>NW_024465582.1:10125000-20125000 GCF_017591425.1 Ochotona curzoniae | reverse complement strand
TTTGAGTTCCTCCCAGTACGAGGCAAACAGACAAAATGGAAACCACTCCTATTTATTGATGCAAGGTTCTATTTAGGGGAGTCACATTTTTTGCCTCTTAATTTTGGGTATGTGCTCTATGTATAAACGATTGCTCTGAGCCTCAGAATGGTGAAATGCTGTCTCTTGAAGGTATAGCTGTTTCCATAATTTCATAACAGGAAACTTGGCACCCAGTAGTGGCAAGTACATGGGGAGCAAGGGAGACTCCCCTGTGATAATTATGAATGAATGGTGAGTACTTCCCGGTTACCCAGAGGGTGCGAAAATGGGGGAAGAGACTGTGGGAAAGAATTCATGCTCCCACTTTATTTTACATAATTTTCTCTATTATTTGGTATTTTTCTAATTAGTATTTATAACTATACATGCATTATATATTTATTAACAATTTTCAGCAATAACAATACTATTCGACGCAGTGAGAGATGATCATTTTTGTAAAGATGAGAGAGTAATATATCTGCTTTGGTTTAAGAAACAGGTAAAGGAGAGTTACTGTAAAATGACAAAAATGAAATGAGTGCCTGGCTGCTTTGCATGGTATGCCCTCTGCTTTTGCATACACAGCTATAGCATCGAAGAATTGTGATGAACCCTTGGAGCAATCTGCAGCTAAAGGACAATTTCCAATAATACTCAAAATGATCTTTTGTTTCAATATGAATTCTCTGCATTTTAAGTTTGGTATCTGTCCTAAATCAGTTAAAGCAAACATGAGTAAGAAAGAATGATAGCAGTGTTAACTCCCCAAAAGGCATCTCATGTACTCTGGGGAAAAGAATTCAAATGGCGTAAGAGCAGTCACTACTCCAGCTCCCATTGTTGATCAGTTTCTTTCTGGCAAATGCTGGCATCTTATCTCAGTGCCTGGCAGAGTATCATTTCAGCGTTAACCAGGGAGGAATCAAGTGCATTCCTTGGAGGAGGTATCAGAGTTCTTGGCACACTGAAGGGTATGTACGGATTATGCCATCATGGTGAGAAAGCGTGGTTCAGGAGGCAGCTGGCACTCTGCTGCCTGGGTAGAGGATTCAGCAGGGAAGATATCTCATTTGTTTCCCCCCCATGGTGAACTTCAAAGGCGTGTTAGTTTTTCTTAAATGTTCTGGGTTTGAACTGCTTCGTTATCTTAAAGTCTGCATCCAAACCAAAGGCTTTCGCTGTAAGCTTGAGAAGTTTCTTCTAAAAATAAAAGTTCTAGAGATGCCAGGCAGGAGGCTGGGCTAAATGGGAAGTGTAGGAATGTGGCTGGGCTAGTTGACACTAAGTGATTAGCGAATGATGGCAGCACTTTGGGGCTGTTGCAGTGACAGACTTAGCAGTGATATACAGCAGGAGCATGGACTCTAATACCATTTCTTTCTTCTCAGAGTCTTGAATGGTACTTTTCCTCCCTAGAGACAAGATCCTAAAACCCTTGCTACTCACTCATCACCCCACCTCCTCTGTAGGTCAGCCAGCCCAGAAACTGTGGAATTGCACAGAATTCTATGACTAGTGATGATGATGATGGTCAAGGAAGGAAGAAAGGTCATTTCTAACTTAAGATGAAACAGATGCACAAAGCAAGTGAAAACGTGTAAGGAGACAGCACTTAGGAAATGAGAAGTCTCTGTAAATGAGGTTAACAGTTTTTACAGCCATATTAGTAGTAAGATCAATTATTTGATGAAAAATAGATATAAGCATAGAACTGCATGAGACTCAAATGAATACAATGAAAAACACCTGAACCACAAATATGAAGGTTGTGGAAAAGTTCACAGAAAATGCAGATTATGAAAAAAACGATGTGTAGATCTCACAGTTTTTCACCAAGTAAACTTAATTTCCCTGCTGAGGAAATCTGTACGTTAGCGCAACAGAAGCAATGATTTCAGTCATACTGAGCCAGTGGCCTGAAGCCAGGTGCTTCGAATGGGCAAAGTGTGAAGACTATATTGCTTTCACTGGAATACTCACGCAGTTGCATTGCAGTCTGCATCCCTACCCATACAGCCAACCATTCCTTGTCTTCTGCTTGCAGGGGTGCCGAAGCTCCTAGCCACAGCTCTCCTCATCTGTCCCTGCTGCCTCTTCCTTGACATCGAATTCTGCTTCCGTATCTGCTTCTGAGAGCACTTGAAACGATACAGCTTTTGAATCGAGTGGACCCCAAATTGAGGTAAAGGTGAAAGTTGTCTTCAGTCATTTCTTAAACCTCTTTCTAACCCAGCTTTAAAACGTGCTCCAGTCGCTTCTCGGCCTTTTGACTAAGATCAACTGTAAAACATGCTCCAACATGAGCCTTTGCTGCTGAGGTGTGTTTTAGATTATTTTATAAGAAGGCCTTGAATAAGGGGTCCCTTATCTGAACAATGGAGCTATTTATTGTTCAGAATGTTAGGAGAGAATGATCATGCCTTGGCTTTCTCTTTCATACAAGCAAAATTTGTCTCCTGGCCCGTAAGCATTTATATCATTGCCAATTGGCAATGTCTCTTGGTTGGCATCCTGTTGCCTATACTTTGCAAAAAAACATGTTTGATGGTCAGGTTCAGAGTTCTTCCACGCAGAAATCAGATATCAGATTCTAAATAGTAAGAGTAAAATATAGAATTTTAAATTTATTGCAGATGCTGAAATCTGATTTTATGTTGGTCAGATTCAGATTCCTTCAATTTAAAAGGATAAATTAAGAGGCCTATTTACTTTCTCCCCCCCCCCCCCCCGCCGGTATATGTTTGTTGATATTATATTCTTTTGTCCTGCAGATGGGTGTCTAGTATTTTCACCTTTTCACTTTCACAGATCCTTCAAAGTGTTTTGATTCTGCATAGGCTAATTTTTTCCTCCATTAAGTCCCTAGGAATCATTACTACCCCGGCACAGTTGAAAGAGGGAGGTAGCAAAAGCAGTTGAGTTACCTGAGTCGTTCCTATTATCTCAAGGACTACAAGTTGGGAGTTTGGTTCCTCTTACTCTGAAGATAAAGAGATCCCCTGCCAGGATCATGTTGATATCAGTTTAGGGGTCCAAGGCTACCTAAATATAATCTAGAGCTTATTCTACATTCACTGTATTAACATACATGTATGTTTGCATGTGAAATGATACCTCTAGCAGTCACTGTGACAGAAAACAGACCATAGTTCAGAGAGACAAGTAATAGGAGTACTGGCAATGGAAGTGAATATTTAACTAGTCAGAGCACTGAGAGTCCTAAAAAAATTCCAAGCCTGAGATTCAGTTTATAAAATTACTCTTCTTTTCATGCCTTCTTTCTCCATCTGTTATTATTATTTAATCATCCACTTCAGATTCAAGCCAAAACTTATGCCCAGTGGACCTGACAGGACATTTTCATGCTTTAAAAGAAAGTCCAGGATCTTATTGAAAATATGTTGAATGATTAAAATGAAATCAGTCTGTCCTTTGAAGCTCAGTCTGTCCTTTTTGTTTCTGCTAGCAGCTGGGATGAGGAAACTCTTTAGGAACAGGGGAAATACTGCAATTTCCTTTTATGTATGTCTTAAGGCAACCCTGAAAATATAAATTCATTTTTTATTTCTTACCAAGGGAGAGAACTGATTGTACCTAGGTGAATGTACTTGTAAAATAACAGTGAATTCCTGAGATACTCCAGTGAATGTAAGGATGTACCCTGGAAAACCACAGTCAGCAAGGCGAAGCATAGAGGCCTAGAATTTCCATTCTGATTTTTCTGTCTAGTTCTTTTTGTTTCTGTAAACAAGATAAAGCAAAGTATCTCTACTCTCTTGTGGGGAATGTACCCTCTCATCCCTCCCTTGGGAGTGCTACACGTTCATATGGGTCTTGTTAAACAGTAACTAATAGCAAAATGTCAGAAGTCTAAAAGGAAGTGGACTGGCAGCTTTAAAGAAGTAACCAATGTGAAATGTTGTAATGAAAGGCAAACATGTTGTAACACAACATCCCCCAGCAGATAGCTCTTAGTTCTGGCTTGTCTGTATTTTTTTTTTTTCTGGGTGAATAATGATGAAGCTTGCAGCTGTTAGATTTTCTGACTAATGCTACTACATTCACAGCCTTGTGTCCATTGAGGATGACTTACTCAATTATACACAGAAGTATGTAATATCACATGATTATTTCATACTTCTTATTATGCCATCAGACATTCAACATTCTCTGATTTTACTTTTAGTTAGTGACTTAGCTTCTTGTTCTCTGAAAAAAACTGACTAACCAGAGGGGAATTGCCATACGTTCATGCTCTATTGCTACCATCAGAACATCGAATCCTACTCTGCAGCCTCTGTCTACATGTAACACGTTTTGGTATCTTTTTCCTGCCTCTGCTTAAGTCAGACTCCCTTCCTATAAGCAAAATCCCATGTTCTCTCAGAACATTCCTGTCTTGCCTTTCTCTCACTTTCAGTTTTTCTCAACTCTGAATTATTCTTGTGAGTAGAAGTATTGTCAATTTTTTTTTTACATTATAAAGACAATAATTCTTGATGTCATTTTCCCTGCCTGCTACATCAGCCATTTGTTTTCTCTGCCACTGACAGCAAAGATCCTTTCAAGAATTCTTTGTAGTCATTATTTCCAATTCTTCTTCCTGTTCTTAATTTCCTTCCATTTTGGGCATCTCTTTAAGCACTCCATAAAATGAGCTTTGTGTGCATCATCCGTGTCCTCCCCATTGCTAAATCCAGAGGTCACATCTTAACCCACCAGGAGCATTTGAAATAATAGACCACTCTCAAGTCCTTGATACTACTTCCTCATTAGACAAGGGAAAGCATCAAGGTGATTCTAGGGGCTCATTTCTTCTTTGAAGTAGGCTGGATTAGCTTGGAGGGTGTGGGAGAGGGTGGTGGAGATCAGCTGCTAAGGCTCAGAGGTGACTGTTGAAGACATTCATTTCCCCAGGGAGGATACTTTGATTTTTACACAGTACTCTAGATAGTTATACTAGTGATATTTCTTTGTGCTGGAGCATTATGAGAGTTTTGTCTTGTTCCTTGAGTCCTTTCTTGGAGCTGGATCTCAGGTGTGCTTGGGAGCTCTTAACTGGCTCCCAGAAGCCCCCCTCAGTTTCTTTCACTTACTCTGGAGTCACTCCTTTTATGATTTTTATCCAGGGTCATAGCTTCCATCTCGAGGCTGAATAGCTCTTGACTGTGGAGGGCACTAGTTAGCTTACTGGGGTCCTCATTTGGTGCAGGGAAAATGGGCCGGTATGAACTTAATGAATTGTACATTTATTATATGTTCATATTTCTGTGTGTATGTTGTCCCTCTACTCAATTTTATCCCCAAAAAGTCATAGTAGATATTGTGTCTTATCAAAATGGAAAGAATACAGGGCTACTGAGATTATTGAAAGAGGCAAATGGACAGAAGCTTGTAATTTAGTGATTAAGTTTTATTTCACTCTCTAGCTTTCTCATGTATTTGAGGAACTAATGGGTCTTAGGCAGGCTCTTTCCTTTCACAGGCTGCTTTGTTGACTCACCATACAAAAAGGAGTAAGCCATCAGGAGTAAGCCATCACCGGCTGCCTCCCAAACTACACAGTTGCAGGAAGCTGGAATCAGAGTGGAATTGACACAGAGACACAGGGACTCCAAAAGGGGGATAAGGGCATGCAAATTAGGTACTAAATTCAATGCCAAATGCCTGTCCTCATTTAGTAGCAGTTTCAAAACAGAGTTCCTAGTGCTGGTCATCTGCTAGAATCATTTTTTAAGAGGCAAAGAGACAGAAAGAGAGAGACAAACAGAAAGCTTGTATGTGCTGGCTCACCTCCCCTAAAGGCTCCCACTGGCCATGGATTAGCCAGGCTGAAGCTGGGAACTGGGAATTCAACTCAGGATTCATGTGAGTGATGGAGACCCAACCATCTGAGTTAACATCAATGTGTTGAACATTGCACGTTAGTAGGAAGCTGGAGTTGAAACTGTTCACTCATGTAGGATGTAGGCATTCCAACTGAAGGCTTAATGGTTAAGTCAAGTGACCACTCCCATGTGCTGGAATCTTAAAGAGAAAAGTGGATCAATAGGGGAATGAAGGACTCTAGCAGAGCAGAAAGAACCTCTTGTTTTTCTCATTTCCTCTCCTTAATAAACCTGATATGTACTTCATGCCTCAAGACATTCTTTCAAAATCTATGGTTCCTATCTCATTAGTAGCCACGGTAATCAGTTTAAGAAGGCCCTAGGGCCCGGCGCAGTGGCGCAATGGTTAAGGTCCTCGCCTTGCACGCCCGGGATCCCATATGGGCACTGGTTCTAATCCTGGCAGCCCCACTTCCCATCCAGCTCCCTGCTTGTGGCCTGGGAAAGCAGTCCAGGACGGCCCAAAGCTTTGGGACCCTGCACCCACGTGGGAGACCCAGAAGAGGCTCCTGGCTTTGGATCGGCATAGCATGAGCCGTTGTGCTCACTTGGGGAGCGAATCATCGCATGGAAGATCTTCCTCTCTGTCTCTCCTCTCTGTATATCCACCTTTCCAATAAAAATAAAATAAATCTTTAAAAAAAAAAAAAGAAGGCCCTAGTCAGGGTAACAATAGAACATCAGAGCTGTGTGTTTAGCTTAGCAGTTACCACACTCATGTCTCCATCAGAGCACCTGAGTTTTATACCCAGCTGTGGTTCCCAACTACTACCTGTGGTTATGATGGTTCCAGGGACTGGTTTCTGCCAGCGTTGTAGGAGATCTGCATTGAGGATACATTAGAGTGCTCTATGGAGGATAAATGGATTATAGTGAACAATCCAGTTAGCTTTTGTAAATATGCAAATGACAAATATGCTTTACACTTGGGGTGTAGGGATTGCAGTAGGCTATCCCTGATTTTAAAAAATTGCTCATTTATTCAATGTGAAAGTAAAATAAATACATTGTTTCTTGCTTGAGCAAATGGAATAATTTACAAAGAAAGGAAAAATGGAGCATGAAACATCCATGAAGCAAGCCAATAAGTAACTAGGGATGCTAAGGAGGTTTTTCATGTGACACAGAATTCCGCAGAAGTTCTGAAGGAGGGACTTCATCACTGTCAGCACATAAATGACATCCACAGCAAGGGAAGAATCAAGAACACAGATGGAGTTGAGGAAATGACTCAAGTTGATTTCCCAAAGAGCTTGAGCACCAAGAGGTTGGGTAGAGGAGTTAATAGGGATAAAGATGGAAGAAGAAATAGTACAAGAAGGAAAAAAAAAAACCCAGAAAAGTATAACTTACGAAAATGATGATGGAAAGATTTCATGAAGCAGGAGTGACCAACCATAAGGGGGAAGATGACAGTACACAAGAGTATTTATGTAAATTCTTGCTTGTAGTAAAAGCAGTGTTGGTGAGGAAGAATCTAGATAAGAGAGGCAGAGACATGAATACTTGATGAGCGATTGGAAAAAAAATCAGTATAAGTAGCTCTTGAGATGAAAACTTTTAGAGTTGCATGAAATCTGAGTTGGGGAGAAAGGGAGGCCTCACTTAGTATTTTTAAACAAAAGGAAATAGAATATGTTTAGGTTTCTGGATAGGCTCTAGAAGAAAAAGTTAATAATGAAGGAAAGGGAAATTTTATAAAAGCTAAGTTCCTGATTTGACTGGATGGGATAGAAGAAAGAGCATGGGTGGGAAAATTAAGGGACTGGCCTTTAAAAGAGTAGGACATGGCTTCCATTCTAAAAAGGAGAAAGTTGGATACAAACAAAGGAATTGGGTGGAGGGTAGGGGCTGCACAATGGCTCAATGGTTAATTCCTCACTTGGCAAGTTCCAAGATCTCATGTGGGTGCTGGTTTGTGTTCTAGCTGCTTCACTTCCCATCCAGATCCCTGCTTGTGGCCTGGATAAACAGTAGAAAATGCCCCAAAGCCTTGGGACTCTGCACCTGCATGGGAGACCGGGAAGAAGCTCCTGGTCCCTGGCTTTGGATCAACTCATGTCTGGCCATTGTGGCCATTTGGGGAGTAAACTAGCAGATGCAATATCTTTCTCTCCTTTGTGTGGGTCTGAATCTGCCTTTACAATAAAAAAATAAAATTAATCTTTAAAAAGAAAACACCCAAGAATATTGGAAGCTTTTTATGTTTGGTGAGAATTTTAGACAGTTTGCAAATTGATACTGTCGATGTTAGTAATTATGAATTCAACAAATAAATATGAAGTTAGATTATTCACTAGAGAGGAAATATGGGATTTTTAATAAAAGAACTCATATTTTAATTTCATTATTTAAAGTGAAATAACCACAAATTCTTAAAAATGGGTGTGTGTATAAGTTACCAAAGTTTGATTTCAGATGCTGCTTGCCCAGCTCGACATGAATTTTGGAATGGTCTTCACTGATGGAGAGTGCTTAATTGAAGGTGTGAAAGTGTCAACACCAGTTGGTTGGAAACCACATTAACTCAGAAAATTGTGGTTAGGTTGTTAGGAACTATTAACTGCCCAAGTGAAGCTTACAGTCACTGATCTGAAACAGGCACTTGTTTATTTTCCTAGTCACTTGAGTGATGAATCAGAAAAAATAGTGATGCTGATGGAAGTGTGGCATTTAGAATTCTTAAAGTGCTTCTAATGTTCATGTCATTGTCTCCATTGCAGTCTTAAATTCAGGAATCATATAGCCATAGGCCTAGTGGTATGGATTCTCTCTTGGACTGCCTGGTTTTGATATCTGGCTCTTTCACCTAACTCCAGCTTCCTGGCATTGCAACCCTGCAAGGCATTAGCGACTGGTCAACCTGGTGGTAGTCTGCTTTAGGTTTCTGGCTCCCAGCTTCTGCCAGGCCCATCATTGGAGGAGTGAATTTTAGGATAGGAACTTTCTTTTTGTCTATACATTTTAATTTCTCTATTTATCTCGCTCTGCATATGTTCAGAGGGTCTTTAAAAGTTTTGAGGAAATAGTGGTTTTTCTACTTACCACTTATTGAATTCTTTGCTTAGTTGAGGATGAAACTGATGATTATCAATTAAATTGAAAGTGTATCGCTGCAGAAATGGAAAGAAAAATAAGAGAGGAAAGAGTAGGGAGGGTGGTAGTGAGGGTGGGCCATGGGGTAAGATTAGAAGTATCATATTCTGAAAACTGTATATATGATTGTTCCCTTCATAGAAATAAAAGCAATTTTGAATCTTTTCTTATACTTATAGAGAGAAATCTATTTTAACAATGTTTTTATTGACTTGAAAGGTAGAGTTACGGAGAAAGGAGGATAAGCACCCTGGGGGAAGGATATTGAGAGAGCAAGAGGTCTTCCATGTTTTGGTTTACCTCTTAATAGTGTGCAATGATAGGGAATTGGGACAGACCAAAGCCAGTAGCCTGAAACTGTCCGTGTCTCCCATGTGGGTGCAGCAGCCCAAACAGTTGGGCAGTGGCCTGCTACTTTCCAGGCACAATAGCCAGGACTGCAAGTGGAGCAGCTGGGTCATGAAAAAATAGTCACGTAGGATGCTTGCATTGCAGGTGGTAGCTTAACCAGTTGTGCCACAGCATGGACCTGTAAAGACAAATCGATGACTTCTTTCTTTTTTTTTTTTTTTAAGATTTTATTTATTTATTGGAAAGTCAGATATACATAGAGGAGGAGAGACAGAGAGGAAGATCTTCCATCTGATGATTCACTCCCCAAGTGAGCACGACGGCCGATGCTATGCTGATCCGAAGCCAGGATCCAGGAACTTCTTCCAGGTCTCCCACGTGGGTGCAGGGTCCCAAAGCTTTGGGCCGTCCTCTACTGCTTTCCCAGGCCACAGGCAGGGAGCTGGATGGGAGGTGGAGCTGCCGGGATTAGAACCGGCGCCCATATGGGATCCCGGGCGTGTTCAAGGCGAGGACTTTAGCTGCTAGGCCACACCACCGGGCCAGATGACTTATTTTTAGTATTATTTGAAGCTTAGTAATTATCCAGAGTCCAGGGAAAGCAAGTAAAATTTGAATTATTTATTTACTTATTTTTATTAATGTAAGGAGATTTCATGTATTTCACGGATACAATCTAATATGATTTTATTTCCCTTCCTCCTCTTTCCTTCTTTAAAAAAATCTATAAAAATTTAAATTTTATTTTATAATCATAAGATTAATGCTAAAATACATAAGGAGTTTCCACAAGTAAAAAGCAGAAAAACTACCTGTCAGCCGGAATATATACAAGTGCTGTTAAAAAAAATCAAATTCAAAGATGTCAATTTACAGTAACTACCATATCCAGCAGACTGAAGAGAGTGGGGAGACAGCGACCAGCAGGAGCCGAAGTAGTGCCAAGAACTCCTCAGCGCCTGAGTACGAAACATTTCCTGTGTGCCGCAGTCACAGTGTCCAGGGATCCAACTCAAGAGTTTTTTGCCTGACATACTCTTTATCAGGAGCTCAGTGGAATGGTGTCTGCAGTCTCTATCAGTCCAATTGGCTCAAAGGGAGAGTCCATCAGCCCATAAGCATGGGGGACCTCTCATTTCCTGTGGTTCTGGAATACATTACTCCTTCTGAAACTGTGCCCGAGCCTCTGGACTAACTCCCTGCTTCTCCACCACTTCTTACTCTGAAGAGCAGGAGATGCAGAAAGTCTAAACATAATTCTTCCAGCATGACGCTTTTACTTCTAATTGTTAGATGCAGAAGCAATTGAAAGTGAGAGAAAAACTGGACAGAATGAAGGGTGTTATTAGCTGTGACCTACCTTTATTCCAACCCAGGAGTCCTTTGATACTCCCCCCAGCCCCGGGGCAGTTCTGTTTCCAGTGGCCTGGCTTTTGGCAGAACTGGCAAGGCTCTTCTAAAGTTGACTTCTTTCGTGGGCAGCTCTTTGGCCGATTTCCTGGTTTTCCATATCTCAAGCAGGTATTATCTGAGGGTAGACTGGCCTTGCCAGCTTTCCTTGAGAGCAGATTACTGTATAAAGCCACATCCATGGACCTCCTGCTCTCTTACTTATTCCTCTGGGATTCTGGTAAAGCGGAGCACAAAGGCAACGTATATGATGTCAACCCAGGGGATGATCAGTTCTATGCCTAAATCTTCAATAGGCTGAGCTAGAAATCTGTAGTCACAGGCACATCCTGACAGTTTTACTGTGAGATAAGATAATGTCCCTGAAGAGATAATTAAGCTCCTGTACATCCTGAGAATCCTGAAGAGAGTAGAGACGTGAAGAAAGGAGTCAGAGCCACCAGATTGTTTCCTCGCAGTAACAATATCAGGTGAAAACTATCAATATCTTCAGAAAACATTTACCCAAAGGTCTGGTGCCTAGTATAAATTTGAGAGAAGTACATATCTACAGTTCCCAACTTAAATTGTACTTATACTACCAAAGAAACCAAAATACTTATAATTTTTGTTGAATAACTCTAGAAAATAAATTATACGTGAGAGAACAATGAGGATATAAAATGAGGAACTTGTTTGGGTGGGAAACTTGGGTACAAATACATCAGTAACTTAAAATATTTTAAAAACATCCTATTGGATTTAAGCCACATGAACCAAAGATATTTTTATATTGGTTTAGCGATCTTAGTTTAAGACAGAACAATAAATCAGTTTCAGCAATATGTAAGATTTTCAGATGCTTTTACAATCACAGTAAATTGATTAGAATTACTTCCTCTTCTTAGTAACATGAGTTTGCCATTTTTTAAAAATGGTTTATAAATATATAAAGAAAACAATTAAAAAACTGTGGATTACAAGAAAGATTTCAGTCAAATTTCAAATAGTCATAGCTGGAACCATAGAACTAATTAACCCACAAGAAGAGGTATCTACTTCACACAGTATTTTAAGAAACACATATAGAATTTTATAGAAAGAAGTAACTTTTAGGTCTCTGTACCTTTTTGAATTAAGACAACAATTATGACTGATAATAATAAAAAGTTTTCATTCATTAGACTTGTGTAACTGGACATTTATAGCAGTAGAATTTTGACATTATAGCAAAAATTTGCACCAAAATTTTGCAAGACTTTGGATCTTTACAGTACTTTTTTTTAAAAAAAGATTTTATTTATTTTTATTGTAAAGCCAAATATATAGAGGGAAGAAGATACAGAGAGAAAGATCTTTTGTCCACTGGTTCACTCCCCACATGGTCACAGAAACCGAGGGCTAAGACAATCTGAAGCCAGGAGCCAGGAACTTCCTCCACATCTCCCAAGTGGATGCTGGGTCCCAAGGCTTGGCCCATCCTCTACTAGTTTCCCAGACCTTAATCAGGGAGTTGAATGGGAAATGGAGCAGCCATGATTTAGCCACTAGGCTATCATACTGGGCCCAACAGTACTTTCAATATAATTCAATTAGTCTAATAAGTTGTCTCTACAAAATGAAGGATAAATCTTTTGGCATTTCCAGAAGGCCTCACTGGGAATACCAAAATCTGCAACTTTGAAAGTTTTGAGTTTTTGAATACTTGCCGAGAATATCAAGAACGAAATAGCTGGTTGAAATAGGATGTCTCTGTATAACACAATCGAGATCAGATTTAATTGTTGATATAGAGTGATCACTCAATTACCTCTAAAACAGGTACATAACTTTTGATGATTTTAAACAATGAAAATTGCATAAGATAGAGAATACAAAGATTACCCTGATATAAAAACTTGTAGATAAGAGCGCATTGGTTCATCTCTTACCTTGAGACAAGTTAACAGATTCAGAGCTAGAGTTTACTGGAGCTAGCTAGAAAATTTACAGTCACCAATTAGATAAAATAATTTAAACGGAGATATTATTATGGTAGCATATGTGTAGGATAAGAGCACACAGATTTATCTCTGGAACAATTCAGCAGTGGATTTGTGAGTTTTTGTAGATATTGATGTAAACATTGTTGCTTTACGTTCTTGCTAACCTCCACCAAATGCCTTTTTAAAAAATAGTTTAGAGCTGTAGTTTACTTGTTGAAGAGTAGGTAATGTTTATTCATAGAGATCACATATCTTTTTTTTAAACATTTGCAATAAGTAACAAGATTAAACCACAAAGGAAAATGCTTATGTTGAAATGAAGTATAATATAATGGCAGCAGGTTGAAACAGAATATATTGTACATCATGTACATAATTTGTTTCTGTGATGCAAAGATCATAGAAGGTAACTTTTATAAACCACAGGAGGAAGGGAAGACATGGGGGAAGACTTTCACTATGGATTCATAAGTGCTTTGGGGATTTTCAGCCATGTGTATGTATCCTTGGTTTCAAATAAATATACTTCTTTAAAGATGATAAACAGTTTTGTTCACAAAGTCCCCCCTGAATAATAACATGCATGGAACACAATTTAGCAATAAAGGGACAAGATTCTTAACAAGGAAATTTGTAAAACATACTTTTAAAACATGTGAAATAAGACCTGAAAAAAAAAAGACACAAAACTTTTGTCTCTGGTTGAAAGGTTAACATCACATAGTATCAGTTCTTTTCCAATTACTATTAGGTTTAATACATTTCCAATAAGTTTGGCTATGAATTTTTTTAAAGCACTGAAAGCAGAGTTGCCCAAATATAGCTAAAATAGGTATTGGTGATAGGACCTCGTATTATCAGATACTAAACATTTATTATCATTAAATTATTTCCTGGAACGGTGGAATTAAAAGACATTTTGGTATAAGAAATGAGATCCATGAATACAAGGGATTGCCAAAAATTTCCCAGAAAATGCATATTATGATAAATTTATGCATGTATTTAATTTTTTTTTGTACTCAAATAAAATTGTCTTTTACTTTTGGTACTTTTCCCCACGAATCTTTTGAAGTAGGTAAAGAAACCATGTTTTTTTTTGCTGTCAGAGAAATGCTGCAAGTGAGGAAAAGAAAATGGAATGAACTCCGTGTAGGTGGATTGGTGCCAAACATATCAATACAGACTCGTGTTTTATGAAAATATGATACAGATAAATAAGGAAGTAAATAAGTGGGTAAATAAACCTACTCTTTTGTGTTTATTCACTGAAGAGAGGCTAGAATAGTTAATGTACAACAATAAGTACATTTAGCACCCAGGTCCTGTTTTCCAAATAATATTCACAATACATTAAATAAGAACTAGAAATACTTAGAAAACTAGTTTCTTCTCAAACAAAGCCAGGGAAAACACGAAATTGGCATCTCTGAAAAAAAGTACTCCCCTCAAAAAACATTGTGGCGTATCAAAAGGACAGAACTATCTAAATCTAAAAAAAAAAAAAAATCTAAAAAAAATTCCCAGTGCCATATTTATATCATAATGAGCAATGAACAATTATAATAGAGGATTATAACTGAAAGAATAAATAACTATAAGTGCATACTGACATAAGTATCAATAAATGCATGGTTTAGAAGTAACAACTGTTCCATGTAGAATAACTTCAAATTACTAAGTGTAGAAGGAATAAAGGGAAAAAAAATGCCTACAGGTAAGATTCAATGCAGATACCTAAATTCATTGGCTTAAGATTTGATCAACATCGAATATCCACACAATTTCAAAGAATCTCTGCTAAGATGTCTCTTCATAGCTAAGAGAGAAAGAGTGGTAGAAACTCAGGCTATTTACCAGCCCTTTTATGTCAGTTTTGAAATAAACAAGTAAGGACATTCTCTGGTAGGAGTTTAACCAGAAGGATTACAGAAACCAAGGGAAGACAGGCTCAAGAATGTGGAGTTGGTCACCAAGGTCAAAGAACAAGTTAAAGAGAGCTGGGAAATGGATTTGGCAATCAGGGGGCTGACCTTCCTGGGAATAGCTTCAGAGACATGCTGCAGGCAGATGCCAGAATGCAGTGGCTGCAGAGTGGGTGGTGGACAGCTGAGTGCAGGGACAGCAGTGAGTTACCTTGGCTTTGAAGCAGTTTGGTGGTGAATGGGGGAAAGCTTTTTGCTCTCCTTTGGTTTTCATTTTTCTGTGGGTGAGAGGATATGGCTCTACTGCAACTCATCTTGGGTAAGTAGAGCTGCCAAGGGACTGAGCAGGCCAAGTCTCTGAGTGGGTCCTGGTCACAACAGTCACTTTTGATGACTAATGGGCCAAGTCCAGCAAGGGCTCCCTTGTGAGTGTAGTGAAGGAAAGCCAGTGTTGTCAGTCAACCTAATCTGTCAAATTTAATAAATTTGACTCATAAACATATGTGCTAAGGACTTCATTCTTTTTTTTTTTAAGATTATTTATTTATCTGATGGTTAGTATTTTGATGTACTGAGTTAAGCCACTGTCCACAATGTCAGCATTCCCTATGGACACTGGTTCAATTATGGATGCTTCACTTTTGACCTAGTTACCTGCTAATGGAAGCAGCAGAATATGACCCAACAGTGTGGACTCCTGCCATTCAGGGGTGACACTTGGGAGAAATTCCTTGCTCCTGGTTTTGGCTTGCCCCAGCCCTAACCATTACAACCTTCTGGGAACTGAACCAATGAACAGAAGACCACTCTCTGTCTGTACTTCTCTTTGTAACTTTGGCTTTCAAGAAGATAAAGTTTTTAGATTTCTTTATTTATTTAAAAGCCAGAGTTACAAAGAGAAAGATGGAAAGAGAAGGAGAAAGAAAGAGAAATGGAAAGAGAGAAGGAGGTCTTCTGTGCTCTGGTTCATTCTCCAGGTGGCTCCAAAGGCTAGGGAGGGACCAAGCAGAGGCCAATATCTTCTTCCAGGTCTCCATGTCTTCCCTATGGGTGACAGCAGACCAAACTCTTGACAATATTCCACTGTCTTTCCTAGGCCATTAGTAGGGAGCTGGAATGGAAGTGGAGCAGCCAGGGAACAAAAGGAGCCCATTACAGACAAAGATTTTATTCCCTGCAGCACTTTGTCAGCCCTACTTGGCAGTTTCTATACTCTGCTTTGTGCTCTATTATGTCTTTTGAAGATTTATTTATTTGTTTGTTTTTGTTGGAAAGGTAGAGATACAGAGAGAAGGAACGACAGAGAGAAAGGTCTTCCATCCACTCCCAAGAGGCCACAACGGCTGGAGCCAGAAGCTTTTTCCAGGTCTCCCACGCAGGTGTAGGGTCCCAAGACTTTGGGCCAGCTTCTACTGCTTTCCCAGGTCACAAGCAGGGGGCTATATGGGAAGTGGAACATCTAGTACACAAGGGCCCGGCGCGGTGGCGCAAGTGGTTAAAGGTCCTCGCCTTGCACGCCCGGGATCCCATATGGGCGCCGGTTCTAATCCCGGCAGCCCCGCTTCCCTTCCAGCTCCCTGCCTGTGGCCTGGGAAAGCAGCAGAGGACAGCCCAAAGCTTTGGGAACCTGCACCCGCGTGGGAGACCCAGAAGAGGCTCCTGGCTTCGGATCGGCATAGTATCGGCCCGTTGCGCTCACTTGGGGAGTGAATCATCGGACGGAAGATCTTCCTCTCTGTATATCCGCCTTTCCAATGAAAAAATAATAAAAATAAATCTTTAAAAAAAAAAAAAAACATCTAGTACACAAACCGGTGGCCATATAGGATCCCGGCAGATGCAAGACAAGGATTTAACCACTAGGCTATTGCATTGGGGTCTTCCTAATTTCTGTTTCCTCTCCCGCCCCCTCACTCTGCAATTTTCTTTTAAAGAATTGCCTTGCTTTGTCTGATTAAAAAAAAAATTCATACACTTTAGATAGATTAGTAGATAGAAAACAAATGGGGTGTGTGTGTGTGTGTGCACGCATCTATGTGTGGATGCTTGGAAGGGAAATATGGCTGATAGTTTCAATAGTCTAGAGCAGATAGAAAGAATGGAGTTTGGGAATCTTGGGGAAGATGATGGAGACAGCTGCAGGCCCTAGCCCTTTCATACTCAGGTGGTGAGTTATATTATAGATCAGTTGACTATAATAACGTTGGAGGAGCTGAGAACCTTATCCAAACTTTGAAGATCTGGGGCTTGTTGTCATGTATGCATGCCCCGGGCTGCATGCAGCCTGCTCTCTCCTCTGCTTTTACCGTGCCCACACCAGACCTTCCTGTGTTCTCTTCTGCTGAAAGCCATGGCGTAATTCCACAGCCGCTTTAGAATTCATGCTCAGTTTTGAACCATCCAGATGTGGCCTGAAGCGTTTTTTTTTTGTTTTTTTTTTTTTCAAGACATAAAAGACTGAGTCAAACATGACATTCATTCTCTATCTAATACGGAACCCTCTTAAATGCATGGTCAGGGTCTGGATGTTGCGTTTGTCCTGCCAAAGGGGGCTCAGCTAATCATTTCAGCATGAAGGCTGGCGATGGAAGCTGCTTGGACAAGAAAGCCCCTGAGCACTGTTTTCCTTTTTTAAAACCTTGTTTTAGTTTGCTTTTTAATGCAAAGGCAGAGAGACAGAGAGAGATCTTCCATCTACTGACTTACTCACTAAATGCCTGTGACAATCAAGGCTATGCAAAGTTGAGAGTCAAATCAAGTATTATATATGGTTGTAATAGTCATTGGTAGACACCACTGTCTTCCAACTGAAACCAAGTCTAAACCAGAAATTCTCATTCCTTTTAACAATTTGTTTATAAGCATGCATGTGTAATTGTGTGCACGTAAATAAATCTTCCTTCCTTCCACCCGCCCTTGCTTCCTTCCTTCCTTCTTCCTTGATCTGGTTTGGATGTATGTTGTAAATGCACTGGTTGATTTACACTTAATTCCAAAGATAGAAATAATGATTTAAAAAAAAATGAAGCAGTGGTAATACACCATTGATGACAACACACACAAAAGACAGAGTGTTGGAGGAAATGAACAGACCATAAAAATGTGTAGATTCGATATCAATAAAATATTTCATTGACATCTTGCAACATTTCAATGGCTTTTGAAAACTGATAAACGTCAGTTTCTTAATTATTAATCAAGAGAATTGGAATGCCAACATAGCTCTCTCCTGTTAAGGTAGAACAATTTGTAAAATGTTACCAAAATTACCATCCTAATCTCCTTTCAATGTTTAGGAAGTTATCACCAGCAAGTCCAGCTTTTTTCCACTAAAAAATTTTTTTTCTGTTTGTTAAACATGAAGTTACAGTGAGACAGCTGATATTTGAGCTAGCAAATACATTTATCAGGTTAAATATCACAGTATAGCATAAATATTTTCTCTTTGTTTTGGAGACATCCGGAGCTTAAAAAGTTGACTTGTTTTGTGCATAAACAGTCTTAGAGCTTCTTTGAGAGCAGACCTCTCTCTTTCTTAAATAATCTATTTTGAATCATACTCTAGTGGCTGTGTGAATGACAGAGGCAAATTATACCAAATGAAGCGCTCACTTCAAGAATTTGAGTCTCAAACTGTATTTGAAGTTTTCATCACCTTTGGTTTAGGGCTTTGATGGCAAGGTAAGCAATAGAAATAAAAATTGTTAGGTTTCAAAACTCTGACAAAAATGTTAACTTGTTTGACGATTATCTTTTCATACCCTGTTGCTGAGATTTTTATCTTTTTAGAATAGACAGAATATGATGCTAGATGTTAAAAATCATATGATGGCATTTGTTGTCCATTTGGAGCATTTCTATAGGGCTTTATAGATTTAATCATATAGGATTATTAGCGATCATTTCGTTTTTAATCAATTTACATGTGCTTTGGTAAAAAGCAAATTGCTATAAATTATTGTCAAGCAATAATTTGCCTTTTACTACTTGCGCCAAGCTTATAAAATAAGATTTACTGAGCTTTAAATAAGGCCTCGAGGACCTCTGTGAGGAAGAACAACTGTGATGTTGGTGTACAGTTTTCTAGCTGGGTTTGGGAACACAGATGCCTCTCAGGCTAAGCTGTCTTCTGTGAGCCAAAATTCTCTAATGAGTGACAGCTGGGGAGGTGAGACGTTATTATGTGCTTGGTTTATCACTGACCCCGTGCATGCTCCTAGATGAGTTCTATTTCTGCTTTTCTTTTAAAAGTACCACCACAAATAAGGGCTGTTAGAAATATTAGATATTTCATATCCTAATTTCATAAATGAATAAGAAGAAATCTTTATATCCTTGAACATTTTGCTATTTGGTTGTCTTAGAATTTCTTATTCACTTATGAAGTTGTATATATTTGACTACTAACCAATGGTTAGTTGTTTGTATTGCTACCATATTCCTCCCACATCCCCAGTGATTTATTTTAAAAATTTATTTATGACATCGTTTGCTTCCCACAAACTATTGTTTGTTTTTAAAAAGATTGAGCATATTAATCTTTTCCATCTTGAATCATAGTTTTTGTTTCTTAACGGAATAATTTTCTAGCCCCAATGCCATTGTTATTTTTCCCATCTGCTATTTATTTATGTGGCAGAGTTATTTAATTTTGTTCTTTCTATACAAAGAACTAATTTTAGTTTTTTGGGAGAGTGCATCAACACCTTATGCATGTTGAATTTTATTCACAATCAGATTTCACTGGTGTTAATTTCTATGCATTCTAGATACTGGCATAGTTAAATAATTCATCTTTCTCTTCAACAGGTAAATTCCTTAGATCAAGTGGTCTGTTATTTTTCACCCTCAACGCTATTGATAATGTTATTATCATTGCTAGTGGTAGTACCAAGATCAGTCCACACTGGAAATGCAGAGGAGTTATCACTCATCCAGGGAAAACAGAGAACCCCAACTTTATGCACTAGTTGTTTCCAATCTGTGAAGCAAATTACAGAGCTACATCTACTAGTGATGATTGCTTACAAGGTGTTAGCAATCACACTTAATGTCTACATATATTAGATAATTTAACTGTCACAGATATTCTTTGGTATAAGTTCTGCTAGTACCCCTGTTCTTTCAGAAGTTTTAGAAAAGATTTTTAAAAAATTCTTAGTGGTGTTCGGTTTTGATCATAATAAAAGACCACACTGATGGATAGAAGTTGGTCAAATGTTTTCATATCCTGTTTCTTTGAATCTCTTCATTATGACTCAGAGGAATGCTCATTGAGAACCTCACGGGAAATGCAAGTTTCTGCCTAAACTATTTGCTTTTGCTGTCACAGTGATTGTGTCCATAACCATGCAAGAATATTTTAAATTTTTTTCAAAGAATATTTTCAT
This sequence comes from Ochotona curzoniae, assembly GCF_017591425.1. Lineage (NCBI taxonomy): Eukaryota > Metazoa > Chordata > Mammalia > Lagomorpha > Ochotonidae > Ochotona > Ochotona curzoniae. Next base: position 20,104,952 of record NW_024465582.1, on the reverse strand, counting down.
CAGAATAACAAACCATAATTGGTATCATTATTGGCACAAGAGGCAATTGTTGGGTGAGAATTTAAAGATGATTTTATCGTAAGTGGGGAGCAGACTTGTGTAGAGGGAGTCACAGCAGGTGTTTTGCCATTGTGTGAGCACTCTAAAAATATTTGAAGCAGGAAGAAGGGATAAGACATCTAGATGATAAAGAAACCACATGGTATGTTAATTCATATTTCTTTAGCTGCTGTTGTCTGAATGTTTTTCTTTATTCATTTCATTTGCAAGGGATGGAGGAATAGGAGTGTCTCTCCTTCTATCCATTCCAACCATAGCCTTCCATAGCCCAGGCCAACCCAGCTAGCCTAGCCCCGCCTAGTCTATCCACTGGCTCACTCCCTTAGTCATTATCACAGCTGGATCTGTGCCTGGCCAAAGCCAATAGACAGGAATCTGCATTTCCCTGGCATGTGACCGGGATCCAAATGCTTGCACTATTACCTCTCAGGGTACATGCTAACAATGCCTGGGATCAGTCGTGCAGCTGGACTCAAACTGAAGTGCTCTGATATGGGACCCTGACATCCCAGGCAATGTTTTAACCACTGTACCCAAACCCTCCTCTGTCCTACTATTAATTGATAAAATGATGTTGATCATTGGTGGAGAAACATATTGAGTTTTCAGTATACTGTAATAGAACTACACACTAAATAAAAACTTTAAAATATGCTCTGTAGGATAATTGCCATTTCAAAATTTTCCCAATGATGTATAGTAACACAGGTCATTTTTTATGAAATAATTCTTAAAAGTGTCAGCTAAACTTTTAATGAAGAAAGGGTAAGCATTAAGATATCTATGTAAATTGATTTTGCATAATTTCAACAAATGTCTTCAGGGTTTACCATAACTCTCATACTGTACTAATGAAGGTACCAAGATTAAGATTTATTCATCCTCATCCTTGAAAAATGTCTGGTCTTCATTAGTGAGCTATTTCTAGCTGGCATTCAGCTGTATCTGAGAGAGTAAGATAGGGATAAAATTAAGTTTTGATAGTATATTGAGAAATGGTTTAAATTTTATACTCTTCAGTGATGTGTTTTGAAATGTGACTTCATAGCTCATCCAATTAAGAGATGGTGTCAGGCTTTGTTACTTGTTCATGAAATGTGGCAGAAATAAAATAATGTGCTACTTCCAAATTTAGACCCAAGAGACTTTGTTTCAGCCATAGTATTAAACCTTGCCATATTCAAGAAAGTCAATTTGAATAGTCTAGATAAACAACCCCTAGCTGACTGGCTTGCTGAACATAGAATTACCAATCAACAGGGTTGAGATAAATTGAAATCTTAACAAATTAATAGCCATATCCAGCCAGCTACAGTTAAACAAACATTATAGGTGATCATTGATTTCAGTCTTAAAACCTGAGTCATTGGGTTTCAGAGTGATTTGTTATGTAGCAGTAGCTGAACTATAGAAATATGGGATATGTTTTTGGGCAGGAATGTCACCCTGGAAAAATATGGCCAAGTCCTTCAAAGCATGTAGCAGCCAATAGCCCATAAAAAGGTGACTGGTGGAAAAGTACTTGAAATGAGGATATTTGAGAGGTAATCAAATCAAATTATGCTAACTTGTCAGGCTCTTGTACAGCAGACCTTTCACCAGGAGTTGCCAAGCATGTGAGCATCCATAATTATGTGTATGGCAATATTTAGTTTTTGTGCTTAAAAACTACATTTAAAAGATGATTGAGGAGAGAGCAGTTGACTGAGGAGGGAGCAATGTGGCACAGTGAGTCAGTCCACTCCTTGGGATGCCTGGTGTCAAGTCCCACCTCTGCTTCCAGTTCAGCTTCTTGTTATTGCAAAGCCTTCGAGGGAGCACATGATGGCTAAAGTACTACCGTTCCTGCTGCTTATGTGGCAGACTTGGATGGAGTTCTGGGTTTTGGTTTTGGCCTGGTCCTGCCCTGGCTATAGCAGGCACTTTGAGAGTGAATCAGTGAACAGAAGATCTCTGTATCTTCTATCTCTCTCTTTTCCTCTCGCTCTTTCTTTCTCCCTCCTTTTCATTCCCTAATTAATGCTCTTTCAGCTGAATAAGAATTTACAAATATTTAAAAGTACCACCACGAATAAGGGCTATTAGAAATATTAGATATTTCATATCCTGATTTCATAAATGACTAAGAAGAAATAAAGCCTATCAATGATCAGTAACCTAAGTCACATGTAGGTTCTTGTGTATCTTATCTTGCTTGTCTCTCAGGTTCAATTAGATAAAAAACTATCCATCTCTCTTCCTTTATACATCTTTCGTAGTTAAGAGCATTGTCACCTGGTACCTGATTTATTGCTGTAGCCTTTTTCTAAATACTTCTTCCAGTATTTTGTAGTGGAAAATCTTTCATTGAAGAAGACTTTATTCATTGTAGAACATTTTGTCACCTTAACTCCAGGATCATGAATTTTTTTGCTGCTTATTTTGCTGTCATTCCCTTCCTCCACCTTCACACTAACATTACAACTGCTCTGCTCTCACTAGAAAATATTGAAAACCCATGTTCACAGCAGCATTTTTCTCTCAATACCCCAAAATTTTTAACTCAAATGCCCATTGATGTCTGGATGGATCTACAAACTATGATATGTCCAAACAATAGACTGTGAATTAGTTTTAGAAGAGACTTATGATATATGTTACAACATGGATGAACTTCAAGGCCATTATGCTTACAGAAATAAGCCAGTTACTAAGAACAAATATTGTATGATTTTATCCATATGAGGTAGGTTCAAATTCATGAAGACATAGCGCAGAATAGTAGTTTCCAGGGAGTAGAAGAAGGAATAGTGGACAATAATTGTTTAATGGTTATAAATAGTCGCCTTTCCAGGTGAAAATTCAACAAAAGATGGATGGGGGGATGATTGTACAATAACATGAATATATTAATGCCGCTGACTTGTCTACTTACACCTGGTTAAGCTTGCTCTCTTAGTCGAAATGGACAGCTATAACAAAACAAGACAGCCTAAGTCATTTACATAAAGCACATTCTTACAGAATTTGTCACAATTCTGAGGGTTGGGAAGTTCAAGATTAAGATGTTGGCAGCTATAGTATCTGCTGCAATCTCCTCCACGGTTTGCAGATTGCTCTTTGGAGGAGAACAGGAAGAGGAAGCATGTTCTCTCTGGTCATTCTTTTAGGGAAACTATTCCCCAAGGTTCAAGCTCCAAATCCCAGGACATTGTGAATTTGGATTTCATCATAGGAATTATGGGAAATACAAAGATTTAGCCCGTAGAAATGGTTAATTTTGTTATGCAAATTTTACCATATTTAAAAAATATAAACACTATTGTAAGTCTTTTTATAAAAAAGATTTGTTTATTTTTATTGGAAAGGCAGATGTACAAAGAGAAAGAGAGACAGAGTGAAAGATCTTCTATCTGGTGGTTCACTCCTTAAGTGGCTGCAACGACTGGAGCTGAGCCAACTGAAGCCAGGAGCCAGGATCTTCCTCTGGGTCTCCCATGTGGGTGCAGAGCCCCAAGGCTTTAGCCATTCTCCACTGCTTTCCTAGATCACAAGCAGGGAGCTGGATTGGAAGTGGGGCAACCAGGACTTTAACGAGCAGCACCCATATGGAATTCCAGTGCTTAAGAGAGGAGGATTAGCCAGTTGTGCTAGGCTCTATCATAAATTTCTAATTGTACCCTTCTTCCCTTGACGTTGAGGTGGGAGAGCAAATTCTGAGCTGTTGTACCCACTCTTGAGAAAACTTTCTGAATTTATTCCCTTTAAAGCATTGCCTAGTAAATGTTGCCCATTTTATGCTTTGAATTTACTGACTATAACAGTAAATGATATTTTAGTATGTAGTTTCCTAACTTCAAATTATTGGTAGCACATACTGTAATACAGTATTCTATGCATCTTGGTTTCCTAAGTGGCTGTTGTGGGCAAACCTCATGTCTGATTTAATTCTTAAACTCTTTGGGCTTTTGTCTGTCTTACAGTAGTACATATGTAGTTTATATTCCACAAATATTTATTTCTCAGTCTGTTGGGAATTTTACCAGGGAGCCACACATAGTGAATTCACCAAGATTTTGATTTTGTATATACTGTATTCAATGCTTTGTTTAGCTGTTCTTTGTTTTCTGCCTACTTACAATACTGAGTTGTCATCTTACGATTATAAAAATACCCTGTCTTGCTGCCTTGTTATTACTGAAAATCCCAAACACTTCTATCAGCCTAGTCTTTCTTCTGTGCAACATTCAGGCCTGCTTTAAAATAAACCATATTGGCAGCCCTGCTTCCCATCCAGCTCCCTGCTTGTGGCCTGGGAAAGCAGTTGAGGATGGCCCAAAGCCTTGGGACCCTGCACCTGCGTAGAAGATCTGGAGGAGGCTCCAGGCTCCTGGCTTCAGATTGGCACAGTTTCAGCTGTGCAGCCATTTGGGAAGTGAATCAAGGAACAGAAGATCTTCCTCTCTGTCTTTCCTTCTTTCTGTATATTTGACTTTCCAATACAAATAAAATAAATCTTTTAAAAAAATACACCACATTGGCAGCTCATCCCCACACAAGCCACGCCTCAGTTATTTCACCTGCTGATATCAAACCTTTTCATCTAGACTACTTGCCCTTCTGTTGGCATAGTCATTTCAAACTTAATCTCCATCATTTTACTCAGTACATTTTTCTTTTCTTCCCTCTTCCACATTTTTGAGGTCCTCAGGCATTCCCTAGCTCAACAATTCATTTCCTGGGTCATCATGCATTTAATCTTTCTACATTTCATGAACCTTCTTCAGCCATCAAATAGAAACATGGAGTACATCATGTTCCTAGTAAGGATTAGAATATGAAAAAATTATTTGCATATCTGTAGAAGAAAATGGAACCCTGAAAATCCATTTGAGCCATAATTACCTAACTATTGCTCAAACACTTGATGGGAAAATCAGGATAGTATATTACTCCAAAAGACTTTGATTTTGTTAGCTTCTGTACAAGAAAAGCATTCATTTCATTCTGATTTGCTTCTGTTTTTATTTAGTTACAACAACCTGCACAAGGACAGTGATTTTTTTTCTCCTAATTTCTGCCCTTTATGAAGAAGAGTTATTCAGAGGCCACAAACCTTGCAAGTCATTAACCACGGTCTCAACTGATTTGTTTAGTGCAAACCATGTAACCTCCATGTTTAGCTCAAGCTGAAGATAAATCACACAGCTCTTGTTTACAGCAGGAGGCTGTGATATTCCGTCTTAACTTGAACATCTGTTGATCTCCAAGATACCTATCTGCCTGGAAACAATGTGGTTCACTTTTGAAAAATTTGTGTTAGATGTTATTAAAATCCTTAGTGAAGTTTTATGTGAACAGAAGATTACGCATACTCGGAACTGTTGATTTTTTTGGGAAGAGGTGATAGCAAATATATTGCTTCCTTTTGTCACAAGAAAAAAGTTAACACTGCAAATCAGAGGAATTTGTTTCTCATTTGACCTTTCTAAGTCGAAGTTCTACAATAGTAGATCTTTCTCTTGGAATACAAACATAGCAAGTGCATTTTCAAGGCTAAATGAATGGCATTCAAAGTAATTTTCATTGGCACAGCTGGGTTATTAATATTTTGAAGTAGTTTTCATATGTCTTTCAAGAAGTAATGGCATGACATACTGTATTTTGATAAAGATGGCTGCAAATATGATGAAAGAAGCAGACATGCTTGGCCTATCTCCTTTTGTGCTTTCTAATGTATTTGATTAATGCAGTCCAAACAAACAAACAAATGATGATGAGACTATAGAACACTCAATGTCTCTTGGAACTTTTAATAAGTTGTGCTGTGTATTTCAGAGTGAACACGGATTTAAAAATTCCTCAAAGGACCATCAACGTTGTCACGGCTACTTTGTCAATAAGTTAATCATCAATTCTATTCACTTATTCAGTGAAAATGGCAGATACCTTTTAAATCGAAGTCAAAACTGGATTAAGGTTATCAGAAATTCTATTGACTGGGACCTTGCAATGCTAATGTTGCTGTTTTAAAATTAAAAATTAGTATTGTTCCTTTCCTAGCTATCTGTACCCTAAAAAATTGCTTAATACCTCATGAAATCAGCCTGCATTTGTTTCATATACATTGTGAGCTAATGATAAGTGGTTTTTAGTTCTATAGGATTACAGCACAGCTCAAAAATATTTTGTAGAAATTGTATAAGTGCAGGAGGGACACGGAGTGCAGCTGTGTGTTTATATCCTGGTTTTTGGTGACCAGGTTCAAAGTGCTTCCTGCAAAATCAGAATGGCCTCCCTTGGGTGAAAACATGATTATTCTTCCAAGATGGAAAAACTGAATTTGAACTTCACTAAGGAAAGCCCTTGTGAAGGAACTTAACTATGTATGGTAGCAGGTCATGACATTTCAGCCATAGCTGGTCTTGCTTTATATAGCCTACAGAATAGGATCATATGTAAGGTTTTATGTCAATTAACAATCATGTAGACAAGTCCAAAAACCTCTTTTGAACTTATCTTAGCAGGTCACATTGGTTTTTGATGTTATATCTGCTTCCTATCCTCTTTTTAAAATATTTGTTAATATGACAACAATGAACTTCATGTATTTCATAGGTACAATTCTAAGAAGATGATCATACTTCCTTCTCTCCTTTCACCACTTTTCCTTTTTATTTCTTCACTAATTTTCACACAAACATAATCTCAACTCATTCTATAAAGACAGTTTTAAGTCACCACTAACCATAATATTCAATAAGTATGAAATAGAAAGACCACATTTCCACAGGAGTATAAACTGAGACAAAAATCAACAACCAAATTACAAGAGGCTAATTTCATTTCTTCACATCTTCATATACTCTATTCACTACTATGTATAAGAATTTTTTTTTCTTTGTGAAGTTGATTTATTTCACTAAGTGTAGTGGTTTCTAGTTGGAGCTATGATGTTGCAAATGGCAAGATTTCATTCCATTTTATGGCTGAGTAGTATTCCATTTATAAATATGTATTTACATATGTATAGGCACATAAATATATGCACATATATGAACACATGTACATGCATGTACACATGTATGTGTATATGAATATATGTATATACTAGCATTTTCTTTTTAATTGTTATTTTTAATAAATATATGACAGACTAGATATAATTCTAAGAATACAATGGCATTCCCTTTTTCTTTCCTTCTCACCTTCCTTCCATCCTCCTTCCTTCCTTCTTTTTTAAACTTTAGTGAAAGTGTTAATACTTCACTTTAACAAGTAACAAGTAAAAAAAATAATGAGGAAAAAGCAAAATATCTTAGGTTAGTGGAAATACAAATACGAATCATTGCAAATTGAACTTCAATAAACACAAGGATAAAAATAACTCTTCCATAGGCTAATCTCATTTGGTTTAGGTAAATTCCCTAAATTCCCAGAAGTGGAATGGCTGGGTTGGATGGTACATATATATATATATATATATTCAGATTTCTAAGGAATCTACATAGGGTCTTGCATGATGGTTGTACTGGTTTAGATTCCCAAAATGGTGTGTTAGGGTTCCTTTTTCTCTCATCAGCATCTTTATTTTTTGATTTTTGAATGACTGTTTTAACTGGGGTGTGGTGAAACATGGTAATCTTCACTGGCATTTCTCTGGTGGCTAGTGATTCAGAGCTCTTTTTTTTATGTGTCTGTTGGACATTTGGATTTAATTCTTTTGTTAAAATGCTTGTTCATGCCCTTTGCCGACTTGTTAGTTAGATTTTGTTGTGGTAATTGTTGAGTTTCTTAAGTTCTTTATAAATCCTGAATATTAATCCTTTATCATTAGTATGATTTTCCCAGTATTTCTCTGGTTCTGTCAATTGTCTCTTTAAAGAGTGTTTCTCATGTTGTGCAGAATTTTTTTTGGCTTTATATAATTTGTCTGTTTTTGCTTTTACTGCCTGTTTTCCTGGGATCTTATTCAAGACGTGTGCCTATACCAGGGTTTTGCAGAGTTTCCCTCAATGTTTTCCCTTAGTAATTTCATGATAACAGGTCATAGATTTAGATCCTGGATTTATTCTGAGTTGATTTTTTAAATAGGATTTAAGCTATTGGTCTTGTTTCATACTTAAGTGTGAGCAAACCCAATTTTTACAACACCAATCACTGAAGAAGTTGTCCTTTGCTTAGGAATTGATTTAGCTAGTTTGTCAAAGATTAGTTGGTTGTAGATGTATGGATTACTTTCTGTGGTTTCTATGTTCTATTGGTTCAAAAGTCTGTTCTTCTGCCAACACCAGGGTGCTTTGATTTTTAGCTACCCATTAGCATGTAATAAAATCTGTTATCATTGGGTAGCAGTAGCTTAGTGGCTAAAGTCCTCACCTTGCATTTGCGGGATCCCATATGGGCACTGCTTCATGTTCTACCTACCCCACTCCCCATCCAGCTCCCTGCTTGTGGCCTGGGAAAGCAGGATTGCCCAGAGTCTTGGGGCCCTGCACCCATGTGGAAGACCCAGAAGAAGCTCCTGGATCCTGGCTTCAGTTGGCTCAGCTCCAGTCATTGCAGCCACTTAGGGAGTGAACTGCCAGATAGAAGATCTTTCTGTTTCTCCTTCTCTGTGTAAATCTGCCTTTCCAATAAAAATAAATAAATCTTTTATAAAAAACCTGATATCATGAAACCTCTAGCTTTGTTATTTAAGATTGCTTAGCTATTCAAAATTTCTTATAATTTCATATCAATTTAAATTTTTTTTGTGTGTGTGGATTTGAGAAGAATATCCCTACTTTCCACCTCCCTTTCCTCTTCTCCACTGCGCCCCAAGTGACACTGCAAAAATTGTGGGGCTGAGACTGGGAGTCAGAGATGGAAAAACCACATATCAGTGGTATGTAGTCATAACGGTTTTCCTCTAGTTTTTGTGTATAGTTTTGTTTAATAGTTGTGGATCATTGCCCCTCCTAGTTGAAATATGCACTATGTTTATAAAATTTTTCACAGCAAAGAATATCTCTGGCTGCTGATGATCTGTGATTCTGATAAACATCCCATCTGTTGTTATCTCCTGCACTATCATTTCCTCTCTTACTAATGATGTCTGTCTCCTGCACCAGGCATGATTGTACTAGTTTAGATTCCCACTAAAGGTGTTTTAAAGTTCTTTTTTCTCTATATCCTCATCAGCTTTCTGCACCTCGATGGGAAAAGGTAAACAAGGTAGATTCTCAGTGAATATGGAGCAAGGGTTAGCAACATTTTCCATTAATGTCCAGAGGGTAAATATTCTAAGCTTTTCAGGCTATACACAGCATCATTGGGAATTACACAACTCTGTAGTTGTAGGATAGTAAACAGATATGAGCAACACATAAATGAATGAGCATGGCTATGTTCCACAGAAACATGTTCTTGAAATCTTAATTTTCAAATCATTTTTCTCATGTCATAGAATCAGAAATTGTCTTATATTGACTTTTCTTAACCATTCACAACTATAAAAATAATTTTTAATTGGTAGAATGCAGCACAACCAACCAAACAAAAATTCAAATACGTCAGATATTTAGACAGATTTAGGTTGAAGGTAGTAGTTGGCAAAGTCCCTGAGTAACCAACTCACAGACTTGGAATTTTAGAAGACTGGCAGAGAGTTCACCTTAATTTTGTGGGGATATTTTTAAAATATCATGGAAAATGGAATTAAGAGGTTTGGGTGTAAAATTTTTAAAGATCATATATGTGAGTATTCACTGTGAGTTGGGCACTCAGATGGATCTCTTTAAATAGGGCATTTCTGAAGGCTCCCATAAGGTATTAAATTATCCAAGACCATAAAGAGAGAACAAGGTTTCATCTTAAAAGAAAAAAAAAACTGAAAATAGCTGGAGAAATCACCTTTACAAAATATTATCATGTGTATACATCACATTTGAAATTCACATTTTGAGAGGCACTGACCCCATTTGATCTCAGTCTGTAGTTATCTCCAGCTGGGAAGGAGCCTAGACCAGGCTGATAACATAAATGATGTCACTCTTTAAGCATGATAGCTGCAGGAGAGCTTACAATGGAATCAGGAAAAATAAGAGAAGAGTTTTACAACCTGATGGATGTTTTCCATAGTTAGGATTAATAAAAGTAATGACTCAAAGCCAAAATGAACCCGAAATGTTCAAAGTCTGACTCTAGTGATCTCTAGCATTCTGTATACAGTGTTCTCATTTATTTGTCCTTCAGCAAAGCTGACTTCCCAAAATAAGGTTACAACCTTCATAGGACTCCCTGACTACACTCTGAATTCGCCTGTTAGTGCCTTTAATCACTTTGAAAATACAAAAAACCTAGCACAAAGAGTATAAGAAGTAGTTGGCTTCCTGTGAGCTTTTCATCCACTTTGTTGTTTCCAGAGTTGAACTCCACCTAGCCATATCCAAGCAACAAAATGATCACATCATTTGAACACAGAAAAAATGAGGAGGAGAATTGAATTCTGAAGCCAAAGAACAAAGTACAGAATCAAAGGCCTGTGCTTATAGATGACTTTTGTACAATCTTGCTTTCTATCTTCTCTTCTTTTTCTTCTCAGATCATTTTACCTACTAGATGTCCACTCTAGGAAGTTTATTTAGGGGAAAAAGCAACATGCAATATTTTTAAAGATTTATTTTATTTTTCTTGTAAAGTTAGATATACAGAGACGAGGAGAGACTGAGAGGAAGATCTTCTCTCCGTTGATTCACTTCCCAGGCAGCCGCAATGGCTGGAGCTGAGCCAAGCCAAAGCCAGGAGCCAGGAGCTTCTTTGGGGTCTCCTATGCAGGTGCAGGGGCCCAACGCTTTGAGCATCCTCAACTACTTTCCCCGGTTGCAAGCAGGGAGTTGGATGGCAATCGGGCCACTGGAATTAGATCGGTGCCCGTGTGAGATCCTGGCATGTGCAAGGCAAGCACTTGAGCCGCTTGGCTACTGCGCAGGGCCCATAGCATGCAATTTTAGAAGTGGTAAGTTTTCATACAAACTGAAAGAACTGTTCGTTGCAAGAAATTTTCAAAATCCTGTCCCAAGGACTTTGTCTTAGTAGCAAGAGTCCCCAGTGTATAATTGGATTGTGGGCCAAAAATTTGTAAGCCACCTGCCTGCAGCCTGGAAAGCTGTTGTGGAGTTACAGGTGGTGATAGACACCAATGCCTGTCACAGTACCTTGTGTGATCTAGTGTTATACAACTGAAGCTGAAAAACAACAGAACTGTTAAGGTTTATCAGGAGGAACCACACAGGAGCATGCCAATGGATACATCAAGGTTTCAGAATAACTATATTGCATCTTCCCAGTATATTAAGTTCATTAGAGAATTTGGGAAAATATTGTTTTTGAATTATAGTCAGTAGACATAATTTTCTTATTATAATATAAAATTCCTAAAATGTTAGCCATGAGATATCAAAGTTATCCTAGTTAATGCCAGGGATCTGGGCCTGGTGCCTAGTAACTTAATTAATTATATCCCGACCTTGCACACACACTGGGATTCTATATGGTCACTGGTTTGTGGCCCAGCTGCTCCATTTCCCATCCAGCTCCCTGCTTGTGACCTGAGAAAGCAGTCGAGGATGGCCCAAGGCCTTGGGACCCTACACTCACTTGAGAAACCCAGAGTAAGCTGTTGGCTCCCGGCTTCAGATGAGCTCAGCTCTGGCTGTTGTGGCAACTTGGAAAGCGAACCAGTGAATGGAAGATCTTTCTCTCTGTCTCTCCTTCTCTTCACAGATCTGCTTTTGCAATAAAAATAAATAGATCTTTAAAAAACTAGGAATCCATAGTCTTCTTTGATTTCTGAGGTGAGATATATGAGAAGCAAAGCAGTCCAACCTCCAGATCAGTGTTAACCTGAAGCATAGAAGCTTCTTGCAGCAGGCCTCTTTGACCCAGGTGGGCTAAGACTATTAATGAAATTCAGCTTCATGTAAAGTACACATTTCTATACCATTGGGGTAGAGAGGAAGAAAGCCAGGGTATTTGGAAGTGGGAAGAGACCAAGGAGATACGATAGACTTGCAACATGAGATGTGGGGACAAGTAAAGCTCAGTAATGGGGACAATCGAGAAAGCTGAATAATAGCTGTGGATTAGTAACAGTATAGGGAAGAAGGCCAGAAACCCACACTGAAAATTAAAACATGTGTACGTACATGTTTATCTTCGTCTTCGTCTCCAAAAAGGCTGTTGGTAATTGGCAAAGTAAAGGAATATTGCCATAGCTGCCCTCTCTGGAGTTCAATGGCAGAGGATGATAGTATGAAAAGAGCTTCCTGTGAAGGTTTCCAAAACTGATGAAGACAATTCCCAGAAGCAGATCAGGTAGTCTTCCAGATTCCACCAAGTCTGAGAGTCACAAAAGGTGGGACTGGCGATTTTAGCAGGGAAGTACTTCATGAACAGAGTAGGTTCCGAGGCAGTCAACCTGAAATCCCTGCCCCCATAGCCAAGAGATTGGCTGATTAGCTGCATTTCCTGCTCACTGGGATCAATAGCATCAGACTTAGTTCTATTTTTGCATAATGTGCTATTTTCCAAGCCTTTAAAAATATCCTGCTGTCCAGAAATGAAAAAGAATATGTGACAGATATTCTGTTGGTGTAATTCATACTGTTGAGCCTTTCTCTGCTTTAGTGTGAAAGGCAAAGGAGAGTGAGCCAGTTGTGTAAAATGGAAGACAGATGAGAGTGATGCCATGTAAAAGGAAGAATGGGCCGGATGGGAGATTACAACTGCAGATGCAGTTTCCTTTTTAGAGTTCAGCTTTGTTGAGAACCATCTGTGCTCTCCCATGGACAGACAAATCCTACTAGAAGTTGAGAACGGTGCTGGCATACTCTCCTAAGCTGCACGTTCATGCATCCACATACTCATGAACAGCAGGCTTTGCTGACTGATTTTGTCTTTACTTTCACATCATAGTGTAGAGTCTAGGGTGTGTTGTACAAAGGAGAGAGTTGCTCAAGGTAGGAGTGAAGAACCAGAAAGAGAAGTCTGTGACCTGAGGATTCTGAAGCTATGAAGGCTTCCTCTGGTTCAGTTATGCCTGAAACCAGCTCCTGTTGTCTCCATCTATTTGGGAACAAATGAAAGTGACTCCAAGCAGTGTATAATGTGATCTAAACCATACCTGGAGAACAAAGTAAATATTTTGTAACCTTCACTGTTTCACTGCTGGATCTGAGGCTATTGAAGAGACCATGAGATTTTAAAATTTTCAAGAAAAATGCTTCCTTGTGTAGCAAATATGCTCCATCTCAATGCATCCCAATCCAGCTGTTGAAAAGGTGAGATGATTGTAAGCGCGATAACTGATATGATGAACGGGTTTACAGAATTTTTCAGGTTTCCCCACTTTTCCATTTATATCCTTTTCTTATTTTGGGAACAAATCCTGGATCCCAGGTTCCATTTAGTTTTTATGCCTCCTGGATCTTCTCTAATCTATGATATATCCTTAGTCATTTCTGATGTTTAATGATTTTGTCACATTCTATGAGTACTGGTAAATATTTTTGTAGACTTCCTCATTTTGAAGTGATGTGTTTTGTACGAGGATACTATATACATGGCGTTTTATCATTCTCAGTGCAACGAGTTAGAGATATATGATGTTAATGCATTTTACTTACTATGTCAAAATAAACTCATAGATTTTTCCCACTATACACGTAGTAATACATATGTGACAGTTTCATTTGCTATGATGCTTAAAGGTTTATAAAACTTTTTAACTTTATGCACTTTCAATCCTTAATGGAAAATTATACAAGGAAAAAAATCTTATTAATTTCAAAATCTTAAATTTTAGTGATAGACCTGGATGAGTCTTTCAGAAATTACAAAAGAGCGGCTGGAATACATTGGGAAAATATTTGGCACATTTTAATATATAAAATGCAAAATTTCTGGAGCTTTGTGCCAAATAATTCCAAGTTACCCTTAATGACTTGTGATAAGTTGGTGAAAACCAAAGAAAAAAAATACATTCATTTAAGAATGAAAATTCCAAGGAGAAATCCAAAGACTTTCAATGTCCAGAGTTTGTAGAGAAACTATAGGCACAGCTTTTGATTTCTAATAAACCCTTCCTCTGGACTTCCTGCTCACTGGAGAAAAGGGAAAGCATACCAAGTGCTCATGCATTCCACATAGGAGAGGAAATTCCTCCTGTGTACTATTACAAAAATACTGTTTCTGAGAAAAACCAAAAGCAAACAGTTGTAAAATTTCCTAAACATTGAATCCTTCCCCTGGGTGAGTTGCTCTGCAAGGCTGAGCTCCTGCCTCCTGTTCCCTGAACCCTCATGCAACTTGTTTGTGCTTCTCTTTAACCTTTACCGCATTCAGTCCCTGTGTTGTAAATCTGCATGGATGTAAACTTCCTCATCTGTTCTATTCAACAATAAGTTGCTTTTTTTGATGATATTAATTAATTATTCTGACTTTAAAAACCTGTTAACACTATCATGGGCTTAGTAAGAGCTGTTCTATTTTTGAAGCTATATATTAAAATGTTGGTAGATTTCATAACATAATGTCCCATCTATTTCAGAGTCATCCCAGAATTCTTGAGTGTTGAAGAGGAGTGTTGAAAGAGTAGGAGAATGTCATCATTACTTTAATATTTTAAAAATTGTATTATGGTCAATAACATGATGATTTGATACAGAAATACATACTGAAATGATTACTATAGTGAAGCAAGTTAGCATCTTCATTGCTCTACATAGTTACCTACCTATTTTGGGGGGGAGAGGAAATATTTAAAATATGCTCTATCAGCAAGTTTTTTTTGTATACAGTAAAACAGTATGAGCTATAATCTCCATGCATTATATTAAATCTCTAGTTCATTATTCTAATTCTACATATCTGTAATTTTATACCCTGACCTCTGTCCTCCCATTTTATTGTCTCAACATAACCTTCCAGTGTGTTTTCTTATATCTGAGAATTTTTAAAAATTCTACTTATAAACAAGATCAGGAAGTACATGGCTTTTTGTGCTTGGTTTATTTCATTTAGCACAATTTCCCTCAAGGCCTCCATGTTGGTGCAAATGAGAGTATTTCCTTTTAGAAGGACTGTTAACTGTTCATACACTTGCATAATCTCAACTTTATCCATTCATCTGGCACTCAATGACAGTTTGGCTCTCTCTGTGTTTGGGGCATTGTTAATAATGCTGTGATGAACAAGAGGCATGGATGGCCTTATAAGTAGTGTACACATACTTTCCTTTGTATGTGTACTCGTAATGGGGATTGCATGAATACCCTATGATTCAGTTTGCATACTATTGCACATTTATTCCAAAGAAAATAAGTGTCCTACAGGATGTTTATCACAGCATTAGTATTCAAGATGGAGATTTATATCCTCAGATGATGTTTTAGCAAATAGCAGATATTTAAGGAACAGAAATTTCATTTAAGTAAAATGGCTCCAGTGATTCTTACTTGTGAAACTTTGCCTCAAATCAAATGTGGTTGGGGACATTTGCAATACTCTTCCAACTTCTGCATATTTCAAAAACCTTTCAATTGCTTTTACAGTTTTTGAAACTTCATCTTTCAAGCAATTTTAAATTCACAGCATAATTGAGAGAGGCACAAGGTTCTTTCATACCTCTTCTATTACTAACACTCCTCTGTTTTCTCCAAGTATATTTTAGAAGTTTGTACTTTTGCACAAGTTTTTCACTTTACTATTACTTGTATGACTCATTTTTTAGTTACTTTTTTGTGAAAAGCCGTGAAGTCTGTGGTTAGATTATTCTCTTTGTTTTGTATGTGTGATTGTTCAGTCGCTCAGCACTATTCATTGGAAGACCATCTTTGCTCCACGGCATTGTCCTTTCTCATATTTGAAGATCACTTAACTATTTTAACGTGAGTTTGTTTCTGGGTTCTTTATTCTATCTCACTGGTGCATTTGTCTATTTTTCTACTGATACAACATTGACCAGAATATTGTAGCTTTAGAGTAAGTTTTGAGGTCAAGTAGTTAAAATTGTCAACTTCGTTCTCCAATATTGCATTGGCTATTTTGAATCTTTTGTATACCTCCATACAGCTATCAGAACAAATGTATTGATGTCCAGAGAATAACTTGCAGAGACATTGAATAACTTGCAGGGTTGCATCAAGTAATAAAACACTGAAATCTTGTTAATAGTGGATCTATCCATGAGCCTGGACTGTATCTCCCTCAAAAGTTTTCATTTATTTGTTTTTCTGAAAGGCAGAGAGAAAAGGAGATAGGAACAGAGACACATCTTCCATTTGCTAGTTAGCTCTCCAAATGGCTGCAGCAGTCAGAGCTGGGACAGGTTGAAGCCAGTAGTCATGATCTGAATCCCAGCCTCACATGTAAAGTGGCAAGGACTCAAATACTTGAACCAGTACCAGCTGCCTTTCAGAGTATTTACCAGCAGGAAGCTGCAATCATAAGCACAGCCAGGATCCAAACCCAGGCACTTGGATAGGAGATAGAGC
Source organism: Ochotona curzoniae (assembly GCF_017591425.1). Taxonomy (NCBI): domain Eukaryota; kingdom Metazoa; phylum Chordata; class Mammalia; order Lagomorpha; family Ochotonidae; genus Ochotona; species Ochotona curzoniae. Next base: position 20,088,378 of record NW_024465582.1, on the reverse strand, counting down.
CCTTAACCAGCACTGTAACTGTGGGGCCATGTACCCACTTCTATCTCTGAATTCATTTAATTCATCAATTTCTTACACTAGAGTTTTATATTTCTCTTTCCATAGGCCTTTGCCTATCTTGCAGGACAGATTTATACTTAAACGTTTTGGTGTTTGAAAGACTATTATGTTTTAAGTTCAAATTTTAGGTGCAGGAATTGGCGTGGCCATTAAGATGCCTCCTGGATTACCTATGTTTCTATTGGAGCACCTGAGCTCAGGCCTGGCTCTGATCCTGACTCTGTTTCCTCCTGATGCTTACTCTGGGAAGCAGAAAGAGACTGAACCTTCTACTCATGTGGGAGAACTGGATTGAATTCCAGGGCACTGGGTATTTGGAGAACAGACCAGTGGTTGAGGGATCTGTCTCTCTCTAAATTTCTCTGCTTTTCAAATAACATAAATTAGTTAAATTTTTAAAATAGTAGAAAGAAAACAACATTTAAAAAGTCTAAATTTCAACTGCTTACTCCTGCTTTATAGGAAAATGGTAGGCTATTATATTAACCAGGTATTCTGCAACTTTATTCTAATTGTTATTAGTTCTAGGAAATATTTTTTGACAATTTGTTTGACTTTCCACATGAATGATATTTGTCAACTGTGAATCAAGGCAATTTTAGCTCTCCCTAGTTTATACATATTTTAATTCATTCTTTGGTTTATTGCCTTAGCAAGATCTTTCAGCACAATATTAAAATTTTTATTAAACTGAACTTTATGGTCCAGAACATGATGGATTTGGATGAATGTTCTCTGTGAGTTTGAGAACAATGTATATTCTGTCACTGAATGGAAGGGTCTATAAATTACAATTCTAAGCAGCTGATTGTTGGTGCTGTTGAGTTCAGCTATGGGCTTCCTTATTATTTTCTTGCTGGGTATGTGCATTTGTGATAGAAGCTTCTTGGAATGTTTTTACTTATTTACTTAATGATACAGTTCATAGGCTCTGAGATATCCCTTCCCCTACTAATTTACCCTATATTATTGTAGTACTATAGTCCTTAATAAACAGCCCTAAGTCCATCATTCTGCTATGTAAGTGTAGCCTGGCTTACTAGGTACAGAAGAATGGCAGAGAGTCCAGCGTCTTATTGTCAAGATATATTTAGCAGTTTCATTGGGAGTCCATCTTAGATTTGGAAGCAGAGATACATAATGCATTGTATCTTCACATCTGGAGATTGTTAAATTCACCAACCATCTGTGAAGGAACATATCAGCCAAGCATAGAAAATAATATAAAAGGCCTTTATTCAGGGAAACTCCATTCTTGGACCTTTCTCCCTTGCAGCAGAGAGACAGACATGGAGAAAGAGGTTGCAAAGGAACAGAAAGGTAAGGAAAAAAAAAAAAACAAATGTGCAGGCGTTTTTAAATCCCTCTCAATGCGGAAGCTGAAGCAGGTGTCTCCCTTCCACACATCTTCTTATCCCTTTCCCTGACCAATCCACATTCCCTGTGCCTAGGAGTGCATGGGTTCCCCAGCTCAACCTTCTGAAGTTCAGTCTTCCAGTGGGGTAATGTGCTGGCCTGGAACTCTGCTGCCCACTAGGATCTCAAGCTCCTGGCAAATATGTTGGCCTGGCACCATACACCCAAGATCCAGGCCCATTCAAAGTTCTCCAAGCCTGGCCCACCAGAACACCAGGCCAGCATACTAATCTAGGGCTCTCCCCTCTCCTGCCCTATCCTGCCTGGGCCGAGCATGTGGGGAAATCCCCAGGCTGGGTGCAGGCAGGTTTTGCAAGGCTGCTATTCCTGCCAGGACAGGAGGTGGACTAAGCCAATCTGGACCAAAAACCTACCTGTATGCACAAGATCTGTCACTGGGAGGAGACCTGATAGAGGAGCTTGGGTAACTCCTTTATCAGGATGCAGTTTCTGCAGGTGAGGACAAGAACCAAGGTGAAACCAGGCTGAGTTACAGTACCCCATTGGATACGTGTGAGTCGGGTTTGGAAGCAGATCAGTCTGGACCAGTTGATAGCACCCACTGGCATATCTGAGAACCAGGACAGGGTTCAAGATAGCCCAGGTCAGGACCTTTGGATGTTTGGTCTGGGCCAAGTTGCAGCACCCATCAGCATGAGCAGGTTAGGCATACCAATCAATACTGAGGTGATACGAACCATGCCAGACTGGGCCACAGCACCCACCAGCACAGGGTGCTAGCCCAGTAGGGGGGTTCCAGTGGCCCCCTTGCTGGGCCACTGCTCCAAGTGGTGAGTGTCAGAACTGGGACCAGGGACAGACCAAGTTGAGCAGGGCTATAACACCTATTGGCCTGCATGTAAACTGAGTTATGGAGAGAGCCAGGCTGGGCTAACTGTATCCGTGGTGCATGCCTGAGCCAGAGTAGGCACAGGCTGGTTGGGTTTTGCCACAGATCATCTGTCTAGTGCTGGGACTGGAGTCAAATCCTGTTAAGCTATACTGCAGAACCACTTGGAGAATGCAAGATCCAGGTTGGGTGTGGGCCAGTAGGGAATGGTGTGCCCCGCCCTGATGGGCTGCAATTCCCACTAGTGAGCATGAGAACCAGGGCTAAGGGCAGGCCTGGCTAGACAGGTCGTGGCACCCAATGGCATGCATGTGGGCTAGATGGTGGGGTCGCTTGGGTTGAACTTGGTTTCATTGCCCATTGATGAGTACAAGAGCTGAATGGGATGTGGGATAGGCTGGGCCAGTCTGCTGGACATATTGGAAAAGATAGGAACCAGGTTTGGGGCAGGCTTGTTGAGGGTTATAGGGGAAAGCTCTGACTAGGCTGTAGCTTCCACTGGTGTACATGAGGGCTGAGAGTGTAGTGGGCATGGTCAGGCCGGGCCACAACATCCATTGGTTTACATAAAAGATGGAGTTGGGAACAAAACTGATCCAGCATTTCCTTGTGGACCTGGTAGAGCTCCTTCAACAAACCTCACATACTATGAGATCTTCCCTGTAACTGAGTATGGAGTCATCCACATTGATGCCCAAGATATTTCTTGATTACAGCGCAGGTTCTCTATCTGGGACTGGTCCCTGCAGGAGCTCTTCCAGGTCTCCCATGTGGGTGCAGGGTCCCAAGATTTGGGGTCGTCCTCGGCTGCTTTCCCAAGCCACAAGCAGGGAGCTGGATGGAAAGCAGGGCCGCTGGGAGTAAAACCAGTGACCATATGGGATCCTGGTGCATTCAAAGCGAAGGACTTTGATTTCCTGGTTAAGGTATTATTTGTCAGAAGATGGTATCATTTTTCCACTTTGCATTAGTCTCTTAGGAGATATTTTGAAAATATATGGTGCTTGGAAAAAATAATATAGTAAAAACCATTGTAAGCACAGATAACAAATGGTTGGAATGATCATTACTGTAATGTCAAAGAGTGGATCTCCCCTGTTATTTTTCTATACTTAACTTAAAATTTTGCTATAAGTAAGAGTTAACTATTTTTTCTTATTTATTTTTTACTTACATAAATGTTGGCCATGGTATTTTAAAAATTCTGGATGTTAGTATGAAGATGATTGCTTGTACTTTTGATCATGTCATCCCCACTTTGACTACTGAGAACTCCTGCCAGTTGTGTTTTATGATTATTTGTCAAACACTACATTTTTTTTGAGCAGTTACTTACATTGCTAGGAATTTTACTAAGTCCTAACCACAGTGATGCAACTTTTATTAGTTAAGCCAGGATCTCTGTAGATTTGATTCAGACACAGCATTTTTTGAAAACTCTCTGGATGATTCTATAACAGCCTGGTTTGGAAGGCACGCTCAAGCAATTTTGGCTGTAATTTTAGTACGTGTCCCAAGAAAACTTATCTCCAACTTCTATTGTATACAGAACTCTGTGCATATGTTTATGTGCATATGTGCACTTAAGGGGAAAGGATGATTAAGTGATAATAGAATAATTATTTCCAAGTAGGAAATAATGAGGCAAGGCAGACATCTTAACACAACATGTTGAGCCTTTTAAGTCCCACTTTGTACTACTTTGTACACCCTTATTTCATAACCACATATCTTTCGCATCCTTTATAGTTCCTTGATAATGGAGGATGGCTCAAAAACTGAATTCCTGCACCCCACATGCAGACCCCATGGAGTTACTGGATCCTGTACTTACTTCATTTTTAGTGTTGTATGGCTTGTCATATTAGGAATATAACCAACTTGTTTATCCTACTGTTCAGAATATATTTTAAAATGTATCATTCACGGCCCAGCATAGTTGCTTGATTGGCTAATCATCCCCCTTAAAGAATGAGGACCAGTCTGTGTCCTGACTGCTCCACACCCCATCCAGCTCCCTGATTGTGGCCTGGGAAAGCCATGGAGAATGGCCCAAAACCTTAAGACCCTGCACCCACATGGGAGACCCAGAAGAAGCTCCTGGATCCTGGCTTCCGGTTTAAGATAGGCTCAGCTCTGGGCACTGTGGCCAAATGGGGAGTGAGCTAACAGATGGCAGATCTTTCTCTCTGTGTCTTATTCTCTCTTTTAATCCACCTTTCCAACACATATAAATATTTGTCCTTGAGATCAGGAAAGAAAAAATGCAAATTATCACCTCTTCTTTCCAACATTGCATTGAAAGGCCTAGTATGTATTCAAAGGCAAAGCAATAAAAAATTTTAAAATGCAAATGGATTGAGAAAAATACAATTGTCATAGATGATATAAGGATGTTTTTAGAAAGTTCATAAAAAATCTTGGTTAAATTCCAACAGCTAATATTTAAACAGAATCATAATTCCCAAACCAAAAGTCAGTACACAAGATAAACTACATGTTCATATAACAGAATCAAATACATAAGTAAACCTTAAAAGCAATATCATTGGTAAGCATATCAATAAATATAAAGTTTTTATAACACATCCAACAAAAATTATGTAACAATCTAGAGTGGAAATGACAAAGCCTAATTGAAAAATAAAGCAGTATTAAATAATTGGGAAAACATGCTTTGCTCATTAATAGTAAGATATAACATCATAAAGGTATAAATCCTCTCCAAATTGATTTATAAATTCAACAGAATCTCAGTCTAAATCTGGGGAACTTGTACGCATTCCTACGTGCCTGTGTTTGTGTGTGTGCTTTCCTAGGTGTTTACTAAATAAACTAAAAAGTCTCAAAGAAACCAAATGACCCTTCAAAATAAGCACAGAGCTTACAATACCAAACAGGAAAGTACCTGTCAAAGCTATAACAATCAAGAGGACATTTGCTGACAAAATACAGATAAAAAGATTAGTGGAACAGAATAAATATCCCAGTCTTATGTATATATAATTCAGAAAAGAAGCAGCAGTTTAAACAAGTAGAAAAAGAATTTAGAAATGAACAGGCTTTCATTCTTAGCAATTTCACATTTATGGAAAAAATGCAGAGAAGGTGCATACATTTCCCATATAGACAATATGAAGCCAGGAGCCAGGAGCTTACTCCAGGTCTTCCATTTCCATACTGGGGCCCAAGGACCATCCTCTGCTGCTTTTCTAGGCTGTAATAGGGAATTGGATCAGAAGCAGAACAGCCAGGACTCAAACTGGCACCCAGTTAGGATACCAGAGCTGCAAGCAGAGACTTCAGTCTGCTATACCACCCTGCCAGCCCCTCCAAAGAAGTTTTTGTATTTGTCCTGATACCCACCTGGCTACAGAAATTAAAAGTCCCTGTTGTAGTAGTAGTCCTCACTCTTGGTTTCAGTTAGCCCCTCTTGAATTTTTCAAAAATGTTAAGAAGTAAGAAAAAAACTTGTTTAAATGGATTGAACATATCAATTCGCATTATTTTTGAAGTTAAAACCTAGTGTGTTGCATGTTAAGATAAGCAACGCTCTTATGAGAAAATGAGAAATATCTGTTTTCCAAAAATTTGAAGAGGGATGACGCTGGAATGCTGTGTTAATTGAAGACAGCTGGATTCTCCCATCTGCCTCTGCATTCAATCTGTTGTATGAATGCATTCAAACAGTCCCCTGGAAAACCCCATTGTCACTCATCACTCGAGAGAATGAAAACGAAAAGGCCAAACGATTATCTTTGTATGTGTGCTAATGTTGACTTTGTTTGCTTGCTTGCTTGCTTTTTCTGCTGCTTTAACCTATTACTACATACTTAGTGACTTAAAACAAGTTCATTATCTTTTCTTTAGAATTTTAAACCTCCTAAAAACATTTCAGGAAATTTTGGGGTCCCTAAGTCCCACTATCAAAGACGCTTATTATGAAATTATTCGTGGATAGCCTGTGTTTGACAAGATTTTTCACATGTCAGCCTTTAAAAAAGAGGTAGATTGAGGTACGTGCTTCGCCTAGCAGTTGAGACACATAGCTCCTGACTGTAAGTCATGTACTGGATCTGGACTCCAACTTCATGCACTGCAGAACCAGGGAGGCAGCAGGTGATGGTTCAAGCCATCAGGCCTCTGTCATCCAAGTGGGGGACCTGGCTAGAGCCCCTGTCCCCAGCTTTGCCCCTGAGACATTTTAGGCATTTGGAAAGTAAATGATCATATGGGATCTTGGTGTATCTGCCTCTCAAAACAAACTAAACTTTAAAAACTAATTGCTTACAGTGTGTATAATTTAAAAGTTCTTTTTGAATTCTGTCTTCCTTTTAACTCCCACCCAGCAGTGTTCTTCCTTCCTTTGGAGCTATAAAAAACAATATTAATTCTTCTAATATTAGCAAATGTTCACATATTTAAAAAGTCTATCATGCCCTCTGTGGTTCTCCTGTATGTTAGATGGGGACATATTCTTATGAGAAAAGTAGTGATTATGGTGGTGATGACGTAGCAACGATGACTGTCCAAACAATACCCATTGTTTATGGCCCAGCCTGAATATCTAATTGTTCACAAAACTCTTGATGTGACTGTAATGGAAAACCATATTTGCATACTCTGATTTCTCATTGCATCTTGCCAGAAAAGTCATTTATGCGTTCTTTGATGTGATAAGATAAAATATTGGGTGATGTGCTCTGATGTTAGCTGAGACGTAATGTCTTTACATGCTTTCCAAACACTGTTTACTAGCTTTAGGAAAACTAATACTGATGGTATTCATAGTTGAGTGTGGTTACAGAATGAGCAGCACACTAAGTGGTACTAGGGTCATGTGGGTCCCTGACTTGTTTCCTACCAGTTTGTTTCTTCTATGCTTCACTTATAACAGGCCACCCTGCTAAAACCTCTTTCTCTATCATCGGCAGGCACTATACTATCCAGTGCTACAGGGCCTACCCTCTCCCAGACTAGAAGCCCTCTCTATAAGCTTTGCCACACCCCCTTCTAGTTTCTATAGTGATCATGCAGATGTGCCTCTCCCTTCTCTGTCTGTGGAATATGTAACCGACTAATAACCCTTGCTGCCCTGCTCAGAAATGGATTCCTGTGCTTGAGCGAGTCCATACTTCCCAGGGACTCTTCCCCATTCCTGAGTGACCTGCAGAAATATTAAGGTCCAGAGAACCACCACACAGGGACATAGAATCATCCAATAGTGACTGGCTCATGGACTTCATGTAGGCTTGGCCAAAATATTAGTACAATTACGGACATGTGTTTTTTCCAAACCCTCCCAACTCAGAATGTTCTTCCCTGCTTTTCATTTTGTAATTTTCATTTCTTTCTTCTTGGTTTTTCCCCCTCCTCTCCCTACCTTGCCCCATTCCTCCCTCTCCCCTACTTCCCTCATTCCTTTCCTTGCATCTTTCTTAGGACTCCAGCTTCCATCATGGTCCCAGCTTCCTCTCCAGTTCCCTTAGCAGTGTTATTCATGATTACCTTGGTGTCTGTTACAACAAGATGTGTACCAAAGCAGTTTAGAAAAGCCAAAAATTCCATCCTCCTGCTTTACATCTTAAAGAGACTCTTTTGAGGATCTAAATCTTAGACATACATCTCATCCAATTCTCTTTCTGTTTTCTGGTTGAACTTTTAGGTAAAAGAATGGCTACCATCACCATTGTGTAAATACAACTTTACTATATGTTTTCAAAATTCTATAATCTCTTAGTATTCTTCTTGCTTTAAAAACTCAGGCTTTTGGAATTTCAAAAAAACAAAAATCCCAAACCAAACAAATCAGGCAAAAATCTCTTCCCACAAAGTCTGGCACTTAGTTTTATTTCCATACCAAATGTGCCATAATAGTCCATTCAGAAATTCAGACTATCCTTTCTCTTGGGATGTATTCACCCTCTCTTTGTGGGTAATGAAATGAAAAATTGGTGATGATTAAATGGCTGGAGAAGTCTGAAATAATTTGGGGAGAACAACAGAAATTGAAAGCAATAGAAAGCAGCATCACATTTAGAATAAAACCACGAACGTGTCATTAAATATATTATGTCATCAAAAAATTCTTATTCTCATTTTACACTCTCCCTTCCTTACGGTTTAGGACCATGAAGAATGTGGTATGCATATTCTGTGCCAGATATAATTACTGGAATAAAAGATGACATCTATTTTTCTCATTTCAATCTATTTCTTTCAAAACATTAATTAAGTATTTTTTTGCACCATGAACTATCACAATTCCCACACAAGATTTGAAATAAGTCAGCTTGAGGCTAGACTTTAATGCTGGGAGGGAAATGGTGTGAAATTATAAAGATGAGCAGCAGTCTTCATTTAGAAGACTACATTTGTTACTATTAATCTACTATCGAATGTGGTATACGCAGCTATAAGCCACAGCGTTTACAACATAAAGTGTGGAAAAATTCCTTGATTTAAATTCTGCCCTCCTCCCTTCCCCCATGGAGAGAGGAAGTGATCCTTTGCTTCCAGGGGGGAGGAGGAGATTTTCAGAGTAAACAAAGGAGTTCTAAGTGCCAGTGCAGATCTCTTTTCCTGGCTCCTGTCTTCTGCAGGGTGTGTGTGTGTGTGTGTGTGTGTGTGTGTGTGTGTGTGTGTGTGTGTGTGTTGGGGGCAGGGAATAGTATTCCTGGTCTCTCTCTTTGAGATGCCGGTAGTACACTTCTCCCTGGTTTTGACAAACATGTCTCTAGACATTATTGACATTATTGAATGTCCCTTGGAGGGTGAAATTTCCCCAAGTAGGAACCACTGCCGTTACAGCTGGTTGGCTAATCCACTATCATAGGGGGGACAAAGGTTTCGCAAAAAGGGACAATGTTTGGGCCCAGCATGGTAGTCTAGTGGTTGGGGTCCTCACCTTGCATGTGCTAGAATCCCATATGGGTGCTGGTTCTAATCCTGGAGGCTCCGCTTCCCATCCAGCTCCATGCTTGTGCCCTGGGAAAATAGTGGAAGATGGCCCAATGCCTTGTGATCCTGCACCCAGATGGGAGACCCAGAAGAGGTTCCTGACTCCTGGCTTTGGATTGGCTCAGCTCTGGCTATTGTGGCCACTTGGGGAGTGAATCAGTGTATGGAAGATCTTCCTCTAGTTGTCTCTCCTCCTCTCTGCATATCTGACTTTCCAATAAAAATAAAATAAATCTTTTTTAAAAAGGGACAAAGTTTCACAAAAGGGAAAACACTGAGAAGAGAGAATGTCAGTGAAAGGGATGGTGGGGAGGGGGCATGGGACATCAGACTCCTTTGCTATCACTCAGCCCCAGACTCAGACTTTGCTTAATCTAAATTATCAGGATTTCTAAAAGCAAGGTGTTAAATCTAGAGAACCAATTCTTCTCCCTAGGAGCCTATCCAAATTACAGAAAGGAGACTTTCCCCAAACGAGCAGAAATGCATACAGCAACACTGTAGGCCCAGATGGGTCAGATTTTGGAGACGGCAATGAGCAAACTGGTTTTACTTAGTGTGTTTCTTAGATGGTTGCTGAAAAGCATTATAATAGACCTAAAGCAAAAAATGCAGCAAGATTAGCGAGCCCCTGAGCCCAACACACACACACACAAGTGTGCTAGACAGAACAAAATGCATTGAAATTCATTTGGCAAATTCTTAGCTAATGTGTTTAGAAAAAAAACACATCCCACAGATATTCTAATGAGAAAATACACCTGGTAAGTAATAGTGCCAACAAAACAAAACAAAGCAAAACAAAACAAAACACATCCTCATACATATGCATGCACACAGAATTAATTCTGCAATCTGAAACCCAAACAAAAGAGGCAACTTAGACAGTTGCCTCAACAACTTAGAGTCCTGGAAAAAAAAAAAAAGCAACTATTTCATTGCTGTGCCCCTTGGAATTTGATTGGTAAATACATCCAGGTGAAGTCACACCTGGAATTTTTTATTTACTTTGGCTCATTCCAAGTCCAGACAGATGTAAATTATTTGGCAAGCATACAATGCTGAAGGTGGGAGAAGGGGTGGTTGGAGACGCTTGAAGAAAAACAGATTATTACTTAGCATTTATCCCAAGTGCCAAAAGTGAACATCATGATCATTGTTAGAGATTGATTTATGGTGGAATCATTAAAAGTGACTCATGCTATGGCAAGTGGGGTGGCCATTAGCAATGTACTAGAGTAATCTACAACAGATTCCATCTGCAAATAATCTTATTAAGATAGAGCCTTGTAAGAGGGGCTGCCTGTCCGGTTTTGTCTATTTCATGTAATAACCAGAATACCAGAATTAATTCTAATAGGTCAGGTCCAAACATCTCCAACTCCACATGTATATATAAGTATGTATGTATGTATCTATACATATGTCTATATATATTTATATACATTTTAATGTGCTTTGATGATACTGTTTTTGTAGCAATAAAACTAGAAATCTTCTAATGCCTCTATCCTTTCCTTGATAAAATTATATCCAAATGGGAAATAGTGGGCTCCTCCCTCTTGGGTTACCACTCCCATGGGAGGGCACAAAATAACTAGGACAGGGGCTGGGGTGGCTAGACAGAGAGGCACTTGACAACATCCATGAGGGCTGGATAGTTGAGCTGGTGGGATGGAACAAAGCTCCAATATTCTTCTACATTTATGAGAGCCAAATAGGGTATGGGGCAGACTGAACTAGTCTGCTACACATGCTGGCAGACCAGGGTAGGGGCAGGTCTGGTGGGGGTAACTGGGGCTCTCTCTGACTAGGCTGCAGCTCCCACTGGTTTGTGTGATGGCCGAGTGTGTGATGGGCAGAACCAGGATGGACTGCAACACCCATTGGTTCCAGTGGAAGTCAGGGCTGAATTGCAACCACCAGCAATTGCAACCACCAGCTGATCGGGGAGATGGACTGTGCCAGGTCCTGTACTTGCTAGTACATATAGAAATCTGGTCTGGGAATACCTCATAGTTTCTTTGGGGATCCCCTCAATTGAAATGGTGGACTCAGAACCTTAACCAAGAAAAGACGGAAGATAGAACAGGTCAATCAACCACCACAGCTATATGTTGGCAGCGAAACACTGGACAAAGGGAGACTCTATGATGGACTATGTCAATCAGTGGATTCTTCAACAGCCTCATCATGCCTGGAGTGGCGAGATTGGCAGCCATGCATAACTGGTGAACTACCGGGACCACTTGAGCAAGGATCTCAGAGCATGCCCTATGTCTGGGACCTGAAGTGGGTGGGAGACTGGGTGGGGCTTCTCCTCAATATTCTCTTTAGCCCTTGCAACTTTTTACCCTAATCAACAATGTAAAGATTGCCAAAATATAATAAAAGAAATATAAAAATGGAAAAAAAATTATATCCAATCTATCTGATTTTGATTTTATGGTCATCCTTTCAGGAATATGTATGTTTACAAGGAAGTGACAGTTCTTGATATAAACAGAAATGATTCAATTACACTAATCAACTTTTGATACTTGCTTATCACCTTGGTATCTTCAATGTAACCTTAAAACAATGATGGAGGGCCAGTACAGTAGCCTAGTGGCTAAAGTCGTCACCTTGAACATGCCAGGATCCCATATGGGCACGGTTCTAGTCCCTTCAAATCCTCTCATTCATTTTCCCAGTAAAATGCCATTAAATAATGCTAGTTAATTAGTAACTAGTATTATTTTATGATAACTGTTAATATAATCAATTTACATATATTCTGGGATCTTCATTAAGATAATATGTAGTCATTGTTTATTATAGCTACACTGTTGATCTATAAATAAACTGTTAATAAGTGCTTCATTTAATTCTCAAGAGGTTTTTATACATTGATTCATTGGGAACAAACATATTTAAACAAGAAGGAATGATATGGTGAGTGTAATAAAGAAATTGTTAGAGAAGTCAAAAAATTTCTGCAGAACGTGACTGGTAGAAGGTTCTCCTAAAATACGGCTTCAATAGAATGGCAATATTTCTTTATCATCAGCTGATTTGCTGTTGTCGTAATTGTATAACCTTATTTCACAATTAAAACTTTAATCTGCCTTTTATAAATCAAAAAAAATATATATTTCTTTGTTTGAAAAGCAGGGAAACAGATAGGAATCAAGTCCATTGGTCCACTCCTCCAGTGCTCACATGCTGGGGCTGTGTTGGCAGGAATCTGGGAGATGGGAACTCAACCCAAGCCTCTCATGTGGGTGGTGAGGATCCTGGGGCTGGAACCATCCTCTGTGTTTTCCAGAAAACATTGAGCTGGAAACAGGAACAGACCAGGACTCCAACACAGGCACTCAGAAAGGGAAAGTGGCCCAGGAATTGTGTCAAATGCTTACTGCTTGCCTGTCTTGTTTTCACCCATTTCCAAAAGGTGACAGTGTTTAACCATCAGGTTGTTTCATTCTAGCATACCCTCAGAAGTATGAGTAGCCAGAGGCCTAGGAATACTCACATGTTACCTTCTCAGGAGTCCTCCATAATCAGAGATGGTCATGGTACTGTGACTGTATGACAAAGCACACACTTGCACGGTCATCCTAGGATAAAAGTGACCAGACTATCAAGTGGAGAAGAGTTTACCCCTGTGTGTCCTCACCATGGGAAAATTAAGCCTACTGCTGTACCTTTCAGTGTCTAGCAGGAAGAAACCCTGGAGCTTTCCTATTCTGTTCTAAAACCTTTATGTTCTACGTAGAAATAATGTGATGTGAATCATTTACTAATTTGCTAGGGAAAGGATGTTCCTCTTTCAAAGGGTAAAAGACGGGGGAGGGTGAGCATTTAGTAGTATTTTTGTTATTGTTATCAATTTTGTCTGTTGAGTTCTGTTCAAAAACATGGAAAGTACACGAAGAATGCCTGGAGGTGAATTCTGAGTTTTCTATTGATATTTTTAGTCCCTTGAATAAGTTTGCAAACCATCTCGTATCCGGTGAAATTAAAGTTGGTATATACACTACAGTATGATGAATGTGAAAAAGTTTAATAGAGAGAATTAAAAGATAAAATTATCTTTGATTAGGGACACTTAGGATAATTTCCTTCTTCATTTGAATATTTATTCCAGTTGCCTTTTACACCTATAGTTTTCTTACTCATCTGTAATTGTTCTGGCATTCTTAAGCTGACAAATGCACTCTTCAACTTCATGTCATGTCTCAAGTTGTGTTTCTGAATCTATAGCTTCTGACAATGATGGTACATTAGCAAAAGTACTGTGGAAAGCATTGTATCCTGGAGTAGGGTGGTTTCCTAATGACAAAAGACTGAAGAATTATCTCATTAAGCCTCTTCATTTTATGTAAAAAAAACATGGAAAATTCTGTCTCACACATAGCTCTAATCATAAGTGGGCACGGAGTATAACTCAGATAGTCCTGTGAGAATAACAATATATGGAAAGTTATCGTGAATCTAACTCAAAGTTCAGAATAAGTTCAAGCTGTTACTCTGGCATATGCTTTCACTTGGGAACAGAATGAAGGGTGGGAAATTTTAAAATTACCCAACATGTTTTCTTATTGTGCTTGGAAAGATTTCTAGTGTTTTTTTAATTTTTCCATTTATGAAATTACTTGTGTTCTTAGGATGCATGCACAACTAAGAATTAAGCATTATCTTGGGCGTTTCTCCTTTATTCATCTACTAATTAGGAAAAGACAATAATGTCATGTATTGAATTTAAAGACATGTCATTTTTGTCATAAGTACAATGTAATCCATTATATTTTCAGTCAAGGTTTGAGATCTCTGTTAGAAATGTCTTCTCGGGCCCGGCGTGGTGGCACAGTGGTTAAGGTCCTCGCCATGCACGCCCGGAATCCCATATGGACGCCGGTTCTATCCTGGCAGCCCCGCTTCCCTTCCAGCTCCCTGCCTGTGGCCAGGGAAAGCAGTCCAGGACGGCCCAAAGCTTTGGGACCCTGCACCCGCGTGGGAGACCCGGAAGAGGCTCCTGGCTTCAGATCGGCATAGTATCGGCCGTTGCGCTCACTTGGGGAGTGAATCATCAGACGGAAGATCTTCCTCTCTGTCTCTCCTCTCTGTATATCTGCCTTTCCAATAAAAAAAATAATAAAAATAAATTTTTAATTAGAAACGTCTTCTCAATAACTTTTGATCAGACAGAGTATTGTTATCCTACTATGATATTATGGAATGGATTTTTGTTTTTCTTCCCATTCCTGACATATAACTCCAAGAAACTTTGGACACTTGACTTGTAAGTGTGCTTTTGGTATGCTAATGACAAGCATGGTAGTCCTTTGCATGTCACAATGGGGGCTGCGAAGGGAGAAAGGATAGAAGGCCCATATTTTCATCAGTCATGCCTGTATCATGCAAATTTCAAAGGATTGCTTTTATGGGGACTTCCAGATAGTTGACCCCGTGAGATTTCCTAGAGACTGGTGCCCTCAGAGGGCATGGAAACCCTGTGCAAGTAGTTAATTGATCATGACTATTTTGTTTGGCACAAAGTACACTTGATACTTTTCTAAAGTGGTTCTTGTTGACATGTAAACCTGTGCATATCTTCCTTTTGATGCTGAATTTGTTCTGCCTGCTTGCCAATAGATGCCACAAGTCACAAAAAATTGTAGGACACATTACTAGAAAACTGAAGAGGACATACCACCTGTAATTCATCCCTTTATCTACATCCTGTATGATATCTTTATAACAAATGAAGCAAGTAAAATAAATGTTTCCCTGAGTTCTGCTAGACATACTATAAAACCAAATGAACCAAGAAATGAGGTCATGGAAGCCTGTTTATAGCCAGTCTTGTGAGAAATTTGGGAAGCTAGAACATGTGACTGGCTTATGAAGTGTAGGTGACCATGGAAACTGAGGCCCCTGTGAGTATTTCCAGGTGAATACTTGTTGTTGGAAGGAGAGAGCCCCACATGCATTTGGATAACTAGAGGAGTAGAAATGATTTGTCTTGTATGATTATAGGAGGATAAATAAGCTTTTTTTTTTTCCTATTTGTCTATGAGGGTATTTCAGAAAGTTTATAAAAAAATGGAACTTAAAAACTGAGGATTTTGGGGGGGTGCAAACTTTTTGAAATCCATGTATATGAAATATCTTCTAAAGGTTCATGGAGATGGGTGTTATTAAACATCTATTCATAGATTTCAAAAATAGTTTTGTATTGAAATAAGTTTATCTGTAACAATATTTTCCATGAACTCTTGAAGTATCGCCGTAATCTGCAGTTTCTGGATAAGAATTATGTATTAAAACAGTGGCAAATACACAATTACATTGATCCTTGTTAAAAAAAAAAACATACACAATAAAGAGGTAAATTCTTTTTCTTTTCTTGATGTGTATTCTTCTACAGTAGAAGAACCAAAACTATTTAAAAGTATTTATGAATACAGACATTGTCTTCCTTTGGGTATTAAGGAGAACAATGCTTGACCTAGCAAATGCTATGCATTGTTTGGTTGCTTACAGCAAAGCCCAAGGGACAATGGAAATGCTACTTTCACTTGATTTGGAAGTTGCAATCAGTTAAGGGATTGGTAGACAACTGGCTAGTAAATGTATAATTAATTACTAAACTAAAAAGCCAGTTAGATTTTTAATTAAAATTTTAAAGATTTATTTTCTTTTTATTTGAAATGCAGAGTTACAGAGAGAAGAGCCACACTTGAGTTTTATAGATGAGGCAGAACCTGACATACCATCTGCTGCCTCCCCAGGATGTGCTCTAGCTGGAAACTGTGTTCAGAAAAAGAGCCAAGAAGCAAAGCTGAAGCTTTCACTGAAGCATTTAGATGTTGGATAAGAGCAAAGTATACAGTGATATAACTCACCCTCCATGAACGTTCTGAAGGACCCTTTTTTTAAGTATGTATATTCAGATGACTCATTGGCTAATAAGTTACAGAATTTATATTGTGAGATATCATCTAATACTCTTTTCTCCCCCTTATGCCAATTTGAGTTAATTAAAGGTACACGTATACAGATTCATAGCAATGTCGACACCACAAAAACTTTATGCTCACCAGCTCAATTGTTGTTATGCTTATACATTTTTACACATAAGCTCATAGGCTTCATTTACAATTCAGAGAGATAAACATTATACAAAACAACTAACATCACACAACAAACTAGTCATAAGAATCAAATTGCCAACTTCCCTTAATTCTTAATATCAGGCATTAATGGGAATGGACAAGGAACAGTTATTTTTCTTGGATGCTTTGTCTTTTAAATTGTTTTGCCTTTTCTTGAAGGAAGAAGAAGGAGAGTGGGAATACTGAATCTCCAAAGATTAACTATGAACTGGGCAGTGATGAGCAAATATAATTCACACCCCACCCTCTCACCAATCAGCAGTAAACACAACTGAAGTGGCTTCTTGCAAAGAAAAAAGTTCTGAAAATTCAGGCCTGGGAAAATTCAAACCTGATGTTTCTCACTTGCTTCCAACTTCTCCTTTGTCTGTTGCAATACTTGACTTTTTCTCTGCATCTGTGCCCAAGGATTACCGGACTGCTGGCACTGCGGTCTCCCTGGCTGTCAGTCTTGGGATTCAGAGGACCAGGCTGGGCATGTCTGAAACTTAACTTGTCCCTCCCTCCCTTGTCTTGCCCCCGGTTGCTCTCTCTCTCTCTCTCTGAAATGTCCTGAATTTTGTCTCAGTCATCCTTATTCTACAGTCACACAAGTCCAAAACCTCAGAGTGACCCCTGCCAACCTCCTTTTCCTTCTCAAATCTAGCCTGCTCCCCGTCTGCTCCAGCCCTCTGCTATAATGTCTTTAACATCTGTCGCCTCCTCAGTGCATAGCAGGCTCTGCTTACTGCCAGCCTCAGTGCCTATTACCTGGAGGACTTCCATCCCTGAGTCCTGGGCCTCAATGTCATCATTTCATTTCTAAAATGAGAGCAGTGTCCTTTCCTGTAAATTTTACGAGAAAATAACATCCACAGAAGGCTTAGAGTCAGCATGGTAAGTACCCTCACAGAGACTTTTTAAGTTAAATAAGAGTTAGGATTTTACTGGGGGAAGGGGATAGTGTGCGGAGTGGAGCTCGTGTCATGCCATCAGGCTAACCCTTCACCTGCAGTCCTAACATATCATATGGATACCTGCTTGTGTCCTGGCTGTCCATTTGGGATCCAGCTCCCTCCTTATGGTCTGGGAAAGCAGTGGATGATGGTGCAAGTATTTGGGTTCCTGCAACCACATTGGAGACATGGGAGAAGGTCCTGGTTCTTGGTTTCAGATTGGCTCATCTCTGGCCATTGCAGGCATCTGGGGGAGTGAATCAATGAATGGAAGATCTTTCTTTCTGTCTCTCCTTTTCTCTTTGTAAAATTAAAATACAAATAAAATTTAAATAAAAATAAATTTGACTTTCATTTGCTTATTGTATACTTTTGAAATATAGAAGTCTTCCTGATCTTAAGAGAGAGAGAGAGAAACACATCCATCTTTGGGTTACTTCTTAAAAGCCCACAATGGCTAGAGCTAAGTCAGGCAGAAGTTGGGAGCCAGAAATTCAATTTGGTCTTTCACACAGGTGACAGGCACTCAATGACTTGAGCCATCCTGCCACCTGCTGTCTCCCAGTATACACATTAACAAGAGGCTGAAGATGGAAGTAGAGCTGGGTCCTATATCTAGACACTTCTATGAGTCCCAACCAGCTGCTCAACTATTAGAGCAAATGTCTGTATCAATTTTGCACATAATTTTGTATTGAAAATTCTGTTTTGTTTTCTAAAATAGCATTTTGAAAATGACATGATCTTAAACTTCTACAAAACCTTACTCACCCCTGCAGTTATGCCTAGGGGCAAGCATTTCGTACAGTGGTGAATTTGTTGCTGGGGTTGCCTATTTCCTTTATCACAGTGCCTGGTTAGAGCGCTGACTACCGTGATTCCAAGTCTAGCATCCTAATCATGCCTCTGGGAGACAGTGAATGGTGACTCTTGTAGTGGGTTCCAATCCCTGTTTCCCCAGTAGAAGAGCTGGATTGAATTCCTGGCTCCTGTTGAACTTTTGGCTTTAGCTTGAACCAGCCTATACTTTTGCAGGCAAGCAAATCAGCAGATGGAAGATCTCTCTGTTTTTCTCTCTGTCTCTCTGACTCTCAAGAGAAGTAAATTAAATAAGGCAATTTTAAAAATGCACCTAAACCCATGCAAACAAAAACCCACCACCAACCAACAAAGCATTCCTATTATGTATGGAGAAGAGTTGATACTTAAGGATTGTGTGATACGGATCTGGACCTATTAGTGGAGTTGATAGAGGCAAATTGCTCTGAGAGTCCCTCCAAATTCTTGCTGGGTATGCAACAAGTGCAAGGTTATGGCCACTTGACATGGGACCATTCTACAGAGCTGTGCTGCAGCCACAAACTTGAGTTGTGGGTTGATTACTCCTTTCTTGGTAGACTGCTTTTCATGCTCATTGTTACAGCACTTGTGGTTCTTTCAAGCTCTGTGTAGGGTCTGCACCCGACCTGTGTTCTAAGCTTGCACAGTATGGGCCCCCTGAGATGGGAGGCAAGAGGAACACATACAAGTCTGCTGATGTCCATGTGGTTTGCTGTGCTGAGTAATAAAGTCTTTTTCTCTGACAGAGAAGTATCTTCTGCCAGATCCATAAACACTAACATATTTGTGTCTTTATCCCTACTAGTTCCCACCACTTAAAATGCTCTTCTGTTAGGAAACAATTCTTTCTTCACAAAGAAGTGAAAAATCTGAGAGGTGGATATGAAATCTATGGTTGCAAGTAAAGCATTAATAGATATCTCACATAAATACATTTGTATCAGTCCTTGGCCTAACCTGTTGTTTCTTCTATGTATCTCAAAGATAAACACACCGAGGTATTTGACATGTTTTTGCAAAATGGAATTAAAAGCTATGTTACTCTGGGGGAATTTCTTTTTAATTATGTAAAAGGAACAATTTCACGTACTATATATATATGGTTTGAAGAGCATAATATACTTCCTACCCAATTGTTTTTCTTAAGCTCCTTCCTTCTTACTTTTCTTTTCTCACAATGACAAAGTTTCAATTTACTTTATAATCTCAAGCTTAATGCTCCATTAAATAAAGAATCCAAAAAGTAGTAAGTAGAAAAACCACTTTCTGAAGAGTATGCACTAGTGGTATAAACAATTTTTAAATTTCTGTGTATATACATGTATTTCTTTTATGTATTTACATAAATCTATGTCAAGAACATGGTTATACTCTCTATAGTGTGAATCTTGAAGCAGTTGCCACTGTAAGTGCTTAACACTGTTAAATTGTTTGATGCAAAATTCTTTAAGTTATGAATCATAATTATTTTCCTAAAGAGAGCTAATATCTAGGAAAGTTAGTTAACTTGCTCAAAGCTGCATCTGAAGTTACTGATTCTGAGTCGTAACATAACTAGTCTGATTGCATGCATCCTACACTGATGTGCTTGGGTTCAGGTCTAGTCTCTGCTCCTGATGCTGGCTTCTGGTAATGGTCACACTCAGAGGCAGCAGGTGATGGCTTAAGTGCTTGGCTGTCTACCACTCATGACAAAGTTTATCCTCCTGGCTTTGGTCTAACTTAATTCTGGCTTTTGCTGATGTTTGAAGACTCAATGAGGAGACAGATTTCTTTCTATTTCTCTGTGTCTGTGCCTTTCAAATAAATAAAACTAATTTTTTGATTGGCTCAAAAGATGTCAGGATATGAGAAGTCAGATGGGCAGTTAATCCTTGGATAGAGAAAAGTAGGAACTCTTTCCTTCAACACTGCCTGTGTAGTGGAAGCAACAAAAATTAGAGAAAACCTTCCTCCTTTTTGTCCCTCAGCTATTTGTGTAATGCTTGACTTTGAATTGCTGTCACACTTTAATGATTAAATTGTGACTTTCTGCATACCAATTCACGTGTTGAAGTCATAACCCAAATACCTCAGAATGTGATGCTCTTGGGAACTAGGAATGTTGCAGATGTAACAGGTTAATCTACCCCATATTCACAGGCCTAGTTCAGCACTAGCCATAATGTTCAACAAGTGAAAAGGATCATCTCTTTAGAAGTTCATGGGACTCTAAACTCTCAGGTGAGAGTCAAGGTCTGTCCTTAGCGAACATCCTTCAGAATAGTAGAGATACTGCTTGAGGGTGAGAATAATCCAGAATGGGTAGTTGAGCAAAGAAAGGAAGGATGAACGTTAGCTGCAGCCCTAGGAGTAAGCTGTAAACATAGAGGTTATAGTGCATTTTGATACCCCTCTTTGTGCGTCTTCTTAAGATAAGAGAATAATCAGTGGCTTGTGTTATAGCTCAGTGGGTTAAGCTGCCACTGGGAAGCCAACAGCAACTCTTATTGGAGCACAGGTTTGAGCCCTGGCTGCTCTGCTTCTGATCTAGCTTTCTGTTCACGTACCTTGGAAAGCAGTGAATGACAGCTCAAGCACTTGGGTCCCTTCCAGTCATGAGGGAAATTCTGACGGAGTCTCAAGCTATTAGTTTTGAGCTTTGCCTGTTCTGCCCCTCGTGCTATGGCTATCTGTGGAACAAAGAGTTTGTCCCTTTCGGGTCTCCTCTCTATATCAGTCTGCTTGTCTAATTAATCTAATGCATGTTTAGAAGATGAGACCACCCATCACCTCCTGAGGGGTTTCTCCCAGGCATAACACAGAAAGAGGACCTGACAATGTTAGGGTTAAACTCCAGCAGCCCTACTTTCTTTTCCAGGCTCCTGGCAGCCATGCTCCCACCTGTCAGGAGGGCTAGCTGCTGACTGCTTGCATCTCAGGCTCTCCTCAAGGGTAGAAGGTTCAAATCTGGGGTAACCAAACTAGGACTGAAATTTTCCATGGGAATGGCTGCAGCCCATGTTGCAAATGTGTCACACTTAAACTTCTCCCCCTGCACAGTCCTGTTTCCTCACTCCCTTCTAAGCTGTCTTGATTAAGATATTCCACAAAAAGTCACCTGATTACAAATCTCCATCCCAGGATCTGCTTTCCTGTGATCCCAACCCAGGAATCAATATTCAAACTTTTTTTTTCAGGTTGATAACTAGGGAAGTACAGTTTGAAGTTGTAAGGTAAAATGCATTTTAAAATGAATAATGATTATGTACTTCATTCCTTGGCAATTCTGAGCATAATACCACTCACTATTTGCAGCTGCCAGTCTACACACAGCCCCAGCTAGTTCAGCCACTGATTCACGGCCTTTCCTCAGGCATAGCATTTCAGATCTCATTTGGAACCAGCCAGGAAATTGGGCCTGAACACCAGACTAGAGTCCTGTAAAAATCACGTTACAGCCATACTAATTTAATTTCTCTTATTTTGATTGTATTTTATGCTCTATTTCAAGCTGTCGCTTTTTCATTTTTCTTATTTTCTTGGTGTATTAAAAGATGAATGATGGTACTACACTCTTGATTCAATCAGTTCTAACAAATATGTGAGATAAAAGCAATGTAATGGTGAAAAGGCTGCCAAATAAATAAAATTTTCTAGGATATATAACAAGTGGATTAAAGAAATTTATGTTTGTCCCATGGCCACATCATTACAACAGCCAGTGATGAAGACAGATGTGGTCTGAAATTGTGTCCATATTTTACATCAGCAAAGCCTCCTAGGGAGGCAGCATACTTGTGTTAAACAATATTTCATAGGATGCCGCATTAATTTTGACTGGGTGCAAGCGCTGGGACCAACAGACCAAACCAATGTAGCATTAATCACAGTAACTGAGCTCCGGCTGTTTGCAGAAGGTCTTGCCGTTCATTAAGAGGTCAGGCTATGAGCAGCTATCTAGTTAAGCTGAAACCAATTGCCTGGCAGAGTTAGAGATTACAAGAGAGGCTGGCCTTCCATTTTTTTTTTTTTTTCTGCAAATGCTGTGCGAGTGCGTTGGAATTCTCAGAAACTGCACTTGTCTGGGAATGTCCATTCTGATTTTTGGAGCTACCCATTTCACTAATAGCATTTCTTTTTGGTTGAGTTTATTAGATGTAACTGGTCTAACGGATTTTCTTTTTAACATCTGGAAGGTAAGTTTGACCCTGGGCATTTGTATAACTGGTGTGGTATGGGTGTGAACAGTTTCTACAAGTGCATTCAACATGTAGCACAGAGGTCTACTTCTCAGAGGAAATTAATTTGTTCTATAATCTCCTTAGTCCATTCAATTCACTTTATACTTAAACTTCAAAGATTTCTGTGAGTCTTAGTTAAGATTTTCATTAGCGTTGAAGATAGAATTAAGTAGCTCCTTTGCTTTGTAACTGTGGACTGCTTTGTTTTCCTTATTTCTGGATTTTAAACTATCAGTGGTTAGGAAATGTAACTTAATTTCTGTATGTCCTAAAGGGCGCTGGGTAGGAACTTGCAGACACGTGTTACCAATAAGCCATGCTAAAGTTAATTAGGATCAGGAGAGCATTCAGAACTCAATTAGCTGAGACTTTTTATTTTTGAGATTAAGAAACTAAATCCAGGAGTACTAACAAATACATTATTTATAGAATGACTAACCACAAAGCATGCACTAATTAAAATGTAAGAAGAACTCGACTAATTTTTTTCAGTCGTTCTTGTACAATCACGTAAATTTCAATTGGAAAGGAAGTTGCCCACGATTATTACAAAACTCTGTTTACTGAAAAGCATCTTGTCTTCCAGGATGGTTCTTTGTAGTTATAAGTAACATCTGACCAAGTATTTTTTCTGAAATAATTTTTTTTATGTTTTAGTAGAAGTAAAATATTTTATTTAATTACATTTAAGGTCAAATTTGATTCCTTTCTTCTGTAAGCATTTGCAATTTGATTTCCCCAGAAATGTTACAATTCCAAGTGTTCATGCAATGGATTACTGAGCTAGCTTTTCAAAATTTTTATTTGTTTCTCAACTCATAGTTGTGAATAGTGGATGAAAACACCTTTTTATGTCATAATGAGACATTTTTTCCTTGATAACCATTTCTAAGGTGCTACATGGTAATTTGCTTAATTGCACTCTTGCTTTACAACTCTGTTTTTTTCCCTCTTCATTCGGTTTTGCTTTGTCAAATATAAAATAAAATTTTAGAGCAGGCTGAGTGAAGAACAGGCTTAGACAGGCTGGCTTTGTTAAGTGTGCAACCTCTGTACATACAAAGACATTGTTTATAGAGGAATGTGTGCTTTGTTTCAATACTCTTCTGCCACTCTTAAAAGCTTTGTTTTTAAAAAAGACCATGTCTTCATTTTGTATTGGGTCTCACAAGAAGCCAATCTTGCTTAGCAATGATATGTAAGGTCAGTAGATTATCATCTCAACAATTATTAACATTTCAATTGTAAGAATTCAATGAAAGAGTTCCTAAGAAGTGGCTGTCAGAGTTAATTGATAATCGTTTTACATAACTTTTTAAGGAAAAATCAGACAAGTTTAAATATCTTTCTACTTTTATTGTTGGATATAAAGGTGAATTGAAGGATCTTGATTATAAATCTGAACTTGAAAATGTGCAAAATTGGGCAAATTCTTGAATGGCACTGAGATTCTCATGTCTGGAATAGCACCTCTCATATTCATGATTCTTTCCTTAGGACTTAGCATACAGTGGGAAAATGGCTTTTCTAACCAATTCCCTGTGCTTGTTGTTTTTTAATACCTTTAACTCTGGTGTGCCTTCTATCTCTTATTGAATATGGAAAATCCAAATAAATAAATATCAGCTTCCTGGTACATAGCTGAGATTGTACAGAAAATTGTTCTATAATTGGTATAGGTATTATGCATAATTCCATAGCAAGTGAATAGAAGAGTAAGCTTTAGAAAACATGAAACATAGGGAAGTTGGAGAAGGAAATTGATAATGTCTAGATAATGTGTCCCTAATGGCATCTTATTAAAGATCGAAATATAATGAGCTCGGTCACTTGTGCACTAAGCAATTCAACTTCCCTTTTGTTCTTTCTAAAGATTCCTTGAAAACAAGTACTATTACATCTCTTTTCTGTGTCAAGTTCTCTCTTGTAAATCAATTAATTTTTCGGGATTATCCTGCCTTGTGCCAAATGCAATCTGTATTTCATGCCATGACACACCCTAAACAGATTTACATGAATAGTAAAAGATTTTATTTTAAGAAATTTATTTTATGTGTTTGAAAAGCAGATACAGAGAGAAGAAGATACAGATAGAGATCTTTCTTCTTCTGATTCACTCCCAAAATGACTGTAATGGCCCGGGCTGAACCAGGCTGAAGCCAGGAGCTTCTTCCAGATAATCCCATCTGGGTGTCAGGGGTCCAAGGACTTGGGGCATCTGTTGCTGCTCTTTTCCCAGGAACATTATCAGGAAACTGGATTGGAAGTGAAACATCCAGGACACATCCAGCACACATGTGGCAGGCTGGCAGTGCACATGGCAGCTTAGCATGCAGTACCACAAGACCAGACCTTGTTAAACAGATTTAAATTAAGAATTGGGACATGGTGGGCAGTCACTGTGGCATAATGGCCCTCATTCAGGTGTCAGTTCGAATCCCAGCAACTCCTCTTCTGATATGGCTCCCTGGTCATGGCCTGGGAAGGCAGCAAATAATGGCCCAAGTCCTAGGGCCTCTGTACACACATGGGAGACTCAGAGGAATTTTCTGGCTCCTGGCTTTGAACTGGCACAACTCAGGCCATTGTGGCATTTGGGGAGTGAACCATCAGTTGGAGCGTATCTGTCTCTCCATCTTTCTCTGTGATTTTGCTTTTGAAATAAAAATAAATCTGTTTTTTAAAAAATGGGACATGGGAGGAGATATACATTTCTCAAAACCAATTTTAACATTAAATGTGTTTATGTTTTAAAATGTTCTTGTGCCATCCTAACAATGAGCGTTTCTCACCGTATAGCATCTCTGCTTTGATTCCAGATACCTCCACATTCCTTCATCTCCTCCCTCTGCATCCCATGCTGATCTACCCCTCCCTCCTCTCCATGTCTATATTAGCACCATCCTCCACCTCCTGCCATAAGGTAATCATCTACCTATAGCCTCTCTGAATATTTTTGTAAGCAAAGACAATCCTAGCCAGAATAGGAACTCCAGTAAAATATATAGGGAAAATATTTTAAAATAGAAATATTTACAATTAATATTCTTACTGGGAAAAAATGGGATCATCCACATAGATTTGGGGGAGGGGTTACTCCTCTCACTGAAACATGTCGTCATTTATCTTTTCTTAAATCCTTAATCTTTATGTTATGTTTATATTTATCATAGAGGAAAACATTGCTGAAACCAAGACAAGTTTAGTGAAAAATTTTTGTTCTCTCATTATAGCATAATAATCATATATGCAAACCACAAAAATGAATGTTAAATTTCTATCAGCCAGTTGGTTAATGTTTTCAGATAAAGATCCTGTTGTCTAATTCAGGATCATTCATTTTTGTCTAATTTAAGATCTTCCATTTTCTTAGTAGTGAGACTGTTCCTATTTCATTTTGATGCAGAGAGCAACCTTCTTTCTCTAGGTTTTGGGTTACACATACACTATGTTCTGCATAAGTCCCCCATAACCATGTGCTGAAAATTAGTTTGCATCTTAGTACTTGTACTAAAAGGTGAAGTGCTTAGGAGTGATTAAGTCATGAGAACTCTTTCAGAGTACATGAGAAATATTTAACCTGTGGGATTATATGAATCAGACAATTTTTAATTTGCTTCAAATTGAGTGAAACTTTTATTGTTATACCATGGGGTTTTATCTCCCAAGGGTATGTGTTAATTATCCAAACCAAACTCCTTGGGCCATAACAGGATTTCAACATTGCAAAATGTGAATCCTTTCAGCAAACATTGAAAACCAGATGTCAACATTTGAAAAACACTTAAGTTCACAAGTTTTTGTTAATTTTGTTGATATAATTTTTTGTAGGAGTGAATAAACTGTCACCTGACCAATTTCTTTTGGTATATTAATTCATCTTCACTTTAATGTACTGTTTATTCAGTAAGAAACTGTTGCAGATTACTAAAGCACTTCTTGTTTCCAAGACACATTAACAATGCTTTCTCTATATCCATTACTTCTCATTTAGAATTTCTCTCCATTTCTATAAACTCTGGCTTCCCCCCACCCCGCCCAGTTTTCCAGGCTCTGTTCAAACTCCATTTTGGGGGGAGACATTCAATGATGCTCACATGCAGACCGTGGAGCCTGCACTTCTCTTCATTGTTGGGGTTCTGAGTCTGGTAGTTCAGTTGGAGATTGATGCTGGAGGTTGCAAATGCTGGATCAGTGCTGTTTCCAGCCCTGTCTTCTACACTGGTGTTTGTAAGTTTTAAGAGAGAAGCTCTAACTTCATTCTTTCATGTATGTGTATATATCTATTTTTTGTACCTTTTCTTGAAGAGATCATTTTCCCATTTTATTTTTAACCTTTTTGTCAATGAGTTGTTTTATTCCTGGGCTCTCTATTTCATTGGTCTGTGTATTTATTTTTATTTTGATACCATATTGGCTTTTTAAAGAGTTTCTTTATTTGAAAGAGTGACAGATCTTACATCTGCTGGTTCACTCCATAGATGGCCACAAAGGTTGAGGCAAGGCCATGCCAGAGGCCAAAGGCAGTTCCTCCTTCCAAGCCTCCAAGTGAGGGGTAAAGGACCAAGCATTTGAACCATCTTTTCCTGCTGTCTCAGGCCGTTAGAAGGGAGCTAGATCAGAAGTATAGCAGCAGGGACTCAGACCACAGGTCCTATGGGCATTCCAGTAACACACGTAATTGCTTTACTCACTATGCCACAACACTGTTCCCTCATGATGCTTTAATTACCACGTTTTTGTGTTATGTCTTGAAGTCTGGTAATGAGACACCTCCAAATTTCTTCTTCTTTTTTTTTTTAATCAAGACTAATATGACCATTGTGGGTCTTTGTGGTGTTCTTTTAAATTTCGTGATTTCTTCCCAAATATTTGAGAACAATCTTCAAATTTTGTTGGGGATCTTGTTAACTTTGTTAACTAATAGCTTTAGTATGGCTATTTTGTTTGTAGATTTTGTAGTATGAATAGTTTGTTGAATATGGATAGTCTCATTTGCTTGCATTTGTGATTTCTGCCAATTATTTCACCATTTCTTAACATTTCTAGCACCTCTTCAGTTAAATTTATCTCTAGGTATTTTATTTTTTGTAATTACTGTAACTGGGACTCATTTTCAGGTAACTCACCAGTTAGTGTGCAGACATTCTTTTAACTTTTGTGTCTTGATTTTTATTTCTTCCTATTTACCATGTGTTTATTCCAACAGTTGTGTGTGTATGTTTGTGTGGTCTTTAGGATCTTATTTTTACAAGGTCATATTATCTATGAATAGAACATTTTTACTTCCTCCTTCCAAGTTGGATGTCCTGTATTCCTTTCTCTGACTAATTTCCCTGACTACTGCTGTTAAACACAATTTTATAAAGAATCATTTTATCATAATACTGTTTTTAAATACTTGAAGTGGGAAAGAAAACTCTGTTTGAGACACATGTTTCATCCTAAAGTCTTCAGCTTCCTTGATACACTCATAAATTTCACAGATTTAACTGAGTTTTTCCATGGTTTATCAAATCAGCAGCCCTGTTTTTGAAGATCCAAAGAACATTTTACAGGCTACAATGTGACCACCTAACCCAGCAGAATTGGCTCAATGCTTGGCCACTAAATTTGGTACAAGTACATTCTGTACTTCTTTAAAGGCACAAGAGTCTGTGTTGAGTTATTACTGACTACTGTTTTTTTAATGTCTTCTTAATTTATAATTATGCCTTAGACTAAAGGCAGACTTACTGCTTCTGTTTTAACCCTCATGGAGTAGACTTTTGGACTGAACGGGGATAAGAAGCAACTGAGAGAAAGGAAATTAAATAATTAGCATTAAATGTTGGTGACACATAGCATAACTTTATTTTTGAGGCAGAGATATTGTGTTGCATTATATTTTCTTCTGAGACTCACATGTAACTTTTTTTGGATTCTGTTTACTTCTGCTATTTTCTCATTTTTTTAAGTTCATTTATTTGTAAACCGGAGCTATAGAGATGGAGGGAAAGACAAAAAGAGAGAGAGCTTTCATCCTGTGGTTCACTTCCCAAATGGTTCTGTCTGATGAAGCTGGGCCAGGCTTAAGCCAGGAGCTGGAAGATTCATCCAGGTCTCCCATGTGGGTTCAGGGGCCCAAGTACTTGGGCTATGCTTTACTGATTCTCAAGGCACATTAGCAGGGAACTGAATTGGAAGTAGAGTTGGGACATGAACCTGAGCCCAAGGGTTTGCCAACACCATGGGTAGCAGGTAGCAGCTATATGTACTACATAACAGCACCAATTCTAGTAGCACAACTTACTCTATGTGGGCAAGAAGCTACATTTCTCATTGATTAAAATGGTAAAGGACGATACAGCTGTCATTTCTAAGAAAGGGAAACCACAGAAAAGTGGGGAGAACACAGAGACTTTATCTTCCTGCCAGAAACCAAGTCCACAAACAGGCAACTGCAAAAGTTAAGCACATTTTTAGACAACCTTCCTGAAATACCAGGCAGAGGCACTGTGGAATATGCTGAAAAGAGAATGATCATGCAGCAAAATACATGGTGCCCAGGAAGAACTATACCTGACGGTGTGTCAGATGTTCCACGTGTGTATTCTTGGTGGTTCATTACAGCTAGGCTTGTGTATGGGGTAATTCTTTACTTATTTTATATGATGTCATTTGTTCCTCTTGAGGACTTCAGTTTGGGCCCTTATCTAAATTTCAGATGCATCCTAGTGTAGCACCTCACACAGCTGGTGCCCTATGCTCCTAAAACTCCCAGAATATTTCCAGGTCATACTACTACCTTCCTGGGCTAGTAGGGCTCTGACTGCTAGCACTGGCATCCCATATGGTCAGTGGTTTGTGCTTCATTCTTCCCATCCAGTTCACAGTATATGGCCTGGCAGAGCAGCAGAGGATGGTTCAAAACTTTGGGACCCTGAACCAGTGTGGGAAACCTGTAAGAGGCTTCTGGCTTTGTATTAGGTTGGCTCTGGGCATTGTGATCACTTGGGGAGTGAAGCAGTAGGTAGAAGATTTTTGCTCCCTGTCACTTCTTCTCTCTGTAAATCTGCCTTTCCAAAAATAAACATTTAAACAATACTTAAAGATTATTTTCCATTTGTATTCTATGGACACTAGAACTAGTGGTACAAAAACAGTAGAAGCAAGTAAGAAAGAAGTAGTAATTATAATCTTCATTATTATGAACTCACTAAAGGGGAGGTAGAAATAAAGCCAGTTTTTCTTCAATGATCTTGATGAATTAGCTTAAAAATACCCAACTGATTGAATCTTGACCTATGAGTACTTAAACTTATAGCAGTCTCTGTTGGGAGAAAGTGAGTAGTAATATCAAACATTCTTCTGTTTATCAGCATGTGATAAACAGAAGAGAGTCTCGAGGAAGTACTAAACAATGTTTATATATATGAGATAAACTAGTTACTGTTCTAAAAACACCACCATTTGAACAATAACAGAACAATAGTAATTCAGATACTCCTGCTGTAGATTCACAGCTGGTGACATTACTGCCAACGATAAAATTTAAGGTTACAAACTGAAAATTGAATATTTCTCAAATATGTACCTGCCACCTTATGCATGACAGCTTGTCATTACATAGAGTCAGCACTTTATGGAATGGCAGTACTGCTGTTAACTGATGCACTTCTAGTGTCATATAAAATGTGTTGACATTTGGAAAATCTGTATTTCTCAATAAATGAATATTTTTTCAAGTGATGAACATTTGATAGAATGATCATTCATGGCTAAATGATTTATTTGAAATGTACAATAAACTAATAGGTTTAAACTTTTTCATGTATTTGCTAGAAAGACAAAGAAATTTTACATCTATTGGTTTACTTTCAAAAAGACCACAACAAACCAAATTAGGAGCCAGGTTTGCAATACTGGTTTCCCAAGTAGGTGGCAGAGACCCAGCTACTTAAGCCATCAGCACTGCTCCCAAGTTTCTGCAGCATCACAAAGGTGGAATCTGGAGCAAAGGGGAGAGTCACAATGACACACTCTGATATGGTGATGTGGTAACCCAAATGGCATCTTCACCACTGTGCCAAATGGCCACTCAAGACCAATAGATCTTAACGTAACATAACAGGAAAAGTTTATGGAATTTTGGCAAAGCAACAAATATTAATCATTAGATTGTTAAACTGTCCATATTTCTTTATAATTTAAATGCACTATGATTTTTGCTAAATCATAATTGTATATTTACGGAGGGTGAAAGCAAAGGAGTGTCTTGACATATGTGGTGTTATTGAATCAGGTAGATTGATGTATCTGTCAGAAAATTTGCCAGTTTTTTTGCAAGTAGACATTCAAACATCTAGTCTTAGCTGTTTTGATATTTTTTTGTGTTGATATGGTTATCTAAGGATGGATGTGCGCATATATGTGTATATGTGTGCATATATTTGTGTGCAATGAGTGCATACATGTATATGTATATATGTGCATGTATGTATATATATTATATATATGTAATATAGTCTGTCTATAAAATAGAGTCTTCAAACTGACTCATCTTATTTGAAACCTTATAAATTTGGGTCAGTAACTTCCTGTTCTTTCTGCACAATATGCCAGCCTCTGATACTCATTGTTCCACCTCTAGTTTTGGGTTCAGCTTGAATGGATTCCATGGTGGTTGGATTTCTTTATTTCACTTAGCATAATGTCCTCCAGATTCATCCATATTATTATAAATAACATGGGTTTTTCTCTGAAGTGGCTGGATAGTGTTCCACTGCAAATAAATTACATCTCTCTTTTTTGATGATTGTTGTAATTTTTAAATGGCTCACAAATTTTCCAATTTTTAAAAAATTGTGCTGGTTTCATCTTTTTTATTTTCTTTCCTTTTTTGTGCTAATTGTGACGCAATCTAGAAAATGCTAATTCCAAGGCAATTTCTCTCAATTTTTCTTTATATAACATTGGGAACGTACTGTTACCAGCTAAGATGATTGAAAGAAGAAAAGTCCTATGAGGATAAAAAGGTCCATAGTGATGGAGCATTATTTCAAAAACAGAAGGAAAAAATCATGTGAAAAGGAATAGTGGTTCCTCTTGATATTGTTGTATGCTTGTGTTACAATTTTTATGAAATTGTGAACTTGTGTAAGTCACATCATGCTTCATTAATGTACCCATGGATTAGGATTGGGTTGCTATGCCACTGCTCCAGCCCCTGCATATTGTCTTCTAAGAATTGCCTGTTCTTTCTTCTTACTCGTTTTTAAAATGTTATTTGTTTCCCTGCTGCTGAACTGAATTCCTTAGATATGAACCCTTTACAAGATATATAGTTTGCAAACAATTTCTGCTGTGTGTTGTATGTCCATCTGTGTGTGTGTGTGTTCATTCACGTCTTATTTTAGGTGCTGACATTGTGACAGTGAGCAAAGGTGATGTCCTATGATCACATCAGCATTCTTTACAGATGCTGGTTTATGTTCTGCTGCTCCACAACTGATTCAGCTCATTGGCCCAGGGCTTGAGAAAAGCAAAAGATGGCCCGAGGGTTTGGGTCTCTGCCACCAATGTGGGAGACCTGGATGAAGTTCTTGGCTCCTGACAGTGGCCTGGCCCAGACCTGGCCACTGTGGTCATCTAAAGATTGAGCCAGAGGCTTAAAGATTCTCTCTCTTCCTCTCTCTTCCTCTCTCTGCTGCTCTTTCCAAAAAAAAGTAAATAAAATTTAAAATATAGAAAGATTTATTTTACTTTGAAAGTTAGAGCAACAGAGACAAGGGAAGAGAAAGAAAAAGATTTTCAACTATTGCATCACTCTCCAAATGGCTATGGTAGCTACTGGTGCTCTAGTATGGGATGCTGGGGTTGGCAAGCAGTGGCCTAACTACAGGAGCACAACACCAAAATCTGTTGTGTTGCTTGACTCCTTGCCTTTGGAAAAGATTTTTAATTTTTAAATTTTTATGCTGATTGCTTTCCTAACAATATTTATTGAAGGGACTGTATCTTTCCCAATATATACTTTTAGCACGTTTGTCCAAAAGCTGTTTACTGTAATAAATAAGATATGTTTTGAAATAAAGAAGTGGGTTATGTCCAAATTAGTTCTTTTGCTCAGAGTCTTTGATGGCTTCACACAATTTTACAAACCTTCTTTCCATTTCTATGAAATGACAGTAGAATTTCAGTATGAGTTGTATGAACTTATAAATTTCATTGGGTAGTATAAAAAAAGTTTTTATAATAAAAGAATGTGAAGTAGCTTTTAAAAAAATATTGTATTCGGCCCGGCACTGTGGCCTAGTGGCTAAAGTCCTCGCATTGCATGAACTGGGATCCCATATGGGCAATGGTTCTAATCCCGGTGGCTGCACTTCCCATCCAGCTCCCTGCTTGCGGCCTGGAAAAGCAGTTGAGGACAGCCCAAAACCTTGGGACCCTGCACCTGCGTGAGAGACCTGGAGGAAGCTCCTGGCTCCAGGTCAGCTCAGCTCTAGGCATTGCAGCCATTTGGGGAATGAATCATCTGATGGAAGGAAGATTTTCCTCTCTATATATCTGACTTTGCAATAAAAAAATAAATATTTTAAATATATATGCATTGTATTGATTAAATGCTACTATGTTAATTGCCTTACATATACAAACCAGTAGGGAATTTTTAAAAATCATTTTTATTGCAAAGGCAGATTTACAGAGAAAAGGATGGACAAAGAGAAAGATTTTTTATCTGCTGGTTCAATTTCCAAGTGGCCACAACAGTCAGAACTGAGACAATCCAAAACCAGGAGCTTCTTCCCAATCTCCCACGCGGGTGCAGGGTCCCAAAGCTTTGGGCAGTCCTCAACTGCTTTCCCAGGCCACAAGCAGGGAGCTGGATGGGAAGTGGGGCTGCCAGGATTAGAACCAGCGCCCATATGGGATCCCGGGCGTGCAAGGCGAGGACCTTAACCACTGCGCCACCGCGCCGGGCCCATTTTTTTTTTTTTATTGTTGTTAACATTGTATTATGTGATACAGTTTTATAGGCACTGGGGATTCGCCCCACCCCTCCCAGGCCCATATTTTTTATATTCTTAAATATTTTAACTTTATGCTGCGACAAATAAATTTGCATCTTTATTTTCCTTCTTGCTTGCTAGTTATTAGTGTATGGAAATGCTACCGAGTCGTATATTTTATTTCACATCCTCCGATACTACTGAATTTTGTTAGTTTTAGCAGTCTGTTAGTAGAGTTTTTTTTGGATTTTCTTTACATGCAATTGTGTTACCAGCAAACAGAAATGGATTCATTTCTTTCTTAATTGTATGTTTGACTTCCTGGCTAATTGTCCTTGTTAGGACTTCAGGTAATGTTGAATGTGATGGGGGTAGGCATCCTAATTTTGTCCCTAATCATAGGGGAAAAGTTTATAAACTTTGAATGCTGAGAATGAAGCAGACCAGTTTGCTATAAAATGTCCTTTATTGTGTCAAGGTACATTCCTCCTATATCTAATCAAAGGGTTTTGCTTTTTAGTCATGAAAAGGTGTCAGGTGGGGTTTTTTTTTTCTTTTACCTCAATTGAAATGGTACTGACCTGGAATTGCATCCTTAGGGAACACTTAAGAAGAGTATCTTTCTCTAGCTGTGTTTAATTGACAGCTGAAGCACATGTGGGAATTCACTTATCATTATTAAATCAGAAATTAATGAAATATACCTAATGATAAAACTATTCACAATTTTGTTTTCAGAAAATAATTTTCATGAAGCATATATAAAAATTTTGGAGTAATGTATTTTGAAATAATGTATTTTGATTTTGCGGTAATTTCTTATAACAGAATAAGTACACTGGATTTTTTGAGTATAAAGAAGATATGTTACATAATGTATCTATACACACAATCAAGTAAAAACATCTAAACATTGGTACAAATTAAATTACAATGCCCACATTTATTAATTTGTGGTATTTTCTTTATAGATACAATTTAAACCAATAATGGTGCTTCCCGTTTTCTTTCCCTCCCTCCTCCTCCATTTCATTCTTTTTCTCTTTTCATTTTCATGACCAATGTACTTGTAGTTTACTTATAGTCACAAGCTTGATCCTCCACTAAATAAAGAATTCAACAAATACAAAGTAGAAAGATCCACAGTTTCACAGGATTTGGGACATGAGCAATGAACATTAGTAAGATCTCATGATGTCATTTTACTCATAAATGTAACTTTTTGTACTCTCTGTGTTAGCTACCACAAATAAGACATTTTGTTATCTGTCTTTTTTTATATAGCTTGTTTCACTAAGCATAATGGTTTCCAGTTGCAACCATTTTGTTCAATCAGGTGTATCTAAAACACACATTCCATATCTTAGCTATTGTGATTTCAATAATCACGGGGATACAAAAAAAAACTTTCTTATGCTGATTTCATTTTGTGTGGGTGAATTTTCGTGGATGAGATGGCTGGATCATATGATAGATCAATTTTTTAGATTTTTGAGGACTCTCCATGCTGTCTTCCAAAATGGTTGTACTAGTATATGCTCCCACAGTGTATTAAGGCGCGTTTTTCTCCAGTTCATAAATTGAATTCAATCTTATTCTTGCACTTTTGTTATTTTTTATCCATTTTTGTGTGATAGTCATTTTAATTGGAGTGAAGTGAAACCTCAGTGTGGTATTTGTATTTGCTGATGGACAGTGATCCTGAGCAATTTTTCATGTGTCTATTAGACATTTGTGTTACATCTTTTGAGAAATGCCTATTCAAGTCCTCTGCCCATTTCTTGATGAATTTTTTTGTTACATTTTTATGAGAGCTCTCAAATTCCTTTATTATTTTGTATTAATTTTGTATCAGATTAATAGTTTGGAAATATTTCCTCCCATTCTATCCATTTCCACTTCTCTTTGTTGAGAGTTTCTTTTGCAGTGCAGAAGATTCTTAGCTTGGTACAATTCGCTGAATTTTTTTCTTTTACTGCCTGTACTTCTGAGATCTTATCCAAGAAATTTTTGCCCTTACCAGTGCCTCACAGTTTCTCCCTTATGTTGTCTTCTAATAATTTGACTGTTTCACATGTTAGGTTATATTTTTAACTCATTTGTGAGTTGAATTTTGTATGAAGTATGAGGCAGGTGTGTTATATTGCTGTTTGTGGCAATCCAATTCTTTCAACATTATTTGTTGAAGAGAATGTCCTTCTCCAAAAAGTGATTTTTAGCTCACTTGTCAGATTATTTGGTTGTATATGTGTGGGTTAATTTCTGGAGTTTCTATTTTGTTCCATATGTGCACATTTTTTCTTTCTTTTCTTTTTATTTTTTTCTTTCCTTTTTTTTTTTTTTTTTACAGTATTAGGCAGTTTTGACTATAACTACCCTGTAAAATCTACGCTGTAAAATCTGGCAGTGTGATGCCTCAACCTTTGTTTCATTTTTTTTAAGACTACTTAATGATTCAGGGTTCTTTGTCTTTCCATTTGAATTTTAGGGTTACTTTTCAGGTTCTACAAATATCATGGATATTTTGATTGGGATTACATTCATTTTATGAATTGGTTTGGACATTTTAGTGCTATTCTCCTAGTCCAGGAACATTGAACATTTCTTTCCCATTTTTATATCTCTATTTCCTTGATGTCTTTATTTACATGGTAGAGAACTTCCACGTCCTTGATTAATTTTATCCCAAAGTGCTTAAGTTTTTTGTAGCTACTGTGTATGAGAATTATCTTACAATATTCCTTCTCAGCCATAGCAATGAGCATACAAATGCTGCTGATATTTTTTGTGTGTTAATTTTGTATTCTGCCACTTGAAACTCTGCTAGGAGTTTCTGTAGTCTATCCCCGTGCAGATGGCACTATCGCTTCATAACTCATGGATCTCTCCATACTAGCATGTGCACACTGCATTGTTCATTCGCTTAGGCCCTTCAGTAATAAAACGTGAGGGAATTTTAAGAAGACCCTCTCAGAAAAAAAATCTCCTGTGGTGATAAAGGAAGCAGGATTGCAAATGAAAAGCTAATTAACAAAGAAATGAGATCAGGTTAGATCAAGTCTAGCCTCACATGTCCACTTTAATCCTTGCAGGCATGTGAAACATACATGTACCTTGTAACACGGGGGCTCTGGCTCTTCTACGCTTCTGTCAGTCACTGGATCCAGGCAATTCCAGAAGAAAAGCAGGTAACTCTCA
Organism: Ochotona curzoniae; assembly: GCF_017591425.1. Classification (NCBI taxonomy): domain Eukaryota; kingdom Metazoa; phylum Chordata; class Mammalia; order Lagomorpha; family Ochotonidae; genus Ochotona; species Ochotona curzoniae. Next base: position 20,051,742 of record NW_024465582.1, on the reverse strand, counting down.
GGTCACAGGTTTCAGAAACATTGTCACTAGCAACAACTTCAGGAGCCAAAACCGAAAACTATTGAATCAGTAAAAGCAACCCAAGAGATCTGGGTGGTGCTACAAGCTTGGCGAGTACCTGTGCATAAGAACCCATGGCTTGGTTACTGCTAGAATTTTTTCAAAATCCAGTATATTGTACAGTCTGATATCCAAATGCTATGATGTTGATCACTGTAATTATACTGTGGTATTTCCATAGCATGTATTCCTCAAATTCCTTATGTTTTCACTTTTTAAATCATGATATTGCTATGATGGAAATGTTATTATTATCATTATTATTACTTTACAGATAAGGATACTGAAGCAGAGAGAATATGGTTACAAAACTAGCAGCATGATAGAATTTGAACCTAGGCAACTAATTTCTAAGCCTTCTCATCTAATATACAATTTAGAAAGAGAAGAAAAACACACATGGTTTAGTAGATGTTGGATCACAATGTAGGTCACAATGATTACATTGAGAATTAACACTGGACTCCAAAGCAGTTGTCTCTAGATTAACATGAGAGACTCAGGCAGACTGCTGGAGACATTAAATGAAAAATCTATCCAGTAATGCTCTATGCTGACTGCTGGTTAATCGATCACATAACAATGTCCAAATGTAACAAATGAGAAAGAAGAAGATCAGAGTTCCAGATAAAACTTTCAAAGGATAGACACAGAAGTATCAAAGCAGGGTAAAAAGAGGAAGTGATGAGGGAATGAGTCATACCTGTGCCCATGTGAAGAGAGTGGCAAGGAAACTGAATCACTAGCCTGGAGCTGCTTAAATGTCCTCTTGGAACACTTGTCTTACTGTAGTGCACAAAATCCCATTTTAGTTTTCTCATATATTTTTATTACAATAAATCTTCACCAACATATTGCTTACTTTTCTCTGAACCAAAGGAAAAATCAAATCCCACTTGATGACCTGGGATGCCTCATTTCTAAACTGAGGTTCCAAAGTACGTCATTTCCTTTGATGCCTTAGCTGCTGGAGGGTGCAAGGCTAAATAACATTTGAAAAGCAGATATAATTTCTTTTCCTTGTTTTGATAAAATATCAGTATGAGAATTGAACATGATGCATTGCTTTTACATCTTTAATCGTTGTGCTTCAATACAAATTTAGTATTTTTAGTTTCTTTGTTGAAGGCAAACACAGTATAATTTCTAAGTAGAAATGTGGGCAAAGTAGAAACACTATTTTGTATGAGATTGTGGTGCAGGAATAAACAGGGATATAAAGCAGTAGACATAAAACAGGATGAGATCAAGCACCTGAAACAAAAGGGACCAAATTGATACATGCATTTAGAAAAGTGCACAGCTTATTGAAGTTGGGCCAAGTGTGCCTAGGAAACCATCTCCTTGCGTAGCAAAAACAAAACGTTTCATGTTGGGTAACAGGAAAGCAGAAGTTCGTGTGATTTTGACTAGTCCTAGGAATGTAATTTTTTATGTAACCAAAAATTTTAAGATGTTATTAAACTACAAAAATAAGGTAACTTCAAATATATTATATATACATAAAAAGATTAGGGCTCTGACACTTAATGCAAAAAAAAAATCTGTTCTAAAACTTTTTCAGCAAACTGTCACTCATCAATGATCAGCTTCAGCTAAGAGTACTCAGTTGTCTGGAAAATTCCAACACAACTTGTATAGATCAGCTCAGAGGTAAAGTGAGAGATCTCCCAAATCTTAGCTAAGCTAAATTTTAAGGGAATGCTTAAGTTTAAAATTTTACTCTTTAGTTCATCAATTAATTTTGCTACGACACTTTGTACTTAGAATGTGTGTAATGTGTTGTGTTTGGCATCAATTTGCAAAGTAGTAAAGGGTGAATCACTGATACAAAGCAGATGTGATGGCTGATGGTGCTTTTAAGGAAAGAAATGTCATACTTTCCACTGGCGCCTTTGTAAAGCACTTAGCAATAGCTCCTGGCCCCCATGGTAGAAATGGTTTATGAGTGTAAAGTCTGTGCTGGCATCAGTGTAATAATAGTAAAGTAGAATACGGGGAGATTACCATGTCTCAGAGGATTTCTTCTACTTTTCAACCCACGCTTACTTCTTTTGTTATGACTTTTGAATACTTTCCATGCACTTGTTTGAAAATATAAATAAAAAAGAAACAGACATGCAACTTGGGGTTGTGTTTTAGGAATAAGGGGGCTTAATATGTCTTGTAGCCTAAACATGCGAAACATTTACATATGTATTTATAATCCATCTGCATTATTGGTGGCTTGCCCATTTGGCAGGAGAGAACTAGACCCTATGTTACTGGAAAGTTGAAGCTCACCATGGCACACAACCATTTTATTTTTTAACCAACCATTATTACCTATCTGTCATGGAGACATTCATGAGCCATTCTTCACCATGTGGTTTGATTTAAGCCCTGAAAATGTAGTGGGAAACTATTCTCTTCCAGTAATAAAAAGCTCTGGTTAGTGGATATGTACTCTCAGTATTTTTAAAATGTTCACTTTTGATATTTGTTGAACGTATCATTTAACTCTGAAACAGAAATGAGGCTAATATAAATATATGGATACAGTCTTTTCAAGAAAATTCTATGAGCCCAATGCAGTGACCTAGTGGCTAAACTCCTTGCCTTGCATAAGGTAGAATCCAATATGTGCTCTGGTTCATGTCCTGGTTGTTCCTCTTCCCATTCAACTCCATGCTTGTGGCCTGGGAAGCAGTAGAGAACAGTCCAAAGCCTTGTTATCCTACACCTGCATGAGAGACCAGGAAGATGTTCCTGGTTTCAGACTGGCTCACCTCTGGCCATTGTGGCCACACAGGGAGTGAACCAGCAGACAGAAGATCTGTTTGTTTCTCCTCTGCAATTCTGACTTTCCAATAAAATAATAAATAAATCTTTGGCTATTCGTGGTGTCTTGTGTTTACAGATGAGCTTTTGTATCATCTTTTCTATTTCCGAGAAAAATGTTTTTGGAATTGTTTGGGATTATGTTGTATCTGTATATTACTTTCAAAAATATGGACATTTTTATTATATTGATCCTCCTGATCCAGGAAAATGGTAGATTTCTCTATCTTTTAATGCAGTCTTCTGTTTCTTTTCTTTTTTTAATGTTTTATAGTTTTCATTATAGAAATCTTCCACATCTTTTGTTAAGTTAATTCCAAGGTATTTGAGATCCATCTCAGCTATTTGAAAGGGGACTGTACTTAAAATTTCTTTCTCAACCATGGAATTATTTGTGTATACTACTGCCACCAATTTATGTTCATTGATCTTGTATCCCGTTACCCTGCCAAATTCTCTTATGATTTCCAATAGCCTCTTGATTGAATCTTTTTGTTCTCCATTGTAGAGAATTGTGTTATCTACGAGATGATTTTAATTCCTCATTTCCAGTTTGAATAGCTTTAATTACTTCTTCTTGCTTAATACCTCTAACAGGAACTTCCAAACTTTGTTGAACAGCAGTGGTGAAAAGTGGACATCCTTGTCTGGTTACAGATATTAGTTGAAAAACTTCTAGTCTTTCCCTATTTAGTTTGGTGCTGGCATTGGGTTTTACATATATTGCTTTGATTGTATTATAGAATGTTCTTTCTATGTCTATCTTGTTAAAGGTTTTGAGCATGATGTGATGTTAGATTTTTGTCAAATGCTAACTCTGCATCCATTGGGATGATCATGTGGTTTTGTTTTTCAATTTGTTGATGTGGTAAATCACATTTATTGATCTGCAAATGTGAAACCATCCCTGCATGCTAGGGATAAATCCCACATGATTTGGGTGAATAATCTGCTGATGTACTGTTGGATCCTGTTTGCTAGTATTTTGCTGGGGGTCTTTGCATCTATGTTCATCAGGGATATTGATCTGTAGTTCTCTTTTCTGTGGCATCTCATCTGGCTTTGGTACTAAGGTGATATTGGCTTCATAGAAAGAGTTTACAAGTATCGTCTCCTTTTCTGTTGTTTAGAATAGATTGTGGAGAATTGGGCTAAGTTCCTCTTGGAACATTTGGTAGAATTCAGCAGTAAGGCCGTCTGATCCAGAGCTTTTCTTGGTTGGGAGGGATTTAATTGCTGATTTGATTTAGGTCCTTGTTATAGGTACACGATTCAATTTTGGTATACTGTATGTGTCCTAAAATCTATCCATTTTTTCTAGGCCTTTTATTTGTTGGCATATAGTTGCTAGTAATTCTATTTATTTCCAATTTATCAGTTGCTATATTTCCTTTTCTGTCTTTGATCATATTGATTTGTGTCTTCTTCCTCCTTTTTTTGATTAGTTGCGCTAGTAGGGTGTTTATTTTGTTGACTTTCTCAAAGAACCAGCCCTTTCAATACTGTTTTTGCTACATCTCAGGGAGTTTGATGTTTTTGTTTTTATTTTCATTCATTCATGCAAAAACGTTTTTGCTTTTCTTATTAATTTCCTTACTGACTCATAGGTCACACAATAACATCCTTTGCTTCAGGGAGTTCTTTGATTTCTCTTTCATTTCTTCAGCCACACACTGGTCATTCAGTAGCATGTCATTTAACTTCATGTTGTGTAAACTTTCTTTTTTTCTCTCTGTTGATCTTGTTTTATGGGTTTTCACTTTAGGGTATATGTAGTTTCTGTGTAGTAGAGATAATCACTTATAGATGTGAGGATACAATGCAGTGTGCATTTCTACTTGAAATGCATGGACTCAAAGATGAACTCCCAATAAAACGGATTCCAATTGGGATCAGCTCAGAATAAGGACTTTGTTTCACAACGAAAATGTAACAGGAGGTGGCTATCAGTCCACATTCCCACTGTGGACACCTGTAATCCTTGCTGTTGTGGGATTTTAAATCCTTGTGGGCTCTGAGTCAAGTAAAGGAGTTGGCTGGAGTTCACATGGCTCACTACCCAATGAAAGGAATGCGGGTGGTTTCCCTTCTTTATGACCAAGCAGATTTTGTCCTATACCCTCTTGAAACCTGGAGCCATTGAGGCACTGCCCTGTCCTAACATAATGATCAATGTTATCAAATACTTTCAAAATGTTAAGATAATAACCTTTAAGTACTACGTTCTGTGGCATGATGTTTCTGTTAGAAATCATTTTAGTGGCAATAAAATGAGAATATATTTGAAAAAAACAAAGGGGAAGCAGAGTGAAAAACCAATTCTAGAACCTGTGCCAGACAACAGAGAAAAAAATTACACAGTAGCTAAAGTGGCCTTTGGAACCAAAACTTTTGGTTTGTCTCAGCTCCATTAAATTGCGCAGTTAAAGTAACAGAGAAATGAACAGTTGGGTTTAGCTAAGGTTGGGTTTGCCAGTGAATATGGTGAGAGCAGAGGAAAGCAACAGAACTGAGAATGTATGAAGGGGACTGATTTTAGTAATAGATGTAGAATGTCAAGTTGATATGGATGCAAACAAATATATGTGTATACAAATAGAGAAAGTTACAGAGGGATTGAAGAAATTGGCTGATTCTGTGATTGAAGTTTCATTGTTTCTATTCCTCTTGTTACTATTATTTTCTTAAAACAAGCCTTCTCAGGAATATGACTATTATATCATTTTACATTAAAGTATCAGTCTACATTAAAATAGTAGTTTGGTGGCAGCTCAGTTTTAAAAAGTACTGTGTAAGACAAATATCTACAGATTTTCATTTGTGTGTTGAAACACATAAATTATAGGAGAGTCCATAAAACCAGCATTGCCCTTTTATTCCACTCTAACTAAATCTTTACTGACTCATTCTGTCTCAGACTGCATGCACACAAATCCCCAGCATGCTGGATTCTTTCCCTGCCTGGTGTTTCTCTTGTTTCCTCACTATATTGTTCATCTGCCATTCATAAGGACACAACTTCATGCAAAGGATCCAGGCTTCACTACCTTGCGAGATGAACTTTCAGGCTCCTTGCAAATGTTCTATTTGCAGCCTCAGTGTCTCAAATTTAGGTCTCAACCTAACATGTGATCTGCTCCTATCTCTAACCTTTTCACAGTTATCTGCAAGCTTCTACATCTTTACATTGTTGTACATCTTCCCCCGTTCCTCCCTTTTCATCATTCTATAGCTCCTGCTGCCCATATCTAAACATGGAAAATTTTAGAAATGTCCATTGTGTTTTTGGCCAGCTATTGGAGGGAGCCTCTGAGAACCATGGACTCGTGGGGACCACAACTCACTGGCACAGTGTATCTTTGGCAACCTTGGTTTGGAAACACTTCACAGGCTGTTTCTTGTGAGCTGGGCAGATTGCTTTTTTGAAAATCTCTATGCTAGTCAGCTGCTTGTTGGCTGGCCTCTGTGCAAATTGGAGCATGATCCCTCAGAAGGCAGAAGTCTGCTGGGGAATACATTCACCCAAGCAGAAAACGGTTCTGATTTTGTGAATTCAGAACCCAAGACCAACCAGCTTCCTTTACTGCATTTTCAAACCTATGGGATGAATAAAACACAGTTACATTTAGTGCTTTATCTAACATTGTATTCCTTCGGCCTCCTCCACTCCTCTCCCCAATCTTTTTTTAATGGGAAAGAAAAGAAAAAGCCTTTGTTTATTTGAGCTGTAGTAATTTGACAGTATAGGTTGAACAGTTGAAGTTCAAGCTAAATCTTTCAGAAATTTACAGACAGAAAGAATAACAAATATTTAGGAGAAATTCTCAATGCCCTATAATGTGCACTTGAGCTGGTTTTCTGATACAGAAACTAAAGATGAACAGACTGGGGAGGTGATGGTATCCAGTCAGGCTGCTCACAGACTACACGGCAGTGAGATCTATCAAGAGGTGCCAAGGCAGCAGCGGCTGGACCTTGTACAGCAAGGTAGCCTGGACTCAACCTTCCTTCAGTTCTGTGGAAGCCATTGGACAGCCAGCAAGAAGCAGCAGGTGCAGAGGCAAAGGCTACAGGGAGTCTTGCTGCAGCTCAGCCCAAATCCAGTGAGATCTGGCCACCCTCGGGGCAGGAAGGAGTCTGTAGTCCAAAAATAATTCTCTTCAGCGGCTATGGACACTGTTCAATCACCAGAAGCACAAAGTTAGAGCTATTTTTCTGGGTAATGCAGGGAAGACCATGAGGCTCTACCAGCGTTCTGTGAAAGTAGTAGTAAACACATTCCCTACAACAGGAAGCAGTAGAGAAGGGTTAGTGATTAATAACACATGTTCCCTCATGTGGACTATTGATGGCCAATAACCTCTGCATTCTTCCAGGGTTATTTATATTCCAGCTTCTAGAACAAATAGAATTAGCATTTATGAAAACAGGAATAGACTTCTCATATTTCTAGAGATTGAGTTGTCCAAGGTGGGCACCAGCAGATTTGATGTGAGAAATTGTTCTCTTCGAATATTGTGCTTTCTCACAGTGTTCATTCCATACAAGAAATGAAAGACAGCCTCTTTCAAACCCCTTTTACAAGGGGTTACTAATCCCATTTGTGAAGATGGAACCTTCAGGAACTAATCAGCACTTTTTATTGTGTGTGCTAGTCAGTATTGTATTACTATAATACGATGTCTGAGGCCACTAACTTCTTAAAGAAAAAACACTTATTTAGTTTACAGCATTTGCAGGTCAACCCTAGTGTTAGATGGGCCTACTGCTTTGGCCTCTGATGTATGGCAATGGTGGTTATATGCAGAGGGGAAAAAAAATCAGTGTATCTATCTTGAGTGTATCCAAATTCAGGCCTTACATCAACTATCTTAAGATGGCTGAGAGGTCAAACGAGAACTACTTCTCAGAGGTTGGATTCAATGACCTAAAAACCCCCTATTGCACCCCACATTTTGGGGGGCCTCAGTAATTCAACATCATGATAGGATTGAATTCCCACCCTCTAGGTCTAATTAGCATAAGACATTGGGGATTTAATATTTATCTGAATCTGGAAGCAAAATAGTATTCAAACTGCAGCACTATCTCATACAAAATTATTTGGAGACATAAATTTTGAGGGGCCACCAGTATTCAACACATGTCATACAAGTCAATCTTGAAAAAGTAATTTTGAATAAAAAAATTGGAGCCATATGCATTATGACATTGTTTACATAAAAATTAAAAGCAAAAGCTGTATTGTATAAATGAAATATGAATAACCACTATTTTCAAGCAATTAGTTGCATCTGGAACACTTTAAATTTAGGGAATTCTTTAAATTTATAAGATCTCAAATTGTTTCCATAACATCTTATTTTTTTCTTAATAAAAATTCTTAAGAAAATATGGTGAATTGTCAACACTTTACATAATGTTTTTGGGTTCTATACACATTCTAAAACTAACATGGGGTGGATATTTGAAATATTTTATATTAGAAGAAAGGGGAAATATTACCCATTTACGAACATTTGCAAAATCATTAAAAACCAAAACATATAACATCACCTCTCCAGCTGTCACTCATATAAGAATTTTGGTTCACAGAAAAAAGCTTAGTTGAAGAGGCATCTGTGTTCCCAAACCCAGCTAGAAAACTGTACACCAAAGTCACAGTTATTCCTTACCAAGGTCCTCGAGGCCTTCTTTAAAGATTAGTAAATCTTATTTTATAAGCTTGGTACAAGTTTCTGTATAGAATATGTCACCTTTTAAACTCTGAATGTCTCCAAAAACAAAGATAAAACATTCATGATATCCTGTTAAATTTAACTTTATAAATGCATCTATTACCTCAAACATCAGCTGTCTCATTGTAACTAACGTCATATTTAATATACAGAAAACATATTTTAATGGAAAAAATAGAATTGCTAGTGATAACCTCCAAAGGATGAAAAGGAGGTTAGAATGATAATTTTGATATTGTTTTATAAATTTTTAATCTAATAGGAGAAAAGCTATGTTGGCATTCCAATTCTCGATTAATAACTAGGAAACTAAAGAAAATTTATCAGGAGACAAAGGCTATGAACTGCTGTAGGGTGGACAAATGAATATTTTATTGATATGGAATCTACACATTTTTAAGGTGCCTTCATTTCCTTCAGCATTCTTTTATGTATGTTGTCTTCAATGGAGCCTCATCACTGCTTCACTATTCTTTTTAAAAGATTTACTAATATTATCTTTGTTGGAAAGGCAGGTCATATCTTTGGTGAGGAGAGAGAGAAAAAGATCTTCTATCCTCTGCTTCACTCACCAAGTAACTGCAATAGCCAGAGCTGAGATTATCCAAGCCAGGAGCTAGGAGCTTCTCCTGGATCTGCCAGAGAGATGCAGGGTCTCGAGGCTTTGGGTCATTCTCTATTGCTTTCCTGGGCCACAAGCAGGGAGCTGAATGGGAAGTGGAGCAGCCAGGACATGAGTAAACTCTCATATGGGATCCCAGCACAAGTAATATGAGGGTTTAGCCTTTGAGCCATCATGCTGGGCCCTGCTTCATTATTTTTAAAATCATTTCTGCTTTCAGAATTAACTCTAAGATCAATCTTATAACATACATCCAAACCATGTCAAAGATGCACATCCCTCAGGTTACGTTACCTTGGTCTTAATAGTATAACAACTAAACACCAACATAACCATTTCCCACGTGTTTATTTCATGTACTACAGGGTAATATAACAAAACATTCAAAAGGATCTACAACCAAGAAACATTGTAATGCAAACAAGATTGTTTTATGGACTGATTGTTTTATTGACTGATGGGCAATACTAGATATTGAGTTGTACTTTGTAAATATAAACATTCAGCTCTCAAACACTGCTTTAGCTGCACACAAGTTTTCATGTTTTACTTTTATTATTCAATTTAAAATAATCATACAATTTATGTTGCAATTTCTTCATTCACATGTGTATTAATTACAAGTGTGCTGTTTATTAATATTTTGAATTGTATTGATATCGAATTTCTGCCAGAGAACTTTTTCTATAATTTTACTCCTGTTATGCTTTTTGAACCATTTAAAGATTCAGCATCAACTGAAAGTTTATATGTACTTGACAAGAATGCATTATTCTGAATTTCTCTTTATGTTATATTGATCAAATTGTTTGATAACGTTAGTTTTTTTTTTTTTAAATCTCCTTTTGCTTGTTCTATCCACCACTGGTAAAAGAGCTTGAAATATTAAGCTGTTGGGGTGACTTCACCTGTTTGTTTACAAATTCCTGTCATTTTTTGAAACACGTATCCTGATTAGCTCTCCTTGTTTTGAAATCCATTTTGTTTACTGTTAATACAATCACCCTAGATCCTACATGCTTACACTTAATGGGTGAATAGTATATTTTTCCATCTCTTTATCTTTACCTTATCATATCTAATTTTTAAATATATTTTTATTTTGAATTTTGAATTGTGAGGTACAATTTTGTGTAGGCTGGGATTCCCCCTCCAAATTCCCACCCCATCAGATTTTTCCCATTTTATTACAATAGTGTTGTCCTTCATAAGGAATCATAATTCCTTATGTACACTTATCATATCTAATTTTAAGATAGATGTCATATGGTTGTGATTTATGGTAATAATATCCATTAATCTTTACCTTTAAGATAGCATTTTTATGTCATTTATAGTTACAGTAGTGTGTGACTGTGGTCATGTTTCTTGCTTTTGCATTGGAGATCCAAATTTCCCCTCACTGTTTTTTGAAACAACTCTTTCTCCAGGGAATGATTTTAATTCATTTGTCAAAGTTTATTTGGTTATAGATAAGTAGATTAATTTCTAGATTTTCTATTCTGTGTCATTTATTCACTTTTATTTTTGTGCTACAACCAGGCTGTTTTGGTTATAACATCCTTGCAATATGTCTTGAAATCTGCTATTGTGATGCCTCCAGCTTTGTTTTTATTGTTTGGGTTATTGTTTCTTTGGCTAATTAGTGCCCTTTTGTGTTTTTATATGAATTATAGCATTGTTGTGTTTTTGTAGAGGTTATATAAATGTTTTCGGTATTTTGATTGAGATCACATTGAATCTATAAATTTCTTTGGATAATCTTGACATTTAATAATATTAATTTTTCCAAAACACTAACATGGAAGATTTTCCCTTTGTCTGTGTCTCTTCTAATCTCTTTCTTTAATTACTTGTATTTTGTATAGCAATGCTTTTCAGATCCTTGGTTCAATTTATTCCAAGTCACATAAAATTTTTTTCAACTATTGGAATAGGACTGATTTACAAATTCTTTGTCAGCTAGAGTATTGTTGGTATTTGAGAATGCTGTTGATTTTGTGTGCTCATTTTATATCCTGCAACTTTGTCAATTTCTTTTAGGAATTATAATAGTGTCTTTGTGAAATTTTTAGTTAGCCTATAAAAAGACTCATGTCATCTGTAAACAAGGATAATCTGACTTTCTCCTTTCTAATTTGTACTCCATGTGTGTGTATTCTATTGGCCCTGGCTAAATTTTCCAGGCTCACAATGAGTGATGATTAGAGTGGGCATGTTGGATTCTGGGTCCTAGTAGAAATGCTTCCAGGTTTGCCCCACTCAGTGTGATGCTAGCCATAGACTTGTCATAAACTGCTTGAATTGTATTGAGATATGTTCCTTCTATACCAAATGTTGCTATGGTTTTTAGTCACAAAAGGATTTTGTTTTGTTTCAGATACCCACTCTCTATACTCATGTGGCTTCTATCCTTCAGCCTTTATCTTATTCACACAATATAACATTTGATTAATTTGCACACCCTGAACCGTCCCTATATCTCTGAGATAAATCCCACATTTTCCCAGTTGGTAATCTTTTTGATGTATTGTTGGATTCAGTTTGCTAGTATATTTGTTGTTCAGGATTGTTGCATCTATGTTTATCAACTATATTGGTCTATAGTATTTTTTTCTGGTTTGAGAATTAAGGTGATTCCAACCCCATGGTATGAGCTAGGAAGGAATCCTTCACTTTCAATTGTTTTGACTATTTTAAGAGGAGTTGGAATGCATTTTTCTTTTAAAATTACACAGAATTCAGTGATGAAGTTCTAGGCTTTACTTTGCTTTATATCCTTTTATTACTAAATCAATCTCAGCCTTGGTTTTTGTTTATTCAGGTTTTCTGTTTCTTTGTGCCTCAATTTTGATCAATTGTATTTGTTTAAAAACTAGTTTATGTCTAATGTTTTTATTACATTGTACATTGTAATGTGTTTTTTTATTGTTTAATAGAGCTTTGGTTCAGGGTAGGCAGAGCATTTGTTAAACTTACACGTGAAGCTGCTTCATCCTGCGATGATTGGTTTCAAGCTTTTAGGGTTAGGTCTAATCTTGTACTACTAAAGTATGACCGTGCTGAAGTCACCTCTAAATATTCCAGGCATTCAGGAAGTCTCCCTAATCTGACTGGCTAGTCAGAAGGAAACAGCTGTCACCCAAGTATGCGTTCTGGGAATGTTTAAATGTATGGGTCCATGGTAGGTATTTTCCTTGTCATGTTAAGTTTAAACCTAAAAATAAGTAACCTTGATTTATAAGTAGTTTCATTTTAAGTTCTGTAGTAATTTCTGTCTGTATGTGTGTGCCTGTGCAAGAAATGCAACTCTCTTTGGTTCTTTTTGATAAACCCAATTGAAATACATGTTTATTGAACTCAGAAAAGCTGCTTGCCTTTGCTTTGGTTTTTCTGCTCTGAGCTGCAGTCCAGGAAGTTCATCTAAGTAAAAGCTGAATAAAACATTGTGCTTCACTTGACTCCTTTCTTGCAGTGATCACAGCCAGGGATTCTTTAGCCTGGTAGATAGACATTACTTTCTTTATTTTTAAAATACCTTTTAATATAACTTTTTGGGGCACAATTAATCAATCATGGTCCTTACAATCATTTTGGAAATTTACCAGGGGATGGGATAACTCTCATCCTTGCTCACTGTTTCTCCCTCTTTTTCTGTAACTCTGGCTTTCAAAAAATACATAAAAATTCAAAAATAAAATCCTTCTTCTTTCCAAGGGACACCCTTTTATTACCCAAGAGCCTCCCAATAGACCCATCTCCTAACCATCATGTTTGGATTAATTTTTTTTTTACCCTTTTGTATCATTAACTTATGACTTTAGAATTTTAAATCCAGTGTGAGTTCAGAATTATGTTCAAACCATATGAATATTTTATTATTGGTTTTCTGTATACTAATTAGTATCTGTATAAACCAAAACTATTTATGGATTGAGTGAAGTGATGTAATAAGGAATTTCTTTTAAAAATTTATGGATTCCAGCAACCATGCAGTCAAATATTTTATGTAATATCAATGAGAAAAAAAGAAATTTTATTTAGGCATGATGATGTTATTAGAGACAGAGATAAAAGGAAGATCATCAGATTTGGCAACACAGAATTCTCTTTTCCTATTGTCAAACTTCTTCACAGTGACCCAGTGACCCAAAAGTGGTAAAGAGGAAAAGACCATTTGGAAACTTCATGATAGACTACCAAAGGCATTAGTCCCTCATCAAAAGGGGATTTTAAAAGGTTCTTTATCTTGAGAGGATTGAAGAGTGCTTTTGAATATCCATCTATATGAAGGACATGGAACTTAAAAATACTTGAGGAAATCCCTTTTGGATTTCCAACGTAGAATTCTTTAAAATCACATGATGATTCTCTTTTACTTTAAAAGATTTTATGACTATTTTCAATAATGAATTTCCTATTTAAGAAACATAATCAATTCAGAATGGCATGTTCAATATTATACAGAAAGTTGGCCATCATTTTAGAACCAAAAACCCATTGTTGGTTTGTTATAAAGAATGGAAATTTAAAAGAAAAGCCAATCCAGGTGAAATATTGTGGATGGTGGTCGTTTACAAAGCATGTCAGAAAAGAAACTGCATAAAACTCTATGCATTGCAACTGTAATTTTATGACAGCAACTTTAGCAATTATAGACAGAAAAAAATAAAATATCTGATTATTTATACTAAAGTTCTGGTACAAGAAGGTAGCTTATGTCACATATTATAATATATACTGCTATCTTATTTATTTTGATACCTCTCTCCACTGAATCCTACTGGTATAACTTGATCGTTATGTTGACCAGTAGATTCACACAGTCATGTTTGGTTTCATATAGAAAGATCACATATATGTAGTTAAACAGCAACCAAGGGAAAGAAATAGAGTGAAGCAAATATAAAGGTGAATCTATAGATACCAATGGATGAGTAAGTTGCTGGCAAAAACCCTGAAGCTGCAAAGAGTTTAGTCAGTGAATCTTTTCCCCCAAAAAAGTTTCCACTGTGTGTTTATGTAGTGCTGAAATTTTTATATTCTGTGTGTGTGTGGTTTTATTTCTTTGGTTTTGGTTTGGCTTACCTCTAAAAAAGTTTTACTTCCTTGCAATTCTTAGCTCGAGATCAAAGTTTCCAAATAAAAATAACTTACTCTATTTCATTTCCCAAAACATCCTGAGATGTTGGGAGAGAAACAGTATTTACCTTTCTTGAAAGTTGTTGTAAAAAAATTAAATAAAAAATGTTTTAAGTTGCTGTATTCACTTGTGATACAAATGTATCAATCACTTACAGATTGATAATTAAATTCTGATTCATCAGTCTGTGTGAATGGCCATTATCTGTTAAACACTATTTTCTGTTATATGACCGCAGGCTTAAAATGGCTGTTTTTAGCCAAGAATTAGAATTTATATAGTTAATTTCAGTTTATATAGTTAATTTCAGTTGGTTCTTATTGTGTCACTGAAAAGTTGACAGTTAATATTTAATAAAATACCAGAAAATATTTCACCAACGAACTTGAACTCACCAACACATGTCAGCATATTATCCTACAAGTTAACTAAACCTGAGCCCCACAGATAGGAAAGAAATAGGGCATTAGTATATGAGTCAATATGAACTGCATATTTAAGAGAACATCTTTTTAAATATAAAAAAGCACAATATAATACTTGCTTTTAAATATTTCAAATAATTAAGTAATGTAAAAAAAAGTAAAAGATTAAACAGTTTTGACACAAAATAAGATTTGTAGAACAACTAGGACGAAAAACTGCAGCCAGAAATGTGACATCAAATCCTGTCAAAGGCTAGAGTGCATGATAAACTTACATATTTCTTCCACAAATCAAGTAGACTGCAAGTGGTACTGCTATGAAGGAAATAAAAATAGACTATGTGAATTGTGCTCTAGGGATGAAGTTGTGCCATGAAAACTGTTCTATGTACAGTAGTCCATAATTGCATTAACACTCCTATCTGATAACAACATCAAAAATAGAGCTCCTGGGGGGTGTTATAGTACGGAAATAGCCTGAATAGAACCATGTCTGTTAGAAAAAGCTGTTCTGCAGTGTAAGAACATCTTCTCATCTGCCTCATCTCTCAGCTGGTATTGCTGTTATAACATGAACCACACGATAGATATATGGAAGTGAAGACAAACACATTGCTGGAGAAGAAACAAAATTGATTTCTGTTTTAGTCTATTTTGCAGAATATTTCAAAAAGATGTGTGTATTATACACTGTAATATAAATTCAGCCTAATTAAAAATTATTATGAATTTCAGACATGTTAAGGATTGCAATCAGAAATAAAGTTCCAAAACCCAGAAATGTGTAGAAAGCTTTTATATTAAGTTGAAGGCAGCCTTTGGTTCTGTGTGACTCAGGCCGTACGTAACCCTCAGTAAGTCATCCTTTTGAGCCTGCCTGACCTGAAATGGAAGGGCCATTAGCTTAACCTTTGAAAGAATAAGCTTCTTTATGGTTTCATGGAGATCCTAACTCTTCCAAAAGCAAGCAAACCAAGTCTCTCTGTTTCCCACTTAATCCCAGTGACACTGTTCCCACCCTACCCCACGATGAAATGTTTTTGGAGTTTCAAAGCACGTTTGGGTACTGCTTCCTGATTGCAGTAAACCAATTCTTTTAACTAAGTTATTAAAAGAAACAGGATGGCTTTATGTTGGTATAAGTAATAGCATTTTGTTGTTCTTGTGCAGTTACCATGATGAACAACCTGTACATTCTTAAGCAATAGCAATGAGAACAACAAAATTATGTAACAGAGAAATTCATGCATGGCAGACCTTTTGGGGCCCTTTTTCTTAAAATTTTTTTTCTTAATTTTTCTTTATTCCCTCTACTAATTTTTGTCTACTAACTTTTGAAGTACCAAATATATATGTATATATTTCTTTCTCCAATTAGGCAACAGTATGTTAACTGTATCAATAGTGTCCCCTGCATTGGCCTATCTTTTTCTTTCTAAATAACTAATTTCTGTGATGTTTTTTACATCGGACACTGATGGTTGCCTATTAATGGAGATATTACTTATTTTTATTCTTTCTAATTTTGAATATGAGGGGCACCTTTGGGGCCAATAACTATTACCTACTGTTCCAATCAGAAGGAATGTTTTAAGAAGCTTCTTCACATCGTGCTGTGCCATCTTCAGTACTGATCTGTTTATTTTGAACAAGTACATATCTTTACATTCTTTCAATTATATTTTAGAGGTTGATCTAGAGCTTCCATCCACTGGCTCACTCTCTAATTGTCTGCAAAGTCTGAGGTTGGAGGAGAAGCTGTGATCACGTTCTAGGTCTCCCAGGTGCATGGCAGGAACCCTATTACTTCAGCTGTATTGCTGACTTCTAGATGCTTCCTGGGTGGTATCTGGAGTCAAAAGCCAGTCAGGACCCCAGAACAGGCAGTCTTACTTGAGTGTCAGTATCTCAGGCACAAAGCTAAATCCCTGTCTCTTTCTTCTTTACTGTTCCTATTTCTTAATCAATCAATTCTACATGATATGGGATAATATGAATAAGACCTTATTTCCTGGTGCTACAATTCATGCTTCCTCTGATTTTTCATTAGCCTTGTCCTGTAGTGCAGCATGTGTATTTCTCAGCACATGTGACATCCACATGTCAATACTTTTACACTTCCATTTTCTTATACGACCTTATACTTTTTAGGATAGGAATCATTCAGTACCTTCATGCTGTATACATTACCCTCTCAGTAGTAGCTACCTAGATTATCAGATCAATTTCAATGGTAATACTTAACAATGACCCCAAATTGCAAGAGTGGTGATGCTAGCAATTAGGATATGCTAGAGAAGTCATAAGTACTTCTTTTGAGTAAAAGTGTAAAAGTTCATTGAGTTTCTATGTATATGAAAAAAAGGTCCACATTATACAACTTCCATGACAGTCTATATTTAATCTAATTGTTCATCTCCTTATTCCTATATTATGCATCAAATCTTCTAGTAAGTACACATAGTGATAAAGCATATGTATTTGTTTTTTCCCTAACTAGTTTTCAACATCAATCTAGAGTCTTGAACATGTTTCACATCAATAAAAGACAGCCACTATATGGAGCAAGGTACACATTCCATGCTTGCCAAAGAATTCTCTATGTCACAGCAACCTTTATTGAAAGATTGAAAGTAAAAAATATATATATAATTGGCAACCAGATACATTTAAAATTGTATACCAAATAGTCTTATTCCAATAATGTAAGGAACAACAGACATATGTTACATCTCACAGTCCTTTGGCACTGCTGCCATATTTTAAAGTACTTTTTCCTCTCTAAAAATCCATCCTTCAATTCTCTAAAGATTTCTGCCTCTTTGGGAGACAATGCCATTACCCATTTCCTCATATTGATTGGGTCAGAAACATAACACCCCTTGCCGTCATGAAATCTGTGGATCGTATAACTCATGAGTAGCACAGTATACTGGTTAGGAGAATAAATTTGGGACCAGTCAAGGTGATTCTCCACATGCTTTAACTTCATGCTGTAAATTGTAACATATTACTTTTTATTTCTAAAGAAAGAGGGAAGAGGTCCTATTCCATAAACAGTAACTAATGTGGTAATTAATGAAGTGACATGTTTAATGCAATCAGTGTATTCCTGGAAATACAGTAACCTCAATATCCATTGGAGATAAAAAATAATTATAAAAGTAGATTCTTTCTTCAACCAGAATAAAGAATAGAGTATAGCACTTCAATGCTCACAGCTTCATGATCTTCCTGCCCCACAGTCCCCAGTGCAGGAGGAGGCTTTGTTCTGTTCTTTTGTCTTTACTGGTACTTAATCAATGGAGGTGAGTAGCAATCGTTGGACAGGCAGGTCTTCGACAGTACATAAATGAGATGTGCACTGGCACTGCCTGTAACTTTTCCAATTTTCCATGATGTTTCCCTTCTTCTTAGGGCAAGGGGCATTACTGACTGGCTCTTGCTCTTCTTTGGTGCTAGATTGTGCAATGTTCATTTACAGCAGGCACGACGCATGTGCTCAGCCAGGGAGGTAACACCCAAGGAAAATGGATTCATTCATAGGTTACATGAAAGAAAGCAAGGCCAACTTGTGATTCACTTTTGTGTAAAATGTGGAAGTAAGCCATGGTCATGCCCTGATTCCCTCTAAGATACTGGCATTTAATAAGAATTTTGATTAGAAATCAAGTATTTTATGTTCTCCACTTTGTTCTTCATATCAGTGTTGAAAATTGGGCAGTATCCATTCATAAAACTGAAAGATATATGTTACATATGGTAGATAAATAACACATAAATACAGGAATGGCCACATAATGATGTTTTAGTCATGGAAGGACCAAGTGTATGAAGGTGGCCGTTAGATTATGGCATGTGATGTGTAACAGACATCTTAGTTTGTGTAAGTATGCTCTGTGATGTTTGCATGATGATGTAGTTGCCTTGTGGCACATTTCTGAGAACCTGCTTCTTTTGCTAAGTGATGCATGACTGTATAGTGAATTTTCTCCAACTTCCTGAAATAAATTTGAACACAAGAACACAAAAAGGATAGATATTCCAGAGACCTGGTAGGAAACAGATGGCACATTCAGACAGGGTAATTAAGGATAATTTAATAAAAAAAAAGTCTAACTTGCAGAGGTGTCAGGAGAATTAAAGAGAAACCAACCAAGGAGGAAATAGTTGTTTTGCTTTCCTTAATTGAATATCTGTAATAGATTATATGTGTTGACAGTCTCATTCCTCCATGAAACAATGTAGTTAAAACAATAATCTAATCTCAAAAGTTTATAGGTGTTTCCTCCTCTGCATTCCTGCTGGACTCCATATCCACTCATTTGTCCCAACATCTGACAATCTCCCCCATGCCCTCAGTCATCATCTGCTATCGATAATAACTTATCTTACTTCACCATTCCTTCACTTCTCAGACACAAATGGAAAAAAAGTTCAATGCTTAGACACAACATTTAAGCATTCTAAGTTAGAAGAGAAAAAGAAAACCATTGAGAACTAATATATAAACACTTTGGTTAAACATGATGTTGGATATTTGACAAATCTTTTTTAAAATTGAATTTTTGTTGTTGTTCTTGCATTGTTTCATGATCCCTATGGACTCTAAGCAGAGTTCAGAGATGCAGATTAACAATGTATCTTCTTACTAAGATAGTATTTCCTTTATAAAATGACCAAGTAAATCATTTTGAATCCCAACCTCCTCTAAAACAATGTAATTCACTTCTGTAAAATACGATTTAGCACTGGGCATGCTCCTTTCTGGATGTCAGAACTCAACCCAGTTTTGGCATAGGGGTGGAAAGATATTGATCATCAGTTGCCATGGAGGTTTGGAAGCTAAATCCTATTCTATTTATTATTAAATCTCTACTGGGGCTTGATATTCCTTCTTCAAAGAAATCTCTCATTTTAAGCAGCCTTGTCAAATTTCAAATTTTCTATCAATATACTCTCATAATGCTTCTAATAATGCATTTACATTACAGGAAAAATGCACCATTAAATATTTACAGGAGTAGGCTGAGGAAGAGATTATCAAGTATTCCAGTTTCAATCAAAAGCTCTAGGAATAGTTCAGTAGCTGATGTTTTCCATTCTATAAAGATTATTGTAAGTAGTCACTAAAATTTTCAAAGCAATATTTTCCATCACAATACTTAGAAAATCTAATTTTTGTTTTAAGCTTTGGGGAAAAAAAAGGTTCTGTTGACTTGTTAAATAAACTATCATTACCAGGCATACTAAGCTGTATTTCTGTATTCAAAGCAATAAATATGACATATATAAATATATTTAAATGTACTTTTAGATGTTGTGTATCCCTTTGAATTCACTGCAAGGAATTTAACTTTCCTCTTTATTTCTCCAATGATTCATTCATTCAAGGAACAATATCAATATCAACATGTAGACATAATTTCCAGATTTTCTTTTGTTGTTAATTTCCAGTTTTATTCCAATGTGATCAGAAAATACATATAATGTGATTTCAATTTAGTTTGTTGAGACTTGTCACCCATTAGATGGCATGTGCTAAGGAATGACCTACATGCTGATGAGAGCAATGTGTGTTCTGCAGCTGTGGAATGGAAAGATCTGACATTTCTGTTAGGTCTAGAAAGTTGGAAAAAGTGAAGAATGGTCTGATTTTTTTTGCCTGTGGTTAGTAAAATTTACCTTGATAGTTAAGACTTCATATTTTCAGGGTTTTCAAAATGTATATATTTATTTCACTGCAGTTTCATGGACTGATTGACACTCTGCCACTTTTCCTAATTTCACTTTCAATTTTTTTTAATCTGAGAGTTTGAAAGAAATTATTGCACAGAAAGATCTTTCATCCAATGGTTCACTCCCAGAATGGCCAGACAAATTGGGTCAATCACAGTCAAGAGCTTAGAGCTTTTTCTAGATCTCCCACATGGGTTCACAGGCCCAAGGATTTGAGCCATCTTTCATTGTATTCCAAGGCACAAGTAGGGAAGTGGATTGGAAGTGGAGCAGCTGGGACTGGAGCTGTTACTAATATATAAGGCCCACACCATTAAGTGGAGGCTTAGTCTACTACACCACAGAGTTGGCCCCCCTTTTTAACTGTTTTTTCTTTTTCAAGATTTACTTATTTTTATGTGAACAGCATACTTATAGTCAGAAATGTAGAGACAGAGCAAATAATTATTTTAAGAAGGAACAATATTGATTTATTTGGAAGTGTTACAGAGAGCCTACCTCTTCTTGTCCACTTCACAGATGGCTGTAATGGCCAGGGCTCAGCCAGGTCAAAGTCAAGAGTTAGAGCTTCATCTGGGTCTCCCACATGGGTAGCAGTGGCTTACATATTTGGGCCATCTTTTCTTATTTTTCTCAAGTCGCTAGCAGGGTACTGGATCAGCAGTGGTGCAGCCGGGATTAGAACCTGTGTGCAATATGAAATGCTTGTGTCACAGGTGGTGACTTTACTTGCTAAAGCATACATTGGCTCCCAAAACATTTTTTACAGGTGCAGGGGGGAA
Source organism: Ochotona curzoniae (assembly GCF_017591425.1). Lineage (NCBI taxonomy): Eukaryota > Metazoa > Chordata > Mammalia > Lagomorpha > Ochotonidae > Ochotona > Ochotona curzoniae. The sequence goes on along the minus strand of NW_024465582.1, from coordinate 20,030,413 downwards.
AACCAAGATTTCACACACACACACACACACACACACACACACACACACACACACACAAAATGGATCAAGAAAAAGTAGTTGTTGCTTCTAAAATTAATAATATTTTAAGAGTGTTTCATTGTCAATGACACATTTTGCAGACATGATCTCATGCTAGCCTGTCAACCACTCATAGAAGTAGTTATTCTGTTTTAGATACCATGAAGTCGAGATTTAAAGAAGTGAAGAAATCTGACCAAGTCCACAAAGCTGGGGATCTTTAGTCATACTTCCTGATTCTGACATCCAGCTCTTTCTCCTCCAGTGGAGTTGGACAAGGCACCTCTTATGTGTAAGACATTACTGGTGTGTGAGATGTTCTGCCAGATATTGTCAGGTAGAAATACACCAGGAGCATGCTCTGTTTCTCCAGACTCTGTGATCTAATGCAATGGACATGACACAAGGGAACAGAGTTCCAGATCCTACTGAAGTGTGATTTTTGTGGTATATATATATATATATTTTTAAATGCTACAAATATGAAGAACTAAAGTTAATGTGAATAGAATGTGATCATGACATGAAGATCTGTTCATAGGGCATGGAAAGAGGGAAGTGCCTGCAGAGCAGAGGGCAGAAGGGTGAGTCAATGGGGAGAAGTGACCCTGGGGGGGCATCACCGTGGCATAGTTAGTGGTACCAGCATCCAATATCAAAGATTCTTGTTCCAGCTACCAAGAGTGGTAGACAGCAGTACTTCTTCTGTGTTCTGTTTCTGCTAGAATTAGGTTTTGAGGTTGTCCTGGTTTCATTTGAGGAAATCAGAGAAGGTCATATTTCTTAAAGGCAATGGACCCAAGGGACATGAGAGACACTTCGGGAATGTAGAATTTGATGAAGAGACAGTAGAGCTTATTTGTGGCAAGAACCGTTGGGATGATTGTGTCCAAGGCCCAGTGATTCTCTGTGTACAGTTGCACTGAAAGTTTGTAAGGGACTTAGGATGAACTAGTTGCTAAAAGTGGAGAAGTAGGATCCTGCAGATGAAAGGTAATTCCAAGAAAAATGAGAAAAGGGAACATTTTGAAGGTCCTGCAAGCCTTATGGAATGGGAAAATGGCACCATTTCAGGGTTGATATCAATGTTACTACGAGGCTTCCTGCTTGGTCACCTTTACCTAGAGTTGGCCACCACATGACTCCCACCAATAGTTTGACTCAATATCTCTATTACTAGGACATTGTTCTTTTTTCAGTTATACTGGTAGTAGTAACACCATGAAATGAATATTATAATTCCTTGCGCTGTGTCCATCAGCCATCAATAACTGGGCATGGCTCATTTCCTCCACAAGCCCAGCCTTGGCACTAGAATTTGTCACAATCCAGTGCTTTGGCCAGCCATTGCCAGTGGACCAGACTTAGTCCATCTCATAAAATCTCTAGTAAAATCTCTTTGCCTTTCCTAGTTTAGTGCTAAAGAAGAACTTAATGGTTCCAAATGGTCTCAATTACACTGGGAATAGGGTTTAATGTTTGCATTGAAAACATCCCCTTTGGTTAATGACTCATTTGTGACTGGAGCCTGCCCAGAGCTATTTTGCCACTTGGCTGAGACAGGATGTCCAAATGCTTTCCTCCGCACCCTACCTTTGGACACTTTTATACCAGGAAGCTGATTTCCTTTGGTGTCACTTTTCCCTGTGCTACTCACTTCCATCATCTTACCTGTAGGGAAGAAAATACTAACACAGTGCACAAATATTTTAAAACCTCAATTTGTAGGATGAACCATAAAAGCCCTATTGTTTCCCTGAGTTTGCATAAGGTGTCTTGGTTAAATATGGCTTGTGTGTAGTTTCCATTTCTTTTTCCCATTATAAAAGGCAAGCTTGCTTTTCACAACTGGTGTGACCCCTGCTCTGGGAGACTGCTGAGAATTTTTTTGTAGTTTTTAACAAGATGAGGTTTTCCTTTCCTCTCTTGAGTTACTAAAGCACTCTGCAAGTGGCTGCCATTATACCCTGTGCAGTGCAGGTAGAAGAAAAGTGGCATTGTCCACTTACTGATTGCCAGTGATGATCCTGGCCCATATCAGAGCCTGGACATGCTGTGGTTGGTCAAAGAGAAACAGTTTTACAGCTTCAAAGGACAGATAGCCTAGTGAAATAGACATGAAACGATCACAGTCATGTGTGTGGAGGTATGGTAAATGCCTCATAGAATGAGTCTGCAAAATTACAACAGAATATTTTTGAAAGATTCAGTTATACTTGATTGCTTGACAGACACAATGATGAAAAAGAATTGTTGACCCAAGGATGAGGAAGGATTCAGAAAAATGAAAGAGTATGGGTGTAAACTTTATGTATGAACAATGACCTTAACTTTCCTGGGAGGGCTTCTCTGGCTCTCAAAAACGCACTTTATCTATGATGGACAAATCCAAATTTCAGTCTAAAGGCCATTTTTAGAGGCCCTATGTAAAGGCCTTATTATCATTATGTAAAGGCCATTATTAGAGGCCTTATACATTTTATCTATGGTGAAATATGCTTATTTATATAATCATAAAGCAATAAGCATTGGCCAGTATAAAACTTAGAGCTGGACTGCCATTGAGGAAGGTCTGAAGGACAAGGACCAAGGTTAGATTGGCCTTTTATGTTTGGTATACTTGCTGTTGTGGCTAAAATAATTTTCCATCACTCTGGCTTTTGGGAACTAAATTACCAGACTTCCTAAGGAGAACATTGTCCCAATAAAGGAAAAGCATCCACAGGTATTGAGTGTTTCGACTGTGGGACACAAGAGAGAATGGTGGCAATGTCTTGTTTGGGTTTTGTTTTTCCCTTGATTTGCTTTCTTTTTTCAATCCCAGCCATTTTGACACCGAAAGTCATGGTTTCTCACTCTTCTTGTAGCATCTGACTGCATTCTCAGAGCCAGAAAAACCAAGACATAAATAACTTCAGGAAAGTGCTTATAAACAGTTTAAATATCCCTATATTGAAAAATTATTTTTCTTTTCAAGTAACTATTATTCATATTGAAGTTAGCTTACCAGACTGTCTAATTTGTAAGTTTTTTGAAACAAATCATTGACAGTTTCCTTCTATATCAGTCATAGAGTATGAGAATGAAAAGATTTCCAGGTTTCTACAGGACAAGGAAAATCATGAAAGGGAGCTAATTACTTAATATTTCACAAAGAAGAGTTGTTTGTCATTACTCTACATTAAAAAAAAAAAACACTATAACTTTCCCCACTATTTCTAATGCCTCTATAAAGGGACAGGATAAGGATGAACAAACTTACAGTATAGAAAGGAAATAGATGGCAAGGAAGAAATGCTTCCTTTATAGCTTTTACTATTTTGTAGTTACTTTATCAATTGCATTTGATAATTCAAATAAACTGACTTATCAGGCATAGAATAATGCCAGATGCATTCAATGCCCCACACCCAGTACAATTGTCGCTTGACATCTGGAGTTCAAAATCCATGAGTACTCAAATCTCTTCCAAAAATGATGAAATATATTTTACACATATATTTTACACATACCTTCCATATACTTTGCATATATTTTACACATACCTTCCATATACTTATAATCATCTGTAGATCACATATATATTTATAATGCATTTTTATATATTTATATTATATATAGCATATTTTTGCTATTATAATGTAAATGCTAATGTTGTAATAATGTTAATGTCATACTGTATTGCTTGAGAATGGCAATATAAGTGTCTATTCAGTACAGATTAAATATTTTTTCTAGTGCTTTCTATTCAAGGTGATACAATCCAACAATGGGGAGTCTGTGGATATATAAGTCTGCCTGGACTTGCTAAATTTAAAAAAAAGGAAAAAAATGAAGTAAGGAGAAAAAGGAAGAAGGCCAAAGAAGGCAAGCAAACACAGATATGTAACTGTGCAGAGAATTCTGACAGCTACATAATACATAAAATTAAGTTATCCTAGAATGTTTCAGGAACTTTAGGACATTTTAAAATCAGGTCACACCAGCAGGAACTCTCAGATAAGCCAATAGTAAGCAAAGTGAAATGAAACTCTAAATGGTGTCTAACTTATAAATGCCATGAGCCTATTTCCTAAAACATACTCTATTCATTATTAAAAATGTCTGAAGTCTTAAAGTTTGGACTAATGTGTTGTAATGGGTACTGGACTAGCTCTCCTACAGTGCACAATCAGGAAACTGGAAGACAGGCTGTGCAAGACTGAAATCTCTGAATAACAATGAGCACAGTATCCTCCCATTCGCACCTCCTCCCTCTTTGAGGGTTTCTGTTCTGCCACTATGCAGGGACCTGCCTATTCAGGAGATTCAGGATGGTCTTGTTTCTCAAGGCGATTGAAGTATTCTGCCATCACCAGAGAATGGGGTTCCTGAAGTCTGTACAGAAAAGGAAGGGTGAATTCTTGCCCAAAGAAGGGGACTCATGTGAACCCTCAAAAGCTTACCAAAGACTGTAGAATGGAATAGAGAAATAGAGCTCCCCAAAATGCTAAAGACATTGACATTTGGCACCAGCCACACAGGGAAAACAAGCTTAACATCTCATTAACATCTTAGCATTCAGCAGGGTACCAAAAAGGTGAGGTATACAGATGAACGAACTCATATTTTTGTAGTCATTCTTTTTCTATCCTGAGAAGTAAAAAGTGGAAATGATATAATATTTACTGTCCATGAACTTGGATAAATTAAGAGTCTGTAATTGAGGAGTCTAAAATTAAGGAGTCTATAACATTGCCCTTATAGCAACCAATAGAAAATAATATATAGATGACTAACAAAAGCAGTAAAATGAAGTGTGGAAGAAATCTGAACACAACAGAAGGCAGAAAATGAAAGAAACAAAAAAATGGAAGGAAATAGTAATATTTTACCTATAAGCCCAACACATCAATAATGCAACATGTGTTAATTTATATAAATTTATGTAAATTTATATAATTCATATATAATTTATCAATTTAGGTCATAGCTTGTCATACTAGATGAATAAAGTAAAGCAAAACAACATTCTATTTAAGAGACAAATATTTTTGAATGCATGAGAAAGCTGATTTATTAATATCAGGAAACTTAAAGATTAAATCTGAAAAGTAATAGACATTTACTTGTGATAAAATAAAATTATCAGGAAGATTATTTCTTAAATATGAGTGCACTGAACATCAAAGCTTTACAATTCATAATGCAAAGGCCAATGGATCTAGAGAAAATATAAAGCCTTGCAATCATAATTGGAAATTTTAATAAGCCTCTCTGGAATAACCGATAAAACCACCATAGAAGACAATCACTATGGCTGTAGGCTATCTGGATAAAACTGTTAAGCAGTTTCACTTAATCAGCATTATAGACCAACCGACCATAGAATACATGGGAGTGGATACAGGTGGCTCAACAAGGCATAGCTCCTCTTTGTTACAGACAGAATGAAGGAAAGACTATGTTGTCAAGATGCTAGTGACAGAAACTGAAAAAAAAAAAAATAACAAAGACTCCATAGGAAAATAGAAGAGTAGGTAGAGACAGGCCCCAGGTAGCACACTGGGCAGCCACCTGCCAACTCTGTGACTGCCATCTTACCACAAGGGAGGAAGAGATTACCATGTGCTCAGCTACTCAAAGTTTCAGCTGAGAGGGAATGCCACCAGTCACCCATTGGTTTTTACTTCAGCCTGGAGACCTGTCTGGGAACCTGCCAGGTGTGAGCCGGGGGAGGACACTGCTGTTGTCCCCTCTCCACCATGGCCAAATATCAGCCTTGGGAGTTAAATCAGGCAGCACATCTCTAGTCTGCCCCTAACATCGTCATACTCAGAGTTGGGGCAATGTGTTGAGCACAGGGAAGATCCCCCCCATCCTGGAGTTTGAGGCATTTGCTCGAGGGCTTTGCTCACATATTCTCTGCAAGAGAGGGGGTTCACTTTAATGTCTAGCGCTAACACCAGAAGTAGCTCATAAAAAAATCTTCTACCTTGAGAGATCTGGGTGTTGATCCTGCAATACCCTGCAACACCAGGACTGTAGGAATTTATTCTAAAATTCTGCATGACAAGGCAATCTGCCTGCTGGACATAAAATGGAATCTACTGCATTCTGCTACTCTGGACTCATACCATCCAGAGTAAAATTTCCTGTTAACCTTGTAATCACCCTGGTAAGACTAGAACAGGGTTTAATTTCTGTCTCCCAGACCTTCGACTAGGCCTGTTGGGTATTCTAAGCTACAGCATCAGTCCATGATATTTTCCTTTGGTGGTGTGGTCTATCAGGTTATAGATTTAGATCCTTGATCCATATTGAGTTCATTTTTGTGTAAGGTGTAAGCTAGGGTTATTGTTTTGTACTTTTGCACATATAGATCCAATTTGTCAAATGCCATTTGTGGAAGATCGTTCTTTCCTCCCAGATGGATTTCAGTACACTTGTCAAAAATTAATTAATTTCTGGGACTTCTATTTTGTTGTATTGACCTATATATGTAATACCAGGCTGTTTTGATTATAATTGTCCTCTTAAAGTATGGTGTTGTGATGCCTCCAAATTTGTTTTTACTGTTTAAAATAGTTTTAGGTATTTTGGGTCTCTTACATTTCCATATCAGTTTTAGCATCCTTTATTTCCAGATCCAAGAAGAAAGTTGGAGCATTTTGATTGGGATCACATTGAATAAATGAATTGTTTTTTCAGTAATATAAACCTTTTGATTATATCAGTTATACCAATTGACGGACGGAAAAAGTTTTTCCATATTTTGGTGTCTTACTCTTTTTACTTCTTCATTGTTTTGTAATTATCATTGCAGAGCTCCTTCACATCTCTGGTTAAAACTTTGGGAACAACACCTGAAGACATTTGAATAGGAAAATACTTGTGGATAGGACATAAAAAAACATGTACTTTTAAAAAGTTATCTACATTGAGCCTCTTTCAAAGGCACTAGGAAAGAGATTAAAAAGCCAAGCCTCTAACACAGGAAAATATTTTAAATGTATATATATATGTGTGTGTGTATAAATATTAAATATGCAAATAAAATATTGAAATGTATGTATATGTACATATGTGTATATGTATATACATTTGTACACTCACTAATTTTACCCCAAAAAAACCCTTTCAAGATGTACAAAGGATGTGAGTAGACATTTCACATATGAAGATACTTGTATTGATGCAAGTGCATAAAGATACTCAGCAGGGAGACATCTTTGCTCTTTGCCAAGGAGCAAAGATACCCTGTCCCATTTGGGAGTGTCATGTTAGACACCCAGCTCTGCTTCTTACTCCAGCCTCCTGCTAATGCACACTCTGGCAGGCAGTTCTAGGGTTCAAGCAGTTGGACCCCTGCCACCCACTTGGCAGACAGAGCTGAATTGGGTTCCTGGGTCACCACCTTCAGTCCCACCCAGACTACGAAGGCCGTTTGAGGAGTGAACCAGCATATGGGGTTTCTGCCTCCCAAATAAATCAATTATAAAGGAATACTCAGAATCTTTACTAATCAGAGAAGTAATAAAACCATAATGCAGTATCATTTCATACTCTTTAATAGATAAAATTGAATACATGGAAAAGGTCAGTATTGGAAAGAATGTGGGATGATTAGAACTTAAGGGAAAAACTCACACGAAGCATTTTGCACAGGAATGTTTGTGACAGCTTTATACATAGTAAATATAATTTAGTAACTTCCCAAAGCCCATCAGTGGGAAACTGGAGGACACATTTTGATGCACTTATACAAAAGAATAGCAATTGTGCAAATGTGTGTCTCAAAGAAAGGATGTTGAAAACTTAAACCCTGATACAGTTGTGTTGAGGGTGGGATCCTTGCAAGGTGATTAGTTCATAAGGGCTCTTCTCATGCATGGAGCACTGATATTACTGTGGCAGTGAGTTAGTTACAATAAGCAAGGGTGTGGAAAAATTGTGAATTTGACTCTCTTCAATTTCCTTCTGTCTCCTTCTCCTTTTCTAATCATTTTTATTGGAAAAGCAGATTTACAGAAAAGGAGAGTAAGAGAGCTATTCCATCCACTGTGGCTGGAACAATGGGAGCTGAGCAGATCTGAAGCCAGTAACCAGAAGCCTCTTCCAGATCTCCCACATGGGTGCAGGGTTCTGAGACTTTGGGCCATCCTCTGCTGCTTTCCCAGGCCACAATGGGAAGTGGGACAGCCGGGGACATAAACCAGTGACCATATGCTTGAAGGGGGAGGATTAACCTGTTGAGCCATATGGCCAGGTCTACTCTTTCTGATGCTTTCACACTCTGAGATAGAGAAAAACTCCTCACAAGATGTGAACTCGGAATCTTAGTCCTCTAGTTTCTATATCTGTGCCACATCAATCTCTGCTTTTTATTAAGTGTGTAGGCTCAAGTATCCCCTTACAGCACCACTAGGCCGACTTCGACTTGAATTATAGCATTCCACAGTTAAATGAACAGATAAGTGCTTGCAGCAACAAAAGTGACTCTCAGGGAATTTAATAGGAATAAATGAAATGATGGAAGTGTCTGACTGTATTTTTCATTTATATTAATCCCAAGAATGTACCATAGTAGCCTCTAGTGACAGTGACAGCATCAGCAATCATCAAGAAGAGGGAAAGCAAAGGTGAATTTCTCCCAATTGAATAAAGGGAATTATCCAGGACTCTGATTCCCTTTTTTAGTTTAAACTAATCTATATATTTGCTAAAAATTTAATGACTTGTGTGCTTAAAATATGTATTTCTGAAAAAAATTTGACTTGTGAAAGTTGATTTAAAATTTACTTATTTGAAAGAGTTACAAATGGAGAGATTTAGTATAACCCTGGTTCATTCCTTAAATGAATCCCCTGCAATGCTCAGCACTGGCCCAGGTTGAAATCAGGAACTGTATCTCCCACTTGGGCAGCAGAGGAGCAAGTGCTTGGGCCACCCTCCACAGCTTTTCCCAGTCCGTTAGCAGGGACCTGGATCAGAAGTATAGCAGCTAGGAAACAAACTGTTGTCCATATGAAATTACAATATTGTTGGTAGTGGCTTTATCCACTATGTCACAATGCTGGCCCCCAGTAAAATATTTTAAAGAAAAAGAAATATGAACAGGCTACACTTTACAGACATCATTTTGGTTGAATTGTGGAGGGAAGCTGGACAAGAAAGAGAGTAAAAAGATAAACCTAAGACTACTGCAATATCCAGGTAAGGCATGACCGTGGCTTCTATCAAGGGTATGGTAAAGATGACGAAGAAAATGCATTTGAAAGACCATAAAAAAGTAAATTAATTGAGATTGCTTACTGAGGGTGAAGGAAGGAAGGAAATGATGTGCATGTTCTGGTCTAAGTATCCTAGGAGAGTAATCAGGGCATTACTTAAGCTAGAGAACCCATGAGGGGTGAAGCAAGTACATGGTAAAAACAATTATTATTTTTTTTAGTGATGATTAAGTTCTAAGTGTTTATTTCTGTTTTTTTCCCCTACTGCTAGTTTAGAACCAATGAATTAAGAGCAATCTCTCTTTTATTTCATTGACTTCAAGCTGTACAAGCAACATGCTTACTTTGAAATGACTTCTCAGATCATATCCCGATTCAATTTACTTTCATCACTTCAGTATCTCTTCAAGCTAAGTATTCCCACAGGATTGGCCTAATTTTTTCCCTTCCCTATTTCCTGATACCAAGACAGATACTGTAAAAGAAAGTACTGACTTAACTCTGCAGAAACTCAGTAGTGTGACTTAGAAAAGAAAATATAAAATTGCTATGCTCATTCTCCACTCCTATTGAAAGAATTCTTACAAGCAGGAAGAGTATGCACAGGTATAGTGGAAACTAACAGTTTAGACAACTGTTTTAGAGCATAAAGAAGAAGGAGAAGAAGTGATGAAAGGCAGCCTGTTTTCCATGCATGAGCCGTTCCCCTGCTTTCCATGCATGAGCCGTTCCTTCAAGAGGAAACAGTCACACTGAGCAGGAAGATAAGTTACACTGCTCAGGAGACCATTGGCTTTCACTGACTGCTTAAAGTCTGTGGCATTTCTATGGGACTGTGACTTCAATGAATTCACTGGGCAAATTGTGACCCAGGTCATGTTTTCCAATGACACAGTCTTTTGATCAATCAGTTAGTTGCCATAGTTTCCATTTCATTTCAAAATCCCAGAATAAAGACTTGGTGCTGTATTGGGAAAAATCAACCGGTAGGAAAAATAAGAAAGCTTAGGAAGTAAATGAACTTTTCTCTTGAATCTAGCAAAAGATCTAAGCAAAAATCATTGCTGTGAACTCAGCACTTACTCCCTACAGTGTTATGGCAAACAGCTGATACAAGCAAGTGAATCAAATGAAAAAAGGTGTCAATTTTATGGTTGCTTCAGTTCCTCCAAAAACTGAGAGCACCTCTATCTTCCCAGTGACCTTTGCTCCAATGTGAGCTCTGAACTATGGATGCAGATGTTGGAAAATGAAAAATCTTGAGGCATTCGCAGCAACAGAAAAGCACACAGAGTGAAAATTGGAATTAGACAATCAAAACATTGTTTTTGCAAGAAATATAACTTGCAGGAATTCAAATATTTAAAAATTGGCAATTAAAATGTAAGATAATTGAATTTTAAAGCCACAAAATTGCCAGATTATAGCAGTCCTCAGATGATAAACAGTGGCTTTTTCCTAATTATCAGGTCTGCAAAGTTGCCTTGTATTATCAAAGACAGAGAGAGTGCATTGTGTTAGAGTGTCAGTAACTACAAGGGAAGGAATCAATATTGCATGTATTTTGGGAAGCCGTGCCAAAGAGAATGACCCATTTTCATTGTTGTTTCCATCTCAGGAAAAATGTACTTTGCTTCTGACTATGGGAATTGATGTGCTTGTTTATTCATAATGTAGATAGAGGAATTTCAGTTCGCTTCCAAGTAAAAAGCAAGAAAATACTTCTATCTGAAGGCTTGTGTGTTGTAGGAATCCCAGGAGTGATGCAAACAGGAGTTTCAAAGCAGAAACCCCATCACAATGTAACCCAGCTCAACCAGTTATGGAGGATTTCATTTTCTCATCTGTCAACTCACATGGTTAGTTCTGTGTTAGTTCCTCCTCCAATGGGAATACCACTGACTGTGGTAAAAGAGAATTTAAGAGTTGTTTCCCCAACAATTGCCTAGAAGGCTTTTTTTTCTATAATCTTGGACTAGAGAGTACAACAGTGTTGAATTTTAAATGCTTGTCATGCACTTAAAAAAAAAAGAATACAGTACCTTTGGCTATATCCAGAGGAATAGAGAAGTCATAGTATGAGTTACAGTAGAGAATCTAGGACTGGTTCTGTTTAAGAGATCCTTGGGATGACCTATGAAAACAATCCTGCAGCAGGCAAGCTAAGAGATGATTAGAAGAGAAAGTCAACATGTCAACACAATAGTCCTAATTTTGATAAAAAGATCAAATGGAATTGGAGTGGGAAAAAGCAGAAAAAAGAGTGAAAGTCCAGCTCCCGGGGTAAAACCCCACGCAGTGATAGTATGGTTCCCTTCACGTCTATGAATCCTTTGCTTCACGTTTCTCTTGTACCTTTGTGTTCAGTTCTGTGTGACCTACATACAGTTTATAGCTGCCAGAAGTGTACACATTTTATCAAAAAATTTCTCCCAGATTGATAGGCAACAATTTTTCCTGGTTTTCAACTGCTTTTTTTTATTTTTATTTTTCAACTGCTTTTTCTGGTAAAACTGGCACTCTATTAAGTTAGCTGGGATGCATAATGACATTATCCCCGTATAGGATTATGGCAGTAACTAACAAAACCAGGTATGTAATCACCTTTTGACTAAGCACTCTCATTTTTAGGAATTTATCTTGAAGAATTAGCTTTACACATAAAGGCAAATGGAACTTATTCAATGTTATATTTTAGTAACAGCAAAATAAGCAGTAACAAAAAATGCTTATCTAGGGAAAAGAGTAGAATATATTGTGGATTTCTATGAAGTCACAATCAGAATGAAGAACGTATCCACAAACATGGAGTGACTTCCAGATTGTATTGTTAAGTAAGAAAAAATGCAAAAGATAATATGTGCTATGCAAACTTTTGCTTGAGAAAGAAAGACAAATTGAAATAGTTATCAAAATTTTACTTTTTTTCCCCCCAAAACAACAGTCAAATGCAAAAATAAAACAAACTAAACTGACTATCTATTGGGTGGAAATGAGAAAGTTTGGGAGGGAGAAGTGTAAGCATCACCTACCAACTGAGTTGTGTAAGTTGACTACATATTGGAAAAATAAAGCTCAATTTATAAAGATACAAAAGTAAACCCCAAAATTGAATATGGGGAGAACAAATGAATCTAATTGTACATTAATTTGATAATATAGTCATAAGTGAAAACAATTAACTCAAATTCTTTTGGAAAAGATGACTTACCTAAAAAAAAAAAATTTAGTGAGACTGATGTTAGAAAGAAAACTGCAAAGAAAATGTTAAGCCTTACCTAGTAGGTTGTCACTGTAATGATATTTTAATTCTGAAACTGTTGAACTGAAAAGATGACAAGTAAATCTATTCCTGTAAGGAATAGTTCTTCACAAATGTGACATTCAGAAAGCTCAGGAAAAATAATAAAATATGAGATAAAATTTGAATTGGAAATATGAGTTCACTTTAAAATTATAATTCCTAGCTTTATTAAACTGATTGAAAAGAAGGGGCACTTAAGAGTTTAGTTTTAAACCAAATTTCAAAGGTGCACCACAATGGTGTAGCAGCTACAGCCACCCCCTGTGGTGTTAACATTTCCCATATAGTCTCTGGTTTAAGTCCCAGCTACACCACTTCCAATTTGGCTCTCTACTAATGTGCCTAGGAAGCCCATATTATGAAAGACAAAATGGAAAAGCAGGGTGACTTATTTTATTAGGAAATTTTATTTTTATTGAAAGATAGATTTATAGCTAGAAGGAGAGACAGAGAAGGAGTTCCCATCTCTTGGTTTACTCCCCAAATGCCCCCAACATTTAGATCGGCAGTTGTCTGGCACCAGGAGCCAGAAACACAACCTGCGTCTCCCATGGGCAGCAGGAGGCCCATCCCTTGAGCCCTCACTGCTGCCCCCCAGGGTGTGTGCCCAGCAGGCACTGGAAGCCAAAGCAGAAGCTGATCTCCAAGCAGACTCTGACATGGAACAAGGGTATCTTGGCTGATTAGGTCAAACATCTACAAACCATATAGATTTTAAATGATTGTATTTGTACATGTAGGAAACACATATCTTACTAAATTCAGTAAATTTGTGTTAGGGCACTTATCAAAGTCTAAAAAAATAAAGGATCAGTGAGTTTTAGTGTAAAAGATCATGGTTGTTCTCAAAGCATTTTCACTATTTTTTTGGCATACTCTTTGTTTCTATAACAGAAACCCAAGATGTGAGTTTGTTGAGACAGATGTACAGGGATGAAATTTTCTGGGTTAGGTAATGCCTTTAGCTGGATGACAAAGAGAGATAAATTAGTACAATAGAAATTGCAGAGTTTAAGAAATGGGCCGAATACTAGGATAGCAAGGAACAACCTCCAGTTTGGAACTCCACACCTGCCACAGGTATTCAGAAGGGAAAGGATACATCTGAAAATTTTATTTTCTGTCTCTACAGCTCATCTCAGAGCAGGTACACTATGTTTTCCCACATCTTAAAACTATCTTAATGAATGGCCAGCTCTGCATGCGAGTGTCTCAATGCCAACTTAAAGTGTCGTGCATTCTCGTTGTATACCACTTCCATCCAACTCATCCAATCCAAGTTGCTCAAAACCCCAAGCTGTCTTTTATTTTTAAAGTGTGTGGCCTACCACGGTACAAGTCTCATTAAGTGTTTAATAAGATATCTGTTAGTTGTTTTCTAATTGAGAAGGTTCTGTTCTTTTCACCACAAGAAATCACTTAGGGGACAAACAGCAACATATAATCATTAAACTTGATTGAACCTAATTGACTTGAATGCTAATGAGATGGAGAGTCCAGCATGCTTGGTTTCACTTAAACTTTGTTGACATCTCAGTAGCAGCTCTGCTTTCCTTCCAGGCTACCCGTAGCGCTCCACACTGTCTTGGGTACCACTGGTTTTGTGGTGTCAATGTTGTTTGTCATCTCTATCATGTCCCATGGCAGTTGCCAAGGGAACCAACTCACCAAATAAACAAAAACAATAAAAGAATCATCAGATTTGATTTTCTTTTTTTCATTTGCCTTGATGATGAAAAACATGGAAATGTTCTCTTCCCTCAGAGCACCCAGCACTCTTTCTTGCATTTCATTTTCTACCATTTGGAAACCAGTCTTTATTTAATGTAAGGGGCAAAAGAGAATTAGGCCAAGGTTGTGAAAGTCAGTTGATGTCAATGCCATCATCGTAGCCAACATGTTTATTCTCAGAAAGAAAACACTAAAATTGAATATCTATATTCTGATAGTATTCTTTGGTTTGGGGGCAAGGAGGGGGACAGGCAGACGAGTTTGTGTCTGATTTTAACTTGTATCTTGATATGTATGCTATAAAATATCAGACAACAAATTTTGTAAAGAGGAAAGTCTATGTAGCTCACAGTTTTTGAGGTTCAAGTGCAGAGTTGGGCAGCACCATTGGTTTGACCTCTGTTGGAGGGTGCTGGGTGGCAGAGGAGGAAAACATGTAGAGGAAGACTCATGTGGAGGGCCAAGAAGCAGCAAGGGCAACTGACCCCAGGCCAGACTTACACAACTCCATGACAACTCCCTTCCAAGGGCAGGCCCCCAGAAAGGACTTCTCACCAGGACTCACTTTCCATGCTTTCTCTCCCTTCCCCACAGGACCACTGTGGAGTCAAAACCTTCACTGTGAAAGGTCTCAGAGGTGAAATTCAGCATTCACAGTAATATCTAAACCATGGAAATAGAATAGTGAAGCAAATGAAAAGGCATCTTCTTAGTACAAAGTCTAAACTTGCTTTGTTTTCTTCTGAAGCATTTTCAACTATTGTCGCAGGTCATAGCTTGGGTGTTTTTTGATTGATTTTGTTTTGCTTTGGATGGTATTATGGTGGTAAGGGGCTGTCATGTTGTAGATAAATGTTTCTAAAAACTTGTGTGTGGGTGCATCTATG
This sequence comes from Ochotona curzoniae, assembly GCF_017591425.1. Classification (NCBI taxonomy): domain Eukaryota; kingdom Metazoa; phylum Chordata; class Mammalia; order Lagomorpha; family Ochotonidae; genus Ochotona; species Ochotona curzoniae. The sequence goes on along the minus strand of NW_024465582.1, from coordinate 20,015,240 downwards.
TAAACTTTCCTGGTTGAGGATTTGGGTCTTTAATTAGATACCCAAATAATCTGTGACTCTCCCAAGTTTATATAAGAAATCATGGCAAATATTCTCAAAATTAAATCGCTTGGATATCCTTATGCACTCTCCTTGCTCTTTCTCATAAGAGTTCCCCAGACAAACTTGAATTCGGGACTTGAAAATAGCATGATTATCTGAGAGCTGAATTACAAAATCTGTTTAGCTTTTCAGCAACCAAAATGATCCAATGCATAGATTAATCCCTTTCCTTTATTGAAGTAAATGATTGCCTCCATCCAGAAAGCAAAAGGTTAATTTTTTCCTCTGCCCACACTAGAAAAACAAAATCAGTGTGGGATGCAGCCATTTCACTTCTCCAAAAGCCAAAGTGGTTTCTGAGAAACCTCTTAGCACTTTGAAGAGTGAACGATCAGAACACTCATGATTAGAGAAATCAGATTAATTGGCCCCGAGTGTGAGGTGAGAGCGTGTTGTCTAATGCAGATGGCTGTGCAGAGTGAGCGCACACAAGCGTCCATCCAGCATCATTCAGGAATTGGAGGCTGTGTTTCTCAAAATGTGTTTCCAAAACTGCGTGGCCAGAGTGGTTTTCTGGAGCCCGTGAGAATGGCCAGTTCTCCGCAGCTGTCGAGGCTGAGGCATCCAGTCACAGGGAACGAAGGCAGAGCATCAGCAAGCCTAGAGAGGACTGGTAGCCGACTAATAGGTTGGAGAGTAACATTTTGCCTACATTAGCTTTATGTGAGAATGGAGGTGAGGCTTTTAAATCCCAACCAATTCCAAACTGCTGTGGAAAATTTTAAAGTGGATCTGCTCATGTTCGTTGGTCTCTTCCTTTAAGCTAGTAGAGTTATAAATTTTTAAAAACCTCTTAAAAATGCCCTGTGGTTGGCCTGCTTATCTTTCTTTCCTTACCTCACACTCCTGGTAACCATTGAGCCTTTTCCTGCTTTATAATTTTGCCTTTTCCATAAGATAATATATTTAGAATCCCCTTGTCTTTAGTTTTTTATTGTTTAGTTTTTTTTTTTTCAGATTGGTTTCTTTCACTTAGCCATATCCAAAAGTTGCCTTTGGTCCTTATCAAACCTCGGTTAACTCTGTTAGTGTGGCTCTGTTCCTGGCTTCTCTACTCTGTTTCATGTCTTTTCGTAACTTGATAGCTAATTTCCTTTTATCTCTGAATAATACTCCTTTGTCTGGATGTAGTATAGTTTGCTATTCTCTAACTTACTTAAATTCATCTTGATTATTCTGTTTATAATTATAAATAAAACTGCTATGAACATTTGTGTGTGAAGGCTTTTGTAATGATGCAAGTTTTCAATTCATTTGGGTAAATGCCAAGGAGCCTGATTGTTGGACCAAATGGAAGTTTGTGTTTAGTCTTGTTGGAATCTTCCAAACTGTCTTCCAAACTCATTATAGCCAGTTGATTTGCCACTAGCAATGAGTTAACATCGCTGTACTTTACATTTTTTTTTTAATCAGTATTTGACGTTGTCTGTGTTTCGGATTTGAGCGAATTTAGTTTGAGATATTCTTATGACAACTAAAGGTGGACATCTCTCCATATTCCCATTTGCCTTCTGTATTATCTTCTCTGATGTGCTGTTTAGATCTTTTATCCATTTTATAATCAGATTGTTTCCTTATTAATTTTTAAGAATTCTGTGTATATTGTAGATAGCTATCCCTTATCCTTTGCCTTCTTTTAAGTCCACCACTAACACAAGTTATTCAGTAGAGTTTCCCACATCTGGGGAAGTTGCAGGGATCAGCTCATCCCAAGTGGGACAGATAAACTTTGCCCTGAGAAAACCACCACTGTGCCCACAGTGTCTCCCCTGCCAGATATATGTCCATTGCCTTTTGCAGATATTTTCTCCTGGCCTGTGGTTTCTCTTCTTATTCTCACAAAACAATATTTCACAGAGCAGAAATCTTGAAAATTTTCTACTCGTCAAGTTTTCTTCGGTGGACTTTATTTTTGGTGCTAAATCTAACGTCAGCACTTAATTTGAGACCATTGAGATTTTCTCCTAACTCCTAGGGGTATTATAGCTTTGAGGGAATTTTGGCAACAATATGTTTCTAGATATATATTTTTTGTATATAGTTGTGTAACAATTCAGGATCATTTGTTGAAAAGACTATCACTCCATGGAATTGCCTTTGCACCTTATCAAACCTCAGTTGACTCTCTCTGTGTGGATCTGTTCCTGGGCTCTCCACTCTGTTCTTTTTATCTAATTTTGTATTTTTTTTTTGTTACTAGTACTGCACTGCCTTAAATAGAACCTTATGATAATATAAATAGATTGATGTTACAGTGTTTATTACAACACAGCATGAGAATACCTTTTTTATATTGAGCAAGTATCATGTTTGCGAGGTAATTATGCTTTCCAAGTGACAACTTAAATCTTGTTGAAGACAGTTGCTTCTATTTAAGCTATTTAAGTTTTGCAATAATGTGCCTTCTGTTTATCAAAGGCAGACTCAATGGAGGTCAATCTTGTTTTGGAAGGACACCACCATACTGCCCAAGCATCCAAACATTCCCTTGGATTCTTTAAGAGTGGCAACAAGATTTTTCTTAGAAGTTCAACAAACTAACTAGGACTCACTGCTACTTTCACTCAAAACACTTGAAGTGAGTCACAGCTATAAAAAGCATTTCTTCTTTTTAAGAGAGAAAGAAGAGAGATCTAGACCAAGACGTTACATCTGCTGGATAACTGCAATGACCAGAGCTGGAGCAGACAAAAGTCAGGAGCCTGAAGCTTACTGAGTCTTCCACATGGGTGCAGGGACCAGAGCACCTGGGCCATCTTTCACTGCTTTTCCAGGCACATTAGCCAAAAGCTGGATCAGAAGTGGAGCAGCCAGGGCTTGAACTGGTGTCCATAAAGCTCCTGCAGGAAAAGGTTTTACCTACTATGCCACAGACTAGTAGAATGTATTTTTGTTTTTTATAAAACATAGTGCCACTCTTTAGAGATCTCCACTGGTATTTAGAACTAATGAATGAATAATGCTTTATTTTTAGCTTGAGGTGAGACATCAGTTACTAAAAAGTATAATTCAGTAATTTTGCAATACATACACAAATTCCATAGTAATTTCTATACTATACATTAGCATTTCTACTTGCTAACATGGTTGTAACTTTTTGATAAGAGTTAAACATGAAACTATGAGTTTTCCAATTAGTCCTTGTTAGATTTCTGCAAACTACAACTTTTGTTAGTTTGAAAAAGTATTTAAATTAACAGATTTTATTTATAGTGGTTTTCAGTACTTAAAAAGGAGAGCATATAATTTTGACCACAGAATATAAAACAAAAAGTTTTGAATCTGTGTTTGCTAGTTTCAGAATAGCTTTAAGCATTGAATTTCATTAATTCAAAGGGCCACCCAACACATGTTTGGTCACCTGATTGTCTATAAAAGGACACATTTTAGGTTACATATTGATTCTCCTTTGGCTTACTTGTGATTTCCCCAAGCATTTTTTAAACATATATTATACGATAGAAAATACATTAAGTTATAAGAGAATACAGTTAAGTAAGGAATAGCTCTTTCTGGAAGAATCTGTAGCCAGTAGAGAAGATGATCTTTTAGAATGAGGCTAAAGAATGTTTGCTTTTGTGTCTTCAATGTGTAACATATGCATTTTAATTGCCACGCATAGTTTGCTTTAGAGGCAACTTGAGAGAAACTTAATTGAATACCTCTGATAGTCTTTTTATCTGCTCTAGTTTAAAAAAATAAACCTTCACAATACTTTCAAAAATAGAATGCCACAACACTCTATATTTTTACATGAACAACTATGCACCCTTGAGGCCATTTATTCCATTGGTAATCTTATTGAAGTGCATTGGCCATGGGTCAAATGGAATTTGTATTTGAAAGGAATGATTTGGTTAAAGTAATAGCTTCCCTGGATATAGAAAGAGCAGAAGATGGTCAAAGTATTTGGGCCTTTGACAGCCATGAGGGCAACCTGGCAGGAGGTCCTGGTTCTTGGCTTTAGCCTGGCCCACCCTGCTTTTGTGGCCACATGGAGTGTGAAACTACAAATAGAAGATCTCTTTCTCCCTCCATCTCTTTCTTTCACTGTTTCTCTTTCACTATTACCTCTCACCCTGCCTTTGAAATGAATGAATGAATGAATGTTTTTAGAAAGTATAGCTTTTCTCTAAATTAACCCAAGCCTAATTTTCTCTTAATGTACAATGTAAGCAGTTAAAAATAGTTAATCATTCAAAACATGCATGATAGTAGTGAAACTGAAGCAATTGAAGAAAAACAGGCAAAATAAATCCTTTCAAAAATATTGTGATATTGCAATGAGAAGAACAGCTGTTAAAAAGAAAGTATGGGATACAATATCCAAGATATTATTATATGGAATAATTTACATGGCTGCCCCTCAAAAGTCTAACCAAAATCCACCCCTCGCCCTTGTTGGAGTAACTCTTTCCACATCTTTGTGTGCAGTTCAGTTCAGCTAATACTAAGCCTAGGAAAGAAACAAAAATTAAAACGACATAAAGTGATCTGTATAGAAGAGCCAGGAAAGTATAGATAATTAGAAAAGTCAAGGAAAATAAGGTCATTGTTTAAAAATAGGAACAAAGTGGTTAATGGAAGAAGCATCCCTGAAGGAAAAGATGGTGTGGTCACCCAGGACTCCTGTGCAGCTGCTCTCCTTTCCAGGCGTGCACCAAGAAAATAACTCGGGCAGTTACTCTGGACTTTGCATGGAGAGTAAAACCCTGGTAATTTACGGGAATGTGTAGTGTTTAATACCAGTGGTGGAGAATTTCAAGTGAGCTAGAGCCTGCCTGAATACTCCAGATGTTAAAATTGGCAGTAGTGTCTTTTGACATAAAAAAGTACATGATATGTGAAATGTGATCATGCATGATTTGCTTTCATGTTCATATTTGCATAAGTCATAATTTGAATTCTAAATCCCTTGCATAGCAACAGAATTAGCCTGTGAGGGTCATAGGCTATTCTACTCTTTCATAGTTTGCTGTTAAGGATGTGAGTTTAATCTATAGAGGTAGCATTTACTGAATGTTTATTGTTGCATTTCCTTGATCATACATATATATGTGAGATGAAGCAAAATATGGGACATAAATGAGCCCCTATGCTGTTTGGGAAAATGATAGTGTTGCAATAGAGTGAAATCAGAACTGATCTTGGTATTGCTCCCTCTTCTCATTAGGAATCTTTATCTCTTCCTTTCTCCTAAAAAGTCTAAAATAATAAGAAACAAGCTCCCATGGGTAGAATGAATAAAAGAAATGTGATATAGAGAGATGGGAACATAGAAAAAGATCTCCCACTTACTGATTCACTTCCCTAGCAAAATTAGGGCTGAAGCCAAGAGCCAGTAACCCCGTCTTGGAGTCCTATGTGAATGACAGTGACCAAAGTACTTAAATCATCTTACTCCACTTTCCCAGGTGCATTAGCAGGGAACTGGAGTCTAAGTGGAGCAATCAGGACTTGAATGACTCCTTGGTATTGAATGCCAGCATCACAAATAGCAACTTAATCCTCTGCATAACAATTCTGGCTCCTCAAATAAACTAATCTTTTTTTCTTTAAAAAAAAAATGACATCTTCTCTCATTTTACTTGAAGACGTTTCATAGACCTTAACTAGGGAACATGCCTATTGAGACAATGTTTACTCTCCCTAGAACCTGCTGCCACCTTCCCTTCTAGCTCCAAGATGCATAGGAAAGATAAAAATCTGACATAATGAGGGGAGGGATAAATTTAAAGAAACCTAAGGCTATTAATCTTTGAAAACTTCACATTTCAGAAGGAGAATAAATTTCATAGATCTGTCAAACCCAGCATTTCCTTTGACCCTGACACCGTGAGACCCAATGAGCTACCCTGACTCCCATCATGGTAAAGAACATACGGTGCTGTGGAAATAAAAAGATCCAGTGTCCAGGTCCATCCAACAATAGGTCCACTACCTCAATACCTCTACCTGGTTGTTTTTAGTTTCTCAACATATAGTCAAAATGCAAAAAAAAAAAAAAAAAAGCAACTGTGAGTGGAATGCCCACACTGATGCCCTAACTAGAAAGCCATTGCCTTTGTAGAGGGAAAGATGAAAATGCAGGGAGTGGTGATCCTTGCCATTTCTCTGTTCAATGTAGTCCTTGCTTGCCGAGACAGATGACAGAAATCCACCATATTGGTACAAATTCTAGTATGTAGATTGTGTCTGTTAATCTGAAAAGGCATTATTTTCTGAAAGTGAAGGTCAGAAGTATATTGTATTTATATAGTGTGGAGCAGGGAAAAACCTGAGCTGGGTTCACAGGTCTTGGTACAAGCAGAAATGAATTGCTCTTTGCCCATAGTTGGCACAGAGAAGGTCCTGGAAGAGAGTTGTGAGTAGTGTATGAGTGAATAAAATATATATATCAATCTTTCCCTCATCAAAAGACACTATTCAGAAAACTTTCAGCATGAAAGGGGAACCATGTTGACAGGGTAACTTGCCCAGTAGGTGGCAGGCAGCATCTGGTCATGTCAGCTCAGAGCATTTGTGGTGGCTTTACAACAAAGGAACAATCCCACTAGGGACATAGACCATGTAACAATCCAAATAGCATGGGTTCCCTTCACAAGGCTAATCATGACTGCCATCCCTGAATGTCCAACATGCTAGCAAGAGCATTATATTTCAAAGAGAATAATCAATGGTTAAGCAGTGAGTCGACTATATTGAGCCCTTCCTGCTTGTCAAGAGGCAAAATTGCATGCAGGCTCTCAGTCTGCTCAGTCTTTGATCACAGCACCCTAGCTAGCAGCACTATGAGGGCTAGAGTATCTGAGCTAAGATTTGAAATTCCACATGGCAGTATGATAAAAACAAGCTTTAATGGCATATAGCCATGGGATCACTTTACTGGGTTGGAACACCTGTCTCTGGCTCACCGCCCTTGTAGTTGAAGCTGACTCACAATTATTTCTTTCTATCTAACGAGAGTTCCTGTAATCACTGCAGCAGGGAGCAGCCTGTCACCCACAGTGATGCTGGACAAACTATGGTGGAATCCATTCTCCATAGCTTCCGGGGGAACCACACTGGTTCCAGGTGACATTCATGTCTTTGCTTAGCAGTATCCTTACTCTATCCTCCCCCTCACTCCTTTGCTGCTGAAACAATATCCTCAATAAGTCATTAATAGAAGAATCAAGATCTCTGTATCCATGAATGACCAAATATGTCCTTTGATAGAAAATCCTTTCTCAGCTAAAAATGTCTTAAAATATTGCTTCTATCCCCTTGGTGATCACACTAAATGTATTTGAATATCAATAAAACAGGCTCAAGTGTAAAAGTTCTTATAGATTACTCATGTTAGCTGTAATAAAACTACAAAATTAAGGAGTGTGCAATTAGCCAGTAGTTACGATGTCTGCATCCAACATGGAAATGCCTGGATTTAATCCTTGTGTCTGCTTCCTAATTTCAATTTCCTACCAATGTGACACTAGGAATAGCAGGTGTATGATCAAATAATTGTATTCTTATCACTCTAGAGAGAGGCTTGGATTGCGTTCCTAGCTCCTGGCTTTGGCCTTCATGAGGCCCAACTACAACCCTGGTGGCTTCTTGCAGCTGGGGAGTGAACCAGCAGATGGGACTTTGATGTCTCTCTCTACAAAAAGTAAAACTACAAAACTACAACTACAAAAGTAAAATGAACTTAGCATAAAAATTAATCAAAGTAAAACTGCTAACTTTACATTAATATGGTAGGTTTTATTTTGGGGATCTTACCTGTATCTATCAGATTTAGAAACAGAAAGATGTAGCATCAGACTTGGTTCTGCATTTCATCTCTTATATTTTAACTTCAACAATACACAGGTACTTCACAATGTCTCTAGAAAATTATATTAAAATATGCGTATGCTGATGTAGAAGTTTTTAACATCCATAATTAAAAGATGTTTTGTATATACATTTACATATGTTAATTCTGTAACAGCAATGTAAATTCTCACTTGATAAATTTCCAAAGCTTTCTCTAATACATGGTAAGAAACATGTTAATCTCTTGAAATGTACATGAAATGGTATCTATTTAAAGTTTTTCTGGATTTAGAACAGAAATACTGTGTCAGATATTTCCCATCTTTATACCTGTTAATTACTTGTTGCAAATCACTACTTATGAAGCTGAAGGGATGCAAAGCAATGCTTGTGCTTGAAATATGGCCTCAAATAAGTGGGACACACTCTTTGAGTTTGGTCTGTCTATTCCACATGCCTCCTGAAGAGTCAGTGCTCCCACAATTTGATTTGTTTTGCATATTCACACAGAATGTGCACCATGACATCATTTGAGACTCTTCTGGTGGAATTGCTTTCAGAAACATAAATGCAACTATGATCACTGAAATTTAGGAAGCTGCATAAAATCCTACTTATGTTCATAATTTACTAGAGATTATTAATAAATGAAAATAAGTTAAAATCTATCTTAGAAAAACTGTGCCTTTTGCTGAATTACTCACAACTCCCTCACTTTTTGGAATTCATTTTGAGAATCCTTGTACTAAAATGGTTCTGAAATCATCTCTGCACTAAAGTTTGCCAGTCTCAGGAACATTGCACCAAAGTATGATGGGTCATCTTAAAAAGTGACTTAACAATCAACTTTTCCACACTGGAATAACTCGTCTTTGATTTAAAACTCAGAGGATGTAGTAATTGATTTTCTCCCATAGCGCAACCCCAGGCATAGGCTTGTGTGCCACTGGATTCTAAAGCTTTCTCTTCGTTCCAAGTAGTCTAATTTTTTGGATAAAATCCACTCTTTTTTTTAATGGTAAAAGCACATTTCTGTAATGAAGAGGAAAAATGCCTGCTTTGAACTAATTAAGTTTCAAGGACACCAATTCATATTAATTAGCAATAAAAATGAAGAATAAAAATATCCTCTGTCTCCCTGAAGTATCTTCATGAAGGTATGACTCATACAAATGCATTACTGTCCTAATGACATTTGTGAAGGATGAATGGTAATCAAATGCTGTAAAAAAAATAATTGAAGAATGGGAGAGCTGCTGTCTAACCAGCAATTTCTTTCTTTTTCCCCTAATATTCATTAACTTACTTTCTTGCCCATTTATTTATTTGGAAGAGTTATAGAAAGAGGGAGTGAAACAGAGAGCTTCCAACTGCTGGGTCAAACCCCAGCTTGCTGCAAGCCAGCTTGCCAGCCAAGTCCAGGAGCCAGGAGCTTCACCCAGGTCTCTTACATGGGTGGGACAGGCCCAAACACTTGGGCCATCTTCTGCTCTTTTTCTGAAGCCATTAGCAAGGTACTGGATATGAAGTGGAGCAGCCATCACATGAACCAATACAATATGGCATGCTACTCCACCACAACTCTAGCCCCTAATAAGAAATTTCTACAACCCTAAGTTAATTGTATATTCTGGTACATGAAAGTGGATTTTGATAAACAGAGCTTGTGGAAATGAATTATTTTGGTGTTTTTATGTTTTCTGCAATAACCTTGAATATAGCCAAGAGTCACTGGTTCTGCAGTCCCAATGGAAGTTTGTTTTTTTAGTTATTAAATTATTTCTGTCCCAAACTTTTGTGTTTCATGCATCAGCTATATTTAACCTTTCATTTGTGACTTCAAGGCCAGAACACTTAGAAAAATAGTGCTGGCTTTAGAGGTCCATTAAAGTTTATGAGATTTAGAAGCTACATTTAGGCACTCAAAGTCAATTTTCTTTTCCTCACTATCTGGAAAAAAAAACATTCTAAAATGTGATTTGAAGGCAAGGAAAAGATTGTTCACAAGTATATAAAAGTGCTACTAGTGATATAATAATGTCATTCAAGAGACCCCTACCAAATCATCTCAGTTGTCTACTTTTATGGTGGAACAAGAGGTTTTGAATTAGAGAATTTTCCAACAAAATTTTTCTAGTGATTCTGAATTAGAGAAATTTGACTTTTCTGTTGTGGCTAAAACCAGTACAGATTGGTAGTAATACAGATCCAAGTTCATCTCCCATCTCTCTTGGGTCCTATCTGGGCAATCTTTGTCAGTATTGCCTGCAAAGCATGAACAAAAAAAATACTGATCTTCCCTGTGACGGCAAACTGGGTAAGAAATTTGGCACATAAAGAGTCAAAGATACAATATATTGTGCACTTGTTATTTCCTCATCCATACCCTGGGCCACTTTTTAATTCACTGCATCTAGCTTTCTCCATGCCCCTTTCAGGTAGCCCACACTCCATTTAACATGATTCTTCCTAGAACTGTTCTCAAAAGGTCACCTCATTACACAGAATTTACAATCACTGCCTTGCTAGAAAATTCTTTCTAGGAAATTCTTTTGTATTTTCCTTGATACATGCTCTCCAGAGTATCCTTTAATTTCTTTGGCTTCTTCATGCCCTCTCTGTTCATCAACTGACATTTATGTTCCTCAGACATCTATCTATCCCCACACTCATGAATGAACTAGAATTCTTTGGTTAACAGCATCAGAGACGTGTATGTTGACTTGACTTAGACCTAGAATGTTTCTTTTCCAACAAGGAAAATGTGTTCAAGAATTTACAGGATGGCCATGACCTCAGCAACTACTAGATTCAGGATCTTTAACTTCTGTCTGAATCAAATCCCTGCTTTGGTCTCTTTTTTTCCTACGTTTATTTTCACTGAAAATAGGGCTTTCTCCCATAACAGTTCACCAACACAGCCATCAATGGCCTTGGAACATTGTACTGGCCTGATACAGACCTTGGATAGAATGTACTTTCGACCCAAAACTCTCAAATTGATTGTATACTCTGCTTGTTCACTGTCAAAGCCAGAATTGTACCACATAAGCAAGGGAGGATGACTATTCCATGCTATCACAACAGGAGAGAGAATAGATACAGTGTGGACTCTTGAAATAAGGAGGATTATTTAAACACTCGAGCAAGCAAGGGGAAAAGTACTAGAAAGTATTAAAGTTTATCAAAAGATTGAATTAACCCCAAGGTTGCACATGTTTTTCATTTAGATCATTTGCTAATTCGCGCCTGTGGGAATTAGGTTCTTGCCTTCCTAGAGCAACTCTGAGATTGGGGCACTAATCCTGTTTAATGATTAGATCTCAAAGAGATCAGTGCTGTGCCCTAAGAAACACATTCTTGGGTTGCAAAACTAGCCAACCACACACACTTCTAAAAAGATTTAAATCTCAAAAAGGTAGGAAAAGTTCAGAACCCAAATTATTTAAATCCAATGCTTTAGGGAAAGGAAGATCAGGGTTCTGAGACTGTAGGTCCTTGGTCAACAGACTGACTCCCCTCAGCCATTCTTACAGGTCAGGCAACTGCCAGAAAAACAACAGAGTTGAGTTACCTTAAGCAAATCTGCTATGCCTGCAGTAACTGTGTTTACAGACAGCCTTAGCTTTCCCTTATCGGTCACTTCTCTTTCAACCCTAGACACTTCAGAATGTTCAGTCTCTACCATAGCTCCTGATAAATTCCAAATAAATGTAATTCAGCACAGATACACCCATGAATTTCCATTATTTTACCTTAAACTTTCATGGCCCATAAACACATTATATTCAACATTTTAAAACATATTTAGTCAGACTTTTGACCTCTCTGCTGAAAATATCCTTTCCAAATTATGAGACGAACATCTTTCTCAGCCTTGACGCCCCATTATCAAGCTTCTTTTATCTGAAATGTATGGCACTCTTCCCACTGTACCAAGTCTCTCAATTCTAACTTCTATCATCAGAACCTATGAAAACAGGATCTTGATATTCCTGCCTTATCTCTACTTAGTTGACTTCAGGCATCTGATTCTATTAGAAATGTTCCCATTCAAATGACAGGAGAAAACTAATTGCCAGTTCACATAGCCAACTCCTATTTATATAAACCCTCTTTCTGTTATATGTCCTATTAGTGCATGGGCATTAGAGAGTTCTCTATTTCTTGTAACCTGTGAAATATTTATTTATTTATTTATTTATTTGAAAAAGCTACAGAGGAAGAAACAAACATGTTCCATCCAGTGGTTCATTCCCCAAGTGGCCACAACAGCCAGAAATGAGCCAAGCAGAAGCCAGAAATTAGGAGTTTCATCTGAGTCTCCCGTGTGTGTGCTAAGGGCCCAGAAACTAGGGCTATCCTCTACTGCTGTTCCCAGACTATTAGCAGGGAGCTGGATTCAAAACAGAGCAACCAAGATAGAAACGAGTGTCCATACAGGATGCTAACTTTGTAGTTGCCCAGTCGAACTCTTAAAAAGGTATATTATATATTACATATGTTATATATTTTACAGAGCTTTACTGAATGTCTGCTTTTTACAAGGAATTTTAGTAGGTGTGGGAGAAGCAGAGATTGGAAAGACCATCTCACAGTTGCAGGAAGTTGTATCCTGCTGAATGCCATAGCCCAGGATATAGATGTTATAGTACAATCAAGTGCAAGTGTTGCACTAGGAAAAAAAACATATATAGGAAGTTGGGAAATGCATAAAAGAGGCATTTGAGTGGGGAAAGGTACGGAAATTTCTTAAACAGAAAAACCGCTGAACTGGATTTTTAGAAGCAGGGAAATGTTAGCCAGACAAAAGTAGAGGGGAATGCAATGAAGCAGATGGAGAGAGCTGCAAATATGCAGACACTGAAAGAAAAAAGAGCTTGCAAAATTGCAAACACTTTCTCATTCTTTGAATAGCCAGCTCTAAATTTCAAATGAACCAAATGAAGTTGGAAGGAAAGTTCCCTCCATCAGATAAAAATTTATCTGAATATAACACTATAGATTTTTTTTAAAAAGAGTTCATGTAAATACAGAGTGGATCATTTCTCCAGAATATTTTCTTTCCATCATAGTATAAACATTCCAGGTAGATTAGAGTGATGCTAAATTGTCACATTAATAAGCTAATAAATTAAATGTATTTATGCAATTTATAAGTGTAAAGCTTAAATGTTATATGGTAATATAACAGATTACATACTAATGCATAAATATGTACTATATAAACATTAATATACATATAGAAATAACGTTAATAACTCAGAAATGAAACATACAGAATGGAGGAGTTGGCTGCTTTAGGAAGATCTCACTCAAGAGCTGAATGTTAATTTATAACCTAAATGATGAGAAAACACAAGAATCTGGAATTCAAAAATAATTTTATTTATTTCTAATTTATTTGAAAGATGGGGAAAGAGACAGAGGCAGAGAGACAGGCAGGGAGAGATGTCCCATCCACTGCTTCCCTCCTTCAATCTACAACAGCCAGGACTGCGCCAGGCTAAAGGCAGCAACACACACTTTAATCTGAGTTTCCCATGTGACTGGCAGACTCTTTAGCACTTGAACCATCTAGCGCTGCCTCCCAAAAGTGAGCATTAGCAGGAAGTTGCACCAGAAGCACAGAAGCCAGGACTTGAACAAGGCACACCAAATAGAGGTGCAGGAGTCTCAACCATCGCACCAAATGCCCACCAAAAAAGTACTGAGTAGGGCCCGGTGCGGTGGCGCAGTGGTTAAGGTCCTCACCTTGCACGCCCAGGATCCCATATGGGCGCCGGTTCTATCCCGGCAGCCCCGCTTCCCTTCCAGCTCCCTGCCTGTGGCCCGGGAAAGCAGTCGAGGACGGCCCAAAGCTTTGGGATCCTGCACCTGTGTGGGAGACCCAGAAGAGGCTCCTGGCTCCTGGATCGGCATAGTATCGGCCGTTGTGCTCACTTGGGGAGTGAATCATCAGAAGGAAGATCTTCCTCTCTGTATATATGCCTTTCCAATAATAAAAAAAAAAAGTACTGAGTAAAGCATCGGCAAATATTCTTTTAGCTGTTGATCTTGACCTGAGTTTTTAATATGTAAAGAAATACTTCTGAGACTGAAAATAACATTTAGTAAATAAGACTTAGACCTCCAGCTGGATCTGTCCTTGAGGTTATTATCTAGTAAGAGGAACCCATAGCTTTGCTTTTATTGGCTCCATAGTGTTGGGTAAAAAGGTTCATAGTGTTTGTGTAGTAGAAACTGAATTCTCACTGAGCCCAAACACTAAACATCCAAATGAGTAAAAGGTACGGAAAAAGACAAAAAGCTTCCTGCTTGAAGAGGGACACAAATAAGTATCATGTCTCCTTTGGTTCTTATTTTGACTATGGAACATATGTCTCTCCATGCATAAAACACTGCAGTTAACAGTTAAGGGACCGTCATTGCTCTCATACACCCACAAGACATGAATTTGGACTATGCCATTAGATTTACCATAACTGATCTGTTGAAAGCAGTGAACTATTAAAAGTAAATTGTTAGCAGTGTAAGAAAAAGACCCATTAAAACAAGCTTCTCAACAGAAGCAATGGAGGCCAGAAAATAGCAGAATGCCATTTTTAATGTGCACAATCGCAGGGGCTCCATTCTCAGGACCCGGTACCTTCCTGAATGCTCTAACTCTTGCTACCATCCCATTGTGGGTGAAGTTTTGACAAACAAGTTAGGAGATGGGGACACAAACATTCAGCATATGGCAGATACAAAATACCTTTTTATTTTCTTCTCAGTAATATGTTCCATTACCTCACTGCTTCCATGTTCCAATGGTAAAAATGGTTTCCTTGCCCCTATGAACATTCACCTCCTACCCTCACAGTCTCTCTTGCTACACAATTGGAGAGACGCCACCAGTTTAGCAGACTGTGATCTGATTACTCATTGCACCTTTCCCAGTGCAGTATCACTTCTACTTCAAGAATCTTGGTTCAGCATTTGTATTCCAAACTCAGTCCCTGTAGGGTCAACTCTGCTTGCATTGCACTCCATTATGCTGTTACACTGCATTGCAGCCCGATTGTGGATCAGCCAGAGCCCTGTTGTCAGTAACTTCTTTGAAAGAAAATGGTGAATAGGCAATATTCCCTATAAACTTTTGCTCATATAG
This sequence comes from Ochotona curzoniae, assembly GCF_017591425.1. Lineage (NCBI taxonomy): Eukaryota > Metazoa > Chordata > Mammalia > Lagomorpha > Ochotonidae > Ochotona > Ochotona curzoniae. The sequence goes on along the minus strand of NW_024465582.1, from coordinate 20,000,185 downwards.
TATCTGTCTTTCATCACGACAGGGAAATAAAATCTTTAGTGATTATGTGATTCTTCATCCAAAATTTTCCCTCTTAAGTGTGTAGATGTTGTTTCACTATTTATTTTCTTTTCTCTATTCTGGCTTTTCACTTTGATAGTTTTTTTATGAATGGAAGTTTGTGACATTTTCTTTTACTTTAAAAATACAGTATTTTTATTATTCTGTCATTCTTCATAACCTTATGAGATTAAAGTAGCCTCAACCATCTGCCACATAGTCTTTATCTCAACTGTTTTCTATGTAGATATTTATAATATATTCAAAACTTTCCCCAAAATATTTAACCTTAAATTCTCCTCCATTTATTTTACAGACTTGATAAAGATGCCAAAGATATAAAACCTTAAAATGAAATTATACATACCTTTTCCATAAAGAATTATCAAATTAAATTTCCCTGACATGCACAAATGTTACGAAACATTCTAAAGCTACTTTATGATTCTAAAATTAATCATTGGACCGCCGTAGCAATGGTAATAAGGAATAATGGATATGTTAAATTCGTGCAAAAGCTTTCATGAGTCATAAAAAAAAAACTGCTTGAATTTTAAATCATTGTGTTTAAAAGGGGGAAAGCAAATGATGAATAAAAGGCTTGGTATAATTCAAATGAGAAGTTAATTAGCATGATAATATTCTGTTAAAAGAGTATTCTTGCATGACTTCATTAATTAAATATATACTTCCTTAGAAGTCAACTTTACTAACAAATACATAAGTGAAAGGAAATATTTCCCCTAGGCTCCATGGTTTTATTCCTCAGTTAGCTCATGCCTTCCAGCTTCTTTCTCAGGTCCTGCCTTAAAAAATGCTTTCCACTTATTTGTTATTCTCTCAAGGATTCTCAAAAATGTGCCCAATTAGCAAATTTTACTTGTCCAATAATTAGAAGAATTGAGAAAAGTAAGCAAAATCTATTTAAATTTTTCCACACTACTTATTTCTTGCACTAACTTTTTCTATACCTATAGATTCTCACTTTGTCTTTCTAAGGAAAAAGATGCTCCCAGAGAATGGCCTAAGAGAGATTTTATTCATTTCCGACTTAAGGACATTTCAGATGTTAGTGAATAAAAGAAAAGGTATATATTTTAGATATGCAGAAAATTTTAACATGAATTTTTATGGTTGTAGAAATAATACCACTATTTCTTTTCTTGTATGATGAAGAGCTAGGGCAGGCTTTTGACCCAGAAATGAGAATGTCCCTTAGGAAGTTCACAACCCAGATGAAATTCAGTATCAGCCTGGCTTCTGCTCTAACTTCTTGCTAATGCTGCCCTAGAGAGGCAATGGGGATGGATCAGATCACTGGAGTCACACCACTCATAGGAGATGTGAGCTGAGTTCTCAGCTCCTGGCTTCAATCAGTCCAGTCTTACCTCTTGAGCATATTTGGGGAGGAAACCTGCAGATGGACATACTTGCTATTGTACTCTCTCTCTCAGAGAGATATATTGATGTATCTGTATCTATAGATATATATAGAGAGATATAAATATACAGGTAGATTAAGATATTTACTCTATTCTCTATATATTATATAGATGTAGAATTTTAAAATGAGAAATCTTTTTAAATAAAAGATTAGCTTATTGCAGAGAAACCATGCATTCATTGTTTCATCTACCCTTCAAACGTTTTTTGATTGGTAAGAATCAGGCTCTGATTGGCACTTAGACAATAATTGAACTAATGCTTGTGTCATTTGTAGCTCAACTGAGGAATTGCCACAATTAGTTTACCTGGATATTTTTGTCCTGGCTTCTACTAAGGAGATCTAAAGAGTCTCCTAGAGTGAATACAAATCTTACGAATGCAAGAAAGAGAGTAGCAGACATGAGAAGTTCAAACAAGGAGTTGCTGGTTCTATGTCAATGCTTGTGTCTCTTCGAAACTCTTACGTTGAAATCGTAACCCCTAAGGGGATGGTGTTACAAGGTGAGGTCTTTTGGGAGTAAACAAGGAGTAGAACATGAATGATTGTAATAAGAGACCCAGAAAGCTCCCTGTCCATTCACATACCAAGACACAGCATGAAAATGTCATCCTTGGCTCAGGCTCTCAGTGGATACCCGCTCTGCTGGACTGCCCAGACTGCAGGACTATGAGATAAAGTCTCACCATTTGTCCACCTCTCAGCTTGTGGCATTATGTTAGAGCAGCCCAAATGTACTGAGATGTTAGGCTATTGGAGTAAGAGATGCTGTGAGATGTGGGATGTGGCAAAAGACTCAGATTGTCAGAAGTGGAGGGAGTCTGCATCAGAGCTGAAAAGTATAGGGTAATCAAGCAGTGTTCGAACCTCCTGGGGAGTAGTGTTGGGCTGAAGTTCATTGTCAACTGACAATGAAGCATGACAGAACTGGTAGCCTAACAGGGCAGAGAGATAAAACTAAAAAGTGGCACATTTCCTATGGGGCAGTAGACCCTTCTGAGGCAGGTGATGCTAAATAAACTTGGACAACACTTTGAATATGCTGACAGTTTTAACTTAGTTTGAAAAGCAGAGGAAGAAAGAGTGAGAGAGATCTTCCATTTGCTGATTTAGAATATTGTTAGTTCAGTGAATATTGAAACACATCCAAATCCAAATAACGTTGTTATTGTGGTATAGCAAATCACAGTACTGAAAGGCACCAAGACCTGGGCACAACATTTTCTATTTTAGTACATGCTACAAGAGACTGAGCATGAAAGATTATCATAATTCTTCATTTCCTTATCTCTCAAAGCAAAGGTTTGTAGCATTGGTCAAATGACAGTAAGGGAATTGTGTCTTAGCCAGTGATAAGAAGTTGTTAAATGCTGTTATCATATTTTAAAATTAAGCACACAAGAATGTTCAATTATTCCTCAATAACTTCATTGTTTCACATAAATTTATAGCTAAAAGCTACCTAAATTTCCTTTGTTTTTTTTCTAAGAAATGCAATTATAGCATGAGTTGAGCTTATGTTCAGGAAGTAGTGGAGCATCCCTCATTATTGAGGCGTATATTTCAGTAGAGATAACAAATGTAAAAATCTTTCAAAATGTTAAGGTGTGAAGGATACAATTGTTAAAATGTTGGAAATTTCAAAATAATCTCAGAAGATGCAGACTTCAGAAGTGTGAGGCTTCTGGAGATGTCGAGATAATGAAAAGAATCAGTTAGAGGCAGAGAGAAGTCCTTGTGAAAGATACATCTTAGTTATTTCTCCAGAGACCAGGTGTTTAGGAGATGGATGTCAATTGGGAGACCATGCTGTGTTCAAGTTAGACAAAAAAATAATAAAAGGTGTTCATAAACCTGGAATACAAATAAGAAGTCAAATGGACAGTAAGATTAGCAAACCAGTGAAATTTATGAACTGTACTCATCACAAGTACTGATCATTTGAGTGGGACACATCCAAAGTTAAGTTGGGACAAAACAGAAGTAGCTAGAGATCTAGTCAAATTCAGCTTAATTGCCCAACTGTTGAACATGAAGGCTGTGCCTGAAGGTCTGAGTCTTCAGGGAGACTCTGTCCAAGGAGGAGCATGTCACCGATAAGATGATGCTGTTTAAAAACTTTACAAGCACCATCTAGGAGTACTTTTAAAATGAAATAAACATGAAGTCAGTATAACCCAAGCTAAATACAGTAAATTAGGATCCAAGGTAACAGGGTGCTAGCAAGGTCTATGTTTAGGTTGCTAAGGGGGAAAAAATCAAAATGCCCCTTCTCATACTTGTTATTACAAACTCAAAAGGTTGGACCAAAAAAGTTACCTTCTAAAGTCTTAAGTTTACCTGTGTGACAATTGTGACAAATGAAACTTTAAAAATATAGGACAAATCCATTGCATTCAATCTCATGGAAAGGAAATAGTGAAACCTGCTATATATAGTGCAGTATTTATAAAAGTATACATACTGTACTTTAAAACTTCATGGAAAATTTGACTTTAGGTAAATATGTTTCTGTGTAAGGATATTTTGAAACCCAGGTAAAACTTTTTCATAATGCGTATTTTCCATGAACTTGTTGAAGACCTCATGTGTTGTGTATTGCTTAAAATAGAAACAAATTAATATAAGCTAGTATCATTTAGTAGAACAGAAAAGCTACAAGAATGGAAAATGATCCTATAAAACAGATCCTGCCATATCCAGAGAAACCTTTTCCAAATAAACAAATGTATCTCGGGGTGCGGGGGTGGTTGGGAACTACCACAGGGAGGAATAAAATTAACGAATCTGGGAAAAAGATCAGGTGAACACAGACCATGTAGGCATTTCTAAATCTTACTTCCTAAAGAACTTTGGCAATGCCTATGAGTCAGCTAAAACAGAATTGCACAACTTGAGAAAGTGAGTCACACATGCTTCTTCAAAACAGAAAGTGCTTCAAAGCTACACACCAGGTACAGTTAAAAAAAAAAAAAGATAATTGAAATAAGCTCAGTGTTCCAACTGATTTGCTTTAAACCAGGGAAAAGCATTCACCTACATATGTAAGTATCCCACATTCTTTATTGAGGTAGTTCAAAGAAATCTAATTGATTGCAATTTGTTAGAAGTATATGAATCTGGGGAAGAAAAGGATCTGAGCACTTAGCTATTGCTAGCAGTGGGATCACAAGCAGGGCTTGCTTTTCATCCTTTCTTACCCTGATACTAATCCAAATGGATGAGCAAATAGCAGGATAACCCAGCTAAATACACTCTATCAAACAGGTGGTTAAGCCCTGGAAGGACAAGATGCATGAAACGCTTAAGGAAAGGAATTTAGCCTTTTGATAAGGAAGAGTGTTCACCAGGAGAAACATCTAAAAGGGCAGGAGAAATGTGCCAATAAATCTTAACTCAGAGTGTGCAAGGCTGAGTGGTGCATGGAAGTTAGCCCATGGCTCAGAACTAAGAAGTAGAGACCCAGGCCTTGGATGAAATCCTGTTTTGTCATCCTTTTTAAATCCCTTAAAAAAGGAAATGTCACTGAAATTTTAAGTAAAAGAGCTGTTTCATTTTGCATCCTTCCTAGTTACTCTTATTTAAAAATCAAAATAAATGGAAAGATTAGAACTACAGGGAAAAAAAAACTGTGAATTGTAAAACACAGACGGAAATGGCTTTGAACTTATGCTGCAACACACCTCAACTGACAAAGACAAACCTGGTCTTCCAAAACACATATTTGAATTCTATAGAGTTTGCGTTTCTTAATAGATGTCTAACATGAAAGTTATAAAACAACAAAACCAACCTGGTATTTCCTTTGTTGACAGCATAATCCTTAGCTCTGTTTCTTATACAATGTTCATAATTTTTTTTTAATATGCAAGCTTTCAAACATAAAATCATCACAATAGAAAAGTAACTGCTCATGCATCTGTGGAACTTCCAGTTTTGTGCTTGTTCTATCATTCATATTTTATCTTTTCCCCCAGAGTCTCATGTGCAACCATTTTAAAGCAAAACCCACACATCATATTATTTAGGCAGTATTTCATTAGGGGCATTTAACTGGCAGTGACTTTTTAAAACAAAGCCAAAATATAGTTATCACACACTCATAAAGTCATCAACATTTAAAAAAAATATATAATACTGAGTTTTGGCAACTGTCTCTATTATCTCAAAAGTTTTTTGCTTTATTTGAATTAGGATCCACTAGGATTTGGCTGTGACATCTAACTTTTCCTATTTTATCACACGTGTTTTTTGAACATTTATTCTTTTCACAGAACGTTATATGACTAATAAAGTCCTTGCCGTTTCTTTTAACATGTTCCTTGATTTCTAATTGATAAATGAGTTTAAATCTTAATTGGATTCAGATTCAACATTCCTGTGGGGGGAAATACGTCACAGGGATGTCATACACTTCCTCTTGCATCACATAAGGCATCTGGTCACCCCACTGTTCGGATAAAATTTCTCAACAAGTTCAGATATTTTTAGTCCTACACATCCTTTAGAAAGTAATCCTTTTAACCTGAAAGTTTTGAGTCCATCCATCAACTTTGCATTTGAATACAAAAATATCTTTTTTACTCTAAAATATTTCTCAGCACTTGAAACGCTACTGCCTTTCATCTAGCTAAGGGAATAAGGCTTTAGAGTGCTAATGCACTATGCATTTAATCATTTCTATTTAAGTCCTGGGGAGATGTAACTAGTACTATTTGTATTTTATAAATAAGGAAACTAGGACATCAAAATTTAAATAGCTTATGTAGAGTAAAACAGCTAGTCACTGCTGGAGCTGGGCTGTGAACATAAACAGCTTACTCCTTGATACAGTGCTCTCAATTACCAGAACCTGTTTTCTGGTCCCTTCACAGCAGGATCTCAGCATTGCCTAGGGAAGATGTTCTGTGAGTGATCATTCGATAATTATTTTTATAAAACCTCAGAGTCTGTTTTCTGTTTTAAATGTGGGGCCAAGAGAGTGGGTTTGGAACTTCTGGCAGTGGAAGTCAGCCACTGGATCATCATTGGCTGAATAATCCTTCACTGGAAATGAGCCTCTCAACTCAGCACAGAGCTTCAGGAGGGCTGCACATGGACTGTGAGAAGAAGATGCCCACCTGGCCAACCAGTCAGCTGAATCAGTCTTAGTGATCCATGAGGTGACAAATATCACAGCCAGATTATCCTTGGATTTCAAACAGGCCAGACACAGAGAGACTAATTGTTATATAGTCTCTGATGTATAGAAGTCTAAACATTGTTGCTCTGAGATTAGGATGGTGGTAACTGTAGGAAGGCGGCTGAACAGAATTGAGGGAGGTTGGACAATGGTTAACAAACCACAATCAGACACAATTCCTGAATGCTTATGTTCCATAGTTATGACCATAGCTCACAATGTATGAACAACTGTATAAAGAAGTAGATAAGAGGAACTGGTAAGCCCCAAACACCAAGAAATGAAAAGGAAATAAAAAGACAAGATGCTTGATTTTATCATTTTATGCTATTGTTCCAGGTTAAGATGTTGCACTATGCCTCATAAAATTTGTAAATACTGCATATTAATAAAAATGTTTGACGAAATATTTTTGGTAGGTGGAATACGCTAAGTGTTCTTTGTATCAATTAGTACATGCAGTTTTGGATAAGGCAGCATTCTTGGCACATTTATCTGAAACAAAGTAGAGTAGTTCCCAGGGGAAAGAATCCTTCTGCCAAGTTTAAGATGAAACAACAGAACTTGAAGATGCCAGTAAACACCTTCTTTATAAGCTGCAGTTTGTCCACAGGGACCCATTCTCTAGGAAGTCAGCCTCGTGCAACAAATAACAATATGTACATAGAAAGGACAACCCTGGGTGTTGCACATCCTTATTTAAGCGATAGGCTTCAATCCTAATCACACAGCAGGTGTGCAGTGCTTGTAAACTTCATTCAACAAGCATCTGCCACAAGATAACATCGGCAGTGTGCTGTGGCCTTAGAATCAAACTAATATTCATGGGATTTTTATCTATTATGTTTACAGTTCTGCTAGGTGGTTCAGAATAAATTCACTGTGCATAAATGTCCTTATGAAGGGGTGCTGGATGAGTGAGTGTGATAAGTAAATAGCGTGCAGTGTCTGCCACATGACTTCATTTTGTATTGCTCATGTTACTGCATGGGTATTGTAGAATCCACATGTAATGAGGTAAATATCAATGTTGGCTGGCAGTTCATGAGATGGGCAGAACTAAAGAACCACAGAGGATTCTAAGAGGAGGGAGCAGGATCTATGTGGACATAGATGGATAACCAGTCAACCTAGGTCCCACCCCGGCTCCCTGTTTCATACATTGCCCTGAGTAGGTCTTGGCAGTTTAAAACAAAGAGATGGGAACCTTCAGTTACAGAATTTTTTTTTTTTAGATTTCAAACATTTTAAAAATCAGAAAATGTTCAAACCACACTTATTACAATAGTTGGTACCTTAAATGCATTCTAAATGGATCAAATTTCCTAAAATACAGAGAAAGCTCCCAAAGTTCGAGCCTTTCTTTCTCTTTATCACCATCTGAAGAGATTCCTAAGCAACAACACTGAAATTATAGGCTCTGTTCCTAGAGAAAAGTATGAAAATGGATGGTGCTAGATGATCTCAAAATACCTTTACTTTTACATGAGAGGGTCTAAGCAAAATAAATGCACAAAGCCAACCTCAGGAGATGTTTTTATGTTAAAAAATTATTTTATTTGTAAAGTAGAGTTATAGAAAGGGTGATGGGGAGAAACAGAGAGATTGATCCTCCATCTACTGACTTGTTCACTCTCCAAATGGCTGCAATTGTTGAAGCTGGACACTGCTGATGCCAGGAGTTTCTTCTGGGTCTCCCACGCAGGGGCAGGCACCCAAGAACTTGAACTACATAGCACTACTGGGTTCCCAGGTGTATTTGCAGAGAGACAGATAGGAAGTGGAGTAGCTGGGACTTGAAGAGTGCCCACATGGGATCCAGCACTGCAGACAACAGCTTTATGTACTGTCACAGCGCTGGTCCCGGGATGGTTTCTTCAACAGATGCCCACACTCACTTCTGGGGCACTGAGTGGGGGACAAGGCAAACCTTCCTCCAGCATTTCTCCAAGTTCCCCCCAGTTCCTCTCACCCTGCTGATTTTCCCTATATTATTACAATAGTGTAGTCCTTCAATTACAATCATAAACCCATCATTCTGCTATTTAAGTTCATCCTGACATTGTAGGCTTACACAATGGCATAAAGTCCAGCATCCTATTGTCGGGATATATTTAACAGTTTCATTTGGAGTGCATCTTTTATTCCAGAGTAGATATGCATACTGCAATGCATTTTCACTTTTTGATATGGTAGTCTCTATTCTATAGTTCCTCAAGGTGAATATATGACCATGCATGTCAAAGAGGAGATTGTAGCAGAAGAAGGAAATGAAAGGCATATTGACACATTGCAAGTTCTTCATGGTTTGATAAGGATTAGCCAACTCATTATACCAGCTGATTCGTACCTACCTTCAAGAATACCACTTTTCCTGTTAACAAAGAAATTTCTAAGATCTGTGAAACAAGAACATCAAACAAGCTATGCTTTTTGTGGGATTCATGAATTACATCTGAGGATCCAGGGGAGCATACATTCTTTTTAATTAATCATCTACTCACATCACTTCCCTTAGCATCAGCCCTTTATTTTCTGAATAGTTTGTTTTCCCTCTCTGGGCTTACATACCAATTTAGATGATGCCAGCATGACCTTTTTATTCTGGCAGAGTCATTACCAGTTCCTGGTCATTTTTGTTTACTTATATTTTTTCCATTTCCCACACAAAGACTATAACATCTAAATCATTTATTAGTTTTGGTAGCAAACTAAATCTGTGCTTTCGTGTTGTTTTTCTGAGATGTTTAGATTCTGGCTGACTTTATTCATTTAGATGAGTACACTGTGGTGGATGAATTCCTTGTTCATAGCTAATAAAGCTAAATTTTGTTTGTGCAAAATGTTCTCAGGGCCAAGATGGATCTTCAGACTAAGATCATTATTGTTTGTCCTGGGTTTTAAATAGGGAACATTGGTGGTTAGCCTACCAGGAAAGAGAACAAATGGTTGGTCAGCATCACCCTGATTTTGGACACTTCATGATTGGTACATCTTGTTTGTTGAACTGAGGAACCACTTAACTCTAGTGGCTATGTTTAATGGCTATGTTCAAGGTTAATTTTGTTTTAAGCCTTCCGCCATAGAAACATTTGCTGAAAGTAAATGCTTACTGGATAGTGAGTTTCTAAGATGGTGAGAAATGGGTACCCTTTTGAACCCATTCTGAAGATAACCTGACCTACTATGATTGGACAAAAAGTTTATACAGTCTTTGACAATATTTGAATAAAGCTATAATAGCAGTACATTGTAATACAAAAAGGATTCAAAATCTTGCCAAACTGAAGTGACTTGTTTAACTATCACTCACTGATAATCCTCAATCTGGTTATATTAAGCAAGTCCACTCAGATTTATTTCTACCCATTTGAAGAGAAGGCATGGCAGCATTTAAATAGTAACAAAGGCACTTCAATTGGGAAGGGAACTTTACAACACCATTTGAAATAAAGCAAAGGTGATCTTCAAAACAAAAAGATGACATCAGGAAGTTTTCAATAGAGTTGAAGTGATTTTCTGCCAGCTCAAGGTGCCAGTTCGGATCCCAGCACCTCCATTTTGATCATTGATTCACTTAGAGTTGATTTTTGTATAAGGTGTAAAGTAGGCGTCTTGTTTTTTTTTTTTTTTTTTTTTTTTTTAAAGATTTATTTTTATTATTTTTTCATTGGAAAGGCAGATATACAGAGAGGAGAGACAGAGAGGAAGATCTTCCGTCCGATGATTCACTCCCCAAGTGAGCGCAACGGGCCGATACTATGCCGATCCGAAGCCAGGAGCCTCTTCCGGGTCTCCCACGCGGGTGCAGGTTCCCAAAGCCTTGGGCCGTCCTCGACTGCTTTCCCAGGCCACAGGCAGGGAGCTGGAAGGGAAGCGGGGCTGCCGGGATTAGAACCGGCGCCCATATGGGATCCCGGGCGTGCAAGGCGAGGACCTTTAACCACTTGCGCCACCGCGCCGGGCCCAAGGCGTCTTGTTTTTTTACTTCTGTACATATTGGGTCCAATTTTCCCAGCACCGTTTGTTGAAGAGACTATCCTTTATCCCTTGATTAATTTCAATGCATTTTCACAGAAAACTATATTCTCAAAGTCTGTTTTCTGGTATAGCAAGAAAAGCCATCGCCAGAGAAGCTGCCATTCCATATCAATGCCATTTCATGTGAATGAACCAAGGATTTAAACAGCAACGCCAGACCACTATAGGTAATCCAGACTTGTGAGACCAAAAGAATTTTTTCTTCCTGTTGTTGATTTTGTTTTATGGCTTTTCATTTAAAAGGATGAATAGTAACTGTATAATAGAGTCTAGCATATTGAGATGTGAAGATACAAGGCAGTATACATCTCTACTTCCAAAATGAACTCCCAATGAATCTGTTTAATGTATATTGACAATAGGATGCTGGACTCTGCCATTGTCCATACCTACAATCAGGATATACTTAAATAGCAGAATGATGGACTTATGGCTATTTATGAAGAAACTATACTATTATAATAATATATGGGAAATTAGCTGTGATGGGGAGTCTGGGGTTGGAGGGAAATCCCAGACCCTATGTCACTGTATCATCAAACAATAAAAAAAGGGATGCAGAAAAATCCCTTTAGTATGCATATTAGCATACCATGCTTCCACATGTATTACCTGTCCAAATATGACCGTCTATATTGAGTCACTTAGTTTTTTAAGGTAATTTTGGGGCCTGTACAAACTAGAGTCTCTGTATCTAGGCTATATCTGGGTTTGTCTGGCTTTATCCATGACCCTCCAGTAGCAGATTACTCTGAAACAGACTGGTGAATGACTCCATTGGATCTTAACAAGTTAGGTTTGATGCTAAGCAAGGGAAAGAAAAACATCCTACATTGTCCGTGGCTTCAGTCCATTCTTTCTCTCTCCCACCATGTTCACTTGTACTAAGTTTGTTGTGATTCTTATAAAGGTCTACTGAACACCAAAAGTATAATTCACCTATTTTGATATTTTGGTGACAATACCTGGAAAGCAGTCTATTTTTGCCAACCATCTGGATTCAGGCATTGGTAAAAGCAGTAACTAATCAATGCACAAAATTTTGGTAATTATTTAAATCACATGATAAGTATGCCAAAGTTAAACAGCAAGGAGCCTCTGCTTCTGTGAACCATTAACAACTGATGAAGCTGAATTTTGCTATTCAGCATTGGATCTCTACCCCTACATACAGCAAAGCATGTAGTAACCACCCAACAGTTACTACAATGCAAATAAAGTACGATCTGTGCCCATTTCTGGCTGCATTGCTTAAATCACAGGTGATGGGTCAGATTTTTGCTTGGAAATTTAATAGAACCCATTGTCACATGTCCTCTACCTTTTTCAATATTGTGGAAATGAAGAAAGTAAAACTTAAGATGGGATATTCACAGGATATTAACAGAGTTCTGTTTCTTTTCATCTCATAGCACCAATGAGGGGATTTTTTTTAAGTAAACAACACAAATGCAAAATAAAATTAAAGCATTAGAAATCTGGCCACAGTCAGCACTAAAACCACTAATTAAGAATTAAACGCCATTGATTAAGAATTAAGACATAAGCCTGAAGTATTTTATCTTCACGATGTTAACCATTATGTTTGTTTTCCACTCTCCAATTATCTATTTAAGCCCCACACCAGTCCTGTATTCGCTGTTTCCTGGACGATTTTATGATTTACCAGAAGTATATTCCCATTTTAAGTAAAGTTTCACATAAATTCAGCTTATTTAGAGAGGATCTGTTTGCTTTCAAAAGGATTGATCAGCAATTATAACTAAGCAATATTTTCCCTTTATTCCAAATATTACTTATAGAATGTTGAGTCTGGTTTATATGTGACTTTCCTGGTTTGTTTCCTTCGTAAAACAAGGCAATGGTTAAGGTGCTCTCCAATTTATGTAGGCACTGACTTCTAAGATAATTAACAAATCAACTGATAAAGCTGGTGATGTAATTTCCCTTAAATAATATCTGCTTGATAGATAATATTTCAGTCCAACATCTTATCATTCTCTCAACCTGTGAAGTAAGGGAACATGATGACTAACTTGGGGTGAAATTATTCATTATGGATCAGCATTTTGCTCTTTTGATATAAAATTGGCTAAGAGAATCAATGACTACATTGTTGAAACTAAAATGGAAAGCGTGTTTGAAGGTATTTTGAAAGTGTCTTTCAGATTCTTAGTTCCATTTGGAAAGTGGCTTCTTTATGAAACCCTGAACCTTTTCAGTTTCACTTACAGACTGATTCATACACTCCAATTTCATTGCCAAGGTCTGGCATGCAATCCAGGACTGTGTAGTCTGCAATGTGAAAATTCACATTAAATCAAAAGGAAGAAAAAAGTGACTTACAGTTATAAAAAACAGAAATGTGATTTTGAATATTTCTTATATTCAGAGTTCATATGCTATCTTTTAATCAGAAAATGGAGTTACCAGTAAATAGCAATTCCTCTTGTATCTAACCTAGGAAACTACATATTAAGTAATGTATTTAACTACAAAAATTAATTCAGTAATCAAGGCTTAATTAAAATAATGTTCTCATTTTTGTCACAAAGTGAATTACCATTTATCCCAAGATACCATATATCTGCCCATTGTGATTGTCCAGTGAAATCTAATATTCAGAAGCATAGTAGCCCATGAAGTATTCAAGTAAACAATAAAAAATTAAATGTTATTCACTAAGACTGCAAAGTGAAACTCTTTGTAACAGATGTTAAGCACCAAGTCTTATCAGACTCATTGTTGTACAGTTGGTCTTATCATTCACAAGCAAGCCTGCTTAAAACTTCTGTCTGCAAAGTAAACTCTATTTGCAATTATTTCTTGCTACCTCTAGAACCTCCACCTGGAACTAGGGCTGAATTGACCAGGACACACATGGACCATCATACTGGTTGTTCAAAACCAAGAAGCTTGTAGAAAGCTTCTTGTTACTCCCTGAACCCAAAAATGCCCCTGCCAAAGACTTGAATTTTTATCCTTCACCCATGAGACTATATGACTGCCTCTGGGATAAAAGCTAACAGGCTTACACCTGCCACACCAGGAAGCATAGCCAGTCTTTGTACTTGAACTTGTCAGTATCTACAACTTTGGAGCCTCGATCTGCTCTAAACCAATGTGCTAGCCTTCTCACAACCATTCTTGCTCCTGCTGTCTGTTCTATGCAATAGAAAAGTGACTTTTACTGTTATTATCGATCAGGTCACATTTCTGCTTTCCTCTTTAGGTTCTTCTTCAGTGGTTTCTTTACATTTTGAATAAAATCCACACCCCTGATAACTGGCATGTGCCTCTCCCACTCACCCTATCTTCCACCAAACTTCTCAGTCACTGTGTTCTAGCATCACAGATCCTACATGTCTCTCTTCAAAGCTTCTACACAGTTCTTAAGCAATTGTCTGAACAGCAATTACTTTATCCAAAGTCCAGTGAAATTCTTTCTTCGAAAGATTGCTATTTGTCTTCATTTTATCTGAAAGGCAGATAGAGATTGTGAGTGAGTGACAGAGAAAGAAAAAAGAAGGAGAAAGAGAGAGAATGGGGAGAAAGGAGAAAAATAGTCTATGTCAATGATTCATTTGCCAAATGCTTGGCAAAGCTACATGGGCCCTGCTGTAGCCTGGAGTCTCCAACTCCTTTCAGATTTCCACAATTTGAAAGAACTTCCCTAGTTTTGACTTACTGTTATGGAATGATGGGGACTTGGTACTTACAGAACTAGGATTCATGTACTACATTTGTTTTCAATATGCATGCAGGCTGATTTCCAGAATACTAGCCCTTTTGAGTGGAGCTTGCTTATGTTACCATATACCCTTTTTAAAAGATTGATTTTATTTTTATTGGAAAGGCAGATATACAGAGAGAAGGAGAAACAGAGAGGAAGATCTCTGGTTGATTCACTTCCCAAGTTGCTGCAACAGCCAAAGCTGAGCTGATCCTAAGCCAGGAGCCGGGAGACTCCTCTGGGTCTCCCACATGGGTATAGGGTTCCAAGGCTTTGGGCTGTCCTCAACTGCTTTCCCAGGCCACAAGCAGGGAGATGGATGGAAGTGGGGCCACCAGGATTAGCACTGGCACCCATATGGGATCCCAGCATGTTCAAGGCAAGGACTTTAGCCACTAGGCTACCACATTGAGCCCTATCATATGTCTTTTATTTCTCAACTATTTTGTACTCTATTCCACTCATTTCTGTTTGAAATATCTTGAAGATAATGGTCTCAAATTTATTTTTTGTTACTACATGTTTATTGATAGATGATGGTTCCTTCTTATTCATTAACTCAATATAATTAGAGTAACACATCCTCTTACAGTTTATTGTCTCATAATGGCTAACTAAAGTCTAAACATACCTAACAGTAAGCAAAAAATATGATCCTATGATACTGTCCTACAAATGCAAGGTGTCCTGACAAAATAGGAGTATAGCCTTCACATCAAAAATCATATTTCAGTATGAATAGAAAGTCAGATGTGAAGTAATTTTCATTTGCACATTAGACATTGGCTACTGTTGAATAACTTCTTTGGGTTAAAATTCCAATAACATAAATTAGGTAGTTAGCTTTGACTCTTTATCTTTCACTGCTAAGCAACCAAGGAAATTATTGAAGTAAACTGAAAAATAGGGTTTACAGCTGCTTAACTTGGTTTTACTTCAGTCATGCCTGAGAAATCATATACATGAACAAAACAGCGATACTCACGACCTGGTGCTTTTCTGATATGTCTACTTCTGCTTGGAGGGAAACCTAGGGGGCCAGATATTTTACCTCAAACCTTTACACAGTCAGAAAGTAAGGGAGAAGAGTGTTAAAAGAAGTATACGTCTTCCATCTGAATTCTAACAAAACTTGGTTGGTGACAAATCCAGCTCTGCCCTTTACTGGATTTGTGATGGAGAGCATGTTACTCAGCCTCTCTGTTTTCCCTCTGTAAAAGAAAAGTGACAGTATTATTCATAGCTACTTTGGATGGTGTCAGGAAAAGTAAATGATGGTCTAGAAAACACTTAAAACAGTACCTGGCACGTATTATTTGTGTTCCAAGAAACCGTCCTTAAATAATTATAATATTTACAACATTATACTTTATCAATAATTCCTTGATGACAAAATATAGGATTTATAAAAATGACAGAATAATTTAGGTTTACATCAGAATTTGTCTTCTACTTTAAAAATATTAGGATGTTCACTTCTCATCAAGGCCAACCCACACTAGTAAATGCTTTCATTGGCCTAAACATGTTTTTGTTAGAAAAGAAATATGACTTGCCTCATTGGCCTAAACTTGAACAGGAGACCAGGGAACATTGGGTGATTATAAGGATTTAACTTTATTTTTAAAACATCTGGAAAGAAAAAAAAAAGCTGGAAAGAATCTCTTAAGAGATTTGTTCTACCTTATTTTCCTTCAAGTTTATAAACTATATTTAAGTATTCCTAAGCAAGCTGCAATACATCCTGAGGAAAATTGTCACGGTTCTCTATCAGCCAAAGTTAACTCATGATGAATTGCAAATACATGAAGTCTCTCTTTGTTTCATGACCTAACTCTAAGGTTCATCTTAAAGAAAGAAGCCAGTTAATAAACACAAAGGCAAGCACATTCTGGATGAGAACTTATTAATGATTAAAATCAAGGCTCTTATCTGGATTAAAAATTCATTTCCCTAAATGCATATAGCCCACTGAGAGGGGAAGGTATGTCACAGATTACAAAAATGTAGTATTTAAAGTCTTCACTGGAAGAATGTTGTTCATTTTGCTTTGAGGAAATACTACAAGTTAGGGGATAATCAGAAGATGCTGAAGAAGATGGTCTTTGAGCTTGTCATAATGAATAAGCTGGATTTGGAAACATAGTATTGGGAGGCAAAGCTTTTAGGTCAGAGAAGGAGCAAGGCATGGAGAAGGAAGCTGGAGGAATGACATTGCAGTAGTCTTTGAGAGAAAATGTGTCATGAGCAACTCTGCTCTCCTGGGGGTTATATTTTATGTTTCCAGTGGCATACATGCTAGACAAAAGTGCTTGGAAATTCCAGCAGACTGTAATAAGAAGACAATTCAGTACATAGACAATGAGGGTTATGAAGCAAATCAACAAAGCATGGACGAGATGGTGACTGGGGACAGTCACACATCGGGGCAAGGTAGGAGTTGCTATCTTTCATAGGGTTGCTGCCATCTTGACATTCCTAAGAGGATGGCAGGAGAAACAGACACTGAAGAATGATGGAAATTTTTGTCATTTGTGTGATTGTCACAGTTTTATCATCTTTTCAATCTAGCCTAAATTGTTATGCCTTTCTCTCGCTCTCTCTCTCACACACACACTACCCACAGTTGAAAATATTGGATGCTTTTTCTTTTTATCTGAGTGTTTCCTGGTGGGTAGTTTTAGTTTTATTCTGTGTCATTCATTCATGTTCTGGTGATTGGAACAGCTCCTTTCTGGAACATTTTGGTCACCCAAGCTGGAAAAAGCTAAAGAGCTCTGGAAGATGGAGCACCAGCACCTAAAGGCTCCACCTCAAAGCGAATCCATCATGTCTGCACACGGCACATGTTCCAAAATGAGTCGAAGGTCCCACACAACCACACAAGCCAGCCCTGACATCCTACTTCCTCACAGGAAGTGGAGAGGCAGCATAGACGAAGCCTCAGATGAACTCATCTGGGAAGTGTGGTTTTTTCATTGTATTACAGGAAGAACACTTAACAAGATCTACCCTCTTAATATATCTTTAAGTGTCCAATAGAATGGATCTCTTAGATTTGTCTTGCTTAACTACAATATTGTGCGAACCTATATTCGTTGCAGCAATATACACAATAACCAAGCTATAAAAGTTATGTGGACATCCAATAACAGAACGAGTAAATAAGATGTTGTATATGCAGGTGATAGAATACTATTCAATCTTTAAAATGAAAAAGTTATTTAAATTGGAACAGTGTGGTTGAAACTAGGGAATGTTGTGCTGAGTGAAATAAGATAGTCACAGGAAGAAAGATGGCACTTGTATGAAATATCTGAAGTAGTCAAATTCACAGAAGCAAAGAATGGTGGTTAGCTGGAGCTTGGGAAAGGTAAAAAGGGTATTAGGGAGGGGAAATGAGAGTTATCTTGGTGTTTTGGGTTTGTTTTTTTTTTTTTTTTTTTAGTTTTTTATTACTCAGGGAAAAAACCCTTCTTTTTAATGTATTCATTTCATGCTTACCTTTGAAGAGATAAAACTGCATGTGTGCAGTCCCTGTGTGAGGCCGAGGACAAATGGAGATGATATATTGCATATTAATGCTCACATAATTCAATAAGAAGTAAACCTAATCAATGTGATAGACTAGAAACGTGGTTAACTTGGGCGCATTGTTGATTGGGAAGAGCAGTTTGCTGGGTGAGCTGGAAAAATTCTCTTTAGCTCTCTTGACTTTGTATAAGTGTCGAAAAATTTGTTCAGCCTGCACCCTGAAGCTACAGCTTATTCACCTTGCTTCACTGAAATCTTTTGCCTGTCTTATGTCACTTGCTACACTATTCACAATAGCCAACTTGTAGAACAAAGTTTATTCAAAAATGGACCTTGAAATGTGTTACATCTAATTTTTAAATGGTTTTTTCAGTTTTTTTTTTCTTGTGTAGGATGTGGGCATTAATAACTGGGAAAAAAAACTGATTCAAGTCAATCTACCTCCTACCTAATATATTCTTTTTTTTTCTAATATATTCTTAAAGAAAGAATGGCTGCATTGCAACTCAGAAGAGGGAACAATTCCCCTAGAATGCATGTGGAAATAACAATTGGAACACTTGAGATGATTTCAGGAACTCAACAAGCAAAGCATTTTTAAGTGATTTCAAGCCATCCTTTTCTTCAATATGATGTTTTGTCCAACTGATACATTTAGTCAATTCTAACATTACTCTAATGTGGAAAAGACATGCTTCCCAGAACAGACTAATGTAACAAGCCAACTTATCAGGAACTCCTGCCAATAGACAAAGTTTTAAGCAAAACTATTGATTCCTAAGCAAGACTAAAAGCCTATGCTTTGTGGACATAAAATAGTCTTGCCATGGCTTTTTACTGTGAAGTGGAAAGGCTCTTTAATAATTTTCCACCATGAAACCTTTATTCCATACAATAATGCTTAATGAGAAGATGGTAGAGAAATCATGGGATTCTTTTTCGAATACTTGAAAATATCTACATTTAGCTTACTTACACACAAAAAGAACTACTTTTTGGCAAAAGCAAAAAAAATTATCAAAACATTATTAATATAGGCATACAGTTTGAAGATACCAGTTCATGCCTTTTAAAAAGAAAAAATGAATTATCAAATGAACCACTTTTAAGCTTCCCATAAATATGTATTTGTGACTTTTAATTCAATAATAAGAATTATGTAAATTATACTTACATTTTATTTAATATTGTTTAATGTTTTAGGTAATTTGGTATTTAAAGCTCACCGGTAAATAAGGAGTAGTTGACAGGATTACTTCATTTTTTATTTTAAAGATAGAGGTGGGAGCAGGAGAGAAGGGAGAGAAAAATGTTACACCCACTGGTTCACTTCTCAAATACAATAGCCAGGGAGTTGGACAAGGCTGAACTCAGCTTGGTGTTCCAAGTGCAGGGCAGGAACTCAAGCTCTTGACCCATTATCTTCTGTCTTCCAGGGTGCATGTTAAAGGAAGCTGAACTGGAAGCAAAGCCAGGACTCAAATACAGGTGCTCTGATAAGGGTCTCCCCACAAGTGTTTTCACTATTGCACCAAAATGACTGCCCTGAAATTATTTTGTTAATCAAAGTATCTCCTCTGATGAAAAAAAAAAACCCACTATGTATATAAATCACATTATTGTTTCAATGAGACTTATCTAAATATTTTTCTAAATTCAACAACCATTTTAATAAGGAAGCAATCTACATAAGAAAGATTATAAATATAATTTTAACATAGAAAGGTTAAATGCATTAGAAATAAATCTTTAACAGTATTGTTGGGTTTTGGTGATTTGGGTTTTTTTTTTTTTTTGCCATTGGTTCACTATAGATAATTATTTCCTACTTTTAGAATGAGACAGGATTTGGTAGATATACTGTTCTCTCTCTCTTTTTTTTTAATAATGTTTACATAGTTGCTTACAGTGAGAAAGGTCAAAGATTAAGGGAAAGTAGATGAGCTCATTATTTCCAAATTTTCTTTTCCTTCTTCCTGTATCAGGGCGAATGGAGGAGATAGGGGAAAAGCCACACCCAACCTTCTAACCACCTCAGTACCTGACACCCAAGGTCATCCTAGCTGTGGAGCACACTCAGAGAGTTCTGCTAAAGTGATTTCAATAGTTCTGAAATGCTGTCCATCTCACCAATCCAAAGATGAAGCAATCTTTCCAAGGTCCATTGGCTGACATATTCCACCTTAGAGTCTCCATTTGTCCAAATACTTGCTGTGAAAGCTTAACTGAGAGCCCTCCTCCATCTGCTATGGCACCAGATGTCCCCTGCAGGCCCTAACTGACTGCCATATCCATGTGCATCTGGATATGCCATCCACTGCTCTCTGTAAGCCTCTGAGTAGGTCCAGTCCTGACACATGCTCTCCATGTTCAGAACACAGATCCTGGTTGGTGTTCTGAGTCCAGCAGTTCAGTTGGGGGGGATCCCCAAAGAAACTTCATCTGAAGTGATCCCAGACCTGTCTATTGTGTGTGCTTATAAGTACATGGTCTGGGTCAATCTATTATCCACATCAGCCTATGCACATACAATAGTAGTAGTAATTGCTGGGTCAGTTTTCTCTCCAGCCCTGTCTCTTACATAAAAAAAAAAAAAATGGATGTTATGGCCCAGACCAACTCTGCCTACCACACACTTGGCCCTCACATACACCAGCAGGAACAGCAGCCTAATTGGAGTGGCCCCAATACCCCCCGCCACTAGACTTAACCCCAGCACTGGTTCCTGTGCTTATAAGTATGTGCAGCAGACTTGTCCAGTCTGTCTCACATTCCATTCAACTCCACTATGTGTCAATGGGCATTGAACCCTAGTTCAACTCAACCAACCCTACTACCCAACCCACACTTATGTCAACAGGTGCCACCACCTGTCTAGCCACACATACCCCCAACCCTGGTTCTCATGTTCACCAGTGGGAGTTGCAGCCCATCAGGGAGATGCCCACCATTCCTCTGCTAGACCTGCTTCCAGTCCCAGATCTTGCACTCTTGAGCTGATTCTAAATTCTAACTTGACAGAATTTTCCCTCAGTCCCAGCACTTGCCAGCTGATGCTGCAGCAAAGCCCAACCAGCCTGCACTGAACTCTGGCTCATGCATGTACCAGTGGATACAGTTGATTAGCCCAACTTGGCTCTCCCCCAACCAAATTCACACGCAGGCCAACAGGTGTTATAGCCGTGCCTTGCCTGGTCTGTCACTGGACCTAGTTCTCATGCTCACCACAATAGCAGCCCAGCAAGGGAGTCCCCTAAAGCTCCCCTTCCTGGCTCACGCCCCCACTCAGGTGTCACATATTCTGGTGGGTGCAGTGGCTCACTACACCTTGACAATGGCTGGGGGCTTCTGTGGCCTGACTCAGCCCAGGTTGTTCCTAGTTCCAGCTCATTCTGGTAGGTGCTGCAGCCTATGCCAGGCCCAGCCAGCCCCCAGTTTTGGCCCTAATGTGTACTGCCTGGTGATTCAACCCAACCCTGCCTGTCCTGCACCCCAGGCTGATTCTCAGATCTACCAGTGGATATTGTGAACTGGCCAAGCCTGGCCTGCCCCCAGACTTAACCCAAACATATGCTGTCAGGTACCATAACCTGGCTTGGTCTGGACTGTTCCCAGACTTGGTTCTTGTGCTCACATACAGGGACTACATCCAATAGAGGAGTTGCCCAAACCCCTCTATTAGGTCTCCTCCCAGTGACAGATCTTGCACACATCAGTGGATCCTTGGCCAGCCTGACTTAGTCTACCTCCTGTGCTAGCAGGAACATTGCCAGGGATTTGTATTAGAAGTGGAGTAGCCAGGACTCAAACCAGCACCCACATGGGATAGTGGTGTTGCAGGTAGAGACTTAACCTACTATACCAGGCACTGGCTCCTGAAATACATAATTTTTAAAGACTTCAGAAAGTTTGAAATTTCTAACTTCATAACCTTAGCCATTACTATTTTAAACATTTGTTTTTATCTTGTGTTTTTAAGTATATTTTCATCAAAACTTGGCACTTTTGCTATAACTGCTTCAAATTACAGAAATATTTGTCATCTGACTGAATTAGCAGTCAACCATACTGCCTGTTTCCTTGACAGTTTCTGCACCTTGAATTTTCTATCAATCTATATCCTCTGTGGAGAGCAATTATATATATAAGGACTATGAGAGAATGGTAGAAATTTATTAATTGGATTACATGCAAGGAGGCATTTTGCTAACGGCTGTAAACTCTTGCTTGCATCTCATCCCACTCACTTCCACCTAACTCATTCCATTCCACCCAGATAAGCCTCCTCAGCATGTCTCACCAAGCAGATACCTCCGCTCTGCTGGAATGTGCCTTGTTATTCATCAGGATATCTGTTCAATAGACACCTAATCAAATATGATGCCCAAAGGCTCGCTTTTTTTTATTTGGGTTTCTTTTTTATTTCTTTGCATATGTGGCCATCTTACATGCTTACAACTTGACACCACCCTCATCAGTATTTGAGATCCACAAGAGTAAATATTTTTGCCAATCCCTGTTGTGCCTAATGTGGATTTGAATTTCAACAAAATATCCCCAGCCTAAATAAATGAATGAATGAGAGTTTTTCTGACTTCAATTCACAACAAAATATTTTAGAAGGATAAATGAATGTGGAATTAATAATTTTCTGCATTTTGAAATACAGACACATTAAAAATAACACAAGGAATCATCAAGAATTCATTATACCAAAAACAAATTAGTATATTTAACTGTTGTAGGCATTCACTGTATTTTCCTCACTGTCTGATTTCTCAATAGTAAAGACCTCACCAGAAAAATCGCTGCCTTGAATACACTGTCCATGCAGCCTTATCTGTGGCCTTATGCCAAGTTACTCTTTTACTCTCACTTCATCCAGAGAAGCAATCTGTTAGCCTGTGTTGGCTAGTAACTGAGTAAAAATACCAAGGCATACTTGAGAGTGGAAAAAAAAGGAGAGATTGAGTGATTGATTGGTTCGAGGTGGAATTGGTAAACCTTTTGTGACCTTCTAAAATATGTTTTTGGGAAGATGTGGAGCTTTTCAAACTGAGTGACAAGGGGAAATTGTTTTTTCAGAGCATCCTTCAAAGATTTTCATGACTATCTGAATGACCACAGACAAACTTGAAGGAAGATGTAGCATTTAATCTGACTCAGCACCTGGGACCTGGAATGAGTCTACGGCAGCGCTGATTGATCACTGCTCCTACCCGATCCTGCCTCACTGGTGAGTCCAACACACATCATGGGACATGAAATTGCATACTTGGTTTCTTTGAAAGGTTGGTGGGAAATGTATATTATGAGAAGAACTATGCATGTCTTTAAAAATGTTCATACTATGACTAATGTTAAATTTCATGAGTATTTTTAACTACTCTTATATGGTCCATATATTCATTTATGTGTTTTAACTCTTATAGCTTTGAAGTTTTATTTACCATTTTCTTTATGTGCCTTGAAATCAAGGCCTTAGTCTCTAAGAATCAATGTCAAGAGTGCAACAGCCAGTGATATATCAGCATCCTGAACCTGCCTTCATGACTGCATGTCTTCTTTGCTGTAGTTTTACCTATTGATTATCATCTGGATTGCTTTTTGATATTAGTTTATTTTCTTTCTCAATGGGGCAGCTCATTCAAAACTGTTCCATTTCCTTTTGTAGACACACAACAGCTACTTATACTCTAAATGATTCCATTGCTAAATATTAGTATTTTTCTTATCATGACATAAACTGTTAGTTTTTGTTTTGATTTGTCTCTTGTTTCGCAGAATGTACTTTCAAATAATGTTCATTGTTAGGAACTCCTGAGGAAGCCGGCCTTGCCTTGCTTAGCCATGCTTGTCTTTGCCACCAAATTCAACATTTCCAAGTTGGAGATCTTGAAGAGATAGACCAAACTTTCCGCATATCTTATCTCACCACCTTCTCGGAAGTCTTGAGAGTTTTTCATATTTTTTATCTGTTCTCATGGATAGCAAACCTACCAATTTATTGGTGCTAGATCCATGGCATGCCACTGCTGCTACCTTCTATTCTTGCTAATCCCTCATCATTCAATTAGTTTGGAAAAAAAGAGCACCTCAAAAGGGACATTTTAATCACAATATACCTTTGTTTCACATACACTAGCTAACTTTTCACCTATAGAACAATATTCAGATCTAAGTAGTCATTATTCACCCGGGCCATCTCCATCTTCCACCACAGTGAATACTTCTGGTACTGTTCATATTACAAAGAGAAGCTGATTGCCTCTTTAAAAAATGATTTATTTTGGGATCATTGTGGTGAATGAACAAGATAATCCTCCACCCACAGTACCAGCATCCCATATGGCTACTGGTGCTTGTCTTGATTGCTCAACATCTGATCCAGCTCCCTGTTTACAGTCTGGGAAAGCAGCAGAGAATAATTCAAGTCCTTGGGCCCCTGAACCCTTGTGGGATACCTGGGAGAAGTAAGTTCCTGGCTTCAGGTCAGTCCCGCTACAGCTGTGTGGTCAGTTGTGGTGTGAACCAGCAGATGGAAGATCCTCTCTCACTGTTACTCCCTCTTTCTCTCTGTAAATATGCTTTTCAAATTTAAAAAAGTATAAATCCTTAAATAAAATATTTATTTGTTTATTTGTTTACTTGAAAGGTAGTTAGAGGTGGAGAGACAAAGAGAGGATTTTCCAATCACTGTTCATTCCCCAAATGGCTGCAATGGCTGAGGCTGGGCTGATCTGAAGCTAAGAGCTTCTCTCAGGTCTCTTACATGGGTGCAAGTGCCCAAACACTTGGAGCATTTTCTACTTTCCCAGGCCATGAGCAGGGAGCAAGATTGGAAGTGGAGTAGCTGGGGCTTGAACCATGCCCCATAAGCAATGCCAACACTGCAGGCAGGGCTTTGTACACCACAGCACCAGCCTGAAGACGAAACATTGTGTCCTTCAGCTAGTTTAGTCAAAACCAAAATTTGAAACAATTATTTATTTCACCGGTTCTAATTTTGTGGTGTTTTATTTCATGCTGAAAGTTTGAATGAAAACTCAGAAAAAGTCAACATAGCAACAATAACTGACCATACAAACATAAATAAGTGTAAGACTATTTATGAGCAGTTGCCTGTGTTTTGACAAATATGAAGGGAAATGGCATCCTAAAAAAGCCATCTGTGTTCAAGCCAACAAACACATTGGGAAACGTTTCCCAGTGATTTTGGCTGCACGTATTAGCTCCTCAAATGTTAGTAAACATAAAGGACTAACCAAGTCAACCAAGGATCTCATCACTGGCAGGCATCAGGAATCTTTCACAAAATCTTTAGTCGTGAATGACTGTGTGACTCTGTTAACAGCCAGACCAAATATTTTTCTAGTCTTAAAACTCAAATGAATAACATTTTTATAGTTTACTCTTATGTCTCCTCCCACTGTGACTTATTGCAAATAGTCTTAAGCGTTTCTATGATATTCATGCATAAAATAACTTCAATCCAAGACTAAATGTCTCCAAACATCTTTCTGTTTCTGATGAGGTTAGTGTATCAGATCTGGGTTGTGTTTCCTTCCAAATCACTCTCGGGGCATAGGAGTATTAGGTCTTGAGTTACTTCATAGCATGAAATAAATATATTTATTTGAAATAATTAGCCAGGGTCAAAGGAGGCACTTGCAAGATCTTGAAATTTCTACTATAGATTTCTCAAAATCTCAAAGCCCCTCTTTGTTTTATAGCTACAAAATCCTGTTAACTTAAGCTCTATGTGAGATCATAAAATTTAGGCAAATGAATGTAGAAAATTGAGTTAGTTTCTCTCTCAGACAATGGGAAATCAAGATAATTTCAATTTTCTAGTTTTTATCATTTGTAATAGCTCATGGTAACAGATAACTGAATGCTGCTCTCCAACAACTCTTGGCAATGCAATAAAATGGATTTGCATCTATGAAAACTCCAGCTTTTTCTATTCAACGTGTATTTATTTACAAATTATTATCACTTTTAATGAATAAATGAAATCAATGTACTGTTAATTTTAGACACATGTTTTTCTAATAAAGCATAGACATGCTTAACCTTTATTGCCAGCTAATCTAACACATTCACTAGGTGACAAATGCCTTGTCTGCATCCCAGAATTGGAGAAGTCAGGAAAAATTAGATGCCAGAGTCCATTGTCATTAAAGTGTTAGGAACTGGATTCCTGCCTGTATAAATAAAAAGAATGCTTTTTTTTTTTTTCAGATAAAAGGCGCTGCTGGTAATTTCCTTAGTATTACTGTAAAAGATATTTTCTTTACTTTTGTGTATTTAAGACTGTTTCCTTTAGCAGATTTTTTGAGGCAATGCTGAGTGGGCAGAGAAGAGAATATGTGAGTTCCATGCTTTCTATTGCCACTAGCAGGCTTCTCCTATTACTGATGTTTATTCAGTGAAACAAATATTGTCTGAAATTCACAAACATGGAATGTGAAGAAATACGTAATTGTGTTCCTCTTCCTTCCTTCAGTACAGGTATCTTCAGGTTCTTTTACCCATCTATTTTTAATTCTTCCTAAACTCTTGGAGAATGTCAAAGCAGGTCCTCTTCTCTAACTAGTCTCTTGGTGATTTTATCAAGGCTTAACGTTGGGCTTCCATCTCGATGTTAGCGTTCCCAATGTCCTACCTCTAGTCCAGACCTGGTCCCAAACTCTGGATCTGTATATCTACCTGCTGTTTCAACACCTCCTCCTTGCATGCCCTACAGTGTGCTTAATTCAACAAGTCCCTCTTCAGGAGCACTCTCACTAAAAAACTGAATGGCTGACTTCACCTCGTGTAGCCTTTGCTCAGATATCTCTAACCCAAGGAGCCCTGCCTCAACTGCCTTGTAGAACACTACATCCAGCCCCTGTTCTTATCCTAGGCCCCCTAATCTTCTCTACCGCGTGCTACCTTTTGTACCCACAGTTCTTTCAACTTACTCTTTGTATTTAATTTGCATCTCCCTCCTAGCATACAAATTCCTTGAGGGCAGCAAGTTTTCTATTTCACAGTACATCCAAAGCACCTAGTACGTTGCCTGGTACAAAATACTTGTTCAGTAATTATGTATTGAATGAAAAAGGCCAATAATCAAAGTCATTTCTTAAGTTAAAGTACACGTAACTCCATGTGTCAATTAATGTATAAATCTGTAAGAAATGAAAAACCTGTCTCTCTACCCTGATCATTTTTGTTTTCCTGCCTAATATCTCTTGCATTTAGCTGTTTCTCTTCCCCTAATTTCCTTTCCCAAATGCCCTGAATCTCCTTCTGCCTTTGGATTCTACTGAGTAGAATCTATTGTGAATGGAATAACACAAAAGTAAGGGTCCATGACTGACTCTCAATTGTTAAAATCACAATCTCTACACTTCGTGTTCATTGTTAAGTAGGAAATACAAGCATCCTTTGCATGTCAACAAAGACTACTCTGTAGTGTGCTCAGACTTCACTGTGTTGTTGAGTGAAAATTCCAAAAAAAGTTTGAAACTACGATGGGTGAATGTATGACAGATGACAACTATATGTAAGCATGACAGACACATGATTTGTACATTTACTGGCTCACTACTCATATGAGCTCGTCTCATTGGCATGAGACTTAGCTCTACTTTCATCAGTGCTTAAAGTACAGGATACTGCACTTGCAAATATAAAAATACATCTACATCTAATATACATGTAGAACTAACCAAAACCAATCTTACTGTTTTACCACATGCTGTGTATTCTGGTGGTTTTGTTACAGTTTAGTCTAGACTAATTGAGCATTTTCTTAAAGGAGTATCAAGGAGTATCACTAAGTTGATTTGGTAATCCATTGAGTTACAATTTATACCATAAGTCACATTAATGGGTGACATTTAGTTTTTATTTTTCTGTTCTTCCGTGATATATTTATCATGATAGTTGCAAAAACTGAATATTAAAATTTCTGATGAGCTTGCTTTTATAAAAGAAACTTACAGCCATCAGCCTCTCTGTCCAATAGAAGCCTGGAACTGAGTATTCTGGAAAGTCTGGCAAAGTCAGTGGTAGCAGTTATGGAAAATGAGTGTTTTAATCCATGATAAAACTTCATGGGCTGGCATGATTGCTCATCTTGTTAGTCCTCTGCCTAATCAAGGAAGTTCTGGGTGCTCTTATGGGCTCCAGTTTTAATCTTGGATACTCCACTTCCCATGCAGCTCTCTGCTTGTGGCCTGGGAAAGCAGTATAGGATGTTTCAAAGCCTTGGGACCCTGCACTCAAGTGGAGACCTGTAAGAGGTTCCTGGCTCCTGACTTCAGATCAGCTTACTTTGGCCGTTGCAGTCATTTGGGAAGTGAACCAGTGGCTACAAGATCTTTACCTCTGTTTCTCCTTCACTTTGTAAATCTGCCTTTCCAATAAAAATAAATAAATATTTTTCAAAAGCTCTTCAGTAATATTATCTTCGTACACATTATGGCAGTTATTTTGCTTTAGAGAAAGTGTTTTTTCTTTGTTTCAATGTTTCCTTTCACATTTTAAATTTAAACTTTATTACCACTAATAAAAATACAAATAATTAATGTTGCTTCACTTTTAAAAGAATTTAATACACAAAATCCTCCAAGCAATAACAAAATGCATATTGACCTTTTAAAAATATATTTCATTTATTGTTAAATATATTTTTAGTTATACAAAAGAAGTAATTAGTGTCTTTCACACCTTTTAAAAGAAAATACAGACCACACACTGAGTTTTTAATTATACTTTTGTCATTTCATTGTCTTGCTAAATAAAAGAAAGCATTTAGGCATAATTTGTCTACTCAAATGTATAGCAGTAACATTTTTCTCACAAATGAATATGTCACAATTTTTATGGTCAGAGTGATTTGCAAGGCTATTTGTTTTCAGGACAGAAGAAAATGGAAAAATGCTAATTGGAAAAACTGCTTTTCTCCCAAGTACATTTAGCATTCAGCACAAATAGTATTGAACACCTTGGAAGATCATCAGGTGGTTTTCACCCAAAAGTGAGGTCACTGCAGGGCCGCTCACTCAGCCACATCCAAGGTCCAGCAGGTGCATCTATGGTGACCAAGAGGAGCTAAGTGGGGAGGTGAATGGAAGGCCTATACATCACCCAGTTTACAACAGTTACAGGTGAACTTGGACATTGTAAAATGCCTCCTAGTGTGGAAGAACTTCTCCTTTTCTCATGCCGTGGAATTACTTGAGAACAAGATGCAGAATACATGGAACAACATTCTTTGTCAATGGTGACTTATAAAGAGAAGCAAATGCCTCTTACTCTTGACAAATCCATTCCTGAAAGACCTGCCCTTCAGCTCTGAGCAGGGCATGCCTCAGCCTCCTTCTGCAGGTTCCATGATGGAAACCAATTAGATTCCATGATGTGAATCTGGCAATTTGTGTAACTAACCTTGAATCCTGGTGACAATCACATTTCAGAAGAGGAACGTGAACGTGAAGAAGTGTGGATGTTCTACCAGCCTGCTCTGAATCAGAATGGGGCCAGCATTTTAAGAACTCTACCTATTTCTAAATCAATAAACATAGCCAGTTGTATAGGCGTGTGTGAGGATATGTGTGTGAAGGGACTTCATTGTGGTAACAACATAAAAAGGAATTGAAGTTATAGAATCAATTCAGCCTGAATTTTCAACTAATTATTCTGTTACAGATTGGTAATTAATCTGACCATCGTCATCCTTATTGCCTCTCCTTTGGGAAGTGAAATGATTTGTGAACCTTCGGCGTTGAGGTTCGTCATTCGGCGTCACCGTTTCCTCTCCTGCTGAGAGGCTAAGTCCGTTCGGCGTCACCGTTTCCTCTCCTGCTGAGAGGCTAAGTCCGTCTTAGAAACTGAAGAGATAAAGGAAGTTTTTATCGGAAAATTTAGAAATATGAATTAGTTGAGTGACAGAACAAAGAAACCAGGAGATTCACTGGGCAAATATATATCAAGTACTTATGATCACAGTCCTCTTCTAAACACTGAGAACAGAGCAGTAAAAAACATAAAGAAAAGAACTATATGATCTCAAAGGTTCAAAAAAAAAAAAAAGAGGAGGAGCATAGGAGGCAGATGGGAAGAGAGAGAAGAAGGGAATGTGACTGGGTTCTTGAAATTATATCCGCAGATTGATGTGTTAAATTCTAATTAAAATTTTTAAATTTTCCACAAACATTGATAGGAAGAAAGCTGAAGCACAGGAGGAGGATGGTGAGCACGAATGGTGCACATTGTACATGAGGGCAGATGTGAGTTCTGTTGCTACCTAAGAAATTATCCAAAATGTAGTAGCTTGAAAAGCTTCCGTCAGGCAGTGGGTCGAGGCCAGCCACCTCTGAGACTTGGGGCCGACTTCCAGCTCATCTGCTCGTTGGCAGAACAGATTTCCCTGCAGCTGCAGGCACTGGTGCAGGCTGCTGCCTCACAGCCCACGGGCGCAGGTTCCGAGCTTCCAGAGGATCCAGATGCTCTTTTGATGGCTCTGCTGACAGGACAGGCCCTCAGAATAATCTGGAAAGCTGCTGGTAGTCCTATAATCTGACTATGGTATATACTTAGGTTTTATGAAGCACATTTCATTTTTAGAATCTTACTTTTAGGCTAAAAATGCAATATGTATGTAAAGAAAGAGATAGAGGAATACTTAGAGACATCCCTTCCCATACTTCTTGTCCACATTTCAAAGAAATTTCATCTGCCCTACTCATTCTGCCTTGATAGCTATGACCAAGAGTTTTCACATACTTCGATTGAGATGCCATTAGCTGCTTAAAAGATGAATTAATTATCACAACATGTGTAAGAATAAATACTGTGCCCGATGAATTGATGTGGAAAAGTGATTCCAGGTGTTGTCCTTCTTTTTGCCAACTCTGAATCGAGCTATGGAGAGCTTCCCAGTTTCTGTAATTTAAATGGAATTCCTCAATGTGTGCAAGAAATGACTGATGAGTGAAATGTACCTTTCTCTGGTGCATTTTTCCTTCCACATATTTCCCAGGCCCAAGAAATATCAGTTCACCATACTGAATTGATGCTACTCAAAAAAAAAAAAAAAAAAAAGAAAGAAAGAAAGAAAGAAAGAAGAAAGCTTACAGTTTTATATACCTGTGTCCAAAGGCAAGTAGTTGACTGGTCTATATCTTATGGATTATTGCTCCTTCCTGTATTCTCTTTTGTTTTTTTTAAAGATTTATTTATTTTTAATGGAAAGACAGATATGCAGAGAGAAAGATCTTCCATCTGTTGGTTTACTCCTCAAGTAGCCACAATGGCCAGAGCTGAGCTGATCCAAAGCACCAGGAGCCAGAAGATTCTTCAAGGTCTCCCATATGAGTGCAGGGTCCCAAGGCTTTGAGCCATCCTTCACTGCTTTCCTGGACCACAGCAGGGAGCTGAAAGGGAAGTGGAGCAGCCAGAACATGAACTGGCACCCACATGGGATCCCAGTGGTTGCAAGATGGGGACACCAGCCACTAGGCTACCGTGCTGGGCCCATTTTTAATGTTCTTCAAATTCCTTTTCATGATCTACATTCTAATATCTCATTGCTTTTATCTCCTAGAAATGACAACTTTCCCTCACAGTTGACAGGTCCTATGCCATTTTTGGATATTATATAAGTTAATGGTACATGTCAGGGTTAGATACAAACAAAGGCTACTTAAAGGCTGAATTACAGTTTATTTGCCCACTATTATTTTCATGGCTGATTTCTCCTCTATTTTAATTAAGGGATAAACACACTTTCCTAACCTAGGAGTCAGAAAACATTTTGTCTTTAGAATGCTATATAGAAAACACCTTTGTCTTCACAGGCCATATGATCTATGTGCTGTTTTACAATGCAACTGTATCAGAACAGGTGGCGAGGATGTATGTGTTTACTCTAGCCGTTAATATGCCCATATCTTCTATCAAAGTCCCCAGGTCTGGTTCCCAGTTTCTGCTCCTGCCTCCAGCAGGAGCAGAGCCTGGAAGGCAGTGATAATATTTCAAGTGTTCTTGCTACTCACACGGGAAACCAGGACCGTACTGGCTCCTGGCTTTGGTTTTAGCCATACCTTTTATCTTAAATGAGCCTATATGTTAATCAATGAGACATACAAATAGTATAAAACTATAAAGATAGTTCATGAAGCAATATTGGATTAAATGCCTTGTTAGTGACCTATGAGATAAAAAAAAAAATTATCTGGGACATAAAGGATTTAGATAAAATTGTTCTGGAATAATTGGGGAAAATCAATAAGACCACAGCCTAAACTGAAGTTCAGAGAAAGAAATGTGTATATATGCATGTTTCCACCAGTAAGTAAACCTGACTTGAAAAGAGGATTTGAATTAGTATTGGCCACAATTCACAATTCTTTGTTCCAAGGAATGAATGGTCAGCTTAAACAGAAAGGAGAACGATGCATTCTTGCACCTTAAATCATTAGTAGTAGAGCTTTATTAAGATTCCAACAGGATTAGGGGTTCACATTATTATTTCAGGGTTCTCTTAGCTTTTCAAAGACAGCAACAGAGAGAAAACAAGAGCAAGTGTGTGTGTGTGAGAGAGAGAGAGAGAAGGAGAGAGAGAGAGAAGCATTCAGTCCACTTCTCCCAAATATGCAACAGAGACTCACCTGAGCTCTCATCATTGTCCTCCGGGTCTGCATTGTCAGGAAGCTGAAGTCAGGAGCTGATAGAAATAGAAAACTTTCTCACAGCATCGGGATATCAATTCAGGGGGACAAGGACAGGCTTGATACATAGATCAGGGACCCAGAATGATTGTGAGATCCAAAAGGATAAGGCTTATACCATTGCTTCAGCCTTCCTGATGGGCCCAAACCTTGGTGTCTTGAAGAAGAGGTGGACAAGCATTGCGGAGAGCCATTCCCAAAATGTAACAGAGATGCTAAACAAGTGAGAAAAAAGACTCCATATTACCAACAAATTTCACTTTCCTGTGTTTCATAGATCAACATTTTATAGAGGTATATTATAAATCATACCATATGTTAGCTATGAACTATGAATCTCTGTCCTATTATGACAATTTTTTGGATGATGTCTGAAGCTTGTGAAAGTTGCTCATGTTATCTCTGTGAGTTTCCTTAGAAAGTGGTACACTTTGTCCTCCTTCTGCCACAACTGCACATCACCATTGTAAGGGAACAAAGATGGGCAGAGAACTCAAAGGTGGGCACTGCAGAGTGCATCAAATGAACAGATGATAGGACATTGTGAAATTTCATTATTGGCAGTATTACTTCAACATCATGGAAAGATTGATCTGTTACTTCATTCCTTCAAAAGAGCTTCTATATAATTATCTACTTACAAAATAATCTGATCCCTTTTTTTTTTGACTGTTGATGTTCTTCTCACAGAGAAACCTGACATTAAAAGGCTCAGCTAACCTGATCCCCTCTCTCTTCCCTTACACCATTCTTCCGTGCCCCCTCACACTTTACCTGTTATTCAAGACATTTTGGAGAACTTATTCTCCAGTATTGTCTCCGGCATGAGCGTTCTTCCGAATGAAGAACTGGGGTATCCCAACTTCACTAAGGAATACTGAAGCTTATAATTTGCTGTGAAGGGCAGGTGTAGGCAGTACTGATGAAGAATCGTTAAAAATCACAATGCAAGAATAAGTCTGCTAAAGAATTCTGATAAAATAGCATCAGAGTAAATTCAATAAAGAATCTTTAAAAACAGGGCATCAGAGCAAGCTCAATGTGATGATTGATGCTACTTGAATAATGATAGACTCTTGGTACAAGTAGGATGAAGTCTGAAGCTGTGCCTTTGTTTTTATATGAATTGAGCTTTAAAAAAAATCCACTGTGGCCACACAGCTTCTATCTGCATGAATTCAGGGTATTTATTTTGCTCAAGAATAAAAATCATCTAATTCTGTATTTATATGCATTCCCCAGGTCCTTTGGGTCTGGATTTTCCTTCTTCTCTTTATTTCTGTGCAATATTTTTTACAAATTCACTTTATATACGTAATGAAAGGACACAAATAGAGTAAATTGACATGGTCTGAAGCAAATTGTGGACCCAGGGTCCCACACAGCTCATTGAAGCCCTTCGTATTGCTGAGAGCATCTAAAGGCTAAACCAATGTCCTTGTTTAGAAAGATACATACAAAGTGTTTCCAAAATAGCTCAGATAATGAAAGAAGCCAAATTGTTAATTGTAGGGCACTAAATGCAAAAATTTCTATGAACTTTCTTAAGCTTTTGTTAAAAACAGATACACGAGTTCACCCTATGAACTAACTTCATCATTATGTGTAATTAGATCCACATAAGTAAGCACACTAACATGCATTTCTTTATCTGTATTTTGTCATGTTTTTATTCTTTGTTGCTGTTCTTTCACATCCTGATTCTTTGGAAATGTAGGTAGAAATTAAAATACATACTTTAAAAAATTACACAGTACCAAACAGAAAGTTAAAGTGGCCCACTTAGCCCACAAACCCAAATTGCTTTCCCCAGAGAAAAATAACAAAATCTGCTTTTCAACGGTTTATTTTATTTACTGCAAAGGCACAGTGACAGAGAGGGAAAGAGATCGCTCATCCTCTGATTCATCCCCCAAACAGCTGAGGCTGAATCAGGTCAAAGCCAGGAGCCAGGAACTCCATTTGAGTCTCCTACATGGGTGACAACAGCCCAAATACCTGAGCAAATTTGCACTAATTGCCCAAGCACATTAGTAGGGAGCTGGATCACAAAGGACAGGAACCAGTGCTTCAAGATGGGATGTCCCTACTGCAAGCAGCAATTGAACCTGATGCGTCCCAATGCTTATACCACAGTCCGTAATTTCTTCACAGCATTCTAGTTTCATGGAGCCACATCTTTCAGTTTATATAAAGGAGTTTTAAAATGCTTATGGAAAACGGAGTTTAAAGGTAGTTCATTTTGCTGTTGGTGAGGCTTTTTACTTAACATGATAATTCATATTGTAAAAGATAACTCAATGTGAGTGCCTTCAATAGGGCTCCTGATGTATTTCAGCATTCCTGTAACTTCTCCTCTACATTTAAAAAAAGTTTGCTATAGTTTTTGTTTTTCTTGTTTCCTCTTTTTCACTGATTGTTTTATTTCCTTTTTTGTCGTTGTTGTTTTTGTTATTTATCCTCTAATAGACTGAACCTTGTAGTGATTTTTAATCTAGTACTTCACTGTTATTGTTGATATTTAAACATATGGTTTCCGGGTCCAGCACCGTAGCCTAGCGGCTAAATTCCTTGCCTTGCACATGCTGGGATTCCATATGGGTGCTGGTTCTAACACCAGCAGCCCTGCTTCCCAGCCAGCTCCCTGATTGTGGCCTGGGAAAGTAGTTGAGGATGGCCCAAAGCCTTGGGATCCTGCACCTGCGTGGGAGACCCAGAAGAAACTCCTGGCTCCTGGCTTGGAATCAGCTCAGCTCCAGCCATTGCAGCCACTCAGGGAATGAATCAACAAATAGAAGATCTTCTTTGTCTCTCCTCCCTTCTGACTTTCCAATAAAAAATTAAAAAAATATATGTTTTCCATAACTGTCACACTTTTAGCAGTATCTTAGTATTCCCAGAAACCAAAAAAAAATGTCTATTTTTTTTCTTTCCTTTTCTTAACTTTTACTTTCCTCTCCTTGCTCCCTTGTTCCACTGCCATTTCTCCTGACTGGGTGAAATAATACAAAACTTTAATTCCAAATTGTACTAACTTTATTCTATTGTTTGCAGTAATCCTTTCTTTACAATCACATCAAGATTTGTAAATACAATATCAACAATTACTTAGGCTTACCTACAAGTTTTTCCCATTTTTTTATTTACCACGCATATTCCATTTTTTATTTTGCAGAACAGCATTTTGGGGAATGCTTTTCAGAAAGGATCATGATTTTACAATTACTTGTAAGTTAGAAATGACCCTTGTTTGGCTGTTATTTTAGTTCTTCCTTCATGAATGGAATTTTGGAATTCCACCCTGAATTTTGAAGACATTTTCCCATTATTTTCCAGCATCCTATGTCTTATACAGTAAGTCGACCCACCCCCTCTTTGTTTCCTGGACAGCTTCTTCCCTTCCCTGTAATTGATGGAACTTTTCTCTCTATCGTCACTGAGATCAGAATGAACTGATATAAGCTGATGATGAAGTCCAAGTGCTAATTCTTCTTAATAGGTTTCCCTTGGGGATTCGAATGTGATTTATAGTAAGATTAAAGGCCTGTTCTTGGAATTCTTTCCTGGGGACAAGGCTGTAGGTAGCTGCTCTTCATCACTGCCAGGTGCAGGTATATATCTGGGTTGTTTTGACCATCGTTGATGGCTCCCCCTTCCACCAGCTACCTGTTCCTTGAATCTTCCCTTGGTCCTCGAGTATGACTGAGGACTGTATCTGGGGCTTCATAAAATGCTCTCTCACCTTGCCAGCCTCTTCCCGTCTTTCCTCCCTTCTTCTTTTATAGTTTTCTGTTACTATGACCTATATTTTGTTTCCATATAGAAAACCATTTTATATAACTGCTCTTTTCTTTCTAACACCTTTATTCATTGTTGCATTTTTAACTTTCTGTCATTTCTAAGGGACTTGGGGAGGGAGAAAAGAGGAAAATTCTCACACATCAATGTTGAAATAGTGCTTCATACTCTATCACCTGGTTACCTTGGGTTTCTGATTTCTTTTTTGATCCACTGGGAGACAGATACACACACACACACACACACACACACACACACACACACACAGAGTGAGCATACTCCATCCATTGGTTCACTCCTTAAATGCCCACAATGGCTGGGCCGGAGCCAGGCTGAGGATATTCTGGGAACTCAATCCAGGCTCCCATATGGGCGGCAGACCCAATTACTTGAGTCATCATTGCTACCTAATAGTGTCTGCATTATCAGGAAGCTGAAGTTAGGAGCCATGGCCAGATATCAAAACCAGACTCTCCAGTATGGGCACTGGGCATTTTTTTTTAAGATTACCTATTTGCTGGTTCACTCCCTAAACAGCCACAACAGTCACAGATAAGCCATTCTGAAACCAGGAGTTTCTTCCAAGTCTCCCACACAGATACAGTGTCCCAAGCCTTTGAATTGTCCTCTACTGCTTTCCCAGGCCATAAGCAGAGACCTAGATCAGAAGCGGGGCAAATAGGGCATGAAACAGTGCCTTTATGGGATACTGGCACATGTAGGAGGTGATTAGCTAATTAAGCCTTCATGATGGCCTTGTGCCTGGGCATCTTAACCAGCATCTGCATACTCACGTCTATATCTGGTATAACAGGCTAGGCCTCAGCCTGTGGCAGCCACCTTCTGTGAGGGTGCTGATTCAAGTCCTGGCTGTTCTACTTCCAGTGTAGCTCTCTGCTAAAGGCCTAGAGAAGTAGCAGAGCATGACTCAAGTCCTTGGATCCCAGCACCATTGTGGGAGATCCAAAAGGGCTCAGGCTCCTGGGTTTGGATTGGCCTACCTTCAGCTATTGCTGCTGTTTGGAGAGTAGACCATCTAGTGGAAGATATACATCTCTGTATCTCTCCTTCCCTCTGCAATTCTGATTCTCAAATACAATTTTTTTAAATAAATCTTTTTTTTAAAATTGGGAAAAGTAAGAATGGCCCACATACAGAAAACTACCAACACCTGCTAGTGAGGATGTGGAAGTCGGAATGGAGAATACACAGGCAACTGAAAATTCACCTACCATATGACCCAACAATCCCATTACTGGGAATATATCCAAAGGATCTGATATATGAGGAAGCAAGTTGCACTCCTGTATTCATTGTATCACAATCAACAATTGCAAAAATATGGAAACAGCCTAGATGCCCATTGAAAGAAAATGTGGTACATCTACTCTATGGAATACTACTCAGCTATTAAAAAGAATGAAATTCTGTAGTGAAATGAGGCAATCCCCCCCAAGAAAACAGATATCACAAGTTAGCTCTAATACAAGATAACTTCCATCAAAAATACAAAACAAAAGGTAAATAAATAAAGGAGAATAAAGACACATATGTAACCCCACAAACAAAGGATGTACTAGAGACCAGACTACCAGGAAAAAAGAAAAATAAATAGAAGGCATCTCTGCTAAGGAAAGAATGTAGACTCCCAATGAAACTTCTAAGTATACTTAAACAACAGAAAATTTCAATCTTATTTTTGCCATGCTAACAGTGTCATGACCCATGCACAGAGCCAAAAGTTGGAACCATTTCTCTTTCACCTCTAATTTTAAGTGGTTGTTCCTTCGTGGTGCTCATTGCTAATATGGTTGAGGGGTTGTTTTGGTCATCTTAGGGAGTGGCTCTTGTTCCAATTTGCAGGGTTTTTTTTATGTCAAATCCAATTGTTTTTGCTTTGAGTTTTACCTTTTTGCACTTTTTGCACTTGCTAGTCATTTGTATCCTTTTCAGTAAGTCCTTGAGATTCATTAATTGATCATCCATAAGAGACTTTTTGATTGCTTGTAAACACCTGAGGTTGTAAATGTCCCTTCCAACACTGTTTTTGATACATCTCATGGGTAATTGTTCTTGTTCTGTTTTTGATACATCTCATGGGTAACTGTTCTTGTTTTTACTGTCATTTCTTCAGCACCACATGAGTGATGCAGTAGCATCAATTCCTACAAGGTTTTTTATTTTCATCACTTTAGTGGTGCTATGGTAACTCTGTAGCATGTTGTTTACCTTCATGTTGATGAAAACTTTCTGTTTTTCTCCCTGTTGTGGACTGTGTTTTCAGGCTCTGTATTTAAAGGGATGTATGATAGAATTGTAGCAGAGACTGACATGTCCAGATGTGGAGACATCATGCAGTATGCCTCTCTGCATCCAGACCAAAGATGGACTCCCCGTGAAACAGTCGCAACTATTCTGACAGTAGGATGCTGGCCTCTATGACATTGTCCGACATTGTCCGTGGCTACGATGTCAGGAAACACTTCAGTAGCAGGTTGATGGACTTATGACTGTTTATGAAGGACTGCCCATTGTAATACTAGAGGGGAAATTAATAGAGGAAGGACAGGACTTGGGGAATGGGGCAGGAAATTCCAGAGCCTATGGAACTGTATCATAAAGTAATAATAAGTAATAATAGTAATAATTAAAAAAATTC
The DNA here is from genome assembly GCF_017591425.1 of Ochotona curzoniae. Classification (NCBI taxonomy): domain Eukaryota; kingdom Metazoa; phylum Chordata; class Mammalia; order Lagomorpha; family Ochotonidae; genus Ochotona; species Ochotona curzoniae. The sequence goes on along the minus strand of NW_024465582.1, from coordinate 19,961,029 downwards.
AAATGCTGGGATTCCAATGGGTGCCAGTTTGTGTCCCAGCTGCTCCATTTCTCATCCATCTCCCTGCTTATGGACTGAAAAAGCCATGGAGGACAGTCTAAACCATTGGGATCCCTGTGGAAGACGTGGAAGAAGCTCCTGGCTCCTTTCTTTATATCAGCTCAGCTATAGCCATTGTGGCCATTTGGGGAATGAATCATCAGATGGAAGATCTTTCTCTCTGTGTCTCTCCCCTCTGCAAATCTCCTTTCCCAATATAAATAAATAAGTCTTTTTTTTTTAAATTGAGAGCCATTGTGTAGTTTTCTTTCTACACACACTGTGCTCACTTACCTTACGCTGCTGAGTGAGTTGGACTTTGTTAGTGAAATTTTTCTCCAATACCTGACCTGGCATTAGTACTTGCTATGAATTAATACATTTAGCTTTTCCATCTTTTCTTCCTTGTTATTGGTTTTCCCATCACGGGACTTAATATTCCTATCCAAACATATTTGTCATGTTATATATCCCTGACTCGCTGCATGTACCCCCTGGCAATTAATTTTAACTTGCTTACATTTAATTGAACCATTGCTTTCAAGGCTGAGTCTCCATCTCTCTTCCCAATGTGTTGCAGGTATGTGATTAAGCTGTTTTGACCATCCTTTATGATTTCCCCTTCTACCATCTAAGTGATTATCCATGAAGTACTTCCAGTCCTTCTGATTAAACAGAAGCTTGAGAGCTCAGCCTCTGCATTCTCCTGTAATTTCCTAAAGCACACCTTTGTCATTGTGTTTCCATGGCACACTCTTTTTCCTAGCAATAACAGATTAATCAACTCCCCTCAGACCATGCCATGTTGGAGCAAAAAGCCATGGATTTATCCAGCCTCTGACTGTGGCAGGATTGACATTTTCACAATGCTGAATGAGCACTTATGCTCCCATAAAAAATCCTAATTGAAAGTAAACTTCAATTTAGATGTATCTGGGTGTATGTGATCAATTGAAGCCATCACTAACCTGAAGGCATGGGATTGATCTGAGAAAAGACCCTTCATGACAAAATGACCTTCAAAATGAGCAGCTCTAATAGTTTTCAACACTTATTTAGAACTTGGATCAATGAGATATTTTTCATATAGGACTCTTTACTGATAAATTATTTATAATTGCGAATCATAACAAGATCAGCTTATATTCCTTTTTCAAAAATTCTCTCCATGTTTTAAAGACTTATTGATATTTACTTGAAAGAAAAATTTAGAGCAAGAAGGAGAGACAGAGAGAGAGAGAGCTTCCATCTGCAAGTACATTCCCCAAATGTCTGGCACTGAGTCAATCCAAAGCCAGGAGCCAGGAGCTTATTCCAGATTTCTCACGTAGGTCAGAGACCCAAGGACTTGAGCCATCTTCTGCTGCTTTCCCAATCCTTAAACAGGTAGCAGAATGAGAATTGGAGTACCTGAGACTTAAACCAGCACCCAAATAGGCTGCTGGCACTGCCGGCGGGAGATTAGCCTGTTGAGTCACTGTGTCTGCTCCAAATTCTCTACAGCCTTATTTCCTGAACTTGGAAAAGGTCATACCTACCACCCAGCCTGGGTATGCCACTGGGGAAAAAATGAAGATACTTGTCCTGTTCATTTTGTGCCAAGAATCTCTTCAATATTTTACATAATTCTATATCAGAGATAAATATTTTTTATCCCTTTTCTGTTGAAAAACAAGAGCAGAAGGAAGTTAAGCAAAATGTGTTAAGATAATTGAAAAACAAAACAACAAAACAACAAACAATTAAACTCAAATCTCTCAGTCCCTAAGCTTATGCTTCCAGGGAGTCGGAGATTTAGATTGCAAATGTGATCCTCAAAGGACATGGTTGATGGAACTGACACCTGACGGCCCTCTTAAGTAGCACATAATAGTTTAATAGATATTAAACACACACACACAGTCAAGTGGAATAGGTGAAGAAACTGAGATGCAAGGAGGCTAATGAATGCAGACCACTTTGAGATTTGGGAGCAAGGATTTGAGTTCAGACCTGCAGGCTGGAGCTGGCATTGTGGTGCCAGGGATTTCAGCTTCTGCCTACCACATTAGCACCCCATCCTACTCGAATGCCAGCTCAAGTTCCAGCTACCCTGCTTCCCATCCAGCTCCCTGCTCACATGCCTGGGAAGGCAGAAGATGGCTCAAACACATGGACTTCTGCCACTTACGTGGGACCTCAATGGAACCCTGGACTTCTGGCTCAGCCCAGGCCATTGCAGCCATTTGGGGAGTGATCTACTGGATAGAAAATCTTTCTCTCACTTTCTGTATTCCACTTTCCTTTACTTCCTTCCTTTTTTCTCTAACTTTGCCTTTCAAACAAATACATAAGTAAATCCTTTCTAAAACATAACTGATGCCAGACCTGCAGGAATCATGAGACACACTCACTGATCATGAAATGCTTCCCTGATTTAAAGCACTTGTTCTCAGCCAAGATATGTGTCCAAGTGTGCAGAGTGAAGAAGTGTAGTTTTCAAAAGCATATTCGTTTGTATATAGTTATTTTATAACTATTTCACAAATACCTTGGTTTTTAGCACAAATCACTAAAAATGGTTCTTATTGGTGAATATTCACATATAAGGAGAATACCCGTATAAGTAGGGTAAGAAACTGGGAGAAATAAGTCAAGTTTTCCGATTTTCCAAAGTCACAATGAAATGACTAAACATTCCAGGTCCAAGTATGAGAAGTGAAGCAAGAAAAAATGTTAGGCACTCATCAGATATCTCTTTAAGATAGAAACCACAGGCTGGGGTTTTGGCATAGCATGTTAAACTGCCATGTATAACATCAGCATTCCATTTGGGCACCGGTTAAAGTCCCAGGTACTTCACTTCTTATCCAGCGTCTTGCTAATGCACCTGGAAATGCAGTGGAAGATGACACAAGTGCTTGCGCCCCTGGACCCACGTAGGAGATCTGGAAAAAGCTCCAGTCTCCTGGTTTCAACCCGGTACAGCCTCCATCTGGTTCAACGATTCGGGAAGTGAACTAATGAATGGAAACATGCATCTCTAAATCTCCTGTCTTTTTAAAGGCATGGTCAATACTTTTATCTGTCTGGTAATTCTATACGTTTAGCCAATTGCAGGGTTAAATTATAGCAGCAAAATAATGGCTAGGTACCTTAGACCCATGAGTCACATAGTTTTACAAAGTTTAAACACTCATCTTGATTCTTGCTTTCTCTCCGCAACTGAGTGTTAAGTCTTAACTTAGGCCTAATTCATGGTGAATTTTCCTGCTGATGTGCAGTAATGGCTGGAAGCCATGGAACCTTGTTTTTTTTTTTTTTCCAACCTCTGAAGGAAGGCTGGCAATGGACAAGGTGTCAAAGCCAAACTTTACCTACTTCAAGTTTTGCCAGGGTACAGCCCTGTTTGCTACCCACTGAACACAAGCTCATTAAACTTATTTTTGTCATCTGGCACTGGAACATGTGCAGGTTATTGGGAATTTTTCTGGATTAGATTAGACAAACAGCAGGGAGGAAGAAGAGGGAGGGACAGATGTAACATTCATTATGAAAGAAAAATTGAGAGTAGCCAGTGACTGCCTGTGGACGCCAAGGAATAAACAGGACCCACAGCAGGATCTGGATTTTTTTTTAGCCTAGGTGATTTGGGAATGCTTAAATTTGGGAGAAACATCAGCCAACAAAACTATTTGAAAATTGCTGATGAATACATCTACATAGAAATAAGAAAAGTGTTCACCAAATTAAGGTGAAAAACGGTGCTTGTCTTTCCTTTAATATTCAGATGGAATGATTAGAGAGGTCTCTCTGGCCTTAAATCCCATGATAAAATATTTAATCTGAGCTATAATTCTAGGTACTGATGGAGAAAGCAATTGAACATTAAGGCAGTTTCCTATAGGTTTGGGAATGGGATTCTTCGTTCCTACCGAGCATTAGGCAGCATCGCATGCTGCTTTGTCACGGGCACTGTTGTCATCTTCTATGCACATTAGTCAATTTATCTTCACAGCAAACCTACAAGCCAGCAGCTGTCAGCATGCCCACGTTTCCTGTGAAAAAACTAAGGCCAAGAGTTGCACATGGTATATCCAGACTGAGGGACATAGCCTCGATTAGGTGTGGGCCAGGGTCTTGGGACCCTGTACCCACATGGGAGACCTGGAGAAAGCTCCTGGGTCCTGGCTCCTGGCTTTGAATCAGCATAGCTCTGGCCACTGCAGCCACTTGGGGAGTGGACCAGTAGATGGAAGATCTTTCTGTCTCTCCTTGTCTCTGTATAACTGCCTTTCCAATAAAAATAAATACAGCTTTTTAAAAGAAAAATAAAATGCAACATTCTTTAGAAAACAAAATACAGTTTTGTGCTTACATATTGCATTTTGACCTTTCAAAAAGCCTGCTGCTAAGCATTATGATATCAGCACCTTGATACTGGACATTTTATTTCATCCCAGTCATCCATTTAGTTGACAGATTTATTGGACATCATTATGTTCTAGATACTCACCGAGGTACACAGACTACCCTGGAGGGACAGACATGCACAGATTTGTAATAGCAAGAAGGGGGAAAAATGTTACTTAACGCATTCACGCAGTCTTACCACACACATATGCAAAAATAAACAAGACCTGCTTTTGCTTTCTTTAGGGTGGTGTGTACGTGTGTGTGTGTGTGTGTGTGTGTCTCAGAAGAAATCCTTAAAGAGTAAGATGGCAATCCTTAAGTTTCTGTCAATGTTTTCCACTGATGAACATCTGGGTCCTCAAGGGAGAGCTCGGTTCCCAAGGCCACTTTAATGAGTTTGGAAATAAGAGGAGCAGGATCTCGTGGTCAGATCAGATCTGGATCAGTGATAAGAGGCCCTCTACGATGGTACCTGGTACCTGGCAGGCTCTTTTCTCAATGCCCTGTTGTGCTCACTCTTGTAACGCAAGCACCAGCTTTACAGAAAATGTCTTTTAATCCTGACTAGAAAGAGTAGCCATAGCTGTCATTCACAGCTTGAAAAATGATAAACCTGGGATCTGAACTTGGGCCTAACACTTTTGCTATTAGCCAGTGTATTGAATTATCTCTGTGGGGACCACAGGAGCCAGAATTCTGCCATTTTATCAAGTCAGAAGGATTTGTTTTTCAAGAGAGAAAGTGTAAGCATGGAATTTCTTTAACAAAGATTAATGCTCCCAGGAGAAAACACCTAGCTAAAGCTCCATGGCAGGCATGACTGGTAGTTTTAACAATAGAATTTTTGCGAGTTTCTTCATTTGCCATTCAGTTCATAGACTTCAGGGTACAATTCATTGGTTTCTATTATATTCACAGAATTGCACAGTAACATAATCAAGTTTAGGACATCTTCTTTACTAACAAAAGAAATCCTATACATTCCAATACAAACTGACAATTTTCATTTATACTTGGGTCACAAAAAAAGTATGATAAATCAGCTCCCACAAACACTTCATGTAACTTATTTATACCTGTATGATGGATACTTCCAAATTTGCATTCAGTAGTGAAATGATGTAAGATTTTATATTCTCAGTGCACCCCCACACTGTAACCACTGCGATTTTTCTTGTATTTTATAGATGAGAACACTGAAATACAAAAATATTAAATGATAGCTTCAATTCATTGTGGAGAAAAACCTAAGATGCAATACTGGTTCTAAAATCATGAAAATGCCCTTTTTATCATATAATACATTTTTATTGTATAATAGTTTATAGATTATAGATAAACCAGTCACATCCATCTCTGAAATACAAAGGGTGATTGTATTTTGAAAACTCTCCCGTTGTGCAAAAAGCAGTCAAAATGAAATGTCTTTATCGGTAACCGTCAAAACACCACTATTTAAATGAAAACTTTTCCAATCATTTTGCCACTTATTAAGTGTCATGCAAAGAAATAATTTTGTGTGAAATTATGATTGTTACCATGGTAATGAACTGTGGTATCAAACTCTACGCATAGATCACTCCTATGCAAGCTAAACAAAATAAAACTAGAGAAACGTTGAGAGCTTTTCATCCAAAGCTGAACCCATATTTCATAAGAATGTATAAAAAAATTAGAATCAGAATTTATATCACATGCCTTACCATACATATTAGTCTTTGTGCCAGTTTCTGTTGATTTAAAATAAGTCATTTTGAAGCCATTAGGAAAAGCTACTTTTTTAGTAGTTTTCTCTCTCAATTGAGGTTACTGTTTAGTGCACCATTATCTTCTTATGATGTATAAGTTAATAGACTAAAAATAAGGGCGGCAACAAAAGAATTTTCTCTATCTGAAAGGCAAACAAGAAAAAGAATGCTTGCTTCATTTAGAAATAGTAACAAAAATTTGAGAATACGTATTTCATCATTCTTATTCGCAATACATATTAAGTAATATATATGTATATTACATATACATGTATATATATATATATATACATAGTCTATGTATATATACATAGTCTCAATGACATCAAATGTTTTAACCTAATAATTTAATGTGTAAGAATTTGGCTTCATAAAATAATTATTGCTATGCATAAAATGAAAATCAAGGGATATTTAAGAAAGCATAATCTGTAACTTTTAAAAATCTAGGGGGATTCTGATAGACCAAAGAAGAAATTATTACTCAATTTTAATAGGCTAATAGGGGATTCCCAATTTGCATGTCCACCCATAATGATTTGGCAGATATGAATTTAAACAGGAGCCATTACCAGAGACCCGACCCTCACCCTGGTGACAGGCTCATCAAATGTGCTTCCTGCTTCAGGTCAAAACCAGACTCGGTCCCCAAGAATGTGGCTCCAGCACTTCATGGCCAAGGCCTTGCAACTAGCCTTGCATTCCAGGGAAACCAAAAGACCTAAACCAATCTTGCTGTTAATCCTATGGATGTGGTAATCCATTTAACATCTAATTTCCTGGCTGCTTTCTGTTGAAGATTGAACAAAACACCCTGCCCTGGCCATTGTGGCCATAGAGGGAATTAATCAGCAGATGGAAATTCTCCCTCTTTCTCTTGCTCTCTCTTTCTTTCTCTCTCTCTCTATATATATAATTCTGCCTTTAAAATAAAATAAATCTTTAAAGTTGGTTTAAAAAAAAAACAAAAAATCAGGCTTAAAAATGTTTGCCCTTTTGTCAAAAAAAATATAGACTGATTCTCTCTTATATAAGGAAACCAACATGGAAAGTGTAGCTTCAGTAATCTGATCCATGCTGGTTTTGTTTTTTTGTTGTTGTTGTTGGTTGTATGCTTTTTTGGCTTTATCTCATGTGTTTTGATGTTTTTTATTTCAGTTTTGTTTATTTCAAATAATTCCTTTTCTCTTGTCGAATTCATCACTGGCTCGTGGATTACACGGTGGCATCATTTTTCCCAAGAGATTTTGTCTCCTTTTTGTCACTCATGTGTTATTACTCAGTAGTGCGTTTTTTTCATGGTGCTATAATTTGTTATTGATGTTGCTGTTGTTGTGGCTGTTCTAACTCATACCAGTTGTTGACCTGTTTTCATGGCTTCTCAATTATGGAAATATATAGTGATGGAGTACTGGGGTCTATCATATACAGATGTGGGGGAATAATGGAACATGCATCCCTGCTTTCAGATGAAAGATAGATTCCCAATGAAACTGTTGGATGCTGGACTGCCTGACATTGTCTGTACCAACAATGTCGGGGTACACTTAAATAAGAGACTAATAGAATTATGATTCCTTATGAATGAGTACACTATTGTAGTAAAATGGGGAAAAATCTGTTGGGGCTGGGAGTTTGGGGGAGAATCCCAGTCTATAAAACTTGTACCACATAATTCAGAATTCAAAATAAAAACATTAATATATATAGAGAGAAATAAATGGTTATAATCTAAAATGGCCCTCTAATAGTTGAAGTATTTCTTAAAGCAAATGTAAGTAAATGTTCTTTAAATCACAGAGAAATAAAAACATTCATTTGGGTCTCTTTCCAAAAAAATGGTTAGCTATAAAGGTGATGAATGGCAGCAGTAGTTCACTAAGGAATTTAAATAATGTATAAGTTCAGCCTTTATGCATTTATTTGTCATACTGATGTTTTATGTTCCAATTTTCTCCTTAAGAAGAAAGTTGATAAATTGTTGATGATATGGTATATGGAGATTAAAGAAAAGACAGCAAGAAATAAAAAAATTAACTTTTGGCCTGGCACAGTAGCTTAGTGGCTAAAGTCCTTGCCTTGTACATACCAGGATCACATATGGATACTGGTTCAGATCCCAGCTGTTCCACTTCCAGCTCCCTGCTTGTGGCCTGGAAAAGCAGTAAAAGACACCCTACATCCTTGGCTCCTCTTCCCTCTGAATGGGGAACTCCTTGAAGACAAAGACCCTTGAGCCGCTCATTTTTGTAGCCACTCATTGATGCACCAGAAGTTGCCTGGTGTTTGCTTTTCTAATGTATAAATCAATCAATACAAGTATCTCTCACGTAGAAGATTTAGTAAAACTGACAGAATGAAAATCAGGATTTCCAGAAATGGGGCAAAAGACCAGCATAGTTTCTTGAACTCAAATATGCATAAAACGAAGTAAAAATGTATTCGCCAACATAAACATCTGCACGTAAACTTTTCATAATGTACGTCAATTAATTTATATCTCTTAAATAAGAATGTAAAAATGAAAATGATGGAATCATAACTCTGAAATGCTAAAAGAACAGGGAAAAACATGTTACCTCTTTGAAGATCTGTATAACCCTTCTCGGCCTTTTGGCTAAGATCAAGTGAAGATTTGTATTACAATGCAAACAGGAAGGCAGGAAAGGATGCTGATGTATGATCCAGTGCAGTGTCCTTTGGAAAAACAAAGCAGTCATTATTTCCAGGAAGATTCTCCAGCATAGGAAAGGCTAGTGATGCAGAGAATTCTTCTTAGGCAAACCCTTTACACCTTACCTTCTACCAGGAAATTCACTCCAGTACAATTTCAGTAGCTAAAAAGAAACTAATCGGGTTGGATAGCTTCTTCTTATCCAGTTTGTGCTTTTAAAAACTGTTGCCAAAGCAGCACATGTGCATTGCGGGAAATTAGAAAGTAATTCATCCTTCAGCAGGGACTGCTGCTACTCACTTAGGTGTCTACCTTTTCAGGCCTTTATGGACATGCGCACATGTATATATGCTTGTATATACAGAATCAGGTGCATAAACATGTCTTTGCAGTTTTATACAAACAGTATTAAATCGTACTGTATATCCTTTACTTCAATTTATTCTTTTTCCATTAAATAATCTCTACATTATCTTTTAATTGATTTTAGCTCCTCCATGAATAAGATTTTATCCAGTGTTCCCCAATTGACCCTAAAAAATCACATACAGCTGATTTATCCAAATATGAAATGCAGGATCCAATTTCGTATTTATTTATCATGTCTTTTAAGTTTCTTGTAATTGACCACAGTATGTTTAGTAAAATACCGACTTTTGACTAAAGCCTAACCAGTTACCTCCCAAGGCATATTCCTGGATTTATCTGGTTGGTTTGTTGATCAAATCAAGCATTTCATCAACATTTGATTTGTTGTTATCTGGTTGATCATTTAATTTGTTACATCCTGTCTTTTCTTCAAATGACACATTATATTTTGTACTTCATGAATTTGCTTTAGATAGTCTGCCAAGAATAATTCATAACAACAGCATGCATTTCACAGAGCATAAATCAAAAAGCACAGAATGAGTGGCTAACCTCCACTTAGGGATGCTGCAGTTGCTCTATTTACTAAGCTACTGTGTTCCCTCCTTTGTATAGCTAAGGTTTCCCTTTTTAATTAGAAAGTAACCTACGACATTTCCTTTCTGCCATTAACCCATAATCAGTTCCTCATTAACCATTTACACAAGGCTTTTGATCATGTTTAGGGTTTTATACATTAGTTGTAAAAGTATGCAGAAAGAACAAGATGGGGTGATCACCGTGCCAGGATACTGGGACCATGGTTTGAATGTGTTGCTTAAACATTCTGTCTTGGAAACGTAATGCCCAGGACCAATCGTGGTGGGAATTAGGACCTACTGAGAAAGGAATAGGCGGTGAGGGTGGGAGAGAGATCAGGGCCCTCAGCAGGGACTGGAGTTCTTCATTGTGAATGTGTTGAGTACAAAAGGGCAAGTCAACCTCATCTGACGCTGGTGTGTACCCTCCCCCTTGCTGTCATCAGGGATGGTGCAGAAAGATGGCTCTCGCCAGAGGCTGGCCCTTCCTTCTTGGATTTCCGGCTGCCAGAATTGTGAGTAAACACATCTATGTTCGTTACAAGTTATCTATCCTCTCTGATCCTCTGTTAGAGGAGTACAAAACAGATCAAGATTTCCAGGGTGGAGAGGCGGGATTGCCGTGGAGGGGAAGGCACGCGAACCATGCGCGTGCGTGTGTGTTTTGGGGGATGGGGGTGCAGTTGAAGTTACAAGTGTTATGATTTAAGTTACACCAGTGTTTGCTTTAGAGATATATTTATGAAACAGTACATGTTGGGAAAAGGGTGCAGGTCAGAGAGGCAACTGCGAGACAGAAGGAATTCACAACCAAACTGAATTTACTGTAAAAGAGAAGTGATTTGCAGAGGGAGGCCAGCTGCTGGCACGTGGTAGTGGCCCTGACGTTCAGTAGGCTGAGCCCTTCCTAATTTTAGGGTTTTGAAAATTTGGGGGGAGTGGGAGCGTTCAGGGCAATGGAGACGTGGGGGACCTGGGGTAGCTTTCACAGACATTTTGACCTTGGCTGGCCTTACCCTCCTAGGAGATTGCCGTTCGCTGTCGGGGAGTTGTAAAGACTGCAGAGCCAGAATGGCTGAGGCTCAGTCTTTGCTTCGTCAGTACAGATACATTTTTATGAAATCTCTGTAAATTTAGGTTTCACAACAAGAATAATATGGGAGTCAAAAGGTAAATTTGGCTATTAACAGGAGAGATAGATGGCAGGACGTTGCTAAAGGTTACTAACCCTGCTCATTGAGCATTGTCACCTGGCAGCACACATGTGATCCAACTATACATGTAGAAAGAATAATTAAAGTAAGCCAGTGATAAAAACATTTGCAAAGAAATTTGTGTACTTAGAAAATGCTTGAAAAAATAACTCATTTGTTTGATGGGAAAATTTTCCATGTGAGCAATAAGCCTAAAAAGTAATCTATTAGAACTAAAAGTCTTCGTGGAGATGTAGTGGGTATTTATAAAATAATAGTAAACCACAAAACCATTGTGAATATGCCTTTATGCATAAGAGTTGTCACTTAAAACACAACAGAGTCAATGAGATGTAAGTAGTTTTCAACAATTGAAACTGCCTTACACAGAAGGTAGGAAATTTACAACACAAATTATTACTACTGCTACTGTTACTATTTTACATTTCATTTAAAAATACATAGACTCTAAGTCATAAGATTCATTATTGAAAGAAGATGTATCATCCCTTCTTATATATTTTCAAAACATTCAGTTTGAAACAAATTGTCTCAGTATCTTTACCAGGTGAAGTCCCCCAAGGCAGTGAAAGCATTTGCCCGAGGAGTTCTGATTTGCAATAGAGTACTGCCACCTGCTGGACGTCTATCATATTTGCGTTCCAAAATACCACTCAACTGTGGTACTTTGTTTTTGCAAAATTTCCCATCTTAGTTCCCGTGAGTCAAGTACATCCGTCTTCCTTCAACAAAGTTCAACACCCTGTTTTGTCTAGATGGTGCCCCCTTACACACTTTCTCTGGAATTCTTCTATAAGTGAAGAAACACAAATACACAGATACACACACTTTCTACCAATTATCTCTCATGTATACCTATTACACCTGTATTTTGTATTGTTAGAACCTATTGTTTAACCTTTCAGCTGGACATTTCATTTGGCAATTGAATTCTCATCTGCACCCTGAAGTCTGTTTTCTGGGCATCCCCATTTCGCTTCACCTGTACATATTTCATAATCGATGATCGTGCCGTCATAAAAAGAACACCCAGCCTTCCTCAGAATCACCTTGAGAAAAATGCAGAAGGAGCCGTTCATGTGTGGTTCTGTGAGTTTCAGGTTTAAGGACAGGCTGATGCTCAAACAGATGAAATCCTTTAGAAATGGAAGGGTTGGCCAGATGCAAGCTGCGCTATGATGATGCCATCCAGGGCTACGCACGGGTGGGGTGGCACAGGTGGGGTGGCATGCCATGCTGAGGAGTGCCCATGCAACTCTGATAGCAAATCATCTGATCTGGTGGTTTATCTCACATCTGGCACGCCAATGAGATGAAAAGGGAACTGCATGACACTCAAGTCAGAATGCTCTCTGTTGCTTCAATTATATTAAAAAGGCAATATTAATCCCAAGATCTCGTGGATGTCTCACTCTTCAACACACCTTAACATTTATCAGTTATTTTGAAAAGGAAGAATAACTGTGTATGATTTAAAGTTTCCACCAAACATTTTTAAAAATCTTAAAAACCAATCTCGATTATGTTTGAGTCTATTAAGCCAAAATAAATTTGAAACCACTTGAGCGAATATCTCAGAGCATGCCCCACATGCGGGACTTGGGCTGGGTGGGAAACCGGGTGGGGCTTCTCCCTCAATATCCCCCTCTACCTCAGATACATGAAGGAAACAATATGGAAATAATAGTCATACCCACTTTCTGGTAGCCCTTGACCCTTTTTACCCAAATTAACTATGTAAAGATTGTCAAAATAAAAATAAATAAATAAATAAATAAATAAATAAATAAATAAATAAAATGAAAAGGCAAGCTAAAAAAAAAACATGAAAGACCATATGAGCAAAGTAAGAAAACTCCTCTGAGGCATTTGGGGGTGGGAATGAAGGAGCTGAATGGTCGTTGATTTCCATATTAAAGAACTCATTAGAATGCTGAAACTAGAATCCATCATTCATTTCCATCTCGGCTGTATTTTGTAACTGGCTTCAGCATGCTAAAGGGCTGTGGGTGTTGAGACTCCAAGAGCTTTAGACCAGGACTGCTACTCTGTATCAGAAGTTTGTATCTTTTGCTCAGCTTTGTCACATGAAGGGCGATGCATAGCAAGATACTGCAATATCTATTCCTGCCAGTTGTAATTCCTACTTCTCTTCTAAGGCATTTAAAGCAAGCAAACATGAAGTAGCTCTATCCAGCAATTAGACTGTAATCTCCCCTCATATATGTGATGTCAGTCATTAAGATGGTGGGGAAACACTGGGCATGGGAGGGGGTGGGTGATCGGCAGGTAGGAGCTCTCCTCCGGAGGACAGAACTGAAGCAGCCACGGAGCGGATGAAGAGAACTGGAGTGCACACGGCTAATTGAATCAAACGTGGACACATGAGAAGCAAGTGGAAATAAATGAACGGGTTAACACCCGTCAGGATCCAAGCAGCTTACAGGCACCGTAGGCCTGAAATGTTCATTACATTATATGCCTTGATTCTCTTACTCTGATCAACTCTCGGATGTGCCATGGTCTTAATATTACTTGTGGAAGTTTAATGATCTCCATTTGTAATGGAATCAATCAGGATATTCCTATCTTTTTGACATTAAATATGTCCATGGTTCAAAACTAACAAATTAGTGGACTTTTTAAAAAAGTATACATTGTTCTCCAGGGTTAAGTTTATATTTCTCTCTGTGCCTAAAGCTTTTCAACCAAAAAAAAAAAAAGGGAAGAGTAGTAATATAAAGAAAATAAGCTGTAACCTTCGTGTTGTTCATTTTTACCAAAGTTGGCAAGAAGATTCTTATCAATTCTTGGCCCACTGGCGTTCCAAGTTGTGTCTGTTCACTGACCATCAGGAAGCGCTGGAGGGAAGGATTGGTTTTTTTTTAAAAATATTTCTTTTCAGCAGAAATATAAATTTACAGAGAGAAAGATTTTCCATTCGCTGGCCCACTCCACAAGTGGCCACAAGGCCAGAGCTGAGCCCATCTGAAGCCAGGAGCCAGGAGCTTCCTCCAGGTCTCCCACGCGGGTGCAGGGTCCCAAGGCTTTGGGCCGTCCTCGACTGTTTTCCCAGGCCACAAGCAGGGAGCTGGATGGGAAGTGGAGCTGCCTAGACGTGAACCAGTACCTGTATGGGATTGCAACAGTTGCAAAGCAAGGATTTAGCCATTAGGACATCATGCCAGACTCGGAGGATTGGCCTTTAAGGGCAAGAGTTCCATTAGATTTTGGAAGAATGAAATGTTAGGAGTGAAATGAAAGGTTCTGCAGAAACAAAGAAAACTGAATTATCCTCAGAAGGCACCAAGTCTTTCCTCCTCTGCTTCCAAGAATGTCCATCTTGGTTAAAGAACCTGTGCTTCTTCAAAGGATCAGAAGGGGGCGCAGTAGAGCTGAAACCATTCCTCCCTTTCTACATGCTATCACTGACAGAGGATGATTAAGACTTTGGATCTCAACAGAAAATGGAAGACCACATTCACACCAGCTGCCTCCTGGTCTCCCAAAGGGGACAGAGGACCAAAGACTTGAGTCATCCCCCACTGCTTTCCCAAGCAGTGAACTGGATTGGAAGTGGAGCAGCTGGGACATGAACAGGTGCCCACATGGGATGCTGGCACAGTAAGCAGAGGCTTAGCCTGCTACACTGCAGCACCCTGAACATTTTATTTATTTACTTTTTAAAGATTTATTTATTTATTTGAAAGTCAGATATACAGAGAGGAGGAGAGACAGAGAGGAACATCTTCTGTCCGATGATCCATTCCCCAAGTGAGCGCAGCGGCCGATACTGTGCTGCTCCAAAGCCAGGATCCAGGAACTTCTTCCGGGTATCCCACACGGGTGCAGAGTCCCAAAGCACTGGGCCATCCTCAACTGCTTTCCCAGGTCACAAGCAGGGAGCTGGATGAGAAGTGGAGCTGCCGGGATTAGAACCGGCGCCCATATGGGATCCCGGCGTGTTCAAGGCGAGGACTTTAGCCGCTAGGCCATGCCGCCTGGGCCCACATTTTATTTTTTAAAATTGAAATCATATCATTAATCTTTCCAGACTACAAAGAATTAAAATCAGATATCAACAGCATAAATATTACTAGGAAAGTTACATATGAGAATTAAAATATGCTCCTGAATTAAAGCAATTAAAAATAAATTTAAAAATATTGAAACAGATGAAAGTGAAAACACAATATATCAAAATTAGTGAGAAATAGCAAATCCAGCCTAAAGAGGGAAGATTGTAGCAATAAATGCACACATTTAAAAAATTAAAAATTTCAGGCAAAAAAATTAAAAAAAAAAACATTTAATGACATATCTCAAGGACTTAGAAAAGCAAGAACCAACCCCAGAATTAGCAAGCAGCAAGAGATCAGAGCAGAAATGGATAAACACTGAAATTAATGAAACAATGCAGCAGACCAACAGAGAAAAAAAATTCAAATAACTAAAATTAGGCATGAAGAAAAAGGCACTAAAACTTGCAGTACAGAAATGCACAAAAACTATGATGAATAACTATATGCAACCAAACTCGAAGTGTTGAAAACAAAACCCAGAATTTTCTGCACATATATAACCTACAATGATTACATCAAGAAGTTACATAGAAAATCCAAGCAAATTCATAACAAATAATGAAATATAAGTAGAAACTAATCAATGAAAAATCCAGTACTGTGGTTTTACATCATAATCCTACAAAACAATGAGTAAACAATTCCAGTATTTTGTCAAACTCTTCCAAAATACTGAAAAGGATGAAACTGCCAAACTTGTTTTATGAGACCAGCATTACTCTGACTCAGAAATAAAGCAAAGACACAACACAGAAAGCAAACTAGAGGCCAGTGTCCTTGATAAGGAAATGTGAAAACTCTCAACAAAATATTAGCAAGTCAGATCCAACATGATGTCAAAAAAATACATTGTGATAAAATGAATTTCTCCCAGTTATTCAAGAACGGTTTAATGTTTGCAAATTAATGAATGTAATAAAGCACATCAGTGGAATGAAGAACAAGCCATAAGATTTGAATAGATGTGGGAAAAGTATTTGATAAGATTCAACATCCTTTCATGATAAAAACTCTCAATAAATCAGGTATAAAGGAACATACCTTAAAATTATAAAGGTTATATGTGACAAACCCACAATTAGTATCATACTGAACGGCGAAAAGCTGAAGCCATTTCCCCCACAGATCTGGTAAGACAAGGGTGCCCATGTTCATTGCTATCATTCAACATAGTCTTGTACATTCTAGCAAAAGCAACTAGGAAAGAAATAAAAGACGTTACAATTGGAAAGGAGGAAATCAAAATATATCTAAATATGTAAACTGTGTAGACATTTAGGCTCTTATTACTGGGATCTGAAAATTCCTCTGATTCAGTGAGATACTAGGGTGTTTTCTCTACAAAGTACAAGCAATTTCTGGTAGGAATTTACATAATACATAGAAGTCTCTGGAACATTTTCTGTGTGAGCATGGAATGGAATCTGGCATTAGTGTTTTATGGGCTATGAGAAAGCTTGTCTATCAGTGAGGTAGTATTTGAATCTTGCTTTTATTTCAGAAATAAAGAGGTTGTGTAATAATGAAATTAACTGCAGTTCTAATTAATTTTTCATTCCTTAAGCAACACATTTATTTTAAAAATTTAAAACCTCTTTTGTGATAGCCTAGGGAATGCTTAGCAAATTTTTCTGTTTCCCACCAGGGCAACTTTTGTACCAAAAACAATGGAACCAGCAAACAATGAGACAAGTACAAACTTCCCCCCACACACAATTTAATGTTGTAAAAAGACAAGAAATACAAAAGTTATCAAAAATCCATATTTATAGGTTCATTAGGAGGCGAAACAGTAGGGCTGGAACTCTTCTTATAATTGATTCATGGTACAAAGTAAAAATAATATCAAAAATACAGCAGCTACAACTGTCCAAAGCAGAAGCCACCTGCAAAAGGGTGGGACAGAGTGGGCTAACCGGGCACCCAGCGTGTCACGGCCTCAGCGACACAGGTTGGACGGGCTCAGCTCCCAGGGTCTGAAAGGAGGGTCACTTTGCACGCCTGGAGTCCACTTCTTCAAGAAGCCACTCGATGCCGTTCAGAAAGCCAGCGAGAGTCTCAGCATCGGCGTCCTGCACCTGTGAGGGAGGAGAGCGGTTGTCAGGGACAGCCTGGGGCCAGCGCCTCCCGGGCAGGGGCACACTGGTCCCCACACTGAGGCAGCAGGAGTTCAAGGATCCAGAAACACTGGGGGAACATCACTCCTGGATAAAAATGTGATCCTGTCTAGGGCATCACATCAGAGTAATTCGGAACTCAACTTTAGAAATGAGAGGAAGTGCATTTGCATGACCAAAGGAGGTGGAGAAATGGAATTAAATTAATATTGGTGCCTGAAACTTTTGAAATCCACAGGCAGTATGTCTTTGTGTTTTGCTTTTATTTATTTTCATGATATGCATTTTCCATGAACTTTTCGGAGAGCCTCTGTATGCATGGGTTTCAAAACGTGGGCGGCGGGGGGGGGGGGCAACCAAAATAACTTTTAATTCCATTTTCCAACAAAACAGGTAAAATACTCTTCGTATTAGAAGAGGCCTCCATCGGATTGACTTTGAAAATGGAAATACTTTTTCTGAATCCATAGGGTCAGCTGGCAAACATCATGATGATGCAAAACTGTGTCTTGAAGACCGTGATTGCTCCTGGTAGCAAAGCTCAGATTCTGACCTGTCAGCGGGCTGCACCTCTACCAGGAGCCTTCAAAGATTTTGTCCCAGATTTTTTTGAGGGGACAAAAACAACCCCTTACATTCCACAGGACATGAGCCTCCCAAAGATTCTGCAGAGCTCCACGGGAGAGGCAACGATTAGAAAGTCCGTTTTCATTCAGCAAAAGCATTTCCAGATTTAATTTTTATTTTTTTTGTCACCCAGAGGTTTTCATGTCAAGGATGTGTCATTTGTTTAATAAAGATTTTTTTTTCCCCACAGTACCGATTTACGTGCGCAGGGGATCAGCCCTCCCCTTCCCCAGACCTCCCTTCTATTATTTGTCCCTATGATAGTCCTTCGTTGCCCTGTTTCAGGCTTAACTTTCTGATATATCAATGTATCCTGACATGAGGAGTTAAAGGAAGAAAATAAAGTAAAAGAACATACAAGTATGTTTAAAAAATAGTAATGGGAATCCTATTGGAAAAGGGGTGTTTCATTTGAAGAAAGGATTCTATAATTTAAATACATTTTGGAAAGTAATGAGCCACAAGATGGAACCTATACTTCTGATGCATCAATAATGAAAAACAGTGTAGCTGCATCTAAGCCAAACAATTTACCATTACTATTGCGGGACTGTCAGGACAACGCAAAGGCTAGTAAGGAACACTTGAGCAGTTGTGGGTTAGCAACACCAATCAAATGGCTCTCATGGATTAAGCTACTGAAAGTGAGTTCAGGTCTTGGCATTTAGCCTAGAGTTAGGATGCGCGTGCCCTATGCTGGCATGATCAGGTTCAATTACCGACCCCAGCTCCCTGCTGGTGGACACCTCGGGCGGCAGCAGTGCTAACTCAGGTTAACCGAGCTTTCTTCACCCTGGAGGGAAATCTAGACTGAGCTCCCAGGTGGCCTCACAGCTTTAGCCCCGGGCCCAGCTCAGGCACTGCACGCATG
Source organism: Ochotona curzoniae (assembly GCF_017591425.1). Classification (NCBI taxonomy): domain Eukaryota; kingdom Metazoa; phylum Chordata; class Mammalia; order Lagomorpha; family Ochotonidae; genus Ochotona; species Ochotona curzoniae. The sequence goes on along the minus strand of NW_024465582.1, from coordinate 19,942,315 downwards.
CATTTACGGAGTAAACCCGCAAGAGGGCGCTCTCTATGCTGGCTCAGTGTTTCTCTCAAAACCAAAGCCAAAGCCAAGACAACCACCACCACCACCACAGCAACAATGAAAAGCCCTGACTTACAGAATGCCATTTCATCCAAGAGTATGATGCGCCGGAACGGATAAAATCAGAAGACAGAATGGAGAATAAAATGAGGTTTGTATCTCCAGGGAAGGCAGGAGCTTACCATCCACGGGTGCTTTCGGAGATTCAGACGCAGCTCATGGGCCAAATAAAAACAAGGCATCCTTTTGATACTTGCTTGAGAAATACAAGCTAAAACCAGCATGGGTCTGCCTGAAGGCCCAAAAGCTGGATCTGTCATTGCCGTAATACGAGAATACTCATCTTGCCACTCGTGTCCTGTGGAATGTAAGTTTAAATCATTAATTTGCATCACTTAAAACAGTTTGAAAAAAAATTTTTTTAAACAAACAAAAAGGGGGAACAAATTTTAACAGGATCCAAACATAACAAACGGCTTCTACTGCTGGTTCACTCACATGTCTGTATTCTTACAGAAGTAAAAGTGCTTGGGCATGCGCACTCTCCCAAATCCTGTCACTACCCTTTCTTTCCATCTAACCATGTTATTAGGTCTACCGTTTTTCCTAAAATGATCAAGTTTGTCCTTTACAGAATGTCTAGATCCTTTATGTTTTGGGGCAGGCAACATTTTTAAATGACCCCCGCATACCTTATCCTTGCACAATCCTTTTGCCTTTGGGTGTTGGAGGAACCTGTATATATGATGGAATACACCCCCATGCTTAAACTTAGACACACAATTGACTTTAAGAAGTAGGGAGTTATGCTCAGAGAAGATGTTCTAATCAGGCAGGCCCTGTAAAGCAATTCCTGTTGATGAGGAAGATTCTAAGGAAGGGAGAGTCTCCATACAGGATTTAAAAATGGAACCATGGGAAAGAATTTCTTGGCTGATAGCCAGCAAGGAAACAAGGACTTCAGGGCAATGACAGGAACCTGAATTCAGCCAGTAACTTGGATGATCTTGGAGGCAGTTGCTCAACAGAACCAACAGGAGGGGATATAATCCATATGACACCACCCTAATTTTAGTCATGAGATCGTAATTAAGAGAAGCCATTTTCTACCATGCCCAGATTTCTGACAGAAGGAACTATGAGCTAATAAGCAAGGGATGCTTTAAACTTCTATAGTTGAGCTAATTTATTACATGCCAATTGAAATGAACAACTAGTATAATTATCACCAGAGTACAGATAAACCTAACAGGCATCTCCTGCATTTTGGCAACAAGTCCCATTGATTTTTTGTTATTCTAGACTATTTCTCTTTTGCTTACCTTAATGTTATTATTAATGTTATGATGATGGTAATTATTATTATTATTATTTTACTATGTGGTTTTATAGGCTCTGGGGTTTTTCCTCTCCTTCCCCAAATCCCCTATTCTCACTGATTTCCCCAATATTACTGTAGTAGTAGAGTCCTTTATACACAGTCACATGTCCATCATTCTGCTATTTAAGTGTAACCTTACATTGTAGGTATGGACAATGGCAGAGGGTCCAGCGTCCTATTGTCAAGATATAGTCAACAGTTTCTTTGGGAGTTGATCTTGTGTTTGAAAGTAGAGATGTACACTGCATTGCATCTTCACAACTGGCTATGATAGTTTCTATTTTTAATCATTTTATTTCCACTACAGTTTCATTTAGTTGTATTTCTGTAGGCTTTAAAATGTTATACAGCTATAATTCATTGTTACCTTGCTTTTACAAAATTATAAAAAAGTAAAGTTAGGAACAAAATCTTCTTTGTGAGCTATATGTTTCCATCCCAGGGTTCTTCATTTCATTTTGCAGATGCAAATTTCATTGAGTCCCATTTTCTTCTGCCTGGAGAGGCTCTCCTTTAGGATGCCTTGCAGCTCAGATCCACTGAGGAAGAATTTCCTCAGTGCTGAGGGCTGAATCTACCAACCATATGTGTTCCATTCATGTTTTGGATATTTCATTGCCAAGGCCACAGTGTTAGAAGGTGGGTCCGTCGGTGAGAGCCTTCATGAAAAGATGAAAGCTGCTATGAAAAATGGGACCTGCAGAAGACAGGCCTCTTCCTTGCCTTCCTGCACTGTGAGTGCACTTATTCCTCTTGCCCTTCACCTTCTGCCTTGGGAGGATGCAGTTAAGAAGGTCTCACCAGATGCTACTTGTTACACTTTGAGGCCTCCAGAACTTGAGGAGTAACGGTCCGGTCTTAACAACCTACCCTGTCTGTGCTGTTCTGTAGGTGTGAAAGAAGAATCTAAGCCACTTGGGTTGGGCTTCTCTGAAATGGTTGACTTGGCCTTGGTTTATGAAAACATGTTCCTGCTGGTTCTAAGATACCCCTCCCGGTTCTCTGCTGCAGGGATTTCCTTCCAGGGCTTTCCAGCCTGCAGCGACTCTATCAGCAAGTACGACTCTGGACCTCTGTGCACGTGTTTCCTTTTTCTCCAGCTTCCTAAGTGAGCTCAATGTAGGGGCTTTTCCCAGGGTTTCAGCCTCACTGTTGAACTTGGCCCTGTACTGCAGAAAAGTCTCCAACACAGATGTCATTTCCTTCCCCAGGTCAGCAACGCCTGTTTTATAGCAGGATCATCACCCCAGGTGGGATTCCCATCCCTTTCTTCCCCCAAGGCTAGAGAGAGCTTTGGTTTCTGATCTCTCTCCAGTGGCAGCCATCCTTTGCCTGCAAACTGGAAGCCAGAGGAATTCCTGTCCCTATCTCTAGTGGCAGACAGTTGTAGTTGGCTTCCTACAGGAAAGGATATGGAAAGCAGTAGGATTTACCAGCCTGTGCAGTAGTCACCATCAGTACTGGCATGCCTCCATCACCATGGTGAACACTCAGCGTTCCTTGCTCCATCACAAACCTTCAACATGACCACCCAATGGAGGCCAGAGTCTGGGGGGGGTGTGTGTTAGGAAAGCTTTTCTTTGAAACTTGTAGTTTTAAACAGGAGTATGTGGAGGGCAGACTGGAGAAAAAAATAGGGACCGCATACATTCTAATTCCTGATTATACCCACATAGTATGGAGACCTTAGTGGGAACTCAACCATTGGTTGAACAAATGAATTCATTTTTATATCGCTTCTAATTTTTGCTTTTATATGTCTTTCTGATCATTTCCATAGAACTTCAAAATATAATTGCTTTTGTGCCTAGCAGATCATAAGAAAAATAAATTCAATAACATTCAAACCAGTGCATTAAAGAACTATATCATTTACATGTACACACATATTTATCTATGTATATTTTATATATACACATTTAAATGTGTGTAATAATTATATATAAACTTCATCTATTTTATCCTACCTTATTCACAAAGGATTTTGAAAAACTTTCTAATCCAGTGTCACTGTGATTTCACTGTGAGAGCATTCTCGACTAAACTACTTGCTGAAATAGTTGCACTTAACTAACAGCTCACTGTTACATGTGTCTACCATCTAGGTGAAAACAAACTTTTTTGTAATGATCTGCATAAATTTTAAATAAGACAACAATCAGACAAAACATCATTTTTTGCAGAAACCTCAATAGAAAGACAATATTTACACTGGAGCATCAAACTTTGACATGCAGCAGAATTCCCTGGGTGCTTATGAAAAAGAACCAGCCAGGACACAACGCTGATCTATGAATCATAACCCCTACAGGTTGAGATTAGCAGCTTTATGCCTCAGTTGGTCCTGATGCACACCAAGGCATGAGAAGGCATTATGAAAAGACACAGAGAAGCACATGGATAACATGCCACTCTATTTAGGAAGCCATTTTTTCATTTGTCTCACAAAGAACAACCTAGTGATGTTTTTCAAAGGAAATACTAGCCAGCTTACTTTTATGAGCTTCAGCATTCGCAACGTAGATGAATCCATCCACAACCTCACACACCTTCTGGATTTGTGGAATCACACTGTAGCGGCTCCCTTGTTGGTCATCTCCTTCGTTCTGGACACTGAACATCTTATTAACTGCACTGGTATGCTCTTCTCTTGCTCTGTCTCTCTCCTTCCTAAAAAAAAAGTGAAGGTAGAAAGTCAAATGATGCTACACAGGCTCCATCCCCCTATAACTAAATGTTCTAGTTCTGACATTTCAATTAGGCCACCCAGGTAGGCCTTACCTGGTAGTTGAATATAATATCAGGATGTTGAATTTATGTTGGTTGTTCAACTGAAAATTGACTCCTGATCCAATACCTAAAGGAGAAAATTGCAATTATCAAAACACATCATTAGGAAAGGCAAAAAAGACTAAAAATGTACTCAGTGAGGGTACAAAGGGCTCCCTCTCTCCACCTCTATCCTCAACCTTTGCTCCAAATTATCACCATCTCTTGCTTTGACTTTTATAATCTCTTGTATTAACCCATCCTGCACTAGTCCTTCTTCTGACAGTAGCCAGAGATTTTAATAAACAATGTTTTTCTAAATATGTCTCTTCTCTACAAAGTCATGGCTCCTCAGTAAAGAAGCAAAACCTTAATGTCATCTGGCCTTACCTTGTTGGAGACCAGGCTAGCTTTCATACCCTTCATGCCTGTGTTATAACCAATCTACTTGCATAAATAAGCTATGCTTCCATTCTAGGTAATACACTCATACAAAATGCTGAATCCTCTGGGCTGGCACTGCAGGCCTGGAGGCCACACTGACTATAGTCCTCACATCGTTAGATGTGATGCATGTCCCACAAGATAAAAAACAAACATACAAAAAAACTGCTCCTGATATTTATTTTCATCAATATATTTCCTAGAAATTATCCTTTCAACATATCTGACTTGGTCTGCAAGGGCACTATACTGCTGTATACTTCGGAGCCAAAACCCATTTTCTCACAAGGTTTGAGGCACAGTGAGATGGCTGACTTTATTCAATCACTTGGTTTCTATGTAAAACAAGTAATTGCATTTCATAATCAGAAAATTCCCCAGATTTCCGACCTCTTCCTCAGATGTAACTTCCAACTCGCAGCCTTCCCCGAGCTGGCCTGCACCAGGGACTCTTCTATTGCATTGTATTCTCGATTGCTTATTTTCTCACACCTTACGTTAAAGGAGTCAAGTTGCTGTTTTTACTCCCTATGTCATGTCTAAACCCTTATTCATCAATCCTATTTGAGCTTCATCCATTTGAGAAACACACCACTCAACTATATCATCATTTCTCCTTCCTTAGGCTTGTTGCTTTTCATTCTTTTTTGAATAGTCCCCTCCCCGAAAACATTCACTAAAGCTTTCATCACACATTTCACAAATCTTTCTCCTCATTCTCAACATGTTCTAAATCCATGTGTGCTCCACAGGATTCCCAAATCTCAGTGTCTAGCCCCGACTGTATTCTTGAAATCTGGACGTATAAAGTTACAACATTATTTGTTCAGGTACCAGATGCACAGGGACATCCTAAGGGCCTGAAACCACTCAAACTCCTAAAAACAAACTGAGAAGATCCCTGTCCTCATGAGCTTCCCTTCAAGTGGAGCACACAGGGTAGGCATCTCCCTTCGGATCTTCTCTGAAGTTATCCAAGTCAACAATACTCCAAAGAAAAGCTGTTATTCTCTTTAGAGATCCCTCCCTGACCCCAACCATCTCTGAGCCATTCCTTCAATGATTTTGAATCCTCACACACAGTTGTGTCATCTAACTGTAAACTCAAGTGGAAACCTGCAGCCCTCCGTACCACTGCTCATACAACATGCACTGTCAACTTTAGATCCTTAACATTCATCTTCTGAGGTCAGTTCAGACCCTCTTCATATTTTTAATCACAGAGTGAAGTAGTTTCCTCAGGTATCAACATGCCATTAGCCCCTTCTAACTCATTCAGAAGGCAGAGTTAGCTTTCTATGGTGTACTCATAATCACCTCAATCCTCTTGATTAGAGTCCTTCAACAGCTCTCAAATGCTTTGACATGATACGTAAGTGCCCGCCACCTGGCTCCACTATTTTCTAGACACAAGGGGCTTCTTCAGATGTGTCCTGCATAGCCAGAGCTTTGTGCTCTTCGATATGGAGTTCTCACTGCTGAGAATACATTTGACCCAATCTTTTCCTAATGGCCCATCAAATTTGTGTCTCCTAGAATGTAAGACTATGGTAAAAGTAAAGAATACGTTGTCAGGATGCTAAAGTGCATTTCTTTCTGTTTACCCCATTGGTGTCAAGTTGTGCTTGAATGATGATGTATTATAAATGAACATGAAAATTACCATCAATCTGCCTGTGTGGCAAGCCAGCCGTAGGACAGAGTTCCTCAGAAGACATCAAGCTCAACACCAAAGATGTATTCAGTTCTTCCAAACCTGGTCCAAACATAGCAAACCGTGGCTCATTTTGTATGATCAACGAGTGTAAAAAAGAGGTGACAGCGCCATACACAGGCCGGCTGGATTTTAAGGCTCTTCTTGTATGTGGACAACACATTTGATAGCTGTGTGAAATTATCACAGTTAGAAAACAAGTGCACAATACTTGGCCAGAGAATCATCTAACAGTATGTAACTTAATGGGTACCTACAGTCAGGAGATGGTGACTAACACAGTCCTCAGGGCAGCTTATGGTGACAAGGAAGTAAGAGGGTGAGAGACGCCCAGGGCATGGTCATGTACTTTCTTACCCTTCCCTGGGATTCTTGGCTGAATGATGGGATCTAACACTTGTTTGGGCAAAGTGCATTGCAGTAATGATTCTTAACCTGAGGAGGGCCACTCCTTAGCTCATGGCAGAAATGGCTGATAATGTCTGAACGGTATTTGCATTGTCACAGCTGGGGGAGTTGTGCTACCAGCAACTGGTGGGAGAAGGACAGGGACTCTATAGACCATCCTATGACACACAAAAACTCCCTTCCCCCAGGCACGCACACAGCATATAATCCACAATGTAGTAGTGCCAAGACTGAGCAGGCTTCCACTGAAGATAAACTACACAGAGACTTTGGTAGAAAGCCCCTGGAGGCTAGCTCCACCAACACCAACAACAAAGTACTGAGAGCACCCATACAGCCAAATGTCTTGGGGTCCCCTATTAATAATCCCAATCATACTGTTCAGAGCAGTCCCAATGATCCTTAACTGAAAGCCTAGCAAAATAAGAATCATTGTCTTTCTCAATGGCTATCAAGCTCTAAATGAGCAATTCAATGTTTTCTCAAAAATTAAAACAAAGTTACCCGAATCCCAGTAAAATCAAAAACCTTTTAAATAAATCAAGTTAGTTAAGAAAATTCACTAACTTAACAAAATCAGCTTTGTTAGGGTCATGATAATCTCTTAAGGAAAATAGAATCAGCTTTGAAACAGTAGGCTTGGCCCAACCAGAGCACTTTAATCCATTATATAAACCACTCGGAATCCTAACTTTGGTTCATCCAAGGTTTTAAACATTAGCTATAACTGGTATAATGATCAACAATAGCTACTATGATTATTACTACTCCCTAGAGAAAGTAATTCCACAGCATCTATACATGATGCCATAGTTGCTGATGAGGCCCTGTAGAGGCACTACCTGACAAGTAGGGCAGAGTGGCACATGTTGACATTGTAATTGCCAAAAATGCACATCTTTGATCAGTCTCCCAAGACCTGACATAATGGCATGTAGACTGGAATAGGGAAATACTGGGGGAGGTGGGGATATGGTATGTAGCTACTGAAACCAACACAGCAAAACAATTCTTACCTAAAGAATGAATATTTTCCTTGAATTGCTTACAATGGCTTCTTTAGGGTTCTTAACAAAGCAGGTCATATCCACATGTAGTCACATTATGAATCTTAGAAGCAGCATGAAGGGGTTTTCAATCTGAATTCTAAGCTATTGAAACCCTATCTGGACCTCTGGGAGAAGACAAATAAAAGGCTTTTTGCGGGGTGATCAGAAAGTCTTGTTTCCCAGAGCCCCCAAAGGGCTTTCTTCTCTGCCAAAGAACTGGTCTCCAATCTCTGGTCATTCCTTTTCTGGATATGGGAAAGCACTCACGACTCAACAAAAATAACAAGTATTCTAAGATAACGACAGTTTTTGGAAATATTTTTTTGTCTTGCCATCAGCACTGCTTATAACTATCCAAATACTGGCTGGGCAGCTTGGGAAGACAGAAAATGTTAAAACTCAAAGGGTTCTATGAAGAAAATCATGTGAGTCAGCCCCTAATTTTGAAAAAAAAAAAAAAAAGTTCACTTAGATAAAATCCATGCTACAAATTACCAGCCTGGTGAATACAGACTTATCCATAGTAACTGAGTAACATTTAGTATGGTTCTTTTAACTGGTACTTACACAGCCATGTAGTCCACCAAGGTGCTGTCAGTAACCTCAGAGATGGGCTTCTGCAGCATTTCCAGATCCGGAAGAGACTTCCAGTCCACGGAAGACCATGAAGGGAGATCTCGCAGGAGAAAAAACCTCCACAGAATGGGATCCCGCACGGTTTCATTCCAGTAATGATTCGTGCTTCCCAACTGACACAGATCGTGCGGGGAAAGGAACGACAGTATATACAGCTGTACGTCGAGCTGGAGCAGGGGCAAGCAGCCGGGAGGGGAAGAGCATCAAAAACGGGTCTCAGGAAGTTGTAGTTTGGGGCGTTATACACCCAACAAAGGTTGCACTAAGGAACTTAGGGCAACTTCCAGCCTGATTTTAATAGTTAGACCTGTCATTATGTAACTGTCTGCCTAGCATCAGGGGGTACAGATAAAAAGAAAACCAAACCAAAAACCACTGCCCATTCTTTCAAGCAAAATAACCAGGTCCTCTCCTCATGTCATCTATTTTATTATGGATATAACTTATTCTTCAAAATGAAAATAAGCCGTTATCAAGCAGAGAGTTTTCTGTTGTCATCTATTAAACCGGCTCCAAGAACCTCTCTATGGGGCAGTATTTCCATGTAGAATGGACGTTTAGTGTGAGTAATCAATAATCCAAAAGTGAAAACAGACTTGAAATAATTTCCACGAGTTTCTGCTCTATTTTCTGAGCTGCCTGAAAAGTATAACAATAAACGTGGCCAATCCTTGCAGCCACTCATCTTCCTGCATTCACTTCTAATACATGGTCACAGCTGCGATATCCTGCTAGCTCTTGGTTTGGGGGACCCCCTCCTGTGTGTTTCAAGCCTCGAGTAGCAGTAATGGTCTCCTTATTTCCCTCAGGTGTCCTAGTCCCCGTGCGGGGTGCCTGTGTTAGGGGTACAAAATCAGGAAGTGATTTGGCTGGCCACCTGCCCAGCTGGGGAGCACCAGGGGTCACTGCCAAGGCCAGTCGGGTACAACTGCATCTTGCTGGTGATGACACTGCCAGGAAGCACTGGGCAGGGCCAGATCCAGGCCCCGGGTCCTGGAGCCCACCCCCTAAAGTTCCCACAAATCTCCTGGGGGGCGGTTCTTCCAGCCTAAGCTCGGCCTAAGCCAGTCGCGGCCCGCGCTCACCGGCAGCCGAGTCAGGGAGCTGGCCTTCTCCTCCTCTTCCGCCTCCTCGCGAGGGGCAGTCCTGGCCACCCTCTCCTTACCAACCGACTGCCAGAAGTTCCTCCAGCCGCTGAGGATGGCGGCTTCCAGGCGGCCCCAGTCGCTGGCGGCCGGCGGCGGGGAGCTGGATTTACTGCGGGGCTCGCTTCCTGCCATGGTCACCGGCCCGGCGCATCACGCGCCGCAGGGCCGCGCCCGCGTGTTCGCCTCTCCCGCCTCTCCCGCCGCGGGGGGAGTAGCGTGTCCGCAGCCGGACCAGGCACCCCTGCAATAAGGTTCCTCACCCTCTTTCATTCCTGGCCCCAGGCTCGGCCACGCCCACCTCTGCCCACACTGTCACACTCCCTGACTTCACCTCTTGGCTGTACTTGGTCGCCCGGGGTGACTCATGCTTTTTCCAAGATCCACTACCACTATGCTGGGCTTATTAGTTGCTTCTTTCTCAGGGATGTGCTTTGTTTTTAATCATAGTTTGTTTGTTTGGCACAAATTGTACGTTGTGCTTGAAAAACTTGTTTTCTCAGGGATTAACAAGAATTGAGACTGGTGATGCAGTAGGAATCACTACAACATAAAGGAATTTGTTAAATGTCCCACCCACAAACCTTTTTTCTTCATTTATTCACATTCCTAAGAATAGAATTTTAAAAGCACAGGATTAAGTGTACTGTTCTTATTGCAGGGCATAAGAAATGGCTGTCTTGGTCTTTCATGATTAATCCTAGATTTTAAGTTAGATGTTATATAACAGTAAATTGAAATATTCTGCAAAGCCAAAAAAATCTAGTCTGTTTACCCAATTCTGCATAATCCACAACATACCCAATTCTTTATTTAAAAAAAAAAAGCTTATTTTTATTGGAAAGGCAGATTTACAGAGAGAAGGAGATACAGAGAGAAAAATATCCTGTCTGCTGGTTTACTCCCCAAGTGGCCACAATGGCTGAAACTGAGCCTATTCAAAGTCAGGAACCAGGAGCTTCTTCCGGGTCTCCCACACAGGTGCAGTGTCCTGAGGCTTTGGGCTGTCCTCTACTGCTTTCCCAAACCATAAGCAAGGAGCTGGTGGGAAGTGGAGCAACTGGGACACAGACTGGCACCCATATGGAATCCCATGTACAAGATCAATATTTAGTCACTGAGCCATTGTGCTGGGCCAACAAACCCAGTTGTAAATAATGTATCACCTTATAATTGGTCTCTGAGACAATTTCTGAAAGCCCTGTGAAAGACCAAATGACTGTAACGGACACCTGTGTTGACAAGAAATAACTACCTGGATTTTAATAATATCATTCTTTAAATTCTTAAGTTACTCTTCTTATTCTACTGTGCTTAAAGATAGGACATTAAAAGGTTAATTTACATAGAATCATGGAGTTAGATAAGGACAGGGCTATCAGTTTAAACTGAGACCTCAGGTTACCAAGTCCACATACCAAGCACTGTTCTAACCTGAAAGTTCCTAGGACCTGAGCAAGTGACCAGTTGGGATAATAGGGGGTTATTGTGGCAGAGAAGGTAAAACCACCATCTGCACTCCAGCATACTGTGAGTGCAGCTCCAATCTCAACTCTGTTTACAGTCTCTGTTCTACCGATAGCCCAGCTCCCTGCTAAGGCCCCGGGAAAAGCACTGGGAGATGGCCCACAGACCTCAGCCTGGCCCATCCACAGTGCTGCAGCTACCGGGGGACCAAACCATCATATGGGTGGTTTCTCTGTCTCTCCCTTGCTTTCTCTCTCTTCACCTGACTTTACATAAACAAAACCTTTTCAAAAGTCAGGTTAATAAACTGAGATGGTAAAGATTTCATTCTGACATAACCACCAAATACAGAACACAGAAAAACAGAGGAATATGGTTTTTATTATTTTTTTAATGTATAGGTTCCAACACTGTACTTAGAAATTTCCACAAGTAGGAAAAACAAACTAAACAGTAAAGAACACCAGCATGAATACAAATTCCATTCTGCACTTATGACTATATTAAATGTATATTAACATAATACTTCGATAACATGGCCTCATCTCCTATTGTGTTCTAATGTACACACAGGGAAGGAACTGAGGGAAAACTATAGAATCCTCCATTCCGTGGCAGAAGGGGCACCCTTATTGGAGCCAGAAAAGGGTACCCAAAAGGTGGAGAGAAAAAGACACTCTAACTCTAGCATGTAACCTAGCTGTAGGGTTTTTAAATTGCCATTAAAATGAAATCTGGAAAAGCCTGCAGTCAGACACAGCTCATGGTGTCTGTCTTTAGTGAACGAACAGAAAAATTCACAATGAGACTGGGAAGCCAGGGATATAATTTTTATTGTGCGATGTTCTCTGTGATTTTCACCTCACTGTATTATGCTCAAAAGGATAAGGAAAAGTCTTCAGTCATGACTTTCACCTCAAGTGGGATCAAATGGCAGTTGGATTCCCTCTCAGGGCAACAAAGCAGGCAGAGCTTAACTATGTCTGAAAGCCCAGTTAACATCAGAAAACCCTTCTTGGGAAAGAACAATACAAATGGAAGGATCCTTTAACAAGAGTTTGGTAACCACCAGAGTTCAAATCCAAGAGAAAGCCCAAGTGTGAGAGCACAGCAAGGCCTCAGGTTATCAGACACTCAGTAAAGCACACACTGGACAGAATGCCTTAATTCACTGTTAGAACATCCATAAGAAAAGATGCAGTAAAAATACAAGGCATTAACCCAGGGGGTGGAATTCAAAGATGCCAACTGGCAAAGCAGCAGAGCTTCTTAGTGCCTCCCCAACCTCCCTATATACAACACCCACTCAATGTCATGATTCCCTTTAGTTTGCTTTATTCTTCTTTGTGGTACTCATCACTCGGCCGTGTCATACAATTATTTGTTAAAATGTTTGAATTTCTTCCACTAAAACACGAGCTCTGAAAGAGCACCGTGTTTCACAATGCTACAAGCATAGCCTCACTGTCCAGGACACAACGTGGCACACGTAGACACACAACTGTTGAACTGTGGTACTCTCTTCAGGTTGAGCAGTATCTTGGGGTTACTCAGACTAAATCAAACAATTTACTTAACGGCCTTGACCTCTTACAAAAATGTGTTGTTCTTTGCCTTACCATGCAAAGAAGGAACAAATATTACTAACTATTGGGGTCTATAAATGTTGCCCAATTCTTTGTGGTTTGGAAAGTTATAGGAAAAGCACCCAATAAAGCCCTCAAAACTACCAACTCAGTGTACCAGCCAACTGTTACTGAAACCCAAGCAGTCCACAAGGATCATGAAGGCAAAAATCTAAGTTTTCAGATTCTGAAAAATAGTTCTCATTTTTTCAGAGTTGGAATAATCTAAGTAACCCAGGACTCGGCTCAGGGCTGTGTTTAACTGCATTTGTCCTGGCAGGCACTGACGGCTTACAGATCTGTGGTTGCCTTGTCAGGCATGGCAGTTTGGAGTCAGAAAGCAGCAACCTTTTTGTGCCATCTGGCACTTTAAAATCATTCTTCATGAATTAAAACACACACACACACACACACACATACACATACACAACTAAGTGCCCATTGTGTATTAAACATTGTACATAAATGTAAATTTTTAAAATATGGAATTTACCTATTGGTAGTAAAAATAATTACAAAGCAATGTGATCAGCATAAAATAGGAGAGGAAGACTATGGGAACCAAATGCGGAGTAGCAAAGATTGGCTGGCAAAGGCTGGAGAGAGCCTCTGGACATGATTTCACTGCAGCTGAGTCCTAAGATCAAGTACTCCCTTGCAGCAAAGAAAGATACAGAAGTCATGAAATCTGCAGCCACATTAAAAAATCAAAAGGCTCTGAAGAAGATAAAAATTGCTGGGGGAAAAAAAAACCGTTATGAGTTACTGAAATTCGTAATTTCAGAAGGAGCAACTCAGGATGCTCATGTTCAAGGTGATCACAGGAGTCCATGGCATACCCGCTGGAATGTGATACAGTCACTGGGCCAGAAGACCAGGATAGCAGAGAGCAGGAGACAAAGCGTGACAACTGGAACTGAGGTAGAAAGACTGTAACAGAAAAGGTTATGCTCTCTGGCCTTCAGCACTCAAAGCTACCGCTAAAGACAGAAAACAGTAGAACTACAATACAGCAGGAAGAAATGAGCCCTAAAAACAAATGAACCAACGGTGAACTAACCTGACTTGGTTTTTATCTTCATTTTGCACTTGAGAAGCCATATACTTTAAATACATGTCTAAAAGTAAAATTTTTCAACTTGATGAGCAATGCACGACAAAATCACTAACCACTCTAATTTCTTAGTAGAGTCTTTCACCAGTTACCTTATTCAAATGGGGTCTAATACTATCCGTCTTTCATTTTTGCTACATTTCTATAGTATGTATTCAAAGTACTGAGGTAACTTGATTTTGATCTCTGAAGCAAACTTCAAACAGGGTGACTGAAAGATTATCTTAGGATTGTTCAAATGGTAACAAGTTAAATATATTTCAAATCACAATAAAAAATAAGGAAAACAACTGTGTAGAGTTGAATTAGTGACAGGACATGTGTAGTTCAAGCTGAGTTAACATGCATGCCATTTCAGAAACCAAATTATCATTCCTCCATGGATTTAAGAACACATAAGGAAAGATGGTTACGGCACTGAAAGGAGGGACCATGTTGGATATCTTTACGCAGTGGATGGTTCTCAATTCACTGTCAGTAGGTCTTCTTTTCTGGATCTTTCTTTTGCATTACAAAGATTTTCTTGTTTATTTTCCTGGCTGAAGAAAATCAGATGAACTTACTGGTTACAATGATGCTGAAAGAAGTTTAAAATTTGTTTTGCATTCGTTGTATTCCACTCTTGTTCTTTCAGGGGTCCTTCACACACAGACACGTACTTTCTCAAAATTTTTTCTCCAACTTCTCGGAAATCGAGAGGTTCGCTGTGTGCAGTGCAGCTCGCGCCAGCAGCAGCAGGATCCACGTCACCATGCTCCACCTGTTGCTCTGCACAATGCTTCAATCCCCAGTAACACATTTCTCCACTGTACATCATAGCCAGCAGATGGATGTCACTAAATATTCCTGAAGAAGCCATTGATATTGGGAGATTAAAATGACAAAATTACAAATTGAAGAAAAACAAGACTAGTTACTAAACTCTAGGAAATTTCTTCTCAATAAGCATTTTCCCTTCTGAACAGCACTTAGAATAGCCAAGTGTAACTAGTAACAGAACCTTCATTTTCTCTCTATTTGATCCATAAAAAAAAGCCACTCCCCAGTTGCCCACAACATGCAGGGCTGCGCCAGGCTGAAGACTGGAGCCAGGAGCTCACTCCAGGTTTCCCACATGGCTAGCAGGCACCTGCATACTTGAGCCATCATGTGCTGCTTTCCACAGTGGGCACTACTAGAAAGCTGGACAGGCTCTGGGGCCAGGAGAGACAGGCCACACAGTGGAGGCTCAGCTCAATGTGCCACATGGAGGACCCCAATGTTTCCTTCTTACTGATAGTTTTTCCAAATAGCCAACATGTAATGAAATGTGTATGCATTTAAGGCACACAAAAATTTAGTAGAAAGACAAACATAGCTAATGTCAATGACCTTTGGGGTCAGAGCCCTTCACTTTCAGAGGGAAGCATTTTATATGGAATACAGGATAAATGACACTTTCAGATGGCACTGTAGAACATGCATCCCTGTTCAGGAAATTGCATCCTTTGTTAGTGTCCTAAGATACACTCCTTCTTACTTGTTTTTCAGGACACCGAAATGATAAAAGTAAACTCTGTTAGTCAAATCAGCTTCTGTAGAGCAGTCTTCTGGGAAGTCCCTTGTGACTCTTCCACCCGTGTTTCACTGGTCAGATTTTAAGCAAGTGTCTTCCTGTAGCTGTAAGAAAACCTAGGATATACAGTCCTTAACCTAATCATTTTTCAAATAAGATTAAAGCTTTCTTAATAAGAAAAGGAATGTTGGGTGGTAACTGCAAATTTCTGCCACAAACATCTATGCATCAGAAGAAGTTTAGGACCTGGGTATAGTGAATCATTTTGGTTTTAGACCTAAACGTGAGATCACCTACTCTTAACCATCTCCTATAAAAGGAGGGACTGAGTTCTTGGTGAACCGTGCAACCTGTACAAGATTACACAGCTACAAGTGATGTTCGATTATACATGCCAAGTTTGTTCTCTTCTGTCGCATTTGAAATTTTGATAAATGAAAAGAAATACGAGAAATTGTTAAAAAAAAAAAAAAAACTTCTTGGGAAAAGTTCTGGAATTTTAAGCATACTTTAATTCTTGGTGTATTTGTTTGTTAGCATCTCCAATCTTTTTCTATCTGAGCATGTTTCCTTGACACTAAACACTTGATAAAAACCCTGCAGGCAGTGATTTAAGTGTCATTAACATAGGCCTAGCTAGTGACCCAAAGTTGTTACCTTCTGTTTATTCAGACAAATATCATAGACCAGCTTATTAAAGAGTTCCCCCAGTAGGCACAATTTTTTTTTCTTAATAAATCTGGAGTATTCTGATATGCTTACGGAATGTATACATTTATTATCCCAGATAGCTAATGAACCAGATAGAGACTCTGAAAATGATCTTTGGGTAATCTCATCAGCCGCCCACCAGGAACGATGACATAGGGCTGTTAACCTAGGATACTGAAGCTAATGGTGAGGTAGGCCTTAAACGATATAGAAAACCACAGAAAAGTGGCCTGAATCACCCATTTCTATTATTTTCTTATTTCTAATTAGAAAGTAAGGTACCCGGATGGTATGGAATTGTTATATTCAGGAGGCCTGTGATACTAGTGTTTTCTCTTAGCTGTACTTTGAGTTCACTAGCCCTTAGCTTCAGTCCTTTCTTCAGCAGAAGAATCAAAAGCCTTAGGTAAGGGTCTGCTAGCATTTTCTGGGAACAAGGAGACCCATGTGGCAGTGACTTCTTACGTTCATCCCAAATAAGGATGGTCGATCAGACTGGTCTCTCCAGATGACTAGATCAGAAGCTGGGAAATGTCTCAGAGCCTGTCCTCCTTGAGCTTCTCAGAAACATGGGGAGAGGACTTCCTAATATTCTGAGTAATTCCTTATCATTTAGTGAGAAAATTTTATGAGACATCAAAATACTTTGTGGCTAAATCTTAGTGACCATTTACCTAATTTTATCAGAACTCGAAGTTTGTTTACTATGAGTTTTTTTTCCCTCAAGATATGATAATTTATACATAGGACACTACTTGTCTGTCATTGAATTTCCAACTTTTAAACTTACCAATTACACGTGATAAGCCTCTTGGCCGCATTTCTGAGCCTGACTCCTCTTTGAAAGTTTGGACATAGCCTTACAAAACAGAAGGCTTTTTAAAAAAATCATATCAGGATAAATCCAAAATTAAGTGGAGTAAGTAAAACTGCCATCCAGCTTTCACACCCTTGTTTTAACTACCCCCTTACTGATGTATAATATTGAGGTCTCACCCTGTTTTATGTATACCATTGAAGTTCCTCCCTTCCCTGTAGTCCTTTTACCCCACTGCTCAACCTAGAACCTGAATATCAGATCAGCTAAAGGACAGCCTGAGCTAGTATCACTACATGCCTCCATAGCTGAACAAGGCAGATTTCTGTATATTCTATGTCACTTCCTATTTCAGCAATATTTTGAAGTCCAGGAATTTGTTTTGAATAAGCTCCCTAAATTGTTGTGATGCAAGTAGGTTTGGGCATCACTGCTCCTAGAAGTTGCCTGTTTGCCATGTTTTTGTTTCCCCCGTGCATGTCACACGCAGCCCTCACTCTTACTTTGTGATATGTTCTTGCTCTTTTCATCCTCACCTCCCCAGGTCACATGCCCTTCCAACCTGGGATGTGTAGTTACCAAGGATATACTTAGGGCAAACATTAGTGTTTCACTAAAAAACTACACTAAGTGGGAAAATGAAGCACCAAGGCCATATCATATAAGCGAAGAGCGCGAATATATAGAAAAGCCACTCCTGGGAAGTAGGAAGTCTGAGTTTCGTATTGTTCATCTCTTTCTAATGCATCAGTATTCTAATGCATTTGTTTTCAAAGTGTAGTCTGTGAGCCAGTAGCCTGAGCTTTTGGGTCCTACAAGCTTGTTCAAAAAGGGCAGATTCATAGGCAGATAAGAACAAGAGCAGCTCATCTTGCTCAGCATCTTCTTCAAGTGAAAGAGCACTAAATGTCTACCTGAGGTACTGTCAATGTGTCATAGTGTGACACCTGGCTGGTCAGGGCTACGTGGGATGCAACATACACCAAAACAACATGATGGCATCTCTACAAAGAAGAGATTAGAAGTATGTTTCTATTTCACACAAAAAATATTTTACTCTTTAAATTTTTTACATGTCCTTTTATGACTTTTCTCTGTAAGCTAGCTTGAAATTAAATCAGAGTGAAGCTTAACTAGTTTCTTAAAACCATAAAGAATTTTAAATTGCAGTGTTCCAGGGGCCATTGCGGCAGATTGGCAGGCATCCCTACGCTGCCAGTTTCAGTGCTGGTTGCTCCAGTTCTGACCTGGCCCCCTGCTCATGCTTCAGGGAAAGCAGCAGCAGATGGCCCGAGCGCTTGGGCCCCTGCACCACATGGAGGCCTGGATGAGGCTTCTGGTTCCTGGCTTCTGCCTGGCCCAGCCCTAGTCGCTTTGGTCATCTGAGGAGTGAAACAGGAAATGGAAGACTTCCCTCTCTCTACTTCTGCCTTTCAAATAAGCAAATAAATCTAAAAAAGAAAGAAAGGAAAAAGAAGAAGAAGAAGAAGAAAACTTTCAACAGATGACATTACCTGCGCTCAGTAACTTGGCTGTGTCTAGGTCTTGGAAAGCAACTCCATCATTTAACTGGACAGGACAGCGATAATTTAGCATCTGTAGCAAGTAGCCGATTCCATCAACAAGATACTAAATAGAAGCCCAAAATTGGAAGTATTATTTACACAGCTATATAAATTTCAAATATTTTCCCCATTCTTAACAGGAAATGGGCTGACGTACATACACATATGGCTATTACATTTTGATAGATTAAGGACCTACTGCTTCATTAATACAAAATATTGTCATAAGTATACTCTTCCAAATGCTGCAGTGAGGAAAACTATGAAAAACACTCAATAAAGAGCATTAATTTCAGTAACATGCTTGTCAAAATTATTGTTCAACAGGGTCAAAATAATGAAGATGCATTCAATGATTTTAAAAAGTTAAAATGCAGTTATTATAATATAAAAATATTATGACCAAACTTCCATATTATGACACCTGTATCCATACCCACCCACTTCGTATGCACATTTAAACTGAGCTGGAGTTCTCAGCAATGCAATACTAATACTGACATCTCGGATTGAGAGGTGTGGTCCTAACAGGAAAGATCAGAGGGCCACGCTTTTCAGGGAGCATGGTCCTGTGGGTTCCTCAGAAGTGACAGATGCTCAGTGTCCAACAATGTTTTCTTTGGGTCAAAACAATATGCTTATACATTAACACAGGTTATCTTGTATGTCAAAAAATAAACATTCAGAACTTTGAAGGACTTGTAGATTTTTCCAGCTGACAAAAATGCTCTCAAATGTTAACTATTTTATCTTTTAGACTTCACAATTCCAACTAGTTTAAGATGATGCAGCTAGGAAGTATAAAATGAGACTCTTTAATTCTACTACTCTTAACTACTGTAATGAAGGCAGCTCTGTGAAATCGGTGTCAACAATCTTAAATGTGTAAAGAACACTTGCTCACCTTTTTCAGCAGGGCGGATTTTCCGGAGAGCCATTCTCTCCTTTTTGTCAGAGAATGACAATACATATACAGCAGAGCTCCCCGCCGCCAGGAGAGGCACTCCAGCAGCTCATCCCCCAGCAAGTCGCTGTGCTGAAACACAGAAAACAGAGACACCTGAAGCCTGGGCAGGTCCAAGCGGAAACTCAGATGCCAGCAACTAAAAACAACCTCATGTCACAAGACATGCCCTTGGCATTGTTACTTACACAGGAATGCCTCATAGCCAATCAAGTAGAAGTAGGAGGGGCCAACATCAGGTTAAGTTATAACTCGCGATACCGACATTCTATGTCAGAGAGCAAGTTCAAGTCCCAGCTGCTCTACTTTGGCTCCACCTTCCTGCTAATGTGCCTTGGGAAGCAATGGATATAGGGCAAGTATTTGGGGCCTTGTCATCCATACAGGAGCCAGATGGAGTTCCAGGCTCCAGGCTTAGGCCATTTGGACAATCAGCAGAGGAAGACAGGTTGTCACCCTGTTGCTGTCTGTCTCTCTGTCTTGCCTCTCTTTTCTTTCCTCCTTCCTTCTATTCTCCCTCCATCTCCCTTTCTCTCTGTAACTCTGCTTTTCAAATAAATAAATCTTTGAAAATACAAAATATTTTAGGAGTAAATTCCTCTAATACATTTGAAATAAAAGTAATCTATAATATAATTAATATATTTCAGAGATATGGTAGTTGAAGTGAGATTGCATTTATTTCTACTATTGCTAGAATAAAATGAAAAAGCTGAACACACACACCAAAAAAAGTTTTAGTAAGTCAGTATCTTTACAGCTATCTGTCACTTAAATCTGGATGACTTTTTTTCAGTTAGCCTGTCTTGGCACAGACAGCCAAGAAGATACCCAGATAGAGAATCAGCAGGCAGTTACAGAAAAGAAACTGTCTACTCAGAAGAGTACCATGGCTAGAGACATAGAATTTGGAGTCATGTAAATGGAGAGCACATGAAGAGGCGAGTGGACCAGGTTGTCAAGCAAAGACAGAACAGAGGCTGCCAGAGGCATGGGGGAGCCATCCTTGGGGAGTGCCTATGGTCCAAGTTGAATAGAAGGGAAGTGTTAGAGAAACAACAGGAAGTTCCTCTTCTCGGAGAGGAACCAGGAGAAAAGGAGCATGCAGGGTGTCATGGGGACAGGTGAGCGATGCTACGAAAGGCAGCACATTGCTGTTCAGCAGGATAAGAACTGTAAAAAAGGACAGTACATTAACACACCTGTGAAAGGAAAAAGAGCAGAAGTAAGGAATGCCTGGGTTTAGAAAATGAGGAGGTGCTGCAATTACAATTCCATTATGCAAATATTCCAAAGCTACTTAGTAAAACACTTATTAGTAAAATAAGGTAGTTTGGCTGTGGTGTTTGAAATTTTAAGCTCACTCATCTTATTCCTTCTATATTAATTTGAAAAGAATCAAGAGTACAATCAAAAGGGAAAAAATACAAACTCTCAGAGCAGAATAGCAAGAACTAAGAGGACTCCACCATAGTTTGTAAAAATGCAAAACTTACTTTTGGATACATATTATTTTCTTTAACCAAAACTTCCGGTTCTGAAAGAAAACGGATCAGTTCTTTTACTTTCTGCGCAGAAAAGTCCTCTGGAAAATCTTCATCTACTAACTTGTTCTCCTCAAAATACGTCATGTCCAAAATAGCCTAAAAGGAGAAAAAGCTAAAGCTTGTGAGAATAACATATATTTTAGCAGAAATTAAATCTCCTACCATACTATGTAAGTTTGATAAAAGTAGGTAAAATGTAACATAATTTGAGAAAAAGCTTCCATGACTATTTTAGTCCACACATACTTTAAACCGAGTCAAATTACATGAGTAATTACAAAATTAGATATACACTGAATTAAAGATAATCTCACTTCCCTCAAAAACATAAAGTAGGATGGTTTCAGTGTTAATCACATGCAATGTAATTATTGAAAAATGTATCATTGCATTCTTTGGCATGTATGTGTACATAACCCCTTACATTTTCTAAGCACTTGATATCCTAAGGTCACCATCACTGATTTGGCAGAGTGAATCTTCAAAGGACTCACCTGCTCCCTCAGATGCAGAGCCACCAACATGATGCAGTTCAAACCTTCAGTCACCAGGATCTTTGATACAGGAGATACTCTGCAAGCACCTTAAAATTACTGCATCCTTTTTCTTGTTTTAATCTACTGGACTAAGACTAAGGAGAGTGGGTTCTAATGTCAGTTCTATCCCCAGTCACCCAACCAAAGACAAATCCTTTTTATCTCTGTTGAGCCTCCATTTTTTCACTGGTGAAATGATACTTTGGGATGAAATGCCTTCCCAGGCTCCTTGCTTGGAGGGAAAAACGAATCAACAAGTGAAAAGCCCTTATATCCTTCCATCCTTCCATGGCACATAGTCAGTGATCCTTGTTACTGTGGAAAAAACCTAGCTAAAACGAGAGCTCATCATGCTATGGAAGATCTGTTGATTCAGAACCAAGACAGGGCTCAATAGAGTCTGGGAGATTTCAATCTGTACCTCTAGATTGTTTGGCTTATTCTTGGAAAGAAGTTAAAATGTTTAGAACACTTTGATGTGAAAGACTTGACATGATGACATGCATCCTATGGAAAGAAGCAGTGAGTGCTCAGAAAGGAAATGCAGTGCCGGACTTCGCTGGAGCTTCCCAATAACTGTTAGAGGCTCATTCAGCCAGGACAAGTGAAAGCAGAAATGATCTTCATGTAGCTCCTGGGAGAGCACACTGCCGGGCATGTGAATGCTTTGAGTGCTATGGAAGCCTAACCAGGTTTACTCTGCTTTCTCTCTAACCTCATCTTTACTAGTCCTTAGCAATCAAGAAAACGTATATGGAAAGCACTCTAACTACGGAGTATTACAATAATGTTAGTTAATGCAATGAATTATGGTCTTATGTCATCTTGCCACAGTAGAGTTTGGAAACATAGGTGCTGTCACAAAGAAGCATCAACTTGAAATGAAAATAAACAAGGAGAACAGAAAAATCTATGGATGTGCCTGCCATTAGCAGGAGAAATCATATGCAGAATTCTAAAGTGCATTTCAAAGAGAAAAAACATCAGGACTTGAGCAATGCCTCCATTACTATTAAAAAAAAATTAAATAAAAAAGAAACCATTTTGTATGTCTTTCCTGAATTTTTATTTTTGAAACACTTATGTATTTTCATTTCAAAGGCAGATTTTACAGAGAAGACTACAGATAGAGGTTTTCCATTCCGATTCACTCCCCCAAATGACTGTAACAACCAGAGATGAGCTTATCCAAAGCTGGGAATCAGGAACTTCTTCCAGGTCTCCCATGTGGGTGCAGAGTCCCAAAGACTCTGGCCACCCTCCAATGCCTGTCCAGGCTACCAATAAAGAGCTGAACTGGAAGTGGAGCAGCCATGACAAAAACCGCTGGCTGTATGGCATGTCACTACCATAGGATGAAGGATTAGCCTGTCGTGCCAAGACAAAGGCGTAGCCCCGTCTTTTCTTATCAATCCCACTAACAAACTTTACTTTTTGAAATACTGCCTCAGTACATTGGCACCTGCAGAGGACACCTGGTACCATAACAGAGAATGGAGGACAGAACAAATCGATCAGCTATCCCAGCCAAGCGCTGACAGTGAATACCTGGGCAAACGGAGACTCTAAGGTGGACTAAGTCAGCCAGTGGATTCTGAAAGACTTCATTGCGATTGGAGTGATAACACTGACAGCAATATGGAACTGCTGAGCTAGCAAAATCACTCGAGCAGGACTCTTGGAGCATGTCCCACAGGGGACCCTGGGATGGTCGGGAGGCTGGGTATGGCTTCTACCCTTATCTCTTCCTTCCCCCAGATACAGGAGGGGAAAAAAGAGATTGTCAAAATAATGGCCTCACCCACTTTCCTCCAGCCCTTGACCCTTTGCACCCTAATCAACTATATAAAAAATATCAAAAATAAAATTGAACACTGCCTCAAAGTGTGAGGTCTATATGCTTTACACAATTTTTTTTTTAACTGAAGTCCTTTAAATACAGAACAAGTCAATGTACTGAAGCAGCTGAGTGCGTCGGTGGACCAGGAGGCTTATCGGGAGCAGGAACACTTGATGCAGAGATTCATCTTGGAGCAACTGAGTGCAACTGTTACACCTCCTTCCTCCCTACCTCCTCCGTCCTGAAGAGCAGAAGGCAGCCCTAACCCCAGTGCTGTCTGTGTCTTCTCACCTTTCCCAGCGTAAATAGCTAGGTTACTCCCAGCCTTTCTGCTTTCTTCAATTTTAATTCACATAAGAAAAACAATTCTAGAGACTGCTACTTTCACCCAATTTAGTGATTAAGGAGAGCTTTGTGCACCCTGGCTTGTTGGGATGTAAGTCTGTGTGTGTCATCCTGCAAGTGTGGATGATGGCCGCATGCAGATTAAATTATTTCTCCATTAAGCCTCTCCTGGTTCTTGGATCAATCATGACACTGTAATTCCACCTAAATTTTGGAGTCAGCCACTTAAAGCAACAATTGTAGCCTCATGCGAGAGTCCCCATCTGTGTTAGTACCTGTGTGTAAAGTTCCAGAAGACTTGATGGATTGGAACATTCTTTCTCTTCTCCACACAGGAGTTTCAATTTTTCTAAAGCTGCAGAGGCCCGAATTAAAAAGTGATCTGGAAGGAATAAAAATATAATAATTTTACATAGTTTGAATGCTATTTAAATAAAACGTCATGTACCTGAAATGACAAAATGATTTTCTAGCATATAGAGAAACCATATTATAGTAATATTTTTTTGAAATAAGAAGCATATTATACCAATTAATCCTAGTTAAGTCAATTTATCATGAAAATCTATTCCAGCATGTCAATCTTTCTACATTTACTGTTGCCATTTCTTTTTTTTAGAATCTTTACTTTATTTTCAATATTGATTACATAGCCATGTGGGCCTCTGATTAGGGTGTGGAATGTTGAGGTGACACTGCTGCCATTTCTTCATGCAATCTATGGTCTCATAATGACTCTCTTAGATGTTGATGCAATCAGAATGTGCAAGTAAACTGAAAATCCCATACCAGAATAGTATAAACACTATACATAAATGCATAGAAAGATTTTTACAGAAAACTTTTTTTAAAAAATTTTATTTATTTTATTGGAAAGGCAAATTTATAGAGGAGAGATCAAGCGAAAGATCTTCCATCTGCTGATTCACTCCTGACATAGCTGCAAGAGCCAGGAGCACTTGAAGGCAGAGGATTAGCTAGTTGAGCTACCATGCCAGCCCCCACAGAAAATTTTTAATTTCATAAATGCACTTGTAAATGTAAGCTTTCACAAATATAACTAAAAAAAAAAATGTCAAAGCAAATGCCTTATAAAATGTCAGCACTCTGGGCAGTTATCTTTACCATGATTGTTTTTATAGCTGTTAAACAAAAATTCTATAATGCATTTCTGCTTCATGTTTAAAATTTAGAAATGAGAGACAGAAACCTAGAGGGCTCCTCTCCCCAGAGGCCCTTGTTCACTAGTGACCAAATGAGGACCCCCCCAAGGGTTCCCAGCAAACTCTAACCTGTACGGAGATCAGATATAGATGCTGCGAGATCCACTCTCCCCTAAACTGAAAGCTACTTCTTTGGCTGGCTTCCCATCCCTCCTCAGCCCCAGAAGCACACCTACACAACTCAGAAAAAGTTACTGTGACCTGAAGTCTTCCGAGCTTCCTTAGAGATGAGGTTGACATTTAACTTGGCAGTTATAACTTTAGATGTAAACATTTACACCGAATTCGCTAAAAACACTGCCAAAGCAGTGCCAGGTCAATCCATAACATTATCATGGCTTAGGGTGCGGAGGCTGCAAAGCTGAGATTTTTTTTTTTTTCAAAGCCCACAAAAGTGCACTATTTTTACGATTTAGTCAAAGTCCTGAGCAGAAAGACAATAGATACAAGTAATTGTTAACCTCTGGAAAGCACCAGATTACACCTGCTTACACAAAAGGAAGGAACAAAACCTGGCCAGAAACTGGGCATTCTTAGATGGCATGATGTTTAACTAAGTCTGATCTAATTTGAAAAAAAAAAAAAGAGCAGGAACTAGCAAGTCCTGTAACCTAATAAAAATATAGTTCTATTAAAGAACAACATTTTAATACAGATTGTTTTTATTGTCAATGTCAATTCAAATAACGCAACCTTGTTTTAAGTAAACTTTACAGAGTGAGATAGTCTTGTTGACAATTCTTTAATTAGGTTGAATTGATTTCACTACTGACTAATAGCTCATAACCTGGACCACTGTCTTTAGGACTGCAGTAAACTTAAAATCTTGACAAAGGAAATATATGCAGCAACATGTTTGTTATTCCTGGGTCTCCTTGGAGGTGAACTGGATACATCCTAGCAACAGTTCCCAGGTTCTGGGACCTCTACAGGTTTCAAGGCAGTCCGTGGATATTTTTGAAGAAGACACCTTAAAGGGAAAAATCATGTGGCAGTCTTCGCTGGGTATTTTGAAATACTTGGTAGTATGTTGCTGTTTCTATTCAACAGACTCGCCAACTGTTCAATCGCTTGGGAAAATGTCCCCTCTCCTGTGTCTGAGGACACGGTGATGGTGCATAAAAAGTTTAAAATGTATCCAAAGCAAAGGCTCAAAACTAACCCAAAAAAAGGAGTTCTGTAAAACTGAGAAGGGACGAAAATAAAATGAGACTGAAAACTGGAAGATCAAGGTAACTGCCAATTTTTCAAAGGAAACTGCTCAGGCATTCCCAGAGCCCTTCCCTGAAATCGTCTGAGCTGCACCTGCAAAAGCCCTTCTGCAAAAACCCAAAATATAAACAAACACAGAAACAACCCGGAAAGAGCCACTGCTGAACCCGCCCATCTGTCTTCGCTGCCTGCACAGCCATGGTTACTCACTGGAGGACCAACAGTCAGTCTGATCCTCGATTTCAGCTCTCCTGTGTCCCCCGTCGCCCCAAAGACAGTACACAACCGGCGGAGACGGGAGCAGGGACAGGATGGCACTAGTTAGGAAACGAAAGATTCTGCAAGCACAGGCTTTGGCTCTGTGACTTCCGGCGTGATGGGCAATCGATGCATGGGGTGGTCAACAACAAACTAAAGATCTTGGGGTAGCAGTGGCCTGGGACCCCTGCACCCCGGGGTCTGCAGGCCTCGGCCGCCCGCACTGACGGCCTTCAAGCGTCAGCCCTGAACCATCGTGCGCCAAGCCCGCCGCCCTCTCCTCGGCTCCCTCACCGTCTTCACCGGCGGCTTCACTTAGCTGCTGTATATGGGCCTGAGCCAGGTCCCCGAGCTCTTCCACTCGCCTCACCACAGAGCACCCTGCGGCCGCCATGGCCACAACGGGCGGGCGCGCCCCGACCACGTGACCGCGCCGGCCGCGATCACCTGATCCCCAGGCGCCAGCAAGGCGTGGGGGCGGAGCTCCTGTGGTTGGTAGGCGGAGACATCAGCCCCGGAAGAAGGTAGACCCCGGCCGGCAGAGGTCGTTCCGGGTTATTTTCCCGACCGCCCCGCCCATTCGGATGCTCATAATCCTGTGCCGATTGGAGGGGCGGCTCTGACGTCAGGACACACCTGTCTCCCGCCCCCTCATCTAAACCAATCAGGAATCAACCCTGGCCTCACGCTGAGCCAATAGGAAGTCCCGGTAGCAGAGCGGCTGGCGGGAGGGCCGAGAGGAAGGTTGGTGGAGAAGACTGTGGACTGAAAAGGTCGTGTTCTTACAATCCCGTGGTCATAAAAGGAAAGCCTGGCGGCCTAGTGTGTCAGGTCAGGAAGCTTCCAGTATTCGTCGCTAAATACCGCCTAAGTCTGAATTTTAGTGAAAGCACGTTAAGCAGCTGGCAACCACCAGTTGTAAAAAGTGGCGGCCGCAGCACGTCCGCATACTCTCCTTTAGGGCCTTGTCACTCACCCAACTGGGCGAAGCACGCATCCCACAGGTCCAACTTCCGCTCTGTATTCCCTGCCGCCTTCTTCCTTCGCCCCAGTGAGCAGGTTTAATTCCAGGTGATAGAGACTTTGGGAGAACAAAGCAGGCTCTGGAAGGATTCTTTGCTTTAAGTTCACAGTGAGGTAAGAATGAGTGAAAACAGCAAAGAAGACAGCCCCTGAATGGTTTCACTCTTTAAAAAAAAATCTGTTGTTCCGTGTTCGTGCTCAGTAGGCTCTGGGGTTAACACTGCTTTCTGGCTCTGAGTGGCAGGTTGTTATGGCAGGGAATTCAGATGGCGAAATCAGGACGGAATCCGGGCCAGATGTAATTCCAGCTGCTCCAACGTGCCCTTCATTTTTGACTCCTCCAGCTTCTTCTGCTCCTGTTCTTGATTTTTGGCCTGAAGGCCTTGTCTCCTACATTCACTGCTGGAACTCCCTGGCCGTCTCAGGGGGCTGCTTCCTGCCGTCTTGGGAGCTGAAGTTGACACATGCTGTCCCTTCTTCTCTGCCTGCTTTCTTGACTGTCATCAAGCACATCTTTTTTGTTTTTGTTTGGGATTTTTTGTTTGTTTGTTTGCCTGTTTGTTTTGTTTTCATATTTTCAAAGATTTATTTATTTGTATTGCAAAGTCAGATATACCGAGAGGAGGAGAGACAGAGAGGAAGATCTTCCATTCGATGATTCACTTGCCAAGTCACCCCAAGTGAGCACAACGGCCGATACTATGCCGATCCGAAGCCAGGAGCCTCTTCCAGGTCTCCCACGCGGATGCAGGGTCCCAAAGCTTTGGGCCGTCCTTAACTGCTTTCCCGGGCCACAGGCAGGGAGCTGGAAGGGAAGCGGGGCTGCCGGGATAGAACCGGCGCCAATATGGGATCCCGGGCGTGCAAGGTGAGGACCTTAACCACTTGCGCCACCGCGCTGGGCCCGTCACACGTGGACTTTTGAATAGGGAAGCATTGATATAAATCGGTGTTAAAATAGAGTATTTGAGTAAAAATGGATTGACCAGCACGAAGTAAGAACACTTTAAAGAAAAAAGGAATAGCCTCTTAGAGAGCAGCCGATACCACTGGGACAATGATTCAACCCTGTCAGAGAGCTCAGAGCCGTAGGTCACTGTAGAACAGAGAAGTCACTTTAGTCCACACCATTGTAACATCTGGAACTGCATCCTGGGGACCTTGCCAGACATCTGTCATCTAGTGCGCCAGGGGAAGCTATTCTTGGGGAAGTATCTCCCAGGAGTCACTCTGATGCAGAACTGCCCCAAGTGGATGCCCTAAGTAGCTGCTGGCTGCCAAGCTCTGCAGGGCTGCAATGCCAGAGGAGTGGCCTCTGTGGAAGGAACGACTCTCACCACTCTGGCTGGGCTTCATCAGGCCATAAGAAAGACCAGGAAAAAACACTGCGCCTCCTGCAGTGGTTCTCTAGCTCCCTCTAACTGTCAAAACGTACCATTGTATCAGCAGACAATGGGAAATGCTGAACCGGCCCAGGCAGGTTTATATGGCACACTGTGGAAGAACCGAGTAGGCACAGTGGGTCGGACGTGCAGGAGACCCTGAGCTTGGAAAGAGCTCGATAGTTTGGGGGAAACAAAGGCCAAAGGTGCCAACGGTGATTAGGAAAGATCCGGGATAAAACTTTGTCAGAGGTCAAGCTAATCGCCCCCCCCCCCAATATCATTTGAAAAGTTAACTTCAAAAAGCGCCGTTCCACAAAGAGCAGATATGACTAATGGCAGCTGAGTTTTTCCAGGGAACTAGGGTTCTTTCTCTCCCGACGTGTTTGTTGCTTAACTTTCCGCTCATAGGCTCCTGTTATCTATATCTTAAAACCCATCAGAGTCTGGATTCTGTTGCTTGTGATCCAATGAACACAATGTAACAGGTAGGAGCCAATCAGACAGTCATGCCTAAAGGTTGCGGACCTTATCTTAAGTGCAACAGGAAACCACTGAAGTCGTTTAGCAAAGAAGCCGTGTGATCAGATGATCATAACGCAGCTCTGGCCACTGTATACAATCGCAGCAGGGGTGTCAGAGGAAAGCGTGTAGTTCGTTGGGAGACTTTGTTCTATGCGTAAGAACTGAAATAATTGCTGTTAGAGTGGACGGTGGAAACAGAAAGAAGTGTCTCTGTTTGCTATGCTGTGCAGGTAGATCAGCAGGACTGAGTGACTGGACTAAAGGCGAAGTGGAGGAGAAAGACATCAGGGAAGCCTCCAGGCTTCTGACCAGAGCCGCATGGCTGCTGAGAGTGACACCATTTCAGACAAATCTGGAGGGAGAGATTGGGAAGGGAGATCAAGAATTCAGTCCCCATAGTTTCTGAGAATCTGCATAAACACTGATGGGATGCAGCTCTTCCCCTTCTTCTAGTGAGGCAAAGGACACTTTCATCTTAGGTTTTATGTTTTCAGAGAGGGTTCCCTGTGGGCATACGGACAGTTAGGAGCTGCTCAAGTGTCAGGATTTGCAAAAATAAAGGCATGATAAACAGGGCTTGAATACTGAGAACTTACACTATATAACTTAATTCTCTAGTAAGTTAATTATGGAACAGAATAGAAAGGCTGCTGTGCCATTTAGGTTTTCTGTCTCATTTCTACCTTAGAAGAAACTGTTGCCAGCAAAGCTCGGTGGATTCTTTACTCAGCTTAGCATAGAAATAAAAAGCTGGAAGCAAACAAAAGCATAACAGAATCTTTATTCGGAGCAAAGCGACAGGAAAGCACTGCCCCACAAAGAAGTAGCCAAGTGGAGGCTCTGACCGGACACTGGCTTTAGGGCAAACGACTTCGGCTTTTTAAGAGTTTTGTTTGTTTTCTGTTCCTTTCTCGCAGTCATGAACATAGAGAAGGAAATAGATGAACACAGGCTTCTGGGCTTTTATCAGGTGTCTTGAATGAGAGGAGGTCCTGAAGGAGAGTATTCAAATGATTCTCTTGTCCTGTTCTGGGAGCCTGGCCTTCTCCCTCCCACTCCCAGAGTCTGGGCAGAGAAGCAGAAGGGAAAAACTCCCTTTCATCCCCTGGTTCATTTTCCATGTGGCTGCAACAGGCAAGAGCTGTACTGAGCTGATCCAAAGCCGGGTCTCCCATGGGGGTGCAGTGTCCCAAGGCTTTGCGAGCAGCGTTTTCCTGCAGGCATATTGGCTGCCCTAGAATTATGTTATGTTGTTGTTCAGAAAATATGCCCCTGGTTAACCTGTTGCTTCCAAACTCTGTGCAAGGACACTCAAACCCACTCCCTGCCTTTTGTGCAAAAGAAATTTCCTCAAATCAGAAAGTCTGAAGGCCAGGGAAGTCTTCATTGATGTTCCTCTGAGGGATTGAAATGTTCCTTGCCAATCTGCAGATCACATCAAGGTCTCTCATTCCTGAGGCCCTCCAAGCCCGCTAAAATCCTGGCCACACCTTCAAGTGGCCCAGCCATTCCCTAACTGGTTGAGAGACTATACATGGGGAACCTCTTCCCTGCAGGTTCCAGCCCAGACAAGGAGGGGTCAAGGAACTCTTAAAATCCCAAGACGCTTCTGAAAACCTTAGGTGTCTCTCCCTCTCTCCTTCAAAGGGGCACCCCATCTCCCAGCCCTCCCCCAGGAGGTGAGTTTCACCTTCCCTCTTCTTTCTATATTCACCTGGTCACTTTTGAAATAAAACTTCTCTGTCTGCAACTGATTCCAGGCTTCGTCCTTGTATGCTCAGCTGCGGAAAGAGCCCACCAAGCCTTCCTGGTAACAATCCCTCCACCTGGAGAGCCTGCTCCGAGGGGTTAACACCCACTCCAAGGTTAGGAATCCAGAAGCAGACGACTGGCATGCTGGGGAACCCCCAGAGCTGCCTCCTGTCCATGGCTAGTGAGACTTTAATCAGAGCTTCCCTTTGGTCAGGGAGTAAGTCTCTTTATCCTCTCGATGATATAAATTGCAGATACATTAACTTCAGCCTTTTCCTGTGAGACTCTATAACTTGACTGCCAAAAAAACAAAGTAGTGATCATATGTTGACCTACAGTTCCCTTTATTTTGATAGAAACCTACAGATCATGCTCATATTGAAGCAGAATCCCTTCCTGAAATTTTACTTTTCTTATGCCTTTGGCTAAAATTTACCTAAAACTAATTGACTCTTTTAAAAATATTTGTAGTAGCATGTTTCAATACTAATGATTCTTCATTCAGGGCTCTGATTGTGTCCATTCCAAGGTAAACAGGTTTTGAGATTCCAGGCTCTGAGATAAACAAAGAATATCAGTTCCATCTAACACAATGGTAAATAACAGGTGGATTAGGAACCACTGGGTTCATGTCTTTGGTTATCTGCCTAATGACACTCAGATCCTGTGCAAAGTGGTACTCATTGGTTCCTGGGTTTTTTTATAGGCAAAATGGCAATATTGTGAAATAAACAGTGTATAATGAGCCCTTTTGAAATCAATGATAATTGGCTGACTCCCTTGAAATCCTGCCTCATTAAAGGCTACTGTTTAATTTTAGCAATCTTGTTCTTGTCCTCAAGTTTTTTTTTTTTTTTTTTAAGATTTATTTATCTTGGCACAGTAAGTAGCCTAACAGCTAAAGTCCTCACCTTGCACTCACCAGGATCCCATGTGGGCACCATTTCCTGTGTCCCAGTAGCCCTGCTTCCCATCCAGCTCCCTGCTTGTGGCCTGGGAAAGCAGTTGAAGATGGCCCAAAGCCTTGGCACCCTGCACCCACATGGGAGATCCAGAGGAGGCTCCTGGCTTTGGATTGGCACATTTACAGAGAGAAGGAGAGACAGAAAGATTTTCCTTCCTCTGGTTCACTCCCCAAAGGGCTGCAACAGCCAGAGCTGAGGTAAGCTGAGCCAATCTTAAGCAAGGTGACTGGAGCTTCTTCTGGGTCTCTCATGCAGGTGCAGGGTCCCAAGGCTTTGGGCCGTCCTCAAATGCTTTCCCAGGCCACAAGCAGGAAGTTGAAGGGAAATGGAGCATCCAGGATAGGAATTGGCACCCTCATGAGATTCTGGCGCATGCAAGGCAAGGACTTTAGCCAGTAGACTACCACGCTGGGCCCAGTTTTAGCTCTTCTGGATTTTCTGGATGCCTGAACATCTTGATTTACTTTGGAGAGACTATTCTTAGGAATTTCTGTTGACAAATTAGTTCCTGTTTCAGTCATGTGGTTTGAAAGACACAGCTCTGTTCTTGTGGATTTATAACATTTATCTTCTTGGTAGGAAATGTTGGATACACATAGTCAATGAATCATGTTCCAGTAGCAATATTGGACATTCAAGTAGTATAAAAAAGTTCATGTTAACTGAGTTTTTCCAAGTTGATAACCTAAAGGTTGGGCAAAAAGTCTTTTTTTTTTTTTAAATCGTTTTTCCTAAAATGCCTACCTCACATTACGCCTTTAGAATCATGTAGAGCTAGATGAGGATGTAGAATGAGTAAGTAGCCCTAGGAGTTTTAATTACAAAGTCCTCTAGCTCATTTATCACATGTGTAGTTCCCTGGAGCTACTGTTGGCAAGTGTTAATGGATAGAGTCTTTCCCCCAAGTTTGGGAGCCCCACTGCCACATCAGTCCTGGTTGCTGATAGTCAGCAATGGTGTCTGGTAGCTATGCCCCTGGCCCCTGTTATCATTTTCACTGTCACACTGGGGTCATTCATTTTTCTCATGTTCTTTCTGTCTGTGGTAAGTAGCTGACTTCATATCAAAGGGTGTTTGCCTTTTTACTTGATGGTTAATTGACCCAAGTTATATTCTTTGTTGGTCTTGAGATGGTTGGAGTCTTTCCTAGGGCTGTAGCTAGGAGGGCTGCCTGTTATCAGATGCCTCCTCTCTTATGCTTTTCTTAAACTTGGGCACTGCTGTTAAAAACCGTGAAGAGCTATGGGCCAAACCGATAGAGCTGTGAGTCCTACTGGTTCCCTTTGTAACTTCTGAAGTGTACTGCAGATGTCTACAATATTCTGCCTGGTGAATGTCATAATATAGTTCTTAGGTTTTCTGGGCCACAAAGTTGACATCAGTGTATGGTCTTTAAGCTTGAAAAAAATTCTTCCTAAAAGTACCAGAAGCTTTTATTTTTGTTTCTTGTCAAACCTACAGTACTTTTTAAAAATTTCAGGATTTTTGAGCTCTCTTTTGCAATCCTACAAGTATACATTCCCCTTTCTTGTGGGAGCCTCACTTGATCATTAACACCGTTTAGATTCGAATTAAGATTCACATTTGTCCACCAGGGCCCATTAAGCCTTTTCATCGGGACAG
Organism: Ochotona curzoniae; assembly: GCF_017591425.1. Taxonomy (NCBI): domain Eukaryota; kingdom Metazoa; phylum Chordata; class Mammalia; order Lagomorpha; family Ochotonidae; genus Ochotona; species Ochotona curzoniae. The sequence goes on along the minus strand of NW_024465582.1, from coordinate 19,908,672 downwards.
GCTGGATGCTAGCCTCCAAATGGGCCAGTTCTAAGGGTTGTGTTGTTTCCTAGCTTTCCTTTAGCTTAGATATTCATGAGGTCTTGCACATCTGCTTGCATAAGATTATGAATAGCAAAGATGGAAGTAAACAAACTATCTATTTTCCCTGGCTTGATTCTGCATGTGGGCATATTATTTTTATAACTATATACATCCTAGTTAGAAAAACGAGCATGAACATATGTAAATGTGTGCTGCCAGTTTTCATTTTTCTTGCTGGGACTTGCCTTAAAAGATACTTCCATATCTTGAAGAATATTGGAACTGATCCAAGCCAAACTGAGTGTCCTGTTGGTTATGGAGGGGGTGGTTGTTCCTGGTGGATTGTCAGGCTTTGCCCTGGGAATCACAGCATTCATCCTCCCACTCATAGAACTATTACCGAGTAATAGAGCAGAGAGAGCCAGAGTGGCTGTGCAAGTCACAGGAGGTGCCTACATCTTTTCTTCTGCATTTGAATCTGATAGGACAGATTTTTTGTTTGTTGACTCTTGGCACAGCCTTTCCTTTTCTCTTAACTCAGTCTGCCACATAAATTGACATTACTATTGTAAATGCTTATTCTGATATTTAGACATAAAAAGACTGGTTAGATAGGACTCTTCACAATGACACAATAAATCTAATTGCAAAACAGTGTTACCATGCAGAAATCCATCAGACCTTCCCGAGTCTCTGGTGAGTCATGAGGCTGGGCCATAGAACAAAGGAAAATCACACTTTTGCTCTCCTAGCCCAGAGCTGAACATTCTCAGTTTTGCAGAAGTCAGCAGAAAGGGCTGCCAGTGAGAACTGAGGCAGAGGTCCTGTGTCTCTGGTGACCAAGGCAAGAGGCAGTGAGCGCTGTGTTCAGTGCATGCTGCTTGTGACAACGTAATTTTTCTTGGTGTCATGCATGGCTTGATTTTTTTCCCATTTCCCATTTTGGATAAAAAAAGTTTTTGTATCAATATCTTGTGATACTTATGGTTCTTTGTTATCTTCATTGTGAATGTGTAACGGAGTTCTCAAAATTAAAAAGACTCAATTCTTTCATGAGTCCTCTCCCTTCCCTTTCCCTTGCTAACAACTGGGAAACAGCCCTGAGACCATCTGCAAGATATCCTGCTCTGATGACGTTCCCTCTCCCTGTCCCCATCAAATCCTTTAGCTCTGTTAGGCTCAATCTGCAAGTTGCTTGTATCAGAGAACATTCTTTGTCTCTAAAGAAGTAATTTATTACCAGGGACAGAACCGAGACTACTAAGGCTACCTATAGAAGGATATATTATGTTTCCACTCTGTAGTGATCACAAGGCTAGGGCCACGTCAGAATCTGCACACACACACACACACACACACACTCACACACATCTCAGACTAAAGAAACATCATGGATGCATTTGCGGGAGTGCACACTATAACACTACCTGTTCTCCCAGTTGTGCTCTGGTGGCTAACTCTTCATCATTTTTCTAGTGGTTAGGTTCTAGGACCAGCTATTAGTTTAGACAGTTTTATTACTTTAATATTCAGGTGTGTAATTTTTTTCAAATATTTATTTGAGAGATACAGGGAGAGAGCAGTCTTCTGTTGTTTTATTCCCACCTCTGGTGAGACAAGAGCTGGGCCAAGGCCAAAAATGAAAGCCAGAAACTCCAGCCAGGTCTCTCCTGGGTGTGGCAGAAACCCAATTACTTTAAGCCATCCCTGCTGCCTGCTATCATGCATATTAGTTGGAAGCTGAAGTAAAAAACTGGACATGGGAATCAAATCCAGGCTCTCTAATATGGAATACAGTCTTTTCAGCTGGTGATGTAACCAGTAAGCTGACTGCTGCCCCTCAGGGGTGCTTGTGTTAGATATCCCCAAACGTTGAGAGGAAATCCAAAGATGTAGCTATGGGAAGAAGGTAGCGAGATTTCAGTTCAAAACTACCAACAACTGTCCACTGTGGATTTGTTCAATGAGGAGATATCTTACTTCCTGGCTTAAGGGCTTTGTTTCCCTGGAGCTGCCATCCTCATGCTTTAACAGGGAGGTGTGAATTGGAAGTCTCTCCAGCTGCTCCTTTCCACTGTGCCAGCTAAAGGAAATAGGACTATGAGATGTGAAATGCAGCACCTGGTCTCCTAAGACTCCTGCCTGGGTTCCCAGGTTGAGACTAGAGAAGGCAAAAACTGCTGAACAAATGCTGTATGTCATTGTGGTCAGCGCACTTAGCCTGACATGTGCTTGCAGGTGGAGCTGTAGGTGCACTGTGTAAGTGTTACACAGCAGGTCCTGGAACATCATCTTGGGCTGCTGTTGAAAAGCAGCTCCCAACTGACTCCTCCACACAGCCCCTGGCCACCCCACTCTGCTGTGTTTCAGATGCCACAGATAAGCAGGGTCATGAAGTACTGGTCCTTCTGTGATGGGTTTATTTCACAATACAGTATGTTTAAGGTTCATCCGTATCAATGTGACAAGATTTCAATCATTTTAAGCACTGAACAGCATTCTATTGAACACAATTACCAGACTGTCTTTATCCAGTCATCCATGCATGGACATTTAGGTCATTCTCATACCTCAGCCATTGTAACAATGCTACAAAAATCATGGGAGTGCAACTATTTCTGTAAGTTCTAAAGCTTATATTTACAATAAAACTTTATTTGTGGTGACTGTAAAACTTAAAGAAAAGTTGAGTAGCTTACAATGTGCTGAATTACCCAAAGTCCTACCATTATCATCTTGGTTTTGTCCCTCACTTTCAGAGGATGATTCTCAGTTCTTGTGGGAAAATATATAAAGCATGGTTTTGATTGCTGTATCATAAAATGTTGAAAGTATGGTCCTTTCCTGATCTAAAATTTATATTTATTGATCTTCACTTTATTTGTAAAAGAGAGAGCTTCCATCCATTGTTTCATTCCCAAAATGCTAGGGCTGGCCCACATCAAAGTCAGGCACCTTCTCATCAGATTTCAGGAACCCAGCACTTGAGTACTCCCAAGAGCGCATTAGCAGAAAGCTGGATTGGAAGGAGCCTCTTATACATGGCACTCTGCTATGAGATGCAGGCAGCTAATCTGTTATGGCAAATGCCTACCCTAATACACAATACAATTTTAATTCTGCCTTTTACCCTTACCTGAAGCATTTCTACATGTAAAAATGGGTTTTACTTTTAATGGAAGTATGTTAGTCTTTCAAGATGATTTTTATAATGGAATGAATTGTCGCCCTGTGGTTGGGTATTTATAAGTGACCTTGACTTGTATTCTACTAAGCAGCTAAAATAATAAATGTGGAATATGATATGGAAATAAATAAACAGTGTCACAATCTCCTGGCAACCTTTTCCAAAATGGGCTATTATGATCATTAATAGTTGCCTTGGCAACCCCTATGGGATGGAGATACCAAAAGTCATACTTGGTTTAAGTTATCTCATGGTGAAAAAGACTTAGGCTAATTAAAGATTCACAAGTAATAAGGAAACAGATGGGAATTATGGGTTGATTAGGTCCTATCTACTTGGCTTTCCAAAATCATGCAGTTGCTTAAACTTTTGTGTTAATGGTTACTGGGATAAGGGCAGAGATTGGGGTCTGTGAAAGGTGGGCCTGGTAGGAGGTCTTTAGGGCATTGGACATGCCTCTGTAGGAAGTCCTTGGGAGAGGGTTGAGCTCACTGTCGCTTCTTCTACCTTCCCCGATCACCTTGTGTTTATTCCTGTTCCTGCTCCCACATTGCTGATTCTACCAGATGCCAGGCCGGTATGGCCTTCAGATCCTGAACCAAGTGAACACAGAAGCTGTAGATGAAACAAACACTTTTCTTGCTGGAAAGAACTTGCAGATATTTGAGTTAAGGTAAAGAAAAGCTGCCCAACAGACATGCAGTTGTTATTGTTACCTATACCTGAGAATGTGCAAGAGCCTTTGGAATCAGGATATGGGGAAAAAATTGGAAAAGTTGGGAGGAGTAGGAACCAAGAAGGCCAGAATTCTATGAGCAGAACATTCTGAGTGATTTTCCTGAGAGTGTAGAAGGTCAGAATACAGACAGAAATGCAGACAGTACTGACAGGGGTCTCAGAAATGCGATTCTATTAACAATTATTTGAACAGTCACAAGTGTGCCAAAGTACCATTTAAAAAAATTTTTTTCAGACCTTTTAGGCTGCTGGGAAAGATGGTGGGCTCATTGCTTTGCTGAAGATTTTAAGACAGGATGAGTGTTATTGGCAGCTGTCAGCAACTTTGCAATGAGAATCAGGAGCAACAAGGAGCACAGCAGAAACATTTGGAAAACTCACTCTAGATCAGAAAGGAAAAGGCAGGCAAGCTAGGTGGAGAAACAGCTTCAGAAAGAGACCTAAATAAAAGAGATATGTGTTCCTGGGAAAGACAATGGGAGAAAGATGTTGAGAACTTTTCAGACCAGCCCTTCCAGCATGGGCTCAGAGGGCTAGAAGAGCCAGTTGCTTCCTGAAACACCAAAGCCAGGTCTGAACTCTGGCTTGCAGAGTGCCCCCTGCTGGTACATAGCAGGGTGGCATCATCCCTGTGATGCTGGTTTTGTGTTGAGCAATATATAGGAGTTAGTTGTAGGGGTTGTTAGGGCTGTCCCCGCCCCGCCAAAGATGTCAAAGGAAAGCTTTGGAGGCCTCCCAGGGTTGAAACCCCTGCATGCGGCGGCATGAAGTGAAGCTGTGAAAGTGGAGGTGCAGAAGAGACCCCAGACAGGGCGGGGTGTCCATCATGTGAGACACTGATGAAAGCTGTGGGCCGTCTGCCCAGTGAGGAGAGGCAAGCCACAGACAGCAAGGTGCAGCTTCAGAGAGCAGCCACGGGGGCCTGGAGGGCTCCACCTACACTTCAAAGAGTGTTTCGGGCAAGCTGGGGGCCCAGGCAAAGACCTGTCCCGGGGCAGAGCCACAGGAAGGAGCCCACATTAGGGCAAAGCCAAGAGGCAATGTGGGGTTTCTTCTTAGCAGTTGTTCTGATTTTTTAACTTTGCTTTGGCCTGCAATCTTCTTTGCTTTCCTGTCTCTGCTGTTCCAAACAGAAATCTGTAACTATGTGCGGCCCTGGAAATATGCATCTTGTTTTAGATTGTACAGGTTCACAGCTAAGAAATTTTGCTTGGAGTTTCAGATGAGAGTTTGAACTATGGCATTTGAAATCAATACTGAGCTGAATTGTGATGGTGAAGCGTTAGGGGATGGGATGATTATTATATCTGTGAGAATAATGTGAGTTTTAGGGGAGCAAATGGTACAATGTTTTCTGTTGACCAGGCTCCCCAAATTCATGCCAGTGTTGAAAGTCTTATATTAATGGTTCATGGATTGATGGCAGAAACCTGACTGAATTATGGTCCCGGATGGTAGAGTCCAGTAGAAAGTCGTTAGGTCCTTGGGGATTTGTGTTAGAAAGCAGTTCTCTGATGACAATTGGTTCTTTAAGTCAAGTTCAGCTTAGCTTCTTGATTTCTTATGTAGGCAGGCAATAACTCTTCTATGCAGGCTCTGCCATTACCAGCCTCAGCCAAACACCAGACTAGTGGAACCACCCACTCCTGAACTATGATCTTCCAAAAATGAAAGCCCAAACAAACTCTTTCCTAAAAAGCTCCTTTCAGGTATTTTAGGTATAGTAATAAAAACCTGACTAATACACTTGGGTGATAAAAACACACAAACAAAAAACAATGTCTAGTCCATTATATGACTATTTTCTTCATGTCCTTCATGCTTAGAAAGTTTTCAATCTGAAGACTTGAGCTGAGAGATGTGCCTCAAAGTTCCTGGCATGTTTTGGCACAGAGGAAAGGCAGTTGCAATCAGGTCAACACACGAGATGTTTGTTGAGTCTTGGCTGTCTGTATGCTCAGGACAGCATGGCTACAAAAAAGAAAAACAACACAGTAACAAATTACTCATATTCTAGATGGCAAGGAGTCCAGAGAGCACAGAGCAAAGAAAAATGGTTTCTTAAGAGTTGTCGTGGGGCCATGTGGCTGCCTTGGGGAAGGGGCGCTCACAGCAGGCCTTCAGGACCCGCTGTTTGGAGGCTTTTCAAACCAGCTTGGGTACATACAGCTGAGCACACTGGCTTCCTGGGAGGAAGGAAAGCTCAGTGAGCTTCTGGAAGTTACTATTTTTTTGACCTGCACAGGTGCCTGTAGCCAGGCCGGGTGGCTCCCCAACAAAGGGCCGGGGTGGCATGGGCGCCAAAGATGCTGGGCAAAGTCCCCTGGGCCACTCAGCGGCCCACTCTCATGCTTTGAAGAGTGATGGGATCTCATACATGGTAATGAGAGATGACCTGTGGTTTTTATGCCCAGGTTAGGAATTACAGCTGAGGGACTTCCATAGACAAGTCCACAGCATGTTATGTAAGTAGGGGGCTGACAGCAAATTGGTTTGGAGGGGAAAACAAGAGTGAGAGAAGTGAGTCTGATAGCAGAATCTGTGGGGGAAATGTGGGCTCACCCCTGTGGAACTGCAATCTCTACTGGCTTGCCCAAGAACTGCAAATGGGGTCAGGCCTTGCTGGGGAGCTTAGGGGGAGCCCCAGCTGGGTTGGGGCTCTCTCACTGGTGAGGATGAGTAGGATTGGGGGCAGCAGGCTTGGCTGGACATGGCTACAGCCTGCACCAGTGTAGGTGTGCACTGGGACTGTGGAGCGTCAGATTGAGCTAGACTCCAGCCCCCACTGGTACTTGTGAGAACCAGGTTGGGTATAGACTAGAACCAGGTTAGCCAGGCTAGGTCTTGACTCCTGCTGAGCTATGTGAAAGCTGTGTCTGTAATGGACCAGGTATCACTGGGCCGCCACAATCAACAACAAGGACCAGAATGGGTGTGGCTGGCTGAGCAAGGCCATTGTTTTTGCCAGGGCAGGAAATGTACAAAGTCAGTCTGGGCCAACAATCCTCTGGTGTGCACAAGAACTGCCACTGGGAGGAGACTCGATGGAGTAGCTTGGGAAACTCCTTCACTGGGACATAGTCCCTGCAGGTGAGCACAAGAAGCAAGGCAAGGAGCAGCCCAGACAACACCAGGTTACAGTACCCCCTGGCATACATGTGGACCAGGTCTGGGGACAGACCAGTATGGACGAACACATAACACCCACTGTCAGAGCTGAGAACCAACATGGGGCAGGAGGAGCCAGATCAGGCTGCAAAACCAGCCAGTTCGCATTAGGACAGGGACAGCGAACAGACTGGCCTGGGAAAGGCTGCAGCACCCAATGGCAGGAGCTGGAACAAAGGGCAGACTAAACTAGGCCAGGCTGTGCAATAAGATTGCGGATGTTAAGGTGAAGCAAGTTCATGCTGGAATGGACCCAGTGGGACTGGGTTCAAGAGTCCTAGGGATAGGGGATCTGACAGGGCTTGGGTAGCTTGGCTCAGGTCCTGGGGTCTACCTGCATGGTGGGGGCTAGGTTCCCGAGCCCCAGGGACAGGAGAACCAGTGGGGCTTGGGTCGCCTGGCCCAGATCCTGGGGCCTGCCTCCTTTTGGGTGGGTGTTGGGTTCGTGAGCCCCAGGGTTGGGGGATCTGGTGGGACTCAGTCACCTAGCCTGGGTCCTGGGGCCTGCCTGTGAAGTGGATGTCAGGTTTATGAGCCCCAGGGGTGGAGATAAGGCGGGGCTTGTGTTGCCTGGCCTGGGTCCCAGGGCCCATCTACTAGGTGGGGGTGGGGTCCATTAGCCCCAGGGGTGGGGGATCCGGTGATGCTTAGGATGCCTGGCCTGAGTCCTTGGATTTGCCTGCAACAACATGCCCTACTTAATGAAAAAGGTAGAGCAGTGGGCACAGACCCTGTTGTAAAAGCAGGATATGGCAGCACATTTGGTGCTATAGCAGAAGAACAGAACTAACTGGACAACCACCCCAAACAAATGACAGCAAAAAAATCTCAGTGAATGGAGCCAACGGACATTGGGAGGGTGACATCGTGCTTGGATCAATGAAATCGGCAGCATTTCAGAACTATCCATGCCACTTGGACAGACCCCTCGGAACAGGTACATTGGGACTCTGGGTTGATATGAGGTGGAGGTTCCTCATCCCTGGGTACTGGGACATGTGGAAAGTCATGAATGGTTCCTCCCTTTGTCTTTCCCCTTCAGCCAGGAACAACATGAAGTAATAGCAAATTTGGAAGCGACAAGTACACCCAATTTTCCCTAAACCTCAATCCTTTCCACCCTGGTCCACCATGTAATTATTATAAAAAATAAAATTTATCAAAAAAAAAAAAACACCAAGAAAGAAAGAGTTGTTGAGGGCCCTGTGCAGTAGCCTAGTGGCTAAAATCCTTGCCTTACATGTGCTGGGATTCATATGGGCACCGGTTTATTTCCTGGCTACTCTACTTCCCTTCCAGCTCCCTGCTTGTGGCTGGGAAAGCAGTAGGGCATGGCTCAAGGCCTTGTACCCACATGGGACACCCCCAAGAAGCTCCTGATTTCAGATCCGCTCAGCTCCGGCCATTGTGGTCATTTGGGGAATGAACCAGTGGATGGAAGATCTTTCAGTCTCTCCTCTCTGTAAATTTGATCTGCATTTCCAATAAAAATAAATAAATCTTTTTTTTTAAAAAAAAATGCAAACATTTATCATAGGTGGTTTACTGATCTTTGTCCTTAATGCTGGCTGCACAATGTTTGGAAACTTGATTCACATGGCAATTTTCCCTAGACTCTCGGTATATGTTTCAGTTAAAGACGACCACAGTTGTGAAAGGAAGGAATCAGGAGATGTTTGTTTCAACAGTCAATTGCTATCCAAACAGCCACTGACTGTACCAATCATTTCCTGTTCACATAATCTTATTTGTTTGTTTGTTTGATTATTTTTTATTGGAAAGTCAGGTTTATAGAGAGGAAGAGAGAGAGAAAGGAAGATCTTTCATCCGCTGATTCACTCCCAAGTGACTGCAATGGCCAGAGTTGAGCCGATCCGAAGCCAGGAGCCAGGAGTTTCTTCCAGGTTTCCCACGCAGGTGCAGGGTCCCAAGGCTTTGGACGCTTTTGTTGTACAATGAGCATGATGTGACGGGAAATAATGCTAGGTACTATATGTTTGTAAGGAGGCTAGCCAAGTATTGTGTTTTCGTAAGATTTAAGCAAGTCAGTATGAAAAGGTCTAATTGATAAAAACATAAGGACAGAACTGCTATTGTCTTCAGTGGCATATTTTATAGTTGAACATGGGGATTATTTATTCTAAGGTTTGCCACCTATTGATTCAAACAGACTGGCTGGAAAACCAAAATGAAATGTATTCTGCTGATCCAGCTGAAGTTTTAAACTGAAGCAAGCAGCCAGTTACTTAAGAAGACTATCCCACAACAGTGCCTTTGGCTGTAGGTTTTATACTTTCCCAACAGTGTGAGTGCCTGCATTCAACTGGGTTTGAAATCAAAGAACATCTCTTTGAAAACTGAAGAAGTTGATCCTTGACTGACGCAGGAGGGACAGTTCAATCCCTGGGGAGGCAAATGGTGGGATCAGGAGTCGCTCTTCCTCAAATGGCCACAAGACATGCAGCTCACTCCTTACTGTCCTTCCTCAGGGTACAGGTTTGGGGGAAGGTCATGTCATTGGGAGCTGGCTGCTGTACGTCTTATAGTTTGTGACAGACAGGGCATTCAGGCTGACTATTTCATTCTTAAGTCCACAATCAAAACTAAAAAAATCGTTATAACTTCTAACACGTTAAAATCAGAGATATTTTCAAAATGCATTCAGTGGCTAAAATCCTTGCCTTACATGCACTGAGCCATTATGCTGGGCTCAACAATTTAATTTCAATATCTGTTTGTGGACTCTAGAAATATCCCAGACAACCCTTAAGGTTATTATGTTCACTTTAGTTTTAAAACCTTGGTTATCACCCGACGTTGAATTTTAACTTACAGTTTATGAAATTTTCTTGAAATATTTTATTTGATTTTAGAAGACCAGATCTGGATTTGAGATGACAATTAGAAGACTGATTAAATTTGAAAGGTAAAGGACATCTGCACAGGAAGGAAGTGCAATAATCAAGAGCCCAGATCAAAGGAATTCTGAACTAGTCAAGAATTAGTGAAAATGGCGAGTTGGGGTCAGATCCAGTGGTTTCTTAGAAAGAAAGGATTGAAAAGGTAAAAGCAGTCTTTAAAACCATACAGTCTAGGGTTTCATTCCTGCCTGATGTTTTTCTTATAAAAATATAAGATAGCTGGCATTGTGGCATAAAACATCCTTTGCTTATGAAGCTGGCGTCCCATATGGGTGTCAGTTCGAGGCCTGGCTGCTCCACTATCAATCCAGCTCTTTACTAATAGCCTTAGAGAAGTGACAGAGAGAGGATGGATGGCCCAAGTGCTTGGACCCTACAAGCCCAGCCTGGACCAGCCTTGGCCATCACTGCCATTTAGTGAGTAAACCTACAGATGGAAGATTTCTCTTTCTCTCTGTCTTTCTCTCTCTGTAACTCTGCCTTTCAACTAAATAAAATACAAACCTTTCAAAGATTTGCTATAGTCAGGTATCTTCCCTGAATTTATGTTAAAGCTTCATGGCTACTGCTCAGGGGTGGGCCCGTAAGGGTGGGACCGCATGCAGATTAGTGACCCGCAAGAGAGGTGAGAGGGAACTGTTTGTCCTTTCTTCCAAGCAAGGACACCAGGAAAGTGTAATTCATGAGGATCTTCACCTACTATTTACTAAGCAGTCAGCAGCGTTTTTGAATGAAGACAATCTGTGAATCAGACAGCACTTGGAACCACTGGAAATTCAGCAATGTGGGCAGACAGTATTAACAGACTGGGAAAGGAGTGTCATGCAGACATGTGATCAGCTCAGTTCCACAGGTGCCTCATTTGTGCTTGCCATGTCGAGGCCTTTGCCTTACACAGACACGGGCAAATCTGTTGCCAGCCTGTGATTGGCTGAGAGTCACTTGTTCGTACAAGAATCCATTCTTGTTAGGTTGCAGTTTGTTGACATTCTAAGTTAGGTTTTAGGTTGTTATGTAAAAATTCAAAGTGGAGGCAGCTTGGGTCAAATTGGGTTTAACATACCAAAATGCTAATGTCTTGATCTTAGACTTTCAGCCTGCAGTACTCTGAGGGCTAGACTTCTGTATACAAGTTACCCAGTCTTAAGTGTTTTCTTGTGAAATGAATGCTTGGACATTATCCGTTAATATTGAAACAGCACAGGCCCTGGTACGGATCTGACCTTATAGCTTGGCATTCCTTAAGCTCTCTTTAACTACTGTGTTATAGGAAACCCACAGTCAGAGCTAAGATGTGACTCAACACCCTCCTTACAGAATCTGGCTTCTTTTCATTTCACTGATGACAGTTGGTTCAGAGGTTGCACAAGCTCCCCATGTGAAAGTTAAGAAGCACACAGAGTTTAGAATATAAAGGAACCATGGCAGGTAGAGGACCTGGAGGGCATGTTGCTTTTTTAGGCTAGTTAAGAAAGGTATGATTTGGATTTCAAAGGTTGTGTCTGTGGGGGAACTCTTAAGGGCAAAAGTAACATGATCAGACTTAGGGGAGTAGGAAGAATCACTGTAGTGTGTTTTCTTCCTTTATGTTTCCTGAGAACCTTGGCATAATTTTAATTTTTATCCTAGGAGTTTTGACTTCTGTGGCCCTCTTGTTCATTAATTGATTTATTCAACTTTAATCTTTCGTTGCGCACACGTTAGATTTTAGTTAATGAAGATGAAGCACTGCGAGTTTTACAAAATAGTTCATAGAACAGGCAGATTGCAAAATGATTTGTAACTTTAAAAAAAAAGTTTATTTATTTTGAAAATTGGAGTTGTAGAGAGAGATGTTCCATCTACTGGCTTACTCCCATAATGGATATAATAGCCATTGCTAAGGCATGGTGATGCCAGGAGCTTCTTCCAAGACTCCGACCTGGGTGACAGGGGCCCAGGATCTTAGGTCATCTTCCAGCATTTTTCCCAGGCTGTTACAGGAAGATGGATCTGAAGTGGAGCATCTGGGACATGAACAGGTGTGCAGATCAGATGCAGGTATTGCAGGTGATAGCTTGGCCTGTTACCCCACAACACCAGCTCACAGGTGATCAGCATTTTAAAACAATACTTAGACTTGCAGATTTATGTGGCTCAAGCCTAGCAGAGGAAAATTGTCCGAGGGAATATGGTTATATAATAGAAGACTATTACATAAGATGAAGGATGCATGCATTATTGCAATTTGCTGAAATGACCTCATATTTAACTAACTCAAGCCAATGGGTCAACACATGAAAAAGAAGTCTTCCAGTGCCCTTACTAACCAGCCTGGAGGGTACATCACAAACTGTGAGGGCAAGATGTCCTATTTTTCAATAGTGAGAGATGCCAATGCATTATATATTAGAATTAAGATGAAAACCCAAGCAGAATATCATGACTTTATATTGACAGTGTCTGCTATCATATGATTCATGCACACTTAAGCACCCTCATAGCATACAAAATTAGCTTCTCTTTATCTGGGATGAGATCTTTTCTTTAAAAGCTTTGCATTCAATTCTCTCAGTTTTTAAGAGTATGGAAATTAAGCCCCATGAGATTCTACTAAGCAAAGCTTTCAGAATATACTTGCTACAAACTTCCCTTTGAAGAAAGGCGGAGCTATTTTTGCTAGTTCAGAGTTCATTTTTTTAAAAAAGAAGCAAGTATTTACACACTGAAATGGCCCTCATGGGACTAAAGGGAAATCTGTACAAATCTGTGATTTGTTCAAATGGAAGCTCCTCCCATATTATTGGAGATTATAGGATCAAGACTTCAGGCCAGTGAGTTCTGACCACACAGTAATGGGGCAATTTTTTTCATCAGACTCAGACACACAGGAAGCTTCAAGTGTGTGTCTTCCACAGCCGTTAGCAGCAGGTTGAGGCTAGCCAAGAGGAATGAGTCATATGACTGTAGACAAAGTCGCCAGTGCTATTTTTCCATTTCACGTGCCCCGTGGAAGGAAAATAGCCGAAAAACAGACCCCTTTGGAATGCTAGCTTTTTCACCCTCCGTATTAGCACTGGTTATCAGCACAACTCCAATACTTTAATTTTCTCTCATTTCAGCTTAGTGAAATGTGTCAAAACTTCCCTGAAGTTTGAAAATTCTCAGTTAATTTATCCTATATAATTGCAGAGTCAGATTTAATTCCCTTATGGCTTTTGTTTAAAATGATCGCAGTTGAAGGGAATAAGATGTTCAGTTAACAGAAGACTTGGGGACATGTGCTCATGGAGACTTTAAACTGTTCAGCATTCTTTGCCTTGTTGTACTTTTACTTGCTGCGGCAGTTATAATCTCATTTAATTTTCTTGTATGACTTGCTTTGGTTCAAAATTAACAGTCACATTCCCCGAACTTGGTCAGTCTTTAATCAAACACAAAAGTTTACTGTACTTTCACTTGATCTTACCCTCTGGGGAGTGTATGGTTCTGAAGAGCTCAGACTTGGCCCCTGACTTCAAGAAAATGGTCAAAATGTAATGCTCGGAGAGGACGTAGGAGGCGTACCAGGTCAAATCACCATTGCCACTGGCATGCACGCTGCGTAACACCTCACATTTATTGAATGTGCCTAACGGGGCCGGAGCTCTGCAGGAATGATCTCACATAAACTTTATGACAGTCTGGGTATTACAATCGTCATTTGAGGATGAGGTTTAGCAGAATGGTAACTTGCCTAAAATCACAGACAAAAGCAATACGCACTTTGATGTTTGCCTTGGCTGGGTTATCCCTTGGGTTGGTGGAATTCAGCGGCAGAGAGATGCTAAAAGACGCAGGCTTACAAGATGGGGAGATGGCATGCTAAACTTGGGTCTGAGGCTAGTGCCGCAGGTCTTGTCCTTCTGCAGGTCTGGCTGGTCACATCTCACCAGAGGGGATGGCAGGCTGTCAGAGCTTCCACTGCCAGCGGGAGCACGTGCAGCTCACCTAGGAAAGCAACAGGCTCCGCGGGGGGTCCCTACAGCGCCAGAAAACGCCTGGCCAACGCTCATCCGTGAGGGAGGGGAAAAGGGACATCCATGTCCCCTGAGTTGACGGGCTGTTCCAGCGGCCTGAGCGGCAAGTGCACGCCAACACAGTTACTTCTAAGAGCCCGAGACTCGGGCCCTTCCCGCGCCCCACCTGCGCTGCGCGGACCCTCCATTCCGGTCCCCGGGCCCCTCCCAGGCCGGCTTCTCGAAGACGCCCACAGCCAGCAGTGGGCGGCGGGCGCGCGGCGCGGGAGGCCCCGGAACGTCACCGACGTGCAGTCGAGCCTCCAGCCCGCCCCCAGCGCGCCTTCCCTCTCGCTCCTTTTTCCGTGACGTTGAGCCGGCCCACGGCAACAGACACTCGCACCCTCAGTCGCGCGCTCCAACCCGCCGTTTCCTCCCGCAGCCCGCCCTGAAGATGGCGGCTCTCAAACTCCTCTCCTTCGGGCCGCGGCTCTGCGCCTCCGCCCGAAGCCCCTGGGCCAAGGTAAAATGTGGCAAAGACCAAGACCACGCGCGGGAATGCATCCCCGTTTGAGCCCGGGAACTGGCACCCGTGGCACGCTGCGTCAGGCACCGGGATGAGCCGCCGCCCCCGGAGATGACCTCCCTTGCGCGGTTCTGCATCCTCGCCGGATGGGGCGAGATGCGGTGAAGGCGTGCTCCGGACCAGGCTGGAAGGGGCGGGAGGACGCCTGCTCGCCGGCGGCCCTGGCACGCTCCCGCGCCGCTCGGGCGGCGTCCGTCTGGGGAAAAGGGTGCTGGCGGCCCTGACTGGGTGAGGGCGCCAGTTTGAGAGGAGACAGTGAAGGCGGCAGAGGGTCGATAGTCACGCGGGGAGTGGACATCTCGTGGCACCGGCACCCCTGTGGAGGCCCAGACCCCGGAGCGGGTCGGCCTGGGCTGGGCGCGCTCTTTGCCAAGGGGGCGGCTGCTGGGCATGCCTCTCCCATCCTCTCCTGCCCTATATGGCAGTGCGGCGCCGCGGCGGTGGGAGACGGAACCCGGACTGGAGCGCTCGCCCCGGCGTCTGCTTGGCGCGGCGTTGAAGCCGGCCGCCTTCTGGTCGGGCTCTCCAAACTTCGCTGACCAAGGGCGTTAGACGTTTCCGCCTTCCAAGCCTTCTGGGCTCTGGCTTAGGGGCTTTCCTTTGAAAACCTCATTCTGCCCTTTCTGCCAGGTGTCCACTAAGTGGTATCCAGAGAAACTGTCCGGATTAGAGTGGATTGTAGTTCCATGTGGTTTTTGCCCAATGTGCTGTTCCTGCCTGTGAGTCCAAGTCTGGACTAGTCGGCCAGGTCCAGGAGGGGAGCTTATCTCAGAACCCCGAGAGGCTTAGAGGAGCAAGTAAAACGTGTTCCTTGGTAGCTTATTAAATAATCGTTCTGGGCTTGGTTGTATGCCATGGGTATGGAGCAGGCACACCGTGCGTAACTCTGCTGTTCACTGCCCCCTCCCCCCTCCCCCGCTGCATCCAGTCTGCATCCGGGAGTGGGGGGCGGGTTAGTTCTAGGGAATGACTGGGACGTGGACTGTTTTATTCCTATGAGCGGTTTAGAAAGCCTTTGGGTCCCTGCAAGTGGCTTTAGATATATAGGAGTAAAACGTTACTAAAAGGGAACTTGACCTTCATTCAGACTGCTGCGGTGCTTAAACTCAGTTATATCAGGACACAGTGATACCCTTGAGCCAAGGTCAGGAGCATTCCTGCTTTTGGCAGATGCGTGTTTGCAGAAGGGTAATTGACTTACTCCTGTAGTCTCACCTTGAGTGTAATCATTAAACCGTTTCCCATTCCGGCAGCCTTCTTCCTGGATGGATGAGCTATAAATGATGGGTTTTTACCGTCTCTCCTTGAAAGTTCTAATCAGGGTTTGAGCTGTCGGTTTGGTTGTCACAGATCCAACTCCTGCTTTCTAGAATGCTGCCTGGGTTGAAAGCATTCGGTGCCCTGACTAGTTCTTTGTCATTGAAGTCCTCACTTCCGGCTCCTGTTGCACTGTAACATAGATGTATATCAGTATTTCCTTCAACCTTACACACTCCATGGCAGGAGCAGAAGTTTAGCAAGTTTAATGCGTGGAGGAAGGAACGCTGTAGGAAGTCTTACAGTAAACTTGAAAGCTTGTCTGCTTTTTGTATCCAACAGGTAAAATGAGATAACTGGTTTTTCAAAAACTTAAACAGTTTATGATATGCAAACTCCGTGTCTCTTCAACTGGAGAACGGTGCCAGAGTTGCTGGAAGTCTCATGAGGCAGCAGGCTCTGCCCGCCCCTGCCTGGGGCCCCCTGCTTTTCATTAATTAGCTTCAGATGTGGTTGATGCTGTTGGTGTGAGCATGGCGCTTTCAAAACCAGCTGGTTAGATAGGAGTTAAACTAGGCCATCTGAGGGTATCTGCTTCATTACTACGTTCATGGGAAGCATTCAACATTGTATTCATAATAAAAATTAGTGGGGAAAAATTATAGAACTGCAATTAAAAGGTCATTTATTTTTCTTCTTTTAAACCGTTTGTCTTTGGTTATATCTCTGTCCAACCCTGGAGCATCCCTAGCTGTTTTTCTGCTGGAGTTTACTGGGGAGTTCACCTGTGTGTCATTCTGCACTTACGGCTCTCTCTGCCTCAGGAAGGTCTGATGGTAGAGTGGCTTTCCTTTCCCTTGTTTTGTTGTTGTTTTTGTTTTTTTTTTTCCCCATTGTGGTTGATAGCACCTGGAGCTACTCGGCGAGAAAGCTGGGACCCTTGGAAAGGTCCTCGCTGCCTTTCTCTGCTCCGCTTGATCAGCCGTTGTGCTCACACCTCTTTCTAAAGTGTCCCCCAGTGCTGTCTCTAACAGTTGTCTGTTTCTTCCCTGTAACTTCCGGATTGACAATTGCGTTTTACTTTTTGTAATTATTTTTCTGACTCTAATCCTTGCTCATTTTGTAAGTTTCATTGTAGCATGGTCCCTGCTTTTTTTTTTTTTAAACACCAGGCTTAAAAAAAAAAAGGCTGTTTTTAAAAAAGGTATTAGTTTTTTTAGGTGTACTATACTAAAAAAGGTATAGTTGGAACAAAATACAGCAAATGAGAGGAAGAAGAAGGAAAGAGTTTCCTGGGCAGGTTTCTGATTCAGGCAGCTCTGTTGGAAAAGTTGTTCCTTTATCATTGGAGAATGAAACAAATTCTGCGGTGTACTCTAAGCCTTTTATAGCCTGCCTCTCCAGCCCCGCCTCACTGAAGTCTGATTCCACCCCTCCCTGACCTTCACATCTTTGTGCTTTCCAGGCACCGCCCCCCAGGGCTGCAGCTCCCTGGTCTTGAATGTGCCACCTCCCCATGTCCCCCCTCCCGCCCAGCAGTGTTTTAACCCTTCGTAAACTTCTCAGGCTTTCTCCTCTGCTGGAAGGAATGAGCTGCTCCTACAGCCGTTTCTTCAGAGCACTGAACTCCAGGGTTGGAACAGAACATACACATTTCGTCAAAAACAGGACGCCCCCATGGCTGTAGAGACCCACTCAGCTCAGTAATGACACGAGGCCCTTGGCATTTATTTATGGCCTAAGTGCATAACTGGCACTGTTGCCTTCAGTGTTTGGTTCAAGGTGAACATTCCAGCTTTGTTAGACATTGGTCTCCTGCCCGACAGCCGAAACATTTCAGCACGTAGTCTCTCCTCTTGACAACCATATCATATTCTTTGCAGGTCTGTAAGTGTGTGTAACCATCATCTTTTTTTTTTTTCATTTTATTTTTAATTTGATACAATTTCATAGACTCTGGGATTTCCTTACCCTTCCCCAACCCCCTCCCCCAACTGATTTCCCCCCATATTATTACAACAGTATAGTCCTTCATAAGCAGTCATAAGCGCATCATTGTGCCATTCGGTGTACCCTGACACTGTGGGTACAGACAATGACAGACAGTCCAGCATCCTATTGTCAAGACATATCCAACAGTTTCATTGGGAGTCCGTCTCTGATGTGGAAGTGGAGATGCACACTGCATTGTATTTTCACATCTGGATATGGTAGTCTCTACTACACAGTTAGTGTATATTCCATTAAATGAAAAGCCATGAAACAAAATCAACAACAGGAATAAAGTTAAAAAATCTACAACACCATAGAGTTAAATAACATACTACTGAATAACCAGTGTGTCGATGAAGAAATGAAAAAAAAACCTTCTTCGAGAAAATAATGTTATTATATTATGAGTCAGTTAACAATTTAATAAGAGCAAAGCCTTGGGACCCTGCACCCGCATGGGAGACTCGGAAGAAGCGCCTGCCTCCTGGCTCCGGATCAGCTCAGCTCCAGCCGTTGCGGCCACTTGGGGAGTCAATCAGCAAATGGAAGATCCTCATCTCTATCTCTCCCTCTCTGTAAATCTGCCTTTGCAATAAAAAGAAATAAATCTTTTAAAAGAAAAAGAGAAAAGAAACTGTTTTGAAAAAAATGAAAATAAAAAATGTCAACACCTATGAGTTGCAGCAAAAACAGTATTGAAAGGGTTATTGGGCCTGGCGGCGTGGCCTAGCAGCTAAAGTCCTCGCCTTGAACACGCCCCGGGATCCCATATGGGCGCCGGTTCTAATCCCTGCAGCTCCACTTCCCACCCAGCTCCCTGCCTGTGGCCTGGGAAAGCAGTCGAGGATGGCCCAAAGCTTTGGGACCCTGCACCCCTGTGGGAGACCTTGAAGAGGCTCCTGGATCCTGGCTTTGGATCAGCATAGCGTCGGCCGTTGCGCTCACTTGGGGAGTGAATCATCGGACGGAAGATCTTCCTCTCTGTCTCTCCTCCTCTCTGTATATCTGACTTTCCAATAAATAAATAAATCTTAAAAAAAAGAAAAAAGAAAGGGTTATTGGTCTTAGAATTTGTGTGAAGGTTGCTTTATATCAGAACACATGTATTTGTTCTTGCGGGATTGATTTATTTCACTGAGCATAATGGTCTCTAGTTGGACCATCTAGTTGGAAATGGTATAATCTTATTCTTTGTAATGGCTGAATAGTATTCCACAGATACCCCAGTTTCTTTATCCACTCCTCTCTGTGTATCCTGCTAAGGTAACCGTCTTCACCTGCCTCCATCCACATTGGCCCGCTTCTGTTGGGCAGATATTGATGCTGAAGTGAGCCGTGTCATTTTGTTAAGGTTTGGATCTCATTTGTGCTGGAAGTTTGGCAGTGCTGAGAGGTGGTGGAATCTCTTTTAGGTTTTCTTAGTGAAAGATGATTAGTTCTTTGTGAACCTTCTTCTTGTAGGGGATGAGTACAATTGCTGGATTCTGGTTCATTCCTGCGATGGTGGGTTGTGAGGACAAAACCAGGCAGGTCTGGTCGTGGCTTCTCTCTGGCTGTCTCAGTGTGGCCATTCATTCCCTTTCTTCTTGCGTCTCGAGTCGTGACGTGGTCCTGGGGACCCTTCCCCTGAGGCTGGAGAGATGGGCCTGCTTCTTGATGAAATGTCAACCTCCCAGGCTGTGAGTTACGCCAGGCTGCTTTTCTGTAAGAAGTAACCAGCCTCAGGTATTTTGAAATAGCAACAGGTGATTTATCTAACTCTAAGGTGATGAGATAAATGGGAGTGGACTGTGCCATTCTGCGTCATTAAGATTATTTAACAGTAGAAGATGAGTATGCTTTGTGGGTTTTCATGGAGAGACCATTTTAAATGCTTTTTCAGTAAGTTCTGGAATGTTGAATTGCAGAAAGAGAAAAATTAAGGTAGAAGAAGTAATGGTGAAAATGACCAGAATGGCTTAGACAGGGGTGAGATAAAATCTAGACTTCAGAGATAAAGATTTTGAAGAGGAGGACAAGGGTGAAGATACAAAGGATTTTTAAAAAGGGGAAATATTTTAAGTGGCAAAAAGCTGTGTCCTGCAAGAATTTTGATTATTTCTTGCATTTCAGTAATCAATCATTATTCCCTCAGTTGTAGGGGCAGAAAGCAGTAGCAGCACTAAAACGGAGTCTAAAGGTGGGGGAGTTAAACACGAAGTGACGTGGTTTGTGGATGTACGCACGTGAGAGGGAAGGAGTCCCCAGGAGACATGGCAAGGCTGTACCTTCCACTATTCTTCATTCTTCCGGATAGCTCTGCAGACTTGAGGTTTATTTATTTTGGTAGCAGCTGGTGAAGGTTGCCCCATAACTGGCGGAGGTTGGAGCCCTGCTACCCGGAACA
The DNA here is from genome assembly GCF_017591425.1 of Ochotona curzoniae. NCBI lineage: Eukaryota > Metazoa > Chordata > Mammalia > Lagomorpha > Ochotonidae > Ochotona > Ochotona curzoniae. Next base: position 19,888,436 of record NW_024465582.1, on the reverse strand, counting down.
GATGGCAGAGTTCTGGCGGGCCCGGAGGCAGCGAGACCACCGCCACACCGATGACAGGCCGAAGTGACCCCCGCTTCAGCTTCCGTGTCAAGAGGGATTTCAAAGCCCCTTGCACCTCTCTTCCTGGCTCTTCTTCCGCTGCAGCCCACTCTTTCACATCCGTCCGTCTGCTACACCGCGAAGGGAATCCGGTGGCCGCGGTTTCCTGGAATAAAGGCCATCTCAATTCATTTTATTTATTCGGCTGAGGTATTCTTTCCCTGGGGGTCGGGGAATGTTACAGCTGCTACATAGGCCTGTTCTCATCAAAGTTTTTATATAAAATCATTTAGAATATTAATTTGTTTTCATTTTTATTAAAAATGACAGATGGACAGAGATCGCCCATTTGCTGATTTATCTGCAACAGCTGAGACTGGCCCAGACCAAAGCCAGGAACGTGCGGGTTTCCCACACAGGCAGGCCAGATCCAACCACTTGACTCACTGCCTGCAGCTGCTGAGGAGTGCGTTAGTAGAAGCTGGATTACAAGTAGAAGTTGTGTCAGAACCCTGGTACTTCCGTATGGGATGCTGGTGTTCCCAGTGGCAGCTTGCCTGCTGTTCCACAGTGCTCGCACCAGTATTGAAAATATGTTCAAAGAGAGAAGTCAACTTATGAACATCCAGAGGCTCTCCTTGGAATCCAGCTATCTAGGAGAAAAAAAGTAAATGTTATCAGAGAAATACTTTTCTCCAGCTGCCTATTTTTAGAAAGTGTTGGCAATGTACAGATCTGTTTTTTTTTTTAAGGATTTATTTATTTTCACTGGAAAGTCAGATAACAGAGAGGAAGAGAGAAGGAGAAGGTCCTGAAGTGACCACAGACCCAGAGCTGAGCCAGTCCAAAGCCAGGAGCCAGGAGCCTCTTCCAGGTCTCCCACGCAGGTGCAGGGTCCCAAGGCTTTGGCCTGTCCTCGACAGCTTTCCCAGGCCGCAAGCAGGGAGCTCTATGGGAAGTGGGGCTGCCAGGATTAGAACCGGCAACCATATGGGACCCTGGGGCATGCAAGGTAAGGACGTTAGCCACTAGGCGACCGCACCGGATCCTGCACAGATATTTCTTTACTCAGAGTTTGGGAGTATGGGTCTTGAAGGTGGCCTTGGGAGGAAAGGTGGCTAAGAGAACAAATGCATAGGTTCCTTTTAGGCCTTGGGCCTTGATGAGCAGCTGTGGCTCAGGTGGCCCTCGGCTTCCTGCTGCTGTTCGGTCTCCTTTCTGGGTTCAGGCTGCTGCCTTTCCATGCAGTCTTGATCTGGTAGATGACTTGGTTGAGTTTGGTATCCGTGTATTGTTCTTCTAGGATGTTTGCCTAACTTTAGAAGCCTTCTCTTCATTTATTCAGGCTATCAAACTTTTACTTTCTAAGATTAAATATGTGGTTGTGTATGTTTATTTAAGAAAAGATGTTTCCTTGCTAGAAGAAAAGGATGGCTCTTTGTCCTTCAGGCCCTTCCGTTTCTCTCTTTGCCTGTACTTATTTGCTATGGTTTAGCCACTGTGGCCAAACCTCCCCACTGAACTTGGCCAAGGTTGAAATCTAAAGGGACAGAAATCATTTGTGTAATTGCTTCCTTTTCAACATTGTTGACATGTTCTGTGGAAGGAGATTTTCGAGGAAGAAAAGAAAGGTGGGGTTGCCTGTGTGCCGTTCCTTTGAGCAGGGCCATTTGAGTGTGTCTGGCGTACTGTCTCGGGCAGAGGATGTGAGCCTCGGGTGGGGCTCGTTAAGGTGGCATGTGTCAGAATCCCTTTGCCATTCCAGCCTGCTCTCTGTAGACGGGCTATAAAATGAGAATATAGGCAAGGCAAAGTTGAGCAGGAGTGATGGAATGCACTTTCCTCCTGTGGCTGCATTGTGGGTAAAGCACAAAAAGCGACCGCGTTGGCAGTTGCTCACGAGTGTTCGCTAGGCAATTGATTTGACATCAAACAATACCCTGGGGTAAGGCTAGCTTCCTCGTAGACGGTAGTCTGCCACTTCAAGTGTCATAGGGAGACGAGTTGTTTTGTGTCCTGTTCTTTAGTTTTCCGTTCAGGAGACATTTTGTGGCTAATACTGGCTGACAGACTCAATGATGTAGACATTTGTAGCTTTAACCACATCGTATTTGATCTCCTAGAGGGCAGCCAGTCATCCTATGTTAGTGCTAACTCTGCCGGAGTAAATAGCAGAGAACCTGGCACATGGTCAGTTCTTAGGTATTGAATGGACGGTGAGGTTACTGTCAGAGTGATACTTCATGCCACGGTGAGTGTAACTTTGAACTTTGGGTGGTTGTCGCTTTTGTAATAGGAAACACTGATCCTAAAGGGACGCTGGTGATCGTGCATGGGTGGAGAATGCTCATCCCTCTTCTAAGAAGGAGTCAGGTGAAGTCCCACTCTTTTGAAGTTGGGATAATGCCATGAACACAGAGAATAAAATGGTGATTATCAAGGATTGGGGCGTGGGCAGTTGGAAAGGTATTGTTTGAAGGACACAGTATTTCTGATAGAAGGAATACGAGAAATCCATGCATCGCAGTGACTGCGGGTACTGACACTTACTGAATATGAGAAAATTGCTGAGCAGATCTTCATTGTACTCACCATAAAACAATAGTAAGTCAGGTAACAAATATGTTAAATAGCTTGATCCAGTTATTCCACAATAATCAAAACATCGTATTGTACACTATAGATATAATATATAATTGTCATCAGTCTGGAAAAAGACAAGGATAGTGAAATGATCATAAAGAGAATAGGTCACTGTATATGCAAGGTAAATGTGTGTCTTCAAATGATTATTCACTGACTATTTTTTCACATTTGTCAGGGTTGTGTTTGCTACTTTTCCACCAGTAGTCATCGCCATACCAAATTTTACACAGATGCGGTAGAAGCTGTGAAGGACATCCCTGATGGAGCGACAGTTCTGGTTGGTGGTGAGTGTTAACACGGCTCTCCTTTTTATGGTAATATTCTTAAAGCAGAGAAATCATGGTGGCAAAACTCAGATCAGAAACATCAATTATTTTATCTAGTCTTCCTCACTTTGTTAGAAAGATTTATTTTCCATTTGAGAGTCAAATTTACGCACACACAGAAAGAGAAAGAGAGAGAGAGAGAGACACAGAGAGAGAAAGCTTCCATCTGCTGGTTCACTGATTGGCTCCCCCAGTGGGCTCAGTGGTCAGCACTGAGCTGATCCATAGCCAGGAGTCAGGAACTGCTTCTTGGTCTCTCACTTGGGTACAGGGCCCAACTCCTTGGACCACCTTCCACTTCTTTCCCAGGCCAGAGGCAGGAGCTGGATCGGCAATGGAACAGTCATAGCTCAGACTGGTCCCCATTTGGGTTGCTGGTGCTGCAGGCAGAATGTCAGGCTGCCATGCCACTATGCTGATCCCTAATATAATCTTTATTTAGTTACTATTCTTATTTGTAGTTATTTGTTACACATTGTTATCTCTGATTTTATTACAACATTTTGTTTCTGAGAACTATATTGATCTCATTGGCTTATATCTGGTCACCTCTTTTTATAATCTTTCAGTGATGGAGAGCTCATAGTCATTTCTCTGTTGTTACAAGATTCATATTGTATTGCTTCTTTTCATTGGGAGTATCTCTGAGACCTGCTGCCTGATACACATCTGCCTTGTTGCCTGGAGCAGGTGTTGAACACAGCCGTGAGGATGGCTGAGTCATGTTTCCGGGTACCTGAGTTTGCTTTCCTTTGTGAACTTCAGACTCCACCTTACCGTCAGTACAGGCTTTGGAAACTAGCCAGGGTGTCTCAAGTAACTGTGTTCCCTGAGACCTGGATGGCGTCCGTGGGTCCTGGCCCTGGCCCTACTCCATCCCATCCTTGGCTGCTGTGGGCAGCAGTGGAGCGAACCAGTAGACAGGAACGCATGCTCTCTCTTCGCTCTCACATTCTGTCCGTGCCTCTCAAAAAAAGTGAAAGAAAACAAACAAAATTAAGAAAATAATTAATCAAAATCAGAAAAATTACACAAAAACGCAGCTTGCTGCCAGATTCTTATAAATGAGATCAAGGCTTATTTGTAGGAGGATCACTCTATTGGTCCATTCAGTCACTCAACCGATGAGTCACTGACCGTTCGTCTTAGTTCCAGCAGTATTTGAGGAATTGTGGAAGATGTAAAGAAAGGTTACTAGCTGAAGTTTCTAGTTCTACAAAGTCTACTCGGGTAAAATTTAAGACAGAAATATTTGAAAAAAAAAAACTTGAAATGATCGAGTCTGAAGGAGGCTTCTTCTCTGATATGTGGCTAAGGGCATCCGAGCAATGTATAGCCATGTAAACTGTACTTGGCTTCACACATGTGATTCAAAGACTCGATAGTGACGTCTGGTGCTTTGTAATGATGGACAAGATTTGGCTCCAGCTATTAGGCCATTTGCCGAGTTGGTGAGATAGATCTGTGTATTTTACTTGCTAGATCTAGTAATATCCTTTGTAGTTTTTTTTTTTTTTTTCTTTCCTATTAAAAAATATACCACCTGCGTTTTCACACGTTGTCTGCCTGTTGGCTCGTTCCAGGCTTTGGGCTCTGTGGAATTCCAGAGAATCTTATAGGAGCTTTACTGAAGACTGGAGTGAAAGGGTTAACCGCAGTCAGCAACAATGCCGGGTGAGTGTGCCTCTTCAGTCCGCTGGCTTGAAAGAAATGGCAGTTCTTGATCACGTCTGAGAGCTTATCAGTTCAGTGGAGATTTCCCCTGCTTGTATGTCGTGTGTCCATGCAGCCAAAGATAGTGTTGGACAAGGTCATGAGTGGAATTTGCATCTGCTTCAATATTTGTGGTACTGTCGTTCCTCATTAGAAGTAATGTAGATTTGCTTCATCTCCGATAAAGATGTAAATTAAGATCTTAAAGTAGGATCGTATATATTAATCTGATATGCTTTTATTTTTTGTTAAAATTATTGTCAAAGCTAGAAAATATATTTTAAAATGGAATCACATTAAATTTTTAATTTTATTTATTTTGAAATATTTCTTTGAAAGGTAAAGTTAAAGGCAAAGAGGGAAAGACACAGAGAAAATGAGCGAGAGAGAGAATGAGAGAGAAAGGACTTCCATTGCTGGTTCACTTCCCAAATGGCCTTAACTGCTGGGGCTGAGCCAAGCCAAAACCAGGAGCTTCATCCGCATCTACCACAGGAGTCCGAGGGTCCAGGGACCAGGGCCATCCTTGGCTGCTTCCCCAGGCAGATCAGGAGGGGACTGGATTGGGTGTGGAGTAGTCAGTACTTACATTGGTACTTAAATGGGATGCTGGTGTCTCAGGTGGCAGCTTAACTCACTGCACCACAACACTGGCCCCATATTTTTCAAATTTAGAGATCTTCTTTTATTTCTTTGTTATTACAGATTATATTTATCTTTTAAAAATATTTATTTCTTTATTTTACTTGAAAGTCAGAAGGAGAGACAGAGAGAGATCTTCCATCCATTGTTTCACTTTCCAAAAGGCCTCAGTGACCAGAACTGAACTGATCCAAAGCCAGGAACTAGAAGCATCTTCTGGCTCTTTCATTTAGGTCAAGGGGCCCAAGGCTTTGGGTCATCCTCTGCTACTTTCCCACGCCATTAGCAGGAAATGGAGCAGCTAGGACTAGAACTAGTGTCCATTTGGGATGCTGGCACTGCAGGCAGAGGGTTACCCTGCTATGCTCCTGCACCTGCCCTTAGGTCATTATTTATAAATCAAGATGGACATCTGTTTGAAATCTGTTTATTTTTGGCTATGCCATTATGTGAGCTGATACATAAAGTGTAGCATTAGTCACACATATGCCGCTGCTTCCAAAGGAAGTAGCCAGCACTTAAGACAATGGCTTTGCATATCAAAGTGGTCAGCAAGAAGCCATTATTTAATAATACCATGCACCATAATGTACATTTAGCTACGCTGGGAAAAATGATCTGTACACCAAGTGCAGAATCACCTGCTTTCTTCATTGATCTTGTCCCTTTCTGAGTTTTTTTAGAGCTTTTATACTGAATCCGCAGGGACTGTCTACTGCAGTGTATGCCTTCTCTTTGGATCACATACCTGTCCTGGCGGTTACACTGGGTTCACGTGCCCTTCTGTGTTGAGTCTGTGAGTCTGAGTCACAATGTTATAGTTGGACGGGACTGTTGAGATCGTTGGTCCCAGTTCCTTATTTACCCAAGGAACTTCTTCCTCATAAAAAGAGATGTAGCTTGTTCAGCATAATAACGTGTCGTGTCTTCCACACTTTTCCTGCCCTTAGATCTGATTTTGTACTTACTATAAGTATTTTTTTAAAAAAAGATCTATTTATTTGAAACTCAGAATTACAGAAAATGGGGGGAAGATGGATACACACAGAGAGACAGGTCTTCTGTCCACTGGCTCGCAGCTCAGGTAGCCACAGCAGCCAAGTCTGGGCCAGGCCAGCTTCATCTGGATTGGTTACCTGGCAGGGGCTCACACACTTGGCCCCTCCTCCCTGGCCTTTCCCAGGCCATCAGCAGGGAGCTGGATTGAATGCGAACCGCACCCATGGGGGATGCTGGCATCACAAACAGCACCTTTGCCCCATATGCCTCAACATCAGCCCCACTTTTTTCTTTTTTAAAATATTTACTTTAAAGGGAGAGACAGATCTTTCATTTGCTAGTTCATTTCCCACATGGCTGCAGTGGCTAGAGCTGGGTCCGGCTGGATCCAGGAGCCAGGATCACCACCTGATCTCCCATGGGGGTGGCAGGAGCCAAAGCCTGTGAGCCATCGTCTAACGTTTTCCCAGACACATTAGCAGGGAGCTGTATTTGAAGCAGAGTAGATGGTTCTCGAAGGAGAGCTCCTATGGGATGTTGATGTTGCAGGCAAAGGCTTAGCCTGCTGAGCTGTAACACCAGCCCCTAAAAAGACTTTCAATGCTCTATACTACGTTTAAATTTTCAGGTCGCTCCATAAATGGTGCAGATCAGTGTGTAGTCATGCGCTTACTAGTAACAGCGTACATTCTGAGAAACTCATCATCAGGCTGCTGCACTGTCGCGTGAACACTGTAGATGACACTGACGTAAACTAAAGTGGGCATGACATCACTCCGCAAGGCCGTCTTATGGGACCACCGTGGGATGTGTGGTCTGGTAAAGTGTGACTGTTGTTGATGCTGAGTTAAGAAGACCTTTGCAAACCCTCACTGGCAGATCAGTCTCTTGCAAAGAAAGAAGTAAATTCTGGAACTCTGTAGGAATTAGAGTCTTGTTTAGGCCACTGAAGCTAAATTAATAAGGGAGATAAGGGAGCTGTGGCCTCATAGGAGAACTACTGACATGGTTTGATTCATTAGGGGCACGGAGAAAATTTGAAGTTAAATATAGTAACTGTTTTCTCTCCAGAATAAAGGACTTTTTTCTTTGGAAGGGTGTGCTTACATTGGAAGTGCTTCAAAGTACCTGAGGATCAGTTTTTATTTGTTAATTTATAATAATTGGTAAGAGCTATTATGATACACCACTTGTCTTACTATGAAATATGGGTTAATGAGATAAATTTCCCTTTGGGATCACACAATTGAATTAGTAGTTTGCGATGTGCTCATCAAGAAGGTTTTAACAACTAAGAATGTGCTTTTCCTTGATTTTTGAAGGACATTGGTAAGTTAGAAACCAGAGGTTCATAATAAACTACACATCAGCCTATTAAACTGATAGCCAGTGGGGGAGTAAGTGTGCCATGTTGGTCATGTTCATTTTCTAAGGACTAGATTACACTGCTACAAAGGTGGGAGTAGGTGACTCCAGGTGCAGTCCCACTTCTGTGAAGAAGGCTAATAAATACTAATTGGTAAAATGCATCTGTCTCAACTGGTGGCTAGTCCACCAGTAGTAGTTGGGTATAGGAGTATTTTTTTTTCCTTAGGTCCTAGTGGGTAATTTGTCACCAAATAAAATGACTGGTACTACAGTAGTGACTTGAATGTGGAGAAAATGGCAAGGAGGCCCTTCACTCTGGTTTTGTCTTTTCTGTTGAGGCACCTGCAGTTCAGAAGGACCTGGTGCCCACAGGCTACTTTGAGCGATCAAGATCATTGCCCGAGGCTGGGCTATTTTCTTTGAGACAGTGAGCTTTGTTTCAGGATGTGTATCTGAATTTATGTGCCCAACTTGTGAAAGACCTTATTTAGCTCAGTAAGTGTCATAAATTAACCTTATATTCAAATATAGTGTTTTCTTTGGCTCCCTTTGATATTATAAGAGTGACTAGAAACTGCATAATTGAGAGCTAAGTATGTCTAAAATGAGAAGTATATAAAAAAGAAATATAGGTAGACAAATTATTATAACTTCATTAAAAAAAAAAGATTTATTTATTTGAAAGGCAGAGTTAGAGATAGGGAGGGAGAGACAGAGAGAGGAAGGCTTTCCATCCATTGGTTCAATTCCTGAATGGCCAGCGGCTGGGGCTTGGCTGGACCGGAGCCAGGGACCAGGAGCTTCTTCTAGGTCTCCCATGTGTGTGCAGGGGCCTCCACACCTGGACCATCCTTCTCTGCTTTACCCAGGCCCGTGAGCAAAGAGCTGGATAGGGAGTGGAACTGCCAGGACTGTGCTGGCACCCACATGCCAGCTTTACAGATAACAGCTTTACCTGTTAGTCCACAATATTGACCCTGGAACTTGATGTTCATTGGAGTTTTATTTTTTCAAAAATTGTCAATTACTGAGATTTTAGCAAATGGAAGGATTTATAGAACATTGATGTCTTGTGTACCATACCTGTTTGTTTTACATTCATGTTTTTCTTTAATGAATTCTTGGCTATAGACTTAACAAATAAAACAGTTAAAACATGCTTATTGTGCTGTAGGACAAGATCAAAATTCTATTGAAAAAATGGGTGGCGTTCTGCTGGCACTGTTCAGTGGCCTGTTAAACCACTGCCTGCAACTCCAGCATCCCATTTGAGCATGGGTTAGAGTCCAGCTCTTTCTATTGTGCTTGGCAAAGCATCAGAAGATAGCCCAAGTGCTTAGACCCCTGCTGCTCACGCGGAAGGTTCATGTGAAGCACCTGCCCCTAGGCCCAGCCCGCTAGGGAATGAATCAGCAGGTGGAAGATCTCTCTATCAGTAAATTGGCCTATCACATAAATACATAAGTCTTTTTAAAAAGCTACAAGATAGTTTAATGAATGTTTCTGTATTAGAAACATGTTTCTTTATTTTGTTTGTATTGTGTACTCTTAAAGGTAAGGATCTTGCTTTACACATTTTTTTAAAAAGGATCTATTTATTTCAAAGGCAGAGATCTAGAGAAGAGGTGGTGGTGGTAGAGAGAGATTGAGATACAATCCATCCACTGATTCACTCCCCCAGTAGCTGTGATGGCCAGGACTGGGCCAGGCTGAAGTCAGGAACAAGGAGTTTCATTAGGGTCTCCCACCCAGTTGCTGAGGTCCCAAGTATTTGGGCCATCTTCTACTACCTTCCCAGGCAGATAGCAGTGAGCTGGTTTGGAAATGGGGCAACAGGAACTTGAACTTGCGCTGTTATGGGATGCCAGTGTTACAGGCAATGGTTTAACTCACTGTATCGCAACCCCGGCTCTTTACTCATTTTTACTATGAAAATAATATAATGGACATGCATGTTTGTTCCATTTGTGAGTTGGAAAGTATATGACAAGAAACACACTCTTTTTTATAAGCTGGTTCCACCTTTTGTATCTGGGTTGGTCGGTTGTTGTGTTAAGCATCTTGTGTACTATCTGCCTTGCCATGCCAGCTTTCTATTCTGAGGACAAAGCAAAAGCCAAATATGCAAGAAGTCCCAGAGCCAAGATCAACAAATACAGATAGGTGAACCTCAGATCCTGCCAAGTCGAATGCTGCATGGATTGAAAAAGCAAATAGAGATACCTGAAAAGAAATGATTTGAAAAATTCCCAACTCGATGACCGACCAGCTATATTCTGGTTGCTCATAATGCCATACGCACTTAGAGGGAGCTTCAGATATTTAAAGCTCCGGAAGGCAAATTGGACTGCCCACTGTGGTGGAAGATCAGGTTGATGAATTTAGTAAGACTCTGGAGGATCTCAGTGGTACTCTGACGGAGGAGTGGTCATGCAGTTTCCTGAAGGAATCTACCCTCTTTGAGGGAAAGAACCAGAAGGGATAAATAGGGCTGCACAGTCTCCACCAGTCCTAGCACTGAGGGACGAAGAGCGGAAACTCTTACTGATATCTGGAAGATAGTTCTAGGGAGAGGGACCGTCACTCATCGGGAAAAGAGCCGGAGGAATAGAAAGCCTGGAGTCACTGTCCCTTTCCCCTCCACCCCAGGTTTCCTGGTGATGCTCCCATTGGCTGAACCCAACCATAAATAGGCTGAACTCAGTTTGATGCCAGCTGCCGGAAGAGCCTTTGCTTTAGCCATGCCAGGCCCAGATCTGGCTGGAGTTCGGAGAGTGGATCCAGAGAGGAAGACTAGAAATACTCACCCCAGTAACTTGGTAGTGTGTATTTAAAAGGAGCTGGTGACAAGGGACAAAGTGGAATTGAACAATACATTCATTTAATATTTGTTCAACAAATATTTGTGGGTGACTCGCATTGCAGTGCAACTGGCTAATCCTCCCCTTGCAAGTGCCAGGATCCTGGATGCTGCTCCATTTTCCATCCAGCTCTCTGCGTGGGGCCTAGGAAAGCAGCAGAGGATGGCTCAAGTCATTGGGCCCCTTCACCTGTGTGGGAGACCCGGAAGGAGCTTTTGGCTTCTAGTTTCAGATCAGCTCAGCTCTGGTCATTGCAGCTGTTTGGGGAGTGAGCCAGCAGATGGAAGATCTTTCAGTTTCTCCTTTCTGTAGTTATGCCTTTTCAGTAGAAATAAATCTTAAAAAAAAAAGTCTAAATATTTGTGTACTAATCTCCATGTACTGTAGCATCTGCAAGTCCTCGGGGGGCATAGCAGTGAACATGGACCTCAGATTTTAGTAGCCAGAGGCAGACAATAAGAGTCAACTTATCAAATCAGTCCAGTGTCCAGTATGTTGGAAAGTCACATGTGTCATGGGAAACAGAAGAGAAAAGGGAGATTGTGAGTCTGAAAGAGGAGGGTCGGGTTCCGGGATTCAGTAGGGTGATCCAGAAGGAGATCTGTTAGGCCTGAAGAAAGTCGGGGAGTGACTGCAGCTGTTGGGGGAGAGCGTGTCTCAGAGAAAGGCTAGGGTGGCCACAGTGGAATCTGCTTGGGGCATTGGAGATGCACCGTGAGGACGCCTGCAGAAGCAGAGAAGTAAGCCGGGAACAGAGTGGAGTGAATTGAGGCTGGAGATGCAGGATGGCGCCCGAGTGCATGGCGCCTTATCGGTTGCTCAAGAGACCCTGGCTTTTGCTCTAAATCAGTGTGTAATCTTTGCAGGGCCTGGAACAGAACAGTGACATGTTTTACTTTATGTCCACGGAGCTTCCTTCGGCTGGCATGCTGTACAAACAGTAGCAAGAGCAGGGAGCATCAGTGACCAGGCAGGAATGGGTATAGGGTACAGAGGGGGCAATGAGAAGCGGCCTCCTGCTGCAGGGGCTTTCAGGGTAGTCGGAGTGTCCCGTGAATTGCGGAGTGTGAGTGAAGTGAAAGGTCACTCTGCTAGTGTTATCCTGAGCATCTGTGAGCTCGGCAGGGGAGGTGGAAGGGCTGCAAGAAGGGAAGATTTAGAGAGCTAGAATTGTTAACCTCAAGGACTGGGGGCTCATCAAGGAGGAGCAGATTATAGGAAAACAAAAACAACAAACCTAGAAGGCCTTGGGAGTACCAGCAAACACCTGGGTGGGATGAAAATAAGAAATCTATGAATTTTATGATTTTTTGGAAAAAGAATCTTTAGTGATTTGGAGACCTCTTGTGGACTAAAAGTATATTGTTAGCCTCCATGGAATTCTCCGCATATCTCAAAAGTACACTCCTGGGGATCATGTCGTTCACATTATTATTATTATTTTTTTTAACACTTGGAAATAAATCACAAACCTTTCTTTCATAGCCATGACAGCTGAGAAAGGTTGCAGGACTCAATAGCTGGAGGGCTAAGACTGTAAAAAACGGTCTAGCAGAAAATGGACAGCTTCTGTGACCTGGACCACTTTCCTGTGGGCATCGCCAGGATGTCCTGGGGAGCTATGAGGCTTGCAGGTGAGAGAGGTTGAGCCTTAGAAGGGGTCCTGATGGCCATGAAGAGTATTTAGATGGGGAAGAGTGAAGGTGGAAGAAAGGGTTTGGATAGAAGACCTGTCGAACGCTCTTCGAACAAGGTGCGTTGCCTCTTTGCGCGTCAAACCAAAGGATGTTGTGCGTGATCCTTAGGTTAACTTTCCCCACCTCCTCTTCTGTTGTATTCCATTGCCAAGTTTCAGAGTGCGTCTGCAGCTCTCAACAGGATGGGCAGCAAGTCTTAGGAATGAGTGATTTGCTGTAAATAACCCTCAGTTTGTGCTTTCTTCTTAGCCCATTGCCTCTGCCTCCGTTTTAATACTTGTTGCTTATTGGAACTTGCCACTTCCTTGGTGTTTCTGCCTCTTGTTCCTGAATCCTGTTGCTCTTCTGGTGAGAATCACTCAGTCACGGTGTCTGGATGTCCAGATCTCGCTCTGCCTGCCTGCTCCCGTCTCCTGCTGGTGCCTCTACCTTTGGTCTGTCTCAGCCCCACCCAGCCCAGGCCTCCCGAGATCTCTCCCCAGTGCTCAGCAGCCTCTTGCTCTCATCCTGAACTCTCCACATGTGTTGTTGCTGTGGCTGTTGGTGTCTGTCTAACTGCAGTGTTCTGTAAGGCGGCTCCCTCTCTACAGCTTTCTCCACCTTCTTGCCTGTCTCCTGCTGTTGGGTTCTCCATCTGCAGTGTATCTCACCCTTTAGCAGACTTCTCTTAGCAGGCCTCTCCCTCCACTCTGTTTTAACTTGTAAGTTGCCGTGTTTATCTCCTTGGCAAGCACAGTGCTGTCCAGAGGTCAGAACCGGGCATTAAATATGCTGCTGGTCCTAGAACTGACCTTGCCAACCCTGGGGTGAAGTGCACGCTCAGTAAGGGACCCTTGGAGGATGGGCCAAGTGGATGACACAGGTCTGGCGGGGGCTTGTTGGGAGGAAGCCTCGGAGCACTGAAGGATTATGAGGGAGACGCAGTAGGGAAGGGCTTCTGTTTCTAGGAGGTGCTACAACCTTTATCACTGCATCTCTCTTAAAAAATTTATGGAAACACAGCGTGGAGTAGTATAAAAAGGCGAATATATATCATAAATACATAATTTGGTGGGTTTTTACAGGCTTCACACCCATGTAGCCAATGGCCAGATAAAGCAACAGGTCGGGGCCAACTAAGACAGAAAGCTCCCCTCGCACTGACCATAGAAACTTATCAAGGTTAACCATTAGTCTCACATTCTGATTTTGAACTAAATATAAAATGAGTATTCAAGGGCCACAATGGTGGCGTATCAGGCTGATCTTTCTGTAACACCAGCATCCCATATGGGCAATGGTTTGAGTCCCAGCTGCTTCACTGCCAACCCAGCTCCCTGCTTATGGCCTGGGAAGGTAGTGGGGGATGGCCCAAGTCTTTGGGTCCCTGAAGCCGCCTGGGAGGCCCAGAAGAGGCTCCTGGGTCTCAGCTTTGGACTGACCCAGCTCTGGCCATGGAGGACATTTGCAGAGTGAACAAGAAGATGGAAGATCTCTTATGTCTTCTCCCTGCCCCACAACTCCTGTAGCTCTTTCAAACAAACATAAATAAATCTTTAAAAAAGGAGTAATTCAATATGTACTCTTGCGTCTGACTTTAAAAAATTTGTATGTTTGATAGTGTTTATATACCTGATTGCGGTGGGAAAAGTTGAGGAATAGGGGAAAGCAGGTGAAACCACTATTTCCACACTTTCCTCATCTTTTTTTTTACATCCGAGGGGAAGTGGGAGACAAGAGGCAAACCCACACCCAGCAGCCTAACAGGTCACTTGATGTCATCCCAGGGTCCCTGATGTGGAGCATGTTCTGAGGGTTCTGTTCAGGTAATTTCGATAATTCTGACATGCTGTCGATCTTGCAGATTCCTTGGAAGGAATGACGAAATCCTTCCAAGGTCCGTTGGTGGATAGAGTCCACTAGAGTCTCAATTCATCCAGAAATTAGCTGTCAAGCTTCTCTGGGGGTGGTTGGTCAGTTTGTTCTGCCCTGCTTTCTCTGCTGTGGTATTAGATGTCTTCTGCAGGCTCCAGTGGACTGCCTGGTCCTCTGTGTGCATCTGGGTATGCTGTCCACTGCACCACCTTCGGTAACTGAGGTGCAATGCACTGTTGGCTCACAGGTCCTCCCACTCTCCTCATGGCTGGTGTTCTGAGTCCAGCAGTTTAATTGGGGGGGGGGAGACCCTCAAAGGAATATTTTCTGAGGTGATCCCAGACCTGACTCCCATGTGCTCCTGCCAGTACAGGGTCTGGCTCATTCTGTCACCCACTTCAGGTGGTTCTGCAGTTTGGCTCAACAGGACTCGCCCTCCAGTCCCAACACTTGCCAGCTGATACTGCAGCAAAGCCCAATGAGCCTGCCCTCACTCAGGCTCATGCATGTACCAGTGGATACAGTCAGCCCAGCATGGCTCTCCCCACAACCCAGTTCACATGCGTTTGGCTTCTTTTGCTTAACATTTGGTCTGCAAGGTTCATACATTCTTGCTGGTGACTGAAGATCATTCGCTTTGCTGAATGGAAATAGATCTAAACTAAATGAGACCTATTCTCTTTATATTAATCAAAATACAAGTAAGAAAGTTCATTGTATGGCTATGCCACCGTTGATGAACATTCAGGAGCTCCGATTTGGATATAAGAAAATGCATTGGTATAAATCTACTCATTTGTGTCTTTTGGTGACCATGAGTTTGCATTCCACTTGGTTAAATACCAGAGAGGAATTGCTGACTCATAGACACGTTACTATATTTAGCATTGCAGATTGAGAATCTATGATATGAAAAAAGCAAACGTCCAATGTTTGAAGATCTGGACATTTTTGAGTGCTGACAATACACCACGAATAGAGAATTCCAATGGTGACGTCATGACAAATCAACTAAGATGCAGGCGCACTGTAGATACTGTACAGAGTGTTTTCAGGGCTTGTGTATTGTTATATGTCAAACATCAGGGGATTTCATGTTTAGGCTTGGACACTATTCCTGAAGTGTCTCATTAGGCTGTAAAAATATTCTAAACTGGGAAAAATTCTTGAATCTGAAACGCTTTTTTTAAAAAAATTTTTTAAAGATTTATTTTTATTATTTTTATTGGAAAGTCAGATATACAGAGAGGAGAGACAGAGAGGAAGATCTTCCATCCAATGATTCACTCCCCAAGTGAGCGCAACAGCCGATGCTATGCCGATCCAAAGCCAGGAGCCTCTTCTGAGTCTCCCACGCAGGTGCAGGGTCCCAAAGCCTTGGGCAGTCCTCAACTGCTTTCCCGGGCGACAGGCAGGGAGCTGGATGGGAAGTGGGGGCCGCCAGGAATAGAACTGGCGCCCATATGGGTTCCCGGGCATGCAAGGCAAGGACCTTAACCACTGCGCCATTGCGCCAGGCCCCTGAAACGCTTTTGTTCACGCATTTTGTGTAAGAGCCAACAACCTGTAATAGGGGCCGCTGATTGTTTTTATGAAGGACTTATATTGATTTACATTCTCACAGTACATATGAAAATTCCAGTGGTTCCACATCCTTGCCAACACTTAATGGTCTCTTCATTTCTATTTAACTATTTTTTAAATTTATGCAATGGTGTGTCATCATGGTTTTCACCACTGAAAGGATTTAACTTTAGAGCAGATATTTTTGAAGCTTAAAGTTCTTTGTTGTCTCAGGAATGTTTTCTTTTTTCTAGTTGGTTATAGATTTCTGAAACTTGTGAGTAGAAGATAAGAATAAGGTGATTGAAAAATGAAAAAGTGCTTAATGTTTGTTCTCTATTGACTTTGCTTGAAGTTTTCTTTGAATAAGATGATGGAAACAGAAGAGAAGCACGGGCCTGGAGACCTTTACCTCACAGAAAAGAACGAAGTAGAACACCTCTGCGTGCATCATTTCCAAGAATAAATTGTGTTCCAACTTTGACGTGATAGGGATATTAAACTATAACATATATAATGAAACAGACTTGAAATTACTCTGCCTACCCATGATATTGTCACCAGTCTGATTCAATTACTGGTTTTTAAAATTCAGACTGTTGAAATTTATAAGTCTTCTTTAGCAAAGTACGTGTGACATAAGGAAAATTTCCATTGGTATCTGTCATTTGGGTCCGTACTTCAATAAAAGTGCTAAGTTTTGTCTTTCAAGTTCGAAAACACACCCTCTCCTTCCTGAAGAGACGCTCCTCTCCAGCCAGGTCTTCCCTGAGGGCCAGGATGTGTCTGCTGTGTTTCCCTGTTTCCCCAAAGCACAGGGAAGCAGCGTCTCTCTGCTTCATCCTAACTCGAGAACACTTTCCAGTGATGGCAAGGACAGCCAAAGTGTGCTGAGTTATAGGATTGAGGTGGCTTTGAGTGTTGTCTGTGTCCATTCCTGCCTAAGATTTGGGGGAAAAATGACTCAGGAATTTTAGTTTTACTTTTCTCAGGTATAAACAGAAACAACAACAACAATAACATTTTTAAGATTCCTTGAATGGACTGAAAGTGGATTATATGGCAGGCAGAAAACATTTCCTTTCAATCAATTAAATTTCATCTTATAGAACATGACTAAGTGATGATAATGTTCTTTGAGATGTTTATTTGATAAATTCTCTTCATTCTCCTTCTAGCGTGGACAACTTTGGCCTGGGCCTTTTGCTCCGATCTAGGCAGATAAAACGCATGATCGCTTCCTATGTGGGAGAGAATGCCGAATTTGAGCGGCAGTATTTGAACGGTGAATTAGAAGTGGAGCTGACCCCTCAGGTGAGATGGTTTCTCTGTCTTTTTTTTAAAACTAATTTATTTAAAAATGTTATTTATTTCCCCCCAGAAATTTCTTTGTGTGGGAGAACCAAGGCAGAGGGGGTGCTGTTTTATCCAAGTGAGAGATTTTGTTGAAATGACTCCTGCTGATTATGGAGGTGTTGTATCTTCTGCTGCTTTGCTCTGGGGAACAAGGCATTTCTGGTAAAAATACAGGCTGCAGGAGGAAGTCTTAAGTGTGGCACTACATATACGTGTGTATGTTATGCCAGATGCATGCAGAAATGTTTAAGGATTGTTCTAGAAGGGCATTTTTCTGAATCCTAGAATTTGAAATTGGCAGATGATGTGGTTTGGCTAAGATGCGGGTGCAGGCTGAAGTCCGCGGAGTTAGAGAAGGTAGGTGTCACCCGTGCGCCGCCAGGGGGCGACGTGAGTTGGGAGTGAACCGTTCTCCACGGATCTAGCAAGTTCCCAGTCTGTTGCTTTGCCGCCTGACGGATGGAAGGGCTTGTCACAGAGGGAGGCGGGCGTTTTGCACACACGAGGAGCCTACAAAGCTGTCTGCCGTTTTGACGTGATCTGCCTCATCTCTAAGTCTGAACCTGCCACTCTGCTTCAAAATGGTAACCTTGCCATCTTGACCAACTTCATGGTAGTGCAATGTTGCAGGTGAAGGAAAAACAGCTTTGTTGGTCCTGTGCCTGGGGGCCGTGCCTCCTAGCCGGGCTTTCACATCTGGCCTTGCCCTGGCGCAGTGCCCCGCGCTGACCATCACACTGCGGTGTGTTTTCCATTTTCGGTGTGGACAACAGAAAGGATTTCCGGCAGTTGTGGAGCCTGAGTCAGTTCCTGAGAGGGCTCCCTTCCTGGCCTGTGGCTGACAGACCTCACCCTGGGGCTTCACCTGGCTGAGGGAGGGAGCAAGCGGGTGGGCAAGTTCTCTGACGACGCTTCTTTTTCTTTCTCAAAGATCTATGGATTTATTTGAAAGGCAGAGTTAGAAAGAGAAGGAGAGAGAGGATGGGAGCGATTGGAACTGAGACCATCCAAAGGCAGGGACCTTCTGGATGGCTGCAGGGCCCAAGCACTGGGACCGTCTCCCATTGCTTCTCAGGTATGTTAGCAGGGAGCTCGACTGGAAGTGGAGGAGCTGAGACTTGAACCAACACCTATATGGATGCCAGCACTGCACGAAGCTGCCTTGCTTGTTATGCCACAACACTGGATCCTGCTGTCACTTTTTTTTTAAAATAAAGCTTTATTTATTTTTTATTTGAAAGATTTACAGAAAGGAGGAGTGACAGAGATAGGTCTTCCACTCTGCTGATTCACTCCTCAAATGACTGCTGTGCTGAGCCACTACACCACTGCCCTTCCTGCCGTGTCGTTTATCAGAACAGCAAGCCTATGACATCAGAACCTTGCCTGTCCGCCTTTCTTGAACCTTGCCATCTTACTGTAGGTCCTGTCTCCAAGTACGTTGGAGGATTAGGGTTGCAGCTGAGAACGGTTGGGGGGTATGCGGTTCAGCCCAAAGCTTACATTTCTGCTTTTCACACTCTTAAGTTGAAATACCTTCTCCTTTGGCTTGAAAAGTCTCTCCCACGTGATCCTTTATCTTGTCACAGGACATACATGAACCTCCTTCCCAGTAAATGTCCGTGGAGTGTTGGTGTCACGGGGAAAATAGTACATGAATGTCAAAGTTTTTTGCACCAAAATCAATTTTCATTTGCATGGACTTCTTTTTGGTGAATATTATCGAAAGACTCAGGATACTAAGTAGAACCAACACTGCCCTTGAGACGGACTAGTGACCAAGTGACCTGGGAGGTTTGTGGGTCTCCTTGGGGTCACTCCTTCCCCACAGTGCCTCAGCCAGCTGAATAACTTGAGTGGCGGCACTTTTCCTGGTGGGACTATCTGAACACACTGTCCTTGGTCACCAAGTCCCTTCTTGCTGCTGAGAGCCAGTGAGTTATCCAGTAAGACAGCCAGAGCAAGACCGCAGTGATGGGCTGTGCTGGTGCAGGAGTGTGGAGTGTTGCTTGGGGAGAGCGGGGATGCTGGCATGAACAACAGAAGGACATTCCAAAGCAACTTGCCGCGCGTTGCCTCCCCTGGGAACAAGGCTGTAGATTCTCTGCTGGCGTAAACCCAGCAGCCCAGCTGTGGTGTTGGACTCTGCGCTTACCTTCATTGGCTTTCCTAGGTGCTTCAGGAGGCTGAAGCTATCTTAAACGCTTTTCCTACATATTTTAGCCCTGAATGCTATTGAATTGTTATGAATGACCTTTTTTTTAGACATGCCTATGTGTAGCACATAGTAAAGCAAAAAATATTTTTCAGCATATTTTATAGCTGAAGGTCCATAATCCAGATTTGAAATTTGATTGACAAAACACTAAAACCAAACATGTGTAGAATATGGTCTCGAGACGAGTGTGAGGAAACCGGAAGTCCATCTAGACACTTTGCTTTTCCATATGGATGGAGTAGTTGTTGCATATGGAGCCAGTGAGGCTTTTTAAAAATGGATCTTTCTACATGATGGCCTAGTGGCTAAATCCTTGCCTTGCAATCACTAGGATCCCATAGGGGTGCCAGTTCATATCCTGGCTGCTCCACTTCCCTTCCAGCTCCCTGCTTGTGACCTGGGAAAGCAGGAGAGGATGGTCCAATGCCTTATGACCCTGCACCCGTGTGGGAGACTGGGAAAAGTCCCCTGGCTTTGATCGGCTCGTCTCTGGCCATTGCAGCCAGTGGGCAGTGAATCAGCGAATGAAAGTTCTTTCTGTGTCTCCTCTCTGTAAATCTGACTTTCCAATAAAGAAATAAAAGTAAAGTAAATCCTTAGCAATGGATCCTTGAGCACAGAGCGCTGGGGAAAGACGCTGCTCGTAGAGTCATCCCGGGCACTTTTTAAACTGCCAGCCCGCGCAGGGCCGGAGCCTTGTCCCTGCGTGTTTCCGTGCTGGCAGTCGGAGCGGGTGCTGGGCGAACTGGCTAATGCGGCGCTTGTGGCTCCCTTGCAGGGCACGCTTGCAGAGAGGATCCGGGCAGGAGGGGCTGGAGTTCCTGCCTTTTACACCAGCACAGGGTACGGAACCCTGGTCCAGGAAGGAGGGTCCCCCATCAAATACAACAAAGACGGCAGTATCGACATTTTCAGCGAACCGCGAGAGGTAAGGAGTGCGCTCCGGGACGCCGGGGTTGGGAGCCGGGCCTCTGGGTAGACCCATCGAGTGATGGTGTGAGGACAGACGCTCATTTTCATCAGAATTACAGGTGAGGTTTCTGGCTAGCCTGGGCTTCGGCTCCTCATCAAAGTCCTGTAGAAAAACGAGTGAACAAGGACAAAAGAAGCTATGGTCTAATATAATAATTAATCTAATAGCCAAGATTAGTTCCTTTGTTTGTTAATTAAAATTTTTTTCAGCAGTGACACTATTAACATTTTGGGCTACATACTTCCTTTGTCCTTTAAATTGTATGTGAGGGGCAGAGAGATCGAGAAAGAGACAGAGACACACACACACACACATTTTCACCCCTCTCAGCTGCGGGGTTATTCTGTACAAGCCTGCGCTGTCTGGGGCGCACGCCATAGCTGGGAGTCGGAAACTCCGTCCGGGCCTTCTGCTGCTTCAGGTTCCAACCCAGAGCCCTGCCTCCTGGGAGAGCAGCATGCCTGTTGGTGACTCACTACTAAGCCACACACCCATCTTCCTTTTTCTCTTTTTTGAAGATTTATTATTTGGAAGGCAGAGAGGCAGGGAGAGACAGAGCTCTCCCAACCACTGCTTCGTCCTGCACGTGGCTGAGACCACTGAGGTAGGGCCAGGCTGAAACCCGGTAGCCAGGAACTGAATCCGGGGGGCTTCTGCCCAAGGGGCAGGGCCCGAACTAGGGCCATCTCAGGCACCTTAGCAGGGAGCTGGAATGGAAACAGAGTATCCGGGGCTCAAACGGGGTGGCCCTACTATGTGCTGCTGCCACTGTTGCAAGCGGTTGCATGACAAGGTTGGCCATCGTCTTCCTCTTCTTTTTTTTTTTTTTTTTTTTTTTAATGTTAGAATAGCTAACTCTTAGAAGCAGCTGGTGTGTGACCCAAGCAGGAAATTCTATCATTGGAATCGGCGAGAAAAGTGACATTCTCGATTCTGCTCCGTGTTAGTACGTGGTGACTCCAGTTTTGAAGTTGTTGCTCAGCTACTGCTGTTGGTGTTTGTAGTGATGATGCTGAGGTCCCCGTCGGTTGGAAGTGACCACCGCTTCAGGGAGCTAGTGTCCCGATGCAGTGGGTAAAGCCGCTATCTGCGAACCTGGCCTCTCCATGCTCCTGCTTGAATCCCAGCTGCTCCATGTCTGCCAGTCACCTGGGCAACGCAGCTAACGACGGCCCGCGTGTGTGTGGGCCCCCCGCGACCTGGGTGGGAACCCTGGAAGAAGCTCCTTGCTCCTGGTTTCAGCCGGGCACAGCCCTTGCTCTTGCAGCCGTCTGGGGAGTGAACCAGGAGCTGGAGGATCTTTCCTCCACTTCTTCTTCTTCTCCTTCTTCTCTCCCTTTCTGTAACTCTGACTTTCAAATAAATAAGTAAATCTTTAAAAAAAAAATTAAGACCTTTCACAAAATGTATCCATCTTTATAGAAAGAAGAGCTTCATTTGTTCATGATTCTTTAATTTCATTTACCTTTTCTAGAATGAAAATGAGATGACTTTACAGAAACTTATGAAAGGATTTCTGCTTTAAATGATATATAAAGAAAAGTCATTGTACCAAAAGAGTTTTTCAAAAGATTTAGTTGTTTACCTGAAGGGAAGAATGGCAGGAAGAGAGAACTTGCATCCGGTGGGTCACTTCTCAAATGGCAGCACAGTGAGGTCAGGGCCAGGTCAAAACCGGGAGCCTGGAATTCCTTTCTGATTTCCCCAGTGCGTGGCAGGGACCCATGTATCCCAGTCCTTTCACCATCCTTTGTTGCCTTCCAGGTGCATTACCCTGAGGCTGCATTGGACGCAGCGTAACTAGGAAACAAACAGAACAACACTCAGATATGGGACGGTGGTGTTGCAAGCTGCGGCCTAATTTTCTAACCCTCTCACCAAAAAGTCCTATTGGGAAAGCTTTTTACTAAATGCGCTTACTCTACTTGTCCGCCAGGGGGTGCTGCAGGAGTGAAAATGAAATTCAGGCTTTGGATGGCTTCATCCCGTGCAGTGACAGAGGATGACAAATGGTCTAGGTTTCGTCTTTCCATTTGCTTTGGTCCTCTAAGTGGACAAAGGCAACAAAATGCCATGACAGAATCCCTGCCTTATGTTCTGCACCCTCCAAATTAATAGGCAATAAATTTAAAGAAGCAACAGTAGCATTCCGTTTATCCAGTAGTGATAGAAAAGATGTGATAAAACAAGGCAATATTGATCGTAGTTATCAGAATCCACGAAGCATCCAGGAGTGAATCCCAGGAGGCCCTTTAAGGAGAAGTTTGAGATGTAAAATGAAAACATCAGTCATAGAAGCACAGATTCTGCCAGTGGGCAGTGCATCACTTCTCTGCACATTAGCTTACTCTTTAGTGGATCGCAATGAAAAATCTCAACAGGAAGAGATGAATGAGTTGATAAAACTATTCATATTTTGTGCACCCCACAAGCTATTTCATGTCACTTCTATCATTTTTTCTCAGAGCTGAGCTGGGGAGATGGACTATGTTTCATTTTCAGAATGCGAGTTAGGCACACAGCTAATACGGTGAATGTCACCCCCTTTCAGGCCTGAAGAACTGTCCATTGCCCTACAGCTCCAAGCTTCCTCTTGTTGCTGAACCTTGCCTGTCCTGGTCCCTGAGCTCTGTCCAGCCCGCTCGGACTGGGGCCCATGTGCCCACACCACTCACCTGTGCAGATGCTCTTCCCTCCTGGGACCCGGAACGCTGAGTCTTGAGTCCTGGTCTCCAGCCTTTGTCACCGTGCACGCGATGAGCATGCGAGTCACGTATGATGCTTGCCACCACGCTCTTTTGTCTTGTGCAGGTGAGAGAGTTTAACGGCCAGCACTTCATCCTGGAAGAGGCCATTACGGGGGATTTTGCTTTGGTGAAGGCCTGGAAGGCCGACCGAGACGGAAATGTCATCTTCAGGTAATGGGATGTCTATGAGCAGTTCTGTATTTCTTATGTTACGATGATTAAAAAAAAAATAATGCTTTTTAAAAAATGTTGTCATTTTAAGGATGGATAAGGTTGAACACCTCTGTGGGATTGTGTGCGTTTATGCTGTGTGTGTTCAGAATGTCTCTGTGATGTTGCTGGCCAGGTGCACGTGTGTATTCTGTCCCTGCAGATGCTCGCCTGCAGTTGCTAAGACCAGCAGCACATCAAGTTAGTTCATCTTCCTGCTGTTGTAACGTGTCAAAATCACTTTGTTGTTCTGGAAAGCCATTGCTCATAGTGCTTTAGGGTCACTTCTTCTCGTGTCCCGCAGGTGTGTCCCAGGAAGTGCTCGTCGATGTTCTGTCAGCAAAGTTGATTCACCTTAATAATGCTGAACTCTTATTCTCATTACCTGGGTAGCCGCAGACCTAATGGGCTTTTCTTCAGAATACAATCACTCTGGCTTCTCATGTTTCTTACTTGCTCCTTTTTGGGTCCTGCTATTTTAGTGACAGCAAGGGGGCTTGAAGATGTATTTAGCCACAGGATAAGCTAACATCCCAGCTAAAGAAATGAAGGCAAATTCATTCCTGCTGGAGTCAATTGACTAACAACTTTTCTGTCATTTTGCATATAAGCCATATATTGAGCATGAAAAATAGTTCTCTTTCCCTTCCACACGTGATGCAAACGGAGTGAAATGGGCCTTCTGTTTTTTAAGTACAAAATGTTATAACTGGAAGATAAGATACACTCTTTTGAAAGGATGTTTTGTGAATAAATATTTATCTAGTTTATATTGTGAAAGCTGGGAGAGATGCATCATCCTTTTTTTTTTTTCTTTTTCATGTCTGATGTAGGAAAAGTGCAAGAAATTTCAACCTGCCCATGTGCAAAGCTGCAGAAACGACCGTGGTGGAGGTGAGCCAAGAGGTCATGGCGGAAGTCCTGGAGTCCAGGCTTCACCCTGGTGTGATGTGTTCGTTCAGGAACGAGCCCAGCAGGTGCTTTGTTTCCTGGAGGGTGAAGAGTGACAGCTTTCATTCTGGACCATGGGCCAGTTCTACCTTGCTGGGTGATAGCTGACAGATTGCTATACTGGCCGCCTTTGGTTCCGTTGGGTCCTTCTCTGAACATTCTCTTGGGGATTTAGCTTGTGGGACCAGGTCATCTGAGTCTTTGAATGTTGAATAAAACAGACCTTCTTGCATGAAATCTAAACGAACTGATTCCTGCAGCATGCCAGGGAAATAACAAATTGTATCAGGTGAAGTTTGTTACATTTCTGGGTAAAAACGGAGTGGATTCCTCAGGGGAAGGAGTGGGTACGCTTGTCTGGGGTGGCTCTCAGGGTACAGGGGAGTGCACGTGTGGGGGCTCTCGTTGGGGCTCCTCAGGGTTTGGGAGAGGTGGAACTAAGCCTGGAGCCCTCCTGGAGTTCAGGCTCAAGGTTTGTCACTCGCTTACACATATTCGAACCCCAAAGGAAGTTTCCAGATTATTCTCAGCTCAGGCTTTAGAATCAGATGTTCTTGGGCATTTGTGATAGTTTTCTGTTCCAAGGGCAAAGGCCCCTGGGACCGACCTGGGGTTCTGGCAGTGGGAACTCGTGCCCCTGAATTCCCGCGTGTCGGTGGTATTCAGGGTGGCACCTTCGGTGGCGTCTGCGTGCTAAACTAGCGAGAGTTTGCCCTTGGAAGTAATCACTTGCTCCAGTTCTCTGGGAGGTGAGCTGCAGTGTCTGCAAAGTGTTGGAGGATGTGGCGCCCCCTGCCAGGTGTGGCACGTGCTTTTGCAGGGGACTTTAGAGGACTCTGTGTGGGGAACAGGTCATGCGATTTGTCCTCTCTGGGTACAAATGCTTCCTTCCTTCTTGGGTCATCATAATGCCTGCCTGTGCCACTGTGCCATCCCATGGCTTCAGATACCACCCTATTGATGGGATGGAGGCAGCGTGTCTGACTGTAACAGCACAGAGAATTTCCAAGTGCACCTGCTGTCTCGCATACAGCCAGAATCTGCTCCTGTGGACTCCCAGCAGGCAGCGTTTCTCCCCTGAGTCCCCAGAGAGCTTATGCAGGGTCCTGGCTGAAGTGCAAAAACATTTCTTTCCCTCTTAGGGTATTTTTTTTTTCCAGTAGAGAATGGTCTTCTTACAGGCGAGAGCCAGGGGAGATTAGAACAGAGCTGCCCTCACATTGGGTTAAGGAGAGAGAATCCTGGAAATAAAGTCCAGGTTACTCTTGACTGTCCCAAGACAGAATTTTTTGAACAAAGCACCTTTTGCAGGTAGGCCCAGACTCACTTTAGGATCTCTTTTGAAAGATGAATTTTTGTTTTTATTTGAGGGGAGAGAGACAGGCAGACAGCATCCATCTACTGTTTGACTTGCTGTATGGCCACAGTGACTGTGGCAGGGCCAGCCTAAAAAGTCTGGGACCGTGAAGTGTCTGGGTCTCTCACACGGGGCGCAGGTGCCCAAGCTCATGGGCCATTATCCACTGCTTTCCCAGGCGTATTAGTAGGCAGCTGAAGGAAAGTGGAACAGCTAAGAATCAAACTGACACTCATATGGGATGCTGGCTTCTCAGGTAGCAGCTTGACCCGCTGTGCCATGATGCCAAACTCTGAGATCTCTTTCAACTCATCCTGCAGGCAGTCACTTGCGGCTGACTGCCCTGTCTATTATGGGAGTCACTAGCTACATATGACCTTTCACATAAAATTCATTCATATTGGGCCTGGCGTGGTAGCCTGGCAGCCAAAGTCCTTCCCTTGCACGTTCTAGAATCCCATATGGGCACTGGTTCCTGTCCTGACAGCTCCACTTCCCATTTAGCTCCCTGCTTATGACCTGGGAAAGCAGTGGAGCATGGCTCAAGACCTTTGGACCGCGAACCCGCGTGGGAGACCTGGAGGAAGCGCCTGACTCCTGGCAGGAGCCCAAACACTTGAAACATTTTCTGTGGCTTTCCAGGTATGCTGGCAGGGTACTGGATGGGAAGTAGAGCAGTCAGGAATCAAAGCAGCACCCCTATGGGATGCCAGCATTGCAGGTGGCATTGTAACTCACTGTACCACAATGCTGGGCCCCAGCCCGTTGCTTTTCATGTTATTGTTGTGTGATTAAACAGCAATTTGCAATCAATGTTTTGTGTTAGCAAGTATGTTTAACTTGGAAATCAGTTTTGCAGGTTCCAGGGGTGGCATGGTGGGTTAAGTTGCTTTCTGCCACATTGGCGTCTTTCCACTTGTGATCCTGATCCCTGCAGGTGCACCTGGGGAGGCGGTGGAAGATGGCTTGAGTACTTGAGCCCCCAGCATGTGTGTGGGAGACCCGGATGGTGCTCTGGGCTCCTGGCTGCAGCGTGGCCCAGCACTGGGTCATTGCAGCCTTTTGGGGAATATGCCAGCAAATTGAAGAGCTCTTTTTCCAACCCCCCTTTCCCTGCATTGTCTCTCTACCTTTTAAATAATTAAATTTTTAAAAACTGAAATTAGATTTTGCCCTTGACATAACTATTTAGAATTTCTGTAATACAGAAACATTATTATTTTTTTTTTTCTGGAAATGTTTTCCCTTTCGAGTGTGTTCCAGACAAGCTTGTAAGTTGCATAAAACCAAAGTGCTGACTACCGTGTAATTTTGCTAAAACCGATTTTAATGTTACATTTGCATTACCTTTTTCTACTTTAAAATATTTATGTATGTATTTATTTTATCTATTAGAAAGATAGATAAGCAAGATCTACTGCTTCACTCCCCAAAGGCGCTTGCCAGCCAGGGCTGAGCCAGGCCCAAGCCAGGAGCCCAGCACAGGGCCCAGGCCTCCACTTGATGTGGGAGGGGCCCACCCGTGACCCTTCATCTGCTGTATCCTTGGCTGCATCAGCAGCAAGCTGATTTGGAAGTGGAGCAGGCAGGACCTGTGCCAGAGGAGCTAGTCCAGAACGTAGATGTCCCCGCTCCGCTGTTTGCATCCTTCTCCTCAGAATCGTGAGGTTGTCGGTGCCAGCTGCATCTTGCTCCCCTTCTGCGGGACCTGGGTGGTTACTTGGGGGAAGTGGTCCATGTGGGTACGCACACTGACATGCATGCCAGCTCCATGTTTCTTCTTTTAGTCCAGACAGTGTTATTTCTGAACCTCCTTCTCTTTGAGTGGGTGAAGTTTGCTCTGATAAACTTGAGACATTTAAGTACAAAGCCAGCTGGGAGAGACTGCGGCTGTTGTGTGTGTGTGTGTGTGTGTGTGTGTGTGTGTGTGTGATGAGATGCAGCAAGAACTATCAAGTCTTCCAAAGGGAACTCATTTGGCCCTTTCTCAGGAGGAGCCTGCTTAACCTCTTACCTAGCCTGGATCCCCTCTGTCCCTCTCCCGTGGACACTTAGCCCGCCATCTGGTGTTTCTCCGGGAAGTGGCCTGTTTCTACTCTGCTGCTGGTTTTTGAGGTGCTGATAGCCGGAAGTGTCGGGGCAGGGACAGGAGTGCCTCGCCGTGCAGGCTGTTGGCGCTGTGTCTGCTGCAGCAGCCTGGCGCGCACGTGCCGTCAGGAAAGGTCGTGTGACTCAGCCGTCTGACTGCTGAGCTGCTGCGACGGAAATAGCCCCTTTCCTTTGGCTTCCTTTGTGCGGTCGGGCTTGCGCTCTGGCAGGAGTCACAAGATGGCAAAGGTTTACCCGAAGCCCCTTCAACCATTTTGACTCATTTGGCTTAGTTAAAATAAGTATATTCCCTAGTGTGATTTAAATAGCCATTTAATAGGATTTATATGATGACATATATTTGCGGGAATTTTTATATTTGACAAATATGAATGCATATACATTCATATAGCAAGTGATTTATGCAACACAGTAATAAAGTGAATATCTAGGAGCTCAATGAAAAGAATATTTCCATTTATATGCCCTCCTACAAGAACACATTACTGTAAGGCTTATTGTGTATTTATGTCCTTTGTCTTAACAATATCCTACGTCATCAGGCATGGACATATTGCAGTTATCTTCTGAATCGACACTGTAGGACATTTTCTTTATCAGAGCCAAGCTTTGGGAACTGGGACTTCTATGTTCTGCAGCAAATCCTGGCTCAGCATCTCTTGGAGGCTCAGCAGAGGGAAAAGTTAGGGGTACGCACTGTCCTGCCAAGCACACATACGTTGGCAGGTGGGAAACAGTGAAGAAGGCAACGAAAGGCACATTTAAAATGTTTGTTTTTAATGCTTATTTGGAGGGTGGTGCACACCCAACAGCAAGCAGAAGGGCTGGAGCTCGGTTGGCTCTAGTGACCATCAACCCACAGTCACCCCCGCCCCAACTTCCCCATCCCCTCCCCTTCCTCCTCCTCTGGGGTATTTTGAAAGTAGCATCAGGCATCTCATCTCCATGACATTTGAAGGCAAGTTCATTGGCATCAAGGAATTCCAGTTTGCTAAACACTTGTCTAAGTTACGGAGAGATAGCAGTGCGTTGCACGGGGAAAACTCCCAGCCCTCCTGTGGTTCACTTTCTGATGATCAACCCAGGCCGAGAGTTAAATCAGTCAAATATGTAGTGCAGTAGATGTGGAAAAGTGTTATAAAAACAAAGTATGAAAAAGCACATGAAATAGCAGGGAAAGAACATGAAATGTTAGATACGATGGTCCGTGGAAAGATAACACTGAGGTTTCTGGGTGAAGACCTCAGCAGAGGGAGGGAGCTGATGGATTTGCAGCAAATTGAGTGGGAGCCCTCTGGGTGGGCCGAGGGAGCAGCAGGTGCAGAGATCTGAAACAGAAGCTGGAGGGTACAGAATAAGGACTGGATACTTTATCCTCTTTAGGGCAAGGTGGTGAGTTGCAGAGTTTTTGTTTTTAATTAAGACTTGATTTGGTTATTATTTATTAGGGTAGTAGAAGGGTGGGGGAGACAGTGAGATAATTGTCTGATCGATGATCTCACCCCCAAATGCCTGGAGTAGTCCAAACAAGACCAGCTTTACGCTGGCACCCAACCCAGGTCTCCCAGTCTGGGGGCTTGGGTCACACTAGTTGAGCCAACACCTGTTTAAGCCATCTCCCAGGATGTGCAGTCATAGGAAACTAGAATTTGAAGCAGAGCTGGAACTTAGTCCAGGTCCATCAGTGCGGGATGCAGGCAGCCCCCGTGGCAGCCTGCTGCTGAGCCAAACGCCCATCCTCTTAGTCTGATGGGAGGGCAGAGTTTTGGAGAGTAGCAATCATCTTTTTTTTTCCTCCCAGGTTGTATGAAATATGATTTCTATTTTCAGTGCATTTTATACTTGTACCTGAGAAGTGATTCAGCCTGAATCTAATGTTACCATTCTGATGTCAATGGGAACTGATTTTGAGGTTGGAACCTCCTGGCTTTTGTGTTTCTCTGGTCCGTTTAGAGAACTTGGTGTTGATAATTCCTCAGAAGTTATCATAGCGGAAGTGATCAATACTGGTTAGTCTTGTACTTTACAATAGACTGTGGATACATAGTAGATTTTAACCAGCTGTCTTAATCACGTCAGTGGCTCGTGTAAACATTGAATCTTCACCAAGCAGGCCAATTAATGTATCAATAGTTCGGTCTTCGGCTGTCTCACTTCCCCCTCTGGAGAAAATGAAAGTGCCTAGGGGATAAACATAATTCTTCGCCTCTTAAGTTTCCTTTATTCTTCATCGTTAGATTGCTAATGCCTTATGATTATACAGTTTCAAAAGCAATGGAACTCAATTTTTTTTTTTTTTCAGTGTAGCTGCTCAGACGAAAACAAGTTGTTCTATACAGGAAAAAAAAAAGTGGAGCTCCTCTCCACGTACCACAAATACTTCTGAGCACATTACAAAACCGCGCGGATTTGACACATTGCTTTTCCAGCACACACATCCCTGTTCAGGCTCCTGTGGTGTCAGTTCACTGCCATACAGATGTCTCCGATTGCCATGTGGGGACATACGCCTACGAGAAAGAGGCTGATCTCAAGTTTGTCTTTCACCGCATGAAGTCTAACAGGCTAAATGCTCTTCACTGCACTTAAGTATTTACTTGGTAAAGCTCTTTTCTTCAGGTACCGGAAGAACATGATAATTAGGCACTAGGCTCTCTCTAATCCGCCACTCTGAGTTGAGGATTCCACGCAGGGTCTTTTTAATTTTCAAGTCAGAATTACAGGGCAGAGGAGAGACCTTGCATCCACTTGCTTTAGTCCCTACATGGCTGCAATGGGGAGGCTGAGCTGTTCCTAATCCAGGAGCCAGGAGCTTCTTACAGGTCTCCCCTGTGGTTCAGCTGCTCAAGCATTGGAGTCCTCCTCTTCTGTATTCCAACTGCACAGTAGCAGGGAGCTGGACTGGAAGTGGAGCAGGCAGGACTCTTGTGCGGTTCTGGCATTGCGGGTGGAGGCTTTGCTTGCTCAACCATGATGCCGGCCCCCGTTTTTGTTTTAATTATTTTCATTTATGAAGTTTTGTTTATGCTTTGCGTTTGTTCACCCTCCCACCCTCACTGATTACTAACCCATTTTGAGGTGGTTCCTTGTAAATTCTGTGCTACAAAGTAAGCAAGGCATCAGTGCTTTGACAGAGATAATCCTGTGCTGTTTTATGTAGTAAATGGACAGGTTATATGGATTTCAGAATCTTCAAGTCTTTAAGGACCTCTCATTTCTTTTGAATTTCCGTGAATTGCCTTGAACACGTTCAGATGCTCATATTGTAATGAAATAATTTGGTAAAATATTTTTCTCAGCAATGAAATTACTATTCTATTGATATTTGCTATTTCTAAGAAGTAACTAAAAAATATGGGCTTGGAGAATGCCCAGTTGCCCCCCCAACCCATTTTTGCATATTTTTGTGGATTATTAAATAGAATTTAGTAATGAATTTAAATAGAATTTAGCCTAATGACCATTTTCATCCAAAAAAATGGCAGAGTAGAAATAGTTATTGATAGCAGAAATATATTAAACAAAGTGCTAATCTTGACATTTTATTTCTCGTTGCCTAGTAACAAAGCAGCGACGAAGTGAGAGAGTCCCATTATCTCAGGTACAATGGACCTCATTGCATTGTAGGGTGGAAATGCCAGTTACAGCAAGTCATCTGTATGCCATTATCCTCACAGAATTTTGGTGCTGTTTCCTATTGTGCAGAGATCCTAAACGTCATTTTAATAATATATTCCCTTTTTTCGATGGATTCGTGAATTTTACTATTTTGAGCTTTTTAAACTTGTATCTAGTTATAATTTTCGAGGCTTCACAAATCTGTGTTTTATCAACCCGCATATATCGAGCCTTTTACATGTCCTTATCAATATGCACAATACGAGGGGTACTGCATTAGTTCTTACTGGGTGTCTTTTATTTTTGGCCACCTTGAGAGGGGAGAAAGACATTGCTGGGCAGATTCTTCGCTTCAAGAAAAACAGGACATATTTCCTTTCCTTCTGTGATCCAGCACATTGCTAATTTTAGCACTTGCTTCAGGAAATCGGGAGAAGGAAGCCAGTTGAACTGGTGTACTGTGTTCGAAGTGAGAGGCTGCGCCATGTTGTACGTAACCATATTTTTCTCTGCATATCATAATCATTATTATTTATGGCAAAGCCTGTTTCCTGTTTTGCTACTACCTGAGAGCTGTGGATCTTTTTTTGCTTTTTAAAGGGTTGTTTTTATATGAAAAAGGAAGAAATACTCAACAGAGGTAGTTTATAGCTTGCACACCTAAAATATTATCTGACCCTCGATTTGTGATACAGTCTCCACTCCTGTAGTCTAAATATATTAAATGTCACAGTGTTGTTTCTCAGCAGCACTGAACTAACAGGACGGTAACTGATTTAAGGAGAGTCAGTGGGGACAAAACACCTGAGTATGTTTCGAAGCTGTAAGGTGCTGTCCTCTCACCTTGGTCACTCCCGCTGCGTTGCTAAGAAATCCCTGCTGCCTGCCGTCCTCGCTCTCTCTGGTCCATCCATGGTGACTGTAAGGTGGCTGGCAGCTGGCAGGGCATACACGCTGTGTCCTTTCCCTGTCTTCCCAAGTTCTTGAACTCCAAGGTAATGATGGCTTCGTAACACACCTGATTTCTAAAATCCTGAAGGAGTGTTAAAAAACTCGTTGAGCTGTGTTTTTAAAAATATTGCTGGCTCTAATCCTCAGTAATTCAGCAGATATTTGCAGCCTATCATAATCAACAAAAATCTGATGATACTGTACATTGGGCCAAAGCTCTGAGGATGATGAAGGTTGAGTATTAAGGGCCCTTTGAGGAAAGAACAGCTCTTGCACATCTGTTGTTTTAGGTGCTTTTGATGCACACAGGCCGTGATGGCCTTTCTCGTGGAGCATAAAGTCAACGATCTGGTTTTTGTTTGCTTTTTTTTTTTTCAATCTCTTTTTTTTTAAAGGCAGAAATATAGAGAGGAAGAGAGACAGAGAGGAAGATCTTGTATTTGATAGTTCACTCCCCAAGCGACCACAGTGGCCGGAGCTGAGCGAATCTGAAGCCAGCAGCCTGGAACCTGCTCCGGGTCTCCCACACAGGTGCAGGTCCCAAGGCTTTGGGCCGTCCTCGACTGCTTTCCCAGGCCACATGCAGGGAGCTGGATGGGAAGTGGGGCTGCTGGGATTAGAACCAGAGCCTGTATGGGATCCTGGTACATTCAAGGAGGACTTTAGCTGCTAGACTACTGGGCGCTGGGTCCATTCCATCTCCCATCTCTTTTTATATACTGAATCAGAGTATTCATGTGAATATTTTTGTTTGGCATAAAATGAAAGCTTGTTCCCTCATAAAATTTGCTCTTGCTGAATATCTATTTAGACTTGTGAGTAAAAATGACATCTGTGACTCTGGGGGAGCAAAGGAAAGAAAAGAACAAAGAACATCTTAGATACTCATTGATGATTTATGTTCAACCATGGGACACTCCTGCCAGCCCACATCAGTGGAATTAATGATCCAAAAATAAAACTTTCTGTATTTCCTCAGCTGGAGAACAACTACTTTCTTGTACAGAGAAAGTTTGTTTTTAGTGTTTTCTCATGAGAGCTTTATGCTGAATTTTCATAGAATCACGAAAAAGACTTTTTCAAAAAATGTATTTTTATCAGAAAGTCAGATTCACAGAGTGAAGGAGAGACAGAGCTCTTGTCCGCTGAGTCACTCCCCAAGTGGCCGCAATGGCTGGAGCTGAGCTGATCTCAAGCCAGGAGCTTCTCCTGGATCTCCCACATGGGTGCAGGTCCCAAGGCTTTGGGCCATCTTTGGCTGCTTTCCCAGGCCACAAGCAGGGAGCTGGAAGGGAAGTGGAGTGACTGGGGTACAAACTGGTGTCCATATAGGATCCTGGTGCATGCAAGGCGAGGACTTTGGCTACTAGACTATCACACCAGGCTCTGTGTTTTGGTTTTGAATGAATTAATTTGAAGTAGTTGGTTAATCTGGGAAAAATAACGAAAGACTAGAAATCCAGAATAAATGAAGTTTTGAATATGATGCTCTTCTGTTCTTGGTTCAATCTAAGAAGAAGCGAGCGCTACTCAAGGTCAACATAGGGCAACCTCTCTCCAATTCAGTGTCTGAACTTAAGTGATAATGTACAGTGTTTGTGTCATGAATGAAACTTACCTAGAATAGAATTCTAAATCCAAATCATGTGAGAGAAGAGAGAGATGGGAATGTGGAGAAATCCACTCTTGTCCCTACTTTCTGTGGAACGAGTGGCTGGATCATTCCTGTAGAATCTATTTTAGTGTCCTTAGTAATTAGGGGGGAAAACATACAAGTTTTGCCTTGCATTGTGAAAAAGTTTTGTAGAATTTCATTTTCAATTTTGGATGAGCTTTTCTAGCACAGACAAATCTCAGAGAAGAAAAATTCATCATTATCAAACTTAGATGAATATAGGTTGACTATAAAAAGCCACAGGATTAAGGCAGTTATGGGCTTGGGAGTTTGGGTATAATCTAAGTTCCTCTCAGTTGAGGAGTTTAAAGGCTCATTCATTTTGAGAATTGGTTCTCTGAAGTGGGAATTAGACCTTTATAAGTGTGAGAGGTATTAAATAGAATTTTAAAGGCAGTTTTATAACCCAGTTGCCACCATAAAAAGAAGTATTTTAGCTGCTGTTTTATTTATAGGATTCTTTTCAGTGCTTTTGGGCATTCAAACATGTTTGTATCCAGAAAGTTTTCATTTATTTTTCTTCTTTGTTGGTTCATATTTTTTAATGTATAAAGTAGCCTTTTATGTTTATGTTGATGAGGACTAAGTTTTCTCAGCAGACTGTTTTACTTGCCATATTTCTGGAGCAGCTAGGCCTGGGCCAGGCTAAAGCCAGGAATCAAGAATTGCATCCATGCCTTGCACACAGGTGGCAGGAACCACTGTACCTCTTATCCACTGCCTCCCAGGCACAGTAGCAAAAACATGAACCAGACGTTCAGTACCAAAACTAGGCATTCAGCTATGGGATGCAGGTATCCCTAATGAAGGGCTGAGCTACTGCGTGAGAATGCCCGCCCTAGAAAGCAGCCTGTTTGAATTATATCCAGAGCAATGTCTTCTTCTTAATGGAATCTGCTGTCAGCCAAAATGAGTACAGATGTGTAGATTAATGTGTAAATCCATGGAACAGAATAGAGAGCCTAGAAATTAATCCAGGCACCTATAGCTAACTGTTGCTGGCAAAAATGAGTGCATGTGGAAACATAAAACACTAGAAATGGACTTGCCATATGATTCATTAATCCCACTGCTGGATATATATCCAAAAGATACGAACACATCATTAAAAAGATACCCGTACCAAAATCTTTACAGCAACACTGTTCACAGTAGGCAAAATAGGGACTCAACCCAAATGCTCATCATGACATGGGAGGATAATGTGCATATGTGTGTGCATATGATGGATGATTTTTCAGCTGTAAAAGAATAAAATTCTATCGTTAGGATAGAATTGTGATATGTGCACCTGTGGGAGACATCATGTTGGGCAGAATTAGCTGTCACAGAAAGATAAATACCACATGTGCTTCCTCATATATGGGGGCTAATTTAAACAATAGCACTGGTTTTGTGATGTCACAAGCTGAGCCTCCCATATGAGTGCTAGTTTGAGTCCTGGCTGCTTCGCTTCTGATCAGCTCCTAGCTAATGCGCCTGGGAAAACACGCAAGATGACTCAGTTGCTCTGGCCATTGTAGTCATTTGGGGAGTGAACCAGCATGTAGAATATCTCTGTTTTGCCTTCTCTCTCCGTAACTGTGCCTTTCAAGGTGAAAATAGGCAAATCTTAATATGGAAATATGCCCCATTTTATACAGGGGACTTGAACATCCATGGATTTGATCCCTCCTGGAGGATTGTCCTGGAATTAATCCTTCAGAGCTGCTGGGGGATAATGTGTTACTATTCCTTACACGGAAATGTCATTGGTGTTGTATTTCCGAGTGTTCTTGACCCTCCTACGTAGGCGGGGAGTTGTACAGGGAGGGAAAAGAGAAGTTGCAGAGCTGTGATGGCCAAGTGTGTTGGTAGAGCCAGGGCTTCTGGCTGTGTAACCCAGGTCAAGATCGCAGTTGGCCAAACTAGTGGACCGGGCAGGGAAGAGCATCAGGTGTGGAAGTGAAGATGGGTCAGGTGCTTGGAGAGGAAGTGACTGTGGTCAGCAACACAGCTCTCCTCATAGGGCCTGTTCCCAAAATAAGGTGCGAGTCAAGTGCTTGTTGAGTCACTGCTGTGAGGCGGCTTTCTATAATTCACAGTCATGATTTCTCACGAAGTAGTCCTGCTGCAAATGAGGACATGGATTCTGTTAGAAAAGAAAGGGCCAGAAAGAAGCAGTGGACATCTCTCCCTTGGCGCAGGGGCTCTGGGAGTACCACCCGTGATGGTCTTCTAGGTTATGGACTAAAATCCAGTGTGATGGGGAGGGGGGGAGGAAGGAAGGTGCTCTTAGAGTCACCTTACTGTAAAAATGGGCAGAGATTCCATCTCCTAATTGTGCTTTCTCTGTTTGTTTGACCTACTTATTAATTCATTCCATGTTTGTGTTAAGAATTTAGCTTGTGATTTTAAAGTCACTCTGATTAAAAGTAATAGTGGCTTCCCTCACTCCTTCCAGAGACCCTGTCAAAAATCTTATTTTTTTTCCACCTCAAATTAGATCTAGTCTACAAATACTGAAGTGATAATTAGGGCTTATGCAAGACTGTTTCTTTTTTAAAAAATAGCTACTTTTATGTTCTTTTTTTTTTTTTTGGAGGGGGGTGTGCAATTACTTTCTCTACCCTTTTGGTTCAAGAATACAGCTAATGGAAGATGTTGTTAAGGATTTATTTAGTTCGTTAAAAGGCAGAGTGACTGAACAAGAGACAGAGATCTGGGATCTGCTGGTTCACTCCCCATATGTCTTCAACAGCCAAGGCTGCATCAGGCGAAGCCAGGAGCCTGGAATTCCATTTGGGTCACTTGCATGGGTGGCAAAGGCCCAACTCCTTGAGCCATATTCTACCACTGCTTTCCCAGCTATCTCAGCAGGAAGCTGAATCAGAAGTGGAGTAACTGGAACTCCCACCAGCTCTCTGAAATGGAATGCTGGCATCCCAAGTGGCAGCCTGCCCTACTGTGCCACCACCTCAGCTCCCAAAGAAGGTCTTTGACAGTCATGAGTTACCTGTATGATTGAGTAAAAGCAATTAAAAAAATGCGTGAGAGATGCTACTAACATTGTTCATTGGCTGCTTTTGCGTTGCTGGCTGTATTCCTCAGAAGCACATTTCTGCATGTGTTGATGCCGTAGTCCAAGCACGTGCAGGTGGCAGCCTCCTAAAGTCAGGATACGTTCAGATGTCCCAGTGGCCTTTGACTAGGCCCTAGGAGAACCAAATGTTATAGGAGCGAGAAGAGATAATTGCTGAGGCATTAACAGTTTCTGGAGAGTAATCAAAGGAAACTGCCCTTGCAACTTTAGCCAGGGTGAGCACTTGTGTTTCGTTGTTGTTGTTATTATTGTTGTTGTTTTTTTTTAAGTAGAAAGGAAATTGTGTATGGTTTTCCTGCTAGGTTTTGCCATTTCTGAGATCTTTTCCAAAGTTAGGTTCCTTGTTCTGTATAATATAAATATCTGACTGCTGACACTCCTGTTTGTATATACCCTAAACCTTTTCCCAAGTGACATCTCCCTATGTTGCCTCTGTTGGTTCCACCCTTCCTTCATCCTGTACCACTGTCCTTGTGCTTCTTGCTGTTAGCACTGCCCTCCTTGTCTTTCTAGAGTGTATTTTCTGACAGATTTCCCTCTATTGAAGCATTTTTAAATATTTTGCCTATGTATTGAGTCATTTGAAAGGTAGAGTACAGGCCAAGACCTTCCACCCTCTGGTTACAACAGCCAGGGCTGGGCCAGGCTGAGGCAAGGACACTGCAACTCCATCTAAGTTTCCAACCTAGCAGAGTCCTAAGGACTTTGTTCACTCTCTGCTGCTTCACAGTGAGCTGGATTGGCAGCAGAGCAACCAGGGTATGAACCAGTGCCCTGGATGCCAGTGCTGCGGGTGGTGCCACAGCACTGCCCCCACACCCCATAGTAGCATTTTTTCCCCCGTTGTATTATATAGTGACTAGCCGATTCTCTGTATCCTCTGTGAAGCTCTGATCGCCTCACGAGGCTTTGTCATAGTCATCTCTGTATTTTCAGAGTGTGGCACGGTCGCTGTCCCGCAGTGATGGACTTGGTGCATGGAGCCGAAAATAACACACGTGGACTCTGACTGATGGTCAAAAGCCGAAGTTCATTAGTGGCATCAGACTTTATACACTGAGGGTCATACGGGATAAGGGAGGAGGTATTAACCTTTTCAACAAAACCCATCAACTGTTTCTATGTTTGGAATTCCTTTTGTTTTGTATATTCCACCAAGTGTTCTCATTCACATGCTGTCCACTCAACTGTTCTCATACAAATCATATCCAATCAGTTATACAAAAGTTATCCATTCAGTTGTTATCACACAAATATTACCCAATCAAATGTAATCCTGTGCTCGTTGACCTTCTAGGGTCACAATGTCCTCCTACATGGCACGATGCCTAGCACATGGTGGATAGTCCTTGATGAGTCATTGAACCAGCAGTTTTAAAAGACAGGATAAGCACCCTTACGAGTGTTCTATCCAGTGCACTTGATTCACATTATTTTCCTGCTTTGGTCTAAGAAAGTAATAATACCTTACAGTGAGTGGTTCCCTGTGGCAGCTTTATGCTCACATTCGAGGCCATGTCAGGTTCTGCGTGGAGAGACTCAACAATCTGCCACCACCTGTCCTGTAAGTGGTCAGTTTCCTCTGGCTTCTGTGTGATCTTTTCATCTCAAGGTGTGCCTTTTGAAGCTGGCTGGAAGTGATGGTAGGTTTCCTTCAGTAAGCTTTTATTACTCAGCACAGGGAGCATGAGCCATATGGTAGCTAACTAGACACACAAAGGAGTATAAATTGGTAGCAAATAAACTCGCCTTGTAAATGCAGTAGCCTGGTAAGTCAGGAAAGAATTGGCACAGTTAATGCTTAGGTATAGAGAAGTTCATATTAAATGCATAGAGCTAAAATAGTCGCATTTAACAGAGTATGTCAATAGGAGGAAATTGATCTAGAATGCTCAGTAACTTGGGATAATTGGATACATATTGTCGAATGATGTAATTATGTATGGATTTGTTGTATTGAACATCCAGAAACTGATGTAGACTTATAACATGCCAGGGCTGGCAGCAGTATCAGGCTGTGTGTACAGTTCACAGTTCAGAGATGAAACAAGGACCTTTTAAAAATGATACTACAGCAGAAACCAGAATTTTCAGTTTGGATTCCAAATCCAGTCTTGTTTTACAGCGTTCTGTTGTTCTTTTGTTTGTTAATTGTAGGTGAAACATGTAGCACGAAGATCAGTGGATAAAAATCTCTCCCTTAAATAAGTATTGGCATACACTAGTCATTATTCCGTTAGCCATAACCATTTTTCCTTAATGGGGAAAAGCTGTCTAAAGGGTTAGCATGTGTCTGCTTGTCATTATTAAGTTTTCAAATAGTGTTAAGGTTCCAGTCTGAGCTCTGTAGGAGAAGAAGATGGTTAGTTACGACTGGCCTTGCTTTCCTGTTGCTAACCAGAGGGTAGAGTCCAGCTTGTTGTAACAAAGCTGCAATCATGTGAAGCTAACCACAACACCAATTGTGTCCCTGTATTGTGTCTGCTAAGGGAAGGACCATTGAGTCTTCATGCTAAAATCACAACCAAGGATGAGATGAATATACTTTACTTTCTCGAGAATTTAAAAATCATAATGTGGGGCTAGCCTTGTGGTATCGTGTGTTAAGCTTCCACCTGTGACACTGGTATCCCTTATGGGTGTTGATTCAAGAGATGGCTCCTCCACTTCTGATACAGTTCCCTACTGATGACCTGGGAAAGCAATGAAGGAGGGCCCATGTGTGGGGACTCCTGCATCCATGTGAGAGACTCAGAAGAAGAAACTCCAGCCTCTGGCTTTGGCCTGGCACAGCCATTTGGAGAATGAATAAGCAAATGGAAATCTATCTCTCTTTCTTTGTCTCCTTCTCTTTCTATAACTCTGCCTTTCAAATAAATAAAAAGCTAGACATATTTTTAAGAGTCAGTTTTGGAAATTTGCTCCAAGAGGGAATTCTGTTTTGGAGTTTATGTTTACATTTCTGATTGCTTCACACAAAATCAAGAAAAAGGTGACATTTTAATTTATTTGAAAGGTCAAGGGAGAGAATGAGAGAGAAAAAGCTAGCTAGTCAACTCCCATTTGGTTCACTCCCCAACTGTTCACAACCGCTTAGGGATGGGCCTGGAAGAAGCCAGCAGCCAGGAACTCCGCCCAGGTCTCTCATGTAGGGGAGTAGGTGGCAGGGACAGGGTCTCTAGAGTCCTTACCTATTGCTGCCCAGGGTGTGTGTTAACAGGAAGCTGGATTGGGGGTGGCGCTGCGACTCAACCCTGGACATGCCAGTTTTGGGGTGCAGGAGGCCCAAAGGATGTCCTACTGCCACTGACTGCCTCCCCCTTAGGGTTTTTTGTTTTGTTTTTTTTCTTTTAATGAAACAAGTAGGATTGTATTTTACTTCTTCAAAGTGAAAACAGATGGAGAACATTTAAAGTATAAGATGAATAAAGAAGATTCTTACTTTA
The DNA here is from genome assembly GCF_017591425.1 of Ochotona curzoniae. Classification (NCBI taxonomy): domain Eukaryota; kingdom Metazoa; phylum Chordata; class Mammalia; order Lagomorpha; family Ochotonidae; genus Ochotona; species Ochotona curzoniae. The sequence goes on along the minus strand of NW_024465582.1, from coordinate 19,848,035 downwards.
CTTCACGTGCTAAATGATTTTAAATTTAGGGAGTATTGAGTCATGCACATGCTGAATTCAAGTCACAATTTCTGTTAGATTTAGCAGCCATTAATGTGTTCTGGAAGTGCTAGTTTAGCCCCATTCTGTTTTGCAGTTTATGTGTTAAATATTGTGTTCTTGCATTATAAAAAGCTGCAAGGATGATTAAAGCCCCAAATTGAAGGGAACTGTCTTAAAGAATAACCTTTTAAAGTTTTATTTGGTAACACTAGTAGGCAGTGTTTCTGTGGCTGTAAAGCTCCGTGCAAACTTTCTTCTGCTATTTCTTCTCAACTCTTTTCACCGGGAAATGTTCCTATTTTGGTTCTATAATTATGTCATGTCTTCCTGTTTTCCTTGGGGTATGTGATAATAGTGTAATTTTTTTCTTCCATTATAGATAAGACTGGTGCTTTGGATGAATGTGTTAGAAGTATTTTAATTCCTTTCGGTAGATGTATTCATTTTCATTATTTCCCTGTATTTGCTGCAGTCTTAATACAATCTCTTTTAGAAAATGATGACATATAAAATTTTAGTGTTTAGAATATTGCATGAATGTTATTCAATCACTCATTTAGTGAAGATTGACATTTTTGGGCAGGCTCAAAGTTCTAGCAAAACATCAGCCTGGAGTAAGCTGTTTGGTCAAGAGTATTAGGATGAGGAGGGGGTGATAATAATACTGAAAACTGCTTTTATATTTGTTGAGTGAGACAGTATTACCACATTACAGAAATGATTGGGATAGTCTATGAGTTATGTAGTATTCTCATATTTGGGGGATCAATACGTCCTATTGTTTTTTTTTGTCGTAGTTTTATTAAATGTACACAAAACTCATCATCTAATTGATTGTTGCATTTTTTTATTCTTATTGGATGTGTTTAAACAAGATGTTAGAATGAGGAGGGGCTGTTTGGGTTTTGTATTAAGCTGTAAGTTGGAGGTGATAAACAGCAATTTGGAGCAGCAAATGGAGGAGGGAAAACTAGGCATTTTGGACTAACTCTGTTACACTGGAGCCTTTGGACTGGTGGTTAGCGAAACCTTTTAGTTTTCTCTTCAAAAAACACTTATCAGGCTAGGTATTATATCACAGTGTTAACCTTGGCCATAGTTGAGTTTCAGTCCATTCATGTTGGCCTGTTTTATTTTCCTAACATATTGACATCAGTTTTCTATCTGTTGTATTGCCAATCTTTCTGACTTTGTCTCTTCTCCAGTTTGATAAACATGTGTGTTGAGTTTTCACCTGTGTTGTTTAGAGATGATGTAAAGTGGGTTACAAAGCATAGACAGTAAAGGAGACAGCATATAAGGCTAAATGAAGGAGGGATAGCCTCTCTAGGACCAAATGATGGGGCTAGGATTGGACTAAAAACATATGCGTGAGCTCTGAGGGAGCAAATCAAAAATTAAAGTAATTAAAATATTTGTTTATATAGTTAATAGTACAGCATGGAAAGGATTAATGATCATGTGAGATACATTTCTTCTTGCTACTAAAGCTTGATTTCAGGTAAGAGAGATCTCATTTGATTGCAAGAAAGACTGACTCTTCACAACTGTGCTGTTATGAAGATAAAGATACTGGTTTTCTCCTGGGACACAGTTATTCTTGGATCATTGAAAAGAGAGATTGGCCTCCTTAAATCTGATTTTTCTCTTATTAATGTTTGAGAAGTGCTTAGAAGTGTGATATTTCCTCCTCTAACCGACACATAAATACATCTGTTCTGAAGTGCCAGTTGCTCACAGATCCTTGCACCTGGAAGGCAACGCTGGCTTTCATAGCTTCACTTATTGCTTGGATAACGACATTGAACAGATTAGGACCAAAAGCATTGAACTGCAGAGCAAGATTTCTCTTTTAACCTGGGTCTAAACTGGTGCTGGAGGGTATTGAGGAGAATGGGGCTGTGGACTAATCTGGGATTTTATGAAAAATGAGAAGAGATATTTGTGTGTGTGTGAGAGAGAGAGAGAGAAGAGAGAGAATAGGGAGAGAAAGAGAGAGAAAGAGAGTCATCTAGCTCTCATCAGGCTTTACTTCATGGAAAGGTAAAAACCACAACACTAGATACTTCCTTCTTTTGTGTAAAAATGTTTCTTGTCATTACATTTGAAAGGCAGAAGAGATGGAGAGAGATTCTTAGACAAAGCCATTGCATGTGCTCATTCTTTCCCTAAATGCCCACCTCAGTCTGGTTGAGCTAGGCTGAAGGAAGAAACTGTGAATGGAAATCAGGCCTTGGGAACTCAATCCAGATCTCATGTGGGTGACAGGGACCCAAGTACTTGCTGTCCCCTAGGGTGGACATTAGCAGGAAGCTGGAATTGGGAGTGGACCTTGGACATTCAGAACCCAAGCCCTGCAATATGTGTATTTCTGGTGTGCTTTAATTTGGTCACTAAATGTATACACCTTTCTTGTGAAGATTTTTCCAGCCACCAAGTATTAGTTGTTTTTTTTTTGCTTGTCTGTATATTCCAGAGCAAACATTTTTGTCTTTTTTCTTCATTGCTGAGTCTAGTAGCTGTTTACTTTGTGCTGTGGATTGACAGAGTTTGAACCCAAGTCCTATTTTCCCAGTATGTCGATAGCCCCTTTGGAGAGGGATTTGGTCGAATCTTGTGAAATCACACACTGTGTTTCCCCCAGGCCTACCCATGCTTTCTCATAAATGAATGAAATTCATTCTGCATGACTTGCTTTTGGACAAAGATCTGAACCTTCATCTAGTCATATTATTTGCTCGTTTGTGATTTACAACACATCCATTTAAGTCTTTCTAGAATCCTGTTGTTACTGAACCCCCATTTTGAAGAGGAATGTTTTTGCCTCTGTTAACTTCTCTGCCATTGTTATTGTATGGTAATTGTATGATTCAGTGTTTAGGTTCTTTGAGAATCCTGGCCTGTCATTTTTGTGGGTCCACACGCTAGAAGTTAGAATCCAGGGGTCGTCTTGCAGTTCTTCCTTACCTGTGCTGATTCTGCCCTTCCCTTCTTCCTGATGGCAAAATGAAATCCAGCTGCTGTGTCTTTTCTTTTGTCTTCTGCCCAAGCAGTGCCCATTTTCTTTTTCTTTTTTTTTAAAGGTTTATCAAGGAGTCTTTATTAACCAAACTTGGTGATAACAGGGCCTACTAGAAACAGCAAATCACAAGTTCATGTGGCAGTTCAGCCAGTCGTAACCCCAAGAGGAACAAATGGTCATTACCCTGAAGGTCATCTGTTAAGCTGAAAACCTATGTCCCAGCTTCCCCAACAATATAAGTTATCCTAAGAGACATGCAGTGAATAACCCAGACACACAAAGCTGCAGACATTCACCTTTCCCTGGCTTCTCTGCCCACATTCCACTACTGCTAGGCCTCACCTCTCACGGAGGCATTGCTATCTTCATTGTCCCAACCCAGCAGTAAACAGAGGGTGAGGAATACAGGCACGCAGGGGCCATGCTCAGGGGGTACCTGTCCTCAGAGGTACTGCGGAGGCCAAAAGTCGAAGTGCCAGAATGAAGGAAGCACAGGACTAAGAGAGCCCATTTTCCTTTTAAAATTTTCTAGGAGCAAAAAGAAAATCATATCACAAAACTTTTTTTTTTTTTTTGGTGCTTTTGGAAAACGCCATGACTTGCAGGGATATGCTTTTGTAAGAACCCTTTCAAAGTGCAAGGAACACGCAGCTGTCTGTGTCTCACTTACTAGACTCTGTTTGAAATGCACAATTCCCTTCCATGATCCCCTTTTGTGTTGGCAGAGTAAGGGGGGTGGTTTTAGGATCTTCAGATCGTTTATAACCCTGTCTGACATTTTTGAGTTTCTGATTACTTTCTCTGAACATGCTGAAACCTGCTTTGCTTCAAAGACTGGAATGTGCTTCTTTGTGTGTCTAGGATTCTGTTCCTGGTCTGCTGCATCCCAGTGCTGCATTGTCACTTTCTCTCGAGATTTCCACCAGTTCTAATTTACCGAGCCATGTGTCCTGATGGATTAGAAGTCCAGAATCTCAGTTTCTCTGCCTTTTCTATTCAAATAGACCTTGCTGGAAGGCAATACAACCTTAATCAGCAGAGTGGTCCGGGTGGTTATCATCTCTCAGAATGTTACTGCCTTATTTCCAGGCCTGTTGTGTCATTTTCATCTGGATCTTTGGCCTGGTGAGTGATCTGATCGTACAGCCATCACACTGATGGTCTTTCTCGTTTTAAACTCTGCACTATACGTTACCACACCTTATTCCTCGTCTGTGGCCTCTCTAGCCTGAGTATATCTTCTTGCCGTCATGTTCCTTTACCAGTTTGTTTTCCCTGGATATTGTAGAGTGTTAGCATCCTATCTCTTCCACTGTTTTCAATAATGATTATGCAAATATACTCTTCACTCTTCTTAAGGTCACAAATTCATTGATATTCAGTCATCTTTTAAGGTTTTTTTTTTTCTTGGCATTTAAGATAGATAACCAAGGCCATATGTTTTGTTCCTGACCCTTTTAGCTTTCATACCATTTTCTCATGTGTGTATATAAATAACTTTAAGCTTTATTTGTTTTGAAATTTATTTGAAAGGCAGAGAGAGGGGGACTGGCTGATTGATCTTCGATCTGGGGGGTCACTTTTCCCCCAAATGTTGTGGTCTAGGTTTTGGGCCCAATATTCATTTCCTATGTTCTTGTCTCTTACTTAAGAAGCATTTTAAGTACAGGCACAAATAGAGCTTACAAAGTGATAAAGTTTTTTAGAAAGGCAAGGAAATCTCACACACACACATGCACATACGCACATACACACACAGGCCTTATTCAGGGATAGAGTGGGGCAGGGAGAGAAAAGGAGGGAGAGAGAGAGGTGTCTACTTCCTGTTTGCAGAGTCCAAAGGAAGAAAGAGAGCGAGCTCCCCCCTTTTGGATTCCTAGGAGCTTGATCCTGTGGCAACACCCCAGGTTCCGGGTGAGAGGGGGTAGTTCTGTAGGAGGGGCTGACTGATTGATGGGCAGACAAAGTTAATAGGGTGGCGAGGGTGTGGCTTCCGATCCTTGAGGTTGCACTGACTGGCTACACTATGTCACACATAATCACAATAACCAGGAATGGGCCAGGCCAAAGCCAGGAGTTGGGAACTCATTCTGGATCTCCCAAGTGGGTGGTAGGAACCCAAGTGATTGAGGCCTCGGTTGCTGCTTCCCAGGGTGCACGTTATACCAGGAAGCTGGAATCTGGATTGAAAGCAGAGTCTGTACTCTAACCCCGGGCACACGTGTGTGGGACTGAGGGTGTTGCACAGGTGTTCTAAGCACCATCTTACCGTCTGCGTGAAATGGCCACCCTAGCTCAGATGTGTTTGAACCTCCACGCAGGAAGCTTGGGAGATACGCAGCTTGTCTGTGTTACGCTCTCGCCTCTGGGTTCTCCAGGATGATGCTTTGTATGCTTGTATTGCTCTTCGGCCCACTCCCCCTTTGGATGAACTCCTGACCCAGGACACCTCTGCAGCTAACTTGCAGCTTTTTGTCTTAGTACTCATTGCCTACTGCTTCTGTTTCTCTAGTTGTGTATGGCTTTTTCCTATTTGTGGATTATTTAGTGTTTCTTATGATTCTGGATGTCACTGCTTTTTTGTGGTCTTTTTTATATCTTGACAAAAAAAAAGAAAAAGAAAAAAAGAAAGAGAGAGAGAAAGAAAGAAAAAGAAAGAAAGGAAGGAAGAAAGAAAGAAAAAGAGAAAGAAAGAACAAACCTTCCTTCTAAACATTTGTAAGTTAAAATGCCTGGGGTGGGCGGAAGGGGTGGATCTGGAATGTGAGTGGCCCCTGCCCTCCTCCCTTTGTGTTGCCTATGAAGTTTTGCAGGAGTGCGGCATTTTTTCACTAAGAACCCTTAAGATTGGGCCTGTTTTCTTAGGTATAACGGATTGAGGATGTCACTAAAATAAAATAAAAAGTAAGAACGTCATTGCCTTGCAGCTCCTCTGTCCCCTTACCAGAGATATAAATGATATTTGCCAAGTCAATGCAAAAACTTCATCACCCAGGGATGAATCCTCATCCTTCCCTGAGTGTTAAAATAAAACTTTGCAGAATTATCAAGCAGGGAGGGTGCAGGGCAGAGAAAGCAACCTTTTAAAGCAAAGTTCAAATCAATAGCAATTAACATTTCCTAGCCTCCGTTTTCCTGCTAATGACTGAAGACAAGTACTAATTAGAGAAGCCTCAAGTGTCTGGATTTCTAATTGTACCAGATGGTGCTTTCCGAAAACTTCCCCGTGCCTGGGAGAGATCTGAGGTGTTCCTTTAGACCTTGCCAGATCCTGATCTTGCTGGAGCACACTGAGGCCTGCCCTGTTCTGCACACTGAGTCTTCTTCCTGGTTCCTGTGTGACCCACTTTTGACGGCAGGAGGGGCATTCTGCCATCTTGCATGAGGGATCTCGGGATCTTTAATTTCCCATCTTCTCTAGTAAGCTCATTTCATTGATCATTTTCTTTTCATATTTCCTTTGACTCTTATGGAATCAGCTGATCACACTAGAGTTTCTGACCACCCCATGGTTCTTAGTGTTCCTAAGATCATATAAAACTAGCCCATACTTCAATCCCTTCCACAGCCAGCATGAAGAGTTCTGTCTCTCCGTTTTTTTTTTTTTAAACTTTTTCTTTCACAGATTGTCTAAAAGCATATGCTTTCTTCTTTTGATTAGTGCTTCAAATATTTTCTGCCTCTTCTGTTAACTCTGCCAGCCAAGCCCCAGAAAGGCTTTGGGCCTTTTTGTATATGTTTTGAAATATTCACGACTTGAGTGCTGAGATTGTTTTGACAAATGATGCCCATGTATTTTTTACAATGTTATTGCTTAGGTTAGAATGACAAAGCATGGGGTAGAGTTACCTGTCACTTGGAGTTGTTTGACTAGCTATTTGTGTTTATTGTGAAAGTGATGATGTGGTTTCTTTGCTCAGCTTAGTATGGAAAAAAAAAAAGCCAGGAATTAATTGCAGACGGAGAAGTTTTATTTGCAAAAAGTGGCCAGGTGAACCTAGACAGAAGAGGGAGAGGGAAACGCACCTCCTGGGGGAGGGCTGGCAGATTGGGGGGGGGCCTTGGAAGGAGAGAGGGAGAGACACCTAAGGTTTTCAGGAGGGTCTTGGGATTTTAAGAGTTCCTTGACCCCTCCTTGTCTGGGCTGGAACCTGCTGGGAAGAGGCTCCCCATGGGTGGTCTCTCAACCAGTTAGGGAATGGCTGGGCCACTTGAAGGTGTGGCCGGGATTTTAGTGGGTTTGGGTAAGTGTCAAGGATATAATTGCCCTAGTAATGAAGGCTTGTCTTAATTGGGTATTTTTTTTTTAATTGAAACCTTGGTAGAACCTCAAGAAATTGTTGTTGGATTTCTATCATCATTTCTGGGTTATGGAAAGAGCACCAAGTTTTCCCACTTCTCTGTCATGTTCCTTAGTCCTGGGGAAGCAGGGGCTGAATTAGAAAAGCTGCTGGAGTAATTCAAGAAAAATTCAAGAGCCTGGGCCTGGTGTGATGGCCTAATGGCTAAATCCTTACTTGCATACACCAGGGTCCTATGTGGGCGCTGGTTTGTATCTCTGCTGTTCCATCCAGCTCCCTGCTTGTGGTCTGGGAAAGTGGTAGAGGATGGGACCCTGCACTTGCATGGGAGACCCAGAGGAAGCTCCTGGCTGTTGGCTTCAGATCCACTGCAACCCCAACCACATGCAGAAGTGGCAGCAGCTTTGCTGCTCTGCGCCTGGTGTGTCTGCCTTCTCTGGGTCACTTCCTGGGACACAGAACACCAGTGCCTAGAGTCATTTGGAGGGAAGGGTGTAGTGTAGTGATAAGAAATCCTCCAGGTCTCCCTGTAACTCGTCCCCAGATGCATGTCTGCCCTAGTTCATCGTAAATGCTCACATACTTTCTGACTTTTCTTGGAGTTCTTTGGTCTAGGTTCCTCTGCTTATCAGAGAGGATAGCTTACATTCACAGTGCCCCTTTTCAGCCGATTGGAAACATTGCACCATAGTTAGACTATCTCGTAATCACTGGTATTGCTTGAAAACAGCAACTTTTTAAAGTTTTTCTTTCTCCACTTTTTTGGAAAGATAGATAGAGAGAGGGGAAGGGGGAAAATGAATCTCCTTTGGTGATTCACTGCTCAAAAGTCTGCCAACAGCCAGAGTGAGCCAGGGTGAAGCCAGGAGCTTCCTGGGTCTGCCGCATGGGTGCAGGGGCCCAAGCACTTGGGCTGTCTTTTGCTGCTTTCCCAGGCTGTAAGCAGGGAGCTGAATAAGAAGTGGAGCAGCCAGGGCTTGAATCACCTCGGCTCTTGTTACAGAGGCTTAATCTACTGTGCAAATGCAGGAATCAATCCTGGTATTTCTCTTTAGAAGGAAGCCTGAATGGGGCATTTAGCAGTAGAATGGCATGAAGAAATCTGCTTAGCCTTACAGACTTGTAGGTGGCTTTAAAAATTATTTAGGAGAAAAGGATGATGTGACTCTCTGTATGTAAGTTGGTTCATTTAAGCAGATCTTATTCATGGTTTCTATGGTATCTGTTAAACTGAGTAATCAAGATTTGAGGGTATTTATTTGTCTTGAGAAAGCTAGTTTTTGATCATAACAATGTTGACTTTGGTTTTTCTTGATCCTTGTCAATTCTGATTATTTTTACTTTTAAAAAATGAATTCTAAAATAACAGATCAACTTCGAAGCATTTGATAGTGCTGCAAAATGCCTGTGGGCCATATGAATAACTTTAATTCATGTGAAATTGAATATTTCTAGTTATTAATATTTCCTTTTTGAAATTTCCATATTAAAAAGAGAAGTGAAATCATTTCAGTGATTGCAATTCTGTCACGGTCTCAGGGAGCTAACAACAGGGACAATTAAAAAGTGTTACAAATAGCATTTGTATGTAAAAAGCTATATTTAAAAAGCTTTTCAATTGCCCAAGCAGATGTTGTTACAGATTTTTGTCTTTGATATGATAAAGCTCCCGTTAATTTTGAAAATCTGTGTTTAAGGCATGAACTTTCAAGTTTTGCATAGTTGAGCTGCAATTTGTGAAAAGTTCAAACAGCTGTCCTGATGAACCCATTCGACACATTGATTCATAGGAGCTGTTTTAGGCAAACACTGACTTCTGGAACTTTATTATTTTTTTTGTATTGTATATTCAGCTGCATGCATTGACTGCTTTTTCTATACAATCTGCCTTGCACATATGTACATATATGGATATATGTTGCCTCATATTTGTTGCCATTGTTGATGCGAACTGTTTTGGAGATGGGGATGCATGTACTTCTCTTCTGAAAACTGAAACAGTTGGCAGTGACAGAGGGGTGGCATTGTGGTGTGCCACTGTGTGGGACCCCTGCATTCTGTTTAGCATGTGCATTTCAGTCCTGCCTCTGCTTCCTGTCCTGCTTCCTGGCAATGTGCTTGGAAAGGCAGTAGACGACGGTGGATGTAATTGGATTCCTGCTACCCACATTGGAAACCCGGGTGCAGCTGCTGACTCCTGGTGTCATCCTTGCCTAGACGTGGAGTGTGGGCATGTGGGGCATGGACCTGAGAATGGAATCTCTCTCACTTTGTCTATCCTCCCTCTCTCTGTCCCCCTGTGTTTCACATTAAACAGGTAAAAATAACAACTTAGCTCTGCGTTATCTGGCTTTTATAAATAAGAGCATCTGTACCTTTAGAAACAGTGGTGAAAAGTGTTGAGTTTTCACCATCTGATTTAAAAATATTATTTTTTCTTTTTGTCTGTCTAGGTTGAAGAAATTGTAGACACTGGATCATTTGCTCCAGAAGATATCCATGTTCCTAAAATTTATGTGCATCGCCTTATAAAGGGAGAAAAATATGAGAAAAGAATTGAGGTAAGCAATTTAACATCTTGATCAGTATTTATGGATCAGATTACCAGAGGTAATTGTTCCTTGGGTCATTTCACAGCACTGTTGCTCATCAGGCTGTCTTGCTGTGGGTCTTGGTCAGAACTTCTTATGTATCCACTTAAGGGAACGTGGATGCTGTTGTTCAACTTGATACTGCCCTGTCTTCATAAGGTGTATTCCACCATGTCCTGTATTTCTTAGGCTGTGTCTGTCAGCCCTCTGTAATTGTCCTACGTTATAACATGAGGTTTTGGTTGACTGTGTTAGAAGGCTGAGAAGGATAATCAGGTATTTGATGAATTTATCCCTGCTAGATTCTTAATGTCAGATTTTCCAGAAATGTATATCATAAAGTTGCTTTACACTTGTACTAAGTTAGCATTAGATTGTGTATAGCTAGGAGATACTAGATTGTGCAAGGTCGGGTACTAGGATCACTGAAGACCAGTGAGAGCTTAAAAGATGACCAGCTGGGCCAGAATTGATCCCAAGATTCAGATTCATAATGTAGTAGATTATCCTACGGAAAGATGTTCTATAATCCAGCGGTCTAGGAAGAAAGGGTGGCACATTTGCAAGCAGGAATGGAGTCGTGTCAAGAAAGTTTAGCAATAGCTTCCTGGGATGCTGAGTATTTGATTAGGATGCTCATTCCTGTCTTGGAGTGTTGCGTTTCATGCCTACCTTCCCTCCTGTCTCTAGTTTCCTGCTAATGCACCCAGAACTAATGGGTCAAATAATTGAATTCTTGCCACTTAATGTGGGAGACCTGGATTCAATTCTTGTAGCTCCATTTGGTCTCAGCCCTCGCTGTTGCAGGTGTTTGCTGTTTGAGAGAACCAATGAGAGTGCGTGAATACTCACTCTTTCTTGTGTTCTTTCTTGCCATGTCTCTGCCTAGCAAATAAATGCATGATAAAACCTAAAATTTCCTACTGGTTTCTGGACATTTCTGTTATTTGAATGAAATAGCAAAGCCAGTCTACAGTCTGCAGGTGAAAATAGGCTGTTGGCAACAGCGACACCTGATAACCACATTCTGAAGCTTCCGAAAAGAGGCTCCCAAAGTCCTGTTTTCTTTCTCTGGTGCCCTCTGAGAGTACCCAGGGAGAAGCAGGTGTAGGCGTCTCCGGCAGCACAGGGTTGCAGCTGCAGAGTGGCAGCGACAGAGGGCAGTGGGGGCTTCACAAAGAGACAAGCGACTTCTCTCATTTAATTCCTAAAGGATTATTTCTATCCTCCAGTGTCACCTATGTTATTCTTTTAATTCCTTGTTAAATTGCAGATACATTGATCTCTTAGTAGTAATGAGAAAGAGTTACTTTTGTATTCCAGCAGTGATAATACAACTTATGCCTTCAAGTATGGAGAACTGATTTCTGTTTCTTTTAAAGCGTATATCACTCCGGAAGGAAGAAGATGGAAAAGCCAAACCTAAACAAAGTAAGGATGATGTGAGGGAACGCATCATCCGGCGGGCAGCCCTGGAGTTCGAGGACGGCATGTATGGTATCCTTTCTCCGAGATGGGCAGAGAAGTAGCCCATGCTCACTCTGCATTCATCAGGTCGCTCAGCTCCTGAACAGTGATTTATCTTTGGTCCTTGGCAACTTCTGAAGCAATTGATCACTTGCTTATAAAAAGTGGCATATAGCTTAAAGTAGCATGATTTATGAAATTAGGGTTATACTATTTGCATTCTGGAAGTAAAATGGTCACCCAAAACTCACTTTACTATTTTCTAATACACATTTGACAGTTAGCTAGAGGTTTTTGGGAAAAGAAGTTGCCTAAGATAAGAGTTCCAGATCTTGGAACTACTAATCATAACCAGTGCTATTTATTCTGACATCTCCACAGTCCTTGAAACATAAGATCCAACTTCTTTAACCACTCTCTTCTTCCTTTGATAATAATCTTATGAATGCACTCTTTTATGTCTAAGGGTATTCAATGAATGAGTCAAATTCTGCATTCTATACTTTGTCAAAAAAGAGGACAATGCTAGAACGGTTAGTGTTTCGGTTTTGAATGCATTTAAATAACAAACTGCCATTTTGTTACTTTTCAGTACACCAGACCTTTACCTATGCTTGCATAATGTAACTGGCACACAAGTGACATATGACAGATTTAATATTTGTTGAATGATGGACAGGATGAACTAAAAATATAACCAGTGGCTCCATTCTGGGAGCTTTGTTAGCCCATGCATGTCAGCTTTCTCTGCCTAGTACAGGACTAACTAAAAAAATATTAGAGAGCTGAGAAAACAGTAGCGTATAATGAAAGAGTTGAACTACAAGGCTTCTAATTTTAGTTGTTCACACATGAAAATACTTATCATGCAATTAGTGTTCATATGCTCTCTGTGCATCACTGATAAATTATGTATAAATAATACTATGCTAGATGTGGTTTGCTAGGAGGTAGATGGTATAGCTATGATCATGGCTTTGTAGACTTATCTGGGTGAAGAAAAGTGACCTGAGTTATTGAGTTGCCCTGCTCATCTTTGCAGTTTATGATGGGGCAGTGTTTATAACTGTCTTGATTCATAGAGATTTCACTCTTACTGGACTCTCATCAAAGTGCCATTTGGATATGATCAAAAAACCTTTTTTTTTTTAATTTAAAAATGGGGCTAGTGCATCCCATATGGAACCAGTGTTAGAGTCTTGGCTTTCGTACTTGCAGTTCAGCTCCTTGCTTATAGCCTGGGAGAGCAAGAAGATGCCCAAGACCTTAGGCTCCTGCATTCATGAGGGAGACCCAGAAGAAACTCCTGGCTTCAGCCTGGCTCAGCTCTGGCTGTTGCAGCCATGAACCAGTAGATGGAAGATTCCTTCCCTCCCACCATGTCTTTCAAGTAAAAATAAATGGATACTAAAAATAGTATCCCCTTTTGAAATACTTTAGATCATCTTTATTCTTATGGTAGCAAAAATAATTTTACACCAAAATAAAGCTATGTTTTGTAACAAATCACTCATAATATATCCTACATGCTGAGCACGTTAATGAAAATAAAATCTGTCATTTTTGTTAAAATGACCTCTTAGCTAGCTTCTGAAACCATCACTTTGATATCTGTGAGAAAGTAGATTGATGTTACTGAAAAAGCTGTGACTAGTTGGACATTTGAGAAATTACAAAATAGTGTGTTGAGGCGAATTAAAGATCTTTTATTTTTATATTCAAAACAAGTGCCCTTAAATAATTCTTCTGTTCATATTTCTATATGTAGAGGTTTACAGTATAATCTCTCCACGTTTTGTGTTTTGGGCCTTAATGTCTATATTTTTATAGCTAACCTGGGTATAGGAATCCCTCTTCTGGCCAGCAACTTTATCAGCCCAAATATGACAGTTCATCTTCAAACTGAAAATGGAGTCCTGGGTTTGGTAAGATGGCAGTGATTATTTATAGTTTGCCAAGTTATAAATATCTCTATTTTTGTTATTTCTTAATATATTGTAACTGCTAAATCAGTGAAAATTGTAAATGTGATGTGTATCTCCTATTTAAAATGTAAATAATAGGGAACAAGTGCTTAGTCTGGTAGTGAAGATTTCCATATTCTACATCGGAGTGATTGCCGGCTCCAGTTCATGGACTCTGACTTTAACCTTGAGGTGATTGCTGGCTCCTGTTCATGGGCCCCAGCTTTGACCTTAGGGTGATTGCTGGCTCCAGTTCATGGACTCTGGCTTTAACCTTGGGGTGATTGCTGGCTCCAGTTCATTTACTCTGGCTTTGACCTTAGGGTGATTGCTGTCTCCAGTTCATGGACCCTGGCTTTGACCAGTACAGACACCAGGGGGCGGTGGTGATGACACCCTTGCTTGAGTCACTGTTACTCTCAGCAGAGGCGTGGTTCACGTTCCCAGCCTCCAGCTGCTGGCTCTGACTCTATCTCAGCTCCAGGTTAATCAGCGATTTGCCTAGGCAGTTTGTGTAGCACTGAGTAATCAATATGAGAAACAGAGCTGTAAAAACATTGGAATTATTTTTAAAAGGTTCCCCTTAGGTCCTTGAGTGATAACTTCTTAGGGTCTTAGGGAAATTATTTATATTACCATTTTACTAATTGGAGGTATCCTGTATCTGACAGGGTCCATATCCATTGAAACATGAAGTTGATGCAGATCTAATCAATGCAGGTAAACACACTGTTGTGTGTGTGTGTGTTGTGTGTGTGTGTGTGTTTATTTCCCTTTGCTGTAACTTTAATCCTGAGCTTTATCATACTATGGACTTGGAATAAATTCCCATGTTTTTCCTGGAGAATGTTCATTTATTGAGAAGGCAGGTAAACTTTTCTGGTCCTTCTCTGGAGTCTCTTCGCTTTGGGGATGTCTTAGATGAAGTGAGGAAGGACAGGTGAGGGCATGTTCAATAGCAAAGTTTTAAACAAATAGGCAACATTCTCAAATGGGGGTAATTAAGGGGAATTAAAGAAAAAGACAATTTACAAGGATTTAGAAGGGCAAAGGGAAACCAAGGCAGATTGGTGAAGTTCACAGTCATTAAGCAGCAGTGGTAGGAAGGTATGTAACAGGACTGCAGACTGGGAGAGAAACATCACTGTCCTGCCATATCCCAAGTGGGACGAGGGCAGCCTCTGTTGGGTCTCCTGCTTGTGCCTTGCTTTGCCCAATCCCAGCTGGAAACAGGACAGCCTTGTCGGGATGGAGAAGGTAGGGGGAGGACTCACTATAGCAAAAAGGACCGATCTGCCACTCTAGAGTTTTGATGGTAGTTGGTACTTGCTGCCCTGTAGTCCTCACTGGGAGTGGGGATTGGGAGAATATCCTCCAAGGATGCTTAAAGGAGTCCTCTGGTGCTAAGAACATCCCGGTGACGCGAACTGAGGACCATAACTTTTTCCTCTTCTTTGTTCCTGTGCTCATTAGCTTTGCCTTGTATTGTGACTTTAAATAACTGGAGTTCATGCAAAGGATCTTCAGAAAGTTCACCAAAAATGTATATTATGAAAAAAGTGTGAATGGGTTTCTGTTTTTTTTTTTTTTCTTTTTGGCCCCAGTTTATACTTCCTTTTAAGTTCATTCTTCTATGAGCTTCTTAAAGGTATCCATGTAGACTCACATATCAGTAACCTCAGGGAGGAAGAACAGATTAAGCCTTTTAACTCTCATGGCTGTTTGCGCTTCAGCCAACCCTATCAGCAGGTCTGGGCTATGAATCGTCCTTGGGCTGGGGCTGCTGTGAGAAGCTGATTTTTGTGTTCTGGCCTGATTCTCTGCACCCTGTTACTCTTATTTCTTCTATGCCTACAAACAAATTCTTCCTGTGCACCCCAAAATAGTATGTGTTGATGTCAGAAGTAATAGAAACTGAACATAAAGGCCAGCTGCCAAGTAGAATTGATGTTTGACACTTAGAAATTTTCCAAGTAAAACAGCTTCTGGTTGAATAGTTGAATTAGTTAACACAACTCAACTCTGAAAGGCCCTCTGTGCTAAAGCAGTGACATTTAACCAAGGCTATGATTTAATTGTACCATACCCTTTAGCAATAGTTCATTGATCTGTGAAAAATATTTGCTGCTTGGTTTAATTAATTTATGATATTAGTGAGTTATTTGCAAAATGAATAACTCCATTTTCCAAATTTCAGGCTTGAGTTCATATAACCCACTTTTCCTTGGAAATTAATTTTTTCAGTGACATCATTGAACGGTAGGCATTCCCAATTCTGCTGAGCTTGAAAGCAGCTCAATTCACCAGTTTTATATTTTACCCTTTGAAATATGACATACAACATTAAACTGCTTTTCAAAGCAAGAACGCAGGGGCTGACACACAGTACCACAGTATGTTAAACCTCAGCCTGCAAGTACCAACATCCCATGTTTATTTCCCAGCTGCTCCACTTCTGATCCAACTCTCTGCTTATGGTTTAGGAAAGCAGTGGAGGATGGCCCAAGACATGGCCCTCCTGCACCCCTGTGGGAGACCTGGAAGAAGCTCCTGGCTCCCAGCTTTGGATCAGCGTGGCTCTAGCTGTTGAGGCCATTTGGGGAGTGAGCAAGTAGATGTCAGATATCTCTCCCTGTTTCTATTTCTTCTTTTTCTCTGTAAACTATTCCTTTCAAGTAAAAATAAATAAACCTCAAAAACAAACAGAAAAAAAAAACCCACGCACACACAGGCTATGGTGTGATGATGAGTAAAGCTACTGCCTGAGGCACCAACAATCCTCCTGGGCACCAGTTCGAGGTCTAACTGCTCCACTTCTAATCAGCTCCCTGCTAGAGTGTCTGGGAAAGCAATAGAGGATGGCCCAAGTGCTTGGGTTCCTGCACCCATTGGGAGACTCAGAAAATCTCCCAGCTCCTGATTCTGGACTGGCCCACCTCTTGCCATTGTTTGACAGTCAGAGAGGGAACCAGTGGAGGGAGACTCTCTCTCTGTTTCTCCCTCTTTCTGTAGTACAATGTACTACATTCTAACTCACTTATTGAGGTCTTTTATTGGCATTTTTTTTGATGAATGCTTTGGATTTTCGCAGCTATATAAATTAGAGAGGCTAGAACATTAGCTAATGACTTCCTTAACTTCCCGAATTATCTAAAAGTTTCCTGGAAAGTTACTTCCATTGTTTATTTGTGTTAATTTGATTTTTTTTGTGTGATTTGTGTTGTTTTTTAAGAAATCCTGTTGAATGAATACAAAGAGTTATGTGTTTAGGTATAATTGGTGTATTAAAATTTCAAAATAATTATAGATCTGTTTCCAGGGGTCAGTTTTTCTAAATAGTAGTTTCATAGAAAGATTATAGAAACATGAATTCTGCTTGCAAACCACTAAAAGTAGCTTGAAGACTACTTTTTCAAGTACGTTGTACCATTTGCACTTCAAAAAAACCTTGTCATCCCAATTGAGAAAACTGAAGCCCATAAAAGTAAAGTGACTGTGATCAGCACTGCTGACCTGTCCCCTTTTTCCAAATCCTTGTTGAGAACCCAACTCGTACCAAAATACAATCCTAAGTGATTGAGGCTTAGAGCATTTCAGGGGCCTGATCCTGCAGTAAACCCATGCAGCTGTAGGATTTCCATGTCTTGGGTTTTTGTTTTGGTATTTTTGTGCATTTTGCAACCTTTGTTAGTGTTGTCTTATTTTAATGTGTAAATCATGTTTTAAATGACCGGTTTTCATCTGCTGACCAGTAAACGTTGTCCTGTCATCTATACTTCACAGCCTTGCTGTTGAACAGGTTAGAGGGTGTGTGAGGATGTGATTTTTCATTCACTGGGGACATTCAGTAATGTCTGCAGACATTTCGGATGATCCTGCCTGGGAGAAGGAGTGCTGTTGACATGGAATGGATAGAGGCCAGGAATGCTGGGAAATGACCTGCCATAACTCCCAGCAAGAATTAGTCAGCCCCACTGTCAGTAGTGCCGAGAACGAATCCGGTATGGAGAAACACAGACCTGTAGATTACAGTACAAACAGCACCACATTCCACATCTCTCTGATGATTGAGCCAAGCTTGCCAGCGTTGTCTTTCCCTGAGACCTGCAGGGCTGCCTTTGTCCATCCACACAGGACTAGCCTGATGTGCTGGGGGCATCTCTGAAGATGGCTCGTGTTTTCTTTCCTGCATGCTTTAATTCTGCCCCTCCCAATTTCATTGCCATCTCCTCAAACATACTGTAGCTGTCCTTCAAGTGCCAGTTCAGCTGTCCTCTGACTCATTCTATAGGACGGGATTGCCTTTCGTCTGAGCCCACAGCATGTCGAATGCCCTTCTCGTAAGATCCACCTTTGTGTCTTCATGGTGTTTGGAGGTATTTCTCTCTCTTGCTGCCAAGTTGGATTGGGGCAGTGCTTCTCCAGGTTCCCAGACCCACAGAATGAGTGTCCCTGGGGACTTCTAGCAAAGGAAACTCCCTGGCACCATCACATACCTTCTGCGTAAGAAACCCTGGGAATCAGATGCAGCAGCCTGCATGTTATAATGCCTCCATGTGCTGCTGAATTGATACCAGAGTTAGTGAACCAACAATTGAGTGTAGCTGAATTTTGTTAGTAATGCAGTTCAAGGAACCCACCAGGCCTTCAATCAATATCGAAGGAATGACCTGTGATTAGTCAGAGGACTCAGGAACTGTGAAACTGTTTCTCAAGTATCATAAAGTGGTTCAGATATATACACAGATCAATCCGGAAGAGCCAAATAAGGCAGTCGTCTTTTCTGTTGTTGAATGTTTTATCAATTATGGTTCTGACTTTTTTCTTGATCAGATGTGGATCTTGAATTTGCAAAGCATAGATTAAGCTTTAGAGTTTCTATTTTTTGTTTAAATATTTGGTGTTTAAAAATATTGAAAATTTACTTATCCAAAAATGTACTTTTATAAAGTGCTAGATGGGATTGATAAAGACCTGATATCTTAAAATATATGTGCATATTTTATATTAAAATATTTTGTATTATATATATATGTATGCATTTTAAAAGCAAACAGAGAGAGAGGTCTTTTCTCTTCTGGTTTACTCTTCAAATGGCTGCAACAGTTTGTTCTGGACTAGGCTAAGCTTAAGAGCCAAAAACTCCATCTTGATCTCCCGGGCAGGGGTCAAGTACTCAGGCCGTTGTCCAGTGTCTTCCTAGGCTCCTTAGCAGGGGAGCAGCCAGGAGCTGGACTGCCACACTGACAGGGAACGTCGGCATTCCAAGTAACTTATCATGCTGTGCAACAGTGCTGGCCTCTGATTATTTTTTTTTCTTATGAGACTTATTTTCTGGATTCTTTAATGAAATTAGGCTTCCTTAATTATAGAGGGAGAGCCAAACACTTCCGATTGACCTGAGTTTCCTCTGAGTTGGTAAACAACGCTTATGGGCTGTTATGAGCCAGTAGAGATGCTCCTTTAGAAGGTATTGCAATTTAGTGAAGATTGTTATATTTTCTTCCCTGTGTTTGTTTTGTTTTTGTTCTTCATTGCCTCTCCATCTCACAGCCATGGTGGTAAGGAGATGGTTATGCTGATCACAGAAGTTTATTACAGTAAGATACAGTTTATTGCATGTTTTAAAACATAGAACCCACGCCGGCTGGCCATGTGTCCTCACTGTGTGAAGCAGTTACTGGGTCTCTAGAGGAGCAATGGCATTTGTTTCTTTCATCAGTGGGTTTAGAGAGGATTAATAACACCGACAGTAACAAATGCTAATGTGTTTGAAGCCCTTTCTGTCTACCAGGCACAGGAGGCGTAAAGGCTTTACATGTGTTCTCTAACTTTATTCTCCGTGTCTTCCGTGCTGTCTAAACACCCTGTGAAAAATATTTGCCAAAGCTTTTTCACTTAAAAATGTGAACATGTTTCCATGATTTAGGATCAAATTCCTCCAGAGAATAAACAGTTCAGCAACCTATATATAGGTTTACTCTCTCTTCATTCTTGACCTCCGATGGTGGGAAATACTGATGGGCGGGCAAGCTTCCAAGGAGGGCAAGCAGAGCAGGGTCTAGCTGTGTTTACTTACGGACCAGTCACATGATTTCTCAGCCTTTTGGGATGGGAGTTTTTTCTCTAGGTGAATCTTGGCTACTACTTTTCTTCCCTGTTCTTTCCTTTTTTTGATATGTGCTGAAACCTTGTGGCTAAGCATGTTCTCCCTTAGTTGACTTATCTTTGACTAATTGGCGTGTGAGTGCTTTTCTGGTTGAGACCAGAAGCTGTTCCTGGGCAGCTAATGCCCTTGAACAGAGGAAATAGTTGGCAAGATGAGAGCAGCTTTGATGGGAGTCAGGTGATATTACTGTGTAGTCACTGGATGACCTTGAAAATCTTTCTTAGCTCTCGGCTTCTATAATGGAATGTAAATTTTGGGCAGGGTGTCTTTCAAGAGCACCTCTTGAAATTAACATTAAGTATCTTGGCCATTATCACCATCTTATTCATTGATTTCATCAAGGCCTTACAGTTTAAACATTTATTTGGCAAGAAGAGAGAGAGAGAGAGAAGGGAGAGAAAAGGGAGGAAGAGGAAAGGAGAGAAAGCTCCTGTTTGTTATTTTGATTTCAAAAGTCAGTAGTTGGTGATCCCAAGCTGGGGGTTGAAGATGAAATCCTGGAATGCAATCCAGATTGTTGACATGTGCGGCAGGAAGCAGTGCTTGCTTCCTCCCAGGGTGCACGTTAGCAGGAAGCTGGAACCAGGAGCAGAGCTGGGACTGGAACCTGGGCACTCTGCTATGGGACATGACTAGACTAAAGCCGTGCTTCCTGTTGTGTGAGTAGGAGCTTATAGGAGCAAGAGGGTAATGATGTATGGTAGGGAAACTCTCAAGCTAACACCACTAAGGAATTAGGTGGGACCTTTCTATATGATTTGTTGATCTTTATTTTGATTTTATACACCATCTATTGGAGTACAATGAACAAATTTATATACAGCCAAGGTATACATGTTGAGTTGATGTATTTGTATTTTATGAAGTTATTAGCATAACCAAGTCAAATGCATATTCATCACTTACCAGTTTAAGTGTACAAGATGGTATTTTAAGCTATATCTACCATGCTGTACATTAACTCCTCAGAACAATTTCATCTTATAACTGTTAAGTTTTAAATAGACTTAAGAAAATGAATGAGAGCATTTCCTGTGTCAATCCTCTCAAAATGGCATTTCTTCATAAGTTCCTGTGAATTCTACCAGCTCTCTGCTCTATTGACTTACAGGAGCACTGGCTCCTGACAGGTGTCATTCCACCCTGCCTTCCTCCTGATTCCGTGTAGTGTTTAGCAGTGGCTTGTGAAGGGAATGGGGATGGCAGGGGCTGGGGTACAATAGGCAATAGAGGTTGCATTGCTTCTAGAGAATTTCCAAACAGTAAAAGTTCATCTGTTATCACTAGGCAGGGACAGTGGTGAACAATGCCAGTGGCAAAATATTCCTCATAATAGGGTGGGCAATTTCCCCTCCTGTTTACCACTCCTTGTGGCCTGGCCTTTTGGCCCAGGGATCTTAACCGTTTGGAGTCAGAGAAGGTGCTCTGTCCCCCATGATGCTCTTAGCAAGCTAATAGCTTTCCTTTCTTTTGTGTGTTTAGGCAAGGAAACAGTCACTGTTCTTCCAGGAGCCTCTTTTTTCTCCAGCGATGAATCATTTGCAATGATTAGAGGGTATGTAATAACGGAGCCCCCTGTTTCACACAGTGCTGAAGGAGCTGAGTCATCCCTTAAGTGCGCTCACAGGGCTCTAAACGCAGCCGCCGTTTCCCGCAGGAAACGATCACAGGTTTCTTTGGCTTCAGGAAGGTGTGGGATTATTCATGCTGCATGTTGGACGTCGACATGTCCAGCCCACTATTAGGAAAAGAATTCTTCAAATGCAGTATATACCCTGATGCCAACCAGACTGAAGGAAATATATCTAGGGTCCCATCTGAGGATTCTGACATTTTCATCAAATTGTGTGCTCACTTTTAACTGGTGTTCTCAAATCACATCTCATGTGCCCTCATGGGGGAAACAGGCTCAGCTGTGTACACTTGTTCGTTTGTTTTGGGGACAGTAGAGGCTGAACTGTTTAATAAAGAATCGTTATTTTATTGCATTGGCTTAGAGCTGATCTATCTGGAAATTAGTTACAAGAGAAAGATAAAGGATTTGGGGGAGAAAAAATGATTGAAACTACTGTCCGTGTCAAGTAAAAGGGACAGAAAGCTTGTGACATTTGCTTTAGGAGTCTTCTTTTTTTCGTTCTCAGCGGCCACATCGATCTAACCATGCTAGGAGCAATGCAAGTTTCCAAGTATGGTGACCTGGCAAACTGGATGATCCCTGTGAGTAAATGTCCCTTTCTTTTTAATCATGCTTGGATCAATATAATTTTTTTTTAAAAAAACAGGAAAAAAAATCCTGTCATTTCCATATGAGAACACAATGTAATTATGAAATACTTTAATATGCACTTTAAAATTTTGATCAAGTTTTAATCAAGCAAGAACCGAGAAGTGTTCTGCTTTGCAAGTTTAATACATGGTTGGGACTAAAAACAGACAAAATCAAGGCAAAATAATACGTTCCTAAGAAAGTTGAGAAAGGCAAAACCATAAAAGGATTAATTATACTCTGATGAAAGTAAGAAATACAAATGTTTATTATTGTAATTACCGTTTTAAACTAACTAGAAAAAACTGAGTTCATTAACCTTATGTTCATTCTATTATTTTCCTGTTCACAGTGCTTAAAGTTCTCTCTTGATTGTGTACCCCCCACCCCCAAATAATCACATTGTCTTCTGTTGTGGAATGCCAGACCTGTGACAATTAAACATTCTTATGAAATGCAAATCGTTATCGTTTAATAATGACCTGAGTCGAGGAAAACACCTCTTACAATCAGCCTTGGGAAAAGGACTATAATCAGTAGCTTAATCCACGAGTGTGCTCATTATGTTCCAGGCTGCTGCATTTTGAATCTGTATGTAAAAAAAAAAACCCAAAACAGTGGGTGTGTACCTACGATCATGAGCTCAGTTTGGCTGTTTCTCCAGGTTATTGCTTTTTTGAGGCATTTGTTTATTTCTAATGTGAAAATGAGAAAGAGAAAGCTTCCAAATGCTGGTTCACTCCTCAAATGCTTGTAAGAGCTGGGGATGAGCCAGGCCGAAGCCAGGAACCTGCAATTCCATCTTCTATGTGGAGAGCAAAATCCCAAGAACTTTGGTTTGAGCTGCAGGCCTCTCAAGCAGCATCTTAACTGCTGTGCCAAATATTTGCCCCCAAGTGATGCTTTTATTTTCGATTTTAAAGAGGTTTACAGTTGTATTTCTAAAGCTTATGCTCCGAGTAATCTTGTCATGTAGCTGAGGTTGGTATCCTATGATGTGACAGGTTTTCTAAAATCTCTGGTTTTTCTTAATAATTTTTGAGCCAGGTGAATTAATATAGTTCACAACCATGTTAGAGACTGGTTAGTTTACCTCTTTTGATCAATACCACATGGAATATTAGTTCAAACTTTCACTAATTATTAAAGCCCTGTCTCTCAAACTTGTGCACATATTGGAATCACTATCTAGTTTTTAAAAAATATTAATGCCTGGGTTCCAACTGCAGAATTTCAGTTTAATTGTTCTTGGATGTAGGATGCGTATTGGAATCACACAGCTGATTCCAGTATGTGACCAAGGTTGGATATATTAAAGAAGAATCACCGTACATATTTAAAATGTAAGGGAGAAAACGTAATAGAACCATTATAATTAAAAACTCATAAAATCTGAATTACATCGTTATTTTAGTTTTTAAAATATTCTGATTCACCTATAGTTGTAAGGGTTGGCAACTCCTGGAGATCTCTAAGAAATCAGGATGGCCTCCCATGCTTTATAAAGTGATATGGACAAGTTATAAGATGCTTATTAGTACAAGAAATCAGAGTATACTTCCACTTTCAGGTTTTGCAAAAAGGATTTTAGGGGCAGGAGGAAGAAGATGAGATCACGTTTAGGCCTTTTGACTTAGATCAAGTGCAGGAAGGGAGAGCAAAGCAACTCCTGCATTTTAGCCTTGACTTTACAATAACCAGGGTGTGACTTTGAATGTATCGCCATGTCTTTGGGTTGTGGTGTTACCTCTAAAATAGGGACTCGACATAATGACCTTCAGTTCCATTCTTGTTGTTGCAGAAGATACAATGACACCTTTTTTTTTAATGGCTGCGTGGTATGGCATTGTGTATATCACAGATTGATATAGTTTTTATATATTAGCATTTTTAAAGAATAAGAAAAAGAAAATTTGAGACTACATGGTTTCAGGGGTGCTGTCTAACTCTGGTAGTTTAGTGGTTAAGGTCATGGGCTCTGCAGTGAGATACAGAGGCTGAAATCCCGTTTCATTTATTTGCTAGCAGTGTGACTTGAGCCCGTTGCCTTCTTTTTCTTATCAGTAAAATGGAAATGTAAGAGTGTCTACTATTTAGAACCATGGTCAGAAGTAAATAAAATAATGCATACCAAGTACATAGTGCAGGATGGCTTCAGAGTGAAGACCAGAAGGTTTATTTTGGAAAAGAACTGGTTTGAATTTTAGCTCTACCCCTTATAATTTATCTGATGCAGAGTGTGTTTCTGCTAGGATTAAGTGAACACTTCATGTGTTCCATAAACAGAAATGGTTTTTCTGTTTTCTTGAATGCTTTATTGTTTAACATTAGAGAATATGAGGGTACTTCAAAAAGGTCATGCAGAATAGAATAGATAAATGTGTTTTGGGGCAAAAAAAAATTCTTACATCTCATGCATAGTTTTTACATAATATGTATTTTCTGTACACTTTTTGAAGGATATGCAAGTATTTTGAAAAATTTTTGCACCAAAATGAATCTGTTTAATTTCATTTTTTCCCACTGGTCCTTTGAAATGCCCTTCTGTTTGCCTTAAACTACACTGGGAAGAGCAAGGAGATTATCCAGGAGCCAGAACAACCTGCTTATCCTAAGCTCATATGCAAATGCCAAAAACTGAACCCTTTCAGGATGCATTTCTTGCTCTTATGGGTTACGAATAAGACACAGCCTACTGTCCTTACGCAGTTTCAGCCAGCACTCTTATCTCTCCCAAAGATTTGCGTTGATATACACAAATTAGATACATTTTTATTTTGCGTTTCTGCAGTCAAGAAGCTAAAAAGTTCAGCCTTATGATATCATTTTTCATTTACTTTTATCTTTTGACTGAATTTAGTCATTTTTCAGTGGCTGTGTCAGCACAGTATCACCATTCATTGTGATGATGTTGAGACCAATAACCCTGAAGCCTTTAAGACAAGCAAGTGATATAGATGTGATCTGTCTTACCCTATAATAGCTTCTTACTATGCAGTGTTGATCCTATGGGCAGACTTCTGACATTTTTGCCCAAAGCATCAAACAGGGAAAATATGGCAAAACCTTTATTGGCTCCTTTAAGTTCCTTGCTTGTTGTGATTCTGGTAAAACCCCATGTGAATTCCACAAAGGTGGAGAGCTGTACTGGCTCCTGGATCTACATGCTGGTGCTTTCCAAGGTCTATTTTTGAGCAACAGCTGGCACCGATTATTGATTTAAGAAGCTGAGTAAACATGTGTGATCAGCTCTGAGGATTGTTATGGAAAGCATGAAATAAGCAGCCTACTGGCTAGGGCTGCCATATGTCAGCGGCACAAGAGCCCCACCTTTGTCGAAAAGACTGATAGGAGGCCTTTTTAAGGCAGAGAACAGGTCATTTTGATGTTTGTTTTTCCTTACGTTTTCCATTTCCTTGTGTGAATAAATACAAATGAATACTGCCCAAGTATGTGCCTCATATGAGCACGTCCAACTGATTGTAGGCTTTGAAGAAGGCAAGTGTCCAGTCTAGCCAGTTGTAGAACTAAGAAATGTGTGTTCAAGTTTCAATCTGTTGCAGAAAACATAGTCCACATAGAAAATTCATAGGTACAGATTATGAGATAGGTGAGAGTATAAACTTACATATAATTTTAACATGTTAGTGTTGTGTTTGCTTGATCCCAAGAATCAGGAAAGTACACATCATGACTATGGAAAAAGAACAGGTGGAAACCATGTATGTTATAGCGGGACACTTTTACTCAGTAAATGCCTTTGCCTGCTTGGTGTGATAAAGGAAAGCCGAGGACTTTGGCATGAGGCTTGTGCTTGCATACTGCTTCCTTCACAGATGGTGACAAGGCACATCATCTCCTCACACTGTGCAGATGCTCCTTGAGTTACATAAGGCTATCTAAAACCCGTAAAGGCTTAGATAAAACCCATAAAACCATCACAAGCTGGAAGTACAATAAATCAGAAAACACATTTAGTACCTTAAAAATCCATCATCAACTAAAAAAAAAATTCTGCCAAAAAAGTGTGCTTACTCATTCACAAAATGACAATCATATTTAACGTAGCAAGCTTGTTCCAAGGATAACATTAGTGCATCCATTCAACAGGTATTTAATCAGTCGTACTTTAAGGGTCATAAACTGTTGTAACTTTTTCAGCGATGCACCTGTGGAAAAAAAAATTCACTGCATTTGCGTAGCTGATATTTTAGCAGGGATCATCAGAATGTGGCACATGTACGGAATCTAGCCCATTGCTTGTTTCTTGCAAATAAAGTTTTATTGGAATATAGCCATACTCACTCGCTTACATATGGTTTGTGGCTGTTTTGATATTGCAACAGTAGAGGGGAATGGCTGAAGAAGAGAACAACTCTTCTTTCAAAGTGTCTCCCAAAGTTCCTGTGTTGGAATTGTGACTCCCCATGGGGCAGTATGGTCATGTCTGGAGGGCTCTGCCACATGCATAAATGGGTGAATTATCTCGGGAATGGATTTGCTAAAAAGGATTATGTCTGTCCCTTTCTTTGCTGTGGCTCTTTGGCCTTGTGCCATGAGGTGATGGAGCAAGAAGGAACTCAGTGCCATACCCCGGGAGTTCCAGGTTAAAAAATAAGGCCCCAACCACAGGAATTTCGCTCCAACACTCACATAACACACTCCCACAAGGTCCCAGGACTTAGACAAAGTCTAAAATAGTTCCCACTTTGCCCCTTTGTAGAAAAAGCTTGCCAACTCCTGCCTTACATTATTGATTGGAAACCTACCATTGTTTGTTTGTTTTTTGTAATTGAAGCAAGCAAAGCTCTACATTGCTGTCAAAGCACTATATTTGGTTCAGATGTATTTCATAATTGCATACTCAATGTAATCATCAACATGCTAGGATTTAAATCTTTTCAATATGTTTTCCTTGTTCGCTTCATGTTTCTTTTGTTGTTGTTTGCTTTATTTTGGATCAGTTAACTACTTTTCGTACTCTTATTTTACACTCCTAATTGTCTTAATGATTTAATGATTTCTTTAAGCTGTCTAATATACATACATCATAAGTAATCATGTATTGCTTTATATATAAGAATCATACAAAAGTAAACTAATTCTGCCTTCATCACATTTATTAATTATACATTTTATTCTGCGTGTAATATAAACCCCAAATACTTTGCTGTTATTTTTGTTACAAATTTTGTGTGTTTTCCAACACGCTTGTTTGTTTGTTCTTTTCTGCAGTTTTGATGTGTGCAGGTCCAGGTTGCTATCAGATGTTGTTTTGCTTTTGCTTGACAGGCATCCTTTGACATTTCCTGTAGTATAACTCTTAGAGCTGTCTCTTGGGTCGATCCTTCCAATATTTATTTTGAAGTCTTTAGTTTCTGTACTTCCAGTGCCAAGCCAGTTTGCTTTGGAGACCTGAGCCTGATCA
The DNA here is from genome assembly GCF_017591425.1 of Ochotona curzoniae. Classification (NCBI taxonomy): domain Eukaryota; kingdom Metazoa; phylum Chordata; class Mammalia; order Lagomorpha; family Ochotonidae; genus Ochotona; species Ochotona curzoniae. The sequence goes on along the minus strand of NW_024465582.1, from coordinate 19,820,785 downwards.
CCATATATTCTGAGATCTTTCTTCTCTGGTTGTTAGAAATATCAATTGTTCTGTTACCCACATATGTGAGTTCATGCCTAAGGCTCGCGTGTAGATCTTTCCTATGTTTTGGCTAATTTTCTCTCATGGACGAGTGTGTGCTGAGGGATTGCACACTCCAGAATTCCACCCGAGATTTGCGGTGACCCCTTGGCAATCTTCAGAACATTCTCTGCAGTGACCTCCTTTCTTGGTGTTTTCAGATCTCAACTCAGTTCTGGTTTTCTTATCCCCTGCACCCAACAAAATGATCCATTCCTGTGCTGCAGCCTGCAGATTGTCCCCAGGCAGTGAGCTGGGGACAATTGTTGGCACGTTTCATGGAAACAGGATTCTTTCCAGTAAATAAAACTTAAATACAAAATGCCCTGCTTGTCCCCTGTGGTATTCTTTGACCTGTAAGAGGGTCAAAATAGTCTTGGAACCCATTTTGACCATTTCCTTTGTAAATTCTGCTTCTGAGAAGATACTCCCTCTCACTCCGGCTCTCAAAACTCTCTCATTTGACTATCAGTGCAAAAGCAAGACAGGGACAAAATCATCTCACATCTAGCCAGACTGTAGTATATATTTTATATTTATGTTGTAAGAAAAATTGCTCTCACCTAGAAGTCTGTTGATGATTAAAATCTATGATTCAAAGCCACAGCTGAATTATAAAGCTATTGTTTTTATAAGGAAGGAACTGTTCTTTTGTTTAAAAGAATTATTTATTTGAAAGGCAGAGTTACAAGGAGAGAGAGAGAGAGAAAGATCTTCTGTATACTAGTTAACTCCTCAGTTGGCCATCATGGCCAGGGCTGGTTCAGGCTGAAGAGTGTTAACATGGAGCTGAATTGGAAGTGCAATAGCTTGGACTTAAGGCTGAGTTTACTTGGGTGCTGCAGGTGGCAGTTTAAGCTGTTGCACCAGGACAGTTCCCTAAGTGGGAACTCTGAATGATTAAGCCTATGCCACAGGCGAAGTCCTATGCTGGATTATTTGTATGTTTATTGTCATTTAATTCTGCACTATTGGGAGTTAGTCACCCCTTCATGGGTGAAGACATTTAGGCAAAAGGAGTTAAATATTCACGTCCCTCTATGTTGTTAGTGATGAAGTGGGAATCTGAATCAGTCTCATTAGCTGTTATGCATTTTACATTCTGGAAGCAACCTGAAAAAATAAATAACTACCCTGTAATATTGCTGCAAACTGGGTAAAGAAATTGTTGCTTTGTTATGGTGGCATAGCTGGTTAAGCCACCACTTGAACTGGCATCCCATGTTAAGCATGGGCTTGAGTCACAGCTGGTTTCACTTTTGATCCATCTCCCTGCCAAAGTACCTGAAAACTCAGCAGCAGAAGGTCCCAGCCCTTGGGCCCCTGCCACCCACGTGGGAGAACCAGATGGAGTTCTAGGCTTCTGGCTTCCACATGGCCCAGTCTAGAAGGGATGGACGATTTATCTGTCCCTCTCTTTCTGTAACTCTGCCTTCAAATAAATAACATAAAATATTTTTTTTTTTAAAAAAGTTTGCTCTTCAGATAGGAAACATTTAAACATCATTACAGAAATATGAGGATCATAGTGAAGAAAAGTGATGAAAAGAAGTAAAAAAAATATGTAAAAAGGAAGAGATTAACATCAAGGTCAGACAAGAACAAAAGCAAACTCTTGAACAGCCCACGTCCTCACTCCTGGTAACCTTTTAGGTAAGGGAAGGAGCATGAGGATGTGAATCTGACTTGTTCTGATCTTAGCGCTGGGCAGGCTTGCAGAGGTTTTACCTTTTGATTGCTGTTAGAGGGTTTTTGTTGTAGAGGAAATGAACTGTTTCTCTCCCTGATGTGTTTATGAAACAGCTGCGTGACTGTAAGAACACGGACTCTGCGGTGGAGCTCAGATAGCTTCAGTCTAGAGACTCAAAGAAAGGTGCTGTAAGCGTCTGACTGAATCCAGGCTGTGGTGCCAGAAGCTCAGGGAGGATTCTCTGTCTCCCCTGGTTTAGAAGGCACGCTCCTCTCCGGGGGTGGGGGGAGCCTGTGGTACTGGATTGAGTCTGTCTGTCTGTCTCTCTTTTCAGAGGCATTAGGCGATGAGTTTTCAGTTTCGAATATACATCCTTTTGACTAATGACCACAACAGCCCCTTCTCATTAAACATCCCGCTTAAAGGAGAAGAAACATTAGAAGTGGTACATGAGGCCTCCCAGAAACCCATTATTACTAATGTGACAAGTAATGGTGCTGCTGAAATGAGTTAGCAGGGAGTGAAACCAAGGGCCTGATGACAGCATGACCCTGCAGGCACAGAGCTAATGACTCTTGAAAACTGAGTTTCCTGAAATGACTGAATTTGCTGTTTCCAGTTGGTGAAATCTCTTATTTCTTCCTTTACTCCTTTAGATTAGAAATTATATTAACACATTTATTTTTAAGAAAGCTGTATTAGGAAAAATGTGAAGTATATGTAAAAAAAGGGGGGGGGGCGATTTTTGACTTGGCGCTTAGGAGGCCACGTGGGATTCCTGCGTTCCGTATCAGAATGCCTGTTCTCAAGACCTGGGCAAATGTCAACTTCCCGTTTCTAGTGTGGAAGGCAGTGGGTGATGCCTCACATACTTGTATCCCTGTCATCCGTGTGGGAGACTTCGAATGAGTTCCAGACTCCTGGTTATCACCTGATCAGCCCCCAAATGATTCCTGTTACTGCCTTTCTGCTATCCCATCCGATGGTACTAGAATAAGTATGGAATTCCTTTACATGAGTAAGCTGCATTGTACCTCAGTTTTACTACAGAAAAGCCCGAATTCAGAGAAATGACACGAATAGATGCACTATTTGAGGACAAATTCACTTTCTTTCTTTCTCTCTCTCTCCCTCCCTCTCTGTCTCTCCCTCTCCTCCTCTCTCTTTCCTTATTTATCTGTTTGAGTGGCAGAATGAGAGAGACAGACCAACAGACATGGAGGGATCTTCCTTCCACTGATTCACACCCCAAATGGCTGTAATGGCTAGAGCTGGGCTGGCCCACAGGAGCCAGGAGTTTGATCTGGGTCTCCCACATGAGTGGAAAGCCATCCTCCACTACTTTCTCAGGCGAATTAGGAGGGAGCTGGATTGAAAGTGGAGGGTCTGGGACTCCAACCAGCACAGGAGCCTGTGGCTTTACCCACTATGCTTCCGCACCAGCTCCACAAGTTCACTTTGGAAATACCACATTCCAACACTAAGAACCTTCTATCTTGAGGCCTCTCAGAAGCCCTTTGAGAGCCTGTGAAGTCACTTAGCCTTTGTAGACCTCACCCCCATCCTTTTTTTTTTTTCAATGTGATGAATGAGGTAGTGTTTATTTAGTGAAATTTATTAGAGATTTGTAGGGTGACAAGCAAACAGTACAGTCCTCTCTCTTACAGAGAATATTATTTGTGTGGCGAAGATAGTCAGAGAAGCAGGGGGAATAGCTAGCAGAGTGTTGTAAGGTTGAGGCAAATCCTGTTGCACACTCAACATTAGGTTGTGCTTAGATTCAGTTTCTTTATTTATTAATTCCCAGAGACAGTATGGCTTTATAGAGTGAATGAAACTAGGCTTGGGAGAGGGCATTTGACAGGGATTAAAATATGTGCATCTGCTGTCAGCCTGCCTTCTTACGCACAGCCTGGAGTACAACATGTGACGTGTCACAGGTGCTTCGGCCTGAGGCCATGGTGGGCACCTGGGAATGACCCCGCACGTCAGAAATATGTCCATCTCCACAGCTTTGCCTCTCAAAAATAAAGCAAAAAAAGATCTGAATTGTGGTTTTCACTGCTAACAAATTGTGCTTTCTTACAAATTACTCTCTTTTACTCTAATATAATATGATGCGAAAGTTTTCTCAGCAAAAATGTTCTCTGTGCCTTATGCAGTGTGATAACCACTGGCCACACATCAGCTTCTGAGCCCTGGAAATGTGCGATTAGTGTGGCTGACGAAGCAAATTTCTAATTTTATTTCAGATAATTTATTGACACATGTGGCTAGTCTACTTTGTTAGACAGTTCAGGTCTAATCTATAAAGTTCTTGCATTGAGTAATTCCTTTTAAAGGAACTCAGTTCTAAAATTTTAGCTTTTAATGATGTTATGATGTATCAGGACATTTGAAAACAGAAACATCGGTAGTTGAAAGTTGGTGAAATTTGAACATTTTTGTGCTTAGCTCAAGACTCCAACATTTATGAGACCTACAAATCATCCGTGTTAGATAACTGAGCCTGTGGTCATAAAAAGGCCTTGAAATGCAGAGAATTGTTTTAGTAAAAGTCAGCTTCTAAAAATCAACCTTCAAGTTAAAATTGCAATTATTCAAATTATGCTCGTAAAGATGTTTTCCTTCGTCAAAGGTTGAGAAACCCATCCAATCTATCACACAGTCTTTCCTCAAGGGCACTGAATGAAAAGGAAATGAAAGTTGAAATGATAAATTACACAGAAATTATTGAAAGTGAGAATTGTATACCAAAGGCTGTAGGTTGTCCGTGACATCATACATGGGGAACAAAAAGGATGCCTTACATGGTTTTGCTACTTGCAGGAGCTCTGAATCAGCCGCTGTGTTCCTCACCAGTGTATTGCACGTGGGATGGCATGAAGCAAGCCCATTGTGCTAGTGCTGGATACAGCCGAGTCTATCAAGCACAGTGCTGGATCCTCTAGTGGTCGTTGTTAAGAACCAGACGGAGCACATAGTTTCCATCTGGGGACATTTGGTGTCACAACCTGTATGTTTAGACCCTCGAGTTCTCTGGATAAGGTTTTATTATGAAATGCATTTGTTATCTGGGATTGGAACTAAGTGAACCTCCTTCCCATCTCCCATCTCATCCTCTTTCTAGACTTACCTCTTCTTGTCCTTCAACCAGTACAGTGGGATTTTCCTAAGGAAAGTGCAGATAGAGCTTCTCAAGTTTCTTGTGTCCAATAGATTGAGCACTGCCCGTATTATCTATCACTGGGTAATGCAAGTAGAACCTTGCAGTTGTAGTAATAATGTATAGAGAATCATTAGGTTGTAAGATATATGCACAGTTTGTTTCCAGACTTTTCCAAGTTTAACTGTGTAAATAGCAATTTAAAAATGGTTATGGGGCCCAGCGCAGTGGCGCAAGTGGTTAAGGTCCTCGCCTTGCACGCCCGGGATCCCATATGGGCGCCGGTTCTAATCCCAGCGGCCCCGCTTCCCACCCAGTTCCTTGCCTGTGGCCCGGGAAAGCAGTCAAGGACGGCCCAAAGCTTTGGGAACCTGCACCCGCGTGGGAGACCCGGAAGAGGCTCCTGGCTTTGGGATCGACATAGTATCGGCCATTGCGCTTACTTGGGGAGTGAATCATTGGACGGAAGATCTTCCTCTCTGTCTCTCCTCTCTGTATATCCGCCTTTCCAATAAAAAAATAATAAAAATAAATCTTTAAAAAATGGTTATGGATGGAATATCAGTCTTGTGACAGTTGTGCATAAAAAGAGCAAATATATCTGCAGAAAAGACCAGACTTTGAGCTTTGACTTGAGTACATGAGTTTTCACAATTTTTGTAAAGATTTACTGGATTATTATTTGAAAGATAGAAATACAGAAGGAATGAGAGAGAGGAAGACCGAGACAGAGAGAGATCTTCCACTCACTGGTTCACCTCTCAAATGGCAGCAGTGGCAGGAACTGGGCCAGTGCGAAGCTAGGAGCCAGGAGCTTCTTTCGGGTCTCCCACTTGGCTATAGGGTCTGAGAGTTTGGCCATCCTCTGCTGCTTTCTCAGGCTGTAAGCAGGGAGCTGGATTAGAAGTGGAGCAGCATGGACACAAACCAGTGCCCATATGAGATGCTAGCATTACAGGCTGAGATATATATGTATGCATATATATATATGTATGTATACACACACGTACATATGTATGTTTTGGATTTGGATTCTGGAAACTCAATCCACAAGTATTTAAGAAATAGCTCTTTTTTAAGTACGTTTTTCTTACTGCCCCAACTTTGTGAAAAGTAAGCTTATTACTCTGACACTTGGAAGATTTATCAGCAAACCTATTTTCTTCCTGAGTGTAACTTATAATCATGTTGGTTTTAGTAAATTTAATTTTCTAAAATCATGGTTTTCAGGTTGGTGAAAGATGCATGATTTGTTTACAAGCACATTGGAAAGTTCTGTAATTTTGGTTCTGGAGGATCTTCACTATATTTTTAGAAATTGTCTAAAGTGAAGATACAGAGGACATATTTAGGCTTGCCGGTTGCCTCTCAATGCAATTAATTAACGGCATCCAGTGGATTAGAGATAATAAGAAAGATAGTGAAGTAAATTAGACATTTTAGAATAAGAAACATCTTCTATGGGGATTCAGGTGCTTGTGCTTGCCTGACTTGCTCATTGACTATGGGTGATGTATTTAACTTTTCAAGCACTGTTTATTTCGTTTCTCCTTCCCTCCCTCTGCTACCTCGGCTCTTCTCTGTAAGCCTGTTATATTTGCTTTCTGGAAAGATAGCTTATATAACGAGGAATTATTTTCATATAATTGAGTTTTTAAAAAGGTACATACAATGGACAAAGTAAGTAGCAAGAATGGTGAAAAAAAAATTAGCCAAAGATAGGGGTGGTATGTTATTTTTTCTAGAACTAAGTAACAATCTGCATTCCTTATTTTTTTTTCAAACCGATACTAACATGGCTCAGGACCATTCTTATACACGGTCCTAATTACCATACTTTATTATAAAAAGACAAGGGAAAAATTTGTACCAAAAAGCAAGATACCTGGCATAAGGATGAGCTTATTGGAACAATCATTTAGGTGGTGAAATTTACTTATTCCTATTAAAAATATCAAAAAGTCTCACAATGCCATTTTCAGAATCATTTTTCGTATTTCTTAAAGCCAGATTTACTAATTCATGGCTTTCTGTTTTGCTGTGTGTTCTAAGTTAGCAAATGTCGAATTTACAAAGCGATAAGGTTTAGTTACTACAGAAAGCAGATCCTAACTGGCAACAAAGGAGAGGTTCATTGACATATTGTTAGTTTATATGTTTTGGAGTCCATTTCCCCCCCCCCCTTCATTGAGGGATTATCTCAAAATTCTTTAAAAAGAGGGAGATCCTGAGAACTTAAAAATGTTTTAAATTAGTTTCGAAGAAAACATAGAGAAACCATCAAAGCAAGTCACATGTGAGTTATTTTTAAATATAATCTCATTTGAGAATTCACAGGAAGGCTTCGAGGTAGAAGGGGTGTTGCTGTGCATCCCGTGCAGTTGACCCCATCGTTACCGCCTGGTGGGAGTGTTAACATGCACGGTGCATCGGTCAAAACTGAGAAACACACATTGAGACATGACTCCTTATTAAACCTTGGACTCCACTCTGATTTCATCAGCTTTTTTCCCCCCCGTGAATGTCCTTTTACTGTTTCTAGGCCCCCTGCAGGACAGCACGTTGCATTTAGCTGTCACATGTCCTCCCTGACGTGTGTCAGTTTCTACTTCCTTCTTTTCCCTGAATTTACAGTTTTGAGAAGACCAGCTGGCCGTCTCCTAGAATGTGCCCCGTGTGGATTTGTGTGTGATGTTTTTTTCATGATTACACATGGGTTATGAGTTTGGGGAAAGAATCCAATCACGTGATCTTCTTGTATCTGAGAGCAGAAGGTGTCAACATGGTGAAGTTAGTCTTTACTGCTTGGTTAACATGTGGTCACCAGGTTTGTTTAGTACTAAGTTACCATTTTTACCTGTTTCTCTTTTGGTTCTGAATGAGATTCATTACATTTAGCCCACTTTCAAAGGCTAGCAGGAAGGTTAAATTCTACCACCTGAGGGAGAAATGCAATAACAAGAAAGGCTGTCCCCAGTGCTGGATACTACACTTCTAAAATTCCTAGAATTTTGTTCCAGTGTTATAATACCCAGAAGCTTTTATCGGACCGCATTGGGGCCATGCATTATCCAACTTCCCTCTGTCCCTCTCCCCTGGCCCTTTAAAAACTCTCTTAGTCAGTATTCTAAATTCAGACCATTTTTAAAACTTTCACGTATGAGAAACAACATACAATATTTGTGTTCCAGCGTAGTTCCAATTAACATTATCTCCAGTTCTACCCTTTTTGCTGCAAATGTCATTGCATTGTCTTATGACTAAATATTGTCCATTGTGAATATATGCCACATTTCTTTTTTGGCTGTTGATCAGTGGATTTGTAGATTGGTTATACATACTAAATACTGTAAAAGGTGTTGCAGTGAACACTGGGATAGGGTATCTCTTTAACATGCTGATTTCATCTTTATGCCCAGAAGTGGAATAACTGAGGCGTATGGTAGATACATTTTTGTTTTTGAAGGGTCACATGCTGTCCTCCATAATGACTGTATTAACTGCTTCTACCAACTATATATAAGCATTTGCCTTTTCCCATCAATATTGGTTTTATTTTGCTTTTGATACTAACCTTTCTAATTGGGTGAGAAGATATATGATTGTGGTTTTGATTTTCATATGACTGATAACTAGTGATTCTGAGCATTTTTCATGTATTCATTGGCCTTTTGTAGTTTTTTTCTGAAAAATGTTCAATCCATTGACTCATTTCTAAACTGTATTCTTTGATTTTGTCATTGACTTTTTAAAAATAATTCTTGTATATTTTGCATATGAATGCTTTGTCAGATGTGTAGTTTGAAAATATTTCCTCCCATTCTATTGGTTGTCTATTCACTCCATTGATTGCATATCTTGCTTTGTAGAATTTTCTTATTTTGGTATAATTCTATTTGTGTTTTCTTTGATTGTGCTTCTGGGATCTTATCCAAAAATCAAGTATGTCAATGTCTTGAAGTTTTCCCTGTTTCCTTCTAGTAGTTTCACAGTTTCATTTCTTACACTTAGATCCTTGTTGCACTCTGAGTTAATTGTTGTTAAGGGTGAGATGTTAGGGTAGATTTGGATCAATATTAAATCTCCTGCATAGGCCTATCCAGTTTTCTTGGCACCGTGTACTGGAGGTTCTCCTTTCTCCACTATTTGTTTTTTGGTATTCCTTCAAAGGTCAGTTGGTCATAGATGCATATATTTGTTTCTGGTTTGCCTGTTCTGTCCGTTCATCTGTGTTTTTGTGCATGTTACATGCTATGTTGATGACATACCTCATAGTCTATCTTAAAATTTAACATGTTGTGTCTCCGCCTTTTTGTTCAAGATTGCTTTGCTTATTCAGGGTCATTTGTGCTTTCATATAAATGTTTAATTTTTTTTTTCTATTTCTGTGAAGAATGAATTGGTATTTTGATGGAGGTGAGGGAATTGATCCAAAGACCGCTTTAAATAATGTGGACATTTAAACAAATTCCTGTAATCCATGAATATGGGAAATTATTCTAGTTTTTGTATGTGGCTTCAATTGTTTTTCATTTGCATTTTGTCATCTTCATTGGACAGAGCTGTCACATTCTTGGTTAAATTTATTTCAGGGGACATTTTTAGTCTATAGTGAAAGGGATTGCTCTTATAAGTTCATTGTTAATATAATCACATAATACAGACACCAAATTTGACTTTCTCCTTTGTTTTTTTTTTAATAAAACTTTTGTTTCTTTCCCTTGTATTTCTTTTTAAAATTTTTACCAGAAGATCAAAATGTCAATAGAGGGTTGGAATTTTCAGCCCTAACCACAGTCTTTAGGGAAGAGGGGGAGTGGCTGGGTAAGGAGTTCAGCCACCAATGTCTGATGATTTGATCAAAGATGCTGTGTAAGGAGCCTTCATAAAAACCCCCAGTGGGCTAGCAGGGATTTGGGGAGGGAGGAATGGAAATCCTGTAGCTTATGGAGCTAAATTATGCAATAATTAAATAAATTAAATTTTAAAATCCAAACAATGGGATTCTAGGAGTGTCTGAGCTGGTGAAAACAAAGATTCTGGGAGGTTGCTGTTTCTGGAGAAAGCATTGAGCTTTTACACTCCTTACCCCTCATGTTGGCTTCTGCTTCTTTCGTTTGGTTGTTCCTCAGTTGTATGCTTCATGATAAACCAGTAATAGTAACCAAAATACCTTCTTTGATTCTGTGAACCCTTTTAGCAAATTACAGAACCCGGTAGTTGGAATTTCCTGACTCTGTGGTTATTTAGAAGAAGTACAAGTGGCCTGGACTTAGGACTGTGTCTTTGTGGCCGGCTGTCTTTAGTAGTCTGATTGCTCCTACAAGACAGCTCATATCCTGAGGTGCTAACTGCATGTGAATAGAGTCAAAAATGAATTCAGTTGTTTGACACTCAGTTGATGTCTAGAGAGTTTAAGAATTGGTTGGTGTGAGAAGAAAACCTATACTTTTAATACTTTTAATATTAGAACTGTTGTGAATGTGGACATTTGAGGAAGACGTATTAAATATATCTTCAGTTTCTCTTTTCTCCTGTTTATTCATTGAATAAATGAACAAATCATTTGTTTACAGCAAGCCATTCTCATGCATATTTTATAGTTTATGCTGTAATGCAATACTGTGTTATTTACTTTGAAATACTATCTACGCTGCCTTTGGCCAGTGATAGTTTTTATATGTGGGTTTCTATACTGTAGCAAGTTTATATTCTTTCTCCTTTCACACAATCCTTCCTTACTTTGTGTTACTGTAAAATGTTCCTCTTCTACTTTTTTTGCCCTCAAAACCATCTATCTTAATCTTAAAGAGCCCTAGTTGCTTACATTGGACACTGGTATTTAGAGTGCAAAGATCTGGGTGCTAGGTGCACTGCTACTCCTGGGCATCATTGAAGGCTTTCTCGATGACAGAGTTAGACAGTGTGCCCTTTCATACAAACCTGTAGTCAGGTGGCTCTTAATAGCAGCAGCTTTCCATTTTAGACCAATTCATTGAAAATAGAGGGAAAAAAGTGACTCTCTCCTAAATAGCTGTTTCTCGGGGTGTTAGCTGTAGCTCAGTTGTATTTTATAGAAATTTTTAAAATAATCAGGTCCAGAAAATGGAACTTTATTGCCCCAAATAATGAGATTTTATGAAATATGCCCCACCAGCAAGTATTGCCCAAGCTTGGGTTCCAGGAGGCCACATGTGCCATACAGTATTACAGTAGTAAACAGAATAAAATCACTGCAATGGCTGTGGCTGCCACTTCCACTTGATGGTGCACTGGGCTCCAGATGTGCCTCACAGTAACCCCATGTAAAGGAGCGTGGAAGTCGTCAGAGTTTAGGCTCCTGCATAATGCTGCTCTGTCCCAGGTTTAATACCCCCCTCTGTAATTATAAACAAAAGTATTAAAGCCATCAGATCAGAAGCCTGAAAGGTCATTTTTGAAATTCAAGCACAGGAAATGCTAGCCTACCAAGAAATGAGCAAAGTTTTATTTTGATTTCTGTATCCTCAGGGTCTTCACTCATAGTTGGTTTTCCTGTTCCTAATTTCTGAAGACAATTTCGTTTTGGTTTGTTTTTACAATTTAAGAGATTACTCTGGCACAGCTGCATTGCAGAGAACAAGGTAGAGATTAATACTCTCTAAATTTGCCTTGTAATATATCTTTCAAAACTATTAGCTTCGTGGAAAATTACCCAGAGTTAATTATGTTAATGTGTTTTTTTTTCAAAAGTTATTTCCAGCTACTTCTCCCCAGCTTGAGAAGAAGTCATTTTGTACCTCTTAGTAGGTACTTTCATTTTCAGGGTCTTCATGGGGTAAGCCGTATTTCTCTATTCCAAAACCTTCCACAGCCTGTGACGGTAGGACCCAGGCACAGGGACTCAGTGGCATTGTAATTTGATCTCAGAGATGGGCCAGTCTTATAGAAATGATGCACTCAGACTCCATCTTGGAGGCCCCTGATTCTTCTTATTCAAGATGTGGGCCCTGATTGCTTTCTCAGCCAATCAGAGGTTATACGTGTGCCTTCAGAGAGGAGGAGCGCTTGCTCCCTATTCTGCAGAATAAGGCAAGCACAGCAGAAGACCTCGCAGGCTTTCCCATCCATCACCATGGGCTTGTCAGTTTGCATGGACTGTTCACAGCTGTCGACTCCCAGTGGGTACTTAGCAGTCATTATTATGGGTCATCAGCTGAATCCAGAGGGCATCTCAGAATAAACATAGTCGTTATCATTAATTAAGTGCAGAATCAAAATGGTTTTATGCCCTTCCCCCAGCACTCTAGTACCTGCTGAATAAGGTACCTATCTTTGGTATACATAGTGGTTTCCCAGATGGTCTTAAAGGCATGTGGGTGGTGGTGGTGGTGGTGGTGGTGTGTTTAACTTTTAAATCATCTTATACATTATTTTTTGATCCTTTCTACTGTGGGTAAAAATACTGGTAATGATTTTGATGTCCTCTTAATAATGTTCTTTCAGTCACTATGCTCTCTGTAAAGAAATCCCATGCAGCTGTCAGAGACGGCAGCGTAATTACCATAATTCTGTAATTGTGCTCTTTAGAGCTTTACCGACAGCAGGAGGAGATGATGGAGCAAGCGTGCTTCTGCCCATGGTTCTGGCTCCCACACCTTCTGCCTTCTCCTGAACCAACCCACACCCCGTTTGAGATAAAATTTCCGAGAATCATACTTCCTAATGGCAAAAGAAAGTGCAGTCGTTTCATATTCCATATGAATGAGTCGCTGAGGAGACTGACATATTTTAGTGCAGAAAACGATTACCTTTCCATTTGTATTTTAGCTGCTATTTTGGTGGTGATTATCCAGGGAATTTCTAACAATAGCATAACTTCTTTTTAACTAATCTGTGACAGTGAGTTTGATCTTTCATCCTTTACCATTAACACATTAGGTGGAACCAAGCAAATGAAATTCCTGAGCTTATAGGCAGTGTGCAGACATAAGGGCAATTTCATATGATTCTGATACTGTTCTGTTAGTGATCCGGTGGAAGGAAGAAAATAAGTCCTTGGGCTTTCAAATAGAATAAGGTTCTGTGTCTGGATAATGTACGGGAGCAGAATCTCCAGTACTATTGTGTATTTAATGGGCTCAATTCACTTGATCATAGTGAATAGTTCATCCTTCTACATGGAAGCAAATCTTATACCCATTCTGAAGCACTTGTTCAAGCCCTTTCTCTTGATTTTTTTTTTTTGGCAGGAGATCTGATAAAACAAGGGGAATTCACTTAGCTATTCCTAACATCTCCACGGTGTTAGGAAGTCTCGGTGAGAACTGAAACTGCAGCTTCAAAATACAGCTAAGGAAACCATAGATGCTTCTTTCCTCTCTCCATTTTCTTAATTCATCAAACAGATAAGAGTTTTAGCCTATGCAACCTTGGTAATAAGTTAACCAGTACAAAGTGCTTCATTTATTTATTTGTTGATGCTATCTTAGGAAAAACCAAACGAGATTGATGCCGTGGTTTTACTCATTTAGTAAGTGCTTATTCATTTCCTACATAAAGGTGGACTTACTGACCTTTGTATAATGATAATCAAATTTCTAGGCATTAGAATTTTTTTCTTGATTTATGATGAGGCTTCAGAAGTGAGCTATGAAAACCTTTTTGAATGTTATTTACATTTTTATGAAATGAAAATATCAGTGTGGCTAATAGCTAGGAGCAGAACTCATTTTTCTTATTTGAAGTTAATTGATTTCTTTAGGAATCCAACCTATTATATCTGTGACATTTTATAACCTACATAAGTGGTTGGCCTGAACTATCTTATGGTAAATGAATAAATAAAGATTCTGATCGTGGTAATATAGTGAATTGTTTTTGCACTAGGATCATTTTGTTCCTTTGGGTTAGTTTGTGGTGAGCAGTATTTTAGGGGACCTTTGATGTATATATAGTTTTGATATCAACTGACATTGACAAGTTTCTTATCAAAGTAATTCCATTTCAGATATTCTTCATATAACTAGGAAAAGCATACATTTTGAAATAACCTATTACATTTAACTATCATAAAATATTGTTTAAGTTGACATATACTAGTGGTTCTATTATAAATAGTTCTAATAAAATTTGTTCCTTGTCCTTCTAAGGGAAATGGATTTTACCCTGTGTGTGTGAGAAAGAGATTAAAAATGACAGCTTTAGGATTTTAGAATGTGTTGTTTGGAATTCATTCAGTCTGAGGAACATAAGAGAGCATTAAGGAACTGCAAGCTATTCAAAAATGAGGATTTTTCAAGTCCAAGGGGAGAATGCAGAACACCTCATAAAGTACTAAGTAGGTGTTTAATTAATGGCTAATGGTTGGAGTACCACAAATTCTAAATCTTTTTCTTGGGCATCTTAAAAATGATTTTCTTCCTCCTTAAAAAAAAAAAACCCTAGAAATCTAGTGTAGCTTAGCTATTTCTTAAGTAACATTTATCTAGCACTCAGCACTGAAGAGAATGAATAAAAGGTCCGTAATTACAATCTGTCTCAAAGTCCAGATTCTCCGTTCCACCTTGACCTCCACTTCAATCCAGGAAGTGTTTACATTTTCAGCTTTGCTATTTCCTGCAGGGAAGCTTTTCATTTTACAGCTGGTTTTCGTCACCTCTGTAGGCCTAGCTCATCTCTCCTCTGTTGAGTGCATTCAGGGGCCAGACCGCAGGCCCTGGGTCAGAGAGACCCGAGATGGCCTGCTGTGCCCGAGCTGCTGCTGAGCTGTGCTCTGGAGGAACCTGTGAGTGGAGAATGGTGCCGGCAGCACCCGGGGGGGCCCAAGTGCAGACAACTCACTGCTCATGTCTATCGTCCTGGCCTTCCTCAAGCACACTCCGCTGAGTCATGTCTCCTGTTGGTCCTTTCTCAGTTCCATTTGCTCTTCGTCTTTGCTCTGGACATTTGTAGTCTCCAGATGTAGATGAGGAATAGGAAGTCAACTCACAGTCACAACCTGGGCCAGCCATGGTTGGGATGCCCCTCTGCCACCCATCCTTCTCTGTCCCTCCCGTCGCCTGCTGTCATATCAGATTGTATTTGTTTTGGTGTTGCTCTCTGTTTCTCTGTGGGTAAAGTCCACACTTTGATTAACACACACGTGTGCACCTTAATTTTTCTTTCTGATGCTACATTTTTTAGGAAAATTTTTTTTACCTTTAGACAAAATTCTGCAGTAATTTAAAAAGTGTGGATACTTTCAATATCTGCTTTATATATATATAAAGCAGAATATTATATATAATTATATATAATCAAACTATATACTATACTATATATTATATATTAGATTATATAATGATACATGATATATATTATATATCATTTCTATATTTTTTATACTATATAATTTATATGTACTATATCATATATTACATCTATTATATAATATTTATTACATATTATGTGTATTACATCTTAAAATCTTATGTATATATAATATGCTATATATTATATATCATGCTATCTATTATACATTGTATATAGTATATTATACATCACATATTATATATTATGAGTATTATATAATATATAATATATTATCTATTACATGTTATATACTATATTTTACATATTAGATATTATATGTTATATGTTATAGGTCATTTATTGTATGTTGTATATCATATATCATGCTACATATTGCATATTGTGTATGTAATATAGCATATATTATGTATGATATATTGTATATTTTATATCACACATATTGCATATTAAATATTATGTATGTTTTTAAAGATTTATTTTTATTATTTTTTTTTTCATTGGAAAGGCAGATATACAGAGAGGAGAGACAGAGAGGAAGATCTTCCGTCCGATGATTCACTCCCCAAGTGAGCGCAACGGGCCGATACTATGCCGATCCGAAGCCAGGAGCCTCTTCCGGGTCTCCCACGCGGGTGCAGGTTCCCAAAGCGTTGGGCCGTCCTCGACTGCTTTCCCAGGCCACAGGCAGGGAGCTGGAAGGGAAGCGGGGCTGCCGGGATTAGAACCGGTGCCCATATGGGATCCCGGGCGTGCAAGGCGAGGACCTTTAACCACTTGCGCCACCGTGCCGGGCCCAATATTATGTATGTTATATGCTACTTCTATGATATATAATGCATATAATATATGATTTATTATATATGATATGATGTGTGCTATATTATATTATGTGCTATGTAATATGTTATATATCATATGATATAATATATATTATATATTAATTATATGTTAGACTATATAATAGATAATATTATATTATATATTGTCTATTATATATAATAGAATATATATATATATATAATTTTTTGAAAGGCAGAGTGATGAAATAGAGATCTTCCATATACTGGTTGATTCCTCAAATGCCTTTGCAAAACAGGAATGGCCAGGTTGTGGCCTTGTGAGTGACAGGATGCCCAGCATCTGACTCTCACTTCCTGCCTATCAGGCTGTGTGGCAGCAGCGGAGTTAGGACTTGAACCCATGAACTCTAATATGGGACACAAGCGTCTCAAGCTGCCACAAGCATCCATCCTGGAATTCAGTTTCTTTAAATAAACACTGGAAAATGTCTGTTCTGGATCAGTTACTGCATTGATTTCATGGATTGCAGATGACCATGAAAGATTAAGGGCTTATACTCTTTTTTTTTTTTTAAAAAAAAGATGTATTTATTTGTATTGCAAAGTCAGATATACAGAGAGGAGGAGAGACAGAGAGGAAGATCTTCCATCCAATGGCTCCCTGCCCAAGGAACTGCAATGGCTGGAGCTGAGCCAATCTGAAGCCAGGAGCTAGGAGCTTCTTCTAGGTCTCCCATGCAGGTGTAGGGTCCCCAGGCTTTGGGCCATCCTCGACTGCTTTCCCAGGCCACAAGCAGAGAGCTGGATGGGAAGCAGGGCTGCCAGGATTAGAACCGGTGCCCATATGGGATCCCGGGCTTGTAAGGTGAGGACCTTAACCACTACGCTATTGCACCGGGCCCAAGGGCTTATACTCTTAAAAAAAATAAGAGGAACATTTGTTTATTTTTATTGGAAAAGCAGATTTACAGAGAGAAGGAGAGGCAGAGAGAGAAAGATCTTCCAACTTCTGGTTTGCTCCCCAAATGGCCACAGCAATCAGAGCTGAGCTGATCCAAAACCAGGAACCAGGAACCTCTTCTGAGTCTCCCACATAGGTACAGGATTCCAAGGATTTGTTCCATGCTTCACTACTTTCCCATACCTTAATCGGGGAGCTGGGTTGGAAGTGGAACAGCTGTGACACAAACTGGTATCCATGAGATGCTGGCGCTTTCAGATGGAAGTTTATCCAATTGAGCCATCACTCTTTGGAGCAGGACGGTACTCTACATGCGTGACAGCTGATCTTAAACAAGGAGATAAGGTGCAGGAACCAATTAATCAGAACAGCTGTGGTAGAACAGATGGTAGATTGTGGGAGACATCTGGAGAAGAGGATATGTTATTACTTCATATGAGGAAGAATTTCAGTGACAACTACCTGTATCTGCCAATGGAATACCAATCCCGATCTTAATGCAGGCAATGTGATACATTCTAAAGTGGGAATGTGCAAGGATTCTGTGAAAATACCCAGGAGAGAGTCCTGTTCTGGACTTATGGATGCACTGGGACAGAGGTCTATGAACATTTCCTGGGAGAAATGATCACATAAAGAAATGTCTCAACATAAAGAATAAGCCGCAGTTCCCTTGATGGGGTGTGGGTGGAACCTTAATTGAGCGCGTGAAGCTATATTCTGTGTGTATGCACTTCACCGTTCCTGGCACAGCAACTGGAACTGGGGTGTTTGTAAGTCAGGAGTGTAAGGGTCAGGACCCTGGAAAGTTTTAAGAGAGAGATTATTTTTGAGGCTGTGAGTTGGACAGACCTTGGAGGGGCAAGAGTGGACAGAGTGAGGTGGTTATTGCTACTGTCTATGGACAAATCATGAGGTCCTAGCTAGGAAGGGGATGGATAAGAAATACTGGTAGAACTGAAATTCTCAGCGATGATTGATTGAATGTAGATTATGGAGAACAGGCATGAAATAAGGTTTCTGATTTGGATCTTGGGGACAATGATCCATTAACTAAGGTAGGAAATTAACAGGTGGAAGAAATTTACCTTGGTAAACAGGCTTAATTTAGCTTGGCTCATACCGAGCTGAGACACATGTTAATTAGCATACTCTAATAGAAGTTTTAATTTTTCATTCACTCAGAACGAAAATGAGCACCCCTGGTTGGCAGGCAGCTCTGTTCTGTGCAGTAATCCAGGGAAGGATTCCTTCTGTCTCATGGCTGTATTGTTGTCACCTTGGAATTTGCAGAAAGCCAGAGCACATATAGGATTGTTCTTGGAAGACTTTATGGCCCAGCCCCAGAGGTGTAGTGTTCATCTATCACTTTTACCCACTTTCCATGGGCCACAGCTAATTCATGAGACCTAACCTGACATCCAGGATTATTGGAAAATGCAGCCAAACCAAGAGCCCAGGAATAAGAGAGAAGGATTCGAGCCATCAGCGAAGGGGCTGGTGCCAAGGTGTAACTGGCAAGCTTTTGAAGTAACTGAGAGTTAGAAGGGAGGCCCAAGCCAGAAGTACCTTTTTAAGGAGTTGCCAGAGATAGTGCTGTTTGTATCCAGAGAGTAGAACCACAGGAGCCCAGAGCAGTAGATCAAGGCCATAGTGCTTCATGTGGCTAATTTCCAGAGGAGACATGGGGAAGAGGATGCTAAGAAGGAGATTGGTCTCCAGAGGAACAGACAGATCCAGTACAGGACTGCATCATGGAAACACATGATTCAAGAGCCATATGGAACAGGTGCAAAACACCTGCAGTGGATGTGTTCAGGAGTGTGGTTAACCCCTAAGGGGCCCACTTCTTCATCAGCTGATTAACTGTTGAAAAGCTACAGGGATTCAGTCCGAGTGGAATGCCAGTGACACAAACAGAGGCTCCTCCGTGTTGGTATTGACCGTTATTTTTTGTTTTGAAACTAAATGTATAAAACAGAAGAGAAGAAATATCCTATGATTGAGGTATCGCCACAACACTAAGGCAAGTTGTCCATCTTTTTTTCTCCTCCAAGAAAGGAATTAGGACTTGTTTTGTTTAAAGGAATGCTACTGATATCCTTCTTAGTTTCTTTGACTCTAGTAAGGAACATGTGTAGAGGCACTTTCTTTCTCAGGTTTCCTAATGAGGAAGCCAGAAATAAGCAGTCTTATATTTGGGTCAAGGTGGGAACTTGATGTCCTGGGGTTTAATATGGAGCCACAAGCCCTAGTTTTATTAATCACTCCACAGTTATCTTTCCTTTTTTACTTCTATTCACATTTTCCAGTGTGGCACATAGCGTTACTTGAAAATGCTCTAACAGTGTTTCTATATATTACAAATTGTTTCTCGCCAAAGACTAGAATACTTGAAGGTAACAAATTTCTGGAAATGAGTCATTGCGCTTTGTACTAAAGATAAAAGTGGTGGCAAGAATGATTGTCAGTGTGTTTTATATTTTAAGTAGCGTTTCACAGAAGTGTTTAAATGAATCCATTTTATATTTTTGTAAAATCCTTAAAAATATCACCAAAGGTCATGTTTAGAACTTGAATTAATGTTTCTTTCTCTGTGAGTGCATTTTAATATTTGTACTTTGATGTACTGGGTTTTTAATGCCATTGCTTTAAGAGTTTCACTTTATTTACTTTATATTTTACATTAGGAAAAAGGATCAGAGTATGTGAATATGTTGAAAATGCTGATTTTAATTTAAATCTGTCTTCTAGAAAAAAGATAGATGATGCTATTCTGCTTTTCTAATTCTCATGTTGGTTCTTGGTACGTATTTGTGTTTTGAGGGTAATACTTGAATCAGTGTTATATCGAGAAAGTTGTGGAATACTGGTGTTGTAGGCAGGCAGCATTTCTCATTCATTGTATTGCAGTATTTTCTCTGTACTTGATAAGTGGGTCAGTCCTTTACTGCACAAGGGATGAGTCTATTGAGAAATGAGCACCCAGCACACATCTCTCCATCATGCAAGATAGAATACATTTCAGAGGTAAAGTTGCACCATGCAAGATATGTGTTTGCTGGTGAGATTTTAAAGAAAGCCAGCTTGTGTTACGCTGGCCTAGATACCCTTCTTCTTGATAGTCTCCTTCCCCTCTGTATCACCACCCCTCTTGCGACTTATTTAAAGGAAACCTTCCTGTTTTCCCAGTTTCTCAGTTTGCATATTGAATAGTATGTTGGGTCTGCAGGAGAAAGATAAAGATGATTGTTAAGTCTATCTATCTATTTCTGTTGTTCCCTTAACTGGTGATGCTGTCTCTCATCCCCTTACTCTCTCACAAATTCAGCCACTTAGCAAGCATATTGTGCCTCTGCAAAGTATTGCACATGTAGGCAGACAGAAAATCATGGTGCTTAGAAGAATATTTACTTCTTGTCACTGATCTCGAGGAGCAACAATAAAGTGTCCCTGTCCCCCAATGCCCTCCTTGCTTTACTGCTGTAGTGTTGAGTTTTCATTCCCCACTTTTAATCATATCCCTTCCTTGTGTTTCAGTTGAACACCAAATCATTTTATCAGTGACTAGCTACTGTAACAGATAAGTCTTCCAGTACCAGTGGCATTGCACCCTTTATGTTTATTTATAACACACATGAAGTAGTTCAAGGCTGATCTGATTAAGCCTTGCTGTGTGTAGTCATTTAAAGACCCAGACCAAGGGAGATTCAGCCATATTCTAGGTTACCATGGACGCTGACATCCAGATTGCAGAAGGTAAAAAACACAAAGGATCACATGTTACAGATTCTTATAGATCAGTGTTTGAGAAATCACGATTGTCTTGCTTTAAAACACTGTCGGGAACTTAGGCACATGGCTACTCCTGACAGTAATGGAGAGACGGGCAATGTTAGCAGTAAGATCTTAAAAGATCTCTGGGATCTGCTAAAATAGCATGAAGAGTGATGAAATGGCTAGCTCACATCACAGTGAGTGCCCTATATGACACCATTTTTTGGTCTACTGGTGTGGACAGAATGATTTATCTTCCATTAGTAATTGATTTTGGAATCAATCTTTGGAAATCTGAAGAAATCCTTTGGAAACTGAAGAAACATTTTGTTTCCAATGTAATGGAAACCAAATGTGTTAGAAGGCTTGCCTTTTGAGCTGCCACAAAGATTTCCATCAGGAGATTCTGTGGTTCTTCCACTTAGCAGTATTGCTCTGTCAGCCTGGCAAGCTGGCTGGAAACTCTAGTTGTGAATCCTGTCCTGAACCTCATCCTTCCGTCCTTGTTTCCCCAGGTATTTAGCAGTTGCCTCTCCGGTGTTTTTCTAGAACTTGAACATTCCTAAATTAATTTAATTTACTTATACAGATACTTCTAATGGAAGGAGAAGGAGAGAAGGAAGGAAGAAAGTGAAAAGCTACAATTCACTGTGGTCAAATTATATATTGTGTGATGTGAGGGTGTGGGGAAAAGGTACTTTACTTTGGGGATGAGGGAGGAATGAATCCCTGTTATAGGGGAAGGAAGTTTGGTCCAAGTTTTCCTGCATGCTTTTCCTTCCCCATACTATGAGCTTTTGTGTATACACCCTGACTCCAAGTTTATACGCAACATTCAGTTGTTAGACTTATTGAATGACAATATAAATGAACATTTCTATAAACATTACTTAGTACTTTGGGTGTTTTGTCCCTGCTTCATGGTGGATTAACAAGCCAGATTGCTGGATTTCTGCATTTCTTGATCTTGGAAACACATATTGAAGTATCGTAAGAGAACTTTGGATTTTCAGTATCTAATATGCAGCTAAGACGTACGACCCTTTGAATCTCCTTGAGTGATGAAGGCTTTTCATTTCTATTGAGACAAGCAAAAATGTTTAATGCAAAGAAAGTGGTTTTTCCATCATGTTTTATAATACCTCATATTCCTGCCAGCACAATATCTTGTGCCCAGTAGGCACTCTATAAATATTTTTTAACTTCCTGTGATTTAAATGTTTACATTGGATTTACCTAAATCAGACAAGCTTCCTGTTACAAGCTGTTTTACGTTTTTACCTATGTAATCACTGAGTCATAGGGAACAAGAGTTGCTTATAGCATATTTTAAATCAAGAAACGTTTTAACATACTAACCCCTATAGTCTCTGCCCAAGGGTGCTGTATGTGGAAGCTGAGGTTGTCTGCATATTGATAGCATTACAAGTTGCGATGCTTTGTAATGGAGCAGGTGAATGTCTTTGGATGTTCTAAAAACTCAGAATTTAATATTGGAGTTTATGATAGACATTCATTGCTTCTATCTCTTCCTAATCCATATTTCATATCATAAAAATGTCAATGCTTTCTGCAGCAATATTGACTTGATGCCCAAATGATTAAAGTTGCAGTTGACTAAAGATGAAGACATTGTTTAGACAAGTTTAAAATCGCTCCTTTTCACATGCATATTCTGCTTCAGCACAAACTTCCATATCTGAAACCAGGCTCATTCTGTACCCTCATTGCTTACTGCCTGGCACGCCCTTCACCTGTGGCCGCTGCAGCCTGTCTTATCTGGTGGTAGGCTTCAAACCACCAAGCTGTTATGGCTATCTACTTCTTAGCTATATGCTACTCATCTAATTAATGTTCATGGTGTATATTGCATTGACTTCGAAATCATCTCTGAAATAATGGCATACAAGGTCGTGTTTCAAAGCCTGGAGTTGAGGGTGCATTTCCTCATCTCCATGTAGCTCTGAAATTATAGGAAGTGAGCTGTGAACCCTTTAAGAGTATACCATCAAATCATCAAGAGGACTTGAACCAAAAAAATGCTTTAAGGAGATTGTAAAGTTAGAAGATATTCCCCTTCACTGTACTTGAAGAAGAATTTATTTCATCACCTCTGGAAGCATTTGCTTTTCTAAAACTCTGTAACTAGGAGACAGAATAGACAGTGGGAATTTTTGAGTATGTGAAGCATAGAAGATGGTTGGCAAGTGTATAATGAATGAGGGGCTGGACAGCTGAGCAGAAATAGAATGGTAATATTGAAAGGATCCTGAAATCTCTGTCTGTTTCCTGCTTTTGCTTAACAGGAGTATGCTTTACATTTTTGTTTTATTTTTCCAAGAGCAAGTTCAAAGCCAGGTGTTAGATACACCTTTTGTATTAATCATTGCTAGAGAAAAACCATCAGTGCCTCAACCTACTACCTAGTGGCACTTAATTCTGTAAGAAATCTGAGGGAGTAGCTTAGGTTGTACGTAATTGAAGACTCAGTGGTGTCAATTATGTGTTTTAAAAAAGGAATGGATGTTAGAGGTATCTGGAGTTGATTTGATATTTTTGGAATGGTAATAATGTACCAGAACTTTGGAAAGGTTGTTAATTTTTTGTTTCGCCCATTGAAAATATGGGTCTTATTGCAAATATGTCATTGACAAAACCATGTGAGCCACACTTGATAAAAGTTATATCATCCTGAACTTTATCCTCCTATCATAAAATAATTGGTTTTTCTATAACACAAAATATTAGCACACCAGACTTATTTTACAATATTAAGTAATGAAGGCAAATGAGTTTTTCTTGTGAATTATTCCAGGGGCTTAGTCTTACAAGATGATTTACAAACTGTTGTTTCTGTTTTGTAGGGGAAGATGGTGAAAGGAATGGGTGGTGCTATGGATTTGGTGTCCAGTGCCAAAACCAAAGTGGTGGTCACCATGGAGCATTCAGCAAAGGTAACATGTTTTCTGCTCACAATCTGCCAAAAACCAGTACATGAGGCTACTCAAGTGTGGTTTTTATTGATTTCTTTGGCTCATTCAAAATGATAGCATTGCTGATAGAGAAAAGAATGACAAATAAGGCAGTTACTTATTATTATCTAATGACTCAACTCTGAGAGATGCCAATCATCCGGGCTTATCTTGCATGGTTGCCTGTATCCACATTGCAAGTTAAAGCTCTAACATGTTGACAAGCAGTGCTACGAGGTTACTGCGGGTGTACTAACTCAGGGTTTGAAATGAGTGTAGTGTGTAAAACCTGTAAGCTTGTTTTACAGAAACCAACCTTCAGAGTAACCACTTGAAGTCACATTAGCAGTGGAACTAAAATTAGACCTGGGTGTATCTGACTTGATCTTACAGCCATGGAACTTTCTAGTTGTGCACTCAGTGTCTCTAAAGCAGGTGAACTTCATCCCTTTCCTGACCTCAATGCATTGGATTCGAAAAGCGATACCTTCTTCATTTTTTTCTTCCTTTTGTTCATTCTCCTTTACTCTTTGTCATCCCTTATTCTTTATCGTTTCTTAGTTTGTAAAGCAGTATCTGCCGTCCTCACCCTGAGATCTGCAAATCTGTGTGGAATGGTAGTGTGTTTGTTAAATGGCACAGCATTGTGTAAGAGCGTAGAACTGGAAGATTTGCACCTCATTTTGTTTCCACAGGGAGTTCTGTTACAGTGATGTGTGCCATGAAATGGTTTGGTTGCGCAAGCTGCAATGAATATGAATGATCATAAATTGTCTAGTAAACAGTGGGAAGTGAGCAGTGGTGCATCAATGTGGAAAAATAGAAACAGAACCAACTCAGGTGACTTGTAAGAGATGCCTCCAAAAGCATCCGAGATGCTTCTTTTCTGAGGCAAAAATGATGCCAAGCATGCAAATCCAATCCATATTTTTCTGGGACACAATGTCTATTTGGAGAAAACTCATCTTTTCCTTTTGTTGTTGCTCTACTGTTGAGACATTGGCACTGAAGTCTGACTGACTTTGGATTATTTTTGTGCATTGGTTTTCAAAACATTAGGCTTATGTTTAGCAAATTCTTTCTCTTTTCTTCCAGATTTTTTTTTTCCCTCCCCAGCTGGAATTTCTGATAGAGGAAAATAAATGATGCCTCAAACTTCTCATTAGAAATTTCATCTTAAGGCTTTCTACAGGCTCAAGACCATATTTTTGCCTTTCTACTTTGTTTCTTCTCTCAGTGGGAAAATTAGCTTTGAATCTTAGATGAGAATTAGCAGTAGGTGTTTTTCACTGGATACTTTTATTTGAACAAATGCACAAAAAATGTACTTGTGGGAGAGGCATTTGTTACAGCAGGTGAAATGTTGCTTGGGACATCTGCACCTCCTTTGCAGAGGCTGCGCTTGAGACGCCCCTCTGCTCCTCATCTCAGGTTCCTAAGGAATGCCATGGGAGACAGCAGTGATGTCCCAACTGCCTTGACCACCGCCACCCATGTGGGACACTCAGATTGAGTTCCAGGCTCCTGGGCCTTTGGGAGATAAACCAGTTGATGGGAGAGCATGTACTCTCTCTGCCTTTCAGATAAGTAAAATATGTACATTTTGAAAAGATTTATTTTAAAGTCAGTGTTTTATATACATACATATATATGTGTATGTGTATATAACACACACATACATATGGAGAGCGAGATCTTCCATTTGCTCATTCACTCCTTGTATGTGTGTGTGTTATACATATAAGAGATCTTCCATCTGCTCATTCATTCCGCACAAGGCTTTGCTAGCCTGAGCTAGGCCAGGCTGAAGCTGGGAGTTCTCCTGTGCCTCCCATGTAGATGGCAATGGCCTAAGCACTTGGACCATCTTCCACTGCTTTGTCCAGCCATTAGGGAGCTGGATTAGAAGTGGGGTTGCCAGTGCCACAGTGCCAGCCCCAGTAAGATCTTTTCTTTTTTAAATGCAATATACTAATGATTTTTTATTTTAACCCCCAAGTTTCTTGTCACTTTCACACTTGACCTTGGTCCTAGAGGTTCTGCACTGACTGACTTTCAATGGCCCCGCTCTGGAAGGTGGGGTCCCTGCCACTTCTTTCCTGAGCCTTTGGCTCGGGTAATTTGTTACTCCTGGTAACCTCTCCAGTTGCTGATGCATTCTTTTAGACCTTCCAGGTTGCTTTTGTTGTCCCATAATTAGCCTAGAGGGTAATCTCTAAGTTTCTGAAGATGAGGGAGGGAAAGGTTCAAAACCTGACAAAAATACAATCATTCTTATGCAACCATGAGAGGGTGGAGCTGCCCTGTGGCTTTCAGGAAAGGCTTCCTTTTTACTGCCTTTCCTCCTTTCTAGTTTTACAGGTACAGAATGTGAGTAAATATGATGTTTTCTGACCTTTATCAACATGCTTTTGAGTTGTTGTTTGCATCTCTCAAAGGATGCTTTTTCTCTACAAGCCTTTGCCACCGGCCATTTCTGGAACCGGAAACCTCCCTGAGCGTGCTTCTCTTAGCTGACTTCAGCAGCCTTTGTTCCACCTAGAAACATACATGTGACAGGTGTCACACCGGTATCACAGCACCAGTTTCACTGAAGCTAGATGTCAGGGTTATTGGAGAATGGTGAATAGAGAGCCAACTTTTTGGGGTGCAGCCGCTGTTGATGTTAAGCTTTGTGTATGTCCTCCTGCTTTGTGCCCTCTGAGAATGGGGAGAAAGGGAAGGTGAGTGGTAACATCTTGAGTCTTTACCAGAAAGAGGTACTATGCTTCACATTGTGCAGTCTCAACATTTGAATGGCACTGTGCAGCGAGAGGAGGGATGTAGGCAGGGGAGATGATCACCGAGGTAAGGAGCTATTTAACTGAGTTTGGTCCAGTGTGTTTTGGACAGACCCCATGCTCTGTGGTACCTCCTCAAGGAGCTACCCCATCAGAAGCAGCAGCCCACCCATGTCTTCAGGTCTCAGAATGAGAGCTCTCCTTGCTTCAATGAGGCAGATGTCGGCAAAGGACTTAAGAGAAAGCAACCCCTGCCCCTCACTGTGCTTGCTTCTAGTACCTCCTCCCTTTCTTCTGGCTTGCACTAGTGGTCTCTGGGCTTTATCAGGATGCATAGCAGTTAAGTGACATGCTGCATTTCCCAGGCTTCCTTGCCCATGGATGTATCACCCCTGCCCAGCTTGGGGCAGGAAATATATATATATATATGTATATACATACATATATATATTTATTTAATTGTTTATTTGAAAGTCAGAGCTACAGACATAGAAGGAAAGACACAGAGAGAATAATATTTCATATGCTCATTCACCATCCAAGTGGCCAAAGCAAGGAGCTTTATGGAGCTGCCCCATATAGGCAGCAGGGGTCCATGTGCTCAGGCAGTCTGCTGCTGTTTTTCCAGGCCATGAACAGGGAGCTGGATTGGAAGTGGAGCAGCTGGGACTCAAATGCCCAGATGGGATGCCGGCATCCTTTGAGTTGGTCCTTTCCTTTAGAGGTCCTCTTAGGAACTCCTCAGAATCCTTCTCTGGCACTTTGCACTTCTCTTCACCCTCTTTAGGTATCACCTCCATTTTGGGCATCATTTACTTTTCACTCAGTGGCAAAGCAGTTATTTTCGCCCATACTGAGGTGTTCAAAGGAGCTGCAGGACTGTGCTACTCACTCCCTTTTGCACAGCTCTACCTGGTCGACCACTCCCTCAGCTGCTGCATATTCACTAGTGAAACCATCACACTACCCTAAACTTGTCCAATACCTTCTGGTCCAACTGGAGGAAACATGGTTTCCTAGCCCATCTGAACTCACCCCTGGTGCCCTGTCTGGCCCCCTCCCTATGCCAAACATTATATACTCTGTATCCCAACACTCCTGCCACCTGCCCTCTCCTGTATGTTGCTATTCTCCCCTGTGTCATCTGCCCTCTTGCCCCATCCTATACAGATCGCTGTTGCAGCATCCCAAAGGCCCCTTGGCTGCTTGACTGGCTCTCTTTCTTGTGATCAATCATACCCCTGCCAGAGCGATCCCTCTGAAACAAAAGCTAGGTTGCATGACTCCCATTTCAGATCCCATACTACAGTTAGTTACTTGATTCACCTTTTGCCATCAGTTCTCTATCAGCTCCTCGTCCTTGCCTCCAGACTTCAGTTCTGCTGGGATCTTCACAAGCACATTGTGGGGTCTTGTTAACTCTCCCTTCCTGTTCTCACTCTTTGCACTGGGCTTATTCTGACATCTATGGCATCACAGATAAATGAGCAATGTTTTTATGAACTTGCTCATTTAATGACTTTCATCTTTTATTACAAGTAACCAAATGAATATTCTTTTAGGATTTACCTTGGAAACTCAGTTGAAATGCATAGTGACAACAAAAAGGGAAGACACAGAGAGAACCTTTCTCTGATTTGCTTTCCAAATGCCCAGGGTGGTTTTGGTCAAAGGCAGGAGCTCAGAACTCCATTCAGACCTCCCACATGGTATCAGCCTACCTGCTATATGGTAGCCACAGGAAATACAAAGGATCACTTCCTTCAGACAGCTCAGAGTCTCATGGGAAGAAAGTTATGGAAATCAGCACTCAAGGCAGAATGGTATACAAAACAGTGTGCAGAATCCACGGCAGAGCATAAGAGATGCTTCCCATGGGATCCAGGCAGTATTTAGGGAGACCTACAGGATGGGGCAGAGTATGAATGGGACTAATGTTTTGTAGTCAATGAGGGAACAGACCCTGGGTTTGAAGAGGACAGTGATATTGTCGGTGAATAATTTCAATGGTCAGAGAGTAAACGAAGAGGAGTTGGGTGGAAAAAAATACACACATACAGATACACGTACACAGAAGCTGTTCTTTATGTGGAGACCAGAGTAACTTTTTAAGGACGCATTTGGGATGTCATTTTTTCCTCATTTTGAAACCCTCAGTGGCTTCCCATTTACTTAAGATCCAACTTCAGCGTTCTTATCATGTCTCTACGGCTTACATGGTTTGCCAACTTGACCCCCATTCCCTCTCTTGCCCATTGAGTATTTACTGCACTTCCTGAAACCTCTGGAACATTTTAAGTACAGCCAAACCTCAGAGCCTTCACACTTATAATTCTCTGTGTGTAGACATCTCTCCCCAGACATCACCCCATTCAGTTCACCCAGGCTCAAAATACCAGACACACTTCCTCCAACTACCCTGTTAAATAAAAACAAAATGGAAGTCTCCCTTGTCTGAAAATCCCTCATCCATGCTCTTCGCTCGAATGGGAGCTCAGAAGGGCAGTTCTAAGCACCGAGTCAAACTGCCCCATATGCACAGGGTCCACTCCACACTTGTTGAATTCATTTCTTCTAACGACGATTATAGTTGGAGCATGTAGTGCACATTTAATCTTTTCTAGGCTTTTATGCATATTTACAGTCTTCATTTGATCATTCTAATACTCTTGTGAGAATTTTTTTTTTTGGCTAAATGTTTGTGGTAATTATCACAACCACTAACAAAAACAAAGAAAATGTTGTATCTTCAGTATTGAGTGCTAGAAATGTATTCCTAAGAGTGTAACTTTCAAAGCACAAAAGCAAAGACATTCAGTCAGAGCTGTCATTTACTGGAAACAAGCAAAGCCTGAGTACCTATTTTTGAGAACATAAATGAGAGCTCTATTTCTAAAACAGGTTTAGCTTTTATTTTTATTCCAGTAGGAGGTCTGGATTCTGAAGGTATGAAAAGAATCATAATTATATTGTTGTGAAGTTGAGAATAAAATCTTTGTGAATCATTTTCTGATTTAGTCCAAGCTGTGTTTGATAGCATTCCAGATTTCTACATGAAACCCAAATTATTTCATCTTGTCTTTATTTTTTGTGGAGCGAGATTATGAAAAGTAAATGTTTATTAATCCTATTTCAGATGAAATGCATTTCTGAAAGCCAACAAATCATTTCTTTGGGAACATTCTTAAAATGTTTTTCAGCAATGTTGAAAAATAAACCTAAATATTTTTGTTATGATAATTCATAACAATAGTTTTAACTGGTATACTTGTTTTCATTTTAAAAGCTTTTTTTCTCCCCATAGCAGTTGGTTTAATTAGTTTGCATAGTGGCCAGGTCCTATTTGGCTGGGGTGGGGAATCACATTTGAAAAACATACATGTTTTTGTCTTTTTAGTTCTCATTTATAATGGGAATGTTTGAAAATGCCTGTTAGAATGTATGTATGTAAAGGGGAAGGGCAGAACATAGTACAGTAGCTAATAAAGCTTGTAAAGTGTTATATGGAATTTAGTTAATGATTTGGTGCATGGGTATCCCTGTTGAAGATGGAGAGCAAAGCTGATGTTAAGAGCATCTTGAAGCACCACAACACTTAGTAAATGAAAAGAAAGAACACTGCCTACTCATCCCAGGGCTTAGCTGTCAGAGGGTGGAGCTCAGAGGATGCAAGTGTTACCGAGGTAGCAATGGTTTCAGCCAGGATAGGGATCTCTGTGCTATGTTGATTAAAGGGGGCCCTTCTGTCCTAAGGCGTCAGAACTCTGCAGATGAAGTTCACGGGGTGGTTTGTTGTGAACGTCATCTGATTTGGCCTGCATGCCCCTTGAGAATGTCCCCATAACCACAAACTATCAACACAGCACATTCAACAGTTAATTATAATAGTAAATGTTTTCTACTTCTGAGTTAGTTGTCTCACCAGAAGTTCTACTTGGTTTGTGTGTAAAATATTTCACTTCAGTGTTGAGGTAAGTGAAGAGAATCAAGGGCCTGAGGCCGAAGACAATCTGGCTCCTGCTATATGTTGTAGCAAGTCCTCTAAAAGCTTCCTTTGGCTTCCTTGTGCCGTCAGAGAATTAAATATTGTCAGCATTTGTAGTCTGGCTTTTTGGCAGATTATGACAAACCTTGAAGCTTGAGAGAAAGAGCAAATGGAAAAGATACAATAACTATAATTTACCATGTTCCCCTTTCTATTTAACATTGGTTTGCTTTCATTGAGGAGTCTCTGCTTCTTTTGGCCATGC
The DNA here is from genome assembly GCF_017591425.1 of Ochotona curzoniae. NCBI lineage: Eukaryota > Metazoa > Chordata > Mammalia > Lagomorpha > Ochotonidae > Ochotona > Ochotona curzoniae. Next base: position 19,790,015 of record NW_024465582.1, on the reverse strand, counting down.
TGTTGCCTGTCTCCTCAAAGTGTTCCAAGCTCCTTGACATACCTCTGCTAGCTGTGCTTCTTCTAGTGAGCTCCAAGGCTCTGAGAATGAAAAACTACATATCTTAAAGCTAGAAACTACCTCAGGATGGTCCATAAATACTTTATGGTAATTTGTAGCTCCACCCTTGTTGCAGTTTCTTGATTCTGAAATAGTGTAAATTATGTTCCAATGGCTTTGATTGATAGTTTGCCTGCTGTTCCTCTCACTGCTGTAGACAAAGGTGAGTGGTCTCCACCTTCAGTAAGCTCAGAGTCTAGGGAAAGGGATGGAAGGTCAGCAGTTTGATGTGTGATGAGAGAAGGAAGTATAGGACCAGTGTCTTCTCTCCCTGAGTCAGGTCCTGAAGAGTCAGAATGGCGATGCCATTTGAATCTGGAGTGACAGAATGCATGTTCCAGGTAGCAGGTGACATGCATAAAAGGTTTAATGGTTTGGTCCTATTAGGAACAACCAACTGCTACAAGTTGTGCCTTTTCTGTAGTTGGCCACTGGAGGCGTTCTAGAGAAGGTGCTCCAGGGAGAAAATATGTGTATATGTATATATTGGTACATATGTATATGTTATATGTATTTCAGCTTATAAGAAGCATTTAACAGAAGAGATAAGCATAAAATAAGATTTCATACATGTATAAAGCCAGAGCTTTAAGAAATGCTCAGCTGCCTTAGGTAAATGAAATGTTGACATCAAATCCAAAAATCATTCTGCTGTGAAAAAGAGAATCTGTTATTTGGGATTAAGTTCATTGTGATTACACAAAATGTATTGTTATAGCAAAGGGATTTATAATCATTTAACTAAAGTTGTTTCTGCAGAATTTGGGCTGCAGACATCAATCAGACTTCAAAATGGATGAAAGAGATCAGCATAAAGCAAGCAATAGAAAGTCCTGGGGCCCTAAGTCGTTTAAAAAGAATGTGATGAATTACCCACACAGTCTTGATTGGGTGAAGAAGAAGAAAAACAATGCAAACTAGGGAAGCTGGAGTAAAGGGATTGAGGTACTTGGTGAATTTAGGAAGAAGTATGCAAATAAGAGCACCGTGAGGTTGGGACTTTGTTGCAATTAGAGCATTTTTAAAACTACCTTTCGGACATCCTTTCCTGGGATAAGAAAGAAGGAAGCATAGTGAAAAGCATGCCCAGCCCCTAGAACCTGGGATATTTATGTACACAGGTTCACACCCATCTTTTCCCCTCAGTTCACTTCAGAACATTCCAGTTGATTCCTAACATGGAATCAGGTCAAGAGGCTGAGGAAATTGAAAACTGCCCTACAAGGAATTTGAAGAAACAAGTTAACTATTAAATGGGAAATCTAAGAGTAAAAAGCTAAGAGCTAAGAGAGCTAAAAGTCTCTGGACCACAAAGAACTAGCACGCTACATTGCATCTCTTTCAGAGTTTATTTTTAAATGCTAACGGCTCAGCAATTGTTCCTCCTTTGTGAATCACTAATCTATGCAGCTGCCATTACCACCCTGTCAGACTCAGCCCAGCATATTTAGGATAGAGTGTTAAAGTAGGAGTTAGTCATATTTTGGCTTCATAGCCAACCTATTGTTGAATGTTGAAATTGCAACACTTTTTAATCTTTTTGCATCTCATTTTCTTTTCCCTTGATCTGAGTTATGTCTCGGAGCTCAATGTGAATGGAATCATCTAGCTGTGCCATTTTACCTGCAAGAATGCAGTGGTGCCAGTTCCCTGAGCCAGCCACCTGGCTTGCATCCAAATATGTGTTCTGCTTTTGTCAGTTTTATGGGTCTCAGTTATTGTGTGTAGGCTTTGTTTTCTGCATAATTCAATGCCATACTTCATAAGGGGATCTTTAACCCTCCTAAAGGGTTTCCTGTAAAGTTACAGAAAAGGTTGAAGAATATATAGGCAATACCATCTAACAAATTCATTGAGCACCTGCTAAGTGCTGGACACTTAAAACTTATTTAAGACTTACAGTGACACTGTGGGTTAAGGTGGATTGGAGGCAGTGCATGTATCTCCCACAGATGGTGCAGAACAGGGCTGGGTTTTACACATCTGACCTTTGCCCAGTCCACACTCTGTAACATTATGCTATCCATCCTCTTTATGCAGAGAATGACCTATTAAAGACTTTTATTGGTAGGACATAATTAAGTCTGTCCATGGAACTCCTTGAGTCCCCTAAAATGGAGCCAGCTCTTCATTAAAACCCAAATGACTGGTTTCATACCAGATATAGGTCTTGCTCAAATAATGAGAACAAGGTAAGAGATCCTTGCAGAAAATGTTCTTCAGAGGCTCACCGATTATCTGGCTGGTTTGAAGACAGGCCCGGAAATCATTGTAACCTGCCTTGCTGGAGTTTTAGTAGGTGGAAGTAGACTGAAAACTGCACAAATTCTGATATTCATTATTCAGCTGCTTAATTTAGTATCTGTGACATGGTAGAACTTGCAATCTCAAAAAGTAAATAGAAGTAAAATGACATTTTCTTTGTCTAGCTGTAAATCTTCTTATGCAGTAAGATCTAGAACCATGTAACTTAATAAATGTTTCTCTGTCCATTTTATATGTATTTTGCTCATGAAAGCACTGGTTTCTTTTTTTGAAATCCATCCAAGATTCACAGTAGAGTTCTCTCTTACTTTGTCCATGTATATCGTTGAAAACCTGTTGAATGCTTTTTGTGTCTTGGCACTGGCAGAAAAACACAAAACCCCCTTAGTTACTGGTGCATTACTGAGTTAACAGGCTATCACAAAGTCTAAAGTTATTTTCATTCAACCCAGTTAGCTGAAACGCATTGCCTTTGAACATATACTTGGTCTAACAACTGTCTAAAGACTGTGTAGCATGCACATAGTTAAACAAGCAAGACATTAAGGTGACCAAAGGTGGTGGTGACATTTATGTGGTTCATTTAGATCCAAAAGAAAGCAATAGAAGCACTTTGCCATTTTTGAGAGATCAGTATCCTAGATTAGCCTTCAGCCCCAGGGAAAGTGTTATTAGGCTCCTGGTGCTTCGAACATATAAAAGGAACTTATGTGTAAGCAGAAGTAAAGGTTCGGAGAGTCAGAGCATCAGGTTTCATGTTCCAGGCACCTGCCTTGAACACCGCTTTTGTTCAACTGAAGGATGTGAATGGGAGAGAAGGGGATCTAATGGGCGAAAACTCGGATTCCACTATAATCCCCCTTTTCCTTCATGTTTGAAGAAAGCATACTGTGGCTAAAAATGATGTGAAAAATGTGGATTAGGCAGCTCACTCATTAAGGAGTAAATTGAAGTTCAGACCAACTTCAAGAAGAGCAGACAGCTGTGTAGAGAAGTGATTATTATTGCGTATACTACACTACCAGCACCAGCAGTGGCGTTTCACTTGTATGTTATGTCTGAGGGAAGTCTACTCTGATCATTGAGTAAACTCCAAATTGAGATGTCTCATTCTGGGAGAATTGAAGATGGTGAAGGGAACTGGAAGAGGAGGGCAGAGAGAGGTCATCATAAGGGAAGTAAATCTTCATCTGCTATAATTTAAAATGTCAGTGGATGTGATGGACAACTGAGCAATCGAGGCACTGGGGGGTGGAGGAGCATTTGCGCTAAGAGTTAATATATGCATTAAGACACCCGTGTCCTTCACTGGCATGCCTGGGGCCAATACCCAGTTCCTGCCGCTTTGTCTGTCTCCCTGCCAGCACAGACCTTCAGAGGAAGGTATGTGAAGTTCATTTACTTTCTTTGTAAATATTAACCTTTTTCTAGATGTAAACATATAAAATCTATATATTTATTTTTAAAAATAATTATTTTTATTGGAAAGTCAGATATATAGAGAAAAGGAGAGACAGAGCTCTTCTGTCCTCTGATTCACTCCCCAAGTGGCTGTAATGGCCAGTGCTGAGCCAATTTGAAGCCAGGAGCTTCTTCCAGGTCTTCCATGTGGGTGCAGAGTCCCAAGGTTTTGGATCATCCTACTGCTTTTCCAGGCCACAAGCAGGGAGCTGGATGGGAAGCAGGGCAGCCAGGAAATGAACCAGTGCCCATATAGGATCCCAGTGCTTGCATGGTGAAATGTTTAGCCTTTGAGTCATTTCACCGTGCCCTTAATTACAATATTTATTTGAAAGACAGAGACAGAAGTTGGATGCAGATTTTCTATCTTCTAGTTCAGTGTCAGAATGCCCACTATAGTCAAGCCAGTTGAGGCTGAAGCCAGGTGCCAGGAATTCAGCATGGGTAAACAACATGCATGGCAGGAACTCAGCTCTTGAAGCCATCACCTGCTGTCCCCAAGGGTGCACATCTGCAGGACACTGGGTAGAAGTGAAACAGCAGGGACGCAATCCAGACATGCCAATCCACCATGCCAAACACCTCCTGTGCTACTTTTAAACAAAGTATTTGAAAGGAGGACTCATATGTGTTTACCTGTGCTCCTTGTGTCTTTCCTATCCTTGGCAGATAGCTGCTCATGTTCTAGAAGAAGATCATTCCATGAAAAGCACAAAAAAATATGCAGAATACGAGAAGTGATTTCAAATCACATAGTACGAAGGGATCTGGCTTAAGAGATCATGTCTATGTTGGGAAGCTTCCCAAGCAAATCATGCCTGCTTTGGGCTGTTCCTTTGGCATTGCCCACTGGTCATTTCAGAGAGAGAAGCTCCTTCCAGAAACAATAAAAGCATAACTGTGTGAAGACTTTTAAAGCAGCCTGCAGTTAGGAGACAACATGTCTAGTCATTCCTGTTTCCCCTATATTTAGCACCAATTCTAAGAAACATGTCCTAACCACTATTTTTGATGTTTCTACTTGAAAACAGGGAAATGCACATAAAATCATGGAGAAGTGTACCTTACCACTGACTGGAAAGCGATGTGTCAACCGCATCATTACAGAAAAGGTAAAAACTTCCTTTTTAAAAAATTTCCTCTAATATCTAGCACCACCATTTTTATTTATGAGCATTTTTAGAATTTTTTGTTACCCTCTCAAAGTGCATTATGTCAGTCGTCTTCGAATTAATTTAGTCTGTGGGTAGAATGAATAGGAAAATTGATGCATTTAGCATTTCTAAATGTGGAGTTCTTCATGTGCAACTCTCAGGAAATACACACATAAACCCAAGACTAAACTCCTGTCCTTGGTAACTGCGAGAGTAGGATAAAAGCAGAGAAAAGTTCAATTGCAATTACACAAGCACACTTTGCCAGATCGCATGTATAAATTTGGGGGTTTTATTTCTCAGTTCTCTGCCTCCCAGAATTCTACCATCCTTCCAGCTCAGTGCACTTTCCATCTTTGCCATGAAGTTTTGTACTTGCTTAGCTTGCACACAGTGGCTTCATCCTCAGAGTCCCACACCATGCCGTTCACTATGGCACTTGTCACCTGGTGCCTACGTTTTCTCCTGCGAGAACTCGTATTGTTATTCAAGCTGGCTGCCGTTCTTTTAAAAAGGCTTGTACACCCATCTCATTCCCACCCCCCCATTGCTTTATTCACTCAATTAACATGCAGTTTTTGAACATCTTTTCTGAGCCAGGGCATTGTCAACTGTCCTGGAGAAGAGGCAGCACACACAGTCTGTGCCATCAAGTGGCATGTTTGAGAGCACCCAGCTTTACCAGCAATTAGAGTGACAAATACGACAAAGGCTGTGGGAGAGGGGCACACTGCATGCTAGGTCAGAATTGTAGAGAAAAGCCACCTAGCAACCTCACACGAGGGGTCAGGGGAGCTTGGTATGGTATCATTGACAAGCTTTTAATGGTGTTTTGCAAGACATCGCACATTCTGGACCTTTTCTTTTGTCCTTTCTGCTTTAACATTCTCCCCATTCCAGCCACAGTAAAATGCTGTGAGCTACGCTGTATTCGCCCTTGGCTGATTTTCTTCTAGAACTTGTACCTTCTGTGTTTCTCCCAAGAACATTCTACTCACTCAGTTAATCTAATTTTTTTTTTTTTTTTTTTACAAATCTTATGACTCTGGCCTGTATTTCTCTTACAAATCTTCCCTATCCCTCCCCAAATGGTTCTTGTGCTCACCCTAGGTTAGCACTGAAAATAGCCTAAGCACGGCCTCTCTCAGTCCTCACCGTTTGGCCAATGCTTAGCTTGGAGCCTGATCTACACTCGGCAAGTACTTACGGAAACAAGAATGCTGTGCCATACAAAAGCTGGCAGACTGAGTGATGAGTCCCGAGAAGAGAGAGTAACTTCATGGGTTCAGAAAAAGCCACACTAAAGGAAGAAGATGCTGCCTGTTCAAGGCCCTGCAAGCAGAGCAGTGATCAAGGCAGGGTGTTTCTAGATCCTAAAACCCAGCACAGAGATTCAGGAAATGGACTCCATTTGTTGATACCTGCTTGGCAAGGCAGAGATGATGAGTCAGCTGTGGGGTAGAGAGATAGCTGTGTGCTATTGTGTCTCTCAGAGAGGCCCAGAGCCACAGGGAGTTGCAGACAGGGAAAGAATGGAAGACAGACAAAGTTTGCATTTTGTATTCTTGACCACATACGGTCAGGTTTCAATGAACAGTTTGAGGACTGAGAGCTAGAGCTGTCAAGAGAAGGCAGTATCGGAGAGAATATGTAGTTGTCATTAGCCTGTGGGAATAGATGGAGCCTTAATTGTAGAAGGCACATGGTAGGCAGCATGGAGGACTGCTAAGTGTGACTCCACTGCGTCAAGCGAGATGCTTGGTACGTACATGTTGCGTTCAGCAGGAGCGCAGTGCCATTAAGCTGAGGGCAGTGTGTGTGGACAGCCCTTCCACTGGCAGGCGAGGAGCTAGAATTCCATGATGTACTTCAAGGAAAATTGCACAGGTGACTGGAAGAGACACAGGAGAACGTTGTGAGCTGGATTGTTTTGTGTGGCTAGAATGAGGTTAGGAAGAAGGCTTTCTCAGCAGTATAGACTGAAAAATGCTTCTGTCCATAGTGGAGCCTCTTATAAAGGGGATGAGAAAGGAATTACCTACCTGGAAGACAGTGTCGTTTTGATCTTAATCTTTGTAACTGAACAACTTACTGAACCTCTGTTTTCACCAAATTTTGTTCATGCTTTATGTTACTTAACTGGAAATTCTTCCTAAATGTTCCAAAAGTGAGTTTATTTTTTTTTAAAGGAAAGGATTATTTATGTATTTATTTATTAGACAGGCAGAGTTGCAGAAAAAGAGGAAGAAACAGAAAGGGAGCTTTTTCCATCCAGTAGTTCACTCCCCTAATGGCCACAGTGGCCAGGGTGGGCCAGGCTGACCTAGGAGCTTCATCCAAGCTTCCAGCATGGGTGGCAGAGGCCCAAGCCATCGGGCTACCTTCCACTGCTTTTTTAGGAACATTAGCAGGGAGCTGGATCTGAAGTGGAACAGCTTGGACATGAACCACTACGTATATAGGACGCCAGCCCTGCTAGCGGCAGCTGAATGTGCTGCATCACAGCACCAGTTCCACAAGTGAGGGGTTTTTGTTTTGTTTTTACATGAAAGGTGCTTCCCTTTATGGTCTGGGGAGCCGATTAAGGTTTGATAAAGGTGTTAATTGTTTCTTTTTTTTTAAAGCAGTATCTTTGTCATAGACTTTGGTCTTTCAGATTACTAAAGCCTTGTATTTATGATGCCAGTTATCACTGCTGCATCATCTCCATAATGTTTCTTAATATAACCTAGAGACTCTTTTCTTATTTTCTTCCATTTGTATACATTTACAGTTTTTCATAATGCAAGAAAAGAGTAAATCAGGATTAATAGTACTCTAGATACATTTTCTACACAGGAAAAAATGTCCATTAAAACATTGTCATTTTAAAATGAAGCAAGCTAATGGCTAATGGAATAAACAGACATTCCTAAATTAGCAAATTTTTTTTCCCTCTTGACACACATTTTTGCTAAGGGAAATTTTTAGAAAGATAAAAATGTGCGAACAAAATGAAAGTTTGCTAAAATATTTCCTTTTATTGTAAAATATTTTCCCCAGGAAAATCAGCTAGGTTGTCTGTGCTAAGACCTGCTGGTCCCTGTGAGGCTTGGTTGCTGGGGAAATGAATCAACTGGAGACACTCATTTTACAAGGTGGCTGTTATGGTGTGGCAATTAAGATAGGCTGGGGAAGCCCACATCTTATGTCACAGTGTATGGTCCCAGTTCCGGCTCTTCTACTTTTGATCCAACTTCCTGTCATTGTGGGTCAACCAGTTGGATTCTTGCCACCTGTTCTGGCAGAACTAGATGGAGTTCCTGTCTTGTGGTTTTGGTCTGGCCCAGCTGTGGCTGTTGCACATATTTGAACCATCAACCAGCAGCTAACTAGAAGATCTCTCTGCCTTTCAAAGAAATGAACATAAAACTTAAGGAGAAATGGTTATTTCAGGGCGTAGGCTCACATAAAGCGACAAGTCAAACCATGGAAGAGTAAGAGCAGGCCTCTAGGATGCCCTGTTCTTCTCAAGGCTATAGCTGCAAGTATGCTTTTTTTTTTTTTTAAAAAAATTCATTCATTCTTTTCTTTCTTTCTTTCTTTTTAAGTTTGAAGAGTAGAATTCACAGAAAGCAACAGAGAGAGGAATAAATCTTCCATCCTCTGGTTCACTCCCCAAATGATCACAATGTCCAGAGCTGAGCTGGTCCCAAACCAGGAGCTTCCTTCCTCCAGGTCTCCCACATGGGTGCAGCGGCCATGTTTGGGATGGGGAGGAGGCTGTGTGTGCCTGTCCTGAATGTGAGCATCTTCACAGGATGTGCACGCCGTGCGGGAGGGTCTCAGGCTCTCTGCTTGGGATCTGTGTATTTCTGTGGTCCCACAAGATAGCCATCTTTTTTAGAATTATTCTTAAGCATATAATCTTCGGTAATCGCTTCTGTATCCTGCAATTTCCCCAGGCAGCATTTATCAACTTTTCTCTCCACCATGCTTGTACTTATGCCTTCCAAAGATCTCCTTTCTCCCTCCCTTCCTTCAAGTCATTGTCAGTCACCTCATTGACATTTGACCAAAAGTGTACACTTAGTAAAGGAAGATAACCTGTAAAAACACTGCCTGGAAAAATGACACATGCTGCCAATGGTCAACACCCACTTTCTGGCAGCTATGGTGTTCCATGACTAACTGCTGGTTAGGAAGGTGGCGTTCATTCTCCCCAAAATGTCATGTTTAGAGTCGACATTCTTACTGTGCTGATATTCACTCCCTGGTCCTGTGTCTTCTTCTCCTTTAAGAACCTGAGAACCTATTTCTGCTTTGTGTCATAAGATAATTACTGTGACAGATGTTGTCATTTCCTTGATTCCGGCAGGCTGTGTTTGACGTGGACAAGAAGAAGGGCCTAACTCTGATCGAGCTCTGGGAAGGCCTGACAGTAGAGGACATAAAGAAGAGCACTGGATGTGATTTTGCAGTAAGTGTTGCCGTGAACAAATGCAGCCGCTTGTCCTAGGTCACATGCTTGATGAATGAGTGTTTACAGGACATGAACCACTAATTTGTGATCATTTTTGGAGCTGACCTTTGCAGGGAACACGAGTAGAAGAAAGGGTGCTTGCAACGCAAGAGCCACACAGGAGCAGGTGGGAGCAGGAGCTGGGCTGTGACTCAGTGGCCAGGGTTTGGTTCAGGAATCAGAAGCAGGAGGGGAGGAGCCCCACGTAGCTGCTTCATCGGAAGCTCCCAGAATACACTGTTCTTTGCTTATATGTCAACTGTGGTTAAAGGTGATTAACTGAAAATGTGAACTGCACGGGGAGAAATGGCATTTCCTTATTTTTAGACCCAGTATGACTTGTGACTTTTTCTTTGATTAACATAATATCTTATTATTCCCTCCACTCAAGATACCAGGATGTCAAGTTTCTGACACCATCAGATCTATTATCACAAAATAGGTAGACTGCATTTGAAGATATGCTAAATACAGAATACACTCAGAATTATAAAGCAAACAAATGCATGGGAATGTCCATTTAAGAAATTCTCAAGTCCCTTTTAAAGCAAAGTACATTGAACTAGAAACAGCTGCCCCTTAGTGTAAGTGGTGATTTTTGAAAAATCATTTTTAATGAGGGGTGACAGGAAGGCTTAACCCCTCTGAAGTTAAGCAAAAGGATGCCTCTTAATTAATGAAGAAAGGACTTAATTCTGAAATACTTTTTGATGGACTCATATCCACAAAGTGATGTGTGGTTACAATGTGTTGATGGTACTTACTCACCTTAGATGAAATAACAAAAATTGTAAGTTGTATACATCTCATGTTCCTTCGTTCAATGTGCTACATACTTAACAATACATAATGAGCATCTCTTAAGAATAATTTTTCTAATTCATTATCCACATAGCAACTTTTCCTTCTACTGGAAGTGTCCCAGTAAAACTTTGCACCAAAAGCACATTTTAAAATTAGCTTTCAAAATTCAGGGGGTATGTAGTGGGAGAGTTTGTTTATATTTTATTTAGGATTTCTTAATCCAGTGATAAAGGCAAATGACCTTTCATCAGTTGTTCTTTATTTGGTTTTCCATGTGAAAGAACTCACATCTTAAACAGATAGCATTTTATAGAAGGTATATTATCTTGCAGCAGGAAATTAAATAAAGGAAAACTTATTTTGTAGTTCATTGTTATTCATGTAATTAAAACAGGAATGAAAAAGATTTTTTTTACTGTTTGGCTTTGTCTTACAAAAAACGAAAACGTGCTAGTTTATATGGTTTGACATATTGAACAATATCTGTGGTTCTTGGTAAATCCTGGTATCTTCATCACTTAGCAGTAATACATGATCTTCTTTGCTCCAATCAGGCTGTTGAGACGAATGTTGACTGTTTGTGTTGTTCTAAAAGCAAAAAAAGTGTGGTATCACCTGGACTATGCAGACAGAAGAACTAGTTTTTGTGGGTCTGATGAGCAATGGCATTAAAAAGGACACACATAGTAACAACAGTACATTGAGGATAATGTTCCTGTTTCCGATAGTTCTGACATGAATGTCTTCTGAAGATATTGTTGTTGCTACATGGACAGCACTGCACAGCACGTGTAACTCTATACCAGTATATAGTTAGTATTTCTGTTGGAGAAAGCACTCAATAACTCATCCTTCAAAATGTAACTGACAGAGAAGATTCTAGAAGGGATTAATTAGATAGTTTGTGTCTAATAAGGAAAAAAAAAAAGACAAAAGCCCCAATGCATAACTATTTCAAAGTGTATTGGCGAGGGTCCTATATATCTAAGTATAATGGTAAACAAATGGGCAAGGGTAAGTTAAAAGCTGGTTGAGAATGTATCGAGATGCTCACTTCCGCAGCACATATACTAAAACTGGAACAATACAGAGAAGATTAGCATGGCCCCTGGGCAAGAATGAGAATGTCTTGAGAATTTCAAAGAAAAAGACCAGGACAGTGTCAGATAACAGGACATGACAAAATTATGATTTCAGGGTATTAAGAATGGTTATAATGAAATATTTAAGCACTTTTTATAAAGGAAGTTACTTTTGGATATTTTATAGTTCAATTAGCAAATACAGAAGGAAAAGATAGCCTTTAAATATCACATGAATCAGCTTTAGTGAAATTGTAAAAACCTTCACAGTTGTATTCACGATTCCATGACACTTCAGAGTTTTCAGCGAGAGGCATGGGTGTCTAAAAGTCCAAAGGAAGTTGTGAAAATTTGTTACAGCAGGCCAAGCACTGACCCTCTCTCCAGAAACTTCAGCACACTATCCAAGTAAGATTCTGGCCAGGAGTAGCTTGCAGCTAGAAAAAAACCAAACTCCTCTCCTTCCTCACATATAAATATGTATCCATATGTAGGATCGCTGGACCATATGCCATCTTTTCATTTTTTTGAGAAGCATCCATATTATTTCCCACTATGGCTATACTAATTTACATTCTCCTTTTTTCGGCATCCTTGCCAGCACCTGTTATTTTCTGTTTAATAGAGGCCTTCTAAACGGATATAATGTGGCTTTGATTTGCATTTCTGTTGTGATTAGGGACATTTGGTAGTTTTTCATATGATGGTGGCTGATTTGTTATGTATCTTCTTTGGAGAATTGACTATTCAATTGACTTTTCATCCATTGGTTCATTTGAAAGTCAAGGTTACAGAGAAAGGGAAAGACAGAAATTTAGGGCTAAAAAGTGAGAGAGAAGGAGAGAGGTAGAGTGAGATTGATTCATTCCCATCTTATGATTCACTCCCCAAAGGGCCACAAAAAACCAGCACTATTCCTGGCCAAAGCCAGAAGCTTCATCTGGTCTACTACATGGTTCAAGCACACAGCAGCAGCAGCAGCTGGATTGGAAATGGAGCAGTTACACATGAGTTAGTGCCCATATGGGATGATAGCAACTTTACCTAATTTAGCTGCCGTGCCCCCTGTTCCGCGCCTATTTCTCATTTGAGTTATTTGATTTGTTTTTTGTTTTTGTTTTTTTAATTGTGCAAGTTCCTTTAGGTATTCTGGCTCTTAATCCCTTATCAGATACAGGAGTTGCAAATATTTTGTCATTCAACAGGTCAACTTTTCATGATGTTGGCTGATTATTCTGGTACAGTTGTTTTTTTTTTTTTTTTTTTTTTAAGTCTTGTATAGTCCTCTCATTCTTTTGTGACTGCTTTGGATCAATTTTCTTCTGATGCACTCACATTTTGAAAGAAATTTGTTTCAAAGGGTCAAAACTATAATGCACATTTCCTCTTATTAAAAGCTGTGACAAGCTAACGAAAATGTCAAATTCCTTGATTTTTTACTATATTTATAATATATAGTGTGTCAGTTCTTGATGGGCTCAAGTAGAAAGAAGCAGAAAAGGGAAGCTGAGATCCCACCACTTGAATTTCATTATTCCTAATATTTCCTTGTTTTAGTAAGTAGTAAATTTTTGTTGTTTCACAGTTTTTTAAATATTTAATCATTATTTGACTATGTGATAGAATAAACTTGAAGATGCCATTTGTCATCTCTGATTATCAAATATTCAGTCCATGTCCCATATCAAGCTAGTAATTATAAGATAGAACTAAGTGATAAAGTTCTGACTCCCAGTGCCCTTAGTCTTTTCTACCACTGGCGAAAGATCAAATAAGAAAAGTAGTTATTGATATGTTCTCAATGAAATCTGAACAGAACCCGCTGTAGATCTTACTGGCTGAAGTTAATAAGTATATACTCTCAATATTGATTATGAAGCAACATTGTACCAGAATCCAAGATGTACTCTTGAGATTCTGCCAGACTGGGAAGATGGACTGTTGGCTTGTCTACTACCCTTTGGCTGTCTTGTATAAAGCTCAAAATGTACATCACTCTGGCAGGGTAATCCTCTCTGATCTGCATGGGCTTCCAATGTTGATGAGACTGGGAGAAGAGAATGAGAAATATGGGCTTAGTAGATGTTTTTCATGCAAAAGTAGCCAGGTAATGTCCGACCTCATAAAAACCTCATCTTCTTTTCTGATAAATCCCAGGGAGAGTATTAAGAGCTCAAAATATGAGTAATGTGACAAGGAAAATGATCAGATATTTATTTTAAAAAGCAAAGGTGTCCAGAATTCCTTGTAAAGGAAATACTGTGAAGTATTCTTTTTTTAAAGCAGATCATTTCCAGTGAAGAATTTCATTATTTCCATTCTGTTAAAAAATTGTAACACACATTTATGTAAATGCTAAGAATCCATAGATTTTTCTCTCTCAGGAGAACTGAGTCTCTGCAGGTATGTGGAATGTTGCCTTTGTCCGTTCATTTTGTGGTCTGTTATTCTGCTGTATGTGTGTTGCTTAAATGGCAGACCTGAATGAACTCTTTTACCCTAAGCTTTATACTAAACCTGATTGGTTTTAAACGTCATTTAAGCAAGAAATTCTTACTTATTCTTGATACTTAGTATTCCCACGTTTTGTCCTTATTCATTCTTCTAGAAAAAAATAACGAACAAATGACGAAGGAAATATTAACCATTGACACTGAGGACTTTATACAGATGTTCCTTGTAAATAAACTGAAAATATTTAACTTCTTTGAAGCCAATAATTGCCTTCTTTTATTGTTTATTTATTTTCGCTCCCCTTCCCATTGGTAGAGGCTGCAAGATTATTTAACAGGCCAATTCGGCAACAAAAGGAAAATAAGTTTGAGTTGCTCTAAAGATCAACATGAGGCTTTTGAAAGGATATTAGACCATTTATAAATGATAATTATGTTTTTAAAAGATTTATTTGTATTAGAAAGGCAGATTTACAGAGAGAGGAGACAGAAAGGGAACAATCTTTCATCCACTGGTTCATTCCCCAAGATGGTCACCAACAGCTGGAGCTGAGCCAATTTGAAGCCAAGAGCCAGGAGCTACCTCTGGACCTCCCATATGGGTGCAGGGATCCAAGAACTTGGGTCAACCTCAGCTGCTTTCCCAAGCTACAAGCAGGGAGGCGGCTGGAAAGTTGAGCACCCAGGACATGAGCCAGCACACAGATGGGATGCTGGCGTGGCACATGGAGGATTAACTTGTTGTGCCACATCGCTGGCCCCCAGTGCATTTTCTTCTAATTTGTCCTGAATTACCATCTGGGAAGGTCAGTTTTTCTGATCTTTATCAACAGATGGCCAAGACAAGTTTCTTAAAGGTTGTATGGCTGTTGCCCTGCTGTCTCCTAGATTTCACATTGTTTGCCCGTAACACTCTGGCACAGCACATTTCTGCTGTTCACCTCTGCCTCTGTGTGGCACTCTGTGGTACCAGCTCTGCACAATTCATACAACCTCAGAGCAAGTTTTTGCAAAGCATGTTTGAAACCACTATTGTCTGTTATTAAGGATTTCCTAACTTGGTAGATATATCTATAGGAAATGGGACAGGGGACGCAGAAACAGGACTTTTGAATGTTTAAAATGGGTTGACTTACCTTCTGTTACAAACCTTTCATCTGTTCTTTGGAGCGTATCAAAATCATCAACTGATTATTCATTATTATTTATTCTAGGAAATGGATGGGGAACCCTGTTTCTGCCAAAGGCCATTTGAATATTTGTAACATCACTCATGGACCATACAAAATTATCAACTTGCAAATTAGTCTGCTGTAGACTATTTGAATTATGAATTGTTCTTGTAGTTTCCTGGGTAGGGTGTAACCAAATGATTTTGTGAGCTCTTATATGGTCCACAGACAAAATATTCCCTACCCCTGCTCTAGGGGGGTAAAATATTAATTAGGCCTGCCTCATCCTTAACCAACTCAAGAAATCCCCCAAGGCCAGATACTTGGCACAGTGGTGAACACAATGATTAAGATGGCTACAGCTTATAGTGGCATGCCTGGATTCAATTGCAACTTTCTGCTGATGCACACACACCAGGAGGCAGGAGATGGCTTAGATACATTGGTCCCTGACATGTATGTAGGACACCCATCCCATTGCTGCTGTTAGTTTTTACCCACAATGAGTCCTTACACGCAACTAATTTCCACAGCCAAGTCCTCTTTTCACAATAGGTTTGTGGCCATAAGCCAAAATGTCAGACACAGCAAGGTACCTAGGAGGTCCTTTCATTCTAGCAGAGTAGGAACAGGGGTGGAGGAGGAAGGGAAGAGAATGAGAAGGGAAACATCTGCCACAGAAAGAGGTTGCAAGGGCAGGGGAATGGGGAGGGGGCAGATGCAGGAGGATGGGGAAGAGGCAGGTGGGGAAGCCACAGCACACACAGGTGAGAAGGAGGAAGTGAAGGATACTAGATGGGCTTATTGGAGTCTCAGCTGATTGGTAGGTGGGCAGAAATTAGGGGCAAGGGCCGAGAGAGATTGGTGGGTATAGTTATCAGATACAGCACCATAAGGTTACAGCCAGTTGGTAGGTAACCAGAATGGCATGAAATTTGCAAGCTGTGGGAAGAAGCAGGAAGTGACACCAGATCCAAGATGGCAGGGCCTCATCAGTCTCCAGAATGGTATTTGAGCCACTCCTCACAGCCACGGTTCATGCCCCATCTGTTCCACTACCTATCCAGCTTCCTGCTTGTGGCCCAGGAAAGCAGTAGAGGATGTCCCAAACCCTTGGGAACCTGCACCCATATTGGGGAACTAGAAAAAGCTTCTGGCTCCTGGCTTTGGATCAGGTTAGGATCAGGCTGTTGCGGCCAATTGGAAAGTAAACCAGCAGATGGAAGATCTTTCTCTTTGTATAGATGTCAGTCAACTGAATTGAGTTCCTACTACTGGCTCTGGCCCTGTTCTAGCTACAGCCATTAGAGCCACTTGGGGGAGTGAATCATGCATAGGGATCTGTTTGCTTCTTTGTTTCATTGTCTTTCTCCTTCTCTATAAAGAAAAATGCTTTAAAAATTATTGAATATTTAAATTTCAGTAGAGACTGTTACTAATTAGAACTCACTGTGGATTTGCCATGCTGAATTAGGAATTCTGAAGCTGGTACCACATGTTGAACTGTCACAATTAAGCAAGGTCGCTTCTGTTTAGTGTTTCGGTTTTCTTCATTCACTAGTTATACCAGACACATTCTCTCTCTCTCTCTGTCTTTGTGATTCAAGACCCAGGAATCCATTTTCATATACATACACTATGATTATAATCAGGTTTTTTTTAGTTCATTTTCATTTATTGGAAAGGCAGAATGACACAGACAGAGGATGTTAGGGGAGATCTTGCATCCACTGATTTCACCATCCACATACCACGACAGATGGGGATGGGCCAAAACCAGGAACCCAGAATTCTATATGGGTTTTCCACAGGGGTACCCGGGGCCCAGCTAGTTGAGATAGCATATGTTGCCTCCCAGAGTGTCAAGCAGGAAGCCAGATGTGAAGCCGAGTCTAGGACTTGATTCTAGCACTCCTGTGTGGGGTGCAGCCATCCCAAGTGGCGCCTCATCTGCAGCTCTGAAGGCGTGCCCTTATGGTCACCATTTAAGAAGCTTCACACCTCTAACTTTTTGGAATAGCTCATGGTCCTATTACTGCCTTTGTATTTTCCAGTAAGACTTAATCATTGATGAACTGTAGTATATGCACACATGATGGAATACTGCTGTGTCATCAGCAACAATGAAACCCTGACTGACATAAAATGGATGCAACTGGAAATCATTATGTTTATAAAGAAGCCAGATCCAGAAAGACAGTATCATATTTTCTCTGATTTGTGGTAGCTAATATATAAAGCATAAAAATTTAACACATGTCAGTGAAATTCGCATTCTTATAATTTGATTAGGCCCAGCATGATGACTCAAAGGTAAATCCTTACTTTGCAAGTGCCATCATCCCTTAGGCTGCCAGTTATATCTCGACTGCTCCACTTCCCATCCAGCTCCCTGCTTGTGGCCTGGGAAAGCAGTAGAGGATGGCACTGTGACTGGCTAACAGATATGCCTATCTCTCTGGACCCTCCAATGAAGTTAAAGGTCAAGAAACACAGGAAGCACAGGAAGCTGTGTCCCAGGGCAAATTCATTACCTGCTGAAAAGCAGGATGAATGTAACATTTGACTTCCTAGAATTGTTTACAAAGGAAGTCCTAGCACAACTCATTAAAGGGGAACAGAAGAGAGACTGGGGTGTAGCCCATCACTCTTGTTTCATGCACAGTGAACAGGACATGTTGGGGCCTCCACCAAGGACACAGTGTACCATGTGCCCATGGCCTCCCATATGGGCTAGGCAGGCAGAGATTCATGGGCAATCTCCCACAGACAGTTGCAGGCATCCTTAGCAGAGGAGCAACATCACGGGAAGGTTTAGAACCATGGGACCCTGCAGATGTAGGCAGAATAAGAGTTCTCTGTCTTATTCTGTAGGTTTTGATAATAGAAAACAAGATTATCCTAATGTAAGTCCACAAAAAGGTTGGTTATAAATTTGAAGAAGTATTTATTTCATGTAAATTTTTGTAATTAATTCTTTTTTTTAAAAAAAAGCTCTATCTTTCTGTTATTTTTAACTTTACAATTCCCAATTCCATAGACTTTGTAATTGATTTCTTCCCCCTCTCTTTCACCAGGTGTCACCAAAACTCATGCCAATGCAGCAGATCACTACTTGAAATGTGGACAGACATTTGTCCCAGCCTGCGTGTTGTTCATTGTAAACCTGCCCAATTAAATTGAAAGAACATCAGCAATCATGCTTGCGTATTTAACGAGTAGTTTTCTTCTAGCTTCTCAAACTTTCTACAGCCATATTGACGTTTCTTTCAAGTGTGTTATAATAGTATAATGAAAAGCAAAATATGTGACAATCTTACCTGTTTTCTAGGTTCTGAAGTTTCCTTTTATACTTGGTGCTTATGTTGAATGTATCTGTGCCTTCTCTTATATAAGCTCAATTTTATTCAGGATCCACCAAGATGGGCCATAGGAAGAATTTTGCCAACGTACTTCTGTCTATTCGTTTTGACTCTCTGGACTGAAAAAACAAATACATTGATAGGCACCTGTGCAGCTTCTGATCTGGAGAAGTGCTATCTCCAGGATTATTTTTCTCTCTGCCTCCTCTGACTTTTCTTCTGGGCCCTCTGATTTTGTGGATCACATGTTGTTTTGCTAGACTGTTTTCCTGCCTCCCACACTTCTTCTAGCCAAGTAGATACCCAAGAAAGCAAACAGGAACAGCTACGCAAAACAGAGGAGAAGTAACTGTCTCACGGAAGACCAAATATGGGAAATATTGGTGCCAAGATCCTACCAATAAGTTGCCTTTATTAACAACTTTCTTCTGTACTCTGCCAAAGACTAAGGCTTACCATAGGAGGAGGGTTAGGAACCCAGTCTGTCTATGCACTTTTCTCATTTTTGTTGTTGTTACTGAGGCCTGTGGGCTACTTGTACAATGCCTGCTCTTAAGTCAATAAGGACTGTAATTTATCATGAACCATAGACACAAATGCAGCAGTGGTTTTAAAAAAAAAAGTCTGTTCAGGTTCTCATTTCTGTTCATAAAAGATTCTAAGTATCGAATGAATTTTTCTACCCAGCTTTTCTTTTTTACTCTGCCAAGGCTACTTGCTTTAACAAAGCGTGTTTAACTCATCCTTATTGAAGCTGAGTAAATAATAATGGACAAGTCCAGGCTTTAAAGAGTCAGTGACTTTGAGTGTTAGAGAATCAACATGAAGCATTTGGTTAGAAAGGGGCTTTTCATCAATGGTGTCCTTAGTATCAGACATGTGTCCAAAGGGTATCAGGTGGGGAAAGAGTCTGGGTGCTGGGGGGACAGGCTGGACAGCTGGCCTCTGGATGGAGTTAGGCATCATACAGGGCTGTTTATCATTTCTCTAGCACTAAGCGTAGGGATGTGTTTAGGTACAGTCATTGAAACTTGTATTCAGAAATAGGGGAAATAGACTTTCTGTGAACGGCGCACTCCAACTGTAAATTTGCCTTCTCCCTGGCTCTAAAGCTCTGTCCTAACAATTTGCCAGGTCTGTGAGATTACTATATTTTTGTTAGAGTTATGATTGGCAGTTGTCAATATTTTCAAATATATCTGTTTATCATTCCTGTCTGTCACTTCAAAATATTGCAATTTTAATAATGTTCTAAATCTTAAATGGTACAACTGAAGGAGAGGATACACTGTTCTTAACTAAGAACTCTATGGATGTTATAAAACACATTAACAAATACAGTAAGTATTCGAAGTGGATATAGATTGTTGTTGTTGTCCTTTATCTCACTTGGGTGTGGTGTGGTTAAGCGGTGGAAGGATATGGCAGAGACCGTTGTGAAGGCCAACAGTGAGAGTGAGGTCAGCACCAACTTGTGGTTTCCGCCTCTCCTTTATCTAAGATACTTCCCTTGTAGTAGAAAAAGAAAAAAAAAAGAAGAAATGCATGCTGTGTTTTGCTTCTTGTCAGAGCCAATTATGTCCCAGTTTTCACGGTAATAACTTTTTGGTTTTGTCCAAAAATCTCCCTTGCTGTATACATACATTGTTTCATATCCAAGAGCCATGTTGGGTTTTCTTGCATTTTGAATTGACTCTTGTGTTGGCTCCTGTGTAACAGACTCATCCCCCAGCCAAAAAGAGTGTGTGAGTTTCCTGGAGAGACCACTCTTGATAGCGAACCTGTGTGCACAGTGATTATACCCAAGGATGGTGTATGATCCATGATATGTCAGTCATGTTTTTTCTCCCGCATTTAAAAACAAGTCACTGCTGAACTCCAGGTGGAGAGAAACACATAAACACAGAACAAAAGGAGGGCAGCTCCTGGTGGGCTTGAATTCCTGGTTCTGAATTAGAATTTAAGAATGGGTCTTAAGACCAGCTGCCTTCCAACCATGCCATAAATACCAATTTTTGCTTGAGTTGTATCTTTCATTTGCTGCCATAATATGAACTCACAAGCTCTAATTCTTAAGTTCCTTTTTAGGGATTTATTTGAAAGGCAGTGTGAAGAAAGACCAAGAAGAAAGACAACTTCTATCTGCTGGTACACTTTCTAGTTGGCTGCAACAGGCAAGTCTGAGCCAGGAGCTCCGTCTGGGTCCTAGGTACCTGAGACATCTTCCATTCCTCTCCAAGGTACATTAGTAGAAAGTTGAAATGAGAAGTGGAGTAGCCAGAACTTGTACCTGCACTCCCATGTGGGATGCTAGAGCTGCGAGTGGTGGCATAATCCATGTGTCTTAATGTCTGTCTTTGAAATTTGCAAGTCCTAAGAGGGACTTGGCCTGCTACAGAAGCCTGTGGAATATGAGCAAAGGTGCTTATTGTCTTGGCCCAGAGAACACAGGCAAGGGGCATTTATAAGTGGGATGAGTGGGTAGGAACGCTGTCGCCAGAGTCGTCTCACTCCAACTCAGAATAATCAGCAAAATTTGGGATGTTATTGCAATGAAAGTATAAGATATTTCATAAATGGATAGATGGTTTCATCATTACCCTCTTTGCTCATGGAGTATGTCCATGCATTCCTTAAGCTTATTTTCAGATTTTCTATTTTTAGAAGGGGATGAATACCCTAATTTCCAATGTAGATATTTAAGACACAGGTAATATATCGAATTGCAGGAAACTAGCAGTCTTTTAAAATGCTGTATAAGTGACAGAACTCTTGTTGTTTTGTTTCAATGATGACACTCCCCCTTACTGCAAACTGAATAGCAAACTGACTTTAAGCACAAACACCAATGGATGTAACGTGATCTGGTGCACATCTGTGTCATGTGGGTACTTGATGTCTTCCATCTCTGTAAATGGAGAATGACTGTGCAAAACTACCAGGAAACATAGCCTGTCCCATGAGAGTGACATCTGTTAACCCAGAGAGCCAGTGGATAAAACAATCCTTTTCCTCAAGATCAAACACAAATCATTTATGATCAAGGGAACTACTGGTTGATTATGGTCATTAAGTGCTGTTCCAGACAGTCCTGTCAGAGAGGTCCTCAAGCAGCCAGATTCTGGGTCTTTGGAAATGTGACCCACAGCATGTCCACAGGGAACTGCCCCCACGCCCCTATTAGCTGTTTTGAAACAATGGCATCTTGAGTACCTGGTGCAGCCATTTTGTATCTTTGGCTGCTTCTGTAAAAGTCAGGCATTTGATGTCCGGCACTTTAAAATTTCCAGGAAGAAGCCAAACTGTTCCAGAAGCTCACACAGAAAGCCCCAGGGTCCCCTCTGTGAAGCCGGCATGATTTGGTGGTAGGAGGTGATAGCTCCCACGTGGCCCATCAGCGCTCTCCAGAGCTCAGCAAATGCTCCTCTCATCTCTAGTTCCCAGCCTGGGCGTGCGCTCGGGTTGGGTGAAGGGTTGAGAGCTGTCTTACTGCTTATCCCAATGAGTTTTCAGTTTTGTTCGTTTTAGAATCTTTGTATTTTTGTATAGCAACTAACCCACCCATGGGAGCCTTCTGAGTATATTTAATTGAATCACTTTACTAACTAAAAGCATGGATGGTATAAGGCCTGGCTTAGAGGCCTTCCTCAGCGAAACAATGACAGACATTCTCTCAGGATGAAGGAAGAAAAGACAAAAAGAATTGAGATGGGTTCCAGAAACTGTGACAAAGGAGCCAAGAGCTTGAAATAATTCCTTATATTTAACACTTCATAATTTACAGGATACCCAGAATATGAGAGCTGGCTTATTTGATTTTCACAATAACCTGCCAAGCAGACATTATTACCTCCATTAAAATTAACTTGATTAGTCTGAGAGAAGTAATGTCCATCAGTTCTTTAATCAAGTTAGCCTTTCGGGACTGAGGTTGGATTTTGCCGGGGTACTTAATGAGATGTGAAGTGAATCCCCCAGAAAGCACCAGGTCTATTGCTCTCCAGTAAGCTATGAAACGTGGAGTTCAGATGCTTTACGCCTACACGGGACAAACGTGCGGGTTTCCTTCTCCCTGCCCACACAGCCCTTTTGCATAACCCAGTTCATGTGGAAGCGTCCCTATGCAAGACTTGTGATCACTGGATTTGCTCACTTCCAAGGCCCTGTGTAGACACCAACAGATATGGACACTCACTTGACACCAGCAAGATGGGTTGACAGGCTCTGCTTTATTTTTGTGGCTTTAATCCAGTTTCCTTGGTATTAAAATCAGACTTGTGTCTCATTCAGTTGAGCCTAGAGATCAAGCTGATACTGGCAGCCTGAATGTAGATGTTGACTGGTGATATGGGAGGAAGATTGCTGTGGGAGAAGATGGGATTGATCAGAGAAGAGTGCTGATTCCATTGCTGGAGCCCGGAGGACTAGTGGGATGAGAGTGAGTGGAGCAGGCTTCAGGCTCCAGCAAGACACGTAAGAGATGACATAGGACGTTACTGTACTTCTGTGTGACACCATCATTTGTGCTTGACTTGTTATCAGGAGGGATTTTTTTGCATAAATGTTAAGACTTTTTTTAAAATTTAGGACTATTTTATTTCTATTTGAAAGACCAGGTCACACACAGAGAAGAGAAAGATCCTCCATGCTCGTTCACTTCCAAGATAGCTGCAATGGCCAGTTAGACCAGTCTAAAGCTGGGAAGCAGGAGTTTCTTCCAGGTCTCCCACTCAGGTACAGAGTCCCAGGGATTTGAGTCCTCCTTTGCTATCTCCCTAAGCCACAGCAGGGAGCTAGATGGAGCAGCTGGCACATGAACTGGCACACACATGAGATGCTGGTGCTTTCAGGCAGAGGAGTAGCCTGCTAGATCAGGGTGCCAGCCCCCAAACTGGGACTTTTGAGAGTTTCTCAGTCCAGATGAGTTTGACCGACATCCGCTACCGACATAAAGCAGAGTCATTGATGGATCTTTCTGTAGCCCACAGGTAGGAGCCCTTCATGGCGCCAGGAAATTCACCATTCCTGAAGGCTATGTTTGTAATCCTGGGGCTTCTCACTAACAGGAGGAATGAAGTAATCACAGGGTCAGAGAGATGGTCAGGGCAGGAGAAGGCAGGGGAAGCATGGAGCAGGCACCTGCCTTGGTTCCTCTTCTAGAGCAATAAGGCAGCCAGAAGCTGAAGATGCCATGTTTTGTTAGCTGCATCCCAATTTCAAGGATGTTGAAACTGTGGGTTGGTGCTTTGGGTGTAGTAGATTAAGCCTCTGCCTGCAGTGCTGGCATCCTGTATAGGTGTCAGTTCAAGCCCCAGCTGCTCTGCTTCTGTTCCAGCTTTCTGCTAATATACCTGGGAAGCAATGAAAGATGGCCCAAATCCTAGGACCACATGGGAGACCTGGAGGATGCTCCAGGCTCCTGGTTTGGGATTGGCCCAACTTTAGCTATTGTGACTATTTGAGGTATGAACTGGCAAATGGAAGTTCTGTCTCCTTTCTCTGTAAATCTTTCATATTTTTAAAAAAATCTTAAAAATATGGTAAACTATTTAGCATCAGTGAGTTGCAGAGCATCCTTTGAGGCAGAGGTTTGTGTGAGATCTGGTGTAAGGTTATTTTAAAGAAGCATTGTTATTCCTTTCAAATACATACAATACTGATGGCAGTGGAAATGATTCTTAGCCACCTGCTTTATGGATGAGTTAATAATTACATTAATGTATATATTTTTAAAAAAATCAGTGTTCAAAACCAATTCATCTAACTTTATAATCTTTCCATCAGGGTCGCAGGTCAGGCTGCTGCCTATGGTACCCACAGCTGAGAGCCTGTGGGAATCCTGGCTGCTCCACCTTCCATCCAGCTCTCTGCTCATGCAATAGCAGAAGGCCCAAATACTTGGGACCCTTGCACCCCCATAGGATACCCGGATGGAGTTCCAGACTCTTAACTTCCACTTGGCCTTGGCTGTTGTGGCCATCTGGGGAGAGATCAGCTCATAAATATCTCTCCACCTCTTCCTTTCGAATATAGATCTTTTTAAAAAGTACATCTCTCATGACATGCTTTCCAGGTATGTCTGTGTGTTCCTAACATTTCCCTCCTGTCTGCAGTCACACACTTCATCTTAGGTGTATTCAAGCTTATCTGTGATCAGTGTGAAGAGCTATTACATTACAGGTAGTCAAATGCATAAACAAGAACAAAGACCACTGTATTTGAGGAAGTACTCCCATTAAGTCGGCAGAATCAAACTCCAGAGGAAACAGCAAATACATGTGAGCAATTTGGAGTAAGCTCAGAGACACCAGGAATGAAAAAGAATCAAACTATGGGGAACGAATACATTGCTACATATGTTTAACTTGCAAACGACAAGTTAAATGAGTGATTTAACAAACATCTAAAGAATTGTTATGGAAAACCAATACAGATGCCCCAGATCTCAAAGAAAGGAAGAAGCAAAATGAAGAAGATGAGAATTTAGAGATTAATTAGCATTTCCTGATCATGTGATTGTAAAGAACAGGAATTAGAGGACCTATATACTCACTTTAAAATTTTATAAATTATACAGGAACTGCTGTGGCCCACATGTTTCAGTCACCACTTGTGGCATTTGCATTCCATACTGGACACACACATTTATGAGGTGCCATGCAATATTTCCATGCATGTATATGCTCCTCATATGTAATCTGTATTCTGAAGCATTTAACAAATATATGAGGAAAACATTCAAAATTCCTTCTTTTCCCACATTGGAGTACCTGAGAGTAGCTTATGGCACCAGCTTCCTGCTAATTGCAGATCTTGGAAAACTGCCAATGAAGGCTGAAGTAATTGCATCACTACCACCCACATGAGACATCTGGTTTGAATTCCTGGCTCCCTGCTTTGACCCCAGTGTTGCCCTTGTGGGTACTTGAGAAATCAACCAGTGAATGAGAGCTCTCTGCCTGCCTGCCTGCCTGCTGCCAATATCGCCCTCCATTAATCAGACATTTTTAAAAGAAGTACAGAAGAAGTAGAAAAAGAAATTAACCAAAAAGAATAGAATGCCACTAGGCCCAGGGATTGTACCTGCAGAGCCCAACCCCATTGTCTTGGAGCAGGTAATGATGGGTGGATGCCAGGCTGAAAAGCAACAAATCACTCTCCAGCGTAAGTGGCTGCCATGAACCAGCAGTGGGCATCCTAAGAATAGGGAAGTCACAAACTGTATAGAGCCAGTCTTGTTGAGCTCACAGCCTAATGCAGAGAAGCAGCTCTTAAAAAATCACACTCGAGCACAAACTTAGAAATGTGTTGAATCTTTTTTTTTTTTTTTCCCATCAAGGTTAACTCTGGGTACAATGAGAGATTATTCTGAAGGAGTCTAAAATTATCTCACACTTGCCCTTGATTAGCAGTCCCTAAATATACACCAGACTAGTCAATAAAATGTGTAAAGCACACTGAAAAAAAAAAACCCTAAAGTGTCTTTTGACAATCAAGAACAATAAAGTCCCACAGAAGATGGAGATAATTTATGACTTATTATATATGATTTGTACCCCTCAAAAAAAATCACAAAAGGAACTCTGCTACAAATAATGCAAAGCTCTGGCTAAGCAGTGGGTAAAGAACAAAAAGCAGGCCCAGTGAGAAAGACTGAAGTTTCAATGAGATAATAGAGTTACCGAAAGGGCACAAAACAGAATGATCCTGGCTCAGAATGCAGAGCAGACCACTCAGTGGCTATTGTAGCCGTCTGATTAGAGATGCTTTATTGTGGAAGGATATTACATAGATTCAGTCTTGTTCTGAAGGGATCAATTGAAATGCTCTGGTGACTCAGGAAATGCAGCTCCCCGAACTGGGCCAGCTGTGTTTTTCAGAAAAGAAGCAATTGTGAAATGACCTCATTGTCATCTGTAATGTCATTGGAAAAGCAAAAACACTCCAAAGACATCTGAGTTGGTGGCAGAGCTGAATAGTTAAAACTCGGGCAATAACTTAAATTTCATTTGTCAGGAAAAAAATTAAAGCAAAGTCATTAAAACAGTCTACTGCATAGAATTGATTCGTTCATTTATCTTTTATGGTGATCCAATTATTAGGGATTTTTTTTTCGGCTTTGTTAGGAACATAGCACAAACAGATCAATTTATGGCACCTGTGGCTAGTCCAGAAAAAGATTATGATAAAAATAATTCACTAACACATTCTAGGAAGCTCAGCTGCCAAAGAGATCACATTTTGTAAGCACAAGTTTTATTTCTACTCATACCAAGATGAATTATTTTGAACCTTTGCTCCACAAGCAAGTATGCAACCTCCAGTCAAGGCAACCTTGTCGCTTGACCTCATCAGAAAATGTATTACCATGTGGATAAAATGATGGGAAAAGAAAATCTGTTTAAAAATATTGTTGACCTGGGCACTCTTATGGCAGACACCATCTTGCCATGAAAATAGTTATGAAATAGTAAAATTGATGAAAATTCTTGAAGGTTTATTTTAGTCAAGAAGTGACAAGAACTGCACGTGGTAGAGACTCCAAAAATCAGCAAAGAGAAAACAATTGGCTACCACCTGTCGCTCCTGCCATGGCTCCCTGGCTGGAAATGCCATCTTACAGGAAAAGGGGTTTATGTAATAAAATAAGAGAACTGAAGAGACTGAGGGAGACACTTCGGTAAGGAGGAGATAAAGTCTGCAAACAGCATGGAGAAATCAGAAAGCCAATAGAACGAAGAACAAACACTCGTCTACTATTCCCTGTGTGCTAGTCTTCCCCCAATTCCCCTGCTTGAAGCTGCAATGTGTGACAGGGAGAGTTAGGCAGGACGTGCCTCACCCCCACCCCTGTGGCAGACAGGCAGCCCTCCACGCAGGATAATTCCATAATCCTCTGTGACTGTGAAACAAGTCTACAGAGCCAGCGCGGGCTGCCTGTTGTTGTAGAGGAAGCCTGTACCCTCCCCTCTGCCTCCAGTGTCAGCCCCCAACTACTGCAGATAAGTCGGCAGACTTTGCCTGTCCCAGAGGACAGCAAGCAGGCTTCTCATTACCACAGCTCTCCAGAGACAACACTGACGCTCCCCAGGACACAGAGCAGGCCCCTGTGAATCCTACAGGCTTGTGTGTACAAGCCCTGGAGCTACTTTTTTTTTTTTTTTTTTTTCTCTGAGCTATCTAGGGAAGGTCCCTATGGCTTACTGGGACTGATTGCCAGCAGCAGCCTACACACAGTCTCCATGAATCAGATGCAAGATGACCTTTCTGTGGTTCTAGTCACAGGGTGTTGTATTCCCACACACCTGGCACACCCTTGCATGCCTTGAGGGAAGTGGGGGTAGGTCCCCTGCACCTCCGGAGCTGTTGTCACTGGTACTATAACCCTTAGAATTAAGCTCCTACTCCCCTGTGGGAGATAAAAGGCCCTGCACAGGTTCTTTGGATTCAGGGTGGTGACTGGCTATCTGCAGTCCCTGGGATAACGGTCATCCTGTGGGACTTGGGTAAGGACCCCACTGCATTCTGCAGCCACACGAGAGTGATTAATACTACATCGCTCAGAGAACACACCCTGCAGGACCCAGGGAAGAGTCTATTTGCTTTCAGTTCCCCAGAACCACATCTGCCAGTGTACAATCCTCAGCATAGCCCATATTCCCTCTGTGGTACTGGGGCAAGTTCCTCGTAACATCTCCCAGGTCTGGGCCTTGGGTTCTTGGTGCTACAAGCCACAGCATTAGTCTTACCCATATAAAACAGGGCCTAGAGAAGGTCCTGAGGGCCGTGGCTGTTCGTGTCTCAAGCTGCATATCAATAATGCTTGCGTGTCAGGACAAGGATACAGCCCCATTTGTGTCCCACAGCACCAGGAGATCAGTCATATGAAAAACTCCAGTGTGACTCCCGATTAATTAGTAAAAGACAGATACTTTTGGAGGTTAACAGAAATTGCTCCTGCCTGCATAAACTAAAGCTAAATCAATAATCCTGAGTGACATCATGCATTCCATCTAAACATAAGTCTTTCCCATCAAGACCTATGCTATAAAAAATAAATAAAAAGGAACTGTGATGCCAGATGCGCAGACATCAATCTAGGGACACAGAAAACATGAATCCGGGAAGGATGATACCCACAGATAATAGTTTTCCAGAAATAGAACCCCATCTGAAGGAAATCTAAGAAATGCCTGAGAGAAAAATTCAGAAGAATAAGGAAACTCAACTGAATGTGAGAGAATTCAGATAAAAGTGAGAAACAATAAATGACATGGATTAGAAATTCAATAGATATAAATCATTAAAGACAATGAAACTAAAACTCTGGAGCTGAAAACCCCAATCAATGAAACAAAGTCAACTGGGAGCTAGAAAATCAGACTAAACCAGTTAAAGGAAAGAAATCTCAGATCTGGCAGATAAGATTTGAAATTAGTCAGTCAGAAAAAAAAATAAGATTTTTAAAATCAAAAGCCCTGACATATGAGATACTATTAAGTGATCAAATGTTTATATTATATGGATATTTTTAGGGAAAATGCATTGGAACTACCGATTTAAATGATCATTGAAAATATTCCAAAAGTTGAGACAGATATGGACATCCAGATACTGGGAACTTAAAGGACTCCCATCACACTCAAAAAAATCTCATCCAAGGCATATTATAATTGAAGTGTCAAAACTGAAGACAAGGAATGAATTGTAAAGGCAGTGAGAGAGAAATGTCATGCTACATATAAAGGAAAACCAAATTAGACTTCTCCGCAGAAGTCCCACATGTTAAAGAAAGAGGGATGATATATTCAAGCTCTTGACAGAGAAAGAAAATAACACTTCGAACAAAGACTCTACACAGCAAAGAAATCCTTTAAAAGTGAAGGAGGAAACAGTGTTCCCCTGACATGAAATAACAGAATTCATCACCACCCAACCTGCCTTACAAGAAATCCTGGCTGGAGTCCTACACTGGAAACATGCATCATGATGACCTGACAGTACCAACTTCACCAACAGAGCAGCTATAATCAGTAATCAACCAACAAAATATCAGGAATTACTTATTATGGGTAAATATTAACCTTGAATATAAATGCATTAAGTTTCCCAGTCAAAAGATATCGCTCAGTTGAATGGGTTAAGTTAAAAAAAAAAAGCAACACTATATATTGCCAACAATAAACATACATCGGAGAAAAGGTAAGCTTCACAAGTTAGGGTGCTGGCAAAGTGGATGTACCTATGTACAAGAATGAAATTGAATCCCTACTTTTGATCAGTAACAAAAATCAGCTCAGTATGAATCAAGTCTAAACCTAAGACCAGAAATATGCCCAGTGTTGTTGGGTGTATAAATTATTGTAACTACTATGGAAAACAGTGTGGCAATTTCTTAAAAACAAAAAAAGAAATGGAACTTACATATGAATAAGTAATTCCCTCTACTGGCATTGACCTAAAAGATATGAACTTAAAGAGATACCTGTCTCCTCATGTTTATAGCAGTTCTGTAGTCAAACTGTAGAACCAATCAAGAAACCCATCACCCAATGAATAAATAAATCAAATGTGGTATATATACCCAGTGGCATAATACTGAGTTATAAGATAATGGAATCCTTTCATTTACAGCAAGATGGGTGGAACTGGAAGACATCATGCTGAATGAAATAAGCGAGATGCAGATAAACACTGCATGTTGGGAGTCAAACACAGAATGCTGATTATTAGTGGTTGAAAGGATTACATGTTTTGGGGGTTAAAAATTAAGAAAAATGGCTGTGTTTCATTGATACACACATCATATGAAATGTTAATGGGATAAGTGGCTACATGCACCTGTTTGCATTAGTATCTCAAAGATTTTCCTATACATTTAAGGCTATCTGAAATAAACTGTTAACAATAGGAAAGACACATTGAATTGTGTTGGATTTTGGTAATGATTGAAGCCAAGAGAGATGGGTCCTTGCTTCATTGTCTGTACTGTGCCATAGTAAAAAGCATTTAAAAAAGAAAATAAAAATACAACATCAACTACTGCATCTTCATGAAATCACAATCTTTAATTAGGAAATCTAATGATGGTCTTTTGGGATAAGAAATTTAGTCAAGAGGAACAGCAATGTCAATGGAAACCATCTAAGGATTTTTTTTTTCAATAATCAAGTTAACTTTGATTCTAATTATTAGTGAGGCACATCTCTGTGCTGGGTGAAAATAAGTAGGCACATGCCATCAAGTAAATGTCAATTTTTTTAAAAGGCTTGTATTGGAAAGGTAAATTTACAGAGAGAAGGAGAGGCAGAAAGATCTAGCTGCTGTTTCATTCCCCACACAGCCACAATGGCCGGAGTTGAGCCAGTCCAAAGCCAGGAGACAGGAACCTCTTCCAGGTCTCCCACTTGAGTGCAGAATCCCAAGTCTTTGGCTATCTTCCTCTGCTTTAACAGGCCACGTGTAGGGAGCTGGATGGGAAGTGGAGTGGCGGGGACACTAACTGGTGTCCATTATGGGATCTTAGTGCTTGCAGGCTGAGTATTAGCTAACTGAACCATCACACAAGCTCCAAATAAATGTAAATTATAACCACAAGCCATCATCAGGGGCAGGTATTTGGCAGAGTGATTAAGATGCTACTTGGGACACCTACATCCTATATCAAAATACCTGTTTGCTTAGCTTCACTCCTATTTCTAGCTAGTGCACACTCTGGGAGGCCAGCTGTTTGCTGGGTCAAGTATGTGGTGGTGGTTTTGGCATTTCAGAAGTGAACCTAAAGATATGTGATCTTTGTTCCTCTGTTTCCCTTCTTTTGAGATGAATAACAATAGATGTCTAAAAGATATACACTGAACAGAATAAGTAGTAAGCAGTGACAATACCAAATACTGATAAGGATGTGAAAACATGAAATCATTCAGATACTACTAGTGGGATGTGAAATGGTAGAATAATTGGAAAAGTTCTGCAGTGTTTTTTAAAACTAACAAGCAATGTACCATATGGTCCAGCAAATGCACTATTGGCCATTATCCCCACAAAATAAAAATTTATACAAAAAACTACATGAATGCCACTGGTAGTTTTACCATAAAAGTTGAAAACTGGAAGCCTAGATTTCTTTCAATAGTTGAGTGCTTAACCGAACTGTAATAAATCTGTAAGGAGAAAATTAGGCAGCAAGAACAGAAAACAAATTATTAATATATATAACAGCTATTATGAATCCCTAGGAAGTCAGACAGTAAAGAAAAATACTGAAAGGCCATACATGGAATGATTTCTTCTTATCATTTTTGAATTGATGCAATTGGGAAAAAGACGTTAGTGGTTACCAGTGTTCAGGGACCTCAAAAGGCAAACCGAAGGGAGGGAGGGAGGGAGGGAGGGATGGTTTTTAGGGATTCACACGTGGAGTCCTAGTGATGATGGGAGTGATCTCTAACAACGGAAAGTGACTATCAACTAGAAGTTAAAGATGAACTTCAAAATTACCCAAATGTTAAAAGGCTGCATTTTAATCTCTTCAAAACCTTGATGAGTGTCCAACATAGTGTTGAGTAAAATTTTAAAATGGTTATGATCTTTCCGTTAGTGATAGGAAAGAGTTGCTTGTTTTACCTAGGTATGCCCCCAGCATGACCACCTGCAAACACATATTTTAACCTCATTGGGTTAAATAACTGGGTTCCAATAACATTGGTGTAAAGACCAAAAACATATCTTAAGTGCCTGGGTTGTACAAGCTACTTAATAATTTCTTTTCACATTGGGGATAATTTTTTCATGTGGAGGTTTTTTAAGGGCTGCTGCTTTAGTTATTTTATTCATCCACTTTATAAAAATTTATTTGCAAATGTTACAGGGAAAGTATCTTCTATCCACTGTCTCATTCCCCAAGTGGCCACAATGGTCAGGGTTAGGCCAGCCATAGCCAGGACCCTGGAGCTCCATCCTAGTCTTCCATTGTACAGGCACAAGAACCTGGGCCATCTTCCATGGTTTCCTCAGGCACGTAAGCAGGGAGCTTGATTAGAAGCATTGCAGCTGGGGCCCGGCACGGTAGCCTAGTGACTAAAGTCCTCTTCTTGCACACACCAAGATCCCATACGAGCGCTGGTTTGGGACCTGGCGGCCCTGCTTACCATTCAGCTCCCTGCTTGTGGCATGGGGAAGCATTGGAGGGTAGCCTAAAGCCTTGGGACCCTGCATCCACGTGGGAGACCAGACAAAGCTCCTGGCTTTAGATCAGTGCAGTCAAGTCGTTGCAACCACTTCTGGGTGAATCAACAGATGGAAGATACTCTTCTCTTTCTCTCCTCCTCTCTGTATATCTGACTTTCCAATAAAAATAAATTTTAAAAAGAAGTGGAGCATCTGGAACTCCAACTGGTGCCCATGAGGATGCTGGCATTGAAGGTGGCATCTTAACCCAGAGTGCCACCACACCAGCTCCCCTACTTTCCCTTTTGTCTTTGGGAAGGCTTTTCTTGTATAGGTGTGTCCCTGGGCACATTAATATACTGGGATATAGTAAAATCTTTGGTTATCAAATGGAAGTTTAGAAAGTTTAAAAATGACCCAAGGAGTTACTAGATTATCCACTTTTAAATCTATCCCCTTCATGGCTTAAGTGAAATGTATGATAATAATCAAGAACTGATGGCATTGAAATTAATGGTAATTTTAAAAGCTGAACCAGTAGGGCATTAAAAGTGAATATAAATTTTCATAATAGTCTCATCAGTTTTCATTTATCATCAAGGACACCTGTTAATTTAAAAATATAAAGGCACTCAATGAGAGCGTGTGCTGGCCTTGTAATGAGAAGTTATGGAAAACCATCATTGCATCCTTAGCAATGGTGTACACATGTGGATCCATCCACTTTTACAAAGCAGACAATTGGGCATGTTTTGAAGGTAAAATGAGAAAGGTAACTCTTTGGCAAGCAAGCATAGTTTTTAAGATTTTTATGTAAGATCAATGTAGAAAGCAAGAAAGGCGTTGTAGTAATATACCAGGCACACATAAAACTGGCCACAGAAAGCTATCAGAACATCTGAGAAAATATCTTTCCCCACCCCCAGAAATCACTGGGAGGGGGGCATCAAAGTAGGTACAACATGGCTGAAACTCCATGGAGCATAAAGAAACACAACAGTATGATTATTCTTAAACTTGACATCCCATTCATTTTCCCTTTAGAGGGATGTGTCAATTTGCAAGATTTATGGGACCAAAATAATAAGGAAGGAAAGTGACATTTGTAAGTCTGAGCATCTTAGAAGCATTAAACCATCGTAGGATTTGGGTAGACAAAATAAGAGGTCAAAGTTGTCTGAGGGTGCTGGCTTCAGCAGCATATATAATAAAATTGGAATAACACAGAGAAGATTAGCATGGCCCCTTTGTAAGGATGACATGGGAATTCGTAAGGCATTCCATATTTAAAAAAAAGTTGACTGAGGAAAGGCTCTATTAAACAGCTCCTCGTGTTGCTGCCACCATTTCCTCCCCCAACAGATGTAAGGGGTTTCAGACACAAGCTTAGAGATGGTCTGTTGAAGGCTGTAGATGGGGAGCTAGAAACGGAAAGCAGGGAAGAACGCTGACCTAAGTTAAAATACACTCAACTAATGAGAGAGAGCACATGAGACCATGGGAGATAAATAAGGTGGAACACAGGACAACAGGAAATATCCAGAGGAAAACAAAATAATAAAGGATAAAAAATAAAGATCGAGGAAAGTTTGGGGAAAGTGTGTACGGATCGGTGGAACATAATACAGAGGTCTAGTATCTGTGCAAAAATGTGACAGACAGAGGCTAAGAGGCCTTCATGAGTAAAATACTGTCCACTTGCTTCTAAAGTCGATCAAAACTCAAGTCATAGATTGACAGAAGCCCCACCAAACCTGAGCAAGATTTAAAATAACAGTAACAAAAGCCTCAGGTGTTCTGGTGGCTCATCACTCTACAGGGACCAAAATCCACTGTCACCCAAAATGCTCGTTGGTTCCAACACATTCCACTGGTAATTCCCGTAAATGAAGGAGGATTTTCCTTTACTCGTGGGAGGGATACATGGCAGTGTTCAGGTCTGTAGGAATTCACAGCCTGAGGTCGGAGTGCACAATGTTAAATAGTACGAGATGAAACGAGCATGCCTGGGTTAGGGTTGGGTCTCAGTCAAAACAGCCGGCAAGGGCCTGGCATGGTAGCCTAGTGGCTAAAGTCCTCACCTTGCATACACCAGGATCCCATATGGGTACCGGGTTGGGTCCCAGTGGCCGGGCTTCCCACCCAGCTCCCTGTTTGTGGCCTGGGAAAGCAGTGGAGCATGGCCCCAAAGCCTTGGGACTCTGCACCTGTCTTGGAGACTCGGAGGAGGCTCCTGACTCCTGGCTTTGGATCAGTACAGCTCTGGCTGTTGTGGCCGCTTGGGAAGTAAATCAATGGATGGAAGATCTTTCTATCTCTCCTCTCTGTATATCTGACTTTCCAATAAAAATAAATCTTTAATCAAAAAAAAAAAAAAGAAAAAAGAAACAGCCGGCGAGTTCCATGCTGTGTGGAGTGTAGCAGCTGTGTTAACCTCACTCTGGCCCTCACACCGGCTCCCAATTAAGGTGCTTCATTTGCTGGGGTAGGAAGCCTGGTGAGAGGTCACGGCTAGGACACAGAATACCATTGTTTCACAGGAGAATGTGGCGCTATGAGCATTCCCTGTGCTAGGCGGCTCAACAGCCAATACCTGAAACCAAAGACAGAACTAGTCAGTGTCTTTCAAAAGAATTAAATCATTTGTTGATTATACTTGATAATGGATGATATGAGCTTCATTGCCATTTGCAATTGTATCTGATACTATTATTCAATTTAAATATATCGTGCATGGTGTGTCAGCAATCATCTTTTGATCAGATAATCTGTGACCTTACTTGGGTAACTTAGAACAATGAACTTCAGGTGATCGAGCAGTCAGTACCAGGGGACAATGGTTTATCCACTCCAGCAATTTATATATAAATGCCAAGTGGATTCACAATAGAATGACTTTAAACAGCTTATGTTTTTTAAAAAATGTGTTCAGCATCATGATCAGAGCATTGTGCTCAGCATTTAATAACTTGGAAGCCAAAAAGAAAAAAAATTAAATTTTTTTGTTGGAACTGCTTGCATTTTTAAGAGAATGGAAATGGAAATAGCCTGTCATGCAGTTAGCTGCAAAACACTCTTGGAAACAAATACCAGAGTGAAAAAAGAGAAGAAAATGGAGAACCCACTTCTTCAGAAGAAAGAAAAAAAAAAAAAAAAAACGGAAACGAAAAAATTTCAAGGTAACTAAATCTGATTTTAAAAACTTCCAGGGCATCCAGTCACCCACACTTTGTGCATTTGATCTTTGAGGGTTCAATCAGGCCCTCAGAATAAATATCAGAGGAAAATGCCCCTTGTGCTCCAACAGCTGTTAGGGAGCAGACTCGAGGAACCATTCTGAAAGGTGCCAGAGAATTCTTCTGCTTCGCAAAGCCTGGCCCCCAGGAGAAGCTCATTAGCCTAATGTGCTTGGGCGCAGGCAGAGCCTAATCAGCCACCACGTGGATGGAAGCCCGAGCCCGCGCTCCCACGGTGCCTGCGTGTGAGATTCCCCACCCAGACTCACAGGCTGGCTGAACGTCAAGTCACAAGTTCCTCTCCTGGCACGCCGTCCGAGCCCACAAGCGAGAACTTGGATCAGTGACTATGAACATGGCTTCTGCTTCGGAGTTCAGAGAAATTTCTTTTGTACTAATCTTAAACCAGAGTCAGTTCTTGGAAGGAGGTAAGGTAACATGTGTTAGCTCTGGAAGCGCTCAGACTAGCGAGAACGAGAGAAGGCGTTTAATTGAGGCAAAATGTTTTATTAGTCGGGAGAGTGAGTCTTGACAGACTCCAGCCTGGCGGGAGACAACCTGGGACCACTTCCACACAGCAGCGTGACCTGTGAGGGAAATGGCCACCCAGGGCATAAAGCACTTGGGTTTTATACATCGTAGGTGAGGGCGAGGGGAGAAGGCAGCTGCTCCTCTGTGTTGCGCATACGAGTGACCTGTGGTACCCGGGTGTGAGTGATGAAGGCACGGCAACATGGCGGAGAGAAGGTGGTCCCTGCAGCGCATTCTGGATGTTCTTGAGGAGATTAAGGTCTGGAGGCTCCAGCATGGACTCGCTCTCACTGTGTCTCAGGCCAGCCTCCAGCTCTGCCTAGCCTAACTGTTGGAGTCCACATTTACGTGTTTAGCGTTTGGCAGGGCTCTTGCTTAGCCACCTGTATTCTCCTGGGAAGAGTTAACTGTAGAGGCGGGACAGCTTGTTTCAAACTCCAACAGGTTTGGGCTGTGATTGATTGAACTAGGGGCCAGTGGGGAACTCCGTGCAGCATGCTTGTCTGCCGCAGAAGCTTCAGGTGCCAGGGGATTGTTTGTGTTTTTCTAATAAGAATTTACTTACTTGTTTAAAAGGCAAAGTGGAGGGAGGGGGCCTTCCTTCTGCCGGTGACCTCTCCAAATGGTTGCAGTGGCCGGGTTAGGCCAAGGAGAAGGAAGGAGCCCTGATCTCCATCTGGGTCTCCCATATGGGTGCAGGATCCCAAGCCGCTGGGCCCCTCCTGTACTCTTGGTTGCTTTTCCAGGCTGGCTATCGGGGGCTGAATCAGAAGTGGAGCAGCTGGGGACTCCAGTCAGCACTCCTATGGGATCCCGGCACTGCAAGCAGCAGCTTAGCTGGCTGAACCACAACACTGACCCTACCATCAAATCTTTGATGTTCCAGGACTCAAGGTAAAGAATTACTTGTAGAGCCACCTGGGGAAGTTAACAGAGCATTACTCCAATGCTTGCTCAGAACCTGCAGACTTTTGTAAATGGTTCTTCAAAGCTGACTGAATTAGCTGTATATATATTTTTTATTATTTATTGTTGCTTACATTGTATTATGTAGTACAGTTTTATAGGCGCTGGGGATTCCCCCCACCCCTCCAATACCCCTCCCCCCATGGTGGATTCCTCTACCTTGTTGCATAACCATAGTTCAAGTTCAGTTGAGATTCATTGCTTGCAAACACATGCCTAGCATAAAGTTCAGCGTCTTATTGTCCAGATAAGTTCAGTGGCCTCTTGGGGAGACCTTCTATGGTCTGAAGATAGGTCTGACAGAGTAAAGATCCGGTCAGTTAAAAGCCCCAACAAGGCCTCAGTATCAATATACAACATTATGGAATTAATTGACATAGTATTGGGTAAACAATATGTTAAAAATAATGCAAGTTCCCTTCTTCGAAACATCTGGGTTGAGACAGTATCAATGACAGGTTCAAAAAATAACAAACAACCAAACAAAAAATTACAGGTTAAATCAAGGCAAACATGTGGTATCTAATCTTTTGGGATTCGCTCATTTCCCTTAGCATTATAGTTTCCAGTTGTGCCCATTTAGCCACAAAGAACTGCATTTTGTTTTTTTTAATAGCTGAGTAGTATTCCATGGAGTAGATGAACCAAAGCTTTCTTATCCAGTCTTCTGCTGATGGGCATTTTGTTTGCTTCCATGTTTTTGCAATTACTGATTGTGCTGCAATGAACATAGGGATGCATGTTGGTTTGTCGTAAAACAGGTGTTTTGGATATATTCCTAGGAGTGCTATTGCTGGGTCATATGGTATGCAGAACGCGCCTGATCTCGTCTGATCTTGAATTAGCTGTATATTAAGCTTTAAAATCTAGAGGTTGGTGTCTTTCCTTGTGGTAGCAGTGGCAAGGTGTCACAGCTCACCCATGCCTTTGGAAGGGATCCCTTGACATACACTGGACTTCTGGGCTTCTGTCAATTTCACAGAGGCCTCTGTGGGCCAGCAGGCTTGTTCTTACCGTCTGGCTCTCTGAACTGGTTTCTGCTCCTGCTGACATGATTTAGTCAGCACATACTGATCAACATATTGGGTCAGTGTGATGTTGTTGGTGAACAACACGCCAAACTGGTAGGAGGCATTTTTGTAGACCCCTCCTCCCAAACTGGGTCCACTCACCCAGTGTGAAGAAAGCCAATAATTGTCATCAGGGTGGTGGAAGAAACTGGTCTTTGTTGCAAAGCCCAGAGCAAAGAGCAAATCCCTCCAACAATATAATGTCACATTGCGTGTATCATCTTGACGGGTAGAGGCAGTTCTAGCAACCCCCACTTTACATTCCCTCTCATTATCTCTCTCAATATGTGATTCAAGGAACTGATGTGGGCATTCTGGTAGTTGCTGTTGAAAATATGAACTTGCGAAGATAAAGTTATTAAGTCCCCATGCTTTATGCCTGCATCCTTCTTTTCATATACCCCTGTGGTGACCGATGTCATAGCCGTTGACAAGTCCACCTGTTTGGCTAGCTACCCACAAGTCTACTATGAAACTGTTTGTCTCCGAGACACTATTATCTCTAAGCCCATATTGATTAGATGAGGCTTTTGATGGTCACAGCTGTTGGTGGATGTGGCTATTGGTGAGTGTGTGACTGCATGTGGCTATTTGTAAATGTCTTTGTGTCTGACTGCCACCATAGACACAAAGGCAGATATTTTCTGTGGCCCCGTGCTGACGGGGGCAAGTGTCTGTTCCCTATACATTCCTCATTGCTGCTGTGGTAAAGGAGAAGTAACCCACAAACAGCTTGGAGTTGACCTCTGACCTGTCAGAATCAGGCTTTGCTTGTCTTAGGCACTGAGCCCTGGGTATACAGTTGTTCAATGTGTATTTTCCAAAAAATTTCTTTTAGACCTGGGGATATAACCACAGAATAGGTTTGGTGGTTTAGGATGCAATATATTTGAAACTCAAACTCCCTTGATCAACTACCCACTTTGAGTTTCCATTCTGTTAGACCATAGAGGCATGTGACAGTATTTGAATTGTCATCATCTCACAGCCAGTGGATGGTAATCCTCCAAAAGTCTCATCAGTCTGGTAAATGGCCATTGAAGAGAAGGAAGATCACAGCGTGAAATTCAGTCTGTATTGCAATGCCTTTCCTCAAAGGGCCCAGTTTCCCCTTATTCAACGGGCTCTGGCTTTGTGAACTGCCTCAGCTTGACCTATAAGTAAAATAAATGCAGTTCCCTTTGGTGATTATTCAAACTTGATTTCTGTTCACCAAACCTACAGCTTTTCCACTACAACAGGATCTACTTGTATGTCCACATCCGAATTTTAAGGTTTATAGCTTGTTAACTAATGTTCGAGCTTTAATGTATGAGATCCAGCAAGCCTGTGAGTTTGCTTTGTGATGTAATTCAGCTGTCTACGAGATTAGATTCTGGGTTAATTTTTCAGAAGTCTCAATCCTATGGTTATGGAGATAAATATTTCTTGCAAGATAAAATTTTTCTCTATTTGAAACTTCATCTGTGAATGTGAAAAGCCTTGAATTCATCATTTTCCCCCCAAGTTCTGCTATATACATAAAAGCAACCAAACAATCCTACTCAACCTTTTGTTTTCTCCAAAATTTTCTATGCATTAGCTTCTTGGTCTTCCAAAGTCTTGATTTCTATAGGTGCCTGACCACAGGTGTGTTTATGAGTGAACATTGGCATGCTGCAGGTAAACCTTTGTGCCCTTAACTCTAAGCAAACCAGACATCCAAGTCCAGATACACCAGTACCGAGTTAGAGAGGTTCTTACATTTCTGTTATGGGTCACAGGTGGTTCTCCTTAATTTCCTCACATCACCCATGCAAGTGATTTTTAAATGTGGAGGTTTAGTTTGGGATGACACTGGACAGGGACGTAGTAATGTTTAAAGTACACTTGACCATCCCTGACCCCAGAAAGTTCTACTGTTCCTGTGGAGTCTGCTCCTGCTATTCTAAAGATCAGCTCCTCCTCTAAAATTTTTTTGTCCTACCCATTTTAGGTTGTTTGTATGTTCATCTTTATTTTCTTTTTGTAGAAAAGTTTTATTTAGCTAGTTGTCTTACTGGTCTCCCCCAAGACCATATCTAGGCATCTTATTTTTCATTTCCAAATTGATCAAAATAGTTGCCTAAGCAGAAAACATTAAGTGAAGACGCCGCAGTTAATTATTGCTTTTAGCATCCAACATAAGTTAGTATGGAGATAAAGATCGATGAGTGATGGAGATGAGGGTTGGAGATGTTGGGGAAGGGGAAAGAAGTTGACTACTCTACCTAAAGTTCTTTTTACCACCATTATCCTTTTTAAAGGATACAGCATTTTGTCTTTCTCCCACACAGGAAGTGCCATTACTCATGAGCAGAATCATGTCCTTAAAAATAAAACCAAGTAA
Organism: Ochotona curzoniae; assembly: GCF_017591425.1. Lineage (NCBI taxonomy): Eukaryota > Metazoa > Chordata > Mammalia > Lagomorpha > Ochotonidae > Ochotona > Ochotona curzoniae. The sequence goes on along the minus strand of NW_024465582.1, from coordinate 19,749,322 downwards.
GGAAACTGTCCCCAGAAAAGGATCTGTGATTTTACAGTTGATTGACTTAAAATAGACCAACATCCCTCTACTCTCTCACTCTATTGAGAAGCACATTAGGGAAAAATTTAAGCAAATTGAAGTTATAAGACCTCAGGGTAAATCCTGAATCTTTTTTTAAGTGGAATATGAAATTTCTGTTGGAATGTATTTTTTTATATACCTGAGATTTGTAAGATCCAAAAACAAGGTATGCATGAGGTGATTATTTTCAAACGGGATGTTTCTTAATAAGGAAAACTACCATTATACATGGCAAACAAGTAATAGGCACTGTAGATCTGAACTGCTATGTTATTTGGTTTTAAAATTTTTATGCATTTAAACTTTCTATTTTTAATTCAATCTTACTCATCCTCTTGTACGTCTAGTCCCATCCTACTGACGTACTATTTCTCACGGCTCCCTACCCTCTGCCTCTGTAGTAATTAAGTAGAGCCATTTATTTGAAGTCGACTGTTCTCTGTTTTGTATTTGCACCTGTTTGGGGTATAATAAACTTTCATGGGTCACCATCTCTTTCTAGCTTCCCGTAGTCCACTTCAAACTGGTCAGTTCCGCCTCTTCTAGGCCTGCTGAGGTCTGTCTGAATTGCTCTATTCACCTCTTCACTAATTCCTTGTGTTTTCAACTGGTCTCAGATTGAAACGTAATTGTTTCCTGGCTTTTTCCCAATACCATGTAGCTACCTCAAGCACATGTATACAACGAGGAACCCTTAGCCAAGTAATTAATCTTAATTGGTCAAAAACATATCAGAACTATTAGTTTCTCAGATTATTTAACCATTCTCTAAAAATGTTTTAAAAACGTGAACACAGTGGAATTTTCCCTTGAAATTCCATCTAAAGTTTATGAAGGAGTGACAGTTTTAGATAGGAAGGAGTCTCCAGAAATAAAATGAAAAGTGCCTAGAAACTTGTGGAAGTCCACAGATGTTCTTTGTGACATCTGTAAATGGGGTAGAATGAGTCCTGATTAAAGTTGTTACCACCATTGTTCCAGAGAGGAACTGTTCTCGGCCACAATGAAAGGAGAGAGTGGAGATGGGACCAGAATGTTCACACTGTGTGATGAACAGAGGGTTCAAGGATGGCGCCAGGTTAGGGTTTCTTTTCCTAGCTCTGCCACTTATCTGTCCTGTGACTTTGAAAAAGTGACCTAATCTTGGGAGCCTATTTTCCCTTTTTTGTCAGAGGAACCCTTAACATTCACCACCTGCTGAAAGCAGCCTGTCCATAGATAACAGAAAATAGTTCCAACAGTGAGCTAGAAGACTCCTTAGCACCTTAACAACGACAATTCCAAACAATGGAAGAATGATACTCTGCACTGCCTTGCAGAGGGAAATTGCCTAATAGCCTCCGAAATGATACAGAAAGCTTGGTGGAGAAACCAGTCTTTTTAAGATCATAGATTGCTAAGTATACAGTTGCTGTGCAGTTTTTTACAAAAACTACCTCCTAATTGCACTGAGTTTGACACGTTTTCTGTTCTAAATGAGTCTTGAGAAGGTTTTTACATGAGAGACAGCTTGGCAGCGACAAGAAAATCAAAGATAGAAATGTGTGATGATTTGGACTCGGTGAGCGTCGATAGAATCCACTTCGGGTTTTAGGCTTGACCCTTCATGGGAGCTTGAATGCAATCACACATTTTCATTTTCCTGTATTAAATAGGAAGAGTGTTACCTTTTATGAAATACTCATAAAGTCAAATGTGTAACCAGGCCAGAGGGTTAAAGGGATGGGTAGATAGGGTTGCATATTAGAGATATTGAAACTCACTTGAGCCAACTGACTGGCATCAGGCAAGCAAAGTATTTGACACAATGCTGTCATGTTTCTTGATATTTTGGGTGTGTTGTATATGCAAATCCCCAGATTTTTTTGAAATTGAAGCTTCTAGTATTGTACAGATTGAACAAAGCATGTCTGTGTGTCACCATGTGAACCCTGGAGTATGCAGTAGAAAGAACATTGATTCTGTTTTTGGATCCTCACTATATGAGACCAAATCCTTGAAGGCAAACTTGGCTGATAAACATCTGAATAGTTAACAAAAATATCAGACATACCAGAAACTGGGAAAGCTGCAAAAGCTGGTCTAAAGTGTTAGGCTCTTGCATTCACATGGGAGAATTGGAAAAGCCTCCTAGCTCCTGGTGCGGTGCCATTGTGACCATTTGGGGAGTGAACTAGCAGACGACTATTCTCTCTCTCTCTCTCTTTCTCTCTCTCTCTCCCCTTTTCTCTCTTTCTCTCAGAATTAACTCTGCCTTTCAAAATAAATAGGTCCTTTCAAAAAAAAAAAAGAAATAAGGTAGAAATAAGGTACTAGAATGGTAGCCTAGTGGCTAAAGTCCTTGTCTTACATGCACCAGGATCCCATATAGGTTCCAGCTTGTATCCCAGATGCTCCATTTCCCATCCAGCTCCCTGCTTGTAGCCTGAGAAAACACTGAGGACAGCTCAAGGATATGGAAATTTGTACCCATGTGGGAGATCTGGAAGCGCCTCCTGGCTCTTGGCTTCAGATTGGCTCAGCTCTGGCTGTTGTGGCCACTTGGGAAGTGAACCAGCAGATGGAAGGTCCTTCTTTTTGTATCTCCTTCTCTCAATATATCTGTCTTTCTAATAAAAATTTTAAATTAAAAAAAAAAAGAAATGGAAAATTAAAGGTAGTGAAGAAAAATTGTTTTCTTGAAAATAGAAAGGCACTTGTACATTTTTTTTCTAATACGGTGATTTCCTAGTGTGATCTGACTTAAATGTTTTAAGCAAATCCACAGGAAATGAAAATTCTTCCAGAAGTGTGTATTGTGTGCTGCCTAGTGTAGAACTATTGAAACAGCAGCATGAGTTAACCCTGCCTGCTCTCTATTTCTATCCATTCCCATTGAACAGTCTTTGTTCACTGAATTCTTTCCCTGTGTGATAAGTTTCTACGTGTCTAAATACTGCCCACTCTTTAAGATTCAGGGCAACAGTGTCTCTTCGATAAAATAGTGTTCATATCTTTTTTTCACTGAATCATCATTTGTATTTGTTTTGTACTCTAGTAACAGAAGTTTCTTAAAGTCATGTATAAATGAACAAGTGATATTTTGTCCCATAACTAATGGAATATATTCTTCTGTTGCTGTTTTGAATTTTAGTGAAATGTTAAACTAATTTACCCTCACTTAGGAATGAGGATCTGTTGGAGTTTTACTGGGGAAAACTACATCAATGAAATAAAAGGTTAAGACGATGCCTCCATGAGACTGTGGATGGAATATATTGCTGCATATCTAGATTGAAAAAGATGAACGTTAGTTTTGGGTGGTGGAATGGAGAGAGCGTAGGGGAGATCATGCTGTAGGAAATTGCCTTTTTAAGGTTTATTCGTTTATTTGAAAGGCAGAGTTGCCTAGAAACACAAAGCTAAATCTTTCATCTATTGTTTCACTCTCCAAAAGGCCACAAGAGCCAGAGCTACGCCAGACCAAGGTCAAGAGCCTATTTGGCTTCAACAAAACCGTAAGGTAGGGAGTAAAAATTTCAATGTCAAAGAATAGTTTCATTTTCTGAAAATCAGCTGCACTCTGAAAACATTCCTCCTTACCACCTAGACCCCTGAAACCACTGATCTTTAAACTACTTCTGTCTTTTTACACAGTTATCTCCTCGAATCTAAGTATGTGTGAGGTAACAGCGATGCTTCAAACATAGCTTCCAAAACAAATACCTGTCTGTCCTCATTACACCCATAATACTTGGTAACATGTGTTTTTTCCATCCGGAATCTCTTAGACTATCATTAATAGGAACTGACCCATTCTTGCTTTACCCAACTTCTGGTTCTGCCTTGTAGGTGTAAACTCATCATGTTGCCGATGGGTTTTGTGAAGAATTATTTTTATTGGAAAGGCGGATATACAGAGAGGAGAGACAGAGAGGAAGATCTTCCATCCGATGATTCACTCCCCAAGTGAGCGCAACGGCCGACGCTATGCTGATCCAAAGCCAGGAGCCTCTTCCGGGTCTCCCACGTGGGTGCAGGGTCCCAAAGCTTTGGGCCGTCCTCGACTGCCTTCCCGGGCCACAGGCAGGGAGCTGGAAGGGAAGCAGGGCTGCCGGGATTAGAACCGGCGCCCATATGGGATCCTGGGCGTGCAAGGCGAGGACCTTAACCACTGCGCCATTGCGCCAGGCCCATCCAATGCTGTTTCAATTCTGTTCTAACTCCCTGATACAAGTAGTAGGTGATGTCTCAAGTACTTGGGATGTTTTTATTGCAAAGTCAGATATATATAGAGGAGGAGAGACAGCGAGGAAGATCATCTGACTCTCTTGATTCACTTCCCAAGCGGCTGCAATGGCCGGAGCTGAGCCAGTCCGAAGCCAGGAGCCAGGATCCTCTTCCAGGTTTCCCACGTAGGTGCAGAATCCCAAGGCTTTGGGCCATCCTCGGCTACCTTCCCAAGCCACAAGTAGGGAGCTGGCTGGGAAGAGAGTGTGCTGGGATCAGAACCGGTGCCCATATGGGATCGTGGCATGTGCTAGGTAAGGACTTTAGATGCTGGGCTACTGTGCTGGGCCCAGATTGATAAAAAATTTTAAAAAGTATATTTACTTCTGTGCATAGATTTTAATAATATGAATTTCTGTGATCATTTTTAAAGCCCTTGTTTGTTCTAGTCACTCTCCCCATAAACAGTGAAGAAGCCAGGATGTCTCTCTGTTGGAGAATACACCAAACACTTCTCAGGCTAACACCTATGGTCGTTATCACAGCCTATCAATATCAAATCAGATGATAGCTTAATTTTGCAAGTCTTCAGTTCCATCTGAGTGAGGTCATTCACCTTGATAAAGGTCAGAGAAGTGAGGGATTATGACCGTGGTGGGTCCCCAGATGAGGGATTCCCTTGGTTTCCACCAAGATCCTTCTCACTTTGTGCAACATAATTGGCCGGTGGCTTCAGGTGTAATAAAATGACCAGCAAAGGAGTCTTTGTTGTCTTAGATCAGATGGAAATTTTCTTCAGTCTTGTCGATGCTGATGACATGCGTAATTCCAGCAGGGGAAGTTGTATCGGCTCAGACTTTGCAGCGGTTTCAATGACGTGCTACATGTAAGGCTTCTTCGTTTCATCTCCTATCAGGACGCAGTCTTCATCTGTACTTGGGAAAATGTTAAGAAGACGACAGGTGAATTTATCCAGCATCTAAGGTGTTGGGGCTGCTACTAAAAGTGCTTCTTGGGACCCTGAGCCATGGCTCTGCTGTCACTCCTGCGGGAGATCCAGAAGCAGTGCTAAGGTTCCTGCTCTGCCCTGGCCTTGCTCCAGCTGTTGAGCTGTTGTAGCCCTTTGGCAAATGAACCAGTGAATCATGATTCTCTCTCCCTTTGCCTTTTCTATCCCTCTTCGTCTTCCAATTTCTTCATTCCCTTCCTCCTTTCTTCTCTCCTTGCCTCTTTCTGTCATTCTGCCTTCCAAATAAATAAATATTCTGAAAAAAGAAAACAACCCTACAAGGTTGTAGAAATTAAGGCTCACAAAAGATGAATAGATTTCGCTCAAGGCTATAAAGTTAGTAAGTGACAAAAGTGGGGTGTGACTTCAGGCATGTTTAGCTTCAAAGTTTGTTCGTAAGCCCGAGAAAAAGGTAGGAGTTGATATGGAGTAAATAATTAAAAATATCAACTCAGTTGGCGAGCTGTCAGGTGGCACCAATTTCAAGTCACAAATAGTGGGCAAGCAGCCACTTCTAGCAACTGCGTGGACGTTTCAAATGAAATCCAGTTGTTCTGCAGATTTCCTGGCTTAGGAACAAAAAGCAAACAAAATCCAAGGCTTTGAGGGAAATTTGAAGATAAAAAGCTTTGTAATGAAAAAAAAAAGGATTGTTTAAAATGCAATCAAATGAGCAATGGTTACTGTTGTATATTAAAAGAAATATAGTGTGTTCCTTTAAGAAACACAGTGCAGAAACTTAGGGAGGGATGATAGAAGTCTAGTTCCAATGAGTTTCCTAAAATGTAAGCAATAGTGTCCTAAGAAGCCTCGGGCCCAAATCCTGGCACATGCAAGGGGGAGGATTAGTCAAGCCACTGTGACAGGCCCCCACCTGTACCTTTGTTCTGCCAACTGTGCTTTCGGTTTATTCTTCTATTCCCATAGATGAACTGCCTTATAGTCCTAGGTAGGTTAACATCCCCACTGTCACCTGCTATTTTTGGTCCTCTTAAAGGCATTAGCTTAATAAAACACCTTCTTTTGCATCATCAATTTCATCATCTTCATTATACCTGCCAGCATAGAAACATCTACTTTTTAGACTGGGCTGATGGTTAACTGTCTAATCCTCCATCGCCAAGTCCGGTGTTCCATATGGGCACCAGTTCATGTCCCGGTGGCTCCACTTCCCACCCAACTCCCTGCTTATTGCCTGGGAATGCAACAGAGGATGGCCCAAAGCACTGGGACCCTGAACCCATGTGGGAGAACCAGAGGAAGTTCCTGGCTCCTGGCTTTGGATCAGTTCAGCTTTGGCCTTTGCTGCCATTTGGGGAATGGACCAGCAGATGGAAGATCTTTCTCTTTTTCTCCCTCTCTGTAAACCTGCCTTTCAAATAACAAAATCAATAAATTTTTTTTTTCTAAAGAAACATCTCTTGTTTTTGATCTGAAAATCCTACCTGTGGCTCACTTTCCTTCAATCACTGTCTTATTTCTCTCTATTCCTTTAAACCAGAATTGTTTGAAGGGTTATTTATCTCCAGATTGTTTCTTTTTCTTGCTCCAGGTTTTGCATCCATAAAGTCAGTAACTATAATATTTTAAAATAAAAAAAAATAAAGTAACTATCATATTGCTAAATCCAGCAGTCAGTTCTTAGTTCTCTTTCTACTTTACTCAGTAGGTCTGCACTTCCCTGTTCTTGAAACCTTGCTTGCATGCTCTATGCTGCTTCTTCCTTCTTGGGTCAAAGGGCTAGGTGTTGGTTGATGGCAGACTTTTTTTTTTTCTGAAAATGAGTGTGTATTTCCCATATCTTTGTACCCAAGTATTTCCTTCCAGCCAGTTGAAGAATCCCTCTTTCCCCTCGTCCCCACCACGGCTTCCTGGTTTAAATGCAGCTCCCTTGCAAGAGCGTGCTCTCTCTCCTCCCCTGGCTCCTCTGAATCTGCTTGTGATGACATGGCCAGATAGCAACTGCCTCGTATTCTGCTTGTGAGCCTTCACATTTTTTGAAAAATCAGTGTCTCTTACTACCTGTTCTCTCTCCAAGAATTGCCTCAAGTCCTTCCTTTTTCTACTTTTCTCTGGATTCCAGTTATATAGATGCTATGCCTTTTTAGACACTTTCCATGTTTGCCTCACTTGTTTCTGTGCTGTAGCTAAAAGCATTTACTTTGGGCTGTTTTTACACTTACAGTGTCTTTGATCTGTTCCATCTGCTGGTTAATCCATTTATTAATTTTTAAATTTCAATCCTTACATATATTATTTCATAGTACTCTTTCATTTTTCATATATTTTGTACTGTGCTTTACATTTCATTACCCGTGAAAGTTTTTTCAAGCTTGCATTTGATTCATTTTAAATTTGAGTCCTATTATTTTGTTATTTGATTTTTAAAAATATTTATTTATATTTGAAAGGTGAGTTCACAGAGAGGAGAGACAGAGAGAGTGAGAATGAGTGAGCAAGAGAGAGCGAGTTCTTCCAGCTACTCCCTAAATGGCCAGAGCTGAGCTGATCTGAAGCCAAGAGCCAGGAGCTCCTTCTAGGTCTCCCATGTGGTTGCAGGGACCCAAGGACTTAAGCCATGCTCCACTGCTTTCCCAGGTCATTATATAGGATGCCAACAATGCAGGTAGAGGATTAGCCTGATGAGCCATGGCAGCAGCTACTGTTATTTGAAATTTTTGGAGCTGATGTTTACTGCCTTTACATATTCACATTCTATACTGTTTATTGCGTGGTGTTTCTGTTTTACTCAAGCTCAGCTGGAGTTTTGAGGCACTCATCAGTTGTGGCTGGGGTCACATAAATTGCTGCTCTGTATCAATACCCAAATTTGTCCTGGTTCTTGTGAGGAATAAAACTCCAGTAGATGGAGACTGGGAATAGAACTTGGATGGAGCTGAAAGTTCCACAGGTGCAATCATTGTGTTCAAATTTGTCCTCCTGGGCCACGGAAATGCTGCTCTAGACTGCCCTCTCGTGGGACCAGAGCCTGCTTCAAGATTATGAATGGGGCTTCTGGATTTAAGACTCTTCTTTCTGAAGAGCCCTGCCACTCAAGCATGGTAGAAGAGATGGCGTTGGGGTTCCTTCCAGGAGCCATGACGCTGGATGTGACTTTATTGGGTCAGTTATTTCACAGCTCTTTATGATAACACATTGGTACTGTGGACAATCAAATGCCTGAATAAGATCTCTGCTTACTTAAGATTTCAAATTTATTTGATCCTTTCGGGTATAGCCTTTTAATGCCAGCAAAAATATTTCATTCATGTTTCATGATCAGGACATTCACTTTTAAACATTTCATGGCATAGAAAAAAACATAGCAATGAAAGTATGATGCCATATTTTTATTTACACATCATTCTGGGAACAGCAAATCTGAAAGGCAAACCAAGGTTAATGTTCTAGGAATCAGCTAGAGTTAATTGATGGAGACATTTCAGAGTAAAATAAAATTATCTTGACAGCTTTTCATTAGGAAAATAACCTGACAGTCAAAGGATTACCTCATTTTTCCCCATGATCACAACAAAGTGTTATTAATAGCAGCTTACGCATGTATTACACATCTAGAGAGATGGATTCCTGCAGATTTGAAAGCACAAATTAATGAAGTGGCCTCCCTCCTCATTATTGAGATCCGAAGCTTCCGTGACATAGTGTCACAAAGAGTAGTTTATTCCAAATAAGATTCAAACCATTGTTTAACTTCTCCAAGTAAGACCATAAACAAAAAAAAAAAAAAGGAGTGTTAACATAATGTTTCAGAAATCTTGGGAGAGGGTGACTCACTGATCAGAAGGACTTTTGAAGAACGTGTGTCGGATACATAACGTGAATTAATCTCTTGTAGTTTTAGAGTGAATTATAAAGTCCTAATATGATGAGCTGAAGGGGATTCTTTGAGTGATCACACATCCTAAGAGATTTGGGGGGCAGTTTGGTAGCACCCGTTTTCTTACATCATGAGCTCTTGGGGAGTATCGAAGAAAGAGATGATGGAAGACAAAGCCCTGGGGAGATGCTGGTGAGGCTTCAGCCCTCGTATGTGTCCATGTTTTCTTTGGAGAATCTAGGAAAACACCAAGAGAACAAAGAGGGTTGCCCGTGGATGTGCCTTCCAGGCTAGGGAGAGAGTCAGAAGGACAAATCTTTGATCAAGTTAATATTTGCGTAGCACATCTCTAATATTTGCATAGCATATGAGATAAATCATATTGACAAAAACCTAAACAGTTACAAATTTAAAAATTCATATAAAGCTGTTGTGTCTAAAGGACTTTATGTAACTTAATATTTTATAATGATCAATGACATTTAAAGGAAAATTTTAACTGGAATTCACAATTCACTAATATCACCTTTTAAACAACATAAAATTGAATTTTAAATATATGTTCAATGCAATTGAATTTTACGAAATACCATTACCATACTATTTGCAGTTATACTGTTCATCTCCCAACTGGTTGATAACATAACAAAGGGGTGTTGTGATCCTTAAATTATACATAGAATGACTTGTATGTTAAAGAGAAACACAGATTATTTAATTTTACAAGATATCCCCTAGCCAAAAATAACTGCTGTGTATATTTCACAAATTCATGAATATCTTCAGGAATCATGAATTTTGGGATCACATACATACAAAAAAAGCAAGAAAAAAAAAGCTATTTACTACTAATGGAAAACACCCAATTATTCACCTATGTCATCAGAATGAGAGGATTTGACAAATTCATCTCTTTACCCTGCATATGTCTTCTGCCTCAGTCCTCAGACTTCATAGCTGTGTCCGTCTTTAGTGTCAACAGGAATGTAATCCGAAATATGGAGTTGCGATCGTGTGCCTTCCTGCCGCTACTATTTGGGGGGAAACCAGAAGAGAGGAAGCATTTCCCTGGAATCCAAATGCTGTTCGTTAGAAGTACAGGTGTAGAATGATGTGATATGCACTTTCCCACAGCTGAAATGCTGTCCCAGACAGCAGAGGCATCCATGTGTATTGTTTATTGTGAGATATTCACATGCAATATATTTGCAGGGTTGGGAACATAGTTTTCATGGAAACTTTATTTGTATAGTGTGTGTGTGTGTGTGTGTGTGTGTGTGTGTGTGTGTGTGTGTGTGTGATGTGTATTATCTCTGAGCCGTGAATCCCTGATCAGACCACCTTGTATAGGGCTTGGAGACGTGTTGAAAAAAATTGGTCATGCATTCTAACACCATGAAACTACATTCAGAAGCTCTGGCTGCGTAACAGTCTTTCAAAGATGCCCTAAGAAGGTGGTAGGCACAATGGCAGAGGCCTTCAGGAGGGCTTGCTGCAGGCGGGCTTTGCAGAGGAGGAAGCAGCAGGTGTAACCTAAGGCATGAGTGTGCGCAGAGTTGGGGGAAGAGTTTTTTTTGCAGATGCCCAAGTTTCCTGGGAAGATGTATTCATGAGCCATATTTTAAATATCATTCCAATTGTTACATGGAGATAAGAGTCGCAGGGTAAGGTATGTTTCAGAGTGCTTCTTTTTCCATCAAAAATCTGTCAAGGATTCTTCAAATAACCCTCCGACTCTCTTGGAATCTATTACCAGACAGCCATGGGACTAAAAAGCTCTCAGGAGTCCTATTTCCGCTGTGACAATAAGGCAAGATAAAAGGGCTGAGCTGGAAGCTAACCACCTTGATGATGGGCTCAGCTTTTAAAGGATCTGTGTTTTGACTTCCTTACTTTTTTTTTCTTGGCCAGTATAGAGAGGTTAAAGCTATGAAAAAGAATAGCATAAGACTATATGACCATGAAAAACTGGCTTAAAAAATACTCTGTCGTTTCTAGAGACAGCAAACCACAATATTATCCAGTTTTAATAAATGTCATTTAACTTGTCATTTACACAATCAAACAGGTCATTTACACTTTAAGGTGGCGCTATTGCAGAGTTAGAGGTTGTGGTGAAGTTTATCCCCGGCCCATGACAGGTGTGTGTCTGTTTGAAATGTGAGGGAACCTCAGAAGGAACATTCTCCTAGACTGCACTACATGCAGGGAGAAGGACATGATTTCTGTGAAATATACATTCTTTTGTCTTATATATTTGGCAACAATAGGAATGTAATTATCTGATTTAATAGTATAGCCAGGAACTTAACTGAAAAGCTGAAAATTCCTATTCTATCACTGGAGGATTATTAATTGGAATATGAAAATCAAATCTGGAAGAAAATAAATACACATCCCCATTCTGGAGTTCAATGATAGATATTCAAACACTTGCAATGTTAAAGCCCAAAGAGCCAGAATCTTAAAAACAAAACAAAAATACAGTGCATTAAGCAAATCATTTTCAAAGGGATTTCCTAGGAAAATTGGAATGCCATCTGCTTTGTGAAAGGAATTTGGCAAGTTGAAAAACAATTTGAATGCAGTGGTCTTTCTGTCATATGAGCTAGATTTGTGTGGCTATTGGAATGCCCACAGCACTGAGAAAGATATTGAATTGACTAAAGAAGGCATGTGATTTTTTTGGAAGGCAGGTGTGTTGTTTCAGTTCCATTCAGTAAGTTTTCAGGGAGGAGAAGCCAGTTTCTATGCATATTAGATGTTACCCTTCTATGATCTGTAAATTGCAGTGATCTGATTTCATGAAAATGTTGGAGTCTTTAAAATATGTTTTCAACAGTTATAAAATTCAGGAGATATTACCTTATAAAGCCCAGGTAAGAGCACTGGACGTTAGCTGTTGAAATCAAGGTTTCAATCTATGAGTTACAAAACTTCTTCAGAGAAATTAATATCCTAACTGTAGCCCAGGACAGGCTGAAAACGCTAGGACCGTTTTTTTTTTCCACTGTAGCCCACTGCTAAGATTAGGATAATTCCTTTAAATTAAAAATATTATTTATTTATTTTTGTTGGAAAGGCAGATTTACACAGAGAAGGAAAGACAGAGACAAAGATCTTCATCTGCTGAATCACTCCCCAAGTGTCCACAACAGCCAGAGCTGAGATGACCTGAGGCCAGGAGCCAGGGGCTTCTTCTGGGTTTGTTAGGCAGGTGCAGGCTCCCTAAACTTTGGGCCATATTCTACCACTTTCCCAGGGCACAAACATGGAGCTAGATGGGAAGTGGAACAGCCGGGGCATGAACCAATTCTCATATGGGATCTCAGTGCATGCAAGGTGAGGATTTAGCTACTAGGCTATCATGCCAGGTCCTAGGGTAACTCTTTAGATCAATATTTTATGTATGCCAGTTATTATCTGACTCTTATTACCTGTGCTGAACTGACTGGTTTTGTTTCAGGCCCTAAAAGAAGTAGAATTTTTTTTTTAACACACTTTGGGTGCCACTTAATGTGTAATCATGGTTGTGCCCTTAATGGCACCCTAAGGACTTGAAGGAGTTAATGTTCCTTCTTCAGCATCAGGAAGTAAATTAAGGTTCCAGGAAAATTTAGATTCTTGTTATAACAATCAGAGATAATGAGGATAATGTGCGAAATGAAGTGTGCACAGTGACTTCCAAAGGGTGACACAGTTGGATGACACTGTGGCCAGAGCACATACTAACACCTGGAAATATCTGATAGATTCTGAGTGCTCTCATTGTAAATGTATTTACTCTTAGCTTTAAACAGTACCCATTATCTGGGATTGCGCACTCTCATTTTTTAAAGTAGAAAAATAACCATTTTACTTATTTGCTATGAATTTTAAAATATCACAGATTGTTTTAACTATAGTAGTACAACATTCTTAGCCATTGAGTTCACAAAGATATAAAGTGTTTGGCTAAAATCCTTGCTTTGCAAGCATTGGGATCTCATATGGGTGCCAATTTATGTCCTGGCTACTACACTTCCCATCCATCTCCCTGCTTGTGGCCTGGGAAAGCAGTATATAATGGCTCAAAGCCTTGGGGCCCTGCACCCATGTGGGCGACCTGGAAGAGGCTCCTGGTTTTGGATTGACTCAGCCCCAGCCATTGTGATCATTTGGGGAGTGAATCAGCAGGTGGAAGATCTTTCTCTCTATATTGCAGTCGCCCCATAAATCTGCCTTTCCTCTCATCCATCTCCATTAGCCTAAGGTGGCCTTGCCTGTCTTTATGAAAGAGAATTCACTGACTTGAGGGATTAACACAGTTATCTTAATAAGCCTACAATCACCAGACTTGAAGAGTCATTTGCCTCTCCAATAAATACAACTTTGATGGACTTTGATATAACTGGGGTGATTTTTGGAGCAGGATTCTGGGGCTAAACAGGATGTAGCTGCCACCTGCTTGTAACCATCAGACCCACTGGAGCCCTCTTGGCCACCCTAAGTTCCCTAAAGAGCATTGCATCACTAGCCAATCAAAGGAAGTTCACAGGCACCACTGACCATCCAGGAACTTGCTTGTTCACCTCTCAAGCCCAGTTTAAAGCTGTAAGAATCTTATCCCCCAACTCCTGTGGGTGTTTGGAATTTAGCAATAGCTGTCCAGCTCCTTGCTCTGGGCTTTGCAATCCATATTGACTGTGATTGGCTTTCTTTGTGTTAGGCAAACAGACCTCACGTGAGGGTTCTATGGCAGCACCTCCAACTAGTTTGGTGTATTGTTTGGCAGCATTCAGCTAATGTTGAATGAGGAAGCCATTGTGATGTTTTTGTCTTGTTTAGCCCCTCCTTTATTACCATCCCAAGGTAAGGACACTTGTTGTGGATTTGTTTAGATACAGTTTGGGAGAGGCTGGGGTACGAACATGAGAACTGATCTGTGCTTTCTGCTAAAAGGCAATGGACTTTGAGGACAGTTTGCTTTGGGAGGAAAAAAGAAAAGAATAGAACTCTATCAGCCTTTAACTGCCCATCTGTCCTCTCCAAACACCTAGACATTCCACAGTGTCGTTTGTCCACAAATCCTCATGTAATTCTGAAACTACAGTATTGGGAGATGCATCCTTCTTTACACATGGTCTCTTGTGATTTTTTAACTTCAAGACACTTTATAAGAATTTCACTAATTTGTGGAGGAAGGAAGAACAACACACAAGCATGATACACTTTGGGCCCATGTCTCCTTACAACTATGCCAGATCCATGATGTTATTATCCTTGAAGATGCTTCAACAAAATATTTTAACTTTTTAGACTTAGCATAGAATACCATTACATAACAGTTGGCCACCATTTCTTTTTAAAAAGCTTCTCATCTTTTATCATTCAGGTTCAAAGGTCCATGAACAATGTTGATCAGTTTCATCCATGAGTTTGAGTCTGCGGCACTCAGCATCTGCATGTGATTGTGGCTTTTTTTTTTTAAATGAAAACCAGAGGAGCAATGTTTATTTTAACCTAAGCAGGTGGTCCTGAAAAACACTAATTATAATGGAAATAATACCAAGTCATAATAGAAATTAATAACTTGTTGATTGACACAAGTAAGCTAGGATTTGGGGCCATGTATATTACAAGCAAAAGCAGAATCCAAGCATTTGCTTAAAGTGTGCCATGATGTAACTGCAGGTGTGTGCAAGTATGTGTATGTCTCTGTCTCTCTGGTGTGCAAGAGGAAGGGAAAGATTATAAAAGATCAATACCTGCACAATTGTATTTCATTAAAAATATAACTTGTAACATATTTACTTCTTGGTTAAGTGCACTTTTCACATGGAATTTCATAATGGCATGTAGTTATGTGAATGTCTGATTATCCTGAGTGGCTTAGGCTTTATAAGGCACATCTATCGTGGGTTTTATTGTTTCCTAACATATTCCGCACTTAGAGTTTGCAACTTGTCACTTAGCTGAATAACACTTTGATTTGGTAGTGGTTGACCAGCTAATACGAGTCGAGGTTATGAGCTCTTGGTCTGCTCTGCACTAACTTGGCTGCTGGCAGGACCGTGAAATATTTTCTAACCCTGGACAGTTTCAGCTGGCTCACACAGATGGCATGTTTAGTTTTGTCACTACATCTAGGGAATAGCATTTTAGTGAGATTATCTTCATACATCTCTGAAATCCAAGAACACATCTCTTTGGCACTAACATTACGAGCACAATGAAAGAATTGGTGACCTTGTAATTGAGACAGCTGACGCTTTGATGGTAAAGAGGCTTCAGGGGGGTTGGTAACTGTCACATGGCTTTCCATGGGGATAACTGCTATGACTTTTCCTGAAAACGTCTCTAGTAGCAGTTTTCCATCGGGAGGCAATTTAGTCCTTCCTTCTCATGGAATACTTGGAAAATATCTGGAGACATTTTTACCATCACAACAGAGGAGGTCCCATGCTTCCTATTCAGCAGAGCCCAGGGAAGCTGCTAAACCTGCAATACATGGGACATCCCCCTACAACAAAGAACCATATAGGTTTAATATGCCAACAGTATCAAGAGTAAGAAAAATATCAATAAAAGGTTTCAGAAACAGCTAATTGGCACCAAATAGGTCAAATGAATCACAAGTCTAGGCCAAATCCACTCCATGAGGGGGAATATTTGAAAAAGTTGTATTTGGCAGTATTGAAGGATCCAGAGCATTCCTGTGATGCCAAGGACAAAGTCTTCATTCTCCTTTTGGGACCTAATTAATATTCCTAACACCTTATTCTCATTTTCTAAAATAAAACATCCAGTGTTCCTGTTCCTGGTCTTTGGGCAGTTTTGCAGAGAGGAAAGAAATTCAGAGCCCACACTGACATGCCACGTTCACATGTTCACATGTTCACGTGTCCCTGTGCACTTTCACCTCCACTATATGAAGAGCTGTCCATCATACACCTGTGGCGATTCGGGGGCCAGGACTAACAAGGAAGCTCGCAGGAGCTGCTCACTACCCAGGCCTGAATTACACAGCTGCAGAGCAGCTGTAAAATACCTGCTCCGATTTCCCAGTACCCAGAATTATGTCAAGATTCATTCATATTAAGTCACCCTGGGATCTGCAATCTATTGTAAACTAAACTAATTTAAGAAGGGCATCTGTTGTGTTCCCTCTCACATTGCCTTCAGCAGCTTTTCCCATTTTAGTAGAAGGTTTTTGTTTCTGTGCTTCATGATAGCAGCAACTCCTCCCTCCACGAAATGCTGAGCCTTTGCCAACTTTCCAGCCACACTCTAAATAAGTCAACTATGTTCCAACGGGTGGCAGAGACACAACTGTGAATTTTCCTATGCAGATGGTTTGATACACCTAACTGAAGACATATTTTTTAGATGGCCTTAATATGCTCTATGGAAATGTATAACATGTCTCCACTGGTTCAAGTAGAGAATTTGGGTAAATGCGTTGCACCATGCACAGCCATGATATTTTTAAAGAAAAAAAAAATACCCCACCAGGTCTGTTGATGTAGACATTTGTGCCAGGTACATGTAAGAAGAACATCAAGGGATTTGAAATTAATCCATTTGTGCTTTGTAATGTGTCGCATAAAGAAGACTACTTATTTAAGGTTAAACCTAATCCAGGAGAACAGCTTTCATGATCATAAAATACAGCTATGTAATTTAGAAGCTCACATTTCTTTACTGACTTTTGAAGTCCACAAAATAGGAATACATTTTCTTGTAATAGAGCTTCACTGAAGCATGGTCAGAGCGCCAGGACTTGAAATTCTGACTTCTGAGAAAGCTTTGAGATGGGCTCAAAATTAGCAGTGGAAAAGACATATCCCTGGGAAACTTCAGCTCCTGCCAAAGAAGGGATTTGGTATTTTTATGTTTGGGTTTTTCAGGCAGAAGAATTTTTATTTTTTTGCAGTGGGATAAATGGATTAAAAGGCTGACCTTTTAACAGAAGTTGAGTCCTTCTTCAGCTGGGTTTGGGGCTTTTGGGGGTGCAGGGTATAGGAAGCCACTGCTGACAATATTACTACCACAGTGCTTGTGATAAGTGGTTCTAGGAATGCATCGGGAGAAAATGGCCATAATGGTAATAGTAATAATGCACTCGCTTAGATGGGGGGAAGTTTTTAGCAGTGGGAGTAAATTGCTGCTCTCAGTATCCCTATACCCTGGAACTGTTTTTGGTAGTCTCAGCTGATGGATAGCACAGGTGTGAGCCTCACAGATTTACACACAAAAATAGGATTTTAAGTCGCTGTCCCAGGGAGCTAATAATTTCTTAGAGGCGAGGCCCTTAGTTATTTATTATAGATAATGATCAATTTAGAATGAACAAAGTTGGAATTTCCAAATCTGCTTCAAACTTTCTTATATAGGTAAATGCCATAAAATAAATGCAGCTGCTAGTATATCCCAATTCTCCCTTTATTCTGAACTCTGCTCAGATCTTCTGTCCAAACATGCCAGGCACCATCGCTCTTTATTCCTTTACCCTGGTCTTGTTTGACTTGTAGTACTATTTAATCTTCATTTAAAAAAGCTCAACTTGCTTATTTTCAGTTCTTTCGTTGGAGCTATTGCTATTCCTTCCCCAAAACCACAATGCAAAATCAAAAAGGCAGAAATCAGGAATGAGAAAATTCTGTTTCATTCAGGATTTTTTTCTCAGTATCTAGACCAGAACATGTCATGTAATAGATGAATAAGTAAATAATACATCTTTTGGGTCATTTTCAAAGCCATTTATTATGACTTTCTGGTTGATCAGTCCATATTTGCAGAATGAGTGATGTTGTCATGTACGTTGCATGGATGAATGAAGTGGGGCAGGATTAAGTGGATTTGGTGAAAAAAAGATTAAGACACCTTGTGTTCCTAAATCTGCTAGATCTTGGTCGAGCTTCTTATCTCTGTAGCACTGATACAAATCCCAAATCTTTTTCTCTCTCGGCTCCTGTGACTAATTTCACTCCTTCATTAATGATCATTCCTTCATAGTCTTATTCATGAACTTCTTTTACTTCTTCCACCATTAGAAGGCTTCAGAGTTCAGAATCAGAATCACTATAATTCATTGCTTTCCTCAATTGTCACACAAAATCTATTTTGATGATTTTATTCCAAGAAATATCTTAAATATAGCCACTTTTTCCATTGCCAGGGGACAAAGCCCCACTCATTATCATAGTGGAACCCTGTATTTGGTGTCCCTTCTTTTCCCTATGTCAAATTTACTAGTGCTCAACTCAGTTCTACATGGGTTGCCTACATTCATCTGAGTCACAACTCTTAAAAAATGTGATTCTTTTTATTTTGAGTGAATTTTATGGAAAACATCCTTCAAAAAGACTCAGTTTTGTCTCCAGGAGCAAGAATTCCTACTTCAATCCAGTGCTTTCAAGTTTTAATGTGTGTACACTCAGGTAAGGGAAGTTTCTTCTGATTCAGTTTGCCTGGATTGAAGCCTGTGATTCTGAGTTTCATGTTAGGCCAAGGCTGTGCTTGTCTCCATCCATGTCGAGGAGTCAGTGTGAGCTTGGAAGATTGCTCCATTTCACTTTCATACTTAGAGCTCTTCACTGCTTTCTGTTACACACTGGATTCAATGAAGTTATTTAGTATTATACTCTAATCCTTACTTGATCTGTTACCCACCTACCTTTGAGTCTCCTCTCATTCCAGTACTCCAGCTTCCTCTATCAAAGACATGTTACTGCCCTACACTTGTTCAATATTCTAGTCGTTAGAGTGTGGAAATTATATTCAGAATCCCAAGGAACAAGTCCCAGCTCCAGCACTTCCTGTCTTTATGAGAGAGGAATGTAGGTCTTTCACTTCTATTTTTTCTTTTGTAAAATAGACATACATTATTTTCAACCTGTAGGAAAACTATGACGCCTAAAGGAAATATTGTACATAAACATTTCGGAAAAAAACATGTGGATGGTGTCTAATCACTATGCCATTATTGTGTTTTCCTCCTCATTTGTCTTCTTTTGGTAAAATTTGAGATGTGGGGAGGAGAGCAGTAGGAAAGATGGGGGTAGAGACCGAGATAGAAAGAGGGAGGAAGGAAGAGCTAGAGCGAGCGAGATTCCATCTACTGGCCACTTCTCAAATGCTGGCCACTTCTCAGCTGCTGGGGCTGGGACAACACTGAAGCCACAGCCTAGAAGTGTAATGCAGGAGTCCCATGTGGCTGCAGGGACCCCATTAGTGGAACCATCACTGCCATCTCCCAGGGCACGCCTTGGCAGGAGATTGGAATCAGGTGTGGGAGCCAGTTATCAAACTGTGGTGTTGTGACAAAGGACACTGACATTGTCAGCAGTTTCTCATCTGCCAGGCCGGATTCCTGCCTCTGTTTTATCCTGGTCACATCATTTTTCTATCTAGCTTTTAGTAGTGCTTTTCTTGCCACCACGACATTTCCAGGGTTTGTTTATTTCCCCTGGCTCCTTCTTGCCTTTTGGGTGCAATGTTACCCTCCCAAAGAGATATTTTAGAACTGCTTATCCACCTTAGATATACCTCTTCCACCTCTCTTTGACCACATCTTATTTGTCTTTAAAAAAAAGTTTAAAAATTTCCCCACAAGAGCAGTTTTATTGATGACTCCAGAATATTCCCTCCCAAAAAACCACGTGAAGTGAACAAGAACCTTAAGATTTTATTGTCTTCATAACAAATCAGAGGATGAAGATTAGAACTGGATTGTTTGACCCTTTCTCTTCTTATCTTCTCCCAGTTCAGAATGTTCACATCTTTTAATAGCCAACATTCTCTTGGAGTTGCAGTTGGGCTCTGCACACTCAAGCTGCAGCACAATCTTCATTGTCATTTTGGTCTTTATCCAGGCATTGTTTCCCCTGGACATAGAGGGAATCTTTGCCCTTCTGATACTGTGTTACTTCGTGGGGCTGCTCCTTGCCACACTTCTTGCAGAAGGTCTGGGACATTTTTCAAAAGCATTCACTAGGTTTGCAGGGCACTATCAGCATGAAAAAACTTATTTGTTTTCTTTGTAGATTTTTGTCTATGTGTTTGTTGCGTTTCACTGGCTAGGTTGTAGGGGACAAAAGCCTGTCAGTAAGTTACATTAATCACGCTCATGGTTTATGTATTTGGGACATGACGATTGTAAAAGAAGATCAGCAATAGATGGGATTCAGGCAAAGAGCTCCAGCCCTTTGGCATAAACTGGCTGAGAAAGTGTGAGCAGGCTTAGAGAGTTCTGAAGTCTTCTTCTGCACCAGGAAATAGTGAGCTCAGGCAATTGGTCTAGAGCAATTAGGGATGTATGCTGAAAAAGTCCTACATTGAGATGTTTTCCCAGTGGCCCCTTGCTTCCATGCCCAGGGTGCCTTTGGTAGTTATGGGTGGGATTCAGATTCTTTGCTCTCTGTGCAAGCTGTCATTAGGATCTCTGGACAGAAGATCTAGCTGCCTTTGTGTGACCCGGGCTCAGGGAGCTCCTGGCATGCATGTTGTTAAGATGATAAATTTTGAAGGCAGACGCTACAGATGCTGATTAGGAGTCTTAATTAACCTGGATAATTAACCTCCTGGAATTTCAGTCTCCTGATTTGTAAACGAGGCACCTCATAGGCTGGTGTGACATGTGGCATCATTAAGAAATACATTCTTGGTCTCTGTGTCTAGTTCCAGAGAGAGAGAAAGAGAGAGAGAGAACTTGACACTCAGATAGATGGGAGTATTAGAAAAGAAGCTTTTATTCCTCTTGATCCTTGACCCCCAAGTTCCTGACACAGAGCTCTTAAGACCTTTGTAATGTCTTTGTTATTAAAGATTGATTTATTTACAGAGTTGCAGAGGGAGAGACAAGAAAGAGAACTTCCATTCACTGGTTCGCTCCCCAGATGGCTGCAGTGGCCTGGGAGCTTCTTTTGCATCTCCCATGTGTGTAGTAGGGGTCCAAGAACTTGGGCCGTCTTCTGCTTTTTCCAGGCCATTAATAGAGAGCTGGATTGGAAGTGAAGCATCAGGATTCAAACTGGCTCCCATTTGGGATGCTGGTATTGAAGGCAAGGGCTTTACCTGCTATGTCACAAAATCCCCTTTGTAATGCCTTAAATAATAATGACTTCTGACACAGAGCTCCTCAATCCCTTGTAACCCTCTCATGATAGGAATATAATATCCGTGCTCTACTTGGGTCATGCTTGGTAGACCTTTAGATGGCCTCAGGATGGGAGCTAGTTGTCAAGAGATCACATCAAGGAGAAGGTTTAAGCTTCAAATCCTCTTCCCTGACCACTAAGGAGAAGAAAGGGGTGAGGGTTAACTTGATCACTGATGAGCAGTAATGAAATCAAGCATGTTTGGCAAGTGAAGCCTCCACTATGGCCTCTCCAGAAACTAGAGAACTCGCGATTGCTCACATATGAAGGGGCTGCGAAGTTGTCACCAGAGAGGACTTGGTCTGCGTTCCCTCTGTCCCATACATGGCACTCTCCATGGCTGTGGCTGTTCTTCCCTGTCTTTTGCGATACTCCTTATAGTTTGTTAGTAAACTTGTTTCTCTGAATTTTGTGGACCACCTGAGTAAATTTATCCAATTGGAGAATAAAGCAGAGGGAGCCTGGGTTACCAGCAGTTGTCAGAAGTATAGCTGTCAGTGTACTATGAGTGATTGGTGTTTGCAGTGAGCTGGGAGCAGTCTTATGGGACAGTGTCCTTCCCTTTGGGATCTGACTCCAACTCCAGAAAGAAAGTCAAAGTGAAATTGAATTATAAGGCACTCAGTCAATGTCCACTGAAACATGCTTTGCTGATGGGAGATGGGGGGGTGGAATTCCCACACATTTTTTGATGACCAGAGGTAAAGCAGTATCGTGGTGACTATGTGAAAATTGGGTGAACCTCCCCCCACCAATTCTTTTCTTTGTCTTGTCTTCTTTAGAAGTTAAATCAGAGGATTAGGATTTTCTGAGATTGTTCTGATTCATATAAATATGTGATTAGGGAAGGGGAAGGATCAAATGGCCAAGGGTGAGGAAACATTCTTGGCTGGCTGTGTGGGATGGAGCTCACATTAGTAGCTAAAGGTCAAGTTAACATTGGATTTTAGAGATGGAGTCAATCGCCATGGAGCTGGTTCACTTGATGCTAGACTAAGATTCGGCTTTTATGAGCCTCAAAGCTACTGTCCCAAAGGAAAACTTAAAACAGAAAGGGTCTCAAGGAACTCTGGCTACCAACAAAACTGTCAACATTGGAACAGAACCAACATAACCCTCGAGCCCTGTATATATTGTGTCCAAGTACATATGCAGATGCTTTCCTCTTAAACAAAGCAACAGTGTCTTGAAAAAAAAAAGCAAAGAACTCATACTTATGATGCATCATTAGACTTCAGCTCTGGGGATTTCATCTTTGAACTTGTTTTCAAATTAAGTAGCAGTCTCACTGCAATTACTGGGCAGTCACCCTCTTTCAAAAGGTGTCTACATTATGGTATCCAATCCCAGCAGGAAACAGACAGGAAGCCCACTTAGAATCATTATAAGGTCTACAAAAGCTATATTCACAAGAGTGTGGGTAGAGGAACTGGGAGGTACGGGAGCAGGAGGGGAGAGAGGAGAGAGGAGAATGGCGAGGGAGACAGTTATCTGCCATCCCTAAATGCCCACAATGGCTGGGACAATATCAGGCTAAAATCAGTAGGAGAGACTTCAGTCAGGGCCTCCCACCTGGTAAGCAGGAGCCAAATTAATTGAGTTATCATGACTGTCCCCAAGGGTCAGCATTAGCAGGAAACTGGAATCAGAAGTAGAAAGAGTTGTCCAACACGGACATGCTGATATCAAATGTGGGTATGTTAATTGGTAGGACAAATGTTGCCACCATATTAATGTTTTTTTTAATATGACATATTCGATGTTTTTCTGTATTTCATTTCAATTTATGTATGAAATCTTATATGAAAATTTCATTGTCCAGCACTATTCCATGTGTTTTAATATTACTTACTTAATTAGTTTTTACCACAATCCCATGAAGTAGGTGTTATTACTATGCCAAAGTCACACATCTAGTGAATGGTGGAGTATGGTCCATCTGTTCGGTGAGGCCCACGTGTAACCAGTCTGCTGTACTGACTCTCAAATGTGATGTGTTACAATAGCAGCCTTATTCTTGATCTCTGTGTTTTACTTTGTACCTAACTCTATGTTTCAGCATGAATTCATACTGCAGTTCTTTTCCTTGATCATTCTGTGTACTAACTAGGTATGGAAATAAATATTTCATCAAAGAACAGGGCATGTTAGTAATAAGCTAAAAAAATCAGGTAGAAAAAAAATGTATTCTCCAACACATATCCACTCCCTACCCCATTCAAAACACTGAAGGGAGAAAGAAATAGAAGAATCCTTTGTTATTTAGAGTTAACTTTCACCTGAGTCACTTAAATAAGACAATGTGTGCAATTGACTCTGCACATTTGATTAACTGCATAGGAACAGAAATAATTTATTGGTAATCATTTAAATAACTGCCAAACATGCAGTATGATATGGGCATTTGGTTCGTATGAGAGAGCTTTGTGGATTTGGGGACTTTCAGGGCAATTCCACTAAAATCTCTTTATGACAGTATAATTGTGGAGGCAAAATGCATATGCATAAAAGCTGCGTGTGCCCATAGTCTGAACTTGAGTGTTTTTAAAATTTATTTGAGAGGTTTGGGCTCAATGGCTAAATCCTCGCCTTGTATGCCCCAGGATCCCATATGGGTGCTGGCTCATGCCCTGGCTGCGCTACTTCCCATCCAGCTCCCTGCTGACGGCCTGGGAAAGAAGTAGAGGACAGCCCAAAGCCTTAAGACCCGGCAGCCAAATGGGAGACCTGGAAGAATCTCCTGACCCTTGGCATTGAATCTGCTCGGCTCCGGCCATTGCAACTATTTGAGGAATGAACCAGTGGGTCTTGTTCTCTGCCTCTCCTTCTCTCCACAAATCTGATTTGCCTTTCTAATAAAAATAAATAGATTAAAAAAATTAATTCAGTTGAGGACACAAAGGACTCACAAGCCAGAGAAGTGCTGTCTTGGGGGTTACATGACAGGGCTGAGCAAGTGGGCCAACTCCCAGGGCTAGGTCTTTTCCTTTCTCCCTGGGATGTCCTCTCCTTTGCCTGCTAGACCCCTCTCCAGCTCCAGGACTCAGCTGAGTGGCTTATCCTCAGGGGAAAAATGTGCTCACTTCTAGATGGAGTTATGGTCCTCAGTTAGATAATTCCTCCACTTTTTTTCTTCTTTAAGTGTCAGTTAAAAGATTTTTGTATATTTATATTAATGCTTGTTCTCTCTACTAGATTGTAAATTTTGTAAATGCCCAATTTGGGTTTGTTTTATTCTCCCTTACGATCCCAAATTCTGGCATAGCCTTCCCAGGAATTAAAAACTCGATAAAGGTTTGTTGATTGATTAAATAGGTCAATGGCTACTATTTATGATTGTGGCAGTGACATAGGATTGACACTGTTCTTCCTGGTTTGAATGAGGAATATTTTCTGGTTTCCTAGGCTATGTATAAAAAATAAATTGGTTAGCTCAGATTTTTCATAACCTTTACAGATTCAACTTTTTTTTTTTTTGGTAGGAATATGAGAGGATGGAAGCTGAGGGTAGGATGACAAATAGTCCAGGTGAAACAAACGACCATCAGATGCTGGAAGAGAGCTGTGTGCTTTCATCCTCTGCTTCACATTTTTGGAACTTATCACTTATAACAGAAATTTTTATTGTTGTGTGCTTAAAAACATAAAGGAGCACGAGTTTTTCATGCTAATATGCTGCTTGGGATGTCTGAATACCATAGAAGAGGGTTTAGGTTTGAAAAAGTGGCTCCACCTCTAATTCCAGGTTCCTGCTACTATGCACCCTGGGAGGCAGCAGCATGAGGCCTTGCCATGCCCACATGGAGGGTACGGGCTGAGCTCTGACTTCTGGTTTGACTGTTGGAGCCAATTGGGGAATTAGCTGCTAGATGGATTATCTCTATCTCTCTATCTATCCTCTCTGCCTTTAAGATAAAATCAAGACAGGCAGGCAGGAAGGAAGGGAGAAAGGAAGGAGAAGAGAGAGGGAACAAATGAGGGAAGGATGGATGGAAGGAAGGAGAAGAATCATCAACACACTTCTTCAGTTTTATTTAAAAAACAGAGTGATGCACTAAGCTGGAAAATCTTTGGCTAGACATCTTTTAAATATCTGAGGTAACATACACTTAACTAGCAATCCTTGCTAATTACTGAGCTCCTAATCTATTTAAGAAGAGAAATGAGGCTCCAGGCGGGAAGTGCGCTAAAGCCAACATGTTCATCCCTTTCACCTTTGGCTCTCAGTAACTCTCCTTTGAGCATGCTCAAATGCCTCAGTTTCCAGCTTTCTATGGTGTCAGATGCTTAAGAGAAAAAACATTTATTGGAGAATTCAAAAATTCCCATCCAAATGACTGATGTGATCTGTTTTGACCTATTTCAGGGAAACTTTCCATCTTTCTGAGATGATTTTGGTGGGGACCATCCTAGTAGACTCCAATCCCTGAAGACCAGGGAGTTGGGCATGGCCAAAGCCATGTTTTTTGCACACATTTATGGCAATTGCATTGCCCTTGACCTTAACAAGTTTTCTCTATCTAAGTCCCTTAGGCTTTGATGCACTGTCAAACTATTGCATCAATAGCCCAGTGATCAATACTGAGTTTCACTGTTTTGACAGGTTAATAATGTTAACTGGCATTTTAAACATAGAAATCCTTTCCAATATGTGCTTTATACTCATCCTCACAATCTGGTCAGTGGACTGTTTTTACAGGAAAGATGCCATGGACAAATATGACTCAAAGCCATCTCACATTTCTAAATATCAGAATACTTTCCTATGTGTATTTATTCTATCTGGAATTCAGCTGAGAAATAGCTGACAATAGTATGAAATGTCTGTAAGCAACCAAATGTATTTCTCAATATCCATATATTAAGTTTATATGCTTTGTTCACAGGGTCCCCTGATCTTTGCTCTGAGCCTGCATAATATTGCCTTATACACAATTTAACAAACTTAGGAAGATGGCTTCCTAGCTCTGTGTATATTAGAAACAATATATCAGAAAGGAAAAACCCATTAGAATCAGTAAGAAGTCATAGCTGACGGTCATATTGTGACAAAAGTGCAGAAGAAATGACAAAAGGTAGATTTGAACACTACAAATAAACCAACAGCCCAGTGGCCTGGGGTCATTTTGTATGAAGGCAAGTGAACCTGCCCACCCATATGTGGAATGAAGCATTTCCATATCACAACTCTGCAGGGCAGTAAGATGTTCATGGTGTTGACCCTGAGTCATTGAGCATAATGAGGAGGCAAAATCGTAACAAGTAGCCAATGCTTAAGAAGCAGAGAAGTATTCAGTGTATTTTACAAATATTTTCTAAAATGAAATGGCTCAAATGAAACACATGGCAAGAATATACTGAACAAGTTATGGTTATCTGGAAAATTCATTTGAAACACCTTCTTATACTGTTGAGTCAATAAAGTGTGTTATGTAGTGGGCACTGAAGATTACAGCTAATAACATCTTCATTCTACACCCACACTGAGTATGAGATATTCAGGAGCTCACATTTCCGCAGATGAAATTTAATAAAAGTATATTGTCTCTATTTCTAACATGGCTGGCATTAGTGCTATGGAAAAGGAAACCTGCACACATGCACACACATGTATGTGCATACACACACACACACGCACACACAGAGCTTCTAGATGTTTGTACTTGACTAGCTACTTCCAGTTGGGAGGCCAGAGAGGAGATATATTTTCCAACCTGTGTAAACTTCAAACAGTATGGTCAACAACAGATTGAAGTATTTAAGTTAGCAAATGTTTTTGGTAAAGTAAAGGAATGTCATTTAAACAACCAATGTGAGAGGAAGAAAATGTTAGCATTCTGAAAAGCTTGGCTCTGCCTACCTCAGTATTATATTTGGCAGACAGAGGAAGACTTACATAATGCAGGCATTTGTTCAGACTGACTTGCTCTCTTTGTGAATCTTCTCCGTGCCAGTGCTGTGTATTTTCTCCTCTCTCAATGTTAGACCTGTCATTGTTCTTCCTAGGTCTTACATGGAGATACATGCTTTGAAATGACCCAGAAGAGGCAAATAAATGCTCAGCAGTCCTCGCCCTCTTGGCCATGTCTCACTCTTCTGAATGAACCATGCATGTGGTATGCTCAACATGCTGGTTTGGATATAGTCTCCATCTCAAAGCCCATGATGAATGTTTTAGAGTTATGGGGTGCTGTTGCTGGCTTAGGCAGTGTCTGATCTCTTATTAACTGGGGGAAGTTAGTGGAGACTGCCCAGACATATAAGTCAAATATGTATCTTTTCAATGAATCCTATATATATGCAGGCCAGTAATGTATAACAAAATGAGAGTTAACAGATGACAACCCAAATCATTCTAAGAAATCCCAGGAGTGATGTAACCAACATTTATTGAAGGAAAATATTTCCACCTTTTATCCATTGTGGGCTAGTATTTCTTTTATATTTCTATGCCACAGATCAGTAGATACTTTTTTGTTTGTTTGTTTTAGATTCACATCCTAACTGACCACATGGCTTCCTTTGACATAAGTTCTTTTTCTAATTGATTTGCTTAATGAAAATCCATTTCTTTTTCCATATCTGGTCCATCTATCTTGGGAAGGGATGGGCCCCAGGAAACCAGTCCTCAGTTGGCTCTAAAGAATGTGAGAGAACCTCCTCTCCCCAAATCATGTCAATCTGACTATATGAAACTGCTGTTGAAGAATCATGTATTACTTTGTACATTGTCCAAATGACCTGTACCCATGACCAATGGGAGATTATAGCTCACCTGGAGAATAATAACACTATTTCCATACAACACTCCAAATTGGTTGGAAGCATTGCTGTGAAACCCATCAACTTGGTCTGCTGACTCGATGAGCAGACAACCAAGTACAGAGCAAGGAGGCGGGCAGCTCGGGCTTTATTCCATTTCTCTCTGAGGAGTTAGGTGTGAAGTTCTTGTACGTTGCGATTAGGGCCCAGAGGTACAAGTTCTGTGTTCACGTGTCTGATTGGTCAGTGGAGCTCATGACCACCCTTTGATTGGTCAGTGATGCTGTGTTCTTTAGGGAATTTATGATGACCAGGTGGATGCCATTTGATCTTGATTGGGGGATTATATAAGGTAGCAGTTACATTCTACCAAGCCCTGGAATTTCCCTACACAAGTCACCTCAGGACAACACTGGTCATCAAGATCCTTATCTATTGGAGGAAAAGCAAAGGACTTCTTGAGTCTGGTGATTAGAACTTTGGGAGTTCAGGTATATCACCCCCTTAAGTCAGTGAATTCCTTATTAGTAAAGCACAGGCAAAGACACCTAGTGCTTAGGGAGACAAAAGGCTGGATCTTTCTCTTACATTATAAGGGTTCAGTTTCAATAATTGAGGAGTTTTTTAATAGACACAGTTTTTAATATGTATTTATGTGTTTATTTAATAGCAGAGACAGACAGGGATCTCCTATCCATGTTCTCACTCCCCATAGTCCTACAACAACGGGGGCTAGACCAGGTCAAAGCTAGGAGCGGGAAACTTAATTTGAATCTCACATGTGGATGGTAGAGAATTAAATACTTCAGCCATCACCTTTTGCATTCCAGTGCACACGTTAACAGGAAAGGAACTTGACATAAGGGATGGTGCAACTTGTGTACTTGTCTCATGGGAAATAATTTTCATGTGGACAATTTCAGTAAGCAAAGCAAGATGTATTCAAGATGGAAACCTCTTCGTGAGAGCAGCAAGGAGGGAGATTTTAAAGAGGAAAAGATCCCCAAATTTGGCTGTAGTGGATGCTTTTAAGCACAAGTTTGAGGGAGGAAAAAATGGGACCATATCTAACAATCATCAGAGAGTCAGAATTTTATGTAGTTTGGGCAAAGCAGTCATCAGAATGTATGATGGCTAACTTCTTGTTCCTAGTCTCATGATATGTTGAAAGCTTGTCTCCTCATTTTCTCATGATAAAGTTGGAAGCTCAAAAGAATGGAGGGTAGTGTTTTGGTTTGGGAAAAAAAACACAACTTTTGGGGAAACGAACACTTTGCATTCTCTTAAAGAGACTGACTTACTTTCCTTGCTACTTTGTAATAAAGCTGGAAATCAGTGAAGTGGGATTAACACTCCAAAAAGCTGCCTATCTGCTGCTATTCTCATGGGAAAATTGGAAGCCCCGAGTGGGTTCCTACTTTGATATTGCTAAATGCGGATTTGGAGGAGAAACAAGCATATTGTACATGTTTAATGAAATTCTTGTTTTTCAGTTCCAACAGGGACCTGGACCTGTATGCCTGTTGAGACTTAAACCTTGGCCTTGCTAAATGGGATGTTGTACCAATTGCACACCCTAAGACATGGCAGATTTTATTGTTTTGCTTTATTTATTTTTAATTTTGTTTGCAAGAAGAGAGAAATAGTGAAATCGAGAGCAAGAGAGCTAGAGAAAGAGAAGGAGAGTGGGAATAAGAGAGGGGGAGGGAGGGAGAGAAAGAGAGAGAGAGAGAATGAATGAGAATGATATCTTCCATATGCTGGTTCACTCCCCCAATGCCAAAACAGTTGAGGCTGGGCCAGACCAAAGCTAGGATCCTGGGCACATTGGTAGCAATGAGACCCAGGTCTGTTGCTTCCAAGGCTATGTGCTAGCAGGAAGCTGCAATCAGAAGTGGAGCTGGAACTCAAACCCAGATACTTCAAGGGATGTCTTAATGAATGCATGCTGTGACCTAACTTTAAAGCACTTTTGCATAAATTATCTATTGATCAAAACAATCTTTGGTAGAGAAAAGCCATCTACCTTCTTTTCCCTTACATGATAACAGCAAGCACTTCTAAGATGTTCAGGATTCATGAGTGATAGAATTTTAGGTGATTCAACAATCATGTCCTTCAGACAATGAATACTGTATGGTGTTATAACACCCGGTTCTATCAAATCAAGGAAACAATGTGTGATAAATCTGCTTTCATGAACAAATAGAGAAAATCAGAAAGCATCCATAAACATGTAATGTAAGATGTGCAAAATACATGTACTTTCCTTATTTGAAGTCTGATGATGTGAATGAGTTGATTTATCTTTTCAAAGTGCACCTGGCAAAAACAGTACAGATTACTCAAGGTTGCTGGAAATTCTTGCCTGTCTGCTCACCCACAGGTTAGAAGTACATTTCAAAGAACTCATGACTTCCACACTGCAGTGGTCCTGCTAGCTCAATTAGAGGGACCAGCCTGGCCTTTTTCATCATACCCTGTGGGAATGCCCTTTGATATTGGTGGGGATCCTGGAGCTGAATGAGGGAACAGAGTGTGAAGTCAGTTCTAGGGGAGTATTTGATCTCTGAGTTGGGCCTCTTTGAGATCAGGCACTTGACTGGAGGGTTAGTCTCCGGTCACCTGAGGTCATCAACTTGGCTAGGCTAACTGCAGTCAAATAAAAACATTAACCTAAGGTAATTCCTGATTGGCTAGCTCTTAGTGATGTGTGCGTTCTCAACAGTAATGCCACAGAAGTAGGTTTGCTCAGGTTTTGAATTGAGGCTTCCTGCTGAAAGTGGTCCGGCGAAGAAAAGAAATTGCTTTCACAGATGCCAAAACTTGAAGCATTGAATAAATCTACAGGAATGTTCTAATCTCTGCCATCCTTATTCCCTTCACAATTTTTTGTTAGATCCTAAAGCTCCTAGCCTTTCTTTCTACTCTCTGTCTCTAACTGGGGTTAAAAACCACAAAGGTAGAGGAAGATGAAGAAATGACTAGTGAAACAGAACATAGCAATTTGAGGGAGGGATGGGAAAACAAACTTCTTTAAAATGTTGCTTTGCTGTTGTTATCAGGGTTGTTTCTTTTTTTTTAAAAAATATTAATCTGAGAGAGGAGAGAGACAGGTATATGTTAGATAATGTCCACCGACCGACCGCCTGCTTGGTGAAATAATATCGGCAAGTTGTTCAGAGTTGAGATGGAAGCTTTATTGGAAAATCCGCTCCTGGGCCCCATTCGCGCAGAGGGGAAGGAAGAGGGAAGCGAAAAGGGCGTCTGAGATACGTGTCTGGGAGTTTTATACCCATCTACACACGTGGGAGGGCAAAGGGGCTGTTCGTGTCCCAACTATGCAAGGAATGTCCATTCAGGTGTGCCATTGGTCAACTGGAATCCCGCCAGGTAGGTGACGTAACCGGCTCCTGTGGCCCCTCCTCCTGTGGGGGCGGGGCAGACCCGCCCCTAGCCTCCAGTGCCCTGGGGAGCCATCAGTATACAGAGAGACCACTTGTTTATTCCCCATGGACTGTACCAGGTTGAAATTCAGAGCAAGGAGGTCCATCCAGGGCTCCGTACCCCTGGGGGCATCCTGCCTGCCTCCTGGAGTGGGCAGGAACATACAAAATAAAAGGCCCTTGTTTTTTCTTGTGCCTGTGACCTCCCACAACCAAATTTCCTTCAGTAGAGTCCTTAACGGAAATGTAACGTGCTTGTTCCACTGAGGAAACATGATGGCACAGATGTCCTGCCGTAGTCCTCTGCCAAGGTTTCCTCATTGATTCCATGGGGTTTTCTTCTGGGTAAACTTCAGTACAGAAATCGGCTGCTGCTGCTTCTTTTTTTTCTTCACATAGGCTGTGGGCTGCATGCCTGAGTTAGAGCAGCAGTGGTTGCTTGCCGCCTGGTTGTTGTAGTTTCTTCATTTGGAACTCAGGTTGAAGAGTTAAAGACTCAGAGACCCTGAACCCTGAGAAAAGCCCAGGCACTAACATATTTTGCTACAGTAACAGATGCCTAGCAGGGAAGGCTTCTAGTGAACAGAAATGTGTACCATGACATTGTAGGTATAGACAATGGCAGAAAGTCCAGCATCCCTTTGCCATGTATTTAACAGTTTCATTGGAAGTCCATTTTTTATTTAGTATTGCAGATTCCTGCTTATTTGTACAGGGCCATTTTCTCCACAACAGTCTAGTTTTTCCATTGTTACTTAATTTTCAGTTGAAAATGAGAAATGAAGTTATGAAAAAAAAAGTTTTATGGAATTCTGTATGTATTACTATGAAAGATTTCCAAGTTTTTTGAACAAGTATTTAGAATAATGTGACAAATGGTATAGTATGTATTTCTGTGTTAACATTACAAAAGATATAAGAGGGATAACCTACTATTCTAAATATATTTAAAACTTAAGCAGTGTTAGCTCTTTTGGAAGGACATAGAATGAAGATACATGGGATTACTGAACAGGGCGGAAGGGAAACGTCATTGTGAACCATTTTTGTGTTTTTTGAATTTTGACCTCTGTAAATGCATTAGTTACTCAGAAGACAAACACACAAAAATACACCGAGGCGTACACATGTACACACATACACCTTTGTAAACAAATGTTCAGAATTGTTAAATTATTAAAACATGTGTTTCAATGATGGAACTGAAAAAGAAATTCACTCAAAAAGATGCAGGAGGTAAGCAACAACTTAAAGTCCATTTCAACATGAATTTATGAATGATACATCTAGTTTCCTGAACACAGCACTTTAAAAGTCCTTTTAGATTTGGAGGATAGGGATTGTGGCTCAATCAAATGGTGTCGGTGGTGATTAAACTGTGTTGTTTGGAGCAAGAGCTGGGAGATGCTGAAGACCATCTGTGCAGGTGGGGTGTGTGTGTGTGCGCATTTGCTTCTGTGGCAATGCTTGCTGCTCTGTGGGAACCCTGTGGTTTGTTTTCATTTTTAAGACACAGTGTTCCACAGGCACAGAAGTGAAGGATTAAATTATTTCTTTT
Organism: Ochotona curzoniae; assembly: GCF_017591425.1. Lineage (NCBI taxonomy): Eukaryota > Metazoa > Chordata > Mammalia > Lagomorpha > Ochotonidae > Ochotona > Ochotona curzoniae. The sequence goes on along the minus strand of NW_024465582.1, from coordinate 19,716,297 downwards.
AGTTACCACCTTAGGTAATATACCTTCTTGAAGCCAGCCTTACTCCTGGAAGGATTGCTAAGAACTTGATAGCTTGATTGCCTGTGAGGCTTGATGGCTTGACTGATGAGCATATAGAACAATGATATGGAAAACAAAGCCTGGGTATGGGATTCTGCTTTTACTTATTGCGTCATGTGTATAATAAGGACTTCACAAAAGAGACCTGGGTTCTGTTTTAACCTGTTGTGTCATGTGCACTAGGAAGGACTTCACAAAACAGAACAGTTTGGTCTGAATTGTTCTAGGTACATCTAAGGCACAGGGAGGGCAGGAAGGAATCCATTAATAGGAGACCATGTCACGGAGTTCCTTTTATTTAAAAAAAAAAGAAACAAAAATGTTGCATTCATTTTTTTTTCAAATACAGAAAAATAGAAAACTATCAACTCACTGTTGGCTTAATTTCCTTTAGAGCATGTCCTATTACACTGGGGATAAAGCCTAGGAGCACTTAAGCTAAGTTTACTGGGCCTTTGGTTATTATTAAGGCCTAAAAGCTGTAGAGATACATGGATTATGATGGAACTGGAGTAGGGTTTTCTCATCCAACGGGAATGCACAGTAGTGTGGAAATTCTGCAGACAATCTTGGAATATCTAGAGACCAAGTGGACATTAACATGGGTGTGGGAATGAGACATGGCATAGAGACAGTTGGCAGTGATTCTCTGGAGAAGTCTGTTCACAGGGTCTATTGACCTATGCGCCTCCATTGATAGCATCCTTCTCAAGGTTTTTTCTGAACAATCATTGCTTTCTATCCTTCTGTACATTTAAAAATATATATGATAGTCTTATCCCATATGACCAGGGCAAGAGACTTTTTGCCTAACTTGACATTGCAGTTGACAAGGGAATAAATACAAGGTTGGATTTCATTTTTATGTAAAACATTGATATTTTTATCATGGTATCGTTTATTTATGTTTTTTAAAGTCATTATGTATCTTGGTTACTGAGCTTTTTTGACTACCCATAAATATTTCGACTGAAATGAGCGTCTCACCTGCCTGATCGTAATCTCATGTTCTGGTCCTTGCTTTGCACTAAGGTGTGATTTGAAATACCAGTGGCCCACACTGATGTAGAACTGCCTCTTCTGATGGCGTGAAAGAAACGTTTTCTTTCCCTGTGCCTAGGGAAAGATAAAAAAGTCACCAAACTCCCATGACTTTTTTTTTCTATTAAGCATTGGCCAGTTCTTTGTGGATATTTGTATTCATGAAGTGTAGTTCAAGTTAGTGCAATTTATTTAAAAGTAGAATCCAAACTTAGCCATGTTTCTATTTACCAGAGAAAAAGTGAATCGAAAGTATGGAAAAGAGGGGTGGTTTTTGCTCTGGTGACCTTGTCTAATTCTTACTTTGATTTACAGTCAGACTATCTATGGTGTTTGTCTGGTTTTTTGGACAAGTATGGGCATGATCAAGATTTTTTTTTTCTGTAATGATTTTCTACCTTCTACCTTTTTGTGTTTTTCCCTACCCATTAATAAATCTGTCGTGATTATGCTATTGCTGGGCTGTGAATATGATTTGGGTCCACAACTCATGCAAGAGTTGTAAGTCCAAAAGACATATGTTAATGGTTGAGAAGGTAGAAACTAAATGTATGGTGTATTACGTAAGTATGCTACCTAGAGGTGTGTGTTGGAGAAGGGCTTGTGAAGAGATTGAATTAGATTAGACTAGGCCAGTAGGGGAGAGCTGCCATGATTAAACTCTGGTGGATTTACAGAAGACTACATGGAAAGATGGACATAGAAACACATGCACACACTATCTTTTTGTGTGATGCCCTGTGCCATCTCAGTACTCAGCCAGGAAGAATGTTCTTACCAGAAGTTGAACTGCTGAGGTCTGCCTTATAGTAGACTGGAAAGCTCTAGAACTGGGAACCAACGTAAATATATTTACATTATCTTGCCTCAGATATTTGGCTATAGTAAAGCAAGAGCAATACACCTTTATACTCCAATCTACAGTCTGCACTCCACATGTTTTGCTTTGTTCCTCCCTCCTTGCTTTGGTTCAAAGTTGCATGTGCATGACGGTAATGGAATCTCAGTGATTCCAGACTGATCAAGTATCAGTGTATTTTCTTATGTGCAGTCAGAGTGGTCTATGGCAGGTGAGGTTTATTTTCATCTAGACCTTATATGAAACATTGTGTCTCCAAGGGAACAAGCTTTCCACAGGTGGTATCAAGGATAGTTCAGGAAAGTGAATACTACAGTGAAATTTTAGACTGGAACCCTATCATTTTATAAAAATGAGAATGCTATCCCTATTTGTAAGTGAGTGCCGACAGCTGCTGGTATAAGGAAACAGTTTAAAATTTAATATTTACATCAATATTGAACTGGGCCCATTAGGTCAGGGAAAGGGACAAGGTGCTCCAGGATACATGCAGTGTTCCAAGTATCTGAGAAATGATGATGAAGACAGCAGAGTTGGATGGCTGTTGGTTGAGGTAGTTGATGTTTTCAAGAAAAACAAAATTACAGGATGAGTGGCTAATGCGAAAATAAAATATTAGTGTGAAAATCAGAAAGTTTCTTTTGTAATAGATTCTTATCTCTTGCACACTGAGGGTAAAATAAAAACAAAACAACAATGAAAATCCCAAGATGAAACAGAACTGTGTCTTGTACTTAAACCTAACAGTGGCATGTTCCTAGAGAGGACTGAATTCTCAACGCACGTTATCTCGGCCGAGATGAAGGCCTTGATTGAGAAAGAACTGACACAGGGTGGGAGTCTTTGGAATGCTGGTGGCTAAAATTAAGAATTTAGAAGAATTAATTCTAGATTCTTAGGAAATGTATTCTAGATTCTTAGGAAGACTTAATTCTATATTCCTAAGAAAATTGAATTCTAAATTCTTAGGAAACTGTAATTCTAGATCCTTATGAATTCTCTGAATTTACAAACGTATCCCAGAACACCTTCTGGATGTAAGATAAATAACCAATGTTAGAATATAATATGACCTAGCTACCTATATGTTGGGACACATATAGGGCAGGAGAGAGCTGAATCCACGAGGAAGCACAGAACATTAAATGCACACCCAGAATTCAGGAATGTATGGCCAAAACAGAATTCGGAAGGAAGCACCAAACAGTGAGTTGACTGGTATGAAAATTTCCTTTAGGAATTTGAGACTTAACACACTTGGAAGTGCCCAGGAGATGATATCAAGAGCTGCTAGAATGAATCGTAGAAGCCCAGAGAAGATGATTATCTGCACAATGTTTACTAGAAACACCAGAAATATGGGTGTGCATCGTGGAAGGAGGGGTCCTCTGGCCCGAGAAATGGGTGTGATGTGGTGGACACACAGTGTGTACTAGTTAATCTCATCTGTGTATCCACACTTGTCTGCACGTTGCTGTGATGGTCTCATGTAGATGAAATTAGCACTAATATCAATAGATTTTTGAGTAAAACAGATTACCCTCAATGATGAGGTGAATCTCATCTAGTTGGTTGAAATGTTTCAATATAAAAAAAAATTTATGTCCCAACAAAGAGGGAATTCTGCCCGTAGACTGTAAGTAGCTGAATGGCTGCAGCAACTCTTCCCTACTTTTCCAGCCTGGTTGCCTTGCAGATAAATTTATCTATCTACCTATCTATCTGTCTATCTACCCATCTATCTATCTATCTACCAATTATTTATCATCTCTCTTCTAGTTATGCATCTCCATTCTTCCCATCATATGTTAAGAGCCGTTATAGTGGAAAAGGACAAGCAGAATTCTCTAACGCTGTTACTCCACTGCAAAATAGTATAAAAATCAATATCATTTCCCAGAAGAAGGTAAAAATAGTTATGGCCTTCCAAATTTAAAGCATGCAGAATTGGTGGTTTCTATCACATATCCACTTTGTTGGTTGCTTTGTCTTTGTACAACCCAGATCAATTCTGTTAGCAGCATGTAACTGCAAAATCAAAAATCAATCAAGTCATCTTCATGGTTGCTGTTGTTCTAGACAAGATATTGAGATATCTTTTGTTGGGATGAGTATATGTCCTCAGGTTCATGATACATGACTATTGCTTTAGCAAATGCATTTTTCCTATCTTTATTAGGAAAGAAGATGCAAAATAGAATTCACTTATAGTAGGAAAATATATACTTATAGTTTTTGCCCTTAGACTATGGTTAACTCACTGTTTGTCATGATTAGTGCCAAAGATAGGTGAACCATTTGGAAATCCTAAGAAATATTATACTGACCCTTTGTGGCAAAGGTATTATATTACAAAAACCAAATGGATAAAACGTGCCTACTATATTGAATGTGTTAGTAAGACGTACAAGCCCCTGGGACTGGGAGATAAAATCTACAGCAATTCAGGGTGCTGTCATATTGGTAAAAACACCCACTGATTCTTTTCAGAGGTGGAGTGGTTTGGTCTCTGTCTCTCCTTTATGTAACTCTGTAATTCAAATAAAAGTAATGTAATAGATCTTTTTAAAAACTCAAAAATATGCCAGTGAAGGTCAATTATCTTTAAGGAAGGAACTACTGGTAGTATGACTGCTTTAATGCATTTTATAGGAAAAGAGATTTATTAGCGGCTTCGGCAATTTGTAAGAACCTGAAAAGACAGCAATTGAAATGTCAAGAACAAGGAAGTCTAGCAATAGAGGGAAATAAATATAAACTTATCGGAATTGCCAGGAAGTGCAAAAGTCTTTACATCTCGTGTTATTGCCCACTAGAGAGCATTAACCAGCCAGGAGGCAGTAAAAACTCTTTGGGTGGAACTGCATGAATTACCACTGCCAAAAGGATTAAGGCTATCACTTGGCTCCAGAGTATGGGATCCTATTTAGCAAGCCCAGTCTATGGATTAGCTTACCCGTGCCCCAAAACAGAGACCAATACCAAGCACTCAGTATGACATCATTCTTGAGAAAATCAAAGAATTAGTTTGGTATGTTGGTTACATTGTCCATTTGACCTTGGAATGGGTCTGGAGACAGGGTGCATTGTAAATATTTATTTTTCTTTCTGGTTTCCAGGAACTCTGGTCAACACCATCTTCTCTGGCTTGACCAACTGACATAGGGTCCTTCATAACATTTCATAAAATTTCAAATTACTTCTAATCTGGATTATATAAGTGGAAACATTAAGAAAGCCATCTTTTAATGAGACGGCAAACATTCACTTGCAGGATTTTGATATTATACTTGACATTACTGTTTATGCCATTACTTAGGTTTGTGGAATAACTTACTCATTTTTCCAAAATATAGTTCTTAGTTTGGATATATGTTCACCAGATGTCATAGTAGATCAGAGCCACATTTATGAGTAGGACATGAAAAGTTTGTACTGAAAGTACTTGAAACTATGAATGCAGCTAAGTATATATTATATATCCATTGATACATACAACATTTTAAGGAACAGAGTTTCAGAAATAATTCTTGAGATCATCTTCCACTTGTTGCTGGAGGATCCCACAACTGCTTAACTAAATTTTAGAGCACTCCATCTCTTTTTTGGGATTTACATTTAATTGTCATAAAATTCTTCTAAGGAAATGAATTTCTCTTCTCTGTAACATGTTACTGTTGGGGATATTTACTTGTAAAAATCTCAGTCTTATTCAAATTTTATTTTTTCTCCATTCAGTTGAAGTGGAACACAAATCCTTAAATCAGATGCATTAGGCATTATCTGTAAGGATTTATTTACTGTTATTTGAAAGGAAGATTTTTGCAGAGAGAGAAGGAGAGACACAGAGAGAGGTCTTCCATCAGCTGGTTCATTCCCCAAATGACTGCAATGGCCAGAGTTGAGCTCATCTGATCCAAAGCCAGGAGCTTCTTAGCAGTTCTTCATGTGTGCAGGGTCCCAAGGAATTAGGCATTCACTACTGCTTTTCTAGACCATAGGCACAGAATTGGATTGGAAAGTGGAGCAGCTGAGACACGAACTGATGCCATCCAAGATCCTGGTGCTGCAGGCAAAGGATTAGCTTACGATGCCATCATGTCACCTGCAAGAGTATTTTTTCCCAAAGATTTCTTTTTTTGTCGGGTTTCATTGTCAATGAGATGTTAGACTTAGGTTTTTATTGGTGATCATGTTTTTACTGGGTCAGTCTTGCAAGCCTCTGAAGGACACATCTCATTTCAATTACATTGTTTTTAGGTAAGAAATCAGAGTCAGATTTGTTTGAAAAAAATAATACTAGATTTCATTGACTCAACTTTACCACTTTTGGTCTCTCTTTCTTTCTGCTTCGTTACCCCTATGTTGTTTGTTTTTTGTGGTGTGTTTCCTTTCCTGTTGCAGCTTCCCAGTTTCCATCTTCTTCCTCTGATACCGCCTGCTTTGCCCCTGGCTTCCTCGACCTCACATCCCTAGACAGGTGGCAGCTGGCTGGTCCATCTGGCGTAGTCCTTCTGTCATGTCCTCCCCTCATCTCACTTACACCTTCCCACCGGCACGCAGTCTCAAGCCTCTTTTCCTGTTTAACACCTGATAACAAAATCATGTAAACTTTTTTTTTTTTTGCATTTTTACCTTTTGTATTTTTTAAAATTTATATATAATCATACCAAATATTTGATATTTACATACTCATATGTAGATATGTATTTACATAAAAATCTTAAAGCACAGCTGTTTTTCACTTAAAAGAGTCCGAAGAAAAAAGGAGACGAAAACAGTTCTGCCCTTAGACCATCTGTCTTTGTCTTGGATTTACACAAAAGTAGGACTCAAGACAAAAAGGGCAAGCAGCTCCTTCTTGGTGCTGCTGATTCTCAGTGCACTGTATTGACTAGTTGTTTGGGAAACAAACTACTCACATGCTCCCAAAGTAATTTAAGTGTAAATGGGGACCATCTGGTGTCCATTGCTGCATTAGACAGTGTATGGCTTGGTTTTACTGGTGATTTGAAGGGCTACATCGTGTCACTCTGAAGGGAATTTATTGCCGTCTTTCAGGTTAATGTCCCCATTAAGGTAATGTTTACATGACTCCATGGAGCTCCTTTATTATTTAATTGTAATGAACTCTAGGCTTTCAAGCAGTTTGGCTCTCATTGTTGGCTTAGAGCTTTTTCACTGCTTTTGTCCTTGGCTGGAGTGATGAGAATTGATAAATCACATGGTGTTTGTTATGGAGGATTATCCTGAGGGCTCTGTGTTCCATTTGCCATCCCTGGCTGGCATCTTCATGGTATAGATGGCATCACTCTGCCATCTAAGTGTCTAAGTGACCCAGACGATTGCAACACCAGGCGGAAGTCAGGGCAGCACTTGAGTGGTGCTCGCCCACCATTGAAGTTGAAGATCCACAGACATCTTAGTCATTGAAAGTGAACCCCGTGTCTTTGGAAGTTTGCAAAATCTTTGCTAGGGTTGACCAGCAATGTTCTTCTCTTGATTGCTTGGCCTGTGATCCAAAGGTTTCAGAATAGATAAAAGCTATGAATTCTGCAGATGAAAGTGGTGAAAAGGGGGATGTGAACCCGCAGACCAATCTGAGGGAACATTCAGCACCCTGAGCTCAGGGGCATTCCTGGCTTAACATGAACAACTATGAACCATGGGATATAAAAATTAAATGGATAGATTGTGCCCATCATACCATTCCATACCTTTTGCAGCTATTAGGCTCTTCTAGGAACATATTTTAATGGCAAAATGCCTCAATTCCAAATGCTTCTAAAAAGAATCCGAGCTATTAGTATCATTTATTTGAAAGTTGAGAAACTTTGTTTCTCCAGTATTTCTAACTCCTAAAAGGTGTCACTCTGAAGTCATCTCTGAATCAGGGTGTGTCAAGTAACTATTTTTTTTTTTTTTGAAACTCCAGTGACAAGTTCCTGTGATGAAGTTTCATACTAAAAAAGAATAATGTTGTAATGTTTTCTAATGATCCATTTATTATTACATTTCACAGTAGTCATGTTTATGGGGTAGGTATTGTGATACAACAGACTAAGGCATTGCTTGGGACACCTGCTTGGGACATCTCTCAGTCTTTGTTGCCCTATTTCTTTGTTTCACATACAGGAAAATACATTTAAAAACTTTCAAGGGTTCAGTGTGAAGGCTCAAATGGATCAATGGCTAAATCCTCACCTGGCACGAGTGGGGATCCCATATGGGTGCTGGTTTGTGTCTTAGCTGCTTTACTTCCCATCCAGCTACCTAATCCTGGCCTAGGAAAGCAGTAGATGATGGTGTAATATTTTGGGATGCTGCACCCACCTAAGAGACCTGGAAGAAGCTCCCAGCTCTTGCCTTTGGATCACTCAGCTCCAGCTATTGCCACCATTTGGAAAATGAAGGAGTGGCTAGAAGATTTTTCTCTCTGACTCTCCGTTTCTCTGTAAATATAATCTGCCTTTCCAATAAAAATATATAAATATTTTAAAAAGAAAACTCTTAAGCGCCCAGCATGGTAGCCTAGTCCCTCAAGTCCTAGCCTTGCACCTGTTGGGTTCCCATATGGGCACTGGTTCCTGTCCTGGCAGCCCCACTTCCTATCCAGCTTTCTGTGTGTGGCCTGGGAAAGCAGTTGAGGATGACCCAAAGCCTTTGGACCCTGCACCTGTGTGGGAGACCTAGAGGAGGCTCCTGACGCCTGGCTTCAGATCAGCTCAACTCAGGCTGTTGCAGCCACTTGGAGAGTGAATCAGCAGATAGAAGATCTTCCTCTTTCTCTCTTTCTCCTTCTCTCTGTGTATTTGGTTTTCCAACAACAACAACAAAAAAACTTTTAAAAAGCAGTTGCATTTATGAAAATTCAACTGTTAGAGACTATAAAGATTAATTTTGTGTGTCAACTTGGCTGGGCTAAGAGTTCCCAGCTATTTGGCGCTCCCTGAGTGTGATTTTGGACAGGATTAACAAATTAGTAGGCAGAGTAAAGCAGATGGCCTCCTCTTACATGGGCAGGCCTTATCCAGTGAGTTGAACTTCTCCAAGAAAAAGCACAAGAAATCTAAACTGTCCCCAATAAGAGATTTTTCTGTCCTGATTGCTTTCAAATGAGCTCATTGGCTTTTCCTGCATTTGTGCTTGGGCTGGATTAGTGGCATTTCCTGGCTCCTCCACACGGCCAGACTTTGGGCTGACACTACACTGTCACTTTGCTTGTGTATTAACTCAGGACTGAAATGACACCGACAGCTCTCCTGGATCTGGGCTTACTCACTCGTCCTTCAGACCTTGAGGCTTGTTACTTTTCCACAACTGCAAGAGCCAGTTCCTTATACAAAACCTCTCTGGCACTCTCTATACATTCTTTTGGCTCTGTTTTGCTGCAGAACCTTAACTAAGCAAGAACCAGTCTGCTTCATATCATGGTCTATTAATGTTCTTTTATGCACATTTATATCTTCCTGTCTTGAATTCCACAGGTAGACTGCTGCTGAGATTGCACAAGAACAGAATTCGTAACAAGTTGTACATGGTCTTGGTAATGACTGAGACCTGCTCCCATGTGTGTTCTGAAGCTCATGAGCAGAGGCAGCTGCAGCTGGGCAGTCAGGAAGAGTGGGCAGGGTGTAAAAGGAGCTATGAATGTTCCAGTTATCATGCCAGAAATGATCACTTGAGCTCCGTGGAAGGACTGGGAAAAAAGAGAAGGAAGAAGACAGAAAAATAATGGGATAGAGAGATGGATGACCAGTGAGGTTTGTACTTGATTAGAAGTAGGATTTTGGGGCTTGGTGCTGTGGCTTAGTGTGGCTAAATCCTCACCTTGCAACTGCCAGGATCTCGCATGGGTGCTGGTTCATTCCCAAGCTGCTCTACTTTCCATCCATCCAGTTCCTTGTTTGTGGTCTGGGAAAGCAGTTGAGGACAGCCTTGGGACCCTACACCCACGTGGGCGACCTGGAAGAAGCTAATGGCTCCTGGTTTCAGAACAGCTCAGCTCCATCCACTGCGGCTACTTGGGGAGTGAACCCATAGATATAAGATCTTTCTCTCTGTCTCTCCTTCTCTCTGTAAATCTGCCTTTCTATTAAAAAAAAAAGTTTGAAAAGTAAGATTTGCAGCAGGGTCTAAAGCTTCTAGAAGGTTCCAAGGGCTGTTTCCTACAGTATAGCACCTATCCTTGCAGTTTCTTTCTCAGCCTTCAGCAGACACACTAAAGTCTGTGAGACAGCAACGAGTGTTCAGTTTCTGCATTAAGTGCATCTCAGCCACCTCCAAGGAGGCCAATGGCCTCTGCCAAGGGGGAAGGACAGCTGTGAACTTCTGACATTGCAACTCTGAGTACCCAGACGGAGGCCTTGCTTTGTCGAGCACATCCAACAGTCTGTACCATGCATCATCACATCACCTGCTCACGTCATCAGATATTGTGCAGCTTCCTTTTTCCTCCCTCACCATCACAAGGGCAAGCACTGTCAGAACCAGGTAACAGGTATGAGTCCTGCCCACACCCGGCAAGCCGCAAGAATGAAAACAACCGGCACAAATCATTTTGGATGTGCTTGCCTTACATTGCCACGCTCTCTCAAACAGGAAAAAGAAACATGGTCCAGGGGAATTTGCCTTTATTGGCCTCTGCAAACCCCAGTCTGTGGAGGCTGCTGCTTCAGGCTTGTCAGGCTATTCATCAACGTGGCAGGAAGCCGGGCATCCAGGGAGAGAAGCTTCATCTGGCAGTGGCCCGGGGCGGGGCAGGCAGGGTGGAGGGCATCAGGAGAACAGCAGGAAAGCTCTATTCAATGCTGCCGATTTGAGTAAACATTTGTTGGGTGGCAGTAAACACTAGGGTCTCCCTGGGGCAGGCTGTTGGTCTGTCTGCCTCACAGGTTCATTCACAGTGATATTCACAGATGTCCCCAAAGGGTCAGCCACAAATAAATGAGAAAAATCAATCCGCTAAAGGCACTGGAATATGACTGCCCTGCAGCATATGATCTTCTCTAGCAAATCTGTGTCCAGACTAACCCTTGCATGACTCCCCTTGAGCATTCAGGGCTGTTCTTGACACCCCACCCCAACCCTGCTGCTGCCATCTCAGAGGCACTGACCACAAAGCTGCCCTGTGGTTACCCCAGGAGGTGGCATAGCCTCCTCAGACCACTCATTTTTTTTTTAATTTAAGATTTATTTGTTTTTATTGGAAAAGCAGATATACAGAGAGAAGGAGAAACAGAAAGATCTTTCATCTCCTGGTTCACTCTCTGAGTAGCTGCAACAGTCAGAGCTGAGCCAATCCGAAGCCAAGAGCCAGGAACTTCTGCCCAGTCTTTTGCGCAGGTGCAGGGTCTCAAGGCTTTGGGCTATCCTCAATTGCTTTCCCAGGCCACAAGCAGGGAGCTGGATGGGAAGTGGAGCAACTGGGACATGAACTGGTGAGCATATGGGATGCTGGTGTGTGCAAGGTGAGGATTTAGTCACTAGGCTACCACACGGGACCCTTCCCAAATTTTAAAATGAGATTCTTCACTTGGCTTCAGCCTACTTTTTAATTTTTTCCTTTTTCCTTTTTTATTTTTTCCTTTTTTCCTTTTTCTTTTTTCTTCTTTCTTTTACTACACGTTCTTCTGTGTCTTGCCTTCATTCCAATTTGAACTCTGAGACTTGTCAATATTTTTCCCTGACAAGAGTTGCATGGGATAGTGTGTAAAAAGCTTTAATCACAGGATCTGCTGTCAGGAGATCTGTGCAAGCCCAGAAGTTGACATTTTAAATAAGAACCCAGAGGAGTTTGGTGCAGGGGGCTTCAGCCATTCATCTGAGACTGTAGGTTTAAAATATAAAGAGTAATGTCCACTTAAAAGAATTACTGGATAAACTAATCAAAATACATGCAAACTTCTCTATCTATTGCAGCGTGTCTGTCTGTCTGTATGTATATGTTTACTTTTTTTCCCGTTGTGCAGTAGGTTAGTGGTGTCATGCTGAGGAGTTTTCCATCGTAGGCAAATTTGAGCAAATGCAACATCTAAACCCAATATGTGGTTTGTTAAAAGACCCCCTTTTGCCACTAATGCAATCCTCCAAATCGTGTTATATCACCTTCCCAACTACTTTGGAAGACAAGCATAATTTTGCTAGTTTTAAAGGCAATGAAGTTAAACCGTACTTTATTTTTGTGTTGTCCTCTTGGAAAACAGTCCTCAGTACATTGAGGGGTGTACCTAACTTCGTTCCTTCCTCCAGGACAGCATGCCAGATAAAAGATTCAAATCTGGCAGTTTAGCTAAATGTTTAAAATTCTTTTTGTCTTCATCCCTCAGAAATTCCCAGTGATAACAAAAGATTTCTGTGAATGGCATGCACAGAATCTGTAGTGAGAAAAGCCGACTAAGAGTGCGGGTAATTCTTCCTCTTCGGGGGGGAGACAACTCTGCTCTCTCTGCCTGACCTTGGCGAAGCTGCTGAGGTTTATTTTAAAGGCTCCCAAATGTTTGAACTTTTTTGTTGTTGTTGTTAATATTTCCTATATCTACATCAGCCTTCTCCCAGAACCGCAAAAGCAGTTCCATCATTATTAGTTAATAAGTTCAGTGTCCCTCTGAGATAAGAGCAGGACAGGCAGAGTTCTGCCTGTGCATGGGAGGGAGCTGGAGTCAGTAGGATGCCTCCAGGCTATTCTGAAGGGGATGGGGGGTTCAGGAGCCCATCTCTCAGCTGTTTATGCAGAACAGGGCCTCTCATCAATATAATGTTTAGCTGGGAAAAAAATTATTTGAGCCCAAGAAGAGGAGTAACACAGTTACATAGTTGAAATCCAGATCAACAGTTTTTGCTGCTTGGTGCTGAGCCTTCATTTTAATCAAACAAAACCTAAGAGCTTTTGCAGCATTGTGTCAATCAGGGGCATTTCCACCCACTCATGCATTCATCCACCTATCCCTGTATCCATTCGTGACAAAGAACAGGTGTGGTCCCAGGCTCTAGAAATACAAAGGGTAAAAATACCCAGTTTTTGCCCTCAAGTGCTTACAAATCTTCAGGAGACAGGCACATTAGTAAGTTCTGCAAAGTGAAGCAGATTCTGTAGCAGACACATGTAAAAAGCACATGAACATAGAAATGGCAAATGCCATCTGGAGTCTACTTTACAAAGAAGCTAAGTTGTATCTTAGAAACATAGCAACCCAACAAGGTTTAGAACGCAACCAAGTCTTTTGAATTAAGCTATCACCATGATTTAGGGCAATGATTCTCAGACTTGGATGTGCGGGAGAATTACCTGGAGGGTCTGTGGAACCAGTTCCCAGGCTGCCATCTCCAGCAACCCTTGTTCACCAATCTGGGGTGAGAACAGGCCTAACAAACTTCCAGGTAATGCCTGCACCACACTTTGAGACCTACTGCTTTAGGAGGACATGGGACCTTTGGAATCATTGATTTATCCAGGTGATTTCATGGATCCCTTTTCCAATACCTTTCAAAGAATGGCAGAGATCGAGCAATAAGAACTCCAATTTCATAGAAGATCTGAGTGTGACTCAGAAATTCCTGGTGATTTTCAGATAATCTAGTTTACTGGGGATGAAGTTGAGTCTGCACTGCTTTTCAAGCAGTGATTTTGCATGGATGTAACTCTTAGAGCTAAACAATTCACTCCATCTAGCAGCTACGCTTGTAGCTACTTGTATGTATATTGAAGTGCTGGTAGAGGAGGCTTTGGGAATGCATGTGGGTACCCTATTCAGATCAGCAAAAAAGTGAATCTCAGGATGCTGGCACCTCATTCACAATGGCATGAACTGTGAGGCAGTCCAATTGTCCTGATCAAAATTCTGGAACCTCCTTTCATGGACCTCCGTTTCTGTAGGAAACTGACTGCCTATGAATTTCCATGTTTGTTTGAGAAGCTTACAGCTGTCACAACTTTTGCTCATTTTCACTTGTGCTTGGAGGAGTGAGAGAGATAACCAGGGAGGGAGTGAATGAACAGACTGCAGGGTTTGTCCCCCGTGAGGACTGTGCACTTGTTACTGTTTTGTTGAGCAGCCCCGCAGCTCTGGCAATTCTCGGGAAACCTCTAATGTTAGAGCTCTACAACTTAAGCACTTGTCTTCCTTATCTCTCCTGGGGTCTACAATAGTGACTGTTGTAGCAGAGCCCCAGGAAATATTTGCTGCTCGATTGAATGGACTGTGAATGTCCTCAGTTAGGATATTGACTTCTCCCCAAAGCAGTAGGCTAGCTTAAGGCTGGCCCGAGGTGAAACCATGAAGCTAGCAAAGCATCTTACACACTCACAAACAGAAAATCCTTGAGGGGACATTTCCACCCAATTCTAATCCTTCCTTGAGAATTTCTACCACACCTGTCCTTTTCAAAGAGCTCCTGCTTATAGCTCCCTTCATTCTCTTAGTTGCTACACATTTTACTATTTGTTTATACACTTGTATTACACATGTATAGTGCAAGCTTTACACTCCCCACCAGTTTAAGTGTATAGTTTGGTAGTGTGAAGTCCATTCATATTATTGTGAAACACAATGTTCAGAACTTTCTCACCTTGCAAATTTCAATTCTAGGCCATTAAAAACTCCTCTTTCCCCCATCCTTCTTGCCCTTGGTAACCACAATTCCTCCTCCTCCTGTCAATGAATTTGATGACTTTTGGTACCTTGTACAAGTGGAATCATGTGGCACTTTTCCTTCTGGCTGGCTTCTTTCTCTTAGCATAATGTTTTTGAGTCATGCATGCTGTACCATGTGATAGGATTTCTTTCCTTTGTGAGGCTGAATAAAGCTGCACAATGTGTGTATATCACATTTGTTTATTCATCTACTGATAGGTATTTGGGTTGCTTTTACCTTCTCACTATTGTGAATTGTGAAACTATGAGCAAAAGTGGCCAAAAACCTCATTGAGACCTGCTTTCAATCTTTGGATAAATGCCTAGATGTAAAATCCCTGGATCATATTTCTAAGGTTCTAAAGTAGTTTTTTTTTTTTTGGTGGCTCTTCCAAATTGTTTTTCATGATGACGCCATTTTACAATCCTATGCACAACATCCAAGGGTTCTGATTTCTTAACATTTTTTGTGACACTTGCCATTTTCTGTTTATCTTCACAATCAGGGAAGGAGGATGGATGCTGGGCCTTGCATGGCCATTCATATGGAGTGACAGCATTGCACATGGTATATTTATCCACTACACCACATCACAAGGCCCCAGTTTATACTTGCCTATTCTAACATTTCCACTAATATGGGCTAATAGCCATACTCCTAAATCCAACTTTTGGAAAAAGATAATGCTATTGTGAGTTAACCCATACAGCATTTGGCCTATGATGCAAGTCGTGTGTGCCATGCCTAAAAGCAATCAAAGAAAGCAGTATATCTAACAACTTTTAATGACTCTGGGAGTAGTCTAACCTAATCCTTTAAATCAATGCCTTAAACAATTGTAGGAGCATGAAAGGAACAACAGCACTGGCAGAAAATCACAAGGAATGAGCACAGAAGCCCAGAATGACCTGAAATGCCACAAGCACCCTCATCCCTTGGCTATCACCATCTGTTAATATATGAGGAGCTTCAGAGGTCTCTGGGTTATAGCTTCAGGTATAGGGGTGCCAGATGGATTTTCCTGAAGCAGCTGCAGAAGCTGGGAAACCATTATCACCCATATTTTGTGGACTCTGGAGACATAGCTAAAGCAATCAAAGCCAGATGGATCTAGGGAGATGCCCTGTATGGCTTGATCCCCTTGGTCTGTTCCCCACATTTTTGCCCAACTTGTATGGTCAGTGGGTCCCACGTGTGCAAGGTGATTTGTGGTGAATGTGGACCAGAAGCACAAATACTTATATTCCGTTATGAATAGGGACCTACTAGATGGGGCTTCCTGCATCCTTGGCTTTTTATTTTTGAAGCTACTATATATTTATTCTCTATATATGGACTATGATTTTGACTGCTAATATGAGACATCAGAAGTTTCTGGAGCACTCACAACACTTGTTACACGCACAGCAGCTTGGGATTACTTCTTTGTGCAATGTAAGCTCTTTTCTTGAGTAGCACAGCAACTCTATAGAACGCTGTGTAACCTCTTCTTATTTTCTTTCTTTTGATTGTTGGCTGCCACACGCATTTAGCATCACTGGGCAGACTTGTTCTATCCAGGGCTTCACCCAGTAAGGCTGGCTAGTCAATTAAGTGTGGCAGCACTGCTCTGCTTCTCCTTGTCACGTTGCAGTAGGTAGCTATCAACACCTTCACAGATGAGAAGAGTTCTCATTTGTTAAATATAAGAAAACTTCTCATTTGAGTTCATCCTAGCCCAATTCTACACCAAATAAAATCGTCTTAGTGGAACCAATGCAACTGACCAGCAAGTGATGCCACTCCTTTCCATTTACATTCCAGGCTTCAATTGTTTCCTACCCACCCCACATTCGTAGGTTCCCTGCTATGAAGTGCTGGAGTGTAAGAAGTGCACTTCCAGCATTTCTATTGAACTGGGCCACAAGAACCCAGGATAAATATTTGTTTATATTTATTTTAAATGTAAGTATTTAGAAATTTTTTCAGTCGTAAAAGTTGATTGTGAAGTTGAATGCGGTCACTGTGAGAATGTTTACACCCCAGAAATTGGGAAATAGTTCAAATCAACGCTTTTCTATCTCCTGGAGAGATGGTTTTCCAGTAGACCCGTTGAATCCCACACACAATGTGGCTCTGTGTGTGTGTGTGTGTATACATGCTTAGAGGAAACTGTGAAGGAAGAAGAGAGGAGAATAGGGGGATGCATGTGTCTCAGTTTTCTAGAGGAAGAAAAACTTATAAATAAATAAGCTTTCAGAATTTCAAACAATCAGTAAAAACAGATTTCAAAACACAAGTCCCAGTTTTGGTCTCTTAAAGAAAATGAATTGCAGGTCTTTAATCAAATTAAAACAAAAATAAACTATGTCTGCTATAACCCATTGATCTCTCTTGTCCTTAACACTGTAGGCAAAAATACCTAGCACCTTTGAAATCAGTGTGGTGGAGATGAGCCTGGCTATGCCAGCTGCTGTGCAGCCATCAGTGGCTCCAGATGAGCACGTGGCTGTGAGGCACATCTGCTTAGCAGAACTCAGGAAACATCTTCACTCTCCCTCGCCTCCTTATGAACTCCACGGAGGTGTGAGTTTCTCACACAGAAGCAAGGCTTGGCCTCTCAAGGATGTGGAGGAAGTTTCGTGACCTCAGGCACACACTGATCCTGATTAGCTCTCAACTCGGATATGTGTTCTCCAGAGGTTCTCTCCAGATCCCGGTCTTGGTGGTTCTACTGAAGTGTCAGTATTTTAAGCCTGTTGCAATTTGAACTTCAGCCTTTGCATTGCTGTGCCATCCTAGTATAGATGCCTTTCAATTATATTTCTCCCTGTGGCTTTTAGTACATCTGGCCTCTCTAGAGATTTTGTGCTTATGCTTACAGAGTGTGCTCCTGAGATTTGCTTGGGAACAGATACTGAAAGAAAAAAAAGAACTTATTCATCTGAACTATAACCTGATGCAAAAATACTGCAGTTAATAATTCATCAGAAGCTTGAACAACTAGTTCTCAAAATGCCAAAACTGACTGGCTTAGTTTTCTCCTAGGGATTCATAGATGGCAAGAGACACTACGACTTGTCCCAATCCACGAATGGGCTATTAAGAACAAAAGTAAAAGCCAATGTTACATATATCAATATCTTAGCATTCTGAACATGCTTGTAATATAAAAATCAAAATAAGTTAAATGGTGAATGCAAACACAAAGAAAGTCTCCTTCAAACTCCTAAATTAGTGTTTTTTCCTCATCTCTTCCTTTTTTATTCGGCTCCTTTATGTATCCTATTTATACTTTTGAGCTTAATCTCGAATTTTCTGGTATCTAGTTAATTGATGTTTGTTACTATTTCTATTTTCTTTGTTTTGCTTTTGTTGAGTTCTAGTTTCACTTATAATCTTTTCTTCTTCATTAAAATAACAACCCAGGGAAATTAATATAGCTTCAGCAGTCTTTTTAAATTGTGATTTTTTAAACAATCTACAGGTTTTGTTTTGATTTGTTTACAAATTTTAGTTTTGATTGTCTCTGACCTACAGATTATCGTCAACAGAACACACTAGCCAAGTATTTATCCTGTAGCAGGAATTTCCAGCTTTTTTGTATTTCATTTAATCTTCAGACCCATCCTTTCAAAAATTTTCTATTTCGTGATTTAGTTAATATTTATCCTTTTCTCACTATTAAAAACAAAAAAGAAGCAAAAAAGCCCTTAAGAGTTAGTGACGTTTAAGGACTTGACCCTGATCATACACCAAGCAAGTAGCAGAGCTCCATGGAGAGTCAGCTAGACAGAGTGTTCAGCTAAGTTCTTGACGTTGGGGCAGTGTTGCACTGATTCACCCAACACTAAGCTGGATGACTTATGGATTGGAGCAACTCAACCCTGTGTCACAGGTGGAACGTCAGTGCAACGTGTCTTTCAGCTCTGATTTGTATTCCAACTCAGTAGGAAGAAGCAGAGCTCTTTGAGTCATTTTCACCCAAATAACTCCCCTCTATTTTTGTTAGTCATCATAAGACTGTGATTGTATAATCTCTGCTAAGTGCTTCACAAAGCTGAGGATGAACATGGTCTTTGTTTTGGAGCTCCGTGCGATTTTTATTTATATAGACTGGAACATTAAATTAAGTCAGAAATCTCTTGAGGTGGGGCCTAATGTATCATCTGCTATTTTGAAATTGTGATATCTTTCATAATGACAGCATGTTTTTTATTTCTGAAATACAAATACTCCCATTTGACTGTTCTATCACCCGATGATTATTTATAAAGTAGTTTCATTTCTCATCTTTAAGATTAAAAGAGTGTATCCTCATTGTGTAATTTTTACAAAAGTAACAGTGAGAATCCGTATATTACCCGAGATTACCAAACCAGAAAAGCAATGTTTAAGTGAAGTCTAGATACATTCTCTGAGGGGCTTTCTTCCAAGACCAGTGTTGACTTCATAACTGCAAAAGCTGGTAACTTTTTTTTAAGTATTTACTTATTCAAAAGGCAGAGTTGCAGAGAGAGAGAAACGGAGACAGCACTGCACCCCTCCTCCACATATGCATACGTACACACAGAGGACTTCCATTCATTGGTTCACTTTCCAAATTCTGCAGTGACCAGGTATGGGCCATACTGGAGACAGGAGCCAGGAGCTTCATTCATGTCTCTCACATGTGCGCAGAGTGAAGTGTTTGGGCTGTTATCTGTTGGTTCACCAGGAGCATTAACAGGAAGCTGGATTCAAAGTGGGGAGACTGAGGCTTGAGCTGATGCCAGCATCACAAGCAGGGGTTCACCTCACTGCTACAACATCCCAGGTTTGTAATTATTTATTGTGACAAGTGCTGGAAAGACAAGTATAGACGCTCTTAGAACATAGAGTAAGAGAACTTTAACTTTTTACCTAAAAACAAAATAAAACATAAAAACAAGAGCATTTGAGTTGAGAATTGAGATTCATAGAAACTCATAGGAATTAATTGAGCAAAAGTAGCCGACAAGAGATATTGGTTGAAGAGGTAACAGTGTTGGAAAGGCAAGGAGGAAGTTTGAGAGGAAAGCTCCTTCTAGCACTGAGGAGTCTGTGGAGCCAGAAGAGCCCGCTCCTTCCTGCAATGCAAGGATACTCAAGGTTTCAGACTGTAAGAGCAAAGGGAAACTACTAAAGGACTTGATGCAGAGCTAGGGGATGACTCAGTCTGTGCTTTGGGAAGATCTGTTTGCTCTTCATGAAATTAAAACAAAACAAAAAAACCCCACAGACAGCAAATGGTAAGTGAGACCCAGTGGACACATGATGATAGTTTAGGCCGAGATGTAGCCAGAGGATCAGAGAGAAGAGAAGGAGTAGAAGAGATGGAACTCTGAGTCTGGTGATGGATTATGCAGATGAGAGAGTAGGGGAGAACACAGTGTCCATAATAATTTCCTGTTTTCTGGCTTCATTGTTGCATACAGGGTGCTCTGGTATGTAACACCAGAAACAAAGGTGAGAAGCTCAGAAGAGGGGGCAGGGAAGAGGAATTAAGATTTGGAAGGTCATTTCTGAGACGACCTTAAAGCATTCAAGTGCAGTAGGTGCATTTAAAATTCTGCAAAGGAAAGTTAAGAGCACAGAAAAGATCAGAGCTAAGGCATAAGTCTGGGCATCATTGATTTATGGTTGATAATTAAAACCTTGAATGTTAGGAAGATTGCCAGAGGAGAAAATACTGAGAGACCAGGGCTGAGGGTTGAGGAATGCTCACATTGAATGCTAGATTACAAAGGTCACAACCAAAGTCAAGGAGAACTGGCTTGGTGCAGTAGGAAGATAGGATGCTATGATATCAAGAAAGCTTAAAGAAGACAATATGAATTTTTAAAAGAAGCAGTAGTCAATAGTGCAATATTTTGCCAGCTATTCTCTTACTCGGGGTTGGGGGAAATGGCCATGCTTTTAGCAACATGAAGTAGGTCAAGGATAACCCGAGTAAAGGCCATTCTGGTGAAAAAACAGATGTACAGTCAGATTAGAGCTAAGAAGTGGGTGAGAAAAAAAGTGGGAGCCAGCAAGGGAGAACCCTGCTTTTAAACATTTGGCAGTGAAGGGAAGAAAGGAATGTTCTGTGGCTGAAGGGGGTATTTTGATCATGTGTTTTAAGGTGAGGTGGACCTGAGATTATTTGAAGATTTAAATTGATAAAGCAGGAAATACAGGGTCTAACAAAATGAATTAGGGGCTGGCTCAGGTGTTAAGAAATATACCTTTCTTAATTGTGGCAGGAACACTTAAAGAAGTGTGGGTATATATAAAATAATTTGAACTAACAGGGTGTTCCAAGGGTTTTTGACTAGGAACATGCATTTTTCTACAAAGTAGCACATTCAGCCACTGTGAAGGAGTGGTTGTGGGTTATGAGGTGTATATGTGAGTGTGTGTATGTCTGTCAATTGATGTGTATTGTGAAAAAAAAAGATTTGAAGAAAGTGAAAGTTCTTTTCATTTATTCTTGTATATACGCATTTGAAAGGGAGAGTTACACAGAGAAAAGGAAAGAGAGCAAGAGCGAGAAAGATCCCCTACCCACTGGTTCACTCCCCAAATGGCCACAACTAGCCAAAGCCAAAACCTTGGTATCCACGTGAGTGGAAAGGGGCCCAAGCACTCCACCCATCTTCACCTGCTTTCCTAGGAGCTAGATCAGAATTAATGTGCCTGAAACTCAAACCAATGCTTGTAGGGGATGCCTGTGTTTCAGGCACCACAAAGCCAACCCCTATTTAAGAGATTTAATAGTCATAGAAAGTGGAAAAATTCAGTTGAAAAATTAAATCAAAGAAGCAGTAGAATTAGCAACTAGCATTGAAACCAAGTTCAGTGAGTGACCATGAACTTACATTGGCACAAATATATTTACTTCATTTACTTACTCGCAGTTGCTGGGATTTATTCAGTATTTAGTGAGAGCACTTGCTGTTCTAGCTACTGAGAATAAGAGAGGCAAATGAAGCAAATTCTATGTAATTAGGGAGCTTACATTCCTCAAGAATAGGACAGATAATAATAAACAAATGTATCTTGTGTATTATATTAGATGTTCATCGGTGCTATGAAGAAAAAAATCAGGGAATCAAGGGAGAGTATCTGTTATGTGGTCATGGGAAAAGACAAATGAGCCAAGACTTCAAGGAAGTAGGGAATAAGAGTAGCACTATCTTGGCAAAGAATTTTCTGGATAGACCAGTAATGAAAGCACTTGGAGGAAGAATGATGCTTTATTTGTTGAAAGGTTGATTAGCAATGAGGCCAGAGTAGAGCGAATAGGGGATCAGACCAGAGCTGAAGCTGTGGGTCAATTACAGCATTCCAGAGCATGTGAAGGAACTTGGCCCTTAGTCAAAGTGAAATGAGAAGCCAAGGGAAGGTTTTGACAGCAGGACTGATATGACAAGTTTTGCATGTTGCAGTTTTCTCTAGTAAACACAGGTGAATGCAAGTTGGATAAAAGAGCTGAAGTTAGGCTGGCAAGTGCCAAGAGAAAATAGAGAAGTATTGAGCATAGAGTTGTTGAACTTGCTGAGTCTAGAAGGACATGAAGACAGACAGAAAGTAAGAATTGGCTAGAATGATCAATGAATATGAAATTCCTTGTGGGCCTAGAATGACCAGATAACTGCAGTGAGTATGAGGGGACATTGCTTTTATTATTGTATAGGCCCTACAGCTTCTTGTAGTGGTGCAGAGCCCAAAGTGCAACCTGTGGAAAAAGTACCTAAGTGAGAAGTGTCAAGAAAATTGGAGGTATAGTGCTGACTTTGCCATAGGAGTAGCATAATTTCATGTGTATTTCAACTGAATTGACTATCAGCCATACTTTTTAAAAAATGAAGAACACCCTGGCAAGCCCATGATTTGCAAGTAGGGCAGAGCTTAGAGTCCTAGTTGGAATTTTGGTTTTTTTTACTAAGATCCTTCTGAGTGATGCCCTGTTGGAATGTCAGTGAGGTGCGTAGTGGAGTAGGCATGGGTGGGAATGGGTGGGAATGGAGATGTTCTTGAGGGTCCTTGGTACTGTTTAAGTGCTTCACAAGTGGAAAAGTTGGAGAATCACTAGACTATTTACTATATTCATTTAATAAATGATTCAATTGAGACCATTTAGTGATTTAAACTTGGATGGCTATGGAACCATCTACAGAGCTATTTTAAAACATAACCATCCAGTTCCTACTCTGGCTTGAATGTTCCAGATTTGCTTTTTTAATTTAATAACTCTTGTTTTTTCAATATCCATTAATTTTCATTAGAAATACAGATCCAAAGAAAGAAGGGGAGACAGAAAGAAAGATCCTCCATCCCCTGATTCACTCCTCAAATGGTTGCAATGGTCATAACTGGGCTAGTTTGAAGCCAGAAGCCAGGAGCCGAAGCCTTCCCTGGGACTTCCGCAGAGGAGGGTCCAAAACATTGAGGCCATCTTCTACCACCCTCGCAGACCCCAAGCAGGGAGCTGGATTAGAAGTGGAGCAGCTGGGATAGGAACCAGCACTCATACAGGATGCCAGCACCTGGAAGTGGAAGATTAGCCAGTTGAGCCACTGCGTTGGTCTCCAGAATTTTTTTTTTTTAAGATTTAAAGATTTATTTACTTTTATTTGAAAGACAGATTTACAGAGGTGAGAGATAGAGTGAGATCTTCCATCCTCTGGTTTACTCTCCAAATGGCTGCAACACTTGGACTGAGCTGATCTGAAACCAGGAGCCAAGAACTTCTTCTGAGTATCCCACATGTGTACAGGGGCCCAAGGATTTGAGCCATCCTCTACTGCTTTCCCAGACCATAAGTAGGGAACTGGATTGGAAGTAGAGCCGCTGGGACCAGAACTGGAATCCATATAGGATATAGGCTCTATAGGCAGAGGATTAGCTTAATAAGTCACTGTGCCTGCCCCAAAGTTTCAGAAATTTTCAGGGATGAAGACCAGCTATGTTTATACAAAACTCCATGGATGAAGCATGGTCAGAGTTGAAAAGCTTGTATATGATTAATTGATTGCTTTGCCTGTATATATCCAGGACCTGAAGCTGGGAGCCCGTGGTAACATACCACTGGTATTTGGTGCTTTCAGTAGAACTGTGGCTACTTCCAGTTCCCAAAAGGGCAGGTTATTGAAGACTGGATGGTTTGGGAATCACTTCTGTCTTCCTGGGCATGGCGGGAAGTGGGGTAGAGGAAGCCTGGGAAGCCAGGAGCTAAAGTAAGGCTTTAAAAAAATTATTTATTTATTTATTTTAAATTGAGAGGCCCTGTGATTCTTTTGTCCTATTAAGCAGCCTTTGGGTCACACTGTCTCAGGGAACTTTCAGAATCTGGCTCCGATGGTGTAAAGCTAAGAAAATAAAAGGAGATAAGCCAGGCAAGAGACTTGATTCTGAGGTGATAGTCTTGAGTGATTTCCTCAACAGTATAGATTGTTCTGCTTCTCTTTAGACATGGTTGGCACACCCAGAGGATCGGGATGTAAATGGATTCAGTCATAAAAAGCTATTTGAGATGGAGAAGGCTGGTAGTAATGGAATGAAATCAGATTTAAAATATGACAGACCTTGGCGCATCAAACTCAGCCTTTTCTGTACTGATATATTTCTTAGATGACTCCTCTTCAAGTCATTTCCCAATGGATGCCCAGTTTCTAAGGTCATGAATAGTTTCTAAAATAAAGTGTAAGTACTTTACTTTTTCACAAGATAAGGAATTCCTGTACTAAGTGGGAAAAGAGCATGATTTTGCTATAAGGAATATCTGGAACTG
Source organism: Ochotona curzoniae (assembly GCF_017591425.1). Classification (NCBI taxonomy): domain Eukaryota; kingdom Metazoa; phylum Chordata; class Mammalia; order Lagomorpha; family Ochotonidae; genus Ochotona; species Ochotona curzoniae. Next base: position 19,691,932 of record NW_024465582.1, on the reverse strand, counting down.
TAATAATATCAACACCCTGCTTCTAGTCTTCTTTTGAATATTTACCTTCAAAAATACCAGAAGGATCTGAGCAGGAGGAACACTCACTTGTTAATTATCAATTAGGTAATTAAGTTCAGCCTATTGGAAAGGTAAAGTGAGAGAGGGAGATGAAGAGTGATGGAGATCTTCCATTAGCTGGTTCACTCCTCAAATGCCCACATGTCCTGGTACTCTCTGTGTCAGGGTGATGCCAGGGGTCTTGGAGCTTGATTCCGGTTTCTTACAAAGTTGGCAGGGACCTGAATTCTTGAACTATGGCCAGTTTCCTTTCAGTACATCTGCAGGAACCTGGATGACAAGCAGCATTGCTGGGATTTGAACTAGGCACTCTGAAAGGATATGTGGGATTCTAAAGTGGGAATTTAATCGCTATACCATGAACCTGCCCCCATGTTCACTTTTAAGTTCATCTCATACTTAGCATCCCAAGAATAACAGTACGAAAGTTGGTTATGCAACCTATTTCAGCTATTTTCTGGCTACTCATCAGGCAAATAGCTTTTCATTTCCTTGGAATGTCAACCACTATCATTTTACAGTGTCTGTAGATGAAATAGCTCTAACAATTTTGTACCTGGACAGAACATTTACCAATATTTCATGACAGAATGTCCAACTATCTCATAAACTGAAATGTTAGTCAGTGGCTGCAATTTGGAAATGCAGTCCAAAAGAAGGTTAAATATAATTAATGTCCTTTTATTTCTCTCAGAAATTATATAATCTTATGACTTCTGGTAGAGGTCATGTTTAACTGCGTTTCTCAAATGTCACAATCATCTTAGAATGCTGCATAAATACCATTTTGGCATCAGTTTTCTTCCATGAAACAATTTTCCCTGATAACCTGAAACTCCCTGTGAGCCACAATGTCTAACTTTCTTTAAAATTAGCATGAAACTCAATTTTAAGGGAAAGAAATAGACAAGGAGATTCGGCCCTCATACCAAGAAAATCTGTACTAACTCACATGCTTCTTTTCCCCTGTTGTTACTGATGGTATAATAGTTGTAAAAGAAAACATAAGAAGAATATCAATAATGACAAGCACCAAAATATGATATGAAGTTGCTCAAGGACAGGGCCTGGCATGATAACCTAACAGCTAAATCCTCACCTTGCATGCGCTGCAATCCTATATGGGTGCCAGTTCTCTTCCTGGCCGTTGGAGCCATTTGTGGAGTGAACCAGTGGGCAGAGGTCTTCTCTCTGTCTCTCCTTCTCTCTGTAAATCTGCCTTTTCAAGAAAATAATAAATCTTTTTAAAGAAAAGCTGCTGATGGACAAACACAGGAGTGTATATGCCCTCGGTGAATGCTCACTGATGTTGGAGACTGCTTTAGTTTGTAACCTTTAATGAAGTCACAAGAATTCTAAGGAATTCAAAGAGTTCATCTCAGCATGATTAAAGCTGTCCTGATTTCTCCTTTGTCTGTGAGCAATGAGGCACTCTCAACTGAAAGCTCAAGGTTACTTTTTTATATTTAAAAAATCCAGTTCAGGAAAAGCATGAAGCTGTAATGCAACATTCAGAATTCAACAATTCTGTCAATTTAGTAACATTTTAAAATGCTACCACCTCAACTATTCAGTATAGAAATGACTACACACACACACACACACACACCCTACCTCTGTGTATGTTGAAGACCAGCAAACATCTCCTTGTGTAGAAGGAGCCACAACCAGAGTCCTATCAGTGTTCTCTGTGGGCCCTGGGCATACGTGGCATCATCTGGAGTTTGTAGGAGCGGGCTTGCCAACTATTCATGTGTGTGAAGGACAGCAGGTTTTCTGGGGAAAGCACCTGCTCTCACCAAAGGACTAGAGACTTAAAAGATTGACAAAAGAACAACACCTTGGAATCGGAGGGGAAGGGGCCATTTGAATACAGCAGAGTCTCATCCAAATTGCCCTCTCAGATAGCACCTTCCACCCCTCAAACAATTTGAGCCTTGCCTTAAAGTTAAGGAGACTTGGAGTAATAGCAACAGCAGCAACAGCAAAATGTCATTGTGCAGTCAACTCAGTGAATTAGCAGATGATTATGAATCCAAGGCAGTATTAGTGAAGGACTTGTGCTAAAATGTTAGCCCACATGTATGGAGACTTTGTGTTTGGAATAGCTAGATTAGCTTGCTCTGTCCACTTTTTGCAAGGAAAAAGGTTCTTTCCCTCCAGAAGACATCAGTGCTATACCATGACAGATTGAATGTGTACATATGAAAATATGATCATCCAAATGCAGGAAACCAACAGAATATTCATAAGCAACAAGACTATCCTATTGACACAACTGTTGGAAGAATATGTCTTGGGATAACACTGTGACAACTACTTTTTCCATAAGATTAAAGTTTCCTGGGAAACATACATACCTTTTCATTCCAAAAGGATTTTACACTTTAATAAAAGCTTCATCTCAGAGTTCTGTAGGACACTGAGAATAAGGTTCTGCTTACCAAAAAGGTTGAATTAGAGACAGTTTTACTAGAACATATCTCTGAAATGCCACAGAATCCAATTTATTATCTCTTATCCATCTGTTCTAACTCCATTGGTCATTGCATCTGGTCCCACAGTTTCAAATATCTCCTGCTAGCTCTGACCTACCAGGGCCTTCAGCTCCGATTCAGAGTCTCATATGCAGTTTTTAACCTGGTATTACTAATGGAAGCATGACAGATGTCTCGTATATAGGGGTGAGACCTCTTTTTGCTGTGTTCACCCCTTCTGCTTACCCATTTCTTATTCGTTTGCTTAGTTCAGCACTCTCAGCCATGCTTGGCTCCACTGCTTCTGTCACTACAAAGTGGACATGATGCTCGGCAGATGTGTGTGGGGAAGATAGAAAGCACACATAGCTTGAAGCAGAGCCAGTCTCGGCAAGGCCAGAGGAGGCCTTAGAAAGCATGTGTTCAGAGCAGGAATGTGATAATTTAGCGTCATCACTAGCTGTGCTGTTTTATATAGTTCTGGTCACCAGCTGCTCTTGTCAGGTCTGCACATTAGGGAGAGAAAGACGCAATTAGAGTTATTCTGAAATGAGTGGCCTTATCTGGGAGAGGTTAAAGCTGATCGGAAGTTTTAGGGTCTGGCTCCATGAATATACTCAAGTGTTGGTAACAGTGAGGAATAAATTGATGCCTGTTTTTGGTGACATTGAAAACAAAGCTCTTAATGATGGTTTCATGGACTATGTAATACAAAACCCAACACCTGTAACTGCTCAGTCTCCTGTTACTATGGATGTAATTATACTATTCATAGAACACAATAATCCACAATATTTCTCAGAGGGAAAAGAACAAACTTGGCCTGCATTGGTTCAATTTGCAGAACAAAATTCAACATCTTTGTTTTTCTACTGGAAAAAACCTGAAGGCAACACACACTAACAAGATGAGAAGATGTTTATCGATTGATTGATCTATCTTTCTATCCTAAATGTGTCCTCCATTTATTTCTGCATAGAAATAAAACATTAGAAATCTGTATTTAAGTTACTGGAATTATTTGTTGTTTTCTGCATAAGAAGGTAATTTATTTTCTAACTACTGGAAGTGACCTTATATGGAGATGTAATAATTGATTAAAATAAAATTTTATTTGTTCTGAGATTTAGAATTTAATTAAGCCCCACTGGAATATCAGATAGACCAGAGTTTGCCTAGGTCTAATAGAAATGTAGCTATGGTTAAATGTCAAGGAAAGAAAAATAGGTGTCAATTTATTCTCTTTGGTCACTTATATTAAGAAAACCAGGCATTTAAAATACTGTCTCACTAATCATCAGAAGACAACCTCAAGTAGAATTATTATTTTTAATAGATGAAACTAACATTTCTGTTTCATAGATGAGGACAGTAGATTTTATAGGAGCTTAAATAATTCGCTTGAGAATACACAGCTAATAGACGTCAGAAGCCAGAATCTGAATTAAATTTGCACTTTAATTCAAAGCCCTTAGTTACTCTACTGTAGTGCTTACGAGCACAATAAGAGAGTGACAAGAAGAAGCTTCATGAATACTAAGCTGTCTTCCTTTACAGTTGGATCTTCTTAGGAGAGCAGTCAAAGTAATGGGAGATAGGAGAGGGTGCAAGTGCTAGGGTTGAAACTTCTCTGACTCCTACTCGAATGCTTTGAAGCTTTGCAGCCATAAACTTTATCAAAGAGATGAAGACAATATGGGAAAGGGCAGAGGCATGTAAGAGGAAATACTGAGGATATTGATTGGGATAGAGAGGTTTTGTCTTGGTCTTCGGGGCAAGATTATTGGTCTCTACCATGGAATAGACCCATCATCAGGGTTGCTTCAGCAAGTCAGTGACCACAAGGCTCAAAATAAGGGCCATGCCTGTGTAGCTGGGAAGGGATGGGCTGGACGGTACGGTTTCCTAGTAACTCCAGTGTACCAAGTGGAACGCATTTTTGTCCTAGTTTAATGAATACATCTGATTGCAATAATTTATTTCAGTTGATTGAAGTTTGGCTGAACTGAAATGGAAGAAAAGTCCTGAAGCTTTTCAGGTAATTCACTTGGGGAACATGTTCCTCTCTGCTTTTTAAGATCAAAATTCTTCCTGCCGAAAGGATCTTCACTTAAAGATAGAATAATAAGGTTAATAGGAAATAATTGATGTTTTAATTTTGATTTTATGATATCATTAGAAAAGGAATATAAGTAACAGGCCCAGTGACAAAAAAGAAAAAAGAAAAAAAAGAATTTATGTTTGTCTCCTGTGTGAATTTTAGATTGTGTTGTCTTTGTGGGTTGTGAAGGCAGAGACAGTTAGGTATACTTTCAGATTAATGTTTAAGAAATTACATAAAGCCTGATGCCAGAATGTAAAAATTTTAGGCCAAAGGGGTTATATAATAATTAGGAATCATTTGCTGAGAACCAAGGGACAGGTAGACGTGACTATTAGTTTTGCTATCAATTTTCTAGAAGTGAAAATTGTCTTCTAAATTGAACAAGCTTATTTGCAGAGATATGTTGAATCCACACACATAAATAAGAAATATCTTAACGAGTTTCCAAAAATTGGAAATATTATTTGTTTCTTCTGTCTGCAGTCATGATATTTCCACAAACATAGCGACTTCCAACAGTTTTGAGCCTTTGAATCTATACACAAGCCTCTGCAGGCTCTGAGGATGGCTTGCTCCTCAGCCTTCTCTGAGCTTCTAACGGTTGTCAGCCATCCTTGGGATTCTTTGGCCTCTATGTGCAGAACCTCCACCCCGTCTCTGATTGCATCGTTGTCCTGTAACTCTGTATCTCTGTCCCTGGGTTCTAGTTTCCTTCTTGGTTTCCCTTTTATTGCATCAGGCTTCACCCTGATACAGTGTGACCTCATAGTAACATGGAGTCATTGGCAAAGAATTTAGGTCAAAATAATATCATAGTATATGTCCCAGAAATTAGAACCTGAAAATATATGTTGGAGGACACAATTCAACCTGATACAGAAATAAGTAGAAATACTATATCTTTAGTGATCTAAATAATTCTTTGGTTTAGAGCTCCAGGCATGATTCTGCTCCCTTTGGACGTATTTCCTTTATGAAAAGATTTTCCTGTCTTGTACCTTGATGGCAGAGGTCCCCCAAATCCCCAGGTTTGGTAAAATAAAATTACAGAATCTGAGAAGTCATAGACTAAAGTTAGCAAGCAGGTGTTTGGAACCTAAACGATAGTCAGGAGAAGATGTACCAGTTATTCTAATAGAACTTACAAGGAATTGGGAACTGAAAAGGCACAAGATGAATCAGTGAGGTGATCTAGTCATTGCAAGGGCCTAGATGGAACTGGTGCATGGGGAAGAGACTGCAGAGAGCTGGGAATCAGGCTGTTTAGGAGATAATCCAGGAAAACCAGCGCTCATATATTTAAATGACACAATGAGGAATGATCTAGGCATGTGGAAAAACTGTGATTCTAGCCAACAGCCAATGGCTGAGACTGCATTGGCAGAAGAACCAGATGGAAGAAACACTCTCCTCGCCCCTGACCTGCCATCACTGTCCTGTTAGTGGATCTTCTAGGGGAGAATCCAAATGGCAGCTGTCTCACAAAGGTGAGAAATGGCAGGGAGGGTCCCAGGTCCAGAGTGTAGGCAAGTAGGTTTGAAGAGGAGGGATCCAATTTTACGACCAGGAGATGCTAATTCATAAGGCCAGGTGTTCATATCTGAAACACTAGTGGAAGCTGGTGGAAGTCAGGAAAGGGACAAGTCATTTGGAGCTTCAGAGAAATGAGCAGAAGGCAAGGGGAAAAAAAGAAAAACACCCTGTTTTCAGTCCTGAATAGTGCAGTGCAATGACTCGAGCTGGTTGGTTGCCTATCAGCACTGAATATTTTTAATCTCCAAACTGAAGGTTTTCAGCTTAAACACTTTGGGTGGAGGTGAAGATGGTTGGGAAACAAACCTCAGCTTCTAATGAAAGAGGACTTGAACAGTTGCAGGCAGGGATTTCTCACAATCCCGTGCTGCCAGTCTCCAGTGGTTCCACAAATGGTGAACAGGAAATGATGAGTAGGTAAAGTCCTGTCTAGTGTCTGTGAACACAAGTACAGTTAATTACTATGGCCATCAATGGATTAGAACAGCAGAGAAGAAAAAAGAATATATTCTGTGTTGCAATGGCTCTCAATTTATTTCCCTATCTCCCCTCTAAGGAGTCTTTCAGACAAATTCCCCCTAATTCTCCCCTATGATGATATATTAATAGCATAAGTATATTGTGTTTTAGTTTTTGTATCATGAATTTGTAGAAAGCTAAAAATCATTTATCTCCTCTTCCCAAACCCTTTGAGTTTCAATCCCCATCAACAATTCACATTTTAGCAATCCCTCACCCACTTCTGCTTCCCTGGAGCATCTGTCCTGTGATTGCTCCTAGAATAGCTCTAAAATGTTCTTGATGATCACTCCAGGCTAGAGGAAACTTTGCAAAATGGAGGTTTTATTGCTCAGACTTCTCTTAGTTAGTGGATAATGAAAGACTCTCTGACAGGAGATATAAAAGGCTGATTATACCCCTGCACCCGTCCACTCAAGATGGACCACCTTTGGGGTGGAGTATGAATTCTCCAAAGCTGCCATGGGGCAAATGGACTCTCTAGGCAGGACCACATCTTTGCTCATTTTTGCTTTCCTTTTCTGTCCAGCTTCCCCAAGTCCTCTTCCATAGAAAGCACCTCATCAAGAACTCAGCTATACAACAACCAACAACTTAAGTGACACATTTAACAACTTGACTTAAGACATGGTATTTGTTGCTGGAGTGGCCAATGATGTTTTGTAAAATTATTTTGCAAGGAAGGGCAGAAACTAGGTAAGGAATGATATATGTGTGTGGGCGTTCTAATGAACAAAAATGTGGAGGCTTTCAATGAATAGGAAAAGGTGGGCTTGCCTATGACACAAGATTAAAATTAAGAAATAAACGTGAAAGATGAACAAAATTAAAATGGCTATTCCATGGACTAGAGAGAGGTTAGGCAATATCATTTTCTGAAGGAAGCAGAAGAACTCAATTAGTGGACATTAGGCAAAGACATACTGCATGCCTGCTTGCTCACTTCGACATAGAAAAGATAAAACAAGCATAAGCAATAGTCTTAGAGTGGTTCAGGGTAGAGTAACAAAGGATTGTATGGTCCACTTATTGTGACCATAGGGTTTGTAGAGATGCATGTGGATGATGGTTATGCCAATTCTGAGTGATGAAGCTGAGCAAAGTAGAGATCTAACACGGAACTTATGGTTTCATACCTTTATAATTGTATTTCTATTCTTCTCCATGTACAGTTTTGTAGGTTAAATGCATTCCTCCCTTTCCCTGTCCTTATTGCTCCCCATTTTCGCCTTCTACCATTATCCCCCATGTTATTGTAGTAATATACTCCATTAATGACAGTTGTATGTTTTTCTGTTTTTTAAGTGCATCATGGAATTGTGGGTATAGGTAATGGTAGAAAATCTAGCATCATATTGACAAAGTATATTTAACTGTTCCAACTGGACACCATTAAGCCAATCCCAAAAGGACAAAGGGACATAATGTTTTCTCTGCTATAAGGCAGCATTCATGCAAAATACAAAATAAATAATAATATATGTGGACAAGTATATATGTATATTCTCATAGATAAAAACTGTAGAAAGGAGACAAGCATACTGGGAAGTGAAGCTATGTGGTAGTATGCATCTCTACTCCCAAATAAAAGGAGGACTCCCAGTATGAGATTTCATTGAGGCTGCTGCACCATAATGGGATTAAGAGTAAGTGGAAAGAAGATAGGACAATGTTTTCAAGAGTTTTTTTTTTCTTTAGAGAACTGAGATTTCCAGAAAAATAAGTCCAGATTTTGTGAGATGCTCTGCTTTTGGACAAAGGCGCTTCCTGCTGAGTTTCATCCTCCTTCATACAGTTTCATCAGTCTGTAGCTCACAGATTAAGAGAGGGCCAATGAGGAATCTTCCCTGAGGATCCTCATGATTAAGGGCCCTAAGTATTTGAGAAAGTGCATTCATCAAAAAACATCAGGTCCAAAGAGATGAGCAGGAATAAGAGTAGTCAAAGAATATTGAATCAAAGAGAAAGGACCGTAAATATAAGTATCTAGAAAGAACGTGGAGAAGGGCGTTTTGAGATTAAAGAGGAAACAAGTAGCCATTTACCAAGTATCTTTACATTTTCCTAGATGCAGATGGGAAATTCTAGTTGGTTCTACCTTTTTCTCATTTCTCAGAGTTGACCACATCTCTCTGTGCTCACTGGCTTTGTCCCCTGTCTGGGAATAATCATTTATTTCTTGGGCTGTAGTGGCACCCTCCCAGCCAGCTCTCTACCTCACGCTTTTCCAACCTCCAATGCTACCTCACTGATTTTCCACTCTACCGCCAGTAAACTTTCTAGATTATTCATTTGTTCCAAAAATATTTATGAAACACCTACTGAAGGAAAGGTACTCTGCTGGGTGCTCTACCTTCAAGGGGCTTCAATCCCTAATGGACAGTTGATGACAAGTGTGAAAAGTGGGAAGTTCCCTGGAGGAGACAGGGTGCAGCTGCAGAGCGGGCAGGGTCAGAAATTTATACAGAAGGTAATGAGACCTGCACAAACAGTAACGTGTGCGGCTTTTGGAAAATTTGATCATGGGTGAAAAACAAGGGACAGCCTGGCCAGGTGGCAGGTTGTTGACAAGAAGAGATTTGAGTTTCTGTGAGGACTGCTTCAACTGTGAAATGAAGAAAAGTTTGGTATTCATTGAATTCTGTTTCTTCATTTTCTCATTCCAGAGGATCCCTTCATACTCAGATGAAGGGTCAATTTAATCTCGTCATTCAATCAATTTCATGAACACAAGGTCTTCCGAGAAACTTTTTCTTCCTGCAACAGTTTCTTCACTTATGGCAGCCTTTGACATGGGTTATAATTCTGATTCCCAATCAGTTATCTGAGCATGCATAAAAGCATTCAGATTGCTAGGTCCAATACCCCAAGATTTAATTTCATTAATGGTAACGTTGGCTTTAAAGTTAACCTTTATAAATTGACAGTCTAGACCAGCAATGTCGCATTGGAACTTTTCTCTGGTAGAATTACTTTAAACCTGCGCTGTCCAATGTAATTGCCATTAGCCATAGGTAGGTAATGGACAATTAGAACATGACACATAGTAAAACATGAACAATGATTTGTCATTGCCACTAATGTCAATGAACTTAAACCCAGTATCCACCTACAGCTAGAGAGTACCAAATTGAACAGTTCAGGTATGCACTCCAGTCTAACAAACTTCCCGCATGAAGCTATGATCATCATGAAGCTCTCTGCTTCATTCTCAATACAAACACCCTGGTTCCTGGCTTTGGCTGATTTAGCTACAGCCATCATGGCCACTTGGACAATGAACCGGCAGACAGAAAATCTTTCTGTCTGTTCTTCTCTCTGTATATCTGCCTTTCCAATAAAATTTTAAACAAACAAACAAAAACGCTGAACCCCAGGCCACCTGAAAAAAAAGAGAAAATATGCATAATGTTCCATATTAGTGATCTTGTGGTTGAATTGGAAAGAGAATTAGGGAAACATTATTAATGTCATTCATCTTCAATAATTGTGTGAGCATCTCTGCTTTCTGGGTAGAATTATGGATCCCAAGACAGGGTGATGGTAAAGCAAACTGCTCTGTGAGTCACACAGAACAGCAGAATGGAAGGAATAGGTGTGAAGACCTGTGGAGAAATAGAAATGAATCAGCCATGGTTTAAATGAAACCTGGTTTGAGTTGATGTGAAAGATAAGCTTCTTGAAAAATGTCTCATTTCAGATCTTTTATCACCTTTCAAAGCTGTCTCCAGTGGATTGGGAAAACAGATTTTGAGCTTCCACCGTTTGTTTTCCAAAGCACATTTGATCTTGTCTTGTCCACACATTATAGCCCTTTTCTAGGGACACACTATTTTCCCTCCCCAGTCAGATCCTCCCTGTCCTTGCAAATACCCTTGGTGGAGCCAAAGTCAAGATGTACTGTTTTTCTCTGGGGGAGAAACACAGGCCCAACATCGGTTCACCAGGCAAGGTCTTCTAGGGCTTTGAAGGGAATGGTGTATGGGATGTAATAGTTCAGCCTTAGTCTGTGGGTGCCATGGTTGAGAAACCTACAGTTTAAAGCTTGAGGATTTTTTGTTTGCCTATTGGTTCTGTGGAACCTGGCCCACTAAAAAATTTTAATATGTAAATATACTACTTGGAAATTCCATTTTCTGCCTTCACTAGCTGAACTTTTACTTTGGTGTAAATAGTCCAATCTAATGTGGCCCTATACTCTTACTTACTGCCTGATGACTGCATCGTGAATAGATACTAACCTCGTTTTGTAGGTGGATATATCAGAGCTCAGGCAAGGAGAATTAATTATCCAGAGTCACCCAGACAGTGAATGGAAGGACAAGGTTTCACATTCATGTGTGTCTGCATTAAAACTCATATTTCCTTACACACTGTTCAACCTCAAGCAGCAACATCAAAATCAAAAAGAATAGGATGACACTATTAATAAAATGATCTAAAATGTTACCAAGATTTAATTTGAAGATGTAGAATCTTTCTTGATTCTTTGGTTTTTGCAATAACATACTTTAACTTATAGTTACAGGTTTAATGTGATACTAACTATAATGTTTTTAGCTAGTAAAATGTAGGAAGACTACTGTTCTATAGGAATATAGATAAGAGCTTTATATCATAAGATGAAATCATAAGGTGTCAGTTTCAAAGGAAAGTGGGATACTGGAGGAAGGGAGCGAGAAGAAACACATGGTTATCTTAGAAAGGCAGATTTGCAGAAAGGAGAGATAGAGAAAGAGACTCGTGCCTGCTGGTTCACTCCCCAAGTGGCCACAATTGCTGGACTGAGCTGATCTGAAGCCTGGGGTTAGGAGCTGCCTCTGGGTCTGTCACATGGGTGCAGGGGCCCAAAGACTTGAGCCATCCTCCACTGTCTTCCCAGATCATGAGCAGGGAGCTGGATTGGAAATGGAGCAGCCAGGACTGGAACCTGCATCTATATGGGATGCTGGTGCTGCATGGCAAAGGATTAACGTGTTGAACCACTGTGTCAGCCTCTATCTTAGAGTTTTATCTGTGAAATACATAAAAATCTGTTCTTTTTGTATTAGTAGAAATAAGACCCTGACACATATAAAAAAATCAAAGATTTGAAGATAGACTGCTTGAAGCTAAGACTTAAAGACTACTATGTAAATTAGGAAAAGCAGTCATATGCTTCTGCTAAAGATGGTGAGGTTGGAATCGGGTTTTAAATAGGAAGAATTTATCTGAAATGTGTAATATTTCTCTTTCCCATGTTCTTCTGCAAGGAAGTGTTTTCAGAGGCTGCTGCTGATTGACTTGCTGCAAGTTCCTTTAAACTTTTAAGTGGATAACTTCCTTCACACCATGGTTGACTCCATTCTGTGGTCATTTGAATCCTACAGCAATGATAGACAAGTGGTCTCATCGTGTAGGTCACTTTGTATTTCACAAAATTATACCTCTTATGTAGGCTACGCTTCCTCCAAATTAGGGTCACTAAACTGCCAATTGTTTCCAACTGCTGTTCAAAAATCCAAAATTCATGCGCATTTTTATAATACACATTTTCATGAACTCTTTGAAGAACTTGTGTAGGCATAGATTTCAAAATTTTTGCAACAAAATAAGCTTACCTTTTCATTTCACTTTCCATGAACTTTTTGAGACATTTTCTAATTTAAAAATGAAATATAGACTGAACTTGTAAATTGCTTGCCTGGTTAATTTTATTCTAACATTGAAAAGGTTACTGTTGTTGCTGTTGTTGACACATTCAAGCACTGAAGCATGTTTTGGGGTAGCAGTACGATAGTGATTTGCATGAACTCTGCAAGGAAAAGTGCCTATTCTGAATTTGTTAAAAGTGTATCCATAGCCAACACATGGACTTTCTTTCATAATTCAAGAAAGTTTCATCATTTCCGGCATGCACAAATCTAAATATATGGGATAACCTTCCCCTGTAATGTGACTCTACTGAATTGTTTGATATATGCTCAATTGGATCTTAATGAAATTATCTTGTATACTCTTGGATCCAAAGTGTAATCAGCAATTTATGAGATGTATGTGAATTATTCACCACAAATTTGGAAAATCACAGCCTAGCTTTTTATTCAGTGCCTTCTTGCTCTCTATAAAATTGCTGGCATTGGCTGTGTGCTTGTTTCATACCAGCCTGTGAAAAACATGATGAAAAAAAAGTCACACCTATGTTAGAAAAAAGAATCATCCATTATAATATGTTTCCAAATTGTTATCTAAGTAGAGTGTTCAGAACCATCAACAAGGCTCAGTTCCTTTTTTTTTTTGATAAAAAAAATTGAAAAAGAACTAAACAGCCCAAATTACAGTATTTACAGAGGACGACTTTATTAGCCAGAAAGAAAATGCCCTAAATTTCTGCCAATTGGAGGAAAGAATGCCTTGCGCCAAAGCCCAACCAGGAGGTCCCATCTGCCAGGTGATACTGCAGGACCAAAGAACAGATGATTCTATGGTCTGCCCTGATTCCCCGCCCTACAGGGAGTCTAATGTATAGCAGGTAACAGGAGGGAGAATGGAATGAAATTGGCTTATCCAATAGATGCTACCAGGTTGAATTCCTGCTGATAAATGTCCTTTGGTAGAAGGAGGAGATTTCAAACACTTTTCTTCAGTGACTATACAGAAGTTACGAGAAAGAGAAAACTAAGTGAATGAAAATAAGTCTTGATACTCTTGTTCAGCTTTTATCCCCCAAGAATGCAGGTCCTCCTATATTAGGAGGAATTAGGAGGAACCAGATTTGGTCCCTTCCATGTTTCAGGACAGGTGGCCATGTTAGATAAGGACAGTATGAAGGAAGAAGTTCTTTGTGCTGTGTGATGATCAGAATGAGTCAGATTATAACAGATGCCTAGCAACAAGAGTCCCTAGTAAAGTACGGAGACAGCTTTTGGCATTGGGAAGTCAAGTGCCATGTCCATGCTGTTTTGAAAGAAGTAGTAAGATTTTGGGGCCTGAATTCTGGATTCCATGAGACGTGTGGGAGGAAAGATTCAATCTCAGTGTGAAAGGAGCCATAGGAGTATCTGAAAAAAATAGCACAGTAATCTTTCCAAGATCAAGAATATTGTTTTCTTCATTTGGGGGATCTGTTTTCTTGCTTAGTGCCTGGCACTTAGGGATTACAACTGAAGCTACCATCCATTCCACTCAGTCATCATCAGACGTTGATGCCATGGCCTTAGCATTTTAAACATTTTAATTGAACTCCTTGTGCTGTGGCTTGTTGTTCCCTTGGAAGGGATTCTTCTGCACCTCAGGTATCTCCATATGAATGTCTCGTTGGTTCAACGGATTCAAAATATACTCACTCATCCTTTCTCCCATATGTGAGGCTTCTCTTGTGCTCCCTGGCTTTGTGAATGAGGCTATCAGCTTTTCCAAAATTGAAAGTACAGGTTTGATAATAATCTTTTTTCTTTCTTTCCCCTTCCCATTTTTATCTAATCACCACATCCAATTGATATGTTCTTCTGAATAATATTCAAAACTATTACCCATTGAAAAATCTATCACTGTTACCACCAATTTATTTTTGCCTGTGTAACTATAAAATCTGCAAAAATTTGTCTTTGCTCCAACCTTATTATCATCCATTCTTGCTATTGCAGTGAAACAGATCTTTTAAAAACGCACACTTAATTATGTCTCCTGTCTTCTTTGATCTTTGAGTTCTCCATTATTCTTTTTTTTTCTCACCCTAAGAATAAAGTTATGGTTCTTGAAATGATCACAAAGCTTGTCTTGTTTAGGATTTGCGTTATTTTTCCTGCCTCCTCTTTCAACTACTTTTACCTTCCTTCACTCACCCTTTACTTCCTTCCAAATTGATTCTGATACCCAACTAACATTTTGCTTTTTGTAAAACTCCAGGTCTTTGCATGTTGGGTTCTGTTTGAATTATCTTCCTCTCTTGGGCTTAAAGGCAATCCTTTACATGTTGCCTCTTCTGGACCATGGTCCCTACTCCAAATACCTGCTGACAGAACTTTTCAGAGGGAATAGTGGCTGAGTTTTACTTTCTTATATTGTCTGTCAGGGTGTAATCTGCATAAAGGCAAACATTATTTCCCTGCCTTGCTCATCATTATACTCTCAGGATCCAGCACTTTCTGGCATATTACTCTTTTTTTGTCCAGGTAAATATGAAGAAGGCTTATTGAACTAACCAGGAGAAATTTGTGCAAATGAGATTTGAAAACACTATTTTAACCTGAAATTAAGAAAATTGTGGCTATTTTAAGTGTGTGGCCCTATCAAAAGATCTTAAAGGAACACTGTGATGGGTTAAGAGTGGCTTCAAACTCTTTGACATATATTAAAGTAAAGGGTTATTCTCTCTCCCCTTGTATTTGGGTTGGTCTGTCTCAATCATTTAAGAGAATATGACAAAACATAATCTCAGCCAGTCTGTAGGATTTTAAGACAGCTTCGACTTAGCCTCGTGGATTCCTGAAATATCATGAAAAGGTCTGACTGTCCTGCTGGAGAGACTGCCTGGGAAGGTTCTATGGAGGAGAGGGACATCTGGGTCCAGTCTGGCCATTCTCAGCTGCCCTGTGACAGTGAGACTAAAGCCCCTTTGGATCCTTTAACATTTTTGCTTTAAGATTTATTTTTTTTCTGGGGGCAGACATAATTCCTTGATCCATTTAGAACTATTTTTTGTATAATGTTATAGGTGTGGGTCTTTCTTCTTGCCTCTGTGTGCTGCTATCATGGACAATAAGGGAGCAAGCCATGCAGGGGTCTCCATCTGCATCCATCTATGCCCAAAGCACATGAGATGGAAGAGAATGACACTGTGGATGCCTCTTGGCTGTTAGGCTCTTTTGAACAGTTGTGTACCCTAAAAATCCTGCATTGAAATTCTAAGCCCCTAGATGATTATAATAGGAAGTGGGGTGGGTTTTGTTTTGAAGGTGATAAGGCAAATAATCTAAGTGGTAATACTAGGGTTTAGATGGGGTTTGGGTATGTCCTAGATATTTGGTCCCCAGTGTGGCAAACCTTTTAGAGGTGGAAGCCTTAGAAAGTTGTTGGTAACTAGATGCTGCCCTCAGAATGGCATGGAGTGGATGGGGTGAATCATGTTCTTACAATAGTGTTATAAGAAAGCAAAGCTGGCACCTCCCTATTAGGTTTCCTTACTCACTACCTGAACTCTCCATCTTACATGCATTCTATGAGTGGTTGCTATGAGGCTCTTGCAGGTGTTGATCAAATGGGTCTACTCAATGCTAGACTAGACTTTTCACCCTCCCAAAGTATGTGCTCCATGAAGCTCTTTCCTTGATGCACTATCCAGCCTCAGGCATTTTGTTATAGCACCAGAAAACAGAGCAAGGGAAACATCAAGATGTCCTATATTAGAAAATATTCTTTCAGTAGAAGTATTTTTGTCTGTGTAAAAGGGCACTTATTTTAAGGTTGTATGTTTCTCACACAGCCCAGTCTTCTATCCTTAAGACAAATTGCAATTTTGTAGAAGTTTTGGTTTCAAATATGTAGTTCTTAGTGTACTCATCCATATTAGACCACACTCCTGGGGCTTATTGCTCATAAAACACAGGCAGTACACTTGTACAGCAAGAGTTGTGAGGTTTTACCGATTGCCTATTTTCTGTTGGAAAGCTTGGTTCAAATCAGTTGAAATGGGGAACCTATCACACAGTGAAAACTAACTTGGAGAACTCCAGGAGCATGTTTAAAATGGACACAACAGTTCCTGAAACACATCCAGAATTCAGCTTATTAGAATGTAGATTGGACTGGAGAAAAAGCATGGCAAACTATAATTTTCAAGGGGGAAGAAACTCACAAGTCAGTCAGCCCGTAGGAGACATAGGCTAAAGGTAATTTGAAATATCTCTGAGTGTGTGCTGAGCAGTACACACATTTCCAAAATAGAATCAGGAAAACAGTGCAGGAAAGGCAGCAAGAAGGGAAAGAAGGGATTGAACCTCCTGTGAGGAGGCAGTCTGTCCCTTAAGTTGGCCTGGGACAACAACCGGCAAGATCTAACTGCCATCAAGAAAGAATAGACAGGAAATCTGGTGGCACTGTCCTCAAAAGGATTGGGATAGCATTTGTCCTCTTTTGTCCTGCCTTCTTTTGTTGATTTGACTGTGTGCAGGAGGGTAGTGGGTTGGATAATGGGGTGCAGTGAGTTCTAAAGGCAATGGACTAGTATTCTAGGAAGATTAGAGGGCACACGGAAACACAGGGCAGAAGGCCATGTGAAGACAGAGGCTGCACCTGCAGTTACACTGGCATGCCCATGGAATGCCAGGAGCTATTAGGAACTG
Source organism: Ochotona curzoniae (assembly GCF_017591425.1). Classification (NCBI taxonomy): domain Eukaryota; kingdom Metazoa; phylum Chordata; class Mammalia; order Lagomorpha; family Ochotonidae; genus Ochotona; species Ochotona curzoniae. Next base: position 19,674,917 of record NW_024465582.1, on the reverse strand, counting down.
CAAGATGAAGAAAGGATTCCTCCTTAGTTACTTTAGAGCTAGTATGGCCCTATTGACTGCCAGGTTTTGGATGCTTTCCAAAACTGGGAGAGAATACATTTCTGTTGTTTCCAACCAGCTACTTTGCAGTGGTTTGTTATAGCAATTCTTAAAAAGAAAAAAAAGAAAAGACAAAAGAAAAAAAATACATAGCCTAGCAATCCAAACCTCTGCCTGTGACATCAGCATCCTACATTGATCCTGGTTCATGTCCCCGCTGCTCCACTTCTGATTCAGCTGCCCTATCTATGGCTTGGTAAAGTAGTGGAAGCTGGTCCAAGGAATTGGGCCCCTATTCCCATGAGGGAGACCCATAAGAAGCTCCAGGCTCCTAGTTTCAGATTGACTCAGCTCCAGCTCTTTGTGGCCACTTGAGGAATGAATCAGTGGATGAAAGATCTCTCTGTCTTTCCACTTCTCTCTGTAACTCAGACCTTTAAATAAAAATAAGTCTTTTTAAAAAGCTGATACAAAGAGTGAGCAACTCTAAACTTTCCCGAGAGTATGATAATGTCTCCCTACACAGAGGTGGACTTGAGTTCATGTTTATTTTTTGAAACACCTCATTCACCAGGAGAAAGGGGCCAAGAGGCGATAACCACTGCCTGGAGAGGGTGAACAAAGCCAGGTGAAAAAAAATCTCATTCTATGCAACCTTATTTTTAGTGAGTGTGTTTACAGTGTGGCATATAGGAAATGTTAATATACTGGCTTTTTAGAGATCTGATATTGTAGGCACATTTTCATGGAGATTAAGAATAATGGATGCTATGTCTGCTTTCCCCAAGTGTTGAGTGGGAGGGTATGTCGAATACAATAGCAAACCTATCGTAGCAGCACTAGTTATTGGCTGGGGGTTCATAAGAAAAGGTAGTTTTGAACATAAAAGTGAAGAAATCTGATATGGGTTTTGACAGATATACGTACAATATGTATCCAAATGTTGAAATAGGAAAAATGTGACAGGTAGTAAATTCCCATCTTGTCTTCCTTCCTTCCTTCCTTTCTAAATGTTAGACTTCCTAAAATGCTAACCTCAGAGGGACACAGACTGACTGTCCCCAGAGCCATTAGTCCACAGGTGTGCTCTGTCAACTATGAAGATAATAATGGCTGCTCAGTTTGGTGACTCCGGGTGGCAAGATAACAGCAGAGCTGCTATATTGCAGTCATAATAATAATAGCAATTATTGCTTCTGTTAGCAGTGGGAACCCCACCAATATACGAGAATTTTGAAAGTGAACTATAGTGGAAGGTGAAATTGCTAGAAGAAAAAAAAATTAAGCACTATTATCTTTATCTCCTCTTTAATTCTTCCTTTGAGGGGGTAGAAGGGCAGAAATTTTAGATCAAATCATTTCATCACCAGTTATACCTTAAGGGACTTCCCTGCCTTACCCATGAGCAGTAAGTTCAGGGAGAAACTGTTTATTTTTTTTCCTTCAAAGAAGGAACAGTTTATTTTGCTTGTTCCTTCAAAGAACCATGACTTCTACTGCCTACTAAGAACCTTTAGAATCTGCAGCTTTGCAGAAGAGATTAGCTTAAGAGAAAAAGCATTATTATCTGGCTTTAGAGGGACTTTCAGCTTGGCTTCAATCATGTGGATTTTTTTCTTTGTTAGAAAAGAAGAACTACACATAAAGGGCAGAAAATAAGTATTTATAAGGTCAAAAGTACTGCTACAGGCAGAATAGATGAACTTCCTTCATGGAACTTGAGCTGCTTCCCCCAGACTCCTGTGTTAGACTGTGCTATAGCTGCTGAGACAGATGGCTGATGGCAGGTCAGGAGCTATTGGCTGTCAGGGACATGAAATGCAAAGGGCCTGTTGCCGAGGAAGCTACTGAAACCCGCAGAAAACGTTCCTGATGAAATCCTATGCAAGAAGAGACCTAAATGGTGAGAAGAAGTTACCGTTTCCATGTAGAGCACACAGCATGTGAGATATCTAGGCAGGGAAACTAAGATAAACAAAAAAACAAAACAGTACAAATCTCATTTGGGCAGAACACATAGTCAGTGAAATAAACATGAGAGAACATTTTGGGAATGTAAGCGGACCTCATAGGGATTTCGGAGACATTTTAAGTGTTTTGGACTTTGTTCTGTGATTATATAAGAATGACTAAAGGATTTTGCTTATAGAAAAAAGAAATTGCCAGATTTGCATTTTGCAAAGATTGTCACATCCCAATAATCAATGTGACCAATACTCATGAGATATTTTGCACTTTGAAAAATAAATTCCAAGTAAATAATGAATGCAACTAATATTTATCAATGGGTTTTGTATGTCAGGCTGGCTAAGGTTCCCGGGGGTTTGGGCAAGCATTGGTGATGTTCCTGTGAAACTTCTTTTTTTTAGACACATTAACGTTTTTGATAGTGGCATGTGAATAAAACAGATTATCCTCTGTAACATAAATGGGTCACTTCTAAGCAGTTATAAAGGACAGAGACAGGTTACCCAAAGGCAGAATGAGCCTCAGGACTGCAACGTAGGAAGCCTGGCTTGCTTTCCAGTTTTTCAATTTGCACTGAAAATTGAAGCATCTCCTGGTACCTAAATTTCCACCCTGTTCAACTGTACAGATTTTATACTTGTGAGTCCTTGCAGTTGTGTGCTCCATTTTCTGAAAATACATGTCTTTATAAACATCTTCAGAGATCCATACGTAGGTGCAAATATAAATCTACAGACATGGATATGCCAGATTGATAGTCATGTCTATCACTTTCAAAAAAAAAACGTAAAAGCATATTAAAAGTGTACAGAAGGAAAGTAAAAATAAATAATAAAATGCTTATAGTCATGGGATCCAAGAAAGAAGTATAGCCATTTTGAATATTTAGTATGAAACTTTGAAAATGTGTCTAATTGAAACACGTTAGACAGAGGATAACAGAGGTGACAGAGGATAAATATTATGGAACAGGCTAGACTTCAGAAAGAGTGATATACGCTCTGCAGTATCTTTAGTTTGGAGAAAGTGGAGGGAGAGACTGGGAGCTGAGGTGTACTGCTGGACGAGTGTAGGGAGACTGCAAAGGACCCCCCAGCCAGTGACTTTGGAGGTCAGGAGGCAAGGGCTTTTTTTTTTTTTTTTGTAAACATTTTTTTTTTCAATTTTTAAGTCAGTTTTTAACATTCTGTTTTATTTAATGTTTTTAAAGATTTTTTAAGTGAGTTACACAGAGAGGAGACAGAGCGATCTTCCATCTGCTGGTTCACTTATCAAAGGGGCACAATGGCTGGAGCTGAGCCAATCCAAAGCCAGGGACCTGGAACTTCTTCTGGGTCTCCCCTATGAGTGTAGGGACTCAAGCTCTGTTGTTTTCCCAGCCAGAAGCAGGGAACTGGATCAGAAGTAGAGCTGCTGGTACTTGAACCGGTGCTCATTTTGGATGCCTGCACTATGGGTAGAAGTTTAGCATGCTATGCCACCATGCCAGTTCTTCAATCTGGTTTGGAGATACAGTGTTATTCTGTTTCTCCCTCCCTTTTACTTCTGCTTCCTTTTTCTTTTATTGGTGAATGCTAATGTGAATCATAATGAAAATAATGACTCTTGAGCACTCAGTTTGTGCCAGGCATCATGAACATTGTTCAGTATGACAGGTAATTCTTAAAAGGATTCCAGAAGATACCATTAATATTGCAATTTTAAATGCATAGTAAAGTATGCATATTATTTGCCATTTTAGTCATCTGCAGCGGCATTAAAGCATAGTGACATTCCTGTTACCATCACCATCCACTTCCGGAGCTGTTTTCTTATTCCTGAACTGAAACTCTGTCCCCCTTCAACAACGGCACTCTGTTACTTCTGTTTGAAAAATAGCACTGCTAACTCTGAAAGTAAGGGATATTTTTTGACATCTAACATATATGTCTTTGAAATGATTAATTTCAAGTGGATGTGGGTTGCCAGCAGAAGTGTCAGTCTGTGCCTTCAGTTCTTGAGCCCCCTGAAGAAGGCTGGTGCTGAGACCATCAGAAAGGCTGAAGTCTGGAACACGAGTGGCCTTTTGAGAATCTCTTCTTAGAGCAGTGCCGGTGGGTTTACTGCTCCACAGCGTGTCTCGCTCACGGCCAATGCCTTGGGCCTTCCCCATTCCCTCCTATTTGTCTAGGAGCAACTCCTTTTGGTAACCAGCAGGAACCTTTTTTGAATTATCCTTCATGCAAAAATGGCTACGTATAGAATCATCTAGTATAGTGTATTGCTTATCTGGAAATGATGAATCCCCCCCCAAATTAGTCATATTTTAACACTAATTAGCCTAGCCATCTTTTTAATTTTTCAGTCTGAATAGAAAAAAAAAAGACGAAAGAAAACAGGTGAACTGGCATGAAAGAAAACTGAAAGAAAACTGGTACCACTTTATCTTGGGATTTGACTTTGCTTTTGATGCCTCTGTTTTTCCTATCTTGTAACCTTTTTCTGTAAAGGCAAACTTACCTTCAGATGGTACATACATCTGTTGGCAGCATGCCTTAATATGTTGCTTGGATACAAATGTTTGGAAAACAAAGGGGTACCATTTATACCTGTTTCTGTTGCTAAGGAAACTGGGAAACTTTGGGATTTTCCTTTGGAAATAATGATTACACACTGGGAAAAAAATCTATTCAGAGTTTAGAAGGAGGAAAATATGTAAAACATGTTAATTTGTCTTACCACACTGGCAAGTGAATATTTATAAGCTTCTGTAGCCTTCCTCTGCCTGTGGTATAAATACTGCTTCTAAAATCCTTTTCAGTAAGTTTGATAACATTGCATGGCATGTGGAGGTGGTCGGGATATTGCAACATAAACACAAACCACACTTGTAAGACATTTCCTAAAACAAGCTATAGATAGAATCATTGGAGCTTTCAGGGATAACACTTGAAAGATTTTTAGATCTACAAGTCTTCCTTTCACAATCAGAGTATAGGATTTGTGGTAGAAATTCTGTGCTTCCGGGAACTCTACTGGAACATCAGCCCAAGAAACAAAAACAAACAAAAAGTTCATTTGCTGAATCTATTTTGGTTCTCCAGACACAGAAACAGATTATGCCTGCCTGAGATTCCCTTCAGTCCAAACCCTGGCCAGCAGCCCTCTTGATAGGATGGGGCTGTCGGGGTGAGAGGTAGGTTTTGTCCAGCAGCAGCAGCAGAAACTCTGCCTGCCCAGGAGGGTCGGTAGAACCTTCGAAGGTGTATAGATCATGTTGCCCTGAAACAGCTGCTTGCCGAAGTGAGGATATTCTGTTTCAGACCACGTCTTTAGCAAAGCTGTGCGTTCTTGTTATGGCTTGGTGTCTTCTAAAAATGGCTGTAGCCTGACTGTAGCAAATACCTGTCTCTATACACGGAGCCCAAACAGTGCTAAAAAGGGAAATGGAACATATGGTAATAAACCCTCTGGAGCTTTGATGCTGGGCTGTGATCAGCAACCTAGGCGAGAGAGATGCCGGCAAGCATGAACTTCACCCTGCCCCCAGGGCCTCATTAAAGAAGCCAACTGTGCCGCAGTGGAGGAAAACAGTATCCTCTACTAGAGGGATGGCACAGCCTTCCACCATGGAGCCTAGATTTTCCTTTGGCTGGCATGAGGATATATTGGGGACAAAGAAACTCCAATAAAAAACTAGAAAGGAACCCCTGGCACGGTGGTCCCTCAACCGAGAGGATATTTGTTCATTTGGAAGTAAAACCGATGCACCTTGAGGTTTTTGTTTAAGTCAAATGTTACATAGAGAACATTGATTGGGATGGATGTGAATTTGTGCTCCGTCTGGTCATATGTCATGGTAGGTACCGTTCTTGGCTTCCGTTGCTTCACAGGTGGATTGACGGTGAGCACGCTGGGCATCGGGAGGAGGCTCTGGTATCTAACAGCATCCTAAAACCCACTAAGCTCCTCTTCCCCAAAAGGGCACTGGCTTGCAGGCACCCTTTCACATAGAAATGGGAAAAACTCAAGGCAGTTTGTGTGGACACTGCCAAGATGCTGTTCCTATGTTGAGCTTAAAGCTTCAAAAGACTACTTCCACACGTTTGTTCTGAGGGACGTGTATATCCGTGTACTGGGTGCATCGCACCAGTTCCAGTTATTTCTTTGTTTTCTTCTTCTTTGTCCTAATCTCCAAATGCATTATTATTTTAAAAGATTTATTTATTTACAGAGGGAGGGAGGAGGGGGAGGAAAGGAGGTGGGTAAGGAGGGGGAGAGAGAGGGAGGAGATACAGGGAAGGAAGGAGGGAGGGAGAGAGAGAGAGTGAGGGAGAGAGGGAGAAAAGACTGGGAGACAATAACAGACTTTTTTAAATCTGCTGCTTCACTCCCCAAATAGCCACAATAACCATACTTTTTAGCAGTACCTGCAAAAGTGAGGTGGGCAGCTATAAGGTTGATTCTCACGTGTGCAGACTCATCTAGTTAACTCTTCTCTAGGTCTCTCTACTTGTACATTCAGCAGAAGTATCTGAAATTTGTATGTTCAATAATTTCTTTCACCTCCATTTGCCAGGTATTTCCATGTTCTATACACCTAGATTCTGGCAGTGTTCTCCTTTTTCTGATGAGATGGTCCTTTTTCTTACTTTGGTTTGCAAAGCTTGTGCCATCTGGGACCCCAGCATTTTCTTTCAGACCCACAGCCCTTCACCTGTGACCACATCTTGTTAACGCCACCTCCAAAGCCTCCCCAGGGCTGGGCATTTGGTGTAGTGGTTAAAATGCTGCTTAGGATAAATACACTCCACAACACAGGGCCTGGGTGGAGCCGCTTCCAACTCCAGTTCCTGTTAAAGCATACCCTGGGAGGCAACAAGTACTTGGGTTCCAATGACCCAAGTCGGAGAACTGAGTCCCAGACTCTCTACTTGACATCCTACTCAGAGATCAAGAGGCAGTTTTGTTCTGTAGGCATTTGGGTCAGATGTCTAGCCTGCACATTCTGAGAGAATATTTTTTGTTGTTCAAAACCACCTGAGTTGATGGTATTTTGTTATCGTGCCCTACAAAATGAATACAGCAGGCATCCCAAAGGCTGACATATTATAATTCTTACTGCTCTATTGACTGTATCCCTACTATTGTTATACACATGTAGAACTGGGACATACCAGTTCTGGCTCTTCACCCCAAAATGCCATGTACACTGTCTTCTGGTCCTAATTGGGAAGATCTGCCAAGAAATCTATTGAAAATAAAATAAGACAAAACAAAAACAGAAATCGCAGCCACTACCCACCAATAATGGATGAGTAATTTGGGATGAGATAGAACCTCGGAGGGTGTATGTGTTGTGGTAGCATCTGACAGAAAGTCCTCCATTTGAATTGCGTATATTCTGAACATATACCTGGACCAGGTGACAACAGGGTTTTATGTGTGCATATTAGCCACAGAAAATATGCATGGCTCAATTGGACATAGATGGTATACACAAACCACAGAGAAGTCATGGGGATTATGAAGATATCTTGCCAAAAATGTACTCTTCTCTATTTTTTCCCCACATACTGTCAGTTTTAATAGGTTTTCCTTTTTCTTCCGCAGTGCTCAAAGCATCTCAATAACACAATACCCAAAAGGAAAATGTATTATCTTTGTAACACAATATTCTATGTGGTATTGAATTCTGAAGTTAAACATGTTAGAAAAGCAATTCACATTGTACAGAACATTCTCTGGGATGCTTGAGAGCATTTAGAATGGCACACCCACACAAATGCCCATCATTCCTGGGGTGCTCTGTACCTTGTACACAGTCTGTAAATACAAATGAACAATAAATACCTGGGGCTCAGGGCTCTGAACAAGCAGCTCCAGATTCCAACAGGTCAGAGAATACCTCGAAGTCATTTGTGGGTTTATATCCCCTTTACTTACAGAGGTGATGAGACATGCACAAGAAACGGCCACTTGCTCCCAACAGTGGAGGGACCACAGAAGATACACGTCTTTAGTCATTGGACACACAGGGGCAGCTACACATATGCACACGTAGGCATTCATGTACATGTCCACATTCATCTACAGGCAACCATATCCAACTAGCACCTCCTCCCCAACCCCCAACTCCCTGCTTCCGCTGCTTCCGCTGCTTAGAGGAGTTTTCAGGCAAAAGTGGTCCAGAGCCTAACCATGACATGACAGACTTGTGGACCACTATCTCCACAGGTGCACCCATGATTACCATGACACCAGTTACCATAGAGAAACAGATGGCAACCCAGAGCTAAGGGGACAAGGGCCAAGTGCATGGGATCTTGACATCTCCACTTGCCCAAATTCATCTCCTTAGCAAGAAATGAAAGGGACTTGAAGGATAAGGAACTGAGAGGTGAGAAAATGAGTTTTCCTAGATTAATATAGTATAATGGTAAGAGGAATAGAACTTGCAGTTCAGCAACACTGAGTTTGAAATCTGGTTCCAAGACTCAGTAGCTTTGGATGTTCACTTAAGTACTAATCCTAAATGCCCCAGCAGTAATAGCTACCTCTCTGTAGACTGTAAATGGAACACATGGAAAATAGCTCAGTGCTTGCCAAATGGTACCCGTTATTATGTCTCTCAATGCGATTGCTACCTATATGTGGGATTTAACATCTTCAAATGAATGCTTAGTGAGTATTCACGGCTGCAAAGCTGTTCAGCACCTCTTTTCAGGCAACAATCAGAGTGTACTTATTGTCAGGACCTGTTATGTTGGCAAAGAGATTGCTCCAGCCTTCCTGATTAACTGGAGTATCACATCCCATCATTATCCTTTTCATCTTACTTGACTATAAATATATAATCTAATGACCCCCTTCATGGAAATGACTTCTTTGATGATATTTTCAAAGGGCTGTTCAGTCATCTGCTAATTAGGAAGATCCACCTATTTTTTGTAGAGCCTGTCCCTACGAAACTTGAGCAGTCTGGAGGAATAAAAAATTTCCTCCTGAGTTTCCCAAGGAGAAAGAAAGACAGCCTTACCAATTTTAAAACATTACATAGAGGCAAAAAAAAAACAGGTTTTTCCAGGAGCTAAACGTATTGTGGTTACCTTACTAATTTTGTTTCTTTGCAAGTTCCCTTGAAAAACTTTCACTGAATACCCGAATGGCTAGCGTCCTGGATAGGACAATCAATTCCTTCTAGAAGCTTGGCCTCCCTGTTTTGATTAGGTTCCTCTTGAAAACTTGATGTCATCAATTCTGATTTCCCAGCAACACTGTCTCCTCTCTCATTTCAGACTAGGCAAACAGTTATCCAGCTGTGTGTTCAATTTCCTCTTTAAGTGGTTAGGACTGGCTGTTAGATAGCTGTGAATTTCAAACTACCTGGCCAAAGGAAAGTACCAACTTGTAAATGAATCAGGGGAATGACCAAATCTGAACTCTTGCTGTCAATCAGCACAGAGGTTTTGACTCTTGATAAATGAGGCATGCTTTAAGTAAAAATGCTTGCTACATCACAGTGATGTGTAATCTCCCTGTGACTCTGGGATTTGTGCTAAGAAGTAGTATCCTGCCATGGGCTTTTAGCAGGATCCAGCTGTTAACCTTTCTGGGAAAGGATAAGAAAGCATACTTGGTTCCTTGGCCGAAGCAGTGGCTAAGAAGCCAGATTCTTTGCAATGGCAGAGAAAGTGTCCCTTTCCAGAAAGACTTCAAAAAGGGAGTACGAGAGTGTTGCTGTGCCATCTGTAGGGAATCTACATTCTAAGATTGTGAGGTGCACTTGCTTCTTAAGTTACTGTGCAGATAGTCCTTTCTTTGTGGTAAGTTTCCTTTCTTCCTCGTTGCATTTTAAGTGTCTTTTCGGGTATTTATGGACTCTTGCCACCCCTACATTGTGAATCCTGTAACAGTAGGGGTTTGAGATCGACACTGTTGCTCCGAAAACACCCACGATTCTCTCCCAAGGTTCTGTTCACATAAGGAGAGTGTGTTCCACTCAGATCTTCGTTTGCCTTAAATGATACAACATTAAAATAAGAAATGATTCTCTCTACAGTCAGGAAATAAGACAAAATATACTCAGGTTCTAGGCACCTGGGAGCCTCTAGAGTGTCTGGTGCATTTGCCCTTTTTTTGTTCAGTATAGCGGAAGTACGGAGTATCACATTGTGTTTCAGATTTGCGGCAACCTGGTGTGCTTAAGGCAGATTGTAAACGTTGCGTTAGCTGGCTGTGTGGGGGGCACTGTTCTAGACGCTGGGGCCTTAGACGTGAAAAACAGGTAAATATTTCTGACCTTATAAACATAAATTAGGGATACAATGATGTAGTTTGTAAGTAAATAATGTAACATAGTACAAGGTGCTAAATGGTTAGGGTGAGTGGGCAGATAATCCCAGGAGGTAACTTTCTATCTTGAAAGAATGATTGGAGTAGGCCTGACTGAAATAAATTTTGAATAGGAGAGAGAGAGAGAGCCATGTGGATACGGGGTGGGGGGGCCGTGGGGGGTGGGGAACAGTGTCCAAGGAAGGATTGGCCGAGCAAAGATCCTGAAGCAAGAATATCCCTGGCATGTGGAAAGACAGTGTTGCTGGTGGAAAAGGAAGGAGAGATATAAAAGAAGATGACAGAAATTCACAGCAGTCCATGGAACCTGATGGGCTGTTTTGCAGTGTGGCCTTTCCCTCTGAGAGACACAGGGAGTTATGCCAGTGTTTCCATCATGAAGTGATGTGGTCATATGAAAAAGCATGACCGCAGCTAGGATGGCTGTGTTGACATAGATGTAAGGGACCAGGGATAGAAGCAGAAAGACACGTTAGGATCATCTCTCTCTCTCTTTTTAAAAAGATTTATTTATTTTTATTGAGAAGTCAGATGTACAGAGAGGAGGAGAGACGGTGAGGAAGAACTTCCATCTGATGATTGACTCCCCAAGTGGTTGCACCGACCAGAGCTGAGCCAATCTGAAGCCAGGAGCCTCTTCCAGGTCTCTCATGCAGGTGCAGGGTCCCAGCTACTTTGGGCCGTCTTCAACTGCTTTCCCAGGACACAAGCAGGGAGCTGAATGGGAAACCGGGCTGATGGGATTAGAACAGGTGCGCATATGGGATCCTGGTGGTTGCAAGGGCAGGACTTAAGCCACTAGGCTACTGTGCTGGGCCCAGGACCGCCCCTTTTAATACTCACCACCACCCTGTGAAATCAATACATTTGGAATAGGCATTTTAAGATTAAAGGCAGAGGCCTAGGGTTACACGACTTGCTTAGTGTAACATATAACTCACTTAAAAATAACAGCCCACAAATCATATGAAAGGCCTATAATTAGACACTGTGGGACAGGTATTTGGCACAGCATTTAGGATTCTGTGTGGGCCACCAGCATCCCTGAGTAGAGTGCCTGCTCTGCTTCCAGTTTCAGCTTCCTCCTCAGCACACCCTGGTGGACAACAGGTGATATCACAAGTACTTGGCTCCCCACCCACATGGGAGGCCTAGATTGAGTTCCAGGTTTCTGGCTTCAAGCAGATCACACCCAAAGCATCTGAGAAACAGCACAGTGGAGGGTCGATCTCCCCCTATCTGCCTCTGTTTCTCTGTCAGTCAGATAAATAAAAACAAATGAACCTTAAAATGAAGTTGTTAACTTGCTCAACTACTTTCTGAAACCAATTTTAATTTTTCCCAGTGTCCTGGTTTTTTTTTTTTTTTTTTAATGTGTTGATGTTTACAAGTCTTTGAAACAGGTATTGGCAGCTGGTTTCAGGCATTTAGTTCTTCTTGAGAATATTTAAGAAAATTCTGGGCCCAGCACAGTAGCCTAATGGCTAAAGTCCTCATCTTAGATGTACTGGGATCCCACATGGGTGCCAGATAATGTCCTGGTGGCCCCACCTCCCACCCAGCTCCTGGGAAAGCAGTCGAGGATGGTCCAAAGCCTTGGGACCCTGCACCCGGGTGGGATACCAGGGGGAGGAGCTAGGCTCCTGGCTTCAGCTCGGCTCAGCTCCAGCCACTGTGACCACTTCGGGAGTGACTCAGCAGACGGCAAAATCTTCCTCTCTGTCTCTTCTCTTTTCTGTACATGTGACTTACCAATAAAAATAAACAGATCTTAAAAAAATTCTGTTTCCTAATACTGCATTATGACTTGTCATCTATTGTTAAGTTCAGAATTTGTCAAAATTAGAGTAAATCAAATCTGTGTCCATGCCACTGCGTACTGAATTTGTCAAAAACACTTCTTTACTATAACAAGATAAGCTGTTACAGAAATATTATCCCTAAACCTCACCCACGCAGCTGCAGGAGGGCCACATTTACATGGTGCACTAATAAGCAATCCAATAAATATTTGCTTCCAAAAAGTATGCCCTACATTTTGCCAGAAAGAAATTAAAGGACGCCTAGAGAAATGGATAGGTTTACCTTGTAATGTTGTGGATGATAAGACTTGACTTGTTCTGAAATTTGTTTTTTATTCTTTAAAAGACGGATTTACAGAGAAAGTAGGTGAGACAGAGAAGGATCTTCCAATCAACCAGATGGGCACAAGGCTCAGAACTGGGCCAGTCGGAGACCAGGAACCAGGTGCCAGACGTCTATTTTGGGTCTCCTAGGTGGCTGCAGGTGCCCAAGGACTTGAACCATCTCTGTTGCTTTCCTAGGCTGTAAGCAGGGAGCTGGATTGGAAATAGAACAGCTGTTATACAAACCGGTGCCCGTATGCTATGCCAGCCATGCAAGTGAAGGCTCAGCCTGTTATGTCAGGGCGCTGGCCCCAAGACTTGATATTTTTTAAAAAATCAATTTCTTCTATTGATTTCTATATTTAATTAATCTAAATCATAGTTCCAGCAGATTTGGGGGAGAGGATGGAAATTGACAGGCTGATTCTAAAACTTTTATGGAAATGACGAGAACTGTAATAACTTCAGTCTTACTGAACATCAAAGATGGAGGATTGATACTGCCAAATATCAAAACTTTCCATTAAGCTGTAGTAATTAAGACAGTGTGATATTGTGCAAGGAGAGACAAACTGATCAATGGGACAGAATTAAGAGTCTAGAAATAGCTCTCTATATATTTAGCCTCTTAATTTATTATTTAGGTAACGCTGTCTTTTCCTGGAAGAGTGGGAATAGACTTTTCATTAAATCTTGTTGTAGCATTAAATATTCATACAGCACACACTAAAATTAATTTAAGGTAGAGTGCATATGTACAGGAGGAGTACAGAAAAATAAATCTCATGAAGAATAAAAAGGCACATCTTTGTGAACTTAGGGAACGATTGGGTGTCTGAAACAAGATATATGAAAAAGTTGCCATAAAAACCATAATACAAGAACTGATAAATTTGTCAGCAAGATCAATGATTTCAATTCATTAAAAGCATAGTCACTGAGAGAATGAATGGAAAAAGTCATATTCAGGGAGATAATGTGCATCTGACAAGCGACTGCTATCCTGAATATATAAGAAGTTCATGGAAATTAACAAAATTAGAAAAGCTTACACATTTTTAAAAAAAATCAGATATTTTATGAGTAAGATATCCAAACAACCCTATCCAAAATAACCAGTATCAGGAAAACATAGAATAAAACCACAGTGACACTTTGTGATAATTAATAACACAAAATATTAATGGATATCAACATTAAGGCTCGAAGTGAAACACTGCTGGCAGGAATTTCAACTGCTGCATCACCTGCAAAAGCTGAGAATATCTACTCAACTAGTATCTCCCACAGATCAGAAACCTTTCTCTGTTAATATGGAATTGAAATGTGTACATCTGTGCAGCAAAAGACCTCTAAGAGGGTGTTATTAGAATTGTGATTTGAAATTCTTAAATAAGAACCAACTAAGTGTGTGTCATGGGCAACTCCAGATGTGTTCATGCAAAGAAATGTTACAGGTGATAAAACAGAATCAATTACTGGCAGAACAGCCTAATCCATTATCAACATGAATATTCTCTAAGATGCTAGACAGAAAGCACATAGTAGCTAGTTTTTGACGTATCTACTAAATACATCTATGACAGGCGTCAGAGTGGTCTTTACCCATGAGAAGAGATGTGAGAGAAGTTTGAAAGTTTTTCAGGTGCTGGTACTAGTCTCTGCCTGATTCAGGTGCTGGCTGCAGTTATGTATACACACACACCCAGCTGCAAAGTCAAGATTAGTGCATCTTATGTCCTTCACTGCTCACAGCCTCAAGTGGAAAAACACACATTTCAGACTCTCATAGCTATTCCAGATTTGGGCTGACCACTACATCGCAGCACCGTATGAAACAGGAGGCAGTGAAGATGGAAGTCTAGGCAGGATTTATGTTCACTAGACGTTAGCTAACCCCCGAGCGGCAGGTGTCAGAAGCAGCAGCCTTCCGCGTCCATGGAAGGCTCGGCTGATACCAAGCAGGCATTGCTACTTCTGGGCAGCCTTAGGCAGCCTAGCTGCCTGCTCCCAGCAGCCTCTGGAAACTGAAAAAAAGCTTTTGGCATTTAGTTTTCCTACTTGCCACCAGTGACTCTGGGGGGCTTCCTCTGGCATGGACTGCCATGGATTGCTTGCCTTATGCCCATTATATATTAAAAAAAAATCAGTTCTGTTCTGTGAAGACCTTCTTTCAGATGATTAGTTGATTAGTTTTCAGCTTGTGGCCAACAGATGACCACCAGGTAATCTATTTAAAGGCATTGGAAAACGGTCTGCAATCCAGTCTGATGGAACAATTTGCTCAAGAAGCGAGAAGTTTTTCAAATCCATGCTTGGATTTCTTATCTCATTCTCCAGCTTTGCTAGGCAAAAAAAAAAAAAAAAAAAAAAAAAAAAAAAGGAAAAAATGAACAACCAGAGAACTCTATGCATATCAATGTCTTCTGTTACCCTAAGCCTTCTTAGTTTGGATGCTGACCTATATGTTGAGCTGAACCAGGAACACCATCAGATGTGTAGTCTTAGGTGTTGTAAATTATAGTGAGTAACATAATAGTTTTGTTTGAGGAGGGCCATCTTGGCCTCTTATTCATCTCAAGGGATAAAAGGAGGCACATTAGTGTTTGTGGCCACATATTGATCCCCTGAAACCTCATAGATTGCTTTCAACAGCAAGTCAAAATAATTTTTAGGAAAGAGTTGCTGCAGAGAACCATAGAATCTTCTAATTGTAACTCTTGGACTGGAAAGCATCCATCTTACATTTGTATAGGACTTAGCAACTTCAGCTTACTTTTATGTATTTTAACTCTTTTGCCCTCAAATATATCCATCAGGTAGGTACCATAACCATTGGAAGTCCAATCATGGTCACTGATAAGTAGAGGAATTGGGACTACAGCATGGGTGTCCTATCCACTCCACTGCAGTTTCTATAACTGGTGGGGAAGGCTTTGACAAGTGAATTTCGATACTGTTGTGCTCTCCTGACTTCAATTTTGGGATAACAAATGTCCCTTTCCTCTTATGTTGGCACAGAGTTTTGTGACTCTTGACATGTCTGCAGGAGGTGCTGATCACAGTATGCTGTGTGCTTGTCTGATTTTTGTTTCTCCATCTATCACTTCTTTTGATAGCCAATGGTTAACTATAATCTTTCATTTGATTATTTTTATCATATCCATTTTGTGAATCTAAAATATTTTAAAAATCTATGACTCCAAGAAAAAAAAGCATATTAAACCTAGTTTCAAGAAAATATACTGCTTTTTTATGTAAAGAGGTTGTGCCTCTTTGATACTTGATAACATTTTAATAAGTTTTGTTCAGTATACTTTCCAAAAAAAAAAAATTCTCAGTGTGCCTCTGAAGCTTCTTCAAACAAAAGCAGACTCTCCCATAACAATCCTTTAAAGAACAATTTGTATTGGCTATCATTCAATCAAGACAAGTGTTCCCAGCATGTCAAAATATAATGGTGCTTTCTATATAAACAGTTGGGAAATGCTATCATAAGAACACTTTTCTTGTCTGATTAACCATAGCCTTTTCTTCTGTGGGGTTTCAACTCAGGATAGTTTGCCCATTGATAAAACTAGGCAACCCTTAATTTATGGTCAAGATGCTTTTAAACTAATGATACTCTGGAATTAACAATTCCTTCAAGTACAGCACAGTTTTATAAATGCTGCTCTCTTATAAATGTTGGCTATATGATCAGAGTAGTTTTCATACGGCAAAGACTCACATGGGGCTCAATCAAAAGGCTGTTGATGAAGAAGGGATTTGTGTTGTCCAAGCACAGGTCCATCTTTGTTTAACATCAACAGTCTGTCCCCAGCAGGTCCACTTTCCTGATTAAAAAGTCTTTCTCAGCTCCACCTCTCTATCCCAGGGTATCCCTGAACTTTACATTTGGGGTCTTGACACTGTGTGGCTAGACAGACAGGATTCTGGCAGGTGCATGGAGTCTGACAGATAGGGTATCAATCCCTGACAAAGAATAACAACAATAAAAACAAAAACAACACATAGATTGGCCATGTTCACACCTTGGAGGCTGGGGAGTCCATGATCATCGCGCTAGCAGATTGTGGGTCTGGGGAGGACCCACTTTCTTGTGCATTCTTTCTGTTACTGGATGTTCTCCACGTTTGTCTTTGGTTTTGGTGAGTGCTATTTCTAATCTGTATCACCCACAGGTCTATAGGCTGATTTTATTTATTGCATTTGGTACCTCATTCTTTGTAATCACTTATGCCACTCCTTCTGTGCAAGTTTCAGTCCCCAGCTCTTGTGTTAGTCTTCTACCCCAATCTCTGTAGTCCCAGCTCCTGGCTCACACTTTTCGCCTCTTGACCCCACACTTTGGCTGCGTCTTGTCTGTACAGTCTTTCCTCCATGCTGGCTCAAAAAATGCCTGGGATTAGAGACACCAGCTTTCCTAAGTCACTGGGTGCTGATCTTTCGAGAATCTACTGGCCTTTGGGTCTGAGGGCTACCCAGACCTATTTTGATTGGGACTCATAGGATACCACATCAGTACTGATTTCCTTGCAGGACCAATGTAATGTGCTGAGCTGGAATTGATTTTGCTCCTGGCCTAGCACATGTGCAGCTAGCTCACTGTTGTCCCTCTGGTCCTGCAGCCTTTGCCACAGTATATAAAATGGCACCCGATGTGGCGCTGTTGGGGTTTGGGCCATGAAATCCACCCTGTTTCTGCACCGCTGCTTGGAGTCTTCCCCTTCATCTCTGCTCATGGTCAGATCAAACAAATCAGCAGGACAGGCAGTTGTTTGCCTTGGTTTACCTCCTGATTGCCTGGTAAACTGCCCTTCCAAACTGCCCTTTCCACCTGGTCATTGATAGAGCGCTGATCACCAATTGCCAGCAGCTGACCGCCGCTGGTATCTGGTCACTGCAACAGCACTCCATTGCCTTTGCTGTTGCCCCATGTCCATGGGTTTCCAGTTGCGCCTCTGCTGTCAGCCTGTCCTCTGCTACTTCCTGAATCTGTCCTTTCTGTTTCATTCTGGCTAATCATTCTCTGTCAATTTAAACCTGTCCTCACCCTATACCACTATCTTGCTCCTCCCACAGGAACTTCTTTTCTTCCCAGTTTAAAGGCCATCACATGCAGTTTTTCCTTCTTTGACATGAACAATGGTCTCACATCTAGAATTTTCCTAAGAACCAGCCCATTCAGGCTACAGAAGCTAGACAATTATGGGACTCATTACATCGTCTCTGCATCAAGGGATAAGACGAGTTGAGGGGGGGCAGAACAGTCTTGCTAAGAATCCAGTAAATTCCAACTTCTTAGAGGAAGTAATAGGAATACAAATGAAGGTGTTAGTTGTGATATTTATTGAACGCTTAATGGACGGAGCACAGTGTACAATTTGCTCTAAGCTTCATTTTGACTCTTTGGAGAACAGAATGGAGAGTGCTTATTTTGTAAATTGTCTTCAGTTTGTGTTGAATAACAGAGATATTAGAGAAACTGTCAGTAAATATGTTTTTAAGGGAATAAAAACCTTGCAATTCTGAAGGGTGTACTCCAAACCAACAGAATAGCTCTGCCAGAATACCCAAATCAGGAGGCAAGACGTTTCCAGTAATTAATTCTTTAGAAGCAAATTTCTCAGCCTAGAATTTAATCAAATTTCAATTTAATCAAATTCTAACCTCATTTTCTCCTTTCTGGAGAAATAATAGTATAAACTTACTTTTTAAGAAGGGATGTCAGAAATGTTAAGAATGCCATTGGAGAAAGGCATTAGCTGTATTTGCTAAAAAAAAAAAATCTGAAATAATTTTGAAGTTTGTTTTTTTCAGGTGTGGCATGTTCTGAAATATTTGTTGCCTCACCCCCCAAAAAATTGTAACTGTTAACAGTTTGGATATAGTTTCATGACTCAATGATTCCCCACCCCTAGCCCAAAACCCATTGTGAGTGAAGTCTTTGACCACGAGGTGGCACTGTTGAGAGATGGTGGGGCCTGGCGCCAACAGCTCCTTGGATCATGAGGAGGTTTGAGCCTGAGGGGTCAGTGGGCCTCATAAGTCCCTTCAGTTCTCATAAGAACACTGTTATCAAAGGAGCAAACCGGGTCCCTCCTTTCTCTTTTTCTCTGCTGTTGAGTGGAGGTGTGACACGTCTTCTGGTACAATCTCTGCTGTCTGTTATCCAGCATTCCTCATGGCACGATGCTAGGAGATGCACTATGCTGTTTAAAGTTAAGCCTCCAAAATTGTGAGCTAAATGAGCCTTTTAAAAATTTCATTAGTTGCCTCAGGTATTTTTGGTAGTAATGCGAAATAAATACAAACAGTAATTGGTAAGCCGTTAAAGCCAGTTCCGTTAGGTTTATTAGGACAATGTCAATTGTCCCCAACTAGGTTCTGTTTTTCCTCATAGGAATTGTCATCTGCATTTAGTTTTCTGATACTTGAGGCTCCAGAAAAGCTGCTGTAGGAAAGAATTTTTGTGATGGGTATTTTAAAAATGATCGCCTCTTTATTTTTATAAATATTTTCAGTACAGAATAGGTCTAGGTTACCATATTAAAGCCAATCAAGTTGCATTGGTTGCTAATGAAGGTTTTTCTCTCTCTTTAAGCTTTACTTAGTCTTATCACTTCAGCTTATATAAAATGAGCCAATTTTTATTCATGTGATTCTCCAATAGATGTATATAATAAGCACTATGTTTTGCTTATCATGCTACCTAGAATATAACAATTCTGAAATAACTACAAATTTTTAGTCAATTAAAGGGGTCAATAACTGTATTTCAGTAAAGGTTAACTTCTTATGATATTTGTTAAAAACATTAAGAAACACTTTATTTCAGATTTCTGTGGTACAGATGTTGCAGTTAGAGACATACTGGACACTTCTGAGCACAGCAAAAGCAATTCAAGATTTGTAATCAGTGGGCAGAATGAAGGGGACACTTGACTCTTAAACTTCAAAGATGAGACATCAAAGATAGGAAGATTTACTTGTGGCTTAACTTCGTTAGGTAACTGTTATTGCATAAACACAACTTCAGAATTTTGGAACTTAGAGTAACTTCCTATTTAATTCACAAATAAATGCATCTAGAATTTATTCCAGACTTACCTTCATGGTTCTTCTTGGTCTGCATTTGCAGGATGAGGTTGGCTGTGACATTTCTTCACTTACATTGTCTGTCTGTCTGTCTGTCTCTTTTTCCCCCAATTGGCTCCTATGGTGTTGGGATGTGGTTTGAAGACAAAGTGAAGTATATGAATGTCCTAGTCTGAGAAATGGCATTCCATCACTTTGAGTATATTGTATTGACAAAAAATAACCACCTTTTGCTGGACACAGTGGGAGAAGAAATTACAAAGCATATTGTTAAGGAGAACAGTCATATGGCCATGTTTGAAAACTATGACACTCGTGTGAAGGGATCATACCATACGTGCTTTAAAGTATTTATTATTTGAAAGGCAGAGAGACAGAAAGCTTCCATCAACTGGTTCACTCTGTTAATGCCATAACAGACAGGGCTGACCAGGCCAAAGCCAGGGTCCAGAAACTCAGTTTGGGTCTTCTGCATGGGTGCAGGAACCCAAGTACTTGATTCATCACTTGTTGCCTCTCAGAACTTCCATTCGCAGGAAACTGGGAATTGGGAATGGAGCAAGAACTTGAACCAGCTCTCTAATATAGAATGTGAGCATTTCAAGCATTGTTTACTTAAGATTTACACATTTCTAATATAGACTTACAGAAGGGGACACACACATAGGGAGAGAGAGATCTTTGATTCACTGGTTTACTCCCCAGATGACCTAGACAACCAGGACTGAGCCAGCCTGAAACCCTGGCCAGGAACTCCATCCAAGTCTTCTACAGGAATGGCAGAGGCCTAAGGACTTGGGTTGTTTTACACTGCATTTCCAGGCAAATTAGCAAGAAGCTCGGCAGGAAGTGGACTGAAATCCCCACTCCAATTGGCACTTTGATACCGGATGCTAATGATGCAAGTGGCAGCTTAACTTCCTGCACTGTGATACTAGCCTCTGCCCACCAAGCTGAGCCTTCATCAAAAGCTTGCCTCATTGTGTTCTGTTCTAAGTGTTCAAGTTTCCCTTTTCATGTAAAGGCATGGGTTACGTTGCTTTACTGCCTAACTTAACGGTCCTGTTTTAACTTGATTACCTCTTCAATACCCTGTTTGTTGGTAAGGTCACATTCTGAATTCCCAGGGATTATGATTGTAACAAAAATTTGGCAGACACAATTCAATGAATTAAAACAAGGACACTAGGAATAAAGTTTTTGCAAATATATTCATATAATTATCTTTGTAGCAATACCATGAGTTACTCTGAGATGTATAAATAGTTCAAGTATACAAGAGGACTTTAAGAAGGAGTGGGAAATAGATTTTAAAAATAAGTGCTTTGGTGCAAAAAAATGGAAATCCATTTATAGGTTTTTTTCCATCATGTACAGTTTCTGTGAAGTTTTTGTAGATTCTTTAAATGATTGACTTGGTTGGCAGATATCAGTTTTCTGTGGAGCTTGTATCATTTCATGCATCATAAATACAAGTTCCCATGATTGCCTGGTCTTGTTGAGGTTTGCTATTCTTGTTCTGTTGAAGTATAGTCTTTTGCCTGGCTGCATGTTGTTCTCTTTTGCCTTTTGCTTTCGTTTCTCTAGTGACAATGAATGCCCAACGTGTTTGCATGTGTTTGTTGACCATTGTATATTTCCTCTGATAGTATGTCTATTTCTCCTTGTCTTGTGGGAGATATGTGTGGCGTTCTTCTCCAACCTTAAAATGTTATCATTCCAATGCTATTTTGTAATAATTCCCTACGTCTGCTGTAAGAAATTGCCAGAAACTTAATGACTTGGAACAATAAAAGAAGTAATTCTGTAGTTCAAAGTGGGCATCTAGATTTATAACTCACACATGCAAATCATATATCCTCTGGAGGCTGTAGAATGTAATCTATTTTCTTGCCTCTTCTAGCTTTTAGATGTTTCCAGCATGTGTTAGTTCGTGTACCCCTTCTCTATCTTCAAAAACATCATGTAGCATCTGTCGTTTTTTTTCTCTCTCTCTTGATTCAACTTCTGCTGACATCTCCTTCTGTAACTCCGCCTCTCCTGACTTCCTTGTGAGGACTATTGAGCCTACCTGAGTAATTCAGGATAATCTTCCTATCATGCAATTGTTTAGCTGAAAAACCCCTTTTGCTATGTAGGATAACATATTCACAGATTTGAAGCATTTAGATACTTATTTCAGCGGGGGCAGCATTATCCAATCACTCATACCAGTTGCTGGGCTATTATTCTTTGATGACAAATACCTTTTATATCTATGGAACTCTGTAAATTTTATTTCTGCTCCCTGTTAGGCTCTGACAATAGGGCCACATAAGGATGTTGGGAGGCAGCACGACAATGAGGGGAATTTCTGTTGAGCTTGACTGTTTCACTGGCTTTGGTCCAACAATTGTCATTCCTACTGGAAGTAGCAGAGGACACAGGTCCTGCTTTTCTCCATATTCTCAGAATAGTCACAAGGGCAAAAAATGAGTCTCTTTCCACTAAGAGGTACTTGTACCAGGTGAGCAATGCCTGGTTTTTGGAGTATCATATTGTTACTCCTTAGGACCAGAGCTCGAAGCATCCAAAATATTGCCTTTTCTTCCTTAGCCCAGGAGATAACAGGTTCTTACAATAATTACTGTAATGTTCATTTTAAATTTTTTTTCCAGGGCTTCGTCCTCTGAGTAAGCATTTGCCTTTATTAAAACCTCTAAGTTGGAATACCTAGTGTAGTTTTGTTTGTCTGCTACGTTTGCACTATGATTAGGTATTCAATTCCCCCAATACATGGGTACAAAATTAAAATATTGGTAATAATCCAAAAAGAAATAAGTAAGAATAGCTATGAGGGGAGAGGAATTATTTCAAGCCTGATTAATGTTGCTTCTTTTTTCATGAAACGTGACTCAGAAAAGCACATCTATCTTCCTCATGAAATCATTTGATCACACTTTTAAAATCACATCTTCTACCAAACAACCCAAATCACCAAGTCACTGATATTGGTTTTAACATTTTTTGAACAGAAACATAATTTTAAAAAGTGTAACTCAGGGTTATCAGAAAATGTAATGCTTCTTAAAGCTAAAAGATGCTGTAAACTGATTTAGGTTTGCCAAGTTTAATAATTATGTTCTTCTCAATATCAGTAGCTTAATAGTCCATCACAGTGAAAACCTTACTAGAATTTAACCTATGTGGGTGAAGAGAAAGAGGAAGACCTATACATTACATGTTCTTATAATTTTTTAAATAAACTGCCAAAGGAAACTTCATTTGAATTTCTAGATGTATGCTCTAGTGCAACAACAGCCAAAATGTATGAACTCATTTCTATGTGTTTGAACATCTTTTAGACTACTCTTGCCAGAGACAAATGCACTCAACATAAAATAATAATGTTTCAATCATGGAAATGTGATCTTAATCATATTTAATTCTGCTTTTTATACTCTGACATTAATTAGCAACACAGAACCCCTTGTAAATCTCCACATCCCAGTCTTTGAGGAGGTTATTAATCAGATAGGAATGATGTTTGTCTAGCAGTGCACTTTTCTTAATGTACTTAATATGATAATTTTAAAAATGGCCAGACCCTCATTCCCTTATCTCCCACCTTCTATCCAACCTTCAGTGGCCTCTATTGCTCTTTAAGGTCTTTGGAATACTGGCAGAGAAAGCAGCGTCCATCTATCAAAAAATCAAAGTTATCAAGTATATGTCCATTAAGAAACAACTCTTTGAAGGGTAGAGGGAAGAATTTGAGACATTGAATATGATATCCCAAAGATCATGCTATATCTGACATTGAGTTAAAGTGAACAATGGCTGTGTAAAGGGAAAAATAATTCACTAAGGAATAAGCAAGCACTGAAGTGTGTGTATGCTTGTGTTCCAACCTGCCGTCTGGTACTAGTGATAACAGATGAGAAGAACCTAAGAGACATTCAGGTGTGTGTGTGTGTGCGGGGGGAGGGGGTGTCTGGGGAACTGCCAGATGCTAAACTTCACTGCTGCTTCCTTGTTTCTTAACTATCCACCTGCTGCACCCACCCTTAGTATGAATTATTGTGTAATGTGAAAATCAATAATATCTGCTTGTTAGAAAATAGATGATAAACTGCGTGTAAGGGATATTATCTTAGTTCAAAAAAATATAGAGATAAACCTTCTATGCACAGAACTTTCCTTGGAGCTTAATTCTAGAGGACTAATATCTAATTTAAAGATAACCAGTTTGAGAGGACCAAACATTATAACTAAAATATGAGAAAAGCCCACCTATATATTAACTTCAGATTTGCCAACCAGATTCTTAAAACCATGAGCATATGCCTAGCTGGAAACCTTAATTCTTGATCCCTCCTATATATTCCTTTCCTAATATCACAAGGTACTGAGCATGAGGAAAGTAAAATTATTAGAACAAAAATATAAATCAAGGAATGCAAAAGGGCTATGGTTATGGGGGAACGTCTTAGGACTATTTAGAATATCAGCTAAAGAAACAAGGAACATAGTTACAGTGAACCAAATGATACATTTTAGTAGATACACATTTAGTCATTCTTGTTTTTGGATTTTTCTGAAGACAACTACAAGTTCAAGCTTGGTGTAGAGATCTGGGAACTCACAGGTTAGTTTGTTTTTATCATCAGGGGAGGATATAATCGAATCATTTGTAGAATGTGCTACTTGTCCTAGCTTTCTGGATTATAGTAGGGAGCCAGTAACTATTTCCCAGTATTAGTAGTCAACCCTATTTTCCCCATGATAGCCTTTTTTTAAACTGGCAATGAGTCTATATAACCAAGTGCAATATGGTTGACGAATTTCTATTTTAATTGTGCCAGATGAAAGTGTATTTTTGACTATTTTTAAATGTTTAAAATTATTTTAATAGACATTTTCCACCTTTTCACCATATGTCATAGATAAAATGGATGTGTATTACTTAAAGTTGATTTCTCCTGACTTTTAGCATATTGTCAAATATCTAAATGGAAAAAAAAAACAAAACTCAGGCCTTAGTGATGTAGGCAAGTGAGTCATTGAATGAGTCAGTCTCTTTTCATCTGTGTGTTTTGTTAGAGGATGGCTTTAGGCAATGTCCGTATGACAGAAAGCAAAGAGAAACAAACTAATTAGTATTGTCCAGTATATGAATCTAGAAGATCTAAATTAATAGGTAAAAATTTACCTATATCATCCATCCCTGATTCACTCCCCAGGTGGTGTGATGACCAGGGCGTACTGAGGCTGAAGGCAGGAGCCAGGAGCCAGATGTTTCATCTGGGCCTCCAATAGGGGTGGGAGGGTCCAAGACACTTGGGCCATCTTCCGTTGATCTTCCCAGGCCATTAGCAGGGAGCTGGACCAGAAGTGAAGGAGCCAGGACAGGAATGAGTACCCATATGGGATGCTGACTTTGCAAGTAATGATTTTACTTGCTGCAACACCACAGTTATAGCAACACAATTTTCTTTTAAGATAAGCTGTTGCATCACATTTATCAGTTATTTGAGCTGCCCGCATTTGTTTTCAAAATCTGTCTATGTAATTTAAAAATTGTTGTGATGTAGTTTAATTTCTCCTATAACTTAACTTTATCAAATACCCTAACAAATCACCTCATTCAACATACTGCTTGTGGAAATATGCTTGCTTCATATTGCCTATTATTGTTTCCAGCAATTGTTGTGAATAACTTATTTTTAAGTGGTGTTTGACTAGGCAATGATTTCATAACCTGTTTTTAATCTGCTTTGATTTTCAGTCAATTCAAATCTTTCTTTCCTAATGTTGAATTTACCAAATGCTATGTCTCTTTCATAACAGCCACATTTCAAATTTTTCAATGCTTGTGAAGGAAGACTGGCATGAATCATCATAATAGTAGATGTGTTCCTTTTTTTTTTTAATTGCACTGATCAAAGGAATAAATCTTTGTGGAAATCTGTGCCACAAAGTTTTCTGGCATGTATGAAGAATTAAAGTTTATAATTACATGAAACGTGATATTTCTGGATTATAAATTTTCCTGCAAATTATGTCAAATGAAAAAAAGCCCACTTCCCTATTGTTAGGAAATTTATACTGGGATATTTTTCTGTTGCTTTATAGCCTATGTGTGTTCATATTATGTAAGCATAAGTGCAAGAAAGAATTTCTTTTGGAATTTCCTTACACTATCAACATTTGTATTGCTTGTCTTTGTTCCTATAAACCAGCATTAATCACTTTGAGAAGTATGCCATTGTTCAGTGCCCTGATCATGCTTTTTCTGCCAAACTCCTCAACTTGGAGGTTGCGTGTTTACTAATTTTGTCTAAGGCAGGCTACTCCTTTGCTTCTTCATCTCCCAATGATGTGCTATGGCGGTCCACTGCTGGGCTGCTGTTTGCTAGCCGCTCTTTTCTTTTCTACTGTGCTTTATAAATTAGGATCAGACGGCCAGGGAAGCAAGGCATGGAGGCACTTGCAATCTCCTTGAGGACTTTTCTGTCAGGTGCTATGTGACTTCTGATAGAGTTTGGCATTCATCTCTTCTGGATCTGTGATTGTCTTTGCTGGGACCAGAAAAACTGCTCTGCGGCCAACTTATATTAATAGTATTTGTTTTCATTTGATGCCATTCACATTTTATAGTGTTTTTTACAGTGAATGGAAAGGCAAGTTTGTTTAGAAGCTCTTCCGTAAGCTTTCAAAGGTATTGTAAGTCCAGACAAAGGCACTTAATACCAAGTCCCAGTATTACTTGTTACATACAATCGAATTCCTACATTTTAGGAATGTATCATTGTGTATATGTCTTTGTAGAGATATCTACAAATGTATCCGTGTTTTTGTCAAATGTGATTTTCAAGCTGCATGAGTAAACGAAATCATATTATTGCCTATGTGAAAAAAGAAATATATCTTACAGCAATGTGATATATGATAAAATAACTTAGCAATCATATGGGTTATTTCTTATGTAGCAGACAAAATGAAGTTTAGATCTCACATTTCTTTACTAAAGATGAATGCATTTTCTTTCGATTATTTGAAAGATGGACTACACAATGATAAAAATACAGATACTTCAGTCATTTGAAAGGACAGGTTAGATTATTGAGGACAAATGCAGGAACTGATAATGAAATTGATCACACAATAAAGAATAACTGGTTAATTTGACTTAAAGGTGGTCGTGTTTGTAAAATTTAAATTTTGAGTAAAAAATTTCCATATATATTTTTTATACATCAGTTATATAAGAGAAAATGTGAACATTTATGTTTACATTATGTATAAGACCTGATTAGCCTTTCAAATCAGAAAAATTCAGCCAGTTCATTCAACATGTCTTTGATGATCTTAAAAGTCAGAATATACTGGCTGCTTATTAGATAATCATAAATGTATTGACTTCTTAGGATTATCATCTTTGAGGGGAGTAGTGTGATTAAATATTACAGTGTGGATAAAAAAATAAGGGCACTATAAAATTATATAGAGTTAACCTTTTGCAAT
The DNA here is from genome assembly GCF_017591425.1 of Ochotona curzoniae. NCBI lineage: Eukaryota > Metazoa > Chordata > Mammalia > Lagomorpha > Ochotonidae > Ochotona > Ochotona curzoniae. Next base: position 19,647,843 of record NW_024465582.1, on the reverse strand, counting down.
AAATGGGATACAGTTACATTTCTGTAATTCAAGTTTTGACTCACTGAGCTCAAATGTGTAAAGCATTATCTTCCACTTTTTAAATCGTTATTTGGGGATACAAATAAAAGGAAAACTCGTAGGGTTGCATTAAGTTGAAAAGTGTTAATATTGAATTAAGATGATTATCAAACCTTTAATGTAAATATTTATGAGGTAATTTTATAGTCTTTAATGATACAATTTGATAGCAAGAAAAATAAACAAGCACAAACATTCATAGTCTGTGATTCTTCCAGGTTTCCATAGCGAGCATTGCTCAAAGCTCTCCCAGTAGTCAAACACTTGTTCCTCTCACACCATACTCACAGTCCTGACACAGTCTTATCTGCAGAATTCATTATCTAATCTTCTCAGAATCTCTTTCTCTAAGGGGCTGGTGATGTTCCATAGCATTTCCTGTGCCTTTCAGATAGCTCTAGATACAGATCCATGCCCCTGGGGTTCACAAGCAGGGACTGGGCTGCAGTGCAAGTTGAGAGTTCTGCAGCAAACATTATCTTTATATCTGTGCACTTGAGAGACTGTTTGATTTGGGGGATATACTTGTACAGGAACATCCATAAGGTTGTAAACCTAGTCATGCATTTTACTTCACTGCATCAACTTGTTCCTGTCACAGGGTGCAAGTGAAATTATTCACTGATGGAAAGTATATGTCAAACTTGCCAATAACATGTATAATCAGAAAAACTTTCCTTTATAGCAGGACTGTTGAAACTCCTGGTAAGTTAGCCTGGGCTATGTCTATCTATTTTATTTTTAAAAAAGAGAAATATAGTCTGTATCATGTGAGAGCTTCTTGCTTTGGCCAGGTAGGCCTAATATTCATCTGTTGACCATGAACCTAATGTTGATCCACTATGTTACTTTGATGAGTCAAAGAAAAAGCACAGCCTTCCTGAATCATGCGTGGAACTAAATAGAACATTAATATTGTACATACAACAAAAACCATATATTCTCCTCTTTTAATAGGTGATTCCTATGTCTTCACCAATTATAGATTTAGCCTTATTTTCCCCTTATTTTCAAATTCTGAGTGAACAGTTAGAGCATTAAGACCATTCATGTTGTTCTGCAGCCATCACCACTCCTCTTCTGCAGAACATTTTTTATCTTATAGGAAAAAAAAATATTTAATTTTAGTCCTTTGCAAAGGAGAGAAAAATTAGGAGAGAGAAAGAGATAAATATTGACCTCAATAGAGTTCCAATCAATATTTCATTCTCCAAATTCATGAGAGCAATGGCTTGTGCAGGGTTGAGGCCTGATCCAAGGCTGATTTGGGGGCAAGGCCGAAGTCAAAGAGCCAGGGGCTCATTTTAGTTGTCCCATCTGAGTGTCTGGGTCCAACTATTGGAGTCATCACTGGTGCCTCATGGGGTCGGAATTAGCCGGCAACTGGTATCAGGAATGTGATAAAGGACTGAAACCCAGGCACTTATCATATAGAATAAGGGCATCCCAATCTGAAATCATGGGTCTGAAACTGCAGATCTTTATCTGTTCAACAAAATTGCCCATGCCCTCCTTTATTAAATTTCCTTGCCATGAGTCTACTTTCTGTCTTTAGGAACATGGCTATTTTAGGTACCCCTTATTAGTGAAATCACAATTTTTTTTCCTTTGGTGAAGAGCTTATTTCAGTTAGCATACCATCATCAAGTTCACCTGTGTTGTAGCAGGTATTAGAATATCATTCTTTTCAAGATTCGGGATCATCCCATTGTAGGTATGTACCACATTTTGTTAATTGATATGTCTGTAAGCGGACATATGAGTTGCTTCCACCTTTTGGAAATTATGAATAACATTGCAGTGAGCATTGTTATATGAGCACAATGGTGATAGATTTTTATCAATGACAAGTAGAGCATGTCAACAGTTTTGGATTTTGCACTATGAATCCAAAATATCCTCCCATTTTTTTTCCTAGTTACCTCCATCACCACCAATCCCCAGTCTCTGAGAAATTATGATGCCAGGATATCGCAAAGAATGTATCAGGTTATTTCTAAAAGTCATTGCTATTTTACCAAGATAACAGCCATGGGGATGGAAGGAATTAGGGGGAAAAAAAAAAGAGGGTTAGAAAAGCAAAGCAGCTCAGCACAAACTATTGTTTTAGAATAAATTTTCAAAACTAACCTACCCGTCTTTGCTGTTTTACTATTTACAGAAGGGCTGAAAAAATAGGGGTTTTGTCATTGAGGTGAAAGATACAGTGCAGTCACTTGCTTTCCAACATTTAGCTATTATTTGCCATGTTCAAGGACTTGCTTGTCTATCATTTGTCTCTAAGAGAGGAGGCACAACAGACAGTAAATATTTATGGAATAAGTGAATGAAATGAATTTTTAAAAATTAGTCATTGTGAATCTGTAGGCATTGTAAAAAGCATTATAGAACATCAAATAAAATCATCCCTGTTTACATAATGTCTTAAAACTAGCCAGTTAGAAATGCATTTCAAGATAGCTACGCGTAAACCAGAGTGCATGTGCAGAGAAAGGAAAGATTACTTCTATTCAGAAAGTTACAAAGAAAAATTAATTAGCCCAAGAAGGATTTTGACAGGTGAAAAAATAAAGTACATCCCTGAGTGACAGAAAATATTTGGTAGTGACAGAATTGTAACAATGAGCTGGGACTTCAGAAGCTCCCAGTTTGTTCAATAATCTTCTCATTGCTTGTTTCATTGAAGCTTCAGAGTGTCTTCCATTTTGCCAGTCCCAGGAGGAAGTAATAGTTCCTTATACGTCAAATTAGGAAACCAAGAAGCGCACAATTAATTAGCTTCACAAACTTAGTTTGAATCCAGTCTTTCTGGTTCCATAGACAGTGATGTTGGTTGCTAGAGTATTTTTATGACTGTGAGTTTCTTTTGGGCTGATGTATAAATTGTGGATATAGAAGCGGAAAAGATGGGTAAGACCAAAACTCCGTGGCTTGAACTAGTGGATGAAAATGTTATCAGATTTTTGTACTTTGAGTTCAAGTACAAAAATCACATTTCAATGCTTAAAATATGTTAAAGTCCTTTGGATGCAATATTTAAGTAGACATTGTAAAGAATAGTTAAAAGGCACTGAATGTTAACAGTTAATTGTACAAATGATCTTTAGTACTCATTTGTATTTTTTTAGTTTAAGCGTGTAAATATATCTAAACACTTCACTTTTATGCAATTTTGCTGAAGTCTTTCAAAAATACTTCCTCTTCAATATTTGTATTTAATAGAAATGTGTTCTGGCATATTCTGAGCTGTGATAATCTTTTTCTCAATAATACAATTCAAAATATATCAGAAAATAAAATGTCTCATATAGACAAGAGATATGAACCAATTAATGAGACTGTCCAGTGAAAAGTTATGTATTTTAATGGGTGGAAAATAATATAAAAAAAAGAAAAATGTTCCAGATGAGTAGAAAAGTGAAACTCTGAATTCGATGGGCAGCACAGGCTTACAATGAGTTTTTTGCCTAGATGAAAAAAATCTAATGTAAATATTTGTATTCATCATCTTGCCATTTCTAGCAGTGGTATGTATTAGAAATAAAAGCTAATAGAGTTATAGAATAACAGGATGAAAAGGAGATGCACAAAGCAGCAGCATCCTCTAATATAGTTTGTCAGTGGATATAATGGCGTATGTGTCAACATGGTTAGACTATGATTCCCAGCTGTTTGGTCAGATACTAAGCATAGAGGCTGCTGAGAAGAAATCTGTGACTGTGATTAATATGCACAATCATTCACTTAGAGTGCAGCAGTTTATTTGCAAAAATCTGAGAGATCTTTCCAAGTCCTTAAAAGCAAAGACTAACATTTCCTGAAGAAAAAACAGTACTTTCCCACACTGCAATGTAAACATCTTTCATCAGTTCACATCCTGCGTGGTCCACCACATGGATTTTGCACGGCGTTCAGACCTGTTAGTTTTCACAATAGTGCATTCCATTTGTAAACGTACATCTCTTTATGTATGCTATTGGTTCTCTTTCTTTGCAGGAACCTACTGAAAACAGTGGCCAAACTATAAAGCCCAGAGAAATGTCATGATTTTCCTAATGTCACTTAATAAATGGTAGCAGGGCTACCAATAAAAAGATAAGGAAACTGGGTCATAGAGTTGTCTAAAATTTCAATTACGAGGCTCGAAGAGAAATTAAGCTCTGTAAACTTTCTACTTGGTCTTCCTAGTGAGATGCAGTCAGGGAATTAAAAATCCTAAAATTCAAACCAGGTAAAATAGAGAAATTGTTTTTTTTCTTTATCAAAAGATAAATCACATGTGGAGAATCCCCCCCCCCATTTAAGGTAGTTTTATTGTGTGTGTGTGTGTATTATATACACACCTTTGTGTTCTTTTCAGGGTATATAAGCTCAATACATTGGAACAGAAATATTTTGAAAGTATATTTTGGAGTATATTTAGTATTTAGCATACCCGCTAAGTTCCATTTGAAATATTCATGTTGCACATGCGAGGGCAGTGTCCAGCTCTGCCTCCCAACTTCAGCTTGGTGCTAACACAGCTGCTGGGAGGCAGTGGTGATGGCGCAGGTAATTGGATTCCTTGCACCTACAGAAGAGATCTGCATTAGCGTCCTGTCTTTTAGCTTGGGCCCTGGGAGAATAAACCAGAAGATAGAACATTCTCTCTCTACCTCTCCAATTAAAAAAAAAAATAATGTATTTTTGCTTAAAAATATTCCACATATTCAACAATGACATCATCCTCTTGGAATTGTACTTCATGAAGCTAGAACAGACAAAAAGAGATAAATACACACGCTGTTATTGTAATCAGCTGAAGGCTCTGCCTTCTGGATACTTCACACACTGTGGGTTATTAGCGCCATTTTCAAAATGGGAACATCTGGGACTAATGGAAGCCAGGTACATACCCAAAGTACTCTGAGACAAAGCACCTGACTTCCAGAGATACGCTGCCTTTGTTTCTTTCCATGACACCCCCAAAACACCGGCATTTCATAGCAGAGTGGTTTGTACATGTTTTTTCGAAGAATACTACGGTGACCTAGTTGCCACCCTATTTTAAAGAATATGTGGGTTTTACTTGTAGGAATATTAAGACATGCCTGCAGGAAAACAAAACAAAACAGTATGTCTCTCGTACCGAAAGATAACCCTGCCTTATCCTCTTGGAACTACAAATTGATTCTATGGGAGAATGGAAGATTTGATGAAAAGGATGAGTGATTTTCTCCAAGTTCCCCATACTGTTCCCTTACTGTGGCTGGATAATCTTTGGACTCAGTGTCTTATAAAATAGGCTTGAGGGTTCATTAAAATATGCTAAACAGGTTTAGTGAACTGAAATAATTTTTCCCACATTTCCTAGTTTTCTCTTTCTCCTACCTAGATGTTTATTGTGTAAATGTAGTTGCATGTCCTTCAGGGAAAAAAAACACTTACACAACAGTGCCACGGAAGTAGCTGTGTTCCATCTTCATGCTCTGGGTGGCTAAGAGCCAGCACCCTTGCAGCCTTTCTCATCCATTCCTACCCAGGCCTCACGACATCTCTCATCATGCTTCTAAGATTCCATCTCCTCATCAGAGAACCTAGGCAGCTCTTTGGCGGCTCTATGAGTTATTTCTCTTGAGAGAGTCCTCTCTCTCTCTAGTCTGCCAAGGGATGAAAATCCAAACAGTCCCATAGATCACTTTGGGTAGTGCCAGATATGTTCCACCAAATGTTACAGACAGTAATTACAGCGTGTCCCTGGGAGAGGCGGCACTTTTCTTTCAGCATCAGCTTCAGTCTTGCCCGCCGTCATGAAACCTACTGGACCAAGGCAGGTTTTTCCCTAGAAATTACTCAGATTTTTCAGGAACGGAGACTGAAAGGTGGGTGCTGCATATTTTTTACTATGAAATGTCTGCAGCACAAGTGCCAGGAGTTGAAGACGAAACTACCTTTAATTTCCTGCCTTAGCCCAGCACCACATTCCCCCATAGCCCAAGTGCTGGCAGAGACCATCCTTTGGTGACCAGCTGAGATGTGGGCTCTGGCTGAAGGAGAGGCCTCGCCTGGCAGAGTTCCCCCCACCCCAAAAAAGGAGCGCTCTTGGGTAATTTCAAAGTCCTGAAGGCTGGCTGGAAAGTCTGTCCCTCACTACCCCCAGAGTGCACTTGGGAGGCAGGTTTCTTTGCAAACTGTCCTTTTACACGAGGGATCAGGAAATCACACCAAGAGGGCACAGCCAGACCTTGGACAGAGCAGTTAAGTAAAATCAAGTTGGGGGTAGGGCGAAGATACATTCATAACACAAGATCAAGCCAAGGGACGCTCAGAAGGGCTATGGCTACAGGAAGCACAGCCGCTCAGGAGGGGTAAAATTGGAGGAGGGTGTCTGGAGGAGCAAGCTGAGCACCGACGTCAGAAACAAAAGCGCCAGCGGAGTCAGGTGCAGGCACTCAGGGAGCATGGGGTGTTTTGAATAATTATTAAAATTAGCATGTGTCTGCGCCATCCTGTGGGTGTGGCGCAGAGCGGAGTGTAAACTCCAGCGGGCTGGAGCAAACATTGGATTAGCGGCAGCAGCCTGTCAGCCTGCCGGAGGAGCGCGAGGAGCAGCGCGCTGCACGCCGCCCGCCACCCTCCACCCGCCACGATGGCTTCGTCCCAGGGGAGAAACGAGCTCAAATTCGCCGACTGGATGGCAACTCTCCCGGAGAGCATTCACAGCATCCCCCTCACCAATTTAGCCATCCCAGGTAGGCGCGTGGAGGCTGCCTGCTACCCGGCGCGCGGCGCCCATTGCATGCACCTGCCCCGCCCTGCTTTATCAGCCGCTAAACGGTAACTTGTCGCGGGGCCAATGGAAGGAAAACTCGGGGTTCTCTAGGATGAGGTTTGGTAGCTTGGGGGCTTCCTAGCATTCTCCAAACCTCTGGGGGACTCTGGCTCCAAGAGGCAAGGTGACTGTGCCCCTCCGTCCTCCCCCCCCCCCCCCCCAAGTCTGAAACTGTCTGTGTGCGCAGGGCTGGGGCAGAGGAAAACGCATTACTCTCTCACGATTTGCCCTGTAGATTTGAGGGGTGGGATGATTTTGGAGTCTGGGGGTGGCCATACGGGGTGAGCTCCAGCTGCGCCCCAGGGCTCGACTCTGGCCCCTGCACCTGAGTCCATCCCTGGCACAGAATTGAACATCTTTGGTAGATTCTCGGTTCGAACCTATTCGAATCATTAATATTCGTCCCCAGTCTCCTTTGAAGAGACAAAAACGCTCCAGAAGAGTGATTAAAGTTCAGGGACCTACAAAGGTGAGAGCGCGCCCTTGACCGGGAGCTAAAAGGATGGCGAGAGGCAGATGACACCGTTTCCTGATCTGCTTGGACCCAAAGGGCCCTGGCTCAGTGGTCACCGTCTGGAGTGTCTGGTCCCAGGGCGTGTTAACAATGTATCGCGCTCCGGCTGGGAGCTCCCTGCTGACCCGGCGCTTGCTGCCTGGCCCCAAAGGCCAGCAGGGGAACCTGCGTAGGCAGCCATGGGATTAACCGGGAAATAGTATGGGTGGGGGGATTGCGCCGCTGTGCCTACAGCCTGTAAGGAAGCGCAGCCAAAGCCGGGAAGAGTGGGAGACATCAAGAGGTTTCAGCATGGCGCGAGTGAGTTGGACCAGAGAGCTGGGCAGGTTTCTGCGGCAGGAGCACACAGCAGCCTCTAGTGCAGGTGGCCGGAGGGTGGGTCGTTGCAGGACATTTTCTAACGCTGGTAGCTGCGGACTTGGCCGGACACACGTTGTTACCAATTTGTGCACGTGGGCTGAGGGAGCACACACCTGATCCTGCTAAGTCTGGGCTAGAGGGCAAATTACTCATAGGTTGTCCACCTGAGTTGCATGGTTAAGTTCAACCTTCTAGCCTCCCTCCTCTGGAGTTGGCCCATTCAAATTCTCTAGCAGTCATTGAGCAGAACAGTAAAGGATCCCTTTTTATGTCCCTTGTCCTAGCTCCCCCCACCACCACTAGTTATCCCCAGAAAGTAGAAAGGAAGTCCCTTTTGAAATTCCAAGTGGTCCTCTTGGAAATTACTGGAATGTTAGTAAGGCGGGTGGGTGCCTGTGGTGGGCCAAGCTACCCCACCATTGCTGGTTCCAGAGCGCTTGTTTCCTTTTGCCCTGGTTGCTCACCCAGCTTCTCAAGGAAAAGAACACTCCAGCTTCTCCACTCTGCACCTGCCTGGCTCTCTGGGTGAACCTGGGAATAGGTTCTTTTAAATGAGCCAGTAGAAAGCACACAATTATGCTGGCAGAATTCCCGTCTCCCTTCCACAAGCTTTCCCATCGTCTTGTTCCCCGCCTACGTTGTTTCCGGACAATTGTTTCCTTGTGGTCTCACCTCAATGTTTTGTGAATGCTCAGGAAGCAAGAAGCACAGCACAGCCTTCTTACAGGTGAGGGACTGCCCAGAGAAGAGCCTGAGCTGGCCTAGCTGATTCTGTGGACGGTGTGACGCCATGCCTGAAAACGCCTTGTGTGTCTGTAATTCACTCTGCAAAGCATGGCGAGGCATGTGGGCTCAGAACATTCTTCTCCAACCCCCACGAAGCAGGTCATGTTGGTATTATTCATTTTATTGGTGAAAAATGTAAATCTCATTACAGGCAAATGATCTTCACTCAGTTTGTTGATCTCAACCTCAATTAAGACCAAAGGAAAGATCCCCTAGGAATTTGGGAGGAACAGGTCTTAGCATTTGGGGCTGGGTGATTCAGTAGCAGTAAGGACGAGAGCACTTCCAAAAGATCATGGAAAAAAAAAATAAAATGAAAAGTTGGTTACTTTGGTGTGAAAAAAATATTGAAATCTAGGTGCAGCTTTTTTTTTTTTCATAATATGGGTTTTCCATGAATCTTTGGAGTTCTCTTGTACTAACTAAATGAAGAGAAAGAACTAAGTATTGCTAGAACAGGGCAATATTCCTCTTCTCTCCATAAGACAAAGTGGAAGTGTGCAATTAGGGGCTGGTATTTTGATGATAGAGAAAAGACACAAGGTTGATGGCACTGAACATTGTGGGCATTTCCTTTGCTTTCTCAACTCTGTCAGTGCTATGTGCAAATGTGTCCCCTGTAAATGCTCACGTTCTCACCCCAAAACATCTTAGCATCTCCCCTTCCCCACATTTTGCAAAATCTGTGATTCTATTTCTGTGAATCTATAAATCAAGCTTGGTAGGTCCAGACATGTGAAGTCAGGTTTTAAAATAAAATGAGCTTGGCACCTCCTTTCTGCCTTGATACTGAGAGTTTGGGGAAGAAAGATGTTCAAACTTTGATAGTCAAAGCAGACTAATTGGAGACTATTAAACACTAATGGAATAATTGCCTTAAAATCATGCTAATAGCTTCCTGGCTGCTACTTGTTTACTTGGCCAGTTGCTAGAGCTTGAATTAAGCAATTATCTCCACTATTTAAGCCCACTCTTGGTGCACCAGACAAGTGTTTCTGTAGAGGGCAACTGCTGCTCAGCCATCCTCAAAGCTTCAGGTTTTCCTAGGCGAAGCAACTGGAGAGTGAAACAGCTGTTAGAAGGCCACGTAGCTGGGCCAGCTGACCCAGATTTCCCAGCGCAGGAGCAAAGAACAAGGTGCACCCCTGTGATATTCCCGATCATCAGTGCAGCGCTGGCACCTCTCAGTGTCTCTGCATCCTGAATGCTTGATGAACCCCGTTGCTCATGCCTGTTCCGCATTTAAATGGTTCAGTAATCTGGTATTGACTGGACTGAGCAATTAGGTTAGCAACTGGTGTCGGTGGTTGTTCTTGTAGTTCACTTTTCGAAGGAGTGGCATTGCCAGATGCACTGATAGCTCTCAGATGTCAGTGTCCTTTATTTCTCTCTTTGAGGGTGCCCAGTTGAGTTTCATTCATCTGTATTTGTTGAACGATGGGGTTTTGGGATGTGAATGGTACATCTTCTCACCACAGACAGGTGAGAGAAGACAGATACGGATGCAGGAAGACAAAAGATCAAATTCAGGTGAAGGTGAGTGTGATGAAAATTGGACATCTTTGAAGCACACTTTTGCTGGTTCCAGAATCATTGCGCAAGAAAAACTGCACATGGATTTTCAAATCTGGGGTCATCAAATTTGTTTTAAAACTTTGTTTCCACAATGTAACATGGATGTAACATCATATAAAAGCCCCACCATGGCAATAAATACAGTTTTGATAATCTAGTCACAGGACAGGGGGTCCTTGCATAGTAAATCCAGAAGATTTGGAAGAATTTAGCTCAAGGAAGGGGGCACTATGCATTTTCTGGTACGTGATGAAAATATTTCTTACCTAGTACAGCAAAGTGATCATGCAACGTTGATCAACCTGTCAAGATGTTTAGGGACTGGAACTTGAGAGAAGTGTGTTTTCTTAAGCAAGGAGTTACACATTTCATTCATAGAATAAATGTAGAAATACCTTGTAAATCAGTAATTATACTTGTGATTGTTTTAGTTTCCTTTAGAAAGTGCCAACACCATTAATAAAGCAACAGTTTCACTCAAGGAAGCTAGGTGTTTGTACGACTCTGGTTTCTGTGTTTTGTAATTTTTAAATTATTTATTCATTTCTGTCGTCACAATGAACTCTTGCTGAGCCAACAGAGTTCTTTTACCTTGTCTTTCCGATTTACTAGTTTGTGTGAGTGTGTGTGTTTCTAATTTGCTATTCTTATTTAAACTGGGACACCAGGATGGACAGGATGGACCTGTGATGGGGTCTAATAGCCAAGGCACATTTTTGGCCCAGTCTTTTTAGTGAAGATGGTGACAAGGAAGACCTTGTCAAGGCAATTAAAAAGCAACACCATCACTAAGGATAGCTGTCTTTCCACCTTTGTGATTCCATGTTTTGCTTTTCCTGTTGTTGAAAGGGAAAACTGTCAGACTGCATAGACCATAAATTGTTTTTTTCCTGATGCCTGGAATTTCCAAAGTGCCTCATGGACTGTTTTTTCACACGACTCTCAGTGGTCTTCTTCAGCTTTGCTTCTCAACGATGACCATGAATCCATAGCAGGGTCCACAGGGGCTTGGTTAGAATTGTAGTGTCTCAGCCCCCACCTCTCATATCATCTCAGTGACAACTTTGTACTAACCAGGACTTCAGCATATCTCTAAGGGGAATTTATCCCTAGGTATCAGAGCTGAATTTAAATATAAGCTTTTCATGGGGCTCTTCCAATTGGGCAGTACAATCTATCCACAAGTGATCAAACTGACAATAAGACTGAAAACCAGAACCCCATAATTGACTCTACTAATGGCCCTGGTAGGGAACATTTCTGATAGCTGACATTAGAGTTCACCGGGAGCCTTAAATGTGAGTTAATTGCTATTTAAGTGTTCAAATTAGGTCACTGTGATAAATGTAAAATCTTGCCTCTCATTTCCTTAAAATCTGGCTGTTCATGGATATTGGCCATCAACAGCACCAACAATCATCCAGCTTAGTGGACACTAATGACAATTTAGGAAACAGATCTGAGTTGGTTCTTTGTCTATTTGGGGGCACCCTTGCCTTACACATGCCCAACTGCTTTTATTATATTTAAAAGGTGTATGTTGGTTCAGTGTAAGCTAGATTTTCCAGCATCACTCGAGTAAAAGTAGCCTCATGTGTGCAAAATATATTGGTAATCAGCATCAGGAAGTCATGTGAAGCAAAAGCAAACTGTAAATTGGCTTGTATTATTTTGGTGTTATTTTTTGAGAGGCAGGGAGCTCCCATTTGTTGTTCCATTCGTCAGATGCCCCCCAACAAATCCTGAAGGGTTTATTGAAGCTGTGAGCTGAGAACTCAGTCCAGGTCTCCCACGTGACAGATTAGCAGGACTCCAAGTACCTGTGTTGACTCTCTTGCCTCCCAGACTCCACAGCAGCAGAAAGCTGGGGTCAGGATCACTCAGCTACTGAATACTGGCCCTCTCTTATTGGCCCTGGGCATCTCAAATACTGGTACGAGCAAAGTGGTATTGACAGAAAGGAAATGATCAGTCTTGATTGTGTTTGTAAGCCACACCTCACTTATTGGAAGCATGGTTACGTGCAATTATAGCATGCTTAAGTGTACATAAAGTCACTTGTTTGAATTTCAGTTGTTCTAGATAATGTAAAATGGTTACATTACACATAGACAGGCACATTTCTCTAATGGCTAGATACCACAGTGTTTATATGTTGACCTACTTTATTCATGGAAATTTATTATAGCTTACTTGAAGTTTTTCTTCTCTTGTTTAATTCCAACACCATGCAATCTGAATCGAAAGAGTAAATTGTAAAGAAGACTGTTGAGTGCCAAATGTCAGGACTAACAGTAGGGAAGATTTGCAGGGAGAGGAAAGATTAACCAAAGAATACACACCAGTGCAAAGATAGAGTTCTCCAGAAGTAAAGTCAGAGTCACGATATTGTCAGTAGTCCTAGTTCTCCCAAATATCTACTGAATAGAAATCTACAGATGAATTCTTAGGTGTGGCCTTTAAGTCTATCAGGAATGTTCCACAGTATCTGATATTTTCATTCATTTCTATTTGGGTGAAGCTTTCAGGAGTTAAGTTTGCTGCTTTATGTGAGTTATGCCTTCATAGTTTTATACCCAAAGCATGACCACAGGTTAAGTAGGAATATCTAAGCCAGTGCTGTGTCTGAGGAGACTGAACAGGGAGGATGTTGATGTGTAACAACCAACAGTGCATCCCAGGGCTGGGTCCTCATTTTAGGAGCTACTAATCCCAACCTCTACTGCAGTGCTTTCTGCCATTGCTACTGAAGCCAGGAGTGTCAGCACTGTTAAAATTTCCCATCATTTTGCCAGGACTTTATTGATTATTTTGCTGTGCCCTTTTGCCCTAGGATACAAGCCTGTGAGGGCTGAGCATAAAACAATGTGTGAGATGGGATTTTGTTCTCTACTATGCATTGTTTTCAATGTTAGCCTACTTTGTGTCAACTTTATCTTGGCATAACTTTCTTGTCAGGAAGTTTCTTGAACTTTCTGATAAGTGCAGTTATAATGGGTGCTTTCTAATCATTCTAGATAGATCTCAAGAAGGAATATAGCTAGGGTTCATATATTTCCCTTTCTGTGTTCTGAAATAATATAAATAAAGGTAAACAATCTGACATAACCAAACAAATTTTAGGCATCTTAGTAATGTAATTAATATTTTTGACCCTTCATGGATACATGAAATCAGAGACACACATAACACACATACATATGCACACATTATAATTCTTGTTTCTTAAAGGGGTGGACTATGTTTCCTGGAAAATGTATTTGTTATTACCAGTGAGAATGCCTCTCACCAACAAATGCTTATTTTTAAGCATGAGTATACATGCTGTGATGGATCCATCCTGAAATACTTACCTGAAATACTTAAACACAGTCATGGAGTTCATTGTCTTCAAGATGTCTGTACGTCTTCATGTTTCTCCTGATCTGGATGAGGCTCCAAAGCCCAGGGGCCAAAACAGTATTTCAGTCACATATTCCAGATGGTTCAGGCAGAATCTGCTGTGAGAAGTTTTCCACAGCACCCTGTGGTGTATTCTGCTCCATTAAAGGGGGTCAGAGAAGGGCAGGATGAGAAAGCAATATTCCTGAGAAGCAGCAAGGATTAGTCACCTCTGGCAACCAGGTGCTACAACAGATGGTCCAAGGATTTGTTCTGTGTGCTCTTGTTATGCTCCTGTACTTCAATACAGATCCGGGAGTGGACAGGGCTTCCACTACTCTAACACGCCAGCCAATGTTACGTTTACACAGAAGAGTGCTTTCTGTGAGTTAATTTTTATGAAGCTGCTGTGTTTGTCCTTAGTCAACATTATAAAAGCTAGCATGGCTCTTCAATCCATGTGCAGCATTGTTTCCTGGGGGAGAGGGAGCTATGATGAAAGGTAATCTTAGTTTCCTGGACTGCGTTTTTGGAGGTCCCCACTCGATTGCTGGGAAGAAGAAGATAGGTTGGAAGGAGTGTTAATAGGCAAATGGGAGCGTTATCTTAATTGCATGTTCCATGCCAGACACGTTTGCTGCCATATGGAGTCCTGAGAAGAGATCACTAGCCACATTTCCCCTGCTACCTAACCTGAGCCTTTCTCAAGTCAAAGGGTGCCCAGTGGGCATGACAATGCTGCTAGAGTGGAAGGCTGCAAAATGTGAAGTTCTGAAGTTTTGTCGCATCTTTGTTACCTCATCATATCTTTTTATGTCTTGTCTATTCCTTGATGTATTATTAGAGTCCATGGATGCCCTTAATTCTCTTGTCTCACTTTTCTTATTCTACTTACTTGGAAAACCTCAACTCAAATTCAACTTTATACCAATTCTGATCCTCAGTGAGTGAATTTTACTAGAGAAAATTCAAACAGATAAAATGATTACATGTATTAGACATTTCTGACCATGAATTTTAAGTGGGCATTTAGAATTGACAAAGTCTTATTATACTTCCTTAGTAAAATATTTTTCTTCTTTATGGAATATAAAATCAATACTTTCTTCTACCTCATCTGAACTATTACCTCACCTGTTATGGAAACTCAAAGATCCAAACAGAAAAGAATGTCCTCATTCCACACCCCTGTCTCCGCCAATTTGCTTGCATCAATTTATGTGTACTTTGTAGTTTCTTTAAACAAGAAAAAGGAATGTATCTGCTTCTACCTCAACTTTGCCACTTCTGTTATAATGCCATCCACTTGAATCTTCTGATTCCTCCTTCTTTTATCTGCTCTCTCCTTCACCATTATTTTTCTCTTCCTCGACAGGGTCATTCCAGGTGGCATACACATGAACATAATATCCTCTTTTAAAAATTCCCTATTGAATCCCAGACCTGCCTCTCCATCCACAATGCTGTTTTGTTGAGGCTTATGGAGACAGCCTGTCTCCGGGCTGTTGTTTTGTTTTCTCTTCTTAGTCCATGCAAAGCACACTCTTTTTCCAACCACAGCGCTAAAGTTGTCCTCACGATGGTTGCCAACGATCTACGTTTAGCCAAAGCTAATGCTTACTTTTCTATTATCTTAGTTTGTCTTTTGCAAACATTTGAATTGATTCAAGCCTCTTCTTGAAATTTATTCTTCCTTTGGCTTCTTACCCTGTTTGCAGTTTTTATTGTGGTAAAAGCAGAGAGCGTGAGATTAATCTTCTTAACATATTTAAAAATACACATGTAGTATTTCTGGCTTATATTGCCATGATGCAGCACAGACTTCTGCAACTTTTTCATTTTACATGACTGAAACTTTATATTCAGCGAGTAGGAACTTTGCCTGTTTCTCTCTCTACCAGTCTTTGGCAACTTCCACCCCACTTCTTACTTTGATGAGTTTGACTACTTTAGATAGCTCTTGTAGGTGGAATTATGCACGTAATATTTGTTCTTTTGTGATTGGTTTACTTAGCGTAATGTTCTCAAGGATCAGCCATATTGTACCATATGACAGGGTTTCTTTATTGCTTTTATTTTGAAAAATTCACTATTTGATAGGCAAAGTGTGTGTGTGTGTGTGTGTGTGTGTGTGTGTGTGTGTGTGTGTACAAGAGTGAGTTAGCTCCCATCAGCTGGTCACTCCCCAACCTCCCACAAATGCCAAGATGGCCGATGCCAACAATGAGAGCTGGGAACTCAGTCCAGGTCTCTCACATATGCGATAGGAACCCAACTACTTGAGCCATCTCTCTTTACCCCATGGAGTCTGCTTCAACTGGAGTTAAGAGCCCATGGTGAGCCTTAAACTCAAACACTGTCATCTCACGCATGAACCCCACAGCCAAATGCCCAACTGCTTCCATAATTATCCATTTGTATAGGTATAATTATCCATTTGTATTCAGTTTAGATTATTCCCATTTAATTAATAACATCAAAAACAGAGTAATCAGGATCTAGCCAATCATAATTCTTACTGTCTCCATCTACTATGATCAGGGGATTGCCATTGAGGATATCAGAATCATAGAACTTCCTTACAGTTTGTTGGAACAGGTGGTGTTTTCTGTGTTCCTCCAGGAAGACTCAGTGCTTAGGGGGATCTTGGTGATGTCTTAATAGCCAAGCTTGTTTCTCCTGGTGGGGAGCTAGATCTTCTGAGAAGCTTGTGCTGCCTCCAGAGTCAGAATGTCTTGGGTCAGTAGGTGTGCAGCATGCAGATATGTTTGTGTGTGTGGCATGCACCTGTATTTCTGTCTACTTCAAACTCAAAGCCTTTGCTTTGACTTTAGGAGAGCAGAGGTTTTCTTCTTTGTCATATGCAACAGCTTGGTAAGAAGAATCTTAGAGTTCTTTTTTTTTATGATAGGATAATAGTCCATTCTGTGTGTCAGTCGCAGATTCTTTATCCCATCGATCTGAAGACATTTAGCTTGTGAACACGAGAATGCAGATCCTGACTTAAGGCTGTCGTTTCAATCGTTTTGAAAAAATATCCCAAAGTGTGACTGCTCTGTTATACGGCAGATTTGTTAATGTTTTGAGGAACTAGCATATTGTACTCCATAAAAGCTGGGCCATTTTACATTCTTACTTCAATATCTCTATATCCTTGCAAACAGTGATTTATGTGATTCTGATAAGAACTATGCTTACAGGTATGAAATGACCCTAATAATATAAACTTACATATCATGCTGATTTTATTTTTACTTCAGTGCTCATTGGTAATGTCGGATACCCCTTCATGTGCTTCTTAACCATCTCATAATTCTTTGCAGAAATATATAATCTGGTTATCTGGTTCTTTCTCAAGTTTTTAGTCTGATTATTTGGTAGCTTTTATTTTTTATTTTTGAATTATAGGAGTTTATTTTGTAAATGCTTTCTTTCATTCTGTAGGTTTCTCTTTCACCCTCATGACTATTTCCTTTGTTGCAGAGCAGCTTTTCAGCTTGACATAAGCCTGCTTATCTGCTTTTCCTTTACGTGTCATACCCAAACAATCATTCCCAAACCCAATTTCTAAAGACATTTTCTATGTGTTTTCATCCTAGGAGTTTTATAGTCCCAAATCATTTTTTAAAAGCTGATTTTTGTGTGTTTTTTAAGTGTCCAATTTCATTCTTTGAAAGTGAGTATCCAGTTTTCTCAACATTGTTGAAATGTCTACCTATTGTGTAGTTTTGGTAGCCTCTGATAGGTAAATTGACTATGTATGGATTTATTTGAGAGTGATTGGCTTGTATGTCTGTATTGATGCGATTTCTATACTGTTTTGCTTACTACATTTTGTAGTATATTTTGAAATCTGGAAAGTTTGTATATCCAGATTTGTTCTTTATAGAGATTGTTTTACATCTTTGGAGTGAGTTTTGTCAAGTGATTTTTATGCATCTTATGGCATGATCATGTGATTTTATCATTTGTTATGTTAACATGCTATGTCACATTGATTCGTTTTCATATGTTGAAACATTCTTGCTCCCAAGGCTATTTCATTTGATCATGATGAATAATTCTTCCAGTGTGATGTCACATTCAGTTCGCTAGGATTTTAGGCAACTTTTGAATCTATTTTCATCCGAGATATTGACCTGTACTTTGTTTTCATGTAGAATCTTTCTCTGCCTTTGATTTTAAGGTATTACTGATTTCATAAAATGAATTGTGAGTGTTCACTTCTATTCTATTTTTGGGAAGACTTTGAGAAGGATCAACATAAATTTTGTGTTAAATTACTGGTTGAATTCACCTGCAAAGAAATCTTGTTCTGTAATTTTTTTTTCTTTGTCAACAGATGTTTAATTGATTCTAGGCTGTTTCTTCTGCTATCATATAATTGTGGCAGTCTTTTTTTTTTATGATTCTTTCAATTTCTTTGGCATTAGTTGTAATGTCTTCTATTTTATTTCTGCTCTTACTTACTTCAGTTACACTTATGCTCTAGCTTAGTTAATGTCAATGTTTTTATCTTTTAAAAAAATCCCAAAACTTAAAAAATTTTTCTATTATTTTATTGTTTGCGTTCTAATTTTCATTTGCTTGAATCTACTAATTGTGGCATTGTTTATTCTTTCTCTAGTTCTTTGAGTTGCAGAATTTGTTGTTAGATCTTTTTACACATAGCTAGCAGCTCTGTTAACTTTTTAGTTTTAGTGATGCTTTTGTCAGATCCCACACTGTGGTGTGTGTTGTTTTCATTCTCCATCTTGTTTTTAATCCAAGCATTTTCCGAATTTTCTTTTTACATTTCTTTTTTCTACAGGTCAGTCATAAATTTGTTCCTAATTCAAGTTTTTACACACTGATGAAAAGGTAAAGATAGTATGGGTAATGTATACAATGTAAGTACTAGTCAGTCATTGACAACCTCGTGGTGGAACTGGAGCTCTCTGTGTTAAGTAACCAAGTACAGGAAGATAAATGCCATGTGATTTCAGTCACATGTGGGTTCTAAACAAACCAAGCAGATCTCACAGAAGTTAAAATCATAACTAAGATTTATCAGAGTCCAGGAAAGGATGAGGAGCAGCAGGAGTGGATTAATGGATACCAAGCTAGAACTAGATGCAAGTCAGTAATTCTGGGGTTTTATTCCATAGGAAAGCCACTAAGATAGGATGCTTTTCTCTATATGAAAAGAAACTGGAAGATAGGATTTCAATTGTTCATGCTATAAAGGCTCATTAGATATTTGAAGATATAAATATATTAACTGTGCATTATTTACTATATACATATATTGAAATATCATGACATTCCAGAAATATGCACCCATTATACATACATAAAAGTGATTTGGATGAAAATTTTAAAACTCAAAAGTGTATTGTTTTAATTTCCATGCATTTATAAATCTTTCAGTTATCTTCCTGCTACTGCTTTCTTTATGCCATTGTTTCCAGAGATGATATTTGGTATGATTTCAATTTTTAAAAATTTCTGAAATTGTTTTTGAGATCTAGTGTGTGATCTGTCTTGGAGAAATTCCCCATGTACTTGAGAAGAATGTTTATTACTCTACCTGGGTGGAATATTCTACGTGTTTGATCTAAAGTGTAGTTCAAATGCAGTGCCTCCTTGCTGATTTTCTTTCTGGATGATGCATCCACATTTGAATGGGGGACATGAAATCAATTCTAGGCTGAGCACCCCTAAGCTGACTACAAAGTTAGAAATATTCCAGTATCTGAAATCCTTTGAGCACAAAATTGTGCTCAAAAGGTAACATATTCCAGATTGTTTTGAATCTCAAATGTTTGTCCAAAGAAATGGTCAACTGGTAAGGTCTATGCAAATATTACAAAAGTTTAAAAAAAAAAAACCTCTAAATTCTTGAATACTTCTCATGGTATGAATTTGGGGTGAGGAGTACTCAGTCTGTACTGTTGTTTTGTTCATTTCTACCTTTAATTCATTGATTTTTTACTTTATATATCTGCGTGTTCTAATGTTGGCTGCACATACATTTATGTCATTTATTCCTGGTGATTTTACCTTCTATATCTGGCAGTTTTGATTAAGTCTACATTTTCTGAAAAATATGTTTACATGTAGTTACTCTTTATCAAAAATATAATCTATATATAATAAAATATTCTCTTTAATACAAAATATATATGTGTGTATATGTAATTACTCTTTGAGAAATATGATCTATATATAAATATTATAATATTTAATACAAAAATATGATTTGTCTCATGTAAACATTTTCACTGTTTTCCTGGAATTTTGTTTTCCAATGTCAAACTTTCAGCTTATGCATGTTTTAAAATCTGAAATAAGTCTACATATCTCTTGGTTTTTACCTTTCATCTATTTCACATCTCTTGGTTGATAACTTTTAATTGATGAATTTTGGATTTCAATTCAAAATATGATAGGAAAAGACATTCTTTTGCCATTTTGTTATGTTCTCTGACTTCCAGCTCCTGTGCCACTCTTTCACCCTTCCCTTGGGTTTTATTTGGTTTTGTTGTATCTTTGATTTCTTTCTCACCTTCCCATGTTGGGGAGGCGCAACAGTAAGGGGTCTGCTATGGGTTTCACGGTGGTTACCATGCAGCTTACATTAACAAAAATATTGAGATGATAACTTCACTCCCATTAATGACTATTTTTACATCCATCTCTCACAATTTGATATCATTAGGCCCACACATTACATATTTTTGTCAATTTTACAAGTTTTCTTTTTTAGTATTTTTATATTGCAACATCAACATCCTAGTGTCCAAGTACTCTTTATTTGCCTATATATTTACTTTTACTGATGAAATATATCTTTTCATATGGTTCCAAGTTTTATTGAGCACATTTTGTTTCAATTTAGAGGATTCCCTTAAGCGTTTTTGTAAACAGAACAAATGACAATAAGTTCTGTCATTTGCTACTTGGGAATATATTTATTTGAAGAATGCTTTTCTCAGCTATGGTAGGCTTGGTTGACCATTGTCATGCTTTTCCCTTCTGACCGACTAAGATAGTCGCAGATATAATTTCCCTTGTACATCAAGAACCAGTTGTCTCTATCTGCTTTCAAATTTCTCTCTGCGTCATTGACTTTAAGCATAATGTATCTCAGTACGGATTTATTTGGGTTCTTCTGATTTTGCTTTTTTTTTTTTTTTTAATCTGGATAGCTATTTCCTTCACCAAATTTGTAAATTTGTGAGCCTTTAGTTCTTTAAGTTTTCTACTTCTTTCTTTCCCTAAATTCCATAATACACATATCAATCATCTTGATTGTCTCCTATATGTCCTGAAATATTGAACCCTTTTCCATTCTTCTTTGTTCCACTGATCAGACAGTATCAGATGTCCTGTTGGTAACAAAATAAATAAATAAATAAATAAAACAAAAACAAAGGCATTAATTTATTTTTATTGGATAGTCAGAAATAGAGAAAGGAAGAGAGAGAGGAAGATCTTTTGACCGCTGGTTTACTCCCCATGTGGCCACAACGGCCAGGGTTGAGCCAACGGGAAACCAGGAGCCAGGAGCTTCTTCTGGGTCTCCCACACTGGCACAAAGTCCCAAGGTCTTGGGCTGTCCTCGACTGCTTTCCCAGGTCACAAGCAGGGACTGGATGGGAAACAGGGCCACTGGGACATGAACTGGTGCCCATATGGGATCCTGGCTCATGTAAGGTGAGGATTTGGCCACTAAGCTACTGTGCCGGGCCTGGCAACTTTTCTTAACTTCCTTTTTTTCTTGGTAAAGTGTGCTATTGAATACTAGAGAATTTTTCAGTTGAGCTATCACATTCTCCATCTCTAAAGCTTCTGTTTGATTCTTTTGAAATTAATTTTGAAATCCTCATTTTGTTCACGTATTATTTTCTTTGTCAAAATCTTCATTTTTCCTACACTGTTTTCCTGAACTCTGAGCACTTTTATGGTGGTTCTTTTAAACTCTTTGTCAGGTCATTCATGTTTCTCTTTTTCTTTGTGGTGGGTTTCTGGGATTTATTTCATTGTTTGGATTATACCGTTTTCTTCCTTTCTTTATATTCTTCAAACCTTGTATTGACATATATAAAAACAACTGCTGCCTCTCACAGTCTTTACCACCAGCCCAGGTGTGGATCCAGAGGTCATTCAGAACATTTCAGGGGATGTGTCTTCAATGGACTTGTGTGTGAATTTCTCATTGCAAAGCTTTGCTAGTTTCTTTTTTTCTCTCAGGAACTTGTAGTCTCTAACTCCCTCTGGTGTCTGCTTGCTATACTGTCAGTCCTCTGAAGCTGCAGCACATTGTCTTGCTCCTTTTGTTCTCAGAAACCCTCCACCATGTAGAGTAGAGCGGGTTCTGTCATGCCTTGAGTGAGGTTAACTAGAAACCATTATCTTGGCTAGCGCATTGAAAAGTTAGAACCTTGGCTGCATACTCTACTCTTCCTGCCATAAGGGTGAAGGTGTTAGATGACCTTGGCCTCTGGGCTGTGGCACCAGTTCTTTGGAGCAGCAGTAAGTTGCCGAGCAATTTTGTTTTCACTAAGCATCAGAAATCTGGAGTATGTTGGCCCCATCCGCCCTGCTATACAGCTGAGACAGAAGGCAGTCTCTCTGAGAGCTTGCCCTTAAAGTTAAAACATGAAATATACTATATAGACCTCACTTTTTCTCTCTGGGGAGAAGTTGGGAACAGACAGTTGCAACTTGGTGTGGGAGATTGTGGAGGGGGCTGGAGATTATGCTTTGGGCACTGAGTGTAATGTGACTAATTTCATTGGCACCTGCTGTGAAGAACCCTCTGACTTGGTTTTGGATTCCTTTTGCATTGCTGTTAGCTGTCTCTATGAGAAGTCAGGAGCTCCCCATTCTGGCATCTTGCTGATGTCATTCCTTACCACACTTGTTTTCACCACTTCAGTGACTGCTTCTTCAAGGTCATTTTCATGAACTAAGTCTTTTCTGGGCATCTAAAGAAATCTTCCAGTATCCACAACTTAATCTTTTCCTTCCCCCTCCCTTTGAACTATCTTTATCTTAGATGCACATATTTAATCCAATGATTTCAAATAATGCCATGCTAATAATTCCCAAATTAATGCCACTTAATTTAGACATTTCTGTTGAAATCTAACCTCATGGATGACATTACTTTCCATGATGTACATTTAACTAACCCATAAATTTACATGACTTGAAAAGAATTATCTTTGTCACCACCGTTGACAAGTGTGCCCTTATCATGCTTTCTCTCAGTATTTTGTACCATTGCCCATCAGTTTCTCAAGCCCCAAACTTTTAGGTGATTCTTTATTTTCTTTTTTTTAAAGTGCTAAAACCACATCATCACTTAAGCTTGTTGGATATTTTTCCAACAATATATTTCACATCTTTCTACTCCTCAGTGCTTTCACTCTTAGCATCCTGGTCTCAGCACACTTGTCTCCTACATGGCTGCCCCAGTCATTTCCACACCAGTGTTGCTGGCACCACTTTGCCCCACTGCACAGGGAAACTCTCAGAAGTATCCACCAGATATGCCATTGGCCTATGTCAACTCCCCCACTGCAGCTTACTTGACTTTATCTTTGAACCTCAGTGCATTCCACTGTTTCCTTGCTCATTAAGCCAAGCATTCTTTCTGACCTTTACACTCTACATTTCTGTCTTGGATTCTTTTGGATCTTCATTCAGATTGCCACTGGGCGACCTTCTTCTTTTTCTAGTTGTCAGGATGTTACCTTCTCAGGGGACATTCCTAGATCATAATAGCCAATGTTTACTTCATTTTTCTTTTTTTTTTAAACATTTATTTATTTTTGTTGCAAAGTCAGATATGCACAGAGGCAGATATCCCATCTGTTGGCTTATTTCCCAAGTGCCCACAATGGCCAGAGCTGAACCAGTCTGAAGGCAGGAGTCTGGAGCTTCTTCCTGGTCTTCCAACAGGTTCAGGGTCCCAAGGCTTTGGGCCATCCTCAACTGCTTTCTCAGGCCACAAGCAGGGAGCTGGATGGGAAGCAGGGCTAAACCATGTCTTTTCTTTCTATGGGATTAGAATTGTGCCCATATGGTATCCTGCCTTGTTCTAGGCGAGAACTTTAGCTGCTACACTATTGTGCCAGGCCCCTTACTTCATTTTTCTAACAAGTACTTGCAATGTCTTCTTAACAGTGACCATGAATTATTTAGTGCTTGTGAGTAATTACTTATTTGTGTTTTTAGTATCTGTTGATGAGTAGAACATAAATTGTATTAAAATAAGCTTTGTTTTTGGACCTTTTACAGTGCCCAGAATTTGTCCTGTACAGTTAACATGCAATACATATTTCCCTCCTATGAAATGACAAAGCCAGTGCAAAGGGACTGTAGTCTTGCTCAAAAGCTTCCATTATTTTGGTTTGAGAGTAAGACAACTTAGAGACTACAAACAATTTGGCTACATTATTTATAATCCCTCAAGGGGGTTGGCGTTATCTTGTAGCAGGTTAAGCCCTGACAACAATGGTACCCCATGTTACTGTGTCAGCTTGTAAATTCTTGCTCTGCTTCTGACCCAGCTTCCTGCTAATGTGCCTGGAAAAGCACCAGATTATAGGGAGATCTGGGCTCCTGCCATGCATGTGGGAGACAAAGATGGGTTACTAACTCCTGGTTTTCAATCTGGCACCTCTGTGACTATCTTGGGGCCATTTTAGGAGTTCTATTTCTTATCACTCTGGTTTTCAAACAAATAAATAAATACATCTTTGAAAATTCTTCCATAATTCCTGCCTTCATTTCATAAAAATGAATGATCTTAAACTTCAATAGAAACCATTCCCAGAAACAATGTGTTTCAAACGAATCACATGAGAATTGAACAGGGTAGAGTTTTATTTTAAAGATTTATTTTTATTTGAGAGACAAATTTGCAGGGAGGGGAGAGCGAGAGCAAGAGAGAGAGAGAGAGAATGAGAATATCTTCCATCCACTGGTTCACTCCCTACATGGCTGCAACAGTCAGAGCTGAACTTACCTGAAGCCACAAACTGGAGCTTCTTTCAGATGTCTCATGTGGATGCATTTGCCCCAAAGCTGAGCCATCCTCCATTGCTTTCTCATACGATAGGCAAAGAGATCAGAGAGCAGCCAGAACTCAAACCAATGCCCATTTTGAGATGCTGGCTATGCAGGCTGAGGATTAGCCAGATGAACCACAGCTTCAGTCCCCAAAAATGTGTGTAACTGCTCTTTTTGGCCATTAAAATGCTACATGTTCCATGACTCTTCTTTTAATTTCTATATAAAAGTGTAGGATTGCTTAATGATGATCAATTATAAGGAATACTTAGAAAAATGCTTGTTTTATATAATTTATCACAGTCCACTGCTTGGACTGTGCCCTCCAGAAAAAACCTATTATGGTGCATTTAATACTGCTTTAGTTTTAGATTGGCATTCTAATTATCTGAAAGTTGGTAATTAAATTATGATGTTGATCATGACTTATTTAATTGGTTGGGCAATAATACTCAACCACACAATCATTTTCAGTAATTCTGTTAATGTATTTATTGACTTCTGTATAAGAAATTTGGAATTATCTTTAAATTTTGACAAAAGTATGCATGATAGCCATAAGGCAAAAAACAAAAGCAAAACCAAGAATTATGTTTCAAAAATCAGCACAATATGTTTAAAATGGCTGTGTAAAAATGTGAGAACCAGTCTACAAATCCAGAAATGTGACAGCACTGGCTGAAGTCAAGAAAGGGTTGAGACTAAAAAAATGAAGACCGTGTGATGCTCTCTCCTCACTATACTTAGAGTTAGAGAGAGGACCACAAGAAAGGACTAGAGGGTTGCTTAGGGTGGCTGGTGTGAAATTAGCATATGATAAAGGCATAGTTCCCATACAGACCCTGGTCTCCAGTTCCTGGCTTTGAAGCCAACCCTTCACACATGGGTTAAGCATTAGATGAGGATATGTGCAAAGTGCCTCACTGAGCCTGGCATGCTACCTATAGCTTTTCACTTGTGACTTTCAGTTTGGATGAATAGTATTCAGAGGAAAGGTGAGAAGAATGAATGTTTTCAAATGAACATGAGCTTTTGTGCTGATCAAATAGGTGAAGGGAAAAAAAGATTAAATGTGGCAGAACCCAGTCATGTTTAGACCATATTAAAAAAATGAGGTAGAACCAGCACTCCAGTGTGGGATGTTAGTGTCACAAGCAGTCTTTAGAAGCTGCAATACTATGCCGCTCTCCCCCATCTTAATCAAATTTTAAGACACTGTTTGAAGTGAAAATTAAATGAATTTTACATTTTCCTCTATTATGGGTCTAATATTTAATAATTATTTTAAAATTCTGGGCCATGTGCTAGATCCTTTCAACAATATGGGCAAACATTTACTTGTAATGAAACCATGCAGCAATTATTTTTAAGTTATGGAAATTGCCTCTGTAAATGCACCAGGATTAGTTTGAACTATCCAGGCAAGATTTGTTTTTAAAAGATTAGTCTATCTTTGTCTCTCCCTTTCTCTACAGAGTACTAAAAATTGGTTAAACTCAACTGTTTCTATAATAGAGGGTTATTGTTAGATGTTGTTTTATATAATTTATCATAAAGAGATTGTGAAAAGATGTTTTGAAGGTACTTTGATATAGGAATAATGGTCCATGCACATATTCACTGACCTACACATCAATGTTTTGAAGTTTTTGTGTTTAAATTTCATCATTCTTGTTGTGGTAGAATATACACAATGTAAAATTTGCCATTTTAAGATGTTTAGTTAAGATGTGTAATTAGATTCACTCACATTGTTGTGTAGCTATCAGCACCACTATCTCAAGAATCCCTCACCTTCCCCAACTGAAACTCGGAACCTATGAAACCCTGACTTCCATGCCTTCCTCTTCCATCCCCTAGCAAATGCCTTTCTCTTCTCCACCTTTATGGATTTGACTAATCTAGATATTTCATTTAATTAGAATCATGTAACACTTTTGTTATCAACATGCTTCATTTGGCATAGTGCTTATAAGTTCTGTCCATGTTGTAGCATGTGTAGGAATTGTATTGAATTTTGAAAGTGAATCATATATATTAAATGTATATACCACATTTTGTTTACTTACCCATTTAAAAGAATATATTTGAAGGAGTTACACAGAGAGAAAGAGATTTTCTATTAGCTCACTTCCCAGATGGCAGCAACAGCCTTTGCTGGGTCAGCCTGAAGTCAGGAGCTGGAAGTTTATCTGTTTCCCACATGGGTGGCCATTAGCAGGAAGCTGCATCAGAAGTGGAGTAGCTGGGACATGAACCAGCATCCGTGTGAAATGTCAGTGTCTCAGGTGGCAGTTTTACTTGCTATGCCACAGTTCCAATTCCTAGTTAGTCATTTGTTGGAAAACTCTTGAGTCACTTTTATCAGCTGATTATTGCAAATAATGTTGGTATGAACAGACATAGAAATGGAAGTCCTTGTTTTCATTTCTTTTGAGTCTATTCCTAGAAGTGGAAATACTGGATCATATTAGTTTATTTGCTTTTCAGTACCGTGAAGAAAATACCTAAAAGGAGTTCTTATAGAGGAAGGGTGCTTATTTAGGCTCTCCTGATTGTGGAGTTTCCAAGTTTGAAATCTGGAGCTTCAAATTCCAAACTCAACAGACTCCATTGGTGTGGCCATTGGCCAGCGGGGAGTGGCCTGGAGGATGGCATTGCTGGGATTCATGGAAAAACAATCACGTTGCAGGCCAAATGCAGTGAGTGACTAGACTCCAGTCAATTTGTATAATTGATCCTCTTGTGAGAAGTGTCTCCTAGGCCCATGCTTCCGAAGACCTAAGGATTTTGAGGGCCCCCCCTCCCAAACTCCATAGCTGAATTCAATTTCTGCTCTCCAAGCACAATTGATTTTGGAAGGGGGGGGTATTAAAAATTTCTGTGTCTTTTCATATTTGCCCTGAAATAAAACAAAACATAATTGACTGGCAGTGCAAGTGGCTTTAATAATAGCCAATGCTTTTATTCGAAATACATAATGTATAACAAGTGTGGACAGAAGGTTTAATAAACAATTTGTTGTGATAATTAAATATCAGTTATTTAGCCATGATATATGCAAGTCACATTAAGATAATTTGTTGATGGATGTGGTTTTTACCCTCAGACGGTTGAAGGATTGCCATCATTGCTGTGGCATTTCAGCAAATTGTCTCTGATTTCTCCACTTTAAAAAAAATTATTAGATTTCTTTATTTGAAAGGCAGAGTAAATAAATCTTTTTAATTTATATTTTTCATGATACTGTGTCATGGGTTTAGGGTTTTCCTCTTTCACCCTCCCCCAACCTACCCTCTGTATTGTTTTTTCTTATATTGTTACAATTGTATGTAGTCCTTCAACAGCAGTCGCAAGCCTATCATTCTGCCATTTAAGTGAATCATGGCATTTTAGGTATATACAATGGCAGAAAGTCCGGTATCTCATTGTTAAGATATATTTAACAATTTTCATTGGGAGTCCATTTTTAATTTGGGAACAGAGATACATACTACAGTGTATCTTCACTTTTCTAAGTCAAATTCAGCTAGCATTTGCTGCTTACATCCCAAACCTAATCAGAACATTAATTTTGATTCCTAATGCGTTTTCTCCACACCCTTTAGTGTTGTGGGTCCATGTTTCCATATAGTTTCTGACCCACTTGGGACCCATTTTTCTCTTATATGTGCTCTCTATACTTGATGACAAAAGAGGAAAATGCCTTTTAAAAAAACAAGAAAATTCAGCTACATTAGAAATTTCATATATACCAAGAAAAAAATGGAAAAAAAACTTTCCCCCTGAAGTACAGGGTCTAGTTTATTCAGAATTAGTAATAAGGAATTAGTATGTCTTCCTTTCTCCTTCCATCCCTTCCTTTAAATCATTAGATGAGCATGTACTTTATAAGACTTATTGATATTCCTAAGTAATATGTTTGCAAAAAGGAATGCCTTTGCCATTATGTATTTATTTGTATTTGAAAGGCACATTTACAGAGAGAAAGAAAGAAGTGAGAAGAAGTGAGAAGAGAGAAGAGAGAGAGAAAGTCCATGTGCTATTTCACTTCCAAAATGACTAGAACTGAGCCAATCTGAAGCCAGGAGTCAGGAGCTTGTTCTAGGTCTCCCACATGGGTCGGGGGCCCAGAGACTTGAGCTGTCCTCTGCTGCTACTTTCCCAGGTAATAAACAGATAGCTGGATCAGAAGTGGAGCAGCAGGTACTAGAACTAGTGCCTTATAGAATGCTGGAACTGCAAGTAGAGGATTAGCTTATTGATCCACTGCACCAGCCCCATGCCTTTGCCATTACACAGTTCATAGTTTCTTTGAAGCAGAGCACATGTCTAAAAACCTTATAATACAGTACAAGTTTGCCAGCAACTGTTGGACATTCCACCCTTTGTAATCTCTCTTCAGATGCCATTGGATTTTGTGATATTTTTGAGCTATAGCTATTGGGTCATTCTGACCTAGATCTTTGGAGGGAGAAAAGGGACTCTACTAAAGAGCTGAAGGTTTTTAACGAGCCTCTTTTCATTGTAGTCTTTACAAATTAGGTCAGGCACAATCTGATACATGCAGAGAATAGTCTGGAGTGGATATGTAGGAAATTGCACTGAGATATCAGACAGCCTCTTCAAAATGACTTCTAAGGTCGAGATGATTTTTTTTTCCCTGAAGTAAACTGCAGTGCTGAGGAAAGTTTGGAAGTCAGTATGGCACAAAGGGGCTGGATATTAGGGATCGTAGGAATGACATCTTGGTCTTAAGTACCGTTTTAGTCTCAGAATCTGAGAAAATATGCACCTGATTGCTTGACATGACCTTCAAAGAGAAGCCAGGCAAATGTTACAGGAGTATTAACAATGAGAATGAAGCTGACACTCAGGGAATATAATCAGTTGGCTTAGGTTTTCTCAGCTGCTCAGTGATGGGTCTTGGAATTGGATCAAAATCTCATGACTCCAGAATCATGGGTTCTTTCTAATACAGCCTGCCAATAAGACATGCTTTGCATTTCAATTTTTCAAACATGTATATTATATATTTGAAATCAGTGCATTTTAACTTTTATTGATCATCCACAATATGCTATACAAGGAGTTAAAAATAAGTACTGTTGTACTGTAGAAACTTGTAGAAGCAAGTACTATTCCTTAAGATCTTATGTTAAAGTCTTTCTATTGCATTATTTCACAAGTTTCACCGTGATTCAGTTAGGATACTTTTATTCTCATCTACTATGGGATGAAAGATAAGGAAACTGTAACCCACTTGAAAAGTGATTTTATGGGGCCCGGCGTGATGACCAAGTGGCTAAAGCCCTCACCTTGAATGTACCGGGATCCTATATGTGCACTGGTTCTAATCCCAGCAGCTCCACTTCCCATCCAGCTCCCTGCTCATTGCCTGTGAAAGCAGTTGAGGATGGCCCAAAGCCTTGGGACCCTGCACCTATGTGGGAGACCTGGAGGAAGTTCCTCCTAGGTCCTAGCTTCGGATTGGTGCAGCACCAGCCATTACTGTCACTTGGGGATTGAATCATTGGGTGGAAGATCTTTCTCTTTGTCTCTCTTACCCTCTGTATATCTGACTTTCCAATAAAAAAAGAAATCTTTTTAAAAAGTGATTTTTCTCCAAGTTTATAATGTCAGAAATTTGTAACATGGGCTTTGGATTATAGGAAATTCCAGGAATTTGCTCAGGATTAGGTGCCTACAGAAATTACATGTGGAAGGTGAAACAGTAAGACTGCCATATAATTTCTTTGGAGTCAAAGGCCTTGACCATTAATGTTCTAGAAAGAAGTTTCACATTTTTTTTTGTAAAGACTTTGCAGGCCATTATGGTCTCTATTGATCCAATACAATTATGTTTTTATAGCACAGAAGCCAATATATAAATACATAAGCTATTGGACTTGGCTACATTGCACTAAAACGCTGATACTTTGAAAAAAAATTTTTTTTCTTCAAAAATTCTTTTTTGAAATGTTTATTTTTTTGAAAGGCGTAGTTACAAAGTGAGAAGAAGAGACAAAAAAGTCTTCCATCCAGCTGACTTCAACAGAGAAATCTGGGCTAGTCTGAAGCTAAGAGCTCTTTCTGGGTCTCTCACATGGGTCCAGGGGCCCAAGCACTTGGCCCATCCTCTACTATTTTCACAAGCCATAAACTGGGAGCTGGATTGGAAGTGGAGCAGCCAGCTGATAAACTGGTACCACTGGTAGAGGCTTAGCTTGCTAAGCCATAGTGCTAGCCCCTCTATATATTCTTACATTTGTATGTATCAGCAGGAAATAGGGTGAACATTCTCACAGACA
Organism: Ochotona curzoniae; assembly: GCF_017591425.1. Classification (NCBI taxonomy): domain Eukaryota; kingdom Metazoa; phylum Chordata; class Mammalia; order Lagomorpha; family Ochotonidae; genus Ochotona; species Ochotona curzoniae. The sequence goes on along the minus strand of NW_024465582.1, from coordinate 19,616,981 downwards.
GTAGAGCAGTGCAGTCTGGAAAAAGTGTCTCTAATTCAATGGAAGATTACGGTGCTAAGCAATGTTTTGCTCCTTCCCATCCACAGGGTCCAGAATGATTTTTGAAAAAGATTATTTATTTTCATTTAAAAAGCATATTTTACAGAGAGCAAAGGATAGACAGAGAGAAAGGTCTTCCATCTGATCCAAATGACTGTAAGGGCCCAGAATGGCTTTTGACCCTAACTGAAAGCCTTGGGAAGAACTTTGGGGTTTCCTTAAGTTTTCTATGCTTTTGGTTTTTCCTCAGTAATGTAATAATAATACTTGAATTCTCTGCCAGGGTCCCCAAGATCAGCCTCAGGTCCAGTGATATGCTAGGCATAGTCAGCCGCTATGATTTATCACAGAAGGAAACAAAGGAAAATCAGTAAGTGGGGCCAAAATGAGAGAGACTAGGTCCCAGCTTCCAACAGTCCTCACTCAGAGGAGTCATCCGGGATGTCTTTAATATTCTCAGCAGCAAGTTGTGACTGTATGTGCAAGATGGCATCCAATCAGAGAGGCTCCAACACTTAGGTTTTGTTTTGTGTTTTTTTTTTAATTGGGGGGAAATTCTAGTAACCCAGAAGGTAAGCAGGTAGAAAGGATAAACTTGATTTTTTGCCCAGTAGGTTAGCACAAGGAACCATTTTTAGAAAATCTGGAAATAGTAGGAAACCTCTTGAAATCCAAGCTAGATGTTGGCCAAAGGTGGACCTTGAAGGGAGGCCTTTGTGAAAATGGCTGTCAGGCCTGCTGTGTTTTTAATTAATCCATGCTCAGCTCCCAAAAAGTGATTACGTTAGCTGATGGATACGTGAGGAATGCTTAGTGCATGACCCAAAAAACTATGCGCCTGTTACTTTTAGCGGGTAAACCAGCTGGCAGGACGTGCACAGCGTCTCACAGGGTCTCCAGTCTAGCATACTCTTTACCTCTCTATTTGCATGTTATCTTCATACATATGGAGCACTGCATAGAAACTGTGTCGGTAATTTCACCTGTCAAACTGCAGCATAAAAAAAAGTGTATGTCTTCTCTGGTGTGTCTTGAGTGTGATGCCTTATTAAGCAAACAGATTCACACCCAAGGGACAATATGGGAAAGTGGAAGCTACTCACTCATAGGGACTCTTAAAGCTTGAACATTTGTTTGAAATTTACAAGAGGAAGGCAGAGCTTGTACGTTTCCATCCAGGGACAGGGGAGAGAGAAATGTTCAAGGAGTTGTATAATGATGATTGACAGTGTGTCTCGGTGGACTGCCACACGTACAAGCTTTTCTCTCTACTAAAAGTCTGAATATGGGATGGTTGTACTAGATCAGGCATTACATTGGTCACATTTGACTTCTAGAAAAGATGATAAATGTGCTATCAACTTGTACAAGAGAATGTCATGACTTTATTTTATGCTGTGAAATCTAAGCAATTGTAAATTGATTTATTAAAAGCCCAAGAGTCAGAGTCTCTCCTTTATTCTTTTGAGATACTGTTAATCCTCAATTACCCGCCAATGCATTTTTTGACTTTGTGACTAATAGAGATGCTAATTTTTAATGCCAGACAGGATGTTCTCAGCCATCCAGAATACTTTATTTATTGCATGTGCTTCTCTAAGCAATAATAACACGTTAGAAATAAAGCATTTAAAAAATAAAGTTTGTTCATAAAATATGATGTTAAAAATTAAGGTGCTTGAGGGCCCAGCATGATAGCTCAACTGCCTAATCCTTCACCTCCAAGTACCAGGACCCCATATGGGCACCAGTTTGTGCCCCTGCTGCTCCACTTCTTATCCAATCCCTGCTTGTGTCCTTGGAAAGCAGTAGAGGGTGGCCCAAAGCCTTGGGACCTTGAATGCACAAGGAAGAACTGAAAGAAGCTCACGGTTCCTGGCTTCGGACTGGCTTGGTCCCAGCCATTGTGGCCATTTGGAGATTGAACCAACAGATGGAAGATCTTTCTGGTCCTCCTCTCTATAAATCTGCCTTTAAAAAAATAAATCTTTAAAAAATTTCAAATTTATGAAGCATGTTTTATTTGATTCTCCACAAATATGAATATTTTTGAGTTTTTCATATTTTTATTTTTAAAACTAGTTTTAACCATGTGGATGTTTGACTCAACCATGTGTTTTTCCTAAAAGCATATGTTTTCAAGGAAAATAAAACAAAGGATTATTTGATTCCTTATATGAAGAAAAACCATAATCTTTTTCATAATGGAGATATAAATAAAGTAAGCTAAAAAAAAAAATTGAAGGGCTGGTGTGGTAGTCTAAGGGCTAAAGTCCTCACCTTGCAAATGCTGGGATCCCATTTGGGTGCTGGTTCTAATCCCAGCAGCCCCGCTTCCCATCCAGCTCCCTGCTTGGGGCCTGAGAAAGCAGTAGAGGACAGCTCAAGATCTTAGGACACTGCACCCATTAGGAGACCTGGAAGAAGCTCCCAGGCTCCCATCTTTGGATCAGCTTAGCTCCGGCCATTGTGGTCACTTGGGGAGTGAATTAGCAAATGGAAGATCTTTCTTTCTGTCTCTCCTCATCTCTGTATAACTGACTTTCCAATAAAGATAAATCTTAACTAGAAAAAATTGAACTCCCAAATTTGGTATATAAAATAAACAGAACTTTAAGGGGCTGTGATGTGGTATGGGTGATTAAGCTACGATCAACAACACTGGTATTTCTTATTTGAATGTTGGTTCAACTCCACACTGCTCTTCTTCTAACCCAATTTCCTGCTAACTTTCCTGGAATGATGACCAATGTGCTTGGGCCTGTTCTGGGAGACCCAGATGGAGTTTGGACTACTGGCTTTAGCCTGGCCCAAAGATGTGGCTTTCCCAATCTCTGTAATTTCGTTTTTCAAATAAATCTCAAGAAAAACACAGAGACTTAAGCCACTGCAATATCCTCTCTGAAACAGAAACAACATGTGAAGCCTATTGTGGGATGAGAATTCATGTCTGCTTATTATACAGAAATAATGGCCTAGGTTGTTTATTTTCTTTCTAAGTGCCTCCTTCATATTCAAGGACTTTAAATGTAATCCAGTTGGATAAAAACTTATTGTATATCTCTTGCCAGTTATGTAGCATACAGTTTAACATCCTCTTCTTCATTACCTTTAATTTCTTGCTGAGTCTTGTATCCAGGAAATTTAGTCATGGGAAAAACAACACAGATTTAGATAACAAGGCAAATAAGTTATTTACTCAAATATTAGGTCACAGACCACATGTTAAATAGTTCAGAAGCCAGGCCTGTCAGATCTGCTGCAGCTACTGATGCGTTTGGAATTAATTGCTTGTTTAAGCAAATTACTGAATGGCAGAAACATAACAGATTGAAAATTTAAGACAGACATGCATCAGTCATGAATCCTTTGTAAACAGCTGGGGCACTCTCCATGGCATCTCTGTGTGTAAATATTCAGTTTGAAGCTTTAAAGTGTGGACTTACTGCATTTGAAAAAATTATTTTAAGTTAGAAAGATATGTGGACTTAAATTCCATGGAATTGCTCAGGGATTTGATCAAGTGTTTAGAGTCTTACTACCGTCAAGAAAGAAGAGAAGAAAGTCAGGTAACAACCCAACTATGCAGAGAGGGCACTGAGAATTGGCCAAAGTTGAATATCTGCGTCATATGGTGAAGCGAATGCTCCACTATGTGTTCCATAATGATTGCACTCGCTTACATACCCACCAATAGTGGATTAGGGTAGTTTTTTCCCCACGTGCTTGCCAGCATTTATTATTTTCTGATTTCTGTATGATCGCCATTATTAGTGGGGTGAGGTGATTCCTATTTGTGGTTTTCATTTGCTTTTTGCTGATGGCTCAGGATCCTAAGCATTTTTTTCACGTGAGTGTTGGCTATTTGAATTCCTTCCTTTAAACTATGATTAATGTTTCTATTGAATGTGTCTACCTACATATATGGTACTTGAAAACAACCCTTTGACCTGCAGGAGGTAAGTTCATAAAAACCAAGTATGAAAGAGATATTTAGTTTTACCATATATACTTTTACATCTTTTGAATTTTGAACTGTGTATATTTATTACCTATTCAATATCTTGTAATTTACCAAAAAGAAATGAAGGCAGCATCCAAAAGAGGTATTTGTATCCCCATACTTATTGCAGCTGAATTTGCAATAGCTAAGAGAGGGAATCAACCCAAATGCCCATCCACTAATGACTGAATAAGTGGTGGTGTGTATGGATTACTGCTCAGCTATAAAAAAAATGTTTTGTTTTGCAACAAAATGTATGTAACTAGAATAAGCTATTCCCCTAAATAAATATATAGAATACCAAAATGTATAAGAATGAAGCAGATCTTGTTTCATGGATTAGGAACATTTGGGGCTTACAAACTATTAGCCAAGTTCACAGCAGAGGTCTATTTTCAAATTGAATTGAGGGGAAAGGAGAGCAGGGAACATCAGTGAAGAAGCTGAGATAGCAGCTTTTCCCTCAGGCTATTTCAAAAATCAACGGCAAAGCTAAAAATAGGTGTTTGTGAAGGCTAGTCTCCTTTTCAGACCACAAATACAGACCTTCCGTCCCCTGGCCTATATAGGGCTTCAGGGTCTCTGAGCCACCCACTTCCTCAAGCTCTGCTGCTGTTTAGCCCTCTATTCATCATTGAAGGGAAAGCAAAGCTGAGATAAGAAAAGCAAAAGACCTCTGATTCAAGACAGTGTGTTGAGAATTAAACACACATTCAATCCTCTCCTGTCTGCTGTAAATTCTTGAAAAATATTGGGCAGATACTTGTAGAAATGAATACCTTATTACTTTTAAACCAAAGGAAAGGCAGACTATGGAGAATACATGTGGGACTACTTAAAGAAGAACGAGGACTTATAGAGGTAGATTGGTCTGAAGGCCAGGGAAATACAAGATTGAATCTCAGGTAGGTAGCCCTATCATTATCTGGGTGCTGTTCAACACTATCCCAGCCAACGCTCTCTGTTGCCTCTTTGAAATCACTGTGAATTTCCACAAAAGATAAACTCCCTAATCAAGAAACCCAGACTACTAGAGAAGATCAAAATAATCAAAAGCATATAAACAATTTACCAAGCTTGAGAATCAATATTCCCAAAATACAGACAACTGAACAATCAGAATCTCCTAAAATAAAACCTCTTTTTGTCCATTAAAAGAACCAAATGGAAATACTAGGAAAAGCTCTGAGAAGAATAAAAACGAGTGATAATTAAGCAAGAAGCAGATGTTTTGAAAATTATTGTTACAATTTTTACAAATTACTAGAGTGCTTACTGAAATTCAAACAGAAAATAAACATGGGATGGGCATTTAGGGCCCTTACGCTGTCTCATGGGACCCCTGCATCCCACGTTGCAGTGCCTGGCTACAATCTCAGCTCTGCTCCCAATGCTGCCACATGCCTGCCAAGGTCCATCTTGGAAGACATAAAGTGGTGACTCAAATACTTGGGTCCCCTCCATGTTGGAGGTGCAGATCCAGGCTTCATTCCAGCTCAGTCCGTGTTGTTGTGGGCATTTGGGTAGTAAATAGTGTGTTTATATTTGTTTTTCAAATGAGTAAATTTTTTTAAAAAAATGTAATTTTGCATATGTTGATTGAGTAGCAGATCTGAAATAGCTGAGTACGGAGTAATGGGTCAGAACACAACATACAGAAATGGGGAATCTGAGAGGAGAATTAGGAGACATAGAAGATAGATTCTGAAAACACACGGAGTAAATTTGAACACTCATAAAAAGAATTTTAAAAAACTGAAGGTTTACAAATTGTAGGCCAGTTATTAGTGATAATACATGAAATGCAATTATTAATGATCTCAAATGAAATTGCATTTTATGAAGTATGTAACAACCTTGTCATAAATAGGACAGTGAATCTTTCAAGTCTTGCAAAATAATGAGCATCACTAGCCACTCTTATTTGCAAAGAAATATACCAACTTTCCTGCTCACCAAAGGTACAAGAGCTCTCAAGCCAGGAGCCATGTAAACTGCCTTGTTTCTATCAAGATGCCACACAGCATTCTAAACATGGATGAGTTGCAGTAAACACTGGCATTTTTATGCTGTTATTTGACAGTTCTCACTCTAGCATTTGTTCAACTTCTTAAAATATGTACCTAGCAATACACACACACACTTGCAGGAGATAAGGAGCGTATTTGTATTAACTGCATGCATCAGAGAGTGAAACCCGTGCCCCTCTGCTCACCCATGTTCAGAACGATTTGAGAACAGTTCAACAGGAGCAAAGGTGAAGCATATTAAAATGCAGTCAATGCTATTCAGAATTAATATCAGGGTCACTGGTGTGATAGAACTAGAAATAAAAAATTCTCTGCCTCAGGAAGGTTTACAATACAGCAATGACGACACAAGTGTCCATTAAACCACAACTTAGAGGAGACTGGGGACTCTTCTATTATGTTATGTATAGAGCTCTTTGTTAGGAAACATGGATTGACAAGAGCTTGTGAAGTGTAGTTCCAAAATTTTTTTTAGATTTATTTATTTTTGTTGGAAAGGCAGATATACAGAGAGGAGGAGAGACAGAGAGGAAGATCGTCCATCCGATGGTTCACTCCCCAAGCAGCCGCAACGGCTGGAGCTGAGCCAATCTGAAGCCAGGAGCCAGGAACTCTTCCCGGTCTCCCATGTGGGTGCAGGGTCCCAAGGCTTTGGGCTGTCTTCAAGTTTCCCAAGTCACAAGCATGGGGCTGGATGGGAAGTGGGGCCGCTGGGATTAGAACCAGCGGCCACATGGGATCCCAGTGCGTACAAGGCGAGGACTTCAACCACTATGCTATTGTGCCAGGTCTTATAGTTCCAATTTTGTCTAAACTGCCTAGGTAAGCTTTTGTTATATATAATTCTGACTTGGGGTACATTCTTGGTGTGATGTCTGGAATGCTAACATCTCCTCGCAGGATCTATATTTATTCCTCTAGTCATTTCACCTTCCCTTCTCCTCCATGATAACTTAGTTCAGAGGCACAAAATAGATGCTCAGTGAATACTTATCTTTTTTTTCTATACTTAATGCAAACCTTAAGTAGGGCATAAAAAAGTGGGTGGGAAAGATATGAATGTGCCAAATAGATTGATGATATCATCTGTAAACATTGAGAGAGAGAACATCACTGTAGGTTAACCAGTCACTCTGGGGTGATCTTTCTGGTGAAACAGACTGGAATGTGTTAGAAAGTAGCACACCTGTCTAGCTAAGTTGAAGCCATAGCTGTGAAACTTTGTTGCTTCCAAGTGTGATATTTTAAGGATGTTACCTTGACTATGATGAGTTAAAGGAACTTGGGCAGTATGATGCTAGCTTGACCTGTCCCATATACTTCATTCCTGTGAACTTACCAATCCTTCAAAATAATGCAACACAGCCAGATTTCTGTGTGTCGCTTATGAAGGGGGGTACTTTCCTTCTTTTAAAAAAGAAAGATTTCCTAAGTTTATTTGTAAGTTGGAATAATAGAGAGGCAAGGAGAGAGAGAGACTGACTGATTTCTAATCACTGGTTCACTCCCCCAAGTTGTTGTAATAGCTCTGGCTGGGGCAGGGGTAGGTCAGTGTCCAGAAGTTTTATCTAGTTCTCCCAGGTGCATGCAGGGCCCCAACCACTTTACCCATCCTATGCTACTTTCCCCAGGCCATCAAGAGAGAACTGGATCAAGAGTGGAGTAGCTGGGACTCCTGTCAGCACCCATATGGGATTTGAGCCTGGCAGGTGGCATTTTTACCCATTACACCACATGCTGCCCTGCGTGAGTCCTATTATGCTAATGTCTGCGTGACTGTATATACCCCATGATTCGTAGTTAATCACCAAATTCGCTTAATCACCAAAGTGATGGTATTAGAAGGCAGGGGCTTTGGGAAATTGGCTTTTAAAGTTCTTGGCACAGGAACTGCATCCTTCCTCTTATGTAGTGTCTATGAACCAGAAAGCAGGAACTCAGCAAATGAAAGTTGCCCGCACTTTTCTCTTAGTCTTCTGTGCCTCACAACTATGAAAGAAAGTTTCTGTTATTCAAAGGCACTTTGTTTATGACATCTAGTTGTAGCTACCCAAATGGATTCAGATAAGAAGGTAGGCATTGAAAAGCCACCTGGGCCCACCCTATTCCAGTGTGACACCATCTTCGCTGAACTTATATCTTCAAAGACCCTATTTTCCTATAAAGTAACTACCTGAAGTTGTGGGTGGACTTGGACTTTTGGGAAGACCCCAATTTAATCCTTACGCTGTGTGGTTTATCTCTAGCTTTTACACGAGCGCTAATATCATGCAGTGTTAATATATGAGATTTTATATGGTCCAAGGAAAAATGTTTTCCCTCTTGTTCACAGAAATAACTTGCACAGAACTGAGTACAGAAAATTGAAATGTAGAAACCTGGAGCAGTAGCCATGATTAGTGCTTTAGGTAGACCCGAAAGAGGACACAGAATCTGTCTATAGGCCAGGATGCAGCACCAAGTCAGGTGCATGTCTCCTGAACACTACAGAACTAGTGTGGGGAACTCACTGGCTGCATTTGTCTGGGGGAACGTAGCTAGGACAAAAGTTTCTTAAGTATGAACTTATTTTCTTGTCTATACAGTGGGCTCTGGAGTTAAACATCCTTGTGCAGAGAAAGATTTTAAGCTTCTGTGTTCTACTGAGGCAATTCTATTTAGCATCTACCACATGCTAAGCACTTTGATAGCATAAGCAAATTGTATTTTTTCAAAATAACTCAATGGGATATTTATTAGTTGCATTTTTATAGATGAAACAATAATATTAAGAATGCTGAATAACATATCCACATGACTTTACTGAGTCATTGAGCCAGGATTGGAACTCAAAACTGTTTATGCTTATCCCATGAAAGAAAGCAAACCAAAAAAGGGAAAACTCCAGGTGAATAAACAAATGAAGACTTAAGAAGGAATAAAAATGCCATATGGAGGAAACCAATTCCCATATGTTCAGAAAAAGCAAACAAAATAGTGAGCATAATAGCAAAACATTTAGCCAAGTCTATGATGGTTGGAGTAGCCATCTGGCATAGACTCCCTAGAAGAAAACAGAATAGCATTAGGTAAGTGAAATTAGTTTGACTTGTCAAAGGGGATAATAGAATAGTGGCAAGCAGGACTGGAAGTTGGGTGGGCTGGAGGAAGTTGTTGGTCAAAGGATCCAAATGTCAGGAAGACAGAAGGCACTAAACTCTATGTAACTTTGCAATGAGTAGAGTTAGAAACTACGTGTTATTTCCTTAAACATTTGGTAGAAACCATACTTGAAAGTCTCTGGGCGAATGACACACACTGTGATCCACACTTTCCATGCTGGGTGGCAGCCACAGCACCCTGCCAGCCACCTCACTGTGACAGGAAACATCGGAGATCTCACAGTGTGCTATGCTGCTAAGTTAAGCTGTTCTGTAGTTCGGGTGTATTCAATATCACTTCCATGTAGGATAGTCTCAATTTAAGGTACGTTTTCTAGGACATATCCTCATTCTCAGTCAAGAAGCCCATGCACTACAAAACACTAAAAGAGTAGATTTAATATATATGTGTGTATGTATATACACATATGTATGTACTTATATATAGTAATATATACACAATGTATTTATAAGTATATAAATAATGCACATACACATGCAGTGTTATGTATATATAATTATATATGTATATGTTTATTTTGTGTATATATAATATATATAAACAGTATATATAAAAATATATACTACATAAAATAATATATAAATGTGTATATAAAAACACACACACACATATATATATATATATTTGAAAGGCAGTGACAGGCTAAGAGGAAGAGGGAGAAAAGGAGGGAGGAGAGAGATCTTCAATTTGCAGGTTCACTCACCAAATGGCTACAACACTTGGGTCTGCAGCAGCCTGAAGCCTGGAGTCTGGTACTCCAGCCAATCCTTCCACATGGGCCATCTGCTGCTGTCCTTGAATGCACATTAGCAGGAAACTGGATTGGAAACAGAGAAGCTGGTACTCAAACCTGCATCTGGATACTGTCTTACCCTGCTGCATCACAATGCCAGGCCCCAAGAGAGTAATTTTTAGGTGTTCTCACCACATGCAAGTGGTAAGAATTGTAGTTAATGCATGCTAATTAGCCTGATCTTCCTCGATATTGTGTATTTCAAAGTATCATGTTGTACCCCATAAATATATGTTGTTACATTTTGTCAATTTAAAAAAAGAATGGAATGGAACGAGTATTTTTGATGCTGCAGATTGCTAAGGGAGCCTCAGAAGTGTGCTTTTCTTTTTTTTTAAGTGCAAAGGCTTTTACGTTTCTGCAACCAGCTGAGCTTGTCAGCATAGCTGAAACATGCCATTAACCATTGTTCAAGTAAATGTGTCTGCCCACACTGACCTTGATGTAGACCATACAAGCTGCTGGAAAATGGGTGGGGGTGTGGCTTGAGTATGCAAAACTACTTTTATATATGCAAAACTACTTTTGTGTTTGCTGTTGTGACTTTTTACTTGGAAGTCTTGTTTGATTCCATTTTCTTTGTTGTGTTTTCTTTGGGGTCTCTGGCATGCCCCTTTAACAGCAAGTGCATGGGTCACTTGTGCTGAGTTTAACCTGCTCTGGGGATCATTTCCTTTTCTCTGTAGGTGCTGCTGTGGGTGGAAACCTCATCTATAATGTTTAGACCAGTGGCACTTTCTATATTTGGTGGAATGTTAGCCAGTCTCACTTTATGTTTGCAGGTTTTGCTTTAATCATTTCTCCTTTGCTCCTACTTAGTACATAGCAAGGTTCTGGACTACTGAAATGAGAATGAAAGGAAACTTGTTTGGTCCAAATCTGACAAGTACAAGAAAGAATGCTATCAAAGGAAAGTAAGACTTGATTGATAGCATGGCAAGCAACACCTATTTCTCAACAGAGTCACCAGATTGTCTACCTTTTAGAATTGGTAAATGTTATAGTCCAACCATCAGGTAGGCTTTAGGATGCACCCAAATCAAGAAGAAAATGGTATTTTGTCTTACCTTGCAGAGGATCAGTTGATTATATTGTGAAAGAGGATTGCTGGGCCCAGCATGGTGGCCTGTCGGCTAAAAGTTCTTAACTTGAATGTGTCAGGATCCCATATGGGCACTGGTTCTAATCTAGGCAGTCCCACTTCCCATCTAGCTCCCTGCTTGTGACCTGGGAAAGCAGTCAAGGATGGATCAAAGCCTTGGGACCCTGCACCCACATGAGACACCAGAAAGAGCTCCTGGCTTTGAATCGGCTCAGCTCTAGCCATTGCAGTCACTTGGAGAGTGAATCATTTGACGGAAGTTCTTCCTCTCTGTCTCTCCTCCTCTCTATATATCTAACTTTGCAATAAAAATAAATAAATCTTAAAAGAAAAAAGAAAATTGCTATCTGAAAGCCTAGACTCAACAGATAAAATGAAAAAGAAAGAATCTCAACGAGAACTGATTCATAATGTGCAGTGTCCCCCTGTATCTCCCATTGGGTGAGTCCATCTCGTCTTTTGTTAATAGCAAGGGTTAGGTGTCAAAGCCCAATGGAAAGAATGGTAACACCGCTCCTCTGAACAAAACAATCACTTTCCTTCTCTTCTGAGTTGTTTATCCATTATCCATGGCAAAGCGATGCTTTTCCTCTCTGCATAAGCATTTGAACATCCCAATTTTATCATAGCCATCATCTGTGTCCATCTTTCTGCTAGAGTGTGACCCCATCAACATCAGGGAAAGCTCTAGAATCACTTTTGCAATAGTAGGTACTTAAATGTCTGTCACATTGCATTGTAAGTAGAAGTTTACCATCACCATCTTCAAGCAGAGTTTTGCTAATATTCACCCTCATCCGCAAAATTTCTACACATTTCTGGCAGCAGGGGACTCACTGGCTTTTACAACATTCTCTCACAGGAGAACCCTTGAGCCTTCTGTGTGTTTATGAAGCGTCTACTCAGAGTAAAACCCCTTTGTGCAACATGTACAACAAGGACATTGTCTTCCCTGACTGCTTTAATCTTGTCTGCTTTGCACACCAGCAACAGGCTCCTTGGCTGAGACGCTTCCTCCAGACCAGAGAATGAGACACAGTGTCTGGCTCCATTGTGTACTAATTAGGCCTGGAGAGAGTAAGAGGCTCAAACTGGAGTGTAGCTGCTCAGTTTTATCCTTCTTTTTGCTGAGTCTTTGTTCGTCGCCCACTATGTGGAGCCATCTCCTCCTCTGCCTCTTCCTTTTTCATTTCCTGCTGTTGGCCTCTAGCTGTAGAATCCCTAGCATGGAGAGAAAGCAGTGAGAAAGTGCCACGCCTCCCTGCCCAAGGTCCCACAGAGGAGGATCTGTGTGCTGGTTTCAGATAACCCAAGGCTTTAGGGGTTTCCTGCGTTTGGAAAATGTGCCATTGCTAATGTGTTTCTATAGAAAGTTTTAATGAATCCTTAATAGAAGACTCAATTAATGGGAAAATAAGGTACTTGCCTCTCTCTTTGGAGTTAAATAAACCTGAAGTTATATCTGTCCTTGAAATAAATGTTCAACCTTCTACTTAAAAAAAAAAGAAAAAGGTATATTTATTTACTTGAAATCAGAGTTAGAAAAAGGAGAGCCAGAGATCTTTGATCTGCTGGTTCACTCTCCAGTTGGCTGCATTGGCCTGGGCTGGGATAGACCAAAACTAGAAGACTCCACCAGATTTTCCTCATGGGTGTACAAGCGCAAACACTTGGGTCATCCCCTATTTGCATTCCCAGGTGCGTTAGCAGGAAATTGTACTGGAAGTGGAGCAGCTGGGACTCAAAGCCGCACCCATGTAGGAAGCAGGCAATACCGACAGCAACCTAACAGCCTAGGTGACAATGCCAGCCCCTCAATTTGCTTCTGTAAGTGTTGTTAGCATTAAAACGTGTTGTAAGCTGCCAGCAACAATGTTGACAGCCACTTTCCCAAGTTCTACTCAGGAGCTTTAAAACTATTGATGAATAGAAGGTTCAACCTTAATTCACTGTCAATTGAAATCTGCTTATTAAAATTCCATATCCTTTAGCTTGGAGACCTTTGGAAACCAAACTAAAGCATTTTTGTTTGGAGATAATATGACTGTGTTGATACACTTGAGGAATAGGGTTTTGTTTTGATTTATTTTGTTCTTTGTTATTCTCTGCTTGTCAGGTGTTGATAATGCAGTGTTAAATGTGTGTGAAATGAAATGAAAGTATGCTAGTGTAAAAACTAGGAAAAAATTAAGGAGGAGGAAGGATAGGGAATGTGGGAAGGAAAGTGCTAGGGTAGAAAGGATTTAGTAGATTCTTAAATTTGTATTGCCATATAAATGAATTTTGCCTATCATATGAAAAGTAATTAATGAAAAATAAACACTGTGATTCAGCTACATTTCAAGAAATATACTGGATTTCATTGCCTGGTAAAAGAAAAGGTGAAAGGAGAAAAATATGACTAGAACTTTGATGATTGAAAAATTAGGAAAACTGAGTTTGGTTTTATATGAGTTATGTATCCGTTTATTCAGTAACTGTTCCAGAAAGATATAAATTGGCCACGGTGATTATACATCAGTCCCATATGGTTTTACCACCTGAAAGGTCTTACAGATTTATTTCAGTCTCTGATGTTATCTACTTTCTTAATTATTTTAAAAAATTAATTGGAACCAAGTCTCAATCGAGTTTTTCAAAGGATTACAGGACCTGCCGGTGAGATGGGGAGTTAGAAAGCTCAGCAAAAGAAGGTGCACGGGTCCTGAACGTTGCCTCTTGCTGCTTCTGTTCAACAGAACGCTGCTTTTTCACCTTTTCAGCTTGCTAAAGTTATGGGGTTCCTGATCTGAATTTGCCCCAGAAGTGATAGGAGAATTGGGCTCCAGCAGCACCACTTCAGTTGCCTTTGCTTTCTGTTTAGGTGCTGGAGATCTTGGAAAAGATGACCTGTGCAATTGATATTCCAACTCCTCGTGGCATGTTGAGAGCTCCTAGGAGATTCTCATTTACAGCTGTGCTGGGATCTGAGGACTGGCTCGCCCTGTCCTACTTAGCCTACTTGCTTGTCTCCGGTAGTTTTGGTGTGTGAGTGATTAGTGGTATTTGTACTATTGCATTGCATGTCAACTCCCAACAACCAGAATGCCTCTTCTAACTCCAACTTTAATTTATTCACAGGCCAGCATGCAGCCAGATGATGATGGCAAGTTAATGGATTTTGCCTTAATGAGATAACGGCTTGCCTCCTAGTTTGGAGGTTTATGGTAGTTTTATTTGTCAGTCTTCACTAAGCAGATACGAGAGGAAATTGTAGCTCTATGCTGATGTACTGTCAGATCTATTTGCAAAGAGAGACAGATGTTATGGGCTCCTTCTCCTCCTGTTCTGTCCATTGGGCCATTTCAAGTTTTTCTTTCCCTCCTCATCTTGAGAAGTAAATGAAATGTCCCCTGGGGCTTACCCATGTGGTTCAGATGAAGAAACGATTCAAGTTGCGTGTAGTCTATGGTGTTTCATGTTGCTATGCTGTGATCAAGCAGGGCCTGTGAATAGACCACTCTGTTCCTCTGTGTAGCATCTACCTTCCCACCTTCCTTCTCTCCTTCTTTTAATCCAGCAAAATTTAGGAGATAATATACCACTGGAATCTAGCTCCTCTTCCTTAATACAGAAAAATTGACAGGATGCCTACCCCTACTATTTAAAATATTTTGGCCTTGTCTTTTTGAAATTTTTTTTTTTCTCCATTCACTTCAATTACTGCTGAATTGTTAACCCTAGACAACAACTATTTTTTTCCCCACTTGCCTTTCTGGTAACTTATTAATGGTTAGCAATGAGCAGAAAAGGGCAACCGCTCTATTAACACAGCCAGAGTAATTCACAGTCAGACATCAGCCAGGAGCCTGGTACCCATTTTTACAAGCACCAGAGGTTAATAGAGCCATCCTCCAGCCCATTTTCCAGAGCAACCTTCCTGAGGGTTTGTGACCCCCACCTACAGACACGCAACCATTGCATGAGCATTTGCCATGAGTTGCATGTAGGTGGAAGTTATTTCTGAACATTAATAGCTTTTTCCACTATTGGACAATCATTGTAGCACCTCTACATGTAACCCCAGCTAGGTTCAGAGTAAAGCAATTATATAGTTAATTTAGCATTTATCTGAAAGATTGGGTTCCAATTTTAAAAAGCTTGTTTCCACTGAAACTAGCACTTATTCGTTCCACAGAGATTTTTACACAGGCATCCTTTGCCAGTATGAAACACCCATGTGAATTTATTTTGAAATTGACTAGTTGAGTCAGATCACAGCCCAATCAAGTTTAGAGTAAACAGCCAGCAGCTGTATAGAAGCCATACTTTCCATTACTGGTTAATTACTCAGCTGTGATTGGTTAATATATTCTCAAAAAGCCAAAGGAGAATTTGAAACACCCTGATAAGAATTTAGTGGTAGGACGGAACCAAACAATGGCCTTTCCCAGGCCCTACTCCACAAAACACTGTATTCTGAAATTCAAATTGCAATTTCACCCCCTTCCCTCTCCTCTCTACATTAACTGGTGCTTTGCTCCTTGGAAACTGCCCTGGTTTGGGTGCAGGTGTTAGAAATCTGATCCCTGATGTAGTCAAATTAAGGTTGGAATCTTGAAGAGGTGGGACCTAGGTAAGAGCCAATTAGCAACATTGGAGGCGTCACCCTTGGAAAGGACTAAAGCTGGGCTCTTGAGGGTGAGTTCACCTCGTTGCTGGGGAGGCAGCAGGCCTGAGCCCTGCTCCCCAGATTAGTGTGGTTTCCTTTGCTTGCACTCCTGCCAAGACCTCATCTACCATGAGATTCTCTGCAGACAGAAGAACTGGGGCCTGCTGGTGTTGAACTTTCAGCATCCAAACTGTGAGCTAAACCTCCTCTTTTTCTTCGAAGTGCTTAACCTTATGTGTTTCTTTATCAGAGATGAGCTAATACTTACACAGGGGTCCTGTGGGGTTTTTCTTTCTTTTTTATATCTTTAAAGAAGACTTTGATAACTTACTGCAGAAAAGAAGCTGAGAAATTCTTTGGTCCCTAATTTACTTTGCATATTTGTTTCAACTCAGGAAGATAAAGAGAGACGGGGAGAAAGAGAAATCATACTTCTGTTGGCTCGCTCTTATAACCCAAACGTTGAGGTTTGAACTAGACACAAGAAAGGAGTCTGGAATGTTCGTGAGAGTGACAGGGGCCCAAGAATCTGAGCTGTCCTCTGTCTTCCCAGGCGTTTAGCAGGGAGCTGGATTGGAAGTGGAACAGCCAGATTCCAACCAGTGCTCCTACAGGACACCATTAACACAACAGCAACGTGTCTGTCTCACTTCCCGGTGAGGGGTTATGTTCCGGTAGAAGGTGTCTCAGATTTGACTGACTCATGAATAACCCACTGGTGGCATTTCTGTCAGACATTTGAAATGTGATACTAGTTTGACTCCTGGTTTCAAAGTGGTATAGTGAACATATCTCACAAGCATTATTCCTATTTTTGGGAGCCAGGATGGTCTGACTTAAATATTCTTCCTAATGAGAGACCCTGGCTGGAAGTACTGGCTGGAATAAGTACAAGAAAGTAGTCTGTCACCAGAAATTATTCCCAATAAGCCAGGACTGTTGCATTTAGTTGACAAAATCCACATGGCCAAATCAGAATTGACCTTCCCTCTTGATGGCTGTTGCTCAGCACTTTAATATAAGAAAGCTGGCTTCTCTTCGGGGTCATGAGGCTAGACTCTTGCTGGCAGAGAATTTGTTGTTGGACCTGTTTTTTCTTTTCATGGTGTTACTGAATATGTTGACAAAAGCTTACCCAGCAAGCACCTGCTTCACTTCAGGAACATGAACAATTCCTTCCCCATGCTTGAGAATTATCCCACCAAGTGCTTTAGGAACTGCCGAAATTATTGCTCGCATTTCTAGCAAATTTTTATGAGGGGTTTCAAAATGTGAATGTAGAATGCACGTTATCTTTCCATTTTCCTCAAACTTTTGAAGTTGTGCAATATGGAGCTTACTAAACCGTACCATGACTAAATAAAGCCTACCAGGTGTTAGAAGCTGCAGCCCGCTTTGCTTTGAGTAATTTGTGCATCTCTGCAGTTAATGGGCTCCAGCCTGTGGTGATTACTTAAAATGCAATTGGCTATTTGATTGTTCTTTTTAAATATTAGCTATAGCAATGAAACTGCTGCTGAAACTCTGTCCTCTTATTAATTCATGATTATTAGCTCTACAGTATGTGTCGCCGCTCAGTTGGCTTTATAGGAATTGAGTCATTTGTTTAAGTAACAAAAACAAAATAAGAATTGAACTTAAGTTCAGCAGAAGGAGTTGGGTTCAAGCTGCTCCTGGCCGATAGTTGCTATGGCTGCCCAGGAGGAAGATATTGGCTGATGCTATCAGAAGCCTTGAAAAACCTTTCTAATTCAAATTAAAAATCAATTCTATATGTTTTTCTTGGTACCTGAAGTACATTCATTAGGATTTCTTCCACATGATTCTAATTTTCTCGTCCTTCTGTGGACTTGGTTACAGCAATGACTTTGCTAATAAAACTTGAAGGGTCTTGGGAACATGTGTGAAAGACGCCCATGGTTGGATTGAGGGTTAAATATTTGCAATATTAAGACAAATAATGACTGTTTCTGTGAGCAATGTGGTTTTCACTGTTGTTCACTTCTATCCAAGGCTATAGACTATAGGCTAGAACTTAAGTAAATGACTTAGGAATTAGTAAGATAATCTTAGGAGAAGGTTTTGTTTACGAAGAGAACTGTAGTTCACCAATTTCCCATTTATTGGGATGCTGAGGTAATGTAACCAGAAAGCAAACAGATTCCAGCCTTTGGTCATCAGAATAGTTCAGAAAAAGTGTTCAGACAAGGTGGGATTAAAAGAAACATTTTAAAAGAAGCAAGAGGTCTCAAAACATGGATTTGCAGATGCATCCGATGTAAGTACAAGGACAGCCTGTCCTAGGCTTACACCTGTGTCTGGTCTAGATTTTGCACTGTCTGCCCTGAAAGCATGTCAAAAAGGGTAATTATTTTGTCAGCCGAAGTTTCCTTAAAGAGAAGGGCAAGTTCAGGCCTTCTCCCTCAGGCTGCAGCCTTCTAAGCCTTCAAGTGTTGCCACCTCTATGCTGGGTTTCTGATAATAATGTATCAAGAGCCTACTAAGTTACAGATCCTTTAATGATATAAATATATTCATAGACATCCAAGTATATATGCACATATAACCACAAGTCTTTTTAAAAACTTCTAGATTGTGTGCATAAAAGCTCACATGTAACAGGAATTTCACTTTCAGACTTTGCTCCCATCCAGATGACGTGATTGTAGTCGCTCACTGCTTACCGTTTTCCTGTCATTCTGGGAAATGCGATCTTAGGTAATTCTGGTGTGGGAATAGCATAGAATGCATTCACCCAAACCTGGATGGAGTATGTTAATCCTCTGCAGTTGAGAAATGAGATAAATACAAAATGAGACTGTTGCCAGCGTAACATGCCTGCTGGTTAAGTTTTAAATACTAAAGTATAGTAAACATAACCATGAATACAGGCATTTGTTATTCTTACAGTTGCTACACTATTATGAGTGCAGCTCAGCAAGTTTATGCAATCACCAGAAGTATGTGGGTAAAATACTGTGCTATAACATCATGATGGCTTTAATGGCTCTAAGTGATGGGGATTTTTCACTTGCACCTTGGTGTTTGTGGTCTGAGTGAAAATTTCGTGAGATTCAGCATACTAATTTTTCCAATGTGATATTTATATAAAGGAGATTCCAGAAAGATTAGGGACACCTTCCTTTAATTGACTAAGAATGAGTGTATAGACTCTGCGAAATAACTAATTGAATTCTACAGGTAAGCCTTTGTTTTTCAATACTTAAAGGGTACTCTAGAATAGGTTTTTAGCTTTTGTTTCATAGCCCTTTGGCATTATAAGCAGTTTTCTGCTGTCTTCAAGTTCCACATTTAGTCCTTTTCTTGCTGTACACTTGTTAAGGGCTTAGTACACGGTGGTTTTGTTAAGTTGAAGAATTTATGGCTACTTGCCACAGTGGGTAGTTTTTGAAAGCTGAAATTACTGGAATCTTTTGGGAGAAGGCTTATTGATACTATTACAAAGGAGTTCATAATAAGAACTTCTCAAGTAATTCAGTGATACTAGAAGTTAATTTTTGAATATACTAAATAGGAAACTTATTGAAATAAGTAACATACTCACCATTTGTACTTGGAGATGAAGTATCTAGGGTTTAGGGACAAAATAATTTGCACATATTCAGACGACTTGTGAGAGGTGAACTGAGG
This sequence comes from Ochotona curzoniae, assembly GCF_017591425.1. Taxonomy (NCBI): domain Eukaryota; kingdom Metazoa; phylum Chordata; class Mammalia; order Lagomorpha; family Ochotonidae; genus Ochotona; species Ochotona curzoniae. Next base: position 19,597,550 of record NW_024465582.1, on the reverse strand, counting down.
ATATAGCAGAATGCCAGTTTGATCTATAGAAGATTCCACCTTAAGTTGATTTGTCTTGTATTAGTGGCTATTAGAGATGATATTCATTAATACATTTCTTGTGAAATATGTGTAGGTAATTGTTAAGGCACCGCTCCATGGATATTTATACATTTAGTATATATTTAAATACTAGTAATATTCAAAATATGTATCCTCTATTCAGAAGTGTGCTTAACCACTGTGACTGAGGTGCTTCTTACCTCAAATGTGCTTTCTGAACCTCCATCTAATTACAAATACCCTTAAACAATTGTTTCCTCAGAGGATATGCCAGGAACCTCTCACCATAAATATGGTTGGGTGGTATTCTCAGGGCAGTCCTAGCTGTCAGATGTGGAGACAAATCCAACAGGTGGCGTAGTCACTTTAGGGCAGTGAAGTGACAAAGGGTTCTGTCTAGGGGAATGTCAGATCAAGGGCTATGTGTCTTTATGGGAGAAATGGCTTTGTCTGCTAAGTACCGAATAGAAACCACAGCATCTTTAGTCTCCATGAAGCATTTCTTTCAGACTTCAGTGCTTTAAAATTTATTATGTTTGTAAGCTAATATGTAACAATCATTACTTTTAGGGCAACACTTAATAACTTTTTAAAAATTCAGTGGGAAGTTCTGTGGTTCCCCTCCCACACACTCCACCTCATGTACATACACACTATTTACATTTGAGGAATTTTAGAGTCAGGCCAGGTAAGTTTTCAGAGATTGCTTAAGGTGAGAACTGAAACTAGAACTCAAACTCTTTACATTCAAGCCCAATGTTTTTTGCACTACAAGCCTCATTGAGTGGCACTTAACTTGTCTTAAAAATCCAAGGTTGTTTTCATTAACATTTTCTTTTGCATACTGACTTCCTTATTGATGTTCATCAGCAGACTCATTATAATAGCCAAAACTTGGAAAATACTATTCATCAAAATGGAATTAATTGTACACATTTGGTACAATGCCATGATAGCAACTAGTATCTTTACAAAAATGAGAGTTGTATGCTTATTTTAGAAATTCCTCAGATATATCAATGTATTAAGTATAGATTACAAAACAGTATTCCTAATAAGGCATCAATGGAAATATCATGTTCCTTTGTAGCTGTGTATACATAGAATATGTCAAGAAAAGGCGAAAGTCCTTTTAGTTCAAAATACTAGCAGGCAATGTATTCAGATTGTGATGTTATGTGTTATTTTAAATTTTATCCATTTTTTACACTGATGAAAAATTTTATGATGCTATAGCATTAAAACGAAAGGGGTGAAAGTATGAAGCTAATGTCACCTTGAGAAGCAAAACATAAAACTCCGTTCACACTCTGTGTAGCAATCAAATTCCACCTTACTTCTCTAGGTCCTCCACAAGTCCTAACACCAGCTCCAGGCACAAAGCATAGATGCCTTTGGAAAAAAGGATTTCCAGCACTATCCTCACCACGCTCACTTCTACCTGTTAATATGCTTTCCACTTTTCCTATGCAGTGTCTGCATCTTACTTTCCATCCTATTTAATCTCCATCCATCCAGATTCTGTCCATCTTTCAGGATTCATTTCAAGGGTCTCCCTTTGTAATTCAGACGTTTAATGCTATTGAAAACATCTCAAATACCTCACCAGTTGAATTGTTATTGTGTTTATATTACATTTCATATCACAGTGTTGGATGCCCACCGTGTCCTACAGACATACAATTAAGAGAATAAGTGTATTTTGAAACCTAAGCTGCAATGTCTCAGGCTGGGTGCCCTGACTTCCTAACGAGCTCTGGCCTTTGCCATTAGCCAGTATCCCAGTTGTTGTGATCCATGATACATTCTCATTTACATATTTTTGAATGAGGAGAGGAAATAGGTTTCCATCCTCATTATATCTCCAGCAAATAGTACAGTATCTGGCACATAGAAAATACTCAATTTTTCACTGCATTAACTGGTGCATAAGTGATCAAATGACTTGCCCAAAATCACACTGAAATCAAACCTGAGGTGTTTGAAATAAAGCAATTTGTGGACAGGCACCAGATGGAAGATACGCAGAAGAGACAGGAAGATCCACAGATTTCAGCCAGTGGCCTGGAGGATCCTTCTCCATGACTGAGCTAGCTGTTTTCCTGTTCAGTGGGCTGGGAAGTGCGTGGCTGGAGCTGTGTTTGCCCAGAATGTGCCTACTGAAATTCCAGTGGCTCCCATCACATCCCAGCTACACAAGTGACCCATTCTTTTTTCATCCCACCCTGAGCCATTTGATGGAAGGAGATTACAAGCAAGAAGAGCTACATTTTATGTTTCTGATTCAGTGCTTTTGAAGAATTGATTCTTGAGGTTAAAATGTATTGCTTGGTGTAGTAGCAATTTTCTCTCCCTACTGTGAGGGCACCTATTAGATCAACTGAGAAAAGCAAGGTTGCGTTCATAGCACTTTAATGGTTTTTAGGGTGAGCATTTTATTTCCTGACTTCCCCTCTCATCTTTATAAGTCAGTAGCAGAAGAAACAACTTCACCTACACTTCAGGTCTCTATTTTCTTGCTCCTGAGTAAACATGACGAAATGTATAAAACACCTCTTGGAGGTTACCGAGAAATTAATCTGGCAGCTTCCATCTCGAGGCCAGGGGGAGGGATGTTTTGCATTAAGTGAATGGGGGCTCCTTTACAATGGCAGAGCCACTATAGTTTCCAGGCTTTTCTTTAGTGTTCCATAGGCATATGTTGAAGGGTGGGTGGGGGTTGTGGGTGGAACACAAGGACAAAGATGTGAATATTGTCAAATAACTATTTAAGGACAAAGATGTGAGTATTGTTAAACAGGTTCTGAGCACTGGGGGATTAAGATGTAAATGTCAAATGAGGCTTGAGATTGGAATGATTGTTTTCACTTCTAGTCTGAGGCTCAGCAAAAAGCTAAGATTTGCTCCAGGTTGACCTGGTGGTCAGGTAGCAGAGTCCAAATTCTCTCGCTGATTTGACTCCAGCAGAGAAAGGCCCTGTAGGTCAAGGAGGCAGTTGGCATCCTGTGTGTGACCATCAAGTCCTCCTTTTCATGTCAAGAGGAGAGTTAGCCTCTGTACAAGCTGATTAAGTTGAGCTGCAGGTGTGTGTGTGTGTGTGTTTGACTTTACCTTCAGTGCTAACTTACATTGCTATTTGACCTTGGCAATAAGGTCAAGTTCCGTGTGATGTCAGAAAATGGTTCTGAGTTAAAAGAAAACAGCAGACAAGCCAGAGTCAGATGTCAGTGGAGTATGCAGCCCTTTTTGTCCTTTTTTTTCCACAGGCAAAGAAAAGATCCAACAGTTAATACAGCCCACATACAGGCCAGTTCAGTGAAAATATCAAGACAGTCCATGGAGTGAGCCTAACTCTTCATTGAGGCAAATCACTAGTTAGCTACATTGTCCTCTTTTGTTGGTGTCATTGTATAAAAGTAAAGGTTGCTCCTATCTACGTAATTGGTAAATCACTACTGTGCACTGAGTTGACGGGTTCTGCTGGGGATTTGGGTGTTGCAAATGCATACCTCTCCTCTTGGAACTAGTCTCTATTCTTCAGCAGGTGTGACAATTTTAAAGCAATTTCTGGAAGAGCAGACATTAGATAAATGACATCCATTTTGTCACTAAACTTTAAGATCCTGTTAAATTTTTATAAGGAAGAAAACGCCTCAATGTAGCACATTTCCCCTTTTTCCCTCAACTTCTACCTCCTCTACTTTTATCCTGAGTAAACCTGTGCTACGTGAGCATCTGTGCATACACACAAGGCAGTAATCCAAAAAAGGAGGAATTGAATCCCCAGTTTCAGTAAATTTACTTGAATCTCAGTACCATTAGGTAGAATAAGTTTCTCTACTTGGCACAAGTCTGAGAATTGTCACTTGCAATTTGAATTATTTGCAGTTACGTTCTTGGGAGAAGGAAGTTTGTGGTATAGTAATCAGGTTGTTGGGCATTTAGAAGCCTTAATCTTCTCTGCACTGAAAGTCAATAGAAAAACTTCACAGCATCCAAGAAAAGCAAACCAGGCATAGATGGGTCACCTGTGCATAGAATCTGGGTAATTGGAAAAAGACTCCATTATTCATGTGGGCAGGGGACTACTCATCTTGGTTTGTGTTTGTTTCATGTCACCTCTGACAGGCTTGGCTTTGAGTGATCCTCACCTAAGACCTATGAGAATTCCTTGTTTTTTCGGGTTTTTTCCCTATATGGAGCAAACCTGGTAAGTATAGGGCTCGCCATAGACCAGTTACGGAAGAATGACTTACAACTGGAGGTGACCACAATTCTCCTATGTTTCTAAAATGCTTCTGAATAGTGAGAGTAACTGCTTCCTACCTTAATAACATAGTTTCTCCTAGAGATTTAGAAGCCGGGGCTCAAAACAAGCCAGCTTAGGACAATGAAAACTCCTCCTGTCAGCTTTAATATAAGATTTGTACATTCTGTTAAATTTTGGTATGAACCTACAATTTCTCTAAAAAAATGAAGTCCACTTTAAAAGACTCCATCTTGCCTTTTTGATTTTTTTATTAAGACACAGAAAAGTTGAAAGTAAAATCTATATGGAGAAGTATCCCATTTGGATTAGACTACAGTTGAACTTCAGTCTACCGAGCCATAAAAGAACATGAGGTCCTTCTGTAAAATGTTCTGGGAGAAAGCACTGACTTAATGTATTTTCGTTAACAGAAGAAAGTGGTATGGCCGAACTAACCTTACATAAATGGTACTATAATGCAAATGTTTACCAGTCATGACTGAAGAAATTAATGAAAAAGCTCAACAACCCCAAAGCTGCAGCGACCAAAGCGTCAAACATCAAAACATCCTAAAATATGTAAAGTAAAAGATTCCTGGATTCTAATAACTAAAACTTATATTTTCAGTGAAAAATATTTCTAGTATAATTCCAATATTCATGAAGTAATATAATTAGGAAGGTATGTTTGATTTGACAAAACTTGATCTATATAATCAGTCTCTAATCAAAATTATATTCTTTCCTTCAAGCAAACTTGAAATAGATTTACATATTAACTATCAATTCACATGGCAAGTTTTAATACCAGTTAGTAGTTATTAAACACATATTCCTCATATATAATGCTAAAAAATTAGGAAGAAATTTTGAGGACAAAAATTTTTCAAAAACAGGGTATTAAAATATTTCTTACCTAAAAAGTAAGAAAGTAGATAATAAGTATGATGAAGTTAAACTTGTCTTTAGAGTGAAATGTATAGACTGTTATGTGTATATATATCAGAAAACATTATCTTATGGATAAATAATTGTCATGCTCAGGAAATTAGGAAAATAAAAAGAAATTAAACATGTATCTTGCCAGCTATGAATAATTGTCATGTGGTTGAGGTTTGGTGGGGTAGACAATTAAGATACATATTACATATATGTAATGTATACATATTAATTGTATGCAATTTTGGGTCTACATATTAAATGGTTATACATATATTAAATGTATATTAAATGTATATTAAATGTATATTAAATGAGTATACATATTAAATGGTATACATATTAAATATATGCAATTTTCATTTAATAATGCCTCAACTGGAAGTATGGAAAAACTAAAATTAGAATGGGAACATGGTTAGAATAAAAATTAGTTAAATACAAAATCAGAAAATAATCAGACAATCTATCCCTTCTAAAGAAGGTGATTCATCTTGATCAAGGAATAAAAAGAGGATGGCCTAGCTCTTTGTACAGTAGCATTTTTAGAGAATTCCATGAACTATTTTATGTCAAGCTATTTCAAAAACTTAATATTCTCAAAGTAAAAGTACAGCAAATGAACCTATTAGCATATCCAAAAGGCTGTGAATAAGCATTCAAAAAGTCTTTAGACATCTATCCAACTTGAGGAATATGGCATTTGAACTAGACTGTGTTCAGTTGTAATCTACGAAGTCATCAAAGAACTTCTAACCCTTTTTTTATATAAAGATATATAAACTGTCCTGGGAGAAGAGAAAAAATTAAAACGATAAATCAAAGTCAGATAAGGCTGATGCCAAGAAGGCAATACTGGCTTAAAATTAGAAAATCCATTAATGTTATTCACCCCATGAACAGATAAAAAGGAAAACAAGTATTTAATCATCTCTCAAATATAGAAAAGGCATTGACAAGTTCAACTCCTATTCATAATTAGAAACTGAAAACATTTTTTGCAAAGTAAAAATAGATCTTTTAGTCTGATAAGTTTTGTATCTGGTAGACAAATTGATACTTAACATTTCACTTAGTAATGAAAGACTTTTTCCTTTAAATTTAGGAGAAAGGCAAATGTGCAAGCTGTCAGTAATACTACCCATCTCTGTGTTGGAGGATCAGCTAGTAAATTAAAAAAGGGAGATAGCCACATACCCACACACATATTGAAAAGAAACACTTTGATTGCAAAGTCGGCTGTGGGATATCTGAACATAAATCCAGCAAAGGAGCTTTATAAAGTCAAGATTTATTAAAGATCCTAAATGATGACCCAAGCACGTGAGGAGATGTTTGATGTTGGAAGGTTGCAAAGATTTAAAATGTTAACATCAGAGGTGACAATCCTTCCAGCATTCTATTAAGTAACAACCCCAATCCAAATTGCAATATGTTTTTTAATAGCTCTACTAGTTCTAAAAATACATGTGAAGGTGCTGTATTCTAAAAATAACTAGAGCAAAGTGACAAAAGATTGAGACGCCTGCTACCCAGACTTTCAGACAGTGGTTGATCATTTTCCTAGATCACAGAGCTTGGGGGAAAGAAAAGGCAAAAGCAGAATTTAACCTTGATCTGAATTGCTACCAAGTCTTTCTTTTATTTTCGCAGTGGGCTCCATATTTTGAAGCCATTGTGGAATTGAAATATGGAAACACTGCATGTAAAACATACACAAGGATAAAATAATTTATAGGAAAAATTGAGCTAAATAATTTGCTGTTCATAAATAATCATTTGGAAGCACAAAGTCCCAAAAGGGTTTAACCTATAAATGTTTTATTATCTAATTATTTTGAAATGTTTTATTTATATTTAGATAGGCACAAAGTAAGAATGAAAGCTACAAAATACACAGTGAAAGGCAGACATTTACACTCAAGTCTTTTAAATAAGATTTACTTATTTTTATTGAGACAGCAGACTTACACAGAGAAGCTACACAGAGAAAGAACTTTCATCTGCTGTTTTACTTTCAAAATAGCCACTATGGTTGGAGCTGAGCTGATCCCAAACCAGGAGCTTCTTGCTGGTCTCCCACATGGGTGCAGGATCCTAAGGTCTTGAGCCATTCTCCACTGCTTTCCCAGGCAAGGAGCTGGATGGGAAGTGGAGCAGCTGGGATATGAACCAGCACCCATATGGGATGCCATCTGTTGGAGGTTGGCGAATTACCCAGTTGAGCCTTGTGCTGACCTCGATGGTTAACTCCATGGATACAGTACATGAATGTATATTTGGAAGAACCTAGGTTGTTTGTTCTATAGTGATACTAAAAATTATAGTCAGTATAGATAGAAAGCATGGTGTATCAAACTTGTTTTATTGTTAACTAGCATAGAGATTACATGGACATTTTTCTGTAGTAGACCTGAGTTGAGTCTGATTTTTTTTCTAGGACAAAGGACAGACAGAGCTACCATCTGCTGAATTACTCTCTGAATGTTTCTCATTAGTTGGGGTTGATTCTGAACTGGAGCCAGGAATGCCATGCATATAGGAGGCAGGAACCCAGTTACCTGAGCCATCACCTTCCAGGTTCTGCAGAAGCAGACAAGAGGAGCAGGGTCAGGACTCAAACCCACACATTCTGATATGGGAGGAGGATATTCAAACAGCTAGGCTAAGTGTCTACTCTCTGAATATTTTTTAAATTAACCAATATAATATACATATATTTAAGGTTTTCATTTATCTGGTTTCAACAAATTGATGTTTCATATAGCATTAAAAACATACTAATACTATAGTTCTCCATGGACTGTTGCAGAAATTATAACTCATCGACTCTGTCTACAAGTCCTAGCTTTAAATTTTTGTTCATTGTCATTTATTTCAAAACCAGATATAGGGAGAAAAACAATGTTTTTGCTCCATTGGTTCACTCCCCAAATGCTTAGAGCAGTCTGTACTGGCGTGGACTGAAGCCAGGAGCTAGACACTTGGTCCAGTTCTCCTATGTCAGTGGCAGAGACTGAGTACTTGAGCTACCACCTGCTTCCCACTGTGTGCATTAAGAAGCTGGACCAGAAACAGAGCAGCTGGGACTCGAACCAGACGCTCCAATTTGGGGTTAGAACATCTCAAGCAGTGATTGAACCCATTGCTTAATACCCAGCCCTAAATTCCATCTGTTTGAGCAAGATGGCCCAGAATATAATAAAAAAGGACTTAAAGTTGAGAAAGGCAGAGCTGAAATAAATTTTATAAAAGATGCATAAACAAAGAGAAGTAGGGAAGAATTGAAATGCACTCTGTTTCAGTGCTTGGAGTCCCATTATTATGTTTTGCTGAACTCTCAGGGCTTCAGAGAGCAGATATTGTTACTAGAAGTTTGCTCTACCTGCCTTGGGAGAGAATAAAGTTATCAGGGGTTTGCCTGGTGGGTAAGATTCAAAAGAGAACTCACAGGAAAACATGCCAACTTGTGAGCATCCTGGATAGGATTTTTGTTGCTTATAGTCTCCTAAAATGGAGTTTCTTGACCATATGTTTGCAGAGAGAAGCTGCCTTAAAGATTTGGCATACTGATGGTAACAAATAAGTTGCAGACAATGCAGAGGTGGTTGGACTGAATTAGAGGGTGGAGGAAAGACATAAAATGCTGAAATAATGTCCTCTGTATCTTATGTGTCCTGGGTTACTGTCTGCAATTATCCTGCCTACAAAGACAAATTCTCTGCTTAGGCATTGGAAGTGCCTCTTGCCATAAAGAAACAGAAGGAATTGGATTGCTAAGCATGGCAGGTTTGGCAGAAGCCCACTCTGAGATGTGTAAGCTGTTTGTTAATGAGCATGGGAAGAGGGCTAGATTCAGACACTGTAATTTCTTTGTATCACTTCTTACTCTATATATTGCTGAAAGAAAATGTGATAATCATCATCTTGCTTCATGTAGCATTTGACAATGGTTGGTTTGGAGGGGGTGAGGGATTCTGAATTGGTCCTAATGTATTGTTTAGCTGTTATCTACATTGGACGGGCAGCCACATGAATTTAAAAGATGTATAGTTCTAGATCAAGAAGGAGTTAATATAATAGATTCATTGCAAATAGATCTGGTTGAGTGGCTTGCAAGAGTTTCCTTTTGTTAGGTACTTTAACATATTCAAATGAGTTGTCATGTTCTAGGAGTAGGCTGTAGGTGTTAAAGCTCATTTAAAAACTCATATTTCAAGTATGGACTTTAATATTTTCTATTTATATCTATCATTGAGACACAGACACGATTTCTGTCCTCTGACCTGCTTCTCAACTGCCAACAACAATCCATGCTCTATTGGGTAGAATCCAGGAGCCAGGAACTCAATCTGGGTTTCTCATGTGGATGGGCAGGGATCCACATCTGAGCCATCACTCGCTGCCTCTCAGGGTGTCCATTAGCAGGAAGCTGGATCAGAAGTGAGCTGGAACTTGAACCCTGGGATTTTGATATGAGATGCAAATATTCAAAGCAGCATCTTAACTACTGCAGCAAATGGCTGCCCCAATTTTACTTTTCAAACAGCATATGGCATATAAATTATAAGATATAAGTAGTATAGCAATAACAATGCATTTGACATAGAATAAGTAAAAGATAATTATTGAAAAGACTAGAAAATTCTGTGTGCATAGAATTTATTTAGCTACTATAGCAGCTTCCTATGAAAACTCAGAAAAAAATTCTGCCAATCTTAAGTTAATGAATTAGCACTAAAACACTATGTAAGTGCTCGCTGTACATCTTACTTAAATCTTGCAACAGCCTATTGAATGTATTTGGGCCATGATAGTTTTCTTACTTTTACAGATAAACTGTTGAGATTTCTAAGGAAACAGAGATAAGGAATTTAGCCTGTTACGTAGCTAAGAACTAATTAAACAAGGCAAACTAATTCTAAAATACATAGCATTTTCTCTGACATGATCATTGATACAGAATTTTTAGTTGCTGATGTGATTGTAATTTAGGAAGACATTTAAAATGTTGGTAGGACAATCTCAGTATCTCTAAAATGATTTCAAAGGCAACACAGTAGAAAAGCTGTCTGTGGTATTATGGCACAGTGGGGTAAGACACTGCCTATGATGCTGGCATCTCAATATTGGGGTACCAATTATAGCCCCAGCTACTCCAGTTCCTATCCAACTCCCTACTATTGTCCCTGGGAAGGCAGGAGAAGATTGTTCAAGTACTTGGGGGTCCTGCCACTCATGTGAGATACTTGGATGAAGGTCCAAGCTGCTGGCTTCAGTTTGGCCTAGTTGTTACCATTATGACCATGTGGGGAATGAGCCAGTGGATGGGGGATCTTTTAATCCGAGTCACTGCTTTTCTCACAGTCACGCTGCCCCTCAAAAACCAAGATATTCTAGCTACTGTTGTCTCCAAGTTCTGGCCTTGTCTTATTCAAAATTGCCTGAGCTGCCACATGATTCGTTGTCCTCCATTGGAAAGAAAATAACATGCCCTGGGAAGCTTCTTGACTAGACTTTTAGCTCTTTCATTGTAATCTGTGCCTTGTACAGTATTTATTACCATGAAACGTTGGATTTAACCAACGTTAAATGCTAGGGACCTTTTATGATCTAGGGGGAATTTGTGGTTATGAAATTCCAAATAATTGGAAAGGAACTCTTGCTGCTGGTTGGAACCCTCAAAGACATTGCTTCTGCTCCCCATCCTCTGCCAAACTCGTGCTTTAACATTCTAGTCTACACAGATGGAGAGAAGGGAACTAGGAGGCATCTAAAGCAAAATGTATTTTCTGTTAACCAAGGATTGTGGCTTCCAAAGGGAGGATTCCCTGCTTGCTGCTCAGCCTCCCCCTCTGTTCTTCTGCTCGCTGCTTCCCAGTCACAAGGTGACGTCTGCTGAACAGTCAACTTTGGGAGTATAAAGGCTCATCATTTGATTGTGAATCATAAGAAATGGCAAAATATTTCAGGATTATATTCTTCTGAAAACTTGTTCCACTGTTACTGTTGAAATAACAATTAGAATGGTTTGTGAGTGAATGTGTTTCCAATTGGAAGGTAGGATGGAAGGTAGAGGAAGGTCTTATAGTAGGAGGGAAGCAAAAGCCAAGTATTTATCTACCATAGAGGCCCTTAATCTAGACACATTTAAAATATGAAGCATGACTTACCAAAAAAATGATCGCAACTCATGCATTTTGTTTTTACTTCAGTTTCTAGGTTTGTGAAAGACCTTAAGGGCTTTTTCTACTTCCTGTCCCTCTGCTTGTTCATACAGCTGGTACATCACCAGGACTCCTTTGAATTTTCTGCCCACGTAGTTCTAATAGCTGCACGTGGAGAGCAGACCCCAGGGGGCATGATCTGTGTGTTTTTCAAAGTAGCTTGTCACAAGAAAGGAAAGTCTTTGAAGCCTTGTGTTTCATCTTAAAAACAAAAGCAAAAGCAAATGTTGCCCTCTCATCCTTAATCTGAGAGTGTATGGTGTGTGTGCATGTGCACATGTGACAGGGATGGGGAATGGGCCATGGGAGAATGAGAAAGAGCAGGAAGGAGAGGGAGAATTTTAGATGAAAATATTCTCTAAGTGCCAAATAAAAATTGATGCTCTAGAAGTAACACAGCACGCATATTTCAATGGCATCCAGAATTGTATACTGCTGTATACATCCACTGCAGTTTGAAAATAGTATCCTAAGCTGTCCTAGACACATTTTTTTTTAAATTGGAGAGGCACTTTTATTTGTCATTGGGTTGTTACAAACTCTATTTGATAATTTAATTTCAGACACCTTAATGTGCCATTTAAATTCTGGAAGCAAATACATAGTTCTATTACTAGTGAGATGGGTCCAAAAAAAAAAAAACCCACTTAAGCATATGTTCTTTTCTTTAGCACAAACATTGTAATCTCCAAAGACTAGCTCAGTCCACTTTGCCCATCCGACATGTGCATCAGTTTGAGCCCCTCATATAGATGAGATTTCCTGACCACCATCCCTGGGTATCAATGGTCAGCTTGCCCCTTGCTATCCCTGGCTCCTTGGTAAAGCCCCATCTCTGCAGGGTTGGGCAGCACAGATTTATGCCAAGGCATGACAGCTTTATGACGGCAGTGCACTCCTAATCATCAGGGAAAAGGTCGGTAAACTCATTTGCTGCAATTAGCTGCTAATGAGAGGTTAGTTAATATGTTATTCTGCTCTGGGATATTTTTTCCCCTTCCTTGGGATTCTCCAAGGATTTTCTCAGAGACCCAGTTGCCTCCCTCCTATCGCTTCTTCAGCCCCTAGTTCGTTCTTCTTGCTGTAGTTGGTAGAAGAGGCAGCACTTTCTCAGTCTGGCTACAGCAGATCCTGAACCTCTTTCTTGCTGTTGAGTCAGGTCTCTTCAGCTAGTGGCAGCTCAAGTTTTCAGGTGGGAATGAGGAAGCTGAACTAAGGGTCCTAGCTCAGGCTCCTGTGAAGGCATGTTGAGTCCTCTTACCCTTCAAATGCAACTGGAAAACTCTTAAAATGAAAGCCTCAGAATAAGAATGGCCATCCAAGGGTAGAAATGAGCATTTCTTTTTGGCACCTTCAGTGGCCTACAGTGGATAATAACAAGCCATGTCCTATTTACAGAGCTGTGTTTTTACTTTGTTTGCATTTGAAAGGTAGAGTAGAAGAGAGAAAGAGAATTCCTTTCTTAGATCTACCAGTTCACTCCCCCATTTGTCTGCAGTGACCAGATCTGAGCTGATCCAAAGCCAGGAGCTTCCTTTAGGTCTCCCATGTGGGTGCAGAGGCCCAACACTTGGGGCCATCCTCCACTATTTTCCATAAGCAGGGCACTGAAATGCAAGTGAAGTAGCCAGGTCTGGAACCAGCACTCAAATGGGATGCCAGCATCACAGGTGGAGGCTTAGACTACTGTGCCACAGCACTGGCCCAAGATAGCCATATATGTTACAGATACAGTTTAACTTTTTGTTTACCTTGAAATACCGGGGATGTATGCCTACAGAGAAAAATCAGCCATACTCATGTTCACCACAAGTTTGAGAAGGAAGGAGATCCACCAGATCATCCTCAAACATCACTGCCATTGTTCTTGTCAAAGTCTACATGACCACAATGTTAAGTAGTCATGGGGAATATCTGTGTTCACACTGAATTAATTGGTAGCTCATCTCTGCTTGCATGCTTTTCATCTTCACAAAAGGTGGATTTATCATGTTTGGTACTCTGGGGCTTACTGGAGTAAGGATAATGGAACCTCCTTCAAGCCCAGAAAAAGTTGTATTTACTCTTGTCTTTAAAAAAAAATTTTTTTTTTAATGTTTGACAATCTTTATATAGATGATTAGGACACAAAGGGTCAAGGGCTACAGGAAAGTGTGTATTATTGTTTCCACATTATTGCTTTTTTCCCCCCTTGTAACTGAGGGCAAAGAGGGAGGGAGATAAAGGGAGAAGCCCCACCTAGCCTCCCACCCATCTCAGGTTGCCAATGTGGGGCATGCTTCAAGGGTCCTGCTCAAGTGGTTTTGTTAATTCAACAGTTATGAATTGCTGCCAATCTCGCCATTCCAAGCAAGATGAAATTGCTGCAGAATCCACTGGTTGACATGGTCCAGCTTAGTTTCTGTTTGCCCAGGTTTGCACTGCCAACACATGGCTGGGGTAGTGGATTGATTTGTTCTGTCCTCTGTCGTGATGCCAGGTGTCTTCTGTAGGTTCCCATGGACTGCCATATCCTCCATGTGCACCTGTGTATGCTGTCTACTGCTCTGTCTGAGCCTCTGCGGAGGCTTAGCTTTGACACCTGCACTCCATGGTACTCTTGTCTTTTAGAGTTAAGATCCAAGTCATCCTATGGCAGAGGTCTTAGACATGAACAAAAGAACATGATGGTCTTGAACTTTTTCAATCTATCAAATCTCTTTTCTCATGGAAAGCTACTGCACAGAATTAGCTCTCACATTTGAAAGCTAGTATGTTTCTTTGAAATCCGCGTACATGTCCATCCTGCCATATGCTGGGTTGTGTCACTGTTTAGCAAAAGAGGATGCTGAGTGAATCTGGCTGTTTGGAACATTGCACTCACTTGGCCTGTACTCCACACTGGCTCCCATCTGCTTCTGAACACAGCTCTTGGATTTGATTCCAATTCCGAAAGCAGAAGCTGATCTGAGACCCACCCTCTTTGCGCCTGAAGTCAACATGAGGCTAATGTTCCTTGTTTAGAAGTTTAGGTTTGTTCAAAGTCAATGTAATTCATTAAACATCCTGTGAGCGATACAAGGAAAGTTATATTACAGTTCAAAGTGGATTCAGAATAAGGAAGCCTAAATTTCACTCTGTGTTCCTCAGTTTCTCAATACTACACCTAAATACCCATCCCTGGATACTGGCAGGAACTTTTACTTGGGCTTTTGCTCCCCACTCAAGATCAGAGAGCTGCCTCTGTCTGATTGTGGTGATGATGTCATTGGATGGTGAAGCAAACGTAAAGCAAAAAGCACATGGCAAGGCAAGAGGCAGAGAGGGGGAGGCTAGGTCTACCTTAACTTTTGAATGCATATTCTCAATGATCTTAAACCCATCCGAGACACCACAACTGGGTTAAGCTTCTGCCCTCTTTAGTACCATCAGGTTGGGGTTTAAATGGATGCATGAATTATAGAACCAAGACTTGTTCAAACCATAGCAGAGCCAAAAATGTCTAGCGTATCAAAATATTTTTCTCTCTAGACCTCTCTAGCATCCCTCATTTTGTCCTTGTCTCAGTGAGGCTGACTATGATCAAATTCATGAATCAACGTCTTTGCTACCAAGTTAAATAGTTGGATTTGATTATTGAAAGTAACCTAAGAAGGTTGTAAGAGTGACCACAAAATTCATTCCTTCATTCCTTCTGATCCCATTCCATGGGCTTGTTTCTGGATGGCTGAATCCTTCTGAATCCCTTCACTGAAGTTTCTTGTTCCTCTCCTGGTAGCTTTTTTTTCCCCACTATGTACCCATTTTAAAAAAAAGGCTATAGGCTTTTGCTTCAAATAACTCATGTCGTGCCTACTGACTTACCCACTGAATTCTTTCCCTTGTTTTTGTTTCATCTTGTTTCACACTTGGAACCTTTAGTTTCTGACTAGGGCAACTGAAAATTTTAAAATGTTATCAAAATATTTTTATGTATTCTTACAATAGGAGACTTTAAAATTTTTCCATATAATGAAGTACAGAAATTACTATTTAAAAAGATTTATTTCTTTTTATTGAAAAGGGAAATATACAGAGAGGAGGAGAGACAGAGAGGAAGATCTTCTTTCCAATGGTTCACTCCCCAAGTGAGCCACAGCAGTCAGAGCTGAGCCAATCTGAAGCCAGGAGCCAGGAGCTCTTCCAGGTCTCCCACGTGGGTGCAGAGTCCCAAGGATTTGGGCCATCCTCAACTGCGGTCCCAGGCTACAAGCAGGGAGCTGGATGGGAAGTGGAGCCGCTGGAATTAGAACCGGCGACCATATGGGATCCCAGCTTGTGCAAGGTGAGGACTTTGATCACTACACTATTGTGCTGGGCCCCAGAAATTATTATACTTAATACTAAGAATTAGGCTGGCCTCATGGGAGTTTAAAAACTCTTCTCTTACCTCATCAGCAAGTCACTGCCTAACTTGCATGAAAAGAGAAAACTTTCTTATAAACTAAAGAAGGAGCAATTCAAGAATGTTAACTATTCAAATAATGAGAAAGTAAAAGGATAATTTATAATTCAGAAGTTGATTGGTGCCAGAGATGGTCTTACTTTATCTCATGATTCCTTAGCATGTTTCCCTCTACATTGCAGATATTCAATATTTTTTACTCACTTTATTTGAATGAATTCTAAGTTCATTGCAAAAATCAGGATGGTCCCAATATTCTCTTGCTCAGCTTGGGCTGACACGGAGTCTAAGCCTGCTCACAATAATTCCTTAGATTTCACAGAATGTGTGATTGTTTTCACTCTGAAGTATTTTCTTGGTTGGCATAGAATTAACTTTGAACTAAGCAAAGTTTTTAAATTACTTGCACTTTTATATGATTGAGTGTTAATTTTCAAATTAAACATATCCTATAATGAATGGAAAATAATTTATGGCAGAATTTACTGAATTGCAATTTTAAAAATTATTTTTATTGGAAAATCAGATATACAGAGAGGAAGAGAGACAGAGGAAGATCTTCCATCCATTGATTGACTCCCCAAATAGCTACAATGGCCTGAGCTGGGCCAATCCAAAGCCAGGAGCTGGGAGCCTCTTCCAGATCTCTCACACAGGTTCAGGGTCCCAAGGCTTTGGGACATTCTCAACTGCTTTCTAAGGCCACAAGCGGGGAGCTGGATGGGAAATGGGGCTACCAGGATTAGAATCGGAGCCTATATGGAATCCTAGCTCATGCAAGGCGAGGACTTTAGCTGCTAGGCTACTGTGCCAGGCCCTGTATTGCAATATTTGTCTTTATCTTAATTTGGGTTATTTCAAAATAATTTGTCATGGGATATCATTCCAATACTCACAATTTCCCCCCCAGAGAGACCAAAAGTAAACATAGAGTGCATATTTTATCATATTTTAAATCTAGTTTGAACAGTTCATAGTAACAAAATACAAATATTCTGCTATAATAAAAAAGGCTGTTTAAAAATTTTTTGAGAAGTAAAACAATTGTTTGAGGTGCATTTATGTCTGTGTGCTTAAAGGAGTTAACTTGAAGGGTACTGATAATGATATTGTCTTTGAGTATCCGGAGTGGGGATCTTTGAGTTAACTCCTGAATGGCCAACAGGCATGAATAAGGACTGGCAAGAATGAAAATAAGAGCTGTGCAGCACCAAGGTAGGAAGTGGTGGGAGAGGTGAGGCGGAATCATGTATCTAGGTGGGAAGGGAAAGGAGGTAGGGGAAATCGGGTCATGAAGGACATCCTTGCATCCAGGATTTAGGGGATGGTGGTTCATAATAGTGAAGATACAGACTGAGCCTAATTGACCACTGATGGATCAAGAAAATATATGAAGTGGGATATTGTTGGACCATGAAAAGAATGCATTTCTGAGACTTCCAGCAAAATGAATGCTCTAGAAGTCACTATGTCAAGTGAAATTAGCCAGCTATATAAAGGCAAGCCCTGCATGTTTTCCATTATGTGTGGAAGCCAATGTGAATTTGAACTTTGAATAGCGATTATGAACTGGAAAGAAAGGAGAATAGAGAGATTAGATAGTGACTACTAAAAGTAGTCCTATTTAAGGAACAAGATATAACACATAATAGCGTACTGATATTCCTAACTGCATAAAAAACCGGAAGGCAGAAGTTTTCAGACTTCAAACATAAATAAAAGATAAGGTACTAAAAAGCAAAGGCTATTACCAGGTTTTATTAGTATGTGCTGCATACATGTCAAAATATTACAATGAACTCTAGAAAACATGCATGTATTACATGTTTTTTTAAAAAAAATAGTTTTATCGTTTTCCATGATACAGTGTTGTAGGCATAGGGATTCCCGCCTCCCCATTATCCCCACTCTGCTTTTCCCCCTATATTACTATGATAGGATTGTCCTTCAGCAATAGTCACAAGTCCAATATTCTGCCCTTTACCATGGCATTGTAGGTCTAGGCAATGGTAGGAAGTCTGATATTCCATTGTCAAGGTGTATTTACCAGTGTTATTGAGTCCTCCTTTTACTAGGGAATAGAGATGCATACTGCAATGTGTCTTCACTGCCCAATATGCTAGTCTTCATTATATAGTCCATGTATGAGAATATATGCATAATAATAAAAACTTTGAAGCAATTAACAATTTTAAAAACAGAAGAAAACAAATTATGTAGAACAGATAAATGTTTCATGAATGGAAGAGGATCATAGTAAGAAATGATTAGTGCATAAGTTCCTGGGCACTGTCGTTACCCACACATCCCTCGTGACCTCCACAGCACCCGTCTATCCTTTGCTCCCGTTAAGAGAGTTTTGACTGAGATGAGAAAAGGAGTGAAGTAGAGGAGGAAAAAGAGCTAATGTCACCCAAGAAATGATACTACTGAATGCCTAAGAATTTGTTATAAGAAAATGAGTTCATTATCATATAATTTTTATGAGAGGAAAATCAAATGCAAATTAGAAGACTCATATTAGTAAATACAGGATGCAATTATGTAAACAATGTTTGAAGACTATAGCACTATGTAAATATATTCATAACGTAATCTGATACATATTATGTCTATTTGTAATTGATACTCTAGATCGTTAGCATGATTGTATAAATCGTGTGTGTGGCGATAGATCCCTTCATGTAACTATCTCCTAGTTTTTAGAGGCCAGCCAGGACACGTGCACTGGTTCCATAGACAATTTCTTATTACTGCATTTCTGATTCAGTGCTGGAAGTAAGAGAAGATGTGTTCTCTATCCTCAAATCTCAAATCTGGAAGGAGAGAGAAACTGGAAGGAAAGAGGAAAGGAATATTCCCCAAACTCAATTCCTTTCCTGATAAGAAAAAGAACTGTTGGCAGGAAGTACTGTTTTCTGAGCACATCGGAGAATCAAAGACTTGTATTTCAAGGAGATGTTTCTTCTGTACAAACATGATTAAGGGTAATGTGTGTTATTTCAGATTCTCATTATTCATAAAAGGAAAACAAATAGTTCCAGACATGCAAGGACAAAACTAAATAGTTGGGCTTTCAAATCCTGGCTCTCAAATCTCAGAGTATTTAATAATTGCACTATTTATTTTCCATGTTTCATGTTCATTTTCTTCTAAGAGAAAAAGACACAGCCATTTTTCTTTCAGAATAGCTGGTTTCTGTAAAGTGGATTTGGTTTTATCCAGTGTTCCCTCTCCCTTTCTCAAGGCTATTTCATCTGTTTGCCCAAGAAATCAGGGTTACCCCTGTGGTTACAGATACTCAGGGCTTCCTGATGCTCTGGGTTTGCCATGCCAGATGGTCTCCAGGGGATCAGTCGGTCATGGGTAGGAGCTGGAATGGAGATCAGTATTTCATGCAATGAGCTAACAGAGATGGATCAGAAATGCTCCCTGGGTGGCATCTGCACCTCCTTCCCAGGTTTGTTCCTTTCCCTTGTCATGCACGTAACTGTACTGGACACTGAATCCTCATTGCCTTCCTTTCAGGGGCTGCTGTTGATGCTGTGTTTTAGGTACCTGTCATCAGGATAAACCTGTTGTGGGAGGAGATGCCTTGGAGTAATTGACTTTATTATTGTTTTATGATACAGTTCCATAGGCTCGGAGATTTCCTGTCCTCCTCCCTGAATTCCCTCCATGCCCAATTGAGTTTCCCCTCTAGTATCAAAAGATACAGTATAGATCTGTGCATTCAGCAAACTTTGTGGTCGTGGTGGGTTTTCTTGCCTCTCCACTGTGATATGAATTCTACAAGGACAGAGTCCCAAACGATCATATATGTGCTTTATTTGTATGTCATTGAGCTAATGTATGGTGTGTAGTGAATACTTAATGTCTTCACAATCTTTAAATGTACAAGGAAATGGGACATAACAGGCACTTGATTAAACAGACTTTTATTCCCTTAATAAATGCTATTAATTTAATTTTCAGCCACAATCCCACCTGTGCTCACATGTACCATTTATGTGTTTCTTGCATGCTATAGGCACTCAATTTGTTTGATTTTAAGAGAATATTCTCACACAAAACTTGGTCCTAACCCACTAGCTGCCAGTAGCCGCTCCCTTCAGCTGTAACAGTCTCAAAAAAAGGTCTCTGATTCAAACAATATCTAAAGTGTGAAGCCCCTTCATAGGGCACCATTCCACATGGCTCCTGTGCACATGCCATGGGGTTGCCTATGCAGGGTGAATGTTGATAGAAGTACTGTTGGTTTTTCCTCCTGTTTCCTGTCTGCTTTTAAAATTTCAGTTTTTATCTTAATAAAATTCTTTGCATGTCAACAGATAATGCAATCTAGAAATAACATTGTTTCATGAGAGTTCAAAGTAGTTGATTATTTTTGCCTTTAGAATTGTGTGTATTTATTATGACCATACAATAAGCTAAAGTCAAAGGCATATGGGTAACAAAGACCACTTCTTTCTAGAAAAACAAAATTAAATTACACCCGATTCCCTTTCTGTGCGCTTCCAATTATATCTTCTACAAGAGTACAGAAGTAATCAATTATTTTCATCTACCCTACTCCACATGCTTGGAAATGAGCATCTTCAAATTTTGTTTCGAAGAAATGTTTATTTATTTTAATCTTGGATCATTTAATTATAACTCAAACTCATTATTTCTTAAACATGTCTGTGTATAGTGAACTGCAGCATAGATTGACTTGTTCATTTAATAGTCAACTGAATAGCAATTAATGAATCAATATGTAGTAATTTATAGGCCTGTGGAAATTTGCCCATGCTGAATTTCAGTTGCCACCTTTACTCATTTAGAGTAAATGAATAGATCACACAGTTTCAGGTAGTCAGCAAGGCATTTCTGTATATTTGGGCTATTTTTCTTTATTTTAAACAAATTAGCAATATTGAAACATTTTCACTAAATCCAAAATGTTTTGATCTGTAGGACATCAAAATACTAGTGTTCAGGAAAGTATTTTTTTCTAACAACCTACCATGGTATCTGAACCTCATAATCTTGAGGTTATTACGGATTATTAAAGTTGGACATCTGTAGATACACATACATATATGTTGATGTATATAGATACAAACATGGAATATAGACATAAATATTGCATCCCTAAAAAGTTACTTCAAATAACGTGCAAGAAAAAGGCACCAAAGGTGGGTGTTTGGGTAAAATCAGAGGTATGTGTATGTAAGTATATATGTATAATACGTGTGTATGTGTATACGTGTGTGCTAGCATTGGGAGTAAAATGACTAGAAAAGCATCTGCCTCAAGGGATCTGAGGCAGAAGCAGTCAGTGCAGGTGTCTGCAGGAAGAGCCCGAGTAACATATGGGGAAAGATGGTGCTGGAACCAGGTCGTGAAAGACGAAAGGTCTGATTCTGATCATGCGTAAACCACTTAGGGTGTGATCATTTCATTTTAGCTACACAATTAATCCTATCCAGAATTAAAGGAAAGTTTAAAAAGAAAATTCAATCTTGAAACCATTTTTCTTTATTAGTTTCTAATTATGCTTTAAATCCTTTGCAGTATTTATAGGCCAACACACCACATTGTTGTTAGTTTGTAGATTTGTAACTTACAAAAATAATTAATCCTAATTCTTCCTAACAGAGGAATCTAAACTTAAAAGCGAGCTTCAAGGTTCATTTTCACTGTTGAGGGGACCCAGACCATTAATTGGTTCTTAAATATTGCCAGTTGTGTTAACTTGCAAGAAAAATTCATTGATTATTTAATATAAAAAATTCTAAACCACATCTAAGTTCACAATCGCCAAAACACAATGCCAGGAATGAAGTTAAATATAGGCATATGCTGAATAGCAACAAATCATACCCCTGGTGGTGGCATATCAGCTAGTGATGTTATAGCTATTTTGGTTTAAGTATATGCTATTAATACGTTCATGATGGAATCACTTCATGATCTTATCAAAATAAATCCCTGTTAAGTGATGAATATCAGTGTTGTACTGTCTTCTCATCTTAGTTCTCCTTTCCTCTAAACATTTGACCTCTTGTGCTTTTCCAAAGTGTGAGATAACAATTCAAAAAAATTCATAATTGTCAGTGGATGGGGACAAAAAACAAGCTTTATTCATTGAGATAAGGCTTTTACACTTGAAATCAACATAAAATGATAGAGAGTATCTTAGACAAAGTACTGGGGAAGTAGTGAGTCCCCATAAATCTTTGGGAAAGATGACTTTGGTGATCTACATGGAAAGACAGCCCTAGATTATATGCTGCATGTTTGGCTCACCAGACTAGGTGAATATGTGGTTTTTAAAATGTTGCTGGATATGAAACATTTAAATTTGCCACTAAGTGACCATCAAGATGCCTGGATCTCACTGGAATGTCTGCATTTGAAGTTGGCTCACACTCCTGACTGGTCTCCTGCTAATGAACTCCAGCAAGCTGTACCAATGACTTGAGTAATTATTTTTTTTCCAACCATGTAAGAAGATCTGGATTTAGTTCCTGGCTTCTGGATGTGGTCAGGCCAAACCCTTATCATGGCAGGCTTTTAGGGAGTGAACCAGTGAGTGAATGTTCTGTTTATCTCTCTACCTCTCAAAGAAATTTTTAAAATATTTAGCAAAAGGAAATTGTAATATTTCACTGTCAACTTGATACATCGAGCTGTATTCTGTGTTCTGTACTGGGTCATAAAATGAATCATCCTGAGACAGTAATTAACTCTAAGATATGTTGCTCAACGTTTGGCTCATTTGAAGGAGTGGTATGGGCATTGCAATAGGGCAAGATGGTGTGACAGATAAAAACCTGAAAATTCACCACATTTTTCCTTGTTATTCTCCTAGGTTCTCATGATTCCTTCAGCTTCTACATTGATGAAGCCTCTCCTGTGGGTCCTGAGCAGCCAGAAACTGTCCAGAATTTTGTTTCTGTGTTTGGGACTGTGGCCAAAAAATTGATGAGGAAATGGTTAGCCACTCAGACAATGAACTTTACTGGTCAGCTAGGAGCTGGTATCCGTTATTTTGATCTTCGAATTTCCACCAAGCCCAGGGATCCTGATAATGAACTCTATTTTGCTCATGGCTTGTTCAGTGCCAAAGTCAATGAAGGCCTTGAGGAGATCAATGCATTCCTCACAGATCACCACAAGGAAGTGGTGTTCTTGGACTTCAACCATTTTTATGGGATGCAGAAATATCACCATGAAAAACTGGTCCAAATGCTGAAAGACATCTATGGCAACAAAATGTGCCCAGCTATTTTCGCCCAGGAAGTTAGTTTGAAGTACCTGTGGGAGAAGGACTATCAGGTGTTGGTTTTCTACCACAGTCCAGTGGCCCTGGAAGTCCCCTTCCTATGGCCTGGGCAGATGATGCCAGCACCCTGGGCCAACACCACAGACCCTGAAAAGCTGATCCAGTTTCTTCAGGCATCCATCACTGAGAGAAGAAAGAAGGGCTCATTTTTTATATCTCAGGTGGTGCTGACCCCCAAAGCTAGCACTGTGGTCAAAGGTGTGGCAAGTGGACTCAGAGAGACAATCACAGAACGGTGAGTGACTTGCGATGATCAGCGGAAATGTCTCCATAATTTAACTCAAATGAATAGAGCTAATGAGTAATAGAACTATGCATCTTGGTTTCCTAGGGATTCCATAACAAAATACCACAAAGCAGGTGCTTAAAACTAGCTAGCTGTATGATCTCAAGTTCCTAGAGGCTAGAAATCCGAGATCTAGGTGTCAATGCAATCGGTTCCTCCCAAGGACTGAGGCAGAACCTGTTCTGTGCTTCTCCTGCTTTCTGAGGACAGCTGACAATGCTCAGTGTTCCTTGTCTTGTAACTGTATCATTTCATCATCTGCTGTCTCTCTCTTACGTCACCGTGTCTTCTCTCTCCCCTAATCAGGACATCAGTTCATTTTGGATTAAAACCTACCTGGAGTGGGCACCATGTTAACTCAGTTATTTGTGAAAAGACCGTATTTCCAACCATCCTATCTGCAGGTACAGGGATGGGACTTTAACCAGTCCTTTTGTGACATGGATCATGTTTCCATGTGTTTTGAGTTCATGTCTGTTTCTCTGCTCATAGCACTCCTTTTTGCATTTACATAGTGCCTGATGTAAATCTGTGCAGTTTGCACAATCTCTGTGCGCGGATTCTATTTGCTCTGCATAACCACACTGAGAAGTAGATATTATCTTGCAGAGTAAAAGGAAATGAGGTTAAGAAAATGAAATGGTCTGCCTAAGGCCCCTTCAGCAATGAAGGATGAAACAAACTCAGATTCTGTTCTCCAGCCACCTCCTGTGTCCTTAAAACTACCCACAGCAGCTTTAGAATGAAAGGTCGCCCTCTAGGAAGTGCGCCTTACATTGGTAACATCTCAACCACATGAAGGGTATTTGCTCATAAGGTGTAACTCTAGCAATCATCAAGGATCTTTGTAATGCTTTCCAATGAGTGATAAAAATGCAAACTAATGTTTTTAATTTGAAGCATAGATGATACAAATGTCATCTTGAACAAATTCTTTCCAGGCTTTCACTTTTTGCTTATAATTGATGTAATCTATACTTCTTAAAATTGATGTTATAAAGTTTTGGTCCTTGCTTCTTATTCATTGCACACCTAAGTTACAGATTTCCTTAAGATGCTGTAAAATACCTGATAATTTTTAACAAATTCATTTCCTATTTAAAAATATATATAGCATGGTAAGCAACAGTGGGTAAAATTGGTAACAGAAGCAAGATACAATAAAGAACCTTTAAGCCTGGCAGAGAACTTGGCAATGGTGGACTTGGAGGTTGTCTCACATTAGAGTGACTTTTGATCAGATCTTTGTAATAATTGATTCAGTCTAGGGAATAGATGGAATGAAAAAGGTGAGTGTTTATGAGGTGCTAGCTTGATGATGACTTTTCTTGGGTGAAGTTGGCATCTTTCCATTTGTTGTTCTTGATGGTCCTTGTCTGTGTTCCTACTGAACTATAGTGATTTTTACTTTTTGTTGTTGAATTCTTTAGTTACTGGAGTATTATGCATTTGAATATAATAAAGTTCCAAGATTTAAAAAATGCATTTGAAACTGAGGAGTAATACAGAATGGGATGATGCATAAACTGAAAATTAGGATGAATTTAGTGTCTAGTTAGCTATGTGGTATGAATGGAAGGGAAGAGTTAAGATGTCTGCTTGGGAAGTGGAAGAGATAGTGGAGATGTTTACAGAGGCAGGGAACAAAGTCACAGGAACTTGGAAGAAGCCTGGGAGATATAACTTGGGTAGTATTGAATGTAAATTTACAATGCAATATGATTCATAATTGGGAATATAAGCCAGTTCATCTGGGAGTTACTGGAATTTCTGACAGGTTGCAAAAGCCATAAGTAACTGGAGTAGAAGAGTTCCACCATGTCCAATGGTTTCCTTATGCTATTTATGTATCAGCTGGGATCTCTGTTTCTTAGGCTTTAAATAAGTCTCACTCCCTCAGTGTATACATGTATGAGCACAAGCCCTTCCCCATGATCTCTATCAATAATAATGGCATTCTCATGTTGTGAGCCTTCCCACTGCTGGATTATATCAGGGGTCAGTCTCCAGTGATCTGGCTCTGTGCTTCATTCTGGCCTTGCTGAAGAAGTGAGGAGAAAGAAAGATTGTATAATCCTGATAGTGTAGGTAATTCATCATTAAATTACAGGCTTGTCTATCATGGTCCTCTGGCTTTATCCTCCCCTGATGACCTAGGCTTTCTGTCACATCCTATGATGGAAACCCTACTATTCCCCTTACTGGGATAACCCTGCATTCTTCAGTAGATTCTTACGCCTGCCTAACTATCTCCCACACCATCTCTAAGCCCAAACTTACTTAGTACCCTCAAAGAACCCATTAAAACAAGAAGAGTTTGTATGTGATAGCACTTTCTACAAATGCTAATTGTCCCAGTAAATAGTATTTTACTCCCTCTTCCATAAACTTAGAAAAGAATACATTGATAATCAAGTGTTATCCCAAAAGTTCCCACATTTTGAGGAATCCCCTCCCCTGCAAAAAATACTAGATGTCAAAAGTCACAGGAGAAGTCCTTGAAAGAGGTGACTCTGGCACTTTCCTTTATCCTGATAATTTAATGAAAACTTCATTGTCACTACTCCATGTCATGAGCATGACATAAGATCTCTATCATCTTGAACATTCTCTGTAGTTTTGTGCTTAGGGAAACATTTATCCATGTTATATACCTATTTTGCATCCTGGTCAAGTACTGAATTCTGATTTTAGTTGAGTAGGGGCCAGTCAATGAAGAAGCCAAGAATGAAAACCCACTCCTGAAAATTTTTTCATTTTTGTCTCATACCACATGAGATACACTTTGGGAGTTTGCAGAACATGGCTAAACTATTTTTGGCCATTCATGCCAAGAGATCAAATCAGGAAAATGCTGGAAACTATTCTAGGTAGCTCTCTCAAGAGAGTCACAATGCATATTAGCATATAAAAGGCACTAACAATTATTTTAGAGAAGAATTCTGTTTAGATTTAGTATAATATTTCCAAGCACTCGTTTTTTTCCAATAACATTTATTACAAGCACATAGAATTAATTTTGCAAAATAATGCTCACCCATCTGCTCTTATTCAGACCTTCTTGCTTGTCTCTGACTTACCTATCCATAAACATAGAGCTGCATCATTGAAAAGAAATAGGATCAAGAAGAGGAATGAAAGTGGAAATGAAGATCCTATTGTATGAATCAACTTTTTCCTCTCTAGGAGCATCTAAATTATTTGTAAATGGTTCACAAACCTATGTCAAATCCGCCATTATGCTTATACTTGTGCTAGAAGCATTTTCTGGAGAATTCAGTGTCAGAAGTATCAGAAGGATTTGCTGCTTAACTATTTGCACAGCTGTGTTCTGAATGTGGTGTTAAAGTTCAGGATGTTGTTACATTCTTTACATATTCTGGGCTTCTGGAATGGCCTGTTAGAAGAGGCAATTGTCAACTCCGGGGTCTTGCTTTGCAAAAGCAATTTTGTTACATCTGAAAGGCAGTAAAGGAGCATTCATTCTTCCCTTAGCTTGTTTTTTTTTTTTTTCCTAGTAAGTGATGAAACCTACAGAGAAGATTCAGTCATGTATTGTTCTCTTGGTCTTTGTACCAAATGCCACCTTTCCTTCAGAAAGTCCAATGTTGGAGTCAACAGGAAGAATGAGTAATCCTTTTCGAGCTAAGGAAAAGTCATCAGCTGTCAGAATTCCTCTCTGGATATTAAGGCTTTTTGCTTGCAACATTTGGAGTTAGAACTAGCTTATCTCTAATATGCTTTCCACTTAGTAATTCCCATAATTGAAAGATCCTGCATTTGATTAACCGATCTTGTCTAACATCTGGGTTAACAACATTCTGAGCATATGCATTTAACAAATGTTTGCTATTGTTGGTGGCTTTCAGGGAAGGTAAATTCATCCTAGATGTAGATGCCTTAGCCTTCAGTCTATTACTTCCAAATATTGCAGATGTGTTTTCCACATTTTAGTGATGTTAAAAGACAAATTCTTTTTTCTTAACAATTTTTAATGTGTTTCTCAAAAAAAAACAGCTTTTGTACCTCACTCCCGTAGAATTAATACACTCCTGAAAAGGTGTGCAGCTTGAGTCAAGTCCTTTCCTAATTTATTGTGTGTTTTGGGGTTGTTTAAAATACAGTCATACCACCTGTTACAATTTTTAAGAAGCAGTGCATTTTTTGCAAATCAATTGATGCTGAACTAAATTAGACAGTATTTATACAATAATTGAGATGATAGCAATAACAATGAATTATTTTAAGTGCTTTCTGTTAATATGCTGTATTAACAGCATCATATGAATTATTTGATTTAAAACTCAGGTCCTCTCAAATGTAGGTTCTACTGCCAATATGTGTTAAAGGAGTTAAGCCTTGAAAGTGTTCAGCAACTTACCCAGATAAGTTAGGGGAAAAAAGTTTGATTCAGGATTTAAATCCCATTGTTCCATTTGTTCACAGAAAAAAAAAAAAACACCTCTGCCTCTCTGTTCTGTTCCAGACACTCCATTAAGTGTGTCATTTTAGATATGCAACACCATTGTGAAGAAGGGTTTGCTAGTTTGCGTCTATGCTGTTCAATAATATCAGCAACATATCTGGCAGAATGTTCAAGGATACTAGGTTCAGTTTAGCATACATCTTTTTCCCCTTAATCTGGGACAGATGTTGAGGCATTCATTCTTAAAAAAAAAGAAAAAACCATTAAGAGCAGGTTGAGATCCCTGCTGAAATTTGAAGAGTAGGCAGTTTCCACACACTGCCTCACAAGCACCACAACCTTCGCCACTGTCTGCATCCCCACCAGAGTGGTGTACGTGCTCCTCACTCAATGTACAGAGCTTACATTGGGCTTCACTGTTGGTGTTGGATGTGCTGTAGGTTTTGACAAATGAATCGAGACATGTATTCATCACCATGGAACACATAGAGTAGTTTTTCTGCTCTGAAACTCCTGCAGGCTCCATCTGTTCATCTCTCCCTTCATCCGAGCCCTGAAAACAACTGGGTTTTTTTGTTTTTGTTTTTTTTTACTGTCACCATAGTTTTGCCTTTTCCAAAATGTTATCTAGTTGGAATCCTATAGTATGTAGCCTTTTTAGAAGGCCTTTATTCGCCATGATATGATTCCATAGGCACAGGAATTCCTTCTCTGCTCCCCCACCCACTGTTTTCTACCATGTTATTATGATAGTATAGTCCTTCAGCAAGTCACAAGTCCATCATTCTGCTAATTGAGTGTATCATGACATTGTAGGTATAGACACTAGCAGAAAGTATACTATCCTATTGTCACGATATATTTAACAGTTTCATTGGGATTCCTTCTTTTACTTGAGTAGAGATGCATACTGCAATGTATCTTCATTCCTGGTATACTTGTTTCCAGTATACAGTCCATCTAGATGAATATATGCATATGAATGTTTACTTATGTGTACTTATTTTGTATTGTACAAGAAGGTTGCCTTACATCAGAGAACGTGATATTTGCCGTTTTGGAATTGGCTTTTTCCACTGAGCATAATGGTCTCTAGCTGGGACCATTTCTTCAAGATCTTCTGATTTGTTGGCACATAGTTGCTTACAATAGTTACTGATTATCCTATATGTATGTCTGAAGTATTTGTTATATTTCCTTTTTCATCTGATTCTATTGATATTTTCTTCCTCCTTTTTGATTAGTTGAGCTAATTGGGAATATATTTTGTTAATTTTCTCAAAGAATCGGCTTTTTGATTTATTGATCTTATGTGTTGCTATTTTGGTCTCCATTTGATTTTTTCTTCCGTTATTTTGATTATTTTTTCTGCTAATCTTGGGATTGCTTTGCTGTTTTTCTGTCTTCTTCAGACATATGATTAGCTCATTGACCTGGTGCCTTTCTAATATCTTGATGTAAATGTTAACTAAAATGAACTTTCCCCTTAACAATGGTTTATTCATATCTCATAAAGTTTTTTCTTCATGTAGAGTCTGCATATCTTAGCAATAAATACATGTAACAATTTTTCATCTAGAAAAGGAGAGTCAAGTGTAAGGAACTGGGAAAGCAAATTATTCAGGGAGGAAGTATGACACATCTGTAAGAAGTGAAGGTCTGAAGTGTACAGCTTGGCGGGAAGCAGACCCAGAGAGAATGCTGGTCTGGGGACCTGTGGGGAAGCAGTTACAAAGCAAGAGTTCAGGAAGGGATCTTAGAGGTTACTATGCTTAACCCTCTTTGACTACAATTATTAGCCAATTGGCTATTTTCCATTTTGTAAGTAAATTGAGATCCAGATGAATTTTAAGAGATTACCCAACATCCCAGAGCTAATTCATAGCAGATATGGGTTTAAAAGCCAGGTTTCCTTCCCCTTAGATAAAGCTCTTTCTTCCATACCACAGGGAAGGATAAGGCTAGAGGAAGGGCCAGAGGAGCCTGGGGAGGGCAAGAGAGAGCACCAGAATGCAGAAACCCATAAGGAAGGACAGTCTGGCTTTCAGACAGCCCAGTGTTGAATGCTACATGGTATTGTAGACCCTTGACTAAAGAGCTAAGAGAGCAGGCTTGAGGACTGGACTTCCTTCCTTGTGCTTTCTCTATATGTCATGAACCCAAGATTCTTTTTTTTTTTCCTTTCTCTATTTGATGGGCAGTAGGAGGCTTGTAAACAAGGGTGTTTTCCCAAGTGACTCTATCTTTACCTGGACTCAGCAAATGTGGATTCATTCTCTTAAAGATACTCAGTTACAGTATCATCATTTTAGGAGCTTGGAGAAACCGAGAAAAACCTCCCTGGTCATCAGACTCAGGAGCTCTCGGTAAGCTGCAGAGCTGTACAGGACAGCACTGCTGTCCAAGAAGAGCAGCTCTGCTTTGATGTTATACCCAGGGCCAGCCCTCCCAAAGGATCAACATATTCCTATCACAGCAGATAACAGATGCTGCGTTCGAAAAGATACTGATAAGCCAGCACTAGAATAGTCATTGCTTATGAGAGGCCTTCATACTCCTCTTTCTCCAACATACATAAATGTGTATGTACATATGCATGTATTTATGTGTCAACCTCTGCGTGTCTTAACATGTGCAGCAAGTGTCATACCACTTTGCAGTCTAAGAAGTTAAGGGTCACTTTGCACAAGTGACTTATAGCTAATGAAGGTCACAATCAGTTCAGAATTGCTACCTTTTAAAAAATATTTATTTTTTTTGGAAAGTCAGATATACAGGAGGGCAGGGGGACATAGAGAAAGGGCTTCCATCTGCTAGTTCAATTCCCAAATGGCTACAATGGCCAGAGCTGAGTCCATCCAGAGCCAGGAGCCTCCTCTGGATCTCCCACATGGGCGTAGGGTTCCAAGGCCTTAGAGCATCCTCTACTGCTTTTCCAGGACACAAGCAGGGAGCTGCATAGGAAGTAGAGCAGCCAGGATACAAACCAGTGCCCATATGGAATCCTAGCACATGCAAGGCGAGCACTTTAGCCACTAGGCTACTGTCCAGGCCCAGAATTGATATCATATGCATTCCTAGAGTAGTCTGAGATGAAACATTAGGATCTGTTTTGGAGATCAAGAGGAAGTTCCAGAAAGCAATCCCAAACCCAGAGTTTGGCAAACTGAATATGTGTTTGGAGGTTTTGTTCAGATGCAGGTTCCTGGAGGCGCCCTTTGAGGAGCACTGAGCATCTCAGCACATGTTTAGGCAAATTTGGAGAGAGTCAAACCTAGGGTATCTCCTCCAGGCTCAGCTTGCTTGTATTCATTCTAAGCTATGACTCTTTTACCCACAGTGCCTGCCAGATTTAAGTTCTAATTTGCTTGTTCTGTCACTTAGGTGTGGTTGCCTATCAATGATTTCCAAGGCATAGGCTTCTGCTCCTGAAATTCTCTCTCACATCACTTAGCTGGATTCCAGGGTTACTCTGTTACAAAGCATGACCATAGGCTCCTGTGAACTAACCAACACATTCCCATGGACTACCCTGCTAAGTTGAACACAGCTAACATTGCAGCGTTTTAAATCCAGACTGTCTCCCTACCAGCGAGTAATGATGATGCTGTAGTGACTTGTAAAAGCAAGTGAGAGGAGAGTGACCACAACCTGTGCCTTCTGCCATGTGGCAGGAGCAAAGGCTGTCTGCAACTTTCTTTTAACAGTTTTGACCTGAGGGTTTTTGAAACAGTCATACGTATAAAAGCTCTTTATCTCCTTCCTGCTGATGTTGTGAGATTAAGGCACATGCAGACACAGGAAAGTTGCTTTCAAGTATCTGTGTTGTAGAAGTCAGGGACTGGAGAGGATTCTAAACTGTTCAGAAGTCCGGTATCCATTGAGTGCCTGGTGACTGCGTGTGTATGATATGTCACATATCACATGGCGTGGAATAAATATATAACAGGTGTAATACATTCTGTTTTCTTACCTGGGGTTGCTGGTCGGATTGAGTTTAATTTCTGAAATGAACTATCCAATACAGACCTAATATACATTGTTGGTACTTGCATAGTATGAGAAGAATCAGGGAGGTAGGGGTGGGGTCAGATGAGCAGCAGGGATATTGACTCAGGTAGTAGCACTGGGTTTGGGTGCTTCAGTGAGCAACTGAATGGAAAAGATTATTTGAAGTTAACTATAATTTAAGCTTTTGTTTGAAAAAGAGAAGTGTCTGACTAGAGAAGAAAGATGGACCAGGTCTGGATATCACAGGACACATTGGGAATAGAAGGAAGAGTACTTTTGCCTAGTTCTTCCGTTATGCTGTTGAAAGCCAGAGCTCCTGAATTGGAGATCATTCAGCTGAGAACTCATCCAATGAACCACCGCTCCTCTCACGAGGGCCCTTTGTTTTCAACAGAAGGAGAGCAAGCGCAAGACTTCTGTGCTTTTCCTTCTTAAGCCAAAGATCCCCAGGCACAAATGTATTGTTGAGTAGACTGGTTTATTAGTTGTTGGAATAGGAGATTACATGCCCTGGGGAACAATGAAACACACTGGTAGAAGGATGATAACAAGGACTTTGTAGGGTTGGGGCTTAAATGGAATGATTTTGGAGAATGTCCAAAGGAACAAGGATTCCCTTGAGATGGTATCAGAGTGAGGTTAATTTTGTAATTGAATATTTCAATGTCTCATCTATAGTACTAGAGGAATTAAAGTACAACTGGTAAAAGAAAAAGCTACTTATTTTAGAGAGGAAGGGAACTGTTTAGTTATTTGGCAGGCACAGTGATCTTATTTTTTGTGCTTAAACAAAATTATGACTATCTTCCGTTTTACCTTATTTGTATAACGTGAGCAAACTTAAATCTCTTCATTATTCATACACCTTATTTCATGATTTTATAGTGATCTTGTCTGAGATTGCAATTCTAGGAAATAATATATGCATTTGAGATTAACACGGTTTTCTGTGTCAGGTCTATTCCCGGCCATCACAGGCTAAGGTTGTTTCTTTGTCCCCATCTCTTTTCCCTCCAAATATAAAAAATATAGAGAGAAATATAAAGAGAATATCTATTATTGGTATTTGGTTTCAGAACTTCTCGTGTGAGTTAGGCTTTTTATGTGCGTTTTGTTGTTTGTTGTTTTTCACTGAAGCTGTTGAGGTCATGCAGATAAAAAATCCAACCCATCCTTATAATAAAACAAATTCAAGAATTCATAATATCCTAGCCCAGGGATTATCTATTGAAAAACGCAAACTCTTACAATTTAGCCATACTGACATTCAGTTGATTTTATGTGATCCTAAGAAATTTCTCCCTATATCACCAAACAACTGAGTATTGATTGATAATTATGAACAGTTTGGGGGTCAGCACTGTGGTGCACCATAATAAACTGCTACTTGGGATGCTGTCACCCAGGATATGGGCACCGTTTGAATGCCAGATGCTGCTCTTCTGGTTCAAGCTCCCTGCTCATGTGCCTGGGAGAGACATGGAATATGGCAGCCATGTGGGGAATGAGTCAACAGATGACAGATTTCTGTCTCTGCCTCTCTCTCTCTGTCACTCTACCTTTCAAAGGAGTGAATAAACATTTAGAAATAAAAACCAAATCTCAGATAATGGGGACTGACAGAGGAAAGAAGTGAAAAGTTCAGCTTTGTGTGAAGGGAATTGCAGATTCAACTTGCTTGTGTTTCAGAATCCATTCGGGGCATGAGGAAGAAGATAGAGGATGGTGGAACATCATGTTTTCAACTCAGTTGTTTTATTGACCCTTTAACAAGGGAGAAGCAGCTTTTCTCTGGACTTATGAGTGGATGCCCTTGAAGGTTTGTGGTCTAGGTCCTTCTGTTGCATCAGTTTGGTAGGGACAGCTTTCAGTGACTGATACGATTAAAAGAGAAAGGCTCTGAAAAGTACATGCTTTGCTAAGTGAGATGATACTGGCTAAATCTTAATTGGTAAATGGGTTAAATACACCTTACCTAGCCAACTAGTCACATTAATTTCCAACAATTTACTGACACTTCTCTAAGAGAAGACATTCCAGCTTTTAAATTAGCAGATGTATTTGATCAAGTATTTCTTCAATTGTAACTGGAATATAGCCACAACAATAAGATTGGAGATAAGTTTTCTTAGGATATCTGACCTTGGAGAGTTGTAGAAGAAAATATGATGAACTACAGGCATCAATCTTGGGCTTTGCTCATTAGAGCATCAGTGTGGCTCTTGCTGAGTCTAAGATTTTAACCTATTGCTAATTATTTTAAAGCACTAAAATGAGTTAGTCAAGAATTACTTATTTGTCGTTATTTCTTTAAATAAATCACAAGTATAGCTTGAAGTTTTGCTTTAAAATACTCCTTTCTGCTCCTCCCACATCACTTTTCCCGTGGCTTTGGGCATCAAATGAAAAAAATGTCTATGAGGTGTTTTTTTGGGGAGCTGGATGATTGTGTCTGGATGCAGCAGTATATGATAGTGAGACTATAATCTGTGGATGCCAAAAGCACAGTAGCCTTTTGGAAGTATGAGAGCTGGCCAATTTAAAACACACACACACACACACACACACGCACACAATTCATTGAGCAGCTGCCACATGTCTGAATTCTGAACAAGGCACTTTCCCCAAACTGTTTAGCTCTGTTTCAAAGCAGAACCAATCTAGAAAATAAGTAACTCAGGAATATTATCTACTCATGCATGTAGATCTTCCCATTTCAATCGATCTTTGTGAAGCATTTAATTCAGTTTGCTTGTCTTCAAATAAAATACTTATAATCAGGATCCTGCAATCAATACATTGTAGGAAATCTTGATTCAATACATGATTTAGCCTAAGTTGAATCTGTTAGTGTAGACCATGTGTGGACTCAAAGGAGACCTGATGGTTCTGCTGTTAAGCAGCCTAGAAGCTTGGCTTTATTCTCGTCTTCCTCCTATACTGTAGGCTAGGAATTAAAGAATTAATTGGTCTGTATTGCTTTTCAGAAAGGCAGCAAGCTGCTGTGACTTCCACTTGGCCCTATGTGGCAGAGGGAAGATCTCTCACCTTTGCGTGTTAACAGTTCTCATTGCTACTCCATGCTCATGCATTAACATTTTTTCATATGTCTGAAGTTGAAGCTATCCTCAAACAGGATGTGGCTGAGAATTCTTGTATCTCACAAAGATAGAAAGCTTCTTAATGCCATGAGCCATAGCTGTGCCATGTTGACATCTGCATGACATGGTATGGATTTAAATGACTGTCTCAATGGCCCACCATATTCTACTCGAGCAAGCACTGAGTGAACAGCCCTAGATCAAGTATGATGTCTGAGTGGAGGGAGGGTAGATGTTGAAAGGAGTAAGCAGGAAGTAATGACAAAAAGTATTTACCTGCTTTACTCTCCATTCTATAAAAATATATTTCTGTCTTCAACTCTAAAAATGAACAATTTTACTTGCACTGTGCCTTTATCTTCCAAAATGAAAGAGCTGATGACCTCCTAAGAGTCGATTAACTCTTAAGTGTTAAGGTACCTAGTAGGGTCTTTTCTTACCTAAGTTCTTGATTGGCCCAGAACACCTGTCTGCATTCTTTTAGCTTACTCTGAACCTTGTGTTTTCTTCTAGCATTTTCCATGCAGAATTTGTTTGGGGTACATCAGAAAGATTAGTTTCCAACCTTATATAGTTTGTCTTTGTTATATCTGAGGATTTTTTATAACTCATTAAAATTTTATAATTCATTAAAAATTTAATAGTCATGAATAAGATAGTGGGATGTATAGGGGCAGAAAGTGATGCAATCAACTTAATGACTGGGATGGTATTTCTGGTATGACTTCAGGAAAAATGGTTTGTTTCTTTATATAAAGCAATCCAAAGTAATTTTCTCAGGGTTCAGCATTCTTTGGATCATGCAAGGACAGAGACAAGAATCTGTTTAAGTGAAGGTGATGTGGGCTTGGAGTGGGAACAAGACAGGAATGATATGAGGGGTAACCCAAACACCAGTCCTGAAAACCCCCTGCCATTTTAGATATCTGCTTCCCCTTTCCACAGTTGGCAAACTTCATGCCATTCTGGTTACTCACCAATACACTGTAACCTCATGACACCATACCTGACAGCCCCACCCACCAAACCCTCCTGGGCCCTTCCCCAACCCCATCCTCCCACCAATCCCCTGCAGCTCTGACAATACCATCCACCAATCCTTTACAGCCCCATGATGCCCACCACCATTGCAAAAAAGGGCACACTCAGGTGTGTGTCTTCTTTTTGCCCTTAGCGTGCTTCCCACTTTCTCCCATCCTCCTTCCTCTTGCCTCCAGCTTTCCCCTTCCATTGCAACCCCTTCGTGCTACCATGGCAAGAGACTTGCCCCTTCTCTTTCCCTCCCTCTGCCTCTGCTTCCCTCTTGATGCTATAAGAGTAAAAGGATCTCCTAGGTACCTTGCTGAGTCTGGTACTTTAGCTTATTGTGGCAAACTTATCCCGAAAAAAGGACTTGGCTGCTGAAAATTGGTTGCGTAAAAAGAGCTAACAAATGATGTGTAGGATATTACAAAACTTTGTCTCATCCTTGTCCTTGGATCAGTGGGCAAACCCCATTGAGTCTGTGGTTTATGTAAAGGACATGATTAGAAAATGGTACAAGACATAGTTTGCAATTGAGTATGAAAATGTTGACCTGAACATGATACGTGCCAGAGGTGTCCAAAGGAGGAAAGTATGGCAAATGTGATTTGAAAACAATTATCAAAGTCACTTTTCCTGCCCTTTATCTTTCTTCAAAGAATTATAATTGTGTGGCCAAACAACCAGGAGCATATTTCTATTTTCTCTACCCAGTTGCAATCTACTTTGGCAGTTGTATGATCATTACCATAATGTTTAATTTGAGGAACATTCCCAGACAGTAAGATTCAGAGCAGGCCAAAGAACAAGACTTCCATGGAGAGTTGAGACAAGACACATACCTTTTTCTGCTTGATGATAGTGGCAGCTGCAGATAAGAAAGGACAAGCAAAATTGCTATGTGAAAGAGCTGACTCTCAACCACAGAAGTCAACAAGATGCCGTGAAAACATGGTAACTGTATGTTGTGTAGTGCATTTAAAGAATTTGAAGTGGAAAAATGAGCTTTCAGATTTGACATCATTTCATGCTCTGTTCATATGCGAAGACATACTCTGTAGGCCCCAGTCTCCCAAGGGTTAACAACACAGCTCAGCTTGTTTCTCAAAGGTGTAACAGGAAGGGCAATCATGGCCTGATACATTTAGCCCCAGTGGTTTGACTGCAATTTCCCTCCTTCCTGCTTCCCATTTTTGCATGTCCTGACTGCAATTTCCCTCCTTCCTGCTTCCCCTTTTTGCACGTCCTTGGGGGAGCTTAGGTGTTGCTTAACCATTGGGAAGATCCTGCGAGGGGCCAAGCAGACTATATAAGAGAGTTCGACTTTGAATAAAGGCTTCACTTCACAAGAATGAGCCTCAGTGTGTTGTGTGTCTTGTGTGTCTTGTCTGTCTCATAACCCTAGTCCCTCCACTCGACTCGGGGCTGGAAGTACATGGCGATGCAGGCGTTGCCAACAATACTCTTTGTCAAAAGTCCTCATGGAGTGCAGTACATTCCTTTCCTTTATTGAATTAATGTACCAACCGATAAGCCACCATTGGGATTCCTGAGGAGCCCTGAGGAATAGCAGAGAGTTGGCCAGTATGCTGCTTTTTTTTCTGTTTCCATTTCAGTTTTGTGGTGAGAAGGGATAATTTTATACCAACTTGACAAAACGGGAGTGCAGAAAGTTCCAGCTGTTCTGGCCCCAGCAGCCCTGTCTAAGATTAAATTAAAAAAAAAAAAACCACAGAGGGCATGGGACTGGCACTTCTCCCTAAAGCACACACATTGACGTTACTTTGATTTTCCTGAAAATTAGATTTTTAAGATGCTAAATGCATCTCCAGACAAGCTCTGTGATTGTGGCTATTTAGCATTCTTTGCTAGGAAGCCATGGGCTACAGGGAATTTTCAAGTGGCCCAATAGTGTGGTCAGATTTTTATTCTTTTAGTTAGAAAGAATTATATGCACATGCTTTCACTAATAGGAACATGAGGATACAGAGTTATCAATACTGATTGTAGAGGAGGAACTGGAGAGAATTGGAATCAGAATTCTTGGACTATATTGGGTTTCTTGGCTTCAAAAATACTGACATTTTGGATAACATAAGTCTTTGTTTTAGAGAACCCTTGTACATTGTAGGACATTCAGCATTCCTGCCATGTACCTACTATATAGTAACAGCAACTTTCCCATTGATTGATAGCTAATCATTGCCAAATGCTTGCCATCCAGGGGAAGATATGCATTACCCCTGTGTGGAAACCAATAACCTATATCTTCCACTGCAATGAAGATCATGCAATAGTCATGCAATACTGTGGGTTTTTTTCCCCAGAGCTTAATTTCTTCCCGTGTTAAATAGCTAATAACTGGGTCCAACACAATGGCTCAATTGGCTAATCTTCCCTCCTTGAGGTGCTGAGATTCCGAATGAATGCTGTTTCATGTCCTAGTTGCTCCACTTCCCACACAGCTCCCTTTGCTTACGGCCTGGGAAAGCAGTAAAGCCTTGGAATCCTGGACTCATGTTGGAGACCCAAAAGAAGCTTCAGACTGGCTCATCTCTGGCAGTGGCAGCTGTTTGGGGAGTGAACCGGTAGATGGTAGATCTCTCTCTCTCTCTCTGCCTCTGCTTCTCTGTAAAATCTGCCTTTCCAATAAAAATAAATAAACCTTTAAAAAATTAAAAAGATGATACCAACTGCTCAAGAACCAGAAGAACATGTAATGGTTAATATGGCTTGCTTTCTGTTCAAGCAAG
This sequence comes from Ochotona curzoniae, assembly GCF_017591425.1. Classification (NCBI taxonomy): domain Eukaryota; kingdom Metazoa; phylum Chordata; class Mammalia; order Lagomorpha; family Ochotonidae; genus Ochotona; species Ochotona curzoniae. The sequence goes on along the minus strand of NW_024465582.1, from coordinate 19,558,737 downwards.
TATGACAGAACCTGAGCATTTTTAGTGTCTTCTGACACCTTAACATTAGTCATCATGGGAATTTACTTATCTATTCAAATGATGTTGCCTCAATTTTAAGAATAATTTTAGTGGGGGTAAGTTTTTATCCTTTCAAGGTAAATTGGCTTTTGAAACAACCAGAACTCATTCAGAGCCAGTCAGTAAATAAGGTGGATGAGTAAAGCTGATTATAAAATCTGAGTAGAACAATAATGAGGATCAATTTTTCTTTTACGCCTTATGAATAGACATTAAACTCAATTTAAATGGATGAGTCATGAAAGGATTGAGTCATCCTGTCAGAGCTGGACTAAGTGAACAGCCCTCTCCATGGGATGAAAGCTCACTTTTAGCCTGTATATTTTGGGATGTCAGTTCTAAAAAAAACCCATTATTTTAGTCATACCTTGTAGAATTAGATGTTACAAGGGAAAATATTCTGGGTTCTTGAGCAAATGTCTTCTGATAGATACACTTATTGTTAATAGTATGATCAGATAATAGTTATTTACAGTAGTTTTGCTGAGTGTCTACAAGTACTTGTAATTTGAAATGACTAAGATACAGCCTCCACTTCTCAAAGCTGTTCACTGTTAGTATGAGAGCGAGTTTGATGAATAGCTTATGTCAACAAGGTTGGTAAATGTAAGATGAATCAGAAATGGGGGTTTGCCTGGTTTCTACACTACCACACGCTAACTGTGTAAACTGAAAAAAGCAATATCATTTCACTTAGCTTTGACTTTCCAAACTGTAAAATCAGGAATCCACAAACCTTTGTCCTCGGTCAATGTCAATATTCTGATTCTGTGGTGACACTGACAGTTTCTATGTACGTGTGTTTCAACGTTTTGCAAATGAAAAAAGTCGTCATATAATACCACATGGTGACTAGTAGTTTGCGTTACCAAAACAGAAAGATAGGCTCAACTAAGCATTCATAAATGCCAGCTGTCAAGGGCTTTGTCCTGTTATTGATGGTTTATTGTAAAAAAAAATGATCATAAGCCAAGCCAATTCTTATTTTCTCCTACCTGGACTAAACTGAGTTGCAAAAAACTTAGCGAATTACTTCCTTGATTAGGAGCTGTTGTATTCTAAGAAAATAGCAGGTGGTAGCAAGTGAAGTAAAATGCCCATATTTAAAACCGAATTCATAATCCTTTTGGCATTGTTTCATCAGAAAAATAAGACTGCCATTGACAAGTCTGTTAAAGTTTGTATGATTCACAAGATGAGGTTTTTTGGAGTGAACATTCTTCACTGAAAGATGAAGAGTTTGGAATTGGAGCCGGAAATATCTTTAAATGACTACAATAGAAGTTACAAAGTATTTCATTTTAATCTTCCTAATACTAGGACAGTAAAGACATTTTCATTTTACATATGGAAAAAAATTAAGCCTAGCAAAGCAGACCTGCACTTGAGCTCATTGGCATCAACAGCACAGCTGGCATCCAAGCAAACATTATTCTGATTTTCAGAATTTATGCTCCATTTATTTACCCGCTATCCATTCCTCCAGTCTGAGTTGAAGATTTGAGATTAAATGATGCCTTTCAGAAATCTCTCAAAACAGTAATATTAACAGATATTTTCTAGCAGTTGCAAAACAAAATAGAAGAAAATGTTTCTATCCATTCCCAAATTCAAGCCTTTTCAGTGACAGACAGCTTAGTAATTCTGGTAGGTGATTAGATGTGTAAAGCTTCCAAGAGGTGTCAGTGATTCTTATTCAGACTGTTCCTTTTAACTCTTCAACCCTCTTCTTTTCCCTCTTCTTCCTTCTCCTTCCCTCCCTTCTTCTATCTGCTCCACTCCTCTCCCATTCACTCCACCCCTCTTCTCCTCTCCTCTTTTTTTTTAAAAAAATTATTTTCCATAGTATAGTTTTATAGCTGTAGGGATTCCACCCTCCAACTCCCCTTCCTCCCTCATTTTCTGCCCCCCACACACTTTTTCCCAATTTTGTTAAAATAGTATAGACTTTTAGCAACAGTCACAAGCCCAACATTCTGCTATTTAAGCATAGCATGGCATTATAGTAGAGGCAGTGGTAGGAAATTTAGTATCATATTGTCAAGGTATTTAAGTCTCACTGGAAATCATCCTTTTATTCAGGAGTAGAGATGAATACTCTACTTCATTTTCACTTTCCAGGGTGCTATATTCCATTACGCAATTCATCTAGATGAATATATATATATATACATGTTTATGTATGTATGTATTTCGTATTGTGCAGGAAGGTTGCCTTATATCAGAACATATGATACTTGTCCTTTTGAGATTACTTAATTCACTGGGCATAATGTTTTTTTTTCTTCTGTTGATATTACACAGTGTTGCTGTGTTATTTTAATTTGGTTGGAATTAATTTGAGACCTTCACTTAATTGTGGAGCACAGAACCACTGTAACAGAGTTACCAGTGAGACCTTAGAATCTACGCATACCTCTCCTTTCCCTCCAGAGATTGTGCAGGGGACAAAAAGCCTGGTGTCATTTTGGCATTGAGCCAGGCTTAACAATCACCAATTGGTCAAATCATATGCTCCTTGAAGACAGGAAATATCATCTCCTTGGTTTTGTATTCCATAAAATTGCTGTCACGACTATCCTTTCCTAGTGGATTTGAAGGTCAGTCATCATGGGAACACACAAAAGAGAAATTCAGCTATATATTCTTCACAATATTCGCATCTTGCATGTTTTAAGAAATGATGAGAATATTCTGACAGAACCATTATTGTTCAATGCCAGGTTAAATTATGACCATAATAGATTAAATGATAACATTTTTCCGCCTAGAATTCAGTCTCTGGTACTTTCTGATGGCTATGCTGTTTTATGTCATGGTTAGCAAACAGCTTAAATACTCGTCCTCCAAGGAGTTGTTGACAGCTTGTACTAGCTGGATGATGTGGACAAGGTACCATTCCAGGAAAGAACGTGTTGCACCATTAATCACATTTCCATTAGTTAAGTACATCAACCAAGCCAGCAGATTTCTGCTGCAAGTGAGCAGATGTCCACTTCAGGGTTAGGTCAAGCGTATCTGTACATACACAGTTGTCACAGTAAAAGTGAAAATGGTGCATTAGGTGGCATTTGGGATTTGAATTTCCATTGTTGACAGTTAGTTGTGACTCGGATAATCGTGCAGCTAATGCAGCAGCTAATGCGAGCCCCTGGGGTATCAGATTCTCCATACGCCATGCAGTCCTTCCTGCTTGCCACATTTCTGGCAGTGATGACATGCAACCCTCCAGAGGGCAGTGCCTAGTGAGCCCTCCTGTGTTGGTGCCATCAGCAGAGATGTGGAGAGGGAAGTGTGTCTCCTAACACTGGGGATCACTTGCCTAGGAGAATGTGTGTGTGTGTGTGTGTGTGTGTGTGTGTGTGTGTGTGTGTGTGTGTGTGCGCGCGCGCGCGTGTGTGTGTTTGGTGGTGGTGGTGGTAGTGGGGAGTGTTTCATAGTATGTGTTGCAGGATACATTACTCACAGAAATTTCCAGACATGATACTCAGTAACCTAGACTTCAATGAGAAGCTGTTCTCATTTGAACAGGGATCTACATGATATGGGAATTAATGATACCTCCAATACTAAGAAACTTAGCATTTGTATCTATTAAGAAACAAGTAAAACAAGCAAGAAGAAATTATCTAGGAACAGCATTTGACAGTTGATGATGCCCAAATTCCTAGATCCACATGCATGATATCATTGCTTATAGCTACCTTGCTAATTTTCACTTCTGTTATTGCATCCAGTCATTTACTCATGGATATGAAGCCATCTCTTAAAACTACCCGTCACCACTGTAGTGAATTTTTGGAGGATGTCAAGATGCTGAAGTTTCCTGTTTTGGAGAAGTGATTGAGTAACAGAGATAAATGCCCTGGATATGCTTACAATTTTTTCATATACAAGTTAAAATTGAAGCCAAAAAACCTATTCTATGTGCAAAGGAAAAAGATGTCTTTGTAATAAATAAGCCCAGATTTGTGATGACAAAATCTTTTATTCTCTTCTCTAATATTTCCTCACTTGTTCCTAACTTTTTTTCTGGCCAAAGCTCCCCTGTGCTTGCTTTCTCCATGGAACCAGAATTGTCTTTTGTGCAATCCACCTTCTAACTAAGGCAGTTTGAAGGTGCAATGCAAAGATGTTCAACATTTCTTCTAAACATATGGTCAACATATAGTAAAAGCCCTGAGGTGGTGTCTTCTTGCTCCTGTAGCTAAGGCCTTCTTGAGGAGTAGCCAGGAAGAGTCCGGATAGAGGGGAGTATAAATAACTTTGGAGAGTCCGTGGCAGAGCGAATAAAAAGGGAAAGGTTCAAGTTGAAGCAGGAGTAGGGGAAGAGTGCAGATGTAGAGGAGGATATTACTGTTTCAGCCTTAGATAGCTGGAGAGAATTATGCAAGCTGAGAGATGTTCTAGAGTGCAGTGGCCACATTCTTGATGGAAGGTGTTGTAGGAACCATGTGGCTCTGTTAGAATATATCCTTCATAGACACAAGAACCATTTGTATAACATAACCCAGAATGTCTGGGGAAGATCCGTAGTGTAGAGAATTCTGTGGCTGTTTCCTAGCTGATAAGTGAGAGACTGCCTGCTTGTATACTATTATTGGCCTGAATCCTGGTGTCAGTCCAGTGTTAAGAAAAGCAAGAGAAGAAATAGCAGGGTTTGTCTGAGAGTAAACATGGTTGAGGTATTGAGAGCTGGTGAGTGCTTGTACTCTGGCTAGAGCTTTTTTTGTAACCTAAAAAAATGTTTGTACTTATAGGTAAAAGAAAACACAATGCATTCAGAAAACTGCAAGCAGCCGTGAACACAGAAGCACAGCATTTTAGGATTAGATCGAGAACTCAGTGGGGGAAAAAAGGTGCATATTACAAGCTTGTATTTCATGCTAAGAAATTTTAGAATTTTCTTAAGTCTGGGAATTAATTGAAGGGCTTTACATAGAAACCTATTTGGAGTTTGACAAATCATGTCATTGCAGAAGCAGTCGTTTCCATCAGAGCATCACTGCAGGCAGGGCTATCAAAGCAGTGTCATCAGACCAAATTCTCAATGGACCTCATTTATCTTTGCTCCCCAGACTCTAGGTGCATATTAATCAGTGTAGATGTGGCACTAGATGACGCTGTCGCAGTAATTTAGATATTATGACAGTATAATGAATTAAGGTGTGGCTATAGGAATGAGAAGAAATGGAGTAGAATTCCAAAATTGCTGGAGAAACAGAATTTACAGGAGTTAGCTACTTGCGTCAGGGAGCTGATGGATTAGGTGAGCCAAAAGAGAAGCAGATTTATGGAATGACTCACTGACATACAACGTTGGACATACAACCATGTTGTAAAGATGGGGAAGATGGTAGGCTGTTTTGGTTATGTAGATCTTGAGCCCATTGTAGGGTCCTTGGGTTTTCAGGATCACAAAGTGCTCTTGTTTCCTAAGGTCTGGGAAAAAGTCTGAACTCCAAAAGTAGTTTGAGGATTGCTGTGGTATAGGTGGAAATTAGAACTATGAGAATAATGAGATGGTTGCGAGAGGAAACGGCAGTCCAACAGAAGTAGACAGTGTAGGCATGGATAGAGGAAAATTGGTTGCAGGAAAACTGGGGAAGGACCAGACACAGAAGATAATTAAATAGAAAAGGCTGGAAAGAATACAGATTCTTAGCAGTCAGAGGAAGGAGTTTCAAGAAAAAAAAGAGGGGTGGGGGGGTGGTTTCCTGGTGTAGTGGCCTAGTGGCTTAAGAAAAAAGGCCATGTATTCTAGGCATTAAAGATTTAAAATAAAATAAACATGACCTCCAACTGAAGAAGTCAAAACTGTGGTGAGGGAGGAGATAGTTAAGTAGATTACGGAAATGCACAGATATTTACAACAGAGAAACGGGATTGCACAAAAGGGAAGTTTTCTCTACCAAGCCTTCCCTCTATTCCTAAGTCCCTAATGAGAGAAAACTAAGGAGGGAAACAATCCCATGTGACCACGTTGCAAGTGGAAAGCTGTGTTGCATCTGTCTCCCTTCAACAAAACTGAAGCTCCACAGTGTTGTAGGATCTAGTCTGCGGTTGCTGCTGTCTCCAGTATCTAGAACAATCTCCAGCATATAGTAGAGACTCAGTACATTTGTGTTGGAAGACTAGAAGGCTAATCCTACTTCAGGACCAGATGTGTTCTCACATCAGAGCCATTCTAGGAAAGCCTCCTGGTGGAAAAGTCCTCATATAAATTTATTTTCCTGAGTGTGTATTGTTTGTTCCCCCTTAAAAGCTGAGTGCTCAAAATACTACTTTTGGCAGAAGGTTCTAAGGTGCTGTGCTTTAATTAACCAGAGTTCACCATGACATAAGAATTCAGCACCTTCAGTTCTTAAACAGGAAAAGCCTGTCTTTAAAGATCATAAAAAGTCCAACCTATTTTCTTACTATTTAAAACTATCCCTAAGAGAATTCTTTAAGCCAGTCAGTTCTGAGACATCATAGGACGAGCCACTGTTCAAATTAATTCTAATCACTTATTGAATATGGTAGAAAATTATATAACATTAAACAATTCCTTTGCTCCAAAGAAAAATTGCTTTTAAATCATTTGCTTCATTTTAAGCTCTCTAAGCAAAGTAGTTTCAGCTGTCAAAAGTAGTTCAAATATATGTCTATTTTGTACTTGAACACAGCGAGGTCTAAAATCTGCAGGCTTTAGCAATGTGGAACTCTGAATGTAAAAAATGCTTTGTGTAATATATTGCCACCTTTATTTGAATCAGATACATTAAAAACAAGCAGAGATACAAGTGAGCTAATTATCATTCATTCATTTTTTTCTAGCACTTGATTTTGCCAGAAACTGCCATATATCATCAACTGATTTATTTGTTTTGAACAGATACTTAAAATGATACATATTTATGGGGTAGCCTGTGATGTTTGGATATATGTATTCGTCATGTCATGTCTAATCAGGATAATTCTATATTCTAGAATTTTTTAGAGAAATATATAGTATATTAACATTATTTATAGTCTTCCTACTGTACTGTCCTGTGTATTTCTGTTACCAAAGTAGTAACTGATGTTATCAGAAAAAAAGACTTCAGCTAAAGAGAATGGATGAAATAAGCATTAAAAAAGAATGTAACCACTAACAGTGATGATGCCCACATATTTTCAACAATTGCAAGTGTGAAGTCCAGCGGCTCCAGAGACAGAAAAAGCAATGGCACTGCAAGAGCTCATCCTATCTGGCTCTTTCTTCTGTACCAAGTGGCTTCAGAAAGGGTTTCATCCAGCCATCATCTGAGACATGTTAGAACGCTTTGGAAAAGGGGCTCTACATTGTTATCTATAGTACTATGCAGCCAAACTCTAGAATATTTCTTCCCCTTATAACTAGTATTTAGTATTTGATATTTTTCAATTGACCTATCCTCATTTTTCCCTCCTTTCTATTCTCCCCAACTTCCCACTATTATACTCTTTCTTTTTTAAAAAAAAATTATTCACTTAATTGGAAGGCAAAGAATGAGTGAAGACAGTTTCGTTCACTCTCCAGATGCTCATAACCATAGCCAAGTTTCAGCCAAGCTAAAGTTCAGCCAGGAGATTCATCCTGGTCTCTCACGTGGATGTCAGGATTTCCAAGATATTTGCCATACTGGGTACCTTCCCAGGCACATTAGCAGGAAGCTGGGTCAAAAGTGGAATAGCCATTATATCAAAACCTGCCCTCACTATCATTCTGTTCTTAGCTAATGTAAGATCCATTTTTAAAGTCCACACATGAGTGAGATTGTGTAGGTACTTTCCCTGTGCCTGGGGTTTTTTTCACTTAATATGATGACCTTCAATTTCCCATGTTACTGCAAATGACAAGATTTCATCCTTTCTTACGCTGGAATAACATTCTTTAGCATATGTGTAGGTTATGCTTGCTTGAGTCTTTAAATTTCCTCATGTGTGCAATAAAAAAATTCTAGCATTTTTTGAAGAGTTGTTGAAACTTTCAAAAGAAAAGAATCACTAGTTTAAACTCTTGTACTGTTTCCTGTGGCACAAGCATGGGCTGCTTTTGACAACCCTCACCTCTGAGGCCATGCTCTGCAGGATGTAATGGGTGCTCTAGTTGCTATAGGTGCAGCAAGGTGACTCTGTCAAGGTAATATCCTTGTAACACAAAAAGTGATAGAACTCAGCATATTAAGAACTCATTTGACTGTCTCCAGGTATTCTCCTGAAAGTAACAGTCTCCACAGGAGAGGTCTGATGACATTTTCATCCTGACAACATTTTGCACTTTTGATGACTGATTTGTTTCTACTGCCACACTTGGCAGCCAAGCAGTCTCTAGTAAACCTAACCATTAGAAAATACATGGATAGATTTTACTTTGGAAACACAAGAAAATTCGCCAGATTTTTCTGATCCTTTAAACAACTGCCAAGTACAACTAAGGGTTTTTACCTTGCAGAAGCAGAACTGGTCACACTTTGAATCTTTCTAATGCATCCTAACAGTTATTATCTGTTGATGGAAATTGTCAATGAATTGTAGAAGATGAATAATTCACATTGTAACCCTATGGGACCGTTGAATTACATGTTTAGATCTAACAACTGAGTAATTAAAGCAAATTTGGATGTGTTAGGGTCATTTGCCTGGTTTTCACTGCTTTTAGCCGACTCTCCGGAGCTCAGTATTTCCACTCTTTGGAAGAGTTGACTTGTCTTCATCCCCAGGCTGTTTGAGTCTTCAGTGTCAAGTCCTCACATTTCAACCGCAGGTCCCACTCTCCCACAAGGCCTTTTTACTTGATGAGCCTGGATTTTCAGAGACTGCCAAAAGGCCAACATACTCAACACCACACTAAAATGTTGAAAGTGAAGATACTGAATTCATGTTAGAACACCAAAACTCTTGGAATTAAATGCAGAACAAACCCCAAATTCTAGTGATTTCTTCCATTTGTAAATCATCTCTCTCCATATGCTGGTCATAAAGTTTCTTGGGGCAGGGTGGGGGGGAGGGGTAATGTACTTTCAAAGTTGGAAGCCTTTACGTCTTAATGTTTGCAAAAATGGTTTTGTCTTGTTAAAAATAGTCCTACATATCAACATTATTAAAATAATGTTAATCAGGAGTTGTTAAATATTTTCCTACAGCTCAACATTTTGTTCTCATTCTTGTCAAATAGACATAAAAAAGGTACTGATAGAATTTTTTATCTATACTGTGATTGCCTCTTCATATCACTCTATCATTGCCTATTTAACAACTCATCTGTACTTATGTGATGGTAGGTCGGTATTCATTTGTGTCCCCTATTAGACTATAGGGATTCATACAACCAGTCACACTTTGATGTCTAAGTATCCAGAACAGCTGCTTTCCTAATTCATTTAGGAAATGGGGCTAATACTATGACCTCACAAAGTGAGAGAAACTTACAACTGAGAATTTCATGGAGTGTTTATTGATCAGCTGGAAAAAGCACATGTTTCTCTAAATAGCTGCTACAGATCAGATAACATCCATGAAAGACCTCTGTGGTTTCTCTTCAGTTGTGGAGAAGCACACAGCAGTCTAGTCAAGACTGTCCAAGGTCCCCAGATAGTAAAGTTTGTCCCTGGGACTCTTAGATATGTTATTACCAGGACAATTAGAGAAAGAAGAATGGTAAGACCTGTCAAATTTCCCCTTTCAAAAAAATAACTCGGTTACTGATTTGATGTTGTCTTGCTTTTTTTCATCTGCCAGTATTTTTTTTTTCCTATTTGGTGACTTAGGAAATCTAGTGCTGGAATAGGGAATGAAGGGTTTGATTCTAGGGGTGAACATGCTAAAGAGAAAACAAGGCAATCAGAATACCAGATTGAGTTTGGTCTCATATCTTCTACTTGTATCCATGATCGTGAGGAGCAGCTGCAGAATATTCACCCCTGGGTTAATTCTAGATGCTGTACTTACTTAGCACAGGGGTGTAGACCCAAGATTGTATGTGGAGCTCTCCATCTGTAGGACCACGAAGTCCAGTGAAAGTCTGACACAGTAATAAATTGTTACAGTGCATTGTTATCAACACTTATTTGAGTGCACAGGTGCTGAGATGCTTTAAAAGAGCAAGGAGAGAGAAATCATTTTGCTCTGTAGTAATAACTTTCTGAAGACCTAGGAAACTGATCTAATGATGTGCACAAAAGTCCAGCTCTACTGAATTCCAGCCTTGGCCAACTATGACCAAGGATAACATGAGATACGTGGTTTTCTACCTACCCTTACTGTGCTAAAGCATCTATTTAATAGTTAGATTTGGAGACTTAAGAAACATCTATTTATGAAAATAATAATATGCCATTCAGCTAAAATGGCTAAAATCCCAGACATTGTCATTACCAAAAGTTCTTTTTTTAAAAAAAAAAAGATTTATTTATTTTTATTGGAAAGTCAGATACACAGGAGGAGAGATAGAGAGGAAGATCTTCTATCCAATGATCCACTCCCCAAGTGGCCACAACGGCTGGAGCTGAGCCAATCTGAAGCCATGAACCCGGAGCAGGATCCCAAAGCTTTCCTGCTTTCCCAGACCACAAGCAGGGAGCTGGATGGGAAGCAGGCCTGCTGGGATTAGAACCAGCACCCATATGGTATCCCAGTGCATTCAACATGAGGACTTTAACCACTACTCTACCACGCCGGGCCACCAAAGGTTCTGTTGAGCGTGGTGTAACCAGAATGCCTGTGTATCCCTGCCGGGATGTAACATGGTACAAGTATATTGAAAGCATGATACACCCGGTTCTTAAGTGCTAAAGCTAGGCTTAACATATGATCTAGCAGTCACTCTTAGGCAGTTACTGAGATGAGCTCAGAATGGATAGCTACCTAAAAATCTGCACATGGATGTTTACAGGAGCTTTAGTAATAATTGCCAAAACTTACAAACAGCAAACATGAAGCAACCAAGATATCCATCAGGAGCTGAATGGAAAAGAAAATTCTATAACCAAAAAATGGAATATAAATTAGCCAAAAAGTCACAATGGGGAAACCTAAATGCAAATTAATGAATAGAGATTGATAAACTATATAGCATGTAACTTCAGCCACAGGTTATTCTGGAAAAGGCTGCACTGTAGAGACAGCTGGGTGTGCTGGTACAACAGTGCTAACATACTTAATACCACTGTACTGCACACTTTAAAATGGTGAATTTTCTATTAACTATATTTTACCTACACATTAAAAACTACAGAAACAGTTAAATCAGCGGTTGCCTAGGCTGGAGGGCAGAAGGGAAGAATGAGTGAAACAGCATTTTAGGACAGCAAGACTAAGCTGTCAACAGTGGGTTTATAAATTTGCTAAAACCCGTAAGACGAAGTGCTGCTGTAAACTATGGACTGAGTTTATAATCTGTCGCTGCTGCTGATCAGTTATGACACATGTACTGTGCCAGCACAACGTAAAAACAACAGGATAAATTGTGGGTGTCTTTGGCGGGAGGCAAGTTACAGTTGTGTGTAGGTAAGAGCTTCCTGCACTTCTTGTGCAATACATTCCTACAAACTAATAGCTGTTCTAAAACTACAGATGGATAAAGACAAATAACTACAGCATAAAGGTAAAAGATAGAATTGACCTTAAAAATAGTCAAACTGTATTAACATCTTTTATCCACCTGAGAATGATACACACATTCACACTTGGAATAAAGCATGAAGCACATAAATGATCAGAAAATTACTATGATGTCTGGCTGCACACATCACCGTTTTTTGTTGTGTATTCAGAAAATCGGTGTTCCCTCATGAAGAATCTTGCTCTCCAAGCTCTCGTAGCTGTTTCTTGTTTTCGCTCGAGGCCTTTAGAGTAGATGATCCCAGGTAAAGCACACCCAGAGTGGTATACATGAGTGCAATGCACCATGCAGGATTTTAGCTTAATGGGTCCCAATTAAGCAACGCAGAGGCAAGTTAGTCAGTTTAGTTAGTTTAGTTTCCATGTCTGCCCAATAAGAGGGTTGGAATAAATGCTGCCTCTACTCCTTTCTTTCTCTCCAGTTCCTTATTGTGTTTTTGTGAGATTTTGTGAAGGATAGTTTAGAGGCTATTTAAGAAAGCCAATGTCTCCAGAGATTATCTGGCTTGGATGCAAATGTAGTGCTGACCCATCCTATCATCTGCTCTTCAGCTTTTTAAAAGATTACAGCAGCTGGCATTGTGTTGTGATTAGTTACATGGCTGCTTACAAAACCTGCATCCTATTTCAGAATGCCAATTTGAGCCCTAACTACTTGCTTCTGACCCAGGTTCCTCCTTAGGTACGTGGGAAAGCATATGCATAGCACACATTCCTGGGTCTACACCAACCCGCGTTGAGACATGAGTAGAGTTCTGGTATCCTGGTTTCAGGTTGGACCAACCCTAGCCATTGCGACCATTTGGGGAGTGAACTGTAGGTGAAAAATAACCCTATTCTTCTGTGTGTCATTCTGACCTTCAAATAAATCAGTACATCTTTGAAAAAATTTAAAACGCCAAAGCTACCTAAATAAATTTCTCGGGTATCTGTATTTTCTACAAGCATCCCAGTATATGCTCTCATAGAACCATCTATCTGGTCCTAAATCGTACTGTAACTTGTAGTTACTTTTGCAGTGATTATTTAATAATAGCTGCCTGTGCGTGTGTGTGAGCACACACACACAAATGTGCTGTGAGTTACGTGGAGCTAACTTACAATCTGATGTCATTCACTATTAACTCTTGAATGCATAGTAATCAGACTGGGTGAGCAAAATAAATAAGTATATATATATATTGAATCAACTGATGTGTTCAAATAATGCAACACAATCACATGATGTACAAGACTTTTTAAAGATTTATCTATTTTGAAAGATAGTTACAGAAGAGGGGAAGATGATGAAAAGAGGCAGAGAGAGAGAAGGAGAAAAAAGAGAAAGAAGGGGAAAGAGAAGAAAGATCTCGTGGTTGATTCCCTTAAAGGCTGCAATGGGCGGGTCTGAGCCAGGCTGAGCCAGGAGGCAAGAGCATCATTGAGATCTCCCATGCAGGTGCAGCAGCCTCAGTAATTACGCAACACTGTACTGTTTCCCCAGCCACAATAGCAGGGAGCTAGATCAAAAGTGGAGCAGCTGGGACTTGAACCCCTGCCCACCCAGGACATTAGCATGGCAGATATAGGGTTTACGTGCTACACCACAACACCAGCACCCAGGAATAAATATTTTTTTAAATGTAGCGAATACTATATAAATAAGGAAACTTTTTAAATGGCTGCATATTTTTTAAAAGATTTATTCATTTCAATACAAAGTCAGATATATAGAGAGGAAGATCTTCGATGACTCACTCCCCAAGTGAGCACAACGGCCAGTGCTGCGCTAATCTGAAGCCAGGAGCCAGGAGCTTCCTTCCAGGTCTCCCACACAGGTGCAGGGTCCCAAAGCATTGGGCCATCCTCGACTGCTTTCCCAGGCCACAAGCAGGGAGCTGGATGGCAAGTGGAGCTGCCGGGATTAGAACCGGCGCCCATATGGGATCCCAGCATGTTCAAGGTGAGGACCCTAGCCGCTAGGCCACACCACCGGGCCCAAATGGCTGCGTATTTAAGCTACAAAATTTTCAACAGAAACTTAGTAATTTTGTTAGCAATCAAAGGTAATTTCTTGTACATAACTGATGTCACAGGCATCTGTTACATTTACATATTTCACACCTAAAATAGTTTCTTGACAAACAATTGCATTAAAATAACAAAGTGGATTAATGGAAAATGCTATGAACCCAAAACATAATAATAAAATACTTTTTCCTTAAGTGATAAATGGAAATTCATGTTCATTCTGGACTATAATTTTTTTTTAAATTTTATTTGTAGATCAAATTCTTCATTTTGCTATCAAATTAAAAATAAGTGGTTCTGTGGACAATTAGAGTGAAAAATATAAAAGCGCCTGAATACAAGTTGAAGAAATCTGAAATATTTAGCCCACTGTTTCTAAAAATAGGTTGGATAGTTGACATAGATTGCAGTTTTTTATTAAATATGTCAATAAAATGTTGAAAAGATCTATCTTTTATCTTCTGTCCTGCACTTATGAACATCCAAAATGTCAGTTTAATGTTTCTAATTATGACCAGTTTACTATTCATGTTTTAGAAATCCATCTGAAATCATCACTTCTAAACATGCCCATTCATTCAGAACATCAATTTAGAAACATTATTTCTTCAATCCATGGTAACGTTCTATGAGACTGTGAAGTCGTAGATGCCATTTGACACATAGGGCAAACAGGACGATACATTAAAAAAAAAAAAAAAAAGCAATGTACTATGTTGTACTTATCTTAGATTGAGATAAATTCCCGAGGTGAAAAGTAGTTTCTTTACCAGTAAACAAGTCATCCAATTCAGTTTAAGCAGGTAACAATGCATGGAAATGTGTGCCCTGAGGATGGCCAGTCTAACTCCTGGGCTTTAGCAGATGATGTTTTAATAAGACTGTGACTTGACACAGGATGACATTTCAGTAAGATCAGAGAAGTGTCAGAATTCAGACTAACTGATGCCATTCTTTATGTTCTCCAAGTTTAAGTGTGTTAGATTTTCATTGACTAAAAGCATATTCAGTCTAGACATTGGGTTATGGTTTTAAATCACTTCAATCCAAAATAACTGGAGCCAAAAGGTAGGAGGGGAAGGGAGACACAGGCTGGAAGGGAGCTGAGTGGAGTTTATGGCAGTGTAATGTGAGCCTTTGGGATTTAACATTTCAGCTGACTTTAGAAGTGAATAGACCATTTCTTTTAGCCTACAAGGAGATGTTTACTTTAAGTATAAAATGACTCAGTGTTCCTTTTGCTTTGTAGTAAATCATTTTCATAAGAGCTATTTTCATAAGAGCTATTGGATGTATGTATAGGATTGATTTTGGCCTTGGATTGAATCTTGTGTGTGTAGAAGATTTTTTGAAATAAACAATTTTAAGTACACATGAACTCTTCAGATTGTATTAACAAGTGGCTCTCTATTTGAAGACGCAGCATGCTTTTAATATCTGAAATCCAGTTTGTCTCTTACCATAGTGGTGTTCAGTGGTAATATCCAGAAGCCAAGGGACCGAACTCCAGGGTGAGGATGGAGTTGCCTAGGTCTAGCTCTCAGCAGCCTCTAACTTGTTAAGCTGCAGCAGTGCCAACAGTACAGGTACGTTACCAATACAAAGTTAATTATCATCAAACATCTATATTATTCTAAACAGTCTATATTCACATGCAGGTAGGTAGAGGTTTTTGAAGTTACCAATTTCCAATTTTGTGAACATGTAGAAACCTAGGAATCATCTACTAATTTTACATTTGTATAGACATTATCTCTCAAATAAAATGGGGGGAAAGGCAAATGAAGGTATCATTGGTCAAATTTTTTCCTATACAGAAAGCAAAGAGTTTCAGCTAATTGAAGTGACTAATGCCTACACAGTATTTTGAATTTTGGAAGGAATCGACACTTGCTTTTCTAATGATTTATATATTTATTTCTGATTTTAATTTTTTATGACAGTTGCACTGCTATGTTCAAGTGACAGAATGACATCTTAAAACTGAGAGAATACTTACATGAAACTTACCAAACATTATCATCTTTTTGCTTAGAAGGTATTGAAATACGCGACACTGTGTATCTAGAAGACATAGGGTATGACTGTTCATCTTAATCACTAATCTACCTTCGGACTCCAGCTGCTTTGGGAGCAAAACTTTTCATACGTTTTTTTCCTAGTTGAATGAAATGAGTCAATGGCATTAATTACTACATCTGTGATTGAGCCGATAAATGTCTCCTGAGCAGACAGTTCAGTCTTTTCTGATTTTAACTAGAAACTTGATGTTTCATGTTCATGTATTCTTCTGGGCTAAGTCTCCAATGCTTAGAATGGTGCCTCCATTGATTAATAGTGTTTGGTATAGAATAGATCTTAAAGTGTGGTGAATGAAAACAATGACATCTCTCAGATTCAAAGGGACAAACTGATTCTCAAACTGATAGTACCATGGACTGGTCAATGCAAGGGCATATGAGGGATTAGTGCCCTTGGTGATCACCTCTCTCTGCTGCTTTTCTCACTTCTAAACTGCTGTTGAAAGAAATATTAACAATGTAAAGAGGTGAAGAATATGTGGAATTTTATAAACAGTTCTAGTCTACTGCAAATAAACTAGGACCACATGGCATTTGACTCACTTTTATAACTTTTGGTTAGTTAATGGTTAGTCAATTAAATTTTGTTATATAATATATAAACACATATACATAAACATGCATACATAAGCATATATGTGTGTGTTTATATATATGTATATGTATATATATGTATATATTTATATGCCATGTTGATGGCAGGGTCCTAGTTGCTTGGGGCATCTTCTATTGCTTCCCAGGGAGTTTATCAACAGGAAGTTGTATTACGGGGTGCAGCCAGTGATAGCCAACACCCCTTGACATTGGGCAAATGGAATGTGGCTGTATCTCCCACTCTCTGTTCACAGCTTGGTGGAGTCAGTGAAGATGATAATGCTCTTTATATTTCTAATTGTGTACTCACAAAAATAGGTTTGGTTAATTAATTAACATATTTTTTCAATATGTTAGTATAGTAGTTATTTCATAGTATCATATTATCAGTTTTTAGGACACCATGTGTAGTTGCAAAATTCAGTCATCGGTAAACATACTGATACAAGGCAGAGTGTAGTGAATACTGGTTACCATAGTCGAGGCACTCTGGAGAGAAGTTTATGAGAGCAGTATACATGAGAAAACATGCAGCTAATACAGTTGGAAGTGCATCTCTAAAGAACTTGGGAAATTGAAACTCCAGACACACACGCACGCACTCCCACCCACCCACCCCCCCCCCCTTTCTTCTACATTCTCAACAACTCTCCAGGTATATACCAGAAGCTTCTTCGCAGTCTCTGCATGGCCAGTATCTTTCTGTTCTACTCATTCAGAATAAGTCCTAGAACAATTTTTAAAGACCAGACTCTGCAAACCTCCCCCAAGATAGCCAGATCTGAGTAAGATCTGCTATGCGGAGGCACTACTTTTCAATGTTGGAGGGAGTTATTACATTATAGATTAATGTGAAGGATGATTTAATTAAGAAAAATATGCTGGAGCTGGTGTTGTGGCGAGAGCATAGAATTGCTGCCTGCAATACCAGCATTCCAAACGGGTGCCAGTTAACGTCCCACCTGTGCCGTTTCTGAAGGACTCCAGTGACCCACATGGGAGACCAGAAAGAAGCACCTGGCTCTGACTTTACATCAGTCCACTTGTGGCTATCAGGGCCTTTTGGAGAAGGAACCAGCAGATGGGAGATGGATGACACTGCATCTTCCTCTCGCTCTGTAAATGCTACCTTTTAAATACACTAATCCATTTAATTAATTAATTCTTTTAAAATGTATTGCAGGAGTTCCCTTAATATCACATTATGACATGTCTTTCTAAAATCCAACCAGACATAATTGTTAATACTTCATTTCCTTACAACAAAGCAGGCAGGCTCAATGGGTCCCAGAATCAATAGTTAGTTAATTAATTGCTTGATTAAACCTGAAATAATCACCAACCTCAAGGAAAGCCAGCATTGTTGTCATCATGTTGCCTTGCAAATACTGCTTCTGCATTTGCAAAGTGCAGACTCAATCCAGCAAGCAGGCAACTTATATAGCCAATGATTCACAACTCTTCATGTAATTCTGAAGTTTGAAGCAAAATGTTTACGTACATAATGTCTGTGAATTAGTTGACATAAGCAACTCAGAGGAGATTGACTCAGATGCCAATCAATCCTGGCAACAGCATTGGCTACTGCCAGGTAAAGCTGCCTCTTCCTTAAGGATCCTAAATTTCTTAATCCTCATCTACTCCTACTTCTTGGTTTCCAGCAATTACCCAGCCTCAGAGCACTGTTGCAGACTCTGTCAGAGCTCTGATGAGGTCTCACTTCCTGCTTCATTTGCTTCTTCTTTGGAAGCAGAGCCGCTGAGTTAAGGAGGGAGACAGACAGTTCAGACCATCATGCTCATAGTCAGTTTTTGCAGAAGCAGAGTTGTTTGCCGTCCACCCCCTTCCTCTTGCACCTGCCAAATCCTTCCAGAAAAAATGTCAGGGAATTTCAGGAAAAGGGTGATCATACAATGTCTGTAAATTTTAGTGGAGAAATAAAATACTCTTGGGTCACAATGGAAGAACCAGAGTGATGTAGGTTATGTTTCTGTACATTCTCCACCCAAGCTGGAAAACTGCATTATTGCCTGCACGTTCAGCAGACATGTGAGTGCATGAAGTAGGGTGCTCAGAGAGGAGCACATTCTTTCTCTAGGTAGAGTGTGGAATTAGCATGATAGTAACTATTTTCAAATATTTAAAAGAATATAGTCTTATTTTACAGGGTATTAGGCATGGCTACTGTCAGAAAAATAGCAGGAATAGTCCAAAGACAGGGGAGTCAAAGGAGAGTCTGAGAATTCCAAAACATATGTGTATGACCATACTGAACTCTTGAAAAGACTTCTGGGTTGTGTGTTAGGATAGAGATCTCTGGAACATTGGGTTCACCAGATATCCACTGCTTGCATGGTGAGATTGTACATGTGTATATATGCAGAGACATACACATGTGTGTCAGGTTGGTTGTCAGAGGGGTTTTTTTCAGGTCAAAGTTGAGAAACAGTTTTGAATCAGAAAAGTTCTCAGCCTTGGAACCTATGTTCATAACTTGAAGACACATCAATGTCCTCCATTTGATGACAGGCTTATGTTGTTATGTGTATGGTGAATGTTAAAGAACCTTTAGCATCCTCTAACCTTTCGTCAAGGAAACCTTTTGTCATAGGAATATTTTTTAACATAAAGCGATGTTGTGTAGATTTCAGTGTTGGAAACTCTTTGTAAAGAATGTGATCACTCTATTATGTTCTTAAGGAAATTCTCAAACATAATATTCTCCAACACTTTTCCAAATGTGACAATGAAGAAATAGACAACAAAGGGAGATGCATCATAAGGACACATATGTGGCTCCAAATTAGTTTGGCAACAATCACTATGTATTATTAAGTTATTAGGAATTTTCCAAATTGACAAACATACTAAAGTAATCAGACAGTTGAAAAATGTCCAGAAAAAAAATCATTTCCAAAGTACAACAACAGATAACACTCTTCTCTGCCTCACAGCAATTCTGCCGTCTAGTGACACTATTAAGGCTTGGACTTTGCAAGACTGCTGTCAAAAAGAGAGTATACAAATAGCAGCATGATGAACATCAGTTTCAAAAGAACAGATGACATATTCTTCTACCTTTGGCACCTGCAGTTGTCTCTAATTATAGGGGGAAAATAGTACCTTTGATAATTGGGCAAGATTAAATGGGCTCAAAGAAGCATTAACACCTGGGAAATTCTCCAGTTAAATTTGGCTTGTATTTATTCTGCTTGTTTGTGTTTTCTCTAAAGAATGTGATCATTCAGAATTGGACTTTATTTTGTCATTGAACTACTGATTTGCATGTGGTAATCACATGCACCTTTGAAAAGATAGATCGAAAGGACCCGGACCTGGATTTCCACAGTGACCAAGAGGTCATGATGATGTAATCACTACCTTCCGTCTTCTGATCGGTAGTTCCCACTTGCCACGTCTCTCATCTGAGTAACCATGATAAATATTTTCTTTGGAAGAATGTCTCAGTTTTCTGAGCTTTTTATATACTATTCATAGCTTAATGGTATCCAGAGAGAAATCCTGGCAGAAAACTGAGATAACAAACCATGATCAATGCCATAAACAATCTAGGTTTGGCACCTTTTTCTTTCTTTCTTTTTTCTTTTTTCTTTCTTTCTTTTTTTTTTTTTTTTTTTTGCTTTTATTTTGGCCAGAGGAAGCAGGGGTAGCCATGTGAGTCTGTGCATAGATGGTGTTTTGGTCACATAGCCCCACCTCACTCATGAAACACCCTGAAATTATGGTCTAAGAATCCCCCTTTGTTGCAAATACTTGAACTTCTCTACCTCAGTAAGTTTGCTAGGGGCCACTCTTGATTCCTTGTGAGTGAAGGGAAGATTGGTTTTGCGATTACAGAATGTTCTTCCATCCAAATCAAAGACTTTGAATTAGGTTTCCATCCAAATCAAAGACTTTGAATGAGATGTTCTGGAGCTGGGCTGGCTTTTCAGAGTTGTGCCACCAAGAGGCCAGAGACTTTCCGTTTCCCCTACTCAGAACCCATTCTCTAGATGCAGGTGTGTGACCCCAAGTGAGGTGGTAGCTTGTTTTGGTTGAAGACAATTCTTACAAACTCAACTGAAAGCCAACAGCACTCGAAGAGCTTAGAGAATGAATGTCCTTGATCCACAAGTGTAGAAATGAATGACTCATCACAGCAGGCACTAAACAATCAAAGTTGTAAAATAACTTTTTTTATATTCTTGATCAAATTTATTTTCCCCACATATTTAACACTCCATTAGCTAAAGATATGAACATATGGCAAGTAGAAAATAACAAAGAGCAAAAGCAAGCAAGCAGAAACAAAAAACCTGCTGTTCCTCATGAGTGTAAGCAAAGGCTGTATATAGTAATCCTATGTTATAGGATTATATATAATTAATATCATATATTTATGATATATAAAATTAAATATATAATCATAGGATTACATATAGGGTTAGTATATAATCCTATATTGTAGGATTATATATATATAAAATTGTAGGATATATATCCTACTATATACAGAATATATTGTGTATTATATATAATGTATATATTATATAGTATATTGTGTGTGTGTATATATATAATATAGGCTTAGTATGTCATCCTATGTGGTAGGATTCTCTGCAGTATGGTGAATGGACTAATCTTACTAGTTCTTTCTCAGTCAGAGTTGTGTATACAAAGGTTATAGATGTGTCGATATTATATCCTGCATCTTTACTAAGCTCTCCTAGGAGTTTCAGTAGTCTCTTAGTAGAATGTTTTGGTTCCTTTATACAGACGCTCATGTCACCACCAAAAAGGGATGGCTTGACTTCCTCCTCTTTAATATGCATGGCTTTGATTTCCTTTACTTGCCTGATGGCTCTGATTCAAACATCCCTACATTAAGTAGCAGTGATAAAAGTGGGAATCCTCCTCTGGTCCTGCATCTTACTGTACATGCCTCTAAATGTCCCTCATTCAATATGACACAGGCTGTGGGTTTTTCATATACTGCCTTGATGTGTTCATGATTAATGATCCTTCTATACCTAATTTGATAATTATTTTCATCATGAATGGATGTTATTTTTGTTATCAAATGCTTTCTTTGTATCTACTAAGGTGGTCATATGGTTTTTATTCTTAAGCTTATTAATGTGGTATAGTACATTTATTAATTTTCATATGTTGAACCATCCCTGTATGCAAGGGATATATTTTGCTTGGTCTGGATGAATCATCATTCTAAAATGTTTTTGTATTCAAATAGCTTTTTTAAGGATTTTTGGATCTATGTTTATCAGGAATATTGGTCTGTAGTTATTTTTCTCAATGGCAGACAGATGTGGGCAGGTAAAAAACACCCTGTGTTTTGAGGAAAGTAACTGCTTCTGAGCTTGAAATGTACTGATACCCTGAAGCATGCATTTACACCGAAAAGGGGGTGGTTTGGTATAGGGAAAGAGACTGTGAAACGAGAACACTTGCCCCACACACCAGAGACTGCCCTTGAGCAAAAGTCCATTGTCTCTTGGCTTTCTATATCTTATTAACATACTGGTGGCTCATTCTTTAAAATATGCAGAACCTTCTTGCCTCCTTCATTCCCTTAGGAAAAGATTGGGCAGAATAGTGCCTGCACAGCAGTAGTCCATCTGGGGGCTGTTGGCTGCGTTCAGGGTCTGTCTCAAGCAGGGTGTATGACTCGCCCTGAAACACCGACTTGGATTAAATTAACTCATGTCTGAGGGCACAGAGCATTTTTTAAGTTCCAAACACCGTTTTTATTCCCATTTATATGATTTTTCTTGCTACCAGAAAAGAGCTGCTATCATCAAAGAAAATGTTTTGAATGGCTTCATATTTGCTTAATTTGACCATGTTGCTTTTTGTTAAAAACAAACAAAAACTGCAGCAACACCTGCTAGCATAGGAATAAGACATGTTTCATGTATCTGCAAGTTGTGCAAATTTTCCTGTTGGAAAATTTAAAACAGCTGGTATTGTTGAGGTGTAGATTAGACATGGTAATAACCTGTACCATATTTTTGGTGTGACATTCGTCCTTTCTCTATCCTGTGGCCTCCGGAACACATCTTTTTACAACATCATGGCTAAATAGCTTTGAACAGCCCTGGGGTAAATTGAAATAACACTACCGCCATGTCGTCTCCTGGCAGAATGTGGCCATTTTCACAGGGTGTGATAAAACTCCTACTAATTTCTACTTGTAATTTTATCATCGGAGCAAATTGAGAGTCAGAAATTGTATGTGCATTATGCAAGTTTATAACCAAAACACATTACTTTAGTCAGGGGTACAACCCAGATTTCTCTAGGACACTAATCCAGTCGGTGTTGATTGGTTTTATTTGTCCTTCCCTCTGGACTGCATGTACCAGAAGGGTAAGAATGATATCTGCTTGTTACCATCATAGTGTTCTCAAAATCTAGAATAATTAACACAGAAGTGGTACTTGATAAATACCACTGACCCTTGGCAATTGCTGAAGATTGATTCCAGGACTATCTGAGGATCTGAGGATGCTCAGATGCCTTCTACGTAGCAGTATCGTATTTGTGTGTAATCAGTGCACTGCTATGCAGACGTTATCCTGAATTGTTTAGGGAACAGTGACAAGAAAAATGTTCATGCTCAGTACAAACATTTCTTAAAAACTGTTTTAATCAGATTGAATCTGACGCTGTGGAAGCCATGGACGTGGAAGGCTAGTGCCTTTTGTTGATCATATTTCTTTACCAAGGTAAAAGTAATGTTTGCACCTGATTTCATCAGAGATTCTAGGCAAATCAAGAGAAACACTTCACCCTTTTGCAGCTCCAGGGGAAAATCCTCCTATTAATCAAAGATTTAATCATTCCTTCAAATAGTTTTGTTTGTATACCTAAACGGTTGTGGCAATTTAGTTCTGAAAGTACCTGAGGCAAAATATAGAAACACTTGGAAGGCCTTTGCCCTGTTCAAGAAAACCCAGGTCACTGAGTCTCCAGAAGTACCTGTTATGAATTTTTTTTACAAAAAAATGCTAGGATTTCTTTATAAAAATACCCCCTCAAAATTGCATTCAGAAAATGATATGACCTGTTAGTTCGGACATGCTCTTCCTGATCATATATTGGTTTAGGAAAAAAAAAACAAGAAACAGATTTGGTATTTGGATATTCTGGCTTATGAAACCCAAATGTCTGCTTCAGGTTTGTTTTACTTTCACACCTTCAAAACAAAGATAGTGCCTTTTTCACTACTTCGCTGCATGTTTAGCCAGCTTTTGCAGGGCTTCTTGTTCTGTTTTCTTCTTCCGTTGTCAAGTGAGATTTCCAGATTCTCTCCGAAATTTTCAGAGTAAGAGATCATAGTGTTTGAGAATCAGCCAGAGTTGATGCTAGTTCATTCATTTTGGGTGACTCAGTTGCTCCAAGTAAGCTGGGGTCATGGTTTTAAAGCTTAGAGATCAGAGAAAACTCCACTTTTCAGAAGAGGCTGTGTGTGGAACAGGCCCTGACATTTTCATAGAAATCTTTATCTCCAAGTGCACCAGAGAGCTCTGTGGAAAGTGATGAACTGATGCTGGTAATTGTTTCATTGATGAAAAGAAATACTTCATTGAAAATTAAATGCATTCATATAAAATTCACTGAGACAACTATTGTATTATCCAGAAGAGTGAAGGAAATAGGATCTACTGCATGAAATGCATGTTACAAAAGCATGCTATTTACATATACTGGCTTAAATATTAATTTCAGATAGATTCATAATCATAGGAAACTGGATTCTACTTAATTAAATGATAAGCACTTAAAATTAACCAGTGTAGTATCTAAATCAAAGTGAATGTGATGCCCACAAAGTATGTAACGACTACTACTATTATTAATGCAGAATCATATTATACCATATGCACAATGCAAGAAAAATACTTCACAAGATGCCCACGTTGAAACTCTGCCAATAAATCCAAAAACAAATATTGAAATTTATCATTTGAATTTTTAAATCATCTTCTTAGAAAAGTAATGATGACCTCATAAACTAAAATCTGACAGTAGCCACAACAAAGAAAACTGTGAAGTATTTTCAGAAATTATGCTATTGCATATGTCTCTTCTACAGATGAGACTTATTTTTCTGTAATTCCACTTGATTTCAAAAGGAACCAGAACAAAAATAGGGAGATAGAGATCTTCCAGTGGCAGTTTCATGCCCCACAAATACCGAAAGACTTCAGGAGCTGGGAATTTAGTCTGAATCTCTCACATTGGTAACGCGAACCCAGAACATGAGTTACTGCCTACTGCATCCTAGGGTGCTAATTTGC
The DNA here is from genome assembly GCF_017591425.1 of Ochotona curzoniae. Classification (NCBI taxonomy): domain Eukaryota; kingdom Metazoa; phylum Chordata; class Mammalia; order Lagomorpha; family Ochotonidae; genus Ochotona; species Ochotona curzoniae. The sequence continues at coordinate 19,534,046 of NW_024465582.1, read as the reverse complement.
AGGGAACCAGAACCATAAGCAGAGGTGGAACTTGAACCTGAGCACTTGAGTACGAAGTATGGTAACCTAAGTGTCACATACTTATTCTGCGACAGTCAACGTGTATTCATTGGGAATACAACAGTGAGGAAACAGATAAATCCTAGTCAACAAAGACCTTGTAGTACAGTTAGGGAGATGGACATTGATGTAGCATGTAATTCCATCTTTAATTACAACGTCTTGAAAAAGTGACATTTAAGCTTTTACCTGAAGGATGAGTGAATTGGCCATATAAAAGGGTCAGGAACATCAAGGCATCCTTGTTGAAACAAAACCAAATCTCACATTCACACACACTATTTATCTGTCTGTCTGTCTATCTGTCTGTCTATCTAATGCTTTGGGGAAGAGAGAGAGAAGGTCTAGGGTCTTTGGCTCCCATTCTCCCTCTGATACTGCTGCATTAAAAGAATGAATCCTTGTTCCTGTAGACTTCTGTTTCTCTCCTAAGAAGCCTGCCATCTGTTTGAATTCACATTTGTTCAGGAGAGCTTCACCTTCCAGAGAAGGGCTTTGATTCTTCAAACACCAAATACTCACTTGAGAACCCCCAATTGAAAAAGCCTGTTTATATATTAGCCACGAAAGAATAGGTAGGAATCACACTGTTCTCACCACCCACCAACACACACACACACACACACACACAATTCTCCATCAGTCTGATAGGACAGCACCAGGCCACTGCCTCCTTGTTCTTGGATTTGGGAATTGGCAAACGTGGGAAGGAATCTTACAGACTGCTTACACTGCAGCAATGTCAGGACTTGACCCCTGAATCTCAGAATATCTAACTGTTGCTATCTCCAGCTTCTAGAGCAGGGAATGGCACAGGTGGCACTCAGTGGGTACCAAGACAATGCCACAACTGAGAGATGGGAAGTTTTCTAAGCATCTCCCATGTGCTAAGTTAATCCTCACAATCAAGCCAATTTTATCCGAGTGAAACAAAACTGTAGAGTACTACCTTTTGTACAACAAATAACGGAGATAAGACAAGAAAAGGAAGTCCAGCTCTACAGCTGAGATTTAAAATGTGTAATTATTTAAATGACTTGGGTAGTTAGGTCTTGCAAGTAAATCCACGCTACAAATATAGAATGTAATGAAAGCATTTATTAGACAGCATAGCAGATTTGGTATAGTTCCATCTTTCTGTGCCAAAATAGACTATTCAATAACAGATGCTAAATGACTTACATAAAATTCAAAAGGAACTTAAGGACGTGTTATGAAAAATAAAAAGTCTATAATATTCATCTATAAACATTATACCTCATGATACTGGTGATACTGTTATAACCGTTAGTAAGTTCTTTGCTATGAATTAAGTTCAGGTCAGTATGAATAGGTGAAGGTTATAGGGGTCTCATAGCATTATAAAGAGTTTCAAAAAATGATACTGGAATCTTTGCACTATACATGCTTCTGAAGTGAGCATGAGTTTATATATATATATATATATATATATATATATATACACACACTCCCTACATATATATAGGGAGTACAAGCTTCAGTGAACACTTTGGATGGTATTGATAGCAGATTCTTCACATGGACATTTAAAAAATATATTTTAACAATACTAAGTCAATAGCAAACTTTATTTTTCTTATTTCTTTTACTGTTGGCCTCCAGATTTTTTTTCATTTAAATTTCATTAAACAGGTTTCACAAAGTACAAAGATACAATTCAAAGAATATAGATATACTCTTCCTTCATTTCACCTTAATTTTTTTTTGTGATAAGCTATTGTTAATGGACTTTATAGGCAAAGGTGTAATTATAACTAAAAGAAGAACTCAGCAAATATAAGAAGTCTACTGTTCAGCAGGAATATAGATAAGGGTTATAATAATTAAATCCCACGTAGTCAATTTCACTCATGTATGCTACCTTTTATACTCTATTAACTACCACAAATCAGAAAGCATTAGATCTTATTTGGCCTGGTTTATTTCAATAAGCAACTTGCCTCTGGTTGCATTGCTTTTGTTACAAACTATAGGGCTTCATTCTTTTATGGAGTAATAGTATTCTGTTCTGTATGGATGGATTTGGTGTGAGTGTATCATATTTTTCTAGGCATCAGTTTTTGCACAACTAGTTTGTTTTAGTTATTGTAAATCGGGCAACTGCAAACCTAAGGGAACAGCTAACTTTTTCATATAATGATTTCATTTGGGGGGAGCATATTCCAGGAGTGGGATGCCTGGGTTGGACAGTATACATAGTTTTAGTTTTCTGTATGATCTCTGTGCTTTTTAATGGTTGTATCAGTTTGTATTCCCACTGACAATGCATTTGAGTATCATTTGTTCCAGACCCTTGCAGAATTTGTCATTTTTAAAAGTTTACAAATTACCTCCATTCTAATTGGAGTGCGGTGAAGTTTCATTGTGGTTTGTGTTCTCCTGTTGGCTAATGATCCTGAGCATCTTTTTATGTGTCAACTAGCCATTTGTATTTCATCCTTTGAAAAGTATTTGTTCATGTCCTTTGCCCATTTTTTAGTTATAATTCAATTTTTTATTGCATTTCATTTTATGACACCATTTCATAGGTTCTGATGTTCCCCCAACCCCTCCCTGTGCCCTCCCCCCATGGTGGATTACTCCAATTACTCCACCTTATTGCAGTGCTACAGTTCAAATCCAGTCATGCTTCTTTCATTGCAAGCATCTACAAAGCATAGAGTCCAGCATCTTATTGTCCAGATAAATTCAACAGTTTCTTGGGGAGACCATCTCTGGTCTAAAAGCAGAGCTGCCTTTGCCCATTTCTTAACATCATTATTTGCTTTATTTTTTCCTTTAGCCCTTTATGTATTCAGGATGTCAATCCTTTATCAGAGTCATAGCCAGCAAACACATCCTCCCATCATTTCTATAACCACTTCAGTTCATTGACAGTTTCTTCTGCTAGGCAGAAACCTCTTAGCTTGATATAATCCCATTTGTTGATTTTTTTAAACTTCTGTTTCCTGTGTTTTTGGGGTCTAGAAATCTTTGCCTGTGTAATGTCTTACTGGATTTCCCTCTGCTTGATTCTAGTAATTTGATGGTTTCAGCTCTTTAATTCACATCCTTGACGTACTATAACAAATACATATTTGATAACAAAGTAAGGTAAGGGGATCTGCTCTCATAGTTGTTTCTGAGGGGATCCAATTTTCCCAACACCATTTGTTGAAGGGACTATCTGAGATCTGAGAAATTGTGGTAGCTCACTTTTCTAAGATTAGTTGGTTGGAGATATCTAGATTAATTTCTGTGGTTTCTATTCTGTTCTATGTGTCCATGTGTCTATTTTTACCAGTATCAGGCTGCTTTGAATATAACAGTAATATTGCATGTATTAAAATTGGATATTGTGATTCCTCCATCCTTCTTTTATTGTTTGAGTGCTTTGGTCACTTAAGGTCTCCTGTGTTTCATTGTGACTATTTGAATTCTTCTTGGTAGATCTGAGAATGCCCTTCATAGTTTCACAGAGATCTTAATGAACCTGTAAATTTGAGTGCCCTGGATATTTTGGTATTAACTCTTCCTGTCCATGAATGTGGAGGATTGTCCATTCTCTGTGTCATCTTCTATTTGTTTCCATATTCTTTTGTAAGTTTCATTGTAGAGATAGTCACATATTTTTATAAAATTTATCCTAAGTTGATTTAAAAAATTTATCCTAAGTTGTTATTTGTGGACATTCTGAGTGGGGTTGATCTTAAAAGTTCTTTCTCAGCCATGGTATTATTTGTACATACAAATGCTATTGATTTTGTGGGCTGATTGTATATTCTGAAACTTTGCCGAATTCTTACTGAAATCTTTTTATTCTCTGGTATAAAGGATCATTAAATCTGCAAACATGGGTAAGATGACTTCTATAACTTGTGTCCTTAGTCTTTTTTTTTTTTGTCTAATGACTCTGGCTAAAACATGAGCTATATTGAATAATAATTCTAAGAGTGGGCATCCTTGACTGGTTCTGTATCAGTGTAAATGCTTCTAGATTTCCCTCATTTATCACGTTGATGGCCATTGTTGCTGGTGTTCCCTCTATACTCAAGCAAGTACAAGACTTTCTTTTAATCATACAAGGACGCTATATTTTATCGGTTGCTTTCTCTGCATCCGAGATAATAAAATGGTTTTTATTCTTGATGTTATTATGTGATATATTTAATGATTTGCATATGTCGAATCATCCTTCCATCTCTGAGAGAAATTGTGTTTGGTCTGGACCGATGGCTTTTTCAGGTATAATTGAATTCAGTTGATTACTACTTCACTCAGGAATGTGGCATCAGTGTTCATCATGTATATTTGTTCATAGGTTTCTTCCTTTGGATCTTTATCTGGTTTGGGAATTAAAGCTGTGCTGGTCTTGTAGGAAGAGTTGGGAGGAATCCCCCTTCCTTTGGGTAGCTTGTGTCGTTTAAGAATTGGGAATAGAGCCACCCTGGTGTATCAGGCTAATCTTCACCTCTGGCACCAGCATCCCATATGGGTACCACAGTCCTGGCAGCTCCACTTCTGATCCTGCTCCCTGATAATGCTCTGGGAGACCAGCCAAAGAGGGATCGAGTCTTCAGGACCTGCACCCACATGGGAGAAGACACTACACTGTCTTGGCTTCAGGCTGTTGTAGCCCTCTGGGGAGTGAAATAGTTTGAAAGGTGATCTCTTATCTGAACAGCAAAATTACAAAGAGGGAAAACAAAGAAAAACTAATCCCAGTTCTTTTTAAAAAAATATTTAGAAGTCTTGGTAGAATAGAACAGGGAGGCCACCTGATCATGGGGTTTTCTTTGTTGAGCAGCTCTGTATTAGTGATTTAATTAGTGATAGTTTTTCATATATTCAAGCTTGTGTCTTCATAAATTGCAGGTGTCCAGACAGTTGCCATATAATCTTGATTTCTGATTTGTTGAAAGTCATTTTCAATAAATTCTAATGATTGATCTCTACCCCAGAGGTAAATATACATCTTTGTCATCTGATTTTATTAATTTGGATCCCTTTTGGGAAGTTGAGTCAATGATTTATCAATTTTATCTCAAAATAAGCTCTTTAATTTCACTGATCTTTTTTGTACCTTATTTTTAATGTTTATTATTTCTTTATTCCTCCTAACTTGTGGTTTGGTTTGTTTGGTTTTTCCTAGGTCCTTGAGATACATTGTTCATTATGTATTTGATAATTATCCAATTTTTATGTAGGCACTAATTGATATAAACTTTCCTAAACACTGGCTTGGCTGTATCCCAGAATTTTGATGTGTTGCCATTTTCATTTCCTCCAAAGAATTCTTAAATTTTCCTTTGATTTTTTTTCTATGACTCGCTGTTAAGTCATAAGCATGGAGCCTTATTGTCCATGTGTCTGAATATTTTCTGGACTTTCTTACATTACTTTCTAGCTTCATCTTATTGTGTTCAGAAAAGATGCTTTATTTTAGCTGTTTAATTAGTTGACTCTTTTTGCAGTCTAACATATGATCTTAGAGAATTTCCATGTGCCAATAAAATGGGTTTTCTGCAGCTGTGGGATGAAATGTTCTGTAAACACCAATTATATCCATTTGGTCAACCATGTAAATTAGATCTATTGCTACCTTGTTGATTTTCTGCTTGATTAATATGTCCATTAGTGAAAGTGGGTATTGAAGTCCCCGTTATTGTGTTGAACATAGATCTTTCCTTGCAACCATTAACATTGTTGTAAAAGCCAGATGTCCTTGCATTAGATGCATATACATTTATTAGTTACATTTTTCCTATTGAATTGATTCCTTAATCATATAATTACCTCCCTTGACTTGTGCAGATGTTGTCATAATTCTTTCCTCTTTCTTAAGGCATTTTAGGCACTGATTTGTTCAGAAAGATGAAGAATATACACACACTTGCTATGGTAAGGATTAAAGTGGGCCAGGAAGGGAGAGGGTGAGACAGAGGTTTAACTTCCATGGAGTTCTTCCACAAGAAGAGTGAGCTGCCACCACTACCTCCCCCATCATGTGCTCTTTTATCCCTATCCTGTGGAGGCTTTGTTCTGTCACTTTACCACTAAAAATTTTCATCAGTCTCATACCTGGGAATATAGTAAATGTTACAAAAGTGGCACAGAGCAGAAGAAATGGGTGTGAATTCAGAGCCAAAGTGAATTTATTAGAGATTAATGCATTCCAAAGGTGGATAATTGTCCATATGTAGAGGGAGGGACCACATGATGGAGGCTGTTGTTCCACAGCCTCGGCTTTTAATATCTTGCAGGAGTGGAAGGGGTGGGACACAAGTAGCTATTGTGTGGCATTTCAACCTTGATAGGTCTTGCTCCAAGAGGTAAGAAGGAGATGCACAAGACTGTGCTGGTCTTTGGAAAGTCAGTACACAAAATGTCCCTGATGGGATTGTCTGTTTGGGTAACTGTCTTTACCTCACCAATCCTGACTCTTTGTGCACTGGATTCTTTCTCACTGCTGCTGCTGCTGAGAGGCATCCATCTGAGGTGAGATCTCTATACCCCATATCAGATGGAGTGGAGAAGGAGAGCGGTCTGGTTTTGTTCCTGTCAGCTGGCTTGGCATGTAGTAGGGCACTGTACAGTACTGTCAGCTGGCCCTAAGGTGGACTAATATTAGAGAATCCAGGGCAGTGTTACCCAAATCCAGAGGAAGTGTTCCCACTGAGAGACAAGTAGAAATTGATTGAAGGGGTTAGATAATTAGCTGAGTCTGTAGGCCTGGTACGGTGTGTATGAGGCAGACCTAGCTCTGGACAGATAGCATAAAGAATTGAACCTGCTTAGGGGAGACCTATTGACTCCCAGTACCTGGCTTGACTGTGAGGAGAGCTGATCTGAATAGGAAGTGAAGCACAAATTCAGTTTCATCTCCTCTCTGCTGACTTTGGGTTATCTTCTCTGCAGCAATGGTTGTTTTGGAAGCTGGACAGAGTGAAGGGAGTTTTAGCTTGAGGCCCACAGGGTCTGCAGTTCCAGCCCTAGAGTCCTTCAACCTCAAGCGTGGTTCTGTTGCCAGTGGCTTGGTTCTTGGCAGAGCTGGCAGGGCTCTTTGGAAGCTGGCTTCCCACACTGCAAGTAAGTGCTATTTAGCAGACTGGCTTTGGGTGTCCTTGATGGCACACCATGCCATCAAGCCACATTAATTGGCCTTTTGCTGCGTATCTCACTCCTTTTCTCTTGGCCTCTGGTAAAGTAGACCACAGAGGCAGCCTTTAGAATGTGAGTCAAGGGGATGCTCACTCCTAAGTCTTTCTAGCTATGAAATTATAATTTAAGCCCTTAGATCTGGATAGCAAACTGTGCATCCTGAGAGTCCTTCAGAATGGAATCAGTTTCCCACCCAAGATTAGAGCAGAAATGGAGAGAAGTCAGAATCATCAGATGGCATTACTCTCGGTAACAATGTCAAGTAAGAACTTGGTAAAATGTTTACCTAAAGCTCCAATGCCTTCTATAGATTTGAGGCAAGTGTACATATGCTTAGAAAATATTCATCTGTTAAACCTAACAATTAAAGTTATACTTTAATAACCAGGTTTATCCAATACTTTAGTTTTAGGTACTTTAAGATTTTTGCCAAAGGACTCTAAAGTCCAATTTAGATTCCAGAGAATTGTGAATGGCAAGACTTCAAGCAGTTATAGCAGGAACCATAAATCTCATGAACCAACAGGGAGAGGTTTTTAGTCTATATTGTTTTTCAGGAAGCACATACAGGATTTATACACACTTCAACCTTTAGGAGCTCTAGGCCTTTGTTTCTAGTCATACTGTTAATTACAAAGTCACTGGACTTTTAGTCTTAGAACATTTATATCAGTAGCATTATACAGTATCATAGCATAAAATTTCACACCACTTTGTGTCTCAACAGAACTTTAAATATAGCACAAACAGCCTAATTAGTTGTTGTCTGTACAGAATGAGAAGTGAATCCTTTGACATTTCCAGGAGGCCTCATCTGGAAATACCAAAAGCCTGAAATTTGGAGGTTTTGAATGCTGTTAAGGAGGCCAAGAAGGACTCAACACTCTATTTCAGGTTTCCTAATTTTTTTGGCTTGATATTTCAGAAGATTTGGCCAATAGTTTGGATATTCATTCTTCTGCCAATGTCCTGTTTTTTGATGGGTTCCTTAAAATCCTCCTCCATTTCTCTCAAACGAAATGAATTATTGGATTTACTATATAGTCCCAGAGAATTCTGTCCTCACACCTATGGGACTAGTTGTAGCATCATGACTAGGTTACCTGTTCCGCTTGGAGACATCTGAGCCCAAGATTTCTTGTAAACAATTGGAATTCAACAAATGTGTTTTCCTCTGAGGTGATAAGGATTCTAGAGGTACACAGGATATAGAAAATCAGATAATAATCATCAGTGGTAAGAAGGGTGAAGCTGCTGCTAGAAATAGCCAGGGAGAGATAGTTAGCATTGTCTGTTGTGTATGTTCAACAAACTAGGAGTAAGGAATATGACATATAAAGAAAAAGGTTATGTTCAGGATCAGAACAAGGTTTTGAGTTATTCTTGGAGAGGAATAATAATCACAAGCCTTTAAGATAAGCTTTTGTGTAGAAAAAGCACAATAAGTATAGGGTGAGACATTGCCAAGAACTCTACAGGAAATGAGGTACCTGGTATGACTTGGGGGAGCTACAACTGACACACACTTTCTTAGGTGCTTGGTTGGTCTTGGATGGATGGCTTGAAACAACAAAAGCAGTTGGAAGTTGGAGTTCTTTGTGTTTTCATGATCTGTATGCCATTGATGGTATTAAGAGTTAAGGTTTTGGAGGAGGTGATTGTCATAACTTAGAATCCTCACAGATGATGTATTACCAAAAAAAAAGGCAAGAGACGAGTTGTTTGCACTTCCACCACATGAGGGCACAGTGAGAAGATACCGTCTATGAATCAGGAAACTTGGACACACCCCATCTCCAGCATCTTGATCTTGGACATAGTAGCCTCCAAAACTGAAAACAAAATAGCATAATCCATGCAGTTAATAAGACATTTACTTTTTAGTCTGCTTGGGGTTGCTAATAGCAATCTTACATTGGGAAAATTGGTGGAATTTTATCACCACTGGAGCAGACTTCTCAATTTATCCTAATTATTTTGCAACATCAAATGTAATTGAGAACTTGCCAATTAGTTGTAAATCAAACACCCTCAGTGGCAATATTTCCCCCATACAGGAAAAACTGGTTCTTGAGAGGCAAATAAAATTCTTATTCTTTGGATATATCACAGATATACAAGCCAAGTAGGAGTATATATAAATGGATATGCAGTCTATTTGCAGCATTAAAATTTCATGGAGGAGGAGGGCAAGTGGTTAAAAAACTCACTTGGGACAGTTAGGAAATGATAGTCTAAATTAATGGTCAGTAGCATTACTAGGTGAGTCTTGGTTTAACATAATTCTGTACTTTAGCATTTGAAATTCAACTTAGTCCTAATGGTTGTTTTGTTTGGGTAGCTTGTTGATTTCAGGAAATTTCTGTCTGAGCAGGAAAGAGAAATAGGATAACAACTAATTCTCAATTGTGGACCAAGAATTTTAATCTAAGATGCAAAGAATTAGGGCTTGATTCCACATCACTATAACCCTACCCCCCCCATGAGTGTCTGAGGAAAGGAATCAGTTCTGATCCTCTTTCCAGACATTGTTTGCCTTTTCTAAAATGACAGAAGTGTTTCATCTGTTCTAGCAAATGCAGGAGAGTGAGCGAGAGGAATGAAATTCAAGGATGCATATACATTGCCGCAGCAGCTGGCTGCCTGATGAGTTTGGACAGATCATGAACCCAGACTTCTCATTCTAAGACAGAATGTTTTAAAACTGTTCCTATTCCTCCTGCTCACCTGTTAACTGAAGGCCTTGAGGATTCATATTACAGTGCTTTGTAAGCAACTAACTCCTTCGCTGTCTCTAACAGGAAGAAGTGTATGATGTAAAACATAAATCAGAAAAACTTTTAAGATATTGCTGGTGTGATCCAAGGCAGTTGGCTCAGTTTTTTTCTGAATGGGTTGGGTTTGTTTAGACATTTTCTGCAATCTGGACAAAGGCGTGTGTGCTGCACTTCACATTTCACACTGCCCACTCTCCCTTAAGCCTCCAAAAGTACTGTCTGCCTTCCTTTTTTGCCCTCCTGATTTCTTCTCATTCATAGCTACCATGAATTCTGATCCCTTTTCAGCCCTGAATATCAGACATATGCTTAACTGTCCTTGAGATCTAAACTCGAGACCAAACTTACCACCTCCACTGAAAGGCTGGCTTCTGTTTTGAAGAACAGGCGATGGTGTATGTCTGCCAGAGTTCTGCTAGACATCCAAGCTTCATTCATGGCCTCATGTGCTCTCCGTTTCTTGCCCATACTACATTTCATGTCATTTCATCTTAGTCATTTTCACAAATATTCATGGCTGTGTCTAATTCAAGTTACTGTTGCAGCTGATGGAATTACTTCAACAACTAATTGTGATCTGTGCCTGTCTTTTGGTTTTCTCTCATTCATTTAAGAATACCTAGCCATGTACTTTCCCTGGGAAACAACTTTCAGTTGGTTCACATTCTTCGAAACCATCTATCAATTAGTTGCTTCTTCTCTTGTCAATAACTAGGACATCTTTCTATGTCACCCCAGGAATTCACAAATATTTCCTCCCACACTTTAACATCTTGCCCTTTTTATGAAACTCCTTTTGTATCCTGCTCAAGCCCTGGTAGGTTTCTCTCTAATGTGCAGTGAGAAGGAAATGTGTATCATCAACCTGTATCTGTCTCTGTCCTGTGCCTGGAAATGCACTGCCATTAGCCTCCATGCCCATTCTGGAATCCCTCACCATCTAGCTCAGGGTGGCATGCCTCTGAATGCTCACTCCTGGCTTTCCAGGAGCTAGGTCACTCCTCTATGATCCCATGATAATGTAGGAGCTTTCGTAGTGAGCCAGATCACAAGGCCCTCAGTGTTACTCAGAGAACATATCTAGCCCCTTACAGTGGCCTATAGTACCCACACAAATCTAGCCCAGTTTGCTTTCTCAAGTATTGCTAAGCCTAAGGAATATTTGAGTTTCTCTCCCTAGACAATCCCACAGACATCTCCCTCATCAATGAGTCCAACTTACTTTCAGGTGAGATCCATAACCTCCATCTCCTAATCTTCGTTTCTTGTTCCATCTTCCTTTCTGCAAAAGTATATAAGGTACTTAGCGTCATTGTATTTCTCTTGTTGAGGTTGTAAGCTCTGTAACAATTATTTTAAATGGTTACAATGGAAACTAACTAAATAGGTATGCAGTACATATGGTTGAAAGAACAAGCATTAGTCATATTGTACGACAATTGAATTTTTTGTCCTACTTTCTACTCTAGAACTGAATTTTTGTAAAGGACAATACTCTTGTTAGGGCTATTCATATATATATTATAAACCCACTGTTTTCAGGGAATATTCTAAGTGCTTACAAAGCACATATAGTTGCCTCTGGCCTTGTAACCCATTGCTGCATAGAGTTTGTGACCATGCCATGCTAAAGCATGTTTTTTTTTTTTTACTATAGGATATTGCACTATAAATAACATTATCTGAGATCGCCAATAATTTGGAATAATATGATGCCTGCATATCATGTAATGTCTTCAAATTCAAGAACTCACCATTGCCTGACTGGCCTTTTATATATTACATCTCTATGAACACTTGGGAAATTCTAAAAATAAGCTAGAAAAGCAATACATTACCTTGTGTGACTCCACTTCTTGTTTCTTTTCTCAGAGCTCTCCCAGCCATGATGCACTGGGTTCGCACACAGAAGCCCGGAGAGAGTGGCATCAATATTGTCACTGCTGATTTTGTCGAACTGGGGGATTTCATCAGCACTGTCATAAAGCTCAACTACGTCTTTGATGAAGGAGAAGCCAACACTTGATAATACTGTTTGGAGTGCCCATGAGTAAGACAGACAAGACTTATTGTATTACTGTTACCTGTAAACGCTATGACCTGCCCATTCCACTGAGTCTCTGAAGGGATTAGGGCTACTAGTGGGTGGGAAAAGGGAGAAAACCATTTCTTCAGTGCTTATTGCCATACTCTGCGTTGCTAAAGATATTTCATTCCCCATGTGATGAGAACAATCTATTTCTCATTAAGGATACTAAAAAGACCAGTGGATTTCATTTTCAAAGTTAGTCTTTGTAACGTAAAATTTGAGTGTTTACTTGAGTGCACTTTCTAGGACTCTTACACTGTGTATATTTTCTCAATGTCGTGCTTCCTCTTTCATTCAAAACAAATGTCCAACATAATGTGTATTGCATTGCTATGCTGAAATTTGTTTTGTGGAACTTGGTATAATGATCTGTAGTTCTTATCTGTTGGGAAATCACAGCGAGCTTTTAGTCTTAGAAAAAAAAATCCAAATCCATCAAATTAGGTCCTATGCATCAGTAATTTTGGAGGCCATAATTAGTGATTTTTGTGTTATGAAAATGTTTTACAGTGTTTCTATTTAAGGCAGCTATAAATATGGAGTACAATTTTTTTTTCTTAACTAGGAGTGCCAAGGCCGTAGTGAAAGATACTAGATTTAAAAATTTGCAGAATTAAAATAGCATCTCTCAGAAAAGGCCCAGTTAGTGTTAAGTCATTACAAATGTTAAAATTGGAAACTGTTCAAACAAGTCTTTTAAAAGTCCTCAATAGTTGCATGATTAAAAGAAAAAAGGAAACACTGTGCAAGCTTTCCAATTATGATTTCCACATACGTAATTCTAAATCATAAATTTTTACACATATTTTGAAGATGCTTCAGGATTTTAATTTGTAAGGCAGGCAGAGGAAATTAGAGCAGTGTTTTGGGAACTGGACCCATGAATCCACAGATGTTCAATATCTTTAGGAAATTCTTGATCCCTACAGTTAGGACAGTCTTGTTTTACATTGGCACTGACTCACCACCTCTGGGCTCCATCTTCCCTGAGAACAAGATGAAAGCCAAGGCACGAGGTTCCCGTGAGGTTTCTGTGGCCTACCACCTGATGCTGCTGCTCTGCAAAAAGAGCAGTGATCCTTTAATTTGGGGTGGTTATTCAACAGCTATAATACTATCCCAAAAAGTGCACAGTAGCTATTATGCATGCACTTCACAAAAATATGTGAGGCTTTTTCCCCCCATAGAATTCTAAGTTTTCTATAACCCATGCCAAAGAGAAGTGATGCCATGACCTCAGCTTTTAATTCATGTAAATAGCAGGTCAAATGACTTCATTTCTTCACCCAGATAAGCCTGTTGGTTTGCACATTAGATGTATCCAGATTGTAAGCACTCATGACAAGAACACAGCATTTGTTACTGACTGCAGGGAAGGAATAGGAAATATTTATACTGGAGAGCATGGGGTACCTGCTGTAGACCAAGCAGCATGCTTACATGAAAGAGAGGTTGCTCCACTGCAGGTGTGTGAACACACATGCCCATACACAACATTCCAACATTGACCCACGTGTGTGCAAGCAGACCCAAAAGCACAGACGCATGGAAATAGGGACATAGTACAACTCTTCAAGTTAAAACACTAGGATTACTAAAACTGCAATCCTTAAAAATGTATAAAATTGAGTGAATTAACTTTGCAAGTATGACTTGTTGCACCTTACTTTTTTAAAAATTAACTAGTTTTTTCAATAGTTTATAGATCTAATTCTCAGAATATAGTGGTAGCCACTCCCCTTTTCTCCTTTGTTTCTGAGACAGCATTTTAACTTAACATTCCAATAAAATGGCTAAATGCTTTATTAAATGATTAACAAGTAAAAAAAAAGGCTAAACAATTGAATGAAAAATTAATGTGTACTGTAGTATATATATCCAGATACATTTTAAAGAAATCACAGATCATTGAAACTACAATAATACAACATGTTTAACCATAGGGTTGACAAAGGTTTAAAATATTTTTGTACAACACCCTAGGTTGGTACTTCATTTACAAAAATAGTTCCCTTCTTTCCCTTGGCCCCGCCTTCTTATTTTATTGCCTTTCAATCTTTCATGTTTTATATGTAAACTGAATAGCAATTTTTTCATAGCATTATGGAAATATGCATCCTGTAAATTTACTTTTGGTGTATTTTCTCTATTAATTATGCATCCTTCACCAGGATCTTTAGCAAAGCAGACTTGCAATGACTCAAGGATTTACCTTAAAAATGACAGAAGACTTTCAACACATTAATGAAAAATTAAGAAATTTTAGGAGTTACTACAATTTACTTTTTTCTAATTTCCTATAATGTTTGCTTAGAATTAACTTCGTAATATTTGTCATTTGGGTGCTGGGGAAAAAAATGAAGCATTAGAGCACTTTAACAGGGGAAAAATTGTTTCTTGCTATGACTGACATTCACAAAGAAACCATGTGAGACAAAAAGGTACCTTCCAGCCACACGGTGGATTCTCTTCAGTCATCAGCCATGCAGCAAGTGTGGAGTGGAGATGGACTTGCCTTAACTTCTACAGGATGGCAGAAGAGCAAGAGAACTGAGAATTTGCTAGATGGACTGCTTGGAAAGGGAGGGCAGGTGTCTTCGGCTGTTTTCTATCCACTGACTCCCTAAAGCACACACAGGAAGCAAGTTGCAGGCCTTAATAGAGACATTAGGCTAATAAATGGTAAGGTGGAAACAAAACTTGCTCTCAGCCTATGTTCCACTGTCTTAGGCCGTCTTTCCGTAGAGATAAGAGCTCAAGGGCTACCGAGAGGCTTCAGGATGCTAGTAGCCACATCTTGGTGGACTTTTTGGCTTTGCTTTTTTCTTAAGGATGACATTGCAAGTCCTGCCAGGCAAAAGAAAGTCATAATTAACTCCAACATTAAAAATCAAGGAGAGGATGGGATAAGGGAAAATATGCAAAGATTATAATTTTTACTTTCCTGTAATTTTGAAGAACCAATATAGTTGTCTCTGTCTCCCTATTACTACACATTCAAACAAGTGCAGAGAATAAGGAGGCATCTTTCAAAAGCCTTAGGATACCCTATCTGATGACCTCAATACTCACTTTTAGCCATACTGGGAAAACCCACTTTTCTTGGAGCACCACCTAACAGTGAATGTATTGGAGCAGAAAATATTCGGCATTCATGTACCTGTAAATGCATACATAAGCAAACACACACACGATTAGAATTAAATAACTGCTGGATTCTACTGCTGTTTTAACTCCTAAAATTAGTATCTCCCACATTAGTGAGAGGAGAAATATCACTGGAACATCAATGAAAATTAAGGCCATTATAAAAATAGGCAATGAGTGGCAGTAACAGGGTAACTACATTGTATATTAAACTGAAGGTTGAGGAATAAATTGTAAACACACATATTCACTTAAAGTTATGTTTAAGTTTTTTTTTTTTTTGAGGTTCTAATGTGCTTTTAAATAAAATTATCTGTCCAGATTCTCTGCTGTTTAGGAATTCAGATTGGAAAGTTGCAAGTCTCAGGAAACTTTCGTATTTTTCAGTTCTGCAAGTTTTACAGGTCCAATCACACAATCTCCTAACCTTTAGTCACTCAAGCAAATGGGAGCTCCATTGTGCTCCCAGTTTGAATTGATAATAGAAAATAATGCACAATGTCCTTCTGGATATGCTCAGTAAAGTTCATAAAGGCATTTTGTTTTCCAACAGTTTGTTTTCAATTAGATTTCAGTGACATCTGGTGTAAAAATGCTATGTTATAATTGCCATAATGTATTGGTGGCTCCTGTGTTACTTTTAAGTAATGCTCTAAAAATTGTTTGTTTTCCCAATGACAATGATTAAAATATTCTGTACAATTTGTAAAACATGTTAACTGAATCTGTTAAATTATGTAATCTTTATTTTACTTGATACAATTTTGTAGAGATTAGTTCTAAACGTGTATTTGTGTGTAAGTCAAAATTACGTGCTTGTATGTGTAAGTGTGTTATATCAAAAATCAAACTTATCCTAAAGAAAAAGGGCACATCCTGATCAGCCTTAATTCATCAACATTTGCTATTGAAATTTGGCCGTAAAATGTCATTGGAAATTATATTTTTGTTAAAGATTGCTTTTGGAAATTATTAGAGAATGTGTTCTAGAACTTACTGGGTTTCCACAAATTATTCAGCTTGTTGCATGCCCATGCTTCCCCAAATTATCAAACATCACATCATTTACTCCATCATTACATACTTATGTTCACTAAATTCACATTTGTCTCCCATCTGCAACAGAACCAGGATACTCCTAAAATTATTGCTCCCAATATGAAATTTTGCTTTAAGTTTCTCATGAAAACCTCTGTACAAACCATTACTCCCTGAAAACTGGGTTTTCTTAAGCAAGATGAGCTGCCATGGCTATATGGGAGTTACTCAAGGGCAGTCAACATCAGCTGGTTCCAACATGGTTCTCAAAGAACAAGCATGCACTGCTCTTCACCACTGTTTGCTGTACACCTAACCTGGTTCTGCAACACTAATTCAGTGATCTTCCTATGTGATTATGCCCAAAACCAAGCTGCAATTGTCCATGAGCTGAGTATAGAATGTTAATCTTACTGCCTTCGATTTAGTCATACCTATTTATTTAGTGTTCCCAGATGCTATACAGCACACTCAGTGAAATTCAACTTTCAGATAAAAATATTTTTAGTATATTTCCTCACATTGAAAAAAAAACTTACCTGCAGTTAAAATTTAATGGGGGAATATCCTGTATTTTTCTCCTCTGAATCTGGCAACATGATCCGTGCAACCATCTTTCCCCCCTTTCAGCTGGGATACCTGGAATAAGTGAGACTTCACTGTTTCCAAATCCTTATGCTGAGATACTCCATTAAAATGAACAAATTACATATCCCTTACAAAGGAAAATACTGGTCCACTCTGGGTCCCTTAAATGCTGCATTAAAGGATACCTGTGAATTCAAATGAAACAATTCAATGTCTGCACAAGGTTAATAAAACCCTAGCCAAAATGTCCTTTCATTGGTCTTTTGTGAAGTCTAGAATGAACTTGTTATTCCCATAAGGAATATGCTCCAGTACTTGAGATAATTAAAACACATCTGTGAAAAACAGTGGGAAGTGATAGCACCCTCAAACTTTATACTGGACTAGGGACAAATTAATCCATCATTTCTTTGACAATTTGCTACAAGATTTTTTTTAATCAGACGAATTATTCTGTGGCATTGTAGAGAGTTTGTCATAGGACTTTCATCATCTCTGGAAGAAAAGATAGTAATCGGGGTACACAGTCCTGCTGGTAGCGCCTGGCAATGGGAAGAGGGCAATTGGTGTGGTGGGAGGGCATAGAATGAGAGTTCCAACATGAAGCTAGAATTGGACAAACTTGCCATGGCAACTATGATGACCACAGTTTTAGGAATTGAAAACACAAGAAGCTTCAGAATAAGAACAAAGAAATCTTAAGGCTCATTGCCATGGCAGTTTGCAGAGAACAGAACCATTTTGGAGTTTCTAAAATAGACCTTTCAAATGCAGTAAATTCCTGACACAGTGCACATGTAGAAAACCTTCGGAAGCATGTTGGGTACTTAGAAATTTCTAGAGGGGAGCAAAGAATGAGATAGGAAAACCCAAATCCCTAAAGCTAACATTTCCCTCTCATAACTCTTGGTTGAACATACTGATATTGGTTTGCTTTATTTCTGGAAGATGGCAGTGGTGGTGACATTTCCTTCTCTAGAGATCAGAAGTTCACCACAGGGAGACATACCTGTGCCTTCTCTTTTTAGGATCTGGTGATGTGTCTGTAATTGTGGTAGAAAGTCTGTAAGAAAAATGTGAATTTTTTTGATAATGTTGTGTTATTAAAGTACAAAAAAGTTTCTTTGTATCCAGTGAAATGCCTAATAAAGTCCTGGTATCAGTTATGCTTATTTTTTCAATTCATAGTCACAACTGCTTCACTATAAGCCCCAAAATGGATTTAAGATATGATTCAGAACATCAGAAAGTAAACAAACATAACTCATTTCCCAGGCAGATACGTTCACTTGTAAAGGCAGTGAATGCTCTGAGTGCTTCCATTGGATTACAGTTAAGTGTCTCTGACATCCAAAGCATACCAATATCGGCATAGTAATAAGATATGAATATTATAAAATGCCATCTGAAAAACTTAGGGGAAGGGAATAGAGTTTTACTGAGTCTCCACTTTGCCTAATACATGAGACATATAACAGCACTGCCTTTGCATTTCACCAAATAAATTCATACAGTAAAAAAAAATGTAAGCATTTGATGCGATTACAACTAAAGACAGCCTTGCAAATACATATGGTTGAAGGTCCCACAAAGTTTAGGCCTGCTGCACGCACTGGCAAGTTTGTGGCATTAGCGGATTTCTACTCATGGCCATGATGGTTTCTCTGTTTAGGAGGATGTCTATGAGTGAAAATAGTACTTTCCAGATTTTCATCCTTATGTCCTTAATAGACAATGTTGCAGCAGCTTCATCAGAGATGCTTTTCACATTTTGCAGCACTGGTCAGCCCTTGTTCTGTATAGCAGGTCCCCTGTAAAACACTGCAACACACCTAAACAGCGCCTTAGAAACATACATGGAATACCTATGCTTGGCAGTTTCTCACTGGAACTTACAAATGGCACGATTTTGTTATCTAAACAAGCAAACAAGCATTCCTTCGCAATGAGCTTTTAAAAATATTATCCCCACAGACTAAAAATTGCTTGAACAGTTATTCCCGAGAGCCTAACAGACGGGAGCCCATTGCAAAAATAAGTTATTAGAAATGCATCAGTCGTGGTCACAGGTAACAAACAATATATTCCTGTAGGCAAGAAAGTCTGTGCCAGCCTGGCTGATTCTTTCTACATGAAGTTCTCCTCTGGATTATGTGTAAGGGTGGAGTTGGGACTAAGTCTAAAACAAAAGTCAAAACCTAGGCTAAAGTCAATTTGCCACAGAGGCACCGAAGAAAACTCAATATAGTCATTCCCCCATTGACGTGTGGTCCAGTAAACAAGTACTCTAACAACTATGGGCTGCAAATATTCCACAAGTGCAGCTTCACAGACATGTAGAGATTTTTTTTTATTCTGTTCACAATACAGCCACATTTTAGTGTTTATACTCTACCACTGTAAATAACGTACTAAGTATGTGAAGTATGTCAGGGGAGGTATTTAAGTCATAAATACTGTGTCATTTTCTCTTTTTTTTTTAAAGATTTATTTTTGTTATTTTTTTATTGGAAAGGCGGATATACAGAGAGGAGAGACAGAGAGGAAGATCCTCCGTCCGATGATTCACTCCCCAAGTGAGCCGCAATGGCCGATACTATGCCGATCCGAAGCCAGGAGCCTCTTCCGGGACTCCCACGCGGGTGCAGGGTCCCAAAGCTTTGGGCCGTCCTCAACTGCTTTCCCAGGCCACAGGCAGGGAGCTGGATGGGAAGCGGGGCTGCCGGGATTAGAACCGGCGCCCATATGGGATCCCGGGCGTGCAAGGTGAGGACTTAACCACTTGCGCCACTGCGCTGGGCCCCTGTGTCATTTTCTATAAGGGACTAGGACACCCTGGCAGAGATGTGGACCAGCCCTAGAAAGTGCCATTGCTGGGGAGGCAAACTTGCAAACAGAAGCCCTCTTTTTGTCTTTCCCTGCCTCCTCTCTAACTTTGCTTCCCTGGGAAATACATAAATCTTTTAAGAGGAAAAAACATGAAAGTTCTGAAAGTTCTTCCACTAGAAGATGTGAGGAGGTGCTCTAGTCAGGAGCAATTAGCAACTGCCCTCTGCCAATGGGTGTGATTTCCGTTTTCCATCTCGAGGACAGGAAAAAATTTAATCTTAAGCCAATCTTTACCGTTTGTTCTTAAGATACAGTTTTCCACATATTATTTCAAGCACACAGAAAGAGTGTCAAGCATTAGAACAAAGTCTACATAATTTTCTTAGAGTCATTTTACATTAATTTGTTAATTTTTAACACATGGGATGCAGCACGATTTCTTTTGAAGACATTCCGGGCCTGGTATGATAGCATAGTGGTTGAATTCCTAGCCTTGCATCTGCCAGGATCCCATGTGGGCACCAGTTCATATCCCAGTGGCTCCATTTCCCATCTAGTTTCCTGCCTGTGGCCTAGGAAAACAGTTGAGGATGACCCAAAGCCTTGGGACCCTGCACCCGTGTGGGAGATTCAGAGGAGGCTCCTGGCTTCAGATTGGCTCTGAACCAGCTGTTGTGACCACTTGGGGGAGTGTATCTCTCTGTATCTCCTTCTCCCTGTGTATCTGCATTTCCAATTAAAAAAAAAAAATTAAAAGGTATTCTATGTATTTGAAAGGCAGAGTTACAAAGAAGGTGTGGGGAAACGGAGCAGTCTTCCACCTCCTGGTTCACTCCCCCAGATAGCCACAGCAGCTAGGGTTGGCCCAGGAAACATACAAAAGCATCATCAAGGTCTCCCACATGGGTGCAGTGGCCCAAGGACTTGGGTCATCCTCTACTGCTTCCTCAGGTGCAGTAACAGGGGGCTGAATCAAAAGTGGAACAACTGGATATTGAACCAGTGCCAACATGGCATGTCAGTGTCACGTGTATTGGCTAACCTACCACACCACAGTGCTGGCCTCTTCAGTGTTTTTATAGCATTCTTCACATTCCACAATCAAGTGTTAAGATGCCAGAATGAAAAGTAAAAATCTATCCTTCAGTCATTCATGTAATAAGATAATCTTCTTTCAAAATTCACATTAGGGCCTGGCACAGTAGCCTATTGACTAAAGGTCTTACTTTGCACATGCTGGGATCCCAGTTCTTGCCCTGTCAGCCCCACTTCCCATCCAGCTCCCTGCTTGTGACCTTGGAACGCAGTTGAAAACAGCCCAAAGCCTTTGGACCCTTCACCCATGTGGGAGACCTGGAAGAGGCTTTGAGCTCTTGGCTTTGGATTGGCACAGCTCCAGCCATTGCAGCCACTTGGGGAGTGAATCAGCAGACAGAAGATCTTCCTCTCTGTCTCTGCTACTCTCTGTATATCTGACTGTCCAATAAAAATAAATCTTAAAAAAATTCACACTATACTGAAGTATCAATGATTATGAAAATAAAGGCAACAGTTCATGTAAAAAGAGGAAAAGAAAATCTCCAAGAGCTATTATAAGTGGGAAGGTGTCAGGAGGTGCTATTTAGACTGAGTCAGATGCAGGCTAGAATTTATGCTGTGTGGGAAGTAATAGGAATTCTTCAGAGGCAGTATTTCCAGAAGAAAGTGCTAATGTAGTCAAATTAACAGTTAGGCAATAGAGAAAATTATAGCCTGACAGCACCAAATCACTTCTCCCTAATCAATACTAATTGCAGGAGAGCCAAAAGTCATCAGCTCAGTCCTTGGCGGTCTTCCTGGGAAATGCTAGCTGCAGACAATAGGCCTGATACCTGAGTTAGGGCCCTTCTGAATGGAGGAAGCCAAAGCACAGGGCAAGGTGAGGAAAGTGAAAGGCCTGGGTGGGTGTGTGCATGTGTATCTCTGCCTGCCTCTCTAAATAACGTTTAAAAACCAATTTAAGAGAATATTTTTGGCACACTCTGCTCAAGCACTGTATATTTTCCCACAACTTTTCCATTACCCTTTTTCATAGTCTTGATCTCAGGTAGCAGGATAATCTGATCAATAAATCATTTCTAACAATGTTGTCATTCAAGAAAGAATTGTCCCTGTGCTAACAAATGTACACAATGACATCTAAATAGAACAAATTTGTTGCCGCATATAGGGAACACTAAACTCTGGTATCAACATCACACAAGTCCAGTTATCTGAACCCAGAACTTAGCAAAATTATTAAATATATCAGAGTTTTAATGTAATGATATATTGGTAATCCCAAAACAGAGAATTAGAAAGAATTTATAAATAACTGTTACAGACACCAGGCACATAACCCAGCCAAATGCAGGCGATCAATGAAAAGCATCACATGGATAAACTCTCCTCCCTGCTCATTTCCCAAGGTAATTCCTGGGTATACAAAGGTACAGACCAATGAACTGAACAATTAATTGTACTGGAAGTGAGCTCAGTAGTACCCATGCCTTGGTTTTCTCTCATTTGCTCTATTACCTACCTTGTCGTTGTCATCTATTTCCTTTAACCAGCTTCCTGGAAATGTCATATCAGTTCTATGTCTCTGTTTCCAGGTAGCCCAAACTCAAGCACAAAAAGGAAAAGGAATACTAACTCCTGAGATGGCAACCTGCTAGGCACTCTAAGGAACAGCAAGAGGACATGACTGTAACGCCAGATGGAAGAAGCAGGGAAATTAAAGGAAATGGAGTCCAAAAAGTAAAGAATCAATCCAGCCAGATATGGATACTAAATGAACTTTGGCTTTGGGTCTAAGTGGGAATATATTGAGATGATCTGAATTACAATTTAAAAGAACAAATCTGATCAATGTGCTATATATATGCTAAATTCCATGCAGTCTTGAAACTTCAAGAGGAGGTGTTAGGATGGCAGTTGCAGACCCGGCACAGTAGCCTAATGGCTAAAGTCCTCACCTTCAAGTGCCTGGAATCCCATACAGGCGTCGGTTCATATCCCAGTGGCCATGCTTCCCATCCAGCTCACTGCTGAGGCCTGGGAAAGCAGTCCATGATGGCCCAAAGCCTTGGGACTCTGCATCTGCATGTGAGATCCAGAAGAGGCTCTAGGGTCCTGGCTTTGGATAGGTGCAGCTGTTGCAGCTGCTTGGGGAATGAGTCAATGGGTGGAGGATCTCCCTCTGTGTCTCTCCTCCTCTCTATATATCTGACTTTCCAATAAAGATAAAATAAATCTTGATTTTTAAAAATGGCAGTTACATGCACATGTCTAGATTTAGAAAGAAAAACCCAGGCTGGCATTTTTTGTAATGTCATTGGAATGTGGACTCCTGAGACCAGATGAGGTTACCAAGGAAGGAAGAGGAGCAGGGAAAGAGCACTAGCATACTTCATTATTATGAGGATGAAAATAGGGGAGTCAGCCAATAAAAATGAAGAGACCTCCAGGAAGATGGTAGAAACAAGGAGAGAGAGCAGTGGCTTGGAAGTCTGGAAGTCCAGTGGAAAAGCATTTCCAAAGGTAACAAGATTATAAATAACTACAGGATCACACTAAAAGCATAAACGAGATTTAATGTGTTGAATATGGCCAAAAGGACAAGAAAGAATAGGATAGAGAATGTGACCTTGGAGTTTACCATTTAGAATTCCCTTGTGGACAAAACTACTTTAGTTGGGGTAGGGGAAGGGGTATTGGGGAAATAATGGGAAATCCAGAGTCTATGTAATTGCATCATGAAACAATCAAAAATAATTTAAGCAAAAATATTCTAATTGAAATGATAGAAACGAAACCATGAGTCAAGTAGATTTAGTGCAGAATGGGCAAGAAGGAACCAGAGCTAGCAAGTACATCTTGTGAAGAGGTTTATTACAGAATAAATAGTGGTAACATCTACAGAGAAAAGTGAGATGAGTAGAAGGTTTCTGTGAAAGTGCTAAAATAACAACTTGTAAGTGGATGATGCATAATCCAGCCAGAAGTCACAATGATTATGCAGGAGAGTATTTCTGAGGGGTCATCACTAAAAAATGTGATGAGAATTCAATCTAATGGACAACTAAATAGTAAGTCTTACTAGCAGAGACACCACATCATAGAGAAGGCAGATGGCTTAGGTCTTCTCCTTTAGTTTATTTAGTGAAACTGACAAATTCATTAGCTGACTGTAAGGATCAATCAATATATATCAAGGTGTGGAGAGCTGGCCCAATGGCTCAATTGGCTAATCTTCCGCCTCTAATTACTGACATCCCACATGGGCACTGTTTCATGTTCTGACTACTCCACTTTCCTTCCAGCTCCATGCTTGTGGCCTGGTAAAGCAGCAGAGGGTGCGGACTAACTCTTGGGACCCTCCACCCATGTGGGAGACTCAGAAGAGGCTCTTGACTTCGAATCAGCTCCGCCCTGACCATTGTGGCCATTTGGGGACCTAATCAGCAGATGGATCTTTATTTTATTTTTTAACTTTTATTGGAAAGTCAGACTCACAGAGAGGGGAAGACACAGAAAGGTCTTCTGCCCACTGGTTCACTCACCAGGTGGCCGCAACAGCCGGATCTAAGCCAATCTGAAAGCAGGAGCTTCTACAGGGTCTCCCATGAGGGTGCAGGGTCTCAAGGCATTGGAACATCCTCGACTGTTTTCCCAAGCCAAAAGCAGGGAACTGGATGGGCGTAAGAGCAGCCAGGGCATGAACCAGCATCCATTTGAGATCTCAGTTTGTTCAGCACGAGGATTTAGCCACAAGGCTATCACGTCAGGCCCTAAAAATAAATCTTTTCAAAAAATGCTTTGCATCAACAGTAAAGAAAAGGAGATTAATTACCCACTGACCTTTCTGTTTTCTGGGTCTTTTTCATTCTTAGGCATCTGTCCCCATCTCACTTACCCAATTATTAATGCCTTCTGAATTACAGAATGGGATTCAGGAAACATTACCAGAGTGAGCAAAGCCTACTCGATTCTACTCTGTTCTGTGAGACCACTTTGGGATGGGTGCTGTTTCAAGGTTTAAACTCGTGCTAATGTATGGAATTTAGCCAGCCAATATCCTAGATGTTAAGGAAGGTAACCAAATTCCCCAGAGATCAGGCAGACCACACCAAAGGAGTGTGGTTAAGGAAAAATTACAGGTGGGCATGCGGAGAGAGAAACTGAAATTCATCCAGGTTCTTCTTCTTGCACAAGTGTTATACATGTGATGTAGCACAACTTTGACCACCTGGCAGAGGAAGACACAGGCCATTCTGTGCATTACAACATCGGTTAAATAGGATTTAATCTCAGGACTGCCTGACTACAAAGGTCACACTCTTTCAACTGAAGCAGATATTAAGATAAAGAAAGAAGAAAGGGACTATCAATACACTTAGCAACATCAGCATGATTTTAGTCAATATATTCAAGCTAAATCACACACACATAATAAAAACAGACTGAAACCGGTTACACAATATGAAGTCCATGTCACCTCTTTCTGAAATTGTTTTTGCCTATCTTTATTGATTTGATTACTCTGATTTTTGCACTGACAGCCATTTTTGTGGTGGCCTCCTGGTGATTAACTACAACACACATCTCCACAAGATCCGAACACATTTAAGCCCTTAAACGAAAGAACAAGCTCTGACTTCGATGATGTGCAACATATGCAATTCATTAACCCAAAGTATCACAAGATCTCGTTTTATATTAAGGGGCCCTTGATAGAGTGAACTATCTTCTGCACAGTTTCTTTTCAAGGATGACATGCTTCAATAAAGGCAAGTGGTAGGAGGACAATTTGGCCTAAAAGAATTACGTACAGTCCAATGTGTTGCTTGCTTGCATCACTTTAACCATAGGGATGGTAACTATTCACCAAAGCCAAAAATAAAAACTGAGGCTCAACTAATAACTTCAGTCTCATAAAGAAGAGGTAATCACTTACTCGTCATTCAATTAATATTCGACTGAAAACCACTACTTGCCAGGTGCTCTTCTATACCCTCTAGCTACTGATGCTTACCTTGCAGGAGATAAACTACAAAAAAAATCACTACTGAGATAATTACAGAATCTCCATGGGATCAGGTTCCCAGTAGAAGAAATGGGTTCTGGTGAATGCAAAACAAAGGAAGCACCTAAAGTGTTCTGGGGGTTATAGAGGTCTCCCATTACAACAGGTACTCTAACTGAACTCTGGAAGAAAGTAGGTACAGGTTGGGTGAAAGGGGAGGGAGATATGGGCAGGGAGCCCAAGGAGTGGCATAAAAGCCTGAGATGCACAATTCCCAGAGAGCATTCTTCTGAGGCTCAGGGTAGTGCAGAGAAAATGGAGATGGGCGAAGATGGCATATACAGCCTTGGGAACCACAAGCCAGTTGGACTTCAGAGACAATGAGAAGGCCATTAAGGGATTTTAAGCAAAAGAGGAAAGTAACTTGTTTAGTTTGTTCCAAGATTTCCTTAGATGTTATGTACAGAATAAATCAGTGTTCCATAAGAATTCTGAAGAAATGATGGTTTGACTGGAAAAATGGCAATGGGGTAGAGAAATGTGGATAGCTTTGAAACACAGGATTAAGTATTTGAAAGTGGAAGAAATGCTATTTGGATATTAAACTCACCCTGAGCTACAAAAACTATCATATAAACTACTACATTCATTCACTTTCATGACAACAAGCTTCTGGCTTCTGTTTAATCTGTGTTAAGCCATTTTGCTGCATTTATATTCTGTATCAGGTTTATAATGCTAACCTTTTTTTATCTCTTCAGCAGTATAGCTCTTGGCAACACTGTCTTTCCATTTTCATGTCCATTTGTGGATAACTCATGTCCTGTCTTCGATGCCATCTTTAAGCTATCCAGAACTTGTTATTACTTTTCCATCACTTAACATTGAACAGAGAAGACCTCATCAGAGACAGCTGACTACATCCCATCATCACCATTGCCTATTTTTCTGTACTTCCTAAAGATCTTTGCTTTATCCATCATTCTACTTTAACATTTCCCAGCATCCCAACCACATAAACAACCACACACCTTTTGGAGGGTATACTGTGAGAAAACAACACTGACTAGGTATGGTATAATACTCACTCTAAAGTAAGGATAAAAAGGAAAAATTAGTCCAAGATATAAACCCTGAGTTGGTGTATATGTGAAAGAGAGAACACACATACATGGTACAACGGTAATTAACAATGTAAAACCCACCAATGGTCTAGTGACTTGCTGGGGATGGAAAAGCTAGCCAGCGGTAAGAAACTAAAACCAAACCAAAATAAGACACTGCCCTGTTTTCAAGAACAGGCACCTGTCAGCAAGCATGACATAATGTAAGGCTGTAGTCAGTGAGGTACTTTTTGTTCCCGAAGCAGTCTGCAGGTGAAGGAATCTGGAAGCTGTGGCTCCCACAGATATTAGCAACCCTGCTCTGAGTATAACAGGTTAATTTACATATATCTTCTGTACATCATGCTTGTGATATTCAGTAATTTGACAGTTGATATTGAGATACACTCAAGTAGGTATTGTAGATTATTTAACCAAAAACATTTTTTTGAGCAACCAGCAGCCAACAGATTCTGTATTAGCTACCAAGATTTTAAAATTGAATCTGAAAATAAAAGTTTCTTCAATTGTGCAAAGTCAAGTTTTATGGAGGAAAACAGATGAATATTAAACTGTTACAAAGTCCTAGAAGAGGATATGCATTTCCATGGGAAACATGAATATGGGATCAATTACACTGGTTTGAGAGGCATGATATTTGATTTTGGTATATACAGATTATTGCATCAAATTAAAAATAATAGAAGGGTTTCTCCAATTGTAAAACATGGCATGGCAAAATTAGTGAAAGAATAAAAGATTGTGCTGGACTTAATGGCTAATATGCAGGTGGATGATGGAAATTGGAGGGCAAATCTGGAATTGCTGCTTGGGGTTCTGCAGGATGTACTCCAAGTTTCATCCTGTAGAATAGTGGGAAAAGAGCTGAGCTAGTTCCAAGAGGGAGGTAAATCATGTTCCAAGATGGTTACTGGTTGAGCTGAATGGTTTCCTGAGCAGTCATAGGATAAACGCAAACCACGCTTAAAGAGAACACTCACACCAAAAATAGAGATCACAACTGCTTACAACTGATTTTAAGAAAACCAAATCTATCAAGTATGAGGTATGAATATTATGAGTGAAATGAAGAGTAAACCCAAGATGAATGGTTGCAAGAATGAATAGAAAACAGAAGCAATGCCACAGTAAAAGCAAAGGTCCTTAAGACCCAGACTACCAAATATTTAATTGGCTTCTGGCTGGTACACTAACAATTTGACCTGGTTAAAAGGAATGAAGACAAGGAAGCTCTCCCATGGTGAGACATATATGGGCTAGGAACTAATACAATCAGATTTCACTGTGAAATTCTTCCCCCCTCTTTTTTTTTTTTAATCTAAACTAGAGACAAAGACAGCAGTAAAAACAGAAGATGCAGCTCTTTCTTATTCCGGATCACTACCCAAACGCCCACATCAGTCATGGTTGCTAAAACTCAACCAGCTTTGAAACTCAATTCAGCCCAAAACTTAAACCAATTCTCCCACTTGGTAACAGAGACTCAAGTTCTTGACTATCTGCTCCCTCGATGTGTGCACAATCGCAAGCAATTGTACTGACAGTACAGGAGCTGGGACTCAACTCAGGCACTCTGATTGGGACATCAGAGTCATACATAGTGTCTTAACCACTGTGCCCAATGCCCATTCAAGTTTAATGTTTTAGAAAGATTACTGTGAAAGTGCAATGAAAGATGGAGTACAGATATAATGAACAGTCACAAGGGTGTTCTTTTGTGAAAGTAACTGAAAGGATTGGTGAAACTTCAGCTTTGGCAATGCACACAGACTGCAGTAGCCCCACAAAGAGGGGGGAAGGTAATATGATGCCAGAGTCCTTGAGCAAGATTTCTTTGGTCTCATTTATGGGATATGTAGGATTTAGGTTGGTCTGAATAAGGAAAGGACTCTGCATTGGAAGGAACCTTAGCCAAACTTTTCACAGAAGAGCAAATTTGGCAGACTCCAGAGTCTGGTCCTACTTGACATCTCAATATTCATTTTTGGCTCGCTGTATAAGCTTCATATCATGGGGGAAAAATAACTGAAAATGAACTTCATTTTGATTATCATTAAAGATCTCAGAATTTGCCAGCAT
Organism: Ochotona curzoniae; assembly: GCF_017591425.1. NCBI lineage: Eukaryota > Metazoa > Chordata > Mammalia > Lagomorpha > Ochotonidae > Ochotona > Ochotona curzoniae. The sequence continues at coordinate 19,505,108 of NW_024465582.1, read as the reverse complement.
CATTTACCTTTAAAAATTTCAGTACAAAATTCCGGGGTTAGAATCAATAAAGAATAAATTCATACTCATAACATTATGCAAGACACAAGCAGAAATTTCCAACGGTCCATTCCTACTCTATTCTCAGAAAATGTACTACCCTGTTATATAGTATTACATACCATGATGTAATGGAAAGAACTTGGACCACCCCTTTGCTAACTAAATGATGAACATGACCTTGCAACAGAAAAGGACTCCTACTTGTCAAAAAAAAAAAAAAGATACAGCCTAATAATCTGCACATTGAACTGCAATAACTTCAACCAAGACATTCTCCAGACTGATCACTGCTTTTTTAATGATTCCATTGACGTCAGATGATGTCTAGTGCAACCAGCTATTTTTGTATATCAGTCGAAAATGCAGGAGCTATCTCTCCTCTGAATTAGATCACGCAGCACCAATGAAATGTGTGCCTTAGCCATAAGACAGATATGCAGGCACATCTGGCTTATATTAGAGACAATGAGTTTCCCTCCATCTGCCCTGCAGCAATGGTTGCAATTGTCAATTGTGCAAATCACAAAGTATTATTTCTTGCAGTGTTTTTAAGAAAGAAAGAAAACAAACATCTTGCATTGCTGATTCACAAGGGAGAAAAAAAATAGAACACAGTGCACAGAGCAAAGGAACCTTTAGGAGAGCAGAATTGTGAATGCCAGATGCCAGACAAGAAAAGGATTAGCACACATAACTGGTGCCTGCTTCTCAGGAGACACGTGATTGGACTCAGAGCATAGAGGTCCTGGGTCCAAGGACTATTGAGGCAGTGGCAGGTTCTACAGAAATCTTCCAAACGAATACATGAGGACTCAGACATTATTGAAAATGCCTCATGATATTACTGGTCAGAATTCCATGTCTAAGAACACAGCAGCACCCTGACTTCCAGTAATACCTCACACAGAATGACCTGAGTGGTGTTGGATATATATGGCTCACATGCTTTCATATTGTGCTAATAAGCAATGCTCAATAGACACGACGCATGTTCAAGAAAAGCCTTTAAACCATGATGACAAAAGTTGTATAGATCTTTAAATCCTCCTAAGTAAAGCCAATTTCGTACATAAAATTATACTTGTTTTAGAGTTTAGAAATTCTTATTTTATAAAAATTTGGGGAACTTGTCAACTCTTTGTGACTCTAGGCTGCTCTCCTGAATTCAATACATTGAAATGTTAAAACCATAGCTTGCTGATTATATTTTATGACAGTACTTTTCAACTCTGATTTTTAAATCGTAGGTGATATTATTAGCTTGTGGGTGTCAAACACCATGATGAATTTGCCTTCTACCTTTTCAATACACTTGCTTTTCTTGCTTTCAAAATGTAAAATATAGCATCTCTATTACAAAGTGATGCAAGTTTGCTATAATTTCTTTTCAGCTATCATACAACTTATGGGACAAGTCTTGTAAAGCTTAGATACAAAATTTGTTCTCTTTCCTTGATGTCTTATACACACTGGTTAAGGAATCTTTTTCATGTTGTAGGGCAGGCAGCTATTTCAGAGTGAGGAGCTTGGAAGCTACTCCCCCTGCCAATTCTGTGGTCTCTCCTGCCCACTTGTGACACTCACCTAGCATCACTTGGAACCTGAGGGAGCAGTATTGTGTTGTTGCATAACCACTCCCCTCACAAGCCCCCATAAAGGCATGTGAGAGGGAGGGGCATGCTTTCTTGGTCACATGTTTTCATCACTCTAGCACTCTAATTCTTGGCCTCCTCAGTATCTGCTTGTTGTCTGGCTTCCCACGTACAGACTCTGAGGACAGGTATTCCCTGAGCATGGCCCCTGTATGTCTATATTCCTCACCCTCTGTTCACTGCTTGGGTTGGACAGTGAAGACATTAATGCTAAGATGCTTTGTATTTCTAATTTCCATACTTTCAAGAGTTCCAGGTGAGGTGAGGCCTAGCAGTAATGGAATGTGGGTAGAGAAGCCAGGAAAAGGTGAATGTTTGCAGCTTTCTAAATGTGCCCAGACTGTCTGCTGTATGCTTCTTAAAATTACTTATATAGCTGGAGAAGCTGGAACATAAATCTCTAGTTTAACAGATGGGCGTCAGGAAAACAGGCATTTGTTCCTCTCAGGGTTTTGATTCAAGCTGGATTGCCATACGGACTTGTCATTTGATAATGTTATCACCACATTTGGTTAATAAAGACTCCTTAATGCACCCTAGACTTGCCTGGCATGATGTTGCTTGCACCCTGCAACAATTCCTTCTTTATTTTAGTGTATGGTCAATAACATGAGGCAAGACAACAATACAGCAATGACCCTAGCTTGAATGTACATGCAAAGACTACACCATGTTCAGCACTTTATTCCTGCATTTCTTAACTTTGGAAAATGAGTGCCCATTCTTGTTCTTTCTAATGACCTTGTCTCTATTTCAAGGAATCATATAATTTTAAGATGGCTTAACTGATAAAAATCAATAACATGGAAGATTCAAAGACCCTTCTACCATTTTGGCAAAAGAAGAGAACATACAAACATATGCATAGAAAATCTCTGGAAGGATACACAAGAAACTAGTAATTCCAGTTGCCTCCTAGATTAAGACTACATGGTTTAGAGACAATGATTGCATAAACATTTTCATTGTATGTCTTTGTGAGCCATTTAAAAATCTAAAACATGTGCTATTTTAGCTGTTTAACTATGTATGCACACACAAACACCTAAGCTTAAATATAAAACTGCAAGGGCTGCCAAACAGTAACACTTCTTGTTTCAAATCCTCACATGGATGCAGCTCTCCTGAATACAAGAGATCCTAAAATGTCCTGACCCCATAAGCCTGTATTCTCTTACTCATGCCATTTCCTTTACTGCATTACTTTTCTCAAGATGTCAGATGTCGATGCCTACACTCTCCAGCTTTCCATTTCCCATGTGCCAAATCAACACACCTTCTCTCATTATGCCCAGGAAAGTTCCAATGCCCCAGAAAACTGCCTTTGTTAGCCCATGCAGAGAAACACTATTTTACACACCTTCAGGTGGTAGATCAACAATGATTTCATCCTATACTCCAGCCCTGCTTTCTTTCTAGAATTAAATCACTCCTAGAAAGTAAATTAAAATCCAAGTAGATAAATAAAAATGAGATTCTGTCAATCTTTATTTTCTGTCCTTACGTGAGCTCAGCTGATGCCCTTGACAAGAGAGCCACTCAGATGTCACACACGAGACAGAAGGGAAACATCAGCCTCGCTAAGCTATCCCAAGCATGTCAGTGATGAAGCATGCTTTCTTCTTCGCAGTAAAGGATTGTTTAAGGCGGCCTAATTTATTCATCACAGGCAACCAGTAAGTCACTACAGAAACCATCTTTTTCACTTTCCCTACCTTAAAAAATACAGTGTTTTTTCTGCCTTCAGTTCTTTTGGTAATTTATTACCTTTGCCTGTTTGAGTCCAGGAATTTGACTAATATACCTTAAATGGAATTTTAAATGAAAGAGTCATTTATATCAAGAAAGAATTGCCATTATTCTAAGGGATAGTGTAATTCAGGTAACAGGCCAAGATTCTACAATATGGGAAAATCCATCATAACAAACTCCAAAAAAGTAAAATGTTGCCACTTACTAGGGTTCATGTATGCATGACATTTGTAAATTTCATTTGAAAAAATCAATCTACGTGTTGCCTTCTTTTTAAAAACCACTGAGTTATGTTTTACTAGAATGTAGTCTGCTGTGAAGAAATTAGAGACAATAGAATTATACTATGAGTGAGTTAGGCTAGACAGGCCAGGTCTCCTTTGGAATGAGGAAACGGGAAGTTCCCTTTACTAGTGGAAAAGATGCTTGTCTCTCCTTTTTGAGCAAGACAAAATACCAATCTGACTCCTGAGTTTTTAGTTGTAACACAGGAAAAGCAAAGAAATAGTGATCCCACCCTCCTAGCTGCGCCATGAGGATACAAAAAAGTTGCCCATGGACCCCTTCTGATGACCTTTGCTGTTTAATAAGGAACAGACCACACAGCTCCTGCCCTCTGATGGGTTTTGTCCTCTCAGTGGTTCATGATTAACTGCTATTCTGTTGTTCCAGAACTGTGCTTTAAAAAAGAATCCTGCTCTTGATAAGTTCTTGGGCTTTCCTCCCAGAAAGCCTCTTTCCTTGATGCCACAGCAGGAGCTTTCTAATTTCAACAAAATCTTGCTTTGTTCATTGTCCTGTCCACATGCAAACCCTTCTATGTGAGGTGAAAACCTTCACTGGCCTTCACTGTTTCCCCGTACAATAGAGCTCAACTGGGCCAGGTGTGCTTAACACAGGGCATTCCGTAGTGAGTTTACGTATTATATAATGAACTCCTGTTTCAGTTGTGGATTTGGTGTGTTAGGGCTATCTCTCCAAATGGAACATCTCCTCCTTGAGGAAGAGAACCTAATATTATGTGCTCCACTGCGTTTGCCTCTGACATGGAATGAATATTCAAAAACAACTTGAGAAACTGTAGGGAGGCAGCAATAAACAGCCTGAAGGAGGAACACTTGGATTCAGACGAACAGGCCATTTTCAATAAGGATTAATGTCCTTGAAAGGAAAATCAATTTAGTATTAAAAATCAAGCATACAGAATAAAATTCTCAAGCTTGCCTGTTTCTAACAGTGAAAATGGTATCTTTATGATACAGGTAAGTTATAAGGAAAACTAGATGACTATAGTTTACATACCATGATCTACTTACAACAATGGTTCTGAAGAGGAAGCGTCGTTTAAAAAAGGGGGAGTTGGAGAGGGAAAAAGGAGGGAAGATTGAGAAAATAATTCAATGAAGTGAATAAGCAGTGAAGCTAAGAGGGGGCAGGAATTTCTAAGACATTGGCTAGTCCTACATTTTATTGTTCATTTGGGTGGTAAAGCTCAGAATAAATTATTTCTCAGCTTGTTCAGTTGGTTACCATTTTAAAAGGAAAGATACATCCCCTTGTTGAATTAGACATTGCCCATTGTTCCATACTCATCAGCTTAACTTAAGAATGGTTAGGTGGTATGTTCTACCACTGGTTATGACACAAAGAAACAGTAGGCCGCTGTTCCTATGAAGTCATTCCCAAGACTGACCTATCCCAAGAACTGTCTACCACTCCTGACAGGCTCATTCACCCAATTCAAACTACTCTGCCTTGGAAGGACAGAAATGCTCAATCACTTTCCCATTGAGGTAAGTATTATCTGTTGGAGACCACTTAGTAACACTTAAAACATGACTACTGCATACTTACGTTTGTAGGCTCTGATTTGTCCCTTTGATGGACCTTTGACTTCTAGCCCCCAAAAGCTCTCTATTTGCATTACTACAATACTAACAGGAGGCCATGGACCAAAGCTAACCAGATGCAGCCATGGTTTCCCCAGACTCCGCTACATATCATCATAACTGCATAATGGTGTAGTTCATTGCACTCTGACTATTCTAGTGAATGGATGGTCACTATACGGGAGAGCACAGAAAGGAGCAACGTTGTTGAGAAGGGATTGGCAGAAGTAGAAATGAAAATGAATCCACCAGGGAAATATGCCCAGTGGTGTGGGGGCCTGAACATATCTATAGTTGAATTAAAATGTGTTCACAAGGACACGATACTCTTCTTTACTGTGGTTTATTTCAGGAACTCTTTATTCTATACCTTGTTTAGGATTATCTGTTCCTTTTTTCCTTAATATTTATATTTCTGCATATATGGAAAATAAGAAAGGCATCTAATTCCTAATCTAGGATCCACATAACATAAAAAGGGAACAAGTTCAACCAAGTCCCATCATTCCATAAATCCTCAGAAAAAAGGTAGAAGCAGGTCTAAAGCCAGAGGGAAAAAGGAAATGCAAATCCGGAAAGCCACAGCCTTCCTGGAACATGTTCTTCCACAGTCCAAGATATGGGACCTGCATTGATCATTATTAGACCTAACAGGTGAGGGGTTACGTCCTGATACGTGTTACATAAAGGGGTTTCAAAAAAATTGAAGATTCTTAACACAACTTTTCAGAGCACCTTTATATTTACTTTGAACACAATATGATCCCAATTAAGTTATTTCAGAAAGTATAAGCAAAAGTTTTGCGTATCTATTGCCTATTTGAAGACAAAAAAGAAAAAATAATAGGATTATGCATTGCTTAAATCTCCTAGATGAGAACTAGTTTATAATTTCCCCATTAGAACTTTAACTTTAGAAGTAGATTGCCTATCATGAAAACCAAAGGGAAGCAATGGTTGGCTACAGTAACAACTTTGCCTAAGGGTATCACGGTAATATTTTCCATTTCTTAGCTCCAACTCCAGCCTGAAACATTCCCATGTTTTCTGATTACTTCTATTTCAATAAGCCAATTGCATATCATAGACTTCATAAAAATTTATCTCTTAAAAAATGTAACCATAAGTTTTTGTACAAACCATTGGGTGAACTATTGCTTCTCATAAAAGAATAATACAAGGGCAGGTATTGTGGGAAAGTGAACTAACCTGACACTTCCAAGAAAGGTACTGGACGTCAGAGTTCTGGTTATAGTCACATTGACCATGCTTCCATGCCCGCTTCCTGATAATGGACCTGGGAAGGCAGCAGAGGTTGGTCCAAGGACTTGTGACCTGTGTGGGAGATGAGCATGCTGTTCCAGGCTCCTGGTTTCACCTTGGCTCAGATCTGGTTGTTTTGACCATTTAGATGATGAATCAGTAAATGGAAGTTCGATCTCTTTCTGAGTCTATAATTCTACATACATGCATACATTACATAAAGAAATCTTTTGTAAAAATAAAACCATACCAGGAAAGGAAACTCTGCTTTAAACTGCTGATATTTAAGTCCTAAAATGACTTCATCTCCCTTAGCCAAAAGATTTTCCTTGACCCATCAAACAAATCAGAATACAATGAGATCTACATGTATATAGAAATAATTTAGACTATTAAAACATAAACAGATTATTAATACATAAACAGAGTTGTGTTGCTGCTTCCTTTTTATATGCAGAAGCTGAGAACCATGACTTATGGCTTATTCCAGCTAGTAAATCAATATGTATTAGGCAGTAAATTTCCATCACAAAAATGAATATGTTGTTGTTGCTTGGATACAGGTCCCACCTTATCTGCATCCAAAACTTCTGTTTTACTTCCCCACACTGACTTCCTTTTTGCAGAAACTATCTTTAAAGAATAGTCAAGAAACCCAACCAAGTCATCTGTAAAAATTTATCACCTCCTTTCCTTTTCAAAGAATTTTTTTTAGAAAGAGTAATAGAATAAAGGCATCTATATTACACAATTGTGTCTGTCTGTTTCTGCGGTTGTGATATTGTGATGTTGCTGACCATTTCTACACATCCCTGCTCTCCTCCCTGTCTCCTGCTTGCTCTAACATACTGACATATCCCAGGATCCCCACGAACTTGCTACAGGTAGAAATGTATGGGAGAGAAGTTTGGGGGAATTTTTAACACATTACATAAGTACATACAGAAAATGGAAGCCTCTTTTTCACGAGAATGTGGTTAGGTTGGGAAAAGGCATGCTCAGAGCTGATGCTTTTGATGAACTTGCTATCAATGGAAGAATAAAGTTGTATTTCCTTTAAGTTAACCTCCTACTTAAGGATTTTGTTAACCAGACCAATTGGGGGGCGAGAAAGGGGGAATGCTTTAATACAGAAATATATGGCTTTTTTTCCCCAAGAAATATTCTGAAAAATCCTTCAAAAGTGGAGGGAAATAAAGAGAATGCACAGGAACCTATTTCCAGAATGACACCAGCCCTCTTCTCTCCATGCCTGCATCAGCCTTTGCCTTAGCATGGTGATGCTCACCATGTGTCCTGCAGTGTCTGCTGCTGCTGCTGATCTTCCCAGGCAAGCATGGAGAACTGGACCAGCACTACAAACAGGAAACATTCAATACATGAGACAGGTTTCTAATTTGAGAACCTCTTGCCATTTCCTGTTCACCACTGAATGAGATCAGCTCATATCCACAATCTATTCTCTTGCTCCAAGATTCACAGCTCCTTTCTACATACCCCCACTCCAAGTCACTTGTATTTAACCATGCTATTCTCTCTGAATTTAACATTTCTTGTCATTTAACCCACACTTCCATTTTTGAAGAAATAGGAAACTGACTCATTTCTTCATGGACAAACTCAAAGTGATTGCAACAGCAACAAAAATTGATCATGTTAATTAAAATCAAGAAACATTTAGCAGGTTAGAATGAATGGCCATCTCCCACAAGAAGTGATCTCATTGCCAGTCTCTCAGAACCCTAAAAGTGATTCCACATGGGCACTGATTTGTATTCCAGCAGCCCCACTTTCCAAACAGCTCCCTGCTTGTGACTGGGAAAGCAATCAAGGACAGTTCAAAGCCTTGGGACCCTGCACACACGTGGGAGACCTAGAAGAGGCTTCTGGTTTTGGATCTGCACAGCTCTAGTCATTGTGGCCACTTGGGGAGTGAATCAGTGGATGGAAGATCTCTCCTCCTGTGTATCTCACTTTTCAATAAAAATAAATACATCTTTTTTTAAAAAAATGGCTTCATGATGCCTGTGATTCCTTGAACGGTTGTGATATAAGGCATGAATTTTGTTATCAATATCTTAAGAAATATTAGATGAGTATTTATAAATGGACTGCCCATTTCCAAATGTAAACACAATAAAATAGGAAAGTAAAAAAAAAATCACATTGTGCAGAAATGGTTTCAAAATTCAGAAAACATTTATAACATATTAGGTAGAACATTCTGTATAGCTTTAGAACACATTAAGTTCCCAGTTTCACAGGGAATCATCTTTTATAGTAGAGTTGTTATGTTTAGACATGTCAGAAAAAGAGATACAGATAATGGGTAGTGATACTACTAAATCAATCTTGAAAAGTTGTTTTGACTTCTTAAGATCAGATTGAAGACCCAAAAGGACAAATATCAGATGTTCTGATATAAAGCAGCCGCCACGTAAATTCTAAGATCAATAACCCCTTCCTTACTTTTTTTGCTGCAACCCATGCATTTTGATGTTTTTGTTTTTATTGTCATTTCTTCCAAATAGTTTATTTCCTCTTACCAAATTGTTCACTGACTCGTATATCACCAGTAGCATCATTTTACCAAAGAAGCTTTTGTGTTTTTTCACTTCTTCAATATGTGTTTTTTATTCAGCAGCACGTTGTAGAACTTCATGGTGCTGTAAATCTTTTATTTAACTTCATTGCTGTTGAAATTGTTTCATGGTTTCTCATTTAAGAAAGTATAGTGACGGCATAATGGAGACCATCATATCCAGATGTGAAGTTACAATGCAGTATGCATTTCTACTTTCAAATCAAAGATGGACTCCAAATGAAACTCTTGAATATATCTTGACAATAGGATGCTGGACTGTCTGGCATTGCCTGTACTGGCAATGTCAGGACACATTTAAATAACAGACTGATGGACTTACAACTACTTATGAAGGACTGTACTATTGTAATAATATGGGGAAAATCAATCGGGGAATTTGGAGAGAGGGAAGGGAATTCCCAGACTCTATACAATTGTACCATAAAATTTAAAAAAATAAAATTACTAGAGGAGGCCAACAGTGATGGGTCTAATACTTGGGTGCCTGCCACTCCAGTGTGAGACCTAGATCGAGTTGTAGGCTCCTGGGTTGAGCCTGCCTCAGTCCTAGCTGTTACTGGCATTTTGGAAAATGAATCCAAACACCTCTCTCCATCGGACTTTGATCCTCTCTTTTTCTGTCTTTCTACATTTAAAATGAAATGAAAATAACAGTTTTTATGAACGCTATTAGAACAAAGAGGAGGTGGGAGTTTAAAGACAAAATAGAACACTAAAGTTATGCTTCAGTTTGCATACTGCCAATTTCTTTCCAGAAGCATTTTAACATAATTTTAAAGAAAAAAAAATATTTATTTGAAAGGCAGAGTTACAAAGAAAGAGGGAGAGAGAAATGAATCTTCCATCTGATGATTCATTACCCAGATGACTGCTGTGGCCAGCACCAGACAAGATGAAACCCAGGTCAGCAGCTTCATCCAGGTCTCCCACGTGGATGTAGGAACCCAAGCACTAGGACATCCTCTGCAGCTTTCTGAGCCTCACTAGCAGGGAGCTGGATAGAAGTAGAGCAGCAGAGATTCATAGGATGGTGGCTTTGCAAGCAGTGGCTTAACTCACTAATGCCACAATGCCAGCACTTTAAATACAGATGTTCAAAACTAGGGTTAGAAGGTCTAAAACATTCCTCACTAAAATATATTAGTCTAAGTTTGTATATCTGCAAGACTTATTACACAGTAGTTTGAAACTAGATCTTACAAACTATTAATATTTTTCTGTTCCAATACTTCTGGCGTAAATATTTCAGTATTTATCCAGATTCCTGGTAGAAACCCATGATAAGCTATAGGGAACTAGTTACTCTAGGGGGTGACCACTGCTGTGCTATATACTGTCCATTTTGAAGTCATTAGGGTAATTTTCTATCATTTTTATTCTTCATTTTACTTGTGAATTTAGGTGTGATTTTTTTTTCTTGAAATAGCTAAATTTTGGAAAAAAAAACTCTAGCTGGCAGTTTAATAAGAGTAGATCCATTTTTTATGATACATTTTAATTTGTACACAGTGTCTTTCTACCATGTGACTGCTATGTGCTGGTGTCTTTATAAGATAAACAGATTTTATTCATGGTCTGGGAAGCAAACACTGTGCTGTGCCTTTTCATTTCATTGATGAAACCTCATCACATATAACTTGCTCATCTTAGCATTTGTTCCTGCTGTTGCTCTTTATTCACATTATCTATCTGTAGGACTGTTAATTAAAATCAGAGAAGTTGTAGGATTCCCCCATACACCTTGGACATCAGTCCGGACCTAATGATGGGCACAGTCTAAAAGCACTAAAACATTTGGACAATTTAGTGCCTCAAATATTTGAAGCACAACTTTTCCCTGGAGACAGGGAATGAACAACCAAAGCCTGTGTGTCTGAATGAAATCATTACCTGTAAGTAGAAGATAAATAATTTCATTAAAAAATTAGTTCCTCCACATAGGTTTAGGTTTCTGTGGGAAAGATTTTACTCCTTAGAGGACATTGGAGAATGCAGGGAAAAGGTTTTTGATTAGCATAATGAGAAAAAAACCGAAGCTTTTAACACAGTGAGACCATATCCTCCAATTCCTAGAGGAAATATTCAGGTTTAATAAAGAACTATGCTATCATAAGGCCAACACTCCCCCTGTGGAGAACTTAAGGGGCCCTTTACTCAGTAGGTATGACATGTGGGAGCTATCAAGGCAATAGACCATATCATCTTCTCTTTTTCTTTCTTTTTAAACACTTTACAGCGTAGCTTCAGGCTCATAAAACGAACTAATTAGGGAACTTCCTCTTCCTAATATTATAGTTAACATCCACTGCCAGCAACTGGTGATTAGATTTTCCAGTATTTGCATCAAGGTGTCTGCAGGTTTTATGTAAGGTTATGATCTAGGATGAACTGTTTAAATCTTATTTTGAAAAGTAATATATTGCACAAAACAGAAACTTTACTATAATTTACACAAGTATGGAATTTTTAATGGTGCTGAGACTAACGTGAAAAATAAGATTTGAAATCAAGGTTGATCCTAGGAAGAGCCCAGCCAGCTTCCATCATTTATGTAGATGTTTGAATAAACACAAGAGACATAAAACTTATACAACAGACTAGATACCCAAGCTAAGGACACAAGGCTAAGTGAAGCACACATTTAATTCACTCTTAGCCAGTTAAACATCGTTACCCTTCATTTTCTCCATTAAGAATATTCCTGTCTTTTAAATTGCATCAAGTATTGCACTTAATATTTTTAGTTGAATTACTAGCTTTTTTCAAGTCCATTAGAGGATGACTCCCTAAAGGCAACACAAATTTTTACATTTTTAAAAAGCTTTTAAAATGCAATTTCTCTTCTGTGACAGTGACCTAGGAGCTGTTCCTTATTAAAGTCCATGATTATGCTAGTAGCTCTCATTGGATAGATGCTTCCAAAAGTCCATGAAAATTGAATTGAAAGATAGATGGTTTGATGTGAAATAAACCATACCTGTTTCAAATTTGATTAAAATTTTTATATTCAGAGCTGATAGCATATTTATTCTTTTAAGTAAATTATCAATAAATGCAGATCCAACCAAGAAGGACTTTGAGGATTAACAGGAAATGGGAAAAATACATCAGAGGAATCTTCTCCATTCGTCACCAATGGGTGGCATCCGGTACATGCATTGGTCTTAGGTGAGATGATATACATAGACACAGGCAAAAGCAGGTGAGCAGAGTCTGTGCACACAATGTAGGGAAGGGAGTGATGGTGTAGGTGTTTGTGGACATGACATCCTCCTGATGGCTTCCATTTTAACAGTAACTTTGCTTTAAACTTAAAGAGTCCTATTCTCAGATACCATACTTATAACACTAGATAATTAATACTAAAAATGGGAAGTATTAATTTGTAACAAAGATGACAGCAACCACTTACACAGTACAATGTCCAGCTCATCCAGAAAAATAATGGTTTAAGTGAGTCTGGCAACAGCAGATGGATACTGCAAGATTCCAGTCAAACGATTGTTGAGACAAACATAGTCCTTAATAAACTTAGAGCACGTAAATTCTGTAGTGGAATGCTATCTTCCCTTCACCAACTACATACAGCAAAAGCCCATCAGTGCAGGTATATTTTCAGCTGGGGACTGAAAAACTGAAGGGGGAGAGAAAACTACAGGAGGCCAAGCACAAACCACCCAAAAGAATTAGAGTGCAAAATCCACAAAGCTCAGACAAGGCTGAGAATATTTGTATTCCTATCAACCATAAAAGAAAAATTCCAAGCATTAGAACAATGAAGCCAAGTTCACAACGGCATTTTATAATCCCATGCTTTAAAGCAATTAATTAACACTCTGAATATATGATTATGTTTCAGTCCATGTGTGTTTCCCGTTGTATAACCCTCACCAGCCAAATGAAGTTAACACCTTCTCTTGAATCCACTGTGCTTACTCTCCCCAGTATCTTAGAGACACTAACATACAACATGCAGGAGAGAGCCAAGTCTGAAACTGCAACCATGAAGTATTGCAAACCGCTTTTTATTCTCATGTTTCCCTGACAAATCTCTGTTCACACATTGCTTGGGAAATGGGAATATTCTGCCACACCAACCAATCCTTTGCCTTGAGGTTGAAGATACAGATTTAGCTTCTTGCCTCTCCCTGCAAGTCTTTAGATAGGGCCCTTAGTTCCCAAGCTCATCTTCTCTCTTAGCCAAGAATTGTCTTGTGTGCCATTTTTTGACCCCAGGTGAAAACTGTGTCCCTTCTTTCCAGCCTCATTTCAGGAACTACAGCCAAGCATGAGCTCTGAGATGCCTCCTAGCAAAAAAGGAAGTGCACCCTGCTTGGTCAGCCCTCCATTGCAGTCTACAGAACCTTTACCAAAATACTTATATTTATTTGTCTAGTATGTCATTATTTTATATCTCTAGCATCAGAATCATTTCAATATCAAGGAATAACTCCCTGTATGTACAAATCTAAAACTGTTGGGATCTAAGTTCTTAATGTACATTTCAGCACTGCCCTAGATTATGCTTCTGGATCAAGGGATGCAAAGAGGAGGACACTCCGGAAAATTCTTTCTGGTCATGGCTGCAGGGTTGTTTGTAACAAGACTGAGTTCAAAAGGGCAGTGTTCCTACAGTGCTAACAGCAGCAAGACCATTTTGTAGCTAGTGCAACAGCTGCTGCGACTGTTACTTTGTAGAACGACTATTTCCCTGGGATGATTCGGAGTGCTATTTCATATTTGTTTTTCAGCCTAGCCCTTGCTTTCCTGAGAAATTCAATCTTAAACAAAAACAAACAAAAAAAACACCACTCTTTGACCTTCATCAGCTTTTGTCAGTTCCCCCAAAGAGCTGGTATATCAATATCAGATTCAAAACTCAGATGTCCTAAATTCTGAACACAGGTTGATCCACTTAACTTGAGAGATTTGAGGCAAGTAACGAATCCATTGAGTCCCAAGTTCTTTAGCTATAAAAGGGAGAAAAGAGCCTTGCAAGATGATTGAGGGAATTAAACAATGCAGCAAATTAATGTCATCAAAATCAAGAACTTTAAAGCTTTACAAACAGGGATCCTTCCACGACTTGAACATTATGCTAGATAGACATTTTCCCCTCTTAGATACAAATCATTGTATTAGCTTGATACACCAAAACAACTCCAAATCTTCACTGGCTTATGATAGAATTTTTTTTCTTGCTCACAAGTGTGAGGCCTGATAGGAGCTTGGCTGAGGCTGCTGAGTGGCAGCACTTAGGGTCAGGCTCAGAATGCTCCACCTGCTGTCACCCTGTGGCTGGACCAGAGGCACCCAGGATGAGCTCTCCACACAGTGAATGGCAAGCCATGCTGAACACAACCTGGACATGGAGAGCCTGCTCTGACAGTTCACAATGAGTTAGACCAGAACATCAAAGCCTCCTGTTCACAAAAAGCAAGTGCAGAGTGAAGTATATGATTGTTGAATAATGCGTTCTGTGGAGCCACTCAAAGACTGAGGTGGTGTCATCTATTTTTGCATCTGAGTGTGTTAAACCTAACTCAATAATCTCACTGCTTACAGAGTATTTTCTTAGCGCAGTGATAAATTCCACAGCCATAGACAGATAAGAAATAGTTCTAAAATGGTCCTTAGAAATCACCCAAGCCTTCCAGCTAACTTTAAGGGGGAAAATTTGGACATGCGCAGTCATGTGATTTATGTTAGTATGTGTCTGATCTTTCCACCAGGTAATATCACTTCAGAGGTGTGAGAGGAAGTAGAATTCTTGCATTCTGGAATGTAGTCAATCCAGGTAAACAGGGAATGACACCAAAAAAGCCAGATCCCTTATATTGAATCCCCCTGCTACCGTTCACTGCAAATACTTCTGTCCAGGTTCAAAAATCATTGGGCACAAGAGGAGAAAGAGATGGTTTGGTGCATGTGGTGAATTAGGGCAAATCTACTTCCAGTGAAATAGTTAGGAGCAGATAATGTTTCCCTTTTAAGAGGTGTATCTGATTATTGCAACCTATGCATCCAGGTTTTTCTCTCCTTTTAAACATGATTCCTAGAAATATATTTCTGTCATATTTCTTGAACATATCCTTATAAGTCATTCTATCTGTATCTATCAACTGAATTTCAGATGAACCCATTTGCTCTTAGTAGAGAATAATCAGCATGTTTGACTCTGCTCAGTTCTGCCTCCTGGTGCCCAGATGAAACAAAGTATTCTTCACATGTGAAGCTGTAACCCTTGAGCAAGGAAGAGCTCAAAGTGGAGCACAGGATCAATCCAGCTGCAACAACAACGTGGGCCTTGTTAACCTCCACTTTCACTATCTGTGCTTTGCTGCAGGCTATAGCAGAACAGATTATAAATGAAAAAAAAAAAATGCTTCTTTCTAGCTCCCAAGTTCAGAATTTTAAATTCAAGACAATTTATTATAAGAAAGCCAAGTAGAGTTTGGTTGTATACAGGAACTCTGTCTTCTGCAGTGCTTACAAGCTTTTTATTTTCGTTAGGATTTTAACTGCTGAAGAAATATTGAATGCTCAAATATTGTGCTAATCTGATAGGAAAACCTAAATCTTTTTTATAGCAGAATCAAAATGAATCAGATTTACCCTAATCAATTTAACATTTTAGATGGCTTGTAGCACAAATTAAAGGCTACACTTATATTTTACTTAAATGAGACTAACACCAAACCAATATTTATTATTAACCCTTTACTTATATCAGTAATTTTGTTTTAATTTAAGCTGTTTGTGAGTCTGGTTATAAAATTGGTGTTTTACTTCCAAAGGTCAATTATTTAATTGAGTTATTCCCTAGAAGGTAAAGATTATTATTCTTATTTATCTCAGACAAATAACTGCCCATCCTGCTGGTCTGTTTGATTTCACCAGGAGCAGAGACAGAGAGGCAGGTCCCAGACAGGCAGTGTGGGAATAGGGTGGATTTCACAGCCCTGTCAGCCCCTAGGACTGAACTGGGTGCCATTTTGTTTAAGGAGGAAAAGCAAGCAAAAGGACTGAGCATGCGCTGAGCTGGGAGTGAACTTATTTCTGACTCAGTAACCTCAACAAGGTGGCATCATACAGGTTCCATCCAAGACAGGTCCAGGTAGCCCTTAGACCTGATGGCCAGCAGATCAAGACTCTAGTAGTGGCATACCAGTCAACATTTTGTAATGTGTGGCAAAGTTTTAGGACTGCAGGGACAACAGTGAGTTGCACATGTGCTGAGCTCAGTGAGAACACAAAATAATATATAGGAATGAGATGGACATTTTGGGATATGACCATTTATTTTTATCTTGTATTTATGTACTCATAGAATTGTGATCTTGCTACCCTTCATTTGTTGAATATTGTGGTTAGTGGGCATTAAGCCTATGATTATACAATGGACTAAAATTTTTGCATAACTTGAAGGCAGGCAGGGGATTGAAAGAGGGTAAAGGGGGAGACAAGCAGTGATCTACTTTTATTCTTATGAAACACATGAAATCTGTTCTTTATATTGATTATACACACAGAGAGAGACATATATATCATAGCCCTCCTTGCTTGAATATTGAATTGCTTTTCAAACCTTGTCTTCATAGAACCCAGAAGGCCAAATCTCAGTCATGACTATGAATCCTCCCTAACACCCTATTAACAGAGTTCTATTACTGCGGATTTATCATAGAAACAAGTATTAATAGATTGTCTACCTTGGGTTCTGAATAATTCACAGCTGCAAACGTAGCCCTGTATTTTGCCACCTTGGCATTCTTGGTTCCTCTGAGCTTCAGTTTCTCATGATAGTAAAGCTGTTCTGATGTAATTAGTGACGCGTGAACATACGTAACCACATTCCCCTGGCATCTTAAACAAATGCAATCATCTCACAGCAATCTCCAGGCAGAGGCTCTTCTGCTTTTCTGATTCCATAGATACAGAGCACATAGGTTATGGCTTCATTAGTCACCAATCATCAGTTATCAAATTGGAAAAACCACAGGCTACTGAATGTTTCTACTTTTCCCAGGTCTTGCATTCAATCCTATCCAATTAAATGCTCTGTTACATCTGTATTTTCTCACTCTGTTGACTAAATGCCCACTTTATCAGATAGAATTTTTTTTTTAAACACACATATGGGGACTATATCTATCATTGAATTCCCTAATGAAATTATTCTAGTTCCCGGATCCATGCAACATTTACTAACAAAATAAATTTGTGATACAAAACTAAAGAACTAAAGAAAGGTAGATCTATTCTTAAGAATCTGTTTAGCTTGAAAAATATCAATATTTTAACCAAAGTTCTATATGGCAATATTCTCTACTTCTCTCCTACAAAAGCAAGAATGTGACATTCACATGGGAGTGTTTCTTGAAGGAAAGCATTCTATACGTGATAATAGTATCTATGTAACCAGTTTTTTCAAATTCTGGTTACCAAGTCCTTATCTGTATTAGTTAAGCAATATCCATCTATCCAAGCATCGTATTTAATAATACTTGATAGTTCTCATTTTAACCTCAGGAAATTAGTGTGGATACAAACATTTTGTGGGAGTTATTGAAGTTATGTTGATAATGTTACTGTGTGCTTATAACAACACAAAGAGAATAATAAAACAATTTAATGAATGAATAAATAGTGTATACACAGAATAGGGTCTGATATCACCCAGCAAAGCTAAAAGCAACGGTCTGGCCTCATCTGAATCCTGATGCTTATCCGAGAGCTCTTCCAATTTTCTCTGATGGGATGGCTCTTTTTTCCTTCTCAGCTCTTACTGATGACTGCAACTGTTTGTTCTCATGCACTTACTGTTTATTACATTTTGGCAGATGCATTTGCCTCCTTACAAAGTGCTCTAAAAAAAACAATTTCCTACTTCACCGAAACAGGAATAGCAACAGCATGCTTTAACTGCATATGAGTTTAACACACACACACACACACACACACACACACACACACACACACACTTTTCCCTGACAGCCATCCGCTACTACGACGTAGTCTGTGTGTGAAGATATTTTCTATTTGTGGTAGTAAAGCAGTTATACCTTCTGAGGGATCTGAGAAAAACATGGATTTCACAGCAAACAAGTCAGTTATTCTTTCTGTGGACCATCCACCAAGTGACAATGATTGCAATCCTGGCTTCGGATTATCTCAGCTCCAGCCATCACAGCCACTTCGGAAGTGAACCAGTGGATGAAAGATCTTTGTCTCTCCTTCTCTGTATATCTGACTTTCCGATAATAATAAATCTTTTTTAAAAAGTAAAGATAGATAAAACTATCTTAAGACAAATGAAAATGGAAATATACCATAGCAATACATATGGGAAACTGCAACAACAGCTATAAGAAGTTCATAGCTGTAAACACAAGATGGAAAACTAAAGATTACAAATAAATTAATTTCCCAGCTCAAGAAAACAGAGTAAGTTCAAACTTAACAGAGGAAAGAAATAACAGAAATCCTAAAAGCAGCAAGTGTAATGCAGGCCAGAAAAACAAAATCGTTAAGCATAATATATCAAGATTCTAACAGGTAACTTATAGACAGCAGACTCAAATCTGCATTAGACATTAGCAAAAACTATTAAAACAGAGTGATCCTGACAGCCTCTTAATAGGAGCACATACGTGCAGAGCAGGGGAGGACCCAAGAGTGGAACAGCAGGTGGCTTGTATCCTAACCCTGGAGACTCCCAGTAACCTCCCAAATGCTTTCACCACAGAAGCAGTGGATACCTCATCAAGGACTATCAGTATGGGCACCAAGAACTGTATCCCAACTGCCAAGGAGATCACAAGGAATTGGAGTGCCCTCATAGGCCAAGAACTCTGAGGTCATCCATTCCCTATTGGATCTCCCACATGGGACAGAGGAAGCCCAGATCCTTCTTCACAGGTCTCATGACATCAGAACAGCTGGAAGCCTTGAGAGATCCTCAGAAACAGAAGAACAGTAAACTTCCTTCGGGACTCAGAAGAGAAGTTTTCTCTGGTCCTTACTTAGTTCCAACTTTGACCTCCCCACCCTGTCTTGCAGTGGCCATCAGGGTCACTCCAGAGCCCCCAAAATTAGATCAGATAAACAGAGACCAATAAGGAAAGCTTAGAACAGACAGGAAAAAGGCAGCTTGGATTCCCATATACCTTACTTAGGTAGGACACAAAGATCAATTACTCCTCACTGAGGTATTGCCGATTTCTCTGCACACCCCACCTGAAACTGTTGTGCTCCTCAATAGTTAATATATGGCTTGTTAGAATTATAAGACTGTTTGGATTATCCTAAAATTCACTAAGTTCAGTAAAATCACACTTGAATATTGTAAGATGTTAAATATAAATATGAAAAAAAAGACGAGGATGCTGAATAGTACCCTATAACTATTTTAAGGTTTATAGCAATCGGTTATGTATAATCTAAAATTGAGATGTCAATGAAGTAGTTACAGGATGTGGTTAACAACTTGACTTTTCTAACACATTAGTCACTCAGAAGCATGTTAGTGAACTTCATGTTGTTGTAAATTTCCATGATTCCTCCTGTTGTTGAATTGTGTTGTAGCTTTTCATTTGAGGGGATGATATTCCGCAGCTCTACTTTCTGATCAAGAATGGTCTCCCAATTAAACTGTTGAATTTATCTGGACGATATGATGCTGCAATCTCTGCATGGTCCATGCCCACAATAATGGAATTATGACTGGTTATGATCTGTACTACTGTAATGACATGCAGGAATTCAATATGGAGGGAGGGTTTGGGGAAGGGTTGGAGGAATCCCAGAGTCTATGGATCTGTGTCATAAAATGAAATAACAATTTAAAAAAATTGATCTGGTGTTTTGAAAACACTGGTATTGTAAAATATTTCAGAGTAATAAGGAAGCAGTGGATTCAATCAAAATACAAGAAAAGATAACTGATGTGCCAAGGACAAGTAAGATATCAAAAGCCTACTAAGAATAATTATATGCCCCAAAATAGATCATCTAGAAAGAATGAATAAATTCCTAAAATAAGTATAACTGACCAAGACTGAATCATGAAGAAACAGAAGAGATGAAGCCAATAACCTGCTAGATTATTAAATTAGTCCTCAAATATTTGCCAAAAAAGCAGCACCAGATGGCTTCAAAGATGACATCTACTAAGCATTTGAAGAATCGTCAGGGATCAGCACCATGGCTTCATGGATTTCAGCCGCTGGCTGTGATGCTGGTATCCAATGTGGGGTCTGGTGTGTGTCCTAGCTGTTCCACTTACAATCCAACTCCCTGTTAACAGTCTGGAAACCACCAAAAGAAGGCCCAAGTACTTGGACCCCAGCTCTCACCTATGTGACCCAGTTAAAGCACGTGACCTCTTGCTGAAATCAGGACACTGTGGCCAAACCAGCTGTCTCTCATTTTGTCTCTCCTTTTGTTTTTAACTCTCTCACTTTTCTCCTTCCTCCCTCCTCTCTCCCCAAATGACTTTTTTTAAAAAAACTTTAAGGCCCAGCACAATGACTCAACAGATAATCCTCACCTTGCAAGTTCCAGGATCCCATTTGGACGCTAGCATGTCCCAGAAGCTCCACTTCCCATCAATCTCCATGCTAATGGCATGGGAAGGCAATAAAGGATGGCCCAAAACCTTAGAACCCTGCACCCACAAGGGAGACCCAGAAGAAGCTCCTGGCTTCAGATCAGCTCAGCTCCAGCCATTGCAGCCACTTGGGGAATGAACCGATGGACGAAAGATTTTTTTCTGTCTCTTCTCCCCATACGTCTGATGTGACTTTCCAATAAAAATTAAAACTATTCTTTAAAAAACTAAAAAATTGAATATCAATCACCAAATTCTTCCTAAAGTTAAAGAAATTATTTCCATGGTCATTTTATAATACCAGTATTAACCTGATACCAAAGTCGGACAAGGATAGAAGACCAAAAAAAACAGGCCAATATTCCCAAAGATCATCAATGGAAACAACATACCCAAAATTCTAGCACAGTTAAAGAATCATTCAGCACAATCCAAAGAGATTTACTCCTGGGCTACAACAATGAGTCAACATACACAAAGCATCAACAATAATATGCCACAATAACAAAATGGAAGGCACAATGCAGATCTGTAGATGCAGAAAAACCACTTGAAAAAATACAACAAACCTTCAAAGATAAAAACTCTCAACAGATGAGATAGACTGTACAAATGCAATTATGGAAAAAGGCCAATTAGATCCCATAGTAAGTAACAATGTTTTAAAATCTCTTACCATAGGGGTAGCATGATGAAGCTATTTCGTCCATGCGATTTTGGGGAGCTTTATTTGATAAGTTCAAAAGGCAGAGAAATATTTTTACTCAAACTTTCATTCAACCATCCCTTGTAGATAATAGAATCAGTTTTGTGACTCTAATTCACTGGGTCTCTCCTGTTTGCCAACCTTGTCTGACATGTATCTCCCTGATGCCTGGTGTAGTAACAATACCTTTTAATCTCTAAATGTCAGCTATAGGGAAACCATAGAAACCAAAGCGTTCGTTTATTACAGTCAAGCCTGAGGCAAGCTCAGTACTGGACAGAATGCATATCTTGCCCTCAAAGTAATATGAGTTGCACATTTTAGTTCCATGATTACAGATCAGAAGGCTTAACTTACAGTAAAAATTCAAAAGGATTCAAACACATCAATGTTTAGAATTCTTGAAATGCGAGGAGGGTAAGAACTCAATCACATAAAGTGAATATGGTTAAGAGGTTAAATATGCCCCCACCTGAAAAGCTGTATTAGTTTCTATTGAACACGGTAATGGGGTATTTGGGCTTATTTCATCAATTACCACTAAAACAAGTCAACAGAAAATGGGGCAGAAGTTTGGCACAATAAGTCGTCACTGGCGATGCCTGCATCCTGCATCAGAATGCTTGGTTCAAACCCCAGCTCTTCATTTCTGATTAGGTTTCTTACTAATGTGAACCCTGAGAGACAGCACATAATGGCTCAAGTTTTAGGAGCCTGTCCATTGATCCTGGCCCCAAATGACCACAAGGGTCAAGGCTGGACCAAACAGAACCCAGGAACCAGAGATTTGTCTGCATACCCCACATGAGTTCAGTGACACAAGTGTTTAAGCCTTTTTCTGCGCTCCCAAGCATATTAGCAGAGAGTTGGATCAGAAATAAAGTAGCTGGGACATGAACTGGTGTCCATACGAGATATCAATGTTGCAGGGCAGGGGTTTAACGCACAACAACAAAATGCCGGCCCCAAGAGTTTAATAATTTTATAGCCTAACTATTCTGAAAATTTACTGAATAATCATCAGAAAATGACAACTGGCACAGTTAATGCCACAAACACACACACACACACACACACACACAAAACCACATCGAGGAGCTGGCCTTTAGCCTATGATAAAGACACATCTTGTATCTGAGTATCTGGATTTCATTCCCAGCTCTGGTTCCTGACTCCAGGTTCCTGTTAATGCAATCATCCAGAGGTTATCACAATGGCTCAAGTAATTGCCTCTCTGGCACCACATAAGAAATTTGGATTGAGTTCTAGGCTCCTAGCTGTGACCTAGTCCAGCTCTGACCATTGGAGACATTCAAGGAGTAAATCAGTGAATGGGAGTCTTCCATTCTTGGCCTCATTCTTTCTACATCCCAAATAAAAATGATAAAACTTCTAAAATCAAACACAGACAATATTCACTAAATAGCCAGATGCAGTCAGTAAGCATGAACAGGTCACCTCTTAAAATGTAACTTGGAGATGGACCGGGCAATCAAAAAAAGAAAGCCATTCATTTATCATGGATGCCTGGGTATGTCAAGTTCATTATTACTTTTATGTGGATCATCCTAGTTTGGTTAGACAAAATCATACATATTTATGGGATACAGTAGGATATTTTGACAGTGTGTGATTACCAACTTATACTAATCTACATATCCATTAGCACATTTTCTTCATTCACCATAGTTGTTTAGTACTGATCTTATAAAAATTGTGCGAATTATCCATGAACTAATAACACTGAATGTGCTGTGTAAGAATACTCAACAAAATAAAGTACATTTTAAGGAATAAAAGTATGTTGTGTAAGTCTGAACTTTACAGGGTGGGCCATATATCCTGGTCACATTTAAGAAATTTTTTTTTATCATCCCACCCATCCTATCATCTCAATAAACAATTTTCAGCCTTTTAAAGGAGACATCATCCTTGTGGTGAATTCACAAAGATTTATCAGTATTTTGTGGAGCTGCACTGAAAACTGTAGCCCAAAAGCCTCAAGATAAATTCAGTTACATGACAGCAAGGACTAAGGCACGTGGAGATAAAAGAAAAATTAGTTCAACTATGAAAGTGATAGACGAGGAGAGAGAAGACTGGAGGAAGGAAGTGGAGAAGATGAAGTTTGCTGTGTTAATCTTGAGTGTTTTTTTTAACCTACCTAAATAGATTTTCATAAAATAAGAAATGCATTAATGAAATATTAAAATTAAACCTCCAAGAACACATATTACACCCTTGCACTAATGCAGTTTATAAACTACACTGACAGTTTACATCTGGTTTGATGGAAAACATTGTAATCCTGCTGATTGAAAATAAGCCTAACAAGGTGTTTGGGAGTAGCCAGGGAATACTGAAAGATAGTAAGGAACAAAGTCAAACAAGTTCCAAGGGACAGAGAACAACTCTAATTCCTCTTCTACAACTTGCTTGTTGCATTCAGCTGATTGCTCACATAGATAAGGCAATAAAAACATAACCTGTGTGAAAACGGGAGCTGTCACTCTGAAGATTTCAATGTCCTTAGCAGCAAGAAGAAAATACTTCCATCACTCCCACTCTTACCTGGCCCTCTTCATTCTTACTGTCTGTGATCTAATATGCCTTAATTGATTGCTTATTTCCAAATGTTCAGCCTCCAAATCCAATCGCACACCCTTTAAGTATTCTAACAGTACCCTGTTATTTTCATGGAACTTGTATTTACTAATATTTACTTTTGTATCTGCTAATTTAATATTATTAGTTTGACTTAGTATACCTTAAATATGCATGGAAGTAGGTTTTGCTGCTGTTGTTGTTAATTAGTGATTGATTGATTGACTGACTGATACATAGCAACAGTTTGCAATGGTCGGAAATATACTCGCCCAAAGCTAGGAACTGGTACTCTACCCAGGTCTCCAACTTAGGTGGCAGCAGCTAATATCCTGAGCCACTGCCACTACCTCCTGGGGTCTGCACAGGAGGAAGCACGATCAGGAGCTGTACATCAAACCTAGATACTCTGATGTGGGACTCAGACCATCTTCAGTAGCTTGGGGGTGCTGGCAGCAGGCATCGTGGCACAGTGGCATAAACAGTTGCCATGTGATAATGCCATCCCATATCCCACACTTACTTCGGTCCTGGCTGCTCCACTTCTGGTCCAGCCCTCTGCTGGTGCACCTCAGGAGACAGCCAAAGACAGCCCAAGAGCACTGGCTGCTGCCACCCAGGAGGGAGACCCTGAAGGGATTCCTGGCTGTAGGCGTGAACTTGGTTTAGTTGTGCAGGTTTCAGCCATTTGGACAGTGAGTTACCTGATGAAATCTCTCCCTCTCTTCCCCCACCATCTCTCTATCTCTTCTCTCTCTGGCTTTCAAATTAAATAAAATCTTACAAAAATAAACAGAAGCTACATTATAGTCACTAAGGTAGCTATTTGTCTCCAAACTAGTCTTTTGATTGTAATTCCTATGAAATTTATGAAACTCCCTCATAATTTGAGCTCATTTTTCCACTTAAGATCATATTATGAACAAATTAGTAAGGAAAAATTGCTCTTCATCAGGCTAAAACAAGAGGAAATGTGACTAAATGAACTGATGTTTTGTGAGGTTTTCCTTGTTTTTTAAAGGATGTCAACTCATCAAGAAACTTTGTATCACTCAGTTTCACAATGTAACAAAAGTTGGGTTTTTGTTACTATTAGACTATTTCACCATTATTTATAAAAAAAAAAATACAACTACTCAACCATTTGGTACCTCCTCAAATATCTTCAATTTATCCTTAGTATTCTGTTTCATATTTTTTTTAATTTTTAAAATTTTATCAAGGGAACCGATTCCATGTATTTCACATATATACAGTTTTAAGAACTTAGTAACACCTTCCTCTCCTCTTGTGCCACAGTTCTGGTAATAAGGAAGATGGCTGGAAACTGCTCTGTTTCCATGTCAGATTTGATAAACTGTGCATATCCTGCTCATGGAGTTGTCAGGCCTCCAAGCATTTGACTGAGATAACCTCCCTCCTTGAAGTATTTGAAAAACAAATTGATCATTATTTTTGTAAACTGTTTCAGAGAGAGGTTATGTTCCAGCTTTCAGTGGAGTTGTTTACATGTCCCAGGCTAGCCTTTCTTGCTTTGCCTGGAAGCCACAGACCCGGACAAGACTCTCCTAGTACCTGACCT
This sequence comes from Ochotona curzoniae, assembly GCF_017591425.1. Lineage (NCBI taxonomy): Eukaryota > Metazoa > Chordata > Mammalia > Lagomorpha > Ochotonidae > Ochotona > Ochotona curzoniae. The sequence goes on along the minus strand of NW_024465582.1, from coordinate 19,479,402 downwards.
GGATTTACTTCTGCCCACTTTCTATGCTTCAGGTGCTGTGCCCTTCCCAGAGGATCACATCACTGTTACCATCGACTTTCAGTAGTTTTCCACAAACTCAGAATTCAGAATAAAAATTTTCCCTCCAAGCACTTCAAGAGCTCAAGGACCTCATATCCCCTTTTGTTGCCTTTATTGCCTCATTTGTTAGCTACTCACAACCCAGAGAACAATGTCCAACATCACCCAAATCTCTCTTGAAAACTAAACCTGAACTTAGAATGGCCTCTGCTTTCTCCCTTCCTCTCTTCCATCCTACAGGTTACAGATCCTTCCCTGAAGGAATCTGTCCCAATTTATTAGCATACCTCCTTGCCTCTTCTTTACATATTCTAGGAGGCGGTATAATAGGACACCTATAGTACATATTTACAAGTTTACCTGTTTCTTTCATTATTGGTGGTTGCATGTAACTAACAGGCAGATCATGAACACTTGTGCTCAGGGCCAACATCTGCCAGGACAAGTGATTTGGATGAAGTGCACAGCGTCCATTTTAAGCCATTTTCAAAGTGTTTGAATAGCTCTTTTAGAATTGTTTGAAACTTACATACTATATCTTCATTAGGGTTCACTGGTTTGTGATAAATATATATATATTCAAAGTATCATGAGAAATATATACCTCAGTGGAAGGAAAATGTGTGCCTCACAGAATGTAAGGCAAGCTGGTACAGTTGGGCCTCATGAGAGCAACCATTTTCATTCTCAGGGTTTCATGGTTTCAGTTGCCTATGTTTTTCAAGCTCCTACCTCATTCCTCTTCCTGCACAACGGCATTCTCTGCTTCTCCTTGCATGTGGCTTAAGTACATGTCAGATTAGGTTTCAGTAAAGTCTCTGAGTTCCACATGCCAGCCTTGGCGTATGAAAGCAATTGACCCACACTTGGTCCTGACCGTTTAGGCTCATTCAAGGGCCAAAATCATGAGACCTGGAGCCAACTGTAGGAAGATAAGATGTTCTGAGACCAGACTGGACGTACTTACAGTAAGGAAGCACAGGACCAACAGGAAAGAGCAGAGAGAGTCAGGTATTTGCATTTTAGAGGAGATGGTATTTGAATAAAAACGGATGAAATCCTTATTTCCAAAAACAGCACTTGCTTTCTTTGTGCCCCAGTGAATACTTTGCTGTTCTGTCTACTGCTCAGCTACCTACTACAGTGTCTTAGAGTACTTTTTTTTTTGCGAAATGAATGAATAAAACTCTCTGGGTGGTGGTGATTATAGCAAATATGAAGATAATATGAGAAGAGAATATTCTTACTTCATACCCTAGGGAGGTTATAATTTCTATAATTAGTGTCTTACAATGTTCAGTTCTCCTTTTATTGTCTCTTCTCTAACCAACCGTTAATGTTTGGTGCTTAATATTTCGAAAGTCCTAACCAAACTTTTATCAAGTTACACTTGTTCCTATTGCACTTTTTAGAAGTTCTCTGCAAGCTATTAAATGCTATCAAGATGACTGCTTTCATCACAGTACAGCTTAAGGAAAATTACCTCAGTAATCATATTCATGAGGCATGGAGCAATTAAAAGTCAAGAAGAAAACTGGAAATCCAACCCACCAGTTTTAGAAAGATCCACCCAACCTCAGTGGCCTCTATTTACCTCAATAAAATCCTAAACTGGAAACACCCATGTTTCTTGTTTATCTTAGAAAAAGCAAAGTACACAAAGGTTTAACTTATTTGTTCTTCAAACGAGAGTGATATTACCAGGTATGTTAGACCCATTTTAGATTAAGATTCTAAATAACAGCTCCTTTTTTTCTCATTTCAAATTTGATATTACCACGCATGTTAGAATCATTTTAGATTAAGATTCTAAGCAGCAGTTTCTTTTCTTCTCATTCCAAAGAATTGCCAAATGTTCATTCAATCTAATGTCATCATGACACACTGTTCAACAATTCAGTCAATGCGCAAATAAAAGCAATCCTTGGAGCATCATCCAGCAGGCAAGATTGTTGCCTCTTATAACTAGGATGAAAATCTACAGTTTAGCTTAGTCAAGGGAACTTATGTACTCAGAGGATCAAAATATTAAGATGTGTTGAATAAGAATCAAGTATATTATTAATCGCAAATCCTGTGTATACTTTTCAATTAATACCTATTAGTATCCACATTTAATCCAATATAAAATTAATATTTAGGCCTGGTTATTAAAGAACCTTAAATATAAGTAATACTAGATGTAATATAATTTACAAACAACACAGCATCCGATATTGCATGATTTTAATGTAAGTAGAAACTGTGTAAGTTTAACAGAGGAATAATGTAAGAACTGAATTAAATGTTGGAAATGACTATATAATTTAGAAAAAAGGATACACAAATGGAATGACATCTGATTAACAGATACAGTAACATTCTAAAAATGTGGATTGAAAAAGGAAAAAGTTCAAATATAAGTGCAAAAGAAACTGTAGTCCATTTTAGTGATAGCCAACCGCCTGATTTGGGTGACAGTAGAGTATGAAAGACCAAAATAATAATAATAATAATAATAATAATAATAATAATAATAATAATAATAATGATTTTGAAGAGGCAATGTAGGAAGTTCAGCATGGTAGTACACTGGGTTAAACCACTGCTTGTGATGCCAGCATTCCACATTGGAGTCACTCTTTTTTAAGACAGACAGATAATTCTAAAAGAGGAAATCAGGATCAAATTTCTCAGGATACCAAATCCAGAGAACTAGATTGTTCCAAATTTGGCAGTGTCCATAAACAAACAGATTTTGAAGACAGCTGTGTTACAGCAAGTTAAGCGGTAAAATAAATAAGCTGACAAACCACTTTAGGAGAACTTGTAGAAGGAATCCTAAAGCCGAGTCCAGCCAAGTTACCCATGCGGTCTCCAAGGTTTGAAAGTTCTCCAAGGCCAGACAAGTTAGTGAGATGGCAAGCTGTTCTTAAAGAGCAGACACATCAGAAATAACAGCCTTAAATTTTTGAATCTATGCAAACAGGAGAGTGATACTGTGTTCTATCTGGATATTATTAGTGAACATTTGAATACTATGACAGGTGATCCAGGAAGCAGTCAACCATAAGGTTGGAGGAACTTTCTAGTGAAAGAAAAGTTACTTACCACAAAATTCCACAGGGGTAGGGGTGCACTCACATTGGAGACCCAGAGGAAGATGCTGGCTACTGGCTTTGGACTGGCTCAGCTCCAGCAGCTTCAGATATTTGGGGAGCGAACCAGTTGTGAGATCAATTGTCCAATCTATCAATTTTTATCTCCCTCCCTCCTTCCTTCTCTCCCTCATTCTCTATCTCTGCCTCTCCTTCTACCTCTTCTCTGTAACTGCCTTTATAAATAAATAAGTCTATCTTTGAATTTCTTCTGTTCCTTTGTAATGATAGGCTTTTTCTACTGGTCAACTACTAGCAGTTTTGTTGTATTATGAGAACACACAGCATTCTGTGTGAAAAGGCACTCTTTGTCAGCAGCGAATGCTTTAGAAAGCATGCAGTTTCTGAATTTAGCTCAGAAGGTAAAATTCATAACATGTTTTGTTTCTCGGCATCACACATGCATGTGTTGTTTAAAGAACATCAACAGTCTATCTGCCCAAAGCAGACCTGAGCAGAGCTGCGCAACAAGTGTCAGATTCCTTGCTCCAGAAGTCACCTGCCCATCAATCCCAAATAGGACTGCTCTTCCCCCAAACAGCCAGACCCTGTGACTGTACTTATGAGACCAAAAATTTCTCTTTGGGTTGAAATATAGTGTGAAAAGCAAGAGAGTAAATGGTTTAGATCTTTTCAAGCTACTTGGTATCTACTGCAACTACTTAATTCTGTTTTAGTGTGAGGATACCTGTATGTCATGACTCATTCTATGACTTTATTCCAAGAGAACAGTATTTACAAAAACACACAGCAAGCTAGACTTTCTTCGTTGATTTGTAAATGGTTACGGAAACAGAATCATGATGGATATCTCACTTGGAAATCCATAAGGACCCATATGGATAACTCAAGTTATCCCTGAAAAGACACTAGATTCTCAGTTGATGCCAGGTTAATTTTGGTATTTGAATCTCAATTTCCTGCTCCATCTCAATTTACTTGACACCACATCCAACTCATTCCATCACTGCTTTTCCTATGTCAACACAACATTCCCACTTTTCTGTCCTCTTCTTACTCCTCAACAGTCCTATTTAAGATCATTCCATTGGCTCCTGACTAGATTTCTCTAGATCATTAGCCCTTCAATTTACCTTGAGCTCTAAGCAAACTTTGAATTTGGGGGGAGGGAAGGGAATGCATCTTATCAGGGTCTCAAAGATCAACTAGGCAAGAGAAATGCATAAACAAATGATATATTTTCCCATACAGTAACCAAGTAATTACTCTTTGAAAAACCTCCCTTAGAACTCAAGAACTTCATCTCAAGGTTGAAGCTGTTTACATTAGCCTCAAAGTGTCTACAATTTTGGTTTGCAGCACATCACTCTGCTTTCCTCTTTATCCTCAAATTGCATTTTTAAGCTCTTTATACATGAGAGAGGAAAGAAAATTGACAATAAATCAGCTCATCTACGTTCTGGCTCTGACTTGCTCTGGCCTTGGGAAAGTGTGTCCCTTCGAGAGGGGCTAACTCACCTCAGTCTTCAGGTCTGCTGAGATCATCATGCCCTATCACACAGAGAAGCACTGCCTGAGGAGTACCTTTAAAAAAGAAAAAAAAATCCTGTTTTTCATATTGAAGATACAATGAATGCTTCTGAAAGGGGACTTCACCTGATCATTAGGAAGTTTTAAAAACACATTTTACAAAAGACGACAGAATTACAACACAGGTTGGCACCTGCATAGCTGCTCGGTGAACATTAGACTATAGCTCCACATCCTAAATCTCTAATTTTCTCTTTTCCATCATACAATTTGTTCTGTCTCATTTTGGTATATTATCTATATTAGTGTATCTCAATCTATGTTTTGAACCCACAGAGAAGCATAATCATCATTAGATATAGATCCTCTAATCCTCCTGAATTAAATTTTCCAGGTGGTTTTGCTGGTGTAAAATAAACATTCTTTGCATAATAAATTAGAATCCAGTAAATATTACTAATTCATTTGTTAATGCCAATGCTTATCTGCACATTCTTTTGAATTTTTCCATATATTATCATGTTATCTACAAATAGTATTTTCTACATTTTTCTCAATAAAATTTCTATAGCAACTCTGTCCTAAAACAGACCTCTTCCTGCATTTAAATTAAATGGACATTCCTATGGGTGGAGGCAATCTTAGGCAATTATCCCACAGGATTTTTAAGATGGAATCAGGGATGCCATTGCAGCAGCAATGGCTATTTCAAAGTTCATGAATGGGAAAATTACTGAAGTTGCAGAGGTATGTAACAGAGTTTCAGGATTGTTGCTGATTGGAGTAATCATTTACAAAGTCCAGATTTCCACAGACCGTTTATTGTGACAACTTTCTAAGTGTTGCTGGGCTTCTAGGATACACCAGCAGTACTCCTGTTAGCTAGTAATGGGGAAAGAAGGCTTCTTTGGATTATCAGAGAAATCCTTCCCATTTTGCATATCTTTTGCTTCCTTGGCCTTTCACAGGTTATGTCCCTGAACACCATCAATCCTGTTTAAACATCGAGAGTCAAAATAATTGCATTTTCAGCTTGAATGTGTCAAAATTGTAGGTCTTGTTTCCCACAAAGTTGTCATTGAATGCACAAAAATGTGTAACTCAGACCAAGGCCGTTTCTTTCTCTTTTCAAATTAAAAGTAAATACTTTGCTTGAATCTCAAAGGAAAAAAATGGTTCATGTTTTTCAAAGAAATATTCTTCCAGACAATGTTTGACATCTAGTTCCTCTTTGTGTTAAACTACGGTTAGCAGTAGAGCAAACATACTCTTTAGTCAAGGTCAGTCGCAAACCTGGGTTCCCCAGCCCATTCAGGCAATGGTAAACATCTCTTTTGGAATCCCTGGAGCACACAGAATTGAAGTTGATAATAAGAGTCAGAGATTCAAGATGTGTGCAAGGAGATGGAAATGAAGAGTCTACAGCTGGAGATAATACAGAACTTCTGTTGAAACCAGGTAAGACAAACAAAAGTTGTCCGATTATATAAAATAAAGCAGACTTGACTAGGCAGATTCTTTAAATACTCAAAATGATCTTCATTGGTTCAGTACTAGAAGTGAATTCTAGACAGTTCAAGAGGGAATGGAAATGACAAGAAAACGGGAGTTGCTGCTTTTCTATCATGGTACTGAAATGGAAAACTTTTTCAACTATCTTCTATTCACAGAACATTCTCTTGTCCCATGTTCGTATGACAATTATAAGATACTGATAAAATGCTTGCATGCAATTTTAGGTCATTAAAAATGCTTAGAGATCTTGAAAACTAATAAACATTAAATGCAGGGTTGTGGAAACAAAAAATAGAGAATAATTATTTTTATTTGAATGAAAATTATCCTTTTAAAAATAACGATTTTCCTCATAACAAAATGTTATAAAAGAACCAACGAATCAGCTCTTTCTTCAGCACCTCATCAAGTAAGCATTAATGCTATATTTTAATTTACACTGTTTTCCACATTGCTTCAGAACAGTTACAGGCAAAGGAGAAATATTTCAGGAGTGCCCTTCTTGCAGTCTCTGGTGATCATTAGGATAAAGTTCACATGGACTGTTCAAGCTTTTTCAAGTAGTTAGACCAGGAAGCATCTGCTGAGAATAGAGAACTGGTGATCTCTAGCAATTAGATTTATTTACAGGCTGACTGCACAATTAATACATTTTTGTTGTTGTTGTTACGAAGGAGACAATCTCCAAAGTATTCATCTTTTCCAATCTCTGAGAGACATATAAACGGTAAGAACAACCTGTTCAGTTTCCTGGCTAGAATGAGAGGGTCTCTGTCTTGGCTATGGAGCAAGAGGGCAGAGAAGCCTGTCCTAGCGACTCACAGGAAAGGTTCATATTGTTTAGGAAACCCAGATTCCAGAAAGCCACTCCATTTGGACCTAAGATCAGGTATCTAGAAATCATACCACTTTCTTATCTTAGCCTAAATTTCATTTGGCAACTCTTGTTCCAATGTCCTATGGTTCTATGCTTCTGAAGAAAATCAAAAATTATGTAATTTAGGAAGCTAGAATCAACAGGAAGTTGCAGTCATCTTTAAAGGAACTGTTTATACTGCTTTTATGATTGAATAGCCTAAGGCTGCATTTGCTCATCAATAAATTGGTTTTAAAAGCTTGGATAAAAAGTATCAGCAGAGTCTTCAATGTATCCAGCCTCCCAGGCAAGGATCATCTGTTCTATTTCCTTTTGTCTCAGTCAATATCTAACAGCATACAATGTTTACTCAACTGGCTGTCACCATCCTTCCCAACTGAAGGCTAACTCAGCCACGTCAATGAATTTAGCTGTTTTTATTACAGCATTATTCCCTGAGCCTGTAGAAAAGTTCAAAAAAGCTTTCTGATTTGTTATCATAAAATGCACTCATTTTCTAGATACTGAAGATACTATTTTGATTTCAAGCTCTAGGCTTGAACTATGATTTGTAAAATGACCAATCCCATTTTTTTATTGAAGTTTCTTTTTAAAACTGCAAAACTAATCATATTAAATCATAATCAGAAACTCACACTTTGAGATACTTGATGCAGCCTTTCAGTGCAACAATCAGGCAAAAGCATACCATTTTAACCGTAGTTTCTCTGCTGAGCCATCCCTCTGCTGATCTCATGGATACACTAAAAAAATATGTCAAATAATTACAAAGATACTGCAGTATGGACCCAGCACAGTGGCCTAGCAGCTAACGTCCTTGCCCTGAATGCACTGGGATCCCATATGAGCACTGGTTCTAATCCCAGCAGCTCTGCTTCCCATCCATCTCCCTGCTTGTGGTCTGGGAAAGCAGTCGAGGACGGCCCAAAGCCTTGGGATCCTGCACCCACGTGGGAGACCTGGAGGAGGCTCCTGGCTTTGGATCGGCACAGCACTGACCATTGCAGTCACTTGGGGAGTAAATCATCAGACGGAACATCTTCCTCTCTGTATATCTGGCTTTGCAATAAAAATAAATAAATCTTTAGGAAGATACTGCAGTATGTACACTAAATGTCCATAACTATAATGAACAGATCCAATTGTGCATATTTATACGGTGTAAAACTACACAACATTTAAAATAATAAAGTAGAAATACATCCACTGATATGGAAAGAAATTAAAATTATATTACGAATTAAAATCTCAGTAGCACAACATATGTTCATTTTGCATATGTATTTAAAGACACACATGTATGTGTGTAAGCTGATCTTCAGAAGAATGTTCTCTCCTACAATAAAGAGAACTAGCTATACCCAGGTAGAGCTCCTGAACACCAGTGACTGAGAATCCAGGCTTATTTTTCCTTATATTGTGTTAAAAACTTTCAGATATAGGCATGCTTTATTTGTATTTACCATCAAGAGGTTTTCTAGTTGATTATAAGTCATCTGACTTTTCTTCATACATATCTATATTTTGGGAATACAAAACGTGTTATCAAATAAATAAGAAGTGGTCTAAATAAACATGTTTTAAAAGTTAATCTAAGTCAGAGCCTATGAAACATTGTTATAAAATTAAATGCAATAAAAAAGTTAATCTAAATCTCAAGAGATCTATTTTTTTTTAAATTGCACTCAATTTATACAATGCACTGGAAGGTAACCAGTTATATTATAAAGAGTCACTCTTACTAAGTAACGGACGATGGTTAGACCATTGGAACTCTAAAGTCTGTAAAATACTCAGGGCAGTCATCTGGCACAGCAGCTTAGTCACTGCTTGGGATATCCACATTCCCATAGCAGAGCACATTGTTCAAGACCCAGCTACTCTGCTTCCAAACTAGCTTCCTCCTAATTCACATGGGGAATCTTAGATTGAGTTTTGGGTTTGAAGCTTTGACCAGGCCCGTCCTAGCTGCCGTTGGCAATTGGAGAGCAAATCAATAGATGAGAGATCTCTGTGTGTATCTCAGTTTCTCTCCCTTTTAAAATCAAATGAAAATTAAATGCATTTTAGAAACTGAAATATAGTTAGCATTATTAATCCTGCACAAATGTTAAGACTATTATTACACAGAAGTGGCTATGAGCATGTACCCAAGTTAAATTATCCAAATGTCATTAAAGTCCATCTCAAACATCTCTTAGAAAGAAGCAGGTCAACAAATGTTTCTTCAGTGATGAACAAATGTTTCATACATAATGAGTTTCAAATGCTGAGATGAAGAAAAGAATATCAAACACTGTGAATTTGCTTTCCAATAAAGAAGGAGAAAAGGAAAAAAGATCTTTATGTTATTAGTTTTAGCAAGGAATATACTAAAAAGTTCATAAACAGGGAAGAAACACTAAGTAAAACATTGATATGATTCAAAACATTGTAGTCAGCAATCTTACTAAGATGCAAAGCAACTGAGGCCAAATTTTGAAAACATCTTGAACACGAATGATCTAATATCACAAAATATTTTCAATCTTTAATTGCTATATATAAATTGAACAGATATTAATTTGGGGGGCTGCATGACCAATGGTTATTATTGAACTTTTCAAACTTTAAAAAATTATATTCTCAAATGAGCAGCAACTTTTAAGATATTCTTTTTCTTTTAATCTGAAAGGCTGAGTGACAGAGTCAGAGACAGAAAGGGATCCTCCATGGGCTGATTCACTCCCCCAAAGCCCACAATGGTTGGGACTGGGCCAAACTGAACCCAGGATTCAGTAACTTCATGTGGGTTTTAGTGATTAGAATTCTTGCGTCCTCTTCCTCTGCCTTCCTGGGCACATTATAAGGGAACTAGATAGCAAGCAGAGCAGCCAATACTCAAGTTGAAGCAATGATGGAGGCCCATCATCACAGGTGGTGCTTAGCCCACTGCATCACAATTTAATGAGTCGTGATTCCATGTCAAGAATCATTCTAACCATTTTACCTACATTTCCTTACTGGATGTAACAAAAGCCTTAAGAGGAAGGTAAAAGTTTTATTATGGTTAGATAATAAAACTGAGACACCAGTAAGGAAATGGGACTTTACTTTTTAAAGTGAGTTACCAGATTAACTCTACACAAACAGGAGGATTTCAGATTTTTGCACACTAAGTGAATTTTGTCTTTTAACACCTTTATTATTATTTTATTTGAAGGACAGAGAAAAGGACACTCATGTCCCATCTACTGGCTCACATGGCAATGCCTGCAATAGCCATGGCTGGGCCATTCTGAATTTGAGAACTGGGATTCAATCCACACCTCTCATGTAGATGGCAGGGATGCAGGCACTGGAGCCATTCCAGGACATCAATCATCAGGAAGTTAGAATCAGGCGTGAAATCAAGACTCAGGACTATATACCATGCAGTGGAACACAGGTATCCCAAGCAGCATTCTAACCACGAGGCTGAAATCTCAGTCCAAACTTATCTTTCTATTGCATTTTCCATGAAGAACCCTTATGTGTGCATATGCGTACATGTGTGATATTGCATTATTTCAAGAGCAATGTGAGGATCAAATGGGCCATACTTGGTCACAGGGCTCTAACAAGGGAAGAGGTGATTTTGCAACTAATTCATGGACCGGCAGGGCTCCACAACACACACTGGGAGCCACACTCAGCTAAACCCTCCTGTGGACTGAAGATGCTCCAGTAACAAAATGACCAGTTTTACAAGCTTAGCAAAGGCATGCCCCTTACCCAAGATTCAAGAATTCTAGCCTTTACTTCTCACATAGCTCACTGCTACCACTTCTCCCAGATCCCCTTTTCATCTCCAGAGGATGAAGGGATTTTACCTGGAGGCCTCAAAGCTCTGGTCCAGCTCTAATATCTCATCACTTACAGATACAACTGGACAGTGAGCCTTCTCCTTTTAGCCCACTTTTAGGATTCTTGGAACAAAAGAGAGCTTCCAAACAACTGGGTAAAGTGCCTTTCTCCAGTCCCAGAAGAACAAGGAATATCAGCACATACTTCAGAGTATACCTACAAACTAAACAGCTGTAGCATGAGATTGTATCAATCTCAAATGCTTTATGGAATGAATTGAGTTAGAAAACATAAGGGACACAAAGTAATCTTGAGCCTCAAGCTTTCTTGTAATGTGTTGTACTCAGCAAGTTTCTGACTTATATCTCCATTTCAGAGCCTGGAGACTCCCCAGGCATGGCTGGACGCTGCATCCTGTATTTCATTCTGCTTGGTACTCTGGTCAACAAGGGCCAAACCTGCTTCTGTGATCGCTACCAATGGACACAGTGGTCCAGCTGCTCGAAAACCTGCAATTCTGGAACCCAGAGCAGACAGAGGTGGGTGAAAGCCATGTAGACGTTCTTTGTGCCCCCAGAGACCTTGAGGATGGAAGTGGCAACACAGAAGTGCCACAGCAGGCTATCAAGAAAAAAACAGATCTCACAGTAGCAACTAATGAATTTGGATTGGATAGGAAGTCTTTCACATACATCTAAAGTAAAGTCTACTTGTATGTTCTTTATAAAACCTTGAAAGACTGACTATTTCACTTAGCATCCCTACTCAAGCTCTCTTCAGTCAACATATAACTGCTTGCCTACAACTTGTGAGGTAATTATAGAGAATTTTCTTCTCATTAAACCCAGTCCAACAGTACCTCAATTGGGCAACAGTGCTAGCTATTACCCTGATTGTTGGCATGTACAAGACAGCAAGAAATTATTAAATGCAACTAAGTAAGCACATTCAAGGCCTTTCAAATTCAGACTACTCATCCCCCAACTTTCTTTGACTCTGTTAGTTGTTTCTATACCATACTAATGTTGCTATGCCTTGGGAGAAAAAAAAAGCATGTATTTAATGTTGAAGATATTATAGTCCCTTTGACAAACTTTTAGGAAACTATCTTTGTACATATGTACTGTAGATTTCACTAAACCCAGCAAGCCATTTCCAAATAGGCCATTTACCAATTTCGTGCAGATTTATTTACAATACTTCTCTACTTAAGTGCCCTTCAGTGCTTCTCTGCTGCCCCCACCCCCAAATTCAACTGCACAATACAGCCAGTCTGTCCACAGCATGGACTTCACCCTGACCAGTCCCAGAAGTGCCGCCCTGCACAGATCATGCTCTCCCACCTCTCACCTTTATGCATGACATTCCCCCAGAATATGCTTCCTTCATTGCCTGGAGAATACACATGGATTTATCAAGATACCTCTTTTTGCATGTCACTTTCTCCTGAATTCCTGACCCTACCTCAATCATTGTAATCATTATACTGTGTTATCATTTGAACATTAGTTGCCAGAACATTATTTCCTTGCCTTGCTTTTCATTCCCTTCCAAATCTTTGTAAGAGACCCCTCAGGACCATCTGCATGAATGTGGCCTTCACAACTTTGTGGGTCCCTCAAAGAGAAGGGCCGTGCACATGGCTTAGCAATCTGCCCAGGCTGTATTGAAATTCATTTTGGAACAAGACATCTTTTCTGTTCATCTTGCTCTGAGCTACAAAACAATAGATCTGGTCCCGAGTTCCATGAAGTGGTGTAAACTATATAGACACTAAATTACCTGATGGTCTATAAAAGCTTTCCTTCCCTTTTGTCAAGAAATAGTAAACAGTTTCATTGGAAGTCCATCTTTTTCTGCAAATAGAGACGCATACTGCATTGTATCTTCACATCTGGATATGATAGTCTCCATTGCACCAGTTACTACATATCCCCTTAAATGAAAAGCCACAAAACAAAATCACCAACAGGAAAAAAAAATCTTGACAATAGGATGCTGAACTCTGTCATAGTCCAGGCCCACAATGATGGACATGTGATTATGTATGAAGAACTATACTATAGTAATGATTTAGGGGAATTCAGTGAAGGGGCAGGAATTTGGGGAGGGGATAAGGGAAATCCCAGGGTCTATGAAACTGTATCATAAAATAATAAAAAGTAAGATTTAAAAAAAAAACACCAAAAAAGGAATCAACAGGGAGGAAAAATTGCTTTCCTTTCAACTTATTGCAGTTAATGCTCTATGTTTTTCTTATGAGGCTTGAGCCACACTGAATAGACACTCCCTGATTCTTTCAGGCTACTGGTAGTAGACCAATACTACTGGGAAAACTCATGTGACCAGCTTTGTACCAAGCAGGAGACCAGAGAATGTAACTGGCAAACGTGTCCCATCAACTGCCTCCTGGGGGATCATGGACCATGGTCAGATTGCGACCCTTGTGTTAAAACACAGGTGGGTGACACTTGGCATGTGTCAGAGACCTAAATCAAATAATGGTCTCTGATTTCCCGATAGGTTCAACAGGGCAAAAATACCACACTTCTTCCATTACTGCAAATAAACTGTGCCAGCTTTCATTTGGAAATTATTCTACAGAGCACAATTCGGGAGAAAGGATTCATTACACGATTCACTCTTCCATGAACGTCCAAACAGAATTATGTCCCCAGTTCTGGTACAATCCATACTCCATTCCAAATTCCACTGCCTATGCTTCTGAGAATTCTGAAGGCAAAAGCAAATCATTTAAAAATGAGATTTGGGGCCAAAGTTTAAAACTAAGCAAAGGAGAAAAATGAAACCAAAATCTGACACCTTATCCTTTCCTAAATTCCCTCTGCCAGTAAAAAAGTCCCTCAGCCTGTTTCCTGTTCCTCATTGCAATGTTTACCTTGTCCAAAGTCATTCCTGAAAGGTGGTTGGCCCATATAAACCCCAATCCTAGCCCCACGTGGCAAGCATCCACATTTTAGAGGGGAAAAAAAAAAAACACATGAAGAACAAGTGCTGTCTGAAAGAATGGTTCTAGTTGAACAAATTTCACATCATATTGTCTTTCCCTATCCATTTTACAAATGAAGATGTAACTTATTAGCAATTAACTAACTTGCTGGATGCACCATTAACTTATAAGGTTACCCGCATTTTGAACTTGGATTTTTCCAAATTGAGGGTCAAGTGCTTTTGCTTTATTCCTATGATTTTTTTTTCTATCCTTCCCTGGTTCTTCATCTTATTATTCACCACTGAAAATCTTTTAAGGTGTGGGAAACATGTCAAACTTGGTTTCCATGGTGACTTCTTTATGCAAAGCAACCTTAAAATTCCTTCCCATTTATCACTCTCCTTCTCTGCATCGTTGAGGCATAGCTGGGCTCTTATTACTGAATGGAGAAGTTTGCTATGCTCTAGAGTCCCACAGTAAAGAATTTTGATTTATTATTATTGTTGTCTTCTTATGGATCCATACAATTTTCAAATTAGAAGCTTTGGAAAAACTTCACCTCATATCCTTATTCTATGGGTTGGGAAAGCAGGCAAAGACACAGTGGCTTCCCTAAGGATGCACAGAAATGGAATTGTCAGTAAATTCAGGAAACAGTGCCGTAAGGAAAACTGCACTAACTAAGGATCCTTGTTTTCTTAGATGCCTTTGACCTTGCCCCTGTGTTGGTCTTACCTTTCTCTCCTTTCCTTCCAGTTTAGAATAACATCTGTCTTGCGCCCTAGTCAGTTTGGAGGGCAACCATGCACTGAACCCCTGGTGACCTTTCAACCATGCATTCCATCTAAACTCTGCAAAATCGAAGCAGCTGACTGCAAGGACGATTTCCGCTGTGACAGTGGTAATGCATTTTTGTAAAATGTTTAGTCTCATCTAAAAATATCTTGATTGAATCAAGGCTGTTCCAGCTGATTGCCATGTAAAAGCCCTAATGAAACTCCATATTTTAAGTATGGGGTGTTTTACTACAAATTACCAAGCTATCCATGTGTGAAATTATAGCTTTCAAGTTATAATCACCTTGACCAAGTCTGATTCATTTGTTCATCAAAAGCTGGTGCCAGTCCTTACACTTTTATAAAGAGGAAGAAAGAAGAACAAAGGGTATGCAGATATTTTTTTAAATGACTAATTGAAAAGAAGCACATAACGAAAAAAATTTCAATACAGCTTAAAACAAGAACATTAAGATATTATGTCAGGGGGCTAATCAAATTTGATATTACAGATTTTCTTGCCTTGTTACAAACATAATTCCATAAGATGCAAACAAAAATGATTCAAATAATGCCATGTTATTTTTAAGCCCATTGTTTATTCAGATGGCAAAATCTGATTTTTCAACTTAATTGAGCTTTTGTATCTATTATTCAACTTTATTATCTAATAAAATCTTGAGTGTGTTAACTATATGCAATGTCTTAATTAACAGACTCTCAACATTTACCATTTTAAATAGTCTAAAATCATATTTTGCAAATTTTTCATGTAGACCAAGATAGTAATTAGCTTAGCTATTGTAGACCAGACCTGGGATTTATTCTAGGTCTTCTATGTGGGTACAGGAACCCAAACTCTGGAGCCATCTTCTTCTGCTTTCCCAGGAACATTATCAAGAAACTCAACTGGAAGTAGAATGGCCCAGTCTTGAACTTGTATCTATAAATGCTATTGGCATCACGAGCAGAGGCTTAACTTATGCCACAACGCTGGTTTCTGACTTTAAAGTTTTCTCTCTAGACAGGTACAAATCAGTTTTTGTAATGAGCTGCAGTAGTACACTGAATACCTATCCAGTTGATTTCAATTCCATCCACTTTCTACACCCTAAACCATTCCCAGGCTTACGTCAAGCCTGTCACCAAATCTCATCACATAACTCAAGAGATACTCTTTCCATTTCATCCTTGCTCCTGCCAATAAATCATCCCCAATATCCCTAAGTAACACAAAGAAACAAAATTTCTTATATTTTCACATACCTGCTACCTGCCATAAATTATAAAACCAGACCAATCAGAATTGTATCATGAATGTGTATCCCTTTCTCCATGTAAGAAGCAGTGCACTTTAAAAACACATATATTTCTATTTTGAAATGCAGCATTACAGAGAGAGAGGAATAGACAGAGCAACAGAGATGTATCATCCACTGGTTCATTCATTCCCCAAACCGCTGCAATGCCTGTGACAAATTGAAGCCAGCAGCCCAGAGCCCCTTTCTGATCTTCCACAACAGGTGACAGCGGTCCAGGCATTTGGACCATCTTCTGCTAATACCCATAAGAAACTCAGAAAGTCAGAAAAGGCAAGACAACACACAGAAATTACACCATTTTCAAAGCATATCATTGCAAAATTAGGAAGGGACGGAAAGAGGGAAAGAGGGAAAGGAGAGCGGGAGGGAGAGAGGGAAGGAAACAAGGGAAGCAGGGAAGGGAGGGAGGGAAGGGAGGATAAAAGGAAGAAGGAAGAAAAAGAAAGGAAGACAGGTGTCCTGGGGAACATGGGCAGGAGAGAGTGGAGGGAAGGAAGTATCACTAAGCTTCTAAATCTATTGTGACATACATAAAATTTCTTCACTCTGTATGAACAACTGGAAGCATAAATCTGCATGTCAAAATTTTATGCCAAAATAAACCTATCCTTAATTTAAAATATAGAAAATTTCCATATTTCCTTCATACTCCTTTTTGTTAATCCCTCACCTTGTTCTTCGTAAATATTCACATGACATGACTCATATCTGGTGTCTTTCACTCGGTATGAAATTTTAGATTCAGCCATACGTGGTAATCTGTTGCAGTGTTGTGTTTGGCTTTCTTTGTGTAGGCCGCTGCATTCCCAGCAAGTTAGAATGCAATGGAGAAAATGACTGTGGAGACAACTCAGATGAAAGGAATTGTGGGAGAACAAAGAAAGTTTGTTCCCGGCAGTACACTCCCATCCCTAGTGTACAGTTGATGGGTACTGGGTATGTAACGTCATTTTATCATTTGGGGGAAAGAGATATTACAGAACTAAGCAGTTAAAGCAATTAATAAAAAAAAGCAGTGGGGCACATTACTGGCCATCTTCCTCATTGACTCCACAGTTACCACCAGCCTGGCCTCTGATAGTTGGCTCCCATGTTCAGGCAACATGTAGTCATGGTCCTCACTCTCGCTCCTAGCTAATGAACCAATTTAGCATTGTCACATCTAGTTTGTGTCAGGCAAAGTATGGGAACCCTCTTAAATACTGCCAGTTTCCATTCTCGTACATGCCTCTGAAGGCTCTGGATGGCTCAAGGTTGATTAGGTGAACATGAGCTACACTGGGAGGTGGGAGCTCCAGAGCAGCACTAGAGCTAGTTACTGAGTGGGTGAGGAACTACTTACAAATGCCATGATCAAGGTGAAGATAAATGGTGTTGCACAAGTCCAAACACCAGAGAAATAAACCAGGGTTTCCTGTAGGAAGCAAGCCCTGAAGAAATGACAGGAAAACAAAACCATGAAGAACTGAACAAAGCAAACATGGAAAAAATTATAAAAATGATGAGAAAAACAAAACAGTAAGAGTCAGTATGAATAAGAACAGAGATCCCGTGATACAGGGGTAAGCCAGAATCATTAGCAGATCACACTTGTACTACCACTCGATCTCTACTCAAACTGGAAACAGTCTACAGTCTACCAAACAGCAACAAGAAAAACAGGGTTCAAATTCAGATTTCAAAATCTAGATTTTGACACTTATTAAGGACAAGACCCACTTTAGACACAAAAACATACTGGAAGAAACCCCAATAGATCATGCACACTTCTCTCTATAGTGCTCAGAAATTCTGATGGTTCTGTATCAGGAATATGCAATCACGTGGGCACTGTGGGTTTAGCAAGGGGCCTTCAATGCATCATCTAAGCAATGTCTTACAACACTACGCAAATATAAAAAGTCAATAAAAACCCAACTAAGCCTTGGTTTGGGGTTTAAGAGAAACCAGTAAAACAGTCCTCTGTGCTTCCTAGTCCCTGTGGTCAGGCATTTCCCCACTTCAGTTTGTCACCAAAGGCACACAGTATGTTCTCAGTTCCAATTTTTCCTTATTGGACTTTTCAATTCTTCACTACCACCTGCATTATAATATGAAACCTTAAGCCACAAACAGCCAGAGTCACAGCAGCAAGTATAGTCTCATTTGATTTAGAGTAAATGCCAGAAGGCATGGAAACAAACCCAAGGTCACCAGTAAAACGGAAAAGCTATCAGTCTAGATGAGAGGAGCTGGGTGGTAGACCTGGTACTACGGCAACTCACTACATCAAGTGATTTGGCATCTGTGGCTTCAGAACCCTTGCCTTTATGTTGTAGTACTATAAACTGATGTGCGAATCTGACCACAAAGTCCCTAAAGTTGGGCTAATTGCAGTAAGAATGTTTCAACAATGTGTTCTTATCAGTGTGGAAAAATGTACATTGCAAGGCAGTATCAAGCAAAACTCCCACTGATGATGTTATTTTCTTAAAGTCCTGATTGATGAAGGGTGATGTTTCAAGCTCACCTCTTGCCCCATCGCTGTAGACTCAAAAGAATTCACAGATGGAAAAGGTCCTCTGCTCTGTATACTTTGGCAGAAAAACAGTGTGGATTTCCGCCAACCAGAGCTGTTATCCCAAGGATTCCCAGAAATGAGCAAAACCTACTGCCCTCGGGGACAACCAGTCCTTTTTACCTTCCGGTGCTCTAAATGTCTTGAGAGTCAGTTACCATAACATCTAATTTACAGCTTTATCTTTGTCTTTCTTCACACTCTGATCCTCGGTATATTTCTACCACAAAAACAGCTTCTTGATGTTGGTCCCCCTTTTTCACTGACATATCACTAAGAAATTGTTAACAAGACAATCACATTTCTACAGTGCCAACACCGGTCATCAGATCTTAAATCTGAAGGAAGAATCATACAGTAACGACATTCTGTTTCCAAAAGGATCATTCCGGGTGCATGTAAATATATACTTGCACACACACGTTGTTTTAAATTTGTACTTTTCGAGTGAAGACACTACAAAGCATAAACTCAATTAAATTAAAATATATTGGAGGATCCCAAAGGACTCTTGGATTTTGAAACATCAAAATACTTCAACTCAACCTAAATATCCCAGAGAAGAGAAAGAACAGAGCAGTAAACTGCTCTGTGGTTGCCGAGCTCCTAACACATGCCTCAGGCATGCCCTAATAGGGCCTTCATTTAGAAACAAAATCTCTTTAGGCTCACCAGAAACAGCTGTTACCTTTGTATATTCTAATGACCTGTTTGATACATGATACATGTTTGTGACAAATCTAAGTACATAGAACAAGGTAATGCAAAGTTTTTTCCTCATGTATCTTTTAGCCAAAGCAAATAAATGAGAGTCTAAAGCATACCTGTCTGGTCTCTAACTTCAGTAGTTTGACAAACCTTCCCAGACCAGCCTCTCATACTTCCTCTGTCCTATACTCACTGATACAAAATCAGAGGCAGGAGAATATAAATATGAAATTTTACTTGCAGCTATTTGAGTGTGATATGCACCTTGGAGAACCCTCGGGGATCATTCCTTCTGTTAAATAGCCTTATTGACATACAACAAAACTTCTGTACCTATTAGAATGAGGCTCCATTCTGTCCTGAATCAGTACGCTAACTTCTGAAAACTGCTAATGTTTTTGGCTTACGTAAATTTGTTCTAGAGATTTCATTTAAATAGAATTATATAATAGCCTTCTATACTTGCTAATTTCTACTTTCATTAGTATGAGTAAATTGTGATGGACATTCTATTGGTATAGAAATATTAATTCTTGTGAAGATGGTAGTAGTCACTACAATAATGTTTAGTGAGGCAAGTTTTCTTTGTGAAGAACAAAGTCTTGCTTGGACTCAAGATTCTAGAGTCAAAGTTGAAGGACAGCTGTCATTGCTTTGATCTCTGATGACATGAGTCCCAAAGCAGCTCAGGGCAGCATCTGGCAAGAAACCAGGAGCACATATTTATGTATGAGTATCTGTCCCCTTCCAGAGTAAACCTGCAAGATTCAGTTATGAGAGCTGAACTCTAAATGGTCTTGTCTAATCGCCATTCCTTCCCATGAAGTACCAGTATTTCTGTGAACACAAGAATTGGATTAAGTGTGTATCCCCTTAATACCACTGGTTTATGATTTTGAGGGTTAACCTCCTACAGGAGACTGTGGGTAAAACTATGTTGAACATAGGTGTATATCATAGTAAATGTATTTCTACAAATAAAATTTCAATTCCTGATACTAGTTCTATGTTTGAGTTACAAAGTGCTGTCAAATGCCAAGTGGCTGCACCATTATACTTCTTACCTGGTTGTATATTAAAAGTCAACTTTTCAACATCTTTGTCAACATGTCTCTGTCATGCCAGTTAACAATGAAAGTGGCTTCTCTTGATCTGTTGCTCCTTTTGTATCATGTGAGAAAGGGAATATTTCTGCATGTAACTTTCAGGTAGTTACAATATAATTTCTTAAAAAATCATTTCCCCCTATGCCATTATGCTGGCATCCTACTTGAAAATCAATTGATCACAATTATATGGACCATTTATATGTATGTCTATCCTTGCATTAGTATCACATTTTTTTTAATTACTGTGGCTTTAAAATAAACTTTGTCAGGAATTGTGATTTCCTTACATTTTTCCCTCTTAAGATTCTTTCCACTGTTCTAAGTCTTTTTGCATTTCAGTATTATTTTAAAGAATTTGGAAGAGTACTACCAAGCTGGAGAAGCTTCTCACCTAGTGCAAAACAATGTTTTAAGTGCATGTGTGTGAAGCTAACTAAACTGTACCTCAATTGGCTCATTCTTAAAATTGGTGTAATCATTCTAACAACATCATATCTTTAATATTAAGTAAGCTAAGACTTGTGAAGCCTTTTACTAATATTTGTAAAACAGCTTACTACTGTTTGGCCTATCTTTAATAGCAGGCATTTGCTAAATAAAGCATGCTTTAAATTTTATAATAAAAGATAAAATTAAAAGTGACATAATTTCATTAAAACAGTTATTGTTTTTTCACCAGCTCTCTTTCAGAATTATTTTATTGAAGGAAAATGGATTCAGAATAGCATTTGTCACAGAATAATTTATGTCAATTTGTTTTCAAGGTTTGCACCGGCTTTAAGTCATGAAAAAAAACTGTAAATCCAACCTATAATGCCATTTATTATTGAAAGCCCAGAACAATTAATTGAAGAGAATGGGGAAAATATAATAGAGCCAGCATGGTGCATTTCATTGGAGACTCACCATGGACTTTAAAAAGTGGGATTTGCTTCAGGTCATTTGTCATCAAAAATATGCAGAAGAATTTTTGTATAAAATAACAAAAAATTTAAAAATTGCTCTACAGCTATTGAATTCCTGAAAATTAATTTGCTTCTAGGTTTCATGTTCTGGCAGGAGAGCCCAGAGGAGAAGTCCTTGATAACTCTTTCACTGGAGGAATATGTAAAACTGTCAAAAGCAGTAGAGCCAGTAATCCATACCGTGTTGCGGCCAATCTGGAAAATGTCAACTTTGAGGTATGACAGCCCGTCACAGCAGCAGTCCCAACATCAAGAGGGAATAAAACACATTTTCTAACAAAGTATTAGTAATGCACAAAAAGACCAAATGAAAAAGAAATGAGTAAACTTAATTACCTATTATGTGCTTGAATAAGTGTTCCTATCACCCATTAAGGCATGATTTCATCCCTTTATCGGTGAAAACCAAGGTGTGATTTATTTACCAAAAGTCAAACAGCTAGTAAGGAGTGAATTCCAGATTGAAACCAAGTTTTCTGGAATTCAAGTTCAAGCTCTCTCCAATGACCATTCAGCTCTTAAAAATACCCACACAAATGGCTTGATGTATTCAGAATTCCTTCATACCATAGCCAGTTCTCTTAGTTAACCATGAAATTTGGACATGAAGAAGTAAAATTAGTTCTGCTCACTTCTCCCTCGGGGTTCTTATTTTAATCAGTGGCAATGAATAGCACACCATCCACTCCCAGGGTATACCCAGTCACTTACACTTGTTACACTGAAGCGGGCAATCTGTTTAATTTTTAGCAGGAGAAAACAGGATGCACGTGGTTCTAATGGTGACATCCATGCATATGTATTTGAATGCTAACGAGAATTTCAGGTCTAATGATTTCTGAGAACTACCTTATGGTTAGTGCAAATTCAGTGAATTCTTCTGACTCACAGGAGCCAACTGTAAAATTCTGGAAAATTTTGCAAGCCCACAAAGCATAACATTATTAAATATCAACTATGTTGGATTAAAATTGAATACATTACTTTACAAAGGCCATTGTTACTCAAAATTTATCTTAATTGTTTCTTGAATCTATTTTATCTATCATAAAAATATTCCTTAAAATTATTCTTTAAAACTTCCCAATATTGAATTCCAAATATCACATAAGTAATTTAAAATCAACTATGGTATGAATATGTACACTGTGGAAAAAATAAATGTTGGAGCAAATTCGAGCTTTTGAGGTTGTTTTTAACCTCTCCTAAGGAGCTGGCTACTAGAGGGCTATCAAGAGGTCACGAAGGCTATGCCCAGGATTGAGTAACTCAGGCTTGCGCTGCAAACTTAAATTGAGAAATATAGCCTGAAAAATCCTCATTCAGATTCAAATAGATGCATTTCATTATCGGTGTACTTCCAAAATGTATTCAACCTTAGAATCTACCTGAGTTGGTTACTAACAGTGTGACACTGAGTTTTAATTAATATTTAGCTGCTAATTTTTTCCAATGATCTGGGGAAAAAGCAAATCAAGGTTGCAAGCTATTAGTCTATATTTTACTGCCATATACTACATTATTCATGCCCTTATGAGGTGCCTGTGTAACTCATATCTTATTGAAAAAAATGGAGGAGGAGAAATATGGCAGGTATCTGATTGCCTTTCTGTGTAACTGGAGTTTACTAAAATTGATGAAATAAAGGGCACATGAAGATCACACAAGTTCCTGAAAGAGAGGCGACAAATAGGCAGGAGTCACAGCACACAATGGGGAAAACCAAGATACATGGTGGAACAGCCAACAGGAACATTTTTCAAAGTATAAGGATACATCAGGTTATATTGCAATAATAATTCCAAGACATCAGCATCTTAAAACAGTGACAACTTCTTATGTTCCAGTGTAGCTTATCTAAGAGATCTCTGCTCATGGTGGTCATCCAGAAACAGACTTGTGAGTTTCTATGTTGACATTTTTCCATGACCAATTTTCAAAAGATTGGCATTGGCCATCAACCCTTAAGAGTTACAGATTACTTATATTCATAGTTTAATAGCCAAGGTGGGTAAGAAAACACAAGGTTTTTATGTTCCAGGAGAGAATGTAGTAAACTAATGAACACCGCAATGATTGATGTAGAAATGAATAGCACAGTGCATTTTGATGGAAGAAATCACAAAAACTGTATCCTGAGGTCTAAACCTGTCCTCCTGTAAATGCAAAGAGATGAAGGGAAGGGAATGAGGAGAGGCTCAGTTACAAAGGACAAGCATGGTTCCTAGTACTAAAGTATCAACTATGGGGATGCATTTGAGCTACTGTCTGCCCCATCTCAGGCTAAAGCAGACATCAAGTGCTTGACCTGAACCTGTTTGTGAGGCCTGGAAGAGACACAGGGAGAGAAGTCAGTTAAGCCCACCAGGCAGGTCCTCAGCCATTACTCCATCTCTGCAGTCAATGTGTTCAGTATGACTGGTGCTTCTTGTCTGCATGTGGATATTTGTGTTTTGTGTGAAGACTTTGAAAGGAAGTATCATTAGCAGTAGCACTAGAATTATAGCCCTTAAGAATCCTCCAACTGCCAAATCGAGAGCCCAATAACCATAAGCTCCCTGTCTAGTCAACAGTTACAGAGCCAACTTAGAAATCCTCCTCTCTTAGCCAGGGTGCTACTGCTTTGCTACCAACTGTCAACATTCAACTGCAGAAAGCAGTTTCTAATACTGAAATGTTCCTACAAATATACTGACCTGCCAAAATAACTTTCCAGCTCTGAAGTCTTTTGAATCCTCCCTGTATCTCATATGAAAATTGTAACATCACCATCTGTCTCTAATCTTCACACCAAAGGAACTAGATGCCACAGTCCCCTCCACTACCTACACCTCTCAACTCTCCCTGCTTTTCCCTTTAAAAACACACCTTTTTCTGTCTTCAGAAACAAAAGTGGGTAACAAAGCATGCTTACTGACTCCAAAGATGTTATCTGCCCACAAGATCTATAATCAGGATGAACCGAGTTGGCATATGGTCAATGATGTGTAAAATACCCAGGAGAGCATTGTTCCCAGACTCTTGTTGATGTCATGAGAAAATGAGTTCCTTGGGGGCAATGGCACAGTGGCACAGCACACTAATCCCCTGCCCGTAGCACCAGCATCCCTAATAGTTTCCAGTTATAGTTCCAGCTGCCCTACTTCTGACCCAGCTCCCTGTTTATGGCCATGGAAAGCAGAAGATGGCTCAAGTACTTGGGCCCCTGTACCCATGTGGGAGACCTGGAAGAAGCTCCTGGCTCCCATCTTTGGACAGGCCCTGCTCTAGCTGTTGCATTCATCTGGGGAGTAAACCAGCCAACGTAAGATGTCTTTTTCTAGCTCTCTAACTATAGCAAATAAAATTAGCAAAATTTTCTGAGGGGAAAAAAGGTTCCTGCACGTCAATAAGAAGTGCTCCTTGGGAAATTGTGTTTGATTCCTATACTTCCCTTCACGGAATAGCACGCCATCATCCTCAACATCTGCTTCCTCTCCCTCACACCTACTTAATCAGAAACTTCAGTTGATTTACTCTTCAAGTATCTTTGCAACATAACCTTAGCCAAACCCATGTGATGGCGGCACACCCAACTCTTTAATTATTAAGAACTTAACATATGCAAAAAATTGCCTTTATATTAGATCTAAATATTTTCACAGAATGTTAGACCCAACTCCAATTTCCCAGTAACTTTTTCATCATTGCTCACTCATGGTGCAAGTACACACACAGCATACACCAGCTAACAAACAAAATGTGAATTCTTACTAGATTTGAGCCTAGATGCCTAAATCCTCTTATTTGTTTATATCTTTCAAGATGACACATTTCTTGTGTGAGAGCTAACTCAGTAAACAAAATGTTGTAATCTGGGTTTTCAAAGAAAAAATACGGTAATGGTTGTGAGCAGCATGTTTGTGATAAAATTGTATTGCTTTGTTATTAAGAGTTTTGTGGACATCTTAAATGCTACCTAGAATATTGTTGAACAATAGTATTTTGCAGCTGGCTTTTCTTTGGGTGGCTAATTACACAAGTTTAATAATGTGTTTTATTTCCCAGTGCATTTTAGTATGTTTTTTAAAGAGATTTTTTTTTCTTTTCAAATATCTTAATTTTTAAAATTCTGCTTAGTTCTATTTATTTGAGAGACAGAGTAACTAAGGTTCATGGAGAAAAGAGATCTTTCATCTGCTGGCTCATTCTCCAGGGGAGGCCACAGCTGGGTGCCAGGAACTCAATCTGGATCCCCCGCGTGAATGGCAGAGACCCTGGAACATGAAGCATTATCTGCTGCCCCAGAGATACACGTTAGCAGGAAGCTGGATCAAAGGCTGAGTTGGGACTCAACCCCCTACACCTCATTGCTCATCCCACTGAAGTCTCAGCTTAGTTGCCATTTGCTGAAGGGAGAGGCTCTCAACCTTCCTCTCTGGGTTATATGTTATCTGTGGCCTCTTCCCTGGCAGCACAAAGTGACCGTACTGAATTCAGTGCTTATGATCACCTCTCTTCCTAACGGAACTGTGAATTCCCTGATTGGAGACACTAAACACCATTCCTCACTTCAGTATTTGTTGAAGACATAAATGAGTTCGTGAATGAATTGTTACCGTGTTAGGTGCTTTGGAATAGCTCTGTGTTTCTTATGTCATTTTTATTTTGTGTCGATTTTTTTTTCCAGGTAAAAACTGAAGAAGATGATTTTGAAACAGATTTCTATAAGGATTTAATTAACCTTCACAACAATGAAAATAAACAGAGGTCTTCAGCAAGTGAAAGCCAGAGATCTTCTCATATACCGATTTTATTCTCCTCTAAGAGAAGACAAAGCATCACACATAATTATGCTTTTAAACAAGCCATCCAAGCCTCACATGAAAAGGTGATTAAACATGTTACCCTATTTTTTTATTCTTTCCTGAAAATTAGCATCAATATCATTAATCATGAACAGCAAGAACACTTTTGATATGTCAGGGGCAATTCTAAAACTCAAAAATAGTTTTTTTCATTGTTTCCCATTTTTAAAGTCATATTATAATGATCATTTGCATAATGATAGTTCCTTTTATACTGGTTTATTCCTGTGTTTTTATGTTCACTTGTGTTATACTGCTGTAGGTGCTTTTCCTATAAATCACAAAAATTAGGACTTTTTAACTACAATCTGTCAGAATATACTAATAGACCTAAATTGACAGTTGGGTATAAATTGACTATTTAGTATACTTACCAATTTAGTATAGTCACCAAAACATTTGATCACATTCTTTTTCATTTCACTTTACTATTTCCTTAAATCTACTACTTGAGACATTTCTATCTATATTTTGTTCTTCTGATCAATTTTAAAGTACTGTACTTACATATTCTTTGTCTAGTTAACAAGCCCAAAGATGTATCTTTCATTACCCTAAGGAGCACCTATATCCCCCCACCCCTCAAATGTTTCACTTACGCTGGCCCACCTGCCATTTTCCCCTCTCCTGGAGAACACATTGCTTCCCCACCCACTGGCTTCCCACACTACACTTGAAGACAGTTCAAATTGTTGTGTTCCAAGCTATTTCTAAGACTGCTGTTTGCTTTTATATTCTGTATGCTTGTGTATTTTGTCTAAAGATTCCTCATATTTGTACTTAAAGTTCGCAGTTATAGGCCATATTTTCTTTATGAGCTTTGTATACATATAAATGTGCTTTCTCGCACTACTTTCTTCCCTCCTGTCCTTGCTTTCTTAGATCCCTGTTCTCAGCTGTTGTTGCTTCTTCTCATATTTTCCTCAGATAGCGTCTTTTAGCTACAGTCCCTAAATCTGATCAATGGACTCTGCATAGCCACATTCTCATGGATTCAACCAACCATGGACTGAATTTTAGGGGAAAAAAAGTAAGATACACCTACAGTTAACTATATATGGACTTCTTCCTATCGTTCTTTAAATGACAGTTTAGCAACTATTTATGTACCTTTACTTTGTATGAGGTGTTTTAAGCAATCTAGAAATGATTTAATTTACATGATAAAAATAGTTTTTAAGATATAATGACAATATAATAGGAAGATAATAAGGTTAACAGTGGGGATGCTACTTGGGACAGCCACAATCTCACATTGCAATACCTGGTTTTGGTGCCTGACTTGGCTTCCCATTCGAGTTTCCTGATCAAGTATAACCTGAGAGGCAATAGTGGCAACTCAAGCAACTGGCATTCTGCTACCCACCTGTGGGACCTGGAGTTCCTGACATCCTGGCTTTGCCATCCCTCCCTCCACCACCACCCAGCATGTCATCTGAGGATTGAAGCCACAGATAGGTGCAGGCTCACTCTCTCCCTTCCTCTGTCTCAAAAAAACAGAAAAGAAAGAGCAAAAGAAAATGAGGAGAGAGGAAGGAAGCGAGGATATATTTAAGATACATGAAAATACTATGATACTTAAGAGTCTGGAGTATCCTCAGATTTTGTTACCTGTGAGTCTTTAAATCAATTACCCAAGAATACCAAAAGATGACTATTTCCAGAACTGCTTGCCTCCTCCCTTAAATATAAAAAGAGAACATCCTGGTTGTATCATAGTTGTCTTCTCGCTCAGTGGATGTTACTCACCATTTACTAATTTAAATTGCTGCACAGGAAAACAAAGGCATGCAAGGGCTGACTATTTTGTGTTCCCTTGCTTTTAATTTTATTTTTTAAACTCCAAACTCACTCTGACATCCCATCCAAAACTAACTGTGTGAAAAATATAGCCAAAAAGAGGAGGAAGATGCAAATATTGAATGAGACATAGCCTAAAGGTATCATTACTCACATTAAGACTTGTTTCTTGCAATGGGTTTAGAAATATTCCAGAAATACTACAGAACAAATGTAGAATTTTCATCTGCAAATGCATAGTTGTTGTTTGATCCTGAAATACTCTGCACCAATGTGGAAACAGCCAGGGCTATTCGCAGTGCCAGGCTAGGACATATGAAATTGTCCTTAATCAGTTTTGAATTACAAGATTGCCAGCTTCATGAGGCTCAGTTCAATATAAATTACAAGATTGCCAGCTTCATGAGGCTCAGTGTTGTGTTCAAATCTGAACAGATAAAGGAAATCTTAGTCTAAATGTAAAATGTGATTGCAGTCTCTTAATGTTCAAGTAGTGAAAATCACGAATCTGAAATCAATCCCTTTGGTAAGACTTGATGGTCTATGTATTTTGCTCATCTGATTACACTTTGGTTGGGCAGATTGTTTCAAAGCAAAATCATTTAACCGAGAAAACTGCAGGACTCTGATTTACTACACAAAAGAGAAACCACAAAAACATGTTGCAAATAAAGCAAGATCAAAACTTATTGAAATAAATGCTGTAATTGCTAATACCCAAATGTAATTTTTCTCTATAAAATCCAATTGCAGCATTGAGGAATAAAGTATATGCAGATGTTTGTGCTAAGTTGAATAAGCAAATTCTAAACAATTTCCATGGTTTAGTTTTTATTATAAAAACCTGGGAACTTCAAAAGTTCCAAGAATAGGCAGTTCAGATACTCAGGGAGACAGTGGGCCTCACACCAGAATCAAGAAATCCTCCAACTTTTCAAAACTGTGGTTCTATAAATGCAGTTCTAATATTAAACTTAAGAATAAAATATGCAGTTAATAAAATCTGATCTTTAATAACATACAAAATATGTCTTTCTTCAATTGTGAATCCTCAGCCTTTGTGCTGGATAGTTTAGGGCAAGATAATAAAAGAGGAGACCATAACAGAAAAGGGAGATGAATGATGAATTTCTTCAATTTTGTGATTATTTTCCTCTGCTGTGTTAGCAGTCATTTTGTGCCATGCTTACAGGTTATAGAAGAGATACTTTATATGTAAGAGTTACAGTAAAGTTTTTAAGCTAAAAGATGGATCTCATTCTTTAAGTTTCACTCAAAGATGACAATTTGTCAAAATTTAAAGATCAGACAAAGCAGATCAGTAAAGAGCTGGAAGCCAAGGTTGTGGTATAGGGGGTTAAGCTGAATATTGTGACACTGGCATGACATTTGGGCGCTGACTTGAGGCCTGGCCACTGCACGTCCAATCCAATTCCCTGTCAAAGCTATCGAGAAAGCAGCAGCAGAAGCGAAGCCTAAGTTCTTGAGCCCCTGCCACCCACATGCAGAACTCAGAGGGGTTCCAGGCTTCTGGCTTTGGCCTGGCCCAGCCCTGACTATTGCAGCCATTTGGGAAGTGAACCAGTGGTGGAAGCTCACCTGCTCACTCACTCTACCATCTTGTCCCATTCCCCCTCTCTTTCACATGAAATATAGAATTAAGGTTAAGTTGATTTTAAAATAAAAATTTCATGGATGAACTTACTAATCTTAGTGGCTTCTAGGATAATTAAGAAAATGACATTTTAATCATAATATCCATCAATAAAAAACAAAAAATCTCATTGCACATAAGGAGAAATAAATTTATCTTCCTGAATAATTTAGAATCATTGCATCTTTGCATTTGAGAAAGTATGAAATGTCTTTTTTAAAGATTTATTTATTTTATTGGAAAGGCAGATGTACAGAGAGGAGGAGAGACATAGAGGAAGGTCCTCCGTCCAATGATTCACTCCCCAAGTAACTGCAACGGCCAGGGCTGTGCCGATCCGAAGCCAGAAGCCAGGAACCTCTTTCTGGGTGTCCCACACAGGTGCAGGGTCCCAAGGCCTTGGGCCATCCTCGACTTCCTTCCCAGGCCACAAGCAGGGAGCTGGATGGGAAGTGGAGCTGCTGGGACCAAAAACGGTGCCTATATGGGATCCTGGCACGCTCAAGGCTAGGACCTTCACCATTACGTTATCATGATATGTCACTTGGGACAAAGGCTTCATCAATGGAAGTCTGGAGAATTTAAATGCTTTCTCAGGCTAGTGACAATATTACAACTTGAATTTGAGTTGCCTGACTTCCAGCTGAGACTTTACACAACCCATTTTCAATTCATTGCATTAGCAGGCATTCAGAATAAAAACCCAGTAGGGATGCAGCCACGTTCAGCTTTCAAGAAAGGAAGGTTGACTTTCCTGACTATCAATCTCATCACTCAAGAGCATGTTTCTCAGTCACACAGCTGACATCACTCAACTCTTACCAGCTTGGCACTTCGGGTATCTCAGAAAAATGAACAGCAAAACAAACTGATCATTAAAATTTTACATGTGGGGATATGCAATAGAGAATTAAATTTCCATACTATGGGAGGAATCAAATGGCAAAATAGATAACATTTAAATGTTTGAGACCTCAAGCTGTTGTTACACTAAAATTATTTTTTTTTTTTTACTTTCTCCTCGTCCATTTAGGATTCTAGTTTTATTAGGATTCATAAAGTGATGAAAGTGTTAAACTTTACCATGAAAACTAAAGACCTGCAGCTTTCTGATGTTTTCTTGAGCGCACTTAACCACCTGCCTCTAGAATATAACTTTGCTTTGTACAGCCGAATATTTGATGACTTTGGCACTCACTACTTCACCTCTGGCTCCCTGGGTGGAGTCTACGACCTCCTCTACCAGTTTAGCAGTGAGGAACTGAAGAACTCAGGTATGTGTGTGTCTGCCTTCAATTTTATTAGTCAGCATGATGGCAAACATTTTCTTTCTTCTTCTATTACTTATTTCATGACTTTATGTAGATCTTACTGCCTTATTGCCAAAACAAAGGAAATATATACATATATACTTATCAAATAAAAATTAAAAATAGGGGCTATAAGAGAAGTGGGTAACAAGTCTTCCCCCTTCTTTGGGCATGTTTCTTTAAATATCCTGGCATCTCAGAGTATTATAAGTTAGAGTAGTGGGTTCCTAAAAATAGAAACATATGCTAGTTTCTTAAGGAAAACAATGTTTCTCCTAAAAAAAAAAATTCTCCTGGTAAATCACATACAGCATTTTTATAGGGGATGATTTTATAGAATAACTTATAGGAAACTTAATAGCAATCTTTTTTATGATGTTAGGAAGTTAACCTTTAGATGGAAAAAGCAATGAGGAACTCAGTTAAGGAACTAAGTTAAATGTGGTGCACGTATGCACCTACCAGTAAGAAGACTAAAACTCAAATGTTAGGTGCTTTTATTTGACGAAAAGTTAAAATTTTATTCCTTGAATTATGAAGTAGGTATTTTCTGCCAGCTGTGGTCCAGAGAACAATTTCCCACTTGATGAGCCTTTATCATGTATTGGAAACAGAACTTTATAACACTTGAGAGCAGGTCAACTAAAGAACTGCCTAAATCTTCAATCAACAATCAGACACTTCAAGGGTGGAAGCTGCAACAGCAAATGAATAGTGATGACCGCATAATGAACGCAAGGAGCACAGACTCATAGGTGACATACTAGACCTACATGTGGTTTAGAAGTCCTCGTGTTCCACAGCACAGTAGGGTGGCTAATCTACAGTAACCTGTTACATGTTCTATTAATAACTAAGAGGAAGAAACTAAAAGGTTTAGAAATAGTTACAAGAACCAAATGCTGCTGTCAAGCTTTCTGCACCATTTTCATTCTATTTTCCCTTAAGCTTTTCTAACACATTTTTGCGTGCGCGTGTGTGTTATTCAGGACTTCAGTGAAGATAAGGAGATAACCAGAACAATCTGAGGGGAGGCTGAAAGGAGATTATATGTCCTAAGGTCGGAATTTCTAAGACAAAAATTTAAGGACTGAGACAGAGGGTGAAGTAAGCTGCTGAGCCAGCAGGGAAGGCAGAGCCAAGTAAGAGGATGAATGTCATGGGAATGAGAGATGGACAAGCAGGCAGGTTAAGCCAGTGCCTGCAAGGCTGGCATCCCGTATCAGGGCACTGGTTCAAGTCCCAGCTGTTCTGCTTCCAGTTCAGATCCCTGCTAACACAGGGAGAGCTCCTTGGCTCCGAGTCACTCATGTGAGACTCTTGGATGGAGTTCCCACCCCTGGCTTTGGCCTGGGCTAGCCCCGATCACTGCAGACGTCCAAGGAGGGGGAAAAAGTCTGTTCCTCCCTGTAAATCTGGCTGTAAAATACACACAACAAATCTTTTTTTTAAAAAAAAAAAAAAGTTTACTCTCAGGTCAAGAGCAGTGCAACAAATGGAGTCACAAGAATGGGTAAGTCTGTGGAGAATACAAGTGCAGGACTACATAGCAGCAGCCATCAAAAGGCAAGCTCAGAGGTCCATCATGCCACATGGCAGGCAGAGGCAGGCAATGTGCAGAACACAGGGCCATCTCTGTGGGATGGGCCACAGTAACACAAGGTGTGCTTCTCCGGCCCAGTGTGATGGGCTACCAGCAGGGACGCACACATGTCTCTGTACTCTGGAATTATCACAGGACCCACACAGGGCTGAATCTGTGGGTAAGTTGGTTTACTGGACAGAAAGACATTTTTCCATCCTCCCTGCATGGCCACAGTGTTCAGGGCTATTGCAGGCCAAAGCCAGGACTTGGGAGAGACAGGGGCTGATGTACAGCATCCACAGCTCCAGGACTGACCACAGCCTCACATCCCTCTCAGTTCTCAGTGGTTTTGTTTATGCTGCATTTCCTAGGTTTAACAGAGGAAGAAGCTCGAACCTGTGTCCGGACTGAAACAAAGAAACGTTATTTGTTTGTTAAGAAAACAAAAGTGCATCACCGGTGCACAACCAACAAGATGTCAGAGAAATATGAAGGTAACAGCACTTGCTGTTAGCAGCATTCTGGGTGTACCTGGAGGCCGACTGTCTTAAGCGCCATCACTGTGATTGTCTTAGCTTTGCATTCATCTATCTGAGGGCCCTGTATGTGTGCATACAGATAGAACTACCATTAACATTACTTAAAAAGGGAACATGACTATGTGTTTCTAATGTTGTTCAACTTCATAAACAATGTTTTGATTTTTCTCATCAGCAGAACTCAGGCAATGCAAAATAAATGTAGTTGTAAGCCAGCGGTTGTTAAGAACCTTGCAAAATACCAATATGGCAGTCAGTCTTTAGGTCCCCAGTATTCAACATCATGCCTTTTAACCTAACAGATGTGGTTCAACCCAAGTATGACTGGTTAAAAGAAAAAAACAGCAAATGATAACTACTTATTGAACTCCATGTTCAGGCATTGTTCTCTTCTGTATTGGGGTTAACTTTTACAACCCACAACAATCCCCTAGAGAGTAGCTCAGTTCTCTTCATGTTGTAGATGAGGAGACAAAAGCACAGAAGAAAACATTGAATGTATTTCAGTTCAGTTAGAGCATAGGTGTGTGTGATACTGCAACGGAGGAATATTTGGTCCAAATTAAAAAGGGTTTAAACGTCTTGTTAAAACACTTGGGCTTAATCCGAATAGTCTCACCATGCCACCTATGAGCTAACAGGATATTAATGGATGTTAGGAAGAAAGGCTTCAATATTTAGAGTGCAAAATTTTGATCATAAAAGTTTCAAAAAAGTTATCAAAACTTTTAACACTATGAACTGCATTGCAATTTAGTTTTGCCAAGAAGCTTATATGCAACTTATTCAAAATAATTCTTAGCAAATAAATAAATTTACCAGAACACTGTTATGAAACTTACAGAGCAAGAAAAAAGCTTTTATATAGAGATTACTTCTAATTGCTGTATCAACTACAATGCATATTGGTTAAACTCACAAGTCAGCCTGTTTGCTTTCATAATTTGGCTTAGTTGTGAAATAGCTATATGACCAATATCAATAGCTTAATCTGCATTTGCATTTAATTTCTTGATATAAAATTAGTAAGAGTATTTATTTCATATTATTGCTGATAGAATCAAATTTTATAAAGTAAGAACAAAACTTGGCCTACCCTAAATACTCAGTTTAGTTACTACTGTTTTATGGTCATCCAATTGACATGCAATGCAGAGAAAGGGCAGTAGAAATTTAAAAGTAGGCAAAAAGCATTAAATAATCACTTTATTGAGTAAACACATGAAAAGATGAAGGACATCACTGGAAACTGACAAAGTAAAAATAAAAACAAGGAACATCTCACACTAATAGTAAATTGACCAGCATTGGCAGTGTGTAAAACTAGTAAACTTGCTGGTAGGAGTATAAATCTGTTAAAAAAAAAAAAAAGGGGGGGGGTGGAGGGAACAGAAACTTTCTATTGGGATTTACTATTACGAGGTAGTAAATCTGTTCCCAAGAAAATATGCAGTAAAATATGCAGAAATGCTCAAAACCATGTTATTAAGTGAACACAACTCAAAATGTCGTGTCAAAAACTAGCACTCGAATCTCTCTCAAAGGTGAAACAGACACGTTGTGATTATGTTAACTGCTCTGACATCCAACATGGGTGAATTTCACAAAGATCAGGCTGAGTGAAAGGACTCAGATGTAAAACGAACACGCTTTCTAACCACATGAAGTCTGGAAACAAGCCAAACTCACCTGTGGCAGTAAGGAAGTAGGGAGCTTCCCTGGGAATGAGCAAGGACTTGGTGAGGGCAGAATGCAGGCCCCAGGGCTGCAGTTGGTGTGTTGAGATGCAGACCTGATTTTTACAACTAATTCAGCTTATCGTCTATATTATGATTCTTTGTGATTGTTATGCCTCAGTAGAAAATGTTACTGAAAAAATGAGGCAATGCTACACCGGAAAAGGACTTCTTAGGAAAATGACCTGGGAAAGACATACCACATTGAGACAAATGTCAAATAAGAACTTAAAGTTTTCGCTTCTTACAATAGTCTCCAAATAGGATTTTTAAACATTCATTGCTACTTCATTGACGCATCAATGTGAAACACTTAACCGTGTCAACTTTCCACCTCAAACTTTTCATAGTTTCTAGAAAACAGTTTCTAAGCCTAGAGAACTCAGTCTGGTTTCCTTGGATTTCCATTCAGATCCTTTTGACACTATTGTTCTTGCCCCACCTGAGCCTTCAGCTTCAACTCAAACTGAAGCCCATGTGCCTTCTCTTCAGAACATGGCACATCTGCCCTCTTTGAGGCCTTTGCCCATGGTGCTTTCCCCACTTTCAAGGCCACTGTCCCCTTGGGAAGTGTTACCCTTGCTTCAAGATTGGCACCACTCCTCCCTGCAGGGCAAACAAACAAATGCCACATGTTAAATCAATAAATTTTTTTTAATCACTCAATATAACTTAGCAAAAGCTGTTTGCTTTATTGGCCTTTGTGTTTCATATGTTCCTCTCTCTTTCCTATTTTCTTCCTCCCTGGATTCCTTCCTTCCTTTTTATCTTCTTTTATTATTTCTCTGCAGTTTATGAGTGCATTTATGTACCGATCATATAAATATTATAAAGCGTATTCCAATGATTGATTTCAGTCAGACTTTTCCATCACAAGCCAGTTGTTGCTTACTAGAAGCCATGTGGTTATGTTCTTCTGAAGGTTAAGACATGGATCCCTATAAACAACAATCAGGGATGCTGGCATCAATAAGCAGCAAGCAGAGCCACCAAGGACAGTGTCATGTTCACGTCCCAACACTGCCTTTTACTGGACGTATGTTCCAGGACAAACTTATCCTATTTAACATGTACATTGAAACTAATACCTAGTTCTTAGACTGTGTGATCATTATAATTGTATTTTATCAACCCTTTCGATGAACCTCTTGAAGATCTTTTTGTATGCATGAATTTAGAAGGTTTTTTGTATACACACACAAAAAAAAACTTTTAAATTGGATTTCCATCAACTTTTTGAAGGAGCTTCACATGTAAGGTAAGGCATGAAGAGTCCTTGGCATAATGATTAAAGGGTAAGTGTCGGCACTATCATCATTTCTATTAAGCTGTCTGGATGACTGTTCTTGCTTTTTCACTTAATTACTGGAAGAGCCATGGAATTGTACCATCTACTCCTGCCTCTTAAATATGCCACAAAATTGAATGAGCAATTTTCTTGAAAAACCTTACAGGTTCAATTTTGAAAGGAGCAGAAAAGGCCATATCCCTGGTTCGTGGAGGGAGGAGCGAGTATGCAGCAGCTTTGGCCTTGGAGAAAGGGAACTCCAGTTCCGAGAAGGTGTTTTCTGAGTGGTTAGAATCGGTGAAGGACAATCCTACTGTGATCGACTTTGAGGTAAGATTAAGAAATATAATGGATGAGAGAACTAAAGTAGTTCCCCAGTAGCCCAAGCTACCCAACACTCCTCCCTTCATTTTCTCCTCAGATGATAAAGGAACTCCTTATTTAGTATGCCTGCATAATACATCTTCATTTCAATACCAAATTGCATAGTACTTTCATTCTTCAGATAAGAATTCTGTGGTACAGCATGCAGAATGTCTGGCATGCATGAAATGTAATGACTAAATCTGCTCACATTGTCCTAAAGTAGTACTTTTTCTCCCCATCTACACAAGAAATCTGGCTTCTGGGTTTCCCTGGAAGCTTCTTATTGGATAAGTACACTTACATCTTCATTGACAGAGCTGTGGGATACCTGGGACTACACGTGCACTTATTGCCATTATTTCAATCAATTTTGTATCTGTTGCAATTATTTACAAAAGTTAATTATTTATAGATCATTTTCCCACAGCAGTCTTACGCCACTTAGAACCAGCCTTACTTAAACACAACCATATTTGTTAAAGCCTCCAGGAAAGCTATCACATTGATTTGATTTAAATGGAGACAAAGGAGTGCAATCAGAATGGAAATGCAGTCATGGATTCATCACGTTAGGAACCGAGTTCTATAGGGTTAAGGTCAGAAAAAGACCCAGCCACCCAGCCAAGCCCTTGTGAGTCATAGGAACACTTCACTAAGAACCATTTCTTTGGGATTTAAAAATATATATATTAAACAAAATTTAAAATTTTTGTTAACTCTGTTATTTGTTACTCATATTCTTCCATTCATTCTACTGGCCAATTCACCCTCAGGCATATGGCTATTGTCTACTGATCCAATGGTCAACTCTGCTGTATTCTAGAACAACTCCTTGGAAGTGTGTGTCACTGGGCCTCCTCTTTACCTTCTACTCTTAGCTTGCTCCCATTGCCAATTTGGTGAGAAACATCCCTTGTGCAGTCACAAAACGCAACAACCTCAGGAAAGCTTTTCAAGAATATGCAGCCAAGTTTGACCCCTGCCACTGTGCGCCATGCCCTAATAATGCTCGACCCACACTCTCAGGGACAGAATGTCTTTGCATCTGTCAGAGCGGCACTTATGGAGAGAACTGCGAGCGACGGTCCCCAGACTATAAATCAAGTAAGTGTCGGTAATTTATTATGAACTGGGCACATTTTTCCCAACAAAAGATATTTGGGATTGGCCAATGAAAGCAAAATGAAATTTCTATAAGCAACCTGTTTTGAGCAAACTCATAAGCAAAACCACCCTGCAAAAAGTTACACTCTAAAATCAAATAGCTATGAGTCTCAGCTGGAAGCAACCAGTTGTGTAAGCTTGGGTCAATTCCCAGCCATGAAACTAGGGTACCTATCTACCTAAGGAAGTGAATATAAAATAGGTAATCAGGTAGGGGAGATATAAAAAGACAGAAGAATAATTCCATGAGGTCATGAAAACCGGAATTTTTAAAAAATTATTTTGGTGCAAACACAATTGTAAAATCTATGCAGTTTTCATACTGCTGGTTTTTCATGAACTTTTGGCCATTCGTGTGTGTGTGCATGCATATGAGCTGTATGTAAAACAATTAACATAAAGACACTACAAAATAAGGTATTTGGTGCTGTTATCACAAGCCTCTTATCTCTTATAAGCTAGGATGAGGATGACTAACAGAGGATAAAGTAAGCCATAACTGATTTCACATTACATAATGTTTGTAGCTACTTCATATCTTCTTTAGAAAGAGATGAGACATGCAAATTAGTGTTCTATCTTTCAGAATGCAATTCCATATGTATTTTATTCAGGGTATGTTCATATACACATGTAATGTGTGAATATATATACCTACACATATCTTCAAAAAAGATCTTGGAAAGCATCTTGTGAAAAAAATCTGTACAGATTTTAAAATGTTTTACCAAAGTTAGTTCATCTTCTAATTCCATTTCTATGAACTTTTTGAAATATTCTATTTCTCACGCAGACACATACACACAAACACTGTGATATATTTGCTAACAGTTAAAGGTAAATAAATGCTTCCATCCAACCTAGGCTGTGGCAGGGAAGAAAGGGAAATCAGGCAACACTTCAGAACCTTTGCACAAGTAATTACTTTCCTTCTTCACATTAATCCTGTAATATTCCACAAAAAGCCACATGGCTAATAAGTCAAGAACCCAAGTTGGCACGATTTCAAGACTCAAATTCTCCCTGCTACATCATGACTGCAGATTGGTCTGCCTTCATTCCAGATGCAATAGATGGAAACTGGAGCTGCTGGTCACCCTGGAGCACATGTGATGCTACTTATAAGAGATCACGAACCCGGGAATGCAATAACCCTGCCCCTCTGCAGGGAGGGAAACCCTGTGATGGGCAGAAGCGGCAAGAGGAAGATTGCACATTTTCAATAATGGAAAACAAGTAAGTCTGGATAAGAGAAAGGAATGGGGAATCCCACCACTAACTAAGAGAGCTGAGATATATATTTTCCTACTGCTAAGAGAACTAGAATTTTAACATCTGAACAAGCATGCTAGGAAGGCATTGGATATGCTGCTGCCCTTTTCTATTTTCCATTTAACTCACATTTGTTGTAATGTATACATATATATCTCAATGTCCACTGAATATAAATAATTATAAATATAACCATTTTTCCCATTTAGTGGAACACCATGTATTAATGATAATGAAGAAACAAAGGAGGTAGACCTTCCTGAGATGGAGACAGATTATGGCTGTCCACTGCCAATACCTCCAGAAAATGGATTCATCTGGGTATGCATCCTGACTTTCACTTGTAGCTTGGGGTTAAAAACCAAAACTGTGGTAACTATCGTTATTTCCTAATTTAATAGTCTCCTTCTGCCTTTACAAGCACTCAAGTATGATATAGAAGCACTCCGCCAGTCTCTCATCCTGAATTCTCTGCGGATGATTACATACCCAGCATTTGGACCAGTTCAGATGATACTCAGTTCAGATGATAATGGTATAGTTACAGGAATAGAAACTCTAACGTCAGCATTATACAGGTTTGTGCGACTTGTAGGAATTTGCAGTTAAACACTGACTTTTCTTCTGTGAGTCATTATCAGAGAGTCCAATCAGACATGGATGTCAGCTATTGAGTCTTACTAGGTTAGGAACATGAACAATCTCTTAACTTAATGATTTCAATGTTCCTTTCAGGGATACCTTTTTCACCAAGTTACAGTGTTTCTCTTTTTTTAAAAAAAAAGTAAAGATTGTTTGAGAGATACAGCCTTAAGATATAATCTTTCAGAAGATATAAAATATTTAAAATTTGTCACAGAAAGTTTGTTCTTAATTCATTTTACTTTTCTCAAATTCAATAAAGCCTTTCATCTTTTTGGAACTGTATCTATTGATGATGAAAAATCAGTAATAGTATATTCAAAGCCAGAAAATATGTATCCTTAGAGCAGGGTGGGCTAATATATTTTCTAAGATTATTTATCTTTTCTTAGGGAGGAAAGAACCATGGAAAACATTTAAGAAGGAAAATATTTCTAAGGGAAGCAGTTTATTATTCTTTACAATGCATACTCTGAAACTCAACAATGTACTGGAGTGCTTATTAAAACAGAATTTGCCCAAAATGCTTCTGTACAGCAAAAGAAATGGTCAACAAAGAGGCAACCAACAGAGCAGGAGAAAATCTTTGCACACTACACAACAGACAGGGGACTAATATCCAGGATACATAAAGAGCTTCAGAAACTCAATAATAGCAAAACAACCCTGTTAAGAAATGAGCAAAGAATGTGAGCAGACATTTTTCTAAAGAACAAATTCTAATGGCTAATAAACGCATGAAAAAAATGCTCAGACTCCCTAATTATTAGGGAGATGCAAATAAAAACCACATTGAGGTTCCACCTCACACCAGTAAGAATGGCCTACATGCATAAATCAACAAGCAACAACTCCCAACAAGGATATGGGGGAAAAGTTGTCCTACTCCACTGTTCACTGTTAGTAGAAATGTAGACTAGTACAACCACCATGGAAATCAGTAAGGAGGGGGCTAATACAACTGAAATTTGATCTGTTACATGACTCAGGTATGCCTCTTCTTAAAATATACCCAAAGCAAGTAAAATATGCATGAAAAAGTGAAATGAAATCCTGCATTTATAGCAGCACAATCCATTATAGCAAAGACACAGAAAAAAACTCATTGAAAGAGGAATGAATGGGTAAAGAAACTGTAGTATATATATATAGTCCACAGAATACTTCTCAGCCATTAAAAAGGATGAAATTCTACCATTTACAACAAGAGATTCCCAACTAGAGACCATTATGCCTAGCTAAATAAGCCAATCCCAAAAGTACTAACATTGTATGTTCTCTCCAATATAAGCTAAAATTGAAGTAAAATATAAAACCAATAGGTATATAATTGAGCAAGTACATACATATATTGTCATAGACGAACTATAGAACAGAGACTAGCATACCTGGAAGTGAAGATTTGTTGCAGTATGCATCCCTATTCCTGAATAAAAGGGAGCTCCCAGTGAAACAACTAAATATATTTATGTTGTCAGTAAGATCCTACATATTCTATCTATTCCGATGCCTACAATGCCATGATATACTGAAACAGAATGCTAGACTTGCAGCTGTTGCTAAAGGACTGTACTACTGTAATCATTGGGAGGTGCAGGGACGGAGGGGAAGGGGTTTGGGATGGAGAGGGGAAGAGGGGAAGAAAGGGGGCGGGGCGAATCTCTATCTACAAAAATGTAGCATGTAAAATAACTTTAAAACACGTAAATACTTCTTTTATTTAAAAAAAAAAAAAAAGAACTACTATGAGATACTGACAGAACTGAAAAGATGGTGGACCTGGAGAAGCCAGGTCAGTTAAGGAGGTTGCCATGGAGAACATTCCACGTGAGCTGGATGCCGAGCAAGGCGAAGGAGAGAAGGTGCAGAGCACAGGAGGAGGAGTCAGTGAAGCCACGGAGACACATAAACCACTATTGGCTTAAACAAGTGCCAGGTTGTTTCATTTTGTTACAGGCTTTATGGGGAAGAGTGGCCAGAAGACAGGTTGAGAAAGTATGCCAAAACATATTCCAAAGTGTAAGATCCATTTTATCTTGAAAATTCCAGTGATCTGCATATCTATAATGGGGTCACTGCATCCAGGAGATACTGCTCCACAGCAATAGACAGGTTTGTTAAGATAACGGAATGAAACTTAGGGCTCCAGCAGCTCGACGTGCCCTGCCCTGCTTGCCTCCTCCCACATAAACTGCTGTGAGCAGCTCAGCTGTGCCAATCGGCAGTTAAGCCCTTTGGAACGCAGCAGTTGAGTCTATTAGAATGTGAGGTCAGTGTTATGGTAACTGGAAGGAAGGCAGTTAGTTCAGTTAAACTGCTCTCAGAGTTTTGTAGAGCTTAAAAACCCCTGACTTCAGCCGAGCAGTGCTGTGGCTCTGTGTATTTGGAGCCGCTGTCACCAAGCTTGGCCAATAAAGACAGCTCCTTACAACTTGTGTCTGGCGTCATCTCTCACTCTCCGCAATACATCCATATGACAGTAACTGTACTGTAATTATCCATTAACTTGGAGTACATATGATTCCAATGGGTTACTAGGACTGAATGACACTTTCAAATAATTTCTGGTTACTTGTAATAACAACCACATGTCTATCATGTACATAGGATAAAAGTTTATAGCCACTTTACAGTGAGAAGTTTTTCCACTAGTGATAGTAGGCCATGCCATAGAGAAGGTGGACCAGATTTTAAGTAAAAAGAATGAAAAAAAAATTACCAATGTGAAGCAGTAATATGGAAAATGGATTAAAGGAAAGGCCATTTTAAAAAATGTTCTGGTAAAAATCCATGAGCGTCACAAAGAGGATGACAAGGATGAAGAAATGGCAAGAACTTAAAGATACTGGGCTGTAGAAACTGAGAGGTCTCTGTGAGCAGATGCAGAAGGAAAAGGAAAGGCTAAAAGATGACTCAGATATTTGCTGATAATCATTTTATTTCTAGAATGAAAAGAAACT
This sequence comes from Ochotona curzoniae, assembly GCF_017591425.1. NCBI lineage: Eukaryota > Metazoa > Chordata > Mammalia > Lagomorpha > Ochotonidae > Ochotona > Ochotona curzoniae. Next base: position 19,436,944 of record NW_024465582.1, on the reverse strand, counting down.
GTACTCGGTTGGAGAAGAAGTTGAAATTTCATGCCTCACTGGATTCAGAGCTGTTGGGTACCAGTACTACAGATGCTTACCGAACAGGACGTGGAGGCAAGGAGATGTGGAGTGCCAACGTGAGGACTGGGCAAACATTCGGTGTAATCCCACCACAGAATCCATCTCAAGAGTAAAGCGAGCAGACACATACCCCCCAATCAGTGCATTTTACAATCTTTGAGTAACTCTGGTATAAACAGATTTAGTGACACCTTGGAGCTTATTGCTAAAATTAAATTTCAAAATATCTCCCTATTTCAGCTCTCCTTCCCCTGCATATGAACCTTATACACAAACTGTGAGGCACCTACTTCAAAGTGAGCCCAGGAAAGCTTCAAATTATATGTAAGCACAGACATCTGCCTCACCTGATGTACAAACTGATGCTTCTACAAGACAGTATCTGCACTCTAGGAGTCAAAAAGATTTCAGTAGAGATGCAGTTTTCTCCAAGGCTCTTCTCCTTGGAGCACATTCATATCCTTTGCTGAGAAATAGTGAATGAGCATGTAGCTCCCTTAAACAGTAAAGCAAAAACAGATTCCAATCAGTTGAAATAGTGACCCCCAAAACTTAATGTAGCACCAGGAAGAGAGTGGGGGCCACGCTAATTTGAACGCCCTACTTCTATGTTACTCAGTATGGTAACTTGCTTTGGGAAACACTCAATGGGCGTAAGATGAAAGAAAATCACTGCATTGCATCAAGGGACAAGGTCCTGATGATATGATAAAGTTGGAATATATCTGGAAAGTAGGAGGTTCCTTTGCAAAGGAACCCTAAATGATGGAACAAAATGGAGCTTTTTCAGTGGAGGGATCACTGAGGGGAGACCTGGGATCTATAATCTCCAAATTTTTTGACAAAAAGGAAGCGCAAGAGCTGAGCAAATGCAACAAACCTTGTTAAATGCATCTCTTTAATTGCATCACATATACCTGCATCTGTATGGGATTCTGCCTCATTAAGCACATTTGAAATGTTCCTTTTCCTGCAGGGACAGACTGCCTCAAGCCAATTGTGCAGGACATCCTGACCATCACACCACTACAAAGACTATATAAAATAGGTGACTCCATTGAGCTAACCTGCCCCAAAGGCTTTGTTGTCGCTGGACCATCCAGTTTCACATGCACGGGAGATTCCTGGACACCACCCATTTCAAATTCACTCACCTGTGAAAAAGGTAAGTCAGCAGCTCAGGATTCTGCCAAGATGACTTCTCCCTGTCTGCCATTGTCTATACCAGCAACATCAGGACACACTTACATTGTCTTCTCTAAACTTAAATAAAATTTTAGGTAGGAAAATGACAGCTCCAGAAGAGTAGAAAAGACCTTTCAGAAGGAATATTTCCACCACAAATTAACACTTTTTAAAAATATGTCTGGAGAAGACAAAAATGAAGGCTCTAACTCCAGGAGATCCACGAGAACCCTTCATCCCTGCCTCTTCTCCTGAATTCAAATTCATCATTTGTACTCCACACTGTGCACTTCTCTCCTCTGTTTCAGATACTCTGACGAAAATGAAGGGCCACTGTCAGCCAGGACAAAAGCAGGCAGGATCTGAATGTGTCTGTCTCTCTCCAGAGGAAGACTGCAAGTAAGAGATGCTCTAAGAATTGTATTCAGAAACAGGGAAATCAGTCTAGTGTAACCAGTTTGACATAAGCAGTGAGATTCTTGAACAAATGGGAAACATCAGTTTCTCACATAACTGATAACTATTGTGCTCAGTTGAATTCTTCCTTTCCAACAGGGTAGCAAGCGTCCATAATTATCTTACGGTCTAGTTCCCAAAGTCTGCATAACTGTTGTTTATTCAAGCAGCACATTTCAAAACTTCAGGCTCAATTCTATCAAAGGCTTCCTCTCCTCCAGAGATATACCAGCTGCTTGCTTATCTCCCAGATGCCTTCAACAGCCAGAGCTGGGCCAGGCCAAAATCAGTACCCATGAATTCATTCTGGCTTTTTTTTACTGGGTGGCAGTAGCCCAGGTACTTGAGCCATCAGCTGTTACTTCCCAAGGTGTTCCTCAGCAAGAAAATGAAATTGGAAGCAGAGCCAGAAGTCAAACCAAGGCCCTCTGATATGGAACACAGCTATCCCAAGTGGCATTAACTACTGCATCAGATGTCTACTCTCAGATTCTTACACAATTATTCTTTTTGGAGAACACTGCAGGGTCTTTGTATAATTTGATCATGGAAATTCAGCACAGGCAGTTCATTCTATTTTTCTCATTTATCACAAGTGACTCCCCCCCACCCCCGCTACAAATCATTTCTGACTGCTAAAGATCCCTTCACCCAGCAAAAGGCTTTCTGGGATGAGTTAAGCATTTCACAGTGTCCACTTAACCCAGAGGAAATGTCTTTGTGCAATGCCAGATCATAGGCATGCTGCTTCCTGGGACTGCTAGTTTAACAGCCTCACCTTTTCCACATCCATCCTTTCTATATGGACTTGAAGGTGTTTATGGGGTAAATGAGTCCACAGTTCAAGTTGTCTGAAGTTAGAAAAGAGGCATTTGTTCTGAGCTGTACACTCCAGCTCCTATACATAATGTAACACTTTGGTATACGAGTTACGTCAGCTCTACAGTTGGCATGAGACAAGGTGGTGAAATCTGCAGTCATAAAGATGATCTTGTCCTCTCAGCCAGAGAACTGCTCTGGTCACTTGTTACGTTGTGGCAGTAGGGCTCATCCTTCACGTCACCCAGGAATGACTTAAACCTCATTCCCTAAATGTCATTATCAATACACTTGATACTGTATATCAAATGTGAACGACCATGTGACATGTTCTAAATTTATATTTAATTATTGGTGTTACAGAATTCAAAAAAAAGTGCAAAATATCCTGGGCTTGACTAAACTTCAAAGTATAGCCATGAATTGAGCTGAACATACGCAGGCACAAAAGATGGAAATAGAGTATGACTGAACAGGCCATGGGTGACAACAAAAAAGTCATCTGATAGTTTATGGCTTTACAGCTTAGGAGATGTTTAAGTGATAAGGAGGAAGTGAGGAGGATCAGAAAATGATACTAGAAAGGAAAGCTAATTGGAGTCGAATTAATGGAAAATCTTGGCCAAAACAGCTCAAGAATTCAAAGTTAATTTAAAGACTATTGGGAAAAACAAGATTAAGGTGAAATTTTATTTTTTATTTCAATTTTAATATATTTTACTTTGAATTTTGAATTGGGTGGTACAATTTCATATAGGCTGGGATTCCCCCCCACCAAGCTCCCACCCCCATCAGATTTTTCCTATTTTGTTAGAATAGTGTAGTCTTTCATAAGGAATCATAATTCTATCAGTCTCTTATTTAAGTGTACCCCAACATTGTTGGTACAGACAATGTCAGACAGTCCAGCATCCCACTGTCTACACATGTCCATCAGTTTCATCAGGATCCATCTTTCATCTGGAAGCAGGGATGCATGTTCTCCATCGTACCCCCATAACTGTACATGATACACCCCAGTACTTCATCACTATACATTTTCCCTAAGTAGGAGCCATGAAACAAGGTTAACAACTGGTATGAGATAGAACAGCCACAACAGCAACAACAAATTATAGCACCATGAAAAAAATATGCTGCTGAGTAACCAACACATGGGTGACAAAAAGGAAACAAAAGTCTCTTGGGAAAAATAATACCATCATATAATCCATGAGTCCATGATGAATTCGACAAGAGAAGAAATTATTTGGAATAAACCAAAATGAAATAAAAAGAACATCAAAACACATGAGATACAGCCAAAAAAAGCAAACAAAAAAAACCAGTATGGATTGGATTATTAAAGTTACACTTTCCATGTTGATTTCCTTATGAGAGAGAATATGTGGTATTTGTTCTTTTGTGATTGACTCATTTCACCATGCATAATGGTATCTAGTTGGGACCGCCTGGTTGTAAACAGAATAATTTCATTCTTAATAGCTGAGTAATGTTCCACGGAGCAGATGTACCACAGTTTAACCACTCTTCTTTGAAGGTGAAATTTTAGAAGAATCACAGGGACCAGTGTTGTACAGTAGTAGGTTAACACTCTGCCTGACATACCAACATCCCAAATGGGTCCCCGGCTGCTCTACTACCAAAATAGCTCTGTAGTAACCTGGGAAAGCCAGTGGAAAATAGTTCATTAGAAGCTATGAAAAGGCCCAACCATTGAAACCATTTGTTGAGTGAGCCAGCAGATGGAATATTTCTATTTTTCCTTCTCTCTTCCTGTAACTGATTTTCAAGTAAGTAATCAAAGTCTAGGAAGTGAAAGAAGGAAGTGAAGGAGGGAGGGAGGGGAAGCACCAAGATCCCATATGGATGCCAGTTCATGTCCTGGCTGTTCCACTTCCAATCGAGCTTCTTGCTTCTGCTTTGGGATAGCAGCAGAGTATAATCCAAGAACTTGGGACCCTGAGCCCATGTAGGAGACCAAGAGGAGGCTCCTGGCTCCCGACTGGCTTACTTCTGACCATTGTGGCCCCTTGGGAAGTGAATCAGAAAATGGAATATCTTTGTCCTTTTTCTAAATCTGCCTTTCAAATTAAAATAAATAAATCTTTTTTAAAGTAGAAAGAGGACAATTAGAAGGAAAACACCAGGGAAAAATAACAGCAATAACATAAGTTAATGTATTGAATTGGCTACCTGGCAGTCTGCATTTTCCTAGTTCTAGAATGTTAATGTTTCCCTTCCTTTCCTTGGCAGCCATTATTCGGAAGATCTCTGTGTGTTTGATACAGACTCTAGCCATTACTCTACGTTACCTGCTTGTCAGTTTTTGGCTGAGAAATGCTTAAAAAATCAGCAACTCCATTTTCTACATATTGGTTCCTGCCAGGACGGTCCACAGTTAGCATGGGGCCTTGAAAGAACAAAACTTTCATCCAACAGCACGAAGAAAGAACCTTGTGGCTACGACACCTGCTACGATTGGGAAAAATGTTCAGGTATGCTCTACTGGTGCCACATACAATTGTGCACTCAACTTTCATCTCAGCTGGTTTATCTTATTTGCTTTGATATATCATCTTACTTAAAATGATCCTTCCTCAATCAGAAACAATTTTATGGCCAAAAAGACCTAAAAGAGGAAGGAAAAAATAAAACTGTTGACAACTGGAAATGACCACTTGTAATATTCGTACTGTATATCATTTCCTATATTTTTCTCTGCACATGTAATCAGTACCACACTTGGACCCCAGTAAGAAAGCACCTACCCTGGATTCATGCTTTAACCAACTGTCTGCATTCCCAGTTCTGGGTTGGCTTGCAACAGAATTTCTTAAGTTTCTCTTTAATAATTGGGACCAACTGTTCAGACAGAACATACAGACATCCAAACTTGAGGGCACCTTCGTTAAATTGTGTGAAATCTTATTCTAGGGTCTGGGACTAGCCGGGGCTGGCAATGTTTTATGCAAGAAGCCTTCCTCAAGCCTAGATAGGGTCTCATATGAGCTCAAGTGTTGGTTCTCTCAGATGAACACTCCGAGCCCCTACCACCTCTCTTCCTCACTGCATGGGGTCAACTGGATACCCTGAACAGCTCTGGGATTTTTTAACTGGAGAGTCATCCTAGCCCCAAACTAAATATTCACACTCATAGGGCATTTTGCTCCTGTAGGAGAGCAACTCAATGTTGCTTGAAAATGCACTATCGATATAGTATTGCCGCTCTCATTTTAATGACTAATTGCTTACAAAGACAGGTGTTCACCACCCCCCTTGAAATTCTTTCCTGGTGCCTCACATACCACAGTAGTGACCCTAAATGCTTTTTTACATATTGCTGTTTTTCACTTGATATTATCATTATTTCTATGTCATCACACACATGTTATCTTGTCACATAATTTTTAATTTTAAAAACAAATTTTCAATGGATACATTAACATTGCAAATATTTATGGAGTTTCATATGATCTTTCAATACATGTATGCATCATATACTGTGTAAGATAAGCATACCTGTATTGTCAACTGTAACATTTCTTATTGGTGAAAATATCCAATATCCTTTTTTCAAGCCTTCTCTCTCATTCTGGAGAAACACATAGCACATTATGATGATCCACAATCATTCCTTTGGGCAACACAATAGCAGAACGCCTTTCTTCTTCAGAATAACTTAGTGCCCATTAATCAAAATCCCCATCTATTCCTTCCTGCTACACAATTTTCCTTGTCTGAATATATGGATATTGTGGGATTTATTTAACCAAAATATGATTAAACATTTAAATTTTGCTTTGTATTTCAGTATTTTAAACTGTTATGATGTATAACTATCAGAGGCAAATTTATAATCTACACTTATTACCTTGGAAAGTAATTTGTAAGTAAACACTATTTCAATATATAAATTTTTACTGATATTGTGTAAAAACTTTTCAGGAATGTTTTCACATTAGTTTCCAGTTGACAACATGATAAATATTGCCTCACCACACCCTCCCCAATCTTAGAATTATCAGAATTTATTTATCTGTGAATTTGATTTTTGAGAAGTGTCATCATTTTCATTTTCAAGACAAATACATTGCCTACTGATACAACAGCTAGGAATTTGAGAGAGGAAACTTCACAATAGTACCCATGTTCTAAAAAGAAGCCTAACCCTGAAATAGCCCAGCTAAACTTCACATCATTTGTAAAGCTGAATTGGATATCAGGATGTAATAGAACTCAAATAAGCAGCACAGTGGTAGATTTAAAAAAATCACCTTAAACTGGGGCAAATATACATACATGCACGCACACACATATATACATACATACAGAATAGAAATCCGACGTTTGCTAAACCAGCCCTATGTTTGCAAAAGGTAAGCCAAACGTAATACTATTCCCCTGAGATCCTTTTTCCATTTTCTGGCCCAATATTTTCTAGCATACTCTTAGAAAGAGAGAAGTCTCACTGCCCAAATCTTGGCCTTTCCTGATCTACATGAAGTGCATCATCAGGATCCAGCCCCTTTGATCACGGGAGTGATCCATGACAGAGGCTTGGCAATTAGGCTTCAGCTAGCAACTCAGGAGACAAAAGCCTGGGATATTGTGAATACCTGACGAAGACAGCCTGATCAAAATGCTACAGGTTACTACTTTCAAAGCGCTCAGTTTTGTAGAAGAAAAGACATACACAAGGCTACTTAACAACGTATGTCAGATATCATGCTGAAATTCTTGAAGCCCAAGATGAGTGTGTAGGAGGAAGAGGCTATGAATGCTTCACAGGGTGGGCAAGACTTGGAAAAACTGGACATGAAGATGGAGGAGGAGGAGAGGGTATTGGTTCATGTAAAGAATGGACAAGGGGAGAAAGAAAAAAGAAACTTTGGGATCTTGTTTGAGAAACAAAGGGTTAATATGCCTGGACTTCGACCGGGAGAAGATAATGCTGCAAAGAAAAGTTTGAAACAAACTACAGAACACTGTATATTTAGTAACACACAGAGTTGAGCCTGTATCCCTCTATTCAAAATTGATATATTTGGTTTTCATAAATTTACCCCCTAACTTCCTGCTTTAAAATTATTTCATAAACACAATGCTTGTATAAATTAGGAGACTGGGTGTTCCAAAGCCAGGCATCATGAGAATTGCCCAAATTAATCATTTCTGGAGAGGACTGATCCCCCAGAAAGAAAAAAAAAGATGTACTATAAAGAACCCAAGCAAATTAGTCATTTATTATTTAAAATAAGTCTTTACTACCTATCCATTGAATGCCCATGGCCCTATTGCTAAATCCTGGTAAGTTCAATCTTGTAAGCTATGGAACTATGATAGCACAGTCCATATTTTACTATTACTGATCAATTAAATAAATCTACAAAGCACTAGGCCAGTTGTGAGGTTTCATAGTCTATGTTTAATAAATAATCACAATAATGAACAACTTGGGCAATGTCCCCAATAAATGAACAGAAAGGACAAGCTAGCAACATAGAAACATCCAGTGACTGACTGGATATGTGTAGTGAGCTAGACAGCGGTGTGTCACAACTGTCTCTCTCGTTGCAGTCTCCACTTCCACGTGTGTCTGCCTGTTGCCCCCTCAGTGCTCCAAAGGTGGAAATCAGCTCTACTGTGCCAGAATCGGATCATCAACTCGTGAGAAAACAATGAACATCTGTGAAGTGGGAACCATAAAATGTGCAAACAGGAAGGTGGACATACTGCACCCTGGGAGGTGTTTGGCCTAGTGCAACTACTGATGAGCAGAGTTAATCTCGGAGCATAATCCCATACAAGGGCCATGCAGCACTAACTGCACACTGACAGCCTCAAAAGTTACTGACACAATTGTTCCGTGTTAGTTGATTATACAGCTTCTCCCATTCTTTTATTTTAGCATCCCCTGTCCAATTCCAGCCAGGACACTCTGTAGTTTATGCTTAGGTAATAACTTCCCTACTGGTCTAATAAATGCTTCTATTCATGTTACACAAAAGTTTCTGATAACCTTACTTACTATGTAACCTGACATTGTAGGTATAGACAATGGTAAGTAGTCCAGGAAGGGATCCCAGTTTTTCCAAATATTTGAAAATTTCTGTTCATATGATGGAGTAGGGATGGGGTGCTAAAGGAGAGCATAAGAGGAGAGAGAGAGGGAGGTCTTCCACCCACTGGTCTGCACCCCAAATGGCTCCAGCATCCAGGACTGCAACAGGCCAAAGCGATGAGCTCCTTCCAGGTCCTCCACATGGGTGCAGGGGCCCAAGTACTTCCCCTGCTTTTCCCAGGATCTTGAGCAGGAAACTGGATTCAAACTGGGTCAAAGTGGATGGGACTCACACAGGGCAAATGGGAGACATACCCTATGACAGTTGCTGCCCTGGTGGACTGGAGGCTGTGGATTTTTAGTGCTGTCACTGGCAAGGCTTTTGTGGCTGCTTGTGAGGGGGACTGATCTATGCCAGAGCAGGTCTCTCTTCCACACTGCTCAGCTTCCTGTCTAGAGTGTGTTGCAGACAGGACGCTACCGAGAGTGGCCTGTACTCCTTACAGCGTGAAAAGGCAGTAGGACAACCTGACTGAGGAAAAGATGAGCGGAGCACTTTTCCACCTAAGCTCCAGACCTCGGGCAGGCACAGGGAAATGGGCTGCTTCTGCGGCTGCTGGTGTAACGTCCCAAGGGAGAAGGCAGGCAATGGCCTCAAGTGAAGGAGGGAACTGTCACTCAGGTGTGAGATCCAAGACCTAAACTGGACCAACACAGAAGTTCACCAGACATCCACACACTCTGTCCCAGACTAAATTAAGCAAAAAAAAAAAAAAAAAAAAAAGGTGAGTCTTGTACAACATAGTGAGAGCTGAGGCTTTCATGGAAAAGTAGCACAAACTTGATCTTGATGGTTTAGAACAGGTTTGCTGCCACATGGTCCTGGATGGCAGGACTCTGAACCAATGTTCACAGGGCGGGCTCTCTCTCTTTGTCTCTCTCCTTCCCTCCCGTCCCTTCTTCCCTCCCTTCCTCTTTCTCCACCCCTGCACCACTCCAACCCACTCCCCAATCCTCTCCATATAACTCTGCCTTTCAAGTAAGCAAAAGCACTCTATTTAAAAGCAATCTGGGTTTTGGCTGATAATTTAGCCTACAATTTTTTGGCGAAAAAAAAAATTCCTGCTTATACCCACAGTATAATCAGAGTTATACCAGCCATTTCATCCATATTGCTTGATAAAAACCAGTCACACTGGCTTTGAAGTATCTTGTTCTTTTAGTTATAGCAGTCTTCTCCTTTAATGGAGATTTGTTGGTCTTTGATTTTTTTTTTTTTACCACTTCAGTTATCTTTTGTTTCAAAGAAATTTTTTGAGTGCACTAATCCATTAAAATTTGCATTAGGCTAATTTACATACCATTTTCCAATTTATCAGTTGAATTTTTCACTCTGACATTAATATTTATACAGTAATCTAGCATAATGTATTAAGAGCTAGTGATGAAATTATCATCAAGAACGAAACTGAAGCATATTAAATACCTGAAATTTGGAACTAAAATCTACAATTCCGTTCTAGAAGGTTAAATAAATTCTAGATTAAAGGTAGATTTATCCTCTTAGGCTATTATAGTTGAATATGAAACATGCAAGCCTGTCACTTAAACAACAGGAAATCAATTAAGGTCCTTTATTTCAATGTGGGTATTAATTTTTGTTGATTCTGCAATGTGATGACAAAGTGAGACCCCAATTTAAAGAACTTTGTGAAAACATGTTTACATGGTCTAAGTGCCCTAAAAGGAGATGTGAGCACAATTCTAAAATGCTTCTGCTAAGCCAAAAGTTTCCCATTTCTGGCAGCTGTCAGTAAAATTCACTAGATTGTTATTTTTTCCTTCTTTCAATGCAAAGCTTTAACTCCCAGAATCAAAATTCCTTAGTTTTATAAACTCAGCATCCCTGTTATTCCCAAAAGAGATCTCACAAACTCAATCTCATCCACATTATTTCTTCCCAAATTCTGAGTAACAAGACTCAGATAGACCTTGCTGCTTCTAGCTGGTGTTGGGAGCCAAACCATCCTGAAGCTTGGTTAATTGGATTTTAAATGGCTGGCTCTCTCCAAATGTCACCTTCATTCTTCTGAAAATGTGTTGTGTAGGCAATCAATGAGGCATGCAGCTTCTCCCCAAACAAATGGCCTGCAAAATCATGGCAGGATCCAAACTGTTTTATGAACATGAGACAGGCCGCTGCTCTGCTATTTGTCTTTCTGACAAGTTCTAGCCACACAGCTTCAGTCTCACACATCCAGTGTCAGTTAGCAGAGACACGTGTCACCAGTCAAGGCAAAGATGGTGCATTGGGAAAGAAAATGATGCTCAAATATTTATAAAGACATTCATCCCAATATTACATCTAAGATAAAAATTACAGACCTTAAATGTAATTGATAAATTATGGCTTCTCCATTCAATGAAATAATGTGAGACCATTGCAAAGCAATTTTTACAAAAAGAATTGAAGGGACATAATTAAATGTGAAGGATTACAAAACTGTACATGATTATAATAATGAAATCTGTATGGCTATAAATATTTTAAGAACAATGACTAGTAGGGCATGATGTTGTGACACAGAAGGTTAACCCACTGCTTGTGATACCAGTATCCCAAACTGGTTACCAGTTTAAGGTCCTGCTGCTCTGTTTCCGTTTTCACTTGCAGTTAATCCACATATGAAAGCAGCAGAGGACAGCCCAAGTGCTTGAGTGTGGCCATTCCAGGGAACACTTGGACTCCCATCTTTGGACTAGTACAGCCTTTACTGCTGTGATCATTCAGGAAGTGACCCAGTTGATACAAGAATACTCTGTCTTTTCCTCTCTGTCCCTCTACCTTTCAAATGATTAATACACTTTTTTTGAGAAGATTTTTTTAGAATCAATTATTGAAATCTGGAATGGCTTTCATGAGTAGTGTTTACATACTATATCCAATCAACATTCTTTTTTGTGTTTTACACTTGAGCCAAGTCAATTTTTCCCCTTCTATGAAGGGGAGAACAGATAGTTTATCACTTTTGTGTAAACACATTGATGGCTTGTACAATACAGTCCTCTCTTGTCTGAACTGCCCATAGGAGAGAGGTTTGCCAACTTTCAGCCAAATTTATGAGCCTACTCTGCATCATTTGTTTACTACCAAGCACTTACTGAATGTTGACTAGTCACAAGTGTTGGGCCTAAAACCACAGAGATGTTGAAGATACTCGTAGTATAATGGAAGTATTTAAAAGATACTGTAAGCCAGCACCACACAAAATAGGAAACAGTGAGTTGCTATTTAAGAATTACAGATAACATCTTAAGGTAATTCATTTTTAAAGCTACAGCTGATGTAATAAACTAATCCCAAATACTCAAAATGTGATAATGGCAGGAGATGCTGAGCAGATCTGTAAATTTGGATAAACCTCTCTGAAACTCAGTTTTATAATGTAAAATATGAGGACTATACCAGCCAATCCACTCAGCTGAGAACTGGCTGGGGTAAACATTAATCACATGTGTATAATGTTATATGCAAAAAATTTAATGGTTGTAGTTTTATAAAATGACATTGTACTCTGTCATAGATATAACTACTCTTAAAGAATCTAAAATGAAGTGTACATTCCACTATTTGGAATGAGTATTATTTGGGTATTATTTGACACTTGTCAAGGAATGACTAGACTACTTTTACTTGCTCTCATTTCACAAACTTCTTCCAATGCCAATATTGCCACTGAAGCCTTTTTTATTAAGGAATGCACATGTTTGGGGCAACAAATGGTGAGAGTTCCAGAATTTGTATCTAAGTAAGCTGATGAATGCATGTTTTCTCTGATTAGGCAGGCACAAATCAGCAACAGCAATACAATGCTAAAGTCCTCCTATTAGTCATATAGCATCATTTATGCCAACTAGAAATGGTCCGATATTCACCATGAAACAAGCTAGGAGAAAAATAACCTTAACCATCTTCATGTCAGAGCAGTGTGGTTGCAAAGCGCATGAGTAGAGAATATGGCAGAATTTAAACCAGGTAGTTGGGAACACATCCCCCACAAGAACATAGTAGGCTTAGATAAAAACCTCATTTTACTATAAAGCATGGCCCTTCAATTCAGTATATGCCACATTACACTGCAAAGCCATGACATCAAAACTCATTTTACCTGAAAACAGATCAGTTCGTCATGACACCACGTTCTAAGCCAGTAGCCTAACTGAAGCATTTCCATTTTGGATACCACAAATGAAAACTGTCACTTGGGAGCATAACCCAGCTGCAGCTGAAAGGCAGAGACATACACAAGGTATATGTATTCTCAAACATCTGCTTACAAGTATCAGCGGCTCTCTACCCACTAGGGACCCAATAAGATCAAATTTTCTGGCTTCCATGGATGGAGGTGCCATGTGATTGATTCATATCAATGAAATGTGAGTAGAGGAACATGGGTAGCTCCAGGGCCAAGCATTTATCTTAGAGTGCTATGAAGATTCCCCTAGAGTTTCTATTTCCCTGTGGAAACAGTCCCCGATGGCTGCACATCATGCAGAGTTCCTGACTTACTAGAGCACCCCCTATCTTCCATTGAACTTTGGTGGAAATGCAGCATGAGCAAAAACTAAACCTTGCTTGCTTAAAGTTACTGAGAATTGAGGGCGCCTTGTTTGCGACATAATTATATAGACTTCCGGTGTGATACAGTGAGTCTAACAAATGACATGCCATGAAAACTGCTGTCTTTCACTTCTCCCAATTGCATTCCTGAATTCTTTCGCTTGTCTCTGTATATTACTAAGTAAATAGGAATTGTTACTGCATTATCATCATCACTTGGGGGAAAAATGATACTAATTAAAGTTAGTAGAATGGGAGGATTGATTAATTTTTAAATACATCCTGAAATGTAACCAAGAAGCGAGTATCAGTTGTGAAAAGACATGGAAGAAACTTAAATGGGTATTACTAAAGCAAAATAAGCAGCCTGAAATGGTTATATTCCCAACTACACGACACTGAAGAAAGGCATGAGGTTAGCAGAAAGATCAGTGGTGGCCAGAAAGTTGTGAGACAGAGACTAAGGTGAATACCGATAGTTAGGACAGTGGAATCATTGTGTATGATCGTTTAAAGGCATACACATGAAATTACCCATGTGTCAAAGAGACAAAGAAGTGTGTAACATGAATAGTGAATCTTAGTGCATACTGTGTGCTTTAGCTAACAGTTTACAAGTAGTTTACTAATTACAATAAGATTACTACACCAGTACAACATGCTAATAGTACAATAAGCTAGAGCCGGCATTGTGGTGTGGCATGCTAATGTTCAGCCTGCAACTGCTGTCATCCCAGATAGGTGCCAATTCATGTGCCACATGCTTCCCTTCCAGTCCAGCTCCCTGCCTGCTAATGTGCCTGGAAAGGATGGAATAAAGTCCAAGTGCTTGGGCCCTGCACTTACATGGGTGACCCTGAAGAATTTCTGGGCTTGTGGCTTCAGACCAACCAAGCTGCAGCCATCGTGGCCATTTGGGGAATGAACCCTTAGACGGAAGACCTGTTTTTGTATTTCCGTCTCTAATTTTAAATAAAAAGGCAGGCTTTTGGAATCTTTACAATAGAGGAAACTAAGGCAAGGAACGATATGGGAATATTCCACAAGGCTCAAGGAAAATGTACATTATTTTATTTCATATTGTACAAATGAATTAGAGAGGTTTTCATACTTTCTGTTCAATGTTTACATAAATCTGAAGCTGCACTAAAAACACTTTTGATTTAAATAAGAAGTATGCAAGTGAATTGCAATGACATGGCATTCTAGAGGTTCCACCCAAAATAGGTCCAGGTAGCCCCCAGACATAATGGCCAGAAGATCAAGAACTCCAGAAGTGGCACATCAGGCACCACTTTGTACAGTGTGGCAAAGGCTTTGACACTTCAGGGACAACAGTAAGCTGTGCATGCACTAAGGGAATTTACTGAGCTCAGAGCATTTCACTGGTCCCACATTGAAAATACCAACTTTGGCATCTTATGACTCAATAGGTCTGTGTCAGCCAGCAGGTTCTGGCAAGATCAGCATCACAACAGAGACCATAATGCAAGTAAAACCAAAGAGCCCAGATCTGAAGCTTGCTAGAGGGAGTGACACAAGTAACTGCAAACAAAGAACTGGGTACCAACTGCAGTAAGTAAAATCAAATTGTAGAACTGTGGGTGACACAGCTTAGAAACCTGCCCCCAAAGAGAAGACTCTGCCAGAAGTACAATGACCAAGAGCAAAACAAGACAAAATAAATATTACTAAATACTCCCCTGCAAGGGAGCAAAAGCCTTTACCAAACTCAGAGTTAACTGAGGAATACACTGAGAAAATGAGATACAGAAATCAGCAAACTCAGCATAAAGCTTCTTACCAACAATGAGAAACACATACAGGAGTTCAAGGAGTTTAAGGAGTATGCCACACAGGACAGAGCACATTGGAATAAACTCAAGCCGAATTACTGGAAATAAAGGACACAACAGAGCAAATTAAAAATTGAGTGGAAAGTCTCAATAATAAGAATGAAGGGGGCAGAGGAAAATCTCAGAGTTGGAAGATATTTCTTGTCACAATGGGGAAATAATCAAAAACCTGGAAGCAGAGCTGGGTCAAGCTAAAAAAAAAGTATTCAAGAATTAAGAGACACTATTAAAAGGCCAAACATATGTTATGTGAGTTCCAGAAGTTGCAAAAAGAGAAGCTGGGTTTTAAAAATGTATTTAATGAAATAATAAAGGAAAACTTCCCTAATCTGGGAAGAATTTGGAAACAATATCCAGGAAGGACACAGAAATTCCAAAAGTGTTGACCAAAGTGATCTTACAACACATGATAATCGAGTTCTTCTCACATCGAACAAAAGGAAAAGACCCTTAAATGTGCACGTTAAAAAGCTCCCTGCTCGTGGCCTGGGAAAGCAGTCAGGGACAGCCCAAAGCCTTGGGACCCTGCACCCTCATGGGAGACCTGGAAAATACTCCTGGCTCCAGAACAGTGCAGCTCTGACCATTGCAGCAGCTTGAGGAGTGAATTATCAGACAGAAGATCTTCCCCTCTGTCTCTCCTCCTCCTCTGCATATCTGCCTTAGCAATAAAAATAAATAAATCTTCTTAAAAAATCAATTGACATATAGAGGAATGGCAATTAAATTCACAGGAGACCTCTCACGGGAAACTCTACAGGCAAGAGAATGAAGCAACATACTCCAGTTTCTAAAAGCAAAAAAAAAAAAAAAAAAAGTTGGCACAAGATAATGTACCCAGCAAAGATTCTTTGTCTTTGAAAATGGAAAAGAAAAAGTTGAAAAAACAGAACACTTCCAAACCTGCCTTACAAATGATATTTAAAGATGTGCTCTTGACAGAGAAAAATTAGCACCCACAAAAACCAAAGGCAAATGTGAAGAACATCCCAGTAAAATAGCAGAATACATCAATGAACAATCCATTGCTAAATGACAGGACCAACTTGCCACGTATTTAGATTAACCCTAAATGTAAATGGCTTAAATTTATCAATTAGACTGGATTGAAAAAAAAAAACATCTATTTGTTGTCTACAGGAGACACATCTCAAAGATCAGCACAAACTATTTCATGGATTGATGTTTCCATTTAGTTTCATTTCTTCAAATCACCTTTTTTCTCATAAATTCTTCACTGACTCATAGATCATACGGTAGCATCATTTCCTTCAAGAAGGTTGATTTTCATTTCTTCAGTAACACATTAGTCATTAGATAGCATGTTATTTAACTTCATGGTGTTGTAAATTTGTTTTTCTTCCAGTTGATTTTGTTTTGTCTTATGGCTTTTCATTTAAGGGGATGTATAGTAACTGTATAATGGAGACTATCATATCAAGATGTGAGAATACATTGCAGTATGGATCTCTACTTCCAGAAAAAAAGGGACTCCCAATTAAACCAGGAAATAGATCTTGACAATAGGATGCTTGACTCTGCCACTGTCCATGCCCACAATGATGGATTTATGAGTGTTTATGAAGAACTATACTACTTTAATAACATATGAGAACTCATTGGGAGAAAGAGGTTTTGGGGAGGGGAAAAGGGAAATCCCAGGCCCTATGGAACTATATCATAAATTGATAATTAAAAACTGGAAAAATATTTTAAAAGAAAAAACGCCAACAGAAGGAAAAAGTATGCTGTTCTTGCAACTGGCTCTGCCAGCTGCCTTTCATATTCAAGGTTTTAGTTTATATAGCCTATTTTCTATACCACACCATATTACAAACGATAGTTTACTTCATCCTTGCCAATTTGAGAACACAAAGCAATCTAGATTTACTCTGAATTCTTTTTATAACATCTAATAAGTGAAAGAATATTTATAAAATCTGACCATGTGTTAACTTTTCTGATTATGTGCATTTGAAAATAAGTATGATTTGTTGCTTTGAAGGAGCAAAAATTTAAAGGAATCCTCATTATCTGTCATTATGAACTGCTTATTAAAGCTGCAATCAATAAACAAGGGCAGAAAAATAAGTTCCAAGCAGATTGAAAATATTTTTCATTACACTTGAAGTAAACATTTGGAATTACCTAAGCAGGGCAAATATTTTGTAAGCACAAAATGAAATTATGAAGACAATGCCTCTATTTTAAAAACTGGAAATTTCTGCTCCTCAACAAAAACAAAAAGAACTGCCCAAGTTTTGGTGTCACAGGATGTCTTGGCTACATTCCACTACTTTCTTACTGAACTCACTGGATTGTAACTGTACCCAACAACTTTATCCAGAAAACTTGATTATCCTGTAAGAGATTACAGTCTCACAATCTCAATGAGAGAATGAAGGCATACAACTACTTGCAGAAGAGGCAAATGTGGGCACACATTCCGTCGGAAATAAAACCGTTGCAACCATGGGGCTATAATGAGTTAAGCTGTGGTGCGCAGCACCAGCATCCCATTCGGTTGCCAGTTCAAGTACTACCTGCTCCACTCCTGGTCTGGTTTCCTGCTAGTGCAGCTGGAAAGCAGACCCTTGCACTCATGGAGACAAATCTAGACCAGCTCCAAATCTTGTGGTCATTTGGGGAGTAAACCAACAGATGTGAAATCTGTCTCCTCTCTCGCTCTGCATCTTGCTTTTCAAGTGAAGGAAGTGAATCTTTAACAAAAAGAATTTTTAAGCTTTATAAATTATGATAAAACAAAGATTAGTGTCATTAAATAAAAGTAGCTTAGAAATTAGAAATATTCGGTAAGAAAAGCATTCTTTTAAAAAAGATAAATACTAAAATGCCTACAACAGAAGCAAAGAAAAAGGTAGGAAATCTTGAAATTCTCCAGAAGATAATCTTAAATAAACTTAAGAGTTCAGCTAGGGCATGTGCATCCCAATGCTACTCAAGAAAACAGAGACCTCCCTGATGTGTGAACCCAGTTCACCTGTCACTCAGAGGGTTGAAGAAGAGAACCAGCCGCCCTGGCCATCTGACACCAAAGCTCTGTCTCTACATGCTCTCATCAACAGCAGCACAGACGTGTGTAACCCTCAAACAATACTTCACAATAATTGACGTTCTACTGGAACAGAACACAGGTCCTAACACCTGTCAGTGAGGAAACACAAGGCAAGCTGTGTCCGTTAAGGCTAATACATCTCAGGGGAGAAATAACATTTGAAAAGATGAATTTTAATTTCCTCATGTTCAGACATCAGCATTCACTTTTAAATCAGACTTTAGAAAATGGATGATAGTAAAAATCAGAGGAATGAAAATCAAGACTGAGACTAACTGATCATTAAAATTGATATCAAAATGGATGGAAGGCAATGACAGTGATGTTTCTAGTATTGCAATTGTATTTTTCCTTCAGGACTAGGGAGGGGAGCTCTCGGGTCCTTGCTTGGTTCCAACTTGGGGTCCCCACCCTCTTGCAATGACCATCAGGATCACTCCAGACACCCCTTAAAACAAATAACCAAACAAAAAATCTAGGATAGAGAACAACAAGGAAAGCTTAGAATCAGACAGAAAACAGCGTGGATTCACTTATGCCTTACTAAGTGAGATACAGAGATTAGTTACTCCTCACTACGGTATTGAAGATTTCTCTGCACACCGCTCCTAAAACTGTTCTGCACCTAAACTGTTGACATATGTCTTGTTAGAGTTATAAGCCAGTCTAGACTACCCCAAAAAAAAGCCAGGTTCAGCAAATTATGCTTCAGCACTATAAAATGCTAAATATTATAATGAAAATAGACACGAGACAGCTGAATAGTAATCTATTGCCATTTTAAGGTGTATAGAACCCAGTCATGTATAAACTAAAATTAAAAAGTCAATGGAAGTAGTCACAGGATGTGGTTAAGAACTTGCATTTTTTTTAACATATTGGTTACTCAATACTATGTCAATTAATTCCATAACGTTATCAATTGTTGCTGATGTTATGTTGGGGATTTTAATTGATTGGGATGATACTCTGTCGGCTCTACATTCAGACCAGAGAAGGTCTCCCCAACAAGCCGTTGAACTTATCTGGACAATAAGATGCTGGACTCTATGCTTGGTATATGCTTGCAATGAAAGAATCTTGACTGAATTTGAAATGTAATACAGCAACAAGGTGGAGGAATCCACCATAGGGGGAGGGTTTGAGGAAGAGTGGAGGGAATCCCAGTACCTATAAAACTGTCACATAATGCAGTGCAATAAAAATAGATAGATAAATAAATTTTATCACATAAAAAAGTTGGTGCAGTTCATGCAGTTGAGGGAATACACAAAATGGAAGCAGGAGACCCTTCAGGTAGTGAGCAGGATATGCATAATTCCAAAGCAATGAGACCTGAAACCACAGGGACTTGAGAGCTTGAAGGGACTTGAAGTGATGACTTAGATACAGATGTCATAGAAGCTTCACTGATAACAAAGGGAAAAAACAAGCTGGTGCATTCATGAGCCAGAGGCAGGATGGTCAGGCTTTGCTGCAGCAGCCTTTGGCAAGTCCTGGGGTCCAACCTGGGGTCAAGTCCTGTCAGAATAGGCCATAGAACTACCTGGAAAGTGAAGATCCAGGGCTAGAAGTGGGCCTAGTAGGGAAACTGTGGGCACCTCTCTGATGGGCTGCAACTCTAACGAGTGAACGTGAGAACCATGCTGGGGGTGGGCCTGGTGGACAGTCAGTAGCACCCACTGACATAAATGTGGGCTGAACATTGGGGTCAGTAGAGCTGAGCTAGGCTGCAGCACCCACTGATGTTTAGGAGAGCTGAATGAAATGCATGATGGACAGGGCCACTATGCTGCACACACCTTCATGCAAAGGAGCCGAGACTAGGTGTGGGCCTGAGAGGGGTTACTGGGGATCCCTCCAACTGGGCTGTAGTTCCTGCTTGTGTGCATGTGCAGTGAGTGTGTGGTGGATAGGGTTAGGCTGGGCAGCAGCATCTTTTGGTTTGCGTATGATGGAGCTGGGGACAGAACTGACCAGGCAACTGCAACCAGCACTTTGTGTACAGGCTAAGGTGGATGACAGACTGAGCTGGAACCCATACTGGCTGGCACACACAAGAGTCAGGTCAGAGGTCACCTCTGGCAAGGTTTCTTTGGGCACCCTCCAACACCAATTGGACCACTGGACTCAAAACTCCAATCATGGGGGGAAAAAAAAAATCACAGAATCTGTGGTCTAACCGTGTAGTGCATGTGTCAGAATGGGCCTCTAAGGTTGCTGAGGCCTCTACAGTGAGAACATGCCTAGATTCACATAAGGGACATGGCAGCTCATTGAGGCATATAGAGGATGTCTAGTACCATGGAAGAGAATGGAGGGCAAAACAAACTGGACAACTCTCCCAGTCAAAGCTTTGACTACAACTATCTGGGAAAATAAAATTCTAAAGTGAACTATGTCAACCAATGGACCTTGGAAGGATTTCCTCAACCTTGAAATAATGAAATCACCACGATATCAGAACTATGCAAACCACTTAAGCAGCACGCTTGGAACATGTCCTACATCAGGGACCCTGGGCTGACATTGAATACTGAGGCAGTTAGGCTGCTGGGAATAGTCCTCTCCCCTTATATTAACCCCTTCCGCCAGATACAGGAATTAAAAAAAAAAAAAGAAAACAATTGTCTCCTGCACTTCCACGTATATCTCAGTCCTTCCCACCCTGATCAATGGTCAACATGGGCATGCATCCTTTTAAACTATATAATAATTATCAAAAATAAGATTTATTTTAAAAAAAACAAATGACAGATCAGATTGGATATCTGCTGCCCACAAAAAAAATACACTGTAAATACTAAGGAATAAATATTAAGTAGAGGGGCCAGCACAGCAGCATAGCATTCCCTATGTGCAGAGGTTGTAGTCATGACTGCTCCATTTCCAATCCAGCCCCACCCTATGGCTTGGAAAATCAACTAAGAATGGTTACTGCCCTTGAGCCCCTGGCCCCATATTGAAGACTCAGAAAAAGCTTATTGCACCAAGTAAGTCAGCTCTAGCCACTGCAGCCATTTGGGATGTAAGCTAGCTGATGCAAGTCCTCATTTGTCTTTTCTTTCTGAAAACCTCCCTGTCAAATAAAAATTAAATCTTTTTAAAAATGCAGATGTAAAGTCTTCTCATGCTAGCCAAATCCTAAGAGTCATGCTAATACCAGGCTATGTGTAACTCAGAACAAAGAATGTTGACATTCATGAAAAGCCTTTACAGAGCGACAGAAAATTTCACCAAAAGGATAAAACTGAGTGTGGACATAACAATTTCAAACTTTATGAAGTTGTAAAATAATACATTAGGAGAAATGTCCAAGTTTATAAAGAATTCAACAGTCTCAATAATTGATAGCATGGGCTCACAGAAAATCAGTGAAGATATAAAGACTTGAAAATGCCATCAAACAATTTGAGTGAATTGATGTTTATAGAACATTCTGCTCAACAGCAGCAAAATATAGACTTTGATTAACTATGCTCTGGGCTATAAAACAATGACAAATTGTAAATAATTGAAAACATACAAAGCATATCTTCTGACAGCAATATTAAACTGGTAATAAATAACACAAAAACACTTGGAAGAGTCTCAAATATTTGGAAATCCAGTATCACCTCCCAGGTAATCCATTAAGTCAGAGAAGAAATCAGAATGACAAATTGGATAATTCTCGAAATTAAGCGAGATGCAAGTGAAACTGGGCAAAGATGACAAGTTACATTTGGATATAAGATTTTTCCAAACACCGATTTTAGTTTTCACCTTAAGGAAAAACATAGAGCAAAAAACAGATTCAACCCAAGGCAACCATGAAAAAAAAAAACAAAAATATCTGCACAAATAAGCAAAAATAAAAATAGGAAAAAAAAAAGGCTAGACCCTCTTTCAAAATGATCTTTAATTTCTCGAAGATCCTGGCAGTATAAGAGGTTGCTGACAATTAAAACAGATTTGGCCAGGATCAACAGAGCTCTGGAAGGGACCCAGTTCCCACACAGCCCAGACACTGAAAGATGTCATCCAAGATGAAGAATCCCTGTTGCTTCTACTGCCCCAAATTACAAAGCATTTTGAGGTATCCTAGTACCAGTCAGTAAAAAATTATGTATGCCTAACATGAGAGGTTCTGAGAGACAAATTGCTAGTGAATCCCTCTCTCAACCTTGGATGCTTGAATTAACTATCAGGTTAAACTGTTTTCTAAATAATTCTAGAGAGATTAAATTCTAAGCCTTTTTTTAATTTCTAAAATCCCCAAAAGACACAATTAAAACCATAATCTCAGGCCATTGTGGTGGCTCAGCAAGTGAATCTTCTGACTACACGCACCAGCATCCCATATAGATGCTGTTTCTAATCCCAGCTTCTCCAATCCAGTTCATTGCTTATGGCCTGGGAAAGTGGCAGAGAATGGCTCACGTCTTTGTGTGTCCCTACATCCACATGGGAGTCCTGGAGGAGACTCCTGGTTTTGGATTAGCTCAGCTCTGGTTATTGTGGCCATTTGGGAATTGAATCAACAGATGGAATATCTGTTTCTCCTCTCTACAAATCTGCCTTTCTAATAAATAAATTTTCATAAAAAGTTCAACTCTTAAGATTTATTTTGCTTTGATTGGAAAGATCGGATTTACAAACAGGAGAGACAAATAGCTTCCATTCATTGGTTCATTCCCCAAGTGGCCACAACAGCTTGCAGCTAAGCTGATTCAAAGCCAGGAGCCTGGTGCTTCTTTGGAGTCTACCACATGAGTACAGCATCTTAAGGCTTTGGATAATCCTCTACTGCTTTCCCAGGGTATAAGCAGGGAGCTGGATGCAAAGTGGAGCAGCTGGGACATAAATTGGTGCCCATATGGGATCCCATCACTTGCAAGATGAGGCTTCATCCATAGAGCTATTTTGCTGGGTCCAAAGTTCTCAGCTTCAAATGCAACATGTTTAATGACATACAGGAAAGTAACTGCTACTCTCATATGCATCAGATTAGTAATTCATGGATACTAACACTTCAGGATTTTTCATCAGGACCTACTAACAAACTCAGTCATCATATTAACCTTACGGTGTATTTCCCCACGTACCTGCCATTCAGTCCCTGCAGATTTCTCCAGCCTCTGCTTCTTGCAGTCAGTGCAGAAAGAAAAGTCTTCATACTTAGTTTATGTGGGAAAGAGTATAAGCAATTTCCTATCACAATAATTTCTAATACAAGATTACACTGAAAATTTGCTTCAGGATTGAAAGCAACAAAATACATGGTTTCAGTTTAACAAAAATAAAAGGGGGGGGGAGACACAGATGCTTGACATAACAAGTTATCCTTACACAAGCCAACAAGTCCAATCCCTTTGCATTTGCAAGGGATATGTCAGACTCAGACCAGGGACTTGGTGAATTCTCCCAAAATAAGAACATTAGTTTGAAGCTGAGCTTTGTTACAAGATTCATGCTATTTATTTTCCTCATTTTCAAGATAAGTATTATATTACTTGAAAGGTAGAAATTGTCAATCTGCTTGTTCACTATTCAAATGGCCAGAGCTGGGCCAGGCTGAAACTGAGAACTGGGAGCTTCTTCCAAGTCTCCCACGTGGATGCAGAAGACCAAGGCTTTGGGCCATCCTCCTCTGTCTTCCCAGGCCATCAACAGGGAGATGCCTAGGAAGCAGAGCAGCTGGGACTAAAACTAGCACCCATAGGGAGGGCCAGCACTGCAGAGTATTAGCCTGCGCCGTCACTCTGCTGGTACCCTTTTTCTTTTCTCATCCCATTCAAGCAAAAAAAGTATTTAGATATGTATTTTTATAATATTGAAACATTAGTATATCCACTATTTAAAACAACATGCTTCTAAAAATCTTGAGACATATGGACAGCCATATGGCCTAGCAGTTACTTGCAACACAAGAGTGCCTTGGTCCGAGTGTCTTCTGCACTCCAGATTCCAGCTTCCTGCAAATGTATACCCTGGGAGGCAGCAGGCGATGGCTCAGGAGCTTTGTCCCTGCTGCCAAATGGGAGACCAAGACCCAGCCTTGGCACAGCCCTGACTACTGCAGACATTGGCATACTGAAGTGAACCCACAGTTGCTTGTTCATTCTCTCTCACGTTTATATATTATACATACATACACACACACTGGTAAATAGGAAAATCAAGAAAATGCTATTATCCATTCTCTTTAAGGTAAAGGAAAACAAGTATATCATCTATGTCTTATAGCTAAAGAAGATATAAAGTAGATCCTGCTAAATATTCTAAGGAGGATTCAAATCTACTCAGCAGAACTCCAATGCAACCTGCTGCTATATGGACACAACTCACAACTCATCTGTGCTCTTTGCTTACTCCTCTAACGATACTATCTTGGCTCATTTTTCAGCTCTTTTTGTCAGTGAACTGGCTTCTCCTGCTAGACTTTGGATACTACTTGGGTAGTATCATTTGAAAAATTGCATTGAAAATAGATGGTTATTTTATACCACGGTAGACTCCTGGTACCTTAACAGGCTGAATTTAAGCTTCTAGAAACAATACTTGAGTAGGTTGCATGTGTCATCCTGTTCACCCCAAGACTTAAGGATGCTCCTATGGCCTGGGCAATCTAACCCACATTATGTGAGTCCAGCGTTAAAAAAAAAAAAAAAAGAGGAAGAAATGAGAAGGTACAATAAATCAGCTCCACAAAAATGGAATGTGAGACAGAAGATTAGCTGTTTGGGGAATTGTGGGTTTGTTTTTGTCTTGTTACAATATTGATTTCAAGGGGTAAATTTATCTGAAAGAATTCTAGCAAAGATGTTTTGATTGCCTTGATGAGCCAATTACAAAGTCGATACAAATCAGTCACCGCTAACTTTTCTTTTTGAAACCAAGGAAATTCATATGCATGGAGCAGCAGAAAAATGGTACATCATCCTTCACAGGAAGAGCAACAAAATTGTAAAAGTCACTGAAATGGCTGGCTTTCTTACTATTGATTCCACTGCACATAGTTTTTTGTTTTGTTTTTTAGATTTAACAGAGCACATAGTTATTTTTTTAAGAGCACATGATTTTTAATATTTTTTAGAAGACCATGAGTTCCAGGCTGCCTCTGAACACCCAAGATTTCTGACCCACCAATATTTCTTAGCCTATACCTGGAAGGGAGCAGATGAGTCATAATGCTGGGAAGCTCAGGTATGTCTCCCCACCCAGAAAGAACACCCTCAGTTCACTGCCCAACCGTCACTGGCCCACTAACAGGCAATTGAGCAAGGACCCTGGCCAGCACTTCCCAGACTTCGGTGAATTTTAGAATCAACAAAGGATCACCTTTAAACTATATACTTTGGCCCTCTCATTCTGAGTTACCAGATCTGAAGTACAGCCTGGGAATTGCCATTTTGAATAAAGACACTAGATAAATATCCTATGATAGGAACTTTTAAAGCAACATCCTGAGGGGGAAAAAAATGATGCTGATGTGTAAAGCTGAAAATGTTCTGAACAACGAGGCTGCCGAAGAGCCTTGTAATAAACACATTGTAAAATATCTGTCTGAGAGGAATGAATTCATAGGTGTAGCTGCAAGCACTTGGCCCTTGCATCTGAAATATGCTTTGCTAATGAAGGAAAAATAGCTATCGAAGCAGTAGCAGCTGAGAACTCTCATGTGTCCCTTGCTTGAAGCCTGTTACATTCAGTCCTGTAGACTGCTAGAATCCCCTTCCAAACCCTTCATATTATCATGCAATATGACATATCAGAGATTGTGATCATACAGATTTAGGATTAAGGAGCAATGGGACCAGATTTAGGATCATGTTAGTCAAGTCAAAAGCAATGTGGCCAAACACTCTGGGTGAAAAGATGACTTGACAACAGAAAGACACACCCTGGTCCTGAGTGGAGGTCCCGATCCTGACCAAATCAGTGAGGAAGTAGAGGGAAGGGAGGCAGCAAAGGCTTTGCTGCTGCCGTCCGTTGGACATTCCTATCAACTGCCCCCGACAGGCATTCCGATCCACTGAGCATGCTCAATCTATGTGACTGATTTTTTTTTTTTATCAAGTACATCAACAAGATCACCACCATACAGGCTTTATGAACATCAGACCAGCAAAGTGACCACGGAAAGCCATTCCCAAATTTGTCATCAATGGACCCAAACTTAGGGAGAAGAACTGCTTCGATCTGTAACAATGGTTTGAGTCCCAGCCTCTAATTTCTTCCTTCTCAAACACTCCAATTTCTACCAAAGGGGCAATATTTGGGGAGATGCAGTCATTTTGTTGGTCAACAGGAGCAAAGAAGCAAGATGATGTCCTAGCAGTGGATCACAGCAACAGCCTCCTCCAGAACAAAACCACCACTGGAAGCTGCCGGACCACCGTGCCAACTAAGTGGAGGAAGACCACCATTTAGAAAACTTCATGTGAGCCTTATAGAAGAAACTTTCCAACTCACTTCTTTGTTTTTGCAGTCTTACCATTTCTGATAATTAGGTGTGGTCTCTCAGTCTGAAACAGCCAAGACATGACTCACAGCACGGAGGAGCCTGTCGGTGAGCATCACTGGATGGTGGCAAGTTAGAGGTCCACTGTGTTGTGTGTGTCTGATTCACAGGCACATATGGAGGCTGAGGGACAGTGTGTCACTGTCAAGGGTGTGTACACTGAAAGGTTTGTGAAGTTAAATTCTGGAGATTGTCTCAACCCTCCCTTTACTCCAAAATAGTAAAAATGTGCTGTGAAGGACCAATGAAGCCTGAGCCACAACTGTACCTCTCCTCATTTAAAAAATGTACAGTCTAGCTGAGAAGGAAGTGGCTACATATCAAAATAAAGCCATTATTCCTTGTTCAATTTTAAGTGCTAAATGCATCCTTTGGAAATGTTTTTCCCAGTTTTGAAGCATGACTGCACATATGCTTTGCTAAGAAAACTTTTTTAAAGGTTTCTTGCTGAAGGTTTATGGAAAATCTCTATCTCCAAAACTATGTTTTCTACCATCTTTGCATGTAGTCTGAAATAGCTCTATTTCTTGGGCTGGAAATTTTTTCTATTCTCTTGAATGCTTTTATTCTGAAACATACGCTCCTGAAGAGTTCAAGTTAAAATGTATATAGGTCATTATCAGAAATATGGCCTTGTGAGCTGGGACCAGAAAGGAACATGATAGGAACAGGAGGGTACATGAAAGAGTATGTAAAAGCAAGATGGGTGAGAAGGGGGTTGTTGTTGAAGGGGTAAGAAATAGGCAGATGTATTACACCATTGCCTTCTTATGCTCAAGTAAGGAGTGAGGCAATCTACTCACTGAGTCATAGCACCAAGTCTTGCTACCTTGATTCCCTGTATAGTGGAGAAATAAAACCAAGTAGCTATAAATGATGCATCTTCCACCTTCCCTTCCACATTTAATTCACATTTTTGAAAGTTACTGGTCATCTGCTATTTCCAAATATGTAAGGAATTTGAAATAATCTGAATTAAATGGAATTCCTGCCACCAAAGAACTAGTGGTCCAGGGGGAAATTACTTTCTATGACTATGGCAAAGCAATGGTCTCTCAACACATATTGGTCTTCTTTTTCTATGCGTTTTAGAAATGTTTGGAGATATTAACCTCACTCTTGGGATGCTGAACAAGGAAGATAATGGTAGTAAGGTAGGACCAATAGAGAAAAGTATCTTTTCCATTTACTTTTTCTAGTCCAGTTATTGCAGCATTTGACTACATCCTTTCTGAACTCAACTTCCCCATTTTCCTCTAGCTTCTTACATGGCATTATATTCATAAAAAATGTAGTTTTACCTGAAGCCACTTAAACGGTTGTATGTAGCATCTCAAGAAGGATAGTATTCGCTTCTAGAAGCTTGCAAAAGAATGTTTTCACAATTTTATATAAATATGGGAAAGGAGGGACTCACAGTCACATAGATAAAAGCATTTTTCCTTTATGATTTGAGGGCTCCTACAAAGATCTTCTAATGTCCTTCCTACTCATTCACAATGTTATTTCACAACTATAAATTTCTCTGAAAATTGAAGGCTTTTCAGACTTTGACAACCAAAATGACAAAATTATCCTTCATTGGACACTTATCTAGAAAGCAGAGTGCTAGATGTTTTCCAAAGGAAACCAAGCTAGTACATTATGTAATATCCATTCCTCACAACTTTATGACTGGTATTTGACAACTAAAAAATACACAGAAGTTACACGACTTATTTGAATCATACTTGCCTTACGCAAGTATGTCTAACCACTACCCAGTGTCGCTTCCCTAGGTCTGTAATTTTTCCTCTTCAGTAAAATCTCTTAGGAAACAGTCACAGTAACATTTGGAAAACATGAGGGAAAACCATAATCTTACTACTGATGGATTTATGAACTACCTGGCAGTTTCTTACTCTTAGAGATTTACGCAAAAGCAGTAAAACCTACATCTGCAAAAACACTCATGCAGAAATTTTTGTGGTACCTCTACTCATAATAGTCCCAAATAGAAGATCCAAATGTCCACCCAATCAGGATACAAATAAGCCATAATAGATGCATGCAATGTCCAGCGATAAATACTATGACTAAAGAATAGAGATTATGAAAGAAAGCAACAGTCAGGCTCCACTGCAGGGGACTGGGTATAATGACCCTGTATAATGACCCTGAAAATTTGAAATTCATGGGACCAGCCCTACTTTTTAGGTTTGGTTGTGAACTACACTCGCCTCTTAGTAGGCAAAGTTTTCCCAAACATTATTCCTCAAACACTGAGAATCACTTAGGGAACAATCTCTGAAGCATGGAAACATGGAGAACTTTCAGGAAAGGATCTAGCACTCCAGCAAATTCAAGAGGCAAAGTTGCCAATAAAAATTCAGATGATCAGTTTCACAGTTTATCTTCACTGCTGAACATGGACCCCGTTAGGCTCTCAGTGGTTCCATTCCTTTTTCTGTACAGGGAAAAAGTTAGTGGCACCTAACACTGAGGCTCATTGTGTACATTAGTGAAATGCTCCAGCCAAAGGGACTTGTAAAGTGATATGAACATACAGGGACTCCATAAATGGGAGCCTTGTTAACAGAACAAGATCTGCAAAGACCCAGAGATCATTAGGCAGGGTCTGTAAGTAGTTACAATGAAGAAAGCAAATAGTGTATTATCCTCTAATTTTACAAATATCAGTCATGAGAACTAGAGTTAAAGAAATTATTTCATACATTAAACATGGTTGTGATATGGTATACATGCTTGAAGCTGTAGGATACATCAGTCTCTCATCTTCTGTAAGATACAAGGCCACCCAATGAAATTACTGGGCAAACAGAGACTCTATGATGGTCTATGTCAATCAGTGGATTCTCCAATGACCACATCATGCTGGGAGTGGTGAGAATGGCAGCAATTCAGAACTGTTGAACTATCAAAACCACTTGAAAAAGACCCTCGGAGCATGCCCCACATCTGGGACCTGGGGTGGGTGGGAGACTGGGTGGGGTTTCTCCCTTAAAATCTCCTTTTACATCAGATATATTAAGGAAACAATAAAATAATAATTAAAAGATACAAGGCCACCTAAGAGGTTTAGAGGAGCCTGTACACAAGACATCTGATCAACCCATGTGTTTCAAAAGGACCGAAGCTCTGCCTAAAACAATTCCCAACTTTCCCTCCATAAAAGCATGAATGAATCCAGAATGTATGAAACTCCATTAGGACTTAGCTTCATAGCTTAGCAGCCTCCTTGGAGGCGAGAGTGCATTTCCTAGTGCCATACTCACTCCTTGGTAGTAAAAACAGAAGTAATATTAACACTTCCATTCCCTTGAGTGTCCTGTAAGAGACTAAGTTGGGCCTTGTCCCCACCTTCACTTAACTATTGAAGAAACATAGGTTAAACCAGCTTTTGGAATTCACTTCAGCCCCTCTATAAGCCTTTGGCTCCTAAAGTTGTATACTGTTTTTCAGACAACTCAGTTATGATATATAAAATCCATTTTGTGTTAATGACACATGGCTTATCTTAACAGTATAATTTACTTGGACCTCATCCAATTCCTTCGTTTTTGCTACTCACATTTCCGTATAAACTTTTGTGTATCCACAGGAAGAAATATACAGTCATCTCACTTCTGTTATTCAAAACACTGACACCTTAGATGATGCAATTGTTCAACGGTTGATTTATTATGCTTCAAAGGACATGAGAGACAACAATGTAGGTTTGATTCTTAATGGTAAATCAGTGTCAGGTCCTCAGTAGAATCCTTAAGTGATCCAACTATACCAGTGGGGATGTGCAAAGATTTTTCTGCATCTCTACCAAAACCATGTATCTCTGCTGTTGGTTCTTCACCGTAGCTTGTTACAGTACCTGTTTTCATCCCTTCAGATGCAGATATTGAAGCAAAGCTAACAAAAACTTCAAGGGCAAACCATGTCCTTTGAAAAGAGGACACAAATGCTTAGAAAAAAAAATTTAGAATATGACTATTGCAGAATGAGTAACTAAAACCCCATTTTCTTGGTTCTCATATGACTTATCTTTTTTATTGATCTATGTGGAGAACCTGGTTTACATGTATTCAAAAATTTTTTTCCACACGAGTTAAATTTTTCCTTTTGTAAAAAAGGATAGCTCTTGGAAAATTTTTTTTTCTTCCAGAAACGATTACCTTTTGCTTCCCAGGGCACTAACCAATTGTGCTCACTTTCTGGAATTGGTATTTCTGAATGATTTCTATCATTCAATACTGTATTGTGTTTCATGGAAGGACTGATTTAACCTTTCACCTAATGCAGCCCCTTGGGGTTTTAGTCAAAAAGGGATGAAAATGGAGATGGGATAACCAGGATCTCACCACTGGTTCACCCTGAACTCTGATTACTGTCTCAAAATGGTGCAAAGCAATCTCAAGTAAGGGCATTTTTCCCTGGATTCTCAATTATTTCCAGATCTTCACTCTGTAATTCATCCCATTTGCTATTGTGAGTTCCTCAGTCCATTTATATCTTAATATCTTGTTCAGATTGATATTTTTCTGAGTAAGAGAGTAGATCCATCACCAATAGCAGAAGTTCCTTCCCACATCCAACATAAAAGATAATTAGAACTGAAAGTTCAACTCCTAGCCCATTCCATTTCAATCACAGATTCTTCCCTTATTATCTGGCAAATAAGCTAGAAAATAACTACTGACCCTCAGGTTTACAGCAACTCCAGCAAAACTAATATTTTGAGGGGTTTTGTTCTGTTTTGTTTGGGGGGGGAGGTATGTTGTTTCGTTTTTTTGTGTGTGTGCATTTAAATTATATGTTTTTCTGACTGTAGACAATCATTTCAATAGTCTTCCATTATGGTTTTATAACAGGCCATTCTCCCCTGATTGTGATTGTTATTTTTCTTTTCCTCCTCAGATTCCCCGAGAAATCAGAATGCTAGCTGGTGAAGTTCTGGTGTCTCTTGCTGCACATGATTTCAATTCTGTGATGTACGAAGTCCAAAGTAACTTCAGGATCCTAGAGCTGCCAAACGAGTTTGTTGTGCTTGCCCTGGCTGAACTAGCAACAAGTTATGGTATCAGGGATATAATCATACATATTTTCCACAAGAAACCACCCCCTAGAAAATTGTCTGCAACCCTCATGGGAGCAAGTAGCAGAAGGAAGAGCATCACTCTCTTGTGTGGCAAAGAATACGATGCAGCTACTATGCTCAGGAAACAAGCCTGCTGAACAGCTAGTAGTTCAGGCTGCACTGAATCTGCCTGCACTGTCTCCCAACCTCACACTCTCCATCCAGCTTTGTGCTTGTGAAAACATCTTCTCCCTAAGGCATACTCTGAAATTCACTCTACAGTTACATGGAGAAAGGTTTTCCTACCCTTAATGTAATTATTGGGCACTTGTTATGTATCAGGCATTGAGGGCACAGTCAGGGTTGGGTGGGAAAGATTGACTACAATAAATATCCAAATGAACAGGTGCCACTGACCACTAGGTTCAGAAGTCCATGCAGCTAGTACTTGCTTGGTTTTCTAACTCCTTGACTCTCTTTGATCCTTTAACCACAGCCTAGCATTAAGTGAGGGAAGGAGAAAGAGGAGTGTCTTGTTACTGCCCTTTACCTGCCACCTTTACACCACCCTGAAATGTTTGGTGTTAGTGCAATGGAGACTCAAAGGAATCCAGTATGGGAAGATAAACTACTTTATTTTCATCTTTGTGCTTCTCCATGCAGTGTCCCAGAGCATCCCCTTCATGATGATGACCCTGCTCACAATGCAGACCATGCTCAGACTAGCCGAGGATGAAAGAATGAAGCAAACTTTCTGTATAGGTGGGTAATCCTAGGATTCCCTCTTTGCTCGAGACCAGATTACATACCAACAAGTTAAGCCAGAGTCTTATTTTTCCTTTTACTCCAGTCTTCCCCTTTCTAATAATATGCCTACCACATGGAAGTCCCTCTTCAGAAAGTTCTCTCTCAATCCTCTTAGTTAACAAGGTACATGCTACCATCCAATGTTACAGACAAGGCATGTGAGAATTGGCAATTCTCCCAAGATGGTGACACAATGAGACACACAGGGGACATTTAAATCCAGATCTCTATAACCACTCAATCTATGTTTTTCACATTGTCCTATTTAGCTTCCACTTTACCAGCCTCCTTATTTAACTGGATCATACTCTCTGTGCAATGAGTGAGAGCTTGCTAACTCTTGGCAGTCAATTAAACTTTGATATCTGATTATAATGAAATATTACATTTCATTATAAGTGAAGGAATCAACCAAAATGCATTATAAGAGAAGGAATTAACTAAAAATTCATTGTAAGTAAAGAAATTAACCAAAATACAAGTAACCCTAAAATAATGGGAAATAGTGAATCAAGCAAACTATAGTCACAAATCTCCTCTTTCCAAACCTGAGAAACATCAAGTTTCTCAAGTAATCAAGAAACAGCAGAGAAGATTGCTAAGGAATCCTAGGAAAGCACAGCTGCAGCGTGGAAGGGGTTAATGGATGAGTCCAGAGACTCAGACTCCTGTCTCCGCAGCCACTTTGCTGCCAGGTGGCCTTGGATTCTGTTTGCTCCAATGTCACCCCTAAAACCATCCTGAGCGATTTCTAAGATCACTTTTACCCTAACATTTCTATGTTGTCATATATAAAAAGGCATGATGTTAGAAACGTCTTTTACCTGTCAAGTCAATCTCATCTATTCATTTCCTCCTTTCTCTCCTCAATAAAGGTAGCATTTTACTATTTCATGTGCCTGGAAACTGCCCTGAGTATTTTAATGTTACCATTTCATGTAACTCTTACAGCAAGTCCATTAGGTGGGTAATATTTCTATCATTCTACAGATGAGAAAATTGATAGTTAACTAGGTCACTCAGCTGGTATGCGAGACAAGACAGCTCTCAAAGGACATGAGCAATACAGTAGATTTCACTTTACAGTCATTCTTACTATCCCTAAATACCATCACAGCTTTCACTTTGTTCCTACAAATAAACTCTGGATTAATAGAACCTTACCATGTTAACATCCAAGAACAGAAAATGAAACAAGGGAATCTTGTTACAATTGCAGAAAACTTCTCCATTTGTGTTACAAGGCTTTGTAAGCACGCTTTCATCATCAAGCAACTTTTAGCCTGATTGTCAGTGAAGTATAATATTTAATAGCCATTTGCAGCTAGTTAATCAGCAAGTATAATCTCTTGCTGGCTGCGTTATGCACCATCAGCTGACAAGATATCATCTCTTCCTTCTTATTTGCTTATTAGCCAGTGGTACACACGCATACATGACTATCATAAAATGTAGCTAAAGATTCTCAGATCAGTTTGGATAAGATGTGCATAAGTCAATAAACAACCAGTACTAGAGCCAATCTTCCAGTGTCTTTTCCAAAGTACTCATTTTCTCAGAGATGCCCTCAAGGAAATGACCTATGAAATGGCTTTACGAGTCCATGAAATGGGTTGCATGATGACTGAAAAAAAAAAATTTTAACACATCTGAGGCAAAAAAAAAAATGAATAGTATTTTAAAAGCCGAATACTTTTATTGAATTAAGACACAAAGAAAAGCATATAAATCAAAAATGTATAGGTTGATGAGCTAATACAATGTTATCCACGTACCCATCACTCAGGGCAAGATGTGACAAGTAACTAGCTTATAGAAGCCTCCATCCCTTTTACTTCCTAAGGAGAACCACAGTACTGATTTTATAGCATTGATTTCTCTTGTTTGAGACTTGCACATGCTGTTCTGTGTAGTTGTAGTCCATTTTCATTTCTTAAATATTTTATATTTCACTTAACACATAATCGGGCTAGTTCATGTTTGATGCTATTAACATAAAAAGCTAATGTAAATAGACTTGCCTAAGATTTTAGTGATTTTATGTACCTCTATATAATGTATATATACCTCACACTGGATTCGCTGGGTCATATAGAATGTATATTCAATGTTGTTATCTCATGTTTAAGCATTATCTAAAGTATTCATATCAACTCCCACATGTAGTATGTTAGATTGAAGTTCATCTTAGACTTGTAACCATTAGCATCAAAGTCTTAAGTTTTAGTCATCATGGATAATGTATCTCATTACAATTTTAATTTACCTTTTACCAATATTACTGCACACTTTATATATTTGATAGAGTCTTGATTGTACAGCAACTACTAAATGTTAGCCAATCATCAGTATTTTGGTGTCAATTTACTTTATGGTCCTTCTCACCTTATATTTTTCTTAGTCTGTTGTTGTGTTTTTTAAATGCAGCCCTGGAGAAGTTCAGCAAGGCCATTTACAAGTATGTCAACCACTGGAAAGATTTCCCCTATCCCAGATTGGATGCTAACCGGTTATCTGACAAGATCTTCATGCTGTTCCAGTACATAATGGAGAAATGGGCCCCGACAGCATCACCTGCGCATGTGAGTGTGTCCTCAGTGTAACTCAACCTGCATTCTCCAAGTCTCTGACTAGATTCTCTTAATGACAAGATAGTTAAGCTCACTCCATCTGGACACTAGTAGTTTGTTTTCAAGTTGATCAAATCTTTCACTTTCCGCCATTTATTTGTTACTCATTCTTTCAACAAATACCTATCAAATCTTCATAAGTCAAACACTGTTACAGGTGATGGGGAACAGCAAAGATTCAATAAACCAGAATTCCCTCACTCATAAATTGATGCTTCAGCACATGGAAAGAACAAGAAACCAGAAAAAAAATGAGTAAGCCATATTTGAGATGGGTCACTCATTAAACAGAATAGTTTCTGTCAATTTCTTGTCTATGAATATCACAATTAAATAACGTAACATCTTAAAAACGTGCTTGGCTGGATCAAAATACTGCAAAGCCTTAAGCAGAACTAATTAGAAAGCATATTCATATGTATAATCCCATCTTTAGCGTGTTTAACGGCTATAATCTTCTAAAGTAAGCTAAATTATGTTCTATTTAGGTTTCTATTCTATATTATAAAAGGTTTAACACTTAGCTATCGTCTTTAGTTATTTCCTTTGTGTACTTTGAGCTGTTATATATCCTGGGTTGATCAAATTACTAGCAAACAAGAAATTTTTAAGACATTCCAACAGAACATTGTCCTTCAAGATACCTGGAAAAAAAAGTCTGAATTCTTTGTGATGGCTACTCCTCTTATTTCCCATTGGGAGAGTCAGACAAGTGAACACAAAGTGAGAAAGTGGTGGGAAAGCTCAAGAGGGAAGCACTTCTGCTGTCCCACATGCTGGGAGGACTGAGGATGCTAACCCCACAGATGGCACATTCCGTGGGAGGGATTCATTGCTGCCAGCTGGAGATAGGATAACATGCATACTTGAGTGTGATCAAAAAGGGGACAGAAGAAAAAGGGGACAGAAGAAATAAAGTAGAAGGGCCCAGCACCGTAGTCTAGTGGTTAAAGTCCTTGCTTTGCATACACTGAGATCCCATATGAGAGCTAGTTCCATTCCCGGCGACCCCATTTCCCAACCAGCTCCCTGTTTGTGGCCTGAGAAAGCAGTCAAGAATGGCCCAAAGCCTTAGGACCTGCACCTGTGTGGGGGACCTAGAAGAGGCTCCTGGCTCCTGGCTTTGAATCAGCTCAGCTGCAGTCGCTTGGGAAGTGAATCAGATAGAAGATCTTCCTCTCCGTCTCCCCTCCTCTCTGTATATCTGACTTTCCAAGAAAAGTAAAATAAATCTTAAAAAAAGAGAAGGTAGAAGACAAACAAAACATGTTGTCCTCACCACATAATGAAGAATATTGAGTGCTAAGCAGAGCTGAAACTTTTCTCTTATAACATACAAAACATTTTTTCCTCTCCTTTGAGGCAAATCAACATTTGTGGCTCTTCATTTCTCTACACTTTGCACCTCCACCTTGCCTCTTAAAGGATTTTAGCAAGCACTGGAGTGTCAGGAAAACTCATTCAAATGTTAACATGAAAGATGGACCAGGTACAGAAGTGGATTGATGGAATTATCAAGAGACCATAGACATTTCAGGTCATTTATGTAAGGCACAGCTGATATTTGTTAATTCTCTATCAGAAAAATAAGATGAATAATAGAATGAACAATTCAAAATCTAAAAATAAGGGAAAATGAAAATACCTGGGTGAGGTCAATATTTCTGACTGAAAAGATCTTAAAAGGTCACTAGGATGAGAAAAAAAATGCAAGAGTTTGTGACAACACAAAATGGGTATCATTAATATTTTGACAAGAATGTTTTTATTATTTTAAATGAAGACATACTGATCAGTTTGGGAATGTTCACAATTAGAGTTAAGAACAGAAACTGGAAATACGGGTAACACAATCACACAAGTAACAAGCGAATCGATGGTATTGATTACACAGAATTGTTCAAGGGGTGTTGCAGGGGGATGTACCAAAATTGGAGTTCTGCTGGTGTTAGGAATTAAGGAACAGCAGAAGGATCATTCCTCATGATAGATAGTGGAGAATAAACCACTGAACAAGAAGAGGCAAACAGAATGAGATTCTAGAACATATGAAAGAAAAGACTTTCAATAAAAGAGCTACAAAGTTCTTAGTTACAGAGCTCAAGCGAGAAAATCCTTGAATAGAGTCCATTGATTGGAAACGGGTGACAGATGACCATCCAACTGACAGCCTTGAGTAAAACAAATGGCTGCTGCAAAGTTTTGAGGCGGCTTACTGTATGAAATTTAGCCAAATCAAGTACCTCCTTCCTCTACAACCCTAATTCGAAGTCCACAAGGGTCTGCAACCCCTTCGTCCATGTAATCAATATTAAGATTTAGAAAAACAAAATAAAGGTAGTGGTCAAAAAACAATGCAAGACAAACAGAACTGGCTGGAAATAACAAGAGTAAAAGTAACATCGAATCAATGCATTTTCAAATTAGGGAAATTTTAAATTTATTAATACATTAAAATTACCAAGAAGTTAAAGAATATGGAAAAGAAAGGTGAATGATTGAAATTAATACTAACTTGGACATGCAGGTAGGTATGCGTTAACACACCTCTTGCCATGACCTTTATCTGAACAATTTATATAAATTAGATTTCATATTACATGATACAGATTTACAAGCTCCTCCTCATCCCCTTCCTCCTTCCCCGACTCCCCTTCCCTTATTTTTTCCCAAATTATTTCAATAGCATTATTGACTTCAGAGTCACAAGCTTAACATGCCAATATATAAAAATGCCATGACATACCAGATAGATTAATAAAAAAAAAAAAAAAGGAAATCCTACTATTCTTCAGGAGTATAGACAGAGGCTGGAATGGCAGCTCAATCCCAGGATGGATCTGAACACTTTTTGAAAAAGACTTTAAAGAATCTTTCCCTAGTTGAAAGTTATGGGGAATGAACGTACAACTCCTGGTGCTCTGAGAAACGTGTAAAGAACACAGTGAAGCCTGAGCCGTGGTATTCATTTGCTGCCTCTACAGATTTTGGTCATCATTAAGGCCCAGGGCCCCACAGTGAGCTTGCTGCTGCACCGAGAGGACCTCTATGAATACGCCATGAGCCAGGTATCCTGGCTCCTGAACCAATATAAAGACAAAGAAACCGACTTTCACATCACTCAGGTAAGGGCTACCGTGCCGAGGATAAGCATCAGAGAATCTATCCACACATTGTCTCAGGGTGATTCTTCTCCAGAGGGTCTTTTGGGACTGTGGGGTAGAGAAGAGATAGAATGACGGAATATCACATCCTAAAGGGGTGGAGAATTTCCGCTCCTAGCTGCTGAGACACCGACAAACATGGAGGAGTTTCAATCACTATGGGAAAAGTGCAACTGCAGGAAAGTCAGAAATTTTCAGTATTTTTCTTTGACATCCCATGCTGCTGCCTCAACAGCACGCTTCAACTAACCTATGAAGGCTTCCCTTTCAGAGTCTAAAGCAAATATTGGCAGCAGCCGTCCTCTATGACATTGTCTTTCCGAGGAACTTGAGAAAATCCATCTTCATCAATTTACTCCACCAGGTGAGAAGAGCATGGTTTCTGACCTGATTATTTTATTTTAACCCATTTTCTGTTGTTAACATGCGCCTCCTGATTTTTCCCCTCCCCATTCAGATCTGCAGGGTTCCAAAACCTCCGGTGAAAGAAAATGAAATTGAAGCTTCTGGCTGCTTTCTCATTCTAGGTAGGGCCCTGCATCTGGTGGTTTTAAACAAAGCGCCTCCCCCTGATGATGCCAATGGTGGTTACGGGAAAGGCTCTGCTAACAGTAACAGGGGTTGCCTGGACACACATACCATTTTGTCAGAACACAGTATTGTACATCTGTCCCTCCACCCCAACACACTCCCAGGGAAAATAGGCAGAAAGACCAGTCATGCCATATGTCTGGACTGGTGGCTTCATGGAAATAAAATTTTCAGTTCTCAAACTAGAACAGTCCCAGCAAGGCAGAATGATTTTTTTTTAAAACTTGAAATAATGGAAAAGTGCATCAGATTCAGATACCTCCTCTCCTGGACACCTTTTAGTATTGATGCCTCTTGAGCCACTAGTCAGTCTTCACATCTCTGTCACTCCCTCCCTTTTCTCCCTGCCTAGACAAAACAATGTGCTGTATCACTTGGTGAGAAGACCTGACAGCACAGGTGAATGAGCCAATAAGGTCCCATGTCAAGAGATGAAACTGTTGGGTCCATCTTACAGGAGAACAAGCAGCACAAAGCCAGACACATCTGTTGTGTCCCCTAGCTAGTCATCTCCGCTACCCCATTGCATGCTTTCCTGCTATGTTCTGCTTCTCTCCTCCACTGAGCCCTCTGCCTCTACACTTTCTCCTCTTCTTCCTCCTATGCTCCAGTTAAGTCCCTTGGTAACTAATTGCTCTGAAACTAGCTTGCTTTCCTCCAGCTAGGCATCACCTCCTTCTCCCCGCTTTTCACCCTGCCTCCCTCCACAGACCTCTAGCAACCTGGCGTACTAGGCCCTGCCCAGTCCCCGCAACACCACAGCATATTCTCACCAAGGCTTCGACTGGATCACTTCTTTTTGGCAGGGAGGACTCTGGTCGTATTGAGCCAGGGCCTACTATCCAATGCCTTCTCACTTGGTTACACCTGGAAACACCCAACTTCTCAAATGAGGGCACATTCACAGGCAGGAACAGAAATGAGCTGAAGTATATGAAGCTGATCACTAGGAAGTGACCAAATCACTTCATTTACACCGTGACACTAAATGTCACTAAATGTCACCTGATGTCAGTTCCTGACCAGCAGAATAGTGACTGGATAAGGTTCACAACAGAATGCCTACCTTTCCATGCACAACTACCTTCCCAGGGATGAAAACAACTGCTTACAATCCCAGTATTTCTCACACCTGCAGCCCATTCCAGCCCTGCAGACCTGGTGGAATTTTTTGATGAACAAATAAGAAGTAATAATGAGAGCATCCGGGTGGGAGTCCTGACTTTGTTAAGATCGGCTATCAACGCTGAAGGTAAACACAGGGATGAAGCCAAAGGGGCTTAAGAAGCACACTGAAGCCATTTCATGAGTAATCCTATCCACTGCCCTTTGCATGCCACATAACCACATGTGCAAGCGAAACTCTTCTGTATTCTACAACCCTGACCTTTCAAACCAGCCTTTTCAGTTGCCTCTACTTTCATATCTACGGGTATATCCAATTGAGTAGGAGCAATAGAATTCTTGAGAACCAACATTAAAATCTCGAAGATTTGGATTAAGTGGTTGATTAAAGGGATGGAGAGAAACATACAACTTGCTAGAAACTGGTACATGTAGGAAAACAGAATTTAAAGAACTACCATGTTTTATTAAAGATTCCATATGCTTTCCCCTAAGCCGGTACCACAGTGTCTTTTACCTTTACTATAGTTAAGTTTGGAAACTGTCAGACATTGTTCTTTTTTCGAGTCTTATTTTTCATGACACAGTACCTTACACTCAAAATATTAAGTGCTTCTTACTACTGATAGTGTCTTTAAATGGTTGGCCACAGGTTTTGTTGTAAAATATAAAATAAAGATGTATCATAAAATTGATAATAAAATATTTAAATTCAGCTTCAAAATGCATGATAGGATTCAGTTAGCACTGCGGCTCAGCGTATAAGAAACATCAAGCAGTGTCAGATTTAAACAAATCCATTGAGTATGATGTATTAAATTCACTAGGAAACCTAGTATATTAAGCAAGATAAAACAGGGACTGGTGCAATAGTGTAGCAAGCTAAGCTTCTGCCTGTGATGTTAGCATGTTGTTTGGGTGCCCATTCATGTCTCAGCTGTTCCACTTCTGATTCAATTCCCTGCTCATGGCCTAGGAAAGTAGCAGATGATGGCCCAAGGCCTTGGGCCCCCTCTCCTACAGAGATCCAGAAGCAGCATCTGGCTCCCATCTCTGGATTGGCCCTCTGGTCATGGTGTCCATCTGGGGAGTGAATCAGCAGATGGAAGGTCTCTCTCTCTTCCTCTAATTCTCTCAAGTTTAAAAAGAATAAATGTAATTGGAAATCAAACAGAGCATCTCTTTAAAGACTTGCAGCAGAGGGAGGATGGGAGGGAATTAAATGTAAACAATTTTGCTACTATAGATCATAAATACTAATTTATGCTTGTCATTAATCCTACAACACTGTTCTCCCACTGAGTAGGACCTCTCAATTTCTGTCCTCCAGAGCCTAAGTTGAGAGACCACATCATTCCAATTGAAAGAACAGTCAAAACCATCATGGGTGACCCCAGTAAAAAAGTAAGAGAATTCATTCACTTTTATTTGGTTGATGGTAGTTGCTAAACGGCAATTAAATGATTTTGTCTCTTTAAGGATCTACCTTTGAAACTGCTTTAGAAAGAACTTAGTAAACCAAGTCCACTTTTAAAAGAACTCTTTCCCAAAAAGATAAACTGTAGCAGGACTGAGCCATCAAGCACACACAGCCCGAGAATTCTCTGTA
This sequence comes from Ochotona curzoniae, assembly GCF_017591425.1. Lineage (NCBI taxonomy): Eukaryota > Metazoa > Chordata > Mammalia > Lagomorpha > Ochotonidae > Ochotona > Ochotona curzoniae. The sequence goes on along the minus strand of NW_024465582.1, from coordinate 19,395,301 downwards.
AAAGATTTCTTACAGAGCATCCCTATGCCAGTAATCTTCAGGTAATTTAAAATGTAGTTGCTGATGAGTAAGAGGACATGCCTCCTCCAAAGTCTATAAAGAACTCTTGGATCTCATTTTTGGCACAGACATCCTACTTCTCCACCAAGGAGAACTTACAGCAGACCATGCACGTGGTTGATTGTTCAATATTTCCCAAGTATTTTCTCAAGTATTCCCCGTTAGGAGATGCAGAAGTTACACTGGGGGGAAGAAAATCAACAACACTGAGACATTGGTGTATTTCCTGTATGAAAATGGCACTTTGTTTAGAGGCCAATGAAGAGGAGGAAAATCCTCCAACATGGTTTGCTCATCGAAGACTAAAAAAATTAAGTTTTGTGATAAATAACAATGGGATAGCTATATATAAAAAACATGGCCTAAAAACAAAACAAGTCAACGAAAAAATTCAGGAGCAGACATTCAGGGAGAAGACTGCCAGATCTCTGGGCCAAATACAGGCTTCCCTTTCCACTCCTCCTTTGAATGACTGGGATGCAGTCTTTGTTTTGGTCACCATAGAGCCCTGCTTTTCTGTTCAAAATTTTTATCCCCATTAAAATATCCATTCATAAAAGGATTAAATTTTTAGCTTTGTATCCTCCTCCAAAGCAATCTAATAAGTTTAAACAAGAGTTAACAAATATTATAATACATGCTCACAATCCCATACTCCACTGACAAAGTGAATTAGCACCAGATCCCAAACACAAAAGTCTGGTTTTCACAGTCATTTGCATTTTGAAATTATGAATAATTAATTGTGCCTGGTCCTGTAATTTAAAAGTATGCTTCCACTGAGTATTTTAAAAGTGAGCCCCAAATAACCAATACCCCATAACATAGGGTAATAGATGCTATGTTTTGAGGAGCCAGGGAGCAGGACGTGGTTTAAGAGACCCTTTTCAGGGAGTTTATCTCATAAACCATAGGTCACTGATAGCACCATCTATTTACTGTGACATTATTCCATGTATAATCCTTGTTGAAAGGTTTCCACTAAATGATCCATGGAATAGGAGATGCTCAATTTCCATTCTTTCAAGTACCATTAAATATCACAATTCTCCCTAGGTAAGAAATTCCACCCTTCTCCTTATCCAAACCATGTGTGAAAAGTGCTATGTGGAAGCTCGGGAAGGATGGCCGCTGATCGACTATGTCTTCTCTCAATTTGCCTTGTCCAACAAGAACTTGGTATGAAGAAGCTGCAGTGTGGAGGTCTACAGTGCCATAAATGCAACTGGGTTCAACTGCCTTTACAAAAAAAGCTTATGTTTGTCAATTTTGCTCTCATCACTCTGATCAAGGCTTTCAGCCTCAGGTTTCCTCCATTCTCTCTTTTAGATCATTTACTTACAGTAAACACAAGTTCAGTTAAATGAGCTTTTGTTAAGAAGGTAGCCCAAAGGCTTGTGTTGATGGTGGTGTGGGAAAAGGCAGTGGGTGTATCATTTTAGAGGGAAAAAAAGAAATATTAAGCTTAGGGCACTGCTGTCTTAGTTCATTCAACTACTAAACTACAAAGCCATAACTTGGTGGCTTTTAAATGGCAAACATCAATTTCTCATAGTTTTGAATTCTGGGAGATTCATTGCCTGGTGAGGGCTCACTTCCTCCTAGGCAGAGGCTTCTCTCCATGAACTCATATGGTGGAAGGTGCCAGTTAGTTCTCTGGGGTCTCTTTCTTGAGATCACCAGTTCCATAAACCTTGAACATGGAATCACTGCCTCCTCCACTGGAGTATAACTCACTCATGCAAGGCTAGTGGACCAGCCTTTGGAATTATTAACCAGACACCTGTTTCATCTTTCTTAAAGGAGAAACCAGTGAAAACTAATTGTCAGGAGGATGATACAGGGGAGAAAGTGGTCCAAGAAACAAGCTTAGAGGTCTTAAGGACTCTGGACCCTCTGGTCATTGGAATGCCTCAGGTAAGGGATTTTTGGTTCCCACTTCCCACCCATTTGCTCATCTTAAAATGCTGCCACTTATGAGTCAGGTATTGTAGTTCATATGTTATCAGCTTCTAAGTCCGTAAAAGATGTGTGCAGTGATGTTCAGTACCTAACATTTGGTAGTTCCTCAAAAGCAAACGGTAAATGAATCAAAATAACTCACATCTAGATCATCACAATTATCTGTTAAAACAGAATATAGTCACCTTCCTGGATTCTTTCTCTTCTTCCCCTAGAGTATCTGGAAACATGGCAAAGCAATGGCAATTATAATGCAGTGAAGGTCCAAACTTTGCCTCTTTCTCTGAGAAGTTATCTCCCCTTCTCAGGCCTCCCTGGTGGCCTGATCTGAACCTCATCTGGAGCAGGACCCTTTAAAATCTGCATTTTTCTTAACCGATATACAGAAAACTTTCGTGGCCAGACATACAAGGCATAGGAGACAACCAACAGACCACCCTGTGAATCATAAGCTCCACCTAGGATCCTATATTTTTCTTGAGCGATCTGGGTTTTGAAATGCAAATTTCATGGGAATGTATCTTGCAATGGAAAAGGACTAGGCCTGGTGATTAAATACAGATTCCAGAACAGAGGGTAAAGATGTACACAGTGAAATCATGCACAAACACGTTCTCCCAGGACCAGGAGAAGCATTGGATAAAGAAATCTGCAGATACTTCGTATCTCCAAAATGGAAAGATCAGCATCAAAAACCTCCATCAACAGCAGCAGTTCAGGTGCTGCCAATATTTCTCTACCAGAACACACCACTGCATTCTTCGGGTTTGGGGAATCACATGAACAATTCTAATTGTCACATTGACATGAGGGAGATGTAGGCCCTTGGTAAGAAGGGTGCATGAATTAGAGATCCCACAGTATCCCAGTAGTCTCTCAACAGAGTTATCCTGACCCCAGGTCCAGTGACACCTTCAAGGATAAACACTGACCAACACCCACTGTGACTACAACCTAAGACAGAATGCACTGTGCAGAGTTTATTAGATGGTTCCATTTTTATTTATGAGCAGCAAAATGATAGCAAGAGACAAGATGCTAAACCAGGAGGACACACACAGAGAATCAGACATGAAATAAGCCATTTTTGCATTTGCCTTATGTTGCATAGGTGTTATGGCCAAGAATCCTGACTTTTGTGGTACCTATGGAATATACGGGAACTCTGGAATACTTATTTAACATCATCAGAAGTCTGATTATGGCAGAGGAAAGAAAACAACAAAATGTCAAGGAGTCCACAGCACTTGTCATCTCCACGGGAATGGGTTTGTACATCCTTTTAGGAACCAAAAATTGTCTATTGAGACTCATCCCAGAAGGCTTTGATCTTACACACAACCCCAAGCTGGGTTTTTTCCTATCCCCTATTGTAATGACGAAACCTGCTTTCTCTTTCTAGTCAAACTCCCTACATCACAGCAGCTCCTGGCCAGGCTTCTGGTAAGTTAGAAAACAAAAAACAAAAACAAAAACAAAAACAGAAAAACCAAGATTGGATAAAACTAAGTACAGATAATTCACTTCCAAAACCAAAAGACCCAGAAAAAACAGAATTCTATGTTGTGCTAATTACACTCCAGAATGTTTACAATTGTCAAGATTATGTTCTAACACAATTATTAAACTGTACAATTTTAAAATAGTAATAGAGTGTCATCCAGGATAACAAAAAAATTCTGCATCTATTGTTCGGATTTCCCCTCCCACTGTGACAATAACACAAAACACCCTTGCATGATTTTCATACACTCCAATTAAACAGATGTACATACTCATTCTGGTTCATTCTGCATTTTTGCTTGGTGATTCCTAGGAATATTTTCATATGTGACCTCCAAAAAAAAATGAGGGGAAGGAATTGCCTAAGTCTTGACTTTCAGAGAATAGACTGTAGTGATATGCTTCAAAATGATCCAATTTAGAAATCAAGAACATTCATAACAGCAAAAGAAAAAGGGTGGGAGGGTCATTCAAATGCCTGGAAATTGACCATTTTGTCTTCCATCTTACAGGTAATATCCATGCTTGCCAGTTTAGGGAAATTGTGTGGGGCTGGTGCAATAGGACTTTTGAAGATACTGCCTGAGCTAATCCATCCCAAATTAGTAGGACTATGGAAAACACGCTTACCTGAGCTCCTGCAGCCTCTGGAAGGTACGAGAGGTTGAATCAGATCTTGGTCCAAGGTGGCGGGAACATGTAGTCATGGTGTATCGTTTCTCTGGAAAGAACAGGAGGCAATTTTAAAAGGAAATGCAAAAAAAAGACAACCATGTTTTCTTTCTGGACTTCAATTCTCTTCCTGTACCAAAAGTCATTCTAAGAGAAGATCTGGCAGGAAGCACTTTTAGCAGGAACTTTCCCTTTTGTTCTGGTCTTTACTCTGTACTTAGAAGAGCTCTCATTTGATAGTACTCCCAAAAGGTATTTTTAATACACATAAGAGCATATTTTAAGGATTTCAGTGATTAATGTTGAGATTAGTGGAAACTCTAGATCTTTAATCACCAATTGAAGAGCTGTATCTGATTAACACCCCAAAATTTCTCCATGTAGAAAATTTCATTTCTAGTAGCCATTCTGGGCAAAGAGAATACCTGAAATGGAACTCCAGCACCCACTGGGAACCCGGCGATAGAAAATTTGGTCTTTATATGTAGTTATCGCATCAATTTCTATTTCCAGGAAATGCCAGCATCGTGTTATGGGAAACCATGCTGCTTCAGGTAAGGGTGTCTTCTAGATTAGTTGTTGACTATGAGGTGATAACCTCAACTGATTTTACGCATTTGAACAAAAAATAACCAGATTCTGAAAGGCAGTAAACAGAAATGATTGCTCTTGAAATCACCAAAATTTGATGGTGCTAGGATTGTGATGAATAAGTACTTTTTATACTGCCAGCATGCCATATTAACACCACATCTCATCCCAGATGCTTCCTTTCTGACCCAGCTGCTGGTTAATGCACTTGGTAAAGCTGCAGTACATGGTAGTGGGCCCTGCATGTAAGGCACAGATGAAGTTCCAGGCTTTCAGCTTCGGCCTGAGCCAGCCCTGGCTATTGTGGAAATTTGGTGAATGAACCAGCAAACGAAAAGTCAATCTCACCTCCTCATTCTCTCCACTTTGCAACTCTGCCTTTCAAATAAATCTTTTGTAGTCACCAAAATTTGAACAACAATCTTTAGTCTTCAATTTAAGAGCCTAACAGTTTTGCAGATTTTACTTACTCATTTTTTGCATCTTAAATCCTAATTTTGAAGTTTTCTTCTTGTATTTGTAACTATTTTTTTACCTTTCTCATCAAGAAACAGATTAATGTACATTACACTTCTATGCTATGCACCGTTATCTCTCATCTATTTCTCAGGCTTTTCCTCAATTTCTAAAAAAAACCAAAGGATGACACTGCATCCCCTTTCTAGAAAAGAAAGCATTCTCTAATTCATAAATGACACTTTCATCTCTACAGTTAAACAGCGCCCTATGCAATATCAAATGCTAGAAATGGAAAATTGCAGTCAGGTATTGGACATCAGCCGCCTAGGGATTTTTCAGTTTCAGGAATCCACAGAAAGTCATGGAGGCTGTGCCCAAGGAGTTCTTACTAGGTTCAATTCACAAGCCATCTATACAGAAATACCGATGGCCAAGTATCCATTTTCAATGAGCTCTACACAGTGCCTCTTCTATCTCCTATCACTATCCTTTCCAGAGTAAGGATTTCCTGGGTAGTGCTTGAGCACTGTCAGGTTTTAAAGGCTCTCAATAATGATTCTTACCCAATGAACAATCCGAAAATTACTGTTCTATGACTGCTCAATTCTAAGCTATCGCTCCTCCAAAATTGGTCTTATATTCCTAGCTAGTTTTAGATTTAAAAAAAGCTCGAGATGCAACAAGAGTCCGAGAGAGGAGAAAGGTAACAAGTTCCAATCTGCTGGTTTACTCTCTAGTACCTGTAACAGCCAGGGTTGGGCCTGGCTAGAGCCAGGATCTGGAACTTAATCCAGATCTCCTGCACGGATGGATGGCAGAAACTCAACTTCTTCAGCTGTGCTCTTCTACCCTCCCATGTCCACATTAGCAGGAAACTAGAATAAGGAGGTGGAGCCAGACATCAAAGCAGATAGGATACCCGTATCTCACATGAGACTAACAGTCCTCTTAACCACTAGGTAAAAACCTTGTCCCAGCTACTACCTTAAGGCTAACTGCTAGAGAAAAAGAAAAATTTTCCCTTCCAATCTTGAGTATACAACCAGCTGAAATCAACTGCACACATTATTCCCTTAAACTTCCAAGGCTCGTTTCTTTAAAGGCCTCTGAGCTCCTTTTAAGAAAATGAATGCTTTGACCATAAGTATCTTTTATAAGCTTAGAAAAATAAAGGAGAAATAGTATATTTTAAAGATTGCTATGATTTTGCCCTCCAAAAATGAAACCACATTTTTAATCTACTGCTCTATGAAGGAAGATATGGGTCACAAGGATTATGATTCCGAGTCAAAATAATTGGTGAAACCAGTCATCTTTAGTTGCTAAAGTTGAAACTGGCAAAAAATATTCCTGTACATTTAATCGACTCTTCAAAATACTTAATTCTGTATTCCAAAATTCTATCCTGTGTTTCATAGGTAAACCCAACAAACAAAGTAGGACTTTTCTACATCTATCAAAACTTGAGAACTGTTAAGTTCACAGCAGTTTCCATTTAAGAAAGCCGAGGAAGACACTTTCAATGAGTTATTTCCATACACTACGTCTTATTTCAAAATCATCAGCTATTTTATAGGAAAAGGCATATCCCATTGAATACACAGTTAACTGTTAAAAAATGCCAAGTAACATTCAATAGTCACACTCAAACCTGCCTTCCGCTATTACAGCTGCTCAAAGAATCTTTGTGGAAGATCAATGACACACCCTGGACCATTCAGTTGAGTCAGGATTTCAACCAGCAAATGGGCAGTTACAGCAACACCTCCACTGAGAAGGTTAGTGTTTCAGCTAGGCCGGGGGGGGGGTGGAAATGAACCCCTCCTTTACCTCATAACCCAGAATTTCTGCTCAAGTTCCATCTTGTCTATAGTGAAACCAAAAGGTGGGAGGCAGAGTTAAAAGAGGCTTGGAATTTTCCTTTTAGGACTACTTAAAGTACTGTATTAGCTTACATTTAGCCAAAACATACTCTTATACAAGTATCTATGTTTTAAAAAGACAGATGTGCCTGGCATTCAGCTGTGTGTGTTCTAAAAGAGGAAGATGAATGGGTGGGAAGGAAGACAGCTATCCTGCCATAGCTTCAGTATCCATTGATGTCTTGATTCACATCAAGCCGACCTTGAGATACTGCCAGAAACAACCCACTACAAGTTAAAGGCTTCAAGCCAAAAGAATGCACAAAAGCCGATTTGCCCATTTTTCTGCCTACCACAACTCTCTCTCCATTGTAGCTACCCATTCCCAGTGAGGCTTGAAACGTGGCTCCTTGCTTCTAACATAACCTTAATTATTTAGCCTCTCCAGTTCACCACTATTCTAGTCTATAACAGAAATAATACCCACCTCTGAAGGCTATAGTATTGTGAGATCAAGTTTTTACTGTCCCCAGTGAAGTGCCTAGTTTGAGACACATGCCCAATGACAGTTGTATCATTATCACAATGTTAATCTCAGAAATTTGCCTAAAACATATTCCCTCAATTTCATCAATTCCATTTTTGCTTCTTCCCAAAAATTTCTTATTGCCAACTTTCAGCTCTCCTACTCTGGTGATGCACTATCCCATCTTACTCATCTAACAACGTCCAGGCTCACAAGACGGCTTCAGGAGGAGGGTACCCTAGGTAGGCAGAACAATACCAGCAATGAGCAGCCTGTATGGTTCTCAGTGCTTACACCAAACAAGGGTAAAGAAGATACTAATTAACTTTTCCTGCAAAAGAAATTACCCGTAATTGCTTAAAACAGCCACATATGTATCTGACAATTTTGTAGATTGGCAATTTGGGCTGAGCTCAGCTGGAAAGCCTTCTTGATGTGGCTAAAGAACATATTGAATGTTTTTAAAGATTTGTTTTATTTTTATTTGAAAGGCAGAGTAGGGAGGAGGAAAAGAGATTTTATATCCAGTGGCTCACTCCCCAATGACCAAGAAGGCAAGAGACGAACCTGGCGCTTCCTGCAGGTCTCCCACATGAGTGAAGGGCCCGAGCACTTGGCCCATCCTTTGCTGCTTTTCCAGGCCATAAGCAAAGAGCTGCATTGGGAGCCGAGCCGCTGGGACTCCAACCAGTGCCCCTATGGGATGCTAACGCTGCAGGCTTTTAATCCCAGTTCTTATATCCCAAAAAGATAGAAATACTAAACAGGAAGAGTTACCTTATGAGAATAGGAACAGAATTTACTTGCTAGTGAGGAATAAACATAAATTCACGCTCAAGTATGGGCTGTTCCACATGGAGAAACAGCCAATGTGAGTGGGTCAAAAAATTACCCAGAAACTAGAGAGAAAAGAAAAACAAACAAACAACAACAAAACTGTACCTACCCCTAATCAAGAAGATCTGCTGAGAAGTGGGAGAGCAGGCCTGTCCCAAACCAGGGAGCAAAAGAAGAGCACACTGCAGAGCATTCTGCCCGAGGACCTTCCATGGCACGAAGCCTCTCCTGCCGTCCACCTCTTTTTATAACAAAGCGGGTATGCAAATAGGTTGGAGTGAGCATGCGCACTGGTCTGGCTGCAACAGCTGTACCCTGTGAACATAGGTGCATCCAATTAACAATTAAAGCCTAGGGTTACACAGCAGGGGGAGGAGAGTTACATCTCACCCACATTTTAACCAAGTGCCTCCTTACACATCATTCTAACCTCAGCGAGGTTCATGGGGAATACTGCAGACCCACGTCTATAATAGTCTTAGCTAGAAGAGCTTGTGGGCTTGCCATTTTTCAGCAGGCTAGGTGACGCCTCTCTCTTTGGCAGAGGCAACAAAACATGCAAGGTCTGCTCAGACACAAAGTCAAAGCTGCCCCTGTCACTTTTGCCAGATTTCATCATCCAAAGTGAGTCACACTCTCAGCCCATATTCAAGGACTGGGAAAAATAATTCCTTTCCTGACTGAAGTAGCTACAACAGTCACAGTCAGGAGGCAGACACTAGAGGTAGGATGAGAATATAGCAGCTACTGGTACACTCAAACACATTTGTAGACATATGCCTTTGTTTTTGGTGTGTGATATTCCATGCCAAGTCGCAAAGCAGAGATGTTCTATATACTGGCTCAAAATCAGCAGAGACAAGGTGAGTGCAGCTGGGAGGCACTGAAGTCAACCTTTTACCTCTAAGTCATATTTTGCCTTCATAACATCAGTTTGATTTTCTTCATCTACTCATTTCCTCAATGACAGTTTTCGATTTGCAGTTTTGCACCTAATTAATATTTACTTCTGTGTTGCACAGTCTTTCTCATAATTTCTGGACTATAGGGACCTTTGTCCTGGGCAGCCAAGAGTACAGCAGGTGCTACTTTGTCAGAATCTCACTCTGATCAAGTCTGCACTCTGGAAGGTGAAAAAGCAATCCAGTCTCCCCTTATTTTTTATTTATTTATTTTATTGTTTAATGATACGGTTCCATAGGCCCTGCGATTTCCCTTCCCCACTCCTTTAATCTCCTCAGCCCTACCGAATTCTCCTATATTATTACAATAGTATAGTCCTTAATAAACAGACATAAGTCCATCTTTCTGCTCTTTAAGTGTATCCTGACATTATAGGTATGGACAATGGTAGAACCTCCAGCATATTGTCAGGATACATTTAACAGTCCTTCTGGTCTACACAGTCTCTCCTGAATTTATTCATAAAGACTCACCTGTTTCTATTCGCCTTGCCTTCCCTCTTATTGCATGCATTCCCCTGCAAACATAAGGAGCCCTCTTTGTCACTGCCATCATGTAGATTCCTCAAAGAAGTTGGCCAACCACACAGGTGTGTCTCCTGCAATGTGATTAGGTGGAGATTCTAAATAGAAGCACTAACCCGAGATCATCCAACCACAGATTATTTGAATCTTAGAAAACTGATCAAACTTATCTTAAAAATGACCCATTTCGTTGAGTGTGTTTCTTCAGTGAGCATTTGTTAAGCATTTATTAGCTACCAGAAATTATAATGATTAATAAGATGCTCTGGTACCAAAAATTCAAATCTCAAGCATGGAGACAAAGAAGAATTTTATTAAATGGTATAAAGTCAGAAGTGTTAAAATGGTAACACAAAAATCTAAACAAGAACAGAAGAACCCAGCTGGGGCACGGAGGCAGTAGAAGAAACCATTTTCAAGAAAAAACAGCCATTGCAGAACCTGGTTTTTAAGCAAATACTACATCACCCCCAATTTCTTCCTTTTAATTACTATTTTAACTCATGCCTAATTTTCACCAGAATCTGCTCACCAAACTTCAAATTCCTGTTTTTTTTTCCCCCAGAAATTCCTTTGGAAAGCCATAGGAACCACCTTAGCCTGCTGCCAAAATGCAGATTTTGTGAGTTCACAAATTAAAGAGTTTTTGATTGCTCCCACTCAACTGGGCGATCCAAGACAGGTGAGATCGCTTTCGCTCAATAGCCTCACATGATGGCAATAACTCCCATCCACAAAGCTGACAGTTCTCAAGCTGAAATTCGACATACCCAGAATTATTCACAAACTCAAAAGAATTCTTCAAATTAAGTTTCCAACACATGAGATGTGGGACTGTTCCCAACTTAAATTCAAATTATAGCCATGTTTATTAATAGTTAGTTTCTAAATTCAACTAGAACCTTTAGCTAAGCATAAAAATCTTTATTTGAACCAATTAATAAACAGTTACTAATAATATATATTGTATGATACAGATTCTATGGCTTAACTAATGTGTGCCAGACTAGTAACTGGAAAAGACAAACCTCAGTGCCAGTTGGACTGTGTGTCTGCTGCTCAAAGCCCTTACATATTTAGCTTCTAAAACCTTCCGGTGCTTGCATGCTTAGAAATGTATCCCTCTCTTCCTCATTATCTCAGCAAGTTACCCTGGCTGAGTTAAATGATAACATGTGACTGTTAGTCTCACTGAGCCAGTCTTTTGACCTCCTAACCAGGACTCTGGCTCGTGTAATCCAAAAGGCTCTAACTCGAGTCTGGCATGAGCAGATTCCAATCTTGCTCCTACTATATACCATCTGTATTTCTCAGGTTCCTCCAAAGTCAAATGGGAAAAATAGAACCCAGTCTAAGGTCTTATTCATGTACAATTCGTAGTAAGCCATTACAAGTGAGGAGAATATTTGATACTGAAAGTGAAACTTTCAGGAATTACAGTGTGAAAAAAAGGTGATTAAAGAAAAATAGTAGGTTATCTGTGCAGATTTGAAGAACTAGTTGAGGTTGAAACTACAAACTTCGATTGCCATCACTTCCTCAGTGCTATCACTTTATTTCTGGCAGCACCCAGCAAACCAGGTTTTAGTTAAGTTGAAGAGTCAGATTCATCCATAGCTTGGATTTTGCCAAACTGAAATGCAATGAACAGCAGAACACAGAAAACAGAGTAAAGAAACTGGGGGAGGAGAAGGAAGTTAGGAAGATGAGTTCAAAGAGGAGAAACAGAGAGATCGTGAAGTGATAGTACAAACAATAAAAGATACAGAGAGGGTTCTTGATGAAACAAGGAACAGGAAACACAGGGATGTTAGACCATGGGCATTAGAGTTGACATGTTGTGGCCTTGATTCTAAGGACTAGGAACAGTTCTGGTTGAGATCTTGGTGACAAGAGCCTATTTTATGTGTTTCCTGTGCCTCTGGCAGAGTTATGATGCCAAATGACATATAACTGGATTTATGACCAAATGTTAATGAAGGCACCAGTTTTGGAGAAATCACCCTTGGAGAAAAGAGGTGGAAAGGGGTGGAGGTCCAGAGAATGGGGTGGGATATGACCTCAGAATGGTTCGTCAGTATGCCAATGACAAGGCATTGTGTATTTCAAAAGAGCTGAAAGAATAGATGTAAATATTCTGACTACAAAGAAACAACACACACTTGAAGTGGTAGATACATTTATTGGTCTGATTTATTTGTGATACAAGATATTGCATGTATAAAAACATCACATTTTGCCCCACAAAGGTATACAATTATTTTTTGTTTACTAACAATTTTGGTTACAAATAAAATTTATAATTTAGAATGAATTAATAAGTTAATCAAACTTCCTTCAACTTCTCACCAATCAAAGACTGAAACTCTAAATCTTGAGGGTCACCTAATGGACCTTGCACCCTACCACCACCACCCCCTGTCTGATCACCTCTGTGCCTGCTTATCCACTCCTCAATGGACCTCACCACATTTGTACTCACTTTCTGTTTGGAATTCTCCTTCCCACATAGTCCAATAGCTCACTTGCTCACTTATATCAGGTTGCTACTTGATGTCACCTTGTGGTTGATGCCATTTTTAACTATCTAAATTGCAAACTGTAGTATCAGCCTTGTGGTTTAAGACTTAAGTCACCACCTGCAATGTTTACATCCCAGCTGAGTGCAGGATTGAGTCCTGACCACTCTACTTCCAATCCAGTCCCCTGCTGTTGTGCCTGGCAAAGCAGCAGAAGACGGCTGGAGTGCTTTGCCCCTGCCCCTGAGAGACCTGGATGAATTTCCAGACCTCTGGCTTCAGCCTGGCCCAGCCCTAGTCATTGCAGCTGTTCTAGAAGTGAGCTAGTATATCAGACCGTGTATGTGTGTCTAACTAAATCTTTCAATTAAATAAATAAATCTTTAAAATATAAACTGTCCCCCCAACTCTAACCAGCTAACCCCAATTCCTGCTCTTCTTATCTCTATAGTCCGTATTATCATCTGGCACACTATATAGTTACACATATACTGATGCATATAGTTAGCTGTTTTATTTCCCAGTTGCCTCCCTGACAGTCCTCCTGGTTAGACACTGCATACAGAAGAGATTGTTGTACATTCTGTCCACTATTGTACTGCAAACACCCAGAAGGGTTCCTGGACATAATGACACTCAATCAACATTTGTTGAATTAATAAAGGAATCAATGAATGGCTAAGCTGAAAATTCATGTCTTTTTTAAATTTTAGGGAACAACATCTGTTTTAGGATGCTGTGCTGAGAACCACTTGGATATTGTTTTAAAAGTTCTTAAAGCATTCCAAGACCAGGGAAAGTTTTTCATGAATCGATGTAAGGTAAAAACAATAATCCCTTCCAAAGCCTTGGCTGTCACAGAACAAACTGCAATGGTATTTTTTCCATGAATATGCTTTGGCTTTGTCATGCCCACTCCTGTTTAAGGGTCCTATTCCAGGTTAGAACTGTCTAAGCAAAGACACGGAAGGAGGATGAGCTATAGAATAAGTCTGTCCCATCCCATATACCCTGTCACTAATGCTGGTAGGAGAGGTTGCAATGAGCTCTGTGTGTCTGAGTTTATCCCGCCATTAGCTGTTCAGGTTTCAATAACAACTGCCCTTACACATACACTGCTTCCCCTGATGGAAGGTTCCAACAAGTGAATAACTATCAAAAGCCCCTCACATTTACCTCTTTTAAGGACCAATAGGCCCAAGACACTAATCTGGCCATTCACAAGTGGACAAGAATATATTGTCCAAATTTTACACCAACTTTTTTTACACTAACTTCATATAGATCTCCTTCCTTTTATAACCTATTTTATTTGCATAAAGTGAACAAGTTTTATCAATTTCATGATACACATAAGGAGCATAGTGTTACTTTTCACCCACACTCTTTCCTCCTTATTTTTGTATTTTTTTTACAATGATATACTTTCATTTCATTTCACAATGACATTTTTAACAATCCATTAGGGAGACATTTCAACACGTCCAAGTAGGGGGAAAAAAACTACTATTTCTCGAGAGTATAGACAAAGGCTATAAACAATCATCAAAATGTCAATTTCACTTGTACAGATTACATTTTTGTACTCTGTGTATTAGTTATCAGAGATCATGGAAAACATGTGATGTTTGTCTTTTGGTGACTGGTTTATTTCACAGAGCATAAAGGTTTTCAGTTATCCCCATTTTGTTGAAAAAGACAAGATTTTGTTCTTTTCAATGGCTGAATCGTTTTCCATAGTGTATAATTGTATCTGCCATATGACCTGTTCCATAGTGTTAGTCCACAGGCAAATTTGTTTCACACCTCCTTCTCCCGTTCTTCAGGGCATTTTTTCTGGGAAAAAGAGCCTGACTAAGACAGATGTCATGGTGATCTATGGAGCTGTGGCCCTCCATGCTCCCAAAAAGGAACTTCTCTTGAGGGTTGATCAAGATATCGTGTCCCAAGTCTTGTTTCTTTACAGCCAGTGCTCTCAGGTAACGCCCCCACAGAGCTACCTCAATTTCCAGGCTGGGTTTCCCAAACCTTTCCAAGGCTCAACTCTTGGGAATCTTCATGCTCAAAGAATATATGCAAAAGGAAATATGGACTCCAATACGTCTGGGAGATGAGTCCATACGTATGGGAACAGAAAAATGCAAACAATATAGTCGGTGATTTGTCCCTGAGCAACGATCCCTAGCAATACCAATTCTACTGTGTCTAGGATGCCTTCCCCTCCAACATCAGTAACTGTCATGTGGTTTCACTCTTGTATGAAACTAAAATAATTACTTCTCTATAATTGATTGCTTTCCTCTAATAGTCTTGAAAGTGTTGCTCCATGGGGATTATTTAACTTCCTACATGACAATATCCATAAACCATCCACACCAGTGCCTTGCAGGGAGTAATTAACATGTGTGCTTTTAAGGGAGCGGCTCACCCCATGCTTCTCCATTCATTTCAACCACTCTGACCCTTCTGCATGCTTCTTGAATGAGCAGAGCTTGTTAAACTCAGTTGGGCGTGTCTGATCCTTTCTGTCCCCTGTAGCACTTTTATCTTGTGTTATTAATAAATGAGTTTAGATACAGTTCCATTTTTCTGAATAGTACCAACTTGGCCTCTTAAGATTATCACCTAGAGATCATGCATAAAATGTGGCTTCCTAAAGTTATTTTCTGGGGATATCGATTTTGTAGGTTTTGGAAGGAGTTTGAAAATGTGTATAGTTGGCAGATCTCAGAATAGTGTTTATTATCGGCAGGGATGTGGAGCTTCTCCCAAATCCCATTGGATTGTCAGAATCATAATACAGATGTTAATACAAACCACATATATGACACCTACACTCTCTTGACACTTAATTATATGTGTATGTGATAAGGATAGAAGTATAGGAAGCTCATAAAAATCATACATATATGCCATTGATGCCCACAGCTTGGTTGCATGAGAACTGCCTGAAGCAAATGTTGAAAACAAGGATACCAACACAAGCATTTAGCCTAACAGTTAAGACTCAGTTAAGATGTTGGTATCCCACATTAGGAACCACCTGGGTTCCATATCCATCTCCAGCTCCTGACTCCACCTTTCTGCTGATGTAAAACCTGAGAGGAAGTGATGAAGGATCAAGTAATTGGTACCTGCCAACCCATGCAAAATCTGAATTGAGTTCCAACTCCCAGTAGATTGGAACTCAGTCTTTTTCTGTCTCTACAGCTATTTCTCTCTCTGACTCTCCCTTTCTATCTTTTTCTTTTTCCTTCTCTGCTTCTTGAATAAATAATTTTTTAAAGGTAGAGACATCTAACGAGTCACAGCCTTTGGGTTTGATCACTGAATTTGCACTTTGAACATTTTCCTTGGGAGCTGATTCTAATGCTCTCAAGTCTGATAAGTAATCATGGGAAGCAAAAAACAGAGTAAAATAAGTTTTGTGTTATGGTAATTGCTAGTCAATCATTGAGCAAAGCTATTGTAAAAATAAAACAGGAGGGCAAATAAAAAGATTGAGTTAAAGAAGACTGCTGGCTGCCAGGTCTAACCTCCTTTAGCAGAACATATGTAGAAGTCACTGAAGTGCAGGGGAAAAAATATGGATTATGAAGCAAATAAAGAGGGGTACCACACACAATAAACTCTAGTCAAGTAACAGGGGGGAAAATAGAGCCTAATTTTGAAACAATTAAAGAAATTCTGCGAAAGACTATCACCCTTTACATTGGAACACATGAATTCAATTCTCAAGGTTCTGAGTGAAGGAATATTGACTGGAAGGGGGATTATCTGAAGTCCAATGTGTAGCTGTTACACCAGACTTGGATGAGCAGTGACTCATTACACTTTATGGGTAGGTAGTAAGTAGACATGTTGGGTACTTGTACATAGGCACATTCTGAGTATTCCTCCATGACTCCATCCAAGTGTACACATGGCTCAATTTTGCTTCAGGCAGTTCTCGTGCAACCAGGCTGTGGGAACAGATCAAACTGCACGGATATATGCATGAAAGCAGCACAGGCTGAAGTTATTTTGTAATATCTCATTTTCATGAGGATACATCTGCATTTCCAGCACCAGTGTTGGAACCAACTGTATGCTCAGATTTAGAACCAGCTGACTCGGGGCATTTCATTTTATAGCTTTTCACTCCCCTTTGCCCCAAAGCCCTGACCCTTATTTCTTACCAAAGTCTGTAAGAGCCTCCTTAAACTTATTATAAACCATAGACACCCAACGGCTTGAACTTGCTTTCTGTAGCTTACCTGAGATGTATCTGGGGAAGCAAATCTGCCAGTGCAAAGATCCCACTGGAAGGGTGAAGAAGGGCCAGCACTGTGACACAGCAGGTCAACTGCTACCTGCCGTGCCAGCATCTCATATCCAAGTGCTGGTTAGAGTCTCAGCTGTTCCACTTCCAATCCAGCATCTGCACATACACCTGGAAAAGCAGCAGAAGATGACATAAATACTTGGGTCCTGACAGTCCTGGCCTCTGGCTTTGACCTACCCCAGACTTGGCTATTGCAGCTATGTGGGAAGTAAATCAGCAAACGGAAGGTTTCCCTCTCTTATTTTAAAGAATAAAAATAAATGGTGAAGGAAGCATGCAATCCCCACTCCCACCTTGGCAAGAGCTCATATATTACTGCCCTTCAGGTTGGTGGGTGGGACATCAGGGCTGGAAATGTCTCTGACTTCTGTTCATTGAGTACCTGCTTTCATCTTTAATTTTTCAGGTTCTGGGCATGTCTGTGATGAACAAGGTATGACAGAAAAAGCTGATGATGATGATTAGATGAATACATAGATAAACAGAATTAATACATAGCTCAAGCATTCTCCCTAGAAATATGCCAAGCACAGATAACCTCATGATTCAATTGTAGCATAGAAAATTGCTCTCTATAACTAGATAATCTGATTCTAGAACCACATCCATGAGCCTAGTCTAGGGCAGAATAAGGAAATATATTCTGGTTCCATGTGGTTTCGAAGGTGAATTATAAATGTGCAATTGTGATGCACAAGAGAATTATACAATCAATGTAATAGCAAAACATGTTTCTTTAAATAAAAGGCAAAACAAAAGAGCACATTGTATATAACAACAATAAGCAGTATTAGATTCTTACTTCCGTTGTATATTAGAAACAAGTACTGGATAAAATTGAAGACTATTCCACAAAAAGTTTGAAAGCTATTGCTTTAGAAAAACGAAACGTCAGCCTGTGGGGAGACACTCTGTTTTTCAGTTTCCCTGCTGCTTAGAGCATAAGCTGAGGTTGAGATGGCAAAAGGAGCAATGAGTTTTACTTCTTTCTGGATATGCATTTCCACCCTAACCACTCACTTGTGGACCCAGGTAGTGCACCTGATGCCTTGGCTTGCTCTGTGACTCCTGCTTTAGGACATGGATCTGCAAATGAGTTTCACCAGAAGCATCACTGAGATTGGCATTGCTGTCCAAGATGCCGAGGATCCAACGTTTCAGTTTTCCTACAAGGAGCTGCTCATTGGTCGCATGCTGGTGAGTTGCAGAGAGGAAGTGAGCAATGCCAGGGGTGTTTCAGGGGTACATGGGTACCTACTTGGGGAAAATGAATAATATCAATGAATAATATCAAATGAATAATATCAACAGCTCCACACATGAGATCTCAGCCCATATTTCTGACTCAAGGCACCTTAGAGTCCAAAGAAGTTGCAGGCGCATCTGGGCACTCCACTGAGCTTTTCTTACCTGTGTTGCAGGACTTCATTAGGGATGAGCCGCTGGATTCCTTAGCAAGCCCTATTCGGTGGAAGGCATTAATCGCCATCAGATACTTAAGGTAGAGTTCTTGTTCTCATCTTAAAAAAGTGTTTCATCTCCATGTATCTATATGACCAACTGACACCTACCAGTATAGCACATTCTCCCCAAAACAAACATGGTTCACTAACAGGGATTTCAAATGAGCAATTCTTTCTTCTCTTTCCCAGCGTTAATGAATTAGTTAAAGGATTGATTACTGATGACTGATAAGGACTTAAAAGCATGCACAGAAATCAGATTTATCAACATAAAAGAACAGAAAAATCTGTACAGAGGGAGATTTCTCTTCCTATAGGCAAACTTTAATGTTCTGATTAGTAAGTTAGGAATGTGTTGCTCATATTCTACTTGGTTAGACATAGCAAACCTGAAAAAGAAATAAATGCATTCTTTCACCCTGCAGTGAGAAATGGCCGTTTACTGTTAACATTTGAGAACTACAGAAATCAATTTAAGAAGCACCCACAATCTCACTATTGACAAACATGCCTCTGTCTTTACTACGGAGCTGAGATACTAATCTGTAAGGGACTTCTTACCTTTTCTCACTTTATGTTAACTATTCCCAGGTTATCATTTCCTGGACAATATCATTCTTTTTCCTGTTTTTGTTTTTGTCTACTTCACTGTGATAAGGCTTACAACACAAAATCAGTCCTTCCTCACTGTACAGTTTACTAGAGTACATCCACATTGTTAGGCAATCAGTCTCCTGAATTCTGCATCTTGCAAAACTGAAACTACACTAATGGGCCACAGATCTCCTTTCTCTCCTTCACCGCAGCCCCTGGCAACCTATCTTCTGACACTGTGAATTTGTGACTGACTTTCAAGCAAAATAAGTAAATCTTCTTTAAAAGAATGAAAGATGAAATATACAAAATTCAGTATTTGCATTTTTGTGATGACTCATTTCATTCAGCATAATGTCCTCAGGGTTGTTTTATGTTAAAGCATGCTTTCTTCCTTTTTAAGGCAGAATAATATGCCATTGTATGGATCCACCACAATTTGTTCTCCATATTAATGAAAGCTTGGCTAGGTCCCAGATTTGGATTGAGTACTAAGACAGAAAATAGAAAAGGGAAGAAAGAAAAAAGATTCTATATCATTTATTCCCATGTGCATTGAGAACTAGAATGTAAGAGGACATGCAAACTTATAAAAATTCACTGCTCTCAATTTTGATGCTAATTAGGAGATCTCTTTGTCTCTCACACACATACACATAAATATGAAGAAAATAAGTATATAATGTTATAGCACATCATTTAATAAGTATGATAAATAATGCAAAGTGGGTTTTCATTCACACATCACTCTAATAAATTGGTACTGAGGTGCACTGAATATGCTCATAGATGAAATCTGATTCTATGCCACCAAACTCTTCCTGCTCCTGCAGCCACTCCCTCATCATGCTAACTTTCCAAAGATGCCACATACTTATCACACGTTCATATCTGATTGCCCATTCTTGGGGGCTCTATTGGGCATGTCTTACTCTTATTTGTAACGTCTATTTCTCCATGTGGTTCTCATTCCAGCAAACTGAAGCCTCGGCTCTCACTAAATGATAACCTCAATATTCTTGAGGAGAATATTCGGAGGTTGCTGCCCCTTCCACCTCTGGAACGTCTCAAAAATGAGGGTGAGACAGACAAAGACAAGGAACACATACATGTAAGTGGCAGTGGGTCCTGAGTAAGAGGAAAAGCTGTAGACCATCCCTAGTCCTTTGCCTCAGCCTGAGACTCATGTTTGATTTCAGTTTCTCTACGAACGATCCATTGATGCCCTAGGAAAGCTGCTGAAGACCATGATGTGGGATAACGTGGATGCTGAGGACTGCCAGGAAATGTTCAGTGTGAGCAGGGCTGCCAATCACAGGGGTCTCAACCACAGTCCCTCATGTTCCCTTCCATGTGCCACTCGGACTGAACTATTCCTCTTCCCAGGATATTGGCCTCACCCACCCACCACAAGAAATAGGGCCAGTCCACTAGATGTCACTGCTGGGGAGGGTGGAACCTGAGCATCATGCTACAGAAATGGAGGGAGAGACGCAGGTCTAGAAAAACAGAAGGTGGGAGACAGAAGGAGATGAGGAATCCCATGGAAAGGCCATTTATTCTTTGACCAACAGCTGCTCCGCATGTGGCTTGTCTCACAGAAAGACTGGGAAAGAGAAAGAGCCTTCCAGATCACCGCAACAGTACTATCCAATGATGTTGAGGTAAGGAATCCCTTAGAATACACAGATTTTTGGTGATTTGTGAACAGTAAGGATCTCTGAAGCATGTGGGATCCATCAGCCTGCCTGGGATCTGGGGTGCCAGAATGGAGTGTTTTGTTTTTGAGGACCCCCTTAGTGGAGTCTCCTAACTCCAGAATGTGGCAAGCACACTAGAATTCAACTCTTGGCATGTCTTTGGGTGCTAGTTTGCTTACTTTTCTGTAGCCCTTAAAGAGCAAGTTCCTTTTAGAAGAAAGTCAAGATTCAATTTCATCATATGTATATATCATATATGTATATATCACATATATGTATATATCATATATATATATATGCAGAGAGAAAATGAAGGATGTTAAGATCCAGTGTTTCAAATGTCTTCAACTATTTCAACTATCCCCTATTCACCCTACCACATGAATATCCCTCTTTTGTTTTCCAGGCCCCAGAGAACTTTAAAATAGGTTCACTCCTTGGGCTCCTGGCACCACACTGCTGTGATACGTTACCCACCATTCGTCAGGCTGCTGCTAGCTCAGCCTTTGGTCTGTTCTCTATAAAGGGTGAGTGAAATGAGGAAAAGGCACAAATATTACAAGAATAGCCCATCTTTTCTCTTGCACTCTCAGTTTTTCTCTTTGTGCTTATGTGTCTCTCCTTCACTTCCAGTAATCATTCCCTCTCCTCCCTCCTTCTCCCATCTCTCCCCAGTTCACTATATCTCAATTCTAATACTTTTATTACATCACAGAATGTGTTTCCCTCTTGAATCTGAAACAAGTCATTTCCCCCACACATATACCATGGTGATTGTGTTTTCCTGGAATTTTATTTAAAGCAAAGACAATTCTAAGGCATTATATAAATCCTTATAAGTAAGTTAAACATTTAGAGAATCTTCGATTTTAATCACTGGACAACTAAGCACCTTAGCAATGCCTCCGCTATCACATGATTTTCTTCAGGGAAAAATGTACTATCCATTACTCTAAGTGATTTCCAATGCTTGCTAAGAGAAAGGACTTGGTGGCGGCTTTTCCAGCTTGCAGGGTAGGACCTCCACCTGCTTGTCAGGAACATGTACTTCACTGCCGTTGCTGTAAAATGTGAGGAAGCCTCAACCTCATGCTGAAGCCAACAGTCAATGCCTCCGGCCCACACCAAGGACAGCCCTAATGCAGGGCTGCGTGTACACATTCTGTGAAGACCAGGCACAACCAGCAACACTTGGTGTAGATTGAGTGATATCTCACACCTGCATTCAACCTCATCCTCCTTTCAGTGACTCGAAACGCTTATCGAATGCCTTTTGATGTGTCAGGCAGTTTTGACTCTGGGGACAGAGACATTGCAATTCTAACACTCATGTGTGAAAAGCCTGTTAAATGCCAAAAGATGAGATTTGGTAGAGGGGATACAAAAAAGGTGTTAGTCAAAAACGGAAAACTGTTCCACAGAGTCAGAATAGGTATGAAAATCCTTTGGGGTATAGGAAGATAATTCATGAAGGATATAGGATTTTACCAAACTTCGAAGGTGGGGAAGGGAAAGTGAGAACTAAGAAACCATCCCAGAAAAAAAAATATGCCAAGAGGTAAATTCACAGAAAGAAAGAAATTTGAACTCTGTTTACTATTAGACTTACTCTCCCTTCAGGCTCCCCTGTGTTTTCCAAAACACACAGTCAGGTTCTGCTACAGTCTTTGTCATGGGAAAAAAAGAAAAGGGAAGGGAAGGGAAGGGAAGGGAAGGGAAGGGAAGGGAAGGGAAGGGAAGGGAAGGGAAGGGAAGGGAAGGGAAGGGAAGGGAAGGGAAGGGAAGGGAAGGGAAGGGAAGGGAAGGGGAGGGAAGGGAAGGGAAGGGAAGGGAAGGGAAGGGAAGGGAAGGGAAGGGAAGGGAAGGGAAGGGAAGGGAAGGGAAGGGAAGGGAAGGGAAGGGAAGGGAAGGGAAGGGAAGGGAAGGGAAGGGAAGGGAAGGGAAGGGAAGGGAAGGGAAGGGAAGGGAAGGGAAGGGAAGGGAAGGGAAGGGAAGGGAAGGGAAGGGAAGGGAAGGGAAGGGAAGGGAAGGGAAGGGAAGGGAAGGGAAGGGAAGGGAAGGGAAGGGAAGGAGGGAAAGAAAAATATTCCCATATTTCATAGCTCACATTAACTCTTTCATCTTGATTGATCAAATAAGCATGGTAGAAGAGAAAAAACATGTATTAAACACCATGCATAAGTAACTAGTATGTTACTAAATTAAAACTCATGGAGATTGCTCCATCAGTTTTGCTTTGAGACATCTCAAATTGAAACATGTACCAATTATTGAGGAACTGACAACTTAAGGTTTTGATCCCAGGTGGTTGGCTCCTTAGCACATGTGTATTCCATTGGGCAAGGCTGCCTCCCACAGAACCATTCTCGGTAGTTTCCATAGTTACCAAACATCCAAACAGCAGATTGAAAATTGTTGTCTAGGTCTGTAATGACACAGTTGCAGATATAGACTTTTAATAGAATAACTACTTTGCAATTTCCCTCAGGGTAGCCCCTTGAAGAATGGTACTCCAGAAAAGAAAGCAGTGTAGCAGCGTGGTTAGACCATTGGAATTTGTATCAGGCAGACCAGGTTTCAAACTCTGACTCTCCTGTTCTCATTCACTGCATGACCTTGCGCAAACAGAATCCCCATGCATTTCTCCTTCTGTTGATTTTTAGGCACTCGCCTGGAAGTAGAAAGGCTGCAGGCATTACTGGAAGGGCTAGAAAGTGATGACATGCAAGTGCAGATCAACATTTCCTCTAAAATAGCTAAGGTAAGAAATATGGAGAATTGGCCAATGGATATAAGAATGATTCTGTATTGATTTCCAGATATGTAAATTATGCACTCTTTACTATGAAGAAAAGTCACAATTTAGACATTTAAACTGAAAGATCTTGTGCCCTGTCATTTTAACATTGGGGGACACACACCTAGTCATCGCCTGCTGCTACTGGTTGTTTCATTCTGTGGGTTAGTTTGTGAACCAAGTGGTCTTCCCCAGCATGTGGAAGTGGAATGGAGTGGGGTGAATTGGAAAGAACAAAGGTTTTGGAGGTCTTCGGGTGTGCTCTGTGTGCTCTTTTTGAAATCCAGGCTCTTTTTTTGAAAATAAAGACTCTGTCTTACCCTCTCAGAGTCACTGTGAAGACTGATTGACCTATCTAGCTATAGTCATTCAGCCATGGATTTATTCATCCACTTTGTATGAGCACCAACCACGTTAGGCTCTATCCTAGCTTTAAGGTAGAGGAAGCCCTACTTGCACTGAGCTGACCTCCCAGCAATGGGAGTCTGACAACTGCTATGAGGTGATAAAAACTTTAAGTCAAATGAGGGGAGAGGTGATCATTCTTAGAGCCACCCTCTCTGAAAGCGGGAAGATCATTTCAGGCAGAGGGGAAGGAACACGTGGCAAAGTCCTCAGGAGAAGGAAGAGATGGAGAGTGAAATAGCCAGAAACTGATTCAGGGACCTTCAAAGGCCTGTTCAACAAACCTTGTTTTCTGTTCCCATTGAAATCAAATTTTGACTCAAGGCCACTAAGAGTCAAGATCACTAAGCACAAATATGACTATTGGGGAATATAAAAATGGCCCCCTTTGTAAAAGGCAGCATCATTCATAGTGTGGGCAGCCTAGTGTTTTTCCTGGGTGACAGTGAAAAATCCAACAAAATCAATAGATTAGAACAGTACACGTACATAGGTTCAGAGGAAACCAATTTCAAGATAGTAAAAACAGGTCCAAGCTACCTCAAGGACCAAGATGACAGCAGCAGAGACAACAAGAAATTGCTCAAAAGCATGGCACTGAGGCATACAAGCTAACCCTACAATGCCTGCATTCCATACGGGTGTTGGCTTACGTTTTGGCTACTCCACTTGGGATCCTGCTCTCCACTTGTGGCCTCAGACAACAGTGGAGATGGCCAAGGTACTTGAGACCCTGCACTCACAGGGAACTTCAGAAGAGGCTCCTGGATCCCTCCAGGCTTCACATCAGCTCAGTGCAGGCTATTTTGGCCTTTGGGGGAGGGAACCAGCAGATAGAAGACCTTCTCTCAAATTCTCTCCTTCTCCCTCTGTAAAATTGGCCTTTCCAATAAAAAATAAATAAACCTTGAGAGAGAAAAATGGCTCAAAATATAGGGAAGAAGCAGGCTGGGAACAGGGAGGGAAACATGGCAAATACTGAAGAAAGTGTGTAACACATAATAGGCACTCAAAAATAAGTTGTGTTCCTTCCTTTCCTCCTAAGTCACCATCCATCCCAACGTAATAACAAAATAGAGATTGTACCCCATACAAGCATTTAACATTACATACAATAGGAGGAATAACCTTGACTGTCCTTTGATATTGGAAACAGTGATTCAGCAAATGGCAAATGCATGCAACTCTTCATAGAAGGGGGCTTTTTTCTTCTCACCTCAATATAGTCAGACCATTTCATGCAGGGGCAGAGTCAGTTGTGAATAGGAAAGCTCCAATGTCTACAAGTCCAAAATCATTACTATCTTGCTTAAAGGAATCCCCAAATGATGCTCCTGGAACTCATTCAAACAACTAACCATTTACCTACCTCCCTCACTGCTTCTAAATTAATGCATACACACAGACATACATATTTACATTCACACACACACCAGACAACAATGTAGAGCTCTTGGACCTAGAGACCAAAATTGCAAAGTTTTTACAAAGCTTGACGTTTTACTAACTGCCCTAATGACCCATGCCCCACACAGCTTCTGTCAGCCACATGAGCATTCAGCAAGCCTCCTAAAACAGGTGGTGATAGATTTTCCTGAATTCTCAAGGCTTAGCTATTCTTCAGCACGTATATTTCTATGATATATGAAAGTATGAGAAGGAAATTTACAATATTAAATTGCTAGATTTGCATCACCTTTCCTTTACCAGTGTGGGATCATTTTAGATTTGGAGAAGAATTAGCCTCAGCAGGGTTCAGATTCAATAAAGTACAGAATGATAAAAAGGCAGCTCCAGGGAAAGTTTGCTTAGAAACATAAGGTCATACATATGTCATATTTTAGTATTCTTTCTAGTTTGTGCAGCTACCATCATATGCTAACCATTTGGGGACTGTGGTAGTTTCTGATATCTTAAAACAAACAAAAGTAGCCTGTTGTAGGTGTCCAGGTACAAGAAGAAGTATTTGTTAACATGAGTCTTTCTGGATGTATTCTCAGATTGCCAGCAAATTCATCCCAAGTGAGGAAATTGAGGTGTTCCTGGAGGAAACACTAGATGGTCTGGAAAGCCTCAACCCCATGTGCACCAAGGCCTGTGGCATATGGATGATCGCAGCCCTGAAGGAGCATGGAGCTGCTCTCGAAGATCAGGTGAACCAGCAGCCACGTAGGGCATGGAGCACAACAGTCGCCCTTT
Organism: Ochotona curzoniae; assembly: GCF_017591425.1. Taxonomy (NCBI): domain Eukaryota; kingdom Metazoa; phylum Chordata; class Mammalia; order Lagomorpha; family Ochotonidae; genus Ochotona; species Ochotona curzoniae. The sequence continues at coordinate 19,369,341 of NW_024465582.1, read as the reverse complement.
GCATCACCACTTCTCAGCTGGCCCTCTGACAAGCCACAGGCGTGAGCCTGCGCATCTCGAGAGGCCTCAGCAGAGGCTCATGTGGAGTGCCTGTCTCAACAGCCTCTCTTGTTCCTGCTCCAAAACTTTACCAACTGCCCAATCCTGGCCAGAGGAAGCAACTCTGAAAACCAAGTCGATTCTGGAAAGACGGGCTGTTAGATTTATGAGGATGACAGTGACCATGTGTGTGGATGCCTTCGGGATGCCCACTGAGGACCACCAAGAGAGTTTCTAATCCCCTGCTGCCCTTCAACCTTCTCTTACACACACACACACCCCACAAGGTTCATTGTCTGGTAAGGAGGGCTGTCATTGGGCTGAGCAAGTCCTCAGTCTGCCAGTCACTCTTCACCATCACTGGAGCAGGAAGCAGAGTGAACAGGATTTAATTCAGGAAGCTTGGTAAAGATTTCAAAGTGGATGTAACCTGTATTCTCTCTCCTAAAGTCATAGAAAGAATACAAGCTATTCAGTGGTCAAAAAGAAAAAAAAAAAAGAAACATTTTTAACTAAATGAAGGTATCTCATGGTGAATATGAGAAGGAAATTCACATTCCCATAACCCAAAGTTAACCACTGTCAATTTTAAGACTCTGCGTAATTTTTATGGAAGGGCATCCAAAATTGCCCTGTGCTAATTGCTTTCCAGGAGGTTTTTTTAGATGAGTCTTTTAATAATTATTGAGCCTGTACTGTGCACTGGAATAGACGTGAGAGAATCCAGGTTGCTAATTATGGAATGCCCAGGCATTTTATATGTTTAGCATGAGGAAGTAAAGAATTGCAAGAGAGATTTAAATTTCCAAGGATCATTGAACTGGGACTGTTGGCAATTATATTTAAGGGACACCTATGATTAAGAATCTGTAATTTAAAGAAAATGGTTTACTTAAATATCTAATTGCAATGTCTGAGTAAAACTAAAAAGAGAAAGAGAAATATCTACTTGAAACAGTTACTTTAGCAGATACATGTCCTTCTCCATGTGAAAACCTAAATGTGAATCATCCCTTCTCCCCCACTGCAGCAGCCAGTGTTAGAAAGGGCGCTTCCACATCCTCAGGGATCTGGCCTCATCTTTTTTATGAGATACCTTCCTTTCAACACCTTCATCTTATTTACTCTGTGAACTGGCCCATTCTTTCACTTACCTGCATTTTTTATATACCATGCTGCCATAGTTTATTTAAAAATATATATATGGGGGTCTTTACTTTTACATAAGTTCAGGTTCAGAGACAAATAAAGCAAAGTTGCCATATTTCTCCTGCCCTGACACATGTACACTCTACTATCCAAATCCCACACAAAACCAGTATGTTTGTTATGATCAATGAACCTACAGAGACATGTCCTTATCATCCCAAAGTCGTTGGATGTTACCAAAGCCTGACTCCAGGGATCACAGTTTGTTCTTGTGTGTTCTGAGTTTTGACAAATGTATCATGACATGTAGCCACAGTAGGAAGGTGTGCGGCATAGTAGTGAAGCCCTAGAAACCTTCAACACTCCATCTATCCTCCTGGCTTTTTTATTTTACATCTTCGCTCATGTTCTCTCAGACAAAAACATGCCCTTCTCCAGCATCTCCACTTTGCCCCTAGGAATTGGTGCAGATTCTTTAAGATCCAGAGCAAATGCCAAAACAACTCAGCTCCCTCTGGATTACCCAATCAGTTGTTACCATTTGCTATACACTGTCTTATGGATAGTCCTTTGAGTATATAACTAGAAACCTTCATAAAATCATTTGCTCCTTTCGCCAGAGGGATATATCTTTGCCATCTTCAGTAAATTCTTCACAATGCCCCACACAGCAACTTACATAATGCACATGTTCACTAAATGGTCTGTTGAATGACAATTAAATATTCAACCAATTAATCGTCTTCCTGAGTAAGACAAAGCCACAGGTAGAAGCAATGATTTTCTTTAACATCGTTTATAATTCACCAGCCACTCACCCACAAGATATTGATGGCATCATCCCTGAGTCATTCGGATAGAGGGGAACTGGCATCATAATGTTAGCTTTGGCTTTTTCTTTATAGCTGCTGGAGATCTTGGGTACGATTTATCATCACATGCCAGTCCTCAGGCAAAAAGAGGAAAGTTTCCAGTTCATGCTGGAAGCCATCTCCCAGATAGCCAGCTTTCACATGGATGCAGTCACCGTCCACCTTCTAAGGAAGCCTCTGCCTTTTGATAGGTAGGTTCCAGTTGAGCTGGTCTCTTCCCAGCAAAGGCCAATCTGCATGCCACTGGGGAAGAATTCATTATTTGAGAGAAAACAGCAAACCGAGATTGAAAACATTTCAGCTGAGAAACAATTTTATAAATTGGTGCTTGCAGCACAATATTTTCACAGATGGTTTTTATTGAGTGAAAATGAAATTTTAAGAGATATAAATGTCTTGATGATATAATGATATGCATATGTATACATATATATGTCATACTAATCAGTAAATAGTAGAAAGCAACCACTTCGCACTCTGATTGCCTAGAAAACACCTATGTGAGAGATCTTCATCTTGACAGACCTTAACAAACATCAGTAACCCAAGATCAGAATGCTGGGTTGTGAAATACAGCATTATATTTCCCCCAGCATGAAACACATCCATTAGTCCTAGTAACAGCATAGCTCTAGAGTGAATCAGATTGAGTGAGATGCAAACACTCCCAGTTCAAGTAACTGTGCCGTATCTATCAACTTTCTGCCTTAACACCATAGGGATACAAAGACACTGTGGAAGGCACTGGCAGAAAACCCAGCCTCCAGTGGTAAACTCATGCAAGCCTTGATAGAAAAGCTGGGCGTTGGGTTGGAAGATGACATTGCTGGGGTAGACGCGATCTCGGTGAGTTGGACCACCCATCTTTGCCTGAAACCCTACCCTATTCCCGAGCTCTTCCCATTTGGGACTTAGTGCTAACCACAGTGTTAATCACACTCCCCTCCTCAACCCTAGCTTTGACCATATTCTATTTTTTGCTGGACAAATATAGCAAGAATTTTATCTGAGGCTGATCATTTTGGGGAACAAAATTTTTAAGTCAGTCTTAAAGAAAATCTACATAAACATCCTTCCAAAGTAGTATTTTAAATAAATACTACTTTTTGTTGGAAAACCTCAGTACTGAAAACATCTCATTTTATAAAACCAGTGCCTGCTGGCAGCCATGGTACCAACATGGCAGTCTAGAGAAGGAAATACAGTCTGGGTTGAGAAGTTTCCAGGTTCCTCTATGTATTTTCACCTTGGCCATGTTCAACTTGGAAAGCAATGTCTGAGAGGGAAAAACAGACTTTAAGTGGAGCTAGGGAGAAGATGGCTTTTGAGGAAGAGGCTACCTGGCTAAGAGGTCCTTTCTCCCCTCAGGTAGCCTGTGCTATGTACGAAGTGATCTCAACAGGCACCCCCATCAGCGATGTGTATCCAGAGCTATTTGTTCTCCTCCTGAAGCTGGTCAGTGTCACACTGGGCCAGAAGATGTCTGCTGTTAACTTGAGCCGCAGGCGTCACGTGATTCAGCAAGGAGAAAGACAGCAGATCCCAGACCCATGCAGGTAAATGGCCAGAGAGGGAGAGCCTTCCAGAACTTTTATGATCGCAGACTCTAGACTAGAGATTGTGGAGGACAAGGTCTGTGCCTTTTGGAGCCAATAAGGTTCTATTGTGCTTCAGATACCATAGCAGACGACCAATAGTTCCTCTTCCATGAGTCGGCACCCAGTGTTGATTCCCAGATGGTCATTTAAGGAATACTGGGCTCTACTTCCTTCCCAAGAGAGTCTACTCTATTTGTTTGATTTTTTTTTTTTCACTGACAGCTTTCTGGGCAAGCTAGAATTCTGTAACAGTCAAGTCCATCATGTAAAGAAGAAAAAGAAATGTATTTCCTCAAATATAACATTTCACCAGTTGAAAGAAAAATGTCATTTTATGTATCACTGAGAAACAAAAGGGTCTAAATCAAGTCACCAATTAATTCTTTTTTATGTCCTCTAAGGTTTATTCTGTGTTTATTAAAAAATACTTTCAGATGCTCATGTATAGATTCCATCCTATATAGTATCACTGTGCTTCTCTGTGCTTTTGAACAGCTTTTCCTTTCAATGTCAAAACATAACACAAGCATTTTAAAGACATTTTAAATTTGGCCAGGGCATTTGAGATGCAGGAAAGCAGTTAGGCAGAGAGCTACCATCTGCTGGTCCATTCCTGCAATACCTTCAGTGTCTGGGGCTGCAATAAGGCTGGGCTGAGAACAAAGCAGGAGCCATGACCTCAGGTCTCACAGGCCAAGCACTCAATCACTTGATCCTGCCTCACCTCCCAGAGTCTGCCTTAGCAGAAGACCGCCATCGGGAGCTACAGCCAGGAAGCAAGCCCAAGTAGTCCCATGTGGGATGAAGGCATATTCATTGCTAAGCTGGGCACTCACTACATACATCCATTTTGGACAGCATTTAGACACAACGTATATAATTCCAATAATACAGGTAAGTTTACTAAAATGATGATAGGAGGGTTAAAGAAGCTATAGCTAGTGGGCAGCATTGTGATGTAATGAGTTACGCTGCCATCTGCAACGCCAGCATCCCATATGGGCTCTGGTTCAAGGTCTGGCTGCTGCCCTTCTAATCCAGCTCCCTGCTAATGCAACTTGAGTAAACCATGGATGGAAGTGCTCTATCTCTGTATCTCTCCTTTTAAGTAAATAAAAATCTTTAGGGGAAAAAAGGTATATCTAAATCCTTGTATGATCATATGACTAGATAGACTGTAAGAACTACATTAAAGCTACTAGTTGGCTGACAAAAACTGTAATGTGCCCTACACTGCAGAAGACATCTTGATTTAAAATGTGCTATTCAAGAATCAGTAAAACACAGTATCTTTTACTTTCCATCTTTAGGACTTTTGGGTCATGGAACATTGATATTTTTGAAGCATTATTTACTGGTTCAAGTCAAGTGAATGCCCACTTTGACCTCAAGGCTAAAGAGTGAGAGCAAGGTTAAGGAGTGACAAGCAAGCACATCCAATCGAGGGGTGATGGATCATTGTAGGGAGAGTGAACTTGGGAAACAATTCGCAATTCCCTATATGGATTACTTTACTTTTGTGATACGGACAGTCTCCTGGAGGCTCTCAACTACTGACTTTCTCATTTTAGGCTCTCAACTAACACTCTGAAATGTCTGCAGACCCAAGCCATGAAAGAAGGCCTTGCAAAAGAATCTGATGAGGGGGACAACCTATGGAGCCTCCTCAGCAGTCCTGCCACCCATCATCTGGGAGTATGTGCACTGGGCAGGTAATGTGTGGATGCCAAAGAGAGATCCAAAAACAAAATATCAAAATGCAATACAGGCAGCTTTACTGAGAGTAAGTGACCCACCTGGGTTTTATTTTAGTCAATGGAGAACAGGAAAGAAAGAGCAAGAGAGTGGTAAGAAATATGATGAGTAACACATACTCCCATATTCCCAAAAAGCAAATCAAGTGAACAATTCTAGGGGGAAAAAATACATTTAGATTGAACTCCTCATTCAAAGTGTAAGGCTTGTGGTCTTTGGGCAAGTGTTTCTTTTTAGATCAATTATTTGCCTAATAAATAAGCAGGCCATGATTACCCACACTGTTCTGAAAAAACAACTGATCTCTGTTAAAATCTTCTCTTTCTAGAAGTATGGCAGCATGGCAATATGGAGTCTTACTGGACATCATGGAGCAACTATTCTCATCTCTGACCTCCTCATCAGAGAACTACCGGATAACTGGAACAGCTTTTTTCTCTGAGGCAAGAGAGTAGCCATCAGTGCATGGTCCCTGGGGTCCTTCAGGGTAGTTCTCTCAGGGTCTGGGGCTCAGTTAGAGCTAGAACCATGGAACAGAGGCCACCATGGAAAGAGCAAAAGGAATTGCTACTGCCCGAGATACCTACAAAAGTAACTCAAGAACCAGAACTAATCACTCTCAGCCACCTGCTGCCTGCTGGTCTGTAGAAATCAATCTCCTAGGGCAAAGAAGGGAGGAGAGTAAATCTGGGAAAGCAATAATAATAACCAATATGCATAAAATTACTGACCCTTCCAACTCTACTCTAAAAACGAGCCCCACCAATTCAGAGAAGAAACATCATCAGGAATTGCTGTTTTTTCTCTGTTCCATTTTTCTATTCAGGCTACAAATGCTCCCTTGGTTCAGCATTCTCATAGCCTTGAGACGCTAGGACTTTGACATCTAGAGCTTAGCTTCTGCAAGACATACTGATTCCTGCAAAGGCTTCTTCCTTTGTTCCATAAGCAGGGGGCGTCACTCATTTTAACTGCAGTCTTTCAGGCTTGGGAAACTTCCTGGAAGGAGGTCACTCCCTTAACTAAAGGGAAGGAGTGTGTTGATTTCAGCTCATGAAGGAGCCCATCCTTTGGAAGCATGGGAATCTGCGGGAGGTGCTGATCTTGATGGATCAGAGTGCCTGGGACTCCAATGCTACTCTGAGGCAAATGGCCATCCGAGGACTTGGCAACACTGCAGCTGGAGCACCTCACAAGGTAAAAATAAAAAAGGAGTGCTTGGGTCACAACAGCTCATTCTCATTAAGAGTTGTGAAATTATCATTTACCAACCCACTAACCTAGTCATTGCCAAATATTAAGTGAAAATCCCAAACAAATCGCTGAAGTGGTGGCTCTCGAGTTGAAGCACTTGGGACTATAAGAGAGTTTCAGTTCCCTGGTTTGGGGCCTCCTAGCCTCTTCTAGATAATACTTGGATCAGTGTTCCACATTAAGAGACCTTATTTCAACACAGGTGAGGAAGCACAAGCAGCTGATGCTGGAATCTGTCATCAGAGGCCTGTATCACTTGGCTCGCACGGAAGTCGTCAGTGAAAGCCTGAAGGCCCTCAAAAGGATCCTGGAGCTGCTCACTGACAGAGACGTGAGCTTCTACTTCAAAGAGATAGTGCTGCAGGCAAGAACCTTCTTTGAAGATGTAAGTACACTTGTTCAAGAAGTTTCCCTCCACCCAGAAAAAAAGAGTGAACAGAAAAAGGTTGAGGTTGTGGTTGTAGAAGACAATGGCAGGACCCCACCCATTTTCCTTGGCCTGAATCAGAGCTCACCTTCCCATCACATCCATATAGGCTGCTGGCTCCATGAGTCTATCTACCTGAAGGGGAGCTCCAGTCTGGGAATCACAATTGCTCCAAGCACCTGTGGGCCAGCGTTGTTGGGGAGAGAGGGATCCTGGGAAGGACCACCAAACAATGACAGCCAATGGCTTGTAGGCAAATTCCCTAGCTTGTCCCCTGCTCAAAAGGCTGGAGCACAATTGGCTCCTAAGGGGTAAAACACTCTACTAATAATCTTTTTCTTGCCTTTTCTTTTTATTTTTTTTTTTGATGATTTTTACATAGTTGATTAGGGTGATTAGGGTCAATGGCTACAGCAAGGTGGGTGAGATCACCATTTCCACATTCTTTTTTTCCTTCCTGTACCTGAGAAGGGGGGAGATCAGAGGAGAAGCCAAACCCAGCCTCCCAAATACCTCTGCACCCTAGGATGGAGGACAGCCACCCCACACCACCCTAGAGTCCCCGATGTGGAGCATGCTCTGAGGGGTCTGCTCATGAGGTTTCAATGGTTCAGCAGTTCCAAGTTACTGCCGATCTTGCCACTCCAAGTATGATGAACTCTCCAGAATCCACTGGTTGACACAGTCCACCTTAGAGTCTTCGTTTGCCCAGTTATTCACTTCTTGCCTTTTCTCCCCACTCTATCTCATTCCCGTTCCCCCAGCATGCTTCCTCAACCAACCTCCCAAATAAATCATGTGTGCTTCCAAGTTCTTATCTCAAGGTTTACTCTGAGAGAAACAGAAAATAGGACAGTACTCAAGGCAGGACCAGAGCCTGAGTGAAAACAACACAGTCCCCAACACTGTCTTCTCTACGTACAAGCTCCCAACTCATTTCCTCTGTGAGTCTATGGTCCAAAGATGCCCCATAGACTACCCTGTAAATAAAGTTTGATTGGAGCACAGCCACACCTGTTGATTCCATAGTTTCTAGGGCTACTTTCCACTTGGCACTAGCAGAACCAAATTGTAAACTACTCACCGTCTGGCCTTTCACACACAGAAAGTCTGCCAGTCCCTAACTAATCCATAGCTTCACTTCAAAAAAGATCAATTAGTTATCCCAGGCAGAGAAGGGTCATTTTCCTTTATATTGCCCCAGGAACTATATTTGGTATTCATTTTTGGTTTATTCAATGCCATCAATGTCAAAATCTATTTAAGTCTAACTTGAACCTATTATTTTGTCATCTAACGCTGTCTCCTCTTGTTCTGTTGTCGGAGAAGATGGAAAACTGCTGGTTTCCTTCCCCCCTGTGTATCCTTCACAAACATCAAAATTTCATTAAATTACCTACTTACCTTTGAGTCTCCAGACTGCAAAGTCTTCATTATTCATCATAAACCTAATTTTTTTCTGCTCATTAAATATTTTACAAACCAGTGACTGAATTGTGTGTCTAAAAGTGGCTCTAGAAGTATTGAATACAATCAAAAGAAAAATTGCCTCTCAAGTCCAACCTTATTTATTTGCTTCATTTTTTTTAACCTTGACCCTTCTTTCTGACTCTGCCAATTTGTTAGCCAAATGGGACTTTAGAGCTGAATCAACTATATATATATGTGATCAATATATATATATATGATCAATCATACAGTTCTATGTTTTTAAACTTAATTAATTACCCTAAACCTAATCTTTGAAAACTGTTTCTGAAAATCTTCTACAATGCACCAATATCACTTTTAATTCTCACTTCATCCTCCAAACTGCTTATCAGACTCCCATCTAGTTTAGTATCTTTGGTATAAAGAAGAAAGTGGTTATGTTATTTTTCTTTTTTTTTTTACTATGCAGATAATTAATGATAAACTTTCACAAGAGAGGGCTGAAATAATTGCTGCAGACACACTCACTAGGCTTTCTGAGTTACTGTTGACCCCACAGTAACCATTCTCTTAGACCACAACCCTCCAGGAAGTCACAAATCTGCCTAGCCATTTTGTGCTCAAGAGAATGTGTCTCGGTGTTTCTGCACAGAAAAAAAAAAAAAACAAAAAACAAACAGAGAGGAAAGTTAAAGTCTTGTCCATTCTGATCTATGTCTATATCTATATCTACATTTGTGTAACCATAAAATTTGATAAAAACCTGGTTCTTAGAAATGACATGCTATCTGTTCTCTAACATTACTCTTCTACAAGTATATTTAGTTCTGGGATATTTTACACCTGTAATTTTTTTAAATAGACTTAAGTAAAAAACCATTTTGTGCACCCCAAGTTTTCTTTTCTTTTTTTTTCTTCCTATACATATCCAAGTACTTTCTTAGAATTCTCAAAATGTGGGAATGCTTCAGGGAAACAGAACACAGAACATATCTCCCATGTTCATGTTCCTCTTTGTGCCCCACCTTGTCCTAAACAATCTCTTCACCTCTGACTGCTTTCACAAGTGAAAAGAGGGCCGTGGACCCAGTGCTTCCAATATCTCTCCCACCACCTAAAATGTTTTTGTCATTTCTTTTTTCTGCTTTCTCATCATTCCAATCAGTTGATTCTTTTTGGACTTTTTATCAGGTCATTAATTTTCAGAAAATTCTAAAAGTTGGATTTGTTTTTTAAGAAAATATCTTTATCCTTTTGGTTTGCTTTCTTTTTGTAGAAAGACAACTTTTAATATGACCTGGCTTTATCCCTCGTCTAGCTTAAACAACATCATTCCACTTTTATTTCCACTATACCAAAATCACATTTCATGTACTCAATTAGCCCTTCGGGGCTTTTTTTCCAAGAAGCCATCCTTGGTTTTCTGAAGTATCCATATTTAGTTCTTCCTTGTTTACAGTTTACCTACCAGTTAGAACCACTTTTCGTTTTTGCCTCCCTCTGCATTCGCATGGATATCTGAAACTACTTTCACAGGCCTGTTGAAAAAAATAGCAACCACAGAAAATTCATCTAACTTCATTTCCTCGTTTTATTTTCCCCAGTGGGAACGCTGTACCATATAAGCAAATTACATATGAGAGATAGAAGGAAGCCATCTTCCTCCACCACCTGAATATTTGTGTCCTTATATACATAAATTAGGGCTAGGCACTTGTTTGCCTCACCTTTTTGACAAACAGGGCCCAAATTCTTGAACTGATCATAAACCCTTTAGAAAATATTTGGCACCTTAAAGAACATCCTAGAGCTTGGGGTAGAGTCCTCATAACTTGAAACTGGTGAGGTAACTAGGCTTGTATGTGGCAAGCACACAACTAACAAGAACCACCTCCTCTCCAAGTCTGCTGCCAGCACCCCATTTGTCCTTGCTGTGGTCACACTTTTCCCTCTAGATACTCAAAGAAAGAAGCCCAGTCTCAAGATCTACAACAACCTGTCAACCCCATTCCCAGGGTTTGTAAACTCCTGTAGGGCAGGGTGATAGCTTCTGGGAAGGACAAGGCATTCTTGAAACTTAACAGGGGCAAGCCTGCCAAGGCCTGGGATCCAAACCCCCCTTTCCACAGTAGGGTAGGATGGGGAGGGAGCTGTGGGGTGCTGTTCACCCAGGGCATGCATTTGTCACCACAGGAGCAAGATGATGTGAGATTGACTGCCATCTCACTGTTTGAGAATTTGGCATCCCTACCAGGAAAAAGATGGAAGGCGTTTTTTGCTGAAGAAATTAAAAAGAGCATGATTTCGTTCCTTCTCCACCTCTGGGATCCCAATCCCAAGATTGGAGCTGTAAGTTGCCCTCCTTAGGCACCTGCACCTGCTCCCCTCCCCCAAGCTGAGAAGTGCCAGTAAACCTATCTGGATGCACAAGAAGTCAGCTCTGGTCACCTGTCACAAACGACCCAGAAAATCTTCTATTCTGGCTTACTGCTTTTCAGCTCTCCCAAGGTTCCCTCTTTCCATACTCAATAGGTGGAGAGCACCAGCAATGACAGCAAAGCCCTTCCCACCACTGACTTTTATTCCTGCTTTTCCAATTCTAAGGAGCATTTATTTCTTTCAGAAGTGGGTCTTAGCATCACAGTCATGACTCAGAGAACTCTTGTTTTCTAGGCCTGCCGTGAAGTCTTGGTTGTCTGCATTCCTTTTCTGGGTCTGCAGGAACTCTATGGAGTGTTGGACTATCTCCTTGACCAGGAGCTACCACGAGCCAGGGATTTCTACAGGCAATTCTGTGTGAAACTGGTGAGTAGAGAGTGGATGCTGCCTCCAAAAATTCAGGACAAGAATCTAAACAAATCCCAGAGGAGAAAATGCCACAGCAAAGAACCTCTAGACAAAGCCAGACGTGTCTTGAAAGGAAAGCAATGATTCTTGGTATTCTATCACACTGTCCTCTGGATCTGCTTTCTTGCATCCCCCAAACATCAGTTGAAGAGTCCCTTAAGCCCCTGGCTACAATGAAGTCAAAACAGTCATAAGATCACTTTCAATCAATCATGTGTGGCTGTGACTGCATTCTCTGTCCTTTCTAGTTTCCCTCTGAGGACAATGAAGGCCACGTTACAGTTACCTGCATTGTGACCCCTACCTCTTCTAGGCAAAGAAAAACCAGGAGATCCTGTGGATCCTGCATACACACTCATTCATCTTCTTCACCAGCAACTGGGAGATGATCAGGAGTGCAGCTGTCAAACTCACAGGTGAGCTCACTTCCTAATTTCCGGCTCTTGACTGATCAGCTATTTTCCATCAGGTATTGCTCCAATCCCTACACTGCTCCAGGGGGTACTGCAAAAACAGAAAGAAAACAAGACCAAAAGGCCAGGAAAAAAATTCATTTTATGAAACAAACCCATTTTGTTTTTGCTAATGAAAGTGTACAAACCTCTCCTGGCTCAGCAACACTCATTCTCCTCCCATCAGTCAAGTCTCCCTACTGGGCCCGTGTGCTTCTTGCAGCTAAGTTATTGCTCCCTCTTTCCCCCCAAGTCTTGGCATCAAGCACTGCTGCCCTGGAAGACACAATTCCCTTCACTTCATCCTTTGGTACAAGAATAAACCAGACTCAGTAGCCCGTGCTCAGTTCACGCCCGGTATTGGCACAGCATCGTGCTGTGAGTATAAAGCATGTTGACCAGAGTCAACCAGCCTGGGTGCCACTGTGTGAATCTGGACAATTGACTCCACCTCCCTCTGTTCCCTCTCTTAGCTGGCAAATAACAAAGAAAATCACATGAATTTCTGATGATTCTTCCACCATGAAATTCTAGGTCTTATCCTGAAGACTCTTTCCACTAATGTGGCCCATGGTGAGCAGAAGCACCCTGAAAAGATGAGTTAAAGTTCAAGGCTTTGCAGTTACATCACACATATTTTTTTCCTCCCAAATCATCCTCAGACAGGGTCCATCATTTACACAGATTTAAAATCCTGTCAACCCTACTGGCCCCTTTTGAAAGCTTTCACAAATACATTTTGCATGAGTGACCACTTTGGAAAACAGCACTTCATAATACAAGAAACCACCGTCATAGCATCAGAGTGCTGTGAAAGGACTTATATAATTTGCTCATTCACCTGCTATATCATTTGCTTCTGGCAAGCAGTATAATCTGACCTGATCTACTCTTCACCTATAACAAAATCAGTAACACTGACTCCCATTGGTTTTAGATGCCATTGTTCTCAATCTGACCAGCCAATATGTGGAGTTATTAGACAGAGAACAACTGACCACACGTGAGTATTAACCCTGGTGACTGGCCAGTGTGTTGTTAGCATATTAAGAGAAACTATTGCTCCTCTAAATCCCATATGATCCCAGAAACTGAAAATGTTTAGTACATGATTATTGCCTTTGACACCTTCAGAAAGCAAAATTTCTTCAGAATATAAAGCAACCTCTAGCTCTGCCCCTTTACGGGCATACTTTCTAACAAACTACAATAATTTATTTGTCTAAACCTATTGATTACAAGATCAGGATTATTTCTTCCCCAATTTTAATACTAAAATCATTTTTCAACTCTTGGGTCCAAATCCTACTCTTCATGGCAAACTGTAAGCATTAGGACCTAAGCACCACGCAGGGTAGACTCTCAGTATTGAGCCATACAGGGCCACATCAATGGGGCCTTGACTTGGGTTGTTCTGCCTGTTGGGCTCTGAGCCTGCATTGTACTCACTGTGCTGTTCTCTCCATCTCAGGGCTCCAAGCACTTCGGCAAGATCCCTGTATCAGTGTCCAAAGAGCAGCTGAAGCTACTTTACAGACCCTCCTGAGAAGATGTAAAGAGATAAGCATCCCTCTGTAGACCATCAAGAAATAAACAGCTAGGCTTTTTCTAGAGCTGATTTCCTTCATCCAAGTAACTCACAAGCAGGCAACATCTTCAAAGGGAAAGAGGCGATGCCTGGGTTAGAGATCTCAAAGTGGAGGCAGAATCTCCAGGGCAGCTTCCACTAGTAAAAACTAAATCCCACAGATATACTTCCAGGATAACATAGGATTTGAGTGGTGTTGGCCACATGGCTTTACATGGGTTAGCTCTCTATCTTCAGAAGTGGAAGTCCCAGCAGATATCAAAAATAAGAGAACATGATTCAATTCCACAGTCATCAAGAAGAGGGCCACTATCATTTTTCATGCATAGCACGTTCCTCTCAAACTTCTGGCAGCTTTGAAATACTACCCACACTTGTCTTTCTAAAATACAGTCCTATGATAAACTTTGGCCTGTCTATGCTGTGCCAAGTTGTAATTTATGTGTCAAGATTATACCAGGTGCATTTCTACAAGAGCCTCATTCTGACATTCTATTAATCTCATGGTTTCCTTTCCATTTTTGTTAGAGTCGCTAGCCATACATGTGAATCTGTCTTCTCCATAGTATCTGTATTATAATTCTTTACTGTTTACCACAATGTATAAGTAAAAATTTACATACATATGTGACACACAGATTGAAAGGAAGTTTCTAACACAGACTCCAACGCTCATTTAATAATAGCATTAAAACCATTTTTTAAACAACATTCCATTAGAATGTTTCTGCAAATTCCTGCTGGTTATATTCTAGCTTCTTCAATCACCTAAGCTCTTTGTGAAACATGTTTCATTCCTACAAAACCCAGAAAAGAATCATTCATGGTAAAAGATTTTAAGTTAGAAATCCATTTATTCATTCATTTAACAATACTTATTGAGTGCCTACAATTTGTAAGTCACTGTTAACAACCTCGTAGGCTACAAGCAAGGAAACATCTAAAAATGTCTGCTTTTGTGGCATTTATATTCTTTGAAATCTGTATAAATTCTAGAGGATGGAGTCAACTTCCATGGTAGCTTCTAATGACTCTTGTCTGCTGATATTCATGTCCCCATGTACTCCTCTCTCTTCTTTCTCTCTCTCCCTCTCTCTCTCTCTCTCTCTCTCTCTCTCTCTCTCTCTCTCTCTCACACACACACACACACACACACACACACACACACACACACACACACAAATAGGACTGGCTTGTATAACTTATGAAATAGGCAGAAATGATTAAGCATCACTTCCATGACAAGGTCACAGGTGATATTTTCTTCTCTTACCTCACTCACTCTGGAGAAGGCCAGAGAACATGCTGTGAGGACACCCCAACACACTCACACACAGGTCCACATAGCAAAAGCACAGATGCCTCCTAGAAACAACCAGTGTGAGGTTGTGCAGAGACATGGGAGCTGTCTTCAGAAAAAAGCTCCAAACCCCAGCTGATTCCACTATGAGATAAACCACAGAAGGCTCAGTTAGAGTTGAATGCACTTGGAAACCTGGAACTGAATCACTGTTTAAAGCAGTGTTTACAATAGAAATACTAATTATATTAATAAATACATCATTAGACGCACATACTCTAATGTAAACTCAGGGCTGAGTACGTAAAGCCAGCTGATTCCCCCATGCCAGCATGGCCATATTCCTACCTTGGCAAGTGTTGCCACCATTCTGGGGAGGCTGCAGGAGAGAAGCTTCTGTTACTGATAGCCAGCTCTGGCTGCTACTTAGTCCCCTGCTAAGCCCCAACACGGCCTTCTTTTTCACTCTGCTCACATCAAGCATTTCTACTCACTCCTCCTAAGGACCACTCTCCCTCTCCAGGAGAGGGGTCATCGGTCTTCCTTGATGCCTGACTTCCCAGCCCCCGCTGTCTGAGCCAGTTCTCTGTGGGTCTTTGACATTTAAAGAGAAACACGTGACTCTAGTGAGACTCAGGAAAATTGTTAGAAAGGAAAAGTGCATTCAGGTACTCTTTAGGACATGTTTACAGGTTGCTCTTACACTCACTCCCATTCTTGCCTCACTACTACTTGCACACGCCATCATTTTTCAATGAATGTTTACTTTAAAATGGAGATTCTATGATACTCATAGATTGCATAATGGGTTAGTGTGGCTTTGAAGGGCCCTGAATCTTGTTATTTTGCAACCCAGTCCTCTGCCCTCTAACCCGATAGTGACAGCCTGTGTTCTGCTGGTAAGTCAGGGACATTGAGCTTGGCTGACCCCTGCTACAAAAGCAGTTTTACCAGAAAATAAGAGAACAAAGATCACAGCTGGGAAGAAATAAATAAGCTTCCAGGGAAAGAAGCCAGAAAAAAATTGCTTAACTAGAATTGTCCCTTCACTGTTAGAGCTTCAAAGAGTAACTATGAGGCACTTCATCTGGAGGCTTCAACAGACTTCAAAATCAGTGTTTTATTATTACTGAAATTCATCTCCAACCCACTAATACCCTTCATATTATCCATCTGTAGATACAGAACATGTACGATCCATCAGACATGGTGGTAACCTGGTTGCTAATCAGGAACCTCAGACAAACAGCAACTTTCATTTTTTAAAAGATATTTCTTAATTTAAAATAATTTGAAGAGTTACAGAGAGAAGGGGGGAACAGAAAGAGAGAGGCAGATAGCATCAGCTAGTTGGCTCACCAATGGCTACAACAACCAGAACTGGGCTGACCCAAAGCCAGGAGCCAGGAGCTTCAAGGTTTTTCATGTGAATACAGGGGTCTTTCATGTGAAGGAGATAGGCCATCCTCAGCTACTTTGCAGGCGCCTAGCAACTGGATAGGAAGTGCAGCATCCAGGAGTCAAACCCGTGCTCATATGGGATTATCAATGCCACAAGTGGCAGCTTGACCCACTCTATCACAGCACTAGCCCCGTGAATATTTCTTATGAACATTCAACCCTTTTAAGTCTCCCAGTGGTTGGCAGAGACTGAATCAGAAGTAGAACAGTCAAAACTCAAACCCGTGCTCATTTGGCTTGCTGCTGTTATGGGAGTGGCTTAACTCACTGTACCACAACACTGGCACCAAAGAGCAACTTCCTGACAAGCAATTTAAAAACTCCACAGCCAGAAATGTACTATTTCTTCAAATTCAACTTTGTTATTCGTTTATTATAAATATATCTCAAATAAGAACACTATAAAACTGATAATTTCATTTGGAGCACTACGGGTTGACATTAGGACTTAATTAAAAAATGTGCACGTCTGTGTGTAGCAAAAACACCAAGTCATCACAGAAAGAGGGAATTTGTTCTGCCTCAGTGTGACAATTTTAGTTACCAAACAAAGCATCCTTCCTTATTTGTATTCCATTTATCAAAGCTGTCCTAGATTTTATTTATTGAATTATGGGTTACCCTGAAGGCAAGAAAAATTTGTACAACACAATTTCCAACATATAAGTGACTCATAGCCTCTTAATCTAGAAGCCACAGACAAACAAGATAAGAATTCCTTCTCCTATATTACCTACTTCTTCTTCCAAATACTCTCAGAGATAAAGCCTGAGAATTAAATTAGACAGTGCTCTAATACTATTGCACAGTGGTCCAAAAGAGGGCCTCTGTGCTAAAATAGAGCCCGGGCAACTTCTTATCACCATGCAAGATAGCTTCACCAGGACTGTGGAATTTTGCTAAAATGTAGGGAGCAGTGTGACTACATCTTCATGCTGCTCCCATGAGAACGATAAGGAAAACACAGATTACGTTACACAGAATACTTCAAGAACATGAAAATTTCAGAATTTCAGAACATGAAAATGTGCTAGACACTTGAGTCAAGCAAAGACTGTTGCCTGGCTTTGTGGGGCACCTTTGTGTCAGGCTTTTGTAGTCTATGAAGGATGAAACGCAGAGCTGATCTTATTATAGCAGAACTTTGTTTGTGGGTACCCCAGGTGAGAAGTGGAAGGAGGGATGCTTAGTCCTACGGGATTGGCTTCTAGAGAGAACAGAGGGGAGTGGAGGGAACTTGGGGAAGGAGAAGGGGAGAGTCCAGTGCCAACTACATTGTATCAAAAAGCAATTAAAAAGAGAGAGAGAGAGAGAGAGAAGAGCTGTCAGATAGGGGCCAAATGGGCGGGCCTCTCAGGTGGAGAGAGAAAAGGAGCGAGGAGGGTAGAAGTTGCAAGGTGGGAGTGGGGAGTGGGCACGCCTGCTTTTTCCAGGAGAGCCTAAAGTAAGGAAAGCTGACCCTGAAAGAGAAAACATGGCCCAAATATAGGGAACCTCTGACCATTTGCATTTCTCTGTATTTAGTTATTAAAATCCACAGGGAATTTTTAGACCAAAGGTGCCAAATTCTGGCCACTTGGTATCATTTTATAGTTCATATTGCAGCCAAGCTTTAGTACAAAAAATAACTAATTGGGTTCGGCACTGTAGCCTAGAGGCTGAAGTCCTCACCTTGAATGCACCAGGATCCCATATGGGCGCTGGTTCTAATCCCTGCAACACTGCTTTCCATCCAGCTCCCTGCTTGTGGCCTGGGAAAGCAGTCAAGGACAGCCCAAAGCCTTAGGACTCTGCACCCACATGGGAGACCCGGAGGAGGCTTTGGACTCCAGGCTTCGGATCAGCTCAGCTTTGGCCATTGAGACCATTTGGGGAGTGAATCATTGGACAGAAGATCCTCCTCTCTGTATATGACTCTCCAATAAAAATAAAATAAATCTTTAAGAAAACAACTAATCAGTTCTGTCTTATCTCCCCTTTCAGGCCTAACTTGCCCAAGTTTTGATAAGAGACAGGCAAGTCTCTTATGCTGCTGAAATGTGAGACATTTTGGAATCCTGGGATTAAGCAAGATACAGCCTGAGGGAAGGGGACTCCTTCACAAGACATCCCTTGAGGAAAGATCCAAATCCTGTGAGAGGAAAGCCTTACCAGCTTCCCAGTCAAGTCAGCTCCTGATGCTATTAGAATTCCCAAAAGTAGTCCCTTTAAGTAGTAAAGTAGTCCCTTTCACACAGCATTTCAATAAATCAATTGAACCTTCCAGAGTTTCCTTCCAACGGCCACTGAGGCAAGACCTACCAAGGTTGAAAATGCCCACTAAAAGCTATTCTAGTGCCCTGTCCACTTCCCCATTTCTCCAAACTTTCCCAACTCTCAGAACATCCCAGGATCCTAAAATTATGAAAGGTCCAACCTGCTGAAGAACTGGCTCAATGCTATGAGATTCTTCTGCCCACACAGTTGATAGCTGGTCACCTCTCTAAATTTATCTCAAATTAATTCAATTTGGCTGTGAGTTTTTGTTTGTTTGTTTGTTTAATGATGTTTACATAGTTGATTAGGGTGGGAAGAATCAAGGGTTTGGGGAAAGTAGGTAAGACCATTGTTTCAAATTTTCTTTTTCTTCTTCCTGTATCTGGAGAAAAGGGGGAGTGAAGGGGAGAAGCCACATCCAGCCTCCCAACTGCCCAGGGATGGGGAAGGACCATTCAGTATCAACCCAGGGTCCCCAGTGTGGAGCATGTTCCAAGTGTTCTGCTTAAGTGGTTTCGATAGTTCTGAAATGCTGTCAGTCTCACCGATCCAAGGATGAGGAAATCCTTCCAATGTCCTCTGGCTGACATAGTCCACCACAGAATCTCCATTCACCCAGATATCTGCTGTCATCACTTGACTGGGATAGTTGTCCAATTTTTTCTGCCCTCCTTCCTCTGCCATGGTACCAGAAGTCCTCTGCATGCCCCCATGGACTTCCATATCTTCCATGTACATCTGGGCCTACCATTCACTGCTCCATCTTTTCCACTGAGGAGGCCCAGTTCTGACACATGTATTCAACTGTCAGACCACCACTCATGGACATAAGCCCGCATGGCCCCACATATTCCAACCTGTACCATCCACCAGACCTCCTGCAACCCCACACACCAAGCTCCCACCACCACACTGCTGAGCAGCCAGTATGACAGCAGTAGCCACAGCACAGGTAGGCCAAAGGACTAGATCAGGAAACCTGGGCCCCAGTGAACTCTCACCCCGGGGGTTCATGGACCTGGCATTCCCCATACACATAAACATATCTTTAGAAAAAACCAAAATAGAATAGGGTAGGCAACTATGCTGATACAATGGTATGGTTAACACAGATTTGGCAGTAACCAGGCCCAGGATGCCCGCCAGCTAGTAGCTGTTTTTTTCCCAGCAGTGTAACACTTGCCTACGTACAATGCAACTTAGGCTGTTGTCCACAGTTGGGGTAAATAAATAAATCTTTAAAAAAACTATAAAAAGTGAGTAGACGGAAAGTGTTCAGGGTCAAGATAATAAAACAGAAAAAAAAATTTAGAATGTAACAGAGAACATAGGTTAACTGATCAAGCATTAGCTGACAGACTACATATTTAAGTATTTTAGTTCACTCCCTAAGTGACTATGATGGCTAAAGTCAGGAGTCAAACCTAGGCACTCTATTGTAGGAGTGCATGCGTCCCTAAATACATCAACACATCATTTTTTTAAAGAATGACAGGATAGATTATCTCATCAGGTAAAAAACTACAGTCACCTGAGATGCTTGACCAAGTGTCAAGCATACTGAAAGGGTAATGGAAGACGGTCATTAGAAATAACAGGTAGACATATGATCAGTTATAGAAATTAGAGAGAGATACAGAGACACGCGCAGAACTTCTATATGCTAGCTCTTACATGCAACAGCCTTCACGGGGCCTGGTTGAAGCCAGGAGCCGCAAAGTCAAGCAGTCTCCTACATTGGACATCAGGGATTCAAGCACTTGGGACATCATTTGCTTCCTCCCAAGGAACACACTGGTAGGAAGTAGAGATTTGGATCAGAAGTGCATGTACTCTAGGCACTTGAACATGAAGTACAGTCACTCCAAGTGGCCTCTGACCTTGTCCCAAATGCCAGTCCCTCCTCCTATCCCTCTCTATACAAGTAAAACGTGTGTAATATATCCTTGCTTTCCTGTTTTTTCTTTTTATGTTTTGATTTCCTTTCTTTTAATTCCTAGGCAATAAATTATTAACTTTATATTGTACTATTTAAATATTATTGATTTGATATTACCGTATCTATTTATAATTTATCATCCTGAACAGAAAACCTCACTCAAAAACTTTACCCTTCTTCTGGGGAAAGAGCTATTATGTCTTCAATAGCTTCAACAGGATCATTGCATGACGTTAGGCAAAATTATGACCAGGTGACTGTTTCTGTTTTGCATTAAATACAGTTCATACAGCTGTGTATGCATGAAGATGACAAATGGTGGGTTTATGATGCTTAGTTTTATGAGTCAACTTGATTGGGCCAAGAGAGGCCTAGATAGCTAGCTAAACATTTCTGAGTTGATAAGTAGAAGCAATTAGCATTTGAATTAGTGAACTGCCCTAAAGTATACCACACCAATCCTGGAAAACCTAAATAGAACAAAAAGGCAGAAGGAAATAAAGGAAAAAATTATCTCCTCCTCCCTCCTTTTGTGCCTGTGGCCTAAAACAGCGGTCTCCTCTTGCCTGTGGACTGGTCCTGGTTCTCACACTGTCAGATTCAATGCTGACTTTCCTGATGGTTCAACAACTCCTTTAACTTCTCTGTGTTCCCAGCCCACAGATAGTTACGCAACGGACCCTAAGGTGGACAACGTTTAGGCTTCCTTTCTCGAGTCAGTTTTTCTCTGGCTCAGACATCAATGACCCTCTACGCACGTAAGACTCAGAATTCAGTGCCCGTCTCATCTCAGGAGGGTATATGGAAATAACAGTGACAACAGAGCAGAGCTTCCCATTTGTCCATTCGTAGGAAATCATCCTCAGTTTATGAATGAAAAAGGAACACTTTCACATTCCTTCCTCCACTGCCATGTCACTTCCAGCCCACCCCTTCTGAACAACAACAATCTTTTCATCCGGTCTGGTTAACCCGTGGCTCAAGAAGCAAGTTTTTCTACATGACTGGTGTTTCATATGGGAATCCAGAGCTCTGCCTTCAGAGCCCAACAGAAATAAATAAAACAACAAATTGTCAGTGCCTTGATCGTCACAGCAGGGGCGCCTATCATATCATCAGCTTTCTTGTCCCAAAACGTATGAACTGCCTGAAAGTCCAAAGTAATTGAAAGGCAGGCATAGCGCACACTGGTTTCTCAGATATTCATGGAAATTGCCTCCTGCTGAGGCTGCTTTCTGCCTTAGTGTTTTAAAGAAGAAAACAGACTATCCTGTCCATAACGCAAGCACTAAATACACTTTAGTTCATCAAGGAAGAAAGCTCTCAGTGGACCAGGAGGAGGCTGCTCAGTTGTGCCAGCCCTGTGTTATCAGGGACCCAATCTCCCTTTCCTTCCTCCTCTCCACTCCATTTCTCATCCCTCCATGTCCTACTCTACTCTGCCCTTCTCTTTTCTACTCCCTCACTTCAACAGAAAAAACAGAAATTGCATATACAACTGAACCCTCACTTCATCTTATATCCCAAATATGCAGCATCTTAGCTTATCTTCAAATTTATGGTAATCAGCCTCCACTAGCCATTAGGATGGTCTCACAAATAATCTACAGGCATACAGTAGGACAGCATAAATGTGATAGGTGGGCATATGAAGTCTGGGTTTGAGTGAATGGTGGGCACAGTAGTTAAGCCACAAGTCAAGTTGCTCAGTTAGTGTCCTAGCTTCCGCTCATGATTTTCACTTCCTGATGAAGCACACCACAGGAGGCGTGGGGTGATTGCTCAAGTCCCTGGGGCCCCGACACTGACTTGGGAGACCTGGATTGGATTTATGGCCCCCAGTGCATTTGGCAAGTCAACCAGTGGCTGAAAGCTGTCTATCAATTTTCCTTTTCTTTTTTCTTTTCTTTTTTAAGAGCAAAGCCAGATTTTCATTTTAAAAAGAAAAAGGTGTACTTTCCAAGCCATGATTTCATGGTCTTCACCAGTCTGGCATTCTCAAGCCTATCCCCTAACCAGGTCTATACCTACAATGTCATGATACACTTGAATAACAGAATGATGGACTTGTGACTATTGCTGAAGGACTATATATGTAATAATATAGGAAAAACAGTGGGGAGAGGGTACAAAGGGAAATCTCTGAGCCTGTGGAACTGTATCATGAAAAATGAATATTAGAAAAAGAAAAATAAATGAACTCCATAATATCCAACAAATGCAACAGAAGTATCTGAATGCTATTATTTTTAACTACTTAAAATCTCCCTCCTTTTTACTTCCATATATTCTATCTGCATCCACCCTCAAGGGTGCTGTAAAACAAAAAACTAGATCTGGATCATTTATAAAACTTTCAACAAGAACATGCTCACCATTCCTCATGGAAATAGCCTCTGAAATTAAACATAATACAGACCCAGGAAATGACAGAGTAGAATCTTTTACAAACATGCCCATCCTTGTCATCTTAAGCTCAGTTGAAATGTATTCACTAGTATCAAGACTAGAAGTAATATTTAGACATAAAAGTATACTTTAAGTTGTATTTAAGCCCATTTATTTCACCTCCCATGGCTGCTATTTTGGTTTTGATGAAAGATGAATGCAAAATAAACAGAAGGTGAATACTTCAAACTATATACCTTCCTGAAAAACCTGGGCATGTAGCCACATTAGAGAAAAACTGCTCTCAAATACATTTAATGCAAAGGCCTGAGCTGATGCAGGCCTTGTGTTTGATACAGACTAAAGAAAAGCCCCAGGAGAAAACTGAATTGTATTTGTTCTCAGACAAGAAGGCAGCAGGTGCCCTGCGACCACAGCATAATGAATTCTGCTCTGACATTTAAGGTTCAATCTCCTGACAAGAATAGGATTGCTACAGTTGACTCCATAGAGTGAAGTGTGGGATTGCTAGCCAGGATGGAAATCATTGTGTCTGGTGTCTTTCTCCATTCAAGGTCCCCTTGATTTTGCTTTCATTGAGGGATGCAGTCTCTCTAATCAGGAAATTGTGTTCCTTCTGTTTTCCAAATCAATTTATAAGCAGTGTTCTGGCCTATGGGTTGGGTCATTTTTAATAGAATCATAGGTCTGAATTGAGGCATTTGAATTTCTCTAATCCTCTGGTTTTATTGATTTTAAAAACATCCAAATCCAGAGAAGTTTGCCATTTTTTCAAAAACACACAACTAGTTCATGTAAAGGCTCAAAAACATTCTGTCTCCTGAAATATAAAAAAAGAAAGACGAGAGTATCTGGGTTCAGACTTGGGAAAACAAAGGGTATATTTATACAATGGCTGGACTGAGGAAACCCAAGGCAGAGGAAGTAGAAAGAACGTGCCTCTACACTGGCAAAGCATCTAACTGGCTCGTGACACAGATGTGTTACTCAGCCGGGCTAATTGGGCAGGCACTCAGGAGCCTACAGGCCTTCTGCAGCACAGGGCTCTATGCTGGTAACAGACAGGCTCTGCCCTCTGCATCGCAGGACTCCAGCCTCACATTCAGACATTGTCTGCTCCTTGCCGTTCACTTCCACACAGACACGAAACCCTTCATCCTCGCACTCCAGTGCTTCTCGGCAGACACAATTACCGCTCTGGGCTGGGGAAAAAATAAGCAACAGAGGTTTAATGGCACCTCGTGGAGGTGGGAGAATCAAAACACATTATTCCCCCCAAAGCAATGTTGCTGTGATTAGAGAGCTACACAAGTGCCTGCCTCAAGTGATACAACAAACTATCCCATGGAAAAGCAGTTGCATCAAGAAGTGGAGGCATTTTGCTTGACTTGGAATAAATGGATTTTGAGGCTGGGGCCAGGCTTTCTATTGGTTGGATCCACATGAGCTGGCTCTATCCCAGGCAAGAACTTCCCATCTGTCTCCTTCCACACGCTGCTATCCAAGTTAGCCTGCAGTCCTTCACTCCACAGACCAAATGTGAAGACCCCAGCCAGGAGCCAAGAGACAAGGCTCAAGCAGAGTAAGAAAGAAAACAAGCCACTAAACTCTCTTCAAGAAAGAAGGCACGGCATGTAAAAGGCATCCTGTACAAGCAAAGCAGCAAAGTGATCTGGAGGAAAGGAATTAGGAGTGAAGAGAAGCACACAGCTGGACCAAGCAGATTTCTCCAGAAAGAGAATAACAGAGTCAGCCAGAGGACGGCGGTGACTATCAAGTCCAAGATGACCCAGACTTGAATAAAGGTCACAGCCATGACCATCACTGCAAATCACGAGGCAGTGAGAGAAGCAGGTAAGGGCCAAGACTAGGAGGGAACAAAGAACCAGCACGAGCTTGACAGAGCTCATAGCCACTCCCAAATTAACAGAAAGCAAAGCTTAACGCAGTGACTTAGCTCTGGATAGCCAGCCCTTCCTATCTTGTAAAATCTTAAGATTTATTTATTTATTTGAGAGGCAGATTTATAGCGAGAGACGAGAGTGACAAGCGTGTGATCTACCCACTGACTGACTTGACTGACTCCCCAAAGGGCTACAGTGACCAGAGATGAGCAGCTCTGAAGCCAGGAGACAGGAACTTCTCAGTTGCTCATGGCTACAGAGGTCCAAGTACTTGGGCCATCTTCCTACAATTCCCAGTATCCCACAGGGGTGCCAGTTTGTGTCCTGGCTGCTTTATTTCCCATCTTGTTCCCTGCTAAAGGCCTGGGAAAAGCAGATGAAATGACCCTAGCTCCTGTGCCCTTGTCACCAATGAGGGAGACTGAGTGTTAATTTTTGGCCTGGCTCAGTCCTAGCCATAGAGGTCGTCTAGAGAATGAATTTGTAAATGGAAGATCTCTCTTTTTCTAACTCTTTCAAATAAATAAATCCTTGAAGAAAAAAAAAAGAAAAAGATGATTGTAAGTACTACTTGGACACAGCACAGGCTAACTAATAGCATCGAGCTGCAAACAGAGAAAGTGACTTTTTTTTTAATTCTGCTTAAATCCCTTTGATTACTTCTGGGAAGAAGTATCAGCTTGACCCCAGTATGTATTTAACAGTTCCCTAACACTTGCTAAATTCCCTTTATCCCAGATAGCATCATCAACCTCGGGGCATTACCTGGCTAGAACTCACAACTTAGTTACATTACATGTACGTAATACTTTCCTTTACAGACCTGCTAAACTTTTCCATTTATACTAAATTGTCCTGTGAGTTGTTTTAAATGGTTTATATCAGGATGCCCAGGCTCCGCTCCTGACTCCAGCCTCCTGAACATCCTAGGAGGCAGTGGGTGATAACTCAAGTACCTGGATCCCGGCCACCCTGTCAAAGGCCTGTATTGAGTTTCCCATTCCCAGGTCCAAGCTGGCTAGGCCCAATTACCATGATCATTTAGGGAGTGATTCAGAGAATGGGAAATTCATTCAATCTCTTTCTCTCTGTCTCTCTCTCTATAAAATAATTTAAAATAGTAATAACAATAATGTGGGTAATACAAGAACAGAGCAATAGTCATGAGGGTGGGATGGGGATGACCCCTGTCTGGATAACACCTGAACATCACAACCAAGTCCTCGCTGACTCAGGTAATAGATGACCGCAATCCTCCCCAGGAAGGGAAGTGGCAGCATACAACTCACTGTGAAACCAATCTTAATCTGAAGTATCCACTTTGATTCTCTGTTAAACTAAAAGCTACAGTTTGAGAATCCTCAGTTCTGCCAACTTCTCACTCTCATACTCAGAATTCTAAGACGTCCTTACCATCGCACTTTTCCCACAGTGGACACGCACTGCAAGGTTTCTGAGCCGCGACAGACACATGACAGCTGTCCCTGTTTGTCAAGGTGTAATTTTTACCCTGACAGTGCAGAACATGCAGCTTGCAAACTGTCAGAGTCAGAGTCCTCTTCCTTCTCTCTTCTCGAGCACACACATCCAAGGAAGATCTGAAAGAGTGTTTTTAACCACATTACACACAAGATTTCCATTCTTAAAGGCTGAGAAGGAAAAGTGGAAAGCAAGGAAACAGACTGCATCTGGGCTCACAACCATTTTCGCTTACATTGCTCAGTTTTCATTACATTAGATATTATTTTATACTCTTGATACAGGCTCAAAAATTTGGGTTTGCATTGACAATCATAATAACTGAAAGCCAAGTAATAGTTGACAAATTCGTGTGGTTTGGGGTATTTTCTTAAAAGTTTATTTTATTTATGTGAAAGGCAGAGTTAAACAGAAAAAGAGAGAGGTCTTCCATCCACTGGTTCACCCCACAAATGGCTGCAACACCTAGAGCTCAGCAAGGTCAAGGCCAGAATCCAGTAGCTTCTTCCAGGTCGACTGCCTAGTGGTAGAGGCCCGAGTACTTGGGCCACGCTCTGCTACTTTCCCAGATGAATTAGCTGGGAACTGAATCAAAACTAAAATAGTCAGGATTTGAACCCATTACGCCACAACTGCAGCTCCTCAACTTCAGTGTTTTTTGTTTGTATGTTTGTTTCTTAACCTTAAAGGTGACTTGTAAGCCCAGGTGCTGGATAGTTCCCATCCCCTTCCAGGTCACTTTCACATCCTCTTCCTCTGCCGGGGAAGCTGACATGCCTGAAATATATTACAGACTTCCTTGTCCTCCAGCACACAGTGAGCTTTACCAATGGGCAGCACTGGCAGAAGATGGGTACCCAGGGAAAAGTTGGGCTGGGATGTTTAACACCCTGAATCGCTCCTGTGGGATCTTGCGCTCTCAGAGGTCCTGATACGAAAGCCTCAGCTGCTCCTCAGCAGCCAGCTCCACAGAGCCCTCTCTGGTCTCCAGGTGCTCGCCAACATTTCTCTCCTCATGGGCATAGACATAGATGCGTGGTCTGTTTGTTGACGGTACTGCCCTATGGCCTATGCGCAGCCTCCTTCATTCTGCCCATATTTTTGAAATAGTCCTGATAACAAACCTATTTTTATCCTAATGTAACTATGCCAACAGTATCCTATTAGGATCATAACACAGCCATGTAGCAAATACCGTACTTCTGATGCTCTCCTCCAAGGGAGGAATTTCCAGTTGGCAGCATTTTAGAGAAGTAGCTTCCAGAAGCCAAAAAGCGGGGTGGGCCTCCTGGCACAGGTTGAGATACCGCTTATTTTTATTCCATATTGGAGTGTCCACATTGACACCTAGCTCTGTCTCCACCCAGCTTTATGCTAAGGCATATCCTGGGAGGCAACAGGTGAGGCTCAAGAGTTTAGAACTCTGATTCACATATGGGAGACGTGGTTTGGCTCCTGACTGCAGCCTAGTCCAACCTCAGATGTTGTGGGCATTTGGGTATCAAATCAGTAGATGGAAGATTTTTTTTCTGAGTGTCTGTCTTTCAAAAAACCAACAATCTATTATTTATTAAAAAAAAAAAAAAAAAGGAATCTCTGTCAGTATTGCCTTAATCATTTATGTCGCAAGAGAATTCCAGCTCCCATCCTGTAAAGCTCTAAAACTTCAGATTATTGTACACAGAGAACAAGGAGCACTCCAGGAGTCCTTCAGCCCTGAGTTTTCAGGAGGCAGGTGAAAGCGCTGCTGGCCCTGGAGACCCGGGCACACATCAGGCAGCAGACGGGCCAGACTAAGTGGCAAACATCATCAATCCTTAGTCAGCTACACCAACGATTCAGCAAGAACGATCACCTAACAAACCATCCTGATGATCTTCAATCAAGTAAGGCATAGGGATGAGCAGAGATATTTACCCACATTCATAAGGCATTTTACAAACACATGTTGAATCTTGCAGTTTCTCCCAGCGCTGACATTCAGGCACTTCTTGCGCTAAAGGAGAGTCTGAAAGAATAAGACAAAGCTCAATTATCAGGGGAGAGAAGTCTTCTTCACAGTAAATGAAGTTTTTAATCCAAGTTTTTAAACCAAGGCCTGCAGTAGTCTCAACTACAATGAGTTTGTATATCACAAATAATAGTAAAGCTGTAAAGTATTTTACACTTTAAATAATTGCATGGCTGATACAGATAGCTTCTATTTTCTCAGCATTTATAACCGATAATGTACTTCTTAAACATTATCATCTTTAATCATCCCTAACAACCATCCATTTAATAGAAAAGAAACTAGGATTAGAAAATTTAGGAAAACTGTTGCTATTGCATAGACTTAATAAAGCCAGGATTTAGGTCTGTGTTTGAATCCAAGCCCAGTAAAACAGATTCCTTATTAGAAAGTCAGTGTTTACAAACAGTTTAGAACTGCATTTTGCTCAATGTCACCTCTGATGGGACAGAAAACAACAACATGATGTGACTTAGAGGTGAAAAACTTGCAGCTATCCTGGAAATATATACAATGGTCTCTTTAAAAGTGTCCACAAAAACTCTCTACAACAATAAGTATGTGTTTGGAAGTAAATTAACAGAATTTCTTCTGTTATTTTGTGGTTTGGAGGGAAAAATTTTAGCCATCATTCAAGTTCTGAGAGAAAAACACCTTGGCCTAGCTTACAAACTTCGCTATCCTCTCAACTGTATATGACTACAGCGTGCATAATACGAAATCTCTTGAAAAGGCACCTTGGGTGTGGTCAAGACAGGAACCCATAGCGCAGTTTCTAGGGTAAAATCCCAGCTTCTTTCTCCCATTCCAGGTTCCGGCTAACACTCACCATGGAAGCCAAGAGGCAACAGCTCAGGTGGTTGGATTTCTGCCACCCACTTGGGAGCCATGGGTTGAGTTCTTGACTCCTGGGTGAAGCTCACCCCAGCTTTGAACTGGCAAGTAGGATGTATCTGCCTGTGAGCCTGTGTCCTTCTCTCACTCTCCCTCCTCCTCCTCTCCCCCCTCTTCCTTCATTCCTCCTTTTCAAATGAACAAAATAAATACAATTGTTAAAATATTCAGACATTCCACTTCCTGCCAGTCTCATTACAATGGGAATGAATTGACATATACTTCAGCATCATTAAACTAATTGTTCAACAACTATTAAAATGGTAAATTTTGTATTCTATAACTTATCATAGTAAAAAGACTAAATCCTAAAACAACCAGAACTTTAAAACAGCAACTTTGAAAGCAGCAAAGCCTATGATATTTGTGTTTATTATAGGTTTATTTTAAAGGGTAGCTAGCATTGTTATCCACTTCAGAAGACACACAAGTCTGACAAACGTCCTTAATAAAAGCCAACATTAATAGGACTTTCTACTAAGTGGGAGAAAATTCACCCAAATTTTACTTTAAAATTACTAGAGAAGATATTGTAGAGAAATAAGTATATAATCTCAGTTGAACAAACATGCAGCTTCATCAACAGAATATTGTCAGGCCTAGTATCTGAAATAACCCCCCCCCCAAAATTGACATTTGTACTTCAGTGTGTGTAGACACAAGGAAATCCCCTTATGGGGTTTAATGGCTACACTGATAGAGGATGCTCCATTGGATTCTTCTCTTGTCCTGTTTGTCACATGCCCATCCCTTCAGCCCATATTCGCCATCACTGAATGGCCTGCCCTCTTTTTAGTTAAAAACACCTAATTTGGGGACAGGGATGTGGATCTTCCACCTTTACTGTCAGTACTTCTTGTGGGTACCAATTCATGCCCCAGTTGCTCCACTTCTGATCCAGCCAAGGAAGTAAGGAAATGATAAAAACAACACTCAAGAGAGGTTTTCTTCATAATATTTCTATTATCATAGAAACAAAGACCAACAGAAAATTAACCCTTTCTACCATCTCAACTGTCTCTAAAAACAAATAATTTGGTGCCAGAGGCCAGCTCCAGCCAAGTTCAGAACTTGAGAAGGGTGCGTGAAATAGGTGTAGAGAAAAAAAAAAAATGGACCACTACAATTTCAGGATCATAATGGACAATTCAGGGAAGCAGTCCCTTTTATTTATACAGAAGCAGTCACAAGCTCTGGCACTGACTTCTTACATCATGGTGTTGCATCCACTCGACTATAGAGTGCGGGCCCCGAACAGTACAATTCTATAAAGTTTTCTTTAGGGGCAGTTTGACACAGCTTCAAGGAGGGGGCACAATTTACAACAGGTGAGTGAGGAAGGATTACACATTCCTTGCTTATCTCAGCTTGCCAGCCGCTGCCTGCTCTCCTCAGGTCTGGGCTCCAACCTTGGCGCCACCTGTGACAACCAGACCCCTACCTTGAATTATCTATGGGTTAATAAGTCTGGGGCCTTGGTTCTTGGGGATTGGGGCCTTTGGCACTAGTTGGCGATTAGGCCTGCAAGCTCACACAGTTTGTTAGCTAAGCAAGTAAAGCAGGAGTTATAAAGGCAAAAAGAATTGCAGTTAGCAATGAGCCATGTTTACTCCATCTTGATTTTAACTCGACAATGAACAAATAGGTGTTTCCGAAGATAATTCTGCAAATTGTTTCACCTTAAGGCATGGCATTATCCATTCTGACGTTGCAGCCAGAAATTCCTCAGCAGACAACACATATTAATCAGTAATACACTCCTACTACAATTCTCATTTTATAACTTATCAGTTAGAGGAGGAAATATATCACAGAAGGAGAAAACTAAAGATCAAGGAAAGAAAACCCTAAACATAGATTCCCACTACACCCATGGACTCAATAACCCTAAATTGGTTTGAAAGCATGTATTACAATGTTAGTACACTCATTGTTGAGCCCTTCCAGCCAAAGGGTCATAAGAGCAACTGAGACAGCATACATTGTTAAAGGCCCGTTCAGCAAGACTTTGTCATCAACATTACCTCCCAAGCTCATATTGATTGTAAAAACCATCTCGCAGGGGCAAACAACAATGTCTGAATAGATTACAGAATTCTTTGCAGGGTGGCCGGGTATCCTCACAAAGGGAGATGGAATTGCATTCAGGTGGTTGCAGAGACATCCGCCAGATCCTGCCATGCAACAGGAAACTTTCCTAGGCCCTGCCAAACAGGGGAGCTGTTTTCTTCACACCTTCATGTCATTCACACCTACTGCATGGACCCCAGCAGTTTGGTTTTCTAAATTCCTTTTTACTTAAAGTTCTTAATAGAATATTTCATGGCAAATGTGGTGATGCTGTCTGTTAAGGCACCACTTAGGATGCCTGCATCCCATACCAGTGTGCCTGGGCCTGAGTCCCAGCCCCTTCATTTCCCAGATAGCTTCCTGCTGACACACCTGAGAAACAGCAGATGATGGCCCATGTACTTGCGTTTCTCCTACCACTTGGGAGACCTAGGTAAAGTTTCAGGTTCCTGACTTTTCACCCTGGCCCAGCCTCAGCAAGTGTCAGCATTTGGGAAATGAACCAATAAAGTTAAGATCTCTCCCCCCGCTCAATATCTACCAACCCCCTCTCATTGTCTGTCTCTATCACTCTGTCCTAAAAAATTAATTAAATTAAATTAAATCTATCTCTTACAAAATGAAGAATACGTGAATTTGCCTGATGTTCAAAAATACTAAATTTTCAGATTTTCACTATTATGAATCAGCTTCACAATCCTCAATACTTTTATTCAATATCTTTTGCAGTGCTAAAAGCTTTTTTAAATTTCAATTTCAGTAGCAAGAAACTCTGAGAGCCCGGAGATAGAACATATGAATCTTTATACAAACTATGACTTTATACACAGAAAATCACAGGCAAAAAAAAAAAAAAAATCAAGAAGGAACCAAGAAGCCAGCTTTTAAGAATCATTTATTTTCTTGGCACTCTAACAAGTACAAAGCAAATCTCTCCTAGGGAGGACTGCAGTTCACTGTTCCAGAATCACCGGGGCTGCCCTTGCCTTTTATAACATTCCATGAAAAACAACAACAACAACAAAAAGATCTGCACCTGAGCTTACCACCTGACCTCCTTCCCTCAAGGGTAGAAACAGAACAGTATCTCATTATCCTGGTGATACAGTGCCATGATGTCTCCACAAGAACTTCCACTTGCCCCAGTGTAGGTTTCCTTGGACAGAGCCAGAGGCTACTCACCTTTCTGTACACACTGGACATTCTTCATCTCAGGGTTCCACTTCAAGCTGGAGCCACAGAGAAATGTTGAAGGGCCTTGTAAGGACATACCACCCGAACAGGAAAAGGTCACCTTGTCACCCACGGCATAGAAAGGCTTGTGGGGATGGCTCTGCACACCGTTCTCCAGCACAGGCAAAACACAGGCAATTTCTACAGATGAAGGAGATCAGAATACAAGGGTCATTGCTTTGCTAAAACATCCGTTTAAAAAGGAAAAAGAGTGACAGTGCTAACATTACAGTCTTAGGCAGCTAGTTCAGGGTCATGAGCTTAGAAGCCATGCCTCCCTCTCCCATGTAATCATTTTTGCCCACATGTGAGTTAAATGATGCTTACCTATCATCACCTGGAACCTGAAAGGAGGTGGTATTGCATGGTTGCATAAACACTCCTCTCTCAAGTCACTATAAAGGTACATGATAGGAAGGGGCTTACTGTCCTGGTCACATGCTTCCATCACTCTTGCACCCCAACTCTTGGCCTCCTAGTATCTGCTTGCTCTCTGGCTTCCCACAGACAGAACCTGAGGACACATAGCCCTTGAACATGGCCTGTGTATGTCTGCTTGGGCAACATCCAGCTCTCTGGGTGAGTCAGTTAGGATGCAAATTTTGTATTTCTAATTTGTGTACTTTCAAGAGTTTGAGGAAAGATGAGGCCTACCAGTAATGGAATGTGGACAGAGAAGTAAGGAAAAGGTGAATGTTCGCAGCTTTATGGGTCCAGGTTGTTTGCTGAATGTCTCTTAGGATAATTTAGACTGGTAGGGAAACATGATCATAGGTCTTCAGTTTCACAGTGGAGCAGCCAGCACATGAATCAGTATCCTTATTGGATCCTGAATCTGCAGATAGAGGATTAGCCTACTACTCCATAATGCCAGCACCTCAAATATTTTGTTAGGCTCCTGTTATGGCTAACCCCTTGGAATAAGGAAAACTAGGTATAAGCTAGCTTCACTAGTTTCCAAGACTCAATTTTCCATAGAAAAACAAAATAGCATCCAAGGCCTTGAATTATTTAATTTTTCATGTGCAAAATCTGACATTCAATCAAAACTAATCTAACATCCAGGAAGGTAAGAACCAAAAAAAATCCAACAGCAATAACAGCAGCAGTGGCAATAACACAGATGCAAAGACCTTGACAATGAAAGTAAGAGATACATACCTTGAAAACACTGCAATTAACATTTTGGGAAAAAATTAAGTTGTCATGATGGAGAATTTCAACAGAAAATTTCAAATTTGTAGAAGTAGATAAATGGTATTTGTGTAACTGAACAATGAAAGTAAGAATGCAATTCATTTCTTTAAAGTAGCCTATTAACCTATATATTGTTAGAATTATATATAAAAACTGCAGGAAATCTATCCTTTTTACATTAAATAAAAAGGCTAAAAATTTTAAGAAGTTTAAAATATAGAGCTACACAGTTAATTAAATGCATTTAAAGATACATCAATGGAAGCATTTAGAATGAAACAGAAAAAAAACAAAAGGTGGAAAGCCAAGAGAAAAAGAATGATTAAAAACAGCATTATGTTTAAAAAAAAATGTAGACTTCATGAGGAGAGGTGAGCCAGAAAGAGACAGAAACAGTATCTGAAGACTGAATAGTCAAGAATTTTCTAAAACTGAGAAAGGAAATTAAACCAAAGCTTTAAGAAGTGTTTTGAACATCAAGTGGGATGAGTTCAACACGATCACACCTAAGCACATCAAAGTAGAGTTGCTACTGAAAAACAGATTAAAAAAACAAAAAATAACTTTAAAATGGCCAGACATTAAAGACATGATTTTCACAGGAGAAACACCAAGACTGCATTGACTTCTCACTTGAAAACAATGAAGTCAAAAAGCAATGCAATAATATCTCCCTGGAACTTAGAGAAAACAGCTGCTGTTGCAGAGTTCTTAATCCAACAGAACTATCCTTAGGAAAATAAATGTAAAGCACAGTCATCTTTATGCAGAGACGAAGAAAAACTTTACCAGACAACTTACTATAAAAAAAAAAAAAGAAATGATCTTCAAGCAGAAATCAAATTTTTAGGGTTTTTTTTTATTCCAAGCTTCTGATATTTATTTTCTATTTGAGTTATTTTTGCTGCAAGAGTCTAGGTGGTAGACACAAAGATAGAGACAGACACTGCTAGTACCATGGTGTGGCTGGCTGAACCTCCACCTGTGGTACAGCATCCCATATGGGTACCAGTTCAAGTCCTGGCTACTTCACTTCCCATCCAACTCCCTGAAATGGCCTAGGAAAGCAGCAGGGAGTGGCCCAAGTCCTCGGGCCCCTGTGTCCAACATGGCAGACCTGGATGAAGCCTTGGACTCGTAGCTTTGCCCTGGCCCACCAAGTCCTGTCCAGTGCAGACATTTCAGGAGTGAATCAGCAGATTGAAGACCTCATTTTATCTCTCTCCTCTCTCTCTGTAACTCTGCCTTTCAAATACATACATGAAGGAAGGAAGGAAGGAAGGAAGGAAGGAAGGGAGGAAGGAAGGAAAAGAGAAAGAAAAGTGTAGTACAAAATGAGCAAAAACTTAAACACATAAAAACATCACTGGCCATGAGAGAAAGATTACAGCTAAATATTTTTGAAAAGACAAATGATATTAACTGTTGATGAGAATGCAGAACAATTTTCTCATATTCTCATAAGGATACACAATGAATCAGCCATTACATCTCTGGCAGCAACCTACTTAACCTAAATAAAAGTATATATTACAATCATAATATCTTTTAAATGTATTCCATCTAAACATAACAATATACAGCATTTTATATTCAATAATACAGAAATTTCGCTAGGAGGTATATATCTAAGAGAAAAGGTAGACAGGGCTGGAAACTGAACCAACCCAGAAATTGCAACCACTGATTGGGGTGATGGGGCGATGGACTGTGCCAGGCCCTGTACTTGCTAGTACATACAAGAATCTGGTCTGGGAACACCTCAGACAAAGTCTCTTTGGAATCAAACTGCTGGACTCAGAACCTTAACCATGAAAAGACAGAGGACAGAACTAGTCAATCAATCACCTCAGCTATATGTTGGTAGTGAAAAACTGGGCAAATGGAGACCCTAAGACAGACTATGTCAATCAGTGGATTCTTCAACAACTTCATCGTGCGTGGAGTGACCAAAGTGGCAGCAACTCAGAATTGTTGAACTATCAAGACCACTTGAGCAAGACCCTCGGAGCAAGCCCCACACCCGAGTCCTGAGGTGGGTGGGAGACTGGGTGGGGCTTCTCCCTTAAAATCCCCTTTATATCAGATATATGAAGGAAACAATTTTTAAAAATGCTAAATTTTAAAAAAAAAAGAGAAGAGAAGAGATACATGTACACACTAGGACTTCATAAAGAATTGCAGTGGAGAATTCTTTATAAAGCAAGTCTAAGTGTGTATGTGTGTATGTGTATTTCAGTTGTACATATATATAACTGATTTTAGAAAAAATATAACCCTACAGCTCCATCTATCTGTTGAATAAATTATATTTCAATTGAGATAGAAGCCACATTGTAGCTTAAATGTGTATAATATGCAAAACACACCAAGTAAAAATGTCCTTATTTAGGCATGGCCGCAGTAGCCTAGTGGTTAAAATCCTCGCCTTGCATGTGCCTAGATCTCATATGGGCACCAGTTCATGTCCCAGCTGTTCCACTTCCCAACCAACTCCCTGTTCATGGCCTGGGAAAGCAATTGAGGATGGCCCAAAGCCTTGGGACCCTGCTCATGTGGGAGACCCCTAAGAAACTCCTGGCTTCTGGCTTTGGAACTACTCAACTCCAGCCATTACAGTCACTTGGGAAATGAATGAGTGGATGAAAGATGTTCTCTGTCTCTCCTGCATGTCTGACTTTCCAGTAAAAAAAAAAAAAAAAAAAGAATGTCCTGAACATACTGCCATGAATGGCGCTCCCTGGCCTGTTTTGCAATAAAATTTACCTCATTGAATGAAATGAAACCATTAATAACTAGCGAAAGCCAAGGATTTGTTCAAGTCTCTCCTTAAACTTGAAACAAGATATGGGGGTAATGGTATGTCGTTATTTTTCTTATTTCATCCTGTTCCACATTGTTCTTTCAAAACATACCTTCTTCCTTATAAATACTTTGTTTTCAAGCATTTAATCATAGAGACAGAAAGCTCACCAACACAAAGACACTCACTCTGACAATGCATTTGTCCAACATGCCATTGTAAATCTTCTCCACATCTGGCAACAGGATCCCCTATAAGAGAGTATCCTTCATTGCAAGTGTATACTATGTTTTTCCCAACAGGAAATGTGGTACCTTCATCCTAAATGAAAACAAAATATGGAGAGAAGAGTTTTCCATTTCATATTTATGTTTCTTTATATTTGGCTTATAAATCACAGCTTCTTATAACCATCAGGCAACCTACATTCAAATGTCTGATTTAGAAAATCATGTATAAAGATATTTCCCCCACACAGTCTTAATCAAAAACACAAAGGACAACAGTAATTGAAGTTAAACCATAAATGTCCATGTACTACAATGGCAATGACTGCTCCAGAAATACTAGACACTACATGAGCATCTTATGACACTTGCTTTAGTACAAAGTGTCCCTCCCATGTTTGGAAAAGGTGGTTTATTGTCAGATTTTGAAAACATTTTTGTCAATCCAACTCTTCATAGTAAACTATTATGGTTACTCACTGGCAATTCTACTCACGAAGTGTCAGTATGAATACCCAGACATTTTAAAATCGTATCAGCATTTTCATGAAAGTTTAAGTTTCTCACTGATAGTTTTTTAGAGCAAGTATAACATTCATCTTCCCTCACTCTATCTACAAGAATGGAAATAATTCTAAGGCTGCATCAGATTCAAAGATATTTCATTGGCCTATAACGCTAGGTGAGTTTTCATGGTGAAGCAAGGGAAAATGAGAAGAACTAGGCGTCGGGAAGGAAGGAGTAATCACGCTCATTGGTGGTATCTCAGGGAAGTTGACAAGAAACAAAGGTCCCAAGCTGATGTTGAGTTTTGAGGAAAATGAGAAAGGATAAATACTCTGCTTTGGTTGTAGCCCCAGAAGTCTTCCTCTATGGGGCAAATGGACTTCAAGAAAGAATCTAACTCGACAGGGTCTAAACTTGGTCCTGTATCTATTAGAGAAATTTAGAAAATCAGACCCACAGGCTTTACCCTGAACGTACCAAATCAGAAAAAAAAAAATAGAGGGCAATGGATATGTAGCAATGTCTATCTTGAGTTCCCTGGTTGACTCTCATGCAGCCAGTCAAATAAGTATGGGGAAACCCTGGCTCCTAAAAAGGGTCCATGTAACACTGGAGTTTGGGATAACAGCTTCATTGTTCACTAAAATCTAAGAATTATGTTGGCATTGTTCTCTGAGCATGTTTCACTGAGTAATGCCATGAGCTATAGTAACTGTCAGGAGCACAGAGGTATTAGGATGCTAGATTCATTCTCTCTCTCTCTCTCTCTCTCTCTCTCTCTCTCCACACAAACACACACAGAGAGAGATACACACGCCCCTTTGATCTTCCAACAATACCAAAATCAGGGGAAGTTAAGTTCTCAGTAAGATATACTCAAGGACATGAAATTTGATTGGCAAATTTTCATGGAGAAAGCAAGGCTGGCAGATTGAGAATCCTGATGTCAATATCTACTGTGTGAGCCATGGAGCGATTTCTGTGACATTTGGGGCCAAGCCTCATCATAACAAGCACTTGGAACAGCACTAATTAAAAAAGCTCCAGAGCAAGGAAATTCCCCCCAGAATGATAAGTGGGGGATGATTCATGTTCCTTCCTAAACAACAAAATTGCTCTAACAGCCCACATCTCATAAGACACTGACTAAATATCTTGTTGACTCCTGAAAAAAATCCTAATACCTCATCCCCGCTCCCACATTTGTAAATAAAAAAGACTTCTTTGAGTGTCAATAAAGGAAACCTAATAGATGTATATGTTAATATGCAGAGTGGCAGCTATTTAGCAGTCCTATAGAATAATTACATTTCTAAATTATTGGATAGCCATACTGATCTCCAATACCTCAAAAGAAATAGTGCCTCTTCAAAAATTCTAATCACCTTGGGTTGAAGAATAAAAGTCATATACTGAAACCCTCACCACTAAAATAAAAATGTACATAGAAAACATTTTATAGCACATTTCACCACAGTAAATGGAAATGTATTATGGCCTCAGTAGAGAGATAGAACTTGCAATACTACAAAGAAAAAAATATCTTTCATAACCAACTTGAACAAATCCATCTTTCAAGGGAGGTGGTGATGGACAGAATTCTGTTGGCACCAAGGATAAAGGAAAGCAATGGGGTTCAAGTATCCTGAAAGAAAAAAAGAAAGAAATGAGTTATGATTAATTTGATTAATTTCTACAGTTTAGTAAGCAGTTTGTACCACACTGAATTGTTTCTATGCATCTAAAACAACTACACTCAAGTGTACTGATGTGTTTTATATCATTGTTTTAAACTTTTTAATTTGTTTTTATTTTTATTGAATGGTAGAGATATAGAGAGAAAGGAATACATGGAGAGAGCATTCATCCACCAGTTAGCTCCTCAAATGCCCACAACAACTGCGGTTAGGAAGGGCCAGAAGCCTGGAACTCCACTCTGGTCTCCCATGCAGGTGGCAGAGACTTAGGCACCTGAGTCATCGTCTGCCCCCTCTCAAGGTGTTCATTAGCAAGAAGCTGAAACTGGAATCAGAGCTGGGATGTGAGCCCAGGCACTGCCATGTGGCATGCGGGCATTCCAAGCAACATCTTCACCATTGAGCCAAACAACCACATCATTTTTAGAGCCAAATCTGGTCATATCCTGCAGTAGAGAACTCAGATATAAACTTAAACCATGGAAAGACAGTGATTTAAATAGCCTCTACATAAGAAACATGAAAAACTAAAAGAAAAGAAGAAAAGGCCTTTGAACAATACACCTACTCTACCTGATTTCTAAGGGTCACCTATTTAATAATCTGTTTAGTCTCTTGCCTTTTGTT
Organism: Ochotona curzoniae; assembly: GCF_017591425.1. Taxonomy (NCBI): domain Eukaryota; kingdom Metazoa; phylum Chordata; class Mammalia; order Lagomorpha; family Ochotonidae; genus Ochotona; species Ochotona curzoniae. The sequence goes on along the minus strand of NW_024465582.1, from coordinate 19,329,915 downwards.
CTGAAACACATTTAACATACACTTTTGTGTTGAAAATAAGATAACTAAAGTCAGTGATCCCAAGAAAGCCACAGCACAGCATTAGCAGCATTAGTTTTTACTGAGCATTCACTACTTGCCAACTACCATAACAGTGGCTTATATAACATTTGCTATCTCAACTCAAACTCACAGCAGTTTTATAAGACACAAAGAGTGCAGGCTCCGGAAGTTTGAATCATTTGTGTAAGTTTATGAACTAATAAATACCAAGGTTGGATTCATTAGACTACAACAAGTGTGCTTTTTCTACCTCTCATAAAACAAAAAGGCAAGTAAGGAATTGCAGTATCCACATTTTTTCTGATATATTATATAAATATGTATATATATTCTAATACATATGTATATATACACATATATAAATCCTGATACATATACACATACACATATTTATTTTTATATGTTATTTATATACATATAAAAGCCTTGATGAAAGCAAGTTTTGAAAAAGTTTGATGTAAGAGTGCTAAACATTAAAAGAAGATGGGGGAACAGAAGCCCCAATACCATTTCACTAATGGCAGTCCTTACAGTTCTTTACACTTGACCATCACAACTACCTCTTGGAGGAGCTTGTAATAAGATGATGATACTTTGTGCCATCCATCACTAAACACCACCTTTTAATAGCACCTCTGTGGTCAACATACCACCAGTGTTATCTCCTCCCTCAGACACAGAATACAAGAGAAAGTGCCAGAAATAGCCTGGGAATACAAGCTTCTGTATCAACAGAATTACTAGGCTCTCAAAGCAGTCTGAGCCTACCCAGAAACACGACACATTGATCATAATCTGACCACACTGAGCAGGAGGATACTTCTCCTCCTCGGAGCACCATGAATAGTGAAAATTTTCCAATTATCCCTTGGGACATGCCCCTCGCTGTGTGCATGTCCAATGGCAGGGGAAATGCATGCACCAGGCAGATCTCTCCTCCAGTACCCTCCTCCTCCCATAGACTCATACAATGAAAGCAGCATTCGCTTCCACCAGTATGTTTCCCAGGTTTCTGAGTCAAGAAATACTAGTTGTTGTATTGCAAAGCACCAAAGACTACTTATGTTGCTGCCAGACACCAAACACCTCATCCCTTTTTTCAATCTATGTAACCTCCAAACAATCTTGCTAGAACTTTTTGACAAGTCCCCGATAACGAAGAGATTACTAACAGTGTGAAACGGTGGAGTGTCACACAAGGAATCCTGACCTTGGGATATTTTGAATCAACTAAGCAATTTTGAAACACATTTTACAAGGAAAAATGGTGCCAGATTACTGAGATAATCAGCCAAAATTATTGCCTATCTCAAACATGTGCCTTTATGTTTAATCCAAAAAAATTAATATGGGACAGGGGATTATTTGAAATGCAGTCCAAAATTATTGAATGTTTAGTATGTGCTAGGTACTCTAATAATTATATTTAATCCTACTGGATTCTAACAACATTCTATTATTAAAGATTTACCTACTAGTGTAATTCCAAGTTTAGAGATATAACAAGTCACTCGCCCAAGATCACACAGCAAGTTGGTGGCAGGTCTGCTTGATGCCTAAGCTTCTGCTTATCTCAACCGACTGCCCTCAGCTGCCCTGCCTTTGGTAACACTGGTTCCAGAAAAACCTGAAGCTCACGAGCTCAAGTTAGTCATCGTGTGCCTTTCTCTCCTACAACTGACCCCAGTACCAAAGCACAAAACAACCACTGATACAAAGTGCCACTTAACTTAAAAAGCAAACAAACAAAAAAACAGAGAGCTCCTGTCTGCTGGTTCAACTCCTAAATGCTAGCTAGCAACAAGCAAGACTGGGTCAGGGCCAAAGCTGAGAGCTGACAGCTCAGTCCATGTCTCCCACATGAGTTTCAGGAACACAATCATTTGAAGCCTCATCTCTACCTCCCGCAGTCAGCCTTAGCAGGAAGAGGAAGTCAAGAGCCAGAAGCAGTTTTCAAGCTAAGGTATTCCAATTAAGAGCAAGGGCATCATAAGTGGCATCCTCAGCACTAGGCTAAATGCCCACCCCTCTTCTAAATCTTTAGGTGGAAGGAATTATGTATTGTTGGGAACACTGCAGAGGGCACTTGTTCTATGTAACTGTCAAGAGATCTGGTTACCGCAAATGCTGTAGCTCCTCATCTTCACACTGTCTGCTTTCTGTGGTTTCTCCAACACAGGCTTTCCCACCTGCACTGGGAGCAGGGTTATTGCACACCCGAGTCCTAGTTTTCTTCCCTTGGACACAGGAGCCCCACGGGGACCAGCAGCTCCAGCCTCCATCAATCCCTCCTGTAAGACAAAACAGATCACTTACTAAGTTGTTGGAGGGAAAGACCGCAGAGATGAGCGCTGGTCTTCTGCTGATGTGCTTGTGGAGGAAAGGGACAGCTCTGGCCATTGGTCTCCTCCCCTCTGTTCACTGAGGTTTTCCACAACGGCCAGAAGGGTTCCACACAATGTATTAAGACTCAATTGCTTACAAAAATATGCTAAATTTATCGATTATAGCACAATCATTTAAAAGCACTGTCACATACATTGTATCATTTCTTTATATCTCAGAACACAAATCAATGTGAGAATGAGATCTGTCACTATTTTCATTTAATAGAAATGGAATGTAAGGAAAATGTATTTAATGCTATCCCCAATGTTGTAATAGCAGCCAAGAGGCACATCAAGATTGTAAACTAGTCTTCTGGCTGAATCCAGACTCTTTTTTCTCACTTGACAGTCTCTTGATAAATCAAATAAATTACTGTCATTAAAGCAGTGATTGCTATGAGATATCACACAACCTACTGGGTACTCTAACCCCAGGGCTGGCACCACACAACATGAGAAAGTGCATTAAACAAGAAACAGATTTTTCAATCACTCATTTTAGCTCACTCCAACATCCTCCATTCTATAGTCACATTGACAATCCACCCTGGTCACCCATCAAATTTTCTGCATTGAAAAAGAGAGAGAATTTGTCCTATATTCCAGGAGCTGTTTCTCTAGCTGGAGAGTGAGCTCCTAAACCGTTCCCCAGAAGTGACGGTGTTTCACTTGTTCTTTCTCAGCTCCTCCTACTCTGTATGTACCACATCTCTCTATTTCCCAGCTCCACATCTGATCTTTAAGCACCACAAATCACACCTAAACTAAGTTGCATAAAAGTTTCCCTTGAACTTTTCGTGATCATACTGCTGCAATTAGGAAGCTATTTAGTAAAGTTGTCCCCTGGAATATGTTAATAGGAGGCAAAATTAAATTAATACATTGGGATGGTTGCCCCAAACCTTACCAGCAGAGAATACTTTCATTTCATAGATACATGGAAATGTAAACCACACAGGAATGAATCATGGTGGTGTAATTTACCAGGATAGGCCACTAGGGTAAGCAGCCCGGGCCAGGATGCCTCCTTCATGGTTGTCTATAAGCAACTATAGTCAAGCATGTATTTCTTCAGCAAACCTTCATTTAATGAAGCCTGTGAACCAAAACTTATTTAAAGCTCTGGGGAAAAGGAAAAGAATCAAACATCCCTGATCTTAAGGAATGAGCTTTCTACAGAGCAGAAATATACACATGAATGTAAAAACAAATATATATAAATTAGTCATATTTCAACTACTCCAGAAGTCAATTTCCCACAGCCTGGTACTAAGCGCTTGAAGCATCATGCACCCCGTTGAACACTTAGCAGATGTGCAACAAATATCTGTAAATGATTCCAGATGGCACACAATACAAGACAGAAATAGGGATGCTTCGAAGAGCTTGTCACTAGAAAGGTTAGCCAGTGCAACCTGAGCTCCACAGACCTTATTAACAAAACCTTGAGACAACTATGGAAGGATGGAAAATAGAGAATAGGGAGTGAAGGGCATAGTGGTACTGTTAATGCAGGTGTTTAAGTAGAAAAACATTAAAGTAGCTTAACTATGCTGGCTCTAACAAAAAGATGGGGAAAGCAAGGAGATTCTAAATTCTGTACTCGCCAACACACCCACTCCAGAGGGCAAAGGAGAGTAATTAATTCCCTTCACAATGTGAGCAACCAACTACAGAAAAACCAGCTGACTCACCTGCCTGATCCCCTATGAGGACTCCATGCTCACACGCCACACCATAGGTTTCCGGTTTGCAATGGCAGTGACACTGAGTCCCCACAACAGTGGCCATGCCACCGTTTTGACAAGGCCGGCAATGACAGGGGTCAAATTCATCCAGATACTCCTCCAGAGCTCGTTTCAGGTAGAGTCTTTTCACAGAAGCACAGGGCACTTCCTTTACCAGCTCATATAAAGGAGTCAGCTGTGTAGACAAAGACATCAGAATTAGTAACGAGAGTGTTACTCTTTTCACATTTAGACACAATCTTCATTTCAGCAAAATTAAAAGTTTCTCTTATAATGACTATAGTAGTACCCCCTTACCACACTGGGGGCACTGTTAAGATCTCCAGTAGATTCCTGAAACCATGGATGGCCCCAAATCCTGGATATACTGCTTTCCCTACAAATAAGTACCTATTATAAAGTTTTTAATTTATAAATTAGATCCATTGTGAGCATAACAACAATAATTAATAATAAAATAGTACTATATAAAATAGATAAGCTTATAGCTGTTTTTCGAAAACTTCTCTTTTGATATCGTTTACATCAGTTCTCCATGAATAACAAAAATTCTGGAAAACAAAATCAAAGACAACTGTGAAGTATTATACAATTCTTTATTGCTTGAATTAAAAAGAAAGAAATCTATTGTTTTGCCACAAATTCAAGACAAACCTAACAACAATAAAGATCAGATAAGGAAGGAATATTTTTTGGGCCGTCCTCGACTGCTTTCCCGGGCCACAGGCAGGGAGCTGGAAGGGAAGCAGGGCTGCCAGGATTAGAACCGGCGCCCATATGGGATCCCGGGTGTGCAAGGCGAGGACCTTAACCACTGCGCCACCACGCCGGGCCCCGAAGGAATATTTTTTATATATTGTATGCAAGCATAAAATTGAGAAAAAGGAAAACAACGCACTCATTTTCTAATTAATATTAGATTATTTTTAAGACAATCCATTACCACCTCATTAGAGGATAGACAAAAAGGAAATGCACTTAAAATACAGTAAGAAACAAATGAAGTTAAATTTTCAAATTCTGGGGCCCAGCATGGTGGCCTAATGGCTAAAGTCCTCGCCTTGAATGCGCCAGGATCCCATATGGGCTCTGGTTCTAATCCTGGCAGCCCCGCTTCCCATCCAGGTCCCTGCTTGTGGTCTGGGAAAGCAGTCAAGAGCAGATCAACCCAGCTATGACCATGGTGGCCACTAGGGGAGTGAATCATTGAACAGAAGATCTTCCTCTCTGTCTCTCCTCCTCTCTGAGCTAATCAGAAGCCAGCAGTCTCTCTCAACCGTTTGGGTGCAGGAGCCCAAAGACTTGAGCTACTTTCCAAGACCATAAGTAGGAGAGGTGGATTGGAAGTGGAGCAGTTAGGACACAAACCAGTACCTGCACCACAGGTGGGGGCCTAGTCTATCTAAGCCACAACAATGGTCCCAATGCTTTTCTTAATAAATTACTATACATAAAAGTACGTTACTGCTTTGAGTGGTACCTATCATTTTCCTTATGAGTGTCAGAGCTGATGCTTTAGAGAACTGCATCCCTCACCCCATTTTACCTGTAAGCTCTACGATCTTTGCTATTTTACACAGCAATATATATATTGATATATATATTGTGTTGTAAAAGAATTGACTGTATCAATAAAATGTGCTAAAATTCTGCCATCCAGTTTTGCTGTCGTCATTTATATGGCTTCAAGGTCCCAAGAGCCATGGTCCCAAGAAGAAAGGTGACCTGGCAGATGACAAGCAAACAAGCCCGAATACATTCCTCTTGTAAGCCTCTAATCCTCTAAGTTAGGGACCAATGAAAACATAATCAAGTTTAGGTCAAAAGTTTTACAAAATGCAAATTTTTCCATTAATTTCTCTTGGGATTTACAGGACATTTAACCTTTAAAATTGAACATTATATATGCACACAAAACATACCACACAAAACATAACTGGAATACAGAAAATGCTAATTACAATCATCTCTGTTTAACCATCTTAATTTAATCTCATTTTCTGAATGCAAATAAACACGACTGCTTCCTACTGCTTTAAGCAGATCAGCACATACCTTTTGCTTGATGACGCTGGGTGCATGAGTCACGGATTGTGCCCAGCTAGAATATCGTCTTCTGTTTCCAGCGGGATCGTTCATATCTAACCTGTTAAGGTCACCTGACAAGCCTGTATCTCCTCCTCTCACAACCAGCGGGAGACCTCGCAAGGTGTTATTCTGAGTTCCTATGCAGGAGAAATCAAGTGAAATGATTCATGATGCACAACAGAAAGTAAACAAAGGCCTAGAAGTAAAGAGTCGAAAAAAAATTGAACAGTAATCCATTGAATTCTGGATTCAGCAAATTGTGGAGACACTAAACGTGTGTGTGGTGGCCAGAGTGCTGTGCAACTATTCTGTATGATACTACAGTGGAGGGACACATGTGTGTATGTACTTGTCACAATCCATAAAACATACAACACCAAGAACTAAGCCCAATATAAACAATGAACTTTGTGCCGCTGACATGGTGACCTAGCGCACTAGCATCCCATATGGATACTAGTTCTGGTCTCGGCTGCTCCAGTTCTAATCCAACTCCCTGTTAACACCCTGGAAAAGCATTAGAGGGTGGCCAAAGGCCTTGGGCCTGTGCTCTCATGTAGGAAACCTGGAAGAAATACTTGACTTATAACTTCAGACTGGCCCTGCTCCAACCCTTGGAGCCAATTGGAGAATGAATCAACAAATGGGTTATCTCTCTGTCTCTCCCTCACTTTCTGTAACTCTGATTTTGAAATAAGATAGCAAATCTTTCAAAAGAACACACTTTGTGTGGTCATGATGTGTCACTGTAGATTCATGAACTATAACAAAAGTTCTTCTCTGGTGGGAAATGGCACTGAGGGTGGTCTAAATTTTTCATGGAAAAATAAATTAAAAGATACTTGTTTGGGTGTCAAAAAGAATTGAAATCTGGGGCTGACATGGTATACAGCTGCCTAATTCTCTGACCAGTGGTGCCAGTAGCCCATATGGACACCAGTTCATGTCCTGGCTCTCTGCTGCCTTGGAAAGCAGCAGAGGATGGCCCAAGACCCTGCATCCATATGGAAGATCCAAGAAAGCTCCTGGGCCCCAGCTTTCGCTCAGCTCAGCTCTAGCCACTGCAGCCATTTGAAGAGTGAACCAGAAGATGGAAGATCTCTCTCTACCTCTCCTTCTCTCTACATAGAATCTGCCTTTCAAATGAAAACAAATAATTAAAAAAAGAAAAGAATGGAAATCCATGCATGGTTTTTGATAATACATGTCTCCCATAAAATTTCTCATATGTAGGAAATTTATATATTGCATTGAATTTTGCTGTGAACCTAGAACTGCTCTCCAAAATCATTTTTTAATTAATCATGTCACAGGAGAGAATATTAAACATTATTGCCTATGTCCTTAATGTTCTTAGTTTGATAGGAGTAGCAGGCAGATAAACATCTTTCTTGGAAAATGCATCCATGCCCCACATCAGGGACCCTGGGATGGGCGGGAGGGTGGGTGTGGCTTCTCCCGTTGCCCCTTCCCTTCCTCCAGTTACAGGAAGGAAAAAAGAGAATGTGGGAACAATGGTCTTACCCACTGTCCTGTAGCCCTTGACCCTTTGAGCCCTAATCTACTATGGAAAGATCATAAACAAACAAATAAATAGATAAATAAAAATGCATCCATATATTTAGGGAGGAAATATTATGATATCTGCAACTTATTTGCAAATGGATCAGAAAATACATTTTAGATATATACTTATATTTGCTGAAAATCAGTTTTATGAGTGTGTAAATATAACACAGTGTCAAAACAATAATTGGGTTTTCTTTAAGATTTATTTTATTTTTTTATTGGAAAGGCAGCTATATGGAAAGAAGACACAGAGAGAAAGATCTTCCACCCACTGGTTCACTCCCCAAGTGGCCTCAACTGCCGGAGCTGAGCCTATCGGAAGCCAAGAGCCAGAAGCTTCTGCTGGGTCTCCCACGTGGGTGCAAGTTCCCAAGGCTTTGGGCCATCTTCTGTTGCCTTTACAAGCCATAATCAAGGAGCTGGATGGAAAGTAAAACAGCTGAGATATGAACCAGTGCCCATGTGGGATCCCAACAGATGCAAAGTGAGGACTTTTTCCACTAGGCTATTGCATCAGGCCCCCTAAAATGATAATTGTATTTAGGAGGTGGGTATATGGTTATATTAATACATAATATGGTATTAACTTTTTTCAGCTATATTATTACCATAATATAATAAAATACTTTCAATATCTCTGTATGCTTGGAAATTTCAAAAAACACGTTTGAAGGAAAATTATTGCATGATCTAACAATAAACAAAAAAGCTGTTGCTAGGAATACATTACCTAATACATGAAAAGTGTTCTGAAGGGCTTTGCTAATTAACGTTTCCCTGTCTGACAGGGCTGGATCCCAATACCTGACAGTGCTGGAACAGGAGATGGGTCACGTTAGACTGGGCCATGACACCACCCAGATTGAGAGTCATCCATTGGGTTTGGTGATTTCTCTTTCCTCCTTTGGTTTTCATATCTGTTTTTTTATCCTGATTCTTCATCATTCTCTCTTCTTTCTCAATGGCTTTATCTATGTGTTCTTTCATTTAACCATGCATTATTATTATGATGGCGCTGGTAGCCATCAGGATGAAAGCCTCACCCCTTAACATGGAACACTCACAGCTTACCTTTCTCTAGCTCCTTCTTCAATCTCTCAATGACTAACACACCAGCTTCACCATTCTAACCTCCAGCAGCAGCAGCAGCAAGCACCAAACCTTAACTATCCTACTTAAGTATTCTTACCATAATGTAGAACTAAACTTCCACTTAACATTGACACTATTATAGGGAAGTAAAATGGTATATGCCGAGAATCCATTTCCAATACAGAGCAGAAACACGGTGAAGTCCCACCCTGCATGCCTCACTGCTATGACCTATGAAAGACAGAGCAGGGGGTGAAAACAGCAGAGGGCCTGGCATGACAGCTCAGTGCTAAATCCTCACCTTACATACCCAGGTGCCATATGGATGCTGGTTTGTGTCCTGGCTGCTCCACTTCCCATCCAGATCCCAGTTTGTGGCCTAATGGAGCATGGCCCAAAGTGATTTGACCCTGTACCCATGTGGAACACCTGAAAGAAGCTTCTGGCCCCTGGCTTTGGACCATTTCATCTCTGGCTGTTGCAATCACTTGCTGGAGTGAACCAGTTAATGAAGATCTCTCTGTATCTCCTTCTCTCTGTAAATCCGTCTTTCCAATAAAAATAAATAAACCTTTTTCTTATTTAAAAAAAAATGAAAACTGTAAGGCACAACCACTGCTAAAACTTCAAAAGTGTTTGGAGATCAAGAATTAATTATTATTGGAGACAAAAAGGAGAAGAGGTGGAGACAGAGAAAGAGGAAGAGACAGATTAAGTTGATAAAGCACACTGCTTCTCATTTACCTGAAGCTGATTTTAAAGCTTTTTCCAGGTCTTTGCATGAGTGATCTGATGATGATATAAACAAAAACTGGAACTTCGAGGAACGACATTGGTTCTGCTCTAATGATTCAAAGCCTGGGAGGGAAAAGCACAAAGAGAGGATGCTTGGTTTCTACTTTCAATGAGTTTCTGTAAACACAGATGAGGAACAGGGAGACTAAGAGGTTGCTTCCTCACTGTGACTATCTACTCAAAAGCAGCATAACAAGTGCATACGCAAGTAACCGAATGGCCAAATACCAGGGGGAAAAAGAGCATTTTCTTTTGTTATTTTACTTCTGTTCACTCAGGCTAGGAGCAGAGGCCAGATAGGGAAGAATTAGGAGCGATTTCTACAGGAAAAAAAAAAAATGGAGTGGAAATGCAACAACTTGAAAACTGGTATTTTGCCCCAATTCCACCAAGTTTTTTAGGTGTACTGTACAGCAAATGGACAGAAGTGGGAGCACAACAGCCTCCAGCCTGCCTGGCTGAGATTTCACAAATTCTACGGTAAAAAAAACTCCAAAATCTCTAGCCCTGATGCAATCTTTTATCTTTAGAATCTGGCTCAATCACTTATCTTTAGAATCTGTAATTCCTAACATTTTTTCCATGACTCCTAACATTAGAAAGTGACAATTTCTTCTCTTTATCAATTGGAATTTTTGGAATTCCAGTGTAGGTTAGAAAATAATAAATCTGAGGAATATATTTTCTCCTCATATAATTTTACCAATTATTAGAATAGTCTCAGACTGCTTTTACATTGGGTTTCCTCTTGACAATTCAAACCGCAAAAAACAAAAACAATCAAACAAACAAACAAAAAAAAAACTTCTTTTTAAAATGCTTTCCTTTTCTTTTCCTGAAAGTTTCTCACTTGATGTTTTCTTTCTAAAGATCAGTTTATTTGAAAGGGCAAAGATGCAGCGAGAAAGGGAGGAACAGAGAAAGAGAGAAGGAGATTTTCCATCCACTGATTCACCTGCTAAAATGGCCACAGTGGCCAGGACTGAGCCAACCCCAAACCAGGATTCCAGAATTCTAAGATTTGAATCATACTTTGCTGTCTTCCATAGTGCGTGACCAATGAACTGGATCAGATGTGGAGCAATGGGGAACAGAACTGGAGCCTATATGGAATGATGGCATTGTAGACAGCAGCTTAATGCACTGTGCCACAATACCAGCCCCCATTTTATGTTTTTGACAATGAATCTGCAATCTTTTTAAAAGTCGCTGCGGGGCCCAGCAGAATAGCCTAGTGACTAAAGCCCTTGCCTTGCATGTGCCAGGATCCCATTTGGGCTCCAGTTCTATTCCCAGCGGCCCCGCTTCCCATCCGGCTCTCTGCTTGTGGCCTGGGAAAGCAGTCAAGGACGGCTCAAAGCCTTGGGACCCTGCACCCACATGGGAGGTCCAGAGAAAGCTCCTGGCTCCTGGCTTTGGATTGGCTCAGCTCTGGCCATTACAACCACTTGGGGGGTGAATCAACGGATGGAAGAGCTTTCTCTCTGTATATCCTCCTCTCTGTATATCTGACTCTCCAATAATTAAAAGTCGCTGCTTTTTAAGACATGTCTATAAATGTGGAAGAAACCTGGAGTAGAGAGCTACTTGGCTCATGGCCTGGGCTTGCACAGAGGAGAGGAACTCACTGGCAGAAAGTTCAGTTAACACACCAAAAGATGGGTAAATCAATCTTCTTCCACACATTCAGAAGTCAGGAGTCCCTCCACCATGGGTTCCAGAATTAAAAGGCCATATTACCATGTTGGCCTGCTCCAAACCCTCCAGTTAATTCCCTCCCCAGCAGTTCCACATGAGTTCTTCCTGTGTAATCTACAAAGTGGGTCCACAGCCCACAAAGGGGAAGGCAGGCCTGGGACACTGCTATTGTTTCCTTACTCACAAGTAATAACAATAAATCACAGGCAGACCGGATGGTGAGCAGGGATCCTATAACAAATATTCCCTAGGGAAGAATTAATAGCATCCCTTATATCCCGAAAGTTTTGACTGTATCTAAATTTAAACTTTACGTAGAATATAAGCTTCCTAATGTCAAATTATTGCTAAAAAAATTTTTTATGAACTTGGAAAGCTTTGTAAAAATTCTCTTTGTTTCATTTAATTGTTATAAAAATGGAGAGGTGAGGGGAAGAGAGAAATGAAACACTTTATTCCAAGCCACCTGCTGAGTGGATTGTTCTAAGAAACAGTGCCTCTGCCTTTGCTGTAAAAAATCCGTGCTCATACATTCATTTCCATCCTGCAAAACTAGACAAGGTGTGGGGATTGGCATTATGGAATAGTGAGTAAAGTCATCACCTGACCACCTGCAGTGCTGGCATTCCAAATAGGTGCTGGTTTGTATGCTAGTAGTTCTACTTCCTATCTAGCTTCTGCTAATGCCCTGAGAAAGCAACAAAGATGGGCCAGGGGCTGGTACAATAGCTCAACAGGCTAATCCTCCTGCAAATGTTGGCATCCCATCTGGGTGCCAGTTCTAATCCCAGCGGCCCTGTTTCCCACCCAATTCCCTGCTTATGGCCTGGGAAAGCAGAAGATGACCCAAAGGCTTGGCATCCTGCACCTGCATGGGAAACCTGGAAGAGGATCCTGGCTCTTAGCTTCAGATTGGATAGGCTCCAGTCATTGCAGCAATTTGGGGAGTAAGTCTCTATTTGTCAAAATTTAAAGCTTAAAGGTTTAGCCACATGTTATTTCCCCATTAAAATCCCTAAAATGCTTTTATATAACAATTTTTATACTGTACCATTTTGTTTGAGTTTTTCTGAATCCAAGTAAAATAGAACTCTGTATTCTCCTCCTAAGGACCCCGATTGCAGATAATGTGTCCCATATGAGTTGATTAATCTTCGATAAGCACTGTATTCATACAGAGAGGGAAGCTGGGAGAGTTCCTTCCAGAATGGCTCAGCAAGTTGCAAAAAATCTGGATTGTTGTTACGGAACTGAGCCACCTCAACAGTGTTCTGAACAACCATCAGCTGATAACTCTACAGGAAAAGGAAAAAGCAAAATAAATTTTAGGTGGAATAAAAAAAAAGGCAATGAAAGAATCCCCTACCAAGGCTCCCATCAACTGCCCCTTCAAATCTATCCAGATTTTGTCAGTTTTTCTTTTGAATTAATGATAAGACTTCTTTCAGGCCCACTCTGTACAACAAAATAAGAAAATTTTGAAGAATTTGAAAAAATTGTTGAATCCCAAACAGGAATAATCTCTTAATGGATATATCATGGTGATGTATTTTACATGTGACCTCTGGAGTCCTAAGACCAAGAATGCTTTCCTCCATGGGCAAACAAAATCAACTTCAACCATTGAATAGCTCCATTAATAAACATGCAAAATTCCGTATACCTTGGGACCACACCTTGACAATAACTCACAGGTAGCATGACCATGGAATTTGTCTTCCATAATGAGTTTTTTATATCCTAGGCTGCTTTAAAATGAGGTATTTTATACATTTCACAAGCATCCTTTCATGATCTCCAAAACAGATCAATCTTACACCAAATCCCCACATATGAACAATATAATATAGAGAAACATTTTTAGAGCTCATATTCTCCTGGTCAGCTTCTTAGTCATAAAACAAACAATATCAATATCATTGAACCTTCCTTACATGATCTGTTAATCAAGTTAATGACTCGGCAAAGGAGGTAAAATATGCAGATTATCAGTAATGATCTGAGTGAAAAATTCTTCAGCAATACGTGTATATAAATCTGCACAATCCATCTCAACTGTGTGAGCTTCCCAACATGAAAGTTTTAGTATTTCAAAGCAAACTATTCGAAAATAAGTTCTTCTAACTGTCCCAGATAAAAATTTGCTTTCTCAAAATAAAGTGTTTTTAAGATCTTTTGGCTTCATGCTGAGAAAAATAAACCTGCCAGTTTTAACATTTCAGAAGCACATTGCAAGCATTCAGTTTATTTTTAAAGAATTTATGCAAATTTAGAATAGCAGCATTAGTAATCATAAATGAAGAACTCAGAATAGTTTAAAATAGTGTTCAGGGTAATAAGTTTTTTTTTTAATCTATTTTTATTTGAAAGGCGTGTTTACATAGAGAGAAGGAAAGACAGGGCTCTTCCATCTTCTGGTTCATTCAGAGCTGGGCTGTTCCCATGCCAGAAGCTAGTATAAATACAGGGGCCAAATACTGGGCCCACCTTCAGCTGCTTTCCCAGCCATAAACAGAAAGCTGGATGAGAAGTGGGACTCAACTTGCAAGCCATCTCATGATGCCAGCACCACAGACAGAGACTTAACACACAGTGCCATAGCACCGACCCCAAGATAATTTTTATAACATTTTCAAATAAGAACAAATACTTCAATGAGAAATGAAAATCAGAAATAAGCATATTATCAAAGAGAATTAACAATATCCTAGTGCACCTTTTAAAGACATGCATTGTAGTGTCTCTCAAAGAAGATTTTATTACCCTGATTTCAATAGAAAAGTTAAAGCCTCATTAAAATAAATCTGCTATTGTTAGTAATATCTAAAACCACTAAAATGTAGAAAAGATAGCTGATATTTCATACTAACCTTTTTCTTGTGGATTTCATTATTATGTATGGCATGACTGTTTGAAGATGATGAAGATGAAAAAACCAAGAACCCTTTTCTATTAGATGACGTAGAGTCTGCTGATGTATGCTTTACATAAGACCAGCTACTGTTGTAAAACTCATAGTGTAAGTCATTATTCATTTTCACCTATAAAAGAAAAGATTTTGGAATAATCGAATTAAGGTTTTGAATATATCAAAAGCACTCTGGCATGGACCGTTTAACATGCATACTTTATATTATCTTCCCAAAAAAACAAAAACTTTTATTGACAAAATACTGTGGCACTCATGAAGAGCAGACCTGCAGGAGTGGAAGAGTTTAGCCTATCATGATAGTTTTAAGTCATCTATTTTTATGTGAAAGACAGATTTATAGAGAGAGAAGGAGAAACAGCGATATCTTCCATCAGCTGGTTCACTCCTGAAAGGGCTAGAGCTGAGCTTTTGAACTAAAGCCAGGATCCTGGAGCTTCTTTCAGGTCTCCCACGTGAGCCTTAACATGGGTCACATGGCATTGCTTTCCCAGGCACAGTAACAGGGTGCTGGATTGGAAGTGGCCCATGAGGGATGCTGATATTGCAGGCAGAGGTTACTACGCCATTATACCAGAATGCCAGCCCCGATTATGCTTTGTTAGGCATGTCATATGGCATCAGCTGTATCAATCTCAAGTGGCTCACAAACTGCCTTCTATACACAAATCTTCCGAATTCCTTTAAATTCAGTATTTAGCAAGAATGTGAATAAAGTAACAGATAATCTACCAGAGAGCTATTTCAAGCATTTCACTCTGGATTTCCCATCCAGCTGTTGCAGCCACTTGGGGAGTGAACCGGCAGATAGAAAATCTTTTTCTCTGTCTCTCCTTCTCTGTATATCTGCCTTTCCAATAAAAAATAAAATATTTTTAAAAAAATTAACATATACCCTGTCCACAGGGGACACACACCACTCAAATCCATCAGATAATCACCCTATGTAACAATACTCTGTCTTAAAAGAGTGGCTGGAGTTGTTTAAAGATTAACCTGAGTCTTCTTGTAAAAATTTTGTGCTATTTTAAAATTCTAGACAACTAGAAACCTCAAATCCATTGAATCAATAAATAAAGTACAACATGCCAAGCTGGCATTGCAGCATGGTAGACAGTCTCCACTCGAACCACAATACCCATATGGGCAATGGCTCTGGGTTGTATCTTGGCTGCTCCATTTGCTCAGCTGTCTACCAATGGCCTGGGAAAAGCATAGGAAGATGAATAAATTACTTGGGACATTGCCACCCACATGCCACAAATATGTCAAAAGAAGAGAGAGATTTCATCAGGATATCATTATGCTGTGAAATTGGTTTAAAAGTTAGATGTGGGCCAGGTGCAGCAGCCTAGTGGCTAAAGTTCTTGCCTTGCACATGCCCAAATCTCTTATGGGCACCAGTCTGTGTGCCAGTTGTTGTTCCACTTCCCATTCAGTTCCCTACTTGTGGCCTGAGAAAGCAGTGGAAGATGGACCAAGGCCTTGGAACCTTGCACCACATGACAGACACGGATGAAGCTCCTGGTTCCTGGTTTCAGACAGGCTCAACTCTGGCTTTTGGGGTCACTTGGGGAGTGAACTAGCAGACAGAGGATCCTCCTCTCTGTCTCTCCTTGTCTCTGTAAATCTGACTTTCCAATAAACAAATAAATTAATAATCATAAATCTTTTTAAGTTAAATGCAAATTTTCAACTCAAGCTGAAGAACAGATCATCTACAGTCATCCCTCACTATCCTAGGGGGATTGGTTCTAGCAGACTCCTGGAGTATCAAAACCTATGGATGTTCTAGTTCCTCCTATAAATTGGCATAGCATTTGCATATAACCTGCACACCTTCAATCATTCACCAAGTCTTCTCAGGTCATCATGACCTCCGTTAAGGATGATCACCGTCGTTTCCTAGCCTGATTCCTTTGCTCAGGTCCGACATAAGAGCAGCATTGGTGATTTCCTTCTTAACCATCCTAGCAGCTCTTTTCTAATCAAATTAAAATTTTTTTCTACCTTCTGATCACTTCGACTCTTTATTATAACTCCTCATAATTCACTCTGTATTCCTGCTAGCTTTTGTACCTTGCAGCTGACATCAACATAGACACTCAAATTCGGGTCCAAGGTTGTCCTATATAAACCTCAGTGCTAAACAAAACAGATTATAAAAGAGGTGGACCAATGCTGCTTTAATATTTACTTACTAGCAGACACCTGCCAACTAGCAGACAGCTGAATACATAGTGGATCCTCCCTAGGTCAATTTCCTTGAAGTACTGAGGCCGTTCACCACCTCCCTACCCACACTGGGGTTAGCACTCAGAAGACTGACATGGCCTGTTGCTGCCAGCTCACCTCCCTCGGGCTAGATATTGAACACCCCCCTATTCCTTGCTCAAGAACAAGCTATAATTTCCCCCTCTTTCTGACAAACGCCTTCGCATTCAGTGACTGGGAAGACAATTCAGATGTCAATCCAATAACTAAGCCCTACTGAGGAAAAGGAATGTCAGGATCATGCTGTTAGGAAATGACTCCTGTTGCTCAGACGCTGCAGACGTGGGCCATGGCCACTTTCCAGCTGACTCAGAAGCATTCTTCCCTTTTATTTTCCCTGCTCTGCAACTTGAAATACACACGTAAGTCAATAATAATGAAAGAATTTGAGACACCCTATCCTAGAAACAAAGGGCAAAATATAATTCTCTACACTTGTGTACCTCACATTATGTCTTCTGGCCAAAGGTTAAATTGCAACACACTCAAGGGCAATTCAAAGAGCTCATGGAAAAATGAATCTGAGATAAGCTTCTTTTGGTGCAAAATATGCTTGAAATTCATGCATAGATTGTTGTTTTTATTTATTTTGCAATAAGGATATTCCATGGACTTTTTGAGGAGCACTCCTCTGTGTGAATATCAAATTTTTTGCATTGAAGTAGATCTATCCTCCAATTTCGATTTCCATAGCACTTTTGAAGCTCCCTCACAGTATTCACCACGTAGAATTTAGAACTTAAAAAGGCATTAAATGCAATACATGTGGTGAGTTAAATGTAAGTGAAAAGTAAAAGCTTCCGAGCGCTGATGCGCTAGAAGCACTCTGCACTGATTTAGTGACTTGGATTAAGTCAGCTGAACTTCTCCAAGTCTCAGTTTCTAGATGTATGCATGCCACAGTACACATTCAAAAACCAGTAGCTACTATTATTTTAAAGAACATTTAACTTTTAATTTCATATTTCAAAACTTTAAAATGTGAGGATGGCACTGTGGAGAAGCACAGTAAGCTCCTGTTTGGGATGCCAGAATTCTGTTTCTGAGTGCCTGTTTGAATTTCAGTTGCTCTGCTTTCACTCTCTGCTCTGTGTCCACGTGCCTGGAAAAGCAGGAGAAGCTAGCCCAAGAGTTTGGGCCCCTGCCACCTTTACGGAGGACCAGATGGAGTTCCCGGCTCCCGGCGTCAGCTTGCCCAACCTCGGCTGTTGGCGATCTTTTCAGGAGTGAGTCAGCAGGTGCATGGTCTCATCTACTATGTATGTATGTATGTATGTATGTATGTATCTATCTATCTACACTGTCTCTTCCTCTCTCTCATCATTTCAAATAAATAAGTAAATACTTTTAAATAAATTCATAAATGTTACTGATTTATTGAAAGTTGGGGAATTTGTGAGCTTGTTATTTATAATTGAAGCCGTTTTTTAGAAAAGACTGATTTTACATAAGTAAAAGACCCTTTTATCTGAAAATCCTAGTAGTCTTAAATTGAAAATTTGGGATTAACAGATAAGGAAAGCTGAACTGGGTATTGAGGGCATCCTAGGGGAATATGGGAGGAAAGAACTGAGAAAGGATCTTAGCAGAGGACACTAAGAAAGCAATTCAAACACGATATCAGAAACTTCATTTGCTTAAGGCTGTAGAACAATGCCAAGTTGCAGGATGCCAACTGACGTTGCTAAAGTGTGTTTTTCTTTATCGCAACAAAAGATATCTCCTCTTTTCTCCCTCAACATCTTCAGATCACTAAGCCAATAACCATTTTGCATGCATATATTTTGTGTTGAAATAGAGAAACTAGATGAGTTGTACATGAAAGGGGGTGGGGGGAAGCATTTGAGAGGCAGAAGCCTGGAGCCAGAGGCGGGCTGAGATCACAAGCAAAATGAGGAAAGTCAGGCCATACCGTACTGGCACAGGCAAGCATGTGGGACAGATGTTGTTTTCCACACTGCTGACAAGGGTCTCAACAGATACTAGCACTTGGGAACTCGACCTTACAAAGGTTAGCAAATATCCTACAAAGAGCAGGGTGACCTTAAAAAACTCTTGCTTGTGTGTGTGACACTGCTGTGCAAGAATGTGCAAGGCATTCTCATAAGAAAAAAATGGACAAAGTAATAAAAATGTCATCTGTATCAGCATGAACAAATCTCAGATCTACAGCTTTTGAGTCAAAAAGAAATAATGGAAGAATATTCCTTTCTATTTCTATAAATGGAAAAAAATCTGAAAAAAAAAATCTGAAACACAAATTTGAAACTGAAACACAAAACTGAAACACAAATTTTTCTTTAGGGACAGAGACACAGAGAGAATAAGCATGTTTCTATGTGAAACAAGAAACTGACTCTTCCAAAGTTTTAAATGACTGAGCCCGGAGTGTGTGTATCAGAAACATTTCCCCTCAGTTGCTGATGTCTATGCATGTGGAGACAGGATGTCCAGATACACATGGGAGACATGACAGCCAGCTCCTCTAGGCCAGCTGGGACGTCAACTGCCTCATTAGAGGATGGAAAGCAAACCAGGTTGGACAATCTCCTGGCCAAGCTTTGCAGCATGTTCCTGGGTCTGTGGATGCACCAAGGTGGACTTGGTCAACCAACAGTCCTTAAACAGATTTTCTCAGCCATGGAGCAATGAATCCAACAATTTCTCAGACCTATCAAAACTACTCGAGTAACACCCTTGGAATGCTCTATCCCATATTGGGGTGTCTAAGCTGTCATCAAATGACCATCCCCAAATCCCTGAGTGCTGATGCAGTTTGAAAGCAAGGATCAGCCTTTTCCCCTTCCCCCTCCTTGTGAACACAAGAGAAAAAAAAAAACATTTAAAGCACCCACTTTCTTCCATACCTCCACCTTCCCCACTCTAATCAGAGGCCCACACGGACATGCATTCCTGCCAATCATGTGGACAATATTAAAAACAAAATTAAAAATTAAGTAAATTTAAAAAGAGGCATGTAGATGTGTCAGCTTGAATGACACAAATTGTTTTCCCTTATCCTGTACCTAAGGGTTAAAGAATATGTATTTTTTATATAAGAAACATTTGTTTATTTGAAAAACAGAGTTAGAAAGAAAACGGGGAGGGGGGAAAAAGAGGGAGAAAAGGAGACAGGGAGACAGAAGGAGAATCAATCTTCCATCCACTGGTTCACTCTCCGAAAGGTAGCAAAGGCTGGGGCTAGGCTGTCTGAAGCCAGGACCAAGGAAATGCTCCCAGGTTTCCCACATGGGTGGAGAGGCCCAATCATTTGCGAGCATCTTCCACGGTTTTCATAGACATATTAGCAGGGAGCTGGATAAGATGTGGTTCAGCCAGGACACAAACTAACTCCTGTATAGATGCTGGCATTGCAGACGACAGCCTAACCTGCTACAGCACAACGGTCCTGAGTATGTATTTGTTGAAGCCACATGAAACATTTATAAAAGCTAATCACATATTGGCACATTGATAAACTCTCCACAAATAGCAAAATGTTCACATCATATAAATAGCGATCTCTGACAATTCATTGATTAAATGTCAGCAAGGTATAAGTACCTGGAATGTGTAGGAGAGGATATTTCCACTCAGTCTGTAATACTGTTTTCCATCACCACTAAACACCTTTCTGCACTGACCGCCAAAGCTTTTGGTATTGATGATTTTTCTGGTAAATTGGCCAGTGAGTGCATTATAACTGTTGGAAGAAAGAAAAGGAAATGTATATGTATGTGCTGGAGGTAGTGATGGGAAGGCAGTTAAAAACCAGATATAGCAGTTGCTGAAACAAATCCTCATTAGAGAACTCTGGACACTCTCAAAGCACGGTAAAGCACTTCCTTTGAGAGCAGCATTCTAATGCATACAATGCATTATCCATGTTCGCTGCTTGGTATAATAGCTAGAAATAACAACTGGAAATTTCAACAGGCTTTCAGCCTACAAACACGTTTGGGAAACATGCAGCCCTGTTGTATCTATGGCAACAGCTAGTTTCCAGTTGAATCTGTACATAAAACCAATATGATTAAGGTTACTCTTGAGAAGAGCTCTCTACAGCCAATTTCAACTAATTGCCTCTTGGTATGCTGAATTTTACACTCTATAATCTCATTCAGTTTCTCTGCTAATAAATATTAAAGTGCCATCAAAAAATCACACCATCTATCACTCTTCAACAGATTATTTTTAAAGATTTATTTTTATTAGAAAGTTAGATATAGAGAGAGGAGGAGAAACAGAGGAGGAGAGATCTTTGGTTCACTGATTAACTCCCCAAGCAGCCACAATGGCTGGAGCTGGTCTGATCTGAAGCCAGGAGCCTGGAGCATCTGCCATGTCTCCCACACAGGTGCAGGGTCTCAAGATTTTGGGACATCCTCGACTGTTTTCTCAGGCCACAAGCAGGGAGCTGGCAGGGAAGCAGGGTCGCTGGGATTAAAACTGGCACCCATATGGGATCCCAGGCATGTAAGGCAAGGACGTTAGCCACAAGGCTACCACGCCAGGCCCAAATAGGTTATTTTTAAACTGGGCACTCAGTATTGTGGCATGGTAGGTGCCTGTGACACTGGCATCCCATATGAGTGGCAGTTGGAGACCCAGCTACTTCGCTTTTGATCCAGCTCCCTGTTAACATGACTGGGAAAGCACTGGAGGATGGCCCAAGTGAGAGACACAGAAGCTTCTGGCTCTTGGCTCTGGAGAGTGAACCAGCGGTGGTGAGATCTCTCTCTCTCTGTCTCTTCGTTTTTCTCTCACTCTCCTTAATTCTTTCAAATGAATAAATAAATCTTTCTTTTTTAACAAAGACTCTGAACTCTTAAGTCAGATAACCCATGAGAGTTCCTCAGAGATTTTGGTTTTTTGTTGTTTGTTTGTTTGTTTTTGGAAAGGCACACCAGGATTTTCCCCAAGTTCATTTGGCAATGGCAGTCTCATTTCAACCTGGGCTTTACAAAACTATTACTTCCTCCTTCCCCTGCCTGCTCTGATTCTGCTTTCTCTTCATTTTCTTGAGTAGCTCTACATTCTCCCTCCTTCTCCTTCTTCATTAGACTCTCCAGTCTCCTCATGGAGCACCCAACTGTCCAGGTTTACCTGGATACAGGATTTTCAGTGCCAAATTCAGGTCTTCCCCAGGAAAATCTTACCGCATACACCCACAGGTACACAGCTGGGGATTTTATTAATTACTTTAGAATGTGGCAAAGAGCTCTAAGCCACTAAAAGCGTCACCTGCTAGGTGATTTGTTGTTAGATTTACTGGACCATAAGATAAAATAATACTAAAAATTACAAACCACCGATTTACACAGGCGGCTGCCCAGCACCTTACCCCAGTCCAATAAGTTCTATGTTGGGAGGAGGCTTGTCAATGTCACAGAAAGGTCTGCCGTCTGAGTCCTCACATTTGTCTTCATCAGCACTATCCTCTTCACAGTCAGAATCCCCATTGCAAACCAACGATTTGCTGATGCACTGACCTGAGCACAAGAAAAGCCCCGTGCAGATAAAAAAAAAGAAGAAGAAGAAGCAGAGAAATTTATAGAATCAAAATTGCCTTATCCCCCATCTCCAATACTGCCCAAATGTGAAATGGAGATAAATCCTCAGAAGGTCTGGGAAGAGACAAGCAACTATTTTGGTCTCCATTGTACAGCACACCACAGTTGATTCTTACCTTGTCCAAAATTGAAAACAGAAGGTGAATTGAAAATTCCAGGCTCTCACCCACAATCATCCCATAGTTTGTCCAAATCCTGCAAAATCACACTAGGCCAGCCATTAGAACTAAAGATTACACTCCTGTTCTCCAGTTTTTTAATTCCTTTCTATAATCACTAAAGTTGTGCTTCCCTTGATGACTTAGATTCATAAGCTTTGAGAGCATAACAATTGGGTAAAAAGTTCAAAATCATGTATATTCTTGGTACACTATTCTATTTAAGACTGGGTATTAGGATACAAATATGCATAAAATTTGCACAAAAGTGGTCTTTTCTAGATTCACATGCTTTACAGTTGAACAGGAAAGATATAGTTCATCATAATTCAGCAATATGATTTTTATGATATCATTAGCCCAGAATTCCAAGAAAGTGCTGCAATGTATCAGAGAACCTAGCACCTGCCTGTCTCCTCAGCATCATATCCAGCCACTCTCAGATGACCTGCCATGTACTGCCATCCTACTGGGAGGCTTGCAGGAATGAAATATCAGGCTTTCTCTAATCTCTAATGCTCCTGCCTTCCTTGAAGGCTAGTCCTCCTTCAGGCTCTATGATGCACGTCCTTCCTCTGTGTCTTCACAGTATGCGTTATCAACTGTCCCCAGAGTATGCAACAGGTACCCCACTGTACTGTCACCTGATGCAATGCAGCAAAGACTGTTGAGCATCTATTATGCATTTCAGATGCCAAAATGAAAAAAACATAGTCTTTATCTTCAAGAAACTCACAGTCTAGTACGGGAAGCATTCAGGCCAACAATAACCAGGATGACAGATGGTATAAGACACATAGAGGAAGGTAGAGCAGTGCTTTGCCAGCATCTTCTATCAGTTGGGGGTTTAGGAATGCTTCCCAGAGCAGATGTCATCTGATCTAGATTTTGAAACTAGACTAGGAGGTTGACAGGCATTGTTGAGGAGTACGTCCAATGCAGGGATTTTTTTTAATTCTATTCTGGCCATTAAACTCTAATATTTTTGAGGTGAAAAATATATGTTTCATTTATCTATGTCCACAATCCTCAACACTGTATATATGTGTGTGTGATACATTGTGATACAATATATAATTACATTACATTAATGTGTCATAACAAAAAAATAAACATATACTAAAATTGTTAAATTAATCTGACTGCAGAAATATAAACCAGTCAATAGGTTAACTAACACTCAATACCTAAGCCGTGCTCATTCATCTCATGCACGCAGGTGATATGTCTTGCTCCTTGCTTAGCTAACTTAAGCTGCTTTATTTGTAGATGCAATAATTTGAGCAGTAACACTGTTTGCTTCCAGCTTTGGTATAAAAATCAGACTCACGCTTCATCTCCAACAAAAACAGTATCAAGAACTGTGTGGTCCATCAACAGTCATAATTTCTATTCAAAGAGGCAATATCATTCTCATTTTTATTATCAGATGTGTTTGAAACAATAATGGCTGAGTATGTAATTAGTTCACCAGTAAAAACTCTTCTAATATTGAGGATAGATTAATTTATAGGCCAATATGAATCCAATGAAATCCAACAAATACACACTGAGTAAGTTAAATGAACAGTATTTGAATTTACTCTTCATGCTGCACTCCTGGAAAACAAATTACCTGAAAAACATCTGAAACGGTCTCCACATCCCTCCTCTGTTGGACATCCCCGGGTAGGCTCACAAGGTTGGGTTTCAAAAGCATCTCCAGCACAAGGATGGCCCCCATACTGCCCATAGACAGCAACTGGCCGCCTGCGAGTCTAAACACAAAACAGGTGGTACCTTCCTATGTGTCTCCAATTCACTTTATCTGAGTAACACAATTCAAGAGCAATCTGTACCATTTGAGAAACAACATCAGGACATCTGCTCTGGTGTTCTATAGAAGAAAAAGCTTCAAAATCAATTAATCTGCTTGGGTCAATGTCACTTGGGTTATCTCAGACAGAGAGCGAGCTCCAAACCATACATTTGTTTCCAGGTTAAGTTTTTAAAAATTGTTTTTAGTGAGTTATGGAAAAAAAGATTTGAAAGAGTCACACTCAGTTGAGTAGACACATAGCAGATACGTTACCATTCAGATGAAGGCTTTCACTCAAAGCTATGTATAAAGAGCTAATTAAGGAAAGGTAGAAAGAACTTTGCTGAGAGTGGGCGAGAAGAATGAGAAGGAATGTTAAGTTGAATGAAGTCAAGGAAACCTTTAGAAAATTGGTGGCAATTCATTTGAGTTGAACCTTAAGCCTTCCTCAGGAAAACAAGGCAAAGAAAAAAAGAGTTTATGGGGCGATTTTACAATACAGAAGTCAATTATATCAAAATATATAAATACATATTTTGGATATATATATATCTCCAAAGTAGTTCAAAAGTAAGGTCATATCCATGATGAGATTTTTGAGACTATCAAAAACATTGACCTCTGCAGTAGAACACACTTAAAAAAAATGAATCTGTGAAAGAATATAGGAAAATTGAGAAACCAAAGCTAAATAAAAATTTATTACTAGTCTGTTTTAAAATTAATTTAACCCTCCTTTTATAAACGTAAAAATCCACAACATCCTTTTCCTCCCCACTGGCAATCAAAGGTACATTCTCAGACTTCTGTACTCACCTTTTCTCCATTACTAAAAAGGAAACATATCTGAGCCTTCCGAGGATTTAAACCATGAACAAAGATTCACAGAGAAGAGTACATATACAAGCTAATGTTGACTGCATTCATCTGTTCTAAATAGGGTTTGTTTGGAACAAGGGGTCATGGTCATGAAATCTGAATTCCGAGTATGTTTACATCAGCCACAGGTTCGCTGTCTGCAGCTTTCATGTCTTTACAGACAGACCCTGAGGAAAATGGCTAGGAAGTGCAAGCTGCTGAAGTTTTTGCTTTGATTTTTTTTTTTTCTGTCTTTAATTGAGGAAGACAACTTCTAACACGGCTTATCAACGTGTCTTTCCCTGAGGTTCCTAAGCAGGTTGGGGTGTTTGTACAGGTAATACTTTCCTCTGCACAGCACCACCATGCCCTTGATGGCTGGTACTCTCTGTAGCCTCACTCTCACCTGTCAGATTCTGATCTTCTGACCCCTTTTTCATTTGCACTTGTCTTCGGCTGAGCAAAAACTTTGTTTGCTAATATAGAAGTATATATATTGCATACTGACCTTCATTCAGAAGGAAAAAAATTACTTCTGTGAAAAATATCTTCTAACCCTCCACTTCTACTTAATGTTCTTTCTTACTTATCATTTACACAATGTTTTATGCACTTGGTTTTTCTTTGACTTACACCTCATTTTTTTATGTTCCTGGTTGCCTGTAACTATAATTATCTGTAATATTTGCTAGAAGCCAAATTCATCATTTCTGTGACTTGTTTTAAAACATTACGCATGTAGGTGATAAATAAATGTTTTATAAAAATGACAATCATGATTATGCTGAAAAACAGAAGTTATTTTCTACAACATGATTCTAAATATATCTTATCTAAATTTGATCCCTTTATACATGTTTAAATATTAATACATTTAAGAACTTTAAAGCGAACATGCTTCTAAGAATCTATCTTAAGTATGTTATGAGAAGACAGATAGCCAATCACAAAAATATTCATAAAGTTTGTTTTTAATAATAGAAACAAAAAGAACCTAAATGTCAAATAGCAGAAAAGTGGATAAATAAGAAGGTAGATTCATATAATGGAACATAATATAGTATGTTAGGCTAAAATAATAGAACATAAACATGCATGTTAATATACATAAGTAATATGTAAAATATAATCCTATTTTTTAAAATTGTAAACACACAGAAAATAAGCTTAAGGAAAAAAATACTAAGATGCTGCTACATCTCCTTACTAATGGTGAAATTCTGAATCATGCTCTCTTCCTAATTTTTTTATATTTTCTCCAATGAAAATTTTGTAGTAAAGAAAAACTGGCATTTCCAGCAGCACTCTATAATATCTCAGATCAAGTCTCTTGTTTGTATTACACTAGGGTATTACACTTCAAAACTGCAAAACATTTGATTTGATATTGATAGCTGAATACATGTGAAGTAAAACAAAGCAACTATTTTACTAACTCACTGGAGTTTTCTTGGAATGAGAAAATCTGAATCCAGCCATTACTAAATAATCTGAATTATCTACTACTTTCATCTCATGCTTCACTATTTCTCTAACAAGGAGTTAGGAGTCGCCTCTGTCTTTTGGTCTATGTACGTTTCTAGACAACAGTAACATTTATAAAAGTCCTTCAAAAAACACAATGGAAAAACAGAAGGAAAATGAAAATCTTTGAAGAAAAATAAATACAGGAATGACTACCATATTCAAGTATTTCACATTTTTTCTCATTTCAAAATCACTTACATAATTTCCCAGAAATATTAACATGTATTAGTGAACATTCAGAAGTTAATATCATTGTGAAAAAGCCCATGCTCCCTGTGCACGTAAATAATCAAATACAAAGTTTTGTTACCTGCGTCTTGGTACAGCCACTGCACTCTGACCAAGAGCCATAGGAACCCCACTGGCAATTGATTGGAGAAGAGGCACTGTCACAGTGGCAAATTCCCCATCACAAAGCAGGTGCACAAATGAGGAAGATGCAAAGAATAGTCAAGACAAAGAATAGTTAAAAACTCTTTCAAGTTTTTTCTAAAGAGATAACTGAAAGTATCCCAAAATATATAAAAATGGGGTAACTCATTTTCTTAAAAGGTTAACATTTATTAAAGATCTGTTACAAACTACATACTATGAAGACAGTAGAATATAGCAATAATAAGAGACAGGACACTGACTTGATAGAGGAAAAGACAGACATTAAAAAAAATCATAATAATACAACACATGTAATTTGATAGATTTCATAACAGGACTGTGAAGTATATAATGTGATATGGAAACATGGATAAGGGAGCATTTGGAGTTGGCAGGCCAGGGGAGAACATAGAGGAGGAAGGTGTTATGGCCTTTGAGAGCTTGTGAATGATAAGTTGAAAAGAATCCAAAAACAACTGAGAGATAGCAGCTCTAATAAGACCCCATGGGAATTGGGAAGCTAAAAACCAGTAGAAGGCAACTAGTTAAAAATTTAAAGTATTCTCTCAGTTCATTTAGACCACTTCTCAAGCACACACCCACGTGGAGCAGTCTTGAGCTCAGACAATTCCACTGATATAAAATGCATGTGAAAAATGGAGAGTTGATTTACACAATGCTCAACTCCTGGCCAAGTCATATAGGAGTCGTCTAAGACAAGAAGTAATCTTTACCTAAAACAAGGTCCCACAAGAAGTAAAGAGCCAAGACTCCTGGTTTCTGGATTTGTAGCACACTGGCAGGCTAGGAAATACCCAGGGTCAAGGGGATAAACTTAAAGATTGTCAGGTCACCCCAATCCTGTTCTGTAGCGTGTGTTTGCCTGGGAGAGTTTATGGAACCAGCCTTGCTAGCTTGAAATTTTCGAAAGGCACCAATGTTACAAAAAGCCTGAGTACTTTTAATGTAGAAATACTCATTAAGCTGACTGTGAATTATCTAGTTTGTGTCCCAGGGAGAGGTTTCCCCAGGAAGAGCTCTGACTGTTAGGATCCAGACAACATTTTCTAAGGGTTACACTTAAAGATCAAATAGCGAACTGAGGTAGACATCTGACGTGCCTGCATCCCATATCACTGTGCCTGGTTGTGGTCCTAGCCACTCTGCTTCCCGTCCAGCTGCTGGCTAATACTCTACTTTCCGTCACTGCTGCTCACATGAGAGCTTCAGGCTGAATTCTAGGCTTCCGGTTTTAGCCTGACTGCAGTCCTATCTATTGTGAGCATTTGGGAAGTAAACCATTTGATGAAATACTCTCAATATCTCTGTGTCTGTCTCTCTGTCTCCCTCTCCCTCTCTTCCACCCTCTCCATGCCTTTCAAATAAAGTAAAATTTAATACTTTAAAAAACAATGCTTTGGAACATATAGATCTGTTTTAAGTCTCTGAATTACAGGTAAAATCATGGAATGGGACACAGACCTGGAGTTATTTTTAATATACATCTTTCTTTCTTACAAGGAACAACAATAATATGGTAAAACTAAAATCAATAAGCAAAATTATAATAATAAAATACATACTTTGTTGCATTGACCTAGTCAGCCATTGTGCTGTCCATGCTGTAAGGGTGCCCTGTAGCTGGTTTCCAGTATTAGGACCTTTCACTGAACCTCAGTTCTACTCAAGGAAGTATCAGCTACTGGTCAGGAAACAATCACCAGTCCTTGAAAAGGAGAGAGTTTCCACTGGTTTGTATGAGTGTCGAGTGTGAGACGGGCAGAATCAGGCTGGACTGCAGCACGCATTGGTTGTGTAGAAGACAGGGCTGGAAACAGAACTGACCCAGCAATTGCAACCACCAGCATATGCATAAGCCAATTGGGCCAGCGGACTGTGCTAGACCCTGTACTGGCACGCACACACAAGAATCAGGTCTGGGATCACCTCTGACAAAGTTTTTTGGGGATCCCTCTAACTGAACTGCAGATCTCAGAACTCCAACCATGAAGAGAAGTGCAGGTTCCATGGTCTGGCCACGGAGTGCATGTGTCCAAGCTGAGCCTCCTCAGAGGCTCAGACACAGTGGTAGACAGCAT
This sequence comes from Ochotona curzoniae, assembly GCF_017591425.1. Taxonomy (NCBI): domain Eukaryota; kingdom Metazoa; phylum Chordata; class Mammalia; order Lagomorpha; family Ochotonidae; genus Ochotona; species Ochotona curzoniae. Next base: position 19,300,905 of record NW_024465582.1, on the reverse strand, counting down.
ATCCAGGTGCACATGGAGGAGATGGCAGTGCATTGGAATCTGCAGAGGACACCTGGTACCACAACAGAGGATGGAGGACAGAACAAATTGATCATCTGCTCCAGCCATGTGTTGGCAGTGAAAATCTGGACAAATGGAGACTCTAAAGTGGACTATGTCAGCCAGTGGATTCGGAAGAGATTCCATCGTGCTTGGCTTGGCAAGATTGGCAGCAATACAGAACTGTTGAATTATCAAAACCACTTGAGCAGTGCCCTCAGAGCATGACCCACATCGGGGACCCTGGGATGCGTGGGAGGCTGGGTGGGGCTTTTCTTCTTATCTCTCCCCTTACCCCAGATAAAGAAAAAAATTAATGTGGAAACAATGGTCTTACCCACTTATCTGTAGCCCTTGACCTTTTGTGCCCTTATCAACTATGTAAAGATTAGCAAATAAAATAATAATTTTTTAAAAATAAAAGGGGGAGGGCCCGGCGACGTGGCCTAGTGGCTAAAGTCCTTTCCTTGAACGCGCTGGGATCCATATGGGCGCAGGTTCTAATCCCAGCGGCTCCATTTCCATCCAGCTCCCTGCTTGTAGCCTGGGAGGTCAGTTGAGGATGGCCCAATGCTTTGCGACCCTGCACCCGTGTGGGAGACATGGAGGAAGTTCCTGCCTTCTGACTCTGGATCGGCTCAGCACTGGCCGTTGCACTCACTTGGGGAGTGAATCGTCTGATGGAAGATCTTCCTCTCTATTTCTCCTCCTCTCTATATGTCTGACTTTGTAATAAAAATAAATAAATCTTTAAAAATAAATAAATAAAAGAGGGAGCTTTAGGTCTTAGGACCACAATAGAGTCACTAACCTCCCCTTCCACTGTCTGCGTTTCTCTACATTTAGATCCATCTCAGGGTGACAGCAAGTGTGCCAAACTATTGTTCTTCCTTAGCCAATATCTGAGCTTGTTAACCATTATGAGATGTTCTTCAATTTTCAGTAAGTTATTCTTTGATTTTCAATGTGACTGATGTTTTAACTTGATTCAATGCATTCATCTACCCAACAAGGACAGTGTAAAATCCATAACCAAACTTGGGCTGTGGCATGATCAACTCAGGCAACCGATTGCTTCCAAGTTTAAATCTTCAATTTGTCTTACCAAATAAACTTTGAGTTTCAACCAGACTCTTACTGTTTTTTTTTTTTCAGTTAACAGTTACCATTGCATTTTCTACAAATATGGAAAGGCAAAATACATTGAAGAAATAAACACGCTGAAACTTCAATGTAAAAATCCAGGCATATCAAAGAATTTCCTTCAAATGATTTCAAAAGGGTTTTAAATGGTTTTTACACACAATACAAAAAATTCTCACCTTGAAAAACTTTCAAATTCTCCCATAAATCCCATCAAAATGAATAAGCTGACTGCCTGCAGAAGAAAAAAATAAAGTGTTAATTTGTCTTGCATTTCTTTAATAAGGTGAAAACTAATACATTCATGAAAGTCAAGAATTGTGAGTAGGCAGTACAAAGAATGAAAGAATCATAGAGAAGGTCAAATGACTCTGCTTTTGTGTTTCCTTTTTAGAAGTTTCATGGTTCCTCAAAGAATTAAAAATAGAAAAAGATTAAAAATGAACATATAATCCAGTAATCCTCCTTACTCTGTATACAGGAAATAAAGTGAGTATGTTAAAGAGATTTCACTCCCATGTTCACGGTAGCCAAGACATGGAATCAACACGTGTTCATCAAAGGATGAAGAGATTAAAAGTAGAATGGGTTAAAATTATGTCTCGCAAATAATAATGAAAAGAAGGGAAAGAAGTAAGGGGATTGAGGGAAGGAAAGGAGGAGGGGTGTGAAAAGTATGCTTATCTATTTACAAGACTATCCATAAAATACATGAAATTTGTTCTCTTTGTATTAATAAACACTTCAATGTATATAAAAATAAACGTGGTATATAAATATTGATACATGTAGAGTAGTCAGTTAGACAGCTGTAACTAGGGCTCTCCAGGTTAGGACACCTGCCATTCAGTGCAAGTAAAACTGCCTCTCATCTGGAGCCAGAGAGACAGTTGTGGTCAGCTCTTCCTGCCCCACGAATGACCCCACCATCAGATACGCCATGGCAAATCCTTTCTGACCATTAAAACTACTCCTCTGCCCTTGGGTGCTTTTCGAAGGGAAGGAGTAGGCAAAATTCCTCCACTTTATACCACTGTGCCACCTCTCCAAATGCCTCTGTCTACTTCAACATCAGAGCAGGAGGAGTGACAGGCAAAGGAGTCAAAAAGGACCTTGCTTGGCTGATCCGGTTGGAGTCTGGTGATGGTAAACCAGAGCAAGTTAGATATCATCATGCCAATTTGTTATCTCTCATGGTGTTTTGTACTCTGTGGCACAAATGATTCATCCTTCAGGTCATCATTTCTGACCCTCTCTAGCACCTGTTTCCTCTGAATCTTTCCATACTGATGCCATCTGTTGGGACGGCTGCATCCAGTCAGCCTTTGGGACAGATGCCCTGACAACCCAAGTGTGGCTCCTTTCCAGAGGGTCACATCTGGTTTGTGGATCACCTGCACACTGACCTAGGGCTTACTGTTGTTGGCATTAGGGTAGAAAACTGACAAATACAAAGCAATCTTTCTCTCTTTGCTCTCCTTTATTCTCTCTCTCCCCCTCCTCTCTCTCTCTCTCTCTCTGTCACCTATGTCTGTTCTGTCTCTACTCCCAAATAAAACGAAAATAAAATTTAAAATTTTCAATTTAAAAAATATGGAAATCCTGAATAATTATCTTAGCCTATGACTCTCAATCAAAATGGGCGTCATGAAATAAGTTATTATTGACGTCATTTTTGATGGTTACCATGGTTACTGGAGAAGGGTGGAGTTTGCTTCCAACCCAACCCAGAACGGATGGCAGAATTCCGGCAGACCCATCAGGCTGTGAAACCACTGTTGCACCAACGAGGGGCACAAAACTATATCCCCCAGCAAATAAGGGCCAAGGCGACTGCTGTTTTGACTTCTGCATCAAGGGGGTTTAAAAGGCCCCTGCACATCTCTTTGTAGCTCTTCTTCCTCGTAGTCCTCTCCCTCACGTATACCTTCCTGCTCCACGGGGAAGGGAAGCCCATGACCGTGGCTCCCCGGACTAAAGGTCATCTAAATTATTTTGATATATTTGGCTGAGTTATTCTTTCCCTGATGGTCAGCGAATCTGACCATTTTTACATGAGTTTTAAAAGAATCTCAACAAAATTTTTAAATCCACTTTGAACTGTAAGTGCCTTTGTCACCATGTACATGTTCCTTATTATTGGCTCAGAACAAGGCCAACTCTGTTCACTAGTTATGAAACTCACTGACCAAAAGGAACTTTTTTTGAAACTTTGCCAGCTGATTCTATGAAAAGAAAGCAGTTGCTCTTCCTTGCCACTGAGTGGGGAGGATGGGGAGCAGGCAGGGGTGGGGAGAGCACCTTATCAAATGGACAAAACAGAGAGAGATAAAACACAAATAGAAATCAAAGCATGAAACACACATCTCTAAGACATCTGTAAAAAATAGCTTAGTAGAGAAGGTATGAAACTCTTGTACTGCATCAATGTACGTAAGATGGAGCTGAATCTCTCCTTTCCCGGCACTGACTGGGCCATGGCTCTAGCTCATTCACTTAATGAATTCCGGCTCCAGCCCTGATCACAGTCTTCACTGGGCTTGACCACATCCTGACATTCTATGAATCACTCCTCGGGCCCACAGACCTCAAGCTCAGCTCAGTTCTGGGAGTGCAGAATCGTGGCTGGCCTACAGCCAGCTCAGATAGAAGCCCCTTTGGCCCTGAAGTCCTTCTCAAATAACCCAAACTTAAGTTGCTGCCTATCCTGGAGATACAAAAAGAATCAAAATGGATAAACTTATGTGGATGGATGACAGCAGGCTGAGACAAAAAGATTATGTCCCTTGGAAAGCCCCAATACGGAAAGCTGTCCTTTGGTCTTAATAACCCAAAGTTTTTTCAAGTTGCCTTCTTCAAAGCAATCACAACAGCATTGTCCTGTCCTTCAGGCTTACTGCAAAAACATGAACATCTATTCAAATATAGATAGAAACTATGCAGCAAGCTGGAATGAAAGAATTCCTTTGTTTGTTGACACTCTATCAACCAATTAAAAGATAAAAGCATGCTTATTATCAGAGCAGTAAAATGTCATCATAACCAATGACTGTGAACACATTTTTAAGCACAAAGCAATTATTAAGATGTCTCATCATAAAAATGAGGAAATTGATTGACAGTTAATACAAACACTTGGAGAAAGCATGTTAGCTAGAAGACTTTAGGAAAAGCATCAATCTTTTCAAGTTAACATATATTCTAAATTTTTAAATCAAAGTATAAGGTGAGGGGCCCAGAGCAATAGCCTAGTGGCTAAAGTCCTCGCCTTGCACATGCCAGGATCCCTTATAGGCAACGGTTCATATCCCAGCAGCCCCGCTTCCCTTACAGCTCCCTGCTTGTGGCCTGGGAAAGCAGTCAAGGTCGGCCCAAGTCTAGAGATCCTGTACCTACATGGGAGACCCAGATGAAGCTCCTGGCTCCTGGTTTTGAATTGGCTCAGTTCCAGCCACTGTGGCCACTAAGGGAGTAAATCAACGGACAGAAGATCTTCCTCTCTCTCTCTGTATATCTGACTTTCCAATAAAATAAAATGTCTTTTCATAAATACAAGCTGCAGTAATAGAAATTAGATTATATCATAAGTCTAAATTGTAAAGCTGAATGGTATTCAAAGGTCGTAACATTAAATAACTGAGCTGTGAAATTTGTGTTTAATTTTAATTACTCAATTCCACATAATATATGAGTTATTTAAGATTCATTCCTCTTGGACTCAGCGCAGTAGCCTTGTGGCTATAGTCCTTGACTTGCAAGCATCGGGGTTCCATAGGGTACTGATTCATATCCTGGGTGCTGCACTTTACTTCCAGCTTCCTGCTTGTGGCATGGGAAAACAGTAGAGAATGGCCCAAAGCCTTGGGATCCTGCACCTGCATGAGAGACCCAGAAGAAGCTCCTGGCTTGGGATCAGCTCAGCTCTGGCCATTTGGGTCACTTGAGGAGTGAACCAGTGGATGGAAGATTTTTCTCTCTGCCTATCCTTCTCTCTATAAATCTGACTTTCCAAAAAAAGTAAATAAATATATATATAAAAAAAAAGATTCGTTACTCACTCCTCCTTCAAACCCATTGGTAAGTGGGCACAGATTCAGTCCGGCAAATGTGCAGCCCAGGCACCTCAGAAGCAATCCAGCAGCTGGTAGGCTATCAAATTATTTTCCAACATAATAATGTAACACTTTTTAGGTTTAAATATCAAAATTTATAAGAACAAAATGATAATACCAATTTCAATTTATTTTTGCTTCTGAAATATTCCATCTATAATAGTGATAGATTGTATGAATCTTTTGCCTTCCTATAATAGTGATGTGTTTAAGCTATTCTTTGGTTGAAGAGCATTTTTTGTCTCAACATCTGGCCATTTCACAGTGGGCCATTTATCCTTACTAAACCTTTCATTTCCTCCTACCTGCTTGAATTGTCTGTCTTCACAGTCCTAACCTTTCACTCAGGATTCCAAATTCTAAATTTCCTTGTGGTAAACTTTGCTTTTCTAAAAAACCCTGAAATAAGGAAATTCATATTGCTTGACCCTAAATCACAACAAATAAAGAAAACAAAACAAAACAAAAAATCATGGAGGAAACATTTCTCTAAGAAATAACAACAGCACATTTGCAAATCCTTATCTATTTCTTAGGACTTTCAGAAACATTGCCTCCAATTCTTTATCCCAAGCTATAATTTGGCTACAAACTAAGTCACTTTGATAAACCCACTGTTGAATATATTTAAATAAGAATACATAAAAGTCAGTCTCAGATCTTGTCTATTTTTCCATGCCTCTCTCCTTCCATGAAAGATTAAGCATTCCCCACCTTTTCAGAAGGCTTCATTTTAAAGGAAAGAAGTTATTCCCTTACCTTCATGTTTAGGCAAACACTCCTGGGCAGAAGAAAGAATGGAATTTTCCTCTGTGAGTCTCCAAGAAGTTTATAAGAGCAGGAAGAGCCCAGCAGGCAGCCTCCTTCTCCACCTCTCTCTGCTCTGGGTTATCTTGGCACTCACACATGGAGCAACTGATTCTTAGATGCAGCCTCTGCCCCAACCAGATTCCCCAGGGACATCAGGGTCTCTTCCCCCAACCTTTGCATGTAACCTTTGTCTTGGAGCCAGATGTTTCTTATCAATGACAAAGGCCTTAGCCACAGACAGCTGGAACTCACTGGAAGCTAAAGATATGTTTCTGCAAAAAAAAAAAAAAAAAAAAAGCATATCTACAAATCAGGACAGCTAGCAAATGTTCTTGACTCAATGTTTCAGTGATTTTCCTCCAAAAGAGACTATCAAGCAAAGGGTGAGCCTGCTTCCTATTTCCATCCACTAAATCAAACAGGTATTTTTTACGATTCTCTTGAAGGATGTCATGCATCAGACTTTGAGAAGACTTTGTGGGAGAAAAGATCTAAAACGCAATTCTGTCACATAAATTGTAAATGGAATGTTCTGGAGTAGAATTTCTTTCCCAATAAAGTACAGCCTAACACAATGCAATAGCCATTCCTTTGTGTTTAACTTTCTTTTTTTTTTTCACAGTATTCATGAATGGAGTTTTAATTTTTTTTCCACTTTTTTATTATATTTTTGACAATCTTCACATAGTTAATTAGGGCAAAAAGGATGTGTTTAACTTTCACAAAACGATCACAAAATATATTTTTTGTTTGCTTACTAATCTATTTCAGGGTTCCACTAATTGTCTCAAGAACTTACCAGCCCTTCAATACGTTACTCTGCTTGAAAGTTCCTATCAGTGTCATCTTCAACTGTTACCTGACCTTTCTTTGCCAGATCTTCACATGTCTGTAACTTTATTTTGAGTCTAGCAGTTCTCCAATGTCACTTTCATAGATTTCATGAACTAATACATTTTTCTTAAGATCTCAGATTTCCTACTGAAAGTAAGCTACAATTCCATTTGTTTTGTTTGGTCAAAAATTCGGATTCTCCCTGATGGGACATTTCAATGGTTAGATAGACTTAACTGTTACTAGAAAAGCAAATCAAAGTTGAAACTAATATTATAAGTAAACATTTTTATCTCTGTGCACTTGGCAATTTTGATGACTTCCTTCCTGTATCCGAAGTACTCACATAATAGGGACAACCCCTGCCCCTGTGCTTACAAATTAATGAATCCTTTCCAGAAATAAAATTTTCACATCTTTGGTTGAAATTTTTAGTGATCTGTATATGAGAAATTTTGCCAGTGAAGATAATCCCTGGCTCCTGAAATAAATTTGTTTTTATTTAACTCAAGTTAATTCCAGATGCCACAGACTCTTAAAGTACAAACGTGCAAGTCCGCATTCAGTGACTGTCAATGACTACTCTCAGAAGTAGATTCAAAGAAAAGAATTCAATTACAGGAATTTGGGAGGCTCTGCTTTTGTTTTGAGATGTGACCCTAGAAATCACGGCTGGCATGCAGACGTGAGAGTGCAAAGGGAAGGGGCAGCGGCAGTGCACTGGAATTCATTCTCCGGGTGAATCTCAGAAGGCAAAGCAGAGCACGCCTCAGAGTGAGTCTGATTAAGGGCTGGAAGTTGGGATGTTTACCCACCAAGACCCTGTCCAAGGCTGGTAAAGGTGGTGTCTGGATTTGGGACATCTGCTCGCTGTCATTTCTAGCTTGCCTGCCAGAAAAAGGAAAAGGTTGGGGGCAGATACTGTAGCATAGCACACTAATCCCCCATCTGTGGGTGCTGGTTCATGTCCTGGCTGCTCTGCTTGTGATCCAGTTCCCTGCTAATGATCTGGGAAATCAGCAAAGGATGACCCAAACCCTTGGGCACCTGCATCCATGTGGGAGACCCAGACGAAGCTCCTGTGTCCCAGTTTTGGACCAGCCCAGCTCTGGAAGTAGCAGCCATTTGAGCAATAAGCTAATGGATGCAAGCTCTCGCTCTCTCTCTCTCAGTAATTCTGACTTTCAAGTAAAATAATAAATCATTTTTAAAAACAAAAAGTTTCAGTAGCATTGCAGATAATCTGCAGGTGTTTGTCTTCATCATGGAGCTGCAGGTGGTGAGGCCTGGGGAAGACACTAAGAACATTGGCTATAGTGGCTTTTATTCCTTCATTAATTTGCTGATTCTAAATTCAAGAAATGTATATTGAAGAGGTGTACTGTGATAGTCAGGTCCTTATTCTGACAGGTCCTTGTTTATTTCCAGTCTTTACTACCTATAAATAACCCTACTAGTCCATTTATGTATCCTTAATTTAGATGATGATTTGAATGTCTCTCTAATACTTTAGAGCTTGAATTGTTGATCTGAGGCATTCTGCAGATTATTCAATGTTAAAAGGTTTGCAGAAATACTATTTCCCTGTCTTGCTTTCATGGTCTCATTTCTACATCTTTGATTTCACATTAGCATTTTGTCTGCCTGAAATTTCAATGGAGAAGCCACTAGAACAATTTAAAGACCTTAAATATACATAAGAGCTACACTGAGGAGATTTTAACTGCCAGTATAAATTGCATGGACTTTATTTAAAGGTCAGTGGAAATTTACCCATGGGAAGCTTTTAAGAAAAAAACAAGGACCTAGCGTGGTAGCCTAGTGGCTAATGTCTCACCTTGCATACGCCAGGATTCCATATGGGCCCCCATTCTGTTCCTGGCTGCTCCACTTCCCATCCAGCTCCCTGCTTGTGGACTGGGAAAGCAGTCAAGGATGGTCCAAAGCCTTGGAACCCTGCACCCTTGTGGAAAATCTGGAAGAAGCCCGTGGCTCCTGGCTTCGGTTTGGCACAGCTCTGGGGCTGTTGCAGCCACTTAGGGGGTGAACCAGCTGATTGAAAATCATCCTCTCTGTATCTCCTTCTCTGTCTATGTCTGTCTTTCCAATAAAAATAAAATAAATCTTTTTTAAAAAGAAAAAAAATGGTGTTCATCATGGCTAAACAACAACAGCGTGAAGATAGCATAAGAAGGGTAATGGGGGAAGTCTTTGGAATTTAGCAGTTCAGGCAAGAAACATCAAGCCCTCTTTAAGAAAAGACAGGTAAAACAAAACAAAAAAAGGAGAGAGAATAGACAGGTAAGAGGGCTAGGAAGATTCACAATATATAATGATTAGACACAATTTCAAGTCTGATTGACTAGCATAATTGGAAGAATCTAGGAACAAACTGAAGAAGGAAAATAGTCCAAGAGAAAAGGATGGTTCGGGAAAGGTAGCATTTTTACTTCAAGGAAGACATCCAGCTAAAATTGTAAATATTTTTGGAAGGAGATATTTCTTGGAGAGCATCTGATCTGCATCCCTTGGCTGACATCCAACACGTAAGTGAACAGGTATAATTACTCAGAGAAAGAAGAAAGCCAAAAAGGAAATAGAGAGACGAAGTGAAATCTGTACTCTGCAGCCTCGGGCCAGTTTGGGAGAATTTCAAGAATGGGCCAGTCAACAACAACAAAAGCCACACGGAGGTCAAAGAGAATGAGTATTAGTGAGGGAGCATACCACCATGCAATGAGAAGCCTGTTGACAAGCTTAAGGCAGAGTTTGCCGATCTATTTTCCCTAAGACTCTGCTGTTGCAAGACACAATAGAAAAAATATGAACTTTGTGGTTAAGTAAATGTAAGAAATTATATAGCAAGATCTTCATAAAGTTCATGAAAAATATATACTATGTAAAAATGCTATGTATGATTTTCAAAAGTTTTTGCCCTAAAATTAATTTATCTAGGAATAGCATTTTCCATGAGCTTTTAAAGCCTTCTTCCACAGAGCAGGCTTTCTTAATCTCTACACTGCTGACCTTCTGGGTCTCACAGTTCTTTGGAAAGGGCTGCCCTGCACAAGGAAGGATGTTCAGCAGTGTCCACAGGCCCTAGAAGTCAGTGCATCCTTCCCTGGTCACGATGATCAAAAATATTTCCAGACTTTGTCAAGTGTCCCCTTGGGGGCAAACAAGCCCTCCCCTCCTTCACTGAATGGGAGTCACTGTGGCAATGTCTATTCCCAGCAAATGCCCGGCCACAGGAGACTATCACTGTGGTTTAGGACATTAAGCTACTGCCTGTAGACCAGCATCCCATATGAGCACTGTTTCAAACCCTGGCTGCTCCACTTTCAATCCAGCTTCCTGCTAATGCGCCTGGGAAAATAGTGGAGGATAGCCCAACTGCTTGGGCCCCTGTACCCAATGAGAAAAGGAAGAAGCTCCTGGCTTCTAGCTTTAGCCAGGCCAAGTCCTGGTTGTGCACCGGTGGATGGAAGATGTCTCTCTGTGTCTCTCTTATACCATCTATAACTCTGCGTTTCAAATGAATAAAATAAATCCTTTTTTAAAAATGCCCAGCCATGAACACGTTCATTGTAAATCCTAAAAATCTAGTCCATTATAAATTAACTGCTGTGAAAATCTGCAGCAAATAAAAGTGGTGGGGCTTTCCCCCCATCCCCATTTTTCTTTTTATTCGAGAAACACAGTAAAGAGACAGATAAAAAAAGGCAGATCTTCCAGCCACAGGTTCATTCCCTAACTTCCTGCGACAGCTAGGATTGGACTACGGTCCTCCACATGCTTAGCTGAGACCAGAATCCTTGAGGGATCAGCTATGGCCTCCCAGGATGAAGACGAACAGGAAGTTGGATAGGAAGAATAGCTGGGACTCGGGACAGGCACTCTGATAGGAGCCACGGGCATCAAACATCCACCTCCTAATAACACTTTTTAAGCTTTTTCATCCCACAATTTCACAAGGTTACCTGAATGCAGAACTTGGATTTCTAACAGCCCCCAAAACTGGGGGGTTTTTGGCAAACAGAATCTGAGCAATACCAAAATCAGTACGGGAAAAAATGATTTCTCCAAGAACTGGAAAAGATCAGCAAGGGTCCAGCTCTCTCCTCATCTCTTTGACCCACCAGTTCTTTTCCACATGCCCTCCCCTCAGTTCCCTTGGCAGAGCCTCAAAAACCATATGAGCCCCATCAGAGCATTGATAACACCAAGGCGCTGTCCTGGTCCACCACAGGGAGAGACTTGGAAAAACATTTTAACGAGGCTGTTTCATTTATTAACTATTAAATTCTGTTCTGTGTTGTTCCAACAGATTGCGCCGGCCTGGGAGCGGGGTGCCGGGGTTGGTGCGAGGGAAGGATGGCTTAAGACCAATGAATTCACTGGATAGAAGCTTGTGCTAAAATGAAATCACTGAGATGAAGGCGACCAGGAGTTGGAGCGAAGAAGCAACAGCAGCCCCTGGCGGCAGGCTGCAGCTCCGGCGTGAAAACGCTGGAGAAGGACAGGGGCTCCCAGGCAAGCGCTTGTTAAGCTAATAAGTACTCCAGGTGGTATCGTCTTTTCCATTAAAGTGTCACTGTGTGAACCGTTTGAGAATGAAAAATGGCTGCCCGGCGGTGCTTTATCCAAAGGAAGATTTCAGCCAAGTAATGCTTGTTCAATGCTTTATTATTATACCTAATGAGATGCTGCCCACCTCTGGGGATAGCACTGCCTTAAACACAGTGATTCCTACATTAATTTAAAGTGGGGTCACCAGACCCCATACTCCCTGTTGGCTCTATTCCTTCATAAGGCTGTTGCTTAAAGTTTAAGTAGATTTTTTAAAATACTTTTTCAGGGTTTCACCTTTGATAGATGTCACTGTCCTTTTTATGGCGATGCTGGCCAAGCTTTTGCCCTGGGTGGCCCTAATACCTGCAGGTGGGAAGGACCAAATTACAGCCTGGAGGCGGTAAGACATTTCATCCTGGGTGCTGGGGGGTGGCAGGCACTTGCTGTATGGAGGGGAAGGATGGCATCTGCTGAGGTTTCTGAATGAAATCTGCAGTTTCAGTTCTCTGCGATGGACATCCAGGCAGCAGCAGGCAAGGCCAAGACACATTTCATTTGGTTTCGATTTGAGTTAAGTCAAACAGCTCTGAGGAGGAAGCTGTGAAATGCAAAGCCATCAGTGATTCTGTAACTGTGTTATGTGCAAGAAGGCGACTGTCAGAGGACAAGGCCATTGATCAGATCTACACTTCAGGCCAATAACACCCAAGCAGCAAAAGAAGTGGATTTCTATTTTCTGGTTTTTCTCTAGACCAAGAGTTTTGCATGCAGTAGACCATCACCACTGCCTCCCGTGGTACACATGGACAGGCAGCTGAAGTCCAGATCCAGAAGTGGGTATCAAAACTTTGCACTCCATGCCTTAACCAGTATCTACATGCTATGGTGAGCACCCATCCCTTCAGATAGATTCGCTGTTCTTAGTCCAGTGCTGGCTTGCTTTTCCCTTCATTTGTTTGTTTGCAGAGATTGCAGTGTGATAAGGATACACATAGCTCTACCAGAAGCAGGAATCAAACTGAAATGTTTCACAAGCACCAAGGCCAAAAGGAAGTTCTGGAAGACAGGTGTAAAGATTTATCGATCTTGGGCCCAGCATGGTAGCCTAGTGGCTAAAGTCCTTTCCTTTTATGCTCCGAGATCCCATATGGGTGCCAGTTCTAATCCCAGTAGCCCCGCTTCCCATCAAGGTCCCTGCTTATGGTCTGGGAAAGCAGTTGAGGACAGCCCAATGCCTTGGGACTCTGCACCTGCGTGGGAGACCTAGAAGAAGCTTCAGGCTTTGAATCAGCTCAACTCCGGCCATTGCAGCTACTTAGGGAGTGAATCATCAAACAGAAAATCTTTCTCTCTGTCTCTCCTCCTCCTGTAAATCTGGCTTTCCAATAAAAATAAATAAATATTTTTAAAGAGAAAGAGATTTATTGATCTTTACTTTAGTGCACTGCCAGTATGTCTCCTTTTTATATGATGATGCTCTAAATGCATTGTTTTCCACAGTGAGCCTATGAGTAAATATCTCTAATCCTTGGTATTTAAATCTACATGAAGATGTAATAAATCACACAGACTCCCAAAGGGGTTGGTCATATTCTCACACCTTCTTCAGCTTCTACTGGATGAGCTCTTTTCCAGAAGGAAGTGTTGCTTGCCAAAAAAGCATTAGACAAACCTTGTTTCAATTTTCAGCTTTGTCATTTATTCTCTTAAACCTCTGTTTTCTGACATTGAAAAAGGATAATGAGATTTTCTTTAGAGCATTGTTGAGATTTCAGATATAAAATGCATACTAAAGCACCCTGAGCACATATGGGCTCCACATCTAAGAACAGCAAAAGAAAACACACATACATAAATGTGAGCCAGAGAAGAATTTTAATAAAAGAGTTTGCATTCAGATATGTCCCTGAAGACACACCCACGGGCTCGCTGTTGCCACATAATGTCCTATCCTGCCTCAGAACTCAGCCAACAAAGTGGACATCATCACCTGAGACCCCTGGATCTTGCACTTCCAGAAACATGAACCAAGCTAAGCATTTGTTTAAAAAAAAAAAAATTTTGTGGGCCCAGCACAATGGCTCAATGACTAAATTCTCACCTTGTGCACACCAGGATATCATATAGGTGCCAGTTGTAATCCCAGCAGCTCCACTTCCCATCCAGCTCCCTATTTGTGGCCTGGAAAAGTAGCTAAGGATAGCCCAAAGCCTTGGGACCCTGCACCTGCATGGGAAACCTGGAAGAAGCTCCTGGCTTTGGATCACCTCAGCTCTGGTTGTTGGGGCCACTTGGGGAGTAAACTAGTAGATACAGATCTTTTCTCTGTCTCTTCTCTCTATAAATTTGCCTTTCCAATAATAAATAAATAAATAGGTCTTTTAAATATGAAAAGTATTCCTGGATATATTTTATATTTAGTTGGAAGGCCAGCTTTCTGAAACAATCAAATCAACTTACAAACACTAAGTCTGGATCAAATTAATAGTTACCATTATATGGTTTGATCCTTATGGGTCTCAGAAGCTAGTTGTTGAATATGTAAGCCTACCTTAATATGCATATGATCTAAAATGGACTGATTTCTCCAGCTTATCAAAGATCAAAATCATTTTTATATGAAAATCATATCCGCCAGTATTCAATAGTTACCATCTGGTTCACACGAATCAGGAAGTCAAATTGGCAATTCTGCCTGCTATCATCTCAATTAAGTAAGAAGTGAACAAGTAATGTTAAAAATGTTTTTGTTATCAGAAAAATGTTTTTCAGAATATGTGACTTAGTGAAGAATGAAGAGGGCATCTGATTGGCAAGTCCCGAAGAGCTTTACCCAACAGCACTTAGGATAGAGACAACAAAGCTCAATGACTTCAGCAAAACGAAAATGAGGAAGTATCAGAATGAGAAGCAGGGTTTTTAAAACATGTATTTTTTATCATTTCAAAGACAGAGTTACAGAGAAAGAGGGAAAAACACACGCACACACACACACACACACAGTGAGACAGAAAGAGAGAGAGGTTATCTATTCACTGTTTCACTCCCCAGAGGCCACAATGCCAAAACTGGGCCCAGCCAAAACCAGGAGCCAGGAGCAGCATCCATGCAGATGCAGAATCCCAAGTACTCGGGTCATCTTCCACCGCTTTCCCAGATGCATTAGCAGGCAGGTGGATTGGAACTAAAGTAGCTGGAACTTAAACAAGTGACCATAAAGGATGCCTGTACCACAGATGGCAGCTTTATCCACTATACCACAATGCCAGTCTCAAAAAGTAGATTTTTTAAACTGTCTAAACACAACAGGGAACTTTTCTGTTCACAGGGGAAACTGAGCACACTCTTGGGTTGCATGTCACAGACCCAAGAAAATAGACCTGCTACTTTACCTGAGGTGTGTCCAAAACCATCACCTCTCACACTCTCCCAGAACAAACTCCGTGTTTATAACCAGGAAAGACACATATAAATAGCATCTGTACTTGGTAACATGGAGTGGTCGAGACACTAAAAACTTTTAACTACCTATTCATCAGTAATCTGCTTTTAAATTCCTTCTTTAAAATTTTCACATTTATTTATTCAATAAATTAGCATGTCTTTCTTTGTGACATTATGCTAACTTCTTTGAATTGTCATAAAGTTGAATACGACAAAGCATGGTCGAGGAAATATATATTCTAATGAAATATATATATAGTTAAATTAGGAGAATTTTAAAATGATGGACATGATTGGATCATTGCTGATTTTCGCTTCTTCCTCATTGTCTCCATTACCCTATCAATCAACAAGTTCTATAGAAGATACTTTTGGACCCAGCATGTTAGCTCAATGGTTAATCCTGCCCTTGCAAGCACCAGGATTTCATATGCGTGTTTGGTTCACGTCCCAGCTGCTCCACCTCCCATCCAGCTCCCTGCTGGTGGCCTAGGAAAGCAGCGAAGGATGGCTCAAAGCCTTGAGACTCTGCACCCGCTTGTGGCACCAGAAAGAGGCTCTTGGCGCCTGGTTTTAGATCAGCTCAGCTCTGGTCGTTGCAGCCATTTGGGGAAAGAATGAGCAGGTGTATCTTTCTTTCTGACTCTCCTCTATGTAAATCTGCTTTTCCAATAAAAATAAATACATCTTTTTTAAGATCAAGATACTTTTAATTCTAAATGCTTTCATTTTGTCCTTCTGTCATTGTACCAGCTAGACTCTGCATTTGATTCTCTAGTTACCACTTGGAGCATTTTTGCAATAGTTGACCTGGTAGCTAAAATTCTCTCTCATTTGTTGATGTGAGCCCTCAGAAAAGTACTATAAGGTATGTGAATGAAGCCCCTGCTAAAAGTGAAAGCTTATTAAATCTCTAGAATTTTCACTCTCATAACCAGTAAATCCACTGAGTGATTGCTTATGTCATATCAGAGACAAAGAATGAAATTGACCCTAAGTTCACCCAAGTTTCTTCAGCAAGAATACAAAAAATATGATCTATCCATAACTAAAATTAGATTTCTAAAGCATTTTATATCTCAACTGAGATCAGCTTCAGAAAATATGTGGAAACAATGTCACTGATGAATTAAGCTCCCGGGTAATAAAAGGGTCTGTTCAGGATATATTACAGCAATTTTCTCCTGAGTTGGCGGTAACATAAATTCACTGAAAAACTTCCCCATATTTGTCAGCTCTGTCTTCCGCTTTAGTTTCATGTCTCTTCCAAACAAAAAGTTTCCCCGATTTCTATGCACCTTCAGTCATCCTTTCCAGACACTTCTGACCCAGCTGTTTCTTTCTCATGAAGCCTAAAAGTTTAGCCTTAGAAATTTCTTTTTCGCTTCAAGCAAATGTTCCAGCTGGGAAATGTTAACAGAATTCCAGTTGAAGCGAGTCCTGATTGTGGGGTAGCATGGTGGCTCAACAGGTTAATCCCCCACTTGCGAGTGCCAACTTTCCCATATGGACGTTGGTTGGTGTCCTGACTGTTCCACTTCCAATCCAGCTCCCTGCTTATGGCCTGGGAAAGCAGAAGAGGATGGCTTAAAGCCTTGGGACCCTGCACCCGGATGGGAGACTTGGAAGAAGTTCCTGGCTCCCAGATGTGGATCAGCTCAGCTCTGGCTGTCATGGCCCTTTGGGGAGTGAACCAGTCTCTCCTTCTATGTGCAAATATCTACATTTCTAGTAAAAATAAATGAATCTTCTAGTAGAACAGACCAAAATGTAATTTTGCTGCATATGCATCTGCCATTAGTACTTATTGTCCATAACATTTCCCAGATCCAGGTTCAACGATTTAAAACATGTTATAAAATCCTACAGTAAAGTTATTGTTTTGGCACATTCACACCATTCTTTTTAACCAGTTACATAGGATTATATTGCATCGGTATAGTAACATCACTTAATTGAACATTTTGGGTTTTTCTAATTTTGATAAAATGAAGGTTATGCATGCTTTGTAATTGCACATCTTTGCATACCATAGTAGGAATATATGTACAGTGAGATCGTAAAGTAGATTTTCTGTGTCAAAAGTAACATGTACTTTATTTTATAAATATAATCCCATTTCCTTTCCAAAAAAGCTACTATAATTTATGCACTCCCCAGCAGTGGACTGATTTTTTTACCCCCCCCCCCAAAAAATGTTATTTGCTAAAATATTAATTTTAAAAACTTTAACTGGAAGAAATGGAAGAGCTTGAAATTAGTGGCCAAAAAGAGGCTGTGGGATTGTCTGTGGTAATTAATTGGTCAAGTATGTTTCTCTCCATTACCTGTAAACAGAAACAATTGACCTCTGATTGAATTTACTTTTGGCCTCCATACTTGATATGTGTTAGGCTTTAAAGATTTTTTTTTTAATTGGGAAGGCAGATTTACAGAGAGAAGAGACAGAGAGGGAAAGATCTTTCTTCCATGTGCTGATTCACTCCCCAGATGGCCACAACAGTCAGAGCTTTCCCAGTCCAAAGCCAGGAGCCTGTTCCGGATCTCCTCCGCTGCTTTTCCCGGCCCTCAGGAAGGAGCTGAATCAGAAGCAGAGCAGTCCAGACCCGAATTTATGCCCATTTGGGATGCTGGCACTTGGAGATGGAGGACTAGTCTGTTGAATCATGATATCAGCTCTTGTGTTAAGTTTTTAAAAAGGAATTTCCTAATCAACTATGGAAGATATGCTACTGCCTCTATTTTTCAAAGAAAAGCATTATTTACACAGTTTAATATGTCAGTCCCATGGTAGGAAAGACTTGAATACAACTTAACTATTTGTGGTCATTAATATGTAAGCATTCAATGGATCCAGAAGGTGGCAGTATAGTGACATTTTTCTGAATTTTAGAGTCCTGGAAAGTTGTGGGAGCTGCTGGGGGAGGAAGGTATGCAAAATCTGAAAATATTTGTATTGGAGCCACTTTCAGCTTCTTTTTTTCTCAAAATGCGCAAGATCACATGGTAGTAGGGAATGAGAGGAAGAAAGCTACCACACAGACAAGACACGACCAGGACTGTTCGGGGAACATGCATGGCACGGGCTACAAGAATATTTACTTCCAATTTCAGCTTGTTGAGTTAATCCCCTCATCTCCTGAGTGTTTTGTTGTCAAAGAAGTTGCCTTGGCAATGTACACCCCATAAAGCCGTTGTGAAGACTACATAAGATCTACCAACATACCCAGCTCATGAAAACACCAGGACTCCAATGAACATTCAAAGTTGCCAGCTTTAATTCTACACACAGCTTCTCAAAGGCTTAGAAGGAAATTGGAAAATCATGCTAAAAAGAGCTATGTCCAGAAGACCCTGAGGACATCTTTCTGTTTCTCCCTCCCTCTATAAATCTGACTTTCCAATTAGAAAAAAAATTTCAAAAAACAAAAAAAAAATGAATATGAGTTTGCAGTTAATTGGTCTAAAGACAAAATTTCAAATTAGGCTAAAATAAGGAATGTGAGATAAAGCTAAAAAAATGCCAGCATGTTTAGTGCTACCTAAGGATCCTGGAACTTTTTTTTTATTTCTTCATTTTTATTGGAAAGGCAGATATCCAGAAAGATCCTCCGCCTGCTAGTTCATGCCCCAGGTAGCCACAACAGCCGGAGCTGCGCCAATTCAAAGCCAGGAGCCAGGAACCTCCTCCAGGTCTCACACGTGGGTGTAGAGTCCCAAGGCCTTGGACATCCTTGACTGCTTTCCCAGGCCACAACAGGGAACTTAACGGGAAGTGGAGCCCCTGGGACATGAACCAGCACCCATACGAGACCCTGGATCATGCAAGGCAAGGATTTAACCACTGAGCCATCACCCTGGGCCTGACCCTGGAAATTCTAATCTGAGACGGTAAGAGCCATGTAGGGCCAGAGTATGTGTTATTTCCGAAATGACACAGTTGGCTAATGCTGTAAGAGATCCTAGGGGGGTGAAGAAATGCCTTGGTGCCTACCACACCCTAAGGGTTGGTCTTTCCTAATGCGATCAGTACACTGTGACTGAGTCTGTAGTGTCAGTAAACAAAGAACAGTGTTTAATGATACACAGGAACCGATGCAATACGCAGAGCATGCTACTATTAAAAATAATACTTCCCTGAACAAAACTATGGTTTTGCACTGTTTACTGTTGCTTCCTGATGAGTGGAATTTTCCTGTCCACTCAACCCCAAATCAATTCTGGAACTTCAGATAAAATGAACTATCTCTGCCAATGATTGTTTACGCTAACATAGATAGTGAAAGAGCATGAAAGCATCCTTCCCTCTTTGAAACAGACTCTCAGAAATAAATCAGGCACAGAAGAACAAATACCACATTCTCTCATTCATTTGTGAAATCTAAAAAGTTAATCTCATAAAAGTTGAGAGAACAGAATGGTAGATGCCAGAGGTTGGAAATAGTAGGAGGGTAAGAGAGAAAATTGGTGAACACACAAGTTATAACTGTATATTTATATTTTAAAAAGGCTAGGAAAAAGGATTCTGAATGTTTTCATCAATCACCAAAAA
Organism: Ochotona curzoniae; assembly: GCF_017591425.1. Taxonomy (NCBI): domain Eukaryota; kingdom Metazoa; phylum Chordata; class Mammalia; order Lagomorpha; family Ochotonidae; genus Ochotona; species Ochotona curzoniae. Next base: position 19,281,399 of record NW_024465582.1, on the reverse strand, counting down.
AAAAAAAAAGATAAATGTTTGAGGAGACAGATGCATTCTTCCTGATTTGAAAAACACATAGCATATATATGAATCAAAGTATCATACAATAGTGCATAAAAAAACACGATTTCTATCAGGCACAAAAAAATTGAAGCTTTCAATTTATAAAGAAGGAAAATGGCTCTGATTTGATAAAATGTTAGAGGTCACCTCTGCTGTTCTTGGGCTGTCCCTACACAGGCCTTCCACAACACCCTCTCGGGCTTCTCCATCCAAACTCACTGCTACTCACTGATCCCCACTTACACCTGCCTTTCTCAAGCTGTGCCTGGCACTCTGTGCCCAGTACCCAAGGTACTCTTCTGTTGGGATAGCTGAAGCAATACTAACTGAGTAGCAATTCCTGCTCTCCTACCCCATCCCTTCATGCAATCCATTTGTGGGAGGAAGGAGAGAGAGCCAAGGCAGGCAGTAGTCAAATTTTATCTTTGCTTTGGACCAAGGACGTTTCACAGACACTGGATAGGGACTGTGGGCCTTTCAGAGAGCACGCACACGCTAACCTCCTGACCCACTCTCCACTTTATCCACCCTCTACCATATCTGAGAAATTTATCTTTGTGAAAAATAGGGACTTGGCAGTGGTGTCATCCAAAACAGCTAATTAAGCCTCACTTAAATATTTTTAATTTAATGCATTCTTTTTACTTAAGGCTTCTAACTAGCAGAACTTACTGGCTCAACTGGCTAATCCTCCAAGTGCAAGCACTGGCATCCCATTTAAGTACCAGTTGGTTCCTGGCTGCTCCATTTCCCATCCAGCTCCCTGCTTATGGCCTAGGAAGGCAGCAGGGGATGGCCCAAGGACTTGATCCCTTGTACCCATGTGGGATGTCAGGAAGTATGTCCTGACTCCTGGTTTCAGATCAGCTCCGCTCTGGCCATTGCAGTCAAATGGGGAGTGAACCATCCCTCTTTCTCTTTCTCTAAAAATCTGCCTTTCAAATAAAAATAAATCTTTTTTAAGTGTTCAGGAGATAAATTTTGTGTGTCTTATATCATGTTAAGCATTCTAGTTCTTTTTACAAACTTCGGAAATTTCTCAATCTGTTCAATTCCAAATCACAACCCTAAAATAAAAATACAATATGTTTTACAATTAAAAATGTGAGACTAATATACAACATTTTCTAATAAACCATATTTTCTTAACTGTTACATTCAACATATGAAACAAATGCGGGTCATTCTTCAAGTAAATGCAAAATAATTCATTTTACTGGTTGTTAGAATTTTATTATCCAAGCCAACTGAGACTGCCTCCATATTAGCACAAGTTGATGTCATCATCCCCAAAGCAGGTTATCTTTCCAGTGGCTGATACTTGATCAGGTCTCCTCCAGAGCAGCCAACATCAAAGGCACTTTGTCTCACAACAGTGAGACAACCGGAGCCCTCTTTATGGCAGCCCTTCAACAAGAGACCCCAACTTCAGTTTTCTTCAAATGGAGCCATCTCACAGTCCTCATGCCCTGGATTCAAGTTATACATTAACCAGCTTTCAAGGCTGCGGATTCAGTTCTTTTGGTTACTATTGAGTTCTACTCAGAATCACTTTTGTATTTTCCTCTTGGTGGTGGATACAACAGTTATGCAGATATCATGAATGATATCCAGGTGAGCCTTGCATCTGCTTTGTCATGTCAGGCCAAGGACAGGAACTTCTCTTGTGGTTGCTATGGGCTGGGAGTGGCCTATACAATCCCTAGACTAAGGCACTTTAATGCCTCCCAGCCCTCTTGGGTCTTGCTCTTGAGTGACTCTTTGCTTTGCTCTTTGAAGAACCAATCTGAGATGAGCTGGGTTGACTGTGTCTGAATCTGGGCTGGGGAGGTTTATCTTGAGAGGGGTGAGCCCGGTGTGGCTTGTGCTGAGTGACTTTGGGTAGAGCGGGTCCAGCATGGGAGGGCTGGGGCTGACAGGAGTTTTCCTGTGTAGTTTGGAACAACACAGGTGAAGAAGATTTAGACTGGAAAAGCTGGACTCCTTGGGATGGCATGGGCTGATGGGATTTGGACTGAGAGCTGGGTGAAAGTTTGTTCTCAGTGATAGAATAGGATCCTGTTGAAAGAGCAGGATTTGAAGGCCACCTTTGTATTGTTAGCTGGGCACTTTGCTGAGGAAGAGGTTTTGTTCCTGCTGGTTGGAAGATATGAGGCTCTTTAATATCAGAGGTTATTCTCCTATATGTGTCAGCTGCCTTAGTCAGCTGTGTTCCTCGGGCACAAGCTTGCCCAGGCTGTGGCTTCCTGCCAGCTCCTGCCAGCTGGAAACCCAGAGAATTAGAGTGACCCACCTGGGAGACCAATGCCCCAGCTCCCATTGTTTGTGTTCTCTGAGGAAGGGCCCATACTGACGGCAAAATGGGAATGGGTGGCCTCCCAAGTATTCCATCAGAGGGATTTCCTTGAGCCCTTCTTGAAAAGTTCATGAGTCTTGCCTCTGAATGAAATATTTGGGGTTGGAAGCATTGAGTGCCCAAACTTGTACGTTGGGCATGGGCCCTTGTATTCTGAAGGGAGACAGAATAGAACCATTTAGAACTCTGTTCCGATCCAAGGCGGGAGCCCACAATCATGGGGACTTTCAAGGAAACTTGATTAGAGTTATCTCCAGTTCTGGTTAGTAAGGCTTGGGAGTTCCCTCCAGGAGACATGAATACTGGGATGTGGTGAAAATTCTGACCATTCTGACTCATTTCATGTCTAGCCCCAGGCTCTCTATGAGGCATCTTATCTTGGGTCTCAGATAAGCTTTGCAGACCATCACCTTCAGCTATTCCAGCCATGTGCTTATTAGAAGAAACTTGACTTCTTTGATCGTTCTCAAAGTCCTGGTCTACATGAATTCCCAACTCCCTGGCCAGGGGAGCCATGTCCTCCACAGACACACACTTGAGTGACGAGGACATCACTTCCTGGAGGGCAGCTTGAAGACCCTTCATGTTCTCCCTCCTGTCTGCATGTTCCTCTCCTTCCCAAAACAATAGCTGTGATGGGTTCAGTTTGAGGAGCCTCTGGAAAATCTGAGCCTCTTCAGTCTCCTTGGCCTGAGGACTGAGAACAAAGTAGCAGCACCTTTTCATGGCTGTTTCTCCTAAAAACATGAGCAGGTTCCTTTCCTTCTCACCCAAGCAGTCAGTGAAAAAAAACACAGCTGAGGAAATTTCCATCAGAAAACTAAACTGTGTCCAAAAGCTCTCTAAATCGCCACGAAGGTTGGCTATCGCCACAGGCTTTTGCAAGAAACTCGAGTTTTCCATTAAATGGATGTTATCCGAAAAGCACCACGTTATTTCTACCAGGCCATCAGAAATTTGCCGGGGAAGCACCAAAACAGCCAAATCCTGGTGCAGAAATACATTCTGTGGTTCCAGCTCGGCAGGGCTCAACAGTGTGTTGAGGATTCTGGACTTTGAGAAGCTACAGTGTCCCAGACGCACAAAGGAAATGACAGGCATCTTCATGCCAGCCAGAGATGTTTCAGTGTCCCGCATGGGGCTTCCTGAGGACCGTGTCGACCGTCCCTTCACAATGTCCTTCATGGCCCCCAGCATTAAGATGTTTCTGTTGTTTTCTACATCTGGCAACAGCAGGGGAAGAGCAAACTGGCACTGATACATGTTTGACATGATTTCACGTTGCAAAGCGTTGCCTGCACACAGCATGCAGGCACAAATGACATCCAGGGGATTGATGGCTTGGGTGCCTGGCGTTTCCAACTTGTGCACTCCAGTTGGTGATTCCTCTTGGTTTTCTTCATCTACAAGCGTATGCCTGAGGACTAAATCTCTGGCTGTCACATCCAGGGCTTGAACCTTCATCAAGAAATCCCAAGCTAAGTCTCCTGCAGTCTTGGGGTTCCACCTGTTTCCTCGATCTAAGGAGAACTGGTGGACAGACTCTGGCAGAAGTTTTCTGCTTCTATCCATGTTCAAATGTGACAGGACATCTTTAAATACCCTTTTTCTTTCTGTAGGAGAGAAGATACTCAGTGAATACCATGTTCAGAGTCTAATTCTTCCTCCACTGACTTTTAAGACAGAAATAATTGTTATTTTCACTAAAAAAAAAAAGAGAGAGAGAGATGAAACAATGCAAAGAAAGTGAAAGTCCGTCCCCTTTTACCCACTTTGCCATTTCTTGTAGGCTTCTAACAGAGCATAAATACAGTGCTGCATATTGTTTCCCATTCTTTCTCTATGCAAACACATAAGTATGCAAGGATATGCAGAAACACAGCTTTGCTTACTGGACGCTGTTTTATTTTTTCATAAATGCTATCACACTAAGGGTCCACATCATGATGTAGCAAGTTAAGCTACCACGTGTCATACCAGCAATACAAATGAGCACTGATTTGAGTTCCAGCTACTGTACTTCCAGTCCAGCTCCATTCTAACGTGTCTGGGAAAGTTGCAGAAGATGGCCAAAGTGCTTGGGTCCCTGCCACACTTGTAAGAGACGTAAATCAAGTCCTGGGCTCCTGATTTGGCCTGACCCAGTTGTGTCTGTTGCAGCAAGTTAGGGAGTGAACCAGTAGTTAGAAGATCTCTTTCACTTTCCTCTCCCTGTAATTCAGACAGACGAAATGTGGTTTTATTTTTTTAATTATTTTGAAATATAATGGCATTCTTGTTATATTCTTTTATTTCACCATAGAGCAATCTTTCATTTGGGGCTGTCACAACTGCTCAGCTGGCTAGAGAAACCATCCTGCCAGAGCCTGGACCTCAGACTTTAGGTTAATTAATTTCTATTATTTGGTATTGAAGTCATCCACTCTGTGGCCTGTTGTTATAAGAGCCCCAGCAAACTCTTTCCAAATGAAGCATTTCTCATGGTTTGAATTTGCATAAAAATACTCGGGGGGGGGGGTCAGTGCTGTAGTATAGTGGGCAGAGCTATTTCTTGTGGCACTGGTTTGAGTCCCAGCCACTCTACTTTTGATCCAACTGCCTGCTGATACATCTGGGAAGGCAGCAGAGGATGGCCCAAGTCTTCAGATCCTTGAACCCACATGAGACACCTGGAAAAAAAGCTCCTGGCTCCTTTGTGCCAGCCTCATTCTGGCTGTTGCAGACATCTGGGAAACAAATTAACAGACAAAGATCTCTCTGTGTGTGTGTGTGTGTGTGTGTGTGTGTGTGTGTGTGTGTGTGTGTGTGATTCTGTCTTTTGAAATAGAAAAATAAATAAGACTTTTAAAAAAGGAAGAAATATTCAGACTCAAGATACCATGTTGATGGACAAGTGTTTGACACAGCAGTTAACATCACTTAGGATGCCTACATTCCCTATTGAAGAGGCTGCTTTGAATTCTGGCTACTCTGCTTTCAGCCCAGCCTTTTGCACACCTTAGAAGGAAGCAGATGATAGCTCAAACACTTCGGTCCCAACTGCCCCTAAAGGAGACGTGGATGGAATTCTAAGCTCCCACAGTCAGCCTCAGACAGCCCTGGCTATTGAAGACATTTGAGCAGTGAACCAGAATATGAAATACCACCTGATCTCTCTCTCTCTGCATTTCAACTTAAATAAGTAAATAAAAAACTTAAGAAGGAAAAACATACTCTACTGAAATAATTTTTTTATAAAGATGATATGGGGTGTGGCACTCTGTCACTTGCAGGCTAATTCACGACTTGTGATTCCAGTATCTTGCATCAGAGAACCAGTTAGAGGTCTGGATGCCCAACACCCCATCCTGTTCCCTACTAAGGCAGAGGGAAAGCAGCAGAAGGAGCCCAAGTGTGAGGGCCCCTGCTGGCGAGGTGGAAGACGAGCTCAGTTGGTCTGACTCCAGTCTGGCTCAGCCCTCGCTATTGAGCCAATTGGAAAGTCAAGGAGCAGATGAATGTTTCTCCGTTTCTCTCTGTCATTCTGCCTTCTACATAAATAAAATAAGCATTTAAAAATAAAAAAGACACTAAGGTCTAGATCAAGCCAAGCAACAAGCTTTGGGAATCTTAAACCATTCACCTTAAACATGTCTACTAAGTACTTCCTCTTCAATGGTCATATCTATGTTGTCCATGCCTCTGCTCACATAGACACTAAAATGAGTAACATGGTGTAATCGGGACAATGGAAGGTAACACCCAAGGTGAAGGGTTAGATGGCAGGTCATGACAGAAGCCTATGAGCCCACAATCAATATTTATTTTTGCTGAAACAGTCATCCCCTCGTAGTCATAGGTTTCACATTCTCAGATGCGACCAACCACAGATCAAAAATATTTGAAAAGCAATTTACATCTGTACTGAACACGTACAGATACTTGTATTGTTATTATTCCCTAAGCAATAAAATCTAACAACTATTTACATTGTATAAGGTGTTAAAAAATATCCTAGAGGTGATTTAAAGTATATGGAAGATACCCGACTCAGGAACCTAGTGGCTGAAGTCCTTACCTTGCATGGTCCAGGATCCTATACGGGTACTGGTTCAAATCCCAGGGGCCCCACTTCCCATCCAGTTCCCTGCTAGTGGCCTGGGAAAGCAGTGAAGGATGGACCAAAGCCTTGGGACCCTGCACCCACATGGGAGACCAGAAAGAGGCTGCTGGCTCCTGACTTTGGATCGGTGCAACTCTGACCATTGCTGCCTCTTGGGAGTGAATCAACAGACGAAAGAGCTTCTCTGTCTCTCCTCCTCTCTGTATATCTAACTTTACAATAAAAATAAATAAATCTTTTGGGCCCTGCACAGTAGCCTAGTGACTAAAGTTCTCACCTTGCACCCACCGGGAACCCATACAGGAACCAGTTCTAGTCCCAACCGCCCTGCTTCCCATCCAGCTCCCTGCTTGTAGCCTGGGAAAGCAGTCAAGGACAGCCCAAAGCCTTGGGATCCAGAACCTGCATGGGAAACCTGGAGGAAATTCCTGGTTCCTGGCTTCAGATTGGCACAGCACTGGCCGTTGCGGCTGCTTCGGGAGTGAATCATCAGACAAGTTCTTTCTGTCTCTCCTCCTCTCTATATTTCTGACTTTGCAATAAAAACAAATAAATCTTTTAAGAAAATAAATAAATATTTTAAAATAAAGAAAGAAATAATAAAATATGTGGAGGAACAACATGCATAGACGCGATGCAAAGACGAGGTAATGTTTAGCATTCTACAGAGTTTGGTATCCCTAAGGAATCCTGGAATTCTCTGGAAAACAACTGCCTAAGTTCTGAGTGCCTCTTCACGCTGCTACCCACCTAACTACACATACGTCGCAACCCTACCTTCCAGACTTTTCTCTTCCTCCTCCAAGCAAATGCTGGTTTCTGAGTCTTCACAGCTCTGCTCTCCACCAAAAAATTCTGCGGCTTCAGAATCTTCAGAGTCGCCCTCGCTGTCATGTGCCATGTGCCCTGGGTCATCCAAACTTCTCTCTGTCACAGCGGGTTCTGCATCTTCAGGCATTCCAGTAATTTCCTGATAGTCCTCTTCTCCTAAATATAAAGAATCATCGGGCTCCTCATATCTCTCTCCATCCCTTAAGTAGGTAATCCTTGCTGGAACCTGATGTCCAACTTTCTCAACTGATTTTGGCAATGAGACTTTCACTGTGTTGTGTTCTTTCTTATTCTCCCTGGAGCGCAAGACTGGTTCCTTACATGTAGTTTTCTGGTTTCTGAAAAGCCCAGAGGTTTCCAAATTTAAGAGTTTCTTTTCTTGGAAAGACCTTGTGGTCTCAGGATTCCCAGGCTGCTCCTTTCCAGGGGCAAAGGCCTCATCCTCTGGATTCTGGCTGACCCACAGAGATGGACAAGCTGCATTATCATCACATGTTAAACTTTCTGGAAAGAAAAAGAATGGTAATTGGCATTGCTTTTCAACCAACAAAATGAAAGTGTTAAAATAACTTGAGTTTCAAGATCTCAAAAATATCACCCCTCTTCTTTGTTTTCCACTGGAAGGAAGAAATAGATTCCATTCCCACAATATTTGCACACAAACAAGTTAATTGTCAGAACTTTCTTCTTTCTCAGAGGGTGGAAAAAATCAGACTATATCACCACTTTGCTCTGAAGCCTGAGCCTTTCCAATAGTTTCACAGAGTAAAACAAAATAATTCAACCTTATGAACAGTGTTTATGACTAATGTTCACTGCTTTTTCTGAATTATCCAACTCTAGCTTCCCTTAAAATAATCCGGAATATTTTCTCAGTGCCTAGAAAAGGAACCACGCCTACCTATTTTGGCAATTTACAGAACTGCTAAATATACATTTTCGAAAAACTGTTCCCTTATCTACCATTGACTATCTTCGAAACACTGAAGAAATAGCATTTTCTACATTTCAAAATAACTAGAGAGGGTGTGGATGTTTCCAATACAAAAAAGATACATATTTAAGGTTATGAATATACCAGTAGACTGAATGATTCACACGGCCACATACACAGTATATTGCACCCCACAAATACGTACAATTACTATTACTAGTTGCCAGCTAAAATCAAAACATAGGGCTTGGTGTTTTGATACATCATATTAGTCCACCAATCCCAATGCTGGCCTTTTATATTGGTGCTGGTTCAAGTCCTAGCTGCTCCATTCCTGATCCAATTCCCTGCTAACACACCAGGAGAGCAGTGGAGGATGGCTGCTACCACCCTCAGGGGAAACCAGATGGAGTTCCAAGGCGCTGGTTCCAGCCAGGAGCAGTCCCAGCTGTTGGGAGTCTCTGGGGATTGAGTGGGAGACCTCTGGTCTCTCCCTCTTTCTGTCACTGTAGCTTTCATATGTATAAATCAATCTTTTCTTAAAAATTCAAGAGGCATGGCATGATGGCTTGATTGGCCAATCCTCCCCTGGCTGGAAGATCTTTCTGTCTCTCCTTTATGTAAATCTATCTTTCCCCCAAAATAAATAAATAAATAAATATTTTATAAAAATTCAAAACATAGTAAAAAAAATAATTTTGAAAAGAGACAGCATTTACATGTTAATTATTTCAGAAAACTGGGGTTCTAGTAACATTATTTCAGGGAAAATGAAGTTACTGATCCACCATTTATGTATACTAACAATTGTTTTTCCTTACATTTTTTCTTTCTTTTAAAGATTTCATTTATTATTATTATTATTTCTATTGTAAAGTCAGATATACAAAGAGGAGGAGAGACAGAGATCTTCCTTCCACCAATCCATTCCCCAAGCAGCCGCAACAGCCAGAGACAAGCCGATCCTAAGCCAGGAGCCAGGAGCTTCTTCCAGGTCTCCCACACGGGTACAGGATCCCAAGGTTTTGGGCCATCCTCCACTGCATTCCCAGGCCACAAGAGAGCTGGATGGGAAGCCGGGCTGCCAGGATTAGAACTGTCGCCTATATGAGATCCCAACATGTGCAAGGCAAGGACTTTAGCCACTACGCTACTGCATCAGGTCCATGCTTTTCCCTACATTTTCAAGACAGCTATGCTAAGTGAAAGACACTGCTTGGAACCACGAGTCCCAGTGCATTCACTCACAGGGAAGAGACCTCAGACAGCACCACTAGTAAGAGCCTTCTCTCGCCCTGAGAGTCCAGGGTATCAACCAGCGCCAGAGCACTGACCCCCGAGGCAGCTGCAAGTTGGAGGGACAGTTTGAACAGCCTTTTCTCAACCTTCTGAAGAAGCTCATTTCCCTTCAAGGTATTTTCCCCCTTCGCACTTCAGTGAAACTTATCTTTGGGAAAAAGACAAACACAAATGAAAGGCAAACATTTTCTTTTTCCCAGAAAATCTATCCCCTCCGTCACGCCCTCCAAAGTGTAAACAATCAACTTACCACCACTCGGGTTCGGGTGCCAAACGGCAGCTGACCCTGGAAACGCACTGTATAAACACTGGGGAAAAGGCTGCCAGTTCACTGCCCCGTCCCTCCGCACCCGGAGGACTAGCTCTCCACTTTTCCTCCGGGGGTCTGTGACATCCTCCAAAGCCTCAGAGCCCTCCCGGGCAGTCAGCCCTCGAGAGACCAACACGTCTAGGCTGGAATCCGGGTCATGCCGGAGGAGTTTGAGCAGAGCTTCTCGTTCTTTCTCTACAGTTTCTGATGGAACACTCTTGGTGGCCATGGCTCCTGTGTTCTTCACACAAGGAAATGCGTGTTACAAAATCCTTCTGAAGGATAACCTGGAGGGAAAAAAAGTCAGTATGTAAATGATGTCAGGGGTTGGACGAGCACAATGGGGTGCCCAGCCCTCAGCACTCCGATGCTGGCGCCCTGCAGATTATTTTTTCCGCTCTATTGCTGGTCTGACTGCATCTCATCACGAGGTAGTGCCCAGTCACCTCTTCCACAATGCCTCTTTTGAAAGGATGGCTTGACAAGATAGTCCCCGCTCTGAGCTCTCTGCAGTGATGGTAAGAATGTAAACTGGGTTTTTGAAGGGTCCTCATAAGTAAATAAATAAAACTCATACCCTTCAATTCACTACTAGAAAATGATCTTAAATGAAATAATTCCAGAAAGGCACAAAGATGAATGTAAAAGAAACAGTAGGGCCCAGCGTGATGGCGCAGTGATTAAGGTCCTCGCCTTGCACGCCCGGGATCCCATATGGGCGCTGGTTCTAATCCCGGCAGCCCCGCTTCCCATCCAGCTCCCTGCCTGTGGCGCAGGAAAGCAGTTGGCCCAAAAGCTTTGGGACCCTGCACCCGCGTGGGAGACCCGGAAGAGGCTCCTGGCTTTGGACCGGCTGTTGAGCTCACTTGGGGAGTGAATCATCAGATGGAAGATCTTCCTCTCTGTCTCTCCTCTCTGTATATCCGCCTTTCCAATAAAAAAAAAAAAAAAGCAAGAAAGAAACAGTATTACAACACTACTTGTAACAGCAGAAAATTGAAAATAACTGGAAAACATCAAAGAACCATGAAGAAATGAAGTAGGGGCTGCAGATGAAGCCACAGTTTACTATCCTGCATCCCACATCCCACATCAGAGTCCCAGCTGCTCTTTCCAGTCCTGTCCCCTACTAACGTGACTGAGAAGGCAGCACAAATACTTTGATCCCTGCAACCCAAGTGGCCTGGTCCAGCTCCAGCCATTGTGGTCATCTGGGAAATAAAACAGCCAATGAGACATCTCTGTCTTCCCATCTTTCAAGTAAAATAAATCATTTTCTTTTCTTTTAAAGATTTATTTTGTTTTATTGGAAAGTCAGAGATACAGAAAAGGAGAGACAGAAAGAAAGATCTTCCATCCACGGATTCATTCCCCAAGGACCAGAGCCAAGCTAATCCAAAGCCGGGAGCCAGGAACTTCCTCCAGGTCTCCCTCGTGGGTGCAGGGTCCCAAGGCTTTGGGCCGTCCTCCACTGCTTTCCCAGGCCTCAGGAAGGGAGCTGGATGGAGAGTGGCGCTGCCAGGACATAAACCAATGCCCATATGGGATCCCGGCATGTGCAAGGCGAGGACTTTAGTCACTAGGCTTCTATACCGGGCACATGTGTTTCCTCAAGAATGGAGTATCTCTCTCTTTATATACATATATACAAACATATTTACTACATACACATATATTTATTTTTGTATACATTTGAAAGGCAGAGTGACAGGGAGACACAGGCACCTTCCATCTGTAGGGTCACTCCCCAAATTGCCCGAAGGCCCAGGGGTAAGTCAAGTTGAGGCCAGGAGCCAGGAACTGAATCCAGGAATTCCAAGTAAGCATGCACTTGGGTTACATGCTGCCTTTTCAGCTTCACCAGCAGGAAACTGGACCGAAGCAGGGCAGTGCAGACTCACACCAGCACTCTACTATTAGGATGCTGGTGCTGAGGCAGCTTAGCCTGCCATGCCACAACACCTGTCCCTAGGTCTCTTTATATATTAACAAGTACTGATAGCCATAATATGTTGTTATAGGAAACTGCAATTATGGATCATATTTGTTTTAAAAATTAACGTATATGATTTATTATGCATTTATACAGTTATACAATACATTGGGAAAAAAACAGTCTAGAAAAGAAAACCTCAATTTTAACAGTGGATATCCCTGAGGATATGTTTACTGGGGAATTTAGTCTTTCTATTTTAGGCACAACTATTTAGTATTTAATTCATTTTTATTTTTTAAAACTCTACATAATTAGTTCTTATTTACAGCTGCACGGCTCAAACACACATTTAGGAACAGATGAATACATGGTCACTGAAGCTGCATTTAGAGAGGAGGGTTAAAGTTCAGTAAAGCTGTAAAGTTTAGGGTGTCTCCGGCCTATGGTGGAAGCCTGTTTCTACTTGTACCTCCGTTGTAATTCAGATTTTCGTTACTATGCACCCTGGGAGGTAGCAGGTGCTCAACTGCTGAGGACCCTGACACCCACGTGAGAGACCCAGACCAGGTCCGGGCTCCAGGATTCAGGTTTTTGTAAATATTCAAGAGTGAACTGGCAGTTGAAGGGGCTCTTTTTGATTGTCTCTCTGGCTCTCAAATAAAAATGTAAAAAGATAATTCTGAAAAATAAATCATGTAAAAAGCATTAAGAATGATAGAATGGGATTTTTGGGAGTGGAGACTGTTCATTTAGCTACAGGACATCCTGGCAGAGTGGGTGTATCAGTATTTAACGTATTACTAAAGGTAAGTATTAAAATGCAAATGAAATCAAGTCATGTATGAACCTAAGTATGCACTGATGTATTAGAAATTAAGTGTAATGATGATTCCAATTCTGATTTTTCTGATATTGAAAAAAAATCTTAAGCTTATGTTTTTATTAAAGATTTTTGGAGACTTCCTCAAAAGTTTTATTCATTTAAAAATTATAATCAGGCCATTTTCACAGAACCAGGCAGTGTTAGTCTGGAGGTCAGCTGAGCTGCACAAGAGCTAACCTGGGAACAAAACCACTTCCAGCTTAGAGCAGCACACAGCCTTCCCAGAAAACATAGCTCCGTGAAGGCACCCTACAGACTCCGCCCACAAGAACTCCAGGAGGCACGCAGACTTAACAAGATCAGCTGTTTAGGACAGCTGGCGTCTTCCAATTCCAGGACACTGACTGAACCTAAAAACCGACTTGGACACCCTGGAACCTGCGCTAAGAAGAATCTGCCAACAAGGACTGAAATGACAAAATGTAAAAAGAAGACAGAGGCACTATGTTACCCAAGAGTCTGGCAAAAGCTGCTGTCACCCTCAGAGTTTAACTGAGGGAGACATTGAGAAATGGGGGACACAGAATTCAGAAAACTCAAAATAAAGATTCTGACCCGCATGATACAGGAGTTCAAGGAATTTAAGCAATATGTCCCACAGGAAATGAATCCAATGAAAGCTGATATTTCAGAAGTTAAGGATACAATGGAGCAAATTAAAAGTACAGTGGAGAGTCTCCAAAATAGAATGAATGATGCAAAAGAAACAATCTCAGAATTGGAAGATATTTCCTGCCACCAGGGGGAAACAAACAAAAAGCTGGAAGCATAGCTGGGCCAAGCTAAAACAGTGAATCATTAGGGCCCAGCGAGATAAAAGTCTTCACCTTGAAAGGCGCCAGGATCCCAAATGGGTACCCCCTAATCCCCCGCGGCCCTGCTTCCCATCCAGCTCCCTGCTTGTAGCTTGGGAAAGCAGTCGAGGATGACCCAAAGCCTTGGCACCCAGCACGTATGTGGGAGACCGGAAGAAGCTCCTGGCTTCAGATTGGCTCAGCTCCAACCATTGCGGCCACTTGGACAGTGAACCATCAGATGAAGGATCTTCCTGTCTCTCCTCCTCTCTGTATATCTGCCTTTCCAATAAAAATAAATAAATCTTTAAAAAAAAGTGAATCATCAGATGGAAGATCTTTTCTGTATCTCCGCCTCTATGTATATCTGTCTTTGCAATAAAAATAAATAAATCTTTTTAAAATATTATAGACATAAACATATAAAACATAAATAATATATAAAATATAAATACATAAAATAATAAAAATTGCAAAAATTTTAAAAGCTGTTGCTGAATCTAAACCTGGCAGCTGAATGGGAACCTGGAGGATCTGGAGACGTTCCATGGTTCGCTGGTGGACTGAGGGCTTATCTGACCATGGCTAAATTAAAGCAACAACAAAGAACCACCTCGGGTCCTCGCCTTAAACGCACCAGGGATTCCATATGGGCACCGGTTCTAATCCCGGTAGCTCCACTTTCCATCCAGCTCCCTGCCTGTGGCCTGGGAAAGCAGTCAAGGACAGCCCAAAACCTTGGAACCCTGCACCTGTGTGGGAGACTTTAAGGAACTCCTGGCTCTGGCATGGCGCAGCACCGGCCATTGCGGTCACTTGGGGAGTGAATCATTGGACAGAAGATCTTCCTCTCTGTCTTTCCTCCTGTCTGTATATCTGACTTTCCAATAAAAAACAAATCTTCAAAAAGAAAGAAAAGCACCTATTAAGGTGAAGTGGGGAAAGTATTGAATTTTCTCGATGTTTTCGATTCTGAGGGTGTTAGTTGGCAACCTCCATAACGCCTGCCACAGTGGCTGTGCCCCCACCTGTGCTGGATTCCTCAGTGGCTGACACTTGCCTGACATTCCTACACCATCTCATTTCCCAGCACGCCTGCAGCAGCCAGGCGCCCTCCCCTCCCCCTGGACTCTTCCATCTGCTAACCCCCCAGAGCCCGAGAAAGCCTTAGGTGGCAGGCGGTGACTGAGGGTGCAGACGGATGTGAAATGCCTTATAGGTCATCATAAAATAGAGAAATGATCGCCGTTGGACCAAGGTTATCACAAGAGACCTTCAAAGTGGGAGAGACACTACTAACACATGCCTGGCTTTGAAGTTGGACACGGGCCACAAACCACGTAGCTTAGCCAGACGCCAGAAGCTGGGAGAGGCTTTTCCTACAGTTGCCATGAAAAGACAGGCAATCTCAGCAACGCTGAAACTTTTTCTTAAAATAAAAATTATTTAATAAATAAGTAAAATATAAATCCGAAAGCTGCGAGCCGAGGGAGCCGAGAGCCGCTCGGTGAAGCTGGGGGCCCCCCGGACAAGTGCCCCAGTCCTGCCGAGCGCAGGCGGCGAACACCCACACTCTGCGCCCGCCCCACGACTGAAGAGCGGAGCCCACGCGGCGGTGACGCCTGGGATACGGACACACACAGAGGGCCGGCCCTTCCCACGCCCGACGCCAGCCCTCAACGCGCCCGAGGCCGGCCCTCAACGCGCCCGAGGCCGGCCCTCAACGCGCCCGAGGCCGGCCCTCAACGCGCGCAAGACGGCAACTGCAGCCCAGGGCGGACCTTACGCGCGCCACACGCCGACTCCAGCCCAGGCCGGCTCAGAGCCGACACGCCCCTTCCTGGTGGCGGGACCCCGCCCACCGAAGGACGCTGACTCCCGATTGGACTCTTATGGCTCTGGCCCCGCCTCTTGATCCTCACGCTCACTGCGACGATGCCGGGAGAAGGCCGCGCTCCGCAGGAAGTGCTTCCCTGGGCGGAAGCTTCTGAGCGTGATATAGCGGAAGTGCCTCCCCTTCCGCCCTTTCTGGTCTCGGCCGTAGAGGCAAAATGGTGAGTTCTACTTAGCGCGCCCCGGAATCGTCTTCCATCCTCCGACTCGGGGCTGCGCTGCCCCGCTTTCCTGAGGGGACCGGCAGCGTTCCGGATGGAAGGGAGCGGGTGGGCAGAAAAGGGGCCTGCGGTGGCTGCAAGGTCTGGGAGAATGGCTCCGGATCGGGGGATGTCTGCCCGGGGTCCGAGTCCTGAGTCGCCGGGCTAGGAGCCTCGCCCGGTCCCTGACTTGTGGGCGCGCAGAGATGGTGTGTGTGCTTGCCGGCAGGGGGAGGGAGTTCGGCTGCCGAGGTGCCGTGCGGGGACCCTTAGCCTGTGCAGTTCTGGGCTCAGCCTTGGGTGCAGCGCCAGCCGGTGGGAGCCGACTCGGCATGCTCCCGTCTCGGGGTGACATGGAGACCGTCACCGTGATGGGTCCCTGCAGGGCGGCATGCCGGTAGCCGCAGGCAGCGTGCCGAGGGGCTGCTGAGCCGCGACCCCCCTTTCTCCCCTGCAGACGAAGGGAACGTCGTCGTTCGGGAAGCGTCGCAACAAGACGCACACGCTGTGCCGCCGCTGCGGCTCCAAGGCCTACCACCTGCAGAAGTCCACCTGCGGCAAGTGCGGCTACCCTGCCAAGCGCAAGAGGAAGTGTGAGTCGGGGAGGGGGCCCCCCCAGTAAAGCTGCCCTGAAATCAGACGTGGGCAACACCGCCTACAACCTCCCTTGCCCTTGCGTTGCAGATAACTGGAGTGCTAAGGCTAAAAGACGCAACACCACGGGGACCGGCCGGATGAGGCACCTCAAAATCGTGTACCGCAGGTTCAGGTACGCTGTTCTCCACGGAGTAGTTTAGCCTGCATCTTGGGAGGAGGGCTGCAGGGAAGGGTTCTGTGTGAGACCGTACTGTACGTTCAGGCTGTAGCAGAGTCGGCTAAAAATGCGGAATTTGAAATGCCATGGGATCCCACTGAGAGCTTGCATTTTCACAGTGATTTCTGAAGCTAGTCTGTTCTGAGTTAGAGCTGACGTGGAGAATGATGAGGGTTTGGAAGAACGCAAAGGGATGCGATCTGTTTGAAATGGGGAAGCATTCAGGCCTCGTCTGCATGAGGCTCCCTGGTGCCCGTGGACTGGGTCAGGCTGAAACCTCAGCACTGCAGTCCTGGGCTCCCACATAGGTGTAGGAACCTTGGTACCTGAAATGCTCTCTGTGGCCTCCCGGGTTAGAGATGGAGCAGGGACCGAGCGCTTTAACCTCTGCCTCCACTTTGGAAGCCTGTGCTTTTATAAATACTAGACTGAGTGATTTTTTTCTCGGGCCTGTGTGTAAAACCAAGACAGTCTTACAGATCTCATACCTTGATCCGCTGTCCGCTGTATACCTGGAGTATTGTTACAGGTTGCAAGGCAGTTCATGCGTGTCTTACACGCTAGTGTGGTGAGCTGGAACCACACCTAATGAGCTTCATCTTTCAATGCCTCAATTCACTTGTCTCTAGAAGTGAAATTAAAAAATACCTTTCTTAGTAAATGTAGATAAAAATCTCAAATATTTTTGGTTTTTGTTTGCGAGGGAATTACTAAGATGTAACCCAAGTAAGTCACATACCCTTTATTGCAATTGAGATCGATTATAAATTAAAATTGATATCTAGGTAGATTGGGGTAATCAATGGCTTATCTGTGATGCTCAATTACAATTACAAATGTCTGAACTTATGATTCAATACTGATTTTGACATTTAACTGAGATAAGCTCATTGAGATAGATTTAACAAAAAAAATTAAGTATGTACTGTTGCTGAGTGGCCTGTTTTGCTTTTACTGTGATGCAGACATGGATTCCGTGAAGGTACAACGCCTAAACCCAAGAGGGCAGCTGTTGCCGCATCCAGTTCATCTTGAGAAGAATTCCAACAATTAGGCAATAAATATTTTGGTTTTAAAAACTGTCTTGTGTGCTAAGGTATCTTTTTGTTAGTTTCATATGTTAATTGGAGTTGCTATCGTTTTGGCAAAATGGGGCAGCTTGGTTCAGATTTACAAAATCAGCTGGTTTTTGGGAGTACATCTAGCATGGAAATACCATTAGGTACAGTCATAATGGCTCCTGTGGCAGACCAAGCAGGTGTTGAATGGATTTTATATTAAAAAAAGATGAAAGTTTACAAATTAGGCAACTAGGATTTAAGGCTGTGTATAGGCATGTCCTGACTTTTCACATTGAAATCTACCGATTTATTCACCAAGTTTTCTCTGGAGAGGGCCTAACACAGTGGCTCTGTGACTGCTAAATCCTTGTTTTGCAGGAGCCAGGATCCCATATGGGCACCGATTCCACTTCCTTTGCAGCTCTCTTACAACCTGGGAAAGCAGTAGAGGATGGCCTGCATTGGGACCCTGCGCCTGCGGGAGACCTGGAAGAGGCTCCTGGCTTCAGATCAGTGCAGCTCCAGGCCATAGTGGTTTCTTGAGGAATGAATCAGAGGATGGAAGATCTTTACCTCCTCTCCAAATCTTTTGGGGTTTTTTTTGTTTGTTTATGGAGAATGCACAATTGGGCACTGATCCAATGTGCAATGTAGGATCAAAAAAGCAAAGCAGTTGGTCTAAGGGGGAGGGCGAGGGTGCATGATGTTAAGGTTTGCGCCACGCGTGCTTTAGTGAGATAATGGCTGATGTGCCTGATCACTTCAAAGCCCCCAGGTGTTCCCAGAATATAGGCTCTGCATGTTTATTCATTTTTGGTGGTAAGGGCAGATTTCCAGAGGGGGAGATTGAAGCATCTTTCATTCATTGATTGCCCAAATGCTTGCAATGGCTGGAGCTGAGCTGATTAGGGACCTCCTAAAGGTCTTATTGTGGGTATGGGGTCCCAAACACTTAAGGAATTCTCTCTGCCACATTGCAAGACCCTAAACAGGAAGCTGGGTTGGAAATATAGCCCCCAGGACAGCCGCTTGGAATGCTAGTGCTTGCAGATGGAAAATTAGCCAATTGAACCATCGTGCTAACTCTTAAGTCCAGTGAGAAGTATCCTTAATTTCCCATTTAGCACCTTCAATCTAACCAGGTCCTGCAACCTGAAATGACTTGCTTCGTCCCCACTAATACCCCACATGTTGGAATTGGAATGTCTATACCTCACAAGGTGGTTTTTCTCGTTACATAAAGTGAGGTACTAGGTCAGGTGAAGAGGGTGATGAGGTTTATGGTGTATAATTGCCCTGTGCTTGTAAATTAAAAACAATAGAGCACACAATTTACATGCTGCAAAGATAAATGCACAGATTCCTGTGAGAATTCTTAAAAGGAGTTAAAACTCTGGATGAATATGCTAAGATTTGAGCCAAATTGGGCATCAGTGGGACAGCTTAATTGGCTTTCTCTGCAATGGAACAGCCAAAAATTACAGCCAGTCACCAGATCTGTCAGGGCAGGATGATGGGAGGGGTTTGGGGAAGAGAGGGTTTAGGAGTAGGCAGGGGTCAAGAAGGATTCATTCTGGAGATTGGAATATCACTGATGTCATGATTGTTACCATTTTGGTGTGATTCTTGTGGAAGGTTTAGATGAAGCGGGAAAACCTGACCAAGGATTCTTAAATAGCCCATATTACAGCAAAGGCAGTGAGGTTGCTGCAGGAGTGGGAGGCAGGTGTCTGCACAGATCATTGGAGGTGAATCAGAGGAATCCAGGCCTTTCTGCATTGTTTTGTGTATCTTTGAGGGTTGTGTGGTTGCAGCAGTGAAGTAGCAAGCTTCAGAAATACTAATCGGGAAGTATTCCTTTAGATAAGTTTAGGTGTCTCACTAATTAAAGGAGATAGTTCATTTGCTGAACATTTGTGGAGGAGACATTTTAAGGCTTAGAATAATGGAAATAATAGGTAATGTTAAGATCCAGTAGGCATTTGGAAATAAGGGTGAGAAAAAGACTTTGGGGCTTGCGAAGTACAAGCTTAAGCTACCGCCTGCAGCGGCAAAGCATTCCATGTGGACACCAGTTCAAGCCCTGGCTGCTCCAGTTTTAATGCAGCTGCATGCTAATGGTGCAGGAAAGCAGTGGGTCAAGAGCTGGTCCTCGGCACTGTGTGGGAGACCCAGAGAAGCGCCTGGCCCAGGTCCTGCTTACCCAAAGGCTTGGAAGCTTGGTCCAGCTTTCTGCTTGTGGCCTAGGAAAGCAGTCCCAGAGCCTTGGGACCCTGCATGGGAGACCAGAGGAGGCTCCTGGCTCTTGGCTTCTGATCTGCTCAGCTCTGGTTGTGGCCACTTTGGAAGTGAATCAATGGTTGGAGGATCTTCCTCTCTGTTTATCTGACTTTCCAATAAAAATAATAAAAGGTGAACCATGATGAGCCACTATATTCAGCTCTTTGAATTCCAGATTGTTACACTTAGTCTTGGCTGAAATTTGGTTAAAACTTTGCACTACCATATGCATGCAAGAAAAGCAAATTAATGTATTATACAATTGTTAAGAGTTTCAGATAATTTTGCAAATTAATAGATGCAAATTTATCTTGAAACAAAAGCTTGGTTCATAATCTATGAGAAAGTGTAGGGTGAAGACTGAACAGACCTTGGAAATCAAGGATGGAAGCAATAAAGCAGTAAATAGCAACAAGGGGGATTTTGTAAAGGTTTTATTTGAAGGAGGGAGATTGAAAGAGACCTTCCATCTGCTGGCTCATTCTCCAAGTGGCTATAATAGAGTTGAGTTAGGCAAAAGCCAGGACCTTCATTTGTCTCCCACATGGATGGCACAGAGCAAGGACCTGGACCTTCGCAGGCCACCAGCAGAGTTAGACTAGAAGTGGAGCATCAGGAACATGAACCCGAGGCCCTGTGTCTTGCTGGCATTGCAGGTGGTAGTTTTACCTGCTATACCACAGTGCAGCCCTGAATGGGAAAAATCCATGAGAAAGATGTGTGTGCAAGTTGGTAGAGGAGGCAAGGTATCTGATTTGAAATTTAAATAGTATACAGCTTTTCTTTTTAGGTCCTTAATTATGTAGAGGTAGTAAGTGAAGTGTCCAGTGCTTTAGAATAGTTGCTGAGAAGTTTGGGGGGGGTGCAGAGGCTTTGCCTAGTAAGGATGCCAGTTGGGATGCCCTGATTCCAAATTGAAGAATCTGGATTTGAGTCTTGGCCCTTCTCCCAATTCCAACTTCCTGCCAAGGGTCACACTTGGAGGCAGCAGGAGATGGCGTAAATGCTTGGTTCCAGGTCACCCGAGTGGGAGATGTGGATTGACCTCTTGGCTTTAGCCTGGTCCACCCCTGGTTGTTGCAGACATTTGGAGAATGAACCAACTGTCTCTCAGTAAATTAAATAATAAATCTGGAAGAAAAAAAAAACTTGACTGAACCTTGACTCTTCTTCCATACTTAAGGCTGCTTTGGGCTGTCACCTGTCAGTGGCGGGGGCATGATCCCTCTAATCTCTGCTTTCTTTCTGGATATGTTTGGCTGGTTGGCTGCAATTTCCATTCCTCAAGGACAGACAGGAGGAAAGCCTGTTGAGAGATGTGGGGATGGATGGTTCTGTCACGGTGGAGCTGCTTCACAGTTGATGGGCCCAGCAGAAGACTAAATACAGCTGCTTCTTGTGGGGCACATGTAGAAGCTCTTGGGAGGTTACCCAGGAAGAACTTTGATTCCCTTGAATCTACTGGATCTGTCTCAAAACTAGTCACTTCTAGGGCCTGGAACAAGGCTCAGTTGGCCTTCTAGTCCTTCATGGACTAGGATCTAATATGGACATCAGTTCATGTCTAGGTGCTTCACTTCCCATCCAGCTCCCTGCTTGTGGCCTGGGAAAGAGGTGGAGGACAGCTTTGGAACCCTGCACCCACATGGGAAATCTGAAAGAATCTGATTCCTGGCTTCAGAACAGCTCAGTTCCAGCCATTACAGCCCTTTGAGAAATGAACTAGCAGATGGAAGATCTTTCTCTCTGTCTCATTCTTTCCGTAAATATGCCTCTCCAATTAAAAAAAGGGGGGGGGGCACTTCTATTCACTTACTAGCAAGTTTCTACCTGTTTATGCTGTTTTGTTTGGAAATATTTATTTTTATTGGAAAGTCAGATATACAGAGAGAAGGAGAGAGAGAGATCTTCCATCCTCTGATTCACTCCCCAAGCAGTTGCAATGATCAGTGCTTGCACCAATCTGAAGCCAGGAGCCTGGATTCTCTTCCGGGTCTCCCACACACACGGGTGCAGGGTCCCAAGGCTTTGGGCCGTCCTCGACTGCTTTCCCAGGCCACAAGCAGGGAGCTGGATGGAAAGTTGGGCTGTCAGGATTAGAACTGGCATGCAAGGCCAGGACGTCAGCCGCTAAGCTACCATACCGGGCCTTATTTTTTGTTTGTTTGTTTGTTTTGTTTTCTTCTTTACTTCTGGGCCTCTAATCCCTATGGGCTCTCCTGAGTGGCTTACATTTGGGCCACTGGAAACATTCTCACATCCCACAGGGAGTAAATTCTTGAGTGCAGGGAGATGTCAGAGTAGTCCTCACTGCCCACCAGAGCACTTGGAAACATATTTCAGAGCTCCCTGAACTGTTTCTTTGAAGTTCCTTTCAGTAAGTTTGGGGCTAGAAGGTAGTCATCCCCTTTTCTAAGAAAGGCGGATTGAGCACTTAAAATTCTCATCAAAGAAATGTCCACAGTAGGGTCTCCCTGGATCCTTTCTAAATCCATAATGTGGCTGAGGATTCTAAAAGTGCTCAAGCTCTGGAGACATCTAAAGATACGTATTTACTTTCAAAAATGTTCAAAATGATTTACACATGAGTGCTGTTATGATGATAAAAATTAATAAGCCTTTTTAGGCAGAAGTTATGTCAAAATGCACCTGTAGCATAGGACAGGAGAAACGTTTAGTTTCCCCAAGTTAGGACAGTGATCTGAGGTTGCTGAGACAGGCCAGATTGCAGATGCGATTACATCAGGAACAGAATCATTGGAGTAAATGGGACAATCTCAGGAGAAAAGTCCCAGAAAAAACTGTTTATGGTCCCAAAGTCACAGAGGAGCTGGCCCTTAGAGGAGAAGAAATACCCCCAGGGAGTGGAGAGAAACAAAGCGGCAAGCCCAGACAGAAGTTTATCCTATTAGGCCCAGCTCTGGGGAGAGAACCCTCCCGGAGCATCCTTGAGGGAGCTCCATGTGGCAGTGCTGTAGAACTACAGAGGCTTGGGATGGTATGACTCCTATCGCAGGGAGGAGCAGATGTACGGAGAGATTATTTGTTGAAGGTTTATGCTTTCTTCATGGTGAAGATGTTGGTATATATCCGTTTGTTGTTAAACATTACTGTATAATAAAAGATTATTTTTGCCAGTTTTATCTTCATTGATTAGAATCCATACTCAAATCACCTCAGATGATTTTTGGGGCATCCACCTAACTGAACTGCTGGACTTGGCTCTCCAACCGTGGAGAGAATTGCAGGTTCCATGGTCTGAGCGTGGAGTGCATGTGTCAGAGCTGGGCCTCCTCAGTGGCCTAGATGGAGCAGTGGACAGTATATCCAGGTGCACATGGAGGACATGGCAGTACATTGGAGTCTGCAGAGGATACCTGGTACCACAACAGAACAGAGAACAAATCAATCAACTACCCCAGCCAAGTGTTGGCAGTGATATCTGGGCAAACAGAGACTAAGAGGGACGCTATGAGCTAGTGGATTCTGGAGAGATGACATTGTGTTTGGAGTAGCGAGATTGGCAGCAATTCACAACTGCTGAACTATCAAAACCTCTTGAGCAGGACCCTCGGAGCGTGCCCCTCATCAGGGACCCTGGAGTGGTTGGGGGCTTGGTGTGTCTTCTCCCCTTACCGCCCCCTTTCCCCAAAAACAGGAAGGAAAAAAAGAGAATGTGGAAATAATGGTCTCACCCACCTTCTTCTAGCCCTTGACTTTGCACCCTAATCAACTATGTAAAATTATGAAAAATTTAAAAACTTAATAGATGCAGGAAAAAAAAGAATTCATACTCAACTACAGCCTGAATGAGAACCACAGTACTAGACATATGTCATAAGGTACAGAGGTCTAACATATCAAGTCCCAGCTGCTCCACTTCTGATCCAGCTCCCTACTAATGAGCCTGGGAAAGCAGCAGAGGATGATTCAAATGTTTAGGCCCCTGTATCCACATGGGAGACCAGGAAGAAGATGTGGGCTCCTAGCTTTGAACTGGCCATTTCCAGCCATTGTGGTCATTTGGGGAATGAATCAGCAGATGGAACTTTCCTTGTGTCTGCCTCTTTCTTTTTCTACTCTTTCAAGTAAACAAAGAACATAATGTGTTAACTCAATGTCTCCAACATATTGACATTTTATGCTAGAATAAGTATAAAACAAGCTAGTTTATATTCTTTTTTCATACTAAATCTTGGGCAAATTTCAAGTCAGAGCAGGCATATTTTTCTTTAAAATTTTTTTTTTAGATTTATTTTATTTTTATTGGAAAGTCTGATGTATAGAGAGTAGGAGAAACAGAGAGGATGAAGATCCTCCATCTGTTGATTCACTCTCCAAATGGCCACAACGGCCAAAGCTGCACCAATTCAGAGTCAGTAGCCTCTTTCGGGTCTCCCACAGGGGTGCAGGGTCCCAAGGCTTTGGGCCGTCCTCGACTGCTTTCCCGGGCCACAGGCAGGAAGTGGGGCTGCTGGGATAAGAACCAGCGCCCATATAGAATTCTGGCACACTCGTGTAAGACGAGGACTTCAGCTGCTAGGCTACAGAGCTGGGCTCCAGAGTAGCCATATTTTAAATGTTAAATAGCTATATGTAATTGATGGCTATCTTACTGGGTCCTATAAACCTAGACATTTTTCTTCTTCAGTAAGAAAAGTGTTGAATGCACATGTAAGTAAGTAAAAACATTTAAAACACATAAAATGCTCGGGTGTTTAGAAAAATTAATCTAAACACAGGTTTTTTTTTTAGTTTTGTTTTTACCTGTAGAGCAATAAAAAAGTAACAATTCCATCATTTTGTTATACACATTAGCATGAGAACAAACTGAGATGGTGCATGACAGGTGCTCAGTGCAATGCCTGGCCAGTTTAGGAGCTTGATAAATATCATCAATTGCTATTCTGTAGAGGCATCATTCTGAATAACACTTGTCATTCTGAAAATAACAAGAAAATAGAACCCTGTAGGATGACACGTATACTAGTGAATTAACTGTAATGAATGGTCTAGGCTGTAAGCAGAGGCTAGAGCATTGTGGGAACAGAGACTCCAACTTCACCAGAACAACGAAGGCTCTTACAATCAGGGAAGGTCACATTAAGTGCCCATGATGAATGAACATTCAGCAAGCTTTCTTTTGAAAGGTTCATAGGGGCCCGGCGTGGTGGCGCAAGTGGTTAGTGCCGGTTCTAATCCCAGCAGTTCCCTTCCAGCTCCCTGCCTGTGGCCCAGGAAAGCAGTCGAGGACAGCCCAAGGCTTTGGGACCCTGCACCTGCGTGGGAGACCCGGAGGAGTCTCCTGGCTTCGGATCGGCATAGCATTAGCTGTTGCGCTCACTTGGGGAGTGAATCATCGGATGGAAGATCTTCCTCTCTGTCTCTCCTCTCTGTATATCCACCTTTGCAATAAAAAAATAATAAAAATAAATCTTTAAAAAAAAAAAAGAAAGGTTCATAGACACACACACACACACACACATCTCCCATCCACCAGTTCACTCTCCAGTGGCACTGTCTACAACAGCCTGGGTGGGCCGAGCCGAGAGGAGCTTGTGTCAGGGACACAAATACTTGACCATCACCTGCTGCCTTCTAGTGTTTTCACTAGCAGTTAGGTTGGAGTAAGGAGCTGGGGTAAGTTTTGTTTTGATTTTGGTTAAGATTTATTTATTTTTATTAAAAAGGCAGATATACAGAGAAAGGAGAAACAGATCTTCTGCCTGCTGATTCACTCCCCAAACGGCTGCAAAGGCCAAAGCAGAGCTGATCCAAACAAGGAGACAGGAGCTTCCTCCAGGTCTCCCACGTGGGTGCAGGGTCCCAAGGCTTTGGGCCGTCCTCCACTGATTTCCAGGCTACAAGCAGGGAGCTGGACGGGAAGTGGCGCTGCTAGGCCACAAACTGGCACCCAAGGGGACCCCGGGGCTTGCAAAGTAAGGATTTGGCCGCCAGTCTACTGCGCTGGGCCCTGGAGGAAGTTCTTAAAGCCGAGCTCTCTGATCAAGGGTGTGGACATCCCACGCAGTACAGGAGTCATTGCATATGCCTGCCCAATACACTAACTATTTATTTCAAAAATTAACTTAATTATTTTAAAGAGTTAGAAAAAGAGAGACTTTTTCCATCTGCAGGTTCACTCTTCGACAGCCACAATAGCCAGGACTGGGCCTGGGGGAGGCAGGAACCAGGAGCTTCATCTGAGTCCCTCTTGTAGGCGGGGCAGCCAAACACTTGAGTTATCTTTTCCTTTCTCCAGGCCATTAGCAGGGAGGTGAGTCAGGAAAAGAACATCTGGACTCAAACAGCACCCACATAGCGTGCTGGTGTTGCAGGGGGCAGCTTAACTCACTACATGGCAACACTGGCCCTGATACACTTATTTTTACATAACCTATCTACAACTTTAAATTGAATACTCTGTTCAGATGCTGATATAGACGAAGGGGATATGTCAGTAAACGAAAACGGAAAGAGAGGGAGGGAGGTGGGCATGGAGAAGCCCAAGTCATGTCGGAAGCAAAAGTGTAGTCAACTTTTATTATCCAAACAGTTTCATTAGTCATTTGGAGATTATCTTTACCAGGGGTTCGGGTGCTACCTCAAGGAGATTTGCCTGAAAGGAGGAGAAAACAGAGAATATTCAGTACTGACACCTGTCACATAATCTCATGTTCAACCTCAAGGTCATGTTATCTATATTCACTTAATGGCACTGTACTGTGTATTTCATTGTCTCATGCAATCGTTAATCTACTCCCAGATAATTAAGAATTATCTGAGGGCCTGGCGCAGTAGCCTAGTGGTTAAGGTCCTTGCCTTACACGCCTTGGGATCCCATATTGGTGCCAGTTCATGTCCTGGCTGCATCGCTTCTCTTCCAGCTCCCTGCTTATGGCCTAGGAAAGTAGTAGAGGATGATCCAAGGCCTTGGAACCCTGCACCCACGTGGGAGACCGAGAAGAAGCTCCTGGCTCGTGGCTTCAGATGGGCTCAGCTCTCACCATTTGTGGTCAACTGGGGAGTGAATCAGCAGATGGAGGATCTTTATCTCATCTCTCCTCCTCTCTGAAAATGGCTTTCCAATAAAAACAAGTAACTTTAAAAAAAGAATTTTTTGAAAATTGGTTTGTTAAGTTGATAAAAAAAAATATAACTTTTAAAAAGAGAGTGAGCGAGCGAGAGAGAAAGAGAGAGAGAATGCTCCTGGCAGCCTTGTTACACATTTTCTCTTGTAAACCCTGAAAGAGCATCTTAGTTTTGTATATTTGAGAAAGCAGCATTCTACAGACTTGAACTAATTCAAAGTAAACTAAGAGGAAAATTAGCAATGTGGTGTGGCAGAGAGCGAGCAGGCTAGCGTGCACTGTTTAGGATCAGGCATAGCTATCCTAGCACGCAGTTAAGCAGAGACTGATTATTCAACAAGGGTGACCGGGATGCATCTGGGTTTGAACCCGAAACTAAAATCAGCTACTTAGGGGAACACCGGAGAGCCCCAAAGTAGCATTCCCAATTCATTTTTTTTTTTTTTTATTGCAAAGGCGGATATGCAGAGAGGAGGAGAGACAGAGAGGAAGATCTTCTGTTCGATGATTCACTCCCCAGGCGGCCTCAACAGCTGGAGCTAAGGCAATCCGAAGCCAGGAGCCTCTTCCAGGTCTCCCACGCGGGTGCAGGGTCCCAAGGCTTTGGGCTGTCCTGGACTGCTTTCCCAGGTCACAAGCAGGGAGCTGGATGGGAAGTGGAACTTGTGGGATTAGAACTGGCGCCCATATGAGGTCCTGGCGCATTCAAGGCAAGGACTTTAACCTCTATGCTATCGCGCTGGGCCCAGCATTCCCAATTTTAAACATGTAAACTTTTATGGCCTCGGAAGCCTCTGTAACTGTTCCCGTTTGTGGAGTTAACCAGCAGATGGAAGATATCTGTCTCTCCCTCTCAGTCTGTGTCTCTGCCTTTCAAATACAAAAATTAAATCTTAAGAAAAAAAAATCAAGTCCAACTAATTAAATGAATGCTATATAACGCAAGTTAGAGTTCTCACTGTTAGAGTAGGAGTTTACAAATAATCACAAGGAGACTGCTCAGACAGCCTATGTGGTGATGGGTTCGGGTTGATCCCATTCATAGGTATCGGTATGAAGTCACGTTTGGCTTAATTTAAACAGTGATATCCTGTGCGGCTGAATGTCTATGTCCCCACAAACGCATGCTGAAACCTAAGCACCAGCGCTATGCGGATGGGATGCAGGGTTTGGGGGAAGTGATTAGGTTCATGACGAATAAGTTCTCCTGAATGAGCAAAGTGCCATTATGAAATGGGCCCTAGGAAGTGGCCTCGCTCTTTTAGCGAAGAGATGACACAGCAGGAAGACACTTTTCATGAATCAGGAAATGAGCTCTAACCAGCCACTGACTCAGCTGGTGTCCTGGTTCTGAACTTCCTAGTCTTTCTTACTCTGAGAAATCAATGTGTGCTATTTGTGAGCTACACAGGCTAAGCACTTTGTTTCAGCTATGTTCATGGAATAAGAATGGCCATTCATGTAGACACATTTAGAGATATAGGTATATCCACTGGTTAGTGCACAACCATTTATTTACTTGCTTTATCAGCAAAGCAGACTTAGGAAAAATGGCACTCCAGAAATAATGTGCACACCTCGCACCAAATCTTGCTTTCCCACACCAGTCTACAATGAAAGAAACTAGCTTCCTCGGAGAAACGGTTGACACTGAGACTAATGTAGGAAATAACTAGTGTACAATAAGACAAGAAACTAGCTCGGGGGAGTCAACAGGCTTCAGGGCCAACAGAAAGAGCACCCATTGATCGAACACGGAAGCATCCGAACAATCAAGTAGCACAGGAGCATAATCCAGTGGATAAAACAACCCATGAGTTCATACTGCTATAAATAAGTGATGGATCAAATAAATACATGAATACATGAGAGAGAAGAAATAAATCTTCCAT
This sequence comes from Ochotona curzoniae, assembly GCF_017591425.1. Lineage (NCBI taxonomy): Eukaryota > Metazoa > Chordata > Mammalia > Lagomorpha > Ochotonidae > Ochotona > Ochotona curzoniae. The sequence continues at coordinate 19,252,678 of NW_024465582.1, read as the reverse complement.
GAAAAGTCCATAGGTATTCTACCCTAAAGGAAGGATAGCATGCACCCCCAGTTTTTCAGTGTGGACTGTCACCAATGGCTTCTGCCCTAAGATTACAGAAGAGAAAGCGTTCATCAAAGAAAAACCTGATCAGCAGGGCGGGCATTGTGGCACAGCCAGCATCCCGTATGAGCATTGGTTGGAGTTCTGGCAACCCACCTCCCATCCAGCTCCCTGCTGTGCCCTGGGAAAGCAGTCGAGGACGGCCCAAAGTTTTGGAACCCTGCACCCGCGTGGCAGACCCAGAAGAAGCTCCTGATGCCTGGCTTTGGACCGGCTCAGCTCTGTTTGGCCACTTGGGGAGTGAACCACTGGATGCAAGACCTTTCTGTCTCTCTTTCTCTCCGTAATTCTGATTTGCCTTTCCAATAAAAAATAAAATAAAAAAAAATCTTAATTTTAAAATGTGACAGTGCCTTTGTCAGTCAATCACAGTCAACAACAAGTGTTAAGTTATGATAAAACTTGTACCATTCTCTCTGTGTTCCTGCTCTCCTAACCCACAACACCATTTTAGCTTTGGGAGGAACTAATGAGCTCTGAGCAAGGGACATTTTTTTTTTAAGATTTATTTATTCTTATTGGAAAGTCAGATCTACTAGAGAAGGACAGACAGAGAGGAAGATCTTCCATCTGCTGGTTCACTCCCCAAGTAGCTGCAACAGCTGGAGCTGAGCTAATCTAAAGCCAGGGGCCAGGAGCCAGGAGCTTCCTCCAGGTTTCCGACGCAGGTCAGGGTCCCATGGTTTTGTGCTGTCCCACACTATTTTTCCAGGCCACAAACAAGGAGCTGGAAGGGAAGTGGAGCAGCCAGAACAGTAACTGGCACCCATATGCGATCCCAGTGCACGCAAGGCAAAAACTTCAACCACTAGGCTACTGCGCTGGGCTGATAGAGGGACATTCTTTAAGTATCTGAGTAACCATAACACTGTCAATGACATTAAAATAAGGAATTAAAACTGCCATTTCCTGGAAGTTTATAAAGAGACACAGTTGCTTTTGGGGCTGCTGTGATACTGTAATATAAAAAACATATAGTTGATCTCTAGCCACAATTGCTATTACACAGCTCCTAAAATCCTTTAGATAGGGAGACTGGTAAAGAAAGCATTTTTAACTTTTGATCTTTGGCCCCAATTCCAGATATGAACAACAAAAATTTATTTCCTGCAGTTCTGAGATTGGCTTATGGTATCTGTGTGTGTTTATCTTTTTTTTTTTAAGATTTATTTATTTATTTGGAAAGATATACAGAAAGAAGGGGAAATAAAGCTCTTCCATCTGCTGGTTCACTGCCCCAAATGGCCACGATGGCTGGAAGTGAGTCAATCTGAAGCCAGAAATCAGGAGTTTCCTCTGTATCTCCCATGTGGGCACAGGGTCCCGAGGCTTTGGGTCACCCTCTAATGCTTTCTCAGCCATAAGCAGGGAGCTGGATGAGAAGTGAAGCAGCTGGGACATGAATCCATATGGGATCCTGGTGCTTGGAGGTGGAGGATTAGCCAGTAGAGCCATTGCACCAGGCCCTATCAGCCCTTTGTATTGCTGAAGTGTAACTCAGTAAAAGGAAAATTCTAATAATGAGTAAAGAAGGGACTGTTGACCTGGGTAACCAATGCAGGATATTTCTGTCTTAATTGATAAAAGCAGTTCAGTAAGACTTTGGAGCTCCTTAATGTAGCAAATGAATAAGTTGGTACTGCTGAGTGCTGACAGTAGTGAATGTTTGAAACACAGCTAGTCAGGTAAGAGGGGGCAAGGATGATATCGTCTTAATACTGAGGAACGCATGACTGGCCAATCCTATGCAGTTGGAAATAGGTCAAAGCAATCCTTGTAAACAGTGCCAAGGCTTTCCCTAGGGATCTAAGCCTTTTTCTACAAGGGCAATTAACGCTTAAAGTTAATCATCATGAGGCATCTGTAAATATCTTCATCCAAAGCAATTTCAAAGGAGGAAGTAGAAATAATTTACATTAGTCATAGTTTCCATCTTTCTATTATCTTGGGGAGCTTCTCAGATGGATCAGTTACCGTTTTGGCTTTTCCACAGTTAGTGTTATTTCACGTTCCTCCACAATGAACGGAAGCAGTTGGTCTGTCCCTGGATCCCTTTGCCCTACACACTGGGGAGGCCTCATCCGTGGTCACTGCTGGCATCATCTGCCATCTTCTTAGTGAGGACAATCCATCTGTGTCCTAGGCTGACTTTTCTTCGGTGGAACTACAGACCTGTGTTCTTAGTATCAACATGCAAATCTTTACCTAAATGTCTCTGAGGTGCCCTGATGTTACGAACATTTCCTGGTTTCAACTAAGCCTCCATCATTCTGAAATCGCAGTAGAAGCCTAGGAGGTAATTAAGCATTTCTTCATTGTCTTTCCACAACAATCTCTGTGCTTGTTAATTCCACCTCCTAAATAGGTCTTGAGTTTTCCCTTCTCATACACAGTGGCTGCCTCACACCGTATCACTAAGGAAGTGACAGCAGCTGTCTTGTTTCTTACTGCTTGGCATTTTCCTTCAATTGGCTCCAGACTAAAGTTAGTTTTATTTTTATTTACTTATTTTTAAAAATATATATTATTTATTTGGAAGTCAGAGTTACACAAAAAGACAGAGATATCTTCATTTGCTGGGGGGTGGGGGGGGCGAGGAGGTCCTGCTAAAGCCAGGAACTTCATTTAGGTCTCCCATGTGGCAGGGCGGCAGGGGCCCAAGCACTTGGCCTATCTTGCTCCACTCTCCTCAGGCAGTTCAGGAAGCTGGATCAGAAGTGGAGCACTCATGACTCAAGTCAGGACCCGTGTGATGTCACAACAGCATTACTGGCTAGGCCATGTCAGTGGCCCCTAGGTATTTTTTTAAGAAGCTAACCTTAAAAAAATACAATGTACGCACAAATTTTAAAATAAAAAGTTGCAAGGGTGGGGTAGACATTTGTGAAGCTGCATGGGATGCTTGTATCCCATATTGGAATGCTTTGATTTGAGTTTAAGCATTACTCCAGATTCTAGCTTTCTGTTGGTGGGACCCAGTTTTCAGTTGGTGTGAAGCAGTGGGTGAGGGATTAAGTGGCTGAGTTCCTGCTACCCAGATAGAAGACAGGGATTGAGTTCCCAGCTCGTTGTAATGCCTAGGCTTTGCAGGGCTGCTCAGGGCACAGGGTGGAGGATGGACCAGCAGATGGAAAATCTATGTCTTTTTTCTCTCTGCCTTAAAAAAGTTACACAAGGATATGCAGTCTGCTCCTTGCACTGGACTGTTAGTCAAAAGGAAGTTTTTTTCAAAGGCACCAGTTTTGACACCGACTTCTTGGGTAAAGAATGTCTCTAAAATACATTTAACTCATATATTTTCATGACTTATTAGTCTATGAGATAAAGGCTGAAACTGAGAAGCACATGAGCCTTTCAACATTTTCTCTTGTTTATCTCTCATCTTTTTTTTTTTTAAAAGATTTACTTATTTATTGGAAAGTCAGATATACAGAGAGGAGGAGAGACAGAGAGGAGGAGAGACAGAGAGGAAGAGCTTCCCTCTGATGATTCACTCCCTAAGTGAGCGCAATGGCTAATGCTATGCCGAGGACAACCCAAAGCATTGGGTTGTTCTCGACTGCTTTCCCAGGCCACAAGCAGGGAGCTGGATGGGAAGGGGAGCTGCCGGGATTAGAACCGGTGCCCATAGGGGATCCCAACATGTTCAAGGCGAGGACTTTAGCCGCTAGGCCACGCTACCGGGCCCTATCTCTCATCTTTTAACAAGTCCCTCAACACCCAGAATCCATCTCCTGTACCCATTAATTCTTCCCAAACCCAAGTAAGACTAACTTCTGTGGTTTTTCATATTAGATCCCTCTGCCTGGAATGCCTTTCCTTGGGTTCTGTCTGTCTTCCATGCCACTTTTTCCTTAGGCAAAAAAACGGCATTTTAATAGTGTTCTGTTTACATATTCAGATCAAAGCCTTGGAAGACCTTCACAGAGAAATGTTACACCCTCCTCTCATGATGCCTTTTAGGACGACACATAAGTGTGTATTGTGACACCTATCACATTGCTTTGCTTGCCACTAGAAGGTAGATACTGTGTTCCTTTGTTTAAGTCTCCAGGGTATAGCAAACTGCAAGAACAACTTTATTTAATAAAGATAGACTACTAATTACGAGACAACTACAACCAGGCTAAGGAAGTGTTAGGTTACATTCACAGCAATATAACACACAGACTTTTTTGTTTGGCCATCATATTTAGAGACTGACGTGGACACAATGTAATGTCCACCTGATAGCATAGAGTCCAACAACACTGTAATGGCCCTAAGAAAAAAACCAACAGAAATACTTGAACTCAAAACAGCTAGAAAAGGAGGCACTGACCATGAACCACCTACTTCTCCACCAGACCAGATGTTCCCCAGTTAGTGCTACGTCACAGGGCATGTCTTCCTCAGGGCTGAGATAGCCCGTCGCTTACCTGAACTTCAAAAAGAAAAGAAAAGCCCTAAAGTCCTAAAGTTGGTGATTTACTTTTTCCCTCATAAACGAGGGTGGATTCAGGTTACTTCTCTAATGTCACTCCCACTCATATTCCAATGCACTTGGCTCGGAGAGATACAGAACTACAGCTGATAGGTTAGAAACCGTAAGCCGAGTCCGCCTTATCTTCACTTCCATCTGGTTGGTTAAGAGGGTGTGTATTTAAAGAACAGCCACTACACACCATGGCTTCCTCCAGGACAGGGACCGTTACTTCACTTTTTTTTTTTCTGAGAAAGGAAACTCGCTATAGTATCTGCCTGCTTACGAAAGCTTAAAAGAGGACAGTGAAGACCTGGGGATGATTCCAAAAGATGGAATGAAAGGGACAAACATTTTAAAAAAGAAATGAAGGAAAAAAGCAAAGGACCACAAGAGGTTTATTATTCATTATTTTAGAAACTGTAATTGGATTCAACATAAATTTAAAAAACACACACACAACAGAACATACAGTACATAAGATAAGCCCAAAAATATCATCCAGTTAATGTTACTTAAACGGAGACTCTGATGTTATTCGGGCCTATGGCTCTAGGCTCTGACCACCCCAACAATGCTCTTTAATGGCAATGACATCTAATGGCTGCTTACAACATGCAATTACAATCTACAGCAACATAAAATAGACAAAGCAATGTTCTTGCTTCAAAAATGTTTACTTTTTTGAGTCTTCATAGTTTCATATGAGGACTAGCCTAAGCATTAGTCTGTTGTGCCGTTGTGCAGCCCCCGAAGCCTTCACAATTTCATAATGAGATCGGCAAGTGGATTTGCCAAAGCCAGTTTCAGTGTTCTCCTTCCCAAGAGGCTTAGTGGCTTAACTGACATAGAGCTGAGGTCTCTTGTGATCTATTTCTTTTATGTTAAGTGGTAATAATGGAACTCTTCCCCCAGCTGTAGGCAACTGCCTAGGTTACATTGTACCTAGGCAAGTGTTACATGGTTGGAACAAAAGCAGCTTATAGCTGGTGGGCATCCTGGGTCTGGTTAGGGCCAAATTTGTGTTAACTATATCAACATAGTTGTGTGCCAGCATAATTGCCTATTCTATTTTTTTTTTTTTTTGAGATATACATGGGACCCGGCATGGTGGCTTACTAGCTAAAGTCCTTTCCTTGCACCCACCAGGATCCCATATAGGTGCCGGTTCAAATCCCGGCAGACCCGCTTCCCATCCAGCTCTCTGCTTGTGGCTTGGGAAATCAGTCAAGGATGCCTCAAAGCCTTGGGACCCTGCAGCCACATGGGAGACCTGGAAGAAGCTCATGGCTTTGAATTGGCTCAGCTCCAGTCACTGCGCTCACTTGGGGAGTGAACCATCAGACAGAAGATCTTCCTCTCTGTCTATCCTCCTCTCTGTATATATCTGACTTTGCAATAAAAAAAAGTCTTAAAAAAAAAAGATATGTGGGGGGCAGACACTAGCATGCCAGCAGACAGGGTCTGGTGACCTGTGTTCAAATATGAGCAGGGCACCAGCCTGGCACAGCACAATGCTAGAGAACCAGGCTTGGAAATCTGCACTCTAGAAGGCATGGGAGGGGGGCTGTGGATTTCTCAGGGGAGGGAGTCTGAGGATATGTGGGAGGGAGGTCTGCTAAGGGAGAATATGACAGGTGAGGAGCAACTTCTAGGGGACATCCTTCAAGGTGGCCACAGCACTTGCAGGTACATGAGGGGACTGAAATCTGCTGGTTTAGAGGAGGAAGATGGGGGATCTTTTGGGACAAAGCAATGTACCCACCCACGAGGGAGACCTGAGCTGAGCTTGCCAGTATCAACCACTACCTACACACAAGAGCCATGATTTGGGGGCTTGCCTAGCAGAGCTTGGGCACAGTACCTACCAGCGAGCATTGAAGCAGGGTGTGGACAATGTTAGGCTGGGCCATGACACTAACTAGCTCACAAAAGAACTGGGTCTAGGAGCAGATTCTGTAGCAGATTGTGGGCTCACCCCTGTGGGACTGCTATAACAGCTGGTTTGCTTGAAGGATGGGGCTGGTGACAGCTAGGCATGACCATGGAACTCACCAACACTCTTGGGTAATAGGGTTGGGAACAAGCCTGGATGGTCCAGGCTTGCAGCATCCACAGGCACACCCATGAATTGGGTGTGGGGCAGGTCAGGCTGCATATACTAGCACACACACAAAAGCTAACACTGGGGTAGGAGTGGGTGCAGAAATTGTGCTGGGTAAGGGCCTAACACTTGCTAACACACATGAGTTCTGGGTTTAGGTATGGGCCTGGTCAGAGAACTTGAGGAACTCCCCTGATAGGGGCTGTTACTTCTGCTGGTGAGCACGTGAGTCAGGGATGGGGACTGGTCAGGCTGGGCAGGGCTACTCCATTTGTTGACAGGTGTGTGAGTTGGCTCGGGGGTGGGGGTGGGCAGACCAGGTAGGGCCAGACTAAACCATAGTGCACTGGCATGTGTGGGAACCAGGATAGGGAGCAGGCAATGCGGGGCTTGGCTAAACTATCACACCTACTGGTTTGCATGAAAGCCAGGGGTAGGTGCAGGCTGGGCAGGGCTAGGCTGCAGAATCTACCAGTGAGAGTTGGCATTGGGGGCAGGCTGAGTCATGTCAGGCTGCAGCATCTGATGCCAAAGTCCAGGTTAGGTGATGGGTTGTGCCAAGCTGGGTTGGAGCAACCACTGGCATGTGCAAGATCTATTGCTGGGAGCAAGCCTGGTCAGGAAGTTAAGGAGACACCCCTCAGAGGCTACAGTTCCCACTGGTGACCATGGAGGTGGCACACCTGCCTGGACATGGCTGCAATACCCCTTTACATAGGTGTGGACTGGATCTGTGGTGTGCCACACTGGACTAGGCTCCAATACCCGCTGATGCTCATAAGAGCCAAAGTGGGTGTAGAATGGGCTAGGCTAGGTCTTGACACCCACTGAATTATGTGAGAGCTGAGTCTGGGGTTGGACCAGGCAGGGCTGGGTTGTAGCACCCAACAATAAGAACCAGAATAGGTGTGGGTTAGTTGGGCAAGGCCACTGTACCTGGCAGGACAGGAAGTGGGCCAGTTCAGGCTGAGCCAATAACCCACTAGTGTATGTGAGGTCTGCCACTGGGAGGTGGCCTGATAGAGGAGCTTGGGGGAATTTCTCTGACAGGACACAGTCCCTGTAAGTGAGCACAAGAACCAAAGCTAGGAGCTGCCCAGACCAGGCCAGGTTATAGTACCCACTGGCGTATATGTGGGTCAGGTCTGGGGGCAGGCCAGGCTGGACCAATTCATAGCACCAATGGCAGATGTGATATCCAGGAAGGGGTATGGGATGGGTCTGGATGGTCAGAACACCAGACCGTTCACATTAGGGCCAGGACTGCAGATTGTTCAGGCTGGGCTAGGCTGCAACATCCATCAGCATGAGCTGGAACTGGAGGCAGACCGGGCCAAGCCAGGTTATAGCACCCGCTGGTGAATCCAAGTGAGGAGAACCATGCCACTTTGGGCTGGAGTACCCACCAGCATATGTGAGACCCAGAATAGGGAGGAGGTGAACCTAGTAAGGGAGCCTCAGGGGCTCCCTTGCTGGGCTACTCTTCCCACTGGTGAGCATGAGTGCTGAGACCACGGGATGACCAGGATGGGCAGGGTTACAACACACATTGGCCTGCATGTAAATAGGTTAATGGGAGAACCAGGCTGGGCTAAGTGACCATATCCACTGGTATATGCATGAGCTAGAGTAAGTGCAAGCTGGTTGGACTTTGCTGTAGTACTGGCTAGCAGGTGCTGGGACTGGGGACAAATCCTGTCAAGCTAGAGCATAGAACCACCTGGAAAGTGCAAAATACAGGGCTGGGAGGGAGCCTAGTAGTGAAATTCTGAGCACCGCTCTACTGGGCTGCAGCTCCCACTGGTGAGCATTTGAACCAGGGCTTAGGGGAAGGCTGTCTAGACAGGCAGTGGCACCTTGCTGGCGTGAGAATGGGCTGGATAGTGGGGCTGGTTGGGCTGAGGTGGGCTTCAGTACTCACTTCTTTGTATGACAGCTGAATAGGATGTGGGACAGACTGAACCAGTTTTTTGCATATGTTGGCATGTGCAAAAACCAGGGCTGGGGGCCAGCCTGGTGAGGGTTATTAGCGGTTGCTCCAACTAGGCTGCAGGTCCCACTGGTGTGAGTGGGGGCCGAGTGTGTGATGGGAAGGGTTAGTCTGGGCTGTAGCATCCATTGGTTTGCATATGAGATGGGGCTGGGGAGAGAACTGAGCAGGTGACTAGAACTGCTGATCTGTATGTAGGCTGATGTGGGTGATGGACTGAACTGGACCCTGTTAGATTCGCCGACCACCAGGGAAAGAATAACTCGGCCGAATATATAAACAGAATTTAGATGGCCTTTATTTCAGGGAACCACGGTCACGGGCTTCCCTTCCCTGTGCAGCAGACAGATGGATGTGAAGGAGTGAGCTGCAGAGGGAGAGTGCGGAAGAGACAGGGAAGAGGCTTTTTAAACTCTCCTTGACACAGAAGCCGAAATGGTGCTTGCCTCGGCCCTTATTGGTGGGGGGATATGGGTTTGCGCCCCTCATTGGTGCAACGGTGATCTCACCGCCTGAGGGGCCTGCCAGAATTCTGCCATCTGTTCCTGGTTTGGTTGGTTGGAGGCAAATTCTGCCCTTCTCTGGTTACCGTGGTAGACATCAGACCCATTCCTGAATGGCACAAAGAGGAGTCAGATTAGGGTCCCCTCTGGCAAGGCTTCTTTGGGGACCCACCTCAACTAAGTCACTGGACTCAGAACTCCAACTACGCTGAAAATCAGAGGATCCGCCGTCTGACTGTGGAGTACATGTGTCAAAATGGAGCTCCTCAGGCCCACTGTGATGGCTCAGTGGCTAGATCTTTGCCTTGCATGAAACACGATCCCCTATGAACACCAGTTCATTTCCCAGCTGCTCCACTTCCCTTCTAGCTCCCTGCTTGTGGCAGGAGAGGGTGGCCCAAAGCCTTGGACCCTGCACTTGTGTGGGAGACCTGGAGGAAGCTCCTGGCTTTGGATTGGCTTGTCTCTAGCCGTTACAGCCACTTAAGGAGTGAGCCAGCAGCTGGTAGATCTTCCTCTCTTTTTCCTTTTCTCTGTAAATGTTTCCAATGGAAAAAAACCAAAAAAAACAAAAAAAACCCCAAAACCTTAACAACAACAACAAAACGAATGGATCTCATCAGTTGTTGAGACCTGTGCAGCTGATGGCATGCCCAGAAGCTCATGGAGAACATGACAACTACTTCATTGAAGCTTGCCGAGGATGTCTAGTACCATGGAGGGCAGGACAAACTGGACAGCTCCCCTAGCTCTGATAGCGAGTACCTGGGCGAACAGAGACTCTAAGGTGGGCTGTGTCAGCCAATGGACCTTGGAAGGATTTCCTCAACTTTGGAGACAAGAAAATCAACAGCATATCAGTACTATCAAAACATGCTCCACATCAGGGACCCTGAAATGACATCAGGTGGCTTTCCCCTACCTCTGGACACTGAGGCAGGTGGGTTGCTGCAATTGGCCTCTCCCCTCTCTCTCCACTTTCCCCAGATACCGGAAGAACAAAGGAGTTTGGAGGCAATTGTCACACCCATTTTCTCTCATCTCTTGACCCTCCCCATCCTAATCGATGGTTCATATGGGCTAGTATGACTTTCAACTATGTAAACATCACCAAAAAGAAAATAAATTTATTACTGAAAAAATAATGAAACTCTCTTAGGCTGAATTCTAGACGTGATGCAAACTTAATTTAAGATTCTATTACCAGGGCTGGCATTGTGGTGAGGCAGGTTAAGTCACAGTTTGTGATTCCAGCATCCAAGTGCCTGTTTGTGTCCTGGCTGCTCCACTATCAATCTATCTCCTAACTAATGTGCCTGGGAAAGTGGCAAAAGTTGATCAAGGTGCTTGGCCCCCTGCTACCCTATAGTAGACCTAGAATAGAGTTCCAGGATCCTGGCTTTATTTAGCCTGGCAGTTTTGGAAGTGAATCAGTGCACAGAAAAAATCTTCTCTCTTCTCCTTTACTATGCCTAAAGGCAGGGATTTGCGCTTCCCTTGCAAGAGCTTCTTTGGAACCAAACAGTCCTTAACACATGTTACTCTGATTTCACAACAGGAGACATTCAGTACTAACAGCAACATTCAACTAATAACACTACTATTTAATTTCTCCCAATAGTGTGACAATGGTTCTGCTTGCAGGTGTTCTTCCCCAGTTTCAAATGTGAGGAAACTGCAGAAGGAAGCAGCAGGTGACAGCTCTGGTCCAGGTCAAGAGGCTGAAATGAGTGACAGCCTTCCTGCTGGGCAGAGTCTGGAGTCAGTAGGACCTGGCATGTTTGGAAGTCATGAACTTAACATTCTGTAGGTTAGTCTCAAAGCAACCTAAGTTGGAGAACATCTCTGAAGCTCAAGGAACAGCAGGGGATTTCCTTCGCTTTCCTGAAGAAGCTGGACACACAGACAAGATGCCAACTTAGAGGTCTGCCAGGAGTGGGACAGACTGGCCCTGAGAAGGAAGTGGGAGCGAATGGACTTCCAGGGGCAACTGCTTTCTGTTGGAAAGAAAGATAATACTTATTTCACTTTCTATACTGTTTCCCTGTTGACTCTGGCCCAGATGCTATGACACTGCAAAACTGACAGCGCATAAACTTTTTGTTTTGGTTGACACACATGACTTTGCCCACTGTTTCCAGGCAAGTGAACGCTCCCTGTGGATTTGCATAAAGAACTCACTTTAAAATTGGATCACAAATAAGCATACTGTGCGTTTGCTGTGATCAGAGTACGGTTCCATTTGCCCAGACAACAGACTGCAGTTTTACTTCTCGCTAGCACCACAAACATCAGTTACTCTGTTGTAGCTGCTGTCTCCTGATAGTGTGCGATTTACTGATCATCTAAACACAAAGGGCTGGCTAACATCACCTTCCACCAAATCATCCCACATCCCTACACACACACCCGTCTCTCTCTGCCTTCCTCCTCCAAGAAAGGACCAACAAGGCCACTTGAACCGTCCCGGTGCACAAGCATAACTTACTGGCTCACAGCCAAGGGCGAGAGGTGCGCCCGGGGAAAAGTCCAGCCAGGAGACAAGCGAACACTCCCCGTGGCATCGAGTTCACGCCCGGGAAGAGAAAGAGGGAAGTGATGGCTAAAAAACAGGGGCAGGGCGGTGTCCCCTGACACGTTCCAATTCACACGGCTCCCATCCCCACCGGGAGAGGCCCTCACCCGGGCGCACAGCACACGAGGGGTCACTAGAGGAGACCCCGGAGGATGCAGGGCCCCGCCAGGGGGAGCGGCTGCGCTGGGCGGCCGGAGTGGACTGCGCGCGGGGCGCACGGGGCGCACGGGGCGCGCAGGGCAGCGGCCCAGCCCGGCCCAGCCCGGCGGCCTCCCGCGTCCCCACCCCCTACCCGCCCCCGGCGCGGCCCTACCCGCCCCCTCCGCCCCCTCCCGCGGCGCCTCTGCGCAGACTCAGTTCCCGGAGGAAGATGGCGACCGCCGAGAAGCAGAAACACGACGGGCGGGTGAAGATCGGACACTATATCTTGGGGGACACCTTGGGGGTCGGCACCTTCGGCAAAGTGAAGGGTGAGGACCCCCTGGGGGCAAGCTTTGGTCGCTGTCCTGGAGCCGGCTGATTTCCGCTTCTCGCACCTCTTCCCTCTCCCGGTCGCCCAGGTCCCTCTCGGCAGCCCCTGTGCGGGCTCTGCGGGGAACCGAACCCGAAGCTGCGGCGGGAACTGAGGACGGCTTCTCCGCTTTGCTGGAGAGGGTGTGAAGGGGGTGGGGCTGGGGGCTGGTTCCCATGGCGACGGCGCCGCGGCAGGAGGGGTGGGTCGGTGCGAAGGCGTGGATGCAGAGATGCGAACTTTCCCCGGTGGTGAAGTTGGGAGCTGCCCCCTCGCGCTCAGGCTGCAGAGAAGGGCCCTGGGGGTCTCGGCAGAGAGCCGGGGGGCGCGGAACGCGGCCTCCTGGTCCCCCGGCGTGTGGTCTTGGCTCCAGGCCAGTCCATCGCTGCCCTGATGGTCCTACGTGTTGTCCGTATTTCCGTCCTTTTCAGGCTAGGGAAAATATTTAACGGCCCCTGCTATTTCCTGAGCACCGGAGATGTTTTCCCAAGTTACGTTGCTTTGTGAAAAACCTACAGAATTTTTTTTAAAGTCCATTTTTGTCGGAAAGGATTACTGACTTCATTCTGGTGCGATGCAGGGTTTACCTACCTTGTAGCCTTCCTGTCTTCAGTGTTTCTGAATTAACCAGTTTTGCACAGAGTGCTTGCTAAGCCTGGTAATTAGTATAGATGTTGCCTCCAGAATTTATTAATTAGTAGTCTTCATTTCCTTTCAAAAGATACTCAGTTTTACTTTTAAAATATTTAGTTTTTTAATTTACTTGGAAGGTAGGGATAGAAAGTCACAGTGTGCTTCCATCTGCTGATTCACCCCCTAAATGCCCACAACAGCTGGGGTTGGGCCGGGCAGAAGACAGGAACCTGGAACTGAGTCTGGCTGAGAGGCAAGGACCGAAGTACCTGGGCTGTCCTGCTGCCTGCTGGACTGCCCATTCACAGGCAGCTGGGGTGCCCAGGGAGTAATGCCTGGAACCCCAGGCTGTCCTGCTGCCTACTGGACTGCCATTCACAGGCAGCTGGGGTGCCCAGGGAGTAACGCCTGGAACCCCAGGCTGTCCTGGGGGGTGCAGGTGCCCTAAGTGGTTCCCAAGAAAAACGCTGTCCACAGGGTGTTTATATTTAATAAGCGAACTAGTGCACATCACTTGATCTACTTTTTTAAATATAAATTTATCCTTGATGGTGTTTACATAGTTGGGAAGAATGTGTGCCCGTGTGAACCACCGATTAGGGTGGGAAGGGTCGATGTATGGGGGAAAGTGAGTGAGACAATTGCTTCCATTTTTTTTTTTTTCCTTCTTGTATCTGGGGATAGAGGGAGAAGAAAGGAAGAGGGCCGCCTCCAGACCGCGTGGGCATTCAGGGGTGCGGGGAGGGGGACAGCCACTTGATGTCTTCCTAGGACCCCCAATGTGGATGTTCTGAGGATATTTCTTAAGTGATTCGATGGTTTTGAGATGCTGTTGATTTTGTTGCTGCAAGGTTGAGGAATTTCTTCCAAGGTCCCTTGGCTGACATAGCCCAGCTTAGAGTCTCCACTCACCCAGATACTTGCTGGCAAGGCTTGGCCAAGAGAGTGATCGAAGTTGTTCTGTCCTCATCCTCTGCACGGGATTAGACATCTTCTACAGGCCTCAATGAGCTGTCGTGTCCCCCAGGGGCATCTGGGCAGCGTCAGACTACAGTTCATCTTTTTTGTTGTTGTTGTTAGGTGTGGAGCTTCTTTAACAACTTGAGGATTTTGGAATAGCTTCGTCTCATGTCCAATCCTGGGATAAAAAGTTTAAATTATAACTTTGTGATGCTCAGGACTTTGTTTTTTTCCTTTTAAAAAATGATTTTTTAAATTAGGAATGTGGCAAAAAGATGCTTGAAACTGATAAGATATTTCATTGGCTCTGGATAAATAAGACTATGGCTGGTATATACTAAGGTTTTGGTAAATATTTGACCTGGAAGAAAAGGTTTATCAAAGTCTCCAGAACCAAACAAACATCTTCCTCTTCTATTTTATTACAGAGATCTTCCAACCACTGACTGGGTCACTGCCCAAATATCTCACAACTGAGCCACAGCGAAATGATGAGTCATAACTCAATCTGGATTGGTGCATGAGTGGCAGAGACTCCATTGATCTATTGCCTGCTGTTTTCCAGGGTGTGCCTTAGCAGGAGCTGGGACTGGAAGGGGAACTGGGACTCAAAGCCAGGCACTTGGTGTGGATGGGGGCATCCCAAGGACACGTTCACTGGTTGGCCAAGCACCGTGCTGTCTTGTGTTTTTTGAGTCCTGCATGTACAGTATCGCTATATAACAGTGATGTGCTTTAACTCCTTATGAAAAAGACAGGGTCAACAATGTAAGGAAGTTAGGATCAAATTCCTTATTTGTAATGACAGCCGCTAGGGTGGGGGGGGTCTGTGCTGCGTGACTTTTTATTTTTGGCTCTGCTGTTTCTTGCTAGTGATTATAAACAGCCTTTTAGTTTCCCAGCAGTTGAAGAAATGCTCATTAATGGCTCTGATATAGTGAGAAAGACCACACTGATGCCCTCAACTCCTTCTCAGAATTCTGCTTAGATGGGGGTGTTCATCATTCCCTTAAAATAGATCGGAGCAGAGTCTATTTCCTTACTTGCTAATCGGCTTTTGGCATAGTAGCTGGGAAGGAAGAAGACATTTTCTGGATTGGAGCTTTGTGATGTGACTGTGCTGTGAATCTCTTCACTGACTTCTGTTCTTTAAACTTCACTTTCCCCTCACATGTACCCCTCATGAAGGGCACGAAGACTGTCGGAGTCAACAACTTTCCCAGATGCAGGAGGGCTGAAATTATGTGAGCTATCACTGCTGCATCCCAGCAACTGCAGTGCTAGGAAGCTAGACCCAGAAACTAGCTGGAAATGCATTTATGTGCAGTCCCATGTGGAATGGAGGCACCTTACCCACTGGTTAAACACCCACTCTGTATATTTTCTTTTGTACTTTTGAATTGTTTATGTACTGCATGTGTTATGTATAAAAATACATAAAATTAAGTTTGCAAAGAAAACACATGAAAAACAACATTACTGTATTTCTAAAAATTCTTATTTGTGTAGTAACATCTTTAGAGTGGAAAGCAAATACCAAATTCAGGATCTTGGTTACCTCTGGGGAGCAAGGAAGAAGGAAAAAGGCTTCACGGGTATCTATTTCATTTTTTAAGCCTGTGGAAGTAATTATTTGGTGAATGTCTTGGTATGCTTGACATGTTAGAAAGTTAGTTTAAATGTCCATCAATAGCTTACAAAGTTTACTGTTCCCCAGGATTAAGCTATTTCCCTGATATTTTTAGCAGTGAAGTTTTTATTCTTTTAATTTGCTAGGTAGTTGGAACATTGTCAGTGGATATTTCTGTCTTTGCAGTATCCCTATCCTACTAAAATCTTCTCTTTCAAAATATCATCTTGTTTCACTTCAGGATTATCCATGATTAGAAGAGCATTTGTTACACTATTACAGTTAGAAAAAGTTTCTTTTAGATTATAGTAACATTGTTATCAGCTAATACTTAGTTGACTAATCTGCTGTGCTTGTGGGGCAGACGGCCAGGGAATGCTGTGGATGACCTACAAGTCTTCCTTGGCCAAAATGTCTTTCTCAACCTTACTGAAAAGCAAAAACATTTCAACACTTTGGTAAAATAGTAACAGTGTGTCAAAGTTTCAAGTTTTAAAAAAGGGATGAGGGCCCAGTGCCAGATGGGATCCTAGTGGCTAAATCCTTGCCTTGCATCCACTAGAATCCCATGTAATTCATGTCCCAGCTGCTTTACTTGCCATCCAGCTCCCTACTTTATGGCCTGGGAAAGCAGTAGAGCTTGGCCCAAAGCATTGGGACCCTGCACCTGCATGGGAGACAGAAGAAGGTTCTGGCTTTGGATTGGCGCAGCTCTGACTGTTGTGGTCACTTGGGGAATAAATCAGTGGGTGGAAGATCTTTCTCTCTGTCTCTCCTCCTCTCTGTATATCTGACTTTGCAATAAAAATAACTACATCTTTAAAAAAATAAGAGTATTAAAAATGTATACAGCAAAAAGGAATCTCTTTTCTTTCTCATCTAAGCCTTCCAGCTTTCCTAGCTGAAAGAACTCCCTTTTACCATTTTCTTAATGTTTTTTCCTGAATCATTCTAAACCATCCCATGTTCACAACAAATAATGGGCAGAAAGGAACATAAATCTGTTTATTTCCTGAGATTGCTAAGGTTACTATTCTTAGAATATATCTAAGGGGCCCTGTGCTGTAGCCTAGTGGCTAAGTTCTCGTCTTGAACACACCGGGATTGCATATGGGTGACGGTTCTAACCCTGGTAATCCTGCTTCCCATCTAGCTCCCTGCCTGTGGCCTGGGAAAGCACTGGAGAACAGCCCAAAGCCTTGGGACCCTGTACCCATGTGGGAGACTCAGAAGAAGCTCCTGGCTTCGGATCGGCTCAGCTCTGGCCGTTGTGGTCACTTGGGGAGTGAATCATTGGGTGGAAGATCTTCTTCTCTGTATATCTGACTTTGCAATAAAAATAAATGAACCTTAAAAAAATATACATATCTAGGGCTTGGCACAGTGGCCTAGTGGCTAAAGTCTTCGCCTTGAATGGGCCAGGATCCCATATGGGTGCTGGTTCTAGTCCCCGCAGCTCCGCTTCCCATCCAGCTTGTGACCTGGGAAAGCAATGGAGGACAGCGCAAAGCCTTGGAACCCTGCACCCGCGTGGGAGACCCGGAAGAAGCTCCTGGCTCCTGGCTTCGGATTGGCTCAGCTCTGGCTGTTGCAGTCACTTGGGGAGTGAATCATTGGACGGAAGATCTTCTCTGTCTTTCCTCCTCTCTGTATATCTGACTTTTCAATAAAAATAAATAAATCTTAAATACATACATATATATCTAAATATATTATTAGTCAAGCCAGCTTCTAATTGATTATTATTATTATTATTTTTGACAGTTGGCAAACATGAATTGACTGGGCATAAAGTTGCCGTGAAGATACTGAATCGACAGAAGATTCGCAGTCTGGATGTGGTAGGAAAAATCCGCAGAGAAATTCAGAACCTCAAGCTTTTCCGGCATCCTCATATAATTAAATTGTAAGCTGTTTACATTAAATATGCTTAACTCTTTGTTTTGCCACTTTTATTAACCTTTCTCTTGAGAAACATTATTAATATTTCTATTTCCTGAAGGTTTGGAAAGAATCTTCCTGTTCACATGTTTTCTCACCCTGTTTAGTCAGGTTAGCCTGTCTGTATTTTGACCTTGTGTTTGTTAGTTATTATCCCTATTCTTTCCTTTTCTGGACAGGTGTCCTTCTGAAAAATAATGTCCCACACGCCTACTGTTATTGAACCAACAATGACTTGCTAGGAAAAATGATCTGCAGGGGCTTTTGCAATGGTGTAGTGTGCTAAGCCTTCACCTGTAGCACTTGCATCCCCATATGGGCGCCGGTTTTAGTCCTGGCTGGTCCATTTCCCATCCAGCTTCTGCTGATGGACTGGAAAAGCAGCAAAAGACAGCCCCAGTGCTTGAGCCCCTGTGTCCACACAGGACATTTGGAAGAAGTTCCTGACTCCTGGCTTCAGATTCGCCCAGCTCTAGTCATTGTAGCCTTTTGGGGAATGAACCAGCAGATGGAAGATCTTTCTTTTTCTCTTTCTCCTCTCTGTAAAAATCTGCCTTTCCAGGCTCAGCACAATGGCTTGATGGCTAACTGCTTACGTTTAAGCATTGGGAGGCCATATGGGTGCCAGTTCATGACCTTGTTCCTCCACTTACCATTCAGCTCCCTGCTTGAGGCCTGGGAAAGCAGTGGAGGACAGGCCAAAGCCTTGGGATTCTTCATTCACATGCGAGACCCAGAGGAAACTCCTGGCTCCTGACTTCAGATTGGCTCAGCTCTGGCCTTTGTGGCCATTTGGGGAGTGAACCAGCAGATGGAAGATCATTCTCTCTGTCTCTTTCTGACCTGCCTTTCCATTAAAAATGAAATAAAGTCTTAGAAAAAAAATCTGCTCTTCCAATAAAAAGAAATAAATCCTTAAGACAAACCCCAAATTTTCATGTCATTCAGCCTCATTAATGACAATGCGGTGAAAAGCATTTTCTCTCTTTTTATTTATATCTGCTATATATGTATGCATAACAAAACTATAGGAATTTATTATTTGAAAAGAATAGTAATCCAGTAATCCTATTTTTTTAAGGTTTATTTGTTTTTATTGGAAAGTCAGATGTACAGAGAGGAGGAGAGACAGAGAGGAAGATCGTCCACCTGATGATTCACTCCCCAAGTGACCACAACAGCCAGAGCTGAGCCAATCTGAAGCTAGGAGCCAGGAGCCTCCTCTGGGTCACCCACGTGGGTACAGGGTCCCGAGGCTTTGGGTCGTCCTCTAGTGCTTTCCTAGGCCACAAGCAGGGAGCTGGATGGGAAGTGGGGCCGCTAGGATTAGAACCGTCACCCATATGGGATCCTGGTGTGTGCAAGGTTAGGACTTTAGTTGATAGGCTACTAAGCTTGCTCCCCAGTAATCCTATTTTATGATTGCTAGTGGTCGGATCCACAGATAAACTGTTTACTGCCTACTCTGTGCTTCAGAATGCAGGTTATCATTTCAAACTGTATACACTTTTTCTACTGAACTGCATGATTCAAAATTTGTTTCACTCTTATCGCTTCTGATTGTGGATGTGTGTGTTGTTTTCAGATTTACTTATTTGAGATGCAGAGCAATAGAAACAGGGAGAAACAGAAAAAGAGGGGAAAGAAAGAGAATCTGCTGGCTTGCTGCTGAAATGCCTACAATTGCCACTGTTGCTTCAGGCTTAAGCCACGAGCCTGGAACTTCTTCCAGGTTTTCTACATAGGTGCAGGAGGTACTTGGGTCATCTGCTTTCTCGTATGTATTAGCAGGGCGCTGGATGGGAAGTGGTGCAGCTAGAACTTGAACTAGCTCCCATATGTAATGTAGGTGTTGCAGGTGGAGTCTTAACTTGTTATACCATAACGCGAGCCCCAGATGGGCTCAAGAAACATCCATATGCTATTGTTCCTTAAATGTACAGCTCCTGTTTTGAAACCTCTTGTGTGAACTCCAGACTGCTGCACTCACTGCTGCTTTTACAGCTCCATGTGGTATCCATAAGGCAAGCCCTGTGTGGCCGAACCCGAGCTCTGTTACCCTCTCAAATGTGCTCATCCTGCGGTTGCCCCCATCTCAGTTAACAGCCAGTCACCAAGAGGAAAAACTTAAGAACCATCTTTTACTTCCCTATTGTCTCCTACTTCTACTATCCCATTTTTTTCTTTAAAAATATATCTAGGGTTTGCTTTTTTCTCAGTTTCTTTATTGTTATCAGACTGGTCTGAGTCCCCTTCACCTCTTTCATGAGCACAGCAGTAGCTTTCTGCTTCTACTTTTGTCATTTACTCATTCTTTACACTGCTGACACATTTTTCTTGTAACATGCCAGGCCACATGACTATTAAAAACCTTCAAGAGCTTTTCATCATGGTCGTACAGCTCTGCGGCCTCTGGCCTCCAGTTACACTTCTCACTCCACATTGCGTTTCTGCTACCCAGCCTGCTCTGTCCTAGCCTGCTTCCCTTTCCTCAAGCATGCCAGGCATTCTGCACCGGCGCTGCTGTCCCCTCTGCCAGGTCACTTTCCTAGATGTGAGAATGATTGGTTCCCTTACTTCCTGAGGCTCTGCCCAGAAGTTACAGTTTTGGAGATCTTCCTTGACTCCTACATATGAAAGAGTTTTATTTCTCTTACTAGCATGTTCCACTACCTGAGCTATTGCTTAGTTATTGTCTGTTTCCTGGCTCCTTGAGTATGAACTCCATGAGACAAGAGAATTTGTTCTGTTCTCTGCAGTTTTTCCAGCTTCTACTACAGAACCTGGTATATAGCAGGTGCTTAATAAATATTTATTGAATGGCTATACATGTCTTAATATTAGTAGATAATGTTTTCTCTCACCAGGTACCAGGTCATCAGTACACCATCTGATATTTTCATGGTGATGGAATATGTCTCAGGAGGAGAGCTATTTGATTATATCTGTAAAAATGGAAGGGTAAGCAGTTCTGATTTAATCTTGTATCTTGTAACTCCCTGTATTTTTTGCTAGCATCATGATGTCAGAAAGTAATTTTAATAGGTATATTTAATAACTTGTTCCTTTGGGCATGTCTTTATTTAGAATCACAGACTATTTAGACTTAGAAAGCACCTTGAAGATTACCTTCTTAGCATACTTATATAGATGTGGATATTGAGCCAGCCTCACAATTAAATATTTGGTCGAGCTTACCTTGTTTGTTAATGAAAGAGTTAGATTCAGACCCCAGAATTCATAATCCTTGTACTTAATGCTTTTGGGATATGCAAATTTTAAAAAATATCCATAGTAAAGTATATAATTTCTCTTTGGAGATGTTTTATTGAATACTTAAACATCTAAATGCTGCTAGTCAACCTTAGTTACATTTAAATTGCATTCATTTTTTGGTTTCAGAAATCTGATGTACCTGGAGTAGTAAGAACAGGCTTCATGAAGGAGGTAGGAACTAGAGTTTAAGAATTTAGAGGTGGAAGGAACCTCAGAAGACATTTTGAACAGTATCTTAAGTTGAGCAGATATTTGAAAAAACTGAGCTCCACCGCTGCCCATACTTTTTCTCATTCCTAGATACGTGGTTTGCATAACCCGCTTTCTGGAAATCCAGATCAGCTCCGAGAAGACAACTTGTTTTACTCTAAACTTATTGATATTATTCATTCATTCCACTTAGCATTTTAAAAAAAAAGTTTATCTATGTTTGAGAGTTAGAGAGAGAGAGAATATCTGCCATCTGCTCGTTTACTCCCCAGATGGCCACAGTAGATAGTGCTGGGCCAGGCTGAAGCCAGGAGCCAGAAGTTTCATCTGGGTTTCCCATGTGGGTGCAGGGGCCAATTACTTGGGCCATCCTTTTTTCTTTTTTTTTTTTTTTAGGATTCATTCATTTTTATTGGAAAGACAGATTTACAGAGAGAAGGAGAGGCAGAGAGTAAGGTTTTCTATCTGCTGTTCACTCCACTCCCCAAATGGCTATGACAGCCAAACAGTTGATCTGAAGCCTCCCACATGGGTGCAGGGTACAAGGCCTTGGGCCGTCCTCGACTGCTTTCCAGGGAGCTGGATGGCACGTGGAGCAGCTGGGACATGAACCGGTGAATGGGATCTTAGCACTTGGAATTGAACGATTAGCCAATCAAGACATTGCACTGGGCCTTTTCGTCCTCTTCTGCTATATAAAGAATACTTTTACTTTCACCAAAATCAAAGTCATTAACCAAGTCATCATTCATATTACCATTTCTTTTTCTTCAAGATTATTTGAAAGGTAGAGAGATAGATGGAGAGATCTTGTAACCGGTGGTTCATTTCACAATGTCTGTAACAACCAAGCTTGGGCCAGGTCAGTGTCAGGAGTTAGAACTGCATCCTCGTCTCCCATACGAGTGGCAGAACGAAGTCATTCTGATGTGGAATGTAGGCTGGCCAAGCAGTGAGTTAATGTGCTTAGCTTTCACAATACTGCCCCATGATTTTAGTATTTCTTAAAAAAAAAAAGATTGATATGTTAATTTATTAGAAAGGCAGAGTGACAGAAAGGCAGAGTGAGAGAGAGAGGAAGAGAGAGAGATCTTGACCATCTGCCAGCTCACTCCCCAGGTTCCTGTACACCAAGGCTGGTCCTGACTGAAGCCAGGAGCTTGGAATTCTGTCTGGGCCTCCCATAGGAACGAGAAGGGCCCAAGCACTTGAGCCATCCTCTGCTGCCTTCCTTGGTGCCTTAACAGGAAGGCGGGCCAGAGCTAGAACAGCTAGACTCATCAGCACTTTCATATGGCATGCAGGCATCCTATGTGCTAGTTCAACCCATAGTGCCACCTTGTTCTTGCCTTTTTTTTTTTTTTAGCACGGTTTGTTTTTCATTTATGTCCCCAACCCTCTCCTCCCTACAAAACAGCTCTACAAAAAACAAAGAAAACAAAACAAAAAATCCCAAGCAAATCAAGAAACCAGGCCCAAGTTACATTAGCATTTGTTTTGCATTTATGCTGTGTGTCATTTTGTTTGACATTATGAGATTTTCTTCAGTTTTACCTGTTGATTCATATTAAGATTTCTGCTGTCATATTTTCTATTTCAAACATGTTTCTTGTTTTCTGTGTGTCTCTTGTCTTCTGCACATGGCCCTTCTTCAGATATTTGGTGATTTTGGTTGTCTACTTATTTTTAAGAGTGATGTACTAAAGGCTGAGCTCCCATGGGTCGAGCTTACTGATTATGAGGCTTTTCCATAGGTTGAATTGGTAGGTAGTCTATCTTACATCTGATATTTGTTCCAGAAGAAACCTTTCGATCTTCTTGACACTATTATTTGCTTAGTGCTATTGTTCCAAGAGCTGAGTGAGCTCTTGGAGTGTACAAGTCTTGCTAATATGTTGACTTTGACTTAATCCCTGTGTTTTCCTCATGTTGATTCCTATTTGTCTTCTCTCTGAGAACAGAGCTCTCCAACCTTACTGGAATATACCATAATTCCTATCCTCCATTGGTGATGAATTAAGTTTCTTACTTCAATGAGTTGTCTTATTTTCAGCCAATTCTCCCTTCCACATTCAGAATGTCCTCATATTTCCAATGTCAAAGCCTTTCCAAGGTTGTTTGTACAAAAGAATTTATTTCTTACTTATTTATATCCCTGTGGACTTAGGTTTATGCTTTATGTTATTGGCTGTGTTTATCACTATTCATTTGGTGTCCAAGTTGGCCATTTTTCTGAATTAGTACTCTATCTTTTGTTTTTCTTTTTAAAATATTGTTTACATAGTTGGGAGGGATGCATACACATGTCGGTCTTTGGTTAGGGTGGGGATGGTTAAGATAGGAAGGAAGGTGTCTTGGACAAATGTTTCAATTCTTTTTATTCTCTTAGTCTGCTAAGGAGGAAGGAGGAGGGAACACTCCTTGATATCAAACTACAACATCATCTGGGGATGGAGGACAGTTCTTTGATGATGCCTTAGAGACTCCAGTGTGGGGAAGGATGTGCTAAGGGTTTTAACTTTTGGTTTTCATAGTTCTGAGATTTTGTGGGCTTTGTTGCACCAGGGTTGAGAAAAATCTTTCCGAGGTGTGTTGGCTGACCAGATCCACCTCAGTGTGCATCTATAGGCCCAGGAACATGTTGCAAAGGTTGGTCTGGAGAGTGCTCTAGCCTGTTCTGCTTGCTTTCTTCTGATGAGGTGCTCAACATCCTCTGCTGGCTCAGATGAACTGGCCGTCATGGATTCTGTGTGTATCTGGGCGTGCTGACCATTACACAGGCATCAGCAACTCAGGAGGCCCAGTTCTGCCCGATACATACACTCCATCGTAGGACCATACATGCTATGATTTTCCCTTGTGGCCAGGGTGAGAGTCCAGCCATCTAGTTGGGGAGTCTTCCAAAAAATTCACCTGTGGTGACCTTAGATGTGACTATTATATGTGCCAGACATTGTAGGGTCGGGTTTTGTCTGTCATCTGCACCAGGCAGTACACACACTGGTGGATGCAGCTGCCTAGTCAGTTCTTCCTCCAGTTCTCTGCCTAGTCAGTTCCTCCCACTTGCCAACGGGTGCTGTGGCCTAGTCCAGCTGGCCTACATCCATTCTGGCTCCCATGGCATCAGTGGGTGCAGCAGCCTAGCTTAGCTTGGCTCGTCCCAAGTCCCAGCTCTCATTTTAACCAGTAGAAGCACTGGCTCAGCAAGGGAATACCCACTGCCAGCCCTGCATGTGCTAGCAGGTGCTGTGGCTCAGCTGATATGGATGGCCCTTAGTTCTGTACTCATTGGTAGGTACTGCAGCATAGCCTGACTGGCCTGCACCCATTCCATTTCTCACCATTGGGTGCTACAGTCTAGCTCAATGTGGCCCACTCCCTTACTCAGTTCTCATGTGAACTGGCAGGTGCCAAGGCCTAGCCTGTCCTGTCCCACACCCAGTCAGGCTCTTATGAGTGCCAGCAGATACTGGAGCCTAGCCCCATCTGGCCCACCATGAAGCCAAGGCCACCTGCATGTTGACAGGTGCTGCAGCCTTATGCAGCCTGCTCAAACCCCAACTCTGGCTCTCACATTCCCCAGTGGGAATTGCAGGCAAACAGGGCAGTCCTCAAAATTCTACCAGACCAGTTCACAGCCTCAGATGATGTGCATGCTAGTGGGTATTTCAACCCAGCCTAGCATGACCCACCCATAGTCTCAGCTCTTGCTGGCAGATGTTGCAGCTTAACTCAATTGAGTGTGACCCACACTCTCTCCTGGCTGTTGTGCATGCCAGTGGGTACTGTGGCCTGGCCCTGCCTAGCTTGCCCCAGGCCCATCCAGCCCACGCAAATGGTGAGGAGCGCTGAAGCCTGCCTTCCCTGGCCCACCCCCAGCCCTGACTGTTGTGCTGCCCGCTGGGAGCTGCAGCCTAGCAGGGGAGTTATAGAGGCAAGCCCACAAGTACCCTACAGAATCTGTCTCCAGATCCAGTTCTGCTGCATTCTGGTGGGTGCTGTGGCCCAGCCTGATGTGGTTCAAGCCCAAGTGCTCCAACACTCCCAGGCGGGTCCTGTGGGCTAGCTCAGCCAGGCATGTTTCCTAGCCCCAACTTTTGGGTGCACCAGTGGTCTGCGGAATATGGTATTTAGCACAGCCTAGGTCTCCCACATGGGCGAGTGCATTGATCTGACCCAGATATGCCCTTTGATTTTCTCCCTAAAAACCACTCCATCTCAGTTCCCTCACCTACTTGCAAGTGCAGTGGCTGGGTCCCTGAAGCCCCCAGAAGTAATTCCTCCCTGTCAAACATGACTTCAGCCACTCCCATTCCAGAATATCCCCAGATATTCCTGGGCAGTCTGCAGCTCCTTGCCTGGGGGCCAGGGTGGTGTGTCCCTGCCCCGAGTTCCCCACCTTCTCCATATATCTTTAAAAAAAAAAAAAAAAAACCAGAATAGAATAGGCATCTGTGCTGGCACACAACTGTGTTGATATAGTTAATGCAAATTTGGCATTAACCAGGCCCAGGATGCCCACCATCCTTGGCTGCTTTTCTTCCAGCAGTGTAACACTTGCCTGGGTACAATGCAACCTAGGCAGTTACCTACAGTTAGGGTCTTTTTGTCTGTATGCTTTTTTATTGCTTATATCATTTTATTGATGTTTCAAAGAATGAAAATAATAGATTCATTTTGGCATGTTTACCTGGAAATATGTGTTGGTTTTTCTAATCTTTGTTTATAGGTATCTCATTTATCTGTTGTACTCCATTTGTAATGAATACAGAATTTTTCATTTTTTGTTGCCTACCTAGATATTCTACCTCTATTTTATTCAATTGATTATATTTTCTGCTCCTTCATATTTAAATAAATATTTTTTATTCATAAACCTACATTTCTGAGCCCAGTGCAGTGGCCTTGTGGTGAAAGTCCTTGTCTTGAACACACCGGAATCCCATATGGGTGCCGATTCTAATCCTGGCAGCTCTGCTTCCCATTCAGCTCCCTGCTTGTGGCCTGGGAAAGCAGTTGAGGATGGGCCAAAGCTTTGGGACCCTGCACCCACATGGGAGACCCGGAAGAGCTCCTGGCTCCTGGCTTCAGATTGGCGTAGTGCCAGCTGCTTGGGGTTACTTGGGGAGTGAATCATCAGACGGAAGATCTCTCCTCTCTCTATATATTTAACTTTGCAATAAGAATAAATGTATCTTTAACCTACATTTCTTCTAGCAGTAAAAAGTTGATTGCTAAAACATTAGTTTGTTTTTCCTAGAGGCAGTGTAAACCATAGTACTTCAATAATAGTTTTAGTTTTGTTTTCAAAGGAAGTTAGCAATGTGTTTTTTATCCTAGACCATCCATTCCCTTTAAGGTGTGGAATTCTGGCTTTAGAATGCTAATTTATGACTTGCACTATACGGTTGCATACTAGAATTCTTTGTCTAGAGAATTAAAAAAAATATATATGTATATATAAGTTCACTCTCCAGATGGCTGCAATGAAAAGTTTTCTTTCGTTAAAGTTTGAACGTCTTTCAGTTGGGGATAATTGCTGTCATTGCTTGCTAATGGGCTTACGGTACTTACGTGTTTCTCATAGTCTGAAATAGCATCTCACCTCAGTGTCATTCCCTATCCTTAGTTTGCTTTCTTTTTATTCAAAGCAATGTTACTCCTCGATGCTGTATTTATTCATTGTATATTTTTGTCAACTAGATAGTGCCTTTGGTTTTATTTATTGCTCTATCATAGTGTCTATAACAATGTGTAGCAAAATGAAAGTATACAAAAACAATTCGTATTTCTTAAAGGAATGAAGGGTTAAACATTGCTATCTAGGTAAAAACATGCCTAGTTTCAAACAAGAGTTAAAAGTTTGGAATTAGCGTTCCTGTGTGTCTCATGTTGCAGTGTAGTCGTGATGCCAATGGTATCAGGGCTGAGATGCTGATTTAGGTGCTGAGATCGTCTTGGTGTTTCGTGCTGCGTGTATCTACTTTGTAGTTCTATATGTCTCATGAGTGAAGTTCATTGGGGGAGATTTCAAGCATTCTAAACCCTTTTCTAGGTAGAAGAATTTATTTTGAAAACACATCTTTAAGATACCTCTCTGCCTTTCCTAGCTGGATGAAAAAGAAAGCCGACGTCTGTTCCAGCAGATTCTCTCTGGTGTGGATTATTGCCACAGGCATATGGTGGTGCACAGGGATTTGAAGCCTGAAAATGTTCTGCTTGATGCGCACATGAATGCAAAGATAGCTGATTTTGGTAAGGATATTTTTACAGCTTCATACATTCATCATACATAAGTAGCATCCTTCTAATAGCTTTGATGTTCTGTAATAGACTGATTATCTAGAAGCGTTCTATTTGGTTTATGAACGTACCAAAATGAGCATCCTCTCTTCTTAGCTTTAATACTGAATTTCAGGATAGCAGATAAACAGTCTAAGTTGGCAGCATTAGTGAACTCATTCAGTATTAAACCTGCCAGGAAAATGAACCTCTTGTGGAAAAGGAAACTCTTGTGAACATTCCCCCCTGTTTTCAGTACACTGATACATTTATTGATCTTTTACATTGTTTTCCCTAATTGCTGTATTAGTAAAACCTCAGTTACCAAGAACTTAATACTGATTAAACTTCAACAATGCACTAATGTTAATGTTGAACTATTTTATGCATCTTAGGGCATATAATATTCGAGAGTAGCAAAGTATTAGATTTTGTCGAAGCAGAGAACAAAATCACTTTAATGCAAATTCACTTTATTGTTTAATGGGGTTTTGTTTTTATTTTTGTCCTTGGAGATTCCTGAATAGCTAATTCTGTGCACTTTCAGGTCTTTCAAACATGATGTCAGATGGTGAATTTTTAAGAACAAGTTGTGGCTCCCCCAACTATGCGGCACCAGAAGTAATTTCAGGAAGGTAGTATCTGACCACCCTCCCACCCCCAGTGTGCTTATATTTACTCTTATTCTCCTAGATTTGGATAGTCTGTAGTGTCATACTTAATTCTAATGAAAGTAAGAAAATATAAACTTCATTATTATATGGGAATATTCTTTTAAAATTAGGACATTGTAAATGGATAAGAATTAATGACTCCATTTATAGGAGAAAATGTTGGTTTGTAGGTTAGCATTTTATTAAAGTAGGTAGACTGTGGGGCTGGTACCATGGTGTCGTGAGTAAAGCTGCCACCTGTGGTGCTGGCATCATATACGGGGTGCCTGTTCAAGTCGTGGCTTTTTACTTCCAATCCAGCTACCATCTAATGTTCCTACTGCACTTGGGAAGGCAGTATGAGATGGCTCAAGTGCTTGGGCACCTGCACCCCCGTGCAAGACCAGGAAAAAGCTTTGAGCTCCTGACTTGGCCTGGTTCTGACCATTGAGGCCATTTGGGTCTCTCTCTCTCTCTCTCAAATAAATAGATACTTTTTTTTAAAGTAAGTAGTCTACAGTATTTTAACTTTTTCCCTAGTGGAAGAAATTAAGAATTTAAAACTAGTGAGTTTTAGAGGTAGGTAAAACATTGGAAACTTACGTAATACTGAAATACCTAGTAGTTAGAAATGGTTATTTAGAGTGAAAGTAAAATATGTAGTTTTTGTTTTTTTACGAGTTGACATTCTGTAATAGCTTTAAGTTTTATGAGAAAATATCTTGGAGAATTAGACTGAAATATTTTTAAGATCCTCAAACTTCACTTATGTTTAATTTTCATTGTTTAAATCTTTCAAGAAACCAGTATTTTACGTTAGCAGTGTAGTAACTACTAACTTTGAGAACATGAGATTTGAACATGGCTTTTTGGTTTAGAAAAGAAGAGAATTTCATTTTTCAAGAGTAACCTTTATTCTTCAGTGGATCACTGAGATAGTTGTTTACTAGTTTTTGTAATTAAGTTTTAATAACTTTTCATCCAAATCATATTATGCTAAAATGTCTCAAATCTTGATTAATTCAGAATGTTGAAAAAAACATTAGTATTTCCTATTTTCATGAGCTTGTAGAAATGGAGTTCTCGGGCCCAGTGCGATAGCATAGTGGTGAAAGTCCTCACCTTGCACACGCCAGGATCCCATATGGGTGCTGGTTCTAATCTTGACAGCTCTGCTTCCCATCCAGCTCTCTGCTTGTGGCCTGGGAAAGCAATGGAGGATGGCCCAAAGCCTTGGGACCCTGCACCTGCATGGGAGACCTGGAAGAGGCTCCTGGCTTCGGATTGGCTCAGGTCCAGCCATTGAGGCTGCTTGGGGAGTGAATCGTCGGATGGAAGATCTTCCTCTCTGTCTCTCCTCCTTTCCAATAAAAATAAATAAATCTTTAAAAAAAAAGACAAGAAATGGGGTTCTCAAAAGAAATTGTATTTACATAAAGGCAAGAAGAATACTTAATTTTAGATTTATCAAGTTTCATAATATCTATTTGGTATCTAAAATTCTTTTTATATTATTTTGTCTGTTTTGTCCATCATAATTCTTTCAGAAAGAAAACATTTTAGGGCCTGGATAATGGAGACAATGCGATTAAATAAGAAGTGCATTATAATTGTGTGTACATGCAATGAAGTATAACTGATCTCATTTTCCCATTTTAGATAAGGTCTCTTTGAGGTTTGGGTAAATGGAAACTTGTACTTTCAAAAAACTATCTCTTGATCAATTCAACAATCTGTTTGGCTAATTCAAAGATATCCTTTCCTTGCAGCCTGACTTCTGATGGGTGATCTAACTAGTCTGCAGCTTAATGCAGTTGCCTGTGGAGCGTTGCAAATAGGAGATTAAAATCTGCCTTGAACCATTAGTGTGGCTTCCTCCCACAGCTTCAGGCTTCTTTGTTCCTCCTTAGGGTGTCTCAGTTAATGAGAGTGAATTCCTAAGTCTATCACTGAAGAATTTGATCTGTGATAAAAAACAATGGCTTTGAATTTGATAATGCTATTTTTCAGTGGTTGGCCCATTGGTAGTAGCTTTTAAGAGCCAAAGTAAGACAGCAAGAATAGAATATTAGTCATATCTATAATTTTAAAAAAAGATTTATTTATTTGGAAGACAGAGTGAAACAGCCAGGATAGGACCCCGCTGAAGGCAGGAGCCAGGAACTTCCTCTGGATCTTCCAGAAGGGTGGCAGGGGCCCAGGTGTTGGGGCCCCCCTGCGCTGCCCTCCTGGGCATGTCAGGGACAGGAGCAGCTGGGACTTGAACAGGCATTCAGATATGTGATGCCAGGAATGCAAGCAGCCCAAGCCATATTCTGCTGCTGACAACACTTGTTTTGGTTTTCAGAAGTAACACTGTTAGACTTAAGACCTGTTGGTGTAATATGAGGCAGTGGCAACAGACGCCATATTCTGACTGTTTTCTGCGAAATATCCATCTATGAGTTTTGATTATGCACTCGCTCTTGACTCTTTCATGGCCATTTAATTCAGCTGGTATTTCCTGTTTCAGGTTGTACGCAGGCCCAGAGGTAGATATATGGAGCAGTGGTGTTATTCTTTATGCTTTACTCTGTGGAACTCTCCCATTTGATGATGATCATGTGCCAACTCTGTTCAAGAAGATATGTGATGGGATATTTTATACCCCTCAGTACTTAAACACTTCGGTGATTAGCCTTCTGAAACATATGCTGCAGGTGGATCCCATGAAGAGAGCCACCATCAAAGACATCAGGTAATAAAGCAATATGGAAATGTTCAGATCTAATAGTATACATAATGTTACTTACATGAAGTGAAAAGTTGCACAACAGAATATATAGCGTAACCCTTTTTTACATGTTACTAATTTTTTTAAGTTATCATCACATCAAATGTGATAAATTATACAATGAGGCTGTATAGTATATAATCTGAGCTGGAAATAGGCTGTTCTTTGTCATTGTCATTTGTTCCAAAATTAAACATAAGTGTTGACATTTGTTTTCTCATTGCTACTTTTTTCCTCCTAAAAGCACAGGCAGCCTTCAGCACTTTCCTCAACAGATACCAAGAGCAAGCTCTTGGGAAACTCTTAGTTAAAACAAAGTGCTAATACAATATGGCTATAAATATAAGTCATGCCTCAAATTCCTCAAACTACTACTTTCAGTCTCAGCTCTACTCAAACTTATTTTCCTCAATCCTGCCATTTTGCCTCAGGGAACATGAATGGTTTAAACAAGACCTTCCAAAATATCTCTTTCCTGAGGATCCGTCATACAGTTCAACCATGATTGATGATGAAGCGTTAAAAGAAGTGTGTGAGAAGTTTGAGTGCTCCGAAGAAGAGGTGCTCAGCTGCCTTTACAACAGGAATCACCAGGACCCACTGGCAGTGGCATACCACCTTATCATAGATAACAGGAGGATCATGAACGAAGCCAAAGATTTCTACCTGGCAACCAGCCCACCTGATTCTTTTCTTGACGATCACCACTTAACTCGGCCCCATCCTGAAAGAGTACCATTTTTAGTTGCTGAGGCACCAAGGACACGCCACACCCTTGATGAATTAAATCCACAGAAATCCAAACACCAGGGTGTAAGGAAAGCAAAATGGCATCTGGGAATTAGAAGTCAAAGTCGACCAAACGATATCATGGCAGAAGTATGTAGAGCAATTAAGCAGTTGGATTATGAGTGGAAGGTAAGAAAGCATCCTGATGATTAACACGTGTGGCAAACCTGTAGTCTGTAGAAGAATTTGTAGTACTGATTTGACTTTGTGTTTATCCATACTGTATGCTAGGTTGTAAATCCCTATTATTTGCGGGTACGAAGAAAGAATCCTGTGACAAGCACGTATTCCAAAATGAGTCTACAGCTGTACCAAGTGGACAGTAGAACTTACTTACTGGATTTCCGGAGTATTGATGGTACGTACAGCTGCCAAAGCCACGTAGGAGCTCTACGAGACTTTACTACTTGGCTTTTTAGTTTTTTTATTTTGACACTTCTTGTTCTTAGTCAATCACAATAAAATACAAAATGTGACTGTGTTATTGTGGATTTTGTTACTCTTTTATTCTTAAACTGTATTGTCAAGTAAAAATTCTTATGATGATTTGCAGTCTAATCCTAAAATGATAGTTTTATCCCACATTTCAAAGTTTTTGGTGTGGTTCATTTGGTAAGATAAAATGTTTAATTTGAAATAAAAGTTAACTTGGCTGGAAGGTTTTATTATTATTTTCAAAACTAAGTACAAAGTTATTAGGAAACCTTCAATGGCCAAATCAATGAAGATAAAGATGTCATCTTTGAGGAAGCCCTATGGGACTAATTAATCTATGGGTTTACCTTTGAATTGCTCTCTTTATAAATGCAAAAGTAGTACAAATATGTCAGACAAATATGATCTTTCTGTCTGGACAGTTACCTCTTTGCTAACACTAACACAACATGAGATAATTTCAATGTTAGACTTGCTAGCACCTACATGGACTTACCAATTGAATGACTATGTATTAACTTTGTGTTGTTTTCCCAAGTATAGTTTCTTTCATTTTGTTCATTAGAATTGATCAGAGTGAAAGGTGCTGAGCTAGTTATGAGATGTGGTTTCCAGACTGGGGTTTTTTGTTCATTTTTTTACTTTTAACTTTCCTGGGTTTCTGTTTTCTTATCCACAAGATGAGTGACTGAATGAGATGATTTCTAAGATAGCTTCCTAGTATTAAGCGCATCGGTTATATAATTTTTATATGGAAATATTAGCTTTTGTTGTTAGATAATGTTGTTTATTAAATCCCAGCTTATCAGATTAGTTTACTGTAGAGTTTTGATCTTTGTAAGACTGATAAGTAGCTGTATGCCGTATTCCTCAAAAGAATACACATGTTATTTGTGAAGAAGGTAAGTGGCTTAATATAGGCTCACTGCCCAGTTTTAGATGATATTTAAGTAAACATGTTCTTAATACCTGGTGAATAGTTTTACTTAAAGAAGTAAATCCAAGAAACTTCAAGGGAAAATCACTGGTTCTAATCAAATGCAATTCTTTTAACCTAGATGAAATTACAGAAGCCAAATCAGGGACAGCTACCCCACAGAGGTCAGGATCCGTCGGCAACTATCGAGCTAGCCAAAGGAACGATTCAGATGCTGACGCTCAAGGAAAACCCTCAGAAGTTTCTCTTACCTCATCTGTGACCTCACTCGACTCTTCTCCTGTTGACTTGGCTCCAAGACCTGGAAGTCACACAATAGAGTTTTTTGAGATGTGTGCAAATCTAATCAAAATCCTTGCACAGTAAATCTAAAATTATGCTTATTTCTTTGATAGCAATAAGCATGCATAATAAATAACAGCTGAATACTTCCATTTGCAATCAAGTTATACATAATTATAATTGGGGAATTAGCCTTTTAGAACACAGTTTGCACAGAGATTGGAACATGAGTGGTAGGTAGGAGCCTAAGGTGCAGAAATGAAATGAGAACATTTTGTTGTTTATTGTTCAGCAGGCATCTATCATAATATAATATATGTACAAGAATTATAGGTTTCTCAGGCTCACTTGATTTTTTTTTTTCTGTTTTAATTTTAGTGTACACAGGGCTTCACAAAATATTAATTTACCATAGGGCTTTCATGTATTATTACATGTTGATATGTTATATATTGCTTCATTTTTTTAATTCAATAAATAGTTGCTTAGAATCCCCAGTGACCATTTTAGGTGATTTTATTTAACGAACTTCTTAACTTTTTAAATGGCTGGTATTTTCTAGTAGTAGTAACAGTCTGGATGACTTCTTCCATATCTCCTTCTTAAAATTCTATGCTATATCTTAAGACATATTGAAAATTAGACTCAATTAAAAATTTTTTTCCTTTAGCCTAGGAAGTCCAAAGTTGCAAATAATTTTTATATTCAGGTACTTTAGGCACTGAATTTAACCTTACAGTTTACCCTGCTATATTGTGTATATAAACTGCTCTTTTTGCTTTAAGAGCCGAGCTGCATATAACTGTAAATAAATGATGCTGTTTTGCTAATTTCATAAATTCTTCTGGCTCATCATGTCAGCCAGTATTGAATGTATGCAAACATTTCTAAATGATTTGGTTATGTGTCTTTTAAATTGAGTGCATAGAAAAAAATGATCTCTCACAGACTTTAAATGCTTTGATCTGCCTTTTGTCCCTCAGTCTTCATGTGAGCATTTGCCTCAGCAGAAGTTGGAAGACTGCAGCGTGATCACCTCTGTACCTGCCACTCGCATCCAACAACTGATACTTTTTTTGCCATATCTGTTTTCTGTATAGGTAAAGGAAGGCTTTAAACAGTTCATGCGAAAAGGGAATTAGATAACATGAATTTTGCATATTTTTGAAGCCTCCTCATATATGTATAAATGTGTGTATTTACATGCTTTTTTTACCCCTGAACCCAAAGGATGCTACACATTTATCACTCCTAAATACTTCAAGCATCTCCAAAAATAGGGACATTTTACTGTGACTCCATAGTGACAATTAGTAATTCTTTAGTGTCATCTAAATCTTAACTCATATTTTTATTTCCCTCATGGTTTAGCCCATTGCTTTTATAGTTGGGTATCTCAAAACAGGGTCCAGTTATTTTAACCATAACATTTGGTTACATTTTTAATCATATATAACATTATTTGATAGGAGGTAGAACAGAACAGTTTTAAATGTTCACATTTTTTAGGTTTCAGTTTTTTTTCTTTTAAAGATTTATTTATTTTTTTATTGGAAAGTCAG
This sequence comes from Ochotona curzoniae, assembly GCF_017591425.1. NCBI lineage: Eukaryota > Metazoa > Chordata > Mammalia > Lagomorpha > Ochotonidae > Ochotona > Ochotona curzoniae. The sequence continues at coordinate 19,218,068 of NW_024465582.1, read as the reverse complement.
ATATACAGAGAGGAGGAAAGACAGAGAGGAAGATCTTCCGTCCGATGATTCACTCCCCAAGTGAGCCCAATGGCCAGAGCTGCGCTGATCTGAAGCCGGGAATCAGGAACCTCTTCCGGGTCTCCCACGCAGGTGCAGCGTCCCAAAGCTTTGGGCCATCCTCTACTGCTTTCCCAGGCTACAACCAGAGAGCTGGATGGGAAGTGGAGCTACCGGGATTAGAACCGGTGCCCGTATGGGATCCCGGCATGTTCAAGGCGAGGACTTTCACCACTAGGCCATGCCACCGGGCCCTAGGTTTCAGTTTTTAAAAAATTTCTTTGAGAGGCAGACAGACAAGAGGGCACACAATTCCCATTCATTCCTGAAATGCCTGCTATGGTGGGGCTGGGGAAGGCAGAAGCAGGAATTCAACCGAGGTCTCCCCCGTGGGTGCCAGGGAACCAGCTGGCACGCGATCACCTTTTGCCTCTGCAGGTTCTTTGTTAGCAAGAAAGCTGGAAACGGGAGCAGAGGGAGATTGAGAACTCCAGCCCACAGATTTGGCACGTGGGTGTCTTGACAGGCCTAAAAACGCTTAACCTTCCTAAGATCTAAGATTTATGTTTTCTTTTTCCTCGCTTATTTATAGCATCATATAACAGGTATACATAAGAACTTAAAGTTGCCTCAGATAAGACTGGTATCATGTATGTTAATAAAAGATGGGTATCATCCCTATTTGCCTTACATTATTTAAAGGTTTTTTTTTTTCGTTTTGATATTAACCATTTTCGCATTGCAACAGTTATTTTATTTCAAGTAGCACTGCATTTAAGATTTCTTTTGGGCAAATATACTGAGCACCTCTATTCCCAGATAATTTACTCAGATGTCGTAACTTGTATAAGTGATTACTGTAGTTGTAATTTTGACTCTAGCATCTCTAAAATCATGCACTGAATTCAAGGAATAATCTTGCTTTTTTTTTTCCTTCAGGGGTTGTTATATTGGATTTTGAATTTGAAAGCTATTTAATGGAAGTTCATGTTAAATGTGAGTTCAAAAGTGTATTTATGACTTGTATGTGGCTGTTTCTTTTGAGGTTACTGATAACACTTAGGCTGTCAAAATGCAGCATTATGTTCCTGATGTTAAGAGCAGAAGACTGTATTTTTAAAAAAAGTTACAGAATTGTATATAGAGCTAAGTAATGTCTCTTTAAGCTGTTATGCGTGTATGTGTGTGTGAAGGGGGTTCAAAAGAGGAATGAGTTAAATAGGAACTTCTAAAATTTATTAATTTTGTAAACTTTGCATTCTTTATAAGTTATTGTGATTCCTTTTAGTTACTGAGTTTTATTTTGAAGATATTTAAATATTGCACTTGTATAAATAGTACAAAAATGCACAGACTATTGCAGTAAATTCTTTTTTAAGCTAGGATATTTGAAATGACAACTTTTGGTTAAGTGTATGAAGATTGAAATAGAATTTTCACAAATTTATTGCAGTTTGCAAATTCTTACTAATTTTGATGATATAAAGGGAGTCAATGCAAATGATTTTTAATCTTTTTTTATTTTTTCAGGCAATTTATATTTTTTGCAACCATATTTTTACTTTGTCTTGACAACTGAAAGATGTATAAGGTCCTTGACAGAAATGTACTGTATACATAGTTTTAAATATAACAGATTTTACTGATCTGTAAAGATTTTGCCATTAAAATTGATTTCTCGTTGAGAGGAGCTTTTCTACCAGGTTGGGGCATATGGGAGCTTAATATGTCACATCTAATTTAAAATAATGTCACTGAAACAAATAACCATTATGTTTATTTTGATTGTTTTCATATGATGCTTTTATACTTTATCTCAGAGTTTTAGATAATTTTATACAAAATTCTTCCTTCCTGTTCTTCCACTGCACTTTTTGATCCTGCAGTAATACTGAGTGAATGCAGGGTAACCTGTGGCTGGCTGAGTCCCACGCAGCACTGGTCCCTTAGGAATGAAAAAACAAAGTGTGTTGTCTGGATCTTCAGTTCTTTACCTCCTTCCCTTATCTCCCATCCACAACAAAAATATCATTTTGTTTGTGAGTTCTCCTGACAGGATGAAGTTCCACATGCATCATAACTACATTGCTAGAAGGCTAGAAATCAACTTCCTGTGGTTTATGTTTTGATTGAAGTATATAATTCTAAGTACTTTGATTTAGAAAGATGGTCTAATAAAGACAAACTTCATTTTTCATCTGTTACAATGTCTTATTTACCTTCTGAGAAACTTACATGGGGAACGGAAGCTTGCTCAGTGGCTGCAGATCTGTACGCATCTTCCTTAACAATGAACTTGCATATAAACACTGCACTTGTCAAATCTTAGCATCTAAACATTGCCATCCCTGTCACAACTAAATAGTCTTGATCTCACCTAAAAAAACGCCTCAAGAGTATACTCAATCCATCACATAAAAGCAAAAGCAGCTACCATTTATCAGTTGCTAATACCAGATTTGGTTAGGATTATACTATAGTCAGAATTCATTTAGGATTAGATCTGGCATCCCCACTAAGCCAGTAGACCTTGGGAAGATTTTCTCAACCCTGGAGCAACAAAACCAACAACTTCTCAGAACTATCAGAACCACCCTGAAAACATCCTTCCCCATATGGGGTCTCAGCTGCCATCAAATGAACATCCCCACCCCCGGGCACTCACGTGAGCCACCCTAATTGGATGTCCACATGGGTGTGCATCCCTCACAACTCTATAAACAATATTCAAAATAAAATTTAAATCTGGTATCTCGAGGGCATTGTTGAAATTTCATTTGAAAAGACAATATTTACTGTAAATAAGCTTTTAATTACTGCAAATGCTAATAAAATTTAACTAATAGTGTTTTTAGCAACTTGAAAGATAATTATGTTTAGAAAAAGATGGCATAGTGAATGAATCAATAGGTGAGTCCAGGTCATGGCCAAGAGTAGAGAAGTAGTGGGTGAATTGTAAAAACTTAGTTGGTGGGGAGACCCTACTTTAATAGCGTGATGTGGATTTAAGTTAAGTCATCTTGCAGATTTTGGGAAAAACTCCTGGGAACAGGCATAGTATCAGGCACCATTTAATTATTTACTCCTCAAACTACATCCCCTCACTGCAGTATGAACAAAGCACTGTATGATAGAAATCTTAGGGAATTTGATTTTTTAAAAAAGGTTTATTTTTATTTGGAAGGCAGATTTTACAGGGAGAAGGAGAGGGAGAGGGGCAGAAGAGGAGAGAAAGAAATAGGCCTTCCATCCACTGGTTCATATAGCCTTAATGACCAGAGTGAGCTGATCTGAAGCTGCGAGCCAGGAGCTTCTTCTGGGTCTTGCATGTAGGTGCAGTGTCCCAGGTCTTGGGCCCTTTCCCGCTGTGTTCTCTGACACATCAGCTGAGAGCTGGATTGGAAGTGGAGCAGCTCTGGCTGCAATAGGTACCCATATGGGATTCTGCATCGTAGGCAGAAGCTTAACTTGCTATGCCACAATGCTACTTTTTTTTTTTTTAAGCAATAGGCTCTTTTTGGTGATTTTCAAGTTCTCTTTAATATACAAGTCTGAGAAACCATGGTCTTTAAAAATGAAAGTTGTGACTTGCTTCTTGGCCTTTTGGCTAAGATCAAGTGTAAAAATAAAAGCTGTGTTCCATGAAGAAATTATCTATGTGACAAGTGTTTTTCCTTCAGACAGCACATTTTGATGGGCAGAACTACTTGGAGTTCTCATCAGAAGTTTCTTTTTTTTTAAGATTTATTTTATTTTTATTGGAAAGGCGGATATACAGGGAGGAGAGACAGAGAGGAAGATCTTCTGTCTGATGATTCACTCCCCAAGTGAGCACAATGGCCCATGCTATGCCGATCCAAAGCCAGGAACCTCTTTCAGGTCTCCCGAGCAGGTGCAGGGTCCCAAAGCTTTGGGCCGTCCTTGACTGCTTTCCCAGGCCACAGGCAGGGAGCTGGATGAGAAGCAGGGCCGCTGGGATCAGAACCAGCGCCCATATGGGATCCCGGGCGTGCAAGGCGAGGACCTTAACCACTGCGCCATTGCGCCGGGCCCGGGAAGTTTCAATAAAAAAAAATTTCTGCTTTAAATCAAAACATCTTGATAATTTGTAAAGTTTTATTTGAGCTTTTTTTTTTTTCCCTTCCACTTTTTTTTTTCATTGATTTTAAAGCAGCAGAAAGAGAGATCTTCCATCCATTCATTGGTCCACTTCCTAAAAGCCCCCAACCAGCCAAGGATGTGGGAGGCCAAAGCGGGGAGGCAGGATCTCCAGGCAGGTGTCCTGCTGTCACAGGAGCCCACACAGGGAAGCCATCACCTGTGGCCACTCAGGGAGCGCCTCAACAGGAAGCTGGACAAGAACTGGATGAGATGTGCGTGTGGCAACATTTTTTTTTTTCTTACTGTCAGCGAGTGGTGGCCAAGAACGCACAAGGCCAGCAGCACATTTCCTGGTGCCGAGTGCCAGCGGTGTGATTCCCTCCAGCCTTGCATTCTCACCGCCGGGACAATGTGTCAAGGTGGTGAGAGGGGCTACAGAGGTCACGATGTTCGGCTGCACATCACTTCAGATCAGGGTTTGCACCCGTGACTCTGGCCGCTGCAGTGGGGCACAGCTTTTCCTGCAGACGCGTATTTGTTGTTAACTTTGCAGGGAAACCATCAGCCTGTCAACTAGCACTGGCCACGGGAAAGCCAGTGCCATGCAAGGGGCACACCTTGCCACACCCGGGCAGCTCTTTCCCTCAGCTGAGGTGGAGAAAACCTGATGTCCAAAAATGAATCTTTACTTAAAAAAAAGAAAAAGAGCGGGGTCTGGAAACGAACGCGTTTTTCAGATACACCTGCGTGACAGTTGCCTACTGATTTTCAGGACAGGACCTCACAAATACTTTAAGATATTAAATCATTCACAAGTAATTCCCTCTTCTGGGTCCCACTCATTCGTCGCTGCCACGGAAGCCTACGGTTCAGTCGCCACTCCCCCGTCCCCCTCGAGTCTGGCTTCTCTGTCTTCTGTGTCTCGCGGTTTCCTTAGTCCCACTGTAAGCTCTAACACCGCACGACCATACCTGACTCCTTTCCTCCTCGCCATCTCTTTGCCCGGCCCTGCCTCGCGCGCGCCTCAGACCGGGCGGCCGCGTTTTCACGCGCTCACGCACGGCCGTCTCCCGTGCGCCGGGAGCCTCGGGCGGCCGCGAGAGGGCGCACCGGGTCGGGCGGTCCTGGACTACAAATCCCGAAAGGCAATGCGGCGGATGGGCCGCAGTGGCTTCGGGGATGGCTGCTCCGAGGAAAGGCTTGGGCGCCGGGGATACGCGAACAGCGGTCTCCCTCAGGCCGCTTTCTGTCGGGGGGGTTGGAGGCCCTCTGGGGGTGCGCTCAACCCTCGTCGTGAGAAACTAGGGAAGAAAGGCCGGCGGGTAAGTGCATGGTAACGGGAGGGAGGGGTGTGTGTGGGGTGGGCGGGAGAAACGAGTGACGATTTCCGCTTCCTCGTGTCAAAGGGTAAGCGGAATGTAAACTGTGGGCCGCGGGTGTGTGAGGCCGTCCGGCGCGCTGCGGGAACCTGAGCAAGAGGAGGAGAGCGAGACGAGTAGGTGGTGTGGTGAGGGCAGGAGGGCGCTTCACCAGGGGCAGTTGGCGGAGCCGGACCGTCCGGCAGGGGCCCGAGGGGCGGGAGAGCTCGGGGGTCGGGCCTGCTCATGCAGCGCGGGCGCACGACGGGCTGGGGCCGCTGCGTGACCCTCGGGTCGTCGGGGGTGGGAGCAGGGTCGCCAACACTGGCCCTTCCCTGGCGACGTCCCGTGGGTCGTTTCCCGAATCCCTCTGCGTCCACCCCGTGTGCCCTTCGGGCTGGGCTTTCCTGAACCTGTTCCACCCGTGGCTTTTCGCCGTGGGCGTCTCCTTCCCTCGGGGGGCGATGCCCAGCCTGCGCAGTGACCGTGCTGCCAGGCTTGACAACGACCTTGAGCATTTTTTTTGTGGCTTTCGTGGAATGTTATTCCGTGTGGAATGTGGAACTTGGGCGCTCAAGGTGAGCGTGAAGTCTGCGTGAGGTTTACTGGGGTGGAGAACGCTTCAGTACAGGATGTCTGCCTTCCGTGCAATGGGATGTAGCTTCAGGAAAACCTCCTGAATGTTTTAATTCCATCTTGAAATAGCCTTATAGGAGCAGTCAACGCATATGACTGAATATATCCATTCGTTAATGAAAATAGATTGATTGAGATGTCATTCATACTTCGTGCCCGGCAGCCGTTTGAAATATGTGGTCCTTGGTTTGCTGAATTGCACAACCACCATTGTAATCAATTCTAGAACATCTAGATGCATAAGAAACTCCATGGAGTTCATAATAGTCTTTCCTTGTTTCTAACCACTCTCTGCATTTACACTGTCGGCCTACAGAGCCTGGTGTGGTAGCCTAGTGGCTAAAGTCCTTGGCTTGCATGCACAGGGATCCCATACAGTTGCCTGTTCGTGTCCCAACTGTTCTGCTTCCCTTCTGGCTCCCTGCTTGTGGCCTGGGAAAGCAGGGGAGAATGGGCCAAAGCCTTGGGGCCCTGCACTCATGTGGGAGACTCAGAAAAAACTCCTGGCTCCTGGCTTCGGATCAGCTCAGCTCTGGCCATTGCAGCCACTTGGGGAGTGAACCAGCAGATGGAAGATCATTCTCTCTGTCTCTCCTTCTCTCTGAAAATCTGACTTTCCAATAAAAATAAATAAATCTTAAAAATATATATCTGAGACCACCTGGAGTGTTCAAGTTTCCCAAAAGGAAGGTGTTTGGCATGTGTTGCCTGACTTTCCCTGATTTCAAGGCTGGCTGACTTAGTCTTCCAGACTGGGGCTGCAGGTGACTTCTCTGACTGCTCACAGCATCCTTTGTTACTCTCTTGTACCTCTCATTCTGTACTGGAGTTGACTACTCCTGTGCTCTGCAAACACTTGGCCTGCTTCTTGCTCTAAATATTTACTTATCTGAAATGTAAAATGCTGTAGAGGAAGAGACAGAGAAAGAGATCTTGCATCCACTAATTCATCCCCCAAATGACCAAAACCCTTGACGCCAGGAACCTGGAGCTTTGTTTGGGTCTTCCATAGGGGTGGCATGGCCCCGGTACCATGTTCTTTAGCCTTCCCAAAGGCATTAGCAGGGGACGGGTTCAAAAGTGGAGCTGTTGGGGCTGGAACTAGGTTGCTGCTGTGCGCTGCCTGTGTTACAGGCAGCAGCCCAGCCTTTTGTGTCACCATGTGGGCCCATCCACACACTTTTGAGAAAAATTAGAAAACAGTGCTAATAGCCTTGATAGGCACTCTGTGCTCTTTGGACTCAGTTGGCTCTCAGTACTGTTTGATTTATTCACTCATTTCTTATCAATGTTTTTCTGGTTTCTGGGGTGAATATTTCAGCTATCTTTTTTCTGAAGGGCTCACCCATATGTGTGCCATTCACCTTAGGGAGATGTCTGGCCTCCAATTTGCTTGAGAAATCCTGCATTTCTCATCCCTGCTGCCTTGAGCTTTTCACTCAGTGCTAGCGCCTTTTCATCCCTCACTCCGGGGTGCAGTGTGTCCCTTTTTCCTGTCGTCAGGTCTCCTGTACCTTGATAACCCGATCCTGCTCTGCGAGCCTCTTATCTCCAGCAGATCTCTGGAGATTTGCAGAGAGCTGAGGCAGTGTGTGTGAGACCTTCTCTGTTTGGGTCACCACATTGGGCTTAACCTGTGCCTGGCCTCAGCATTTCTGTTCATGGTAAGCTTAGAGTTGGAAGACAGAGAAGCAGGTGGTTTGAATGTTCACATTTTTCTTTTCTTCTGCATCGTACCTCTGCTTCCAATAATCACAGACCGGACCAGTGCTATGTAATTGATAATTTAGTATAATGATATTATGTAAATTAAGCCCAGAACTTGATCTGGGTCTTCGTCATGGTTGATGGGGCCCCCGGTACCTGGGCGATCACCTGCCACTTCCCAGGTCCACGTTAGCTGGAAGTGGGAATGGGAAGCTCAGCTGGGGCTTGAACCCGGGCATCCTAGTCCTGGGCAGCAGGTGTCTCCTGTGTCTGAACCCGTGTCATTCCTGTTGTCTTCGGGACAGTCGTAAATAACACTTTGGGCATCTTCTGAGGTCTTTCTAGTAATCACCCTCCTGGGCCTCAGTCTCAAGTTTCTACCATTTTTGGTTTTTACTCCTTGGATACTTGTAATAGTCAAACATAAAAAAATGTATCCGTCCGTTTTATAGTGGGTCTGGAGGGAGGGTATGTTTTGTCTAATTCCCTAGTATAGTTTATAATCTGTTACTCTGCTGAAGTGTTCTAAAAACACCTGCTTGTCGGGTTGGTTCTGTGACTACAGCTGGAGCTGAGTCCATCCAAAGCCAGGTCTTCCACACAGTGCAGGGTCCCAGAGCATTGCGCCATCCTCTACTGCTTTCCCAGGCCACAAGCAGGGAGCTGGATGGAAAGCAGGGCAGCCGGGATACGAACCAGCACTCATGTGGGATCCTGGTGCATTTAGCTACTGAGCCATCAGTAAAACTTTATGCCAGGCTCTAAAACTTTATCATGGAGAATTATAGCATATATGAAAGAACGTTAGGTCATATGTACTTATCACCCAACTTCCTGATTTTTCAATTCAGAGAATTATTTTTCTTAAATATTATTTATTTGAAAGACTGTCATATAGAGAGATGGAGAAACAGAGCCCTTCTGTCCACTGGCTCACTGTCAAATGGCTGCAGTGGTCTTGCCTTTGCTGGCCAAAGCCAGAAACCTGTGCTCCGTCTGGATCTCTCCCAAGGTGTCAGGGACGTTTTGCACTGCTTTCTCAAGCACACTGGCAGAGATTGGGAATGGAAGAACAATTGACACTCCAGCAGTACCTAGTGGAATGCTGGTGTCACAGGTGGTGCCTTAACCCGCTATACCATAACACCAGCTCCCCAAAATCATCTTGTTGTTGAAAGGCAGGTTTATAGAGAGAAAGAGGGACAGAAAAAAAGTTTTTTTCATGTGCTGGTTCATTCCCCAAATAAACACAAAGCTGAGCAAATCTGAAGTCAGGAGCCCAGGAGCTTCTTTCCGGGTCTCCCGTGCAAGTTCAGGGGCGAAAGGACTTGAGCCATCCTCTGCTGCTTTCCTAGGTCATAGGCAGGGAGCTGGATGTGAAGCGGAGCTGCCAGGACTTGAGTAGGCACCTTTATGGGATCCTAGTGCCACAGGTGGAGGATTAGCCAGTTAGGCCACGGCCCTGGCCCCAAACCAGTATTGTTTCATCTGTATCTTTACTGTATTCCCCACTTCTGCTGATTACATTGGAATAATTCATATATAGTATATCATTTCAAATGTTCAATTTTAATTTGTATTACTAAAAGTTAAATTTTTTTGTTTTAATAATCAAAGTCTCAGTGCTATTGTGACACACAGAAAAGTAGTATGTCAGATGTAAGTGTTCCCAGTTTTCCTATTTTCTTAGGTGGTTCCTCCTCACTGATTTTTGTTTTTGAGTCATGAGCAAAGCAGGAGTTACACATGTTTGGTTAGTGTGTTTCTGAGGTCTCTATTGATTGAGTAGTAAATTATTTTCCTCTTTGTCCTGGCAATTTATTGAAGATCCCAATTTTGTTTAGTTTTAATTTCATGACATCTACATCCCAGAGTCATCACTGAGCATGTTTACTTGTATTTCTTATTTTTTGTCATCTGTTATGGACTTGCTCTAATTGAAGATTACTTTTCCAAGAGTACTTCCTGTGCTGATGCGCCATTTCACGTGGAGGAGCAGGATATTCAGTTCCATTTCCTTGTGATGTTAGCAACCAGTAATGATTATCTCCCAAATCCACTAAGTAGGGGTTTAAAAGGGTGATGTTCTTTTTCTGTCATGCCTTATTCGCCTGTTGGTTGTCATAGTTCTGGAAGAGTCCAAGCTTGAATTTTAAAGCTTTCACTTTTTTGTGGTTTTCCAGGATGGCGTCCTTTGGGTGGAAGAGGAAAATTGGTGAGAAGGTCTCCAGGGTCACTTCGCAGCAGTTTGAAGCAGAGGCTGCGGACGAGAAGGAGGCCGTGGAGAGTGAGGAAGGGGGGTGGCTTCCCGCCGCGAAGCGCAGGAAGGAAGTGCTGCTTGAAGGCTGTGCTGAGAGGAGTAAACAGCTGAAGGATGAAGGAGCCAGTCTGGCTGAAAACAAAAGGTGTGTTTTTAGGAATATTGTGTGGACAACGGTTTACATTTTCTGACCCACTGTCAATAATTAGGTGAAGAGTCATGAATGCTAGAAATTGTGTTTCTTAAATCTAGTCTAGGTACTAAATGAATTCAAGAAATGAAGCATATTAGACTTACCTCAAAATTCTCCTGATCAGGAAGAAAATCAGTTTGTAAGAGTCTTCCATGTGATTGCAATGTGTGTGCTTTGCCGAGTGAAACCTAACCCAGTGCACTGTTAATGGGATGTGCCAGATCCCCCAGGAGCCTCCTCCTTAGGCGATCATTAGTCGGTAGGTTGGGCATTTCCTGAATGCGTTTAGGGGCATATACGTTAAAAACTTTTTTTTGACAATCCTTTATCATCTTAGGTGAATGTGGTTTTATACATACATCCTTTATTCAGTGCTCTTCCTTAACTACATTCGCATGGATTCTCTTTATATACTTGTTTCTTGTTGTTGCTTTTCTTTTTAAAAATGATTATTTATTTGAAAGGCCATGTTTACAGAGAAGGAGAAACAAAGAGAAAGGTCTTCCACCTGCTGGCTCACCTACGTGCTCACAAAGGCTGGAGCTGGGCTGGTTGGAAGCCAGTGGTTTCTTTAAGGTCTCCCATGTGGGTGTCAGGGGCCCAACACCTTGGGCCATTTTCTGCTGCGTCCTCAGGTGTGCTAACAGGGAGTTGGATCAGAAGTGGAACAGCTGGGACATGAAGTGGCACAGTCTGGGCTGCCAGAGTCCCAGGTGGCAGTATTATTGCTGTGTCACATAGCCGGCCCCTCAGGGTTGTTTTCTTCTCTAGTTCTTGTGTCCTTGTTCCTCTCTCTGTCCTCTGTCCCTTTCAGTGGGACTGAATTTATACTTCGGTCAAGAAGAAAAAGATAAATTGCTCATTAAGTTGTATTCAGAAAATGAGATCATTATATGGAACAAAGGAAAACTAAATCTACTTCTGTTAGCACATATAAAGATGGATTTTAGAGGATTAAATATAAATATGAAAATTAAAGCAGTCTGTTAAAAGATCAAGAAATAGAGGATATGTTCATCATCTAGGTAAAGTGACACACACATACCCCACACACACACACATCCACACACACACACATCCACACACACACACACACATCCACACCCCCCCACACACACATCCACATACACACATCCACACACACACACATCCACACACACACCCATCCACACACACACCCACACACACACACATCCACATACACACATCCACACACACACACATCCACACACACACACACATCCACACACACACACACATCCACACCCCCCCCACACACATCCACACACACACACATCCACACACACACATCCACACACACATCCACACACACATCCACACACACATCCACACACACATCCACACACACACACACATCCACACACACACCCACACACACACACACACCCACACACACATCCACACACACACATCCACACACACACACATCCACACACACACACATCCACACACACCCCCCCCCCCACACACACATCCACACACACACATCCACACACACACACACACATCCACACACAGACATCCACACACACACACATCCACACACACACACATCCACACACACACATACCCCACACACACACACATCCACACACACACACACATCCACACACACACACATCCACACACACACACATCCACACACACACACATCCACACGCACACATCCACACACACACACATCCACACACACATACCCCACACACACACACATCCACACACACACATCCACACACACACATCCACACACACACATCCACACACACATACCCCACACACAGAGGTCTGTCTACTGGTACACTTGCCAAATAGCTGCTGCAGCTGGACTGAGGCAGCTCATAGCACAAGCCTGGAACTCCCTCTAGTTCTCACATGCAGGTGGCCGGGGCCCTAGCACTTGGGTCATCTTGTGGAGCATTCCTAGGTACATTAGCAAGGAGCTGGAATGGAACTGGAGCAGCCAGAACTCCAGCCTGGTGTTCATGTGGGATGCCAGCATCACAGGTCCCGGTGTAACATGCTGTACCACAGTACTGACCCCTTAAAAACGCTTAATAGATACACTTGTAAAATTGTTTAATTAGTTTTGGTTTTGCTTTGTTCAGCTGACTTGTTTGAGAATAAATTGTACACCTTGTGACTACTACTCCTAATTTAACATGCTTCTAAGAATAAGGATTTTTCTTTTTAAGATTTATTTATTGTTATTGGAAAGGCAGATATACAGAGAGGAGGAGAGACAGAGAGGAAGATCCTCTGTCCAATGATTCATTCCCCAAGCAGCCACAACAGCCGGAGCTGAGCTGATCTAAAGCCAGGAGTCTATTCTGGCTCTCCCACATGGGTGCAGGGTCCCAAGGCTTTGGGCCATTCTCTACTACTTTCCCAGGCCACAAGCAGGGAGCTGGATGGGAAGCGGAGCTGCTGGGTTTAGAACTGGCGCCCATATGGGATCCTGGCGCATGCAAAGCCAGGACTTAAGCTGCTAGGCTATCATGTCAGGCCCAGGATTTTTCTTTCTTAACATGCCATTATCAAATTTAACCAAATTTACAATTATATAATTTCAGTTCATAGTTAGATATTTTTAGTTTTCCCATGAGAGAGAGTGTGTGTGTGTATATGTGTATGTTTTAAAACCAGGATCTAAACCATATTATATTTGATAATTGACTTTTAATCTGTTCATGTTCAACTGCTACTTTAATCCCCTAATACACTGACATTGTTTTTAGGAGTCCAGACCAGTGTATTATTTATCTGCTTCCTTGTGTACCCTATTCAGCTTGTTTTATTTCTCAAATATTTTTTAGAAACTGAGTTACCTTACAGATTTGATTTAGAGTCTCATCATTTTTGGCAAGAGTATGTTCTAAGCAATGTTTGTACTTTCTGTTGCATCATTTTGGTACATGAATGATGTTAGTTGTTGTCTGTTAGTGTAGCCATTGCAAAGAAACTGTACCCAAGTCCTTCTTTACGCTGTCTACTGACTGTCATGTTTTCATACAAGTGTTAGTATTTCATTATTTTTAAAAATTTTCTTTATTTGAAAAGTGGAGTAACAGAGAACGGGAGAAACAGAAAGGGGAGGGAAGGAAGAGAAACTGGTGTATTCCAGTTGCTGGTCCATTCCCCAAATGGCCTTCCAGCCCCCAGACGAGACACAGGTTGATTCCAGAAGCTTTGGTCTCCATCTGGTCTCTCACTTGGGTGTCAGGTGCCCAAAGACTTAGCTCATCTTCTTCCTTTCCTGATCCATCTTCAGGGAGCTGGATCAGAAACAGAGCAGCTGTTATTATATTATATAAATGCAAATATTACAGGTGGCAAAGTACTTATTGGTGAAGAAAATGTATTAGCAAAATTTCTTTCATAAAATGAGAATTACTGATTCAATTGCATTGTATCCATGATTTTTTTGAAGGATATATCTATTACCAACATTCTTTGATTGGGACAGAATATTCTTCACATCCCAGATATCTAAGATGAGACCTATGTGTCTTGGGGTGGTATCTTGCATGTGGTATTGAATACTTTGAGAAATTAAAAGAAAACGGAGCAGTAGTACTCAAGAATCATACTTCCGGGCCCGGCGTGGTGGCGCAAGTGGTTAAAGGTCCTCACCTTGCACGCCCGGGATCCCATATGGGCACCGGTTCTAATCCCGGCAGCCCCGCTTCCCTTCCAGCTCCCTGCCTGTTGCCCGGGAAAGCAGTTGAGGACGGCCCAAGGCTTTGGGACCCTGCACCCGCGTGGGAGACCCAGAAGAGGCTCCTGGCTTCGGATCGGCATAGTATCGGCCCGTTGCGCTCACTTGGGGGGTGAATCAATGGACGGAAGATCTTCCTCTCTGTCTCTCCTCTCTGTATATCCGCCTTTCCAATGAAAAAAAAAAAAAAAAAGAATCATACTTCCTCCTTTTTCCTCCTCCCTTCCACCCTTCGACCTTCCTTTTTTTCATATATGAATCAAAATTGAATAGCTGGACAATACTTTTAAATCTGTTATTTTTTGATTGTTTTTAAAAATATAAGCAAAATGGTGATTATACTACAGTGTATTAGGATCTCAGATCGGGAATGAAGGGTAGGGAAGTGAAGAACAATGAAGATCAGTGAACATTTTGACAATGTTGGAGCGTGAATTTATGATATTTTTGGCATAAAGACTTTCTTCTTGCAAAAAGTTTACAAGATTGGCCATTCTGTGTTAGGAGAAAACCAACTGTAAACTTTCCAGATTTATGAAATCACTTTCAGAACATCCATAAAACATCTTTAGAAATTCCTGTAAATGCCTGTTAAAAGTTCATTAACTGTTGTTTTTGCCCTTACTCCAGACCACATGAGTGTGTAGAAGGGAAAAGCTGTTCAGTTATTGCCCTGGGATTCTCTCTGAATTTCCTGCTGCAGAAGAGAGAGATCAACGTTACAGATAAACAGAATAACTCTTGTTTCTGCCTACAGGCCAGAGCATTGAGTCATAATACTCGGATCAACTGGATTGCATATTGATTCGAGTGGAACACTCTGTGAGAGTGTTCTTCAGCATTTGCTTTTGGATAATGTATACAAAGCTCTAAAAGTAACTGAACAGATTCTACCAAAAGCATCCTGCAGAACTGAGTAGTTGGACCACTCTAAGGCTAATAGTTAAAAAATATCTGGAGCTATTGAACTTGAGTGAAGGTAATGTAAGGAGAAAAAATGAAGTTAAATAATAATAATAAAAAGACTTCCCTGCCCACCAGATCAACTTTACCTACTTTTCTTATTTCCTTCTTTCTTTCCTTTCAATATTTATTTATTTTTATTTGAAAGGCACATTTGAGAGAGAGAAAGAGAGAGATGATCTTCCATCTATTGGTTCACTCTCTGGTTGTCTAGAACGGTTAGAGCTGAGCTGATCTATAGCTGGCCAAAAGCTTCCTCCAGGTCTCCAATGTGGGTGCAGGTTTCCAAGGCTTTGGGCTGTCCTCTGCTGCATTTTCATGCGGTAAGTAGAGAGCTGGATAGGAAGTGGGGTAGTCAGGACATGAACCAGGACCCATAAGGGATGCTGGTGCCATAAGAAGGAGGATTAGCTTGCGGTGCCACAATGCTGGCCCCAACTTCAATTTTCTTAAGCCATTCTGATAGTGATGGATCTGGAATGGAAATGGAGCAGCTGGAATACTAACTGGCGCCCATGTGGAATGCCAGTGCCATTGGGTGAAGCTTCGCGTACTATGCCATGTGCCAGGCCCTATAAAAATACCTTAAAAATGAAATGTGGACTCCTACTTTTTACCACAAGAGAGTGTTTACAACATATACAGACCTGGAAATCCCAAACACTAAAATTTGGACAGAGGGCATAAAATAAATATTTTGAAACAATGTAAAAAGCCAGCATTTAAAAAAAAAAGATTTATTTTATTTTTTTGCAAAGTCAGATATATACACAGAGAGGAGAGACAGGGAGGAAGATCTTCCGTCTGATGATTCACTCCCCAAGTGACTGCATTGGCCACAGATGCGCCAATCCGAAGCCAGAAGCCAGGAATTTCGTCCAGCTCTTCCACTCAGGTGCAGGGTCCCAAGGCTTTGGGTCGTCCTCAACTGCTTTCCCAGGCCACAGGCAGGGAGCTAGATGGGAAGTGCATCTGCTGGGATTAGAACCGGTGCCCATATGGGATCCCGGCATGTTCAAGGTAAAGACTTCAGCCACCAGGCCACCGTGCGGGGCCCAACTAAAGCATTTTTAACCAGACTCTAGGTAAAGTCGTGTTTATAGTACTTGAAAAATGTATTCTGTGATTTACATGAAAGTACAAAGAAGCTAGAATAGCCAAAACAGTTTTATGTAACAAAGCCTTAGAGAACTTATGTTACTTCAGTCAACATGTTATAGTTTCTAATGTTGCACCTTATTGTAATAGGGCAAAGATAGACATACGTACAGTAATGTAAAAAATATAAGATATGGAAATGATTCACATATTAGTATATGTGATCATTGATTAAAGATTATGGAATTGTATCACAAAATTAAAGATTAAAAAGCCACATTTTTTTTTAAAAAAACAGTAAGGGGCAGAGCCTTTTTGAAAAAAAAAAGATTAAGATTTAGGATTATCAGAAGGCGTAACTGAGAAAATGAAAAGTCAGACCCCAGATTGGAAGCAAATCATTGCATACATCTGACATAGGATGTTCCCATACTGTAGGAAGAGGTCTTAGCAATTGATCAAGATGACCAACTGTCCACCTAAAGAGTGGGTAAAAATTTTAAACAGAAAAAGACACAGCCTCACAAAAAAAGGTACATAGGTGGCCACTAAACATGTGGGAAGTTATTCAGCAACAGTAGTCAGCAGAAAATTTCAGACTAAAATCACCGTGAGAGTTGGCTAAATGAAAAATGGCAGTACCAACTGTTGAGAAGGATATGGAGCACTGAAGCTTTCATACATCGCTTATGAAATTAAATAGTATTATATTTCAAAAACAGCCTGGCCTTTATGAAGTTAGCAGCATGTGCCTTATAATACAGTTCCCAAATGCTACTTCTAGAGAGTTAGGCTGCTTGGTGCAATCACTCAGTTGCCTAATCCTCCCTCTTTAGGTGCCAAAATCCCGTATGGGTGCTGGTTCATGTCCTGGCCTCACCACTTCCCATCCAGCTCCCTGTTTGTAGCCTTGGAAAGCAGCAAAGGGTGGCCCAAACCCTTGGGACCCTGTACCCATCTGGGAGGCCCAGCAGATGCTCCTGGCTTCAGATCCACTCATTTCTGGCCACTGTGGCCATTTGGGAAGTGAATCAGTGGATAGAAGATCTTCTCTGTCTCGTCCTGTGTATAAAATCTACTTTTCCAATGGAAGTAAATAAATCTTTTTCCTTTGTTTTGAAAAGTAGATGCTTAGGAGAAGTACTAAGATTGATCTAAAAACGTTCTTAGTTCTTAGCACCTTTATTTACTTTAGTCATGAACTGGAAGCAACTTAAATGTCCAGCAACCAGAGTATGTATTAATGCAATGTGTTGTATCCCTACAATGGTATGCTGCTGAGCAATGAGAAAAAGTGAGTGACATACGCATAATAATACTGAGTGAAAGAAGACAAACTGTATTGTCTAGTTCCGTTAATATAAATCTCACCAGAGACAAATTGTAATCTGTAGTGACAGGGAGGGGGTCGGTGTTCAGGCAGGGTGGTTGTGGTGGGGGACCAATCAGGATGCTAAAAATGTTCTTTCTCTGTGGCAGCATTTATGAGGTCTGACATTTGTCAGAACTCACCCAGCAGCATGCTTTAAGTGACATTAGGTGCTGCTCCAATAAATTGATTAATAAAAGTGCTGAGTACTTGTCAAATGTGTGAAATAATTCTGTTTGTTTCCTACTCTTCTGTGCATGTTCAGTGTATTTTCGTTCTGAATGTGCTATTTTGAAAGTTAATTGGTAGAAGTTACAGTTTACATTTCAATAAAATCTTGAATCTAGATACTGAAAATTCTGGGGTTGTGGGCGTTGTATCACTTTGTAAGTCTTCAGTACCTCGTGTGTACCGTATGTGAGGCAGTGGCAGGCATCCCAGGTTAGGCTAGAAGGCGATGGGCCTTTCTACCATTGCAGGTGTTCACAAATCTTGAGTTTGAATCCGGTCTCTTCAGCTTGACACCTAGGTGCTGTGTAGCACTTGATGGCTTACCCTGATCCTTTTGTTCCGTAGCAAGTGCAAGAAAGCATGGACGAGCTTTGCATTTGGAGTGGGTGGGAGTGCTTATGGTGGTACACAGGAAGGATGCCCCTGCAGGAAATGCTTAGGAGAGGGAGGTGGATGAGCTGGAGGAACCTCCGTTTCCAAGGATGTGTTCTTTTGCCTTTTTTTTTTTCTAATTATCTTTTTTTAAAAAAAACTATTTTCTAATTAAGTTTTTAAATTTTATTCTTAAAATTTTTATTGGAAAGTCAGATTTACAGAGAGAAGGAGAGACAGACAGAAAGATTTTCCATCTGCTGGTTTATTCCTCAAGTGGCTGCAATGTCTGAAGCTAAGCCAATTTGAAGCCAGGAGCTTCTTCTGGGTCTCCCACTTGGGTGCAGGGTCCCAAGGCCTTGAGCTGTCCTCCCCTGCTTTCCCAGGCCACAAGCAGGGAGCTGGATGGGAAGCGGGGCTGCCGGGATTAGAACTGGTGCCCATATGGGATCCTGGGCGCGCAATCGAGGCGAAGACTTTAGCCACTAGGCCACTGTGCTGGGCCCTATTATGGAGTCTTTTATCATCATGGAGTATCTCTTTAGGACACTTTGTCAGTAAGGAATGATTATAACTTCTAGGCAAATGTAATTAGCAATTGAGTTGTTTTTAAAATTCTGAAGTTCTACTTTAGAATATTCAGAGTGCTTCATAACAGAAAAACTTGTTTACACTCCTGTGCAACTCTAAAATAATTTTGGTTAAAGAGAATAGCTAGTATAGTTATTAAGAATTTAGGTTATGAAGCCATGGTATTTTAAAGCCCCAATTTTATTGTTTCTGTCTTTATAAACTGTTGGCAGTTATTTTTAATTCCTCTGCTAATTTCTGGTTGCGTATCATGTGTAATAACACTGATTTTAGGGAATATTAAAGGATTAAAGAGCAAGTTCAAGTAATAAGTTCAAGCATGCCACCTGGCAAATAGTAAGCACCAAGTAAATGTACTTTAGGTATTGTGTTTTAGGATTGTATGTTATTGGTACATGCCATTCTGTATTAACTTTTTTCTTTTTGTTTTGTTCATATGTCTGTCTCTAGAATTACTACTTACCCATGTAACCTAAAGAGTCACAAGGTAGCTTTCAACTGATAAATTGGTTTGTTACAATTTCTGCCACTAGGTGGCGATATTTCATTATGTAGCTAAATGGCCAATTTTAGTTGGGATCAGAATGTATGGCTGAAGTAGGAGAAAGGAAATTACCGTGAGTTTTATCTCTTCTGTAGAAACAGTGTACCAGCCAAGGTTCACTGGAGAGCCGTATGGCTGTGTGATGTGCGTTCTGCTGAGTGTAGCAATGTTTCAGGACAGAAATTTTGTCTCAGTCTCTCCTAATCTGGTGGCATACTACTTTTGTGCCATAATTTGTGCCATACTACTTTTCTTCATTCTGCTGTGATGGAGGCCTGTGTTCCAGGCTTTCCAAGAAACACTGTTCATAAGATGATCCTCTCATAGTTGGACCACTTGTTCCTCTCAGGGTTTGATTCCTTGTCGCTGGTGTACAAATATACCCCGAGATTGTTTCTTTAAGAAGCTGCTTCTGTCGTCCAACAACCTGTACCATCTTTCTCTTTGCCCTAAACTACACATTCTGGTTTTTTTTAGGTCAGTGGGAAATAATTTTAATCAAAGAATTGTACGTTTTCTTCTCATATATCTTGCTTTCTATTAGGAAGTGATAGTGGGATCCATTTTACTACAGGTAATGTGAGACAAAATATTTACAAGAAATTACTAAAAGTAATTAAAATACAAAAGGGAGGATGAGGCGCACTGATTTTCTGGTGGTCTGTCCCAGTGCCGACAGCACACAGGAGTCTGAAGAAATAACTAAGATGCCCCTGTCACAGTAGACCTTCTGTCTCTTTCAGAAAGCCTCATATACATCATCCTTAGTTTGGATGGTCACTGGAGCAGCAGGACCAGACTTGGGCAAGAGGCACAGCAGAATCCTCCTCTGACATTCTTTGGGGAGCAGAAACCCCTTTTTTCTCCCGATATACTCTCAGTGCAGCGGCAACAAATCGAGGGATTTCTGCCTTGTGATTAGTGATGGCATTGATGGTTTCTGTGGCTTTCTTCATGGTGGCAGCCTTGGATCATGCGCCTTGGATCATTGAATCAAATTGGTGGGACACTACCTCTTGGTCCTGCAAGGGAGCTGGTGGGAAAAGTCCAGGTGGGGCAGTTCTTAGCGGAGGCAAAAAAGGTGGGCCTGTCATGTCAGAATGAGGTGTAGGGAAGCCTGGAGGTGTGGGGAGAGGTCTAGCCTTTTTGGGGTCTAGCCTTTTTGTGGGAGAGGAACAGGAGGAAGACCTTGGGGGTGCACCTGGTGGTAAACATCAGAGTCAAGGCCCTCAGGGTCCTGGCATTCCGGGTGGTCTCGGAAATGGAAGAACCCCTGCAGGTGGGCCAGAAGGAAGGCTGGTAGGTGGTCCCGGAGGTCGTAGAGGTGGAGCAGATGGTGATCCAAGAGGAAAGGGTGCAGGTTTATTTTTTTCACCTCTTTCTGTGGGGTTCTCCATTGGTTGCACTTTCTTTTTGCTTTGAAGTCTGTTTATGGGCAAACTTGGGGCATTGAGCCAATAGACATAGGTGTGGACTGCTGGCTGATGGTCAATTGCTATATACTCCGTTTCTTTTGAGAGATTTATTTATTTGAAAGGTAGAGTGGCAGGGAGAGTGAGAGTGTTAGAGAGAGAGAGAGGCAGAAAGAGAGAGATCTTTTCATCCGCTGGTTTCTTCCCAGGCCAGGCTTATGCGAGAGTTGGGAGTTCTGTGTCTTCCACATGGGTGCAGGGGCCCACGGACTTAGGCTGTCTTCTGCTTTCCCACTCCATTATTAGGGAGCTGGATAGGAAGTGGAGCAGCTGGGACATGTACTGGCATCCATATATGGGATGCTGGCAGCACAGATAGTGGCTTTACCCACTCACTGTGCCACAACACTAGCCCCTCCATGAACCTTCTGAAGGCCCTCTTTCTGCAGTCTTTTCCATCTTGAAGTTACATAGTTTCTGCAGTCAGTACTATCTGTACTGATGACTGCAAAATGTATGCCCGCGGTGCTGTCTTCCCTTAAATCTCCAATTCTTGCTCTCTACTTATTTGGACATAAAATCAGTATTTCACATTTAACATCCACAGGGAAAAATGCCTGATTTTCTCTCAAATACTGTCAGTAAAAGTTGGCACTATTTACCCAGTTACATAAGCCCCAAACTACAAGTGTTGGTTTATGTGCCATTCTAAAGCTAATCAGCTGTACAAGGCTTGTGCTCTGCGCCTTTGGGATAGTGCACACTGCGTGACCACAGAGGCCTGGCTACTTCAGGCACAGCCGAGAGAGACTCGCGTGGGTGATGCCGAAACCATACCTTGACACACATCAAATTAAATGTGTAGAGGTTCTGGAAAGACTGGCTTGAATGTGAGTAGGTTAAAGCTTTATGGGACGGTTTTATCAGTGGGAGAGAGGAAATGTTGGGGAGCTTGAAAATAGATCCCTTTCCTCTTTGTCTCTGTTGCATTGTTTCCATTACACAGGGGTTTTGCTTTGTATAGTCCCTGAAGAAGTTCCAGAAGACCAACAGTCATTTCTGTTTGTTCGTGGAGGTGTTTCTCATTTAGCATCGCCTTCATCTGTACTCTTTCTTCCTTTCTGATTTGTCTTTCCTCTAAGTCTAGCTTCCCTAAGATGTTTCCATTCAGTGAAGAATTAGCTAGTATGATTTGGACACCAGCTAGGTAACCCATGATGAGAACCATCCTCAATGTCCATTTTTTTGCTCTCCATATACAATCTGGTTTTTTTTTTTTTGACATTACTGTTCTAATATATTTTAGAACTTTTCTTCTTCCTCTTTTGTTTCCACTGCTGTTAATCCTAGTTTAAAGTTATCTTTTATGCTAATTACTCTGGTAGTTTCGTAATATCTCCTTGTGCAAATTTTATACTCATATGGCATATTTCCTTCCCTGTGCCTAATTGGCCTGTAAGAAATGTCAATTAGAGCATGTCCGTATTTCCCTATCACACATGTGTTTAAATCCACAGCTATAACCATGGCCCAGGAAACTGCTTGACTATTTTCCATCCTTCCGTTGTTTTTTTTTAAATCATAACACTTATATTTGACCTTTGCTGTCCTTTCCTCCCTGTCTCCACACATGCAGCTACTCTAGACAGTAAGTTGTGAAAGTATAATTGCGAACTTTTCTATTTTGCTGAGTGCTATATCTTTACTGGCAATGCTGCTTGACCCAGAGGAAGAGCCAAATAAATATTTATTAAATGACTAAGTTGTTAACTATATAACTCATTAAATTTGAGTCTGTTGTAAATTATAAATTAGAGATCTAATTGGGAGTAGAGTAGCTAAATGCCCTAATGCTTCTGTCTGGTAATGAGTGTGCAATCTAACCTATTTGGCTTGGTCACCAGCTGTTCTTTACCTTAGTGTAAAGTATTATCTCATTCTGTCCTTGAGTAATCTCTGGAACTATTCATTTTGCTTCCTTCCGCGTGCTATTTCAGTTGCATGTTGTTAAGCTTGTCTTTAACTGGCTGAATCAATCCTTGGTCATATATTAACCACAGTGACTTAAAACCAAGTTTTTATCTTTTAATACTTCTATCCAACAAGCTACAGAAGGGCTGAATCTGTCCAGTTTGTCACAGACCTAAGTAGAATTAAGAGATACTCATTCTGCAGAAGTTACAACCATTGATTTATTAGGTGCCAAGTTTTCCATGGTTCAGAAATGGAGAATCTAAGTGATATCACCCTTTATCTATCTGTAGGCTGAGAAGTAAACACAGAGAGAAATGGAAATTGAGGGGCAAAATTCAGTGAGTTGATGATAGTGAAGTCAGTAAATGCCCGGTAGTTCTTATTCCAGTTTAGACAGTAGAAAATAGTTCTTCTGTTTCTTTGAACTTTTCTGTGCCTGGTGGGTGACAAGGTACGTTTAGTGATGCTTTTGTTGGCATAATGGAATGTTTTCAAAGGAAAAGCATAGTGGAGAAGAGAGGACCTTTTTTTTGTTTGTTTCATTAGAATTGTGTGTTGGTATTTGCAGCATGTGCTCCATTTGTTTCTGTGTGTTTACCTGCCTAGTGAAAAGAGAAAACAAAACTAGTTTTGTGGTCAATGTCATCTTGACCTTAGTTTATTTTGAACTTTAGGAACTTAGGTGTGTAGGTAGCTTTGTTGGATAGGCATGGGGTAAGCCTTTGTGTTGGTCAACAGTAGTGCAACATTAGTGGACATTTTATTGTACTAGATTTCCCTTGCCTTGTAGGCCATTAACATCCCCAACCCCTGACACTGGTGCTTTCAAGTTGTAGTGATAACCAAAACAGCCTCCGTATATTTCTGTAAGTGCTTTCTTGTGGGGGATAACTGTGCCTTTGACTTTGTCAGGCAGACAAAAAAGAATGGAAACTAAAAAGGACATAAAGTAAATATGACAGACCTTATAGTTGTTGGGAAAAGTGTAGCTTTGGTTGACAAACCACAGTCTGTTTTTGATAAATGATGATTTATTGGGAAACAGCTGTGCTCATTTGTTTATGACTGGCATAAAGCTGATATTATTGGTAGAACTGGGTTGGGTCAGATGGTATGTCTCCTACAAAGCTAAAAATACTGACTGGACCTTTACCATGCCAACCTTTGCTCTGGAGATGCTCAGTGCCCTTCTTATATTCTGCAGATGCCCGAAATATCTAAGATCTCAGAATCCCTCTGCTGTACTTACAACTGTAATCTTGTTTTGCCTTTTCAATCCATATTCACATTCGCATAGTCTTAAGATTTCTTACAATTTCTATACCTGAAACATGAGTTAGAACAAAGTAGGAACAAGGTATTTACCTTTTTTTCTGGGGGTGGGATTTCTGTTCTCCTATCCTTTTTTCTGATGTCTTGTTGGTATGGTACTTTCCATCCCTTCTCATGTCTCTCATGCTTTCCTTTCCTTCTCATGGAGAAAGCAGGATGTGTGAGGCAGGCAGAATTTTCTAGGTACCAAAAAGTGGTCTGCATTCTGTACAGAATACAAACTGTTCTGCTCATGGCCCTAAGCTCTTTAGTGAAGAGAAGACAAAAATATATAGAAGAATCAGAAAAAAAAAGTGGGGACAATTTTGGAATGTTTGGAGAAAATATTTGTGTTGTAGTTGCTTTTGTGAGATTATTACAGTGTACTATTAGACTTAGTACTGTAACTGCTCTCAACTTTCGTTTCCTCATCAGTAAAATGAGAAGAGTAATGCCAGTATCATATGACTTTGAATACTAAGTGACTTGAGTTTGTGGAAATAATTGTATGTTGAATAATTGTATTGAAATTCCCTAGGTACAAGAAGGAGAAAAAGAGAATGTGGAAATAATGGTCTCACCCAACTTCCTGTAGCCCTCGACACTTATCACCCTAATTAACTATGTAAAAATCATCAAAAGTCGATCAATAAATAAATCTTAAAAAAAAGAGAGAGAGCATTTAAATTGGGGTAGAGAAGAAGAAGGCTTTGAATAAGTGAGAAGAAAATAATCCCAGTAGTGCGTGGGTCTGTGCATCTCAGGGTCCTTTAGGATGACACAGGGACAGGGGGGGGTCCCAGCTGAATGAAATGCGGTGTGGGTGGGGAGTGGTCGGAAAAAACTCAAGAAGCTAATACTGGAGAAAACACATTACTGCTAGTAATTCTAAAGGAATTTACTGCTGTGTTTGTTGGGAAATTGTAACTAGAAGCATTATTATGAAGACGTAAGTTCGTTTTCTAAAGATAGAACATAATGTCCAGAATTTTTCAGGTTGTATCTCTAACAGCATTTGGAAATGCTGCTTAACAAGGCCTGAAATCGTCAACACCGTGCCTAAGGAGTGCAAGCACTCTCGGGTTATGTAGTTACTGCTTTTAAAGTTAGTGTTGCGAACACTCAGGAGTCAGCGCAGGGACTCAGTTAAAAAATTTGGGAGAGCAACAGTGAAAAAGTGCTAATGGAAGTCACCAGATTCAAAACCGTATTTTGCTTGTTTTATTCATTTTTTAATCAGCTTTTCCTGTATGGCTACTAATAGTGATGAGCAAAAACTTAAGGGTCTTTACAAAATTGGCATCTGTTCAAACCAGTGTCCATGTCAGATAGATTGCTGTGACAGCACCCAGGTTAGAACTGGGTAATACGTTCTCATGTCGTTCGTGAAGTATCTGAAATGGATGAGGACATATATAGACATGATTAATGGATTATAAGAAAAGAGAAATTCTGGTAGTGATTTCTAAGCCCAGGAGTTAAAGTAAAATTTTGTAAGACAGTTTTTTAAGATCTTTTTTTATCTGTATTTTGCCTTTTTCCTTTTTGTTATCCTTTTCTTTCATCACTTTAATTTTTCCTGCCTTTAAACTTCACTATTGGGGCTGGCATTGTGGCATAATGAGTTAATCCACCTCCTACAGTGCTAGTGTTCCATGTGGGCATCAAGTTCTGGCTGCTTCAGATCTGATCCAGTTGCCTGCCAATATGTCTGGCAAAGAAGTGGAAGATGGCCCATGTGCTGGGGCCCCTGTACCCACATGGGAGACCCAGGAGAAGCTCCTGCCTTCACCTGGTGCAGCCCCAGCTGTGCGACCATTTGTGGAATGAACCAGTGGATGGAGATTTCTTTCCTTTTCTGATTCTCCCCCTCTCTGTACCTCTGCCTTTGAAAAAATTAAAATAAATCTTTAAAAAAAATCACTGTCATCATTTCCTGAATACTTACTGATGAAACAGTTGTTAACTAGTAACTGATTTTGAAATTTTGTCATGTATTCTTAAAGAATCATTGGGAAAGATAATATTAATGCGACTTTACCAACCGCAGGTACCGGGAGGCGATTCAGAGGTGGGATGAAGCACTGCACTTAACCCCCAATGAGGCTGCCCTCCATGAGATGAAAGCACAGGTAATAACTGTGAACAACTTCACATGTCTTCATGAAATTTGCTACATTTATTGCATAAACAGTGATGAGCTGAAGTAGTATATCCTCCCATTTTCTTTTTCAAATATAATATATTGAGAAAAATAATCACCATTTTATTTGTGGTTCTGTTTTTTGCATCAAATTAGAAATTTATTTGTTTTCACAATGAGGTTAGCTATTCTAGCTAATTATAAAATACGAGCAGATTGATTTTTTTTTATTGATTGCATTGCATTATGTGACATAGTGCTATAGGCACTGATATTGTCCCCCCTCCCATGGTGAATTCCTCCACCTTGTTGCATTACCACAGTTCAAATTCAGTTGAGATTCTTTCATTGCAAGCATCTACCAAGCATAAACTCCAGCATCTTATTGTCCAAATAAGTTCAACGGTTTCTTGGGGAGACCATCTCTGATCTGAAGGTAGAGCTGGCAGAGTATCATCCCAATCAATTAAAAGCCCCAACATAACATCAGTAACAATTTATAACGTTATGGAATAGTTGACATGGTACCATCATGTTAAAAGAGAAAAAAAACGTGCAAGTTCTGAACCACATCCTGTGACTTCTACATTGACATTTCAGTTATTAGTTTATATACAACCGGGTTCTATACATCTTAAAATGGCTATAGATTACTATTCAGCTGTCTCACATCTATTTTAATTTTAGTATTTAGCAGTTTATAGTGTTGAAGCATGATTTTGCTGAACCTGGCTGCTTTTCGGGTAGTCTAACTCTATAACTCTAGCAAGACATATGTCAACAGTTTAGGTGAACAGTTTTAGGAGGGGTGTGCAGAGAAATCTTCAGTACCCCAATGAGGAGTAACTAATCTTTGTGTCCCACCCAGTGAGTTATAAGAGAGCAGATTGATTTTTAAAAAAAATTATAGACGATCTCTTAAATAAATGAAACATGTCTGCTTTCTTTGTAAATTGATCGTGGTAGACTTGGCTCGGTTTTCTTTAACATGAGCATGGATTGGGATCTGGATGAAATTTAAAAATAAACTTGTTTTTAGCAAAAGGTCAGACATATTAATTGATTTATTAATAGTTTAAAATAGTGTAAACTAGCTTAAAGTAGTATGAACTAATATAAAAATAAAATTGATTATTATACTTCAAAAACAGGTTTCTAATGTCCTATGGAAAAGTTTGTAAAGAAAGTCTCTGAACACCAAAGTTACATTAGCCAAGATTTCTTGAAGATCTCAAACAGAGCACAAGACATATTTTTATTTATTTATTTTTAAATTTTGTTTTATGACACAGTTTCATAGGCTCTGGGATTCCGCCAACTCCTTCCCAAGCCCTCCCCCCATGTTGGATTCCTCCACATTGTTGCAGTAGTATAGTTCATATCCAGTCATAATTCCTTCATTGCGAGCATGTACCATACAGAGAGTCCAACCTCTTATTGTCCAGATAAGTTCAACCGTTTCCTTGGGAGACCATCCCTAGTCTGAAAATAGAGCTGGCAGAATATTATCCCCTTCAATGGAAAGCCACAGCATAACATCAGCAACAATTTACAACATTATGGAGTTAATTGACATGGTATTGAGTGACCAATATGTTAGAAAATGCAAGTTCTTAACCACATCCTGTGACTACTTCATTGATGTTTCAAATTTAGTTTATACACAACAGGCTGCTATACTCCTTAAAATTGTTATAGGGTACTATTCAGCAGTCTCGTGTCTAATTTCATTTTTATATTTAGCAGCTTATAGTATTGAAACATGATTTTTACTTAATTTGGCAAATTTTAGGATAATCCAAAAAAGCTTAAAACTCTAATAAGGCTAGATAGACAGAGACCATAAAGGAAGCTTAGAACAGACAGGAAATGGTCAGCTTGGACTCACATATTCCTTACTAGGTAGAACACAAAGATTAGTTACTCCTCACTGGGGTATTGAAGATTTCTCTGCAAACCTCTGCTAAAACTGTTCTGTGCCTCAATTGTTAACAAGTTGTATTTTTAACAGAGAATTTTTATACTTAAGCCATGGTCTCCATCCTTTTTTAAAAATATGTTTTTATTTTGTATTTTGAATCATGTGGTACAGTTTCATATAGAATGGGATTTCCTCCCCCTCCAACTCCCACTCACCAACAGATTTTCCCCATTTTACTGCATGGGTGTAGTCCTTCATAAGGAATCATAATTCTAGCAGTCTGTTATTTAAGTGTATCCTGACATTGTTGGTACAGACAGTGTCAGATAGTTCCGCCATGGTCTCCATCCTTAACGGATATTTCTCAGATGGTAGTTTTTGGTGTAGATACTCCTGTGACCAATTTGGTTTTTACTTTAGATAATAAAAATCCAAATAAATTCACTGAGTCAGGTGCTCTGGGGCTTATCAGTTGGATGCTTTTAATTTTTAATCTTAAATAATTATTATACAGTTTTAAGGATTTATTCACTATTGAAAAAGCAGATTTAACAGAGAAAAGCCTTCCAAATGGCCAGAGCTGAACTGTCCAAAGCCAGGAGCCTCTTCTGGTATCCCATGTAGGTTCAGGATTCCAAGGACTTGAACCATTCTCGGCTGCTTTTCCAGACCATTATCAAGGAGCTGGATTGGAAGTGCAGCAGCCAGAACAGGAATTGGTGCACATGCCAGGATGCCAGTGCAACTAGGTATAAGATTAACCTGTTGAGCCAAGGCGCCAGCCTGATTATTTGTGTTAATAGAAGGATTTGTGGCATAGTAAGCTAAGCTTCCACCTGCAGTACTGGTGTCCTGTATGGGAGCCAGTGTGAGTTCCAACTGCTCACTTCTGATCCAGCTCCCTGCTGATGGCCTGGGAAAGCAGTGGAGGCTGCCTTGATTCTTTGAGCCCCTGCACCCACCTGGGGGTTCAGGAGAGACCAGGAAGAAGCTTCTGGTTCTTGGCTTTGGATCAGTTCAGCCCTGGCTGTAGTGATCATTTAAGGAGTAAACTTGGAGATGGATGGTCTCTCTGTCCTGTCTGTGTAACTGCCTTTCCAATTGAAAGATAAAGGAGAGAGGGGATTTGTGGGAAACTTTATAAAGAGCTGTTTAATTTGGAATCTGATGATGTTTTTGTCATAAATCCTCTAGAATGTTAATGATCTCAGATTATTGACAAAATTCAGCCCCTTGTGATAACCTCAGACAGACTTTTTTTTTTTCTGATTTGAATGATTCGAAAAGTATAACTGTGAGATGGTCTTTGGAATTTTTGATTATTTTTAGGGCGTGTATATTCCCTGGGGACAGAATGTCTGATTGAACAAATTAGTTTACCTAGTTTACTAGCAAGACCTGGTGTAAATAGAATTTAAATAGAAATGAAATTGGTGGTTGAAATAGCTCTGGGCTGCCAAAACTACAGTGTGATTGCTTAGGTTTAAACCTGTGAATGTAGGGTTCAGTCACTGGAGAGAGAATAGTTTATGTGAAGAGGACTAAATTCCTGACCCTCAGTCGTAGAGGAGGGGAAAAACCCAGTGAAGTACTATTTATCAGATTACAAACTTATTTGAAAAATTTAAAAGCAGTTGGTTGTGCTTGTCGATCAGTGCTTTTTCAGCTTATGAATGTTAATGTAAGGGTTTTTTTCTTCTTTTTGCTTTATAGGTCCTAATGTCTCTTCATGAAATATTCCCAGCGGTACATGCAGCAGAAATGGCTGTCCAGTGCAATCCACATTCATGGGAGTCTTGGCAAACTTTGGGACGTGCTCAGCTTGGGTTAGGAGAGATACTTCTGGTAAGGAATTTGGATTATTATGAATGCTAAAATTGAAGTTTATATCTACTGAATCAGCAAGTCAGTGAATACCCACTTAGCAAATCTATGCAAAAAAAACCAGAATTGCCTCTTGAAGATATTAACTTATAAACACTAATCAGATTTTTGCTGAACATCTTTTTTGGTTACAAATGACAACTGTATCATAATCAAAATATTTTTTAGTTATTTGACATAATTTACAATACTACGCTTGATCTTAGCCAAAAGGCCAAGAAGCGATATAATTTATAATACTTAAAGTAAAACATTACCTGGTGTTGATAAGCTGTATTAAATAGGTAATAAGCAACTTTACCTTAGTTGTTTGGATCATTGAGTTTTCCACAGTATGAAAGTGTGTTCGTATGATTGTGGAAATAGATTTTGTAGTGAAAGGAAGAAAGGAGAATATGGTAAAGTAATGGTGGTGAGTTTTTGGAATGCAAAGTTACTTGGCTTCTGGAGGGGAAAATGGGGGAGGGTAGAAGGTGTGAAATCTACCAAGAGCTGTTATAAATGTGTCTGTCAATTTGACCATTACTTGTTGATAACAAAGGCTAAGCATAAGGAATTAGTTGTGAGAATTGTCACGTTTTTGTTTTGATTTATGGCTAAAAAAGCTTAACTTTTTAAATAAGTATTGGTAAACCTAACATAGGAATGTCAGTCTTTTTCATTAAGTAAATTAATGACAACTATTTTACACCAATGGGATAGATAAGTGATTATTTCTCTGAAAAAGAAGATGAAAGGTTTAAGATTTACATTTGTAAACTTGGGCCTGACGTGATAGCATAGTGGTTAAAGTCCTTGCCTTGCATGCGCCCAGGATTCTTTATGGGCGCCGGCTCTAATCCCGGCAGCCCTGATTTCCATCCAGCTCCCTGCATGTGGCCTGGGAAAGCAGTCAAGGGAGGCCCAAAGCCTTGGGACCCTGCACCTGTGTGGGAGACCCAGAAGAGCTCCAGGCTCCTGGCTTTGGATTGGCTCAGCTCCAGCCGTTGTGGTCACTTGGGGAGTGAACCATCAGATGGAAGAGCTTCCTCACTCTCTCCTCTCTGTATATCCGCCTTTCAATAAAAAATAAATAAATCCTTAAAAAAAAGATTTACAGTTGTAAACTTAAAAAAAAATTGTTTTTCTGAAAGTCAGAGAGAGACAGATAAAGAAGAAGAGAATACAGCTATTTGCTCTGAGTGTCTCCCAAAAGCCCATAACATCCAGGAGTTGGAGTTGGAGCTGGGAACTAGAAATTGAGTCCAAGTGTTCCATGTGGGTGCCAGGGACTCAGTTGCCTCGCGTCTCATGCACCAGCAGGATGTTGGCATCAGCAGTGTAGCAGGGCCTGCGTCAGGCATTCTGATACGGGACTGTACTAGTGACTTAACCATTCGCCAAATACCTACCCTCATAAATGTTTAGTTTAATGACTACTATAGATTCTGTCTGAGTCAAGCTGCTTTATCTTTGGTAATCTTGAAGAGCACAACTTATTAGTGAAAAATTCTGCATGTTGAAACTTAAGGTAAGAATTAAAAAATAAAAATAAATGGTTTTAAGAACTTTATATTATTGTCCTATCATATAAAAATAAATTTTCTTTGGAACACTTAATATCAGGTTTGCCCATTTAATTTTTGTATGTGTAAGTATTGATCACTGAATGCAGTGCAGTAGCGCAGCAGCAGCTGCCGAGGCCTGTGTGCTTTACTTGATTGCGTCTTCATTGTTAACAACTTCCCGTTTTCCTCTTCCCCTCCACCCTCTGCTGAGAATCCCAGTTCTCCTTTTTGATTCCATGAATTTGACTATTTTTGTTACCTCATATAAGTAGAATTACAGAATTTTTGTTCTTCTGTAACTGACTCATTTCATTTACTATACCCATTTACAGTGCATTGCAGACTGGATTTTAAGGTTAGATAATATCCCATCTTATGTTTATTTCATTTTTTTGTAAACTGTTCATTTGTCAGTTGACATTTAGACCGTTTCCATGTATTTTCTGTTGGTAATAGTGCTCCAGTGATTACGGAAGTGCTAGTATCTCCATTGACATCCCGATTCTGTAGCTAAATGTCTGAAGCAAGGTTACTGGATCATAGTATATATGTGCTTAGTTTTTAAAGAAATCTGCATACTGTTAATGTAGCAGCTGTCACATTTGAATTTCTGTCAACAAGGTATAAGAATTCCCGTTTTTCACAGTCACTAGCATATGTACTCCTATGGAGCAGATTGATTTCATGTACTTTGTATATGTAGAATGTACGATACTTCCTCTCTCGTCTTCTTACTCCCACCCTTCGTAATGATTCTGTATTTTTCTTTTTAAGTTTTATGATGACATACTTTCAGTTTACTTTATGATCACAAGCTTAATCCTCCACTAAATAGAGAATTCAACAAGTAGTAAGTAGAGAAAACAATCACTCCTATGTATTACATTGTTTAGTACTCTCTATTTTCATTATTACAAGTCAGAAAAAACATGTGAAGTAGTATTTCATTGTGGCTTTCATCTGCATTTCCCCACTGATTTACTGACATTGAGTATCATTTTATATTCCTGTTTGTGTTTATTGCAAGTGTATTATAGAAATTCTTACATATCTTATGTGTTAAAATTACATAATTTATAAATATTTTCTTAGTCTTTAGATTGTTTTCACTCTTGAGTGTTTCCTTTGCTTAGGGGACACTTTTTATGATGTAGTCATATTTGCCTATTTTTTTCTTTTATTGCACGTACCTTTGTTGTTAATGTCCATGAAGCCACTGTTAAGACAAATGTCACGAAGCTTTTTTGTTTCCACTAGAAGTTTTATAGCTTTGATTCATATGTTGTAAGTCTATAATCCATTCTGAGTCATACTGTATAAGAGGAGGATCTAGTTTCATTCTTTTGTGTGTTGATGTCCAATTTTTCCCGCATCATTTATTGAAGAGATTTTGCTTTTCCTGTTGTGCACTTGACTTCCTTGTTGAACATCAGTTGCCCATATATAAGGGAAGTCTTCAAAAATTCTTGGAGAAAGGATTTTACGAAAAATTATGCATGGATTTCATTTTTTTTTTTTGCACTGGAATAAACTTATTTTTAATTCCATTTTCCATGAAGTTTTTGAAGTACTTTGGTATACATGAATTACTTTCTAGGCCTTCTGTTCTTTCCATTGGTCCACGTAAGATGTTTCACCAGTTACATCTTCTGTTTATCGTAGCTTTGTAATGTACTTGAAATTGGGAGATGTGTGCTTCTATGTTTGTTTTTCTTCTCAAGGTACATTTGTCTGCTCAGGCTCTCTTTTGGTTGCTTGTGTTTTGTAGGCACAGTTTGTTCATTTCTATCGAAAGATGAGTTGAGATTTTGCTGGATCTGTTGATTGCTGATAGTGTGAATGTTTTAATGGTATTAAGTTGTCTGGTCCATGGAAAGGTATTCGTGTCTTCTTGAATTCCAGCAGTGTTGCATAGTTACAGTTATCCTCAATGTTTTTTCATTATTTATGGTGCTTTTGTAAAATGAGTTGTTATTGTAATCTCCTTTTCAGATGATTGTTGTATAAAAACACAGTTGGATTGTGTTCTGCAACCAGTTCATTTGTTGTAACAATTTTTAAGTGGAGTGACTAGGACTTTTTGTATGTAACACTAAGTTGTCTGCAAAAGGGCTATTTTTACTTCTTTCTGATTTGGGTGTCTTTTTATTTCTTACCGAATTTCTCTGTGTGGTGCAATTTTGAGTAGAAGTGGTGAGCATGAGCCATTTTTTTTTGAATATGACATCTAAAGCTTACGTAACGAGGGACCAGAGGAAAATTGGACATCAAAAAGGAGCATTTTTGCCTCAGAGGATAGAAAGAGAAAAAAAAGCAAAAAAGAAAAAAAAAAAAGAAAAGAAAAAAGGTAATACCCAAAGAATGTAAGAAATTATGTATTTGAAAAGGCTCTTTTCCCAAGGATATATCAAGAAGTTAAACGACTCAACAACAGGAAGACAAACAGTAAGTCTTTAAGTGGGCGAAAGATCATTTTTTGCAAAGAAAGTATACATGCAAACAGCTAATAAGCATCTTAGAAGATGCTAAGCAACCTGAACATCAGGAATTACAATATAAAACTGTATTGAGGTGCTACTTCACATCCTCTAAGATAGCTGTCAGAAAAAGGGTGAACAACATCAAATGTTACTGAGGGTATTATTGAGAATATGAATTGTTACAGACACTTGAGACATTCTCGAAGTTTTTCAGAAAATGGAATTATACAGTTGGCATAAGACAAAGCAGTTCTGTCAAATTTATATCCAAGAGAAATGAAGATACGTGTATACACAAAAACTTGCACATAAATGTTCATGTAACAGTATAATGTCCAAGAAATTAATATAATTGAAATGCTACCAGCTGACGAAGCAAAATTTGATACAACTCTACAATTTTTTATTCAACAGTGAAAAGAAATGAAGTAGTGATTACAACATGGGAAAACCTTGAAAATAATATGCTAAGTGAAATAAACCTGATGCAAAACTCCACATGTTGTGTGGTTTCATTTATATTGTATGTGTAAAGTAGGCAGATCTAGAGACACAAAGATTTGTTAATAATTGCCCTAAGGCTGGGGTCTTGAGAAATGCTGATAGATGCAGGGTTTCTTTTTGGGGTGACAAAATGTTTTGAATTTTGTTTTGGTGATGGCTCCATAGCACCGTTGAATGACGTGAATGGTGTAAGTGTTGAGGGGGTATGAGAGAGCTCTGGCAGCAGTTAAGGTACCACTTTGGGACACACCCCCCACACTGAAGTACTGGATCTGAGTCGCTAACTGTACTTGTAACGTTAGCTTCTTGCTCATGTCCACTCTCATAGGTGGCGGGTGGTGGCTGAGGTACTCAGATGCCTGCTGTCCACAGGGAACATTCCGATGAATTCCTGGCTCCTTGATTTAGTCTGGCCAAAATTCTGCTATTGTAGGCATGTGGAAACTGAAACAGCAGATGGAAGGGCTTTTTTTTTTTTTTTTTTAATTTTCTCTCTGTTTTTGAAGTAAAAATTAAATAATTTTGAAAAACTTAGTGAATACAAATACAGTCACCACTTTAATGTTTTGTTAGGTATCTGCTTTATAACATTCTTGCATATTCATAGGGTTTTTTGTCCTAGAATATTAAGAACATTCAACATTCATGATAACTTTATAGGGCTCTGGCATGTTTGCATATTTGCTGACTAATTGACTGATTTTAACCTTTGAATAAAGTTGAGTCATCAGAATTTCATTATATTTTCATGATTTGCTCTTTGGTTCAGCCTGATCCAGCCCTGTCTATTCTGAACAGTTCGGAGAGTGACTCAGTGGATGGGCGCTCTCGCTCGCTCTCTCTCACTCTCTCTCATTCTTTGTCTCCATTTCTCTGCTTTTCAAATCAATCAATAAATAAAATTATAAAGATTGTAACTTACCTTTTTATTCATTGCTTTACATACCTATTTCTTTTTTTTTTTTTTTTGATGATTTCTAAAGGACCAGGTTTGGTAGAATATGTGAGATCCTAAAACAAAGCTGCATTTGCATAAAGACCCTCTCTCCATAGAGTGAGTGTTCTCAGAGAAGAGCACACAGTAGATGCAGACTAGCAGTTCTCAACTTGAAGCACTTTTCCCTCCAGGGTGCAGTTGTCAACATCTGGAGACATTTTTAGTTTTTAGGATATAGGACGGATACTGTGTTGGCATTTAGTGGATGTAGGTCAGGGATGTGGCTAAACTGTCCACAGAACCTGGACCAACCCCCTGCCCCCCTTACCCTAGATAATCAGTAGTGCTTAGGTTGACTTTGAATCCAATGAAATGGGCTCCTTAGGTGAGAGCACTGTAACAGTGAATAAGAGCACTGTGAATTCATCCTGGGTTTATATCTCAGTTCTGCCGCTTCCTAGCTGGCACCTTTGGTAACTGATCTCCGGGTGTCTATAAAGAAGCTTTGAAAGTAATAACCATGTCTCCATCTACTTCATTGCATTGTCACCAGGCTGATTGAGTTAATATGAGACAAGCATGAAGTTGAATTAAAATGTGTTGATCTCTAGTGTCTGGAGCATAGTAAACCACATTAAATGTTAGCATTTTTCTTTTTTCTTTTCTTTCTCTTTTTAAAGATTTATTTATTTGGTATTCATTTATTAAATATTTATTTATTTTTATTGCAAAGTCAGATATATAGAGGAGGAGAGACAGAAAGGAAGATCTTCCATCCACTGATTCAGTCCCTTAGTGACCATAATGGCTGGAGCTGAGCTGAACCAAGGCCAGGAACCCAGAACCTGGAGCCTCTTCTGAGTCTCCCACATGGGTGCAGGGTCCCAAGGTTTTGGGCCATCCTTGACTACTTTCCAGGCGACAAGCAGGGAGCTGGATGGGAATCGGGGCTGCCCTTATGGGATCCTGGTGCGTTCAAGGCAAGGACCTTAGCTGCTAGGCTACCATGCCAGACCCAAGATTTATTTGTTCAAAAGACAAGAGTTTATAGAGAGAGGGGTAGTTAGAAGACGAGGGCTCTTTCATCTGCTGGCTCACTCTCCAAATGACTACTTTGGCCAGAACTGGTAAGATCTGAAGCCAGGGACCCAGAACTTCTTGTGAATGGGTCTCTCTTGTTAGTACAGGGCCCCAACACTTGGGCTGTCTTCTGCTGCTTTCCCAATACCTTGGCAAGGAGTTGAGTTAGAAGCTGAGCAGGGGATTTAAATTGGTTCCAGTATGGGTTAGTTGGCCTCAAAGATGGTGTTTTAACTTGCTCTGCCACACAGCACTGGCTCCAAATATTAGCATTGTTAAGATGCAAGCTCTTAGTATCAAATTCATACATTCCTCATATTTTCCTGATTATGGTTTTCCTAGGGAAATCCAAGATCAATATATTTTGTAGTGTGAACAAGCTAAATAGTTTATCTGCATTTCTTTGAACTCTAACATCAGTACCTCCGTATGTTGACTTAATCTGTAAATATTTTGCCAGTAATTTTACTTCACACTTCTAACATTCTGACACTGTACTCATTATCCACTGGTTAGGCAAAGCACATATTTCTATCCTGTGTGTTGTAATGCATAAATAAAATGCATTAGAATGTGTGTAATGTAATGTGTGTACACAATTTAACGTATACACACACACACACACACACACACACACACACACACACTCCCAATTGTATTAAGCCTGTTTGTTGTGAAACAAACAAAAAACTCTGACTTTTTTCCCTCTAGGCAATTCGAAGTTTTCAAGTAGCCCTTCACATCTATCCAATGAATCCTGAAATTTGGAAAGAAGACCTTTCTTGGGCAAGAATGTTATTGGAGCAGCAGAAAGCTGCACAGAGGATCAAGAGAAGTGAAGCACCAAATGCGGTGACACAGTTTTCGCAGAAGTCGATTCCGGAAGTCGACTATGACTTTGAAAGTGAGGAGATTATTGCTGTTTGTGCAGCTATTGCTGAGAAACAGAAGCAGGTTTCAGCCAATAAAACTATGGTGATTGTGTCCGCTTCTGGGACTGCTGAGACCATAACCGAGAAGGAAGATGGGGCTACGCCACCCGACAGCTCTGCTTTTATCAAAGCCCGATGAAACTGTGCTTAGAGGAATTGTTTGAGTCTTTTTGATTGGCACAAAAAGTGTAGCCATAGGGATATTTTTTCTGGCAAAAGAGCAGAACTCCTGCTTATAATGTAAGTCCTTCAGATGAGGCATGAAACAAAAGCTAAATGGTAGAATTTTTTCATAAGCTATGACTTATAATGTAAAGATTAGAATTTGAGCAAATGTTTTTTGATAAATAAACTTAATCCAAATGTGTAATTGGACACATTTTAATGATGCAGCTTGAAAAGTGTGTTTGTGTGCAGCTGGTAACTTGATGGTAAATGTTATTAAAATGTGGACTTATCAACTTTTGTTTTATGGATAGTGTTTGGCTTCTTTCTGTCTTAGAAATAAACTATTACTGTTTTATTTTTATTGTTTCTCTAGAGTATGTGTATCACAAAGTTTGAGTGTTTTTGATACTAATTTTGGTTTAAAGTTGTCATTTCATTATATGTGGAATCTTTGAAAGTGTGACTGAAAATGCATGAAAATGTGTGTCTTCTCAGCTTTTTCTAGTTTTTGGTTTGTGCTTCTGTAACAATATTGATTTTATCCTTCAATATTTGCTACGAGTTTAAAGTACTGTTAAATGTCAGAATGATTTTTTAAAATTTTTATAGTAATTAGAGTAGTCCTAACCACAGTGAGTAATTTTTGAAATCTCCAGTTTTAAAAGAATGATGTTATGGATGTAGTATTAAAATTATGCCACTTAGTTTTCCCAGTCAAAAAGCATTATTTTTTTCTTATTTTTGAAACTCAGAATACTTCTTGCTTCTGAATTTGCAACTGATGATTTAGAATTGTTTTTTCTGGTAACTTTTTTTGGAATTATTCAGTGAAATGAGAAATAATTATTAGAATTCTAGTAGTTACTTTCTTTCTAGGAATAAAAAATGTAGTTAGTATTATAATGAAAGTTAATGAATTTTATTACAAAATCATAGAAGTTGGGATGTATTTTTAAGTATTGTCCTACTAGTAGGAGACTACATTAAAGAAAGAATTTATAAAAACTCATGATTAAATTCATAAATCAAGAGTGTGATTGCTGATGTGAGTTTTTTGTGTATCTTATGTGGAATAGTATAATTGCATAGAACTATTGAATACTATTACTTTTGGCACTCAGGAAGATACTAGTATAAAATTAAGTTAATTTTTGTTAGAGGAAAAGTAACTACTTTTTGTAGCTGTTGAGTATACGAATATATAAGTAATAGTCAATTGTTAGGCAGATTTTTGAAAAATTTATTTTGGTGAAATGCTTCTTTCTTCTTCCTTTTTATCTGAAGTTGGAGAAATTGTTACCATTGTTAAATGGAGAGATCAGTTTTGGAATGATAAAAAAATTAATGCATTTTGTTTAATAAAGGAATATTCTCATAGATACAGATAAGTACCTGGAAGAAAGTACCCTGTGTTGTTTGGAGCAGTGTTTATTTTTGGTTGCGTAAGTTGCAAAGTTTTTTTTTTCTGCCTTTTGAAGATTTTTCTGTGGTGTAAGCTCTTTAAAAAATCAGTGTACTTTTTTCTTGGTGCAAGTTGTATATGTAAAACTTGTGCATGATTCTTCCCATATGAGGTGCTCAGTTCATGCTTGCTATTTCAATAAGGAACTAGTGTTAATTTAGAAATTATCTCAATTTCTTCTGATTTATGAAAGGAGACCTTCTTAATCTTTCTTGTATAGGAGTGAGCTTTTACTATTTGTGTTTCTGATAGGACAGGT
This sequence comes from Ochotona curzoniae, assembly GCF_017591425.1. Classification (NCBI taxonomy): domain Eukaryota; kingdom Metazoa; phylum Chordata; class Mammalia; order Lagomorpha; family Ochotonidae; genus Ochotona; species Ochotona curzoniae. Next base: position 19,178,856 of record NW_024465582.1, on the reverse strand, counting down.
GGTTTGTCAGTGGAGTTCTTTCTTGGCATCAAGTTTATGTTTCAGCTTCACAGAAGGCAAGTGTCAGGGTGGATTACCTATAGCCACCATGTTAAAGAGCCCAGTGTTTGCTCGTATTGGCATTGCTGGACCACTTTAGTTTCAGCCTTATGTAAATAAGAATTAAATAGTTTCACTGTAAGATGGAGGAAAAAGGAATAATGAATAATGGAGAAGGAAGCCCGCTCATTTCTCCAGGCCCCCAAAGATGCTTATTTTAGCTGACACTCTTCTATGCACAAAGAAAAAGATACATCTGTTGTTTTTCAAGGATGTATTGCTATACAAATATTTAATAAGATTGTTAATTGTAATAACACGCCTTTTTCAGTCTGAAGATAAATAATTGAAGTTAAGGATAATGATTTAATTATAAATGTTTAACTTTTTGAAATGACACTGTTTAATGTTCAAACTGTGTAGGCTATAGTTTGTATTGTTCTTGTTTGGAAGTTGTTGGAATAGACACTTATTAGAGCACTACACGTGCCTGATCTCCTGAGAATCATTCTGTAGAAAACAGATCGTTAGGTTATAGAGTACTTAGGTACTAGAGTAGTTATTAGGTATAAGCTAACAGGACCTAAAGCATCAGTCATGTGCAACATAGATTACAGAACTCAGATCTGCCACAATTGAGGCCTACATAAAAAACTTAATGGTTTAGGCAAACATGCCTTTTAAATTGATGTTACATATCAAAACTTAAAAAGCTGTGTTTTAGCCAGCATTCCTTTGGCTTTAACTGAGCAGCATAATCTTTTCAATTTGAGAACTATAACTTATAAAAATATTTATTTATATTTCTTGGAAAGGCAGAACTAGAGAGCAGGTGAAGGAGAGGGGGAGAGAGGTAGTGATAGAGTAAGAGAGGGATGAAGCAATAGAGAGAGAGAGGTCTGCTGTGTTCTGGTTTACTCCCAGATGGCTGCAGCAGCCACAACAGGGCAGGTTGAAGCCAAAAGCCCGGAGCTTCGTTCCTCTGGGGTACAGAGGACCAAGCACGTATACCATCATCCGCTGCTTTCCCAGGTGCATTGTGGAGGTGTGTCAGATGTGGAGCAGCTGGGCCTTGAACCACACCCAATATGGCAGGCAGCAGTTTAGCCCACTATGCCACAGTGCTAGCACTCCAACACTATGATTTTATATGATGCAAAAAACGTATTTTGCTAATTCTGTCAACAGAATTATGACTCATCTCTTTAATTTCAAGTTAGAAGCTCTGCTATATTGGTTGAACTGTGATTTAGTGACATAAATGTATCTAAATGAATTGACCCAAGATACATGGTTCCATAGTATTATCTAAAGTAGACATGTTAAACATGTTTTTTTTTTCCCTGAGGGCTTATTATTAAAACTAATGTACTCATAATTGATGATACTTTAGGATTGAGAAATGAAGGTAGTATTTTTTTTAACCAGTAATAAAATATGGAAATTTATAATAAGCTCTTTGCTTACCAAAGTAAATTAAAATGATATAAAGGAGCTAACTCCTAAAGTTATATCCCTTAGTCATTTGCAAATAAATATGGCAACACTGATGGAAGATAAGATGGCCTGCACACATCTTGCTTTATGGTGTTTTATGTGGACCCCACCTGTTCTGTGTGCTGTGGTGGATGAAAGATGTCTAAAGCCCTTTTGCATTCAGCTCCTTTCTACCTCAAATAGGCAGCCCTGTTCATCTGCTTAGCTGTTGTCTGTGACTAAAAATTAGATCTGATTTTCTTAGAATTTCAAATAGATCATATAGTGTGTATTCTTCTTGCATCAGTTTTTTCTTTGCTTAGCATACATAATGCTTTGAAATCCATCCTGTTGTGTAAATTAGTAATATGTTTCATTTTATTGCTGAGTAATTTTCTGTTGTGTGGCTAAACTACAGTGTTTAATTGTTTATCTGTTGGTGAGCATCTGGGTTGTTTCAAGTGTTGATCTATTATGAATAAAGCTGCTCTCTGTGTATATGACAATTCTATGTAGACATATGTATTCATATCTTGGTAGATATCTGTGGATGAATTAATTAAAATAAGTGTATGATACGATTATAGAAGAAACTGCCAAACTGTTTTGCCAAGCATCTGTGCTTTTGTGTTCACGTGTTAGTATGTGTTAACAGCAGTGTATTTAGAAGTTTCATTTGCTCCGTATCTTTGTCAGGGCTTAGTACCCTCAGTTTTTAAAAATTAGCCTCCTTAGTATCTCATTGTGGTTTCAGTACTCATTTCACTGATTTTGTTGCTCATTATTTCATCTTTGATATTTGCATACTTCTTCTAAGTTATTTATTCTAATATTTTGCCCATTTTTGTTTGGATTGTCTTACTATCTTGAGTTGTAAGAATGTATCGTTTCTGGGATATGAGATATGTGTTCTACAAGTTTTGCCCTGCCCCCATCTATGTCTTGTTTGTGTTATTTATTATACATTTTAAAGAGTAGTAGTTTTAAATTTTAAAGTCCAGCTTACATGCTTTTTACAGATTTTATGATTGTGCTGCTCATGTGCTGAGAAAGCTGTACATATCCCTGAATTATAAAGACTTTTTTCTTTTATATTAAAAATTTTATAGTTTTAGCATTTATTATTAAGTGTGTGATCCAGGTTAAGCTAAATTTGGTATCTGATGTATGGTAAAGTTTGATGTGTGTATTTTTACATGTCTAGCTATTCCAGTATCATTTGTTGAAAAAACTATCCTTTTCTGTTGAAATACCTTAGCATCTTTGTTGGAAGTGGTTAATAGCATCTGAGGGTCAGGTTGAGCTCTGTATTCTGTTGCATTGCTCTGTCTGTATGTGCTTTCTTTCATTGTTTTGGTGTAGCTTTATAGTAAGTCTTAAATATCAGCATGAATCTTCCAATTTTGCCTTTCCTCTAAAATCGTGTAGCTGTTCTGGTTTCTTGGCATGTCCATATATGCTTTAGAATCAGCTTATCTCTGTAAAAACCCACTGAAATTTTAATCAGAATCATGTTGTATCTGTAATCGGTTTAGAAAGTACTCCCACTTGACGATATTATGGTTTTGAATTTTTCACTTGGTATAGCTATTTTTTTGTTTAATTTTTCTTGGGAATGCCTCTTTGTTTTCAGAAGGTGCATCACTCTTTTGCGTTATTAAGAGTGTTTTTAAAAATTCTAATTTTCAATTTGGATGGCATGCATGGAAATACAAGCTTTCTATTTTGTATTTCTTTGCTTTCTTGGTGCTTCTGGGCTACAGAAGCACCTAGCTAGGACCCAGGGAAGCTCTGTACTAAGTAGTCTGTTCTCATGTTTATATTACATGGCTTCTTGGTCAATGTTCCACTCAAACAGTGTTACCAATCCCATTATCATTCCTAACTGGCTGACCTGGATGATTAGATTAACTCAACGCTTAGGAGATGATACTACAATTACTCTCCCATCTTTTCTATCTTATTAGAACCAAGTAAGATTTAAAGTCAGACCATCAGAACTTTGATGTGTAGAAAATTTGAAGTTGTAGAAGTAGTCCAGAACCAGTGTCCTTTAGCAAGAAACAAAAGCCAATCCTTGCATTATCTGTTAAGTTTTACACAATAAATGGAACAAGAGACAACAATGATGGAATTCTTTTTTACTTGGCTATTCAACAATATTATGAATTGAATCATGTGCCCTTAAAATTTGTTTGTTGAAGCCATAATCCCATTGTGACTATATTTGCAGATAGGCTCTATAAGGAGGTTATTGAGGTTGAATGATGTCCTAAGGACAAGGTCCTAACCTACTGTGGCTTTTGCCCTTATGAGGAGAGAGAGAGGCACCAGGAGTGTATGCACTTAGAAAAAAGGGCTGTGTGTAAGTCAGAGAGTGCCTCTAGAATAACCAGCTGATATCCTGAGGTTGAGCCTGCAGCCTCCAGAATGCTGAGGAAATGCACAGCCTCCCAGGCTGTGGTCTGCTGTTGTAGCAGTCTCTGCTGATGAAGGACAAAGGCTTCAATAGACGTTTTCTCTCAAGTTATACTAATATCCAGTAAATAGATGAAGAGATTCTTACTATCATTTTACATTAGCAAAATGCAATTCAAAACCACAGTGTGATTCCGCCTCATACCCATTAGAGTGACTATAATAAATGTAAAAGAGTGTGCAGACATAGACATGCTGGTGGGAACAGAATATAATTACTAGAACACAGTTTGACATTGCCTCCGAAATTTAACGTTACCATATGCTCCAGCAATTTCATTCCCAAGTAGATGCTTGAAAGAACTGAAAACTTCTTTTCGTGTGAGGACCTTCCAACTGTTGACTTACTCCCCAAATGCCCCCAAGAGCCAGGAATTTGTTAGACTGAAGCCAGGGGTCTGGAATTTAATCTCTGTTTCCCAAAAGGGTATCCAGGACCCAGGTATTTGAGACATTATCTCTGCTTCTTAGTTTGCGTATGAACAGGATGTTAGATTGGGAGTGGCATAGCTAGGATTCGAACCAACCACTCTGATAGGTGGGCATCTCAAACAATGATTTAATTGCCCACAGCACCCACCACAGCAGCATTGTTAATAGTAGACTAAAAGTGGAGAAAATGCCCATTAACTGAGGCACACAAATAAATGTAGCATGTACATATATTGGGGTGTTATTTGGCCATTAAAAGGAATGAAGTACTGATTCAAACTGTATCATCAATGAATGTCAAAAGCATTCCAGTAGGTGAAGGGAGGCAGAGGAAAAGATGCTGTGTAAAGCATGATCTCATTTATATGTAATATCTGGAATGTGCAAAGCAGTAGATACGTTGGTGTCCAGGACCTGGGGGGAGGGAAGGGTGAGAAGCATATGATTTATTTTGAGGATGAGGAACATGTTCTGGAAATAGATAGCAGTAATATTTGCCTAACCCTGTGAATGTACTAAAATATTTTAAAGGATATAACATTTTAAATGTTATGGTGTATAATATTTCAACTAAGGATTCACCCAAGGTAAAATAAAGATGAGTCTGATTATGTCTGGAGTAGTATTGATACTAAGTTCTGAATGAGGCCTTGCTTCCCCCCCTTGAACATGGCTGATGAATAAATGTGTATACATTTATATATAAAGTTTGTTGCTGTCTCATTGTGTGAAGGCAAAAGATGAAACAACAACAACAAAACTACCTGAAATTCTGTTTCCTAAGTAAGATATTCTCTGTAAACATTGGTTCTCGGCACTGGTTAGCCTGGCAGAGTGAAACCCTTCAGGTGGTTTAGCCTAGAGGTTCCTTTGCTGAACCATCCCTGCCTCAGCTGAGAATCACTGTTGGTATGTCTGTGGAAATGACAAACCTATTTTTTAAAGGATTTATTTATTTTTATTTGAATGTGTAACAGAGAGAAGGAGAGAGGGATCTTATATCCATTGGTTCACTCCCTAGATGTCTGCAGCAGCCAAAGCCAAGAACAGTGTGTTTCTTCTGGGTCTCTCCCGTGGGTGCAAATCCCAAGCGTGTGAGCCATCTCCTGCTTTACCAGGACATTAGCAGTAAGCTGGATTGGAAGAGGAGGAGCTGGGATTCAAACTGGTACCCATGTGGGATGTTGGCATCACAGTTGGCACTTTTCCCATTACATCACAGTGCTTTTCTGACAGTCTTACTTTTTCTGATGTAACCCAAAAATAACCTGGAAAACTTGGAGAAGGTGTGAGTCTTGCCTCATCCCTGTGGATTGTTTGCTACTTGACATAGTTTTCATTCTGGTAGCATCAGCCTTACACACTTGGTAGCAATGTGTACTCCATTCAAGCAGGCATTTAGCTTGACAGTTAAGATGCCCAACTTCCACATACAGTACCTGGGTTTGATTTCCAGCTCTGGTTTTTCAGTTTCCTGTCATTTCAGCCTCATAGAAGCAACGGTGCTAGCTCAAGCAATTAAGGGTTCTTGGCATCCATATGGGAGACTTGCATTGTATTCCTGTCTCCTTGCTCTGCTTGAAGCCCAGTGTTTTTGAGGGCATTTGAGGAATGAAACAGTGGGTAGGAGTTCACTCTCTCTCTGTCCTGTCCTGTCCTCCTCTCTTCTGTCTTACATTTCCCATAAATAAATAAATAAATTTAAAAAATGTATGTACAAACCCTAGACCTCCTAATTCAGAAACTGTGTTCCCATAAATTCTCTAATTACTGATGTGTGTGAGAGGCAATGATCTAGAGCGATCGCAAGTAGGAAGGACCAAGAGCTAAGGCTAAGTTCTTCCAGTAATTACCTGGATTTTTGACCTGCAACACGTGAGGCATAATACTGTCTCCCCCACCCCTTAAACAAGTGATGTCCTTGAGTACCCTTCGTTTCTGGATTTGGACTCATCATTACCGTTTTCCATGTAAGTGGTTCCAAGCCTTTGCACTATTCTTGCAATTTTAAAAAACTACATTTTCAAAATATTTTAACACATCAGGATATTGAAGGTGGTCTGATACACATAAAAAACAGAAATGAGGTTATGGAACTCAGATTGAAACTATTTATTATAATCTCTAAAATAATTTCAGTTGGCACAACTGCTGCTTAAAACCATATCAGTATCAGGCTCAGAATTTAATGACAACCAAGCAGTTCACAAAAACACCTTGAGCAATAAAACATGCTTAATATTTCTTTGAGAAATGTCCTTCAACAACATGCATAACACAGCGGGAGTTCCACAAAACTGTTAGAAGGCGACGCTTGAGGGCCTAGGTTCTGCATTCCCACTCATATTGCTGAGCATTTCCGACATCTGTGAAAGGCTAATTTAGCCACGTTTCATATCCTTCCCCATTGCAAAGGCCTTTAGGTTGCAACTTGCCTTCTTAAGGAACGTTCTGGGTCATTTCTTAGGAAAATAAAACCATGCACACTTTTGGGGGGGAAATCAAGCTGCTGCGACCTTTAGTTTTTACTTAATATACTCCAATGAAGAGTCACTAAAATTTTTGGAAATTTATGTTACATTTTTAAAAGTACAAATTACTAGGGGAAGGAGTTGAAGTTATTTACCAAGTGCTGGGTTCTCTTAAAGTCACAGTTTTCTGAATAAATACATGTAACACCACTACATTTTTTTTTAACTCTATTATAGCCAGCCTGAAGAGAACTTTATTTTGGGTTGTCACTTCAACATCTTAAATAGTATTTTTCCTTTGCTATTATTAAACTCTTTCTTTCAAAACATTTCTAATTGTTTTTATAGATATTGGTTTCACTGTGAATGTTACAATACCTCAGCCTGAGTTTGGTTTTGAAAAAAAAAAAAATTAACATTTGAAACTTCAGCTGGTCAAATCAGAAGGAGAGGGGTTACTGTAATTTTATTATACCTTGTATTAACAATAAACCTTCTCACAGAGAAGAACATACTTTAAATACCTTACGTCATATTTACAACAATAAAAATTCACATTTCATGCTTAGTGAGACACTTCAGTCACCCATCAAGTAGTCTTCATGGTTACCCGAGACAGAGCCCTTTTAGTATCTGGGCCTCTCCTGTGCTCCAGATAAAAAACTCTTCATCAACCCTTCCACCTTCCTGGTCTGCTTGGAAATGGGAGAGTTGGTCCCCCTAGCCATCAACTTGTGACCACAATCCAATGTGCTGTAGGCTTTGGGACGTGTGCTGATACCAAGTTGCTGGAAAGTGCTCAGGAGCCAGGGTGTTCTCCAGCCACAGGATGAGAGTTCTGCCGAGCACAGTTAAATGCTTCCTTTATGTGTCTATTGCACAGATTTTTTTTTTTCTTAAGGTCCCAGAAATAGTGCTGCATTTCTTTCATTGCTATATACATTTTTCTGATAAGTTCAGTGTTTCACTGGGAAATGTGACTTGTAAGGAGTTCCCCTTAGGGGCAGGCCCAGCCCTGTTACCCCCACCAACTTCATCCACCAGTAAGACACTCTCTGAGTCCTGACCCTGTGAGGACTCCGAGGTCTCTGATATTCGCAAAGTCCTCAGGGAGGTGGTGTCTGCTTGGGCCAGGCCCACCCCAGGCACACCTGGAAGCAAATTCCTGCCTCCAAGGCTGCTTTCGCTGAGCTCTGGCAGGTAGAGGAGGGTCTGGGATGTGCTGCTGATCTCCTTCAACTCTCTGGAGAGGAAGGAGCGAGAGTGACTGGACATGGCAGAAGATGTCCTTCGGCTGTCTGTGCAGTGCGGTCCTGAATGGTCCCTGCGGGAGCCACCAATGCGGCAGAAGAGGCATTTGATCTTCTCTATGGCTTTGCTCAGCACTGTCTTCCGCAGGAGGATGTATATCCAGGGATCCAGGATGGGGTTCACAGAGGCAATTCGGATGGCCTGCAGATCGGGGTTCTGGCTGATTTCTCGCACCAATTCTGGCTGATATAGCTGGTTGATGAACACTCGCACCTGCAAAAATGAGATTCCATGTTTAAATTTTATCGTTCTTTAGTTAGGAAAACATGGCAATACTGTTAGCTACCTCAGGATTGGTAGGCAGTTGGCCTGTTTTCTGGTAATAAATATTGAGAAAAGAATCACAGAAACCAGCAATTACAAAAATGTGATATTTATGTTTAGAGTTAGTATAACTTGAAATATTTTTGTAACTATCTGATGGGTGTCTTCCTCAGATCAAAGAGTATGAAAAGGCAGTGTCTGTGTGTATTGTGTATGCATCACATCTGCTTCAGAAGCACTACTTTCTGCGAGCGCTGTGAGCTTGTTATGAAATAGCTTTTTGTTTCCAGAATCACTGATTTCTCTCATTCCAACTGACATTTTTTATGTTTCAAATAAAATTCATCTTTAAGTCAACTATCCATCTGATCATCACAGAAAGGCTGAGATCCCAGATCCTAGAAAGAAACTTTAAACCCATGTTATGATTTCCTATCATGATCATAGAACAGTTTTTTTTTTTCTCTAGCTCTGTTCCCCAATTATATTCATCTGGTATCTGTGCCTCTTCCTGGAGTCAAAGCCTTCCAGTCTTTCCCCTCTAGTTGCATTTCTTACTGCCATCAGTCACCAACTTGGCCTTCACACCTGCAGTTCCTCTGCTCTGCGTTCCATCTTCCAGACTGCCACCAGGGAGATGATTTCTATAGTAGGTATCTGGGTATGCGACTCAGCTGCCTAGCTATAGAAGGCCTGCTTACAAACTATAGTTTTTCAAGGCCGGCCTTAACTGCTACTCACAGGATCCATCCTTCAATCAGAATCCGTGCAGCTTTGAACTAAAACCTAGTCAAGGACTGCAAGTGCACCGTGGACACCAGCCAACAGGGATGACAACTTAACTGCAGCACACATTGAGCTCTGAAGTAAGGGTCCTTTGTCAGCACGTTACATGTCAGGTATGGCATAAGTGAATTAAATGCAAGAAGACTTTGGCAATCTTGCTGACATTTCGAAGTCTTATTTTTGTCAGCGAAGAAAACCTGCTGTTACTATAAACAGCTGTTATCATTCTTTCCTGTGTTTTGCCATTTAGCAATAAGAGCTTACTACATCTTAGGCAACACGATAGGTTCTGTGGACCACAAGTTGCTTTAGATTGTAAACTTCTTGAAGACTGAGATAATAGTGCAGTGAGCTCATTTCAGGGCGATGAAATGAAATGGGAGACAAGCTCATCTGTGGGGCCAATCCAGGTTGATGGAAGATGAAACTAAAAATGGGCTTCTTTTGTTGTGGACTCCTTGAAATCCGTGCATTGTTCTTCACCAGCTGCATTTCCCTGTCACCTTTTGGAAATACCTCAAGGGGTGCATTGCTGCTAACCCAGGGCCTCAGGAGACACTGCCTGGATTTGAAACTTGCTGGGTTTTGATGGATGTTTATGAGTTTGCTAAATTTAGAGTAAGGAAAATACATTTCAGATGGAAGTAGCTGCATGTGCAAAGTCATGAAAGAATGAAACGGTAAATTTTCTGGGAGCTCCAGATATGCAGCCAGAAAAGAGGAGAAAGGTGGGCCCTCTCTGTTCCTGGAGAAAAAGGCACTTGTTAAATGAGAAGTCTCAAATTCAGACTCCAGGTCTTTTTTTTTTTTTTTTTTTTTGACCTGGATCTTTTAGTCACTCCATCATCATTTGCATAAAAGTTTCTACTTTATATAAAATAATTGTTTAAGATAATTCATAATTTAGTAATTATCTCTTAGGAATTTTTTAAATTTTTGTGTTTTGTTTATTTTTATTTGAAAGGCAGATTTACAGAGAGAAGACGACAGTCTTCTGTCTACCAGTTTACTCCCCAAATGTCTGTGACAGCCAGAGCTAAACTGATGCAAAGCAGGAGCCAGGAGCTTCTTGTGGGTCTCCCAGGTGGCTGCAGGGTCCCAAGGACTTGGGTCATCCTCCACTGCCTTCCCAGGTCGTAAGCAGGAAGATGGACGAGAAGTGGAGCAATCAGGAATCCCATATGGGATGCTGGTGCTTCAAGTGGTGGATTAGCCTGTTATGCCACTGTGCTGGCTCCACTTTTAGTAATTCTTTTAGCTTACAAAAAGAGTTCAGAATCCCTGAGAAGCTCCATTAGAAACCTTAACAGGAAGAAAATCACTCACTGAACTAACGCCTGTATCTGTTAACCTGGAGCAGTGAGGACATTGCTCGATTCCCACAGTGTAATGATGAATCACCACCACAGGGAAGGGACGGCTTAGAAAGCGATGCTGCAGTTAGGATAAGAGCAGAGAGTTGCAAGCATGGCTGCAGAATCCATCTTTCAGCATTCTCGTGTGAAGCTGGATGAATGCTACAACTGTATCACTGCGTCTTCCTTCAGAGCAGTTTTTATTTTTATTTGTTTGCTCTCTGTGAGGAACTTAATTGACTGAAAAATCTGACCCAAATCTATTTTGGCCGCAATACCTGAACCGAACAAATGATGGTTTTATTTTGTTTCACTTAAATATTCTTTTGTTTCCCCTCAGGGATTACTGTTACTGTTTCTGATAGGAAAAAACATATTAAATAGTATATGGTTATTTTTTCTAAAAGCCAAGAAATCCTGAAAAACATCCAACCCTGTATGTTTTGGTAAGGGATTATGGCCCTGTAAATATCGGTGAATAAAATAATCTAATGGCTCTGAGATGAAATTAATAATTGGATCTCCAGGAGACAGCTAACTGAAGAATTAACTAGGGTGCACAGCAGTGTTAGGGACTTCCACAAAGGTCATGGAATATGGAACTAAAGCCTAAGCTGATGTTGGTGCAAACTATCTTTGAAATCCATGCATACTTGAGGTTTATGTGAACTTGAAAAAGTTCATGAAAAATGTATGTTATGACAAGCTGTATTGTACATTTCAAAACTTATCTGCACAAAGTTAATATTTAAAATTTTTTAATCAGTCATTTAAAAAATTTACTTGAGAGGCAGAGAGGTAGTGATAGAAGCAGACAGATCTTCCGTCCTTTGGTTCGCTCTCGGACAGGCTGCAGCAGTGGCTGCTGGGTAGAAGCAGGTCATTGGTGCTGTCTCTCAGGATGTGAGCAGCAGGCAGAGCGAAACCCACACCCGGCCACTCTGACATGCCATGTGGGTCAGTTGCCTTCTCCTAAACTTATCTTTTATTTCAATCTTCTAAGAATTTAATTTTTTTATTAATATAAAGAGAACAGATTTCATAGGTACAAATCCAAGAAAATAATCATACTTCACCCCTCTCCCTCTCCCTTCAAATTACCCTTCCTTCGTATCTTTTTGTTTAGGGTGTCTTCCCTTAGAAAGCTTTTTGGAAATTGTACTGGAACAAATGCCAATATCAAGACAAAGCAAGATTAATTTTTTTCTAAATCTTCACAAAAATACATGAGACAAGTAACCGTAGTTTTTCTTCTGTGAGTATATTGAGGTGCCCAGTGATGCTTGGGAAATGAGTAATTCTCTCAGACTCGAGACTTTTCTGACGAGTTTGTTCCTTAGATCTGGGCGTTTTGAAGCCTGTAACAGGTCCCTGGTGCTGCTGGAGGCCATCGGAAGCCCTAGGTGCCAGATGACCTCCTGGGAGCTTTTTCTGTGTTATGAAACTGGCTTTTGGGTTGACTTACAACTTCAGGAGATGCATGAGGTTTATAGTTTGCTCCCCTCACATGACGTGTTTCTGAAGGTAACAGATATAATGAATTTTTGCCTATTAGTGTCAAGTTCCAAGTGTCCTGCTAGCGTTTCTGTGAACTTGGAACGTCCAGCCTCTAGGTGGCAGTGTTGCTCCTCCGGGGGGTTTTGGTACCACAGTCTCCTTAAGCATTTTGCCAGCTATCTCCAAAACCCTTCCAGAACAGAATCTCAATTAAATCGGAACCTTACATTTCTGAGATTTTAAACATTGAAATGCTTTTTTGCTGATCACTTCTCCATTGCAGTCTCAAAGAAACCATAGTTACTACTGAAAGAATGGTAATTTTCGAACAGCTAAAATGGAATGGAATCAGTAGCTATTTAAGGAATGTACTAGAGATTACCATCATAATCAAAGGTGAGGAGGAAAGGGAAGACGTCTAACTGCCTCTGTGGTAGTGATTAATTTTGACGGCTAAAGAAGAGAATGAGAGGAAGCTGTAAGGAAAGGCATGCTGTGTTTTAGAGCTCCATGGGGAGAAAGCTTCCAGGCTGGGACAGGCCACGAACCTGGTCACTCCATTAGACCTTTTCTGTAAAGGGGAGCTCACAAGGTAGCCAGAGTGAAAAGAGGAAAATTCCAAATTCAAGTTAGAAAAATTGTTTAGAATTTGTTAAATAATATGAAAAGAAATCAATTTGAATGGCTTTCAGTTTGTGCCACTTTCTCCATGGAGATCTGCTTCAAGTAAAAAAAAAAAAGGATAAAAATGAATAAATCTCCATACTGTTGTGTAATAATTGAATAAATATAGCAACAACCTCTGCTTCCAACAAGGCTGCTGGATTTAGTCTTCCTAAAAGGAGAAAAATGCACAGCAAAACTTCAGTGTCATAGGAAGGTGAGAGAATTTTCTGGAAATCTTGTCCAATAGGCCCTATATTTTATACAAATAAACATATCCAGGCGGCTCGCAATGTTGGAGGCGAGTGCTGCTGATCAACAGAACCTTTGAGTCAGGGCAGGGAAACCTTGCATAAAATTAACTGACTATAAATATCCTATTTGCTTTCCACTTTTCCAATTTTGCAAGTTAGTCATTTTTCCTTGGCAGCTGCAGCTATGTGCATGTGATCATCATTAATATCGGCAGCTGGTATTTACCACTTCTGGAGGATTCATGGTTAGAGTGTAGAACTGTGGGAACTTAATGTGGAGAAGGTGTGATAATTGCAAAAGAGGATGGGATGGCAGGGCAACTGTGAGGGAAGCTGTTGGTGAAAAGCTTTGCAATCCAATTGTTCCCATCCTGCCTCTGCTTTTTTATTTATTAAACTACAGATTATTAAAGTTCTCACTGAGGTGCACAGCATAGCATAGTCGGTGCTTGTTATTTTTCTTATAACCCACAAGTTAAAGCTTGGCCACAGTGGACTATATTTGAACACTTCAGGTAGGGTAACTCTAGTCTAAGCGACATGTACTTCCAACTTAAAAGAATAATCTGTTTGCAGGGAACTGTCCAAACAGTAAGCCTTCCCATAAGCGACAGGCTGTATGACTGCATGTGTGAGCCCATGCTCCTGTTGTGGGTGCACAGGATGGATGGTATCTGTGTGTCCAGTTAGCACCTTGTGAAAAGTCCAGACTAGACATGGCTGTCAGCAGAAATGCTTACCACTCTTTTTCTTTTTAGATGTAGAGTTGTTGACAATATGGGGGCATGAAAGAGCTCTGTTCTTGTTTCTTCCAGGTTACTAACTGGCCACTTAGCGTGGGCAAGTTACTTAATGTCTCTATTGGTCAGTCTCCATATTGAAGTTTAAACTCTAACATCCTAACAGGAGAATGCAAGGAAAAGACTTTTGTTAGTAGATGTTTAATAAAACTAAGGTTTGACAGGTCAGTAAAGCATGGTGAAAAGATCATTAGATGAGAACTCAGCTGTAGCCAGCCCTCAAGTTGTAGAATTGTGTAAGTTCTTCCTCCCTGCTGCTGGCGGTGCTGAATGTTCTGGGCTGCCCTGTTTTCTTCCTAGTGCTGTTCAAGAGTCAAGTGAGACAGCTGCTGGATGTGGAAATACCTTGCTTTTATGTATTCCTCTGCAGGCTTGAAGGTATTGCCCCTGGATCAGCAATTTCCTGTTATTTCCAAAAGTTTGTTTCTAGGAACTGCTGCTTATTTATGTATTTTTGCAATTTAGCCAAATCAATTTGAAGCATAACAAATTCTTTAGATTATTCTGCAATTGTCTCAAGCATATGGCATTAGTCTTGTACCTGAAGCTACCACTTTGACTCAGCCGTTATTTCATAACCCCACTTCCAGTTTTCCTCTTGTAAACGAAAGTCTATCTATTTACATGGTTTTCCTCTGTTTTCATAAACTTCTGCTGATGACATGCTGTGGAAGCCTCTAGAAACAAGTTGCATATAATGAGCAACCAAATAACTCCTCACAAGGAGCCCAGGTTTTACCTGAGGGAAGCAGAAGGTTAATCAGGCTAGCTATACTACTGTCAGTGATGAATGTGTCTTACCTCAGAACAGGAAGAAAGAAGGCAAAGAGAAAAGCAATAAGTATAGTCTTGACCTGCTTGGCTGTGCATGGGAGAATATCTTTAAACCCTCTTGTATAACTGTTTGGCACTAAGGCAAATGACTTAGTTATAATTTTAAATCTAAATGTTAGCATTGAACCTTCAAAACTGGGCAACAGAAATTGTTCTAGCAATAGCACAGAACATGGGGACTTTAGGAGACTGTCTTGCTTGCATATTTGTAAAGAATACAATACCCGTCACTTTTGAAATCTTAAGCTGCAACTTTCATTTGTTCTGCTCCTTCTGCGTCCAAAAAAAAAAAAAAAAGGAAGCAGATGATAAAGAGTGGTAAAGAGAAGAAGGGACAGTAGCACAAGAGCCACCTTCCTACCTAAGCCCTGTGGATTGTATTTAAACCCTCTTGGTTCCCTGACTACAACCCACCTTGGAGGTTCAGCACATCTCCCTGTGATTCATTTACCAACCTTTCCCGAGTTTCTATTCCAAGCCCAGCTCCATTTACGACACATACACATACCTCTATCTTGGAAAACAAAATTGTCTTTTCCTTCTGAGCCGTCAGCCACGCTGGAAGAGTCATAGTAGCTTCCCTCCCAAGTGTCCACAGAGAACAACTTGGCTGCTTTTCAGTGGCTGCTTGCGATCCCTGTGTACTATGTCAAGATTGCTGAAACTCCAGATGAACTGCGTTTGCTCTGCTAGTTTTTCACCAGCTTTCTGCATGATTCAAAGGGTTTAACAACCAATTTTATTTCAAAAAGCTAAAAATAGGTGCTTCCTTACTCTCCTTGGAACAGAAGATTGGCCCTACTACTTTAATGTCAGAAACTTTCATGTGAAATTATAATCTCAACATAAGAATGTGATGAAAGAGCATTATGAAAGTAAGCCAAGGATGACTG
Organism: Ochotona curzoniae; assembly: GCF_017591425.1. NCBI lineage: Eukaryota > Metazoa > Chordata > Mammalia > Lagomorpha > Ochotonidae > Ochotona > Ochotona curzoniae. The sequence continues at coordinate 19,163,303 of NW_024465582.1, read as the reverse complement.
GAATTGTGGACAAGTTCCCTGCTGATTCTTTTCATACTTCTAAATGAATGACTCCAGCACTTATCACGAATTTACAAATTACATGGATTCTGGAATTAAATTTTAGCAGCCAAAACTAAAAGCTCAACTCTGAAGCTACTACAACTTGTACAGTTCCTTATTTCTCACAAAGCCATATTAATTCTTGACTAATAATGATTGCTTATTAACAAGCCAGTTTCAATTTTCAAGTAAATTTGCTTAATATGTGCTTACGTTATTGACACTATACAGGACAGTATATATTTTTAAGTATGGTTAATTTGTGAGTCACATATATTGTTCTTCTAATTTCCTGCCTCCCTAGTGCTCAAGTAGTTTCAAATGCTTTGTGATAAATGGCCCTAGATGTTAAGGGCAGGTCCCTCACTTCAATCCAAGAGACGTAATTAAGGTTTGGATGCCTCTGTCGATTGTGGAGGAAAAAAGAAAAACAAAATTTCACCTGTGGCTGCAGGAATTGATAGCTCCACAAATCTACCTGCCAGAAGTGCATACACATTGCTGCTCTTCCCGTTGTAACTTCTCAGTTCCTAAAAGTGGATGTTCTCTAAACAATAGCCCATCACATTGTCATTTACAATTCTCTGAAACACGAGGCAGAGTCCAGGACCCTGCAGGCCCCAGAAGCAGCAGAGCAGTTTCTTTTAAAATCTCTCTTCACTAGGAGTTGCCATTACAGACATATTTATGTGACTCAAGTGTGACTTAACTCCGTTAATTATATTAGGTCCTGGGATAGCTTAAAGGCTATCCTAGTCAATTATATTTACTTCTGTTTATACAAATTGGCGAGAAGCTACTGTATGCTGGCTCTCAGCCACCTCTGAGTTCCTTCCACTTACAGTCATTTTTATCAGAGATATAATGTTTTTACATCAAAGATCCCTGGGAAGGGAAAAATAATAGCCCATTACATTTATTTTCTCTTGCTCCAATAAGCACAAGGAACAGCAGTCATTTCTTTCTGAGCTGGCCATTTGGAACTGCCAGGAATGTAATGGTTTGAGAGATGCAGAACTCAGAATTAGTTGCATTCGAGATCAACTACAGATCAAGTATTTAAGTTCCTCTGCCCATCTGCTTCTAATGCATTTTGTTTTAATGACAGGCAAAACAGAGAACTGGGTAGCATTCTGTTTATAGTATTCTGAAATGTTAAAAGGAGATGTCCTACAAATGGATGTTATCAAAACTCAAATGCATGTTGTACAAAGACCAAAATTAGCAATATTCTAGAAGGGAGATGTCATATGAGCAGGGTTGGAATCAGATGGCCTAACGTCTATTAGAAGCCGTGGGGCTGTGGCCTGGCAATAAAAGACAATTATCTCTAAACCTGCTTCTCTGACTCTCAGTTTCTCACAGCTGTTGACAGTTCTAACTTAACACCGCATGCACATCAGCCTGGCCATACCTGGCCGTGGAAATTGCTTCCCTGCCCTTCAGAGCACTTGGAGGGACCCAAGTCTGGGACATGCCGAGGGTGGTCTGCATGGGTCAGGAATCTGCCGTGACTGCATGGGCTCTGCAGGACTCCTCTAGGCAGGACACTATGAATTGAGGGAAGGGATTAAACTATACAGCAGCCCACAAATCTCTTCCAGCTCTAAACTTCCAGATGATTCAGACAAAAACCTCAGCACTAATAGAAAAGAGAGAGAGAGCAACCTGTGGAATGGTTGACAACGTTTAAGGCTCTGCCTTTCGACGGGTAGACAACCATGCTAAGTCATATCACAGGGTTCCTCCCGACGTGTGAGCAAGAGGGGGAGTGTTCCCGGAAGACTCTGGAGGCCAAAGTCACGCAGCAAGGGTGGGGGCTATTCCAAGGGAACATACACAGGCTTTAGGAGAAAGCGGCCCTGGGAATGGATTTGAAAAACACCTGCTAACCCTGGTTACACTTAGAATGTCCTGGGGCTTGTTCCTGGTAGCGATATAGGAGGATCCTAGCGCTGCTCTGGAGTCAAAGGGACACAGGGGGGAAAATCCAGGAGCGGAGCCGCAGCCCCAGCCACTCACCACGAGCGGGATGGAGCAGATGAGCACCACCAGGGAAGTGGCAATGAGCAAGATGACCATCTGGATCTCTGCGCCGGCGATGCGGCGGAAGCTCCTGCGGCGGCGAAAGTCGCTGAGGCGCGGCACAGCTGGGGAGGCGGAGGGGTGGCCCCGGCAGGCGGCCGAGGCCACGGCGGCGGCCGCGGCGCTGTGCTGCTCCGTGCCCAAGGAGGTGCGGCGCATGAACTGGCGGTGCATGCGGAGCAGCGCGCCGCACACCAGCACGTTGCAGAGCACCGTGGCGAGGATGAGGAAGGAGCTGAAGCCCGCGTACATGTAGGAAAAGGCAGCGTGGGCTGTCACGTTGGTGCGCCAGTCGATAAAGCACCAGGTGTCTGGGAACTGCAACCGCGAGCTGCCCATGCCCATGTTGGGCAGAGCGCAAAAGAGCACGTTGGACGCATAGACCGCGAAAAGCGTGAGGCCGGCCAGCCGCTTGTCCACGTAGTGGCTGTAGAAGTAGGCGTGGTTGATGGCCAGGTAGCGCTCGATGCTCATGGCACAGATGATGCTGAGGCCAGACAGTCCGAAGAAAAGCAGGATGAAGGTGCTGTAGTCACACAGCGCCTGGCCCCCGGGCCACTGGCCCTTCATGTAGGTGGCGATGGTCACAGGGCTCACCAGCAACGTGCCCAGCAGGTCGGTGACAGCCAGACCGCACACCAGCGTGTAGAAAGTAGTCTCCTTCTGCTCCTTTCGAGACTTGCACAGCACCACGATGGCCACCAGGTTGCCCACCACCCCGAAGATGAACATCACCGCCGGAATGGTGACCGGGTTGTTCAGCCGCTCGGCCATCGAAGAGCCGGACACGTTGGCCACGGGAGTGGACATGCTGATGTCCTGCACTGAGCAGCCTTGGAGTGTGAGACTGGGTCTAGGGATAAGGGAGAGAGGCAAAGGCACAGTGAGCAGAAAGGACCACCTGCCAGGAGGAGGTGCTGAGAGCCGGGGAGCAGCTCCGTCTTACTAGCTGGAGGGCAGCCAGAGCCATCTGTAGCTGTCCACGTCCCTGGGCTCCCAGTGCGCCCCACCAGCAGCACCGCTCTACTGACAACAGTATTGATAAGCCAATCATGCCCTCCCCGCCTCTTCCCCTCCTCCCTTTCTCAAGGGGAAAGTGACTTGCTAATTTTTATAACCCGCAGACTCCACGCCAAGAAAATTCCCACTGCCAAGCCATGGGGGACAGTCTACCCTCATTGCCCCCTCTCCCCGCGCTCGCAACCCGATTCCTCTGTACCCAGGGTTACCTGGAAAGGCCTGAGCGGTGGCGGCGCCGGGAGTCCCCAGGTCCTTAGATGTCCTAGACCCTCCTGCAACCTGCTTCAGCTTAGACCCGCTCTCTCCGACTTCTCAGAACCCGGTCGCGGTTAGCGTCCACTTTTCCGGAACTGGGGTCTGAGTGGCCGGCTTTGAAAAGCGTGGAGAGCCAGCCGGGCAACTGGTGGGTCAGTATCGAGGAGTTTTCAATTTCTGGTTCAGTTTTATTTCTTCTTTCTTTAAAGGTCAGTCCCAGTTTTGTAAAGCCCCGCAGGTCCAGTCCGCGGGAGGACAGCGTTCAGGTGAGCGGCCAGGGGCGCAGGTGGCACGGAGCTCGGACCCTGTCTCTGGCCGCTGCCCTCCGGAGCCGCGGGCAGTACCAATGGCTACCGGAGTGGGCGGCTGCCGCTGGGGCCACTCCTGGAGTCCTGGGGGTGGCTCGGGGTCCACAGGGCCTGCGCCTCTGATCTGGGGCTGTTCATCTTCCTCTGGGGCTGCTGGGTTTCGAGCTCCGCTCTCACCCTTCCAGCCTCTGTACAAACTTTTCTGCTTGTTCAAGTTTCCCTGACAGAGGCGGAGACGGATGCCGAGCGGCCCGTGTGCTTATTGGCGGGACTGGAAGGAGGCGGAGCGCGTTCCACCTCCGCGCGACCGGGAAGCGCGGCTGGGCGGAACCGGAGCCCAGCCAGGGCGGGCTCGAAGTTGCGCCGGTTAGGTCGGGTGGCTGGAGGGGTAGGGGTAGGGGGGCGGGACGGGGTGGTGGCTCCCCGAGCTTTTCCGGCCTGGGAGCTATGCAAAGGTGCCGCGGGCAGAGACCCCGGGAAGCCCCGGTGCTTTCCCGGGCACCCTCAAGCCTCTAGTGGAGTAGAGAGGTCCCTCCTCCCTGACTGCGTGCGGCTTCCACTGAGCTGTCTTTCACACCTTCTACCCCTGCGGCCGCGATAACAGTTCTGGGTGGGGAGGACCACTGCTTTATGACTTCACTTTGAAGCCTACACACGGAGAGGAGGAGCCGGTGTGTGCGCGCACGGGCTCGGGGCCAGGGGCCAGACTTGAGTACGCGCAGCGGACGTGGTGGCTGGACGGGTGTGTGGATATCAGGTTTGGGCGGGGAGACAACCAAGATCCATCCTCTCGCCATAAAAGGAGTTGGTTGGTCATGACCGGGCTGTGGATTGTGCCCGATAGGGTACCTTAGGCCAAGCGAGAGCAAAGGGAGTTGCAGCGTCTCCGGGCGCAGGTGACTCAGCCCAACGGTGTGAAGGAAGGTGGCCCTCAGGTCCAGGTGGTCCGGGTGGAGGGCCGTGCGTCCACGGAGATCTTTCTCGTTGTGTGGGAAACTTGTGCCGGTTTCGTGCCTTGGGCCATGTCCCAATCGGGTTGGACATTTACCAGCACAAATCCTTTGAAAGGCTCCTGGAGTGAGAGCAGAGGCGCAGATCAACCCAGTTTTCAGGCGTCAACTCCCTGCTTGGGAGAGGTTTCTTCGCTTTGCCATTTACTGTGATTTGTACGTTGTGTAGCTTGTTGTCTGGTGGGGAACAAGGTGTGTGCTTGTGTGCGTATTCATCGAAACTGAACACAGGCAAAGAAGATGTAAAACTTAGTGGTGTAATCAAAATTTCACTTTTTTTTTTAAACCACGAGGTGAGATTGTATGGATCTTCGCACCGTTTCAATTCCTAGAAAAATCTTTTCCATCTGCTGTAAACAGATGCATTTTAACATAGTAATTCTCCCCAGAGGTTAATAACTGAATTCTTATGAAAGCATCTTTGGGAATTTATCTGGTTGTCCAGTTAGTTTCATGAACACGTGAGGAGTAAGAAAAAGAAGAGGAAATAACAGATTTCAACTAGTAATAGCTCCTAAAATGCCTAAAAATCACATTTATTTGTGTAAGACCCCATATGAGTGTCCTGACCTAGTGTCTCTTCTATTGCATGAAGTATTTACTCATTACTATCAGAAGGAAAAGCAAACACATTTTCTAGCTGATACAGAAAGAAGCAGTGGCGATTGGCCATTTGCAAAGTCTCCCTTTAACCATCGTGCTTCTTTGGTGTGGTAGCCTGGCGGGCTGTGTCAGCACAGAAGACAGAGCAACAGTAGAGAAAAGGAAGCTGCACTTCTGTTTCCATCCCTCACCAACCACAGGGCTGTACTATCACCTATGACAGTTGCTTCTTGGTAAACACATGGCAGGGGTGGGAAATGATCTGAGAATTCACTTTCTGTTCATAAAAATCATGCTTTTCTTTTTTTTTTCTTTTTTAAGTTTTCTTTGCTTTTAAGGCTCTTCAAATGGAACAAGTAGGATTGGCATTTTTCCCCCCACAATGAAGAATACATTAAATGCAAAATGCTCAGGCAGTGAGTCACTATTACAGGTTTTAGCTTGTCATTGATAAACTCAGCTTATCAGCCAAGCTATTTTTCTTATTCATCCTTTAAGTTGTTTCCACAATAGGGTTCAGGAAAATGGAAATAAGAACTTAATATACTAGAAAAAAATGTAAATGAGATTTCTATATACTTCCTTTTGGTGCACGATATTCTTTAAGCTTAATTTGGAAAATAGGGACAGGTGTGGTTGTGTATCAGACTGATCTTCTGACCTGTGGTGCCAGCATACCTGGCGGGTTCTGGTTCATGTTCCAGCTGCTGTATTTCTGATCCAGCCCCTGCTAAGGTGCCTGCGGAAGCAGAGGATGGCTCAAGGGTTAGGCCCTGGTACCTGTATTGGACACCAGGAAAGAAACTCTTGACTCTTGGTTCCCAGCTTCGTTAGCTCAGCTCTAGGTCATTGTGGCCATTTGTGAAGTGAACCAGGGGACGGAAGACCTCTCTCTGTCTCTCCTTCTCTCTGTGTAAAACCTGCCTTTCAAATAAAAAAAGAAAATTTGGGAAACAATTATTTTATTTCTTTAGATTGAATGCTGGGACAGTAGAGTTCAATTTTCCTCTCACCCTACCAGAAATCCACATTATAAAGGGAAAGGAAAAACTGTCATAACTATATGGGCAGTTCTTGCTGTTGTGTGAAGGGATTTTCATTTTTGTTACTGATTTTTAGTTTCCCTCATCATTTATTCCTTAATTCCTACTTCTGTGCACTGGAGGGCCCAGTTCAAGTTTTAGAACTGGCTGAAATCAGTTTGATTGTTTTGGCTAATTATTTGGCCTTTTTTTTTTTTTAAATAATCGTCCTGGAGTGGGTTAAGAGCAGAGGCTGCTGGGGCGAAGGCAGGGAGAGGGGACTCCTTGGCACAATCACATTGTCTAGGTTGACTCTTTTTTGAATTAAAGGACGCATGAGCCAGCCAGAAACTGTGTTCAGCTGGTGTAAATGGGCCAAGAAAGAAGGGTGAGGATTCCTGGGAGGAAGGCAGCAGCATGAATCAAACTTTTGACTTGGCTGCTTTCACTGAGCTTCAGCTGATAGGATCTTCCTGGATTCCTGAAGCACTAACAGTTCATGGAGGAAAGCCTATGCCAATTGTGTTTGCTCTTATCTTTCATGACCAGCTATGCAGACACTCAAAGCAGAGTGCAAAAGGCATCTATCTGGTGCGAGTAACACAGTGCCTTTGGACACACTTGTCTCCTGCTCATCCATCCAGTTTACCCAGTAGATTACAAAGATGACATTGACCTGACCCAAGGCTTGAAAAGAGGCCCAGAGCTGCGGTGGTAGACATAGATGACAGGACTGCCTCTGCAGTCGGGTGTGTTTCAAAAGTGTGGAGTCCTAATTGTCATCATTTCCTAAGCATGTATTGTATGCAGAGTCTAGTGCCAGGAGTTGCTACCCATGTCAGTACCATGCTTAGCTTTTCATGTTGCTAAATTATTGCTGTGGAGGCTCATCATCACCAAGTGATTTTTTTTAACTTTGTTACTTCAGGCTACCCTCTGATCTGAGAGTAAACATTCCTGAAACTGAAGCCTTAATTTGTTTACTTTTTTTTTTGCCTTTTTTTTTTCTACATAGTCTCATTGCCCATTTTGGATTGTACCAATGAAAAGAGCAAAATTATTTAGCTACTCCACCCATTTTTCAAGATGCAGGAAGAGTAGAGAAACTTTAATAGTTTTAGAATCTCTTACAGGAGGGATGGTACCTTCTCATTATAATTCAGATTCTCCTTACAGCCCTTGCTGTAACTTTTAACACTTCCAAAGATACATAGAAACTCCCTAGTTTAATGACCAACCCTGGCTCTGTCTGTACTTGTGTTAATTTATTATGTTCTACCACACTGTATTTTCACACTTGCATTCTGATGCAGTCTTATTAGCAACTTACTGAAAATGTTACCTAGTCGTGATGGAGATCGCCCTGCCTCTTCACCAAGTCCAAATTGTGCCTTTTGGTGGCTAACATCAGTCCACGTGATTGAATTCCAGCCCATGAAACAGAAATGAAAGTGATGTGTACCACCCTTATGTGTGATTCCTCTAATACCCTGATCCTACAGGCTCTCTTTCTTCTTCTGAAAACAAAATATGCTGCAGTATGGCCGAATCACTAGCTAGGGAAGGGGACATCGTCCAGCCCCAGTCATCTCCACTGGACTCTGAAGCGAGCAAGAAATAATCCACTGAGGTTTGAGGGACTCCATCATTCAGCAGTTTGCTGATTAATATAGAGGGATCAGCAACATCTCATTCCAAGGATTGAAAATGTGAGCTCAGAGAAGCCTTCTGAGGAGCTCCAGGTCGTAAGAATGAGTAAATGTGTCCAATGCGTAGTCTGTGTGAGGCACAGTGCAACAGGCTATATGCATCTGCCATGTAATTCTCACCTGTAATGAACGTACCAGGAATTCCATTAGGAGATGCAAGCAAGCAGTGACTTAACTACCGTGCCAGTCTTCTGCCCTGGAGTACTTTCCTAGTCAGAAATGGAAGGAGGAAGATCAACTATTCAAAAAGATATATTGAAGAAAGAAACTGTTCTCTGAGAGCCATGAAGACTCAGTTTCCTAGATCCTGTAGCTACTGATGTCTCATGAGTCCTATGGCACATAGCTGAGATTCTATCCTACAAAAACTGATAGTGTGCTAGACCAGTGCTTGACACACCCAAAGTAGCATGGGCATTCAAGATGTTACGTCCTTGAACTCTGTGATCCATTCCAGTTCTAACTGGCCTCTGGTGTCACAGCAGTCTCTTGCCTTCCAATAGCGATATACGAGAGACAAGCACACAAGGTGCTGGGCCCAGCCCATTGGTAAGCCCTTCCCTCCTGTTGTCCAAGATTTCTGAGAAATCTAGAAACTGGGAAGTGAATACACATGAATGAGGAGCAGTGGAAAACGAGAAGGTAGCAGTTTGAAAAGAATACACTGTGACTTGAGAAAATCTGTCAGTGCAGCCCTCAGCCCATCTATGCAACTGAAGTTCAAAGCTCTTATCTGGGGAAGGGATAAAGGAGTGAAGTATGATGGCTTAATGAAGATAATGCCAGGTTTTCCATCGTTTTGAAACTTAAGCTGGGCTTGCTCCTTGCCTTAATGGGTGTTGATCAGAAAGGAAACTAACTATATAACTGCTGTAGGTTAAGAAGAGTTGAAAGCATGAAGATATGAGGAAGGTCAGCTCCTTCAGAATAGACTGATGAGGTGGCCTGTTTGTTTTACAGGAAACCTTACTGTTAAAAAACAAGTAACTACAGTACTTGATCTAACAAGAAATGACAATTGATTGCTCACTTAAGTATTGATTTTTATTAATGTAAGCTTTTTTTGGTTGTTGTTTAAAGATGTATTTATTTACTTGGAAGGCAGAGTTTCAGAGAAAAGGAAAGGCAGATCTAACTCTGTCTGCTGGCTCACTCCTGGATTCCTGTCAGGTCTCCCAAGTGGATGGCAGAATTCCAGGGAACTGGGCCGGCTGCTGCTGTGTTTTTACGTTAATAGGGAGCTGTGTCAGAAGTGGAGCAGCCTGAACCAAAAAAAGAGTTTCTGTTGACAGATTATTTTGAATATGTGTTTCTCTATAAAAGTGTCAGTTAGATATTAGAGAGCCAAATGACTGCAAAAAGCTGTTCTGCATAAAGATTCATTCATTAAATTTAACACAATGAAAGCAATGGTATTTTGGCAATATCTAGTTTGGGGGCTGAATATGGTTTATTTTCCTTCCCAATCCTTAGTGTATAAGAGTCAGTTGTTGGGTCCGGCGCGGTGGCGCAAGTGGTTAAAGGTCCTCGCCTTGCACGCCCGGGATCCCATATGGGCGTCGGTTCTATCCCGGCAGCCCCCGCTTCCCTTCCAGCTCCCTGCCTGTGGCCCGGGAAAGCAGTCGAGGACAGCCCAAAGCTTTGGGAACCTGTGCCCGCGTGGGAGACCCAGAAGAGGCTCCTGGCTTCGGATCGGCATGGTATCGGCCATTGTGCTCACAAGGGGAGTGAATCATCAGACGGAAGATCTTCCTCTCTCTCCTCTCTGTATATCTGCCTTTCCAATAAAAAAAGAAATAATAAAAATAAATCTTTTAAAAAAAAAAAGAGTCAGTTGTCACTGAACTGTGAAAGTTTAGTACCCGAAAGAGGGCAGACACTTCTCAAAACTGTCTGTCTTAATGGTCCATCTTCATCTCTGTATCCATCAGTGTCACAGGGATTTGAAAAGGTGCTGCCAGTTCATTGTCTAAAATGTGATTCCCTCTGAAACTAATTGAATTCTCTTCAGTTCAAACTTTGGCAACAGTTAGTTATTATATAATTATTCCACTTATGGATTAAAAAATTTAAAAAAAAAGCCTAATAGATCATAAAGTAAGAATATATCACTTGGTTTTTTTCTTTTTCTGGCTTGTGGTCTAGTTATTTAAAGATGTATTTATTTTTATTGGAAAGGCAGAGTTACACAGAGAGGACAGACATCCTCCTCAGATGGCTACCATAACTGGAGCTGGGCTGCTCTGAAATCACGAATCAGGAGCTTCTTCCAGGTATCCTGCATGGGTGCAGGGACCCAAGGATTGGCCAGCCTTTGCTGTCTTCCCAGGCTGTAAACTGGAAGCTCGATTGGAAGTAAGGCAGACAGACTGGTGGTGTCCATATGGATGCTAGCACCACAGGCCCTTACATTTTAATTTTGTTCCAAAATTAAACATTTAAAATGAATACCCCAAAAAGAACAGAAATAAAGTCTTACTTTCCTCTTGAGGAGGATCTACTCTAGATGCTATGTTATCTGGCTTCATTAACTTCAGAAAGCTATTCACAGTGTCTTTGCAACTCTCACTTGTACAGTCACCTACTTTTGTGGCACCACAGTGTTAGAAATGCCCATTTCATGAAGTGCTCATTAGTCCTTGTTTGTCAAGGTCCAGGAGTCTTTCCTTTTGGCCTGGATGGTAGACCATTCAGCAAGTCAAGTCATTCGACCTTTGCAAAAGGCTTATCTTAAGAGATGAAAGACTTAGTGTCTGGTGTTCTAGTATAAGGAGTAAAACTGACATCATTTGGGTGCTGGTTTGAGAGCTGTCTCCTCAACTTCTGGCCCATCTCCCTGCTAATAGCTTGGGAGATCAGCAGGAAAGTGACCCAAGTGCTTAGACATCTGCACCCCTCGAGGAATCTCCTAGCTCCTGGCTTCGGATCAGCCTAGTGCAGGCCATTGTAGCCATCTGTGGAGTGAACCAGCATTCTGGAAGCTCTCTCCTGGCACACTCACTTTAACTCTTTCAAATAAACAGTAAGTAAATATCTTTTTAAAAAAGAGGAACAATTTAACAATGACCTTTCAAAGATTCAGTGATATCATCTTTAAAGGTTTTTCCTTGGCATTTTGAAAGAGGCTCCTCTCTTGGCTGAACAGTTTCCCACCCGCTACCCTCACAGTTGTTTTTCTGAGATAATTGTGCAAGCAGCCTAGAGGATGGGTCTGTTGTATACATATTTACCAAAACCCTTTCACTAAAGTGAAGGACATCAAAGACTTCTACAACCAGATCAAAAAAAACTCTGCTTGCCATAGAGTGTTCATGTTTGTACAGGTAATCTCAGGATTACTGTCAGGAGGACAGAGGGGAGGGAGGCACACTTGAATTTTAGGCACCTGGGAGGACCGTTTCCCCTTGTAGAGCCAATATTACCCTATGATCCCTGAGCCACTGTGTTAATTGTAGGGAAATTTTAAGTGGGGGATACTAACATCCCATTTCCCCCTTTTATTCTTCATAACGATAAAAACATTTTCCTGGAATTCAACCTAAAGGTCATTCTTGGGAGTTTCCCTTTTTCTAATTTGTAAAAAAATATTCTGTTTGTCCAAGGTGAACAAGTGTCATGTATTTCACAGTACAGATTTAGGATCGTAGTGATTCTTTGTACCTCCCCACTTTCCTGCCTTCTTTCCTTGTGGTATCCTTCTTCCTTCTCCCCTCCCCTCCCCTCCCCTCCCCCCTCCCCTTCCCCCTCTTTCCTCCCCCTCTCCTCCTCCCCCCCTTTAAATTGTCATGATGGGGAGCTTCCTTTGCATATACCCTCCCCCTCTAAGATGCCTCTGAGCGACAATGGTGATGGCAGCACTGCTGATTGAAACTGCAGCTGTGTGTTGTACACCACGCAGCAGTCCTGGGAATCTGGAAGGCTAGGCATGTGCAAAGACACCTGCTCTTTTCGTGATGGCTAGGGAGCCTGAGCATTTTTTCATATGTCCAATAGCCATTTGAATTTGTTCTTTTGAAAAGTATCTGTTCATTTCCTTTGCCCATTTCTTCACAGGGTTGCTTGTTTTGCTGTCATTGAGTTTCTGAAGCTCTTTGTAAATCCTGAATATTAGTCCTCTATCCTATCACTTGTGTGGTGTGCAAAGATTTCTCGCATTCCATTGGTTGCTTCTTCACTTTGTTGGTCTTTTCCTTTGCTGTAATGAAACTTTTTAGTTTGATGTAGTCCCATTTGTTCATTTTGGCTTTGGTTGCCTGTGCTTTTGGTGTCCTTGCCTAGAAGTCTTTCCCCATTCCTATATCTGGAGAGCGCTTCCTATGTTTTCCTCTAATAGTTTGATGGTATCTGGGTGCAGATTTAGGTCCTTAACACATTTAGAGCTGATTTTTGTATCAGGTGGGCTCTTGCTTCTTACTTCTGTAAGTTGCTATCCAGTTGTCCTAATGGCATTTGATGAAAAGATTAGGCTTTTTCCCTGGATTGTTTTCAGTTTTCTTGTCAAAGCTTAGTTGGCTGTGCATGTGTGGGCTCTGTTCTGGGGTTTCTATTCTGTTCCATCGATCTTCTTCTGTTTCTGTACCAGTGCCAGACTGCTTTAATGACTGTTTATCAGCCTACATTCAGAACTCTACCAACAACACCTGCTGGTGTAAATGTGAAAAGAAAGGTCCTCTCCTTCACTGCTGGTGGGAGTGCAGGCTAGTGTGACCACTATGGAAGTAATATGGAGAGTGCTTAGAGAACTGAAAATAAACCTGCCAAATGGCTCAGCTATTCCACTCCTAGGAATATATCCAAAGCAAATGAAATCTGCAAAGAGAAAGGGAACTGTAAACCTATATTTATAGCAGTACAATCTACAATAGCAAAGACATGGAAACAACCTAGATGCTCATCCAGAGAGCAGTGGTTAAACAAACCGTGGTACATTTATTCTGTGGAGTACTATTCAGCCATTAAAAAGAATGAAATTCTACTCTTTGGAATTAAATGGTCCCAACTAGAGACCATTATGCTCAGCGAAACAAGTCAATCCCAAAGAGACAAATATCATATGGCAGCCTTCATGCAAAATACAAGATAAATAGTCCTTTTGATACTGTTTTTGCTGCATCTCAGGGGAGTTTATAGAGTTTATAAGGTGGATATACAGAGAGGAGGAGAGACAGAGAGGAAGATCTTCCATCCAATGTTTCACTCCCCTAATGATTGCAGTGGCCGGTACTGAGCTGATCTGAAGCCAGGAGCCAGGAGCTTCCTTCAGGTCTCCCATGAGGCTGCAGGGTCCAAAAGCTTTGGGCCATCCTTGACTGCTTTCCCAGGCCACAGGAAGGGAGCTGGATGGCAAATGGGGCCACCAGGATCAGAACCAGCACCCATATGGGATCCCGGCACGTGCAAGGCGAGGACTTTAGCTGCTATGCTACCATGCTGGGCCCTTCTTTTTAATTTCTTCATGGACACATTGGTCATACAATAGCATGTTTTTAAACTTCATTTGTTAATTTTCTGTTTTTCTCTTTTTGATTTTGTTTTGTGACTTTTCATTTAAAGAGATGTATAGTAACTGTGTAGTAGAGACAGTCACAGACAGATGTGAAGATACAACGCACTGTGCATCTCTACTTCCAATCAGAGATGGACTCCCAGTGAAACTGCTGAATGTATCTTGATAATAGGATTCTAGGACCTCTGCCGTTGTCCATGCTACAATGTTAAGATACACTTAAATAACAGAATGATGGACTTATGACTGATTGTGAAGAACTATAACTATTGTAATAATTTGGGGGAATTCAGTGGGGGTGGGGGCAGGGATTTGGGTAGGGGGGAAGGGAAATTCCAGATCCTATGGAACTGTATCATGGAATAATAAAAGAAAAAAAAAAAAAGAAAAATTTAAAAAAAAAAAGAAAAGAAAAACATGAAAAAAAAAAGCACTAGCAGATGGAAAAAACCCTCTAAAATTAACAATTAAATTTAAGCCATTCTTTCTGGAAAAAAAAAAAGACACCTGTTCAAAACGATGTGCGGGACTTGTCCCAGCAGAGCCTCCCTTCTGGCCTTTGTTCCTTGTGTCTCTGTCTCTCCCTTCTTGCCTTCATTTCTCACTGTTTTATCAGCAACTGCAATAGCGCACATTTCTTAAACACTTGTCCAATACCAACCAATGTGCAGAGTTCTTTCAATGAGTTATTTTCCCTCCTCTGCAAATGAGGAAGAAGTGAAATAGTTTACCCAAAGTCCCAGAACTCTTAAGTGCTGTTAAACAAGTGTTTCAACAAGGTAAAAGTTATCATGTCATAATAATGTATTCAATCTGGTCACCCATTGCCCGTCCCTGTATCCCTGACAGCAGAAATTCTTCACAATAGTGCTGATTTGCTTTTATAGCCACTTATTTTAATTTTCCATTTTATGTGATTGTGTTTTACCACTTCTGCAGCTGTCAGGGGGCATTGATAACAGCTTCCATGATGTTGAAGTGATTGACTCACTTCCTTGTGAAGCTCTAGATTGTTCTGTTCACACACAGCCAAAATCAACTTTCCGGCTTAGGTTGAGCCTGTGTACATGATAAAATGGAGTTATGTAAATAATATGAAAGAAATCTAATGAATGCAAGTTGTATGCCAGGAAGTCACTGAGCCCTGAATACATAAATTAGCTAAAGGCAAATCTTTGATGTAAGTCTATGAGGGGTTTAGGGTAGCACCGTTTTCCCATCTTACAGAGAAGTTAACAGAACCTTTGAGAACCTTTAGTATGACAGTGGAGGGTGACTGGTACTGATTTCCTAACCAATCAATTGCAGGGAGGTGGAATAGTACCATGAATGGGATGTTAGTCATTAGCCATCTGTAGCTATATGTGTCGAGAAAAATTCAGTACCTGAAGGTCTCTTTCCTTGTGTTGTTAGTTCTTTTTTTTTTTTTTAAAGATTTATTTTATTTTTATTGGAAAGTCAGATATACAGAGAGGAGGAGAGACAAAGAGAAAATCTTCCATCTGATGATTCACTCCCCAAGTGGCCTCAATGGCTGGAGCTGTGCTGATTTGAAGCCAGGAGCCTCTTTGGGGTCTCCCATTTGGGTGCAGGGTCCAAAAGCTTTGGGCTGTTTTCAACTGCTTTTCCAGGCCACAAGCAGGGAGCTGGATGGGAAGTAGAGCTGCTGGGATTAGAACCAGCACCCATGGGATCCTGGCACTTGCGAGGTGAGGACTTTAGCTGCTAGGTTACCGCTCTGGACCCATGTTGTTACTTCTTTAGGGGTTATCTGGTTTCCTAGCTGTGTCATTCTATGAATACTTAAAAAGGCAATATCATTTTCATTTTTTCACATAAGAACATTTGAATAAAGAGGGAGAGAGGAAAGGAGTGAGAGAAGAAGAGAAGGAAGAAAAAAAGATGTGGGCACAGGGAGAGAGTGACAATGAGAGTAATCTGATGCCAAGCCAATGGCAGGTGGTCTCACAGCCACACAGATGACGTGTGATGTTAAGGGCATGTCACTCTCCAGGTACCACCTAGTTTAGAAGTTTCCAAGACCACAAAAGCAAACAAGAAAGGGTTATCTATGTGCCATTAGCTACTGTTAATAATAGAGGAGATTTGGAAGAGTTATTATTCCATCTACTGGTTCCCTTCCCAAATGGCCACAATGGCTGAGGCTGGGTCAAGCCTCAAAAGTACCCCAGGAGCCTGGCACTTCATCTGGGTCTCCCACACAAGTGACTGAGGTCCAAACACTTGGACCATCTTTTGCTGCTTTCCCAGTTGCATTAGTTGGAAGCTGGATCAGACACAGAGCAGGCAGGACTCAAACATAAATACACATGGGGTGCAGACATTGTAGGTGGAAGCTCAATGTGCTGTGCCACAGTGGTTTTCTTCTCTGCAGAGTGTTTCAGAAATGAACACTATAATTTCAGTAGCTGTATATTTGTAATAATATATTACAGAAAAATATCCCCTATGATTTTATAAATATTGTTACTTAGTATGATGCTAAGTTAGTGTCTGTAAGAAGTGATGGGATTTAAAGAAAATATAAAATGAATAATGGTACAGTTAGCACATAAATGTAAAAATTTTACAAAAGTGGTAAATGAGTAAGGGTTAGAAATTGCTTGTTTGTAAGTATAAAGGTAATCCAGTGTGCTTAAACCAGGACAATAGTTTGGATACATATGCATTGTATTGGTGAGGTATAACATATTACATGCATAGACTTTGCCAGGCTCTGCTGCTTTCTCTGTTACCTTAAACAATCACTTGGCCTCTCTGTCCCTTAATTCCTTCTCCTCCTCCTCCCCCCATTTCCCTTCCCTTTTTCCTCCTTCCCCTTCCCTCCCTCTCCTCCCTCTCTCTTCCTCCCTCTTCTTTTTTAGGTCAGGGCAATCATATTGTCCTTTGTTAAACGGATTAATACATAAAAAGTGCTCCTTTACTGCCTAGTACTTACCTTTCAAAAACTGTTAGCGGTGTTTATTTCTGGACCCAGGATAATTCTTGGTCAGATTACTAAATTCTTATTAATATTGGTGCATTTTCAGGGGCCTGCCTTGACTATTCTGCATCCAGTTATCCCTTAAGAAGGGACTATCAATTTAGGTACGCTCTCTTCTTGGTTTTGCCAGAGAAATTCTTGATTGGGATCTTCATCCCAATGCCAAGTGGTGGCTGAGCGGATAATGTCTGTCTGTTTTTTTTTAAATTATTTATTTGTTTGAAAGCCAGAATTAGAGAGAGAGAGAGAGAAAGAGAGAGAGAAGCACTCTCCAAATGGCTGAAAAGGATGGAGGAAGGCCAGTTCAAAGCCAGGAGCCTGGAGCTTCTTCTGAGCCTTCCACATGGGTACAGGGTACAAGCACTTGGGCCATTTTTCACATCCCAGGCACATGAGCAAGGAACTAAATCAGAAGTGGAGTGGCTGGATCTAAACTTCTGCCCACAAGGAATGCTTGTGCCTTAGGAGATGGCTTTGTCTGCTACATCTGAGTGCCAGCCTCAGGGATGCATTCCTGTTACAGGATCTTTATGTCATGATTATAGGCAAGAAATAAGTTTTTCCTTCTTTCTTTCTTTCTTTCTTTCTTTCTTTCTTTCTTTCTTTCTTTCTTTCTTTCTTTCTTTCTTTCTTTCTTTCTCTATTTTTACAAAATCACTGTAACAATATGAGCAGTTTTCATCTTGGCAAATTTTGGGGGAACTGGCATCGTGACTTTGTAAGTTAAGCCATTTACCTTGATGCTGGCCTCCCGTGTGGGTGCCAGTTACTCTACTTCAGATCTGACTCCCTTCTAATGTGCATGGGAAAGCAGTAGAAGATGGCTCCAACACTGGACTCCTTCCCCCGTATGGGAGATCTGGCTGAAGCTCTTGGTTCCTGCCGTAACCCCAGTCCAGCTCTAGCAGTTAGAGCCTTTTGGTCAGTCAACCAGTGGATAAAAGAGCATGCTATCTCTTCTGCTGTCTCTGTAACTCTGCCTTTCAAATAAATAAACCTTTAAAAAATGTTGGTAAGCCTTATTTGTCCTATGTTATACCAAAAATATTTATGGTATTATATTTAATATAAATGTATATATAAGTATATAAAATATGATGTATTAAATAACTCTAATGGTAATATCTGTGTATAAAGTACCCAGCTTAGATAAAATATTAAATAAGATGTTGACAAATTGGAGTTTCTCATGCTTTTCTTCAGAGGAGTTGAATATTCTGGCTTAGTCATTTCCTTGCTTTTCTTTTAGTTTTATACCATATACAAATTATTACATAGATATGCTACCATTTTCTTAAGAATTTCCCCATTATCATTTATGTGAATTGTCATTTTTTGAGGATAGGGATAAAACTTTGTGATTTTCATTTCCTTGGGCTAGATCTGAGAAATAGAATTATTGGGTCAAAGGATGTAACTGTTTTCAGAGCTTTGGACAATACTGATTGTCAAATTGCTTTCCAAAAGGCTTATATCTGTTTATGTTTTCAAAAAGCAATGCAGAAGAGAGGACCCATTTCAGTGAGTTATTCTAAATACTGAGTGTTGTTAACTTGAAAGACAAAACTAAAATGTTTCAGTGTAACTGCTAATGAGGTTAAATTTTTAAAGAGTAATCACTCAAAACACACACACACACACAGATACACACACACACAGATACACACACATTATTTGAAGAGCCAAGAGAAATAGAGAAGCAAAGAAATCAGCTGAGTCACTCCTCAAATGCCAACAGTCTCAGGACTGAGCCAGGCCAGAGCCTTTTCTTCTTCTTCTTTTGAAAAATTTGTTTTCAAAGAGCTAGAGTGGGAGTGGGAGGAGGGAGGGAGAGAGAGACGTTCACAAACACAGAGTTCTGCCATCTTCATCTGCTAGTTCACTCTCCAGATGGCCACAGGAGCCAGCACGGGGCTAGGCTGAAGCCAGGAGCCAAAAGTTTCATGTGGATCTCCCATGTGGGTGGCAGGGACACACACACTTGGGCTGCTTTCTGCTGTTTTTCCCAGGCCATGAGTGAAGACCTGGATGGGAAGTGAAACTGCCAAGACTCCAACCAGTGCTCTTTAGGAATGTCAACATCATAGACTGTGGCTTCACCTGCTGCTCCATAATGCTGGTCCCAGGACTTGGATTTCTGAAACCCCAGGAGTGACACTGATGTATGCAAATCATTTCTGGACCACACTATGGAGATGTTTGCATACAGGAAAGGTGTTTCTTCTTCTTCTTTTTAAAGACTTACTTATTTTTATTGGAAAGACAGATATACAGAGAGGAGGAGAAACAGAGAGGAAGATCTTCCGTCTGATGGTTCACTCCTCAAGTGAGCGCAACGGCTGGAGCTGAGCCAATTTGAAGCCAGGAGCCAGGAGCTTTTCCAGGTCTCCCACACGGGTGCAGGGTCCCAAGGCTTTGGGCCGTCCTCTACTGTCTTCCCAGACCACAAGCAGCGAGCTGGATGGGAAGTAGGGCTGCCAGGATTAGAACCGGCGCCCATATAGGATCCTGGCACATTTAAGGCAAGGACTGTAACCACTATGCTATCTAGCTGGGCCCAAGGAGAGTGTTTCTTCTTGAAAACTTTTGTAATTATAGTTACTACCCAAGAAAATTCCTCCATAGCATATGACTTTTATTTTGCAAATAATGCAATCAAAGTAGTATGTGTTTGATGCTTTCTATCTTTCTAGATTTTCTTACTGTAAATTTACGTATGTGGCATTTGGCTGTATAGTTTGTGCAAGAACAGGAAGTGTCTAGCTTAAAACACACCATTTCACATCAGCATGTTTGAAACATACCTGGTATATTGGTTCAGGCTTTTCAAAGGGTCCCCCTTAACCTGACCGTCTTTGTTTCCTCATCAGTAAAACATGGGGAGTAACAGAATCCACCCTTCAAGGCTGTGAGGACTCTGGATAAGTTAATATGGGTAAAGAACTCAGTAATGCCTGGGACATACTGAACATGCAAGGGGTATTATCTGTTACTAGTTTAAATAATAAACTGCTACATTCTGTAAAATGTGTCTTTTCTAACATACATGAAGCATGTAATACATGCCTTCTGACTTTGAAGTCTTCTTTCATTTTACCTGCATAGTCACTGCCACCATTTTGAGAGATCTAAATTTGAACCTGTAAAATTTAGCACTGGTAAAACTAATGTTTACTCCTATATTTCTCAATACTGCTTCTCATTTCCTCTGCGTCATTTCTAGTAAATCATTAGATAAGCTTAGATACTATTTCCCGTATATAGGTATATTTTCTCATATATTTAGATATAGATTTCACATATAACACATATGTGCATAGGCACAATTCTCATGAAATAAAACCTATTAGTTATTGTTTCCTGTTAGAAAAAGATAGAGCTTTATTGCCTTAATGATTTTTTAAAATCTTTTTTTTAAGGCCTGCTATGCCTTCCTTTAGTTGCTGGTAAATGATCTACATTAATTATCATGACTGTAGGCATAAAGTATCACAGATCCTTAAAGAAACCAGCCAGATTGTATCACAATAGTCTTTTGATTCCTAAGAACACAGTTCTTGGCCATAGGAAAGGAGATTAGTCTGATATCTATTACTTCCTACATGTTTTCTATAATCTGGCCACCTTGGCTTAAAGAAGACTGAACTTGCCCTCACATTGTTGGGAATCATGGGTAAAGTTTATTAGCTTTACCTTAATTAAACTGGTGCCATACAGCAGGAGTGGTGATATCACTGCCCCTTTGTTGCTCTTGGCAGTACTGCCCTTTCTCTTTGTGATAAGTTACCCACCCTTGGCCTCTGATTATCCTCTACAAAAACAGGCTATTGCTTTGTGAAGCAGAAGGGGAAGTGTAGTACAGTTTAATTTTCAACTGCAAGGGTAGGCATATTGTGTCAAGAACAATAAATCTGAACAGTTACTTATCTAGTGTTTAAGCAGTTCTGGGCTTCTTTTTTTTATGACTTTATGGAAGGCTGTCTACTGCAGCCTGCCACTCTGCCATGTCTGGCAGGTACCAAGATTCTAAACCAGACTGAGTCTCCAACTCCAGAAACAGGGTAGGATATATCTGCTGGGTCATCACTCTAGGAATACTGAAGCTGCCCATACACTGTTATAATGGTGTTTTCAAACAGGTTTGTCTGTTTAAATACAGATTCAGAACATGAATGACAATACAAAACCCTGCACATGTTTAAAGAATGCAACTGGATAAACTTGGAGATAAACATATACCATAGAAGCATCACGACAATCTATGTCATAGATTCACCTGCAAAAGTTTCTTCCCACCCTCTTTATTTGCAATTATTATTTGTGCAAAAAAAACCCCATTCAACATAAAATCTGCTCTGTTAGCACATGTGTTAGGTATACAGTCTTGATAGCTATCAGGGCCATGTTTTACTATATATCTCTAGGGTTTATTTACCTTGCTTAACCAAAAGCTTCTACTCTACAATTCCACAATTAATAACTTTGTGTTTCTAAGATTCTTCAATTAAAGAAAAGATTTTACACTACAAATATTGAGGATGATTTTGTGAATGTTTAGTGGGTAGATACAGTTTTCATTTTATAATTTTATATATGTATTATTTGATTTAAAAATAAGTAGTATCTGTTATGTATGTAATAAAATGGACAAAACAAAGGCACTGGCTTTCAAATGTTTATAATTTTGGAGAGGTATACTGATCCTGGGGGGTAACAGTCCTAAAAATAAAAATAGTTGTTCAAGTGTCTCGGTGTATTTCAGAACTGTTCTCACTAACTGTGGCATGTATTCCTATGTTCAACATGATTAAGTAGAGAGAAGAAAGGCAGAGAATGAGAAGCCTGGGACACCAGAATGCTTGAAGCTCTGCTGCTAGGGAACGGGCTTTGTGGGAGAGGAAAGCAGGTCTCTCCGTGGCTGCGTTAGTGTGCTGGGGCTGCCCAGACCGAAATCCGCGAGCTGCGTGTCTTCACAGAAGCTCATGTTCTCACAGTTGTGGGGGTTGGATGTCTCTGATCAAGGTGTCAGCCTAACATCTTTTTCTTTGCCTTGCAGAGGGTCACTCTCTTGTTGCCACTTCTAGTGATCTTCCCTTTGCCCTTTTGTGCCCCTGGGATCTTTCTTTGCATCCAGATCTCCAGCTGAACAGATGGGATCATCTCTGTAAAGGTTTTATTCCCCAGTGCAGTTGCAATCTGACAGTAGGCCTTCAGAGCAGAAACTTTAAGAGAAGGTTGGGGGCCTGGTGCAATAGCGTTGTGGTTAAAGTTCTCGCCTTCACCGTGCCAGGATCCTATATGGGCGCCAGTTCTAATTCCGGCTGCTCTGCCTCCCATCCAGCTCGCTGCTTGTGGCCTGGGAAGGCAGTAGAGGACGGCCCAAAGCCTTGGGACCCTGCACCCGTGTGGGAGACCTGGAAAAGCTCCTGGCTCCTGGCTCTGGATTGGCTTAGGTCCAGCTGTTGCAGCTGCTTGGGGAGTGAATCAATGTATGAAAGATCTTCCTCTCTGTTTCTCCTCCTCTCTGTATATCTGCCTTTCCAATAAAATTGAATAAATCTTTTTTTTTTAAAGGAAGGTAGGACACAACTCAGTCCTTAATAGTGAATGCATTCATTTTAGGTTTCGTTTTTTTTCAGTTTATTTGAAAATCACACAGAGAAAGGCACACGTACACACCCACTGCCCTCTGGCTGAGTTCACTCCTCTAATTGCCACAACAGCTAAAAATGGGTCAGGCTGAACTGAAGCCAGGATCCTGCATCTCCATCTGGGTTATCACAGGGTTACGAGAACTCCAGTGCTGGGGCTGTCTGCTGGCTCCTGGGGGGCACAGGTGCAGGACACTAAATCAGAATTAGAGTAGCTGGGTTTCAAAATAGTCACTTAGATGTGGGGTTTTGGAAGCTGTAAGAAATAGATGCCTACAGATTTGAAAAAAAATTATTCTTTAAATTATTATTTCAAATTGCAATGAAAATGACTGTAAGCTTTTACACTAAAAACAACTAATGATCATTTATTGAAAAATAACATGATTTCCAACATACTGTACAGAATAAAGAAAATTAAAACGTAAGATCAACTTGAGATGTAAGCAAATTTATGTTGTGTAGTTGGTGACCAAAGTATAAACAATGGAATTATAGGCTTATAGCGGAGGGAAATGAGCTTGCTAAGAATGCTTGCAATTGCTACTCTTCGGGTGATTTATTTTGAAAGCTTTCTGCAATTATAGTCAAAGAGACCAACTCCCTCTATCTTAATTTTTGAAAGAAAAGCAGACATAGAATGAAAGTATAAACATGAAACGTACTGAAGCTTTAATGAAAGTTATTATTTAGTAACAAAGGAAATACTTGCTTGGTATCCAATCTTTGAGAAAGTGCAATGAAAGTGCTTTAATCAGAGTAACAATCTAGCAAAATGTGTATTTGATTATACCAAAACTTGAAAAGTGGTATAATAATAATTTTTATCATTACAATGATAGTAGACAATATAGAAAGCTTCCCAATTTTAAACTTTTTAGATATCCCATGGGCTCTTTCCATTCTTTAGTATTTGAAATGCTGAATGCTCAGTAGTTTACAGCAGAATGTTTTTCACATTTACCCAATCTAAGATGACATGTGCTACACGCTGCCTGAGTTACATTTTTCCTAGGTTCAAATCCTGTCTCCATCAGCAAAACACAATTGAGATGAGCCGTAGCAAAGTCAGGATTATTCTATGTTAACAAGGCTAGGCAGCACAGACACTTTCTCATACATTTGACCAATTTTGTAAAACCAAAGCTGTCTGTAGAATTATGAAAATTACCAGATGATTGCATGGTTGATCTTTAGATATTTAATTAGTAATCAGATATTTTTCTTTGATCCCCCAAATATTTTAACCTGAAATATTTAGATAATCAAAGTTGAAAGGTTGCTTTAATTTCTTTTCTTAATTGCCTAGTAATTAATTAATTATTAGGTAAAGCATAAGTGGTAAAAACATGAACTTTTGAGTTCACAGCTCCTGACCCTACACTTAGCCATAAACAGTGCATATTTCCTCACATGTCCAGGCTTCAGTTTTTCATGCACAAAATGGGTGGCTATTAGTATCTACCTCCTGGAGTTTTCTCAGATTGAAATGAGTTACTCAGGGAAAGCTGTTAGAAAAGTGCCTTGATATGTTGATACATCGTAAATGTTGTAAAGTGTGTGCTTTTTCAAAGATTCTTATCAATTTATTGAAGTAAATAGTGGACACCAACCACCTCCTCAGGCCTTCTGTACTTTGTGATGCTACTGACTTAAATAAAAGCTATTTCATTGATAATTTTTCACTTTTAAAAATGTTTCCTGATCTAAATCTGAGCGGGTGTACCAGCTAGACAACAATGCCATCCTTCAGAAAACATGACTCACTCAGACCTTACATAAAATGAGCTGCACAAAATGAAGTCCGGACTGTATTCATTGCAGTTCCCTGAAAATAAATCACTTCTGTTGTTTGATGAGGGCAGAACAAGCTTTTTCCAGAATTCCGTAGGTGTGGCCTCAATGCTGAGAGTTGCTTAACAGAAAGCAGTGAGCTTGGACTTGGCAGATGGTTGGGAGAGATTGCTGGGTAGCCTTTCTAGGATTAAGCAGGATCAACCTCCAGCAGTTAGGATTAGCTCCTCACAGACAGATCTGTGTGATTGCAGGGAAGTCAGGGCATGGGTGCCCCTGGAGTAGAGGACACTTTCAGAGACAATCCTCAAGTTCATTGCAGGGCTACTATTAAAGGTCCCAGCACTGCCTGGCTGTGTGCATTCAGGCTTATCATTTAATCTCTTTAGGTCTAAGTTGCAACATGAAGAAGTGAATAGGGCAAAATATTCTTTTAAGCTCTGCCCCTACCACAATATGCTATGGCTCTGCCGTGGTAGTGGAAGCACAGTCAAGAAAGCAACAGTCACACCTTATCATGAGGGCAGAATCAGAGTTTATGCAACAATAAATTAATTTATACATAAAATCCTCTCTTCTGTGGTTGCAAAATTACAACTGGAAATGAGCTTATTTTTGATTTGTAATTTAATATTCTATTTTTTTTGCATTTGACTTTTAAGAGAATGAATCTAAAGAAAAGGTGTTGACAGTCTGTTTCCTAATCTATTGTTAGGACCTCATCCAATTCAGTTCTAGCTTCTAGCTTTCACATCTTCTATATGCTATGGTTATAATTGATGGCTAGCAACATATCTCTAAAATACCAAGGCTAGATTAAATTAACTCAGTCATACTTAGAAGTAAAATGTCCCATTGTACTTTATATCTGTGCTAATATATTTTACAAAGCCTTTTTGATCATAGCTACAAATCAAGAGCACTGTTTCATCGAATTTTCACTAACAACGTATATGCATTTAGGCAAATCATTTCATTAATTTTTAAGCATTCAGTTCATTCAAAGATAGGATAAGAGAGGAAAGGCAGTGTATAAAATATTTTATTAATAAGTTAAGTCCTCTACTTTTTCTTTCATCTGTTTAAAGATCCCTTTTTTTTGGTCATCCTCCCCTATGATGAAAAAAATAAAATGACTTCTGGCCCCATTTACAGTCTCTTTATTACCAAAGGATTCTATCATAAGCTGTCATTTGCAGTGACTAGCAAAGAATATGTTGACTCTTCTCCTACAAGACTTACAATTGGTGATTTCATCACCTCTCTAAGTCCTGGCCGGAGAACAAACTCTGAGATTAGCAGATAAGATTAAATTAAGATGACTGAAACTTGAGTTAGTTGCCTAATGCATGTATGCAATTTTATGAAATTCAGCCAGATATATGGCAAATATATGACAAACTAGGCATAAGGTATATTTCTTAACTTAAAAAAATGTATTCTTTTAGCAAAAGATGTGGTATTACTGGCTATCATAACTATTCAGAGAAATCTTAAAAACACAATGGAGTGAAACTAAACCATAACTGTGTTTAAAAGCCCACAAAAAGGAGAAATGTGGGTTTGGAGTAGTTCACAGAGTATGGTGGGGGATAGTCAACCAGCAGAGAATCTTTAAGGAAGAATAACAAATATAATTCTTTTATATATTAGTTGATTTAGTAAGATATTTGTTGACTCCAGTGTATTGATCTTTTCTTGGATTTGGTGATGTAGCAGTGGGGAAAAATTTTTGTCCACACAGAGCTTGCATTATGATAGAGATAAGAAATATTGGATAAATAAAATACCAATGGTATCAAATGATAATAAAGGCTATGAAGTTAAATGGATATTGAGTACTATAGATGTAGAGAATGCTCTGAGAAGTGAGAGTGTCTGGCTAACCCTTTTAGTTACAAATGAAGAAGCTGAAAGTTGGAGATGGTAAATAACATAACATAACTAAGGTTATTCAGTTTGTAGCAAGAAAAGAATAAAACCCAGACTTCCAATTCCTAGGTTGGGCTCCATCACACACACCTCGTAGCTAACCAAGTTTCACAGTTACAAAGAAGGAAGCAGGTAGGTGTTGCATGGGATCCAGTGGGGCAGATACTTACTTTTGGTGAGAAGAGTAAAATATGGTTCGTTGGGAAAGATAGTGACAGATTTCAAAAACCAAATAGGGAAATTGAGATTTGGTATAACGATAGGAAAGATGTGAATAAAATGGCCTTTAGAAAATGTAATATTTATGGGAGTGGTAGATTTAAAAAATTGTATCTTTGTGTAGCACTCTGTTCTCCATTTCCTTCTCTTTCCTCACCATTCACTGAGGAATAATTTCTATGACCAATGCTCTTTACTGTCAAGTAGAACAATACTGTTTTACGAGAATATTAAAGATATTATCCTATGGTTTATCTTCAAACTAGAAATAAAATATTTTGGATAAGCACAAATATTTTAGTGAAGGTCTGCATTTAGAGGTTAAATTACTTATTATATGGATGTTAGGTTTAGATAAAATGAGCAAGTTGAATCAGGCACAGATGAAAGATGCTGTTATGCGTACTTTTACCATAAAGTGCAAGTTAAGTACTTAAGCTCCTTCAGGACCCAATATATAAATTATAAACCAGCTCATAAATTGACTTAAGTGCAGCAGTTCATGTTGCTGATTCATTTTTATTTTAAGTTTGCAACAACTCAGAAATGTAGGGGCAAATGAGAAAGGAAGAGAAAGAGAGGCACATAACCGAAAGTACAAATATACAATTGCAGATAGAAATACACCATTTCGGTAATGTAAGTGTAGAAATTTATGTTATTGGGATTTTACTTTCCTTCCAAAAAAAAAAAAAAGACCAATAGTTATAAACAGGAAGAAAATATATACATTAGAATACTTTTCAGAAGTTCAATGATCAGAAAATTATCAATTACAGTAAATAAATCTCACAGTTTCACTATTAGAAATGGGTATTCGCTTTGACCTTGGTCTGAGCACATCTTAGTGTGGAATGTGATGGATATTTTGGCAAAGATCCAGAAGATTGTGTATAAAGTTGTATAACCAGGGGACTGTGAAACTTATCTTAGGATGATGGGATATCTTCAAGAACCCAGACTAACTTGGACCTAAGAAAGTACTTAGGGAAATATGAGATCCTCTGTATTCCTAATGGATGTTTAATGCCATACAAAGAATTCTTAAAGTTTTATGTTTAATTTTTCAGTTAGGAATTGGGGTCACAAACTTTAATGTTAGCTTTTGGGCCGTGGCCTTTTCTGATTTTCTACTAAAGGTTAGGATTGTTTGTATAAGTAATGCAAGAAGGCTGCTACCCAAAAAAGATGCCTTCTGCATATTCCTTTTATTTCGGGCTTCTGGTCACCTTTGGATTACTGATCCAGGTGGAAAAAATTTCCTCTAAGCGGTCAGAAAAATAAGTGTCACTGAATTTAAGTGTACTGTTGGAGGTCAAAAGAGGAGTCAGCCTGAAGCCTTCATCCTGAATACATGGAATATGGATAGCAAGATTTGCTTACTCATGCTCAGTGTTTATGATTGAGATAAGTTGAAAGGTATGGGGGAAAAGCTTAGATTGTTTCAAAATCCAATCAAGGGTTTGTTATATAGTAATGCTTTTGGCTTATGGCCATGGTCTGGAGTAAGTGGTCAAGAAATGATTTCAATCCATTTACTGCATTTAGTAATAATGTGTTAAGTGTAATAAAATGGTAAAGACACAAACACTGTGCATTCTAAGACATGGACATAAGTTATCAGGGAAATCAGTTTGTTTAAAGTACTGCATTCCATGTTGCGGAGGTGGGATGGGGATTAGCACATTTAGGCAACACATATGCTATGTATATTGCAACGTGGCAGTAGGTCCATCAGGATCTGGGGATCAACAACAGGGCCTTGAAAAACGTGTTCTGTGTCTGCCGGCATGCCTGATGTTGGAGGAAATGAAATTCCTTGTTGCTATTGTGTGGCAAGGGCACTAAGTACTAACAGAGTGCTGTGCCTGATGTATCACCTGAGAAATCTGGATACATTTTCCTAATGGCCATTAGGTTCTTCAATAAGAACAGATTTCTTTTTCCATTGATATGATTTATAAATGGTTGTTGCTTTCTAAGACTAGTGTACGTTAGTTTTGTTATTCCATAAAATACTAGAGGTCATGAATTCTGGAATGTCTACTTGGTGAAGCTGTTCTGTTGCCAAACCACATATGCCCTAAGATTCTTGAGAAAGGTGGAGCCTTGGTCATCAGGAATAGACAGGGACAGTCGGAGTTGCTGAATCTACAAAGATAGAGGAGATAGAGCAGGGTAGGAATGGAGAATGGGCATGCTACACAGGGAAACACTAGACGGACAGAGCAGTAATTCTCAAACCTTACTGCACGTGTAATCACCTAGTGAGCTTGAAACCAAAACAAAAATGTTGATGGTTGTGGTTCTTTCCAGAAATCTCTATGGATGGTCCCAGTAGGGATATTGTGTGTACAGTTTGGTTAATTACAGTGGACCTTGGCTTAGAGCCTGGAGTGTCTTGTATGATTGGAGGACATGAGTTTGGAGGGAAAGAGGGTTCGCCCTCCTTCATGCATAGCAGTGGTGGGTAGGCAGGGTGTGTCTTGGAGGACTCTGAAAACTGGTCTTATGCTCACGTAAAAGTTGATGTCAGGTCCTATTCTTTGTTTTGTTTTTGGGGGATAGTAATAAAGTTGAATAAGGTAGTATTTTGTGATGTTTGGTCTATGGGCAGGGCTTCTTAGAGTTGATTGAGAATGGAGATAAGGCTGCCAGTTAAGGGACTACTGCAGTTACCCAGTCATGAGGCCTTTAGTGGGAGCCAGGGGAGCAGAAATACAGGCACGAGAGCCAGTGTTACGGCACAGAGGGTTACACTACCACTTGCAACATGGGAACCTCATAGAGTGCTAGTTGAGTCCTGGCTGTTCTGCTTTGATTCAGCTTATGGCTTATGTACCTGAGAAGGCAACAGATGATGACCCAAGTTCTCAGGCCTCTGCTATCCAGAAGAAAGACCTGGAGGGAGATCCTAGCTTCTATCTTTAGCCTGGCTCAGTCCTTTCTCCATCTTTCTTTCCCTGTTTTTTTTTTTGTTTGTTTGTTTTTCTTTTTCTATCACTCTGGCTTTTGAACAAATAAGTCTTAAATACACACATAAATAATTACAGATATAGGATGGAAGAAGCTCTCAAAAGCAGCAATGCTAGACTGTATATTTTGAGCACAGTAAGCACATATGAAATGAATGAATGGAAGGACTAAGAGGAGAGAAGTGCCAATGAGGACATCAAAATATGAGGGTGGTAAACTTTTTATTATTTAAGTGTATGAATCGAACTACAAGATTAAATGATTGTGTCAGAATCACACCAATGGTTACACTTGGGTGGGTAATAGACCTCAGACTCCCAACCTTTACCTCTGTGTTCTTCCTGTAGATGTGACAGATTTGATCCCCATAATTTCAATGTTAAGACAGGGAGGAAAGGTTCAGAAAGGAAATGAGATGTTTTATTAGGAGTAAATGAAGTGTTTTATGGAAACTTGTGTGCTGTGATTACACCATAACCATCCTTTGTTGTAGCAACAGTTAGCTTGCCTTTGATGTTGGGATCTCAGGTTCCTTCCACTATACCCCTCACCCCAACTTTTCCCGGTTGTTTGGGATGGTAGCAAAGCCTTTGACCTCCCCCCCCCTTCTCTTTCACTCGTTCTGTTTCACTCTGTCTCTCTACTACACACACAGAGGTTTCCTTAATACTCTAGAATCATTGTTAGCTAAGTGAATCCCTAAAGTTCTCCTAGCTATCACACTGATTTTGTCAGTGAAAATACTGAAATGTAGAGAGCACAAATGATGTCATTTTTGTATAAAAAAGTAGGATAGCACAGAAATGTGAAAGAAAGAGGATCCATTGCCAGAATTAGGTTGGGGTTATATGTGCTGTCTTTTAAATTCCAAAGTGGCATAACCCTGTTGCCAAGATTATGTTATATGGCCATTTACCTTTCTCCAGGGTCAGGTTGATGCCCTAGTTCTCTTTTGACCTAATTTTGATCTTCTAGAATTGTGCAGGGTTTAATTTACCTTGGGAAAAAGGGAGGCAGTGGTTCCTTTTCTGGAACCTTCTCTTTAGGGCATCTGGCACATAGTTGGAATTGTCTACACCATTGCCAGGTCCAAAAGGAAGATTAGAAAAGACCATGGCTCCGGTGTCCTGGTCTGCATTTTATTTATATACACAAAAGTGATGTAGATTTATGTTATTTCTCTTCAAGGACATTTTCTGTGTTAAAAACTTGGCTATTTCATGCTGGTATTTCCCTCACATAAATGCTAAGTGCACCATTTCTCCCAGGATTTACCTCCCTACCCATCTTCCCAGGGCTGTTGTGAAGGGGTAGATGAGTAAAATTCAAAGTGACAGCTGTAGTATTGTTTTATATGTCCAGTGGAAACAGAGTCTAGATTTGTATAATTTTTCTGAAGTTGTAACAGTTGAAAAACTGTTCTAGTAGTTGGCCTTTGCAACATTTGTCTAACAATGGGAGGAATTTCTCTGGCATCTAGGTTGATGGAACTCAAGGTAATTAACAGATGTGATCTAATTAATCCCCCCAATCCCTGGATGTGGAAGCCAGCAGGATTTATCCACCTGATACCTATTTAGGATTCCTGGGATTATCTTCATACAGCAAGGTGTGCCTGTGACTTAGCCCCTCATATTCTCCTCCTCTGCAACTGTAGTTCTATACAGACCTTGTGATGAGAGAGGAGAAGAATTATATTTCTTGGGTTCCTACTCATGGAGTAAAATAAAATCAGAAATTTCAGGTCAAAATGTTCTGGAATTTCTTAATTGAAGAATGGTGGAAATGCAAGATGAATATGAATGAGGCTTAGATTAAGGACAAGCATGTGATTTATATTTTGCAACTCATGGCACTTAGGAGAATGAAAGGGGGCCTTATTAATAATTAATAATTACCCTATTGCTGACTTAACTTGGATAAGTGTGGGTAAACAAATGTCATCTAATCTTAACCACCACCATGGTGGTGGCTGTGGAGTGTTATTTCCCATAATTGAATGCTTGGCACATTTCATTGATTAAATAAATGTATAATAAGGTTTATTGTAGGCATTGTAAGGGAAGTAGACATTTAACAGCTATTGATACCTCCCTGGAAGGATTTCCAGTATTGTGAAAAGAGATGACTCTTAAGTGTCAGATCAATGAATACTTTTATTTTCTTAGTTATATGCAGCCTCCGTTCTCATGAATTTTCATCTCACAGATTATCAGCACTTCCTTATTTGAAAGGAAATGTTGTAATACCTTTGTTAACCTCATATTTCACAGAAATTCAGTTCTCCTTACAGAATATTTTTTCTTTTCCAGTTTATTATATGGATGTTTTTGATTGTATTCTTCTCATTGATCATAGTAATAATGGCTCTGATATAAATAGTTTGATGAAAATAAAGATGATTTATTATTAAATTATATCCACTTAATCTAAGTAAACATGTTACCCAGTGTAGTGCTTTTTCAAGTTTACAAATTCCTCTGATCTAAATAGTCACTCTAATGTCCTCCAGTGCAGGTGCTTTCTTTGTGTTGTTCACAAGGAAAACTGCAATATCTGGATGAACCTCTTGCATGTACAGGCTGCTCAACAAACATTTTAAGTGAATCACTTGCCTATAATATTTTTATTTATTTATTTTAATTTAGAGAATTCTTTATTAAAATGAAGCCTTCCATGAGCTTAACAAACAAAGCAAATCATAGTAGTTTTTCGTTTTTATGGCTAGAAGGAGAGTGTGTTCAAGTTCATATCATTTCTAATAACCTCCATCACTTAGGGCAGATCTGAAAACTAGTCACTGAAGACATAGACTCCTGCAGTTAGAAAGAGCATGAGTAACCAGAAAGCAGAGAGCTCTTTCTGTCTCTAGATGAGGAGGTGGAGCCTGGTAGGTCTACGTACTATGTCTGAGGTTGGTGTGACACTCCTAGAACTGAAACTCAAATCTCTGGGCAATGTTTGCCTGTTATAGCTAGACCCAGATTTAGAGGATTGGGAGCAGGGATAGTCAGGCCATTCTGGAACAAGCCAGTGTGCCAGGAAGCTGCACATTACTGGAAATGTAAGAGAGATGAAAGAATTGTTTGTGTCAGGACATCTCCCTGAAAGGATATCAAATTTGATTCAAACACACACCCTTTTAAAAGCTTGGTTAAAAAGCTGCATGCACTTATTTATTTGAAAAGAAGAGAGATAAAGAGGGAGAGGGGAGGGAGGGAGAGAGGGGCGAAGGGAGGGAGGGAAGGAGGGAGGGAGGAAGGGAGGAATGTTCATTCTCTGGGTCACCCTCCAGTTGCTGCACCAGCTAAGCCTGCAGCATGCCAAAGTCAGAGTCTGGAGCTCAGCCATGTGGCTGGCAGTTACACAAGCACGTGCGTGATCACCGTCTGCCTCTCAAGGTGTGTTAGCAGGCAGCTGGAATTAGAATTGGAGGTAGGACTGGAGCCCAGCACTCCGGTATGTGATGTATTTCAAGTAGCAGTTTTAGCCACTAAGCCAAATTCCCTCCTTGAAAGAATTATTTTAATTAGATGTATGCATAAGAGGTGAGAACTCATCAAAACATATGTTTAAGAAACTACTCCTGACTCTAGCTTCCTGATACTGCATTGGAGGTGGCACAGAGGGCTCACTGCTGTGCCTGCTTCACACCTGGGAGACCCAGATGGAGTTTCCACCGCTAGGCTTCAGCCTTCTAGCAAACAGGGACATTTGCGGAGTAAATAAGTATACAGGATAAATAAGCAAATAATTAAAAATCTAGAAATATGTTGTGTTTGTATAGGTCGTCCCTTTTTTTTTTTTTTTAGATTAAAAATATTTGAAAGGCAAAGTTATAGAGCAAGAGGATAATATACACAAAAATCTTCCATGTGAGGCCTTGACTGGTGCTAGGCCGGGACAAAGTCAGGATCAGGCTTCACCTGGGTCTTCCACATGAGTAGCTGGGGCCCAGACACTGGGGCATCCTTTACTGTATCAGTGGAGCAAACATGTGCCCATACAGGAGGGGTGTGGATGTTGCAGGCAGCAGCTTAACCTGTTATGCTACAATAATGGTCCCATTGGTGTGTTTGTTTGCAACTGAAGGACCTGTGTTAACAGCACAGTCTACAATTAGCCTTTAATTCAACAAACATTATTAGCACTTATTGTTAAGCATTGTGTTGCATGGCAGAAAAATAATAGCAGATTATCTTTGCAAATTGGCTGTTAAAGGGTAGAAAAAGAAAAAGTATATTTTGTGTGCATGCAGTACTG
This sequence comes from Ochotona curzoniae, assembly GCF_017591425.1. Taxonomy (NCBI): domain Eukaryota; kingdom Metazoa; phylum Chordata; class Mammalia; order Lagomorpha; family Ochotonidae; genus Ochotona; species Ochotona curzoniae. The sequence continues at coordinate 19,129,904 of NW_024465582.1, read as the reverse complement.
ATTAGGAAAGGAAATCAGAGCTGTATGTTGGGCAAGGACTTTGGGTATCATGTAAAGCTAATGCAAGTTTTAGCCATGTCTCAGTATCTGAATGTTCAGGGGGTATGCCACGAAGACACTCGTTGGAGATTGTCTTCTGATTTCCCTTCCAAAAATATTTTCCTTTTGGCAAACCAAGGTTCTGAAGGGTACTTTGCCTGTCTTGATAATATTTTTATTTACTTGAGGTTTAATGGTTCATTGTAGCAACTTGCTTTATGGCTTTAGTTTTGCCTTTGATTATATAATCTTTTATTATTTTATCACTGACCACTTCCTTTTGATTTTGAGATGAAGAGTAAGACATGAGCTTATGGAAAAGAGAGACACAGGGAACAAAAATGAGGAATATAGTTATTATATAAAGTGGCAGTTGATGTCCTCAGTAGGGAAGATATTTGTGTATTTTTTTTCAAGGAAAGCCTTTCTCTTTTTTAGAGAAGTCCTTCTAGACTGATCTATGACGTAGCCCAAGTTAGAAAAGATCATTTAAACCTCAAATTACCACTCCAGGAAATCTAGAAGATTCAAAGGGTAAGTTTCCCTTCTAGGGGAAAGTAAGCTGTTCCAAAGACAGCTCAAGAAATTTCCAGATAATGGTGCTTTCTCACTTTCACAATAGATAGCAACTATGTCACCAGCATACCCAAGTCAGATACAAAGACCTCCATCTAGAACATTGGAGCTTGGATGTCCCAAATAAATGATACGATTTGTCCCAGTGTTGCTGGTGAATGTCGTGGATGAAAACTAGACCAGAAAGAGCACAATAAATAAATGGTGTTTAAAAAATATAAACAAACCGCATTTAGCTGATGAATGAGTATTTCAGTGACAGTACTTGCTAAAATTCCAACAGGAAATGTGAAGTTTTCAAATCATATGATCTTCAATAGAGAAGGGGCAATATTGAAAATGTATAAAAGTGGCGTGTTTCTGTAGTTGAAATGTCTTAAGAATAGAAGGATCCAGCTGTGTTTCTAGTTGGCAATGCATTGTAAATTGTTATTTGGGTAAATTGACTTGGTTATACACAAGTACAGAGCCTCTGAAAAGATCCAGTTTCTGGCTTCCCGAAGAATCACAAAGCAGCTCATGTGCTCCTTTTGCTTGTGCCAATTTGGCTCAAGGCTGATAGGGCGGTTTTTCATGTTTCTTCTTGGTGTGTGTATGTTTGTGTGTGTGTCGGGAGTGGGGCTCTGATTTTCTTAATAGAATGCTTCTGCTATTCCTTAAGTAGATCATGCTGTTACCTAAAACAGTCTCTTTACTTTTTGTGTAATTGGCCACTTGGTGTTCCTAATTATTTTGAAGTTCTCAGTATGAAATCATCTGCAGCATCTTTTACGGTCAGTCACAATCTTTGAAACAGACATATGAAAAACCTTTTGCAACATATCTGTTCCTGACTTCCACTAGTATGCATTCTTGCTACTCTAGATAATGCTTGGCCTCATTTAGAGTGGTGAATTTCTTTTTAAAATTGTTTATTTGTTTTTCATTTGAAGGACAGGGTTACAGAGAGAGGAGAGACACAGTGATTTTCATCTGCTGGTTCACTCCCCGAATGGCCACAATGGGCTGTTCCTAAGCCAGGAGCCAGAAGCTTCTTCTGGGTCCCGTATGTGGCTGCTTCCCCACTGCCTTCCCAGGTAGGGAGCCGGATCAGAAGTGGAGCAGCCAGTACTCAAACCAGTGCCCAGATAGGGTGTTGTCACTGCAGGTGGAGGCTTAACATACTACACCATGATGCCAAACCCAAGACATTTCTTTTCAGTTAGTAGAAGGATGAAGGAAAAAAAAAATCCTTAATGTAAACAGAAAAATGATAGTGAAAAATCTCCCCTAAATGTTAAAGCATTTATACTTCCTATTTCAAAACAAAGTGCAATGGAGCATGTTTTTCTTTATTACATTTGTAATAAAGTCCTATGTAAGAAGAGACAATACAATAGAAATTATTTTCTAGAAACTCAAGAGATTGACCCGCCTAATGACTATTAAGTGTTTGTTCTAATCTTGTCATAGTTTATTATTTTTTTTAAAATATTTACTTATTTTTATTGTAAAGGCAGATATACAGAGAGGAGGAGAGACAGAAAGGAAGATCTTCCGTCCGATGGTTCACTCCCCAAGTGACCACAATGGCCAGTGCTGCGCCAATCCAAAGCCAAGGGCCAGGAACCTCCTCCAGGTCTCCCACTCAGATGCAGAGTCCCAATGCTTTGGGTGGTTCTCGACTGCTTTCCCAGGCCACAAGCAGGGAGCTGGATGGGAATTGGAGCTGCTGGGATTAGAACCGGCCTTTGTATGGGATCCCAGCGTGTTCAAGGCGAGTACTTTAGCTGCTAGGCCACCGCACCAGGCCCTAATATTGTCATAGTTAAATATCTTAATTAAATCACGTGCTATTTCTCCATCATTAGAGTATTTCCAAAGCTGAAGGAGGTCTGTGCTGAAATTTAAGCCTATGTTGCTTCTCATGGTGTTTAGCTGTACAGGCATTTGCCGTAAAGAACCATCGCATCATTTTTACACATCCAGATTCCTGGCCTTCCTACTTACCAACACGGACTGATCTTGATGCACAATTCTCTTGTTCAAGATAATAATATCTGCTTGATAGGCTTGTTGTAGCTGTGAACCAAAGCTGCATTTAGGGAACACTCAGTAGATGTTAACCATTGACTGTTTTTTCTCACCCATCTGTTTGAATGAAAAATAACCATTGCCATTATCTTGTGTATTGGCTAAAGCTCCTATGGTGGTTTTTCTAACTTAACCAATTTCATCCATTTATTTAACCATTCATTCATCCAAACAAGTTAATTTATGTCCATAAAGAGATGAATCAGAGGGTGGTTCCCTACTCATAAGGATTTCAGTTTAAAAAGTCAGGTGATTAAGGCATTTAAAGCTTCTTTTACTTTTTTTTTTTTTAAGTATCAATTTGAAAGAGAGAGAGAAGGGAAGAGACATGAAAATGTTCTATCTGCTGGTTCACTCCTCAGATGGCATCAGTGATTGGGGCTGAGTAAGCTTAAGGCAGCAGCCTGAAACTCCAAATGGATTGCCTGCATGGGTGCAAGGACCAAGCGCTTGTGCCATGTCCTGCTGCTTTCTCTGCTGGTTTTGCAGGTGTTGCCCACTTAATGTGCTATACCATAGTGGTACTCCTGATGCTGTTAAATGTTGGTTTTTCTGTGTCAAATACCTCACCTTCAGTCATACGCCCCTTTTGCTAGGAGGCTCAGCACGACAGTACTAGCTAAATAGCGCTGTCAATTGGGAGAATTGTAAAGATACCAATGTCCGAGATCTGTGCACACCAACTAAGCAGGACGCTGTTCCTGTGGGATTTGTACTGTTATTTTCCGTGGTACTGTTTTACAGGTGTAGGGATTCCCCCCTCTACTCCTTCCTGCCTCCTCTTACCTCCCTCCCCAACTATTAAAATTTCCCCCTGTATTATTGAAATAGTGTAGTTCTTCAGCAACAGTCATGGGTCCAATATTGTGCTATTTAAGTGTATCATGGCAATATAGGTATTGGCCATGGTGGAAAATCTAGTATCATGTTGTCAAGGAGTATTTAACAGTTTCATTCAGTGCCCTTTTATTTGGTAGGAGGATCTATTAGAGAGTGCAATTTATAGAAGATTTCTCTTATATGTGTTTTATTTGTTTTCAAAAGCAATATGCAAGCTTCTTGTAAAAGAGAGTAAATACTCCATTTTTCCTGACCCCTTTCACTGTGACTGTTACACCGCTTCTGGCTGTAGTGGGCACTAAAAAATGGCTATGGTCAAAATCAGGCTCACTTCTGGTAAACCGACTTTCTTCCTCTGACCTATTTTGTCATTAACAGCTGTGGCATATCAGTATGAATTACTGCACTTTTAGCTTGACTTTCTAACTCCACATTTCAATCTATTTCGTCAGTCAGTTCATTGGAATTTAATCTTCCTTCCTTTCCACTGGTACAAAAAAGTATTTAAAAATATTTTATTTTTAGGCAATTTTTAAGAGGAGATCTTATGTTATAAAGCACCAGTAAGCTTCTTGACAGCCTGGACTGTGTTTTATATCATGGGAACATTATAGGTACCTGGCATACAGTAGGTTCTTGATAGAGATGGGTTGGGTTGATTTAACTGGTCCTCTGTTTAGATTTCAGGTCCTTCAGCAGATTAAATTCTTTTTTTTTTTTCTGCACAGCTATCATTTTATTATCCAGAAATTCTGAGAACTTAACTTTCCTGTTTGATGTCACTGCACCTCTTTTAACTCCAGTTTGTAAATATTGCTTTTGGGTTTTGTCGTGGCTTATGCTGGCTTCTAGCTTCTGTGGATCTCTGAGTAATGTCACATGGAAACAGATCCTTGTTGTGCACAATACGCAATTCTTCTTGTTAGTGTTAGTAAGGAAAATATCGAAAATACTGAGAAGTAAACTAATGTAAAATGCTAGTCAACTTATTTCAATCGATGGTCATTACCAAGAAGTTTTGGGTATGTTTACTGCCAGGCTTTCTACTGTAGGTTTTCAAAAGCATAGATGTCTCTAAAAATCCAATTGTGTAATTTTTATTCTGTTTTCAAATGTTATATGAGCTCTTCATTATATATTTTCAAGTTCCTAAGATGTGAATAAATTACTTCCTGAGGAACTGTAATCTTTTACAGACCTACATCAGAATTGCTTCTCCAATGAACTCTTGTTAGCCTTTAAGATTTATTTTAATATAAAAGAAATAATTTCTACTTTATCTGATCATCCTGAAGGATTCTAGTGTGCATGTCTTCAAAATTTTGCTCTATTCTCTTTACCCTGTTGCCATGCTAACTGTTAACTCACCAATGATCCTATCACATTTGTTGATGTGATAAGTTATGTGACATGCCTTACGTGCCAGTAGAGGCTTACTGGAGGGTTCAACTCTGGCTGTCTTACTGTATAATGCACACTCTGCTTGGTGTGCTGATGTGGACACTTAAACTGCCACTTCCCAGTTCTTATAAAGAAAAATGACCTCAAAGAAAAATTAAAGTTTAATTGTTTGGGTAGAAATCCTTACTTGAGGGTTGATTATCTGTAAGCAAGATGAAGCTATTGCCCCAGGTCATATACATACTTTCAAAAGAAGAGTTTTTAAATACATATTTATCTTTTACTTGTTCGTAAGAAAGGAAAGTAGTGCATAAGACTGGCTTTGTGGTACAGCAGGGTTAAGCTGGCATCCCATATCAAGAGTACTAGCTCAAGTCCCAGCTGTTCCACATCTGATCCAGTTCCGTGTTAATGTGAGAGTTATAAACTAATGTTTTTAATTTAAAATTTTAACTAATATAAAGAAAATAGATTTAATATAATTTTTAGGTACAATTGTAAGAACCATATTTCTCTCCCTTCCCTTCTCTCTTTCTCAATCCTCTTTCCTTCCTTTTAAAAATTTCTGCAAAAATAAATTCTCTTTTATAAAGATTTGTCAATTTTTGTTGGAAAAGTATATTTACAAAGAGAAGGAGATATATAGAGAAAGATCTTCTGTCTCCTGGTTCACTCCAAATGGCCACAATGGCTGGAGCTTAGCCAATCTAAAGCAGGGAACCAGGAACCTCTTCTTGCACTCCCATGTGGATGCAAGGTTGCTAGGTTTTGGGCCATCTTCTATTGCTTTTCCAGGCCACAGGCAGTTACCTGGATGGGAAATAGAGCAGCCAGGCTATGAACTGGTGCCCATATGTGATCCCAGTGCTTGCAAGGTGAGGATTTAGTCACTGAGCTACTGCGCCAGGCCGGCAAAAGCATAATTTCAGTCTACTATATAATCACGGGATTAATGCAGTACTAGTCATAATCAGCAAATAAAAACCACAATTCCACAGAGTTAACAATCAAATGACAAGATGTCCACTACATTCCTATACATTTTTCCATAGTTTGTATTAAAGAGTAAATTTGCAGCATTTTATTTAAAAAATATTTATTTGATAATTTAATTGAAAGGCAGAATGAAAGGAAGATAAATCTTGTATCCACTGGTTAACTTCCCAAACGCCCATGAGTTGGGGCTGGGTAAGGTTGAAGTTAGGAGCTGAGACGTCAGCATGGGTACAGGCAGCCATGTTGTTGCCGCAGCTGCTGCCTCTCAATGCGTATTAGCTGGGAAATACAATCAGAAGTGAAGCCAGATGTAGGTTCTGCTACTGGATATTGGCATCATCAGCAGTATCTTAACTGTGTGCCACCCCTGCTCCCATCATCATTGATTATTTGATGAGTAATAGAAAGATGGATGTTAGAGATGAAAAACATCCCTAAATCGATGATCAATAGCATGCACCTTGACAGCTAGCTTTTTTCAATTCAAATAAGTATGGAGAAAAATGCTGTCATTTTATAGATGAGATTGGGGACTATAGGGTGCTTAAATGACATCCTCCGGTGGCAGCTAACTAAGGCACTGAGTGAAGTTCAGAATGTGGTGCCACAATGCCATTTCCATTTTCTTTGCCATCTATGTAAATGTAATTCACTGCAGCTCAGTGGTCAGAATTAAATTACTTTCTGATTATATGACCAAAACATCCAGCTAAATAAACTACCTGTATACTGTAGGGAATGTTTATTCTTTCTGGAAAAGAGTAAAGCAAATGAAGAAATGCCTTAGCATTCAATGTGAGACTCATAATACCAAAGTACTTCATGAAAATGATAAAAGAACTGAATCCTTTTCAGAGACAGACTTTATCCAGATGTGACATTTGTCAAAATATGACCACTTGATGAAACTCATTACGATGTGATACTGTCCCTTAGATTAATAAACTCATGATACAAATAAAACTGACTTAAGGTCAGTTATTCTCAGGATTCTTGTTTTTGTCTTGTTTTTCTTTTTCTGAACATAATGCTATTTAACCAAGTTTTTATTTTCTGCCCTGAGATGCTGAAAGGAAGCAACTGAAGTGCTTGCAATGGTAACTGGACAAATCAACGGATAATTTAAACAAAGTTATTTTGAGTAAAGGTTCCAGTAGGATGGAGTTGTCCTAATACAAACCTATCACATCATATCCTTGACAGGTTCCTGTGTCACATTTTGTTAGTGTGATTTCATTGCTATTACAGAAAAAAGATCTAAATTCTCTGCCTCTCTCTTCTTTCAAATACTGACACTGTGGGAAGTCCACAGAGGAACCACAAGAGAATTGAATGGTGCTACAATTTAAAGGTAACAGGTAGATATGGAAGCAAAGGATGCAAAACAACCAAGAAAAGTCCCAAGTCATATTTTGCTTTAGCAAGAACTCGGAAGTGACATCTACAAGGACTAAGAACATGAAGATTGAGGCCCACGAAGAAACTTAGTGATCCATAGGATTTCAATTTAGTTTTTCTTCCATATTTCCCCTCCAGAAAATTTTGAAGTGTCTCAGTTTTCCCATTAGTGAAAAATGGGAAAAATTATTACTTTTAATAAAGATTTATTTATTTTTATTACAAAGTCATATATACAGAGAGGAGGAGAAGCAGAGAGGAAGATCTTCCATCTGATGATTCACTCCCTAAGTGAGCGCAACGGCCAGTGCTGTGCCGATCTAGAGCCAGGAGCCAGGAACTTCCTCCAGGTCTCCCACACGGGTGCAGGGTCCCAAGGCTTTGGGCTGTCCTCGACTGCTTTCCCAGGTCACAAGCAGGGAGTTGAATGGGAAGTGGAGCTGCCAGGATTAGAACCGGTGCCCATATGGCATCCCAGTGCGTTCAAGGTGAGGACTTTAGCTGCTAGTCCATGCTGCCGGGCCCGGGAAAAATTATTGAGAAAAGAAGGTTCTCTGTTCCTTCAGAATGTTTCTGAGGATGTTCCATTGGCTAATATATTCATTAATCTAACCATCATCTAATTCCCAGCCTAAGGTTTTAATTGGAATTTATTTAATCAGCTTTTTAAATTTTTCTTGATTTTTCTATCAAGTCAGGAAAGTCACTAGCAACTAAATTTATGAAAATTCTTGCTGTAATAGGATTTGAAATTCATGACACGAGTTAAACCTCATTTCTCTTTATGTTGATTCATATGATCATCATCCTAACCATGTAATTATGTAATTTTTTTAAAGCAGCATTTGCCAAGTGCATTAGTAACACCCTGGTTAGTAGAAAAAGGGTCCAGAACCTTATTAGGAACAACATTCTGAGTATTGTAAAAGCTTAAGCTGTATTCCTTTCATTATTGCCTCTCAGATCATGCATACCAGGCTAAGGTATACACACGGAAGTTGCAGGTGATTCATGTGGCAACAATGATGCTTAAACTGCTCTGACAGTTTGTTGCCTCCATGTTCAACTTCTGATTAGTCACTATTTCATTGTCTATTGTGACTTGCCAGACTCAAAGCTTAATGCAATACATATTTCTTTTCCCCCTTATTTCCTATTATACCTTGCAGCTGTGAAATCTGGAAGATATGGCCTCTGAAATTTTCTGGAATGGAAAGTAAGAGATGAGAGTTACACTGACTTTCACCTACTCCAGTCAAAGGTGACATGTCATTTCCAACTAGGGTCTTTTGGCTAGAATATTAGTGATGTAAGGCACGAACTATGAAATATGCGTAAACTCATGGCAAATTTGACCACCACTATCTTTGACACATTTGAGTTTTGTGCAAAGCCCTGATTATTTGCTTCAACTCAGGGTACTAAGTTGTGTCAAATACTGTCAAATTACAGATAAGTCACTAGCTACTTTTATGAGAAATTTTTTCTAGGTTTATTTTTAAACTATTTAAAATTTTTTTATGTTATATATTGATAGGGGATTTCCCCTCCACTCCATTTCCTCTCCCTTTAATGATTTCCTCTATATTGTAATAAAATAGTATAGTCCTTTAACAATAATCTCAAGTCATCATTCTGCTATTTAAATGTATCATTCTTTTTCTTTTTCTTTTTTAAAATTTTTAATTTATTTTTTATTATTATCACTTTATGATACAGTTCCATAGGCTACTGGTGATTTCTTATCTCCGCATTTCTCGCCTCCTGAGTTCCTTATCTCATTCAATTGTAAAGTACTTCTAAAATATATGTCCATCATTGGGGCATGGGGCACTGGCCGAGAGTCCAGCATTCCTGATTCAGATATAGTACACAGTTTTATTGTTAGTCATTTTGTGTTGGACAAAGAATGATATTATATTGTTTCTCACAATTGATATATTAGTCTCATTTTATAGATTACTGTATCCCTCAAATGCAAAGTCATAATAACAAAATCAAAAAATAGAAGTAGAAATTTACAACTGCCAAGAAATTAAATAAATGTTACTAGATATGACCAGATTTCATTTACACAGCTATATACTCACTTCAAGAAAAGCCACAACAAAACACCTCATGAAGTTAAATAAAAGGTACTAAATGTAACTGTAGTGAAGGAATGAAAATTAAGAAACCTTTTGAGACGTGCTGTGCTGTAAGATCTAAGGAGTTTGAGACTTTAATGGAGAAAGTGTTTTTTGAAGAGAAGACAAGACAAAAACAGAAACCATCAAACCCATTGCAATATAGTTTTCATGTTATTTGTTAGTGAATGTTGTTAAATTATGAGTTAGATTGGCTAAAGCCAATTGTTTTCATGGATAAAATGTATGGGTTGATATTTGGGTCCTGTCATTATAGGAAGGGTTTGTATCATTGGTTTAGTTTTCTGTTGTCATTTTCTTGGGATTGTTCTTTATTTGCTTTGGTTTTTTTTTTTTTTTTTTAACGAATTATTGTTTTTTATAGGAAAAGGGGATATCCAGATAGGGAGACAGAGAGGAAGAACTTCCTCAATGATTCACTCCCAAGAGAGCCAATGCCAATACAATGCCGATCCGAAGCAAGGAGCCTCTTGGGTCTCCACGGAGTGCGGGTCAAAGTTTGGGGTCTCAACTGTTCCTGGCCACAGGCAGAGAGCTGGAAGGGAGGGGTGGTGCGGGATGTACAGCGCATCTGGGACCGGGCGTTCAAGGCGAGGACTTAACCACTGCGCCACACGCGCGGGATAAATAATCTATAGGAATTTAAATATATATAATTTGGCTTTATATATCTAATAATATTCCAGAACACAAGAGGGAGTGGCTGGAAGCAGGGCTGTGGCTAGAATTTGGTTGCCCATATAGATGATTTCCATTTTTTGGATATATTTCTAGGGATGGGAAACTAGTATATATATGGTTTATTTTCATTTCTCTAGGGCATTCTAATGCTTATAGTGGTATAAGTTAGCTCCTCCACCAGCTAGTAGGACGGCCCTTTTCCACTGAAGGCAGAGATGATTTTAGTGGCGGTTCAGAACTGACGGGTAATCTAAGGAGTAGGTAGAATTGACATCACTTTTCTTTATATTTTTGCTAGTATAGCGCTGAGCATTTTTTTATATAAATTAGCTAATTGAATTTGTTTTTTAAAAAATGTTATTCATTTCTTTGCATTTCTTTTATAGATTATCTGATTTGGGATTTTTGAGTTTCTGAAGCTCTTTGTAAATTCTGGATATTAGTCCCCTGTCAGTTATGTAGTATGCAAAGATTCTGTCAGAGATCCTTGTAAAAAAATAAATTAAATATGAAGAGGGATTTAAAAGTAAAATTGATGTTTACCCTTTTTTTATATCATGCCCTCTAAGATCTTTGGGCTATTTCATGGCAACTCAACTAAAAAAATATAAAAATCTCAATTGTAGGTTTTGTGATTATATTAAAAACCAGTAGAGTTTCTTTTTAGTTTTTCTCAGTCCTCCTCGTTGGAGATGCCCATATATCAATAGTAATGGTCAATATATGTTATTATTTAATTTGTTTATTTAATCAGGGAATTTTGCATTTTTTGAGGAGAAGCTTCATTAAGTAGGCTGGCCCCAAGTTTATATTTAAGGCCTATATTTCTTTCAAGAGATATGTGGACTGAGATTTGTCTTGGTTTGAGAACTAGCTCATAGAATGTTGCATGTGGTCCCATCTTTATGTGGAATCGTATTTCATTTGTATTCTGTTTATTGCATCTTTCATCTCTGGAAACCCAAAAAGGACCTCATGTATTTTTCCAGAGTCAGTTTTTAAGTTGTGCCTCTGAGATACCAATAGTCAACAAATGAAAGCTATGAGAAACAAATCTTAAAATTTTAAATATTTGGTTTGTGAGGATATATGTTGTGTAAGTGTGAAGAGTCCATTTCTTTTTTGTGTAGCTGCATCCTGACTTACTATAAAAATCCTAGCAAAACTGCTTCTCAAGAAAGCACTTTCTTTTCCATATTTTACAAGATTGATTTATTTATTTGAAAGACAAACTTAGAGAGAGAGAGAGAGAGGTAGAGTCATCTTCCTTCCACTGGTCCACTCCCCAAATAACTTCAATGTTCAGGACTAGGACAAGTAGAAGTCAGGGTTAAGAAGCTTCACCAGAATTTCCATGTGATGCATGGACCCAAGGGCTTGGGCCGTCTTTTGCTGCTTCTCTAGACATACTAGCAAGGAGCTGGATTGGAAGTAGAGCAGCCAGAATGTGAACTGGCATCCTTAAAGGATGTCTGTGTTGCAGGCAGTCGGTTTTACCTGTTCAGCCACAATGTTGACCTCTTTAGGAAGCAGTTTCTTTAAGAAACTGTACTCTCCTGCTGGCTCCATCATTTGTAAAAAGTAAATGAAAATGTGAGTAACTCCTCCTTGAAACTGATTACTGGATGTTCTCTGAAAATAAATCAATCCTCTTTGTACTCCAAAAGAGTCCAGAGAAGGGCCAATCATTTCAGTACTCTTCTAAGTCAAGTGGATGACTGAGGCTTCAAAATTTTTAGTGGCTTAGATTCTAAATAGGATAAAAGCAGAGACTTCCATGCCTTGTAAGTCCAGGTCAAAACTGGTAAAGCATCACTTTAATTACCTTTACAAACTGTAGAAACAATGCCAGAGGATTCCATATTGGAGAGAGTAAAGACTCACTCCCTGATGGGAGGAAGGCGAAGATTTCTCCCATCGGTTCCATTTCTGGGCTTCTCAGTTTAGAAAGCCATCAGAACTTAGAGCCAGTAGCCTGATCATTGCTGAAGGCATTGGCCAAATTTATTGCTGATAAAAAGCCTGTATCAGAGACCTATTGGAGTTTTCAGTTCAACAAGGGATTCTCTCTCTGCAACAGACTCTATAACACAAGTCTCTACAGCAGAGAAGGGGGTCATATTCATTTTACAGAGTGGCTTAGTTCCCTGAACGTGATAAACCAGAAGCAGCTCTTAAGCACATGCCAAAACTGACGAAGTGCCACCTTCCTCACTTTCTGCTGATTGAAGAAATTCACCAGAGCAGTCTGATTTTATGTTGTAAAGAAAGTAATCTCCTTGGTGGGGGAAATTACAAAGGATTTGTGTCATTCTTTAAGGCATGGACTATACACTAAGGTAGGCAGTAAGTAATCAATAATGGCAAAAATCACCGTTGATTTCTTTGTTGGAGGGCTCGTTGCAGTAGCCTAGTGGCTAAATCCTTGCTTTTCATGGGCTTGGATCCCATATGGCTGCTGGTTCGTGTCCTGAGTGCTCCATTTCCCATCTGGCTCCCTGCTTGTGGCCTGAGAAAGCAGTATAGGATTACCCAAGGCCTTGGGACCCTACACCTGCATGGGAGACTCATAAGAAAAACCTGAAACCTGGCCACTAACTTTGGCTCGACTTGACTTAACTGTTGGGGAGTGAATCAGCAGAGGGAAGATCTTTCTGTTTGTCTCTCCTTCTCTCTGTAGATCTGCCTTTCCAATAAAAATAATAAATAAATCTTTCAAAAGAATTCTTTTTTTTTTGGAGATAGAACATTTAAATCTATTGTTATTTGAAAGAGAATAATGTAAGGGGAATAGAGACAGAAAGAGATAGAAATATGTATATATGTGTGTATATATAGAGGGGTGGGGGAGGAGAAAGAGAGAGAATGAGTTTCCATTTGGTGGTTATACCCTGGATGTCTGCAGCAGGCAGGGCTTAGCCAGACTGAAGCTAAGGACTGAGAACTCTAATCAGGTCTCCTCTATGGCGGGAACCCAACTATCTGAGTCATTAGCTCCTGCCTGCCAGACTGTGCTCCAGCAAGAAGCGAGCTAGCATCTGGAGCAGAACTGGAACCGCAGCCTAGGCACTCTGACATGGAATGCAAGTGTCTCAATCTGTCTTATCCACCACCATACTTTTTGATTGAAGGCCAAGTAACAGATACGATGTGTTTATATTCAGCAACAGTTACATAGATGATGTAATTTCAAGGGTCACACAACATGAATTTATCAGTCAGCTTCGTCCAATGCTTCAATTTTTGTAATCAGAGTTACTCATAAAATTTTTTAATATTAGGTCGCGACAGAAGGTCATTTAGTGCAATCAATTAAACTAAGTGAGATTTTTCTTAGTAAGGGGTATAGCATACAAACTAGCTAATTTCATTGTGACTTTGGATGAGGACTGCATCTTGGGAAATAGAAGACAGAACAAATTCATTTTGTCCGGAAGGGAAAAGATAGGAAAATATTCAGAGTATGGAAATATTTGGATTCTTCTCAGTCTGGTAATATCCTGGGAAGGGACACATGCATGTTAGTCATCTGGAACTGAAGGAGAACCACAAAGTCTGCTAAGGTGTGTTTTACCAAGTTTATAATCTCACCTAAGGAAGAAACTTTAGAACACTTGCTTCATCACTCTGCTCACCAATCAAAGACAAGACTTGTTGGAAACAGTGTTTCAACATGATTGGGAATGAGAAGCAACTATGTTATAAAGTGCTCAGTGTGTGGGTGTGCTTCACTTGTTGTCTAGAGGTCGTTCTCTTTACATCCTTGTACAAGATCCAAGTGTGTCCACTGATAGACTTGGCTGATTACCACCCCTGCCTTTGTGCAGTTCCTCTTCCCTGTCTTCCAAGAGGAGAGAGGGTCCTGTTACATGTCACATGATCTGAGATGGTGCTACTCCTGGCCTGGACTGTTATTTTCAGAATGTGATCCTCATTTGTGTGTGTGTGTGTGTCTTAACAGCCCCATGAAGCCCAGCCTGCTGGCCTTTTAAGCCTAGGGTATGCTGAAACATATTTTTCCTTGTAATTTGCATTTGTTATCTTTGCAAGCTAGATTTAAGGGCCAGCTTTCATCTCCTCATCTTCTGAAAATTATGGGAAAGCTTTCAGGTATCAGCATGCCTCAGCACGTTCTCAAGGAAGCTTGTTGAGGAGTTGGGGTCATTGGAAAGCCAACCAATTTCAACCGGAGAAGGGAAACTGTATAAAAGGGAGAGGGATGGGTGATTTCTCCTCTTCTCCTTGTGCTGGCTGATGTAATTGCTGTGTCTTCTCTTTTTGTTGATCATCTCTTTGCCTTTTGCAACTGCTGTTTCCATCTGCAGTCCTAAATAGGATGGATCTTGCTTTTGTGAGATGTGCTAGGCTCCGTTGGACAATACTCCCCCTCTCCCCTTAACGTGTGCTAATATTGCAATCCTTTTGCGTATTTAGAGAGAATTTGTGAATATAGTAGATATGCAGTTAAATATTTCTTTCTCATAGAAGATAATTTTAAATCATCTTGGAGCATTTTAAAATGTGTTATATGGGGGGTGGTAAATACTATTTTTCTGTGGAAAACCTATATGGCTCTTTGAAACTAGTTAATTACTCTAGGTTTTGCTCTTTGTGTACTTATTATTGAGTTAGCTGATACTATTATTGAATGAGTTATAAAGACAGATTTGTAGTCCTACATGTTGCATTTACAAAAAACTTTATATTTGTATTTCAATAAAACTTAAACAGATTATCAGCACCTTATTTGAGGGACACCTGGTAGACTTTCCCAGAAAAATATGGCTGCTGGTAATGAGTGCATCTGGTCAGGTAGAATTTTGTCTTTGAAATATCATTAAGGCACAACAGGGGCAAATCAATTCCTATTGACTCTCAGCTGTGGTTTCTAATTTTCTACACTAATTTGAGGAGATGGATTTTTAACCCACTTAGCACTTAGCAGTAGACACCTCTGGCCAGCAATATTGCTGGTGGTTTCTGGTACCTGCAAATTTGCCTGCTTTTTAAAATTTATCCTCCTCTTCCCTGTGCTAATGTAGTCAACATAAGAAAATGTAGTCGGGTGTTAGAATAAGCAAGGTACTAGGATGCTAAGTTCAAGAGCATGTCAGACCAAATCTAGGAGCCTGGAACTCCATCCAGTTATTCCACATGGGTGGCAGGGACCCAAGCACTTGAGCTGTTATCTTCTGCTACCCCTCAGGGTGCACACAAACAAAAAGTTGGAATTGGAAGTGGAGCTGAGACTCCAGCCCAGGCACTCCAATACAAGTTGTGAGTGTCTTTGTTAACTTTTTTGCCTCTAATTTTCATGAAATGATTGCTTTTTAGAGAGGCACCCAACAACTCTTTTTCCTGCTGTACGCCTGCGTTATTTTTCTTCACAGCACATGACATGACAATACCGGGATTATTAGAATGTAAATCTATGCAGGTAGACACCTTGCTGTTGACTCTCCGCAGTCTGGAACAGAGTCTAAAGTATAACTGGTCCTGACTTACAGATCACGGAGATTGAGTGACCATCTCTTTTGTATCATTGTGTGTTGTTCAAGTACTTCTCTGAGTGATCAGAGTCTGTCAGAGCATTCATGCTGGCTGTTTATTTAGCACGCTGTTTTAGAGTCATTCTGCTTAAATTGAATAAGGTGAGTTGTTGGTGTTCCCACTAGATTAAAAACCCCAAGAGAAAAAAAAATTTCTCTTTTATGTATTGCAAACAGTTAAGTGTGTCAAGAGTATATAATTGCTACCTTGAAAATTATAGTTTTAATATATAGTATTAAATTAAAAAAAAAATGCTGGTGTTCCAAATCTGGTCAGTAGATGTTTGGTTTATCTTTTACAGTTTTGCCTCACGTGATGTTTTAAATTTAAATGAATTGTCAGCATTTTAAAATTTGGAATATTTTATACACTTAAGTATAAGAAAAGTAGTTAATTTGACAGCACTAATTCATCACTAGCTACAGCTAAGTTACTACTCCTAGTTTAGCGGGAGCCCATGTTTTCTCAACAATTGCAAGGTTATAGTTTGCACTTGGCTAACTCATGTTTTTATTGGGCTGTTCAGTTTAAGAATTTCAGTTTGTGATCACTTTTCTCAGCAAATTAGAATTTTTGTTTTTTTTTTTTGTTTAGGCAAACTCTAACAATATCCTATTTTTCTTCTATTTATTTATTTATTTATATAAAAGGACAACTTCCACATACTATCACAATACTGATTTAAGAGCTTCGTGATATTTCCCGCCCTACCCCATCCTTTTCACTTTCAACACCTGCTTCTTTCTTCTTTTTTTCCCTAGTTTTTACAGTAGCATACAATAGTGATTTTACTTCACAATCAGAAGTTTAGTAATTCATTAGGTAAAGATATCAGCGCAAAGCAAGTACAAAATTATAACCAAGAGTAAGCAAAACAAGCCAACCAAACAAATACAAACATGAAACCTACTAGTTCTCAGGTGTAAACAAAGGCTAGATGCTAAGTCTTACAAACATTCCCATGATTGATTCTGGGCCGCTAGTGGGACCATGTTTTGGCTGAGGATGTTGGAGGATAGATAGATGTACTACCCGTGGAATTAGTTCTCGTGAAAGGGCTGATTATAAAGACTAATTTAGCCTAGATCATCTCTGTGCTTCATGATTTGCTATGGGGGTCCCTTCTCTGGTATCACCAGACTGCCAGACCAGCGGAGCCTGCCTGATCTTGAACTCAGAACCTCCAAAATCATGAGCCCAAAGCAATCTTCCTTCATAACCAGCGTATCTGAATAATGTTATAGGAGAAATCCAGTTGGAATCTGACAGAAATGTAACACTGGAAGATACTAACTTCCCATAGCCACAGTTTACTCATCTGTAAAATGGGTATACTATGTACTAGTATCAAAGTATGGTATATAGGAATAATTGTGTATTGAAAGAATTTTCTAACTAAAGAGAATATCTTAGTGAATAAACTGGTACTCCTTTATGAAGGCTTTTTAAGCATTATTGCCACCTTTGTATAGTAGAGTAGTAATCAGTAACTTGACTGAATTTCCTTTTTCATGGATATATAGATGTTAGTGAAGAAAAAAATTAATGTTTTTTTAAGCAGTAAAAAAAAATCACTGTTTTCACTTTTTGTGAAAATGATTCATTAGACAAGATTGGAAATTAATATTCTTATTTAATCTTTCTCACTCTTGACTTGCCTTGTTTTCTTAAGTAGAAAATGTTAGTGGCTATTTTTTTTTATATGAAGTAGCCTTGTTTGCATTTCCATTCTCCACATCCAACCACTTGAACCTGACCTCAGCTTGTTTGGTTCATATTGTCACCAAATTAATTGTCTAAAAAGCATAATCTGATCATGATGTCTGACACTTAGGTTAATACAATGTTCTATAATGTTTCTCAAAGATTTTTTTCTTTTCTCCTAATCTGCTTTCCTTGTCTTTACACTCTTTGATCTATCTCAACCAATCCATGTCCATCCTGAATGTACCTAACGCTTTTGTTCCTCCACCTGTGCTCCATATTGATGTATATGACCATTCATTCCACCAATATGAGGAATTCCAGCACTTCTCTTTATTCTTGGTGTGTTTAAGCCTTCCCCAATCAGTTGCTCCCTGTTTAAGTCATTGAGCCACTCACTTTGCTCTCTGACTCATTATAGGTGTCCATGTGGCTCAATGTGTATGCTTGGAAAATTCATTGCAAAGTCCCTCAGCTCTGATGTTCTCTAACTTTGGCCCTGTACTATCAACGACATTGAACTTTTCCTCTGAGAGCACTTATTGGCTATGAGCCAGTATTATCACTGGTAATAGTATCATGCCTGCAAAAAACACCTTGGGTGGGAAATTGTTAGACTTGGTTCCCATTTATGACTCTGCTATTTACTACCTATATATACCAAATTGATGACCTGACATTTTATTCTTTAAAAGGAATACATGTAAGTTATTTCTTCAAGCTATATTCATGAGGGTAATAATTATTAATAATTTTGTGTATCATACAATATTTATCAAATGTTAGATTCTCTAATACAGGGTTTGTGGTGACATCAATGTATAATTGCTAAATATTTTTTTTTGATCACTGAAAATTTCTATTAGGAGACAAAGGGATATTTTTAGGGTGTTATTGCACAGTACTGTGACCTTTTTAAAAATTCTTTTAATTGAGGTACTACTATATAATGTTGTTTTAAGGCAGTAAAAACAAGTTTATAACTGTGTTTAGAACACCAGGAAAAGGGACTTGACTTTGTTTTAGCTTAATTACAGTGCTCTGTTTGATGCAGGTTATGGGAATACCTTCCACAATGGTTAGTATTATTAAAAAGTAATTCACTATTACATCATCTTCAGAGATACCAGTGATCCAAAACTTATTAGAGATATTATTAGACTTACACTTTCAAAACTTTTTTGCAATGTACACCAAACTTCTGCGCGAATTAGAAAAACACTGTTTCTTGGAATATTGCAAACAGATGCTGGTTTAAAAAAAATAATAATGATGAAAAGCTATGGGTTGGGTTTAAATACTGGTAGATTTCAGCACTTGGGTTGATCCTGTGAAGTGCTGTATGCTGAAAAGCTTCTGTCTGACTGTGCAGGTGGTCAGGGTACTTCATCACAGGCCAGCACTTAGGTTGAGAGCTTTTTTTTTTTTTTTGAATCTAAATCTTATGGAATGACAAAGAGATCACATTCTCCTTTGGACAGGGAGGATGAGCTGGTATGTTTTCCTGGAAGTGATAAACCAACTGATGACGACTGACTACTAAGCCACACCAGGATGATACTAGTTCCTCTGGGTGCCATTTCATGCACAGAATCACTAGTATGCATCATCACAAAAGCAATTTATGGTTACTTTTTGCTCAGCATCATCCTTTATAGACCTTGGAAGAATCATACTCATTTACTCTCCAGGCATTTCAAAAAATAAAGAGATACTGCATCTGCAGAAAGGTGTGTAGAGCTAGACTCACACTGTGTACACTCAACAAATATTAGGTATCTGGGGAAATGGAAATTGTTTTGGATATTGGATATTGTTTCGGAAATTGTTCTACGGAAGAGTGTAACTGTTTATGTACAAGTACTATTCTTTTCAATGAAATAATATATAAACAAATTTAAATTTAAAACAGTGACTTTTCAACATACCTTTGAATTCTTATTTTAATTTACATAAAACAAATAGATGTCACATTTTTCACCAAGTTACTTGTTGCACAGTAGCAATCTTAACTTTCTGGTATGTAAAAGTATGACATAGCAAGTAGAAGAAGGAGTAAAAATACAATTAAATATAAAAAGGTAAACCAAAATGAAAATGGAAATCCTACTATTACTCATGAGCACAGATGCTTGCTGTAAACAACAGTTAATTCTCATTATACTTATACAGAGATTACATTTTTAATATCTGTATATTAGTTATCAGAGATCAGGGAGAAACATGGCGTTTGTCTTTTTGGAGCTGCTTCTTTCCTTAAACATAATGGTTTCCAGCTTGGTCTACTTTATTGCAAATGTTAAGATTTCATTCCCTTTTAACCCGGTGTATTTTTATAAAGCATTACTCTATTATCTCTTCCCCATGTTCTGTATAGCTAATTGCGCTTGAAGAGTTTTAGGGTCCAAGCTTTAGGTAAGCAGCACTTACATAACAGTAATAATACTAAATAAAAATATTGCATGTTCTCTCTCATTTGTGGCAGCTTTAAGACAAAGAACCCAAGTGTGTACATGATATACACAGAGTGTTGATTAACATGTTAGGGGGAAGGTAGGATGCATTGAAGGAGTTCAGATTTTAAAAATAGGGCACTGGCGTAAGGTTTACAGATACTGACAAATATAGTAATGGAAGAGGTTAATAATAGGGAAATATGGGTAGGGGGTATAAGAAAACTGTCTAACTTTAAATTATTATTTTCAAAATTTAAATTATTCTGATGTAAGTTTCCGAAAAGTTTTTATTTTGTTTAGAATTCTAGAACTCTCTAATTCTGAAGGTTGAAAAGGAACTCACAGATCACTAAATGTAGATTTCCAAACCCATGTTTGTGAACATCAATTGAAGTGCTTCAAAGTAAAAAAAGAATAGCAAGCTTCACTACTTAGAGATAATAATTTGTGGCTTTGTGGTGGAGAGAAAAAGACCTGATCTTGAGAAAGTTCTGCTGATACTGATGTGTAAATATCACTGTACAATTGTAAGCATCCATAGAATATAAAAGTGTAAGAGAGAATTTTAATGTAAACTGTGGATTTAGGGCTTTAATGATGTATCAGTGAGGATTCACTGACTAACACATGTGCTGCTTTGGGGGACTGTGTGTATGTATATACATGTATATATGAATGTATATGTGTGTATATGTGTGTATGTATGTGTGTAGGAGTGGGGAGCAGGGAGTAGATAGGGATTCCCTGTAATATCTCCTTAATTTTGCTTTGCACTAAAATGACCCTTAAAAAGTAAAGTTTACTAGGGAAGTTTCTCCTGGGAACCGCTGATTCGTACTTCATCATCGAGGGCAGAAATGCACCTGCAGCTGCACACTCAGAGTTATTGCCTCCTTCCTGTGCTGGTACTGGAAGTTCATTCTGTCACACAGCGAGTTCCATTGTTGGGTGGCACCAGGATTCAGACGTTCTTCCTTATATGGAACTGACGTCAGCTTCATTATGACTTCCACTGAGTGTGCGTAATTCCTCCCACTGGAGCTACGTGGAGTAAATCTTCTCTGTTTTCCGCATGAAGCACATTGATGTATTTGAAGTCAATCTCATATTCCTGCAGCATCTGTCCCTCCCCTGGTCTTCTTTCAAAGCTAAAGATTTCTTTAAGTATCAGTAATTCTTCCTTTGATGTCATTTCCAGGTTCTACCATTCCTGATTAGTAGTTCTTTTCGTATGTCAGTTTTAAAAAGGTAACCAACCCTCTGGCATTGGAATGGAGACCCTTTCAGTGCTTGGCACTAACCGTTTGTTTGCTAGGCCAGCTACACTGCTGGACACTCACTGAGTGTCACCATAGTCAGCTTCCATGGAATTTGATGCCAACATTGAATATGATGCTCAGAAGTGGACTGAGGTATAGAGTGAAGAGAGACTGTTTCACCTTGTAGATGTCATCAGAGAAGTACACTCTGTCTTGACATGAAGCAAAAGTAGGAGACCTCTCAACCCTTAAGAGTATGAAATCATTTTATTAACCTGCTTATTGAGATTTTTAGTTTGACTTTTCAACTTGAATCCAGGTTCATTCATCTTTTTAAAAAATTGATAGAAAACATGTTTGTTATGTAGAAGATGTTTTTCTGATGTATGGATACATTGTAGAATAGTTAGATGGAACTAAATAACATGTATTCCCTCACACATCAATTTTGTTTGTGGTGAGAATATTTGAAATCTACTCTGTTAACAATTCATATGAATACAGTAGGACTTGCACACTGTTATTAGCTGTAGTCACCATTTCTATAATAGATCCCTTGTTTACTCTTTCTACCTAACTCAAATTTGGTCATTTGATTAATATCTTTGTATTCTGTCTCACACCCAAGCTCTGGTAACCCCTGTTCTACATTCTAGTTCCGTGAATTCATGTCTTTCACCTTCCACATATAAGTGATAAAATTCAGTATTTGTCTTTCATAGTCACCCAGTTTTATCCATGTTGCAAATGTCAGGATTGTCTTATTTTAAAAGTTGAATGGCAGTACATTAATGTTCATGTACCACATTTTCTTTATCCATTCATCTGTGTATAGGTATTTAGATTAATTACGTAACTTGACAATGGTGAATAAATGGGAGAGCAAATATATCTATTAAGCTCTAAATTTCATTTCATTGTGATATAGCCAGTGGAAGAATTGCAGGATCCTATAGCACTTCTGTTTTTAATTTTTAAAAAGAAACTTCTGTATTGCTTTCTGTAAAGGCTGTACTAGTTTATTCCCATCAAGAGTGTAAAATGTTGCTTTCTCTACATTCTCTTTGGCACATTGTTTTGCCTTTTTGATAATATCAGTTCTGCCAGGTACGAAATAGTATCTTATTGTGAGTTTAAGTTAGATTTCTCTGTATTAAAATTTTGATTCAGAGTATTTCTCATGTCCTTCTTGGTCATTTCTTTCTTTTCTCTGAAAAATTAAAAAAAAAGATTGATTTGCTTGTTTACTTGAGAGGCACAGTGTCAGGGAGAAGGATTTATGTATCCAGAGAGAGAGAGAGAGATGGGGAGAAGAAAAGGGAGATAGTGATTTACCATCCATTAGATCACTCTACAAAGAACTGCAACTGCAAGGGCTGTGCCAGGCCAGGATGCAGGAACTCCATGTAGTCTTTCATTTGAGTGGCAGGGGATCAACTACTTGCTCAGCTACCTGCTGTTTTCCAGGATCACTAGCAGGAAGCTATATGGGAAGCAGAGTAGCCATGACCCTAATTGGCACTCTTGTAAGGGATATGGGAATCCCAACTTGTGGCTGTGTGCCATAGCCCCTGCCCATCTTTTATATTTTCTTTTGACAGATGTCTGTTTAGCTCTTTGTCCTTTTTTTTTTCCTTTTAAATTTAGAGAGATTGAATGAGTAAATTATAGAGTACTAGTTCTCATTAGATTAACTTCCCAAACATCTGAAGCAGCTGGATTGAATGCTGGTAATGCAATTCCAGTCTTGTGTATGGATGGTACTAACCGAATCATTTAAGGTGATACTGCTGTTTCTGAGAATTTGTTGTAATGCTCGAGCCAGAGCAGCGAATTAAATCCAAGGTGTCTAAACTGCCAGTCTAAATGCTGCTGTCACTTCATCTTTGCCTACTTTTCCCATCTGGATATTTTGTTATTATTGAGTTATTTCAATTGCTTACTTATATATTGGATTCTAACCCTTTATTGAATGTGTGTCTGTCTTGCAGATGTTTCCTTCAGTAGGTTGTCTGCAGTGTGCTCATTGTTTCTTTTTAATGCAGTCAATTTTGATTATTATTATTTGTGAGATTTTTGATTCATGTGTAGCTGACTACTTTGGACACTTTGGTAACAATCTGATTGTTTTATAACTTCATTGTGTCTGTACTTCAGGGCTTTTGATTTTGTTATTGATAACATAAAGGAATTAGGGTTGAAGAGACCATTTG
This sequence comes from Ochotona curzoniae, assembly GCF_017591425.1. NCBI lineage: Eukaryota > Metazoa > Chordata > Mammalia > Lagomorpha > Ochotonidae > Ochotona > Ochotona curzoniae. Next base: position 19,106,571 of record NW_024465582.1, on the reverse strand, counting down.
GTCACTTGCAACAGAAGATCTCCCTGTAGCTACTGTTCAACCTTTTCTTTCTGACCTGGCTATATCCAATGGTTACTGGAAGAATTGTAAAAAGTTAAGATAGTTGTATTCTGTTTTGGATGTCTTATCATCTCCATCAGATAATTGTGACACACTGCTTCAATGCATGTTCCTTAAGCATAATTCTCAAACACAATGAATTCACTTAATGGGTACATTTTTATTGCTGGTCTCTAAATCTTACATTAGCCATCTTTACAATCCATTTAGCTGATCAGTGTGAAGTGTCACAGCCCATGCCTTTTATATAACATCAGGCCACCACAAAGGCTGAGCCTTCTGAAAATAGATTTTTCTTTAGAATTCCAGAAATATCATCTAGTGATTTGTTTAAGTATTTTGGAAATAATTTATCTTTTAACCTTATGCTATTTGGGGTATTGTTTACAAATTTTCCAAAAGACTACTATATTTAAATATACTTCTCTCAAGTTTCATATTTTAATTCTGACTTGAATTATAATTAGAACAGTTTCTCTCAACTGTGGTCTATGCAGGTATGGGATGGTGGTTAGTAGTTTTAAATTATTTCAAAGGAGATTGAATTTCACAAGTGTGTCCAAATAGTGTCCTTGTGAAGAAAACTTTACATGCCCACAGGTTTATAAATTCACAGTTACCAACAATATATAGATGCTATCAAGATTAATGAAATTGAATTCAATTTAAAAGCAGTATTTGATTTATGAGTATTTGTCCTATTACGTTTTGCTAATCAGTAAGAAGTAAATGCTTAGCACATGCATAGTGAAACATATTCTACATTAAAATTACTTTCTTAAAGGAATTAAAATGTCTAACATAAATCACATTTCAATGTTGACTTTGTCTTTTCCAGTGTTTCTGTAATGGACCTCTCATATGCTTGAACATTTTAGTATCTATTAGCAGTACATTTCCTCATCTTTTGTCTTTTTAGGCAATATTTTAGAAACCTCACAGCACTTCTTGTTTTCATAATGCAATGGTGAGAAGATGTGCTGCTCTGTTTCTAACGTGACTTTCTGATTGTATTTTCTGAGTTCTTCTGACCCTAACTACTCACTGATCTTATCATCTAAGACATTGGAATTCAGTGTCTATGAATTTTCTTTGAAGTTCTTTGAAGCCAACAGTGACTTCCTGTAATGGCACGTGTGCTTATTATTGGGACCCTGACCCTCCCTTTCCTATCCGTGTCTCATCTTGCCACCCTCAACTGGCGCCATCACACTGTCATCTGTACTCTTCTCTTTATTTTCAAAAAAAATTCTGTATTTCTGAATTATATATTTTATCCTTTATTACTACCCTCTTGCTTTCCAAATTTAGAAAATAAAGTCTCACAATTTTGTGGCTTATAGACTCAATAGTTGTACTCCTTGACCTGACTTTGCTTGCTGTTCAGCTGTGGGTGCTAGCATCTCTGCATCTGGTGTGAAAGTGAGACACATTTATGATCCTGTAAATGTGTTAATGTCACTGCATCTGGCCAGCTGGATGGCTACAAACCAGTATGATTGGCATGGACAGTACTGCCCATCCAAAACTCTGGGAAACCTCCAAGGATGAGGAGAACAACAATATGAAGAGCAGTGGGCATTCCTATGACAGAAAGAGCTGGAATACACACAGTAGGAATGACAAGACTCTGAGCACCACAAACCAGAAGTTTGTCCTGCCATCCTTGTCTCCAAAGCCCAAATGTTTACCCTGGATGCAGCGGCAAAAAAAAAAAAAAAAAAAAAAGAAAGTCATAAAACCACAGTAAATTTATAATCCAGCTTTTTTGAGAGGATTCAGTGGAAAGTAAACTGGAAACCCAGAACTACTTGCAGAGAACAAGATTCAGTTGGCCATTCTTTAGAAACTGGACGTCTGGCAATTATCTACAGAGAGAAAATAGAGAACAGTTTACAAAGTAAATCTTTAAAAAAGGGTGGACCGGTATTGTGGCATTGCAGGATAATAGCTGCTGCCTGCTGTGTCCATTTGAACCCTGTGTGCTCCATTTCCTTTCTAGCTCCCTGCTAATGTGTGGGAAAATAGCAAAAGATCAGAGTACTTTGGCTCCTACCATCCATGCTGGACATGAAGATGGAGTTTCAGGCTCCTGGCTTCATTGTGGCACAGCTTGGCTATTTCCATCATTTGGGGATTGAATTAGGAGAGGAAAGTTCTTGTTCTCTCTCTGTAACCCTGCCTTTGAAAAATAAAATCTCACAACTGTGTTTTTCTTTCTTTTTTTTTTTTAAATTTAGTTATTTTTATTAGAAAGGCAGATGTACAGAGAGGAGGAGAGACAGAGAGAAAGATCTTCTATCCGATGATTCACTCCCCAAGTTTCTGCAATGGCTGGTGCTGGCCGATCTGAAGCCAGGAGCCAGGAACTTCTTTCCAGGTCTCCCACGCGCGTGCAGGGTTCCAATGCTCTGAGCTGTCCTGGACTGCTTTCCCAGGCCACTAGCAGGGAGCTGGATGGGAAGTGGAGCTGCCAGGATTAGAACTGATGCCCATATGGGATCCTGGCGTTTAAAGCAAGGACCTTAACTGCTATGCTATCACACTGGGCCCACACTGTGTTTTTCTTTCTTTTCACTATTTGCAAGTGCTCTTTTGAATCTGTTTTCATCAATACTTTCTTACCTCCCATTCATTTCTTTGCTTGCGATCATCTGGCTGATGAGTTCATTGTCTCCCCAGCACAATTTAAACTTAGATAAAAATAGAACTCACTGTAGTTTAATTAGTTGGTATTTTAATTCGCCTGCCTCTTTGCAGCTTATGAGCTGCTCATAACACTTCAACTAGGATATCCTGTCACATACTTCAGTCACATGCTGTTCCTTCCTGCTGGAATGTTCTTCACTCTCTTTTAACTGCTAGCTACTATTTGGCCTTGACCATTCAGCTGAACAGTCACAAACTTGGGAGACCATCCACAACCTTCCCGTTAGCTTCAGCCTGAGTTAAGCGCTCATAGATAACCCTGTGTTTATCTTTGTGAAAGTGTGTACTACAATCTGGTAAATGATAAATATTTATTTTTATTTTGAGTAAGCATTCTGTTGTCATTGTGGCAAATCTGAAAATTCCATGAACATCATAGAATCTGATTTTGATTTTTTTTTTTGACTTTACAACAGTGCCAAAGTCTCACATTCAGTGGAAAACATACTTTCAACGCCTGTCTTTTTCCTAGATACGGATGTGTGTTGCTCTCCCATGCTGATGAACAGGGCCAGTGAGCGCAGCTTCCCGTCAATCATGCAATCAAATGCAAATAAGTTGTGCTGTCGAAAAATGTGCATAAACTGGGGCTTTCTAAGGGAAACATGGACATGTGATCTCTCCACTTCAAAGAAAGTAGAGTAGGCAGCGCCTGAAGAAATGACTTGGTGGCTGCAGGAACATCTACAACCTTTTCTAGAATTTGATAATTTTTACTAATAAACTCACTCCTGGAGAGATTTACTATCTAGTTAACACCTTGCATTCTTGGTCTTTTTGCTAGTGGGATATATTATGCTTTAACTATAGTAAGCACATAAAGAGGATTTACACCAATCAGTAGCAGAACAGAAGACACACAGCTTTGCTTCAAGAAATAAGCCTTCGATGCTGCCGCAGTTATCTCTCTATCCAGCTTCTGCCCCTCGCTGTACATCTGAAGTTTTCACTTTTTGCTGTAAATAACTGCTCCTGCCTTTCCAGCCCAGTACTTGCGCTGACTTCTGCTGCAAGAAGCTGCACTGGGAGTGGTGCAGTGGTCCATGAAGCAATGCATGTATGGGATACCAGAGTGGCAGACAGCAGCTTAACACCATATGGCACAGCTCTGGCCCCAAGTGGGACATATTCTGTGAATTGTATGAGTCACTTAAAGATAATACCATAAAAGCAATATAGATTTGAAGTGGACATTAATAACAGGAGCCAAACATCATATTAAATTCATGGGTTCCTTAATTAAAAAAAAGTTCTATAAAAAATCTTTGATTCTTGTTTGCTACAGAATGAGTAATTTGGGATACAGAAATATTTGCTCCTTTAAAAGTTTTATTATATTACTGGGAAAATAGGTACAATTTCAAATTTAATGCACTCAACTTTTGTGGAGTAGCACATGATGTATGTTGGGTTGCTGGGATATTAAACTGGGTAATTGGTATTTATTTTAAATAAAGAAGCCACAGGCATAGACTCAACAGAAGTGTGGGGCCTTAGCATCCTCATAGTCTGTTGTGTATCATTCTCTGTCCTGCAGAGCTTTTGAATTCTACCAAGGCTTTCTTACTGCAAGGACAGAATGGAAGATGCTAAAGGGGAAGGGATAGCAGAATTCTGTTTCTATCTTTCCCCCTTCAATCAGATGCTCCAAAATTGTATTTATTGACTGTTAAAGTTTTCTTAATTTGTAGACAGGAATTCAGGGATTATTTTTGTCTGGAGTTGTACCTGGGTTTCTTTGTTCATCTTTTTTTTTTTTTTAAATTAAGATTTATTTTTGTTGGAAAGGTAGATACACAGAGAGAAGGAGATACAGAGAGAAAGATGTTTCTTCCACTGGTTCATTCCCAAGTGGCTGCAACCATTAGAGCTGAGCAGAACCAAAGCCAGGAGCCACGAGCTTCTGGGTCTCCCACATAGGTGCAGGATCCCACGGTTTAGGGCTGTCCTCTACTGTTTTCCCATGCCACAAGCAGGGTGCTAGTTGGGAAGTGAAACAGCTGGGACATGAATAGGTGCCCATATGTGATCCTGGCACATGCAAGGCTTTAGTCACTAGCTACTGCACTGGGCTCACATCCTTTTTTTTAAAAAAATTTTAATTTAGCTTTCACATATTCAGGGATCTTCAATTCTGGTACTGATATGGTATTCAGATGTCCATGTTATAGATGCAACTCCTAGTAAAGATGGTGACTTCGGGGCTATTAAACAGTATATTTATCAAGCATCATGTAAATTTCTTTGCATTTTATTGACTTTGCAGTCAAGTCTTAAAAATACTCCTTTGGGTTTCTATAAAATATATTTCCAATTCAAGTCCTTACTTGACAGTAAAATAATTCAAGAATAAGATAGAGCATTCTGACTTTTTAGTATTCTATCTCATTACTAGATTGTTCTGTCAAAATAATCAGAAGACATGGATACTGAAGTATTCAATGACAAATCAAAGGCTACCACTATTGAGACAAAATTATGAAAATTATATGAAAGTATTGACTGGAATGACTGACATTTAGTCTACCTGAATTTTAGGGCTTACCATAAGGGCTTTCCTGCTTTTGGTCTCAGGCAGACAGAAACTTTAAGATCAAGAGGCCTCTCCTAAAGCAGAGTGGAGATGGGGAAACAGTTCCTTCCACCAGGACGGTAGGGACAGCTCAGATCTGCAGCTGGAAGGAATCCTCCAGCAGCTGCAGTCTGATCGTCCTGGTGACTGTTACACAGACAAGGAAAACAGTGTGGGAGGTGAACTGCTAGTAATTTCCTTAGGCCCCTATCAAAACAATGTTAGGGCTTTTTTTTTTTTTATGAAGGAAAGATTCATCAAAGAGAGTTCTTAATGGATTATTTTGTACAAATAAAATGATGCAATTATTCATTAAAAAATTCATATTTAGTTATTTATGTGGTTTCTGTTTTATTTTGGCATGAAAAACAATATTGTGACAAAAATTTCACCCCATTTAGTTTTGTTCCTAATTTTTCTTTATACAAAATGTAGAATTTAATTTCTGGTGTGAAGAGGGCTTGTTGGATCAGACGTTTAAGATGTATAGTCAGTTTACCTATTTAAATCTGTTGTATTGTCTGATTTTCTAGGGAAACTGAAGATCAGATGAACTAGCAAATGCTTTAGAGAGGAAGTAAAGAAGAGGGCAGAGACTATGTAGCTAGAGGAAAAGAATCAGTGGTGTAGCCCCTGTGAGTTCCATCTATACATGTACTACTTTGTCCTGCGGAAGCCCCCTGTACTTCCTGAGGTTTGTTCTTTTTTAATCTCCATCCAAGACACCTTACTACAGGTAAAATTGCAAAGCATTTTGTTTCAGAAATTGGTTATTTATAGGGATGTTCTTAGCAGTTGTAGAGTTACATAGGTTTCCAAAAATAGAAAACCATACTTCTAACATACAAATTAGGACACATCTGACATATGGATATTGTTCAGATTGATATTTTTGCATAAAAGATTGCCGGGCCTTAATCATTGCCATGAGACCCATATGGATTATATGGGCTTTTATTTTTATAACTTTGCTGTAATTTGGCTAGGACAGTGGTTTACAAACTTCAGCATATATTAAAACTTCTTTAGAGGCTTGTTGCAACACAGATGGCTGATCCCTATGGTGAATCAGAAGTTCTGGGGGTTTGGCCGGAGAATTTCTGCTTTCAACAAGTTCCTAGGTGAATCTGTTGCATATAGCTTTGAGACCACACTTTGTGAACTATCAAATTGGTGAAGTAAGTACCTAGCAGGAAAAAAAAAAATGACCCAATTTCTTGGTTTTCGCAGACTCTCCCTTCTCTTCCCCACTTCTTTTTATCCCCCAGCCTCCACTCTGAATTTTTCTCTTGGCTGCCATGTTCTACCATAGCACTTACCACACTGTGTGAAAATTTTTGCTCAACTAATTGCTAACATCTTGAAAGCAGGGCCACATGAATCTCATCAGTGTATCCTCGTTCGCTGGCATGATTCCGAGACAAGGCAAACATGAGTTACAGATGCATTGAGTTAAAAGAATCAATGAAAATTCATTTCTTATGAACTCTTAAATTCTTTATAACTATATACGTCCTTCAAAAGATCTGTCTGTGGTGTATTCAGTTTATGCATTTTTTTTTTCTGGAAAACTGGGATTCTGCTGCATACCTCTGTCTTGACTTTTCTTCTTGTAATGCAGATTATCAGAAAGGTTTATTAAAGAAGTGTGAGGACGAGGATACATGCATGCAAATGCAGATATAAATGCTCTGCTGTCCTTTCTTTACATTACCTCCTTGGTGTTCAGAACATATTACATCAAGTGTATGCATTGGTGGAGGTGTTAGGAACGTCTCTGCCAGATCATGCATCTTCTCAAAGAATGTCCGGTTCATACAGAGTTTGTTTTCATCCTGAGGTTTATTGCTTCTGGCTCTGGCTGAGCAGCAGTGTGTAACCCACAAAACTAGATTATCATTCATTCATGTAATTTCTCATGACTTAACGGCAGCTTGACCTGGAACAAAGGTGCTAGACCGGTAATGGGCAATGCTGGGTTCCAGTCTTAGCTTACACATCAGTTAATTGTGTGCTGTTGCCAAATCTGTTAACTTGCTTTAATCCAAATACTCTTGAAATCTTAACACTCTCAGCATCTGAGGAGCATGTTGTCAAGTGTGTGACATGCTTTACGTCAATGTTTAATGTCGTATTCGTTGGCTTCATATATCCTTTTGGGTGGTTAAGAGGTCATTTTCTGAAACGGAGTCATTCAAAAACCTACACATAATAGTAAGTAACAGCACTCTGTCATATGTATTTAAATCTCCTAGGAGTGGATAAGATAAAGCATTTGAGGTAGGGGAATCAACCAGAAGAGATCTTTTGCACTTATTGCCATGAAGAAAGAAGCAAGTTTTCCTCTTCAGGTCTGAGCCCTTTAAAGGGATCAATGTTTCAATTGGAACAACCAAATCCGTCAGCATATTCTATTCTTCAAATATTTATGGTTTGTTCTTTATCTTGTCTTGTGAACTTCCTGAATAAACTGCTTGTATATTTCCCTCCTGAAGAAAGATAACATGATCCCAGAAGTATGCTATTTGGAATCCAAAGAAAAGTCCAGATTTAAAGTTTCAGCATGGTCATTTGGTAACATTTTCCAAGAGTCCAGCTGTTATTATCACAATGTGTTCATGTCTCAGTCTTGGCAAGTGTAATTTACAGCAATGTCACAATGGCAGAGTAGCTGGTAAAAACGCTTTTTCTGCATATTTGACTTCTTAGAGAAAAACAACTTTGGGGAAGTAATGGTGAGGGCGGAGAAGCATATTTTCATGGTGATGAAGCCACAACAAACTTCCAGAGGAAGAGAGACTGAACTTTTAAAATTCTATGTGAAGTTTAGCTCTCCATCAGCTTCCTGAGCTATAAGAATTATGTCAGATTAGGAAAAAATCTGGAGTGGTATATTACAAGAACTTTCTTCTGTGGGAACTGCATTGAAGGTGATCAATAAAGTGGTTGGTACACACTGTGCTCTGCCTTATGAACTTACTTTCATTTCCAGTTTTCTGCTGGTCTTTATCTAAAAATACCCAACAAAAATAAAACCAAAAACCCCATCTCAACTGAATGAATATTGGCTGATTTGTGCCTAAGAAAGTGTAACTTGAATCATGTTTCAGGAAACCTCAAAATCTGTAAAGCCTTGTGTTTCTGTTGGGGCAGTAGAGTGGTTCTTTTCATTTCCTAAATTCCTTTTCAGAAAACCTTACCAAGATAAAACTTATTTTCCGAAAAATCACATATCACGAGTGTAAAAATCAGTTGTTACATACATCTGTGCAAGTAGCACTTTAATCAACAGGTAGTACCAGCGGTGATGGCATTGTAGTGCAGTGGCTAAAGCTACCATCTTGATGTCAGTCTCTCACATGAACACCGATTCACGTCCCAGTGGTTCTGCTTCTGACCCATCTCACTGCTAATGATACTGGAAGAACAGAAGAATGTGGTGGAACGTGCTTCAGCCCCTGCCACTCACATGGAGACCCAATGAAGCTCCTGGCTTCAGCCTGGCACAGCACAGGTTGTGGCACCAACTGGGCAGTGAACCAGCGGATGGAAGATCTCTCTCCTTCTGTTTCCCTCTCTTTAGCTCTAACTTTTTTTTTTTTAAGATTTATTTTATTTTTATTGGAAAGGCAGATATACAGAGAGGAAAGACAGAGAGGAAGATCTTCCATCCCATGATTCACTCCCCAAGTGAGCGCAATGGCCGATGTTATGCCGATCTGAAGCCAGGAGCCTCTTCCAGGTCTCCCACGCGGTTACAGGGTCCCAAAGCTTTGGGCCGTCCTCGACTGCTTTTCCGGGATACAGGCAGGGAGCTGGATGGGAAGTGTGGCCACCGGGATTAGAACCGGCGCCCATATGGGATCCCGGACATGCAAGGCGAGGACCTTAACCACTTGCGCCACTGCGCCAGGCCCTAGCTCTGACATTTTTAAAGCAAAGAAGCAGAACCAGTGTGCAATCACCCACCTCCTGATCTCTTCTCATCCCCAAGTCTTCTCACCACTTAGGATCACCATGGCATTGACATCTGACAGCATTGACTCCTTTTGTCTGTACTTTTGGTCATTTAATTTTCTCATATACTGTCCTCTTTTGTGTCTGACTTTTTTCATTGAATTTAATGTTGATGACAGTCATCATATTGTACATCATTCCTGATTTTTCATTATCATGTCTCTGTAATATGTAAATATGTATTAATTAATTATCGATTTTTCTGTTAATGACATTTGAATATTTCTTTTTATTTTTTTACTTTTATAGATGGTGCTTCTACGACGAGGACATATCTTTGGTGAATAGATGCATGTAAGACTGTGTAGTGCTGGGAGAGCTCTTGCTAGGTCACAAGGTATGTGTAAGTTCAGTTTTGGTTCTTGGTTTCACTTTTGTCATAAGGTATATATAAGTTTGGGATTAGAGGATGTTGCCAGATAGTTTCCCCAAGTAAATGTATTGACTTTTGTTTCATCTTTGGGTTCCTTTCTTTTCATTGACACATAAGAGATGCCAAGGATAAAGAATGGATGAGCAGAAGACCTTGACATTGGAGCTAGATTGCTCCCCCCAAATTTGCATCCTGGTGAAAGTATATTTGTTTTGAATCTTGTTTTACCTAACCCTTATTTTAAAAAATCCTAAATTTCTTTGCCAGTTTTGTTCAACTGAGAGTGATCTTCAGATAGATTTTACTGAAATTTCTGTACATGGTCTGTGATGACTCATAATCATTTTTAAACTACTATAATGAAAAGTTTTAAAAAATAAATTTCTAAACAATACCCATCTTTGACTAGTGTTCAGAAAATATTAAGTGGATGGAACAATATTTTTGTAGTGATCTTTATTCAACTTACAACTAGTTTCACCAAACCAAGAAAGACAATGAAATGGGAAAATGCTGGGGCAGAACTTATTTTTTAAAAATATTTTTCATCTGGAGAAATAACATTACAGCTTTTAGAAGATAGTAAATAGATACTTTAGAACATGTTGAAGAAAACAAAATGAATTTGGATATTTTTTCACTAATAAAAATTTCATATAAGCATTTTCTTTGAGCAGGATTCTTCAAAAGACCAAAATGCTCAACTATTTCAAAATTCTTAGGATCTAATTATGGTTGTTATTAATGGACAACTTAACGTTTGTTACATATAAGAGTAGAGTAATACTATGCACCATACTTATATCAGTGCTTTAGGTATATGTTGTTATAGTATTTGATCATGTCTATTGTATGGCTTGAAGGATTATTGTATTGATGAGCCTTACGTTTTATATCTATAGCTTTATTTTTCATCTTATTACTTGGGTAAATTCACAATTTTTTGGTATAAGTTTCTCAGTTCACAGTATATATATAACCAAATAGTACTTAATAAGGGATGTTTATAAGTGAACATGGTCCTTCTCCGTGTGTGTGTGTATGTGTGTGTGTGTGTGTGTGTGTGTGATAGGACTCTACACACACACACAATGTTAGCTGTTACTGTGTGTACTTAGAAATCTTTGTTTCTGCTGAAGTAATGCATTAGTATAGTTTAGACAAGCTCTGAGTACTGTACTTCAAGTGTTTGGATTTTTTGAAGCTGGCAGTGGGAAGCCAACACAAGTTTTCCATGGAGGAATGAGATCAGAGGTGTGTTATAGGGGATGATTCTGCAAGGAATTGCAAACTGGAAGATTTAAAAGCCTAAACAAACTACATGATAGAAATGAAAGTCATAATTATCTTTGCAGAACATCATTTAACCATTGCTTTACTACCCTGAAAGCAACCAAAACTTTTTTTTTGCCATAAAGACCATCTCCTATCACATTCAAGTGCAGGAAAACAACAGATCTGCAAAACTTTTAAAGAAAAATATATGGATAAAACTCATACCAATTGATAAACCACAATCCAACAATTACCCCATCTCGTGAAAAATTCTAAGAGGCTGATACAGATATTTGATGAAAAAAGAAACATTTTGGGTAGGCACCAAGTATAGGGAGGCAATACGTATAAGAGGGTAAGGAATATCATGAAGGAGTTTTCAAATGATTGGCCTTGGTAGGAGGAATGGGGAGTTAGACAACTAAGAGCCTTCCTTCACGTCAAGCTACTTGCCAATAATATCAGAGTCTCTGTGTTTTCTGATTTGTAACATGGGATAGATTTTCCAATGTTTGGTCATCTTCCTTTTGCTTTTTCTTCCTTAAAAAGCAATTGCGTATCTGTAGGCAGGGACAGAGAGAGAAAGTTATCTTGTTATCTCTCTCAATGTTCATATTGACCTACTACTGTTCAAAAACCATGGAAGCATTTGGATTAGACCTTTGGAAAGGCCAACCTCCTATCTTAAGACAAAATGTTCTGGAAATGTTGACTCTGCTCTTCTGCATGACATTACTAAAGAGGTCCTCAATTTTGCGCAAACTCTTCTGTTCCAGCAAGGCAACTGGAGATGGACAGCAGAGCTGGAAATGACTAGGTGGTTTATGGTAATGATACAGGGGTAATAGCAACACTGAATAATGAAGTACCTAAGGAATGATGCATCCTTTTGTTAAGCCGCTGCGCAGATAAATGACTTGCCTGGGGTCAGTCATTCTTCACTGACGTAAAGATAATTGTATACACAAAAAATGCCAACAGAAGATTCTTAGCACAAACTCAGTCAGTTTGTTTGGGATAAAACCCAGCTTAAAGAAAGTGTGAACTGTCTTGTAATATTTCCGTAAGCGCTGGCTCAGTAGCTACAGTAGTAATTTTGTGTGCCAGATATATAAAACTGTGCTTCAGAATTTCATGGGAAGTTTAATGAGAAGTATGAGCTTGCTTTGTTGAAAAAAAATGAAATCATATATGTTTTCAAAAATATACAATTTTCATGTATTGTGAAAAAAATTTGCCCCAAATAACCTCATGCATTTAATTCCATTTTCGTAAGCCTTTTGAGGTGCCTTTATATTTGAAAACGTAGAAGATACTGTGTTTTCATGAGCTAGGAGCGAAAGATTTTTCAGTCCCTCAAAGCACTGACTGTCATCTGGGACAAGTGTGTGACTTCCGATCAGTTCAAATACAGGTATTTCATTCATCAAAAGGCATTATAATACAGACATTATGGGGCTCACACTGTGGTGATGCAAAATAAGCTGATGCCCATGATGCCAGCAACCCAAATAAGTGCCTGGGTAAATCCTACGTTTTCTGCTTGGAACTAACTCCCTAATAATATGACTGGGAAGTTAGCAGAGGAAGAACCAAGCGCTTGACTCTGTGTACTCCTTTAGAAGTCCTGGTTGGGGGTTCCAGACTTCTGGTTTCCATGTGGCATAGCCCCAATACTGCAGATATTTGGTTAGTGAACCAGAGAATGAATTTTTTTTCCTCTTTCTGTCTCTGGAACTTTGCTGCTCAAATAAATTAATTGATTTTAAAATACAGAATTTATTTGTGTTTGCTTATATCTTATTTCTTATTTTAAAGTCAGAGAGAGTGAGAGATCTTCTGACCATCCAGTTCTCTCACTGGGTGGCAGGGACCCAAATAAAAGTTTGTCTAGTAATTTTAGGCTTTTAAAGAGTTTCTATCCTAAACCCACCACTTTCAATGTAAAGTTTCTGAGTATAATTAGGATATAGTTATAAAAATAAATTAAAAATAGGATATTGATGATGATGGAGGTATTATTATTTTGAATGTGGTAACTTGAAATACTGAGTATACTTGGGTGTGGTTTTAATTCACTTCAGAAAAAGCAGCAAGTTGTAACCTTCAAAGAAAATTCGTACATAAAATGTGAAGTTCCTAAGGTTCAAACTGTGGGGATAATTATCAGCTCCGTGTGATTCATCTCCAAGGCCTGCTCTGCTACTTTGGCATGGGTTCACACCCAGTCCAAAACTGCATACTGTGAAAGTCCAGGGGTTAAATGGACTTTTAATCATTTTTAGAAAAATTAGATTAAATTCACATACACAAAGTGCTGGAGTAGAATCTCGATACTGCGTATAATGTATAGTGAAGAAATCGTATCTGGAATTTAACATTTTTATGTCGATGCATAAAGATTTCATGGAAAAGCTTTGAGGAAAAATAATTTTGAATATTGTTTTTAAAATTTATTTGAGAGGCACACACGTGCACGCACGTGTGCACATACACACATAGAGGACTCTTATTTGCGAGTTGTCTCCCAAATGCTAGTAGTGACTGATTTTTTCAGGGACAAGTGGATTGTAAATATATGTGTATAAACTTTATTACTTTCCTTTAAAAACCAAAGGGATCTAAGGCAACTAACTTATTTTCCAAAGTGAAATAAAGTCAAAAAAGGGTGTTTTTAGGTGAAAACACTTTGTACAATCTGAAATTCACAGTTTGGGCGTGATAATAATTTTTACAAAGAACACATCAAAGCATGTGAAACTGGTGACCAATTATATTATCATTAGTATAAGGTAACACAGTGTTATTCTCCATAAAAACTATGAAATAAGAATGTTGAGAATATTTAATTATGTGCATGAGTGTAATAATAAAGGAAAATTGCTAGTTAATTGCTTTCCTTAGTGATGAGATTAGAGATGCATTTGCCTGGTGCTCTCATGATTCATCCTAAAAAAAATATGCTGTTGGATTGCTCTTTGAAATTATTCTGAGAAACTGGAAGAGAGAAATAAGACTATCTTGCCCAGAATTTTGGAGAGTTCTCTAGTCTCAGTAATGTGCAGTTGCCCCTGGGAGGTATTCCCTGACTTCACCAAGGAAAATTGATTTTGCTTTTCTCAAGAACTCTGAACATTTTGTAGCTATCTGTTTTGCTAATCAGCACATGGTGTTTTAATTCTCACCTCTAATTGGAAACCCATAAAATGCAGGACTGTCTTATTTTTTCTTAAAGATTTATTTATTTTTATTGAAAAGTCAGATACACAGAGAAGAGGAGATATAAAGAGGAAGATTTTCCATCCATTGATTCACTCCCCAGGTTACCACAACAACAAGAGCTGCCCTGATCCGGAGCCAGGAGTCAGGAGCTCTTCCAGGTCTCCCATGCAGGTGCAGGGTCCCAAGGCTTTGGGCCACCCTCAATCGACTGCTTTCCCAGGCCACAAGCAGGGAGCTGGATGGGAAGTGGGGCTGCTGGGATTAGAACCTGCACCCTTATGGGTTCCTGGTGCTTGCAAAGTGAGGACTTTAATCTCTAGACCATAGCACTGCCTGTAAGTTTTATTTATTTTTTTTTTTTTTGCAATCCTTATTCTGTCACTTAACAGGTACTTGATGTGGATTTGTGGAATGACCTGAAAAGGCTCCTCAGAGGCAGGGATTTGGGAAAATGGGTCTGAGTTGAGAGTTCTGCTATGCTTTTCACTTTATGAGCATCTAAAACACCATGTATTTAAGTAGATAGACATTCACTCTTTTGGCAAATTTGTTTTTCCAAAAAGTGTAAACAACAAAAAAAAAGAAGATTCCATTTTCTCCACATCAGATTTCATTGGAAAACTAAGAACTTGTAGGGGGGTGACTCTCTGGAGCCACAGGATCGTCCTTAATTCAGTATTCAACATGGAGTGAATCAGTTGTCTGTGTATGATTTAATGCTATCTCCAGTGCTCTGAAAACATGTCTTTTAATTGTGGGGTTTGCTCTGACATGCAACAGAGATATTTGAGTGGGTGTAACAGGAAGAAAGGAAAGGGGGAGTGCTCTAAAAAATAGTCAAACTGTTCTGCTCTTTATAAAAGTAAAATGCCAGGAGTCTAAAGAAAATGTATATAACATTCTCTCAAATCCATTTTCTTCAATTCACTGAAGATTTGTGCACACATCTCCTCTCAAAGGGTGCATATCTGAGATTTTTTAAAAAAACAGGCTTGTGTGGACTATGTACCCCACAGGTACAATTTAGGAGTCAGGATGACAAAAATGAGCTTTACCAGAGAACTCATGGCTTTAATAACAACTAAAATCAACAACTGAAGAAAAAAAAATGAAGTCTAAATTCTAGCTTTAAAAAATTGAAGAAAGTAGAAGTTTGGTTCTGAGGGGAATGGTTAAGAACCAGTTCTAGTTTTGCAGGTTAAAAAATAATGATAATGATATACAGAAAAGATGTCATTGTGAGCATTAAGGGAAGAAAATGCTATGTTAACTACAAACCAGGGACATGAACCAGATAGAATGTTCAACAGTGATGGCACTGAGAGTTGTAACTTACGGCTTCTCGGGACCAGGAGTTTTTTTCCCTCCCTCGTTGGCCTGTCTCCTGTAGATGAACACCCACATGGAAAGAGCACGAAATGAGAGCAGACTGCTTGCACAGGCAAGTGTGAACATGGGAGCTTTAACGTCAGAGAGGCAATGAGCTTTGGCACTCAAGTCTTTGTAATGATCCTTGGAATTTACAAAGTAAGATTGGACTTCCTGGCCCATTGCTCATTAGCTGAGATGTGTGTGTGTGTGTGTGTGTGTGTGTGTGTGTTACAGATGTAGAAACTGAAATATAGATGGAATATTAGGGAATAAGAGTCATAGAAAATGAATAGGGGGAACTTGTTCAGGTTTGTTCCACAGTTGCTTGATTATTTTCCCAGCTGGTGTAGTCCAAAAGTTAAGATAACAGGCCAAAATGTTTCATATTTTAATTTCTGTTTCAATTAAACATTTGCTTAAATGTCAGAGATTTAATTTGAATATCAGAATTAGTATTAAAATTTGGCTTATATTGGACTTTATGTGATTCTCATGATTCACTTAATCTAAATTATGAAATATCCTTAATTTGCAGTTAATAAATACTTGGGCTATAATGCTAGTATCTAGATTAAAATGGCTGCACTGAAAAAAAAATAAGTTGGCATTAAAATGTGTCATGAAGTTTGTTCTTACAGTGTCAACACCCATATATCCTTATTTTATTTAATGCCCTATGTACATACGATGTTCCTAAGAAAAGGTTAGCTAATTGGTCAGTCTCAGTGCTTATTTCGTTTGACTTGATTACATTGAAACCTTGTTGCACAGCTTCTTGTTATAATTTTGTAAATAAGAAAACTGAGGCTCATCAAGTTTAAACAATTTTCCTGATGGTTCAGTGAATAACCTAGGCTTTCTCCGTCACCGCATTGTCCTTAGAAGTCCTGAGTCAGGTAGGTGTCTAGGGCTTTTAATAGTATGACTGATGGTAGTAATGGCAGTCGTGGTCAGATATAGTACTGTCTCCACAAAATCTATGATGATTACTATACCTTCAATTTGTGCTTTATTTTTTTCCCCTTGGTAATACTCATTAAAATCTGAAATTCTGTTTCTTGATTGAGTTGCTAGGTTGATACCTCAAAGCATTTTTTCATTAGGTTACAGTATGCATAGCTTGATCTAGATATCAGAGAACCTTGCTGTGTATTTCAAAGGAGCCATGTTATGAAGGTGATTTGATAGTGGAGGAATATGTAAACGCTTGGCTCCTGTAGTGGGGCTCGTGTTCTGACCTTCATTTCAGTTTGCTATGTTGTTCCCAGAGCTGACTTATTAAGATGGAGAGCACACAGTGGAAACTCAGGGCATTGGGCTTGCTAAAATGAGACCTGGATAGTACTCATGGGTTGTTAACAGAAAATACAGTATAATTTCAGATTCTCCGTGAAAGTTTTAGACCTAAGGGTTCACAATTTCTCATAGTTCCCAAGAGAGAATGAGATTACTCCCCTCTCCATTCCTCTCACCCTTGCCCAATCCTAGCAGCAGATAATAGTGACATCTGTTTTTAAAGGACATTACAAGTGATGCTGCTGCATCCAAGGAAGGGCTTAGTTAACTTGCAGATAGACTAAGGAGCGTGCAAATTGCAAAGTTAATTATCTTCTTATCAGCTTCAATTCTGGCTTGCAAGGACCACAGTGTGATCTTTTAATTACATAGTGGAAATTCCGCTATGTGGTTGGTTTCAGAAGGTTCTGCCACATTGTTGGTTTAGCTGCCTCCCATGTCAGTGTACTGAGCTTCTTGGTAGAAGTCACATTTGTATAAAATAGTTATGGCCATCCTGTTCCTTGCCAGTGACTTGTGTGGGATGGGTGTGTGATCTTTTTCAGCAAAAGGAAGTGAAAGTAACGTACTGGCAGAATTATACTGGAATTATGGTAGCTATCTTTGATCTCAGGGAAAAACATCAAATACACATCAAGGATAGCTAAATAGAAAATTTCAGAGTATGTGTCCTTTATGACATTGGCGGGCCATTGAGTTAATCTTGGTTTGGCTGCTCTCCAGGCTTTTTGTTAGTATCCTTATGGTTTAAACCCATTAATCAAGTTTTTTTGCTATTTGCAGATAGAATTATTCCTGTTTTTTATAGCATGCTGGCAGGGATTTGCTATGTTCTGGATGTTGGTTCTCTCAAAAATCCATGTTATGGCTAAATTCCTAAAGTCACATGTTAATGGTATTCTGTGATATGGCTATGACAAGTAAGTAGGAGTAGAGGAAGACTTGATGGTAGGCAGTACTTTGTAAGACTAGGAAGAGAGAACTGAACTAACAAGCTTGCTTAGTATCAATATGTCATGTCCTCTGGTGTTCTCTGATGCAGCAGGAAGACCCTTATCAGATGCCAGTTCCTCCATCCTGGCTTTGACAACTATCAATAATATATATTTTTTTACATTGCCTAGTTTCAGGTATAGTAAGAGAAAACTGAAAAGCAGGATTGTGTACTATAGTTTGCCTTTAATATAAATTTTCAGTTCCTTGGACAGGCTTAGTAGCCTAGCAGCTTAAGTTCTTTTCTTGTATGCGCCAGGATCCCAGATGGGTGCCGGTTCTAATCCCAGCAGCCCTGCTTCCCATCCAGCTAACTGCTTGTGGCTTGAGGAAGCAGTTGAGGGTGGCCCAAAGCCTTGGGACCTAGCAACCAAGTGGAAGACCTGGAAGAGGCTCCGGGCTCGTGGCTTTGGATCAGCACAGCTTTGGCCATTGTGGTCACTTGATGAGTGAATTAATGGATGGAAGATCTTCCTTTCTGTCTCTTCTCCTCTCTGTATATCTGCCTTTACAATAAAAAAAGGTTCAATTCCCACTATAACAGCTCCTATATTATAAGGAGAATCTAGTCTCACAGCAATGGCCTAACCCAATAGAGAAGACATTTTAATGTTATATTAAGAAACTATGCAAATTATCTTAGCAAATATATATTGCAGAAATGTGTCTTACTAGTCCCATGCCAATTGTCTTTAGTCCATAAAGTTATCCAGGCTTAGCTATCAGCAACCTCCATTATGTTAAGGTTAGTATTTGCAACAAATTTACCACACTGGAATTTGCAGATGAGTTGAAATATCAATGACTACATAAAGCAAGGACGTATTTCACTATGTTTAAAGTAATGAACTTTTAAAACTTTTTTTGAGAGGCAGAAAGACAGAGAGCAGATCAGTCCTCAAATGCCTATGATATCCAGGACTAGGGTCAGTTAAAGCTAAAATGTAGAAATCCAACCCAGTCTCGCACATAGGTGGCATGAACCCAGTTACCTTTGCTATCACCTGATTCCCTCTAAGTTATACATTAGGTGGAAACTGGATTAAGGAGTGAGCCTGGACTCAAACCCATGTACTATGGTATGTAGGAATCCCAACTGCCAGATAATTTCTGTGCCAGATGCCTGGCTAGTGTATATTTAAAATAAAATAGCAATGATGGAAGCCATAGATAAACGTGGATACTGGGAAATCAAGTCACCAAATAACTGATTACTGACAGTGCTCAGGAGATTGTGGCCAAAACCTTGATGACCCAGAGTTTTTGTCCTTTCTGAAATGTACTTTACTGTGAAGAAGAGCTGAGGAATAAGAAAAATCTAAGGGTCCTAGAACGATGAGCAGGAAGAAACAATGTGGGAGGTCTGAGCAAGCTGTTAATTGGAACGTCGGTATTTCAGGATGTGACCCTCCTCTGCAATGTATATTTTCACAAGGACTGCTCACGTTTCTCAGGAATGCCTGGCATCAGTACAGTAAATAGAACCACTAGCTCTTCAGTGCTCAAGAGTGTTGAGACAACAGTTCTTAGGCCACCACATTGTCATCCTGAATGAAAGTAACCCCAGTCATTCACGGCTCATTTTCTCAGTGACTTTAGAGCCAGCTGTGAAGGCCCTTAGAATAGTTTGTACTTCCTCGCTCCCTCTCTTCACCTTTGGCATGCCTACAATTACAAGAAGTGCTTTCCCTGAAATGGCAACCACTATCAAATCCATTAGCTGGAAACCAAAACCTTTCCCTAATTGTTTAAAGTCTCATTGTGAAAAGGAAGTTATTATTGATTGGAATCTGAGGGGAAACAATCCCAAGTTCATGAATCTTTTTCTTTAGTAAACACAGTCAGATGAGACTGGAACTTTCAAATTCATCAGGTTTGCTTCCCAGAAGTTTTACCTTCATTAGAAGTTTCTTTTCTGGAGTCTTCTTTGCTTCATTCCTTTCAACTTAATTTTATTTTGTGTTTGCTGTCCACTTTCACTGTCCTAACATACCTTTTCATCTTCTCTTAATGCTTTGCGTTGGTACTTTGACTTCAAATTTGTATTGATTTCCTTCCTCCTTGTCCTCCTCCTCCTTCTTCTTAACAAAATGTCTAGAAACCATTTCTCTGTCTTCTACAAATCTTGTTGCCTGAATATTAGTCTTGGGATATGTCACTTCTTTTCCTGCGTTCTTCAGCAGTCATTTCAGCTATTCCCAAGCACCACTGCTTGATGTTTAGAATCTTGATTACTCTTTTTTTTTTATAAAAAAAGATTGACCTATTTTAATTGGAAAGTCAGAATTATAGAGAGAAGGAGAGACAGAAACGTCTTCTGTCCACAATGGCCAGAACTGAACCATTCCCAAACTGGGAGCTACTTCGGGTCTCCCAGGCAGGTGCAAGGTCCCAAGGCTTTGCGCTGTCCTCTATTGCTTTCCCAGGCAATAATCAGGGAGTTGGAAGGGAAGTGGAGCAGCTGGTATACTAACTGACACCCATATGAGATCCTGGCACATGCAAGGCGAGAACTTTATCCAATAGTCTACCATACTGGGACCATTTACTCTTATTTTTTTGTCCATACTCCTTAGCTAAGTACCTAGCTAAGTATTCCTATGTCCAAGAACAGTGTTTTACACATAGTGGCTCATAATTAATATTTGGTTTAAATTAATTCATTAATTTACTTGCAAGAGAGAGAATGAGATTTTGAAGGTGGGAGAGAGAGAAGGAAGGAGAGAGAGAGAGAAAGAGAGAGAGAGAGAGAAAGAGAGCGAGCGAGAGAGAGAATATGAAAAGCTCCCATCCATTGAATTAGTCTGCAAATACTTGCAAAAGCTAGGTTTTGGCTGAGCTGAAGGTGGGAGACAGGAACTAAGTCTTCATCTCCCATGAGTATATCAGGGACCCAAGTACCTGAGCCCTGGCTGCAACCTTCTGGGTTGTACAGTAATAGGAAGCTTGGATTAAAGTGGAGCTGTGACTCAAACTCAGCAACCTTTCTACTTCTTGAGTGCAGTTTTTTTGGTATGTGTTGAAATCTCACTTTAGCCAAATGGACCCAAATACATGTTTTCCAAAGGCAAGAGTTTTTCTGTGATTAGAGAATGTCTTATTTTGTTTAACAACTCGGCCTCTTTGACAAATCTTTGCTTCTCTTTTGACTGGTCTTGGAGTGTTGATCAGTTTTTGAGCAAAGAGGTGATATGGTATTTCTTTTTATTTAATAGAGCTTATCATTTGATATAATATCAATCTGTCATTAGATAGTAGTCAGCTAATATGCTTGCTTACTTTTGTATTTCTAGTTGGGAGTTGTAGATAAATATTGCTAAACTTTTATTTCGTAGAGTCTGTATGTGTTACTTATAAAACAGGCAGCTTCAGCCTGTTCAAAAAATTACAATGATGAGAGGCTGTTAATCCTGGACATTTTTGCAGGGGCAAGGAAAAATGTGGAATAGCAAAAACTGGATTTAATCATATTGTAGCAGTACATTTAACAGACAATTATTTAATTTTTACCTAACATTTACATAATGCTATATTACCACCTTCAGAGAAATTGTCACATTTGATAGTATAAAGTTGAATTTCGTTTAACAATCATTGCAAGTTTTTACTCCTTTTCTATGCTGTTGACATCCAAATATTGTCAGTTTCCTAAGTGCTTTGAATATATGCTATGATGACTGCCAAAATACTTGAAAGAAGAATAAACAGAGCTAGATTTACTGATTCCAATTTGGCAGGAACTCCATGGGAAAGAAGATAGCCCTCTACAAGTTTTAAGTGTAGCTCAATGTAATATTTATGTTTTGAATGATGCTTGATTGTTGAACTGAGATACCATGAACTGTCGTATCTTTGAGTTTTGTGCACTGGATACTCCTTTAGCATGAGGCTAGGAGGATAAATTGGCTATCTTTTTGGTTATTTCCTAGAAAAAAACTTAGATGTTTGAGGCATTAGTAATCAAAAGATTAATGAAATATAGTTTAGCCCGATTGTGTGATTACAGTTTTGGAGAAGGTTTTGTGAATGACATTTTGTGTCTATGGTGTTATCATTGAGAAGCAGCTAACGTTTAGACTTAGGCTACTGTAGACAAATGAGACAAAATGAGAATGTTTCCTTGCATTTTAGTCCAGCTACCTGTGGAATATAGAAATCAATGTTGTTATATTTGGTTATTTATGTTACATCTTTGCCATACCTGCTCATTATGTAGTAACTTCCTTGAGTGCAAGGATATTTAAGCTCAATGCGTAGCAGAAAATCAGTTAGGTTTCCAGGTTCTTAGTATTGCATCAGATAGCTTTCAGTTTGGTAAAAACAAAAGAAAAGGCAAAAATCTAGACCAAGATACTCAGGTGGATTTAAAAATAATTTATCAATATCTTGTCCTTGGCACTTTGAAGTTCTCTCAGGCAGCTTAGATCAAGCCAAACTGGGCAGCACATACTTAGCACTTACTTGTCACACTGGTCTCAGTAGAAAGTCATTTGAGAACTCTCAGCATCCCTATGATATAGATACTAGTGCTATTCTCATTCAGTGAATGAGGCAACAGAGGCATAAAGACTTGTAAGTGATGGAAATGATATTTAATTTCTGGAAGTTAGTCTGTAGACTATATTAACAGCAGTTACAGTACTTCTTATATTTCAGAGTGGCTCTTGGCAGTCCCAAACTATCTAAAACCATCTATTTCAGACAAAAATCTTGACTTTATGTTTTGCCAGTTAGAAAGCTATCCCATAGGGAGAGGGCTGCCTTTCTACAGAAACTCTGGATCTACAAGAACAGTTCAAAAAGTTTGTGAAAATGGAATTGAAAGATATCTATTTTGTTGCACAATTTTATTATTATTATTATTGTTTTGAGAGTCGGGCAGTCAGACAGACATATAGAGTCCTCAGCTGTTGCATTCTTCTCTTCGGGTCTCCAGCAGGGAATGTAACCTGCTGACATTGTGATTTTTAGCCCAAGCAGAACTAAAACATTATAAGATCATAGCAAGTTTTTTTTTTAAGATTATTTATTTTTACTGCAAAGTCAAATATACAGAGAATGAGAAGACAGACAGAGAGGAAGATCTTGAGTCCGCTGATTCATTCCCCAAGCGGCTGCAATGGCCAGAGGTGAGCTGAGCCAAAGCCAGGAGCCAGAGCCCGGAGCCTCTTCCCCCAGTCTTCCACGTGGGTGCAGGGTCCCAAGGTTTCGGGCTGTCCTCAACTGCTTCCCCAGGCCACAAGCAGGGAGCTGGATGGGAAGCGGGGCTGCCGGGATTAGAACCGGTGGTCATATGGGATCCAGGCCTGTGCAAGGTGAAGACTTCAGCTGCTGGGCTACTTTGTTGGGCCCCCATTTTGTGGTTTTAGTCAACATTTGTGGTAATTGGTTACAGTGATAATAGGATATGGATACACTTACTTGCTGATTTATTTTTTATTTTTGAAGATTTCTCTGGTGACTTTGAAGATAGTAGGGAAAAATAAATATGAGAAGAACTGCTATTTCAAGCAGTAGTTGATTCAAGATGCTTGTATTCAAAAGTAAATTCTAGATTTATTCATATTATATCAGTATTGTGTAATATTTCTTTATAACATATTTTGAATGTCCAACATGAACATAATTCAAGATTTAACTCATCTAGAAACACTTTGACTGCAAAGCATATGTGAATATTTGCTTTTCAAGATTTGCTTCTTGAGACTTTAAGGCTAGAATAAAGGTTTTAATTGTTTTTTCTTTTTTTTGATCAGTTACCATTACAATTTATTTGAGTACCTGGGTTTCCTCATTGGGGGCATTACTATTACTACACTGTATGTGTCCTTCTTGTGCAGAGGTGCTTGTCTGAGTTAGGAACTTATAGATAGATAGATAGATATAGATTATCTATGTCTGTATCTATTTATCTATCTACATCTGTCTAGATAGATATAGATATCTATGTCTATATCTGTCTATACAAATATAGATATTTGTATATTTGTATATTTTATACAAACAAGGAATAACATACTAGAATTTTCACTGGTTTCTTGTCTTACTCAGAAAGTTTCATAGTAAGGGAAAATGAGCAAAACAGACTGAATGAGATGATCAGGAAGGGGGCAATGTGTAACCTCACACATTTTATATTGGCAGCCTGTAAACATGAACACTTCTGGGGGAGACAGAGTTCAGGTATAAAATTAATTTAAAAATTAGTAATTAAAACTTAGGTGACTGAATAGCCAACCTGAAATTCTATTCCCAGTGTATGAATTTATTGTTGACACTACTGGAGAACAAACCATACATGCTTGGGATCTGAGGTCCGACTGAAACTTGGCTTTTAATTTTAGATGTTTAAAGCCTTCCTGGGATTCTAACCTGCACCCATATGAGATGCTGGCATCACAAGTGGCAGCCTATCCAGCTACACCACAACAAACAGTCCCATTGAGTTTTTCCAGTGGACATCATTTGCAGTGGCAGCTTAGGGAGTCTTTCCAGGAAGTATAAGGATGATCACTTACACTCATTATCATACACTCTTGCATATTCTTTGTACAGACTGAGGTGTACCAGGCAGTTTTACCCCTTGCATATTTTTCATATCTTGAGTTATCAATAAAATAAAAAAGGGGTTGAAAGTTTGACACCAGTACCATTAACAATTAACCAGTAATTAGTTTCTTTATTAATTTGTGAGTAACTAACTTTGGTGAGCAGTTACCATATACCAAATACCATATTTTGTTCTTTACATGCATTTGTTCATTAATGTTCACAGTCTCCCAGGAGAAATTCACATATAGTTCACAGGGTATCGAAGTTTCGTCTGTTAATATTTTCAAGCATCAAAAAAAATCATATGCCCAAGATAACTGTAGAGAGGATTCATTCTTTGGAAGTGTATGAAACAGTTTAGATACTTTCGAGGTGTAGGCACCTGGGATTCCATCATCCTATGATCAAGGACAGGATTGGGTATTTGGAGTGTTCATTAAAGTTTGTCAGTGCCCCAGAGAGACTTACTTCTCCCTTGCTTCTGGTAGTTGTTGGCCAAGGGGGAGGGGAAATTTTGAAATGCTGAAGGCAGTTACTGCATATTGATCATACTGAATGCAGTTAAAGTGACCTTGGTATGTTTTCTACACAGAGTATGTGGTTGTGTTTGAATATGTTCGTTGAATAAATAGGTGGTCTTTAGAGAAGCTGTCATTGTTGCTAGGAACTCTAAGCCTTTTTGCATGTTTTATGTTTTCACTTAACCTCATAACTTTTAGCATTATCTCTGTGCCTGCAAAGATGGCTTGAGATAATGAGTTTAGATAATTCAGTAATATGGCTGATTTGTCAACCATAAATTGACACTTGTTGAGAAATAATTTTGTGGTAGAAATACCCAACTAATGCTTTTTTGGAAGGCTCAAAACCACACTCATCTCCTTATCCAAGCTGACAGTGACAGGTCCTAATGTTGATTTCTGACTGTTGAAGCAAAATACTTAACTGAAGGCTGTTATCCCTCTGAATTCCGTTGTTCATGGAGGAGTGGAAGGATAGACTGTTTTTGTTTGTTTGGTTGTTGTTGTTTGGCAAGGCATTGGAAGAGAGAGACAGATAGAAAACTTCATCTACCAATTCACTCTCCAAATGCTTACAACAGTTTGGACTGGGCCAGGTTGAAGCCTGGAAGCCGTTCAGTTCTGGTCTCACATGAGCAAGGCAGAACCCAGTTACTTGAAACATTACTCTTGTGTCCCAAGTTTTCTCTCCATTAACAGAAAGCTGGATTCAGGAACCATGGCTGGAAGCTCAGCCCAGGGTTTAGAATTTTAATTTGTATTTTAACAAAACTTGATGGAAATATAGACTTAACTCAAAGGAGAGAGAATATTCTGAGACTTTTTGGCCTGTTTCTGAACCAGGTTGAACCTGGGTTCAGAATTCCATTATTCAAGGAGCTGCTATGCCTAAATATCCTCCATGTTATGTTCCCTTTAAGAGTGAAACAGCTACAGGTGAGCAGTTCCCGAAACCAGATAGAAGGGAAGGATAGTAGCATGATTTCTTCTCCTCCCACAACTAGCTGGGAGTTTATTTGAAAATATGTATATAAGAGGACACTAATTGTGAATGAAATAAAAGACATCAAAAGAATCTTCCTAATTAGCTTAAATACTGATCGTAGCATCAGAAATGAGTCAGCCTAAAAACAAATGTAATTGCACACTCCTCCTATGTTGTGGGAAGCTTAGAGACTGAGGATGTGCATTGCGAGAGAGGGAGAGAATGGGCAGAATGAGCTGAGTCGTAATGAAGTAATGGTTTTTGCAATTGCTGAGTGAGGCACTTGAATTTCCTTGAGTAAATGAGAGGCATTTGGTAATCAGGTATTTGCAATCCTTAACACATAGCCAACATGAAGTAGCATCATCCAAAAAATGGAATTTGTTTGGTGAAAATTTTGAGGTCCAGACAGTTTCTTTTTTCATTATTTTTACTTCCTGTGAACTTTTTGAAGATGTTTCATGTGCATAGACTTCAATTTTTTTGCACCAAAATAAACATCTTTGAATTTCATTTCCTGCACAGCTTTTGAAATCCCCTTGTACAAAGACATAAGCACCATATTGTCCTTTCAGCTTGGCACTGGGAAACCAATACATTGGAACTTCTGATGAAACAATTAAATGAATCATTGAAACTTAGGACTGACTTTGGACAAAGTTGCCAGGCAGACGTTGCTTTCCCTTGCTATCCATTCTCCTTCTTCTTTGCTCATTCTTTTTCATTTCACAGGTCTTTTTTTTTTTTTTTAAAGTTTCCTTCAATAGAAACGTTATTATTAGATATTTTTGTCTTTTGTGAGCAAATACCTGAGTTCCTTTTAGAAGACTTTCGATTATTATTTCAGGTGCTAATAGAACAACACATGATTTGGAAAACTTTATTCCTTAAAGGAATTAAATACACCAGTAATTACACGAATGTCTTCTTGGTAAGGAAGTTCTGTATGTGGCCCCCACTTATTCATGGAGGAGTCATATCCTCATCCTTGAATGTGAAGTATCTACAAAACTTGTTTGGAGTTCTTCATGATAGATTTGTCTCCTCTCTTTTGTTTACTGTTCAATACTTTATTTGTATCAGTAGAGACACCTGGATATTTATTTATATTTATTTATTTATACTTTGTGTTGCAATCTAATGATTTATTTATACTATAAATAAATAATTAAAATGTTCCAGAACTGACCATTAAGAGCTCTTTCAATTGTTTGCTGTGTTCTGTGTGTCTCTGATACATTCCTCAATGCAGAACTGTTTTTTTTTTTTTCCTTTTAAGTACTTCCTTACTATTAGATGCTACAAGTTTATCTTGTGTGTTTCTGGAATCAACCTTTCCCACCTCTAACCCTATCTCAGGATTCTTGATTTCTTTCATTGGTGAGTGGTATCCAATATTAGGATACTAGATAAGCTCAACACGAAGAGGATATTTTTACTTCTAACAGCTAAGGATCCAGAAAATGCATATGTGCATACTGATCTGTGTATCAGACACATCCGTGTTTTCAAATGTTACTGCACGCACCTGTGTTAAACAACCATGAGATCAAACTGACAGCTGCAACTCTAGTCAATTGCCAAATTGTAATATCTGACTTTGTAATAAAAATAAATAAATCTTAGGAAAAAAACCAAATGTACAGAGAGGAGGAGGAGAGACAGAGAGGAAGATCTTTCGTCCAATGATTCACTCCCCAAGTGACTGCAACAGCTGGTGCTGTGCCGATCCGAAGCCAGGAGCCAGGAACCTCTTCCGGGTCTCCCATGCAGGTGCAGGGTCCGGAAGCCTTGGGTTGTCCTCGACTGCTTTCCCAGGCCACAAGCACGGAGCTGGATCAGAAGTGGGGCTGCAGGGATTAGAACTTGCACCCATATGGGATCCGGCCCATTCAAGGTGAGGACTTTAGCCGCTATGCCATGCTGCCGGGCCCTGTATATTTGTTTTTGCAATAAAAATAAATCTTAAAAAAAATCTTTCGCTTCTAGTTCAGGTTTTCTGACTTTATTTGTCCCCTGTAAAGAACTCAAGTTTAGCTCTTACTAAAATAAACTTTAGAAGAGCAGTTGTAAAATTGACTTCAGTTAGAATTTTCAACTTATTTGATTATCAAATGTAAGAGATACAATTTCTTGACAAACAATACACAGATGTGTTTGCACACTTGGAATAAAGCAAGCAGCAAAATGTCACCATATACTTATATGCTAATGATATGTGTATTACCAAAAGCAATGGACCCCTCCCTTTTTCTCTCTCCATTTTATATGAAAGACAGATAGATGGAAAGAGATCTTTCATCTGCTAGTCAACTTCTAAAATGCCCACTGCAGCCAAGGCTGGGCCAGGCTAGAGCCAGGAATCAGTCAGACTTATGCTTGTGGTTGCCATGAACCAAACATCTGGCTAATCATTTACTGCCTTCCTGAATTTGAAGTAGAGGAGGTGGCACATGAAACCAGGCATGCTGATATGGAGTGTGAATACTTCAAGTGGCTATTTAAGTAGTGCCTCAAGTAGCCATCCTGCCATGTCCTTCTTCTTGTTGGATTTCCAGCAGTATTTGGACAGAAGAATACTCCCCACATTGGAAAGCCTTTTTCAGTTTCAAGTCTCACATTCTCTTGTCCCTTTATCTATCTTATTGCCACCACATAAGAGCCTGGATGGCTACTTGAGGCTATTTCCCAGGCGCACTTTTCAGTTGTTTCTGCCTTCACTGATGCTCTGCACTACTAGCCTTTGAACAGTCTTCATTCTGATTTCTGTTTTGATATTCTACCCCACATTTCTCAAAGTTTAAGTACTGAACCATTCTGTAAAACAGAGTGGCCTGTCGCCAAGTGAAAGTGTGCTCTAAAGCCATGTTTGGCTTTTTATAGCGGCCTTTTAAGTGAATTCTTATGCCTCGATTAGTAATTTCCTACAGGAAATATCTGTGCAACCCTTAGTTTTTATCAGGAAGTTGTATCCACTTATCATTGTTTTTCAACCTCCTCTTTTGGTCGATGAATTATCTGGAAACAGGCTGAAAGAAGTCATCTGCTGATATGCTTCTGGCTAAAAATATTTGTTTTGGCTATGACAGGAACTCTGTCAATAACTTCTTTAGAAACACTGGTTACTCTATATCCTGAACAGGTGGCTTTTTCTCTGCCTCTTGATCCACAGCACTTAGTTGTATTTCTACTAGCACAGTGGTATTTACCTGGATTATGTATTATAATTATATGGGAACATTCTGAAAGTACTGATTTTTTAGTCCTTTAGAGATTCCTGTTTGAGTCTGAGTGGTGTCCAGACAGTGGGTAGTTTTTCCAAGATCCTTTGATTATAGTAATATGATGCTAGATTTGAAATCACTGACATTTGTAGTGGAATAGTCTTACATAGGTTGAACTTGATATTCAGTTACACCTCACTACTTCCACCTGACTGATCTAGGACATGGTATCTAAACTTTCTGAGCCCATTTCCTTCAGTATAAAATATAATCAATAGTACCAACACCATGAAAGCTTGGATTAAACAGGAAATACTTTAACTTGATGTAGCCAGCACCCTAGATGATTATACTCTAAGTCCCACCTTTTATTATGACCATCTCTTATTTTATTTCCATGACAACATTAACTTTTTTTAAAAATTGTAAATGTCACTTGCTTATGTTATCCCAAGTGTAAATCTATTCCAGTATCAGCACTTTATATCCTGTTATTGTTGAAAATAGGATCTGTGACAGAGTGGTGTTCAAAGATTAAGACACAAGACATAGTATTTGCTGTTCTTCCCTTACTCAACTGCTAATATATTTAGACTGGACATCTGGTTACTCACTCCAACTCTGTTTTAATGCCAGATCTTTCCACCTAGTTTTGGAATCATATATGATATTTGCATTCTTATTCCTTAAAATTTTAAAGAAAGATGTATTTACTTGGAAGGCAGAGTGAGATAGAAGGAGAGACAGAATGATCTTCTGTCTGCTGGTTCATTTCCTAAATGCCCATAACAGCCAGGGCTGGGCTTGGCTGTAACCAGTGTCCAGAAACTTCATCTGGATTTCCCACATGGGTGGCAGGGATTCAACTTCTTGAGACTGCGTTTGGTACTTCAGCAGGTGCATTAGCAGGAAGCCAGATTGGAATTGGAAGCAAGGTAGCTTGGTCTTGAACGCAGGCACTTTGACGGGGGCTATGGTATCTCAAGTGGTGACTTAACTTCCTGCATCATGGCCATTGTCCTTTATTGCTTCTTTCTTTAGAATTAACCTTTTGAAAAGCTGAGAATGATTCTTGCCATTCCCACCATTTTGTGGGGGTACACAATAGCAGTGGTGGTGATGGTAGATATGGGGATGATAATTGTGATGCTTTCAGGACCTGTATTATGCTCTTAAATCTGTATATATGAAATACATAGAATCTGCTCACCTTAGCTAAGTAGAAAGTTAAAAAGAAATGCCTCTTTAGTTCTTGCTTTCAGCCCAGTTTTACTTGAAGTAAAGAATACTTTCAGTCTTCAATTTGAATTGAAGCTAGGCTATAATTAATGTGAACACAATGCCATCTCATTACAGAAACACTGAAATATTAGTTGTAAATTTTAAATTAATGGGGAAAGGAATATTTGGATATAATCAATATTTTATTCACATACTGGTGATTTATCTTTGTTGCTTTATATAATGTTCTGTTCAGAAGTATTTCAATCCATAAAGGGCATCTAGGATCCATTTGTAAAGTGCTCAATCTAAGAAATATAATACTTCAGTGGCAGTATTTATCCCCACAGCAAATATCATTTCAAAAGAATCAATACTTCATCTTCAGCGTGGGGAAAGTATCACACGGGACTTTACTCAGCAAAAATGCAATTCTCATCTATGAAAATATGCTGATCAAACAATTCAATGCCTTGGTAAATTTTATAACAATTGAATAATAGCAAGGAAATGAAGCAGGAAGTATTTCTTATGTAAGACATTCTCCTGTTATAATTTAGAAATTAGTGACAATGATAAAGTAGCTTAGTTTTCAATATTATCCTTAAGCTTAAATTTTTCATGGGACTAAAGGAGAAGAGAAAGGAAGGAGATCCAGGGGAGCAGATTGGTTAATTGTTTGATATCCATGTGTGTAGTGGTAGCCAAAGGACAAGCGTGCATGGAGTGCTGTTGTGTGCACACCAAGAGGTCTCCTTACACTGGGGGACAGTTTTGCTAATGAAAAAATTAAATGTAGGTGGATAGAGGGAGGCTGAACAACCAAGTACTCACCCTGTAGAATGTTTACTTTCTGATGACTTCTTAAGAGTTTGGTGGATCTTCCTCCGTCACACTTGTCATATCACTGGTGAGAGACAGTGTGTTCCCACTCAAGTAGACTGTACAACCAAATGGTCACAACAAGAGACCATTATGATCAGTGAGATAAGCCATTCCCCAAAGGACATTATCATATGTTCTCCCTATTACAAGGCAAACTTCATGCAAAATACATCAGTAGTCCTTTCATTACTGTTTTTGTTACATCTCAGGGAGTCTGATATTCTTGTTTTTGCTTTTACTCATTGAAAAGAGTTTTTTCCCTTATTAATTTCCTCACTGACTCATAGGTCACACACAAGAAGATTTTTGATTTCCTTTTTTCATTTGTTCAGAGACACATTGGTTATTTAGTAGCATGTTACTTCATGTTGTAAATTTTCTGACTTTTTTCTTCCTGTTGTTGATTTTGTTTTATGGCATTTCATTTAGGGGGATGTATTGCAACTGTGTAATAGAGAGTATCACATGCAGATGTGACAATACAATGCAGAATGCATCTCCACTTCCAAATCAAAGATGGATTCCCAATGAAACTGCTAAATATATCTTGAAAACAGGATGCTGGACTCTCTGCCATTGTCTATTTCTAAAATATCAGGATACACTTAAATATTAGAATGAAGGACTTATAACTGATTATGAAGGACTATAACATTGTAATGGTATGTGGGAAACCAGTGGAGGATGAGGGTTCGGGGAGAAGGTAAGGGAAATCCCAGAACCTATGGCACTGTATCATAAAATAATACAATAAACAAATTTAAACAAACAAACCCCCTCAGCATTGCCCACACTGACCCAGAATGACCCGGGAAAATTTCTTATATCACACTTTCTAGAGTCAAAGCTATTGGTGTCAGAAGCTGCAGCATCACTGTGACTTGGCTGGGAGGACAAAGGGGCAGTCACCTCCTTTCGATGCCCGTGTCCAATTCAAAGCCATAGTGCAGCCTCCATAAAGTAATTAAGACTGGAAAACCGTCATTCATTACAACTGCAGAAATCACTCAGAGTTTATACTTCTAGGCTCATGTAGAACCACAGTCAAACCACTCAGCTGACATTCCTCTTCCTTCTGAATCAGGAAATCTTTTCTATGGACAGCTACTGCATAAAGAAAAAGGAACTGGTCACCAGAGGTGAAGACATCAACACAAGAACATAGAAAATATGAAGCTAGGAAATATGATACGTCCAAAAGAATAGTTTCCAAAAATACCATAGTTTTCCAAAAATAAATCTTAATTTGAGGCAATATATTGAATGTCTGAAAAAAATCAAAATAATGATCCTGAGAGAACTCAATGACATACAAGAAAGTATAGACAGATTACTTAAAGAACTGTTAGTTGCCAGTCCAAGGGACAATAAGGATGGATAGCATACCCATGCCTCTACTCCAAACCAAGCCTTTAATCTGGGCAGGTAACTCATGGAGATTCAGAGCAGAAAATTATCTCAGATGCTCTTGAAATGCAGTCAGTAGGGATCAGAGACCTAGTTTCCAGAATTTAGGGATAAAGAGCGGGAGACCTAGACTTTGGGGAAACTAGGATATTTAGCATTGGAATAGAAAGCTAGGCACCGACTAAGACCAAATACCAGGATGTGAAAAACTAAAACCAAATAGCCAAGCACAAGTACCATAAGCCATCAGTGAGAATGGCTCAACACTGACTCAGAGCTGTGGGTAACCAGGACACCTTAGAGCACCAGGATCCAGGCCAGGACAATGCCTGCGTCAGAGCAGTTTAATCTCCCAACAGCAGATGTTTGAGTGTCACAAGGGTAGGATGTAAAGCATATGATTATAGGGGTGATCTGTTTACTCCAGAGTAGGAATTCAAATACACGGGGTTTGTTTTTCACAAAAGTTGTTCCATTTAAATTTTTTGGTATACATGTCTTATGTAAAGTGCCTTAAATATTCTTTCCCCTTTATTCAATTCATTAAACATTTATTACTTGTATATTGTGGCCCAGGAATAAACTATGCACAGGAGATAAAGAGATGTGTATATTGTGACACTTGACTTTATACAAGTAAACAGATAGGACTGATGCCTAAATGCAATTAGTATCACAAGGAAGATAGGCAGAGGGTACTGAGGGGTATAACTTGAGAATGCGAAGCCAAAGAAGCTCTCCAGGAGAAAAGAACTACAATATGAAGGGTAAAGGCTAAGGCAGGTCTTCAGGCAGCTGGGTAGAGGTAAGGGACATTGTAAAATGGGGAAGAGAGAATCCTTGCCTGAAAGACTGCAAGACCATTGTGGCAGGATATAAATAGTAAGTGGTGATGCAAGAACTGCCAAGGAATAGCAGAACATGAGATAAAAATTAAACAGGGGTTGGATCCTAGGGCCTTGAGTAGTAGGATGAGAAATTTCAGTATTGTCTTTAGCTAATAAGGAACTGCTGGAGAAATTTCTGCAGGGGGATCGCATGGTCAGATTTGTTATTGAGACAGCATTCTTGGTGACAGGGAAAGACTGATGTAAGTTAAAATCTCAAAGAAATCTTAGAAAGATGCTCTGGTTAGAAATGTTGACAGCCTGAGCTAGAGAAGTAAGACTTAAAAAAAGAGAAGAATAAATCCATAGGTAGGAAAGCATCTATTAGAAGCAGAAATTTAAATTAATTTTTGGTGAAAGAATTTAAAGTTTGGTGAGAGCAAGGATATATAAATATAGAAATGCATTGAGTTGTACTCTTAAGATCTATGTACTTCATTGTGTGTAGGCTGTATCTTCATGTATTTTTTAAAAAGAGAAATTTGCTAAAAATTTTCTTTCTAGCAGAGGGAATGTGAGTTATGTTTTGTCTTTAGTGTAAAAGGCATCTTTCTCAGCTTTCCTGCAGAAAGCAGATCTGTGCGCTTACGGGTGAGACTTCCTTGGGGCTGTTTTGGCAGGAAATGAAAGAAAGGGGGACTGAAGAATGGGAAGTAGAAACAATACAAGGAAGTTGTTGAGGTGGAACTACTTTGGGAAAGAATCCTTATTCCATTGCAAGGAACTTTATGAATAAGAGAATGAAACACACTTTTGGGGAAGTGATTCCCAAAAGTATTCCCTGTTCTCCACTGGTCAAAAGTTTGCCCCACATGTCTAAATGAATGTATAGATACAAGTGGCTCCACCTACGGTGTACTTTGCTTTGCTATCAACATAAGCTCCAGTGTGGAAAGCAAATGGCACAAAATCCACAAAGGGCACACTAGGGGTGGGGCTGAGAAGAGCCAAATTTTCACCCCTTGATCCTTAGATTAGTGCATGATCACGACTGAACATATGCACCACATCAGGCAGGACAGCTCTTTCTCCTATGTGGTGTTTTTCCTGAGCTGATGCCTTACTTGGGCTCTTGACAAGACTGCCACTTTTGTTGTTGTTCTTATTGTGGTTTGGTTTTTTGTTGTTGTTGTTGCAGCTACTTCTGCATAATTCATATCAGATAAAATCAATTATCCCATGACCATTGCCACACTTTTCTTTTTTTTGCAATAAAATGGATTGCTTGATCTGAGAAGATGTGTGAAATATCATGCAAAAATTAAGCACATTACAAACTTTCAGATGGTGGTGCTCCAAGAGGCACTTTGAACAGAGAAGACAGTCTCTATGGAAACTGATGTAAACTTGGCCAAAATCAATTTGTTGTTCCCTTCAGAGTGAAAGAGTTCAGTGTAAGCTACATGTTACTGAGTAGTTGGTTTTTTCTTGAGGTTTTGCACAATACAGGATTTTTTCACATTCAGTAGTGATTTCTGTTATTAGGAAATATGGCCATCAGCAGTAAGACTAGCCAAGTCAAGCTTTGTGATACCTGGTCCTATGCACAATCTTCACTTACAGCTAATATCTTTCCACCATGGATACTATGTTCAAGGAGAGAGACTTGCTGGCATTCACTGCAAAATTCACTCTGTGTAGCTAGTGTTTGCTTGCATCCTCTATACTTTCTAGGACCTTTCCTGGCCTCAACAGTCATGAACTAGGTTCCCCATGTAGTGGAACATCTGGCAAAGGTTCACATGTAAATACTTTATTGAGGACTGCTGCTCCATATAGCAGGCTTGAGGACAGCAAACTGAGAAGGAGAGTGAACCAATGTAAGAATATTTCACCAAGTTGCCCACCATTTCATGCGACTTTCTTGAAAACTCCCAGGATCATTCCTCTTGGGATGTGACAGAAGTACTTACCCAGAGCTCCCATCTCTAGTTCTCAAAGGTTACTTCATGGGGTAACTGTCTGTGCTTCTGGGCATAATATGGAACAGGATCCTGAGATATCCCTCTCTGTAACTTCCACAGAAAATCTTCAAGGTGGAAGGTGAGGTATGTATTGTATGACAAATGCAAAGTGTGTAGGACTAATGCAGAGTTCCATCAGGTTGCACCTGCGTGATTTGGCCAACATATGGGTTATGAATGTTATATGAAACAGTCCTCAAGCTCTCATATACCTTATGGCTGCCTGCTATTTTTAGGGAGAAAATGCAAAGCCACTTAAATCTGAGTTCCTAAGTTGAAAACTAGAATGTTAAATATTCTGTTTAGTAATGTAAGTTGAGTATACATTTAGCGAGACTGTATCATTATAGAGTTAAGAGAACTGAAGAATTAGGCTAATCTGTTGCATCTGTGTTTGTGTGTTTTACTTTTTTTTTAATGTACTGTTTTTCAGGAGAGTATAGATTGGAAATCTGACAGGAAGGACTAGTAGATATATTTTCTCTATTCATCTGCTGTTTAGCAGATTGTATTCTCTATACAATTTTGATAGATTTACTTATTTGTTTGAAAGGCAAAGTGACAAATAGGGAGAAAAAGGGAAAAGAGAGAGGAGAGAGAGGTCAATTTTTGGTCTGGTGTTTCACTCTCCAAAAGACTGTCATAACCAGGGAGGAGTCAGACCAAATCCAGGAGTCAGAACTCCACTCAATTCTCTCATGTGGGAAGGACTTGGAAATTGGAGCCATCACCACCAGCATTTGTTGCTGCCCAGACATTTGTAAGGATTAGGTGAATAACTTTAGGGCATTACAAGACTATTATTAGTCAGTAGACTCTATAATAGGGACCATATTTTACACTTCTTTTGAATTTGTAGCTCTTTACAGAATACAGTGTTAGAGATTGAATGAACATTTGATTGGCTGTATTTGAAGCTGAAATTGTTAGTGTCAAATCAAGGATTTCTTACTATCTGGGTGAGAAAATGTCAAAGTTTCACTGTAATTTTAATACTTGTACCTGCATCCTTTGCAAAGATTACTGATATCATGACCCTTTCCCTAGTCCTGTGCTCTGCCCAAACCCCATGCTTAAACAAGAGCAGCTACATTCTTGAGCTCTGAATCTTGGTCTGTGGATTACTGGGTCTCAGTTCATAGCTTGCTTAAGTCCCCAAACTGCCTTTGCCTTTTTTTATTTTTCATCTCATTGTCACCACACTTTTACCTACCGAAGTGGCTATAGTTTCAGCAGTCTGTCATAAATATCGCATTAGATCAGAGTGTTCATGGCTGGCTCTAAGCCTGAGTATGACTTTAGGGAAGGTTAAATGGGCTGTTAGGCTGTGCCAATGGAAATCAGTGAGTTTGGTAGTAAGTATCACGCCACAGCTGTATTTGCTGATTGGGCAGCAGCTTCTGTTTGGTTGAGCCTTGTACCCCAATAGCAAGATAGCAGATGAAATCAAGGATAAAGTATCTTTTAAATAAATATTGAACAGACAGTATGCCTTATTTTCAAAATCTTCAGTCTTGATTTGGTAAAATCTCTGAATGCTACAGTGTTATCTCATTTCCTTGGAGTAACTGGAGTAATATCTGAGTGCTAATTCAGGCGTTTTACAAATTATCCCTACTCTGTATCTAAGAATATAATTGAATGTGTTTTAAAGGGTCTTGAGTGAAGACTACTTTATGACTTCACAGGAAATGTTTTGTTACATGAATATGCCACATTTGGATTTTATTATATACTCTATACAGAAAGTTTTTACTATATGAATACACTACACTTGTGTAATTTTTTTTTTTTTTGCTGCTAGATAACCAGCTGGATTATATAACACTCATCTCTGTGTTATTAATGCATTTCTTCATGTTCTAGCATTTAGAGCATGTTCACTGAATGAACAAATAAATGGATACAGAACAACCACTGAATTTGTGATGCCATTCAGGATCATTCAGTTTGAGATTAAGATGTCTACACCCCATGTCAGAGGACCTTATTTTGATTCCCAGCTGTGGTTTCTAATGTCAATTTCCTATCAATGGTTCAAGTAGTTGGGACCTGATATTAAAGCTGGCAGGTCCTGTTTGTGCTTTTGGCTCCTGATTTTGGCCCTGACCCCATTTGTTACAGGGTGAGCCAATAAATTAGAGCTCTGACACTTGCCAGTTTTTTGCTGTCCCTCTGATTCTCAAATAAATACGTGAACATTTCTTTTAAAACTAGAATTTTCTCAGAATGCTCGAGGAAACATTGACAGTGGATCCCTAGATTGTCCAGTGAGTATTAAAGCAAAGGCAAAAAAAAAAAAAGATCAGAAGTATAGCTTTAATCAAGTGAAACGTCATTCCATGAGTAGAAAATATAGGTTTGCATTCTACTTTATCAAACTGGTAGAGTCAGCTTTCTGCTCATGAGGTACTGGATGTGTAGACTTGGAGAATGCTTCCAGGCAGCCAAACCAGATCAATTGGTTGATTAACAACTGAAAATCTATCGTTAAGTTGTGAGTTTTCAGATAATTAGCTTATTTAATTTTTAGATGGGTTATCTCAAAGTTTGTAAGAAATAACACTACATGAAAATAATGACCCTCCTCTTTTAAATTTATGATTTGTTTTTCCTCTTAATTTTATTCAGATCAATAATGAAGAATTTTCAAGGGAAATGATTTTATTTTTTACTCTAAGTGTGAAATTATCTATGGGCTGTTGGACTGACAGTATTTCTCTTTGTGTCATGCTTTTTCAGATTGCTAGGAATACATGAATGAGTAGCTATTGAAATTGATATTTCAATGAGATGGTTATTTTGCCTTGCTTGGTTGTCTGATAGAGCAAATCACATGAACATTTTTTTTTTAATATAGTAAAGAAGGATCCTAGCATTATTGGAACCTGTCCTGACTGGACATGGTATCTTTATCTCATTTTATTGCTTTAAAAGTTGGTAATACCAACTAATAGTTAATATTTTATTATAAATCTTGAATTAATATTTATGAGTTTTATATGTGCATAGTTTTTTCTACTTTATCATACTTTTAAATTAGGATTGTTTTAGAAGGACGAAATTCAATGCATTTCATGCTTTTCTATAATTTTTGAATAGCTTTGATAACAAAGTATTAAATTACTTTAAAGATCAAAAGTACTTATTCATCAACTATTTAGAGCAACCATTATTTAAAAAGGTAATTGGGCAGTTTTTTTGCAAGTTGTTTTATAGTTATTGATCCTTCTTTTGAGATTTTTTTTTCATTGTTCTGATTTCATTTTTTCCTAACTTCAGATGTCAATTTTTTTCTTTGTTTTTATTAAGTTGCAGATACTTCTAAATTAACTGGCTTTTTAGACTCTCTTTATAAAGCTCTGTTTATTTTTATTTACTTGAAAGTTTGGGGCAAGGGAGTGAGTAAGAGCGGCAGCACACGGGGCAAGAAAAAACAGTGAGCAAACGATCTGTAACAGCAATTTCCTTTTGTCAATGATTTCATTTTCTGCCATTCTGTTACCTGTGGTCAATTGAGGCCTGAAAGTATTAAATGGAAATTTCCAGAAATAAGCAATTTGTACGTTTCTACATTGTCTGCCCATCTGAGTAATGTGATGAAATCTGCCATCTCGTGTCATCTCACTCTGGATGTGAATCATCACTTTTCTCTAGTGTATTCATGCTGCAAATGCTACTCACCTCTAGGTCTCTTAATAGATGCCTCGGTTATCAGATCAGACGTGGCAGTATCACAGTGCATGTGCTCAAGTAACCATTACTTTTTAAAAAATGGCTTCAATATCTGAGGCTAATGATGACCCATTATTAACATGTGTCAAAAAGAAATCATAAGGTGATTCTTTAAGCAAAATGGTACATTATGAATGAAATAAGGAAAAAATGAATGCTGGAGTTCTAAGATATACAATCAGTTTATTGCTTCTAATTTCTTACTGTTTCTAATTAGTGAATTAAGCCTTTTGATAGGTATGGAAATGTAGGAAAAAACTGTTTACTTAGTGTTCCAAGCCATGTGTGATTCTATGCATCCACATCCACTGGAGTCTTGGTGCATGTCCTAGTTGGAAAAGTTGGGACTGTGGTAGCCAGAGTTCTCCAGAGAAACAGAACCAATAGACCACACAAGAGTCTGTGGAAAGATGAAGTTAAAATAAGTTGTTTTGAATCTGAAGTGTTTCAGCATCCATATATTGCTTTTTATAATTCATTTGTATTCTCAATGTACTTTTGAAGACCACTTGTGTATGTACTTATATGTCACATATACAAAAATACATGATTTATTTAATGGACCTAGACGACTTAATTGTGGACCCTGAGAAGTCTCACAATATCTGGTCTGGTGTGTGAGTTCGATACTCAAATGAGTCAGTGAGACCTGGCAACTGGGAAAACCAATGGTGTAAGTTCCATTTTGAGAGTACGAAAAGATTGATGTCCAGTTCTAGTGAAAATGAATTCATTTTACTTCTCCTTTTTGTTTAGTTAGTCCTTAAGAGATTGGATGAGACTCACTCACCCACACTGGGGAGAGCAGTCTGCTTTGCTTAGTTGATTGATTCCAAAGTTAATATTATCCAGAAATGTGCTCAGTCACAAACATGTTAGGAATCATATGGAACCACTTTCTGAGAATCATGACACTCAACCTGTCATATAAAATTAGCCATTTCATTCTCCAAATTGTAACTCAATGATATAGCTGAAAGCTAGTTGCTCCCCCTAGAAACAGTACTGTGTAAGAGACAGAGTCATAGATCATCATAGTAAAGATGAATAAAATGTCTGGTATAGAAGTTCTGATTATTCTCAACTGTCATTGTTAGCAAATAAAAAATTCTTGTGAGAAATCTATTTTTGATCAGATTGAAGAAAAAAATGAAATAACCTATGAAGGAGTATCTGCACATATTTTGTGTGAATGAGTACCTTGGAACAATATAAAGATGATTGGAATAATTGATGGTCAAAAATAGGAGTCCTTTACAGAGGTAAGAAAATGTGAATGTTTAAATTAGAGAATGAAATTTTACTGGACCAATTAGAGGACAAATATTTATGTGATTGGAACCCATGAAGGTGAAAGGAAGAATAAGATTAGGTTAGAAAGGATCAAACTATTGTCTCCTTTTTTAAGATCCCTCATAAAAATGGATAAAATGTTAAAGATTAATGTTGGATACAAAGGATTGTTGAGGGACTTTACATTATTGCCCAAAATGTACAAGATGACACAATCCTAACTTCATTGCTTTTGTCAAATGCTGGGGAAATGCCCATGAAATATTTGCTATGGAGACAGAAAGCAACTGGTTTCTGAAGAAACACATTATGAAGATATTTCATATTCATAGACATTAGAAATAGGTTCTGTGGTTGGCAGAGTGCTTTAAAGAGTAATGTGAAACCATTTGCATTTGCTGCTGCTTATTTGTTCAATTGTCTTTTTTTTTTCTACCTCTGCAGTATCAGGGAGTGAAGTAATAATTGCATAATTTCAAGCCAGTCTATGAAGCACAAATTCTAGGCCTTTCTAATGTCCTTAATTTACTAGCTGACCTTGTTTAAATTACTGCAGTGACCCTCTCATCATTCATTTATGGAGAAATCAAACTAAAGATGTGAATCTTTAGATAATTCTGCTTCTTTTAATGACAAAGTTCTGTAATACTGTGATTCAAATTTCTACTAATATTTGATCATAATTTCACCTTTAATTTTTTCATGTGTATCTTTATCCATATCTGCCAGTATTCATAGATATATCTATAGATATCTGTGTCTATATGTTTATATCAAGGAATGTAGACAGATATAGATATAAATGTCAATAGATAGGTATAGATATCTAAATATATTCACGTACCTATTGATATAGATATATTTGGGTATATACATATACATATACATATTGATTGGGATAGAGATAAATAGGCAGAGAGAAAAGGATAGAGATTTTCTGTGCTACGGGTCACTTCCCAACCAAATGTCCACAACAGCCAGAGTTGGGCCGGTCTAAAGCCAGCAGCTTCTTCGAAGTCTGCTTTGTGAGTACAGAGTTGGTAACACGTCAATCAATCCTTTAACATCCAGGACTCAAACTGATGCCCCTATGGGTTGCCAGCATCACAGTAGGCAGCGTAAGTCCCTGTACCACAACACTGACCCTAAACTTCTTTTAAGAGGATTAAATATTTCTAGCCTGAAGTTTTTTTAAATAAAGATTTCTTATTATTTTTTGAATTTTTATTAGAAAGTCAGATATATAGAGAGGAGGAGAGACAGAGAGGAAGATCTTCTGTCCATTGATTCACTCCCCAAGTGGCCACAGTGACTGGAGCTATACTGATTTGAAGCCAGGAGCCTCCCCTGGGTCTCCCACATGGGTGCAGGGTCCCAATACTTTGGGCCGTCCTGGACTGCCTTCCCAGATCACAAGCAGGAAGCTGCATGGGAAGCAGGGCTGCCGGGATTAGAACCGGTACCCATCTCTGATCCTAGCGAGTGCAAGGCAAGGGCTTTGGCCACTAGGCTACTGTGCCAGGTCCAGCCTCAAGTTTTAAATTGTGAAGATGGCTTTCTCCATAAAATGTTTTCTTTGTCTCTCCCAGGTACCTTAAGACTGATTCAGAAAGATTCTGGATATTAAATAATACATTTATGTGTTGCTAACCAAATAAGAACTTGGGCCATCTTTCACTGCTTTTCCATGTTATAAACAAAGAGCCGGATTGGGAAGTGGAGCAACCAAACTGGCGCTCATATGGGATGTTGACACTATAGGCAGAGAATTAGCTTGTTATGCCATCATGGCAGTTCCAGAATCACTGCATGTCTTAGTATCTTTCTTAATTGGATAGAATTTCTTCCTGCATATTTGAAACTATTCATTATGTGATACTCTTAGGTCCTCAGTTGATACAGTGTTCTATCTTCTTACATTGACAGTTTCCACTCCTTTTCAGCCTTTGCCTCTTTCAGCAATATTTCTTTATCTGTTCATTTGCATTAGCTTTGTCATACTGAAGCTGGAAAGACTAAGAAATGACTAGGTTAATTTCCTAGGTAAGAAGGTTTTTGAAATAATGCTGTCAACTTCCTGTCAACAGGGTATGTGTCCTGAAACAGTTGCAGAGGGGTGTTGAGGTAGACTGTGTTTTCTGTGGGCTGGTTTCTCTTGGGATCTCTGGGTACCACTGTGGGGGCCTGATGAGGTTGGGTTGTCTCA
The DNA here is from genome assembly GCF_017591425.1 of Ochotona curzoniae. Classification (NCBI taxonomy): domain Eukaryota; kingdom Metazoa; phylum Chordata; class Mammalia; order Lagomorpha; family Ochotonidae; genus Ochotona; species Ochotona curzoniae. The sequence continues at coordinate 19,063,803 of NW_024465582.1, read as the reverse complement.
GGACTGACTCAAGAGTGTGAGGCTAAACTTCCAGTTGGAACTATAGACAGAATTTTATTAGAATATACGATTTGTACTTTTACCATTTGTGATCTGGTTAGTTTGAATTCAGAGTTTAAAAGGGATGTGGATGACAGTCAATAAACCTAAGACACTAATAGATGCATGAGTCAACTTTGGCTCAAGTTTTTGCTCTTTTATTGAAAAAGCAATGACCCAAGACATTTTCATAGACACTGATGTTGTTTGTGTACCAGAACCAAAGTGAATTAACGTTTGTGATTTCTAAAACATTGTTTACGCTTAAAATTGAACTTCTATTTGAAAGCAGATAGAACCCATTGTATTAAAATATGAAGTTGAAAAAACAATAGTTTATTTCACTTTTAGATGTTGTTCCTAGAGATAATTTGGTATGGCTTATTAACTTTCAGCTCTCATCCACGAAACTATTACTTCCTTCAACCAATGTTATTTAATTAGTTTTGTTCTCCAGATTTTTACTTGAGCAGTTAGAAATCAATGGCTGACAATAAACCTATGATTGAAATTTAGGGATTTATTATATCTAGAGAGCAATGATTTAGAAATGTAATATGTCAAACTTATTTAAACTGGTTAACAGAAGAAGAATTGAATCTCCCAAAATAGCATCACTGTGTAGACTGTGCCAGGAACTTAAGGGGAAGTTGACCCAGTCTGAGAAGTGAGGAGTTTTGCTGTAAATCTCAGCATCAGACTTTTCAATAGGTTTCATTTCCTCCTAGATTATTCAAAAGCCATGTTAAGAAAGAATGCTATTACTTATAACTTTGTCCTGTGGGGATTTAAAAAAATACTTTCTGCTGCTCAGGCAAAGCAGTCATGCACATTTGCCTATTTATTCATATTTTTATTCATTCAATGCAATTGTCTTAGATTGTACTGTGAAGTAACCTGGTTGATGGATTGGAGAAGAGCTTTAGAGTCTGAGATAAAGAAAAAAGTGAGAATATCCATGAGGCTTTGTATAGATAAATAGGGTATTATGGAGTAGTTGCTCATTTACTGAGACTGTGGAAGGAGGCATTTTAAAGGTTATGGGGTAGGAATCATAATTGGATTTTGGGGATACCTACAGATTTAACAAACCGAATATTAAGTTATTGCACTAAATATGAACATTTAGTTAATAAATAAAAATTTCAATGGGAAGATCAATCCCTAAACTTTAGTAATCCCACCTTTTTGAAAAGGGGCCTCCTCTTAATTAGATAGCCAACACACACACACACACGCACGCACGGAGAAATTGTAGGAAATATATGTGGATAGTGGTCAGTGTATAGCATTCAGATAATGTATGCTTTTGATAAAGATGGGAACAATTCATGCATTATGACAAGAGGGAATATGGGGGTATGGGTAAAGTTCTACACAGGCTAGTAAACTTAGTGTAGGTGGGATATGGTATTGGTCTTCAACCACTGATTGGTTAAAGAAATGGGAGACAATCATTTTGGCTGAGAGTAAGGATGGAGCTAATGTGGGGGTCTGGGGAGACAAAAATATTAAAGAAGTGCCTGAGGAGTTGGAAAATCAGAGCAATATAGACTATTTCTGTGTAGTATTATTGTCTTTTGATACTCAAGATTGTATTTGCCAGTCACTGGAGTTCTGTGTTTCCCTGCAACAATATTTACCTGCTAAGTTTAGATATTCAGTAGACACAGGACTAGGTTTTAGAACATGGGCATTTTATCAGTTAAGTACAGAAAAGCAGGGTAGCCAAAAGATGTGTAGAAGCAGTGATTGAAATGATGGATTTTGAGGTATAAACTTGGCAGGAAGAGAAAGAGGGATTTGAGACGGGTTGGTAGGATCAATGAATTGAATATCCCAAGAGGGGCAAAGTTCTGAATTAAGTATGGCAGGGAAAATGAACTGGAAAAATTGGATTAGATTGGTAATTGATATTTGAAATTGAGATCATGGCTCTCATCCAGGTATACAGTCTAGGTTGTAATCACCCAAGTGTGTGTGTGTGTGCACAAATAGCACTGTGGATAAGCCAATGCCTGCTTTACCCACAACAGTTTGAGTGTTGGCTGTTACACTTCTGACCCAGAATTCTTCTAAGGCACGTTGGAAGGCCGTGAAGGCAGCCCAAAAGCTTGGGCCCCGGCACCTATGTGGGAGATCTGAATAAAGCCCCTAACTCTGGTTTTGGCTTGGTCCAACTCTCACTATTGTAACCATTTGAGGAGTGAACTAAGATGGATTATCTCTCTTTCTTTCTCCTTGTTACTTTGCCTTTCAAATAAATAAAATTAGAATGGGGGGGTAAGGTCAAGAAACGGATAGGTCATAGTACCAAATGGACTCATTATTTGAATAAGTCATCACTAATAAATTGTAAGAAAAGTTATGGAAATGAAGATAAAATCCAGAGTTCCAACTTTTCAATCCAGGTCACAGGAAAAGCATAATAAATAATTGTTCTAAAAAGTGACAGCAGTTGAAAAATACATTTTTAAAATCCTAACTTTGAAGGCAGAGCTGACAACATGTTGTGTGCTTTACTCTGTCAAATTCAGTTTTTCAGGCAGTGTCCTACACTAGGCAGACTTCTGGAATGACAACGGTTGGAGCCTTGACAAATGGGTGTGCTAGAGAAACAATGGTGAGAAAAGGAAAGATGATTCCAAAGGAGTCTTTCTAATTAAGGATAAATGGAATTTGAAATAGTCAAAAAGAGTGGGAAAAATCCAACTGACCAAGAAGAGAAGCAAAATATCAGCTCCTTTTCAGTGGCTTGGAAGTATTGAAGAATGGAAGTATGGAATTTGGGGAGAGTTTTTAGAAAGTAAGAAAGCTCTAAGGTTACAGGATAGTGTTGAGGGGTGAAGAATATGAGGCTGAGATTTGCAAATAGTGATGAAATATTGGAGTAATTGGACTGGAATGGAGGAAATAATCTTTGAGAGGAAAGTAGCACTGTGAAAACCATTAAATGTTTTCACTGCAGCTGTGATGTAAAGGAAGCTATAAAAATGTGATGATGTCATGATTAAGAAACTTATAGTTTAAGTTTAAACATTTCTGAACTTTTAAAGGGAAGCATAAGAGTGTGCCTTGATTAAGACGCCGATTGTGACACTTGTGTCTCTATCAGATAGCTTAGAAGCTACAAGTGTCTTAACTATAGAGAACAATAAAATGTATAGTATTGGAAGACGCTAAGTGGTATGATAAGGTTAGCTTCCTCATCTACAGAATGGATAAGCTGTCATTATATCTGACTTTATCATGTACTTAATATTATGATCTTCTACCTTAAAATATGAAATAAGGCGAATAGTATCCATCTGTTCTTATTGCTATGATAATTAATACAAGAGATAAGAAAGAGCTTGGAAAATCATTGACTGGCGTATTACTCAATACTCCTTTAAAAGCTTATCTATTTATTAAAAAAAATAGAAAGGGGGAGGGAGAGAGAGGAAGAAGGGAGGAAGAGAGGAAGAAAGACAAAGGCTGATAGAGCTTCTAGCTTATGGCTGACTCCATCTTCAAATAACTTCAGTAGCCAGGGTTGAATCAAGTTGAAACCATGAGCTTACAATGTAGCCTTTCTTTCTTACACGAGTGGTAGGCCAAGGACTACATTGTCAGGAAACTGTAGTAGGGAGAAAACTGAAAGTTGGAGCCAGATACTGCTGCATAGTGTGTAGGATTCACCTTGCGGATTTCACAAATAGTTTTTCTTTGTATTTGATATGTGCTATTCATATTTGAATCCAGCGTGCTTGTTAAATCAGAGTCGGGAAAATTCAAACAGTTGACAAGGAATAGACCAGAATAACAGTTGACAAGGAATAGACCAGAACATAGGTGAAGTGTTGGGGAAATTTTTCAGTACCTTTCAAGCCACATTAAAGCTGAAAACTCATTTTGTAATTTGGCATTGGCTTGTGTTATATTATTATTAGTGTGCCACGGAGAAATAAATTGATTAAAATTGATTCTGATCTGTCCCAAATCAGTGTGACCTCCTCTTTAATAGGTCCAAATCAAGCAAGCCTTTCTTATATTCAGCTCTTCAAGAGTAGCTCCATTCATAAAGGTAATTTGAGATTATACAACAATTCCAGCCGTGAGAGACAAAGAAAGTCCATTGGAATATGGAGAGAGTTTAAGATGAGAAATGAAAGAGACTTCTGGCAAGTCTGAAATCCATGTATTTAAGTTGTTTTTAATCTATGTCTTAGGTTGATACAGACTTGAGATCATTCTTATGGCAGTGATATCAAACTTTATGACACATAAGAAACTTTGGGGAACACTTTCAAAAAGCAGCAATTCTAACCAGCAGATGTTACGTAAGGTTCAGGTGTCTTCAATTCTGGAAAGTTCCTAGGGTGATTCTGATCAAAGGATTCGTAGTTGGCACTTGGAGAAACACTAATGATGATAATAAGCTTACCATGTGAAAAAAAAATGTAGTTTTTTGTAAGTTTCTTTCTGCTGTTCTTTGTTTTTGAGTTGCTATAATTAATATTGTGTGATGTACATGAGTGAGGTTTTAATATACCTAACAGGGAAAATTACTGTAGCAATTATATATGTGAAATATCATCACCTCCAGAAAAGGATCAGAATAAGTTGTTCCTTTATTGATCTTTAGCAAAAGATGTTAGCTAACATTTCCCCCCTTTTTTCCTCTGGCTTCTTTAATCATGATTGTCCATTTTCTTTGCAATGTAATGATGGGTAAAGAAAATTAAATGCATGCCCCCTAACTGTAGTTTCCAAAAAATTCAATTTTGCCGATCTAACTTCTTTTTAATTTCAGATATCTTAGGGGCAGAGAATCAAGAATCAAATTTATAAGATTAGAAAATTCATCAAATGTCACCTCGTATGTTCCTGGCCTTTGGCAGGGTAACATCTGAATAAATCTATTGCAATTGTTCTTATGAAAGGTTCGGAAGTATCTGCATATGTGCTGTGATATGACTCCACATGCACTTGTATTTTCCTACTTTGGAGTCTTACACTGTAAACTCATTTATTTATGCAGTGCATAATAATATTTAGAGAATTTCTAGGCAAGAAAAGGACCTGATTTTCTAATTGACATCTGGAGACCCTATACACTCAGCACATACTGTCCATGGGAACCATGAATAATTTCCTGGGAGAAAGAAGTATCAGCATGTGTCCTTTAAGCGGGTTAGAAGCAGCACCAGAAATATTCTCTTTACTTGGGGGATATTCTCGTTACTGTCACAGGATATTCTGTAGCCCATTATCACACTAAGTGCAAGTGATGAGAATAATAAGGTAGGCAAATGGCAAAAATTAATGTTATTCACCCTTGTTTACTAAGCAATTATTTTGGATTGTCTTCCTTAATCTCTGTTTTTCAAAATTTCTTTTGTGGAGAGGTGTTAGCCAGAAGAGTGGACAGAGCAGGTCAACTCTGTGACAATGAGAAGGCCAAACAGCTAACTACAAAATGTTGAACTAGGTCAGTTTGTATGTTAAAATGTATTGGCACTCACTTGTTCCTGCCAAGCTTCTGTGGCTCTTGCAGGGTGATTTAAGTGTTTAATGAGTGCTTGTAGCCTTTCCAATTCAATTCAGGATACAGTGATATAAGTGCTTTTGACTTGATTTTTTTTTTTAGCCCTGTGATTAGAAATATGGAATTTTGTTTTTTAGTACTAGAGGTGATATGAAGGCCATCCCTTCCTTGGGGAGCACAGTGAGATCTTGAGCCATGACTTGCAGCACCTCAGGAATGTCCTTGACTGTGGTGGAGAATTTCTTTTCACTGGGGCCCTCCAGACATTTAGATGTTGGATAGAGTGGGTTCTGGAGTTCATGTGGGAACTGGATTGTTACTGGTTGTATGGGTTTTGGCAAGCAACCAAATGCCAGGAATTTACATAAGTTAAATGAATATTAAAGCATCAAGTTAGGGGCCTCACTCCCTGCGAACTATTGTACTTAGTAACTAAATAGGGTCAAGGATTGGGACAACTTTATTCTCGGTGTGGGTTAAGTTGGCCCCAGTGAGTTGCAGAAGATGTTGCACTGACAGAAAGTAAAGTCATCCCAAGACTTTACTTAATGCTGTTTGTGTCTTACAATAAATATTTATTACTCTGGTGAAAAGAATTTTCCTTGTGTGCTGTATTCCATCTTCTGGGAAGAAAATATTGAGCCAAGAGGGCGTTTATCATTCTAGAATTTATTGGCTTTTACTGTTTATTTATTCTTAAAAGAAAACAGTCCTTACACCAGGAAGTGGTAACGTGACAGTACAAAACCCACAGATGGATGGTGGAGAAAACTTGAAGTGACGATGACACAGGCTATCTTTATAGTGCAATTTTCCAGAAAATGGCCCTAGCCGGGAAGCAAGTGGCAGTGATCTTGGTTGGGAGGTCTGATTCTCACTGATGTGAATCTTGGGAATGGAAAGCAGAGTTCTGCTCCTGCTTGAGTGTGAAGGGAGCAGCACTTACATAGCACTTGTGCATCACCACTGGAGTCCTGTCTGCTGCTGTTTCTCTATCCTGTCTCACTCCTCTCTTCCCTATCACCGTTTCTTTTGTGTGTGGGATTTTTGTGTTTCTGTTATGTTAATTTTATGCTCTTATCACAGAATGCTGCAAACTGGGTAATTGATAATAAGCAGAAACTTATTTGATCCTTGGATGGGAATTCTAAAAACATGGTCTAGGAATCATGTGAGATTATTATTGCTGTGTCATAACGTGGTGGAAGCCTTCACATGAAGACAGATCATGAGGAAGCCAACCTCAAGCTAACAGCAAATATTCTCATAATAACAACATTAATTCATTCATGAAGGCAGAACTTTTGGAATGAGAATCTAAGGCTTGGTAGAATGTTTGTGAAGTAAGAGAGTAGAGGCTGCAGCAAGAAATGCTCCAGCAGGCCAATGTATAGCCTACTTTCTCCTGCATCTTTGATTTTGCCTGGACAGCCCAAGGGCTCCAAAGAAGTTTCATTTAATGAAACATTTTCTCTGGGGGAATTCATTAACCTCTTTCACTAGCAGACAAGGAAATTTCCTCAATGAAAGAAATTTCATGTTAAGGGGTATTGTGGTAAACAGCAAGAAAACTATCAATAGGACAACAGAAGTATATCACTCATTTAGAGATAGGAACTTGAGGCCACGTAAGCAGACTGAATCTTTTGTATTCTGGCTACACAGTGTTTCAAGGTCACTAGGAACCTGTTGTGGTTTAGAGAAGGGCAGGCAGGATGCAAAGAGGCTGAAGCCAAGTCTCATGAGGACTGGGTGGTGTTCAGGAAAATCAAAGAAGGAATAGGATGCCAATTTTTATAGGCATTGAGCAGCTATATGGAAGGAAGGTGACATCTGTTTCTCACTGACATGAGAACCACATCATAGGATGGAAACGTTGGGAAGCAGATCTAGTGTTAGTGATTAGCAATTGGTGTTGTTTCACAACAGTGCAGTGTTGCCTTGTACCTTCAGTGATTCTGAGCAGCCCATTTAGTGGAAGCAGAGTTCCAGCAAGACAAAGAGAGATTTCTGTATTAGCTTGGAGGTTGTAGCTGAAGATAGCCGAGGCCTTTTAGCTCTAATATTCCTGGAGATAATGGAGTTAGAAATTGCGTTTGGCTTTGTTTAAAACCCACTTGCATTTTAGATAACTTTAAGTATAAATAGCTGTAAAAGACAGTGACCTTCAGAGTTCATTTCTGCCATATAATCCAAATTGTCTGTTACAAGATACTTTTTTTTTTCTTCAGAAAAACTCAATACCCCAAGTAGGCACATACAGCACATAAAGAGACTTTTATGGAACTATAGTTTGATGACTTAGTGAATTAAGAGACTAAAAATTGAGCTGTCTTTTAAAAAAATGCCTTTAAATATTGCATATCGAAAATCAGGACACCACACATAAAGTTTGCTATTTTATTAATTGGTTCAGTGTTGGGGTAAGTCTGTGATGGCAAAAGTTTTGAACACTGAAGATGTAGGGAAAGTGCATGTTCCACTTTATCTTGTAATTATCTCTGAAATCTATTCCCAGGGCCAGCAACAAATAACTTGTTAGTCCATATGCCTTTATTATCCTTTCAGGTTTTCAAAAATCTTGTGAAAGTAACCACCTTTTCTCTCTTTGTTTCACAGTAATTTCTCAGTTAAAAATGGAAAGAAAAATTTAAGGGACATTCCAATATAGCAGGAACAGCAATGTCTTCTGTTTTGGAACTTTAATAAGATGCTATGAGTAGCTTCATGGTTTTCGTATTGAGTAGAACCCACTTGAGTAGCTTCATATCTTTTTGAGTAACAGCAAGAAAAAAGTCCCTGCTCTTTCTTATCTCTATCTATAACATGGTACAACAGAATCAAAGTGGTAAACCTTAGTTTCTTCCAGAAAGAATTGTAATTTCCTCTTCCTTTCCCTTTAATTTTAAAGTTATATTTTGAGTTAAATAGGGGGGAATTAAGAATTTTAAGGAGACAGTATGATGGGGAAAGGTTGCTAAACAGGTGGCAAGTTACTGTTGGACAGGCAAAATGAATTTGTACTCTATGCACACTAGGGTTACTGGAGGGAAAAATGCACTCTATGTTTCAAAACTGCAGCAAGAAATTATTTGAAATGTTTTTGACACAGGGAAACGTCTGAGGAGCTAGGTATGCTTATTCTGATCTGCATCTCACAAAACAACATATACATGTGTTGAAACATCACATTATACCACATAAATATGTACAATTTTTGTGTGTAAAGGCAACAAAATTTTCCATTAGGTTGTATGTGTAGTTTTATACATAAAAATTCATTAAATTCAAAGCTTATCTCTTTTTTTTCTTAATAAGAAAGGCTACTACCCATATTTCTTCTATTGAGAACATTTAAATTAGGAAATACCCCCATTTGATGTCTGCTTAATCCAATTGCCACCATTAGCTAATTTTAGTTTTTGCTAAAGTTCAAGACAAGCAACTTGGGGAATTCCACATAATGCAAGATCATAGTTCTAATTTTTTGGTTGCTTTGGTAGTCCCAATAAATGTGTGTGTGTGTGTGTTTTCTGTCATAAGGTATCATGAATTTAAAAAAAGATCTGATTAACTTCTTAAAGTTCAGGTAAATATTGATGTATATAATCCATCAAATCAAATCTAATAATTTGCTATTTAAAGACTGACTATATTAGAATGTGACACAGAGGTGAACTTTTTTCTCCTAGGGTTATTTAAACATTTATTTTATCATTTGTGGGACAGAGAAAATTGTCAACTCAAAAATCAGTAGGTCATAGATTTATTGAATTTTGAGTTCCGTTTGACTTTTCATCACTTTGGCAGGGTCAGACCAAGTGATTTTCTAGTCCTTACGTGGCCCATACGCTGAGCATTTCTTATCCCTAATTGTAGTAATTACTTTTTCTCCCCCCTTACAGTTGATAATTTTGAAGATCTGAAAGTCATGTATTATGCCTCTCCGATACTGTGTTATTATTAGTTGTCTGAACTCTAAATTTCATTTGTGGCCCATACATGAAAGGGCCTTTCTCTACCTGCCTTTCAGAGGAAGAGCTGACTTGCTTCAGGTATGCTCAGTTCCCTCACAGTCACCAGTGCATCCCAGAGTCTCAGACCAAAGCAGGCAGAATTGATGCTCAAAGCCCAACAAGAGGATGTTCTGTGGCAAAGGGAGGGCGTCTTATACTGAGGCCTATACGAAGCCTGCAAAAAAAAAAAAAAAGTGCCTGCATTTTGTAAGGCATATTCCAATTTCTGTTCAGCTTCTTTCTTCATATTAAATATGACAGAATTCATGCAGTACTTTTATAGTTTAGAGCACACATAACATGTTACAAGACCAATTTCCTAGTTACTGATGGCTAAAGTTACCTAATATTCTTAGTTACATCCATACCTAAAGGCCAACTAGACATTAAGAATAAATACTTTCTTTGCTTAAAGTGATTCATTGCATGCTCAACAGGTTATTAGTTTTAATGTCCTTAGTTGTTACAAATATATGCTTAATACCACCATTTAAAAAATTTTATTTATTTTATTTTAAGGGCAGAGAGACAGGAAAATTATGCTCCTATTCCTGGGTTCCCTTTCTCAAGTCTCTATGGCAGACAACTTTGGGTCAAATCAAAGCTGAGGAATGGGGATGTGTTATGGTAGAAGGGACACAACTTACTTGAGCCATCACCTGATGCCTTCCAGGGTACACATGAGCAGAAAGCAGGAGGAGAAGCAAAGCTGGGACTTAAACCAACGCAGTGGTAGGGGATGTGCATATTCCAAGTGGCATCCTTGCTGTGCCAACATCTGCCCCCAAAAGCATCACTTGAATTTACAGTGTAATATGTAAAGTGATGACAGAAGTCAGAAGATATCCAGGAGGCCAGTCAAGGTCTCTTGGTTCATTAAAGGAGAAGACTCTAAGATTGTAAGGTGACTTTCTCCTCTGCCTCCTCTTTTACTGCCAAACTTAAACTTGGGTTCTTCCCTAGGCTTCTTACTGTCTGCTGTGTCAGCCTTAAAAAAGAATAAAATTTAATTGCAGGAGGGAAATTAGAAATAATGTAGTCTAAATGTTTCGTTTTACAGATGAGAAAATCGAGACCTAGAATGGTTTATAGTATTCCCAGAACCAATAACAACAGAACACAGAGATTAGCATCTTTTGAGTTGCTGCAAATGTGACCTGAATTTTCTAAGAGCTCTGAATCATCATTCATGTGACTATGATCCAGATAGACTCATACAAATGTTATAATTACAGGCAGGTAGAAATAATGGTGTGGGTTAACCACTTCTCCATTTCCTTGGAGGTCAGTTCATTGTTATTGTTCTCCCTTGAACAATGATGCTTTGGATTTACATCATCTTTTATTAGACCTCTCTTTTTCACGTAATGATAGCTTGATGTTACTTAAGAGAAAGTTGTAAGGAAGGTAAGTATAAATAAATCTGTGTGAGGTGCCAGGCAGATGAGGAGAGTAGAGGAAGGTACAGGAAACTCCCTGAAACTTTGCAGAGACATCAGGCAGAAGTGAGAGCGCTATGGATGTCATGGACTTGGGGATGTGTCAGATACTTAACATTCAGGAAATCCAGATTTACTGCAATGGGTTCACTTTTCTAAACCAGGACTCTCATGACAGGAAGGATTTGTGTTAGAAAGACATCATCTTTAAAGTGACCTTTGTCTGGAGACGATGTGGTGATGACGTCACACATCACAGTTCCAGTTTCACTGATTATTCACACCATCAGCTGAACAAACTGCGTAATTATTTTTGAAACTGCTTTGTAGGTCTCACCAGAATGTAACAAACTCAAGCAGCAGAGGTGGGAGTGTCCTGGGTGTGGATGAGATGTTGTAGTCCCCACAGAAAGAATCAAATATTCCTTATTGAATGTAACCTAATATACCTATACTCTCAATTAAAAGATAGCATCTTAAAGCAGTTCCGCAATGATGATATCCTACAATTGGGTCTGTTTCAACGGCAGGGGTTTAATAAAGGTCTTAAATTTCCAAGTTTTTCCATGTGTTGGCCATCAGTATGACACTATGGGACACTCATGTGGTATTTGGTAATTGTGCGGAAAGGACAGTCACTTTAGAGAATATAAATAGTTCTCAATTGAGAGTGGAGGAAATGATGATGGAAATAGTAGATAGATGGAAATTTATTACTAAATTTTTAAGGATGGCATCTAAAATATGTTGACAGCAGGAGTTTTCAGGTCTTTCTTATTTTATTTTTTTAAGAAATTACAATTGCTAAAACATTACGAATTATTGTTAATGAAATTGAGGATGCTTCTAATAGATAGTCCTTGAAGACATACAGGTTGGCATATAGTAGTTTGCTTCCTGGCTTTCCTTTGCTTGGCATTGTGGAGAACCATATGCAGAGAAGTAAAAAAATTTTTTTTCTCAAACTTATTTTCCCCATTGCCAAGCTCTACAGCTTCATGTTCTTTCCATTCAATGATGGGTACTGAGGAAAAAGTATTCAAATTTTAATTTCATTAGCATTACAAGTTATTTTCTGTGAAGATAAAAGGAAAAACCATGAGTTAGGCTGCAGAATAAAGAGCATTACTGTTGTCCAGAGGCTGAGGTTCGAACTTGAGTTTCCCATACCAGCTGTGTGACTTTGAACAACGGTCTGGGTTTCAAATTTCTATATGAAATGAAAATGCATTTATTCTCCAGAAACTCCAACTTTTCCTCTGGCCATTCATTCCAACGTGCAATGTGACTAATATTTAAATTAACCACTAGTATGGATTAGTCACACTGATATGGTCTTCCTTAGTGATCAATACTTCTAGCTAACACGGAGTAGTTGTTTCCTTGTTACCTACTCCTGTTCTGAAACCTACATCTATGTCCCGATTATTTAAAGAGTAGCTGTATGTGATAGGTATCCTGGTTTTCCCTTCAAAGATGATGGTATTGAGTCTAAATGAGAATAAGAGACAGTAAATATGTCCTGAAGCTGACTGCTGCTTTTAGATTCTCTGGCTTCATAGTTAATACCAGGAGCTAGATTTGACATAGAGGACAAGGTTAGTATCTTTGAATTGGTGAGGGCTATATTTCAAATCTGGGACATTTTAAGAAGCATGATAGAACTCTGTACTAAACACCTATATATTGTCTAAGGAGGGAAGAGTGTCTGAGGTCCAATTTAACATGTCAGTAATAATTACCATTCTTAAAGTTCATATAGATAAAAACATTGCCTGTGATATTCATCAAAGCCCTCAAATCCAAGTGATAACCACCTTCTCAGCCCAGAGAATTGACCTCATATTCAGCATATTCAGGCCAATATCAGGCACTTTATAGTTAGGGTTACATATGAAGTGTGATGGGATCCCAGGGTATAGAGGCTTTGAGGTTGCTTTGGTCAAACCAAGGCATCTAGATTCAGTTCTGCAGTTTACAGTCTCCAGGGTTTGGGGTCAAATCCTGAATTTGACATTTACTAGCTTTGGGAAACTGGGCAAGTAACAATCTGTGTTGTTTTGTCTTTCCAATCTGTGTTGCACTGTCCATAAAATGGGAATGACAGTTTAACTTGGGAGGGTTGTTGGGCTCTTAGATAAGGCACATCTCTGGTCTATAAAAATCCCTTAGCATGTGGTAGTTATTATCCTGAGCTGGATCAAACTGAAACATAATTTAAAAAATAAGCTTTTCTCAGTTAAAAACAGTCCAGGTTAATGACAGATATTTTTTTTTTCCAGTTTAACTTTCCCCCGGTTGATTTTCCTCAAACTTTTGAACACCCAATCCATTTGTCAATAAATTGAGAAGAAGTCAGAGTGTGAAGAGGGTTTCAGATTTTATCAGTTCCTTTCAGGAATTCTCAGTCCAATGCAAAGGTGGGCGGGGGTCAAGGAGAAGTAGAAAGATTTCAGCATGATTTACAACAAATCCTCTTATGGCACTACTTTGGTATTCAAGTGTCTTTTCTCTTGCCTTACAGCTTATCTACAACTCTTGGCTCATCTAATACTCAGTGGCAGAAAGGAATAAAAGTGCCTTGTATCAGCTACACTGACCAAGGTGCTCTTTAACATTAAACCTCTGGTGATTTCTGGGTGGTTCCCAGATAACAAAACTTGAGTCATTCATAGAATCACATTGATAACGGTGATGGCATTGATTGAGCAGTTCATCATTTAGCCTTTGCTGCTGCCCAGACATTTGCAGAATTTTCTCATTTTTATCTTTTTGATTACCAACATGCCAATGGAGGTTTAAGGGCAGGGGAACCCCAGGAAAATTTTCCTAGGGGTTTCATCCTGCTTTATGTGGTCTAATAGTCTAATAATTTCATTGGCATGTCAGACTATTAGGACCAAGCTGTGAATGGGAGGACCCCTATTAAATGTTACTGTATTTGTTGAATATCTTCACACCATTAGCAATACTCAGGTTTACATTCTCATGAAGGCCTTACTTCAGTAGGTTGGCTAATAACTGTATCATTGCCTAGGCAACAAAGAGTGGTTATCTTACCCACCATAATAAAAGTCTAGTCATTTTTCCACACTGACAGCACAGGCTGGTTTTATCTATTTATCTATCTATCTAACTAATCTACCTATTGATTTTCTTTTGAGTTTGGTGATGTGACAACTATTGGAGGAGACAGTTGTGGGTCCTGGCTTCAATAGAACCTGTGTGCTGGACTGTTACTACCTTAAGTCATCTTCTTTTCCATTTGAAGTCACTGTGGATGCCATCTTTGAAATCCTGCTGCCCTGATATCCCCACCCAATGATATTTACTTCTTCAATGGAAATTTGTTAATCTATTATTTTTAATATATTTTTCCAAATCCATTTGATTACTAAATTCGTTTTGATTCAGTGAAAAGTAGTTGGAAACCAGAGGTTTTAGAAATAAACACCAGGGACTCATTGGATAATACTCGTGAAGCTCCTTAATTTTGGGGGGCTCGTTTCTTTTTTTCACCTGTAAGAAAGAGGAGTAGATAAATAATCATAAGGACCCCATTTTTAATCACAGATCAAATGAAATGTGACAGAGATCAAAGAGCAAGGCAGATGAAATCTGTTTCATCTGGCTGAAGCAGGGGTGGAGCTCAGGCCTCTCTATTATCCTCCTGGTGGCTCCTGAGACTGAGCCACATGACACAGATGGTAGGTAAGACACTATGATTAGCACCTTACTGAGTTGCTACTGAGTGCCTAATGCTGGGGAATCTGAAGTGAAGAAGGAGGGCAGAGCTTGTCAGTCAAAGTGACTTAGAAGCCAGGCTCTGCAGCCAAGATACTGGAATCTGAGGCCTACTCTTTTTTTTTTTTTTTTGACTGATTAGCCTTCGTATTAAAAATCATTTTATCAGTATGCATCTTTTTATGTATCTTGAAAATAGGAATCACAATAGTATTTTCCTCAGCGGGTTTGTGTGAGGATTAAAATGGTTCTTACATGCAAAGTAGTTAAAATAGTCTTTGGCACAACATAAACATTAGCCATTATTATTATCATCTTAAGAATCTACCAGTGCTTTAAGGGAGTGAAAGGTTAAGAGTGACCATTAGTTAACTGGCTGCTGCCGAACTGCAGACCTGGGAGAGTTTTTAGATATCATGTGGCCAGTGTTTTCTATGTAGTTACTGTCTCTTAAACTTGCTCGTATGGAGAACCTCTGGATCATATGTTAAAGATGAAAACTCTTGGACCTCACTGCTAGATGTACTGAACTAGCCTCTCTAGGGAGCCAGTCTGTACTTACAACATGTGTTCTGCAAGATATTTATTTATTTAAAGTTAATTATTTTTATTTTTGATGATTTTTATGTAGTTGATTAGGGTGATTAGGGTCAAGGGCTGCAGGAGGGTGGATAAGATCACCATTTCCACATTCTCTTTTTTTCCTTCTTGTATCTGGAAGAAGGTGGCAGACAGGGAGAGAAGCCACATCGAACTTCCTAAATGCCTGTGCACCCTGGGATGGAGGACAGCCACCTGACGCCAACCCAGTCTGCAAGATATTTATACTCAAGCAAATCCAAGGTGTCTTACTGTTGTATGTCATGTATCAGAAAGTTTGGCAGAGACAGAAGTTTGGAGGAAACACTTGTGGATTTTGGCTTCCCAGAACCCATGTGCTGAACAGTTACTGCTTTGAGCCATCTTCCTTTCCATTTGAGATCACTGTGGATGCCACCATTCAAATCCTGCTGCCTTGATATCCTCACCCAAAGATATTTACTTCTTCGATAGAAACTTTATTAATCTGCTCTTTTAATGTATTTTTTCAAATCCATTTGGTTATCAAATTCATTTTGACTCAGGGAAAAGTAGAAGTGGGATTAGTGTTGCAACTGGGATTAGAACACTGTCCTTAGCCCAGTGTTAACACTTGCTGCATCTTCTTTCTATGGAATGGCTCTGTGACTTCCTTCTGTTCAGTTGTCTGAGATTGGCTGGATAGAAAGAACAGTTGCCAAAGATTTTTACCAGTATTGGGTTTGGGCATTAGGCAGAAATCACCTGTCAGAATGGCGAAGAATTCTATAGGCAGATATTGAACTCCCATGTTTGTTTTTGACTTTGTGCTTGTAGGATAACAGTCCTTGGGAACCCAAATGTTCTGAAAACATCTCAAAAGTTTGGTAACTGTTCTCACTGTTCAGTTTGCACAAGAACAGCAATGTGTTTCAAAGTAAAGGCCAGTGCCAAGACGGAGTGGGCTGAGAGATTAAGTGAAAAGTGCCAAAGCGCTGAGTATGCTAGTCCAATTTACATCATGTGAACCACTTTGGAGCCTGAGGACAGAAACCAAAAATATGCTTCTGTTCCGAGGCAGCCAACAGCATCAATTACTAGTGTTATTATTGTTATTATCATCATCACTACCATCATTCTTCTTATAAATTTAAAGGTGGTATAGCTGGACAGTTTCTTGCAGTTGTTCTGCAGGAAGTTAAGAGCTATGCTGGATTTTAGACAAGAGTAGAGGCATGCATGGCCCGGAAAGCAAGGCTTCTGACTGCAACAACAGCTCAGTTTTCCTGCCTAGTGGTGTTCAGTTCACCCTTGCTATTGTTGTGAAGCCAGTTTTCTGTACCCAGAATTTGTTCTAACAATAAATAATAATAAGAATAAATCCTACCAGGTGGTTAGGATTCTCTGTAGAAGAGAGGAGGGCAGGATGCTAAAGAAGGGAGAGCTTGGAAGGAAAGGGAAGTTCAGTTCTCTATTCCTGGAGAGTAGGTGGAGTCCGTGAACAGGAGGAGATCTTGAGATCCAAAGATAAGATGTAATTGGAGTTCAGGTTCTCAGGGGAAGTGCCAATTTAAACTCTGAGGGTGGGATTGGACCTTATTTATTTGACAAGTGAAAGAAGAAATTCAGCTGAGTTCCTTCAACAACACAACGACCTGTTTATACTCCTCTCCTGCACTCACTCGGCCTCTTTCTGCGGCTTTAGATGGCAAGTGCAGATCCTCCCTTCAAAGGAAAAGATCCTGAACTCCAGGTAGAAATTCATGATATTCCTTTGAAGGCAAAATCTTGTCTCTTATCTGATGCTTATGGAGAGCCTAAGGCAGAGCTAAGGATGTGGGACCGATTCCCGGACTGTAAAAAAAAGGGTGGATTTCATGTATCCCGGCTAACCTCTTGTTCTCCAGCCAAAAACTCATCATAAGCTTCTGTAATTATTTATGCGTTCAGTTGGGCTGAATAGTTGGCATGGTCTAAGTTACAGGGAGAGTAAAATTTCATAGTTTTTGCAGTTTTTGATATTCACAGTGGTGACATTTTGAATTTTTAATTTAAGTTACAGCAATTATACTCATTCTAATTTTGCTGTGGATTAACAGATATTTTGAAATACCATGTAAGTAATTCTGTGACAGTCCCACATTTTTTTTTCAGGTAATAAAGGGAAATACAAAGTCATTAAATGACTCACCCAAAGTTACACTAACTGGAAAGGACAGAGCTGAAACTGGATTTCTCTAGAGTTTTGTTAATAAATTCAACTAGTTCATGATATCTTTTCTAGCAACTTTGTATTCTGTCAGGTCAGTGCCAATTTGTACAATATACATAAGAACAGACAAGAAATAGAAGAAACTATACTAGTTTTTTAAGTCCTTAGAATTTAGTTAGGGATTTCAGACTTTCACAGGTGAAACAATAGTGAATGCTACGGTTCAGTTGCATTGCTTATGCTTCTTTGTGCCTTAAACTTACCTGGGAATCTTATTAAACTACAGACTGTGATTCAGTTTGTCTGGGGATTGTAGCCTGGGAGGCTGCATATCTTACAAACCCAGGTGAAGCTTATTCTGTTAGAATAGATGTATTTTGAGTAATAAGGTGAGGCAGGATATAATTAAGGGGTCAATTATGTAGTATAATTATAAAGCATAAAGGAGTTCAGATGAAAGAAGTCTGATCAGGGAAGTTTCATGGAAAACGTGGAGTTTGAAGTCTCCTGGAGAAAAGGTCTGATCTTAGATTGGTTTAGGAGTAAAGCAAATAAATTGTGAATGGTGATGAAATCAGTCAGCCTGGATCAGACAGTGTAAGGTGGAGCCTCTCATTGGCCACTATTCATTCTTCCTCCTGGTTTTTTGCTCTTGCGTAATGTATTACCCTTACATGTGTTCTGAATCTAGTGACTTGTATTTAAAGATTAGAATAAGAAAAACACAATGAGATGCCATTTCCAAGGTTCACATGCAGAAACACTGCAGGGTGTGCCATTCTTACAGTCCCATCACCTTCAAGCTGATAGTTGATGAGCTACCCTGCAGTGAGACAATTTGGCAAGGAACTGCCATGTGAGTTTGGAAGTAGATTCTTCCCTGGTTAAACTTTGAGAACACTGTGCATTTGAGTCACTGGACCCAGCTAAGCCCCTCACAGATTCCTGACCTATTGAAGCTATGTAGTGATGGTCTAAGTGCTGGATTTAGAGCTGATTTGTGATACAGCTATAGGCCAGAGGATTCATGCAGTTTCTTTTGGAGCATGAAGGGACTTGATACAAAAGCCATTGCAAATGTTTTATTTTGCCCCCTCATTGCTTTATGGAGATAAAATTCACACACAGTATAAATTTTAGTAAGTTAAAAATTACAACTCATTGGTTACCATTGCGTTCATAAAGCTGTGAAACAATCACCACAATCTGTTTTCAGCTACCCCTGAGCAAATCTAATACCCATTGATAATCCCATCCTATTTACTCCCACATGTTCCAGCTCTACACAGTCACCACTCTATTTTTTTTTAATCTATCTGGATTTTTCTATTCTATTTAATTTTTTATTGTTCTAATTTTTAAATTTAGGTTTTTCTATTTAATGATAAAAAATGTGACTTTTCTCGATGGTTTCTTTAACTTTGTAAAATATATTTAAAATTTATAGCGTATAAATGTGAATCATTTTTGTTGCTTTTTTATTTTCAAATAAGGTTCTGTTATAAAGATACAAAACATTTTTGTTGAAACATTGATTAATTCAGGGATATCTGAATTATTTCTATGTTTTTGCCGTGGTAATATTACAATAGTGCCATAAACATCTACTAGATTTTGTGTGGATTAAGCTTTTCTTTATTTTTAATTTCATTTTTTTTTTTAAAGATTTATTTTTATTATTTTTTTCATTGGAAAGGCGGATATACAGAGAGGATGATTCACTCCCCAAGTGAGCGCAACGGGCCAATACTATGCCAGTCCGAAGCCAGGAGCCTCTTCCGGGTCTCCCACACGGGTGCAGGTTCCCAAAGCTTTGGGCCATCCTCAACTGCCACAGGCAGGGAGCTGGAAGGGAAGTGGGGCTGCCGGGATTAGAACCGGCGCCCATATGGGATCCCGGGCGTGCAAGGCGAGGACCTTTAACCACTTGCGCCACCGAGCCGGGCCCGAGCTTTTCTTTATTTTTAATTTCATTTTATGACACAGTTTCATAGGCTCTGGAATTCCCTCAACCATTCCTCAAACCCTCCCCCCATATTGCATTCCTCCATATTGCTACCATAGTACAGATCATAACCAATCATGATTCCTTCATTGCGGGCATGGACCATGCAGAAAGTCTAGCATCTTATTGTCCAAAGTCAACAGTTTTTGCTTCTAAACTTTTAGTTTTCTTTAGCATATAATGAGGAGTAGAAATATAACATCATATCCCAACTCTGAATAGCATCTACTGAAAAAAAATATTTATTTATTTGGGAGACAAGGCAAGCAAGTATCCTTCCGTCTGCTGCTTCACTCCCCAAATGTCCACCAGTACCAGGTCTGCAGCCGGGAATTGGAACTCCATCCAGGTCTCCCACATGGGTGGCAAGAATACAGTTATTTGAGCCAGCATTGCTATCCCTCAGATTCTGTCTTAGAAGTAGCAGGAGTCGGAAGTTGCAGCCAATAACTGAAACCATGTACGCTACTATGGGTAGGGATGTCTTAGCGGCTAGGCTCAGTGCCCGCTGCTCTACAACTAATGCTTCAAAGAGCTATCAAATAGCTTCCGAAGTAACTATACAATTTTACATTCCCCCTGGTGAACGATTTCTCCATATCCTCAAACAATGTTTGATGTTACCTATCTTTCAAATTATATAGATGTTCTGGTGGATGTATGTCTTTGCAATTTTGATTTGCATATCCCTAATAACTATTAATGTCAAACAGCCTTCCATGTTTGCATATTTTCTTTAGATTAATGTCTTTTTAAGGCCTTGTAAAATTTTAACTTAGGTTATTTATATTTTTTCTATTGAATAGTTTTAGGATCTTTGTTCTAGTTCAAATTCATTGTAAGATATTTAATTTGCAAATTCCCCTTTCTGTTTTTTCACTTGAATGTATCCTTCAAAGCACATTTTAAAGCTTTTTAGCAATAGAATTGATTTTTATGCCATAAGTAAATATTAATGTTTACTGAATGAATAGATATTTAAAGTAAGAAGGTAAATAACAAACATTTTCAGACTTTATGAGGGTGACATGTATTTCTTAACTATGTGAAACACCGAAAATGTAATTTTTTGTTTTTAGACCATGAGGTCTCTAAATACATTTTCACTTTGTAGTTTTGTAGAAGAGGTTAAAAACCTTCAACAAGTTTGTTTCAAATCTTAAAAAAAAAAAAAATCCATGTGGGAAACTTTAAGTCCTGGCTTCCGGTTTTAGCTTGTCCTGAGCTGATCTCGGTTGTTTCACATATTTGGGGAATAAACCTGAGGACAGTACACACCTGTCTATTTCCCACCTTTTCTCTCCCTCTCTTTCAAACATGTAAAAATAAATATTAAAAAAACTGGACATTTATTTGATGGTGTAGTCTAGTGATGCTAGGTAAATTATGCTAACAGCATGTCTCCGGAAACCTTGATAATTAAGAAGAGGCTTTATGTGTGACTTGAACTTGCAAACTTTTGCATTCACCTCCAGTGAGGTTTGTTTCTCAGTGTTATTCTCATTTGAATAGAGAAGTGTTCCCGTAAATGAACCTGATATTGATCTACTAATAGCGACTCCATTTATATGGCTAGAATTTTTCCTCTTACAGAGACTACCCAGTGGTGATTATTCACCACCTGTTTCTTGCAGGAGAGAATCTGTGCTCATATTAATGACTCCAAAGTAGTCACAAGGTAACTGCTTGCTTTCTGTGGCTAGCTATTTGACCTTCACTTTATGTTTCTCAAAAGCAATTTGAGATACAGGTGACAGTGAAGGCCCTGTGTTCCGTACATGGGCAGTTGTGCAGATTTAGACATGTGAACATGTGAACTGTGCCACCATGAAGGACTATGATAGAGGGGTTAAGAAGCTTTACACTTGAAAGGAAGCTAATGGCATGAAGAAGCTCATGGTTGGCCAGGTGTTATTTAAGGTTTCAAGCTTGATGTCTGTGACTGCTTCCTCTTCTGTATTTTTTCTCCCTCATCATCTTAATTTCAACTGCAAACTCTGAGGATGTTTTCTATTAGGCACAAGAGCTTCATGCTTTTGTGGAAGCCAAGAGATAAAGGAAACTAAGCTATTTTGATTTTGTAATCCCAAACTTTAATAATGGTAGTGAAACGCCTTTGAAAATATTACTCATTGCTGGTTAAAGCATCCTTGGGAAGTGAGTCAGTGTTTTATTATTCTCTGTTGGATGTTATTAACTAGGGACAATCAAAAGAAGTCAAAGAAAGGTTGAGTCAATTATATAAACCAAGGTAAAGAAACTAGGGTTAAAATCCAGTTCTTGTATCATGATACTTGCGCTTACTCTTTGGGTCATGCTTGATCTCATTCATCTCCTGAAAATATCAAGAATTGCATCGGTATTTGTTTCCAGGGAACTCTGTACTGACAAAAGCAACGTGGAAAAAGTTTACACTGCATGTCTTAAGGTGGATTGCTAATTGTTCACGGGAATGCAAGGTGGAGCTGGCAGAAGTAATGACATGCTCTGTCTGGGTTTCTCTTTATGATTCCTGATTTTTCAATGATGAACACAGCATGTAAGTTGGAGGTTATCATAAATATATGACTATCTGGATACATGGTCAAAATGTTTTGTTGTAATCACATTAAGTAAGCTTAAAGGTGACATGTCAAAAGGAGAGAAGCCACAGAGCAAGGCCATAACTTGACTGGAGCTTGTTCTTTATATTCACACACGACCTCACAAATTCATTTTTTAACATTATATTTTATTTAAAATATACTAGATTGGGCCTGGCATGGTGTCCTAGTGACTAAAGTCCTTGCCTTGCACATGCCAGGATTCCATATGACCAGCGGTTCTAATCCCGGCAACCCCGCTTCCCATCCAGCTCCCTGCTTGTGGCTTGGGAAAGCAGTCCAGGACAGCCCAAAGTCTTGGGACCCTGCATCCATGTGGGAGACCCTGAAAAGGCTCTGGGCTCCTGGCTTTGGATGGGCTAAGCTCTGGTTGGTGCTTACTAAAATGTTTCACCATATTCTCTTTTTAAATGCAGTCTGCCTCACCAGGCTATCTTCAACAAGAGTAGGAAGTGAGTCCATTGGTTGTCTGTGCTGGTAACCCCCAAATGAAGTTGTTAGTGCTTTTTGGACATTCACAGTATATGCTATGCTGAGTTTATGTATTTTTCTACATTAGTAAATACACTTCAACCCAGAAGGGTCTATGTTTTGTAAAAAGAAACAACAGATAAATATAAATTCTCACAGTTCATTAAATATCCATTTACTAGATAAATAGCAAGAAAATCTCATCTTGTTCACTTGTTCCTGTTCGATACTTGATGGCTTTTCAACTAAGAGATGACAATTTCCTTTCACTTACTAAATCTTTAAAGACATAATAATTCTAAAAGATGATGCAAGAATGTGTCATACAAAGTTAGCATGGGTTTTAAAGCTGTGGTCTCTCTCTTTGATGACAACCAATTTTATTACATTGCTTTGTGCCACACTGCTTAACTTGAACTACTTGCTTCTGGTTGAGATTTTTGGTTTTCTTGTAGCAACTTAAAATGAAAACCATGCTATGTTGCCATGTGTTTGGTGACAACTGCAGGATGTGGGGAGCAGTGTGACTCTGTGCATGTAAATGTCAGGCACATTGGGCCAAGAAAAGGTATTGGCCCTGCAGAGTGTTATTGATTAAAGATGTTACTATGTGGTCTTCAAGATTTTCTGGTGTGGTTCTCATCTGGTGTTGTGTGTGTGTGTGTGTGTGTGTGTAGCTTTTTCCAATTAGACATAATCTCCCTCACTCTAACCCTGAATGTTCTGGCACATGATCTGAGAAGACTGTTTTACATACTGAAGCTAGACATAGATTATAGAGAAAAGATATGTGAGTAATTCTGTTACCTCTTGCAGTCTTTCCTTATTTTTGATTGAGAACTGATGGTGTGCTGTCAAATGGACTTTTCACAATAAGTTCCTTAGTATTAAACAAATGGGTGTTATGTGCTGCAAGTAGAAGTGTCTTTCAATTTAAATTTATTCACTTTTATATTCTAGCAGTTTTTTCCACTATAGTCTTGTGTGCTTGTTGACCAGTAGATCCATACTCTCTTTTTTCTGGAATGAAGTCTGTTTATCCCATCAGTTTCATTGTTCTTTTTTATGCAATGGGTCTGTGCCTGCTTTTGCTAATCCCATTTCCTTGTCTAGGCTGTTGTCCTAGGTTTTTAAATAGTTGGTTTTAAAAAGAATGTTAAGCCTGATAGTGCTCAGACTTCATCATTGAAATTCTTCCCGCTTTTGCTCATGGATGCCATTCTGTGTCTTGAAGTCTATGCTTTTACTGTTTTCACCTCACATTTCAGATTAATCATTGTTGTCTATTTCATCTGTTCTGTACTTTCACTGCTCTTTCAAGCTGCTAAAGAACTTATATAGCATTATATATTGCTGTTATAATTTTTGTGTCATTGAATATACTTCTTAACACATAGAAATATCCCAGTAATAGCTGATTAAGTAGAATTAAGCTTTTCTTTATTTTAATTTTGATTTTAGAATAATATTCTGATATTGTCAAGCAACTAGAATGGAAAAACATCTGCATAAAAATATTTGAATATCAATAAGTTAGTTTTTTTTATAGTGTTATGTCTCACTTGAGTTATGTGAAGTGCCTTTATATGCATGGAATTAGACTAGATATAAGTTACTCAAAAGGCAGAATTTTTGTTCTCTAGAAATTTATGCTTATATCAACAGTGCATCTAATGAGCATAACCACATTTTAGAAAAGTCAGTGTTTATAATAAATTATGCTATTATACTATGTAACATTTATAGAAAACCATAAAATGATCTTGCTGGGAAAATATAGTATGCATATTTATGCAAATATGGTGATAGATTATCCATGCATATGTTTTAGGAAATGCATACTGAAAACCCCTTTACTGAAACAACTGATTTATGAAAGTAAGCATAACATGAGGGAATAGACCAGAAGAAAGAGCTTAAAAAAAAAGTCAGCCTTGTAAAATATTCAGAAACATTGTTTCAAAATCACATTTATTGATTAGAAGGCTAATGTTTTTCTTTAATTATGACAAGTTTTAGTGTTAAATTTATAGGATTATTATTTCATGTAAATTGCTTGAATATGGTTAGTATTCATGTTGTAACTCAACTATCCAATATCCCTTTGAGAACAAATGGAATTTGGAAAAATATGGTTGACTTATTTTTAATATCAGTCACTTAGGACATTGAAGTATATTAATCATCTTCCATCTTCTCTCTTGCCTCTATTTACAGTCACACAAAGATTGGTTTTGGAAGAAAGATTATTTTTTGCTTTTGATTGTTGGGGATTGAAAACCCTCTGATTTATCTTCTCACTGTTGTCAGGAAAGGAAGGTTGCTTATTTCATTATGAATATGCGTACCTGTGTTTCTCATCATAAGCTGTTCATTATTCACTAAGAAGGGTTAATCGTTGGTTAAGTGTACACATCAAAATGAACTCTGTTATGTAAATCCTACAATATCTTAAAGACAAACATGCATGTTTCCTTCATTTAACATCTTTCAGGTAACCCGTGGTACCCTGACTCATGCGTTTTTCTGCCATCCACATGGTGTTTTATAAAGTTAGAAAGTCTCAAGATGATCAAACATCTGACATTCACTTCCATTTCCAGATATACTTACAAAGAAAAATACTTTTGTTAGCCACTGAAATAGGGTTGCTACCTTATTGATATAACTCTTATTCATTCTTTTAAAGTTTCCCCTCTATTCTAATTTAATTGCTATGAAAGTCTTATTGATGGTTAAATTGGATTCTAATACCTTATCCATAATATAGGTAAGACACCGATCTGCAAGGGGGGTAACAAATTCTGGCAGCATGGAATTAAATCTTACAGACTTTACATTTTTCTTTTAGGGCTACATTTGCTATTTACTGACAGAAGAGGTGTCAAAAGGTAACTTAGTTGAACACATCCTTAGGGCTGTTACAGCATTCACTGCTGTTTGCCATGAGCTTGGAAGTCTCAGCTTGGTGGTTCCTTTTGCTGAGTCTGAGGAATGTACTCCTCAGGTCTAGTCCACACGTCACTTAATTCTCCAGGTTTATTGTCATCACTGTTGTTGAACATTAGTTGCTGCAAATTTCTAATTTGGAAACAGCTATACTGTGTTTATGGATTTGGTAGGGCATAATTTTAGGGTATGGCATTGTTGATCATGAACCTGATATGATCAGTGAGAGGAAACTGATTCTGCGACTTCCTGTGGCGGATGCTTCCAGAGAAGGTAGGAAAAAAAAAAAAAGAAAGTTTTGAATTAAGGCTAATTTCCAAATAATAGAACAGTCCCCACCAATGATTCCTTGTATATTCAGGGAGTTCAAGTATACAGAAAAGGCATCTTCCAAAATAAATTTCAAAGAAAACAGATTGGAGTAAAGACCCTGAGAGAGATATGGGAAAGGTGGTGCTAGCAGAATGAGATTCCTTTTTTGAAATGATCACAGAGAATGAAAGCATTAGTAATAATAGAGTACTGATAAGCCTAAAGAAGGTAGGTGGTGCTTAGTTTTGGACTGATAGTTTATGCTGCAACCTGCCAGAGACTAAAACACTCTCCTTAGACCTGTGGTGTCTGTTAAGTAGCCATTGATCACATGGGGCTCTTAGAGAACTTCATATGACTAGTTGGAATTGGTGGGTGCTGTAACTGTAAACTCTTTCCTGGATTGTGAAGATTCAGTATGAGGAAAAGAATGTATACAGCTCATTAGTTTATGTTTTCAAAGCTTACAACATGTTGAAATTGTTTTTTTTTTAAAGATTTATTTATTTATTGGAAAGTCAGATATACAGAGAGGAGGAGAGACAGAGAGGAAGATCCTCCATCCGATGATTCACTTCCCAAGTGAGCCGCAACGGCCGGAGCTGAGCCAATCTGAAGCCAGGAGCCAGGAACTTCTTCCGGGTATCCCGCACGGGTGCAGGGTCCCAAGGCTTTGGATGGTCCTGGACTGCTTTCCCAGGCCACAAGCATGGAGCTGGATGGGAAGTGGAGAATCCAGGATTAGAACCGGTGCCCATATGGGATCCTGGCGTGTTCAAGGCAAGGACCTTAGCCGCTAGGCCACACCGCCGGGCCCACAACATGTTGAAATTGTTAGTAACTTGAACGTTAGATGAAATACATCATTGAACTGAATTATCCCATTTTCTTTTTTACTCTCATTACTACATAATTGAAAATTAATTATACAGGTGTCTCAGGTTGTGGCTTGGGCTCTATTTCCCCTGGAGAGTGTTGAGTGAAGCATCCCAGAGCTGTGTCTTTCCAGGCAGCTTGTTAAACTCTCAGGGCTTTAGCATAGGCATGTTTGAGAAGTGGGCAGTAAAGAAGACTGTCTGAACCAGGTTCTCTCTAGGCTTTGGTTTCACTTGCCATCTTTCTAAAGCATTTTTCTCATGGCTGTTTAAGCCTTGGAAAATTATTATGGACATCTGTTAATATTTTCAAATTTGTGATATGTAATTGTATTCCTGTTATATCCTACAAAGTTGGTCAATTTGTAAATAATCTGTAGATATGGTTCATTATCTATGATGAGGAGGTAGGGGAGTGTACCCTAATATCTTGGGAAGTCTAAGGGTGGAGAGTATAGGGCAAGGGTTACGTAGTGAGTCAGGGCCTGGGCTGGGATCAGCATCTCCGTGACTCACAGATGCACTCTAGTCAGACGGTTCTGCTCTTGAGAAATATAGAGGGTAATGGCCCCTTTCCACCAGGGGACTGAGGATTGCCGAATCAGTGTTTGTTGGGATATCTGAATAATAAAAGTGAAGTGAGCATAGTGAAGTGAGATTTTTGTAGCCTGCAGTGTCAGGCTGCCTCTGTCAGGACTTCTGTAGAGGGCACAGGGCTCTGCACAGATATTGCTGTGTTCTAAGAAAGAGCATGAGGGGATCCCACTGTCATCTCTGTAGTAAAATGTAGAGAAAACCCCACTGCAGAAGTGAAACTGTTACTTCCTACTTCTAACCATAATTTCAAAATGGAAACTTTCTATTTAGAGAAATACTAAGAATAAACATGTTAACACTTTTTACAAGTCTGAGATGTAACACAATTAAGTGTCAAGTGAGGAGAATTTGCACAGATACACTCTTACGCAGGTGTGTTTTCATTTGGTTGATGTGGCTAGACCCATGCCATAGAATATTTAAGTTTTTGAAGATTATATTTTACAGGACTTATCTTTGTTCTCAGGACACTTTACGTACAACTTTCTTGTGTCTTGCAGTTGTGTGTCAACATCCTTGTCTCCATCTTTAGCTTTACAAGGGAAAGGATTGTGTGCTAAAATGAGTTTGCTAACTCAGAGAGCCATTAATGAAGGCTTGATGAACTGAATAAGGTTTATCTCCTTAGTTACTTGAAGCAGAAATACAAGAGATTGTGATGCACACGAAATTCACCATAGTCTAGTAGGTAGGAAATCCAGCTCATTTGTTGCTTGCCAGTTTTTGAGCTAGAAAGGAATGGAAAGAGATGATCTTTAAAATTTTGGATGCCCACATCTGAACCTATAAGCTTGAGAAAATTAAAACTGAAATCTCATGAATAGAATTTAAGGTTTGGAGTCTGGCATCTAGGAATCAGAGTAAATAATTTGTAAGAGTTAGGAAGGATAAGGAGATTCTACGTAGGAACAGGTGAGATATGAACTCAAGAGAGGTTATTCATGACAGGAAATGGCTGTTAAGTTTTTCAGATGGTTAAAAATTCATTTTTCAGCTTTAGATTCTGTATTATAATTTTTATTCCTAGTACTAGCATTTAGTGATGATTTTAATTACAGAACTTCAAGAGTAGGATTTTTTGAGGGCATAGAAAACCTGGGACCATGTTTACCCTGTAGCAGGAGTGTTAAATCCACATGACTTGTCTGTACAATAAGGAATATCCTACATGGAACAGAGAAAGAACGCATTATCTAAACACATACAAAGGAACACTGTATGCTACATGTTCTCTATTGTTAAAGATTAAATTCTTATAATTCCAGAAAAAGGATTTTGCATTAAAACTCTACATTTGTTAAAATCAGATTTTTTTACTCATATCTTGAAAAGCTTCCCCCGTTTTCTTATAATGAACTTGCTGAGAAAGGAAAGATAAGAGCAATCCCAATTATAATAGCTACAAAAACACTTGGAATAAATTTAACCAGGAATGTGAAAGAACTGTATAAAGGAAATTACAAAACATTAATGAAAGAAAGATAGTAATGATATTGCTCTCAGAACTAGAAAAAAAATCATAAGAATAACTTGGAAGCATAAAAGATCCTCAAAAGCCCAAACACTCTTGAACAAAAAGGATAAAGCAAGATACAACACATGTATGATTTCATGGCTGATGGCAGAGATATAACAATTAATCATGTCATAATGCTCTTTTCTGGTTTTAAAACTTGAAGAATGAAACAAATCTAAGTAGAAACTGCTGTTCTTCTGCTTGTCTGTTGTTTTACTGCATCAACAATTGCTGCTGTTATTCAGTTTTCCTCTTAAAGGAAGTACTGTTCCCCTGGATAGAGTGGAGGTTAGAAGTTAAACTCAGCCCAGAGAGAGAACAAACCAACAAACCATCGTGAATAGTAAAAAGAAATGTTTACCTCATCAGCAGTTGATGTGCACAGATGCATTCAAGCAAGCACATGCACAGCACATACAACTTCATTGTTCTGGACTCATTTCCCATTAGGACTAGGGTCTTGCATATATATTTTTTGGAGTGGTCTGCCTTTTGGTCCAAAGGAGGAGCCTCTGTGCTTCCACATTGTCTTCCATGTCTGCCAACTGAGTGACAGCTGAATTACTTTTGAAAATTACTTGTATTGACTGTTCATAATTAAAGCTTACCCTTCCCCATGTTGATATGATCCAGAGGATTCCATTTCAATGTTACAGGCAGCAATGGTAATATAGGTTTTAGTTAGCTAGAGCCTCAGCTCTTGGAGTAATCAGGTGTCTTCCTGCAGAATTCACCCTAAAAGGGAGAAATGTAATCTTTACATTGCAGAAACCCCCTTTCAAACTTGATTGCTGCGAGTGTTTCGGCTATCTTAAACCAGATCAGTACCAGAGAGTTGGTTTGTGAGGATGATGAATGTCAGATGTATTTGATAATTATTGAAATTTGTGACTTATTAGCACTATTAATATTAGAAACTAGCTTACACTCAGAGTCAAATGTATTCGGGATCTGGAGATTGGTTGGAATATTTTGAAACATTATGTCCCACTTTTGCTTAAATAAATTGCATTACACATTTTGTGGCAGTGTGTGAGACTTATTCCCTAAATAAGGTTATGGTTAGTTGTTATTTAGGTCAACTTAGGAGAAAAAGGCTTGTTTTGATTGTGTTCTTGCTGGTTAATAAGGTTAGTCATTCAACATGTGTGACTAGACCTGGCCATGGGACTTGCTGTCATTACAATCTGCAGGGAGTCATGGAAGAGTAGCTCATAAAAGGGCATTGTAGACCTTTTAATTTAACGTTATCCACAAGAAGTAACAAACAGATTTGTGTGCAACCAAATGACTTGGATCCATTTGCCCTACACAGAGAATTTCATTTTCAACTTCCTGTTCACAGTAGCATCTTGTTTTAAACGTTTTCAGCAGATTAAGACAGCTCAACCAGCTTCTTACAGTCCCTTTGGAATTCTCTGAAAACTCGGGTTGTCATGGGTATCCAAAGGAAAGAGTTTTGCAAAGGAAAGAGAACACATTTGTTCAACTGTGCCTGTTCTACTATCTTGGCAACGTGATGGCCTTTTCCAGAGTACAGGCAATAACAGAGAACCAAGGTCCTTACATCTGGGGAGATCCTGATCCACATCCTAAATATCTCCAACGAGATATTTTTTTTTATGTCATATGGGATCAGCTGCTGGAGTCACCGTCAAGAATGAAGTCTGTCTCACTGTTTTGATCCTCCCTTGGCTGGACCATGTGTGTCGTCCTCTGGCTAGTAGTTGTAGTAAGAACAAAGACTGCAGAATGAGTTGTTCCAACTGGATGGAGATACATAAAAGAAAGTGCATGCTCTGGGACAGATCAGCAACTCTTGTGGCTATGTGCTTTGCTGATCATTTGAGGCAGGTGCTTATCTAGGGGGAACCTTGAGGTGGTCCTATTGCTGATACTGTGGGTAGATACAAAATATTTTTCTGCCTTGACCTCTGCTATATGTTTAATTATTAGTGATGTAATTTGACAACTCAATTCCCACCTGCCTTTTGACTGGAGTTCAGAGCAGTGAGATTAAAAACTGTTGGGTAGGAAGAATCCAAGGGAAGGGTACTGGTTAAATGTTTTTTGAAGCAAATGTGTCCTGGTTTTGCTGCTCATGCTTGGTTTTTTTTTTTTTTTTCATGACATCCACAGCTGGGAACACTAGTTACCTGTAGGAAGAGTGTCAGGACTAGAGGTACCTGGAAGGAAGACATATTGCTATGGGCAAGTGCAGAATTGCTTGTTAAGTAGGTCTTCACCAGGGGACCGTGCAGAGAAAGATATGTTAAATTTTTTGAACAAATCTTACAATGTCTGGCAAACTGGAACTAAGAGACCTTAAAAAAGTTCATGTTTACAATTATCCATCTTTTATAATCAGTTCAATTTATGTGGGTGGTACAAGTGTCTTTGCAGGTAAAAGCAGGGTTTGTCATTGTGCAGTTGGCAGTAACTGTTCCAGCATGTCCAGAGCTTGGCTGTGTCAGTTCTTGATTTTAATGCACTTCCCTTACTTGTCAGTCTGGTCACTAGTTGTGCTATTGATTGCCTCTGTGGGTATTTCTGGAGCTTTTCTACATCTGAAGATAAATAAAGGTGACTTGGTAATAACTATTTCTGTAATGACAGTGACATTTCCCATGAAATTTTATTCATTGCAAAATCACTGATAATTTTTCCCTTGTAAAATAATGTATGAGACTGAGATGTCTTTTCTGTCTTGCTTTCTATTCAGTTCCGGTGCCCTCTGGGTAGGCATTGTTTGCCAGTTCTCATGGTGTAATTGTCTGATAAGCTTTAACAACTAAGGGATGTCTTTTCAGCCTTGCAAGTTGGTAATGCCTTTGTTAAAGAAAAATGGCAACAATCTGACATTATTGCCATATAGCTAATTCCAACGGAGAGAAACACTTTTTTTTAAGTGCTGACACTAACAAAAAAAAAAAAAAAAAGGGAAGGAGCAAAAAAATAAAAGATGAGAGGTATGAGTTTGATTTTTACCCTTTTAGCCTTTAGGGATTGAATAAATTGTGGCTGATAACTGATATATTGTCATGGGCAAGGGAATAAGAAGGTAAAGTAAATTTTGTCTCTAGTTTATCAGCTAAGGAGGGCCTAGGCGTGTCTAGCCCTTGGAACATTAAACAGATTCAACAAATTTGATTTAGGAGATTTGGTGATTGCTGTAGTAAACAGAACCCAGGAAGATATCTGAAGCATGTCGGTGGTGGGAAGGAAAAGAATATATTAGGTAATTTCAGGTAGGATGAGAGAGATGAGCAAAGGAGAATAAGTAGAAACTTAATGAAGTTCATGGGACAGCCTCCTGGGGAGCAGGGGGAAGAGAGGAGCATGGAGGAAATGCACCCAGAAGGACTGGGTTTGGGGCTATATCGTGGGGGACTTTGACCTCTGCTGTCTGGGAAGCCTGGCAAGTATTCCAATATGGAACTGACATCATCTCATTTATGGCTTTAAAAGCTCGTTCTTGTGCATCATTTCTTTTTTTTTTTTTTATTGACTGTTTATCAGCTATATACAGAAAAGAATCAAACTCTCAATTATTGGAAAGACTTATGATACTTTTCATAAAGTTTTAAGAATCCAGGATCCCAGATTTAAAAGTTTATGATATTTTTCTCTGGTGATTGGAAAAGGAACAGTCTGGATAGTGGTGAAGGAATATATGAACCCAACAATTTACAAGGTGGTGAGAAGGAAATCACGGACATAAAATGCCAAGAACTAAAGCATTGTTTTAAATTATTGTGTTTGCTCTGTACCTGCTTTCTGTGGTCAAACCTCTAAGCAGCACCAGGAATTTGCAAATTATTCAACTGTTCCTTAGTGACTCAGAGCAGGGTAGGACAGTATGTCAGACTGTGACTGGTTGTATTTAAAGCTCATCTCTACCATTTCTAACAAACTGTTCAACTTCACTGGGTCTCTGAATAAGTGCAAAGTAGGACATAATGAGAGTATCCTTTTACAGGGTTTTGTGAGGATAAAATGAGATAATGTATAGGAATTGTTCCTGACATAATTGAGGTACTCAGTGAAAGCTAGCTATTATGATTCTTGTTAAGGAAATTTCAACCATGGAAGATTTTAAAACTTCATATGTGATAAATCAGATACCTAGCTTGTTTTATGTAATTTGGAAACCCCAACAGACAGAATTCCAGTTGTAGAATACAGTAGTTTGGGAGGTAATACCCATTATGGGGTGTGGAGATCTTGCGATCCCTAGATACCAACTGACTCAAGGTGACTGACATTGTTAGAGGCGAGTCCCAGGTCTAGGATAGGGTGTATGTTTTGAAGTTGACAGGAGGGAGTTGTGATAGACAGATGTGGAGTTGAAGTTGGAGGGAAAGGAAAATGAGCCAACTCAAAGAGACGTTTCACTTGGAACAAATGGTTGGTATAGGTTAGGGGAAAGTCGTGTTTTGCTGTGTAGGAGTTCCTGTCTGGATGTGGTTTTGCCTTTTAGATACAGTCACCTCAATGTCTATTTAGGATCATTTTCAAAGAATATTTCAAAATGGGAAAAATTTTTAAAGATTTATTTATTTACTAATTTATTTTAAAGATTTATTTATTTTTTTATTACAAAGTCAGATATACAGAGAGGAAGATCTTCCGTCCGATAATTCACTGCCCAAGTGAGCGCAACGGCCAATGCTATGCCGGTCCAAAGCCAGGTATCCCACACAGGTGCAGGGTCCCAAATCTTTGGGCCGTCCTCGACTGCTTTCCCAGGCCACAAGCAGGGAGCTGGATGGGAAGCAGGGCCGCCGGGATTAGAACCGGTGGTCATATGGAATTCTGGCACACGTTCAAGGCAAGGACTTTAGCCGCTAGACCACGCTGCCGGACCCAAGATTTATTTATTTTTATTGCAATGTCAGATATAGATAGAGGAGGAATGACAGAGAGGAGGATCTTCCGTCCAGTAATTCACTTCCCAAACGGTCACAACAGTCGGAGCTGAACCAGTCCAAAGCCAGGAGCTTCTTCCCAGTCTTGCACATAGGTGCAGGGTTCCAAGGCTTTGGGCTGTCCTCGACTACATGTTCAGGCCACAAACAGGGAGCTGGAAGGGAAGTGGGGCTGCTGAGATTAGAACCAGTGCCCTTATGGGATCCTACTGCATTTACGGTGAGAACTTTAGCCTCTAAGCATCTGTGCTAGGACCTAAATTGTGAAATTTTAAATATGACATTTAAAAATAGAAGACCCTAGCGATGTTGAATTGCCCCATAATATCTTGTTTGTAGTCAAATTTGACAAATGTTTTATTTCCATATCAAACATATTTCAATGTAGTACATACATTGGAAAGTACCTATAATTGAAATATCTGGTTTAAAATAGCATTTAGTTTAACTTCAGCATGATGCTGTCATCTTTCCTAGAGGCTGCTGTTTCTTTTATTCCTTCAGGTTATAATGATGCCAGAAACTCTCCAGTTTCTGAATAGAAGCAATACTCATGAAACACCAGTTTTTAAAAGTGATGACATATTTTTGATGGGTTACTGCTTGATCCTCAGCCATGCACTGACCCTGACATTAGATTTTAAAAATGAAACCTCTTCTGCGTTTACAAATCTCACAATCCCATTATACCAGTTTGTGAATGATTTCTGTATCCATGTTCTTTCTTATATTTCCCTTTTCCCTCCAAAACACCCGCCCTCTTTCTCTCTTTCCCCCACTGCTTATCTTCTCTCTTCATTTTTTCTTCTCTCTCTCTTCTTTTCTTCCTATCATTTGTGATTACAGAGAGAATCCCACTGTAGAAAGGGAATTAGGCTGTGGAGTGGTGATGTGAGCTCGTCACTTTGTGACCCTTGTTCAAAATCATGTGAGCTCCTATTAGATTTATCTCTTAGTTTTGAGGATTGGGACATGCTAATGGATTCAGACTTTAATTGTAGTACTAAATTTATAGGAGGTCATTCATTTGGATAGAGCCCAGCAGGTCAAACTAGAATGGAGTACCCCTTGTTAAAGTTTCGTGTCATCAAACTGGAACTAAGCTGTTTATCTGACCTTAAAAACCAGGAGAATGAGAGATAGTAGCCAGAACCCCAGAGAGGCCAGTTTTAGTTATTATAACTAAAATTCCTTGCTGTATTCCTCACAGAAAGGCTAAAAAATCTTGATGTTAATCATTCTTTGTTGTGTTGTTCTGTTTCTCTTTTCCTTACATACAATGCGAGCAACTTTAAAATGATCACTTGGCTTCGTGTTCCTTTTTTCTGCCACCTTTGCCTTTTACTGCGATAGAACAACTCTCTGCCCAGCTCATTGGAAAGCTCATTCTATTTCACAGAACACAGTGTAACTTGATTTTAAAATTGCAATTAATGCCAATTAAAAAAAAAAACTTTGAGATTCTTGTACTTTAGTGTTTTGACAACAGAAACCAAACTGTATAAGATAAAATAAGGGTTATGAAAGGACAAGGAGAGAAAAGAGTCCAGAACAACCTTGGCATTATGACTGTGTGTCGTTTCTTTTTTAAACTAAGCAGTTAAGAATTCCATCTGGATCAAGGTGAGAAAGGAGATGGAAGACAGGAGAAACATCAGAAAAATCTGGGAATTTGGTAAAACTCATTGCTGAATAAGTGGAAGATTGTTAATCATTTTGCTTTTCCTAGCAAAATCATGATTCTGAACAGTTTTTGAGATTTAAAGAGACATCCTCTAAGTGAGGTGATTGCAGCTTAACCTGCTGGCATTTATTTCTCACTGTTCCCAATATTGCAGTGCAGACTTCCAGGATTATAGCCATATTGCTCATGGTCTGTAACATAATTATAAGAAAGAAAGTGAAAAAAATTAGGAAAGTTAGAAAAATAATATGTAATTCTAATAATCCCCATAAATCTACCACTGTGGTACTGGAAAGTAAACCAGTCATTGATGGACATGTCATAACTGAAATCTTAGTGGGTCTTTGAGAAGGATTGTGGAGTATTATCCTCTCAATGAGCATTACTTTTGTGAGCGAATGAATTAGGTACACACAGTGTAGAGATTTCTTTTTAAATTTCATTCATAAATTTTGCTAGCACAGTACAGTTATCGGAGAGGGAGTATATATTATATTTCAGATTTTAGTGAGGCAGTGAAGGCAAAAGTACAATTTTTGATGACTACTGTAGAAGCAGTGCATTACAGCAGAAGCACATTTTCAGGGGGACAGGATATCAGATAAAATGTTCACAGGTATCGCCTCCACACTTCCTTTGGTACAAAGATCTGTGGGTGGAGAAGGAAAGGGAGTGACACCAGCACCCTTGGGTGAGGCCACAGTTGGCAAATCTTTCAGATTGTGTTGTTGGCACTTCTTTCTGTAAATTTTTAACTTCAGGCCATAAGACCATCTCAATAAAGAAAAACAAATGCAAACTTCCAGACTAATGGAACTTGCCAAGAAGTACAGGATATGAAAAATAAAATAATATTTGGAATTCTGACAGCCCAATGTTCAAACCAGCTGTGTGAGACCAATCAATTTATAGTTATTGATGAGTCTGTTCCCTTCACCACATTGGAAATACTTAAAGAGCAGGTTTTTCTTTTAGAAATATATTTCTCTTATGATTACAGAGATGATCAATATTCATGGTAGAAAACTCAAAGTACAAGTTAGAAATAAAAGTCATAGCTTATGGAAATGTATATAATCTTTAACATTTTTTTGCCATATCTTTCTAAGTTTTTTCTTCTCTGTATATTTGCTTAATCAGACTAGCTATTCTTTCTTTTTTTTTTTTTAATTTCATTTCATTTTATGACACAGTTTCATAGACTCTGGGATTCCCCCAGCTCTCCCCTCATGGTAGATTCCACCACATTGTTGCAATATCACAGTTCCAATCCAATCATGACTCTTTCATTGCAAGCATGTACCATGCATAGAATCCATCCTCTTATTGTCCAGATCAATTCAACAGTTTCTTGGGGCGACCGTCTCTGGTCTGAAAGCAGAGCTGACGAAATATCATCCCGTCCAATGAAAAGCCACAACATAACACTAGCTATTATTTCATAATTATGTTTTTGTGCTTCTTTGTATCTCCAAACCTGGTACATAGAGTTTTAAAATTTATTTTCTTAAAAATTATTTTAAAACATTCGCTTTGGAGTTAATTTTATTTTTAAATATCTTGAAAAGAGAAATAGAGATAGAGAAATCTTCTATGCCCTGCTTCAATCTCCAAATGCCCACAAAAACCAGGACAAAGCTGGGAACTGGAAACAGTCTGAGTCTCCCACCTGGCTGGCAGGGACTCTGTTATTTGAGTCATTGGCTATGGCTTGCTCCCCAGGTTGAGCATTAGCAGGGAGTTACAAGGGTGAAGTGCCAGGATTTGACCCTAGGAATTCTGGTACAGAATTGTAACCACTAGATTAAATGCCTATCTTAGAATTATTTAGTATGTGTGTTTCAAATGAATAAGTGCCCTTGAATTTCTTGGTTCTCAGATCCCTTCTTGTATTCACAATAGCAGCTGTTCTCAGAGTTCTGCGAGTTTAATGGGATATGATATATGCTCATTCATTAACAGAAAAGTACAGACATTTCATAGTTTGAAGTTATTGTAATTACTTTATTCTGTTCGTAACCGAGATGTCTTACTTTTTGGTTGAGAGAATTAGAAATTATTCATGATGACCTTTATTTATTATTTGGAGAGAGGTGCCAGACCTAATTCCTGCTATTTATGGAGTCACAATATGACTGTGAACTGCAATGTAGGAATGGTATTATGTTGATAAAAATCAGCCACTGAAGTCCGGGATAGGAGAAACAGTTGGTTGTATGGTGTTCTTTCTGAAAAATATTGCCTTTATTTCTTTTTAATTTTTATTTGTGGAGGAGAAAGACCATCTGCAATTTCACTTCCCAAATTTTGGGGAGCAAGGAATTCAACCAGGGTCTTTCAAGAGGGTGTGAGGGACTGAACTATTTAGCCAGTGACTTCTCTAATAAGGTAAGACTTGGCCTCTGACAGCAGCAAATTCATGACTCAGAACCCAGGATGCTGAGAAAAATCTCATGCCTCCTTTCTGGCTTGTTCCTCTCTGTAGACCTGCTGGAGCCTGCATCCTTTATGTGGAGACAGGGAAGATGCCCTAGGGTCCTCAAGCGTCTCTCTTAAGCAGTTCTTCCTGGGGTTGGAGCTACAGTTGGAAACTGACTAGTGGAATGCCCATGAGGAAGATGCCCTAATTTCATAACTTTGTCTTGTACACAAGGAATTAACACAAAAAAGAGATTGCATGAACACCTCAAAACTAAATACCCACTGGAAATAGAATCAAGTATAGAACCAAAGGTTCCTATGTGGTCAAAGAGCACATTTGGAGCCAGGCAGCTCTAGTTTGAATACCCACACTGCTGTTTAACAGGTCCTCAGAGGATACCCGATCTCCCTGAATTGCAAAACTGGAATAAAGCACTTAATTGTATAAGACAACTGAACACAACCTTAGTGGCTCCCACAATAGAAATTTATTTCTGGAACCAGGAAATGCCAAAATCCAGCTATCTGCGGAGCTGTGTTCTCTTTGAAGCCTCTAAAGAGAGAGCCTTCCTTGCCATTCCCAGTAACTGGTAGTCCTGACATTGCTTGGAGTTTTAGCATCATAGTTGCATTGTTACAACTCTCATTTCTGCTTTTGCTGTCACATGATCTTCCCCCCCATACTGGTACATGTTTGTGTCTTGTCTTCATGTGGACTTTTTATAAAGACATTATTATTATTATTATTATTGTTGTTGTTGTTGTTGGATTTAGAATTCATGCGAAAGCAGCATGAATTCCTCTTAACTAATTACTTCAACAAAGATACTGTATCCATCATATCAGTGAGGACACATGATGTTTGTCCTTTTGGGATTGACTTATTTTACTGAGCATAATGGTCTGCAGTTGGGACCATTTTGTTGCAAATGGTTGAATTTCATCTTTTTAATGGCTGAGTAGTATTCCATGGAGAAGATATACTACAGTTTCTTTATCCACTTTTCTTTCAACGTGCATCTGGATTGTTCTCATGTCTTCATTATTACAGATTTTGCTGTTGTAAATGTAGGATTACAGATTCCTTTCTCATATGCAGATTTGATTTCCTTTGTGTATATTTTCAGAAGTGGGATAGCTGGGTCACATGGCAGATTAATTTTCAGTTGTCTCAGTACTCTCCATGCTGATTTCCATAGTGGTTGTGCTAGCCTATACTCTCACCTGCAGTGAAGGAGGGTACCTTTCTTCCCACAATCAGCAAATGTTTTAGTCGAGTTCTGAATGTAAGCCAGCCTCACTGGAGTTGGGTGGAACCTAAATGTGGTTTTATTTGTATTTTCCTGATAGCTAGGGAGCCTGAGCATTTTTTCATGTGTCTGTTAGCCATTTCAATTGGTTCTTTTGAAAAGTATCTGTTCATTTCCATTGTCCATTTCTTCCCAGGGTTGTTTGTTTTGCTGTCACTGAGTTTCTGAAGTTCTTTGTAAATCCTGGGTATTAGTCTCCTATGAGTTACCAAGATTTTTCTCCCATTCCTTTGGTTGCTTCTTCACTTTGTTGATCATCATCTTTGCTATACAGATGCTTCTTAGTTTGATGTAATTCTGCTTGTTTATTTTGGTTTTGACTGCCTATGATTTTGGTGACTTTTGTAAGAATTCTTTGCCAAATGCTATATCTTGTGCATAAGACTATTGCAAAGGTTGAAAATATAATACATTTAAATTACCTAGATGAGGCAGGAATGCAGTGGGTATTCCATGTGGTAGCTCTCCTTCCCCTCCAGGTCCAGCCCTGTGGCTTCCACAGTCAGCCTCCAGACCACTCACTCTACTTCCACTCACATGTCACCTTCCTCCTTCTGCATTGGTCTGGTGTGTCATCACTTCCTTGACTAGTTGCGATTATTTTATCCATTAGTGCTGTCATTGAGACTGATTGTCTTGGGCAACTTTACTTTAAGCCTACCTGAGGGGGAAAAATGACTACCATGTTAGATTTGGTTTCTTCTAAAAGGGAACATCTGAAGAGGACTTGTTTTTGTATTTCAACATTAAGATAATTGTAATGTACTGCAAAATTAAGAAAGCATATCTTTAAGTTTTTTTTTTCAAGTTTCAATTATCTATTCCATTTAAAATGTGAATTTACAGAGAGAAAAAAAGATCTTCTATCTGCTCATCTGCTTCCTTAATAGCTTTGCAAACCATCAGGAGTCTTGAATTCCATTCTCTCTTTCTTTAAAAAGTTTTTTCATTATTATTATCATTTTATGATACAATTCCATAGGCCCTTGGATTTCCCCTATCACCTTCTATAATCCTTCCCCACTAAGTTCTCCCATATCATTACGGCAGCATAGTTCCTCATAGACAGTCATAAATCCATCATTTCAGTCATGGAATATGGCAGACGGTCCTACATCCCATTGTCAAGGTATGTCTGATAGTTTCACTGGGAGTCTATGTTCGATTCAGAAGTAGAGATGCACACTGCACTATATCCTCACATCTGGACATGTCAGTCTCTACTACACAGTCACTCTATTCCCCCCCAAGTGAAAAGTCACAAAAGAAAACCAACAACAGGAAGAAAAACATAAATTTGCAATGCCATGAGGTTAAATAAAATTCCACTAGATATGATGGTCTCCATTACACAGTTACTATACATCCCCTTAAATGAAAAGCCGTAAAATAAAATCAACAGCAGAAAGAAAAAATAGAAACTTACAACACCATGAAGTTAAATAAAATGCTACTGAATGACTAATGTGTCGATGAAGAAATGAAAAGGAAATCAGGAAGCTTCTTGAAGAAAATGATGCTACTGTGTGATCTGAGTCATTATAGAATTTAATGAGAAAAAAAAAACGTGTTTCAAAGAAATGAGGCTAGAAACATCAAAGTCCAGGAGATATAGTTTCGCTGATCTTTGTTGGTGAAATGTGTCTCCTGTAGGCAACAAATAGATGTTTTTTTTAAAATCCAGTCTACTAATCTATGACATTTGATTGATGGGTTTAAGCCATTTATATTCAGGGTTATTATTAATAGGTGGTAATTTGTTCTTGTCATTTAGCAACGGGTTGTTCATTGATTTAGTTTTCTGTTGTTACTTAGCTGGGATGTACCTCATATTTACCCTTGGTTTTGGTGGGTGCTATTCCCTTACTCTGTCAAGAAAACATCTTTAAGAAGAGACTTGTTCTTTTAGCTTTTCTTTACTGTGGAAGAATTTAACTCATTTTCAAAGACAAAGGAGAGCTTTGCTGGGTACATTATTCTGAGCCTGTGAGAGACAAGCTGTGAATTTAATTTCCATACCTCTATATGTCAATTGATGTTTTGCATGAGCACATTTAAGGATCTTTTCCTTATGTTCAGTTGAAGAGAACTTGACTGTTATTGTGTTGTGGTGAAGATTGTTTTTGGTCAACCCTGTTGGGAAGTCTGTGCCCCTTCTGGATGTTGTTTCCCAATTCTTTCTTTAGTTTAGGGATGTTTTCCCTTATTATTTCATTAAATACATGTTTAAATCCAGCTTCTCTTTCTGCACCTTCTGTAACTCCCATAACTCTTACATTAAGCCTTTTTGAGAATGAATTAGCAGATGGAAGATCTGTCTGTCTTTCTTCTAGCCTGTTTTTTCTCTCTCTTTTTCTCTAACTCTGCCTATCCAAGAAATATAAATAATTAAATCCTATTTTTAAAATGTGGGATTGATCAATCATAGTAAAAAAACCCAACCAATAAAAATGAAAAAACTGAAATAAGAAACATGTGATATTATCTTCTAAAACAGTGTTTTATCTTTCCTTTTATGGAAATATGTAAGGAAAAGTCATCATTATGCTTTAGATGATGTCATCTGTTCTATTGCCAGCACATTTTGAACATACGATCTTTTATTTCACAATACTCTTACACACGATGAGGCAATGTTATTTTATTTTTTATGAACTAAAGATTGTCAGTTATTTCAAAAGTTGAAAGAGAATTAGTAAGGAATGCACTGAGCTACAACTATAGCATTTTCAGTATTATTATTTCATGTGATTGCTTTCTTATGCTCCCATTTTAGAACTTGAATTCTGGTAATGGGATGCCTGTTATGAAAACCATATGTAATTCTTTTGCTAAGACTGTATTATGAAATCAATTTGTTTCCTAATAAATAGTGTATATATACACAGAGTTATGTGTGTTATGAGGAAGCAATGATAATTTTTTGTTATGAATGAATTTTTTAAGTGTGCCAGAACTGCATAGTTTTCTTTCTAAAGAAAAAAAATAGATGATTTCCTTTAGCAATATCACTAGAATTAAAGCTGGCCTTTTTTTGTAGCTGTTTCTTCTTATCAAATTGTTGAGCATAGTCTGAGAGTAGATTATAAGGTAATGTTTAGTAAGGGAATTATTCTTAAACTTTGCATGTATAAGAATCACACACTATATGTAATTTTACTATAATATCCAGAATTATGGATTTACAATCCGATGCATTAAATCTCATGGTATGCCTCTGAGTTTAACAAACACTTCAGGTACTCTCCGTGCTGTTGGATTTTCATGCTTTGAGGAATTGCTCCTCTAAGAAATTTTGTAAAATAGCTTTAGGGAAGTTACATTATTCTACTTTTTTTTTTTTTATTGCGAAGTCAGAGACACAGAGAGGGGGAGAAACAGAGAATAACATCCCTCAGATGACTCATTGCTCAGGTGGCCACAATGGCCAGAGCTGAGCCAATCCAAAGCCAGGAGCTAGGAGTCCTCCTCTCCACCCCTCCCCTGGGTTCCCCACATGGGTGAAGGTTCCCAAGTCCTGGAGTTGTTCTTGACTGCTTCCCCAGGCCACAAACAGGAAGCTGGATGGAAATCAGGGCTGCTTGGATTAGAACCGGTGCCCAGATGGGATCTCAGTGTGTTCTAGGTGAGGA
Organism: Ochotona curzoniae; assembly: GCF_017591425.1. Lineage (NCBI taxonomy): Eukaryota > Metazoa > Chordata > Mammalia > Lagomorpha > Ochotonidae > Ochotona > Ochotona curzoniae. The sequence goes on along the minus strand of NW_024465582.1, from coordinate 19,020,962 downwards.
CTTTAGCCGCTGCTAGGCTATCGCACTGGGCCCCTGGGAAGTTGCTTTCAACTGATTTAGGCTTTAAAACTTTTGGAGAAGCTTACTTTGAACTTTAATTAAGGGGTGGTTAGCTGTACAAAAGAAGCATGGTAAAGCTTTCAAATGTAAATGCAGCATTTGGATGGCCATGGGAAAACAAGTATATCATCTTATTTTCTTTTGGAACGCTGCATGTTTGAAAATCAGGCTTTTGGAGAGACCAGATGTTATCCAGATTTCTAAAACCATGATGGGAAAACCAAAGGCATGATGAAGTATAACAATGATGGGTCATACTTGTTTTGTGCCAGATATTATTCTAGGCTTCGTATATGGATGGAACTATTTAATCCTACAAATGCTATATAGGGTAGATATTGCTGTTTTGCCCACTTTATACATGGTGAAAGAGAAGCAGATGAGATAATCTGTGTATTCTAGAGCTTGTCAGACACAGCCAGGATTGTTCAGAATCCTTGAAATCTGACCTGAAACCTTTTTCGTTTCACTTTGCCATCAAGAAAGGGCTGGTGTTCTGAAAAACTCACTTGTATTTCAGTGAAACAGTGAAATTTTATATTAAGACATCATCTTAAGGAGACAATTCGTGCATTGCATTCAACTAAGAGCCTTTTGATCTATAAATCCATTAGATTTTAGAGAAGACCAACATGGGAAACAAAGCCAGGTAATGGCAGAGGGATTTAATTATAAAGTCCTGAATATTCACTCTCATAGGTAATAACTTAAATCTTTTTGCATGTCAAAGTATTGAATCTTTTAGAGTCTCTGAATCTACATGCAACATCATTTGACTCAACAAAAATTGTTTCTCCACTGAATGAGTAGTTAGCCTCATTCTGCATATCATGCGTTACTTGAGATGTTTTGCAGACAACTTGCATAAAAATGCCTGTAATCCCATGGTTCTGTAGAGACAAATTCTTATGTCAGTCTAACCAGACTAAAAAGATCATGAAGCCTTGTGCTTCTTTCTGGAGATTCTAGAGGCAAATCTTCATCCTTGCTTTTCCTCCTGCCCCATTCTTAATGCTAACTGAGCATTAAGAGTTTTTTTGAATACCAGCCCTTTCTTGGCAGTACAGTGCAATGACAAAGGCTTGAGGTCAGACTTCGCAGGTGCTGAACAATCCTGACTGTTTCTGAACTTCTAGAACTGAGAAGTAAGAGTGGTTTTGTCAGCTGATTGGCAGTGAGGGAAGGATGATGCTATTTTAGAGAAAGGCTCAGGATCTTTATTCCTGAAGACTCCTTACTCTCTATGCATGAAGAGTTATTTGTAATATTCTTAGAAAAGGAAGGGATGCAGGATTTGTAACGGCAAAGTCAGATTATTCACTTGGTCAGGCATAGAGGGAGAACTGCTTGCAGACTTGGTTAAAAAAGCAGAAATGCAAACCAAATATGTCTTTACTTAACACTCAGCTTCTTTTCCTTCCTCAAATCTTTTCTCCCCTTATGTCTACCCACTTTCCTGCTTGCTAGCTTTGTTTTTTTTTTTTTTTAGATTTTTATTTATTTTTATTGCAGAGTCAGATAAACAGAGGAGAAACAGAGAAGGTCTTCCATGTGATGATTCATTCCCCAAGTGATGCAATGGCCAGTGCTAAACAGATCTGAAGCCAGGAGCCAGGGGCTTAGCAGAGAGCTGGATGGGAAGTGGAGTTGCTGGGATTAGAACTGGCACCCATATGGGATCCTAGCATGTTCAAGACGAGGAATTTAGTCACTAGGTTTATGCTCCGGGCCCTGGCCTGCTAGATTTTAAAGGTGTGCTGTTTATATATTTTGGAAAGGTATAATATAAGCAGTGCTTTTATCTGAACAGGATATGTATTCACACCACAAAAACTGGGCTCAATATAACAAAAAGAAACACAAACAGCAATAAAAACTTCCTCTATTTCTACATTTTAAAATTTTTATTGCATTCTTCCAGTAATGGATACAGCGGCAGTCAGAAAGTTTGTGTTTGGAAGATGGAGAAGGTGTTAAAGAGTCTACTTAAAAAACTATATTGCTGTTTATTGGAGGTTTCTGTTTTGCAGTTTATACAAAGTGGAAGTGGTCTGTTGCGACCTAAGAGAAGAGTCACATGAGTTTCTGAGTCATTAGTTACTTAGTTAATACTAGATAGATTATGTAAATACAGTTTGTACATCGTTAGAGGGCTTTTCATTTTCTTTTACAGAACATAACTAAAGCTATCTTATGTCACTTTACATGCCTATGGAATTTCTATTGCTTAGTGTCTGGTAAGATAGGATGACTGGAACAATTGGGGGCTGGTCTGACACTAACTCATCTGCTACGAAGGTCTGTTTTGAAAAGAGGCGTCATAAGAATCTTGAAAGGAAGAAGAAGGAAGCCACAAAGTGCATCATAATGTGAAATGTAGGTCACAGCTGCTATACGGGAGTCATAGAGCATTTCTGTGACACTAGTAACATGCGGACAGCATACGACAAGAAATATGTCATTCTTCAACAAAAGGAATAGAAATGTGTGTACAACTCTCCTCAACAAAAATATCTCATTTACACCTGGGTACAAACAGGCTTCTTCTAGAAAATGCTTATTTTCAATTTTTATAATACTTTGAAGGCTCTTTATATAAAATATTTGCAATTAATAATATTTTCATAAGTAAAGCATAAAATACGTAGCAAGTATTTTGCCAAAGTAATCCTATTTCACCACAATGTGCATTGGCAAAATATAAGGGTGATAACCTGATCAAAATGCATAAGAAACAATTTTTCAATAACAAGAATGTCTTCAATTATGCTCTCTGCTCATCTCTGTGCTACTAAGTTGCTGCTCTAGTGTCTTAAGTTCTTCTCATCAGGAGTTTCATGTAAAGTCACTGGGAATTTTAAAAGATGGGAATTTTTTCTTGCATATTGGCATTATATTCTGTCTACTTGAAGTTCCAGAGTCTCCCCATATGATTTTTGCAGCAGAGTACTCAAACTGTAACAGGGTGGCTCAGAGCTCGTAGTGATGAAGGTGGAAATAGCTAGTTTTGTTAGAGCTAAAATCCGGAGCTAATAGAAAATCATTATTGGTGTATTCTATTTGTTAAAGCAGTTATCAGCCAGCTCAGATTCAAGAGGAAGAGACATGGAAGGAGAAAGAATCGCCTTCCATAGGTTCCTTCCAGTTTGATATTTAGTTTCATTAATTCTAGCTAAGTAGAACAGCTTCTCCTTTGCTCTCACGATGTCCTTCCTTAAGTTGCCTTTCCTATTATCATCCATGAGTTCGGGAACTATCAGTTCTTTAAGCAAGGAAAAAATTAAATCAGGCCAGGCGGTTATGAGGTAAATGGCCGAAGTACACTGACTATACTTTTCAGAAAGTAATCCATTACCTTAACTATCTATTACACCACCCAGAATACTTAAAAGATGTATTAGATCTAACGCTCCCTCTGAATCTGATGTGTCTGAGCACAGAGTCCTACACCACATTCCCATACACCAAAATAGTAAATGGTAGTTGCTTTTTTTTTCATTTACTTGAAAAAAATATCATTGGTGTCACCGAAGAAAGATAGGTAGCTGAAGAAACTAGCCAAGATAATGTCTTCTTAGGGCCTGGTTTTTCTCCTCACTGTCATTTTCCTTAGAATGCTGTTCTTTGCTGTTCTTTTTGCACTAAAGAAATAAAGTCCAATTTATTAAAGATACTTTTGTTGACCTGAAGATTAGAACCCAGAGCTGCAACCATTCAAAAGTATGTCTTGTGTTTAAGTCTGTGTAAGGGGGCAGATCTTACCATTTTCTCCTACTGAAATATTTTTGGAAGGATTTTCATAGCTTGGATTACAGAGTTTTGTTTCTTATAAAGCACAATGAATGCACATATGGTAAACTTCCTGGATACAAATATTTTTAAACATTCAAATGTTTTGAGTTTAAGAGACATTTAAAACACTATCATTGCATTTCTTCATCATCTAGGGTACTAATGGTATGCTTTGATGATCAGCGAATTCAACATGGTTGTAGTGCATGTGGATTCACCAATAGAAGGAGAATTTCAGCCCCTTTTGCTGCCCTGGATTTTCTCTTTTTGACAGCTCTAGGCTATCACCACCTACTGTAGTTGCTTCTTCTCTGTGTTGTGTTGGGTATTTGCTTTCATGTACTCCAAGATGAATACATTTCCTCTAGTGGTCAGAGCTGTCACGAGCTGATGCTGCTGTGGCTAACACCAACCAGTTTGCACTTGTCTTGATTGAAAATAGATCCCGGCACTTCCTTGTTCTTTATAAAGTCCCATAAGGTTGAAGGGCTTGGTTGTATATTTTCTACAGGTAATTGAAACTTTTGAAAATTTCACACTGAAAAAAATGAGAAAACCAGAATCATACAATGTTCTTGTTTTCCTTGCTTCACCAATATGTGGCAGAAAGAGGGCTTGTCATTGTGAAACAGTTACTCAAAATTGAGGCCAGTACTGGAAAATTGCTCTGTGGTTCCTGTCTTTGTTGTTGGTGGTGATGTGTGTGTGTGTGTGTCAAGAACTTTGAACATGTAATTGAGTCTGTACTTTTTGTGGCTTGTCTGGGCTCAAATTCACAGCCTTGTGAAGAGCCATTTTATTGGCTGTCATTATCAGATACTATAAGCAGAGATATCACAAGCCTTAGAAAAATGCTTTATAATAAAATGCAGATCAATAGCTGCTTCAGAGATCTGAAAAACCTCTGATAAGTATTTGCTGTGAAGTGATTCTATGAAGAACTCTCCCTCTATTTCCTTTCATGGCAGAGCTGATAGCTGCAGTGAATCTTCATAACATTTGTTTTTCATAGTTCTTAACCTCCCTTTTCCTTCAAAAGCCATCTCATTCCTGCTATTGGTGGATTCCCTTTATGAATTCACTTCTCTACTTTTGCTTAAGTTAGGAGACTTTGGAAATCCCCCTGACATCCTTTCTTGCCAAATTTGTCTCTGGTTGCCCGCCTACAATATGTTTTTTCTTTTTTCTAATCTACCCTGTGATCTCTGGCTTATTTTAGCACATGCAACATTTCAGAGTTTGACATAGTAGTACCATGCACAGTTTGAGAAGAAGCTTTCCAATAGCACAGTGGGCACTGCTTGCGTCAAAGAACAATTAAGGTTTCAGGTATGGGAAGAAGGCTCTGAGAGCTGCAGTTCCTTCCGTGGTGTATAAATGTTTTGGGGACTAACTGGAAGCCTGTCAGCATCACTCAGAAGTTTTATCCAAACTTTTCTTTGTTCTTCAAGGATCATTCATAGGTTATTATTTTTTTTTTTTCCTGATCTCAGATTCCTAAAGAGGTAAACATTGCTTTCGAGTCTCTGGAATTTACAAGTGAAGAAGCAGTGTTGTCCTTGATTCTTTTCTTGACTTCCTGTGCTATCTACTGCCCACCTTCCCAACCACCTTCTTGTTAATAAACTTAGTCCCTTGTGGTCAAGAAGATCTTTCTAAAGCCTGAGCTCATAATCTTACAAAGTTGTGTGCGGCGTTGTCATTGGCTCTTGCAAACTCAAGATACAAGGTCCAAAGGTTGTTCTTCCACCAGTGGACTTTCGGATTATGTCTCAGGACTTCTTGAATCACAGGTGGATCAAATAGACTGGATCTTAGAGTTGTTCAGAAATGTTTTTAAAATGTCCTTTTTGTGTGTGTGGTTTGTTTAAGTACCTGTTCAACATCTAGTAGCTATGTGTTAACTTGGGAGTAACTTAGAACAAATGTGACCTAGGAATGAAAGCAAAGTCTAGTCTGTTTAAGTCCAGCCTGTGGATTTTTCTTCAGAAACTTAGGTCAGTCAGAAACACACTGTTGGTTTCAGAATTTGGAGTCTTGTCCTTCTTTTGTGTGTGTGTGTCAGTGGTGATGGGAGCCAGGAGGAGGTGGGATAGATAATACAGTTTAGGAATTCTGTTAAGCATCCAGAATGGTTACTGTTCTTTTTTCAGTCCAGGTATAAACATGGAGTTCAATAATCTTTTTTGACATTGTACAGTATTTAACATGATAACATTAAAAAAATTGTACATGAAATTTGATCAACTTTCAAAAAAACAGAATAAAAAAATACCATCACTGCCAGGTTTCATATTGCTTTCATTGTCCTCAGGTCTTCCTTGCAGAGAAAGGGTGGGTTTTGTCCCAGGAAAATTGCTATTTCTAGTAACATCTTCATAAGATTTCCACTTTGGGAATTTTATGCACAGACATCAGTCTTACCATGTGTCAGCTCAAGTCTCTAGCTCGGACAGTTACCTTTCCACTTAGAATTATATTTTCTTCTTCTAAACACCTATTTTAGCCTGGTGGCAATAGAAAACTATTGTTTACTTCTTGTTATCTAAAGATCAAAATATCCTTTTGTAAAGCAAAAACCTGTTCTTTAAAGAAAAAAAAATATCCATTAAGGCCCATTTCTTAACCCTTTCTTTACCACTTACTTTAAAGATCTTCCCATATACCTTTAAAAAGAGAAATTTAGGCTGAATTTCAATCTCCTGCTTATTTTCCAAAGCAATGGCAAGATGCCCAAGGCTCTGTTGCCTTTCTCTTGCTCCATTCTATCTGACCTTCAGCCATAGCTGGGAAGTCACCTTGGGTTTCTTTGTTCAAATGTCAGGATTTGACTTTATAGTCAAAGACTTTGCCATCTTCAGCGACGTAACTAAATAAAATCATTTCACAAAATGTATCTACTTAAGCTGTTAACTAAATACAAAATAATTAAAAAAATATTAAAAACCATGTGAATGGGGCACTGGTGGGGATAGTGGAAGAAGGTGGGGAGGCAGAAGAGAGGGAGGAAAAGAGGGGAAATCCCTAAACCTGCAAAACTGTATTGTGGAAAATAATAAAAATAATTAAAAAAAAACACGTGAAAGGGAGGGGAAGAGAGAGAGTTGGAGGAAAATAAGGGAGGTGGACTGATGGAAGCGGGGAGGAAGAGAGACTGCTCAAGTCTGTAATCTCTTGGGATCACTGCTTGCTCTATTAGAGAGCTTGGATTTGAAACCCTACCCTGTTCATGATTCTGGCTCCTCTCAGTGTATACCCAGGAAGGCAGCAGAGGTAGCTTGTGTCATTGACTCTCTGTCCCATATGTTGGGACCCGGATTAAATTCTTGCTATGGCCTGGACCAGCCCTGGGTGTTGCAGATATTTGGAGAGCAAATTCATTTTTTTTTAAAGTCAACCAAATACAAAAGCAAATATAAAAACACCAGAACTAACTCCTCTTCCTTGTTACAAATAGGCATAGTTGTGTACTCTGGTCTGATGTCTGCAGAGGCAGTGTTGCGTTTGCCAGCCATTCTGTATCATTCCATATTTTATTTATTTAATAAAAATTAAATATTTTTAATATTAGAAACAGTTCATTTTATTCTCAGGACTAGAAAAACAAAGCTACATGTATATAAGTGTTTGTGTATTTTAAATATATAATAAACATCATATATGTGTAGATATATTTTTCTCATATCATAATTTAAAAAGTGGTTTCTGGAATTATTATTATCTATGAAATACTTGTGAAATATCTACCATATGTATTGTGGTAGGCAAATCAGCATGTTGATAAAGATGAAGGATTCTATAAGCATGTGTGTATATATATATATATATATAGAGAGAGAGAGAGAGAGAGAGAGAGAGATGCCTTGGATTCCACTGGCAAGTCAAACATGTCTTTCATCACGACGTGGATATCTGGCCTGGTGGGACACTATTTGCATCAGTAGTCTGCAGGAGATTGTCAGTGCTCCTGGAGAGACCTTGCCATGCCTTTGCAGGTCAATATTCCAAGTTGTCTTGCAAAGATTGTACTCTCGGCTGCTTCTCTGGGAAGGAATGATTAAAGGTGGGCATGGTGACAGAGGAAAATGCTGTAGAACAAGGCTTTGTGTCACATGGGTGAATGTGGGAATGTCAACCTTCCAAGCAGGAGGAGATGGATGACATGAGGCAGATGGCACAGGAAGGATTCTGCCCTTGGGCCTTAGCTACGTGATCTCAGGAAAGGCACTGAATGTCTTATAACCTTAGTCATTATATTCGTAAATTGAGAGTTGGTTTTCTCTTAGAAATAGGGAAAAATTGAGATAAAAGGCAAACAGGAAAAGTCCAAGAAATCAGTTTATGAGATAGAAACTATTTAGATTACTTCCTGCTTAGTAATAAGTTAATCAAATGATTCTTGCAACTGTTGGTCTGTGAAGGACAAACTTGGTAAAAGGTTGTGACATGTGTACTGAGAAACGTGGTGAAATGTAATACATAACACCAAGGTAGGACTAATGAGAGATCTTCAGTAGCTGGGGCAGTATTTGAGAACATTATCAATAAAGTGATTGAATTTGTGAATTAGTGATCTTTGGAATGTTCTTATTATTGTACAGCGAGTCCACCGCATTGTAGCTTTAGACTAAGCCATGTCATGAGTTTATGCTACACAACGGATTTGAAAGAGTTATATTTTGGTAATGGCAGCCCTGATAGCTTCACTAAACATGCCTGCATTCCCCTCTAGTCATCTATAATCTAATCGAAAATGCGCTGTACTACGATGGCTAGGCAGAAACAGAAATGACTAGCTGTGTGCACTCCCAGCAGTGTCTGGGCTGACAGGAGGGAGGTGTCATCTGAAAACATGCCTGGCAGGAAATGTGTGGTGAGAGGAGAGATGCATGTGAATCAAGACCAGAAATCGCCCCAGCAGGAACTTAAAAAAAAAAATGTGATGTGCAAAACTCGTAGACCCCAATTCTGTCATTAACGTGAAAAGAAATGTATTAGGATTAAGGTTCTGGGAAGCAGTGATTAAATCATTGCTTCTCACCTTCATTTTGCATAAAACAGTTTATCCTGAGTTCCTGGTTCTTGGCGTGGGCTTTCACCCAGCCCCACCCGTTAAAGGTATTTGGGGAGTGAACTAGCAGATGGGAGCTGTCTGTCTCTCTGCCTCTCCACTTCTCAAATTAAAAACCAAATGTTTTTAAGTATTCAAAAACTTTAGTCTCAGAAAGCCTATGAAAAAACATGAAGTCATATCCAAAGTTCCCACTAACTGTAGAATTCAAATGGAAGCGAATTTGAGAGAATGTAATATTCTTTTCCCAATCAGAGTGGGGGAAAGTAATTATGTATTAAATCATGTTGTCCCACCCACATTCCCTCAGCCAACTCTAGTTTGCCTGCAGACACTTCTAGACATGTCAACAACTTCATTTGTCTTCCAGACAGCTTGTATTACACACAGCAGCAGGTCCTGGGTCAGACAGGGAGCAACTAAAAGATAATGTTGTGGGGTGACCCTCAGCCTCTGACGGGTGAGGAATAAATACATCACTTCCTTGCTTTTGATTGAGGCAATTCCAAGTCATGTTCCTTATAGCCTATCCAAAGTTCTCCAGAATGATTCACTCAGTTGCTCATTGACTAGGGCAATCAACTTATCCCAGACTATTTGGAATGTCTCACTGTAAGTATAGAAAATTCTGTAATAAAAAAAAAAAAAAAACCTTTTCTCAGTCTTTCAGGGTTAAGTGGACATACCAAAGGAGCACAGCGATACAAAGATGAGAATTTTCTCTATGGAATCCTATTTAATTCAGAAATATTAGAAGTAAGAGTCAATATATTTGTCAAAATGTGTTAGTAGAAGTACAGTTAAGCAAATTGCAATGTTAACATTCTAGGAAACGTGGTGAATGTATTAAAAATCTGTAAGTTTGGGGGCTGGCCCAATGGCTCAATTGGCTAATCCATTTGGCAAGTACTGTCATTTCATATGGATGCCGGCTTTTGTCCCGGCTGCTCCATTTCCCATCCAACTCCCTGCTTGTGGTCTAAGAAAGCACACATGGCTGGTCCAAAGCCTTGCAACCCTGCACCAATGTAGGAGACTCAGAAAGAAGCTCCTGGTTCCTTGTCTCAAATCAGCTCAGCACTCGCCCTTGTGCCCACTTGAGAGAACTAGTGAATGGAAGATCTTTCTGTCTCTCTTTTTCTGTATAAATCTGCCTTTCTAAAAAAAAAAAAAAAAAAAAAAAAAAACTTTAAGAAATTGTCTGAGCTTTACTTATTCCTAAAAGTAAGAAATACGTTTGTAATATACAAATAAGCAAGAAGAATTAAATTAAAAAAAGAATGTACTGGAGGCTGGCATTGTGGCATGTGAGTAAAGCCCTTGCCTGTGATGCCATAATCTCAAATGGGTGCTGGTTCAAGTTCTGTCTGCTCCATTTCTGATCGGGTTACTTGCTAAAAAAGCAGCAGAGCAAAGCCCAAGTATTTGGCTTTGTGCTACCTATGTGGGAGATCCAGACAAAGCTCCTGGATTAAGTCTGGCTCAGCCCTGGCCATTACAGCCAGCTGAAGGGTGAACCAGTATTTGAAAGGTCTCTCCCTCTTGATTTCTGTAACTCTGTAAACAAATAAATAAAACCTTTTAAAATGTGTATTGTGTGCTGTACACTTTTTCTCTCTTGCTTTTTCTCTCACTTTTTCTCTCTTGCTTCCTGGAAATACAAACATCCAACGATTGCCACTGGGGAGGGATAAAGCTTTGGGTTAGAGATGAAGCAAGAGAAATGCTGACGGGAATCCCCTTTATGTTATTTGACAATGATTTTTACAGTGAGTACATAGAACAAAGAAGTGTGCTACAACTGGAAATGAACATTCCTTACCATTTAATATTACTTCAGTTTAACTCTTGACTGTCAGTATTGGCAACATGGGGACTCGAAATTTGAGCTCCATGTTCTCTCCTCTACCTGTGTAAGAGTGTGTTATAATCACATTTAAGTAATCTAAATAGCAGTTCATTGGAGATATCGTGTGTTACTGTCATTATTTTCTATACAGTTGCTTTCTCTTTGGAAGATGAAAAGGGCCAGTTGGATAACAAATACATTCTCAGTCATCATTACATTTTCATTCAACAAAATAAAATACCATTATTTTAAGGCCAATGAGGTAACTAAAATCAACTTAAATGTACATCAGACATCCTTAATGATTTTTCTTTAGTCGAGAAATTAAATTGATATTAAATAATAAAAATATGTAGTTTCTCCTGTATTTGACAAGTATGGTATTACCTTAGGGAATAACAATGGTGAAAGAGGCTATAGTTTACAGGAGTGAAGTCACTTGAAAAACCGGGGTGAGAACCTCGTGATCGGGAAGAATCAATTCATCCTTGCCTATGTTTGTATATTTTCCACAGAATTGAAAGAACTAGGTGGGTTTGACAGTTACTGAAACGAGCCCAACAACACACTGAGAAAGATGTCGGGTTTTTGATGACAATTGTGTGTCTTGCTGTGCGTTCTTAATTTTCTGTAGACTTGGGATAGCTAACTACATGTAACTTGCTCTGAGGATTAAATGTACAGGCAGAAGACCTTGACAAAGAAACAAGTATGTTATTCTCTTAGAGTAATATCTATGAAATACATGATTTTCTTTATATTATTAAAGTATGTGAAAAAAATTTTTAAAAAATTTGTGGTTGCAATGCCAATAAGTGAAATTAATCAGTCTTTTTTCCTACATGAAATTAATCAGTCTTTTTTCCTACATGAACAGTTCAAAGCATGACACTTTCTCAAATCAAAAATATTTAGAGGAGCTTTTATCCAGCCATAGGGTTCTAGGAGTCTATGTCTGTTATTGTGTCTATGCCTGTCTATGCCTGTTATTGTGTTGCTACCTATTAATAACAAAACAAGGGAAAAGACTTGAAAATGGCGCTAATTGGGGAATTCCAGAAGCAAATTCTATCTGTACTGGACTAGTTAAAACAATTAAAAGCTGGTTATGAGTTTAGCACCTGCGTTTTTTACCCTAGTATTGCACTCTTAACCTAGTGTGAATGTATCACCCATGAGCATGGATAGACTTTTTTTTTTTTTTTAACCATCACAAAGAAGGCTGGGATATTTTTGACATCTCATTAATGGTGGCTAAAGATTCTGTTAAATGCACAATGCACCAGGTAGTTTCTATGAAAAATACTTACCTGTTCTGACATGTTAGGAGACCAAGTTTGAGAACCACTGTACTGATAAAACACATTGGTGACTAACCAAATCAAAGGCAAATGATATATTTTCCCCTATCAAAATTATTATTACTGATTCTTATTAAAAAGTTGCTAAAGCGTATGTGAAAAATGGGATTTATTTGTATAGAATGAATTAGAAGTTAGTGATGCAGTTCTCATTCAGCTAGTTCCCCTTTCTCTTCTTCCTCTTCTTCCGCTTCTTTTTCTTCTTAAAAGGTATAAAATTATGTGTTTTCTAGGAACAGGTGAAGAATTCTAGATCTCTCTCATTCTTGTCCAAGAATAGTGAATATACTCTAGGAAACCAGCATTTTCCCCCTATGAATCATCTATGTGAAAGACACCCAAATTTCTTCAACACTAATTTCATAGACTCTGTACATCCTATTTGAAAGCACCAATGATGATTAACAAGAATACACTAAAGCAAGGTGCACAGGGATGGTTTATGTGGCCAATATCTGAAATCAATTTGAGTAACATCCCCAGTCTTTGAAAAGATATTTTGTCCTTTCACAAAATGATAGTTGAATCAAACGACAAAGTATTCCTGGTAATCTCCTCATCATCTCTGTTTCCAATGAGTCTTAAAAATTCAGGAAGAACTCTTGATACTTTATTTTTATAATGCTTCTAGAAATCATAGGTCTATAATTTCCAATGTTAAATTAAAATTAGTTAAGTAACATACTGTTCACTTGGTCTGTCTGTCAATCTTAAAAATCTGTTGCAATTTAAAGTTTCCCAGTATAGTGGGAATATAGAATGATTCTTTTGCTATCTTTGTTTGGAATCTAGAATTTATTAGCACATTATTTGGAAAATACTGTGTGCATAAACAAGAAGCCTTGGCCCTTACCAGAGGTGCTATTTCTAATTCTTCAATTAATTAGAAGTCATATTCCTGAAAAGCTTGTTACAAATATATATTCTTAAGGTTTATTCCTCAGGCTCCTAGATCAGAATCTCAGGCATGAAGAGCCCAATGACTCTGCAATTTTTAAAAGATTCCCAGGTGACTTTTATGTCCTACAGATTTTGATAACTAAGAGTAACCAGATAATTGTTTTAAAAAATTGTTGAATATTTTGAAATGCAGAGTGATAAGGACAAAAAAACAGAGATTACCCGTCTCCTGATTCATTCCTCTCAATCCTCATCATGGCCCAAACTGGGCCAATCTGAAGCCAGGAGATGGAAACTCCATCCAGGCCTTCCCACCTACAGCCTCCCTGGGTGTGCATTAAAACGAAGCATGATAGCCATGTCATTATTCTTGATGCTGAGGGAGACAAAGGTGGCTGGCTGCTTGACCTACTGGCAGGCTTGAGTGATGCTGAGGCTTGTGATACTAATTCCTGTAGCTCCAGGACTGCGCCACATGTATGAACCTTCTCCTAGGAGAGTCCAACTGGTTCCATGGCTGATAAAAAAACAATCGTAGTCCAGGGACTAAGGGGGTGTTAGCTGATCCTTATTTCAGTCTTATATCAGACACTTTATTCTGTAGGATGTGAGCATAGAGAGTGGAATGTTGGTATGTTCCACCCTATGTCACCCAGGTAATTTCCACTGGCACTGAAAAATTTAGAAAAAATTGTTACAGTCTGTTGTTAAGGTATAGTGTAGTCATTACCAAGATCTCCCAGGATAAGAGATTTTCTTATAGGCTACACTTCTAGTGTTAGCCGCCAGAAATTAAGGCAAATGTCCCTGCCTACATGAAGTGTTGTGAGCATAACTCCCAAGTTACCGTGGTGGCAGGATGCAGGGGCCTGGTCAGTAGAGAACTAAACCAAGTCAGCTGTGGGCACCAGTGTCCCTCTGTTGAGTAGCTTTCACTGCCCTTGGACCATTCTCAGAGGATTACTCTGCCTTCAGCTTAGTCCTTATGGGCTATTCCTTAAGGACACACTGTCCATCCCCTCTTGAATAATGTTGGAGGTGAGGATTTATTCATAGAAACTGCTTTTCTAATATGTGAAAGGAAGTGCTAGAATGTGAACAGATTCATCTAGAATCTAACTTACAAAAAACAGAGATATAAACCATCTAGACATGTGCATAGAAGGAACATTCTGAGACACTCTGTAGGATCACTATGGGGTCTTGCGGTGTAGATGAGTTAAATAATACATAGGTCAATATCAATGGTATCAGGAAGGACCAAATAGGAATGATGAAAACACTGAAAATACTGCATTTACTATATCTGTCTTCAGGTCAGTGATGGCCCTTGGTATCACCTTCACCATTACAAAGGATACTTGATGCTAATTATTGAAGTGGTTATTAAAATCTCACCAGGAAATAATCACTTTTGAAAAACTATTTATTTTGAGAATCATAATTATGAGGTTCCATAAGGAAGGAGGGAAAGAGGGAGAAAGGGAGAAAGGGAGAAAAGAAGGGAGAAAAAGAGAGACAGAAAGACACACAGAGAGATCTTCCCCTTGGTTCACTCTGCAGGTGGCTATGTCAAAGCCAGGAACTTTGTCCAAGTTTCCCACTTGGCTGTAGGGCCCATTCACCTGGACCATATTGCATTGCTTTTTTTAGACCATTAGCAGGGATTTGTATTGAAGTGGAGCAACCAGAACACAAAACAGTGCCCGCATGGGGTGCCATTACAGCAGGCAGTGGCTTTACTTGCTACATCACAACTCCAAACCCAGTGGAGTGATACTTTTAAAGAAATAATTTCTGTGACAGGTTCTCATGAATATACCCGTTTTATAGATCAACAAATTACAGTCTGGAAATGTTAACTCTTTCAGATCACATGACCACGAAGACTGCACTTGATTCCATCCTAGGCTGTTGAAGTTTTGAGAGTGGATTCCTGTCTATGGTGGATGGTGTCCGTTTAGAAGAAAGAACCACTGAAAATGCAAATGGCAGACTAATGAAAGTAAGTGTGATCATCAGAGTGTTTCTGAGGAGATATTGAAGAAGTAGTTCATAGCTATCAGTTGGGGGCTTGGAGATGGCAGTAAGGCTCTCTGAAAGCAAAAAAAAAAATCCTTTTTTTTTTTTCGCAGCTAGACCAGGTAAGTGGCTTTGACAAACACACCTTCCTTCACTTTTCCAGTTAAACGGATAGGCAGTATTTATTTGTTTGATTTTTCAGAAACTTAGGATAACCTGAGGCTTTCGCTATTCCTTATTGGTTGGTGTGTTCAGGTCCTAGGTGAATGTTGCATAGTTCTATGTTGGCCTTTGCTCTAATGTAGTAAGTGGTAGAATTGAAATGAGTGTGTCTTGTTTCTGAGGTGTATGAACGCTCATGCAGGAGAGTGCTCACCCTTGGTGAGGTTGTGATTGACTTTCTCCATGGACGGAACAATGGGCTGGAGTCATTTATTCCTTCCCTCACGTCCTGACTACTCATCACTGGTTTTCAAAGAATGGGTGCCTCTCCTTGTTTGTTGTTTCCTGTTTAACTGTCATGAAATTGCTGACTGTATTTCCTATACAATCACTGAGAGTTAGATTTAGTCTGTTAGAAAAATGTTTATTCATCCTGTTTTTAATTTTTTTTCCTCCTAAATCAGTCCTTATACTTATACTTTTAGTGTTTGCCCAACACTAAAGACTTTATGGCATTTATTTCAGAGAAACATGGGTGGAGTGTTTTTATTTTTATTTTAATCTACACATAGTTTTCAAAATAATTTGACCTACAGTTCTAGCCTAAGTTCTAAGCAAGGTGATATAGGGAATTATTTTCCATTTTGAGTTCCTCATATTTAAAATCCTTACTTAGCAGATGTCCAATAAATACTTATCAAATAAATGAATGAGTTTGAGATGGATTAAAGATTAGATTCTTTGACTCAAGAACTTGGTCATTGATTTCCAGCAGGGACTTTCTCACTACTCAGGGTTTTCTAGTATCTTGGAGGTCTACCAAGGTGCTGCATTCCATGTATTTTTTTGTGATGTTGCTTTGCACAGGCTTGTACTGCTAAGTAGAACTCAGTGGTAATATTTGGCAGATAGGAGGATCTTTAATTTGCTTCCAGTGATTCAAACATGTTTCCATAACAATTGTTTTGTTTGTTTGCTTAGTTTATTTTTAGTAATTTTTCTTAGGCTTAATCAGAGGCCAGACTATTACATCTTGCATATTTGAATTTTTATACATCTTCTGTTTTATGCATATAATGTGGCCATTTGTCTATACAAGAGGAAAGGCTGACTTCGTAATTACCTACATGCAATACTCATTTTCAATATGTATTTAGGGGGAAGTAATAACAACTAGCAGAACTAAATCCTATGGACTTTACTATTTCTGAACTTTTGAACAATATTCAAATAAGAAGTCAGCCAAAATATTTGACTGAATTGGCCACTGAATTCCAATCCAAATATGCAATTAATAGGTACAAACTAAGAGACCTAAAATTAATATGTTAAATTTGGAAAGACTACAGCAGTAACCTGGCTGACTTATCTTGATTAGACTTTTCTATATGGCTGTATAAAGGGAAATTGTGTTCTTTTATTGTGTAACCACTATTAATTTGCCTATGTATTTTTCATGTATAAACAGTTAATTATGAGTTACAGACCAGAGGTGCATGTTTTATCAGTTGTTGCTGATAGAGAGGCACCTAGGGTCTTCCCAGGCATGATCTCAGCTCTCTTCTACTTCTGTGTTTGAACCATACAAGGGAGAGTTTGAGAATTTTTGTAGTAATCATTTCCATGCTGAATGTGGTAGGAAGAATGTTGTCCTGGGACACCTGGATTTCAGGTTCTAGTGAACTACCAAATTCTGTGACTTTTTGAACATTTCTTTATCTTAGGCCTTCATTTTCTTAACTGTAAAGATTAAATGAAATTTCAACTAAATGATCTGTTATCTCTCTATATCCATTTATCACAGATATGTTTTGAGTGAAATATGTTCTATTTATATTTCTGAGTTAGAAAATATAGTAGTGGAAAATTGAGTTACTCTTTATGCAGTAAAGTGAACCAGACAGTGGCTGTTCATGGTTTGGAATCCCAATCAGGAAAGCTTGAATGCTGGCTACTGGGAGTGAAAAAGATCAAGTGGCTAACAGTAATATCACTGTGGAATCTGAGAATTATTAATTGCTAAAGATCAGGTGATATACCATATTCACATATGATCTTATCTATCCTTACCACAGTCTTTGAAGGTAGAATTGACATAATTACAAAATCGAGATCTGAGATTATGAACTTGGTAACTCTAAACTAGGATTCAATCCAACTTTTTCTTTGAGTACAGTAGCCAATTTTAATCCCCTAAACTCCATAGCCTGCATCCAAAAATGCCATTCTCTTTCATTTAACAAATATTTATTGTGAAACTACTATGCGTCAGGCACCGTTCTAGAATAGATGCTTGGGATACCAAAGAACAAATAAAAACAAAACATCTTCTCTTATGGATCTTGCATTCAATTAAGGGGAGAGATAGTGTCAGTAGACATAATAACTAAATAAAATGTTATTTCAGTAGATGGCAAAATCTATGTAAATAAAATTGTACAACCTGATGGCAGGAGTGGCAGCAGTGTGCACATAGAATAGTATGGGTTGCAATTTTCAATTGAGTAGTTGAGATGGGCAACATCAAGGGATTAAGATTTGAAAAAGGACGTGAGTAGGCAAAGCAATTAATTATGTGGGTAGCTACAAAAACAATATTCAGAGCAGAGAGAAGAGCAGAGTCCTACATGACCAATTTTAGCTACTCAATTATTTATAACAGAAAAAGTCACAAAAATTAGGACATTGGAAACTTAATTTAGACACTAATATTTCTCCTTATTGTTGTATTTGTTTTATAAGAATGTTGAATTTTTCATTTTCTCATATTTGTTCCATCTTGCTTACTCAAAAGTCCAGTGAAAATGTTTCCTGTTTCCCTCAAGAGGAAACGGCTTCATTTTACTTTACATCTATATAGTAATTCACAAGTTCTCTGATTTCTGGACACTGTGTACTCCTAACCAAAAGGTAAGGCTAAGTCAGAGGCAGTAGGTCAACCCATGGACAATGGGAAAAAATTGCTCTATCTGTCTTGCTTTTTGGGCTCCTCACAGAGCTGCAAGTGAAAGCTTCTGCCAATATTATATACCTTGGGGGCGGTGCTCATTTTCCCTGACTATATGATCATATGGGCATCTTGCAGAAATGTAGATTCTTATTTAAATAAGTCTGAGATTCTGTATTTTATACAAACATTCTCACAGATGGTGTTGCTGTTGGCTCACAGCCCACACTTTATTGGAGGAAGATTAGCTAATTAATTAATTAATTAAGAAAGAGAGAGTAGAGAGGAGAGACAGAGAGATCTCTCCACTTGTTCACTCCCCAGATGGCTGCCATAGCTAAAGCTGAGCCAGATTGAAGCCATGAGCTTCATCCAGTGCTCTCACATGAGTGGAAGAGGCCCAGACACTTGGGCCATCTTTTGATACTTTTCCTGGGACATTCATAAAGAGCTGAATCAAAAGTTGAGTAGCTGGGCCACAAACAAATGACAGTAGCTTAATGCATTCTACCATCATGCTGGCCCTGGAGACTGTAGTTCGATTAATGAGATTTTTAGGGTGAAATTGAATACTCTGAAGATGGTTTGATTTCATACTTTTAGCTTGTGCTGCCCTTCTCAACACATTCAGACTCACTAAGCTACACGTCACTGTGTAAGGGATAGAATAATCATGCAAAAGCTGTGGTATAGTGGGGTACACTGGTGCTTGTTATTCTTGCATCCCTTATAGGAGTGACAGTTTGACTCCTGGCTGCTCCACTTCTGATTTAGTTTCACACTAAATCACCCGGGGAAGCAGTATATGAAGACCCAAGTATTTGGACTCCTGCCACCAATGTGAAAGAGCCAATGTAGTTCCTGGCTCCTGGCTTTGGCTTTGGCTTAGCCCAGCTTTGGTTGCAGCAAATTGGTTGGAACTAGTGGATGGAAGATTTCTCTCTCTTATTCTCTCTCTTGCTGTGTTGTTCTTCCTTTCAAATAAATCTTTTTTTTTTTTTCATTGGGCCACATGTTTTGGTGCTTTCTCCCGGCTTACCACCTAAAAATTATGATGACTTTCTAATAACCTGAAACATACTACAAACACATTTTCCTGGTTTACAAGCCATTTAATACCAGCCCTCTGTTTTCCTTTTTTAGCCTACATCATTGTTATTTGCTTTCATGCACCATGCTGTAGCCATGTTGTTATATTTCAATTTTTAGAAGATGCTTGAGTTTTCAATTTAAGTGATAATGGCCTGTCAAATATGGGTGCTAGTCATTTGGTCAAAGTGTGGCAAAGATATTTAAAGATATTTTAAAGGATCTCAAAAATTTGTTTTGAAGATGACTTAGTACAATTGAAGTTGTGAAAAGAATGAAGCAACCAATATTCTTGGCTTTTTTGCTATATGTCATCTGCTATATTTTTAGTCATTTGAGAAATGTAAATGAATAAAATAAAGATTTCTCTGGTGGAGCTTAGATTCCAGCATGATGAGGCAGACAACAATAAACAAGAGAGCTAAGTTAGGTGGTACTGTTAAGATGGATAAGTGCAATGGAAACAACCGTAGGACAAAGAGAAGGGATTCAGATGGGAGAGAGAAGATAACATTTGGGCAAAGACCAAGAGAGATTGGAAGTTCTCTATTCAGAGGATGCTGAAGAAGGGGGTCTTAGAACCATGATCTCCACATTAGCTGCCAGGCCAATGTGACTGCAGCAGGGTAAGTATGTGATTTTTTTCAGTGAGATGGTACAGTGTGTATATATGTATGTATGTCTGTGTATGAGAGAAAGAGGAAGATTATAGGTCTGCCTATTTTACATTTATATATACATAGAAACTATTAAAACTTTAATCCTTGAGGAGGGGTGACTGTAAATGTTTAAAATGTTTACAGTTCTAATTTTTCTTTGATCCAGTTTTAGGGAAAAATTATTTGAATCAATGCTATTTTATTAATCTATAGAAACCTGTTTGGAGGTGACTTGAGTTGCATAGGAGGAATTAAATTGTGAAGTGAAATGGGTTTTACTATGATGTCCCATTCACCGCAAGCTTTGTTTCCTATTTTCAGGACAGGCAGGAAGCATTTACATGTGTGTTTGATTTTCTTATTTCCTTAGCCATGTCGCATGCCCTCATTTAGAGATTCTTTTGCCTCCACAACTGGGGAAGTCACATTGCACCCCAGTTTCCTATCAGGTGAGACAGCTGGCAGTGGGACTGTATTCTCTTACGAAGCAACTGTGTCAGTTTGGTGAGTCTCCTGAGCAAGCTGGAGAGTGGAACTGCGAACCTTTCTGTGTTGACTGTGCCTTTGCATCTGTGCGGAACTTGAAAACAAAATGTAGCAAGGATTCTAATTTAATTTGGGAAAGAACAAGGATATTGGCATTTTTTTTTTTTAACGCTCCTCGGTTGATTTGAATGATCAGAATCACCGCATTTGAGCAAATTTCTTGACCTCAGCAGTGCTTACATTTTGGACTGACAATTCTTTGATATAGAGGATGTTTCTGTGTGTTATAGGATAGTTATCAGTTTCCTTAGCCTTACTGATTAGAAGAACTTCTGCTTCTACTTGTGAAAGCCCCCAAAAAGCCTCCAGATATTGATAAATGTCTCTTGGAAGGGAGGGGATTCCTCCACTACTGTGCCACTGTCCAGTAGAAATACAGAAGTAACTATAATTTAAACATTTTTAATAGCTGTTTTAAAATGAGTAAAAAGATAAAGCTAGCCTTAATATAATTAATTTAACTCAATAGGTACAAAATGTATTCCAACATGTACTAATGTTGAAATTATTTGGTTATTTTATATTCTTTTCTTAGTTTCTTAGAATCCAGTTTATTTCCATCCAGAAGCTACCCTTTGAACAGCTGATGGCTACTATATTAGAAGAGGGTTAGTGGATATCAGAATCACCTTAGAGAAGAATTTGTTAATGCCTGGACTGCTGGAGCTCCCTTTTGCCCTCCAGCTTCCAATTCAAGGATTTACACTACTAGAAATTTCCAGGGAATAGGATAGCTACTGCTCTGGTGACCACACAGAGAACCACTGATGAAGAGAAACCCTTTGTCTTGTTAAAATTATGGTCTGTGTAACAGCAGCGGCAGCAGCAACATTTTGGAGTCTACAAGACTTGTAGAATCCCAAGCTCTATTTCAGCTCTGATTGTGAAAGAAGCCCCAGAGATCTGAATACATCTTCAACTTAGAACCTGAGACTTCCTGGAGCAAACTTCTCATCACTCTTTGTCGTGGGGGCCCGCTTGTTTTCTTAATAGCTCTTTCCTTTTCCTCTATTTTCCCCATGACACTTAAGCGTACAGGGTCTTCTTGTGTTTTCATTTGCTTTTTTCTTTTCTGTTAACCGATCTCTACCAAGGACCCAGTGCAGTGGCTTCACTATAGGCACTTAAATATCTAAGGAATTAATGATACTACAAAATGAGAGATGATAATTACACACATTCTTCACCTTTAGAAGTTTAAGTTAAGACATGAGCTGCTTATGTTACTTCTGCTGGCTGGCTGGGGAGATCCTTCGAGAACCTTCACCTGTTGAAGCAGTGTGGGTGATTCACTGTGAAAGAATTGCCTTGTGGGGAGCATACTTTCAACCTGCTTGTCAGATTCCTCTTCCTGGTAAGGTGTAGCGACGAACTTTTTCCTTTAGAGGAGTGGAAATACTCTGCCTGATTGTGATGTCACCAGACCCAGGAAGCGTCCTGGACTGGCCCTCCTTCAAGACTGCCAGAGCTGTTTAAGTGTTGGTGACCAGCTTTCCTCACACTTCTGCAGCCAGTTGGCACTGGAAGTCCTCATGTTCAGTCTGAGTTCCAAGTAGCAAAAATACTACTATGGGGTTGAAACTTAATTTTCAAAAGGAATTACTGATGTTACAAATCTTGTCTAAAATTTAGCTTTTTTTTTTTCTGGTTTCTCACATGTAAAAATAGTCTTTGGGTCTTGGACAAGTTTCATTCTTTCTTAAGCTTTTAGTAATGGAGAAATAGTTTCTCTGTATTTCTTCTGGGAAAAGACAGTAAATTTTCCATGCCTTCTGTTGAGATTTAGTGTTAACTGTGAAATGACCAATGGATTTGTGAACTATCTTCATGTGCACAAGCAACTTGAGTGTAGACAGAAAGAAGAAGTAATTCAAAGGTTACTTTCAGAACATGTTTCAGAACAGGACACATATAAGAAAATAATAAAAAGCAGAAATGAGCAATGTTTCACAATATTCTTTTCAACTTTCTTCCTTGCGCTTTCTTTTACTAAGCCTTACTGGGATCATAGAAGAGTGAAATGTTGATTCTGTTTTCTGTAGGAGGATTTGAATGAGAAACAATGTGTCTAAGCAAATCAGTGACCTCAATTATTGTAGGGTGGTGGCTGTGTAGGGGAGGAAGCTGGGAAGGATAGCAGTGAGGCAGCTGGCTGAGATGGCCTCCAGCTTTCCTTAACTTCAGTGTCCTACAGTTTTATAGATGAAGACTGTGTAATGTTAAGGATATGTCATTAATGCTTCATTTATTGTCATTTGCAAACTATTTCTGTGTTAAATTTGAAGGAGGATCAGTGGGGGAGAGATAATGGTACTTGATAACCACAGGCATATAGTGGATGAATGCTTCATATGTGGAACTTATTTCTCATCATGATGATAGTAAGTACTATTTTATGGAAAATATGTTTGGAAGTGAGATGTGTATCTGGCAAGTTTGGCAATAGACTGTTGTTGCTGTATGGCAGCAATAGACTTGATGCAGGGAGCCGATAATCATTCATGTGGACTACTGACTGACGGTCAATAGGTGAAGTTTATTAACAGCATCAGACTTTCAAAGACTGAGGGTCATGTAGTCATACTGGAGGAGGGTTTGAGGAATTTACATATTGACAGCAAGTGGGAGTTTACTTGAGGCTATGCGAGTTCAGCACCTCTGTCTGGAAGTAGTCTCCTTATTTTGTAAACTAGGCCTGCAGATTCAATCAGTTGTCTTCCTACAAGCTATTACCCCAGATGTTGTCATGGTTTAGTAGAATGCTGAATCAAACTCTTTAAATGGTAAGGTAAATAATTCTGCTCCAACGTGTTTTGCCCAACAGCCATAGTCTAGCAAGCAATGTGAGGAGACCCTTTGTGTGGTGATATTGGGTGAGCATCTCCCTGATGAGCCTGCATTTTTCTCCTCACTTCTGGTGCTTAATCAATGAATAACGAGGATGTAGTTTCTAGAGTGGCATATTGTATGAAGTAAGGGTTAGTGGTTATGGGGGACATAGGAAATTAAGAAAATTAAAAATTAAATAACTAAACGGATGTCTTACAAAATAGAAAATCTTAGCACACTACTTACAAAGTGCAAGAAGATAGGAAAAATGTGAATCCCAGTGGAGAAAAGGTGTAAAATTTCAAATGCTGGTAGTGTTTAGCAGACAAACTATGGTAAAGGAAGCATCATTTAAGACTGCTGCCTTTGTACATTACCTCATTCGTCTCCATGGTTACCCTGCAGACACACTGCAGGTTCTTCCCCCTGGAGTCTGGGAGGAAGCTGGGGCCTGAGAGATTTAGTTACGTAACTGACTCCCGGGCTCACTTAGGGATGAAAACAAAGAGAGGATCAGAACTTTTGCTTGGGGAGTTTTCTTTACAAGCTTCTCTGGAAACTGCTTTGCAATCATGTGATTGCTATGAATAACTGTCAGCATTTTTTACTGATTTTTGAGAAAGGGAACGGGCAGAGACAAAGAGCATATCCATGTTCAAGTTAACCCCACAAGTGCCCACAGTGACCTGATGGAGGCCAGACCAGTGCCAAGAGCTGAGAGCCACTACTTGACCCATTGCCTTGCTTCTTACTGTTTGTGTTAACAGGAAGCCAGAGTGAGAAACCAGAGCCAGGACTCGGGTAGACTCTGATTTAGGATCTGGCCATGTTTTTTGCAATGACAAAAGCCTGCGCCGATTTTCATCACTTTTGAGTATCTCATAGCTATTCCCATAAAGATGCTCTATGGGGAAAATTTCTGTATTGATCAGACCATCTGCAACAGAATGTCATAGATTGAGTGGTTTATTTCCCACATTTCTCATAGCCAGGGAAGCCCAAGATCAATGCAATGATAGATCTGGCACCCTGGTTTGTAGACTGCTGTTTTCTCATATCCATTCATGGCTGATAGTAAGAAATTCTTTCCCTCTTTCCTGTAATGAAGACAATAATCCCTAACCAGTTAAAGTCCCGCCTTCAAATACTGTTGCGTCAGGGGTTCCGGTGTTATCCCATTGGGGATAACATGAATTTTGGAAGAACACTAACTATTCAGTAAATAACTGTTTTGATGTGCAACATCTATCTCTGTCATGTAAAAAAGTGACAATAGATTTATTTCTTATTTTAAGCTTTAGCTCTCTTTCATCTAAAATGGTCCTTGTGGCACAAAGTAGCCATGATTATTCATCCAAGCATCCTACAGTTTAACTGTTTTGAGAATTTGTCCTCTGTATCTGTTGATGTCTTTTCAAATCTTTGGGGTCTGGCAATCACAGTAACTTCTTTTCAATTATTTTTATGTAACTAATAATTTAGTTTCCATATTTTTTCTGATTTTTAAAATAATGAAATCTCATAGCTTCTTATTGAAGCAGATAAGGTATGAAGAAATTAATCTGTAATCAGCCTAAGAATTAAAACTAACAAGATAAGGGAACTTCAAAGTTTGTGGAAATGGAATGAAACTACAGTTTTTTTGGTGCAAAGACTTTGAAATATTTGTATACAAAAGGTCCTCAAAAATTCTGGGAAACTATGTTGTACAAAAACTGAACTGATTTCAAATACTCCTGCTCCAAAATAGAGTTAATCTTTTAATCCTGTATTTTCAAATAATTGAAGAACCTGAATATAGAACCTCCATATTTGAAGGATGTGTCACCATTCCTACTAAACCACTGATTTTTTTTTAAGTTTTCTTTTTTTTTTTTTTTATTGTTGCTTACACTGTATTGTGTAGTACAGTTTTATAGGCGCTGGGGATTCCCCCCCCCCCCCCCATACCCCTCCCCCCATGGTGGATTCCTCCACCTTGCTGCATAACCATAGTTCAAGTTCAGTTGAGATTCATTGCTTGCAAACACATGCCTAGCATAAAGTTCAGATTTTTTTTTAAGTTTTCTAAAGTGAATTCTCTCCAGTTTGCATAGTTTGTCGTACATCTTTTGGTGCGGTTATTAGTGAAGGAGACATCTGTGGGGCTGAGCCTACAGCCCTTCAGTGTCTTCAGAACAAATATCAACTCCTCAGCACTCCCTGGGCTGGACGTGCCATCTGCCCTGTGTTCCCGTGACAGTGTTGCCGCAGATCGTCCTGTTCGCTCTCCTGTTAGCACCCGTGTAAAGGCTGGCTGTAGGTGCTTCAATGTCTATATTCTTGACCTCTGAGCACAGACTTTCCTGTAACCAGCCGGTGTTCTCAGCTTGTTGTTCCTTTTAGGAAGTTTACTGATCTCTGACAAGAGCAGTGCTTGATCATTGAACTAGCAGCTTTGTTTGACTGGATTCTTTAAGCAGTTCAGTATGGTTCTTACCTGGTTAGAGAGCCCTTAAATCTGGTTCTCTCAGCAATGTCCAGCCCTTCCAGATGATTATGACTCTTAGGTAAAAAATTTACTTAAGTAATCTACTGTGCATAGAGTTATGCACTCCATCTGTGACTCTTATGTGGCAGCTATAATTAGGTACAGACGTGAGCTGGTAAGTTGTTTTAGTCATGGATACTTTACATAAACATAAGAAGTGTAATGCCAGATATTTAATCCTCATAAAGTCATATTCTTCCCGTGGACACACCTTCTAGGAATATATCATGGCCTTAGTATGAAATAGTTACTAGCTTATGTGTTTCAGTGACTCATTCGGTTAATTAGGGGATAAGCATGTAGACAGATGTATGCAACCTATCTTTCAAATAGAGGTGATTTATTGATTGCAAAGTGATCGAGAAGGATAATTAGTTGTAATGAAGTCTTAAATTTTGGCTTTCCCAAATTTGTATTTTGAGTACTATATTGCACATAATATCAACTTAGTCTTACGTTTTATAGCAACTGCCAGGATGAAAGAAACTACTGGCAAGTTTTTTGACATAAGTCATTCACAGGAATGGTAATTATATAGATATGTTGTTTAATTTGGTGGAGTTGATGATGGGAAATAGAATTTGAGTGTTTTTGATGTGTTCCCCAATTCATTGCTGTAGTACAGGGTGTTTCAAACTGACACAAGTATCAGAATTACATGAAAGCACTTATTACATTTATAGGCCTTTATAAGGATGACTGAACCAATGGTGGTTACTAGAAATAAACATGTTTGTTTTTAAAGATTTAGTTACTTGAAAGGCAGAAAGAGAAAGGAAGAAAATTATAGGAATTATAATTAAATTATAATTAAAGGAAGAAAGTTATACAGAGGAAGGAAGAAAGAGAAATCTTCCATCCACTGGCTGCAACAGCTGGGGTAGGGCCAGGCCATAGCCAAGTGCTAGGAGCTTCATCTGGATCTCCCATCCAGGTGGTAGGGGATCATGCATTTGGGCCATCCTCTGCTGCTTTCCCAGGCACACTGGCAGGGAGCTGTATCATAAGTGGAACAGCAGGAACTTGAACCAGCAACCAAATGGGATATGGGTGCTGCAGGTGGTAGCTTAACACATTATACCACAGAACCAGCCCTGAAATAAATATTTTCTTAAACAAAAAATTTGGACTATTTTGATCACATGAATTTGGGAATAGAACTTCCTTCACAGGAAGCTGCAGGGCTCACTTAGCTTTCTCAGGAAAGTAAAAAAAAGCCAGTCTTCCTTACTCACTTTACAGCTGCACTCTTGTACACTGACAACACTCAGCTAAGCACTTTGAAGAGCTGGTTACAAAGGTTACAAACAAGAGTGATTGCAGTTGGAGTTGTGGAAGCTTAGCTGCTCCCCAGTGAACACAGGATCAACTGCTAATGGGCGCATGTTTCAGATGATTGTTCATAACACGTGTAGACATTCACCAGACAGGTATTAGAGAAGCAAGCTGTGTCTGCAAGGCTAATGAACCTATTGTTTGAGCTTCTTTAGTGATTCTTTTTATGAACAGTTCAGACGAGTCACATAGGACGATGTTCAGAGGTTACATTCTAGGCTTTCTTAAATTTGCTTTATGAGGAGACTGCAAAAAAACATCAGCTGCAAAACAGACCTTCACCAGACACTTAATTTGTTGATGTGCTGATACTCAGTCTTCCCAGCATTCGTAACTTCGAGAAATAAAATCTTACGGTTAATGAATGACTTAGCCTGTGGTATGTTGTTATACAAGCAAGAACAGATTAAGACAGGGTTCTCATACCACAGTGGTTGTGAATGTACTTTCTTTCTTAACCCATCAGAAAGGTTAGGGAAGTTTCTAGCAATAACAGTGGCTAATCATTACAGGTTTCCATGGGGACTTCTCCTTTAACCATATAATTCTGTTACAAGCTGTACCCCAGTTTTTTTCTTTTTGACTCACTGGGCTAGTTTTCAATGAAACAGGAAGGCTCTGAGAAGCAGGAGATACCAAATCCTGGATTTGAAACCAAGTGTTTGAAATGTGTTGAAGAGATTCAGACATCTAACTTGTCAGAGTGAATCTAGGAGTCTGGAAAAATCAGCATTGGGTAGGAAAGAAAAGATAATAGTAGATCCTTTCAGAATGAGATCTCGTTCACATCCATGAATTCCGGCTATGGACACCTGGGCTGCACTTGTTCCATAGCTTCCTTTTCTACTGGTCTGTTCTGCAGTGGGGCAGTGCTAACGAGGCTCTCAATCAGGGCTAAACGCAAAGAGTCGGTTTCACGCTATGGAAGTGAGAAACAATTTTGACACAGTTTTATTCAGCTTTTAATCAGTGTGATGAAACACCCAAGAGGAAATAGTTTTTTCTTTTTTTAAGAAAAAAGGTTTATTTATTTTTATTGGAAAGGCAAATTTATAGCTAGAAGCAGACACAGAGAGACAAAGATCTTTGTTCTATTGGTTTATTCTACAAATAGCTGGAGCTGAGCTGATCCAAAGTCAGGAACCAGGAACTTCTGGGGCGCCCACATGGGTGTATGGTCTCAAGGCTTTGGATCATTCTCTACTGCTTTCTCAGTGCTTAAGTAAGGAGCTAGATGAGAAGTGGAGCAGCCAGCACAGTAACCAGCACCTATTTGGGATGCTGGTGGTGGCAGGCTGAAGATTAGCATGTTATACCACCACCATGGTAGCTTGCCTCACTCCACCCTCCCCCCTTTAAAATAATTTTGAGGTCTACAGTTTAAATAATTAATATAGGGAAAATATTAATCACAGAGCAAATGAGATTTCCCACCAACCCGGGACCTTCTTCTGGCCAAAAGGCTTGGTCTGGGACACACCTCTGGCAGGCCAGTAGCTCCTTCCAGTAGTTCCAGTTACTGAACCCATTTTCATCATGCTAATGGAAGAGTAATAAAGGATGACAAAAGTGTCAAGTGGTCCTACCAATTAATGTTAAACAAGAGAACTACACTGGTTGGGGAATGTCTTTGGTTTGGCTTTAGTTACAAGACTCATGGGTAACAAGTTATCAGCAGCTTAAAATCATATAAGCTACTTATCCATAATAAGCACCAATTCCCTCACTTTTATGAAGGTGAGAATTAGCTAAGAAAGTACCCATATCTCTTAGCAAAATAGTTAGCATGTATTAAGGAGCTGAGAAATTATGGCATCATCTCTACTTTTATATTTGTTCCTGAAAATTAAATTGAAGTATTTTGAAAAACCTTAGATTACCTATTATATCCAAAGTGTTAAAAGCAAGCAAACAAAAAATCCTCAAAGCTGAAAGTTCGTCTAATTCATCTTTATCAACTACAAAGTTTATCTGCCATAGATATTCAATGTTGTCGCTTTCTTTTGATATGACGATCAGTGCATCTATAAACACAAGCAAAATAGGTATTTTTCCCAAATGCACTCAATTGTGTTTTTAAATTGACATTCCCACCTATACTGACATGAAGAATTTTTATAATTTTTCAAAAGGACCCATTGCCTTCCACTTTGGCACATAAGCATATGTTTCTAGTGCTGTTTTTCTGAAACCGTATCTAAAAATTGTTTTATGTCTAGTCTACAGCACTGTGGGACATATTTTATTACTCTAGTATTTGTGCCAAACATTACCTGTTGTATATTGAATTTATACAGCAGTTCAATATTGTTAAACCCAGATGATAAATAACTTGCTGTGCTTAATTAAATTGACTGGGTATGTGTGTATCCTGATGCAAATATATTTTCCTTATAAAGACTCTTCTGCCCTTTGCAAGGCATAGGAAGTCTGAAATTAGCTCTGGATTTTTTTCAGTGAGTTGCAAAAAGTGGTTCCTGAAGTAAGGCAGCAAAGCACGGTGGTGATACCGTGCCTTTTGAAATTAATTTTTAAGAATTAAGCAACTAACTTTTCATCTTCCATCTTTTCTGTTCTCCCCTTCCTTCCTTCCTTCCTTCCTTCCTTCCTTCCTTCCTTCCTTCCTTCCTTCCTTCCTTCCTTCCTTTCTTCCTTCCTTCCTTCCTTCCTTCCTTCCTTCCCTCCTTCCCTCCTTCCTTCCTTCCCTTCTTCCCTCCCTCCTTCCTTCCTTCCTGTCTTCCCTCCCTCCCTCCCGATTAAATATAATGTTTCAAAACTACAGAATGGTGGAAACTATTGAGAAGTTAACAGTAAACTCTTTGCAGGGTAAATTTAAGTGCATTGGAAGAATTAGAAAGCTTAGTGCTTTGTCTCGTGCTGTCTTCCATATGTTGTGTCATTTTACATTCCCACCAATGATGTATTATGGCATCTTTCTCCATATTCTTGCCAACATTTGTTATTTTTTGATTTTTGGATGATATTCATTCTAACTGGGGTGAGGTGAATCCTCATTGTAGTTTTGTTAATGCTAATACAGTAAACCAATTTCTGATTTGCTACAACTGGAGCCCATTGCATCTGGTCAGCAGTGATGCTGAAATATCCCTAACATTGCACCATCGGAATTCTGCCATTTCCTATTCTTATATGACTCTGTGTCAATGTTGGAGCTGAAATACTGGAAGATTTCTTCCTTTCATCTAGAATTTAATAATAAGAATCCAAACACAGGGTTGCTTCCAGCAGTAGGAAGACAGGAGTCCCTGTTTTCTTTCTGTTTCTTTTCTGTTAGAGTATGCCATTTCTATTCACAAGCAAACTGGATTCCCTGTTACAGTTTAGGACTATTTATATGAGGTTTTAAAGCAATAACTTCAGCCACAGAGGGAAGAAAGCAAAGGTAAACAGGCTTTAAGTGACTTGGTCAAATTTCCATAACTTGGCACAACTTTAGGAACAGAGTGTTTCCTGACTCCCCAGATGTGCAGTCAACTGTAGACCCTAAAACAGGGTGGGTGATTATATGTAGCATTTAATAAAACTTTACATACACGTGATATTTTGTATGATATTGTGAAGTGGTCTATGCATAAATGAAAGGGATCCATATGATTAGGTGTCAGAGAGACTCAGAGTTGCACTGGGTCACCTTCTTCAGCCTTAAACTTTGAAGATGAGAAAGAGTAAGAGAGATGTAGTGATGTGCATGTTGTTCCATGTAGCGAGGGGAAGGATGGAGGCTAGAGTGCAGATCTCTTGATAATATGATTTGTTGTCTGGGAACACCACAAACCAGATCTACTGGAAACTTCCCCACTTCAAACACCCAAAAATGTTGGATTAGATACAACAAACAATGCTCTAAATGCATGGCTGGAGTCACTTGAAGATAGAATCTGAGGAAATTTTGAAAAAACACGTCAATAAAAGACAAAACATTTAGTGATGTTGGGATTGCATCCATTTATTCTGGGAAGAAAGCTAAGAAATAATGAAATTGTCTAACATGTATCAGGAAGCTGTATAAGGGAAGTGGAGAGGATGTAGAAGTTGAAAAGAGGGGAGGGAATTATTTAGATAAAGCTAAAAATATTAAAATGTGGAATACAATGGTAGAAATGACCCCAGTCATACTGGTTATCAAATAAATATAATGTTCTAAATCTAACAATTAAGAACTAAAGATTTTTTAGATTGGGTGTTTGTTAAAGGCATGCTTACTTAAAGAAATACAGATGACACATACACAAAAAGACACTGAAAATTAAAGGATGCAAATTATGTACCAGACAAAATATTTTTATAAGTCTGGTGTCAGTTATGTATAGTATTTTCAGACTAGTAAATTTTTAAAAAATATTCATTTACTTAAAAGAGCATCAGAAGAGGAGAGGGAGGAAAAAAGGGAAGAACATAGAAAGAGAGAGAGAGAGAGACCTTTTATTCTCTGCTTTGCTCACCAAATGGCCTAAAGGACCGGAGTGCAGCAGTATGAAGCCAGAATCCAGGAGATCTGGTCTCATCTCCTCTGTGCATGGCAGGAGCCCAAGGACCTGTGCCATCTTTTGCAGCCAGGACTGTCACTCCCAGGTTAAGGAGTGGCTTCATTCTATGCACCATAATGCCAGACCTTAAATGAATAAATTTTGAGTCAAAATCACATTTATAAGTGAGTTTATATGTGTTATAAGAATTTATAAATGGTTACTTCATAATGACCAAATACGTTTTTCGGGGCCATGTGGTGGTGTAGTGAGTTAAGCTGTCACTTGTAACACCAGTGTCCTGTGTGGGCATGGGTTTGAATCCCAAATGCTCCACTTGTGATCCAGCTCCCTGCTAACACGTGGCAAAATAGCAGAAGATGAACTCCAGCATTCACGATGGGAACCCAGAGGAATCTCCCAGCTCATGGCTTTGGCCTGTCCCAGCCTTGGTCCAATGGGAAGTGAACCAGCTGATGGATGATCTCTCTCTGTCTATCTCTAATTCTGCCTTTTGAAGTCAATAAATATAAATCTTAAAAATATGTATTTTAACAAAAAGATATTTTGAAATGTAAGTAATATCATAAATTTAATTTATAAAACAAATGGACAGACTTTCAGGGAAAATTTATGAGATCTTTTTACATGTTTCTTGAATGTGCTAGTCCATATAAAAATTATAGGGCATGTGAAGATTAGAACATATAATATTTGTAAGTCTAATACAACTCTGACCAAAAACCAGGCAGAATATTTTTAAACATAAATATAAAAGACTAAAGTTTTAGTAAATAAAAAGATGGAACATGTACTTTATGTGCTTTGGACATATCTATGTGTGACCATAGAGTTACAGATGTATTATGTGGAAATCTATAAAGCAGTAGATTTATGAATAAAGAAGAACATATCCATCAAGGCAGATTTATTCATACTTTTCCAAAATTTCCTGTTTAGGCTTCCAAATGAATTATCAAACTGATATGTGTTATTGAATGAACACCATATCACTTTTCGGCCTTTTGGCTAGCATCAAGTATAGAGTGAACACTACAGTAAATTAAAGGAAAACAGTTTATGGTAATTTCAATAACTGTACCTGAGCAAAAATAAAACTCATGGCACACTAATAATAGAGAAGGAGCTTCCTTATTATTAAAGTAGTAAAAGCCTACTACAGCAGCTTTTCTTCCTGTGATGTATTAGGAGTATTTCCTTGAAATTTAGGAATCCAGCAATATTTGCTCTCAGTGTATTGATTGTTATCTAAAACTTATTGTTAATTTTTGTTTTGTCTGGAGTATATAGGAAACAAAATAAGAATGTGTAGGATGTAAGTTCCAGAAGGAGAGAAAAGAGTGTGTGAGGGAAGGCAAAAGAAGAGAGAAGTTATTTGAAGAACTAGTGGACACACTGATGGAGGACTCTATGTCCCAAATCTTCTTCCGGATTGATCATCAGGCTGGAGATCAGCAGGATATTAGAATCTGAGTCCAACAACAGTGACTAGCAGAATTAATCCTTGCTCCAGGGAAATCAGTCTTCTGTTCTATTCAAATCTTAAATCAGTCAGATGAGATTCACCTATTTCTGACTTAAATACACTGACTTAAATGTTTGTTTCATCAAAAAAAAAAAAACCCTCACTAAAATATTTTGAACAGAGATTGACTTAATACCTTGGTACTGTGGCCCAACCAAGTTGACATAAAATTATTCATCCCAGGTCCACTCTTTGTTAACTTGACACTCATGGATATCCCTTGAAATGCCACAGAATTTCCATTTAAAGACAATAAAAATATTAGCATGCTACAACTATGTAGTAAACAACCTAAACCACACTAATCCATTCCCCCAGAAGAGGAAGCAATCCCTTGGGAGGTATGTAATCTTTGTTTGTGTTCCACAACTTAAATATTATGACGGAAAGCTAACAATCCCTAACAATTGACTCAAACATACAGTAGATACCTCTGATATTACATGTGCAAAGGCTAAGAAGAA
Source organism: Ochotona curzoniae (assembly GCF_017591425.1). NCBI lineage: Eukaryota > Metazoa > Chordata > Mammalia > Lagomorpha > Ochotonidae > Ochotona > Ochotona curzoniae. The sequence goes on along the minus strand of NW_024465582.1, from coordinate 18,987,313 downwards.
GAAAACAAAGATGTTTGCAATGCGCAAACACAAACATTAGTAAGAAAATAAGGAAGAGATAGTTGTGAAAGTTGCAGCCCTTTTTACATAAGTGGTTCTGGGATCCAGGCTGGCATTTCTGTCTCCTTTCATTACTGGCTCTATGTTCTCTTTTCCTTCATCAGATCAATGGAATGCCTCCCAGTAGAAACATTCCTCTGAAACTATGATCTTGAGAACCTAATTGTGCAAACAGAACGCAAACGTTTTGCTAGAGGGACGTTTGGGGTAATGGTGGGGGTTCCACTCCTATTCCACCTTTTGGTCCTGGGCACATGAATCCTGGCTATGTGAGAAATAGCACCGTAGAGCAGGCACTGTTTCAGAACATACACAACTCCAGTTTTACCAAATGCTTCTACCGAGTCTTCTAAAGGTTATTCTGTTATTTCATCAAACCTGGTATTTCAGCGTGGCGGAAACATAGTTAAGTTTGACAGGTAAAGGGCCCGGCGCGATGGTGCAGTGGTTAAAGCCCTCGTCTTGCACGCCCGGGGTCCCATATGGGCGCCGGTTCTATCCCGGCAGCCCAGCTTCCCTTCCAGCTCCCTGCCTGTGGCCCTGGAAGGCAGTCCAGGACGGCCCAAAGCTTTGGGACCCTGCACCCTCTCGGGAGACCCGGAAGAGTCTCCTGGCTTCGGATTGGCATAGCATCTGCTGTTGCGCTCACCTGGGGAGTGAATCATTATCGGAGGGAAGATCTTCCTCTCTATCTCTTCTCTCTGTATATCCGCCTTTCCAATAAAAAAAAAAGCTTAAAAAAAGTTTGACAGGTAAATGTTTTCGAGCAAGACATATTAGAGAAGTTGCGAGTTTTTGGTTAGTAGGTCCAATTTGCATGGATCAATATAACAAATTGTGGTGTCTTGTAGAAAGGAAAGATGAGCTAAATCCTGCAAACTGAATTAAGATAATGAAAATGTACAACTAGCCCTGCCCACTGAAAGCACTTTGCTTTCTAGTGGTCCTTATTAACAAAGATAGAGAAGAAAGCATTTGTCAGATTAATAATTATATGTCAAGTAACAAAGAATGTGTTAATTTGATCAATCAGTGAAATCATCTATGTGGCAGTACTGCCTTTGGAGTCATACTACCTTATCATAATTATAGTAATTCATTGTGATTCTCCAGGATTCATTTGACTCCTGAGGAAGTCAAGTAGGAGAGTTGCATGGTTGGTGGGGTGAAAATCACCACCTCTTTTAAAAATTGATGCAGCCAATCAAATCAATGAAAGCAACAAGCAAACAAATAAATTGTTAGGGCCCTTTTTAAACTGCCAGAGCTGAAATGTTAGAATCTCTAACTTAGTGAACACTTTTATTAATATATTTGATCTGATTTCACATTTCTTTCATCACTCTGTTGCACCCTTAACACCCATTTTTACTCAGAGCGCCTGGATTTTATTTTGTATATGTGAGAAACATGACATTGAATACTTCTGGAGTGTGGTATACCTGTAAATGTGTCACACTAGAGGACAGAGTCCAAAATCACCTTTATTTTGGTGAAATTACGATGCCAGTAGGGCCACATTCCCAGCCGACATTCTATGTGGAGGGATTTCCTGCTTTCCTGTTAATTTGGTGGTGCCCAGTACTTTGTCTTGTGATTGCAAGGTTCCAGGCTTCAAGGTTAGCGCCTTTAAACCTCTGTCAGCTCCATGATCACTCGTCCTTTTCTGAGCGTTTTTCAAATGCCTGTCCACCTCCTGTAAGGACAGATGCCATTGCCATTAAGATCTACCTGGAAATACAGGATAAAATTCTTTAACTGAATCATATCTCAAAATATGCTTTTTCAGATAAGGTAGTATTAGGTCAGTCAGTGTTAGGGAGAGAGAGAGTGAAATCCTTTAGTGGGAAAGGGCATTTTTCAGGCTACTGAACTGTTTTACTTGTTTTAATATTGTTTCTCTCCTCTTATTTTGTCAGTATGTATCTTGTAATAGCTTCACATAATAAATACACAGGAGAATTATTTGGGATCCTGCTTTCTTTTTTACCATACCTTCTTATCTGATTGTGATTTTATATGTAGGATCTTCAGACTGAGAAATATTGTTCTTCAGAAAGCATTTTAGTACGGCAGCATGCGTGTCTTTTTGCTGCTCCTCACCTATTACATTTTTAAAGACATGTTATTTATTTTTCAAAGGCTTATTTATTGATTTTAAAGACAGAGTTACAGAGACAGAGAGATTGATTTTCTGTTTGTTGGTTTGCTTCCCAAATGGCAGATTTAGCTGGAGTTGGGCCTATTCAAATCCAGAAACTATAATTTTCCAGGTCTCCCAAGTGGATGGCAGGGGCCCAAGCACTTAGGTCATCTTCTGTTGCTTTTCCAGTCGCATTATCAAGGAACTAAATTGGAAGTGGAACAGACAGGACTCTAACTGGCACTAGTAGCTTTACCTGTTATGCCACAATGTCATCCCCCACCATTTGCATTTGAATGATGTTTGAGCATTTGAGGAATTAATGTATAGATAATCCGTAAAGACAAGCAGCAATATGAACTAGTTGGAGAGTAGGTCCTTTAGACTTTGTGCACATTTGATCTAAGTCTACTGGAAATTTCAAATAAAAGTATTCAGTGAATGGAATACAAAAATTCAGCTTGAGAATTTAAGTCAGTTGCAATTATTGAAACTAATTTGTATTTAGGACAGTAGTGATATTTATCCCACAAAAGTGATTGAAGTTTTAAGCAAAGTAAATAATGAGATTTCAAAAGTGGTTTGAATTTTTGAAAACTACTTTTATAATTTTATGAAACTGCTTCATAATTGTGCTTTGTGGGAGGAATCTTTTGACAAAACTCTTGTTTTATTTGGCTGCATTTGTTTTCTGTGCCCGAATTGAATAAATTGTGAAGGATTTCAATTTTTAATTCTTTATGTTATAATGAATGATAGACATAAATTAGTTGATGAGTTTTAGCTTATAAAAAATTTGCCAAGAAGTTACTTTGAATGAAAATATTTTGCCTTTAATAATCATGTAATTTGAATGAGAAAAATTAAAATTGATCTGAAATTACTAAGTACTTCAGTATATGTAGCCAGTATTTCAAAAAAATAATTTATATGAAAATCAATGATCAAGAATGTCAAATTTTCTAATTCATTGATGATTAAATGTAAAAGATTGAAAAAATTTCATGAAAATAGTTAAAACTGTACATAGTCATAATAAAAAGAAAAATTCTTTAGACAACTGCAAATGGCTTTTATTGTTAATAAAATAGCTTAAAATAGATAAATTGAGAAAAATATCAATATAAATGACTGTGTACCATATCAATTTATAGGCCAATATTTAATGTTCAGAAAAATCAATGTAAAACATTTGACTTTAGTATAACAGATGTTATTTATCTTAGGCGCTATTTTGTTTCTGAAAGTCATTTTTGAGCAGAATTCAATGAAATTTTAGTCATGAATATTTTAAAAAGCTGTTTAATATTAAAATACCTAAGAGTATAGAGGATATGGTCACCTTATAAGCACAGTGTTACCCATTGTTTTTCTAATTAGATGCTTATAACCTCGGTTTTTGCTTCCTGAGTCCCAAATGCTTACAATGAGATATGTTGCTCAGTTCCTGATTTCCATGCTTCTGAGCACTGACGTAGCCCTTTTCAGTCAGAAAAGTTCTTCATTTGGAGAAACATTTAAAAAATATCTCATAAAAATTGAACTCTTTCAATTGTCATGTGTTTTTCTGCATGTTTTCTGTGCCTTTATCTTATACTTTCCCAAGATTCTTTTTCTTTTCATGGTTTCTTCTTTCCACTTTTGAATATTTTTTAAATTTAATCATCCAGATTTTCTGTAGAGTAATTAGAATTTCTATTTATTTATTTTTTTATTGCATTTCATTTTATGACATCATTTCATAGACTCTGAGGTTCCTCCAACCCCTCCCCGTACCCTCCTCCCATGGTGGATTACTCCACCTATTGCAATATTACAGTTAAATACTGTCATGCTTCTTTCTTTGCAAGCATGTACCTTGCATAGAGTCCAGCATCTTATTGTCCAGATCAATTCAACAGTTTCTTGGAGAGACCATCTCTGGTCTGAAGGCAGAGCTGGCAGAATATTGTTCCAACCAATTAAACACCATAACATAACATCAACAACACTTTACAACATTATGGAGTTAATTGACGTGGTATTGAGTGACTGATATGTTAGAAAATGCAAGTTCTTAACCACATCCTGTGACTACTTCATTGACATTTCAATTTTAGTTTATATACAACTGGCTTCTATCCACCTTAAAATGGTTATAGGATACTAATCAGCTGTCTCGTGCCTAATTTCATTTTTTGTATTTAGCAGTTTATCATATTGAAGCATAATTTTACTGAACTCGGCAGATTTTAGGGTAGTCCAAACTGGCTTATAACTTTAACAAGGCATATGTCAACAGTTGAGGTGCAGAGCAGTTTTAGGAGGAGCATGCAGAGAAATCTTCAATAACCCAGTTAGGAGTAACTTATCTTTGTGTCCTACCTGGTAAGGTATATGTGAGTCCAAGCTGACCGTTTCCTGTCTGGTTCTAAGCTTTCCTTGTTGTCCTCTGTCTGTCTATTCTAATTTTTTGTTGTTGTTTTTATTTTGTTTTGTTTTTTTTTTGGAGGGGCTCCGGGGCGACCCTGATGGTCATTGCAGGAGAGGGTTGGGGATCCAAAGTTGGAACTAAGTAAGGACCAGAGAAAGCTCCTCTCCCTACTCCCAAAGGGAGTTTACTGTTCTTCTGTTTCTGCAGACTGCTTAGGGCTCCTGGCTGTTGTTCCAATGACCTTGGATCCTGCAAGGAAGGATTTGGGCTTCTTCCATCTCATGTGGGAGATTGAAATGGGAGTGGATGACCTCAGAGTTCTTAGTCTCTGAAGGCACTCCAATTACCCATGTTCTTCTTGGCGGTTGGGATGTAGTCCTTGGTGCCCATACTGATAGTAATTGGTGAGGATCCGGGAGTCTCCAGGGTTGGGCTACAAGCCTCCTGCTGTCTACCTCCTCCACTCTGGGGTCACCCCCTGCTCTGTGCATATGACCTGTTGTTAAGAGGTTGTCAGGATCTCTATTGATTCCCCCGGTATGTCTTTGTAGTTTTACTGTTGTCTAATGCTGATTCAAGTCTGTTGTCTATAAGTTACCTGTTATGTTCTTGATAGGTTATACTTCACATCTTCCTCACACATTCTAGGGAAATGGAAGATTTCTCTGCTCTCCTGCCCCGTTACCAAGAAGCATAGGGTCTTAAAAGTGCGTTAGGTTTTACTATTCTTTGATGTAATTCATGAGCAGTCTAACTCACATTGATTGTGCATTCATTGATTACATCACAGTATTTTATTGCGTGTGATATGGGCTGTTAGAGGTTGAAATAATATTATAATTTACAGGTATTATTTTTCGGATTGACATCATTTCATCTTAAATTAAGGCAAACATGTGGTATCTAACCTTTTGGGATTGGCTCATTTCCCTTAGCATAATGGTTTCCAGTTGGGCCCATGTGGCCACAAAGAACTGCATTTCATTTTTTTAATATCTGAGTAGTATTTCATGGAGTAAATGAACCATCTTTAAAATTTTTTTTTTAATTTGAAAGGTAGAGTTAAAGAGAAGAAGAGTGACAGAGACAGAGGTATCTTCCAATCACTTTTTCATTCCTCAAATGGCCACAAACGAGCTGAGCTAATCCAAAACTTGAAATCAGGAGCATATGCCAGGTTTCCCATGTGGGTACTGGGGCCTAAAAGGCTTGAATCAACCTTAACTGCTTCCCCAGGTTATTATCATGGAACTGGATGGGACGTGGAGCAGCTAGGACCCCATCCAGTACCCATATGGGATAACTATAGCCACAGGAGGAGGAGGAGGCCAGCCGACCACGTCACAATGCAGGACCTGAGTACTTTGTAACGTAACATAACGTATATAAAAACTCCTTTCTTTTTTTGTTGTCTTTTTTTTTCTTTTTTGTTCCTCTTTGTTACTTAAATACTTGTTTTGATTTATAACTTCTATTTTTTTTTCATGGATCCCAAACTATTCTTTTCATGGGAATGTTAATGCTAAATTTAATGTAGGTTTTCTTTTACATATAGTGTTGATTTTTTTCTCTAGCATTATGTTTATATGAAGCTTTTTTCCCTCTTGGTTGTCTTCATGATTCAGGAATGGAGATCTTAAGGTTGGCTGGAGGTACATGAGTGCATGAGTGATGCCTGGTTAATTAGAACATCTTCATCAGGTCATCGATGATGTAAGCTTTTCCTTGTTGTGTGGGATAGATGCCCAGAAGTCTGGTATATTATTCTTTTAAACGGTGAAGGTCTGGTGGTTTCTGGGATTCAAGCCACTCAAAATTTAGTATTTATATGGCCATGATTGATTGTTTCCCGTCTTTATCTTCTTTTCTGACAATTATCAGTCTACAGAATATTTTATCCTTTCAAGAGAAAAGCAACATTTGGAGCAGATTTTTTTTTCCCAAGAGCAGATGGAGAAAAGTAATCCTAGGGAATATCATCCAGTAGAAATGCAGTTGCTTCTGAAGCAGTTTTCTCCAGTTTTATTAAGTCAGACTTCCTCACAATTTTGGAGTTCACTCAAGATGGATGCTTCCAGAATCTCCTCCTCAGTGAAATTGGTTGGTCCTTCTCTGAGTGGCCATTTCTGTTCATAGGCACTGGGAAAGAGTCCAGAAAATCTGAGTGGAGTGATGTTTGTTTGATCTTGAAACTTTTCTATGCCTGATGCTAGATGCTCATTCTCTCACTGGGAGGACCCCCGCTATCCCCCACCCTTCACCTGTGCTTGGATTTAGCCTGTGCCGCTGTCCTGGCACGTGGAAGCACCTCCTTTCACACAGACTCCATCTTTGTAGTCTCTCTTTATTAGTATTTGTTCATTGTCTTTATTTTCTTTTTTAATATACAAAAATCCAAAGCAAGGATAGTATTTTTCTTATTTTTATGAGCTTGAAGCAGGAAAATTTGTTCACTTCAGCATAGAGTATCATCATGCAAGACCTGTGATGCAGTATTTATCATGTAAACAGATAATAATGGTGAGATTTCACTGTGTGTAAAGTGACTTGGATGGAGGTAACAGAATAATGTAGATTTTCACAGGAATTATGGTTTAGAAAATGCTAGAAAGAATTGAGGAATATGGTGATTTGGCCTTCAGGTAATGTGTTCGTTTTTTCTACATATGCCTAGTTGAAGAGTGATTTAAAATTAAGAACTAGTTTTTTGAAAAAAAGTTAAATTACATTATTTGTAAAGCTGATGATTGTACTTTATGTTTCATTTTATTATAACACTATGAGGACAACAAAAACATTAATTTATTTCTTAACAAAAAGACAATTTGGTGGAAAGAATATAGTATACTTTTTAAGAGTAGCAATCATATATATTAAGTAACAACAGAGTTATATTTCCTCAAATTGTCTAGCTCTTCCTTCCTAAAATATCTTAACAATCTGAGAGATACAAACAAGTTGGAAAAAGAAAATAACACACAAATGAAATCCAGAATCTTATTATTGCGGCATGGCTCTTCTTTTATAAGGGTTGATCTGATTTGTGAGGATGTGCAGGAAGAGATGGTGTGTATGTGTGTATGTGTGTGTGTGTGTGTGTGTTAAACAGATTTGAAGATTTGACTGAATCATATAGTCTTCGTAAGTTAGCATTTGGAAACTTAGGACTTAATATATAGCATAATTTTCTTCTGTATGTACTTTTAAATGTATCCCTTCATCTAGTATAGGAATTTTAAAAATGTGAATTGACAATGGCAAAATAAATAGATGAGCATGCAATAGGCATGGGACTCTGGAGTCTGACTTGGAAGCACTTGGTATTTTGCAGTTCTGACCTTCCCACCATTTTCAAGTTGCAAAGTTCTCTATAAAGATGAAGACTATCAGTAGAATTGAGCATGATAATCATACATACTTCTTTTTTTCCAGTAGCCTTCATATATGTGTGTGTGTGTATATATATATTTTATACACACATACACACACACACACACACACACACACACACACACACACACACACAATACAGTTCCATAGGCTTAGGGATTCTGACCAGATGACATAGAAATGAGTGGTGCTTACCACACCTGCCAACTCTTGGTTAGAACTCCATGAACAGGAGTGACTGGTTATTATGTAGTAATTACTATCAGACTAAAAGTACTAAAGGACTACAGGATATACATTTCTTTAAAGCCTCCTTGAAGACAGTAGAAATTCACAGAAGCTTCTCTACTGTAAAGCCTCAGTTTCAACTTGACCTCTCTGAGAAAGCACTGCTCTGGCATTTTATAGCAAAGCTACTTCCTTTCCTTCAAGAACAGCAAAGGCAATTTGTTTCCTAATTCCAGACACCATGGCGCTCTGTGAATTTAACCTATTAATTTGTCAACATAAGCGAAAGCACGTACTTGGTTCAATAACATGATGAATCATAGATGTAAAACAAATAAGTCAACAAGCTCACAAATATAATCAGAGGAATTTCATTGTCAGGTAAAATGGCTGATTTTTCTGAGATAAGCTGGGTTTGCACCACTTTTATCATGGAGACCATAGGTAAATCCTACCTGGAGCGAGTTAATAATCCCAACTAATTTTTATTATGGTTAACTATAGGCAGGTTTGGCGTTCTGTGAAGATCATGAACATTTTAAAATCCTATTCCCAAAAAATACCTTGCAGAGTGATAGTCACTGGTGATTTTTTTTTTTCAAATGAATATGTGATGATTTTATTCAGACAAAAAAAAAAGATAGTCACTAGAATCTTCTTACCAAAAGCTAATTTTGTCTGGTGGTGCCATTTTTCTAAACAAACTAGAACATCAACATTTCTTGATCCTTAAATCCCATAAAGAGACTCTGAAAGAAGTAGTGTAAACAAATTAAGAAAGTCAAAATGCTCTCTGGATAAGATAATACTGTTTCCATAATGGACCTACTCTTCTATGACCTAGAAAAAGATGGAGCAGTAATATGTTTAGAAGCTGCATACATTGGAAATTTATGACCTTTTTAGAAAAGCATGCAAACCCTGAATTTACAAAAAGAAATAAACCTGGGACCCTTACTAACCAAATATGTCTGCTTCTGTGACATGCAGACATTGATCTCATGGGTTTTGGTGAGGGTTAAATAAGATGATGAATATTTAAAGTATGTACACATTGCTTGCAAGTAATTGAGGCCTAATAAGCAGTATTCTTGCCCCTCTTGGTTGCTAGTTTAAGAGAAGTTTGAAAATTTCAGTGAAATTATTAAAGTCATAGCTAATAGAAGTTAGGAATTGACTTAACTCATTAATATCAGGGGCTGAAAATAGGAGCAGCGGAACCGCTTGCAGGCAGAGGCCTTTGGTGATGCTATGGTTAATTTATAATGAGGCATGGTTTGCCATCTGGATCACATTTTGGTGGATTTGGTGTCTAATTTGCATGTAGTAATTTGTTTGCAAATGGATTCTGTATTCTTGGTAGTTAGGATTTTAAGTAAACAATGTTTATCAAACTATGCTAAAACATCTCACTGTGAGTACTACTGGAAAGGGCTGACCAGAGTCCAACCGCCCTCAGGGACAAGCTGATTAAAAAACATTAGATGTAAATTTTCTACTTCATCTCCTGTGACATCAATCAAAAGCTACCGTGAATTGAAATTTGTGCTGCAAAACACAATTCAGGTAGGAGTAATGGATTCCTCAGTCATATTTAATCACTAGCCTAGAGAGTCATTTGATGTATATCCATCTGATTGGAAATTTACTGAATTTTGGAGGTATTGAGACAGAGTGAATAAAGCACTGATTTGTTCAGCAGCTGAGGAAAGATGGATCCAAATACTGGTTCACCACTGAACACTCATCCTTGTGTAACTTACTTAATTCCTTAAGAATTAAATCTGTGGGGCCTGGCGGTGTGGCCTAGCGGCTAAAGTCCTTGCCTTGAACAACCCAGGATCCATATGGGTGCTGGTTCTAATCCTGGCAGCTTCACTTCCCATCCAGCTCCCTGCTTGTGGCCTGGGAAAGCAGTAGAGGATGGCCCAAAGCTTTGGGACCCTGTGCCCGTGTGGGATACCTGGAAGAAGTTCCTGGATGCTGGCTTAGGATCGGCATAGCATTGGCCGTTGCGGCTCCTTTGGGGAGTGAATCATTGGACGGAAGATCTTCCTCTCTGTCTCTCCTCCTCTCTGTCTCTCCTCCTCTCTGTATATCTGACTTTCCAATAAATAAATAAATCTTTAAAAAAAAAGAATTAGATCTGTCGTCAGTAAACAACAAATGTGACAGGAACATCAAAACACTAAACTCATTTCACAGTGCTGTTAGGAAAAGATGTTTGTTAGCAGTTGGATACTAATCACTTCCTAAATATCAGTCACCTTGCTGGACACCAACCCTATAACAGTCTGACAGGATCTGTGCTATCGCAGAGCTTGAGTGACAACACACATACAACCTAGACAACTCTAGGAGAGGTACCACAAAAGAGAAAATACGGTTATGTGACTTTTTGTTATAGGAAAATGAGTTGGCTAATTTAGCAATGCTTCATTGAGAATGATTTTTGAGATGCAACTTAAGGACCAAGGAGCAAAGAGATCCAAATAAAGGAGATGGAACATTTGAGGCAAGACAGAAGTTATGGGGAAAAGACCGCTAAATAGTTGTAGCAGTGAGGAACAACTTCCTTGCAGTTGAGGCTTGAAAGAGAAAAGGGACATTACAGGCAATATTAAAGACTTGGGGTTTTATTCTCAAGCAATTAAAGCTCACTGACGGTTATTAGAAATGAAATGATATAATCAGGTTTGGTTGCTACATAATGATAGAACAGCTCATAAAAGGCAAGATAACAAGTAGTCTAGGTGAGACGCGGTTGTTCTGACGAGGGTGTTACGGGCTTCTGAGGAGGAGTGAAACAATGTGGGAACTACCAATGATAGAGTTACTGTGGGGTAGCTAAGAGTAGACGTCAAGTCTGTCACTGCTTTAGTTAAAGAATTGGATGCTGCTGTCTTTCAAGAAAGGAAACTGTCATATGAGACATAATAAATGAATTTGAAATGCTGTTAAAATGACTAAATGCAGTCCTCAAGAAGAATTTTAATTCCAGAGAAACCTATCATTTTGCTTGTCTTTGTCCTGCTTGTGTCTTTTATGAATATTCTTTTGGATCTTTCTCATGAGCTCTTGTTATCCGTTTTTTTTTTTTTTAAGTTTGCTACCTCTCTCTTACACACACACACACACACACACACACACACACACACACACACACTTCATAAGTCAAGTTGGGAAGGGCCATCTTATGGATTGTATGATTTCTGGAAGTATTCTGACTTTTACCCACAGCATGTCAGTGGTATCCCTGTCTTCACTAATGACAATCAAAAATGTGTTTAAGCATTTTCCTAAGTACCTTGGAGGCAGGGGAAATATTTCTTAGTTGAAACCCTACTGTAAGTCACCCTCTTTTCACTGGTGATGTTTTTTAAAAAAGATTTATTTACGTTTACTTGAAAGGCAGATTTACAGAGAGATAACAGAAAGAGCAATATTCTCCATCTGCTGATTCACTCCTCAAATGGCCCCAAGGGCTGGAGCTAAGTGTATGGAAGCCAGGAGCCGGGAACCTCTTCCGGATCTTGTACGCAGGTGCAGGGTTCCAGAGTTTATGCCATATTCTTCTGCTTCCCCAGAGCACAAGCAGGAAGCTAGATGGGAATTAGAGCAGCCAGAACACAACATGGCACCCATATAGGATGCTGGTGCTTGAGGATGAAGGATGAGCTTGTTGAGCTATGGTGCCAGCCCCTTTTTGGTGAATTTTTATAGACTAAATAGTAAGTCCTATTTGTTATTTAAAAAAGAACACACACATTTACTTATTTGTAAGGTAGAATGATGGAGAGAGAGAGGCATGGAAGGAGAGAGGCATGGAGGGAGGAAAAGAAAGAGGGAGGGAGACAGGAGAGAGAGAATGAATCAATGAATGAATGTTCCATCTGTTGCTGATACTCCGAATGGCCACAACACAACCAGGGTTATGACATTCCAAACTCAGGAGCAAAGAGTTCCATCCTGGTTACCCCCTGAAGGGTAGGGATCCAAGTACTTGGACCATCAGACACTGTCTTCCCCTGTGCATTAGTAGAAATCTGGATTGCAAGAGGGGAAGCTGGAACTTGAATTGGCATTCCAATATGGGATGTTGGCTTTTTAAGTGGTGACAGGCTATTGTACCCAAGTGCTGGATACCATACTCAATGTTTTGAATCTATTCTCCAACCATTGCTACAATGATTTTTGTTAAAGTAAACATTGCTTATGAAAATTGGCCTCCAGTTCTGTTCGTGTTGTTACAAGTGACAAGATCCCATACTTTTTATTTTGGCAAAATAGTATTTCATTGTTGTTTGTGTGATACTTTATTCATGATGGATAAAGTTCATGGACACTTAAGTTGATGGTGCGGCTTCCTTTTGTAAGTATTTTTGCAATAAACAGGGAGTGCAAAACTCTCTTTGGCATGATAACTTCATTTTCACTAAATCTATACCCAGGCAGGTCATGCTACTTTTAGTTTTGTGAAAAGTTTCATGTTTTCCATAATAGCTAAACTTATGTACCTCTCCAACAGTGGTACATGAGAGCTCTTCTTTTCTCCATTTGCTATATTTGATATTTCTTAGCTTTTTGGAAATAGCTATTTTCGATCGAGTTAAGATGATATCTCTTTGTAGCTTTGCATCTCCCTGGTGATAGTGGTGTTGAATTTTTTTCAAAGATTTATTTTGTTTTTATTGGAAAAACAGATTGATAGAGAGGAGAGACAGAAAGATCTTCCAACTGCTAGTTTACTCCCCAGGTGGCTAAAACTGCCAGAGCTGAGCCAATCTAAAGCCAGAAACAAGAAGTTTTTGGGGGGTTGCCACTGTGGATGCAAGATCCCAAGGCTTTGGGCTATCACTGCTTTCTCAGGACGTAAGCAAGGAGCTGGATCAGAAGTGGAACCTCTGGGACACAAACTGGTGCCCACCTAGGTTGCTGGCACTTACAGATAGAGGATTAGCTAATTGAACTGTTGTACCAGATCCAGTAATGTTGAACTTCCATTCACAAACTTTCCGGACATTTGGATTACTTCTTTTGAGAAGTGTCTTTGTCGATTATGTGCTTACTTTGAAATTTACATTATGTACCTCATATATTATGTATATTTAATCACTTGTTAGATGCAGTTTGCGAAGCCTTTTCCCATTCCATAGGTTGTCTTTTTACCCTGTTAAATGTTTCCTTTCTTGTGCAAAAGCTTTCTTCTTACTTAGATCAAATCCTAGTTATCTAGTTCTGCTTTTGTTCCTTTGTTTTTAGGGTCTCATACTAAAACAAAACAAATTGTCTTTACTCATGTTTTGAAATATTTTCCCTGAGATTCTTCTAGTAATTTTGATGCTCTGTGGTCTTACATTAGGGTTTTGATCCTTTTTGAGTTTGTTTTTGTTTAGGATAAGAGTTAGGATTAGACAATTTTTCACTGACATTTTCTGTTGAGTCTATTTATTAAAGCTTTACCTGGACTGTTGTTTTTGTTAGTTCCAAAATTTTCATTTGTGTTTTCTTTACTACTTACAAATTTTGAAAACCTGAACATATGATAAAGTTACACATTCAAACTTATTCAAGTTCTCTGTGTCAATAAAAATAAGAGAACTTGCTCAGTTGCCCTGGGTCACCTAAGTTGCAAGTTACAGAAGCTAGTGTTCCATCCAGTTATTTTAGTTTCACATTCATCTTTTAAGTTCCTTTTCTCCTACAAATACTGCTGAGGACTCACTGTATATATCGTATCCCCAAGCAGTATACAGATTAAGTGCAGCAGTGCCTTTCTGAAAGCATATGTATGAAACAGAAAGTCCCACACATGAATAGTATAACAAACTGTACATGTGTGCTGTGGCAAGAAACATGAGAAAGTGCAGGATCTGCTTGAGGAAGCCAGGTCTGGTTTTGTGGAAGCAGTTAGAAGGCAAGGGGGTAATGCATTTCAGCCAAAGCACCGATACGAGTGTGTAGTATTCAGGACATGTGCCCCTAATTATTCATAAGATCAGAGCAATTCTGCCTTGACATAAGTATTATGTGACTGTGATACTAATCAAAGTTCAGGTGCAGGAAGCAGAAACTGAGCTTGTTTAAATTGAATGAGGGCATTACTACTGGGAGTTGAATGTTTTCAGTAAAAGTAGATGAGTTGGAGCAAAGGCTCAGGGCTAAACTTTCAGAAATGAGTTGCAAAGTTGCCTAATGAGAAAGTCTCATCCTCTGTTGTAAGCAGAAAGTGGGAACTGATAACATTTCTTTCTTTTTTCTTTTCAAATATGTTTTATTTTTATTTACTTGAATGGCAGAATCACACACACAGAGGCTAAGAGGCAGGAGGGAGATCTTCCATCTGCTAACTCACTCCTCCAATAGCTGAAATAGGGGCTTTCTCAGGCTGAAGCCAGGAGCCCAGAGCTTCCTCCAATTCTCCCGTCTGTGTGGCAGGAGCCCAAGCACTTGCACCACCTTCATATCACAAGTGCATTAGCAGAGAGATGGATATGAAGCAGAGTAGCCGGTGCTCAAACAGTTGCTGGTGCATATCTCAACCTGCTAGCCACAACGTGGGCCTCCCCAAACCAATTATCTCTAAGGTTAGGATCAAGAAGCTGCCACTTAACTCCTGGTGCCAGCATATATTTCCTCTGTAGGAATTTGTGGGTCAGAAAACCGTCACAATCGTTACTTCTAATGCTTCTTACAAATCCTTGCCAACAGAATTAATTGAAACTCTCCTAACAGATATGAGGTGAAGGGCCAGGCACCACAACTATTCCTACTGCTGCTTTAGAAATCCAGACACCACCATCACAACCAAGCTTGCCAGCCTCTGAAGCAGTGGAAGAGGGAAACCTCTGTCTCAGTTCACTGCTGAAGTCTACATATCATCTGGGTCTGAAATGCATTTGGAGATTTAGCTTCAAGGGATTCTGAGAAAGGTCATGCGTTTTCCTGCTTCTGTCTTTTGGTTAAGTGGGCTGAAAGGTTGCTGAGTCCCATCTCTGCATGTGAAGAAAACACGACTCCTAAGAGGACTGATCTCTTTAGGGACCTCACCTTCACACAGGAGACCCTGTTTCCTGATGGTGGTCACTCTGCTCAGCACTGGTTTTGACTGCTCTCCTGGAGTGGTTCTCAGACCTTATGTTTTCTTTGGAGCCATATTGGTGGCAGTGAATATGTCTGTTGAATTCAAATAGTAGACTAAGTACTAAATAATGGTGAGTGAAGATGTAGAGGGAGTTGCTAAGTTGAGTAATACTGTTCAGATGGAAAACATCACTTTCAGTTAGAGCATTGTCGTAGTGAAGAAAACAGTCCCTGCATGGCATTTCCAGCCAAGAGCTTCACCCCCACATTTCCTGAAATGTCTCAATCATTAACCAAGGCATTTATTGAATATTTAACATGTGTAATGGGTGTGCTGAGTGTTGCAACATCTTGATTTTGTATTTATGCATTACTTTGTAGCTCTTTTACAGTATGCCTTCCTATTTATTTTATCTTAAAAAAACTTATTTATTTTATTTGAAAAGCAGAGTTACAGAGAGAGGAGAGGGGGTGATGAAGAGAGAGAGAGAGACAATGAAATCTTTCATCTGCTGGTTCACTCCCAATGGCTGGTGCTGGGCCGGTTTGAAATAAGGATCCAGGAATTTCATCCAGGTCTCCCAGATTGGTGGCAGGGACCCAAGCACTTGGGCCAATTCCACCACTTTTCCCAGGGCATTAACAGGGAGCTGGATTTTAAGTGGAGCACCTGGAACACAAACTGGTACCCATATGGCAGTGGCATTGCAGGTGGTAGCTTTACAATGTCACAATGCCGGACCCTGAGCTTTTGCTTTTCTTGATGTCAGTCTCGCTCTGTTTCTCATTATCCATCTGAATGTATCAACCCATTTTTTTTGTGGGGTTGGTTATTTGCAGTG
The DNA here is from genome assembly GCF_017591425.1 of Ochotona curzoniae. Taxonomy (NCBI): domain Eukaryota; kingdom Metazoa; phylum Chordata; class Mammalia; order Lagomorpha; family Ochotonidae; genus Ochotona; species Ochotona curzoniae. The sequence continues at coordinate 18,971,154 of NW_024465582.1, read as the reverse complement.
ACCTTATGTTATTGTGAATACATGGCTGTAAAATAGATCAATATACATCACGCCCAAGATCTGCACATCTCTAAGATAACATCATTTGCTTTGTTTTGTGCAAATACATTACTAGAAAATAGTAGCGGGATGGTAAAGCTAAATTTTTCTGTTTGTTTTCTGTAGGAAATGAAATCTGTGCTATGTCAATGTGGAGTTGCTTTCTGATGACTTATGCAATCATCAGCTTGGTTGCCTGCCTAGGATTGCTGTAGTTATGCATGTTTTAAATCATAGAGCTTAATGCAAGAGTTTATTATTGACTTCTGTTATTTCTTCATCCCAATGAGAAGAGCTTCAAATCTCTTAGTATTTTGGCGCAGCACTATAATGCTAACACTGGAATGTTTTCTGTGTGCTAGTCTAAACACAAATACATACGTATTAACTTAATTTTTATACAAATTAATGGAGTTTATACCATGTGTCCATGTCATTTATGTGCCAACTGAAGCACAGATAAGGAAGGCAGCTTGCCTGTGGTCACACCTGCTACGTTGAAGAGCTCGACTTCAAGTCTATGCAGTTTGGCTTCAAAGTCTTCTCATACCTGTTGGGCCATGTGCCTCTTCCATATTATGCTGCTTGATTCTCTATGTTTTGTTTTTGTTTTGTTCTTAAGTTTTGCCCTCATTGTAGTGGTAGCCATGCTTTCCGCCACCACTCCCTGCCTCAGTTTGCAGAAATTTACGTGTGAAAAAATTTTATGACAGCATCGGCCCATTGATTCTCATAGCATGTGAGTGGAGAGGACAAGATGGGATTATTTCATCCTGTGTAGAAAGAAAACTGTAAAACTCAGAGTTGTGGTGCTTGATCCAAATTCATGCAGATTGGACTAATCTGCTGATTGGAAATGCAGGGCTCATTGAGACTGTGCCTCTTCCCTGCAGTTATGGTGTTTTCCCCAGGGCCTGCTTGCTCCTGCATGGGTTATTTTTCCATACCCAAGACAAGCCTTACTAAAATCTCCAACACGGAACTCAATGTAGCATTCTTGCAAAGCATTCCCAGACAGCAGCAGAAGGGTCACCTTATTTCACATTCTGTTCATCTTGGCAGTCATCATCACTATCCCCTTCCTGTTTGTTCGGCTGCTCATGTTTTACTAGTGATATGATTGATTCACTGTAATTAGTGTCTTTTTTATTCAGAGAAGTTTTCTCCTTTCTTCAAAAAGTTGCTAATTTCAAGCAAGAAGAAGCCTACAACAGTGTGAGAGTGTGCTAGATTGGATCTCATGATTTATTAGCATTTTCTTATGAAGATCTTAATCCTAAGTTTGTTCCTGATAAGCAGAATCCATTTATCTTTGAAAGTCTGCTTCTTAGCAATTATTAAAAAGCAAACCATGTCTTGATGAACATAGATTTAAGTATTTGATTTAATCTCTATACCTTTCTTACCACTCAATAAAATCAACCAAGTACTCATGCTAAGTAGATTTTTAGCAGTAGAAGAAGATAAATAGCTATTAAATGTTACCTCAAAAAAGAAGTCTAGAAAAAAGTGGGCAGAAAGTTGTGGTGAGGTTCCCAGTAAAATGGCTAAGTGGCTAAATCCTCGCCTTGTACTCACTGGAATCCCACAGGGACAGCAGCTCATGTCCCTGCTGCTTCACTTCCCATTCAGCTCCTGCTTTCCTGACCTGGGAAACCAGTCAGGGATGGCCCAAAGCCTTGGAACCCTGTTCCTGTATGGGAGACCCAGAAGAAGCTCCTGGCTGTTGGCTTTGGACTGCCTCAGTTGCAGCCAGTGACTGGAAGATTTTTCTCTGTGTATCTCCTCTTTCTGTAAATCTGACTTTCCAATAAAAATAGATAAATCTTAAAAAGTTGTGGTGAGTAAGTGCCTACAAGAAAAATCCAACTGAAATTTTAGTAGACATTTTGATTCTGAAGACATCGGCAAGCTATTCTGAATGCAGAGGATTTGCTGACCTTTGGTGATTAACTTTGTAAGTCAACTCTTACTACCAATTTAATTTAGTTTAGCATGTTTCTGCAGTGTTTTAGTCAAACCAAACATGAGAGATTTTGATAAGTTATCAACAGACCAGAAAGAACCATATGTAGTCAAGAGCCCTCAGAAAAAGGTAGCCTAAACAACAAATAATCTGAGGGTTCGTGGAGGTATGAGATGAAAACAATACAAAGAATTACAGATCTCTGGCATTTTCCTGTTGCTAGTTTTGTTCACAATACTTCAAAGCAACTGGCCTGATAGCTAAAATTACATGAAATATGATCCTCTCTGTTTCCACAGGCTATTTGAATGGATGATGAAAACATACATTTCATTCAGTATTTTCTACTCAGAAAATTCTGAAAATACATATAATGGTGCAATGTTTGTGGCTACTGGAGTATAGAAGTCAGGACAAAGACATGGGGGCAGACATTACCATAACTCTAGCTGCTGTGTACCTTCACATTCACGTCTCGCACAATTGGAGTCAGTTGTTATTTCTTTATGTTCTATAATTATGTTCCAATGTATAATTTCCTTGCATCATTTGCAATTCTAGTCTTTTTTTGACTGATCTGTCTTAGGTTGGCTTTCCGTTTATTTCTAAAATTCTTCTTCCATCTTTAGTTTTTCTCAAAGTGATTTCTATTCCTACTCTCTCAGTAATTTTTTTCTAACTTTCCATGGCTCTTCTTTTTATCAAAACATACTGGTCTAAAATTCAGCTAATGTCCTAAAGTGAATCTGTAATATCCATAAATAAATGTATTTTGTGAACATTAAATTAAATAGTTAAGCCTTTATTTACATATTTTTATCCCCCCCAAATCCCTTTATTTTTAGTTTCACTACTTTGCCAACAAGCTTCTCTTAACCCAAGCCCTGAATGGAGATTGCCTTCTTTTCTGATTGCTGACTTTGTAGTTTAAATTTGCTATGCATAGTTATTAACCACAAGTAGGAATCTAGCAATTTTTATTGTTTAATGTAGTTCATAATCCTTCATGCACTTTGATTTACCCCAATTGATGAAAGATGAACATTCCATAAGTACTGTGGAATAGCTCCTGAGTTCACCAAATCCAGTTTTCTATATAAACTGGTTCTTTATGATTTCATGTTTCTAAACAATTAGTTGCTAAGATACTTTTTCTCAACAATGCAACTTCAAATGTGGAAAAAATAGTTTTTTTTGTTTGTTTGTTTTTACTTTTGTTTTATTTTCGCCATGCTACTTCAGTTGAAACAGTTCAACTAAAATAAAAATACAAAGGATTATGGATCTATGAGCCCTTAATCCCTGAAAGAATGTGGAAAGCGGTGATGTGTGCATGTGTGTATTTTCTAGAAAGAGGAGTTATTTCTATTATTAGATTCTCAGCACCTTGAACTATTTTTGTAACTGTGCAGTCTTATGCTGTTGAATATGACTTGTGTTTCATCCATTCATTTTTAAAAATAAAAGTTACTTATTTTGAAAGCGAAAGAGAGAGATAGAAAGAGAGAGAGAGAGAGGGCAAGCGAGCCACCTGCCACCATGGCAATGCTGGCCCATACTGAAGCCAGGAATGAGGAGCTTCATGTGCCTCTCCCACGTGGGTGGTAGAGGCCTAAACACAAGAGGCACTTTATCTGCATTTTCTACGCCATTATCAGGGAGCTGGAAGTCATGGATTAAAAAGATTATTTTACGCTAGTTTCAGAAGTTCAGAATGGGAGCTGGTAAAATATCTCAATTGACTAATTAATCCTCTGCCTGCAGCACCAGCATCCCATATGAATGCTCATGCTTGGTTGGGCTGCTCCACTTACCACTCAACTCCCTGCTTAGTCTGGGGAAGTAATGGAGGATGGCGTAAAGTCTTGGGACCCTTCACCTGCAAGCACCAGCACATGCTGCTTCTTGGCTCCTTGCTTTGGATCAGCTCAGCTCTGATCATTGCTGCCATTTGGAAAGTGGATCAGCAGATGGAAAAGCTTTATCTCTGTCCTTCGTTCTCTGTATGAATCTGTCTTTCCAATAAAAATCAATAAATCTTATTTTTTTAAAAATTTGGGATTTCATAGCCTAGGAAAATGAGGCCGGGTATGTCCATCATCTTTAAGTCTTTATATTTTTTTCTAGACATCATTAGGCTGTAATAACCACTGATTTAAGAGAATGCTGCCTTTCCTTATATACAATATTATATAAAAACATTAGTAGACCTAAAATTTTAAAAATCCAACTAAATCACACTAGTAAAATTATTAATATTACTATTCTACTATGATAAAAATAATAATTGACTCTTATGTAGTAATGATTGTGTGCCAGACTGGGTTCTATACTAATTCACAGAATGGGTGGGTATTGTTTAAACATATAACAGAAAGTTTGATATAATTTAACCTGCACAGCTGGTAGGTAAAATGCTATTGTAAAAGCTTTCTGCTTTACAAAAAAGTTAAATGAATCATCTGAAGTCACAAAGCTAGGAAATGGTAAAGCTTAGACTTCAACTCGATTGGTCTAGTACCTGAATACACATTTTTATATGTAATATCAGACTGTTTCTAACCAAAGACATTCTCTGTCTCTGAATAATTCAGAATACTTACCTACTCCTTTCCCTTAGAGGGCGTCTGTTGCTCTGGCATGCTTCTGGTGCAGGGATAAACAGGCTCACATGAATGACTTCAGAGGTCAGAACGAACCAGGATGGTGGGAATGACAATTGTTTCCTTTAATGGAATCCAGGGAAATCATTTACCAAACAACAGGTAAGAAGTAAGATGGGTTTAGGTATTGCAATAGTGTTCCTGACAAAGAAGGTAGATGTTTTAGTATTTTGTTCACCCGACATAGATCCAAAAAGAAGGTAATAGCTTTGTGATGTCCTGTTGTTAGTTTCTCTTTGGCAGAAGTTTCAGGTGTCTATCTTCCAGGTAATTTGAAATCACTTTACAACGTCACCTCCTGGTCCCCCTGTCAATCACCTTAGCCATCTACAAGTGCGAATAAAGCTGCTGTGGTAATGTCTGTAAGAAGAGCTTGTTTAGTCTTAGTTTACATGTTGATTAGCATAGTTACCTTAGACAAAACATTTCTTGGTGCTTCAGTCATCCCTAAACATTACAGTAATCTGTAACAAAACCTGAGCCCATCTTTGACCTCAACTTTCCCACTTCTTCCTTCAAGTGCTAAGAACATGAATTTCAGGGGCTGACATGATGGCTCAATTATCCAATCCTCCACTTGCAAGCAGTGGCATTCCATGTGGGTGCTGGTTCCTGTTCTGGCTACTGTGCTTCCCATCCAGCTACTGCTTGTCCCCTGGGAAACCAGTCAAGCATGGCCCAAAACCTTTGAGCTCTGCACCCATTTGGGAGACCTGGAGGAAGCTCCTAGTTCCTGGCTTTGGATTGGTTCAGCTCGGGCCATTGTGGCCATTTGGAGAAGTACCAGCGGATGGAGGATCTTTCTTTCTGTATCTCCTTCTCTCCATAGATATGTCTTTCTAATGACAATAAGTCAATCTTTTAAGAAATAAAATATTTCATCTTAAATTAGTATATATTAATAGTGGGTATGTAATTAATCAACCCTGCCACAAAATTATGAGCGCTAAATTCTGTCTTTGTTCAAGTGGAGTTAAAGATAGATGCATCCAAGTGAAACCTTTGAAGGTTGGAAGGGGATGCTGTGGTATCATGAAGCTTTTGATGAATGTATCAGAAAATTATTAAGCCTTGTTTATATCATATACTCTTTTTTGTTAACATTTATTTATTTGTATTGGAAAGGCAGATATACAGAGAGGAGGAGAGGCAGAGAGGAAGATCTTCCATCCAATGATTCACTCCCCAAGCGGCCGCAACAGCTGGAGATGAGCCAATCGAAAGCCAGGAACCCAGAACATCTTCCCAGTCTCTTACATGGGTGCAGGGTCCCAAGGCTTTTGGCCATCCTCGACTACTTTCCCAGGCCACAAGTAGGGAGCTTAATGGGAAGCAGGCTACTGGGATTAGAACCAGCACCCATATGGGATCCCGGTACGTGCAAGGCAAGGACTTTATCCACTACGCTATCGTGCTAGGCCCTTTATCATACATTCTTAAAAGTGTTTCACGCATACTTCACAGAGATGTGGTAAATATGGTCAATAGTACGCTTAGTACACAAGGTTTGTAACCTTACTTCTCTGATTGTACTGACTTTAATCTCTTCTCTGTGTTAGTTTCATTTTCTGTTTCATTGAATGAAGCAGTGTTGTTCCTACCTCATTCAAATTTGACCATTTCCCCTAGGTTTTTTTCACTTAAATTTTTAAATTTGTACATATGTGTGTGTATGTGCAAACATGCTTGGTTCGGTTTGGCTTCAGTTCTGTCATCTGATGTCTCCTTTTAACAGCAGAGGAGTTAGGTTCTGATAACTTTGAGTGTTCTCTCCACTGTCTAATTGAGTCAGAAAGCAAGACTGGAATAAAGAGATCCTCTTAATTCAATCCCTTGTTCCCCACACAGTGATTTTCCACCATTTTTAAACCCCCAAATCATTTTTAAAGCTAAATCTCATGCAAAGATTCAACACGTTAAACAGAAGTGAAGTCCAGCTCCACTCATTGGAAGAGGTGTATCGGAGTGTTGGTAGGGATGACTTTAACCATCTATCAGTTCCCTTTCATTGACTTGCTGTGGCTCAGGGAACCACTGCCTAAAAATGATACATTAAATTAGGCCACCCTTAAAAAATTCCAGGCCATTAAATATTTACAGATCTTGGACACCGAGGAGAGGGAATAAATGGCTTGAAGCACATTGGGATTTAGGCCTTACAAAGAATTGTGGCTCACAGACAAAGAAGTTAGATTTTCATTTGGCAAAATGGTTGTGTTTTGGGAAAGAAGAAATGGCAGAGTTTTGTTTTGTTTTGTTTTGTTTTTTAAAAGGAGAGAGGCTAAAGAGTTGCTCCAAATCTTACCAAATGAGCTGGGATCAGTTACCCACATCAGAAGCAGAAAGAATTCAAGCCCTGGGCTGTAGGGCACAAACTTCTAGAACTTTGTTCAAAATGGGAGTGATTCAGTCTGGTGAATCAGCCCCATGATCTCAATTAATGACAACTGTCTCAGCGGTGCAGGCATTGCTCAGAGCAGTAAGTCTCCCATTTGAGTGCTCAGCTGTATAGGGAGAAAATGTAGGTAAATATTTCTCCTTAATCACAAAATCATGCCTTTGTCCTTATCAAAGTCTGCCAAATTATTCACAGAAAATAGAAAGTGATTCACGTAACTTTCTGTGGCTTTTTGGCCTTTTGTTCTTCCTATTTGAAGAAATAATATGAGTTCAGCAATCTAATTACCCTTTCTTGACGGAATGAGATGTGAGGTCATCCAAAGTAAGAGTGATTCCTGCAGTTCAGCTGTAGGGCTGCTGGTAGGACTCGAAACTGCTGCTGGTGGATGGAAGCTGCTCTGGCCTTGTGAGGAACCTCATGGCAGTTTTCAAGGATCTTCCCTCTTCAGAAACAGGACAGGAATCCTGTCTTCAGACTCTTCATCTGAGATCAGAATAGTGGATATCAGCCTTTGGCCAGAAGAAACTACATTCAATAGTACAAATATGTTGTACTCATTATATGAGTAAAACATGGGACTGTGTATCAGACCCATCAATGTTGGTATCATAGTTTTGGTCCCTCCTACACGGAGCTTTTTTCATAACTTACAGGACAGTGTCATGCCTGTGTTCCTCACTCAAATACAAATGTTAGCTGATGTGCCTTGGTGCAGAAATTTATATAGGCCAATCAGGCTGTTTTTATGCCAATGGAGTTAGAAAGTGTAGAGAGAGTTAGGAACCATATTAGAGGACATACACAGGGAACTCATGGTATGTGGTTGACGGTGAAGCTGGAGTTAGAATAAAAATATTAAAAGATAAACATGGGAAATTTATAAAGTTTAAAGAAAGCTAAGAAATTGATTCCAGGGCAGAAAAGCCGGAGATGCTCCTGATATCTTACTACAGAGTGACCATAAAAATCTGGAGACATAGATAATATTTTGCCATGCTGTGGAATGCAGTGCCAGTAAACTGGTATGTGCTTAACTGTATTTGTGAACCTGATATCTGGCTTATAGGTGGAGGTTCTTTAACCTGTATCTACTTCATATCCTGCACTTGTTAACTGACTTTTCTCAAATTCTATTGTATTTATGCTTATTCTATGTACCACCCAGCCATCTCCAATATTTCTTGGAGATAAACTCCAGTGAATCTTCTTGTCTCTTGCAACCAGAAGATACTAACTGAACTAAATTTCCTTGTGAATGGACCACATTTCCTAACAACATTTTATTTGTATACTTACAAGAGTTTTCTTAAATTCTTTTTACCTTTATATGATTTGTGCTCCAGGAATTTCTAAAAACTTGCTTAAAAAATACTGCATGTATCAGTGCTTGCTTTTCTTCCTATAAATATTTCTACCATGTTACAAACTGCAGTGCTTGATTTAAGCCATTGATTTGTATTTGCAGCACAGAAAACAAAACATTTGGTTTACTTCTACCAAATCTAATAATAACGCTAATACCATGCTTGCCAAAACCCCCATTAAAGACATATGCCTTGACTCATTGATTCCAATAATAAGAAAAGGCACCATTTCCCGCAAGCTGGAGATTCAGTGTTGCTTTTGAAGAGAATAAAAAGATTCCCACCAAAATATTTAGATAGCTTAAGAGCTCTGGAAGGCCCTCAGCAGCTGGCAGGATTCTGAGATCTCCAGTAAGACAGGAATTGAAAGTTGCTGAGGATGTCTCTATTGGGTCACAGGGAGAACACAGGATAGCTGAATGCGGCCAGTCACTTAGAGAAAAGCTCAGACTTCAAGTAGTAAATCCATGGAGTAGATAACAAGAAGAAAAACAACATAAAATAAATTTCAGACTAAGCATCATATGACTAATTAAGCCCAAACTTTAATCAGATCCCCAGTAGCCCAAGAAAGAAGGAAATGAGATGATGATGTAGTTTACAATGTCAGACAGCAGAACATACTACATATGAGCTAATTAAGAGAAAACATATTTCATAGCTCTTTGAGCTGGTATAAGTGTATTATGAGGCTCTTTTTAAAGATTTATTTACTTATTGGAGAGGCAGATATACAGAAAGGAAGATCTTCCGTCCGATGGCTCACTCCCCACACAGCCACAACGGCTGGAACTGAGCCAGTCCAAAGCCAGGAGCCAGGAGCCTCTTCCGGGTCTTCCACATGGGTGCAGGTTCCCAAAGTTTTGGGCCACCCTTGACTGCTTTCCCAGGCCACAAGCAAGGAGCTGGATGGGAAGCCTGGTCGCTGGGGTTAGAACTGGTGCCTATATGGGATTCTGGCGCATTCAAGGCGAGGATTTTAGCCACTACGCTATTGTGCTGGGCCCTATTATGAGGTTCTTTTATGAACAGAATTAAATAAAGCTATAAGTTTCAAAAGCTGATGTCATGTCTATAAATATAGTCAACCAGGAAATTACGTGATAAATTACAAATTTTTCCCAAAAATTGTTACTGATTCACATCCAGTGTGTTTTTCTTTCCATTAATCTTGATGATGGTCAGACTTTTTAAATTGTAGTAATGTAAAGGCAGGTCTAGGCAAGTTTACAGAGTCTAGGAGTGGAGACTGAATGACATGTTCAATACATATTCCTGTTATGTGTCTTTCCCGAAGAAGGATAAAGCGTATTCTTCTCTGCTATCCGTGCGTACAGGATACTGCTAACTGTGATGGTCAACAGGATTTGGCGAGTAAACATAATATATTAGAATATGCAATTGATTTAAATATCACATGAAATACATTGCCCTCTTCTGCCCTCTTTTTTTTTTTAAGATTTATTTTATTTATTTTTATTGGAAAGGCGGATATACAGGAGCCTCTTCTGGGTCTCCCATGTGGGTGCAGGGTCCCAAGGCTTTGGGCCGTCCTGGACTGCTTTCCCGGGCCACAGGCAGGGAGCTGGAAGGGAAGCAGGGCCGCCGGGATTAGAACCGGCGCCCATATGGGATCCTGGGCATACAAGGCGAGGACTTTAACCACTGCACCTTCGCGCCGGGCCCCCTCTTTTTTTTTAAATTTAATTTCTTAAAATTGTTTTTTGACACAGTTTAGTTGGTGCTGGGGTCTCCCTTCCCCACCCCCCAAGCTCTCTCTCCTCACCTCTGTTCTTCCCTCCAGTCTCACAATGGGTGTCTTTTGTGAATTTTCTTAAGTCCATCATGCTGCCACTGGAGTAGCTCCCAACCACGTAGGATAGTGTCAGTCATTTTGTTGTGAGTTCACTCTTGTATCCCCAGGCCCTAATGGAGGTACGATGAGAACTAGATCTTTGTTATTTTGGGGCAGTACCAACAACAGTGATAAAAGGGACACTGACCATTTCAAGTAATTATATACAATCAGCCTCTTATGGAAGGATGATTATTGAATTACATCACAAGATCTTATTACAGAAGGTGCAGATAAGTATGAAGTGACATAGAGTAAGATTCATACATGATATCTCTAGATTTGACATCATATTATCTTATACTAGAGCAAATATATGATATCTGATCTTTTGGGATTGGCTCATTTCTCTTAGCATAATGGTCTTCAGTTTGGCCCATTTGGCCACAAAGTATTGTATTTCATTTTTTCTTAATCGCCGGGTAGTATTCCATAGTGTAGATGAACCACAGTTTCTTTATCCAGTCCTCTGTTGATGGGCATTTAAATTGCTTCCATGTTCTTGCAGTTATTGCTTGTGCTGTAGTGAACATTGCAGTTCATGTTGCTTTCGTGTATAACAAGTCTTTTGGATATATTCCTAGAAGTGGTATTGCTGGATCATATGGTAGGTGAATTTTTAATTACCTAAGTGTTCTTCGTACTGACTTCCATGGTGGTTGCACCAGCCTGCGTTCCCACCAGCAGTGGAGTAGGGTTCCTTTTCTCTCTGTATCCTTACCAGCAGGTGTCATTGGTTGTTTTCTGTATGTGGACAATTTTTTTCTGGCATCTGGCATTAAGTGAAACTTCAGTGTTGTTTTTAATTGTATTTCCCTCATTGCCAGAGAGCTAGAGCATTTTTTCATGTGTCTGTTAGCCATTTGAATTTGTTCCTTTATAAAATATCTGCTCATTTCCCATGCCTATTTCTTGACTGGTTTGTTTGTTTTGATGTTATTGGTGTTCTGGAGTTCTTTGTATATTCTGGAAATTAGCCCTTTGTCTCATGTGTAGTGTGCAATGATCTCCCATTCTGTTGGTTGCTTTTTTTACTTTGCTGATTGTTTCCTTTGCCACGCAGAAGCTTCATAGCTTAATGTAGTCCCATTTGTTTATTTTGGTCTTGACTTCCTTTGCTTTTGATGATTTTTCAAGGAAGTCTATGTCTACACCTATATCTTGCTGAGTATTTCCAACTTTTTCTTCTAAAAGTTTGATGGTTTCCTGGTATTTACATTTTTTATCCATTTAGATTTGATCTTTTGTGTATGATGAAAGGTGTGGGTATTGCTTCTTATTTCAACAGGCTATTTGCCAGTTGTCCCAACAACATCTATTGAAGAGAACTTTCTTTTTTTCCAGATTGTTTTCTGTTTTTTGGTCAAACATTAGATACTCATTCATGTGTGGGTTCCCTTCTGCATTTTCTATTCTACTCCATTGATCTGCCTCTGTGTTTCTGTACCAGTACCAGGCTGTTGGATAACTACTGCCCTATAATGTGTCCTATATTTTGATTGGGATCATGTTGAATGTATATATTGCTTTTGGTAATATGGACATTTTGATGATGTTGACTCTACATATTCAGGAACATGGTAAGTTTCTCCACTTTTTGAATTCTTCTTCTATTTCTTGTCTTAATGTTTTGTAGTTTTCCCTCATACAGTTCTTCCACATCCTTTGTTAGGCTTATTCCTAGGTATTTCATTTTCTGCTCTGTTATTTTGAAGGGCATCATGCCAGTTAGTTTTTCTTTAGCCATGGGGTTGTTTGTGTACACTATGGCTGTTGATTTCTTTTCATTTATCTTGTACCCTGCCACTTTGTGAACTCTTGTGTAAGTTATAACAGTCTCTTTATTGAGTCTCCTGGTTCTCCTATGTATAAAATCACGTCATCTGCAAACATAGATATCTTGACTTCCTCGTTTCCCATTTGAAATCCTTTGATTTCCTTTTCTTGTCTAATGGCATTTATGAGTTCCAGTACTATGTTAAATAGCAGTGGTAATAGTGAAGATCCTTGTCTGGTTCCAGATATTAGCGGGAAGGCTTCTAATCTTTCCTCATTCAATATGATGTTGGCATTGGGTGTTTCATATATTGTTTTGATTATGTCATGGATTGTTCCTTTTATGCATACCTTATTTAGTGTTTTTATCATGAAGTGGTGTTGGGTTTTGTCAAAGGCTTTTTCTGCATCTATTGAGACTGTCATATGATTCTTCTTCAGTTTTTTGATGTGATGCATCACATTTATAGATTTACAAATGTTGAACCATCCCTGCATGCCTGGGATCAATGTCACTTGGTGCAGATGAATGATCTGTCTCATGTGTTTTTGCATAAGTTGGCAAGTATTTTGTTGGGGATTTTAGTGTTGATGTTCATCAGGGATATTGGTCTATAATTTTCTTTCTATCTTGGATCTCTATGTGATTTTGGTATTAAAGTGATGTTGGCTTCATAGAACGAGTTTGGAAGAATTGCCTCCCTTTCTATTGTTTTGGAGAGTTTATGGAGGATTGGGGTCAGCTCTGCTAGGAATGCTTCGTAGAATTCAGCAGTGAAACTGTCTGGGCCTGGACTTTTGTTTGCTTGGGAGGGCTTTAATTACTAATTCAATCTATTCCTCCATTATAGGTTTGTTTAGGATTTCCGTTGCTTCATGGCTAAGTTTGGTAGTTGGTGTGAGTCCAGGAACCTCTCTATTTCATGGAAGTCTTGTGATTTAGTGGCACATACTTGTGCATATTAATTTATAATTATTGTCTGTATGTTTGCAGTGTCCATTGTTATGTTCCCTTTTTCATCTTTGATGCTACTAATTCTTCTTTTCTCCCGCTTTTTTTACAAAACAACTGCAAATACACACAGTAGCATAGCCAGCTAATCCTCTGCCTGTGGCAGTGGCATCACATATTGATACCAGCTGAAGTCCCAACTATTCCACTTCTAATCCAGTTCACTGATAATGACCTGGAAAAGGAGCAGAGGGTGACCCAAGGCCTTGGACCCTACATGGGAGACCCAGGAGAAGCTTCTGGCTCCCACCAACTCTGGTCCTTTAAGCCATCTGGAAAATAAACCAACCAGATGGAAGAACTTTATGTCTCATTCTGTCTTTCTTGCTCTGTCTTTCTGTAACTCTGACAAATAAATCTTAAACACACACACACACACAGACACACACCAAAAACTAAAAACTTAGTTTAAGTGATAGAGAGCCAAAACTTCTTGATATCTGCCACATTAATTAGACAGAATTCAGAAGAGGATGTAAACAGAGGTGTGAGGAAGAGAAAGCATGAGATTTATAGTGTATGAGTCACTGTTAAATATTTGCCTTTTTCCTTTATGAAAAAAAAAACAAATAAGCAAGACAATGAGTATATACTCATATCATATTCATGATATAAAATATCTTCTCTAAACTATCTTTACATCCTGTTTCAAACATTGCATTTGCTGTCATAGTTTCTGTAGGGAAGTTGCAATTCATTTTTAATGAATATATATACTCATCTGTTTTATTATATTCTTTCTGCTATCTCTATGTACAGTGATGCAAATTCTAGAACTAGAAGTCAAGAGAACACATCTTCAGATCTTCAGAATTTTGGGTCATTACAATGTATAGTCATGATATTTTTCATTATTCATGGTAAAAATTTAGAGATGGCTGGACATATCTTGGAGCTCTGGCTCAGCACTTTTAATCACTGACAAAATAAACTAAATAACTCCGTTTCTGATATCCATTTTTATAAAATTACAAGAGCTATTATTTATGTGTAGCAAATCTCATAATATAATCCATCTGTTATTTTTTTCTATCTAATTAAACAACATGTGTTCTGATTCTGATATTTAATTATTTGTTGACCGTCCTGAAGCAAGCAGTCTGAATCAAGATGTTTTGGTTTGTTTTGTTTGCTATTGTTAGATCACCTCCAATATTCTGTGGTTATGGTCTTTGGGTAAAGTAGCAGGACTTGGAAATAGCGTCTTAGCAATACCTTTGAAACATCTTTTATGCTTTTGGTGAAAACATAGACTTTACTACTACCAAAATGTGCAGTCTTTGGTTTGCAATTGAAGCTGGAACTGTCAGAGATATTGGAGAGCAGTTAGGAATGAAAATGCTACACATCGAGGTGGATGTGAAACATGCCACACACTGCTTCTTATTGCTGGTATTTCAAGCACAGGAAAACGGCACATACTCAGTTACTTAGTAACTAGGACTGATGCAGAGATCTGCATTGTTTGGTAGAAAATGCAACCATTTCCCTCCTCCAAAAATGGCATTCATCAGAGTCCTTTTTAGATTCACCAACAACCAAGGAAGTTATTCTCTGATATAATAGAGGAAAGAACATGGAATCCTCATGTGCAACTGATAAGAATATCCTAAGCTAATGTAGGTAATTTTTAGATAATCCAATAAGTACATTCTGGCATTTTATGTTGACGCTATTGCCCAGCCCTCTTAAGACCTAGCTACTAAAGCATAGGTTTATTTTTAATTAACAAAAAGGAAAGTATTGTATCTCGTTTGTTCTTTGATGAAAGACTTGCAGGCCATTTTCTTTTTTATCAATTTTCTATATTCCTCACCCCCCATTCCTTCTAATTTTTTGGCTTGAGGTTTCTTTTTTGTCCCTCCTTTACCCTATACTCTTTCCCTTAGTAACATTTTAACCTTCATGAATACTTTGACAATTTGTCTTACTCAAAATTTTGTTGTGGTCCATATCTACAAGATGTTAGCAGCTGCAGTGGCAGCATTCATTTTGTGTTTACTGTGTTCTAGACATTGGTTTAGCATATGTACTAGCATGATCCCATTTAACCCTTTCAAAGAACAGCTGTGAGGGAAATGTGATTATCACCTCTAATTTAGAGGAGAATGAATTAAATTTGAGAGATAGCATCCAATTTGCGCTTGAGTCACACAGATGGTAAATTAACTAACGTAGGCTTTTAAGTGTGAGAGTTAAAGCATCAAAATGAATACTTCTCAATCAAGGAGACCTGACCTGTTAAACCTTGTCTTTTTACTTTCCTACAGGCCTCTTAAAGCCAATATACAGAAAGTTTATCTCCCAATGTATCTGCTTTACTTTTCACAGTTACTGCATACATGCAACCAGAAAGAATTAATCAAGCGTCATTGAGCGTGAAATCACAGCCTATGCTCAAAAAAAAAAAAAAAAAGAAAAAAGAAAATGTTTAACAAAATAATGAGAGCCTTTGAATTTATAGGTTTTGGTTTTTATGTGGGGTTTGGGAGAGATTCTGATTAATTGCATGGTTATGCAAATAGGGTATTAACACTAGCTGGAACAGTGCTAAGAGTGGCAAGAGAAAAGTGAGAGGAAGGCCTTGACAAGTTGCAGTGGATGACTTCTAGTTAGCCATTCCAACATCTGCAGAGGCCTTGAGATGGAAAAGAGTCTATCATGTTAGAAGGGGATGATGGCACTTGCAAGGCAAGGCTTTAGCCACTGAGCCATCATGCTAGGCTTCCAAGCAGCATCTTGACAGGATAAAAGCCATAGGGAAGCTTGTAGTGGTGTTTCTACTGAACATAGTGGCTCTTTTGTGGAACAAAGCATAGAAAGAATTTGGTAAATGTCACCTCAAATTACATTGAGAGAAAATGTGAGCTCCAGGGGCCCTACTTCGGTCAGTTTGTTGTAATTGTCTCTAATATTCTTTCCAGGATCTTCTGAATTGATATGTTTTAGTCCTTTCTGGAGTGGTAAAAATTAGAAATCTTGGAATATGTACAATAAATTTTTCATCTATTATAATTATATGATACAAGACCACACATGTATATAAAATATTTTTGTTTTTTCAATGATACATACAAAAGAACTCAAATTTAAAGTATGTGTGAACAATAACAGAACTTGGATTTTCATGAAGACATTCTCTGTGCAGTTGTATGCTTTTATTTTTCTTTGTAATTGATAAAATCAAACACTTAGAAAATGAAGGCAGTTAAAGGGAAAGCAACTGTTTTTGATAACATAGATGAAGAGATAACTATGCTAGCTTTTGTTTTCTATTTAAGTAATGTACAGAACTGAACCGATTTAAAAAACACTTCATTCATGGTAACAAAAACACCATAAATTACTTAGAAAGGAGTTTAGTAGGAAAGGCATACAAAATTGTGAAATTAATACTACTTCCCAAAGCATATATGCAAGGGGCCTGGCACGATAGTCAAAAGACTAAATCCTCGCCTTGTACACACTGGGATCCTGTATGAGTGCTGGTTCATGTCCCAGCTGCTCCACTTTCAATCTGCTCCGTGACTGTGACCCAGGAAAGCAGTCAAGGATGGCATAAAGCCTTGGGACCCTCCTGGCTTTGAATCAGCTCAGCTGTGGCTGTTGTGGGCACTTGGGGAATGAATTAGAGGATTGAAGCTCTTTCTCTGTCTCTCCTTCTCTCTGTAAATTTGACTTTGCAAAAAAAAAAAAAAACTTTGATAAAATGCATATATACAGAAGTAAAAGCAATTTTATGCCCTTAAGAAATTTTAGCAAAGTGGAAGCTCATGTTCATCTGTTGCAAAAATTGACGTGATTTAAAGATTCATTTATAAAAAAATATAAAACAATGAGGAAAAATGTTGGAGGAAAAATGTTTAAAATAATCTTGTGTTTCTGATTATAAGGAATAGAAATTTAGCATGTATAGTGGACAAATATAAATATTTTATTTTTTTAAAGATTTATTTATTTATTGGAAAGTCAGATATACAGAGAGGAGGAGAGACAGAGAGGAAGACCTTCCATCCGATGATTCACTCCCCAAGTGAGCACAACGGCTGATGCTATGCCGATCCGAAGCCAGGATCCAGGAACTTCTTTCCAGGCATCCCACACAGGGGCAGGGTTCAAAGGCTTTGGACCGTCCTCGACTGCTTTCCCAGGCCACAAGCAGGGAGCTGGATGGGAAGTGGAGCTGCTGGGATTAGAACCGGCGCCCATATGGGATCCTAGCGTATTCAAGGCGAGGACTTTAGCCGCTAGGCCATGCTGCCGGGCCCTGATTTTTATTTTTAAATTTTTACTCAGAAGCTAGTAGAAATAGCCAGCTGACAGAAGTGAAACTGAGATGTTAGTATCAGAGAAAATACAATGTTAATATGTATTATAAAGCATTTCCTTTCTATTGATGAAACTAAGCAATTGAGTAGAAAAATTAAAGGATTAGATCACAAAATGGTGAGTTCAAAAGATGTATACATATAAAAAGAATTGGTAATGCTCCATAGTGTTCAGGGAAATTTAAGTTATAACATTATTTGACTGGAAATTGTTAGAAGATGAACTCTTGAACATTGTTGCAATAGTATTCATGGTGCTGGTATGCTCTCCTACCACCTGCAATACCTGCATCCTGTGTCAGACCAAGGGTTGGAACTCTGGGTGTGCTACTTCTACCCCAACTGCCTGCTAACGTGCATGGTGAAGCAGAGGAACCTCACTGAAATGCTCGGTCCCTACCATCCATGGGGGAGACCTGGCTGGACTTCCAGTTTTCTGGCTTTAGCTGGATCTAGCCCTGGTCATCTAGAGGGTTAACCAGTGAATGGAGAGTTCTCTCTGTGGCTTTCAAATAAAGCAGAGTTAGAGGAAAAGACAGAAACAGGGTGAAATCTTTCATCTGCTTGCCTACATCTCAAATGACTGCATAGATGCAGCTGGACCAGGCTGAAGCCAGAAGCCTGGAACTCCATCCAGGTTTCCCTTATGGGTGGTGGAGGTTCAAATATTTGGACCATAGCTGCTGCTTTCTGGAAGGCACATTAGCAGCAAGCTGGATTGGAAGTGGAATATCTAAGACTTGAATCAGTAGTCACATGGGATGCTGACGTTGAAGGCATTAGCTTAATTCACTGTAACACAATAACAACCCCAGCAGCATTGTTCTTACAGTTACAGACCTAAAATGCAACTTTTCAAGCTATAGAAAAATGTCAGTGATTAGGAGAGACATGGAAATATTAACAAGTAATAACATATAACTATTGTACAAAGAATTATTTTTATGTTTGACTTGGAAACAAAGCTATGGGATATTGGTGAATGAAAAAAAAAACTGAAAAGCATGCACCTGAATGAATTATTATTCATCTACAAAAAAAAATTTTGTTTTTTTTTTTACAACATCTTGGATTTGCCTGGAGATTAAAAAAAAATAAACAAAGTACAAAGAGAAAAACATCACATGTTCTCATATGTGAAAGATAAAAAGTTGCCTTCATCAAAGTAGAGAGTGAAATAATGGTTACCACATCAGAAGCATGGGCTATAAAGAAAAAGGGACAAGGGCATAGCTGAATAGGAGAAATAATTTGTTTTAAAAAAGATTTAATTTATTTTTGAAAATCAGTAACAATGAAGAGATAGAGAGAGCTTATATCCACTGGCTGTCTCCACAATTGGCTGCAACAGGCAGTGCTGGACCAGGAGGCCAGCAGCTTCATTCTGATATCCCGCTGGGTGACTGGGTCCCAAACACTTGGTCCATCTCTTGCTGCTTTTCACAGACCATTAGCAGGGAACTGGATCATAGGGGAGCAGCTGGAGTGCAGACTAGTATCCAGATGGCAGGCTGGGGTCTCAGATGGCAACTTTTCCTACTGTATGTATGTGTGCCACAGCACCAGTCCCAAGAGGAATGATTACCGATGTTGCCTTGTGCAGTAGGAAAACTCTGGCCAACAACAATTCATTGTACTTTTCAAACCAGTTTATAGAAAGAATTTTTGAATGTTCTTAATGTAGAGAAATATTGAGTATGGAATATGACTATTCCAAGGACCCCAATCTGATCATTACATATTATACATGTGTATTGAAACACACTGTGCCTTGCAAATATGTATGGTTATTATTGTCTGTTAGAAAGCGTACCAATAAAAATACAACCATGTGAGTCCATTATTAATAACTAAATGATACCTAAGCATTCTGTATGTATTTGAACATATGCATGTTTACATATTAAGAATTGAAGAAGAAAAATATAAAAGGTTAATACTAGAAGGTAAATGTGGCTTATCTAAGTGATATTGAGGTTGCATGGAGAATTACGTATGCAGGAAAGTAAAGATATGGGAGAAAAGGGGACCAAGTGAAAACAGAAAAACATTGAAAAAATATTTTTGTGAAAATTACACTTATATATTAATGTAAAATCATGTATCTGAATAATTCCTTTTAAAAACAGAAGAATTCTAAAATCCTTTTTTTTCCACAAAAGGTTTGTGGTTATAACATGACATTCTTGTGCACCTTTATGAGGCACAGTGCAATATTTCAACACATGTGCAAGCACAGACTGATTAAATCAGGCCAGGACCTCCACTTTCCCATTTTCTGTTTGTAGTCGCCATTTCCTCCCATCCAGGTGGCTCACACCATCACATAAGCTGTTACTTGAACTGTAGTCAGCAGCTATGCCGTGAACAGTGGGAACCACTGCTTCTCTCTGTGTTCTGCAGGTCTTCTGTGTACTTCTGCATGTTCCAGGGCATATTTGGCAATCTTCTCTGGACCCTTTAATCTCCTCTGGACACAAAAATAAGAAAATAAACCAACACTTTCTTTTCTCCTTCTCATCTGAAAGTTTTTTCTAGTTTGTCCCTGCTAATTACGAAAAAAAAAAAAAGTTCCTTGGCGTAACTTTTTTGTGCCTAGATAGCCTGAACATGTATCAGTTATCTAGAAATTCCAATAAAATGTTACCAATCCATTGACATTAAGGCAAATGGTTTCAATTTGCATGTTGATAAAAGGGATTTAAAAAATTTTTTCATTACAATACAGATATTTATTTGGTTTATAGGTATTAATAAATATGGTTCTCAATTATACCTTTTATATAATAATATATCCTTATTAACTCATTATAGGATATTTTTCAAGAAATCTACATTATATGATATTACGTCACTCTTTACTTCCAAAAGGAATTTATATGTCTGTGTGTATACACATACATACATGTAATGGTTATTTAGGAAAATAGGTAAGAATGTTAAAACTGATAAAATATTTGTATACTCACTGAATTTGTCTTATTCCTTATCTGTATAGTATATGTATATCTTTATTTTAAATAGTTGTTTTTGTTTGAAAGACAAAACTGCAGAGAGAGAGAGATCTCATTTTTTGTTGGATAACTCCCCAAATAGCCCCATGGCCAGAGCTGGGTCCAAAGCCAGGAGGCAGGAGCTTCTTCCAGGTCTCCCACATAGGTTCAGGGTCCCAATGACTTATTCTATTCTCCACTGCTTCCGCAGGTCACAAGCAGGGAACTGGATTTGCAGTAGAATAGCTGGAATATGAATCAGTGCCTCTAAGGGATCCCATGACAGTGCTGCAGATGGAGGCTTAGCGTACTATATCATGGTGCCGGCCCCATGTTTTATATGTCTTTACATGGCATACAAAAAATAATAGAATGATCTTATGAAATGACTGGAATTCATAGTGTAGATTTATTTTGTCTGAGAAAATGGCTAAACCTTCCAATTTTAATTTATTCTTTGTAGGTATAGGATTGAGGTCCCAGTGGATGTTCAACACATACTTCTTGATGGAGTTTGGCACAGTTTCTATGTGGGTTTTGGCTAAAACTTTTTATCACGTTGCCAATTTCAGCAAAAATTTCATGACCAACATGACCTTAAGTGCCTTCTTTGGTCTCTGAATGCCTATGATGCTAGCTATTCTAAGCCTCTGGAGAGAAACATTCCAAGTACAAGTTTCCGAGAGAGATTGATGACAAGCTCTGCCTGTTTTGGGACCAGGGCTGGTAAGACCCTTCCAAAGTGGTGTGGCCTATGTCTTTGAGGCTATCCATCCTTCCTCGTTTCCCTTGTGAATGCTGTTATAGCTCGTTCATACCCCCAAACTCTGGCCAGGATCCCTGCTACTAGAACTACCATACCCCAGTATGAACGTTTACTTTGGGAAAAAGGTTATTTCCTAGGTGGTGTTGTGTCACAGTGGGTGAAGCTACCACTCAACATGTTCACCTCCCCTGTGGGAGTGCTAGTTCAGGACCTGGCTTTTCATCTGTGGTCCAGCAGGAAGCAACAGATGAAGGCCCAAATACTTGGGCCCCTGCCACTCATGGGGGAGACCCATATTAACTTTCTGGGTACTTAGCCTGGCTTAGCTCTGGCTGTAATAGGCGTTTGGCTTGTGACCAATAAATGGAAGATCTTTCTCTCTCTCTGTTTCTGTCTGTCACTTTTTCAAACACGTAAGTAGCATTTTTAAAAATGTCATTTCAAGGAGCAATGTTTAAGAAAAAGCTCCTAGAGCAAAAACTAGCTTCTTGATATTCAAGGTAGAAATTCAGTCTTTGTGTTCCTAGGTTTGTTCTACTGGTTTGTTTTTAAAGATTTATCTGTTTTAATTAGAAAGGCAGATGAGATTTACAAAGAGGAGAGACAGAGAGAAAAATCTTCCATCTGCTGGTTCACTCCTCAAAAGACTGTAGTGGCTGGAGCTGAGCAGATCCAAAGCCACACGCAAACATGCACATACACCCTATTGCTTGCTCTTCCATGGAGAGCAATGACTAATCTATTTTTACAAGTATGTAAGCTGATTATAGGATACTGTTCTTAGAATACATTACTTAAATATTAGCCACATTTTCCTGCTTAGATTTTATATGAAATTTATAGACCATTGAAGATTTTTAACATGTTCTATAATATGAGATACACGACTAATAATGATTTAGATTATTTTAGTTTTTGGGACACCATTTGTAAGAGCGATACATCATAGCAGTGTGAACACTTCAAAATGAGACCAATGTTATAGGAAATAGAAGACAACTCATTTTAAGAATGAATACTTGATGCATAAAAGCAAATACCCCATATTCTAAGTAGAAGCTACCAATATAAAAACAACCAAGCGGTAAGGGGAAACAGCAACAACAACAGAAAGAAGCGTCTTTGTGTATTGGCATCATTGTAAATATAGTTTGTAAAATTTTGTTTTATAGCTTTGTAAAACCAGTTGTTAAGAATGGTATGCTACTGTGCTACTGTGATTGCCTTATATTATACTGCATACAAGTATAAGGATCATTTTTCTATTCAAGTGTTGTTTATAGCCATTGTTCATATTCTCACTAAACTAAGGGTTTTTGGTTTGTTTTTTGAACTTCTTATTTGGTGAAGTGTTAATTCTTTTATTATAGTGTAAATCTAAAATAGGTTATCTCAAAAGCTTTTATTAAAAAAGCAGAATCAAAGAGAATTTGGGAGATGAGAGGGAGGAGTAAGAAAGGAAGGAGGAAATGGAAATAACGTTTTTGGATTTGTATCTAACTTAAAATATTTAAAAAGTTCAAATTAAAAATAAACAAAATTAAAACTAACCCACTCCTAGGTGTGGCATCACGGCCCAATGGATTAAGCCTCTGTTTACAAAGTCAATGTTCCTTTTTGGAGTGCTTGTTTGAGTTTTGGCTGCTCCACTTTAAATCCTGCCTCCTGCTGACTGTACCTGGGAAAGCAGTGGATGATGACCCAGGGACCTGGGTCCCTGCCACCCATGTGGCAGGTAGAGATGGAATACCTGGCTCCTGACCCAGCCCTGGCCATTGTGGCTATTTCTGGAATGATGGAAAAAGTATCTCTACATTGCTGCTGCTTTCTTTGTCACTTTACTCTCCAAGCAAATCTTTTTTTTTTAAGTAACTTTTCCATTATAATGAAAATCTAACTATGGTCATTGTGCAAAATTATGATATTCAGCTCACGGAAGTGGCTCTGAATTTTTTACTATCTCAGTAGTCATTTTTATTACTGAAAATTTCTTTATTCTTGATGGATAACATCAACCCATTTCCTCAGTATTTCAAAATTGGGACTTTGTCTCTGGAAAGAAAACTCTTGCAGTCATGTTTATTGAATCTGAAGCTATTTCCTCTGAACTACCAAGTAATTTGAAAGGCAAAGAGAATCACAGATTGCAGTTTGGGATGGCACTCAAAAACTAATATTCTTATTCCTCTCTTATTTGTGATTAAAAAAATGAAGTTGATTTCTCAAAGCTGTTCTGCATGTGTTCTGTCGGGAATTTGGATTTGTGATCTTCCTAATGATAATTTCTCTTTGCCACACTGGGCTGGGATTATCTTAATAATTATTAAGTGCAAAGTCAGACCCTGACATAAAAGAACCAGAATGATTTTTTAAGTACTTTATTTTGTAAGGTCAAGTGGAAGTTCACATAAATAGTGCAGTTCATACTTTTTGTGACCATGTACTTTGTTCATCACTAAGATGTGAACATAGTTCACTTCGGCTAAGACAGTGTTGCTCTTAACATGCCGCATTGTGCAACAGCTGCACAATAGCACTCCAACTCTTGACAGTTTATGAATCAAAGGAAACTACTAAAATAGAGTTTTTATTTGGTTTACTGAGGATTATTTTGACTGCATGTTTTGCTCAAGATTACTAACATTTTATAGTTTAGGTTTCCGAGTTGAATCTGAAATTTTCATTATCACTTATGAATGGTGGTACACTGTCCTACTTGTGAACCATTAGTAATGAGATTTTGGAAAATTATCTGATTTATCCAGCTTAGTTTAATGTACTCCCTCAGTCTTCAGGGATATACCAGGAACTTTGGAGGATGCATGAAAAGCACGATTTTAGATGTTTCAGGGTTATTTCTAGCTCAGTAGATTTTGTGGAAAAGTCTAGTGGATAGAACTTGAGGAACTACTGCAGATTCAATTCTGTGGTATAAATGTCATAACCAGTGAGATAACCTGTTCATCTGTGAATGGATTAATACATTCATAAAGGCGCTGCCTTCATGGTCCAATCAGCTTCTAAAAAGTCTCACTTCTCAATGCTCCTGCACTGTGGTCTTCACTTCCAACACAGGAATTCCGGAGAACATACTAAAATACAGCAAATCAGTTCATCCAGGACCTGCCTCCATTGATGATGGCTATCTTGCCCCAAATCATAGACTTCCCCTGTTGATTCCTTTCCAATGACAGATGGGCATATAGAACTCTGGATATCTTGTTCTAAGCTAGAAAATATTAATTTTTATTTCAGATTCTTTGTGGGTCCTCCGAATAGAGCCCCTTTTTGGCCATCACAGCATTTTGGCTTTTCTTTTTGTTCGTTTTTGCTTTTTCCCATTTTCTTCACCACATATCCCAAGGATTTTGCTTATTAGACATCTTTGATGCAAAACTTTGTTTTGGGAGCTGATTTACAGATCAGAGTGTTATATCTATCCTGTGATAGAAATGTATCTTCTTCCTATTTGCTGAAGTGCATTGCTTAGTTTAACCATCTATCTGTATGTTGGGCAATATTACATATAGGAAAATACATTTAAAAAGGAGAATGGAAATTAGTGTACGTTATTAATATAGCATAAAATCTCTAATTATTAGTAACCAAAATGTTCTTCCTTATAAGGAGTGGGGACACCTCAATTTGATTTATGGATTCTTGAACAGTTTTTCTGTGCCTGCGTAACTGCACAACTTGGAGAGGAGCCAGGATTCAATGTACAAGTGAACCATGCTGCAGAATTACGCAGGGTGCAGGGCTTTCAAGAAAGGTGAGTGACAGGTTATCCACAAGCCTCCATTTGGTTCATTGTTCTTGACGTGTTGAAGCTCACAGCAAGACACATCATCACGTATGTGAGGTTATCTGCCTCATTCCTTACTTCTGAATGGGATCATCATGCAGAAGGGAAGTTTCTTGATCATTTTTGTGATATTAATGCTTATCTTTAGAAAATAGTGGATAATGGTCATTACTTGAATCATACAGTTAGAGCCTGATAAAAGAACTTGGAAGAAGTTTGGAAGATTCAGGGAGTACCGATATGAAAGTATGCAAGTAAAAAAAAAAATGGGGCACAGGACATTAAGGATCTGTTAACAAGAAAATGTAGTTATTTGTGGACTGGGCTGGATTTTCCTCAGGAAAATCCCGACCAACTGTAAGCGCAGGAACCTCAGAACTATCCCAGGTGACTGTCAAGGGTCACAGGATGTTCATTTCTAACTCCTGTGATCAGTTGGTGAATATTTCTGCTTAGGAATTATGAATCCCAGAGTTCAAACTCGCTCACTTTGGGTAAAGTCTGTAGCTGCAGAGGGGAACGATTTGGCAACTGGAAGTTTGATAAGTGCCCACTGAAGGGACAAAACCAAAGAGAAATTATGAATCAGTGATAGCATGTGGTATGATGGTGAAAAATAAAACTAGTTCTTACAGTCAACAAATAGCGCAAATGAACCTCAGTCATAAAAAATGCTAGCCACAGTTGTATAGGTATTTTATTGGTTGTTTAAATGCACAAAAGGAGGCCTTTATAGTATTTGTAGAACATACTTGTTTTCCATTTATAAGAAGCAGTGTGACTCAAAAATGTAAAGTGTTACCTGCCTAGAAAAATGTTGGTAGGAGTTTCACATTCCTGGAAGTCTAGTATCTAATGAAAAAGACACATTCATTTCTATTTAGTCTGCTTTATCAGAATACATATGTGATGACGTGTCTTACTGTGAGCTTCAACACATCAAGAACAATGAACCAAACAGGAGTATGTTTCAAGACACAGTTCAGCTTGGTGAAGGAAAAGAAACAGATGAAAGAATAACCTGGGGAAGGGGAGATCCAGGAAGAGTGAGTGTTTACCTAATTTCTAAAGCATTCAAGTGTAAAAGACTCATTGTGAACAGCTTTTTGATCAAGAATAGGATGTACTATTAGATTGTGACATAATGTTAATTCAGGACTCTCACATTTAGCTCTGTGTTCAATACCAAAGCCAATGACCTATTTATTTTCCCAACAACTTGAAGATCTGTTTCAAATTAGTATTTTCTGTCTTCCTGATTTTTTTTTCTACAATACATAAACTTTACAGATAGCTTTCCAAAGAATTGTGCCAAATCATATTCCACCTACTGGATAGGCAAATTCTTGTTGCTCTGTGTCTGGTTAAATTTGCTGAAAGTCTCTATTTTTTAACAATGTAGAAATGTATGTACCTGTTTCTGAAAGTAGTTATAATTTGTACTTCTTCGGTATTTTATCACATTTTTTCCCATTTCCTTCACATATTCTGAATGTAATGCTTTTGTAGATTGTATAACATCATGTTTTCATTCTCTGGCTTGATCATTTACTGTCAATGCTGTCTTTCCAAGAACAGGAGTTCTAGGAATTAATACAGTCATACTATTGATCATCTTCTTGAGGAACGGTACTGCTTGTGTCTTCTTTCAGGCTTATTTCTCTATTCCAGAGTCACAAAGACTTTTTTCATAGCAATTAAATACTTCTTTCTACAGTAAGGACTTCATTCCATTTCAAATGAATTTTTATTGAAAAGAAAGTGATCACAATGTATTTATTTGGTATGAGTATCCAAAACACTCAGAACTTACTGATAATACAGATTTTTCTCTATAACTTTGTAAGCCACTGTGGAATCAAATGTCGATAAGTATGTGTTTGTTGTTTCTTGTCAATCTTGTCTTATTTGTCTCTCTCAGATTTTTGTCAAGACAGAGAAAACTACAACCAATTTAATCGAAGCAATTTAACTGACTTAGGTTTGTGATTCTAGAGTTTGGCAATGCTTCATTCCATAAAATGCAATGTGTGTTCCAGAAGACTTTGGTTTTAATGGCAGAGAAGACTGACTAAGAAACTGTGGTACATCTACTCTGTGGAATACAACTTAGCTTTTAAAAAGAATGAATTTTTAACCATTTGAAACCAGCTGGTCCCAACTGGAGACCATTAGGCTCAGTGAAATAAGCAAGTCCCTAAAGGACAAATATCCTATGTTGTTCTCCATACAAATATCAAACAAAAAATAAAGGCAAACAAACACACAGTTGTAATCTCACTAACAGAGGATATGATGGAGACCAGAGTACCAGGAATCTGAAAAAACAAAACAAAACAAAACAAAACAAAAAACAAACAGAACACTTCTCTACTGCTGAATAAAAGTAGGATCCCAAGGAAACTTCAAAATATACCTAGACAACAAAATATTAAACTTTCTACCATTGCCTGTACCATCAGTGTCATGACCTATGTAAAGAGCAGAAAGTTGGAGTCAAGACTACACATGATAGACTATTTTATTGCAAAGCACAGGGGACAGTGGCAGGAGAGGGTGGGATGTAGGGTGGGAGAAGGAGGAAGTGCTATGCCTGCAAAATTGTAAATGGAAAATAAGAATAAAAAACAAAACAAACAAACAAACAAAAAACAAAAGTAGAAATGCAATGCAAAGCTGATTGGTGGTTTCAAAATTACTTTCCTTATAATTATTAAAACAGACAATTCCAATTTTCATGCCAGCTGAAACTGGCTTTTTAAGGGATTTGGTTTGTACTTCTTGCTCTTATTTGATCTCTAGCACCTTATTTAGAAGGCTGAGATTTTAGAAGTAATTAATTTTTTCAACATTAGATATGATGCTAAATGTAAGTTCTTCTGTAGTACCCTATATCATACTAATGAGGTTCTTTTCTTTTTGTAGTTTGCCAATAGTCTTTTTTAAATTTCAATTATGAATGGAGGTGGAATCCAAAGGAAATCTTAGGAAGAAGTTGAAGTCGTTTATTGACCCTGTCTCCACTATCAGCAGTGTCCGATTGTTGATAAAGTAACAGCATTTCTTGTAGTTGTTCTGGCACCTGTAATGTACAACAAACTGCTTGGTCATGATGGTCACCTTTAATAACTGCTCATAAAATGAAATGAGCAGTTTTTGAAATGCATGCTCTTTGAAGTCGTTTCTCAGTGTCAACATTTCTACAGAAATGAAATGTAAGTGTATGAGAGAGAATGGGTATACACTGAGTCAGTGTATGGATGACTGCATTGTAACTATGACCTCTCCAGGATTAAGAACAGTCACTGTCCCACTCTGATTTTTGAAGGTGGTCAGAGTATGCTCTCCTGTGTGGCTAGAAGAAGTCTTTAAATTCAGCCAGGGTGTGTGATTATTACAGTTATGAATGTGGACATAAAAAGCCAGAAAGGTCAAGTGGACGACAGCAGCCAGACATCTCAGCAGCGAGTTAGGGACATTCCTAGACTCTGTGATCGTTATCCAATGCATTCCGTGCCAGTGGGCAATTGAAAATGGGGAATATTTGGAGTCTATAAGAAGTCAAGGAATTTCTTTCAAAAGTCACTTGGGTAAGCTTGATGAAGTCAGTTTTCTCTAAGAATTACAGGGAAATGGGAAAAGAGAAGAGTAAATTCTAACATCCTCAATATCTGTAGTTTGATATCACTTAGGTTGTAACTAGGAAGGTGAGCTGGATTGGTTTGTTTGTCCCCAGGGGGGCTGGACACTTATATTAATAGAGCCTGTACAAGTTCCTTAGATTATCCCTGAAACAAGATTGAGTTGCTCTTATTTGGTTTCTTCTTTGGGAAATAAACACTTCCAGGGGACCAGAGATTCTTAGGCACCAGTGAAGCATTCGGCACCTGCAGTGTGCCTCTTGCTTTACAGAACTCAAATAGCAGGCAGTGGCTTAGGTTGGTGTCTGCCTTTTGTCTCTGTAGCTGCTCAGCATCATGCTTGGCACTTGTGACTTTTCTATTGAGTCAGTGGTGTTGTAGAGGCAGTCCTGGAAAGAAATATAGGCACATTGCTCCTGTCTCTTGAGGACCTGAGGCCCTGGATGTGCTATACCTCCCAGCTAACATTTTGGAGTGTGACAAGAAGGGATGGATAAGGGTAAAGCAAAATCATTATGCTCGCTCTTCTACAGACAAAAGTATTTGCCTGAAAAATTCCTGTCTTGAAATTATAACCCTGATACCTTAAAAGATAACTTTATTTGGAGATAGTGCCTTTAAAGAGATAATTAAGTTAATATGAAGTTTTTTTAAAGATAGGCCATTATCCAATATGATTGCTGCTTTTATATAAGAGGGGACTTTGAAGACACAGAGATGTATGAGCAAACAGAAAAGATCATGTAAAGAATGACTAAGAAGGCACCGATTGTATTCCCAGGAAAGAGGTGTTAGGAGAAACCAAACCTGCTGAATCCTCTAGAACTTGGCCCTCTAGAATTGTGAGAAAGTAAGATCCTACTATTCAAGGCACACAGGCCATGGTGCTTTATTGCAGAAACCTTAGGAAACTAATATATCCTTTGATGATATTCTTTGTTTATTTTATTTTGGTACCCAAACCCTACCCTCCTTCTCCTCTTCCACAATTCTTTCCTGAGATATTTGAAGAGCACCTCATCTGTGTGTGCTCTATCCTAGCTACTGGGATAAGAGCATACTCATTTCTACTTTATAAATGTCCCAAAGCTCAAGGACTGAGCACTCTGTTAAAGGGAGGAACTTGGGAGAATTGTGAGGGTAGACCTTTCCCTTCACCTGAACCGGCTGTAATCTCTCCACAGAATGTACTCCAATGATGGAGTGTCTGTTTTCTGAAGAGTCTACAAAAGGGGAGAAAGTGTTGCCTGAGTGGAGCTTCTTAATTATTGAATTGCTGATAATGGATGGGAAGTGGAGAAGGGAAATAAGCAAACATAAGGACTGTGGAGGAACTGTTCTGTGAGATTCCGCTAGCCTGATCATAAACAATACAGACACAAGTGTCAGCCTGGCCAACCCCACTTTCTTCTCTAGGAAACCATCAGGCCTGTTTTTGTTCATTGAAATGACAGAATCAGTTCACACCTTCTCTTTGTATTCTGTCATATCTGTCTTGCTGCACCTCTGTGTACTTCTAGAATTCTCGTTTCCAGCACTGGTTATGATTCCACATTTTTACAGATTCTTTGCCCCCATTGGCCTGGGTTTCCTCCTTTGAAGCATTCATCACTTACTGGCGAATTGTTGTTAAAGACTACAGGAGAAGATTTGGAACAAAAAGAACACTGGGATGAGGGGAAAACAGTGTCATCATTTTCAGAGCTATGTGGATAGGGGGAAGACGTTCTGTAAATAAACCAATTGAGGCAAGGTGGTATAGAGCTGAGCTGGGTCCTTGAGAACAGCCTGAGTTGGGCCAATTTAAAAGACTTTCAAATGATTCCATTCATAAACACTCTTCCCCTTTCTCTATTAAATACATAAATTTAATTTTTAAAAAGTAAATGAATTTTGATCCCCCAAATTGGAGAATTGGAGTATGTCCTTGGCTCCCAGTTTTTGCTTCAGCCCAGCCCTCTTTATTGTGTGTATTTAATAAGTGAACAAGTAGATGGGAGCTCGTTCTCTTTCTTTCTTCTGACTCTAAAATAAATAAAAGTTAGTAGAATGAAATGCTTTAATCTGTGTGTGTATGAGAATTATAGTAGCAAAAAAGAAGAGAGGGAGAGATAACATGTATGAATTTTCACTTTTTTGCATACACAGATCTTACTTTAGAATGTCAGACAGGTTCATGAGAGTTTCCATGAACTAAAGGTCATATTGTCTGACTAGCCTATTCCATGTGAAAAAAGATGAGAGCATGCCAATTTTAGATAATGTGTTTGAATATTTATCACGTAGGGATATCTGAATATTTTGATGTAAAAATAAACAGGTACTGACTTAGCCTAAAGCCTAGAAAACTTGGGTTGCTTTCTGTCCGCTGTCATGTAAATGTTCC
The DNA here is from genome assembly GCF_017591425.1 of Ochotona curzoniae. Lineage (NCBI taxonomy): Eukaryota > Metazoa > Chordata > Mammalia > Lagomorpha > Ochotonidae > Ochotona > Ochotona curzoniae. The sequence goes on along the minus strand of NW_024465582.1, from coordinate 18,940,159 downwards.
CACTCTGGGCTTTTATTCACATACCATACAATGATGATTACAGAAACAGGTAAAAGCACTTATTTCTAAGGTCAGAGTCTAAAATTCTGTGATTTTAGGACAGTTTTTTTTTTTTTTTTGGCTTTATCTCATTAGCATGCCTTAGTGGAAATTCCACACTTTGAGATTGTTTTAAAGGCACTGGCTCTGGAAAAGGGCTATAAATTAGGACGATATTTGTTATCAGATATAGAACAGAGGAACAACTTACCAAGCAACTAGCTAAGGAATGCAGTAAGCTATGAGTAAGGCTTGAAAATAATGGGAGCTGACATAGAAACATTAGCAGGGCATAGTTTTTTTTTTTTTTTTCCTGGAACAACTGGGTTTTTACAGTTGTGGGTACCAAGGAAAGTGCTCACTTCCCAGGTGTAATGATCAGTTTCCAATGGATTTATCTTGCTTCCTACCATGGTTGTATTTTTGAAGAGTGTAGATGAAGATTTAGAGATGTATGCTCTATTCTCAAGACAGGAAAGAAGCAAAAATGTGTGTGTGTGTGTGTGTGTGTGTGTGTGTGTGTGTGATGCAGTCTAGAGGGTTCAACAGATTTGTAGTTTGAATTCATGTCAACAGTTTTGAAAAGATAAACTTAATGAAGAAATATAAACTTAACAGCACCTGTGGCAACTGAACCAGAAAAGGAGAAACAATTCGGAGTGTTTTGACCAATGAAGAGGTCACTTTGGTGGAAGTCAAAGAGGAGAGATTGCATAGGTGAAGGGCTTGGGTTTGACGTTAGACTGGAAGGGGAACCCTGTTCTCGCCTCTCCTGAATGCAGTTGCACAGGTCTACTCACTTCTGAGAGTTCATCACTAGCCCTTAGAGTTGAGAAGCAAAATGAAACAGCTCTTAACGAATGAAGCATTATTTGTTCTAAGTGGAAGGTCCCTATTAATAAGGAGCAGAAAAACTGTCCTTTGGGGGATACATCACATGTAAATAATGAGAGGAAATTCTCCCCAGTATTGATGTGAAAACTGACTTGCTATGGTTGGCTTTCCTCACTGCAGTTTCTTCATACTGCCCTTTTTCCTCTGTGGAAGAGGGTTTGCCAGTATCTCATATTGAGGTACATAGAGTTCCCAGCAACAGCCCAGGGTCTCATAGTTTCCAGAGTGTTCTTTCAAGATATTATTTCATACTCTCTGGCTCTCTGGACCCAGGATTCTCTCTCCATTTATCTTCATTAATGGAGTCTAAAATGTGATTGAATATCCATGTGCAGGAAATTCTTTAATGAGCTTTCATTTGAATGAGCGTAATTATGAAGAGCTATATTTTGTGCTATGCATGTTTTAGTGTAGATGAACCAATCTAGAAATGTGCTGATGGTAAATGGCTTTACATTTGTATCTTACTGTGACTTCCTCTTTGTTAGTAAGGTTTTTGGAATCCAAATATTTCAGGGGAACTTTTTAAATTTCTTTGGATTTTAGACACAAATGAGGTTGTGGTCTCCCATACTTTCAAAGCAATTTACACTACTTAGAACTAATCTATCAAGCATTGCTGATTCTTCTTCCAGTTACAATATTTTGCAAATTTGTATAATAATTTTTGTGTGATCAGATTTAATTATGTGGTTTATATGATTTGAAAGTTCCTTAGTGTAAAGAAAGTTCTCCAAGACTTTGACAACTTGACAAGTGTAAGAGGCTGTAGTTTTCATTGTGGGTACTGCCATCTCCCAAGTTGCTCAAAGGATGAGGGAAATAGTTATTGGTACAAGAACAAATGTTTTGTTATAATGTGGACATTACATTTCCAGAACTCTCATTACTAAGGCTAATAACATTGCATCTGTTTAGCTGTACTTATTGTGCTTTTCATCTTGTAATTTGCCACTGGCTAAATTGGCATTAACCACGAGAGGTTTTGGACTTCTGTCTTAGCATACAGGTGCTTGTCAGTGCAGAGTACAAGGCACAGAGAGATCTTGCCCACTATTACTGATTTTTAATCCATTCTGGCCGCAGCATTTCACTTTTACTCTAGGACATCTGAACTTTCCTGTTAGCTGTGCTAATGGTAGAGAAGCTGCTCTTTTTTCCTCTTTTATACTTGTTTCTCTTCTTTGTTTCTTTAGTGAGTTTAAATGTCCCATCAAAGATGCTTGTATCCAAGTTCTGTTTCCTGACATCTGTAAATGTGGCTTAACCTGCCAGACCACAATGTTGGCCTCAGGTCTTAAATTTAGTTACATCTGCAAAGACCCTTTTCAAACTAAAACAGCAGGAACTTATTCTCTTAAAGGCTCTGGAGGGTGATATCTAAAATTTAAGTGTCAGCAGAGTCCTGTTTCCTCTGAAAATGCTTGGAAATATCCTTCCTCTTCCCTTGTTCTGCTGGTGACAGTCCTTGATTTGTGGTGTCATCATTCTGGTCTCTGTGCTCACATAGCCTCTTCCCTGTGGTGGTCTTCTCTTCCTTAGGAGGATACCTGTGACTGCGTTTCGGGTGATGATTTGTTACATGGGAGATTGCAGCTGCTTCCTTTTTGCTCTCTTTTGTGCCATTCCAATTCTTCTCTCTTTTAGTACACCTGCTTATTTATGCCCTCCATCAGGATCATTCCAATTTTATTTTATTTTGTATTATTGTCAAGACAAAGTAAATATACATAGTTAATAATTCATGTAAATATGATTGGAGATTTTGCAAGATTGATCTTATTGTTAAGCCAATCAGCTCCACTTAAACTGTAATGGACATACCAATACACCTAGGAATATTGCTAACAATGTAGATTCCTGAGCTCTGCCATAATACAATTCAGCCAACTAACGCAGTCCCAGGATACATTTTGAGTCTCTCTGAAAACTGGCGGTTTTATTCAGAACACCTGGTTTTGCCAGCTGATGCCTGAGATCACCCAGTTAAGAAGATATCTGGATCTCACTCCTTGACTGAATGTAAATGCTAGTACATTTGAAATGGGACATGGAGGCTGAAGAGGGCTGTCAATTTTTGCCTAGAAGAGGTCATTGTTTACCTTGCTGACAGTCAGGCACAATACAGTCATTTCCATAGGTTCGGGGATTTCTGCTCTCATCCTTCTATCCATCCAACTGCACCCCCAACAACTAATTTCCCGTATGTTACTGCAGTGGCATAGTTTTCTACATGGTCCCCATTGTATCCTGGCTTTACTCTTTGGTAACTTTCAGGTCATGCCCACCTTATCTCTTTTCTGCCTCCTCATGCCTGCCCCTCCTCAGACATTTGGTTTGGTTTCCTAATGACAGCCTGCTTGGACTTCTTCAATCTCAGTGTATGTAGCACTGAATTGCCTCTTCAGGTCAGCATTATGACTTTTGTAACAACAGAATAAATACCATAGCACATTCTTTACATACATTTTAAAATCTTGATCTCTTCAAAATTGAACTTTTAAGTATGATGATTTCTGCCCATTCCTCAGACAGGGGTTCACAAACCTGGGCACAAAAGTTTATTGTAACAGAGATTCCAGAGCCCCGCCCCCTCAGTTTTGGATTGTGGTTTTGTTAGAGTGGATCTATTAGCAAGTTCCCAGTTGCTGTTGCTCATGTAGGAAACACCTTTGGAGAACGCCTCCAGGAGGTCATTCTTTTTCACTTGATTTGTCTTATTTGATGCAAAATTTTATTTTATATCTTTTGAAAGATACAGCTGCGTTTGCAACCCAAGTAGCAGACTTTAAAATTAGAGAGTAAGTCAAGCAAGCTGGTATGCAATTCCAAATGTTCAGCCTAACAGATCAGATGCTGGCTAAGATGCCTGCGGCCCACACCTGAGTCTCATTTCTGACACTAGGTCCTGATTCCAGCTTCCTGCTAATGCACATTATGGGAAGCAGAGATCATGGTTCAGGTAGTCAGGTTTGTAGCACTCCAGTGGGAGACCTGGGTTAAGTTCCTGGCTCTCAGCTTCAGCTGGGACCAGTGAGGCCACCGTAGATCTTAGAGAAAGGAGTGAACCGGGAGATGAATGCTCTCTCTGTCTCTCTCTTTCTGCTTTTCAACTATATAAATAAACAAAATAAAAACAGTCACACATCATATGTGACCTACAATCATTCTCAATGGCAAGCTCCTAGATCCCATGCTAGGTTTCCTGACCACATTTCTACTGTTTCACTTCTGTTCTCAAGAAGTTATCTTTAGTAATCAGCCTCCCTTTTCCCCAGTAGGTATTTTAAAGAGCAGTAGTGTAACAAGTGTTTCCACTGGTGTTGTACACTTTTGGTTTGTCTCCGTAATTTTTGAGAATCTTCAGCTTAGTGTTTTTGTGCCTAACCCTCTCAGAAGTTGGTGGGGTAACTGGAGAAGCTTCAGCATTCAAAAGCCCTTGCTCTGAAAAACAAAGGACAGATGGAAAGAATACATCTTTGTTTTAATGAGTTCAGCATAAGTTTGGGTTAACTCAAATTATTTGGTGTGGTAAACACAACTTCCAAACTTTCAGGGCTAGTTTATTTTATTCTTATTCTTTTTTGTTTGTTTTTGTAGAGGGCAAATTTAATCCCCTAACACATGAACCTATTCCTTCAGGTTATCATTGTCTGCATGGTAAATGAAACCTTCTTCCTCTTCTTTTTCCTTAACTCTTATTAAAACAAGCAACTGTGTTTGTCATTTGTTAGGTGATGTCTGGTTGTCCTGTTGTTATATGTGAGAACATTATTGCATATCATGAGATTAAAGCTGACAAATTATGAGATTAAAAGAAATCAAAGGAAAAAGTAAATTATTGAAAAAGGGAAAGACATGTTGTAATTAACGAGGAGAAAAGAAGCAAAACTTTTTTCTAAAAGGACAACTTGGAATAGATTGTGCAAACAATCACTGCAGAAAATACTGTGTACATGTCCAGAATTGATGTTCAGATGGTTTTCATTAAAAAGATGAAAGGGAGGGATTCCAAATGAAAAAAAAAAATCCGCACAAATAACTAATATAAGACAAAGCTCTTGGCATTCTGAGCTTTTTAGAAGCAATGCATTGTGGAAATGTCATACACAACAAGAGTTTCAGCTCTTTGCCCTTCTTCCAAATTCTCTACAGTTGGGATATGATTATACAAGTTTCAGAGTTGTAGTGCAGGTTTGTTCTTTTTAATTCCATTTAATCATTTGTAATTAAGAAGATTTTTTTTGTTGTTGTTTATAGCAATCTGGTCACTAACATCCATGTGCCAAGAGGAACATGGCAGCCTAAGGCCCAGGGAGTTGTAATTAAAACTGAATGAAACCCATTTAATTTACTGGTCTCATGTCAGGCCCACACCCTTGTTCTTGAAATTCAGAGAAAAGTTAAATTGGTACAAAAATAAATTCTCTTGAAACATTTCCTCCTTGGACTTGACATTTTGGTGTTTTAGTTATTTTTTTGTTTGTTTGTTTGTTTTTGATGTTTAACACTGAACATTAAGGAATAAAGGACAATGAGGGCCCCTCCGAGATTTAATACGTAGGTTGGGTCTTAAGCAGATGCTGTCTGTCTGCTATAGACAATTGGGAGTACCTTTAAAGTCTTGGGCAGCAATTCTGATACCTCTGAGTCTGGTGTATTAACTGACAGTCTATGTTTGCAAAGGCACGTCCTGTGAAGTGTGCAGCTGTCTTTACATTTGGTAGTGATAGGATAGTTCCCTGCTAGAGAGATTTAAACTTTATGTGCATATGTGTGCCCACCTATACAGTTTAAATTTTATTGCAAGCATAAAGATCCTCAGAAGAAAATACCTATAATATTTAAGAACTAAAATTAGAATACCGAACCAGAGGGATTTAGAATTCATTCCCCATTCCTACATCCCCTTAGTTAGGCATCACAGAACAAGTAAACAAAAGAAACAAACAAAAAAAAATTAAGCATGAAAACTGATGTTAAGAAAGCAGAAGTGATTTTCCGAAGACCCTGTAATTTTCTGTCTAGAGCCCCAAAGGGATTTTGGTGACTTTCACTCATTGCATGGTTGTGAGTACTATTTAAAACTCCAGGACTAAACAGGGTCGTGAGTTAAGGTGAGAGTACAAATGAGGATACTGCACTAGAGAGAGGATAAGTTATCACGAGGAATCAATGTGTGGGTGAACACCAATGTTTGTCTCCCACCAATATCTTACCCAATCCAGCTGGAGCTGCACCTCTAAACGGACTGCATGTGGACACCAGATGCGTTATGTCCAAGCAAGGATCCCTCTTTTATCTTATCCTCATGCTAGTTCTCATTTACTGAAATCGCCAGTTTTTGTTTGTTTGGCCTTGTTATATTTTATTTTGCCTCCCAAAGGTCAGTTCTCAATCCAAGACTAGATAGCAAAGACTTTTTGACAAGGGTCAAAATGCAAAACCAGGAATCCTTCTCTGGACACAAGAACAGATTTTGAATGCTTTACCAAAGACAATGAGCCAAGAGTGAAATGGAAAGAAGAGTCATGACAACCAAGTGCAGACATGAAAGTGTAATCCAACACTATCACAGAACGGTCAGGACCTCTGGTTTTGTTTAGCATTTTTCTTAATTGTTGGAGCCTCTTACAATTTTTTTTTTCTTACTAAATTAGGAAAACAAGGAGAGTCATCCAGAACAGAGAGCCAAATACCTTTTCCAAAATGAATGTGACAGGCTCAGTTGGGATCAGAGTGGTTCTTAATACAGCACTGAATTGTTGATAAGATTTTCTAGTGATAATGAGATTATGGAGTGATGAACCTCTTTTTGGCTCTAAGATTTAGATAAAAAGTCAAGGTCAAGATAACCCAGAATTATCCTGAAAGTTCATTTACTTCTTCCATTTGTCTTTGAAAGACTCCGGATAAGTTAATAAGTAACAGAACATGATAGGTAAACAGATATTTTTAGAAATCTTAGAATATTTATATGATGTGAAATTTCTTGAAGGAAAAAAATTTAAGATTAATGAAATCAAGTGAGCTTATCAGGGATTATTGAATGATAGGAATATGAAAAATATCGAAGAAACATTCTTAAGTTTGGAATGTTTTAATATAATGACAAAAGATAAGTGAAAGGGAGAATTGTGATAAGAGAATAAAGAAGTTTTTTTTCAGGATTGGAGAACATGATATATCACCAACTTGTGCGGATATCTTCCAATACAAGCTTGCGAATGCACGTACATAAATAAATGTAAATCTGAAGTTATTTTATACTAGGAATTGTAGGGGCTAAAATTTTTAGTTCATACCTGTCTGTTAATCTTCTACACTAACTCCTGATTTGTGTTTGTGTGTATTTTCTCTTTTGATTGCCTCTTAAGGAAGTTCAGATCAAATGGCAGACAGAAATCTCTATAGATCTGGGAAATGAAACCAAAACTTTGTTATTTGGTCTCAATCTAAAAGTTGCTAATCAAAGCACTGTAGTTCTGAAGTCAAATAGAGATTTAGAATGCATTTAAATTAGATACTTGTATGTGTAAAATATATCTAAAACATATAGGTGTAAAATATATTTTGCTTATTATATGTAAAATATATGCAATTTACTATGTAAATAATTCTGTCCATCCAAATATTAGCATTTTCTCACATAAGCATATTTGTATGAGATTACTATTTTAAAACATGTCATGCTTATTTTCAACCCTTAGTGTTTGCTAACATAAGCGTTTTGTATTTGATTAAAATTCCACCAGGTTCAAATATTTGCTTTGCCTGTTAGTCACATTAGAAATCTGTTTTTGACATTTGCTATTTAGTCCATTATTTGGCAAATAACTTCTGAAACATGACCAGTTCAAGAACTGTGATGGGTAACTTGTCCAAATGAATGTGGCTCTATATCTTGTGTTAATTCAGTCACACCTACTTTTTTTTTTGTTTGTTTTGTTTTAAAGTTGGTGGTTAATGAAGTTGTTCTGATAAATGTCTTTTGTATGAGACAGTTGCTGACACCTGAGAACTGTAGGCCAAAAAGCAAAAAAAATGCTTCCTTTTGTGTGTTCTGAGGAGACAGTTTCAACTCAAAGGCTCTGGTAATGGGTTATGTGGTTCACCTTTAAAACTGAGAAGGGCCTTATCTACTGCCATCCTTTATAAAATTTTTAAGTTTGTAAACCTAGCACCTACACAAATACACTGGTAAGCTGAAAATTGTGTAAGTATATCATAGTGAAATTAGTGTTGGAAAGGTAAGGAAGGAGCAAGGAGACCAGAACAGAGTGACCGAGTTCCCAGCTGGTTCTGGGGAGAGGATCCTAGAGAAGATGCTGTGGGCACTGGGTTTCAATGCTATGGTCAGACAAACAAGAAAAACAAGGGCATGGGTTGAAAGACTTTGCTTCTGGACAGCTTAAGCAGATAGCTATGGTTTTTGTTGACTTTCCAGAGGAATTTACCTTAGTTTATCCTTTCCACACAAGAAATATTTTTATTCATTTTTTGCCACTTGCTCCATTGAAGGTTATGCTGGCCAATCCAGACCTTACCTCTGTATTATGAGTCCTTCGTTACTCCACAGACATGCTGAACTGCTGGAAAATTAAATGAAGACAGGCAGTATGAACAATATGTGTCTAGAAGAAATATCTCCATTTTGAATGGATTGGTTTTAGGAGGAAAAAAAAGTGGTTTTGGAGGATTGATAATAAAATTGAATAATATTGTATCTACTGACAACTATTTAGCTCTCTGCTAACTCTATTACCATTTCCAAAAGTCTTTTTTTTTTTCTTTCTGAAGTAGGGATAACTGTGTATGTATTATCCCATGTGGCACACCCTACAATTCACTTCTTTAGTTTCACTTAATTTTCTGGGTTCATTGCATAGTAGCTAGAATACTAGTTGATGGGAATTTAGGTGGTGCCAGATTTTATTAACAATGGTACGATGAAGTAAATCAGGTTCCATGCTTGTCTAGTTTGCATCTAAGCTGAATTGTGGATGTACACCCCTTCCCCACCAACACTGGCCAGGAAGACCTTCTAGGCACAACTAGACTTACCCGTTGGATCACTGTGCAACACTAAATTCTGGGCTATAGTTTGAGAGGGAGATTACTGTTGTCCCCTTAGGTGTGAGCTTTGTTTTTTGAAAGGGTAATTATCTCCCTTTCAGGCAGCTCCAGACAGGTTTTAGTAGCATGCATCACAGACTTTCACTCTGATATTGTCTAAGATAAAGGGAGAAACATCTGCCTGCTGGATTGACTTCCTGGCAAAACCAAAACAAGACATCTTCAAATAATCAAGATTTATTTACTTAACAACTATGACTCTTTGCCTGTTTTCTTTTTCCTTTTTAAATTTTATCTATTTATGTTCCTTTTATTCGGAAGGCAGGGAGATGGGAGATAGAGCACATTTAGTTCTTTCCTCAAATAACTGCACTAGCCATGGTTGGGTCAGGTCAAAACTGGGAGCCAGTAACTCACACTTGGTCTCCCCCACAAGGATGGCAGGCATACAATTATTTGAGTACCCAAATGATGTCTTTCAGTGTATACATTAGCAGAAAGCTGGATCAGAATTGAACTCAAAGCACGCCCTCTGATATGGGATGCCAGCTTCCCAGTGTTACTATTACACCAAATGCCCACACTGTTATTGCCTTAGTTCTACTGTAACACACAATATATACACATTTGCATGTGAAATATTTACATGGGGAGAGATGTAGATTATGACAGCTGAATTACCCCTTGCATAAGAGATTTTATGTAATACACATATCAGATGCTCTAGTTTCCAATCCTTTTCAGGACTCACTTGTCATATACTTGTGTATCTCAACATCCCATTTGAAGAGTCAAATGTGACAATAAAGGTTTTAATCTTTGCTCCAGCCAAGTTTCTGGATGATATGCTTATGCATAAAAGAAGCTGGGAGAAATAGACAATGACATAAGCAGAGAAGATTAGCCAGTACATGTGTTCTGCTTAAGCTAAATGTTCCTGAATGAGTAAAATCGTGAATTACAGGATGTACTGTGATATATGCTAAGTATACTCATGGGAGTATTATTGAGTATTATTGTACACATTTACAAATAAGGTGTAGTGGAGTAAATGGGTTTTCCTTTAATTGGTCATGATGGCAGTTAAAAATGTAATAATATATTAAGTGATTCTTGCCTTGCTGGGTTTGTGACAAATTGGGCTTGTCTTCAGCAAACTAATAGTGGATCAGACTTTGTCTCTAACCGCATTTTGGCTTTATAAAAAAAAAAAGGCATTCTGGGTTTTCAGTATTTGTTTTTCTTTCAGTAAGTAAAAACTCCACTTTTAAAATTTCAGAATTGCAAATATGATTTTTTTTTCCAAAGGAGCGCTTTTGTGTCACCTATAATTTTGAAAACAAATTGAATGATTATATTAGCAAAGTTTTTGATACTTGTTTACTTTTAACCAGCATCCAAGGATAGGTTGATTTTCCTCTTTCAATATGCAACATGCATGCTCACTTTGGCAGAACATATACTAAAATTGCAACATACAACATACAGGATAATTCAAAGAGCTGGCAGAAAATGGAACTAAAAGGTAAGCTTACTTAGGTTAAAAAATGTAAAAATCCATTTAAAGAATCATCATAAGATTCATGAAAACTGCATATTATGAAAAAAGACATGGATTTCCACTCTTTGATACCAAAATAGATTTCAGTTTTGTTCTTTCTCTTAATTTCTATTTTTATTTTTAGTATTGTTTACGTAGTTGAGAGGGATGCATGCCCATGTGGGGCTCTGATTAGGGTGGGTAAGGTTGAGGTATAGAGGAAGGTGTGTGGAATGAATGTTTCATTTCTTTTATTATTTCTTTTATTTATTTATTTTTTATTTATCTCTCGTGTCTGAAGAGAAGGGAAGGGGAGAAAGCCACTCCTTACTGTCACAAACTATATCAGCTCCCTGGGATGGAGGACAGTCACTTGATGATGCTTCAGAGACACTGAAATGAGGAAGAATTGTTCTAAGGGTATTGTGTGGTTTTGATATTTTGAGATGTTGCCTTCGTTGCACCGGGGTTGAGAAAATCTTTCCAAGGTCTATTGGCTGATCAAATCCATATTAGTGCAACCACTGACACAGAAACTTGCTGCATAACTTGGCCAGGAGAGTTGTCCAACCTGTTCTGCTTTCCATTCTCTTATGAGGAATTCAGTGCCCTCTGCTGGCCTAGTTGAGCTGGCTGTCATGTCCCCCATGTAAATCTGGGCATGCTATCCATTACATGGGCATTAGCAGCTGGGGGAAACCCAGTCCTGATACATGCATTTTAAGGATAAGCCACATGTACTGTGTTGTTTCTTGTGGCTGGGGTTTGAGTTCAACCATCTAATTGGAGTCCCCCAGGAAACCTCAGCTGGGAGGACTTGAGACTTGACTCTTATGTGCGCCAGCCAGTTATGGTCAGTTTCAGTCTGTCATATGTATCAGCCAACACACATACAGGTGATTTCAGGCTGCATGATTAGTTCTGCCCCAACCCCGTATCTCATGAGAACTCATGGGAGCTATGGCCTTGCCCAGCCAAGTCTGCCACAGGCAGAGTCCTCATACATACCAGCAGGTGCTGCAGCCTAGTCAGGGTGACCCCCAATAACTTCCACTGAGTTCTGCCCTAGCCCTGGTTTCTATGTATGCCAGCATCTGCTGTGGTCCAGCCCAGCCCAGCCTGCACCCCATCTGGCTCTCCTATACAGTAATGTGTGCTGCAGCTTAACTCAGTCTGAACTTCCCCCAGACCCAGCCCACATATATGCTGAAGGGTGCTGCTGCATTGTTGAGGCTTGTCCACTTCTGGACCTGGCTCTCATGGTCAGCAACAGAAGCTGCAGCCTAGCAGGGGAATGCACACAGTTCTGCTGGGGCTGTTCTCAGTCCCAGATCCTGCACTTGCTATGCAGCGCTGTGGTCAAGCCTGACATGCCCAACCCCCATTCCCAACCCTTGTCAGTGGGTGTTATTGCCAAACCCAGCCTAACCTACTTGCAGACCCAGCCAATATGCTAGCTGGCAGGTGCTAGCCTTGCCCAGCCTGGCCCAACCCTTGTCCCAGCTCTTACATTCACTAGTGAAAGTAATGGACATCAGGGGAATCCCTGAAGTTCTACCTGGCCCTCTCCCATCCCTGGTTCTTGTATGTACCGTTGTATGCTGTGTCCCAGTCTAGCACAGCCTATCCTTAGTGTTAGCCTTAACCAGTACATGCTATATCCTGGCTCAGCCTGGCCATCTCCCAGTCCCAGCTCTCACTGTGCATGCAGATAGTGAAAGTACCCACATAGTGTTTGTCTTCCTGTGGATTAATGGTTAATTCATATGAATGCGTGTGTGTGTGTGTGAGGGAGAGAGAGAAAGTGACCAAGTGAGCAAGAAAGAAGATGACTATAAAATAAAGAATTTGTTTCCATTGTTATGAAGGCTTACAAGTTCCTCAATTGCAATGTACTGGTTTACTCCCCAAATGTCCACAATGTACCAGATTAGGATGGGCTGAAGCTGAGATCAGGGGATGAAGTTTAAATTTCCCACATGGTTGGCAGAAATTCAACTGCTGGTGCCATCACAACTTTGCAGTCTGTGGTAGCACTAAGCCAGTCAAGAGCCACTTCCAGGCTTTAGAAACCAACTACCTGCTTACAGAGAAGTCTGGGGTCTTAAGTAGCATCTTAACTGCTAGGCTATCCAAAACCTCCAGTGTTTTATCTTAAGAGGACTCTTACAGGCAGCAATTCAATATCCTCAAGTCTATTAACATTTTTAGAGAACACATTTCACCTCCGCTTGTCATCTTATTTCTCCTTCATTTCCTTTCTTCATTTCTACTTGCAGTTCTCAACCTACGGCAGCCAGCTTTTTAAAAAGGTCACCAATTACTTCCAAGTTGTTAAATGCAATGGATGTTTTCAATTCTTGAAGGTATCTCAGGACTAATTGACATGATTGAATATTCTCTGTTAAGTACCACTGTCTTTGTCTTGCGTACTGAGATAATATATACTTTCGGTTTCGCCTCATACATCTCTGGCCTTTCATTTCCCATTCTCATGGGAGAAGCTTCTCACATTAGCCATTAATTATTGGAGTGCTTAAATTTCATTTGCAGATATTCTTTTCTTACTCTGGTTGTATTTTAGTAGATTAATCTTATATGTTAATTCAGATACCATGTATCTATTTTTTTGGTATTGCTCACATTTGTTTTTCTGGCCCATACCTCTTTCATGAATTTCAGAAACATTTTGGGTGACTTGAGAAACTTCCACCCTTGTATACATTAGAACAATCTTAAACTCCAAGTGTCCCAGTGTTAGTCTCATGATCCCACTATATCAAATCTGATTCTTTTCTGTAATTTTTGGCATGGTTGATGAGATCATCATCCATCCATTTGGGGGGAGTATTTCTAAAATCTAGCGATCAAAATGTCTTACTCTGACCCCATCCTCCCAAATGAATCCTTTGATTCTTGAAAGTATTTAAAGATAGATTTTCATTCTCTTCCATCTCAGGTTTAATTCCTTTTATCTCATCAAGTATTCAGTTGAAGTAAATTTTTCTGTTTGGATCGATAGAATTATTGTCTTACTGTTATCATCAAGTATATGTTTAACAGGAGTGCTTTGTAATTATGTCAGAATTTTTGCTAAAGGCCTAACGCTAAAAACAAGAAATCTAAAGCATCCCTTTTTTCTAACATACTTTCAGTTCTCGCTAATGTTTAATAGACAAACTGCTTAATAATTCCATCCAGTTTACCCAAAAATAATTCTAGTTTATTGAGGAAATTCAGAAAACGGGAGTGGATCCAAAATCTAGGTACTCTCAACATGAACATGTTTCCCTTGCCTTTTTTTTTTTAAAGATTTTATTTTATTTTTATTGGAAAGGCGGATATACAGAGAGGAGAGAGAGAGAGAGGAAGATCTTTCGTCCGATGATTCACTCCCCAAGTGACCGCAATGGCCAATGCTATCCGAAGCCAGGAGCCTCTTCCGGGTCTCCCACGCGGGTGCAGGTTCCCAAAGCTTTGGGCCGTCCTCGACTGCTTTCCCGGGCCACAAGCAGGGAGCTGGAAGGGAAGCTGGGCTGCCGGGATAGAACTAGCGCCCATATGGGATCCCAGGCGTGCAAGGCGAGGACCTTAACCCCTGCGCCACCGCACTGGGCCCTCCCTGGCTTTTCAGGATTCACAATTAGTACATTGAGTCTGACAACACTATTCCATAGTATGAAACGGCACCATAGTTACTTTCGAGTTCCTTTTACCCGCTTTCTCATCTCCTGTGATGGTTGCCCCTCGCTCTTACTCTATGTTTTATCTGCCCACTGGAGAGGAAGTTTTGTTGCTCTTCAAGATCATGAATTGTCAGACATTTATTTATTTTAAAAATATTTGTACTTTTCATGATACAGTTCCACAGGCTCAGGGATTTCCTCTTCACCCTCCCAATCTCCCCTCCTGCCATCTGTGTTCCCTTCCGTCTATACCGTAGTATAGTTCTTCAGCCACACTCACAAGCTCTTCATCCTGCTATTTAAATGTCTCTGTACATTTAAAGAGATTAGCATGGTTTCAAGGGTCAAATCCCACAGCTTTGTATCAACTTACAAGTTCCTCACACTCTAAAAATGTCAAGTCCCAACCTAATCATGACAGTAAGCAAAAAGCAATTCTGTTTAATATTTTTGCTTCTCAGTATATACTTTCTCTTTGGCACTTTGATCACAGTAACTGCCCAGTAAACTATAATTTCCCAGAATTTTTCAACAATTACATGATTCTAGAGGTCAGAGGGAAGTGCATCTCTTTTGTACTTAATTGCATTCTTGTGGTGGTTACTGTTTGACAACATTAGCACATTTTTCTGCCGTCTGTATTCCCAGCATGAACTCCATAACTGGGTCCTCATTTTCACAGAATCTACCCAGATAGAGAGGGGAAAACGTGAGATACACCCATGCTGATTGGGAGGTGAGTGTTGCGGCACAGCGGGTTAACCTGCTGCTTGCCACACCAGCATTTCACTTAGGGCTGTCCAGTGTTTTGATATGGGAATCTAGTGCTGCAGGCGGCAACTTAGCTTTCTGGCCTATGATGCTTGTACTCGTGTATCTTTGTTTTCTTTTTAAGATTTTTTTTTTTATTAGAAAGTCAGATATGTAGAGAGGCAGTTTGTCTGTCTGCTGATTCACACCCCAAATGGCTGCAACGTCCGAAGCTAAGTCAATCTGAAGCCAGGAGCCCAGAGCCTCTTCCGGGTCTCCCATGCAGGTGCAGGGTCCCAAAACTTTGGGCATCCGCGACTGCTTTCCCAGGCTACAAGCAAGGAGCTGGATAGGAAGTGGGGCTGCCAGGATTAGAACTGGTGCCCTTATGGGATCCCGGTGTGTGCAAGCAAGGTGAGGAACCCAACCACCAGGCTACCACACTGGGTGCCATGTGCATGTTTTTAAAAGAAACATTTCTTCAGGTCTTTTGCATAACTTTTAATGGGAACACCAATTTTTTTTTTTTTGTGCTGTTGAATTGTATTCCTTATTTTCTGGAGAGTAGTCCTTTATCAAAACATAGTTTGCAAATATTTTATCTTATAGATTTTTTTTTTTACTGAGGCACTATTCATAATAGCCAAGATATGGAATAAACTCCACTATGCATCAGTATCTGATTGGATAACAAAGACTGTTTTATATATATACAATAGTCTTTTACACACACACACACACACACACACACGAATACTACTCAGCCATAAAAACAATATTTTCAGTAACATGGAAGGCATTGTATTAAGCAAGATCATCTGGACACATAAAGATAAGCCCCTCATGATCTCACATGTATGTGAAATCTGAAAAAATAAGCTCACCTCATAAAGGCAGAAAGCTGAGTGGTCAGCAGATGCTGGGGAAGAGAGTGTGAAGAAGGGAATACACGTTGGACAAAGGATTTAAAATTGCATTCAATAGGAGAAATAAGTCCTGGGATTCTATTTCACAATGGGGTCAGTTTGGCTAACAATTTTGTAATAAGTGTTTTAAAATACCCAGAAGAAAGGATTTTAATGTTCTCACTACAAATATATAATAAATGTATTAGGCATTGAATATATTCTGATTATGTGATTATAAAAGGAGGCATACATGTATTGAAAAATTATTCTTCACATCATAAATACATGCAATTATCATTTTTCAATTAAAATGTGTTTTTCTAAAAAACTGTTGCTTGAAATGGACCCCGAGGATTGGCATAGATTTGTCAAGTAGTCGTCATGGTCTGTTATGAAAAACTGTAAATGTGTCTGGAAAGTTTATGGCAATTTACTATTTCCATGACATCCAAGTGTGGAATCAGTGAACTGGTCTCAGTGAATAATGAGGGATAGTCTAGTTTATAAGTGATCGAATTCTCTATTAAGTTGATTATAGTCAAGCTATACATCAGACATGTTTGATGGTATGTTATATGTTTTACAAAGGTTTATGGAAAGCACAAAACCAATAATCAAAGAACCTTGCTCTTTGTACAACTTCAGAAACATAGCTTTATGCAGTATTTTATTATTTTAATGCTTACACATGTGTGTCAGAAGTGTAAAATTAACTGGAAAATCAAACACTATGTTCACAGTGGTTGTGTGAATACACAGTGTGGGTAGGAAATAGGATTAGGCATTGGGAATAAATGAGGTTCTATGTTTAGTGTTCTTTAATCTATTAAAAGAAAGATAAGGCAAATATGACGAGCAATTATTTCTGGGATGAGAGGACATGAGATCTTATATTGCTATTTATACTTTTATTTTTTTTTTTCAAAATAGAATCTAGTTATAAAAAGTGGGAAAGGGGCTCTTCAAAATAGAACAGGAATTCTATTGGCTTTATGGCTCAGAATTAAAACAAACTGTGGTTGAATTGTGAAGATCCAATACAGTGTAAGAGAATAAGCTGTACCATTTTGTTTTTAAAAAAATTTCACATGCACAATCAGTGAAGTATTCAATACACAGAGAAGAAAAGTCTAACCCACCATATTACTTATTTTCATAGTGTTTACATAGATATAATTAATGCTGCTTATTTGTTTACAATGTTTTAATTTACCTACAAAACAAATATGGGGTGGGGAGGAGGTGTGTGGAACTTTGGCTCAAACCTACGAATGCCAGTTAGTCTCAGCTACTCTGCTTCTAATCCAGCTTCCTGCTAATGCACCCTGGGATTCAGCAGAAAATGACTCAAGTGCTTGAGATCGTGCTACAAGGAAACTCCTACATGGGAGATCCAAATGAGGTTCTGGGATCCTGGCTTGAGCCTGACCCAATACTGAATGTCACGGTCATTTAAAGAATGAAATAGTGGATGGAAAATTTACTCTCTTTCTCTCTTTTTCTCTCTCTCTCTATCCCTTTCTCTCCCTCTCTCGCCAACTGTATACTTTTCAAGTAGATGAAAAATAAGTAAACATTAAAACTATTAGAAACTCAAATAAGGTGAATGAGCAGAAAGTGAATATTACTTTACTTATATAAGGGTAGAACAATAATTTGTCCTTTATATACTTCAATGTAAACAAGATAGCCCAGGGAATTCAAATTGGTAACACTTGAATATCAATAAAATGTATTTGTTATCAATAATTTAAAAAATAGCACAGTATCCAATTAGCAAAAAGCAGAGTAGCTGGATCTATTAAGGTGAGGCAACCTGAAAGACTGAAGTGAAACCTGGTTTAAACCCTAAGTGGAATCCATGGTAAATGTCTTCAACCTGGTCTGATAATTCATATTGGCTCAGTAATTGCATAAGTCTTGGTTCTTCTTCACATATCCTCTCTCTCTCTCTCTCTCTCTCTCTCTCTCTCTCTCACACACACACACACATCATGCCTGAATCTCTCTAATGCTTTGTCAAAAGCTCATTTAATAGGCACCCATGGGTGCCTGATGCTCTGTCAGTCCTATGACTGAAGCTTAGAACCTAATATATATTCAGCTGATAGGTATAACTACGATATCATTAACTTAGAAGGTCCTGTCTTTTGAGTTATACAGTAATTGTCAACCATGTGAAAGAATTATATAGAAGAAACTGTTGGAAAATTCTCTGGGATTTCCTGACCAACAGGCTCCCAAAACCACTGAGAGGGTGAGGCAACAGAGTTCAGCAGCAGCAATATGTCCGTTCATTATCGAGCAAGCACAAATCTAAGACTAAGAATGGAAAGAAGGTAGGGGGGCATCTCCTGACAGTCCTCCTACCCCTCAATGGTGCTATAACTGGCTAGGAGGTTTGTCTATTTCTTTGCACCCTCCAGTCATGTCACAGGTCAGGTAAAGCACTCATGGCTGACAGGTGGGCTGTAGGCCATGTATACCAGGTAGGTTGGCAGGTAATATGGACTGCACCTAACTTCTCAGAGTTGCTTATCAAGACAGTTCCACCACAGCTCGTCCAAGGACAGAGAAGAGAAACTGGGGTTGGAACCCCTGGGCTTGGCCTGTGTGACCAGTGATCAGCCCAGTTGAGGTCTCAGTGACCCAAGACCATTGTCAGCGGGTTCCCCCGACACGGTATCCATGTCCTTATGACCTCCCACATAGGTCAAGCCGACAGAGATCCAGGGGCGATCTCCCACAGTTTCAGTTTAATCTTCTGTTTTTTAAATGTCTTTAAGGAACTTAACGCTCTAGGACATCAATGTTGAAACTGTGCAAAAAAGAGTTTCAAGTGAGTTATACATGTCTCACCAGCCAGTTAGTAGAACCTGTCTGTTACATGCCTGGGTGCAGTGGCTCTAAAGGACAATGAATCCACTGAAGAGATGAGCTGTTCCAAGGCATGTTTCCTAAGGGACCTATAAATTCCAGCTTGGCTAATATGACAGTTTCACATTATTATGAAATAGGATCTTAATAATTAAAAACAGGCAAAAATAGGGCCTGCGCATTAATCTAGTGGCTAAACTTTTTGCCTTGCACACTTCAGGCTGTAATTCCAGCAGTCCCGCTTCCCATCCAGTTTCCTGCTTGTGGCCTGGGAAAACAGTCAAGGATGGCCCAAGATCTTGTGGCCCTGCACCCACATGGAGACCCAGAGGAGGCTCCTGGCTCCTGGCTTCTGATCGGCTACACACCGGCCTTTGTGGCTGCTTGGGGAGTGAATCATGGGACGGAAGATCTTCCTATATGTCTCTTCTCCTTTCTGTATATCTGACTTTACAATAATAAATCTTAGACAATAAATAAATCTTACAATAATAAGTAAATCTTTTTAAAAAAGCAAAAATCAGTTTGCTATTATCCAACCATCTCCAAGCTAGACATATTGAATCAATCAGTAGCCGAGTTTATCCAGTATGCAACACTTGTTTTTAAAAGATGTTGTTTTTAAAATTTGTCAGAAAGTCAAGAAATGGTCTATGAACAGAACGCAGTGGGACCAACGTCAGAACTTTTAGCCACATACAGACTGTGTCTCTGGCAAGCTGTTTACTTCTGATAAGCCTTACATTCTAATAGGAGTTATGTTGTGTTATAAAAGTTTTAAGATGACATCTAGATTTCAGATTATAAGGTGTGCCACATCAAGTCCTGATCATTGAACTGTTTTACCATTCTATGTTGTGTGGCTCAGCGTAAAAAGGTTTATTACCATTAGATTTATGAATGTTTATAAAAATCCTGAGAGGATTTTAGACATAAAAAATTGAATATCCTATTTTATGACTTAAAGTAACTATCTGAGAATTTTGTGTATCGAGTCCAGTAAGGTTACTTTTAATGGAGAGGAAGTGATCCAATTATGCTGTTGTTTACCTGGCTACATAGAGCAATTGAATCCCAAGTCACACTGCAATCTGTGTATTATGCAGCACAAAATATTGGACCACCTTCTATGCTACAAGATGAAGATAAAGTGTATCTCAGCTTAAACATTATTTTTCCATTTATTGCATTGTTTTAGAAGTTCTGTGTTTTACTGTTAAGTGCCTAAAATTTCAGTTACATTTTATTTGAAAAAGATTTCTGGGTTTAAACGATTTATTTTCTTATTTATTTTCAAAGCTAGAAAACAAAGAGACAGACAGACTGCATCCGCTATTTCACTCTCCACCTCCTGCAGTGGCCCTGGGCTGGGACCAAGGCTGCTGGGATCCAGGAATTCAGTCCACACCTCCCTAATGAGTGGCTAAAACCCAGCTGCTGGAACCATTACCGGATGTCGGCCAAAGTGTGAATTTGCAGGAAGTAGAAATCAGAGGTACAGCTGGAAACTGAAGCTAGACCCTCTGTAGTGAGAACAAAAACATGTTTTAAAGAGAATATCTAATGTTTTGTGAACGAATGGAAAGATTGATTTATATTAATGAGATTCATTTTAGGAATCTATTATAAGTAGACAACATCAGGGGTGCAAAGTGATTTGAATAGACTCCCACATTTCCTTTTCCTTTAAAATCACTCTGCTTAGATATGTAAGCTTCTTCCTAGAAATCTGTTTTAAAAATGTATATTCCTAAGGGCCTATGAAAAGTAATCAATTTAGTTCCTAAATATTTCTAACTGTGGAAATAGGAGGACAAGAAAAATGTCACCCTGAGAACCAAAAACACAAGGATTAAACTGAATCCTCTAAAATCTCCTGTTCACAGTAGTAGAAAATCCTCTGATTCTTCCTTTTAACCATTCTCTGTTGAAAGATCTACCACTTATGAAATTTATAACTCTTAATAATGTCTGTTCTTGCCAAAGAAATTGCTGAAGCTCTGTGTTCTGCACCTTGACAATAACCCAAACATCAAGTTTTGTCTTGTATTAGTTTTAGAATATGTTTGGAGAGCTGGCATTCAACAGCTTCTTCCCAGATTGGTAAGAGTTCCGTGATGAACACTTCTGCCCTCAGTTTGAAAATGTGATCAGAGATTTATAATATTGGAATCATATGCTATAATTTCTCCGATTGTATAGGATTATTAAGTCTACCTAAGTGATTTAGGTAGACTTTGAATAGATCCATTGTGCGGGTAGTGAATAGCTAACATGAGGCAAGCATTGTTCCACGTTGTGGGGATTTGGTGGTGAGTGAGGTGATGTGTTTCTTGTCATCTCGGCTCTTGCATGCCACGGGAAGGAGCTAGGTGATGCTCACGTGAGCAAGAATGCAAGTCAAATGACTGCAGCTTGTGCAAGTCTCGGAAGGAAAGGAACAGTTGGGTACATACAAAGGACTGCCTGGCCTCCTATGGGCAGGGTAAGGAGGCCTCGCTGAGAAGGAGATGTTTCAGCTGGAGTCTGAAGAGGGAAATCGTTCATCTTTTGAGGATCTGCAGGAAAATCTCTTCAAGGAAAATAGATGATGAGGAAGTGAGAGTTTGAGTGATTTAAGAAATGAAGGAACTCAGCCTGGCAAACAGTGTTAGGAGAAGGGAGCAGAGAAATGTTCCTATATTTAGCAAAATTGCAATATATGTGTAGAAGTCTGGTTAGATGACAGGAACAGGGAATAATTAGGAGTCATTTCTGGTGATACTAATTTGAGTGTCGCTATCATCATGTAGAGATCTGGAAGGAAGGGACTGTCGCTGATGTCTGAATCCAGCTCCTCACCATCTGCTTTTCTTCCAATGCATCCCTGCTAAAACTCAGCTTCACTTTTTCCAGGTCAATTAGGATTTTTTTTTTCATTGGGTTAGGCAGTAAAAGAATGATTGTATTTTTCCTTTTGTGCTTCCTGTTGGTGATTTCACTGTTTCAAAGGGCCCCCGAATGTTCTGCAAGAGAAAGCTAAGGTATGCCTGAAGTGTGCTGGACGAGCTTCATTCAGGAGCAGGTTTAGCAGGACTGCCTTAGTGAGTTCAAGGTTAACAAATCAACTATATTTTAAAAGGTGCCTTTAAATAGAAATGCTCATAAGGTAATGTTATTTTTACTCGGCTCATAAAAATCTGACACTAACTAGCCTGAACTTGTTTTCACTGTAAGAGCAGTTTTCACTATTTGCCAAGTCATGCTATAAACATAGCTATGAATATTGAGAACTAACATCATAGTATGTATATGAATATGTGATAGTAATTCTATAAGATGAAAGGAAGGTCCTCATACAGTGTGTACACCAGACGTATGTGTCTATAAAATATCAAACTTGTGATTTTCTCCATGAATGGAAGCCAAGCATGCAGCCCTATGAAATCAAAAGTCACTTAGACCCAAACATTGCAGCACACTTTGGCAAATGTCCTAGTTGAGATCTGTTTTTCATGTGTGTGCTAGTCTATTTTTTTTAGATAGTTCTTGAATTTGTGCTTTATTACTCTCATTCTTTTCTTCCCATATCTGATTTTCTAGCCACATGTGTCTCGCTGCCTAGCATTGCCTAACACAGTTTGGCTTCCATGTTTGGCTCATGTTGTTCCATGTGCTTGAGATGCTTTGTTCCCCTTACATGCAGAAACCTGAAGTATACCCTGTAGCATTCTCCAATTTCCATCCTCTCTGTCTAGACAGCTGTAATCTTTCACTTAAACAATTTCTTCTTCTCTTGTGGTAGCAACCTATTTGAAAAGAAAAAAAATTAAAACTCAATTTCCGCTGCTACAATCTCACAATAAGCATCTGGAAAGTGATAGCCTGCCTGCACCACTCACAGAGTAGCAAGGCTGGAGCAGTGGACTCCAGTGGGTATCATCTAATTGAATTCAGGCTAATACTAAATGCCTGGAGATAATGTCAGCTCCCACTGACCCTCAGCTCCCACACATAAGATGATAAAAGATGTTAAAAGCCACAGGTTGTGCTTTCTGGTCAACAGGCTATATACTGGGGTTCCTGGATTCCGTTCATTTGCCACATTCTGTCCTCCTGATGCCACCTGCGGGCTTCACTGTTCAGATCTGATTGGTTAAGTTGTGGGTTGCTAGTGACCAGCTTGGCCTTCAGCTCTTCGCCTCTCGCAGAGGAGTGGGTCCGAGAGTCACAAATCTTCCTTGGTCTTTCCTCAGTCCAGGTCCTGACACTGACAGTTTATTAGCATACCAAAAAGAGACACCAAGCAAATTTCAAGGACTTTTAAGAGTTAATGTGCTAGGAAATCGGAAGAAGACCTTTCTCATTTCTGGATTTCCATTTAATCCAAGGTTTTGGGAAGCAAAGGGGATAATGGCCTTAGACAATCTGTGCTCTTCCAAGGACAAAATCAACAGGAGTGGAGTTGATTTTGACTGATGGCAGGAAGTCCAGTGTTTGTCATCCTCCATGTCGTGTTGTAGAGTCTTGAGTTCTCTCTGTATCTCAAGTGCTGGCAGGGTCTTAGTTGCTTGTGGGAGCCTTTCAGACACTGTGCACCTCGGTTTCTCCACAGAAATTGAAACGGGACAGTCCCCAGGGAGCCTTCCTTTTCAGCCTCTGCTGTATTCAGGTTAGACCTTGTCCGGTGTGATGCAAGTGAAGATAAATGGGTGTGATCCATACACCATCGCTCTTAGGCCAGCACGAGACTGCATCCTTCCTTCCGGCTGCCACCAACCCTTTCTCAGACAAATCACACCTGCTTTCTTTCCCAGGCTTTGATGTAAAGATTTGACATCTTGTTTTTTTCTTTCTATGCTCTTCAAGGCATCTTCCAAAAAGATAATTTATGCAAATATCTTTTCTCCAATAGGTTTTATCTTGACTTTATCAGCACATTTTGAAACATATGGCCATATGGTTTGTTTGAGCGGCTACTCATTGATGACTAGTGTGAATATATCTGGAGGGTTTTTGTGATTGGCTTGGGGTAATGAAGTTTTTAAAGTAAGTTTTTTTTTAAAAGATAATTATGTGCACTCATTTACATAGTATGAGAAAAATTGAGAAAGAGAGCTCTTTTATCTCTTGATTTACTCCCCAGATGGTCACAATGGTCAAAGCTGTGTCAGACTGAAGCCAGGAGCCAGGACCTTCTTTCATGGAGGTGGTAGGGGTCCAAACACTTGTGTCATTTCTGATGCTTTTCTCAGACCATTAGCAGGGAGCTGGCATCGACAGGAGATATCAGTGTAGCAAGCTACAGCTTTAACTGATATGCCACAACACTGACCCCAGTGTTCCTTTTCACAAGTTAAGTAGTCTTATCTTTTTGGGCTTAGATTTAGTATCTATTAGAGTCATTGAAATTAATTTTGAGTCATAGTGATTTATAGTCTATCTCTGAATAAGTGTGAGGTAGGAGAAAAGACTTAACCTATTTTTTTGTATGTAACTTTGCTTACAAATACCTTATTGATTTACTGAAATGTTAAATTATGCAAACAGTAATAGAGTGGGACTTTGGTCCTGGCCCCTTGGCCTTTGTTGCTCCCCATTGCTCGTACATAGCTTTTTTGTCTGGTTTTTCCTCTTTTTTTTTTTCTGTAATCTTTTCTGGGTTATACATACCTTAATGTTCTTCAGAACATTGGGAAACTTTGAGGAAATTGTGTTTAAAAGCAGAGATGGATAATTCCTGTTTCAGAGATTTTCTGAAATATATTGTTTTTATAGCTGACCCACATATTTTTGATCAGTACTTCTGTAACAAGGCTACATTTAAAAACACTCTGAAACCAGTGGCTCAGAAAAATCATGTTCTTTCTTATTGTTTGGAACTTGTAAATCTGTGACATTTGGATTCTCATTTTAGCTTTCATTACATTTATTTATTTTATTATTGTATGATGCAGTTCCATAGACTCTGGGATTTCCCTTCCCCCTCTCCAACCTCCCTTCAATTTTCCCTATATCACTACAATAGTATAGTTTTCATGAACAGGCATAAGCCCATAATTTTGCTAGTGAAGTGTATCCTGCCATTGTAGTATGAACACTGGCAGAGTCCAGCATCCTGTTGTCAAGGTAGAGTTAACAGTTTTGATTTGGAAGGAGCAATGCATACTGCATTGTTTCTTCACATCTGGATATGATAGTCTCTATTACAGTTACTGTACATCCCCTTAAATGAAAAGTCATAAAACAAAATAAAAAATAGGAAGGAAATTAGAAAATTTACAACAGCATGAAGTTAGTTAACATGCTGCTGAACAACCAATGTGTCACTGAAGAAACAAAGAAGAATATCAAAAACCATGAGTCAGTGAGGAGGTTAATAAGAAAAAGAGAAGAAAAACCCCTTTTTTTGAATGAATGAAAATAAAAACAAAGTCATCAAAACCCATGACATGTAGCAAAAGCAATATTGAAAGGGCTATTGTTCTTGTATTTTGCATGAAGATTGCATATGATATTTGTGCTTTGGGGATTGACTTAGTCACTGAACATGGTAGTCTCTAGTTGGGATCAGTTGCAAAAGGTAGAATTTGACCTAAAGTTGAAGTATTTCAGAAGCATTTCTAACAATTGTTTGCTTTTTTGACTACTTCCTGATTTAAAAATAGTAACTAAGCACGTGTGATGAGATACTGTGATGAGATCTGATGGCTGGCGCTGTGACTTAGTAAGCTAGACTTTAGCCAGTAGAGCTAACATTCCATATGGATGCTGATTTGTGTCCCAGCTGCTCCACTCATGATCCAGCTTCCTATCACTTCTTGTGGCCCAATATGCTTTTGGGAGAACTGAATGAAGCTCTTAGCTCCTGACTTCAGAGCAGCCCAGCTTCAGCCATTTGAGCCATTTGAGGAGTGAGCCAGAAAATGGATGATCTCTCTCCTTCTTTCTGTAATTCTGCCTTTAAATAGATATAAAATAAGTTTAAGAAGAAGCTTATTCTGAACTCAGTGTCTATGAACCATCATCATGTAATAAGTAGCTTCCAAACATTCATGGAAAATTGGCATTATCTTTAAATTCCCACTTTCAAAAGATTTTTGAAGATGCCTCATGTGTACTGGATTTACCAGGCTTTCTGTGATGCTTATGTAATTTAGAACAAAAATTATTATTGAAATTAAGTAGATCAAGAGACTACTTTATCACACACATTGAAAGTAACCTATGGGTGAGCTGGAAGGCATTTAAATCACTGCTCTTAATGTCAAAGAAATCAGAACTTTGAATTCTAGAAATGCTAATTTTCTTTTTAACTACACATGGAATTGGTGAGAGATTTAAGTATAGGATCTTGTGTTGTTTGTGCTGATAATCATAATTTGGAAAGAATGCTCTCAGGGAACAGAACTTGCTGAAAGAGAGGGTGTCCACATCCTTTGTTAGTTCTTCAAATGGAGGAAAATTTCATTGGTTAAGACAATCTGTCTATACTGAAAACTTCAAGTGGTAGGAAGATAAAAACAATGTTTGAATGTTAAGGCACATTAAAAGAGTGCAGAAGGGCCAGTCGCATTAGTGATTTTATTAGGGGATTTTATTAGTGTGAAGCCTTGCTTTTGATCATAAGGCTAAACCTGGTGGTTTCAGTACACCTTGAAGAGAGATCATCTTTTGTCACAAGTAACACTGATAGAAATTTAGCTTTTCGGTAATTTGATATGGATGAGGGAACCTATTTTGAGTCCCACCTACAGTAGCCTTGACAGGGCCAGAGCAAATGATTCTACGGGCCTTATATGGTCCATGGGCCAGCTGATCCCCGTTCTGGAAATAAACATATTCTTATGGTTATGAGTAGTCTGGGGTGCAATTATTCTTGTTCTGGTATTGCCAACTTTTAGATATTTCTTTTTTTGTCCTCTTCCAGTAAATGGTGGGCCCGTGGGACACAGGAACTAATCCAGGGTAATTTCTTTCAGAGAAAGTTAGGAGACTGCTAAGCCAGCCTCCTGCAGATGGATTGAATTTTATTCCAATAACTCCAGTGTGATCATAAGATTAAAAATAAGTGCTGATGTCCATGGAGTCTAAAACAAAAGATGGTAAATATGCCTCACACAGTACTGAAGGTCAGTTAGTGTTTGCCATCTAGTCTGGTAAGTAATGGGTCTGAAGCTGTAGCTAACTATTCCCATCTGACTTTTTAAAAACTTGGGTTTTTCAGGTCATTTTTTCATTTTTTTTTCTAAAGAGAACACAGTGAAATGATTCAATAATATTAAAGCAAAATCATTTGTTTTCCAATTAACTCTGTAAATTGTAAGTCACAAATTTAATTCTATCTTTGTTCATCCGAGGTAAGAATATTTCACCGTCTATAGCAGAATCACAAAAAGGATGTATAATGTACTAAAAAGATCCCAGCAAGCACTTATGCCGCATGATAGCCTGCACTTATGTGATTATTTTATACATTAGGCACTTGTTTATAATTGTTTATAATACATTCTTTTAGACATGATATAAATGTTATCCAATTATGCCAGTATGTCTTGGGATAAATGGACTTGTGTGGAATACAAAGCTTGAAAAATGTTCCTGAATTTTCACATAGAAATTGAGTCAGTAAAACTAAATGGGAGAGTTACTGAAAGTTTGACTTACTTCCAAAAGGATGGGGATTCTGAACTGTTTTTCAGCAGAGCAGAACATGAAATGCAAAAATAGAAAGATTCAAAGAGAGGAGGATGAGAGCCATAATGAAAACATGCAATCAACAAAACACAAAAAGGAAATAGAATGATCACAACTTTCAATAAACGAAAGTATTATTTGAGTAACAACAAAAATAAAATTTCCATTCCTAAGTGCTGTCTTTATCTTGATAATAGCATCTAAATGTAGTGTTGCTTAAAGTGAAATAAGCACAAATTTGTTTGGGAACACGTGAATAGAAGCCACAGAATGATTCATTCATGTTTACATATGGACTTTACTCATCAAAGAAAGGTTCCAGGGTTTACCAAAAAATATGGATACTTTATAGCTATTCTATTTGTTTTTTTTAATCTTTGTATTCAGCAAGGGTTAGATGTTTTCTACATGCCACTCTGAGATGATATTAACTCTGTCACCATTGCTAATTTACTCAACCAAAGGGAACATGCGTTGGCCTCGGGAGGGTAAGCCCCACATGGTTTTGCAGACTTAACACACTAAGAGGGAAATGGTGTACTTTGCCGGCCATTTCCTGTCCCAGCTGAGGATTCTAAAGGTTAGAGTAGAGGTCACTTGAGTTTAAATATTTTGATAAAAATTCAACCAAAAGACTGTACACACACACACACACACACACACACACAAACACACACGTATGAATGATATATAGGAAAAAAAAGGCATTGTACTGCTAAGATCTAAGACTTGAAAAAGAAATTCTAAGTCACGTAGTTGAATGAGAGCATGTTTTACTGCAGAAGTGAACACCACCAGAGAACCTCCTAGTCGCAGAAAAAACATGGCATTAATATAGTCTGTTCAGAAGCAAGAACTTTGTAAGCTTTTAACATCTGATATCTATTGCACATCCTCTGTTATTGATCATTGAATGGAACTAGGAAGGATTGTCCTAGGGAGGTAATCCTCTATTTCGTAAAGGCCCCAAAGGTAACTTGCTGGCAGCATACTGTTGTTACTATTGCCATAATGGAGGAAGAAATGTTCTATAATCTGCACTGTCCACTGCCACTGGTTACTGGTGATACTGAGCATTTGAAATCTTTGACTAAAAAATTGCATCTTTAATTTAGTTTGTTTGATTCTAAATGTCAATAAACATATTAGGATGTGTGACTACTACATTAAAGAGTACAAATTTTTCACATCTTAAAATCCACCTGCCCTTGCCAACTTATCGATACCTAAAGGCTGAAACATTATGTATTATATTTAAAAATTAGTGAGATGACAAGATTTGTTAAAACGATGTTGGCAATGCTATGAAACTAGCTGTATTTGGGGAGGAAAAGTCTTGCCAAATAAGAAATTCTTCAAGAGAAAATCTCAAGTATTAATCCATGAGTTAAGTCTTTCTGAGAATGCAGTCGGCAAGGTGTTTGTAATATAAAGACAGGACGCCTTCTTTTAATAAGCTCAGTTTTGTGGGAAGACACAAGGAGATATTTGAAATGTAATGTAAAAACTGCTTGAAGAGAGGCATGGGCTAGAGATCAGACAACATAAGTAACTTTCATGACAAGGTTACATACTTCTTAACCTTTTTTTCCCAAAGTAGTAGTATTGTATAAGGCGTTATGTACTATGAAGAAAACAAAAAAACATGAGATAACCTCTGCCTTCCAAAACATTTCACTCCAAATTTCTATAATAACTGATCTATCTATTCTCTTCCAGAGATTTTTCTGGTAACATATATTGAGAGGCAGACACAGAAAAACAGATAAAGCAGAGAGCTTCCACCAGATGGCTCACTCCCCCGATGGCACTGGGAGCAGACAGCAGGATCTAGGGCTGTCGATGTCAGGGCTCCAGTTAACTGACCCAGCATCTGCTGCCTTCACTTAAGTTGGCATCTGTTGCCTCCCATGGTCTGCACTGGCAGAAGACTGGAGTAGGAATGGAGTTGAGCATTGAACCCAGACAGTAGGATACAGGATGCAGGGATCTCTGCTTCTACAGCAAATGTCCACATCTAGAAATACATTTTGAATAATAATGACACAAAATGCTTACACTTCCTGGCTTTCCACAAAACTGTGAATATTCCCCTAGGCTCTGTATGTTTGAGCTTATCTTCTTCAAGCAGAGTTCATTGCCATCCTAGTCCCAAGACTTGTTTGGCTTCAGTTTGACTTTGAGTCCCCCTGCTCACGCCTGCAGCTGTGGTGGGTAGCACGTGTGTAAGTGTAGCTGTCTTAGTTCAGCTGCTGTAGCAATACCATAGGTGAATTTCAATACATTCTTAATGTCTGGAACTGGTGAGGGCAGTTTTCCTGATTTCCTCATTTAGCTAAGAGAGATGCAGTATCTTTCCTTCAACTTGCAAGTGCTCTGATCTTGTAGTAAAAACTACCCACCTTGACCCCATTCAGATTTGGCACTCCCTCAAATCTCCAGCTATGTATCTTCACATAGGACATTAGAGCTTCAACATACAATATTGGAGGAAACAGAAAAATTCTGTGCATTAACAACAGGTTATGGGGGCTAACACTGAGGTATAGCAAGCTAAGCCACTCTCTTCAGTGCCAGCATCTGATATGGGTGAGGATTTGAGTCCCAGCTACTCTATTTCTGATCTGGCTCCCTGTTTATGGTCTGGGAAACCAGCAAAGGATGCCTCAAGTCCTTGCCTCTCTGTTCCCATGTGGGAGACCTGAAAGAGGCTCCTGGCTTAGCACTGACCTAACTCTGGCCATGACAGCCATCTGGGAAGTGAAGCAGCAGAAAGATCTGCTGTCTCTCCTCTCTCTGTAGCTCTGCCTCTCAAATAAATAAATAAATAAATAAATCTTACAAAGCAAAATAACACATTAAACTCCTATCACGTCTTCTTTTCACTCACAGAATCCTTTCTGAAAATGTGAAGAGTACACCAGACATGAGAATTTTGATGCCCTGGAAATTAGCCTAAAGAAATTGGGGGATAGAAGTCATTTCTGAATGCCCCAGTGCCAATGTTTTGTATAGATATTTCATATTTTAAATCTGCAAGGTTCTGTAAGGTTCTTTTTTGTTTGTTTTTAAGCTCAAACCAATGCAAACACCTAAAAGACTCCCAGAAACTCCTGCAGCAGTCTTGGCAATGCATATTCACCTTGGTTCTTCCTCACACATCTCACTTTTCCAGATCCCTTAAGCCAACTTTTTGAAATTACCTCAGAAATAAACTCTGTATGCTCTAGGCATCTTATATCTTATGTGAGTTGAACAAGTTCGGTAGTTTAAGTTCTGGTTAACAGTGTGTGTGTGTGTGTGTGTGTGTGTTTGTGTGTGTGTGTGTGTGTGTGTGTGTGTGTCCGCATACTTCAGACAGAGAAAGATCTGTGCTCAAAATGACTCTCTAATAGTATGATTCAGGAATGCTAGAATATATCCTGAATTGTTTCATCCCTTAATGTTCTACCATGTCTGATTTTTTTCTTCCCAGTATTTTAGATTTTTAGAACATGAAATGTCCCTCATCAGATTTGTTTATTATTTGGTTTGGAAACATTCTAAGCTGTATCTGGTTCTTCTCATTGGAAATCAAAGAAAGTACCAATTAAACATAGATCCATCGTGAGTGACCTCATTGTTCATGAGAGGATCTGAGCAGAAACGAAAGCAGTAAATACCCACCGTCATGAACCGTTTGATTCCCTCTGGAAGCAATTCCATATTGTTTTGTTACAAGGCATTGTGTTCCTCTAGTTTCTTCCTTCTCTTTTCCACTTCATTATTTTGAACCCATCATGCTGATTTTTTTTTTTAGATATTATTTCCCAGAGCCAGCACTGTGGCCAAGTAGATACAGCTGCCAACTGCAGTGCTTGTATCCAATTTGGGCATGGGTTTCAATCCCGGCTAATCCACTTCTCATCCAGCTCCCTGCTAATGTTCCTAGGAAAGCAGCAGAATGTGATCCGAGTGCTTGAGCCCCTGCCACTCACACAGCAGACCCTAAATGAAGTTCCTGGTTTTAGCCTGGCCCAGGCGTGGTCCCGGGATATAAACTGGCAATTGGAAAAATTCCTCTATCTCTGCTTCTCTTTCTAACTCTATTTTTCAAATAAATAGAGTATTTTAAAAGATACTAATTCCCACAAATGATCAGAATCATCCTTTTAAAATTTTTCTTAATGGCTGAGTAGTATTCCATTGAATAGATGTACTAATTTCTTTACCCACTCCTCTTTCCACAGGCCTTGAATTGTTTTCATGTCTTGGCTATTGTAGATTCTGCTGCTATGAATATAAGAGTACAGACCACTTTCTCATATGCAGACTTCATTTCCTTTTAATATATTCTCAGAAGTGGGATAGCTGAGTCATACAGAAATCAATTTTCAGTTCTCGTAGCACTCTCCATGCTGACTTCCGTAGTGGCTGTACCAGCCTTTACTCAGAACAGCTGTGAAGGAGGGTATCTTTCTTCCCACAGTAGAGTTCTGAATATAGGCCAGATCTCACTGGAGTTAAATGGAACCTCAGTGTGTTTAAATAGAACCTCAGTGTGGTTTTTTATTTATTTTTAAAATTTTTATTGTAAAGTCAGATATACAGAGAGGAGGACAGACAGAAAGATCTTCCATCCGCTGATTTCACTGCCCAAGCGGCAGCAATGGCTGGAGCTAAGCCAATCTGAAGGCTAGAGCCAGGAGCTTCTTTTGGGTCCCCCACATGGGTGCAGGGTCCCAAGGCTTTGGGCTGTCCTAGACTGCTTTCCCAGGCCACAAGCAGGGAGTTGGATGGGAAGCAGGACTGCTGGGGTTAGAACTGGTGCCCATATGGGATCCCAGCATGTACAAGGTGAGGTCTTTAGTTGCTAGGCTCCCGCACTGGGCCCTCATTGTGGTTTTTATTTGCATTTCCCTGCTAGTCAGGCAGCCTGAGCATTTTTTCATATGTACATTAGCCATTTGAATTTGTACTTTTGAAAAAATGTTCATTTCCTTTGCCTGTTTCTTCACAGGGTAGTTTGTTTGGCTGTCACTGAGTTTCTGAAGCTCTTGTAAATCCTGGCTATTAGTCCCCTGTCAATTTTATAGTGTGTCAAGATTTTCTCCCATTTGATGGTTGCTTCTTCACACTGCTGATCATTTACTTTGCTGTACAGAAGCTTTGTAGGTTTATTTTGGCTTTGACTACCTGTGCTTTGGGTGATTTTTCTAAGTCTTTCCCAATTCCTACATCTTGGAGAGTGTTCTCTGTTTTTCTCCAGTAATGGTGGTTTCTTGCAGATTTAGGTCCTTGATGCATTTAGAGCTAATTTTTGTTTAAGGCTGCTATCCAATTATCCCAACAGCATTTGATGAAGAGAAGAGACCTTTTCCCTGAATTACTTTCAGTTTTCTTATCAAAGATAGTTAGCTGTACACGTGTGGGTTCCCTTCTGAGGTTTCTATTCTTTTCCATTGATCTTCTTCTTTGTTTATTAGTACAAGACTGTTTTTATGACAACTTCTTTGTAGCATGTCTTGAATTCTGGAATTGTGGTTTCTCCAGCTTAGTTTTTATTCTTCAAGATAGCTTTGACTATTCATGGTCTTTTATGTTTCCAGATGAGCTTTTGTATCATCTTTTCTATTTCTGAGAAGAATTCTGTTGAGATTTTGATAAACTAGAGGAACTGTGTGATATAGGCAATCATATTGAGATGTGAAGATACAATAGGGCATGCATTTCTACTCCCAAACCGAAGATGGACCCCCAATAAAACTGTGAAATATATCTTAACAATAGGATGCTGGATTCTGCCATTGGCCATATCTACAATGCCAGGAAGCACTTAAATAGCAGAATGATGGATGTATGACTGTTTTTGAAGGACTATACTATTGTAATAATGAAGGAGAAATCCGAGGAGGGGGAGAGGAAATCACAGAGCCTATACAATATCATTAAATAAATAAATAAATAAATTTAATAATAAAATAAAAACCCCAAATTCTTAGTTTTTCTGACATTGATAGATTGAGAACTGTAATCATACTTATTGATACTAATCAATACTTCATGTTTCAAAACACCCAGTATATGACCACCTTTTTCATTCTCTATTCTATATTTGTTTTTGAACAGGTGAGACCATTATCCAAGGTGAAAGAGAGTTGTTCTAGCCTTTTGGGGATGATGAAATTTTAGACCATTTTATTATTCTGTCATTTGACAGTAGCTCAAGAGATTTTTTAATATATTTATATTTGAAACAGAGTTAGAAATCTTTCATTCGCTGGTTCACTGCACAAATGTCCACAAAAGCCAAAGCTGAGCCAGGAGCCTCCTTTGGGTCTCCCACGTGGGTGCAGGGGCCCAAGGATTTGAGCCCTCCTCTGCTGCTTTCCCAGTCCATAAGCAGGGAACTGTATTGAAATGGAGCAGCTGGAACTTGAAGCAGCTCTCCTATGGGATGCTGATACCATAGGTGAGTTTCACATGTTATGCCACAGCACCAAACCTAAGAATTAAATTAGTTTTATTGGCTGGAGATTTTAATTTCTTTAAAATTATTTTTATTGCAAAGTCAGATATATGAAGAGGAGGAGAGACAGAGAGGAAGATCTTCTGTCTGATGATTCACTCCACAAGTGGCCGCAATGGCCAGAGCTGAGCTGATCTGAAGCCAGGATCCTGGAGCCTCCTCCAGGTCTCCCATGCGGGTACATGGTCCCAATGCTTTGGGCTGTCCTCAACAGCTTTCCTAGGCCACTAGCAGGGAGCTGAATCGGAAGCAGGGCTGCATCTTTTAATGGGGAGATCATCCATATGGGCCCAAGGTATTCACAAGCATCCTTGTAAGTAAAAGAAGGGAGGAGAATTGGAAACAAAAAGGGAAAATGACTAGGGTAGCAGAGATTGTACTGAGTCAGCGCTGTAGGCTTGGGAATGTTGGCCACATCTGAGGTTGTACTAGGGCATAGGAATGGATCCTTTCACTGAGCCTCAAGAAAGAATGCAGTACTGTTGATCTGTGAATTCTAGCACAGGGACATACAACCATGTAGCTTTCACAGCTCTCAGATGCATTTGTGCTATTTTAAACCACTGAATTTGTGGTAATTTTTAGCAAGAGGAATCTAATGCAGTACTTAGTAAATACCACTGTTCTTTCCACCTGAGTAAGATGCACAAACAAAACTAAGGCAGAAAAGATAAAACACATTCAACTACTCATTGCCTTGGACAGTGCTTTTTTTTTTTATCATGGCAAAAAACCTGACAAAAACTGTAATAGATGTTTTAATTACTTTTTTATTTTCAATTTCATTTTATGTTATTTTCAAACCTTCTTCTTTTAAGTAGAGAATAGCCAGTAGAGAGCCTGTGGTATGCTGTTCGAATATTTTCCTCTCTTGCTAAGAAACCTTCTTGTTCCCACGAGAACCCAGAGGTACCCAAGTCACATGTTGTTCTTCCTGTAATGTTTTGTCCTGTACAAACAATAGGATGCCAGTTTTCCAGCCTTAACATGACAAACAATAAGAAACTATGACAGTTTTATTTTTGTTAAACTGATGATATAAAATGAGAAGTTTTGACAGGACCACATGCCTAAAAATTGTTTGTTATCTGTTTGAGGGGGTTCATTTCCACATCATCCAAGGCACACAAGAGATCAAATTAAAACAATCTATAATCCACTTCAGAAAACTCTGTTTTGCTTCAGCTCTTTCTAATTCCCAAGGCTCACATAAATACATACATGAAACCTAGCACACATGATGCAAGAGCTTAAATATGCTTTTTTCATTGCGTTTTGAGAGTTTCTTTTCTCATACCTTATAAACAAAATACCACTGGCATCTTTTCTCCCTATTCTATTGCAGGTATATGAACTATGCCACAGAAATATGGTAGTTAAGGAAATAGCAGGATGCTAATGTAAATTTTCTTCTCAATGCCTGTTATATAAGAATATATAGATATATATTAGTTTATTTGTAGTTGGTGACTATGATTTCCCTGGAAAATGCTTATACAAGAGGTATACACATATGTACAATATATGCAAAAGATGCACATGTAATAATGCTTCAATTGTCTTGAAAATTATTCAGCTAAAAATCTTTAGAGACAATAAAGATTGCAAAAAAATGATTCAGGAGCCAACTTGAACAGACACTTGTTAATTGAAACATCAAAATGGATTACAAGTAAGTGTGTATGGCACATCAGTTACTTTTAATTAATTCATAGTGATCCTTCAAACATAAATGGTCATTGTTGAAGGGTGTTAGTGGACTAATAGTATTTTGAAAACCTGCAAGTAAAAGCCGCCTTCTTTTAGAAAGGTGACTCCTTATTCTGAGGCTTATTGGGGCATATCACCCTGATCAGTCGGTTAGCCTCTGCTGGAGGACAGCCCTCTGGGGCACTTATGGAGAGTCTAGATTGGTTACCAGGGTCTAGTAAAGACTGAATTTTTTTTAATTGTCTCTGAAGTAATGCAATAATGCTGACATCTCTGCTTAAATTTTCAATAGCTTTTTTCTTAGGTTCTTGGCTTCTTTTCTTACACGTCTGAAGATATAACAGTTGCTTAAGGGGAAAGAAGAATATTGAGCTTACTTTCTTGTAACCTTCTTCATTCACAGGCTTTAGCTTGTCTCACAAGGGTTAAATTCTAATTTTTCCCTTTCCAATCCTGTTAAATGCCAGTCTCCACTGGCTTCTCTGCTTCTTTGCAGGTCCTCCACTAGACTCTCTGCTCTTCTTTTTGAACCTGAATAGCAGCATGAAAAATGCTGGATCTCTTTTATGGAGCTTACTTTCCCGTGGGATCTTGACCTTTGAAGTCCTGCCTGCCTCAAATGCTCCCTTATGCCTTAAAGTATCAGACACATTGTCCATGTTTCAAGAGGGTTGTGATGCTCTGTTATATAAGCCATTTAGTGCAGTGGACATTTTGGCACAGTGGATGAAGCCACAACTTGAGACACGTGTATCCTCTTTCAGAGTGATGGTTGGAGTCCCATGTCTTCCAATCCAGCTTCTAGTTAATAGCTGGAATCCCAAATAATTGGGTTACTAGCACTAACATGGGAGAAATGAATGAAGTTCTTGGGACCGGATATTGGCCAGGCCAATGTGTGGCTGTTTCAAGCACCGAACCAATGTAAGATTGTTTTACTCTCTGTGTGTGTCTCAGTCTCTCCATCTCCCTGTGACACTCTGCCTTTCAAATAAATAATTCTTTAAGAAGTAAAAATATTCTTCTTTGTTTTAGCCAGAAATAGAGATTCTTATTGACTGAATACTTGATATTAGGGAATCATTCTTGACTATTTTAACACTATAATGATATTGCAGTTTTGTATCTTTTTAAACAAAGTATCTGTCTCTTAGAGAAAAAATGAGCTGTTTGAAGTATTTGAGTAGGAGTATGTTGCTTCAGAGTGGTGCAGGGAGTGCACATAAGGAAAGGAAATCAGGGACAATGTTGTGGTGCCCCCGGTTAACCTGCCACCTGTGACACCAGCATCCCACATGAACACCTATGAGTCTGACTGCTATTCCACTTGTGATCCAGTTCCCTGCTCATGGACCTGGGAAAGCAGTGGAAGATTGCTCAAGAGTTTGGGCCACTGGTTGGAGCTCCTGGCTCTTGTCTTCTATCTAGCCTCACCATTGTGGCCATTCTGGGAGTGAGCTGGTGGATGAAAGATTTCCCCACCTCTGTGTGTGTGTGTGTGTGTGTGTGTCCCTTTTCTCTGTAATTCTACCTTTAAAATAAAATAAATAAATCTTTAAAGCAACAACAAAAGGGAAGAGTTATAGATATAGCAAGATGTGGTTCAAAATCATCTCAAAGCAGAGCAATAAGCACATGAGGAATGAGTTCTAGTACAATCCCATGTTTATATATGCTTAGAATTTTTGATAATACAGAATGTAGTAAATAATACAGGTACTTAGCATTCTTGTATTGTTTTCAAAAAGTATGAGATTATAATTTAAGAAATATGTCAAGGAAAGCAATTTACATTGAAGAAAAATCACCCATTGGAAATACAGATGTGCACCTTTTTAAATATTGAGACATTACCATTAATAGAGGGGCATCATTACCTATTTACTAAACTGAGGAAAGATTTTTAATAAAAAGAATAATAAGTTGTAGCCATAAAGGATAATGTTTATGAGGGCTTAAGAAAGAACATTACGTGTATTTACTCAGAATGCCTGCCTACTTCTCTGGGATGATCCATCTCCACTCTTGTGGTTCATGGTTCTTCAGCAGGCTAGCTAACACACACTCTCATGTTGGTAGTTGGATGACCATAGAGAAGGGCCTAATGAGGCTTAAGGTAAAACTGCACAATATCTGTTCTCAGCGTGACTCTTCTGAGTCCTACACAGTGTGCCTTGGTGAAAAAAATGTATTAAAAGTTCTATTTTACATCTGTGCTTATTTATAAAAAAAAAATCAGTTTCATTGAGAATGTCTGTTGCATTACCCATCCCAGGCTTTGCGGTAATCATGCCTAGGGATATTAGTCCTGCAGACTATTGCTTCTGCCACATCGTATTGCCCCAAGTTAACCAAAAATTCAACACAGACTATATAACAAAGAAAGCAGGCTCCATGGCTTGATAAGATCTGCAGAGTCATGTGCAGAAGGGTCTAAATATAGAGACAGATGAAGAACTGAGCACGTTATAATCGGTCTGCTACATCAACTCTCTCTTCCTGTAATTTAAAAAAAATCTATTTAGTTGATCTGTTGTTTTTCTTTGTTTTGCTCCTTGCTAGACATTTTTGCTCTAGTTTTTATTTTTTCATTTCACTTCCAAAAAACACTCCTTTTTAATTTTGATTGTAGTAATTATGATACCTAAAGATTGCAAACCTAATTATGCTGTTTTGGTTTGTGCTAGCTCTTGCTGTTCAGTTCTTACTTTAAATGCTTTACGAATGTTGAGCTGGTAGTATGATCAAGTTTGCTTTGATTTTGTAAGATGTCCAAAGTCATAAGCACAGAACCATGTGAAGTTTGTTATTTGGTTTGGAGTTTGTTTGCCCTACATTGACTATGCAAATAATGTGAATTCAGCTGCCAAACCACCATGGTACAATGTCTCTTTGGGGGAGATGCTTTCCCTCATCCAGATTAAAATAGATAGGGTACATCTCTTTGTCTTCATGCAGAAGCACATAATCTTTCTTTTAATTTATTTCAGGGAATCTAAGACTTTACCCCACTTTTCCTGAGTTATTTTTCTCCAAATCACTACATTGTTTTTACTGACCAATGTCCTTGGGGAAATACACCCCTTAGAGCTTGCCAACCACTTTCATGTTAGCATCCCCTCCCCTGCCCCCCTCCCCAGCTAAGGTAGTAGTTTTACTTTGCTGTAACCTTGGTTTTGTATTTTATTAAATGTTGATGTATCTGACATTTTTATTTATTGAATATTTAAAACATATAGTCTATAACAATGCTGTGTCTTCATTAGCTTTTTCTTCTCCACAAGTAAAAAAACTCCAGGGTCACAAGAGAGATATGATGAAGTGTACTGGAAACCCATACAAGCCATTGCTAGCAACTCAATCCAAAATCCCCTTCGTACTTTAATTCATGCTAGAATACATTGGAATAGTTTGTATTCTTCATTTTCTCTTCATTGGGCATCCTTCCCTATTCCTATGTCTGTTTTTTGCTGAATCTATTTCCATGTGCATTATATATATTATGAATACATTATTATATTATTATAATTATTAATATATGTATTCCTCAGCAATATATATTAGAAACATTCTGCCTTCATCTTAATCTCCAAGAATTTTATTGTATTCTTTCTTTTGTAAGAAATCAAACATAACATTCGGTGAGAAATTTCTGTTTGTATGTTTATGGTCAAAGGTGGAATAATGTGTGTCTGAAACAAACACAGGAAGATTTAGGTCCTTTATCTGAATTTGAATTACATAGACTTCCAAAGCTTCAAGGCTACAGAGGCCATATTATGTATTGTGTATAAAAGCAATTATGTGTCACTTAATGACAAGGTTATATGCTGGGAAATGTCTGTAGACAATTTTATCGCTGTTTGAACAGCGTAGAGTAGATCTACAGAAATTAGGATAGCACAGACTACCACATAGTGGGTAGTATGGCAAAGCCTATTGCTCCAGGGCTGCAAACCTGCACAGTGTGTTCCCCTACTGAATGCTGAAGGAAACTAAGAAAATGTTATGTATGTGTATGTCTATATGTGTGTAAACATAGAAAAAGGCGCCAAAAAATACAGTACAAAAGATTAATTGTTCATACCAGATCATCACACATATATGCATACGCATTGTCCAAGAACACTGGAATTGCTACACTATCACCAGACTACAGGAATTATTCAGTTCCGTTTGAACCTCATGAGACAGTTATGGTTCATTTTGATCAGAATGTTGTTATGCATTCTGTGACTGTACTTGGTAAATTCTGATGTGTGAAGTGGAGGTGGCATTATTATTTACTACCACTAATTTCAACAAAAAGCTATACTCATTGGCACAATGACAAAAATGACACAGCAGAATATTATCTCTGTTGTGTCAAGTTTCTAGACAGACAAGATATAAACCTACAGATGGCCAATCAGGGGATAAGTGTGTGTCAGAGGTACAGATGTTGGTGGAGTGCAGAAAAATTACATTTCTCAATGTGGGAAAATGAAAGCTGTCGACCAGAATAACACAAAAGCAGAGTCACTTTGGGAAATGAGAAGTTTCCTAAGCAAATTTGCCTGGGAAAGGTAGATCAAATAGCATTTTTTTTTTCTATAGAGTTAATACTACAAACAACCTTATGTCAGAGAATAAAGATCTCTAGAGGAAAAGCATTAGCAACAACCCAGATCTAAACTCTGTGCTTGATGGTCATGAAAACACACCCAGAGAAGAAATTCAGTTGATGGCGTTATTTGCTGCAGTGGAAAGGGCAGGGACTTTTATACGGTGGAAAGAGGGAGTTCATCATGACAGTAAGCATGAAATGCTTGCAATCCAGAGAGGGCACTCTGAGTCCATTGGTCTGTGTACACTTGGTGAAAATAGTATCATTTTTCAATTTTCAGAAAAGCATATTCAATTAGATCTAGCACAGATCTGGCATCCAGGTCACTTGAAGTTCAGAAAAACTTCTTTTGTTTAGAGCCCGCAGTGATGAAGTGGAAGTCAGTTTTGATATCTCCTAGACAAGTATTGCTGTAAATGGAAAATTTTCCCTCATTGCTGACCTGAGGAAGATGCTGCATTTAAAGTGGTTTAGAGGCAGGTCATTAACCCAGCAGCCAAGGTGAGGGTTGAGAAGCCAATGTGTCACATCAGAGTACCCGGGTTCGATGTTCCACTCTGGCTCCTGACTCAAATTTCCTGGTGATGCAGGTTGTGAGAGGCAGTGGCGACAGGTCAGGGAACTGAGTTTCTGTCACCCATATAGAAGACCTAGATAGAGTTCCCAGGTCCTGGTTTCAGCCCCTCAACCCAGTGTCAGCCATTGTAGACATTTGGGGAGTGAGGCCATAGAGAGTAGCCATTAGGTCTGTCTGATTGCCTCTGCCTCTCAAATAAAATTAAATAGTTAATAGAATAAATATGAAGGCATAAAGATTAGACTTGCTTGGCTACCAAAAATGTGGTCTGTGAACCAGAGCATAGTCGTTACCTATGTGTTTATTTAGACTTGCTGAAAATATCCAACCTAAACCAAGTTGATTCCACTGAATTTGAATTGGAGTCTTACAAGATTCTTCAGGCTTCTCCTGAACACCTGAAAGAAAGGGAGGATGGGATGGAGGAAGAAGGGAAGGAAGAGAAGAGAAGAAAGAAACAACACAGAGTTTAGAACAGTGGTGCTTACAGACTTGGGATGCAATAGAATTAACAGTAGAGTTAGGCATAGACTCATGGGCATGCTATAGTCCCCAGACCTGTGTAATTGGGCCAAACGTCAAGTGCTTATGCCCACCCAATGAGGAGAGCCTGTGATTAGAACATATTACTGCTATTAAGGATCTGTAATCTCAGAACCTGGAGGACAGGAATTCTCTGAGTCAGTCTTCAGCTGAAGCATGAAATCCCACTCCATGTGTTATATTAGCGGGAATTTGTTCATTATGGTTCAAGTCACCAGGATATGTGACACCTGGGATTTTTAGAATTTCTATCATTTGATCATATCTGGTCTTTGTGATTTTTCCTCTCACAAAAAAGATGAAAGAGTAAATACTGAATCTGTAAGAGATTGCAATGAGAAAGGTCCTCTACTAAAAAACAAAGAAATTGCCAGTTCTTTAAATTGGAGGAAGTAGTCAACTGTGATAAGCATCTACTGGAGCAGAGAACGCATTGAGTCGCAGTTTATGTTTAGGATATTTCTTCATGTCATCTGTATCCAGTCATTGCCTTTCTTTGCATTTAAGATTGGAAACTTC
Source organism: Ochotona curzoniae (assembly GCF_017591425.1). Taxonomy (NCBI): domain Eukaryota; kingdom Metazoa; phylum Chordata; class Mammalia; order Lagomorpha; family Ochotonidae; genus Ochotona; species Ochotona curzoniae. The sequence goes on along the minus strand of NW_024465582.1, from coordinate 18,898,250 downwards.
CTCTTTCAGTCAATAAAAGTTTGCTTTAGTTCTCAATATTTCTTTTAGGAAAAGCTAAATTCTGGTGTGTCATATTTGAAATCCATTTTAGCCAAAAAGAAAAAAAAGACACTTTTTTTCCCCACCACTTTTCTCTAGGTCACCCTCATAGTGGCATCAGGAATAATGAGGTCATGTGCTTTTAATAAACCCAAAAATAGCATCAAATATAGGAAGTTATTGGTTATTTCCTTTACTGGATACAAAATCTTGTATTTATTAGTCATTTAATTATGAAATCAGAAATGAATTTGTGATGCTAGAAGAACAATATTCATTAATAATTAGGGAAATGAGCAATGCACAAAATTTTCTAATAGGTCCAACCCATCTATTTCCTGCATGGTAAACATTGGTGAAGGAAATATGCCTTAATAAGATAAGAAGTTTCAGTAGAGTCATATTTGCTATTTCTCCATGAATAGATTCCACGTGGCAGCTGTTTCAAAAAATATATTTAATTCTAGCTCATTGTTTCTGTGTATTTCTTAAACCATAAAATCCTCAGCTAGGTTTTCAAAGGATGACATAATGGGAATCTTTGTAACACAAACCCTCATTTTATAAGTGAGGAAAAAGCTAGAAAATGAGAGAAATGTAGATGTTGAAAAGATGAGTCAAAAATAGTTCTCTTGATGCTTATTGCAGAGGTCTAAACGAAAAATCTTTTAGTATTTGGTTTGTATCAGAATAATAGATTTGTTAAATGAAATATGATTTTGTGAGAAGGAATAAAAAGCTTTAAAAATATTCATATTTCTGGACTAGTAATTCTAAATCAAGGCTTTGTTATGAAATATTCAATAGTAAGTATAAAGGTTTATGTACAAATATAAGAATATGCATTGCTAGGAATGCAATACGAGGAAATGTGAAAATATTTAATTAACAGCCTACTTCAGAAAGGTAAACCATGTAATCTGGTGAATGCTTAAGAAGAAAATAGTTGTTTATCCAGGTTCATATGCATTTCTAAGTGACACTGAAGTTATTAGTAATTGAAGGTCAGAGTAAACACGTGGGGAATAAGCATTGCAGTGCAGCACATTATGCTGCCACTTAGGATGCCAACAGCTCAGAATCCATGACATGGAATCCTGCCTCTGCTTCTGGTCTTGCTTCCTACTGATATACCTGGGAGGCAGCAGGGTAGAGCCCGGGTGTTTTGGTCGCTGCTACCCATGTTGGGGACCCGGATGCAGTTCCTGGTGTGTGGTTCCTGTAGTTCAGCCTTGCCTGACACAGACATTTACCAATTGGTGGAGGATCCTCTCTCTCTCTCCTTCTCATTCACTTTCTCTCTCCTCTTTCTTTCCTCCCTCCCTTGTACTATTGCTCTACTTTTCAAATTTAAAAAAAACAAGTTAAGAAAATACTCATTTGGGGGAACGTAGAAGTCTTATATATGAGGAAATGTTGTATAGCCTGGGGATAGCATAGAAAGTTGATACTTTAAAATTGCAATTACCTGAATGATTAATGAAATCTTAGCTTTTTCAGGCCATTGAAATACTATTTTCAAGCAAGTGTGTCTAAATTTCAGGGGATTAAGAGGATCAATTCATTTATTTGATTTATGTGAATTCTAGTAAAATATCAGAATAACTTGAGAAGTCACAGAAGGATTTTGTCCTGTGGTAACACTGTTCCGTGGAAACGTTTTAGCCATTAAAATTATTATTATTATTAAAAAATCATATTTACAGAGAGAAGGAGAGACAGACAGAAAGATCTGCTATCTATTGGTTCACCCCCTCAGTGGCTGCAATGGCCAGAGCTAAGCCAATCTGGAGCCAGTATCCAGGAGGTTCTTCCAAGACTCCCACATGGGCCCAGGGTCTCAAGACCTTGAGCTGTCCTCTTCTACTTTCCTAGGCCACAAAGTAGGAGAAGGAAGGGAAGTGGAGTAGCTGGGATATGAACTGGTGCCCATATGGGTCCCCAGCACATGCAAGGCCAGGACCTTAGCCAGCAGGCTACCATGATGGGTCTATTAAAATTATTTTAGAAGGATGTTTAAAAATTTTATCAAAGGCTGTCACAGTGAATTGTTGAGTTTAAAAGAAAGGGTGAGGGCTTGGTGCAGTGGCCTAGCGGTTAAAGTCCTTGCCTTGAATGCTCTGGGATCCCATATGGCTGCCTGTTCTAATCTCTGGAAGCCCACTTCCCATCCAGCTCCCTGCTTGTGGCCTGGGAAAGCAATCGAGCACAACCAGTGCCTTGGGATCCTGCACCCACGTGGAGACCGAGAAGAAGACATCTTTGACAATGTGTGGAGTCTGGTTTAGCACACATAGTTTAATTGTATCTCAGTTTTGCATGTCACACACAGGAATAATAATTACACCATTTCATTGGATATGTTTGAAGATTAAATGGGTTATTACTGCAAAGGCAATGGTGCAGCTCTTCATTAAGGTCATAATTGTTAGCATACTTAAAATGTATTAAGACTTGTAAAACCTTCCAACTGACGGCAAGAGAGGTAAATGTATTCAATAATTACATTATTATAGTGCTATCTTTTAACTTACAAATCTAGACATTAAAGGCAAACATCTGATTCCAACTATGAAAAACTGAAGTAGAGGAGCTGATTTTGTAGTTTAGTGGGTTAAGCTGCTGAATGTGGTGATACCAGAGTGCTGATTTGCATCTTGGCTGCTACCCTTCTAACCCAACTTACTGCTAATGCAACTGGGAAGGTAGCAAAAGATGGCTCAGGCACTTGTGCCATTGTCACCCAAGCAGGAGACCCAGACAGAATTCTTGGCTCCTGGTTTTGGCCTACCCTAGCCCCAGCTGTTGCAGCCATTTGGGGAATGCACCAGCGGATGGGAGATGGATCTGTGTCTCTTCCTCTCTTTGTTATTCTGCCTTCCAAATAAATAAATCTTCAAAGAATGTGTGAAAAATAAAGTCTGGAAGGGGCTTTTGGTGCAGCAGTTAGCATGCTGTTTGGCATACTTTATATCTCATTTTGCAGTGCCTGAGTTTTGAGTCCTGGGTCTGCGTCTGGTGCTATTAATCATGTTGTGAGGGAGCGGGTCATGGTCAGATAGCTGGGTTTCTACCACCCACATAAGAAACCTGGGTTGATACTGGGCACCTTGCTTTGGCTATTTTTGGGCATTTAGGGAATCAACTAGTGAATGGAAAATCAGTCTGTCTCTGTCTTTAAAAAATTATTATCAAAATATTAAATATTCAAGTAGTTGAAAGTTATTTGTTGCTATTATTAACTGTTATTGGCTCTCAATACATGTGATTAGACCAGAAATTAGTGTTTTAAATGTGTGATGCAAATATGTCCCAAAACTCATGAGCTCACCTTCTGCCTCTTTCTTGCCTAACTGCCTTCTTGCTTCTTCTTGAAATCCCACTATAGTGTTTCTCTTAGTAAGATTGTGTGCCTTTTGAAGTGGATAACTTGAGGTAGAAAAATTTGATAAAGACAGGCTAGAAAACAGACTAATGTTTAAAAAGGATACCATGTGACAGAATAGGGAAGACTACTATTAAGGAGGGAAGAGAGAGATGTGAAGACGGTAGGATTGAAAGATTGCAGGGCTGTAGAATTACTTCAAGTATGAATTCAGCTGCAGGCTTCTGGAGGAACTCTCTCCCTAGGATGTTTCCCTAGATGTTCATGATTTGAAATACAATCCTCAGTACATTCAGAATTCCTCACTGGCGAATCATCCCAGAACCCAAGGAGGGACAACCAGCAGGTTCCTTTTTTGTTCTGTTTTTCTTTTGTAGAATTGAAGGATCGTAGGCGAGTTCAAATGTCTTGCCTTAAATCTAGATATGCATGTCCTCTCAGGTGGGTGAACAGTAGGGAGCAATGCTGGAACAGCTGGAAATTTGAATCTTGTGGTAGATGATTATGGGAAATGTGTGACTAATGCACGCTTAGTGAATCAAATCACATTTAGACAGCTAACAACTTGGCTAATGTGTCTGCTCTGCATGTGTCCGATAACACCAGAGGAGGATGTTATATTATAGTCTTTGATTTAATCTTTTACCAGGTCATTAGGTCAAAGCATCATGAAAATGAAGTAGCCAACAAACATATAATTACAGTTTAATGAAGCAGACATGCAAACTCATAATACAAAGAGGAAAAAGTCTAAGGAGTTTTGTAGGAAAAAACAAGCTTGACATATGGAAGGAGAAACTTGTTTTTAAAAATAACATATGCCTGAATCCTACTATTTCCACGAAAATGGTATTTTTAAATGTATAATCCATTAGTAAATTGTGGGCTAAATGTTATGGGTTCCAGCCAGGATTGTACAAAATGAACTAGAGCAGAGGGGTAAACAAGCTGCACTAAATATGGGAGGGATAATCATTAGTACTTTAATTCTTTCTTTCCTTAAACAAGCAAACAAATAAAAAACATGTTCTTACTGCAGACTGTGATCAACAATGTTTCACATTGTTCCAGAAGACCAGAGGTTTATAACCTGAAGAATAAAACATAGACATCACATATAAATTGTCATTGTTAACACTGCCTTTAATTATTATTGGCATTGTCTTTATTGTGATCATAGACAAAAAGCAACTGGTCTGTTCTCAGTACTAATACTGACTTTTCTACCAATACATAAGTAGTATTTTATATCATGTTATGGTTATTGCAACTACTTTTTAAAAATTAATTTATTTATTGGAAAGTCAGATATACAGAGAGGAGGAGATACAGAGAGGAAGATCTTCCATCGGATGATTCACTCCCCAAGTGAGTGCAACGGCCAATACAATGCCGATCCGAAGCCAGGATCCAGAAACTTCTTCTGGGTTTGCCACGTGGGTGCAGGGTCCCAAAGCCTTAGGTCATCCTCGACTGCTTTTCCAGGCCACAAGCAGGGAGCTGGATGGGAAGTAGAGCTGTCAGGATTAGAACCGGCACCCATATGGGATCCCGGCACATTCAAGGCGAGAACTTTAACCGCTAGGCCATTTCACTGGGCCCAATTGCAGCTACTTTAAAATATTGTTTAGGCCCAGTAGTTATCCCCAAGTTACAACAGTTTTTTTTAACTTTTCATAAACCTCATCTCTTAATGTGATTATTAAGGAACTCATGTAAGTGTATAACAAGCTCAAAATTTCTAGCACTTTGACAGTTATTCCAATGCATTGGATCCTTATCTATGTTTTTTTTTATATAAGTAAAAAAGAATTTTAAGGAAGCATTTGTAGTCTTCAGTAGGCTGTCCAAAAAACTCAGGACACTGAGAGTGCTCTGGACAGCAGAGCATAAATGCTGAAGGCAATATTACACCCAACTCTCTTTGTGTTGCCAGAATTTAACCTAGAGCCCAGAACATAGCTTGTTTTCAGAAAACACCCTACTATGACAGGAAGAATGAAGAAATAAAGGATGGCCATGTAGAAGGATTCACCAAAGAGGCAATGTCTGTTTGAGCTTTTATAAAATAAGCAGGAAGAGAACATAGTGAATATCAGGTAAACATTCATCAATAAAAACATGATTGAGTAATGTAAAAAATATCAATTTTAGGCAGATGAAATCTAAATGTGAGAAAAAATTTGTTTAGAGATAATACAGAATTCATGTATTTCCTTAGAGAAGTATTTCCAAAGCATGACAAAATACCAGGTAATGTTAGTAAAGGAAAAGTTGAAGAATTTTGATAATATTAAATCCAATAACTTATCCAAGATACCACAAAACCCTACCAAGTGTATATGATGATTGCTAAAATATACAAACACAATATTAGAGAACTTATACATAAAAAACAAATATTAACATTTCCAAAAGGAGACATGGCAATAGCGAATGGTAGAGTTCTTCAGTATACAACTTTCATCCAGACAGAAAAACAGTTTGGAAACAATGGAATTGAACTACACTTTACCAAATTTATGCAACAGTCACTTCAGAGCATCTCACCAAGCAGTGGAAGGTATTTTCTTCTCAAGTGCATCTGCAACATTCCCACAACACAGGTCTTCACAAGCTTAGATCGAAAGCAAATCAGTTTTCTCTGATCACAAATGCATGATAACTAAATGTTAGTGATAGGAGGAAAACTCCAGGATTAATACATAGGTGATGTACAAATTCAACTTTTTTAGATCCCACATATAAGTGAGGTTGCTCAGTATTTGTCTTTGCCTGGCTTATTTTACTTATTTCTTCTGCTAAAACAGAATGATTGATGCTAGTATTTTGCAGAAACAAAACAAACTTCTCACAGTTCCACAGAGTGAAAGTTCTAATAAAGGTGCTGACATATTTGATTTCTTATGAAAGCCTTTTACTCACAAATGTTGTCCACTGTGTGTTTATAGTTGTATGTGTGTGTTGGAGAGGGTTATGTATATATGTATGTGTGTTTATGTGTCTGTCTTATTTTTATTAGAAAGGAATATTTACATAAAGAAGGAGAAACAGAAAAAAACCTATGCACTGGTTCCCTCCCCAAATGGCTACAATGATCAGAGTTCAGCTGATCAGAAGCCAGGAATCAGGAACCACCTCTGAGTGTCCCACGTGGGTGCAGGTATCCAAGGACTTGGACCATTCCCTGCTGGCTTAGTTATGAGTGCATTTTATTCTATATCGCCTCCAAACGTTGTTAAATCTTCATGAGTTGTTCCACTATTAAAGAATAGGTATTAACTCATAACATTTGAATTTATTTATATGAGCAATTTTTTTTATCATCAAGAGTTCTAGGAAGAAAAATAGGGCATTTTAAGCAATTTGTTTCTAAACACTATTCCTTAACTTAAATAATTTGGCTCAATTTGTTTATAAGAGCAGTTATAGATTAAATAGTGGAGTTAATTTGATTTCCTTGCAGATTAAATAATTCAAATTTTTCTCCAGCATATTTTGGAATGATTTTGTTTATGGTCTGCATTGCTTGTCACATTGTCTGAAAGTCTGATTCTTAGATGTACAGACATCCAAGTATGTACATGATTTTCCATGAATTCTGATTTTTTTCCAATAAAAATAACCGCAGATACAGTTAGTTATAGGATTCAGTTATTTACATTAAAAATAGGGAGATGTCCAACAGTCCAATCTATGCTGGTTTTTTGATGTTTTTACTTCAGTTTGGTTGCTTCCAAATAATCTTTATTCTCTAGTAGAATTCATCATGTGCTTATGAAGTATATGATGGTACCATTTTTCCCGAGAGACTTCTGTGTTTTCTTTTTGTCATGCATGTGTTGGCTATTCAGTGGTGTTACTTTTTTTCAGGGTGATATACTTTGTTGTCGATGTTGTTAGTGTTGTTGTTGATGTGGTTGTTATAAATTGATATCAATCTGAAACAGTAATATTATTTCAACCCCAAACAACCTGTATCTCATGCAATAAGATATTGTGAAGTAATCAAGGAATCAATAATCGATATGAGTAGACTGCTTCTGATCTACATCAAAGAATTGTAAAATTGTAAGGCTCTAAACAAGATGGAAGAATCCACCATAGGGGGGGGGAGCGGGTTTTGGGGAGGGGAGGGGGGAATCCCAGTGCCTGTAAAACTGTGTCTCATGATGCAATGTAATAAAAAAAAAAAAAATAGGGAGATGTAGTAAATCTAAATCGTGTCCTAATTTTAATTCTCACATTTCTCTAAGTTTTGAGTTGGGCCCGGCGCGGTGGCGCAGTGGTTGAGATCATGTTAAAATAAGAGTGGAAGTTAGCCTTTGTGCATTGCCCAGTTACATCAGGGTTAGCATCAGAGTGGAAAGAAAGTTGAATTATTCATCATACCTATTGTGGAATTGCTGAATCTTAACCTCTGGGTATAGGACTCAAGTCAAAGTATTGTTTGAAATTTGCCATGCTTTGCCATTCTGCCCCAAGGGGCTTTTGGGTATCACCTGTGAATACCAAGCTTGATAATGTACATGGACACCTGTAGTTAACTCTACATGATACGTACTGTCATTTATTAGATGTATCATATGACTAACTTTTTCGCAGCTAGACTGCTCTGTCTCACGGCAGAATATATATGGTTTATGGTACTCACTTGAAGCATCATTCAGTGCATCAAGGGACTGAGGACCATTTATCTCCATATGCATGAGGATATATATGACAGAAGCATTGTTGGGTGTGTTATTGTTGTGAATGTCTTCCTTTTTGTGAAAAGCATGTATTGTTTATACATTGGCTTTCAGAACTTAACTTTGTTCTGTGTAATCTTTATGCCAGTATTTTATTTCTATTTTGCAAATTAATACCATGTGATAGTTGGGCAATCTTGAGAAAAAAAAAACCTAGATCACTAATTGTTGGAATTTACCACTTCATAAGTTATAAAACTCTGCCTTTCTCTTTCTCTTGATCTATAATTATTATAGCAACAGATTGGGAAAGTCACCCCAAGAAATGAAAATATTAGGGAGGGTATAACTAACAGAGTCATGTTCCAGTAATTCAAAGAATGGGTTATAAGAACGGAAGGAGCTGGGATTAGATCTTGAAGTTTATGAGAAGAACAGCTGGTTGAGAATAACCAAAGCAACAAATGGAATTAATTATATCTTTTCTTCTAGTGGCCACTTATGTGGCAGCTGTAGCATGTCACTTGTTTGGAGTGGACAAAGGCAAAAGGCCAGGGACAATAATCAATCTGGTAACAAGTTTTCAATGAGTTGACAACCTACTTTGAGAAATTGCAGTGCAATGATAACAAAAGTCATCCATATTTTTGCTTGATTGTCAGTTTATGGATCTTTTACAAATATTTTAACTCACTATTCTTAAAAAATCTACAGTGCAAAATCAAAGCTCTTTGTTTCATGGATTGGCGAGAGGCTCAAGATATTAGATAATTTATCTGAACTCAATTAGTGTGTTAATTTGAATCAGAAAAATGATGTCCTCTTGCTTCTTTGTTTTTTTTTATTTCTGAATTTTTATTACTATAAAAGAACAGATTCCATATATTTCACAGATAAAATTCCCACGTAAGAATTGTACATATTTTGGGCCCTTTGTGATATTTTGACACTTGGGCTTGTGTTTCTGTTGTGTCTCAAGAATGCTTCAGTGTGTCTCTTTCCACTTTAGGAAGTAGAAGTAAAAAGGGTAAAAGTGACTCTTCTCTGTGTTGTGTATCTTAGCTTCTGCTACACACTCTGAATTAAGGGCTCAGCTCATTTACTCAGCTTGGGATATATTTTTTCAGATCACAGCCACACAATTGGAGCCTGTTATCAAGGGAATGATCGATGGGCTCATTCTCTTTCTCCGATTGATGGCACGCAGCAAAGGGGCACAAAAGCTTTAGTTGTGAAATATTAGAGTAAAGAAACTGCACAAGGATACTGTCTTGTGGCAGATTGGTCGGGTGCTTGCAGCGCTTTGCAAATTGGAGCATAATTGACTCCTTGACTTTACAGACTAAGTAAACAATTCATTTGTTTATAATTATTTATGGACAGTCTAACCTCAGCTGTTCTCTTTGGTAATGCTCTCTGCGTCAGTTTGCAGTACATCTTGTGTTGGATTAAAGAACTATTTCTGATAATATAAACCAGAAACGTGGCTTGACAGAATCATCTCTGCCCTGAATTTACCTTGACTTTTAAGTATTGGTGATAATGTCAAAAGCATAAGAGAAAATGAGAAAAGGTAGAGATTAGGAGGTGAAACTTTAGTTCTATTCTTTCCTACTGACTCATCTATGTATTACCTTTATGTCACATTTGCATTTTGCTGTCTACTTAATATTGTATTTATGAATAAAGTTAAAAATAGAGATTTTGGAATGTAGAGGTGTACACAGGTAATGAATAATTTGCAGCTTTAGTAAGGTAACTGGCATGCTGATTATGAGTAATTCCACAAACTTGATTTGAAGAACTTGTACAATGCATTAAAAAGGCTTCATTTCTTGCCCTTTCATTAAGAATCTTCATCATCTCTTCCCAATTCATGCTATGTATACTTATATAGATTCTCTATCTTATGTTTTTTTTTATCATAATATTCCTATATAAGTAATCTTATTTAAAAATAGAGAATCAGGCCAAAGGCTCTCTCCACGCCCAAGAGATCTCTTCCCTTAGGGTAAGTACACCATGAGGGAAACTTGGGAACTGGATTAAGGCCCTGGCTCCGCCCTGCCACTATCATCATGCAGCAGGAAGAGTTTGGGCAGTGTTGGGCTGTGGGGTTCGGTCAAAAGCAGCTCTCTGCAGTGTGGCAGCTGTGGGGGGGCGGAGCTCCCCAGCCCGGCTGGACCCAATGCTGGGGACTCAGGCCAAAATCAGTGCCGACAGGTGGTGACCAAGTCCTGGGCTTTCGGCGGCCAGCACACCAATTGGTGCCAGGCTCTGCCTGCTGGCCACCTGGTAGCAAGCTCTGGGGTTTTTAGGATATGTGATTGCTGCCTAGGGACATCCATGGATACGGCCAGTGTGAGGGTAGGTTAGGGATGAATTCTGGGTGATTCCCAGCAACAGGGTCATGGAACTTGCTGGCAAGCATGGAGACTGAGACCTGGTGGTGTGGAGGGGAGAGTGCATAAGGTCTATTTGGGCCAGACTGATTCACCAGCCCAAATGGGAATCCCGAAACGGACAGTTAATGTAGAGCATCACTGACTGCCACATACCAGTCCACACCAAAGCTATGGATGGGGGCCTGTCTGGCAGAGCTAGGTACCAGTACCTGACTGAGTGGCAGAATGGGGGATGAATCTCATTTGGCAGGGTCAAAACAATAACCAGCATGTAAGAGAACCAGATCCGGGGGTGGATTCTGTGGGGGAAGTATGGGACCAACCCTGTGGAAATACAAGTCCCACTGGTTAGCTCGCAAACTGGGGTGGTGATACGCTAAGCTATCACCATGAAACCTGCCTTCACTGATGGGTAAAGGAACTGACAACAATCTGGGCAGGTCAAGGCAGCAGCACCAGGAATGTGCATCCTAAAATAGGATGTGGGGTGGGCTGAGCTGCAACTGGAAGGGGGCAGACTGGGCAGGGCTGAGCAAACCTCCACTCACAAGGAAGAACAGAAATTAGGGTGGAGCACAGGTCATGCCAAGGTAGTGAATCTAAGCATGAGAATAGAGTATGGGTCGGGCCAGGTTCAGCCACAAACCAGTGCACATTACAGAATGCCAAGGTGAGGTGAGCTGTACCAGTTGTAGCCGCAGTGCCCAAACAGCACATGTGAAAACCAGCGAGGGAGGCGCAGAGCCAGCAAATGGGCTCTCCTCCTGGTCAACCACTCTCACTGAAGAGCATGAGCTGGGATGAGGGGGGCAGACCACACCAGGGAGGGCTACAATACCTGTGGACCTCATGTGAGCTAGATCAGGGAAAAGCCAGATTGGACTGACTGTTCCAACTGGTGCAAGCAAAAAATTAGAGTGGGTGAGGGTTGGTTGGGCTTTGCCGCAGCATCAGCTGGCAGAGGCTGGCACTGGAGGCTATATCTGTCAAGTTAAACCCCAGAACTACCCAGAGAGTGCATAATCAGGGAGTGGGAGTGGACTAGTAGGGAAATAGTGGGCACCTCCCTCTTGGGTTATCACTCGCACTGGAGAGCACGAAAACCAGGACAGGGGCAGGTGTGGCTAGACAGAAAGGCACTCGCCAGTATGTGTATGGGCTGGATAGTGGAGCTGGTTAGGTTGAACTAGGCTTCATTGCCCATTGATATGTACGAGAGCTAAATGGAATGTGGGACAGACTGAACAAGTCTATGGTACATAGTGGCAAGCATTGGAACCAGGGTAGGGGGCAGGGGAGTTGCCCTGACTAGGCTGCAGTTCCCACTGATTTGCATGAGGGCCAACCATGAATTGGGCAGGATCGGGCTGGACTGCAACAACCATTGGTTTGCGTGGAAGACAGAGCTGGAAACAGGACTGACCCAGTAATTGCAATGACCAGCATGTGCATAAGCTGATTGGGGCAACGGACAATGCCGGACCCTGTACTGGCAAGCACACACAAGAATCATTTCTGGGATCACCTCAGATGAAGTTTCTTTGGAGATCCCTGCAACTGAGTTGCTGATCTCAGAAGCCTAACCATATTCAGCTTTTTATTACTATAATCATTTACACAGATTTTGAGACCATAGCTACCTTTTTAAAAGACTTATTTATTTTTGTTGGAGACACAGATCAAATTTACAGGGAAAAGGAGAGACAGAAAGATCTTCTATTTGTTGGTTCACTCCTCAAATGACCACAATGGCCCATCCTGAATTAATATGAAACCAGGAGACAGGAACTTCTTCTGGGTCTCTCACATGGGTGTAGGGTCCCAAGGTTTTGGGTCATCCTCTACTGCTTTCCCAGGCCACCAGCAGGGAGCAGGATGGGAAGTGAATCATCTGGGACATGATCTCGGACATGAGCCCACATGGGATTCAGGTGCTTGCAGGTGAGGATTTAGCCACTGAGCCTTCGTGCTGGACCCAAGTATAGATCTATTTAAAGCTTAAGTTCGTTAGTCCCTTCCTCTTCTATGCCTCCCAGCCATCCCCTGCCCCTTCCTCTCTTCTCCTTTAAATGTGTTTTACCTGATCAAATTGGCGCTAAATTATTTTGACATTTATGTAAGTGCTTAAGAACTGTTAATATGCTGTGTTGGCTTCATTTAAGTAGAAAACAATCAGGCAGTGAATCCAACAGTGGTCAGAAAGAGCAAGCATAATGAGTGTGTGTCTAGGAGTGACTTCTCTACTGCATACTGATCGTTTGTTATGTTATTATGTCATACTGTCCAAAAGTGCAATTTTAAATCCTGATACACAAATCATAATTTTGCTTTTTAAATTATAGGTAAAAGTTTAATGATATATAAATAATTCCATTGGTCAGGAAGTAGTCATTCCAGACCTCTGTAGAATTTCCTGGTCTAAAATGAAATTGAAAACCTTGTTTCTGAGACTAGTAGATCAAGCATAATGATCTGTTATAGTGGAAAACATATACAATACATCAAGGTTGGCAAGCTTTTGCTGAAAATGTGTTGGCATCAAGTATTGTAGACTTTACAGGCATGTGCTCTCTGCAGTCATTACCAGGCTCTGTCCCTATAGTGGGAAGGTAGCCATACACAGTACTTGTGTTAGTAGACACGACTGTGTTCTAAATAAGCTTAACTTAGAAATGTAGCAGCAGGCTACATTGGCATTGGTGGTCAGAATTGGTCCATATTGAAATGTATTATTATATGAAAAAATTTTCACCATACAATAGATATGTACAGTATAATTTATCACATAGCAACAATATTATATGGAGAGATATACAGAAAAATTTAAAATGTGTGATGGTTATTGCTACTGAAATAATATTGTATATTATGCATATATATTTAAATGTACATATACCTATATATTTGTATATTTAATAAAATGATATAACAATAAAGTATTTATACTTCTAATACTGAATTTAAAATTATGAATAAATATTGATGATAAGCACTGTTGAAATATTTTAATGTAATTATATAGGAGAAACTTTTTTCAAGTAGTTATTGTATCTGTTATGTACTGTTTTCTATTTTAATTACAGCTGTATCTGTCTTTTTAAAAATATTTATCTATGTATTTATTTGAAATAGAGAGATGGAGAGGCAGAGAGAACGTGATCTCTTACTCACATTTTCACTCTTCAAATGGCCACAACAACCAGGGCTGGGCCGGGCTGAAGCCAGGATCTCACAAGGATAGGCAGGATGTTAAGTAATTTGGCCAACATCCTCTGCCTTCCCAGATATGCCCAGCAGAGTAGCTGGGACTCAGACTGGCACTTAGCTGTTGTTGGCTGGCAACCCAACCAGCAGCTTAAACCCACTGTGTTGCAATGCCTTCCAAGTTAGTTGTATTTTTCATTACCAGTTGCATGGTTAAATTGTTCACTTTGAACTTTCTTCATTGTTTCAGACACTTATTTCTAACCTCTACCTTTAAAATCAGGATTTATTATTTTTTAGTTACAATAAGGCTAATAGGCCAGGGGATGATTTCTTTTTTATCACACTCACACTTTCCAAGAGTTTTCTAGAGAAAGACATGTATGAATTAGTATAATTTACTTAAGGGTTGGTTAGTTTGGGTATTTTTGTGGTGACCTGAGCTGTTCCTGGATGTTTAGAGCCTGTCCCTGTTGGGGAGTAGGAACGGAGGATGGGAGAGTGTGAACTGTGGTCCTGGGCATAAAAAAGTCAGAAGTTTGGGGACATAGCCTAGCATTGGTTGGTTTACTATGAAAGGCAAGTCATCTGTGATCTCTAGAAATTGACTAATCCTGGGAGGGACATTTCTTTCTTTCGGGGTCAGAACAGCCCCAAGATGTCAGAGCATCAGGAAAGAAAAGGCATGTTACATCCACAGCTGTATCTTAGGTTTCATTATGATTCTTTAATAAGATAGAACCATTTGAAGAGGGATATTATTGATTTCTTCCTTTAGAATTTGACTCTCTTTTAATGGCATTACCAAGTCTTCCAACCACTCTGGTTAGAGACTTGGGGCAGAATCTTTGTAATTTACAAGTTTCTGAATGTCAGCATGCCAACAGCTGTCTGATCACATGATTCTATATATTACTGTAACTTTGAACCTTTTACCCTTCTGTCTTTGCGTTTACTCAAGTTTATACTGGTGTAATTCTCAGTCGGTGGGAATCATCTTTTAACCTAGTCTCTTATTTCTAATTTCTTAGGGTCCATCCTCAAATCAAAAGTTTTCAGCTTGCAAGACTTTCCTGATCTGTTGCCTCTAGTTATGTTTCCAAGTCTCTAAGCCCTCTGACACTTGCTTTTTGGTTTCCATGTTTTGTTTTCTTTTCCCCAGGACAATATGATTTTATGGGGGAAATGCCTGGGAAAACACAGAGAAAAAAACCCTAAATGGATATGTATATTAAATTGTGGACATGGTTATCCAAATAGGGCAGCCACGAAGTGAACTGATGAAGAAGGGAAGCAAATATTCTCCTTGAAGTCATGGTGGTTTCATTATTAAAAGTTCCTTTTATTCAAAATTGGTGGGATTTCTTTGGGCAATGGCTGGGAATTGCCTGGTTTTTCTCTGGGATTAGCCTTAGTGAAGACTGAACAGATTTCATTAGTCGCTGATCACAGCTCAAACAATCTTCTAGAACTAGGTCAGAGTCTCTTTGCTTCACTGGAATGGATGGTGGATCAAGTCCTCAGTCTCTTATTATCTTGACCACACCCTCATCCTTACCTCTGACCCACAGTCAGAGATATTAGAAAATCTACATGAAGCCTGGGGCTCTTCTGAAAATTGACATTCATCTCCATCAGGTTGAAAACTAAAAGTGCAGGGAGTGTTAGGGTAATTCCAAGGAGGTAAATAGATGTGTAACCCCTTGACTGATTCCTCTCTCAGTATACTGAATTATCTATCCTCATGTTTACAATATAAAGTTACAACCGGAGAAGATTGGCATTTTTAAATTTGGAAGGCTCTCAATTTTATACATAACAGAATGTAAAAATAATAAACTCACAATTAATGGATAATAATTTTATTATGTCTGTGATTATAGCTCAAGTCTTAGAGACTTGTTTCTTGCTTTATTTCTTGTTTTTCAGGGCTGTAATTCCTTGTCAGGTTCTTTCACATCCAGTTCAAATATTTCATCTCTAAAGTGGGTGATAGTGACAATCGAGTGTTGGCTTCAAGGTTAACTCACAGTTTGTCAATAAATATTAAAGTTGAGGAAGAAGAAATGTAGCTGTGGGAGAATAGGAGAAATGGTCTTGTTGCAAGGGCTGTGTAGATCCTGACAAGCAGAGATCGTGTCTTATATGCATATCCATCTTTGGGGGAGGGGATTGTGGGATTTAGATGAAAATGAGCATAGTCAGTCATTTGGATTCCAGGACTCACTTCCTTGAAAAACAGCAAAATTCATGGATAATCAAGTGCCGTATATAAAATTATGTAATATTTCCAGGTGAAGTATAAACATTGCACCTAAGCTGATATAAAAGCTTGGCCAGTAGTTGTTATATCACATCATAAGGAGACAATGACGAGAAAAAGTCCATATATTTTCAGTGTATATATATATATATATACATATATATATATATATATACAACGATAGTATGTGAATGAGAATATAGGTGAATGTGCCCAACACAGCAGTGCTCTGAGGGGCACTGAGGATCTGTACAGCACAGAAGACAATCATAGGTTGTGCCCGGGTAATGTTTCATTCATCTAGCTGTAGCTTAGTTTTCAGCACTCAGTAAATTCAATTTTTGCTTTTCAGAGATTTCTGCAAATATTCTCAAATAGTTCTTTTTATCTGTAGTTGATTTACTCTGTAGACACGAAATGAATGGATTTGGAATGCTGACTGTGCTCAGTAACTGTTGAAACACATGAATGAAAAAATAAATACAGAGGACAGCAAAATTAGAGTCAGCCACAGCTGACAGAGGCTTTGCTTACATTGCCTAACTATGGCAGAATTCCTTAGTTGCTTTTGGCATTGTGAAAACTTGACCACAGATATCAAAATAATGCCTTCCCAGATTTAGAGCACATAATGTGTTTGGCAATAATGACCATGGCTTAGGAACAAGAAGCTCTTTTCCGGTCATAGTGGATTCCTTTAATGACCTGTAGTTGGACATACCTCTGCTTCACTGAGATCAGGGTTGAATCCTGCAGCACGGCAACCCTTGTTCTTTCTCATGCTCCTAACTCTAGATGCTCTGCCCCTCTTGGACTCTGAAGTAGGTGCCAGATTTGAATTCGGAGTGATGAAGGGGACACTTTCATTCTCTACCAACACAGAAAATCTACATGACAAACGATCTTAGTTTTAGACATTGGAAAAATAATATGTTATCCTTTCAGAATGTACTGCATTAATTAATTCTATTCAGTTATGAGAGATTTAGGGGAGAGGGAAATTTATATCGTGCTTCACTTCCATATAGCTATGGTAGTCACAAGTCAGGATTTCAATCCAGGTCTCCTCGCTGGGTGACAAGGTCTCAACTGCTTGAAACTTCAGCCTCCTAGGATGCACATTAGCAGGAAGTTGGAATCAATCATGGGTTTGGGGCTGTAACCTAGGCATTCATATTTCGATTGTGGGTGTCTCAAACAGGGACTTAAATACCATGTCCAGTTCCTGCTCCAACAGTTTGCATTGCAGAGAATCCATGAGAACTCAGAGTTCTGTAATTTCATTTACTTATTCATTCTGCATCTATGAGCTTGTGTTGAATATTCAAAGGTTAATAAAAATATATAGATCCAAGGAGTCTGCAGAAACACATGACCCATTGTTGACATTTCCACCATGAATAGGATAGATTTGTTTTTATCTTAGTCTTAGAAATTTTGACAATGCATCATGTAAGTTATTCTCAACAAAACATCCAGCCATACCAGAACATTATAAGTCAAGACGGTCCTGCAAGACAAAATGTAAAGAAATAAGTAATCACCCAGAGATTCATCGCACAATGTCACCAAAAAATGTTTTTGTGCTGTTAAGCTGAGCTTTTCATCCTCATTTTGCTCAGATCTTGCTCAGATCTTCAAGCTATCATGCTTGAAATCAGAAACAAACAGATCAATTCCTATGTGGTCTAAAGTAACATCTGCAAACTGCTTTTGTAAATGAATAGTGGTAATATAAACTACTGCTATTTGTCTTATTACAAAATTCATGCAGTCTGTTTGTTGGAAAAATAGATGATGAAGCAAAAGACAGAAAAAGTAGTAGCCTGTCATGATCAATTAAAAACAACTTCCAGGGACGGCACAGTGGCCTA
Organism: Ochotona curzoniae; assembly: GCF_017591425.1. Classification (NCBI taxonomy): domain Eukaryota; kingdom Metazoa; phylum Chordata; class Mammalia; order Lagomorpha; family Ochotonidae; genus Ochotona; species Ochotona curzoniae. The sequence goes on along the minus strand of NW_024465582.1, from coordinate 18,880,389 downwards.
GCAGCTAAAGTCCTTGCCTTGCAAGCACCGGGATCCCATATGGGTGCCAGTTCGTATCCCAGTGGCCACACTTCTGATCCAGCTCCCTGCTTGTGGCCTGGGAAAGCAGTCAAGGATTGCCTAAGGCCTTGGAACCCTGCAACCGCATGGGAGACTCAGAAGAAGCTCCCCTGGCTCCTGGCTTTGGATTGGTGCGGCTCCAGCTGTTGCAGCCACTTGGGGAATGAATCAATGGACAGAATGTCTTCCTCTCTGTCCCTCCTCCTTTCTGTATATCTGACTTAAAAAAAAAAGTTAAATATTTAACAAGAAAACCTTCTTAGTATTTTGACTTATTTCTTTCTAGTATTTTGCATAGTCATGGGAGAGAGTGAATTCAGATGGGAACAAAATTGCATGAACAAATATTTATTGCATATTTAGCCTTAGGTTTAATATTCATGATATGATAAAACTGTCACCAATTTCTATATGAGATTTTTTAATGGATTCTTGCCACTCCATTATAAACAGAGCAATTTATTTTATACTTTTTTAATGACATCTTTTCTTTTCATTATTATTCTTATTTTCCACTTTACACTTTTGTAGGTTTAGGACTTCCTCCCTTTTTCTTTCTCTCCTTCCTCCCTCTTATCATCTCCCCCATTTCCCACTATATTTTATAGTCATAGAGTCCTTCAGCTGTCATCTCAACTCCAGTGTTCTGCTCCTCACATTTGTCGCAGCATTACAGGTATAAGCACTGGTAGAGAATCTAGTGTTTTTGGCGTGTTTCAGGTTAATCTGCTTTCTTACTCTTTGTCTATTTTTCTTGCTAGTTAAAATGTATTGTAGAAAAACATGTTTGAATGAATTATATGGCTGAATGAATTGAATTCTTAATCACTAAGCACATCCATGTTTACCACACTAAGATAGGAGCAAGTGGCAGCATTCTTCAAAATTCCCACATCTGCAGCGTGTTCTGTTTTGATCCTGGAGGGCTGGTATTTGTTTTACTTTTCTTTATGCTTTGTGTATAAGTGAAATAATATAAGCTCATATTTTGTGATGGTTTTTTACTCCTTAAGTGGGTGAATATCATCCATATTGCATAGTTCATTCTCTTTGCTTTATGTTATTTTCTTTTGTGATAGTAAAAATTTTAAGTCCATTTCGATTTTAAAATTATCTTTAATTTCAAAAATATAACAAAATTCTAAGATTCTTGCTTATGTTAATGAGTTTCATGGGATGTTCCAATTGGGGCTAATGTTATAGGAGATGGATTTATGTTTTGTAAGACCTGGAGGTTGAGTTTCTAGGGCCTAGAGTGAGAGTGTGTTTGGCTGGTATCTGTTCTAGTATCTGGTTTCTATTTTCTGAACTGGTTGTACCAATTCGCATTTTCATAAATGGTCGACTTCGATTATGGCACATACTTGCTTACTGAAATTAAGTATAGTGTGTGTATAGCAGTTTTAGATTATAATATAAGTTTAAATTTGTATTTCCTTACAAGTAGTATTCCTACATATTTCATATGTTTGTTTGCCATCTCGATATTTCTGTGTGCAAAGTGCCTGTCTGTAACTTCTGCACCTTTTAGGACTGAATTTTTTTTTCACTTCAGAAATTCTTCATATAACATTGATAGGAAATTTAGTAGTACAGATTTGTGACTGTCTGCTCTGTGACTCAGTTTCTTATGCGTTGACTAATGTCTTTTGTTGAACTAAAGGTTCAATTTTAACAAAATTATCCATTTTATAAATTTTTCATAATTTACCCAGTTTGATATATTTATCTTTACTCAAAAGTTAGGATAATGTTCTATATTTCACTTTACAAGTTCTGTTGTTTTGCTTTTCATAATGGAGAGTCAGGACTCAGTGTGATAGCCTAGTGGCTAAATCCTCGCCTTGCATGCACTGGGATCCCATATGAGATTCATGTCCTGGCTGCTCCATTTCCCATCCAGTTATATGTGTGTGGCCTGGGAAAGCAGTAGAGGATGGCCCAAAGCCTTGGGATCCTGCACCCGTGTGGGAGACCCGGAAGAAGCTCTTGGCTGCTGGGTTAGGACTGGCTCAGCTCTGGCTGTTGCAGCTGCTTGGGGAGTGAACTAGAGGATGGAAGATCTTTGCCTCTTTTTTCTCTCTGTAAATCTGAGTCTCCGATAAAAATTAAATAAATCTTAAAAAAAGAAGGGCCAATTCTTTAGGAATTTATATCATTTTGCAATAATGTGTATCTAATAACAGTTTTAATGCTTGTGAAACAAAACTGACAAAACTGAAGGGAGAGGTAGGTAAATCTATCACTGTAGATGTGAAGACTTCAATATTCCTTTCCCACTAAGTGACAGTTTCATTAGAAACTCAGAGAGCAGATACTTACTTGTCATTTCTAAAACATCCTCTCCAACAGAAGCAGAATTATCTTCCTGTTAAGTGCCTGTGGAATAAACATCAAGACAGACGTTTCTGGGCAGGAAAACAAATCTCAAATAATTTAAAGGATTAGCATTTTACAGATTATGTTCTCTAATAAAAATCATATTAAATCAGAAATGAATCAAGGGACAATATCATGAAAATCATTAAATATTTGGTTATTAAATAACCTACTTTAACGCCACTTATGAGACAAGAAAGAAATGACAAGAGACATTAGTAAATATTTTGATTTTGCTCAAAATGAAAACATACAAATCAAACTTTATGCTGTTTGGCTGACGTAGTGATTGGAAATAAAATGAACTATTTATGGTGGTAAAAGAGAGACATCTAAAAAGCAAAGCAAATGAAAGCCAAAATGTATTAAAATATGGAAAGCATAAATATGAGTGAAAAGTTAAAATACAAAATTTGTAAAAATTAACAATTAAGATAACTAATAATATTCTGATATGTATAATATATCAAAATATTTATTGGGGCCTGTATTATTGGAGATAATTCTGTTATCTAACTTAATGTGTTTAATATAAATTCTGGATTATTTATGCTAGAGAGAGATGTATCATTTGCACTCAGAGTTTACTCATTCTCTGGGAACACCACCAAACCAGAAGAAAAAAAGAGACATTTTAAGAAGACTTTAGTAAATGGAAGAGCTTCTTGTCTTTTGAAAGCCAGAACAGAAACACAGGTTTCCTGCTGCAGCCTTTTAATTTGGTAGTATTAATATTTTTCATATCCATGACTTTTCTCTGGAATTTCTTGACTTTTCCTTCATCTACTTAGATTGTTTCCCATCTATAGTTGTCCCCTCCCCGCACATGCAGAATAACCTCTGTAAAACATTTCCTGTTTACATCCCTCTATTGTTCATCAGAGCCTTCTTCTGAAGGACTTGGCACACAAGGGCACTCAGGAAGCAACCCTTGATGGCCCTAACATCCCAGCAGTCAGGAACTGGAGTCTTTGCAGTGCTGTCGTTTGATTCTTTACACACTTTGAGCACCCTTTCCTTTTAACAGGAGCAGTTTCCTCATCTGCAAGTTCTCCTCTCTTCTAAAATTATGTTACTCTTACTGTTCTGTTTCTGAGGTCCGCTCAGGGCTCCAGGCTATTGTTCCGATGACATTAGATCCTGTGAGGAAGGATCTGGGCATCTTCCATCCTGTGTGAGAGATCCGAGAGGGAGTGGATGACCTCAGAGTTCTTGGCCTCTGAGGGCAGTCCAATTCCCCGTGGTCTCCTTGACTGTTGGGATATAGCCCTTGGTGCCCATACTAATAGTCCTTGGTGAGGATTGGGAGTCTGCATGGTTGGGATACAAGCCTGCTCCTGTCCGCCTGCTCCACTCTGGGGTACCCCCCCGCTCTGTGCATTTGACCTCTTGTTAAGGGGTTGTCAGGATCACTCTTGATTCCCTCTGTATGTCTTTATGGTTTTGCTAATGTCTAGCGCTGATTTGAATCTGTCATCTATAAGTTACCTGTTATTTTCTCGATAGGTTGTAATTAACATCTTCCTCACACTTTCTAAGGGACTTGGGAGGGGAGATTTCTCTGGTCGTTACTTAGTTCCAAGTTTGGATCCCACCTTCTCTTGCAGTGACCATCAGGGTTGCTCTGGAGCCCATCCCTCTCCCCCACCCAAAAAACAAAAAATAATAATTAGAGTAGACAGATAGAGAACAACAAGGAAAGCTTAGAACCAGACAGGAAACAGTCAGTGGAGACTCACATATACGTATCAGGTAGGACACAGATAAGTTACTCCTCACTAAAACATTGAGGATTTCTCTGCACACCTCTCCTAAAACTGTTCTGCACCTCAACTGTTGACATCTGCCTTGTTAGAGATATAAGCCAGTTAAGACTATCCTAAAATCTGCCAAGTTCAGTAAAAATTATGCTTCAACACTGTAAACTGCTAAATACAAAAATGAAAATAGACACACGAGACAGCTGAATAGTACCCTATAACCATTTTAAGGTGTATAGCAGCCGATTGTGTATAAACTAAAATTGAAATGTCAATGAAGTAGTCACAGGATGTGGTTAAGAACTTGCATTTTCTAACATATTGGTTATTCAATACCATGTCAATTAACTCCATAATGTTGTAAACTGTTGATAATATTATGTTGGGGCTTTTAAATGGTCGGTATGATATTCTGCTAGCTCTGCCTTCAGACCAGAGATGGTCTCCCCAAGAAACTATTGAATTGATCTGGACAATAAGATGTTGGACTCTATGCTTGGTTAAAATAATAATAATAATAATAATAATAATAATAATAATAAATTATGTTACTCTTGCTATGTTAAGTAGCTTGACCTTTCCCCTTGCTCTCATGGAAAGAACTATAGCACCCATTCCACTTTGTTGTCACGCCTGTCCTATCTTGCTCCTGGACTTGAAGAATTTCTCAAGGGTAACAACTCTGTTTTAGTCATCTTTAACATTTCCACTATGGCACACAAATACTACAGGCCACTCAACAATCTTGATCAAATCAACAAATAGATTATGCGACTTGGCAAGAATCTTATTGAACAGCAGACTGTGGCCTTCTGGAGCCCTGTTTTGAGTTAGGAAAATTCTCAACAACCTCTTTACCCATTACATCATTTGAATTAAGCTTCATTTGGAGGGGCAGGGGAGTGGCCAAGGATTCAACTTCACACTTCCTTTTCCTGCCTTTCCTAAACTGTCTGTTGAAGATATTTGATGATTTTGTTCTCCTGAAAGTTGTGATAGATTATGATGACCCATCACAGTTTTTTTTTTTTCCCTGCCAGTCACATTTGTAACCCGTGGTAATTTGCTTTCATTCTCAGAAAGTCTTTCTGCCAAGTGTCTGTATCCAGAACATGCATGGTCAGACCAGTATTCATTCTGGAACTTTATAATGAAGAGTTTCTCCTCTCCTCTTTCTCTTCCCCTTTCCTCCCCTCCTCTCCCTTTTGTTTCTCTGCAAATTTTTAAACTACATTTAGTGATACTTTCACATTTGAATTGGTACTGTTGGCAGTAGTTCAGGGCAAAGCTGTATATTGAGCTATGTAGCAAGTGGTGTCTCATTAACACACATTAAAAACTGCCTGCTGTTATGATTGAAATGGGTGTTTTCTGGGAACCAAACGCATGTGCTTATAGTAAATCCATTAGTGAGATGGATTTTAATTTGACCACAAGTATTACATGATATAAGTGTTAATACTCTGTTTTGGTTTTTATGTGAAAAAAAGTGAATTAAAATTGAAATGAGAAAATCCCACAATGAACATTAGAGAATTTAATGAAAAAAGAAAAAATTGGGGAAAGATGCAGGGATGACATCAGTATAAGCAAAGACTTGAGGTTGGTGATATTAACTGGCTAAGAGACATAAAATAATAGTTCTTTCTTTTGAAGACAGTCATAGTAAAAGAATTTTGTGCCTAAGAAGAGTTCTATTTGACAATTTTAACCAACTGATATACTATGGATCTATTCAGTGCTTAGGTTATTGTCCCAGTGCTCATATTAGAACCATACTGCCTGCCCAGCCCAATGTTCTTTCTGTAGTATTCTAGGTCTTACACATTTTTCTCATCTTCTTTGATTTTGAGTGCTGGGTCTTAAAAAAATATATACTTTTAGTAATATAGAGATACTACCTACAGGCAGCTTAGTACACGCCAGACACTGAGAATGTTGGAATATTCTAGTCTTCATTTTGTTGACCAGAAAAATGGTGCTATCCAAGATCATATAGTTTATAAAGCTCATGGTTCGATTCAGTGCATTAGTATCAACCTCAAACTAGAATGAAAATAGTTAATATCATGTAAATTTTATGCAAAAATGAAAAAGATCATAGACTCTAGCAGAAGAGAAATAAGAGACATTAAATGATGCACACTTGAGGGCCTGGCACGATGGCTCAGTGGCTAAATAGTAGAAGAATGCAGGTTCATGTTCCAGCTGTCCCACTCCGCATCCAGCTCCCTGCTTGTGGCCTGGGAAAGCAGTGGAGGACGACCCAAAGACTTGGGACCCTGTACCCACATTGGAACCCCAAGGAAATTCCTCGGTCCTGGCTTCAGGTTGGCTCATCTCTGGCTTTTGTGGCCACTTGGGGAGTGTATCAGAGGATGGGAGATGTTTCTGTTTCCTCCTCTTTGTAAGTCTGCCATTACAATTAAAAAAAAATGACACAGTTGTAAAAATGATTCATGATGAATTTTTTTTAAAAAAGAGTATTTATTTTTGTTTGAACGGCAAATTTTACAGAAAGAGGAGGGACAGAAAGAGAGGTCTTCTATTTACTGGTTCAATCTCCAAATTGTCCCAGTGGCCAGAGCTGAACTGATCTTACTTCGGGAGAAAAGGGCTTTTGCCACATGCATACAGAGGCCCAAGGGATTGGGCCATCCTACACTGCTGTCTCAGACCATCAGCAGGGAGCTGGATCAGTAAATCATCCATGTGCCCAGTGTCATGGCTCATTGGCTAAATCCTCATTTTGCATGCACCGGAACCTGTATGGGTCCCGGTTCGTATTCTGGCTGCTCCACTTCCCAGCAGAAATGAAATGAAGGTACGTTTTGTAACTTAGTCCTTTGCTAGCTGACTATTAGCAATAAACTACCAAATTATTTTCTAAAGATTTGATTTTTATTAGAAAGGCAAATATACAGAGAGAGGGAGAGACAGAAAGATTCTGCATTCACTGGAGGATCCCCCTAGTGGTTGCAATGGCTGGAGCTGAGCCAGTCTGGAGCCAATCTGAAGCCAGAAGCTAGGAGCTTCTTCCAGATCTCTCATATGGGTGCAGGGTCCCAAGGCTTTGGGGGGTTCTGGATTGTTTTCCCAGGCCAGAAGCAGGGATCTGGATGGGAAGTAGAGCAGGAAGACCATGGGAGTCTGGTGTGTGCAAGGCAAGGATTCTGCAACTGGGCCATTACACTGCGACAAAATTACCAGATTCTTTGGAGCTAACTTTTTTGGATCACATTTGGGGAGGTAAATGCTATTCCTTATCTCTGGAGTAGGGAAAAAAAAATGAGACCTTGTTAAACACAAAATTTACTAAAACTACCGTTAACTATATCCTTCATACTTCCAAATCAAGTAAGTTTTTAAAAAAAAAAAATAAAAATAGAACTATTGCTTTCAAGAAAAAAAAAAAGACCAGAACTTTGGGGTTATTCATAGTTGGTATAGTGGTCGAGATGTCTGTTGCGATTACTGTTTTCTTTATCTGAGACTGCCTGTGTGTAAGTCCTGGCTCCGCTTCCAAATTCAGCACTTTGTAATGTTCAACCTGATGAGTAGCTGTTGATGACTCAAGCGATTGGATCTCTGCTGTCAATGTGGAAGATCCAAATCCAAGCGCCTGTTCTGACCCATTCTCTACTGATGTTGCATTCAGGGAGTGAACCAGTGAATGGAAGATATCTGTGTGTGTCAGACAGTATCTCTCTTTCTCATTATTTCTGCCTTCCAAATAAATAAGATATCCAAAATAGCTTATGGAGGAGGAAGAAAATATAGGAGGTGAAAATACACATTATTTTTTATCCTGGGCATATAATGTAGTATCTATTCTACTTTCTTTTTGCCTTTCCTCATGTACCCATAGTAATTTTCTTCACCTAAGATATACAGGATAATTTTTAGGCAAAGGGGAATGTCAGAATTTCTTTTGACAAAGATCAAAGTTGTATGTGTCAATAGAGACTAAAAATATTCCCCCAAACACGAGGAAAACGTAAGGGCCAAAGCATATTGGTTCTTTATTTCTCATGATGGTTTAAAAGCAAAATATAATAGTGTCCATTAACTACAGAATGGAGATCAACCTTTTCCAGTTACTATGAAATGAGAATTACATGTTGCCTAGCTCTGGTTATAGTCACAGGACAGCTTTTTTGTTGTTGTTGTTACTTTATTAGTGTTGTTGCTTTGTTCTGTGTTTTGCAGTTCTAATGCACAATCCAGCATGTTCTTTTCTAAATTTAAAATCAGGTAGATTTTCAGTATAGCTCATGGAAAAGCAGGAAAGAGCACATTTTCACAGTTCCACGAACCGCTGAGATCTCATCATCTGACCTCTCACTGACTTGGGTGCCTGTAGAGAACTCTATTCATTGTGCCAGCTTGAAGCCCAAGTTGCAGTGGGCTTATCTGCATTTATGATCAGAATGCAGGAACAGCAATGAGGATTCCTGAGGCCTAATGCAGGTAAATACACTCTGTGCCATGAATACATCATAATTATTGAATGAGAGGAGGGAAAGAACAGGGCAGTGAACACCAAGGGTACACATCAGGGAGAGCCTGACTCATGAAATAGAAAGGTAGCAGAAGATTTCCAAATAAGGAGTTCTAGTATGGGAATTTAGAAAGTGCTAGAAGGCCTAGAGGAAGAAAAGAGGAAAACTAGAAGTCACATGAAGGCAGAATGATAACACCGAGAATAAGACACACCTCACACACCCTTAGGCTGTTGCTTTGCTGGGAAAATTGAGACCACAGATGTTGCTACACCTGCATGGACTTTAGGAGCCTATCATTACCCTACACTGCTGGGTAGAAGCTGCTGGAATTTCTGTAGAGGCTATTCCAGATGCTCCCTTATGTTTTACTAGCAATGCCTCTATTCAGCTGGACCTAAAAAGCAAGCCAGGCAATAAAGGACCTGGGAAAAGCAGCTTCAGTCCTTCAGCCCAGCTGTACAGATCAGAGTGTGGACGAGGAGGCAAACCACAACCCCTGCCCTTGGCATAAAACGGCCAAATCAGAACAACTTGAGAGCAAAATCCCAGCCAATAATGAGTTCTCAGGAATACCTCAGGGACGCAATACTTTTAAAGTTTGTTTAAATGTCTGGCTAAAGGCGTTTCAGTCAATGATCTATTTCAGGGCTTTCATTTTTTTTCTTGAAGATTTGCATAGATATTCCAGGCTTAAGAACCATTTAGTTTCTGTATTGGCTACTTTCCTTCCTTTTGTACTATATGAGCCTTACAGAATATAAAAATGAATGAATACAATTGTATTGCAATATAATTTATCTCACCAATACATGTGCTCAGCCCACAGGCCATGCTTTATACATATATTGGATACATACCCATCACCTAAGGAAGCCATGAAAATTGTTAAAAAAAAATATTGTTAGCAGAATTTAAATTTTGTGTTAATTTTTAATTTAATTAATGACATTTAACTGTTAATCTTTGAAGAATGAATGCTTCATAACTATAAAAAATTAACCTGTGTATGTCCAGTTTTAATTTGCTAATGATTTTGGAATGCTTATACATTTAATTCTGTTATTTTGCTGAAAAAGAAACAAGTTTAAAAATTTAGAGATGTTTACTAGAAAAAAAATTTTGTCTCATATCTCTTTGAAAAAAATAGCTGAGAATCAATTATAGAAAATGGAGACCAGTTAACAGGATTCCAAATATGTCTGGATGAAAGAAATAGACAGCTTAGTGTATAACAGGCCACAGTGGTAATCAGTGCTCTATATGAAAAGTCCAGAGTCGTAAGAATGCATTTAAAAATTTATGTACAAATTAAGACTGGAAATCTGACCCTTGCCTTAAAATTTATTTAAAAAAAATTCTATAATGTTTCTGACAATAATTTATTACTGCAACATGACATGGAATATCAAGAAAAATGCTTTAGAGGAATACTTAATATCATTGTGGATATTTTCTCAAATTTGTCCTATATCATAAATTCTGTTAATACAAGCAAAAGTTGAACTACTGTTCAATTCTTAATTCCACATACAGTGTCTTCTTAGAGCCTCTTTAATTTTGGCTATGCCTGACAAATCTGGGTGTAAAACTACAATAGGTTTTGTTAAAGAGTATTTGTTTTCTCTTTTGTGTTGAATGTTTGGCTATTCCTTAGTCCTTTGACTCTCAACATATAAACATATGTCATCAATAACAGAAACTGAGCATACTGTGGGTACAGATTTATGAGGTATATATCATCTTAGAAGAAAGACTAAGTCTTCATAATCTTGCAAACTCAAATAGGTTTGTTTTAGCAGAAATGAAATACTAGATACTGCCTAATGTATATATTTTCATTGAATATTTAGCAAAACATTAAATAGTATTTGTCCTATACCTGCTACATTCATTTTTGTTCAACATCTGTTATATTTGTTGTAATGGCGTAACGCTTTTTATTTCTTCCATATTTTGTATTTTGCATTTTTCTCAACTTATTTGAACAGTTTCCACTGGATATTTCCATATGTAAGATAATAGGGCAGAGTTTGCTTTTATGATAAAAATGGGGTCTACAGAAAAAGTTTCAGATACTTCCATGGAAACATGAAAGTATTCAGAGTATGTATGTCAGACCTTGCCAAATTACATACTAACGCGCATGCACACACACGCTCTCTCTCTCTCTCTCTCTCTCTCTCTCTCTCTCTCTCTGTTGTTTTTGGTTGAACCAGCACTGCCTTTTTCAAGTGAATAACAAGGTTCAAGTTTTTCAAGCTAAAGAAGGAATATAAGTAGAATTTATTGTTGAGTATTTGACCCTTCCTGTTTCCTCAGAAGTGATTAATTGACAAGAAACTTTTGAATAAAGGAAAACTGCTTGAGGCTATAGCCCAATAACAAGGGAAAGATTGAGTGAATGTCTTGTAATGATTTAAATTTCGTTGTAAGGTTCAGTGAGTCCCAGAGCAGAGCTCATGATTAATTCATATGATAAATCACAGGTAGATGGAAAAAAATTTCCACACTTCAAGCACTGAACGTTGCTTAAATAAGAAAGACACGCTTGCAGCTGTATAGTTCTGCAGTGTTGAATGGAGAACATTCATAGAGCCAAGGTCATTTCCTCTTGACTGGAATATCATTCCTGTAAAAGCCAAGTATGGCTGGAGGGCAGAGAACCAACTTCCCCAAAGGGAAGAGGAATTGTCCTTCTTGCAATGATGATCAGACTGTGACAAAAGATACAGTCTGATCAACATGGCATTTCTCTATTATCAATCACATACTAATTGGGAAAAACAAGAACAATCGTATGTATGATGTTCAGTACCGCCCTGCGGGGCCAAGGCAGTGGCTCTGCTCTGTGAGGATCTTTAACACCTCACCATCACAACTTTCAGAAAACCCAGTGACTGGAACAGGAAGGGATGCCTAAGCCAAGCAATTAAAGCTGATGTTCCTGGGAATACTTTACTTACGAAGTCACTCAGAGTTACTAATCTACATAGTATTAAGAGGTTGCTAAATTGCTGATGAGTTTTATTGGCTTACTATGTCATATTTGTGAATTTTTGTGTGGTACAGTGTGCTATTTTAGCATGTATGTAGAGTATAAAGTCATCAGACAACTCACTTTTCAGATTTCTTATCTTGCCTTTGTGTGCTTTGTATATTGAGTTTATCAGTTCCTCTTCCAGTTCTACAGTACATTTTTGTGAATTAGAGTTGTCCAACTATGCTACAAAAAAACAAGAATTTGTTCTGTCTGTGCCTTTTTTATTTTTGAAGAAATATTGATCATATTTATAGCAGCACTTTTTTTTTCTCATGTGCTTGTGGGTTGTTTCCCAGCATTTGCTTATTTATTTAGAAATGCAGAAATAGTGAGAGAAATGCTGAAATATTGAGAGAAATACAGAGACAGAAGCAGAGAGAAAAATGTCTCCCCTCTAGTGGTTCACTCCCCAGATGACTGTCATGAAGCTAGTAGCCCAGCTCTACTGAGTCCTACCAGATTTCCCACGTGGATCCCACAGGATCCAAGCAGTTGGGTCTTCAACGCTGCTTTCTGAGGCACATTAGCAGGCACTCAAACCTGTATGGGATGCTGGCGTTGCTGGAAATGGTTAAACCCACTGAATATCCACACTGGCCTTATCTGACTTGTTTTAGTACTTGTACAGTCTTCCTCCAACTTCCTGACATCCTTTCCAGCCTCAAGTAATCACTATTCTGAGTTCAAATCAACTTTTTTCTTTTGTTTTGTTAACTTTTTGATGCCAGGCAAAACGTTGTATTTGTCTTTTTGTGTCTTACGTATCTCAAAGCGATGACCTTCAATTCTGACATTTTTGTTACAAATATCAGGATTTCATTCTTTCATGGTTGAATAATATTCCATGGTACAGGTATATATTCTGTATTTTCTTTATCAGTTCTTTTGTCACCTCATAGTTTTTTTTATTGCTAAGCACTTATTTCCACACTAAGCATTTTTAAAACTTGTGGTTTGATATTCATTTCTTTTAATTTTTGTTCCTAAGCAAATTGAATATGAAACTATCTTCATCAATAGGATTTAAAGTCCCTGTTTTGCGATGTCACAAGATGAATAAAGCTTTTGTAACTATGTCCTTAAAAAACTATGGTGTGGTGATCTTCCCTGACCTTTTTGCTATATTGACTCTATTCTATAAACTTGGGCTACTGCAAGTTTCTATTTAAAGTTGTCAGTTCTGCCAGAGCTATAAGTAAAAATAAAAAATAATTATCTAAGCTCTAGCATCCATTATACTAAGGAATATTTCTAAGACAAACGTAAAGAACTGATCAACCGCTATGTCTTGGAGCTATTAAGTATCTCTGAACTTCTGTTATATTGATATTCTGGATAATGAAAGATCCTCTACCTGCTGACTTAATACAGATTTCCTTAGCAGCTTTACACACTAACAGCTTATAACAGCCATTTGCCTTCCTGCAGCATAGTAAGTTGCTATCATAAAATGGTTTTCTATCTTATAAATCCACTGAGCTGCTTTTTTTTAGGGTCCCTGATAGACCTCAATAGCATGAGCTGCAGGCAGAATTTGGAATGGAGCTTGCATGAATGAATTCATGCTGACTAGAGAGTTAACAGTACATTATAATGTTAAATGACAGAGTCCAGGGACATTTCAGTGTAATATATGGGTATACATGCTGAAAGGACTTTCCATTGCCTTTCCCCTATACCTATCATGTTCCATTACTTAGTTTTGTCTAATCATGTCCTATTTTCCTAACTCCTTAAATTCCAAATCCGTTTCTGGATGGTGAGATAGATTAAGTTTGTTAGTATTTCTCTCCTTTCCATATATGCTTATATTAATTCTTTTCTTAGAATTTGCATACAAGCTTTGTGCAGTGGCAGAATCGTGGCCAAAGAGGTTTATCCGAGGCATGATTGTTGCTAAAATAATTTGCATATAGTGTTTTTTTAAAAATAGTTACTTTAGGGCAGGGAATCTATTAGTTCATTCTGTAGATGCTTGCAGGACCCTCAGGCAAAAGCACCTACTCAGAGCTGGGATCTCAATCCTGACCTGTTACATGATTGTCTGTGATGTAACTGTTTAAGTCTACTGCTGCCTTCAACAGTGAACTTTAGCACCAAGTAGAATCAGGAACTCACAAAGAACTCAGTGACTGATAGCCCTCATTCAAAGTTCCTGTTGTCCCGTTATAAATTTTGTTCTTCCAGGAATGAAAAGATGACTCATTCACTTAGTAGTGACTGTGACTGAAGGTTTTCATTTGTTTTCCAAGCAAATTAAGCTAACTTTTTGTGAGATACCAGTATGTGACAGGTCAGTAGTTCACAGACATGAATATATACTATATCTGCTTTTAAACCAAAGTACTACCCATATATATTAACCATGAAAACAAATGACTTAAGCTCAATCAAACGTCATAGATTAGTAGACTGAATTAAAAAATAAAACCCATCTGTTTGTTGTCTAGAAGAGACACATTTCACCAACAAAAATCAATGGAAATTATATCGCATGGGTTTTGATATTTTGTTTGTTTCATCTCTTCAAAAACACTTTCTTCTGATTAAATTCTTCAATGACTCATAGATCATACAGCAGCATCTTTTCTGCAAGAAGGTTTTTGATTTTCATTTCTTCAGCTGCATGTTAGTCATTTAGTAGCATGTGTTTAACTTCATAATGTTGTTCATTTCTTTTTTCTTCCTGATGTTGATTTTGTTTTGTGGCTTTTCATTTAAGGGGATGTATAGTACCTGTGTAATGGAGCATGTCATATCTAGTAACATGTTATTTAACTTCATGGCATCGTAAATTTCTACTTTCTATTGCTGATTTTGTATTATGACTTTTCATTTGAGGGGATGTACAGTAGCTGTGAAATGGAGACTAACATATCCAGATGTGAGGATACAATGTAGTATTCATTTCTACTTCCAGACAGAGATGGACTAACAATGAAACTGTTTAGTTTATCTTGACAATAGGATGCTGGACTCTCTGCCATTGTCCATGCCCACAATGATGGACATATGACTGTGTATGAAGAACTATGCTTTAGTAATGATATAGAGGAACTTGGTGGGGTGGGGGAATTGGGGCTCAGATAAGGGAAATACCAGTAGCCTATGGAACTGTATTATAAAATGATAATAACAATAAAAAATAAAATGAAAAAAAAACAAAAAGGCAATTTACTTTAGATATGGTGCAGAAATTCTGTCATCAAGAAGTTGGATAAAGGTGAAAATAGGCAAGTGTGTAATAAATGTGCAAGTGTTGCTGGAAGATAGAAAACCTGCCCTTGTTTTGCCCTAGGTTATTTTCTTGTATTTAGGCTCTGACCTGTTATTGCCTTCTCAAGCAGTTAAATCTTGCCTTCCTTTATCTTCTCTCCCATGGTTTGTTGTTTTCCCCTAAGCTTGTATCTTTCCAATATTAACAAAATAGCATAAAAACCCTTGAAATAGGTGCTTAGACTTTGGCTGTTCTCTCAACACACACACACACACACACACACACACACACACACACACACACACCAATTGAGAGAGAGAGAGAGAGAGATTGAGAGAGAGAAACAGATGTAGGAGACTCTTTAAACACCAACACAAAGACCACACTTCAAATTTTAGCATGCATCAGAATTTCCCAGGAATATTTTCTTGCTGAACCCCAACCGAAAGATTCTGATTCACAAGTTGTAGTGCAATGGTGATGATGCTGACTGAGGAATCAACATGGTACAAGTGATACCAAGGCATCTCTACAAAAGAAAAAACGAACAAAAATAAAGTTTAGCAGACTGACTTTCAGAGAGACAACTGTGTTTGTGTTGTATTTCCTTTAACATCAATTATATCTGGCAGTAAGCTGGCAATCTGGCACTTCAAAAATATAAAGTTATGACTTGAATCATTAAAAAATATAAAGTTAAAACTTGAATCATTTGCTGATTGCTTTGGCATACATACTCCCACCACAGTGTATTTGATGATACAAATATCATATAAGTCAACTGGAAATTTGGAAGATATACATACATTTAGCATTCTTATGAACATGTTGGAGGCAGACAGTACACCACTGTTAATGGACAGGGAGACATTTACTACTGGAAGAGCTTGTCATTGGCGTAGACGAAACTCAAACAACCCCAGAGCTTGTCTGTTGAATTTATCTTCCTTCTCTACCTTTGTCTTTATTCTGCTCTTCCCTAAATTGGTCTTTGTTCTGGGAAATCCTAATGTGCATTTTCTGTTCAGTGCCACAAATTATGTGTGTATATACAATGGAAGTTTGGGTAATATGTTATGTTACATGTGTTATTTACTGTCCCATAAATCATGAAAACTTTCCATCCCAAGAACTGAAAAAAAAAAAAAAACAGTTTGGTTGAAAAGATTGAGGGTGGAAGAGAAAGGATGGGCTGGATATCATAGTCTGTGAACCTTTCAACATTGACTCCTACTTTGGTCTCATTTTGGAATAAATAAGCCCAGGAATTACACAGCTAGGATACTATCATTATTTTCAATTCATAAACTTTCCAAATATATTCATGTATTTCCTATCTCCAGAATACAGGGAAAGAAAGCAGTAATGACTATTCCCTCTGCTGGCTAGATGTCCATATTCTCGCCAGTCTGTCCAGCAGTACCAATCAGAAAAACAGAAGGCACAACTGCGTGAAAGCCCTGGGCAGCTTTGTAAAGTCTTTAAAGCCTGCTTGCTGCTCCTTCATTCAAACTGTAGGGATTTTTTTTTTTTTGGTCATTTTGTAAGCTCGTAGTACAAAGCTCATAGAGCGCTAGATTCATAGCCCACCCTCAAATTACAGTAGTCAAAGCACCAAGCAAGGTGCATTACTGTTTTATTGAAGTAGAAGAGCAGACTAAAACAACACTGGATTATACTTACATGAACTTTCTTGGCTGGTGGGGAGCAAAATTGAGAACAATTTTCTTTGGAATACTTACAAAGATTTTCATTTAATGAACTTTGGGACTGATATTGTGGCACAATGTGTTAAGCCACCACTTATAATGCTGGTAAACCCATGTCTGAGTGCTGATTCAAGTTCCAGCCATTGTGCTTCTAGTCTACCTAATGTACCTGGGAAAGCACCCGAGATGACTCATGTATTTGAGCCACTGCCACCATAATGAGTGGCTAAGCGTGAAATTCTGTTTGGGAAAGCTGTTGTTAATCTGAAATTTCTTCCTGATTTTATACTTGACAAATGGTGTGTCTTAATGGAAGATGTTAAGTTAGTGGCTGGTTGGTACAGAATTGAGAAACAGTGGCTCGGAGTTTATCCACATTACTTGAAAGTTTGGACAAAACTGATCATTTGTCTTAAAAAAGTCATGTGTCCTTGACCAATCATCTTCCGATGCAGATAAGGCTACTCAAGATGAATGAAGCTCTTGTGCATTGTGGCATCCTCAGGGTTCATTATGTAAAATGGTTTTTCTCCAGAAATGATTTGTGCCTCAAAAAAAAAAAAAAAAAGAATCTTAGCAAGCACAAACAGGATGAACAAACTCATTAGAGAATTTCTCTTCAGTCATTGCACAAACTGTCATGATGCTTTTTCATACTGACCACATAAATTTGTGCTGCAGCTTCCCAAAAAAACAGTTCAGGTAAATTTAATTTTACATGTACTGGTTTCGAGGCATCTTTGTCCTTTCTTTCCTTCATTCTTTCTCGATCTTTCTTTTTTTTTTTTATTGTTAAACACATTGTATTATGTGATACAGTTTTATAGGCACTGGGATTCCCCCTACCCCTCCCCTTTCTCGATCTTTCAATGCTAACTTCTTGAAATTTAGTCCCCTAAAATATTTAATTAGGAAGCGAACCCTGGAGGAGAAACACCTAACAATTTTAAATATCAGTGGGACTTGAAACCATTACCAGGGATCTTCTGTTCTTGTTTCTAACTCACAGAAAAATCTGCACTCATGAACAAATGGCTTCTGTATCAGAACATGTCATAGTAGGTATCTTTGACTGCCATTCTAGGTCATAAGAGGCCTTGGCTATAGTAAGCAATCTCTCATCACTCTATTTTTAGAACTTCTGAAAATTTTCTTTATTTGAAAGGCAGAGAGAGAAACCACTCTGTTGATACACTCCCCACATAGTCCCTAAGGCCATGACTGGGCTACGATCAAAGCCAGAAACTGGGAACTCAATTTGGGTCTCCTATGGATGTGGCAGGAACCTAGTTTTGAATGATCACTGCTGTTCCTCATGGTTTGCTGTGCTTTTGATGACTTCCAAAAGTCCTTACCAACACCTGTATCTTACAGAGTGCTTCCTGTTTGACGGTTTCTGTGTGCAGATTTAGGTCCCTGATCCATTTAGAACTGATTTATTTGTAAGGTGTGAGGTTGGACCTTATTTCTGCAACAGATAAGCCCATGAGATATAAGTAAAGGTGTTAGGTGAAGCTTCCAGAGAAATTTTTTTAGAAGGGGCTGACTGGGCCCAGTGCATTAGTCTAGTGGCTAAAGTCCTCACCTTGCATGCACCAGGATCCCATATGGGTGCTGGTTCTAATCCCAGTGGTCCCACTTCCCATCCAGCTCCTTGCTGGTGGCCGCTGGTGGCCTGGGAAAGCAGTTGAGGATGGCTTAAAGCCTTGGGACACTGTATCTGTGTGGGAGATCCAGAAGAGGTTCTGGGCTGCTGGCTTCCAGCTCCAGCCATTGCGATGGTTGGGGAGTGAATCATCAGCCTACCTATCTGTGCCTACCTCTCTTTTGTTTAAAGCAATGTTGGAGTTTTCTGTTGTCTGCAGCCAAACCTAAGCCAAACTCCCATGATCTCTGTAGCCAAGCCAGGACACTCTCCCCACCTGCGCCAAATGCTGCATGCTCATTAAAATGGATACCTCTACTCTCTTAAAAAATAACAACAAACAAATCAACCAAAAAAAAAAAAAGCCCTACGTTTATTTATTTATTTTTCACTTGAAAAGCAGAGTTACAGAGAGGAAGTTAAGCCAGAGAAAGAGTGAGTTTGGAAGAGAGAGCTTTTCTAGCCACTGATTCACTCCCCAAAGAGTTTCAGTGGATAGAGCTGGACTGATTCTGAGTCTAGGAACCAAGAGCTTCTTCCAGATCTCCCATGTGGGTAGAGGGGCACAAGTACTTGAGCCATCCTCTGTTTCCTTCCCTGGCCATTAGCCAGGAGGTAGATAATAGTATAACCACTAAGACTCAAATTAGTGCATATGGGATGCTGGCACTACAGGAAGAGGCTTCCCCAGAGCACCAGCCCAAGGGTACCACTACTCTGGCTGATACCCAGTTGGCAGTGTCCTTTCTGCCCTTTAAAGCCTCCCATCCTTGGAGACCTACTTCCTCCAGTAGGAATCTTTAGCTACTCCAGGCTTCACTGGCTTCTCTCCGCTGGACAGCCAGGCCTTACCACATTGTACAGTTTGCCAGAAGGCCATGCCCCGAGCACTGTCATATCTGATGACCATTGCGAGTCAGCTCCCAGAGGGCAGGACCAAGTCTTCTACAGCTCGAGTTTTCTCTAATGAGGAATTGCATTTTTCTTCCTTGTGTTAAAGCATGTTGAATGTGTACCTACTACTTGCAAATACCAAAAGCAAAAAAAAAAAAAAAAGTGCATTTGAGATAAAACAATGTATTATTATATTTATCATAACATTTCCCAAAGGACTAATATATATATATATATTAGTCCATATATATGTATATATATATATATACATATTTCCAAAAGAAACCTTTCATTTACGTCATTGAACCCTTCACTATGTCATTAATGATTGCCATATAACCAAAAGAATGGCTTGCTTCTTCGTGTAATAAAAATTCTTAACAGTTCACTGTTGTTTTACGCAGATGTGAGGCAAGTGTGTATTTTAAGATGGGCCCATTCAGCAGTGGGTCACGCTGTCCCCAACACATTCCAGGCTCTGGTACCAGTTGACAGACTAGAAGTATCAGTTGGATGAAGCTGTCCTGGTGTCATTTTGTTTTCTTGGTAGATTCTGCCCAAAGTGGTCATAGTTAAAATACAGAATATTTTCTGGCATTCAAATAAAATGTCCAAAAACTAACAGCTATGTATTATTGCCAGTCATCAAACAGTTTGCTTTTACTTCACAAAATACCTACTTTAAGTATAATTAGTAACTGTTATTATTTCTTTATCCAAATTATGTTTTCAGATTTTGAATTTGCCTCCTTCAAAGGGCTTTCAAAAACAATTTTTGATGTGGTTCAAAAGGGAAGCATAGCAGCTTGGTAGAATGCAAGGTTCCTGCATTTGTGAGAAAACTCTTTTTGGACCTAGCTTCAGAAATAAAAAACGTAATCTGGTTGCATCAGCATATTACCATGATATTTATAGTTCTTCCACAATAAATCCACTAAAATCTCATGAATACTTTTTTTCTTCTGAGGAAAAATAAAATCTTCATTTTGTAAGACTAAGTTGGTTCTAGATAGATTTTGTCTTGGAAAATTTTATTTTTTAAATTCATAAGGAAATCTCACTAATCTTATGAAGACTTTTAATAGATGAAATTCTGATCTTCATCCACATGGTTCACTCAAGAATGAACAATGTTTTCTTATGATCTCCAGCTTAATTTATATTTTAATATTTACCGCTTCCTCTTATTCCTCTCTCTCTCTTTCTCTCTCTCTCTCTTCTCTGTTTCTTTCTGTAACTTCACTGTGCTTTTAAACAGAAGTTATTATTTTTCTTTATTTCCAATTATTCTGTGGAAAACTACCCCTCTTTCAGAAACTCCACAACTCTTTCAGGATTGTATTTGTTCAACTTGGGGAGTACATTGCACTGACGGTGAAAGGCGATGCTCCTGCCACATTTCTACTTCAGTTTTACAAGATGTTGTTTTTGCTACAACTTCATCCCTCACTTAGATACTTGAGCTAATACTTTAGTAATTAAAACTCATAGGCAGGTGAGGTGAAAAGTTAGTCATCCTCTTTTGTAATTAGAACATGTGAAAGTGAATATTCAAGAATGACTTTGGAACTGCCCTGGAAGGAGAGGATTCAGATATGATTGATAAGCAAAAAATTAATTCAATCATACAAACAGAAGGGTGTCTGTGAGTGTGTTATCCACAACCTGTTCCTAGTTAAGCACTTTAAAAAAAATA
This sequence comes from Ochotona curzoniae, assembly GCF_017591425.1. Taxonomy (NCBI): domain Eukaryota; kingdom Metazoa; phylum Chordata; class Mammalia; order Lagomorpha; family Ochotonidae; genus Ochotona; species Ochotona curzoniae. The sequence goes on along the minus strand of NW_024465582.1, from coordinate 18,859,484 downwards.
TTAAATAAAACTTCACAGATTTGTAGGGAATTTTCCTTTGATTATTTAGATGTGAAAAAACTTATAGTCTAATTGATCAACACTTATGCTGGCTTCTGTTGTCAGCTAAAACTGTGGCCCTGCTGGATTAGCTACCAAGTTGATAAGACATCAATAAAATTCCCCTATTTTGGTAGGTTTTCATTTTCGTTTCCTCTGCATCTCTATGTTTGCCATTGGATTGTAAATAGAAAAATATATTCCCTTAGTGGTTATGTTTGAGCCTTAGGCTATTTCATTTTCTTTTATTGAACAAGAGGTCTCTCTTCATTTGGATGAAGTTATCAAAGAACCAGGATTGTTTAATTTTAATTTTTAAAAAAGATTTATCTTATTATTGGAAAGTCAGATATACAGAGGGGGAGAGACAGAGAGGAAGATCTTCTGTCCATTGATTCACTCCCCAAGTGGCCACAATGACTGGAGCTATACTGATTTGAAGGCAGGAGCCTTCTCTGGGTCTCCCACACAGGTGCAGGGTCCCAAGGCTTTAGGCCATCCTTGACTGTTTTCCTAGGCCACAGGAAGGGAGTTGAATGGGAAGTGGGGCTGCCGGTATTAGAACCAGTGCCTCTGTGTGATCCTGGTACATTCTAGGTGAGGACTTGAGCTGCTAGGTTACCACACTGGGCCCAAAGAACAATGATTTTAACAACACTACCTAGTTAATTTCAATGTTATCTGTGTATCTTTCCAAAAGGAAAAAGATGGTTTGAAGTTATAAATCCAATTATATCAATAGATTTGATTTCTGTCTCAATTTGACATAAAATCTTTTATTTCATGGCTAAATCCCACTCCAGATAATATGATCTCCCTAAACAAATTGAGCAAGAAGATAATTATGATTTGGGGATAGAAACTGTTGTTTGACATCATCTAGTGGTTGGGATTGTGAATCTTGGTGCTCAAGTTCTGGTGAACTGGTTTACCAATTGGAAATGAATATGATCTCCTGCTTTAGTTACCTCTTCATAATGTTCCTTTAAATTATCTTCTGGAAATCTATTAAACATTTGCTCCTCTTCCTCTATCTCAGAGTTTCCGTTCTCTGTCCAGGACAACATGTAATCATGCCCTCATTTACAATCACAGTAATGATATGTTTGTTATAAAGAAGAAAGTGTAGACTCCGTTTTTTGTTTGCTTTACAAAATGTTTGGAAGAATTCAGAGCTTTTTCTTTTTTCCTGCCTATGGCTTACTTTTCTGTATCATTGAATTCATGACTGGCTATAGCACTTGATCTGGACAATGAAATGTGAATAGGATTGGTCTGAGATACTCTGACTGGAAATTTTATGAGTCTATTTGTCTTTGTCACTCCCTTTTCGATTTAGAAGATTCCAGATAAAGGCTGTCATCAATTTGTGCACAAGAAATTGAGTTGCACACAGATAGAGTTGTTGTATCAGTTGAAATGTATCTGTTTCAAATGGACACATAATATTCATAATGGATAGGGCATAAAATAGTTCGTTCATGTGTGCTTGCAGTGATCAACTTTCAGCGGTATTTCTGTCACCTCAAACTCATTTCTGTGAGTTGTGACTTCACACTCTGCTGATTATTTTGAAACACACAATGACTGATTATATACTATAATCGCTCTGCTGTGCTACAAAATACTAGAACTAAACTGTTTTAAGTCACTGAGAGCCTTTCAGTTGTCTTTTACTATACAAAATTGTAAACAAAATGAATCAATACAGCTCCTTGACTTACAACTTACACCTGCGAAAATGTATTATTAGCACTCACATAAAAGGTATTTAAACATACAGGAATGCAGACACTGATCATATTGGGGAAGAGCATTAGAAAGTTAGAAGCAAAGTTATCATAATCATGTCACCAAATGTGAGCATTAGGGTTGGGCATTTGGCCCAATAGTTAAGGTGCTATTTGGGACATCAGCATCCCTTATCAAAGTGATTTGAGTTTAATTCTGATCTGCTTTCACTTACGTTTCCTGCTAATGAACACCTGGGAGGTAGCAAGTGATGATTATAATAACTTGGTCCTTGCCACCCATCTGGGAGATCTGGATTAAGTTCTAGATTCTTGGCTTTGATCAGATCCAGGCTGTCTATTGCAGGGATTTGAGGAGGGAACTAAGCAGTTAAGTCTATGTATCTATGTCTGCTTCTCTGTGTCTTTTTCAAATGAAATTAAAATATATTTTAAATGTTTAAGGATCCTAAGCTCATTCATGCAATACCATACAGCCTATTTTGATGGTATATATTTAGATATGTAATTATGCTAGCAAAATAATCATGAATGCCAAGAATATCTATAGGAAACATGAAAGACTAAATTGAGAAGTCACACACTTCTGTTGACAAATAAGTAGGGCACATGTGGAATAAGAGATGTGCCGTGATCTTTGAGTTACCTTTAGAGTAACATGAAGAAGATTTAAGTGTGAAAACTATTAGTGTCCATGCTCTCTTCTCTTCTCTTGCTCACTGTCCTTTCGAATCCTAATCAGATACCATTTGGGTGCAATACATCTTCAGACATGAGCCTAATAAGTTAATGTTCATGCTAAAGTCAGTTCCAGACAGAATTGGATGCTCAGATCAGAGTGTAGCAAATTGTCACTCAAAGATTTTATTAAAGCAGAAAACTTCTCTGCCTTGTTCACTCCTTACTGTTTATTATTTGCTAGATTGTCTTTGCATATTTAATATATTCCGAAATTTGAAAATTAGATTCACAGAAGCTATTCATTCAATATTAAATGACCTAATGATCTGGTTTCTCTAATGCTATGTCTCCTGCTTTATAATTGCCCAAATCTTCTCAGATACACTTCTGAGTTTTATGGCTTAATTTCTCATCACATGCCACATATATTGGGGACAGAGAGTTGACTAAATACAATGTTTGCTTCAATGGTGTGTCCCCATCCTGAACCTTTTTGCTCTCGGATTCTTCTTTCCTCTGCTCTTATGTATGAAAGGGAAGCCGCCCCTGTAAGTCTACAGTTCACACTCTTCTTCGAGAGCTAGTTCTGGCTGGGATGAGCCAACAGGAACACTGGCTGAAACTTTGATGACAAACAAAGGAAGAGTCCAAGACACCCTTCACCTTCCCGTTTCATCTGTGCTGTGTTTGCTGTAGGTCTGTATGACCCCAGCTTTACTGGAAGGTCCGTGAGTTTCCAGATCCTCCTAAGCGACTCTGGTTCTCACAGTGCAACAGTCCTATCTTCTGCCTGTGAACTTCCAACCCTTGGATGTCAGATGCTTCCTTCTGCTGCTCACTTGGAGGGGACAGCCCAGCCTCCTGTAACCCATGTACCTAGTCTCTTGTAATAAGTACCCTCCATTAAGAAGAATTAATTTCTGTTTTCCTGTTTGAACCTTTATGTGGAAATTTCTATAAAGGTTAGTTACCATTCTTTTGTTTGAAATATCACGTATTGTAACAAGGGAAAAGTGAGATCTGATAGATTACTTTTGTTTCTCTTGATTCTGAGTTCATCGTCTGCAGTACAAATGCTTTTTCTCAAGGACTCAAAACTTCTTTTTTGGTCTGTGTGGTTATGGTGAAGACAGGGGCAAATTACACTTACATGTTTCTAACTGAGTGAAACTGCTCTTTCTGATTAAAACTGTTGTTGCTGCTATGGGAATGATTATGTTTGAGCCAGAGGTATCCTCTTTTCCGGGGCGAGGGATAAAGCTATCTAGCAGAGATCAAATGAGGCAGTTGTCTTTGTATGTGATCCTTGAAAGTCCTTCAAGAGTATGATTCTGATCAAAGCCTCAGGTCCTGACTGACCACACCTTGGCCATAGCTCTCCCTTTCTCCACCTGAAGAATAATGACAATTCCAGTTCCAGGCTGAGCACTTCAGATCACATCTCTACTATTAGCCACATCCACGAAAGATTTCATTGTGGTCCTCGAACCTTGTCTTGTAACATTTGCATTCGCTCAAAGATGAGAATGATGCGGGCATCAGCAGGTTTGAAATAAGCTCCTATTTCTGTACACAGTTAACACAGCTCATGTCTATATATTTCTTCAGAAAGCTGTATGAATTTGTGTCAGACAAGAGTAATGAAATGGAATGTTGTTTACTTCTCCTTGGAAAAGTGGCATCTCATGATGTAGTTCCTGCTTTGCCATTTAATGAGTTTTGAGAACTTGAACAAATTATTTAATATCTCTAATTCTTCATTGTATCATCTGGAAAACAGCATTTAAGAAATCCACAACACCTAGTAAACATCCTTGAAAGTTAAACACAACGATGAACAAAGAACTAAACTTGGTGTCTGCCAGTTTCAGAGTGAACACTCAAGATGGTGATGATGATGATGATGATAAATGTATGAAAGAGTAGAATGAAAAGACTGACAAAAATGATTACGTATGATCTGAAAATTTTTAAATTCTTTGCAAAAATGGCACATATTTATAAAATTATTTAAAATATGAGTTCATATATGCTTGTCTTTCTTATAGAATGAAGTCCACAGAACACTTAGGTCCCTTCCCATCAAAAGTTTACAGCCAAATAAGGTCCTGTTTTCCTCTTGTTTACTTACGTAAAGTAGGAATCTACTGAAGGACCTGGAAATGGTAACACAGCCAGTTTGGTGCTATTTAAAAGGTTCAAACTAATCTCACGACACAGCGCAGACATTCCCCCTGTCTAGTTGTGGCATTCTTCTGGGAGTAATACAGTGCAGGGCAATCAAGTTCAGTGTTGAGAAGACTCTTTGCTAAGCTGCCTCCTAGTAGAATAGATGAAATTTGGCAGTCTTTATTCCGCCCCCGCCCCACATTTATCTGTTTTAAAAGTCAGAGTTACGAGGGGGTTGTGGGGGAACACAGAAAGATCTTCCATTAGCTGCTTCACTCCCCCAGATGGCCACAATGGCCAGTACTGGACAAACTGAAGCCAGGAGCAAAGCATTTCATCTAGATCTCCAATGTGGATGGCAGGGACCCAAGTGCTTCTGTTGTTTTTGCCAGGCCATTAGCTAGGAGCAGGCAGGATCAGAAGGAAAGTGTGGGTGCTTCCCCAGTGGAAAGAAATCAGTGCCACTTTGGAATGTCAGCATCACAGGTGCTAGGTTTACTGGGCAGCCCTTTTTTGAATGGTGGAAACCTTTTCTACCTTCTCCATAGTTCCCTCAGATTGTACCTTAACTGAAGAGTAAAGTAACTATCCGAAGACCTTTAATTGACTCTAACTCAGATTCTGGAATTCCCAACTGCCAATGCTTCCCTCCTCATTTTATAATTTCATCTTTTTTTCCATCACCTAATGAACTTTAGACAGGATAAATCCCAATTTCTTCATTTGCCATCATTGACAATTGGATCGCCCCACCCAGAGTCATCCTTTCAGTGACGAAACTCCAGCTTACATTTTTTTCTAAGATTTGTTTTATTTGCATTTGAATGGTGACATTACAAGGAGAAAAAGAGAGAGAGGGAGGGAGAGAGAATGAATTGATCTTACATCCACTGGTTCACCAGTGAAATGGCCACCATGGCTGAAGCTGCACCAATCCTAAATCAGGAGCCAGCAATTTCCTCTGGATCTTCCATGCGGATACAGGGGCCCAAGCCTTAGACCATTCTTCACTGCTTGCCCAGATTATAAGCAGTGAGGTGAAGAAGAAATGGAGCAGCTTGGGTACAAATTGGCGCCCATATGGCATGCCAGTAGCACAAGTAGAAGCTTAGCCTACTATGCCGTGGCATTGCCCCCCTCCCCTGACATATTTTAACCCTGCTTTCTGGCCTACACAAATGCTGGACAGCATCTATCTCAGGACACTTACTAGATAGTTTATAATAAACATGCCCAAATGGCATTCATTGTGCAGTGGCCCTATGTGGGCGTTCTTCCTTGACTTTCTGCATCAGTAAAAGGTGGCAAAATTCACCAGCTTTATAGATCTGAAACCTTTGTGATTTTTTTCCCTAGTATATTCTTATCTAAATTTTTATGGCTCATTAACATTGTACAGAGACTTCCTGCATATTTTGTCAATTTCTCTACCTTACTCTCTCTCCTCCAATGCCATCACACTGGTCTGAGCTACTGTTTTGTCCCAACAGCTATCTTAGTGGGCTTGCGTTTTCACTCTATTTTAACATAGAGCCTACCTTATCACTTAAACATCTTTTATTTTTAGAAATTAAATATCAGCAGACACTAGTGGAAATGTGCATAGTATTCCTGTGCTTTTCCTCAGCCTCTACCATACCAAAACCTCGTAGAACTGCGGTACAACAACAAAAACAAGAAGTTAGCATTAATGCAAACCATTATTTACTCCTATTACTCCAGTTATTCATAGTCACATGTACATATAGCTCTATTTTGCTTTATCACACATATAGCCTTTCCTAACGACATCACAATCAATGTACCAGACTATACCATTTTAAGGTCTCCCTTGTGCTAAGCCTTTATAACTATACCATGTGGCTGTCATTGTGACAGTGTGTTGCTAATGTTGCAATCAGTAAATTAACTCTTTTTCAAAAAACAGGCACCTCAATTGTGATTTGTATCAAGTACCATTTTCCTAATGATTATTCTCAGTTTTACCATATATGTGTGTGAATAAACACAGTGCACTAATTTTGATGTGTCACATTTTAAAAATATATAACCTTACTTTCATTTAGGTCTTCCCCTTCATTTTTTTAAGGTAAAATTGTCTTAAATATGTCATTAAAAAAGTCATCTATATATGTTGAGACCTATGTTATCTGATGTCATAGTTTTTGCTTAAAACATAAAACGTAGTTAGAATCTTATGGATCAAAAATAATTCATTTGGTTTACTTCCATATTTTACCCACACTATTGTTATTTCGTTCTGAAGTTTATAACCTTCTTCTATTATGATATTTTCCATTTGGAGAATATTTTAAGCTATTAATTGATATTGGATCATGTAGAAATAAATTCTGCTATCCTCTCTTCATCTGAGAATGTCTTCATTTTACTTTTATTAAAAAAATGATTTGTTGACTATGATTTAGTACAGATAGTTCCTTTTTTTCCATCCATAAAAATATTATGTCATTTCCTCTTGCCCTCTATGGCCTCTCGAGATAAATCTTCTGTCATTTAACTTGCTGTTATACTATAAGTAATGGTTTATTTCATTCTGGCTATTTTTAACATTACTTCTTAGTTTTGGTTTTTCAGAGGTTTATTCACTATGTGCCTTTGTGTAACTCTCTCTGTTCTTATCTTATAGGATCAGCAAACTTGTATCTCCAGAAAAGTTTAGTTTTTGATCATAGTTTTTGTGATACAATATACATAATGTGTTATTTCAACCATGTCGAAGTGTACAGTTATAGGATTTAAGTACATTTATGTAGTTATGCAATAATCACTATTCATTTCCAGAACATTTTGATATCCTAAACGAAAGTCTTTCCTTGGCACCCTCACTTGTGCCCCACACCATCACTGTTGTTCATCTACTTTCTGTCACTATGTACTTGGTTGCAATATTTATTCTTTTGTGACCAGTTTGTTTGACTCAGTCTATTGACATTAAATTTCATCCATGTTGTGGCATACCTCAGAATTTTTTTTTCTTTTAAGACGGAGTAACTATCTGTTCTCTCTCTGTGTGTACCTATTCTCAGATTCTGTTTATTCAAATACATCTAATCATTGGCCAGTCGATGACTTTTACCCTCTGGCTGTTGTGATTAATGCTACAATCAATGCAAGCATGTGTGTACAAATACTTGTTTTTGATTGCTGCTTTTAATTATGTTGGGTGAGTACCCAAAAGTGGAATTGCTGAGTCACATGGAATTCCACGTTCTTGCCTTGAGGAATTGCCCCATACAGTTTTCTAAAGAGTCTGCATCATTTTATGTTCTTACAAGAAATTCACAATTGTTCTACATTCTTCACAGTTTTAAAACATATTTTTCTTTTCTTGTTCTTGTTTGGTTGCTTTTTTGTGGTAATAGCCAGCTTAATGGGTTTGGCTGGTAACTGCTGTAGTTTGATTTGCATTTGTTCAAAGATTAGTGGCTTGAACATTTTTACATACTAATTAGTTACATGTCTATCTTCTTTGGAAAAATGTTATTTTAGATCCCTTTTCCAGCATTAATTTTCATTCTTTAAATTTTGACTTATTTCACAGGGAGAGTGGCAAAGAAGAAAAGGGAGATGAGACAGAGAGAGAGAGGAAGAGTGGGAAGGGATAAGAGGGAGGGAGAGAGAGAAAGAGAGAAATATGTCTCATCTGCTGGCTATTGCTCCAATGCCCACCAACAGCAGGGCTGGGGCAGGCTCAAGCTATAGTCCAGTAACTCAGGCCAGGTTTCCCACCAGGGAACAGGGACACAGTTTTTTGAACCTGCGTCTCAGGGTCTACATCGGCAAAAAGCCAGAACCAAGAGGAGAGTTAGTACTCAAATCCTGGCCATCCAATTTGGAGTGTAAGCATTCCAGCCCACATGTCCTGTAACTAAGTCAAATCCTCACCACTTCTCCATTTTAAAATTAGGTTGTTTGATTTGTGTTGTTGAGATATGAATTCTTTACACTATCATGAATATCAATACATTATTAAATATATGATTTGCAAATATATGTTTCTCTTCTGTGCTTGCTTTTTCACTTTATTGTTAGTTCTAAGCATTGTCTGAAGTATTTTTTTCAGTCCTTTTTTTCCCTGTTTTTCTGAACCTAAATGATATGATCTTTAGATCTTTTGCACTGCTTCACAATCCTCTACACTTTTTTCGCCTGCTCTCTTTTTATAAAAAAAAAGGTTAAGTTCTATTGCTTTTTCTCCAAGTTTGATAATTATAACTCTTTCACTTCATTGTATTACTAAGATAATCAAGCAAAATTTCTATTTTTGTTTATTTTATTCTTTGCCCTTTGATCTTTCTTATAGCTTTTATTTCTTTGTCTACATTTTATGTTTTTTCAATAGCACTTGTAATTTTTGAAGTATTTTTATAATAGAGTTTGAAGTATTTTTATAATAGTTGCTTTGAAACTCTTTTAGAGAGCACCAACACTCTATTCATGACAGTGCTGGTATTAATTGGTCATCTTTTCTTGTTTGGTAGTTTTCCTGGCCTTGAAAACACCAAATGTTTTTTCAGTTATGTGATTGATATTTTAATTATTTACCTAGTTTTAGTTTTCTATTTTAGGAAGTATTCAATTGTTGTTTAATGAGGAGCATTCGATTGCAGTAGTATTCTAGTTTTAATAATGCTTCCTCTTTTTTTAAGATTTATTTTATTTTTTATTTTTTTATTGCAAAGTCAGATATACAGAGAGGAGAAGAGACAGACAGGAAGATCTTCCATCCAATGATTCACTCCCCAAGTAAGTACAACAGCTGGAACTGATCCAAAGCCAGGAGCCAGGAGCCAGGAACTTCTAGTTCTACCACACGGGTGCAGATCCCCAAGACTGGACTGTCTTCGATTGCTTTCCCAGGCCACAAGCAGGGAGCTGGATGAGAAGTGGAGCTGCTGGGATTAGAATAAGCATACATATGGGATCCCGGCACATTCAAGGCAAGGACTTTAGCTGCTAGGCCACCACACAGGGCCCTAGTGCTTTATCTTAATTCAGAAAGATTGAAAATTTAAAAAGTGTATAGTTGTTACGATGAATTGTCATTCCAGAGCTTGATCTCAGAATATGTCCCAGGACAGTCATTCCCACCCATCAGGTAGAGTTCATAATAAAAATCTCCGGCTTTTAATGGGAAACCAGATTTAGTTCTGAAGAGCAGTGTTCACTGATTTCCTTAAAATTTTTTTAAAATTTTTTTACAATCAACTGGTCATCAAAGAAGATGTTAATGTTAAACAAAATGGACATAAGTCTTTATCTGGTGAAGTTTATGGCTGGAAAACGCGGGACTGTCTGTTGGGAGGAATGCTGGATATGATGTTTTCTTCCTAAAAAATTGATTTCATTTTCTAATCATTCAAAATTTTGTACAATTAAAAAAAAAGTAAAAAAAAAAATGCTTTTGAAGAGTTACCGATAGAGTTAAGGGAAAGACTGAATGTTGGAAACATTCTGTTGAGATGTCCATAGGCCAGTTTTCACAATCTGTAGGGGATTTGCTGTATTCCGCTTGGATTACTTGGTGTAATCATGCAAGGAAAAAATCTCTGGTAACAATGTGTTGCATAATGTTATTCAGGAAATAGCATGTAAAAAGTAATAACAGTACCGCTGCTTCTATTTCCTTTGTGGATTTTATAAACTGAATCCCCCTCAATACATTCACTGTGATGGTAGTTATAAACAGAATGGAAGTGCAAGTTCCCCAGCGTTTTCAAGCATTAAAAAGGCAAAATCCCAGACTTTCAGAAATTGTGTGCTGCCATATTTCCTCGAGTAATAAATAAATTAACTTCAATTAATTTGTTTACTAGCTTTCCATGAGAAGAAAAATCCCTAACATCTCATTTCTCAAAAAAAATGAGTTGAAAAAGATGCTGATGCCCAGGATACTTTCTTAGATTAAATTTTCAGATTGAAATATTTCCATCTTTATTAGAATCATGATTGACCGTGGCAGATGTTTTTTCTATTGTTGCTGTAGAGGAGAAAATAAAACATTTAGAAACCTTATAGCCACTTTCCATTATCTCAATCAATTAATGCAGAATATATTTTATTTCCTGCCACTGAATTGATGGATTGAACAAATTTATAGATGTGAATTCCAGAGTGTCTAAAATTTGTATTTGAAATAGGATTGATTTTAAGGATTCCATTCAATAATGTCTTCCTCCCCATTTTCAATTTTGTAAGACAAATGGAGGTTAAAGCAGCAGCTAAAGTATATGGCTTAAATGTATGACATCAAACAGACTTCTTTTTACTTTGCTATCATAGTAAACCTTAAAATGACCTATTTATTAGTTATTTCACAATAGACATACATGATCTCTGACTTTCTACCTTCAAAAAGTGGAATCTAACCTGTTCCTACACATCCTCTAAGTGTGTGTAGATTCAATGAATTGCTCTTTTTTAGATTTTAATTTATTTTTATTGGAATGTCAGATATACAGAGAGGAGAGACAGACAGGAAGTTCTTCCATCCAATGATTCACTTCCCAAGCAGCCACAACAGCTGGAGCTGAGTCAATCTGAAGCCAGGAGCCTGGCGCTTCTTCCCGGTGTCCCACACGGGTGCAGAGCCCCAAGGCTTTTGGCCATCCTGGATTGCTTTCCCAGGTCACAAGCAGAGAGCTGGATGGGAAGTGGGACCATTTGGGATCCTGGCGCATTCAAGAAGATTTTAGCCACTAGACTACCACACCAGGCCCTGACTTGCTTTTAAGAAGGAAATTAAGGTTGAAGTGATTGTCTAAGTTTTGACATTTTATCATTGAAGGCTTTTGACTGTCCCATGCTCTTGTCTTGGATTGCTCACTTTCAGCCACATCGTGAGAACATTGACAGTTTCTGTTATAGTGGCAGGCTTCTTGCCGAGTTTCTAAGTGGCCGTTTTAGAAGCAGAGCCTCTAAGAAGTCAGCTGCTTTAGTTAAAAACTTGTGTGTTATTTCCAGCCTGATCATGAGCAGTGGTTAAGAGCTTGCCTAGCTTGACTCTGGAGTAGAAGCTGCCCTTTTCATACCAAAGCCAAGGATTCCTGGCAGTCATTGAAGGAGGCTGCAATCAGGAACTTGGACCATGTAGCTGTCATTGTGAAAGTAACCGTTACAATCCAAAACCTGGTAGACACCTTCACTTCCAGAACCCTTTGTCCCCTTCGGGACAGCTGCTTCTTCTGAGGCCTTGTCTATAGGGAGAGGGGAAAGAGTACATATGTTTATTTAACTACTTGTTTACTCATTTTATTTATAAAGCAGAGGCAAGACAAAGAAAGAAGAGCGTTTTACCCATATAGCAAATTACTGCCCAAATACCCCCACTAGAACTGTAGTTAATCCAGATCTAAGTCAGAAACTTGAAAACACAGCTGAATCTTCTAGATGGGTGATCAGGATCCAAGTACTTGAGCCCTAATCCGCTCTGCGGGGGTGTGCATTAGTAGGAAGCCTGAATCAGTAGCAAAGTGAGGACTTGGAACCACACACTCCAAAATGGAATAGAAGCATGGCAAACAGCATCTTAATCACTGACAAATGTGCAGCCAGAAGTAGTTATTATGAACACTTAAAAAAAAAACTCTGGCTTAATATTCAACACTTTTCCACACCTAAGACTTTCTGTTTTCCTTTCTGTGACCCTATTGTTGGTCACACTGTTAGAGCCCTCTGAGTCTCATTTTGCGTTCAGACCACCTCCTTATCTGTGCTGATCTACCTGAGCTTGGATCAGTTGATCATTCCATGGAGGAAAGTGAAGCATGGGGGCTCAGTGCCTCATCCATTTTAAACCTACTGCTTGTCCCATCCTAATAAGTAATGAAGATTTAAATCTTTTTGTTTGTTTGTTTTGTTTAGTTAGTTGGCAGCTCACAGCTTACAATCTCTTTTCCCAGTTCAGTTGAGCTCCTAAAAGCCTCTGGCTCCAGTAAGCCACGTCAGTGATTGCAGGGATGACCAACATCTTGTCTACTGCTGCGGGATAAACAGTGAATCAAAACCACCCAGTTCGGTCAAGCTCAGCTTCCAGACCCTAAAACTTCCTGTGACAGGAAATGTTTTGTTTTCAGTTTTAGGTTTGGGGACAATTTTTTTATACCACATTATGTTCGTAATATTAAGAAAGAGTTCTTTTAGGAAATAGACTAAGCAGAGTATTATAAAACCTTCTATAAGGAAGTAATTTCACTCATATGTGAAAGATACTAGGAGCTAACTAGAAGAACTAGGACAAATGTGGCTGGATACCATGTGATTACCCAGAAGTTCTGCCTCACTGCTATGAGCAGTTCCAAAGGATAAATGGAAAAGGAGAACAAGATGAGTTAAAAATATGTCTGAACACCCTGACATGCTTCCTTAACAGGCATAAAAACTCTCATTATCTATGCTCCGGTTCTCTTCATCTCCTCCTCAGGAAAGCCATACCTCCTTCCTCAAGGGAGCCCATAAAGGGAAATCATCTCAGAAGGGATCCAAAATAGTATTCTAGTGAAGTTATTTTCTCCCTACATGCTACTACAATAAGCTGGGAAAGACTGGTACATCATGATGTCAGTTAATATTACCATATTTTGTAGTACATTCACACCTTTCCACAAAGTCCTTGTGTTGTGGAAACTATGCATGGCATTATGTGCTCAATAAGAGGAACACAGAACTGAGCAAATTAGGATAAATAGCAAATGTTATCTTTGCATTTAAAAAAAAAACCCACCAATCAAATACTTATGGCATTTGTCCTATGATTTACACTGAGAATTGGAATGAATTAGGGTAAGGAGATAAGATAGACTTGTCTGTAGGAATAATATTTCAATTGAAATTTGAAACAAAATAGAGAATAGATCAAATCAGAAGTGTGTAGACAAGACAGGTTATTTGAATGTAAAGAGGCAGCTTACATGCAACATGCTGTGATTACCCATGAAGGGTAGATGAGATCTAGCTGTATCTATACCTAATGAAAAGCTTAGAAGTGGGGGTCGGCCTAGTATTGGCCATTGTAGCCGTCTGGGTGGTGACCCACTGGATGCAAGATTCCCCTCTCTCTTTTCTTCTCTCTTTGAAACTCTTTCAAAATAGATAAATGAATAGTTTAAAAACTAAATGTTACAAGAATATTAAATGTGGGCCCGGCGCGGTGGCGCAAGTGGTTAAAGGTCCTCGCCTTGCACGCCCGGGATCCCATATGGGCGCCGGTTCTAATCCTGGCAGCCCCACTTCCCTTCCAGCTCCCTGCCTGTGGCCCGGGAAAGCAGTCAAGGACGGCCCAAAGCTTTGGGAACCTGCACCCGTGTGGGAGACCCGGAAGAGGCTCCTGGCTTCGGATCGGCATAGTATCAGCCCGTTGCGCTCACTTGGGGAGTGAATCATCGGATGGAAGATCTTCCTCTCTGTCTCTCCTCTCTGTACATCCGCCTTTCCAATAAAAAAAATAATAAAAATAAATCTTTAAAAAAAAAAAAGAATATTAAATGTTTAAGAGATAAACATTTTTTTCCTGATTGGGTATTATACAGGGTTTACATGTACACATAGCATACTAAAATATGCATAACTTTACATGTCTACTAATTTTTAAGGTAGAAGAAATCAGTAACAATAAATACCTACCCCTATTTATGTAAACATTTGCAAAATTAGAGGTTTTTAAAATCATGTGTTTATAAAAGAGGGAAATCTCTGAAAGGGAGAGAAATTAGTTAGAATAGTTTGTTCTCTGGTAAGAGTCACCGTATTTGATAATTTCTCTAAGGTACTGAGATATCAGTTATATAAATGCATCCTAAATACAGCAGGAGTGAATGCAGTGAAAATTATTAAATAAAGGCTGACAGTAGTGTTTCTAACTATAAATAATTATTCTGATTTAAATGGAAATTAGGATTTGAATGTATGAAAGGATTAGCTTGAGGCATTTTATTTATTTTATTTTATTATTATATTTTTGACAATCTTTACATAGTTAATTAGGGTGAAAAGGTACAAGGGCTATAGGAAAATGGATAAGACTATTATTTCCATATTGTTTCCTTCATATATATGAGGTAAAAAGGGCATATTGAGGGAGAAGCCCCACCCAGTCTCCTACCCACCCCACGTCCCCAATGTGGGGCATGCTCTGAGATACTTGTTCAAGTGGTTTTGATAGTTCAACAGTTATGAATCGCTGCCAATCTCGCCACTCCAAGCACTATGAGGTTGTTGAAGAATCCACTGGTTGACATAGTCCATCATAGAGTCTCCATTTGTCCGGTATTTCGCTGCCAACATATAGCTAAGGTGGTTGATTGACCTGTTCTGTCTTCTGTCTTTTCTTGGCTAGGATTCTGAGTCCGCCATTTCGATTGGGGAGATCCCCAAAGAAACTTTGAGGTGTTCCCAGACCAAATTCTTGTATGTACTAGCAAGTACAGGACCCGCCACAGTCCATCGCCCCAATCAGCTGGTGATTGCAATTGCTGGGTTAGTTCTGTTTCCAGCCCTGACTTCAACGGAACCAATGGGTGTTGCAGTCCAGCCTGATTCTGCCCAGTATATACTCGGCCCTCACATAAACTAGTGGGAGCTGCAACCCATTCAGAGCGACCCACAATAACCCCCACCAGGCCCGCCCCTACCCTGGTTTGCCAGTATGTGTAGCAGACTAGTCCAGTCTGTCCCACATCCCATTTGGCTCTTGTACATGTCGATGGGTATTGAAGCTTAGTTCCTTCTAACCAGCTCAACTATCCAGCCCTCACAGATGTTGTTGAGTGCCTCTCTGTCTGGCCACCCCAGCCCCTGTCCTAGTTTTTGTGCCCTCCCATGGAAGTGGTAACCTAAGAGGGAGGAGCCCACTATTTCCCTCCCAGTTCTCTCTCACTCCTGGATTATGCACTCTCCAGGTGGTTCTGAGGTTTGACTTGACAGAATTAGCCCTAGTGCTAGCTTCTGCCAGCGTGGCTAAGCCCAAACAACCCTCACTCACTCTAATTTTGTTTGCACCAATAGGAATAATACACCCAGCCTGACTTTTCCCTGATCTAGTCCACATGAGGCGCACAGGTGTTGTAGCCCTGCTTAGTCTGTTCTGTCCCCATCTCAGCTCAAGCTCTCCAGTGGGAGTAGCTGTCCAGCAAGGGAACCACCCCTTAATCCCCTGCCGGCTCCGCCCCCTCCCTTCCTGGTTCTCACATGTGCTGTATGGGCACTGCAGTCACATCCGGTACAGGCGACCCCTCCCTGACGTTCCATATTGTGCACTGGTTTTTGTTGCGACCGAACCTGGCCCGACCCACACTCTGTTTTGGTGCTCAGATTTGCCAGTGGATGACGTGAGCTGATTCAGCCTGGTCTGCCCCCAACTCATGCCAAATGTATGCCAGTGGGAAACTTTCCATGGCCTATTCTGAGCTGTTTCCTATCATGCTTCTTGTGCTTACCTGCAGGGTCTGTGTCCTGCCAGAGGAGTTGCCCAGGCTCCTCCATCAGAACTTCTCCCAAGAGGCATTTTATTTTATTCTCTAGAATTCATGGGTTAATGTCAATGTCATTGTGGTAAAATTTGTTATGTGAATTTTGTAGTTGGAATTTATAGTGGGAAATGCCATAGCAGTGTGTGTGTGTGTGTGTGTGTGTGTGTGTGTGTGTATGTGTGTGTGTGTGTGTGTGTGTTTGGTCTGCCTGAAATGAGCTTTAGAAATCAGATAAGAAGGTGGGGGAAGGACTGAAGCAGCAGGTTTGATTACACATCATGCCCTCTGAACCTGGGAAGGAGTGCAACATGACATTAGCCCTGCAGACATTGAGAGCTGAATAATATCTGAGTCATCCATCCATGGATGAAAAAGGAACCAGAATTTCCTTTTCAATTTGAGTGAAAAGGCACCAGGTGCTTGGAATCTTGACCTGATGTACACGAATTTATAAATAACCCCAGGGCTTCGTGTCTGTAGCGCACTCTGTGATGGCCCCAGCAGTGTCTGGAACTGGCCTGGTTGCGACACAACAATAAAGGCACTCAGACAGTTGTAAAGTTAAGCCCTTCAGAGAAGTCAGGAATGCACACATTAGCTTACCCTTTGATACTGTATCCCTCTAATTCTGTTGATTGACTTCCCTTTAGTTATATCCTTGTTAGAGGAAGAATCACAAATAATGTTTCTGATTGGGTGAGTGAGGGTATTATAAAATCAGGCTATGTTTGAACTATCAGATGTGAAACCCCTGCATAATTTGGGCTTTTGGATTTTTTTTCCTAGCAATTTTAAACTTCATAGCCTTGACCAACTTTCATGTCTCCCTGTGTCTGTTTCTTTGAAAAATAAAGATGAAAATATCAGTTCTTGGCAATGTTATGCAGCTCACATGTGGTAATTGATGATGCTTAAGATCAATTTGCATAAATCTGAAATGCTCTTCATGAAGTCAAGTCATTTTTTTAACTTCCTCTTCCTTGTTAATGTTTATAATCCACCTCGATCTAGAGATAAATGGATCTAACACAATGGGATTGAGCCTAAGTGAAAGTGGTTCTTTTGTTTTTAAAGATTTATTTATTTTTATTGGAAAGGCAGAGTTGCAGAGAGAAGGAGAGAGAGAGGAAGATGCTCCATCCTTGATTTTACTCTCCAAGTGGCCAGAATGGCCAGAGCTGAGCCAATTATAAGCCAGGAACCAGGAGCTTCTTCTGGTCTCCCACACAGGACCAGGGTCGCATGTCTTTGGGCCATCCTTCTCTGCTTTCCCAGGCCACAAAAAGCTAGATGGGAAGTGGGGCAGCCAGGACATGAACTGGTACCATATGGGACCCTGGGGTGTGCAAGGGAAGGGTTTAGCCACTGTGCCATCATGCCAGGTCCAAAAATGGTTCTTAAGATGACAAACTTATAATATGGTTCTTAAAGTGGACTTAAGTTTACCAAGTTTAATGTTTGTCCAGGAGTTTCTGGGATTTAGCAGTAGAAATCCAGTTCTGCTAATCCCTTCAGTCTTGAGCAAACCAGGATGTTTGGTGACCCTGCCTTGATTGCAAGAAGCCTGATCCTCTCATCCCTAGGAGGCGTAAATCCTCAAATGAGGGCAACTCTAATCCTCTTATTAATTTTTAATATGAAATCTTATTTAAACAAGAAAGTCTTTGTGCTATGAGTTCATTTTTTTGTAATATATTAGACTTGGAATAACAATAGATAATTAAACAATGTATGATACAGTTCATTTGTATAATGACTTTGGAATTATCCAGAGATGTGCTCAGTTTCTGGTTTTGCCAATTAACAGTGGTGAGAAGCTCCACCTCAACACTTAGTCACATTTAATTGGAATTATTTAACCATCTGTCTCCCTCATTGAACCAAGACACGGAGCCAGTCATGTTTAAATCCAATTTTCTAGAATATAGATTGCTGGCTGGATATACCTAGGAAATATATGACTAACGGAAATATGAAACTTAAATATGTATTCTTCTATCTTATTAGTCACTTTTTGGTGGAGATAAATTATTCATAGTGAAATCTACACGTGTACTGTACAGAGTTGAGTGAGGCTTCAATGAAATAGTATAGAAAATGTGAAATACTTTTTTAAACTATAATGCACACTAAAATTTGAGAAAGTGTTGATGATATTTAAATTTGCCTTCCAGTCTTCTGGCTTATGGCTTTCGATTATGTTTCTATTCAAGAATTACACTATCATTTATAAAAGGCCACAGGACACGATGAAAGAGGCCCTGTGGGGACGGGGAGCAGTGATTCATGGCTGTAAATCTTAGGACCTTATCACCCTTGTGGAAAACCTGAACTGAAGTCCTGACTTTTGACTTTGGCCTGGCAGAGTCTTGGCTTTAGTGCACATTAGAGAAATGAACTAGTACATGGAAGATCCTTCTGTGTCTTCGTCTGTGTCCTTCAAATAAGTCAAATGAATGAAAAATTGTTGTTATTAAGAATATTGAGTACTCAAAGCAGCATGATAGATACAGGGATCCAGTTAGATAACGGATCAATTTTTAGTTATCTCCCCAATGTAATAATGTGGGGCAAATGACGCCTTGGCTTCTTTTTTTGTAGAATGAAAGTATGTGTGTGTGCATCCAAAAATTTGAATCTTTTTTTTTTTTTTTACGGTGATACAAAAGAAGATTCTAGGTAGACGGAATATTCCAGAGCTAAAGTTACTGTTTTGTTTTTTGAATTTAATGCTACTTGCTTCGTGAGACATTTGAGTGAGAAAATGATATTTGGACTCTATTATCAGTAACAGATCACACTGTATTGCTAGGTTGTGGACTTTGAAGAAGAGAAGGTCCTCTATGAATGAAAGTAGACAAACTTGTGAGATCAACCTGAACCAAGTATTAGAAAAGTTTCAGCAAAGGATTGTGAGGGTAATGAAGTAAAACCAGTACAGGAAGGCGATTAAAATATGTGCTTGATTTCCATACCATGTTGTCGGGTGGAAGGAACAAAAATATTCATTATTTTATATCATTATTCTTTCATTCATCTAGTTCTCATATATGCTTCTAACCATGAATGTAACATGCAAGAAGAACTTTATAAAATTCACTCTGAAAACTTGCTGAAGTCTTGGTGAGGAGATGTGGATAGATAATGTAAGTGGTCAAGCAAATACAAATCAGGTAGTGTTATGCTCAGTGTGATTAAAATGGACAGTCTGATAATCAGTGATGGAAACACGTGTTGTTGAGAGGAGCTTGCTGTTGGAGGTGATAATTATCTGAGGTCTGAGTAACAAGATAGCAACCAGTGGATCATGGAGACTGATACCTTCAGAGAGTGTGGCTAGAACCAGGATTCTTATGCAAGAATAAGCTCTGTGGCTTAGAAGGAACCAAGAGAGCCAAAGTAAAGGGGAGAATGAAGAGTAAAGGGCCAAATTCGCAGAACTCAGTTAACTGGAATAGGAAGCTGCAATATAATAATGGGGAACTTTGAAATATATCAACGAATGACATGTAAATGCATGCTAAGGTGTGTTTGTAACATCAACTTGCTATAGTTTTATATGACAATTGAAATGTAAGGGTGTGCAAGAAGTTACACTTGACTTGCAGAGGAGGGTTGCTGTGTTTCAAATAACTAGGTTTGGATTTAAAGCCACGTCTGTCTTTTTCCTGCTCTAGTGGTAGCAGGTGCTATATACTGATACAGAATAGAAAGCTGATGTGCATCCCTCAACAAGCTGTAGAGGCAGTGGCTGGAATATGGTGTACCCATAGGGTATTATATTAAACTTACACATACAGATCAGGTATTTCTTCCTCCATCTATTCCTGTGGATGCACAGCAAACTGAACAATTGTCAGGAATAGGCCAGCAGCAAGGAAATAAGGACTTGAAGATTTAAAACAAGAAACCAAGATTCAGTGGCACTTTGAACTGCTGGTAGGCAGCCACTTTGCAATCATCAACAAAGTACTGTCTTTGTATATAAATTTATTATTAGAAATTATTCCACTTATTTTTGTCCTGTATTATGTGTGATTTATTTTGTATTAACAATCCATAAATTTCAGCTGGCCTTAATAACTTTACTAATGACTTTATAATATGCACATTTTATAAACACATCCAGGTGAAAAGCAGTAGGCCCACAGAAGAATGTAGAGACCCAACGACCCTCTGGAGAGTGGAAACTTGTCTTTCCATTGCTAGCACTTTGCTACAGCACTTCCTTTACCGGATCTCTTTTCTGAAGATAGTTTAATACCCAAAATGTTTTCATTGATGCTCTACATGAGGTGAAAGTAGATCAGGTTCTCATTCAGATCTGTTTTCTTTGTCACATAGATGAAAGGAAGCTTTTGCATCAGTTTGTTCTGCTATTTCTCTCTCCATGGGACATCCTCTTATTTGCACTCCATGGCATGGAATGCACACGTCTAGCAAGAAGCCTGAAAACACTTTGGTGTCTGCATCTCATGTAAGTGTTGTGAAGATTTTTCCTGGTTCAAGTCTCCCCAGCCTCTTGATTTGGAGTTCATTCAATAGGAAATGGTCAGTTTCAGCTGGTTTTTTGAATTACATTAAGTATGTGAAATCCAGAGGCAGAGAATTTTGCATAAAAGATTTTGCTTCTTTTGCATGTTTTTGTATTGTTGAATATCTTTTAAAGCTTAGCCTCTTATTAAACTATGAAATTGCTTTATTAAACTCATGCAAATATTTTATAAACATGAATCCATACTATTAAAGAAAATTGCAATAGAAATATATGGGATATTGAGACACATGTAAAAACTGAGCGTGCTTGGGTCAGAATGGAAGTGGTCCTTTGTATTACCATAGGTAAGATGAGTGTGGAAGGAAACGTTTCAAAGGCAATTTGGGGACATAGTCACATATTAACAGATTTAGCCAAACTGTCTTACCAATAAGCTTAGAAGAGTTCAAGTGTTTGCACTCATAAATCTCTTCTTGGAAATCATATAGAAGCTGATCATGTTAGATTTTATCTGAACAAGAGGAATAGCGATATGAATTTGTCTGACAGCTCCAGCGAAGCTGCTAGAAACTGTTCTCATTATGCTGGTATGAACCACGCTGGAGCATTGCCATTCTCCAAGCCTCAATGAATCTTTCAAAATATTTTTATGTGGCACAACTACTTATAAGAAAAGGAATCTCATTCTAACTTCAGTATTCATTACTGTTCTGAAAGAGAACTGGTTACCCTTTTGTACTTACTGACTATAAATGCTCCCTAAGTGACTTAATTGTTTTTATGTTTTTTTTTCTGAAGTTTACCTGGCTGTTGGAATTAAGGAAGCAAACCATAGTATTATCATTAACACTGTTGTGATATTAAGAAGGAATAAGACCCACATGACTAAAGCAGAAAGCTTTCTCTGCATATTAAATAAAATAATATAGAATGGTGCATTAAGGATGATTTCCAAATGTCATTTAGATAATATGAATGCCCATTATTAAAATAACATTTTTTATCTTTATGCTTATCTTTTATAACATGAACTGCCTCCATGTAAATTCTTTCCTGTTTTTCTTTTAATTTTATTATTATTTCTCTACATTTCATCTGCATCTAATCGCAATGACTACTATATCCAAATCTCTAGTTAGGAAAAATCTTTTTTAATTTCCATGTCCCATTTAGTGTCTAAATCATCTTTTTTAAATTACTGCATCTGCACTGAGTAATAGATATTACAAAACGGTTTCTTTTTTTTTAACAACTCCCATGTTAGCACTAATAGGCAGCCTAATTTAGATTAGGGTTTCCAAATGTGGCTATTCCTCGGCATTATTGAAAGAGTTTTTGTAAGATGCAGATCATTGGCCCCGTCTATGGAGATTCAGATACATGAAGTACAGAGTCAGCCTAGAAACATACAGTAAAAATGCTATGTGCTGAAAACGACAGAAGTTTGCTGCTTAGAATACTGGAGTCTGAGCTGTCTGTGGTCAAGGGCCTGGCCGATTCAGTTCCTTGGGGGCCTGTTCCTGGCTGGCAGAAGAATATCTGCTTGTCATATCCTTTCAGGCTGAGGATCTGAGACACTATCAGAAGAAAGTAGTTTATAGATGTGTTAGAGTGGTGGTTACACATTAGATGGTGTAACTCATATTCTTTCTCTGCTCGTTTCTCTTCAATGTTGACTTTATTGACATTTTTATTTTGGAAGTTGTCCAACTTTACAAGGAAAGGGTTTTTGTTTTTAACCTCATGCTATTGACACATTTGTTTTAACAGATGTTTAAATGTACAAACTATTCCAGAGACTTATTATTTCTCCAAGCATTATTTTTCATTTTTGTTTATTTTTTTTATTGCAAAGTTAGATATATAGAGAGAGGAGGAGAGACAAAAAAGAAATATCTTCTGTCTGATGAGTGACCACAACGGCGGGTGCTGCGCCAATCTGAAGCCAGGAGCCAGGAGCTCTTCAGGGTCTCCCATGCGGGTGCAGGGTCCCATGGCTTTGGGCCATCTTCAACTGCTTTCCCAGGCCACAAGCAGGGAGCTTGATGGGCAGCAGGCTGCCGGGGATTAGAACCAGGCCCCATATGGGATCCTGGCATGTTCAAGGTGAGGACTTTAGCCTCTAGGCCACTGCACCAGGCCCTCTCCAGGCATTTTTTTTTATTCACTCATAAAAATTTGGCGTCTAGTTTTACAAACCACTTTGTGAAAATATAACATAATTAGCTCTACTTAATTTTTAAAATTATGGTGTTTTCTGAAAGAGTAACAGAGAAGCAGGGAGAAAGAAAGATTTTTCCATCCTTTGATTCACTCCCCAAATGCCTCTAACAGTGGACGGTGGGGGCCGGGCCAAAAAGGAGGAGCTGGAGTTCAATCCAGCTGTGCCATGTGGATGACTGGAACCCGAGTAGTTGGGTGATCATGTGCTGCCATCTCATGGGATATAGCAGAAGGAAACTGGATCCGAAGCATGGTAGCCAGAGCTAAAACCAAGCATTCTGACACTGGATGTGGATGCTTCATGTGACGGCTTAACTTGCTTCACCACAATACCTGCTCATATATTTATTTTCGAACAGTATGGAACAATAACACAAAAGACTATAATTTCTTTTTGAAAAAAAAAATTACTATCTACATTTTGGACCTGTGTGTCTGCCTGATCTTTCTATACCCTTGCTAAATCTCCCCCCTTTTGGGGGGAGGGCTAATGATATGGCTTACAAAATGACTAGTAAGTTATCACTCCATAACTTATTTAATCATTTGAGAAATGAAACTAGAAGCACTATTTAATTTATGAAAATATGAGAATTCGATACTTTATAGAAGACATTGATAACAATGGCTAGCACTAAGGTTATCAACTACATTATGAAATGAGAATACATCAAAAAGATTGTGAAGCACTGCATTAAACGCAAGTTTATTTAATGTGGCAAAAATTTCAAAATCCAGTTTTTCGCATTGTATGCATTTCACACAAATTTTTGAGGACCACCCTACATGCAGCTTACAGAATTATTTCCCCACAAATATACTTAATGCTTCTTTCCGTGAAGATTTGGAAACGCTCTCATGTAGTCTGTTATTTCCACAAACTGCATTATTGAGATATACTATAATTCATGCTTTATGTAATAAACTTTATTTGTTGAACAATGTTAGTTTTTTTTAAAAAATTATTATCTTAACCATTTAAGTGTTTTTGTTTTTTTAATGTTTTAATACATTTTAATTTACATTATAATCAAATGTTTAATGTTGCACTACATAAACATTTCAACAAATAAAAAGTAAAAAGATCATAGTCCATAGTCCAGTAAGAAAACAGGCAAGGGCTTTAAGCAACAATGAAATGAATATACATTTGAATTTTGGTATAGTCATAAGGTCGTTAAAACTGTAGTCATATTGAATTCCTATCAATTTGTTTTTAAAAATTTGACATGTTTCTACAAAATATTGGATTTGCAACAAAACTGATACACAGTCTTTTCCTTTTATCATTCATTTATTAATTTTTATTCCAACTGTCACAGAGAGGCTATATTTGCCTTTCTGTCTGGTTTATTTCATCCAACGTAATATACTCCAGTTCAGTCATTTTGCTACAAATAATAGAATTTCATTCTTTTTGTAACCAGATAATGTTCCTTTTTATGTCTGTCTCTATGCATGTGATGAGTGTTGTACCATATTTTCTTTAATCGTTCATCTGCTGATGGGCGTCTTGATTGATTCCATAATTTGGCTCTTGTGTATGATGCTGCGGAGGTAGCACTTTTTAAAGGATGTAAGCAGGAGAGAGAGAGAGAGAGAGAGAGAGAGAGAGAGAGAGAGAGAGAGATGTTGATGGATGATTTCATATGCTAGTTAACTTTCCAAATGGCTGCAGTAGCCAGAACAGTGCCAGCCAGAAACCATGAGCAGGAAACTTCATCCAGGCCTCCCAGGTGGATGTCAGGGGCCCAAGTACCTAGAACAGACCATCTTTTTCTGTTTTACCAGATACATATTCAGGTAACTGGATTGAAGTGAAGCAGCCTGGACTTGAACTGGCACTCCAGTATGGATTTCGATCATTGCATTGCAAACAATCTTAGCCCATTCCACCACAACACCAGTTCCAGCCTATGCTTAAATTTTTTAAGTTAACCAGATACAAAGCAGAGTACAGTAGCTCTCTAGAATTTATTTCTTTTACATAAGTAAAACTTTATACCAGTAGAAAAGCAAGTTCTGCTCACCTAGGCTTGGGATGTCACCATTCTACTGTCTGCATGTATGACTATTTTTCATATAACATACACAGGGGATTTACACATTATTTGTCCTTCTGTGCCTGTGAACTCACGTCACATAATATCCTCTGAGTTCATCTAGGTTATCATATAGGTTTCTTCACTTAGTTTGAATAACATCCATCAGATATCAAAATGATTACAGGTTGGATTTTGAACTGGAAAAGCTAGTAAAAAGCTTTACAGAGTTTTAAGGAGTAATGGCTGATTTGGAAGAATTAAGGACAAATCTGGTAAAGAGAAAGGCAGCTTGGGTCCAGTGCCATGGCTTTCAAGTGCCAACATCCATGTGGGTGCTGGTTTCTGTCCCAGTTGCTTTATTTCTATCAAGTTCCCTGCTTAGGTGAAGGGGAAGTAAGAGAGGATGGCCAAAGTGCTTTTGACCCAGCACCCACCTGGGAGAGCTGAAAGATGTTCCTGGCTTTAAATTTGGGGAGTGAACTAGTGGATGGAAGATCTTTGCATCTCTGTCTTATCTTCTCTCTGCAAATCTATCTTTCAAATAAAAACAGATAAATCTAAACAGAGAGAGAGAGAGAGAGAGAGAGAGAGAGAGAGAGAGAGAGAATGGCAGCTAGCCCCCAAGTTGGAACAGAAAGGCCTTTCTAGGGGGATCCTTTGCATCTTTAAATTCAGATTCCTACTTTCCAGCACAATCACAGTTAACTCTCTCAGTGGGGAAGTATTATTTCCATGAAAAATCCTATCCAACAGATGCCATTATTGAATTTTGTACCCAAATAAAACCTATGAAAGCAAAAAGAAGTACATAGCAGCCATTGGATACATAAAGGCCAAGAAAAGAAATGTACACAAAACAAAGCCCCACACTTAATTGAAAGCAGTTATGCAGCCTCCCTTTACTAATTAACAAACCATTTACAGTGCACAGTAGACTCTGGCATGAAATCTAATTCAACGCAATGGTTAGTTCTCTTCAACTGTTGTGCAGGGGTAATTGTATGGCTTATAAACAAAAGTAGAGCAAACTGAACATACTTACATTGAGCGTTGATATTCAGTTATCTGAAGTTGGGAAAAAATAGTGAAAAGATATACTGACATTGTCATGGAAGATGTTCTTGGGCCTTCACTGCATATTCATTACTCTCTACCATTTATTCAAAGTTAACTAGTCAAACTTTGAGGCCACAAATACCAAGAATTGGTGGTTACCAAGTCCTGATAATATAACAGGCTTTTCCTAAGAGTTTTACAATCTGTCTTGCCAATATTAACACTGGATTAGATAGTTCCTCCTGTCTGATTAATATCTATCCAGTACTTCAGCTTATGGCTTTATTTGGAAGTTGTGTCTTTGGGGATGTAATTAAATTAAGATACAATCTGTCACACTGGAGTAAAGTTCAGTAACCGGTGTCCTTATTTTAAGAGAAAATGGCTATACAAACATACACAGGCACACAGAATGAATTTCATGTCATGAGAAAGGCAAATATTGGAGCACTGACAATTTAATAATCAAGACACACCTAGAATTGTGAGGAGCCACTGCAAGCTGTGAATGAGACACGCATGATTTCACCTCCAGTCTCCAGAAGGAGCTAAGCCTTCTGATGTCTTTATTTCAGAATTCCAGCCTCTGGAACTGTGAGAAATAAATATTTGTTCTGTTAAGTCACTCAGTTTGTGGTAACTTGCTACATCTGCCCAGGGAATTTAATGCAATTCATATTAACCCTTGGAGATAGAGTTCAATATCTCTTTTGAATAGATTTTGGAATTCAAATGGATTCGAAAACCTTTGTTCACTCTACTTACTGTCTTCTAGTCAACCTTAATAGAATGCTGTAATCACTAGGTGAGTCAATGGAAAACATTGTCCAAAAATTTTATGTTAACTGATTACATAGAATTTCTCATTCTGAGGGTTCCCTCTGCTTCGAAATAATCATCCATCATTGCCAAAACTTGTAACTGCTGGGATAGCCAAGCAGAGATGCATATGGTAACTTCCAGTCCTCAGTGAGTCTTGAATTAAACAAATGTAAAAACTGAACCATAAGCAGGCAGCCAAGAAGTCACCACAATGAGAGGATCTGGAAAACAGTAATGCATGAACAACTTAGATCCTGGAGGATGTGGATTCATGCCAAACTGGGAGTTGAAAACAGCAAGTAAGCAGCCCAGTTCAAGGGCGGGAGAGTTGACACGGACAACAGACATAAACTGAAGCAGATGGAATATACAGTAGGGGTTATTGGAGATTAAGTGTAAGAATTGCAAGGCAAATTCATGCTAACAGACCAGAACCCATCTTTTAAAATTGCTCTGCCAATTTGTAGGTTTCTGGTAGTTAACTAAAAAGGCATTTAACATGTTCAAGAGGCATCTGCAGGTGTCCAGAAGTCTGTCTCAGGAACCATTCTCCCCCTTACAGAAATTTTGTTCCAGTGATGTGGCACTTTGATTATGTAACCAGTTTGTATATGGCTTAAACTCTTACCTGAAAATATGCTCCTTTTGGTATCAATGGATGTTTTTGAGTACCTGTCATTTCTCAAGGACTTTGCTAGTACGTTACACATATTGTATTGTTGTTACTTGTTTTTAATTCATAAAACCATGAGAAGCCTAAACTCTGAAAGTTAAGTAACTTGTTCATGGTCTCACAGTGAGGGCTGGGTCTTAAACTCCATTAATCACATTTCAGTCATTTTTCATTTTGTGTTGGTGGTGTTCCCCTCTAATCCTGCATCCTGCATTTACAGTCCACTTGATAATAGCACATTAAATGTGTTGGATATGGGTTCACACTGTATTCTAGTTGTATATTGCTTCCTAGAGCAAGACCTTACTAGGAATTTTCAAAGTGATGGAAAGAGCTCATAGTGTTGTTGGAAGAGCTCATAGTAGAAAGTAGAGTCTGGGATCTAGAAATTGTCTTATGCTGGGTGGTGTCTAGCACTGTGACTGGAGTCTCATTCCTTTTTTCAGTGTAGGGATTTACAACAGTGTAAATTCCATAAAGCAAAGAATTCAGAGTTCGTTAGAAAGGGTGTCAACAAGGAGGATGAAAGAAAATTCCTGCTGTGAATAAAGCATCTGTAGTATGCTGCGTCTCTGCAGGATACATTCATATCACATGAACAGAGGCACAGCTGAAGGATCACATGCAAGTTTGACCCTTTCTTAGGGACATAAAGTTTGAACAGATTTCATTAATTTTGAGCTTTAGTGTTTTTGCCTATGAAATTAGATGACACCTACCTTGCAGGGGAAAGTGAGAGCTTAATTCCAGGATAGCATCTTGGAATTATTGAGCAGTTGTGCTTTTATCCTAATTACATTTTATCCCAAAATATTTGTATTTCTTTCCAGTTAATGAATTCTCAGTGTCACAAATGAGTGTTACCTTTTCTTTTTTCAAAACATCCTGCTTACCAAGTGCCTTAAAAATTCATATTTCATGAAAGTATACTTTAGGTATATGATCAGTTACTATGTATGTGACTAGGTAATTTACACCTCTGTACCTTTATAAAGAAGATATGAAGTTCAGCACTACTTAGAACCAAGAGCTGTGAGATAAACTTGGAATTTCTTAGATATGGCTATTGAAAAGGGGAGAGGGAAGACTTTTGCTTCCTGCTTTTCTAGTCCAAGTACTTAGTTAATTTGTTGTTTAATGCAATGCTGTTTGGTGCATGAGACACCGTGAATAAAAGTCAGGTGCAATCCATTGAGAAGGTGACTCATGCGTAACCAGCAACTTCAATTTCACAGTTCACTCTAAGTATTGGGAATTTGGATTCCATGTATTAGGAAGTGATGAGAAAGGTATGTACCGTACAGTCACACAATCAAATACATATGTATGTATATGAGTAGTTACGGTTACCTGCTAAAAGATCTACTCATATTTGTGTCTTACCTGTTTATTAAGCAACACATTTTGATTGGGTATTTATTCTGTGCTAAAATCTATGAAAAGGATCGACATGAAAGCACAGTTGTCTAGATTACTTCTTATTTGCATTTTGGCTTGAAGATGTGTGTTATTTCATCATTTGAGATTATTTAATATCCAAAATGTAGTTCTGGAGATTGACTAATCTTCTAATTGTACAAACTGGTAAAGCAGTTCATTATACTTTTTTCTTTTACAAACTTGGATATTCTGTCTGCTTCAATCTGCTTACCCTCCACCTGGGCTTCACACCCACTGCATTCCTGAACATTTTTCCCTCAAAGATCAGCTCTGAGCTATGAGCATTATCAAGCTAATCTTTAACGTGCACTTATTTGAAGAATGTGCTATGGTAAATTCATTCTTTGTGACATAATCTTTTCTGACCTTCCATTTATGCCCTCATTTATGCCCTCTTTATCCAACTCTCCCCAGTGATTTACCAAGATTTCCACTACCCACTTGTTTTTGGTCAATCTTTACCTTTAATAACATTATCCATTCAATTATCATTGTTATAAGTAAATAAAATGCCTTCATCATTTTTATTTAGTCAAAAATATGCACAAATAATTGTTTTGGTGCTTAAGATGCCTGTATACCGCATTCCAACTCTGACTCTTAATAGCTTACTGAGGCACATACTGTGAGGCTGTGGTGATGATTCAAGTCCTTGGCTTCCGGCCTCCCATGCCGGAGACCCGGATTTCAGTCCTGGCCCTGGGTCCAGTCCAAGTTATCCATCCGCAATTGTGCACATTTGAGGAGTGAAGTAATTGATGGGGAAAAAACTTCTCTTTCTGTCCACTTGTTTCTCTTTCTGTATTTAAATGTGTAAAACTAATCTTTAAATGAGGCTTTTCATCTATGCTCTAGACATTCTGCAGCAATGTCTCAAATGTATAAACGTTGAAGATGCTGTCTTCTGACATCCATTCTGTTAAAAAAAAATGAAAGTGTTATTTGTCTCAAATGAATGAACTGAAAAATCTTAGATTAGTTTTTGATTTCTGAGGCTTTGATTCATTTTACCTAACCGGTTGCTGAGCTTTATTGATTTAGCTGTCATAGAGATGGCCTAAAAATGTCTTTAGTGAAAGAGAGACAAAGAACCAGGATGATCATTTTTCCAAATAAGTAGGTTCATTATGGCCTGTTGTTTCTAGAAGATAATAAGGATTCAATCCAAAAGCATAGTGGGGACAGCACAGAAGAGCTGATTAAGATATAAACTACAGCAGCAAGAATTTCTGAAGAATTTGTCTCCAGGAAACAGGGTTTAGAAGCAAGGCCTGAACTGCCTAGCTTGTCAGGATACTGTAACTGGTGTCAGAGATTAGGGAAAATGGATGATCAGGCAGGCTGCAATAGGAAGCAATTAGGGTGCATGTAGATAAACACTTAGATCCAAAGGAAAAATCTGCCCCATGTGTGGACACTTTCTAACAAACAGGCTCATAGGAGGATAAAGCATTTAACTTATGGGTATGTCATGTTCTCATTGATACTTGGCCCTAGTAGGAGCCAAAATCAATAAGAAGCTGATGTTTGGTCTCTGAAGGGTAAAGAAATCAGGCATTGGAGCTATTTCTACGTGTCTATTAGGTTAGTCCTCTTCACATCAGAACTAATTACTTAAAATTGCTTTGAGTACATAGTTAGGCTTTGAAATTGAACTTACTCCTCATGCCAAAATCTGTTTTGATGCAGTTTTATTGATATAGCCAGATTATTTTATAAAATATATGCATATTTTATTGCATATATATTGATTTTTGATTCTAAATCCTTCAATGATTAAATATTCACTTCTGGTTTCCTCCTTTCTTTTTAGCCTCCTCCTCATTACTTCCTTGAATTTTGTTAAGAATTGAAAAATAATTCACTCACACATTAATTCATTTACTTTATTTAATACCATAGTGATACCATAAATAATTTGTGAGTGCCAGACCATGCTAGATTACAGGAATTATAAAATATTAGTTTATAATACATAAAGAGATATATACAGGTAATTATAATGATCTTTTTGCCTGAACAACTTACAGTCTTCTTCCCCCTGGGAGAAAGACAAATAAAAAAAGGTCTCTGTATTCATGGCAAATGCAAATATCAGCAGGTAAAGATGTTTTTATTTTGTTTTCTTTCTCCCTTCTCTAATTCTTTGCTCATAGTATTTTTTATTGGACTACAATATTCACCCCTCATATTTTTTCCAGATATTAATGCTCTTTTAAAAAAGGATTTTTATTTCAATACCAACTTCTCCGTGAAGCCATGCTGATTTCTCACTCCGGGTAGAAACTTTATTACAGTGCTTTGGACAATGGTGACTTATTCTGTGCATCAGTTTTGTTGTTCTTGGCATCTCCATCTCAACTCTTAATGCTCCCAAAACATGCTCATCTCTTAACCCCTAGTAGCGCTTACCTACAGTTCTTTGTATTCAAAACTATTTGTTGTCAAGTTCCTTGGTTGCTCCAGATAAGAAATGAGATTACATAACTTTGTCATCAGATAAAATGAATGAAACCACTGGGGAAATTATACACAACTGGTGGAGAAAAGTCATGTCTTGGTCTATTGAGCAAACTGAAACAAGTTTTTTGAATTAGGATCTCCTAGTAGTGATGTCAGACTCAATGAATGTACTAGCAAAATAAAAATAAACATTTCATTGTTTGATAAATGAAATATTAGAAGACTTTTATCATAACTAGTAGGATTAATTTTGAGGAATATTTTGATAAAACTTATGTTCAAGTACTGTTTTATTATCTTTTATATTTGGAAAGACTTCAGAGTGCTTCAAATTTTTAGGAACATTTTCTATGCCTAGACTACGTGTTAAGCATTAATACACTCAGTATTACAGCTGAAGAAACATTAAATTATTTCTAGTTATCCCTTTCTTCCTTCTGTACCCACTCAGGCAGAGGTAACCAATGTCTGAAGTACGTCTAGTCCTTAAGATCTTACTTCAGATGCAGTGCTTACTTGGTGATGAAATGCTTACTCTGAATGATAGCCTGGTGTTTTAAAATTTGCTGTGATAGCTAAAATGACACCTTGTGATTTGATTATTATATGTACCCCCATCAGACAGTCCCCCTGTAGTGCAATGGCCTCTGTTTCTTGTACAGTTCCCTTAGCTGTAGCAGTAATGAGTCTGTGATTATAGAGAAAACTAAAAGCATGCAATCATACAATTTTAACAAAAACAGGAAAGAAACGAAGGGGCATAAACGGAAGGAGGAAGGTATTGGTATATTCTTGGACTTTTTTTCTGTTCTATATAATTATAAATACAAAGTACTATTAAATAAGACTGGAGGTGAAAACTGTAACAGCTACTAAAAAGGAAGTACAGACTTGGAGTGAGCTGGCCAGAAGGCCTCCGCAGTCCTGTCAAGCAGCTTGGAGCTGGGCATTGCCAGGGTCTCTGGGACCTTGCAAGGTCCGTGGCTTACACCTGCTGCTGTACTGAGTAGCTCCTTCAATACTTGCAATTTCCTCCTGTTTTTTTATATACTCAGAATCAGGAAGGCTGAGGCTCACATGAGATTAATCCTACCCTAAAAACATCTGTGTATACTTTGGTAAATTCATATTTAAATGATTTGAAGTTATGCATGTAAACATTTTATAAAGGTATCATGCAGTTGTATAATTAGTGATTCAAGTTATGCACACTAATGGAACAGAACATTCCCCTCGTGTAGTCCCCATGTTTCAAAGTGACATTAGCTGAGGACCAAGTCAGAAAGATCTTGAGGGTAGCCAGGATTCATGTTGAAAAAAGATGAGGAGATCTCGATTTTAAAAGTCAGAATCCTACATGAGTGTCTGCAAGACATGTAATTGGATCTCATTCTGTGGAATAAATGCCATAACCAGACTTTTTCAAATACAGAAAGAAATTGGACAACAGAGGTTAGTGAAACAGCAGAGAGCTGTCAAGCGGAGATTTCTTGAGATCCTGCTATAGCATCATCTTTAGAATTTAACAGTTTCTAAATGTCAATGATGTTGACAAGAAATAATAATAGAATTAGCTTGTATTGGAAAGGTGTTGCATAAGAATAGCTTCTCTTTGTTGAAGTAGAGAATATATTTGTTGTGCCGTTTAGGATTTATTGGAAAGGCGGATATACAGAGAGGAGAGACAGAGAGGAAGATCTTCCGTCCGATGATTCACTCCCCAAGTGAGCGCAACGGGCCGATACTATGCCGATCCGAAGCCAGGAGCCTCTTCTGGGTCTCCCACGCGGGTGCAGGGTCCCAAAGCTTTGGGCCGTCCTCGACTGCTTTCCCAGGCCACAGGCAGGGAGCTGGAAGGGAAGCGGGGCTGCCGGGATTAGAACCGGCGCCCATATGGGATCCCGGGCGTGCAAGGCGAGGACCTTTAACCACTTGCGCCACCGCGCCGGGCCCCCGTTTAGGATTTAATAAGTGACAAGAAACTGACTTTCATTTAAGAGACCCTAGCAAAACTATTCATTTTTATGGATTTTTAAAACAAAATACACTGTGTCCTTTGAAAATCATGAACATATTCTATAGGCAAATTTTTATGGATAATAAAATATCATCCTGCAATTTCATTGAGCAGAACACTGAGCCCATGGATTATATTCCCAGAAAATCAATCTTTTTTTTTTTTAACATAAAGGAAGTATTTCTATTAAAATATATACATTCAGCCCTATATGTGTGGCACAGCCAGTGACACTGGCATCCCATTTGAGCTCCAGTTCAAATCTTGGCTTTTCCTCTTTCAGGCTGGGTACCTGCTAATTCACCCCTGGGAAAGCAGCAAAACAAAGCCCAAAGATTTCCACTTGAATAATGAACCAGCAGATGGAAAGATAGCTCTCTCACTCTCTGTTGGTCTCTCTCTCTGTCTGTAATAAATATTTGTAGAAAATTTACTTCCTTGTAATGTATCAAGTTATTAATGATTGAATTCATTATAATTTAGTTAAGCACTGGTTTCCTTTACTGACAACAAATAAATGTGTGTGTCTTATTTTACTTATGTAAGAGAGAGAGAGAAGATAGAGAGCCATGAGTAGAGAGCTCCCGTTGTTGGTTCTCATCTCCAAAATCTGCAACAAAGCTGGGAGCTGAGAATACACATCAGGTCTCCTACAGGAATGGTGGCAATTGGAGCATTTGAGTTACCATCACTGCTTCTTAGGGTCTACACTGGCAGGAAACTGGAGTCAGAAGCCAGAGCTGGGAATTGAACTCAGATCTTTTGATGAGGGGTGCAGATGTCTTACATCCTGAGATAATTACCTAATCCTAAACAAATCTATATTTTATTTTTATTTTTCTTAAAAAATGGTCTATTTATTTGAAAGGCAGAGTTACAGAAAGAGGGAGGGAAAGAGAGAGCCCTTTTATCCACTTGTACACTTCCCAAATGGTTGCAACATCTGGACCCATGCCATGTGGAAGTCAGGAGCCTGGAATTCCATCTGGATTTCCCCTGTCAGTGGAAGGCACCCAAAAATTTGGCCATCTTCTCTGCTTTTCCCAGATCACTAGCAGAGAGGTGGATCAGAAGTTGAGCAGCCAAGGCATCCATATGGGACACAGGCTTCACATGTGGTGGCATCACCTGATATGCCACAGTGCTGGCTGCAATACATGCATACATTAGCTCATTATGTCAGTAAAGGTGGCATTATTTACTGCTTAAAATTATGCTACTCCTAAACTTTACAGTGAATAAATCATTCCTAGATTTGAGTATATCAGATAAAATAAATTGGAATATAAAAAACCTAATTTGAAAATATCTCATTATAAATAGATTCCGTGGATAT
The DNA here is from genome assembly GCF_017591425.1 of Ochotona curzoniae. Lineage (NCBI taxonomy): Eukaryota > Metazoa > Chordata > Mammalia > Lagomorpha > Ochotonidae > Ochotona > Ochotona curzoniae. Next base: position 18,824,785 of record NW_024465582.1, on the reverse strand, counting down.
GAGCCCTGAAAGCTCATATATTTAAACCATGCTTATTTCATACCTAATAGATTTGCCCAAGAAATTGACAAACATTTATCACAGAGAATATCTTACCAGGCAAATGAATTTGTAAAGAATCTTGAATATCACTAGTTGACTCTAAGAGCATTTTATTTACCCACAAAGTGAATATATTTTATGGTTTCTAATTCTAATTTTCAGACAGACTTTAAGGAAGACTGTTCTTTCTAAAATGAATGCACGAGTTAAAGACAGAAAATAAATAGGGCCCACCACAGTAGCCTAGCAGTTAAAGTCCCTGTCTGGCACAAGCCGAGATCCCATCTAGGCACCGGTTCGAATCCTGGCAGCCCCGCTTCACATCTAGCTCCCTGCTTGTGGCCTGGGAAACCCTTGGGACATTGCAGTCACGTGGGAGACCCCAAAGAGGCTCCTGGCTGGAGATAAGCTCAGTTCTGGCCATTGCAGCCACTTGGGGAGTAAATCATTGGATGGAAGATTTTCTCTGTTTCTCCTCCTCTCTGTATATCTGACTTTCAAATAAAAATGAAATAAACCTTAAAAGAAAAAGAATGAGGGAATAAATAAATAAATAAGGTGCAAATTGGGTCTATGTGGTCGCATCAATACTAAATTCATTGAAACAAGGCTTTAATTGTTGCCTCAGAACACCTCCAGCACCTAATATTTTGTCAGCTCTTGCCAACAAACCATGTTTAAACAGCATTACATCTGGTCTTTAAAGGTTGTTTATTTTCTTATTTTACTGTTTTTCATTTTTCAGGTTTGAGATCTAATGCATTTCAGAGCAAAAAACTAAACTATCTCTAAAATTAAGAAATCTCTGGAAAACATTTTTTCAGGTTTTTTTTTGGAAGCCTTTAAAGCAGCATTCCATTTGTATTCATCCAATTATTAAACATAAAATTGTCCATGTGAATATTGTTATCATCTTGTCATCCTCCAGTGTGGATCAGATTTATGGAACATTTTCCTTCTGGTGCCAAAATGCATGGGGATTTGAACTTGCAATCTGTGAACATCACTTATAATGGTAGTGTTAGAAATATTGAACAATAGATACGACTGGACTTGTTAGAGAATGGTGGAAAGCAATATGGGTACTTAGCTAAAGAAAAACAAAGATCAGGGTTCAAGCCTAAGAGGAGAAAATGCAAACAACCTGTACCTGCTTCTTATTCACAGAAGGCCCTATTCTGTTCTTTATCTTTAAAAAAAAATTTACAATAAAACAACAATAGCAAAACAACTCTGAAATCTTATCCTTATAACCGGTTAGATGTACCTGGGTCCTGGGTTTTGTCTACCTAAGTTCAGGCTGTGTCCGCTGGGAGTGGTGATAATATGAACTAATTCAAGCGGTGCTCTGTTCATGAAGATTAGGCTTTGTTCCCTCAGGCTCGTGATCACACACACCCACTCACAAAACCAGGCAGAGGAGTACAAATGGCAATCATCATGACACTCTAAGTTCCTGTCACACGTTAGAATTTACAGAGAATTTTAGAATTTTAGAATGAAGCAAATAAGAATAGGAATAAGTGATCACAGTTTGAGGAAATGTGGAACAGGAATGGACTAGAGAAATAGAAAGGGAAGATAGTGGCTGCACAGGAGGATTAGCTGAAAAGTTAAAAAGCACAGATGATGGGAAGCAGTTAGATGAATTTGGTAACTTTTCACTAACCCACTCAACTGATGACTCATGGTTTCTGTAAACCTCCCTAGAGATCCCAAAAAGAGATTCAACAGATTAGCCAAGGAAATCCTGTGTGGACACTGTTATCCTGTTACACTCCCTCGAGCACAAGATTAGTGGTGCCTCTTCTTGAGATTTCACAGTCTAGACTCCAAAATTAACTAAGCACATTTGGGGGAAAAAATAGTGCAATTATTCAGAGAAAGGATAACTGTTCAGGCTGCTATTGCCAAATCCACGTGAACTGGGGCCTGCAAGTGCTTCAAGTCTTGCAGGATTTCTAACATGTGTTTCATATGGCTGTATGGCCACAGAGAGGCAGAACTTGCTCACTAGAGCAGTCTGAGTTCATTCAGCATTCAGACCTTCCATCAGAGAGGGAGGGGCTGGACAATCAACTCGAGCCATCCTGCCAAAGGATCTGCCACTCAGCCATGCAAAAGCCAGAATATTCCAAACTGACCTCACTAACACATCAGTCAGGTAAGTTGCTGGGTTGGCTAGGGAAGGCCGAGCCAAGCCACAGCAAGTCTCCCTCCCCATCTCCAAAAAGTTGACATCAGAGGGGAAGACAAAACAGCCATGCATCCTCTCCACAGAATGACCTCACTTAGCTCCTCCAGCTTGGCTGTCATGTGATAAATGTCTGCTTAGTTCTAGTTTAGTGTCTATATCAAAACTAACAAGATTTTTTAAAAATTAGTAGTAAAGTAGTCTTTTTCTAGGTTTTCCAGGTTTGCTTCAGCTCTTTTTCCAGGCTCCCTTGACAAGGAACATTGTAGCACCCAGAGAAATGAGTTTAAGGAGGTCCTTCAGATTTTGACCTCCTCCACAATGTAACTCTCCCTGATGGAAGGCAGAAAAACAAAAACAAGACAATAAAAAACACATGCTTCCAATCCCAACTCTACTGAACATAGACAACAGAGCTGGGTTGTATTTCTTCATCTTCCACATCATGAGAATGGATCATCTCCAAGGCTATTTGAATTGTGATAAAGAGCAAGGAAAACATTTTAAATGTCTTCTGTAAGAATCCACAGCCTTGGGCCCAGCAGTGGTGGCCTAGTGGCTAAAGTCCTCGCCTTGAACACGCTGGGATCCCATATGGGCGCCAGTTCTAATACCGGCAGCTCCACTTCCCATCCAGCTCCCTGCTTGTGGCCTGGGAAAGCAGTTGAGGACGGCCCAAAGCCTTGGGGCTCTGCACTCACCTGGGAGACCTGGAAGAAGTTCCTGGTTCCTAGCTTCGGATTGGCGCAGCACCGGCCGTTGCAGTCACTTAGGGATTGAGTCATCAGACGGGAGATCTTCCTCTCTGTCTCCCCACCTCTCTGTGTATCTGACTTTGTAATAAATAATAATAAAAAAATCCATAGCCTTTGTTTTAATGATTATCACATACATCTTTCCTCTGAAATTACCAACAGAATGGTACATGTCTTTGAGTTTTCCAAAACATGAAGATGACACTTTATCCTGATATGGTGATTTTTGAAGCATTTGGGAAAATTGGTAGCTCATTTAGAGGAAAAATCACCAGTGTGTAACTTGTCAATTTTATATTTAAAAAGTGAATTCACATAGAGTGGGCATGGAAAAGGTATGCAGTGTTGAGAAGTTATAAAGCCAAATTGAGTTGGATGAATGATGTCTTTCCTGTCGTGGGCAGGAAGGGCTGAGTCTGTGATATTATGGTATAAAATCAGGATTCTCCCTTTATTGACTCTTCCTGTGGGAATGTCAGGTCACTGGAATACTGGGCATTGGGAGACTCAGTCTGGACTCAGCCTGGGGAGCCCACTGCCTTTCACCCTAGTGGGCTATGGTTGCAGGATGATGCAAACAATAGGGTGGAGATGGTGTCATACATATTTCTTCTACAGTTGGCATGTCCTAGGAAGGAACTTTCAGTGCAGATCAAATGTATGAAGAATTTTCTACACTTAAGACATTTATTGTAATTTCATTGTAGTTAAGCAGCCATGATGCCCTTTGGTATGACACATTATGCAGCATCTTCCAAAACATTTTCCTAATCGTGTCTGTAGGAAACACTCTTTTAGGTGACAACTACAAAGTAAAAATACAACAAATAATCTCACATTTATCTTCATGATGCAAAGGCGTAACCATTGTACCATGGATGGCATACCTTTTTTGTTCTTTGGGGACTGACAATTATTTCACAGATAGACCTTCTCTGGGTCCACTGCATGTATTGTCTTGTGTTGTGTGGTTCAGGTAAGATACAATCTGAATAGATATTTTGACCTAATGCCCACAAATGTGCTCTTTTGTTGTTTTTCTGATAGCCATGTTGATTATAGAGATCTTGGATAATAGAGTACATAATATATAAAGCAAGTTATCAATAATTGAACCATCAGGAGTCATTGCTATTTACATTTAGATTCTTTTAGGGTCAATTTTTTTGGTTTATAAATCACAAACCATATCATTATCAGTTTTTAGTTTAAATGGACATGAATCCCATTTCTCTTGTGGACAGAGTGTTGCGAAAAGCTAACGCAAATTCCTTGTGACTTTTAAAGCAGTCTACACATGCCTTTGTTATCTCTAGTATCTCCAGGTTTGTCTTCCCCAATTCTCTACTCCAAGGACCTGATATTATGGAATTCTGTGTACCTTACTCATTCCATTTCATCATTGACATCACCCACTACCTGACCTTATACCCAATATCCTACCATCCAAAGTATGGAAGAACTCAAAGAAGGATGTGTTAGACAAGCAAAACCCAGGAACACCTGCGTCCCTCACATCTCAGCATCTTGTCACTTTAGTCATTTTCAACCTAAACTGTGTGAGATGATTAGAAAATGTTCACAACATTGTTTTGTACTTTGGCTTGTTGCAGTGAGAAAATTTTCACAATTTGCCTTTAGAATCAGTGAAGACTTTCACTTATCATTTATTCATTATTTTCATTTCATCTGAATATATTCCTTTTTTCTCATTTTCTTTCTCTAAATATCATCTTGTCCTCTAGGTAGAACTCCGTTTATCACGGTCCAGTGGAGAAGTTCTTTTGAAGTCAAGTGTCAGGTAAGATTGTCCCATACAACAAAGTTTACCCTACAAATAATCCTTGTGTATTTCCTTCAGTTATCTTAGGCTCTCTCTCACACACACACCCATTCCGATTCATTAGTGAATCCAATCAATTTAGATTTTGCAGCATATCTGTGATTTACAGATTTCTGTATATCTGCATCCACTATCACTTTCCTAGTTCAATTTCTTGTTAGGAAGAGCTATGAAGGACTTTGCAATGAACAGAAACTGGGTATGTTGTCAGCATTCTGTGCCTGGTTATTAATGCCCATTTTTAGACTTTGAACTAGTCCTAAATTATTGTAAAATATAGAACTCACCAATCATACAAGTGATTTTATTTACAAAAATGCAAGTGATTATTGCACTGTGGATATGAATCATTTTTGGTTCTCTTCTATTTTGCCATCATTTTTGTACTTCTGATTGCTAATATAGGTGCGTTCTTTGACATGTCCTTTGAATTAGCTATCAGATCTTTATTGTTTCCTCATCATTGAATATAGTAAATATTATTTTGATACATTTATGCTATATGATTTTCATACTCATATTATTCATTTATATATTTTATAACATTTGTTTAGTTTTATTTATTTAAAAGGCAGAGGGATAGGGACAGTGAATCTTCTGTCTACCACTTTACTCCCCAAATGATAGCAGCACTCCCAGATGGAAGTGCTGGGCGTTGAACTCAATTCAGGTCTCCTATATGGGTGGCACGAACCATTACTTGCTGCATTGTAGTGTGAATTACCAGGAAGTCAGAACTGAAAGTGGAGCCAGAGTCAAACCCAGGTACTGTGAAATGAAATGTAGGCTTCCCTAGCAACACCCTAACAGCATCATCTGTCTGCCCCATTTTAATTTTTAGCAGTATGTTCAATTCTTTCCTGGACTATGTTAGTTGCCTTGTTTGATTACTGCATCTTCTGTCCTTTTAGCCTTTCTTGATAAAACATTATATGAACTCTGTCTAAGAATGAAAATCAGACCATGATACTTTACATCAATTCCACAAACACCAGTTTTGTCCCTATAACATAATACAAACTCCGTATGATGGTTTGCAAAACCCTGAAGAATGCAATACCTGTAGTCTCTCTATCCTAATATAATTCCCTTTTCTTGATTTTTACCATATTTCAATTATACTGACCCCCATCTTGGCTCCTGAATTGTATCAAAATCTCACACCTTGATGTCTTCACATTTACTTATCTCCTTCTAGATAATATTTTTTCCATAGACTTTTTTTGTAGATGACTCAGTCTCATTCTTTAAATCTCTACTTCCTCTGAAATTCCCCTAATATCCTCAAGTCCCATTTCCTTCCTCAAGCCTGCTCTATCTGATTAATCTTTGTTAAAGAAGTTCTTCATTTACTATTCTCTCCATCCTATTTATTGTAATCTCTACTTTTTACCTCGCCTCTGTTTGTAACCTCCATTGGAAGGTAAACTGAATAGAAGAGACGGAATATGTTGGCACGTTCTTGTTTTTTCACCAGATGTATTTCATTTGTTAGAGAGTAAAATGAAAGACAGGGAACAGGAAACACTACGCAAGTAAGAAGGTCTTGAGTTTCAGAGGACGAGATCCTGAGAAAATAAAGACTCTACCAGGTGGCTAATACTAGAATATATGTTAACAAGAAAGATGGGGTGCTTCATGATGACCAGAGAGCCAAGAATTTTGTCTATAACTGGGAGTAGGGACATGCAAGGTCATAATATACAGCATAGTTTTTGCAGGGGTAGATGATCCAGCTTTTATACATTTCCAATCAGAAATATTTAACGCAGTGTACTTATCCTTGTTGTCAAGAAGACTTGGATGAAAATTTAACATTACTTCTTTCTCAATCTTACTAGTTATAATACTTATTACCTATGTTTCTAGAGCATTGATGGTTGCCAATTAATATATGGGCATAGAATGAATGAGCAAATGTTTGTAAATATGAGTAGAAGTGTAGAAGCATAAATAAGACACTAATATATTGATGATATTTGACCTAACATACTTCATATGCTAATGAATATTATCCTGATAGTAACATGGATGATAATTTGTCACTACTCATTTTATTCCTAGTTATTTGTTCTCCCCCCAACTCACTCTTTTGCCCTTTTGATTGCTTTCTTTTTGTATATGAACACCTGTCTTTTCGTCTTCTCTGCTGTGTTCACTTTTCCGGAAAATGAATATGAAATGTTCTCAGAGTACCAAAATGTTTCTCCCTGGACTTGGTTAGTATAGAACATAAACTTGAATTGCTGATGACATTGATGCTCTGAATCATCCAGGAAACACCCTGGGCATGACACTGGAGGTTCTTCACAATCTGGAACCTGCTCCTAAGGACAAATATTTTAATGAAGAATGTGACCTAAAGAGGTAGGGAGAGGGCCAGGTTACCAAGGAAGCAGGGGAGCCAGGACTAAGGTGCGTTCTGAAGCTGACCACTGATACAGTTGACAAGTTGTTCAAGCTCCTGGTCTGCCTAAAGAGGCATATAAAACACATCTGAAGTCTACTGGTACAGGGGAATGTTGGGGGGATCAGTCTCCATTACCCATTAGTGATAGCTTCAACTCTTGGAATGATAATTAATATTTTCAGGTTGTGTAATCCTGAATGCCAAGAGGGTTCCCAAAAGCTGCACTGCCATATTATAATTTTAGAAGATTCTGGGCAGAAAGTGGGTGAGGGGTGGCCCATATTTGAAGTAGAGTATAATCAAGTCACATCTTCGGGTGCTGGATAACTAGAATAAGAGAAAAGTGGGGCTAAGAGAGTCTGAAATGATACAAATAAATGTCTTTAATATAGGGGAAACTTTAACATCAAAAATATATATAGGGGAGACAAGGGGGAATAAAGAGTAATTAACTAGCAATGTGACATTAAATAATGCATTTTCAGTCCCTCAACTATGAAGATCAGTAGCCCTTAATGTTGGCTGAGCGCTAGGGATATTCAAAAATGTCCCTACAGAACTACTAGCATCAGACATTCAAATTTTGTCTTTAGTGCAGCCCCAGCACAGGTGTATTTAAGTTTTTAAAACTCTTTAGATGTGCTTTTCTTTTTTTTTATAATGAAAAGGAGTAATAACAGTTTTGTGTTTAAATATCCAATTTTTCCAGACATAACCAACATTTTTATTTTTTAAAAGTTGTGTCTATTTAATAAATCATGTTTTAAGGACGACTGACTGAAAACCATTTCAGTTATTGTGAAATAATGGTTTCCAGTTAGCAATTTCTCCAAAAGAATTTGGCAAGAAGAAAGACCACCAGGCAGATGTCCTGAAAAACTAGACTATGTAGCCGATAGAAGTTGCAACAGAGTTATTTGGGAGAAACAAAAACATATTAATCAAAAGTCAATTGAAATAGTGACTTCAATTGATAATTTGCCTGATGTTGAGTAATGTGAGTTATCTGCTGAAATGAGATATGGTTCTCGGAGGGAAATGAGCACACGCTCATTAAATTTGAAAGTTCACATAAACAATATCTGACTGATAAAGATGCTTAGAGAATATTTTTTCTTAGAAGGTTCAAAACCTCCTAATAAATTTTAATGGACAGAGCTGTCACCTTGTTAAGTACTAGCATCATGCCATTTCCTGCTATTGCAGCCTTATACTGCATTTTGAAGGTGGAGTCACACTATTAGTAGGACATAAAATACTTTAAATAAAATGGATTGTATACCTACCCATTAAACTTAATACTACATTAAGCAGCATCTTCTTAGTGAGAGAGCTAGGCATAAAGGTGGAAAAAATGCCACTCCAGTTTAGCTGCTCTGGAGCTAATGTTTTTAAAGTAGCACTCAGTGATGAAGACATGTGTATACGAGCAAGTGTTTCAACAGCATAGGGGAAAAGAAAGGCATAAAATCAACATCCAAAAATGAATTGCTTTCAAATGTAAACAAGGAATCACCCAAAAAATAAATAAAGAAAGTAATAATGTAATCCCATTTATAGTCACAAAGCTTGTGCACAGGAGGTTGAAGGGAAATGGGGATATGTTAAGTAAATGGCTTAAACCTTCGGTTTTAAGATGATTAATTCCTGGAAAACTAATGTGTAATTTACTATATGCAAAATCAGCTCAGGGAGTATATCTTAAATATGTTCACCATTAAAAAGTAAAAATAACCATTCAAGAAGGTAGATATGTTAACCAGCTTCACTCTAAGCAACATGCATTTTATCAAAACATCTTATAAGCAACCTTAAATACTTACAACTTTTAATTGTCTGTTATGCTTAAATAAAGCTGTGAAAATTCGACAAAACCAACACTCCAGAAATGGGTAATTTTCATATAATACTTCAGAATTCTATGAATATTAATATTCTCCACTCTAGACTGCATATTCTAGCCGCTGTACCGGGCTCCTCTGTTTATGTACAAAGTAAAAGATCTATCATCTTTACAATATTTAAGTATGTTTTTCATACCGTGATTGCTGCCAGTTGCACATTTGCAGCCAAAAGAGAAGTGTATTTTAAGGAACATAGACACATTTTGGTTGTAGGTGTGAGCACAGTGATTCCCAGGCTCCCTGAATCTAACGGAATCTTGTCAGGTCTCAGTAAAATATGGGAAATTGCATTTCTGTAACTCTATACCATATTTTAAATAAATTTTTGTTGACAAAAAGAGAATAGATTTCATGTATTTCACAATTCTAAGAAAGCAATTGTATTTCCCTTCCATCTCTTCAATCCCCTTCCTTCTTTTCTTTCTTTCTTTAATTTTACAAAGATAAATTTCAACCCATACCATAATCACTGGATTGGTTCACTAATAACCATAATACTCAACAAGTAAAAAGTGGGAAGACAACATTCCACAGGAGTATAAACAAGAGCTAAAAACAATACACATATCACAAGATGTCGATTTCATTCTATATTTTTGTATTCTGTATTAACTGTCGCATACCAGGGAAAGCATATGATATTTGCGATTTGAATGTTGGCTTCTTTCACTAAGCATAGTGGTGGCTTCCAGTAGCGCCCATTTGAACACAAAGATCGGATTTACTTTTTTTTTTTAATAACTGATTATTTCTCTCTCTATATATATGGATTGATTTCATATCTTAGCTAATGTGAATTTAACTACAAAATGCTGAGAGTACAGATATCACATATGCTGATTTCATTTCATTTAGATAAATTCGCAGGAGTGGGTTCGCTGAGTCATATTGTAGATCTATTTTCAGATATCTCAGGATTCTTCACTGTCTTCCATTACAGCCATACTAGATTACATTCCCACCAACAGTTGATTAGGGTACTGTTTCCCTCCTCCAAGCATTTTATTTTTGATATTTGTATGACAGGCATGCTAATTGTGGTGAGGTGAAATGCTATTGTGATTTTTATTTGCGTTTTCCTAATGACTGGTAATCCTGAGCATCTTTTCATGGGTCTACTGTCCATAAAAAATAATCTTTTAAGAATTTATTTTTGGTACATTTTGTTCATTAGAGGAAGGTCTTTCTCAACTTTCCTTACTATTAAGTCTACAATACATAGAACATTGCCTAATGTATAACATAGCTCAATAGATATATGTTGAACAAATTAGGCCCGATACAATAGCCTAGTGGCTTAAGCCTTTGCCTTGCACACATCGGGATCCCATATAGGTGTCATTTCTAATCCCACGGGTTCCACTTTCCATCCAGCTCCCTGCTTGTGGCCTGGGAGGGCAGTCGAGGACAGCCCAAATCTTTGGGATCCTGCACCCATATGGGAGACCTAAAAGAAGTTCCTGACTCCTGGCTCCTGGCTTCGGAGTTGGCTCAGCTCTGACCTTTGTGGCTACTTGGGGAATGAATCAGCAGACAGAAGCACTTCCTCTCTGTCTTTCCTCCTCTCTGTATATTTGACTTTCCAGTGAGAATAAATAAATCCTAATATTTAAAAAAAAAAGATATATGGGGCCTGGCGCGGTGGCGCAAGTGGTTAAGGTCCTCGCCTTGCACGCCCGAGATCCCATATGGGCGCCGGTTCTAATCCCGGCAGCCCCGCTTCCCATCCAGCTCCCTGCCTGTGGCCTGGGAAAGCAGTTGAGGACGGCCCAAAGCTTTGGGACCCTGCACCCTCTCGGGAGACCTGGAAGAGGCTCCAGGCTTCGGATTGGCATAGTATCAGCCATTGCACTCACTTGGGGAGTGAATCATCGGATGGAAGTTCTTCCTCTCTGTCTCTCCTCCTTGTATATCCGCCTTTCCAATAAAAACTAAAATAAATCTTAAAAGAAAAGATATATGTTGAAGAAATTAAATAAGATTCTGATGATGAGAATCCAAACCACCACATATTTTAAGAGGTTTTGTTTTGGGAGGGTAAAAGGAAAGATGTGGTGATAAAGTAAAATCTCTCTTGGAGCAGCAATTTTGCAAGGGATCTCATAAAAACGATGATTTGTGTTTCCTTCATTTGTGTTTACTTTGATGATCTTCAGGAAGGAGTGGAGAGACAGAGGCAAGGAAAGCATGATGAAAATTCAAGTTTTTTATCAAAAGGTGTAAAAATGTATCATATGGGCCCTGGAAGCCAAGGATTCTGGACAGAGAAAGAATATGGGCTCATGAAATATTAACATTTGCAGGAGAAAAAAAATTAGGAGATGATTTCTAGGATGAAATGGGTGTTGTTGCAAAGAATGCACGAGGACTAAAGGTTGAAGAATTTCTGGAGAGTACTCATTTTCTTTAAGCTATCAAAGTTGTTCTCTTCTTTTGTACGACCTCCTTGCTGAAATGAAGCACAAGGCAGAATTAAGTGACTTTCACGGGTTGTATGCATTTTCAACAAGAGCAGGGCCTCCTTTGATACAGAATGGCCTGCGAAATCAAGTTCTGGTTCCACCGGGTATGTAGCCTCTTGGAATCCCAGCTGTTGCATCATTAAAGCACAGATAGAATAACAGTTCTTCCTCCTTATCTATGCTTTTGCATTCTGTGGTTTGATTACCTATAGTAAATCATGCTCTGAAAATATTAAATGGAAAATTCCATAAAATACAATCCATCTGTTTTAAAGCCCGCGTAGTGTGATGGAAATCTTACTTTCTGCTGTGTCCCACTAGAGATACGACTTAATCTTCGTCCTGCTAGTTCACTCATTAGTGCCCTTGGCCTGTTAGTTACATAACACTTGTCTCTGTTATCAAATCAGCTATCACATTGTCACAATTGTCATGTTCACAGTAACCTAAGGCTACATCACAATACCTACTTGATTCATCTCATTTTCTCTTGTAGGCATTACATTATCTCACATTATCACAAGGATGAGTTCTGTATGGTAAAATAAAGAATCAGAGAGTGACAGAGCACTCATGTTTTGCTATTACCATGTATTTTTATAGCTTTACTATTTCGGTATTGGCTATTTCTCCATCTATTATTGTACCCAATTTATAATCTTTATCAAAAGCCATGTATGTTTAGGCAACATGAACCTAGTGTTGCCAGGGTTCAGTAACATATGAGACTTTAGGCATTTGTTGCAGGTCTTAGAATGTATTTCTGCCCTCTGCCTCCAGCATTGCAAGAAGGCAAGTGCTGGGATGAGTTTTGTTGGGATGGTTAAACGTGTAAGTGCCCAGCCTAGTGCCTTGCTCTGTGCTGTTTCATTTCTTCCCTTATTTCTTCTTTGTATCTAATTTCCTTTCTTCCATTTTTCCTCCTTGCATTCTTCAGTCCCTCCTGCGTTCAGGAATGACAAACCACTTTGAACCAAGGAAAATTCTGAGTTAACTCTAATTTAGTGCTATGATTTCTAATATTTCCTTTGCTCTTCATGGGTGACAAAATAAAAACAATATGCAATGAAACTCCTTTGCTGCATATGTCCATGCAGATGGGGAAGTAGAGTTTATGGAGACAGAACTAGACATAGATGTGGGGGTGGGGGGCCTGTTCAGATTTTATGTAAAAGACATGGAGAGTCACAGTAAGTGACAAAATGCTGAATTAAATAGAGGCAAGGGGTATATAGAACAAAGAATGATATCTGTGGTCTGGTGAGGAAGGAGGAAGACTGACCCTACTTACCAGCTATAGTTAAGAGCACTAGTTCTCCCAGGCTAGGGAAAATTCTCAGGCAACCTGCTGCTTCAGCAGAAGACTGAAGGAAGTGATTTCCTGGGACTTATTCATGTCTCTGTGCCAGATCAAGCTTTCATCTATTGCCATTCTCCATAAAATAAGCAAAAGTGTTATGCTGAGTAGATCCTAGAAGTAGAATAGGATATGTTCATTTCCAAAGAGAGTTTTAAAATATTTAATTCTCAGAGTAGTTAAGAAGGTAAATGCACTTAGTCTTAAATCTCTTAAATTTTGCACAGTTTGGGAACAGGATATTTTCATGATTGTTCTAAAATAAAGTCCTCTCTCCTGGTGAAAGGAAAGTCATGTTTACTCTCTTCCAATACTGTCAGTACTTTAATTCTGATATCAGATGTGTGAGCACTTTTTCCCCCATCATCAAGTAATTTTCCACTTCTCAGCAGACACCAACTGACTGTCATGCAGGTCAACTCGATTCTGACCCTGTCTTCCTGAAGTTATCGTCAGCTCCACCAGGGTAGGACCTCTGTCCCACCAGACTTCCCTAGCTGCGTTATGGCTTATGCTTCTGGTTCAAAATTGGAGATTCTTCTGACTCTCGTCTTCATGTTCAACAGTTTGTTAGAATGGCTCTCAGAGGCGCACACAGCTTTTTCACTAGCTGTATGCTTTATCATTGCGAGAGAAGGCTCAGGAAAGCCAGAGGGAAGAGGTGCATTGGGTGAACTCAGCAGGTTCACCCCTGTCCCAAGAACACCCACATGTTTACCAGCCCAGAAACTCTCCACATCCATCTGATTACAGAAGCTCCACAACTAGACCTGAGTGAGCAAACCATTGGCTGTTACTGAAGTTAAGAATGCGGCCACGGGAAGGCCTGACTGCTCTTGTACGCTCTAAACACTAGGCTGACCTCGCCTGAATTCCCCACAGTGGGTCAGGAAAACGGAAAGGCAGAGATGGAACCCGGATTTCTCATTCTAACATACCTGGAGAGAAGGAAGGAAATAAAATGTAAACCTTAGAGAGATGAGGGTAAGTGTAAGCTTTGATTTCCTGTCCTTCTCCAAAGTTCCTTATCACCTGTCAGAGCATTTAACATCAGCTAAAAATTGAACTTCCATCTCCAAGGGAAGCTTCTGCTATGTCAAAAATGTAATTGAAAATGAAAAATAGGACTTTTTCTGTTTTTGTTAGTTTCTTATCTGCTGCAGAAATACTTGAATTTTCTAGTGGACCTCCCACCCAATTGTGTATCTTATTTCTTAAGGAAAATTGCAGCTACTACGGAAACTATGCCCAGGGGTGATATTAAGATGTGTGGATATCCTTACTAACTTTCAAACCAGGCTGTGCATTTGAGATCTCTGATTTTCTTCAGAGAGAACTGATATCAAGACGCGTGGAGATCCTTACTAACTTTCAATCCACCCTGTGGAGTTTGAGATCTCTGAATTTCTTCAGAGAGCCTAGGCACTAGAGACCATCATTGGAAACATACACACCTGCATCAACATAGACCCCCTCTGCCAATCTAGACCAGCTTTTTGAAATGTTTGGGTTTTAAAACCTGCAAGAGTAGAAAACATGGAAAACAGTTGTGGCAAGAAGAAAATAGAGAATATGTCAGAAATGAAATTTTTAAAATGAGTTTATTTTGGCAGAATTGAAATTCACACATAGTTTTTGTCACTGACTTTTTGACAATTCCCTCATCTATATAATTTCCACTCACCGAGCTATAATTACGTGCTGCCGGCTCTGATGCTCCAGCATAGATAAAATTGTTTTGGAGCGCAAACTCTGTGCTCCATGTTATCATCTCTCCCTGGTCCTGTTACCACATGATCCACAGATTTCATAAAATCATAGGGCTGGGGCCCGGCGCGGTGGCGCAGTGGTTAAGGTCCTCGCCTTGCACGCCCGGGATCCCATATGGGCGCCGGTTCTAATCCCGGCAGCTCCGCTTCCCTTCCAGCTCCCTGCCTGTGGCCCGGGAAAGCAGTCAAGGACGGCCCAAAGCTTTGGGAACCTGCACCCGCGTGGGAGACCCAGAAGAGGCTCCTGGCTTCGGATTGGCATAGCATTGGCCGTTGCGCTCACTTGGGGAGTGAAACATCAGACGGAAGATCTTCCTCTCTGTCTCTCCTCTCTGTATATCCGCCTTTCTAATGAAAAAATAATAATAATAAAAAAATAAAATCACAGGGCTGGATATAGACATAATGCAGAAAAGTAAAATCATTACTTAAACTGTCAGGGGCTTCTCATAAGCAACGTTCTGGCTAGGGGTCATGATTCAACTTGTTGGTATCACAACACTGCTGTGTCATCTGGATCAAAATGCAAATAACCCAAGTGTCAGCACTTTGTTGCTATTCCGGGGATAAAGAACTGAAACTATGCAGGGTCTGCTTAGCTTTGAGGGGAGCTAGCAGCCATACAATTCATTAAGTGCAGGTGCCTTGGCTTGCCATGAGGCTGGCAGGCGTTTTAAAAACTGAGTTACCCTCATAACAAATGCCAGATGCTAGACTGGATTTATAAACATGAACCAAGTTTCAAACAAATCTGGTTGAACTTGAAAATATTAATGTGTCGCATTGGAAACTCTGTGTTCTACCCATTTTACCTTCCAAAGTTTTACACATGCAGCCAAAGGAATGCATTCCTGAGGCTGTGGAGTGGGGAGAGCAAATTCAAGTTGGAGGTGGAGTGGAGAAGAGTGAATGGGTTAGTGATCTGACAGGAGTGGTCCTTGCTAATGCAAGTCTGGTGCACAAAAAGGAAAATACTCTTCATTAAAAAGAGTAAGAACAGGTTAAGCCACTCACAAATCATTTTTTTAATTAAAGAATAAGGATTTATTGCCTATTTCTTTCCTTTTTTATTCAGGGTAGTTTAACATTCACAAAACAAAAATGAATGATATGAACAGTTCCCCTACACCAAACACCCAGTTTCTCTTATTATTGACATTTCATATTGTTGTGAAATATTGCCATAATTACTGAAACTCACCCAATTTCCCCAATTTAAATTAATTTATTAATTTGTTATATATATATATCAATTTGTTTTAGATATATATATATATTCATGATGTGGTTCCATAGGCTGAGGGATTACCCCTTTCACTCGCCCCATTCCATTCCCCACCCACTGTTTCCTCCTGTGTCATTACAGTAGTATAGTGCTTCAGGAATAGTCACAAGTTGACCATCACACTGTGTTAAGTGTATCATGGCAATGTGGGCATAGACAACAGTGGAAAGTCTAGACATGAGTTGTACACTTTGCTGTTCTACAAATGAGAAAACATTCCACCTTTCTGTACCTCTGTAATGACAGTTGTAAAATGAGTGCAGAAATCCTTCCTGCCCTAAATAAACCCAAACACTTTAAAGTTAACCTAAAGAGAGAAAACTGTGAATATCTCCAGAAATGTTCTACAAAGTTCGGGGGTGGGAATGTGATTTTAAACTCAATGCATATGTACTTGCTATGCAAATATACCATTATTCATATCATTGTCCTATCTTTCTATTTTGAAATCTGGATCATATTTGTGTTGTTTATTTATTTGAAAGGCAAAATGATAGAGAATGAAGGAGAACGAGGGAGGAAAGAGAGAGAAGAAATAAACATACAGATATCTTCTAGTCACAGGTTAACTTTCCAGATGCTGGCAATATCAAGTCAGGGTCAGCCTGAAGCCAGGATCCTGCAGCGCCATCCTGGTCTCTCACAGGAGAAGCAGGGGCCCAAATGCTTGGATCCTCTTCTGCTGACATCCAGTTACACTAACAGGAAGGTGGAGAAGAAGCAGAGTAGCTGGAGATTGATTGTGTCCTCTGAGATGAGATGCTGGCATCACAAATGGCAGCTCATTCTGCTGAGTTACAATGCAAGCCCCTACTCAAAATGAGAGGATGTGAGTTCATCACTGAATTTGAGTGTATGCATCCTGTGCCTGTTTTTCATAGATGAAAATATTCTAATAGAAATTCAAAGTGAAATTCCATTGCATGGGAAAGGATATTATATATTCATTAGTAGAGACCTGCCTCATAAAGTGATATACCAGTTATTTCATGCAGGATACAGTGTCTAAGGATATCAGCTAGATCAGGATGAAGTTCTGGCTTTGCATTTTGGAGTTGGGTACCTATTTTTGAAGACATGTATGACATATGCAAAATATTTAGTGAAATTGCTGACTTCTAGAAACCACACTGTGTTGGCTTTGCTAGTGATAATGTAGATGATAATTACTATTATTTAACATAACTGTGGTTTTAGTATTTTTAATATTTTAATATTTTATTTAATATTTAGTTTTATTTTTACTGGAAAGTCAGATATACAGAGAGAAGGAAAGATAGAGAGAAAGATCTTAAATCAGCTGATTTCCTTTCCAAGTGGTCACAAATGCCAGAGCTGAGATGATCCGAAACCAGAAGCTAGGAGCTTCTTCCAGGTCTCCCACATAGTTGCAGGGTCCCCAGGCTTTGGGCCGTCCTTGACTGCTTTCCCAAGCCACAAGCAGGGAGTCAGATGGAAAGTGGAGCCTCAAAGACATGAACTGGCACCTGCATGGGATACCTGGTGTGTGCAAGGTGAGGACTTTAGCCACTAGGCTACTGTGCTGGGTCCCAAGTGCAGATTATTTTTAGTAAATCTGATGAGTATTTGAGGCACATGAATATAAGTAGATTTAATTTAAGCCACAAAGCTAATAATAAAGGCAGTAGTTAAGTTCAAGTAGTCTCACCACATGACTTTATTAAAATTCTTTTTTCTAAATAAATCTTTAAAATAAATCTTTAAAATATTTTCTGCTGTTACTATATCACAGCACTATTATACTCTTTTTAGAATTATACACACATGTTTAGAAATGTACCTAACAGAAGCATAATATTTTAAATTCCCGTGAACAGACATATTATACTGCTTCTATTTTGAAAATGATAAGGTTATAGTCTTTCTAAGTGTACAGATATTGAAGGAATGTATAATTTTCACGATGACTTTGGTATGAGTGATTGAGAAAGTGGGTGTAAGAGTTTAACCGTTGTTTATTCAGTTCCTCTATTTTGTCAAATGTTGTACTTTAGGCTCATAAACATCAGTATTTCATGGTCATGGTAAGAAAATGCTTAGATTGGAGGAAACATGAACTAGGTTTAAGTAGTGGGAAGATCTCCAGGCAAAGAAACAGAGTGAGCAAAGAAAGAGGCTTGGAACAAGTCTACATTCAGGGGTGAAAGCAAGTGTTGAAATGCCTAAGTAGGAAGGATGGATTTGGGAATATGGGAAGAGAATGAGCTGTCCAGGAAAAAAAAAACAACATGATAGGGTATGCATTTATTAAAAAGCAGGGCATGGGTAGAATGATTCTGTTATTGAACACATGAAGGTTAAGAGGCAGATGTCCAGAAATTCAACCCAAGCAAAACAAAGCACACTATCAAAAACAAACCAATAAGGATATTTCTGTGATCTATGCTGAAATGTGGATGGCATGACCTAAAGCAGTGGCATATGGGACTGAAGCAATGGGCAAAAGACAGAAAGATTATCATTGGCATGTAAGAAAGACATTGGATAAAACATGACTTAAGAAATTGTGATTTGGGCAACTCTGGGCATCAAATACTACAAGCTGTTCCTTAATATCCTTCAGAGATTTTTTTTTTCTCATTTTTCTTTATCAGTCCCCTCGTTTGCACAGTGCCATTAAAAAGATACTGTGTCTTAAGGCAGTCCCTAAGAAATTAGGCATCGTTAGGAATTTGGTTCCAAAATCTCGGTAACGCTTCTTCACCTATCCGCTGTTGGGCACATTGGTGATCTTTCTGCTCATTAACATTCAATTTGGGCAGGGCGTGGTAGCCTAGTGCATAAAGTCCTCACCTTGAAAGCATCAGGATTACATTTGGGCACCAGTTCTAATCCCGGTGGCTCCACTTCCCATCCAGCTCCCTGCTTGTGGCCTGGGAAAGCAGTCAAGGACTGTTTGGGACCCTGCACCCGCAGGAGAGACCGGGAAGAAGCTCCTGACACCTGGCTTCGGACCGGCTCAGTTCTGGCCGTTGCAGTCACTTGGGGAGTGAATCATTGGACAGAAGCTCTTCCTCTCTGTCTTTCCTCCTTTCTGTATATTTGGCTTTGCAAGAAAAATAAAATAAATCCTTGAAAAAAATCATTATGAAGGACTACACCATTGTAGTAAAATGGGGAAAATCTGTCAGAGAGTGAGAGTTTTAGGGGAAATCCCAGCCTATACAAAATTGTAACACGTAATTCAAAATTCAAAATAAAAAAACATTCAATTTGATTATTCATTTTATGTAAAGAAAACAAATAAAATATGATGCTTGAGATATTTAAAAGCAATATTTTGAGTACTACTAAATTTGTAAGAGTTTTTGCCCTTGATCTTACCTTATGTTTCTGGACCTATGTTTGCTCTTCCTTCTGTAGAATATTAGTTTTGTCCCTAATGACTGGGCTATACATTACTCTGATGTGCATCCATTCTCAAAACAGTGATCATATCATTGTGTGGATAAATGCCACACAGCTTTACAGGGAGTTCTAGACCCCTCCTGAAGTCTGCTCACTTCAGATCTAGAAGATCCTGTGGAAGACTGCTCCTAGTGATTTACTCATATTTAGATACAGGAAGGTAAAGAATAGGAAAAGACATAGAAAAGAGGAAGCCACAGTCCAATTATTTAAACTGCTTTCACTGGTTTCATACACTAAATTCTAATGCAAAGTAAACTATGAGATTAATACAAGACTCAGTGGCTTGACCCTCTATTTCATGTGCTTTTTTATTCTTGTTATTAGAAACATTTTATTTACTTTTATTGGGAAGGAAGATGTCCAGAGAAAAGGAGAGTCAGAGAGGAAGATTTTCAATTTGCTAGTTCAGTTCCCAAATGGCCACAATTGCCAAAGCTGAGATGATTTGAAGCCAGGAACTATGAGTTTCTTCCTGATCATCCGTGTAGGTGCAGGTCCCAAGGCTTTGGGCCGTCTTCCAGTTCTTTCCCAGGCCTCAAGCAGGGAGCTGGATGGGAAGTGGAGCAGTGAAGACATGAACTGATGTCCATATGGGATCCTGCCACTTAAATGCAACAATTAGCCATTTTAGCAATTACGTTGGACCCTAAATACTCTCTTAAATGTATCTTCACATGTCAAAATAAAAAAAACCTAATCCATACTAAATCAAAACACACCCACCAAACCAATAGTTTCTTTTCCATGGCAAGGGCAAATTCATTTTTTCATTCAGATGTGCCCATTATCATCATCATATTCTGAGGAGAGTATTGAGAAATATCTGCAGCTGTTTGTACCGATGAAAATACGTATTCAACTTAGGTCAAAGTGTTTGATGCCTAAAGAAGATGGTGAAAGTTGTTTCCACATTCTGGTGTTTTTTACTTGATTAATCTGCTTATTTTAGCTATGGATAATAACGAAATTGTCAATTTGGAAAGGCTCTCAGCTTTTGACAGAAAATGTCAAAAAACTAAGCTGGTTTGATGCAAACTATGGCGGAATTTAAAAATATTCTTTATGCATACGGTCGTGTTTTCGTTATTGCTTAACTAAATAACAATGTGCATTTATTTCTCTCTCCAAGGCATCTAGCTATGAATCATTTTTCCAACTGGGGATTTTTCAAAATTGAAGTACTTTTAAACAACCCATATCAAGTTCTTATTTGGTTATTTCTTCAGTACACTAGAGTCAGAGTCCTCTCCATAAATCTAAAGTTAGTTGCAACTTTGAAGTGATATTTGACTCTTGAATAAATGTCATAAACAAATAAAGTGACAGTATTATGTATGAATTTCAAAAGCTATATTTAGTACAAGGTTTCCACCAACTATTTTAGTAAATTTAGCAGATTGTGGTTTTAGTTCAAAATGGAAAATGTACTTGATCCATCAGGATTCCCAGAGTCTAAAACAGTCAGTATGTCAATGAAATAAAAAAGCAGGATGCCTAGCAGAATTTATAAAGAATAATTTGAGCATCAGATAATGAAAATCAGTTATAGGATAAGAGATATTTCTAAACATTAACCTGATTTCAGGTACAAAAATAAGTTCTGTATATTTATTCTGAATATGTACGTGTTGGGGTTTGTAGAACAACAAAAAGCAAAATCTTGGGAATACCTACAGTCAGTACCAGAAGGCATAAAAGTTCAATGGTGTAAGAGCTGTAGAGTCAGAGATGGATTCAAATGTTGGCTCCATCTCATGTAGTTTCCTAATAAGGACAAATGATCTAATCTGAGCCTCATTTGTGTTGAGTATAAAATGGAGGTAGTAATGTCCTTTCTTCCTGAGATTATTTTAGCAATGACATTAAAGGACACGCACCACCCTGTTTTAACAGCTTTATAAAACTTTCAAAAATGGCTTATTTGAAAGTCAGGGCTACACAGAGAGAGGGAGAGCCAGAGAGAGGGAGATCTTGCATCTGCTGGTTCACTCCTCTAATGGTGCCAACAGGCAGAGCCAGGTCAGGCTGGAGCCAGGAGTGTGATCCAAGTCTCCCAAAGGTCCAAGCTCTTGTTCTGTCTTCCACTGCTCTTTGCAAGGAGTTGGACCGGAAGTGGCACAACCAGGACACAGTACCAGTGTTTAGGATGAATGCCTGCTACATGAAAATGCTAGCCCCTTAACAATTTTGTAAGAGTTTAGTGCTATGGAAGTCATCAGTGTCTCACTCCTCTCATCTTCCATTTGAAAGTAAATTCCCTGCAGAGAGAAACTCTTGTTAGAACCATATTTGGCATATTGAAAATATTTCATAAATGTTGAATCAGTTCAAGGATCTTTAATGTCAAGCTAAAAGCATTCTGTATTATTTTCTGTAACAGTGAGATTTTCTGAAAGTTTGTATGTGAGAAGGGATAGTAAGTGATGGTAGGAAAATGACATGTTAAGGAATAGATATATAACAACAATGTAGTATTAAATAGATGGTTAGGAGACGGGGGAGCATGGAGGACATGGGGCAGGGATGTAGGGGGAGTTGCCTATATCTGATTTCATACAACTTTAAAATAATCAGAGTGAAATGTTTGCAAAGGAAGGTGAGGTGTTGAGTAGAAGGCAGCACAGATTCGTCTTCCTACATCTGAGGAACCAGGGGGATGCTGAAATGGGATTTCTTTATTCAGGTTACTGTCTGACTTTTCGAACTTGCACATGATGCAGGTTCTAGAGGCCTGGATTTGGTCTCACAGGTGCATCTCACTGCACATCTCATAGGTTGCAGGCTGACCCTCATTTGTCCTGGTTTGTATGATCAAAGGGCAAAGGGCCATTTCCCATCCTGCTCCTGCGTAAACCAAATCCAAAATGCCCTTGAGATTTAAACAGGAACTCTGTATTTTGCAAAGCTGTGACACTTTCAGGACAAGGATAAGCCTACAGGATGAAAAAGAAATGCATATCGTACTGCTTTATATCGTGATAGAAATTTGCAGCTAGATCAGCTTGCTTATCATGACAGATGCACGCTGATATTCAACAACAGATCTTCATTGTTTTCTAATTTGCCTCAATACAGAATGCACTTTTGTTTCTAGTACATCACATGATCACAGTCTTTTGGAAAATACCTTTCTTCACTAAGCCCACTACATTACTAAGTCAATTTCATCCTTTACATGTTACAGAGTTAAGGTTGTAGAACGTCTATAATTCACTGCATACTTTACTGTCTCCACATAATTTGCTATATCCTTTTTTCACTGAAATAATTAGAAGGGAGTTTCCATCTCAGAGTTCCCTTAAGAAAATCCCCACATCAATGCTTGTGCTACTGCACAGAAACCTTTTGCCAGTTTCATTTTTTATGTTCTAATCATCACATCCTTCCTTTCTAGGTTAGATTTTATTGAATTGCCACAAATTTCTTTCTTTCAAACCACCTTCACTCTGCATTTCCATCACCATTATACTTCATTTTCAAAAAATATTATCCTGGTTGAACTTAATAGCCACTTGTTTATAGCTGCTTAAGTAGCTAATATTTGTGGAGACAAGTTTACAATTATGCTGAGAAGACCAGTTTTAAATGTGACTTAAATTTTAGTAATGCTTGCAAAATCCACTCTATTTGTGTTCCTTCCTCCAAGAATCAGCATTTCATACTTTGCAATCTTTTCCCTTAGTATCTCCTCTTCCCATCCTCTGCTGATTATCTTAGTGAATATCTCAGTCATTGTAACGTACTATGCAAGCTACTCGTCTTTCTTTGACAAAATCTCCTTGCAATCAGATTGCCTCTGCACGTATGTTTGATAACCAAAGAACCTCTGCTTTCCACAAAGACTGATTCTTCTGAGAGGTTCTGCACTACCCCCCTTCAAACCTACTCAATGACTGTTCCTGCAGCTGCTTGGCCTGAATCCGTACTCCACTGTCTTCCAGGTTGTCAGTCTCTGCTCCATAGAACTAGTTACATGGAAAAGATTTCTCATCATTTCTTTCCCTTTATGCTCATTTCTTTAGCTAGACCCAATTATGTGCAACTCTTAACAGATAATTGCTTGAAAGACTTACACCTTGGACTTATGTTTCATGGCTCTGATTAGGAAGTAAAATATCTGAATCAAGTGTATGATTTTAAAATTTTGTTAAGTTTTGTAGGTATGTCTTCCCTGAAGATTATGCTAATGTATATTCTCACCAAAAGGATTCATTTTAGCCATATTCTTAAGGTATTCAAGGGATTAATGAAAAAATCTATTCTCTTGTACTACAACAAAAGTTCTGTGCTCTTGTACTAGACTTTAAAGTGTTTTTAATAGGAATAAAAATATGAAATTATGTGGGGTGGACATTATGGCACAATGGGTTAAACTATTGTTAACTGTGTTGACATTTCATATTGGAGTGTCAATCAGAATCCTGACTTATTTCTTCCAATTCTGCTTCCTGATAATGCATCTGGGAAAGCACTGGATGACAATTCAAGTACTTTGATCCAAGCAACTCATGTAGGATACCCAGTTGGAATACGTGGCTGCCAGATTCAGTATGGCCCAGCCCTGCCTACACAGCCAGTTAGGGAGAGAAGCAGCAGTTGGGTGCTCTCTCCCTCTTCCTGTACCCATGCCTTTCAGATAAGTAAATAGATTGCTAAAAATAAAATATTCTCCCTTGTCCACATCCTCACTATTTTATAGAAGGCTTTAAAATGCTCATAGACAAATGAAATAGAAAATGTAAGTTTCCCAGGAACATTTTAAGCTCCCTTGAATGATCAGTTTCTCACTGCTACAACAAATTACAACAATTTATGAAGTAAAGAGAGTTCACTTTGCTTACTTGTTTCGATGCTGAAAGAATGCCTTGGACTACGCTGTTTGTGTTTCTGTGTCTTTTTGCATAACAATCTAGAAATTGAATATTCTATTGGATTCTTAAATTGTGAAATTGGATTCTTATATTGTAAAATTGAGGCAAAAAGTAAAGAGGGAGTAGAACTTTCTGATCACTATTCTGCTGTACTTTCGTGGAGAATGGGGTGGTCGTTGACTCCAGGAACTTGCATGGGGCAGCGCCTTTCTGGAAGTTCCAGCTCGGAGAGGCATGACTCCTCCTCCTCCACAGGAATGGGTGGCGGTGCCTGTGTCTCCAAACAGCCCAAGTGCACATCACTGAAGGACTTCCCGTTCTTTCTTTCTTAAAATCCCTCTACCTCTGTTTGCGTCTCCTCCTTTTCCAAATCTCTATACTCAATTCCTTGTTAAATTATTTTGCTTTAAATACTAGAAATGCTTGTTTTATTTTTCTTATCTAACCCATGCTCACGTTCCACCATTATCATTACCTGTTAGCCTAATATTTTTGCATTACTGTGTTCCCCAACAGGAGACGGGTAGCCATCTATCTGCCATAGAAAATAAGAATCTGAGCACAGTAAGAGCTCAAGGATGTGCTGGGAGATGCCCTTCTCAGTGTCAATTCACCTTTTAAATGCTGTGACTCTGAGAAATAGATCCCTGCATACCAAAATGCATATTTTAAAGCAAGTGTTAACACTTCAGTGTTAACTCTTTCAATATGACATTGAAATTTGAAACATTCAAATAGAATGTCTTTCACAGAATCATGATTTTCAATTCCATGAAATGTGACTTTTTGGTAAAAATGATGGTTCAAATGGCTAAAGGGATTTTTTAACTCTTCCTAAATTTGATTGCTATGCTTGCTAGTTTTATTTTGTCCAGTTGAAATTCAAGAGCCTTATATAAAAAGAGTTCCAAAATTTGGTCATAAAGAGTTGCACCATTTCCCAACAACAATTGGTGATTTGTAAATGTCATTTCTAGAGGCATTGACAGACATGAAAGATATTAATGATTGTTACTATTTTTAAATAATATGCTTTCTGGCGGTACTACAGAGTATTTTACAATCCTACTTCCTCTTAAGTTGGTAAACACCAAGTTGCTCCCAGGGAATTTATCTGAAGTTTTGTGAACAAGGCAGGGCTAGTTTAAAAACAATACTTAAATGTGATTTTCACTTCTTCTTTTATTTTCTATATGCACATATGTCTTTATTTGGGATGCACTGATGGAGATAAGGGAAATTTTAAGCTACTTTGTAACCAAATGTTGGGAAATCTTTAGAAAAATCTTTGGGAAATCTTTAGAAAAATCTTTGGGGCCGTTGCCTACTCCTCCATTCTTTTACACAGTCATCCCAAAATAAAGACAAGAGGGCTTACCTCAAAGGGAAAGATTTGTGAAAACATTTTGGAAGTCTATCCAAACTCATGACACACTTCAAAGGAGGGTGGTGGGTGAGACTGAATGAACTCAAATACTTCTGAGTTCCTAACTGTTACACTTGCAAGCAAAACTTTCAGTTCATAAAAATCAGGACTGGAAAAATAGTACATGAAGTACTATTAGTACTATTAGTACTAAATAGTACATAATACATGAAGGTCAATGGATAGATCCTAGGCTGATTTGGGGCAGCAACAGGAAGAAGTGTCTGGCCTGTAAGTATAATTAGATAATTAGAAACTCATGGAACTCAAAGTAAATCAGAGGGGGGCCAAGAACCATTGAGATCATTAAAGCCTTCTGTAATGGGTACATCATCCTGTAATCTGGAAAACACACCTGTTTCATAAAAGTGAAACAGATCTTAGACTGTCACTGTGGCCTCTGAGAGAATTAACTCTGTTTTTCACAATTTTAGGGTTGAGATTTGGGGTAAATTATGTAAAAAGAAAAATAACTCCCACCTATCTGCTTCTCCATCATCTGCCCCTAATACTCGTTGTTCTGTGCCTGTCGTGCAAATTAGTTCTTGCTGGTGTGGTTGTAGATTTCTCAGTGGGGATTTTATTTGATCTTGATCTTTAGAAACATGTGAATCTTGGACAACATGTGATGAAGGAATGAAAAATCAAGCAATATACATTTAAAGGGAAAAACATTTAATTGCAGAATGCAGTTATGGGCAGATAAAGTGCATGCCTTAAACAGGCAGAAGAAAAAGGATAGGCAATGACTTCCTTTTCCTCCAGAATCCAGAACTTGAAATTTGAGACA
Organism: Ochotona curzoniae; assembly: GCF_017591425.1. Taxonomy (NCBI): domain Eukaryota; kingdom Metazoa; phylum Chordata; class Mammalia; order Lagomorpha; family Ochotonidae; genus Ochotona; species Ochotona curzoniae. Next base: position 18,798,245 of record NW_024465582.1, on the reverse strand, counting down.
GGGAATCTCTGAAGGAAATTTTAGCAGCTCAGAAGTGGTGGAAGTCTGGTGGTCATTTTTTTTAAGAAGATTTCTTTCTTTTCATTTGAAGGACAGAGTGATGGAAAGAGAGGGAGAGGGTTAGAGAGAGGGAGAGAGTGAAGCAGAGAGAGCGTGTGTTACTATTGTTGTTGTTTCACTCTCCACATGTGAACAACAACTTTGGCTGGACCAGGGCAAAGCAAGGGCCGGAAACGTCAAGCAGGTCACCCACGCTCTCCGTGACAGAGATCTCACTTGATGCATCTCCTGTTTTCCAAGTCACTCTAGCAGGAAGCCAAAACAGAAACAGAGCAGCAGCAACTGAGAGCAGCACTCTATAATGAGAGGATGGCATTCCAAGTAGCACTCATTTTATCACAACACCCAACCCGTTGGAGGTCGTTATGTCTCATCAGGGCTGGAACGTTAAGGTAACATGCTGCATTACATGTAATGCATGAATGGAGTATTCCAGGTGTTTTTCTTCTGCAACCATTGCTTTTTCTTCTGCAGTTACTGCTTTTTTCCTAAAGCAATAAACAGAAAACCATGTAACATAATAAAAATGAAAAGAATAAGCCAGTGACCAGAATATTATAATTTGATTTGACTTCAAGTAACTTGCCTAAATGTATCCTCTGAAGATCATGTATATTCCTTCAAAAGATAGGAGGGAAGTAAACAGACAAGGCCATCAGGATATTCAGATCCGACCACCGAAAGTCACATTAATGAGTGGCCCGGTGGGTTGGGACTCTTAGTTACTAGTTACAATACTCATAAGCATGTGCAGCTTCCTGTGTTGGTCTGAAGGGAGAGATGATTTACAGTTATTTTGCTTGACAAATAAACAGTGGTTTTTGGAATGGAACTATTTACCTTTTGTGCCTAATGAACTTCAGGGAGTCTGAAACACGTCCCAGGCATATTCTTTTAAAATCTTAGTTGTAGTCCATGTAAGGAGAAAACTTTAATAATAATAATAAATCTGATTGTCCTTGCCTTTTTGAAATCCTGGAATTTCCTCAAAATAAAACACTCCAGCAGCATCCTTTTCTAATTTAGTTTTTCATTATGCTTAGGAAAAAATGAATTTAGCAATCTGCAGAAATTTCACTCCCTCTACCGTTGGATAAAAATGAACACAAATCATTTTTTCCCATGGGAATAATTAAGATAGTATTTTTCCCTGACCAGTGAATCAAAAACAAGATTATTTAGCTATGTTCTCCTAAATCAAGTATGTTTGTCACAAAAGTCAACTGTTTCAGTTGCATGGAATCTACCAAGAAACCTAGTGAAAATCTAGATAAGCTAAGAGGGAATTGAGGAAAAACTAGCATAATCATGTCACTTTTAAACAAAAGTTTAAACAAACCTGAAAAATCACTTGCAATCGAAGAGATTTTGTTCTATTAGAAAAAAAAAATCACTGATCTTCATAAGAACTCTATTTTGCATTATGAATTTTCTATGTCAGAGGTAACTTATTCTGTTAAGTCCGTAACATGTATAATCTAACTTAATGTTTAATTTCTTCCTAATGCTATATCTACATAGTATAAAATATCAGGGTTTTTTTTTCTCTTTTTTGCTTTCAATACATGTATGGATGATTGCAAAACAGTAAAATTTTTATTTATTTTTCTATGGTTCTGCATATAATAGCCTACTCTAAATCTCTATTTCTACTCCTTAATATTCAGTATGATTTCCCTAGCCATCAAGTGGATATAACCATATAATGTCAGAACTATTCAAATGATAAAGTTTTCCCTTAATACAAATACTGTTTTCCAGTGAAGGGGAGATTAAATGGGGATGGTGGAAGAGGAAATCACTGGGCCTGTGGAACTGTATCATGAAAAATAAAAATTAAAAAAAGAATATGTTGTTTTCATGCAGACATAAAAACAAGTGGAATTTGATATATCTATTTCTCTTTTAAACCTAGTACTTAAAACTATATCCTAACATCGTAATAGGCTGGATGCAAAGAAACCACGTCAGACAATACAGTGTAAGATGTGTCTCTTGGCGCCAAAAGCTGTATCTTTGACATTACATCTTGGCATACCAGCTGCTAAACTGAAAGGATGAGTGGAGATTGTTAAAACTTTGGCAATCACAAGCTGTTAGCCAATGCATACCCTCAGCATCTCTGCTTCCCCTTTGGTGCTCAGAGAGGAACAGATAGCACACTCCATCAAGCATTTGGAGACTGTGAGCACTAACAAACGTTCATAAAACACTTCGAGGGTTTCTGATGAAAGCTTCAACTGAAGAACAAAGTGCTGCATGGCTGTGTCAGGCAGCCGTTGACTTTCCATTTCGTGTATTTCCCATCTGTCTTAGTTTGTTTTCAGGGCCTGGCACTAAAGCAATTTCAATAGCTGCTACAAATCAGGCTAGAAATATCATAGAAAAACATCTTAAAATTTTAGTTGTAGTTATCTGAGCTCAAAGAATATCCCTTTGACACTAAATCTTAAGTGACAGGGCAAAAAATATCTTCAATGAAATATACTTAAGAGTGTTGCCAATAGAGGCTTGGTATTAACAAGAATGTGGAAAAATGAGATAAAGACTTACCTCATTTATTCCAACTTTGATTGAGGCTATAAAAAATTAATTTTTGCAAACCACTCACTTCAGCTCCCTATATGCCACTTTAAAAATAAGAATCTTAGTTAATACATTCATGAGAAACACTACTGAAATTAATTGTGCATATATATAATTAAAATGTACCTATGTAGAATATAATGTAGTAGGTAGATACATTACATTTGTGTTCTAATTCAGTTATTTCTTAGAGATTGGAAAATTAATATAATGAGAGAGTGAGCTTTGGATTTGGTGATTAATTTTACCACCATGTAAGATGTTAATTTTGTAACAGATAAATTGATACAAAAGAATGTTGACCAATTGAAGAAAATGGTGTAGTGCAATATACACTTAAGGAGCTTTGTCCAAGAGGCATGCCAAGGTTAGAATGAAAGCACCCTCCTTGGAAGTGTTGACCTCTCCCGATCCACATCACCATCCTGGTGCTGACTAACATCACTGCCGAGTGTCCAGCCCACCGAGTCCGTCCCGTGGCTGCATCGTATACACTCAGCTGTGCCTTGACATCGTCACCTGCATTTGCCATACACAGCTTTGTTTATTAGACACAGGGCTGGAAACCTAGAGCTTCTCCTGAGCTTTTGAAAGGTTTGAAACTGGAAAAAACACATCACTAACATACACAAAAGAAAACTTCAAAATTGAAACACCCATATGGGCTTGATGCCAAATCTTTTATTAGCCATAGCCGGTTGTCTTACAATTTTAAGTGAATTGGGTTTAGTGGTCAGTGAGAGAATGGTAGACTTTTTGTTGAATATATATTGTTTCAAAAGTCAAGACCTTCTGTGTTGATGAATAGGTTTACATGGCTTTTGCTCAAACCCCAGCTAATCAAGCAGATTTTTGTGTCCTCCTTTACGAACATAACACTGACAGAGTATTACCAGAAATCTGGTCTCCAAATCCAGAAAACTAGGATCATCTTCCCCTCTGGACAAGAAAAAACATTCCCTGTAAAACCTTCCAGAATATAATATTCCACCTCCATCCTCTAGTTTAGAAGCTTATTTTTCTTTAAGATGGACTGTAAGTTTTTCATCCCTTCACCCTTTTGCCCCAGAGGGTATCACACTTTACTAAGCACAAATAACATTTCAGGTGCTTTTTTAAAGCAAATATTTTTGGTCCATCTGCAAGTTGGATTGTGACTTAGCTTAGTCTCCATTTCCCTCTTTTTAAAAAATTAAGTCCCTCGGGTGATTTTTAATGCATATCATATATCAAGGAACATTAAAAATGTGCTGGTTCAAGGATAACTATATTCTGAAATATTTATTTCATTCTTGTGATTCAAAATAATATACTGCAGTATAAATACTTAAGGTGTTCTGTGTTCCAACCCTTGTCCATATGCCTAGGTTCACCTTGGTTTTCTGATGCAGATGATGCTTCATCTTCATGTATTCTTAATCTGGACAGTGCATTCTTCAATTCTCAGATTAAGTGCCACCTCCACCAGGATGTCTTTCCTGATCTCACTTGGGCTAGGTATTTTTCCTTTACCAGCTTCCAGTGCATGTGTTTCTGCCACTCTAATAGTATTTGGTATAAATCTTTGCCTTGTATGCTTGCTAGTGAAATCCTGGCCGTAAGAGATTGTCTCTTGAGTGTTCGAAGGCACAGCTTCTAGCATGGTCCCTGACAGGTGAAAGATAATGACAGCTTGGTAATTCATTTTTTCAGGCAGGATGAAAACCTGAGCCTTTATTCTTAATGTATGATATAGTTAGATTGGAGTTTTCTAATTACCTTCCAGTGTTTTGTGGATTTTTCAAAGAACTCAATGTTAGAATAGATGTGAGTCACATTACATATTGTACTTAGAGACATAATGTGCATTTTCATATTCAAGAAAAATTGAAGGGTTCCTTCTCCTTTGGTGGAGAATTGCATTTAATTTTGCTTAGCCCAACAAATACAAAACTTTTCCCTTTTTGGTTTAGCTGCATCTGCTAATACTTCGCAGGGCACAGCTTTCAAGTGACGTTCATCTGAGTGCAGTGACGTGGGTGTATGGTAGGTAGTGAAATAGGAATTAACAGCAGACTCATTATCCATCCACCCATGGTTCGTATAGATGAGAAATATGCAGTAATGGACCAACTGATGCAATGAGTGATCTAGATATGGAAATAGAATCAATCTGCTTTTGGTTTTCATCCATCTTCCATCATCCAGTATGAGTCAGTTTGTTTAAAAATCATGTTACTGCTGTATTTTCTGAGCTGACATGTGGAAGTGTTCCAGCCCATGCCTGCTTGGTGAAGTAGCAGGGTGAGAATATTGTACTGGGAAGTTGGTATCTTGTTTAACTTGGCATCACTGATGAATTGCCTATCCGAATTTGCACTTTTGTGGCAATTATCATGAAGGACTCAGTTGTGTATCCTCATATGAATGAGAACTTTATTCCATATAATATAGCCTGGCTCCTTCTAATTTGTTCAAAATGAGTTTATCAGAGTATTCTTTTACAAAAATTCCCTTAAAACATGGATCCAAGGTTGTGCTGTTTTAGTTAGCTTTTATATTCAGGCAGTAGCTTCAGGAAGGATATTGTAAGATTGTAGTTGGGGGCATGGACATTTTGGTGCAGTCTTAGTTTTAGCTGTAATTTTGGGATAGCTTTTCTTTTTTTAGAGATCTGTTTATTTTTATTTGAAAGGCAGACTTACAGAGAGAAGAGACAGAGGAAAAGATTCTCCACCCACTGGTTCAGTCCCCAAGTGGCCGCAATGGCCAGAGCTGAGCCTATCCAAAGCCAGGTGTTTCTTCCAGGTCTCCAAAGTGAGTGCAGGGTCCCAAGGCTTTGGTCCATCCTTCTTTGCTTTCCCAGGCCACAAGCAGGGAGCTGAAAGGGAAGCAGGGCCAGTGGGATCCCATATGGGATCCCAGTGCATGCAAAGTGAGGATTCAGTCATTGAGCCATCACTCTGCATCCTGGTATAGCTTTTAATGAGTAAAATGTTCTTGTTAGCAGAAATATCAGCATCCTAGATATAAATATGGAGAAGCTGATTTGATGTTCAGTGAAACTTCAATCTATGAAATTGGAAGGGAATGACTGAAATGCTCCTAGGAGTACTAAACTTTACACCTTTATCCTGTTCATCATAAAAAATTGAAAAGAACGACACAAAGATCATTTTATAAATAAATTGCTTTGTGCCTAAGCTCTTTGCCATAAAGTGTCCTATTATCAGTTCAGTAAAGATAAGGAAATGACCAGGCTACTTTTCGTGTTTGCAATGTGACCTTGTGAATAGGTGTGACTCTTTTTCACAAGCAAGGTAGTATTCCTGTAGTGATGACGTGTGCTCATTAGTATGCCTGCATCCTTAAGGATAAGAAAAATAACTGCTGTGTAGACTGAAAATTTGCTTGTGAGCTAAAGACATCTGCCAAAGCTAATTCTGAAAGCAGGAGTTTCTAACATAAGACCAATAACAAAAGTAATTATTGTTCTCTCCTAAGAGGAAACATCCAGAAAGTTTTCACCTGGATGGTTAGAACAGCAATGCCTTATCAGTTGCATGGGTAATCATCTAGGGCTTAAGGGTTATCATAGAAATCAAAATTTAAGAGTCAAGAATAGCCAATTATTTTTTTCCTTTTTTTGGAATTATTTTATTTTTACAATCTTTACACAGTTGATTAGGGCACAAAGGATCAAGGGCTACAGGAAAGTGGGTAAGACAATTGTTTCCACATTACTATTTTTTTTTTCTGTATCTAGGGTAAGGGGAAAGAAAAAGGGAGAAACCCCATCCAGCCTCCCGACCATCCCAGAGTTCCTGATGTGGAGTATGCTCCGAGGGCACTGCTCAAGTGCTTTTGATAGTTCAACAGTTCTGAATTGCTGCCAATCTTGTCATTCCAAGCACTATGAAATCTCTCTAGAATCCACTGGCTGCCATAGTCCACCTTAGAGTCTCTGTTTGCCCATGTTTTCACTGCCAACACATGGCTGGGGTAGTTGATCAATTTGCTCTGTCCATCCTGTTTTGCGGTACTCGGCATCATCTGCAGGTAGGGATAGCTACTTATGTACAAAATACAAAGGAAACATTTGATGCAAAACATGCAAAAAAACAAGGTAACATTTATATATATAATGTAATATGCATATGTATTATTATTAAAATGTATTATTATAAATAATATATGTATTATTATAAAAAGTAATTCATGGTTCAACAACAGAGTACAGGAGTTTTATTACTCCCATATCCCCACAACTGAACCCATAAGATGTTTCCATGCAAGATTAATGGCAGGCCTTTTAAGTGCTCTTGCATGAAATAGTTCAGTTGAACCATATAGCATGCTTCATCATAACATAGTTACTGGGAAAAAAAAAAACATGAGATGAAGCTGATTTTAAATTACTGTAATCCTGGACAGGCAATCTAGAAAAAAATGGAAGTTTCTTGGTTTAAAAATCTACTATGTGGGAGATGAGCATTTGGCATAGCAGGTAGGATGTTGCTTGGGATGCTTGTATGTCACATCACAGTCTCAGTTTCGGACTCCAGCTGCTGTACTTGCAGTCTGCCTTCCTAACGATGCATACCCGAGGAGGCAGTACATAATGTGTGAAGTGCTTGGTTCTCTACCACACCCGGCAAAGACCCTCAGTCTCCTGGCTTTGACCTAACACAGCCCTGGCTATTGTAAGCTACTGGAGGAGTCAAGGAGCAGATAAATCCCATTTTTTTTTTTTTGTTGATATGTCTTTCAAAAAAAAAAAAAGGAAAAACAAAATAATTTAAAAAGTGAAGTTTAACCTATAGTACTAATCTTCCTTATATTTATTTTATTACCACTTAATTCATTAAGAACTTACCTATTTATATAATTAACTTAGCAGGTATTTTGTGCCAGACCTTAATGATCCAAAGAAGACAGCATCTCTGACCTTTAGTGGCTGCCATTTCCGTGGAAAGGAGGGAGATGTAGTTTTTGCACTATGTAACCATACTGCTGGCTAGGCAGAGCAAGAGAGGCAGGCGAAGCAAAAACAATGTCAAGCGTGCTGAGAGAGGTGAGGGAGAAGTGTGAAGGGAAAAGAAGCAAGTAGAAAAATAGAATAGCTCAGAGGCTGCTTGATAATCTGAAGTGATCTAGGAGAAAATTAAGTAGGCACTAGGGAAGGGGACAGAAAGGTAAGGTTCCATTTAAGAGTCCTTGAAAATGAAGTTGGGAATTTGAGGAATAAGCTCATAGGATACAGGGTGACTATTAAGTTGCTACATAAGAGTTTTGAGTATGATTAAAAAGAATACAACTCTAAAATTCATTGGACACACTCATTTTGGCACCCAAAAATACTGAAGTCCGTCATGGCTCTCAGCTCCTTAGAAAGTTTTAACTGCAACGAATTAGACTGATTCTGTTCTGTAAACAGATTCATTCTGTATCTGTTTATAAAATGTCATAAGAAGATGGATCATGGATACAGTGGTGTTAATAAAGTCAAACTGTTATTCTAAAAGTGTCTTCAGCTAATTATAAAAAGTCCAGCAGATAAATGTCTTTCCTTGTCTTTAAGTTCAACATTCCTATTGTGAAAGACATGGTTGATCAAATGATGGCCATAACATTAAAATCCTAACTAAAATTTTTCTGAGTTTGCCCAAAACATGAGGCATAAAGAATGCTAAAGCATGTGACCCCTCACTAAAGGAGACTTCAGTTTCCCCTGAAATAACAAAAGATCAAAATTTGAGCTAGCTTGGTACTGAAAGAACATTTAAGATCAACACTTGTCAATAAGGGTTTTTTTTCTGGTCTGTTCTGGGTGGATTATAATCCATGACATGGTCAGAATTCTTTCTGTTCATACATTTATCAAAATAGTGTGCATAAACCATAGCTGGATTTATTTTTAAATACCAGAGGAAGTGTCCTCTGTTCTTTATCACAGCTTCCAAAATGGGCTTCCATGTTAGGTTTTCACAGAAAACTGTAGAGCACTCAACTCTAGCCAGAAGTTTAATAGAAGTAGGAGAGCTACATGAAAATCTAACAAACAGCTCAAGACAAATTCACAGGATATATGGTACAAATAAGGTGAAGTTGGCAAGGATAACAGACAAAAAGCGAAAATTCAATGTCCTTTAAACATGTAGCTTTTACTTGGTGTCTGTCTAAGGACATGCAATTTAAATCTGACGCAGCTATACAGAAGAAATATTTTGCTTTTTGTAACTGGTTCAAGTCCTATAATACAAAATGGCAATAATGATGCACACAAACTGTGTTCTAAATCTCACATCAAATCCTGCCCAGTAAACTGTAATCAATCTAACTTGGAGAAATCAATAATCACCCACACATGGTAGCAACCAAAATGCTCATCAACGGAAGACTAGATAAGGAAACCATGGTTCATCTACTCTATGGAAAATTACTCAGCTATTAAAAAAAATAATAATTTCTTCATGACCAAATGGACCCAACTGAAAATGATTATGCTAAGAGCCAATCCCCAAAGGTCAGATATCATATGTTTACTTAATATAAGTAATATGCTTGTGAATATAGAGTTAATATAAATCAATCAGACATTATAACTTAGAATTTCTTTTTGAATAATAAATATTTTCAAGGATGGCAATGAGAAAGCTATAGTAGTACAAAGATGACTTTGTGCTGGCTTACACCGAATGAAACAAAAATTTCTCTTTACTCTGATTGACTTTTGAAGTTCTGATAATCTCAGAACAGCCTAAAATTACAAACATTTGGTGTCTCAATTACTGGAATTTTCACTTCTAAGGCCAATTTGGAAATAGGGAGGAGATAAGAAAGAAACATTAGAAAGATGGATGCTTAATGAAATTGACAGCTTGAACAATGTTCAATTCAAAACATGTTTGGTATTTGATATACTCAAGATATGCCAGAACATTATAGTTACATGTATTATCTACATATATTGACATATTATGCACAAGACACATGCCAAAAAAGCAAAGGCGGCAGAGTGGCATGGGTTTTTATAAAAGTAACTTAAAAAAGAAAGATTTGTTTATTGGAAAGCAGAGAGAGAGTTATAGAGATGATCCGTCTACTGATTCACTCACCACAGAGCAGCAACAACCAGGGCTGGGCCAAGTTGAAGCCAGGAACCAGGAACTTGATCAGGATCTCGCTTGTGGGTGCCAGGCACACAAGTGATTGAACTCAGCTTCACTGCCTTTTCATTCACGTGTATTAGCAAACTTGAAGCAGCTGGGATTCATTCTGTCATTCTGATGTGGGTTGCTGGCATCACAAGCTCTGGCCTAACTCACTGTACTACAGCACTGGCTCCCAAAGTAAACACCAAATAGGAAAAAAACAAATCAAAACAAAACAAAACAAAGGAAGTGGTACGGGCATTTCATAAGGCACATAAACAATATATGGAGCCATTGCAACAGTTTATGGCCTAATTTCTCTTATCTTAGCATATCATTTTAAGTGAATTCTGTGTGTGTGCACTTGCATGCATGGGTGTGCATGTGTGTAAGAGAGAACATGGTAAACAACTTTGGAAATAATACAAAAATGTGTGATTTATCACTTTGCTGCAATTTAATTATGTAAGTTGTTCAGCGGTGCTTCAAAATGCTCATGGGAAAATGAACTTAAAAAGTAAGTGTATTTTTATTCAAAAATGAAAAGTAATGCTATTATGCTTTTTCAGGAGTATTTTGAACCACTCTATGCATATGCCATTATTATTAACTGCAAAATTACTCTATCCATAGCAGTGCTCTGAAAGAGTGCTCCTCAAGCTTTACCATGCATAGTATTTTGTTATATTGAACTTCAGATCCAGTGCAATAGAGGACTTTGCCTTTCTAACAAATTCCAAAAAGATATCCATGAGGTGTAGTACATTTCTAACTTTTGTTTAACTCAGTTGGGAAGCAGAGAGAAAGAAGAAACTGAAAACAGAGATAGAGAGGATGGAGAGCGAAGAGAGTGAGCACATTGCCATTCCTGGTTTACTCTCCAAAACCCTGTTGTGCTAGAGAGAAAACATCGGGAGAATTCATTCCAGATATCTTCAATAGGTTGCAGGAACTCAATTACTGGTACCATCACCACTTCCTCCCAGGGTCTACATTGGCAGGAAACAGGAGTCAGGGTCACAACTGGTCATCAAATCCTGTTGTTCTAATGTGGGAGGAGTGTGCTGAGGGATAGATTAAATTTTCCTACCCAAGGAGCAAGTTCTAACCAAAGTCTGTTGGTGTGTCTCCAGTGGTCTGTGTACAGTAAGTAAGTCAGAGTTCACTAGGGTCAGTAGCCATGGCAGAGTACCCTTCTCAAGGAGTCCTCAAGGTGCACTGCAGGATAATCTCAGGCCATCTGCAGGAGAAGCAGCATTCAGTGCTCAAAGATTTCACCAACATGCTGAACCTGGTCAACAGAGATCTACACCTCGCCAGCAAGCTGCAGAGTTCTTCTCTACTCCTTATGAACACGGGACCTGCTGAAGTGAGGGTACACCTCGCCAGCAAGCTGCAGAGCTCTTCTCTACTCCTTATGAACACGGGACCTGATGAAGTGAGGGTACACCTCGCCAGCAAGCTGCAGAGCTCTTCTCTTCTCCGTGTGAACACGGGACCTGCTGAAGTGAGGGTACACCTCGCCAGCAAGCTGCAGAGCTCTTCTCTTCTCCGTGTGAACACGGGACCTGATGAAGTGAGGGTACACCTCGCCAGCAAGCTGCAGAGCTCTTCTCTTCTCCGTGTGAACACGGGACCTGCTGAAGTGATGAAGAATGTGTATTTGTGGTTCTGATGGAGAAAATTGAAGCTCGTCAGAGTAGGGGAGGCGAAGAAAACAGCTGAAGACACCTAAGGAATGGAGTACCAATGATAGATGGTCTTACAGATGTCAAAAACTTGTATTCATCTGCATCAAATATGATGCCAATATCCCCCACTATGAACCTTGAAAGGGAGCAGATGATGGCTCAAGGAGAGTTGGGTTTGTGCCATCCATATGGGAGATGACATAGCAGCTCTGTCTACATCTTTAAAAATATATAATAGCTCTCCCAGGGGTCTGAGAAAAAATCACATTACCCAGCTCCTGGTGAAGTTAGTTGGGGTTTATGGGATGCAAGCTGCCCAGTGGGAAGTGAGTAGAAAAATGCTGCCTCCAAGCCTAGAATCCAGATCTCCCTGTGAATGTGCGGCTTGTTCTTTTTTCCCACAAGGCTGGGGTTGTAACACATAGTCATCTGGATCTTTGTAGTACAATCACTGTAGGAGAGGCACCCAAGAGATTAGTCTAATCTGCCTTAGACTATGCTGCAAGTAGAAAATAAACAGTTTAGTCTGTTAAGCACCTGAGATTTTGCAATTGTTTGCTACTCAAACTACTTAGGAGCTATCCAAGTTAAAATTACCAGATGCTCCCAGCATAATTAAGAATTACTTGTTAAGAATTTTATTGATCATAGTTGTTTTTTTAATTAGGATATAGGCAGCTTATTGGTAAAAGACTATATGACAGCTTTCATTTAGCTTTTTAAAAAGTTTTTTTCTAAAATATTAATAAAATTTTGAAAGAATACTGAGTTTTGTATAAAATGCTTTGGTACATACCAATGGCAATTTTCTTAAGAATCCTTTTTTAAGATTTTTTTTTTTTTACTCTAAGGGCAGAGTTACAGAAAGAAGAGGGATGATGGGAGTAGAGAAATAGAGTTCTTCAGGCCCCTGGGTCACTCCCCCAGATGGCCATAACAGCTGGAGCTGAGCTGACCCAAAGCCAGGTGCCAGGTTGCTTGCTCTCCCACGTGGCTGCACAGGTCAAAACACTTGAGTCATCCTCCAATAATTTTCCAGGTCATAAGCAGGGAGCTGGATTAGAAGTGGAGCATCCAGGCCACAAACCTACAACCAAATGGGTGTCAGTGCTGCAAGTGGAGTACTCGTTGCTATGCCACTATATCACTCCTCTCAGGAATCGTACAAGTTTGTTCAGGGCACAAGAAATAGATAACAGTGCAAAAGTCATCACAGCTATGTAAAGGACAGAGATTAAATACAAAGTGAAACTTTTGAGCATTATGATTACAAAATAGAAGTGCAATGCTGTGGTTAAAACCTATTAGGAATATTTAACTGTCCACAGTAGTTGAAGAGAATTAGGGAAGTGGACTACAGACAAAGCCCCATGGTCACTACCCAGCTACACACCACTGGGGAGCTAGCTTTTGGTAACAACAACTCACAGCACAAAATGAGGACCTTAGATGCTTTTAATGTATTTTTTAAAAATTCTAAGTTAATAAATTAAAATACACTACACACTTCTTTATTTGCTTTTTTAATAATGTAAATAGAACAGCTTCATATAGTTCATAGAGTTCTGACAGTATAATAATACTTCCCTCCCCCTTTTCCCTTTCTTCCTTTATTTTTTCTTTTAATTGTGTGATAACATATAATTAATTTAGTTTATAGTCAGACTTAAATCCTCAACTGAAGAAATAGTTCAATAATTAAGAAGTGGAAAGAGCACTGTTTTTCAGAAGTATACACAAGGGTTATAAATAATAATTGAATCCCAAGATGTCAGTTTCATTCATATGCATTAAGGATTTCTTTGCGTTCTATATATATTAGCTAGCACAAAGCAGCAAAACAGAGATGTATCTTTTTGAGTCTTGCTTATTTCACTAAGCATAGTGGTCTCCGGTTGTATACGTTTTGTTGCAAAAGACAGGATTTCATTATTTTTTATGGCCACATTGCTTAATTTTTATAATACTAATGCATTACTTGCATCAGTCTATATAAATAATAGTCCTTGTCCCTAAAACACTTTGTATAATGGCTTGTTAACTAAGTTATTAGGAGATTTTTAAGAAGCACACACAGACATTACTATACATCATTGAATATGTACGGATATTTGTATAGTTGCCCAGTATCATCTAGCAATAATTTTTAACCATTGATTAAGGAAAAAGTCATATTTTCTGTAGAAAGTTATTACATCTAAAACAACAATATCTCTATGGAGTTCATTAGGATGAAGTTCTTTCTTTTCCTCTGTGCTAATAAACACATTTATTATATTCCAAAAGTAGTTCAGAAATAAAAAAAAAAGCACAAAGTATTTAAGAATGTAGTAACAGGCTTTGAAAAATTACTCTCCCCATTTGAACAGTTCCTGGGTACTCTTCACTTCAGCTACAGTAAATACAGATAATCTAGGTAGATCAGCCATCATTTTTTCAATCAAAATTTATTGTTTATGTAAAAGCCTACTACAGGTATTTGCCCTTCAGAATTTCAAAATAACTTTAAAAGATGGTTTCATTTCAGTAGACAGTACTTTAAAAATATTTGCAAGACTATTTATTTGAGAACAAAACAACAATCCAACTTCCTGCAAAGTGATTCTGGGCAGGCAGCAGACACTGGTTCTGCCTCCATGTGGGCCACCTGCAGGGAGTTCTGAGCTGCTTGGTTCGGGCCTGATCCTGTCCCCGGCTGATGCAGGCATCTGGGGAGTGACCCAGTAATAGCACATCTGTCTGTCTGTCTTCATATGTATCCTGTTACTTTTCATTAAATAAAAAAATAGGTAAATAAGTTCATAAAGCAAAAATAAGAGAGATGTTGAAGCACACAGTAACCAAGGCATATATCAAAAGAAAATATTTCCATAGGTGCATTAGTTAGACAACATGTAAAAAAATGCTGAAGTAGGTAAAGTACACGGAAGAAATAAGACAAAACTATCTGGCCTTCTGTATAAATGGAGAAGAATTACAATGCATGGTGCAAAGAACATCTCACAGGGAATAATACACAATCAAAACATCTTAACATCCTCGCTTCCATTTCTCCTAATCCCATGTACACAGAGCAACTTCTCCCACAGTCTCCTTCTATCCTCTTGACATGACAAACTGCTTTCTGTATCCACCTGCATCAAATCCTCCTCTCAGATTCTGTATCCCGCTATCTTGGCTATGTTATTTTCCCCTGCTAGACGCTTGGCAACCTTTAGAATCTAGATCTACCTGCTTTTCATCTGATTCCCATCTTTACTCACTACTGTGCTTTGCACAACAGCCTAGAGTTAAGACACACTTGGTCAGAGCTGACAGCCGCTAGGCTATTGTGCCGGGCCCATGTGCCATATTTTTTATTACAGCAATAAAGCATTTTAACATACAGGAAATCATGTTGAAAAGAATACAGTTGTTTTTCATCTATACCTGAATAATATTATTTCTTTCAGATAGTGTTTCAAAATGCATAGTTCATATGATTGCATATGATAATCATTGTGCTTCTCCAAGATAGTCACCTCTTGAATTATTAAAACATCTCTCTTCTAATGCATTGCTGCAATATAGTGGCTTATATTGAATCCTATGATTTAAATGTGAAAACCACAGCCAGGAGATCCACGAGAAGCTGTTGCAGGAGAAAAAAAAAAGACAATATCAGCTATTTCCTCTAGTTTAGCCCATTTATAGGGAGCAGTGTATACAAGACTGACACTTCTAATTCCTTTAATTCAATTGGAATTAGAAAAACAAAGCAAAAGTCTACGTGTTTGTGAATGCATCTGTGCTTGGGGAAAAAGGGAGATTTTTTGAGGCCTTTCTTCCCTCACCATCTCATCCTGCAGACACAGAGGGAGGCAGAGAACTAGTTCCCTGGTGGAGATGCTTAGAAGCCCTTCGGTAAGCCAGGGGGCCACCTGGGACTTACCTTCTGGGGTAGCAGAAACGTGCTTGCACTGCTCCAGCTCATCAGCAGAGTGGTGACCTATACGAAAGAAGGACGTGATGGGAATTCCTCAGCCTAAACTAGAGCGTCTCTGCTTTTCACTTTGTTGTTTTCTTTTGAAATGTGTTCCTGGAAAGTGGAAAAGGGAGGGCCTCATCTGCGATTTCAGAAAAAAATCTGCTTAATAATTTGCATCAGTTCCAATATCTGTTATTAATTTCATTCTTCTCCAAAGTCGTACAGTTTTTCAACCAGGAATAACTAAGGAATTGTATCTATAAACAAACAAAAACAAATAATATTTCTTACAAGGAATTACACTTGTGAATATTCCCTAGAGGTTTGTTGATCCAAATAAAATTTAAAATATTTTTTTAAAGTTGTGAAATTGGGTTCCTGTTAAAAAGGAAAGAGCAAAAGCAATAGTTCTGGAAATATATATTTTTAAGATTAATGTTCAAAACACATAGATTAAATCTTATTTTAAATAGGGGAATTTATGTATTCTGGGAACAGAAAGAAATGTTATGTGAATTTTTAACTACATATGAAAATGTGCAAAAACAATCACCTATTTTTCTTAACTACGTAACAAGTCCTAGCATAAGGCTATTCAATGGCCTTTTATTGTGGGTTAATAAGAGTCTCTTTATTTTGGAACAATTATCTAAATTTAAAGCATTGGTGTAAATGCAGTCTCCTGGTAAAAGCTAACAACTGATGCGATAGAAACAAAAATGTAAGCACATAATTCTTGCTTTCTTAACACTTGCGTGAGGCAGGACTGCAGTAGCTTGGTTAGTGGAGGTGGTAGTATGACTGAGACTTGAAAGGCAAGGAAGTCCTTAAGGATCTAAAGATCCTAATCTATGTATGTTGTGCCCTCTGCTGGTCGTTAACCTGAGTCAAGATCGGTATGGAAATGGAAGGAAAAAGGATCCTTACCACTCTAACTTGAGCATTCACTCAGGTGCAGGTGGATTATGACTATTATTCTCGTAAATCAGCCCGAGAGTCTTCAAGGCCCCGGGACACCTCTATGTGTCATGCCTAATTCAGTTTATCATTTAGCTTTGTAGCTCGCATATAAAGACAGCACAGCAGACAGATCTGTCATTTGGAAATATAACCTTCAGGACACATCCAAGAGAAATAAATTATTTGAATAATAAAAATGTAATCACAAGTGTTTTTAAATAATTGCTTATCGTAGAGAAGTTAGCATTTTACGTTATGCTGTTTGTATTAAATACTTTCATAAACTTCAGTACACAGTTTAGAAGTACAACTATGGGGAAAAAACTAAGTCTCCACATGTACCTTCAGAACTTTTTACATAAAGTAAGCAAATGGGAAACAAAATTTAGATACTGAGTTATCATACTATGAAGAGTTTTATCAATGCCTCCTGCCTTAGAATTAGACTATGGCATGAGAACAGACCTGAGTTCATAGTTGAGTATCACAGAGCTCAAACTGTGAGGTGTATGGGGAAGCATACACATCAGTCTGGAATCAATGCTCTTGGAATTCCTCTCTGATTCCCTCTTAAACTATCGAATCCCTATTTCTGATCAGAGGCCATTCATGAAAACACTCTTCCTTAATTTATTAAAGGGAGAAATCAGAGGCAACTCAGATGACTTTCATCGAAAGCCATAAAGAAAGAGAATCACATATGGCCCCGACTTTCTACAAAACCAAAAATAAAAACAAACAAAAAAAAACCCTCTTCTTTTAGAGTAACTGCAGAAGTTAACACTGATCATAAAGTATATACTGAAGCTTGGAAAATAATAACATGGATTAATCAAACGTAGTAGCCCACAAATGCCACAATATTGTCTGTCTCTCTAGCATGTATACATGAACAGTATTCAACTTTCAAGAGAGACCTCAAGTCACGTACTGGAGTGGGACAAGCCAGCGTCACGTTGAACAGAGTTATTAAAGAAAACAGCATAGGGTACTCCACTCTGACCACAGATCCTTGGATAGGAAAGCCCAAGAGGCAGGTAATGAGATTCACACTAATAAAGCCAGGTGAGGGAGATGTGTTAACAGCACTTGAATGAGATGTGGTTGGAGAAATCAGCCAATCAGAAACAAAATCAGACAGTGTTGCTTCTTTTCTTTTTGAGCAAAGAGCAAACAAAGAGAAACAGTGATTTCCATCCTTCTAAAACCAAGGAAGGACAGAGATAGTCGCGCCCCCTGCGTAGGGCATTAATATGAGTGGCAGGAACAGCTCAAGCAATTCTTTGGCAATCTCATTAACCACACATCACTCAGTAAGTAAGATGTCTAGCACTGCTATGTCTCTATCTAGCTAAACGTCATCTCTTTCATGGATCTCCAACGCTATGAGTTTGTACATTCAGCCAGTTCTATTATTTCTAGAAGTATTATTATTAATTTTTTTGCAGGGGTTAGGGGGAGGGAAGAAGATTTGGAATTTATGGCTATCAGCCAAATTGACTTCCTTCAAGTTTTGAGAAGGAAGTGAACCTAGCATGTTTATAAAGATGCTTATCTAACTTTGGCGCCCGATACACGAGTTACCAAAATCGAGATAACTGTTAAAAATGTTTTTTCTGGATCCATTTTTTTTTTCTGAGTTGACAAAGCCCTAAATAGAGTTTTGAAAGAGGAGAGGAATAAAGTTAAGAGAATGGTGGGAAATGACGTCGCTCAAATTTTTTAAATGGGGAGTTCACTTGAGATTCATGAATGCAATTTGCTACCCATTGAGGTCTGAAAAGCCTTGGTAAGTTTTAGGGGAAATATGAAACAAAGTAATGCCATTATTCTAATAATTACATTTTTTTTACTGAGAAATTTTTAGGATTTGAAAGGTTTAAGAGTTAACTAGATACATAAAGAGAGATCAAGCTCTCCTGAAAGAGAAAGTGCCATGACTAGACAAGAGCGTGGAGGGGGTGGGTTGCAACGATCATTCCTGTAGCATGACAGCCTAAATTGTGAGATAGGGAATAGTGGGAATTCCATGTCTTGCTGCAAATGTAATGAAAATGTGATATGCATGTCATACCCATTACCAACAAACTGATGGTATAGTCATGCTTGCATTGTATACAGAGCAGTCAAGTCACAGCATAGATGGTGGGTTTGAAAGTGGCAGAACCAAGGCCTGCATTGTAGCATAGTGCGTAAAGCTGCTACTTGCCAGCATCCCACATGGGCACAGATTTGTGTCCCGGCTGCTCCACTTCCAATTAGCGTCTCTGACAATAAGCTGGGTAAAAGCTGATGGACAACGTTGTTGGACCCCTGCATCTACATGGGAGCCCAGATGAAGCTCCTGGCTCCTGACTTCAACTTATCACAGCCTTGGTAGTTGTAGCTTTTTTGGGAAGTGAACCAGCAGGTGGTAGATTTCTTTCTCTTTCTTCTCTCTTGGTAACTGCCTTCCAAATAAATAAATGTCTCCTAACACTAAAGGTGGCAGAGCCAGAAACAGACTCTTTCAATTGGGATATAGGACAAATGCACAATAAGAGAAAAGGAACACAGGAATAACCAGCTTTAAAAATCAGATTGAGAGCACTCGTTTAATTGTTTGTCTTTGTAAAATGGTGAAGGTGGCCCTAGATGCTTTGTTTGAGTATCAATAGCAGAGATCAGGGAAACAGTCACGTGTTTAATGAAACTGAACGTGATTTAGCACAGAGCTTGAAACCTGTAGAATCTGGATACCAGTTGAGGTCCATATGATAGTATCCCTGATAAATACCATGTTTAAGGAAGAAGGGATCAGAGATATTGATAAGCATTACCAAATACTGAATAATAACTCAACATTGTATTTAAGCCATTACATAGGATTGAATTTAAATATAAACGTGTGTGTGTGTGTTTGTGTGTGTGTGTGTGTTGTCACTGCTCAGTAATCCAATAGATAAGCCTGTGATAAGATCAGGTAAATTAAAGGCAATTTATGGGATGGTTACTTTTCCAGTGATTGCTTCCACTCATAAATTAAAGCGTTTGGCTCATGATAAACATTTGAATAATGCTGATTTTAACTATTATTTATAATTTATCATCAACTTGAGCTGGGAAGAAAAGCTGGAAATGTGATATCTCTTGTTTCTTTCAAAATTAGGACCCACAAAACCTCCAATATTGATGATGCAATTATTCTCATTATGTGGCTGGTAGAGTGAAAAATGAGAAGACACAGAATAAATTAAGGAGAAAGAAAATTGTAGCTAGATTGGAAACTATCACAAAGAAACAAATGGAGGAGAACTGGAAAGATAGGAGGGAGACAGACTGAAAATTCAAGGAGTCTAGCTATGATCTTGTATGTAATTGCAGGCATATTCATAGCAATTTGAGCAACTCTGGTCTTTTCTTTTGGTTGTTATTTGTGTTGCTGTGAAGGAACATTAAAGCAGGAGGAGCTAGCCATGCAGAGAGGAGCAATTGGAGTCTAAGGAATTGGGAAGGGAGTGATAGAAATGGTAGAAGAAATACCTTGGAAGGAAAGTCTATTGGAAATGCTCTCTGATTCAATGTAGGAACTATAGAAAATGGGATCATTGCACACACCTCCCTGAAGTGTCTTCCTCTATATAAAATATTTTCTTCATAAGGCACATTTAAGTCACTTTTGTCACTGTTTCATATTTAAATTTCATTTTAAATATTTTTCTTTCAAAACATTTGTTTGAAAGGTAGAGTGACTGGGGGAGCGATTCAAGAAGGGAGAGGGACAAAGGATATAAATATAGAGAGGGGAGGGTGGGGGAAGAGATTTTCCATCCACTGGTTCATTCCTCAAATGGTGTCAATAACTGAAAAATTTCCCGGTCAAAGCCAGGAATTAGGAATTTCATGTGGGTCCCCAGGAGTGTGTCAGGCAGCCAAGTACTGGGGCCTTCCCATGCTCACTAGAAGTGAACTGGGTAGGAAACAGGGCCTGGCCAGGTTGCAAACGGGGCTTTCTGGTATGGTCTGCAGGGCTTCACCCGCAGCCCCATAACACTGGCCCCTTCTGTGGAACTGATAAAAACTATGCAACGACAACATTATTTATCCCCCTATTAGACTAATTATTGCAATTCCTGGTTTTTGTGTTTCCCATTCCTTGATTTAAAAAAAAAAATCTCAAATCATGCTGTTCTCACTTGTTTTCATGTGGAATGCTGATCTCTAATTAAATATGATTCTCCCTGGTGTAAGATTTTTATTATTGCCTTTTATCAATTTTTATTCCATTAGCATCATTGGCTCCCTTTCCTTTTGATTGTCCCCATTACATCCATTAATGCTTGCCTAATGTGGATCTGTTGAGTAAGGGCCAGAAGGTAGCAAGATTAAAGCAGCTAAAAATTCTAGTTTTTTAAAAAAGAATAAGGATTCACTCAAAACACATGTCCTGGAAGAGGTGATTGTATGGGAATGCTACAAAGGCATGTGATATGTTCTTTCGCCCTTTGATTCTTTTTTATTTTTATGATCTGGATGTAGATCTGAATCCAGGTGCCATTCGGTGTGCTCACGTGTTTCAGTGGGTGTGCGTTGATGTACACATGTGCCTCACATCATAAATCAAAACACAGTGATTTCTCTCGGCCCCCAGCATTCCCTAAATGACCTGACAAGTATTCTTGTTCTCATAGTTATGTTGGCTTTAAAGACAGTCCTTTTTGAAACCAGAGCAAAATGCCTCTCTAGAATATATCTTTTCTTGTCATCCAAAAGACATTTTTTTTTTCAATGAGCGCCCTAGGCTAGCAATACTTTTTGACTGAGGAATTCCATACACATTACATTTTTGCAATGGTGTATTTTAATATTTAATTCAATAAAAGATTGATGGATTTTCATGTTTGCTTCTGCCTTTGCAGTATGTTATTTTGATTGACCTATATGGGAAACAGTATGATTTTATACAATTATGTATTTGAGAAAGGAGGGTACATTTTAATGGATTACTTGGGTAATCCATTGTAACATTCAAATAATGGTGACTTTAACTGTTATGCATAATTTATCATTAGCTTGGGGCTGGGAAGACGCCAAAACTCAAAATGCATTTGTTTCTTGAAGTTCAGTAGAATGTGTAAGCTGAAAAAAAATGTTACTATACTTTTCACACTCTGTTACCTAAATCCAGGCATCTATCTTACATTTGGAGTGGTACTTTTGTCTGTGCATGATTCAGTCACAGCACGTGTCAGTTATTTGTAAAAGAGTTGTTCACTGAATTATGCAGATCTTGCAAATATGAATATGTATTGTGACTTATCTGTTATGCCAGGTAGCGCTGTAAATCTCCACTGTCCACGTATGCAAGAGGGAAAACGAAAAGGCAAATAATGACTTGATGATAAGAGTGAAAACCCTGTGAGGATTTGAGGACCTTAAGTATTTGTGGACCATATCCTGAGTTAATATACTAAGAATATTGGCTACCCTGTTAAGGAAAGGGATGAAATTTATGCAAACTCTTAGTGTTGGCTTAACTATATCCTTCATTCTTCTCTTTTTAATTAATAAAGCAAAATTAATACATGTTAGAATATTTGAGAAACATTTTAGAAGCCACCAAATTCGTGAATTGTTGTCCATCTTCTGTATTTGGTTTTAATAGACAAAAATCCCACAGTTCTTATAAGAATGACCAATCACAGCACTTAGATTCACATACCCTCATTTCATCCTGGCAAGCCTGGCTGGCATTATTCATGCACTCTAATGATAACATGTGAGATTCTCGTGTGTATGAAAGCGCTTTTCCTCAAGAATCTAGGAAACCTAATGGATTCAATGTACTCTATGCCGATAATAAATTTAAGAGGATTTGGATAAAATGCATATTTTTAATCCTTCATGTCTTTTCATGCTTTACTTTTAAATTAATTTATAAAAATTGCATTAACATAGTTCATTTCCATTTTTAAGCTTCTCTGAGACCTAAATATGAACTAAATATTGCATAGAGCATAAGTTTGTGTTGCTTCATGTCATATTTAGTTCTTAGGCAAGTACAGATTATTTGCTAAGTGTCACTTGATTGTAATATTAAACAATATTAGTATCCCAGGAAACCAGCTAACAATTCTGGCGTTTTATTGATTGTCTCACATGTAAATGTTAAAAGGTTTTTAAAAGCTCACATTTATTTCCTTTTATATACACATGCACAGAAAATAATATTCTTCCCTCCAAAGGAAGACAACAGATAAGGAGTTTCTATCATGTGTTTTGGCTTACTACTCTGAAAACAGCAGACTGGCATATTATTACTTTGCAATTTTTACTGTACTTATTTTTGACAACTTATTTCATGATTTCTGTCTCCCAGGACTTTGCAATTGTCTCCTTTCCTGCATTCCTTTAGAATGATAGAGGTTTTTTTTAAATTCCTTTTCCCTTCCATTATTTTATGAACTATTATTGTTTTATTGATTACTCTAAATATCTGATGTAATTGATGAGTTTTTAAAATCCATTCATCCCTTCATGTTAATTATAAACTGCCCAGGATGTTCTCTTAAAATAATTCAGAAAACAACGTGATAGATTTATCTTATATTTTAACATTGATTAAAAGAAAAATTTCATTTATTGCTATGGATATTTTACCCAAAAAGTTGTCTTCCATTATTCCTTATGATTTTGCAAATCATATCGCTCATCATTTCTATTTTATGTCTTAGTCTTTTCTTCTTTTTATCTTTTTTTTTTGTGTGTATCAAGCTGTTTTTTGTTTGTTTATTTTGTGTAATGTGTTTTGGTATGTTTATTTCAGAAAAATAATTTAACTTATTTTGCACTTAGAGATCTTATTCTATTCTTTTCTATCTTTAAATGTATGCAAACTTGACATTTACAAGTATTTAATTTACTATTGCTCTTTTGAAGTTTGCGTAATTTTGATGAAATTGCTATCCTGTAAATTCAAGGAAATGTGCTTACAAATATGTCTTATTACATGTATCCTGCTTGGGATTCATTATGCCTAAAAGCTCTGAGGATTTGGGCTTCTGGACAGTTCTTCTGGAATGTTTCCATGCTTCAATTAGTTAAATATCGCATTTTTTTAATTCTTTTTTTTTTAATCTTTCTCTTTTCTAGGACTCTGATCACATACTTATTGAGTTGTCTGTTACCTCCCAGCTTATGCTCCCATGCTTCTACCTTTTCATGCTAGGTTGTGGGCAATTCCCTATCCTCTTTTCTCTCCTAGCTTACTACTCTTTTCCTCGATAAATCTGCCATTTAACTACCTAGAATTAGAATCTTTCTTTTGTGTCTTCTCAAATATGCCCTTTTTAAACAAAAGTATATAAAATGAAGAAGAGAAACTGGCATGTTGTTTAGACTTTGAGAGTCCCCAAAACTCAATTTGCGCCTTAAAAAGCTGTAGGTTTTGCTGTTGGTAGTGATGGAATGCTGTGCAAAAGGAAGCAGCTGCATTTTGAGCAGTGTAAGTCCAGGCCCTGGTTGCTTGCATTCCTAAAGAGAGGGCAAGAATCAAACAGCAAGCTTGTTTTCAGTGCTCTGTGTTCTCCGACACATCTGTGCACATGCAAGCTTTTGTACTTTCTAACACCTAGAAAATGACAGGCAGGAGTCAGTGAGTGGGATATTGCTATTAATATCTTTTCATTTAAGACCTAGGTCTTGATCTGTGCAAAAATAATATGAAACTACTTAAAATTAATATGGAGAGTGACTGGTCAGTAGGATTAATGCCATTATAATAACAGTATATTCTAAAATTGACAGATATGTTAAGTTGGGTGTTTTGTCCTAAGATGTCATAATACACCTCTGCTGATGATGAGCTAGAGGCTGGATATGCCATGTGTTCTCGCTATATTACTATCCATTTTGCTATTTATGTATACCTCATAGCACCCTCTGTAAATCTCAATCAAATGCATAAATTTATTAAGCAACCTGAAATTTAAAAAAATAAAAACAACTATTATTGAAGACAATATAAAATTAATGAACTGATCAGATTATTTCAACTGAGTCACTAGGGATTTTTTTCCATAAACTTGTTGTGACACCATTGCATACATATATTTTAGAGTAAGGACCTTCTCAGAAAATGTGCTCTGTAGTTTCCCTTAAATTAGCCTTAATGGATAATGATGTCTGTAAGATAGATTTTATTAAAATAATGCTACTCACAGAAAAGTCACATGTTAAACAAGCAAATGTTTAAGAAGGTTTCTATTACCTGAAGTCAAATATGGGCAGGGATTTGTGTGTGAATGCGAAAGATAAA
Organism: Ochotona curzoniae; assembly: GCF_017591425.1. Taxonomy (NCBI): domain Eukaryota; kingdom Metazoa; phylum Chordata; class Mammalia; order Lagomorpha; family Ochotonidae; genus Ochotona; species Ochotona curzoniae. The sequence continues at coordinate 18,773,552 of NW_024465582.1, read as the reverse complement.
GGAGTTTTAATTTGGCTTTATCAATATCCATAGGCAAATATTAATGATATTTTTAATATTTCTGATATATTTTTCCATGAAACCAATTCAATAATTTGTACAATCAACTAGTATAGATAAAATAAGCTATTTTCTGCAGAATACTACTACCCTGCCTCTTTGTCAAATAATTTCTGAAATCTTTCACTCTTTACTGATTAATACCCTGGTTAATTTTCAAAGAAGCATAACTTCTGTTTTCTAACTCTATAGAATTCTTTAGGTGATTATTAATTAGTCTATGCAAAATGCAGTTATGATTTGTCTCCAGTAATGATGAAACTCAAATATCAGGCATATAATTTTATATGCAGAACAAAGATCAATAGAATCAAGTGCATTGGGTTTTCCTGGAAGAAAATATATACACATATATATATATAATGTTGCAACAGAATCTTTGGAAATATTGGAGTCACTCTAAATTCAGTAACAATGAGAGAATTGAGGGGAAAAAAGAGCAAACATGAGGGAAGAAACAATAGAACATTGAACAACTTAACATTCTTACTCAAATTTTAGTAAAATAAGTTGAAATTTTCTTGGTGGTACAAAGGGTTTTTCCTTCCCCCTTTTATCCCTTCTGTCTTGCTTTCCCTCCCTCCCTCTCTCCTCACCTCCTGCCTTCCTGGCTTTGGTCTCCCTCCCTCTCTCCCCACCTCCTGCCTTCCTGGCTTGGCTCTTATCTCTCTGTCTCTTCCTCCTTTCCACCCTCCTGCACTTTCCCACCTTTTTCTTCCTGTCTTTTTTATTCATTCCATCCTCCTTTTGTTCATCTTTTTACAATGAATCCTTCAAAATATTGTATTCACTTATTCTTGACAAGCCTCTTTTGGCTAGATTATGTTCATGTTTTAATTCAGTTAGGATTACTATACTCCAGGAAAACTCTACCTCCAGCCACTCTCTGTGTTTTTTGTTTCTAATTAATTATATATAATTATTCTTTACCAAAATAATTTGAATAAAATTTTGTCTTCAGGGTTAATTAAATATGCTCATTCTAAAATATGGTATATTTCTCCAAATATAAACATAAAACAGCAAAGTACCCTCAATGGTTTTTATTCATAGGAGCTGCTCTTTTTTTCACTTATTAATGTATTCATTTAACTGTTCAAACTAATATTAGCTGAGTGAGTATTCTGTTCCATGCATAAGGATATAGTGGTGAAACAGATGTGGTCTGTGTGTTCACAATGTTGTCTAATGAGTGATTCTGAAACAATGCCATTAGGATTACTAAGTACTGTGACTGGGGTGATGAGAATGCACCCAGTACAGATTTCTAAGCATCCAAGAATTTCCTGTGAAAATGAGCACTAGGAATGAAAGGTACAAGAATCAGTAGAGGCAAAAAAGATAAGGATAAAGAGAGAATATACTAAGCAACTGGAAAGACCTATGAGACCTAGAATTAAAGTAACTAAGTAAATAAATAAATTTGCTAGAATTTGGCATAATATGCAAGAGAAAAAAATTAAGAAAAATGTTAGGTGAAGTTAAATCTAGGCTATATTTGAACCTCTAACTGAATTTATCTGAGGGCTACATGAAGCCATTGCAATGATTAATGCAGAAGATTTAGCTATGTTCTGGCTGCAGTGAGTGAAATGACTGGAAGGGACCATTGGCAGAAGCACTGTAATTCAATTTATCAAGGGCTTAGGCAAAGAATAGTGCCGCAGAAGTTCAGGCTGTGGCAATCGAGAAGAGAGTAAAGGAGAAAGTCAAAGGTAATAGTGATATTCTTCTCCAGTAGTTAAAGGAATAGAGAATTTACTGTTACAAGAAATAGCCAAAAAGCATACTTGGAGGGCATATAAACACATAACCACCATTTGGTAGTATTGGATCTTAATTGCCTGAGGGTCACTTGAGTGGAGCCAGTGGATCGTCACCTCAAGAGACAGTTCAGGCTTGAAGATACATACCTGAAAACAGTGCATGTCCCACTGAGATGTAAAGAATGGATGAGATAACACACATACCTTATGGAATTTGTAGAGTAGGAATAAAGCAAGACTGATAATGGAAATCAAGAAGCACCAGCATTTGTGAATAGCAAGGAATGAAACCTGAAAGAATTCAGGCATTAAGGAGAGAAAGAGAATGTGGTTGAGTCAGGAGAAGTAATAAATGGTTTCAAGAATGAGAGCATGAAAAATGCCCCATGTAATAAAATGAAACCCAAACTGTTTCCATGAGTATGAATCAGTTTTACTTTTCTTCCTTAGGCAGAACATAGCTGATGAGAAACAAGGCGTGTAGAACCATAAAAGTTGACATCTAGAAACTAATACAACATTATCCACTCAACATTTAAAATATATTTGTGACAACAGCGTATGAAAGTTCTGGTTCTTTCACATCTTTGTTTTCAGTTGAAATAGTCAGTCTTTTTAGCTCAGGCCACTCTAATAGATGTGCAATAGTGTTTAGTTGTGATTTCAGTCTTCATTTCCTTAGAAGTAAATGATGCTGTATTTTTTTCATATTAATATTGAATTCTACATGTCTTCCTTGATGAATTATCTGTTTAAGTGCTTTTCTCATTTTGTTTGTTCTGTTTTGTGCATTGGTTATCAGAGATCAGGAAAACACATATTTGTCTTTTTGGAACTAGCTCATTTCATTAAGCATAGTGATTTCCACTTGGATCCATTTAGTTGCAAAAGACAAGATGCTATTATTTTTTATGGCTAAGAAGTATTCCATAGTATATGGATGTTTCATTTATACCACATTTTCTTTATCCAGTCATCAGATGATCAGCATCTGGCTTGATTCCTTATCACAGATATTGTGAACTGAGCTGCTGTAAACATGGAGTTAGAGATAACTCTCTTATGCTGATTTCATTTCATTTCAATAAATTCCCAGGAGTAAAAGAGGTAAAACTGTTTTCAGTTCAGGCATTACCTAATACTAGTCACAGCCCTAATCGGGGAAAAGTAAACTCCTGGAAACTGAGGTGGAGCTTTGGCTTTAGTTCCCCTGAACTGTCTGAACCCCCCTTGCCTGGGAACACACGTCTGAGCCCCGTGTTGGTAGCTCAGGATTTCCTTCCTTGAAGGCTACTTGGAATGCCTCAAGGGAGGCAAATGACCGATAACACTTCTCCTCTTTGGTATTTAAACCTGAACAACCACGTGACTACAGAATCCATACCATGTATCAAATACCCAACTGACCTTATTACAGAAGTACTGGGTCTAACAGTTAAGAAGAATTAGACAACAAAGGAGCCTTAGAATCTGGATATCATGGAAAGAAACTGTAGTCCACATATTTACAGTCATGATTTTGAAGGTATAAAGTAGAAGATAATTAAACAAACTTCAAATTACTTGTAGATTACTGATATTTTACACTTTCTTCAAGAGAGTGCTTTGTTTTGATTTCAAGCTGGCTTTTTGCAAGTTCCCTGTCATGACTCAATTGAGTTATAGGTTCCAATTCAAATTTAAAATCTTGTTAAATAAATGAACAATGATACATAATGAGCGTCGTGATTTTATTAAATTTTATCCATATCTATTAAAAATAAAATAACTTTTTTCAAGGGAAACTGAATTGTAGTAAATGGCATCTTATTTCTCATTATACCATCTCAGTGTATTATTGTTATTTTAATCATCTGAAATTATTTCATTTCTATCAACTCCAAAGAAACTTTAAATCATATAATTACTTCAGGGTCCTTAAATTTGTCATCAGTTAGGTCTCTCTGCCAGGGCTAGAGTCTCATATATTTTCAAGACATTCCCTGAAGGTAATGACGATTTAACTAGATTTACACAAACTCCATCTACCTCATGGAGAAAATAATCTAATATATTTTAAGTTGATTCAGAAGTATTTCAGTTGAATACTAAGCAGATTATCTCTGTATAACAAGTTGATGATCATTTTATGGCTAAAGAGTGAAAAATATTTCTTGATTAAAGCAAAAATGTCTCTTTAAAGTGGTTTGAAGTGAAGAACAGCATGTTGAACGAGTTAAGATATATCCAGAAGGACAAGTGCTGCGTGTTCCTTCTATATGCAAGCTAAAATTTTTAAAAATAAGTAAATCAAAAAAGAAATCTCCATGTATATCAGTATTGCTACAAGTACAATGATTTGTTAAACTTTATCTTAAATTTTTGTCAAATTGCTAAGAATTATATGCTACCATAGTTTTAATGATTTTGTGACTTTTGAATTTTGTGTTTTGTGTGAGTGAAGGTGAACATCTTTTCATTGTTGTCCTCTTGGCTATTTTCCCCTTAACCATGGTCTTTTTGCTTTTTCATTTGTTGAACGTTTTATATAGTAAAACGAACGCTAAGTCTGTGAGGTAAATTGAAATTATGTTATCTTAGAAATCATACATGGACTATTGTTTGGAGAGTCCAGGTATAAGGAGAAAAGGTGATTTGTGTGCAAATGGATTTATGAATGCGTGAGGACAGGGAAAGTCAGCTGTGCCATGTACCTTTCTGCTGAAGAAGCATCTGGTAAAGCACAGCATCTCAGAGGGACTCGTCAGTCGCTTGACTCTGCTTGGGTCCATGTGTGCTCAGGGGCTTAGGGTTCCATACGCAGAATAGGAGTTACAGAAACAAAGATCTAAGTTTTCTTGTTTTTCGTTTCATAAAAACACCGTCATTTGTCTGCTGAATACTTTTACATTTGACGAGAAAACAATTACATTTGAAAGCTCTTGGCTTAATTGACAGTCAAGAGGAAGATGATTATAGATTTTTGTCCAAATGGACTTTATTTGCCAATGTAGGTTGTTTGCTTAGAATGGCAAGTTAGTTCTCTCACTGTTACATCTTAATACGGTTACACTGTGTGAGAGAAAAAAAATAATCCATGAATGAATTGTACACTGAAAAATAAATTACTCCGTTATTTTTTACTTAACCTAGATGTTATTGAATCAAGCTGCAATCAACATCTTTTTCCTTTTCCTTTTCCTTGGATTCCCTGTACTTGCTCCCACACTTCTTAACCCTTCTGTATTTCTTCTTTATATCTTCACCTGAAGATCACCTATTCAAAGAAGTCAATGAGCGCCCACATTTTTGTCCCAGATAGTTTTCATTTTTAGTTGTACTGCGTAACTAGCAAAGCCTTATCTATTTTAATTGGATGGTTATCTCCATGAGAATCATATCTTTTACTGGCCACTGTGTCCCAAATCTGACCAATCTTATGTTTAACACAAGCTGTATAAATGCCGAGATAACCCAGTATTATCAGAGGGACATTAGCTTAGCTAACCAGTGTGGCCTGTTGTCATCTTCTGATTGCCTATAACTGCCTCGTAGCTGACACCACTGTCCCTTTTCTTCCTAAATAGTTCAATCAACTTGTCCTAGCTTTTGACCACCTCATAGCTTGTCTGCTTTTACTTCATCTCTACTTACCACTCCAAATGTTTCGGGTTTTGTGGATTTGGTCACCATCTCTTGCTGAACCTGCATTTGGTGTCAACACTGAATTACTGCTCACACTGATGGTTACATGTAGCCTTTCCAGGTCATACAGACCTCTCTCTTCTTGACTGACTGTTGCAGATGTGGCAGACACTGTGCTTATCAAGCAATCCATTGTTTTATATGTTGCTTCACTGCTCTTCATTAAATCACATCCCTGTTCTATCACGTTCCAGATCAGGAACTCAACAAATCAGTATTGACTGACTGATACATAACTTCTATGTCAGTGTATTATCAGATCTTTATTCCTTAAAAAAGGCATATCAGCTTTAAACAATGTCAAGATCATAACTGAAAGTTCAGTAGAAACAACCTCAAGGCAAGAGAAGGGTTGGAGGTTCAGTATAGTTTTTCCCATGAGCTTCTTGAGATAATCTTGCCACCTGGCTACAGATGATCTGCGAGAGCTTTCAGATGTATTGCTTAAAAAGAGTTCTCCTCTGTAGCAATGATGTAGCTAATAACATCTTGAAATTTGGGCATGGTTATTTTATTTAGATAAACTTGAGAAAAAAACAAAATCCATCCATCAGGAACACCAATGAGACATAGTAACAGGAATATAAACACTATTTATTTAAAGGCATTTGAGGATGGTTTTATGAAAAATAGAAATGCAGAATTTTTGTAAATAATAGAAATCAGGAATTGAGATTAGCTAAACATGTGCTAACTGTTGTAAAATCTATTCCAACCAGTGAAAATGATGATAGAAACCTCCTATGCAGATTTTCATAAAAAGCTAATTAATAGTTTAAAGCAAATATGTACAAGCATGGTGTCATTTTGTGACAGTTGGAATAACATTTATTTTCTTTATTCATCTGTTTTTTAACTCTGAATCACCAAGCATAGTATGATGCTGTTGGAGAATCTGTGCAAGAATCTTCACTGAATAAAATAAATCTACAATAATGAAAGCTGAAATATCTGTGGTTTTAAATTTAGTATGCTAATTTAGTAAATTTAATTTAGTATGATAATAAAATATCCCCATAATGGCAGGGAAGCTTTTGCTTTTGATTTTTTTAAGGTAATAATTTTTTTTTTTGGAAAATCTTGAACCCAAAATGACACTTAAAAACACAAAAAGGAAAATTGCATTGTTACTAAGAAATGAAAGTAACTATTTCGTCTTTGGGACCACTTAATGGTGATATTATAGGCTAGGCAGGGTCTAAATTCTTTTTCCAGGTCCTTGATGTTTACCTGGAGCACCAATCTAAGTATAGCACGTAAGCAGAGGATAAAGGTGAGAAAGACACAGACACACATTGGCGGAGTTCAGTAATAGAGTGGGGTCAGGAAGGGAAAGGATGGACAGAGAGGTCACTGGACAGAGTTCCTAAGCACCACTCCCCTCCTCTTCAGAGAGTCAAAAAGAAAGCAGGGAGGGAAAGAGAGAGAGAGAGAATGCTCATCTTTGATAAATTTCAGACCTCATTCAAGTCACCAACTATCATATTATTATCCTTTACAGTCCAATGTTCCACTTCCTAGCCATGCGCTTCTTTTTGTTTTCATGTCTCTCTGTTCCCTATGTGATTTTAAAGATTAAAGCCCTATTATTTTTGAGCCATCCACCACTTTTGGTTCATGTGAAGTTTCTTCATGACAAGATTCGCATTTTGTGTCTTTGGGAGACGCGCACAGAAGTGGCAGCTTATTCTACTTACTGCATTTTGTTTAGTGTCATTTCCTTTCATGTACCCCAATACTAACAATACTTACTTTGATTATTTGATTAAGAATGTAGCTTCCTGATCACCCTTGCTTGCGGATTGTTCCCAAGCCCAGGATGCCTCTCTTCTCTTAGGTGCTGACACCCTATGCTAGTTGCTGCCCATCTTGGTTGCCTTTTTTCACCTTGTTTGGTTACTTCCCAGCATCCACACCAAGCCTTGCTTCCACATGGGTGTCTGACTTTTGGTGCTTAACGTTAAACCAAAATCCCTGATTCAGAAAGGAAATAGGAGAAAGGAAAAGGGGAATTGTTTTTCTCTTCATACTCCCCACAATTTTTTTCATTTTTCTTTATGCAAGTATCACTTCCAGTTTACTCTTAGAGTTCTTTGATTTTATTTAAATGAATTTAACAATGTATTAGATTCTCATAGTCACAGCAAATTCATGATAGTTACAACAGAATTGTTATCAGTTCTCTCATATTATTGTATTAATACAAAGAACAGATTATGAGGCCGTCATTCCCCTGATAATCAAAGTCAGACACAATGCAAAAACTGCACACCTAGACCACTGATAGCCATATATGTAAAAGTTTCCAACAAGGTGCTAGCAAATGATTCCAAACCAAGTTCAAAGCGATCGAACATCAAGACCAAGTGGAATTTATCCCAGAGATGCAAGGGTGGCACTTCTTATGGTAGACAAGTCTTTAAACAATATCACTAGAATCACTACTTTGCAGTCTTCTACATCTGACACTGTGCCAATCCAGCTTCATTAACACAATGATTGATTGAAGCTGACTAACTTTATAGAGAGAAAAGGTTTTCTTAACTCACAATTTTGGGAATGCGGATCCACAAAAAGTGATCCCATTGGTTTGGTTTCTGGTGAAGGTAGTAGGTGACAATGTGGGAGCATATATAGAAGAAAAGTCATATGATGATCCAGAGAGTAGAGAGGCTAGGCCACACTGAGCCTTCATATAATTCTCCTGCAGAAGACCACGCCGTCACTTGTAGTACACCTCTCTCCTAAGCACCATAATTGAACCAATGTTTCATTCTCTCAGGTCAATCAACATATGATTTTGGATTTATTTATTTATTTTTATTGGAAAGGCAAATATATAGAGAGAAGGAGATACAGAGAGACAGATCTTCCATCTGCTGATTCACTCCCCAAGTGCCGCAATGGCCAGAGCTGAGCCAATCCAAAACTAGGAGCCAGGAGCTTCTTCCCAGTCTCCCATGCAGGAACAGGGTCCCAAGGTTTTGGACTATGCTAAACTGATTTCCCAGGCCACAAGCAGAAAGCTAGGTAGAATGTGGAACAGCTGGGATACAAACTGGTACCCATATGGGATCCTAGAGAATGCAAGGCAAGGACATTAGCCTCTAGGCTACCATGCTAGCCACAACACACGATTTTGGAGTTTAAATATCTGCATGATTTTGGAGTCAAATCATGTTTAAACCATAGCAACATGACATCAATATAACATGACCCTTTGAGTGTATAAAGCCCTTTATTTTATTTTAACTCACAGCAGTATAATGAATTTTTGGTTTAGCATGAAAAATTCAATTTTATCACTTAGAAGTAGAACTCTATGGAAGTTTATAATATGCATCAGTATTTTATTCATTTTGTATCCTCATGGTAATTTTATACTATAGTGAATAAAATCTTTCAAAATGAAAAATCTAGGCAAACACCAGTAAATGGGATTTTAATGAACACATGGCTTTCATTCCCATTGGAGTGAACAAAGTGATCTATTACTTGGCATTATCTGCTTATGTGTCGTAACAAAGTGTTCAGTTTCATTTTGTAAATTAAATAAAAGTGCAAATACAACACTAAAAAATTATTTTCTGAGACAAGCAGTGTTCCTAAAAGTTCATCTTTTACTGTTTATTCACATAATTACAGTGGAAAATGCATACATAAAATCATGAAAGTTCCTGCTGCTTTTTTCCCAGCGCTTGTGATTCTGACGTTGCTACATGTCATAATCTGTCCAATATTTATTCATGGCAAAAATAACAAAGATACTGCATTCTGTGCAGTTTTCATTGTCTGGCATAGCCATCCTGTAGATAAAGCAGAACTCTATTAGATAACTTAAGAAAATAAATCACTCTCAATGATATGATTGCCTAAGTGTGTATTACCTTTTTAATGGAAAGCCTTTCCTGATTTCCGTTGCTAGAATTGAGCCAGCTTTCTTTATATAATTGATTTTAGGAAAATAGACTGGTGATGGGCTCATCTCCAGTGGTTGAAACAAATCAAAGGTTTCATACTATTTGAAGTGAACCGGTTGGCAAGGGGAATGAGATATATTAAAAATGTGCAATCATTCTGTAACAGTGATCAGACAAAGGGATCAGTGTTTTAAAAAACAATGTCTATGTTCAATCCCCTGCTAATTCATCTATATCATGTATAATTTACTTGTCAAGCAATCCTGAAAAAGATGTATCATTTATCTTCAGTAAAAAATAAATTTAAAGGGAAGTATCCTGCTTATGGTAGCCACAGTCTGAGGCAGACATAGAAAGCCATTTCAATGCCAATTACTGGAGATATGCAATGTGGTGGGCCTGTATAAGGGACAAGCATAATACTGTGTTATTATTTTTTAAAAATTGTTTACTGGAAAAGTGGAGTACAGAGTACATATACACACATGCACACACAAGCATACACATACACCTTTCTATCTGCTGGTTCATACTCCCCAGATGGTCTCAAAAGTGAGGGCTTGGCTAAGCCAAAACCAGGAGCCAGGAATACCATTGAGGAGCCCAAGTGCTTGGACCATCTTCTGCCTTCTCAGGCACATCACCAGGGAGCTGAATTGGAAGAGGACCAGTTGGCATCCACATGGGATGCTGGCATTGCAGAGATCAGCTTAACCTAATGAACCACAATGCTAGCATCATCTTCCTTAATTTTCTGTAGCATCATGATTCTTCCCCATAAAATTTGCTGTGATGATGCAGTATATTTTGTAGAACTTCTTGAATGTTAAATTAAACCCAAATCAGAAAATGTTCTCTATTTGGGTCTACATATGATATTTGCTCATTGAGGAAGTAGGCTAAAGTCACCAAATGATGGTGACATTTATTAAAGAATCAAACAGCACAGGTGAAAGTTCACCAAGATTTTACACTTCTACATTGGCAATAATAGTGAACATTTTCATTTTATCTAATACAGCATTTATACTTTCCTCTATCTTACTTTAGTTTCATAGTGTGCAAAAATGCTCAATACCGTTGCTTAAAATGCTTTTGCTGTGAGATAGCCAGGCTATGCTTACTCTTAAACTCAACGGAAACGAAAAGCTATATTTTCACTTTTGTTTTACTTCTCCCAGATTCTTTCAGTAGTAAGGAGTCCTTCTTTTTTTACAATGATCCGTTTAGGATATTTATAACATACATTGTGTGTATGTGTGTGTCTGCATGTGTGTGTGTTTGTATGTGTGTTTCACTGTGTCTTTCAAATAAAGATAAGAGTCTTTTTTAAAAAGATTTATTATTTTTATTACAAAGTCAGATATTCAGAGAGGAGAGACAGAGAGGAAGATCTTCCATCCGATGATTCACTCCCCAAGTGACCACAATGGCTGGTGCTGCGCTGATCCGAAGCCAGGAGCCAGGAACCTCTTCCAGGTCTCCCACATGGGTGCAGGGTCCCAAGGCCTTGGGCCGTCATTGATTGCTTTCCCAGGACACAAGTAGGGAGTTGGATGGGAAGTGGGGCTGCCAGGATTAGAACTGGTGCCCATGTGGGATCCCGGCGTGTTCAAGGCAAGGACTTTAGTCGCTAGGCCATGCCGCCAGGCCCATAAAAGTGTCTTTTGAAAAAGAAATATGGTGACCCTAGTTATGGTTGGGAGGTCAGAAAACTGTGTTTAGGGGCCTACAGCAAATGTAGAGTGTTTGTGCTTTGAAGAGGGTTGGGAAATTTTGAGCTTATTGTTCAGTGTAGTTTTTTCAGCATTCTATCTTTTGAAATATTTTTCTTCTCATTTCTCAGAAAAGCCATAATTTTTTGATAATATAGATGATCTGGTCATTTCAGTGTTCTTAAGCTCTCTGTAGAATAGATTTAAAATTAAAAGTCAGTTTCTGTAGTCAGAAAGTCAGAATGCAGTCTGAGCAATTACAAAATCTCACATGGGTATGTGGAAAAAGTGACCTCACTGTAGTGACCAGTAAGACATAGATATCATAACAAGGAAGTTAGTTTGGATCAAGTGATAAAAATTTAACAGGTGCATTTTAAAGAGGAGATTTAAAATTTTTGCACTAAAAATGAAAAAGGATAATGTTTAAAAGTGAATTAATTCATTATTTTTGCAATTAGACAATTTTGAGTGTTGAAGCAGAAAGACAAGATGCTCCTATCATCTGGTTCACTCTCTAAATGCCCAGCGAGGTCTTAATTTGGTGCCAGGAAAACAATCAAGCTCTCCCACACGGGAGGCGGAAACTCAGTCTCTTGAGCCATCACTGTTGCCTCCCACCATCGGCATTAACAGGAAGCCAGACTCAGGAGTAGAGCCAGGCAACAACCCTAGACATGCCAATGGAGGATGTGTGTGCTCTATTAGCTTAAATGTCAGCCTTCTGATTCATTATTTTAAAAATATCTTTCCAGAGTTGTGATTAAAGTAGACTAATAATGACACCATTTTGGCCACTGCTGGTATTGATTTGTAACAATCCTTTATATATGACTAACATACTTGATTCCTAATGGTATTCCTCACTTACAAGAACCCAACCATCTTTAAACAAAACAAACACTTTATTTATTTGAAAGACAAAGTGGAGAAAGGGATCGAGACAGACCTTAAATCTAATAGTTCATATCCCAAATGGCCACAACAGACATGGCTTGGTCAGGTAGAAGTCAGGAGGTAGGAAATCCATCTTAGTCTCTCATATAAGTAGCAGATTAGCAGGTGCAACATCTGCTCATTTTTCAGGTAACAGGTATCTTCATTATCAGTGGAGCATCTGGGCCCAGTATGATGGCTCAGCAGTTAAATACCTTCCACGTGCCTGGATTCCATATGGGTGCCAGTTCACATCCCAGCTGCTCCACATCCTTTCCAACTTCCTGCTTGTTGCATGGGAAGGCAGTCAGACAGCCCAAAACCTTGGGGACCCCGCACCCACATGGGAGACCCAAAATAAGCTCCTGTTTCCTGGCTTCAGTTCAGTTCAGCTTGGGCCATTGCAGCCGTTTGGGGGAGTGAACTATCGGACAGAAGATCTTTCTCTTTGTCTCTCCTTCTCTCTGTATATCCAGCTTTTCTTGGAACCTTTCCAATAAAAATAAATAAATCTTAAAAAAAAAAAAACAGTGAAGCAGCTATGAGTAGTACCTGACTTATATAATAGGATGCTGGCATTGCAGGTAGCTGCCTAACTCACTGCACCTGAACCCTCTTCCTTCTCCCACCCTAATCCCCAGGCAAGCATCTTTGGAGAGAAGTTTATTCCAAGTCTTAGGGATGGGAAAATCAATAGGAGCTTGAGAACCTTTTTATTTATTTCTTTTTCTTCAAAAAAAAAAAGAGTGCTTTTAGGAAATATCACAAAGTACAAAAGGGCAACATACACAGTTCAAAGTGTTTCTTGATCAACTTGTGAAGATTTAAGACTGAACATAGAACAAAACTACAATTGAGCATGAAATGGAGGTTGTGATATAAAAGAGAATTGATCAACGGAGCACATTTCAGTGTAGCAGTAACATAAAAGAAGAGTCATAATGTTAGGGTATGCTGAATCTGAAATTGTTTTTAATAAGCGAAAGAATGGTGCCATGTGTCATTTTTCCATATTTTGTTGCACATACAGCAGTTTCTAAAATGTAGATGTCTGAATCTCTAGCTTTGTAAGCAATGGGGATTTGAAATCTCTTTTCTCATCACATAGTATATAAAATGGACAAGAATTTCTGGGCATTCTAGTTATTTATAGTTGCCACTGTTCTGGCTGTGTTTTCCCCCAATGGTACTTTGGTGAGCCTCTCCAAGGCCCAAGAACAGAACTTTATGTTTTCCCATCTTCTCTCAGGTGACTCCATCCCCTACCTGCGGTCATGCTTTTCAGGTGGTCAAATAAATAGGTTTTCTTTTTTAGTGTTCAGTTGTCACATTGCCCTGAGCAGCACTTCAGACACCTCAAATCTATATGTCATCATGTGACTCAAACCTGGCATTTGAGGAATAGTTCTTCACCTTCTACCTGGAATACTTGAGCAGCACCTCTCTGCTGCGTATTCCTGCAGCAGCTAGCCCACCGACTGCTTCCTGTAGGATTCTCTGACAGCTGTTATCAGTGAGCCACATGGTCTTCTTGCAGCAGAGAGCACAGCACAAGTTCTCTAAGAAATGCCTTGAAAACCCTTCTCTGTTGGCCTTGTGGCAAGGTGTGAGGCACACTTGACTTTCCCTGTCTGCTATGTTAGACAGAACTCGGAGCACAGCTGTCTAAAGAACTTTCTCACACAACATGCCTTTTCCTGTCTTCAGTCTCTGAACAAAATAGCTGAACTCAAATCAGGTTTTCTGAGCTAACTCACAAGGCTAATTGATTCATCATTGTTCTGTCTTTAACCAAGGCTATCTAATAGGTGTGGGAATAGCATAATTAAGAAAATTCATGCCCTGTGTTTTTTATACTGATTTTCATATCAACTGTGCATATTTTCTTGAATTTTTTTCTTATGAGTAATAAGACATACTAAATTGTTCACTGCTCTAAATTGCTTTTCCCAGTTTTGATTATGAAAACATTTTGAAGTAATTGTAGGAAAAAATAATCATGTGTCGTTTTTGACAGGCAATTATTTCTGTATATATTTTCTGAATTAAATTTATATTGCATTATGATTTAAAAAGTATATTTGCTTTGCATATTATAAACGAAGTTTATATTGTCAAAAACACAGAGCCTTTATGGCAAAGATTATTCAAGCTATATTTAAAGATAGTTCAGTGAACGCCACATACCCATTCACAGTATCAACATGGCAAATATTTCATCTGTAGCAATTCCCCCTTTTAATTTACTCCAATTAGGAATCATTTCATCTAAATGATTTCAATACTTTCATGTTATTAAATCACATGGTGATCCATAGTTTTGCTTATAACAAATTATAATGTGCTGAATCTATTCACAATATTTCTGACTTGATCAGCTGGATTGTTGTATGAGATTAAGATAAATTTAATTCAGTGCTCTCACAGGAATATCTGTGCAATATGGTGTTTTCCCTAATTACTTTTTGAGCTATCGAATCTTCACCAAGATTGCCTAGAAAGTGTGTAACACATTGCCATACCAAATCCATCAGATTAGGAAAATGTGAAACTCTGGTATTAACTGATTTTGAAACCATACAATTCACAGCTGCTAATTCCAGAGATAAAAAAATAAAATAGAGAGGAAGATGCAGTTCTGGTGTAAAAATCAGAACCAGACACACCTTTCATCTTAAAATATTAGCAGCTCAACACTGATAAAATCCTTTCTCTGTTTATAAACCCAGTATGTCTGAACACTGCCATTGGCCCTTACCTATCCTCCCTCCACATTAGGGAGCTGGTGGAGAAATGCTTACCAGTCAAGGTCTGCTTCAGAGGCTTTGATATAATAATAATAATAATAATTCTTTTAAATCAGTAGAGAAAAATTTCAAAAACATACTATTATACAATCCTCAGATTATCATTCAGATATTAATATGTGCTTTTGCCCCAATTTCAAGGCCATCTGGTTTTGTAACCACGGGCAAAATGGTTTGTCAACAATTTTATTTGGAAATCCTTCTTTGAGAGATTTATAACTATGCTGATTCACTTCCCTTGGGTCCCAATGTGACTTTTAAGAGGTGATTGTCTTATATCACGTGTTTCATTTGTTTACTCTCAGCATATTTGACCATTAATGACATGAGTATTTACTTTAACATTAATTCTCTTATAAATTACCTATACTTGATGTATGAATTAGAAATCATTTGTATTATTTGCTCATTTTGCATTTGGTTCTCATTCTTTTTGTTCCCATATAATCTACTAAGTGCATAAATTTTTAGACTGCATATATATATATATATATATATTCTGTAATATTACTTGGTTCTTAGTATTAACCCTAAATATATTTGTTTCCACTTGTTAAATGCATTGAGATAGTGACTTTGATAAGGGCATATTTATATTTTAAAAAAATATTTAACCTACTCAGGGCAGGTATTTGGCACAATAGATAAAATGTCATTAGAATGCCCATATGCCATTATCAGATGCTTGGATGTGAGCCCCAGTCTCACATCCGATTCCAGCTTCCTGCTAATGTGTACTTTGTGAGAGTTGATAACTCTTGATTGTGTGTCCAAGCCACCTGTTTGTGAGTTCATGGCTTTGGCCTGACCCAGCTCTTATTATTGCAGGTATACACACACACACACACACACACACACACACACACACCATCTGTTTCAATTAAATCAGAATAAATTGATTGAAGTTTCACAAAGAAAAAGCTTCAACTCATTTAATTAGAATAACATTTGCAAGTCATCTTGTGCAGAAATTTTACATTGGCATCTTAGTTCCATTCATAAAGCACAAAATCTCTATTAAAGTGGTGTCTTATCTGTAGCTACCCTAAAAACTCTGTTACACATTTATTACAGTATTTTATAGCAAAGCTGAATATTTCTTAGCAAATGCATTTTCTAAAATTTCTAGGATGAGGGACTGGGCCAGGAGATCATGATTCTGAACTCTGCAAAGTTACATGGGAGCGAGAGGACCTGGGCACTTGAAGGCGCAGGAGACAAAAAAGTTTCAGTGATAAGTGGAAAAGGAAGGATGCCTCTGGCAGCAGGTTTTGCATGCTTTGTACTGGCCCTGATCATGATACTTGCTCTGCTCCTGGACTTCATCAGCTCCGTTTTGTATCCATCCCCCTTCTTATGTAATATACCAGTACTTGTGGGACTCTGGTCCCTCTGAACTTGAGTACTAAGAATAAGAACTTTCTTTGTTCCTGAAACACACCCCATTCATCCTCTTTGCCAATAGACCTACCCTCCTTGTTGTAGCAAGAGTAATTACATTGACTATTACTGCTAAGTGAATCCAAGTGCAAATCAGACAGCATCCAGAAAAAAAAGAGTCTTTCTAGAGGGACTTATTTGAAGTTTTGTCATATTCTATGCCATCTTTTTCATATAAATCCACATAACTAGTACTTATAAACTGTTGTCTAAATTACCATTTGTGAAGACTAATGGCCATACATTTAAATTCTGAATGCCATTCTAACTTCAAACCATATTTTATTCATTATCTTGGAAATCATCAGTCTAATAAGTCTATTTGTGGGTAGCTACATATAAATAGAGGGACAAATTCCTATTGACATTCAATAATATTCCCTGCAGAGTATTCAGATACCTGGAGCAAAATGTACAGGGAGCTTTCTTCATCATCTTCATGATGCTCTAAAAACTGTGTTAAGACTACCTTCTGTTTGCTGTTTATAGTATCTTATGCTTTCATCCACTGCAGGACTCACCAAGTATATTAGTTTGCTGAAGTTGCCACACACACACACTGAGATCCTAAACAAATTGTTATTTGCTAACAGCTGTCATTTCTAGAGTTTTAGGATCAAAGTGTCAGTAGTGCTGATTTCTGCCGAAGCCTCTCTCCTTGGCTGGCAGGTGACCACTTTCTCAATGTCTCTTCCCCAAATCTTTCCTCTGCACTTGTACATACATCTCCAGTGTCTTCCTGTGTCTAGGTTTCCTGGGCTTACAGTGAAACCAGTCAGACTGCATTACATACCCCTCTAAAAACCTCATTTTCTACAATTTCCTCTTTAAAATTCCTGTCTTCTAGGAGTATGCGCTGAATTACTGAGGTTAGTAGTTCGTTGAGCTTGTGAGCTTCAGAGGAATACAGTTACCTCTATAGCTTCACATGTCATACCTTGATTCACTTCATCTTTTTTCTTACTACCAGTAACCTGTTAGAGAACAGAAATCATGTCATCTTCCTCTTTGTGTGCCATATGTTAAGCCCTTTTGATTTTAAAATTTATGTAAATCAACAAGCTTAAGAATAGCATTGAGATATTTTATAGCTTGTAAAGGAATTTTATCTGGCCCTGTTGCATTTGGTGGGGAATTATGGGTGTCCTAAGGCACATTTTCAACAAAATTACTTTCATTAAAAAAATTCCAGAGGTAACCACATTTTCAGGGTAACTAAGAAATATGTTTCTTCACTTCAAATAGACAGGACAAACCAGAACATAAGAATGTGTAAACAGATGTCTATCAGGAGAGGCTGTCACCATACATTAGTTTTCATTTCAGATGAAATAAGTCACATCTATTCAATGGGAAGATACTAATAAGTGCTGCAATGGTTAAGAAAGACCAAATTCTTCTGTGGTTTAAAACATTTCCTGTGGGTTTCATGATCATAAGTGATAACTTCACTTAGGATACTAACTTAGAGCTGGTCCTTTGAGAATAAAGGAGTTATGTTAGCATAGTTTCAATGGTTCATTCCAGAACATACAGTTCAGTATAATGATGTGATCAGGAGGCAGTTGGAAAAGGAACATAAAAAGACTTTCATGTTTTCATAACATAGAATCTATAATGATTTTTAATGACTAACACATTGTCTTTTACAAAATAGTTTCAGCCTTACAAAACAGTCATGAACATCTCAGTGGTAAAATGTATTAACTAGATGCAGCCCAGTGTTTTCCATGGACAAATAGCGCATTAGTCATAGCAAACTGACTTATCTTTTTGTCTATCTGAAATGGGTGGTAAAGTTCTCAAATTTAGTTCATGAGTCATCATCAGGCAATGGTTTGTTTCTTTGCTGGTTGATATGACAGGAAAATGCAGAGGAAATAAAGAACAAAGCTTGAGGTGTTTTAATATCAGAAATCTACTACTCTAGCTTTATAGAAAAATTCCATACACTCATAGCCAATTTCCAAGTACTTTATGTCACCTTATCCTACACACATTCCATGAGATTACTTAACTTTGTTCCTATCTTTTTTAGCTGTAAGTGTTGCTTCCCACTCTTCATGGTCTGTCAGCTTATATTGTCTTCAACAGAAGCTTCAGCCCACACTTTACATAAGCTTCATGGAAAATGTGTCTGTATCAGTTAATGTTGGCTGCGTTTCATTTTTTTCTTTGGCTTGGCATGATTTAGGTTTCTCTCATGTTTGTCTGAGGAGATATATACTAGCATAGAATGGCAATGGAAAATACAAAGTGTACTAAACCAGCTTCCATTTCACATTGTTTAACAAGAGATTACCTTGATTGCTTTCATTGGTCTAAGAGAAATGCCTGGAGTTGTTACATTCACTTAATACCATTTTCCAGATTTTGTTAGACATGGTAGTGGTGAAGATTACTTCAACCATTTTGCTACAGGTGAATTGAAGACCAATTTATATCTCATAAACTTTCATACAATAATAAGCTGAACTCACTTCCATCTGCATGCGGCTTCTTGGTGCTTTTGAGTTTGGATTTACACTTGTGTCAGTTACACTTTAAATTTGGTGCATACATTGCACAGACATAAGATTGGAAGATGGGAGAAATGTAAGATTTTCTTTACCCCTCTCTGCCACAGGCAACACCTGCAGTGGCATCCTTGCCTCTCCCTGTCTCTAGCTCTACCTCCTTGGCTCTCTTAGCTCCCTTCAGAAGATCGAGGCACCGAGTTCCAATCACTCCATCTATTTTCTGGGTTCTAATCTGCAGGTGGTGGTGGCTTCTGCTATTTCTACTCTCAGAGTTAGGACAGTGTTTCCTCAACTGGAACCTTACCTCTTCGATCCAGTAAACCAATGCTTGAAACAGATTATGTTTTCTTAATTAGAAACTAATGTATCCCATTCCCTTTCTTTTCATCTGATGAGAGATAAAATTAGTTTTCCTGCTGTCCATCACATGTTCTTTTTTTATTTTCATTATTGACAATGAAATGTATGGATCTCTCTGGATCAGTTTTCTTGAGACTGTCTGAGCTCCATGGCGTTTAGTCCCTTGTATCTTTCCAGTCCAATAATGGTATCAATCCAGTGACCTCTGTTTCCCTGAATCTCATTCTCTTCCCTACCTCTTTCACTTATAAGGACATTCTGAATTACATTGGACTGCCCCCTGCCACCCTGGAAAACCTAGGAATTTCCTTACTTCAAAAATCCTTAAGTGCATTACATCTGCAGTTTTTCCATGTAAAATATTTGTGAGGTCTTGTAGATAAGGATTAGGCTAAGATTCCGCCTTTTACATTTTCAGTGTTACCTGTGAAGCACAATTACTACTAAACTTAGCAAAAAGAGATGCTAATAGAAACAGACAAAAGCAAGAGATTAAGATCAGCAAGCTACTTTGTCGTGTTTTCTGATAGCTCCCTTTTTAAGAAAGTGTTCTCAAAATCAGAGAGGCCATCTGAATCTTAATAAACAAATCTGCTGATCCCTTCAGAGTTGATGGAAACTTTTGAGAAAAACTTACATCACATTTTTAGTCAAGAGGGTTTCTGTGAGATTCCGGTCTAGATGACCCATTAAGGGAGAAAACGTGTGCAATAATGAGTGATGGCAACAGCCTCTCCAAAGCAGAAAGAACTGGGTGCTGTGTGTGAAGTGAAGGTAGAATGATAAGGGGCTGTGGGAAATCCCTGCAGTGACTCAGCCTATGCAGGCTGGGATATCATGTCCACCCTGGTAACCACAGTTGAAGTATAAACATACTCCAAGCGGAATATTTAACGTGCATAAAAACCACATGAAAGGCTGTTGCCACCCTATGGAATCATATTGTAAGAGACTTTTTTCCAAATTTTCACTGAAGTGTTTAAGCATAAATGTGGAAGTTTTAGAATAGACTGTTATCTAGCAGTATAGCAAATGGATATTCTTAATCAGAAAGAAGGGATGGAAATGGATGCCAGAAAAGGTTTTCTTTAGCCTTCAGTTCTATTGAGGTCCTGTGATAAGCAAAGTGATCCCCAGGTTTCTCATGGGAGCATATCCCTGGAGAAAAGAGGTGCTTTTTGGGCCCACAGATTATTATTCAGTAAGCCCAATGGCAGTCTACATTTCTTACTTCTGTTCAGGTCCATCCGTTAAAACCTCAACTCTTAAAAATTGTTTTTTATAAATGTCCATCTATCATCTTTTCCTCACACTTATGAGATTCCAGAATTTGTTCAGTATTTCTCCACACTTGGGAAGTTTGGTTCCAATCAGTTATGTCAATGTGGGACCCATAGGGAACTAATTAAGCAGCACTGGTAAAACATGATAAAGATTAAATTACCGTTTTTTTCCTCCTGTGGCCTGAAGTTACCTTCTAATTATCAAAACATTACAAAGAATTATTTCACAGGAAGAATAAAGATTTCACATCTAGTTCCAAATTCTGAATTTATGCATGCTGAGGGTAGAGATCATTCTGTTTAAACCATGGAACAAATTTCCAGTAAACAATTTATCACTTTCAAGCATAAGCTCTGCTTGTCCCAACAGTTTAATTCACACTGTCTGACTTATTTTGAAAGTAAAGACTCTGTGTTTCAGTTTGCTTGCTACGTTCCGTACATGAGTGTGGGGAGGTGGAGTCCAGGGAGAAACATCAGGGGAGACACACAAGAGACGAAGAGGAGATGAAGAGTGGAATAAGACTGTAAATACTAGAGGGAATATATTCATCACTTTGCATATAAATAACCTTTCTTTCTGGTTAAATCGTATATTCCTGTGTTCACTTTTGTATAGGCTATTTGGTTTTTGTTGATTTTTATTTATTTACTTTCACTTAAGTTTGAAGTCAGAGATTGATAATGATGATAATAGATAGATGGATAAATAGATGGATGGATAGGTAGATAGATAGATAGACAGAATTCATATGCTACTTCAGTTCTCAAATGCCCACAGCAGGTAGACCTGAGCCAGGTTGAACCCAGGATCGCAGAATTCAATCTTGGAGTCCCACAAAGGTGGCAAAGAACCACATGCTAGAGCCATCACCTACTGCAACCCAAGGTGTGCATTAGTAGGAAGCTGAAATCAACTCAGAGCTGGGATTCCAACCCAGGCACGCTGATGTGGGATGCAAGGATCCCAGATAAATGCTGCGGCAAATGCTCACGCCCAAGTTAGGCGTTTCTTGATTGAAATAGATACTTACTTAAAGTGACTTATATATGGTGAAAAAGTTTCCAAGATCATGTAAAAAAAGCCAGTATTAATAGTTGCTATCTATCTACCAGGTTGCAATGTTTTGCTCACATGTATGCTAACACTCTCAACTACCTACCAGTTGATACTGTCATCATTTTATTATGAAGGGATTTCAAATCTGTGTATGTTTCTAGTACATAACTGAGGTGGGACTTCAGCCAGTTGAATTTATTTCCAGTATATTTTCTTTCTAAAATTAGTTTCTTTTTTTAAAGGATACCATTTCTCGCATTGTCAGAGTTTCAGTCACTTATGAATTCCCCACAAACTGGGACTGGGCTCTGCAGTGGATTCTCCAGACACCTCTCTGTTTCTTCTCTAGTCACCACTCCTTTTCCTTCCCTTCGTTTCCCTTCCCCTCCCCTCCCCTCCCTTGTCCTCCTCTCCTTCCCTCTCCTCTCCTTTCCTCTCCTTTCCTCTCCTTTCCTCTCCTTTCTTCTTCTCCTGTTAGGTTAGTTAACATTTGTGAAAATATCTTATATTGAAACTTATTGTTTGAAGACCATTGCTTTCCTAAACAATTTATTTCCTTAATGTCTATTTTATATTATTCAATTGCTAGAGAGACAAAGAAAGAGAAAGAGACTCTTCCATCGACTTCTTTACTCCCCTCAAACACCTGTAGCAGCCAGGTCTGTGCCTATTGGAAGCCAAAACTCAGGAACTTCATTCTAATCTCCCACCTGAGTGGCAGAGGCCCAAGTACATTAGCCATCATCCACTGTGCTTCCAGACACATTACCTGGGAGCTGAATTGGGTGAGGAGCATTTGGGACTGACTGAACCAGCACTGGAGCATGGGATGTTGGCATTAGGTATTACAAACAATGGGTAAATGCACTGAGCCACAATGCTGGCGCCCAACAATTCATTTTGGCTGGAGAGATCTTCCTTCCTCTCAATTCATACAGATTATTCCAATATTATTCTTGGAAGTTTAGGTTATACAGCTGAAATCTTTTCACAGAATTTCTGAATACAGATTGTTTCTTCCAGGAAGATAACATCAGCAGTTAATAAAACAAATGTAACTGTAGGGTTAAACATTGGTCACAAGTTCCTCTATGAAACACAGACATGGCAAGGAGAAAGTTTTCCCTGCCTGAAGCCAGAAATTTAAATTTGTCAAGTGTGTTTTAGCTCTAAGGTTGTAATTATCTTCACTTGCTTCAGGAGGACATTCAGAAAAATCAATATCGTATTGCATTCAGAGAGTTGTATATACAAGTTTGCTCTGTCCTTTAAAAATGACAGCCATTGGGGTAAGCTTGCTTATTCTTCCAAGAGAGCAAAATGCTTATTATAGATACACATACATACAATCTATTGTAAATACATTCTTAATTATATGTTAATTTAACAATAAACATGAGATTATCTGCATCAAAACCATTCAAAACTAGATGTCTCTGTTGTTTAATTTTTTGAGACATTTTGTTGCTATTTTTCTTTCTAAGGCAGTACTCAGCACTTCTTATTTGAAAGTAGAGCCACTGTCTATGACATGCCACCCTGAACGCGCCCAATCTCATCTAAGAGTAGAGCCACTCAGATTGCTGCCATTTCTTTTATATTCTTAGATTTCTAACCCAGGGTGAAAATACAGATTCAGAAATGGGATAGAGTCAACAAATATTTGGTTCAATGTTTTTTTCTTGTTTTCCTCCTAATTTATACTAATAAACACATTGGGATGCCAAAAATGGGAAATAATAACAGTGACAATAAAATTGAGTCTGAATCAGAGAACATGGTGTTGAGTTTTGCTACTTACCAAGAATTTTGCTATTTTACTATTTGCAATTGAGATTGTAATGCCTACCTGAAATGGATATTGTAAGTCATATAGGCATATAGAAAACACTAGCAAATATGATTGTGATTTTATAAACAACTAAAGATAACTTCCCTCTAAAATATTTACCCTTATATATAAAACCAGAATAAGTTGTTTCTCTACATTCCGTTATAACTTATACACTAAATTTAATTGCCTAAGAGCTAACACAATGAACATGGAGTAGACAAACCTTTTCTACCTATGTACCATAGAAAACTTAACACAAAGGTAGCAGAGCATACTCCTGAAAAGGATACTAGAGCTCTCTCTTGCTCTTCCATTTAAATGAACAATCTTTAAAAATAATTCTACTTTTGGGACTGGTGATGTGGAGTATCAAGTTGAGCCTCCATGTGTGGCACCAGCATCCCCAATGGGCACCTGTTTGAGTCCTAGCTGAGTCACTTTCAGTCCATCTCCCTGCTAATGACCTGGGAACATAGCAAAGTATGGTCTGAATGCTTGGGTCCTGTACCCATTTGTAAGTCCTGGAAGAAGCTCCTGACCCATGGATCCTGGCTTCAGCTTGGCTCAGTTCTAGCCATTGTGACCATGTAAGGAGTGAAGAACAGGTTGAAACTGTCTGAGCCTGAATCAACTTGGTCTAAATTTTCTTGTCTAAAAATAGGACACACAGTGGATATTCAGAGGTCTTTCAATAGAGGCATCAATGGGATTGAGTTTATATATAGATTTACAGATTTGGAACATAATCATAGTGACTTTCAGGTACACGAATAAGCGTGTGAAAATAACTGGATGTAAAGAATGTTGTGTGGGTTGGGAGAGGGGTTGCTAGTGTTGTGGTTCAGTGAGTTACATTCCCAACTGTAATGCTGACATCCCATATCAGAATTCTGGTTCAAGTCCTGTTTCCACACTTCCAGTCCAGCTCCCTGGTAATATGTCTGGGGAAGTAATGCATGATGGCCCAATTTTGCCATCCACAGTTCTTGGTTCCCTTTTTAGACTTGGCCCAGTCCCAGCTGCTGTGGCCATTTGGGACATAAACCAGTGGTTGTTTCTTCCTGTCTCTAATTTTCTGTAACTGCTTTTCAAATAAATAAAGAAATAGATCTTAAAAAATGTAAAGAAAAGAATACTTTTGTTTTTATGAGAAGGCTGATTTTAGAAAGTAATTCTGCAATCGTATGTATTTTTAAGGGAAAATTAAAATACCATAACATTTAATTTCAATAGCTGTTAATTAATCAAGTTACTTTGACTTTATTTGTAAGTTAATTTAAAATTTAACTTTATCTAACACTCATATCATGTCAGCTTTCAAAAGAAAAACAAATGAAAGTTATGAAAAATTTTCATACCCTAATGCTTACCAAGTGCTCTTATAATGTTTCATTTATCAATTCATTTATTTATTTGTTCCTCAATCCTTATTTGATTGGTACAATAGTTGCTTCCTTTACGCAGATGAGCTGCATGAGGAAGAGGTGAAGTAGCTAACTGAAGGTTGGGTTTCAGCTGAGCCTGGATTTACAAAAGGCAGTTTGATTCCAGAGCCTGTGCCCGTAAAACCAAACTGGTCTGCTCTGTGTATACAATTTGAATAAAGTGCTTAAAGGACAGATTTTAAAGAGATGAATCTGTTGAAAGGCAAAAGAGGTTTGTTTTTGTAACACACAATGAAACACTAATGTTCTTCTTCATAATGTTACTCTAAATATGTCACGTAGAGTACAAGCTGCTGACATGTCCGTCTTTTCTTCTCTTTTTCTATACCTCCTAAATAATCTCACATGCTTTCCCATGTCCTCCTACTACATACCCATTTCCCATGGAATCATGAAATATTTTTTTATTCTCCCCAAGAAGAGTACAGCTTTTCTTTTGTAAGTTGGTTTAATTACTCCAGCTTATCCAACTTGATTGAATAAGACAAGTCAATATGAAGAGAGGCCAGGAAAGGTTTTGTAGGGAGCTTCTTAGCACAGTTGGAAGAATTGTATGACCTTGGTACTTACTGCCCTTGTATATCTCCACAATGACTGTCCTATAAAGAATTCTATTAACAGGCCCTGAACATTTTGTGTTCTTCTGAATTAAGATTTTAATCTCTAGGTTTACTCCTGGCTCTTATTTTTCTGGGCAATGAAAATGTGGGGCTATCTGGGAGGAGGCAATTGGGTCTGTGTTATGTGTGGAGTGAGTCAGGAACTCAAAGTAAAAGTGATAAACTGTATCATGGAGACTTTTTGCTTTCTGAAAAAATCACAGTAACATTACAACATTGTATCTGCTCTGAAAGAATGCAAGTTAGAATGTAGTTCCACAGATATAAATTTCTGGCATTTTTTTCTAACCAATTCACAAGATGAAACGATTGTCTGCCTCTTCTCCTGACTGTTTATGCAATTTGATGGCACAACTTAAGTAAAAAGAGCAATCTCAAGACAACTGGTTTGATTTTAAAGAAAATGGGTTGGACTTACAATAGTGGGAGACTCAGATATTTACACTGGATTTCAGGGCTGTGGAACTTCACTATTCAGGAATATCTACTTCATAATTTGATGTTTTGTGATGTGATAATAGCTTTTTTTTTTAAAGAAAAAAAGAGATGTGTTTATTTGTTTGAAAGACAGCATTAGAGAGAGGAAGGAGAGATGATGATATTTTCTATCTGTGGATTAATTCCCCAAATGGCTGCAATGCTGGAGCTGAGCTGAGCTTCTTCTGGGTCTCCCATGTGCATTGGCTCAAGTACTTGGGGCACCGTTGGATGTTTTTCCCATGCTCATTAGCAGGGGCTGGATCAGAAGTGGAGCAGCTAGGACTCCAAGTAGTGCTGATGTGGGATGCTGGCACTGCAGGTGGCAACTTTACATCACAGCACCAATCCTCTAAACTCTTTCCTAAGAATATAACTTTCTTCAAGCTACATACAAGATACATAGTTAGCAAAGAATTTAGAACACTGAGTTGCTATTTATAATATCAAATATTAGCATATTAGAACTAATCTAAATCTCTCAAAGGTTTGGGTAGTGTGTGAGCACTTATTGCTAGCAAAATAAATAGGACAGCTAAGTCCAATCACTCAGCATCTCTGCCAGACTTTTTCACTTCTGCCTGATAATGGAGCTCAGCCACAAGACTTTTAGACAAATGGCTGAGTAATTACTGTATGCAACATTTCGAGTTTTCATTCTGTGTCTTAAAGCTTTATCACAAAGCTTTATTTTTTGATAGCAAATTACAGGTTTTATTTCTTTTTATTTACTGTAGTCACAGAAACTATGAATAAGTTATCAAGCATGCAAGGAGTATTTCCAGTTGAATGAAATTAAAACTTAATTGGGAGAGTAGAACAATACACATGAAACATCAAATACCAATAGATTAATACAATTCAGTGATAATTCAGAGTTCCTGCAACTTTTCTTATCTGGGCAAATATAGTTGCTAATTTACTAAAAATAAATGAGAAAAATTACTTGAATCTGACTCAACTTACGTCAACATAGATATTCTATTCCTTGTATACTTCCTTAGATTTTTATCCAACGCCCAGTCATTCTTAGTATACATAAAATCGTGATCAACTTATCCAATCTTATTCATACACTTAGCAAATTAAAAATAACTAGTTAGAAAGATAAGAACCATTTTAAACACAAGAACATTAAGAACATCCAGGAATAAACCTAACTACCTTGTATGTAGCTTGATAATCAAAGTGCAATACAAAATGTTGCCCAAGATGTCAAAGATGATTTCCTCTGCTTTGGCAGTGAGAGTCAAAGGTGCCTATGTAATAATCAGGTTTTGGCCAGTCCACCTGTTGCTCGCATGGACACTCATGGATGGTTATTTCCGGAATTGTCTCTCTGAAATTTCCATTATTTACTTCTCCCTAAAGGCATTGGAGACTTGGCAACAGGACAGTTGTGTGATTCTGTGCCAGCCATTTGAACTGGCAGCTTTTAGTAGAGATTGAACTCAACTTTGTTTGGCGACATTGATGGTACACCATCCTTAAAAAGACATACTTCAAACAAGAGACTTTCCATTATTTGAAGTAACAGGGCTTTACACACCACACAAATCAAACCTTTCTCTTTAGAATGGGGGTTTAAATGAGATAGGACTATGCATCAATGCATTATTTGGAACTTGTTGTGGCTACTACTAGTGGACATTGTTATAGCTTACAGTTAATTTTAAAAATTCATCAATTTGCTTAAGCAGAAACAGAGACAGAAAGAGAAACGGCACAGAGGGTACTTCCATCCTTCTGTCCTGTGGTTGACTCTACAAATACCTGTAATGATCAGAGCTGAGTCAAGTTAAGTTGGGTGCCAGGAATTCAGAATAGTTCTTCAAGACAAGAGACAGGAACCCAATTACTGGAACCTTCACCACGGCCTCACAGGGTCTGTATTTGCAGGAGACTGGGCTCAGGAACCACAGCTGGGAGTAGACAGGGAACATTGATATCTTAATCACTTCTTAATGATTAGCGTAGACTCAATTTTTTTTTAATGTTTGGATATTAATACAAGTAGAATGCTCTACTTTTCTCTGGCTATTTAAGAAACTTAATTTCTAAAAGCAAATCAAAGGGGTTCATTCAAAATGAAAGATAAAAATATTGTTTACTTTTAGTAAAATATGACCTTTATTAAATCTTAGCCAAAGATTTTTATTAAATCTTCCAGAAGTTTTTCATTTACATTTGATATGAATCTTGGGGAAGGTTTATAGAGATTTCTCTTGTAATTTTTCCCTTAATCATGAATATAAAATTGCTTTTGCATGAGAAACCCATTAATTACTGTTTGTCAGATAATTTTCATGTCATTGTTATTTTTTAGTTTTTTGTTCAGTAATGTGATATAAAAGTCTAATAAAATAGTGTTAGGCAATTTACATTCATATTTGGTGATAATTAGAATAGGATAATTGATATTTTAGGATAAATTCTTTTTGTTCCTACATTATCCAAATAAAATTATTCTGTAATCATAAATTTTATATTGATATACTTTTGAGGTTGAATTTTCTAAAATTGCAAGGTTTTTACATACTAAAAATAGGTGAAATTTAAATAGAAAAAATAAAGTTCATAAAATAAGAACCATTCTTGTGATTTGGAAATATGTTTGACTGAGATTATTCTGCTCATATTGATTAGTGTACTGTTTTAAACTTATTATGTTTGTTTCAAAGACAGAGACAGAGAATGCCTATCTGCAGCATCACTACCCAAATACCCATCACAGTCAGGACTCAATCAATCCAAACTCAGGATCCCCAATAGCAGTCTGGCTCTCTCCTGTGGATGACAAAGACCCAAGTGCTGGGGCCATCACTGATGCTTCCCAGGATGTCCATTAGCAGGAAGCTGGAGTCAGGAGCAGAGCTGGGACTTAAACCCACACAGTTCAAGCAGGATGCAGGCATCCCAAGTGGCATGTTAACCCTCGAGCCAGATGCTAGTCCCATTAATTGTTTTATAGGGAACACATAAGTATTTTTAATGTAATTTTAGAATCTTTAACTGGATTCTACAATCCTTTGGCCTTAGTCAGTTTAAGCTACTAAAATAGAGTAACATAAACTGGCTTAGACAACAGAAATGCATTTCTCACAGCTCCCGAGTCTGAGAAACACATTCTTCGCAACTGCCTTTCTTTCTTTCTCTTTCCCTCTTTTCTTTTCTTTTCTTTTCTTTTCTTTTCTTTTCTTTTCTTTTCTTTTCTTTTCTTTTCTTTTCTTTTCTTTTCTTCTCTTCTCTTCTCTTCTCTTCTCTTCTTTCCTCTTCTTTTCTTCTCTTTCCTCTTCTCTTCTTTTCTTTTCTTCCTTCCTGTAATCTTATTTAGTAGAGAACTCAGACACAGAGTAAGCTGCCTTGACTTTCAGGTGATTATTGTTATTATATCCGACAGGCAGACAAACAGAGTTAACAGAGATCTCCCATATGCTACTTCACTCCCTGTATTCCTGCAGTATCTATGGCTGGGCAGGGGTTAGAGGTGGGAACCAGAAACATAAGCCAGGTCTCCCAGGCTAGTGGCGGGAACTCAGTCACCAAAGTCATCACCAGTGCCTCCCAGGAATGGCAAGCAAGATGCAGATAGGAGTAAGAACTTGGAGTTGATCATGGATCACCTCTGATGTGAATTGCAGTTGCGCTACCCCTAAGCTAAGTGCTCGTGCTACCTGTCATGTGGTCACCTTCACAACCTAATCAAATCCCAAAGGCCTTATCTCCTAACACTATTACCTTGGAAGTCTAAATTTCATCCTGTGAATGGGTAGGAGAACAGAATTTCAGTTGAGAAAGTCTATGAAGGAGTCCCTTTTGATGGTGACTAATCCTCCCACTACAAGCACCTGTATCCATGTGGATGCTGGTCCATTTCCTGGCTACTCCACTTCCCATCTAGTTCCCTGCTTGTGACCTGAGAGAAAAATGAAGGATGACCCAAAGCCTTAAGACCTTGTAAACACATAAACAATAAAATTTTAAAAATAGATAAATTTAGAATAATCGGTTTTTTTAAGAGACTGTGTAAAATTTTCACATAATACAAATTTGCTAATTATGAAAGATTATCTAGTGATTAAGACACCCAAGTCCCATAAAGTCATATTTGGCTTGAATTTCTGCTTTGTGGCTCCTGACTGAAGCTTCAGGCCAGTGCAGACCCTGGAGGAGGATAGTCGAGGCTCTAGTGATTGAATTCCAGTCCCCAGGGGGTAGTCCTGGGTTCAGATTTTAGATTATGGCTCTTCCCCAGCCCAGAGTCATCTGTTGTGAGTATCTTGAGAAAGCGTCCAAGGATGGGAGCTCTCTCTCCCCATCTCTTTCTTGCAAATAATATTTTTTAAATTTGGAGAAAATTCACCCTAATCCATAGAGCCATCCAACTTATGAAAGGTATGCACATAAGGCCATGGTGAAACAAGTTGAATAAAATAGCATAATATTTGTAAGGGTTTCTAATTTTATCATATTTTGATTTATGAAAAGACAAATGTTGTCTTCTCATCAGCCATACACATTGATTAATGCTAATAATTGCTTCTCCTGAATTATTGTCAAAATCTGACTGGTGGTATTAGCAAAATATAGAATTTTTCATTGTCTCTAGGTATTAGAAATATACTCATTCCTGCAAAAATCCTTGCTTTGGCTCTTGAGTCACCTTTGTTACTTTGTCTTTTGAGCCACATGTGTATTTGTGTGTGTGACCAATTTGAGATGTTATAATTTCTTGAAATTGTGTTTGCTTTGCATAAGAAATTAAATGCTGCAATTAAATGCTTTTAAAAGCAATGTAAGTTGATTTCAAATAGAAAACAATTAGGTATAATAGATAAAGTTGCTAATTGAAATAAAATATTGAATGAATTCAATTCCTTCTGTCCCCTAAATATAATCAGCATAGTATTATCTTATTTCTTTGGCAACATTGATATTAATGGTCATGCTATGGTATTCTAGTTCTTCACAATGAAGCTGCCTTCCCTCTATCTCTTTACACCAATACTAGTTGAAAATTTTTAGAATAAAATCATATATACTAAATTTAAAGAGAAATTTACCCTAGAGGATAGATACTTGTATTTGCTTATTACTAAAAAAAAATTAGTGAAATCAGTGACTTGTGCACCTGTAGGGAGTAATAATAAAATGCAGCGGAACCCACTGGAATGGGTTTACAGTTCAGGATATTACAGTCTGAAATTAAGGTGCTGAAGGATGCCAAAACCTTATCCAGAGATTCAAGAGAAATCCACATCCTAGCTCATTAGGCTCATTGGTAAAATTCAGGACCCTGTGATTGCCAGAACATTGTCCTATTTCCTTATCTTTGTCAGCTGGGGCCATCCTCCAATCTAGTGTCTGTTCTCTGGTCTTTGCATGTGAATACTTAGATCGGATTATGAAGACAATGGTGGTGCAACAGGCATGATATTTCCCCAATCCTTACCTCTCTTTCTGCTCTCAGAAAGAGAAAACTGTAATCTTTTGAAGGGGTTCATTTCCGTATCATCTAAGAAATTTACGTAATCTATGAAGCTTTCTAGAACCATTCTGAACTTTTCTCAAGCTATTGGGGATATGTTTTTTATTACATTTTGATGTCCAATAATTATATTGAGCCAATTCCAGAAGCCTAGTAGTTCTTCCATTCTATAAGGATTTTTTTAAGTTTCCAAAATTTACTTAACAGTGAGAATTAAAATTTCCTTTATGGATACAGATGAAATCTCACTGGAAAAGGACCTGGAAGAATTTTCTGGAGAAGAATAATGTTTAACATATGAATTGACATTTTATAATGATGCAATTTTGTTTATTTTAGAGTCACAATATACACCTTTGTGTTAGGCTTATTTTCCTTAAGATGGCTTAAATTTCATTCATGTTGTACAACAGTAATCTAATCCTTTCTATTTATCTTCTGTGGTATGATTATGCCATTTGTTATCAATTCTTTTATTAATGGACATGTGGGTTGCTTCACTTTGGACTACTATTATTAAATACACATTATTATATACATTTTTACTGGGTGTTTGTTTTAATTTGTCTTATGTCAAATTACTGGGTTATAGGGACAATGCTAAGCAGCCTTTGAAATGCCTCAGTTCAGTTAAGTTCTCTGAATTTTCTAGATTCCAAAGAAATGCATTGTGTCCCTGTCTTCTCTTCAGTCCAAAGGTGTATGACATCTTAGTTCTGTATGTACTACCTTGACTACAAGCCCACACTCAGAAGCTTTCTGCTTGTATGCTTCTGAGAAGGGTCTTTGTTGTTGTAAGATCTCCAAACCATTCTAATATTATCTCTTAAGGTGACAGCCTGATGGTTCAAAAGATTAGTCCTGTGATTGCAAGCATTAGCATCCCATATGTGCTGGCTCTCTACTTCCCGTCCAGCTCCATGCTTGTGGCATGGGAAGGTAGTGGAGGACGACTCAACGCCTTGGGAACCTGCACTTGCACCTGCACCCGCACCCACATGGAAGACCTAGAGGGGATTCCTATGGCTCCTAGCTTCAGATCAGCTCAGCTACAGCCATTGTGGCCCTTTGAGTATTGAGCCAGCATATGGAAGGCATCTCTCTTTCTCTCCTCAACTGATAGCATTTTTATTTTTTTACTGGAATCCAAGTGAACTAAAGCCTTCTTGTCTTTCTTCATGCGGAGCAGACACTATGAGTAAACACACAGACCTTACTATCACCTCTGGCAGAAAGACTTTGGAAGATTTTCCTAGGCTTCTGTGTAATCCAGCTTGATTTCTCAATTATTTCCTATATCGTAGCTCTTGGTCAATGATACTCTGCATGTAATTGCTAACATAGCATGTGGGTGGTCAATCCCAACATTGGCAGTTCTCTGGGTAGAAAAAATGACTTGAGAAAACAATATTTGCAAAATAGCTTGGTCTTCCAATTTCTACAAAGCAGAGTTGGTTATTGTATTGCTTTCTTTTGATTGGAGATCAGTAAAATTCTTTACCAGAAATTATGGATTTTATAAGACTAATCAAAGCTATGAGTTTTCATGGCAAAATCTCAAGCTCACTTCCCACAAATACATACAGGTTAGTTAAATAGAGTGTGTGAGATTTTAGAATTTTTCGAAGTGAATTAAACCTTATTTTAGAGTTAGCTTAAGAAATTACAGCACAGTGACTATGACCAAGGCCCCAATTGCAGATTCCCCTACACTAAAGGCTTTGTGACTTCCACGAAATTTCTTAACCTTTAGCTTTCTTTGTTTCATGTTATTTTTAATAAGGATAAAAATGCTAGATCAGTATAAAACTAATATGAAGGATAACTGATGTTTCTAAAAATTTAAAAACAAGGCTTGTCACATTGTAAACATTGTGTAATTCCTACATATTAGCCAAACTCACAGTAAGTTAAGTTGGGAAATATTTTCTTAGTTCAAGGCTCAAATGTAATAGATCATAATCACAAACCCTCTTTGTGCAAATTTCTGATTACTGAATTCTTAATGGAACTATTGCAGGAACTATTCAAATTGTTGTATTGGCTAACATAGACTTCAGTGGGATTTTTCTTGAACTCTTGTACTTGTTTCAATAATGTGAAGTATTAGTATGTGTATTAGAAGAAAAGTCTGTCATTGATTCAGACATCATTGGAAGAACTGCATTGTTGAAGCAAACTAAGTAAAATATCTAAGATAAATTCTCTTTTATTAGTTCGGCAATCTTTTCTCAAGAAATGAATTGATTCTACAACAACTGATTGGCTCTGCATGTTAGAGAGAGGAGAATATGTTAAAAGGATTATAATAAAATAAAATAAAAACTTTGCTATACTTTGTTTTTCTCTAATGCCAGTCTATTTAGTTTTTGTTCTCATCTGACTTTTTGCGATATAATTGTTCAATTCTGTGCCTGTAAACATATGAATGGCTTATGCCTGGATCTGTATTTTATTTTATTCAACTTTTCATTTTTTTCCTCTCTCTCTCTCTCCCCCTACTCTGGTGTTAATTTTTCACTTTGCAGTTTAACATTTATTATCAAGTATATTGTTTCAGCACAAATAGACTTCCAAAGAGAAGGATGGGTAAGTCTGTATGGAGTGAGTGTATTGGCTGAGGGATGTCTGTAAGTACACTTTTTAATCAGGAGATGTACACACTGTGAAAATTTGTAATTTATTAATTAGCCATGATTTGCATTAAGGCAATGAGCTTTAGAATTGAAGATGAAACAAGCAATTCATTGATGAAAACTAGAAAGATCTTTCTCTTAGAAAAAAGTCTGATGCCCAAGTATTTACTGTTAGAATGAGAATCTGAAAAGCCCAGAGACTCCCAGCAGCCCTGTTTCCCATCCAACTCCCTACCTGTGGCCAGGGAAAGCAGTCCAGGACGGTCCAAAGCCTTGGGACCCTGTGCCCATGTGGGAAAACTGGAAGAGCTCCTGGCTCCTGGCTTTGGATGGGTGCAGCACCAGCCACTGCAGTCACTTGGGGAGTGAATCATCGGACGGAAGATCTTCCTCTGTCTCTGCTCTTCTCTGTATATCTGACTTTGCAATAAAAATAAATAAATCCTTAAACAACAAAAAAAAGAGCAACATCTTCACTCTGCATTTAGAACACCAGCTTCTAAAGCTGCACTTAAATATTTATTTAGAGGCCGAGTGCAGAAAGTGAGGGAATTTACCTTCTGCTGGTTCACTCCCCAAATGGCCACAATTTGCCAGGCCTGAGCCAGGCTGAAGTTGGGAGCCAGGAGCTTCTTCCAGGTTCCTGCATGTGTGTAGAGGCACCAGGGCATAGGGCAGCTGGATTGGAAATAGAGTAGCCACAACTCAAACAGGTGCCCAAATGGGATGCCTGCAGTGCAAGAGGTGGCTTAAATCCCTATGGCACAATGCCTGCCCTCAACTTACTTACTTCTTGAACCACTGACATTAACACTGCGTCTAAAGTAGCAGCTTCTTGTCCTGGATATATAAAAGTTGCTGGGAGTGGGGGAAGTGGAGGAGTGCTTTGTATACTCTGAGTGTGCTGCACAGGCAGTGAAATGCTTGCCTTTGCAATGAAGGAAGCATTTACACTTATCTCTTAGCAACGGAGAATCCGAATCACAGAGGGAAGAGTTAAGGTATGCAGTCCCTAAACAGAGATGACATTTATTTGGAGAAGGGTGCTAAGCTATTTTAGAATGCTCCAGGAATCACCTAAACTTCTTGTGTGTATCTCCAGAGTGTTTACCGCTCTGACCACGTGACCAGTGTTGTGAAAATCAGAGGGGGATGCTATTTTTGAACCCTGTCACCATCTGGAAATATTTTTCTTCCTATAACTTTATGAAAATGCTCATGTTCCCCACCCCCCTCCCCCGCCAGATATCTTTACAAAAAAATTAAATTAGAACCACAAATTCAGGAAGTGGTAATATAAACAGGAAAAGAATTGGTAAGGCATTTTAAGCTCTGTAAGCATAAAAATTTCTAAAACTATTGTTCATGTGTTCCTCTGGGGGACCAGAGCATAATGATCTGTTATTTCATTGTTTTTATATTTTTATTGTATGTGCTAACCAACCCTCTATGAGAAAATACTTAGTTTCTCATAAAGAATCTTCTATCAAAGTTCCCTTCTCAGAAACAATCCTTGTTACTAATTTTCTTCCAGAAAGTGCTCACATATGTTCACACACACACGGGAGGAAACTCAAGGCACGGGGACTGTTTAGTTAAGGTACTAGATCTGTGTGCACTTAACTGCTACCTTGTGCCGTACATAGGAAATAATAAAAGCAAGGAAAAGAGTCAGAACTGAACTCTGTCCTCCTTGTTGTTTAACGTAATAGAGCAGACAAAGCAGAGTTGCCTTGCAACAGGGCTCTGCTGCTCCTCCAGCAGAGGTCCATGCATTGAGCCCGGAGCTGTCATTCACTGGGACTTATGTGCAATTTCAAAACTTCACTCTGACAGATATATAATCCAAATTAATAGGAAAGGTTGATGGAGAAAGTGTCTCTAAGAAATAGTATATTTCCTCCTTTCTTCTGAGAACCATAGTTTAGAATATTTTTTCTCCATCATAACGTATGTAATACTTGTATATTTTTAGTCATGTGTCATGCATAGATCAAATATGTATTAATGTGGCAGGTATTTCACTCGACGTTTACTCAGCAGCTTATGGCTGATGGGTGAAAATGATTAATTTTTTTTATTCAACCAGTTGTTTATTCTGAGGGTGTTATATGCACTTCCCACAGTGCTAGGGATACAGCACATGAAAGTGTTGTATAAACCTGGATGATACTTACAGAGTTTACAGTCTGTGACTGAGAAACATTTGAGCTGGAAAGCATACAGAGCGTTGCCTTCGTGTAGACATCAATAAGTGTTTGAAGAAACAAATCAAAGAATGACTCAAGAGACTAACAGTGGAAGAGAAAGGCAGATGTGGAGCTAGTGTGTTATCAGGAAACAGCTCTTCAGAGAAGTAATTTTTAAGATATTAAGTTAGTTCAGCAAGGAATAATAGCTACAGTGATCCAGATTTGGGGAAAAGGCAGGTGTAAAACATGATGTACTGGAAGGAGGCCAATAAGATTGAAGGCATCGTGCCAGGGGAAGCTAGGAAGTGACTGAAGGTGGAAATGAGGCTGACAGCAGATGATGCAGGGTCCTGTAAGGAGTTTGGAAAAAAGAGAGTGCAAAACCCAGTTGTATTTTCAAATCCTCTCTCTTCTCTAGCTGTTAATATAACACAGAGAAAGAACACAGAGAAAGAGAGATGGCAAGAGGAAAAATGTTTGAAGTGCTTTTGTACAGTTCTAGCAAAACAAGGAGGGCAATGAGATGAGCAATAGAAAAGCTGAAAGCAGATTTGTAATAAACTTGGCCAGCCTTGTTGTTGCGTTATATGTGGGGCTCACAAAAAGTAGAAGTTTGAGAAATGACCAGTAAAAAAACAGGAAGTCAGAACAACCACTGTAGTGTCTTACATCTTGAAAGCAATTTGACATTCACATTTGTCAGGATTCAGCAACAATACATCCTTATGACTTGTGCGTTTTTAGATTTAAAAAAGGTATAAACAGGCATCAAAAACATGGAAGTATCTAGGGAAATATGGTAATGTTTG
This sequence comes from Ochotona curzoniae, assembly GCF_017591425.1. NCBI lineage: Eukaryota > Metazoa > Chordata > Mammalia > Lagomorpha > Ochotonidae > Ochotona > Ochotona curzoniae. The sequence goes on along the minus strand of NW_024465582.1, from coordinate 18,736,501 downwards.
CAATTGACTATTAAATGCTACATACAATAAGGTGTATTTATGGAAAAATGGAGGAATAAACATGGGTAGATACAAGATAGAATAAACAGTAAAGATTAGTGACAGAAAGTAACTTCCACTTTGTGGAAGTGATTTGAGACTGTATGCCAAAGACATAAAAAACCTAAGGTTTTTCGCCTAATCATTTGACAAGAAGTACATAAAAACTATTATATAAAATTTAAAGACAATGAAATTAAATATAATGGCCTACACATAATAATATCAAATAAGTATATGAAAGTATATCTATATGATTAGATTTTGTCAGCCTCAATTGGCATTTGATATAAGAGAATTTTAAGCAACTGAGAAAAATTTCAAGATGTGTTTAAGTGAAAAATGGAAGTTTTAAATTTATAACCATATTTTCTATATTTATTTTATAACAAATATTTGAAAATTACTATATTAAAATGTTGATCACACAAGATTATTTGCATCTAAATATTTTCTGTTTTCTCAATTTTTCACAATCTCGAATCTATCTATTTAAAAACAAAATACTGATTAAATGTATGGTACCATGTCATTTAATATGAACTTAGATACCATAATGAACAATACTTACACATTATAACAGAAACAGCCTTAGGATATAGAAAGAATGTGGAAGTGAAAACTATCACATTATAATCATGATGGTTTAGGCACATCAAATGCCTACTTTTTTGTAATATAGGGAAGGAAACATTCTCTACAATGTTTTAAAAAAAAATAGCTGAACAGAGCTAGTGCCAGAAAAAAAGGAAAAGCCAAGACATCTAAAATGTTGGCTGACATTTAAAATTTCAAAGCAAAGAAAATCACTGTTTGCGTAGGAATGAAACTTGGTGTGTCTGGAGAAAATTGTTATTTTGTTTTTCTAAGTTGTTAAGTTTTTGTGTGTGGGGTTTTTTTTTTTTTTTTTTTGCCTCTTTGGTTTTGTTAAGTTTCTTTGGTTAAGGCAATGGAAGTTCTATGACCTACTGACCTTCTTATGCCATTAAGTTAACCTTTGACTACAAACCCATGGATTATTTACCTGAGGTTAACATATTCTCTCTAAGTCTGAAATCTCTACACAGAACGTACCTTGATTGTTCTTAGGTTAAGTGGTAAAAATGTAATTTAAAATGAATTTTGGTAGGCCATTTTCTGGATAATTAAACCCAGAGCTTAAATAATCTATTGACATCAGCTTGAACGGATCTCAGGAAGTGGGTGACACAAATATATATTTAGCCCTGTATTGTTTGATATCTTAAGATAATTTTGAATAATGTCAAAACAAATCATTAAAGATCATAAAGAACATTTGGATTAGCATTACATGTAATAACAAAATGAAAATCTCAGAGATTAATGTGGTTTTGTACAAAGCTACCAGAGGACTTCAAAGTGTCTGGGAAAATGTAATTCAAATGTAGTTTTATTTTGATGCAAAAAAAATATGAAATTCTTACATAGCTTTGTCATAATATGCAGTTTCTGTTATTCTTTCGAAGATAGATATACGTAAAATATAAAGTAAAAAAGTTTAGAAGTCGTAAGTTTTGAAGTAAATTTCAACTACCTGCTACCAAGAATAAAAAGTTTTGGTTTGGGGCCAGCATGCGATTGTTCCACCTGGGAAGCCAACATTCTGTTTGGCCCTGGTTTGAGACTCAGCTCCTCCACTTCCCATAGAGCTTCTTGCTAAAAATCTGGAAATAGCAGAGAGGTTGGCCTCCGTGCTTGGGCCCCTGCACACAGTACACAGCGCAAGTCCCTTGCTTCTGACTTCAGCCCGGCTCACGCCTAGGCATCGCAGCCATTTACCACTTGGGGAGTGAAGCAGCAGGTGGGAGATACTTCTTTCTCTTGCTCTCATACACTGTCTGGCTCCGTTTCTCCCATTTCCCTCTCTAACTCAGTCTTTCAAATAAATAAACTAAATCTTAAACAAACATACACACTTTCTGGCAGTGAAGTCCTACTGTTCACAAATAATGAGATTTTAGTCACAATGTAATCTTATATTGTATGCACAGATCTTAAACCCATACTATTTTTTTAAATTGTTTTTTGATACAGTTTAGTTGGTGCGAGGGTCTCCCTTCTTGCTCCCCACTTTTCTTTTATTTGCTCTTTTCTTTGGCTTTTATGGTAACGTAGTCGGCTACATTTTTATTTATCTATTTTATTTATTTGAAAGACAGATGCATATAGAAACAAGGGGATAAGGAGGAAAAACATCTCTGAATTGTTGGTTTATTCTGCAAATGCCTACAATAGCTAGAACTAGATCAGGCAGACACCAAGATTTAAGGGCTCTGTGTGGTCTAGATGTAGTGGCAGGTCCTAAGAAATTGAGCAGTTACCTGTTGCATAATGCAATGCTTTGCATTGTCAGGAAGCTGCAGGGGGACAGAGGTGCCATTGCAACCCAGATTCTAACATGGAATGCAGGTGTCCTGGAAAGTTTCCTAGCCGCAGGACCAACTGTCCAACCATCCACTGTTGGCTTTTGTGCCTGTGCTCCTCATCCTCTCTTTGCAGTTCCCTGTCTTTGTCCATTCATTGGTGTTAGAACTAACCTGCATTTTGTCCTGAGCTGGTTTTTCTTCTCTGTCTCCAACTTAATCATCTGCTTCACTTGGTACTGCTTCTCTTGATTTACAGAAACTCATTGCTGTCCCAGTTTGGATAATTAAATCATTATCACATATATGAGTCATGTCTGCTTACTAAACATTTACATGTAAATTACTCATTTGAATTCAAATCCATCATGTCCAAAACTAATCTTATTCTTATGCCACTCTAATCCTGACATCTCTCTCAGTGGACCATATAATCAAACACTTCTTATTTTGTCATTGTTCACTTATCTTTGGCCAACCAGTGATACATCACAGCCCAGCCTACCAATCCTGTCATACAAATGTCATCAGCTCACGTAGAAAATGTGCCCCACAGTATACATCCTCATGTTTGTTTTGTCCTTTGAACATTCTTTTCCAATCCCAGTTTAGGTCATCATGCTTTTTTTCCCCTAAATATCTGCTGTAATTTTTTATTTCTCTGTTTTGGGGAAGGGAAATTATTTTCGCAGCCAAAGAATTTTTCTAAAATACAATAGTGATTACATTATTTGTTCCCATCAGACCCTTCAATGACCACCGATTTCTTTCAGAATATAGCACACAGTTCTTTATGGTTTATGGCTTACTTATATTTCTTGAATATCTTACAATACACACACACACACATATATGTAATGTTCCTATTCTCTTATCTGTTTACAATTGTATATTTTACCTGTTGTTAAACTTCATGCTCAGCCTTGTATGCGGGACTTAAGAAGTTTCTCTGCAGAGACCATTATTCTCCTTCATATCACTAACTCATGTTGCTGTATCCTTAACTCAGGTAGCATTTATGCCAGAAATCCCCCTTCTCCAATCTACTTGGTTACTTCTAGTCACCCCATAGAACATTCGTTACAGTAACTTGTAACTGACATTTGCTTCATTTAGTTTCCCTGATGTTGTTTAATTATAAATACTTAAAAGTGCGGGCCAGAATATCTAATTCAACCCTGTCTTCCGTTAACAAACTCTATGACTGACTATAGCAGCTACAAAACAAGCAACAACAACAAACCTTTAAGTTACTATTAAAAGAAAGACTCTTATCAAGTAAGAGGCAGTAACAATGATAAGACCAAGGCTATCAGCAGAACTTAGTAGCAACACATTAAATCTAAAGTGTTTTTAAATAAAGGCAAACACTTGTAACACTGCTAGAGCAAAAAGAAAAGTCATTTTTGTCTGAGTAGGACTTAACAGTAGTAAAAGTTGTGAATTCTGTGTTATTTGGGATAAATTTTGAGATATGATGTTTGGTATATAACAATAAAGATTATGAAAAACTAGACTGATTGGAAGTACACATGGCATGAAAAGCATCTGAAATACTTCTCTGACAGGAATGGTTTAAATAGCTGGAGCTCTTAGTTGAAAGGTAAAAAAAGTTAAAACAGTGTGGTTAACTTCAAATATTTGAAGGAAACAGGATATATGTCTCAGATGGCTCAAAGGTTAGGACTTGGATGAATGAAACTAATTAGTAATTGAATAGTTCTCATTGCAAAGGATGGTTTTATATGATCTAAAATTCCATATCCTTTAAGATATGCAGATGTAGCAAAGAACTTGTTAGAGGTTCAGATACTATGGGTACAGGAAAAGTTCATGTTAGATGATTACTCTTCAAATATGAAGGTGTCTCAGTACAAAGAATGTGAGCATACAGCAAACATTTAGTGCAGGGCTAAGACATCGCTGAGGATGCCAGCATACTATATTGGAGTATGGATCTTAGTTCCCCTTCCGATTAAGGCTTCTTGATGTTGCCTGCTCTGGGAGGTAGCAGGTACTTCCCCCAGCACGTGGATCTCTTCCAGCCACTTGGGAGTTCCAGATGGAAGTCCTGGCTTCTGGCTTTGGCCTGACCTAGCCCCAGCTATTATGGGCATTTGGGGAAGGAATCAGCAGGTGGAAGATTATACACTATATCCTATAAATTATAGCAATATATTATATAGTTAATATATAGTAATATAGTATAATCTCATAAAAGTGATGTCTCCAGAACCTGTGAAAAACAGAACATAGCACCAGTGTGTTGTTTAAAAGGGAGGGAAACATGCAGGACAGTCCAGATCTCATTCATTCACGCTTCTTGAGAATGTTAGTAAGTGCACGTTGCTTCTCAAACAGTTCATCCCAGTGTCTGTTTATTGTCTATTTATTCTCTTCACATCTTAGATGACATGTATGACAAACCTTACCAAACACGAGGGAAACTTTCCTCTTTGCCTAGATCTTCCAGTTTTAGAGACAGCTGAGGCTCTACTTATCCTCATGATTCAAGCCACTGTAACTTCTACAAAATCTGCAGATGGGACGTCGGCAGAGACTGCTGAATAGGTACAAAAGCACCTGGCTGTACACACTTCTGCTATTCTCCTAACTTGTCCTCATCCAGACTCAATTTACACATTGGGGTTCAGCTCTTCCCAGGCCTCCTGTATGTCAAAGGGGATAATAAAAGTCATCCATGTTCTTCTGGTAGAATTTCTTTGGAAAGAGCCTTTCTTAGGCTGCTGCCTACCTGAAAATCTATGAAAATGCTTTTATTACTAAATATTTCTGAAAAATATAACCTTTCAAGAACTACTTCTAGTGCTTTTATGCCATCGTGTGAATGAATTAATTAGTCTTAATACCTGCAAGCAAATTCTGGGAAGAAGAGGAGTGACACCGAGAGAGGAAATGTGTGAGAAGGAAGGTTGCAGCAAAGGAGAAGTGTGCAGGTAGCAGTTTTCCTGCTGTAAGGGGCTTGTGTATGCCTGTGCTTGAGGTTGTGTGGGCTAGAATTTTGATTTTGTATTCATAACATTTATCCAACGTCTTCATAGATTATGAATCCTATGATGTTCCCAATGCAAAGGGACAGAGTACCCTATTTCAAGCGCCAAATTTGAGTTCTCTTGGAAACCACACTTAATAGCCTGGCAATCTCAATGCTGACTTAACTAAGCGAGGCAATCTCTCGTATTTATGAAACACCCACAAAAGTCAACATTCTGGCATTGAATATCCATTCACCAGATGCAAAACAATGAAAAATACATTGGAAGGTCTTGAAAGTTTCAAGTTATTTTATTCTGGGGTTTTACTATAAGGTTATAAAAATTATGTGGTCTACTTCATGTAAAATGAACAAGACAACAAGTCCTTATTCTCAAAGTTTAACTGAGATATAGAGAGTGTGTAGGAAATTGTTCCCACTCCTGAAAAGCTTGAAATTTGAGGAGGAAAGAAGGCAAATGCAGGAGTTGCATTGTACCCCAGTGGTGCATGTGATGGAAAGTGCTTCCGGCTCTTCCTCCACCATTTCCTGAACCTCTCATTCTTTCCCACTTTCCCTCTCTCCTCCCTCCTTCTCTTCTCCTTCAGGACATGGTAGTTTGCCTAATCTTCCTTCTTACTGCAGCAATCACTCATTCCTTTTCAGTGCCTCCAGTTACATCTCTGCTCTTTCCAAACGCATCTCTAACAGGCGAGCTTAAAGCAAACCTGTTAAAGCATATGCTCTTAAAGCAAACCCAATTAAGTCATTCTTCTTCCAGGCAACCTTTAAGGAACTTTCATTACATTTACAGTGAAAGATACATCCTTGTATCCACAAAGCTCTCCTGTCCACCCTCAACATCCTCAAGTCCTCTGTTTCCACCTCATGAGTTTCCTCAAAGTAAGGGCTTTGGGGCAGCTGTTGTAAGGCAGCAGATTAAGTCATCACTTGGGATGAAGGCAATCGAGGTGCAGTTTTGAGACTCAGCTACTCTGCTTTCCATCTAGCTACCTGCTAACGCACCTAGGAAGCAGCAGATGATGACTCCCACTCATTTAGATCTCTGGATGAAGTTCCTGGTTTCTGGCTTCAGTGTGACTCATTTGGGACAGTGATGTAACATATATAAAATCTCTCTCTCTCTTTCCCTCTGTCTGCCCCTCCCTCTCTCCTTCCCTCTTTACCTTCCTCCCTCCCTTCTTCCCTCTCCTTTTTTATTTTTCTTTCCTCCATCCTTCCTTCTCTCCCTCTCACTCACTCCTTCCTTTCCTCTCCCTCCTGTTTCTCTCTTCTTTCCTCACTTTCTCTGTCATTAGCTTTCCAAATAAATAACTTTAGTAAATCTTTTTTTTTTCAAAAGCAGTGGCACCCATGCTGAACTCCTCTTTCTTTCTTTTTTTTTTTAAAGATTTATTTTATTTTTATTGGAAAGGCGGATATACAGAGAGGAGAGACAGAGAGGAAGATCTTCCGTCCGATGATTCACTCCCCAAGTGAGCGCAACGGTTGATGCTATGCTGATCCGAAGCCAGGAGCCTCTTCTGGGTCTCCCACGTGGTGCAGGGTCCCAAAGCTTTGGGCCGTCCTCAACTGCTTTCCCGGGCCACAGGCAGGGAGCTGGAAGGGAAGCGGGGCCGCCGGGATTAGAACCGGCACCCATTAGAACCGGGCGTGCAAGGCGAGGACCTTTAACCACTGCGGCCGGGCCCATGAACTCCTCTTTCTTAAACAGTATGTTCCCAGCCTTTCCTTGCAGCTGTGTCCTTTCTATCATTTAGGGCTTCGCTTAAATGTCACCTTCCCAGAGAGTACCCTTGAACACTGGGTATAAACTCCATCTCTTATTCTGCTCAACTCTGTTTCCTCCTGAGGATTTTACTGAACTTCAGTTGCCGTATCTGCCAAGTGTATTCTTTGTGCTAACTTTACCCCTAACCTCACATAAGTTCTTTAAAGCTAGAACCAGATCAGTGTAACTCAAGAGCTTCCCACCCAAGCATCTGTTTCAATATAGTTTTGCTGAGTAAATTAAGACACAATGTATCAACTGTGGACTGATTTTTATATTGTGAAAATGCCTTATTAGAACACAAAGATTTGCTGAAGAAAAGCTTTCCATTTTCATTTCCAAATATGTCAGCAGAGATGCCTAGATGAATGTTTTGTAACCTGTACAATGACTTTTAAATATCCATCAGGTAAAAATGTAGAAATGAGAAGAAATGAAGAAGTAATTGTGTGGTTAGGGAGAGAGAAGTGATGCCCCCTGGGATATGTGGTTAGTTTTAGCTGCTCAGTCTGAGGAGCAATGGTTTGGAAATACTGGCAAATTTTTTTGCTGCCAGCAAAGTTGAAGAACATCAAAGATTTACACAGGCCGATAGGTTCAGAGATGGCAAAATGTAGGAGAAAGTGCTTGAAGTATAATCCTGAACAAAAGGTAGAGTTTGGATTAGAATGGAAGGATTAAGAAAAACATGAGAAACACCATGCAAAGCCACAGAAGTAGGAAAGCTGAGATTTCATAGCTTTAGAGACACTTAGGAATCCTGACTTCTTGCTTTTCGACATCAACATTCCACGGGTTCAGTTATCTGAATTTATTGTTCAACCACTTAAATATGCAGCCTTATTTGAAAGCATTTATTTACTTTGCTTATAATGTTTCATAGAGCGTGTCTTCCTTTGACAAAACCATGAGAAATGAGGAAACCAGAGCACCCTACGCTGTGACCTTTTCTGAGATTTAGTTTGTTATAGCACATGTGGCACTTTTACCTCTTCATTTTATTGAAGGGTTGATGACATTTCAGAACATGCTGCGAGTTAGAATAACAAACCACCACGGAGGCATTCATCACTCGGGCTCCCTTGTTATGAAGCTGAGTGGAAATGAAGAGATGCTCTGGTTTACGTATTCAGTTACATTCCTTTGTCCAGCGGTACATGGTTTCACTTACGAGGAGACTGCGCTGGAGTCCTGCCCTCTCTTCGATGTTTAACACCTCCTAGGCATTAGTGCAAATTCTGTGTGTTCCACCTTTTACCTCAGTCTTTCTTGACAAAATCAGTTCACTGAACTTTTTCTACCTTTCAGTCAGGTGCATCCTGACGGCACCTTTGTCAGACTCACCCTAGTGCTCTGCTTTTCCTGTTGTGTTTCTCTGATGCTGCAGGGATTTTCCCAGAATCTAGATAGCAAATCTGGGAAGGTTGAAAATTGATGCCGTGAACTCTTCCTTGCTCAGTGTGGCCAGGAGATGATGGAGAAACGCTTGCTCCTTTTACTCTGACTGGGCAGGTCTGAAGCACATTGAATATTTCTCCCTAGACATTCATATTGGCTCAAGCTCTGTCTATCTGATCAGGTAGCATTTTCTTGTATTGGTTCTTTCCTATCTTGTTCTCGTTCACTTTCTGTCTTGTTTCTACCTTTTCCAAAAGCACTGCTTGCAAACAAGCACTATTTCTGGGTGTCTTTTGGGGGACCTAAGCTAAATAATTCCTTAGAACAAAATTGGAGTTGCTCAAGTGAAGATATGCTAGGAATACAAAAAAGGTCTAAAACCCAAAATAACATGGATGCAAGAAATTTGAAATTTGAGTGCGTCACCACTGTAAGCACTAGCATTTAAGTAGATGAGTGATTATTTGGATAAGAAGCTGGAGCCAGATTGATCAGACAAGAACACAGACACCAAGCAGAGGGAACAACTCCCTGTATCCATATGATGTCCTGAGGATTGTAAGGTGGGCCACAGAAACACTGAGGAAATGAAGGAGATGATGTTGAACACAGTCTTTGCAGGTGACTCAATTTTGCCTGGAGTTTGCACAAAACATAAAATGGGATCTCAACTTTTCTTTCTCTTTGGCCACTATGCTACTGTCCAATGTCTGTGTTTTTTTTTCAAAATAATAATTTATTTATTTGAGTAGCAGAGAGAGATTGAGAGACAAGAAGGACTCCCATCCATCTGCTCATTCAGATGCCCGCAATGACCCTGGGTTGAAAGCAGAGGTTAGACTGAATCCAACCTTTTCATATGATCAGCAACTACCTGAACCTCTGATGCCTCACTGCCTATCCCTCCAGTCTGCATTACAAGGAAACTGAAGTCAGAATTCAAAGCAGGGAATGAATCAGAAATTCTACTGTGGAATGCAAGTGCTATTCCCTGCTTCTCTGCTAGACTAAATGCTTATCCAATTCGTGGCCTTTTTCCAGCATTACGTGCCTTGATAATTTCAAAAGCAGCCAAAATCAGTATTTACAGGGTAACCAACATCAAGTTAGCCATTTGAGTATGAACAAGTGGCTAAGAATTTATTGAGGTCACTGTAAAATTATGCTTTACTCAGAGAAAAGATAAATCAAATGGCTCTTCTATCATTATCTCCGTGCTCTGCCCTCTTGCACTGCACAGTCATGGATTAAGAGCATTTTAAATGGTAATGAAAGGAGGCTATGGTCAGGGGAGTGACCACATTATTGATAGCAAGCAGAATCTTCTGACTCAAGTCAGAATGTTAGGTTTTCTCTAATTGGTGTGTGATTGAAAGTGAAAATTGAGGGGCCTCGCATGGTAGCCCAGTAGCTGAAATCTTCGCCTTGCATTCGCCTGGATCCCATATGGATGCCAGTTTGTGTCCCAGCTACCCACTTCCCTTCTGGCTCCCTGCTTGTGGCCTGGGAAAGCAGTAAAGGACAGCCCAAGTCCTTGGGTCCCTGCACATGTGTGGGAGACCCAGAAGAGGTTCCTGGCTCTTGGCTTTGGATCAGCTCAATTCCAGCAATCACAGCCACTTGAGTAGTGAACTGGTGGACAAAGGATCTTTCTCTCTGTGTCTCCTTCTCTCTGTATATCTGACTTTCCAATTAAAAAAAAAAAAAAAGGTGAAAATTGAGTAGAGTGCCATGGCAAGAGCAAGACCCAGCAATGTATTCCAGCATTTAGCATTTATCTCATTTCTTTCTTTTCCAAAAGACTTGCTTTTTGTTTTCTTCACACATTTGTTCTTTATTTCCTGTGCCTTCTTGATGGGAGTAAGAGTATCAGTGCTGTTTTACAGAAATGTACTGAGTCACCTCACATGATTTCATTACTGTCAAACTTTATGCAAGATGTTTGTACTTAGGGTCTTCTTCTGCCTCTACCACCATAAGCCACCGATTCTGTTGTGATTGGATTTGAAGATCTCCTTGTTATGCCTCTTAAACTGAACCCATTGCTTTTCTGACACCACCCAACCCTTTTCTTTCTTTATACTATTAATATTTTCATAATATCTTGGGATTTTTAACACCTTGTGTGCCTTTCACAATGTTATTTTCCCTAAAAAATCTGGTATTTTCAAATGTCTTCATTAAATAGTTATAACAGAATTTAATATATCCCCATTCTATGGGAAACAATGATGGGACCAGATTTTCCCATTAATATTATGTAGCTAGTTAACCCAAGGGGCCCCAACAGTTCAAAGCTTACATAAATATTAACTTCCATTCCCTACATCCAGGGCTTCCTGTTGTTGGTTTAACCCAGGGAGTCTAATAACTTGGCTCCCCTGAGGCAGAGCCTCAGGAGTCACTGCTTAGTTTTCAAATCAATGCAAAACTCTGAATCATTTCTTACACACTTCTTTCTTGGTTCAGTGATCTTGAACTCATTGTATATGCCATGCATGAGAATATAAATCTAAGAATTTGTGATCATTATGTATTCATTTCAATCTTATGTGTCTAGGTTGACTAATTCAAGTCAAATTCTGACTTTCGGATATGTGTGGGTATTTTGGAAGGAAATGGATATTTGGTGTTTGTTGTATATGAGGGGGTGGATGAGGGTTATAGGGGGTTATATGAGTTTTGTGTTTAGGATGTGAATATTTGTAGGGTTTTGGTTTGTGGAGATGATTTATTTGGGGGTGGGTAGTATAAATTGTGTTGAAAAGACTTTTTTAAAGAAATGTTTTAGTGGAGTTTTGGTTTTATTTGTTTGGTTTTATATAGTTGGGTGGATAGTGGTTGGACGTTGGTTATTTATGTTATTTATTTATAATTTAAATTTTCAGGGGGGTATTGAAGGGAGGGGTGTTGTGAGTTTGTTAGGGGAGTGAGTATATGAAGGGGAGGGGGGTTTTAGGTCATTTGAGTAAATGATTTTAATATTTTATGTAGAATTATGGAGGTTGTTTGTTTTTAAGGAGTGGGGGGGGGGGGTTAGTAAATATTATTAGGTGGGAGTTGTATGGTGATTTGTTATATATAGATTTATGAGTATTGTTTTTATGGTATTTAATGATACTTATGTGAATGTGGGATGTTTTTTTGGTTGTATAAAAGGTTTTGTTTGTAGTAATATGTTGTGGTGTTTTTTGATGAATGTTGAAGGAAATTTGTTGGAGGTTTTGGGTGTATGTCTGAGGGTTTTGGTTATTTTAGTTGTGGTGTAATAGTGGTGTTGTGTCCTGGAAGATTTTCTCAGTACTAATTAAGCCTTTTTGTTTATTTGTTTTTACTGTAATAGAATTCTCCTAAGATTGAAGCTGATTCTTCCATGATTGTTGGGTAGTAATAAGAAAACTCATTATCCTTAATTATATTTACCATTGGAAAAAATACGTATTGATTATAATTTGAATTCAGGACACTGTAATTAAGAAGTATGGAGACTTCAGAGTTCAGAGTTCTTACAAAGTTCTAGTGTCTTACCAGTGTCTCTCCTTTCAGTCTGATTTGGATAGAAGAGAATGAGAGCTGGCTTCATCCCTTTTAGCTAGACTTCTTATAAACCAAATAATGGCTACAGTGGACTCACTGATCATTATTACTTCAGTAGACAGTCATCACCGATCACTGTTACTTTAGTAGAAACGGGGAATGTGAGAGAACTTAAAAACCCAGCTTGGGAGTTCAATTTCTTTAGGAGGAGAATTGCTACCTGGATGTAATGGAGCTTTATTATTTTGTATAAATGTTTCTGTTATTTCAAGAGGAAATATAGTCAGCCTCTTGCTCACCAGGAGCAAATTCCCTTCCACAGAGAAATCAAACATGCTGCAAAGGACCTGTCATCTTCCCACTTCATCACCCGTTAGCACGAATGTACAAACAACAGGACATAGTTTTAGATAATGTGATGAACGTTCATTAACAGGGAAGAGACTTTTCTTCTAAGGGAGCACCATCTATTACTTTTCCAAAAGCAAAAAAAGACTAAAATTCATATGCCAGGTAGTATCTTTTCATGTCCTACATACATTTTTAATTAGCTGTGTTTCAACTAGAATTGAGTTGGTGTTTTCAAATGTAAGCTTCGTGATGCAGATACTTACATTTCATTGTACTCTCAAACCTGGGGAAGACTGACCTTAGGGAAGTGGAACAGTGGTCATGGTTGAATATTTACTATGCGCTGGATGTGGTAAGTCAGCATACAGAACATGCTAGATATACAAAGCTTAATTCAGAGATGAAGACTAGACTGTCTAGGTGTATGGATCTTGTCTATGACCCATACGTCATGCACAGATGTCAGAATAATAGAAACTTTACAGAACAGAGTTGTGGTACGGCAGATTAAGTATGTTTCTATAGCACTAGCATCCCACATGGGTACCAGCTTGAGTCAGCCTGCTCGACTCTGATACAGCTCCCTGATAATGTGCCTGGGGAAGGCAGCAGAGGTTGGTTCAAGTGCTTGGGCCCCTTCACTCACACAGAACAGCTAGAAGAAGCTCTTGGCTCTTACCTTCAGCCTGGTCCAGCCACAGCTATTGTAGACATTTGGGGAATGAACCAGCAAACTAACGATCTTTCTCTCTTTGTAACTCTGCCTTTTGAATACATATATAAATCTTGTTAAAATAAATTTTAAATTGACCTCTTGATAATGAAATATTAAATATTTTATAGGATGTCTCTGGTAAAATATTATGATAAGGTTTGTGTGTATTTATTGGCTATGCTCTGTGTAAAAGACTGCACCAAGTATAATTTTTGAGTAAGTTATTCACAGCAGGTCTAATGTCTTACAAGACTTTAAAGACAGAAAAAAAGATGGTAGACTAGAGGATTAATCCAGGATTGACTGAAAGGGGAAGAATGAATTACAGCCTAGTTTTATCCACTATCTGTAATGCAGCCAAATGTATCATTCAAAGGAGTAGAAAGAAAAGATCAAGTGGAACAGTTGTTGACAAGGTTTGAGTCTATGTCAGAAATGCTCAAATTTGTAGAAAGATATAAAAGAGGAAAGGGCGGACAGTCATACAAAGAATAATGCAAATATGGAAGTATATGGAATAACTGAAAATACTGAGATCAAAGCTGAAAAAACTCTGCGTCCCATTTTCAACTACCATCTAACTGACCAGGATGACATGAGGAACAGGGAAAATAGAAATTATGGATTTTAAAGAAAGAATGATAGACACTGTGATGTTCTATGTATATTCCTTTCAGGAATGATGGACTTATTCCCCTACTGTTAGAAAGTATTCAGCTAGCTATGCAAACTATTGCCCCACTGGAGAGAGACACATAACTTAGAGACCTGCTGTCTTGCCAGGTTGTTACAATTAATGACTGTTTGATGTGAAGTTGCAAATACTGGCCACTGATCACTTCAGGATTCCCTTTAGAGTTATCAGAAGTCCACAGTGAGACCGAACTAAGGCCCAATTTGTGAAATATTTCGACCTTAACCTTCCCCCTCTCCACCACAGGTATAAATCACAGGTGGATTCCTGATTAAATCATCTACATTATTGCTATACGTCACAATTGACTTCATTAAGTACTGAGGCAGAGTTTTGGAACAGGATCATTTTCTGGCTGGAAATTGAGTTCTTTTCATTGGTGGGTAGAACATTAGGTAAGTCCATGAAAAGGGTTAACAGTATAAATGTTAAAACATCTACCTGTGATGAATAAAGATTGGATTGTGGTGGAAGGGAATTTATTCCATGGTGAGACATATCAAGAATTTGAAAATCATAAGGGAATTTTATCTGTAGGACAAGGGAATGGAGGGGCTCCTGCTAAGCTTAAATGATATGCTACAGCTGCAGACTAAAAGCAATGGCCATTTTGGCTGGCGTAATGGGTAATTATAAGAGTGTTGCTATACTACGCAGGCAGAAAGAAATGTGTTTGGGACCAGATAACATATTCAGGGTCTGGAGGATGGTTATTTGTCCCATTTTGACAATACGTAGGCAAATCTGTTGCTGCTTTCTCTTTAGCTGTACAAACACTGTTGTTTTAGGAGCCAGAAGATCCAGGCAAATATTAACTTGACCAAAATATTTGTTAGACATGAATTTGAGAACGTTGTTACATATCTTTAATTTTGTTCCCTACATGTAAAACAAGAAGGAAAAGCAGTTGAGATTGCAGTTCTTCAGAATTGTTATTATAAGAAGAAAATGAACAGCTACTATAATGTGAAAACCTTTTTTAGAAAGTCACAGACTCAAGAATATTTTCTAAGTGTAGCAGTCTATGCGCTGTTCATAGAAGACTGCACATGAACTTGCTTGTTTAGTGTTTTTTTTACAAGAAATACAACTCATCATTTAGTTACTATTTGATGAAAGGAATAATAAAGACAAATTCATCTCATAAAAGCAAAACAGGATGAATCAGATTTAATTTGTAAAGTGTTGACAATTTAGAGTGTGTCTTAACTTCTGTTACACATACATACGCAAAATGAACTAGAGGGAAGTGTTAACACAGGGGAAGCACTCAGATCTCAGAATCGGAGTGAAACATTCATGAGAAAAGCAGTTCCAAATCCCTTGCAAATTGTTATGCAAATATATTCACAAAATGCATTAACATATTATTTTCAGTCTTATTTTTTGAATATTTATAAATGAAGCAACAAAGCCAACAACATATTCTGATAGCTTTCAGTTGTTTTATATATAAATTATTTAAACAATGTTAGCTAATTTTTTAATTTGTAGTTACTTGTTTTCATCTTCTATTCAAAGAGAGAGAGAGACAGATGGACAGCTAGAGAGGCAGACAGATATCAGCCTTCCACCTACTGGTTCATGCCTGAAATACGTCCATCAGTTAGGGCTGGACGCTGTTGAAGTCAGGAGCCAGAAACTCCATCTGGGTTACTTAGCCATCACTGGCTGTCTCTCAGACTCTGCATTAATGGAAAGTGGTAGCGGAGAGAGCAGAACAGAAACTTGAAGCAACCACCTCCATGATACTCAGGTGTTACAGTGGCAAAATGGGTGCTGCATCAAATGCAAACACTGTGGAGTTTATATTTTTGCAATACAAAAGAGAGAGCTGCAAGCATGCATGTCTTGAATCCTACTTAGAATACTGAAGAAGTTGCAGAGTACGGGAAAATGTACAATTTTAAGGACATTCCTAGTGAAAATTAGATTTGCTTTTTAGTCAGACAAGCTACAGAAGTTTGTGCACTAATATTCTGTTAAATTTGTGTGATAAAAAAGATTGTGTATGTATGCACAACTTGAGGTGCTCCGTGGTAACTAATACACAGTTGAGCACCTCAACTTGAGGTGCTCTGTGGTAACTAACACACAGTGCAAAAGAAAATGTAACCTATTCAAAGTGAGGTTGACATCTTAAGATTTGATTATTTCTTATAGTTTGTGTCTATATTATTGAAGAGTAGTAGGGTTTTGTTTTTCTACCTGTTATTTGTTGAAAGCTACAAAGTAAAGCATTAAGTCTATGACTGTAAAGTGAAGTAAAAGTATGCCGTTGTAAAAACTTTTTAAAAAACCGAAGGAAGGAGGCAAGAGGAGGGTTGGTGGGAATGTAGGTAGGAGGCTAGAGTGATTAGTATTCCTATGCTTCTAAATCTGTATTGTGAAAAACATGAAATATTTTCACCTTCTGTGCAAATAATAAAATTAAAGAAGTAGAGGGAATGGCCAAATGTTGAAATATATTGCTAAAACAATATTATATAATGTTATACAATATTATATAACAATAATGTTAAAAATATCAAACTTTAGAGCTAGCAAGAAGGGTAATCTGCTCCTTGCAATGCTGGCACCTCATTTTGGAATGCCCATTGGTGTCCCAGGGACTCTGTTTCCAATCCAGCCCCTGCTAATGCTCCTGGGAAAGCAGCAGAAGACGGTCCAAGTAATTCAGCTCCTGCTATAACAGAGTTCCTGGCACCTGGCTTTGGCCTGACCAACCCCAACCTTTATGGCCATTTAAGAAAGCAATTAAGAAATGAAAGATTTCTTTCTCTGTCTTTTCTTCTTATCCTCTTTATTGCTCTACTTTGCAAATAAATAAAGTTTAGAAATGTATCACTTTTATCAAATTAACCTAAATTTTACAAAATTATAATCACAATCTCATTAGGAATTTTTCTAGAATTAATAGAAACTATTTTTGAGTAGTATCTAGTATATATATACACATATGCATATATATGTGTATAATTTAAAAAATTAAAGCACAATTTACTCAATAAAGTATCAGCAAAAGATTTGAACAGATACTGCAAGAAGAAAATGTGTAAGCAAGAAGCCCCTCCACTTCAATTATACTATCATTTATTAGAGAAAGTTAACTTTGGACCCAAATGTGATTTCTGCTTATCTACAGAATGACTAAAATTTAAAAATATACAACATAAGAAATGTGTCAGTACAATAATTGCCTTATAAAGTTCCTCCAGTGACTCCAGAAAAATATTGTCATAAAACTGGCTGAATCTCAATTTTTATGGCAAAATAAATATATCTTTTAACTCCATTTTTCTCAAACTTTTGAGTTTTGCTCATATAACCAACTAGATTCTCAACCTTGTTGCTTAAAATGTAAGCTAAAACAAATGCCTTAGGAAAACTTCCAGTAGGTTCCTAAATGTAGGCACATTTCATACCCTATAACTCCTAAACCTGTAAGATAGATAAAGAAACTTTACCCAGAAAAGTACATGTTACATGGTTTTGCTTAAATGAAAGCCCCTCACAGACAGAGCTATCTGGCAGGAAAAAAAAAAAAAAATCAGACCACAGTAGTTGCCTCTGGGAGATGTGTGCAGGTATTGACTGGACGATTATACAAAATAACCTTTCAGTAAAAAGGAAATATTATCTGGCTTGAGAAATCTGTTTTGGTTAGGTATTCCTATATATCAAGAAACACTTAGGGAAGAATCTGAAGTGTCCATGAAACACTGATGTATTCTGAGTTCAAAAAATGTGAGAAATAAAGCTCCCTGTTATTTTCAACTTATATGTAAAAAAATAATAATAATAGTACTATTAAAAGAAGCAGAAATGTAAAGAGAAAAAACAAATATCAGGACAATAGATAGTAAAAAGATAATCCATTGCTGGTTAAAATTTATCCCATTTTTAAACAAGTAATACACACCATAAGTAAAAATCAAGAGAAAGATAATTTTCAAACCTGAGTTCTATATTCAATCTTCAAAGATATTTAGAATAAAAAATAATTAAAGGTATGAATGTGAACTGTTATCAAAGTAAATGTGAAATCTGAAGATTTCATAAGTGATTTGATAGAAACAAGCAATAATTCTCCAGTTAAAATATTTAAGCAAAAATATTTCTAGATTTTCATTTCATGTGAACTAAAATTTTTCTGCATTTATAAGTGCTAATTTTTAACACTCATCCACTATACATCAATACAACCTTGACCTATTCTTTCCCCTGGAGAGAAGATTGAGAAGGAAAATATGTTTGACAATGTGTTTTCTTGTAATAGAATTCCCAGAAGAGCATTATAAAAAATAAATTTCCACATTACCATAAATGCTTAATAGACTTCTGAGAGCTCTGTAGGACACTATTTGTTCATATGCTAAATAAATACTTTGAAATATTCATCTACTAAATTGCTGAATGTGTGGAGAGAATAATAATTTCCCATGGCATTTTAGAATTTTGAGGATATTTTTGTCATCTGATTTGACTTTCAGTGTGTCAGTGAAGTATTCGAAAATGGGATAGAAATTTGGTATCCTGTTTCACTTCTTAGGCAATTCAGGCTCAATAGACTCAAAATAACAGATTATTATTAATAACATTAAATAATTAAGAAGTAGAATGATTCTTAAGGTATTGAATATGAGTAAAACTTTTATTTTCCACCTTTCAAGCTATCCTCTGAAACCTGTGATTGTATCACTTATGTCAGGAAACTTTTTTGTTTTTTAAAAGATTGATTATTTCTATCAAAGACTCATAAATATCATGCATGGTTTCCTCACACTTAAAAAAAAAATCAGGTAGACAGATTCCAGAGCAGGGACCAGCAGTTCATACACTTACCTGGTCCTAATGAGAGTTCATTGATAAGGACACCAATTTTTTTTTTTCACTCTCCCACTCCACTTTCTATTTTTTCTATCATTGTATCTTTAGCTAGCTAGCTGTGTATTTGCCTATGCATCTATCTGTAGTTAAGTTTGCAAAAGATATACTTTTTGAGATTTATTTTTATTTGAAAGGCATATTTTACACAGAGAGATGAAGAGCTAGAGAAGCTCTTTAATTTGCTTGTTACTCCCCAAATTGACCATAACTGCCAGAGCTGAGTTGATCCAAACCTGGGAGCCAGGAGCTTTTTCTGTGTCTCTCATGTGGTTGCAGGGTCCCAAAGACTTGCAGCATCCCCCACTGCTTTCCCAGGCCATAAGCAGAAAGCTGGATCAGAATTGGAACAGCAGAGACTTGGACCAGTGCCCATATGTGATGTTGGCACGCCAGGGTGGAGGATTAGCCTACTGCACCTCTGTGCCATCCACACAAAAGACACACCTTTAAAAATAGATAATCTAATACAGTTTATCAATGTTGGAATATAACTTTTAAGTTCCATGTTGGCTGTTTAAAAAGAGGGGTACCTAATCAAATAGCTTCATATAGGGTTAAACAGCTGAGTAGAGGGAAAGAGACATATGGGGAAGAAGAAACACTGCATGTGTAGGCTTATCTAGCAGAAAGAGAAGTAGGTAGTAGAAGAAATACTAAATGTGAAGGTTTTCTAGAATTGTATTTTGAATCTGTGAATACTTTCATTAAATGTTTAAGATGTTTATTATGTTTCAAATTCTACTATAGACAGGAGAGTTCAGGGAACAAAGTGCTTATTATAAGATATCTTTTCTAAGCTAAAGATGTGGACTTTGTGTGTTATGAAGCCTGGGAATGTTTGTATCTTTTGATTTGCTTCTTATTTTGGTTTAAGATTGGTCTTAATCAGAGGAATAATAATTTGAGTTTGTATATGACAAACTGAATACTGACTAGGGGAAAAAAAAAAACCTAAAAAGTGCCTAGGAAGAAAAACCAGTAGTGCAGTCCAAACAGGACAATTTGAAGACCTGAGTTGGAATGGATGTTGCAGTGTGATGGATCAGCCCAGTGTGGGTTACCTGCATCCCATCTCCAAGAGCTTGCTTTGGGTCCTAGCTCTTCCATTTCCAATCTAGTTTCCTGGTACTATATACCCTGGGAAATAGCAGATTATAGAACATGTGCTCTAAGTTGCAGGTTAAGTTGCTGGCTGCATGGTTTGCGCATGATGGCTCACTTGACTAATCTTTGGCCTGCAATCTCTGGCACCCATATGGGTGGAGGTTCGTGTCACAGGTCTTTCACTTCTGATCCAGCTCTCTTGCAGCCTGGAAATGCAGTGGAGTATGGTCCAAAGCTTTGTGACACTGCATCTGCATGGGAGACCTGGAGGGGTCTCCTGGTTGCTGGCTCCAGGCTCCTGCTTCCTCTCTTGATCGACTTAGCTCTGGCCATTGAGGCCATCTGGGGAATAAACCAGCAACATGATGATCTTTTTTTCTGTCTCTCCTTCTCGCTGTATCATTGCCTTCTCAATGAGAAATCAATAAGTCTTTAAAAATAAAATAAAATTTAAAAATCTCTAATTCCTAAATTTGGCTTGGCCCAGCCATGGTTCTTAAGGACATCTGGCAAATAAACCAGTAGATGGGAGAATCTCTTTGTATATACATGCCATTTTTATATCTTTATGTTAAAAGTATTTTTATCTGCTTCCTAAATAAATACTGTAAACATTTTGTTGAGGCAGTTGCTAAAGACATAGTAACTCCATGTTTCTTGATTCTGAACAAACATGGGGGATGGACTGAAAAGGCCACACTCTATGCCTGGATGCTTCCTTAAGGACAGACAATGCATCAGGGCTTCTGAATTCCTCTTTCACAAAAATGGAACTTTCTGTCAAGCTGAACATAGGAGGAAATATTTTGCTTTTGATTCTTTTTGGCAAGATGATACATTTTGGAGAAAAATGATTTGAATTGATTGTGGAAAATTTCCTGCCTCTGCTTTCTCCAGATAAATTGTAAATACTTCATTAGAATTATGCACAGTCACAACTGATACGTGTTACTACTTGTGGACAAGGAGAAAGCTAGGGATTGAGACCTGCAAAGAACATGTAAATCTGAGTGTCACATCTGTGAGGAGAGTGCTTGGGTACACTAGCCATCTTGTTTCTGGAGTGGCCCGACTCTCCCCACGTTTCCGTGAGTTCCAGAGTGAAGAAGCATACGTGCACTGATGCTCGTGTCCGACCTTCTTATGCAGCTCCACCATGCACTCACCGCTCACTCAGGGGCAAGTTGTCCCAGCTGTCCTGATACTCGGGGGGGATGTTGCTTCCTCATTGCTTTCCCAGGCCTAGTCAGCACTGCCGCTACTGCCTGTACCATTATGCATTTCCGGGATGTTATGATCCTGCTTTCTAGAGCTCAGGTGGGAACAGTTGAGCTCCTCCACCCCTCCCTACGTGCTGTGTGACCTCTACTCTGAGGAACCCACAGCAGCACATGGAAACCAAGAAACCAGCAACTTCAGAAAAGCTAGCCTTGTTTGGATCCCACTGCTGGCCACTCAGTCTCATAATTCAAGCATAGGATCATTACTGTGTTAATTTGTGAAATCCCTGTAACCCTGAGATGCGAATGTTTGTTTTTTGGTATCTATGAAATTTCATATTTTGAAAATTTTTGCATGATTTAGGGCAAGGGAAACTCCAAAAAAATACTGTTTCAATTTCTTCCCAGAGGAAGATTTGCCCTTTAAATTGCTGTTGGTTAGAATCTGTGGTTTTACTTTTGTGAAATATTTGCTGCCCACTGTGTCTATAACAATCATATAATTTTTATCATATTATAATTCATCAGTCAGCAGCTACATCAGAAGGATCTGTCTCTATTTAATAACTACTGGGAATGAAAATGAATTAATCTGCTAATTTGAATAATGAATGAAAACACACACCATGTGAGCATGTGTTTCAGAACAAATTTAATGCTTTCCTCAGTTAAAAAAAAAGAAAATGTGGAAAATGTTTATGCCTTGGCTTCAACTGCCTTGCTCTTAAAGGCTTCTGTCTTTATGTGTATTCTCATTTTGTTTCTAAGAATTCAGAAAGTATGCCTGACCAGAGGAAGTAGAATTAAATGGATTTAAACCTATTCAGATTTCTTCTCAGACTCAAAGGCAGCTCCAACAACTCATGAGTTTCCATTGCAATATCCCATTAAATATGTTATATAACTACTAATACCCAAGAATATTGTGTGTATGAAAATGAGTTTTCAAAGTTTTGATTTATTTTCCTTTTAAGATGAGAGGTAGGAAGAGAAACAGAGAAGCAATGGCAGAGAGAGCTTCCATGGTTCATTCTCTGAGTGTGTACTAAGATTGAGTCAGGAAAATCCAAGAGATTGGAAATAAATCTGAATCTCCCACCCAGGTGGAAGCAACTCAAGTACCTGAGCCCTCATCATCCATGCCTCCTCGGCCGGGCATCAGCTGGACACTTGGCCTGCAGGAGAGCCCAGACTCATCAAACCTGATGTGGCATGAGAACAACTCAAAACTCAGTTGAACTGTCAAGCCAAACTGCCTCCATAAAAATCAGCTAATGAAAGTATGTAAGTGATAATATCTCTGTTTATTCACCCTTGAACCAGTCGCTTCTCAAAACAAACGCATGTACAAAGTCAGTTTATTTTAAACTTTGCAATTTAAAAACTGAAGATTCCTTTTGAAAGACTTGCCTCATTATTTGTATGGTCTATAAGCCTTTCAAAGTGGTAAAGGTAAAAGCTTTGGAATGTTATTTCATTTAGAAAAATTAATCATAAGATAAGTAGGCAACTATATCATCGTTAGTATCCCAGTTTGGATTAAATTTAATTATTTTAATATGACATATTGAAGATTGAGCAAAATCTGAACTCATTAAAATATCAGTGTGGACAATTAATCTTATTACATTATTATATTTAGGAAATACTCTTGGCTGTGATTAGAAGTATTAACAGTTTCTAAAAATATAAACAGTAAAAAGAGCTAAACCAAATGGGAAACACACAGTCTTTTTCTAATTTAATAGCAAAAACAACACTATTATATTTATTCTCAAAGGCTATTAAAGCTTTCTTGGTTTGACTGTTAAAGGTTTTACCAGTCTTTTTAAAATGATCACCTATTTTTCATTTGCAAAGAAACCAAAGAATTCAGAAAATGTAAAAATTAATGTGGTAATTAAGATGGTAGATTATAATTCCATTAAAGTGAAACTCATAAATGAATTGCTAAAACATGAAGTCTTCTCTAGAGATCATAAATTTGTTTTACAACAATTCTTTAAAGTTAATAATGGTGTATGTTGGGGGAGATTAAGCCATAACAGCCACACACAATAAACTGAAATGAGGAATTACTGAAGGCAATGAGATGTGTGGAAGTTACCTAAAAAAGACCAAGTGAGAGGAAAATATGTTTTAAATAGGAGTGCAAATAGAAGGGATAAAATACAGAGAAAATGGAAGAGCAAAATAAAAAGACATTTAGATTTTAGACTGTGCATGAAAGAAGATTTATACCAGGGCCCTGGGTGACAGTTCAGGGGCTAAATCTTTGCCTTGGATGTGCTGGAATCCCCTATGGCCTGAGTTCGTGTCCCAGATGCTGCACTTTCCTTGTGACCTGGGAAAGCAGTCGAGGATGGCCACGCCGCCGGGCCCAAATAAATGTCTTTTTAAAAAGTAAAGAAAGGAAAGACTGAGGAAAGGAATGAAAGAAGATAGAAAAAGAAAGGAAAAAGAAGAAAAAAGAAAAGAAAAAACAAAAATGTTCCCAGCGAAGAACCAGTGACTGCTACTTTCCTGTCTTTGCTAGGGCAAGTGGAGGAATATGGAACTGTGACAATCCTGAAACAGGCGGGAAAAAAATTTAGATCAAAGTCACAGTTTTTCAAAGTATAAAGCTAAGATTTTATTAGTAAAAAAATTGATGAGTCTAGATTGCAGAACAAAGAATATTAAATTCAAGTTGAGTTTGATGTCCTCGTTGGAATACACAGATAACATACATTCCATAAATAAATGCAACAGGTGTAAAGAATAAGGCAAGTTAAGAGCAGTACTAAACTTTGATTCTCTAAGTCAACTTTAATGTGGGTGTGAGTCATCTAGGATTCTAGAATGCACTTTCTCTTCTAGTTCGTATGAGATGATGTGTGATTCTGTGTATACATGTACACATATAAAGATTTTATATATTGAAAAGATAGAGTTACAGAAAGAGAGGGAGAACCAAACAGATTTTCCAGCTGTTGCTTCCATCCCTAAATGGCTGCAATGGCCAAGCTAGGAGCCTGGAACTTTGTTTGGTCTCCTATGCGAGTTTAGGAGCCCAAGGACTTGGGCCATCTTATGCTACTTCTTCAGTCATATTAGCAAAGAGCTGAATTGTAAATGGAGCAGTCAGGACTCAAATTGGCACCCATAGAGGATGGCAGCATCATGGGCAGCAGTTTAACCCACCACATCATGCACCAGATTTGAGATTCTCAGTTTCTAAGGACTGTATATGTGTTGCCCAACTTACAAATCTGATGATCATGTTTTGG
Organism: Ochotona curzoniae; assembly: GCF_017591425.1. Classification (NCBI taxonomy): domain Eukaryota; kingdom Metazoa; phylum Chordata; class Mammalia; order Lagomorpha; family Ochotonidae; genus Ochotona; species Ochotona curzoniae. The sequence goes on along the minus strand of NW_024465582.1, from coordinate 18,712,113 downwards.
ATAATAAAGTGCATCTGTCCTCAGACATTGCCTCTTGTTGGAATCCCCTAGAAATTAAAACCCAAACAAACAAAATAATGCTTGGTTTGTGCTTCGGAGTTTTTGAGGACATTGGTCTGAAATGATGTCTAATTCTGAGATTTAACTTCCAAGGCAATTCTAATCTGCTGCAAGGTTTCAGACCCAATGCCAAAGTGGTAGTTGTAAAAAGGAACAACACACAGAAAGAGGGGTACATAAAAGGAGAAAAACAATAAAGAAAAACAAATATAGATATGAGAAAGAAGCAACCAGATGAAATTTGTATTCTGTAAGTCAATTCAGAAGACATTAAAACATAATTAGTATTATCAAACAGTGCAGAGAATTTTGAAAACATGAGCCCAGAGTAAGTAGTATGTGAGATTCTGGTGGTAGGGAGGCCTGGGATAGTCTTAAACAGGTTTTACTTTAGGTAAAGGGTAATTGTTATTATTATTGAAGACATAGTAACTCAGCAGTGTACTTAGGGCTTGTTGTGAATTAATTCTTGCTAGTAATAAAAGAGAATAACATACTAAAAAAGTTAGAAAAACTTAAATTCCACTACACATGCAATACATAATGATTTTATGTATTTCATTAAAAATGGTTCATTTTCATGTATTAATAGATTATAAAATTATGATAGTTTGATGAACTAATTTATTAATAAAAAGGTTCATAACATTAACATTAGTTTGCAAGTATTAAAAGTGAATTTTTCAGCAGTCAAGATCTCCAATAGTTCTAATAAGCATTAATTCACCACGTATATATTATATCCTCCAAATAGAGGTACTAAGCTCAGATAAAAATGAACATAGGACAAACTAAAGTAGTTTTTGTTAGATTCATATAGCCACATTAGGCCATGTTTATTGAATCTGAAAAAAGATATGAAGGAATTAGCATGTACATGTCTTCCTTTCTTCCAACTATATTTTTAAAGGATTTATTTATTAAAAGTAAATGAAAGCTCGGATTTACAGAGAGAAGGGGAGAAAGAGAAAGAGAGAGAAATCTTCCCTCTACTGGTTCACTCCCTAAGTGGCCGCAATGAGCCTATCCAATTGGAAGCTAGGATCCAGGAGCTTCCTCCAGGTTCCCAACACAGGCACAGGGTCCCAAAGCCCTGGCCATCTTCCACTATCCTCGCAGGCCACAAGCAGGGAGCCAGAGGCAAGTGGAGCATCCGGGACACAAACCGTTGCCCATACAATCCTGGTGCATGCATGGTAACCTTTTCTCTTCAGCAATGTCTTCATGATGCTTAGCACCAAATGACCACAGCTTAGTCAGACAACATTGTTTCTTGAACAAGACTCCTTCATTTACCAAATGTTAATGCCCTGCTTAAAACTTTGACAGGAAAAGCAGTTTGGGAAGGCGTTAACTCTTACAATTGCTAACAACGACTTTCTAGAAAGCAAAATTCAGAACGTTAGCCAGTGGTACTCAGCATGCTTCTCACCAAGGCATCATCTGCGTTACCATGAATACTAAGGAGTTCCAAGGCATGTTCATGTGTTAGTGTTTTCTTTGGTAAAATTCCATTCCAAATATTTTGCTGATTTTTCTGTTTTCTCTCATTCTTATCTAATTTCCTGAGCACTAGTCTATCGGATCTGTGTTGTATAAATATCTTCCACCATTCTCTGCCTTATAGTTTAACTCCTTAATGGTTAAACAGAAGTTGTTTAATTTTTATCAACTATGTAAGTCAGTTACATTGGTTAATTATATTTACTTAAAATATTTTATTTAAAAATCAATATACGTTGGTTTTTATTTTGGAAAACCTGTTCCATTTGATAGTTAGATGTAGTTCATGGCCAAGTGTATATGTAGATCACATTCTTGAATTGTAATGTCAACCTGCTACCTTTTTCAAAGCAGTATTTTCCTGAAAATATTTTTTAAAAACCAAAAGAAAACCAGCAGGCATTTTGCCCATTCCAAAATATGAGATTTTAGTATTGCCTTATAAATAAATCAAGGCTGCTTCTTAAAGTAATTAAAACCTAGAATTATAATTGCAACAAAAAACAGAGTATTAGAATCTCAAAGTTCACCAATGATCATTGTCCCTCCTGAAAGTTGCCAAAAACCAGTGAGTTCCAATAGTTTATGCAGGAATGTGATAGCATTTAGGAAAATAGAGTAATATATTTTATAAAAGAAATTTCAGGAGTAAAATAACAGATGGAATAGCCTATCTCTCTTGCTTTCTCTCTCGCACACTCTTCTACTTTCAAATAAATAAAAAACAAATGAGAACAATTTCAAAATCGTATTTTAAGAATTTTAGCCTTACACATGACAGGTATTTTGAGTACATAAAGTTAAAAAGTGAAGAATTAGACACATTTGGGTCATTTTGCCTTCATAAATTATTTAATCAGTCCCATATTGGAAAGTTGGCAGATAAATTACTGTCCAAGTTAAGGTATTTTTGAGACTGACGTGGGTCAGATAGAATGCTACAGAAGACAGAAAAGGAATCAGGACCCTGGCCAGATTTTGGGGGGTTGAAATTGGAGATACTTTTAAGTTTTTTGGGGGGATTGAAATTGGAGATATTTTTAAGTTTTTCCAATAATGAAAAATGTTGAAATAGGTTTATTATATTCTGAAATCCTTTGGAAAGCATAACCAAAGAGTGAATCACTAAAAACATGTCAAAATCCTTGTGGTTTTTTTATTTTGTTATATAACTAAATTAGTCCCCAAAATGCTATACCGATATTTCCTCTTACCAACAGAATATGACTGCAATTCCACAGTCTTTCAGAAAATAACTAATAAACATTTTTGGGGGGTAATTCAGTATAATATCACTTTTCTGTTATGCTTAGCAGCTTTTTAACTTTAAGTGATATGCATCATTTTTTTTTTTTTGCTTCTTGATTTGTCTTTTTAATGTAACTTACTTATTCATAGCCTTGCCCATACAACTGTTACTGGTTTATATCAACACTCTGAAATCATTCACCTGTTCCCTATATATGCATATCAATAATTTTCTAATCAGATCATGTCTTTAATGTTCATTGTGGTGTCTTTGAGAACTCCACCATTTATGTGTAGTCAAATTAGTCATTCATTTACTTTCTTATAAAGTCAGAAATGTTTTCATGAAGTTGACATATTGTCAGAAATATTACCTAGACCTCCTGAAATCAGATAACAGTAACATCACTGCTGAAAGACTTCTCAATCTGCAAACTTAAATTTGGTCAACCTGTGGGCCGAGTCAGCCTAAACAGTTTATGTCAGACACTATCTACTGCATTTACAAGCAGTACTGGGGAAGAGCCTGAAGATAAATTGTTTTCAATCTAATGTTACTTCCACTAAAAAAGTAATGAGAAACATCAACTTTGATGATTCATGGTAAGCATCATCTTCTGCCAGATGCAGCAGCAGGTTAGAAAACGCATAAGTGGGGTTGGTCATCTGGGACAGTGGTTAAGGCCCCTATGATACAGTGACATCTCATGTTGGAATGCCTGAACTCCTGTGCCTTGTCCCTTCTCGCCTTCAGCTTCCAGCTAACATATACCCCGAAAGGCAGTTCAAATACTTGGATGCTTTCTGCCCATGTATGGAACCAAGACTGAGCTTGCCCTAGTCCTAAGCTATCACAAGCAGATGGGGAGTAAATCAGTGGATGGATGAGCTCTCTCTCTGTCTCTCTCTCTCTCTCTCTCTCTCTCTCTCTCTCTTTTGATCACCCAACAAAGAAATACGTAAGTCTGCCCCTTGAGTAATCCCTATTATTTAATGAAAGACTAATAATCCTCACTTTGTTTACAAGTAATAAGTGGATTTTACTGGCACTCTCATCCAGTCTGTATGTTAAATTAACCTCATGGAATATTCTCCGAAACTGATTTGTTTAGCTGAGTGTAACAGAACTGACACTTGTCAGTTTCTGTGTCAAAGTTTCAGAAGTCTGGGAGCTTCTACTTTCTCCTTTGTGACAGCTCTCTCAGGGAACCCTCGAGAACTCTGTGTAAGAATTCTCTCTTGGACCCAGTGCGGTGGCCTAGTGGCTGAAGTCCTTACCTTGAACATGCCAGGATCCCATATGGGTGCTAGTTCTAATCCCGGCAGCTCCACTTCCCATCCAGCTCCCTGCTTGTGGCCTGGGAAAGCAGTCGAGGGTGGCCCAAAGCCTTCAGACTCTGCACCCATGTGGGAGACTTGGAGGAGGTTCCTGGCTTCTGGCTTTGGATTGGCACAGCACCAGCCACTGCGGTCACTTGGGGAGTGAATCATCAGACAGAAGATCTTCCTCTCTGTATCTGACTTTGCAATGAAAAGAAATAAATAAAAAAAAAATTCTCTCTTGTGGTCAACATTAACATAGAAAAAACATAGGGGTGTCTGGAAATTCTCAGCTGATCCTAATCTTCCAATCATACCAGGCAAAACTCCCAGCATGTGACTTAATTTGTCTTGCACCCCAATCCACCCACCAACTACATTCCATGGAGTGACCTCAGTAGAAAAAAAATTGTTCTGACAATTCTGTCTAGATTCCCAACTCACAGAAATCTGGAAATGTAATAAATGTTTATCGTTTCCAGCCACCAAGTTTTGGGGTTATGTCTGACTCAGCAATGTAAAAGCAATGAAGAAGCAGAAATATAATGGCTTCCTGCCTCTCCTTTGCACTAGATAATGCAACCCAAATGAGTTTCTTTCAAACTGCTTCAAAGGCTTTGAGGACTACATTTCAAAGAAATTAAACATGACAAAGTAGATTAACCAGATTCTTCTTAAGAAATCATAGTTTGTAGTTGATACCGTTAAAGAAAGTAAAAAGCTGAGATTTTTTTCTTATACTTTGGTGTTTTCTCAGTTTTATTATGCGGAATAGGCAATGATGATCAAATCAGACATGACAGGAAGGCAGACAGTGGCAAATAAAATGCCAAGAATTTCTATTAAAAATGTAGATTATCAGGTGCTTTAACAGCAATGCAAAAAATATACTTGAGCATATGATCAACTTAGAAAAAAATGTAGATGCACCTTCATTCTCATTAATTTCCAAACTTGCTACATATGAGCTATTAGCTGATTTCAGTTGTTCATTAGGTAGATGTAGTTATAGTCAAAGTTCTTATATATTATTTCACTTAATACTTAAGATAGCACAACAAGGTGGGCACTTTACCCATTCTATTTTGTAACTGACAAAGCAAGAAAATAAAGGGGTTGATTCAAGATTTGTTCAAGATGACATGTTAGAAAGAGAAAATCTAGTCCATGCTGCTGCTCTGGGTTCACAATCCAGTCTCATTGACTGAATAATGGCACTTCTTCTTACGATACATTACAAAACATTGGGAGAATTGATAGAACTTTCCATTGCATCTTTATTTTGAATTATCTGTATTTTTGTAAAGTTTATGATATATACACCAGCAGTAGCAAGTACGGTATTCATAAATAATGGAAGTGTTTGTGTTCAAAATTTGTTTTCACTAATAAGGGCATGCAAATAGCAAAATTTAGAAATTGCTGAACTAGAAGCCTAAGCAGAGATTGCTGACATTCCACTGCATTTTTTTTCCTCTGCGTACATAAAGTGAACAGATTTTGGCAAGTGATAAGTAGAAAACAACTTTTTTAGGAGGGCTACAAGCAATAGTCAAATCTGAAGATGTCAGTTATACTCATGTGTATTACAGGTTTGGTACTCTATATGTTACTAAAAAACTCAGGGAAAACATGGGGTTTTTATTTTGGGGACTGGCTTATTTCACTAAACATGTTTGCCTCCAATTGAATACCTTCTGTTGTGAATAGCAAGACTTAATTGTCTTTTTCAAGCTTTAATTTATTTTTATTGCGAAGTCAGATATACAAAGAGGAGGAGAGACAGAAAGATCTTCCATCCGATGATTCACTCCCTAATTTGCTGCAATTTTGCATAAAATCAACATACAAAAACCAATAACATTTGTATACACAAACAATGTCATAGCCGAGAAAGAATTTGTAAGATCAGTTCCATTCATAATAACCATAAAAAATTTGAATACCTGGAATAAATTTAACCAAGGACATGAAAGATATCTACAGCAAAAATTGTAAAAGCCATTCTTTTTTCAAATGTGGAGTTGAATGGAATTTTCAGGCCTATTTGTCAACAAAATCAGCAGATGAAATATTTACCCTTTGCATATATGGCATGCCCTTAATCTACTTTTGGCCTATTACCTCTCATTGATAGAATTAGAATGCTTCTTTATTTAAGACTGAATCTTTTTTCTAAGGATTTATTTTTATTTTTATTTGAAATACAGATTTACCGAGAGAGAGAAGGATAAACAGAGAGAGAGAGATTTATCTTTCATCCACTGGTTCACTGCTAATATGGCTGCAATGACTGGAACTGGACCAATCCAGAGGCAGGAGCCTTGAGGCTTCCTCCAAGTTTCCCCTATGGGTTTAGAGGCCTAATGACTTGGGCCATCTTTTGCTGCTTTCTCAGGAGCTGGATTAAAAGTAGAGCTGCCAAAACTGGAACCAGTGCTCATATGGGATGCTGACACCACAGGTGCAGGCTTAACAACACTGTGATGCTGGCCGCAAGGATTTAGTCTTACGATAGTCAAATCTTATCATTCTACCATAGAACAAATTTTAACTGAAATTAAAAAGGACCTCTTCATTTAGAGTAGCTCTTTTCATTTACTCAGTTATTTGTTCAGTTGTTTACAAGTATTTTGCAAATACCTACAATGAGCCAGATAATTCGTCTCTTAAATATTTAAAAAAACAGAAGTAAAAAAGAAAAATGTTAATGCCACCTATGACTATGTTGTCTAGTAAGGCAGACAAGACTTTCACACAGATCATGAACACAGAAAATAAAATTACTCTATTCAAAGATCCTAAAGTTCTGGATAAGCATCCATTCCTTGGAATCATTCATCCGGTTTCAGGTACATTTATGCAGTAGTGAGAGAGAAGTTAGACTTTCACCAAGCTGAAATCTAAGCCCAAACAGCTGAGTGGATGTCATGGTGACAAAACTACATTTTGTGGATTTCTGAAATCCTAATTGAATAAACTCAAAAGGATCAAATGAAATCTTAAAGAGAACTTTTCACATCAAAATGGGACAAAGGAGAAACATCAAAATGCTTTCACCTATAAAAGCTGAAGAAACAGTCAATTAGTCCTTGGATTAAAGAAAAAAAAAGAAGTAGAAAACCCTTAAAATATTGAATATTTTTCTTATTGTTGCTATAGGTAATTAAATATGAAGTATAAACTTTTCATTCCTGTCCAAACTCTGTTATGCCTTCACTTCAAGGCTTGGAAATTCAGAAATATTTGTCTCTGTGGGTACTTACTTTTCTTTAACAATACTCAATCCTTATTAAAAAGTTAGCATCACAGATAAGTCATAGTATTCAACATTTTATTATTATTACAACTGTCCACCCACCTTGTCCAAGACAAGGTGTCTGGAGTTTTCTCTAATTTTTGAGATTCTTCCAAAACTTGGAGTCAATAAAACTCTACACAAGGATTTTAAAAGACTACAGTGTTAAACTTTGACCATCTCCTTTAGCATCCTTGATTTGCTTTCAGTGGAAAACTGTCTGCTTCACAATTTATTTACAATGGCCCAAGGACTTCTCATAAAAACAGGTCCCAAAAAAACAGTTGTTTGTTCAGCCACTCTGGGTGCCTCTGAGCATAGGTTGTTGATACAACTCAGGACTATGAACTGCAGTCATTGAAGCTTATGAACTCCATTGGGCTCATAAAACCGAGAATGTGGGCATGTTACAAGGCACCATTTCTGACTTTCTGTTCCTCTCTTGGAATCTTTGTCAATGGGATGATTTAATACCCATCATCACCTTGAACTCTGAGCAACAAAACAGTGAAACTACCACTTTCCACACTCTGACCTTTGACTGGTGTGATTATTTACTTCCAGCTAGGATCTATAAAAACAGGGAGATGTGGCCCACTCCTCAAAATAACAAACTCTAGCCCTGATAGCAGAGCCATGGGGATGCTTTAGCACTCCCTGTTATCTCTAAGCTTGCAACCAGGCAGAAACCCCAAATAAACATTGCAGCTCTATAAAAATGCTGACTACAGAAGCACAGCCTCAAAGGATGTTTCCTGGCTTCCAGCTTTCCATCAATATTGGTGTCCACAGGCACTCCACGTGGCATTTCTGAAGCCATTACTATTATTCAATAATTTCAGTAGTTTGAGAAAATAAAAGGAGATGACATTTATTCAAATCTGTTTATTTTATCAAATTATTAATTAGCTCTTTGAGAAATTACTAGTATAGTTTCACAAAAGAGAAGCATAAAGTGAGAAAGTTTAAGTAATGAGGTCTAAACTATACAGCAATGGCGAGGCAGAACCCAAATGGCATGTTTCTTTGCAAAACCAAACTTCTATTCTTTCACACACATAAATGTGTCAATATTGACTACTACTGGTTATGTCTCTTTACCTCCAGTCTCTGAGTTGGATCATGCCTTAACAGCCATCAGGAAATATATTCTAGGTCTGAGGAAGATGGCAGGAATCCTGTTTGGTAGCTGAATTAATAAATACCTGGTGGCACAAGAGGGCTAAAGAAAATTCATGGAAAATGGAATTAAGTGATAATGTGCAGGCAGATATTAAGCTTAGTGGTTAAGGCACTAATTAAAACACTGGATATTTGAGACCCAGCTCCAGCCCCCAAGTCCATAAGCCTGCTAATACAGACCATGGAATGCAATGATGATGATTCCAGTAGATGCATTCCTGCCTCTCACATGAGAAACTTGGGTTGTCATCCTGCCTCCTGGCTTCAGCCCTGGCCCAGCCGCATCCACTGCAATCCATCGCAGGCATGTGAAGAGTGAGTCAATGGAAGAACCTTCTCTCTGTGGTGTGGGGTGTGTGTGTGTGTGTGTGTGTGTGTGTGTGTGTGTGTGACTCTCAAACATGTATTTTCCACAAGCATTTTAAATCCTTCTCAGAAGTTCATTTACCTGTGTGTTTCCTATCATCCATCAACTTCTGAAGATTCAGCTTTCCTGGACACTTTTCTTCTTAGGTTGCTCTGTGTTCTACATGTCTGCTATTAGAATGACTCCTGGTCTCATGCACCTCTTTCCTTTGATTGCGTTGTGTATCTCAGTTTGTCCCTATTCACTACCAGACTACACTTGCTATAGGGCATGGCAGTCTCTTCTGAGAACTGCTTCTTAGCAGAAGGCTTCCCATGGCTTACCAAACTCCCATTGCCTTACTATAAAGAATTAACTTTAACTCAGCATGAAGTGGTTTTATTTTCTCAAAAAAAGTCTTAAATTTTGCTTCATGGATTTCTTTCCTTGATTCTTCATAGACTGTGTTGGGACTGGCTATTTTAGGCAGAACCGTAAGAAGAGTAAGAGGGATGAGAAACATGTCAAGGAATGGGTGTGGCCTGGCAAGATATACAGCTTCTTGGGTTTCCTGCATTCCATACCAGATCACACACTGTGTACTTCTAACCCGGCTTCTTGCTGAAGTGTCTGTGAGGCAGCAGATAGCAGATCAAGCATTGAGTCCCTACTACCCACCTGGATGGAATTCCTATTTCCTGGCTTAGCCTGGCCCAGCCCTAAGATCTGTGGTAATTTGGGTCTTTTGGAGAGTGAACCAGTTGAATGGGAGGTATCTCTCTCTCTGCCTTTAAAATACATATATACATATGTATATGTGCATGTGTATGTATGTGAGTATGTGTGTTTGTATATACATGTATGTGCACTGTGTGGAAATGTGTGGATGTGTGTTTGTGTATGTTTATGCCTGTGTGATAATGCCTCTTCTAAAATGTGGCTGCCCTGCTCAGGGCTCAGTGCCCCCTCATGGTTTCATTGCCCTGGCCCCAGGTGCAGGTTTTTATACTTACTGCCAGAACATCTGGGTACCTGGAAGTGATGAGAAGGGAACAGTGTAACCCCCTGTTAGAAACTCATAATCAGTCAACATGAGCATATTAAAGGCTCCAGGAAATATTGAAGTAGATTTTTACTGGCATTTTTAGAAAATCCTAAAGAATTCCACACATAGTTGGGTGCTTGATAGCAAATGTCTAGCAGGTCTCTCCTACACAGAGTGGAACTGATCAAGGACCCCAGAAGCTGACTTTCAGATCTATTGCTACATTTGAAAGGAAGCCGCTCTTCTCACAGGCTGCTTCTGGACCATGATTTAAGTAGAGCTGGGATATTATGACATTTTTATTTGAGGGCAACTCAGGACTCTTTTGATGAATTGCTTTGGCTTGAGGATTCCTTGTGGGCCTTTCCAGAGCTTCCTTAGACTACACAGAAGTCTAAGACTCTTGCACCCAAGCTTCCCTTTGCCTCTCCTTCAGTGGAAGTCAACCATGTGTCACTCTCTGATGGTTCTCTCTGACTCCCTCCCATTTTTTTTTCCTCTAGAGATTTTCTGTGTAACATCCCCTTTGCGCATTTAGCCCATATTGCCATCTGCTGTTTGGAAGAACAAACATTCGTAACATTTATGTGATCGTGAAATTTTTTTTTAACTGCAAACCTAAATTTAGTTTGTGAGACAGCTGATCTGATACATGGGCACAAGGCTTAATTGGAGAGGGGCTAAATTATACTCCATTCAGGCAAGGCTATAGAAGACAGTAAAATGAGAAAAGCTTCCCATTAGAGTAGACAGCAAACCATGTACATAGTTGTTTATGTTGAGATGATGTGAGGACTCTTGGGCCACAGCCAAATGCCTTTCCATTAGAAAGGAAGGAGCATAGGTGAGGAGACAGGAAGTCTGGAGTAGAGGCAGGTTCATGTACATTTGAATGTGGAGATGAAATGTGGAGATACCTTTTCACATGTTCTTGACTACTGCAAAACATCTGTCATAGAAAAAGTATTCCACTGCCTTGCCAGTTACCTATAAAAATCACCTGTTACCACTTACCGCCCAACAGAAGTAATGATTGTCATGTAAATGAGAGCACTGAAGTGATTGATATGACTTTGGCTTGTAAAGGCCTGCCAGGTAATACTGTACCTGTATGTTCAGATGTCCACCAGCCTTGTTACATACAAAGCACATAATATGGAACTGCTCGGGAAACTGACCAGCCTGCCACTGGTTTGGTTGACTACTTGGTCAGACCTTTACTCACAGGAACCCAAACACCTCCCCTCATCAATGTGTTTCAGATTTGTCAACTTATTCAATGTGGCAGTGAACAGAGGCTATTGACATTTTATTAGAGTGACCCTCCTGAGCAGCTTGCTCTTCATTTTTGCCTCTCTTTTTGGAGTTATCAGTATTAAGTGGCGCCCACGGGAATTGTTCATTTGTTTTGTATAAAAAGACCTCTGCTCTGACAATCATCTCCACAACTTGTATTGGATCACATTTTCCTATGATCACTCCTATTTTTTGGTAGTTACAGTAAATGCTGGCCTGTGTATTCTTGGCATTTTGGATGTCCCTGTTTGGCCCCCTTTATTTCGTGATGCTCATCCATGGATATTATTAGCCCAGTTCCATGCCTGCCTCTCTTAACATCAGGAACAATTTGCATAGAAGAACCACTGCAGAACTTAACGATGCTGGGTGCCCTCTCGCAAGTACACATAGCCTTGGTGAATGACCTGTCTGTCCCTCTGGGTTTTCCCATGAAGACAAGTCCATGTGGGGTATTTTGGCTTCCCAAATATATCTATTACAACACGCATATTTCCTTCAATTCCTTTAGTACTTCCTCCACTGTCTGCCAAAGAAATTAGGGCAATTCTGCTTCTGCATTTTGGCAATCATTTTGTCCAGACTTTTAAGCATCATCCCAGCAGCACATTCTCCTCTGGCGTCCATGCCAGGGTGTTAAATCCTGTGTCCTGAGAAAATGACCCCAAGTATTTGAATTCTTGCTTTATCCAGCATTACCAAATAGTCTCTCAAAATTCAATAGCAGGAACATATTCTGACACTTTCCAGTACTTGCTAGATAATTTCTTGTAAATCATTTGATACAAAATCTCTTTCTTCCCGTATCAGGCATGCATACCACTACCCCATATCCACATCGTTTGGGGACTTAACTTTAACTTGTTTGCTGGGAAACAGGATAATTGCTGAAGCAGTCACACTTTGAGAGACTAGCTTCAGTACATTCTAACGCCATGGAGTACCAGTTCTGTACAATAGGAGGATGGGCCATTTCCATAAGCCAAGAAGCTCAGAGTTGCTGCTGAGCCAGCTTCCAAAATACAACCAGATATTCCTATGACAGTCATATGGGCTAGCAGGTTGTAAGGACCTTATCCTTATTGGAATGCAAAAGGGAGATTCTCTATAGAAGTATACAGAAGGGATTCTGCCCAGAAAGGACTTTTAAGAAAAATGTCCCCTCACACTCCTCAGTCTCTAGTTTTATCATGAGAATAGAAAAAAAGTTACAGGTCACCCCCTTCTGATGACTTTTTATTTTATCTTGAGCAAGCCAGACAGGATTGCAGTTCTGGCCTTTTGAAGGTTCCCTTCTCGTTGATTATTAGCTGTTATTCTGCTCAGAAGACACCACTTGGAATATTTTCTTGGACCTTCTGCCAGAGGTCTGTCTTCAATAAATCTTGCTTTGCTCACTGTGGCTTCCTATGATAATTCTTTAATGTGAGACAAGAACAGAGGTAACTCCTACCCTTTGCACCATTTCCCAACATTCTTACCCCATTGTGTGTGTGTGTCTCTGTGTGTCTGATCCCGGTATTTGCCGACAATGACTATGGTTGGACATGTGGACATCCCAGGTCAGAGTGCTGGTGGAGTTCCAGCTGCTCTGATTCCAACCCATCTTTCTACTAATGAGGCTAGTAAGGTGGCAGCAGATGTCCCCATTATGGGGCCCCTGCTACCCGTGTGGCTTTGACTCCCCAAACCTGGCTGCTATGACCATTTGGGTGATGATCAAGCAAGATAACATGTTTTCTAAAACATTTATCCTTGTTTTGTTGTTGTTGAAAACATTCGAAATCCCAATGGACTTTCAATAAACTAATTATGAATACTGCAAATACACTTCTCATACTTGGTCCTACAGATTTCTAACATAGAACCTTGAATCCAAGTCTGAAAATAAGCATACTAGAAATTATTTTATTTTCTGTGTTTGTTTCTTTGTTATGTTTAGACAACCAAAGGTGTTATAGTGCAACCTGCATTTCCAAAAAATGATTCTCATGTTGCTGCAATATCCAGAAACTTACTTTTACTTATTTGACCATATTTCTATGTCTATATTAAGTAATAGAATAATCACTTTGTATGTGACTTTTTTTCAAAGATTTTTCCTCACTTTGCCTGGCTACACAATTGTAACTATTTTGACATTTATGCCTTTGGTATTGCTGTAGTTGCCCCATTTATGCAGCCAACAATTTTAATGTGTGAGGATCGTTTCTTATAAAATAAAAACAGCACCATGTAAGGAAATAAAACTTTAACTTTGGTCCAAAGAGTGTCTAACATTAACTGAAGCAGTGTTTTTTCTGACCATTTTGTGAATATATTTAATGATGCATTTTTAATAACTATGGTTTCTTTTGATTACTTCACTAAATAAATACACTTACAATGTATTTTCTAAAAACATATCAAACAAATTAAGATGGTCTCACAAAATCTAGATTCAGATAAGCTGTAACATAGGATTTGGAAAACAAAATGTCCCAAAAAGGATGCAAAAGTATGACTGCCATTACTAATTTGTCAGATAAATGTTCATTAACATATCAATGAATTAAATAAGTAAGTATCATCACGATGTATTTAGAGGCTGGGTATAAAGAAAGCAATAGTAGAACTGAAGTCAGGATGGACAGTGGATGGTTACTGTTAGGTTTTAGGGTTTTAGGGTTCAAAAAAGGTAAGGAGGCAGCTAGTTCGAATAGGTAAGACTTTTTGAGGGGAGACAAAATGAGGAGTACAAAGAGAGTGGGGGTTGAGCCTGTTTGGACAGACAGAAGGGAGGTTGAAATCAGGCTTCATGCAGATTGGGCAGCAGTCAGAGTCCCTTCTGTAGGAACTGGTTGAGAGAGGTGCAGAGAGCCATATGGACCCTGTAGTGGGTGCAAAAAGACCCCATGTTTCCTCTTAGTCGCTTGGAATGTCCCAAGTAGGGCTTTTCCAAAGCAGTTAATGTTCCACTCATCCTTACATTATCTATCTGTACCCGGTTTCATCAAGCTCAGGTGTGCAGGCCCAATAGCTCCACAGGTTTTTTTCTGGCCTCAGTAACCTGATAGTTTCTAGCAATTATGACATAGATGTATTTGTACACTGTTCCTTTTAGTTTTCTTTTGTTACATCTTGGTTCTTTCCTTCTGAAAATGACTTCTTTCTTATGACACATCTTGTATCTGTTTCTACACAGAAATCTCCACCTGAAAAAAGACTGGGTTTTATTCTGAACTTTTTCTGAATGTTGTTTTTCATCACAAGTTATTTCTCTGAGAGATCTTCACTCCGCTTATCCTTTGGGATAATACCTTTAGTATTTGACATTATCTTTTATTAGATATTGCCTCAATTTTAAACGTTAAATTTGGAAAACCAACACCCAAGACTTATGAAATCTTCCTTGTTGATCAGCCTTGAATAGAAAGGGTTGTTTCTTTTAAGCATTGTTCTAAGACTAGTTTCTTCATCTAACCATAGTAACATAATATCCATTTGATTAGTCACCCTAGTGTTTTTATCACTTGATATTGACTTGTAGTGAAAGTTAAAAAAAGGGGGGGGTAATCAGAATGAAACTGATATATGAGTCAGTTCTTTCTGAGAGATCAAATGACACTCTGTATTCTTTAGATTATCAGAGAAATACACAAATACTTATAATACTAGTCTGACATAGGTACATTACTATACTTTGCTAACAGGCAATCCTAAAAAGGTGATACTTAAATACAAATAGAATGTTTTGTTTACCCAACAAGTGAAGAAGGAACTAAAGGAGTTGATCAAAGCCAGACTTACTAATTTAAGCCCTTCAAATCTGACATATTTCCATCTTTTGACATAACTCTTATCTATCTACAGCTCCAATCCAATCAGGAGAATGGAGCTTCCCATCCAACTGCAAGTTAGGGACTTTCCCAACCTGCATTATGTACTGAGAATAGCCCAGAATGACTCAGACATGACCTTCCAGGGTGCCAACAGGGAGCAACATTGCCAGTAGAAGCTGTTAGTATGCAAAACAAGCACCATGCCAAGTGCAAACTGAAGTGTCCTTTGGTGAGAGAGATGAGCCAGTCATCAAGAGGGTATGTTCATTGCCCTCTAACCTGATGAAAACCCCTGCTCAGCTCCTGCTGAGAGCCAGTTGGTGGAACCTCTTTCCACCATGCTGTTTCCTTGTGTTCAAGCATAAACCCCTAATAAACCCTGTCTGAGCTTTCCATTGGCCTTTTATTAGTTTCCATTACAAGGGAGCCTTGTTTTCTGTCACACAGACATGCAGGCTGATGCACATTCCACAATCATTCATGCATCCTCTGAACATGTGGTTTGCTTGCTAGCAGTGGGAGAACTGAGGTGGAAATTGCTCCCAGGGTTTCCATCATGTCCCTCAGGAAGTTACTTATACCATATCTACTTGCTGTCCAGAAGTTAGCAAAGTAAAACCCATTCATGTATTTTGAGGGGAACAGCAGTGAGATATGGGTGGATATGAATTCTTTCTAGCCATAATTCATCTTTTCTCCTTAACAGAGCGATAATGTATTAGTGATTTTAAATTTATAGCAGGAAGTACTATGAGATTTTGTAATACTACAATGATATGCAACAATACATATTCTAGTGTAAGTATATATGCATGTTACTGCTCGTGGCGCTTTTTGGAAAACCCTATTTGAAAAATGTTTTCAGAGGCAGTTAACAAATATATATCCTTGAATGGCCTTAACTTTCTAATTTTTTATTGATCTAAGGTATAATTACTCACTTGATAACTTCCCTATGCTATCTGTCAAACATATATACACACATACACATATATATATGTAACATATATATTTCTCTATCCAAAAATATTTCAAAAAACCAAAACAAATCCTAAAGATTCTTCAAACAAGTATATTTCCAGCAGTGTGCTCACTTGGTCATAGGAGTACGTAGTCAGTTTCCTTTAATTCCTATTCAAAAGGATAATGCATCTGGAAGCAAATGTTAGCTCCAACTTTTTAGAACTCTGTCATTTCCTTAGATTCACAACTGGAGTTATTTCAGATTCCGCAAAGAAACCAGTTGTTGATACTGGTTGATAATATGCCAAGGTAATTGGCACTGCCTATCCTTTATGTCTTGTGGACTGCAGTTTTCATTCTTGTAATATTGGTAATAAAAACAGAGTCATAGAAGAATTGGGAATTAAGTACAGGAATTTTTAAAGGCATAATCCTCGCCTCAAGAAAGCACAGAGGAAAAACAAACTGATAACTTGGCTATTTCACATTATCACCAGCTGGGTTTTGATAACACAAAGGCCAGCTAAAGGTAAAATAGGAATATATAAGGAAACGGTAGGCTGTAAACGTGGCTCATTTTATTTGCAGTAGTCAGTGAAAGCTGTAAGTCCTGACACTTAAAGTTTTCCATACCTACAAATGATTTTCAATACAAGCTGTGCAGTACCAGCATTGCATTTCTACCCACGTTTCGTTTTACTTCCTCAAAACATGTGTACTCTCCAGCTTGAGTTAACACAATCAATAAAGCAAGACAATGGCAATCAAGGACCTGCACAATCTAACAACCGATTAAACAGTATTAATATAACACATTCCAGCTATTCTCGAGTTCTTTTTTTTTTTTTAAGTATTTATTATTTCTAGTCTAGATAGCCTTCCCACATTGAGTAAATTATTTTAGGAATTCAAGTTAGCCTTTTAAATTTATTTAAAGAAATCTGAAACATGGCGATCCAACATAGGAAAAGGCTGCTTTCAAAACTGCTGCCACTCCCTTACCAGGACAATAGACTGTCTGTGGGTCAACTGTCTTTGGTAAAGATTCCCAGTGTAATTAGTTCAGGTACCCTGTTGCAGAAGATGTTCCTCCAGTGCATATTCAAGAAATCTGTCCATCACCATGTTGCTGAGACCATGATAATAGATGTCTGTTGGATCTTCTTGACAGAGAATTTATACACATTTTTGATACTAGATACTCAAAGATATTGACTCAGTTTACCAAAGATCAACTGGGAAATCAGACTGAGGTCAGAGGGCATGCTCTGGACAAAATGTTCAGTTCAGTCATAAATCCCCAAGGATGCTGAGATGCTTTAGCTTAAGGCATTTGCCTACTTAAGACAGATTAGTGCAATACTTAAAGAATGGACTGTATTAACTACAAAATACTTCATTGGGAAGATACTGCCAAGAGAGTTTTCACAATTCTTTTTCTGTAGCTTGCTTTTATCCAAATAAACTTTGCTAGACTGCTTCTGTTTTACTGAAGAGGGCAAGAGTTTATAATTCTTTTTTGGGAGTATGATGATCAGTTTTATATATCTACATGGCATGTAGTCCCTAGTTATTCAAACATTAAACATGTTGTTATGAAAAATACTTTTTTAGATGTTGTGAAGTGGACAATAGGTCAACTTGAGAATTGGAAATTATTCTAGATAATCTTAGTGGATGGACTTAGTCCATTGTAAAACCTGTAACAGTGGAGCTAAGGCTTCCCTGGATAAGAAGAAATTCTATTTTCAGCCATCTAGTCTAAAGCCCTTCAAAACAGCTTGACTTCAAGATTTTTGTTCTTAGCCTCACAATATCTTTTAAAAGTGTTCTTATACTTTTAAAAAAATATCAACCATCTTTATCTCATGGACAGTAATTGCACATGTTTATAGGATACGACATCATGCTTCAGTACCTGTACAAGGTGTAACACATATCCAGAAGTTCCAGGATCAGTATTTGGAACAGGTCTTGGATTTCTCAGAAAAGAATTCACACCATCCTCCCACCCAAACCTGGTATTGCGCACTAATAGAAAATTTCAGTTTGTAATCATTTCAAAACTACTTACCAACAGAAGGCCAACTACACAGGAAAATAAGGTATTACTGTGAGTATTCTGGTTGTATAAAGTTGGCTGCAAACAATAGATTGAGGACAACCCCTTTGAACTGTTTAGGGCATTCTTATCCAAGCCAGTATCTTTAAGCATCTAAACTAATGGTGCTGTCTTATTTTCAACATGCTTTCCTTTTTAATGGCTTTAGAAATCTACAGCATCTGTGTTTTTTTCCCCTTGGGGAGAGGATAGTGCCAGTTAAATCAAAAACAAATGAAAATATCATTGGATCTATATAATAATCAGGTTTAGATTTTGTAGTCTACTTTTTAAAAAGGATGTCAATATTTTCAAAACAGTGCCATATTATTGCAGGATTTTTGAATAATCTAAAGTATGCAGATGATAAACTTAAAATGCAATATATGCACTAGGTCACTTATCAGAATACCTAAGCAGTACATAAAAAATTATTAAGATTTTAGCTTTTTCAATCTGCACTGTTTCATGTTAAGGCATTATTATACTATACAAGTTTTGACTTTTCTTTGTATTATCTTTTCTAAGACATACTGACTTTCTCCCAAGGACTAAGCATGTTTCTTTTTATAAGACAGTAGCAATGATTTCTTCTTTTAGTTTTGGCTGTCAGAAATTCTTAGAACAAAACTAAACTAAGAAGTCTGTTGTCTCCAATTTATTATATTTTATTTCACTCATCTTGTGTATCCCAATTTTGCTTAGGTAATAACAAAAGGAGAACCTGAGTTCACTATTTGAGCTCACTTTGTAAGAGAAGTCACTTGGAGGAGGGAAGTGGAGAGACAACAGAAATGAATATTAAGGAAGAGAAAAGCAATAGTGTCACTGTGGTGGGCAGTGGGGCTCAAATATGCAGTGTGCCCCCCTGAACTGCCTGAGAAGGACAAGATTAGAGACTGTATTTAGCACAGCAAATTCCCTTCCTGAGATTGCTTTCTCCATTATTCATTGGTTCTAGTTCCACACTGACTGAGGCCCATGCTTTTGGCGAGACTTGTAAAGATCCCTTAAGATGGGAGGACTTGACATAGAATTCTGAGGATGGCAGAAATGTCTGAACTCCTCAAGAATCCTAACTGTTGCTGTAGCTGACCTAAGAGGAGGACCAAAGTGACTGACAAAAACCACCAGAGGTGTCGACTTAGTCACTGTGTGTGTGTGTGTGTGTGTGTGTGTGTGTGTGTGTGTGTGTGCGTGAGAGAGAGACCCTTGGTGCAGTATTTCTCAAAATGCTTTGAAAAATATTGTCCAAAAGTCATTGCTTTTCAGTGTATTCTGTAGGCTTTTCCTTATCTTGGGTGTGCTTCATTGAATTTCAGTCTATAATTATAACAAAAAGAAACAATTAACTGAGAGAGGAAGAAACAACACATCTTTATATATAGAAAACAGCAAAAATGTCACATCAGAGAACCCAAAATGGATAGCAAAGAAAATTCAGCATTTTGACATCCCACATACCAATATGATGGAAGAAAGATGTCCAAGTGGTGTTTCATAGACAAATGCACTTCTGTAAATAAGACGTGTCTGCCACAATGTGTTAGCTGTTTCAGTAAATGTGTCAGCAACACATATTTCCAGCAGGCATATCTCCAATTAACACATTCTCAACCCAGGAGTTATAAAAATTAATCACTAAGGCAATGCCATATTGTCAGGACATCTGCTAAAAGACTTTAGGACTTCCCTCAAGCAGATCAGGGAAACACAATTAAAGTGAGCAGGTGGGATGGTTTGGTGCCATTACTATGTGTTCTGCACATAGCTCAACTTCAACAGCTGCTTGCCTAAGGCAAAATAGTGCCAAATTGTATTCACATTTCCTCATAAAATATTGAATTTTGCAACCGGGTATTTCTGGGCAATATTTCACCCAGTTCAAGGAAATCTCTCTGCAGAAGACAGAAAACAACCGGAAGCATTTCTTCTGACTTGCCCATTCAAAAAAGTAACACCAAGTTGGTGGAGGCAGCAGCAACAGTCGCTGTCCTCCTAACCTGCCTGCCCCTGGGAGCTCACATTGAATCCAGTAGTTTTCAAGAAGAGCCATGCCGACTGGGAGTACTGTTATAACAGACTTGTTTTGGAAGGCAGAGGCAGTTTGCCTTCCAGAGACACATTCTATAAATAAAAACATTCTTTAATTGCTTTATCGTGTTGCTTAATTTTAGGGACATAGGAAACTGAGCATATCATTGGTACCAAAGATAACCTCCAGTATGAGAAAATATATTATTCTTTTGCAATTGCTGGAAACATAATATTTCATTCCGATGGCTTCAAATGAGATAATGCAACTTGTACAGGGACGAATTGACTAAAGTGTAATGGGAATCTGTTTCATAATTTGTTTTTTTAATGATTTGCCTAGCTCCTTTGACTGTTAGTTTTTGACCAGATGGAGGACTTCATTTGTGCCAAGATACAAAAATGATTTTGCTTTTCAATTCAGCATCTATTCATATTTGTTGACTACTTCAAAAACTTCAACAAATATGGCCCAACGCAATAGAGCAGAGGTTAAAGTCCTCATCTTAAAAGCGCTGGGATCCTAAATGGGTGTTGGTTCTAAACCCGGTAGCCTTGTTTCCCATCCAGCTCCCTACTTGTGGCCTGGGAAAGCAGTCGAGGACGGCCCAAAGCTTTGGGACCCTGCACCTGTGTGGGAAACCTGAAGAGGTTCCTGGGTTCAGATTGGCTCAGCTCCAACCATTGCAATCATTTGGGGAGTGAACCATTGGACGGAAGATCTTCCTCTCTGTCCTCCTCTCTGTATATCCGCCTTTCCAATAAAAATTTAAAAACCTTTACAAAGAAACTTCAATGAATAGAGGGTTTAGTTACCTTTATATACATTTTCCTTCGAATTTTCACATGTGTCATAACGAAAAATTATTTCAAATTGGGAAGTAGGGACAAACTAAGGGGACTTGGTTGGTCAATTAGCCTTTAATACTATCGAGAGTAAGGGTTTTATAATTGATTCTGAAAAAATTCTGAGTAAGTTACTAGGCATCTCCTTGTACAATAGTTGTGATGCTTAAATGTACCTGATAGACGATAGAGACAGCTTCTGTGGGAATCCCAGCAGGGTTCTACAAACGTCCCTAAGCCAACACATGGCTTTAGGCACTGAAGCTTTTCTCAGTTCCTTTTCCATTGCTTCCTCAGGAAGCTAAAACAAATTTAACAATAGTACTTCAAAGTTGCTATCTAATGTCTTTTTGAATGTGTACTCATTTATTTGAAAGAAAAAGAAAATGAGAAACTTTTATCCGCTGCTTGACTTCCGATATGCCCACCCTTGGGCCTCGGCCAGGTCAAGGCTGGAAGACAAAACTCCATCTCATGGATAGAAGGAACACGAGGACTTGGACCATCACCTGCTGCCTTTCAAAGTATGCAGTAGCAAGAAGCTGGATCAGAAGTAGAGGCAGGACTCAATTCCTAGCAACCCTATGTGAATGCAAGCTTCTCATGCAATGGCTCAACCTGCTTCAACACAATGCCAAGTCCCTACCTGACGTCTTTCAACCAAAGTTTGACACTGAAAGTTACAATATCTTCTCCCAGTGTCCGCACAATGGACAACTGCAAGAATAGGTTAGCAAGTTTGTGTAGCATGATGGACTTTCTGGTTCAATATGTCTGTCTATAAATTTGAGGTGAAAATAGAGAAGAAAAAGTTGAGTAGAAGGGAATGACTGTTCTGTCCAACTTGACACACATCCTCTGATGGAATTTCACCCAAAACTAGACTTGGAATAAACTACGTGAACATGTTCATTGTGGTATATAATGTAACATTTTAATGTATTGGATATAACACTTTAGCTTGGTAAGAATGGGAATTATATCTTATAATTTTAACAAACTCATTAAGCAAAATACATACCAATACACATTTATAATGCATGAAACCCCAAAGAAGAATGTTACAAATTATATCATCACTGTCTATAATAGAGTATCCATTGTTCTGACAAGAAGAAAATTTGTAGCACTATCTGCAATCAATAAAACACATTTGTAAATCTACGGGGGAACATTTTGTATATCAGAATATCAATGTATCATGAATAAAATATGTTATCTATGCAATTCAACCTTTAAAAGGAATTCTTTCAACTCATGCTGAGAACTGCTGATTCTGAAAATAGAGCCTCCTTAGGGTCATCTAGCATTTGAATTTGAAAACAGATCTTCAAAATCGCTCACTCTTAGCAAAGCTCTCTTGTGTTCTGCGTTTCCTCTCCAATGAAGTGGTATTGCAATTGTTTGATGACACCTATCCTGGAATTAGGTTGCAACTTCACACGTATACTTCGAATGTGTATTGTCTTTGATTTCTTCATTCTGTATCCAATCATCACTGACCTCAAAGAATCTCTAACTCATTAGCAATCAATAAAAATAAATGTATCTTTAAATTTATTTCTTCAACACATTACTGTGAGCTAAGAGAGATTCATAACAGCTAAAGAAAATACATTGATTATACAGCAGTATTACTACAACATTAAAAATAAAATTTGTAACAATATTTAGTCATATGATCAAAAACACAGCATCTCACTAATGAGTTTATAAATGAGTTTCCAGAGGAATTGAATTAGAGCCAAAGGAAAGATGATAGATGGTCTTTTACTAAGCTATAATGCATGTGCTATAAACTTAAGTGTAAATTTTAATTATTTTTGATACATTTATACAGTGTTACAACTGTAATTTTTAATTAGTTATAACCCTTTTACAGAAAATATGCCTAATGTCTAGCTTGTAATATGCCATCCTGTAATTTTGCTTATTCTTTTATGTAAACTACATCATAAAATTCAAGGGCTTTTTGTCTGGCTTTTATTTTTTACCCTAATCATTATGGTT
The DNA here is from genome assembly GCF_017591425.1 of Ochotona curzoniae. NCBI lineage: Eukaryota > Metazoa > Chordata > Mammalia > Lagomorpha > Ochotonidae > Ochotona > Ochotona curzoniae. Next base: position 18,689,040 of record NW_024465582.1, on the reverse strand, counting down.
TTGAGGTCCTTTCATCTTGTAGCCCTATACAACTACATTTTAGCTTTTTGTTTTGTTTTGTTGGTTTGTTTTAAAAGATTTATTTTATTTTCATTGGAAAGTCAGATATATATAGAGAAAGAGAGACATAGAGGAAGATCTTCCATTTGATGATTTACTCCCCAAATGGCCGCACCAGCCAGAGCTGAACTGATCTGAAGCCGAGAGCCAGAAGTTTCCTCTGGGTCTCCCACATGGGTGCAGGGTCCCAGAGCTTTTGGCCATCCTTGACTGCTTTACCAGGCCACAAGCAGGGAGCTGGATGAAAAGCAGAGCCTCCAGGACATGAACTGGATCATACTGGATCCAAGTGTGTACAAGGCAAGGGATTTAGCCTCTAGGCTACAAAGCCAGGCCCTTAAATTTGTTTTTAATCACTAAATGGTATTGCATTTTTTTCAATACATTGCATTTTGTTAACTATTTATCGTTTGAGGGGCATTTAAATGCATACAGTTTTAGCTGATAATAATGGTATGAGTATTTATATACAAGTTTTAGCATAGTCATGTTTTAATTTCTCATGCTTAGATATCTGAGTGGAATTTGTAAATTATTCATATGCAAAAGTAGCCAAGAAACTACCAGAGTGTTACCCTAAATGACAATGTGTTTATTTCCACCCGCTCTGTGTGATGGATTCTATTCCTCTACATCTTTGCCAAGACTGATTATTTGCAATCTTGTTAACCGTAGCCATTTAGTCAGATGGGCAGTGGTATCTCTTGCAATGTTTACTTGCATTTTCCTGTTAACTAATGATCTTGAGACTCTTCAGATGCTCCTTTACCATTTGTGTATCTGCTTTTGTGAAATTTTTATCCTATCTTTTGGCAATTATTGTATTTCAATCATTTGATTCTTCTTGGCAAGTCTTAAGAAGTTTTGTTTACTCCTAGATATAAAGAAATTTTCAAATATATGATTTGAAAATATTTTATCGCTGTTAGCTTATCTTCTCATTTCCTTAATGGTGTCTCTTGGAGAGAAATATTTTAGCTTTTTTATGAAATACAATTTGTATTCCAGATTATGCTTATATGTTATTTCTAGAAAACTAAAGGCCACAGTAATTACCTCCTATATTTTCTAAGTAGGTGGTGTCTCATGAAACATGTGGGGTCTTTCAGAACTATTACATTATTAAGGGCTTTGCCCTAGGAAGAGAGTAACATAGTTTCTTATGGGATTCCAGTTAGTTCCTGGTCTCTCTCTGTGTATCTCCTGTGTATCTCTCTGTGTATCTGTCTGTTCTTTGTCTCTTGTCCTCTCTTCCCTTTTTGTTATCAGCCATCATGAATTCTTCACCAGAACAAAGATGATATTGATACCACACCCATGAACCTCCTTCTTGATGTTTCATTGTAGTAACAGAAAACTATTATAATTTGATTCCCATCCATTTGATTTTACCTCTGCCATAATGTTAATATAATATAATTATGGTCATGACAACTTTAGAGTAAATTTAGAAAACAGGGATTCTCAATTTTCCACATTATTAATCTCTACTTTTGCTGCTTTTGTTATTTTAGGATCTTTGAATTTCCAAATTAAGCTTAAAAAATTTTAGTTGCTGAAGCAGTAAAAACTAACAGGTGTTCACTCCATCCATCTACAAAAATATGTTTGCTCCCTCAGGAAGCCAAGCTGCTGTTCTGGTGACCGACATTGCCCGGTGAAGGCATGCTTCTTACCACCTGAGCCAAGGTGGGCTGTGGTAGCAACCTGGGACAAAAGGACACAATTCTGCAGTTCTAATGTGAAGTATTTCACCGTTCTTCAAGGGTAAGTGTTTTTCAATTTATCCTATCTATCTTTCAATGGCTACTCAATAATTTTGAACAATTTCATACTCTTTCTTTGGAAGGGAGATTTCCTGTGAGGGGTGGCTGGAGCGTCAGCCTTGAAAACCAGTAAGACCTCTGCCCTCTCCGACCTGGCATTATTTTAGATCCAGTTCGGTTCTCCAACAATCCTCTGTAACCTTGTAACCTTGTTCTTCAACAATCTGCTTAACTTCATGGCGCTGTGTCTGACAGCTCTATCCACCAATCGCCAGCAGCCCGCGACCCTATCCACCAATCACTCCCAGCCCCGTATTCCCATTACCAGCACCGTGCCTCCTTTGTTTTTTTTTCCCTCTCTCCTGTCTCTGCTCCCCCCGCCCCCGACCCCATCGCCTCCCACTCCCCTGCCACCTCCTTCTCTGCTCTCTGCTTTCTCTCCCTTCCCCTTGGCCACCTCTCTGGCTTGAATAAAAACCTCCTAAGTGACTCGCTGCCTCAGCTGTCCTGGGTTTGTGGCAAAAATTCCTAATAAGAGCTAAAGTTTGAATGTCCTTTTCAAATACTCTTTACTCTTTACGAGTAATTTGAAAGATTCATGTTACTTGTCTTGCTCTCAGTTATGAACTTTGTAATGACTCATGGTGCACTTGCTCAGGAAGCTCAGTATTTGTCAAATTATTTAACTATTCATATTTTCAAATAGTCCAAATGTTGACTAACCATATCACTAATGGAATGGTATGTATATTAGACACAAATAAGTTTCCTCAATACTGTTTATAATGTATTATATATAGAGACACTTGCAGTTATAATTTTCAAAACATTGTTTTTAATTATGTAATTAGTATCTGTTGGTTACAAAATATGCAAAATCAGTTATAAATATATATGCATAAAGCATGTATCAGCATTTTATAAATTTAAGATTGATTCATACTTAAGTGTTCATTTTTAAATTATTTTAAATTTAAGATTGGTCTTACTTGTCATGCTATCACAATATTAGTATTTTCAAGCTGAGATATTCAAGAATGTGGGCCAGTGTTGACTCAGCTCCTTCAAGGGAGGAATGTTCTAACTCCCTAGCTCTCTGTGAAAGACTTCAATAGGACACAGTGTAACTCATGCAGGTGCTGAGGATTCCCTGCTACCTTATGTAAATTATCAAAGGATATGAATTTGAAGGTTTCAAATGCTTTACAACCTAAGTAAGTTTGAAGTTGACCATCAAGTGGGAAAATCACTAAAAACGAAATTCTTAACACTGTAGATCTGATAGAATTTATAGTCAACTAAATATTATACTTGTATTTGCTTAAGTATAATATTTAATAAGAAATCTGCTTCTATAGTACACACATTGATTTTTATCATAATATCCATTTCTTTGTTTTCATTATCAATGCTATATTTCTTTCCTGTTCTTGTTTTCCTAATATTCAGTGTAGATCACAATACAGTCAGTGAGTGATGCATCTATCTGATGATGGTGGTACTGATAATGATATCGTTGGTAGCTATTTCTTTGGCCATGGCTGATGAATCCTATCTCTTCTGGGCTGTTTCTACAATGAATATGGTTAATAGTTTCAAGCAGGATGCATTTTTTCGGTGGCAAAGCATGATTTTAAACCTATTATTTAGAAAAAAACTGTGATTGGAGGAATGAAGATTGACATAAAGGGGAAAAGGTAAAACAGCTGCTCTTCAGCACAGTTTACAGATGTCAATTTCAATTCTATCTCAAAGTATAATACAAGACAATCAGACTGTAAGTGATATTCTATAGATATAACAATGATTGTTTAAATACAGGCATTTAGAAAGATGTTGTAATATCCTTGCATTAGCTTCCTAGGGCTATCAGTCTCACAGAGAGCACAGCTATTTATTTTAAGCAACAGACAATTGGTAGTCCCAGCACGATAGCCCAGTGGATAAAGTCCTTGTCTTGCATGTGCTGGGATCCTATATGAGGGCCAGTTCTAATCCCCGTGGCTCTACTTCCCATCCAGCTCCCTGCTTGTGGCCTGGGAAAGCAGTTGAGGATGACCCATAGCCTTGGGACCCTGTGCCCACGTGGGAGACCTGGAGGAAGTTCCTGGCTCCTGGCTTTGGATCAACGCAGCACCAGCCATTGTGGCCACTTGGGGAGTGAATCATTGGACAGCTCTTCCTGTCTGTTTCTCCTCCTCTCTGTATATATGACTTCCCAACAGAAATAACCAAATCTTAAAAAAACAAAAACAGACATTTATTTTCTGACAGTTCTTGAAACAACAAATCCAAAACCTAAGCATTTTTAGTTCTTCTCAGGTCTCTTCCTTGCCTTCCCAGATGCCCGTCACCTATTGCACCCTTGCGTGACCTTTCTTTCATATATGGATATATCCTAATATCTGCTTTGTACAAAGACGTCAGCCATATTGGATTGGAGCCCACTCCAATGATCTCATCTAATCTTAATAATCTCTTTGAAGACCCAGTAGCCATATATAGCCACATGCTGAGCTACTGGGAGTCAGGATTTCAACATCTGAATTTTGGAAGAATATGCTTCAGTTCATAATAGATATCATTACTGACACTTTTATGAGTATAAAAAAATAAAAATATTTGCTAGCTTATTCGATTCTCACAGGAAAAGTATAATTATTTTGTTATCCTTGTTTTACATACAAGGAACTTAGAAGTTAAGTTAGTTCATATAGCCAGTAAATGGAGAAGTCAGAATTCAAATCCAGACAGGCAGCGTCTAAGATTATAGTTGATACTCAGCTCTTCTTCACTCTTCTTTCTCTAATCATCCTAATTTCTCAACTGGCTCTGTCCCTCAGGCATACTCCAGAACTGCATCTTCTTTGGAAGAGTCATGAAAGTGAATAGTTCTTCATAGTGAAAATGAATCATCTCCTTGTATTTTACCTTTGCCTTACAGTCCTCTCAGAGGTAGTACAACTAAATACAAATAATATGAATAAATAGAGCAAATTATTTGCTTGCCAGATTTCTAAGGGTCCATATGTACTTTTTTCCAAGTGTAGGATTTATCTGGCTCCAGGAGAGTTTTTGCATAAAATAACACAAATCTATTTTATTTAAACAATGGTTATGCTTTTAAATGTCAATTAAGTCATTTTACAGCTTTATCAGCAAAAAAAAAAAAAAAAGAATGTTAGGCTTAATTCAGGGATCACAAAAATGGTTCTCATTCCTTTCAGCCCCCACCCCACACTCTGCAGATGCCACCCTATATGCCCAGAATTAAGAGCGAACTAGTTAAAGATGGAGAATTCCCAAGTAAATTTTCTTACTACAGTGTCTGCTTCCTGTAGCAAGAGTGTTCTCTCTGTCTTTGCTTTTAGATAAATGCAAAGTGGAGACCTACAGTCATTAGCTGAATCCCCGATACCTGGCATTCTTTAATACAGGCGTAGGGTTGCTTCAACCCACTCTTCCCCCTTGCTCTTTAAGAGCTTCCATTTTTCTTTCAGATTTTCTCTTGATTTTTATTTATTTATTTATTTATTTTTTGCTTTTGTATCCAACCAAAATCCCTTGATTTTCAACCAGTGTAGGAACAGTGCACCATAGGAGTCCATAGGCTAATAATTCCATCCCAATCCCCATTACTGATGGAAAGTGAGAATTCCTTCAAGTCTTAGTGAATAAGTATAAATATCTACAGGAATCGTTTCAAAAGCAGTCTCCTTACTTGGTGCCTATTCTTCAGTGTTATTCCAGGAAACCATCTGGATGGAAACTGGATGTTTGTAGCAAGTCACCTTGCTTTACCCAGTAGGGCTTTTGAAGTCATAAACACAATAATGCCATGAACTTGCCCAGTTGGCCTTATTCCAAAAAGATTCTGAGAGCCTTAGTTAGCCAAGTATCAACTCAGCAGCATGTCTGTCTGGAACTTCTACAAACGAGGCCCTAGTTATTTTCTTTAATTTTTCTTCACCACAAAATAAGAATCGAGAACTGACTTGTCAATATGCATGGGATTTATACTGCTAAATGTCATGTCTACTGCTTCAACATTTTTCCTCCTGTCCTCACATCAGTGTGTGACTTCTATTTTCTGCATGTGAGTCATAAGAAAGTAGAACATTAAATTGTAAGATTGATGAACTAACAAAGATGATTGCTCATTTTTCATGACTATAGTCTATCATCAAATAGGTATTTCTAAATTTTATTTTCATTGAATTATAACTTGCATAATAATATATATTTTTCATTTTATGATCTCTGAATCCCATGTTACGTGATTTTAAATCAGCCATCCATCCTTTGAAAGAATAGTACACATGTGTGCACCTGCTTATCATCTGCCTATATACCTATGTATATGTGAGATATATATATATATGTATGTGGTAATGGCAATGGTAAAATGTTTTAAAAAATTCAATTTAAGATTAACCACTGAAAATAGATGAAAATAAAGTCAAATTTAAGGAGTACGGTGTTTATTGATATGGAGAAGCAGAATTTAAACAATTTAAGCAAAACTGTGGACATCATCAAATATACAGTAGAGAACAGTATGCAGACATACAGTGGAGCCGAACTTCCCAAGAACTAGAGTTAGCTTACTCTTCTGTTTGAAAAAAAAAAAAGTCTATCATTTTCCAGGAAATAGTAATGCAGAGTATTTAGTATTGTGACATATTCTACTAATGGCTTTACCCACATGCCGCAACAACAACCCGAAAACTCTGTTTTTAAAAATACTTTTAAAAAAAATAATGGTTCGTTATTTCTAAGGAAGCGCAAATGCCACCCTGCTGCGTGGAGAAGATGTCCAGGATGGCAGCCACGTTCTTGAAAGAATCAGTAAACTGTGTCTCGGTAGCATTCTTGCAGTGAAAGAGTTGTTTTGTTTATTTTCCTCAAAACTAAAAGATGTCTATAGCTAAAAATGCTACTCTATTGTTAGTTATGTTTCTGAAAGTATGAATTCAGCTCTTAGGAGTGGTTTGCTTCTTTGCAAAGTTAAAAATTAGGGTTGGACAACTTGAGCAGTGCATGCTTGGGAGGAGAGTCATCACAGCTCCTGGGCCTCACCAAGCCCCCTTGTCCATGGCCACGACTCCAGCCATTTGATACCATGTCAAGAAGGTTAATTTTGGAGTGCTACCATAGTGGGTGAATTCTTTGGCTATTATTCTCTTTATTTGTATTTTGTTTTGTGAATTTTATATTATGAGCTCAAGAAAGCAGAGGAAATATGATGAATCAGGTATCAGAACCTAGGAATTTTTATTCTCAGCTTCCCGAATGAGGTTTCATTTTACAAATTGGATAATCAAGCATCCTTTTCTTACAAAAGTCATGAGGTACCTGAAAAATAGCTAATTAAAAAACAAACTTTTCAAAAAGACAGTGCCCCAAAGCTCCCAAAAGCAGCAGGGAGGATGAGCAGCAGAGGAAATGGTTCATCAACTCTGGGGACATGAACTCGCGAGCCTGAGTCACATCTCGGGGCCTCCCATGAAGCAGTTAGAGCTGTTGTCACCAATTCACTTTTTTTTCCAGGACGAGCAGGGAGCTGTTCATCTGTTTCTGTGGCGATGGAGGCTTTCACAATGTCATCTGGCCAGAGAAATGTAACCGCAGCCATAATGACTTCAGACTGAAACTATTTCAGCAGCGGCAAAGGCAGGGAAAACAAAGCAGCAGCCAGTTCCCAAGTAAACCCCTGTGAGTGCTGCGTGTTGGCCAATTATCAAGGGGATTTTTATGGGAAACCATATCAAGAATGTGGCAGAGCTTCTTAGGGTGCCGATTTTCCTTTCTTGGGGCTGAGGAAGAAACCGAACACCCCTGGGCCTCAGGATAATTGGGGTAGAAATGTCAGGATTCAAAGTGGGCCTTGGTCTTTGGATCTGTGAACTTAATGAGTCAGTTGAGCTTGATGCAACTCAACTTTCTTCCTCTTCTACCTGTTTACCTGCATTCTTCCACATTGAAAAGGAGAAGGGGGGCATGATAACAACAGGTACACATTTCTGAAAATGTTTTCTTTTGACATTCATAGTGGATGACTTCTGCATATGTCAGATTTTTCCATGAGTACATTCATGTTTGAAGAAAAAAATAGAACTGATGAGAAATAAAGCTAATAATGGTACTGACAGAGCACAGCATAGCGTAAATACATTGTAACTGCTAATGAATTCCCAGCCTACTAGCCACAATTCCATGCCTTCTCCCCCACTGAAGAAAAAATATAGGAATACAAGTGACCAGGAAGAATGCTATAATTAGTAAAAATCTTGTTCCAGACTAATTTATTTAGCAATAAATCAAGATTAATCTTAAAGCACAACGTGTTTTATTCATCAGTAGCACAAACTTGGCAGTTTTTCTAAATACAGCAGAACAGAGGAGTATTTTATCAAAACAAACTATGCATGTCCAAATATCATCAAAACATCCTCAAAATAACTCAACAAATTAAAGCTACTGGAGGAACAATTTGCTAAAATGTTTCAAACTTCAATAGCCGTCTAGAGTATCTGTACACAAAAACTCCAAGGGAAAAATATATTTGACTAAGCTGTTGCAAAGATTTTGCCAATATGTATCAAATATTTTAATACATGTATCCTTTGATCCCACAATTCTTTTCTAAGAATTCAGCATTAACAAATACTTAATGAGTTTTTTTAAACAACAGCAGAAGTATGAGTAACTATAGCCTAAGGAAAAAAAACAAGATTAGACTTCTGAAAATGTAGGCTTAAGTTTCAGCTGTATCTTACTAATATCAGTTTAAAAAGAACCTGTGGGGAGAGGCTGGCATGATGGCTTAGTTGGCTAATCTTCCACCTGCAAGCCCTGGTATCTCATATGATTCATTTTCTAACTGCTTCACTTCTCATCGAGCTTTCTGCTCGTGGCCTGGGAAAGCTAAGAAAGACAGCTCACTGCCCTGAGACCCTTTACTCATGTGGGAGACCCAGAGGAAGCGCCTTGCTCCTGGCTTGGGCTCTGCTCTGGCCATTGCAACTATTTGGAGAGTGATGGAAAAATCTTTCTTTCCGGCTCTCCTTTTCTTTATAAATCTGCCTTTCCAATAAAACTAAATATACATTAAAAAAAAAAAAAAGAACCCAGGCCCGGCATGGTAGCCTATGGGCTAAAATCCTCACATTTGTATGCACCAGAATCCATATGGGTGCCAGCTCATGCCCCAGCTGCCCGGCTTCCCTGCTTGTGGCCTGGGAAAGCAGTTGAGGATGGTCCAAAGCCTTAGGACCCTGCACCTGCATAGGAAATCTGGAGAAAACTGGCTTTGGATCAGCATACCTCTGGCTGTTGTGGCCACTTGGAGAGTGAACCAGTGGACATAAGATCTTCTTCTTCTGTCTCATCCTCTCTGTATGTATAACTGACTTTGCAATAAAAAAAATCTTTTAAGAACCTGTAGGATATATAGCAACTGGAAACTAAGCTATATCTAAAGCTTTATTATATATATTTTAAATATATTTAAAAACATCAAGTCAACATAAAAGATTTCTCTGCCTGTTCCCGGACAGAAAAACAGTAGCCTCATAGCACAGAAACTTAATTAAAGGCAATTACTTAGTAAGATCAGAAATAAAACAGCAGAGTATGTCATTGGAAGTAAACATTGAAGAGATATAATTAAGAACAAGAGAATGAAAAAATACACTGGGAAATTAGGTATAATCTGAAAATGAACAGTCCTAAGAATTCTGTTGTTCAAGAGTATCTTGAGGTTAAAGGCTAAACTGATACCAAGAGAGAATTTCGGCACTTCTTTGAGATTCTGTGTGTTTTAAACCCAGTTTTGATTAAATAATCTATAGAGAAGACACTTGGGCAGTATTCGACAACAAAGCAGCTGCCTCATGTCTTCCCACAGATTTAGAATCGATTCTGACAGGTTGCCAGCTGATGTAGCCTTTTCTAAACTTCATGGAGCAGTGGGCTGGGGGAACATTCTTTCTAGGAAATATTTAGCAGTTATTACACACACACACACGCACGCACACACACACACTCATGGTGCTTCATGACTATGTTCTCATAGCACAGTATGTTTTCATATTCCCTTTAAGCATCCACTTAGTTACTGGAAGTTACAAATATTTCTTCCGTAAAGACCTGGGAAGGTGCTGCTCCTGCTCAGAACTCTAAATTTTGCCTGGAGTGCGTAACTTTGGGTGCTCGGCACACCTCTTAAGTTTCCAGAACACGGTGAATTCTGTGAGACATCAGTGTGGAAAACACTGCATTAAAAAGCCTGCATGTTGTGCTTTATGATGGAGCTTTAAAAACAATTCTGTAATTCTGTAATCTGTGCCCAGCACTGTTTCAGGCCTGGACATACAGAATTGCCCTCAGATATGCAGTCTACAGATGCTGAGTTACTCTGGGTTCTTTAAGAAGTTGACTGTGGTGAACATCCAGTGCAGTGGTCAGATGCCACTTGGGGCTCCCCTGTCAGTACTGCAGTGCCTGGGTTTGAGGTCTCCCAATCTCACTATAGCTTTCTGCTAATACATAACCTAGGGGACAGCAAAATGAGCCTCAATTAGTTGGGTCTCTGATCTCCATGTGGAAAATCCCAAGTTCCAAGGTGGTCTTTGCTTCCAAACAGTAAACCCATGGATGGGAGACTTCTTTCAGACTTAACCCACTTTTCTCACCACTAACATAATTATGTTAAAAAATAAATCAGCCCCAGCACAGTAGCCTAGCAGCTAAAGTCCTCACCTTGCACACGCTGGGATCCCATATGGGCATTGGTTCTAATCCCGGCAGTTATTTTTCGCATGTAGCTTCCTGCTTGTGGCCTGGGAAAGCAGTCGAGAACGGCCCAAAGCCTTGGGACCCTGTACCCATGTGGGAGACCCAGAAGAAGTTCCTGGCTCCTGGCCTTTGGATCGACACAGCACCACTCATTGTGGCCACTTGAGGAGTGAATCATCGAATGGAAGATCTTCCTCTATGTCTTTCTTCTCTGTATATCAGACTTTCCAATAAAAAAATAAATATTTAAAAAAGAAATATATATCATAAAATTTATTTTTTTCACTCTTTTAAGTGTTTGGTGCATTAGTGGCAAGTAGAGTCACCCTATTGTACTAAAATCTCCAGAACACCTCTTCATAAAAAACTAAATCTTGCATATTTTTAATACATCACATTTGCATGTATTTTATATGAATGGAAAATGATAGGTGACTTGTAAGTCTAAGGGGAATATACAGTGTTCATGTAAAAATGAAATCATAAATATGGGAACAAATTTTTCTCATCATGCATGGAAACTGCATGTTATAAAAACATTATGCATAGATTTCTAGGCTTCGGCATTGCGATAAACTCATACGCTCAATTCCATTTTTCCATGAACTTTTTCAAGTGTCTTTGTGGGTAAGACTCTATGACAATCAAAAACATATTATCCAACAAAAGAAATCTATTGAATAAGATTTTAAAAAGTGAAGTTTCTGCTGTCTGCTAAGCTTTCCCCTCTGCACAGTTTCCTTCATAATTGTTGTTCAAATCATTGGTTGCTGTGAGTTCATCTTAGTGTTTGGTAACAGCACTGGCCGTTAACACAAGTGGATCGGGAGAGGCGTGGGAATACAGCCAGGTTCCCCAAGTTTTAATTTGCAAGCAGTAGTATGATTTAGAAGTGGAGTTGCTACATCAATAATTTCAATTTGCTGCCTTTAGAGTTCCAGCACCATAAATAAGAAACTGACTATGCTGATGTTATCTCTCTAAGCCAGCATTCAAAGCCAACCAAAGAGCATTCCTCAAAGACGTCGGAAAGCATGCATTCTAACTGAAGCCAGAAGATGTGTCCTACAAACTGAGCCCCATTCTTTCATAGAGTTCAATGAGCAGCCGAGACACTTACACAAAACCTGTGAGGGTAAGTGCTTCCTTAGTTACTGTGCTTGCCCTCACACAAAGTATTTTGCTTCATTTTGAAAGTTTTAGAATTTAATCCTTTTATGGTAGTCCCAAAATGAGTTTACTTTTTTAAAAAAAAAAAAAAGTTTTTCTTTTTATTAGAAAGGGAGATTTTACAGAGAGAAATAAAGACAGAGAGAAAGATTTTCCATCCATAGTCCATACGTGAAACAGTTACCAAGTCTGGAGCTGAGCTGCTAAGAAGCCAGTAGCCAGGAACCTTTTTAGGGTTTCCCATACAGGTGCAGGATCCCAAGACATTGGGCCGGTCATCCTCCACTGGTTTCCCATGCCATAGGCAGAGAGTGGAGCAGCAGGGACACAAACCAGTGCCCTATAGGATCCTGGTGCTTTGAGATGGAGGTTTAGCCAGTTGAACCAAAGAGCTGCTCCCCAGGTACTTTTCCATTTTGATTCTGAGATGGTGATCAAATTCCAACAAAAATGAATAAGAATTTTTGCACATAAAAGAGAAAAATTAAAAACAAAGGAAGAAAGAAGTGAAGAAAGATTGAGAAGGACAAAAAAGGAAAAAGTGGAAAGTATTCTCAGGGTTGTATATGGGAACTACTCTGAAACTGTTCTTTGCACTAATATCACATTAATGTGAGAATTTCTGAGAAATTATCTTGTGGTACTTATGCATTTGCTGTGACCCTGAGACAATAACATATGAATAATTTCATTATAGAAAAAGGGATTTTTTTTTTTTTTGTCCATGAAAGGGAGAGCAAGTAAAGCTCAAATGAAGTTAAGAATCCCTTGGATTCACTAGATGAATTTTTCATGACTTGGACTAACATTCAGCAAAAGCTTCTCATTTGTTAGCTGCAGCTGGTACCAATTGAGAAGAATCCTGCTGCTCTCTCTGTCTGAGACTGTCATTCTGGCTTTTAATCCCTTGAAAGATTGTTATTGTTTCTAATTTATAACTTCTCTGTATCTTAATTTTCATCTCCAATTAGATCAACCATTGGGTGTGAGTCATTGCTCGCCTGTGATCACCGTTCTAGAACAAGGATTCGAAGCAGTCTACTTCGAACTCTTTGACATCGTCACCATTGGCATCCATCTACAGAGATCTGAAGACAGTGATGAGATAAAGTAATTACCTTCTTCAAAAGGTGAGTTCCTCTCTCTTGGATCACAGTATTTGGGAACTTTGAAAATTCCTTTTGTTTCATAATATTACATTTATTGAAATGTGTTACTGAAATGGTTAATATAAACGTGTGTTTTAGGCAATCTAAGATTTTACCAGTTGTGAATGACAGGATTTCATGCAATAAGAATTCTTACTTCATCTTGGTTGCCCTTACTCAAAGAATACATGTCTTTTAATGTGACACAGTAGTAATTTTTTGTGCCATGTGAATGATCTTTCCCTGAACTACTTTGTATTACAAAATTGTCTTAAGGCAGACAACCACAAACACTTGATATTTCAGATGTTCAAAAGCTTTGCTCACATTGAAGTGCTAGAAAGTTATTATATTCCAGCTCATTTCCAGCTTCCCAGGCTTACTAAATTGCTGAGTCATGCTGACTCATGGATGGGTCTTATGCTCTGGATGTCTCCATCAAGATTCTTCATTTATTTCTGAACCAAATTCTCCTCTTATTTTTTTTTTTAAATATTTTTTGGAAAAATAAAGTTCAATTAGAAAAATCCACTGTCTGCAGCTGCAACTGGTATTTTGAGTTCCCTGCTTCATTTACCAGAAATATTTCATCAGGCTGGAAATGCTGACAAATATGACACATACATGACAGCTGCATGTAACTGTGGTAGTAATATTTTATACATATTTTCAGTTTATTTGCTTAAATATCAACGGAGAAAGACAGAAAGAAGGAAAAAAAATGAAGACAAACACAAAACTCCCATCCAAAGTTCACTCCCCCAGGTGGTTGAACTGGCTAGGACTGGACCAGGCCAAATTGGAAGCCAACAGTGCAATCCCACCCTGCCATGTGAGTGGCAGGAACCAAGTTCTTATTTTACTGCCTCCCACTTGCACGTTAGTAAGGAGCTGGATTGAGAGCTAAACTCTCAATTGAATCATTTTCTTACTAACAAGTAAGAAAGAAAATGTGCCATACTATCTATTCTTTGTTGTGATCTCAAAAGATAAAAATTAAATCAATACATCAGTGTATCAGGGAGTTAAACATCAAATTTAAGATAATGTGTGTATTTAGCAAAAATTGAATGGCCAGATGTGGAAATATGGAATGAGATATAAGATGAGAGGTTTAGCCAGGAGTTTCCTCTTGCTTTTAATATTCACTCATTTGCCAAAAGGAACAAAAAGCTAAGAGTTAGATTTATGTTATCATTTTTTTGAGAGTCATCTGTAATGTGTCAGTAGTGCTTGACAGAATTAGTCAAAATTATCTACACTAGGATACCTGGATCGTTGCAGTACACCTGTAGTGGGTCTCTAAGTTTCAGGCACATTTACTGGATAATACTTGTTGAGAATCTACAAATGGCTAGAAATGGCTTGCCTGAATTGATTAGGAAGCAGGGCAGATAAAAAGCACGATGGGATAGCAGAAAGTGGCTCATGTAAGGATTCCACGACAGGGACTGTATGGCACTCTGCAGCCAGGCTGCTCCCTCACAGCAAGTGTAAGTACACCTTATGCACCCATCATTCTACATCTCCATACCTGGACTCATTAAACATGATGTAGGATGTTAAAGATGCATATAGGCACCCAATGCAGAGAACTGTTCACTTTGTATCCTGCAGACTTTATGAGTGTTGTTGATTGAAAGTATGGCTCAGTGCACTTTTAAAAATTACTTTAATGACTATTTACATAATGTGAGCCTTTGGTATAACTTCTAATTCCACTGGCACCTGCCCTGGTGCCCTGATCTCGCAACTCCTTTGTATTTGCTATTCCTGGGTAACTCTTGCATTCAAAAACCTCAGGAGTCATAGCTCACCTTCTCTAGACCTAAGATGGCACCTTCTCACTGAAACCTCCCCTGCATAATCCTAGTAGTCACACAGCTGTCTTCATCATCTTTATGATTTTGTCTGACCTTTCTGCTTAGTATTACTTCTACTTACAATTATACCTGTTACTTGCCCATGACTCTCCATCATAATAAAAACACCATAAACACAAGGAAGTTCACCTGCTTATTGACATCTCTCTCCCTTAGTAATTAGGAATATGTTTGTTAGGTGAGCTATAGAATATTTTACATACACGGTGATGCTTGGACTTAATAATTAAGAATGTATTTGTTAGGTGAGCTATAGAATATTTCACTCGCATAATGACGGTTGGACTTGACTACTTTGAAGTGTCTCTTCAACTCTACTGTCCTTTATAAATTTCTAGTTGCACAGTTTAATATGTATATTGCTTTTCTTTAAAAAGGAGATGGAATAATAGCCCAAATGAGATCAATGCCAAAATTTAAAATATTTTAAGCATTATTTCATGGAAAGTGATATGGAGGTCTTCCTACTCTGCAGTAGGAATGACATATCCATGTTTTGAAATGTGCAAATGAAGCGATATTAATAATTATTTGCCCTTTAGATTGGTTTTGTGCTGCCCCATACAGTCTGATGCTTTTTTCCTTCTGTTTTTGAGACTTCTTTGAATTAGCTAGCTTTACATATCACCGTCCACCTTCTAACTTTAGGATTTTCTTGCCTATGTATGTAATATTGAAGCTTATTGATGTCTTTTTTTCCTGTGGTCCAGAGTCTTTTCATAATTCATATCTTATTGTTTTTGTCATATCCGTAAAGCCTTTCTATGATGATAGTCTCAGAATATTGGTTAGAAGTCTCCACGCAGGATATATCAGGAAAACACAGAACACTATGTAATATATGTAAAAGCTGGCAGACATTTTCTCAATAAAGTGAAAAAGCTTCCAAAAATCATTTTCTTTCAGCTCTTCATATTTGTTTCAGATTAGTCAGTGGCATTTGCAGTTCCCATGACATTAAATCAGTGTTTCAGAATTATGGTTACATAAAAGGCATTATATACTTCAAGTAGAAAATGATGCATCCTATTTTTTCTCTGTTTTTATGATTGGGACTAATATAAATCAACTTTAAGAAACACCATGACCTTTACTTATTCAAGATGAAATTTAGCGGCACAGTTTTATAGTTTACTTTTGAACTGGAGCTTGCAAAGAGAGAAGCAAACCCTTTAAATGAGAAGTTTATGTAATTTATTTGCACTGATGCATTTTATTACAGTGCCAGTTGATAAAGTGATGACCCTAAAACTTTTAAGGGTAGTGATGCCAGATTGGTCCTCCACATAGCCAATGGCATGATTTTGAAGACAGAACCACTCCTGTAATTAAAAATTTCTGCAATTTTACCACTTATTCCTAACTGCATCACTATTACATATTAAACACTCAAAAACTACGTACACATTTACAACAACATGAAGTTAAATAATAGACCAAATGTCATGAAGAAATGCAAAAGAAAATTGAAAACCTTGAAGAAAGTGATGCTACTGCATGGCCTATGTGTTCCTGAATTTTCTGTTACTCTTCCTATTGTTGATTTTGGCTTATGGCTTTTCATAAAGGGGTGTGTAGTAATTGTGTAATAGGAATTATCATAACCAGTTGTGAAGATGCAATGCAGTATGCATCTCTACTTTCAAAGCAAAGATGAACTCTCTAAAAAACTGTTAAATATGTCTTGACAGTAGGGTGCTGGACTCTCCGTCATTGTCCATACCTACAAGGATACACTTAAATAGCAGAATAATGGACACATGACTGTTTATGAAGGACTATACTAGTGAAGTAATATGGGGGAAATGAGTAGGGGGAAGGAGTTCATGTATAGAAACAGATATGTTCACTCTGGAACAAATCTAAACATAAGCACATACTTTTTTTTTATTGGAAAGTCAGATATGCATAGAGGAGGAAAGGCAGAGAGGAAAATCTTCCATCTATTGATTCCCTTCCCAACAGAAGTGAACAGAAGGAGCTGAGCCAATCTGAAGTCAGGAGCCAGGAGCTAGCTTCCTCCGGGTCTCCTACACAGGTACAGGGTCCCAAGGCATTGGGCCATCCTGGACTGCTTTTTAAAACTCCTTAAATAGTACACTTTAAATGGCTAAAGGTCATATGGTACTTGTATTATATATTAATCAAGTTCTTTTTTTTAAAAAAAGGCTATGCATCAGAACCAGGTTACTCATTTTTCAGTGGGTAGAGCCATTGGTACAGTGTGTTTGCTACCACTTTAAACCTATTTTGTAGTGTTTGAAATTTAAAAAGAAGCAGATAAAAGGAAAGCAACCGATTTTTTTCTTTTGTGGTTATAACAGTTTACATATTGATATAAATGTATATATCTGTTATTCTTTGACTACATAGGTAGTATGGATAGCTGAAAAAACAGCAACGATCAGAAATTAATTGGATCTTCAAGTAACCTAAAGTCCCAGACAGCCTGATTGTAATTTTACAGAATTTCTAACACCATGTCCTGTGAAACTGCTTGAGCCTAGAAGCATGGAGGTAAGTAAAATTTTATCAGTCATGTTTGATTGAATGATTTGTACACAAGGATTGAAACAATTTAAAGAGCATTTAAGAACAAGAAAAGGGAAGAATGCGGAGGGTGAAAAGGGAAATCATTGAGCCTCTAGAGCTGTATCATAAAAAATAAAAAAGAAAATGGAACTACAGGAAATTTCCAGGTCAACTGTGAAGTGCTATCAAGGAAGGCAACTCCTTCTGGAAGGGTTCAGGTGTCCACTGAGTCCTGTGCAGCACAGCGGGACCACTCAGGTTCTCTGGCAGCAGGGAGAACACTGGGGGGCTTGGCAGACCTAGTGATTATTCAGAGGCCTGAACGGTTGATGGAGGAGAAATGATCAATGATCAGACAGATTCATCTCCAAGGTCCCTCTGTGAAAAACTTCAATTTTCCCTCTTCAGCTGGAAATCATCCATCATAGGGAACTACCTCATAAAAGCACGTGTAATATTTAATGATGAAAAGCAATAAATTTCAAATGAATGACTCTCCACAAAATATTCTTTAGTTTTTTAAAAGAGATTTAGTTTAATACTTGAAAAGCAGAAGAGGGACAGAGAAAGGGGAAGAGTTAGAAACACAAAAGTTTTCCATCTACTGGCTCACTCCCCAAATGCCTATAAAAGCTTGGGCTGGGCCAGGTTCAAGTCAGGTACCAAGATCTCCATGTGGGTTAATCGCATGGGTGACAGTGACCCGACTTCTTGAGCCATCATCTGTTGCCTGTTCCCCTCCCCTGGCCCACCCCCCGAGTGTGTCAGCAGGAAGCTATATAGGAAACAAAGGAGCTAGGTGTCAAACTGGTACTCCAACAACATTTGAAAAGCCAGAGTTGAGGCTTAACCCTCTGTGCCACAGTCTGCCTCACTGACAGCATTTTACCAAGTTATCTCAAACTCATATCCAGGATCTTCATTAACATTACGAACATTTAAAATTTCCTATGTTTTAAAAGTCCACTTGAACCCTAATTTAAGTGATTGACATAAATTTAAAACATCGTAAGAACTGATATCTGTATGTATCACAACTAAACTGGGAAGTCTCTTGATGGGATTCCTACTATAATGTAACACCCAAACGGAAACTTGCCTTTCTCCACATCTAACAGAATTAAACTTCATTCTGTCTCTCAGCTGTCCAAACAAACTGCAGCACCACTTGCAGACCTGAGGCTAATCCAAACAGAGATCCAACAGCCATATGTCTGTTCAAAAGTTGTGATTCAAATGACAAACCATTCAGTAAAAGCGTATGTTCCCACATTTCTAAATAAAAATTGAAAGCAAAGTTAAAAATGTTAGTAATGTGAATTTTATGTAACAAAAGATGAGTGAAATAGCAAAGGCGGTGTATGAAATTATTATAGTAGTATAGTGAGTTAAGCCGCCAACTCTGGTGCCAGCAGTTCATATCTACCCAGCTCCCTGCCAATGAGCTTGAGAAACAGAGAAAGATGGCCCAACCACTTGGACCCCTGAAACCAACATGGGAGACCCCAGTGAGTTCCAGATTCCTGCTTTAGGCCTGCCTTGGCCCAGCTCTTGTAGCCATTTGGAGAGTGAAGCAGCAGAAGATGGTCTCTTTGACTCTTTCTCTGTGACTCTTCCTTTCAAATGCATAAAATAATTCATTAAAAAAAACTATTAAAGCAATCTGTCATCCTATTTATGTGTCAGTGATATTTAGGAGAGTTATAAAATAAATACATATGTAAGTCACAAATTAATGTATATTTATATATAATAAAATTTGCTTTTGTTACCTTAATTTAAACATAATATATGATTATATTATGCTTGACCTTTTTACATTATTTATATTCTACAGCACTAATAAGCTAAATAATTAAAAATAACATTTAAACATGCTAAAAATATAACAAAGTTTAATATAATTTTATCACAAATATAAACTATAGTGAGAGTAAGACCATAAAATAGTGAAATTACTTTATTGACTTGTTTAAAACAGTCTTTTGACAGTGTTAAAAAATTACATCAACTTATAGGAAAATATGTTTCTGGAATATTAAATTTTAAATCAATTTAAAATTTATTACATTTAATTTGAAAATATTATGTTTATTTTGTCTTCTTATGACACTACCAACTTTACAATAAAAAATAAAATAAATCTTTTCTAAAAAGCAGCAGTTAAAGATTAAAGCAGCTAAACATGAAAGTGACTAATCTTGCCAGTTGAAACTATTGATGTAAAAGTTTGTCTCTACACTCCCACTAATACCCATTCTTATGGCTTTTAAAAAGTTGCCTTTGTTTAAATTGAACAAGTTTCATAGAACTCTTCTTTACCCTAAAGATTTGAGGGAAAAAGCCCCAAATCTTATGATTTTTATATATATTAAAAACTAGTTCCACTCTCCTATTGAAATCCCTGGTTAATAGTGACTAACCTAATTTTGGGGATTGTGGTCATATGTCTTCTTTCTCATCTAAAATCATTTTTATTTTTATTATTTATAGAAAATTTAATAAATTCTGATTATACTGTTTTCTGGCCACTGACAATTTATAAACCATGTATCAAAGATGCGGTGACTTGTGCTATACCATTTTTAAAATCCCAGTAACCCTTAAAATTAAATTATGTTTTAAATACCATAGAAGCACTTATATTAAGATAGAGTAATTTTCCGTATTTGAGGGACAAATCAACATACAACTATTTATAATTCTCAGTGTTTTCAGAGAAGTAATTTTCCAAAAAATAAGTGAAATTGTGGTCCGAATGAGAAGGGAAAAGAAGGCAAATTGCTGCCAAAACAAAAGCAGAAACGCCTTTTCAGAGTGAACTGGGTCCTGTGTACTCTCAAAAGGATCAACCATGAGACTGATCGTCCCTTAGCTCGGAATTCACTCGAGACAACGGCACACACCTGTTACCCACGGGTTCCAATGTGTGGAGGAAGAACCACTGAGTGTTTACCTAGGCATCACTCTTGAGTGATAGGCGAGAAAAGCCCCGGCCTGGGGCGAAGGATCGTCATAGTGATAGGATCCCCAGGACTCCTCAGTCTTACTTGGCAGCGTTGATAATGAGACATTCTGTCCCTCCCTACTACTCTCCAATCCACTTTGTTCTTTTCCCAATCTTTTTTCATACGCCCGTGTCCATATTTGTCCATCATCCTGTCCGATTATTGTGTTTCTTATTTTAGTTTGGCAGTGCATTTGCGTCACGTTGGTTAGGAGTGGTTGAGAAGGACTCTGCCGAGCCCGCCCTGCAGCAGCGCTCTGGCTGGGTTCCCCTGAAGCCTGCTCCACCACCGCCGGCATGCCACCTACTCCTGCCAGCACCTCTGGTCACACAGCTGCCTGGTATGCGTGCAGACGTGCCTGCATGCGTAAGAGTTTCTGAATCACAAACCCGTCATGGGTTCTGTGCATGTTACCAATAATCTCCCCACAGTTTCCCCAAGGTTAAATTTACTCAGACTTTTACTACATAGAGGAACGGGCGAGACAGTAGTCGTTTTATGTGAGATAGCAATCAAAAGCCAACTTGGAGCAGAGTAAAAAAGGATTAGGCCGCCACATAACTAGCATTTCTGGAACTGACTCCAAGAACGTAACAGTCCATTGGGAGGTAGTATATTTTCTGGAAGAAAAATGGAAGGTGGATGAGGAGAAGCATAGACAAAGCAAGAAAGCCATGGGAAACTTGAACTTGCATTATCTTGTTGAAAGTATTTTTGAGTATTAGCTATGCTTGGCAAGTGAACCACAGCAACAGTTCAAATACGCAAGTGTGAATTTTGTGCACCTAAATATCCTTCGGTAGTTCTAGATGATACTTGGCACTGTGCTCCCTGAATGGGTTTTAAACAAGGACTCATAATGATGAAACAATATAAAGCAACAAATTGCGGTAAGAAAAGCATGTTATTGAGGTCAAAGAAGTCAGTGTTTTACCGTAATGTTAGCAACACATTTCTGTCACCACTGACTGTGCTACTAGCCACAGACTAATTTCTGATGACTGCTTTTTAAGTTGCTATGCATGGTACCTTGGAGAAATGTGGGAACCTTGGATATGTTTGAAATTTGATAAATGTGTTCAATTCAAATAGAAACTCATATGTAGACTATAACCGTGACACATTAACATGTATTAGCAAAGGACAAAAATAACCCTCAGTAATCGATTTAATCATTTTGACAACATACTGTGAGCTCCAAATTTATTGAACATAAAAAATGTAAAAATTAAAACTGTTGCTCTACAAAACACTAATGTAAAGATAAATTTGAGATTAGGAAAAAATTGCAAAATACGTATTGATAGAGCACTTATAGCCAAAATATCTAAGAAATTCTGAAAATTCAACCATCAGTGGACAGACAACACAATTAATAATTGGACAAAAATTGAACAGATCACCAAACAAGGTTTATACGTGACAGATAGGCATATAGAAATCTGTACAACACCATTATCACTATGGCATTGCAAAAGAAAACAATAATGAGATCATAGCACATGCCTATTAGAAGTCTAACACCAAGAAGCAAAATAAAAACAGACATTACCAACTGTTTCTGAGGACACGGAGCAACGGGAGTTCCCATGCATTATTTGATGGGTTGTCAAATGGTACAGTCACTTTGGATGACACTTTGACCAATTCAAATAAAACTAAGTATAGCCTTATCACACTGTCTATGGTTGCGCAACCAGGAATTTCTCTGAGTTGAAATTTAATGTTCACAGAAACCCCTGCATACAATGCATGCATTTTAAAAATTATTTCATTTTCATTTGGATGACAAACGTACAAAGATAAGGAGAAACAGAGAGAAAGAGATCTTCCATCAGCTGACTTACTCCCCAAATGGCCATCAAAGCCAGGGCTGGGCTGGTCTGTAACTAGAAGCAAGGAGCTTCCTTTGGTCTCCCATTGTATTAGAAGTGGAGCAGCTGTGATATGAACTGGCTCCCACATGGGATGCCAGTGCAACAGCAGAAGCTTAGCCTACTGTAACACCGTGCCAAGCCCCACTGTCCATCCATTTATAGAAATTTTATGCATAACTAGATAGAATTAGAAGCAACCTGAACTAGTTGGAAAATGGTTAGTTCTAGAACTGGCATGCAAAACATAATAAGCTAAGACTAGAGCGTGTTTGCCGTCTCAGAAGTTAAGCAATCACTCAAACAAAACGCAAAAACAAGGAAACCTCACAATGCTTGTGATTTGAAGATAACTGCATAAAAGAAATCCTAATACGCAAAATGGCAATAATTTGAGCAAAAAAAAAAGCGAAGAATCTCCAATGGAATATGAAACATTGAACACATTAGTAGAAGAAAAGAGAGAGATAGCTCCTGTGCAGAGGAATGTTCAACAGTTTCTGTATAAGCTCTGTCCTCCTGGATGAGGAGCAGGAGCTGGTGTTCCTTCCCTGTATGGTGACACCCTTCGAGATGTCACAGGATATAAAGCAGAGTGAGCAGGTGCACAGCCGGAAACTCTAGCTCAGCAAATGATCCAGTTAACGACATCTTCAACAGTGTATGTCATATTCAAAATAGACACTGTTACAATGCTGCGGTGAATACGATACTGTTTCTTCATGGACTTCCTCTGACATCATTGGACCTCCAGCTCCAGAGAAATTTTCTCAGTATGCAACCCCCCAAGGCTGAGACTCGGGAGAAAAATAGCGTTCTTTAAAATCCATGACCAACATTTTTCAGACTCTCACAATCATCAAAACCCAGTGAATTCTAGAAACTGTAAAATTAAAAGAAGCTTGAAGAGACATGAAGATTGAGACATAATATGTTCTCCTGAAGAGGTCTTGGAACAGAATAGGATATTGGGTAAACATTCAAAAAATCTGAATAAAGCATAAAATGTGCTCATTAACATTGTATCCATACTGAAATATTCACTATAGAAACATATGATACTAGTGGAGGATGTTGATAAAATGGAAGAGAGAGTGTGGAGGACACAAAGACTCTGTATTGTCCTCAACTGTTTCTATGAATTCAAAATTCCTGTAAAATAAAAGCACCTTTTAAACACTCTGAGGCAAGTATGTACAAATCAAATTCAGCTGCATAAAGCTTATCCCAGGAATGACACTCCCTGAAGGGCAGGTGCCTTGGGCCAGTGGGTAAAGCTGTCAGTCAGGGTGCCAGGACCCCATTTGGGAGTGCCAGTTCAAGTCCTGCTTGCTCTGCTTCTGATCCATGACCCTGCTGCTAATCCTTGAAAGCAATGAATGATGGTGCAAATACTCAAGTTTCTACCACTAGTGTGAGAATGTACAGCATTCCTGCCCCTTCTCTTTAGCCTCATCCAGCCTCAGCTGTTGGAGCCACTTGGAGAGTGAACCAGCCAAAATAAAGAAACTTGAAAACAAGTTGAATACAAAAGGAAGGCCCAGCGTGGTAGCCTAACAGCTAAAGTCTTCACCTTGCATGCTCCAGGATCACGTATGGACACCAGTTCTAATCCCGGCCACCTAGCTTCCCATCCAGCTCCCCGCTTGTGGCCTGGGAAAGCAATCGAGGACAGCCCAAAGCCTTGGGACCCTGCACCCGCATTGGAGACCCGGAAGAGGCTTCTGACTCCTGGCTTTGGATCACTGCAGCCACTTGGGGAGTGAATCATTGGACAAATGATCTTCCTCTCTGTCTCTCCTCCTCCCTGTCTATCTGACTTTCCAAGAGAAATGAAATAAATCTTTAAAAAATAGAAAGAGCGCATGCGTGCTATACTTTGCTTCCAAAGTGAGCCGTACGTTTGCTATTGAGGCAAACGCCTCACTTGCAAACATGCCAGCAGAATTAAATTTGTTTCCAAGTTTTAATTTAATGAATCTTCACATTAGTTAGAATCTACATACATAAAATCACTCTTTCTAAGTATGCATTGCAATGATTCTTGATAATTTTATGTAGCTGTGTGACTCCAGCTAACAGTCACATGGAATAGATCTTTCACCTTAAAAATTATTCCTTCATGATCCTTGGCAAAGAAGTTCAGTTATCTAGTACCCAGACACAGTTAAGTGCAGATCTGTCCATCACTATAATTTTGCCTTATCTGAACTTTTAAATTTTAAGACAAATAATGCCTGGGTACTTTTAAAAGTTCATGGAAAGAGAATTTAATTAAAAGTTTATTTGGACGCATAGCAGTTCTGAAAGCAACATAATGTGAAAAGACTTTGGCCATCCTAGTTGATGCATATTTCATTGTGGTTTTAATTTTCAGGTGTCTGACTAATTATTTTGATAATCTCTTAATGTTTATTGACCATAACTATACATACTTTCTTTTGCAATGTTTTAATTGTAATCCTTTAATTTAAGGTGTTTTTTTTATCCTAATAGAATAATTGCCTTTTTTATTGCCTAACAGAATCTTTGAAGGACAAATTTTTAAAATTTGTCTAATTTTTTTTGGCTTATTTTGTGTTGCATTCCAAAAATATAATCTTAAGATATTTTCTCCTTCTTTTCTAGAAATTCAACATTTTAAGCTTTTGTGTCTATGTTGATGACTAATTATATTTATGATCTATGGATGACATTAGATTAGGACCAATGGGGCTTTTGAAATTGATTATTTTAGGAATGGTAATTGTCTTCATCACTGAATACCCTTGCGTTTTGGTTCACGTTGAAAACACCTGAAATGAACAGGTCATGTAGAGGCTGGGAACCAGGAACTCAGTCCAGATCTGTCACATGGATGACAAGAACCAAATATGTCAGCCATCTCCTGGTGCCTCCCAAGGTGCACATTTCCAGGAATCTAGAATCCAGGGCAGCATCAGGACCAAGGCTCTTTGATATGGGATACAGGCTTCCCAACTGATGTCTTAAGTACTCTGCCAAACGCCAACCTCAACCTTGTTTATTTTTTATCCAAAATTATTTTGAATAACACAGGTCTCTTTGCATTTAAGTTTTTGAAATCAGTTACTCCATTGTCCTCCTAAATGTTATTTTAGGCTATATTCCTTATTATTATTAAAACAAACTAGCTGCAAGTTAAATAACTTTAACTTACCCTTTGACCACAACTTTGTGTTCTGTAAGTTTAGATATATGTTTATCTGAGTAACTTTTCCTTCATTGGAAACTCTTTTCAGTGATATGAACACCATATCAGTGGAGTAGATATAAATCTAATAATTATCTACTAACAATACAATCTACAGAACAAAACTGTGTGAATCCTTCTTTAATAGCAAAACATTTGGTACAGAAGTTCAGTAGCAGTTTGGCATGCTGGCACCCATATTAGGGCACGTGCTTTGAGTCTTGGTTCTCTGCTTGCAGTACGGCTTCCTGCTAATGCATTCCCTGACAGACAGCCGATGATGGCAAAAGTGCCCGGATCCCCACCGCACTCAGAAGGCTCAGTTTAGCCCAGCCTGAAAATTGCAGGCATTTGAGAAGTGTACCAGAAGGTGGAAGACTTCTGTGTTTCAAATAATATAAAAATAAATTTCATTTAAATAAATAAAATGATTTTGGGGGAATGTGGTAAGGCGATATTAAAGGGAGGTATAGTAGAGCTGTATTTTCATCTTCTTTTCTAGGAAGATGATAGAATTCATGACAAAAGATAAGAAAAATTAGAGTAAACATTTTAAAACATGTAATTAATATCAGAAAATCAGAGACTATTAAAAAGCTAAAATTGACCATATCAAATAAACAGAATCAGTTTCTGAAGATTGAAGTCAAGGCCTTTTATCCTGCTATGTTACTCTTTTGGTCTGTAACAGTGGTTATTAATTTCGGTTCCTTATCAAAAAGTCTTTAAGAGAATTAAATTTCATGTTTTATTTGAAGAAGAAAATATTTAAGACTAAAATGACTAAATTAATCTTTACACTATGAATTTATAGCACAGTTTCTTCTCACATTCAATTTGTGGATGACTAGAGCCATAACAATTTTATACCCAAATCCTAAATTGTTTCAAGTAAGGAGAAGTCTCAAGTCTAAAATTAGCCAGTGTATCCTGGATTGTGGTAGACGTAAATTGTTGTTTGTTCCAATAAACAAAAAACACTATGGAATGTAAGACATTTTCAGAATGATTTTGTAATTACTATGTGTATCTGGCTGATACTGTTAGAAGCCATAAATGAGGACATGCATAGTTCACTACTGCCCTCTACTGCACACTAGCATGAAGGCGAAATGGACCATCTGACCTACAAGATCTGACTTCAGACTACAAATCATGTAACTATCTTTTAGTATAATGACAACCAGTTATTCCTCCTATAAAATATGATGCCTGATACGACATTGCAACGTGAGCCTTTAGATTACATCACCTTGAACATTAGGAGGACTCGTCAGAGACTTGTAGAAAAGAAAATCCCCTCATTACTAGAAAGTCAATTTTGATGATTATTCTGCCTGTTGTTGTAAAAAGCACATTTAGAGAACAATATGTGATTCTAATGTCCATTCAATGTTCAAAACAGTTGCAAGGTGATGTAGCTGTGTTATTTTAGAAATATGAGGTTTTTGTGGCATGTGTAAGAAGCATCCGTAAGAAAGGAATAATGTAGATCCCCTCACGAGCAGGTGGATTGTTGCAATAGAAGGAAAACTTAAACTGAGTTCTGCCAATTGTGTAAGCATTGATTAGAAAGAAAAAGAAGTCCTCCTGCCTATTTAAGCAAGCTGGAGTTTTTCTCTAACAGAAAAAGGGCTCAAAAGCAAAATCTTACCATTCTTTAACAGAATGGATCTTTTTTTCTGATGAAGCTACAAAATGACTCTGCTAGTAAATGATGTGGAATTCATGGTGAGACAGAACCAAATATTAGGGAAGACAATGTAAAATACACCCTAAAAGACAAAAAGTATTTTTTTTTACATTGATAGATTTACATGCTCACACTTAATAAGGTTAAAAGTTACTCATGACTATCATCTCACACAGTATTTTGTTCAGTTCTCAAATACACCAAGAATGTGATTTTGCAACATCTGCACTGTTTCTCAACAGTTCTCTAATGCTGAACAATCATCAGCTAGTAGGGATTTCCCACATGTGGTTAAGACTATAGCCCCGGGACCTTGGGTGAAAGAGTTATTTTGAGACAGATTAAATGAACTTTTAATAGCAGGATCAATCAATCTTTTTGTCAGGTAAATCAACAAAAATCCTCTGTAATAGGAATAGGGTCACTGGATAAAACAGATATTTCAAGTTCAGCATTTTTTTTGTGGCTGTTTTGGAAAGATGCCTATCAAGTCCTTTGCTAATGTTGAACATCTGTTTTGTTTTCATTTTTCTTTTTAGGTATTTAAGTTCCTTATACACTTTGGTTATTACTGCCTATAAGATTATAAAATACATGGTTTGCAAATGATTTCTCCCATCTCACAGATTGCTTTTTCATTTTGTTGATTGCTGTGCACAAGATTTTTAGTTTTAGTAAAATATGACTTGTTTGTTTTTATTTTGATACCTATACTTTTGCAGTTCATTAGTATGAAATCATTACCAAAATCAATGCCATAAAACTTTATCGTCCTTACTTAGATGGCTATAACTTTATGGCCTTAGGCCATCCTCTGCTTCTTTCCCAGGCCATCAACAGGAAGCTGGACCATAAGTGGAGCAGCTGGGACTAGAATCTGTGCCCACAGGCGATACCAGCACTGTACGCTAGTGCCCATAATAATATTTAACCTTACACTTCTTAGATTGTCTATTATCAAAACTCAGATAATAGCAACGTATTGACAAGGATATTAGGAAAAGAGGCCCCTTATGCACTTTGAGGTGATTGTAAACTGGTACAGTCATTATGGAAGATGTTATACAAGTTTTCTATAATACCAGTTCTACTTCTGAGTACATATCCAAAGAAATTACTTCAATATCTTTAAAAAGTATTTTTATTTGAAAGGCAGCATTCCAGAAGGACAAGAAACAGGAAAAAATGAGAAAAAAGAAATTGGAGAAAAAGAGAGAGAGAGAGAGAAATTTGACCTTCCATCTACTGGTTCTCTCCCCAGATGGCCACAACAGCCAGGCCAAAGGCAGGAGCTTCATCTCCAACTCCAACATGGATGGCAGGGGCCCAAAGACTTGGAACATTCCGTGGTGCCCTTCCAGGCCATAAGCAGGAAGCTGGATCAGAAGTGGAGCAACCAGCCACAAACCAGCATCCATTTGAGGTACTTGCAACACAGGTACATGTTTAAGCTTACAAAATTAGTGTTGGCCCCAACTTTTATGTATTTTCAAAGCAATGATAGAATAATTGATGACACATTTTTTGCAAATTGGTCTTTACATTTTTCTTAGCCAATCAAGTATTATTTCTATAACCAAAAAGAGCAAGCAAAAAAAAAATCCTGATAATATTTTTCAATAGGAAAAGGCTAAGGAAAATGTAGTTTCATTAATGACTTCACTTGCTGTTATGAATAAGTCTGTACATGGTAGAAAAAAAAGCTTGATATTTTAGCCAATCTTTGATATTTAAGGAACAAAGTTATTTAGTAGAAAGAATAAAAAATATGAAGAGGAAGAGCAGGCAAAGGAATAGGAGGAAGAAATGAATAGGGAAAGGAGGTGGAGAGGAGGAGGAGGGAAGCAGGAAGGACTGGGGAGAAAGGCAACAGAGAATGGAAAGAACAAGCAATAATCTACAAGTAACAAAGCATGGTGGGAAAAGTAAGTCTTCACTTAGGGACGCTTGTCACTGATAGGATGCCATGACAGGGAAAAGACATTTTACTTTGGGGATCCAGATTGACTCATATGAAAAACTAAATGCTGGACAAAGTGGCCTCCAATGTCTCTGGGATCCTGTAATCATTTTCTGTGATCTGGACACAACTGGGGCCTCTCAATTTGATGACATGTGTGTGTTCATCTTTTCTTAACATACCAATGTGGATTTGAGCCTCGTTCCTTCACTTCAGGAAGGGAACCTCTCTGCAAATGAGGAGATTCAAATGCACAAAACACCCACTATCACCCCACCTAAGCATATGAGGCCTTAACTAGCCAGAGGACAAATGAGGTTACATTAAGCAGCGTATGCCTTTGCCAAAAAAATGATGTTGGAATCTCTGTTTTTCACTCCTGTACAACTTCTCATGTCCCTAGAAGAACAAAGTGTTTAAATTCATGGATCTAAGAGGTATAAATTATTTGCTAAGATTACTGATATTTCTAAGCTTTTGCATATTATTATGCTGCTTAGATAATAAGAAAAATCTGTACATTTTATTTTTTAATTTAAAATATCAACTTACAAATGCTGGAATAATATGAATCTATATAAGGTAAAAGTGTGACAGAGAAAGTGCAGAAAAATCAAGATGTGCCAAACAGCTATTTGTTATGTTGAAGATCTTATTGAAAGGAATATGTGGAAAAAATTTCAACCTTGTTATAATTATAAAATTATGCAGCTGAAACCAAATCTTACTTTTTTTTTTGGTAATTCAAGAAAAAATGTCGTTGACAAACACAATGATTTATTTTATTCCTCTTCCCAAGGACATAGCCTTACTCTTTCATCAGCACTCAATACTGAATTATTTTCCTGGATTATGAAATAATAGAAATAAAATACCAGCAGCATATTTTGCTGCAGATTATTTTCAATTTAAACATTCTGCTGTTTACCAAGTAGTTTTTCTATTCTTGAATGTTATCCTCAAACTATCAGAGGAAATCAAATTGAATTGCGTTCTTATCAAAATCTGAAGTGTTGTGAGTTGTGAGTGGGAAAGAAACTCCTTACCCATGAAGTCAAGACTTCCTTTAATTCTGTATAAAATTGCAGTCAAATGGCAGCATCCACTGTCTTGAATCAGCCATTAAATGATGTTAAAAATAAGAAACACCACCCATTTCAGGCTCGTTGTCTAGAAAACAGATATACATTCATGCTTGTAATTCTGATCCCCATCTCTGTCCATGCCCCCTTCATTTCCTCTTTCCCCTTGGCCTCTATCCTTTCTCTCTTTGTCTTGTCCTTCTCTCCTCAATCTCTCACTGACAAATTTTAGATGAAAAATCACCTGGCATGAAGGTCAGGTCATGAAAGATGATCCCATTTATATTGTAAATAGCAAAACAGAGCAAGTTTCTAGGCTTGACTTTCAGATGGGACAAACACTTTATGGATTTCTTGGAAAGCTACCACTGAGAGTTGTTTTATACTAAGAAACTTCAATGATATGTTTCTTGTTAAGTTGTCCTTGATCCAATTTGTGAGCTTTCTTTACAGCAGATGGTTTCTGACATGAGAGAGGGAAAAGTGTATTTCCTTTCCCATTTCCCAGCTCACACATGGATAGTGTAAGAAAAGAGCAGTGTCTCTAGCACTGTCATGCTAAGTTTCATGGTCTACAGCAATTCTTGAGACCAGTGCTTGTCGTTAGCTATGGAAGACAGAAAAAAAAATCACATATATAAACATATATACTATTTCTATTATATTTAATATATTCATTTAATATAATATGCTATAATATGTACATATATGTGTGTATGTGTATATAGCCATATTTTTATTCTTTACAGCTTCCCAGGTTTCTCTGTGTTGATAATATGAAATGGGGCTCAATAGAGTGTGAAACATTTCCAGCCAACACCAGGCTGCAGGTGGAGCAGAGACAAAAAGGAGACAAAAAGAAGCCTCAGTGAAACAGATGGTGTAGAGTCTCAGTCCAAGGGGAGAGAAGAAAAGGGCTCGTGCACAATGATCTGTGCATCAGGTAAAGTCCTTTTACTGTGACTCAGTAAAGTTGTTATGGGCTGTCTTTTGTCTGCTGTGGTCTAACAGCATAAACCAAGGGACTGATAACCAACAGAATTTTCTTCTGGCAGTCTGCAGGATGGGCAAGACCAAGACCAACATGTCAGCAGACATGATGTCCGGTGAGGGCCTGCCTCTTGGTGGACAGATAAATCCTCACCAGACACCAAATACACCAAAGGCCTCGATGGGCTACTCAGCCATCCAGCCATGGTGAATTTAAGGTAGAAATACCTGGAAGATTTTCCTTGAGCAAGGCCAGTGCCAAATGGATGAGTTGTCAGTGGATCAAATGGTCTTGCAAAATCCTAATTTTTCCTCTGGGACAAGTTTATAGTTAGCACTCCATTTGCTGGGGTGTCAGCAGAGAAGGACTGAATGTGAGGAAAACGGGTTTTGGGAAATCTTGCTCCAAGAATGCCAAAAATTAAAAATTATAGTTCCTGGGAATTTCAGATATATCAATTTGAAGTTGACAGCTACCCTTATAAGAAATTTGAAAGAGCTGTAGACATATAAACTTAATGTCATTTCCAAATACTTGATATTTTGACATTGTTATTGTGATTTTCTTGTTGCCACTACCAACCTTCCTAGTTATTCTTGAGAATCAACTAAACCAAAGGAACTTAGGAGACTGTGCTTCAATTATCTAAATTTATGAAGGCTAGAGGACACTCCAAAGGGCTGAAAAATATGGTTACAAAGGAATATGAAAGCAGTGCAGTCTTTCAAACCAACTAAAAGGATTAGCTATGAGTGACTGATCTAGTTTTGCATGAATATGGAAAAATAAAATAAGCCATAAAAAGCACTGCTTGAAAATTTTTGGCAACTTTAATTCACAAAATTTGTGAAATTGTTTTTATCTCTGTAACCGAAGGATATCAGTTTATACAAGTGAGAAGTATCAGACCGTTCAGTAAAATGTGTTTCATTCAGTTTGTTCAAGACTCTTTCCTACCTCCCTTCCTCATCATAAGAGAACCATCACTACCACAGGTGGCACTTATCACAGGAAAGGACCATCCATTGCATTCCATTTACCTGGCATTCCAGGAATGGAAGCAAATATTAGTGGTTAAGAAAAAATTGTCTATCAGCTAGGCTGCCCAACCCAAGTGATCAGTAAGATCTAGGAAAAAGTAAAGTGGCAACCCTTTGAAAATTTGTCTTAAGTCATTTCACTTCCTGTGGTTCACATACAAGATTCTAAAAATCAGTTCTAGACCGAAAGCCAAAATGAGATATAGCATCATACAGCCTAAACAACCTCAGGAACACAACCCTCTCAGAAGGACTGGCTCCTGTTCAAGGCACTTTATCATGGATGCTTCATTGTTTGGTCTGACATGGGGCTTAATCAGATTCTGTGTGTGTGTGTGTGTGTGTGTAGAACTAAAAGCAAGAAGAAATAAGAAACTTCTATAGTAATGCTGAAGAAGTAGTTGAAACAGAATGCCTGGAGTACAGCAAAGTCTTGTCAGTAATTATAAAATCTTAAAAGGGAAAACCCACAAACTACAGATTCTCAACTTTCAACAGACCTCAAGAATCCAAGACTTTTCATTAGATTTCAAATGTTCAAATGTAGTGAGAACTTTTGACTCCTATTCCCAATCTTATAGCAATCTAGTAATAAATAGAGTTAATTTAAGCCTCCTCCATACTTTATTTAAAATTTCTACTCTGCATGTACCATTCATTTTAGTTAAAATGTCTAATGTGTTCCCTCCTCATGTAAGTTTACCCTTGGTGTTATATAAAGCAATTGTCATTTCTTTTGTGGTTGTTTTTATCTTTCATTTTCTGTGAGTTTCACATGCCTTGGGAACATTTTTTTCTCTCTCTCTTACCCTCAGCTGGCAAATAATATATTCATGTCTGAAACAGTATGTAAAACATTACGACATGGAAGTCTCAGCTATGCAGAAAGGAAAATATTGGATACGATGAAGAAGTAGCTGTCTATAATGTCAGGAGTTTTCCTTCCCAGGGGTCTGGCTGCCCTGTATTCCTAAGGACCAACCAGCCACTGAACACCTTGGACTGTCCCGTATTCTGAACCAAATTCACTGCTACCCACCACATTGTTCCCTTCAGTCATCACCATGAATCCGAATCTCATGAATCCCAGAGGCCAATCTCCTACTCCTCCATAACATTGGTACCACTCCATCTTCTCCACCCTTCCAAATCCTGCCGTTTTGTCTATTAGAACTCCTGGCGTGTCCCTAGCAATTTTTCTTACATGCTAAACTTCCTCTTTAAAGGTTCCTCCATATATTATCATGCAGTAAGTAAAACTTGACTCTAGCCTGTAGACATTCCTTCCCACTTCCCTCTGAGATTAAGATGTGTGTTATCCTATTCAGGTGCATTCTCTTACAGCCACTAATACTTTCTGTCTTACTTTCTACAAGCAGTTTCAACCATTTGACACAACCGTTTTTCACTATTACTAACCCCTCATCAAAATACTCACAGTCTTATAAAGCACACATTTCATAGCTTAAAACTGTAATTACTCCCTTATGCCAAATCCTTTCATCACACTGAGCAAGGAAAACCCTAATCCTGCTTAAACTCAATTGTATATATATTTGGCATAGCTATCCCTAAGCAGCTAAAAAGAAAAAAAAAAAAAACATTGGACAACTTCCACATGCTTGAAGACTCCCTTTAAATTGTGTTCATATCCATAGCGATTTAACACTGCTGTAGTAAATTTGCTGTCACACTTTGAGACATCCTGTTAACATCTCCAAAACTCAGTTCCCCCAGCTCACCCCACATAACAACTGTCAAACTCCAATTTATGCTTCATTGGAGGGAGAGAGAGAGAAGGAAAAAGAGAGAGATGGATAAAACCTGCATGTGAAAAACTCAACCTCATCTTCCTACTTCATTTTTTTTTAATTACCACCACTCATTCTTTCACACTGTATTTGCTTTTCTTCTTCTTCTAATGGAAATTAGAATTTGCTTTCTTGTGTCATGGATACCATCTTTATTTTTAAATTATCTCCATTTTTCTTATGTAAGCGATTTCCCACTCTGATAATTTCTTAGAATGGAAATACTCCTGGGGACAAGCATTTGTGTGGGGATTATTATTCTGCTTGATATACCCACATCCCATATCCAAATACTTGGGCTCATACCCATTTCTGCTCCCAGTTTTAGATTCCTGTTAAGGAACGCTGGGAGGCAATAAGTGATGGTTTATGGAATCAATCTATCACCAATATGAGAAACCAAGTGTAAGCTACCTGGTCCTAGCTTCAACCTCTTTAGCCCTGGATTTTGCAGGCATTTTAGTAGTTAATCAGCAGATAGAATATTTTCTCTTTCTCTCTCTCTGTCTCTCTCTCTCTCTCTCTCTCTCTCTCTCTCTCTCTCTGTGTGTATCTCTATGCCTCTCTGCCTTTCAGATAAAAATAATTTTAAAGGTATTTTAAACATATTTTTAAAGAATTATTTAATTTGAAAGGTAGAAGAGGAGATAGAGAAAGGTCTTCCATTTACTGTTCACTCCCCAAATGGCCACAATGGCCTGAGCTGATCTGATCTGAAGCAGAGAGTCAAGAACGTCTTCTGATTCTCCCATGTGGGTGCAGGGACCCAAGAATTTGAGTCATCCTCCATTGCTTTCCTAGGCCAGAAACAGAGAACTGGATCAGAAATGGAGTAGCCAGAACACAAACTGGCACCCTTTCGGATGCCAAAGGATTAGTCAGCTCAGCCATGTGCTGGTCCCTAAAAGATATTTTTAACATGAAAAAACTATACCCGAATGTACCTATAATATTAAAGACAAAATAAACATTCTGTTAATCTCACAAAAGCTCTAGATTGGTTCAGCTCCAGCTGTTTGCAGTCAGTTGGGGAATTAATCAGCAGACGGACAATCTTCCTTTCTGTCCCTCCTCTTCTCTGTTTATCCAACTTTCCAATAAAAATAAATAAATCTTTAAGAAAAAGGAAGAAAGAAGGGAAAGAAAAAAAGGAAGAAAGAAAACCTAAACAAAACGCATGGACTACAATTTGATTAAAATATTGAGATGATCTACTGGCTACTAAATGACCTGAATTGTTTTGTTGAATTGAGAAAAACAGAGTTGAAGGTTCTATTCTACATTTGCAGCTTCTTAACTGTGATAGAATCTTCTACTTCTTCAGGGACAAATTTCTTTTTCATTAAATAACAAAAGATATAGCTCTACAACTGTGAGTTGACTCCCATAATCAGCTTTACAGAGGACAGGTCTAGAATGGGAGAAGCTGCAGACCACGATGGGTCCTGTTAGGAGCCAGACACACATCATTTGACGAGAACAAAGTAGGGGTAGACATTGTTGAATTCCTAGCTTCACTGCAAACTCCTAGAATGACTTCTGAGAATTTTTATCTTATTTCGACCCCAAAACTCCAAAGAGTTTTGAAAATTACATGTGATAAGAGTGGGAAAGCACCTTACTTCTTGGAAAATTCCAAAGGGTAATTATAAATACTTTCTGTGGCCCATAATCTCAATGTTGTTCCTAGTATTTATTTAAATATTTGCCCAGAGTTTGGCTATTATAGATGATATCAGAGATGACAGATTGCTGTTCTGTTTATCAGGCTGTAAGAGGAATGTACACACTTTGACACAGCATGCTGGGAAAGCCAGAACTCCCTAACTGAAAAGAAAACAACTCTGAACTTTGTAATACGCACACACACACACACACACACACACCATTCCAACAAAGATTGAATTTAAAGTTGTTTATCAGTAGACATGGTTTTTGTCAGGTCGGAGAAATCAAACTTCACAGAAATTTTTTTGGAACTTTTGTTATTTTCTGCAAATCCATTTGTGGGCCTGAATAATTGTGACATCTTATAATTTATTTTTCTTCCAAATTCTCTCCCAAAGAAGGGGTGATTTAACTAATGACAGTTTTAGACTAATTGATAAACACTGCCAATGCAAAGTAAAGGGAACTATCAACGATTAAAATGTTTGGGTCCCAGGTTTAGTCTAGCCTTGCCATGAGGTATTTGCTAAAGAGCCTGTCTTTAAACTATGTGAATTAATCAGGAGAGTAGGCTGTGAACTTGGGAGTTTTCTGATCAAAATGTTCTTGCAAATGGAAAGGTTGGATTCTATTTGGAAAGAATGAGAAACAATCCAGATTCTGGACTGTATTATGCTTTATGATGTTAGCTGTTTGTATCTTTATGAATGTTTATGTGCACGTATATAAAATACATCATTTAAAATGCAAACATATGATGCCAAAGTGCCATTTTTCTATTGATATAGAATGCATGTGTTTTTCATGAAATGTGGGTGATAGTAACATTTGCATTTCATCTCATTCTCACATTTTTAGTTAAGCTCAATGTAATAGCTGAAGTTAAAAACTAAACGTGAAACATAGCAAGCAGGATATACTCCAAATGAAAATGAAACATCCAGTCACTCTAGATTTGAATTCACTTAAAAATGTAATCAGTTGAAATGACTTAAACGGGACTGCTCTCATGGCACAGTGGTTAAGATGGTGTTCACAATGCAACATCACATACCAGAGAATCAGTTTAAGTCCCACCTGCCCACTTCTGATCCAGCATGCTTCCAACATGCCTGAGAAGTAGCAGAACATGATACAAGTGATTTGACCCTGCTACTCATGTGGGAGACCAGGCTGAAGTCCCTGGCTCCTAGTTTTGGACTGTTCCTGAGCTGGATTTTGCAGTCATTTGGAACATGAATTAGCTAATGGAGGATTCTCATCCTGTGTGTGTGTGTGTGTGTGTGTGTGTGTGTGTGTGTGTGTGTCCATGTCTGTGTTTGTATAAACACATAGCTATTTCTTAAAAAAGAAACACTCCCATGTGTGAATGACATGGAATTGTCCTCTTTCTGTCATCATATTAACTTGACAGTGGATGAGAATTATGTTGTAGTAATTATGATGCATTTCTTGTAACCCTGAGAATCAAATTTATTCATTCATTTTAAAAATAAACATTCTATTTAATGGGCATTACAAACCCCTTTAACAGTCATACTGCACAGCTCCTGTTTTCAACTTCCCAGAAACTTAGGAGGGAAATCTATACACTGAAGAAAGAAAAGACGATGCAGGGTGAGCTGGAAAGAAGGAAATGCAGATGTCAGAAGATAAAATGGCAGAGGGAAAGAAGAAAGAGAAGACACAAAGAAAGGCATAAATGAAGCCACAGGTGAGGCTACTTAAAAGTTTTCACTGACTGTTTCTACATTCCCTTCCTTCTGCATACTTTGTATCCAGGGAAAAAAAAGTTTGGTCTCTTCTAACCATTTTGCTTCATAGGAGCCGAATGTCTTCTCATCTTTGGCTACAATTAAGGAAGTGGTAATGGAGGTTTCATAATGCCCATTTCTCCAAAAATGCAATACAGCTTCTGGAGGAGGATAAGCGCATCAGCTTCCCAGATGTTGCAATTGTACACCAATGATCCTTGCTAAGACCTTGGTGTTAAGCAGACCCTGAGCCCAGGGG
This sequence comes from Ochotona curzoniae, assembly GCF_017591425.1. Classification (NCBI taxonomy): domain Eukaryota; kingdom Metazoa; phylum Chordata; class Mammalia; order Lagomorpha; family Ochotonidae; genus Ochotona; species Ochotona curzoniae. Next base: position 18,651,331 of record NW_024465582.1, on the reverse strand, counting down.
TGAAATGGATTGGATGAGATTCTTATTAGGTAAATAATTGGCTATAACACACTCTTTGTATGTTCTTGATAAACACAGAAAAGTATGCAGTGTGGGCAAGGTGAAATACTGAGAAAATTTCCATTTTTATTGGTAATCAAATACCAAGCTAAGCAAAAGCCATTTATTTCGCTTGGCTTTTATTTTTAAAGCCAGTATTTTATTGCAGAAAGAATAGGTTTCAGAATGGACTATCTTTCAGAATTTGAATATTCTTACAAGATTTTGTTCCTAATATATTGTCAAAATCAATATTTCCATTTTGGCCATCATTTGTCCTACTTTGTAAATTGTAGAACAACTACAAAATTCCAGTTGATAGTACCGTTTTCCTTTATTGGTGGTATCATGATTGTTTTCCACTTAAAAGGCTCACGTAACCACAAACTGTACTTATTTACGACTTTCCTACAGTCCTTCCTATGATTCATTCTATTTTACTTTTAATTCTTTTCTTTCATTGGTATTGATGCCAAATCACACTTTTTTTTAACAGTACACTTTGTGTGGGGGAATGCCCATCCAAGTCTGCACTTAATGTGTTGCAAAGCAAACCGCTCTTCACAGTTGAGAGACAATGGAGTTAAACCAATCTATTTATAATAACAACCATGTGTTGCTAGGAGACATGGTGAAGCAGGACTGAAAATCATTGTCTCGGTCATGCTAGCAGAAGGTATAAATAAGGTGACCAGAAATGTTTTATTTGTGTTAGTAACAGATGCGGCAGAGCAAAACAGCTACTCCAATAATAGTGCCCAGATGCTGGTGCAAACAAAAGAAATCTCTAGCAGTCCCAGACTAAATGAGTTAGTGCCCTTCAGTGATGCCATCGCCAAGGGCAGGTTTTGTTCTTCCTATGTGATGGCTTCTCAGTGCCAAATAATTTGTCAGTTTCCACTAATGACAAGCCAGGCTGCCTAGACTTTGAGTTGGACATATGCCAAGGGTGGCAGTTACTTTATTCATAGGCTGCTCATGTGTTACTCTTCAGCTTTGAATGTTCTTTTACTCCACAACAATGCAGAGAGAGGGTTGTGTTTTGCTTTCCACCTCAGTTTTCAAATCATCACGCTTGTTTCTGCTGCCACATCTAGCTAGAGATTTGTCATCCTTCCTTTATCATTTGTATTCTTGCTCTACAAAATGAAATGGAGAAAGGTGATCTTTTGGGATGAAAGTTAGTCATAGCAATTACATTGCTTCTTCAAGTCCAACTCTATATGATGACTACTCTTTCCTTAAAAATCAAGAAAAATCAGAATTATGGGTAATTTTGTATTTGAGTCATGAACTGAACATTTTTCTAGGAATGATAAGACTTTTCCAATCTCATTGATGGCAGGAGGAAAAAAGCAGTCAAAATATACACTAATTACAATTATGAAATTTGCAGAAACTTGGCTAATTGCCTTCATAATGGCAGGCAGAGTTTGTACTAAAATATACCTCAATGAATAAACACAGTATCCACTGAATTGGAATCACTGCACTGCGAATACTTGATGTTTATAAGGTTGTGTTGCCAGATTCCATGTGAAATAAAGACAATCACAATTGTAGACACACCGGGGAGTTAAAAGAATCCCTGCTTTGGGACCAAGGTCTGTGAGAATAGAAATAATGCAACAAGGGAAGCCGAAATGCATAAAACTCTTCTCCATACCTGTAGCTGAGGTAAAAATGCAAAAATATTATAACCTTCATAAACAGGACTCATGCAAGTAGCACATAATTTAATTACCTATGGTCAAGTGGCTAGAAGAAAAAGACATAATAGGAATCAGAACAAAGCAACTGGAGTACAAGTATACTCTAGACCTGTTGAAAGAGGTGCTGAATATAAATTTCGTATTATAGCTTAACATCCACCACACAAAGCGCTAAACAGCCGTGTAGACAAGATGATGTGGCCAACTGATGTCAGCAACACGTGTCGTTGGGCTGGCATGCCACCCCTGGGCTGGCATGATAGAAACCTGAAAAACTAGCCAGAGTTGTAAAGATGGAGCATCACTGAAATGTCCACCCTCCTGCCAACAACAAACTCCACTGAACCCTCAAAACATTCTGTTCCTCAAGGAGACCAGTTTATGCACGATTAATCACCAATGCAAGGACAAGGCATTTGTTTTGCTATAAATAGGCAAATATTCTTAGTGTGGGATTTCCCCTCTAGGTATGATGTGTCAACTAGTACAACTATCTGAAGATTTATAACATATTTGATTTACTACTATATATGATCCACGTAACATGGATACAAATCAGAAAGCCCAGCCACTTATATATGGAAGTAATCAAATCACATCTTAAGCTAGCCAGAAATTGCTTATCTCATGGAATATTAGATCCATCCATCCTGAAGGCATGGACGAAGCACTAGACAGATACTGTCTTTTCTGAGCATGTAACCTCCACACTCTTGAAAGTTGTACATACCTTGAATTAAAGTAATTTGCATGGCACTACCCTCCAGCAAAAATAGTACATGGATATGGGAACCAAAAGATAGAAGTGGAAATGACACCATTTATCTTCATGTCTTTAAAAATTTCTATTTGAAATGCAGATACAGAGAGAGAGAGATCTCTGCATTGAGTCACTCCTCATATAGCCAGTATTAACAGAGCTGAACCAATCTGAAGCCAGAAGTTTCTTCTGGGTCTTCCACATGGGTGCAGGGGCACAAGAACTTGAACCATCCTCTGCTGCTTTTCCAGGCCACAAGCAGAGAACTGGATTGGAGCTACTGGGACACAAACTGACGCTCATATGGAATGCCAACAATTCCAGATGGAAGATCAGCCAATGGAGTCATTGTGCCAATCCCAAGGAGGGTTGATTTTTGGAGTGGTCATTAAAAAAAACACAGAAGATATTGCAGTAATCTGAGTTGATGCTAAAGGAGTGTATCGTTTGCAGGAAGAGATCAATGGAGAGGGGAATTATCAAAAACTCAGAAAAGAGAGTCGTAGAAAGCCCACTTTCACGTAAAGAACAATGACTACAGGCAGCGTGTTACTCCACAGCACTTGGCAGTGAGAAATCTGGGAATTAAATATCCTGAGCTGACCTGACCTAATTTGACTCTCTCCTTCTCAGCTCTTAAAAAGCAAAATGCTGGACTCAGAATGTTAACCAAGAAAAGAGAGAAGACAGAACAGGTCAACCAACCACCTCAGCTGTATCTTGGCAGCAAAATACTGGGCAAATGGAGACTCTATGATGGACTAAGTCAATCAGTGGATTCTTCAAAGACCTCATAGTGCTTGGAGTGGCAAGATTGGCAGAGATTCATAACTGTTGAAATATCAAAACAACTGGAGCAAGAACCTCGGAGCATACCCTACATCCGGGACCTGGGGAGGGTGGGAAATTGGGTGGGCCTTCTCCCTTAATACCCCCCTTTAAACATGAAGGAAACAATATGGAAATAACAATAAAGAAAGAAAGAAAGAAACCAAAGTGGATATGAAAAAAAAAAGTAGTGAACACTTGCCAGTACCCAACCAGACGTGTGTGAGGATGCACAGGCAGAAACAGTAGACATACTATGCAGGAAATAGGAGGCAGAACTTCCCAGGGTTGAAATATGATGTTGGAATATGAACAAGCATCTTATATCTCTCTCCGCCTCTTTTTCTCTTCCCCCTGTGAATACGAACAATAATAGTAATAATAAATCTTTGGAAAGAGTTCAACCAAATATTTACCCAAGCAGTGAGTTTATAAATAGAAATTTGATTACAACAAATATTTTTAAAGACACCATATATCAAAAATATTGTTTGTCCCTTGGAGACATTGTTGGCAGTAGAACAGTGAACTAAGTAGACCGTAAATATAAGCCCATGTGGCAAACTCTATCTTTGCAGAGATCTTGCAATGGGCTGGTTGACAACCCTATACCATAAAAAGAGATGTGTTGAAAATTGTAGTAAGAAAAATGGGATTTTTGCATCAACTAACTGAATAATTCAAGGAAATACACATTTCCTCTCCTATGTTATGAAAACCTGAACAAAAATGATGAAATTTGAAGTGTCCTAATGAGGTATTCTTGTTTGAAATGTGATTAAGGGGCCAATGGTTGTAGTACAAACTACCACCTGTGATTCCAGCAGCCACCATGAGAACTAGTTCAAATCCCAGCTACTCCACTTCCAGTCTAGCTCCCTGATTCTATGCCTAGAAGAGCAGCAGAAAATGGCCCAAATGTTTGGCTACCTGCCACCAATGTGGGAAACCCAAGAGGAGTTCAGGGCTCCTGGTATTGGTCAAGCCCAGTCCTGGTTATGATCATTTGGAGAATAAACTAGATGAAGATTTTTCTCTCTCGGAAGGTGTGTATGTGTGTGTTTTTTCTCTCTCTCTTTCTCTAACCATGCCTTTCAAATAAATCATCTTAAAAGCATTTTTTTCCTTATTGTTGGAGATACTTCTTGGGAAGATTGCTACTGGTTTTCAAAGAGCATGTTTCCAGGTGGTGAGCACAGGAAAGAAATATACAGCATGGATGAGGACGAAGCTGTGAATTTCTCTGTCCTTCTGGCCCCAAAACCGTAAGCCAAACACTGTATAAGGCTGTGGTGACTGATGTGCAGCATGAACAAAACTGAAGATTTTATGGAATTATGTTTAGCAATCCAGCATTCTTGTCTGGATAGAAATCTTTTTTAAAAATATTTGTTGGTTTAAAGATTTCAATCCTAAGTGATAATAGCAAAGTGAAACTGTTTTCCTTGCAGCTGTTGGTCGGATTCAATGGGTTAAGCTGCCGCATGGAACTCCCTCACCCTGTATCAAAAAGCCTCGTTTCAGCTCTGGCACATCTTCTTTCTGATTTGACTTCCTACTAATGTGCCTGGGAAGCAGACAAAAGTTGACTCGAGTTCTTGGGTCCCTGCCACACACACAGCAGACAGAGTTGAGATTCTTGGCACCTGGTCCCGTTCATGTGGGTATTTGAGGAGTGAATCGCTGGATAGAAGGATGATCTTTGTCTCTGCTTTCTTGCCTTCTTAATCATCAAAATCAATGAATAAACTTTAAATGGAAAAATAAATGTTACTTAGAGTTATCAAAACCAAAACAGAACAAAAAAAGATAACTCCTGCAAATGCATATGCATAAGTGTCCTTTAGCAAAAATGCAATTACCATCCAAGCTAAAAATAGCCTTTCCAGTTCTTCCCATGCTTGAAGCAAAATTTTGATTGGCAGTCAAAATTTCTGCTTGTAAAGCAATGAGTCTTCAGGTCACCAATGCATTGATTTCAGCCAGGCAATCAGATGTTAACAAGCTTTGTGCTCAAGTTCTCAGATTTGGATAAGAGATAAGTACGCTCTGTAACAGTTAATGCAGATGCTATCTCTCCATAACTTTATAGGGGGAAGAAAAGACCACCTCCACTTGGAAGCTTCAGGCTCTCTGGAGACAAACTTGTGTAAATCAGCGTTCTGGAGTTCTAGAAATCAACATTTCACCCTTTAAACTGGATTTTGTCATGAATACATTTCTTATACAAATCTAAGTGCTCCCACAATAAATGACAAGGTAAGTATATAAAATCCTTTCTAAACATGCATATTAAGTGCAGAATATAAGAGAATAAGGGGAATCTGATTAGAATAGGATCTCAGCCCTGGGTCCACCTGGACAGCCCATAAGGCTTTTTGTAGCTTTGAGTGGATGAGAAGGGAAGGGGAAAAAGGCAACAATGAAAGAACTACCAAAAAAAAAGAGAGAGAGAGAAAGAGAGCAGTCTTGGACTTGTTCCGTTCATTGATCAAAAAGCAGCCATTGAAATCAAATCAGTCTACTTCTCACTAACCAAATCAGTGAAAGATTTGGCAAAGCTATTGAATTTAACTGAAAATAGAAAAACAAAAACTCAGTTATCTGAATGTCTGATCAGGACATCGCACTCGTTTGAGTAATGCTGCTGTGATTATACAAAACTGAGTCCACGTGGGGGCATCAGTGGAACTAAGCCAAAGAGCAGATATGGAGTTGGTTGTGTTCCACCCCCCCCAGCACCCCAGAGAGGAAAGAAGAGGGTTAACACTGCCATTTTGGAAAATCATCCCACAGAGAGCCTTGCAGCAGTGAGTTTGCATCATTTATTTTGGAGTGATCTCCCTTTATCAGAAAACAGTGGTAGCCTGTTTTCCTTTTTACAAAAGAAGCTAAGCTTCCAAAAACTGGACATCTATACCCATCTCATCAGGAACCAATTGCAACATGGCATTCCAGTTGGGCTGTCCAAACCTTCTGTGAAAAACTTGAGTCTGTAACAAGGAAGACAAGCATAAACTAATGAACATTGCCCCATTTCTAATTTAAAATAGCAAGCTTTGTTTGGAACTGAGCAACATCTAGAAAAATAACATGTGTTTTTAGAACTCGGTCAAGCACTGACCTGATTGGCATTTCTCTGTTCAGATCTTGAATCCAATTCCTGGGACAGGTCAGAATGTCTAGTGGGGTCAGAAATCAACGCCTATAAGATCCAGCTTGTTAACTGCATGGGGTTCTGGAGCCCTTAGTTTCATTTTATTCCCTTCTATCTTTTTTTTTTCTTTTCATTCCTAGATAGAGGGCTAATAATTTGTATTTTTGGAGTAATACTCCCTTATGTAAAAGTAAAAGATCCTTCTCTCTGAAAGCAGAACTTGTGCAAAAGCAAAAAAAAACCCTGTCCTTGCATATTTGATTTAAGAGAGCTGCTGCTTTTAATGTGGTAAATTTTGCAATTGAAAATTGAGTCAAGGCAGCCTGATTGAAATGGAGACTAGCAAACATTGAATAACAAGTGCACAATAGATGCCAGAATCCAATTGTCCTGCAGGATATACTTGTCTTCATTTGGAACATTCTATTTCTAGTCACTTGAAGGACTCAGTAATGATTAAAACAGAAATTAGGCTTCCAGGAATTGGTTCATATTCATGAGTTTCAGGTCGCAGCCTGGTTTGTAGTTTTATAATTACTGGAGAACCATGTGTTCCATCTCCTCAATAAGCACATTTCTAAGATGATTAGACAAGTTGCCCGTATCACTATAGCCAAATTATACTGAGAAATACAATGCAACAATGTCTGGGTGGAGGGTTTATTTTATTATATATAGTTCATCTTGTAAAGTTTCTGCTATTAAAATAAGTGACAAGGTGCTGAGTCTGCTCTAGCTTTTAATAAAGAAAATAGAATTCCTGTTTTTAACTAGCACAAATATATTTACAGCTTCATAAATACCTTTCAAGTCATGTTTGTAGGTTGAGTCCTTTCTTCCCAGTATTTTACAAAACAAATACAAGGTCTTTTAAAAAATCATGGAAAGTGTACATTATGAAAATCCATGTTTGGATTTTAAAAATATTGTTCCAAAATAAAGTTAGCTTTTAATTCCATTTTCCATGATATTTTGATAGTATCCCTATATATCCCTTGTCGGCTGGTAGCATGAACAAATATGTCCTTTGAAATTTCTATATTCACTGATACTCAGAGATAAATAATTATCACAAGCAAAAAATAATTGTGAGGAAGGTGTCTAGGGATCTAGACTTTAGAATACTGGCTCACCAATTAAAACAGGGATTTTATAATAAAATTAGAAAAGAATAACCATATACTAAAGGTAGATTTAAACTATTCATATTGGAAAACAGTTTCACATGAATATCATACCCACAAATGTCATAATTCCATTTGGTATCTTCAGGAACTGAACCATTTATGTTAGAGAGTTAGAAACTTAGAAAAAGAACAGAAGCTTTACTTATCTGAAAGACTAGTGTTATATAGAAATTATCTTCTGTTTTGCTGTTGCTTTTGTCTTGTTTGAATTAGTTTCAGGATTCAAAGTGATTGTGCTATTTCTGAAAAGTGAAGCTTCCATTTCTCTGCAATTGCAAACCAGCAAGGTGTCAGTTTCTTTTCATTAACACACACTCAGCAGTTTCACATCATTACTTTGAGGAATAACGGAAGAGATGAAGCATGAATTCCATCCAAAGTAGTGAAAACAGCAACCTCCACGAAAATTAGGCCATAATTGCCTGATTAATAATTCAGCATTATCAGAAAAATGGAGAAAGGAATTCAAAAATAATAACCCGCTATGAAATTCCAGAAATTTGGGTGGAGGGAGACTTCCCAGATGGGTGGGGCAGAAGCTCATGCCCTTGTATTTAGATATTAATGTAGAGAAGTCCCACTGGCGGATTTAAGGCCCTTTAAATCTTTTTCTCTCTATTTCCCAAAGTGACAACAAGTTAATAGGGTAAATGAACACAGGAGCACTATTTTACCGTAAAGGCTAGAACACAGAGCTAGTTAGAATACGAGCCTCAGCACCAGTCTTCAAATAATCTTAACCGTTTTACAAGATTAAGGTAGTTCCTCATATACTATGACAGAGACTTGGGATACTATCACAAATCCCCAGAAAAGATGCCATTTTTGAAAAGGGAAGGGAAGGACATTTTTATTCTTTATATAGCAGGACTTCAAAACGTTTGTGGAAAATGAAATAGTAAATTTATTTTTTTGTGAAACAAATTAAAATCCATATTTAGTTTTACAATATTTCTTACACACTTTGAGAATAATTTTGGTATCACTACAGAAAAATAGCTTATACATTTTTAAATGCCTTATAATTTTAAAAACATGATCTTAAAAAAAAAGATTTATACACAGAGAGGGAGAGAGTCGTCTACCTCTTAGTTCACTCCACAGATGGCTGCAACCCAACCAGGTCTGGACTAAGCCAGAGCATCTTCAGCTTTGATATTTATACAATCTATCCTGCAGCCACTGAGCTCTGCTTGTCACACGAATGTAGCTATAGATAACATATAAACAAACGATGGGCCAACTTTGAACTGAGGGACATAGTTTCAACCAACCATGATGTAAACATCCCTTGAAAGCTGCACCAGGCACTGAGTTAATGGATTTTGAAGTTTTGCTTCCTTGTTAAAAATAGCACTACCTACCCTAAAATTAATACCTTCATATTTTAGCTAGTGTCTCCTATTTATATTCACTTGCACTTATTAAATGTCTCTTAAAAGCAACTATTTATCTTATTCCACATGATATGTAATCTTACCTGAATTAGCCTTCTGTTCAGAGTATTTTGCATTCAGTTACAAAACACATTTATAAATTAGGTGATTTGAACAAGGTCTTAATGTATGCGGTTAAAAAAAAAGATGCTGTTCTTCTTATAGTTCAGACTTAGAAAATAACTAGTATAGGCAGTATTTGCCCCTAACTCATAAAGATACTAAACAAGAATGAATATTTATATGAAAGTACTAAATAACTGTTATACAAAAATTATTCTGATACTTTTAAACAATAAGAAAGATTGTGTTAGAAACTCAAGCAATAGGACTATTGCAACAGGGCAACAAGGAAAAGTAGTGACTTATAGTCAATGAGTAGAGTGAGCATATCAATGAATGCAAAATTATAAGGAGGATAAATTACCAAAATATTGACAAAGAGATTCTGAGTAAGCCAACCAAGTAGTGCTCTTACCAATGATTGGTGAAAGACTTAGGCAGCCAAGGTAGAGGGCGAAAAGGGGTTTTCAGATGTCAAAGGTTGCAAACTCTTAAACTGACTCAATAGGACTCCTACCAAGACTAGGTCAGGCAGGGCCAACATTGCGGTGTCAAGTTAAGGCACCAATTCTGATGCCTATGTTTGATACGTCTGATATGGCTGTAGGCCCAGCTATTCCACTTGCGATTCAGTTGCCGGTCTCCCCTTCTCTCTCTGTAATTTTGACTGGTAAATAAATAAATCAATGAGCAGATATTTTAATGGACATGTAAATGTGCTTCTTCAGAAAAGAGATGTTTTGCTTTTCTTATATGAATGCTTGAAATCTATCCAGTATAGCACACAGCATTTTGGTTTATCATGATTGCTGTTAAAGGCTGACATTTCGCAAAGCAGTTGAGATGCCATTTTGAGACACCCTAGTCTTCTATCACAATGTCTGGATTTAAGTCCTGGCTCTGTTCCCAGTCACAGACTCCTGCTCAAGCATGCCCTGGGAGGCAGTAGATGGTGGCTCAAAGCCTTAGGTCCCTGCCACGCGCATGCTTCCAGACTCCTGACTTCAGCCTGGCCAAGCCCTGGCAGTTGGTAGGGAGACAGAGTGTGTTTAAGGAGTGAAGTAGTAGGAGGCATTTATGGAATGAATCAGCTCATGGAAATTCTTTCTCTAATCTCTCTTTAGCTCTCTCTTGCTGCCTGCTTCTCCCCTTTGCTCGCAACTAAATAAAGAAAACTTAAAAACTGTTATATAAAACATTACACATGTAGCAACATCTCCTAAAGACTCTTTTGGATATATATGCATATTTGTCTCTCTATCTATCCACCTACCTATCTATGTATCTATTTGTGTATTACATGTATATATTGTATGTGTGTATATATTAGTGGCAGTATGTGCTGATTCTATTTTTAAAGTTTTGAGGAATAACCCGACTGTTTTCTATAGTAACTGAACTACTTCACAATACCAAAAATAGCTTACAGGTTCCAATTTCTCTGTATTATTTATAAAAAATTGTTTGTTACATAAGCGATGGGGTTGCAGCCCCATGCAGGACTCCATGTAAGATGGAAAAAGATGGGGGCCGGGGGGAGCTGAGTGAGATAAAAGCCCCAGGCCCCTCCATCCTGTGACAGCAAGATGTTGTTTTCCTACTTTCTGCCAGATCCTATCCTCACCAGGAGACACGAATGGTACTCCGATGTCATTTCAGAGAACATCCTGAAGCTGTTAGCTGAATAGATTCAGGTATTCTGTGATGTTGTTGACGTCATTGTGTCAGAGGCACTTCCACTGCCTGTCGGCTGACTGTGTCCATTCAGTACGTCCATGTCCTCAGCTGCTTGCTGGAGAGCCTGGCTTGTAGTCTTGTTTAACCTGAGTTTCTTTCCACCGATTGATGTGGCACTCGAGGTCCTGTGTGAATCAGAGAAACCAGCTGTCTTTGATATGCATCCTGATACGTTGTCTATCCTTGCATAAACTGAGCAACAGGGCAACCCAGTGCCATAGTGTGTGCTCTGAGGCCTGAGCATATGTGCATGTGATGTTCCCTGAGGTTCCGGATTGGGTGGAAAGGTCCTGTTGAGATGACTCCTAAGAACCCCTACTGGGCTGTTCCCCAGACTGGCTCTCGTGAGTGCTTCTGGGTGCAGTGGGTTGACCCAGCCCACCCCTCACCACAGGCCATATGCGCATCAGTAGGTGTAGAGGATTAGCTTGGGCAAGTGCCAGCCCACCCCTTCCATACACACACACACACACACACACACACACACACACACACACACACACACACAGAGTACTCCTACCATTTCAGTCCTCAGACCTGAATCTTATGTGTGCTGCAGGGTAAAATGGCCTGGCCCACTCCCAGCCTAGTTCCTGTGTGTACCAGTGGGTTTTGTGGCCTAGTGAGAGAGACCCCTAAGAACCCCAACCTGTTCCACCTGAAAACATGGCTCTCCATGCACTGGTGGGTGCTGTGGCCTTTCCCAGCCCGCCCCAAGACCTGATTCCAGTGTAAAGTTTATTCTTTTAAAGAATAATTAAATAGATGCTGAGAGCTACATGCAGTTCTTATCAACATCATCTACGTCTCACCTCTTGGTGTCTATTATGAAATAAAGTAGATTCTCCACATGATCATGAGTTGATTAAGTGCTTGTTACTGGAGAGATCACATGCATACCATACTCTGCTGGACTTTAAGGTATCGTGTGGCACGTTTACAGTGAAAGAGATCATAAAATTTTGTATGCTATTGCTTTCAAATGATGTTTCAAAGAAGTTTTGTCTTAAGACAGCATGTATGGAAGTCTTCAGAGCAGTGAAAACACTTTGAACTTGAGGAAAATTAAGATAGGTCGCAAGCAGCAGAGGCAGAGCCACTTCTGCTTTGCATGCTCCTCTGGTTCTGTTTTATGGCAAAGTGCCCTAGCACATGGCTCTTCAAAAAGCATCTGTTTAAACAATATTGCCTCTATAAACAAAGATTTCTAGTATCACAATGTTTAAAATCTTCTTGTTTTACAACACTATTACAACCTTCAGAAAGGCGCACAGTCATTGAGGGAGTTGTGTGTGTGTGTGTGTGTGTGTGTGTGTGTGTGTGCTTTAATGTGAAATGTCCAATATGAAGTGAAATGAAGTGAAACGCAATTCAGAACAAGATCACGGTTGAACTATGTAGGTGTTTTTCACTTTGAGGGAGAGAGAGGCAGATAACCAGAGGGAGAGCTCCTCTCCACTACTCTATTCTCCAAAGGTCCACAGCAGCCAAGGCTGAGCCCGGGTAAGGCTGGGAGCCAGAAACTCCTTCCAGATCCTTTATGCGGGTGGGAAGAATGCAAGCCCCTGCGTCATCATGGCTGCCTCCCCAGGTTGCATTACCAGGATACTGGAGTCAGGGGCTGGATCAGAAATCAAACCCAAGTATTCCATCACGAGGAGAGGGCATCATAGCCACTGTCGTAATCACTTAGTCAAATATTCACTCTTTTAGTCACGTTTTGAGCAAATATGCTGACTTGTTTTTCTTTGAAGCAGCATCAGCCATTACATAGTAATCCTCTGTATTTCTAAATTTTAATTACATGTCATCCAAAATATTGAAAACGATGATGGGAAAAAACTGCAAAATCATGCCCTAAGATTCTACTCTTTAGTAAAACACAGACCAAAGCAACCAAATAAAGAATTAAAAGTGTTTTGTTGTTGTTGACGATGATGATGTTATTCCCAAAGATACGGGGCTTCTGTAAATTTTGTGCCAATACTCATTTAGGTTAAACTGGCAGGGAGAGCTGGAGAGAAAGCTGCACAATTACCTTTGAACAATGAATTGGCAGATGTTTTGGACACTAGTTGGTACCTAGGATAATCCTCTATTTTGCCTCATTACTTCAACCTAGAAACTGTCTCTGCCTTGCCAGGCAAGTTAGCATCCTCTGTCATAATCTTCCACAGCAATCCATACATCTCATATCATTATATGTGCTACACATATCTTACCTATTTGATAGCTGCCTGCAACACTAGCATCCCATACCAGTTCAAGTCCTGACTGTTCCACTTCTGACCCAGCTCCCTCAACCTGGGAATGCAGTGGAGAAGAAGCCAGCTATTTGGGCCCCTGCCACACATGTGAGAGACCCAGAACAAGCTCCTGGATCTTGGCTTTGCCATGGCCCAGCCCTGTCTGCTATGGCCATGTGGGGAATGAACCAGCAGATGTACAATCCCTCTAGCTTTCAACCACACGTAACCCTCTCATCCCCACCCAATGTTGTGAAAATCCACTTTTCAGATAAATGAAGTTATATATCTATAATATATAAATTTAGATATAAATGAAATTTTATATATATATTCTGTATAGGCAAGACCTTACCTATCTTTTTTGTTGTTGCATGTTTAGGACAGTACTTAACACAGGACCTGCCTCTTAGCATTTCTTCAATGACTGAATGAATAAAGTGCAAACCACTGGGAGATTTTTTTTTTTTTGCCATAGATCAGCCTGCTCTGGTGGCACCACATGGTTTGAACAGAGGAGTGAGAAAGCCTATGTTAAACAATGTGTCTCTTCTACTTCCTCCCCATGAAGCTGAAATTCCACCATTAGGGGATTGCCTTGCTCTGGCAGCATCTGATCAAAGGATACCTGAAAACAACAATCTGTCTTCTTAGAAAAACCTTTCTTAGAAAAAAATGTCTTCATCCCAGGGTAATCTATTCTGGAAGTTAGCTAAGACAAAAGCAAAAGGAGAAGCAAAATGGAGGCACGGAGAGAAGCAGGGATAGAGAGCAATGGCACATTCGTCAGCACACAAGCACTACGTGCAGAAACCTGTTCCTGTGGTTCCGTTATGAAAGTGAAGGCTTACAGTAGCTGGAATGTCAGTTGACCCCAGACAAGAAAAAATAAACAATAGAAGGCTAGGAGTGCTCAGGACAAAATGTGCCTCGTCTCTCACTTCCCTTTGTCTGCTCTTGTTCAGGTGCATCACAGCATGTTAGGAACAACTGTTTTTCATACACCTACCTCCTGTCTCCATAATGCCACTCTGAAAAGCCATTTTGTGTACTTAAAAAACCATAAGGAATAAAGTGTAAATGACAGTTGCTTTGAAAAACAGTTTATAGTGCGTTTCCATGAAAAGTACTGTGGAAAGCAAGCACACTTACTTTTTATTGCTTTTAAAAGGCTCTAGGTTTATGTTGCATGTTTTCACTGAAAACAAAAAACTATTCCCTTTGAAATAAACAATTGAAGTGGAATATGTCAGATGACCATCCTTGATATTCAAAGCACTTGATTTCAATTCGGTAGTGAGTACCAGAGGAAGGCATTTTTGATATACATATTGTAGTAAAGCGTTTGTACATTTCCACATTAGAAAGTTACCATTTACTATGTTACTGACACCAGACAGGTGTACTCCAGAGAATTTTTATTGTCATATTATGTTCTTATACGATAGCTTTCTAGTTTTCAAAAGTGTCTAAGACCCTAATGCACTAGAGAGATTATTCAAATATTAAATACCAAAAGGTCTTAGCATTAAACTTCATGAAATTATCATATTAAACTACTGGCAGATTTTAAAGTTGAAATGGCTAAGGTAATGAATAGATAAAAATTTAGTTTATTCCAGAATGAACCAGAGATTAGGAATACAAAATATACAGAAAAAAGAAACACAAAAGGTACAGAAAAATTAAGAGTTAGTAAATGGTAATTTGGGTCAAAATCAGGTTTAAAAGTTAGCTTGGAACTCTATATGAATCTACCTCTTTTTAGAAAGAAAAGCTTCTGGAACATTCTTTTTGTTTTTTACTCACCCCCACCCAATAACTTTATTCTTTTTTTTGAAATAAGGAATATGTTGTTTTGTCTACTGCCAATTTGCTAGTAAAGATCAGACGTAACAAGAGACCAAGTTAGAGTCGTGTTCAACCATCTTTGCCTGCCGTTCAATGGTCATACTAAGTTCTCTCCCACACTGTTACAGTGAGACGTAAGAAGTCTCTTACATCATCATATGGGAATCATATGACTACATTTAAGTGCTTGAAGAGACAATATCATCAGATGGCGCAGGGAATCTGAGAATATTAATCAAATAGGTAAATAAACCATTGTCTTCTTAAATTTTCACTGTAAAAAATCAATTTTTCTTGCCAAGATTATGTGATCTAGTTAGCAAGCACAAAAACTACTTGAAAACTTAGCTGACTTCTGTTTCTAACAACTGACCCAAGGCACACACAGGGGATTCAGTGAAGGACAGGCTGGTGTGCACACCTGCTGGCCATAATTGTGGTTTAGCCACACACTCACAGTGCAATCCTAGGCAACCTTAGTCACATTACTGAAGTGACGGCTTAAACAAAAGTTGTTGTTATTGTTGTTGTTGTTGTTCTTCTTCTTCTTCTTTTTTTTTTTTTTTAGAAAGGCAGACACACAGAGAGAGAAGGAAAGGCAGAGCGAAAGATCTTTCATCTGCTGGTTCACTCCCCAATGTGGCTCCAAAGTTGAAGCTGAAATCTATCTGAAGCCAGGATCCTGGAGCCTCTTTCCAGTCTTCCACATGCATGCAGGGTCCCAAGGCTTTGGGCAGTGCTCAACTGTTCTCCCAGGCCACAAGCAGAGAGCTGGATGGGAGGTGGAGCAGCTGGGACACATGGGATCCTGGGCATGCAGTGAAAGAATTTAGCCACTAGGCTATTGTTCTGGACCCTTAGACCTAAATTCCATTAATCAATAGAAGTTCACAGAGCTAAGTGCAAGGAAAGCGAAAACAAGGACGTGAGTTTCCCAGCTCCCAAATGAGAAGAGCCATCCACCATCAGCCATGCCCTCCTTGTAACCCTTCAACTTTTAAACAGAGTAGCTACTCAGAATAAGACAGTTTGTGGTGCCATGAACTAGGTATTATTGCTGTAAAAATTAACATTTTATTCAGACCCCATACCCTAATGGAGTAGCTGTAATGGACTGCAATGAACTTTTATTAAAAGTGCAACAAAGGTTTCAGGTTATGTTCTCATTCTATGGGACAGAAGGAGTTCAAGGGGCTCAAGACTGAGAATCAGAACAGGTGAGAACACAGTCTAGGAGAGTTCCTTGCTCAATGTCAACAGCGTTCCACAGCAGCTCAGCTGGCTGACTCATCTCTCCATTTTTGCCTTCCCAAGTGCAGGAATGAATGAGACACGGGTTGCATTTCACACAGGCACCAGAGCACAGTGCTGGGAACAGTTTCTGAAGTGACAAGGTTTCTGCCCTTGAGGCTTGCGTGATCTGAGTGGGAGTGGCTAGTTATTACTCTGCCTTCCACAGATAACAGAAGCACAAGACGTGAAATCATTTGTGCTAACCATACAAGCAGAAGCTGGAGCTTAGAATTCCTGGCTGCCATTCACATGATCTCATTGCAAATTTACACTGAGCTTCTCAGATACATTTCTGAGAGTTTCCTTCTACGTATATTCACATATTGTACAAGTGCTAAATATTGTTTCTGTTTGTATAATATGAATATAATCATATACAAAATATGAATATTGCACAACAGGCACAGTATTTAGCGTCAAACCAAAGTTTTACGTACACATGCTAGCATTAGAATTGTTGCAAGACATTGCATTAATTCTGAGACTCAAGGTTGAACACAGCTGGAATAGAAAAGCAGCAAGTCCCTGAAACTAATCATGTAGTAGTTGTAAGTGAATTCATCAACTTAAGTATGTACTTTCTTACAAGCTAAAGGAAACATGTTTCAGTGCCTCCTAGCTCTTTCTCCTAAGCTATGTCTCGGAAAAATAATTGAAACTGTAGTTGAGTCCTGTCAAAACAATCTGTTTATTCACAACCTCTCTTCAGCCTCTTTGAGTAGTTTCACAAATCATTTCTGATTCTAGCACATATACCAGGAGTCTAATGGTCCGAACCTTAAGAGTTTATGAAAATCCCCCATATGTGTGAAAGGCAAACCCTTCAAATAAAAGGTCATTTCGTTTATGGAAAAGAGAAAAGATAATTTTATACTAAAGCCTATTGCAACATTTTTAAAAACCTGATAAGAACATAAAAATATTACAATATTTATCCAAACAGTACACCTTCTAGCTACTGAAAACATTCAGATTTGTTTGAGATATTTCTTAGTTTTTTTTGTTTTTTTGTTTTTTTTCTATTTTTTAACTAAAATTATAGCTCTGATTAATGTTAAATTGTTGCAGATCTCCATTAGTGAAGATTTCCCACCACAATACATTACATAATAGCAATAATGTGAATTTAAAGCAGGAGTATTTCAAAAACAAAATATGCAAAATATGTTTATCATTACCATTACCTGATATCAATCAATATTTTCCAATTTGTGATGATGATTTATGAAGCAGAAACAAAGCAACACTATTAAGGCATCCTATAATACCTTTACCTAGATTTTACCTAGATAATGGGCGGAAAATGTCATTAATGCTGATTTTTTTCCTCTCATTGTAATGTTTCATACTTAAAAAAACCATAAACATGTTTTTGCTACTTTTTAATGACAGTGTTTCTAAAGATTATATCCAAATTGCTAACATTTTGGTAATACAGAATTCAAGAAACATTAATTCAAACACCAGAGTTTTTCATTTAGTTTACAGTTATTCTTTAGCCATTTTGCTGTGACCATTTTATGTGGGATGTTTTTTAAAGACAAGAAAAAAGGAGTAGAAAAAAATCAGCATGGCAGTAAGACACTATAATTTATCATTGCCAGATTGAAAGTAAGAATGTATTAGAATGAAAGTCACTGTTTTTGACATGCTGGTGGGGAGGGGGAGAATAGAGCAAAAGAGAAAGAAAGAGAGAGAGAGAAAAAAAAAGAAAGAAAGAAAGAAAGAAAGAAAGAAAGAAAGAAAGAAAGAAGAAAAGGATGAAAGGAAGAAAGAAAGAAAAAGAGCAAGGGAAGGAAGAAAGAAAGGAAAGAAAAGAAAGAAATGTATTATTGGAATTGGCTCCTGCTTTTTTATTTGTTTTAAATTTTATTTTTGATAATGTGTATATAGTTGGTTAGGGTGGCAAGGATCAAGTGCTAGGGAAAAGTGAATGAGACCATTGGTTTCCACGCTCTCTTTTTCTCCTTCCTGCAACTAGGGGAAGGGGGAAGATCAGGGAAGCAGCTTTATCCAGCATCCCAACCACCTCAGTACCACCTCAGTACCTCCTTCCTATGGGGTTGGGGAATGGCCACCTGATGTCATACCCGGGTCTCTGATGTGGGATATATTCCGAGGGTTCTGCTCAAGTACTTCCAATAGTTTAATAGTTCTGAAATGCTATTGATCCTGCCAATCCTAGGATGAAGTAATCCTTCCAAGGTGCATTGACTGACATCGGCCACCTTAGAGTCTCCATTCACCCAGATATTTGCTGTCATACTTGGCTTGATAGTCAACAATTTTGTTCTGTTCTCCTTTCTCTGCTATAGTACCAGATATCCTCTGCAACTCCAATGGACTGCCATATCCTCCATGTGCATCTAGGCATGCCTCCACTGTTTGGTCTAAGCCATTTAGGAGGCTCCACTCTGACATATTCAGTCCATGGCCTGACATTATTATATCAGGACTCCAGGTTGGAGTCCTGAATCCAGAGGTTCAGTTGGGGGGATCCTGGAAAAAAACCTTGTGTGATGTGATTCCAGACCTGACCCATGTGTGCTTGCCAGGGTGGGGTCCATCTCTGTCCGCCACTCACATCAGCCTATGCACACACTAGTTGTTGAAATTGCTGGGTCAGTTCTGTCTCCAGCCCCATCTCTTATGTAAACCAACATATGCTGCGGCCCAGCCCAACCATGCCCACCACACACTTGGGCCTCATGTACACCAGTGGGAGCTGCTGCCTAGTTAGGGCAACCCCCAATAATCCCACTAGACCCCCTGCCAGCCCTGGTTCATATGCTTTCCAATATGTGCCACAGACTGGTCTAGTCTGTCTCATATCCTGTTCAGCTTTCAATACACGTCAATGGGCGTTGAAACCAAGCTCAACCCAACCATCTCATCTTCTCACTCTGTAACTCTGTAACTCTGCCTTTCAAATAAAAATAAACAGATCATTTTTTAAAATTGTGATATTTATTATGTGATAAAAAATATTCACATGAAAACATTATTTGTATTTTAATGTCATTTTATTTCAACTGTATCTCTATCAGTTAATATTATTTAAGGCATATCGATAAATATGTATCTGAAACATGATTCTGACATGAATGCAGTTAGTATGCAGACCTTTAAAAAAAAGGAAACTCAAAATTTGAAGTGTGTGAAAGGAAAGAAAGCATGATTAAAAAAGAGAAAGTGAGCGAAATTTGCTTGGATACATTGGGGAATCAAAATTGCAGTGAGTCTTGAAAAAGTGACTTTGTAAAAGCCTTGGAGTAAAATCAATTCTAATTTCTTGAGTGTGCTTGTAACAAGCCGTACAATTTCCTTGTCAGCATAATATTGACAAAGCATTCTGAGTGTATAGGAACTGTGAAAAGAAATGTGCATTAGGTTGACAAACTATAGTTTTAAAGTCTCATCCTCTATAATGGAAGATTCTTAAGTGATTGGTTTTTACACACTGAAGTTCCCCAAATTAAAAATTATTCAATTAAGTTTCTAAGAACATTAGAATTCACTGCAGTTGGGAAAATCATGAACCAGTTTTCCTAATATTTCTATACCTTTATTCATATAACAAACATTTCTTATTAATCAAGAATTAAATTATAACATAATCACATCTATTTATCCCATTTAATCTTGACAGACTGAATAGATAAGTCTTCACAAATGTGATGAATTCATTTTCAGTAATAGGCATGACATGAAATTTTTTGATTTATTTATTTTTATTGGAAAGGTAGATTTACAGAGAGAAGGATAGACAGAGAGAAAGATCATCCATCCACTAGTTCACTTCCCAAGCACCCACAATGGCCAGAACTAAGCTGATCCGAAGCCAGGAGCCAGGAGCTTTTTCGTATTTTAATTTATCCAAGTTCCTATGCCAGTCACAAAGGAGATACAGGGTATGATGAGAATATTATTATGAGCTTAAGATGCACTATAAAGGAACCCACACACACAGCATGAACAAGAAGAATCATTCTAGTGGATCAGATGAGTAGGATTTTCTGGCTCAAGTGATGGGTGTTGTTCCCAGAGAAGACCTGACTAGGTCTTCAAGGGTAATATAATTCGCGTAGAAAGATGCTAGAGAACAATAGCGTTATCTAGCAGTGACACTGACACTGTAACAGCCGCTTTGGTGATGAACAATGGATCAATGGTGCTGCTGTAAAAAATGAAATCGGTGAAGGAGCAGTGGGGAATCCTGGCTGTTCACCCAGGTTTTTTCAATTTCATTCACTGAAGTTTAATGAAACTGCTTGGATCCCTGCGGCTCCGTGACCTATCACTTCCCGTTGTCTCTGACCGTGTCTTCCATTGGTCAGCGTCTGACATGCTTGCTCTGGCCACACTGAGGTCACTCTGCCTCAGAGCCTTTGTACCTGCTGCTTGCTCTTACACCAGGCTCGTTCTCAGGAACTTTGCTGATCCTTCCCATCAATAAACCTGTCCACCCTGTTCCTTCTGTAAGAATAGATCTGAGAAAGCACTTTGTACATTATCCATCTCTTTTTTTTAGTATTTTATTCGTGATTTCATTCCTATCCTTATAAGGCATAATTCTTTCTCACATGAAGACAATTGTTTTTGTTATTTATTCATCACCCATATCTTCTATAAGGAGGTAAAACTTCATTTAGCATAGGCAGCAACTCTGTCGTATTTACTCTAGAACCTAGAGGATGGGCAGGAGAAAATGAATGGTTAAGTATTTATTGAATGAATGAATAACTTCTTAACTAACTTCTTAACTCACAAGTAGTCAAGAACTCTTGGCATGCAATATGGTGAGCATATGCAACAACGGTGAAATAAAATAATCATTTTGAAAATGTGAAGAAAAAAAAGAAAAGATAGTTTCCCTTACCAGGCTCAGAATCTTTGTCTGTAAAATAAAGATTGTTAAGCTAGAGTTATAATTCCCATAGCTTTCCAAACAGTGACTACAAAATGTGTGAGTCTAAGCCTTGCAAGAAAATGTTATTTTTTTTTTGGTGCTGAGGGATTGGGCCATTTCAAATGCCTCAGCAACTTGCCATGGTGGTGTGGAAAATGTTGGTCCTATTCTTAGCCTGGGGGGGAGAAGGAAGTTAGAGCTAGAAGGCAGGAAAGAAAAAAAAAAAAGCTAGGGAGTTAATAGGAGTCCTAGAGAAGGAAGCAGAGAAATGATAAGAGATATCCTTCACAAGGAAAACAAACATTTAAAGAGAGAGGCGTTGGTCAGAGTCAGATTGAGAAGATGAGGCCAGAGGTAGTGCGAAAGAATGTTCCCTTCATGATGTCCGGGATGCCTTTGAAGTGAGACCTCCTTGGGATCTGTGGTGAAGGAGCAGAAGGCACAGGGCTGAAGCAGGGCAGCACTCAGCCTGCACGCCGGAGAGAGGCTCAGGCTGGCAGGGAAACAGAGCTGGCAAACAGAGCGCAGAGCGTGGGGGCGGGCCTTCGCGTTGCCCTTCTTCAATGATTTTCTTTTTCCTTAAATTAAAGGGTGACTTGAAAGCAGAAAGAAGAAGCAATTTCAGGGACATAAAGAACCCTCCTCTTGCATGATGTTCCTTCCACGAGAGAACAACTAAATCCCAAGCATTCCTCGTGGGCTGAGTCCTACTGCTGCCTCAGCTCCCGTGGGCCTCCTCAGCTCACTCTGTACCCTAGAGACCATCATTTCATTAAGTCCTTCGTTAGACTAACTGACATGTTTCTCAGTCAACTCGTACCCATTCTCTTAACACAGCCAAACATTTTAAAATATTTGCTTTTTCAAAAATTACATTTATGTGTTTATTTGAAAGGCAGAGCGTGAGGGGGGGAAGTAGGGGAACATCTTCTATCTCCCTATCCATTGTTTTTACAACTCTAGCAACACTGCCCTTGGCTGCTTGCTGTGTGAAAAACTACCACAAATGTAGTGACGTAAAACGGCACACTTCAATTCTCTCAAAATTGTGTGAGCTTGGACTGCAAGCATGCCGCTGCCTGGCTAATTCCAAACATGCCTCGCAACCTGCTGTCGGTTCAGCTTCTGAACTGCAGTTTCATCTGTGGGATCAGTTGGAGAGAAAGCCATGTCTAATGCTACTCACTGTGTTGGCTTAATTTGTTTCTGCAGCTTTGTTAAACTTTATCTTGGGTGCCTGTTCTCTGGCTGGGTGGGCCTGGGGCCTCTGGGCTCTAGGAGGCCACATCCGTTTCTAGCCATGGGACCCTCTGCGCTGGCCTACTCAAAACGGGTCAGTTTGTGATTGACTCAATATTAACTAATTTGGCACCAGAACCACATTTGGAAATTCTCCACGTCTGTGCCCTAGTCTGTTGGCTAGAAGCAAATGTGTAGTCTGCCTGATTCCACAGGGCAGAACATAAGAAAGCATACATTGGGTGCGAACCATCATACCATTCCTGCCTTTTAAATTTCTATTTATATATGTTTTATTTGAAAGGTAGAGACAAGGAGAAAGAAAGACATTGTTTTCGATCCATTGGTTAACCCTCAGAATGCCTTCGATAGCTGTGGCTGGACACAGAACAGAGTCCTCCACGAGGCAGAAACTCAGGCACTAAGATGTTTTATCTTGTTTACTGGTGTGTACGTGAACAGGAAGCTGAATAGCCAGACTGAAACCAGCGTTTCAATATAAGGTGTCTTGACCATTGCACCAACTCTTTCTTTTTTCAAGAATAAAGATTTATTTCTTTTTATTAGAAAGTCAGATATACAGAGAGGAAGGTCTTCTGTCCACTGATTCACTCCCCAAGCAGCCGCAGCGCTGGATGTGCGCCCATCTGAAGCCAAGAGCCAGGAACCTCTTCTGGGTCTCCCTTGCGGGTGCAGGGTTCCAAGGCTTTTGGCCATCCTGGACTGCTTTCCCAGGTCACAGGCAGGGAGCTGGTTGGGAAGTGGAACCGCTGGGATTAGAACCAGTGCCCATATGGGATCCCAGCGCATTCAAGGCAAGGATTTTAGTCACTAGGCTACCGCACCAGGCCCGCATTGCACTAACTCTTGTCCCTACAAGCCCTTAATTCAGAAATGTGCTTCCTACTTCAGATTTTGTCCACACTGTTGATTCTGTTAGATCCTTCCCTCCCTTCTTTCCTAACCATGTCATGTGACTCACCTTACTTTCACCTCTTTGCATCTTCCTGTCTTAATTATTCTATCAAAAGTAAACGTTGAGCCCAGCAAGAGGTCTCAGTGACTAAATCCTCACCTTGCACAGGTCGGGATCCCAAACAGGCACCGGTTCATGTTCTGGCTGCTGCACTTCCCATCTTGCTCCCTGAGTGTGGCCTGGGAAAGCAACAAAGGACGGCCCAAACCCATGGGACCCTGCACCCGTATGGGAGACCTGGAAGAAGCTCCTGGCTCCTGGCTTTGGATCGGCTCAGCTCTGGGCATTGCAGTTACTTGGGGAGTGAATTAGTGGATAGAAGACATTTCTTAAACCTACCTTTCCAAGGAAAAGATATAAATCTTACAGAAAATTAAATGTCTAGGGCCAGTGAATTAAATAATCGGCTGCACCTGACACCTCGTGCTGGAGTATCGATTCAATTCCGGAACACCCGCTTCAAATCCAGCTCCCTGCTAATGAGCTTAGAAAGGCAGCAGATGATACTCACCTGTCCAGCAGGTGTCCTCCGTTGTTTCTCTTCATTAAGCCTTCCCAGCATGCTCACCGCTCCTCTCTGCCTCATGTCATTCTTCCTCCTAGGAAGACAAGAAGCCTGAGCAGTGGATCCCCGGTAAAGTCGTTGGTGCCAGAGGCAGTGCACGAGGAAGCCCAGTGGTAAGTCCTGCACATCCCAGCTCTGAGGAGTGCTCCTTCCCCTGCCTTTATCCTGCCTCATCTAGTGACACCAGACTCTGCCAATATCTCACAGAAACAGAGTCTTGCCCACTTTCCTTATAACTCAGCCACCTTGGCAATACCCTAATCTGTATCTTTCAACCAAAGTCTAGTGGGGCAAGAGGAGGGGAGCCAAGACCGAGCACCTCGCCCTATTCAGCCTTCCTTGCTGAAAGGTCCCAGCTCCTCATTTCCCCTACCTCCTTGGCCCCCATTTTGATGACACGGTTCATGTTAAGCTTCTTTTTGCAACCACTGGGCCATTGGTTCCAGCTCCCTCCTGAATTTTTCTAGGCTAGTGAGAGCAGGCCTCCTAGCCATTATGACCCAAGGGAACCCTTTTTCTTGCTTGCTAAATTATGGGAGTTTTCTCTGCCCACCTGGTTGAGATCCATCTGCCCTATGGTTGGAGCCAATATAGGCCTTGTTAGGTTCATTAAACCCAGGGCTCTCCAGTCACCACTGCCCTCCACTGCAGGGCCTGAGGCCTGAAATGATCAAAGTCTGAAATTCTGCAGCACTTTCTAAAGCGTTGTCAATTGCTAAGTGATTGTGAACAGTTATTTACAGTATTCAGTAATACTTCTGTGGCTTCGGACAAAACGTGGTTAGTTCTGTACTTGAGTGGTTTATCTGAATCTTAATGATGCTGACATGTGCTAATCCTTTAGCCAAGGTTGTTCTGGGCTATTGTAGCTGATTGAAATAATGAGAATTTCTTGTGTCTTGCGGAAAGTGTCAGGCATTTTTCTGTTGCTGTTGCTGGGCCTCAATAACTTGGGATAACTTGAGTCTTAAAGGAGCTAATGTCCGTTTTTGATGATTGCCTACCTTGATTCTGATTAGATCTGACCTACGGCTTTGGTTAATGTGCCCAGGGGAAGAGTACATTATCAGCCTATTTTTATTTTAACCAAATGTTTGGAAGCTCTGACAATGCTTTAGATTCAGAATGGTTAAGCTTATTCTGCTGACTGGGGTCTCTAGTAGGATTCCCCGAAGTCTCAAAGAACAAGATGTTCAACTTGGAGAGGTAATTGTTATTGAGTTAAATTATGCAGATTGCATTGGAGGTTACAGAATGATGACAAATTTACATTGTACCTATGTAAAATTTCACTCTTTCATGTACTGCTCTTAGTCATTGTTAATGAGATGCGGTCTCAGAGCTAATCCTATGCCCCACAGCTGTTTTTACCAATCACAGGTGGTCGGTGTGTTGTGTCAGGCATGTATTGGTGAGGGCAGTGGGAATGTGTACTCTCTCCCTCCAGTGCCAGTGTCAAACCAGGACCTTGTTGGCACTCAGACAGAAAGCTGACTACTGTTCTTCCTTACCACATTCCCATCCTGCTCTCAGTTCCTCCCTTCCAGGCACCTAGAGTCCTGGCACTAAGGACTGAACTGTAGTTGGGGTGAGCAGCCACTGGGGGCCTCTCCTTTGAGCAGGACAACCACATCTCAGATAAGGAGTTACCTAGTAGGTGTGTAAAAGATGCATGAGCCACAGCTGGCTAAAAGAAGGAAAAAATAATGCAAAAGATCTTTGTCCCAAGCCAGCAGGCATACAGATCAGATTCTTCAAAGGGGGACAACAGGCTCAAGCTAGCATTGAACAGCCAGGCATTATAACCAGATAAAAATATAGATCAAGGCACAAGGGAAAAGGGGAGGGGTGCAAAGGGTAGAGGTTGGCCTGGCACTATGGTGCTGCCTACAGTGCCAGAATCCTGTAGGGGCACTGGTTTAGTCCTGGAAGCTCAACTTCCAATCTGGCTTGGATAAAGCAGTGGAAGATGGCCCAAGTCTTTGAGATGGAGAAGAAAATCTCCAGATTACTGGATTCAGCCTGGTTCAGCCGTAGCCATTTACTCATTTGAGGAGTGAACCAGTGGGTGAAAAGATCTCTCTTTCCCTGGGTGTGTCTGTGTCTTATGTGTCTTTCTCTGTGTAATTCTTTTGAAAACACATTTAAAAATAAGAGTTTGGGGAAAGGTTGGGGGAGTCCTAGAGCCTATGAAACTGTGTCATAAAATGAAATAAATGTAGTTTAAAAAAAAGAGGTCACTAATACTCTGATGATGCTCACTAAAAAATAAATAAAAAATAAATAAGAAGAGGAGGAATGGATCCACTTGGTGATGGATTCAAGCTCTGGATCCATTCCTGTGCTCAGGAGCTTTTGTTACTTACAGCAAATAAACTTGTTTTCACTTTAAAAATAAACAAATAAATCTGTCTTTTAAATAATAGCAAATGCCATCAGATAACTTCTCCCATAGCATATTTCCATAGATTCTTTGACAAATGATCTTTTCAAATGTCCCTTGTAGACATGCGTATCAAAAAGTTTCTGCACCAAAATAAAATGACCTGAGTTCTTTCTTTATATTTATTCCCTTTATTTGAAAGAGATAATGAGATCTTCCCAATCACTGGTTCACTTTCCAAAAGTCCACAGCAACCAGAACTGGGCAGGACTAGGTAGGTGCCAGGCATCTGGAATCTTCTCTCACATAAGGGTCAGAAGGACCCAGATCCCTGAGCCGCTCAGGATGCCATTAGCAGGAAGCAAGAGCCAGATTCAAGGAAAGGCACTCTGATAGGAACATGTGTGTCCCAAGTGAGATTTTTAACCTGTACTTCTGCACTTGCATTAAATATCTTAATATGTTCCTAGAGCAGTGTAATCAGCCCCATAATCTAGAGCATTTTGATCAGTTTGGACAGAAAGCCCATACCCATTAGCAGACTTTGCCCATATGTCTCGCACTAGCCCTGGGCAACTACTACTACTAGTAGCCTATTTTCTGTCACTATCAACTTGCCTTGTCTAGATCTTTCCCATAAGCAAAATCACACTGTTCCTTCTCTGTTGTGACTAGCTTCTTCCATTTAGCACGTTCTGAAGTTCATCCATGTGGTAGCATTTACTGCCAAACAGCCTTGCATTGTCTGCACCGTTGCGTTCTATTTGTATTAACTGACAGCCCCTTGGGTGATTTTCTGTGGCTTGTTGTTATGAATAATCTTTTTGTAAACATTCATGCACAAGTTTTCGTATGGAAATATATTTTCACTTTTGTTGAGTATATCCCTAAAAATAGAACTACTGAGTCACGTGTAATCCTCTGTTTAACATTTTGCAAACTGCCAAACCATTTTCCAAGTGCCTGCAACATTTCACACTCCCACACGCCACATGTGAGAGTCTCAGTGTGCATATACACTTGTCAATAATTTCTAGTATACATCTTTGTCACAGGCATCTTACTTGTGTCTCATTGTGATTTTCATCTAGATTTCCCTAATGCTGAACAGCTTACATTCTTGTTGGATAGTTTTTATATTTTCATAGGCTACAGGTGTATTCTATTATTTCCCTTTTTACTTTAAAAATGCATTTGTTGTTTTTATGTGAGAAGTAGAGAGAAAGAGAGAGAGAGAAAGAGAGAGCATATATCCCATCCACTGGTTAATTCCGCTAATGCTCACAATTATGCAGGGATGTGTGAGATTGGAACCAGAAGCCAGGTCCATACATGGGTAGCATGGACCCAAATACTTGAGCTATCACCGGCTACCTCCCTAGGCATACATTACCGGGAAGGTGGGATCAGATGTGAACTGAACCCAGGCAGTCTGAGAAGGGATGTGGGCATGCATGGTGATGTATTAATTGCTGTATCAATTCCCCCCCCACACACACACACACAAAAACCCACCCCTGCCCCAATTTGATGTAGGGTTAGTCTTCTTAAATTACTTAGTTCATATTTTTAATATATTCTGACTACAAGTACCTTTGTGATAGAAGCCTGTCTAGGATTAGAAAAGAAAAAAATATTCCCAGAATGAAATGTGTTCATTATCTCTCTTATTAGCTTGTAACAGCTTCAGCTTGTCGGCACAGTGACAGTGTTAGCCAAATGAAAGACAGCTCAGGAGGTGTGTGTATTAGGGGAAATTAATTAGCTGTTATCAGTAACCATGTATGCAAGCATAGTTTTGTGTCAGTTCCTAGATAGCCCCCATATAGCTTGAAGACATCCAATCAAAAATGTATACAAGCACATATGAGGACAGTGGAGCTAAAGAAAGAAAGATGCGGAAACACTCGTTTGTGTTTGTGACCCAGTGTTTTTTAGGACAAACCCACCTGGGCATATACCAGCACAATAATAAAAGGCTACTTCCTGTTAAAGGCTGTGCTGCCTCATCCCTGCCGATGGGTCTCACTGCATCCTGTCGCACTGATCTGTACCTCTCTTCTCTCATTCTGCTCATTGTCCTTTTGCTTTATTGATGGTATTATTGATCCAATCC
Source organism: Ochotona curzoniae (assembly GCF_017591425.1). Taxonomy (NCBI): domain Eukaryota; kingdom Metazoa; phylum Chordata; class Mammalia; order Lagomorpha; family Ochotonidae; genus Ochotona; species Ochotona curzoniae. Next base: position 18,622,834 of record NW_024465582.1, on the reverse strand, counting down.
AGTTTATTTCCTCTGTTAGTTGGACTTTTCATCCAGTATCAAAGTGACCATATCCTTAAACAATGAAATAGTATTCAACCTGAAGGAGGACAACCCTGACACTTTCCACAGCATGGGTGGATTTATAGGACCTTATGGTAAACTACATAAGCCAGGTACAGAATGGTCTTCCATAATTTTAATATAAAGCGAAAATGTTTCCTATGTACAGGCTCAAGGTCATAATGATACTTCCTACTCTTTCTACTCTACCTTCTGCCCCTCTCACCTTCTTCTCCCTTTGTTTCTTATTTTTCCCTTAATTTTTGTAATGACATATGTTCAGTTAACTTTATAATCAGAAGCTTAACCCTCAACTAAATAAAGAATGCAACAAGTGGTAAGCAGAAAAACTGGTTTTTCAGGAGGGTATATAGGAGCTATAAGTAAAATCTCATCAATTTGAACTCAGATGTAGAGAGTGGAATTAGAGGAAGAGAGTGGGCAAGGGGACAAAATGAGGAGCTGATCAAAGTTGGTTTGGGACTCACTGCACACAAGTAGTTATAGTCCACAATAGTGTGGTCTACAGTTCTCGTGCAACATAACAAAGTAAATTTTGAATGTTTCACATAGAAAACTTGGGTTGTGACAGGTTTTGTAGCCTAACAGGATAAGCCACTGTCAGCAGTGCCATCATCCCGCCTGAGTGCCAGTTAAAGACCCAGTTGCTCTGCTTTCTACCCGGCTCCTTGCTAATGAGTCTGGGAAAATAACAGATGGCAGCCTGAGTCCTTGAGCCCTGCCACTCACATGGGAGACCCAGACAGAGTTCTCGGCACCTTACTTTATCCAAGTTCGGTCTGTTTTTTTTTTTTCAGGAATGAGTCCAAATAGAAGATCTCTATCTCTGTAACTGTGTCTTTCAATAGATAAATCTTCAAGAAACTAAAATAAGCAAGATAGTAGAAATGCTAATTGGTTTTATCATGTCACATTGTATCCATTTAGCAAAATATCACATCTCCTACAAACAACTACAATTATGATTTGTCAATCAAAAATGGTTTTTTTTATTAAAAAAAAGAAGCCCTTCTTAACCTACATTTTCAAAGTTCTTATTTGTGTATTTTCTTTCAAGAATTTCATTCATGCTTACATTTAGGTCTGTGTAAATCAGATGTCCATTTTTACCTTTTTGCATGTATGCATTTGATTCTGGTATCATTTGTTGAAAGGATCATTTCTTTCCCTTTGAATTTCCCTATCAGCTTTCTCAACATCAATGGAATCATTGGTGTAAGTTACTTCTAAACTCCGATTCCTATTCCATTGGTTTATATATCTGTTGTTATGCCAGTGCCACACTTAGTTACTGCGACTTTGTAGTACATTTCTAAATTGCATTCCACTGTGATATTTTTCAAGATGTACCTGCTCTGTTTAGCTCACATACATTACTTTGAATCCTTGAGAATACATATTCCCATTTAATCTTCCATAGTTCCAGATAAATAACTCTTTTTCTCAAAAGCCAGACCATTCATCCCCTTGTTGTCACCCCAAATTATCACTGATGATAATCAAGAGTGAGTCCAAAGAACAGCTGAAAATTAAAGATGAGATGGAAAGCAGATCTTGTTGAAAGAAAATGACAGATTTGGGTCACCACAAAGTTTTTGACCAGGATATTATGGGAACAAAGTGACTGCGCAATGAAACATTAGATCATAAATCTTAGAATAAATGTCTGAGACATTTCCCTTGTGTTTCCCTTTTACTCTTGTGGTCCAAAGAAATGGTATTGACTAGGTTACTTTTTTTTCTCAGATTATTCCGAAATGAACCGAATCTATGTTGTTTTTCGTGTTCTTGTGGACCCTGCCCTTTGAGATTTTGTATCAGTTAACAATTCAGAACTTAATGTTTTTTTTATGCTCAAAAGAAGAGTTGCAATTTGCATATGCACTAATCTTGATACAGTGCAGTAAAGGTATTCATAGATTAATTTTTCCAGAATTCATGTCTGTGTGCCAACTGCATTTATCCACATCAGACCCTGTCAGGTGGTCAGCAAAAGTGATTCTTCTTACAGAAGCAGAAAGTTGCAAGAAAGGAATTGACCTTGGCTTTGATGACTAGCATGGAAGGGATGGAGTGAGAATCACAGTGTAGGATGGTAGCCTCCCAGGAACACTGGTAGGGGTTGAATTTTTTCCTGGAGTGATGGCAGCTGCGAGCCAAGGAGCAACAAGGGTTGGCGACAGAAGGAAGTGAGACAAGGTTCTCTTCTACTAAGAGCAGAAGGAGCTTGACCTGGTGATAAACTTGACTCTGTATATTTAGGATGAACTTGAATTTCTCTTTCATATGACAGGCCTTTAAATGTTTAAAATAGAAGCATTTGGTACAGTGGTTAAGGCACTATTAGGGACACCTCCATCCAACACAGCTCCGCTTACACTCCATCTTCCTGCTTTCCTGCTAATGTGCCCAGGGAGGCAGCAAGCAATGGCTCAAATGCTTGAACACCTGCTACCCATGAGGGAGATCTAGATTGTGTTCCAAGATCCTGACATTGTACTGGGTCAGTCCTGGCTGGTACTGGCATTTGGGAAATAAATCAGTGGATGAAAGACATTCACAGTCAGTCTCTCTCTCTCTTCCCTCACTGCCTCCCTCCTTCCCTTTCCTCCTCCTTCCGTCACTTTCCCCCTCCCTCCCTTACTTCTCCTCCTCCACATTCTTTCCTTCCTTTCAAAAAAGTACAAAAAATTAGGAATCATATAGCTAACCCCCACGTTATTTTTTCTTCTAAGAGTTTTGAATGTTCCTTATAGATCATGCCTTCAAAACCATTTGCTCTCCTTATTGAACAGTTGTCAGTGAATTAGTGTCTTTCTTCATATAAGAATCAAAGGCCAAGCCTACAGCATCGATTAATTAGAGCAAATGACAACAGAACCAGTTCTTTTGTTGCCATGGATACTTCCTCTGAAATAGAACCATAGGAATATGGTGAAGTTTTGGAGCCATTAATTTTTTCATTCTTGTAAAAGAATACAGAATTCCCCCCCCCCCAAATTGCAGGGAATTGGGGAAAGCAAAGACAAATGAATAAATAACTACCTACTCAATAGACTAAGGAACCAAAGAATCCCAGCAAGTTGGAAAGAAAAGACAAATTATACAACAGCAAACAGAATACATTTAAATAAAAATGCAACACATACTCTATAGAATTTTTTTAAAGATTTATTTATTTTGATTGGATAGGCAGATATATAGAGAGGAGGAGAGACAGAGAGGAAGATCTCCATCCGATGATTCACTCCCCAAGTGATTCACTCCCCAAGTGACCACAACGGCCAGTTCTGCACCAATCCAAAGCAAATAGCCAGGAGTTCTTCCGGGTCTCCCATGCAGGTCAGGGTCCCAAGGCCTTGGGCCATCCTCAACTGCTTTCCCAGTTCACAAGCAGGGAGCTGGATGGGAAGTGGAGCCACTGGGATTAGAACTGGCGCCCGTATAGGATCCCAGTGTGATCAAGGCAAGGACTTTGGGTCTGGCATGGTGGCCTAGTGGCTAATCTATAGGATTTTAAAATGCATACTACTACCAGACACTTGATTCAAATATTAGATGTCTCCAGTGGTCTAAAGATGTTAGATGTTTTCTTGGTCTAAAGATTCTTGGTAGTCACCTGTTGGAGCTGTGGGTCATGGGTTGGTTCAGTAAATTGGGCCACCAGCTTACAGGATCCAGGTAGTGCGTGTGTGCCCTGGTCCTCTGGGCAAAGCCTCCAGTCCTTGTGAAGGTCTGACCTCACGCAGAGAGATCCTGTGTGTTTAATGTGCTTCTTCCCAACCTTCCAGGTCTGGTTTTTATTTTCCTCAGCCGGCTTTGGATGCTCTCTAGAAATAATCCAGGAAATACAAACTACTGGTGGGAATTTCACCTGAGTTCAGTAGGTTAATATTTTGTATTTACAAGGGCAAAGTGTAAGCTGATAATTGGAAATTATAATTTTTCCTTACTAAAGATGACATTAAAACTCACACACACAAAACATTATGGCAGTTTGGAAGCAAGACCGTGGGAAAAAGCAATAGTTTTTATGTACTGTAACCGCAATTTTTAAAGTTTTTTTTAAATGGGTCTGCTATTTTCATTTTACACTGGAATTTTCAACTTATGTAACCAGCCCTGATTACAAGATTACAAACAGCAGTTTCTCAATCTTTTTTTAAAAAAAATTCTCATAATATTAGATGAAAATTCTCCTTGGCAGTGGATTTTTTTCAACTTTATAATAACTCATGGACTTAGGTTTTTCTCATCTCTTCATTCATTCTTTTTCTTCTCTTGCTCTCTCGCCCCACCCCACCATAATACATATAAAAACATGTTAAATATTTCATTCTACATTCAGTTACTAAAAGTGTGCATCTGCTTATAGTTTTCTTCTTATATAACCCAATCAGTTATAAGTATAAAACATTTTAGAATGTCTTGTTCTTATATAGTTTTCTTTATATATATATATAGAAATATATTTTTCTATATATATATATATTTATATATATATAAATATTTTTCTATATATATATATAGAAATATATATAGAAATATATATATTTCTATATATTTCTATATATATATAGAAAATTGCATATATATAAAATTGCATATATATAAAATTGCATATATATATAGAATTCTATATATATATAGAAATATATATTTATATATATATATATAAAACATACCTATATGTAATTCTCAGATAGTTCTGATCTTTATTGCTAGATCCTGCTTTGATACAGTCCTTTCATTTATTACTAAGATAACTCCACCAACAATATCTTCTCTACATTGGCCTTTAAAATATGAATTTTGGGGCCCGGCGGCGTGGCCTAGTGGCTATATTTACAGCAGCACAATCTACAATAGCAAAAACATGGAAACAAACCAGATGTGCGTCCAAGGAAGAGTGGTTAAAGAAACTGGTATATCTACTCCATGGAATATTATTCAGCTATTAAGAAGAATGAAATTATTCTATTTACAACCAGGTGGTCCCAACTAGAAACCATTATGCTGAGTGAAATGAGTCAATCACAAAAGAACAAATACCATATATTCTCTCTCATATAAGGAAGCCAACATGGAAAGTGTAACTCCAACAGTCCAATCTATCCTGGTTTTTATTTTATTTTTGATTGTCTGGTTTTTTGGCTGTATCCCATGTGTTTTGATGTTTTCATTTCAGTTTGGTTGCTTCCAAATAATCTCTATTCTCTAGTAGAATTCATCATGTGCTCATGAAGTATATGATGGCATCATTTCCCCCCCAAAAAAAGATTTATTTATTTATTGGAAAGTCAGATATACAAAGAGGAGGAGAGACAGAGAGGAAGATCTCCCATCCAATGATTCACTCTCCAAGTGAGCGCAATGGCCAATGCTATGCCGATCCGAAGCCAGGATCAAGGAACTTCTTCCTGATATCCCACATGGGTGCAGGGTCCCAAAGCTTTGGGCCGTCCTCGACTGCTTTCCCAGGCCACAAGCAGGGAGCTGGGATGGGAAGTGTAGCTGCCTAGATTAGAACTGGGACCCATATGGGATCCCGGCGAGAACTTTAGCCGCTAAGCTATGATTCCGGGCCCCATTGACTTTTATAGTTACCCTTTTTCCATAAAATTGCATAATCTTCAGTGACAATTTGACTCTTCATTTTTAATTGTCTTCTATTTCTTTCGCTCAATTTACTGCTCTACTCAGTCTTCCAAAACGTACAGACTAAACTCCGACAAGTGGGCATCTGTGTCTTCTTTCAGATCTTATACAGAACATTTCAGCTTTTCCTCATTCAGTATGGTATTAGCTAAAGCCTTCTTACATTTGACTTTTATTATATTGAGGCACATCCCTTCTATAAATAATTTATTCAGAGTTTTTATAATGAAAGAATGTTCAATGTTATGCATTTCTACATTTACCAAGACAATTATGATTCTTATTTTTCATTCTTTGATGTGGTATTAATGGTAATTGATCACTGCATCCCTAAGATGAAATGCCACTTAATCATGATGAATACTATTTTTTAAAGATTTAATTTTCCAGCCCAACATCATAGCCTAGCGGCTAAAGTCCTTGCCTTGAACGTGCCAGGATCCCACATGGGCGCCGGTTCTAATCCCAGTGGCTCCACTTCCCATCCAGCTCCCTGCTTGTGGCCTGGGAAAGCAGTCGAGGATGGCCCAAAGCCTTGGGATCCTGTACCTGCATGGGAGACCTGGAAGAGGCTCTTGGCTTCAGATTGGCTCAGCTATTGCGGCCGCTTGGGGAGTGAATCATCGATGGATGGCAGATCTTCCTCTCTGTCTCTTCTCCTCTCTGTAAGTCCGCCTTTCTGATATAAATATCTTTAAAAGAAAGATTTATTTTTCATTTATTTTCCAATAAAAATAAAATATCTTTAAAGAAAGATTTATTTTTCATTATTTTTATTGGAAAGGCAGAGTTACAGAGAAGGAGAGACAGAGAGAAATATCTTCCATCTGCTGGGTCATTTCCCAAATGGCCACAGCAGTGGAAGCTGAGCTCATCCAAAGCCGGCAGCAGGAGCCTGGTGCTTCTTTCAGACACCTCTTGTGGATTTTGGGTCCTACGGCTTTGAGCCGGCATCTAATGCTTTCCCAGGACATAAGCAGGGAGCTGGGTGGGAAGCAGAGCAGCAAGGACATGAATTGGAGTCTATATGGGATCCTGGTGCTGGGAGGTGGAAATTTAGCCAATGGAGACTTTACAGCCAGGCCCTAATCATGATGAATAATCTTTCATATCTTTATTTTTTAATTTATTTTTGTTATATTTTTATTTGAATTTTTTGAATTTTGTAGTACAATTTTGTATAGACTAGGATTTCCCCCCAAACTTCCACCCCTCAACAGATTTTCCCCATGTTGCTACAATAGTGTAGGCCTTCATAAGGAGGCATAATTCCATCAGCCTCTTATTTACGTGTGCCCCGACATTGCTGGTAGAGACAGTGTCAGACAGGCCAGCATCCCATTGTCTAACATTTCCAACAGTTTCATTGTGAGTCCATCTTTTGTTTGGAAGCAGGAACGCATGTTGCATTGTACCCCCACGTCTGGATATGGTAGCCCCCAGTACATGATGAATAATCTGTATAATGAGTTTTTGGATTTGGTTTTCTGGTATTTTTTCAAGGGTATTTGTGTTTCTATTCATCAAACATATTGTCTTTTATCATGTTATATGATATTTGTGTATATGTACATATTTTAGCTTAAAATATAACAATTTTTAACATTTTCCACTTTCATGTACTATATAGATATTAAATTTACACACATATACATTATTTTTCCTTAAAACCAAAGACATAATCATAAAAAAATGAGATATTCATAATAACATGAAAGAAGGGTATATTCATGAAGTTAAATTTTTAAGATGTATTTATTTTTATTGGAAAAGCAGAATTACAGAGAAAGAGACAGATAGATCTTCCATCTGCTGGTTCACTCCCCAAATGGCCCAAAACAAGCAGAGTTGTTTTGGTCCAAAGCAAGGAACCAGGAGCTTCTTCCAGGTCTCCCACGTGAGTGTAGGAGCCCAAGGACTTGGGCCAGCCTCAGCTGATTTCCCAGATTAGAACTGGAGCCACCAGAACTTGAGTCGATACAAATGGCATGTAGGTTTACTGTGTATACTATGCCAGCCCCCATCATGTTTCATATTTGCTTTTGGTGTCAGGATAATTCTGCCCCTCAAGAAGGAGTTTGGAAGAATCTCTTTCTTTTCAGTTCTTCTACCTGCTGGCTTACTCCCCAAGTGGCCACAGTTGCTGGGACTGAGCTGATCCAAGCCAAGAGCCAGGAGCCTCTCCTGGATCTCCCACAGAGGTGCAGAGGCCCAAGGCCTTGAGCCATTCTCTACCACTTTCCCAGGATACAAAAAGGGAGCTGGAATGGAAGTTTAGCAGCTGGGACACGAACTGGCGCCTGTATGAGATCCTGGTGTGCTCAAGGTGACGATTTAATCATTGAGCCATCATGCTGGATCCTCTTTCTGTATTTCTCATAGACTGAAAATAATAAATATTTGAAGAGACAAATTATGGTCTCTTAAATCATGGTCTCAGAATAAAAGAAAAAACTAAATTGAGCAGTTAGTAAAAGGAGCACTACTTTTTAAAAAATACGTCCTTCGCCAAACTTTCGAATATAGACAAACCATAACTTTTGGATCTCTAAGTTAAAATTAATAATGTTATGACAGAGCAGTCAAGTAAAATATTTTTATGTCAAGCACAAAACTAGGAAATGCATTCAAGTTACATTATTTACCTTCTTTGCTGAGCCTTACACTCCGGACCATTGCTTTCATCCTTTAAACTCACAATCTAATAAATTCCATGGCGATATGAAAAAAAAAATCATGTTTAGAATTAAATCTTAAGAATTCTAGATAATAAACCAAGGGGTGTTGCACTGTAAATTATTTTTATCGCCTCTTAACCAAAGACTTCATGTTTTTAAAATGAACGAGTCATATGCTATGTGAGTGTGCGAAGTCATAGCCTGAATCTTTACAGGCAAGATTTTGCCTACGCAGGAAAAACAGAATTAAGAAAGCCTTGGGGAACAGTAAAATTAAAAACAAAAATAGAAAACACCCTGTTTTGCTTTGGTCAAAAACGGGAAATGGGGTTGTGTAAATAAAATAAGCTAAGTGTGAGTAAGAAAGACACTTGCAGTGCTTATGTTAGAACTCAAGAAGTTAGTGTAATCACCAACAAACTATATTTGTTGATGTCTCTAAGTAATAAAAATTTTAAAAATATATGAGCATATCTTTGCTATTTAATCACAACTAATCAGCTAAGTATAAAGAATATGAAGAAATGCACTAGGAAATGAAGTTTTGGAGCATCATACCTGAAAGGGGAAGATTGGTATGTGGAGTTCATGTGGTCTAGGAAAAAGAGAAAGAGGACCAGACTGCTTATGGCCCCTTCCATTTCTCCAAAAATGTTAACAAAGGACCTTAATAGCACATTTCTGGATGCAGTTTTTGTGCATCTGAAATCAGATGTTCTAGATTCACATTGAGTCTCCTTGGGGAAGAGCCACCATTTACCTGCATACTCACAGTTCTGATCATTTTTCAGCCACAATTTATGATATTGATTGATGACTACTGATATACTTTCTCAAAGAACATTAGCTTCTTAGGCAATCATTGTGGCACAGTGAACTGTACTGCTCTTTAGGATGTCTGCATTCCATATCTGAGTGCTTGCTTTGAGTCCTGACTTTGCTTCCCCCTAATTCTGGAAAGGCAGTAGATGATGTTTCAAGTATGTGACACTCCTTGCCACCCATGTGAAAGAACAGGCTTCTGGTACTGGCTTTGGCCATTCCCAGCCCTCCAGACTGAACTAGCAGATGCGAGATCTCTACCTCAGTTTTTCTTCCTCTCTTCCTGTCACTCCGCCTGTCAAGTAAATAATTAAATCCTTAAAAACTAAAAGAAAGTCAAATCTTATGGAAAAATTATTACTCTATGAAAAAAGATACATGTGGCATCACTTATGAAATGAAATAATAAAATGTCATTTTCTTGGCAGAGCCCATGAGAATTGCTTTTATTGAGAGACAAGCAATTCTAAATGTCAGTAATAAAATACCTTTACACTACAAAAAATGTGGATTTTTTATTGTTGATTTAGATTAAACATCAAGCCAAGTTCTCTGATTTCTGTTGAAATTTAATAATATATAAGAAGACAGCATGTTGGCTCATTTTGATTACTTAATAACATTGTGTCTTTCATAAAATTGAAGTGGAAAGATAGCAATTATAGGCACTGGCATGGTGATGCAGCCAATTAATCCAGCTGGAAAAGCAGCAGGTGTTGGCTCCAAGATTGGAGTCACTGCCAGTCACCAGGAGACCTGGAAGGAGTTCCAGGGCTTCTGACTTCAGCCAGTCCCAGCCCTGGCACCAGGGGGCATTGGAGGAATAAACCAGTAGATGGAAACCTTCCTGCTTCCTTTCTTCCTTCCTTTCTACTCCTTTGTCACTCTGCCTTTTAAACAAGGGAACAGATACTACAGTTACACCAAGAGCCCCCAACAATCTCACATTCAGTGTCCTGTATTCATTCAAGATTAAAAGCTCAATTTGTATGATTTTGTTTAATCTCTGTAATACTGATTATTCCAAATAGATTATTTATATACAGGAATGCACAAATAGATTATTTATATACAGGAATACACAACACCAGAAGTGTATTTCAGAAGTGATCTGAAACTAATCCCACGCACAGAGCATCATTTTGGTGAGCATAACACTTAAAAGCTACTAGAATTGATCCAGATTTGACAGTTTTGTAATTTCCTGATGTAATGTGAAATGGGATTTGTAGGGATCTCTGGACTGCAATCTTAGGTTTCAACCTTTTCCTGAGAACAAAAGGAAAAAACTAAGGACATCTAAGTGAAACATGGCCTCTACTTAAAATAATGTATACAATAATGTTAATTGTGACAAGTGCATCATTCTGACTTAAGGTATTGGTAATATCAATATAGAGAAAACAGTGTGTTGGTGTAAAGGAATTTTGCCTTATTATAAGTTTTATGTAAGTCTGAAATTCCTGTTAAAGTTTTCATAAGGTTTTTAAAAATATTATTGCTGCCACATGTAAAAAAATTCTTTGAAATTAAAATCATGAAAACTTTTTTACAAATTATTAATGAATATTTGTTCCCCAATGAGGCTTTGTACACGAGGAAAAATTTCTTTACATCATAAAAATTATTCATACACATATTTCAGAGTTTTAGAAGTTATGGAAAAATAGACATTTAATAATAATGTTTCTAGTTACTACTGCAACAGACTACTATTTGGTTATAATTTTTATTTCTTTTCTTTCAGTAGAAAAGACATCCCTGAAGTTTAAAAGTATCAGGCCATTTTTTCCCCTTTCTTTGTTGTTACTCTTATTTTTCATTTTTTCTCTGACAGAATTTAGTCTTCAAAATACTTATCCATTTTTATTTGAAAGGCTGATTTACAGAGAGTGCGGAGAGACACAGAATGAGAGAAGTCTCTCCTGTCGCACTCCCCAGATGGTTGCAGTGACCAGAGAGGAGCCCATCAGAAGCCAGGAGCCAAGAGCTTCTTCTGGGTCTCCCATGTGGGTAGAATCCTAGGAACTGAGCCATCCTCTGTTGCTTTCCCAGGCCATAGGCAGGAACCTGGATTGGAACTGGAGCAGCTTGGACACAAACCAGCACTCATATGGGATACCAGTGCTGTAGTTACAAGATTCTCTTGATAAGCCACTGGGTCAGCTATAACTGATAGAATTTATGCAATAATGGAAAATTCTCATCTTTCCATTTATGGATTCTACTATTATTTCTTTGAGTCTTAGTCTGTTTTTCTACTGGTATATCAAAACAGCACTATAGGGGTAAATTATAAATAAGTTTATTTCATCTTACAGTTGTGTGGCAGCTGTGTTATAGCAGATTCTGGTGAGGGCTTTAACCTAGCCTCAGATAAGATGGAATAGCAAAAAAAAAAAAAAAAAAAAAAAGCAGAGGGGCCTGGTGCCAAGGCCTAGCAGCTGAAGTCCTCACATTGAATGCGCTGGGATCCCATATGGGTACCAGTTCTAATCCCAGCAGCCCTGCTTCCCATCCAGCTCCCTGCTTGTGAACTGGGAAAACAATCAAGGACAGCCCGAAACCTTGGAACCCTGCACCCAAGTGGAAGAACTGGAGGAAGTTCCTGGCTCATGGCTTCGGATTGGTGCAGCACCAGCCATTGCGGTCACTTGGGGAGTGAATCATCAGGCGAAAGATCTTCCTCTCTGTCTCTCCTCCTCTCTGTATATCTGACTTTGGAATAAAAATAAATTTTTAAAAAGTCAGCACATAGAGGAAGAATGGATTTGTTTCAAAATAACCCATTGCCTTATAAAATGAATTTATTCCTTTCAACAATTGGGTGCTCATATATTGAACAAAAAAAAATGTTATTTTTTGTAAATATTTGCAAAGATAATGTTATTATCCACTATTCTTTGAAGTCCAGTAAGAATTTTATAAGAAGGAAGAAGTTCTATATAGAATCATATACTAAATAAGCAAATCCAATTCATTGAGCCATTTCTCATGAAACCAGTTTTCCATTCTAGTATTCTCCTCTCTCCCATGAGTGAATACCACCATTGAAACAAAGCATAAGCTGGGAAAAATCAGTTTGAAAGAAAAAAAAATCAGCCAAGGCATTCAGGAGCTCTCTTGGATTCAACAAATAGGTCTCATATTTATTTTAGCATCTACAGCAACAGAGTGACCAAGGGCACTGCCCAATGCGGATACGTTATGTTCTCTTCCAAAGCCTATATGTTTCCATTTAGTCAGCCCTGAGTTAAATGGGTTATGTGCCAGAAGTCCCTTTATTGGCCTGTATTTTCCCAGAGAAATATGATGAGTTTCTTCCAAGGCCTGCCCACAAGTTCTGTTTATTCATAGAATGTTAGAGCTTGGGGGACTTAAAAAATCATCTAATTCAACCATTTAAAAACCATAATGTGGTTGGAACTGTAATAATAGTTGTCCCAGAGAGCCCTTGGAGACTTCATTGGGTCCACCATGACTCCAATTTATAGGCATTGGAGAAGACAGTCCAAGGAGCCGAAACAGGGACTAGTCCAATCCTGGGAAAATCCTGGTGCACACAAGGTTTGAGAATCCAGCAGGGAAGGGACACTAGTAATAAACCCTCCAGGAAGGCATGTGCAGGGCACAGGTGTCTGCCAATGAAGCAGGGTCTCAGGCTAATTTCTCTTCACAGCCCAGATTTTAACTACTTTATTACTTCTCCTGAACAAACATGATGCAAGTGATGAAAGAAACATAACTTCAGTGGCCATCCAGAGAATTGGGAGTGCTAGGGATGTCATAGCAGGCAGCCTGCACAATCTCGCATCCATTTCCCAAACACTGGGGTTCACAACACTGTATCACCTGCTATGGGCATCACAGAAAAGGAAGGCAAATGCAGGCTGCACAGCCAGACTTCAGCACCCCAACCAGGCAGCTTCCTCCCAGCAAGAAAGATCCGAGAGTGCGGCCATCCAACCTTGTGTTTCAAATCTACACCTCTTTCAGTTACTCATCTAAGGAAAATATCTCCTCCCTCATCCCTATTAAAGTTACTGCCTTTTCAGTCAGATGGCATGGTCCATTCAGAACTGTTTCTGCACTGACATTAACTATGGTTTTGTTAACATTGTTATTGTTGTCATTGGTTTTATTTTAAATCTGGCCCAAACATTTACATCATTTGGCTTCCTCTCTGTTTTGCCATAACCATGTAAAATTTAATCAGATTTACATTATAAAAAAAAAAGTCTCTTCTGATGTACTTCAAGTACCATTTATTTCTGTAAATGTGTTTCCTTTTAAATATTACTTTGACATTGTCTGAATTGGATCATGTCTGCAATTTGGTCAGATAATCCTAACATAGCATGCTTTTCCTCAAAGGGCAAGCTACCACTTACCTTTCCCGTTACCTTTCATGTGTGTTATCCTTTCCCCAGTTCAGCTTGCTGTGATGCTGCTGTGAAAATGAGCCAACATATGAGCAAACTCAGCCACAGAAATGTTGAGTGGTGCTTCTCACCACTCAACAATTTATGGAGGGCAAGGATCTCACTGTGTTTTTGCCTTTCACCTTCTTTTCTCCTTGTATCCCCCATCCATAAAATGCAAGACAATTTTCCACCTAGTGGTGATGGTGCATGAAGAAATCTAGAGTCTTTCATCACACTAACTCCCTATTGTTTATATAATCATTCACTGATTAATGTGGTCTACTGTCCTTCTCCTGAATAATTGATGAAAATGTTAAGCACCTGGAATTTAATGTACAAATATGTCCCCTTTTGTCACTTAGTATTTGTCACTGCGTTAAAGAGTTCTTTTCCGTCCAAGCCAAATATCACAGAACGTAAGAGCCCACACACAAGCCTGGAATTTAATTTTCTGCATCTGTTTCCTGATGCTGGACTATGAACGTTTTCCAAATAGTACATTTTGTACTGTCTACTGGGACATTGTGAGCCTGGAATATAAAAGGATGAACAATTTCATCAACTGCACACTGTCTTAAATAATTGGTGTTATCTTTTCTAGCATAACCTTTAAAAGCAAGATAAAAGATCTGGCAGGGTATATCAAGTGAGAATCACCCAGATTTTCTTGACTTTTGTGTATGAAGCAAAACTAAAATCTAGTGGAAAGTTTTCATAACAATTTACAAGAAGTTTAGGATCTTAAATAACGTTTAAGATTTTTACATATCCCTTTTTTGCATCAAATATGCATTTCCAATAATAAGAGCACAATTAATTGGCTCCCGTTTTAAAAACACTGGAACATTGCTCATCAGTTAAGAATGAAAATAAACAACATATTTCTAATATTAAGGTTCATACAACTTTAAATGTATGAGTCTAATCTCCTTGAGGAAGCCTTGTACTCACTCTGTTACTATAAGGGCACCATTATTGTAGCCGTCTCTATATTTACCCTGTCAGGAAACAGTATTTTATGAGGAAAAGCAGCCTTCTGGAATATCTAGTCCACATTTTGATTGAAAAGTCACGTGTGTTATCCTTTGTTTATCTGTTTCCCTATTCTCTGCCCTTCCCATGTTTCCTTGCCATCACTGACTTGGGTCTTAACATCTGGCCTGTCTGGGGATATGGACAGAGCTAGGGCCACTGTTAGAAGCAGACTGTCAGAAGGTAGCTTTCATTCAGCAACACAAATTTATAATGGGGGGTCTAAAGTCCAGCATGAACTTAACTTTGATTTCTTCAGAAGTGTCTATTTTAAGACAGACTGAGGGAAACGAGAGAAAATAACAGGAACTTGAGCAGGATTGGCTAATGTGTTTTGGCCATCTGGGTTTGTTAATTGGCACTGATCTGAAGGAGAGATTAGTTTCAATGTCTTTTTGACAGAGACAATGATGAGAAAATAAAGCAAGCACCCATCAGCTTAAGCCTCTGCCCTTCCCAGGGGAATGAGGAGAGAAAGCATCTCTCCCAATGTTTATGTTTCAGAGAGCTGGCTCCCAGGTCCCTGAGAAGCTCATTCTAAGCAAAGGACAATTCACACCATCCCACACTTAAGTTTCACTTTCCATGGTTATATTATCCTCAGCCAGTCTTAGTCCCAAAATATACATAAATGGAAAATTCCAGAAATATACCATTTATGAGTATCAAATTGCAAATCATGCGGAGAAGAATGATGAAACCTGGCACAATGCTATTCCATTCTGTTGGGGGTGTAGATCCTTCCATTGTCAGGTGTATCCATGCTGTAAACAGCAATGGTGCTGCACCAAGGTCTCACTTCCCAGCCAGTTTAATTATGACATTGAGACTGTCACAGTATCACAGTGTTTGTGCAAAGTTATTTTGCTGGTTACTCTATGACATATTGTTATACATATTCTATTTAGCAGTATTATCATTGTCTCTTACTGTGACTAGTTTATAAATTAACCTTTATCATATATTCACATATAATTGGAAACATACATTGTAGAGGGCATAGTACCTCTAGCACCCTTGACAATTTCAGACATCCAGGTGGGGAAGTCTATTACCAGTCCTTCAGATTACTACATATCACAAAGGGCCAGAGACCAGATTTATTATTGCTAACTTTCTAAAGTAACTTTTTTGGTCTATCTTCAGATTTCTAATGGAATAAATAGTAGCTTTTACTGGCAACATTAAGCTCTATTATGCACTTTAATGGAAGAAGGGGTGCAACTTGAAGCAATCAGAAACTATGCTAGTGTCTGTTCAGGTCTTTTAGGGTGGTAACCGGGGAGAGAGAAGACACACAAAGGCTTTTGTACTGATTATCTTCAGTTTTATAGGACTGATTGAGGTTCACTCAAGAAGAGGACTCAGAGGCGCCTGACTAGTTTGATCAGAGGAATACCATAATCCACTGATTTCAAGATGTTTTAAATGCCACAGAATGACGTAGCTGTTCCTCTGTTACAGTGGTTTTCATCATGATAGGAGTTATGTGCCCAGTAGAACCTACTGCTTCAGCCAGGGTGCCAGAATGGAAATATATATTCATAAATGGAGCAAAATCTAGACCAGGATACCCAACAGAACCAAGAAAATCCTACCAGAGATGAATAGTCTCCCTCAAAGCCCCCAAAGGCCAAAGGGAACCCAAGAGACCTCACGAGAGATAGAGATTATTGCAGTGATTGGCCATTTTCAGTGATACTGGGTTTGTGTAGTGCTATAGCAAAATATGACTCATAAACTATAGGATTCATATCCCAGAAGATACAGGTTCGTTTACCTATGTCTGCTTCATTCACCTCCCCTGCTTCATTCAAAGACCAAAAATATCTACCCATCATCCAAGTGAACTTAATAAAATCCGGGTAACACAGCTATCATTAGGTCTCACGTATTTTTCTCCTAACTGTCCTCTAGGTAATGCATACACTACACACACATATGAAGCACTTTATGGTGGGATCACTGTTTTGTGGAGAATTGTTCACAAAGAGAAAAAAAAAAGCAAAGCATAAAAACTTTTGACTTCCTCTGCTTAGAAAACCATCAACAGAAATAACTGTGAGAGCCCAGAGATAGCCTAGTGACTAAATCCTCGCCTTACATGCCCGGGATCCCATGTGGTCACCAGTTCATGTTCGGCCTGATCCCCTTCCCATCCACCTCCCTGACTGTGGCCTGAGAAAGCAGTAGAGGATGACCAAAGCCTTAGGATCCTTGGTCACCTGCATGGGAGATCAGGATCCTGGCTTAGGACCGGCTCAGCTCCAGCCATTGTGGCTACTTGGGGAGTGAACCAGTAGACAGAAGATCTTTCTCTCCTGTTTCTCCTTCCGCCTGTAAATTTGCCTTTCCAGTAAAAATAAATATTTAAAAAGAAATAACTGTGAACATATGTAAAGTATTTCAAACATTCCCTCTCAGCCTCTCAACTCAAGCATTGTAGAAATATCCACCATTTAAACACTTCTTCATGTCTAACAAGCCTGTGTACATGATTCCTTCTAACAAGTGTACTTGCCATTATTTTCCCATAAAGGGAATTCCCACCCCTCTTTGGGGTCCAAATCTTCCTCTATGCACATCTTCCTCTATGAAGCTTTTGTCATTTTCAATGTGTTTGTTCTCCAGTGTCCTGATCATGCTTCCATGGTCATCTAATGCTGTCTCTCCCTCAGTACCTATCATACCAAAACAATCTCTTGTCCATGTGGTTGGATTCATCACTCAAACTAATTGTAAAATTTTTGGCTTCCTGCCCTCTGATAGTATTATTCCACTTCATCTTCATACATTTGAGGGCAGCAGAAGTGATTGCTTCCCCTCTGAAACCTTAACTTCCAAAATCTCTTTCTGACCACAACAATCAGTACCATCTCATCAAATATTTACCTTCTGTTCTTGGCTACTCTATTACCATACTCGTCTAGCTGTTGCAGTGTCTGCACCCAGGCTGAATTCCATGGTGAAGATCTATGGGTAAACACTTGTGGAAACTTCCAAAAGTTTTTATTCAGACACATTCAACCCATAAAATTTTTGACTAGTATTCTGTAACATGCCTCATCTTATTTTAATCTAATATTCTGAAGATTTGAAGAGAAGAAAAAACATAAAACCATTTGATTTTATTTAAGACATTTTAGCTTCCAGAAATGGAAGAGCCAAAATGAAAATGCTTGACACAGTAAGATTGTTTATTATCTCAAAGAACAACAACAAAAAAATGATGCTTCCAGGGTGGTTCACCAAATTGTTACCTTGGCTTGATCTTTGTTTCCAAGATTGCAAAATGAGTGATACTAATCTGGATACCATAAATAGAACAGGCAACTTGAGACCAAAAAGAGTTTCTATCTTTCTTTCTGGGTATCTATGGGGACCCTCTACACCAGCTAGCAAAAGCCATGGATACTCAAGTCCCTTTGATTAAAAAAGCCACACTATTTACATATAACCTATGTATATCCTTCCATATACTTAAAATGATCTCTAGATTATCTGTAATAGCTGATACAATGTAAAAATCATTGCTGTACTGTATTGGTGAGGAATAATGGCAAGAAAACAGAGTCAGCACATACACAGTGTAGAGGTAATTAATCTAGGCCTTAGTACAAAATATAAAAACAAGATGCAAAAGGAACATTAAAGTATAGGTGCTGGAGAGAGATCGACAATATGAGAAAGGGGAAGAGGTGCCAGCAGACTCCACCCGCCTGATGCAAATTCAAGCCTGGGAATTTTAAGTTATTTATATTTATTTATTTATTTTTGATCTGCCATGAGTCTAAATCCAGAATCTGCCAATTCTGCTTTCTATTTCAGTGCATTTCCCCAAAAGTTTTAGTTATCACATTTGGGTCAGAAGCCCTTGATACAAAAGCAAGAAATTTTGAGACAGCAAGAATCTGACTCTAGTAGAAATTAAACTTTGTGTATAGCATGGCTTTGTCTAACTTTGTCTCTAAGCAGGCTTTTCTCAACATTAGTACTAAGGTTTATAAATGCATTTTCTTCATGTCAGATGAACTTTTTGTGCTCTATGTCCATCAGTCTGTTTGGTCCAATATTTCTCAAAGTTTAACACACACAGAAATCAGCTGGGGATATTTTAAAAAGTAGATTGTAGCTGGCATTGTGCTACAGCAAGTTAAAACAGCTGCAAATACAAGTGCCAGTTCAAGCCCCAGCTGCTCACCTTCCAATCCAGCTCCCTACTAATATGTCTGAGAAAGCAAAAAACGCCCCAAGTACCGAATTCCCTGCCACCCATTTGGAAGACATAGATGAAGTTTGGAATAGATCCCATCACGGTTGCCATTTCGGCAGTGAACAAAGGGGATGGAAGATCTCGCTCCCTTTCTTTCTCCACCTAATTCTGTCAATCTACCATTGAAATAAGTATTTTCAAAAACGGAATATTTTAAAATGCAGGTTGGTTTGGGAAGGGCTAAGTGTGTATCTGAGATCTGTGTTTCTAGCAAGCACCTACATGGTGATGCCAAAGCTGAGAGCCACACAAGATGTTATCAGGCTCTCTCTACTTATTTCAGACATTCACCATCACTCTTTGCTAATCTGATATTACCCCACCACTTCCAGACAATGTCTTTATTTGCTGTTTCATGGGGGGAAATTGGCCTTCTCGTTGCAGGAGTGCTCACCTTCCCCCATCCTCACTGTGATGGAGCTTTGGCTTTACCAGCTGAGCTCTTCAACTTCAGAGTTGCTACTTAATTCCCTGTGATAGTTTTTAGTATCTTTACCCTTTCTAAACCTCCATTCTTAACATACAAAATGGAATAATAACACCAAATACTTGATGCTTTTGAAAATTGTGACATGTTGATTTAGCCCACTGAAACTTTTTTTATTATAACGAAATCAAAATTATTAACCTACAGTAAGAAATGGGAGAACATTAAGTGGTATATTCCTTGGTTTTTGTTTTGACTGTAAGGGGAAATCTTGAAACAATAGTGACTCAAGCAAAGTAGTGACTCACCCCTCTTGACTTCAAGGGTCTTGTTCAGATTGACAAGTGCCAGGAAATCAGACTGGAATCCTGCCAGTTCTTAAAAATGAATGCTTCAAGCAGACATAGAGATGGAATCAGTATTCTACTGAGCTTGTATAAAACAGACTTATATTTGAACTACATTTAACAACTTCGTAAGACTCTGTTCTCTGATTTGGCACAGTCTTCTGAGACTAAGGAATTAGATTTGTTTCAGAGGCTGTGCCTGATTAAATCCAAAGTTCAATTGTTTTCCTTTTCCCAATAGGTGTTTTGATAAGTGCATATAGATTTATTAAAGGCTAAAGAAAATTAGAGAAAGTACTTGTGAAGTGATTGATTCATCCTGCCTCAGGGTTATACCATTTCTTTCTGTCTGAAGGGATGCTAGATCTGGATACTGAATGAGAAATTCTGCTTGATTCCAATGGTAGTTCAAGTCAAGCCTCTGGACTGATGAGAGTCCCTTTACTTGGGCAGATTAAGTGGAGCACTCAGGAGTATATCCCTATTTTAATTCTGTATCCAGATCTTTCTAAGCACACTTATTGTCCATCTGAGCTCTCAGGGATTTCTACTCAAAACTCCTGTGAAAATAAAGTCTTCTAAGAAAAAAAAACATGATTTATTCATAATGAATTTTCAAAACACATTCAGGAACAAATCCATAGTTTAGAGTAATAATTACACCAAAAGCTTATAATGGCATTTTAAGTGTTGCCATAAATAAGTGGAATGAGCTTCATGTAACCATTTAATTGCAAACACTCTAGAAATGGACCTTCTGAATACCACGTGTCGAATTGATGCAGGAATGTGTTCCCTTGGCAAGATGGTGTATTTATCTATCCAGTTAATTATTGTGTTGTGGTGCCACAGACGTCTGCTTCAATGAAAATGGCTAAGTGTTAGTCATTCTATAAGACGTTCAGAAAGCAGAAGACAGGGGAAAATGATTTTTGCATTGCCCTCACTGAAAGGAAGATAGCTCTCAAAGACTATTCTCAAGTTGAAATTCCCTGTATTTTTCTAAAACCATTACGAAGATTTTTGTGCATATAGTTTTTTCCTCTCTGGCTTGTTTTCTGAATCAGATTGTGATTTTTCATAGCTGTTGATCATTTGATATCTTACAGTTTAGTGGATATTACTTTTCTTTCTTTCCTTCCTTTCCTCTTTCTTTCCTTTCTTCTTTCTACCCTTCCTTTGTTTTTCTCATTTTCTTTTGTTTTTCTTTTTTTACTTTAAAAAAAGTGTCTACATTTTATTTTTGATGATTTTTACATATTTGATTAGGATGCAGGTGGTCAAGGGATAGAGGAAATTGGGTGAAACCATTGTTTTTGACATTCTCTTTTTTCCTTCTTGGGGGAGGGGACAGATAAGAGGAGAAGCCATACAACAATCTCCCAACCATCCCAGGGTCCCTGATGTGGGGCATGCTCTGAGGATCCTGCTAAAGTGGTTTTGATAGTTCACCAGATCCATATTGCTGCTGATTTCGCCACTCCAATCACAATGAAATCTCTACAGACTCCACTGGCTGACATAGTCCACCTTAGGGTCTCCATTTGCCCAGGTTTTAACTGCCAAGTCGTTGCTGGGGTAGTTGATCAATTTGCACAACACCCAGGCCTGGACACATGCTCATCAGTGTGAGCTATGACCCACTAGAAGAGTTTCCCAAGTTCCCCCACTTGGGCCACTCCCAGACCAAGAACTCACACATGCCAATGGGTACTTAGCCCTTATCCAACATGGCCTGCCCCATTTGTCCCAGCCTTTGTATGAGCTGGTATGACCCAGCCCACCTTGCACCCTGTTTTAGGGTGTTCATGGGGGTGCTGCAGCCTAGACCTGCCCCGCCTGTTCCCAGTCCTTGTACTGGTGAGCATTGGTGAGTTCCATGGTCATGCCTAGCTCAGCCCATCTCTATCCCAACTCTCAAGCTAACCAGCATGACTTATAGTTCCAAAGTGTTGGACGCACATATCCCCCACATAATTTAACTCCGGACCTGGTTCTCTTATGTGCTGGTTGGTGTCATGGCCCAGTCTGAAGCGACCCATTCCCTGATCCAACACTCACTGTCAGGGACTGAGATCTAGGGCTGCCAGACAGGCCCTTAGCCATAGCTTGTATGTGCACTGGTATGTGGTAGTCAGCCATATTCCATGCTAACAAGCCCAACCCAGGACTCCCATATGTATTTGTGCATCAGTCTGAACCATAAAGATCTTCAGGTCTCTCCCCTCCAAACCACCAGGTCTTAATGCCCTCACATGCATGTACAGTGACCCTGTCAGTGGATGTCTCAGGATTCATTCCTCAACTACATGTACAGTGGCCTTATTCATGGATGTCCCTAGACAGTAATTCCATACCCTCAAAACTTCAGATTTCACCATCAGGTGGCCAGCAGGTGGATCCTGGTACCAGTTTCCCAGTTGGCGCCCTGGCTCCACACAAGCCCAGGATCCTCCCAGGCCTAGCAGTGACTGATGGGGAGGCTAGAATCCCCAGCAGGAAGCCTGGATGCACGGGTACCCCCAGCCACAGCCACATGATTGGGAAATCCAGTCACCTGTGCCACTGCTCAGAGTTACCCAGACTCCCTCTCCTCTTTTATTGTTAATTGTTAAAGTTCACATCTGAATTCAGATAGCCCATTTTCCTGTAAATCATTTTCTGAAATATGTTAGTAGAAATAAATTAGTATGTAGGAAATCAGTTGTTAATTTTCTGCAAAAACCAGGTTGCATTTGTAAAAATTTTTCTCTCTTAAAGATTTAATTAGACAAAACATTTAAAGTTAGATTCAAAAATCAGAGAATTATCCTTTGTCATTAATAACTCCAGAAGAGTCGATTTGTGAAAAAAACCACAATTAGTTTTGTGTATGACATAAGTCTCCAATAAGTATTAGATTTCTTCATTTTTAAAATGGTTTATAGTAATCTAGGCAATTATTTGGAAAATATTAAGTCAGATTCTTACCTCATACTGTCAAGAAAAAATCCATGTGAAATAAGTATTTGCACATGTAGTAACAGAGTCATGTTTTTGAGATACCCAAGTCCTAGCCTTTGAAACCTGTGACTGCTACTCTATATTGCAATAGGACTTTGCCAGTGTGACTGAGTTAAGGAACTTGTGATGAGAAAATACTCCTAGAATATCTGGGGGCCCCTTCATGAAATCACGAGTGCCCTTGGAAGAGACAGACAAAGGAACAGAGGATGCAGTGGAGTCATCAGGGCACGCCCAAGAAGCAAGCTGGCTCCAGATGCTGGAGAAGGCTCGGAAACAGGCTCTTCCCAGGAGCCTGCCGGAGGAGACGGCCTGGCCAATACCATTACTGCAGTGAAACTCATTACAAATTTCTGGCCTCAGTCACTGTCAGGGAATAAATTTGTATTGTTTTAAGCCACCCAGGTAATTTGTTTCAGCAGCCAAAGGAAAATAAAAACATGCAAAAGCAAAAAGGAAAAATATATATACATATGCGTATATACCAAACACACATGGTGCGCATGCTGAGAACATATGGTATTTGGGGAGTAGTAAATAATTGTGCAGTTCACTTTGAAAAACATAACATAGAAGAATGGGAAGATGAATAGGTAAAGCATAAGTAGGTCTTAATCTTAATGTAATATTTAGGTTATAGGAACATATTTTATCCTAAACTATACATATTTTAATGCTTTTTATGTTTAAAGCATCTCATAAAATGAAGATAACAAAGTTTATTTTCATACAAAACATTGTAAAGTGTATGCATTGTTGTTCATAGCACTTATTTTCCATGAACATTTTCCAAGACCCCTCATATGCAAGGATTTGAAAAATGTTTATTACCAAAATAAATTGATATTTGAATCCCATTTTCCAGAAACTCTTGGAAGTTTTCTTGTAAAATACTACAGAAGAATAAATGAAAGCAGTGGTTATTAGGAGACCCCAGCAATCAGTTTTTCCATAACAAGGGTAAACACATTAGAGGCCTCTGTTGTTGCACAGTGGGTTCTAGTGCTGCTAACCACAGTGACATCCCATATCCAAACGCTAGCTGGAGTCCCAACTGCTTCCCTTAAGGTCCAGCTCCCTACTAATATGCCTCAGAATGGAGCAGGAGATGGCCCAAGTGCTTAGACACCTGGCACACACACAGGACACCCAGGTGGAGTTCCTGGATCCTGTCTTCCACCTGACCAAACCATGGCTATTGTAGAAATTTCAGGAGTGAACCAGCAGATGGAATATTCCTTTATTTTTTAAGATTTTTTTTATTTTCTAATTTGAGATTCAGATCTACAGAAAGAAGGTATAGACAGAAAGAGAGATCTTCCACCTGTTGGTTCACTCCCCAAATGGCTGCAATAGCCAGAACTGAGCTGATCTGAAGCCAGGAGTTTCTTCCAGTTCTCCTACATGGGTGAAGGGGTCCAAGGACTCAGGTCATCCTCTACTGCTTTTCTGAGACTATTATCAGGGAGCTGGATCAGAAGAAGTGGAACATCCAGGAATAGAACCAGTGCCCATAGGGGAAGCTAGCAGTGCAAGGTGGAAAATAAGCCTGTTGAGCCACCACAGTGGCCCTTTAGGTTACTGTCTCTTGTGCTCACTGTCTCACTCTGCCTTTCAAATGAGTAAATATTTTTAAAAAACAAAAAGTAATCATTCAAAAAGATTACTGGATTTTCATAAAGCAAAATGAAAAGCGTTAAGGAAAAAAAATGAGAATAATGTGAACAAATAGGGTGGGCATTTCGTGCCATGGCTAGGATTCCATTTGGTAGCCTATACCCTGTATCACGGTGCCAAGGCTTAAGTCATGCCTCTATTTACAATATCAGCTTCCTGCCAATGTTTGCAACCTACGAGGCTGCAAGTTGATGGCCCGAATACTGGAGTCACTGCTACCCGGGTTATGATTGAGTTCTAGGTTCCTGGCTTCAGCTTGGTCTACCCCTGGCTCATTCTATTTGTCTCTGTTGCTCAGCCTTTCAAATAACTAATTAGTTAACTACTTAAAGTGAAAATTTTTTAAAATTATGAATAGGAAAAATTTTGCAACAGGTGTAACAAAAAGTGTTCATAATATGGTAATTCAGTATGATCGCTAGAGGTATTCAAAGGCCTCTGGAAAATATTGAATATATAAATTATGTTTAACATAGCAGTAGCTAAACTTTCTAATCAACTTCTCCATTCTTCTTCTTATTATTATTATTAAGTGACAATATATGCAAACAGCATGGAAGAAGAAAAGGAGCAGGAAGTTGTGAAAAGATGACACCTTGTGGATATGATGCTTAATAGCAATACAGGTGATGTTCATGGCATTTTAGATGCTTTCCAGCATGGCATGTGCTCAGAATGGGCCAGAGGAACAGACAGAATGAGCTAGCCACAGCCTCACTCTGACCTCTATTCTAAGACACAAAAATGCTACTTAACAAATTAGCATTTCTCTGTTTTAACCATTATAAACTGGACATGGAACATGAAATGTCCCAGAATTGAGATTTACTATAGTGTAAGACATTAAATGATTTCAAAGAGATTATATACCACTTACAGAATGTCTGAACAGTTTGTCAATTATGGTAACTCCAGTGCATGGAAGAACATGTAGCCAGCACAAATAATTTGCAGAAAACCTTTAGCCATCAGAGGAAATTTTCCTAAAGGGAGTTATAAATCAGTGTATAAAGTTGTTTACATGGTATGGTCTTAAAATATGCATAACCAGAAATACACAGAAAAAGACCAAACAGAAAAAAAACATTGAATTTTGAGCAGTTACCTTTCCAGATTGTAAGAAATAGTTGGTATGTCTATATTCCAGTTTTCTCATGTATTTTTTTCACAATGGATAAGAATAAAATAATTATCCGTTCGTGAAAGAGGGATTCTGCTCAACTCACTTGTAATAAAATAGGCCAGTATTTTGCATTAAGCAGTCATATAGCTTTGCATTACAGAGATTACCCCAGATATTTTCGATTACTTAGAGTATTTAATCCAATGTAAATGCTAGGTTAACAGCTGCAATATTGTATTAATAAGGGAATAATGGCAAGACAGAAGTCTGCATATGTTCAGTGTGGACATAATATATGCTTTTTTATTTTAGATAAGCTCTTGTTTGAATCTATGAATGTGGAACTCAAAAGTACAGAGCATTGGCCAGGCATCATAAAACATATCTTTATATGAGAATATGTACAGCTTTTAATAATAGTAAGTAATATAGGGGCTATTGCAGTGGATCAACAGGTTAATCCTCTGCCTGCATTGCCAGCATCCTATATGAACACTAGTTTGTGTTCCAGCTGCTCCATTTCCAATCCAGCACCCTGCTTAAGGCCCGGGAAAGCAGTGGAGAATGGCCCAAAACCTTGTTCCCCTGCAGCCACATTGGAGACTTGAAAGAAGTTCTTGATTCGATTCCTGGCTTAGCTCAGCTCTGGCTATTGTGGACATTTGGGAAGTGAACCAATGGGTTGAAGACCTCTCTCTCTGTCTCTCCTTTTCTAAATATAATATTTCTAACATAAATAAATTCTCTAAAAACAATAAAAGGAAAGAATACAGTAGAGAATATTATCAAAAGAAATTAGGTCAACAGTTAGCAAACTGAAGGGAGATGATCACAAATGAACACTATTACTGCTCGTGTGCCTCAGACTCAGGTTCCAGACAAGCAGATTCTCATTGCAATGGGTTGGAGAACTACTCAGAACCTTTGAAAGATTGTACATATTTTAATCATGGTGGCAGTGAGAAATACATACGGAATGACCACTGGTCTGTGATGGTGGTTGATATCTGCCAGAGATATCCACCTTCATGTCTGTAATGATGACTGGACACAAAGTCAAACAGATATTTCTACGCACATCCACGCATCTACTTGCTCAGGTCCACATCCACCACCAATAGCCACACATCTGCCTGTCTAATGTAGCCACAAGCATCCAGCCATATCTAACTGAGCACCCCAATTGCTTATATGGGCTTACGGATCAAACTGATTCGTTGCCAAAGAGTTATATAACAGAGTTGTGGACAGCTAGCCAAGTGGGTGGGCCTATTGCTACCAAGACATCCGTTACCATAAAAGCACAGAGATCAGGGCACATAAAGGCGTGGGAACTTGATAAATTCCTTTTCTCAGCCTCATCTCCCCAACACTGCTCCTCCACTATGCAGCCCTGGGTAGACAGTAGATTCACTCTGGGCTGGGCCTTTGATAACACACAGCTACCTGGTTTCTAGCATGGTATTTCTGAGATTTTCTCAAATAGGAAGCCAAGCTCCCATCTTTAATGGCTTAGTGTGGACTTTGTCAGGCCCCAGTCTCTCTCTCTTAGCTTGCAATTCATCTGTCTCGCAGATCCTTACCAAAGATCAATACACAAAAATTAAGGGAGAGGTCCAGGGTCAGGCTGGTCTTGCAGAACTTCAGTTTATGGCACTCAGAATTCAATTATCACCTCTGTGGTTAAAAAGCCTGCCTCTAGACACTACTTTGAGTGATTTCCTGAAATCTTGGGCCTTGAGTCAATCTTCCTCTAACTCTCGACAGAACACAGCCCATATTGCCATCCTAGCATTTTCAGAATACAACTGTTGTTCATCAGTTAGCACTGTAGACCACCCAGAAACCCACATAGGAGCTGATTGCACCCTGCTAACCCCCCACTTTAATCTGCAAAATGAATTTCCCGCCCATAATCCCTGGGGGAATCTGGGAGTTGAGTGGGGACTGCTGGGCTCCTTAATTTGCACATCGTAAATAAACTCTTGCTTTCCACCATCTGTTGCCAGCGATGGTTTGTTTGTGCATGGGCAGTGAGCAGGCTCAATGTTTAGGGGATTTCTACCAGTTCCCCCAAACCCTTTTGGTGGGGGTATTCCCATAACAAGTAGAAAGGAGGTGATGTATTTTATTACATTTTTCCCCAGGTGACTCACTGCACAGGAAGACCAGAAAATTACACAAGCAGTGATTCTAAAACTTTATTATGTCTAAGAACCACTTGGTACTTGTTAAAAACTATATATTATTGGATTCTTGCATACATAAACTAAATCTTTCAGTTTGAACTACAGCTTAAATAGAAATCAGTGTTTTTAACAGGCGCCCAGCTTTTTGACAAAGACACTTGGCAAGAAATACTATAAACTTGAACAATTATACTCTAATATGTCTAGGGAAGTAGAGAAAATGGACTTTATTGAGGCAGTTTATGCTTCCATTTAAGTCCATTTGGTCCTAGATCCATGTATTTATCCATTTATTTAAATATTTGAATCCTTATAAATTCTCCTAATTATCAATTGACTTCTGTACTTTGCCTTATAAATGCAAACATCCTGCCTAGGGGTAAAAATAGGAAACTGAAACCTTACTAAAGCTTTTGCATTAAGTTATTTGTACTTAATGAATTTCTAAGAACTGCTTGTCCAAGCACTAAATTAACCAAGACACATTCATGACTGAAGATTCTGAAGGTCTCCTAACCTAATTCCTTGCTTTGCCACTTAGCAGCTGTATTATTCTCAACACCTCAAATCCCTTATCTGAAAAACAAGGCATCAATGGTACACTCACACACACACACACACACACACACACACACACACACACACACGTATATGTATATAAAGGGAGCAAATGTATTTCATATGAAATGTTTTTATGAACACAATAATTACTTCCTACCCTACCCTCCCTCACTCCTATCCTCCCCATTTCTTCCTTTCTTATTTTTAATTTTTGCAATGACATACTTCCATTTTTAAGATTTACTTATATAGTTAAAACACAGTGTTATGGAGAGGAGGAGCCGGGAGTTCCACTGAATCTCTCCTTTGGGGGTCAGGAGCCCATGTGCTTGAGCCATCTTCTGCTGCTTTCCTACTGTATTAGCAGGGAGCTTAAAAGTGGAGCAGACAGGATACTGACATCCATTCGAGGTGCTGGTGTCACAGACATTGTCACTGGTCCTTAGATTCTGCTTTCTTGAAGCAAAATCCATTCGCTAAACACCCTTGACATTTCATTTGAATATGATGACTCAAGTGACAAATACCATTCCTTTTACTTGTAAAATTTTATGTATTTTTTTGAATGGCAGAGAGGAAACAGAGCCTCCATCTACTGGCTCTTTCCCCAAATGGCTGCAAATAGGTGGAGTCACCAGATCACAGTTCAGACCTGAGAACTCCACCCAGGCCACCCATGTGGGTGACATTAACTCAGCTATTTGAGTCATCTTTTGCTGTCCCCTAAGGTACATGTTAACAGGATTGTGGCATCTGGAGAAAAGCCAGGACTTGCACTCAAGCACTCTGACAGGATATTCTGGCCTCTAAGCACCCTTTTTATTTGTTTGTCCGGTTTGTTTGTTTTCTTTTGTTTTTTGTTTGCTTTGTTTTTGTTGTTAAGTCAAATTCACGAGAGAAGAAAACACAGAGAGAATTATCTCCCATCCAGAGGTTACTCCCCAAGTGGTCACAACAGCCAGAGAGCTCAGGTGACCAAAAGCCAGGAACCAGGAGCTTATTTTGGGTTTCCCATGTAGGTGCAGGGTCCCAAGGCTTTGGACCATCCTCTACTGCTTTCCCAGGCCACAAGCAGGGAGCTGGATGGGAAGTGGAGCAGTCAGGACATGAACTGGCACCCATATGGGATCCTAGCACTTGCAAGGCAAGGATTTAGCCTCTGAACCATCATGCTAGGCTTCCAAGCAGCAGCTTGACAGTCAAAGATGACTGGCCCAGGTCATAGTTTATTTGCTAATTGCTTAAACTAATTACAAAGCTATTTGCATTAGTGAAGTCTATAGATCATCTGACCCAAGAGAGTGAGTAT
Organism: Ochotona curzoniae; assembly: GCF_017591425.1. Classification (NCBI taxonomy): domain Eukaryota; kingdom Metazoa; phylum Chordata; class Mammalia; order Lagomorpha; family Ochotonidae; genus Ochotona; species Ochotona curzoniae. Next base: position 18,593,248 of record NW_024465582.1, on the reverse strand, counting down.
CTCCTCTCGTTCTCTTTCTCTCTCTCTCCCTCCTTCCCTCTCTCTCTCTTCCTTGCTCCCCGCCCCTTCCCGTCCCTCCTTCCTGCTCTCTTTCTTATCTTCCTTCCCATCCTGCCTTCATTTCTGTTTATTGTGTATGGATATAAATTTCAAAAGAAAAGATATATAAAACTGTTTTAATATAAAGTAAAGGTAAAATAGCATCATTTGATGAGAATATATGTCAAGCTTTCAGCTATTTATAGGACACTTGTATTCTACCTGGCTGAGAACATTACTTACATTCTGCCTTAATTCTCATACTAATGTAATGAAGTAAATCATGTTGTTTTTCTCCTTTTACAAATATTATTTTCAGTTTGGAGAAGCTAAATAATTTACTCAAAGGTTTACTGCCAGAAAGTGATAGACTCAGATTTCAATTTTGAGTCTCAGGATTCCTAACTTCAAATCATATAGACATGACTCATATAATACAAGTATACAAATATCACATATAATGGTTTCATACATTTTATAAACAATATGAGGTTAATTTAAAAGCATACATTATACATAGATAGTAGAATGGGAACAATTTCTTTAATGGACAAAGAACCCAGTGGGAAATGGGACCTAAATCCATTCCCAAGCTGAGAAAACATCTCTAAATAAATGTTACACTTATGGTGCCTCAGTCGCGCAAAGTTTACAAAAGGTGCCAATTCTATTAGTTTCCAGAAATCTCCTGGCTTGAAGTTCTTTCTTTGTTTTCTGATTGTTTAAGAGGAAAGATGCACCAGCTGTGAAATGGATTATTCAGGTTTCCAGCAGATTTTTGCAGTCAGTGCTGATCCTTGTTTGGAACTGGGAAAATCCAGAAACAACAGAGTTCTCTCCAAACATTCCTTCAATGTTATCTTTGGAAAAATCAAGTTGCTCTGTATCAACCACATAAAGGAACATCTTTTTGATGTGTTGGCCAAATGAAGGGGTTTGTTAAAACACACTTATTTAACCTGTTTTTTCCTTCTGTTCTCTCTAAACATTTCCTTCCTTAATCATCCTTTGGGTGTCTGCTCATTATCTGTCTCAGTCATTAGCCAGATTATTCGTGAAAGCCAATAGAATCTGTTTTCAGTTTTTGTGTGAGGACGGTCAACCACAGAATTCTCAGGATTTGGCCTGCATGTTTCAACTTGATTGCAATGATTATTTAACTTGAAAATCTTGTTGTTCATTCTGACTGTATACTTAGCAAGAAAAGCAAACAACTTTCTCCTTACTTTGTTAGTTTTCCACCAGGCAATAAAATCAGATCCAAAACACTGAAGTAGTATCAGTTTACTGAAACAGGCACACAAACACAAACAAATTCAGTGGGACTGAAAATTTTAGCAATAAATTCATTTAGCTTATTGGTTTAAGAAATTGAATGTGATCAGAGCCCAGACAAACTGAGTTGTAGCACTTAAAGCTAACGTTTGGGACTGGCATGTTGGCATGGTGGGCTAAGTTATCACCTGCAAGGTTGACTTCCCATCTTGCAGTATTGATAGGCGTTCCAGCTGCTGTGCTTCCAAAACAGCTTCCTATGAGTGTGCCCAGGAGGACAGCAGACGATGGTCCAAGCATGTAGGTTCCTGCCACTCATAAGGACACTTGGGTGGAGTTCCAGGCTCCTGGCCTCCACCTGGTCCAGTGTGGACTATGGCAGCCATTTGGGGTGTGAACTGACAGATGGAAGATCTCTCTCGTGCGTTCTCTTTTTCTATATCTCCACCCTTCAAAAAAAAAATCTTTAAAATAAACATAACATTTTTCTGTCTTTAGAATTTGATTTTTTATTAAATGATTTTCTTTGACTTTTGCAGTATTTTCATACAACAGAGCTTCAATTTCACATCAGTCTAATTTTTAATTTCTATTTAAGGATGGTATAAAAAGAAGGAGTAAATAGTCATTTTCTATAAAGTAACACTTAATAGGGGAGAACATGGATTCTTAGACTTCCCATTTGACTGACTTATTTATTTTTGAAAGGATAGCAGAGAGAGAGAGAGAGACAAAGAGAGATCTTACTTACACTGGTTCACTCCCAGATGGCTACAAGGGCCAGCACTGGTCCAAGCCAAAACCAGGAGAGCAAGGGCCGAAAATGGGTGGCAGAGGTCAGACTGGTTCCATTCTGTGCTGTTTTCCCCAAATCATTAGCATGAAGCTGAATTGGAAGTGCAGCCGCAAACACACAAACTAGCACCCATGTGAGATTCTGGTATCACAAGTTGCAGCTTTACATGTTAAACTACATTGCTGGCGTGTGATGATTACTCATTTCTGATGCCAGATATGGAGCAGCTTTTTCTCCTTGAATTTTTACAACCTTTCATTTGAATTGCTAAGTGGTACTGATTCTGTTGAGTGATGCTTGCGCAAATAATGCTCAAATTATTTCTCTTCTCACATGTTTTCTGAGAAACAAGACACATTTAGGGTTCTATTCTGATCCTGGCCAAGGACATACTTAGAACCACACCAGTAGTCAGTAAAAGAAAAAACCTAAAAGGTGTAAGATGAAAAAAAAAAATCAACAACAGCATGAATTTACTAATGTATCCATTGTAAGTATTCTTATGCCAGTACCTATAAACAGATACCATAAGCCAGTCATTCACTGATACTGACATTTTATTCTCTTTAGTTTCCAAAAAACAGACCCTAAATTCATCCAAGCTTAAAAAATCATTCTACCTCATGTTCTATTATGCATAACAAATAGACAACATAATAATCTTTAATAAATGTAATAATAGCAACCACTCAGTGATAAGTAGGTTGAAAGCACTGTACTCACTTTATGTGTATTTTCTGATTTAATTTTCATAACACCATGAATGAGACACATCATGCTTATTGACAGAGTAAGAAGCTGAAGTTCAGTTAATTTAAATGACTCTCCATGTGTATGGATGGTCTCCTTTTCTCATGCTGTCACTTTTTTTTTAAGATTTGTTTATTTTTTATTGGAAAGGTAGATTTACAGAAAGAAACAAATACAGAGAGAAAAATCTTCCATCAACTTGTTCACTCCTGAAGTGACCACAGCAGCTGGAGCTGAGCCAATCTGAAGCCAGGAGCCAAGAACTTCTTTTGAGTCCCTCACACAGGTGCAGGGTCCCAAAGCTTTGGGCCATCCTTGACTGTTTTCCCAGGTCACCAGTAGGGAATAGGAAGTGGAGCAGCTGGGACATGAGCCAGCACCCATGTAGGATCCTAATGTGTGCAAGGTGAGGATTTAACCCCTGAGCCATTGCAGCAAGCCCTCAAGCCTTAGCTCCTAACCCAGCACCCCTCTCTGGGTTCTGTCTCTGACCTCAGCGGAGAAGATGGAGGATCCTTCCCTTCACTCTTATGTCTACATGTCAAAGAATGCCAGACTCTCACCCTCCTGCTTTTTGGGAGAAGAGCCAAATATGAAACAGAATTCAAACCAATAGAATCAGATCAATTATAAACATAACATGCACACAGGCAATTAAAATATAATTATAAATCTGGACAAAGACTTTATCATCTAAATACAAAACTAACCTCACTATACAAAATATAGCAGATTGGATATTTGGACCATTAAATAACATAAAAGAACTGAAGCAAAATTTCTAAATGTGGAAAAACCGAAAACTGACATGCTTTATTATTAAGTACTCAAAGTAATTTATTAACCTTGAACAAGTGAACATGGACTTCATCTTTGCCCTAAAGATGTACAAGGTCATGACTCCCTTGCCTCTTCCTTACGCAATTACTTTGTTACCAACAGTTCTAAGGGCATTAAATGTCTTGCTGATAAATTTTGCCTCCTCCTCACATTGGCACAGTGGCCTGTAAAATGTGGTACTCTGGTATATCACACTCTGATTATAATTCTTAGCAAGAAAAATAATTCCTCTGAAAATAAGGCCATGAGTTCATAACCATAAATTTAATGTCATGCTTTCCTCCACTCTTCATCACCTTCTACTGACTACAAGCATTCCATAACCATTTTTGGTGAAAGTAATAAAAGTAAATACAATAATATTTCAATTTGTCTAAAGCAGATAAGCCTGTCTATGCTGTGGCATCACTCTGGGCTCAAAACTCTGATTCTTTGTGCAAAAAGTAATCAATTAACACATGCAGGGTTTTGTCTATGTTTATGGAAACTGAAACTAAAAGATAATGTGCATTTTCCGTAAATGGGTTGAGGTATTTTTGTGTATATGTGAATTGTGCAAGCCTAGACTACCTATATCAACATAGCTATTCTGTGAGAGCTTTGTCTAGCACAGATGAGACTGCGAATGGTGAAGTATTACTTGCTTCAAGATAGTCATGCAAATCAGCGTATCTGAGACAAGAATTTGATGACTTAGGCAAAGAGCTCACCTGTCAAATGATAATTGTCTTTTTATAAGATGTTCACCTTACTGTGACTCTCCAGTCCCAAATTTCCACATCACAGATCTTGCCCAGCTTCCCTCTTCTCTCCGCCTTGAAACCCCAGCTTGGTCTCAGTACTGTGAAAACACTCTTGCCGCTAGAAAGCATCACTGAGTCTGTCAAGGTGATATTTCACCTCCCTACAGTGATGTCTAAGATCTTTGCCTTAATTAGTGACCATTTTGGCAATATTTGGGGTGATTCAACAAAAGGCAATGTCAATATTGTACTGAGATCTGGAATATTCAAGCTGGATTATCCCAAATTCCAGCTATTTTCATTTTTATCCATTTTAAAGTATCTTTATTTTTCAGTATCTTTGGGAAAAAAAAGACTACATATGTCTATCCCTATCAGTAAATAAGAAAATCTCCCGGTAAAATTTAGGGGTTTTATTTAACACAACCTTCCAGACTGTGCATATGGATAAAAGCACTTCTCACTAATTCATTTTAGGGCAATTTGAACAGTTTTGGAAGGAATACAACAGAGGCCAGAGGACAAAATTTCCACTTTTTACAGTTCATGTGGAATTTCCCATAAAATAAATCCAGGTTTGCCTCTTAAAGCAATATTGGGAAAAGACTTTAAAAAAATATATTCTAATCATTATTTATTTGCCCCATTTAAACAAACAACTACTTTAGGGAAAAATCATTCCTTGTATCAAGTGATTCTAAAAATTAACTCAAAAACTAGAAAAAGGAAAGCAATTGCTTTAAATTCATAAAAGCAAAAAACTTAAGCAATGACGCTACAGGGCTTTGTTTGGTATTTCATTTCACAGAGAATTTTGCCATGTGCTCCCACGTCATGAAGCAGTAGCGAAGGGCAACTTGAGAGAGTGTTTCTGATGTGGGCTGTAAGCTGTTAAGGCAAGCCAGTGCCTCCTCATCCTACTAGACTTGGTGCTGTGCTCAGCATCTTGCACATACAGCTACTCATTCTTTAATCTGTAAAGAACATGTTCTTAAGGAAGCTAAGGACCCTAGCTGTCCCCAAGTACAGATGTTAATGCTACAAAATTCTTGTTTATAACTTAGCTTCAAGTCATGGCTGGGAAGATAGACAGCTAATCTACCATTTCTCTCGTAGAAGTGCTATAAAGGTAAAGAAAATGCAGTGGTTTACATTTAAATTTCATCTCCAGTGCCTCCTGATTGTGTGACTTTGTGTAGGTCCTTACCTTTGGTGAAGCAGCCCATCTTGATATGAAATGGAGATCCTAAAAGTTCCCTCAGAGGACTACTCTGCCGATTAAATGAGGCATGTCCCCTTAAGAGGATATCCTATAAATACCAGTGGTTATTATTACTCATACCCTAAAATAAAACCTTTGGTTAGCAAGTTGGGTTGATTTCTGATGGTTGCTGGAACTTGTTAGCAAGTTATGGAACTATATTCAAAGACAATGTTTCTAGCAGCTTTGGCTGATCAGTAAAGCAAAAACTCCCTGAATTCTCTCAAGACATCATTTTTGATCTATTGGACAGCAAGGTGTCCTCTATAACTAGAGGCAAGGGAAGTGGGGAAAAGAAATATGTAACTTTTCTAGCATGGATAGAATGCATTCAATAAAGAATAAGGAATAATAGTTATTAAGCCAACTGATATTCTACAACATGTCTCTCGTGGGGATGCTATGGGCTGGTGTGCTGGGCAAAGGAGGAAAGAGAAGAGAAGCAGAGCTATTATTGAGTACCTGCTGTGTGTCAGTGAGTGGGCCAGATAATCCACCACAGCTTCTAATAATAGTCCTTTAAGGTCAGTAAAGGTATTTCCATTTTGCAGAGAAAAAAATCAAGGTACAGAAAAGGTTGAAATAACACTCTAGTGCACAAAGTTAATAAACTAATGCTGACAGGCATAAATGTGCAAGTTGTCAGGGCCACCATTGTGATGTGCAGGTAAAACCACCACCTATAATTGTGGCATCCCATTCAGTTGCTAGTCTGAGAACTGCTGCGCCCTGCTAATGACTTGACAAAACAGCGAAGGATGGCCTAAGTGTTTGAGCCCCTGCCACCCAAATGGGAACCCTGAAAGAAGCTTCTGGCTCTTGGCCATTGAAGCCATCTGAGGGAGTCAACCATCAGATGAAAGATTTCCTCTTTGTCTCTCCCTGTCTGTAATTCTGGCTTTCAAACAATGCACAAATCTTTTTTAAAGCCAACGTGACTATGTCCAGATACCATGCTCTTTTTAGTATTCCAAAATGAATTATTATCAAACCTGTTATATCATTCATGGTTGAGATTTTTCCCAGGCCACCTGCTTCCCTCAAGAGTTATTTATTTTAGCAGCTTCATCAAAACTCAGAGAACTTTATCAGCATCATGCATCACTCCAAGCTGTGGTTAGAGGGGTAGATGAAACACTTCAGCCCTATCATAACCGTGCCAAGAGACATCCAAGCTGGGCAAACAGGGAGGTGTCCCCACAAGCCTGGACCTCGTCCCCCCCACCCACACGAAGTACAAGTGCCAAGCTTCTTGTGGCCCAGGTGATATCACCCTGCAAGGACCCTGGGGTAATTTGTATTTGTGGGTGATGAATGCTAGCAGGAATGTGCCATTGACGTAAAGAGTTAAATCTACTTCATGCCTCTGGAGCCTCCCTTATGTTACACAGCTGGAGGCTTTCATGCAAAAGAAACTCTGTAGGTGGATGTTGGCAAGGAATAATTCAATGGGTGGAGGTTGGTTCACTAATGAAGGGAGGTAAACCTCTGTGAAAGGAAAATTTAGATGATACCACAAGCATTTGTGATTGAGGCTTCTTCAAGGCTCATCTCCTTCCCCTTGAACTGACCTAGTGCTCTCTGTCCCTGTTGGCTTTGAATGTAATTGAAACTCATCAGTTTAATGTGTGTTTTGTGAAAACAATAGAGAAAAAAAATCCAAATTTCAACTTACTCCACAAAACACATTATACAAATCAGGCTTTAGCTTTGTGTTTTGCCCTGATAGATGTAACAGTTGTAGCAACACAAATTAGTCAGTATCAAAACCATCTCAAAATTTTAAGAGAAATATATTCCTGTGCAGAAGGTAGGAAATAGGATCCCATGGTTTTCATATGCTTGGAGTGGTAGTGCTTGTTGATTTTACTCATCCGTGAAACTAAACCCTGACCCACCTTTCTAAGACACCAAAGGGTCAAGCCTTAATGAAGATAGCAACCGCTGATGAGGACCAAACCATTTCCAAAGGAAGAAAACTAAAGAAAAAATAAGGAGATCTATTTTCAGTTCCCTGGGAACGCAGATTAGCTTTGGGCATGATTTCGGCATTACCCAAATCCAAGGAGCCTGGCAGCAAACCTCCCACACTCACAGTTGACCATTTGCTTTGATTTCTAACCAGCAAGAGTGGCCCCAGAAGCAGATATCAAATGGCAGCACTGCCACCACATTGACCTCATGTAGACAGCAACTGGCAGGATGAGAATGTTAAAATCTGTTCTCTAGCCTTGCAGCATCTGGGGGGTCTCTGGCTCTCCCCTGGGGCCACCTAGTGAGCAGAAAACAACCCAGAAGTGCCAGAGCTATTAATCCTTGAGTGGATGAACTGAAACCAGCATAAGACAGGAGAGAAAGGAAAATCCAACAGATAAGCCACTCTGCCTCTATCTTCCTCCGTGGGCAACACAGCTTTGATGCACAGCTGATCGACATACTTTCCCAGGCATGGCTATGAGGGGAACAACCAGTTGTGTGCATTGTAAAGCTGTAGCTAGTTCAGTAATTTAAAATTGTTTTTCTTCTAGATTCCCTGATGTTGTATTTCCAGTAAAGCCTTTCTTTGTCAAGTTTTCCTTTTAGCTTTTTTTTTTTTTCCGCCAAGGAACACATACAGAAATAATCAATAATTCCTGCTCCCAGAAATAATTTGCCAAGGTGCAGGGACAAGACTTTAACACCATGGATTCATGAAGTCTGAACAGGATGGACATAAGAGTGATAAAATCTGAGGATGATCAGTAGCTCTAAGTCTGGGCCTATGATTTTGTCCAGAGGCTAGATCCTTCTTATGGTAATGGAATTGGAAGTGGCAATCACACTTTCCTGTGGCCATTTAAAAATAGGAGTTTGTACTCTGCTTAAATTTTCAAATCATATTTAGCTTCCTTGAACTGAGACACTTCACTAGACATGAGACCAGACTGAGTGTTCAGTACCACTTAATGGAAGACAGAAAGAACACAGAACAAGTGTGCAGAACAGTCACGCTGCGCCTCTGGATGCCTGGGCACTCTCACAGGTGCTTGGCCAAGGTGTTAGAAGGAGCCCAAGTGTTTGCAAACCAGAAAGTTCTGAGAATCTCACTGAAGAATCGAGGGAATTTTCACAATATTGTAGAATCTCCCATTTTAGCCAACCTTTATTTTTTAGGAAAAGGTTTATGTATTTACTTACTCAAAATGCAATTACAGAGAAGGAAGGAGAGAGATGATCTTCCCTCCACTGGTTCACTCCCCAAATGGCCACAGTAGTCAGAGCTGGTCCAGGCCAAGGCCAGAAGCCTGGGAGTTCATTCATGTCTTCTAAATGTCACGTGGATGGCAGGAGCTCAAGCACTCAGACCTTCTTCTGTTTTCCAAGGTGCATTACAAGGAACTGAATTGGAAGTGGAGTAGTTGGGACCTTAACGGATCTTCAGATAGGACACCAGTACAACAGTGATACCTTTATCTGCTGTACCACAGTGCCTGCCCCAGTAAACCTTTATTCTATGCAAGGTACATCATAAAGTGTGTTTAAATATGTTTTGGGCCTGGCACAGAAGCCTAGTGGTTAACGTCTTTGCCTTGCATGTGCTGGGATCCTATATGGATGCCAGTTCTAATCCTGGTGACCCTGCTTCCCTTCCAGTTCCCTGCTTGTAGCCTAGGAAAGCAATCAAGGATGGCCCAAATCCCCAAGGCCTTGGGACCCTGTACCCACTTGGGAGACCCAGAAGAAGCTCCTGGCTCCTGGCTTCAGATCAGCTCAGCTCTGATCACTGCAGCCGTTAGGGGAGTGAATCAGCAGAACAGAAGATCTGATTCTTTCACATTCTGAATTTCCAACAACAAAAAAAAAATCTTAAAAAAAAAGTATGCGTGTGAGTGGTCATTAAAAGTTGAGATTTGTAATTTCAGAGCAGGTGGCTAGCCATGCAGTTATGATGCCCGAATCCTTCATCATAGTTCTTCTTTGATTCTTAATTCTGGCCTCCAATCTAGCTTTCCACCAGTGGTGACCTTGAGAAGTAGAAGCTGATGGCTTAAATGAGTGGGTTCCTAATGCCACGTGAAAGGCCTGTATTGAGTTCCTTGGCTCCCTCTCTTGTCCATGGCATCACCCTGCCAGTTGTGAGTATTTTGGGGCAAGAACCAGCAGTGGGGAACCCTCTGACTTCTGCTTCTCTCTGCAAACAAGAATGAAAAAAATCCAGCCTAAAGAAACCACATGGCAGAATGTTTTGCCAAAAAAAGAACAGTTAGGGCCCGGCGCAGTGGCGCAAGTGGTTAAGGTCCTCGCCTTGCACGCCCGGGATCCCATATGGGCACCGGTTCTATCCCGGCAGCCCCGCTTCCCTTCCAGCTCCCTGCCTGTGGCCCGGGAAAGCAGCAGAGGACGGCCCAAAGCTTTGGGACCCTGCACCCGCGTGGGAGACCCGGAAGAGGCTCCTGGCTTCGGATTGGCATAGTATCAGCCGTTGCGCTCACTTGGGGAGTGAATCATCAGACGGAAGATCTTCCTCTCTGTCTCTTCTCTCTGTATATATCCGCTTTTCCAATAAAAAAATAATAAAAATAAATCTTTAGAAAAAAAAAGTTTATTCTTAGAAAATGGCTTATTTTCTGTAAAATTTGAATTTCTACTATTTCCAAAGCATAGGATAATAGTATGTAATGCATTTGACCACTGAATCAGTTCTGCAAAACTCAAATAGGGTGCATGGTGCATGTCTTCCCACTAGAATTAAACTCCAGTTTAATATGCTTGAATTTATTTAATATTTATTTATTTATATTTAAAAGGCAGTTTTTCAGAGAGAAGGAGAGAGACAGAAAGATCTTCCATCCACTGGTTCATCCCCTAAGTGGCCACAATGGCTAGAGTTGAGCTGATCTGAAGCCAGGAGCTTCTTCCTGGTCTCCCATGTGGGTACAGGGTCCCAAGACCTTGGGCTATCCTCCACTGCTTTCCTAAGCCACAAGCATGGAGCTGGAAGAGAAATAAACCAGCCTGGACATGAAGTGGCACCCACACGGGCACCCAGTGTGTGCAAGGCAAGGATTTAGCCAAGGAGCCATTGTGCCAGGCCCAACTATACTACATTTCAGATTATTGCAGATCTCACAACAAAATAGATCTCTTCATTTTCTCTGTAGTTGGATTTGATTTGTATGAAAATCTATACTGTGTAACTCAAAGGAAATTGTGTCATCTACCAGATCCTAGCATGAACATAGCATGAACATAGATAATTGCTACTTTCATTATAGAGCCATTGACAGACGTGGTAGAATGTTACAGAGAATTAGAGGCAAACAGAAGTGGCTAGGACTTTATAAAGGACCTATTTAGTTGTGCTTTAAAGAGGCAATAAGACTACCCTGGGATTCCCCTCACTTTGTTCCTGTAGTTTCTTCATCTTCCATTGCACTCGTGTTCAAAACTCTGCCTCTATACTAGTTCTTAATGAAACCAGCATGTTTGCACCATTTTATGGCCAACTCGATTGTCTGCTGCTCAACGTCGTGTTACATTTTCCCTCAGACTCAGTTGCCAGCCCCTGTAGATGCCTCTCCACAAAAATAACACCACCACACCAAAATTCTAGGGGGCAAGAAGCCAGTCTTATAGCTCAGCAACTTTTCCAGCAAGATAAATCCTGCCAACTGGCTTTTCTTAAGGAAAGTAAGACAAGTTCTGAAGCCCTTGACAAGAATACATGCTCCTATATCACAACAGAACAGTGCACTGAACTCTGTTTTCAAAAGCTTGGTTGATGAGTCAGCAGACCTCATCACTTGTTACAAGGTCAAGAGATCTTGGATGAGATCAGTGTTGAGGCACAGAGGGTTAAGCCATTACCTGTACCAGTTCAAATCCCAGCTGCTCCAGTTGCCCTGGTAATGCCCTAGGAAAGCAGTGGAAGATAGGACCTTCCTTGCTATCCATTGGGAGACCTGGCTGGAGTTTCTGGTTCCTGGTAACCGTCTTGTTCAGCACTGGTCATTGCAGACACTTGAGTAAGGCCAGGGTTGAAATCTCTTCCATCCTCTTTCTGTATGAAATAAGTAAAATCTTTAAATAAGTTCAGTATCTTTGAAAAGAAGATCTTGGATATTGAGAACAGGAATGATTAACATGACTATCTCCCACAGTTTCCAACTTCAGACAGCGCAAGAGTCAGCAGCCAAGGAGACAGGGATAAACAACAAACCATGAAAAATATACTGCAAAATCTGCTTCAAGGGTCTGGCATGAGGCTCAATTGGTTAATCCTCACCCTTGGGGTGCCAGGATCCCATATGGGCACCGGTTCATGTCCTGGTTGCTTCAATTCCCACCTAGCTCCCTGCCTATGGCATAGGAAAGCAGTAAAGAATGTCCCAAGGCCTTGGGACCCTGCACCCATGTGGAACACCCAGGGGAGGCTCCTGGATCCTGATTTTGGTTTCGCTCAGCTCTAACCATTGTGGCTACTTGGATAATGAAACAGCAGATGGAGAGCTTTCTCTGTTTCTCCCTCTCTGTAGATCTGCCTTTCCAAAAAAATAAATTTTTAATTTAAAAACTCTGCTTCAAAACCATGTCTAGTTTTTTTTCTTCTTGTATCCACAAGACTGCTAGTAAAATGAAGTTATGCACTTTCATTATATTATCTAGATGTCATTTAAGAATTGAAGGAAAATGACTTTAGCATAATTTCAGATGTCTCCACTGCAGACACAGGCAGGTTCAAGCCTTTCTGTTACATAAAAATTCCCCATTGTCCCTGCATTGTAGTTAACCCAAGAAATCATCACTTCCCTTTACTTCTATAAAGATATTTAACCATTTTTCATATTCTGTCCTGTTTTGTAATAATGTGCTTTCTGCTCCATCCATTTGTTGAACCGTTCTGTCCATTGGATACTTTTTAAATGATACAACTGAACTTTTATAAATATTTATTATTTTTATCCATCCTTGTGCATGGGCTCCTAATACATCGCACTCATCTGAAAGTTTTGCTGAACTTCATCATGCCATGTCTACTTCTAAATGCCAGCACTGTCCGGAGTGTTCCTAGGACTTCTGTCTCCTTCTCTCCCTGGAGCCTTTATGTATCTTTATCTGCTCCTGAGCCTGCTAATACGCACCCATTATGCACCAATCTCTTTGAATTTTGCTTCTCATCTCAAGAGCAGACTCAACTGTCAACTGTTAAGATTGATCAGTGTATACAAGGGCACATGAAAAGGCATGGGAGGGGCCAGCGCTATGGCCTAGCGGCTAAAATCCTCACCTTGAATGCGCTGGGATCCCATTCAGGTGCCGATTCTAATCCTGGCATCTCTGCTTCCCATCCAACTCCTTGCAATAGAAGATAGCCCAAAGCCTTGGGACTCTGCATCCATGTAGGAGACCTGAAAGAGCTCCTGGCTTCTGATTGGTGCTACTCTGGCCATTGCGGTCACTTGAGGAGTGAATCATCAGATGGAAGATCTTCCTCTCGGTATATCTGACTTTGCAATAAAAATAAATTTTAAAAAAGTAATAAAAGGCCATGGGAACATGGAGTTAAGAGATTACTGGGTACAAGCTTTATTTCTGGTACGGTGGGTTATGGTGCCACTTGTAATGCCCACGTGCCATATCTGAGTGCCATTTGAATCCCTACTGCTGTGCTCCAAATCCATCTCCCTGCTAACATGCCAGGGAAGGTAGCAGAAGATGGCCCAAGTGTTTGGACCAATCCATCTCCCTGCTAACATGCCAGGGAAGGTAGCAGAAGATGGCCCAAATGTTTGGGTCCCTGCCCCTTTGTGGGAGGCCTGAGTGGAGTCCCAGGCTTATAGCTTCAACTTGGCCCAGACATGGCCATCACAGTCACTTGAGGAATGAATCAGAGATGAAATATATTTCTTTCTTCCTCTTTTCCTCCCTGCCTCTCTCTTTCTCTGTCCTCACTCTGCCTTCCAATAGATAAATAAATCTTTTTAAATAATGATGTAATACATTCTGTGATCCCTGCATTGTTTTTCATGAACTTTTTGTACATTATGTATAGGTAAAGCACAGTGCCTTTAACAATGCCCTTTATCCCGATCTGCTCTTTCTTCTGACGTGCTTCTAATTAGTTGCACCAAATCAGATTCAAATATCCAGGTATGTTTAGTTCTTGTTTTGAACTTCTTGATCAACGGCCCATTTGTCTCATGTCTGTGTCTTCAGTTATTTCCTCATCTAAGTCATCTGTTTGCTTTCCAGGTTCAAGACCAAGTGCCCACTACCTCCTTTGTAGGCCATTCTAGCCATGTGGAATATACCTAACACAACTTTAAAAATAAATGTCTCCCCTAGAAGTTAGGCCCTTCCTAATTGATGCACAACTTAAAAATATACCCAGGATAGAATTACTCTAGAAGCACAAAAGTTTACCATAGAGAAGAACAGAAAACAAATACAAAAAGGGAGAGAAAAACCACACACATACAAAGGGTGTTGTTTCTGGCTTTATAGTTTGATGCAAAATTTAACTTTTTAATAATGGTTGCATTGCCATCTGCTGGAACAACTGGAGAACTTCACTTAAATAAGTTGATTTCCTGAAAGTGAAAAATCCTGCTTCAATTTTTAACTCTATGTAGATACAGTTTTGTGTTTGTGTGTGTGTGAAGTTTTATTTTTACTGGAAAGTGAGATATACAGAGAGGAGGAGGTACAGAGAAGAAGATCATCCAGCCGATGATTCACTCCCCAAGTGGCTGCAATGGCCAGAATCGAGTTGATTCGAAGCCAAGAACCAGGAGCCTCTTCTGGGTCTCCCATACAGATGCAGGGTCCCAAGGCTTTAGGGCTTTGGGCCATCCTTGATTGATTTTCCAGGCCAAAAACATGAAACTGGATGGGAAGCGGGGCCAATGGGATTAGAACAAGCACCCATATGGGATCCCAGTGCATGCAAGGCAAGGACTTTCGCAGCTAAGCTACTGCCTGAGCTCTAAATACAGTTTTAATATAGCAGCAAATGTTAATTTGATTTGCATATTGCCCACACACAATTACAATGATCAGGTGGTTCACTGTCTTTATTAGAGACTGTGACTGCTTCCCCTGTATCACCTAAAGCAACTCAGAGTTAAGAAGGAGGTGCTTCATTGGTAGCTCTTGTCTAACATGAAGCATAATTTCTCAGGCTACTCAGCAATTCAAATCATCCTTACATCATGAGATTCAGAATTAGGCATACTATTTTGGACAGAGTCTCCCCAGGAAAGCCGTCTGACCGCCCTAAATTAATAGAACTTTCCATTTGCATAAACCCTTCAGCTGGGAGACTATAATTGTATTGCAATGTACTGATATACAACATTTCCTGTGTTTGTCCTGCAATGTACGGGGGTGATTAAGAATCCAGATTCTAAAATCAAACTAACTGTCTGAAATAGAAATTTTGCCATGTAGTAGCTCTCCATTAATGTTTTTATTAAGAGTGTCCCCTTTTCCCTAGCTTGGTTGAGATTCTCACCGAGGATTGTGGGGGCTGTGTTCTGATTTGGATATGGCTGCAGTCTCCCTTGGCACAACAGGCCATGGAAAGGTACCCACTGGCATACATTTGGCACAGGTCGGGAGCAGACCAGGCTGAACCAGTTCACATCACTCACTGGCGAATCCAGGCATCGGAACAGAGTGTGAGTCGGGCCAGGTTTGGTTGCGACAAAAACCAGTGCACATTGCGGAATGCCAAGTGAGATGACCCATCCAGATGTGGCCATAGCACCCAAACAGCACACATGAGAATCAGGGAGGGAGGAGGCAAGGCTGGCGGGGCAATGTGGTTCCCCTGCTGGACAACCACTCCCACTGGAGAGCATGAGTTGGGATGGGGGTAGACCAGACCAGGCAGGACTAGCACACCTGTGGGCCTCATGTGAGCTAGATCAGGGAAAAGCCAGGTTGGGCTGACTGTTCCGACTGGTGCAAGCAAAAATTAGAGTGGGCAAGGGTTGGTTGGGCTTTACCTCAGCATCAGCTGGCAGGGGCTGGCACCAGAGGCTAAATCTGTCAAATTAAATTCCAGAACCTCCTGGAGAGTGCATAATCTGGGAGTGGGAGTGGCCTAGGAGAGAAATAGTGGGCTCCTCCCTCTTGGGGCACCTCTCCTACTGGAGAGCACTAGAACCAGGGCAAGGATGGCTAGACAGAAAGATACCCAACAGCATTTGTGTGGCCTGGATAGTGGAGCTGGTTTGGTTGAACTAGGCTTCAATGCCCATTGACATGTATGAAAGCTGAATAGGATGTGGGACAGACTTACTAGTCTGCTGCACATACTGGCAAGCACTGGAACCAGGGCAGGGGGCAGACCTGGTGGGGGTTATTGTGGGTCGCTCCAACTAGGCTGCAGCTCCCATAGTGAGGGCCAAGTATGTGCTGGGCAGAATCGGGCTGGACTGCAACACCCATTGTTTCCAGTGGAAGACAGGGTTGGAAACAGAACTGACCCAGCAATTGCAACCACCAACTGATTGGGGCGATGAACAATACCAGGCCCTGTACTTGCAAGTACACACAAGAATCTGGTCTGGGATCACCTCAGACAAAGTTTCTTTTGGGATCTCCCCAATCGAACTGCCGGACTCAGAACTCGTGGTCTGCCATGGAGTGCAAGTGCCAGAGCCGAGCCTCCTCAGAGGCTCAACGGAGCAGTGGAGAGCATAACCAGCTGCACATGGAGGATATGACAGTCTATTGGAACCTGCAGAGGGATGCCTGGCATCACAACAGAGGACGGAACAAATCAATCAACTACCCCAGCCATATGTTGGCAGTGAAAAACTGGGCAAGCAGACATTCTAAAATGGATTATGTCAATCAGTGATTTCTTCGGCGACCTCATTGTGCTAGGAATGGCAAGATTGGTAGCAATTCATAACTGTTGAACTAGCAAAACCACTTGAGCAAGACCCTCAGAGCATGCCCCACATCAGGGACCTGGGATGGGTGTGAGACTGGGTGGGGCTCTCCCTTTGTCTCCCCGTTTACCCCATATACACACAAAAAAATGTGGAAATAATGGTCTTACCTACTTTCCTGAAGCCCTTGAACCTTTGTGCCCTAATTAACTATGTAAAGATTGTTTTTAAAAATGGGAAAAAAAGACATCAGTTAAAATTAAAACACAAGACACGCTTATATATTATACATCTACTAAAGATAATGAGTTATACCTACTTGCACTAAATGAAAAGATGTCTCTTGTATAATAAACCTACCTACTTTCATTAAAAAAAATAATAATAATATAAAAAAAAGAGTGTCCCCTTTGGTGAAGTGGAGGTAGTGCTATTTTCTCTAAGTGGCATTTGGCAAAATTAAATTCTCAAATCTGCAAAAACACTCAAAGCACTTAATAGTATCAACTGAAATCATTCATCTAAACAGATTGTTACAAACAGTTATTGTATAACTCATGCCACTAGGTAGCAGTTTCCTGTCTGCATACACTTTTGTTCAAAAAATCAGAGTTACAGAGGGAGAGAGAGGAAGAGACAGAAATAAATCTTCTGTCCACTGGTTTACTTCCCAAATGGATGCAACTACCAGGACTATGCCAGGCCAAAGCCACAAGCCGTGAACTCCTTCTAGATACCCCTTGTGGGTGCAGAGGCACAAATGCTTGGGCCATCTTCCATAGCTTTTCCCAGGCACATTAACAAGGAACTGGATCAGAAGTTGAGCATGCAGGACTTGAACCAACACCTCTATGGCATGCCAGGGTCACAAGCAATAGTTTAGCCTGCTATGCCACAGCACTAACACTTCATAGTATTGTTTGTAGCACTTCATCCTCTTGTCAAACATCAATTGACTATGTATGAGGTCTGAATCCCAAACTCGATCTTATCCCATTGGTCTGTAAGTCTTAAGCAGTACAAATAATAGGTTTCTAGTCTTAGCAGTAGGTACTGTGCATTCTGAAATTTTGTTTTTATGTGTTCTTACCAGAATTTATGTCCTTGGGCTGGCATTGTTCTGAAGGTGAAGCCACAGCTGGGACCCCCACATCCGATATCAGAATGCTGACTCACATCTCAGGTAAGTCACTTCTGACCCAGCTCCTTGATAAAGTGCCCAGAAAGTAGCAGGTGATAACTCGTGCGTGAGTCCCTGCCACCCATGACGGAGACCTGGATTAAATTCCCAAATTCCTGACTTCTTACTTCAGCCTGACCCAGCCACAGCTCTCATCTATATTAGTGTCATTTTCATTTATCCATTAATTACTAAAAGACTTTTTTGTGGACATAAAACCTTGGGTTAATATGAACATACTTTCAAAAAATCATGGAAAGTGGAGCAGGCATTGTGTCAAAGTAGGTAATGCTGCCACCTGCAACTCCAGCTTCTGACATGAGCAACCAGTTCCTGTCCCAGCCTCTCCACTCCCAATCAGACGCCCCGTTAATGGCCTGGGAAAAACCAAAAGATGGCCCAAGTGCTTGGGACTCTGTCACTCACTAAAAAAAGGCCTTAATGAAGCTCCTCCTGTCAGCCTGGCTCAGTTCTGGATGCTCTGACCATTTGGCGAATGAACCAGCTTCCCCTCTCCTTCCCTCCCTTAGCTTTGACTTTCAAAATAAAAACATTTTTTAATCGTGGAAAATTGAATTAAAAATTAACTGTATTTAGTTGCAAAAATGTCTTTGAAACTTTCCCACAAAATTTTTAAAGACTTTTTGTACGTGGTAAAACATTTACTTTTTCCCTGTTACTCTTCCTCTTCCTTACCTTGTAATCAATATTCTGATCAATTTCAGTTTTTGTTGAGCTGAATGTTTGTGGAAACTTCTCCAAAGACAATATATGGATGACACAAGTATTATTAAATCCTTGTTAGGATTTAAACACCACCACAGCACCTCAACTTAAAAACTGTGTCTTTAGAACATAATTCTTGAGTGGTAGCTCTTTCTCTTAAAATGCTATAATACAGTTGCACTATCTTCTACCAAATTGTATTGCAGACACAGTGCTTAGATTCTTAGAAATATTCTTCAATCCCATGATCCATTTACTCTTAGGCACAGCTAGGAGTGTTTATTTTCTCATTGAGCTCTTCCAGAACTCAAATAATCTCCATTATCCCAATATTCACACCTTTATGAGGTTTGTGATTATTTTTTCTATGCCTTCATTAATGTTTGATGTTCTCCTGTTTTATCTCTCTCCTTCTTCACTGTCTTACTGTTTAGAAAATTGGGTTAATGAGTATATCCACCTTGTCTCTTCCAATTCTTAATTTTCACTTATTGTGTCCCCACTAGTCTGCTCTGATTCCTTGAGCTAACATTTTGGGTCATTGCCAACTTAATATTTTCTACAATGCTCACATTTTAAGTCATAATTTAATTTTTTGCTTTCAAGTTGCTTTTCTTGTTGTTGTTTTGCCCATTGCTGCCAACAAACTCAAAATCCAATTTGATGAGAATGGTGCTTTCTACTTGTTTAGTTGGATAGCTCTCACCTTGCTCATACAAAAGAACAGTATCCGTTCACCACTGAAGCCAGACCCGCTCTGGACAACTACAGGGCGTGGCAGCCCCTCTTGGGGCCCCTAGGCCTGGGTGCTTCCGGTGGCCTCATCCTGAATTTGTAGCAATCTGGGTTTTCAGCTTCACTTAACTCCTGGTTTTATGTGAATCTCCCTTCCCTTCTGGTTCTATGATGAGATGGCCTTCCTCTCCTTTTCCCCTGCTCTAAATGTGTCCAAACCAGCTCCTCTGCATGGTGAGGACTTGGGGAGGCAAAGACTGAAGCATTTCCATCCTTCCAGAGTCCTTTAGAAACTATATCTTAGGTTTATGACGGCTACCTGACTTCCTTTCTCATAACATTGTAAGTTATTTGAAAATAAGAACCATGCCTTTTAATTCTCTCTTATTCCCACTCTCTCCTTGTTACGGTATTCAGTTCAAGTGTGAGAATCAGGAAGTATTTTCTATTTCCAGAATTCCTATTTGGTGCCTTTTGCTGACAATTCCGAGTCACGCCTCTAGATGGAGCGCGTGATGCATGTCTTTCACGCCTGAGCCAAGCTAGTAAGAACTCCATCCTATTGAGGATACTTGCAGCCCCAGGTTTGGATTGCTTGTTGGCCTTCGAGAGGGCCTACTTTATTTCCAGCAGATCTTAAAGAACAAATATCTACAGGAGTGAAAGTTTAAAAACTATGGACAGGAGAGAAAAATAAAATTTCTTCCTCCAGGTGTTCTAGAGTTCATATTTAAATGTTTACTCAGACACTATTTATTAAATAGATAGGCAACCATTTGGATCCTAATGCTGCCTTCCCCGGGAAGGCTGGAGACCTGCTAGTAACGCCTCAGTGGTCTTGGCTGTCCATCTTGTTCCACTGAAATGACCAGGTTATTTTGTCTAAGAATAAATACCAGTGAGTCTTTTGATACATACTAATAGATTACCTGAAACTGCTCAATGTGACCAAGTTTCATGGGCCACAGGTCAAAGTTCACAGTAGCTTTGTTAAAGTATAAGCTAGTGCCTTGCTCAACCCAGCACAAGGTTGGTTCCTCTTAATGCCACCATTGGAGGAAGGTGAAAGGAGGAATCCAAGAGGAGTCTCCTTCATGACACTGCTGGGGAGCTGCCCTTAGGGGTTAGCATTGAGTGCTTTGGGTTTAGCTTCTGCTTCTAACTCCAGCATCCCATACTAGCATCAGTTTTAGTCCTGGCTGCTCAACTTCTGATCCAGCTCCCTGCTGATGTTGCATGGAAAAAGCAGTGAAAGACAGGTCAAGTCCTTGGATCCCTGCACTCATGTGAGAGACTCAGATGAAGCTGCTAGCTCTTGGTCTCAGTCCAGTCTAGCTTTGGCCGTTGTAGACATTTGGAAGTGAACTATGGTTAAAAGATCACTCTTGCTGATTCTCTAACTCTGCCTTTCAAATAAGTAAATAAATATTTGGTCTGTAAAACAAAAATGACCTTTATTCAACTCTAAAAATGAAACTAGAGACTCACGCATCTTTGAATCTGGAGGAAAATGATGAAGTGACTCCGAGTAAATCAAAGTGTGCTTCGGATTATCTACCCAAATTGCTTTGATTTTGTCAAAGAAGCAACAGTGATGCACTGGCCTATAGGAAGGAATGATCCACCTGAAGTCATCCTGATGATTCAAGTTTCACAAGGACAGGTTGGTCATGTACCTTTCCATGTGAACTGCAGCCTGGACTGGCCAGGGAGCCACAAGAAAACAGCAGCAAAACTGCCGTTTCCTTAGTACCCACTACCCCATTGCCCTTAGTCAGAGAGTGGATGAGATGCTTTGATGATGGAAAAAACACTACAGCCTGACAAAATCGTGTCTCATGCATTCTTGGACCAAATCAGAAACAACTGACTTTACATACCAGAAACTTAGCAAAGCCCAAATTTTTAAGGTATGGGCAACAAAGGATAACGTGAAATTTAAGAGAAGACAATGCCCTATCTATATTCTCTGTACTGTGTGCTAAAACCTGAATGTTTCTATAAAGAGATTTACTAATCTACTTCAAAGGCAGAGTTACAGAAAGAGGGAGATAGAGTAAGAGAGGAAGTGAGAGATCTGACATCTGTTAGTTCACCCTCTAAAAGGCCTCCATGCCTCCATACGGGTCCAGCCCAAAGCCAGGAGCCTGGAATACTATTTGGATCTCCCACATGGCTGGCAGGGGCCCAAGTGCCTCAGCCGTCGTTTCCCAGGCACATTAGAAGGGAGCTAGATCAGAGTGGAACGCTGCTACCTTATGTAGCCAAAACATTGGAAAGTAACAAAGCTACATGGCACGGGAGCAAAGATGTAGGTAGCACAGGTAACTTAACGCTATTCATACTGCTTCAGTTACCTCACGAAGGAGAGGACCCAAGTCAGTCTGGGGCGAGAATTCAGCTGCACATGCCTAAGACAGGCACGTCTCCTAACTCTGCCTCAGCTGCTCCCTGCATATGAAAAACAGACTGTTATGGGCAGCCTTGCATTCAAGTCTCAGTTTGGTATTTTTGAACTATTTGACTGTATCCCTCTCTGTAAGCTGGGTATCAACTTTTATAAGACTGTGTAAGAAATAATTTAATGACTTTTGGAACATGTAAATCACAGTAGCTACCACATAGTAAACACGTAATAAATTGTAGCTGGTAATATTACTACACAGCAAATCAAGGGGTCCTTTGTAGGGGGTTTCTGACTTCACTTTACCATTATCCAAGAGATCCTAAGAACTTCATTGAGCTGGACAACTAAGTTATGTTTGCATAAAAGACTTGATGAAATCACTTTGAACATAATGAAGACCCATAAGTGAAAGCTACTTTTCCAAACCACAGCAAGGGTAAAAGAAAACTTGCCCAAATCATTTTATTGCCCTTAGCAAGCAATTTAATAGCTTCACAAGAGCCAATTTTAGAAATTGCTTCAGAAAGTTTATATATCCAAAATATTTTGCTGGAAATTAACTTTCAATACATAATCCATTCAATAATACACTGATTATATTCGTGGTAAGCTGATTTATTCTGCTATAAGAAATAGTCAGGGAGGTGGGTATGGCGGCTAAGCAGGGGTTAGCATCTCACATGGGTCCCAGTTTGAGTTCCAGCTGCTCCACTTTTGATCTAGCTCCCTGCTAATGAACTGGGAGAACATCAAAGGAGGGTCCTATACCTTGAACCCCTCTGCCCATAGGGAGACCTGGAAGAAGCTCCTGGCTTCAGACAGGCCCATTACAGCCAGTTGGCAAGTGAACCAACAAGTAGAAGATTCTTTCTCTCTCTTATTCTGACTATGAAGTAAAATAAATAACTCCTTAAAAACAGAAAAAAGAAACCACCAGAAAATATCAGCACATAAAACAATAAAGAAGTGCCTTATGTGACAAGTCCATTGTAAGTTGGTACCATGTTATTCAGGGACTCAGACTGATGAAGCAACTTTGACCTTAAATGGTGTAGTTACCACAGGTTAACATTAGCATGTGACCAGTCTTCATCTTAAACTCAGGAAAGTCCATCCCCAACCATCTTCATTACTGGCCAAGAATGTAGTGAAAATGTCCCACTCTCCTTCCTCCATATCTCAACACCACCACTTGTACTTTGTGCTATGGGAGCCTGACTGATGAGCATTGTCAACCACTGTCCTTTTCATCACAGACTACTTATTGCCAATGACCACATTTAACTGAGTCCCAATGAAAGCCATTCAGGGAGATAATAGGACATCCTCCAGGCTGAGTTTACCTTGAAGACACCCCCAGTGACCTAACATAATATTTCTTGGAATTGTACAGTAGTCTTTCTCTTCATTCAATGGTAGTCTTCCTTCTCCATTCTTCCTCTCCTTCTGCAAGTGGCATACCATCATGGTGGTATCACACTTTTTGTTGTTTTTTGCTCCCCTCTTCTCAATAGGCTTTCTCCCACCCTCACATTTATTTAATTATAAGGCAGAGAGACAGAGAAGTATCTTCCATCCACAGATTCACTCACCAAATGCCCACAATGCAGGGACTGGGCCAGGCCCATGCCAGGAGCCTGAGACTCAGCCCTGGGCTCCCGTGGGGTGGTAGAGACCCAGCCACTTGAGCCATTACCTACTGCCACCCAGGGTGCATCAGGAAGATGGAATTCAAAGCCAAGGCAGGACTCAAATTCAAGAATGGCATCTGTAGTAGTGGCTCATCCTCTGTGCTAAATGCCTGACCTGTTATTTTTTATTTTACATCTGTATTTCCAGTCTATGAGGCGATCCCTATCCTCAGGGCCTGACCAGGTCAGAGGGTAGTCATTCCCACTCAAAAATGCCACTTAGTTGCTTCATGCTCTTGTGCTTACGTGGTTAGAGTTTAAATGCACGCTACTTCAACCTCCAAAAAGGCCATCTCCCGTACAAGCCGATTGAAGGGGATGTGTTTGCTTGCTTACAGATCAGATCTTAAACCAGGTCATGTGGTTTGTGCTCTAGTGCATTAGGGTCTCAGCTCAGTCATTTTCCAGCATGGTATGTGGCAGGGGAAGGAGGATTCACATACCACAGAGGGCACAGAGTGACTCTACTATGCCAACATAGCATGTTATGACTCCATGAGTCCATTTTAATGAGCCTAGTAGGTTTGGATCCAGAGATCAACATCTGGACAGGCAAGAACCTACAGCAACTGTGTCTTTACACTATGAAGCTCTTTAAGTTGAGAAGATCAGAATTAGGTTCAACTGGCTAATTCTCCACCTCAAAGTGTGACATCCCGTATAGATACTAGTTTGTGTCCCGGCTGCTCCTCTTCCCCATCCAGCTCCCTGCTTGTGGCCTGGGAGAGCAGTGGAGGACAGCCCAAGTCCTTGGGACCCTGCAGGTATTTGGAAGATCTGGAGAAGCTCCTGGCTCCTGACGTCGTTGCTTCACTCCCTGAATAGCCACAGCAGCCCAGGCCGGGTCTGGCTGAAGCCAGGAGCTCTATTCAGGTTTTCCACATGGATGGTAGAAGCCCAAGTAGTTGGGCCAGCTTCTGCCTCTTTCCCAAGCACATTGGCAGGGAGCTGATCAGAAGTAGAGTACTGGTACTCACTTAAACCAGTGCCTATATGGATACTGGTGCCATGGGTGGAGGATTATCTTGCTGCACCACGTGCTGTCACCAAACTTTTTCAAAGTTATTTTGCTTTGCTAGATATGTGCGAGATGTAAGCAACCTTTGACCCAGCAGAGAATCCGAGCCCCACAGAGGCAGTTTAATAGCTTTTAAATTCAGTGATTCCAACGAAACAAGCACTTAAGTAAATAAATAACCTGCCCCCTCCTTAGCAGTCACACCAGCTCACTCAACAGTCTTCATGACACCACCTGCCACAGGCTTCCCCCAACTCCACCTTCCAGATTTTCTGCTGTAAATCAGTAGTGTGTACAGTTGGGCCTAAACAAACAAACAAAAATTGCCTAACATCAATTTCCCTTGAATTGGTAGTGAAACCCTGCAACATTTCTTCACCAGGCGACCTGGACACCCAGAGACTCCACAGCTTTCAAGTTCAACCACTTCGCAGCATCTGGAACTTTGTGGGACTTCCACAGGAAATAAGGAGCTGCCCCCACATTCCTACTGCAGGTAGGTTAAAAAGCATCCGTGCACGATGAATGAGAAAGGACACAAACAGGGCAAGCCAGAGAAACCTGGGCTGATCGAGGCAGGGAGCCTGGGGCTCACTTGGCAGATGGTGGGTTTGGTTACAGATTTTTAAAATAATGTTGCCTTAAGAACAGAGGGAAAGCCAAGCCAAGAAACATCCACAGTAAGTTTTCCTCCCTTTTCCCCCCTAAGATATGCCAAAGCCAGGTTTAATTTTATGTCAGGAAAGAATTCCCTCTTGAGTCTTTCCTGGCTACGGTTCAGTTGAGGATAATGTTTTCCAGCCATGTTTCCAGAGCCCCAGAGAAGTTAAAAGGAAACCAGCAAAACATTATGTAGCCCTCACTTTGAAGCAGCAGGGGGCGCTGCGATGATAGGTTGGGAAAAAAGAAAACTGGTTTTTCTTCAAGGTGCCAAGGTGATTTTTTTTTTTCATTTCATTTCTAGAATTAGGGAGTTCTTAAAAAATGGAGCATTTGCATGTGTTAGCGGTTTCTGTGTCGTATTTTAAATCAGAAGGGAAAAAGTCTTAGACATATGTGTATTTCGTCAGAAGC
This sequence comes from Ochotona curzoniae, assembly GCF_017591425.1. Taxonomy (NCBI): domain Eukaryota; kingdom Metazoa; phylum Chordata; class Mammalia; order Lagomorpha; family Ochotonidae; genus Ochotona; species Ochotona curzoniae. Next base: position 18,567,830 of record NW_024465582.1, on the reverse strand, counting down.
CTGCAAAGCATAACAGTACTTCATGACTACCTGCCATAATGAAGCACAGCTACTACTATACGTTGCAATTCCCGGGTCTGTGATGGAAATGAACGTCTTTAATGGGACATTTGGGGTTGTGGAAACCACCTCACCAAAATGTACCTACTCTTGCCACATCCAGGATGTCAAAGTTGCCAAAATCGTGTGTCTATGCAGTACATTCTGATTTTCTGATTATATTTGGGACCATGTAAGTCATGAGAGGGAGTAAGCGAAAGAGGCTGAATACCACTCTTTGCTGCTTTTTGCACTGGCCCACTGTGGCTCAACACCAAACGAAAGGTTGAATGATTATTAAGATTTTAAGTAACTGCCTTGCTATCCTACCGCTGGACACTCTGTTCCTCACAGTTGCAATAGGACCGGTATGCATGGAGCCTACCGTGCCCAAAACTCAATCGTTGCTGATGTCTCTCGTGTCCTTGTCTGTGATGCCCATGTAGACGTGCACTATTGCCACGAGTGTCACAGGAGCAGCATGGGTGGGCTTCTGGGCTGAACCAGTCCAGCAGAATGTTGAGTGTCACAGGAGCTGGGTCTTGATAAAGAGGCAATGAACAGGGAGTTAACCTGACCCTAGGGGAGTCAAGGTGAAAACTGGACATCCAAGCTGTCCTTCACTAGGTCATGCAATTACTTCACCAGCTAATATTGTTTGGAGCTAGGAGTTTCCATTGTAGTCTAATACTCCAGATATTCAGAGATATTGTGGGAAATGGTCTGAGAGAACAAGAAAGTAGTTCTGAAGTACTCTGAAACTAAGACGGCAGGCAGGAACGGAGCTGACAAGCAAGGGTTTGGGGGTACAATGTGTACCTATGCAGGGGGGCGGGTGGGAGAATTGCAAGAGTTGTGCAAGAGTTGGGAGGAGGCAGGGCAGGAGGAGGGTGGATAAAAGACTTAGTATCTTACAGCAACATGAAATATTTTGCATTCCAGTTCTTGTGAACAAAAGAATTAACAAATCAGCTCTTCCAAAATCTGGCCTACAATATCATCTTTCCTAAGACACCGATCAGCTGGGTTCTCATTGGTTTTATCAAGTCCCAAAGCATTTTGTAACTGAGCAGGCACTCAGTCTAAATTCTGACCTGAGCATGAACTAGCATGTCTGTTTGACTCATCTTTATGCTCCTAACCTCGCTTGGATTTGTTCATTCCTGTATGTCTGCCTCGGGGACCTTTGATAACCCCTGCTCTCAAGAGAACTCACTTTGGATACAACAGATAGAAAGTTACCTGCTAGCTCCAGGGATAAGTCAGTAAGGAATGATTTGTTGCAATCGCAGTTTGCAGCTGAAATGTGTTCTTTCTTTGCAGAAACTCTGTGAGTGTAAAAGAGTTTACGCAAGCACCTAACCTGTTAAATAGTTGTCGGCTTATCAGGAATATAAAGCTTTTCTATTTTCAAGGAATTTTTTCAAGTGTGAATTTGAAGCAGCATCATTATTTCTGGTGGTTTTCAGATATTAAACATAGTCGGGTGTAAAACATTAAATGTACGTTTACTCTGCCCTGCCACCATTCTCTATTTCCACTTCACCTTGCCTTTCTAAAGAATTTCTCTTCCAGGCTATTGAGCTAAGAAGTAGAACAGGGAAAAGAAAGGCTGTAATGTTTGGGCTTGTTTATTCGATACTGTAGAGCAATAGGTAGGGGGGAAAGACACACAGAGAGAGAGAGAGAGATTGCTCATCTGTTAGTTGACTCTCCAAATAGCTTCAACAGCCAGGTTAGGGTTACGTCAAAGTCAGAAGTTGGGCACTCCATCCTGGATTCCCACATGGGGACCTGGAGACCTGGACCATGTTTGACTGACTTCCCAGGTGTTTTTAGCAGAAAATCAGTTTGGAAGCAGAATGGCTGGAGCTGGTACTCTAACACAGTATGACAGCATCGCAAGCGACACCTTAGAGCACTGTACCACAATGCTAGCCCCCTGAGTGTTATGTGAATGAACTTCCATCACAGCCTCTTTCTCTTGGTCTCTGTTATTTCTCTGGCCAGCAAAGCCTGGTTGTTAAGGTCCTGGAGTTCTTTCTGGGGAATAAATGCCCATGAACTCCCCTCAGCAACCATGACTGGCCAGCCACTTATGTGGCCTCTTGTAGTTGAAAAAAGTCTAAGAAAGGTGATGGAAAAAGCTCAACCACATTCTAAGTAGAAATCTCCTATGGGGGCCATTACACAGTGATGCGCATTGCTCTGTCATTCCTTCTCCAAAACTCTGCTCTACTCGTGTGACAGACAGGTACATCTGCCTGTTCTCCACCAATGAAGCACGCAAACGATACCAGTCTCTGATTTTCTCTGGACCCCAGGAGGTTTTAGCCAACAAGACAACACACATCCGTTTCCCTTTCCTATGAGAAGATGACAAGAAGGAAGGTGAGACTCGCCCTCCTCTCACACACATTGCGTGCTGCTGCCTCGTGGATCTGCCCCTCTGTGTCTCACTCACAGTGCAGTTACATAACAGATACAGACGGCTGATGGCTGGTCACAATGGACACTTTGGAATTCCATCACTGACTTGCTTGATCTTGGTTCAAATAGGCGATATTTCCCTATCCTAATTGCTGATCTCAGTGGTCTCACTAATATCTTGTGAGTTGAAGATAAACAGGTTTTTTGGGGGGGTGAAAAAATATACCGTACATATATAAACATTTAAGGTGATTATTTGAAATCAGTTAAGTAGTTAATATTTTTTGTTATCATACATTAATTGTAGTTAGCAAGTAAGAGGCAAATGCTTTCCACAGATCACACATGGTACCAGATTCTTATAACAAAGAATAAAATAAAGAAATAAATATTGTAGCATAGTGGGCTAAGTCACCACCAACCATGCCACCATCCCATATCAGAGAACAAGTCCAAGTCCCAGACATTCCGTTTCTGATCCAGCTTCCTTCCTGCTAACCTGTGTGAGAAGCAGAAGAAGGCCCAAGTAGTTGGGCTGCTGCTGCTGATGTGGGAAACTCGGATGTAGTTCCAGGCTCCTCCTTGTGGGCTATCCCAATCCCAACCATTGTGGCCATTTGGGGAGCTAATCTGTGAGTACCTGTGGGTTTTCTCCCTCTCCCTCTCCTTCTTTCCCATTCTCTGCTGATCTATTTATCTCTTACTGTCACTCTGCCTTTCAAATAAATAGATCTTTTTTTGAAAACAGTAAAATATATCCCCTACTCTCTACCTGCCATACCCAATCATCTAGCAGAAATTCCTTGTAAAGTAGTGCCCTGGCTGCTTGTGTCAAGTTGGGGGCCCCTGGCCACGAGGGCAGAGAGAAGGCATGCACGTGGGTTTCAAAGCAGAGATAGTATTTGAGCTGGTTCTGGAAAATGGTTGACACCAATCACTAGGTAGGGAAAAGATCACTGGGGAAGGCATTTCAAGCAGCGATGATAAAGGCCTGCGTGATAACAACAAGATTACAGTGAAATTAGGGCATGTGCCTCTGACAGTAGGGAAGTGAGCACACAAGATGGGCTTCACACAGTCATTTATCTAAATTGTAAATAACTTTTTTCATTTTTATTTGACGTGTAACAATCCACAGAGAAAGAAAGACAGAAGGCAAGAGAAATCTGTTTGCTGGTTCACTCCCTAAATGGATGGCCATGGCCCAGGGTGGGTCAGGCCAAACCCAGAATCCTGAAATGCCATCAAGATATCATACATAGGGTGACAGGGGCTCAAGCACTTGGGCCATATTCCACTGTGTTCTGAGGCTAACTGGCAAGAAGTGAGGTTAGAAGTGGAGCAGCCAGGATTTGACTGACCTTCTTTTGGGATGCCAAAAGTTGCAGGTGATGGCTTAGCATATTATGCTACCATATTGGCCCCTGCAAATAAATTTATAATATGTAGTAAGAAAGTCTTATCCCTTCTGTTTGGGTAATGGGAACTCATCAAAGATTTTTTATCAGAAGAATGATATGTGGAATGTATGCTAACAATAAATTGCTTGCATCAGTTTGTACTAGGGAAGAACCGAGGGATTCGAGGGTAGCTCCTTGATAATCTGGAATAAATTTGGTGAGTAAAGATCCGCAATTTAGAGAACCTTAGAGAAGCACAAAAGGAGCAGATCTGAAGTTCATTCATAGCAGAATGAAACAGAGTGACCCAGCGTCTAAGCCAGAGTGTGTGTGGGTGACAATACAAGTCACTCTTGCTGAGACTGAGACATGAGGAAAGCCAGCTCAGGAAGACACCAACTTCACTTCGGGACACATTAAGTGGAATGTGAGATGCAGAACCTCGCAAGGAGTTTCCGAGGAGTCACTGGGGCCTGTTGTTCAGAGCAGCCGTGGGGGCTGGTCCATGCTGCGGTCACATGTGAGGACATCTCGGTGAACAGACTGTGCTAACAGCCACGTGGGAAGACCCGAGTACAGTCTGTAACACTGAGAGCAGGAAGCGAAAGAACTGGAAGAATAGGAAATGAGCTGGTGAAAAAGGGCATCAAGTGAAAAAAAAATCCAAGGCAAGAGGCAGCATTGGGCAACACGAAGATTTCCCCCCACACCCGCGCCCAGGGCTTAATATTAAATAAGAGTTACACAGAATAAAGACAGACTAATCTTGCATGACAAAGAAATAAGGAAGTAAGTGGGTGACAGTATATTTAACTAAACCACAATTCTCTTACGTATAGATATGTGAAACGGATAGAATTGTTTCAGAGAAGTTTTTGCTGTCCCTTTTAGCAGGAATCTTTGTCAATGCTGATTCTTGCAAAGAACATGAAATGTGCTTATATCCTTACATTTTTCTTTAGGATAAACACTTTTTCGAGCAAATAAGCAAAAAGGAAGAGACGTTTCGTTTTTTTTTTTTTTTTTTTTTTTTTTAAAGCCTATACTGTACCCAAAAAAGACCAGAAGAGTTGGAAGTGCTAACCGCAGTTTTTCTCTGCAGGAAAGGAAATAACCAAGATTCAGGAAAAGGAGCTTGCTGACAGCGCAGGCAGTCACATGTCTTCCCGAAGGAAACTCAGAGATTGGCTTGTCAGGGTCAGAGTTCAGTGGAAAGCGAAGCTGATGTTCGCTTGAATAAAGCTTTCTTCAGTTGCTCAGATTGGCTTGGCAAAACAAGCAGCAGGAACAATAGGACTGGGATGGTTGTGGTTACCTCCACGCTCTGAACTTCCAAATGTCAGGCTAGATTATTTGCTGAAAGAGCAAACAACTTGAGCTAGTAGGAGAAAGTGCCTGTAGCATTTCTTGTTCAGTGTTCTAGTTCCTCTTACGCTGTTAAATGAATATTTTCTTGAGCAAAGCATAGAGAAGAAGAGATTCTCAAACATATGACATTCTTTTGTGAAGAATCAGATGGGTGGCTTGTGACATAGATCTGCAATGTTTTTCTGATATGCATAAATAACACAGGATTAAATAAAAATTTTTGTTTTGTTAATTCTAGGAAAGTCTCAGGCTATATATAAATAAAGACATAATTTCAAGTTGAAATGACCTTAATTTATAGGGAAAATAAGGAATATATACATTTAAGAGGGTAGTTCAAAAGGTTCATGGGGGCCCGACGCAGTGGCCTAGTGGCTAAAGTCCTTGCCTTGCATGTGCCAGGATCTTGTATGGGTGCCGGTTCTAATCCCAGCAGCCCCATTTCCCATCCAACTCCCTGCTGTGCCCTGGGAAAGCAGTGGAGGACAGCTCAAAGCCTTGGGACCCTGCACCCCACGTGTGGGAGACCTGGAAGAGGCTCCTGGCTCCTGGCTTCGGATTGGCTCAGCTCTGGCAGTAGCAGCCACCTGGGGAGTAATTATCAGATGGAAGATCTTCCTCTCTTTTTCTCCTCTTCTCTGTAGATCTGACTTTGCAAAAAAAAAAAAAAAAAAAAAAAAAACCAAAAAAAACAAACAAAAAACACACACACACAAAAAAAATAAATCTTTATTAAAAAAATAAAAAGGTTCATGGGGAAATGGAATTAGAGTATGTTTAATTTGACAGGAACATTTTAAAATTCATCAAAGCCTCTTCGTAACACACATTTTCCATAAAATTTTTGAAGGCAACTCTTGCATAGTCACGTAAGATGTACATTTAAAGTGCTTAGGGATCCTGAGAGAGGTATGCTGTATTTTTTATCATTATAGGAACGGAATTTGTCCTGTTCGAAGTAGAAAAACAAACGGTTACTGGAACAAAAGGTAGATGTGACGTCTGAGAAGGCTGAGACCCTGTAGGGAAAGAAGCATGCGATGCCCTTAAAGTGTAAGATGAGAAGATACCCCGAAGGAAACAGCTCACACCCAAAACAAAACACAACGCGCAAGTGTTTAGAAAACTAGAGTTCTGATGTTTTGGCTAGAGGGGGTTCCGCCGATCATGAAGTATAGGCACAAACTCTGAGGCCTCAACAGATGTGCTAGCCTGCCTGTGCACCCACCATTGAATATAGTCAGCTGTCATAAGTGCTTTTCCTGAAATGTAATTTTATTCCTACTGAAATAAAGTCCCAATTTTATGTTTTCTAATCAGAAAACATGCCAAGTGCAGCTGCTGACAGGAGGAGGACTTGAAAATGGTTGACGTGAAGCAGGGATCCCCTCATGAGAAGTTTGGGCAGCAGTGGGAGGGTGCTGTCCTTTGCAGGTGGTTTAGCTGTTTCATCTGCTCAAGGGCATCACTCTGGCCACTTGCTCATTTGAACAGTTTATTTTTTTAATGACTAATGTCTTCTCATTGTCTTACAGCTATTTGATGATTGCGCCTAGTTGGAGAAGCAGTCTATCTCAATACCACTTCCATCTCTAGTCAGCTAGCTTTTACTGGGAAAAAAAAATCCAGGGAAAAGCCCATTGTGTGTCTGCAGTTTCCAGTTCCTACCCTAGTGCTCTGTGTGTGAGCTTTGTCTCCTAGATACGGCCATTTTCTGACTTCTTCCCTCCACAGGTACCACCATCACCTGGCCCACCCACTTCTCTGTCCATTTTGGATCCTAGTAGCCTGCAAACAGGTCTTCCTGTTTTCTCCTCCACCTCCCCCATTCTCAACATAGTTATCTGGAGGGATTCTATTAAAACAAAGTCAGGTCGTATCATTCTTCTAGCCCAAACCCCTTGGCATTCTCTGTCATGTTTAGAATAAAATCTGTTCTAGAAGCTTCTAGGGACCTGTGTTCTCAAAGTCTGCTAACGTTGTCTACTTCATCCTCCTCCTCACTCACTCTGCTTAGCCATATGGGCTGATCCCAAGTGACATGCATCCCAAATGGTGATGGGACACAGGCCTACATATCTACTAACAAGTTTCTTTCTTTTAAAAAAATATTTATATATTTTTATTTGAAAAAAAAAAAAAGCAGAGTGACAGAGAGAGGAGGAGGAGAATGAGTTTTTCTTTTAGCTGATTCTTTCCCCACATGGTCAGTCTGAAGCCAGGCTCTAGGACTCAGAAAATTCTTTTGATCTCTGGCGTGGGCACAGGGGTCCTAGTATTTGGGTCATCTCCTGCAGAGAGCTGGATTGGAAGCAGAACAGTTAGAACTCTAACTCGTGCCCATGTGGGATGCTGCTGCCGGAGAAGGAGGGTTAGTTTTCTGTGCCACATCACGGGCCCCATGTTTCCTCTATCCAGAGTAATCCTGTTGCCTGATCTATAGGGATGTATTGACATAATACAGACCGTTACCTCACAGTGAAAAATTACCTTTATTTATGACTTGAGAATATTGTCTAGAATGTTTTCCATAATTAAAACATACTTATTTTCCATCCTGAAGAATCCCCAAAGGCAAACTTTTTTGTCACATAGCTGCTTCTCAACTTCTATGTTACTTGAATTCTTTTATCATTTTACATGATTGGCTGCTCCCAAGACTATGAAAATATCTATTGTTTTGTTTAAGAAATAAGTCCATCCTGGGCCCGGTGGTCTAGCGGCTAAACTCCTCACTTTGAATGCACCAGGATCCCATATGGTCGATGGTTCTGATCCTGGCAGCCCCGCTTCCCATCCAGCTCCCTGCCTGTGGCCTGGGAAAGCAGTTGAGGACAGCCCAAAGCCTTGGGACCCTGTACCCGCATGGGCGACCTGGAGGAAGATTCAGGCTCCTGGCTTTGATTTGGCGCAGCACCAGCTGTTGCGGTCACTTGGGTAGTGAATCATCGGACAGAAGATCTTCCTCTCTGTCTCTCCTCTTCTTTCTATATGTCTGACTTTGCAATTTTTTTTAAAAAAGTCTTAAAAAAAAAAAAGGAATAAGTCCATCCTTAATGTCCTTACATGTTGGCTACTCTACAGGCTCTTTGACTTTTTCTTCTCAGTTCCTACCCCTTTGACAATTCACAAAATTTGAACTTTGACCTCTGTTCTTTCTGCATACACAGCTAAAGGAATCTCACAGACTAGAATCTCCACCTGAATGCTAAGGACTCACGTATTTAGCCCAAGTGGTTTCAGTAGTTCTGAAATGCTGTAGATCTTGCAAAGGCAAGGATGAGGATATCCTCCCGAGGTCCATTGTTTGACACAGCCCACCTCTGAGTCTCTGCTTGCTCAGATATTTGCTGTCATGCTTCGCTGGGGTAGTTGATCAATTTGTTCTGCCCTCCTTCCTCTGCTATGGTACCAATTGTCTTTGGAAGACTCCAGTGGTTTGACCTATCCTCCATCCACTGCTCAGTCAAAGCCACCGAGGAGGTCCAGTTTGGACACCTGCACTCCATTGTCAGCCCACAGGTCCTGCCACTCTCCCCATAGTTGGAGTTATGAGTCCAGTGGTTTAGCTGGAGGGAACCCTCCAAGAAATCTCATCTGAAGTCATCTCAGACCTATGTTTTGTGTATGCACCCACCTGTACAGGGTCTAGTTTTTACTGTCACCCACATCAGCCTACTTCCACACTGGTAACTGCAATTGCTACGTCAGATCTATCTTCAACCCCATTGTTATGCAAGCCAATGAGTGCTGTGGCCCAGCCCAACCCTGCCCTCCACATAATCAGCCCTCACATGTACCATCAGGAGCTGACGCCCAGTCAGAATGGCCCCTGATCCCCCGCTGGCCTGAGCCCCAGCCCTGGTTTCTGTATCTGTTAGCATGTACAGTGGACTGCCCTGATCTGTCCCACCTCCCATTCAGCTCTCTTATACATAATTAGGCCTTGAAGCCTAACTCATCTCAACTAACTCAACCCTGCAGCCCACACTCTTGCCAGCAGATACCACGACCTGTTTAGCTAAGCCTGTCCCCATTTTGCTTTTCAGCCTGAGAAACTTTGAAAGTAAAAAAAAAAAAAATTGACCTTTACAGTCATAGGGAAAAATTACTGCCAAAATGGAGAGAAACTAAATACTGACAAGAAAATATCTGCCTAGATTTCCTGCATCCTATTGCTCCCCTCTGGGAGATCACGCAGCAGATGATAGAGTTGATGAGAAGGCGCTCATTAGAATTTATACCTTCCTGTTTTAATATTTGGAAAAGAGGGTCCAAGAGTTTAGAACAAAGACTTTAAAAAAAAAAAATAACTTGCTTCTATTGGAAGGCAGGAGCCTGCCATTCCTTCTCAGCATGAATTCATCTGATTGCCAAGCTAGGGAAGGCCCCCATTTATGGTTTTCCTTTTTTAGAGATGTATTTATTTATTCGAAAAGCAAAGTTAGAGAGACAGAGGAAGAAATCTTCTGTCCTTTGGCTCACTCACCAAATGACAAGATCCAGGACTTGGCTAGATTGAAGCTAGGCAGTGATCTGAGTGTAGGATATGTTCTAAGTGGAACTTTGATGTTATCCTGTTACCAGCAAAGGAAGAAAAAAACTGACAATGATAAAGAATAACTTGGGAGAAAAATAACTATATTTGTTCAGTTAAGGATTGTGAAAAGATGTAAGTGAAAAATAAGTTTGGTGTGTGGTGGGGAGACTCTGGGAATACAATTTGATGCAAAACATGGGAAAATGGCTTTAAAAACTGAGCTAGAGAAAAATAGCTTACTTTTTATTACACAGAATTCTGTCTAGCGTAGTTGGCAAAAACTGTCTTTCTTCATTCCTACTTCCAAAAGTAGGCCTGCAGCTCTGCCTCTGTGTTTTCCTTACTGGAAAATGCCTTGTATCTACTACATACAGATGACCTTGAAGGTTCCACTGACCTCCAGTCAGGCATACAGACATCCTGAGGAAGTTTCTGTGGCCATGGGAAGAGATTAGCCCAGCTGCAAAACCCCAGACAGACATAGATAATGCAGAAGGACGAAGTGAGAGATCGGCAGTGTATACTCTACAAGGACCAGCTCCGCAGAGGTAGAGCTGAGTCTTGGCTTGAAAGAAATCAGAGAGGAGGAGGCTGGATGCACAGGAAGGGAAATGACAGAAACGAGGACACAGGTAGAAAGAGACGGATGTTTATAGAGTGTTTATAGGCCAACAGATAGAGAAAATCCCGAAGATGGATTGATGGTGTTCCACAAAGGTTTTTTGAAATGCCAGCCTAAGGGGATGGGATTTTTCTGACAGTCCTATCATGTGGCCTTAATGAGGGAGCACAAGAAAGACATTATTAGAGAAGAAGCTTAGGATATTTGTCTTCACGGCAGAGACCAGGAAGACAGAAGGCCGGGTAGACCCAAGTAGAGTGCTATTTCAGTAGCCTGCATATCAGGCACTGCATTGAAATAAGGTCATAGACTAAACTGCTGTGTCAGATACAAATGTGATGAAACAAGAGCTATACAGAAACATGCCTGATACTGAGTTTGGAAAAAAATGATGAGCTGCAGCATCATTCACCCCAATGACTAATCCTTTCCCTTTTATATAGGTATTTATTTGAAAGACCTTTTTGACTCTCAATCATCTTAACTGCAGCTCACCTTAAATCTTAGAAATGCTAATCTGATTTTCCCTGACCTAATTGTCTTCTCTTAGATCCAGCACCCATCTTAGCAGAAACATGAATCCACAAGAAATTTTATGAAGATTCTTTTAGGAAATTTTCTGGTACGAGATTCATGTATTTTTACAATTACATGAGACAAACATTTGCAGCATATATTTCAGTAAATTTTCTTGGAGCATCTAGGAGAAAAATCATGATAGGAAGAATTCTGAGATCAAATCTAATATAAAGAAAAGCCTGAGAAATATGAATACCACAACTATAGAACTCTAGATCTGGAAAACAAACTTTTTTGAAAATAAGCTCTGATTTGAATCAACATGGGTTGCAAGGTTTCCATCTTAGAAAGTCCATACCACACAGTGTTTATGATCCAAAAAAAGTAGAATGTTTGGGTTTGAACTTTACCTCTATTCTTATCTAAAGGCGGGAGCTACAGGGAAACAGTAGAATCAGATGGTTCCATGGCTAACACTAATATATAATCAACCGTATGGAAGGGACATGATTTTGGATCTGGCCTCCTTTTAGTTCTAACTGGAGCTACTTGGAGGTCTAGTCATCCCAATCTTAATAAATCTCCCCATTACCCCAAACATGATGCCTCCCCAAAAATCCCTCTAAAACGTTGTGACAGCCCATGCAGCTAACTAGAATATCTTGAGGATTGTACCAGAAACCTTCTTTGTCCTAAGTCCCCAGATCAGACCTTTGAGCATCTTTTTTCATCTCCACTGCCTATGTTCTTCCATATACTACGTTGTCTCACCCAGACTGAAGCCTCGGGATCACTGTTCTCTCCCCGTCCAGTCTAACTTCTCTGATGCATTCACAGCAGATCCAGGACTCCTTTTCCTCCCTTGCATTTTACTTTCTCACTGCCCTCACCACCATTGTTCAGTATCTTCACTCTGTGCCTAGGGTGGAATCAGCTTCTACGCAGGCCTGCAAGAACTAACCTGTCCTGATCCTTGCTCCTTCACTGACCTCCCCCCAGGCCACTATCTCCTTGTTTACCTTGTTCCAGCAACTCAAGCTTTTCTTGATTACTAAATGCACCCTGGTACAAAATGTTCCCTAGATTAAAAAAAAAAATCTATGGGAAAATGGAATTTTGAAAGAATATACCTTTTCCAATCTGCCCTTCCCAAAGTTTAACACACATCATACCCAAGAAAAAAGTTTTATTTATTCTCTTTATTTTATGAATCTATTGTGGCCAGCACCATGCCATAGCAAGCTAAGCCTCCATTTGCAGTGCTAGTATACCATATGGATAGCAGTTCATGTCCTGGTTGCTCTACTTCTGATCCAATACACTGGTAATGTGCTGGAAAAAGTAGCAAAAGATGGCTCAAATCCTTGGGCACCTGCACCCATGTGGGAGACCCAGAGGAAGCTCCTGGCTTCTGATTGGCCCACCTCTAGCCACTATGGTAGCTATTTTGGAGAGTGAACTAGCAGATGAGAAGATCTCTATCTCTTATTCTCTTTATGACTCTGCCTTTGAAAAAGAAATATTTCGGGGGAAAAAAAAACCCAGAAGATTTACTCATCTATTTATTTGAAAGATGGGAAAGAAAGATGAGATCTTTTATTCACTGGTTCAATTATCAATTGCTCACAAGAGCTGGGCCAGAGCAAACCCAGAAGCCAAGAACTCCTTCCTGATCTTTCACATGTGTGACAAGGGCCCAGATGCTTAAAGTATCATTCCCTGCCTTCCCAGACATGTTAGCAGGGTACTGAATTGGAACTGGACTGTTTAGGACTTGAACCAGTGTTCTGATAGGAGATATTGGCATAGTGAGTGGAAGCTCAGCCCATTGTGCCTTCGCACTAGCCCCAGAAGGACCTCTTATATCCTCACCAGGATACCTTAAGTACCGCTATTGTTTTCTCTCTTTTAAAATTCACCCTTACAATAACATAAAAGGCTATCTTATTTTATGTGTAATTTTATGTATTTTTTTTGTTAGTATGTGCTCTCTCCACATAATATATAGATGCAAGAACAGATACATATTCACTATATCCTGGGGGTATTGGATAAATCTATTATACAGCATTAATCAAATAAACATGATAAATAAAATATTTTGAAATAGAAGCTCCATTGGGGCAGGAGCCAGACTGGTGGGACTGCTGAAGAAGATGTATGTTGAGAAAAAAATGTCCCAACTGGGGACCATTATGCTCAGTGAAATAAGCCAGTCCCCAAAGCACAAATATCATATGTTCTTTCTGATATAAGGCAACATTCATGCAAAATACAAAGTAACCAGATATATAGGTAAATGTGTATAACCATATATTCTCATAGATGATTTGTAAAATGGAAACTAGCATATCAGGAAGTAAATATACATTGCAGTTTGCATTTTGAATCCTAAATAAAAGAACTCCCAAAGTAACTATTAAATATAGCTTGACAGTAGGATGCTAGATTTTCCACTATTGCCAATACCTATAATGCCATGATACAATTAGATAGCTGAATATTGGACTTGTGACTGTTGCTCAAGGACTCTATTATTCTAAAAATACTGTCTCTCGCTCTGTGTTTCTCTCTGCCTTTTAAATGAAATGAAAATAAATAACTTCAAAGGGTTTCTAAAACAAACACTTAAAAAACAATCCCACACAAACACCTCAAATTCAGTGTGGCCAGAAATTAAATTATAATTTGCTAGTGCTTCCAGCCCCCCTCTGTGGAGACTTTTTTTGAAGATTTATTTACTTTGTTTTTTTTTTAAAGATTTATTTTTATTATTTTTTTATTGGAAAGGCAGATATACAGAGAGGAGAGACAGAGAGGAAGATCTTCCGTCCGATGATTCACTCCCCAAGTGAGCGCAACGGCTGATGCTATGCCGATCCAAAGCCAGGAGCCTCTTCTGGGTCTCCCACGCGGGTGCAGGGTCCCAAAGCTTTGGGCCGTCCTCGACTGCTTTCCCGGGCCACAGGCAGGGAGCTGGAAGGGAAGCGGGACTGCCGGGATTAGAACCAGTGCCCATATGGGATCCCGGGCGTGCAAGGCGAGGACCTTAACCACTTGCGCCACCGTGCCGGGCCTATTTATTTTGTTTTATAAAGTTTATTTTGTTTTTATTTGAAAGGCAGATTTACAGAAAGAAGGAGAGAGAGAAAGATATGCTCCATCTGCTGGTTTACTCCCCAAATGACCGCAATGGCTAGAGCTGACCAGATCCAAAGATAGGAGCCAGGAACCTCCTCAGTATCTCTCACATGGGTACAGGTGCCCAAAGATTTGAGCCATCCTCCACATCCAGGCCACAGGCAGGGAGCTGCATCAGAAGTGGATTGGCCAGGATATAAATAGGTGGTACCCATAAGGGATGCTGGCACTGCAGGTGGAAGATCAGCCTACTGTATTCTGGCATTGGCCCCTATTTATTTAAAGTCAGAGTCACAGAGTGATGGAGAGGCAGAATCTTCCTTCCTTCCACTAGTTCATTGCCTGCATGGCCATAGAGGCCAAGTCAGACAGGACTCAGCAGCCAGTAAGTTTTCCCAGGTCTCCCAAACATGGGTAGCAGGGCCAAAGCATGTGGTCAATCCTTTGCTGTTTTCCTCGGGTCTCGGGTCTTTAGCATGGAGGTGGATTGGAAGTGGAGCAGCCTGGAAAGGAACCATTGCTCACATGGAATGCCAGTGTTGCAGGCAGCAGCTGCATCTGTTGTACTACAATGCTGGCCTCAACATTTCTTAATTTTTATTTCCACTATATTATTGTAATAATGTAGTCCTTCAAAAGCAGTCAGAAGTCCATCATTCTACTATTTAAGTGTATCCTGACATTGTAGGTATGGAAAATGGCAGAAAGTCCAGCATCTTATTGTCAAGATATAGTTAACACTTTCATTGGGGAGTTCATCTTTGACTTGGAAATTCAGATACATACTGCATCTGTACACTTTAAAAAGAAAAAAAGTAAAGAAGGAACACATAGAAATTGACCCAGGGAAGCAAGGTGAAGCCAGGGATTATACCTAATGCTTGGCTCTTACTGCGACCTTCATGCAGTTCCGATGTGTTGCCTGTGTTACCTCCTTCCATTATTGGTGCCCCTGGTGAGGATTAGTAAGGAAACTGGAAAGTTAACATATCCAAGGTTACTTGGTTAGTTAACTAGTAAATCTGAACCCAAGGTTAACTATCTCCAGAGTTAATGCTCTTAATTGCTCACTGTGAAGCCCCCTAGGGAGGAAGGACAAAAGTTCTGCTATGAAATCTTACGTATTTGCTATGGGGAAGCAAAAGATTTAACTCTTCATTCTTAAGTCAGTTATAAAACTGACAATGTCTACAAAGAAAAACAATCCACTTCCACCTGGAAAACATTACAGTACTTGATGTTAGGAACAATTTAAAAAAAAAAAAGATATTGAGGGCAAACTGGAAAACAACATCTGTGCAACATTGTCCAGTTCTTTTGGAAGGGTCTACCAACCCCTCAGCAACCACACCATGACCTAAGACATACTGTGGTGAAATGAATGAAATCTTGACGTGGGTTTCAAAACTCTCTTCAGCATTAGCAGCAAACAGGCAGAAAATAACCCCACCATCATACATATTTGGTAAGGCCTTGGTACCTGCCTCAAGCGCCTTGAGAAGCAGCTTGTGGAAATAGCTTGCTCAAGGTAGACGAGGCTTCACCCAAGCGCTCCAGTCAGCTGGCCTCGCAGCCCCACCAGTTTCTAGAATCGTTTGAGTGTGCTGTGCCTAGTCTGACTCTTTTTCCTACTAGGCTAGTGATACCTTTCAAGCATTTGCAGGAAACTTATCAACTGTGAATTCCGTCAGTGCACCAGGGAGAAGTATGCTCAGAATCTCCTTGCCAGGGAGTCTTCAACTCTTTGTGCATTAAATCCTTTCACAAAATGAGGAAGGCTGTAGGCCACTTCTCAATATTTTTTTAATATATTTTTTCAAAATTCATCTATAAAGAGGAATTAGTTGTATTGGGATCCAATGGAGAAAACTTGTTTAATTTTTAAAAAATGCTTCTCTTTGTACTTTTAAATGCTTTGTTGAATAAGACCTAAACCATAGCTTTGAAGTAGTGTTGCATCACAATTTTATTTTGAGATAGTTGTGGTGTCTATGATGCTCCAGGAAAGCTGATCAGATCATTCGTGAGCCAACACGGGATGCTCTCCCTTTAAAGAAACCAAATTCTTTTTTTTTTGCTTTTTAAAAAATTTGTTTTTATTTGAAAGGCAGATTTACGGAAACAGAGAGCTCTTCCATTCCCTGGTTCACTCCCCAGATGGCTGCAACAGCTGAACTAAGCTGATCCAAAGCTAGGAGCCTGGAACTTCCTCCAGATCTCCCACCTGGGTCCAGGGGCTCCAGGATGTGAACCACGCTCTGCCTCTTTCCCAGCCATAAGCAGTCAGCTGGGTTGAAAGTGGAGCAGTTGGTACACAAACTAGCCCCCGTATGGGATGTTGGCACCACAGGCAAGGATTAGCTTGCTGTGCCACTGCAACAGTTCCTTCTCTCCCTGCCCTGCCCCCCAAACCCCTTCTCCATTTCTAAGTAGTTTATGGTGTTGGATAATGACGGCTTCAAATATCTATTTCCAAAGTAAACACAATCCTAATACAGGAACCAGAAAGAAAAAAAAAAAAAACAAGTTCAGAGACCCGAGAAAATGTTTTCTAGGCCAGAAATAAGCACAGCGAGCAAATATTGTTGTAGCTTTAATGAGAATATTAAAAGAGAAAAGAATCCATGCAGCTGATAGGTATTGCATCTGAGGGAAATGGAAAATTTGCAAGGGAAAAGAGCCAGTCTTATGAATATTATTTCCTAAAACATCTGTATTGAATATGCTTTTGAGTATACCTGTTTGCTTACATTAACATTTCGCTGAACTCAGGAAGGCCTGCTTCTGCCCTGAACTCAATGGTTGTCTGTCTGAGAGGTATGCCCTGGGAGTCTAAGGACCTGTAGGATTTCCAGGGTTGGTCAGCAAGGAATCTCTGATTCTCTTAAAATTGAGTTCAGACAGTGGGAACAGCTCTTCCGTAACACTCAACAGATTCTTAAAAGGGAACTTCGCCTGCCAGAAGGAAGCTATTTTTTTTTTCTTTGTTGGCACTGTTCTTTTCCTTCCATGGCATACCTGTTGGCGTCCATGGCAATGCTATTACATGATTCCCCTGGATGTATTTTTCTTCTTTCAATAATTCTAGTGAGTGTTTCGGACCTTTGAAGAAATATCCTTGTACAGCCCTCCATTGTTATCAGCCTTGTCTTTTCCAGAAAGATTCTTTTGTCATTAAACCTATAATTATGAGCACCGACTGGGTCAAGGACCTCTCCCTGGCCCTGCCACCAGCCAGGGAACTTCAAGGGAGAAATCTGCTGAGTTTGCAGTCAACACAGGAAATGTATAAAAAGCAAACATCTTCCCTTCCCAAGTCTCTTCCAAATCCTACTTGAAGCTTCGTGGTGGGATTTCAAGAATCTGAAGGAGAAAAGAAAAGCCACCAACTACATGGCCCTAAATTCATGGCTGTTGGGAAGCAGGTAACGACCGAAGGGGAAGCCTGTGAAATGAGTAGCAAACAAGAAATGCTTAAAAGAGTTGTGCCACTCGTGCACAAACTGGGATCAGTCACTATTGTCCTGGTGACTCCAACCAGGGACTGGGAATGTGTCTCCTTGTTGACACAGGGCAGTCCTAGAACAAAGAAAGTTGATGACACAAACATATCCTTTTTCCCAGCACTTGAGTTGTGTGTGATTTAACCTTTAACTCTTGCTTGTTGATGTAGGTGAGATGTCAAATATTTTCAACTGAGTTGTTGGCAACTGTTTAAAGTGTTTTCATCACTCTTTCACTATGGCAAAGCCAGGCTCAGGCTAACCCGGTCACTGTAATAGAGCTGCCTCCCCAGCCCTCTCTTTTCACTTGGCCACTTCCTCCAGACTGAAACAGGAAAACAACCACAAAGAGCAGGGATCAGCCTGGTAGTCGCTATGAATCTGCAATTACTTAAAGTGCCATTTCCTGTTTGTTGGGAGAAAACCACTGGTAGCACTGAGAGACAGAGGTCTTGTGACCAACTGTGAACAAATGATTTAAATTGTGATGCAGGCAATAAGGAGTCCAGTGTCAGCCCATGTAATCCAACTCCTGCCTTCCTTTAATACCTTAGACCTCCAGTGAAAGCCTCTGCTCTTGAAGGAAAAGCAGGTGCCCAGTGCCCATTCCACATTTACAGGGAATCCATCTGGATTTTTCCCAAGCCCACCCGTTGACTCATTCAGGGGAAAAATTTTAAATGAATGTATATCTGTTTAATATTTAAGCCAAAAGTGTAAAGTTCTTGCTAGTTTTGCTTTGGCAAGACGAAGACCTTTCAACTACCCAAACGAAGAAAACATGGCAAAAGTCCTCAGCTGTGTAATTCTAGACACATTTTTCACTTAGTGGTCATTCTTGTCCCAGACAGGACACAACTCTGCTGAAAGAAGTGTCCCAAGTTACCCACAAATCACAGTACATACAACAAACACCCAGAGAAAACAACGTGGGTGAATGAGATGCCACACATTAGCATTTTCATGTTTTCAGTCTGGAGCTTACACTCGTGTCTTGGACAGGAAATCTCGGTTTCATTAAAGAAAACTGGTTTTGCCAAATGCACGAAAATAACAGTGGGAGGAGGTGGTGTGAGAATGGGTGGAGGAAGGTCACTGTATGACTCATAGAAACTTGGCTTCTCTAATTAATATTTTAAGTCGTACTTCATATTTTAAATAGAATTATATGCTCACAGGGAATAAAGCTACCGCATAGCTATCTGTAATCATAATTCATGTCCTATCACATAGCTAAATCAGGCTGTGTATATTGTATGTTATAATGTATGCATATGTATATTATACACATATACATATCCCATGTAACTTTTATGTGCTCATTAGATGAAGATCTATTTTTAAACATTCATGCCACGTTATATAAAATTACCTCAGTTGAACGATCTACTGGGAAATTCATTACAGTGTTCCCACAAAGATTTAAAATAACCATAGACTTAATTTTTATTCCACCATCATGTAAAGCAGCCATCCGAATGACTATACCTTAGTAGGAAGACTAGGAAATTAATTCTTTTGGGGATCATGAAACCTTTCTCAGATACCGCTTGAGATTACTCTGTCCATCAAAACCATGGAGTCCTGACTGCTTCTCAGCACAAGTCAGAAATGGGTTAAAGGATTACCACTCAAACATATACACCTGAAACAAAAAGTTCCATCTCTATGAAACAGATCTTATAGAATTGCTGAAGTACGGCATTCCAAAGACTCATGTCCAGGTCACATGTAAGGCATATTAAGTTTCCAAATGATCAGTTAGAAAGTATGCAGGTTTACATGTTTCAACCCAACACAACAGTGACTGTCCAGGAAGCCAAACGTCAGGTGGATTCATATTCTAATTCATAAGTAAACAGAAAAGGGCAAGGCTAAGCAACAGGGGTATGGGGAGGGCAAGTTCTATGTGACAGCAGAGTTAATGATAGTTTCATGAACATCCCTCCCGTATGACTTGACTGAATTAGCAGTTTTCACAAATAAGACTCAGTGAAATTAGTTTTGATGTGGGGCTAGGATGAGGAAAGGTCATATTTTATTTTGTCTTTCAAAAAAGTATTCCGTGAAGGTGATGGGGTAGCAGCAGATGTTCTGTAGCCCATATAAGCAGGAGGTACTAAGAGAAGGTTTAGCTTTCTTCACAATACCACAGCACCATATTTAAAAGGGAAAAAGAAGCAGAATAGCAGTGCAATGTGAAGCCCTTCATTCTGGAAGACCACCTCTGAGGAGCTTGAAAGTCAGAGGAGCAGCAAACAGAAGTGACACGCACCATCACAGGCCATTGCACCTGCAGCAAATCAGAGCATCACTGCAGTGGAGCCCTGCCAGATGCTTTGCCTCTCCCTGCCACCCTTCCCACACATGCCTTCTTCATGCTTCTTAGATGCTACACTGGTGAGAAAAGCCTATCCTTGATTAAAAATTGAAAATTATATTTTAGTTATTTATTTTTTAAAGATTTATTTTTATTAGAAAGGCATATTTACAGAGAGAGAAATAAAGATCTACCATCTGCAGGCTTACTCTGGAAGCGGCTGCAGCAGCTGGAGCTGAGCCAATCCAAAGCCAGGAGCCAGGAACTTCTTCCAGGGCTCCCACATGGGTGCAGGGTCTCACAGGCCTGGGCCATCCTCCACTGTCACTGTCCTGCAGCAAATGGCTTGGTGCATGGAGCCTATAATATAAACATGTGGACACTGACTGATGGTCAATAGCAGGTATCAGACTTTATAGACCAAGGGTCATATAGGATTTGAGCTTATCAACAGAACCTATCAATTGTTTCTATACTCTTGTGATCATGGTATCTCCCCTGCCAGGTAAGTATTTCTATACTCTTGTTTGGAACTCTTTTGTATATACCACCAAGTGTTCTCATTCACATGCTGTCCACTCAGCTGTTCTCATACGAATGGTATGGCGTCCGTCCAATTGTTTTCATACAAATATTATCCTATCAATTGTAATCTTGTGCTCCTTGACCTTCCATACCCCACTGCTTTCCCAGGCCACAAGCTGGTTGCTGGATGGGAAGTGGAGCAGCCAGGATGTGAACCAGTGCCCATAAGGGATCCCAGCACTTCAAAGGGGAAGATTATCCAATGGAGACATTGTGCAGGGCCCAAAAATGGTATTTTAGTATTGCAATCACAGCATACAAACCCAGATGATGTAGAAGCAAACACACACACAGGTGTAATTTTTTCACGACTGTTATTTCGAACATAAAAAAATTTCAATATTATTATCATTTTACTTGAAAGAGACGGAAAGAGATAGATAGACAAGCAAGATCTTCTACTGACTTCCTAGTCCCGGTCTATTCTGCTGGTTCACTCCACAGAGGCTCACAGTAGCTGGACCTGAGCCAGGCATCCAAAGCTTAATCTGCACCCCTCTTACTGGTTATGGGAGTCTCAAGAACTTAATCCCTCTGATGCTGCCTCTCTGGGTATACATTAGCAGGAAGTAGGAATCAGAAGCAGAGGTGGAACTGAAACCCATGCACTTCAAAGCAGGATATGGGTGTCAACTGCACCAAACACCCATCCCCTGTCTTCATGTTGTTTATAATGGCATCTGTAGTAGGTGAGTTTATCATCCATTATGTAACACCCTAACCTACAATAACGCTTGGTGCATACATTTTATGATAAAATTGGGCAGACTCTATGAAACACTTTGGCAGATGTTGGAGAAATCTGAAGCTGATCTGTGTCCTTTCCTGTGACGTGTTTGGCACTGCATGTCACTTAGTGACATTGTACAGCTCTTCATATGCAGCTCGCCACGTTTCCCCTTCCAGTCCCTTTTCTTGTCCATCGTGGATGTGTTCCTTCTTGTCATATGACATTTTTGTCCTCTGATAATTTTGCTTAGACCGTATTGACTTTTGCCCTCTCACAGAGTTCTACTAACGTGAACAATTGATCCAATTCACTCGGGGACATAGTTAACATCCCTAAGACAAAAACATAGAATGATGGTGAATTGGTATGTGAGCATTATAGACACGTCAACCAGAATTAACAGTCAGTTTACTCTGCTGGAATGAAGGAATTCGACCAATTGTTTTGGCCTCACACCCCGCACACAAAAAACAGCTTGACTTCCTCTGTCTTGCCCACTCCTCCAACAGCTAATTTTGTTTTCATGGTTTTAAAATCTAGGGTCTCTTTGGAGCATCTTTTCCTGAGTTCAATAAGGCAATATTAAAAGGAAAAACACAACCTGCTTAAACTTGAAGACCACAACAGAAAAAAAAAGAAAAACTATTGTAATTAAGTGGGAGAGAAAAAAATCCAAGTAACACACATTTGGTCTAGTAAAAAAAAAATTTTTTTTAAAGAGAAATATACAGTGCTAACCATAAAATTTGCTGCGATACTTTAAAAATCTGTAATATTGGTAATGATGTTTTTACACTTTGGCACATCCTTTTTATAAAAGAGCTCTATGTTGGCAGAACTTGCATGATAAGCTGCCAAGTTATTGAAAATGTTCATATATCTGTTTCGATAATACTGTTGCTATAAAACTAGCCTTTCCACTTAACCTATAAAATGAACACAAAAATATAAAATGATGGGCTCGGCACGGTAGCCTAACTGCTAAAGTCCTTGCCTTGCATAAACTGGGATCCCATACAGTCACTGGTTCATATCCCAGCTGTCCCACTTCCCATTCAGCAACCTGCTGAAAACAGTCAAGGATGGCCCAAAGCCTTGGGAATCTCCAGGCTCGAGGCTTCAAATTGGCTCATTTCTGGCCTTTGTAGCCACTTAGGGAGTGAATCGACAGATAGAAGATCTTTCTCTTCTTTTCCCTGTAAATCTGCCTTTCCAAGAAAAATCAATAAATCTTTGAAAAAAAATCTAAAGGGAACACCTAGGCTTCTGTAGAAGGGTAATATTGAAAAGGGTGTTTTGTAGATTGGCAGCAACTTCTATTCTGATGGTAGGTATATATGTATTTATGTGATATCAGAACTATTGAACGCAACATTCAGATATCAGCTTCCGGCTAAGGTGCCTGAGAGGTGGTAGATGATGGGATATCCCTGAGCCTTGTCCCCTGCTCAGCCTGACCTCATCCCTGTGCTGCAGGCTTGGAGAATGAACCAGCCAACGAAGCACCACTCCATCTCACCTGCCCTTCACATCAGCTAAGGTTAAACTATAGGATTTTCAAACAGTGCTACATGACATGAAAGCACATGTTATATTCAGAAAGAAAATGTAGGAGATTAAACTGTATTTGTAGCCTTCCCAATTTATAAATGTGTATAAACATATATTAATTAAATACAAATCTAGGAAGATAGGTAGCCATTGAAATGAAATAAGCCAAAATAAGTATTACGTTTTAATAGTAGAATTACAGGGATTTTGATATCCTATTTGTATGGTTTTTCAAATTTTGCTCAACTCTGCATTTATTTTAATCAAATCTTTATGTCATTGACTTCTGCAATATCTTCAGGGAATTCTGTCATAGGACCTGGTAAATTCCCAGGGTACCTTTGTAAGTTACACTTGAAGATACTGATTCAAGATAATGCAGCTCTAACGTTCTGATATAATAGGCTACTACAAGTAGATTCAAATCATATTAAAGGTGTTTAAAGATTTCAGATACCACTGAGGCATTTGGTCTGGTGGACTGGCCCAGCCCTGGCTGTTGCAGGCATTTGGGAAGTGGCCTTTCCAAGTGGAAGTTACTTCTCTTTGTTTTTGTCTCTTTTCTCTTTCTCTCTGTCTCAATAATTTTAAAAATCCAAAAGTTTTAACATAATGTGTTCTATTCCTGCTTAGATAAACCCATTTACTCAAAACTCCCAAGAAAGCTTAAACAGCAGATAAATTTAATTTCCTCAAACACTATTTTCCATACAGTTGTGAACCTTAAAAACAACTAATAAGTTTCCTCCTAGAGACAGTTTAGTTTTGGAATCAGATGAAAGGACTCTCAAGTCCAGAGATACAAATTACTAAGACAGTTGGGGATAAGAAGATCTACAAACAATGCTATAAAATCCCTAACCTTCCTGGTTTGATTTCTTTGTCTTCCCAAAAAAGATGCGCTGTCATTTCCAATATTTGAATTCTGTTGCCACTTGAATGAAGAAGTATGTCAAGTGTTAAGTAGAAAAGAGAATTTAGGCCCCAGTAGAACACATCCTCACATCCTTACAATGCAAACAAGCGATGCTCCAGATGAGACAGTGAAAGTATATATGGAGGTTAAACATAGACATTAAGGAGGAAAGGAAAAATGTTAGAAATGCAAAGAAAGAGAGGAAAGAAGAGACATTTTTTTAAAAAAAAAAATCTCTCTCTCTACTAAGTAAAACGTTTCCCGACTTTTTAGTGGCTCCAGTGATAGTCTTCAGGAAACTTGATGATGTCATTTCCTTTCAATTGGCCAGTTACATAAATGTTGGAAAAGAGCCAAGTTAAACAGCCCTCAGACAGATGGCCATGTGTGTAAATGCCAGAAAGTGAGAACAGCCCTTTGCAGTGTGCGTGTGTGTGTGTATACATATATTTAACCCCACACATGGTAGAATGTTTATTTTACAGTTCCTCCTACCAAGCTGTAAGGATCATTCTTGACATTGTTCTAGGGAGAGCTGGAAAAATCCCGAAGGAAGCATTCATAAAAGACAAATACTGAAATAGTGAAAAATAAGGTAATGAACAGAAGCAAGCGTCACCAGGAGAAACTCAGGCATGCCAGAGCAGTCCACACAATGCTCCTCAGATGATGAAACTTTCCAGGAACTGATACCTGTAACTTGGGCGATTTCAAGAAGTCAGGGCGCTTTTTACAGTGCGGCCAGTGGCCCTGTTCATAACCCTAGAGGAGTTAGAAGTGGAATGCCTCCACAGCTTGCTTGCTTTTGTAGATTGACTTTTAGTTCTTCAAAGCACACTTCCATGTGGCTACAGGGTTCCATGGCTGGCCTGACCTACATACATACCCCTGTTCCAAGAACATATTGATGCAATCAAGAGGAGTTTACACATTTGTCACTGAAAAGAATTTCAGTTATGCATAATAAAATCCAGCAAGGATTTTGAGACTTTTCAGCTTTGAAAATAAAGTTCTGTTCTTGTCTGTAAGGACTGATAATAGCATTTCCTGTCCTTGCTACTAGTGAAAAGGGTATACTTTTAATAGTTAGAATAGCAAGCATTATGCAGGTTCAAAGACAAGGAAACTAATTCCTTCTAAATTCTCTTACATTCTTTTGGCTTTTGAAAATGTCAACAAAATAAGGACATGTAAAAAAATTCTTAAATTCAGCCCCTTAAATCTAGTTGACAGAAATCAACTGAGAAGGAAATTAGTAAGTGTGAGCTTATTCATATTCCCTCTTTTGATTTTCTTCTTCATAAAAGTATTTCTTTATTTTCCAGGAGACTGAAGAATTTAACTCTTCTTTTTCAGTTATTTTCTTTTTATTCTACTGATTTGCTGGGAGGTGTAGGGGAAGGACTGTACCTTGCTATCAAAGTGTATCAACACTTGGGGATGAGGGATGGTTATCCAATGATGCCTTAGAAACCTCCATATGCGGAAGGATATTACTTAAGTGGTTTTGATAATTGTAGGATGTGATTGGCTTCATTGCACCAGGGTTGAGAAAATCTTTCCAAGGTCTATTGGCTGACCAGATTCAGTTGGTCACCCTTTCATCCATAAAATTTCCATAAGTATCTAGCCAGGCATTCTAATCTCCAGTTGAAATTATAGTCGTAAGATGTCGTTAGTACTTCTGTCCACAGATATTTAGAAAACAACAATTATGGACCAAAGACTGCTAGAAATGACAGTAGAGATACTACCTGAAGGGTTCTTATGAAGGTTTTATAAACTCTGTTTAAATAATACAGATTGTTTTTTCTTTTTTGGTCTTTTCAAAGTGTCTACCCAGTTTTGTGCTCAGATTCAAAGGCGTGGATCCCCTCGTAAAAATGCAGAGCTCCATTGCTTCTCAGAAAGCCCGGTGCCTTTTGGGTCAGAGAAGGACAGTTTTAGAAGCTCAGCTACCTTCAGGTCTGATTGTGTCCTCAAAAGGGTTTTTGTGCTTATTTTGGACGTTGCTGCCTGAACTCCACCAAGCAGAGTAATAAGTTCCATATGCCCATTTTTTTGAAGAACACATTTTCAAAGCAGCAAATGTTTTGACGGATTGCCTCTTGGAGAGCCTAAATACTGTTATACACGTCGTTTAGCATTTCACAAGGCCCCTACTGTTAAATTCTGGGAATGGGGCCAGGGTAACCTACCTACGGGTGCTCTAAGTAATGTTAAAATATTGAGAATTCTTATCCATCATACTTCACTCAGACATATTTGGAATGTGAGGATTTCTTTACTGCCATGAAACTCTGTGTGTGTGTGTGTGCGCGCACACATGCATGAGAATTTTAGTAGCAGAAAGAATTAGGCCCTTAGAGTCAAAAGTGCAAAATTCTGAATGGTGGGACATTTGAAATGTTTAACCTTTTAGATCTTCTGGTGTTGACTTCTGATTTTAAATATAGGCTTCTATTTATAAAACAATTGTAGCCAAGGACTGGGCTAGAAGTGGCAGATAGAGATGCCAATGGAAGGGTTTTTTTTTTTTTCTGAATTAGCTAAATATTTTGCCCTGTCTACATAATACTTCTTTAGGTCTTTATATCTGGTCTCTGGGAGTGAGTTTCCTTGTGGTTGGCATCTACTCTGATCAATGGATATCCATACCCCATGCTTTGTCACATAATTATTTCTTAATGAATGCATACATTTTCAAGATTTATTTATGAATTTGCAAGCCAGAGAGGAGAGAGAGAATGTCCATCTGCTTGTTTCCTACGAGGGCTGTGAAGTTTCAGAAGAAAGAATATTCTAACTACTTAATGAGAAATAGGAAGATTTCAAAGCTTAGGATTCTTAAAAAACATTTTCTGGTCAAACTGAGTGATATCTTTTTGAAGTACTATAAGGTTTAATGTTGGTGATGGATTCTTTGGGGTTGGCAAAATGGGACCTATGGCACTCAGTGTTCAATAGTGATCTCCATAAAGGCCACGGACATGTAGGGTGTTCCAGTGTTCCAGATTATCTGTGAACACTACAGTTAATTACTCATTTCTGTCTGCAACGGGGAACAGACAGCTGACAATAATGTACATGTGAGAAAATGCAACGCGCTGGGTAGAAGATGAAGACAATATCAATCAAATACATTCCATGAGCCAAGCTCAGTGGTAGTTGTTTGAACATGATATGTAAGTGTTCCACTACACACTGAAGAGGATTGAGCATACACTGCAATTTCATAGCCAGAGAAACAAGACCTCATTCATCGTTTGGTCGAGTCATTCCAAACAAAGCTTTATGAGCTGCTGGTTTATTTATTCATTTGTTTATTTATTTCCAGATAGGTGACAAACTTATCTAAATGGCTTTCCAAATTTTTAACTGGAAAATAATGCTACTTTTTAAGAGCTGAAATTAGGTTTTTTTGGGTGGGAGGGAGATCAGGGATGACAAGGGGTGCTAGGAAAAAATGTTTTGCCCATAATGTGAGGATTGAGATATAAACGGGTACTTGTCATAACCACGGTCATGAACATCATTGTTGCACAGCTGTCAGATCTCAAATAGATCTTGTCTTTGCTGACACCCGGGAATTACCATGCTTTAGCATTGTTTTGGCACAGTTTTGCTTTTTGAACCCAAATTCTTGGCTCCAGAGATAGAACGAGTCAAATTAGCTTGTGACAA
Organism: Ochotona curzoniae; assembly: GCF_017591425.1. NCBI lineage: Eukaryota > Metazoa > Chordata > Mammalia > Lagomorpha > Ochotonidae > Ochotona > Ochotona curzoniae. The sequence continues at coordinate 18,540,482 of NW_024465582.1, read as the reverse complement.
GTTTGGGGTAAACCGCAGTAGGTCAAAAACAGTTGTTATTATAGGCAAAATCTTTCAACTCCTGCCATGCTCCTGTAATGAGGAAGACAAGTTATGCTTCAAGAACTCACATTGTGGAGCAGAAAATTAGGGATTGATAGTTATTAACCTCCTGGGCAGGTGCAAGTAAGTTCCAACAGTGAAGGTATGAAGGTTTCCTCGCAGTTTGAGAGCTAGGACATCAAAAATTCATTTATTCCCATGGCTCCTATTCTAAATGAATATGAAGCAGGAGGTTCATATGTGGTGACATCAGTAGGATAGTTCAAGCACTTAACCAATATTTTGTTGTGCAGTTAGTATGGGCCAAGCCAACATAAGCCTTCAACATCTGATTCTCATATGTGCCTATGAAGGACGTGTTCCCATTTGCAACAAGAAGGAGAAAGCGTAAAACCATCGTGTAGCTTCTCTGTTTACACAGTCAGAGTTCCACTGGATCTGAGATCGAGCCTAGATCCGAGCTGCTCAGAGAATCCACTTTCTTCTGCGCAAGTCAGATGTTTAGATTTTTTTCAACACATCTGTGATTGCAGGATGTTCAGATTAGGGAAGCTGGTTGTATGGCGAAGTGTACAATCTTACAGCCAAGGGGAGCTTTCAGATATTTCTACAGATCAGACTGAATCCGCAGCCAGCCTGGTAAAGTGCCTCTGCCTCCAGCATTCTAACTGACCTTGAAAGCTGCAGTCACCGTGAACTCTTCAACCAGGAAATTACTGAAAACTCACTGTATTCCTTCTCGTTACCAAAATGAATACTAACAATAACCCTGCAAAGAAGGCACTGTTATTCCTTTCTAATACAAGTGGGAAAAATGGAAGCTTAATGAGGTTAAGTCACTCAACACAAAAGCACAGAATTAGTCAGTGGTGAAGCCAACACTCAGACAACAAGGCACACTTTATTTAGGTGTTTATTCATTCATTTATTATGTTTTACTTACTTACTTTTTAAATACTCCTTTCAAAGCTGATGGTGTTGCAGACACTTGAGGGCCACTGGTTAGGATGGAGAGAGGGTCAGTGTTGGGGGAGGAGGGGGAGACTAATATTTCTGCCTTCCCTCCTGTGTCTGCGAGGTGAGGGGGAGGAGTCAAAGAGAGCCTGACACTCCTGCTTGTCAGACTGCATGAGTGAACAAGGAACTTTAAATCTTAGGTTCCAAAGTGTGACGCCTAGACCCCAATAACACCGGTGTCAACTGAGAGTTTCTAAAATATTTACAATGTTAGGCCCCACTCCCCTACACATTAAGTGCAAATCTGTGTTTCAATCAGACCAACAGGTGCTAGCTCTGTACATTTAGGAAGTACTGATTTGGGCCCGGCACAGTAGCCTAGTGGCTAAAGTCCTCACCTTTTATGTGCCAGAATCCCCTATGGGCACCAGTTTTAACGTGGCAGGCCCACTTTCCACTCAGCTCCCTGATTGTGTCCTGGAAAAGCAGTCGAGGACAGCCCAAAGCCTTGGGACCCTGCACCCACATGGGAGACATGGATGAAACAACAGGCGTCTGGCTTCAGATCAGCTCAGCTTTGGCCATTGTGGCCACTTGGGCAGTGAGTGAACCAGCAGATGGAAGATCTTCCTCTCTGTCTCTCCTCCTCTCTGTATATCCAACTTTCCGATAGAAACAAGCAAATAAATAAGTACTGATTTACGTTTTAAAGAAGAGTTATCTATGTTTTTATTTACAAGGCAGAGTAAGTCAGGGGAAGATTCAGAGAAATCTTCTATCTGTTTGCTATGGCCTAGGCTGCTCCAGAACAAAGGAGCCTGGAACTGCAGTCAGGTCCCACTCATGGGTGCAGGGGCCCAAGCACTCAGGCCGTCTTCTGCTGCTTTCCCAGCTGGAATCTGACGTGGAGCAGCTGGGACTCAAGCTGGAACTCATGTGGGTTGCTGATGCTGCAGGCAGTGGATTAACCTGTGCCACCATGCTGACCCCAGCAGTAGGCTTTAAATGACAGCCTTGGAGGGGGCACTGCTGCGGAAGGCAAAGCTGCTGCCTTAGGCACCGGTGTCCCGTAGTCAACAGTTTGGGTTCAGTTACTGTTCTGCGTTTTCAGTCCAGCTTCCTGAAGCTGCACCTGGACAGCAGAAGACAACGATGACCCATGTTCTTGGGTTCCTGCCTCCCATGAGGAAGACTCAGGCAAAATACCTGACTTTTGGCTTCAGGGCCTCAACCCCACTCCTGGCTATTTAGGGCATTTAAGGGAGTGAAGCAGCAAATGGAAGAATTCTCTCTCCTGACTCTTCCTTCTCTCTTTCTGCCTTTCAGATAAATAAATTGTAAAAAGAGATAATATCCTTGGCTTGGGGTGGGGTGACAAATTCTGCCACAGGAGTTATTCAGAAGTAGAGTTTTCAGTGCAAAAGCTAGATAAGTCCCAGCAAATCAGGACATGTTGGGAGCCCTAACTGCAGGACCAGCACAGCAGGCCCCTCCTGCAGGGAGGCCATATTTTTCCTTTTCCACAGAAGCACATCCTTTGCTGATTTCCAACCTGCTCGGTGGTTACAGAAGCTTAGTAAATGTGATGTCAGAGACAGTACTGCTGGTATTCTGTCAGAGTAGACAGGAGCACCCTGGGAAAGGTGGACCCTCAGCCCCAAATCCCAGGGAAAAAGCCATGTCTTACCCAAATCAACAGGTTATAATTGCAAATAAGAACATTCCCACTCAGTGTCTTATGAATTTGCCAGTTCAGTTCTTGAATTCATTTTTTTCCTAAAGCTTCTATAGAATCAAGACATGTGCAAACCCCTCATTATTCATGGGGCAAAATTAGATCCATCTGTTTATAATTCATTCAAACATCATCATGTTATTGCTTGGCAGAGCTACTGAGCTTTAAGTCATTGGCACAGATTTTTTTTTCTCATGAATGAGAGATTTTAAATTTTGCTTTACTTTAAAGATGTGTTGATCTGAAAGAGTTAGAAAGAGGCAGAACCCGAGCAGTCTTCTATCTACTGATTTACTTCCCAAATGCCTGCCGTGGCCAGGGTATGGACAGGACTGAAGGCAGGAGCCAGGAGCTTCATTTGGGTCTCCCACATGGGTGCAGAGGCCCAAGGCTTTGGGTCATCCTCCACTGCTTTCCTGGGTGTGTTAGTAGGGCTGCTGGGTTCGGATGGAGCAGCCACAGTTCAACCCTGTGCCCATGTGGAATGATAGCACCGCAGACAGCATAACCCTCTACAACACAAGGCTGGCCCGGGTTGTGCATTTAATCAACTAAATCATAGCCCAAAAGAGAGATTTTGTCTTTAGCAGAGATAGCATATATGCTTTATAGATAACTTCTGGAATGTTTCTTTGTCTCAAAGGAAAAGGTTTTTTTCTTTTTCTGTTTTACAATATCATACACAAAAGTAAAGCAATTTTTGGTTTATGCAATAAGATGACTTCACTATTTGGCTTTCATTTACTTTGTGGTATTTGATACTATTCTCAAATGTTACAGCCTTGTGAGAGACTTCTAGAATCTTCCGTGACCTAGTCTGAATCTGTCAATCCCATTGTTTCTGCTCTAAGACTTTGACCCAGTTGTTTCCACCACTATTTGACCTATAATTTCATTAAAATTCATGTTTTGACCTTTATCTTCTCTCTCAACCACACAGAAACATTTTAATACCAGCCCTGTCATGCATTCATTTTTCCAACCTTTTTTTTTTAAATTGAGCAGCAACAATGCATTGATTCTTAAAAAGAACAGGATTGAATTTCATTGATACATTAGCTGTTAATCCAGCCTATGAAACAGAACTGAGCAACGGAAGCAGGCTACACTGCAAGCTGTGCTAGGGGTCACTGAAGGTGAGAAGAATGTTGTCATCCGAAAGCATGTGACGTCATTTCTCACTGCAGGGCCAGGGAAGAATATTAGGGAACAGATCAGATCTTGAATTGGATCCCTCAAATATTTAGGGAAAGGGAAACCACATTCCAAGTAGTCCCAGGACAGGGATGAGCAGTGCCTCCAATGGGAATAAATACGTCCCTCTGGGCTGGAGTGAGTGAATATGACCTAGAAGAGATGAGCTTGGAAAGGAATTTGAAACTGATCGTGTGGTGTTGGTTGTAACTCAGCGAAGGACAGGAACACACACTAATGGTTTCTAAGCAGGGGATTGCCAGAGGCTGGCCAAGCTGAGCTGGTCCAGCGGGAGTGCAGAGAGAAACCACAGCCAACTGGCCACACAAAACTTAGATGCTTTTACAATGGACCCAGGAGAAGTAATAAAACCTGCGTTAGAATCTTTTTCTCCTGCCCTGTATCAGTGGCCTCGCTTTAGTTCAGATGTGTTTGCCTATGAATCATCTGCCTGGCTCTCAGCATGCTTGAAAGAATCATCTTTGATGTCTGTTTTTCTTTCATGAGAGTCTTTCTAATAATTTGGCCAAGAGGTACCAGAAGAGTAAGGTTAACAGGATACCTAGAGAGTAACTAATGCTTTCAAACAAAGTAACTTCATTCATTAAGAATAATGTTCACAGGCCCAGCATGATGGCCTAATGGTTAGATTCTTGCCTTGCATGCACCAGGACCCCATATGAGTGCTGGTTCAAGTCCCAGCTGCTCCACTTTCCATCCAGCTCTCTGCTTGTGGTCTGGGAAAGCAGTAGAGGATTACAAAAGCCTTGGAACCCTGCACCCACGTGGGAGATTCAGACGGAGCTCCTGGCTCCTGGCTTCGGATTGGCTCAGCTCCAGTCGTTTTGGCCACATGGAGAGGGAACCAGTGGACAAAAGGTCTTTCTCTCTGTATCTCCTTCTCTCTATAGATCTACCCTTCAGATAAAAATAAATCTTAAAAAAAAAAAAAAAGAGGAGGAAGGCTCACTCATGATACTCTGAGGGCTCTAGACTTTTTAAAAAGTATTATTTCTTTTATTTAGGGACCAATGTTGTAGGAAAGCAAATTAAACCACTTCCTGGAACACTGGCATCACATATGGACACCAGCTCATGTTCCAGTTGCTCCACTTTTGATCCGCTGCTTGCTAATGTACTTCAGGAAAGCAATGGGAGATGACCCAAGTGCATGAGCTCCATGTGGACTGATTTTCTGGTTCCTGGCTCTGGCCTGGCCCATCCCCAGCCATTGCAACCTTCTGGGGAGTGAGCCAGAAGATGAGCAATCTCTTTCCATCCCTGTTGTTCCTTTACCCCCAACTCTGTAACTCTATATTACAAACAAATAAATAAAAATTTAAAAATTATTTGAAAATTGGTGAGAGGGGGTGGGAGAAAGAATTTGACTCTCCAAAGCCAGCAGCCAGGATGGCAAGGATCCAGTTCCTTGGGTCATCACCCGCTGCCTCGGCGGTGTGCAGCAGCAGGAAGCTGGGGTAAAGTGAAGGGTGGAAGGCCCAGGCACTCTGACATGGGACACAAAGATCCCCGGTGCCAGCCGAATGACCACACCAAGTACTTGCACCCAAATGCTCTTCTTTAGCTCTCAGAACAGCCCTATGAAAAAGGTACTATTATGTCTGTCTTCAAGATGACAAGACTGTGGCTTCTATATATTCATTTCACTCATTATCTAAAGGCATACAGGGGGATGTTTTCCCCATAGGAAGAGTCCAGAATTCTCCCTTTCAGGAATAGCTTATAGCCTTCTATTATTCTTTTTTTTTTTAATATTTTTATTTGCAAAGCATCATTATGCAGAAATAGACACACAGAGAAAGCATTTCCATCTGCTGATTCACTCCCCAAATGACACCAGAGCTGAGTCTATCCCAAACCAGGAGCTAGGAGCTTCTTCCAGGTCTCTCATGTGGAAACAGGGACCCAAGGAATTGAGCCATCCTCCAGTGCTTTCCCAGGATGTAAGCACAGAGCTGGACTGAAAGTGAAGCAGTCAGGACCCCATGTGAGATGCCAGTGCTGCAGGTAGAGGCTTAACCAACTACAACAGCCCCCACCCACATCCCACTCTTGTGTTTTGTTGTTGTTGTTGTTTTATTTTGAGCCACCATTCTTAATTCTAGTTTTCAGCTAGGACAAAGTAGTAAAGTTTCCATATCATTAATCAGAGGGAACTTCAGCCGGAGTGGCTGTGAGAGACAGTAACAAGCCATGGTCAAGCTGGCAGCTCAAGGGCACAAGAGGCCAAGGACAGAAAATTACAGTAGGGCTGATGGTTGGCTCATTTTTAATTTAAATCACCTCTTGTAACAGTTATAAATGCTGTAGGAACATAAAGGAAATGTAATCCTACTTTTTAAAGTAAGTATTTTCAGTTGGAGAAAATCCATTTGACTCATCAGGAGAACCAGGAGAAAGCACAGTATTCTCAGAACTGGCACATCACCGTGGCCATCACGTACCCTCTTCAGCATGGCCACCCTACCATGAACCCAACTGCCAACGGCTCTTCCAATTACAAAATTAAGGAAACATTTTATCGTTTTGAATTGACTAGCTCAGGAGTTTGTGGTGAAATCAGATGAGTTTGAATAATGGAAGCATCAATTCACTCCTCATTTTTCACAGGAGAAGCTGGAATTTTTCATAGAAGCCAGGCAGAATCTAGGTATGGAAACCCATTGCTTTGAAGTGTCCCCTTGGCCAGAATTCTCATGGAAATAACTGTGGATATTTCTTCTTGGAAACTAAGTAATCTAATTTCTACCTCAAAAAATAAAAGGAAGCCAAAGTATTGTCCAGGTGCGAAGCTCAGGGGTGACCTGGCCATGAGGTGATGCATTCTTTCCTTCCCCAAAGCATCTTTGTCCTTCTGCAGTCTCTACTCCACTTTCACTGTATTCTGGTCGCTTGCCTGAAAGTGACACCATATGTCTCAAAGTTCTGGGTTTGGGAGGAGGACTCATTATATAATACGGAGCAATAAACTAACACATTCATCATGGGTTTCCACTTCCCAGAGCTGGAAGTGAAACATCACAGGAAAATCTTCCTCAAGCTTTTATGGGGTGGAAATTTTTGACTGTAGAGAAAATAATAATAATAATAATAATAATAATAATAATAATAATAAATAAGTTGTTTGGTTATTCATCCATCCATCCATGTCTTTCTTCAAAGCATTCATTACCTATTCTGCAAGGCCCTACAAGAAACCTTTGAATTTTGTACAATCACACAGTATGTCTCAGTGACACATTCAGTTGGATGTGCACAGTACTCTTGAGAATCTATTCAGAAATGACCAGAGTCAAAAGGATACGCCCGGGTTGGATTACATCATATCTGTGCTAATGAGAATTAACACGCTCATGACCTATGCCTTGCATTTCATCACTCTATGGTTATTTTATCCTTTCCCAGTGTTATACATGGAATCTTCTATTTTATTCCCCAAATTTTAGATCTCAGGTATTTATTATACTTTTGTCTATAACATGTTGGTTTATTGCAATAACGCATTGTATGTAATGTATAGAAGATCACATTTAATTTCATGTATATATGTGATTGGTAGATAAGAGGAAAAATGGGGAGGAGTGAGGGAAGCAAAGAGAGACAAACATGGGAGGAGGAAGGAAGAAAAAAAAAATCACTATGAAAAGGAAGAGACTAAGTGCCTTCCTGGATTCCCCTAGTTCTCCTTCCTCATTAAAGTGAATTCATTTTTCTCAAAATTAAAGCACAAATATCACGATACTTTTTCTTTAAAAAAATATCAGTTTTCTTGGGAAAGTTGCCAGCTGCAATGCCATTGGCATCCCATATGGGTAGTTGTTGGCATTTTCAATCCAGGTTCTTGATGACACACCCAAGAAAGTATCTGAGCATGGCTCAAGGACTTGATCCCCTGTATGCACGTAGAAGACTTTCAGGAAGCTTCTGGCTCCTGGTTTCAGCCTGGCCCAGTCCTGGCCATAGTAGCCATTTGGGAACTGAACCAGAAAATGGAAAATCTTTCTCTACCTCTATCTCTCTCTGCAACTCTCTCAAGTAAATTAAATAAATCTTTAAAAAAAAAAAAAAAAGAAAAAGCCCAACTGAGAATAGCTGATGAGGAGTTTAGTGTGCATTTTTCTTGGGACCTGGAAAATGATAAGCATTCAAGATAGGCAGCTGGAGAGCCTTTCTATCATGACCTGTCCTTCTGTCTGGTCCCCCCCCCCACTTCCACTGCAGTCATTTCCCAGATGCTTGCTCAAATTGCCGTGAGAGGTTTAGGGAAATCCAGAGCTAAGATCATGTTCTGTTTTGTTTTGGTTTTATCTAGTCTTCTGCACCTGCTTTTACTCAACAGATGCTTGATTGAGACACCAAGTATGATTGGATATGAAATGTTGGTGGTACAACACTAGCAGGTATTTGTGAGGATATCAGAATTTTCTCTCTGTTGGTTCTCCAGACTGGGGTAGTCACAGTTTTCAAGACACTGAGCCAGAGATGGGGTGACTCAAACACAAGAAAGCCCACTATGGTAGGAACCTTGGGGACTGGCCAAGGGAAGGTTTGTACAGACATAGCTCTTACAAAGGCAGGAAATGCAATGGTACTGCATTTTGCCTAGAGCTGTCAGAGCTTATAAGAACAAATAAAAGAAGAAGTAGTAGTAGTTAAGGAGCACAAAAGAAAAAACTATTATGAGAATAACCACAGATGAGGAATTAAATAGAATATTGTCGGGGAAAGTGAAAGATGAGGAAGATGAAGAATTGAAAATGAGAACATTTGTTCAGGCTAGAGCTCTGAGAGAGTTCTAATATGTATCTGCAGGAGGATCAGCTCACAGCAAATAAGGACACAAGAGGAGCCTCAGCTGTAGGGTTTGGGACAAAAGCAGAACTCAAATCTAAATACCCACCACTGTCCAGAACAAGGTAAATCTGTGGGTGTAACTTCCCAAGTTCATGTCCATCCCATGGAACTAGGTAGGCCACATGGGTTTGCAGTCTATCCTTGGCTGTTTTTCATGGCAGTACTGAAATTACATTGGTGTCATAACAGGAGAGACTGTGGAATGCCAAATGGGAAATTTACAAGGATGAACCATTCAAGCCTTCAGGCAGTGGTGCAAAAAGCACAGAGAAATGCACTAGGGTGATTGGAGCAGATCTTACTGTATAGCCAGACCTGACAAGGTCCTTTTGTTCTCTATGGGAACTTTGGTTTCTTAACTTGCCCTGAAGCCAGTTTGTTTGCATGAACCTACCTTTCTGAGAAAGCTTGTTCCTTGGGTAACATCCATCTACTATTTCCCTTCATTGCCATTTTACCATAAACAGGAGAGAATTCAGGGCAGCTGCTGTGGCAGAGATATTACTACTGTGTTTTTATGAAAGGCTAGCTGCTGCTTCTCAACCTCCCTGTGTAAGAACCCACTTGCAGCTGCCCACCCTGACACTCTTGCACCCATCCCTGCTGCGGCTCCTTCTCTGGAGTCACTGTATTTTTCTTGGAGATGTCCTTCCACATGTCAATGAACCACAGGAATTGGAGCTGATGACTTAGAGCTTCCAGGGCCCTTGGAGAGAATTCACAACCATATCAGAAGGAGATCTCCAAGGTTACTCCAGGAGAACTAATTAGTCTCGAAGAACAAATCATCTCCAGAAAATGCAGTGGCTGTGGTGTCAGAACAAAAGCCAAATGCCTGCAATGGTCGTTCCATTGCCAGTTATAAGATTGATCTTGTCCCACTCTTCTTGCAAACTTGACCAACTCAGAAATTTCTTTCATCCACTCTATTTTTTTTTTGTCCTTTAGATAATTTTACAGGATTAGATGACCTTGACCTCTTTTTTTTGAGATTTATTTATTTTCCTTTGAAAGGCATGTTTTACAGAGAGAGATGGAGAGGAAGTCTTTCATCCCATGGTTCACTTTCCTAAAAGGCTGAAATGGTCAGAGCTAAGCTGATTTGAAGCTGGGAGCCAGGCATGTTTTCTGGGTTTCCCATGTGGTGGCAGAGTCCCAAGGACTTGGACCATCCTCTGAAGCTTTCCCAGGCCATAAGCAGAGAGTTAGATGGGAAGTAGAGCAGCTGGGACATGAACCAAGCCCCACATAGTGTAGGACTAACCTGCTGTGCCACCTCACAGCATCAACAACTTGGACATTGTTATGAAAAGGATGAAACCAAACGCTAGCACACAAGTTCGTGCAGTGCTAATGCTGCAAACAGAAGCTTTGTTGAATGAGTGATTTATGAGGATGTTCTCAGAACTAGTCTAGCCAGTTAAATGGGAAGGTAAATTAGATATTCCTGGTACGTCTACAAGCCATCTGGCAACTTTCTGATAATTAATCCTTGAGGTCATATTATCTATGTATTTCCTGTAGCTCACCTACAGTTGAAGCACTTGTAAACCACATGTGACTTTAGTTGCATTCTGGCAGTGGTTTATAAATTCTAAACAAATATGACTTACATCTACACAAGGAATACATCCAAAAGCTGGGAAAAGAAATTGAAAGATACATTTATTTTAGCACCAAAATTTTTTGAAAATCATGTAAATTAATTTCATAATACATATTTTTCATAAACCTCTTGAAAATCTCATCTGTATATGTTTAATTTTTTTCCCTCCCAGTGTAAGTTGGCTTTTAATTTTACTTTCCATGAAGTTTTTGAAGTGTCATCATAGCATTCTTCATTGAGCTAATGTTTCCTGTAGCTCGCAGAAGCACTGAGGTTACTCACAGAGACCAGCTTCTAGGCTTCCCAGCACAGACCTGCCTGGAGAAGCGGCGTATAGAGAAGTAGAATGCACAGATGTGAAGTTTTCGGCCATGTCCAGTCTTTTGCTCGCTCAGCATTGCTTTCCAAGGAGTTCTGGTCTGGTGGAATTAGCATGGCTGCAGGATTCTAGACTGAGGTGTTCTGCGGTTCAGATAAACAGTCAATAGTCTCATACTGTATCTATTGAGTTTAGAGCTGAACACTGCCAATAGCTTTGGGTGTAAGTGGGAAGTTCCAGGTACATGAAAAATAGTGACATCAGTGAAGCAAGAACTTTGTTAGAGATCAAACTGTCTATCCTCCTCCCTGCAAAGAATTAAATTAAATTCGTAAATATAAGGTCTCAGAACCGTAGCAAACACTTTTGTTTGGAAACATGGTAAATGTGGACATAAAGGACGTTTGGGCTCCTTCTCCAGTATGTGAGATGTCTTCAAGAAAGGGGAGATTTGGGCACATATTATGTACATGAGAATACTGAAGTTGAAGGCAGAGCTCAGGGTCCTATAGCAGAAACCGAGGAGCAGCTGTGATTTCCAGACAACCACTAGAAGGCGGAGGGAGACGTGAAGCAGCGGCCTCCTGGTAGGAGCCAGCCCTCCTTGTGCAGGCCGCCTGGTTTGTGGGCAGCCCTATGAAACCTATACAAATGGCCAAGCAAATCAACTGCCAAAGTTCCAGGGAACAGAGGTAAAAATTAAGACACCAGGGCAGAAGGGTCCGGGGATGAGACAGAGGTGGCCAAAGTGACAAGCCACCCTCAGTCCCCAACACTGGACACAGAGCAAGCCTGATTGCCTGCACTACCCACTGGTGCTCCAAATCTTTTTTTGTTGTTGTTGTTACAGATTTATTTATTTTTATTGGGAAGTCAGATACATAGAGAAGAGGAGAGACAGAGAGGAAGATCTTCCAACCTATGATTCGCTTCCCAAGTGACCGCAATGGCTGGTGCTGCACCAATCCGAAGCCAGGAGCTAGGAACTTCTGCTAGGTCTCCCACCCACATGGGTACAGGTTCCCAAGGCTTTGGGCCATCCTCGACTGCCTTCCCAGGCCACAAGCAGGGAGCTGGATGGGAAGTGGAGCTGCCTGGATTAGAACTGGCACCTATATGGGATCCTGGTGCATATAAGGCGAGGAGTTTAACCACTATGCTATCACGCTGGGCCCGCTCCAAATCTTCTGTTGTCTTGAATACTTTAGCCTGACTAATCCCAGGTCTATGTGAACTGAGAACATAGGTAGAGAAAAGTAAGTAGAATACCAGTGGATATACTATGGGGAAGGTTAAATAAGAGGCCACTGCCAACCAGCTTTGAGTTGGCATTTCTTTCCTGGAACTTTGTTGCAAACTACAACCTACTCCAAACTGTTGATGATATATCTAACATCCCTTTCACTTTTAAACACCCTATGTTCTTTTTTTTTTTTTTTTTTAATTTTAGATCTGAGTATGCTTGCCAGTAACCTGGCTTCCCAAATGCCTTCTTTACAAACTCCACCTCTAACTTTTGTTTGTAATATTTGAAATTCCTTTATTCCTTAAAAGGGCTTTGCCTCTTGGCCTTAGGCCTGAACATACCTGTCACTAGCCCAGACTGCAGGATTTGCCACTTGGATTCACCCTCTCATCTCTGGGTTAGTTGTATCCTCCTCTTTGACCTCCTATAACTAACTAACCACACCCCAGACACTACTTCTGCTAAGTTCTGCCACATGAGACAGGACACCTCCCAAACCAACAGCCAGGAGACAGATTGAGAAATCAACTGAGCCAGAACAGCTGTTGTGGGGTCTGTAGTTCTGTACTGTGTAATACGGTCTGAGTACAGAAAAATGATCAATATAGAATTTTCACAGGAAAGAACTTGAAAAATTTTATCTAACGCAATTTTTACAGATAGGAAAATAGATCTGTAGCTTCATCATCATAAACAGGGATGGTTAGAGCCAAGTGATTGGGCCAGTGCTTTCCTCTGTATCTTGTAGGACATGGCTGTATTGTAGGGTTGGGATGGGGGTAACAGATTTGATAGGGAAGAGGAGCAACAGGGATGGCTTTGACAGCAATGGGAAGTGAAGGACTGCGCTCCGCATGGGTGTTAGTCCAGGCACTAGCTGCAGAGCAAGCCTTGACAAGATCTGCCCAAAGAAGCTGGGGGTGAACAGGAGAAATACAAGCTGTAAGGTAGAAAGGACGAGGATGACTGCATGAGCTGTTCTTCAAAACTTAGAAATGGCTCTTGTTGTGAGATGGGGTGGCAGAGGACAGGGCTTTGGAAAGGGAAGTGACTCAATACCACGTGAGAGGATGACTGTTGGCTGTTTGCAGACATCGGTGTAGAAGACACTGAGACTTTAACTAACAACCCGGGTTTGGAGCTTTTGAGTTAGAGACTTAAGAATCTGTATTTTCAACAATATTCACCTTCATGTCCTGATTCTGGTTGCATCAAAATCGGAAACCTATTAGCGCACAGGAGTTTAATAATCTGTGTAATTTGTGAGAATGTGTTTGGGTTTGGATGGGGAGTCTGTCATACAAATAAGACTTTAAATTTACAAAATGTAAAAGAGAAATACCAGGGATCGTCATTTGTCATAATAACAGCATAAGAACATTTTGCAAAACATTGGCATACAGAATGACTTGAATGAGGTAGTTTCTTGAAGAAAGGGCTTGGAGGTCTAGCAACTTGGAACAAAGAAAGAGGACAAGAAATGACTTTCATTTCTTTTCTACAGTATGTGTAGCGAGCACGGCTTAGTATAAACTTGATGGACTGCCTGTAACCCCAGAAACTGACAGCACCCAGCTTGTCAGCACCCTAGTCCTTTAACTGGCTCTAGCAGCAGAACTGCTATACAGAACAAAAAGGTGAATTGTCCAGGACTGCCTTACTGAAACAGGAGCTGTGCACACCCAGGCCAAGAACAAATCCAGCCCTGCACAAGACACCTCGCATACACACCAAACCCACCTGGATTGTTTTTTTTTTTTTTAAATACCTTCACCGTGTAGGAGTCACGTGGTTAATACCTGTGTGAACAGCTAGCACTTAGTCATTCTTCAATGCTGATGACAAAAACTCTGCCTTGGTTCATTTGAAACAGTGTCCTGGGATCATCCACAAACCCCTATTTTTGTATTTGTCTGCCTTGTGTGTAGAAATCCATGCACTTTTTTTTTTTTTAAGCTGGCATGAGCTAGGATCCCTGTGAAAATGTTATAGATTATTTCTGTGAATCACCCTGGAGTCATCCAGAAAGAGGCCTTCCCATCCCATTCCAGTAAATGTTATTCCAGTTCATGACCGTGCTTGCTGGCTCCAGAGAGCTCCCTGGGAACGCCTGGGACCTGGCAAGACAGGCCCTTGGATAATGGCCTTCTCCTGCCTGCTGGAAGGAATCATTTTCAATTCAAGAACAAATATCATATTTTGCATTTCAGTTATAGCTATTGTTAACCAACTGCATCAAGACATCTTGACCTAAATATTAGGAAGTTGACTCTGTTTTTGTATAGTAGGGGTTTTAAAAAATGTATATATTCATCCTCAAATTGTACATTCATCTTTTGTTCAACATTGTACAAACATTATTTGGATATAGGCATTCTATTGGCGTTGTGAAACTTCAGTGCAGCCAACAGTTCTTGCTTCATGTAATACTAGATATATGATGAAGTGTCAAAATTAAGTAGACATTCCAGTTCCAAAAGATGTATCATTTTTATAGGGTATTTAGACACGTAAGATGTCACTATGTCACAAATCACCCAAAGTGGGGCTGTTTAGTCCAGCTGTAAAAGTAAATTTTGGCTCACATGGCCAGAACTACAGATGATGCTAGATCCTGTGCGAGGATATTAGGCAACATGCTTAATATGTATGACATGCATGTAATTATGCCCCTACTTGTTTTTTTTTTTTCAACTTGTAGCAGGTGGAAATTTAAACTTGTAGAGGTGACATAAATACATCTGTTGCTTCTGCTACTCACAGCTTGCTTTGTCTATCTCTGGGGGATGACTCTCCTGTAACAGCATTAGTGAGAGAGCCTGTCTTAGGACTAAAGTCACTAAGTATATCTGAGTGAGATTAATGATAAATTTCCTGACATAATGGAAATGTCTTGTTAAGAAAACAATTTGCAGAGCTAGATTAACACAGGTTGTATTTAAACTCTACACATCATTTCGGGACTTTTTGGAAGCAGATATAAAGACAGAGAATCGGACTTGCAAGACAATGACAGGAAGATAAAATACCCGGAGGCAGGGAGGTCCCTCCAATGATATATACACCATCTGATATACACTAGTGGTATACACACATCAGACAAAAGCAGGAGGAGAGGGGGAAGGGAGTGGATTGAGCAGAGGCTCTCAGCAATGCACTGTCCAAAAAGATTTGGCCAGGACAACTTAATCTGTACTTTGTTATCTTGGTGTAACAGCTCAGGAACTCATGAGGCCTGTTGAAAAGCTTTGTGTCTCACTGGAATTGGCCTGTATTCACTTCCTGGCTGCCACCCTCCACACAGTGCTCAGCCATTGACTAGGACAGTTGTTGAATGCCCCCGCCCCCCCATCTTCATGCACCCAGAGCTAGATTAACACCCAGACCTGGGGCTATCAGCACATGGCCCCCTACAATAGTTGATATGGGCAACACATCTTAATGGTCACCAACTTCTATCAACTTTTGCCCTGAAGACACGACCTAGGAATTGCAGGTCTCCTAAGACCTGCTGTCCATGTCTTATAAAAATTAAGAGTGACCGTGTCTATTTCCTAATCTGTAGAATCTTATCCAGAGCTGGGTGTGTTTTGTTTATTTGTTCGAATATATATTGAAATTCATTACAATCACTTGAAATCATCCCAGCTATGCTCCAGTCTAACTTTTTAAATGGCTTTACTACCAAATAAAAGACTCCCAATGAAACAACGAAATAGGCTTTCTACCTTTGCCAGTACTTATCATGCCATGATACACTTAGATGTCAGAAAATTAAACTCTTCATCAGCACTAAGGAACTATACTATTGTGATAATGTGGGAGAAAAAGGAGGGCAGATAAAGATGAGGGAAGAAAGAGGGAGAGTGATGAATCCCTGTTTCTACAAGAAAATATCCCAGAAAAAAATAAAATGTTTTTTAATGTTAACACATTAAACACTAACATAAAACTAGGTGTCTTATATAGACCCATTACCTGGAACCATAACAACCCTGTATTTGTGGATTTTCTTTCCAATACTTC
Source organism: Ochotona curzoniae (assembly GCF_017591425.1). Lineage (NCBI taxonomy): Eukaryota > Metazoa > Chordata > Mammalia > Lagomorpha > Ochotonidae > Ochotona > Ochotona curzoniae. The sequence continues at coordinate 18,524,482 of NW_024465582.1, read as the reverse complement.
CATGTGGCAGACAGTGGAGGGAATAATGAATATATAGAAATGGAGTGAGAAGAAGCCATTGGAATGAGAAGTTTGTTCTTCCCAGATGTGTCTATCTATGTCTGGCTCAGCAAGTGCTCAGTCCCTATGTACCAAAAAGCCTGAAATTCTATCATAAAATATTAACCCTTTGAGGTAAAGATAGCCTCTCTGTGCATTTTTTAATTGCCTGTCCCTTTAGGAAAATAATGTGTGCATTTACTTTGTGTGGATGAAGCTATCAGCAGAGGAATAGATGTAAGACCAGAGGAAGGGATGTCAAATTGAAATCATAAGATACCAGACGTGAGAGCAACAGCACTCAGATGCTACATGTATTTGTGGCCAAGATAAAATTGAAAAAAAAAAAGTTAAAACATCCTCAGTATGAGGACTGGGAATGGTAAAGCTGAGCTGCCAGGTATTTCTGAACATAATCTGGCATTTTTTCCTTATGCTGTCACTGCAAACTGCAAAAACACCCACACATTTCAAATACTAATTTGGCAGAAAAGTGAAAAGGAAGATAATACCAGCTTGTCAAATTGGATAACCACGAGTGGTTTACATAGCTAGTCACCATCTTCACACAGTTAAAACAGTGAAGATGTGAACATGCATCTGTGTTCCCCGTATCTCTTCTTTTGACACCCGTCAATTTTCCTGTGTTCAGCTGACTGAAGACCTCACACTGTGAGCTCTGTCCAGGTCTCGGTGACCAATGCATCAACTTCAGGATCTTTGCTCTCTGTCTATGGATTAAGCCTGTACCCTATCAAGTGAATTGCCTGTACAAAGTCTTAGGCACGTGTTATCCCATTGAATGGCCACACCCTGTAAAACAATAAAAGTTGCACTATCATCCTCAGCTACCATCTGAGCACTAAGATTCCAGAAGGTTAGGAAATCTGCAAAGGCTGCAGACCCACAACAAAGAGGAGCCTGGTATCCAGTACTCATGTGTGGCTTCCATGTCCACTCATGAAACCCCCACTTGGTCAACTGTGGATAGCAGATTCCAAAGTGGATCCTAAAGGAAGGTTCCTACTTACGTCCATCTCCGAATGCTTCATAGGCTTTTGGATGTGAATACTCATTTTTGTGCACACGCTGAAGACACACCTGTCCTCACTGGACTGTGCTTGAGAAATTTTACAGGGTGTCTGCTCCATCCCAGTTAATCCCAGTTAATATGACCAATCCATATATGGTCATCTATTTGGGAGCTCTGTATTAGCTCAGGATCTTGCTTCCCAAGTATTTTGTATTTCCAACAGAATTCTGACGGTACTCCAGTATGGCAATCTCTTATCTGATCTTTTTGGCTTATTTCCAGGAAAATGGGATAAGTACATTTTTATAAATATAGATAATGATAGTCATGCCAAGCCATTTGATTAGCACATGATATGTAGCTACTATTTTTTAGTGCATTTGCTCATTCGGTGCTTACTCATTGAATATTTCTCTATGCCGGGTACTCTGCTAGATTCTGTGATGATAATGAGCAAGAGATATACTTCTTGGTCCCATAAAATCTACAGTTTGTAGAATATCAACTGTCAAAATGTGTTCACAATAATCATATCCTTTGAGAACATACATGCCTGGTGTTTTATATAAATTAGCGCTACATTTTATAGTTTTGTGAAGTAAGGGATATCCATTAGCTCCATTTTTTAGATAACTAAACAAAGGCTCAGAAAGATTGGGTCATTTGTTGAGTGTCCTGAGACTTGTTCAGTGTCCAGCTGTGCTGGGCAATTCTATGACATTGTTATCTCCAAAGAGTCAGAAACCTGGAGGTTTGTTTTCTCTCTTTCACAAAGGAGCCATCTTAAGGGCTTAATGAAACCATTTAATCTTCCTATGTTGCATCTATCTAAACATAAAATGAATAAGAAAATTGCACTCTTACAGGAATGCTTACATGATAAAAAAAATTCTATGAAAATGTTTATAGATATTAAATTTCATGATGAATTTAATAATGGGCTCTGATTTCACATTCTTGGAAGTCGCGAGTGAAGATGAATAATTATCCTTCTTGTAACCTAAGTGTGTGTGAAAAGACCTTCTCCAGTCCCTTCTCACCCCAAGAGACTTTTTCAGTAAAAGTTGAAGTTGCCTTTGGCTTCTCTTAAGGCAAAACTCCACTTTCTGGAAAGCTGTGCCAATGGGTATGATTCAGTTGAAAATCAATTTGACTCAATTAATGGTAAAATAAAAGCTCTGCCCATCTCAATGTAACATTATGAGTAGAAACCATTTATGTATACATAAAACAATTAACACTATGTCTGGTGCCAAATTTGCTGAAAAGGTTGGATGTTCATACATTTCTAGTTTGCCTGGCACAGTTCCAGATCATGTCGTAATAACAGCTTTCCCTTTTAATTATAAGAGTCTTACTGTTTGACTGGCACAGTTGCCAAACCAGAAGAAATCAGTCTGAACTATGGCCATATTTCTGAATTATAAACTAGAGGCTAGGTAATTTTGTTTCGAAGGCCAAAAACTGTCTCTAAGATCAGAAGTCTAACGTAATAATGAAGCGGGCTCTACTGCTAGTCCACACCCTGCCTGTGGACCAGAGACCACTGACACGTAGTTAAAGGTATTGTTTTCGGAATGTTAGAATCAGGAAATCTTAAAGCCTAGGGTCTGTCTTTAACCCCATCATGTCCTCTCTTCCCAGTTAGAGAAGTTGTTTACACTAAAATAATCAGTATCTCTGTCAAAGAGAATCCATATTCGAGCATGAATGGGTGGGTTTTCACCAGCACATAGACATGTCCTTTTTTTTTTTAAGATTTGTTTTTATTATTATTTTTTTTTTATTGGAAAGGCGGATACACAGAGAGGAGAGACAGAGAGGAAGATCTTCCATCCGATGATTCACTCCCCAAGTGAGCGCAATGGCCGATGCTATGCCAGTCCGAAGCCAGGAGCCTCTTCCGGGTCTCCCACGCAGGTGCAGGGTCCCAAAGCTTTGGGCCGTCCTCGACTGCCTTCCCAGGCCACAGGCAGGGAGCTGGAAGGGAAGCGGGGCTGCCGGGATAGAACCGGCGCCCATATGGGATCCCGGGCGTGCAAGGTGAGGACCTTAACCAGTGCGCCACCGCGCCGGGCCCTAGACATGTACTTTTATAAAACCCATAGCACCAGAGACTGGCATTGAGGGTTAGTGGCTAAAGCTACCACCTAGAATGCCAGCTTCCCAAATGGGTACCACATTTGAGTTCCAGCTGCTCCCCTTCCAACCCAGCTCCCTGATAATGGCCTGGAAGAAGCAATACAAATTTACCTAAGAGTTTGGGCTCCTGTTACCCATGTGGGAGACCTGGAAGGAACTGCTGGCTACTGGCTTCAGTCTGGCTCTGCCCTGGCCATTGTGATCAAGTGGCAGTGAACCAGCAGATGAAAGATCTCTCTCTCTTTCTGTTTCCCCCTTTTTGCTATAACTCTGCATTTTTTGCAAATTTATTTCTTTTTATTTGAAAGACACAGTTAGATAGACCTTTAATTCACAAGTTTACTCCCCAAATGGCTACAATGGCTGCAAAATGGCTGCAATATGGCTGCAATGACCAGAGCTGAGACGATCTGTAGCCAGGAGTTAGGAACTTCTTTCAGGTCTCTCACATAGGTTTAGGGGCCCAAGGGTTTGGGCCTTGCTTCACTGCTTTCTCAGTACATAAACAGGGAGATAGAAGCAGAGCAGCCAGGAGGCAAATGGGTGACCAATATGGGATACCAGCGCTGTAGGCAGAGGTTATGGCATAGGTCCCCTGTAACTCTGATTTTCAAATAAAAATGTTTTTTTAAAAAAATAAAATAGTAGCCTCATTTACAATTTTCTTTCCAGGATTATTTGACTCAGATACTATATCACTGACATTGGGCTTCAAGATAATGTCTTCTACTGAACTGAAGCATCTAGTTATTATTTGGAGGCACCAATGACCTAAAGGGTTCATGGGTGATTCTCAAGGTGTTCGCCCCCAGAATAACAGCAACAATATCACTGGGAAAACTCACTAGGAGTTCAGGTTCTCAGGCCATACTTCAGACACAGTGAATCAGTGACTGCTGTTGAGCTCCGAAATCCAGACCTCAACGGGCACTTCAGGCAGTTCAGATGCGAGCCTAGGTTCGAGGGCCACACAGCGAAATCAAGGTCCCATCATTTGTGATTATTGTCAGTGTATAATATGTCTGCATCTTTGCTTAGGTGCCATGAAACAGAAAGTTTAGCAACTAACAGACAAAGTCAGGTTTGATAGCAGATTGACTTGCTTGATGAAATCTCTGCACAGAGTTTCAAAATACGGAAAATTGAGCTCTGAAATGTTATGATGTTGGTATTGGCAGCCAGCACTGCTGAACTACAGAGAAATACAGGATCTTCCTGCTGTTTCCTTTTTGCTGAATTCCTTTCTGGCTTCTTGGAAAGGTTCCCATGAGGCAGTTCTGAAAATATAAACCCTCCCATGTAAATGAGTTGTTTACCCTCCCGATCATTTGTTAGAAAGCATTGAATTTTGCTGAATCAGGAGTAATTGCTTTTGACAAGCACACACATAAAACAGTAAGTGATACTGAAAAACACTAGGCCCAAGGCTCCAAACTTGGCACACTCTCGACTCTTAATAACGGGTCATGCCATTTGGCACATCTTTTCATGTAATCTTAAACGTCAGTCCAACCAACGGAATGGTGAAAAGTGAATGCGGAGGGTTGAACACAAATGGAATGTTACCCTGGAAAAGAGGAAGCAAGGCACAGAAGAGCCTTCAAGATGGTCAACTTTGAAATGATAGAGGTTCAACTTCAGCTCGATGCTATTGAACTAGGGAGAAAGAAATCCTTACTGAGAAAAACCGGGTTCCAGGAAATGGTCAGTTCTTGAGTGCTTCCGAAATAGAAACAGAAAAAAAAAAAAAAAAAGAACAAGTAAAACTTTTTTTTTAAACGGGTTGATTTCCAAATACTTTAGTATTTTCACCTTTATACAGTTGATCATGAATTTTCTTTCTTAACTATGAAAATATTAATCACCTGTGTTAAATTCAAGCACAGAAAATAGAGAATAAAATGCAAAATATGCCCCTGTTTAATTCTGTGTTTTTTCCTCTATCTGTACCTGCAAAATGACCGCCAAAACTGCTTAGTGTATATGCTTCCAGGTGAACATGTATGTACTTCTAGAAATTTGAATCATATTTCTGCCTATTTGTTTATTTGGTGATATTGATTAGGAAAGATATTGGCAATTCTGGAATGTGCACTTGAACACACCGTGGGTGGCATAAACAAAGAGTAGCTTCTAATATGTGTCTCAAATCAAGCATTGAAAGGACAATGTTGCTAGTGTATTGGCTAAACCATCACTTGCAATGTTGGCACCCATACCAGGGTACCTACCGGACCAGCTCAATGACCTGGCTACTCTGCTTCTGATGTGGCTCCCCGCTAATCCTCTTGGAAATGCAGTGGGAGATGACCCAGTACTTGGACTTCTTCCACTCAGGTAAGAGAAAACGATGGAGTTCTTGGCTCCTGACTTGGGCCTGGCCCAGCCCTGGCTGCTGTGGGAATATGGGGAGTGAATCAGGAGATGGAAGATCTCTTTCTCTCTCTCTCTCTGTCTCTCTAACACTGTATGTCTTGATTTTAAAATAAATAAATAATTTTAAAATTTATTTTTATTGCAAAATCAGATATACAGAGAGAAGGAGAGACAGAGAGAAGGAGAAACAGAGAGAAAGATCTTCCATCTGCTGGTTCACTCCCCAAGTGGCCACAGTGGCTGGAGCTGAGTCAATCTGAAGCCAGAAACCAGGAACTTCTGGATCTCTCACATTGGTACAGGGTCCCAAGGCTTTGGGCTTTCCCTGAATGCTTTCCCAAGCCACAAGCAGAGAGCTAGAAGGGAAACAGAGCAGCCAGGATATGAACCAATGCCCATATGGGATCCCAGCACATGTAGGTGAGGACTTTAGCCACTAGGCTATTGTGCCATGCCCTCTTGTAGGTTTTTGCAATTTTAGTTCTTACATTTAGTCTTGAATCATTTTATAATTTTGCTCATAGTGTGACATAGGAGTCAACTTCATTCTTTTCCAAGTGATATCAATTCATAGAGAATCACTGGGGAGCCACAGTGGCCCCAAATTTTTTAAATAGATTTGCCTAACGATGTATTGCCCAGCTTAATTTTTGTGCCTTTGAATTTTATTCGCTTACTGAATCAAGTAATACCCTTTTAGAATATCTTCTGCTGTAGAAACTATGCAAGAAATTCCAAGATAAATAGGAGGCAATAATTCCACTCAGAAAATCATATACATTTCATGTATTTATGTAAATATATTTAGAAGTAATTGGAATTCAATGTAGAATAAAAATATCACGAACTGGCACAGTGGTGCAATAAGTTAAACCATGTTCTGCATTTCCACGCTTCCATTTAGGAGCTGGTTCAAGTCTCCAAATTGCTACACTTCTGACCAAACTCCCTACCAGTGTGTCTAGAAAAACAGTGAAAGATGGCCCAGATCCTGTGCTTTTGCACCCATTTGAGAGCCCAAGATAGTTTGGCTTCAACCCAGCAGAGCCTGGCCAGTGTAGCCATTTGGGAAGTGAACCAGTGAATGGAAGATTCTGTCTCTCTTTCAACTCTGCCTTTCAAATGAATAAGTAAATCTGTTTTTTTTTTTTAATGCCATGTGAAATATCTAGCAGGCTGTTGAAAATGTCCCCAACTAAATGAATCAACAGCAATCACCATAAGCCCTATCTAGACTGTGATGATGAATTCTTTTCCCTAACCTAGAGAGTTGTGCAAGTCTTACAGATCAATTTCTTCATATTCAAGGGAAACAAAAGAGTGCCAGAGCTGCAGCCACGGTCCCTCCAGGGCTGCTGCCTGCTTGAGTTGTTGGAGGCGGTCGCTGGTAACCCTAGGCCGGTGGAAGGCAGTGGCAGACTCTTTCCTGGCTAAGCCACTCAGTTGTTACAAACTCCAAATTGCACCACTGGTCCACTAGCTGCTAAAAACACGATTTGTGCAGCATGGTGACTTTTCTTGTTACAATTTGATCATAATCCTTTGGGTCTAGGTGGATATTTAGAATAGGCATTAATTCAGAAGCAGATGAATGTAAGTCAGGACAAAGATATGCAAAAATTGGCCAAAGAACACTTTTCCCACTCAGAAAGGCATCAAACTCAGGCTGGAATTTCACAGAAGAGAAATAAAGCTTTGCCATTTACTATGAGAGCGCAATTGAAAGAATGTGCAAGATGGACTGCCTTATTCACTTCTCAGCTTGAAATGTATGTTTTTACTAATTGTATTCCTCTCAACCTCTCTCCTCCTTTGAGAGAAGGAGATGGAATGAATGCCTGGATAAACCATAATTGTTTTAGGGTAGGAGTGGGTGGGAGAATGGCTTTGCCTCCCACCCCATGACTTTGCAGCTGACCTGCTGGGCTGTGGCAGCTTGCCACCCATATATTATCCAAATGGCCTGAGGCTCAGCCAGCGACCACTCATGTGGCCAAGGAGCTACCTCCAGGGAGCAAACTGTGCCCTCTGGAGAAGAACACTGCCCCACCCACATTCACCGGCCGATGTTTGTGTATCGGAGACTGGGGAAAGCGTGGCTAAAGGCTGTTTCTTCCTCTGGAACAACTTTGTAATCTCTCGAATGATCATCTACTTAAATATCCACTGCACTCTTCAAAAAGCAGGGCACAGCGCTGCTCCAAATAATACAGATAAACTGCCTTGCCATCTTTTTCCCCAAAGTCTAAGGTGTGACATGAACTGGTTAGTGGCTGGGTGGTGGCTCAGGAACGCAGCCAATCCAAGTCAGAGAGAGCCAGGGATTTTTTTTTAATAATTCTGGTGCTGTAAGTGCCAATAATCAGTGCACACATTCCTTTGCTGTCACTCACCCAGCACGATGTTTTCCTGCTCTCTTGAGCCCTCTCACCTCGTTCTGTCCCTGTTGACTTTAGACCGTCTTCAAGTCAAACCTTGTATTCATTGCAACCTGACGTCAGGGGCATACATTGATGCCGCAAGGCTGTGTTAGTTTGAAATGGTGATGTGGCGATTCCCCCTTAGATTTTGATTTGTGATGAGATTTTAACTGTTTTTTTTAATGTTGCATTCAGATTATTTCTCTTTAATACCAAGTTCTTGTGGTTGCCCGGAGGTTTGTTCCCAAAGCAACTGATTCCTTGACTTGGCCTTAACTCTCATCCTGAGTAACAGGGTCAATTTCAGGGGCATGGCTGTCGCTTAGCTGAAATCAAGTCAAAACTGATTGAAAATATTCACATAGGTTAGAAACCAGGAAGATCCTTGCTTGCTTTCCTCTCTTCACTCTGGCTTGTTTTTGTGGAATTGTTCGAGAAATGGGCCAGAAAACTCTTGAAAATAGCCTGAAGATGCACTCTGTATGACATTGTTTCTTGGTCCATGTATTGAGTTTTGCTGTGAAGTATTCCTATAACACGTACAAGAGGATGTGGTAAGGAATGTATTATTATTTATTCCAAGATAATAGTCTCCTGCTGGGCTGTGAATACTGAACAAGCAAAGCAGAAACATTATGGAAAAATAAATGGTGAAGCTAAGCTGGCAAGTTTATCTTCAAAGCAGGAGACATGAACCCTATCACAACTTCCCACTGTTGTGACTGTTTCTAGTTTTCCACATGATCGATGCATGTTTAATGATTTTGATCGTGTATGCTTCTTCCTTCACAATTGAATTTGGCTTTATCCACCAAGCAGAGAACTTGCTTTTAAAGGAGACAGGAAGAAAATCAGCAACGTTCGAGTCTTTAGTTTGAGGGATGCAGTCCAGTTACTAGATTGACATAGCAGTTCCTGTGCTCCCAGAAACATCTATATTTGTGAGCAACTTTACTCCACGTGGTTTTATCTGTACACTCCTAGTGCCTTTTTGCATTCAAATCACTGCTGTGATTTGCCCTCTACTTTCACTGGGGAGGAAAGCAAGACATGGCAGGGAAAGCAGAAATGTGCGGCTGTGCATTGGGCCAGCAGTGCACTGGGCGCTGCAGTCTCAGTCCTCTGAGTTTATGTTCATGTTTGTCCCTTAGTGAAATGGAGCCTTCCGATAAATGACTGTGGTTACATCATGAGTGTGTCTGCTACGACAGGGAGGACTGTGTATTCATATATTAATCATATCCATCTTTTTGTTTGATTTCCCATCTCGATTCTGACCAAGGGGTCTACCCAATTTCTGGATGAGATTTAGAGAAAGAAAATGCATCCTGGGTAATGGTAAAAGAAACCCTTTGAAGCACTGATCCCTGAATATTTCTTTTTTTGGTCAGAAACCATGTAAGACAGGTAACAGACATAGTTAGATGTGTCTTCAAATCATTTTCCTCCTATTATTTTTGTCATTTACTCTCTGATTTCCTCCTCAGGGACACAGATTATTCATATCTGGAGGTGCCTTCTGTCTTTCATGCCTTAGCTCTTTGGAGATCATTTATGTTTTTCTGTCCATTTTGATCAGGAACACATTTTCAGCTATGTCCTCCAGTTCCCCCTTTATTACCTGCAGCTTCAGATGTGTCAGTTTTGCGTGTCATGCACACATGGCCCTGGGATCACAGTTTGCTGTTCTCTCATCCCTTCCCTACCTCATTTACAGTTTTCTATTTCTGCCAAACTCCCAGACAGAAATGTGGGTTTTTTTTTTTTTTTGGCAGATTTCATTCTGCTGGCTTATTATTTTCATATTTAATATCTTATTTCCCAAGACATTTAATTTCCTGATTTTCAGTAAGAAATCAAGAGCACAGGGATTGTGGCACAGTGGCATTTTGCAACATTGGCATCTGGTATCAGTACGCTGGTTCGAGTCCTGGCTAATCGGATTCCAAACCAGCTACCTAGTAATGTTCGTGGGAAGGCAGAGGATGGCCCAAGTACTTCGGAGCTTGTGAGAGACCCAGATTTGATGTGTCTCTCTGTTTTTTCCCTCTTTCTATTGTTACTCTATTTTCAAGCAAATAAACACATTAAGAACAGATATTTATTCAAAAGTTAGAATTCTATATAGAGTGAAGGAGAGACACAGAGAGAGAGAGATATCATCTATCCACTGGCTCACAACTCAAATGGCCACAGTTGCCAGAGCAGGACCATGCTGAAGCGAGGAGTCAGGAACCAGGAGCCTTATCTGGCTCTCCCATATGGATGCAAGGTCTTCTGTTGCTTTCCAAGGCATATTTACAGGGAGATGGATTAGAAGTAGAGCTGCTAGGGCATGAACTGGCGACCATTTAGGGTGCTGGCATGGCAGCTGGCAATTTTACCTACTATGCCACAGCACCAGCCCCAATAAATACATCCTTAAAAATATCAAAGCAATTATTTGTAAAATTCTCATTTCAGTGAATGTCCATAGTTTCCACAGGACCTTTATTAAAACACTCTTCTTGCATGTTTTGAAATCTTTCTAAGGGCTACCTGTTGTTTTATTTGGCCACTTTAAAAATGAATGAAAAGAATAGATATTTAAGTCCCAGAATTCCTCTAAACTGGGAATAGAGATGCTCCTAGGTTGCTAAAAATTCTTTCTTTGCTGTTAAGCTGGAAGATTGGCACATATGGGTTACTGGCCACCTGAGAGGTCAGGGTAATGGAGAGAATCCCGCAGAAGGGGCAAGCCCCTCAATAATAGACTCCACATCCCCAGTCTTTGGTGGTGAAATCTTAGTGCTTGATGATGACCGTCCCATGCCAGTTGGATGGTCATAGCTCAGAGCCCTGGGCTGACCTGCCTGTCCTTCCAACCAGCTGTACTCCTATCCCTGTTGTCCCACTCTCATTCCTGTGCCCATGACCAGAGTCCTTCCTGGTATATTGACGATGCTGCTCTTCTCCCAACAGTTACTTCCAGTCCCAGGAAGACAGTTTCATGGAACCACATCAGGGTAGTGTTTCGATGTGAACTTTTAGACTATAGTCTGGTGTCCAAAGAGATCTGTGAAAGTGTGACATCATAGCTCTTTTAGCAGCTGGAGTCTGCACAGGCTTTCCAGATTCCAATGCTGAATATGTCAGATTTTTACACTGGTAGTCTAGTTAGCTAATATTTTCCTCCAGGGATGAAATCTTCAAGGAATCAAATCAATGCAAAGTTTTAGGTGATTCTGGGGCTCTTGAGTCTGACCACTTGGAATTCAGTCCTGACATGACTTACAAATTTTATAGCCTGGAGAAAATCCTTCAAGCTTTGGTTTTCTCCAGAATGGAGGTGGCAGGGAGAAAAGCATCACACTCAGGCATTTTTAAAAAATTACAAAAAGTGTGTTATTATATGTAAGGCTTCAGAATGGAAACTGCATTGGCTACATACTCAAGTCATTTTAAGTAGCATTCCATTTCTGAAAGATTTATTACAAGTAATAAATACATATTTTCTGAAAAGGTTGAAACATTCAAGCAGACTAAAGTAAAACTGCACATTGCTGATAATCTTAGTTTTTTCATCATAATCACTGTTACAGTGTGTCATTTCCTAAGTTTGCCACTGAGGAACATGTGCCATCACTGTGCAAGGTGAAGAGCTGACGTTGAGCATCTGATTCAGCAGGGGGTGCTTAGCATTGATTTCAATAACTACATCTCACATTCATTAACTATCATCCAGCCTTGAAAAACAATTGCCAAAATAATTAGCACACACATTTTACTATCACTGATTTTCAGTTTTCTGGCAGAATCTTTTTCATGTGTCTCCATACATTTCTTGGCCCTTGACTTACAACAAATATTACTAAGTTATGAATTTATTTCTCTGTTGTTTATGTTTGAGATATTTGTGCCCCCCAGGAGTACTTGATTTTTAACTTAGTTCGAGAGATTTTTTTTTTCTTTCCAAGTTACCAACTTTGAAGTTAGATTATTTAAAACTTCATACCTACATGTTGAGGGCTGTAAATGCCTAGATGATAATGAAATCATCATCCCAGAGCCTCAGCCACACATACTTCACAAATATGTTTTGAATATTTTCTCTTCTGTAGGGTCTGTGTGAAACACTGGCTGCAAGACTCACTGTTCATATTACTCTTCTTGCTAATCTTTATAGACACTAACACCAATTTTCTCTTGGGCTTGTCTTCTCCCAGAAGGATAATTTAAAATCACTTAGTTTCCCTTGACAAGTTGGATTTTCCAGGCACTTATTTCATCTTGAAATTCTTAAGCTGACTCTATTCCAAGGAATCCATATTTCTATTTAGTCATGGAGAAGGAAGTTGGGTACACTGTTTCAAGACTGAAGCAAGTAGCAGGTACAGCAAATAGTTGTCCTCTCTCCCATTTCATAAAGCATAAAAAGCAAATTTCCATATCTACCAACCAGGATCAACAACATTTCAATAAGATATAACTTGACTCCAACTCATCTTTTCAGTTTTAACATCATTTTTTCTCATGCAGATTCATGTACTTCCTCCCACACTCAACATCTAACCCCCTTTCTAACTCGGTGCCCTGCCATGTTATTAACTCTGCCCCACGTGTCCTATTGTGCTCATTATCCTCATTGCCCAATTTTCAAGTCTTCCTTTGTGAAACTTCTTCCTTGCTCCAGGCTCAATGACAGCCACCTCTGTGCTTCCGTAGTATTCTATCCAGCTGTTTGAGTATCTGTCCTTTTGATTATAGATTGAGAAATCATCAAGTTATACAGAACATATATCACCCTATTATGGCCAATCAAGACAGCAAAGGGGAAGAAATTTTGTGAAAAGAGAGTCATTCTTTAAAACTCAAAGACTTACATGGCACCTGAACTAAGGAGGATGAAATCAGGGTGGCAATGTGATCAAGCATCATAGCTGCTCATTTTCTCCTCTCACCTCACTCCCAAAGTCTCATCCAGTGTTTTCTGTGCACCTGCTTCTTTCCATTAAAAAAAAAAAAGACTTATTTATTTATTTGAGGGGAAATATTCAGAGAGAAGGAGATACAAAGATATTGATCTTCCATCCACTGATTTACTCCCCAAGGGGCTGCTATGGCCAGAGCTAAGGCCATCTGGAGCCTGGAGCTTCTTTTGATTCTCACACATAGGTGCAGGGTCTCAAGGTCTTTGGCCATCCTCTACTGCTTTCCCAGGCCACTAGCAGGGAACTGGATGGAAAGTAAAGTAGTCAGGACACGAACCAGGCCCATATGGGATCCCAGCATGTACAAGGTGAGAATTTAGGCAGTAAGCTATCACACCAGGCCCTTGCTTGTTTCCATTTTTAAAAATTTTTTTCCAAACACATTTCTTCTGTTCCATTGAACATTGCCATGGCTACCTCTAAGCCAGCCAAAATAAGTACTTCTAGGTCAAAAGCCTTTTGCTACCTGACTCAATTTTAAGGGGGCAAGGAGAAAGCAAAATAAGTAGCTGGGGCCAGTAAGTCCCCTTCTCTAGGATTTGACTGGTCTAATCCCTTAACATGTGATTCTGGGTTTTATAAATACTTCTGACCACAGATCATTTTCATACAGCATAGAGTATCATGGACCACATATTCTGACCCAAAGACACGAAGGAGGGCTATAAACTGATTTATTTGAGACTACAAAGAAAGTCAAAATATGGTTGTATTTAAATGCTGAAATTACAAGAGACCAGCCCATAATAAGTCACCTGGAGGATCTCAAAAGCCCACCAGTGGCCATCAAACCACACTTTGGGGACTGCTGTTTTAAGTGTATTTATGTTTCCCAACAGAAAGCTTGCTTTCTTTAAATTACATAGCTTTATTATTTTGTCATGGTCAGTGTTGGCCTCACTTAGTCATTGCCAGATCTTTTCCCTGCTCCAGAGAGATATAGCAAGTCTGAAATCCATTTTATGACTTTATTTTACTTTCAACAGCAATCCAAATAGAGTTCATAAAAACCCGTGTGCAAAAGACAACAAATGTCCTGTCCAGGCCATCATGGGAAAAGAGTAACTACTGAAAGAATAAAATGCATTGTGAAAAAAATCACAATTTCTTCAGGCTTTCTTGTTCTCTCCTAAGTTTTGCTTTTTTCTTTTTGCTCTCCTCTGAGGCCCAGCTTTGAAATTGGCACTGAGCAGTCGGAATGACCATTAAAGATTCCATTTCACTAAATATGCCGAGCAAACATAAATGCCAAAACCTTGAATAAATATACCGCCCAGAGTGCTGGGATTCAGGCAGGAAAGATGCTGGTAGGGATCAGGGGCTTTTGGGCTCCCAGCAGCCATCAACCACAGATGGTTCCTGGATCAGAGAAGAAATGCAGATTTCTGGCATTGAGACTGGCAGCCTGCTAGGCAAGAAGCATGATCAGGAAAGCTTTTTAAAAAGCCAGTGTTCTGTAGGAAATAGCTAAGGGACATTCTCTTCTCAAGTATTTCCTGCTTTAAGATGTAACACAACAGCTGAATTTGCTGTCATCACCTTGAACCTGTGATTATTTACTAATATTAAAAATAGTAACCAGGGGAATGGGTGTTTGGCACAGCAGCTAGGATACCCCTTGGAATGCCTGCCTCCCCTGTTGGAGTGCCTGAGTTCAAATTCTGGCTCCACTCTACTTTCAGCCTCCTGCTAACACACATGCTGACAGACAACAGGAGCTGGCTCCTGTATTTGGGTCGCTGTCACTCATGTGGAAAACCAACTATAGCCTTGCCTGGTCCCCGCTGTTGCAGGCATTTGGGGAGTGAACCATCGGATGGGAGAATTCTCTCTCTTCTTCTGTCAAGTAAACAGACACATTTCTGTGGAATCCTTTGGTACCTAGAGCTGTGGAGTAATTGTGCTGAGGGGAGGTGAAGGTCCAGGGTTCACTGTGAGTCCTTGGGCTTTTGATGATCTGTGGCTGAATCACAGCTGTGATGTGTAAGACAAAGCTTTGGATGGGCTGAATTAATTGTTTAGGATCCTTTTTGATTGCCAGTCTTTTGATTCTGAGGCCCCATGCTCTTTCGCTAATGATTTCATAGGACCTGAATTTGACAGTATTTTTGTGAAAAATGTTAATAGCAAGCATGTATGAATCTTGACATTGCTTTGTCCAATGAATCCATATCAAACTTTGATGAAGAAAATATTATATACAATGATTTATATATAACTTGTAAAAGATTTCTGAATTTAAAGTTTATAAAATCATATATATATTATTATATATTTATATTTATGCGTCCATCAAAAGAGTAGACATCAAAACATAGGAGGGACACAGATAAATCATCAAAGAAAAGAAGATATTCTTATACAAAAATGGTGGAGAGACTTAACAAGTCAAATCACATACCAAAATCTAAATTGCCAAATATGTGAAAATATGCCCAACTTCTTGGCAATCTGATACATGCACATTTTAAACACAATGAGATGATATGTAAATTAGCAAAGCTATAGTGTCATCATGTCAACTGAGGGGAAAGGAGATTGAAAAACAGGGAAACGTTCACACCTAGTGGGTAGGAAGACAGATTTGTACAACTCTAGGAAAGTGTAGCTCAAAGAGTAAAGTTCAGGGACCCAGCATCGTGGCACGGTCAGTGGGTTAAGCCACCATCTGCAATGCCAACATCTCGTATGAGACTTGACTATTCCACCCCTAATCCTGCTCTCTACTAATGTACCCAGCACAGCAAAGGGAACTAACCCAACTTCTTGGGCCCCTAAATCTGTGTGAGACGGCTGGGTAAAGTATAGGCTCCAGTTTCTGCCTGGCCCAGGCCTGGTCATTGCACCACGGTAGCTATATGCGCACACACGGCCAGGGATGTATCTTGGAGAGATGTATGATTTGTGTTCAGGAGCACATGAACAAGAATACTTACAGCGTGATCTTGACAGCTACAATGGGGAGACAATGAAACATCAAGCAACTCCGGAATGATCGTCTCTGTAGGAATGTTATACAACAAGGTGATTAAAAGATAGGGTCAACTGACAACACGAGTGAGTCACAACAGTGAATCAGACAACTCAGACACAAATGAATGTTTGTAATATAATTCCCATGATATGATACAGTTCTCTTGACATAGTTCCCTTGAAATATGAACATGATTAAGATCATTATGTTGGGGAAACAGGCTATAGGGAAAGCAGCACGCAGAGGGGTCTCTGAGATGGTGATTATGTCATATTTCTTAAATAATTGTGACATCATATGCTCTTTATAACCACTTTGTTTTTCTGTGCCCTTTTTTTAAAAAGATTTATTTTCACTACTAAGTCAGATATACAGAGAGGAAGAGAGACAGAGAGGAAGATCTTCCATCCGATGATTCACTCCCTAAGTGACCACAATGGCCAGTGCTGTGCCAATCCAAAGCCAGGAGCCAGGAACTTCTTCCAAGTCTCCCACGTGGGTGCAGGATCCCAAGGCTTTGGGCTGTCCTCGACTGCTTTCCCAGGCCAAAAGCAGGGAGCTGGATGGGAAGTGGAGCTGCCGGGATTAGAACCAGCATCCATGTGGGATCCCGGCACGTTCAAGTTGAGGACTTTAGCTGCTAGGCTACAGCGCCGAGCCCTTCTGTGCCCTTTTGACTGTGTATATTCTATACCATAATTTTTACATGTCTAAAAGGCTAACATATTGATGTGTAAAAATTGGAATCTGTGTTATGGAAGCAAACCGTTGGTGACCAAATAAAAATAAGACAGTTGGGAGTCAAGGATTTGATGCAAGAAAATTCCAAAATTAGGAAACCTACTAAGGTTAAGAGAGTATTTCCCAGAATAAGGCAAACAATGAGCCAAAAATACTCCTTTTAATTTGCTTTACTCTCTTTGGAAATGAATTCAGAGATCTAGACTTGCCTGTATATTCACAGCTGTATTGAAAGTAACCTGCTTACCCTGCTTACGCTGGTTAAACAAATTATACATCTCACACTGAAAAATGACTTCTCTGAAAATATCTTTAAAGTTGGCAACAATGCAAGGAAAACCGAATGGGTCTTGGGAAAATTAAAGTCTCCTCCATTCCAATGTATGAATAATTGAAGCAAATGCTTGTTTACATCACTTCTTTGTCACTTTTGGGTCTTATTTTTTAAAGATTTATTTATTTTTATTGCAAAGTCAGATATACAGAGAGGAAGAGAGACAGAGAGGAGATCTTTGTCCGATGATTCACTCCCCGAGTGCAACAGCTGCAGCTGAGCCAATCTGAAGCCAGGAGCCAAGAGCTCTTCCAGGTCTCCCACACAAGTACAGGATCCCAAAGCTTTGGCCATCTTTGACTGCTTTCCCAGGCCACAAGCAGGGAGCTGGATGGGAAGCAGGACTGCTGGGATTAGAACCGGTGCCCATATGGGGTCCTGACACATTCAAGTTGAGGACTTTAGCCTCTAGGCGATGGCGCCAGGCCCTTTTGGGTCTTGTTTTATCAGCAATTATGTTGCATAGTTTGCTGATTTGGTGGTGTGAGTGTGTGTGTGTGTGTGTGTGTGTGTGTGTGTGTGTGTGTGTATTTGATCTGTCTTCACAGAAGATGGACTTAGATAAGACTTGAATAACATAAGATTTGAGTTTCTTTCCAAAATAGTGCAACATCCTCAGCCTTGGTTACTGGAGTCTAAGCAGTTCCAGATTTTGGCAGGTATCTAGTTAATCTTAGTAGATCTCAGTAGTCATAAGGCTTGTATTTCTCCAATTATTTTTGATTCATTTGCTGCCAGTTTTTCTAATGTCTATAAAATCGTACAGATATCTTTTTCTCCTTCTCAAGGATCACATATTGAATTTAAAATACGACTACTAAAAATATCTAGAGGTGATTCATTACCAAAACGCCTGACGAGCAAAGGAGTTTGTCTTTCTATACGTTCTGTAGGCAGAGAGGAGTGCTTAGCTTTGTACGGCTCATCCGAATGTGACACACATATAGACTAAAGCATCTTTCCATTAATCGGAAAAAAATAAAAAGGTAAGCAGGAGGAAGAAACAAATAGTAGAACTTTGCTTCAGATGTTTGCAATTTGAAATGTTTGTTTCCCAATAATTCATTTTAAACTTACAGCAACACTATTCTTTCTAACCCTAAAATCTCACTGTTAAGTACATGTTTTTCATTATGTGGTTTAATCTCTTCCATTCCTCCTTTTCAATCATATCCTGACATTTTACTTTGACACTTCACAATCCAACACCTGTTTGCTCCAACTGAATATATGACGTCATCATGGGTGTTAGCCTTCCTAGGAGACAGACCACCAGAAAATTTCATTTTGTTTGGGCTCACAAAGAGAAGGAAATACACAAGACTTGTTATTCCTAACCTGGAATGTGAACCCTGAGATCTGAAAATACTCAGTGCTGAAGTAACCAAGATTCCAGAGCTTTGCTGTCTCTACTCTCTTTGCTACAGCTTGTCTCTCCAGTTAGATGAGAGCTTCTGGCCCAAATGGTCAAGATGTCAAAAACAAGTAGGTGTGGGGTCCGAAGGAGGTCAGAAAGGGAGGTGTTTTATTCCTCTCGTTCTTTCATTCCTTACGTGGTAATTTTGGTAGGAGGCTGGGGGAGCCCTGTGACTAGAATCTGGCACATAAAATGCAGCACAAAACTTAAAATTTTTTCTTTTTAAAATGTATATATTTGGTCATTTGAGAAGCAGGGAGATAAGTATATAGAAAAAGCCATTCCATCTTCTGATTCATTTTCCAAAAACCTCCAACAGTACAGATTTATCTGTGTCAAAGCTAGGAACCAGAAACTCATTGTGGATGGTGGAGATTGAACTGCTTTACCCATCACTGCTGCCCCCTGCTCATGAACGTAGAGTCAGGAGCCAGAGCTAAGAATTGAACCCAGATACTCTGCTGGAGGATACAGGCAGCATAACCAGCACCTTAGATATTGAGAGTAAGCACCTGCCCTTCCTCCTTTCTTCCATCAACAAATCCAGCACTTACCTGGCCTATCTCCTATACATAGGACACTAGAGTGTGTCACAATCTGAGAAATGTATCTATTCCATCCCAATTATTTATTCCTTTGTTATAGAGAAAGATACACAGAAAAAAAAGAGGTCCTAAGTGTCTTTCTTAATGTCTCTGTATATGCTGATCTAGTTTAGTTGAGTGATTATTGCATAAAGTGATTTTTCACTGCATAGGCAATGCCAGAAAAGTACATTGTTAACAAAGACCAGGTGAGTCAGTAATTGCCGACAGTCCCTGATAACTTGGATCAAATTGGTGGCCACTATGTAACCAAGATATCCACTGTGGTATTTTTAACAGGTCTGGCAGGCAGTCATTTCCTATCTAATTTTAGATTGCGTCATTAATGTTTCTTTGGGGGTCTCCAACTCAACTCTCATATTTCTTGCAGAACAGAAGTTCATTGCAGCAATGTTGGTTTACTATGCATACTTTAGCTGCATTTTCTGTTGTAGATTTCACACTTTTGCTAAGGAGTTAACTTCCTTTAGAAACATCTCTCTACAAATCATCTAACACCCAGGAATCCCCAGAGCAACACTAGACGAGTGCAAGAGGGCAGAGGTTCATAGTGAGCTCCCTGTGGTGGACAGCCCTGGAATTTCAGAGTTTCAAGAAACATTTCCTCCTGCTTGTGCAGAATGGGACTATGGTTCTCTAGTGGCCAGAGTTAGGATTTTTGAATTGTGATGTGCTGACTAAAGAAATCAAAAATATATTCTGGAGGATAAAGAGAGAAAGAGATTGAGATCAGGAAGAAAAGAGGGCAAACTCTGGATTTCGAGATGTTGGAAGACAGAATTCCCATAATATTTTGACAGAGACACCTTGCCAAGGAGAGACAGATCCTAGGTCTGACCCGATGGCCACATACTTCAGGAGATGCGAGCTGGGAGCTTCTAAAGTGATCCTGTGAGTCTGTGGCCTTGCACAAGACCATTGAAAATGCTTAGTAATTGTTCACAGCTGCTGCTCAGTCATTTCCTTTACATTCCATGACCCTGGAGACACAAAGAAGAAATTCTTGCCGGTGCTTGTGGATCATAGTGTTAGCTGTAAATCTCCTCCATCGTAGTCTATAAATTACAGTTTTTATGTCATAGTCTCCACTTCATGCCAAATCATAAAAGAAAAAAAAATCCCAAAATAACAGAAAGGTTCTTTTATGCTTAACAGTCTTTCCCTTCCTCTCTAATAAAAACTTGTTCATTCACATCTGTCTATTTTAGTAAAAAGTCATTGAAGTTCAACGCATATATTTCCATCATATTTGGAAATCTGAGTGCATGTCCACATGAGTGTGATTTTTTTTTTCGTTCTTGGGTTTTTTTGGTTTTTCCATTTTGAGGGTTACAACAGATGGTAAGGAGCTTTGGATTGTAGATGGGGGGCTCTGGAGCCCTCTGATTGTCCCTGGTGCCTGGCACATCACTTGACTCAAGGCTAGGACTAGAGTGGACTGTCAGGTCTGTTGCGTCTGCAGCATGGCTTACTGTCCCACTCTACAGCTGATTTTGCTCATCTGCACAGTAAGCCCCAGAAGCAGCCTCCGATTGTTTCTTAACACAGAGTTTCAATAAACATCCGTTCATCTTGGCAACCTTGGCACACAACACTAAGTCTATTTATAGGACTACAGGTTTCAACATTTCTTCTAGCAAAATTAATTCTACTATACTACTGAAGATCCTTAGGGAATTTCTTTAAGGCATGTAGAAGTGTAATCTATGTAAGTTTTATAATATAGAAACCATTTACAAGTTGGTTTGCAAATGCTTCATCAATAATCATTCTTACCAAACTGAGGCGACAAGAGAGCAATGAAGAGGATGAGGCAGGGGACTAAAGGCTTGCACACTGGGCATGTCGGGGAGATTTGTTTAAGCATTCAAATCTAGGAACTGCATTCCAGTGAACTTAATTTAAATTGGTGATAGATCCAGGAGAATATATTTGGTTAAAAATCTGCCTGGTAAATTCTCATCAACACTTCAAAGATCCTCTGGATCCTAGTTGATGCATTATATTTCTTTAGATAGTCTGTTCTGGCACATTCCGAATCAGCAGAGTGCAAACAATATGACTTTGCCAGTGATTGAATTTGCAGCTTTATTTCTGGAACCAAGAGATTATATTATGCAGCCAACTGTATATTGGTGGCCACACCACTCTTCCAGTTTCTCAGGCCAAAAACCCTGTCTTTCTGAGCTCTTCCTTTTCTCTCATAAGCCTCATCCACCAGGTTCAGCCAATTCTGTTGGCTCTGCTTACAGCTTTTAACTGATGCTTACCACCAACTCCTCTGAAGCCTATCTTTATTGATCCCAACACTTTCTAGCTGGTTTTTCTCCTTTAACCCCTTACCCATACCATGTATTCTTCAGCTAGCATGGAGTGATCCCAATAAAACTAAAGTCAAATCCCCTCATTCTTCTGTTTAGAAACCTCCCAGTACCTTCATGACTTGGTTCCACTCAATGTTCATCATCATACAGCCTTACATGATGCTCCACCTTCCACTCCAATTTCTCTCTTTGTTTACTCCATCTTGTCTCCCTGCTGTTCATCATGCCAAGAGTCTTTGTAGATGCTGTTCCTTCTTCCTGGAATGTAAATCTCTCAGATTCCCCATAAGACTCCTTCAAATCTGAGCCCCCAAATCACTTTATCAGTGAGCACCTCAATAAAACAATACCCCATCTCTCCATCTTCTATAACACAGTTTCTATTTCTCTAAAATGGACTGATCACTTTCCCCTCTCAGTGGGCCATAGGGTTATAATTAGAGCAAATGGGAATTCAATACTTTAAATGTTCTGTTTTATAAACATTAGCTGGTTCATTCTTAAAATGAATGCAATGGCCAGAACTGAGCCAATCCAAATCCAAAATCCTGTTCCTTTGCAGAAACCCAAGAACATTGACCTCCTCTTCTGCTTTTCTAGACCATAGCAGGGATCTGGATTGGAAGTGGAGCAGCCAGGATGCTTCAAGAAATTACTGAGCTAAACCACTACACCAGCCTCAACAATTTAAAAAGTACACTTTGTTGCTCATTCATTTCTTCATCACAGAGAGAAATAAATTTCAAAATATAAACATAGCAGACAAGGAGTCTGATATTTGAGACAGCATTGAAGAAGCTACTTGAGATGCCCGTTCGGGTAGCTAGCACACTTCTGCATCACAGTGTCTGGGTCTGAGTCCCAGCTCTGCCTCTAGATCCTGCTGACTGCTCAAGTGAAATCTGGGAGATGAGGCATCAGATGGCAAATCACGTGTCTTGGGCTTTGCCACCACATGGAGCTCTGAATGGAGTTCCAGACTTGGCTTCAGCCTGGTCCTGTTCTTTGCCCCTCTCCCACTCCAATCTTTGCAATAAAATTAAATAAGTACCAATACTCTTAAAGTGAAACTAAAGTGTTTAATATACTCCCCATTCTCTTTAGATATAAACCTATTAGATTAAAAAGTCAATGTCTGAGGAGTTTCTCTGTAGTTTCAAATAAGTTGTATGTCACAAAAGTATGTGAATTAGAAGAAAAGATGACTAAACTTCATAGGTATTCTTTATATGCAAGGCATCATGCTATAGACTTGAATGTGTAATTCTCTTTTCTCCTTATGCTCAAAAAACAACATTTTTCTAAAACTTGGGACTTCAAAATATAAACCATCTTGCCTAAAGCCACAGAGCGTAGTAGGTGGCAGAGCTGTGATTCAAATCTCACTCAGCCAAATCCAAACACAGCATTTTGATCAGCGCCACTTTTCTAAGACAGTGGTTTACAGAGATGAGTGAAATATTTAAAATCAGGATAGTTCCAGAAAAATTGGGTCATAAGTTTAGAATGTCTCACGTTATCCTGAATTTCTAAATGTTGACTGTAAAAACAAAAGTTGCTATCATAACAAGTCAGAAGGAGAAAAACTGCTTATAGTACCACAGGGTGCCTTTCCCCCCCAGGAACCCACAAAGCACTTTCACAATGCATATGAACAAAAAAGGCATTCACAGCCTCAAATAAAATGGGAGTTTGACATTTGTCCAGTTAATCCAATCAATGAGAGATACAAACGGGATGATACAGCATTCGGGGTAACTTTTTTTTTTTCAGTTTGTATTGTTCAACTTATTTTTCTCTGTCCCTCAATGAACCGAAGGTGACACCATGAAGTCACTTCATGACATATTGCTTGAATAAGAACTTCTTGCTCAGTGAAGATGTTGTAGAAGGTTTCTTCAACATGCCTGTTTTCTGGAATCAAATGCCTTTTCCCCTACATATTTCAGAGATGCCATCTCCATCTTTGGATTGCAAACTAAACCATATGCCATAAAGAGTATCGTCTACCCTAACTGCATTGTGTGTCCAATGGTTACCTTTAATTAAACTTTATCTCTTTTAATGTACAAATGATTATGCTAAGCATTAGCCAAGAAAAATCAAGTCTACAGCAAGAGCTCCTGTTTAAAAACATTTAATACTAAAGAAATAAATAGAATTAACTAGAATGAGAATATATGATATCTTTACAATGAAGAAAACTTAGGTCTTTTGGGGGGTAAAACAGTGAAAAAAAATATATATATATAATGCATCTACCAGTACTGTCTTTAGAAACTATGGCTAAAATTTTGCAAGAGACAAAGTCTTAAATTCTGATTTTCTTTTCTGAGTGCTTCATGAGAGTGTGGAATGAGCCAAATAGCATCACTTCCATGAAGGACTAACTCCCGGCAAAGGCCAGAGTTCTGCCAGGAAAGAGAAGTTTATAGACACAACCAGAGATGATAGCATGTTGATTAATAATATGGCCTCTGGTGCCAGACTTCCCAGGTTCAAGTTCAAATTCCACCACTCACCAAAGCTCTTGGCACAGTATCTTGTCCAAGATCAACACCACAGAGTATTTATCAGCTATTATTCTTACTGCAAAAGTAAACAGAGAAATAAAGTGAAAACTGGAGAAAACACTGTTGTATTAATTTCAGTCATTCCTATATATGAGGTGATATAAGGTAAATGATGACTATATTCTGAGCAAATGCATTAACAAGTGATAGCCCCAATCAAAGATCAAAAGAATCAATAGAAATTTGTGTATGCAGATGGCCAAGAAGATTGGAGTAGGATAAGATGCCCAAGATTTGGTTTGTGTCAGCTGTGCACCCTGAAGTAAACCAGAGAACTTGGACGAACAGTGCCTCCTCCCTCAATAAAAACAACAAAAAAATCAAATAAAATTAATTAACCCCAGTCACTCACTGTTATGAAGTCTTGTGCTTTGTTTTTTTCCTTCCATTTCATTTGTAATGATAGTTTGAGTATAAGAAGACTTAACGGTACTACAAACTGAAGTTGCATTTCACTGGATAATTTTGGTATAATAACAAATAAGGAAATATGACTAACAGGCACCATTTAATCTTTTTCCTGTAGCAATAAACCAGCTATTTTGGGATAGTTTAGTACTGTCTTCCCTTCCCATACCCTCCCTTTCCTAAAACACTCTTGGAGGTTGTATTTGCCAAAAGGAGTGCATTCTGACTGTTCCATTAACAGCATGCTTTCCATAAGATTATGATAAAAAACCTCATGCTTAATAAAACCCTTGCCAAAAAGGCTTTACCCTATATTGGCTGGCATTTTAAAGTTCCCACCAAATTATTTCCACAGGCCAAGTCAAGTTGAGAGCAGATAAATACAGCATAACCATCCAGGAACAGTCCGGAATGTCATTTTACCATGGTGAGTCTTGGACCATTCATTGTCCAGTGGTACAAACAGGTTATTCTCGCCAAATCATCAGTACCAGTTCTGTGGAGATGAATAAACTGGTGAGGAGTTGGATAGTCATGGAAGTGGCAGTATCCAGGATCTGAAGGGCTCACATGTAATGCAGAAAATGCAAACATCTTTAGTGCAGAGACTAACATAATTTCTGGGGCAATGAGTTAGGCAATAATAAGGGTTAGAACAGGAGGCCATTTTGGCTCAAGTCATGATTGTACTACACTTCTAGAAGCTGCTTTTCTCTTAGGATAACTGGATCATCTTCTAACTCCCAGAAAGACCTTTGGCTTTAGGATATTTCTCATCTGTGCTGAAGTCTTCCCATTGTGTCTACTTCTCAACAGGTGCATTCTGCTAAAGAATAGAGAGGATATGCTGGGGAATGTCAAGCATGCAGGGAAATAAGGCTTGTAGTCAATGATTCTCCCACTGTTGCTACTATTGCAGCTAAACAGTAATTACCCAAGGAAGGACAGGAGTCATGAACGCAAAATTAATTTTAACATTAAGATGTAAATATATACTTTGTGATAGTCTGGGATTTTTTATCAAGAGTAAGAATCGCAATGTCTGAAAATTTTAAAAGTTGGACATTACTATTTTCAAAGTCAATTAATCCCAAATGAGAAAAAGAAAGTTTGGGGTCTGGATTGACTTAAGTCAGTAATTCTTCATCTTGGCTCCACGTTAGAACTAAATAGAGAAATTTGAAAAAAATAGTCACACCACAAATTAATTAATTGAAATTCTGAGAAGAAAGCCTCCAACACTAGTATTCAGCAAGTAATGTGACAAGCCATCCAGATGGAGAACAACCAGCATGAATCGTCCTGATTGGTTCCCTTGACCAAAAGCTCCCAAACGTGGTTGATAAATGCTGCTGACAGCACAAGTTCTTGAAGACCAAGTTGGTGGTGTTGGTTTGGAGCAGAAATCTATATTTTTAAGAGTACTTTGTGTGAAACCACTTCATATGACAAAGTGAACTGCTAGGAGCAGTTTGACACGTCATGTTTTGATTTACTAAAGTGAATTATCAACCAGATTAGATACAGAATTCTAAAATATTTCCATCCTTTATGGAGGATGTTATCTTGACCTTTGATGTGAAATAATTCATGTTTGCTTTACAGGTGGCTTTTCTCTGTCAATTTCACAGGGCAATGAGACTGGTTAGATGAAGACATGACTAGGCTTAACTTGGTGAATGCGTACACCTGGGGCTTCACCAACTAGGAAAAAAATTGCCAGGATACACACCAGAGTGGATTCCAAATAACATGAACTGACTGATCTCTCAAAGGAAACTGTTTTGCCATTAGCCCAGTTATTCAAAGGATCAGACTGTAGGTGATAGAAGTAAGTCTGAAACATGACAAAACCCCAATTGATTTCAGGCTGTGGCATCATCACTGATACAAATACATCCTCTTACAATGAGCATCGAAGGGAACATTCCTCAGGATCCAGACCCACTCTATTCAGTCACATCTTATATTAATGATGTCATTTCAAGCCTTGCTTGGGTCCCTAGTTGTTGTTTGTTTGTTTAAGCTGATTTGAGGTTGAGATGAATTAGAGTGACTTACTCTTTGTTGTCCTGACATTATAGACACTGGGAATAACACGATAGAATAAAACTGAGCTTTAGAGTCAGATTCCCTTCATTCAAACCCTGGGTTTTTGCCCCTAGTGAGCTCTGTGGCCTTAGGTAAGTTGCTTATCCCATATACATGTGCCTCAGGTACTTCATCTAAAAACAGGAATAATGACTAAAATACAAGTACAGCAGAAAGGCTGTATGAACTGGTGGAGTCTCAGTAAAAAGGAATCACAGTTTCCATGATATTTGTTCATCTTGTTCTTTCCAATGGGATTCTGGAAAAAATGAATCGTTAACTCTTCCCAAGCTTCAGCTACCCTGACTGTATATGCATGGGAACTCATGAAAATCTTGACACTTCCTTCCCATTCTAACATATTTGTGACGGAAATCACATCTGCCGCCAATATTCAACCACAAGCACAAGTTATGAATTTCTGCTGAACAGTAGTTCTACTTCTGCATTAGTGGAAATTTCACAATTTACCTCAAGAAGACAGAGTGGTGGAGGCAGAGGGGTTTCCATCTGTGTATTCTCCAAAATGCTCTGCAAGCTGGGTTCTGGGTGGACAGTCAGTTTGGGGAAGGAAAATAACACCATCTGTTTGGGACAGCGAAACAGCCCTGGTGATTTCTGCAGGATTTTGATCCCCATTTTGTTTTTGGAATATTCACCTCAGATGGTCTGTGACTCACAGGTGGTCATGCACCTAGCAAAAGGGAGAGTCCTGGTCTGATTCTTAGTTCTCCCAACTGCTGTGTGATCCTGAGAACTGTGGTCCCCACACCAGGAGTAACAATTTCTACTGTTCAGGGGTATTGTGTATCGCATTGACTCAGACCAGGAGTATCATGGTGACTTTGTGTCGCACACCTCCTCTTCTCCAATGATCAGAATTGGAGACTGCATTATGGTATACTTTGTCCAAGAAAGCTATCAGCACTGGGTAGGTAGAGATGCTTTGACTGATTTGGGGCGTACATATGCTCTTTCTGGGGTCAGCTGAGTTCTAGGGAAGACTTTAAGACAAATAATAAATAATGAAACTGTTTAATTTGAAAAAGCAATAGAGTCCTATGGACGCTCTATCCCATACCTAGATTCAGGCTGATTTTAAAGTAACATTTCCCAAAGTCATCTGAACAAGTGACATTGGAGAAAAGGGTTCCACTATCCAATGTGCTTGAAATCTTATATTGTAATTATGCAATATCCTTCTGCATTTGGAGAATCACGGTGTGAAATAATAGGTTGAAAGGTTCTAAGAAGAATCCTGCAGCAATAAATTATTTTACTGTATCTAAGCCAGGGTTTCCCAGTAGGATATAACTGTGGAATCTTAAATACAAATTGAGAAATAGTTCTTTTTTTTTTTCTCCAAGGATATGGGGGAAAGGTATACAAGCATATGTAATATAGTTAGGTTTCCAAAGCTATTATAAACTCTGTTTTAGAATGTTAGTCAACAAGCAATTGACAACAATTGTTTAGATCTGAATAAGAAACTCTGAATAGGTTTTTTAAATTTAAAAATTTAATATAATTTAATATAATTAATAAATGGGTCAAGACTTTTTCTCCAAATAGGTTCTATCTAATAGCTGGAGAAACTCTAGAAAGGAATGAGCCAGCATTGATCATTGAGTAAGACATAAATGTTTTGGCATAAATCAGTTTTAACAATACACATTTGTGACTATGATGTATGAAGTGTTATGACTAGAAGAAGAAGAGACATCTGAATATCAAATGAGTTTCTAGGTTCAGATACATTTTAGTAAGGACATTTAAGTTGATTTACGTAAAATTTAGATGATTTGTATCTATTGTCTAGTATATGACATTTATAGTGCTGACTTCTAGTAAAAAAAAAAGAGCACAGAAAAGCAACTGTCTTCATGGAGCTTATAGAAAATTATATAAATCTAGTAAATGTGGAAAATAATTGTCAAGTTGTGCATAGAATACATCCTGGGAAAGGAGAGAGACTTGTGGTTTGACAGTGAGGTCAGAAACCATGCACACTTTGTTCACTGTTGTAACCCAAGTATTTGGCAGAGAGCCTGACACAGAGTTACTCAATGGATATTTGTTCAACTATCTGAATGATTGCATAAGTGAATGAATGGATGATGGTGTGCAGTAGCGGGTAGGAGGATCTGACATGGAGATACCAGGGAGAGGATCACTAAGTGAAACTGACTTCTGAAGGACCAAGTGAAAAGGGAAAGGAAGACTCTGTCAAGGAAGACAAGGAGTGCACTGCCAGAGGCGTCACTTGGGGAAAGGCAAGCGGACCTGCAGGTGGTAGGGTTGCCATAGGGAGGGGTGGAGTCATCCGGGTAACATCAGATGGGGATTCAAGCAGAGACAAGGTTGGTTCTTAGGTCAAAGAGAAGGAAAACATAATTTAGATTGTGTTTAAAGTTAGAATTGAGGTGAGAAAGAAGCAAAAGAAAATATAAAGGGGTTACCTCGGAAGCTACTGAAACAGTATAAGTAACCAATGGCCATGATCTGCACTGTTGTGGTTATGGTGAAGTACACTGGCTTCAGAGAAATCTCAAAGGCAAAATCATCAAAGCAGGGCCAGATCCTAGATTTCTGTTGCCTAACTGGACAAATGGTATGCAACCCCCATATAGGCACTAGCCTTCTAGAGATCTGAACAGAACAGCAACTTGAAATTCAGCTATATATGTAAAGGAGTGATGGTAAAGAATAAATTAAGGTACAGGAAAGAGCTTCAGAAAGTATTCATTTGGCTTCATTCTAGATAGAATTAGGGAGCATCTATTTTAACCAAGAAAGTGGTAGCCATTGCTCCAGAAACACTCTGTAAGTTGTTACTGCACCGAAGGGGTGTGGAGTTGAAAGCCAAGACAGTGCTGGGCATATGAGAAATGATGTTAAGGTCACTGTACTATCCTTAAACAAAGACAAAGTATATCTCTACCTAGAAGGTACAAGGAATCTTATACTCCATTCAGCCTTTGGCTATACTGTATGAAAATAGGCTATCTTTAAAATATTTTTTGAAAAGAATGATCAAAGCCTAGACCTGTCACTGTGCTGTATGATGCTGAGCTTAGATCATTAGGTAAATATTATATTCTATGGACATCATTTCTCATTAGTCCCTTTAATAGCTGCCTACCAAAGGTCATTGGCAATAAAGGTAAATTGTACCATTTTCTAGACATAGAGAATTTAAGTTGATATGGGCATCAACTCCATTAGCAAATGCAGTTGCAGGACTACAATCAGAGAGTGTTTAAATTGAATTACTGTATGCCCCCTAATAGGATTTTTTATCTTCTTTTTTTTCCCAGTGAGATAGTTTTTTAATCAAACACTAGAGATGCATAGATTACCCAAATTAACAAAATGCATGGAGGCAAGTGGGTATACTGGATTACGCTCATTATACAGTCAGTGGAACCCTGACTCTGATAAGCAGTGTGCCCATAGATCCTTCTGGAACCCCAGAAGAAAAAGAATCCTTCAAAAATTATGTGGTTACTGACGTCAGTAAGTCTGAAGGGAAACAATTCAGTGCTTTCAATTCATGTTATTGCAAACAATTGTGCATTGAGAGTCAGCTATATGTCTGACATGATCCTGGAAGTTGTGCAAGGGTTAGAAGTTTAAGAGTCAGTTCCTAATCCTGAGAAGTCGACAGTTGATATTTCAGATGGGTCCTATAAACATGAAACACAGTCTATGCAGGGCAGCCTGTGATTGACTGCCCAAGTGGCGTGAGCAGGAAGTGCCATAGGAGGATAAAGATGGGAATGACCGGGGCAGAGTGGAGAGTGTCCCCTGAGGAAGTTGCACTTGATTTGGGCCTTGAAGGGTAACCCACTCAATCCGGAGAGATAGTTCCTGGAAAAAGCAACAAAGGCAACAGACTTAGAGGTGAGAAGGAACATGAAATGACTTTTTTTTTGTAAAAAGTAATAGAAAATTGTAAAATAATACCCATTCTATAGGATAGGACAGGATTATGGGAAGATTTAGACATCCAACGGGAATACAGAAATAGGAGAGGGAAACAATTTTAATGAATAAATATACAAACGTGTATTTATGTATATATGTAACTATTTGTTAACTGGGAAACTTACTTGACTTTCCATTTTAAATGATACTAGGTGATGTGTATATATTCACAGCATGAAGCACCTAAATATTATTACAAGATTTATAAAAATACAAATGAATTGTGCTATATGGTCCCCCCTCCTTGCCCACGTCTCTTCCACATACTAATCATGGTTAGTAGTATAGAGAAAGATTTCTTTGACATCAGAAGTATTCAGATGATCGAGGATTTACTAAGAATGATTATATCCACAGTCTTGGAAAGGAATGTGAGGCACTTGATGTTTCTAGGGATCATTAGGTGTTACTGGCTCAGCACCCATCATGCCTCTGCTCAATGGCCTCGGGCTTTGGACACAGGTCTGATCTGCCCGCTGCTCTTCCATATGGGCACAGGGATGTGCAGTATGAGGCTTGACTTGAGTCTGGGTCACTGGTCCTGCCACTGCTGCCTCAGAGACTCAGCGATTGAATCCCTCACAGAGTTCTGCTTCCCTTTAGCAGGTCACTCACATGCTGACCATGACTTTGCTGTGTCTGTCCTTTTCCTTGGCAGCTGTGTTTCCTCTGGGAGAGCAGTGGTCTTAGGTCTGCTGTGGCAAGCAGCAGTCACTTCTTCTTGCAGCGAGAACTGAAACCAGAACCACGTATGCCGCTTCCTGGACACTTCCTATTCAATATTAAAGTTCCCTTCCTGTCACCACAGAAGCTGTAATTTAGTGGTTAGGAGCTCAGGTTCTGGGATTTGAACATCAGCATTGCAGCTTGCCAGCGGCATGCTCTTGAGTACTTACACTTGCATATCTTCCTCTTTTTAGAATGCGTTAGTAACACAACCAACCCCATAGACTCACCCTTTTACAGTTATTATCACGGATAGTACACGTACAGAGACTTAGAAGCAAGTTTGGAACAAGACAATGATTCAGTAAAGATTAGCCTATTGTTTTTAATTGTCTTTACGTCCTGTAATGCAGATCTTATGTACACATCACTCACTGGTTAATTAAATTTCTTCATTCAAAGTAGTTTCTAAGATTCCAGACCATACCACTGTTGTTTGTATTTTCTGTGTGTCCTGTGAATGCACTCCAAAGCATGAAAGAATACTGCATAACCATTGAGTCTTGACTTCAACAATATGGAAATAATAATCTTACCCACTTTCCTATAGCCCTTGAACCTCTTTACCCTAAGTAACTATGTAAAGATTGTCAAAAATATAATAAAGAAAAAATAAAAAAAAAGAAAACACCTTTAAAAAAAGAAAGTGAAGGAGAAACTCTGAAATCTAATTTTAACCAAATTCATTGAAAAAATGCTTAATTAAAACTTTTAGATATTTAAACACCCTTAAAATTTTTTGATCTTGGAAATATTTACCTATGATCTAAATTATTTTAGAAATTTATGCATGCTATACTATTTCAACCAGCAAGTCTTTATTTTGCAAGTTTTACAGTCATCTTTTCAGAAAAATAACGTAACAATATAAATGTCCTCTCGCTCCAATCCTCATGATACTGGCTTCTATATAAGATAGAGAATCTATAAAAGATATTTGTCTACTACTTACTTTGTGAATAACCTGTGTTCTTTCCAATTGGAAGTGTGCAAACTTGGAAAGTAGCTAAAGGAATGCTTTATGCCTCTCCCCTGCTGTGACCTTCACAGAGTAAATTTCTTACATCTTATATTCATTTGCTAATCAGTTGTTGAGCAGGTGCCATATAGGACATGACCTGGAAAGCGGTAACCAAAACTAAACAAACTGAAAACTAGCACATGACATTCATCCTTCCTGATTCTAGATTATTTTTGTTAGAAGGAAATTCCACAATTAACTTCAGGAATCTTTTTGTCATATAAAGACTTATTTATTATTTTTATTGGAAAGATAGATCAGACTTACTCAGAGAAGAAGAGACAAAGAAAGGTCTTCCATCTGCTGGTTCACTTCCCAAATAACCACAATGGCTGGAGCTGAGCTGATTCGAATCAGGAGCCAGGAATTTCTTGCAAGTTTTTCATGTGGGTACAAGGTCTCCCAGGGCTTTGGCCTAATCCCTACTGTTTTCCTAGGCAATAAGCAGGGAACTGGATGGGAAGCAGAGCAGCTGGGATACAAATCAGTGCCCATATGAGATCTCAACCCTTACATATCATGCCCAAGAATTCTTTGAACTCTAACATGTCATGTCCTGAAATATAAAGTAGTATTATAATAGATAAATATTGAGTCTGGCACCTTCGCATAGCATGCTAACCCTCTGCACCAGCATCCCATATGGGTGCTGATCTATGTCCTGGATGATCCACTGCCATTCATGCTCCCTGGTTATGGTCTGGAAAAACAGCAATCCTCTGCTCAAGTTCTTAGGCCCCTCTGCCATGTGGATCCATGTGGATCTCTGCCTAACTTCAGATCCACACAGTTCTGGCTTTGTGGGCCTCTGGGGAGTGAATCAGCAGGCGAAAGACCTCTCTGTCTCTCCTCTTTCTCTCTGTAAATTCTGACTTGCAAATTAACATAAATAAATCTTGAAAGAAAGAAGAGAAATGTATTCCTTCTTGTGTCTTATGAGTTTCTAACAGCGGAAGCCATGCCTGGAACCTGCATCAGTGGCTTCACCTTATGAAGGTGTCTCGGGAACTATGTTATAGTGGACAGATCTTCAAATCGACTCCAGCCACCTTTGCTTTCTCCAGCCATAACCAGGGGACTGGACCAGAAGTGGAGCAGCCAGGGCACAAACCTGCACTATATGGTATCCTGGTGCTTGTAGGGAGAATTAGCCGATTGAAGCTTGTGCGGGCCCCTAGTAGTTTAACTGGTTTGGCAAAGGTATAAAGCAAAGTTTTACAAAGCTACGTTTTCAGCTATAGCAAAACACAGACATTTCTTTTTTCTTACTTTTTGTTAGTTTTTAAATCTCAGCTCTCACATGTAAAGCAGAACATGCAGTATTTTGTCTTTCTGGATCCGCCTTATATCACTCAATAGGATGTCCTCCAGTTGAGTCCATTCTGCTGCAAATGGCAGGATTTTAACCCTTTTTATAGCAGAATGATATTCTACTGTGCACATATCCCACCTTTTCTTTATCTATTCATCTGATGATGGACATCATTTTTGATTCCAAATATTGGCTGTTGTGAAAAATGCTTGCGTTCGAGTCATTTGATGTCGCTTGTTTTGTTTAGTTTTGCTTTAATTAGCTCTAATTGCTTTAATTAGTAATTTTATTACTAATAATAATTAATATTATTAGTAATAATATTACTTCAATATCTAATCGAAATCAATTTAAATGAGAATTCTGTCTTTAAGGAGAAATTCAACTTTTCAGGTAACTGGCCTGAATGAGGGACTCAGGACCCAGCAGCAGCTCTTTGTTCTAGTTGAGATAAGGGGCCAACACACTAGCCTGCAAATCTTGAAATGCCTGTTCCAAACTCTCGAGTGGGATTGATGCAATCTATCAGAATGCAGTGAATTCCCTAACCTAAACATTCAGTTATTAAAGATCCTCAAGTAAGCTGAGCAAGCAACCCCAAAAATGATGTTAGATGACATGATTTCTTTAGTAGCTTAGCATTCTTCAACCCGGGTAAAAATTAGAATATAGTGTAGGGTCAGTTAAGAGAATTATAATAACTATATGAATGTTTATGGTTAAGTGATACACCCATATTTGGTCATTAGAAAACCATTAATAGTGTTTGAGAATTGGGAAAATTAAAATGAGGATGTTCCATGTCATTCCAATTTAAAAATTCATAATGAAAATAAATGTCATGGGGTTGTGATTTAAAGAGCAATGTTTACACAAGCTCTGGTATGTAAAATAAGAGTAAAAACATCACCATGCTGATGTACTTTAATTCTTTAAGGTTTTTAAAAATGCTAAGTACTGGGGAAGGCTTTGCAGTTAAATAGTAGACATACTTAAAGAGGAGCTAAGTATATTAAAGTCACAAGATAGATTCAGTAGTGTGTGGAAGAATTTACTATGCATACAAACATTATTATATACATTCAAAATTCCCATCAAAATGGCTACTGAAATTATTTAGACTGACAAATAGAATAAGATTGATAAGCTGAATTCTAAAATCTGAAGTGAGAAGTAGGTTTTGTATCTTTTCTTTTTGTTGTTGTTATTGTTGATCTTTTTCCATTTGAGAATCAAAGAGGGCAGGAGGAGGAGAGGGAGGGAGGAAAACAGGGTGTGTATTCCCTTCCACTGGTTCACTCTCCAAGTGCCGGTCAAGGCTGCAGTTGAGTTAGGCTAAAGCCCAGAGCCAAGAGCTCAACTTACTTCCATCTTTGTGTCACATTCTTCATATCTCACAGTAAAGGCAGTAGTCCTAATGAATTAGGAGCCTAACATGCTGCAGTATAACCTCCTCTTAGTTCATTATATCTGCAAAACCAGTTTCAAATGTAGTCACATTCTTAGGGGCTTAAAGATACACCCTTTTGAAGGAGCTAGATGTAGGGTCCACAGTCTACCTCATAACTAAAGGATACAGCTACTCTAGTCTTGGAGAAAAACCTAAAAATTAGTTAATAGACTATGAGTTAAGTAATCAAGGCATGATTCAATGTTATTTATGGTCTTGATCCCTTGGAATATAAACATTTAGAGAACAAATGCATGCTATATAAACTGTCCAAATTTCAACATTTGGCATTCAGTTAATTTTAACCATGTTTCTCTCCTCATCTCGGAGGACTTCCTTTTGGTTCAAACAATGTGAAGTTAAAACCCACGTTCCCTCAAATGCTATTTTTATTCCATGGAGGGCCCTTTATTTGAAAGGACCCAAAGAGACCATTTTTAGTATATTCCTTCAGCATGTAAAGGTGTCTCCACTCTTAGGCTTGTCTCTGAATACCTCTAAAAGTGAAAACTCAATAGTTCACTGAAGCAGTCCTTTTCATAGCAGAGTAGCCCTGATGTTTGGAAAGCAGACATTGAGCTAAACTGGGTCTCCCCGAAACTTTCACCAATTTATCTGTCGTCAATCACCTGAAACTTACATATGCAAATAGACATAACGGTTCTGTGCGTGCGTGTGTATGCGCACACACGTGTGTGTGTGTAAAACAAAAACAAGCATGATATTCATGAAAAAGTAGAAGCAAAAGCTAAATTTACTTTGGTGCAAAAAAAGAAACATCCATTTATACAAATACGCACTTTAATATGCACAGAGTTTATGTGAAGATTAGAGTTAAATGGAGAGGAAGAGTTAGAGAGAGAGATTCTATCTGCTGGTTTACTCCTTAAATAACTGCAATAGCTGGAGCTGGGCTGGTCCCAAGCTAGGAGCCCCTAGTTTCTGCCAGGTCTCCCATGTGGGTGCAGGGACCCAAGAGATAGGCCATCTTCTGCTGTTTTCTAGTTACATTAGCTGGGAGCAGCCGGGACTTGAACATACACCCAATATGGGACACGAGTGCAGCAAAGGGTTGCTTTAACAGTTACGCCACAGTGTTAGTCCCCAAATTCTTGAATATTATTTATACATATGTATTTTAAAAAATTTTACAATGACAAACATTTGGGGCAGGGCTGACACTGTTGTGTAGTAAGCTAAGCCTCCACTTAAAATGCTAGCATCCAATATGGGTACCAGTTCATGTTCAAGTTGTTCCACTTTTGATCCAGTTCCTTGCTAATGGCCTGGGAAAGCAGTGGAGGATAGCTTAGGTCCTTGGACTCCTGTACTCATGTGGGAGACCTAGAAGCTCCTGGCTCCGAGATGCAGATGGCTTAGCATTGGCTGTTGCAGCCATCTGGGGAGTGAACCAGCAAATGGAAGATCTCTCTCTTTCCTTCCATCTCTAACTATGAATTTCAAATAAATATTTTAGAACAGTAAAACCATATAGGAATACCTTCAGGCTCTGTGTCTTTCATGAGTGGTGGGATAAACTAGTAAATATCAAAAGCTCGAAATTGTAGGAGCAGTAACTAGACAAGGAAAAATGTACTGAGGCCAGCAGAAGCTAAAATGAGTATAACACTGGTGCAATTGTCAATCAAATATGATCAGCAATCTAGAAAAAGAAAAAAGGGTACACAATCACATCAATATTGATTTTTGAAAATATGTTTGTAACAAGAGAATGCTCATTATTAATTAGTATTCATTTGGGGCCAACTTGTTGTGCAGCAAGTTGAGCTGCTGTATGTCAAACCATGACATCTGTTTTGGGCATCATTTTTAATTTCAGCTGCTTCATTTCTGATCCAGCTCCCTACTAATGCTCTTTGGAAAGCAACAGGAGATAGCCTGAGTTCTTCTGCCCCTGCACCCACGTGAGGGACCCAGGTGCAGCTCCAGGCTGCTGGCCTCAGCTTGATCCAGCCCCGGACATTGTGGCTATTTGAGAGTAATCCAAAGGATGGGAGATTCATTCTCTCTCTCTCTTTCTTCCTCTCCTTGCCTAACTCTGCCTTTCAAAAAAAAATTAAAAGATCTTCTATAAAAAATTATAACACTCAATGTAAACCTAATTCTACTTTTCTTTGAATGTTCAAGTCTTCTTTTTCTAGAATATCACAACA
Source organism: Ochotona curzoniae (assembly GCF_017591425.1). Lineage (NCBI taxonomy): Eukaryota > Metazoa > Chordata > Mammalia > Lagomorpha > Ochotonidae > Ochotona > Ochotona curzoniae. Next base: position 18,487,365 of record NW_024465582.1, on the reverse strand, counting down.
TACATGTTCTCCTGGGTAAATTTTTTTGAAAAGGAGACAGTTCATTTATATAATAAGGAACTCAAGGTCTTTCAAGTAACAGGGGAAATTTTATGGGAATTTTGCCCCCCAAAAATCTTTCAGAACACTCGCGTGTTCTAGAGAGCATGAACATGGATTTGGCATATGAAAGGACTCCACAAAATTGTGACAAGTTGTTCCATTCACAGTTTCTCTGCCAGATTTTGCATACAGTGTGAGAAGCATTCATTAATATGTGACAACCCATCATTCCTTCACAAAACACTCCCTTCACCTAAATCAAACAAATTTGCTTGCATCAAGCTACAGTGGCCATCTTTGTCTAAGAAACGCTTGATTTCTAGGTACATGCTGCTTTTTTGCAGCATAATTCACACAAAACTCTTTATACCTGGGCAAACATAATGATGATTCTGTCTTTTGGGGAATACAAACATCTCCAGATCTCACAAAAACGTGGCAGAAAATGTGATCACAAGGTACTTGGCCCATTAGCAGCAGTCAATGAAACCAAATGTGCTATTAAGCATGTTCTAATAGGACAAACTGACTTCAGTATCCAGATGGTAATTAGCCACCCAACTGTGTAGTGAGAGGAATCAGAAAAGAGAAGGTCCACGTTTCTCTCATTTCCTTCTTGCGGGTTGTAAAGAAGAATGTTCCCTGATTACCTGTTGAGTTTGAGACAGTCTCCTGCCATGGTTAAGGCACAGAAATAGTTCACAGAAAGGGCAAAAACGATCATGTAAAATATACAAATCTATCTTTACAACAGTCTCCATGACTGACTCGTGATAAAAATGAATGATCAGACAGTTTGTGGGCACACTAATGATATATTGCTCAGGACGGAGCATACTAAGTCGTGAGCTTCTGGCACACTTAGATGGGATTTTCTCACCAGGAAACACTTGAACCAGTTCCTGGCGATGAGTGGTGTTATTGCCAAAGATTAGTTTACTCAACATTGGCGAGACATATTATTACTTGGTCTTTTCTATAATTTATGTTTTTAAAATGGTTTGTTGATTACTTTTCTGCCTCTAGGATGATTTTTGTAAAGTTCCCCCTGGTTGTCCATGTTAGGACTTAACAAAATCCAAAGAAAATGATAAATGAAGAAAATTTTTACTTAAAAAATGATGGATGTAGAAAGTGTGAATATACTTCAAAACAGTTTGTAGAAAAAAATGTTAAACTCTTCATTTTGATGCAGAAAGTTTTTCAGAATGAAAATGTTTATAGAAAGTATGTATTCTGAAAATACTACCCATAGATTTTAAGTATTTTTGCATCAAACTTATAAAAAATAAATAAACTTATCTTTTAGCACCTTTTCAGTAAGGAAGTCTCTGCACATATATAATCAGAATATCAATTAAGTTGTGTTCTGGGCTGAGCCTTTTGCTTATCCGTGTGTCCCTCTTAGTGTATCTCAGGAGGCCATTCATGGAGGTGCACCTACCTGGAAATATTTCCCATTAACCTGCTCATAAATTGTCAAAACAATATATGTCAGGACTGTCAAATCTCTCCTCTGACTGTAACCCCTACTCTCCCTAATTTTCACTAGTGGTCCAAGAGAAACGTTTTCTTCTCCTTGGATCAAACACTCTGCTATTCTTCTAAAAACTACTTTCTAAATACTGTCCCTCCCTTGATTGGACCAACAAGAGTTGGTTTGGGATTGGGTTTTGCAAAATCAGGGGTTTTACCCAACAATGGTTCATTTGGGTTTGGGTTTTGGCGCCGTGGCCTAGAAGAACATCGAAGGGTTCCACTTTCCAAGTTTTCTTAACTGACTGGTGACGCATCCTGAAACAAGAATCCATATTTTTCTTTTCAATAATTTTTTTCCTCTTTCTGGCAGAGTGGCCTGTGAGATAGAGCTAAAACATATTATTTTGACACTACCAAATAATGAGTCAAATTAACCTTTGCCTTTACAACTTACTTTGCCATAATGTTCAGTAAATGTATTGTAGTAAGAAACTTTGTCAGTCTGCTCTCAGTCTCTGTGTAATTTAGAAAAGAAACCATGACTTTCCTACCCTGCTCTTAGTCCTACATGGTACAGCTTCCTCCTTTTCCTTTCATTCAACAGACTTAATTCCCAACTCACTGTGGTGGGTGGAGCCAGAGGCTGGGAATGCAATCCAGGTCTCCCCAAAAGGTAGTAGAGATCCAACTGCTTGAATCATCACCGCTGCCCACCAAGGACCTCATTGGCAGGAAGCTGGAGTCAGGAGCCAGAATCAAGGACCCAAACTCAGACACTCTGATATGGAATGGAGCCTCCTGACCAGCAGCTTGCCTGCTAACCCAAATGCTTGTCCTATTTCCAATTTTGATATATAGTTTATCTACATCCCCAACTCTTCCTTCACTTAACTTTTTCATTAGGAAAAACAAAACAAAACAAAACGATGCCCACAATACACAGATCTCATACATGCTGGGGCTACACAATAGGTAAGAGATGGCCTGTGCTTTCATTTTGGGAGTGGTTAAATAACTGACTAGAGAATTATAATGACAAGACTACCAGTGTGTGAGGCAGAACAGAACTGCATAAGAACACATGACAGTAAGGCCCAGCCCAGCCTTGCAGGAGGTGTGGAGAGCTGCCCCAAAGACCACATCTATCATGTCGATCAAGACCTCAAAGACGAGTGGGAAGAATTAACCACACACAGGTACTGGGCAGATGAGGAAAGGAGGGATTGAAAGACAATGTGAAGGAAGCAGGAAATAGCAACAAAATTTTAGCACTGTTTTCTGGCAAATGCAGACACCTGACATGTTGTAGGACAGGAAGGCATGAAGTGACCTTGAACTGGTTCTTAGGCATACAAAATTGATTCTGCAGACACTGGTGAAACAGGAGGTGTGGAGTATTGCTTTTTATTGGAAAAGAAGATTTACAGAGAGGAGAGAAAGAGAGAAGGATCTTCCATCCAAATGGCTATAACAGCTGGAGCTGAGCTAATCTGAAGCCAGGAGCCCTTGCAGGATTTCCCTTGCAGGTACAAAGTCCCAGGGTTTTGGGCCATCATCCACAGCTTTTCCAGGCCACAACCAGAGAGCTAGATGAGAAGTGAAGGAGCTGGGACACAAGCTGGCACCTGTATGGGATGGATACCAGCACTTGCCAGTGGAGAATTAGTCTGTGGAGCCACCTCACCAGCTCCTAAACCGGAAGAGTCTTAAGTACAAACTCACAAGACCAGTGCAGCTCTTGCTTTTCATTTGATATGCCTTTATGTGTTATAATCAAATTTATTATGTACATTAAAAATTTGAATTGTAAGAAAAGGCCTTTTGTGAAAGCATTTTCCTACTCAGAACACTTCCTTTCTAATCTCTAACCCTGATAAGAGATTGTCATTAATTTTCACAATTTTTCTCGAAGTCCTCTCCTTATTGATTTTTAAACAATACTGTGATTCTTTTTGACATCTCAAAATCTTTCAACTTCTCCTTTGAATCATTTATGATCAGAATTCAAAGATGCACAAATTTTTTTTTTAAAGATTTATTTTTATTATTTTTTCATTGGAAAGGCGGATATACAGAGAGGAGAGACAGAGAGGAAGATCTTCCATCCGATGATTCACTCCCCAAGTGAGCCGCAACGGGCCGATACTATGCCAGTCCGAAGCCAGGAGCCTCTTCTGGGTCTCCCACGCGGGTGCAGGTTCCCAAAGCTTTGGGCCGTCCTCGACTGCTTTCCCAGGCCACAGGCAGGGAGCTGGAAGGGAAGCGGGGCTGCCGGGATTAGAACCGGCGCCCATATGGGATCCCAGGCATGCAAGGCGAGGACCTTTAACCACTGTGCCACCGCGCCGGGCCCAAAGATGCACAAATTTTAGTAGTATCAGGACAATGGAGCCAATGATAACAAACTATACCTTCAAAAGGAAAGCAAAATAAATCACACAGAGAACTTGGAATTTCACTATTATGCTTTTCATTCTATTTACCATTAATACTATCATCATAATTTCTAATGATAGAATTGAGTCATGTTGCTGCTTTTTAATTTATAATTTGAAATATTATCCAATAATTTTTTTAAGATTTTCTTCTTACAGGTTTTAATGTTTATATCACATCACTTCTCCCCATTGGTTCTCTTAGGACAATGAAAACACTACCATTGGCTACATCAGTAATGTTTTCTACTGCATTGAAACGTTACATCAGATATACCCTTTTTTTTTTTTAGCATTCATTTATTTTTTATTGCAAAGTTAGATATACAGAGGAGGAGAGACAGAGGAAGATCTTCCATCCGATGATTCACTCCTTAAGTGACAGCAATGGCTGGTGCTGCGCCGATCTGAAGCCAGGAACCAGGAACCTCTTCCAAGGTCTTCCACGTGGGTGCAGGGTCCCAAGGCTTTGGGCCGTCCTCGACTGCTTTCCCAGGCCACAAGCAGAGATTTGGATGGGAAGTGGAGCTGCCGGGATTAGAACCGGCGCCCACATGGGATCCTGGCATGTTCAAGGCAAGGACTTTAGGTGCTAGGCCACATTGCTGGGCCCAGATACACCATTTGTTTGCCGCCTCTGGCCAGTTACCACACCAGAAATAAATGGGAGTGAACATTTAGCTTAGCAGTTGAGAAGTATGTCCCACTTGAGAGTCCCTGAGTTCCAGTCCTGGTTCCATCTTCCTACAAATGAAGACTCTGGGTGGTGGCAGTGGTGGCTCTAGTAATTGGATTTCTGCCTCTCCAACACATGCATATTCCTTGTGAAAGAAGTAACTACCGTGTATCACTCTTCCCTTATGTCCCGAATGCCTCAGGGACTCCTTCGCTTTTGTTCCCAGCCACGTGTCAGTGGATCTCCAGGCCTTACACCTGACATTTGTCCTTGTGACTCTCCCAGGTTGAAAACAATCCTGCTTGGATATTCACCTCCTTCTTTTTCTGAAGTGTATTTTTTTAAGACCTTCCTAAATTAACAGACATAAATTTCCTGAAATTTTCCTTATTCTAGTTACTTCAGTCTCTGTGTGTCTGAGTTTGGCCAAATAAGTCTCAAGTTGGCTTGGTTACAGAAATCTAGCTTGAAATAATTTTCTTCCACAATATTGGAAGTTTTTCCTCTTTTTCTAACATCTGGTCTTAATGTTCAGAAGTGTGATTTCATTTTTAAATTTTATTCTTCGAGTGTTAATCTCTTTCTCTTTGTAAATGTATTGGATCTTCCCCATGATCATGGTTTTTGAAGTTGTAGCACAAAGAGCTTTAGTGTGAGTCTTTTTCATTCGTTGTACTATATCCTCTGTTTTGTCTTTTCCATCTGGAAGCCTGCCCATCAATTTGGGTAAATTTTCTTGAGTACTCTATGATTTTCTCTCTCTGCATCTGTTTCTGAAACTTGCTGTAACCAAACATTGGGCTTCCTAGACTGACCCTGTAAGATTTGTGACATTCAAATTTGCATTCACCCCTGATTATAGTTCCACTTCCAGGGACATTCCTAGAATTTATGATCCAACTGTACTTATTATTTTAAGACAGAAATCAGATTATCCTGTTTATAATTGTTAATAAATCTGTTTTGTCACTACCATCTATAAATAATGGTGGATATAATTGTTTTTTCAGTCTCCCCAGGTCATTAGTTTTCGTGATCCATGATTCGTCTCAAGTTTCTTCTCAGTCCTTGCTTTCACCTGGTCTACTCTGGTCTCTGTCTTCCATGGTAGGGGATGTCCCTTAGCTTTCTAAATAGCCAAAGTCACTCATTTGTATTCAAGCATGGTACTTTGGAAACTGGTTTGAAACTCAGAGCACATGGCCAGGTTGAGCAGTCTTGAGTAAATCAGGGGCTCCCAACTACAAGTGTATAAGGGTCTTTCCTCTGGGTGATTCTGTTTTTTACTAGGTAAATTGTGTTCTCATCTGCTGTAGTGTGGGTAGCTTCCTGGTTATGGTATTCTGTGCCTGGGATGACAGCAGGAACTGGGAGCAGTAAACCATTCTAGCAATTTGTAATAAAAGCCAGTTTCTATTGGTTTCTTCATGTTGCACTCCAAGTCACCTTCCCTGTGAAGTACACAGAGTGTTTTTAAAATCAACAGCCATGCTCATTCCATTTTTCTATGAATAAATGAAACTCAGGCCCCTTATGATATTGATAGGGAGAGAGGGGAGTGTTACAGACTTCAGCATTCTGTTCATGGGGGCTGGGGTTTTGGGGAGTTGGAAGTGCCTCGTGAGCAGCGGGTCTGTCCTTGGAGAGAAAAATCAGCTCGTATGACCTTGCCCTTCACTCTCTAGTCCAGCACCAATTCAAACCTATTTCATCCACCAAAGCAGCTGTTACTGTGGTTCTGTGGAGAAGATTGTCTCCACTACAGCTATTCCACTCCCTGCACAGGCATGAGCAGCAACTCCTCTGCCCTCGCAAACCAGGGTCTGCACCCGCATCCACGTTCCATCACTCAATAATTTATTCAAATCGCTTCAAATCACTTTCCTCTCGAAGTCCCTCCTGTGTTCTCTTTGTTCTGAGTACTCACTTAGTGGCAGTTTTGGGGTGTAGTAGGAAAAAGGGGTAAACATGTGAGTTCCATCTGTCCTCTGTAACTGAACACTATTTTGCAATTTAGATTTGCAGTCTTTTAGCTCCAGTAATTCCTTTGGCTCATGTATGAAATAAACATTTTGTCTGAACCATAAATTAATGAGCATAATACTAACAGCATGAAAGATTCTTTATAGAGAACATTTGAAGTCAGAATCTTCCTGAGAAATCAGGAGTACGTGGCCATAGTTCCTACACAACAACTGTTGTCTGCTTTCTATTATTTTTATATTTGTGAGCTTAAGTTTTCCTGAAGTCCTAGGCTGGCGTAGAATAGTAAAATGACAGAGAATTTGAACCTGTGCAACTCTCCCTCCTGATCCCAGCTTCCTTCCTTGTTCTCCCCAAAGGACTTGCATCAAGTTTAAGAGATTTCTCTATACAATTGCAGATTCGGAGAAAGTTTTAGTCTAAATAAAGGTGACATCTTCACTCTTAGTACAGAGGGATGTTTCTTTTTGTTGTGTACATATTTATCATTGCACAAAATTTTCACTTTGTGATCAGCTCAATGTCAACCCAGTGCTCACTGTTCTTTCTTCAATTGCTTGAATTCTTCCTTTTCATTTTAAACCTTTGCAAACAGATGAGTTCTAAATGGGACAACCTGGAAAGACTAGCAAGCGCCAAAAATGTTTATATACATGATATGTGTCCTCCCCAAAGAAGACACAGGATTTATTTTAAATCTGTTGCTAAACCTTTGGGGTTGGATAGTAGGAACGTGAGGGCATATAAAGGCAAGAGGCTTGAGCAGGTCACCCACAAGGACCTAACAACTGGCCAGCACAGGGAGAGGAGAGAAAAAGAGACTTCTAGATTACTTGACATATGAAAAGAATAGGAATCAGATAGGAAAAGAGTGTTCCTGCTTGAGGAAGCAAAAGATGTTTACAATCATATGTTGCTCAATGACAGCTATATATTCTGAAAAAAAAAAGAGGTTGTCATACTATTAGAAAGTGCACATGTACAAACCTAAATGCAAAAGCTGCTACACCCCTAAGCTATGTGGTGCAGCCTGCAGCTCCTGGAGCCACACTGAACGAAACAAAATTAAATCAAGGACAGAAGAAATGATGCATTCGGAAGAGGTGGCAAATGCAAGATGCGTGTGTCTGAGGCCACCACGGACATAACAATGCAGATGTTTTACAGCAACCATATTTCTCTTAGAAGTAGAAGGAGTACACTCTAAAATAATGATTCAAGTTTGACAAATACCTAGATCAGCCGCCTAGGCACTTAGTAACAGTAGCAGGTACTACGTGAATCAGATGTAATTCTGGTTGCTACATCTTTACATAAATTGTGAGTGCAGTAGGCTTACTTACACCAGCATCTCCACAAACATATGAGCAATGCATTGCACCAGGACACACGACAGATACAGTGTCTCTGCACAGAAAGGAAAGTTTCAGTTCTGTTTTTACTTTATGGAGCCCGTTATCACACAGCACATGATTATAATTATAGGAATGTCTAATGTGCAAACATATGTCAAAATAAATATATGCTTTTCTGGTGTTGATACAGCTTAGCAGATTTAGCTGCAGCTCACAAGGCCAGCAAGCCTTATTGGTGTACTAGTTCAAGTCTCTCCACTTCTGATCCTGTTGATCCTTCTGGGAAAGCAGCAGAAGTTGACCCCTGCCACAGATGTGGGAGACCAGCATGGAGTTCCTGGATCCTGGCTTCGGCCTGGCCCAGGCTTTCTGTCGTGGTCATCTGGGCAAAGAACCAACAAAAGCAAGCTTATCTCTCTCTTTAAAAATAATTAAATAAGCATGTCTAATTTAATGGATAATTGACATGCAATAAATACTTATGCACGTCTAGATGATACATATGTATGTATGTCAACATAAATCCCATTCATGTCCACATACACAAGGCTGCTCCGGCCATGAAGATCATGATTTCAGTGGATTTCACATGTGGGCAGGGTGAACTAAGGGAGGAGCTGTAAAACAGAGATGGCCAGCAAGGAAGCAAACCGTAAGCTGAAAACAAAATGAAACAAAACAAAACAGAAAAAAAAAAAAACAAGCAAAATCTCCAAGCAAATAGTGGCCAAGGAAGCCATAAATCACCTGTCCTTGAAAACCCTTAGACAGGAAGGAACTCAAGGTTCCCACTCTGTGCTGCGAGTACTTGAGCTGACGTCTGGGTTATTTTATGCACTGTACCCGAGCCTTAGAAAAGGCAAACCAAACCTGTAGCTGGCTGAAGAAGGCTGAATTCTATCGTCTGTCTGCTTTGAATAAGGACCAAACAGAAAAGGTACTAGGCCTGTGTGAGCACACCAGAGGAGCCTCAGGACATCCCCTCTAGGCAGTACTTCCAGGGTAAGTGGAATCATCTTTAGGGGTTGGGAGAAGTACTCATAAAGCAGCTTAAGGGCTGTTTGGGAAGCCACCCCCTAAGACCCAGAGAGGACACGCGTCTAGGAGTTCTGCATACCCAGACCATTTCAATTTTCTGCCAATGCAACTAAAATGAAGCTGACTTAGTGTGGAACGCCTCGGCAACAGCACATGGAAGTCCTTATTTCTGCTCAGGCCAGTGATGGGGAAATGGAAGTCTTGCAAAATCTATTCCAGTATTTCCTGTTGGATAAACTCTGTCCTTCTTTAAAAAAAAAAAAAAAAAACACCAGAAAGAAAAATGAACAGAATGAAAATCTGAAAAACTTCCCACACCAGCGGGGGTGGGGTCCAAGCTGGAGCGTGGAGTCTTGTCAGTAGGGAGTCATCTTTTTTTTCCTCTGTGAAAGCGGTCTGCCTGCTAATTTCTTGGTGATATTTGTGATGCTTTCTCATGCACAGCCTTAGGCATGTGCATTTCCACTCAGTCTGCAGTCTTTATTTTAGGGAGAAATCAGTAAGAAGGGTCCACACTAACCTGTCATTTTCCTCTTCTATTTTGAAGCTCTCCCGTATGGGAGTGGACTTCTCCCAAAAAAAGCATTTGGGAACTAATTCATGTTTAGGTCATTTACTTGTTTTGTGAATGACGGCTGTAGTCAAATAGAACATGTAGAGCATGCTTGCTTCTTATTGCCACCCTTTTCATGCATGATTTTTGCTATTCAGGCATTTTTATGGAAGTGATTAAATATTACTTAGTTTCAAGCTGGTGTAGAAACTATGGAGATAGAGAAAATAATGCTCTCACTGAAATTAGCATACACATATCCGTGCGTGCACACGCGCGCACGCGCACACGCACACACACGAGTCAATGTTTCCTAGAATGTGTCCCGATAGGTTTTGTTTGAAGGGAGGGAAATACAAGTTGATATGATTTCTGTTTCATTTTACTCTTCCTTTTTAGTAGAGGCAGCATTGTCTGGAAGCCCAAACCCCTTGGCTTTTACCCAGAGTTCAGTGTTGAACACTGTTGCTAGTCTTGTCGCCTTCCGAGTCATAATTAATGCTTACAGCTTTAATAGCAAGCTGCACTGCTTTAGTTAATTTTGTAGTGATCATCTTTCCCTATCTAACCCTCCTCCCAAAATAATAAAGCTGAAAGTAAATCCTGGTATTCAGATAAAAAAAAATTTCCTGAAACACTGATAGCATTTCGAAGTTTCCAAAAGTATTCTTCTAGAAGCAGAATGGGTTTTATTTTCACAATAAGTCAGTGTTTTAAAAATATTTATAATTTATTTCTCAAACAAGGAAAGATAAGAGAAATAAGACAGAAAGAGATCTCCTCCGATCCACTGGTTCACTTCCCCAAATTCCCACAATAGCTGAGACAGCCTAAAGACAGGAGTCAGAAATTCGATCCGGGTCTCCCCTATGGTGGAAGGAACCCAAATTCTTGAGCTAGCACCTGCTACCTCCCAGGGGACACACTGATTAGGAAGCAGGGATTCTGGAGAGAAATCAGAACTCAGACTCAGATTTTCCAGTATGGGGTACAGGCATCCCAAATGACATCTGAATGTATGTCATTATAATAATTACTGTTTATTAAAGTCAGATGTGGAATACTTTCTTTCCTATCCATTTCATTTAGTGGTTTGTAGACCTAAAGGAATCATCTAATCTATTTTCAATGTCAGTTGCTTGGGTAGGGGGGACGTTTGTTCCATTTCTATAACTTAAATGAAAAATAAGCTCTGTAAGCAGAGCATTATCAAATCATGATCATCCTAAAGGGATTTATGATTTACATGATCAATTGAGAGCACATGCCCATTTTATAACAAAAGTATAATGAGAACTCTTTCAAACAGGCATGTTTTCTATAAGAGCTCTGTCATTTTATAATAATACACAGGTCAGATATTTTTAAATGAAAAATATTGCACACACTTGTCTAACATATCATAAAATTCAACATTTAAAAGCTAGAATACACCGTCTACTTTTTCCACTAAACTTAAGCCTGCTTCATTATGATTGCACTGTCTCGTTAGCATTTATGTTACTCAGAATAAGTATCTCCTGTTAAGATCCATTTAAGGGGCTAGCATTGTGGTATAGCAAATTAATAGCTACTGCCTGCAAGTTGGCATCCAGTGTGGATGCTGGTTCATGTTGCAGCTGCTCTGCTACCAATCCAGCTCCCTGTTAATACACCCAGAAAACCATGCAAGATGGCCCGGGTGCTTGTGCCCTACAGCCATGCTGGAGACCTGGATAAAGCTTCAGTCTGGCTCAACCCCAGCCATGGCAGCTGTTTGGGGAATGAACCAAAGGATTTAAGGTCTCTCTTTCTCGTCCCCTTTCTCTCTGTAACTCTGACTTCCAAATAAATAAAAGAATTAACTTTTTAAAAGTAAATTTAAGGGCCTGGCATGGTGGCCTAGTGGCCAAAGTCCTCGCCTTGAACATGCGCCAGGATCCCATGTGGGCGCTGGTTCTAATCCCAGCAGCTCCACTTCCCATCCAACTCCCTGCTTGTGGCCTGGGAAAGCAGTCGAGGACGGCCCAAAGCCTTGGGACCCTGCACCCGTGTGGGAGACCTGGAGGAGATTACTGGCTCCCGGCTTCGGATCTGTGCAGCATCAGCCATTGCTGTCACTTAGGGAGTGAATCATTGGATGGAAGATCTTCCTCTCTGTCTCTCCTCCTCTCTGTATATCTGCCTTTGCAATAAAAATAAATAAATCTTTTTTAAAATAAATTTAAAAGATCCATTTAAATAAAAGATGAATATCTTGTCTATCATTCCAAGATTCTTTTTTAAATCTTGTGTTTACTTATTTGTAAAACAAAGACACAGGGAAAGAGGGAGATACAGAAAGATATCATCCATCCACTGGTTCACTCCCCCACATTCCCTCAACAGGCTGGACCTGGACCAGGCCCCAGACAAGAGCCTAAACCTGAATCCAGGTCTCCCTCATGGGATGCGACAACTCAAGTCTTTGGGCCATCATGTGCTGCTTCCCAGTAGACACTTGAGCAGGAAGCTCAAGCTGAGAATGCAGGACTCACAGCAGCCATGGTATAAGATACTGGCATCCCAACTAGTGTCTTAACTTCTGTGCCAAACATTCACCTCCCCAAATCCTTGAATTTATGTTGAGTTCAGGCTTGCATGGAAGTTCAGCGTAGAGACTAATCAAAACAAATAGTACAAATTCTCCACAGTATATCATCCTACAGTGTCTTCCAATCCAAAGGATAAGTTTTACCACTAGATAAATATCAGGTTTTAACCTTTCTGTGGGCAGCATTCCTTATCAGTCCTGCTCGATTCACTCACATTTCTTTTTTCTCCCTGAGGTTAGATACAAGGCTGAATCTCTTTCGGTGAGGTTTGCTCAGAACCACTGTAATTGGTGGGCATTCCTCAGCTAAGAAGAACCAGATGCTTATGAAGAGCCATGAACAGCCCATTTGCATCTCTTCTGGGTGATCCTCCGTACAGGGCACAAGTGTACTGGATTAGTGCTGCTCTGAGGCTTTGCACAAATGCAGAGAACAAAGGGCAGTTGTCCTGTCTTGCTGGCAGGCATAAGTTAGGGGTGTCCTACCTTTATGTTTTCCGAAATCTACTTGTCTCAAGGCAAAAGATGAGGACAAGGGACTAATTGTCATATGTGCTTCCTAGGGTACTAGGTAACTTCTGGCTCTAGAAATAGAAAGCATCATGATTTTACATTGTCAGCCTCAAAACTACATACATATTTTTAAAATATCGATATGTCTAGAGAAAAAAATAAGATGCATTTGAAAGCACCTATGCTGAGACTACATTGATGCTTTTGAAACTTTAATTCTGTATCTTTTTTCCTTTTACCAAATGTTTCAGAGATGGTGCTGCACAGAATAGTTGGAAAGTTGTTGGAGTAATAAAATTAAGAGAATTGGTTTATTCTTGGTACTTTCACCAGAAATCCTACATTTACTTGAAGGAGTTCTCCAGCTTCCAAGGAATGCAGTTTATTATGTTTAAAATGGAAACAATTAGAATGAGCTAAGTTAAGGCACAGATATCAGGGTAGATACGGAGTGTTTTGTAAGTCGTACTTTTATGAATCTATGAAATGAAGCAGACATTTATCATAGCTTTTGAGAAGTTACTGGGAACAGTGGCATCCCATCTCAGAGGGCCCAGGTTTATGTCCTAGATCCACTCAGATACCAGCTTCCTGCTCAGGCACACCCTGGGGGGCAGAGGGCGAGGGCTCAGCCCGCTGGATGCCTGCCACTCACAGGCAAGACCTGACTTGATGTCCTGGCTGCTTGCTTTGGTCTAGCCCTGCTCCAACTTTTGTGGGTATTAGGGAAGTGGACCAGCATGTAAAAAACCCTATGTGTGTGTCTCAAATAAATAAAAAGTAAATAAGTAAAAAATAATTTTAAAGTAATAGGGCATGCAAATAATATAAAATCAGCATGATCTCATCAAGATCCAAGTTGTTTCCAAGATCTATCCCCTTTCTGATTCTGCTCCATGGTGAAGGAGCTACTAACACCAAAAGACAGGGAAGACTCTTCCTTCAACTACACGCAGGGCCTTCTCCAAGACGCAAGTGCATTGGGAGCTCTGCTCTGACTACTAAAACGGCTCTGAAAGGAAACCTACTCAGAGCTCTGTAGGTTGGTTTCCTGACTATCTGAAGCCACGAAAAAGTAAAAATAGGCTCTGGACCATCTCATTAGACAAGCACATGACGGTAATACAAGCCTCTGTGGAGGGCTCTGGAGGCAGAAAGACTTTGGACCTATTTGCTCTCCTGGCTCCTGGGGTGTGAAGCAGACAGGAAAGATGACCGGGCATTCTACAGATCATCTGACTCCCAGTCTGGACTCAGTAACCCACGAGAAACACGTACCTGTGCTGCCTGGAGGCATCAGAGCAGGAGCCCTGGCCTGGGCAGTTTGATAAGGCCTAGTGTTCAGCAGATCATTAATGCAGCACACACAGATGTTTGGGTTCACCTTTCAAGGGAAATTGGGGAAATAAAGCCAGTCAGGGAGGGTCTCAGTCATAGGATACTGTAATACCTACTATCTGAATTGAGTTTAGAAATGTGATGCTAATATTGGGGTTTTCTATTTAAAAAAAATTAATGTGCAAAGTTGTCTGTGACGAAAGAGAGAAATCCAACATAGTAAACCTTGGACTCCTTTCCAGTACCCAGAGTAATAAGGCACATGGACAATGTTAACAAGTGAATGAATGAACTCCTGAGAACATTTTACAGTAGCAGTGATCTTCAATGATTTACTACAGAAATCCTCAAGTACACACAAAAGCAGGATTATCTATGTAACCCAAATATATCTATCACTCCGCTTGCCTAATGTTGTGTCTATTTCCCATCTAGTTTAGGGATACAACGGGTTAGCCTGGCAGCATCCTGACCAGGTTCTCAGGGACTAGAAGCGTGAGAGGGGCCAGGTCCTTTTCACGGTCCCTGCAGAGGTGAGCTTGTTTGTAATGGGGAGAGGATCTTGGAAGCCAAGGTGGCTGCTCCCTGAGGGACAGCAGGACGCAAATAATGCAGAAAGCTCCTTGCAGCTTCCTAAATCTCCTAAGCCTCACCCCCCTCTGGCCTGGCGACTTGCTGCCTCGTCTCAACTGATTACTGTTTACCCATCGATCAGCATGAGTCCAGGGCACTTGCTTGTAAGAATCCATGTGCAGTCATTAACTAGGACTGTGGTCTGGCTGCTGCCAATCTAAAGAAGAACAGAGGTTAGAAACAGGTTCTTCAAATAGCATGGGTGACTTTCGCTGGCCATGGCTCACAGAGGTGCTTCTCATTACTCCATTGAGATGGTGTATTATGAAAACGTGGGGTAATGAGGAAAGACTGGGCTATCCTTGAACTATCTAAGTAAAGACACTGCACTAGCTTATTTGATTTTCTAAAATTTTACTCCTTTGAGGTGACATCTAGTTCATTTTACTCTTATTTCAGCTTTTTAAAGTTATTGTGAAGATCAAAATTGCAAGGGAAGGAGAGACAGAGGAAAGTGTGAGAGAAAGGAAAGGAGACTTCCCTTCAGCGGTTCACTCCCAGGATTGTTATAAGGTCCAGTAGTGCACTAGGCTGAAACCAGGAGCCAGGAGCTTCATCCAGGCCTCCCGTGTGGGAGAAGAGGCCCAGATATCTTTGACAGCTTTTCCAGGCCACAAGCAGCGAGCTGGATAAGAAGTAGGTCAGCTGGAAGTCACACCAGTGACCATGGGAGATGCTGGTGTGGCGGGTGACAGCTCTGCTAGTGACATTACAATTCTGATCCTTTGATTTTACTTTTTCATTGCTGCTATTGCATTTTATATAATAGAAGTTAAATGTTACTATAAAGAAGCTTAAAGACATATGCTTTGCAGAACTAAGCTTATGTATTTGGATTTAACTGTAGTTAACTATGGGATTAACTTAATCTCTGAAGAAAAATGGAATTGGGTCAAATCTAGATGCACTTTAAATACTAATAACTTTTTAATTCTTTCTCAAAGTAACATAATCTTCTTATAATATTGTGCCAATAGGCATGATAGAAAAGTGTAAGCACCAACTGGATATTTTATCTCTCTCTCTTTTACATTTATTTATTCTTATTGGAAAGGCAAGTTTTTTAATAGAGCAAAGGAAATACAGACAAATCTTCCATATGCTGGTTCACTCCCCCAAGTGGCTGCAAAGACCAAAGCTGGAGCTGATCCAAAGCCAGGAACATGGGAACAGGGTCCCAAGGCTTTGGGCCATCCTCCTCTGCTTTCCCAGGACACAAGCAGAGCTGGATGGGAAGCTGGATGGGAAGCAGAGCAGCCAGAGCATTGATTGTCAACTATATCGGATTCTGGCACTTGAAGAAAGATGATCAGCTAATTGAGCCACTGTACTTGACCCAGTTGGATATTTTCAAAACCTGTTTCCTTTCCTCAATGAAGAAAGGGAAATTGCACAGAAAACTAACTTTCTTTAAGTTACATGTATCTAATAGGTGAGTTTTCTCCCTTAAAGATTAATTTAAAATTTTATTATTTATTATCCCATGATTATTATTTTAATCCTTTGCTTATCAATAGTAATATATTTAAAAGACACAAAGGGAGTCTAAGGCGGTCCTGTGTACCAGTTTCCCCTAGTGGTCGCATCCTGCATAATTATACTGCAGTATCAACCCTGAATATTAGAGTACAAAATCAGTATGGAGTGTCTTTAACACATGGTACTGTGTGTGTTCTGTCATTTTACTGCATGTACAGAATCATGTAGATTCTCTTGAAATCAATAATTACAACTATTTTTTAAAGTATTTCTTTGGAAGATAGAGAGGGAGAGAGATCTTCCAACTGCTGGTTTACACTCCTCAAAAGGCCACAATGGCTGAGATTGAGCCAAACTGAAGCCAGGAACCTAGAACTTCATCTGAGTCTTCGATGTGAGTGGCACATGTCGAGGCATTTGGGCCATCTGCTGCTGCTCTTCCAGACACATTCATAGGGAGCTGGCTAGGAAGTGTATTGGCCAGAATCAAAACCAGCACCCTGGTGAGATGCTGGTGTCACAGGTAATGCATGAACGCACTGAGCCACAATGTTGGCTACTTCATCAGCACAGAGCTCTCCCTCCTGCTGTCTTTTTGTCGTTATTCCTGACCTACCATGGCACCCATCCTGTCCAAATCCCCTAACCCCTGGCCACAATGTCATCTCTATGGTTTTGTCACATGAGTGAAATCATACAAGAAATGACTCCAAATGTTCTTGTGATCCATTCAACTTGGTGCATGTACCAATAGTTTGCTTCCTTTTATGACAAATAGTTTTATGTGATAAATGCAAGCTAGAGTTTGTCTATTCATTTAGCAAAGATCATTTGCATATCTCCAGTTTGGGACTCTTACAGCTAAAGTTGTTACGAATAGTTGTTTGAAGGAAAAAAATAGAAAAGTCCAAGACATCATATAATTTAGCCTTAAGAACTTCCTGATACTTCTCTAACACGTAAAAATAATGGATCCACGTACTTGTCAAACTAAAAAAAAATTAATTCCTTAATGTCTTAAAAAACTCTAATTCCCCATCACAAGAAAAACTCTTAATTGATTTGTTAGATTTTATATCCTCCAGATGCATAAAAATGCAGTTTTGTCTCTGTTTTTTACAGATTGCTCTATTTTTACCTTTTTACTTGAAATGTAGACTTACAGAAAGAAGAAGGCAAATCTTCCATCTGCTTATTCACTCCCCAAGTAGCCTCAGTGGCTGGGGTTGAGCTGATCCAAGCCAGGAGCCAGGAACCTCTTTGGGGTCTCCCACGTTGCTGCAGAATCCTAAATTCCTGGGCCATTCTTTACTGTTTTGCCAGACCATAAGCAGAGAGCTGGATCAGAAGTGGAACAGCAGGGACTTAAACCAGTGCCCATATGGGATTCTAGCACCACACGTGGATAATTACGTTGCTATGACAGTGTGCTGGTTCCAGCACTTTAGTTGTCTCCTAAGTGACTATCATAACTTCTCCTACAATTCCCACTGTGTTTTATTAAGACCATTAAATTATTGAAAACAGGTCATTTGTGTTATAAAATAGTCTCCAGTCTAAATTTGTAGACTTTCTTGTTAGTGTGATTTAATTTGATCCTTACCTGTATATTTTCTCTAAACTGGAAGGTTCATCTAGGAGTTTTGTCAACTGTAACACACTTCAAATTGACCTCATTGTTTTCTGTGTGCTTTCTACTGCAACCCATGGAAGTGATCTAGATAGATAGATAGATTGATTGATTGATTGATTGATTGATTTTATTGCAAAGTCAGATATATATAGAGGAAGAGAGATAGAGAGGAAGATCTTCCATCCGGTGATTCACTCCCCAAGTGACAGCAACAGCTGGTGCTGTGCTGGTGCAAAGCCAGGAGCCTGGAACTTCCTCCAGGTCTCCCATGCAGGTGCAGGGTCCCAAGGCTTTGGGCCGTCCTCAACTGCTTTCTCAGACCACAAGCAGGGAGCTGGATGGGAAGTGGAGCTGCTGGGATTAGAACCAGCACCCATATGGGATCCTGGCGCATCCAAGGTGAGGACTTTAGCCACTAGACCACACTGAATCTCTTTCAAATAAATATATAGACAAAAACTTTTTTAGAAAGTGTCAGGTGTCGGGATTAAATTTGTCCTATGTATATGCCAAGAGGGAAGATAACATGTCTATACTCTAGACCAACCAGAAATCAGGTCTTGAAATTAAATAACATATACCCTTTGGTGCAGAGGGATGGGGTTGTTTACTGAATCTGTATCAGTACAATCACAGACCACATACCACTGTTAGACCAAGGAGAAGAGAAGCATTAGAAGCTGGGCATGTATAGTTGATATTTCCCTTATCAGAGGAGGAATGTCACTCAGATGTGGCTAAATGTTTTGAGTTGGAAGAGTAAGTGAAAAAGGAAAGCTAAATTATGTTTGAGAACTGCAATGATTTGCTAACAATCACAACCAGTAACTCTTAGGGATCCTCCCTCTGTTGGTGATAGATACAATGGAGAAAATGCAAATTAGAGAAGAAGAATGAACTTATTAGGTAACAAGTTATATAGAATGGTTATGCTAGCTTCTTAGGCTGCCATAATAAATGAAAAAAAAAAAAGTGAGAGCTTTACAACAAATTTAAGCCCACAGCTCTAGAGATAAGATGCTCAAAATCAAGATAGAGTCATTCCCTCCAAAGGGCCTAGGGCAGCATCTGTTCTGTGATTCTCTCCTCATGCCTGGTGACTTCCAGCAGTTGTTGGTGTTCTTTGAGTCACAGCTGCATCACTCCAATCTCGACCTCCATTGTATTTCCTTCTTTCTTATTTGTCTGTGTCCAGATTTTCCTTTACTTAAATAAGAGTGATTGGATGGGCCTGGTGCAGTGGCCTAGCAGCTAAACTCCTCACCTTGAATGTGCTGGGATCCCACATGGGCACTGGTTCTAATCCCGGCAGCAGTCCTGCTTCCCATCCGGCTCCTTGCTTGTGGCCTGGAAAAGCAGTTGAGGACAGCCCAATGCCTTGGGACCTTGCACCTGTGTGGAGACCCAGAAGAGGCTCCTGGCTCCTGGCTTTGGATGGGCTCAGCTCCAGCCATTACTGTCAGTTGGGGAATCATCAAACAGAAGATCTTTCTCTCTTCCTCTCTGTATATCTGACTTTGCAATAAAAATTTAAAAAAGAACCATTGGCTCTGTGGCTTGCCCTGATAATCTCTCCTCACTGCTCCCTCTGTGCTACTCCTATTCTGATGTTCAAATAAAAAGATAAATTTTAGAACCCAAAAGGGTTGGGGGCAAGGGGTCTTGAAGGCCCTGGTTTGTGACTTAGATTTTGACTCTGATGGAGATGGGTCATTGATGAGGAAACTTAACGCAAGTGTGATGTTATTAGAAACCTTCTTGAGTATCACTCTCCATTCTCTTGACAACAGACGGTGGGAAGGAGAAAAGCAAAAGCAAGTAGAAGCTATTTCAGTAATCCGTGTGGAAGACAGCAATGCAGAGTACTATCATATGATAGCTTGAAATAAACCACAGTGGAAGATTTTGTCACACAGAAATCAGCCAACACAGCAAATGAAGGTTTTGTTGCTTTTATTTTTTTTTTTATTTTTAAAGATCTAGTTGACCAGACTGTTATTGCCTACAACTCAAAATTAATCACAACAAAGAATGAAGACTTTGGAGAAAGTAGAGAGACAAGGGTCAATGGGGAGAGACAGGCAGAGAAAAGGAGGAGATAAATGTCTTTATGAGGGTGCTTCATGTCTAACACGAGTTTCTAAAGCTGCCGGATGTTTGTTGAAGCCATAGTAACACAGCAGGTCTCCTTGTCAGTTCAAGACATCTGAAAGGTGGCTTAATACATTTCTGGATTCTCAATAAAACAAACCCAACACTTGAGCATTTTGGGCAGCTACTAAGACAATTCTGATTTCTAGCCCCTCCAACCCAAACCTCACCTTGCACACCTTCCCAGGTGATTTCTCAGCAGACACAAACTTGGGGAGCTCAAGTCTTGCCATAGAAGGCCGAGGAAGAGCAATGCAATGGAAGCACAAGTGGTGAGGCCTCATTTCCTGAACTGGCCTGGAACGATGCCCTTTGCCCAAGAGAGACAGAAGAGAGAATCCATCTAAACCTCCAGCATAGTTAAGTCTGGCCCTCAGGAGTCGGAGTGGCTCCCTGCACATGATGTTATAGCTGAAAGCTAGGCAGAAACCGCATGAGGGCCGTGAGTTATTTTGGATTACCCTCACAACTAATATCTTCTACCAGTATTTTTCCACAGCTGAAGCTTATCTCTTGAACTAACCCAAACACACACAACGTGTCTGCTACCATCTTCACTTCTGCCAAAGTGCTCAAACGCATTCTCACTCAGGTTAACACTTCTGTCTCAGTAGCCATGCCTGGTGGTAATGTGTTACATATCCATTTTTTCCTTCCATCTTGCGCCAACCATTGGTCCCATTAGAGCCAGATCTAAATTAACAGAAAACTTGTTTTCTTGTAAAGTCCACAAGTTAGATCTGGCTGGACAAGGGTGCTAGGGTCAGCTTCAAAACCAGACAAAATGGATCCAAATAAAGCCATTGGTGCAGGGAAAAGGGAAGCATAGCAGGAGCTGCAAGTCAAGGCGAGAGGAACAGAGGACAAGGATCCAAAAGCTGAGAGGTCCGATTAACTATGGGAACACAGAGAAAGAGCAGGAGGCCACAGAGGCGGAAGCTGTGCGCTGCAGCCTTTCCTGCTGTACAGTTGTAACAAGTTAGCACAGCTCAGGGGGAGGCACAGCAGTTAAGATTCTGCTTAGAATGTCAGCATCCAATATCAGAATGCCTGGGTTCCAGTCTGCCTCCTGCTTCTCTTGAATGCTCACCTCGTGAGGCAGTACATGATGCCTTAAGTAACTGGGTCCCCGCAACCCGCGTGGGTAGCCCAGATTAAATTTCTGACTCCTGGCTGTAGCCTGGCCCAGGCTTGGCTGTTCTTGGCCTTTAGGGAGTAAGACCGGGAGTGGGAAAGATCTCTCCTCTGTGTCTTTCAAAATAGATAGATAGATAGATAGATAGATAGATAGATAGATAGATAGATAGATAGATAAAGTAGTACACAATCAACATTAGAACAATTTTTAAAACCACAGGTTCCAGGGACCAGATTACCTGGTTGGAAGATTGACCCTACTATTTACTGGTTTCCTCAGTTTCCACATCTCTGAAGTTAAGATAATAGGTATCACTAATAGGGTTGCTGTGTAAACCAGTTAGTATCTGCAAGGTGCTTAGAGAAATATGCACATGAAAAGAGGTAAACATAGTACCATACACACCCACATGCTCAGAATCAAGGGAAATCATCACCTCCATGCTTGGAGTTCCCAAGCTTTGCATATTCTTCTGTTCCTTGTTCAGCATATTTAGTGCATCTGTCTTGATACAATCCATTCTGGGCCCTCTGTCCACGCTGTTGGCATCACTGCCAGAGTATTTCTGAGTGATGTGTGCACTGCAGGTTTACTTGTCTAATCTGCTAGTGGACGTTTACGGTGCTTCTACTTTTTGCCACTCTAAGGAATCTGACTAATGAATGGCAATTCTACTAGTCTGTTGTAGATGCCTGTGAGTTTTAGAACAGGTTAATCTCCAGAATATTGTTTTAGAATCATTCATTAAAGATGCTTAGAAAGTTTACATTATTACCAGAACTGCACTACATAATAATTACTATTTTTAATACTTAAGATGTAGTAACTAATTTAATTGTGATAATGCTATGAAAGAAGTTTTATTATTTCTTTGGTCTAAAGAAATTCAGGAATTTTCCTTGGATCACACAAGAAATTAGTGTTGGAGTAAAGTTTCATATCCAAACTTGCATAAAATGCAAAGTACAGTAGAATAGGTACTCAAGGTTTTCCCCCAAGAGTATCCAACATAGATACACAGCTCCTTGAAGAAATGACTCCTGAAATAATTCAGGACAAGAATATCTTCCCAATAATAATTATTTTTGTACTTCTCACTTTAATTTACTGAGTTTTCATGAACTTTCCATAATCATTTCAAGAATGTAGTTTTCTTTGCTTGCCACCAGAAGCCAAAATGGGAAGGGAAGATATGGGAGTGGCTGAGTATAGATAAAGAAATTTAGTCCTTGAGAAGTTAAGTATGTTGCCCTAAGTGTTGCAGTTAGTAAGCTATGGAGAAAGGATTTTCATCCACTTCTTAACCTAAATCCCACTTTCATTTACCTGTCATAAAGGCTATTTCTTTTTATTTTGATGATTTATTTATTTGAAAGGCACAGTAACACACAGAAAGAGGGAGAGGTGGAGATCTTGAGTCCCCTGGTTCATTCCCCAAATGCCCACAAGAGCCAGGACTGGAAAAGCCTGAAATTTCATCTAGGTCTCCCACACGGGTAGCAGAGGTGCCAGTGCTTGATCCAAGTCCTCTGATTTTCCCAGGTTCATTAGCAGGGAGCTGGATAAGAAGCAGATCAGTTGGAACTTGAACTTGGTCTCTGACAGAGGATGCTAGCTAGTGTCACAGGTGGTGGCTGAAGCCACTGCACCACAACACCAGTACAATACCATGTAGTTTCAACTCTCAGAATGACACTGTGAAGCCAAGAAGTAATGTGTGTTCAAGGATAGTATAGGGTCATCCTAAGAATTGGATTCCCTTATCCCATTTTCTTCTGGATGACTCTAAGGTGGGTGCAGAATAGAACTGACAATTCTCTCCTGCTCAAAAGTAGGGGAAATGAGCCTGTGCAGTTTCATATCAGGCTAATCTTGTGCCTAAAGCACCAGCAGCCCATATGGGTACCAGCTCCTGCTCCAGCTCCCGGCTTGTGGTCTGGAAAAGCATCAGAAAATGGCCCAAGTCCTTGGGACCCTGCTCTCATGCGGGAAACCCAGCGAGGGCTCCAGGCTCTTGGCTTCAAGGTTGCTCAGCTCTGGCCATTGAGACCATTTGGGGAGTTAACCAGCAAATGGAAGTGTTTTCTTACTCCCTGTCTCTCCATTTCTCTGTAAATCTGCCTTTCAAATAAAGCTAAATAACTTTTTTTTAAGTAGGGGGAAACACCTGTCTCTACTCTTATAGAGATGGCTGAAAACTCTTCAAGCATGGGCAATCCCTTTCATTTCATGCTAAGGGGACAGGATGAAAAATGCAAACATGATGAGCTTTTGAAAAGCTCATGCAAAAGATAAAAATGAAAGATACTCATTTTGATGTGAGAAAAGTTTTGAAATCCATGCATGATTTTTCATAATATGTGAATTTTACAAAATTTTTTGCAGACCCTTCATATTAACTTCTGTCACTCAGTGAGGATCATTCCGAGAAATGCACCAGGAGGTGACTTCATTGTTGTGGGGTCATTACAGAGTGAGCTTACACAACCCAGACAGTAGTAGCATCTCCTGCATCCCTGGACAGCGTGGTCCAGCCTATACCTCCTATCAACCTGAGCAAAATGACTCAAACTCGAAGTAAAACAAAAAATGATGTGATGGGGAAACAATGGTGAGGCTGGTGTTGTGGCACAATGGGTTCTCCTGGGATGCTGCTGTCCTGTAACAGAGTGCAGGTTCAAGTTCTGCTGCTCTGTGTCTGATCTAGCTCCATGCCGATGTGTCTCTGAAAGTGGGCCCATGTGGACATTCACATGGAGTTCTGGCTCCAAACTTCAGCTTGGCCCAACCCTTTTGGGTGGTGAACCAGTGGATTGAAGATTTCTCTCTCTTTCTCTAATACTTGCTGTATTGCTCTGCCTTCCAGCGAATGAAATAGATATTTAAAAGAGAGAGAGAGAGACCAGGGTCAGTACCGCATGAATGAGGCTGCTGTTGCCACAGCTGAGTGCTGTATAATGAACTTTTTTCAAAAAGAATTTGTTTATCTATTGTAAATATTTGAAAGGCAATGTAGCAGGAACAGGAGGTTGAGGGAAAGAAAGTGGGAGAGAGGGATATACAGAGGGAAGCAGAGAGAAAAAGGGAGGGAAGGAGGAAAGGAGAGAAGGAAGAGTAGAAGAGAGAAAAAGAGAAGAGAATGCTAGCTTCCTACCATTAGTTCACTGCCCAAATGACCTCAATGACTGGCTCAGGCCACAGCCAGGAGCCTGGTACTCCATCCAAGTTTCCCACATAAGTGGCAGGAATCCAAGTAATTGGGCCATCTTCAGCTGGCTTAGCAGGGAACTAGGTTGGTAGCCAAACACTTGAGACTTGTGCTACAAGGCAAGTTCCACACTTAGTTTAAAAGTCGAGGTACGTTAAAAAAAATATTTTATTTATTGACAGGGAGAAGTCCACACCAGATAAAGACTCTCAGCCTCAGAGAGGTGAACGGGAAGAGAGGCCAGTGGCTGACCGCAGGTGAGACCTGCCGCTCCGCAGTGTGCTCCTCCTGTTGAGTCCCTGTCCTCCACTCGGGTCCTGGCGCACACATCACAACAGAGTCTCCTCTTGACCCCAAGTCAAAGGCGGTGTCTCTTAAAGTGTGGTCCCTAGGAGCTTAGCATTAGCCCCCACAAGTACGTGAAAAAATTATGGAAAAAAATCAAACCAAACATTGAGATCATTGCATATTTTCTTTCTCATAATATTCATTTTGAATTCCCTTTGTGTGGTATTTTTTAGGAAATTATACCAACCTGACATATAGCATTTGATCTGGATGCATAAACGTTATCTGTCTACCAAGAGACTTTTCAGCTTTGCATAGCTGTCACGTGCTTTCTCTCTTCTTGCCTGTTTTCATCTCCATCAGGCCCCTATTCATCCATACACAGCTGAGTCTTTAGTCTCCTTTATAATCATGAACACACATACCTCCGTACATGAGCATGAGTAACCAGTGTTTCTCTATTCTTAAAATAGAATCATGCCTTCTTTTTCATGTCTTGCTTTCCTCACTCAACAAAATCTAACAAAATACTTCATATTAATGAGATTCAGTTCTGGTTTATACTTGTAAATGGTTGCATTTGACTTTTGCAGTGTCCTGATCATAACTTATTTCATTATTTTCCACTAATGGACATGCTGTGCTTCTAGATTTCTGCTGCTGTGAACAGCGTGATAGTTAACACCCTTGCATGTCATCTTTTGTGCTTTATTTCTAGTGGATAGATTTTATTCCTAGGAGAGAGAAGTGCATAGTTGTTTGCTGTAAAAACACACAATGCTAGTACATTTATAGGGTTGTATGTATTTTCATTTTTAATAACTGTTGCTTGCTTGTCCAAATGAGACAATATTTATTTTGACACTAATTTATATATGGAAGCTTTTCTCCTTACAACTCATTGTCATTCTAAAAATGTATAGTTGTAGGAAAGTGTAATTAGATACATAAATTCATATTGACTGTGAAATGTCCTTTACTTCACAACATGCCAATCTGTTCAAGAATATAGCTCTGCACCATCTAAGTTTGACTAATATCACACATCACAAGCAAATAAATGTTGCACTGTGAGGTGCCAACAGAGCATAAGCAAGGAAATGGAGGAAAACACCCAACAAAACAAGAAGAGACTGTCTTCAGTGCGAGTGCCACTAAATATTTCGCATTTAATAGGTAGGTAGATAGATACAGAAAAACAAACCAAAGCAAAACACAAATAAATGAACAAAACAAAACAAAAAAACCCTCCAGTCTTCATCTTGCCAGGAGCCAAATCTGATACCTTCAGTTTTCTTGTGATGTTAAACATGCAAGACCAGTTAAGGTCAAAGAATGTACTCTGGAAACAATAGCCATTCCCTTCATTTTTAAATAATGATGCAGAGGAGGGGCAAATGAGATAGGAGCTTGCTCGTGTCATCCCTTGAACCAACCCTTCCTTAATGCGCACATCTCCCAAAGGCTCATCAACCCAACAAGATATAGTTTCCTTGTGACCAGCTCAAAGTGTCATTTGTAGTTGTTGGAATATGGCCAGTTTCAGTACAGAAAGTTCAAGGAATACAAGAAGAGTAGAGGACACAAGAGCTGGGCAAGATCTGTAAATGAAAGAAGAAAAAGCAGTTTAATTATGGAAGAAAAGACACTCATAGGATGGTTGGCCCAGGCAGAGTTGCTGTGGAAGCACATTCCAGGAAAATCTTAAGAGATTACTTGAATAATAAACCATGCATTCTTTAGCAAGCCATCACGGGATTAACTACCCCTTTCCTAGGCCGGGAGCACAGGCGTTCCTTTGACGTATTTCTTTGCTTCACCCTCATAGGCAGGTTTATGCAAGGGACAGTTGTCATAAAGGGTCCATAATTTTTCAAATATCGCATTGAATTTCCCATACTTCAGATTTGCCAAACATACATTTTAGTGGTGATTTAAAAAAAAAAGAAAGAAAGAAAGAAAGAAAAAGGTCGTGATCTAGGCCAAGGTGAAAATCTGGATAGATGGGTGTGATTCTTCAGTAGGATACAAGGCTGTTTCTTGTAGACCTACAGAAGAGCAAAGAGTTCAGCCTTGACAGGACAACTATTTCATGGGATGAAAGAGTTAAATTCATTTTCAGTCCTGTTTTTTTTTTTTCCTTTAATGTGAGCAGGACATTGAATTACTGCCAGAAGCAATATCAGCACCCCAAAGGTGTAAAAATACACTTCCAACCAGAATTCTCTTCTGTCAACTCTCTGGAGAGGTGCCTGTTTTAAACCTTTAAGAGGGAGCGCAGCGCTCACGAATGAACTGCTTGCACCAAGGACCATTCTTGCAACTACAGCTCATGGCAGACAGAATCAGCTGCCCGCCCTGGCTTCTGGAACAAATCCCTCCCATGTGCTGGGCAAGTCTGAGTGTCAGGGAAACATCGTATAGAATCTTCCAGAGTAACAGCACCAGCTTGAATGGGCCCTCCTAAGTTGACAAGATACCACAGAGCCAGGTACCAAAAGACACATTTCTGTCGAGTCGCCTCAGATCAGTTATTCTTGTTCCACTTGCTGAACATTTTTTAGGGGTGACACTGTCCCTGCTGGACCTCCAGATTTTAGAAGCCAAGACCATCACCCTCAGAGGCACCAGAATTCAACTTCTCTGCCCAAAGACCACTCCAACACTAGCTTTTTTTTTATGCCTCTTGTCACTCTCATGAAATCTCTCTTTTTAAAAAAATAATAGATTACCCCAGGGCAATATTAAAAGCCACCATCGCCCCTGGGTGTGGGCGGACAAACCTGACAGAAACTCTACAAGCTGGGAGAGGTGGTGTCCTTGGCCAGCTCCAGGGCTTGGTGCACCCCCTGCACAGGGCCTGTTCCAAAGCCTGACCTAGTTGAAGGTACCCCAAATTACACAGTGGCATTGCAGCAGGGGCCAGGCATGGACCGCAAAACACAGCCTCTGAGTCCCCTAAGCCTGATTGGAAAGCGCAAATCCGTTCTGCTGCTTCCCTAGTGAAATCAGTAACTCCCTTACCATGCGAGGCACCAGTTGGCATGTTCACATTGCATGGGACACAAAATAAAGGAAGAAGTGCACCTTTCATCAAAATCACTTCATCATTGGTTAAAAAAAAAAGCAGATTTTGGGTGGATGTTTTCCAATCAGTTTTGAAAACATAAAGAAAACTTAAGTTCGTGATTGGTCACTGAACTGATGTAGAACCATGTATGGGAATATTTCTAAATGCCTCATTTCTCCTAGCCCACGTTTCGCATTGAGAGATGGGAAGCACTATGGAAATTAGCGCAAAGGCCTATTAAACAGATGATTGTTTATGTACTGTAAAGGAATGGCATGCGATCTTTGCTTCCATCAGAAATAGAGCTCAGGGAGATGGCTTATGCTTTGTATAGATTCGTTGCACAGAGTTGCTGCTGTTCCATCCCTCTGTGCAGGGTGGCATTGCATACATAAATACGCCGTGTTTTACAAAGGTACAGATCTCACACCGGATTAAGCGCATTCGCATGTGTGCCGAGGGGGGCTTGTTTCCTTCCCTTGGGACTGTATCCCATCCACCTCACTCCACAGCAGCCAGGCGCTCAGACCCACAGTCTGGGTCAGTGCAGCCTGCTGTGAAGGCAGCCCTTTGTTAAGTCCCCGGGTGCCACATCACCCCAAGTGGCAGTCCAAGGAACGGGTCTGGGGAATGAGACTCGGTGGGTCCCACCCCTTTCCTGCAGCGTTTCCCTTTCCTGTCCTGATGTGCACCCTTCCCGCCGCCCACCCCTCGTCACCGGGCCCCCTCCCGTCGCCGCCCAGGGCTTGGCCTTCGCCCCCGCGCTCGTGTCCCCCTTGGCGCCACCTGGCTCCCTGTGATCGCCCCCAGCTGGCGGGGCGCGCTGAGCCCAGGGAGCCCCGGTCCCCTGCGCGGCTTGTGAGTTAATAAACAGTTAAGTTTGGAAGACTCAGCAGACACGTTGAGGGGGAGTTACCAAGCCCAGGCAGCAAAAACATCCCGGCACATTCCTGGGGAGTCCTCGGCTGCCAGCATCTGATTAGAACCACATCTCTGGCCGGGAGTGGCCGAGCGGCTCCGAGGCTCTCCCGGCCCGCGGCTATTTAAGCCGGGCCCGCCGAGTCAGCTGCGCTGCCGCTGAGGGCTCTGGCCACGGACAAGTCATGCTCACTTCGTGGAGGCGCTAGCTCCTAACCTGTGAGTAGCTTCTTGAGCCGCTTTCCCTTTGGCTCCATTTTTACCACCCCCCTTCCCTCCTTTGCTCCCCTCCATTCCACTCCTGCCACTCTTCTTTTCCACCCCACAAGACCCCCACCCCCTTCTCCTTTGGGGCGCAGATCTTGGATTGCGGAGACTCTTAAGAAATGACACAGGGTGCTTGGGGAGAGGCGCGTTTGGGTGGCCTGCCATCGGTAGAATGCTTCCTTGGCATGCATTTACTTTGGGGGGGGGGTCTGATTCCAGACGCCCAGCTTGTGACATTGAATAATCGCCTCCTTTTGTGCGTGTGTGTGTGTGTGTGTGTGTATGCGCGTGTGTCGCTGCTTTAAGAACCCGCGGGCAGCCGTGGTGGAAAGGCTGTTGTGGCTGCCGACCGCCAAATTAACTCCTCGAAGGGTGTTTATTTTTGCCGTGTGACAAAGCCTAGGACTCGGTTGGTGCCCAAGAGCCAGCACACTCTTGCTGGTGACTGACAACATATGGCATGGAAATGCGCACTTGGGACTACACCGGCATTCCTCAGAAGGTGTCTGCCCAAGGAACTTAAACTTGTTTTCAATCC
This sequence comes from Ochotona curzoniae, assembly GCF_017591425.1. Lineage (NCBI taxonomy): Eukaryota > Metazoa > Chordata > Mammalia > Lagomorpha > Ochotonidae > Ochotona > Ochotona curzoniae. The sequence goes on along the minus strand of NW_024465582.1, from coordinate 18,458,058 downwards.
CCAAAGCCGGGAGCGGAGTGTAAATAGCAGCTGCCTGCCCGCAGTGAGGTGGCTGGAAAAGGAGTCAAAATACTTGGAGAGGGAGGGAACGTGAGTGGGTTAAGCAGGGAGCCCGGGTCAACACAGCGGGTTTTCATGGCATAGTGCTGACTCTGTGGCTTGTCTCTGGAGACGTTGCTTTTTGACTTCATTCCTAGCCTGGAATTCAGGTCGGTTGTTGATTTCAGCAGGGAGCTGTTGGCGTCTAAAAGGAAATATAACTGGATTAGAAACACTTAGAGAATCTGGAGGCGGTATCTCCGCCACATCCACCCCCTCAGCCACTGCTCTTTCTTTGGAGTTTTGTGTTTGAAAGAGAGGCAACTCTGTCAACCCAGAGAACAGAGACAAGCTTACAGACACGTGGAAAGACTTAAAAACCCAAAGGCGACTTCATGAATAGTCAATGTTGCTAATGACCCATAGAATGACTTCATAAAAATACTTCTGGCTCTAATCAGGCAAAAGAGGGGTGTGGGTGAGAAGGTGCTGAGACATAATTCCACCGGGGAGGAAGCGACTACAGAAAAGCCTTGGAGGTGCCTGATAAGGTTCCTGCAATGGCTTAGATGAGACGCCTAATTGATCCTTTTTACAACTGAACTTGGCTCCCCACACAGCCGCATCTGCTGGCTGGAGGGAGAGCAGGAACTAGCAGCGCAGGGGAAACCATTAGAGCTACAGAGTGACTTGCCGCTCGGCTGGCCTCTCATACCAGCAGCCTGATCCTTCGTCAGGCTGCCCTTCTCAGAGCCACCATCACTCCCCTCAATTAAGGGAACTGGGTCTCAGTAAGAATTGTAAGGAAGGCAGATTGCCTGGAGTATTCTCCAGTGCTGGAGGTCATGAGCTCTTTATCTGAGGATTTTTTTTTCTCTTTGCTGAAATGTTGGGTATGTGGAAATATATCGTGTCACATTTCCCGCACCCCATGGAGGGTGGCGAGTGGGAAGTCTCTAAGACGCAGCACCGAAGAGCTTTCCGTGGTCTTTCTAACATGCATTTCTGGGACAGGCCGCTTCTTCCAGATTCTTGACCACTTTCTTCCTAAGCCTGATTCTGGCAATATGAAACACCTGGGTAACAGGATGTGGCCCTTTAAAGTCCTATCTGTGCTTCTATGTTAATTCTGAAGTTGAAGTTGTCCAGCTGAAATGTACCGAAATCACACGGAGGTAAAATATCTTTAACATCAGCTCTGTATATTGAGAGAAGCCCAACTCATGGCAGTGTAGCCTGACAGGATCAATCCTGTGAGGCTTCCAAGTCTCCTGCTGGAGACTGTCAACAGGCAAGGTTCTGGTGAGAGACAAACCATGCCAGAGGTGGCCACAGCCCCAGGCCTCTTGCTGCCTTTCACCCAACACAGTGGGATAGCAGTGAAGCGGGGTGGGATCTGAAGTCCCATTGAGTGGGTTCAGATCCCATCACCTGAGCAGCTGGTTCTGTGACCTTGGACAGCATTGCATATTTATTGTGCGCTGCAGCTTTCTTATCTGGGGGAGTCAGAGGACCCAGCCCAAGATTGTTGTGAAGACAGTTAATCTAATACATTTAGAAACCTTTATCTGATTTGGGAGCTTTGGCTTGTCTGAGTCTTGTGTTTTTTTGTGAAAACTCAAGGCAAGAGGAGAGTTTCTTCATCCTACCTGAAAAATGCTAATCATTCAAGCACTTCAGTAATAACAAAGGCGGCATGTCTGCCTGTCTTCATGCTAGAATGGACAGGCAGCTACTGTCTGTTCCCAGTCCGCTGTTTGGCTTGGTCAGAATGACCTCCACCGGTCTCCCGAAACCTTCCCCACACTCTCTGAGACTCCCGACAGAGAAGCAGCCCCAGTTCTCCCTGAAGTCAGCATTCTAGCAGGAGGAAGTGGGAAGGGAGGGACCACCCTGACTGCCCTGAGCCATGTGGCTGGAAATAAAAACTCTTCAAAAACGCATGTGGGGCCCCACACTCTCATTACCCGCAAAGCTGGGCAGGTGGCCATGCCTAGTGCCCTTCCCGCATCCTTCTCGTACTTTCGAAGGAAGTCTGCTTCACCAGAACAGGCAGGATCTGAACAAATTGCTTCCTGGTCCAAAAATTGTAGTAACCAAATAGAACCTCTTCTCTACTCGCATTGCCCTTTTCATATTCTCCCAACATGTTTTAATCGTGATACTCAGTTTTCTAGTCCTTGATGATCTTCACATCATCTGAATACCAAAATGACCACGCAATTTCAGGAATGTAAGAAACCTGGCGGTTTTCACCTGCAGTCACAGCTTCTCCAAGCTGACTAGGGACAAGTGACCTCTGACTGCTTTCAGCTGCTGACAAGTCCGAGCAAACAAGGCTCACTGAGTTTGGAGCTGGAGGGAACTTAGCAAGGAGCTGAATGCATGAGGGCTGTGCACTTCCATTTTTACGGAAATACAGAACCCAGGGAAGAGGTGAAATAGAAGGTGACAATCCCACAACAGTGAGTTTTGAAACTCTGTTCAATTTGAAAAAAAAAAAAAATTGGTGATGGATACTATGTAGGGTTAATACTTTCTCTTGGCAATAATGCCTTGTTTCTTCCTAGCACTCTGATGCAGACTGTTACTAAGAAACAGAGTTATGGTTCTGTGTGACAGGTGTCTGCTTCATACAGGTTTGCATTGGACCAATTCAGCCTTTCAAAACTGGGCACTGGCTAATTTGCTGTGTCTTTCACAGCTGGCAAGAAATCAAGGCGGACAATGGTTCTCAAAGTGCTGTCCAAAAGAGCAGCACATGGTATCACTTGTGCTGTCTTCCTCCCCACCCTATCCCAGGTCTTGTACCCAACTTGAGCAGGAGGGCCTATACATCTGCATTTCAACACGCCCTTCACATGACCCATGAGAAGCTTTTGCAGTTCAGCTGTTTTTTGACTCAGTTGTTCAATGGAAAGCATAATCAAGTATTTTTTAAATTAACATTTAATTTGTTTCTATTTGAGTTGCTGAAAGGAGAGACACAGAGGTCTTCTATCTGCTGGTTCACTCCCTAGATGGCCAAAATGGTCAGAGCTGAGCATATCCGAAAGCAGGATCCAGAAGCTTCTTCTGGGTCTTTCACCTGAGTGCAGTCATGGTCCCGTGGACTTGACCCATTCTCTGCTGTTTTCCCAGTCCATAGGCTGGGAGCTGGATAGGAAGTGGAGTGGCTAGGACATGAATGGGGCCCGTGTGGGATGCCAGCACCACGGGTGGAAGTTTAGCTTCCTGTGCCTCCGTGTCTGCTTGCTAATCAGGTATTTTAATTCTTGTAATCATGATAACCATAAGGCAAAAGTATTGAAAGGCATTTCAGTGACAGATGCATAGACCTAGGACATCTTCCCTGTATTTTGTGTACTTCTTTTTGAAGATTTATTTATTTTTACTGCAAAGTCAGATAAACAAAGAGGAGAAACAGACAGGAAGATCTTCCATCTGATGATTCACTCCCCAAGTGAGCGCAACAGCTGGTGCTGTGCAGATCCAAAGCCAGGAGCCAGGAACTTCCTCCAAGTCTCCCACACAGGTACAGGGTCCCAAGGCCTTGGGCAGTCCTCGACTGCTTTCCCAGGCCACAAGCAGGGAGCTGGATGGGAAGTGGGCTACAAGGATTAGAACTGGTGCCCATATGGGATTCCAGTGTGTTTAAGGCAAGGACTTTAGCCTCTAGGTCAGCACACCAGGCCTGAGTATTGCTTTCTTGATCCCAGGAAAAAGCAGTGTACTCTGTCCTTGTGTCTTATCATCTCTCTTCTAAATCCGTTTCCCCCTACTGGGGTTTTACAGAGTATAAGTAATCTCCATTTATTAGGAGACAATCCTAGTTACTTTAAAAACAAAGATTCTAGTAAAAACTGATCATTACTGAGCCAGATGGTTCCCTCTAACCTATAAAGCTTTTTAATTTTGTTTTTCATGTTGTGTTCAAAAGTACAGATGAAGGCCTTTCTGTAAATTAATCTATTGCATTTAGCTTTTATTGAGCTTTATGTCTTATGGAACACTGTTCTATGCTCCCATTTGACTTTCATGTTAATTGACTTGTGATAGAAAAGATATCCATTTACTACTTCTAATAAGATCAGTAGTCATCAGCTTGCTCAAGGTCATAAAGTGGTAGAGCGAGATTCATGCATGAGGCTTTATGATTTGATCCTGATGTTTATCTGAATGTGTACTAAGTGCCTAAATGTAAAGAATGGTGCTAAATGGCCAATGGAAAAAAACACTCAGTAAGTTCAAATCTATTCAAAAGTTCACATCATGTGAGGCAAGAACTTAAGAATGTAGGCTTCAACTGACCTGTGTTGGAAAGGTGACTCTGCCATATCTCAGGCATGTTATTCAATGTCTCTCATCCTTAGTTGCCACACCACTCGGCAAAACAATCTTAGGAATGGCCAGTGTGTCGCAGAGATCCTATCTTTAAAAACAAAAAAGTATTTATTTACTTCAAAAGTCAAGAGGCAGAAAGAGAGGGAGAAACAGAGAAACACAGCCAGATGTTGGATCACCCCCAGAACAGCTATGGCTGGATCATGCGAAGCCAGGAACTCCATCTGGGTCTTTATGTAGGGGGCAAGGGCCCAATCATGTGGGTCATATGTTGCTGCCTTGCACGGCACATTAGCAGGAAGCTAGATCCCAGGCAGGGCAGGGCAGCTAGGACTCCAAAGGACCCTCCAATATGGAACGTCATCTCCAGAAGTCACATCACATTGAAAATTGCAGGGATTTGATGCAGGAGAAGACAACATAGGGTAGTAGTCAAGAGTTTATACTCAACTACAAATGACTGTAACAACACACTTTATCATCTAAGAGAAGATGTGTGTAACATCTGAGCCTCATTTCCCACTTCATTAAAATGACTTGCTTCAAAGCTAAAATTAAAAGAAAATATTTATTTATTTATCAGTGCAGCGTCTATTTCAGCATGTACCTGTTCTGGGACTAATTCTCAGTGCAGCAACTAAGCTATTTACAAAAGGATCATGCTCTCACTGAGATTTAGGCGTGTTAAAACTATAGAAGTGAACATGGTCACACTGAAATTAGATTGACATTCCTATAGACCTTGAAATTATTTAATGTGGGTGTCACACAGAAAAACATGACAGTAGAGAGACACAAATGCTAACTTTGTGTTTAAGATGTATTGATTTGAAGGGAAAATTGGCAGAGAGATCGTCCATCTGCTGGTTCACTCCTCAAATGGCTATGACAGCGGGGGCTGGACCAGACCAAAAGCAGTAGCTCCATCTGGGCTTTCTGTGTAGATGCCAGGCACCAAAGCACCTGGGCTATCAGCTACCATCTCCCCAAGGCGCATCTGCAAGGAGCTAAGCAGGAAATCATGCAGCCAAGGCTCAAATTGGTGCTTCTATGGGATTGACAGCACTCCATTTCATTTTCCATGAACTTGTTGAATTTCCCATGAAAAATTGTTCTCTGTTTGAGGATCAGAATCACAGTCATTAGATCTGAAAATGCTCAAATGCCTGTTCTTTGTGGGAAATTCTAAGCTGTTTTTTAGTTTCACCAGCATTGGGTTATGTTGTTACTTGGTTTGGGTTGTCACCATTTTTCTTACCTTCAAAATTAAACACTTGAAATACAATCCCACTTTAAACATGGGAAACAAACATGTAACTGATGGAAAAGGCTCTTTCATCAATAGTTAGTTGATATTAAGCAGGTTCAATATTGATTTCTGTCTACAAGGTTCAACTATAGCTAAGGCTCTTTGAAAGCAACGACAGGTAACTCATGTTCCAGTTGTCTTCAGAAGGCTACTTTGAAGCAAAGATTCTTTTTCTTTTTTAAGATTTGTTTTTATTACAAAGTCAGATATACAGAAAGGAGGAGAGACAGGAAGATCTTCCACCCGATGATTCACTCCCCAAGTGACCACAATGGCCGGTGCTGCGCCAGTCTGAAGCCAGGAGCCAGGAACTTCCTCCAGGTCTCCCACACAGGTACAGGGTCCCAAGGCTTTGGGCCGTCCTCAACTGCTTTCCCAGGCCACAAGAAGGGAGCTGGATGAGAAGCAGGGAGTTGGGTTCAGAACCAGTGCCCATATGGCATCCCAGTGTGTTCAAGGCGAGGACTTTAGCCACTAGGCCACGGCACCAGGCCCAAGGCAAAGATTCTTGTTTAACTGCCTGAAAACTTGTTCTTTAAGGTTTCTAACTTATCTAGCCATCTACAGTTTCCAAGGAGTAAAAGTTATAATTGAAAGTTGGAAACAAATATACTTACCTAACATCTGCTAGGGGATAGAGCAAAGGACAGCTATTCAACTGATTCAGCATTTTATTATAATCAGTGGTGCCACAGAAAGAAAAAGCTATTAGTACAATAATGGAGTTGATCTTTAAAGGAACAACAGAAGTCAGAAAAGCAAAAATGGAAAGCAAAATGCATTCTAAGCAGAAGCATGTAAGTAAATCAGGTGCTGAGTGAAAAACCTTCCCAAGAATACCAAATGGCCAGTTTTTCCAAAAAAGGAATTCAGATGGTATAGAGCTAAGTAAGAGATGATTATTGAGAAAAGAGAGATGGATATCAAATCAAAAAAAATTAAATGTGTACTTGCTAAGTAGATCTCTTCTTTAAAGCACTATAACAAGTAAAAATGCCCACTCAGGTGAATGAACCAGGTTATACTGGCAAGAAAGATTTGACTAGAAATTGCACAACAGTTTAAGAGGAACCTGTGCTTCCTTAAAAAAATTACCAAAGTAGAAATGAGTGACTCATCTAGTGATTAAGATACCCACATTCCACGAGAATGCCTGGGTTTGATTTCCACCTAGTTCCTAACTCCAGCTTTCTGCCAATGCAGACCATGGGAAACAGCAGTGATCGCTCGAATAGTTGGGTTGCTAGAACCCAGATGGAAGACAAGGATGGTCCTGTTGGCACATAGCTCTAACCCAGGTCAGCTCTGGGCATTACCAGCATTTGATGAGTGAATCAAATGGGTGGTAGCGTACTTTTTCACTCCCACTCGCATTTTCTTGACAAATAAAAATAATGATGAAAAAAAATCAGTAGAGAGACTAGTATTTTCCTTACCTAATATTAAGAAGCAGAAGGGAAAATCCCTGTTTTAAGTACAATACTTTTTTCTTTCTTTCACCAAATAATATAGTACCTTGAGAAATGGGGCAAAATTTTCTGGCCTCAAAAGTTTCCTTAAGTTGAGCCATGGTTCTGCATGAATCAGAATGCAACAATGTTTAGTGGCAAAAGTGAGGAAAAGGTCCAACTTCTGTGTGAGGCTCACGGAGACTCCCTTAGGAGTACACCTGCTGAGTGTACTGAATTGGTACGAGCGTGAGTAGGAGATGGCAGTAGGTACTACAGGCTAGGATGCCAATGCCCGAAGACACAGCATGTCGGTGTATCTGGCGAACATCCCTGCACAGCACGTGGTAGGCATATGACTCTAGAGTCTGCAGTCTGGCTAGGGAGGAGTTTGAGTATGCACTTGAGTGCAGATGTGGGAATTGGACACTGATGCATGATTTTATACAAAATTCAGAATGCTAGGAGGCCATTAGGGAAATTCTACAAAAACTTGCCTGTAAAGAGAAGTCAGTTACAGTGCAATGCCTCAAAAATATTTCCATTGCACCATTTAAAGAAGACGGGAAGAAGAATTTTTCCCTGCAAAGCTTTTTGTTTGTTTGTTTTGCAGTTTGGGTTTATTTAATGAGAAAGTAATAGGAGGCGGGGAGGCAGAGAGAGAGAAGGAAGAATACAGAGAGAAAAAGAAAGAATATATTCCATCTGCTGGTTCACTTTCCAAATAGCGCAGTATCCACAGCAGAGCTAGGCTGAAGCCAGGAGCCTGAAGTTCCAACTTGATCTTCTGCATGAGTAGCAAAGCCTTAATACTTCAAATACTTGGTATCTTGTCCTGCCTTTCCAGGTAGGAATTTGGAAAAGAAGCAGAATAGCCAAGGCTCTTGTATAGCATGTTAGCGTGGCAAACAGTGACTTGACCCACTGAGCCATAATGGTAGCTAGCTCCCAACAAAGAATTTTCCTTACTTGTTTTGTTTTGTCTGGCTTTTTTTTGTTGTTGTTGTTGTTGTTGCTTCATTTTGTTTTTCGGCGGGGGAGTGGGAGGTGTGGAAAGTGGAGACAGAAATATGTTTCATCAGCTCATTCATTCCCCAGATGGTTACACTGCCAGGGCTGGGCCAGATCGGAGCAAGTAGCTTCTTCCAGGGCTCCCATGTGGGTGCAGGGACCCAAGCCCTGAAGTCTTCTGCTTTATCAAGCCATTAGCAGGGAGCTGGATTGGAAGTGGAGTAAGTAGGAGCTTGAACAGACACAACAAATGCCAGTGCTGTAGACACGGGTAGAGTGGGTCAGGCAACAATACCAGCTCCAGTATTTTAAATAAATATATTAACATATGCGTAGACAAGATGGAAAAAGAAACAACTATGAGTGGCCAACTTGTCAGGAACAATTTATATATAAAGTGGTGAGGAGGAGGGGTGTAGAGTGGCAATGAGGCAAGGCTGGGAGAAATGCTGAAACTCAGGATATGGTGGGAAGGGAGAAGGGGTATGAAGTTAAAGCATAGTTAAGGAAAAATAGAGGAACAGATATTTGCCTAATTCAGTAGACTTGTGAATAATGTAAGAGAAAACCTGGGCCCAGCACAGTAGCTTAGTTGCTAAAGTCCTCGCCTTGCATGTACCAGGATCCCATATGGGCACTGGTTCTCATCCTGGGAGCCCCGCTGCCCATCCAGCTCCCTGCTTGTGGTCTGGGAAAGCAGTCAAGAACGGCCCTGCACCTACGTGGGAGACCCAGAAGAAGCTCTTGGCTTCTGGCTTTGGATCAGCTCAGCTCCAGCTGTTGAGGCCACTTGGGGAGTGAATCGGCAGATGAAAGATCTTCCCGTCTCTCCTTCTCTATGTGTATCTGACTTTCAAATAAAAATGAATAAATCTTTCTTTAAAAACGTAATGAAAAAAAGTTTAAGAGAAAATCTTAGCTTCAAGCTAAGCTGCAGACAACACCGTAGTGGCTTTTAGGCATATGCATTACAAAATGAATTCTATGATTCTTTTCCCAGTTAGCATCTAGTGAGCAAATGGCTAGCTTTCTACACAAGAACTCTTTCATGGAAATGATGGGCACAACCATGTTATTATAGGATCTGAGCTCATGCTTCCTGCAGCAAACTGTTGTGGAGGGCCGAAACTATCTGGGATGCTGATCAAGACCATTTTCTTGATGGGGGTTGACATTAACCAAGCGCTACCTGGTATTCCCCGGGTAATACTCTGCTGTGAGGTAGTGCTCTTTAACCAAAGCCAGCTGTGGGGGCCCCTGCTTACATTTTCATAGGATTGTTTCATGAAATGTGAGATACAGTAGTTTGGCCTGATCAGAAAGCGATCTTATTGTATTCTTATAAAAGCTGGTCATTTGGAGTGCACCAGACCTTGTTTGGGTCCAGGATATAGACATTCACGTCTCCTTGGAATTCCTGACTCCGCTGCAGAGGCAAAAGGGGCCACATGCACACAGTGTTTCCTGCTGGTGTTTATGAAGAAAGTGTTGATTCAGAACTTTGGATTTTAAGATAACTTTGCAGGAAACATCACGGATCCTCTTCAATGACTTCATGCGTTACACAATTCTTCCCGTCCCTCTGCAACTGTCACGCAAATGCTCTCTTAAATTGTAAAATGGTTACAAGAGACTTGGAAGCATTAAACATCCCTCATCTCACTTGTATTTAAAACTGTCTAAGAAGTTAATTATCCCTTAACAACAAAATTGGCATCTTTCTGAGGTTGGTACCAAAAACAATTTGTATAGAATTTCCTTAAAACAATCCTACTCAGTATGCTTTCTCTTACTAAATCAATACTATTAATGACAATGAAGCTTTTCCTTCAAAATGTTTTGTAATGGTTGTGTCACCTGCTTTTTCTTTTTCCTCTACCTAGACTGTAACTCCCGTGAGGGTGCAGACCGTAACTCCCATCACGTTATTCAGAGAGTAATCCAGAGTGTGGTACGCAGTAGGCAGTCAGTCAACAGTAACACCGTGACTGGGGGAATGAGTGACACAAGTCACCCTCATTTGCAATGTTAGTTGCAATTAATTATGGAGAAATCAGTGGAAAACTTCACCTTGCTTTATCATCTGTTGCTGTATTACATTTCTGAGTCTGCCCCTCCTGCCCCACCTCTTCAACTGTAACGTTCTGTATAATGAGCAATAACCATATGTTCTGCTAGTTTATATCTGCTCAGGGCCAGAGAATGGTAGACAAGCTGTTACTGAAATTCACCAGATGGTATGGTCTACCTAACTCTCTGGCTTTACTTCTACCACTGGAGAAGCTGTTGTGCCTATCTACATCTATCTGATCTGGAGGCTGTAATCAACTGTAATTTTTTTCAACCAAATATTTCAGCATTATTTTCTGGCTAGTATTTCACCCAAGGAGAATTCCTTGCTTTTCCTTGGTTTTTCCTTTTAAAAATATGCACAACACTGTGCCTTAAATAAGAAAATTTGAGGAAAATAGAGGAGATCTTTTGACTCAAGAAAGGATAACCAAATCTTTTGGACTTAACACACATTATGCACAGATTCAAGAAACCTGCTTGTTAGATTTGCCTATGAAGCTGTAGATTAGATGTGCTATGCAGGACCAGCATTGTGGCTCAGCAGATTAAACTAGCACCTGCAGTGCTGATATTCTCTGTGGGCACCAGTTTGAATCCCAGCTGCTCTGCTTCAATCCCACTTCCTGCTAATGTGCTTGGGAAGTCAGCGGAGGTTGGCCCAAATAGGCTAGATCCCTATACCAACATGGGAGACCCAGATGAATCTCTGGCTTCCACCCAGCCCAACCTTATCCACTGCAACCATTTAAGGAATCAATCATCAGGCAGAAGATTCGCTCTCTTCTCTCTTTCTCCTTCCACCCCTCCCTCTTTCTCTCTCTAACTCTTTCAAATAAATAAATCTTTTTTTTTTTTAAAGAAAAGATATGATATCCTTTGCACTCTTTATAATACTGAGGTTAGGATATCAATTCATTATTGTGTGTACAAACCCCCACATGGTAATGACCCCCAGGCTGGAAGATGTTCAAAGAGTAACAGAAAGCAGATTTTCTCTAGTCTTACTTATTATTTGTTTTAAAATGTATTATTACATTTTTAGTATAGCAAAAGCTTCTTTCAATAGCATTTGATAGGCAGTTAATGATGTCGCACCTGCTGGTTCACTCCCCAAATGTCCCAGGCCTGGATAAAGATGATGCTAGGCAACAGGGGATCGTGTATGTCCTCCGTGTGGGTTGCAAGAAATCAAGCACTTGGCCCATCCCCTGCTGCCTCCTAGAGTGCGGTAGCAGGAAGCTGGATCAGAAACTAAGGCATGTCGAGCTGGGGCTTGATGAGCTGCACCACGGTGTCCACATAAAACAATCTGACGGCTTTTAGAATAAAACAAAGCATGTGTTCTATGGATAAGTTATTCAAAAATGTATAAGAAGTAGTAATTGTTCTGTCATTCTACTTCCACTCTGCTTAGCCACCATTTTCTTGGCATTGATCTTTGTAGATTCTAATTATGTGAAGAAATGTATAAAATAGGAACATGCTGTATATCCTGCTTCAAGCAAAAAACCATAAAAACAGTATTTACATCAACAAAGTTAACTTTTGCAAAAGATTTTGGCTGGGCCCAGGGCAATGGTCTAGTGGCTAAATAAATCCTCACCTTGTGGCCACCAGGATGCCTTATGGGCACCAATTCATGTCCTGGCTGCTCCACTTCCTATGCAGCTCCCTGTGGGGGATGGCCCGAGGCCTTGGGGCCCTGTGCCCATGTGAGAGACCCAGAGGAGACTCCAGGCTCCTGGTTCTGGATCAACTTAGCTCCAGCCACTGTGACCACTTAGGAAGTAGACCAGCAGACAGAGGATCTTTCTCCTCTTTGTGGATCTACCTTTCCAATAAAAAATGGATGAATCTTAAAAAAAAAAAAAGGTAAGATGATTTTGGCTATTTTTATAATTTTGCTATTGCTTATATTTTAAATATCATTTTATTTATGTAAACTTTTTTGAAGTGACATTAGGGAAGTCTCTTTTAGGATGAAGTAGACCTTAGAATGAAATTTCTAAACTAGAAGGGCCTTTGATTTAAAAAAAATATATGTAAGACACTTTGTTTATTTGATGTTTGAGGGTCACTGAGCATCCTAGCTCAGCAAATGGGGTAACCTTGGATCTAACATTTGAGATCGCTAGACCTTAACCTTTCAATGAAAAGGCTGTTTTCAGAAGATTAGCCAAGTATTTAAATGAAAGAAACCAACTGTGTTGAATCAGTCACTCAAGTGGCAGACCCCTGTATCTGCCATGCTAACAAAGCTATGTGACTCTGATGCCACATCGCTGTGCTCAGGCTTGCTACCCCCACTCCCAACCTCCATCACTGCTTAAAACCTTAAACTCAGTCTTCTCAGTACTAGACAAGATTGAGTCCTGTAAATGCACCCTACTGCGGCTTGATCTACCTTTCGGCATTTTGCTGGGTTTGCCCTGGCACAGCCTCTGCATTCTAGCAAAGCTGACGTGAATATCTTCCATGCAGTGCTGTTGTTTCTTCTTTCCCAGATGTATTTTCTGGCTACTGCACATCCTACCCATAGTTTGGAAACTAGCTTCATTGTCTGTTTTGTCTGTATTGTTCTAAAGCAGAGAATGTCAAACGTGAACCTCAGATGTGTCTGAGATGCGGAAGGTTGCTTAGTTTCAACTTGCTCACTAGGCATGGTTTAGCCCTTCCTGGAGAATTAAAAAGGAGAATCTTAGCATCATGCCTGGTAGAGTAAGTGTTTAGTAAATTTACCTTTTACAAATACAATATTCCCTCTAAAGATTATTTTCTTCTTCTTTTTTTTAAAGATTTATTTATTTTTATTGGGAACACAGTTATACAGAGGAGGAGAGACAGGAAGAGCTTCTGTCCAATGTTTCACTCCCCAAGCGGTCGCAATGGCCGGAGCTGAGGGAATCCGAAGCCAGGAGCCAGGAACTTCTTCGTTTCTGGGTCTCCCATGCAGGTGCAGGGTCCCAAGGCTTTGGTCTGTCCTCGACTGCTTTCCCAGGCCACAAGAAGGGAGCTGGATGGGAAGCTGGGCCACTGGGATTAGAATCAGTGCCCACATGGGATCCTGGCGTGTTCAAGGTGAGGACGGACCTTAACCACTAGCTATCGCGCTGGGCTCCTACTTTCTAAGGACACTTTTTAAGGAGTCTGCTCAACTGTGCATTTCCCTGTCTGCCTGACTCTGCTCTCACCTCTTCCTAAGAGTGCTCATCTTCTCAAAGACTGTGCTCCATTTATGTTTTTCCCCCTGCAAGAATATAAGCCCTGTAAGGAAACAGATCTCCATTTGTATCAGTGATGCGCCCCAGTCTCTAGAAGGATGACATGTGTATGGTAGGAATCTAGATTTATTGCATGAATTAATTTGCTTGTCAAGGATGAAAATTTATTTTCTACTTTTAAGGTGTGAAGTGGCTTGGAGCAGGAAACAACCACAAGACCCCATGTGCCCTGAACCACAAGACTGTCAGTAGCTCAAGGCCTTTCTCGGTGTTCTAATGTTCAAGGCCTTGGAAGAGAAATTTAGAGTAGCCAGCTAGTGACTTACCATTTATAGAGTCATACTGGCGAGGCACTGTGTAAAATTAGATATTATGCGTCAACAAGTATGGTATTTATTTTTCCCCTTGAAGAGAATGTCTAAGATGGTGATGCAGATATAGAATGGAAATAGGGAGGGGAAGGTGGGTGGAGAGCAGGTGTTTGGTACAATACTTAAAGACACTGCGTGGGGTATCTTCATCTCATGTCGCAGTGCCTGGGTTTGAGTCCTGATTCTGCCTCCCATTCCGGCTTTCCCTCACAAGCTCTCTGGGAAGCAGCAGCAGGTGAAGGCTCAAGTACTTGAGCAGGCCACCCACTTGGGAGACCTGGATTGAGTTTCTGGCTCCTAACTTTGGCCTGGGTTAGCCTCAGCTGTTGCAGGCACTTAAAGAGTGAATCAGCAGTTGGAAATTTCAATCTATCTCTGATTCTCTCCCTCTGTCCCTCTTTCTGCCTTTCAAACAAATATAATAAATATAAGAGGTGGGGGGGGGAATGAATGAAAGTTATGGTAAGCGACCTCAATGCTGGAGAGAATGAGAAGAAAATGTTATCTACATCCCACATTTAATAATTAGCCTTAAAAATAAGCTTTGATTGTTTTAGAGGGAATAAACAAATTTATTATTTTCCTCTTTGCTTTTCTTGGTGGAACTAATTATTTAAATACTTCTATTGTATATTGGTTAAGGAAAATATGGCTCTATTTAAAAAAAAATACCATTGCAACAGTAGACATTTTCCTGATTTCAACTTTCACTGTAGCATAATGCCTCTGTGGGGTGTGGAAGAGCTTGAACACTATTTTTTGAGGATTTGTCTTAACTTTCTTGTCTGCAATATTGAGTCTTTTTAATAAAGATAGGATTAGGAACTTAATAGTGGCTTTCAAAGAAGACTTGTCTGTGCATAGAGCTGCGCAGTTCAGTTAAGGAAACAAATGATCTAATTGCATTTTCTAATGGTAAAAATCGCTGGAAAAGAGCAGAGCCACCAGGGAGTGAATTCTTCTAAAGCTTCAGGAACAAATTCAAACTATCTTTGCTCCGTGGCTGCAGCAGACACCATAAAGGCGGGCAGCACAGAGCCCCTGTCTAATCTCTCACGTACTTCCCTGTTGTTCCGAGGCATTAGGGCGTCTGTGGCTGAGCGAAGGCAGGTTTTGCAACAGGTGATTAGTGGTTCAGAGAACAGATGAGACTGCACGAAAAGAACATAAAATCTATTGAAAACAAATTGCTCAAAGATTACATTTTTTTGAATCAAGGAAGTTTTCTTTATAGGGAGTAACTGGTGTTGGCATTCTTGTGTAGTCCAACCAGAAGCCTTTTGTGGTTGGAGATTATATATATATGTATGTATCTTGATTAGAGATATAGATCTTATAAAGGGTCTGAAATCTCAATTGAAACCAAGCGAAGTAGTATACCCTATGGCTCCATTCCTATGAGATTTTACTCTCATGGGAGAACCTTACAAATGCCAGAGTGCCGTCCCTCTCATCAGTCATCTTACCAAGGTAATGGAAAGTAAGGAGAATGCTGAGCACCCCTCAGGCCTGGGCGAGGAGGGACCCTCATCCCCTCTCCTCTGCTTACTCTGGAGGAGCCTTGCAGTTAGCACAGACTCCTGCTGTGGAATCAGCCCTTGACAGTTTCAGTGATTTGTGTTAACTTTGGAGTGCCAGGGAGCTCAGGTTTGCACATAATAAATGAAGAAAAGGTGTACTCCTCATCATAACGTCTAGGTAGTATCCTGAGAGCTGGAAGATAACGTCACAACTTGTTTTTGAAGCTCTTGTTTATCTGAGAGGCAGAGAGAGGGGTGAGAGCAGTAGGGGGTGAGATCTCACCTCCTGTTTCCCTCCCTCAATGCCTGTTGTTCAATCCAAGTCTTCCTTGTTGATTCTTGAACTATCTACTGCCTCCCAGAGTGTGCCTTAGCAGGAAGTAAAATCAAGGAGCAAGGTCAGGGATCAAATCTGGCATCTTCAATATCTGATGTGAGTGCCCCAGCTAGCCTTAAAACTGCAGGCCAGGGCCCGATGCGGTAGCCTAGCAGCTAAAGTCCTCACCTTGCATGTGCTAGGATCCCATATGGATGCCGGTTCTAATCCCAGTGGCCCCACTTCCCATTCAACTCCCTGCTTGTGGTCTGGGAAAGCAGTTGAGGATGGCCCAGAGCCTTGGGACCCTGCTCCCTCATGGGAGATCTGGAAGAGGCTCTGAGCTCCTGGCTTCAGGTCAGCGCAACTCTAGCCATTGTAGCCGCTTGGGGAGTGAATCATCGGACGGAAGATCTTCCTCTCTATCTCTCCTCCTCTCTGTATATCTGACTTCTCAATAAAAATTTAAACATAAATCTTTTTTTAAAGATGTTATAGAAACTGACTTCCTGTAAACTTCTTTATATTAGGACCAATGTTTAGTGTTTGGGGGTCACATAGGGGCGGTTTTTCCGGAATGCAAGATTCTTTGAATTATTCTTCCAGACTTAATAGTGCCTGTATGCCAACTGTTTTTTGTTTTGTTTGTTTTGTTTCTTTTTATTGGAAAGACAGATTTACAGAGAGAAGGGTCTTGTGTCTGCCGATTCACTCCCCAACTGCCTGCAATGGCTGGAGTTGAGCCAATCTGAAGCCAGGAGCCAGGAGCTTCTTCCAGGTCTCCCATGAGGCTGCAGGGACCCATGGTTTTGGACCATCCTCCACTGCTTTCCCAGGCCATAAACTGGGAGCTGGAAGGGAAGTGGAGCAGCCAGGACACGAACTAGCACCCATGTGGAATCCTTATGTGCAAGGCAAGGATTGGGCCACTATCGAGTCAGGCCCCTGTCTGCCAACTTTGTTCATCTTGTACTTACGCAGCAGCAACTTTTTAAGAGATTTTTATTTTTTTTTTATAATTTTAAATAGAATTTGAAAAAAGTAGGCTAGCTGTTTTAGGATTTTTTAAGATTTTTCAGAAATGTTCATATTTGTGGCAGGATTACTAAACTGCCTTGAAAAGCAATACAAGTTAGCAGATTCAGCTATTTCTCTTGTGTATCTGAAGTTTCTCTTACTCTCACTAGGGATTTTTTAAACATATCAATCTATCTAATTTGGCCCAAGACCAAAGTAAGCAAATGACCTTTACAATATTTTGTCTGGAAGGGCTGTCCTAGCTTTTTAGATAGCATTCTGGAAACTGCCTAACTTTCAATACTCTGGGACACTGTGTTGGAAAGAGGAGCCTGGTTAAAGGGTTGCTAGCTTTTTGTAAATGTAACTTCAGCAAATGCATAGAATAGCCCTTGATATTTTTTAGATGACTACTTTTCCTCCACATTATTTGAAAGTAACTTAGTCTGCTAAGGAAAAGGCAGCTAAATCATGAAGAATCATCTCTGACTGATAATTGCTATATTGTGCATGGAAGACAACAGGAAACAGCAAGCAATTTTTAGAATAATAAATCATTTTAAACTATTGGGGCCAGTGGGGTCACCAGCATTCTTGGAGATGAAGCCTCAATGTCCTCTTGGCTATAGCTGTCTTACCTAACTGGAATGGATCATATCAGGCACGGCACTGTGTGAACCAATGGCAATTCTCTCCTGGAAGGCTAATGTCAACCTTAAACTGAACACCAAAACAAAAGGTGCATTCTACCTAAAAGGGCACCTCAGACATAGGATGTAGCATATTTAAATCAGGTAACGTCACTTGTTCTTGTACTGAGTCTGTGTTCGTAATGTTTGTGTGGTTTGGGCCTATATACAGGCATAAAATAAGAAATAAGTTCCACCTGTCTATAATATACTTACTGCACACAACCCACCCTGACTTCCCAGTGCTGATGTTACAAGGCAGTTGGATTCTTCCTCCTTTAAATTCTTGGAAACACATCGTATTTCTGAAATATGAGTCACGGAGAGGTACAGCAACATTCAAACAGTGACTTTGAGGATTATATGAATGTGGGGCTCTGCCTGAGAAGCCAAGCCACACTGGGATTTTATATAATTCAGCCAGGCTATTAAAGAAGAAACCGAATATCAGGCAATATTTCTTGCACTGGCTTTGGGAGAAGGAAGAGTTTAAGGTTACCTGACTGTTTTTAAACCCACCTGATGTGTTGTCATAAAAGAATTCTCCTAGCATATGTTGCTCTTCAATTCTGGCAGATGTTGAAACTGCACATGCTTCTAGTAATGTGCTTTCTTTAATTCTTCTAAGATCTTGTATATTTGTGCAATAACTGCTATAATGGTACTCAAATAGAAAGGGGGGAAGCCTCTAACGGGATTTAGGGGACTTGACATCACAAGTAAAGTCGCAGAGGGACTCAGACGGGTGTCATCCATGTTGACTCAATGCAGTATAACTTCTTATAGTTACAAAAAAGCACAACTGGATGTGTATTTTAGGAAACAAACAGGTACGATTTATTTATGTGACCTCACATAAATACTAGCTCAGAATTAGGAAAAGCAGTTGCTTTTGATGGAGATAACCAATCTAACCTGGGAAGGCTAGACGTAAAAGTAATAAAATACTTGCTAGTCAGTTTGAGTAAGTGTATGAAGAAGGCTGTGTAGTGGCTGCGAATTAAATGGTAAAATAACTGAATCTTTCTCATTGCTCATTTGCATTTGGTGATCTTTTTGTTCAATGAACAAAAATAATATCTACTGTACGTTTAGAGGAAAAGTCAAACTCGTATGTTTGCTGTGTTTTTGTATCAGTGCTACAGTGCTTCTCCAAGAAGTGCTCCAAAGGCTATGCACTCAAAAAATTCTAAAGGCTTCTGTGTCACTAAAAATATTTTTAAAGTTTTAAATATTAAAAACTAATTGCTCTTTCATTGGAATACTTTCCTCCCTAGAATTAAGAATGAGAGAAAAATTAAAAAGTGCAAATCTTCTTCAACTTAACATTGGGAATATATCCTGTATAATAAATTAGTAAATTAAAAATCACAAATCTGAAATGCATTTAACACAAGCAGTCTTCAAAAAGTCTATCACAGTATTAGGAAGACACTGCATGAATTTCAAAATTATTTTGCATACAATAAAACACTTGAGTCCAGCACAGTAGCCTAGTGACTAAAGTCCTCACCTTGCATGCACACATCTTCCACTCTGTCTCTCCTCTCTGTATATCTGACTTTCCAATAAAAATAAAAGAATTTTTTTAAAAAAGTCTCTTAATTATATTTTTGCATATAGTTTTTGAAATAATTGTGGTTGCCTAACCTCCCAAATCTCATAGCTTAGCAACACAGTACATTGTGGAGTTTTTTGTTGTTGTTGTTTCCACTCAGATTGGCAAATTGGGAGGTGTGACTTGCTGCTACTACTAATGCTGCGAGCCATGCTGCCTGTGGCTAGCTTGGTTAAAGTTCAATTTCTACAGAGTGTATTGTTGCTTTCATGCTATCTAATTGAACAAATTCGAGCTATTGATGGACATTTCCATTTTTTTTTTAAATCCAGTCTTCCTTCCATGTGCTTTTATGTTGTGATTTCTGGTTACTATCAATTTCAACGCTAGAATTACTAGATTCTGGGAGGACCCGTTCTGAAAGTCACTGTGGCATGGTGGTTCCTGCTTTATCATGGCTGCTAGTGCAGATGACTGTGGCCACTAAGACCTGGTGACCTTCACATACTGGGGAGTGCTCAGATGATCAAGGCAGGTGCTGCTCTGGCCGGTCCTGCAGCTGTGTACCAGGAGATAGGGACAAGTGCTCTTCTTGGCTGGGTTCAATGAGGACCCAGACAACAGAGCTTGCTTGATGTCCAATACAAACAGCCCACCTTCTGCCCACGAGGACTTTTCCCTTGGTTCCCACTTCCACATCAGATACTTCAGTCCCTTACCCATATTCCAGGATCTGGCTTACGGTACAAACTTGCCCACTAGGTTTCCAGCCACCTTGGAACCTGCAATATGAAAGGAAGGGCAGACTTCAAGTCTCTCCCAATGTACTAGCCCCCTAAACAGCTAAGTTATACTTTCCCTTAACACAATGAATTCTAATAGCCTTTCCCCAAAATTAATGGTAATCACCCATGACTCCTTGCATAAGTGAGCAATAGAAAATAGTCTCAGTATAATAAGCAATTGACATGGAGGTTCAGCATCCACTTAATTATGACCTTGTTCTCAAGAATGCAGTCAGTCTGTCCTCCTGACATGGCTTCTAAGGGTCAAGCACAAGAGACAGCAGCCAATAAGGAAGTAAATGCCAGTGTTGGAGGCAGGGGAGGTACCAGTGCCCACTAGCCCCTAAATGCAGAGCTCTGTCAAAGATGTGTTGAAACATTCTTTTCCATGTCATCTCGTGCCTGTCACATTGCCACAGCTCACTTTTAAGTACTTCCTTCATAGCCTGGTGAAACCAAGGCAGAGAATATTCCAGATATTATTCAATATAAAGCCATGACAGAAATGTGATTTTCGAACTTGTTCTCATAAATCCAAGATTCAATGTTATTTCATTCTCTTGGTAAAATGATTAGGAGAGATTGTTGGTTTCTGGTTTTCCTTTTTCTGTTCGCTACTCAACAATGAGGGGAATGTCAGTTTCTTATCCTACAGTGATTGGCTGTGAAAGCTAAATATTGTGTGTCCATATTCACAGAAATTTCATGTCACCAAAAGGCTGTCGAGATGTCCTGTCACTACCCTACTTCTGTGTTAGTGGAAGTAAGGGATCTAGAATCAATCCTTCACGTGTGCCTTTGTTCCTACACGTATATTAACATTTACTTGGTTTTGTCAAGAAGATAGTGTACACTTTTGAAGGTCATGCTATTTTTTCCAACTCTAGTGGAATCACGTGTTGAAGCTAATAGCCATTGCACTGAAACAATTGAGTAAAGAAATGATCTCAAAACTCATCAAAAACAGTATTACAGCTCAGCTTGTGACACTTGCAATGAATTGGGTAATACTGCCCAGTCTAGAGAAAAAGGCCCTTTATAAAAATCTCCGTAACACTCCAAGATGATGACTGTTTCTGAAACGGTAATAGGAGATAGTCCTAGTTTAAAAAGTTATTTTAGGAACGAAATGGATGGGACTGGGTATGAAACTAAAGAGGTCATAATGAATTTAGAATAGTGACAATTTCTAACCTAAGCACTCAGACTGCATATCATGTTTTATTTTTTTTTTAAAGACTTATTTATTTATTTATTTTTATTGCAAAGTCAGATATACAGAGAGGAGGAGAGACAGAGAGGAAGATCTTCTGTCTGATGATTCACTCCCCAAGTGAGCGCAACAATGCCGATCCGAAGTCAGGAACTTCCTCCAGGTCTCCCACGCGGGTGCAGGGTCCCAAGGCTTTGGGCCGTCCTCAACTGCCTTCCTAGGCCACAAGCAGGGAGCTGGATGGGAAGCAGAGCTGCTGGAACTAGAACCAGAGCCCAAATGGGATCCCGGCTCATTCAAGGCAAGGACTTTAGCCACTAGGCCACGCTACCAGGCCCCATGTTTTTTTTTTTTTTTAAGATTTATTTTTATTATTTTTTATTGGAAAGGCAGATGTACAGAGAGGAGAGACAGAGAGGAAGATCTTCCATCCGATGATTCACTCCCCAAGTGAGCGCAACGGGTCGATACTATGCCGATCCGAAGCCAGGAGCCTCTTCCGGGTCTCCCACGCGGGTGCAGGGTCCCAAAGCTTTGGGCCGTCCTCGACTGCTTTCCCAGGCCACAAGCAGGGAGCTGGAAGGGAAGCGGGGCTGCCGGGATTAGAACCGGCGCCCATATGGGATCCCGGGCGTGCAAGGTGAGGACCTTTAACCACTTGTGCCACCGCGCCGGGCCGCCATATCATGTTTTAAAAGAAAGACAAAGGCTAACCACTGAGTAGTAGAGAATGTACTGAAATTAATTTAAATTCTTTTTCTGTGAGTTGCGTCTCAGACTTAGATGCCACTTAGCAGAGTCATTCAAAAAGTTCACAGGAATTGAAAGCTAACTTTATTTTGCACAAAATATTTTGACATTTATATAATACCAATTTCCTGAATGTTTTGAATACCTCTTGAAGCTTCTGTGAAACCTAGGTTTGCTATAACCACAGCTAACATTTGCTAAGTCCTTTCTATCCTAAGCATAGAAGTCTCTAGCTAAGTTCTTGATTTTTTTTCCCCTGAAATGTCATTAAACTCTAGCTGCATTTTATAGCTGGACAAATGAGCATTGGCTCCAAGTTCCCTCAAGCCTTAGAGTTGTAAGATGCTGAGTCTCAGGCTCCTGGGACTGCTGTGAGCTGCTGTACTCTGTACCCTCTGACCACTAGTAATTCTCTGGGGAACTCTTAACATTGATCTAACTTGGTTCCACCAATAGGGGTGAAGATCTTCAGTCCAGGCTTTGATTTGCCCTCTTGGTTCTGCAACATCTAATCCAAGAGTTAAAAGCCATGGTATGTGCTTACAGTAATGCCTAACTTGTATAGAGATTGACCTGAATATGTTCTGTTTCTCCAGTAGTGTCAGCAGTTATAAGAAAATGATCTAACGACTCTTTCAGGGCACATTTCCCATCTCCCAGTCCCTGGCTAGACAGGTGGCACAGATCTTGCTGTCTTCTGTTTGACCTTTGCAGACAGGACAGCCTTCCCGACAGTGTAGGAATGCAAGGCCTTGAGGGACAAAGACTGTGCATATATTATCAGAAACAGCCTGAATCACCTATATAACATGTCTTACCATGTCCTTCATGCTTACAAGACTACTTTGAAAATGGTGATGAAGGCCATTTTCTGCCCTCTTGGACCTGAGATTTGTCTTGAAGGTTAATATTTCACGTGTCCTAATTTAGCTCTTGAGCTGAGGTGGGCATAAAATCCCAAAGGACAAGGAAGCACATTTCTGTCCAGTACAAAGTCCTGGATCCGCTAAGCAAAGATGTTTGCATTGCTTTGTCCTGGAAGCTCCTTAACTCTCTTCCCTTTGTCTATTTTACCTGACTTTGTTTCTGAAAAATTAACTGATATGACTAAGTCAATGAAATTGGCTTTACTGAAAGCAGCTTTCTTAAACACAGGGTTAAGTCTGTGAGGTTTAACCCAAGAAAAAAGACAAGAACAACGTTCACTGAAAATGGGAAGACAGACTCCAATTGTACTTAGGTTGCTGAGTCCATTTCACTCACCAGATCAACACATTCTATTTTCTGTAGGGTTTCCAGGGTAAACAGTTGTCCATAAGTATGCACAGAGGATTGGTTTGGGAGACCCCCTGAGAAAAAACAAATTCTTGGGCCAGCATTGTGACCTAAGCCACAGCCTGCAACATCGACATCTCATATGGGCACAGGTCTAGTGTCTGGCTGCTCTGCCTGTGATTCTGCTATTACACCTGGGAAAGCAGTGGAAGGCCCAAGTCCTTGGACTCCTGCGGCCACACTGGGGACCCTAATGAATCTCCTGGCTTCAGCTTGGCCCAGCTCCACCTGTTGTGGCCATCTGGGGTGGGGGGGTAGGTGAACAAAATATGGAAGATCAATCCTTCTCTCTCTCTCTCTCTCTCTCTCTGTAATTTGATGCTCAAGTTCCATATATAAAATGGCATATTTTTTGCACAAAATTTTCACATATTTTTCTGTGAATCATGTATAAATCACTTCAAATGTCCAGTTCAATGTGAATGCTATATAAATATTTCTAAATTCCACCTCCCTTCTTTTTTATTTCTGTCCCTTGATTTCCTTTTACAAATTCTTGCTCCAGGGGCTCTCAATATATTCTATACAATAGTGAAACAAAACCAGTCTGTACATATTCAGTATAGATATAACATCTTTCTCTTGTTTCCTGTGCGTGGTTGGTTGAAAGTATGGTTGCAGATTCCTTGGATATAGAGGACCAAATATATTATTTGTCTGTTTGTCCTCTCCTCCTTAACACTAAAAGGAGAGTCTCTGCCATTTTTGGAATGATGATGCCAGTAAGTCCTTGATTCAAATATCCCTTTGGCCAGTGTTGACCTACTGTATATTTAGGAAAGAAGGTATTGGGAGTAAGAGGATGGCTGGAAAGCTGGTCATGGCATTGCTTCAGAACCCTGGAATTCTTTCCTATCAATGGAAAGCACCAACAGGTATAGGAAGGTAGCAGTCAGTATTTTTACAACAGATCCAAAACTATTCATTGTCCACCACACTGGTTACTCCATGGGTTCAACATACTAGATAGCTTGCATGAATCACTTGAAGAATTAAACAAGCTCTAGCCGCCTTTATTAGTGCTGAGGGCCTAGTCATCCTGGAGTGACTCATGCAGTCTTCCTGTATGTGAGTCCTCCCCCAGACCCTTCTCAGAAACCAAGAAAGATGTTGCAAGCTCCAAAAAATCTCTCCTAGTCGTGTGATTCCATTACTGTGGGATGGGGAAGCCCCCGCATTCTTTCAGAGAAGTTTTTTATTTGTCCAAAGTCCAGATTACCAGTTATCTTTGCTCCCAGGGAAGCTGATTTTTCTTGATTTAGCAGTTTCCTTGACAATCTGCTGCCCTACAGGAGTGAGAAAAAAATGAAGACTATGAGAAACTCGAGATTTTTCTTCACTTCCAGATACTGTATTTTATTTGCCTTTTCAGTTTTCTTTTATTTTTAAAAGATTAATTTTGCTGATTTGAAAGGCAGAATGACAGAGAGGGAGAGATATGCAGAGAAAAAGGAATCTTCCCTTCTCTGGTTCATTCCTCAAATAGCCACAAAGACCAGGGATGGTAGTCTAAGCTAAAGCCGGAAGCCTGGAAATCCACCCAGGTCTCCCAGGTGAGCCAAAGGAGCTCAAGTACCTGGGCCATCTGCCACTGCCTGCCCAGGTGCATTGTTAGCAGGGAGCCAGATCAGAAGTGAACCAACCAATGCTCAAACTGGTACTTGGTTTAATGGGATGCTGGTGTTGCAGGTGGCAGCCTAACTGCTGGCACCTCTTCTCTGGTTCTGGAGAGACAAAATAGCAAAGTAGATATGACTAGGTGAGAAACTCTTTGAGCAGCTTACAGTTTATATTTGGAGGCTTTATTTTGTAATCCTCACTTCACAGGGACACACAGCTCTTCTGCTTCCTCATAAGCTTTTGTGCTCCAAGGTCAGAAGGGCCCCAGGACTAAACCCGACAAAGGCAAAATTCGATTCTTCCTCCTGTTCTTCCAAGCACGAGTTCCCCTTGTAAGAAACTTACAACCGTAGTGCTTAAAAGGCGATTCCATGGCTTCATGCACTCTGCAGACACTCTCTTCTCCAGTGCCCCAGTTGGGAAGGAAATCAAAGATATTAGAGCATTGGGGGTCCTTGGGTCACATTTCCAGGCCTAATCCCTCCCAAAAAGTCAATGTTTTGTGAGATCTTTCTGAGTTTTATGAGTACAAAGAACAATTGTGTAACATTGCTGGTAGGATGAAGTGGATTTGGCTGTTGACTGTGGGATTTATATTGATCTCTACAGGAGACTAAGCCTGGAGGAAAGCCTTCGATCCACCATCTATCTTGCATGATAACTTGAGCGTTTGAAAGGCTGTGGTAAGGGATTTGCTCTTTGAACCTGGGGAGATAGGTGAATGCTTGCCACTCGGATATATTCTCTTTTTAAAAAAGATGTTATTTTTAAAAAAGATGTTATGTTATCTTTTAAAAAAGATGTTATTTATTGGAAAGGCAGATATACAGAGAGGAGGAGAGACAGAGAGGGGGCTCTTCATCCGATGGCTCATTCCCCAAGCGACCGCAACAGCTGGAGCTGAGCCAATCCGAAGCCAGGAGCCAGGAGCTTCTTCCGGGTCTCCCACATGAGTGCAGTGGCCCAAAGCTTTGGGCCCTCTTCAACTGCATTCCCAGGCCACAAACAGGGAGCTGGATGGGAAGCGGTGCCACTGGAATAAGAACTGGCGCCCATATGGGATCCTGGCGTCTCCAAGATGAGGACTTTAACTGCTAAGCTATCGCGCTGGGCCCTTGGATATATTCTTAACTTGATATATACATTTGTTAAAATCTTTCAATAAGTCTTGACAACTTCTTTTGTGATGAATTTTTCATTTGCGTCTTGGCATCTATGGACAGATTCTACATTTTAAAAAAGTATCTGAAAGAGTTTTAGAGAAAGAGAAAGGGAGAGATAAATATGTAGATATTTTCTATTGTCTGGTTTACGCACCAGATAGCCACAATGGCCTGAGGTGGGTCAGCCTAAAGCCAGAAGCCTAGGACTTCTTACAGATGTCCCACAGAGGTGAAGAGGCCCAATCACTTGGGCCATTTTCTGTTGATTTCCCAGACATATCAGCAAGCAGCTTGTTCAGATGTGGAGCATGCTGGTCTTGAACCAGCACCCCTGTGGGATGCTGCAATGCAGGAGGTTGCTTTATCTGTTATAACACAATGCTAGCCCGAGACTACATTTGGGTCATTTTTGGGAATCACATATTCCATGGATGTATTTTCAGTTATAAGGGCTATAATGGAGACCCACACTTGAATTCTGTAAATCAGTATGTATCCATTTTCCTCATGGAATTTATGGTAAAGGAAATTTTTCTTCTTTGCTTGCCCCTGTTCCTTGTAACTGCTCATTCCGGATAGTAAAACGATATAGTCGAAGAAACTAAATACCTTTAGAGCAATTCTAGTGCTGTGAAAAGTTCTTATTAGGTGTCTGGAAAGAGGAATTTGATTTTGTAAAACCTTATACCTTGGTAACACCGCTCACCTTAGAACCCTTCCGTTCGGCTCCATTTGCCAACATCAGATTGGACACCTGGTCTTAGCCTTGAATGTTAGGGTCTGTTTTATATGGTGAGATACATGTGACACTGTTCACTTCTCCCAAGTCCCTCAAAATGCTTTGTAGCACTTCTCACATCTCTTTAACATAGTCTCACATTATAATAAAAAATTGCAATAAAGCAAGTTATCAGGCTTCAGGATAAATAATGAGGGGAATGTGTTGGAGCACAGTGAATCGGGCTGCAACTTGTCATATCCACATCCCGTATCGGAATGTTGGTTTAGGTCTTGACTACTCCATATCCAGTCCAGCTTCCTGCTCCTGCACTCTGGGAGGTAACAAGTGATGCCCAGACTATCTGAGCTCCTGCCAACCACCTGCGAGATTGGACTGTGTCCTTGGGCCCCTGCTTTTGGCCCATCCCAATCCTAGCTATGGCGGACATTTAGAGAATAAACCAACTGATGGAAGATCTCTTTCTTACTCTGCCTCATGTTCCTCCTCTGCCTTTCAAATAGATGAAATTACAAATACTTTTTTAAAAAGATGGGCAATGAACTCTTCTACTTGGGTTAATTTTTTAATCAATGAGCCCACATCTGTTCTGCACTATTTTGCTGAAGCTGTCTACCTACGCATTGCTTTCTTAGAGATTTATCATTCAACAAATGACCACAGTGGCTGGAGATAGGCCATTGTAAAGCCAGGAGAATGGAGCTTCTTCTAGGTCTCCCCCATGTGAGTGAGACCATTAGCAGGGAGCTGGATCAAGAAATGGAGCAGCTGGGCCTCAAGCTTGTGTCACACCCCCAGCCTCAATATGGGATGCCAGTGCCACAGGTGGTGGCCAAACAACATACCAGTTCCAGCCCCCAGAAGCATTTTTTATCTGCATCTAATATTGATTTAATATTGACTGAAGGCATAGCTATACACACACAAACTATAACCTCCATAGAAAGTGTTTTAGTTTTGGGATACATTCTTACTGCTCTTAGAGGAAGAAATCACACATGAATATATCAAAGTACATGCATTCAGTTTTGAAAGCCAAAACAGTAAGGTCTTAATGAATTAATTTGAAAGACAGAGAAACAGAGACAGAGATAAACCAATTGCTGGTACAGGACCCCAGTGCCCTTTGAAGCTAGGGATCACTAGGCAGAAGCTAAGAGCAGGAAACTCAATCTGGTTTGTGTGTGTGTGTGTGTGTGTGTGTGTGTGCGCGCGCGCGCATGCGCGTATGTGTGGCAGGGGCCCCACCTGCTGCCTCTCAGGTGCACAGGAGCAGGATACTAGAATTTAGGACACAGACAGAATAAGAACTCAGGCACTCAGTTATCAGATTCAGTCATCTCACACAGCATCTTCACTGTGCCAAATGCCCAACCCAGATATAGAGTTCTGAAAATATGAGGATTGGGGTTTAAATGCAACCCATGAGGGAACACTAAGGAACAGTTCTTTAAACTGAAAAAATGTGTTACCATTGTATTGGTTGGAGTTCAGTTTACATTTGTTATTTTTAAGGTGCTTAGTACTTATTTAACCCAATATAAATTTGTTAGCTTGAAAACTAGGAGAATAAAAGGAGCCAATCAGGAGACATGGGCTGCTACTCAGACCTGTGAGAAAGGGATGCTGCTCTGGTGCTAATGCCTGTGGCCCTGTTCTGTGGCCGAGGAACTGAAAGGAAACAGCAGAGTTCATGCTGGCATCTCCAAGGGGAACACAATAGATCCTGTGAGTGCAGAAAGCGCATCACATCGGGACTTAGCTGTTCTTGGAGGAAGGAACTCTCACCGCTGGGGCGAGGAAGCT
This sequence comes from Ochotona curzoniae, assembly GCF_017591425.1. NCBI lineage: Eukaryota > Metazoa > Chordata > Mammalia > Lagomorpha > Ochotonidae > Ochotona > Ochotona curzoniae. The sequence goes on along the minus strand of NW_024465582.1, from coordinate 18,429,731 downwards.
CTGGCGAGTTACACTCATATGGACTTGTATGTGAAGCAAGTGGAACCATGCAAGTCGCTTGTGCAATTGGGCAGTCTCCTTTTGGCACCGCCTATCGGCAGACCTCATGTGCAGCAAAATACAGAAATGTTATGTTATGAGGGATGGAAGGAAAAGCTTTAGAAAGAGGTATTACTTTAGGAACAAATAGGTAACTGGGCTATAGAGGATGTTGGGAAAGCTCAGAAAAGTTGAGCATGTATAGAATCCGTTTTTAAATTGAATGTAGGAGAGAAAGGAAATGAGGCTGAAGACAGGAACAAAATAGTTAAGAACCTCACATACTGAATACAGAAATCTAAATTTGTATCCTAAATACTCAAGTGGAGCCCACTCAGCATTCAACAGAGAGCCTCTAATTGTATTCTAATACTTAGAAAATCTTTATTTAAAAAAAAAAACATGATCAGGCCAATTCTGCAAACAGAATCTATGCAGTAAAGATTCAAGCTTGCCATAAGAGCTACCCACCCCCCCCCCCCATTTTTTTTTAAGTTACAAACAAAAGTGAGATTGGGGTAGGACCAGAAGAAAGTTCAGAAAGTTGCAGATGTCTGATTCATGCAGTAGGACAGCCCTAACAGGATAAAAAGCAATGCAGCTGGGGTGGGGGGGGGGCAGGAGGCCAAGAGCACAGTTGAGGGGGATAGTCTCTTGCAGGACAGAGAACATGAAAAGGCAGAAGCAGGAGGCCATCAGCCTGAAAATGTTTAACTCAAAGGTCCATGAGAGGATGGTCAGAGTGCTCCTGGATCACAGATCTAGGTAAGATCGGACTGACTTCCTTCCTTCCTTCCTTCCTTCCTTCCTTCCTTCCTTCCTTGCTTCCTTCCTTATAAATTGAAGGCAGTGAGAGATTTTTCCAAATACCCACAACAGCCAGACTTGGGGTCAGGTGAAAGCCAAGGGACAGGAAGTCACACCTGGCCTCCCATATGGGTGACAGGAACAAGTACTTGAGCCATCACAGATTCCTTCCAGGGTACACATCAGTAGGAAGCTAGCATTGGAAAATGAACTAGGGTCTAGGAGCTAAGCACTCCAGTATCAGATATGGGTGTCTTAAGCACTGTAGAAGTTTCTGGTCCCTATGAGAAGCTTATAAAAGAAAGAGCTCCACTGAGAAAGGGGTGGTGGGGAAACATATGTGTCTCCTTAGGTCAGAGTTTAATCTCGCATCCCAATGTTAATGTGGGTAAATGCACATTTGATTTGAAATGAAGTATCCATAATTAATAAAGTAATTCTGGAACTGAAATTAGAAATGAATCTGGTAACAACTAGTAGATTTATGTGTCATAATGCAAGGAACTAGATTTTGGAACAGCGAAACCAGTCGTGGCATACAAAATACAGGAAGCATATTCATTTCCTAGGGTTAATGTAACAAATTATCCCAAACATGGTGGTTTAAAGCAAGAGGAATTTACTCTGTCACCGTTATAAAGTAGGAAACCCAAGGCTTGGTTCCTTCTGGAAGCATGTATAATTCCTCTCTTGCAGGTGTTGTCTTTCTCTGGCTTACAGGTGCATCAGTCCAGTCTATTCTGCCTTTGTCTTCGCATAGCCTTCCCCTCGGTGTATCTCTGTTTCTAATCTCATTTGCCTTTCTTTTAAAGGGCACCTGTCATCTGTCCCTAAATTGGTGATGATCTTGTCTCAAGATCCTTAGTTTGATGATAACCAAAAAGACCCATTGCCCACAAGAGGTTATGTTCAAAAGTTCGAGGGATTAGGATTTGGGCCTATTGGGATGGGAGGTGTCACTACAGATGTGTAATAAAGCGTCTTTGTAGCTAGAATGTGGTTTCTAAGGTGAGACTGATTAAGGAGCCGTTGAGTTGCTCTGGCTTCGAGCCAGACAGTCTGGGTTAGAAACCTGGTCCTGCAGCTTAGAAGCAGTAAAACCTGTGCCTTGGCTTTTTCTCTGGAAAATGAAACATACTGTATCATAGTACTCACAGGGCCACTAAGACTCTTTCAGAGTGAAACAAGTACAAGAGTAAGTAACTCAGGTAAGTCCTGAGTTCATGATGGCTTAGAGTCTTCCACTGTGTAAGGTTTTTTGTTTTTTGTAAATATACTGTCCCCCCAGCTGTCCACAGTCAGGTGTCTTTGAAATTTACTGGTAACTCTCCAAGCACAACAATTCATGCAACATTAATCATACACAGATTATACATATATATCTGTATTTAAAGGCTGCTAAGACTATAAAAAGTTTATTGCTAAAACCATTTAAAACTTCATAGTAGGTGAGAATCAGGACTGACCTCTGCAAAGCATGTTGATAGTTATGAAGCAAGTCAAGCATAATTTTAGCTGGCTTAGTAAAAATTTGAAACTTTGGGCTAGTGTTGTGACAAAGCAGGTAAAGCTGCCATCGGAGGCCGGCATCCTGATGGACAACCTTTCATGTCCCAACTGCTCCAATCCTAATCGGGCTCCTTCTAATGGCCTGGGAAAGCAGTGGAAGAGGACCCAAGTGTTTGAGCCCCCATTGCTCACATTGAAAACCCAGGAGAAAGTTGGCTCCTGGCTTCAGCCTAACTCAGCCCTGACCATTGTGGCAACTAGGGAGTGAACCAGCCGACAGAAGATCTCATCCTCTATTTCTCCCCCTTTCTCTGTAACTCTTTCAAATAGATAAATATTATCATAAGGAACTGAAATTCGCAATGCACAATTTCAGTGGCCAGTTGCAACCTTTTCGTGCTTAGCATTCAATCTTGAATATATGATTTTTATGCTTAAGTTGCTGTATAAACTGCTTAGCCAGCTAGTCATTATACGTTACCAGACATTAAGTGCTTAAAGAAAAACCTACTTAGCATACTCTTTACATTTTGGAAATTACAAAGGAAATAATCCTACCTACTCCGTGGTTTCAGAGACAAGTCCAACAGAGAAGAAACAAAATGATTTCAAAGAACTACAAAAAGGAAATCACTGGTTGTAGGTTATCAGGACGCAAAGTATGGGTTTACTATGCTCTGTTTTTGTTATACCTCTAAACTCTGCCTACAGGTGTCTGTTCCAGCTTATGTTCATTGGAGCCATCTCCATTGAGGACCGTCTGTTGGCACTAAGTTTCTTCTGGTGCTGGGGTTTCCTGCCTACCCTCCTGCCATGTCTAACGAAGTAGAAGCAAGCACAAGCAATGGTCAGCCTGATCCACAGGCAGCTCCGAAAGCACCATCAAAGAAAGAGAAGAAGAAAGGTATGGAGGGATCCTCTCGGTCCGTGGAGGGAGCAAGGAGTGGTTATGTCAGGAGAACTGTGAGGTGGGGGTTGAAGGTTCCTTCTTGCTCCCACCTCGGTTTACTCTGGAGTTTTCCTGAACAGAGGAGTGGTACCTTCTCAGAAGAGGCTGCTCCATTCCACAGTGAGAGAATTTATCTCTGCAATAGTGATTGTACAAAATGGGCACTACTGGAAAACATTTGCAGCTTCTTGTTCACTTAGTAATGGAATCACCAATTGCTACAGGGTTGTCTTCTGGTAGTCCACTTACTGCTTTGCTTTATACCATTGACTTACAAAACTTAAGATTCTATCTCATTAGACTGTCCTCTGAGGCTCCACAAGAAGCTGGAAATAGTCTTTTGTCATTCATAGTTTGAGGATATGCTGTGATTTTCTTCCCTTTTACTATTATACTTGTAAGAAGTTATGAAGATGAATTATCTGTCTTAGTGATTTTCAAGGGAGTTTGCTTACTGGAACTCCCCCTGCTTTATTGGAAGGAAATTGTGTGGCTGCTTGTTTTTCTTTCATTAAGAAAATAGAGCTTATCCTTTTGACATTTTCTCAAAACCTTAAAAGGTTATGATGAGAAATATCCCCAACTTCCACTTCTAAATCCCATAACTTTCCATGATTTAGTCAATTTTTTACTTCTAAGAGTTTTGTTTCTCTTTACCGCAATCCCATCTGCATTTATGGAGTTTGATTGTGCCAAATGAGGTCAGAATAAAACAGGGTAGGGTATTGTGTATCTGATGATTATAGTATAGCCAAAATTTATACTGCTCAACTGTGGATCCATACGTGTATTTTGTCAAGCCTAGATCTGATCTTACAGTTTTTGCTCTGTTTCTATTCTCAGGCTCTGAAAAGACAGATGAGTATCTCTTGGCCAGATTCAAAGGTGATGGTGTAAAATATAAGGCCAAGCTAATTGGCATTGATGATGTGCCAGACGCAAGAGGGGATAAGATGAGCCAAGATTCTATGATGAAACTAAAGGTAAAAGGGAGAAGAATGCTCCATTTGTGGCTTAATCCAATGTCAAATAGCATTGTCTTATGAGAACATATTTACCTGCATCTGTTATTTGAAAAAAAGAAAAATGTGTGTGCTTGTAGATTGGTCCAGTCAAACTCATGAACTGGTTGCCTGCTTGTTCTAGAGACCTAACTTAATCAAGCACATCAGGGGTTTAGGAGCCTTTTCAGTCTGGGAGATTTGATATTTGAATGAACCAAGTCTATGTTTCCCCATTCCATCACTGAATTATTATAAAAGCTGTGCACAAACGTGCATTTTTTTCATCCCACTTTTACCCTGTTTTAGAACTGGGTAATGTTCAAGTAAAACTCATAACTCCACCTGAAAACATGTTAAATGTGTGAGACCTTCCGTTTCCTTTTTTAATTTAAAATTTTCAATAATATTGTTAGTTTGGGAAGCTAATGAAATAGATAATGATTGTTAAGTAACGTAAGGCTTAGAAGAACATCAAGTCCTGGACCTTCACGTCAGGCCCTTGCTTCCTTCTGTGCCTATTCTGAGGTCAGGATGATTAGAGTGACTTGTCCAGCTCATTGTAATTCATGTAACTAAGACATGTCCAAGGGCCAGTGTGTTTAATTCATCCTATTTATTGTGTTTTATGAAAGATGTCTAATTTTTCTGTAAATGCCAATCCAAGCTGAAAGCAAAGCTAACTGTCTCTGAATGCTTTAGTCTTAGAAACAGGTTAGGTCCTTTTTCTAATTAAATATTTTTTTCCCATCTCTTCAACCTATCAGGGGATGGCAGCCGCTGGCCGGTCTCAGGGACAACACAAGCAAAGGATCTGGGTCAACATTTCCCTCTCTGGGATAAAAATAATTGACGAGAAAACTGGGGTAAGAATTCACACCCACTGACACATACCTGACCGGCTGAGTCTGACCAACAATTTGCTACTCCAATTTCACCTTCCCTTTTTCTCAGAGTTCTGTGCAAAAACAAAACAAAAATAGCACTTACAAAAATTACTTTTCCAAATTAGCAGACATAATAGAAGGCAAGGAGTCAATGGTATTTTGTTTTGAAAATCATTTCCTATAGTAGATGTGACTCTGCACCTATAAATACAGGTATACTATTGCTTTTAAATGGGCATTTGTTTATTGGACATTTGGTTATATAAAATTAGATTTAGTCCCTACTCCTTGTTTTTGATGTTGCAGGTTTTAATTTATTTAAAGATTTACAGATTTATTTATTACTTTTTTTTTTTTCAAAATCAGATATACAGAGAGGAGGAGAGACAGAGAGGAAGATCTTCCATCCAATGATTCACTCCCCAAGTGACCACGAAGGCTGGAGCTGAGCCATCCAAAGACATGAGCCTGGAGCCTCCTCCGGGTTTCTGACGCAGGCACAGGGTCCCAAGGTCTTGGGCCGTCCTGGACTGCTTTCCCAGGCCAAAAGCAGGAGCTAGATGGGAAGCAAGGCCGCCGGGATTAGGACTGGTGCCCATATGGGGTCCTGGTGCATGCAAGGCAAGGACTTTAGCCACTAGGCCACCACACCGGGCATGATTTTATTTTAATATGTTAATTATGTGAATTTACCAGCTTACCTACAGAAAACATTACTCATTACATCTAACTTTTTTCCTTCTTTTCCCTGCCTCCTCATCCCACAGATATAACCCTATTCTATTTTTCCCCTATTCTATTTTTACAGTTTCTATTTTCTGTTACATATGAACAACTATGCTTTATTGTTTTTGAGTCTTATCCAAAAGTTATCAATCAGAGTCTCATGGTCTTTTTTTTATCTCCCCAATAGATAATCATAAGGTTTTTCCACGGAATGTTGACTTTAGCTCATTTTCATTGCTCTGAAACACTGCTATCATGTGAAAGCGCTGGGGGAGACCCCTAGGCACTACCCATCCTTTCTTATAAATACCCATTATCTAACATCAGAACCCTAGGATGCAGGTACCTCAGTGCATGCTTGCCAAGCCAGCTGGTTCTCAAGGCCACAGACACCATTGGCTTTATATTTCCTTCTAGTCTGCCAGCTTTGCTTTGCCTGAACCTACCAGGGAAAGGTGTCAGGTTTCTCTAGCATTTTGTTTCTCTGAAAACCTTTTAAAGATAGGCAATATAAGCTTTGTAGCTGCTTTCAGCATTGGAAACCCAAAGCCCAAGGCAAGTTCTGTCACTTAGAGAGATCCTTGAAGAGCTGAACCCTGGGTGGGCATGTGGCACAGCAGTTAAAGAAGTCACTTGTTCCATCTTGGAGTGACAGTGTTTGAGTCTAAGCTCTACTTCATCTGCTTCCCTGCTAATGCCCAACCTGCTGCAAGGCAACATGGGATAGATTAAGTCTCAGCCATCCACTTGGAGTCCCAGATTGAGTTCTGCTGTACCCCTGGCTTCAGTCTGCCTAAGCCCCAACTGTTACAGGCATTTAGTGAGTGAGCAAGCAAGTAGAAGCGCACACATACACATAATATACATTTACTCTCTCACTCAGTCTTGTAAAACATACTTCTTTTAAAAAGTTTAACTTTGTTACCTACTTGAAAGAATCAATAGAAAGGGAGAAAAATATGAAGGGAGGCACTACTAAGTTAGTAAGCTCTCTGCCACTTATAACTCCTAATTAGTGACATAGATGATTATATTAATCATTTTTTTCATTACTGTAATGAAATACCTAAGACAAGCTAAAGGAAAGTGATTTGTTTCTATCAACAATTCTGAAGGCTCAGTGTAAAAGTTGGGCAGCTCCATTGGTTTGAAATCTGATGCTGGCATCTTACTGCCACGGATTCAAGTAGCATTGAATCACATAGCAAGAGGGGACACAGAGGCAAGGAAAAGATCATGTGGTAAGCTAGGGCTTAACTCGAGCCTTTTTCACCAACTCTCCCCTGAGGGCCTTCTAAGAACACACCCCTAATAACCTAAGGACCTTCCGCAAGGCCTGCTTAGAGATTGTGAGTGAATAAAGTTCCACTCTCTTGGTGTCATCAACTTGGGGATTCAACCATTTGCATGAGTTCATGTAGCAGCCATCTAGGCCATGTTGACAAATGTTGACAAGGTTTGGTAACCTCCAGAGTGTACTAGAACACCTGCTCCAGGGATACAGAAGATGTTTCCTCACTCACTATGAGCCACCACCCAAGGATCCTCAAACTTACTCACTGTCCATTGAGGTTTGTCTTTGAGTCAGGAAAACAGACCTACCTGGAGCAGCTTGGATTTCTTTCTTTAGAAATCCGTGGCCTGCTAATCTCCATCTTCTTGCTTATGTGACATCAGACCATTGGATTAAGGAGAATTAAATGGCAACATTTTAATGGGATCCTTCTTTGTTGTCGATTCTTCCTTCACTTTGGAGCTCTTTCTCAAGAGGTAATGTCACTATGCTTTCAAAGACTACAGAAATCTCCACTCATATGCTTTTACATCTGCAGACATATTCCCAGTGATTACTAGAAATAATCTAAAGTTGGTTCTGGTTTTCTCAATCATTCATTGTGTTGCTTTTTTAGGTGATAGAGCATGAACATCCAGTAAACAAGATTTCTTTCATTGCCCGTGATGTCACAGACAACCGGGCGTTTGGTTATGTATGTGGAGGAGAAGGCCAGCATCAATTTTTTGCCATAAAAACAGGGCAACAGGTAAGCGCTAAGCCTCATGGTGTATCTGCCATCTTGTCCTCCAAACATTCAAGTGTCTAACTCAATGTAGAAAATGGACTGGAAACAATTGGATGTAGGAGGGTTAAATAGCTCATGGAGTAATTCTCATCACTGGTCTAAGGAATCTTTTCCGAATGTCAGTAGTAATCATGGAGTGTGTGTGGCAAGAAGATTGTGAGATAGACTCTCTTAGCTGAATTTAGAACAATAGTGAATTATCTGCAGAAACCTTAATGGGACTTCAAAGGTAGATTCTTTTTAACTCTGCTGTCCTTATGTTTCTGGAGACCCAAGATGGTGGGGTGGGGGGGAAGTGAAGATTCCCTACAAAACAGGGGAGACAATTAAGATGTTTTGATGGGATTGGGGAAGACAGAGAAAAGAAACTAAGCTTAAAATTCTGACAATGGTGTTTTCTCTCACTTCAGGCTGAGCCATTAGTTGTTGATCTTAAAGACCTTTTCCAAGTTATCTATAATGTAAAGAAAAAGGAAGAAGAGAAGAAAAAGGCAAGTACAACCTGATATAGGAACTGTTGAATCATGACAATGTTTAATAATTTTATTTATATATATATAAATATATATATATACATGAAGTTGGCTTCTATATGACTCCTCAAAGTATGAAAAAATACAGAAATGTACTGCCTGTTCCTCTCCGCAATGCAAGGGATGGATGTTACAATTCGACCCTTCTGATTTCCAATCCCTAAATCTTTTCTCCCTGCAAGTTTCATATTGATTCTGGGAACTTTATAGGACAATCAAGTTTAAATTCAGTATCTTTGTTTAATCTAGTGCTGATATGGAAAGGAGAGATGAATACAGAGCAATTAGTGTACCTGTTCTTTTTGAACACCCTTTAACTCCAGATACAAGATCACCCAATCTGTGCTTTCTTTTCAGACGGAAGAGGCCAACAAAGCAGAAGAGGTAAGCACGCACCTTGACTCGGGAACTGTGTGGGAGATGTGTCTTGGTTCTTGCCCACCACCAGCCTAAGCCCTCTTCACATCTCACTTGTTACTATGTGTTATAACCTCTCTTGCCATAGAAGATTTATAGTTAAATATGCATGCCAAAGTCATCTCTGTTTAATGAGCCAAAAGAATGGGAAAACAAATTCTGTAGGGAACAAGCGTGGGCTAATTCCTTCAATATTTCCCATTTTTTCAGAATGGCAGTGAGGCCCTACTGAACTTTGATGAACAAACTAACAAACTGAGATTGGTATGTATGCGATGTTATGATTCTTCCTTACTGAAACATGGTCTACTTCCTGTAATTATGAATATCAAATTTATGTAAAAATTTTGTCATGATAGCTGTTATCCTAAATATTAGTGTAAATGTCAGTATACCAAGTAATCTTTTGAGTAGACACAATGAAATCAAAGTCAAAAACTTTTTCTAAAAGGCTTATGTATTTTTATTACAAAGTCAGATATATGTATAGAGAGAGGAGGAGAGACAGAGAGGAAGATCCTCTGTCCAATGATTCACTCCCCAAGTGACCACAGCAGTAGGAGCTGCACCAATCCAAAGCCAGGAGCTGGGAGCTCTTTCAGGGCTCCCACACAGGTGCAGGGTGCCAAGGCTTTGGGCCATCCTTGACTGCTTTTCCAGGCCACAAGCAGGAAGCGGGATAGGAAGCTGGGCTGCCAGGATTAGAACCAGTGCCCATATGGGATCCTGGCGTGTTCAAGGTGAGGACTTCAGCTACTAGGCCACTGCGCTGGGCCCCAAATACTTTTTTTTTTTTAAATAGTGTGATCTAGATGAATTTGTCTGGGGACATGTCTACACTTCCCAACCTAAATAGCCTAATATTAAGTCTGTGTTAGTTACAAATGAAAATCCAATTACGATAACTGTTTTTCTCTAATTTAGAAAACAAACAGTTACAAGAAAGTAATCTTTTAGTAGACCATCTGAATCTAATCAAAATACTTTTTTAAGGGTGTTCACCAGATGGATTTGTTTGGGGACATGTCTACACCTCCTGACCTAAATAGTCCAACAGTAAGTGTTTGTTTTTAAATTTGCAATGTAATAGATATGACATCTGTACAACAAAATACAGTCAGCTAGAAATCTCGAGCATCTCATTGAAACTTGTGTGACGACAGGAAGGATCAATGGTGGCTAATGTAAATTTGAATTTGATGTCTGCCTTGGATCCTATCGGCAATTATTATGATAAATGAGATTGCGTAGAAGTTTAATCTGAGCAAAAGGTCAGGCATTGTAATTTTTCTTGGTATTACTTAGATTCAGAAAAAGGAACTGAATTACTTTTTTTTTTTTTTGTATAAATGTATGCACCTGATGAAAGTTTTTGTGAATTAAAGATTCCTGGTTTCTTTTTTTTTTTTGGCCTCTCTTTCTGTGGCAGTGTACTAGATTGCTGTGAGATATCATTTTAAAGAAATAGAATGGTCGGCTATCTTTAAATAAAGCCTGCCCCTTTTGGAAAAAATTCTTTATTCTATATAGAATACTCTAGTATATTGAATGTTCTTAATATTGATTGTTGTACAGCAACCCTGTGAGAATGGAGCAATATTTTTCTTGGCATATAAAAAGTTGGTAGTTCAGAGAAAAGCCTTTATAGATCCAGGAAAAAGATCCATATCTAAGGCTAATACCCAAGTCTTCATCTTTCCAAAACAGGCTTCAAATGAAAACATCTGTGTAATTTGTAATGCTTTCTTATAGCTTCTATTATTCATTTAAGCTTTCCTGTTGGCAAAGCACAGCATAAAATGTACAACACCACTAGACTGTCCATTGCCTAGAACACAAACCAACATTAAAATTAATCTTGAAAGCTATCAATTATCATTAATTACAGGGTGTTTTTCAAGTTAAAGGATATTTCTGAGGTCAAGACTTCCTAGACTTGAACAATAAAAATGCAGTTTAACTAGATGAAAAAATTTACAATAATGAGAGAAATGTCTAGCTAAGAAATTATGAAGCAAGACTACAGGACGTAGAAGGTCATAAGAACTCAAACAGCAGATCAGAAACAGGAAGATTTTCACTTCCCGAGAGATGACCAGGCTAGTTAATACCTCCCTGGATAGCACACCTCCAGCTCCAAACGACAGAGAAGAGTTTTGGATGAACTGGTCCCTATCCCTAACTGTAGACAAATCCAGGGGCCCAGAGGCATCTTCAAGACCCTGACGGAGATTGCAGCAGAGAAGCCTGTTTCCTAACTCATTCATTCTTCATAATGTTTATTACCTCTTAAGAAAGAATAAAGTTTCTAGTACTGCATTAGATGACTCCAAGAGGATCATCCTGCAGTAAAATCCTTTTTATTTCTAGACAACTTTGCCTTCCCCTCCATTAGCAAACTCGTCACCAGAGAAAGTTGATGTCTGAGCAACCTATTTGTGTATCTGCCATGTAAGCAAGTGCATTGCAAGAGAGCAAAGCACTCAAGATTGAAAGTGGGACTCCATGGGAATGGTGTGGAAAATGTTGAATCTACTTTTGTACACTTTAGAAAATTCTGGAAAAGGATATGATAAAGTGACTAATGTCAAGCTTTATTTTTTGTTACACTTCACACGTCTATGACATTGATTTATAGAAATTCAAGTTTTAGCTTAACACAATTAAAATAGTAAATACTATCAAAATAGATACTACCTAATAAAGAAGAGAAAGTTAACAAGGCTAATTATGAGCTGTTAAGGCTTTGACAATACGTCCTATGTGCTGACTCCATATTCGCAGGTCACAAAGTTGATATTTCTCTTCTTAGTAAAATCCAGCATGTTAAAGAATGCAAAATTACTCTGTAATGTGAGAAGAGAAGGAAATCTAAAGGAACTGAGTGCTATTGGTGGTTCCAGATAGCTTTCTCTTCAAATTCATACAGAGAAGTTCTATGCCTTTGAAGTAATGCTCATGTTGCAGACATGACATTCCTTAGAACAAAATTTTTATTGAAAAACCTTAGGATGTTATCCTTCCACAGTGTCATCAAAAAAGAACGAAAGAAAAAAAGATGAAGGGAAGAAGGAGGAGGGGATGGTATAAAGAAACAGGAAGGAAAGGAGAATGATACCTCTAACTGTAAAAACTATGATTTAAAAGCAGAGTGGTTATAAGAAGACAGTTTAAGGCACAAGCTTCCTCCAAGAGGGTTAGATCTGGTACAAGGGATGGGATCAGGGCACAGAGTTCAAATGTTATGGGCACTCTAGAATATACATTTCGTATACCCCGTAAGATGGCTTGGACTGAGTACAGGTTAAGTTTAAAGATTAGTGGAAAAGATTGTGTCAAGAATCTAATTTTCAGCCAGGTCATTGAAGAATGAGGAAATGAGGCAGTAAGTAGTCTAGAATAACTTGTGTTCCAATGAGAAATCATTTTGGAAGTTGGCCTAAGGAAGCTTGTTTTAATATAAGGAGAAGCAGAAAGCCACCAAGAAGGGAAGATCGAATTTCACAGGCTTGGATGGTTGGAGAGACTGATGAGTCAGTGTGACATTTATGCTGCCTCCAGCCCTAAGAGTGAGGAATCATTCACTTTCCAGTTTCCAGTCTCTATCTCTCATGCGTTCAGTGGTGGTCACAAAGATGCAAATGTTCACAGTCCAACAAGGAACTGAAGAAGGACCGGCCAAGGGGAAAGAAGTGGAGCCCCTCTTCTTTTAGGCGTAGACTGTGAATTAGACTGTTCATCTTGAATTGCCAACAAACCCAACCTGAGGAGAGCCTTATACATTTTACTTATAGGATGACTATTCAGAAGTCTAACATTGTGCCTCCTGTTTGGTGTCCTAAGAACTTCTCAAGTATTTGAAAAGGAGAACTCCGTCAGCAGTGAACACCCAACGGTTCTAACCCAGAGGTGGCTCATAACGAGTGATGACATATTGAAATCAAAAGCTTTTCTAGTAGATCTTATCCTACCTCTTGATCGTAAAAGATATATGCTTCCAGTCCATTTCTTTGATTAAAACATTAATTATAAGCTCTTTCTGGTGACAAATTCTTGTTACAAAGAGAAAAGCTGGCTTTTAGAAATGTCTTTTTATTCCTCACAGTAAAAGGAGCCCCAAAATGAAATGTCAGTGAGGTCTGGTTCCGCTGTCTCTTCTATGGATCGCAGAGTGGTTCCTACGCTTTCCAAACAAGAATCATTTTCCCTAAAAGCTGAGGAAGCCTGTTAGGAAAAGGGTATGCACGGGGGAGAGACTGATGTGTAGTAAATCAGGTTGGTATTAGTATGTCAGGTTGATAGAAGGATGTGTACAAAAAGAGGAGAGAGGCACTCTGGTGGTCTGAATGAGAGATACTGCTTGTCTAGCACATTCTGCAGGAGTCAAATCTTTGAAGAGATATCTGTAGACATAAAACAAAAACATTTTTTTCCTCCTTAGAGAGACAAATGGAAATAATAAGGAAGTGTATTTGACCTTAAGCTTCATCATACAGTAAAGGAATATGAATAGCTTAGCTGGTAAATGTTCTCACTCAGCGAGGGGATGTTGCCATAGATTCTGAGGATCATGTGTACATCAGGTGGAAAGCTAGGCCAGGGAAATGTATTTGACCTTAAACTAGATGACTCAATAAAGAAGTATGATATATGAATATCTTTTTCAATGAATTCTCTCACTCAGTAAGAGGATATTACAATGGATTCTGGGGACATCAGATGGGAAGGTAGGCCAGGCAGCTCAGGTGACTTCTTACTTTCAAGTTTCCCAGTCATAATCTACTCCCTTTCAGATTGAAAGGCATGAATTGAAACAATGTTGATAACAAACTGAACCAGGCTGTGTAGGGGATCAGAGTAGCAGACACCTTAAACAGTGAGATTTCACGTACTAAGAGGGTAACAAAGCTGAGACCTAATCAAAGTAAGACTTCATCAAGGAAAGCAGGTGGGGCAAGACCCAATCTACAGCAATGAATGCACTCAGGATATTGATGGTAGTGGTCAACCAGTTGGTCACAACCAAAATCTGGGGATTTCAATATCCTGGTTATCTTAAGTCATTTTCTTGTTTGAAATTGTAACATGCACTAACACTTTCTTTTTATTTTTTTTTTTCTTTCCAAATGTGATAGGAGAGCAAAGATATCCTGTTAGTGGATCTAAACTCTGAAATCGACACCAATCAAAAACCTTTAAGAGAAAATCCATTCCTAACAAATGGCATCACCTCCTGCTCTCTTCCTCGACCAAAGCCTCAGGCGTCCTTCTTGCCTGAAAATGCCTTTTCTGCCAATCTCAACTTCTTTCCCACCCCTAATCCTGATCCTTTCCGTGATGATCCTTTTGCACAGTCCGACCAATCGACACCCTCTTCGTTTGATTCCCTCAAATCGCCAGAGCAGAAGAAAGAGAATTTGAGTAGTTTGTCTGCTCCCCTGAGTAACGGGCCCCTGAATGGCGATGCTGATTGCTTTGGTCAGCAGTTTGACCAGATCTCTAACCGGACTGGCAAGCAGGAATCTCAGGCAGGCCCGTGGCCCTTTCCGAGTACGCAAACCCAGCCGGCAGTGAGAACTCACAATGGGGTCTCTGAAAGTGAACAGAACAGCTTCCATACGCAATCCTCCCCGAACCCCTTTGTGGGAAGCCCTCCCCCAGGACTCTCTGTACCGAATGGCGTCAGACAGGACGCGGAAAGCCCTGTCCAGTCCTCACTACATGACTCCATAGCCATTATCCCACCTCCACAAAGTACCAAACCAGGAAGAGGCAGAAGGACTGCTAAGGTGAATTATCTTCTGCACATCCCAGTTAGAGTGCATGTGCGGTATCAGAGGGTGGTGTGACGTGCGCGCTCTTACCCGCTGCTCTCCTAGCTTCCTGTGTGGCTGTGAGGTTGAAGGTGGGGTGAGGCACATCATCTTCCCAGGAGGAGTTTCCTCCCTTTGAAAACACCTTCGCTGTGTTTGTCACCCCCTGCCTTCTGTTTGCATGCCCTATCACTGATTATACTAAACACAAGTTTTTCCATTTTTAATGCTGCTATGCTCTGTGCCTCTCGGGTAAGTCTAATTGTCATGTTCTGGGAGGGGAGGGCCAGAGTTCTTGTGACTCCTTTGTACCTGCCCCACACTAACACGTGCCCTGCACAACCATCCTCTTGCATTAATGTCCCCAGTGGAAAATTCTCCAGCTTGTCTCCTTTTATGAGTGCTAACTTCATTAACCCATTCCCTTCAAGGAAACTCGCATACTATCAGCTTTATTCCAAAGCAACTTAAAATGCATTTTCTAAAGGCATCTTTTTAAAAGCTTTCAGAGGACTGTATGCAGGCTTGCTTAACAATTAAAAGGTTGTATGGACTCAATGGAGACTAATTTAAATGCAGCGGGATGATCAGGAATTTCAGCATCCTTATAGTTGTCCTTTCTCAGCTTCAAGCTTTTAGCTTTTAACCAATAAGGAGACGAGATGGATTCAAATGTGTGAATGAGCCAAAGAAATGTTGCTGCGCGAGTCCTAGTTTGTATCAGTCACTAAGACCCAATGGTCTGTTCATAGCACAAATCTGTGTCTTTTTCTTAGTTTTGCCTTTTGGCTTTGTCTTTTATATTTATTATAGTTTTTAAGGATTGTTGACCAATAATAGGGAAGTCCTTTCTGTGGCTCCCAGATGCAGGGGGAAGAACAGGACACAGAATTGACATTGCGTTTCACTATTGCTGAGTGACTCCTCTCCCTCCTTCCCTGCCTTGCCAGTCTTCAACAAATGACCTGCTCGCGTCCGACATCTTCACTCCTCCCATCTCAGAACCTCCCAGCCAGACGTCACCCACAGGACAGTCTGCAAGCCTACAGACCAACCCTCTGGATCTCTTCAAATCAAGTGCTTCTGCCCCAGTGGGGGCCCTTGCAGGTCTAGGTAGGTGCCTGGAGACAAGGTTAGGAACAGCTGTGTTACTTGGGCTGGTAAAACAATGGTGCATTGCAGCCAGACCCTCCCTTTTCATAAACCTGAACATCCTAAGCACCCTTTGTCCACGTGTACTTCTGTGGGACCCTTCCCCCATTCAGTTCTAAACTTGTAGCTTGAATTCGGCTCCTTGACTTAGCATGCAACACAAAAAAATCTATTTTCAACGTTGTACGCTCCAGGCCTGCCTGGTGAGGGATTCCCAGAAGAGAGGAGTGAGGGATACCAAAGCTTCAGTGGTGAAAAGGGGTTGGTCTGTGAAAACCTTGGCTGTCATCTATGTTGGGAAAAATGGCGCCAGGCATAGCTTCTATGCCATTTGTTCTAACTAGATTGAAGGCCTAGCCCTTATCAATTCATATATCCCTCTGGAAAGGGAAATACACTTCAAGAAGGCTCTCAGTGAAGCCTGAGAAGCCAATGGAAATACAGAATGGAAGTCTTGGGTTCTGGGCTCAGTGATGTTCCTAGTCATTGGTGACAGTGGCTCAGGCACATGGTCGGTCTCTGAACACCTGAAAATGTCTTTGCCAATATTTTGGCTAGCTGAGGGTCTCAATAGAGTTAGATGATAGGCACTTTGCAGCTGAAGCTAAGGGGTACACTGAGATGGGAGAAGACATGGGATTTTTGTCAGAGACCCAGGAATGCAAGTCTGGACCTCCTACTGCTGGACCATGACACCTGAGGGAAGTCTGCCTGCTCTTGCTTGCCCAGAGCTTCTCATTCTTTTGGTTTCCATGGAACAGTTTTCAGAGACCACAGCAATAGTCTTTGGTGTCCTACTGAGGACTTTGTTTTTCTGCTTCTTGGCACCTGTAAAAGCCCCAAATAGATTGAGCCTTGGAGGTGGGGGAACTACAGAAGAAGAAGGACTGTCTTACCCACTTCGGTAAAACTTAGTCTGGAATCCTAAGTCTCTTGGCCTCCTGAAGAGTTAGTCATCAAGATCTCTCTCTCTCTTTGTCTCTTTCTCTGCTATTTCCTTGCAAAGGAAAATATTTTGGTTCTGTTATAATAAATCCATTTAACAACAATAGTAGGGAGACTAGTAGTAGTAGTAGAGTAGCGAGGCAGGAGGAGGGAGAGGAGAATGGGCCTTAAGTACATGTGGTTGTGAGAGGCCAACATGTTCCAGGCCTCTGCATACACCGATACCACCATGTCCCTTGCACACATACCCTTCCTCCACCCCTCCACCAAGTGGAACCGGTCAGTGCAGAAGGATGGAGAGCTTGCTCGCAGTATCATGACTAGACCACATCACAGAATGTTGTAGACTAGTACCTACTGCCTGAATTTTTACAGCCAATATTGACAAGTCAGCCTAAAAATACAACTGGACCCCGTAACTGCTCATGTATGCAGATGAAGTAAAGCTTGTTGGCGAGATGTCCCTGTTGAGGCCTTGGGGTATACAACACAGAACTTGGGGGACATAGAACTCAGTGGGATGCTGGTGTCACAGGCAGAGTGACACCTATATCAAACACTGGCCTCTGGTGACCTTTTCTGAATTACATTAGAAAAATGAATCATTAAAAAATTCTGCCCCCTAAGACTGAAAGTAAGTAAGATTTGAGACCAGAGCATCATACTTGAATAACCATGAACCTGGATTTAGGTTGATTGTTGGTGGTGACACTATAACTGAATCGTTTGTAGATTTGGGAAGAGGTAGAACAGACTCTACCCTGTGTATTAGGAAAAGATACTGGAAGGACAACACGATGGTTCAACAGGCTGATCCATCTTCTGCAAGCACTGGCATACCTTATAGATATCAGTTCATGACCCGGCTACTTTCCTATCCAGCTCCCTGCTTGTGACCTGGGAAAGCAGTGAAGGATGGTCCAAAGCCTTGGGACCCTGCACTTAAATGGGAGACTCAGAAGAAGCTCCAGGCCCCACACTTCAGATCAGCTCAGCTCTAGCCATTGCAGCCATTTGGGGAGTGAACAAATGGATGAAAGACATTTTTCCTTCTTTGCTTTTCTGTGTAAATCTGCCTTCCCAATTAAAAAAAAAAAGTTTAAATACTTTTAAAAAGAAAAAGCTGGAAGAAGTTTTTCAAGAAAGGTGGCAAGGGGCAAGGCCAGTTACTGCAGAGTCCTGGATTTTCACACTTTAACTGATTCCTGATAAATACGGCAAGATGGACAAGGGGAGCCATCCACCCCCAAAGATCAGATGCCAATACAAGGCCATCAGTTGCCTTGGAAGACTTTTGCTTCCTGTTGTCTTCTCTTCATCCTTCTTTTAAATCTTTTGTTCAACTTCAGACAAGGTTTAGTGAGTGATACTTAGCAAGAGTAATTTGAAATAGATCTCCCAGGACAACAGGCTTCCCTCCTCTTTTATATAGAAAACTCTAAAACTAGATTGGCATCAGCCAAATTTTAATCTTCCCTTTATGTAGCTATGTCCACCTTGGCAGCACCAAAAAGGAAGAATTGGAAATGATTTCTTAAGGATGCAAGTGTGCTGGGTCCTTATACAAACTCGAGATAGTCTCCAGTCCTGAGCCAACTGTCAAGGGCAAAGAGCAAATCAACAATTCAGAGGGTCCGATGGAGCACCTTAGTTAGCTGCTTCATTATCAGCGTGGCAGAGAGTGGTGGCGCCATCTGTCATGCTGGCATTCCCACTTTGGAGTCAAATACTTGGAGCCCCATTGCTCTGTTCCAACTCAGCTTCTCGCTAAAGTGGCTATTGAAGCAGTAAAGATGTTCCATGTGGGAGACCCGGATGGAATTCTGGATTGGCTTCAGCATGGCTGGCCCTGGCTATTGTGATCATTTTGGAAAGTGAACCAGTAGATTAAAAAAAAATCTCCCAGTTTCAAATAAATAAATCTTCATATATATGTATATATGCACATATATATACACATATAGGCTCATAATTTCTTTTAAAGATGTATTTATTTTTATTGGAAAGACAGATTTACAGCTAGCAGAGACAGACAGAAAAAAAATATCTCCCGTCCGCAATGACCAAAGCTGAGCTGATCCAAAGCCAAGAACCTGAAGCTTCTTTCTGTTTTCCTACATGAGTGCAAGGCCCCAAGCACTTGGGCCATCCTCACTGCTTTCCCAGGCCATCAGCAGGGAGCTGGATGGGAAGTGGAAATACTTGAACTAGAACCAGCACCCATATGGGATGTCACTGCTTGCAGGTGGAGGATTAGCTAATTGAGGCATTGTGCCAGCTCCAGGCAACTCCATGGAGTTGGGTTATCATCTCATAAGTAAAGTGAAAAAGTACGAAGGGGAGGAGCATCGAAACGCCCTGAGCCTTCGCCTGTTGTCTATTCTGCATTTGGTAGTTCGCCTTTAGAGTGATTCGGCCTCTCTCGGTCAGCTGCCAGGGTTAAGGAGGGCGCTTGTCTTATGGATGGAGGGCAGGAGCCTGCTCATGCTTGTCTCCTGATGAAGGTGTTCTCTTCCTCAGGTGGGGTGCCAGTTGCACCGCCCCAGGCAGGACCCTGGAACCCAGCGTGCGTGGTCTTCAATCAGCCGCCTCCCATCGTCCCCGGCGCCATCCTGAGTGCTCAACCTTCAGGTTTTGCTCAGCCGATGGTTTTTGGTCCAAGCCCAGCAATGCCAAGCTGGAACCAACCCGTGTCTTTCGCAGCGTCTCCTTCCCCTCCGGCCCCTGCCATCTGGGGCCCTTCTGCCTCTGTGGCCCCCAACACATGGTCCTCCACAAGCTCTTTAGGAAATCCTTTCCAGAGTAACATTTTTCCAACTCCTACTATGTCTACCCAGAACCCTTCTGGGCTGTCCTCTCTCCTGACCACTCCTCCTCAGCCCCCTCCCAGAACTGGCCCTGCCAAGGATATCCCCAGTGATGCCTTTACTGCCTTAGACCCCCTTGGGGATACAGAAGTCAAGGAAGTGAAAGAAATGTTTAAGGATTTCCAACTGCGGCAGCCACCTGCTGTGCCTGCGAGGAAGGCAGAACAGCCTGCTTCTGGGACTTCAAGTGCCTTTTCCAGTTACTTCAATAGCAAAGTTGGCATTCCTCAGGAGAGTGCAGACCACGATGATTTTGATGCTAATCAGCTGTTGAATAAGATCAATGGTGAGCTCTCTCTGCCTACAGAATCCACGGATATTTACAGAGTCAGTGGCAGGAAACCTCTCGCATTCATCAGAGGTCTTCCTCTGACTCCGGGGTTATGGAGACTGCTGACCCAATGCTGCCCTCTAGTGATCATTCTTAGAAGGGCTGCCAAGAACTGTGGAAGGTTGCGTGGTAAAACCGCACCTCTATTCTATGGCTCTGAATGAGTGAATTCTGAGTCTCATCCACTTCAGAGAAATACACATGACGATTTTTATTGCAGGAAGGGATGGCTCTGTCCTAGCATTTGGTTTTGATTTTTGTTTCACTGAGGGAAATTGGGGAAGTATGCAACTGTAGTTGCATATGAAATCTATTTCAGAGATGAGTATCTTATTTGGGAGACCTCTGTCTGCACAGGGGGAAAGGTCGTCTACTAACTGCCTGGGTTTTTCACATTCTAGAACCACCAAAGCCAGCTTCGAGACAAGGTACCTTGCCAGCTACCAAATCTATTGACAATGCGTTTGAGAACCCTTTCTCTAAAGATCCGTTCAGCTCATCACAGCCCTCTGTAAGTATCAACTAAAGCAGCTGCTCCTTCCACACGAGTTAACTTTGCTTAAGAAAAAAAAAGATTTATTTATTTTCATAGGAAATACAGATTTTACAGAGAGAAAGATCCTTCACCTGGCGGTTCACTCCCCCAATGGCTGCAGCTGAACCAATCTGAAGCCAGGAGCTAGGAGTTTCTTCCAGGTCTCCCATGTGGGTGCAGGGTCCCAAGGCCATCCTCCTCTGCTTTCCCAGTCTATGAGCAGAGAGCTGGACCAGAAGTGGAGCATCTAGAAGATGGACTGCCACTCATACGGGATACCAGTGGTTGGAGGCAGAGATTAGCCAGTTGAACCAACAAACCAGCCCCATTTATAGCCTTACTTTTATAGTAATTTTTGGATAAGGAAATATGTTGGACTAAGATTCATAAAGCAAACCTTCACTCGAACTGGGAAAGATGATTTTTACAGGAATCACAGTCTTCTGAATTTAAGAAATAATATCACATATAAAGTGGGATTTAACTGGGATCATGAAAGAAACTATTTTAGGGGAAAACTGAGCTGAAATGTTACCTTAAAAGTTTTATAAAAATAGAAGTAACATTTTTTTCGCTGTGAGGGAGGCACATGTCATTTACCTGTACCTTGATTTTGATGTGGATGTACACATCACAGTTTACTAATAGGTGATCACAAATCAACACTCTGCCGGTGTGGGAACTAAATGTGTCTTAATGGAACTGAGACGTCTTCATTATAAACAATGTTCTCTTACGGCGGCGGTTATGTTTGTTAACTAGATGGTTTTATCCCCTTAGATGGTTTCTTCTCAACCTACATCTGATAAAAATAGGGATGCCTTTGGGAATCCTTTTGCCTAACGTTGGTAAGTAGAAGATCCCATTAGAGCTGCTTTGGGTGATCTGGTGAGACAGGGTGGCTCAAGGAATAAAAGGTGAAATTCAAATTTTAGAAATTAGTTGTCACAGAGGGGAAAATCTATACCTAACTAAGATATCCATGGGGATATGGGTATCTGTCTTATCCTACATTTTTGGGGGGGAATGAAACTTAATGCAGTATTTGACTGTTTTCTAGCATTTTTACCTTCATAGTTATTACAAATCATCCTAGCAATAACTTAAATTCCTACAAAAGGTTCAAATTCCAAAAACCTTCAGAAGGTACCAAACAAGTCAACCAGACAAGTCATCGTCATTGGTCATTGCCTTTATGTCTCTGTGGACACTGGCTATGAAAGTTAGCATGGCATAATACGACGTGTCAATCTCTGAGCGGTGCATTGTCTTCATAAGCTGTGGAAGCTCAAAATGCTCCTGAAGATGTTGGTCCTTTCATGGACTTTGTCCTAGATGACTGTAAGGGCTCAGTGTCACCTGTTCTTCCTCATCAGTAAGTGGCAGTGACTCTGATCTTTAAAGGTAGAAGCTAGATGACAGGGCTTATCTCCAAGTCAGGGAAAGTGGGGGCACAGTTGGTACCAGTAAAGCAATAGAAAGAATGGAAAGAACTCAAACCCAGTTTTTCTAGTCTTCGCACATTCAATCAGGACGATTAACCTAGGTCTTCACCTGTCTGTGGTTTAGTTTCAGATAGATAAATATATGAAATATGACATCAGTGATAAAACTGGACTTACAGTAGCTCATCCTTGTCTGTGTGGAATGCATTCTAAGGCCCCAGTAGACATGTCAAATGCAGGCAATGGTTAGCCCTCTGTATCCTATGTTTTTTCTAATGCATATATACATATGATAAATTTGAGTGTGTAAATTAGGTAAGTAAGAGATAAATGACAGCCAGTCGTAAAGTAGGATATACTGTCATAAAATTCACGTGAGCGTGGTCTCATTCTTCACGTTATGAGATGCAGTTCCTACATTACAAAGTGAAGCGGGGTGAGAACATAGTGAAGATGCAGTACACGCCTTTTGTCTGCTACTAACAGGCCCTCCTCATCTTTACATTTCAACCC
This sequence comes from Ochotona curzoniae, assembly GCF_017591425.1. Classification (NCBI taxonomy): domain Eukaryota; kingdom Metazoa; phylum Chordata; class Mammalia; order Lagomorpha; family Ochotonidae; genus Ochotona; species Ochotona curzoniae. The sequence continues at coordinate 18,407,181 of NW_024465582.1, read as the reverse complement.
TTTTTATCCCAAGTATTTTCACTTCTGGGATGAAGCATCAATGAAATCTTTCCATACTGGCTGCTACCCACCGTTTCTGGTAAAAAATGCCCAAGCATAGGCACATCATTTTTGTTTCTGAGAACGTGTGGTTTCTTCACTCTGTTCTCTGTGCCTGCACCACTGCCACACGGCACCATAGTGAATCTACTCGCTCATAGTTTATGTTCTAATGCTCCCTTTGACTTTTAGCAATGTAGAGTCTAGTGAATGGGTATCTTTTGCCAGAAGAGCTTTCTTTCATCAAAATTGACATTGGAAAGTAGCCTTTGGCAGCAATTTTATGTTTTCCAGTCCAAATCAATTACTGATTTGGGGACATTCCTTGCTGAATTCTTGGTATAAACTCAGTGTTCTCTGAAGCAACCTGTTGATATCAATCAGAACAAGTCTGCTCTTAACTTCCACCCACAAAGTTAATGCCTTCTCCATCATAACTGACCATTCCTCCCACATTGCAGTTAAAGCTTCTATGGTTTCAGATCTAACAGCTAGATTAACAGGAATCTCTTTGTCCTTCAAAATTTCATCGATGGGAAGATTTGCTCTTACCATAGCTCATAAACTGGCATGGAATTCATTTTGAGCATCTTTTTTCCCTTTAAAGGAAGCACTTTTTTTAAAAAAGATTTATTTATTTATTGGAAAGTCAGATATACAGAGAGGAGGAGAGACAGAGAGAGGAAGATCTTCCATCCGATGATTCACTCCCCAAGTGAGCGCAACAGCCGATGCTATGCCGATCCGAAGCCAGGATCCAGGAACTTCTTCCAGGCCTCCCACACAGGTGCAGGGTCCCAAAGACTTTGGGCCATCCTCGACTGCCTTCCCAGGCCACAAGCAGGGAGCTGGATGGGAAGCGGACCGCCGGGATTAGAACCGGCGTCCATATGGCATCCCGGCGCATTCAAGGAGAGGACTTTAGCCACTAGACCATGCCACTGGGCCCAGGAAGCACTTCCTAACTTCTTTTTGGCATAGTCTGAATTGCCAGTGTTGCTATATTTGCATATTGGGGCCACTATTAAGTAAAAGAAGGGTCACTTGAACCCACATCTACCCTAGTTGACCTGATGACTAGGTTGTCTTTGAAGTAATGATCATGAAGGCAGCCCATGCAGTGTAGATGTGCTGGACGGAGAGGGGACACACGCCCTGAGTTGAGACTGTAGCCCACTAAGGCATTTGAGATTGCATCTTGCAACTCAGCATAGCGTACAATGTACAGTCACTTGCATTATTGTCCTTCACTTCTATTCTGCAGTTACAATATTTTCTGCAATTGTCTTCTGCATGAATTTTGTTTCAGAGAATTGGATAACACCCTTGAAAATGCAAATTCCCTTCTGTAGCTGAGGAAAGGCCTACTTAGTGAGAATCTAGGTGATTCTAATGCTAGCAAGGCAATATAGTAGATACTGAACAACTAGAAGTTTTAGCAAAGGCTCTTTCTTATTTGAACAGGGAAGAATGAACTACATTCAGAGTCATGAAGGATGGCTTACACTAAATTAACTGGATTTCTTTGGAAGCCCTTTCTTTTGTGAGTCTAGAAGAGGGTATAGTTGAGGTCAGCCTGTTAAACTAATAGATTGAATGAGAAGAATGATCATGGGAGAAAATTGCTAACATTATTGAGCACTTGTTTTAATTGCTCTATTCCATGTTCCACCTTTATTGCTGATTCAATCCTCACAGTGATCCTAGGGAATACTATTACTGACATTTTAAATAATGACTTGATGTTCGATCTGAAAGTTCTAACCTCAGGTTTTTTCTTTTCCATACTCTTCCAGGAAATTGATATGCTGAAAGTCCAGAGGAACAAAAGGGTTGGCCTTAATAGTCAAGGACAAAGTTAGTAGCCAAACATGTCCTGTCTGTCATTGTTTCAGCTTTGGCATATTATCTGTTGCCTTATTTCTTGTTGCCTCTTCTACTTGTAAAACGCCTTTCACCTTTTGTCTATGTTAACGATAAACAATGTATGGCTTTAAATAAATTAAGATCCTAAAAGTGCTCTAGCTTAAAAGTAAATGAAGTAGCTTCCCTACTGAATCTTCTTGCTGCCTATGTCCCTAGAACCTTCTAGAACATTCTGTCTTCTAAATGGAAGATACAGCCGCCACAACCCCTTATACCATTACTGTTTTGAGTAAATTTTCAAGTCCCTACTGTTCAAAGGTGCTTTGGGGTTCTAGTTTAGAGCATAAAACCTACAGACTTTTGTCAAACACAGCACCTTTTCGAAAGAAATATTGCTTCAGACCATCACAGGAAATGCCAAGGTAGAAATGAAGCAAGTCCAACTTCTGAGACACTTTGGAATCTAATGCAACTAAAGGTGCTGCTGCTTCTCCTCTGACTGAAGATCATTTCTCCCCACGGCCCTCTAGCTAAGACAAAGGAGGGAAAAGCATTATTCATTATTCTCCCTTTCCCTCTCTCTGTTCAGTCAGTTTTGCTCCTGCGCTCATGTAACACATGAACCCTTCCCATAAGCAAAAAAGACTCCCATGACAAATGTCTAAGAATTCACACATCCGGAGCGTCTCTTCATGTGTGTTTACTGCTAGTCCCAAAATCTAGAACTGCAAACGGACCACAGCCTGCATCCTTCCTGTGAAACACATCATCCTTTTTCTAAGTTCAAGTTCTAGAAGAGCAGTTCATGTTGGAGAAAATTTAACTCAACTCTGAAATGATAAACTGAAGAGCCAACTGTCTCGCAGCTGAATGCTACTGTGCAAAACACAACAGGTGCTTTTTGGGGGGCGGGAAGGCCTTAATCAAGTAACTGGAAAATGTTCCTGGAGCCATAATCTCATGGCTAACAGGAAGATAAATGAGAGTGGAGGCCAAGTTGAAGAACAAATATTTGGGGTTATCTTTGAGAAATCTAATGACTGCAATATTTTTTTTTCCCTTATAACCTTGGAATCTTCCCAGTTCATTTTTAGTTCTGTTGTTAGCACAGCTCTGAAGGGTTTGTTCTTGCCAAGTTGAGTTTTGTTTTGTTTATGGTTTTTGTTTCTTTTTTTTGGTTTTGTTTTTGTGTTTTTCTTTTTTTTAGTGTCATCTCGTGACCCTTACTGCTCAGGTTTCTTGGGGGTATTAATCATGTACAATGTTACCTTTAGAGGAGAACAGATGACTGCTCAGGGTCCAAACAAAGATGGCAGCCTCCTGAGCCTGTGTTGCTTAATCCCAAGTAGTCCAACATAAGACCTGTGTTTTTATGTTTAATAGTTAATCATAGATGGCATACTTTTTCATTGGACTTCCTCTTCAGTTATTACAAGCACAGACTTGAAATAGTACATTAAAAAAAGGAAATAGTGCATCAAATTTCCAAATATCCAAATGTGCAAAACTGGAGGTAACTATTACTAGGTAGTTGAATTATTTCAAAGTGATGATCAGCCACACCACTGTTTTGTAAATACCTATTTTCTTGTGCACTTTTCTGTATGCAAATAAAGCTATAAATGTACTCATTTCAATAAACTGGAATGACATGATCTTATGTGTTCTTATGAGATTATTCTAATACTTGATCCCTGTTGTGGGTTGACATTAAGATCAAAGAATAAGACATACCAGTCTAAGGTAGACAAATGTTATTTATGACTGGATCGCCACAACGATGAAGGCAAAGTGCCAATACGTGATATGGGGACATGAATAAATTATTATTTATTTTCTCAGTATTTTATTCTCTCCGATCTATCTTATCTACCTATCTATCAAGAAGAATATACATATTATACTCTCTTTCTGGAAGTTTAATGAAGTCCAGTGTGTGAAAGCTACACCAAAAAAAAAAAAAATCTCAGCTGACATCCAGTGCTAAAGTTGTTCATTAGTGTTCTCTTGGTTCATTCTTTTTTGCTCCCTTGCCTCTCCTCTTTCTTAGTTCAGTTGTGAGTGACCCCATTAAGCTGTGACTGTGGAGCACAAGCTGGGCTGGCCCAGGCCACTCATAAAAGGTACTTGGGGGTGGGTAGGCCAATGATCAGACAATTTTTAGTATTTAGATGCTGTTAGATATTCTCATGTAAAATTTCAGGACTCTAATTCCTTTCCGGAAATGGAACTACAAGGAAGAGGATTCCAAAGCAGGCCTTGATTGCATATGGCAATCCGGATATTACACCTAACTTTTCTAAGGAACAAGACAATCTTTCGGCAGAGGGATCATTCCTGGGCACCCACCATTTACAAATATTCTGTATCCCTCCCTGCCTTCCCTCTTCTCTGAACAGAAATACTCAATTTCTTCCCAACAACAGTGAGGTGGACCACGGGAAAACAGAGATCGTTGACAGAAGCAGCTGCCAGGGGAGCCGACAGGAAGCCATGGATGAACTGGAGAAGGCCACTGATAAAGATGTGCTGTGTAAACGACTGGCTGATCTGGGGGCTGGGCAGTGTGTCCTGAGTGCCATCCCCTGTGGCTTCATCTGAAAGTTCTTGCCAGAGACTAACCCTTGCTCGTGAGACATCCATTTGAACACACGTGGGGCTCTGTTGGTGAGAGCGAAGTGCTCACTCGAGTACCCCAGAGAAGGGAAACATATTTCTGCTCTTGTAGTCTCCTTGGTAGCCATGTTGCTCGTGCGCTAGAAGTTATGTCTTGGAAATTCGGCTTTTATGATACCCTGTCATTCTTGGAAAAGGGTTTTGTTCATGTTTCAAATTTATCTGAGCTAAAAAAAAAAAAAATGAAGTTTAGCAGCCTGCATGTCCCCATATTTCTCACAGAGAAGTGATATAAAAGGGTTACTGGTTTTCTCAAGATAGCCTTTTATCTGTACAGCATGTTGTTGTTTGTACAAAATAGCTTGACTCATCGACACTGGAGTCCCACTAGGAAGGAGATGTTCCTGCTATTGACATCTGCGCTGTAGAAAAGCTGTAACCTGCTCCGGTGCGTTCACTGAATACTTGGTTGTAAAACTGTGTGATGGTAGGGCGGTTTCTTCCAGCCAGCGATTTCAGACTCCCCCATCAAAATATTAATCCTGGTGGCTCAAGAGTGAAACAGAAGGTGATCTTGTGTCTTTCCCATGTGAGAAGCAAGGAGGGGAACGGATGGAGGAGGCAGCTAGCTCCAGAGTCCAGTTGACCTGGGACAACCTGATGAGTGAGGACTCTGCGTATGCCTGAAATCTCTTGATTTCAGCAAAAATCAGCTACTAGAAGACAGGCACTGGCCAAACCTCTCTGGTAAATATGTTAAACTAGTGCCATTTCAGGAGATTGCTAAATAATAAAACAGCTTCTTTAAAAATGGCATGGTTTTAAATAATCTCCTATTACAAATAATGAAAATTCACATTGCAAACTGATGTGCAAGCCTGCCGGTGTATGAGGCTGTGCCCAAGCTGTGGCTCTGCTTTCCTGTCCCAATTACAGCAATGCTGATGGATGCAGGCCAACCATTTTTCATCTCATCTAATGAGTGACCAAGCTGCACATTTGTCCTTGCTTATTGGCATTATGTACTTAATTACTAATCCTCTACCATTTAATGAAATCCTATGAGTACTGATCTCTAGGGAGACCACAGGGACAAAGCGACTGACCTTCTGCGGTGACAAAAATGAGCTTGTTACAAATGAAAAAAGAGAGAGAGAGAGAGGAAAGTGGGAGAGGCAAACTCAAAGTCATCATTGGCGAAGTTTCCCTTATGCTCGTCAGTTGTGAGAATTTTCTGCCAGGTCTTTTTTTCACTTGGTTCACTTGGATTATTATTCCATCTTACTTGTAAGAGAAGAGTTCTTATTGTAAAGGGTTAGCAGCAGGTCTGACTTGTTGCTGTGAGCTGTGGATGTTTGACACGTGTAACTGAAAATGCTACCATGTAGAAACGGCCAGATCACCGGAGAGGACTTTGGGAGCAGCTGCGATGAGAGTTTAGATCCAGGAGCTGAAGCAGAGAAAGGGAGAACAGAAAGGTGGAGAGGACATTGACCCCCACTTTCTACGGACCGGTTAAGGACCCTTGATGACTGAGTTTGTTTTCTTGGTTGGTTTTTGGTTGTGTTGTGTTTTGTTTGTTTTGATGAAAGGCCCAGGCGTAAATGGGCAGTTCACAACTCAAGTATCAAGAAGGCATGAACGGACGTAGTTGCTAAACTGATAGATGTCTTCATTCAGGCATGCTATAATAAGAATGCCATAGGCTGGGGACTTAAACAATAGCCACTTCTCATATTTTTCTGGAGGTTGAGAAATCCAAGATCTGGCATTTGGGAAAGGCCGTCCTTCTAGTTTATGCATAGCTACACTTGTACATTCTTTGCAGTGACAAGAGAAAACTTTCTCCTCTAACACAGACACTAATCCTGCCCTGATTCCACTCTCAGGGCCTCATTCACCTATCCCAAATTACTTCCCAATAACCCACCTCCCATATCATCCCATTGGGGTTAGGGTTGTTGATGTATAAATTCAGAGGAGAAACAAAGATATAGTCTAACTGTGGATCCATGTTTCTCACAACAAAAATCTGAATGAGTGGGTGCTGATGTTGGCTCAGCATGGCCCTCAAGGACACAAACTTCCTCACCTTTTCACTGCAACTTGAAGCCTTTTGCTCTCTAGCTTCATGTTTATTGCCTCATGATCACAAAATGGCTGCAGAGCTCCAGTAATGTTAGGTGGACAAAAAGGGAAAGGTAATACAATCATTGTCTTCCCCTTGTACCAAAAACTGCATTTCTCCCCCTGGAATTCCCACTAGAGTTCAGCTCTACCTCACTGACCATGACAGGGTCACATGGCCTACACTAGATGCTAGAGAGGCTGGATATCAAGCTTTTGGCTTTACCAGATTCTACAGTGAACATAATTAAACTGGTTGCACAATTTGGCGGGGGCCTAGAGCAAAATTAAGATGAATTTTTTTGTTGAAAAAGCAGAAAACAAACACTGTGTTGCAGCAAGGTAAGCTGTCACTTGGAATAGCCTCATTCCATGTCGGAATGCTTACATCAAGTGCCGCTTCTGCCTCTGACCCAGCTTCCAGCTCGTGTGCCGCGCGGGAGGCACAGACTGCGGCTCAAGGACTTGGACGCCTACTTGAGACACATGGATTGCATTCTTACCTTCTGTGTCTTGGCTTCGGCCAAGTCCACCACGAACAGCTGTGGGCTAGGGGAAGAACGAACCTGAAGCTGGAAGAGTCTCTCTGTCTCTCTCTCTTTCTGGCTTTCTGTATAATTCTGCCTTTCAAATGAGACTTCTTAAAGTTTTTTCTTAAGGTGTCGTAGAAGATGCTAAAACACAAAACATTTTTACTTTCAGCAGGAAGAAAGCATATGCCACCTCCCTGGTAGTGGTGTATCTTCATTATAATGGAAAAGTGTTCTAAGTAATAAAGTTTTGAAGTATGATGAATTACAGCACTAAGCTTTTACTCACATGTAAAATCATTGCAAACCAAGAAAGTGGCACCTACAGATCTGGTGTTGAGTAAAGGCTATCTTCCTGGTTCATTTAAATTGCATAATTTTTTTTAAAGATTTATTTTTATTATTTTTTATTGGAAAGGCGGATATACAGAGAGGAGAGACAGAGAGGAAGATCTTCCGTCAGATGATTCACTCCCCAAGTGAGCCGCAACGGCCAATACTATGCCGATCCGAAGCCAGGAGCCTCTTCTGGGACTCCCACGTGGGTGCAGGGTCCCAAAGCTTTGGGCCATCCTCGACTGCTTTCCCAGGCCACAGGCAGGGAGCTGGAAGGGAAGTGGGGCTGCCGGGATTAGAACCGGCGCCCATATGGGATCCCGGGTGTGCAAGGCAAGGACTTAAGCACTTGCGCCACCGCGCCGGGCCCTAAATTGCATAATTTTTATCTCAAACTATATAAGCATTCAAGTTTTTGCTCATGCATTTCATAACAGCATAGTAAAAATGCTGCACTTACCTACTGCTTTGATTTCACCTCTTGACACATTCTACCAATACTTTCTACCTTGACTTAATGGTAAGTAAAGACTTAAAGTAACTCTGGGTTTCTTCACCTTTTTCTTCTAGGTCATTCCCAGTGTAGCGGCTGGCTAATGCAGAGGAGTAATGCCAGTGAGAGAAAGATGACAGTGTTTCCTGGCCATTTGTGTTTCTCTCTGTGTTGGAAGCAAGTTCTGGCTCAAACCGAAAGTGCTTTTCAGAGCTGTTGGTGTCCACATCCAGTCCCACTGATCTACACACGCGGGCACACACCCATTCGCACAGCACCCACCTACTCAGTCATAAACATAAGACACTCATACTCACTTTCACTTTGAGTCACTTCAACTCCCACACATAAGGGGTCCAACCTGGACACTATACTCAGGGAGCAATACAAATAAAGGATGGCCCGCAAGAGGACGTTCATTGCACGTATTTTCTCTGCTCGTGGGCATGGCCCATTTTTCCAACAGACTGGGCTTCCAAAAGCTTAACAATAGAATTATTATGAATTTCAAGGAGCCAGCATTACAGAATACCCGATAAAACTGCTACCAGTGATACTGGCATTCCACATGGGTTCTGGCTTGAGTCCCAGCTTCTCCACTTTCCATCCAGCTCCCTATTAATATGCCTGGGAGAGCAACAGAAGATGGCTGAAGTCTTTGGATCCCTGCACCATGTAAACTCCTTTGGAGATCCAGAAGAAGTTCTTGGCTCCTGGCTTCAGTCTAGCCCAGCCCTGGCTGCTACAGCCAATTGCGAGTGAACCAGCTGGTTCTCCTTCTCTCAGTTTCACTCTCCCTCCTTCTCTGTAACTCTTACAAAGTAATAAAATGCTTTTTTAGTATTTATTTTTATTGGAAAGTCAGATATACAGAGAGGAGAAAAGACAGAGAGGAAGATCTTCCATCCATTGATAAACTCCCCAAGCAGCTGCAACAGCCAGAGCTGAACCGATCCAAAGGCAGGAACTTCTTCCAGGTCTCCCATGAGGGTGCAGGATCCCACGGTTTTAGGCCATCAACTGCTTTCCCAGGCCACAAACAGGGAGCTAGACGGAAAGTGGGGCTGCTAGGACACGAATCAGTACCCATATGGGATCCTGGCTCATGTAAAATGAGGACTTTAGCTACTAGGCTACTGCACTGGGTCCTTAATAAAAATCTTTATATGTTTAAATATATATATATAAGATTTTCAGCATAGCGATAAACTGAGTGTGCAATTCTACTGAGTGGCAAGTTCTATGCTATCATCCAGGACCCATGAAGGCAGCCCTGGTCAGAGAGTTTGGAAATAGGTGATGTGAGCCAGGAAGTTTCCCACACGACTGAGTAACCATTTAAATCACTCTTGGACCACCCTCAACTGCAAACCACAGCAGTCCTTGGATCCGTAGCTCCCTGAGGAACAAGGTAAGCATACTCACGGAGAGCCATGGTCAGCACAATCCACAGCAAGGCACCTGTGCCGGGAGGATTACCAGAAATAACCAAAGTTCCGTGGAGTCCAGGAAACCAAGCCATTGCATGGCAGAGGGGAACGGGGAGAAAGCAGAGGGTAATGTGAACCCGACCTAGTTTGAACTGAAGAACAGGAGCTGTTTCCCTTGCTGTGCAGCTACAGGAGGACTGTGAAACTCCTGAGCTGCTCATTTACCCAGGTGTGGAGCCCAGGCCTCAGTCTAGAGCTTGCTTAGGAGTGTCAGGTCTGCAAGTGCTTAAACCATCGCCGCTGCCTCCCAGGTGCACATTAGCAGAAGCTGGAGTCGATAGCAAAGCTAGATGTATGCCTACATCATCAGCTGCCTTCGATGATCAAGTTGCTGGCACTTTGGCCCTTCCAGAGCTCATTTTTAGAAAGAATTAAATATTAATTCAAAATTCAAGTTTCCCAGTTTTTGTGAATGTGACAGACACATCAATTTAACCTAATACTTCCCTATGTTAATTCAGATATTTCCCATCAGCATATGTGTTCAATGTCAGGCTGGCAGTTCATGATGAAAGTTAAGTTATAAGTAATATTGCACCAATTTCTCCTACATTACAAGAAATCTGCTGTCCCAACCGGAGGCTTAACAGCTGAACCACAGCACCTGCTCCAATCTGGAATTACTGCCTAGCCCAATGGGGGAAGAGAAAAGGTTTAGTAGCAATATCTGGAGAAAACAAATGTACTTCTGAAACAGGGTGAAAAATCAGCTCAGGTGAAGTGAGGTGAGACATTGGCCTCCTTCCCCCCGCCCATCCCAGGTGTCCTTAATTGACTTAATAAGCCTGCATTCTGCTGAGAGCAAATGTCAACTTCTTCCGTCCAAACCTGTGACCTCAACACAGTGACTTCGGTCCCTAGGGTCTTTCTCATCTTCCAGCACCTCTCTAGGGTGATGGCCACTTTTACAAGGCGTGTGGGAAGGGTTGCTGGTGAGGAACTGGGACCCCGGAATGGGTCTTGTGCCTTCCTGCATCTTCAGCGTTTACCTTCCGCACCTGGTCACTCTGTTGTTTTCTGGCGAAAGCTCTTAGGACTTTCAGCGTACACCACGCTCCACATCGTCCGAGACCCTGGAGGAGGTCTGACAGTTCTCCTCCTGCTTCGGTCCCCCACCTTGACGCTTACTAACACTGCGGACTCTGAGGTCTAATGGTGAGTGCTTTTCCAACCTGACCTTTCAACCTTGAGGCCACATGGACCTTGCTCGAGCAAATTTCCCAGTGGGCCTGCCAGGTACCCTGCCTCGCTCCTCCCAGGGGGGAGGGAAGCGTGTTGACATCTTCCACACAGGGCCTGATGGCCAAAGAAGCATGGGAAATAAAACCCAGTGCCTCTTTGCCCAGTTGCGTGGCACAGTCACTTTTATTCTCATTTGGCTTTCAGCACATTGAGACAGTCTGGAAGTGGGTCCCCCAGAGACCCAGTTGGCAAGGGGAGAAGCAGGCCCTTGTCCTCACCCTGCTAACATGCTGGTCCCATTCTGGAGTTTGACCCGAAAGTGTTCATCAGAGCTCACCTCTCCCAGCCTCTCCCTCTCCAGTGCACCCCCTCACAACTTGTCCGAGGCAGAGGGACAGCCTTCTCGCTTCTACTGAATCATAATTGGAGTTGCCGCAGATTCTCAGCCTCTCAGCCTCTCTTTCATTCCACTAGCTCCTTCCCTGGCCAGTAAATCTTATTATGACTTGATCTTGAGGTGTCAAAGTGTCAATAGAAATGTTACAAAAGGGAAAATTAGATGCAATGTTACACTGGCAAATCATGGTTTACATGTTGTTAACTGCTCCGTAAATTCTAATGTAGTTTGATATTCACATATTTGTTTTTGCCAAAGTGTCAAGTTTCAGAAGGTCAAATTTGAGAAAAGTTCATTGAAAATGTGAATTAAAAGGCAAATATGATTTTGTGTAAAAAAATTTTGGGATTGGCCCGCACAATAGTCTAGCAGCAAAAGTTCTCGCCTTGCATGCATGCCCGGGATCCCATATGGGCACCGGTTCTAATCCCGGCCGCCCCGCTTCCCATCCGGCTCTCTGCTTGTGACCTGGGAGAGCAGTCAAGGATGGCCCAAAGCCTTGGGACCCTGCACCTGTGTAGGAGACCCAGAAGAGGCTCTAGGCTCCTGCGTTTGGATCGGCTCAGTCTGGCCATGGCAGCTGCTTGGGGAAGTGAATCAATAGATGGAAGATCTTCCTCTCTCTCTTCCTCTCTGTATAGCTGACTTTCCAATAAAAGTAAAATAAATCTTTTAAAAATTTTGGGGATCTATGTATGTGAGAGGCCTTCTGAAAGTATGTGGAATACAGGCCAGTACGTGAGGTGGTAGGCTAGCCTTCTGCGGTGTGGGCATCCCACACAGGCAGCAGTTCATGTCCTGAGTACTCTACCTCCTTCCCCTCCAGTTCCTTGCTTGTGGCCTGTGAGAGTGGCAGAGGGTGGCTGAGGTCCTAGGACCCCCGTCCTCAGGAAGGAGACCCGGAGGAAGTTCCTGGCTACTAAAGAACCCAGCTTTGCTTATTGTGTCCACATGCAGAGTGAACCAGGGGATAATCGCTGTCTCTCCTTCTTTCTGTAATTCTAGCTTTCGAACAAAAATAAATTTTAAAGATTTAAAATAGAAATACCTCTCATGGTAACTATATTAAAGTTTATGGAGAATGCATATCATGAAAAATTATTCTTGGATTTCAATCTTTCCCATCAAAATAAATATGCTTTTTAGTTGTTTTTCTTCATGTACTTTTTAAAGTACTTTTATATGCCTTCATTCAGTGGAACCAATGAACCACTATGGAATAATTTTAATAAAAGAGTAACTTTTATGGACATATTTAGCACTTTGTGTATTGTGGAAACAGTAATTCAATAAAAAGCAAGGATAGCTTCCAGGTTTGGAAACCAAAGAGGGTGGGTAGTGGCCCGCCCGCCCTCCCTCTCTCTCCCTCATTCCCTCCCTCTCTCCCCCTCTCTTTCTCTCTCCCCCCTCTTCCTTGCCCTCTCCTCCCGTTTCTCCCTCCCTCCCTCCCTCTCTTCCTCTTTCCCCACACTTCCCTCATCCCTCTCTGCCTTTTTTGTGAGATTTTTTTTTTATTTGAAAGCCAGAGTGATAGAGTGTGGTAGTGATAAAGAGATCTTCCATACACCTGGCTCAGGGCTGGGCTGGGCTGGGCTGGGCTGGGCTGGGCTGGGCTGGGCTGGGCTGGGCCAGGCCAGTCCACAGCATATACTGGCATGAGTGAGAGCCAGGATGGAGTACAGGCCAAGACAGGTAGTAACCACAACACCCTCCAGTTAACGTAAGAACTAGGAGTGGGCCAGGCTAGGCTAGGCTGCTATAGTCACCTGCGAAAGTTGGGACTGGGGCTGGCTGGGCTAAGACAAGTTGCAGCACCTGCTGGTGAATGCTGAGACTGGAAACAGGCCATCTCAAATTGGGCTGTAGCACTTGGCCCAATGTTGGAAGCAGGCCTGCTGGGAAGAAAGCTGGGTCACTGCATCAACTGGTGAACATAAGAGCTGGGATAGGACATGCCAGTCTGGGCATGGCTACAGCCAACATTTCTGTTGGGTGTAGGGACATGTAAGGCTGGGCTAGGCTGCCACACCTGGTGGCATCAGAAAGAGCCAGAATGGGTACAGGCCAGCTGGGTTAGGTCACAGCACCCATTGGCAAGTACAGGACTGAGTGCAAATCAGACCAGGCTGGAATACAGTACCGCTTGGCAGATACAAGATCCAGGTCTGGGAGTAGGCTTGGTAGGGGAACTGTGGGCTGCAGCTCCCTCCAGTGAGCATGGGAGCCAGGACATGGGTCAGACCAGGGTGGTCAATGTGGCAGCACCTGTCAGCATGCATGTAGAGCAGGTCTGGGGGTGGGTCAGACCACACTAAGCTGCAGCATCCATGAGTGTATATATGAGTCAAATTGGATGTGGGATTGACCAGGCTAAGCTATAGCACATGCTGGCACGCACAAAAATCAGGTCTCAGGGCAAGCCTGGTAGGGAGTTACTAAGAGTCACCCTGATTAGGCCACAGCGCCCACTGATATGAATGGAGACAGGGCCTGTGGTGTGGTGGGCTGGGCTGGGCTAAGCTAAGCCACAATACCTGTCAGATCGAATGAGAGATGGGCTTAGGGCAGAACTGACCAGGCAGCTTACATCTACCTGTAGGTGTGTTGGCTGGTGCAAGTGACAGACCAAACATGACCGTACAATGGCTGGTGCTCACAAAGTCTGTGGTCACACTAGACAAGATTTCTTGGGGGACTCCCCAGCTAGATGGCTGGACTCAAATCCCAGCCACAGTGAAAAATCACAAGATATGTGATCTGACTTTGGAGTACATGTATTGGTATTGAGCCCACTCAGTTGCTGATGCCTGTGCAGTGGACAGCATGCTCAGATCAATTAAGTTTGAATTGAGGAGGGAGCAGGCATCAAACTATTTTCAAAGGTCCACAGGTCATTCCTTATAACCAGAGTTTTTTGGTTTGTTTTATTTTTATTATTATTATTTTTTTTTATTGGAAAGGCGGATATACAGAGAGGAGAGACAGAGAGGAAGAGCTTCCGTCCGATGATTCACTCCCCAAGTGAGCCGCAACGGGCCGATACTATGCCGATCCGAAGCCAGGAGCCTCTTCTGGGTCTCCCACGCGGGTGCAGGTTCCCAAAGCTTTGGGCCGTCCTAGACTGCTTTCCCAGGCCACAGGCAGGGAGCTGGAAGGGAAGTGGGGCTGCCGGGATTAGAACCGGCACCCATATGGAATCCCGGGCGTGCAAGGCGAGGACCTTTAACCACTTGCGCCACCGCGCCGGGCCCTTTTGGTTTGTTTTAATGACTTATTTATTTACCTGAGAATGTCAGAGTTATAGAGAGGTAAGGAGAGACATAAACTTTTTTTTCAATCACTAGTTCACTCCCTTGATGGGCACAGTGACCAAGGTTAAGCTAAGCCAAGGCCAAGACCTTCCTCTGGGTCTCCCACATGGGCGGCAGGATCCCAAGCACGTGGGCCATCTTCCACCATTTTTCCCAGGCCATTTGCATAGTGCTGAATCTCAAGTAGAGCAGCTGAAACATGAACTGGCACCCATAGGGGATGTTGATGCCACAGGTGATGCCAAAAAGCCAGCCCCATAACTATTTAAGAGTAGCCATGATAGCTGCATCTGCTGGTGAATCCCAAACACCTTGTTCTTTGCACAAGTTTTGATAAATATGAAAATGCTAGGGAAATATTACTTTTCACAGATGAGAGCAAATTTTCCATCTTTCTGACACATGGTTTAAAATAAGGAGACCATGTTCTTTTGGAAGATATCATGAATACCCTGAGAAGAGTGCTTCTTATTCTTCAAAATGGTCACTATGCTGTACAAAAAGACAGTCTTAGAAATAGATCTTACTCTTTGTCTTGGACATAGTTTATTTCATAATATGTTAATTATGTGCATTAGTAATGTAGAGAGTATGACTTACATTTTACACATTGGAGATATGCGTGCACACACACACACACACACACACACACACACACACACACAGATTGAAACTCACATCTACTGGTTTAATCCCCAAAGGTCCATACTCAGGAGCCCGGAAATCAGTTCTGGCCTCCCACATGGGTGACAGGGACACAAGAACTTGAGCTTCTGCCTCCCAGGTTGACATCATCAGGAAGCTGGAATCAGGAGTGGAGCTGGGACTGGATCCTAGGCTCAATCAGTTGGGGATGGGATACAAGTACCCCCGACAGTGCCAACCACTGCACCCCAAGACTGCTTTGAGCTCTTCCTTGCTCTTCATGTCCACCGTATATCTGACTTAGTTGGAAAGGAATCTTATGTCTCTGTGGTTTTTTTTTTTTTTTTCGTTTTCAGATTGAGATATATAAAACTGGCACCTTGAGCTTGCATTCCCATTCCCATTATCATTGTTCTGCCGATTTAGAGTTTGTGAGCAGCATCCTCAGCCTCTTTTCCAAATGTCACCGACCTGCTATCCTGCAATCCTCCCTTGTTGGATCCAAAGAAAAGAATTTCTAAACTGTATGAGGGATCCTTTGTTTTCTATAGCTCTTCTGTCAGTCACAACCACTTTAGCATTCATGGTATCCGTTCCCCAAACGACCTTATCCATAGGAGAAACCAGGACACCCAAGAGTTACAAAACATCTTTTCCCATAGTTGAACTTCAACTCCTCACCAGCCGGAATTGACAAAAATTCCCGGCACAGTGATTGCCCCTGGCCTCTGGCCACTTCGCAAATAAATGCTCCACCTGCCCAGGCATCCCACTGGGAGCTGCCCAGCAAGAGCAGCATGGCCACCAGGCACAGCCTCATCTTTGTGGTCTGCATTTTAGAAATCAGTGCCCTGGCAGGAGGACCCACTCCCAGGTGAGTCTGCCCCTTTTCTGTTTGTTTCGGCAACTTCATGGTGATGTTTGGGCTTTTGATATCTCCCTCTTCATAGCACAGTAGATGAAAGTATGAATCCACAGAGAGATTTCCTGAAGCTGGAGCACTGAGTCTTTGAAAAGAATTAAGAAAATGCATAGGATGAGTCTTTGTCAATAGTTGGCGAAAACCTGTAGCTGTTTCTGCAGTTTCTTTTGAAACAAAGCATTCAAACAGTAGGGCTGATCTAACCATCTAGTTCACAGAAACAAAGCTGGTGTACAGCAGTGTGTGAAAATGCTGTGCCTGTCAGTGTCTAATGTCAGAGAAGTTGAAAATTGGAGAAGTTAATCTTTCACTATGCCTCATTATCCAACCCTAAGCCTCACTATTTTTTCCTTCTGTAGGAGGCAAGTTTACTCACTTTGATTCTCTTCCTTGTGAGTCAGAAGAACACATTTTGTTAGACGCCTTATGGTCAAATCCCTTCCTTTCAAGAATAGCCATGACGCAGACCTGTCACGGCCATTCTCCCAACAAATATATTGATCTCCTTTTTCTCTGATCCTAATCACAATCATGAAGCCCGTACCGGCCCCATGCAGGACATGAATTCACTGGACAGTAAGTGCTCACTAAATCTCAGTGTTCCATCTAGAAGTCCTAGTGTGGAGGACCCCGTGACACATCTGTCAGGAGGAAAGGTCATCTACCTGCTCAGGTCAGTACAGCAGGATCTGATCCAGTGAAGGCATGAAAATGTTCCCCAACTACAGCCATGCTGCCAGGGGAATGTGTCCCTGTGCCTAAACATAGCTGTCATCTGTGTTTGATTCCCCTTTGGTCATCTGACTCTTCAGTTTTGAACCTGGAGGACCATTTCCAGCCCATCTTCCCTCGCCTGGCACCTGCAATAAAGACCACTGTTCGGTGGAATGATGCAGAGCAACACAGGCCCTAGGTCAAGTGCTCAGCCACATTTGCCTTGTTCCCATCATGTCTTCATCCCGTAGGAGCTAAGAAGCACTACACACTGAGAAATGTTTGCCAAGGTGGTTTCTGACAGCTACTTTAACCCTCTTGTACTTACCCTGACCTTTTCTTACATGAGAAAAATTATTCAAACAATCCACATTCCTGGATTGTGATCCCTGCTGATGAAAAATGAGAGAAGGCTTCCACTACTTTGAAGTCCATGACCTCCTGGCTGCTAACCACACGCAGTTGTTCCAGAGGGGACCAGGAGGTTCCCCAGCTGACCCCCAATGCCGTGCGGCTCTTCTGCTCAACTGGCTTGGCCTTGTGTACCAAGCGCTCCCAGTGTGTCAAGGTTGCCCCACTCTGAACACTCTATGCTCTGCCCTTGGGCAGATGGTTGAGGTCAAAACAGTAGACCCGAGACTTCAGTGAGGAAGTAAGACAAATGATTTGCTTGAGTAAGAGCTGAGGAGCTAGAATTTACAAATGATGTCTAAATAGACTAATGAGATCACAGTGGAGCCTTCTTTTGGAGATAGATTTCCCATGTCAGGTCAAGGCTTCATTCCTTTTCAACCAGACCTATTTGAGCAATTTCAGCCTCACTGAAACCTCAGTCTTCATCCACAAGATGTTAGTTGCATTCATCTCCCTGAGGCCAGCTTTTAGCATAGACCAGCTGATTTCAAACAACAGAAATATGTGGTCTCATCATTTTGGAAGCCAGAAGGCTAGAAAAAGTTGTAGGCAAGGCAGGCTCCCTCTGGGGGCTCAAAAGAGAATCCCTCCTCAACTCTGGAGATGGCTGGCAGCTTTGGCATTTCTGGGTTTGCAGGTGCATCGAGCCTGTGCCTGCCTCTTGTCACGTGGCTATCTTCACTTCGTTCCACTGTGTGTATTATTGTGAGAATGTCACTATTTTATGAGGGCAACAGTCATGTTGGATTAGGACCCATCCTAAAGTTTTTAGTTTTAACTCGATTACTTCTATAAAGAGTCCATTTCCAAGTAAGGATATGTTTTTACAGAATGTCTATTATTTATTTCAAAGTCAGAGACAAAGGGAGGGAGGGAAAGAGGAGAAGAGGAAGGGGTGGGGGAGAGAGAGCAAGTGAGCAAGCAAACTCCCATCTACTGGTTTACTTACCAAATGGCCACAGTGGTCAGGGCAGGGCCAGGCAGAAGCCACTTGTCTGGAACTCCATTGTTTTTCTGTTTTGTTTTGTTTTGTTAGGATTCATTTATTTTATTGCAAAGTCAGATATACAGAGAGGAGGAGAGACAGAGAGGAAGATCTGTTTGACCATTCACTCCCCAAGTGGCAACAACGACCAGAGCTGCGCTGATCCAATACCAAGAGCCTGGACCCTCTTCCATGTCTCCCACATAGGTGCAGGTCTCAAGGCTTTGGGCCATCCTCGACTGCTTTCCCAGGCCACAAGCAGAGAGCTGGATGGGAAGTGGAGCAGCCAGAACATAAACTGGCACCCATAGGACTTTAGCCACTCAGCTATTGTGCCAGACCCATTTTTTTAAGCGAAAATGAATGTGCTTGTAAGACTAGGTCATGAAGAGGACATCATCTCTTTATGTTTCTCAAGGGAAAATAGCAATGGTTAAAGCTGTACTGAGAACAGAATACAGCTCACAGCATAGCTTGTGGAGTCAGGTGGCCTGCGTGTGATTCCAGGAGCCACAGTTGAATAGCTAAATGCCCTGGGCAAATTCCTTAGCTTCTTGAAACCTGCGTCTTGCCTCGAAAATAGGAATCATCATGCGGTTTGCTGGGAGGGGTGGCTGAGATAACAACTGTCCAACCTTTATCTGGGTCACAGGCAGGCCTCATGTGCTTTTAGAAATGCAACTACCTTTTGCTCTTGGTAACTTGTAGATAGGAATGCTCACGCAAGCAGGGAACACCCTGTGGATTCCAGCTTTCCTTACACAGGAGTTTCCGTGCGATCCGTGTTATGACACGTGAGCTCTTTAGGACACTGTCCTCTGCTGCCTCAATCTGCCCTGTAGGTAAAGATGCACATTTGTTTCTTTTGCATCCTTGCAGTATTTCTTCTGTAGGTTGAAGCACAGGGTTATGTACAGTCTTTGTTGCTCCCGTCTCTTGTGTAACAGGTATTATACAGCCTAGCCTGGACTTAGTGCTTTTTTCCTCCTTATAATATACTCTGCAAACTTTTCTGCTTTGCTGTGAGGAAATGCCCTTATTTTTGTTTCACAGCACATTGATTTTCTTCTTTTAATGTTTGATTTTTAATTTTTAAAGATTTATTTTATTTGAAAGGAAGAGTTAGATAGAGGGCGAGATCATCCACGCCCTGATTCAGTCTTTAAATGGCTTCAACAGCCAGGGCTCGGTCAGGCTGAAGCCAAGACCCAGGAACGTCTTCTAGATCTCTCAGATGGATGCAGAAGCCAAAGTGCTTATGCCATCCTCTACCGCTTTTCCTAGACCATTAACAGCAAACTGGATCAGAAGTGGAGCAAGCAGCATGGACTGGAACCGGCAGCATATAGGATTCTAGCTTCACAGGCAACACAGTTCAACCTCCTTTTCCACAATGCTGCCCTGGTTTTATTTTAACTTAAAATTTCCCCCATAAGGGGAATTTCATTGATGGATCTAGTTTATTCCCTCTGCAAAGACCAAGTGAGGTGAACAGCAGCCTCAAGATTTCACCATCTTGTGCACCAGGCGGAGCCTTGAACTGTTTTGCTTGGCCCTTTCTCTTCTGATCTCCACCCAGTTAGAAATGCATGCATCTTTGAATAGCCAACATGCTTCTGCATCTGCAGTTGAGCTCCATCCACCTTAGCCTCACACAATATTCTTTGTAGCATTAACTTGTTTCTGGAAAATCCATAGTTTCTCTGCCATCCCATTATGCCTCCCATCAAAGCCACTTCCCCAGGCGGGCAGTCCACCCTGCTTGCACTGCGTCCCTCTGGGGGGTTCTGCTCGCCACACTTCTTAGAGAGACTCCCGCAGGTTTTAGGATCGTGTGTCATGTTTTCTACCATGCTATCAGCACTTAGCAAGAGCCCTGTGATTTTCCACGCTGTGGACAAATAGCTGTGGTAGCCCTTCTCTTATTGATGGACATTGGATTGTCTCAGTTTCTACTAGAAGCAAGGCTCTACTGCGTATCTGTAGGGACATATCATTTATTGTAAGTGGACATGTGTAGCTAAACTAATTCCCAGAAGTGACATCACCTTCAAGGGTTGCTGACACTGCGCTTTGGCCCCAGGATTTTGTGCTGTTTTGTACTTTGACCCAGTAGGGCAGGAACGTATTGTTTCCCTGGGGTCTTGCCAGCTGGAGCTGCAGGCCAACTTTTTATTTGTCAATCCCATGGATGTAAAAATAAGTTGCATCTTGGCAGGACTTTAATTTGTCTTATTGAGTCAGGTTGTGTACTTTTACCAATATTTACAAGCCATGTGTTCAGGGTTGGATTTCATATGTGTGTGTATGGTCAATTTCTCTTGCCCAATTTTCATTGAGTCTCTTGTTTTGGTTTTTGGATTTCCATGATTATTTTATAGTTTTGTTTCTGACATGAATTATAAATGTTTTCCCTAACTTTTCATTCATTTTTAATTTTTTTTCTGGCATGTTTTAGTGGGAGTATAATTTTCATATGTTCTCTTTTTCCAGTTTTCAAATAGCTTATCAAGAAGTATTAGACTGGAAGAGAGAAGGCCAATGAATGGGTGGGGATGGGAGCTCTGGAGAGAAATTGACTGGGTTTGAATTCCAACTCTGCCACTATGTCGCTGTGATAAGCCGAGGGAAACCAGTCATCACTCTGCCCCTCCATTTCCTCTCTTCAAAGTATAGTAGTAGCAGCAGTAGGTGGTTCATAGGACTAAGTAGAATAATGAATATAAAGATTTGGAGGAAAAGTTCTACAATTAAAATTTGTAAATGTCAACAACTATTGCTCAAATATATTTAGTGGCATTCGTCTCAATAATCCTGAAAAAATACTGAAGCAGCTGAGCCAAAAAAACTGAAGATACTGAAAATGCCAGTTCCCCCCCCCCACCAATTTTGTCTGTACAAGAATGTATCAAAAAGATACAAACAGAACATGAAATTAAAAGTTGGAAACACATGCGTAGTTTTTTCATACGTTTTCGTGGACTTCTTGAAGACTTCTCATATACGTGTGTTTTTCATTTCCATACTCAATACAGCATAGCACCTGTTTACTTATCAACTGCTATTCCTCAAAAATATCTATTCATTTTTCCATGCAATACAGAAAGTATTTATTGAGTTGGCCATGTAAGCCAGATATAGTGTAGGGGAGTACAGGATAATTTTGTGCTCATTCTGATCTCACAGAGTTTACAATCTTAGTGAGAAGTATGACAATTGAAATTCAGCCAAGTTCTCTGAGCGTAGACAGTGGTGTTGAGGAAGACAGGTTCCTATGAGAGCTAACCAGCCCACTTGTATACCAGCTCATCTGCTCTGGTACACACAGGCCTTTATGCCTTCAATTCTGCACTTTCTCTCCTGCCCCAGTGTTCCCTCGTATCAAATCATTTTGAACCACAGGTGTTTTCCCATCTGTGCCTACTACCACGTGTCCTGAAGTGTGAGTTACTGCTTAGGTTTTTCTTGTTCTAAAGCTAGAAACTCCTCTTTGTGACAAGCAGATGGGACCAGACATATATCCGTGGTCCTTCGCTGAAGGCATGTCTGGCTCAGAGTTAGACCTCCTGCTGTGGTGATGCTCCTCACTTTGACCTTGGAAGTGACTTTCAAGCTGACTTGGAACCCCTTGAGGACATGTTTCTCTTGACAAACACATTTCATCTAAGAATCCAGAAAGTGCTTTAGGACCACTTCTCCCTTCAGCCTCATGGCTCAGCACGATGATGAGTGGGTGGTGAGCCTTGCACACATCCGCGAGCCAGGAAAGAACAAGGGCTGAGTGTGTCAGAGGGGCTGAGGAGGGAGAGTGCTGCTCAAGATTAATGATCGCTCTTGATACTGATGTTACATACTCATTTTCATAGCATGCTCTTTTTGTATAACCTGTCATTCCCTCCTAATAAGTCTCATGCATTCTGCCCTTATTGTGTCTGAGGAGTCCCAGGCACCTGGAATAGCGAAGGCAAAACATCCTGGAATGATCACAATTTTCAGTTTAAATTTGTCTCATTTGATATCATTGAGGCATACACTTAACATAAACCCAGGAAAAAACCAGGTTTTCTAGCGGGTTGGCTTTGCGTGAGGCTACTGTTTATAAACATCAGTTGCATCCCTGCTATTTTCCAATGTGTAAAACTTAGTAGATTATTCAGAAATGATGGTGTAAGTTATGTCCCCTGAGTTTATTTCAAATATGCTTGCGTGTGTTAAGGTGGGAAAGAGAAGGGACAGTGCAAAATGGCATGGAATCAGAAGCAGAGACATGAACTCCAAAAATGCTCATCTTTGACTGGGGTGAGTAGTGTAATTCACCCCTGTGAAACTGAACTAATGATATCTACCACATTTTGATGATGAGAAAAAGAGCTTTGGAAATTCTTTGGAAAGGTGATAGACAAAACATACTAGATATTGCTTAATCAAAAAGCATTTTTTGACTGTTACATGCTAAATGTTCCCACAAAATTCACATGTTGGGGTCCTTCAGTGCCTGTTAAAATGAGTGTATTTATTTTAAATGACTGTATGTATTTTAAAGATATGCAAATTAAAATAAAATCATTCAATGTACCTAAACAAGGGTTTTATCCTGGAGGGTCTTTTTTCAGGTTTATTTTTACTTATTTAAAAGGCATAGGTATAGACACATAGAGGGAAGACAAAGATATCTTCCATCTGCTAGTTCATTCCCCAGTGGCAACAAGGGCTAGGGTTGGGACAGGCTTAAGCCAGGAGCCTGGAACAACTTCTGCATCTGCCATGTGTTTTGATGAGTTGATAATATTGTAGGAAATATAAGCTGAGCTATCCTAATTTACCTGGCAGGATTTCTTGCAAGTTTTCCTTATTACTGTTATTGTTCACTTGAAAGCTATGCTACAATGTAGTACAAAATCTAAATGAAAAGACTAATTGAAACTGCGAAAACAGCATGTGGTCAAGAGTCAGATGAGAGGGATAGGAAAAGAACAAGTGGCTTGACTTGGAAAAGAGAAAAGTTAAAGTAGTTTGTGAAGGCTTCGTGAAAGCAGGCGCCCACCATGGTCATTGTAGATTGCTGTGTTCTATTACAATGGCTGTGACCTGGAGCCAAGGGTTACTACGAATTGGAGAGTGTCACTGCCTTAAAATTAACCAGAAGTCAATGGTTATTCTAAATCCATGTGTTCTGCTACCTTAGCTATGGTCAGGCACCAGCACAAAGGAGTGACTCTCTGATGCCCAGAGACTGCAGAATGAGCCCCTGGAGTTCATGGTCACAATGTGATCCTTGTCTCAAGCAGATGGTAAGTGTGCTCTACTCCGTCTAACATCCCCTACAGAAGCTCTCACTGGCATCTCCAGAGGAATCTGTGAGACCATGGGATTCCCACAACGCAGTTTCAAACCCAGATACAAGAAGGAAACCTCTAAATGGAGGTGGCTAGCCTTGCCAGGAAATATTGATGGAACTCAAAATTTAATAAAACTTGTAGACTCCTTTTTAAGTCAATAATTTTGTATGGCCCACAAATGAGTTGAAAGCATACACATGGCCCATGACAGAAAAAAAAATTCCCCACCCCTGGGAGTAAACCTAGAAAGTGAAGTGCAAGTTAAGTAACACCAGTGACTAATTCAATCGCTTGTGTCTGTTGCCTCACTTGGATTTGGAGTGCTGTACTGGTATGGATACACCTTTGGACCATAATGCTTCTCTCTCTCTCTCTTTCCATCTCTCTCTCTCTCTCTCTCTCTCTCTCTTTGGGGGTAGGGGACATTAGAAATTCTAACCTCTCTAGCTCGTTTTGTACAGTTTCGTTCAAGAAGCATTGAGGTTTTTGGACAATATAAAGGGAAAAGCTGCACGGACTCTCTGGGAGACAGGCAATCGTGCGTGCCCACGGAGGTATGTGAGGACGCCGAAGTGGACTGTGGAAATGAGTTTCAGTGTGGCACAGGTAATCTTTACTTTGTGCTCGTTGCATTCACCTTTTGGGGGGCGGGGGGTGAGGGGGCATGCTTCCACATGCTCGTATTTGCAAGTACGAGAGGGCTCACCTCCCTTTTGGAATTTTCTATCAAGAACTCCAAGGGGATTGTCTGGTACCTCACCTGTGGCATTTATGTGCAGTTGGTGATTTCTGCAGGAGGGAACGTTTGTCATTAGACATAGAGTTGTTCGTTTTTTTTTTTCATTTTTTTTTCTGATTTTGACTTGTTGCAGGCAGGTGCATACCGAGGCGACTCCTGTGTAACGGTGACAATGACTGTGAAGACTTTTCAGATGAGGAGGACTGTGAGAAGGATCCCCGCCCCCCCTGCCGTGATCGCGAGGTCGAAGAGTCAGAGCTGGCACGGACAGCAGGCTATGGGTTTGTATTTCACCTGGACTCGTCCAGATAAGTTGGGAGGGAAATGATCTCCTTCTGCCTGACCTTGTATTAAGCCTGAGCCTGAATGAAGCGTGGACTCAATATCTCAGGACCGTTTGGATGACTGCCTGTCTCCCAGAGGGATCTGCAGAAGGGCTGCAGTATCAGGATAGTAGCGGATTCCCTTTCAGTTCATGAGGAAGTGACACATCTCATTTCTGAGCCTCTGAAAAATGCAGCCTGCTGACACAACACAGTGGCATTTGGAAATGAGTCACCGATCATAGGTCTGGCAGTTCAATTCCACTGGAACGTCTAGGTCTACATTTGAGGACATGATCTCAGCGTCCTGGCATTGGTCCAGGAAGAATGGAATCCGAGACAGCAACCTGGGTTTGAGGTTCTGATATGTCTCTCATTTTCCATGTCAAACACAGGGACCCTTACAGGTGGCTCTAAGTCTCAAAGAGAAGGGAAATCTTGTAGTATAGAACTCAGAGTAGGGTTGTTTTTTTTGTTGTTGTTGTTGTTTGATTTAATATAAAGGGAACAGACTCCATGTATTTCGAAGATATGGTTCTAAGAAGATAACTCTACTTCTAATATGCAGAGACCTGGGCTCCAGATATTGGGAAAATTACATAAACCTAAAATTCTGATCTTTTCTGTTCCATAAAAGCAACCCAGGGTTACTGTCACAAACTCTCCATCAACTGCTCTTAGCCATTCTTTGCCGGGATCTTACCAGACAAAGCATTTCATGTTTTCTTTTCTTACTTCATAAAGTCTTGTCTAAGCAGCATCCCAATATTACCCACAGTGCCTTTGGCTCTTAGCTTAAAGATGGGAATCTTGAATCAATTGTCTGATCTTGGACCCCAAACTCAGCCAGGCCCTCTTAGGAAGTGGCAAACAGTGGATATGTGTTTGTCCAAAACCTGACAACCAGATCACTGTATTTATGAATGGATCAACACCGGTTTTGCTGCTTTCCTCTGGGAGACATTGTATATCCATGGTGAAAGCCCGTTACTGCTCTGTTTTGCTTTGTTTGAGATCCAAGAACGTTTTCTTCTTAAACAAAAGAGTTGGAAGCAGGGAATTACATATGTTATTTGTTCTCACATCAGGCCAAGTTAAAGCGTGTCTTAATAGCAAAGGAACACAGAAATTTTAGCCCTCGTAGTTGAAAAACAGTTACTCAATTCTATTGGTTTCCTTTGTTCAGGGCAAAGAAAAATCTGCCAGACAGCATTTGTCAGGGAGTTTCATGAAGAGCCTTTGCAGCAAGATGACTAGATAACTTTAAGTGGTTCCTTTTTCACCATAGTATAGGTTGGAGTTGGGAAACATCACAGGCTGACCCTTACAGGCTCATGAAGAGGCTGGGGCCAGAGTGGGAAACGAGGTGCCCTGATGCAGTCAGTCCATCAACATTGTTTATTAAATTCTCCATGACATGAGTGTTAAACTACAGAAAATGTGGCCTTCATAAAATCTATTGTTCTATGACAGCTTTCATTCATAGAATACTTTGAACATTGCAAAAACTTTTTTTGTACATTCCATCATAGATCTTTATAATAATCCTCTGAGATTATTAGGGAAAGGTATTATATTAATTTTGCAGAGGAAACCTGACTGAAATAATTAAGGTCATGTGGCAAAGCATTTTTTAGCCAATCTCAAACCCAAGTTTTTCTGACTCGTATACAACTATTTTTTCCATCATGCCACCTGACCCTGGCCTTCTCCCACACCCTCAGCATCACCTACACCTCTCCCACATCATACAACATCTGGAAGCCAGCCTCTTAACAGCAAAGCAAAATTTATCTTAAAAGTGGAACTCCTTAAGCAGATATTTTATAGTCAAATATTTGAATTGAGACTGTAGAAGAGTGGTATGTAATCAAAATTTCAAAACAGCACACAAGATTGGTTTATGATAGTCTTCAGTGTCATTTAAATGAAATATTTATTTCCTGTAAATCTGCACTATTGCATGGAGTTTGGACTATGTGTGAAATCAAGGCAGTAAGTGCTAACAAGCCAAGCAGAGCCAATGCTCATAACCTGCCTTTACACAAGTGGTCTGGGAAACCTCAAATCCTCTCAACCAACACACAGATTGTTTTAAGTAAGAAAGTCACAAGGTCTTGTGGTCCCTAATTTGCACGCATTTGCATTCGAAGAACTCTCATTTAAACCCTCATACCCAGAGAAATCAGACTCTTTCGGTGCAGCATCTTGCTTTGTAAGAATTTGAGAGTCTCCAGAAATGTATAAGGAAGCCTTCCAACTCCTCTTGCGTTCATTGAAAATAAATAAATCCAAACCAGCTGTAAATGATTTGCAATATACAAGGCTTATGCTTTCTTTGTGATCTCAGCATAGCATCACTTCTGTGACAGGAACTTTCTCCTTGGTTCACCTGGTAAGCATGGAACTGCCTTTGGTTCTAAGATGCAGGTGTGAAAACAAACAACCTAACTGTTGCCAAAGAATACTTTGTTTTGTTTTGTTTTTATAATATCCTAGGTGATTACTTTCCATCCATGAAAAATTTTCATGTTTCTTGGCAGAAAAAAGAATTGGCTCATTCTAGACTAGACTAGCTGTCTCTGTAGCAGTGGAACCAAATCAAAAACTTTTGAAAACTTTCTTTCTTAGCTGTGCCATTTAGACCTTGTATCAGCTTTGCTGGCGCTTTCCAGACGAATCCAGCAAACAGACTAATTTGCTGCTCTGAGAAACACTAACCTTGAAACTTTAGAGTAGACACGCTAGACATGGGGTGCACAAAAACTTTCCAAAGGAGAGACAGCTATGTTTAAAATTTTCCATTCTTAGTAATTATTATCTAATTCATAAATCCGCCACTTCCATTTGTACAGTTTTTTTTTCATACAATCCATGACATATGTCTCAGCTAACTCCAAGTTATTAAACCCTCTCCTTTCTTCTCTGCAATATTTACTTGTTCATTTATTTGGAAGGCAGAATGAGAGAGGGAGATTTTACTTCTGCCAGCTCACAGCTCAAACGCTCTCAGTGGTTAGGGCTAGGCAAGGACAAAACCAGGTGTCATACACTCTGCCGTGGTCTCCCAGCATGGCTTCCAGGAGCCCTAGCACGTGAGCCATCGTCAGCTCCCTTCCTCGGTGCATCAGTGAAATAGTGCATGGGAAACAGAACAACAGGCACTGGAGGTGATACTGTAAAATCTGGGATGCCAGTTTCACCACTAAAAGCTTAAAACTCTGCACCACTACACCCTCCCCAAGCCCTGTCCTTGACTTTATGTTTTACAATCATTTACCTCCCACTTTGCAAAAGCCGAGTATATCCCTCAGTTCTCCCACATTTTGAGTATGAAAACCAGGAAATAACTCCAGATCTTCATGCTCTAATGCTGTGGAAAATATGCAATTTCTTTTTATCAACAACATTGAACGATGTCAGATAATGGGCTATAAAAATAATTTTTGATGAAGACTAGTATGTAATCTTCAGTATGTAACTCAGAAGATAGGGGAATTGAATGCTATTGCGGAAACAAAATTCCATCTATTCTTACATGTAATTGCTATCTCCTAGCAGTTACATCTGTAAAGATGGAAAATAGGATGAAATTAATGCTGGCATTTGTCTCTTCATGGCTCTAAGTAATAGTTACCCAGGGAAAAGGAGCTAATCTATTCCTTTAAAAAGCTATTTCATTCATTTCATTGAGACAGATTTCTTATATAATTTTACTTAGGTTTAGCAATAATTTAAATTTGTTAATAAACATTCCTATTAGTAATGAAAATTTTTTTTACACTCAGACACTGGTAGAAAGATATTTAGCATTTTAAAATCTCAACATTTTTTGATATATTGAAGTGTGATAATAGGACAGTAAAACTTCACAAGCATTAACTACACATATTATTAAATTTCTATGAGAAGAGAAATGGAAATATAGATTCAAAAATATGAAAATATGAAGTACATAGCAATTTCTACATATTTTATGCAACTTTATGAAATTAAAACTTCTAAATGTAAAACTTAGAATTTAGAATACAAAATGTTTTATATTAGATATATTATTTAATATGTTTACATCATATGTTATGTATTATAATAATAATTAAATATAAATTTTTTCTATTTATAATTTATTTTAAAAATTCTGAATTTAAAATTTAGCAGTGATAGTATTGGGGAAAATCAGTTGCTGGTAAATTATATCCTTCACAATTATTTAATCTTATAATAAAAATATTACATGTCATACTTAAGAGGTACAATAAGGTACAACTTGTCCAAATTTCTACATGAGAGATGTAAGTAAAGTCTGAACCCCACTGCTCCCAAACACACCATTCACATTTCTATCTGTTGCCCGCACCTTTCCTCCTCTTTTAGCACCCTTCACAAGCCCAGATCAAATCTCACTTGTCCTGAACCTCATTTTATGGCTATTCCATGGAACTGACTTCCTCTTAGAAGATTTGGATTCTATAGCACTACCTTGGCATAAATTTATTCTCCCTTTGGCCATTTTGTCAGAATCTGTAATTATATGACCTACTCCCTAACTTAGGGGTAAATCTTGTGAAAGTAAATGCTCTATTACCTAGCTTAATCTTATTCCCCCATTGTTACTATTCCATACTAAATATAGTAGTCACCTAACAGTTCATCATTCCAAACCAGATTTATTTCATTATTCACTGAAGATAAAGATATGTCTATATACAGATATGAATAGACATATGGATCCACACACACATACAAGATTTAAAGTAAACAGCTATTTAATGGTGTTTCTTGTTTTAGTTTTTGTTTGTTTGGTTTTGTCTGACTCAGCTGAATAGATATTGGCCTTACTTGAGAACTTCAGGGCTATAGCTCCTCCTGGGAGTTATTTTTAATGGAAAAGGTAGCAGGAGACAGTTTCTTTTATCTCTACATCAACCCTGAGAAAATAATCCATATGCCAATTCCTTGTTTTCCATTAAGGTTGACTCATATTAATTGTATTTGTAGATGGAAAGTTTATTGAGACTGTGTTCTTCATATAAAGATGCTGCAGTTAACTGTCCCATTAGCAATAGGATGTACATCCGATTCTTTGGCTTACATTAGCGATCAGGTTGCAGTAAGTCAACCACCCTCAAGACAAATGGCTCTTGCAACCGGCATCCAGATTTGCAGTCCAGTTCATTGGGGTTAGAAAAGTGATCTAGAACAACAGCTGAGTTTATGCTTTTATGTCAGAGAAGTCACAGATTTGAGGATCTCCATTCTTGCCTGCCTTGCTAGAGAACCCAGAATTCAGCTATCTTAGACAGTTAACAATTGTGTACCTTCAATAATACGCTATCCCACAAAGGCTTAATTATGCCTTGTTCAAACATTGTGTTCAAGCCCATGAATCAGGCTTATGCTTTTTAAAGGTAAGCAAGATTCTCACTTATGAATGAAGACTTGCCACATAAAAACATTTTGCTAGTAGGGGAGTCAACAGCATTTTTGAAAATCTCTTCCTAGGACGCTGAAATTTTTGTGTTCCTCTTGAAAAGTGTAGGAGGAATAATATAAGCCTGAGGGGAATGGAACTGTCGACAAGTAGAGACAACTGGAGGAAAAAAGCTTGACTTTAAAGAGAACAGGAAAGAGGGAAAAGAGCCCCAATGTTGATTCATATATGAAAAATTACACGCACGTGTAATACTACCCCCGTGGGATGCTCTGTTCTCAAATAATTTAAATAGTTGATGTTACAGCATGGACTCTTGGATTACTAAAAGCGGTAAGAATTACAGAAGTGGTGTTAAGACTCCAGGAGCCAGATGGTCCCATGTGCCCTATTTATTTTTTTTCATTGCACACTAAGCAGTGCCCTGGTTACCTGAAAGAGTTTATAAGGCCCTTCTAGCGGATGCTGTCTGCCAGAGACGCTGAACCAGGCTGAACAGGCTCCTGTTTCTGTTCCTGATTAGGTTACCCTCCTGCTGGGTGATGGTGACAGGAACCCAAGCTGTTTCTGCGGCTTCTTGGGGCTGCCTAGCCTGAGCCGGATGTGCTACTGCAGCATACCTGATGCTATTCTGTTCATTCTCAGGATCAACATCTTAGGGATGGACCCCCTAACCACGCCTTTCGACAATGAGTTCTACAATGGATTGTGTTTCCGGGTTCGGGATGGAAATACATTGACGTACTATCGAAGACCCTGGAATGTGCAGTCATTGGCCTATGAAGTAAGTCTCTTCATGGCTCAGCTTTTGGATAAAAAGTTTCTTCAACTTTTTAAGTATAAATACCATGGGGAAAAAAAAACCAGACCCAAGACATTTGAGTACTTCATTGAGACAGGGTTAGCTTTATGTTTCTGCACAGAACAGACCCCCCATCTGCCCCCACTGCATCTGTCCCTGGCATTGCTTGAAGAGAAAAGGATGGCATCCCTTCCAAAAGCTTGCTGACAAGGAAGCTGAGCTGCTGCTGTTAACAGCCCTGCCATTTTTCTGTTGCCAATAACACAATCCCACAGACAGCGTGCGTTAGAAATAAAGCTTTATTTTGGCTCATGGTTCTAGAGATGCAAGATTGAGGTTCTATTTGGTGAAGGTGACCTTACCAGCAAATGCTCCAAGGCAACCCAGAGCTAAAGCCAGGAGGTAAGGGAAGAAGGGAGAAGAGGGAGAGAATGAGGAAGGGAGAGAGAAGAGAATGTGTTCAAGTGTGAGGGCTGTGATAGCCCTTCCTCTTCTTATAAAACCTCCACCCTCATGCCTTTATCTAACCCTAGTACTGGGAACCACCTTAAACAAACAGCTGGATTAAACTTCTACTCTCTTAATACTTTACACTGAGAAATAAATGTCAACACATGATACCTTAGAGGACGTACGTAAACCTTACCTGCACCAGAGCACATTAGCTATCTGACAATTAGCTGCATCGGCAAAGGATGTTGTCGTTGAAAGTTTTCATTTTTAAGTAGTTCACTTTTAAATTGATTTTTCTTCATGTAAAATGTACATGACTTAAAAGTTCAAACAGCAAAGAGATCATGCAAGAAAAGGAAGCCTACTCATTTTCTCAAACTTCCATTTCATGTTTCTCCTTTTAAAAGTAAACATTGAGAGGCATTAAGCTTATTTATCTAGTAATTTTTTTTATGCATAGAAAGGTTTTCTTTCTCTCACAGGTGTAAAGTTTGGGAATACAATTTTTTTTTCATCAGAGAGTTGAATTCAAGCTGGCCATTTCATTTAAGTTTGTTAACGTATGTAAAATATCTTAAACAATGTTTGGCCCATAAATTTTTAATGAAGGTTTACTTTTTTCTTTTTGCCTTTCTTTACACAAATGGGAATATGTATGCATCTGTTCTGAAAATTAGTTTTTAATGTTATCATTTGAGAGCTTGCTATCATTTTTCTTCAAATTATTGTTTAATTGTTTTAATTTTTTTATCTTGTTTGAAGGGGAGAGAGAGAGATCATCCATCTATTGGCCCATGCCCCAAATATCTGAAACATTTAGGGCTCAGCTAGGTCAAAGTCAGGAGCCCAAAACTCAGTCTAGATCTCCCACTTGGAATGCCAGGGAGCCAAGTAGTGTGACCATTCTCTGTTGTCTCCTAGGATATATTTTAACAGGAGCTGAAAAAGGAGTGGAGCCAACACTCAAAACCAAGTGCTCAGATACGGGATGTGGGAATCTCAGTAGCATCTTAGCCACTATGCCAAACTCCCATCTCCACATTATCTGTTTACTTTATTATGACTAGCACAGAGAAAGATGGGTGGATATCTCTCATTCACTGTTTCACCTCCCAAATGCTTACAATCATTGCAAGGAAGCCAGACCCAAATCAGGATCCAGGAACTCAGTAAGAGTTTCTGGTGGATGTAGCAGGGACCCAGCTATTTAACCTATACCTGCTGCCGCCAAGGTGCTCATTAGCCTGGAACTGTATCGGAAGCAGTACAAGACATTAATGTAAGATGTGGACATGTCAAGTGGCACCTTGTCTGTTACAACATGCTTGCCCCTAAAGCTTATTATATTCCTAAACCTATCTGCTGTATTAATCTCACTGAATCCTGTGGCAAACTCTAGGCTGGGTATCCAGATTATAAATCAGACAAACCGCAGAGAGGTTACCATACAATGTCCTTCAGTCGCAGAACCCGTATTTGAACTTTACCCATCTGATTCCAGCATTTTCATCAATTCTTTTACTCTACAGCTTTTCAAATAATTGCCTGTTTTTTCATTGTTCCTATTCTTTTAAAATTATTATTATTTTGCTTTATATCTTGTTTTTAGTAATACTTGGTTATTCTCTTTTAGACCAAAATTGAAAGAAATTTCAGAACTGAAGATTATGAAGAACAGGTTCAAGCATTCCAGCATGTCATTGAAGAAGAGACATCAAATATTAATACAAAATTCGCTCTAAAATTTGCACCAACTGAAGCAAAGGCAATGAAGCCTGAAAAAGCTTCCCAGGAAACAAACTCCTCAAGTCATAAAGGTTCCTGGGCTGACTTGCAATTTTCATATTCTAAAAATAAAATCTACCAACTATTTTTGTCATATTCTTCACAGACGGTAAGACCAGACATTCACTGTGGAGAGTATAATGAGATTGGTTTTCAGCTACCCAAGTGCCCTCTTTGGAGCTTAAGTGTTTTGAGAAGACCGACCTCATAAGAGGAGTGGAAGGAAGTAACACAATCAAATCCTCAAATATTTAGCTAAATTATCAGGAAGAAGAATGCTGACAATAAAACAATCTGATGGGATCTTGGGTAACAGTAACTTTGATGTGGGGTGATATTAAGCAGAGGATGTGGATTAGGGATTCAGAGAATACTTTTTGACTGAAACTGCAGGAAATTCCAATTTGTACAGTCACCACCGTCCCAGCGAAATAGACAAAGGGATCCTGGTAGCTCATTTCAGGGCACTAGAAGGAGCACTCTTTGCATTCCGAAGTCTGTCTCTAAGTACTGTTACCTTGAAATTGTATGAACTGCAGAAATTGGTTTGCTTACTTGGTAGTATACCTCTGAGGCTTAAACAATGTGAGTTTTTCTAAGAAAATCAAACCAAATTTGAAGCTTATTTCATCACCCTTGAGGTAAATATAAAATATACTTTCTTTTCTTTTTTACTGATTTGGAAGAGTTACAGAGAGGAAGAAACAGAAAGAGAAAAATCTTCCATCCTCTGATTCATTTGTCAGATGGATGAACATGGGCCAAGCCAAATGAGGAGCCAGGAGCTTCATCTGGGTCTCCCATGTGGGTGTTAAATCCTAAGCGCCTGTGCTGCCATTATTTGCTTTACCAGGATATTAGTGGGGACCTGGATCAGAACAGCTGTGACTTAAACCAACACTCAAAATGGGATCTGGCATTGAAAGAGACAATGCCAGATTTTGCTGTAACACCAGGCCTCTAGGCACCATCAAGAAGAGATTACGAATGTCAAGAATAAAAGCAAGGATATATCTTAGAAAGCCTTTGCAATGATCCAGGTTATAGATGGTGCTAGCTCAGACGTGACATGTATAAAGTCAAATATGACAGCATGATTTTCAACCTAAGCAACTAGAATGATTGGGTTCCTGATAGAAGAAATTTTGAGTAGGAAAGATCTAGAGAAGAAGAGGAGTAGTACTTACGTTGCAAATAAGCCAGCTTTGAGCTGTCGATTGAACATTCACTTGGAGATGAGTGAATTCGTGCATAGTTCTGTTCTAAGCATTTTCCACGAACATGTCTATATCAAGCCCCTGTTGATGGGTGTTTGAACCTTTTCTAATACCAAGCTGTCTATTCTAACACTGCTATGGAACTATGACACGTGACTGCGTGGACAGTATTTTCATTAATCTTGGGGAAATATGGAAATATGTAGGAGTGAAATTATTGATCATAGAGCAGACATATATTTAACAGAAACTACTGGGCAATTCTCCAAAGTGACTGTACTATTTTATTCTCCCACTAGTGATGTGTGAAAGTTTTGGTTTGCTGCACACCTCATCAGCTGCCAGTCTTGGAAGCATTTTAAATTTAGT
This sequence comes from Ochotona curzoniae, assembly GCF_017591425.1. Classification (NCBI taxonomy): domain Eukaryota; kingdom Metazoa; phylum Chordata; class Mammalia; order Lagomorpha; family Ochotonidae; genus Ochotona; species Ochotona curzoniae. The sequence goes on along the minus strand of NW_024465582.1, from coordinate 18,372,656 downwards.
CCCTTCAGTGGACTCAAGTGGGATTTCATGATCATTGCTACAAAAAATATATATATTCCCTGTGAAATTCCAGATGCTGTAATTGTTTTAATTTGAAATAATGAGGACACAACTCATAGTTTTCTTCTTCATCTGATCTATTAAAAAGGAGAAAATCTTTCTGCATGTGAAAGCAGTAGTTCAACTGGGAAGGTTTATGATGAGAAATCGTGATGTTGTGCTGACAACCACCTTCTTGAATGACATAAAAGCTCTGCCAGCTACCTATGAAAAGGGAGAATATTTTGCATTTTTGGAAACCTATGGAACCCACTACAGCAGCTCTGGGTCTCTGGGAGGACGCTATGAGCTAATATATGTTCTGGATAAAGCTTCTATGAGTCAAAATGGTATGCATACAAACAGTGATGTGACCTCAGTAGCTGTCTATACTAAACATTATTTTAAAAGGATGTTTTCTGTTGTCATTTTTTATTTTTCAAACAATTTTTGTTGAAATGTGCCAAGAGTACAATGGGCATTAAAATGTATGAGCAGGGAAAAAAAATCACATGTACAGTAACTTTTAAAGAATGAAGGTTAATTTGAAGAGAGAGCAGTTCCCCACTCTCTCCCCCTCCAGCATTTCTGCTTTGGTAAATTCTCTACTAACTGAGTGTTCGGTACTCATCAGTGTTGAAATGAGCATGTGTTGTGTTTTCTCCTGCGAGGGACATTGTAAGCAATATTATATCTAGCATCTTAAAGCAAGGGCAGAAAATTATTTCTACATCATATGACAATTCCGATTGCATTATAGCAGTGGGCCATGGCAGAGGCCTGGGATTACTCACCAGTAACTGCTATAGATAGCAAACACCTGTGAGCTACACTCACCATCCCGGCCTATACTGCTCATCTAAGTTTGCAAAATAAAATGAGCACAAGGTGATTTTTTAAAAATAATTTTTAATCACTTATTTCATGAATGATCATGTCCAATTTTCAGTTTTTTTTTTCAAAAAGTTTTATTATTTTTATTGGAAAGTCAGATATACAGAGAGGAGAAGGGACAGAGAGGAAGATCTTCCATCGTTGATTTACTCCCCAAGCAGCCACAAAGTCCGGAGCTGAGCCGATCTGAAGCCAGAAGCCAGGAACCTCTTCAGGGTCTGCCACAGGATTGCAGGATCCCAAGGTTTGGGCCATCCTCTGCTTTCCCAGGCCAAAAGCAGGGAGCTGGATGGGAAGAAGGGCAGCCAGCATGCAAACCGGTATCCATATGGGATCCCGGCACATGCAAGGCAAGGACTTTAGCTGCTAGGCTACCACACCAGGCCCTCAATATTTTTTAAGAAGGGGATCAGAACCAGCGTATCACCACTCAGTCTCCTGCAGGGGTAAAACCACTTTCTTGGCTCTTGCAGGCTAGAATGTCAAAGTGTCAGGGACCTAAGGACCAGGGCCATCTTTCTTTGTTTTTTATCTTCCAAAGCGGATCAGGAGATGCCGATACGCTGTGATGCAATTATGAAATTGACATATTCATCGGAAATGCTTAACAGACAGCTCTGGGCTAAAATTCTAGCTTCCCTCCTTCTTGCCTGGGCAATTAGCTGTTAACGTGATGCTTACACACTTAGCCTTTCCAAATCCTCATCTATACAAGTATTTTAATGACAGTACTTAGCTCCTAAGGACGTTAGTTAATGTTGGTGTAGACTTTGTGGCTCTGTGGATTAAACTTGCCTTGGCCCCCATGAGAACGCTGGTTGGAATCCTGGCTCTTCCGTTTTTGATCCAGCTTCCTAATCATGCACTTGGGAAATGAAAGTTCAAATACTTGAGTCCCTGCCAGTCATATGGGAGACCAGATGGAGCTCCCAGCCCAATCATTGTGGCTTTTTGGTGGGTGAACTATCAGATAAAATTCCTCCCCTTCTCTCTGCCTTTCAAATAAATATTGTAATAAACATGTCCTCCACCATGAAGTTAACAAGCAAAGTAAAAAAAGTCCACTGCACTCTCATGCAGGGACAAAGAAAGGTACATCAACCAATCAGTTGAAGTCAGTCTGAGTTTCTGATAAAATAGCCATATTAAAATTTATCTGTAATATTGATAGACATCTTCTAACAATATGCAAATAAATGTATCAAACAGGTATTGAACTAAATGATGTAAAGAGATGCCTTGGATTTGGTTTGGATTTATCCCTCAATATCCATGGAAAATCTAATGGGATTTCACTCACAGGACAAATTAATAAAAACAATTGCTTGAAGAGAAATGGTGGGAAAGTTGGTAAGTACAGACATTTAGGTTGCAAATGTCAGAGAAGACAACTGCCTCTCAATGAATCCTCCTAAAGGTCTATCTGCTTTATTTGGAAAAACTCAAGAGGACTTTAAAACTACTTCAACTTACAATTCAATATAGACACAAAGAGCCATGGACATGCACTTATCAGCCTTACCGTGTGCAAATTGTGCCAGGCACAGTGCCAGGGTGTGCCATTCATACCACAGCCAATGTAGATTTCTGTATTCATCAGGCCAGTGATAAAAGGCCAAGGGCAGAAGTGCATCTGGAGAAAAAACTTCCTTTCCTTGACTAATTTTAACCCACATTTGGAAGGGGCTGATGGGCGTGGACGTGATTTGGTGACCAAGGGAAGGTCCAATCCTTCAGCTCCACATTCCTTCCAACTTGAAGTTACTTATCTATCTTTGATGTTTAATCAGTGTGGTGCCTTTTCATAACTATGAATGCTTTTAACCTAAATAAAGTTCATGGAAAGTAGAACTTAAAAAGTGTATTTTGGTGTAAAAAAATTGAAATCCATACATAGTACTTTTCATAATACACATTTTTCATGAACTGTCATAAGACTCCTCAGGTGCATTGGTTTAAAATTTTGTTATAAAAATATTTTAAATTTCATTTTCAATGAATTTTTAAAAAAATAATCTCATGTTCTTTTTTCACTGTTTATCTGTTGCAGATCTATAAGCCTAAGGTAGTGCTGAAATTCTCAGTTTTTACTCTAATCACAAATATCTCAGAGCGTTTTTAAATACAAATGTTTGAGAATTGTCTCATAAGGATTAACCAAGGAGAGCCCGATAATTTTAAAAGCATAGCAGTCTCCAGTGTGCAGCCAGGATTGGAAGCCACTGATGAAATTAAAGAAAAATGAATATGAGAACATACATTATAATTTATTTCACTCTTAAAGTATCTGCATAATCTTGGGTTAGACACTCCACTTTCTAAATTATGGGCTCCTCTTCCTTAAAAATAAGGAAGGAAACAAAAATCATCTTGAAATTCCATTGCAGTTCTATAAATTCACACAGGTTTGTTAGAAATGATTTAGTCTGGGAAAAGACATTGGACAAAAGGAAATTTTACTCTACACATTATTCTTTGTGGGACATTGAGTTTTTTGATAAATGGGCAGTCAAATCAATACAAAATTTAATTATAACTATAACTCTGCAACAAAATATCTAGTTTGTCCAAAATCATACTTAGTTTCCATGCATATGTGGACTATGAATTAGCAATGTATTTAAATCTTCTGTACAATTTTAAATTTCTAAGGAGATTACTAAAGTCTGTAATTACTAGTAAAATTGTTACTACAAATTTGGAGCAGAAATGTTATGTAAGTCCTAGTTACAATTAAAATTCAGTCAGTACACTAGATCTTCCTGAAAGGGCTTCACAGATTTTCAGAACGTCATTATTGGTGCCTGAACACAGGGTTACAAGGGGTTCTCTTTAAATTCTCTTTTCTTCTCAGTAAACATCACCAGAGCTAACCTCATAGACGATGTGATTTCACTCGTAAAAGGAGGAACTCAAAAACACGCCTTGGAACTGAAAGAAAAATTGCTCACAAGAGACAAGATGGTTGATGTGACTGACTTTGCCAACTGGGCCTCTTCCTTAAGTGATGCTCCAGTGCTCATCAGTCAAAAAGTAAGGAATATTTTTTTTCATTAGATAAAAACTAAGACTCAGGTTTGTTTCCCAGCATCAGCTCATTAGTCTAAATTGCCTAAAAGATTATGCAAGCTGTTTGATCCATTCCTAAAGAATTGAGCCTCCTAGGGATTTAACTTACAGCAATGAAGTCTTTCTTTTTTTAAAGGTTTATTTGTTTTTATTGAAAAGTTGGATTACAGAGAGAAGGGGAGACAGAGAGAAAGATCTTCTGTCTGCTGGTCATTCCCCAAGTAACCACATGGCCAGAGGTGGGTTGATCCAAAACCAAGAGACAGGACACAAACTGGTGCCCATATGGGATCCTAGCACTTGGAGAGGGAGGATTAGCCAATTGGGCCATCAGGCCAAATGTAGCAATTCAGCCTTTTTTTATATGAGTAACTGAAGAAAAAATGGTTATCCTTTAAGGGTTTGTTTAAGTAAATCAGAAAAAGAAAAGACTCTAAAGTGGATGTCTAACAAGTTACTCTTCAAAATGTCATCCATTTATCCTTCAAGATAGCAGAAATGAGCAGACACAGTGTCATGGTGGAGAAAGATTCTCTGTTGATGTTTCCCATTCCTTTTCTGCTAGCATCCTTAAAACCCTCATAAGCAGATGCCACTACAATAAATGTTTGGACATGAAAGATACTATCATTTCCTTATTAAGTGTCATAGTTGATTCAAATGAGCAGTGACCATCATTCAACTAACTGAGATGTGAGCTTTCCAAACATGCTCCCATCTCATCCCTGAACAGAAAAAGGACATGGAAAGAAGTCTCAGGATGGTACCAGGCCACCCCTCTTTGTTCCTCACTAGTTGTGATATATTCTGATGCTACACTTCGGAATTCTTCGGATCTCAATGTTGAGCCTGAAGTCTTAGATTGCTTGGATAACACAAGCTGACACCAGCAAGTGCCTACGAGTAGCGAGCCAGCTTCAGTCTTCCCTTACTGGTCCCAGGCCTTAAGGCGGTGCCATAGCCACTTCTAAAGCCGGAAAGTCTGATTTACCAAGGACTTTTACAAAAGGAATGTTCTTAGTCTCTCCACGAAAATACGTCCAAGAATAATTCTAACATCTTCAGCTTATACACAGGTGGGAGTTCACAGCAGAGTGCTTGTTCTAAGGGGAAAAGTCATGCCATAACGCTAAAGATCCAGTATCTAAAGGTCTAAAACTCAGTGTTATTTATCCTCACCTTTCTTGCCCCAAAACAGCTGAAAAGTGTGCTTTTCTTCATTTGTTCCTGATGTTGTTCAAAAGTGGAGTTTTTGTGCTTGCTTATTTAGCTTACAGTTTTCCCTGGTATGTTTCACACTTTTCTTCTCTCCCATCACTTTTCTACTAGATCGTTCCTGACTTCAATCAGATTCAAGTCTTTTTCATAGTACTATTTACTGGAGAGCATTATTAATTTTATTTTATTGTCTTTCAAGGAAGAGTTAAGCCACCAAAAATATCCCATTTTGTGTCTGAGATAAGTCGGAAACTAAAAAATATTATCTATTCACTAGATTATAGAAATACGTGCATTCATAGATAGGTAGATTATTTATATGATTGCAAATATTTAGTTAAGTTAGCATGACCAGATAGGAAATTAAACACAAGAATTCCCTTTTAGTTTATTAGATTTAAACCTATTTAAATGTACTGTCTCAAGTTCAATAAAATAAATCTGTTGGAATATTTTAAGTAAAGCACTGGTAAGTTGAGAGGTTGTATATATACCGATGAACATTTAAAGTGGCTTAATATCTCTATCAAACAGTTCAACAATCCTTACATAAACACAAGATGGCTCTCTAACAAAGTCTAATGTAGTCCCAGTACTAATTTTTAAAATCTCAAGTAAATTACACTTTGCTAAAGATTTACTAATAATAGATTTACTACAGTATTCAAAAGTCTTCCTAAATGTTTGGCGCAATCCTGCTGGCTACATGAAAAATAAAATAGAATACACTTGATCTTAGCCAAAAGGCTGAGAAGCAATGATGAGAAATAGAATATATCCAATTTTTAGGGGACACCTGTTTATCTGTTTGCAACCCGAGGTTTATAGATTAGCAGGAATTCCATCTAAAAATCTGTGCACATTTCTTTTTCTGGAATTGGAAGCTTGATCTTTAATGTCAATATTCCACCTAGGGAAATGGTGATAAAAAGATAGTACCCATGTACTGCATTTTAAATTGCCTTCTTGTAGAGAAAGTTTAGAAAAGAGTAAACTCTTATGCATTTTATTGACTTTGTATAGCTTTCAAATCCCTGAGAAGACATGACCTACAATTAGGTTTTATCTTGAAACAGAGTTCGAGTCATTTTGCTCTCATAAATCTGATACTAATGACCCTTTGATTATAATTGGGGGTCATTTCCAGATAACAATTACATAGCCTATAAGATCTAATTCACTCTTTGTTGAAGAGGAAGCCTTCTGTTTTCTAGATGGCATGTTCCAACACTAGAGATAGTCATACTGTTAAAATAATTGGCTGCTCTGTTAAATTTTAAGGAATTTTGCTAGAACCTTTTCTCACCCACCCCTAACTCCAAACTGTTGTATATTTTATCCTCTGCAGCAAATTAAATCAGTTATTTAGATATTCTGTGCTACAAATAACTTTATCTTGAAGGAAAGACCAGGAAGTTGTATTATCCTAATTTACAGGCTATATGCATGTATTAATGAGATTGTCTGAGTAAACTGCTTGGACAGTTATATACTCCAAAAGAGGCCGAATATGGTCCTGTGCTAGTAAGAACTTGTGACTTTGAGTCTCCTCTCTGTGTGCTTCAGCAGACCCCAAACCACTTGGTGAGGTATGTTTATCCCCCCCTTGGCCTTTCTCCATGCAAAGGACAAAGAGCAAATGACAAATACTGGCTGCCTTTCACAGCGTTTACCCTTGTCCTGGTCTTTGGTTTTCATGAAACTATCTTGCCACCAGCTTGCCTGAATACCAACACAAATGGTTCTGCATTTTATCTCAACAGAATAGCTGCACTTTCATTTCTTCTCATATGTGCAGTTACAAAGTAGCTATAAAAATGTCACCAGGGAGAAATTTCATCTGTTAAAGATGGCCTGGGAGATGGAAAGTTTATGAGTTCCTCTAGAAAGATAGCAGCAAGATCGATATAGCTGCATTATAGCCCGCTGGCTTCCTGTAAAGTTCTGTTTTGGCATTATAAGAAACAAAGTTATGTAACCAATTGCTTTATTTCCTGAAAGGATGTTGCCTAATACAATATCCTCTTTATAAGGTCTCATAGGAAATATTACTCTTTAACTTCATTCATTTTGTTGCTTTTGGAAATCAGGTGAGTTTTCTTCCTTGCATGAAATCATTCAATTCTATGTGCCTTACACTTTTTTTTCTCAAAATTATAGCCAAATTTATGACCCATTCTGTGTACCTGGGTGGATGTTTCTGACATGAATTTTGTTTGTGATGTTTTTGCCCATTTTGCCTTTTCCTTTTTCAGTCGTTAACCCATTCACCAATTATCCTTAACTGTCAGTGTATTAAGCTACATTAACTCTTTATGGAGCAGTTTGGGCTAATAATATTTAAAAGCACCAACATTGTAAATAGCTTCACCAGCAGTCTATGGTATAATTGTTACAGCTGTAATGATACAGTAAGAAGTATTCCCAATTCTCTCGTATTGAGATTAAAGTAATACTCATTGTATCAACAAACTGTATTTGTTGTATTTTATGGTTTTTGTTGGATGTGTGAAAAAGAAATGTAATTAATATTAAGCAAGTTTGTCCATTCATTTGTGTTTTAGAAAGCTCCATGATACATTATATCTACTAAAAATCTAACTACCAGTGACAGAAAGGTTAAGAAGTTAACTGATGTGGGAGAAAAATTAAAGCAGTTGGCATATGCAAAGAGAAAGATGTGGTTCTTTAGGAAACTTTTTGTGTATTTTTCACTCCTCTGAAACTGCTGCCAACTCATGTCCTTCATGTGTAATTCTGTAAACAATGCCCATTTCACCCCGACTGCAATTCCTCCAAGTCTTTGTGGTCCTGTATCTTAGATTATCTGGCCTTGACTTTTCTTTGAAGGGTAAAACAAGACAGATTCCTTATCTTAAAAAATCAAAATAACTGTACCCCATGTTTATGTTGTGTGTGCCAACATGGCAGCATTGGTAAGAGGTTTCTTTCTTTCAGATAAATATGACATAGTTGAAATCTAGATCCTGTAATATTAATTCATGAAAGACTATACCACTAGACAATTAAGTTGAAGTTGTAGAAGTTTATTATATATTCTGCTGAAGAACCTATTTCTTAACTAAAAATGTCACAAATATGTTCTCCTTTTTAAGGATTTTTAGTCTTTTAATGACATTTTCATAACAGATGTCATCTTTCATACCTCTTATTTTGAAATAATTTTAGTCTTACAGTAAAATTGTATAACTAGTATGGACAGTATTATTGCAACAATAGTAGTGAATTTATATGTATGCTTTGCCCAAGAATCCCTAATGTTAACAACTTATGATAATGAAATTATCAAAATCATAAAAACACTGATTGCTTAGCTAAACAATAGGCATGGTTTAAATTTCACAAATTCCCTCTTACTGTCCGTGTGTCTGTTCCAGGATTTAGCCCAAGGTTGTGTGCTGTGTTTAACCTTCGTGTGCCATTCCCCTGCTCCAATCTGTCGCAGGCCCTCAGACATTGCTTGTCTTTCATATGACATATTGTCTTGCCACAATATGAATGAGGACTGGTCGGTGTTTTGTCAGATGTCTCCCACCTTAGGTTTCAAGTGGAATGAGGTTATCCATTCAACAGTGGTCCCACAGAAGTGTTGTGAGGTGTTTCTCAGTGCATCGTGTATAAGTTTTGACCTTGATGGCTTTTTATTTCAAAGTAGGGCAGTGTATCTGTCAGATCATTATCACCGGTGATTTTTATACCGTTTAAAGATTTTTTTTCTACTTGAGAACCCCTTACTATATAACATCCAGAAATTTTAATGTATGTATTTTATATCTACATCTATAATATTTTTAGTAAATACCTTTTCTGGCACCAGGGTATTTACCAATTTAGTATTTGGGAAATAGAGAATCTAATAATGTTCTTTAGAATCAGCGCTATATTGACAGGTTTTAATGTGAGTAGGTACTTTAAATTAATTATAATTTCCACATGGTAAAATTTACCTTGCTTTAGTGCAAAGGGTGCTGGATTTGGCAAACACACACAGGTATGAAATTACTGCCAAAATCAATATGCAAAACATCGCTGCCACACAGTGTCCTCAAGTCCACTTTCAGTCAGTAGCACTTTCCAAATACCTTTTCCATTCTATTATTAATCTGTTTCCTATCCCTGTAAGGTTGTTCTGTTTTGTTTTTTGTTGTTGTTGTTGGTTTGGTTTGGTTTTTTGCCTTTGCAGAAATGTCACACAACTGTGATCACATAATCTTTAGAATTTGGATAATTTTGTTTAACTTTATTCATTTGTGATCCCCCTACATTGTTGCATGGATTAACAGTCCATTCCTTTTCTGTTGCTGAATACAGTGTGGATTCCATGGAATAGATGCAACAGTTCATTAATCTCATTGCTGATGAGCAACTGATTTCTTTCCTGATTCTTTGGTGATTGTGAACAATATCATTGTAAGCATTGAAGTGTGGGAGTTTATAGGAACATCTCTTTCACTTCTCCAAAAGAATGAAGACTTGATCATATAGGCTGTGGGTGCATGCAAAGTTATGTAGGAAATAGCAAAATTGTTTTTCCAATATTCTTTTTTTTTTTAGAAAAAAGATTTATTTATTTTTTATGGAAAGGTGGATATACAGAGAGGAAGATCTTCCATCCGATGGATCACTCCATGAGCGGCCGCAATGGCGGGAGCTGAGCTGATCCAAAGCCAGGAGTCAGGAGCTTTCTTCCAGGTTTTCCATGCAGGTGCAGGATCTCAAAGCTTTGAGCCATCCTCAACTGCTTTCCCAGGTCACAGGCAGGGAGCTGGATGGGAAGCGAGGCTACTGGGATTAGAACCAACGTCCATATGGGATCTTGATGCATTCAAGGCGAGGACTTTAGCTGCTAGGCTACCGAGGTTCTTGAGTTGTAGTTCCTTAAATCATTCTGTCATCTGAAATAGCTTTGTTTACTTCTTACGTCTGTGTTTTGTACTCTTTCTTTCACTTTTATCTCATTGCTCAGGATCTCCAGCATGAAGTTGAATGGGAGTGGTGAGAGCAGATATCTCCACCAAGTTCTCACGCAGAACACGAAAGTGTCTCACCTTTCCCTATTCACTCCGAGGTCAGATGTGACTTTCATAGAGATCTTCTGTCAGATTGTGGAAATACCCTTCATTACCTAGTTTTTTCAGAATTTTTATCATTAATAGGTTCTGAATTTTGACAAAGGAGATATTTTTAATTCTATTCTTGAGTAATATTGGTTTCTAGTTTGCTTTTCTGAAATGTCTATTTTTGCTATTCAAATACTGCTGACCTCATAAAGTGAGTTCAACACTTGATCTTAACCACAAGGCCAAGAAGCAATATAAAGTAAGTTCAGACATGATCGTTTCCCCCTCTGTGTTGTTGGAGTGATTTTTTAAAATTGTATTATTTCTTTCTGAAATATTGAGTCTGACTCTTCCATGAAGCCATTTGAGCTTTCTTTGTTAAAGATTTCAAGTATAAATTCATGGCTTTAAACAGATACAGGACAAATCAGAGTAAGCAGTCTTGCTTATTTGAGTTTTTGCAATTTCTGTCGTTCAAGAAATTTGTCCATTTCATTGCATGCCTCGATTTCCGCCTGCAAATTTTGTAGGAGGTTGCTCTTTGATTGCTTACATGGTGCTGTGGATTTTCTTGTTTTGTGGCCAGCTGCTGGTTCAGCAATTTGATTGATCATGTCATTGAGGCAACTTTCTACTTTATTGACTTTGGTCTTTTATTCCCTCTTTTTAATTTCACCGACTTCTGTTCTTATCTCTCTTATTTCCTCCCTTCTGCCTTGGGTTTCATTTTTTTCTTTTTTCTAATTTGTTAAACTGGATTCTTGTCTAATATAGAAATTTAGTGTCATAAGTTTATCAAGCTCTTTGCTAACAGTGTTCCCTAAGTTTTGATATGCTGTGTTTTCATTATCATTCAACTTAAAATATTTTCAAATTTCCTTTTTGACTTCCTCTTTGATATGTGTTATTTAAAATCCCATCCACTAATTTCCACACATCTGAGAATTTTCCAAGTGGCTTTCTGTTACTGATTTTTTTGGGGGGTCTATGAACATACTTTATATCATATCCATTGCTTCCAGCTTATTAAGGTTTATCTAACATCCTAGATGTGCTCTGCATGTAGTTGAAAAGGCTATGTGTTCTGTTCAGGTTTGATGACATGTTCCAAAAATATCAATCAGGACAATTGGTTGAGTACCAGGATATCTTTATTCTTACTTTCTTTGTTTTTGCTCTTTCAACTATAAAGAGGGAACTGTTGTAATATCTAAATCTGTTGTTATTTCTCTATTCAATTCTCTCAGTGCTAACATATATTTTGAAGTTATGTTATTAGGTGCATATACATTTAGATTGTATGTCATATTATCCATCTTTTATTTAGCACAGTCTATCCTCACACACAGGATTCTACGTGAATTCTCTTCAGTTGCTTCACAGCCGCTATTTAAACCATCCATTTATTTTTGCAAGTTAAAATCATTTCTATTTTTAAAGTTGTATTAATTCCCTAATTTCTATTTTAAGTCATAATGCACTGCTTATGAATAACTAGGCATTTAAAAGTCTGCTGAAAGTCTAATAACTCAATTACTGGCATCCCTCAAGGCTATATCTGTTTTGTGTTATTTCTGCTCATCTTATGTCATCACATTCTTGGTATACCTAGTGATTTTTGTTATGGACAGAATATTATACTTAAAACAATTTCTATATGAGCTAGCTAGAGGCCTGGGATGATTTTATTTTCCCCAAGGACAATATGTGATCATCTCAGAAGATGTGGGGGGGGAAAATGGAATTTAAAGATATTTTGTTACAAAGACTGAAATCCAGGCAGATGAGAAATCTTTCAAAAGTTCATGAAAATGCACATTATGAAAGAACTTACAGGGATTACAAAAAATTAGCTAGTTAGTTAGTTAGTTAGTTAATTATTGAGAGTCAGAGAGAGATAGAAAGCGTTCCCATCAACTAGTTTGCTCCCTCCAAATACCCACAATGGCATGAGCTGGGCAGAAGTGAAGTCATTCCAGCCCATCCACCTGGATGGCAGAAACCCAAGTAATTGGGCCAGCACAACCTGCTCTTTTCTGGGCTCAGGGGCAGGGGATGCACTAATGAGAAGCTGAAATTAGCAACAAGAACCAGGCACTTCATGTAAGATGTGGGCATCCCAAGAGGCATTTTTAATTTTCAATATAATATTTCTAATTTACAGTAGAGTCAAATGTTTAATGTTCCACTAAGCATATTAAAAGCAAAAGACCACAGTTTAGGGCCTGGTGCAATGGCTCAGTGGCTAAATCCTTGCCTTGCACGTGCCAGGATCCCACATAGGTGCCAGTTCATGTCCCGGCTGCTCCACTTCCCTTCCAGCTTCCTGCTTCTGGCTGGGAAAGCAGTGGAGGATGGCCCAAAGCCGTGGGACCCTGCACCTGAGTGGGTGACCTGGAAAAGGTTCTTGGCTCCTAGCTTCTGATCAGTTCAGTTCCAGCTGATGTGACCACTTGGGGAATAAATTACCTGATGAAAGATCTTTCTTTCTGTCTCTCCTCTCTGTAAATCTGACTTTCCAATAAAATCAAACAGATCTTTTTTGTAAAGACCATAGTCCAGCAGGAGTAAAATAAGGGGCTTTAAATAATAATCAAATAAATATATGTTCAATTTCACATACATAAACTTTAAAATTGTCACACATGGAGAGAGAGGGAGAGAAAGAGAGTCTAGAAGGATGTTCCTTCCACGGGTGCATGGCCCAGATGGCTACAGCAACCAGAACTGGGCCAGGCTGAGGCCATGGACCAGGAATTTCATTCTGCTCAGATACACAAATATTATTGTTATGTTGCAGTTCCTAAGAATTGCATACATGACTGTTTTGTTGAGCTTGATGGCCTGGGAACACAGCATGTTCATCACGTAGCCTAGATGTATGAGAGACTATGCCAGCCAAGCTTGTGTAAGAGCAATGTATGAAGCTTGCACAGTGAAGCCACCTAAGAACACATGTATCAGAATGTATCCTCTTCATTAAATGACAAATAATTATAATACGAGTTCTTCTAGACATGTTATAATTCCTCAACTACAAGAACTTTGTGTTTCTGTAGGTAGTCATTGCGTTGTGCAATAGATCTCCTGAACGTTTGCCTTCCCCTAACTGCTCTATATCCTCTAATCAGTATCTCCCCATTCCCACCTTCATAGAGAAACTAGTACATTCTACAGAATGGGACTAGAATAGGTCTCTCTCAAGACCTTCACATCATAGCTCATAAGGAAAGTGATTCCAAACTTTCTTGATTGTACTGTAACAACTATATCATTTACCCAAGGTATTTGAATTTGCAAGATAAATCATTTACTTCCATTTCTTTTAGTCTAATTAGATTTGGCTTTAGATCTTGTCCTTCTGTACTGCAGCAAAACTCATCCTTCATCCATTTGTTGGATGGAGTTCAGTCCTTCCCTGTTTCTAAGACTGTACAGGAATCCTGCTCCACATGTTCAGGATAAAGGAATAACCTGTATGTCAGTTGTGAGTCCATCGTCATCACTCCTGATGAAGGTCACTTACTGTTGAAGGTCACATGATCACTAGAAGTCCAGTGCTTTCCATGCCTGCAATAAGTTTGTGCATAAGAATCAAGAAATAATATGTCCATCAATTATCTGCTAAATTTATATCCTCAGGTTACTCATTTTAAAACATACATACCTATCATTTATCACATGCCTCACAGCTTCTGCCTTAAAGTTATCTGTGTGATGGCTTCATTAACACCAGTTCCCTTCCCTCAATAATCGTGATCTCATGAGAGTAGACACCATGACTAACTCAGATCACCAGCATACTCTTACGAGATATCATATCTTCCAAAATAAAGCATTCAGTCATCTGGCACTGAATTAATAAATGAATGAAATTAATGATTCAGTAAACAGCATTTTACAAGTCTTGCCAGGTGACAAAGACCTAACATTAAATGCCTTGCTTTCTTGCAGCTCTCCCCCATTTATAATCTGATTCCAGTGAAAGAAAAAGATGCACACCTAAAGAAACAAAATCTAGAAAGAGCAATTGAAGATTATATCAATGAATACAGCACCAGAAAGTGCTTGCCCTGCCACAATGGAGGGACTGTGATTCTGATCGACGGAGAGTGTGTGTGTTCCTGCCCAGTTATGTTCAACGGGATTGCCTGTGAAAGCAAGAAGCAAAAAAAGGGTTAAGGTGAGAACAACTTCTTCAGGGTTAATGAGGAAAAAAAAATGCAATAAGAGTTGTTTCATTTGAAAACTAGTTTTTGCATTATTTTGCACTTACTTATGAAAGCAGAAGATTAAAACTTGAGTGAACGGGGAAAATGGAAAAATACACTTTTATGCATCATTTTAATGTCTTCTTTGTTTAGATAAAATTATAATCACAGAGTAAATTGTACTTATATTACTTTTAATTATAAACTAGCATAGCAGAGAAAGCGGGTTCCAGTTCTGGCTGCTCCACCTCTGATCCAGCCTCTTGCTAGTGGAGGACTGCCCAGGTACTTAAGCCCCTACTCCCACATGAGGGACCTGGAAGAAGCTTTTGGCTCCCAGCTTTGGACAGGGGTGGCTCATTGTTGCCCTTTGGAAAGTGAACCAGCAGATGAAAGGTCTCTCCCCCGCCCTTCTCACTCTCTCTCTCGCCCTTCTCTCTTCCCCTCCTTCTCCTTCTCCTCATCCACTGGCTCACTCCCTCCAAATGCCTGAAATGGCTGGATTGGGCAAGGCTGGAGCTGGGAGCCCCCCATCTCCATTTTTTGGCTCAGGTCACACATTTTGTGTTTTGTAAATTTTTTTTAATGTCAAATTTCTACCCACAGCCTATATAACATTTTACTCTGTAGCCAAAACTCTGCAGGTGTCCCTTTGCTAACTGAGCTGGGATGGTCCATCATTTCTTCACTGGTAAAATCTTCATGCCTGAATCTCATCAAGATGTCTTCCAGGCATTCCTTTTACTGTGGCGTGTTCAGTTCCACCTTCTCACCTAAACAGACCCTACCCTTATCATGAAGTTGACAGTCCTAACACATCATCTTCTTTTTTCCAAACCTTTTCCTTAGCCTGGTGGGTTTCCAACTCTCCCTTCCCACAACCAACCCATCACTTGGCTTCATTCACCTGCTGTGTTCCCATTCCTTCTTTGCCAGCATCTCTCAACCTGATTTCTTATTAGATTTACCTGTTCAGCTTTTTTTTCCCCTAAAAGCAGAGATGAGGGCAAAAGCATTAAAACTAATATAAAATAGAACAAATAGATGTCTATCTCAGGCTAATGTAAACAGAACTTCTGGTGGATCCTACCAGAGCACGATTTTTTTTCTCCCACTTTTTACAATCCATGGTTATTCTAATGTAGAACTACAGCTAAATAGCATCTATTCTAAGCTCAGCATCCCTGATGAGCCCTTGCTAGTTTCCCCAGGGATCAGTTCTCTGTCTGTGCTCCCTTAGTACTTTTCCCTGTTCTTTTCCAGCACCAGTCACCTAAACTCTCCCTGCACAAGGTGAATGTTACTCTAGTACAGAAATAAACCTAATGTCTTAAACCGCATTCTAGTCCCAGCACAGTGTGCTATGTCATGGTGCAACGGGGAGAAGGGGTGACTACACGGACAGACCCAAAATTGAAGACCTATGAAGTATTAAGACTTGAACATCTTTTGTTTTCTGTAGGATTGTCATTCCCCAAATCCCCAGAATTGGAGCTGTTGAGTTTCCCTGGAATTATACAGAAGAAAAAGATCCAGGACCTTCCAAAGTAAGCTCTTTCCCTGGAGAAAGTGCTCGCTGCCTTGTGAAATGAAACATGCTTCCTGAAAACCTGAGCAGCCACTAAAGGCTCCTTGGGTCTGGAATGCTTGTGTTGCTCCTCCCGCTCCTGTAATGTTTCCACTTTCTGCTCCCTAATGAAGAGATAGCAGTGAGCTGTGCCAGCACTGTTTTCTCCCACCAGCCACTGCCAGTCCTTTGCTAATAAAACAAAACTAAATTTAAAACAGAATGTTGGTTTAAAAGACTTTAAAGTAACTGCCAAGCTGCTTTGTATGGTTAATATATTCCACAAGTTCAGTGACCACAATTTGGGACTGTGCAATTTGACTCTTATTTATGTGAGTGTTGTTTTGTTTGGTTACTCATGTATATGTGCACATATTTGTTCAGCAAATATTTCCACTGGGCACCTATCACATGAACAACTCTGTTCATACTAGTGCTGCTCCAATTTGACTTTTGTGTTCAAGGAGAAATGTGTGTTGTATTTGTGAGCCAAAACCGTTAGGTTAAATCATGTGAAATTTCCTCTAATCATGTTTTTACCAGAAAAGAAAGCAATCTCATATGGTTCAATTTAACAAGCCTAATGAGTTAAATAAGCCAGCTAAGACTATACACATAAGAAGCTAACTATAGGATCTGGCGCAGAAGCCTAGTGGCAAAAGTCCTCGCCTTGCATTTGTTGGAATTGCGTATGGACACTGGTTCATATCCCAGCTACTTCACTTCCCACCCAGCTCTCTGCTTGTGTCTAGGAAAGCAGTAGAAGATGGCCCGAAGCCTTGGGACCCTCCACCCACATGGGTGACCTAGAAGAGGCTCCTGGCAACTGGCTTCCGATTATCTCCTCTCTAGCTGTTTTGGCCACTTGGGAACAAGTCAGCAGACAGAAAATCTTTTTCTCTGTTTCTCCCGCTCTCTGTAATCTGACTTTCCAATAAAAATAAGTAAATCTTTAAGAAAAAAAGAAGAAATTGACTACAAGTATGAAAGGAGGCATTTGGGAAAGCAAATTAACTTCCAGTTTGGACACCAGCATCCCATGTCAGCAGGAGAGGATTCAAGTCCTCCCTCTGGCTCTTGGCTCCAGTTTTCTGTGGCCACAGATCTTGCGGGGCAGCAGCAGTGGCTCAAGAAGTTAGGGCCCTGCCACCCAGGTGGACAACCTAGACTAAGTCCCTGACTTCTGGACCTGGCCCAGCCCCAACCAAGGACACGTGAGGAGTGAACCAGAAAATGGAAGAGATCATCTGTCTCTCAATGCAAACAAACCCCACAAGTTCATTCACAGGAACTTAGGTCCTGAGTGTTTGGGAAAGTCTGAGAACTTTTCAAAACCAGGGGGGGAAAAAGGAGAAAAAAACAAAATGCAAAATCAATGTGTATATATATGTTTAATTCTCGATATGTGTTATAATAATTCCATTTGCTTTTCTAATGAACATTTTGTTCATGTATAAATATTGCTAGCTTTCCCCCATCACAAATTCTCAAGATTGCACATGACCAGAAAAATAACAAGATATTTATAGGCCAATAATTTCAAAAGTATGCCTTTTAATATGTTATAAATGATATGGAGATTGTCTTTTAAAGACCAAAGTGCTCAAGTCCTTTGGAGTCTTAGAGCTCACCATAAGTTTGATGCCCTGCCCTGCAAAACATGGAATGAATCACAGAAAAATTACTGTTTGCTAAATGCACGTTAAGGGCTGACCTCTGCTCTTAATCCAGTATGGAGGGCATTTGATATGGAATACCTGGAACAAGGAGGTAGTATTAGGACAATTGCAGAGACACCTGACCCTCCACCCTCTGTGAACTATAAACATCCAACAGGGGAAGACCTAAGCCCTGGGGCAGTAAAATGTGGCTGATCAGAATCCTCTCTCCTGGTGATGGCATGACCAGTCCAGGTACATACCGCAAGGGCCTCAGTCTTCCAAAGAGGGAATTCTAGCTGAGCATATCCACCAGGGTGCACCATTGAGACACCACAAACTTCCCTCCAGTAACCTGCCCAGAGCAGTCTCTAAGCTTAGACACCCTGGGAGAATTCACTATCCCTTAGAAGGGATAGGGACCTCCTGGCAGCAGGTACTAAGGGATCAGCTCTGAGTGTTGTTTGCAGAAAGCGGATGTAGCTAAAGCAAAGTGCAGTGTGCAATTGGAGTTTCAAAGAAAGGAACACTTGGGGAACAATGCTCCTCGGAGGCTTCAGATTATCACACTGAACTATCAACAGAAGCCATTTTCGAAAAGAGCTGGAGAAGCTAGGTGGGTAAAATTGGTAAGATCAGCAAAGGTAGCTTCAGAGTTGTACCTTTTCTTATCAAAAAGATTGTTCTTTTCATTCTGCTGATGACAGAGTTGACACGTGCTGCTCAACTAATCAGGGTTCTAGTCAAAGGTCAATGTCCTCACTCTGACTTTAGACCACTGTCTTCCTCCTGAAGCCCTTTTCATCATGTGACCCAACTCTAGCAGCTCCTGAGTCAGTCAGTCTCCCAGTAGGTTTTTAGGAAAAACCACCTAATTGTTAGATCAGAGTAATCTCAGTTCATCTCTTTTTCTTTCTTTTTTTTTTTTTAAGGTTTATGTATTTAACTGAAAGGCAGTTACAGAAAGGGAAGAAGGGAGAGGAAGAGAGATTTTAGCCACTGGTTTATTCTCCAAATGGACACAACAGCCATGACTAGGCTGTGTCGAAACCAAAAGTCAAGAGCTTCTTCTGGTCCTACCATAAAGGATTCAGGGGCCTAAGTACTTGGACCATCTTCAGCTGCTTTCCCAGGCAAGTAGCTGGAAGCTGGATTGGAACAGGAGCAGCCGGGATTCAAACCAGCATCCACGTGGAATGATGACATTACAGGTAGCAGTTTCTCCTGCCCCACAGCTAATTTTTTTTTTAATGAAGCAATTTTTAACATATATACATGATTCACAGGACAGGGAAACATCTATCACTTTGTTTTCCCCAGTCTACCCTTTCACCCCTATTTTAAGTCCATTAGCTACCACCAAGTTAAGAACAGGAAGATGGCACAAGAGAAGAGAACGGTGTGCTATCTTGAATTACTAGCATCATTTGTATAAGATCTTCATACTTTATTTAAAAAAAAAACAATAAATAGTAGGTGTTAGTAGTCTAAACGCCTACTGGCCTAAATCCTTCCAAATGTTAACTTGGATGCTAGACAGCCAAGAAAAGGAAATTGAAGCATTGAGGAGGAGCTGGTACATGGCAAGGCAGTGCCCTCCTCTAATACAGGTTCAGTTTAACCTCAGAAATTTATTTTTTCAGGTCCAAAGGCTTTGACTATAAGATTAAGATGCCAGCAGAGTGCATGTCTGTTGGGGACATGACCTCTGATTCCTACAGATGGGGCTGCCTTGCTGTATCTCACATGTTGGAAGGAATAAACAAGCTCCCTCAGGCATCCTTTAAAAGGACACAAACCACATCCAGGAGGGCTCCATCCTCACAGCATAACCACCCGCCAAAGACTTCACCTCCTTAAACCATCACGTTCAGGTTCAGGTCTCAATACATGGGAAAATACAAACATTCGAGTCACAGCAAGGATGTATTTTTTTATTGTGGTTAAACACACACACACACTATGAAATTAACAGTTTTAACCATGTTAGCATGCAGTTCAATGATACTAATTACTTTGACAATTTTGCCTGAACATCTTCAGAATTTTTACATCACCCACTGAAACCTTGTGTATCAGCCCCAGGAACTACTGATCTTTCTGTCTCAGTGAATTTGAGAATTTTAGATATCTCATAGGAATGCGATCATAGGGCATTTGTCTTTCTATATCTGACTTATTTCAAATAGCATAATATCATCAAAATTCATCTATGAATGTTGTATGATGTTTCTGAATTGAATTGCTTTTAAAGACTGAATAATATTCCATGATGTGTATTTACTATATATTGGTTACCTAGTCATCCATCTATGAACACTTGGATTGCGTCCACATTTTGTCTATTAACACAAGTATACAAATATCTCCCAGTCTCTGCCGTTGATGCTGACGGGCGTATAAGCAGAGCTGGAATCACAGGATCAAAAGTTGATCAAATGCCATACTGCTTCCCACAGTGATTGTATTCTTTCACGTCTCTGTCTGCCATGTAGAAGGGTTCCAGTGTTTCCACACATGGGACGCCTGCTCCTCCTCCTTCACTTCCTCTTTTTCTTCTCTTTGACTTTTTCTGTTTTAATAATAAGCGTTCTAATGAGTGTGAAGTGGTTACCACTGTGGTGTTAATTTTCATTTCTCTGATGATCAACAATTATGTCTTTTCATGTGCTTCATAATCATTTATATATCTACTTTGGAGAAACATGTTTAAGAGTTTGTGCAATTTTTAATGTACTTTTATTTTGAATTTTGAATTATTTGGTACAATTTTGTATAGGCTGGAATCCCCCCCAAACTCCCACCCCCATCAGATTTTTCCCATTTTGTTACAATGGTGTAGTCCTTCATAAGGAATTATGAGTTTGTGCATTTTTTAGCCAGGTTGTATTGCTGTTGGGTTATAGAAGATCTTCTGGATGTTAGTCTCTTATTAGATACTTGCATTGAAAATATTCTCTCTCAATCTGAGTATTACCTTTTCACTTCCTTTTTAAAAAGGAAAAGGTTTAGATATTTGTTTTTAATACAAAGAAACAGAAAGACAAATTTCCCATCCACTCCTCAAATGCCCATAGCTTCAAGCCAAAGCCAGGAGTCTAGAACTCAGTCCAGGCCTCCATGTGGTTTTGTTTATCCAACAATTTGAGCCATTACTTCCTGCCTCCCAGCATGCACATCAGCTGGAAATTAGCATCCAAAACAGAGCTGGGATTCAAACCTGGGTACTCAGATATGGGGTGCAGGCATCCCAAGCCATTTCTTTTTTTTTTTTTTAAGATTTATTTTTATTATTTTTTCATTGGAAAGGCAGATATACAGAGAGGAGAGACAGAGAGGAAGATCTTCCGTCCGATGATTCACTCCCCAAGTGAGCCGCAACGGGTCGATACTATGCCGATCCGAAGCCAGGAGCCTCTTCTGGGTCTCCCACGTGGGTGCAGGGTCCCAAAGCTTTGGGCCGTCCTCGACTGCTTTCCCAGGCCACAGGCAGGGAGCTGGAAGGGAAGCAGGGCTGCCGGGATTAGAACCGGTGCCCATATGGGATCCCGGGCGTGCAAGGCGAGGACCTTTAACCACTTGCGCCACCGCGCCGGGGCCCCCCAAGCCATTTCTTAATCGCTGGGCCAACTACCTACCCTTTGATAGTATTTTATGATTTGCATAAACTTTTTAATATTAATTAAGTTCAATTTGCGCAATTTGTTATGTAATCAGTATCATCTTGAAGAACTCATTGGATCTAAATGTCAGTACAGGAGACTTTTCTCCAAGGTTTTCTACTAAATGTTTTATAGCTTCTATTAGCTCTTCTCTTTAGGTCTTTGTATCTTTACAGTGTACAGGCAGGTTTCAAATTCTTTTTTTGCATGTGGCTATTCAGTTTTTCCAGCATCATTTGCAATGATGAATAATTTTTTTAAGCCGTAGGCTAGTCTCTGCTCTTTAATCAGCCAGTAGGGACAAGTGAAAAGAGGGTAGTAACATTGAATAGACTCATTAGACAAATTACATTCTAATAAATCAGTTCTTAGTTCTTCCAGTAATATCATTAGCTAGTAGTAGTATTTAATAGTAGCATTATGGTATGGATACATTTCAGGTGATTTTGTATTGAGGAGAGTTTTCTGTCTAAAAACCTTAAAGTGAACGATAGGGTCAAAAATGAAGAGTAAGCATGAATAATTTTTTAAATGGAAAGAAAATGTCATTCTAAGGGAAGAGAAAGAAAAATCAAGGAGAAAAATTGAAATCAAGAGTTGTTTTAAAATGGGCTGTCTTAAATAACTTTGAAATCATATTCTTCAATAAAATATATATATATTATATATATATTATATATATATAAGGCTTTCCCAACTATGCTGTAATGGAAATGTTTATTCTACTTTTAAATTAAAAAGTTGGAGGCAGGCATTTGGCGCAGCACTTGAGCTGCCCCTGGGAACACTGGTAGCTCATATCATGCCCTCCAGCTACTCTGTCTCCAATTCAGCTTCGTGCTGGTGTGCACCCTGGTTGACCATGGTGAGACTAAAGTGCTTGGATCTCTGCCTTCCACACAGGACACTCATTGAGTTCTGGTCTCCTTGCTTCAGCTTGGCACTGTCCTAATTGTTACAGGCACTTACAGAATGAACCAGCATATGGAGAATCTCTGTGTCCACCTCTCTTTATCTCTGACTCTGTCTTTCAGATAATGTTAAAATAACAAATTTTTTTAAAGTAAATTAAATGAAAAGGTAGACTAGGACAGTGAGCCCATTTGCACCTGCTATTAATTGGACATGAAAGGGGAAAGAATTCAAGAAATGGGTAAGTGATCAGTTTCCCCTTTGTCATGTTCTCTGGGTCTGTAAAAATCCCCTTTGTTTTCAACATGTATGGACTCATCTTCCTGTTGGCCATGAAACTGGGAATGAAAGAGAGAATGGAGGAAGGAAGGGAGGAAGGGAGGAAGGGAGGAAGGGAGGAAGGGAGGAAGGAAGGAAGGAAGGAAGGAAGGAAGGAAGGAAGGAAGGAAGGAAGGAAGGAAGGAAGGAAGGGAGGGAGGGAGGGAGGAAGGAAGGAAGAAGGAAGGAAGGGAGGAAGGGAGGGAAGGAAGGAGGGAAGAAAAATGGGAGAGTAAAGATAGGCCCTTGCTTCATATGGGATGTTCCATATACTCATTGAAGGAGAAAGTGTTGTTAGTAAATTCACGAAAGCATAACCATCCCCATGAAGCTGTGTGTCAATTAAATCACCTTGGCTTGGAGAGCCAGTCAACTGAAAGGGTTTCCAATCAGATCCTGCTTCTGCAAAGAATATGCAACTATCCAAAGGTGAGAAACTAAAAAGAAAATAGTGAAAACCACGAGAAGAAAATAGCAGGACTGAATAGACCCACAGAACTTCGTGAGTTCCCAGAGAACCAAGGAGAGGTAGGATACAAAATATGGCCCCAACTGCAAAGAAATACAAAACTATATAACATAGGATTCTTCCATAAGCTTTGACATTTCCTCTTTGCTGTCCAATTCAATTGGCTTAATAAAAGACTCCTGAAAGAAAGTCCAGATTATTTTCCCACTGTCCAAGTTCAGTAGTTCTTTTATAGAACTCTTCTCTTTCTGGAATTGGTTGTAAGTTGTCAAAAAAAAAAAATCGCCCCCTGCCTTACTCCAGTGTAAATACAATTCAGTTATCCTAGAAAAATAGAATGGGTGCTCTGCAACTGAAAAGTGCATTAATTTTCTGCTAAAGTTATCCTTTTCAGGTCATTGATGTTCTGAAAAAAAAAATGAAGACCAGTTTTTATCCAAAAATATAAAGTCCATATACAAAACAGTTCAATTTATGTTTAAAACAAAACAAAAAAGTGCAAGAGAAATGACCCAAATCAAGATCCCATTTCCTTCTTGCAAGGTTTTCTTCCTTCCCCAAGCATGCTCCTCCTGGGCTCTCTTCCCCTGGTCCACACGTAGCCAAACAGGACCACCTTTGGCTTGAATTTTTATTAACTTTGTGAGTCTGAATTGCTCAAATGCTTTTTGATAAAAAGAGACACGTTAACAAAACACTGCGGTTTTAACTGACTGGTGTCTCGTCTGGAAACTTGAGTCATCTAGCACGTCTGTGCTTTGAGTCCGTGGATCAAAGCGCAGCAGTGTAGTGCGTGGCTCATGGTGCTTGGCATGACGTTAGTTATGGATTCTCTTACCCATCATTGAATGCCTTTAAGGGAAGCTGGACAAGTGCAGTCTTAGAATATAAAGCACATATTGCATTCATCAGATTATAAAGTGAATTCATGAGCCCAAACAGGTTTGTTATATAAGTTTTTGGAGGGGCAAGAGAAATACATGAAAGATGGTTCTTGTTTAAAAAGTTGCAGATGCAATGGGGGAGCCAATAGAAGGTACCTGATCTATTTTAGAGAGCCATAAAAGGCAAACATTAAAAGTGCTTCCTCTGAGGCCAGCAAAGTGGAAGTGAGCATGACACAGAGAAGCCTTCTCAGAGGAGGTGGGTCTCTTCACCCCTGTGCTCTGATGGATCCTTACCCAGCACAAAAGGAACTGCAGACAGTTGGTGCGGAAGACATGCAGTGACACTTGGGACACCTCAGCTCCCTATCAGTGCATGGGACAGAAGCCTGCCTTCACTTCCAACCCAACTGACTGTTACTGACCTGAGCTGTGGAAGCTCCTGTCACTCATGGGGGAAACGCAGAAAGAGCTTCAGGCTCTCATTTTGGCCCCGCCCAGTGGTGACCATTGCAGTCATTTGGGGAGTGACCCAGTGGATGAAAGATCACTGTGTCTGTTTCTCCGCTGCTTCGCAGTCTCCCTGACATTCAAATAGTGAAATTTTGTTTTTGAAAGTTTGTGAAAATAGAATTATAAGATCAACACATTTGGGTACAAAAGAACTGAAATCCATACTTATGAGGGGAGGGTGCAAAAAATTCATGGAAAAATGCGTTATTTAAAAAATATTGATTTCAAAAAATACACCAAAATGAGCATCTTATAATCCCATTTTCCATAAACTTCTAATATTTTTAGGTTTTATTTGTCCATTTGAACAGTAGAATGACAGAGTAGAGGGGCGGGGTGAAAGAGACCTTCCCTTTGCGCTACTCCCCCCGTGCATGCCATAGCTAGAGCTGGGCCAGGCCAAAGGCAGGAGATGAGGGCTAGAAACCAAGCACTGGGGTATTCATCTGCTGTCTCCTGTGCTTTCATAGGAAGCCGGATCAGTGGCGGAGGGAGAACTTACTCCCGGACCCTCTCAACATGGGATACGGTCTTTTTGAAGCCCATTGTATCAGGATTGGTCACATAGAGGATCACTCACTTCTTCTCTAAAAAGTTAGCCATTTGAGTTAAACAGATGACATCTTGTTTATAATATGAGATATCCTTTCAAAGATGGGTCAGTAGGATGCTTGCATTTGATTAGTGCTCTCTTGTTATTTACCTGTACATTTAACAAGATTGATTTTCTCGAAGCATCCAGAACCCACAGTCTTCACAGTCTCCACCCAGATGCCTGCCAGGGAGTTATACTCACTTCACTATTGCATGAAGAAATACAGTGTTCCAGAACGAAAACTTTTGAAAAGAGAAGGTGGGCTGGGTTAGTTGAAGAGTTACAACCGCTTTTGCATCCTCTGAGCTGCTGACAGAAATACCTGCAAGGCACCGTGGCACAATGCCACCACTGTGTTGGCCGACATCGCTGTCGCATTTCCTGTCCCCTCTTCCTGTTCAGTGACTTGTCAACCTAATTGACATTACAGGAAATATATTCATATGTGAAATTTCACATATGTACTTAAAAGCAAAGCAGTTATCTCCAAAAACTAAAACAGAAACCTATTGGTGGCTTATCAGTTAAAGTTGGGAGCTTCAGCCCTTATCATTCTTTTCCTACCCCAAATGTTGTTCATTCACACAGGAGAGACTGTGGAATTTATTTGCATAACAACCCCAAAACTAATCTGCACCAGTAATTAAGCACAAACTGAAATAAACATCATATGAATGAATTAAAGATCTCATAACCAGAGATTTGTCCCATCAGTTCTATTGTTAACTAAACAATTGCTAGATTTATTTATCATGTAACTTTCTTTCTATTGTAACAGAGAGAAAAATCAAAACATAATTAAGAACGAAAAATTATTATGTAGGACTGATGCAAACATACTGATAAATTTAACAGTGACTAGTGTTATAGTGTCAAGATCATTTCTGCTTACCAGGTTGGCCTAGTGATCTCGTCACACAACACTGGTATGAATCAGTTGCTGCCCTTGTAAGGTTTGAATTTCCCAGTGTGTTTTTGCCTTCGAACCACCTGGCAGCTTTAAAAAGCACTGATGTCTGGCTCTTAACCCTAGAGATTGATTCAACAGTGTGGTATGAAGCTGGGAGCTGGAATAGGTATGTTTGACTCTAAACTGCACCTGTACTGTGATAGTCTCTGCTTTAACAGATAACAGATAACACAAAGAATTTTCCATTCAAAGGTCTTCTGAAAAATGGGTCACGTCAAAGGCGTGCCTCATTTCAATCCTTTTCTCTTGCTTAGATCTTCCTCCTCTGTGCACTGAGCATTTATTATGTTCTAGAGATCCAACTTCAGATTCCTGACTTCGGGGATTCTGTGTATGACTCAAAGCTAATCTGCACCATATACTTCCTCTAGGTTGCTTTCCACCTCAGAAATTAACCCTATCTGTCTTGTTTAGGCAATGACGCTCTATCTACATTTCTAATCACACCTTGATTTTTGAAAACCCTTTTTTTTTTATTTTAAATAAAACGTAACAAGGAACATCTTTTTTCTTTAAGGATATCAAAATTAATATAGAGAGATGGAGAGACAGCGAATGAGATATTCAAATTACTGTTTCACATCCCAGGTGGCCACAGGCCAGTGTTGGGCCATGTTGAAGTCAGGAGCTGGGATCTTCATCCAGGTCACCTCCCTGGGAGGCCTAGGCCCCAGTGCTCAGGCCAACTTCCACCACTTCTCCCAGCCCAGTAGCAGGGAACTGGGTCAGAAGTAGAGCAGGACATGAACCTGTGCCCTTAGGGTATTAGAGATAGTGACTTTATACACTCCCCATATCCCCAGCCAGAAGGGAAACATCTGTTTTGAAACAGATTTTGTGTGGACATGGTAGTAGTTGGCATTCACTCAATTCTAGGTTTAAAAAAAAAAAACATAGATGATAAACTAAATATACTGCTTAGGACAAGATACACACCCAAACTGAATTTTCTGTTGCCTTTTCTTTGTAATAAGAAACAAAAATGACCTGCTTTTGAACTTATTTTTGTGCCTATTGTAGACTCAAGGAGCCCAGTGCATCCATCAGAAAATGTTCTGAGAGGTACTGTGGGGTGGCTGTCAAGCCTGGCTCTCCAAGGGCAAACATGCCTCCTTCACCTCAAGCTCATCCAGTTCACCTGGATAAGACACTGAGGCAGCTGCTGCTAAAAACAAAGCCCCACATTGACCCATGAACTTAGATTAACATACATTTTATCTTCTGAGTGAAATGAGTGACACAACCTGGTAAAATTTCTATCATCGCAACATTGGTAATGTCTTTAACGACAATTTGAAGTTTTTGATCAAATCTCATGATCCTTTTGTTTTTAAGATTGAAGCAGTTTTTGTTTTTTCTTTGAAATAAGGAGAAGGAGAAACACAGAGAGAGAAAGAGAAAATCTCCTACTTGGTGCTTTGCTCCTCAAATGGCTGCAATGGTTGGAGCCGAGCCAATACAAATCCAGGAGCCAGGAGCTTCTTCCAGGTCTCTCGTGTCGTTGCAGGAGCCCAAGCACTTGGGCCATCTTCCACTACTTTCCCAAATGCATTATCAGGGAGCTGGATGAGAAGTGGAGCAACTAGGACTTGAAATGGTGCTGACACTATAAATGGAGGCTTGATATACTACACCACAGTGCTGGCCCCTAGAGCCAGGTTTTTATACAAGTGCTACAAATTCAAAACACAAAAATCAATCAAGTATAAACTAAGAGTATCTGTGATAATGCTTCCATCCAAGTCAATGCTATTAACATTGCAGTATGAATCCTTCAGAGAGGATGAGAGGCACAATGAGAGAGAGAGAGAGGCGGACACACAAATGCATCTCTAAATGCAGATTGTATATAAAACAGGTTAATGCATAAAAATATCAATACCCAATCACTTTAAAAATTGTGGGTCGACGCGTCAACCTTCCAAGCTTCAGGTGTAGTTGCTTTCGCTTGATTCTAAGTATCATAACAAGACAAACCTGGCGGATGATCCAAATGCTCTGAGGGCTGAGATAACATGCAAATGCCACCGCACCTCTCGGCGTGTGAAGGCTGGATAAACCACACAGCAGAGAGAAGGAAGTCCACCCAGCAGAGCCAACTTGCACGTTCACTGTCCGAGTCACAGCACTGCCGGCTGCCAGGCAGATCAGTTTGTTCGTGAGAATGGTGAGTAATGGATTTTATGACTCTTCCTTGGTCACCAGGCCAACGTGCCCATTTTCTCTGTGTGGAGAAGAGAGGCGTTGGGGTGCCTGGCAGTCAGGTCCTCCAAGTCTTTGGAATGTTTGCCTGTCCCTGTCTCGTTGTTCCGGGTGCTCAGGAAGTTGTTGAATCTTTATTCTACTGCAAGAAAACAGCTCTGGGAGTTCCCTTTTGTGCTCAAGCCTTTGAAATAGAGGAAGAGTCAGGTCTTGCGGAAAGCAGAGTTGCACTCTTTGCATTTGCCTTTTGAGAGAGCTGAGCTGTGGACCAGCAAACTTTTCAAAAGCTTGTGGAAAATGAAATTGACAGATGAGCTTGTGTGGTGTAAAATTTTTTCGAAATCCAGGTTCACAGTAGGTCTTCATAAAATTCAGGGAAAATGACTCTTATGAAAAAGCCGTGCGTGGATTCCGAGGTTTCTGAACAGCAGAAGAAAACTCATCCTTTAGTTTCACTGGCCACAAGCTTGTGGAAGGGCACTCAGGTAGTAACATTTTCTATGGGCAGTTGGGCTCCCCAAAGATGATTCCAGGGATGACTTAATGGGGCGACACTGCTGATGATGGGTATAATTTTGCTAGCACAGTAGATGTTGCAATAGTAGTTTTGTTATTGGAAAATACGCATTTTGTTCTTTTAATTACCAGAACCAAATCAAAGGCAAATGGTTCCAACCGTAGGACAGGTTGTATTCTTTAAGTTAATTAAAAGTCAGTTGAAGCATGCTTAAGTGGTTTGCAGCTGTGCCCTAAGAGCTTGGTTGGTCGAGGGCAGCTAAACTAGAGCACTAGCTGTCAGCGTCCTCCTTTCCCATAATCCTATTTTTTTAAATGGCTCCTAAATAAAACAAGTGGAATTCCTCCACTTCCAGAGCCTAGAAGAGAGCCAGTGTGCCCTCCCACGCCATCTGCACCCTCTACTAGCCAACCACTAGAAGACAGCCAAGGTGCCTAGATTTTCTTAGGGGAAAAGAAATGGTAATAGCAAAGAAAAAGCTTAACAGGATGATACGCATCTGGAGGTCCTGGTACTTTGCTATTCTATCAGGTGTTGTCACTTCATCTTCAAAGCAAAAACACATTGAATTAATGAAACGTTTAACATGTTGGTGTCAAAACTCGTTGCTACTAACAAAATTAAATCATATTTATTTACCTGGCTTGAACTGAATCCGAACACCAGCATAGTTTTGGAAATAGTGGGTTTCTGAAAGATCACGGTTTTCTTAATATGTTATTCAAAAAGTTTCTTACAGATATAGATATGCATAAATAAAATAATAAATCTTTTATATAATTATATTACCTAAGGGACGGTCATTTTCATGGTGGGCCACTTTGTTTTTTTTCTTTTCTGTGTGGTAAGAGTTGGACATTTTCATTTTTGGGGGTTTTTTTTTGTCATTCTGGTAATACAGACAAGACTCAGGGATTTACATGTATGTATAGAGAGACATGTATGTATGTGTATATGCAAATGTACACATCCCATTTCTATGACTTATTTAAATTTTATCTATGTTTAAATATTCAAATTTTACATCTATACAAATATTAAAAACAGCTACATGAAAAGAGTCACATGCTTAAAGTTTTTAATACAACATATTTTTAAATTTGCTTATTCATGCTGTCCCCCTAAGTGAATTTCTTCATGTATTATGATATACAAAAGGGAGTTTTGAAAAGCTCATGGAGAATGCATATTATGAAAAAATGATGTACAGATTTCAAAGTTGTTTTACACCAAGATAAGTTTATCTTTTAATCCTAGTTGTCAATGGAGATTTTTTTTAATACTCTCCTGCATGTTTATCTTTGTATATGCCTGCCTATAGTTTCATGTTGTCAAGATTTAACTTTCAAAGAAAGCATTTTTTCCCACAATTTCATTGTCCTCAGCAGTGCCTCCTACATTCTGAAAGAGGTTGCAGAAAGATACTAAAGAAACAAAATTACAAAACACAGTGCAGTATAGTCAAAAGGCCATGTCTCTGGTTTCTTAGGCATTAGCTAGCCTTTTTAATTGCATCTTTTCTAAAGATTTATTAAATTTTATTTGATAAGCAGAGTTAGATGAAGAGAGACAAAGATCTTCCACCCTCTGCCTCACTCCCCAAACTGCCACAACAGCTGGAGGTGAACCAACTCAAAGCCAGGAGTAAGGAGTTCCTTCACTCTGCTAAGTAGGTGCAGGCACCCGAGGATTTGAGCCATCCTCTGCTGCATTCCCAGGCCATTGGCAAGGAGCTGGATTGGAAGTGGAGCAGAGAGAAGATGAACTGGCACCCATTGGGATGCTGGCACTGGTTATACTTTTATCCACAGGTACTTAAACTCCGAGTTTGTTCCTTCACCTGGCGATGATGCTAATAATGGCGAGCACCATAGCACCTGGGTTGCTGTAGGCAGTAAAGCGCCGATTGCAAAGGGCCCACATCAGCGCAGGCACACACCAGACCCCAGGTGAATGCTGGCCTCTTTCCTCCTAACCCTAAACCGTTCCTAAGGAGGCATAGAAACAGCAATGAACATAGGAGGAGTGTGATACTGGCAGTTACCATTGGGAATCCCAACATACAGGAATTTATTAAATCCCCATAACAATCCCCACAATTAGTTGTTACTATCCCATTTCCAAGTTAAGTGAATTAAGTCTTAGGCTTAAGTAACGTGCTACAATCATATAGCTACAAAAGATTGGGAATAGAATGGCAGCACAATTTTGTCTGCTCAGAACCTGATCTTTTCTATATTATGCCCCATCCATTAAAAAAAAAAAAGTAGATCCACAGGAATGGGGGTGGAAGACAATCCCAGGACTGGTTTTTTTGGGGTTTTTGTTTTTTTTTTTTTACAATCTTTACATAGTTAATTAGGGTAAAAAGGTTCAAGGGCTACAGGAAAGTGGGTAAGACTATTATTTTTTCCATATTATTTCCTTCATGTTTAAAGGGGGTATTAAGGGAGAAGGCCCACCCCATTTCCCACCCTCCCCAGGTCCCGGATGTATGGTGTGCGCTGAGGTTCTTGCTCAGGTGGTTTGGATATTTCAACAGTTATGAATCGCTGCCAGTCTTGCCACTCCAAGCACTATGAAGTCTTTGAAGAATCCACTGGTTGACATAGTCCATCATAGAGTCTCTGTTTTTCCTGGATTTCGCTGCCCACATATAGCTGAAATGGTTGGTTGACCTGTTCTGTCTTCTCTCTCTTCTTGGTTAGGGTTCTGAGTTCAGCATTTTGATTGGGGAGATCTAGCAAATACAGGGCCCGGCACAGTCCATCGCCCTGATCAGCTGGTGGTTGCAATTGCTGGGTTGGTTCTGTTTTCACTCCCGACTTCCACTGGAACCAATGGGTGTTGCAGTCCAGCCTGGTTCTGCCCAGCACATACTCAGCCCACGCATAAACCAGCAGGAGCTGTAGCCTAGTTGGAGCGACCCGCAATAAACCCCACCAGGCCCGCCCCCCTACCCTGGTTTGCCAGTAAGTGTAGCAGTAGTCCAGTCTGTCCCACACCCCATTCCACCCCAGGACTGGTCTTGAGCAGTACTAGGGGACATTCTTCAGGCAGGTGCCCAGCCCTGGAAGCTGAGAACCAGCTGTGGTGACTGCCTCAATGGAGCTGCTACAGGTTTCCAGTTTTGATAGCATTCACTTCATCAAACTCCTGAGCAGGTGGGATCCCCGAGGGTGTCTGGCTTCATGGCTCTTCACGTCAAGAAAAGGGATCAAACAATTCAACACTTCACCTCCTCAAGCTCCTGTGCCGTGCTCCTGCCTCCACCAATTGGACCCATGAGTAGCACCAAAGCAGGACCCAGGCAGTTACCAGCAAATGCACCCCTTACTGCCTTGTCCCTGTAACTTTAGGGTAAGAGGACCAATGGAATATGCACAAATGAAGCCCAGAGGTGCTTCATGAAGACAAATACACAAGTTCCTAAGGTTTTCCTTTTTTTAAAGATTAATTTATTTTTATTGGAGAGTCACATTTACAGAGAGGAGAAACAGAAAGAAAGATCTTCCTTGGCTGGTTCGCCAAGTGGCTGCAACAGCCAGAGCTGAGCCGATCTGAAGCCTTCTGGGTCTCCCACAGAGGTGCAGGGTCCCAAGGCTTTGGGCCATCCTCTACTGCTTTCCCAGGCCACAAGCAGGGAGCTGGATGGGAAGCGCAGCAGCTGGGACACAAACTGACACCCATAGGAGATGCCAGCACATGCAAGGAAAGGATTTAGCCACTAGGCTATTGCACCAAGCCCACCAGATCCTAAATTTTTAAAGTTGTTTTCAACATGTCACGATGGTAGAGGTTTATAGAGGCCTGCAGGCTAGTAGCTTGATGGAGAGGGGACTTTTTCCTTCCACTTTGTCATTGATGTTGTCAATCAGACCTTCATGATATAATCATAAACCTTCCCAAAGTGCACCTAACCCCAGCACCCAAGGGGGAAAAAAAGTAATCCGTTCAGTTACTAGCAAGGCTCTTCCTCCTCTGTCACCGGGGGCTGACGTACATCCACCCCTTCTGCAAAAGGAGTTCCCTCTGTTTTCAGCAGGATCTGACTCATTAGAAATACTGTGTTAGGGTCCGGCACAGTAGCCTAGTGGCTGAAGTCCTTAACTTGCACACACTGGGATCCCATTTGGACGCCAGTTATAATCCCGGCGGCCCTGCTTCCCATCCAGCTCCCTGCTTGTAGCCTTGGAAAGCAGTTGAGGACGGCCCGAAGCCTTGGGATCCTGCACCACCATGGGACCCAAAAGAGGCTCCTGGCTTTTGACAAACTCAGCTCTGGCCATTACGGCCACGTGGGAGTGAGTCAATGGAGGGGAGATCTTTCTCTCGGTCTCTCCTTTTCTGTTATATATCTGACTTTCCAATAAAAATAAAGGTCTTAAAATTTTTTAATACTTTGCTAGAATAGGTCACTTGTAAGCCAAGTGTAAGTTCAAATTCTGAATAATAAAGGCGTTGAGCGTGGCAATGCATACAGCAGAATACGCAAGATGCTTCCTAGAATCGGCTGGGATCCACTCAGTGTGTGACAGTCTTGTTGAAGTGAGTGGGTGTGGAGCTCCAGGTCTTGGCTTGCTAACTTCATTATCCCTTCCTAATTTGGGGACAGACAGTTGCCACCTCTTACCTCTCATGTTCAGTTGTTTTTTTTTTTTTTCATTTTAAAATATTTCACGAGTCGTTAGGATAAATGCTCACACATCTACCACCCATACTGGATTCATGCTATTGTTTTGTCATCTGTATTTCAAAAAAATAAATAAATAAAAGGAATCAGGAAATCATTAAAGCCTTCTTTTTGCCCCTTTCCAGTTCCATGCCCCTCCTTTCCACAGGAGAGAAACTTGTTTTGAAAATATTATTCAATTTCCCCAGCCATGTGTATATACTTTTCTTTCGTGTGTGTGTGTCCACAGGACAACATACCAGAAAACTTCAAGACTGCTTCATTAATGGAATTAACTGATGGGGACCAGCCCAGTAAAGTCCTCGCCTTGCATGTGCCGGGATACCATCTGGGTGCCAGTTCCAATCCCAGAAGCCCCACTTCCCATCCAGCTCCCTGCATGTAACCTGGGAAAGCAGTCGAGGACGGCCCAAAGCCTTGGCACTCTAAGCCTATGTGGGAGACCTGGAAAAGGCTCCTGGCTTCGGATCAGCGCAGTTCCAGCTGTGGCAGCTACGTAGGGAGTGAATCATTGGATAGATCTTCCTCTCTGTCTCTCCTCCTCTCTGTATATTTGCCTTTCCAACAAAAAATTAAAATATTTTTAAGAAAATAGATTATGCTTTACATAGAGTACAAGGAAATTTCAAGGATATTGATTATTAGCAAATTGTTCTTTAAAGTCATTGCAGCTATGTACCTTCCACCTGCTATGTGTGAGAGTTGCCATTAGAGGACTAAAAACTTTGACCCTTAAATGGTCATTTAGTTGAACAGAAATATTCCAAATCAATAGTTTGCTTTTCCTTAGACCTTTATGGACTTACTCCATTGGGTCCTACCCTTTACTGTACTAATGTAAGAGACTCTTCAAGTCTAATTATCACTGCTTGTGAGTGAAATTCTGCCTTTCTCCTCAAGATGCTTCTTTGTATTCTACAACTTGGCTATACTTCCTAGGCATGTGAATTTATTTTTATTTATTTATTTTTCCCTGCTTACTACTCGAAGTATCTATGTAGAGCAAGGATCTTCAAACATTCTCTCTAAAGATCCAGATGGTGAATATTCTAGAAGTCCTAGGCTGTGCTGGTGCTATGCTGTTGTGATTACACAACACCACTGTAGCATAACAGCTCTAGGGAGAACATGAATGAATAGTGTGACTGCGCTTCAAGAAAACGGGGAGCAGAGCACATTTGCCCCCCACACCCCACAGGCCAGATTTGCTGTTAACATTCTTTAATTCTTAATATTTCAGATATATTTCAGATATTGTATCTTCAAAAATGATTATCATGCCCTCCTACCTACTTTGTCTAGAGTTCCTGCTTAATAAGAGTCCCATTCCTTCCTCCATGGTTTTGATTGATCTTTCAATACATAAAAAAAGTTTATATTTATCATAAAGGCAGAGAAACAACAGACAGGACTCCCATCTGCTGGTTCATTCCCCAAATGCCCACAGTGACCAAGGGACCAGAGCCAAGAGCTAGGAGCTCAGCACGGGTCTTCCTTGTGGGTGGTGGGAGCCCAGTTACTAAACCCTCACCTCCGCCTTCCAGGAGCTGCACTGGTAGGAAGTTGCAGCTGGGAAATGGACTTTAGGATTAGGTTACAGACAACCTTCGAGAAGGTTCTATTGATGGCTTGATTAGTGTTCTCTGCCTGCCTTCACTCCCCTCTCTTGGGTTCTGTGTTTATCTCTACTACCTGTTGTGGCTTCCAGCTTGGCCTGAGGTCTGTAATGAGAGCTGAGTGGTTTATAATCATAGTACTAGAAAGTTGCAATATTCATTACCAGGTCCAGTGGCATCTTGGCCTAAGTCCTGGCTCAGGTTGAGTCTAATCTAGTCATGTCCAACATTCTCACTGTTGTGTATTATAGTACATTAAGCAGTTGTACTCTAACAAATATGACAGTGACACCTCTCCCACCTCTCACTGTGACAACTGTAAACACTTTCAACTACAAAATGAAAACTAAATATCAGTGGTATGAGAGGAAGACAGGTGCCTCCACATACACACACTGAGGACCATTTATATATCCCAGGGTAGCCATGGCAGCAGATCGTTTAATCCACTTGAAGGGCGTGCAGGAGGGAAAATATGTATCTTCCCCTGCTCTTGATTTCAAAGAGTGATCCTAGCTCAGGTTTCCAGGTTAGGCTGTAAGAATACAACTGACAAATTTTCCAATGGCCATCTCTCCCATCATCCAATATTTCTCATTGGCTTGCATTTTTGTTTGCTTCCTGGTATGAAAGGATTTTTTGCAATGTAACTATATTCTTCTCATTTTCCATTAAATCTATCATCAGTGTGCAGTTGAGCTCGTGAGAAAGCCACAAAGCTTTCATAGAGCCAGGAGGAATTGATCCCTCCTCTTTACCTCTCTTCCCTCACTTCCTTTTGGTTTCACATATTTCCTCTCTCTCTCCTCTTTTCATCCTTGTACAATGCAATTAAATAAATCAGTGAGGTAGGGGAAACATTCCAACATGGGAGTTGGTGAGATATTGGCAGAATTAATCAAGTTCCTTCCTGGTCTACATCACCACGCTTCACTGAAGCCAAATCTGTTGAGTCAGTGGCTTTCAAAGTGTACTCCCTAAACCAGCAGCATCAACAGCATTTGGGACCTTTATTCGTTTCTTGGCTTATACCCCATACCTGTTAGATAAAAAATTATGCTGGGTAGGGTCAGCCACCTGTTTACAAGCCCTCCAACTTGATTCTGATCCATGATGAAGTTTCCTCTCTCCTCTTTCCTTTCTCCTATTCCTATCTTTAGCTAAAACTTAGCAAAAAAGTCTTTGGATCTGTGACTCAGCCTGGCCACACATTTAAAATACCTGTTAGATTTTAAAAAGAAACAGCTGTTTAAGTCCCAAGATTCTGATTCAGCTGGCTTGGTGGCTCAGCTATGTTTCAGGGTATTTTTTGTGTGTGTTGGTTGGTTGCTTGATTGGTTTGGTTTGGTTTGGTTTAGATTTTCAGAGGAACTTTGGGTTACTTTCTTTTTTTTTTTTTCCTTGACTCTGGAAATGATGCAAAAATCCAAAGTTTGCTTTAGTTATCCATTGACTACTTAGTGTTTTTGATCCTCACGCATGCCAATGTTTCTGGAATTGTTAGAGGAAAATGGTTAACTTTTAGGGAACAAAGTTGAAAATAAGCTATTTTGGGCTAGATTTCCTGGATTTGAACCTCAGATTTGCTCATTATCAGTATGAACAATGTATGATCTCTGTGCCTCCCTTTCGTTTTGTGTATAAAGGCAAGATGGCAATTCTTACCTAATAAGGCTGGTGGAAGAATCATATGGGTTTATATAAAAATGTTTTCGGAATAATACCTAGCACACAGCAAATTTTATACAGCACTATTCTTAAATATTTGGGGGGTTTTTTTGTATAAATTTATTTTTATAGGAAAGGCAAATTTACAGAGAGGAAGAGAGAGAAAAAAACCTTCCATCAGTTGATTCATTCCCCAAACGACCACAACAACCAGAGCAGAGCTGATCCAAAGCCAGAAGCCTCCCACACTGATACAGAGTCCCGAAGCTTTGAGCCATTTTCACATTTCCCAGGCTGAAGCAGGAATCTGGATGAGAAGTACAGCAGCCAGGACATGAACCAGTGCCCATATGGGATGCTGACGCTTGTGGGCAGAGGATTAGCCAGTTAAACTATCGGGCCTGCTCCCTAAATATTTGTTTAATAAATAAATAAATCCTATGAAATAATCTAACTCGAAATCATTGTTTCGGGAAGGAAAATATAAAGAATGTATTTAAAGAGTGTTTCCTTTTATTTTTGCAAATTGTGCTCTTCTGTTTCATAAAATATATTCCCCTCCCACTCAAAGATATATGTTCTTTTAAAAAAATTTTTTAAATGGCCTTCTTTCATAAAAATTCTCAGAATTTTACTATGTGCCTTTTTAAAAACAGCCATAATTGTTAGAATCAGAGCTTAGAATTAAGTAGAGCTTTTGTACTAAGATTTTGAGCTACAAAAACTGGTAAATCAGCAGTAAATCCAACACTTTAGGGAACTCCAGGAGAGAGGAAAAGAAGTGGACATGAAAGAAACATCTGCTAAGTTTGATTTATGACAGACATTTTGATGAAAATGAGTGAAATCTGGTCTAAAAAATCATTTTAATAGACATTTGATAAGTTCAACTTAACACATACATATTTTGCTTTGTCAAAGTATGGGCATAGTCCAGAAGGACTACTAGCAATGTTAGTCATCACAACTTTCAAGGAAAAGGAACTGAGTTTATCACAAGAGGACATGCATCCAAGAGAAGCTAATTTTATTACACATGCCCACAACTGCATGAGACTGCATTTCAGGACT
This sequence comes from Ochotona curzoniae, assembly GCF_017591425.1. Classification (NCBI taxonomy): domain Eukaryota; kingdom Metazoa; phylum Chordata; class Mammalia; order Lagomorpha; family Ochotonidae; genus Ochotona; species Ochotona curzoniae. Next base: position 18,334,829 of record NW_024465582.1, on the reverse strand, counting down.
GGATGGAAGTTTTTTTTTTTTCTTTTAAAAAACATCAGAACATATCTACCCAACACAATAGGGATGAGATATGAGTATGCTGTTCAAATTAGTCACCGGGAGGTGGGAAAAGGGGAGGTGGGGAATTTCCAAACTGTTCATCACCAAGCAAACAAAGACCGTGAGGGTGGAATTGCTGTAACTTCTGATTTCTAAGCAAAGTCCACCTGTAGCTAGACAGCATGCCTACTGCAGAGAGTTTCAATTCTCTGATGTAAAAGTTAGCCAAACTGTATGCTGGATAATCCAGGCAAGGAGAGAAAGGAGGAGGTCCTGGAAACAATCAGAATGTTAACTGGCTAATTAATTAGGCATGAAAAAAATTATTACTATTCCACATATCGCGACTCTTCTCCATCCCCATTTTTCTCATCTACCCTTCCACATGGTAAGTCCTTCTATTTAATTTGTAAACCGCACACACCCAAAACGAGGCAGCCAGCACATTCCTAAGAAATGATGCTAGACCTAGCCTCTGTTCAGTAAGAAAACTGGTTTCTCTCGGCTTTGCAGACATGTAATCGATCCAGAAGGGGAGGGGCTCAATCTTTGTTGAAGAAGCTGCAAAAACTAGAACCATAACATATCTTTGCTTTTGTAATTTCTGTGTCAGTTTCCATTGTTGTATAATTAACTGAATGGCTTCCAAATGCTGCATTCATAAATGGTTGTAACTAAAGAAAGATTCTGTTTGACATTGCACAGTGTTGGTTTTTCTAGTGGATGTGTTCCTTTAAGTGCCCTAGACCCAGGCGGGATGAGTGTAGAAGCCATGTCTCAGTAGTAAATGCTCAACTTTCTCGGGCTTTCTATGTAGCTCTGTTACTCCTTCTTGTCACATTACGATGAACCTGGGTCAGTTTCCTCTACCAGACTTGCCCAATTATCTTACACAAGCCCATTTTTTATGTTATCAGCTTAGTTCCTGAAAACTTTGGAACTGGTGGTCCCAAAGAAGATGGTTCCTTTTTCTTCTTTCTGCTCTCATATATATATATATATATGCTCTTTCAATTATATATATATACACACCCTGCACTTTTATTTATTTGTTTGAGAGGGAGAGAGAAAAAGCATGCACTGTTCATCACTGCTTCATTCTCCAGCTACCTACAAATGACTGGGTGTGAGCCACAGCAAAGGCAGGAACTGGAAACAAAATCCCGGTCTCTCATATGACTACGGAAACCCAATTACCCAAGGCATCACTGCTGCTCCCACTGTTGCACTGCTGTAAGTGGAGCCGGGAGTCACACTCAGATACCTAATGCACCATGTGGCTATCCAACAGCGAGACAGCTGCCCACTGCCAGACTGTTTTGTTTTCTGGCTTTTATGTTCTGTCAGTTGAACAAAGTATACAATTGTGGATATGAATGGAAAGCATCAGAGTAAGATAGGGTAAATCTTGTCTGCAGGTAGGCAGCCAATGTTGGATCTGTTTGACATACATTGTCATGGGAAATGAGATGTAACATAATTGTTTCACAGCCTCAGGGGAGTTTCTGAAAGGGTGTTGACTGTGTGTACAGGGGCAATGCAGACATGGTTAATATTTGCTACGATTAGATTATTGATGTCTACAACTTAGTTTGAAATGCATCCAAAACCAGTGAATGAGTAATAGAATACATGTGATAAGGTAAAAAGCAGATAGAGCACAAAGCTACCAAGTGTGGAATCTTAGTGGGAGAATATTGTTGTTCATTTTCAACTTCGGTTTTAATTTTTCTCAAAATTCTTCACAATAAAATGTGGACAGTTGAAATGTTAGCTAGTCGCCCCATAAACCTTTGAGTAGGTATTACTGGCTTAGTACCAGTTATTGTTAAACAGCACTAAACTGATTCTAGGTGCCCTGCTCTTAAAAACATGTGTTGAGAGCTTTTGCCCAAACAAAATGGTATGGATTTACAATGACAGATTTCTACTTCCTTTCTTGTTCTCTTTTGCACGATAGATATTTTTCTTTTGGTATCTATCATCCAGAATATATTAAAGAAATCCTGAAAATAAGCAGTCCACACCCATAGCTGTTTCCCTGACAGCAGGTGGCCACTTAGTCTTCATCCACACAGAGATGCATTTTATATAATCATCAGAGCAGTTTTTCTCTTGATGCTAACAATTTGTGGACATTCTTTTATGACAACCCCTCCTACCTCTCAGCTCTTCCATGGGTCCTTTGGCTGGATCCAGAAATCACTTTCATTGTTAACCAGAGTGATTTGCAAGAGAGAAGCAATGGCTTTCATCATTTCACATGTTCATGAGGATCTTAAGAGATGGCAGTCTGAAGAAATGATACAAGAATGATGCTTTTATGTTTTTAAGAACAGTAGTTATGTGAAGGAATGACAGGATGAATGGAGATATAAACCAGAGTGCTTGAGTTTAGGATTACTGAGACCTATTTGGGGGGAGAGGGATGCAGAAGTCAGTAAGGGTGTATCCCACTGTGTTCAGGTCCATAGCATCACCACTTGCCAGTCTTGGATGTTTGAGGCCGTTCTCCAACCTTGGGACATGACAGACACTCCTCTCATAAGTCTTTAGGGCTTGCTGCTTGTAGAAAAAGACCACTAACCCCTTCAGAAGTTAGAGTTCCTCAAGTGATGTCAGCTTGAAGTAATCAAAATACCAAGTTGGCATGCTTTGCACGGATACTTTCCCTAACACTACTCATAATACTGATATGATTTCAACACACTCCACAAAGCCAAGATATCAGAGTTTACTTAACTATTTTTGTCGCTGCCAGGATCTTTCCTATTAGGAGAATCAAACAGTTTTACACTTGTGCTTAATAATTATTTTCTTACTTTGTATGCTTTCATTCTAATAAAATGATTAGGAATGATCAAAAACAGATTTTTATTACTTTACAGATATATGTCCTGACAGAAGGAGATGCTTAATATTTTTCTGAATTGATTATATAATAAATTAAATAATACTAAACAGCCATTTTAAATCCACTTCATTTAATGACTGTTGAATTTAGCACTCAGTTCTAGTAGATTAATATTATTTTCTTCTCCTTTTTTTTTTGTATTTTTGGATATTATTTTCCATGATATGGTTTCCTGTCTCCATCTCCCATTTCTCCCTTCCCGTTCTCTAGTCCCCCTGCTATTATCCCCCACATTAAAATAGTACAGTCCTTCAGCAACAGTCACAAGTCCAACATTCTGCTATTTAAGTGTATCATGACATTGTGGTATAGACAATGATAGAAAATCTAGTATCATTCTATCAAAGTGTATTTAGCAGTCTCATTGGCGGTCTTCTTTTTATTAGGAATATACATAGTGCAATGTACCTTCACTTCCCAGTATGCTAGTCTTCATTATATCTTTCAGCTACGAGAATATGTGTATATACATGTTTACCTCAGTGTCTATTCAATTTGTATTTTGCTTGAATTTTGTCTTCTATCAGAAAGAACACATGATAGTTGTCCTTTTGGAATTGGCTTGCATAATGGTGAGCATAATGGTCACTTTTGACACTGGGCCCTTTTGAGATTGTCCCTCCTACATGTTCTCAGGTTGATTTTTAGGGTCAGGGAATATTTTTGCCAGAAAGGAGGGACCGGTGCACACAGAAAGTCAAGACATCACATGGTAAAATGAATTCCAGTTAAAACCTCCCACGTGGTGAAGTCATCTGATACTGGGAATGAAGAAATTTGTTTATTTACTGTTCATGTTATTATTGCTATTGCTATTGCCACTCAATCTGGTTTTCCCTTAATTTGATTTACAGAGATGAAATCGAAGTGTCCAGAAATATATGTCCATGCAATTTGTATGCTCCAAATTAACTAATTCCTTCAGGATCTAACACCAACACTCACTCTCTCCAAAAGAAACAGTCGCACAAACCAGGCACCTGTTGTCAATTTTTCCATGTTTTCAAAACAAAATCTTAAGCAAGTCATTCAAAGTTTGAGTGAGATGTATTCATCCACGAGGCATGTAGAATATTTTCCTAATGTCAACCTCTTCAAAGATGGCTATAAATCAGTACCTTAAATGCTTCCATTGATGCAGTGACTAGTCCTTCGGCCATTAGCTTATGAAATGGAGCACTCACAGATCACACGATTCTATCTGAAACTGTTAGTACCTTTATTTAATGTCCAGATAAAACATTGACATATCAAGAGTGGTTATGAAAGCACTTCCAGGGTCCCCTGTCTTAAGAAATCCACCATTTTGATTTTTACTTTTCTGAAATCACTTCTAAGAAGGTATCAAGCCACTTCACAGCATTCCAAGCATGAAGCTCCCCCAAGAAGTTTCAAAAAGGTCACACTAAAGATGACTAGACATGACCTCACCTACCCTATTTCCCCCAAAAGAATGATTGCTGGTCCATGTGCTTTACACGGTGAGATTCAAAGATTCCCCAAAATCTCTCTGCTGACAAGTAAGCCTAAGGCTTAGCCCAAAAGATAGAAATAAGACCATGAAAAACCATTGTAGGTCCACTTGATATTATTTTTAAGTAATGAGATTCCAGGCACTGTGGCGGTTGTAATCTTTTTACTTTATTTTCTTATAAAATATATTCTAAGTAATGTTCCAAATATGTTTCCTAATGGCCATACTTGATGAGTGTTGTTTTGGGTTGTTTGTTTGTTTTGTTTTTGGTTTGGTTTTTCTTGAGTTTTTACAACAGCATGTGAAAGTCTTCCCTGGGTTTCTACACTTCCATTCTTCCCCAGCTCTCCTCCCTACCCTGCTGCTGATTCATTTTCCATCCCCAGGAAAGGCACTCCTTGTGTTCTAGACATACCCAGGGATTCATCCTCACCTCCCAGGTGCTCAGCTGTCTTCCCTAGACCCTCTCAACTCTCTCTCGGCCTCAGTTACCAGCTCTGTACTGCTGACTTGTGTGTCCAGAACCTCAATTGCCATCATCTTTATAACTTGAGGAAAATGACTACCATCTTCTATGCCATTTGATAGTTTTCCATGGCCACCAGCATTGTGAAATCCAAGTTATTAGCACATAATATGGCCTCTTTTCCAACCATATTCAACAGGCTTTGTTATAAATTCAGGCTCTTATTCTGTGTGACTAGGCCATTATAGAATTGTAGCCCATACCTTCAAACTCCATCCCTATTCTGCTAGTAGGATGCTTTTTCTAGCTTGCATCTAATGATGATATTTCCTGGATTCAACACTTCGAAGTCTTTGAAAACCCCAATGTAGAGGTTAGCCTATAGGCTAAACCCAGCTCACTGTGAATTTTTACAAGGGAAGTGGTTTGGGGAGCATGCTGTGTTCGTTATCCACGGCTGTTACCCTCCAGGCCTTTACAGAAGCATTCTGCTGACACCTGACCTGGTGGATACAGCTTGACTTCCATTGTAGGACATGTAAGGCCACCACTTCTATCCCCAGGCCTGCTCTTGCACACATCTCCTTAAAACCTTTGCTCTGTGGCACGTGACCACTAGTGGCACCTCAGAACTGCACAATGGCAGCTGAAAATGTTGTCGATCCATTCTGTCTGGTGCCCACCACCACTCATATGTGACTTCTATTTTTTATTTTAACTTTTAATTAGTTTTTTTTAACAAATTCAATGTGATTTATAGACAATTTTAAGAACATAATTATTTTTCCATCCCTCCCTCTTTCCCTCACGTCCTCTTTCCTTCTCCCTTTCTTTCCTATCTTTTGAGACAGTATGTTTTAGATTTTATAGCAAAAGGCGTAATACTTCACTGAATAAGAGGTGTAACAAATAAAAATCTATAGGACCTTAGTGGAAATATAATCAAATATGTATAAGTAGTAACTGAATGAGTATTTGCATATGAAATGTGCCTAGAGCAACCAAAGTGCTGAATTTTTATTTCATTCAATCACCATATGTTACTAATGATTGCCGTTTGTGTTATGCTGCAGTGTATCACCAGCAGCATTTCTGTTCATTCTATGGTGAATATTTAAAATATTTAGGATAACCTGTCTCTCTAGGAAACCTCATATTTCAGTAGTGAACTAAAAGATTTTTTTTTTGGAAAAAAAGGTTTATTCATTCATTCATATTTGAAAGGCAAGATGCCACACAGCAAGATTTTCCATCCTCTGGTTTACTCCTCCAAATGACTCCAATGGGTGAGCTGAACCAAACCGAATCCAAAAGTTAGGAACTACATCTGGCCTCCCACATGGCTGACAGGGGTCTAAATAATTGGGGTATCTTCTGCTGTTTTCCCAGGTATATAAGCAGGAAGCTAGATTGGAAGCGGAGTGGCCAGGTCTTGAACCAGCATTCCTATATAGGATATTGACATTGCAAGCAATGGTTTATCCTACTCTACCACAAGACTGACTCCAAGGTCACTAACTAACTCCCACACCTTTCCCTCGAACCTTGAGTTCTTTACACCCCCAACTTGTATGCTGGTATTATTAGGAAAACCCTTTTGTCACCCTGATCTGTCTTCTCAGGCAAACCCTGAAAGCAGTTCCTTGCTTGATGTGTATCTGGTTTGAAAACCCCTTCTCCAGAGCCTGGCTTGTATCAGATGCTTAATTAATGTTTACTTGCCCTGTGGATTTATAATGTCACCTTCAAACTTTTTTCCAACCAGAGTATTCCTTCCCTTTATTGATAATTCTTTGGTAGGTGAAGGATCGCTCACACAGGCACTCAAACAGCCATCATGGTAACATCCCTACCCCACTCGTCCCATTGGATGTTGACTTTTTCTGTCTTGCAAAACAACTGGTCATAATCCTCCAGGTAACTTGAATTTGTTCACAGATTATAAAGCTTGATTTTTCCAATAGCATCTTTAAGAGATGTAATAAAAATGCCACATACCTCTGAAAATAATAATGAACCCATAACTGTCCTGCCTACGTGCCAATTTGATCTTACAAAATCTATTAATTCTGCCTTTTAGAAATCATGCTATTTGCTAGTGTTGTATGTAAGCCAAGTTGCTTTGCATTTAGCTGCAGATAACTTTTTTGTAAAGATTGATTCATTTTTTTATTGGAAAGGCAGATCTACAGAGAAGATGAGACAGAGAAAAAGATCTTTTATACATTGGTTCACTCTCCAGGTGGCCTCAATGGCCACAAACAAGGAGCTGGATGGGAAGTGGGCAGCCAGGACACGAACCACCACCATATGGGATCCTGGCAGTTGCAAGGCGAGGCTTTAGCCAGTTCCTCTTCTTTTTAAGATTTTTTTTTCATTTTTTATTGGAAAAGCAGATCTACAGAGAAAAGGAAAGACGAAGAACAGATAACTTTTAATCTCATGTAGACTTAGGACAGACAGCTCCACAGGGGGGACTGGCCGTGTGACCATGACAACAAACAACCCTGAGAAACAGAATGTCCCTTAAAAGAAGGAAGCAAAAATTTTTCATATCAGCTCTGAGACTGTATGGAAATATAGCCCAATCAGATGGATCTCAAAGTCAATCAAGAATCTAAAATGGCACCCATCCACAGCATCTGTTGTATTGCAGCAAATCTTCCATACGCAAGTCCCAATGTAAACCTTGAGCGATTGTGGATGTTTGACTACATAATTAAGTGTGTGTTGCTTCCAAATGTTTTGTATTTTCTCTGTATTAACTTTCTTAAATTTTTATGGTTCAAAATCAGCTTTCTATAATCCATCCCAAATGGGTTTTAATGCTTCAATATATTCTTTATACTCTAAAACCTTATTTCTGTAGAACCAATGAATGTAGAGAAAGGAGAAAATATTGCTGGGGGCTCTGTTTATCACATCCACCTCTCTTTCATTTTGGTACCAAGTAGTCAGCAACACTCCTAGACCACTTTTGGAAACCACCTGCCCGGTGGATTTGCCCAGGGCGTGTGGATAGTCTCCTAAGCCAGAAAGTCTGTGAAAACTCAGGTTCAACCTCCTGCTCTCTGTTTCACTTTGAGTAAGCTGCCTCGTTCTCAATGCCCCGATTTCCTCTTCTATCAAATGAGGTGATAATCTTGGTCTTGAAGTGCGTATCAAAGGAGTCAATGACGGGAAAGCATGCTATGCCCACGTTATGGATTGTTTACTATTTGTGTTATTTCAAACTTCACTGCAAAAGCTTTTCAAAACCTAACCTCAAAGTCAAAATGCCCTCAAAAATGATTTAAAGGGCATCAAACTTGTTATTTAATATATATATATTTTTAATGTATATGTGTGTGTCTGTATATATATATGTCTATATATGTGTGTGTGTATATTTATATGTATATATATATATGACTTTTCTAACTATATGTAGAAATGTCTGAGATTGCTTTAAAGCTTTGGGAGACATACTACATATAGTCAGTGCGTGTGAATCACTGAGTCCCAGAGTTCTTCCACCTGCCTTCTCGCCTGCCTTCCCGCTCTCTCCTTCCCCCTCACCTGCCTTCCCGCCCACTTTCCTGCCCACCCAGTGGGGGCCCCCCCGAAAGTAATAATCCCCTTAAATAGGAATTCAGATGAGTCAATACCATAAGGTTCCTTCCCAATGCACCTGTTTTTCAAGTAAGGTAGATTTCTTGCAGGAATGGTCTAAATCTTGTGCGACATTATGAATGGCAGCCCCCTGGGGTTGTGCAAGACACAAACACCTCAACTATCCCCAATGGCTTGCCTGACCAGCACCACTCTTAGAGATGGACAGGAATAAGTAAGCAGGGTAGAACCACACCCTATTCTCAAATTCTCTCCCCACTTATCCCTCCCCACTTTAAGATTTGTCTTACTTGAAAGTCAGAGCTACAGACATGAAGATCTTCCATCCACTGATTCACTCCCAAAGGGCTGCAATGGCCAGAGCTAAGCTGATTCAAAGCCAGGAGCCAGAAAACCTTCTTCCAGGTCTCTCGTGTGGGTACAGGGTCCTAAGGCTTTGGGGCATCTTCTACTTTTCCAGGACATTAGCAGAGAGCTGGATGGGTAGTGGAGCAGCCAGGATGCAAACCAGTGCCCACATGGGATGCCTGTGCTGCAGGCAGATTTGCTTGCTCAGCCACTACACTGACCCCATTCTCCACCTATTATAATGATGATCTTTACATAGTTGATTAGTGCACAAAGGGTCAAGGGCTACAGGAAAGTGGGTAAGACCATTCTTTTTTTCCCTTCCTGCGTCTGGCCTTTTCCCCCTCTTTACTACCATTGTTTCACTCAACATGACAGAGAAAAAAAGGAAATGGGAGAGATGGAGATGGGGTTAAATGGGAAGGGTGGGAATGAACTGACCGAGGGTATACAAGGAAATCCCTGAGTCTTTAGAACAGTATCTCTCACACACACACATACACAAAAATAGAGATTTTAAAAAATGAAAAAAGCAAAGACCTTTAAAAAAAAGTTTGTAGAAAATGGGTATTATTTTAAAATAATGCAAGGATTTTGATTTTTTTTTCACCAAAATAAATATATAGGTGTATTTGTACTTTTCTACAAACATTTTCGAAGAGCTGCTGCGTAACTTCGGAGCCATGGAGTAGACCAGAGAGTTTATGTGTTCTATTCTGCCCATTCTCTGTTTAAAAGTCTTAGAAATCCTGTGGTGATGACACCTGCCTTAGCGTGATCCACTTGGGCCCAAGTCTCAGCAGACAAGCTGTGGTGACAACAGGGCGCCCAGGCCCCTGCAGGAGCACTCAGCACATGCTCACACACCCGCTGGTCATGTGTTCAAAGGGGAAGTGGTTGAAAGCTGAACTGTCAGAGACAAGTAAACAAAATGTAAACTCTACCTTGACACCCTCTCAGCTTTTCCAAAGGCTTAATAAAACTTTCCAAACGATTTTGGTTTTAGCTTGTCATTGTCTTGGATAAATTCTAAGAATTTCTGCTGACCTGACATATCCATACTCCAGGGGTTCCTTTTCAAAAATTCCTTTTAAAATGTGTTTATGTTTAATTTATTTGAAAAGCAGAGAGGAAGAGAGCAAAGAGAAGAACGGAGTGAGATCTTTAACCCATTGGTTCATTCCACAAAAGCCAAAGCCAGTTATGGCAAAAACAAGAGCTTAGAGCTCAAACCACATCTCCTATGTGGGTGGTAGGGACTCGAGTACTCGAGCAGTTATCTGCTGCCGTACATGGTGTCAGGAAGCTGAAACTTTAAGTCATGCCGTTGATTAAGTGTGATGGCAAGGAGTTGGCATTGTGGTGCATTAAATTAAACTGCCACCTGTAAGCCCAGCATTCCACACGGACACCTACTCAACTCCCAACTGTTCCGTTTCCAATACAGCTCCCTGATAATGCACTTGGAACAAGCTGCAGAAGATGGCCTGATTCTTCAGACCCCCTGCTACCCCCACATAAGGAGACCCAGAAGAATCTCCCCTGCCCCTTGGCTTTATCTGGGCCCAGATGCAGCCATTACAGACATTTGGGAAGTGAACCAACAGGTGGAAGTCCATCTCTGCCTCTTCTACAATTCTGCCTTTCAATTAAAATTAATAAAGCTTTATTTAAAAAATTAGAGTGCCAAACATCCACTTTCAGGATTCCTTGTTTCTCTGCCTGCACTCTAATCACAGTTTTAGGTTTGATCTCACAGACTCCACCATCCTCCTCCAGCATTCTCTGTGTACAGCAAAACAAATTACTTTTCAGATATCTTAATCTTCACCAAGTTACAACCTGGGAAGTTTTTTCCTAAATTCTTTGTGAGAATCACAAGGAAAAATTAAAAATTCACCTAACAAAGTCTAATACATCTATTTTTGTTTTTACAAGGCTTCCTTAAAACTAACCCCACTGTGATTTTACACACACAAACACATGTGTATATATAACTTGTATATTAATGGATATGCAAACATAAATACATGTATAACCCAAGACTATTCAGAGAGCTGTAGAAATGCACACTGTGAAAAAAAATCCGTTCCATGGATTCATAACATTTTTATCCTAACATAATCATTTAATTCCATTTTCCCAAGCCTTTTGAAATCCCATCAGATGTTGAAATTCACAACAAATTGTGGTGTTTACTGATCTTTAAAATCTTGTGGGTTTTTTTTTTTCATTTTTACTTTTTACATGAAAGAGAAAAAGATCATCTCTATGCTGATTCATTCCCCGAGTGCCTGCAGATGCCAGGGTTAATCCAAGCAAAACCTAAAGCCTGGAACTCAATCCAGGTGTTGCACAAGGTTGGCAAGAACTCCACCACTTGAGCCATCATCTGTTGCTCAAAAAGTGAACCCTAACAGGAAGCTGAATCAGAAGCAGAATCAATACATGAGCCCAGAGACTCTTATATGGAAGATGGGTGGCCCAAGAGGCTACTGAGCTACACCATGGTTCACCCAGTGTGGCTATCTGAATCATAAAACTACACATGATCTGATACTATCTTAACCATTTTTAAGAGTATGGTTGATTGACATTGAGTATAATCACACATTTATGTTGATTTTTCTTTACAATCAAATTGTTCTCAATCTTGATATCAATTAATGCAATTAGCTATTCACATATTTATATGATTTATAAATAGCATAACTCTATATTGTCTGTTAAGATCATAGAACCCAAGACAAGCAGATTCAGATTGCCACAGGTAAGAGAACAACTTGGAGCCACTGTGGATTTGTATCTCTTTTACAGTGGTAGTGAGAAACCAGAAACAACCGCCTGCCCCCGACAGCGGCGCGGCCACAGGAAATACTTGTCATGTCATGTCTGTGGCAGCGGTCGTACGTACACAGAAACAGTTGCACATCCACATACCTGTGCATGTGCACACGTCCACCCACAAGCAGCTGCACATAGCTAGGCCCCCAGTTGCTTACATGGGCTTATAGACTAAACTGGCCCAGAGCAATGGGAACTTGATGCTGTCAATTTATCACTCTCCCTAGTTCGGCTCTCCGACAATATTATCTAAAATGAGCATGAAATTAACAGACTATTAGCATGGCCTAAAAATAAAGGAGACAGGGACACAATCCATTAATGGACATCATTAAGTGTCTTCCATGACCAAAGCAGGTGTCCCCCTCTTGGTTCCTTCTCCACTGCAGGCTTGCTTTTCCCATCATTTATTCCTGAATTTCATAGTCATAGCCACTGAAACACTGAAAACAAAATTCTCCAATTCTGCTTCATACCTATAGCATTAGCAGAGCCCTTTATCTTGCTTTGAATTATAAAATATAGCAATTATTTTAACTTTCTTCCTTCTTTCCTCACATCCATTCTGGCACTAAACACTTTGGCTCAATGATTCAGAACATTCTATCACCTCCTACACACACAGGAAATGACGATTCCTCTTTTACAGATTCGATTAAAAAAGACTCCTCTGTCTGGAAGGAGTTGCTTGCTGGGGGGATAGCCTTTCCCCCTGCAAGGTCAAGGAGAATCAGTATTACAATTCCCCTACAACACCAGGGTATATAAATTGGGAAGGCCAAATTGAATCTATTCTTATTTCCAAATGTCTCTTCTATTTGCCCTTTTATTTTCTTTTCTGCAGGTAATATCATTTGAAGGTCATGATCTCATACTTAGATTATTTCAGCAGCTTGCTACTTGCTGTCTTTGCCTTTCCCTAATTGAATTGTTTATGGTGCCTCTGACTGAATCTACTTAATGACAGTTTGGGGTATGAGTTTAGGACTGTTTTCAAGGACCTATGGCAGCCAAATCCAAATCCTTTAGTCAGGATTTTAAGATAATGAGATTAAGTGGATCCATGTTATCTAAAATGATTTCCTAAGATTTCTTCCAACAATATCTGCTCAGGTTAAGCTCACTTATTCATTGTCTGTCACCAACATTGTATTTCTTATATCTTCTTTGCTTCCAAAAGATGCTGATGGGGATCATAGCAGTTGTAACCATAACCTCGGAGTCTCTATTGTATGCTAGGCCTCTGTGCCAATCTTCCCAGCAACCTTCCACTAACTAATATTTATCCTCATTTTGTACAGAGACTGGAAGCTCAGCTTAAATGACTCAGTGAATGAGAAAAAAATGACTAAGTTAGCAGAAAGCTAAGACTTCAAATCTCAATCTGACCCCAAGCACCTCCTTGTTCAACGTGAGCTTAGCTTCCTCTGAACTCACCTGACTTTTCTATCTCCCCACTTGACAATTGTTGATTGGCTATCATGTGAGAGTCTTTTGTTCTTTATAACATCAAATTTTTTCATTGTTGTGTAGCTGAGGTAGCTGTCTGCATTTTTGTCTTCCTCTGTCAAACTTGACCAACAATCGTACTCTCTTCAAATTTTTGATACTTTGTCTCTGTGGATGTGACATCTCAGTTTCTGAATTTTTGCCAGAGCATTGTAATTCCTCTGACCTATGGATAGCATACTGTCCCTGGCAAACAAATGGTTTTTATATCCTATCCTTGTGCTTAAGCTCTTGTCAGCTATTAATTTTATTATTTTTATTTTTCATAATATAATTTCCATGCTCAGGGATTTTCCCTTCTCCCGTTCCCATCCCCCTGCCTCCCTCCACTGGTTCTCCCTGTGCTATTACAGTAAGATAGTCCTTCAACAGTCACAAGTCCATCATTCTGTTTAAGTGTATCATGACATTGTAGGTATAGATAATGGTAGAAAGTCCAGCATCCTACTATCAAGGTATATTTAGCAGGTTTTTTTTTTTAAATTTATTTTTATTGGAAAGGCGGATACTCAGAGGAGGAGAGACAGAGAGAAAGATCTTCCATCTGATGGTTCACTCCCCAAATGGCCGCAACGGCTGGAGCTAAGCCAATCGGAAACCAGGAGCCAGGAGCTCTTCCGGCAGGGCCGTCCTTGACTGCCTTCCCGGGCCACAGGCAGGGAGCGAGATGGGAAGCGGGGCCACCGGGATTAGAACCAGCACCCATATGGGATCCTGGTGTGTTCAAGGCGAGGACTTTAACTACTAAGCTATAGTGCTGGGCCTCTGTTTAACAGTTTCATTAGGAGTTGTTCTTTTATTCAGAAGTAGAGATGCATATTGCAATGTGACTTCTCTTCTTGGTATGGTAGCCTCTATTAAACAGAAAAATATATGCATATGCATGTTTACCTATAGAATTATTGTCAGCATTATTCAATAGCTTACTTTTTTTCAATTCCTAGGGTAGTATAAAGTACATCCAATGCTTTCTTTGGTCCACGAAGACCCAGCATATCCAACAGGTTTTCTAAGACATCCGGTTTTCGAGCCCTGTGTTTAGAGATTCTGCCCCATAATTCTTCTATTGGTTGTTTTCAAACCTATTCCTCCCATTAGAGCAAAGGAAGTAGCATGTTAATCTCATGAAGCCAGGCTTGAGCCTTAGCAACTTCATGAATACTGTAAGCATAAAAGGATCTTTTAGAAACTTCTGCACACTTAGAGTTTATCTAGAGTCTGAGAGATTTATACAAGGATATTACATGACTGTGGAATTCTAGACCTCTCCTGTCTGGTACGGCTGCCAGTACCCCTGTGGGGAGATTCAAATTGTAATTATTTAAAATTAAATATAATTAAAAGTTCAGTTCCTCCATTGCACATTTGAGGTGCCCAAGAATGGAATGTGCTCAGTAGCCACCACGTTGGACCACACAGACATAGAGGACTTCTATCATTATGGAAACTATTGAACACCACTATTCTAGAAGCTTATCAGTAGCTCTGTTGAGATATGCATATTTGATGTCACTTATGTCAGCTGAGGATGTTTTAGCTACAACTTAGCCCTACGTGTTCAATGATTACTATGTCTTAGGGTTTTATATATCATTCATCTACCCAAAAATATTTAACAAGTATATGTACAATAAAAGTAGCAGTTCTGTATAGCTACTCTATTATCTAGCATCATAAAATGAAAAAAAAAAAGTATGCGACTAAAAGAGAAACATTGCATGAATTCTGCCAAGATGCAGAATGTCCATCTGTGGCTGCTGGTGGATGCCCTCCCCACCCCTGCTTGTATAGCTGCGGATGACATCTGCATCAAATCAGCAGAGAGTCGGTTGTTGTTGAAATGTGCACTGACCCCTTTCTAAGCCCAAGGGAAGAAAAATGTCACCTTTGTTCATTTCTCAAGAAAAATATTTTTAAGATCCTGCAATGACTGTGAAAGGAAAAGCTGTTCCATGGGGCGTTCCCAGAAATCCCCTCTTCATCTCAGACTACCTGACACTCATCATTTATTGCCTCTGTGCTGGCTGTAATATGAACAGGAAAGCAATTTCACTGCCCTGCAAGCCACGTTGGCTCCTTGTATTTCAGGCAATGTAAACTGAGCATGGGGCTGTGTTTACGAGCTGTGTGATTTTGTAATTGCTTCTTCATGTTTTAAGGACTCTGCTCTCCCTGGCACCTCAGGCTGCTTGAATCAGTTTTACAATCCCAGCCCCTAACACAGGGCCCCATTGGAGAGCAGCAGTCAATATTTTTGCATAAAGAAATTAACTAGGATTCAAAGATCTGTCTGCCTGGTAGGAGCTAAGTCTTTAAAGTATCAAAAATATTTTAACAAGGAAACAAATACAAAACACAGCAACTTTGGTAAATGACTCTCTTAGACCCTCCGAGTTCCATGCTCGCTTTGCAGACTCGCTCACATATGTGTGCTGCAGTGAGAAGCAGCAACTATGGAACTAAGCAGAATACACTATTGAAGGACCGAGAACCAAGCCTGAATACTATAGATTTGGAGTTCATAGTTTATTTAGAATCAGCTAAGAGCACCAAGAGATCTTTTATTTGATGGAAATACATCTGGTCCATATAAGCTGAAGACCAGAGTAGCACTTCTCACAATGTAGTGCCAAGGGCCCTCAAAATTGCCAAGTCCCTCTTGAGCAATCCACAAGGTCAAAACCAGTCCATGACAATAAGATGTTATAACTGCCTTTTTCATTCTGAAATTCTGGTGAGAATTTGCTAGAATTTTCCAGAGACTATATAAAGATCTCAACATACTATTATGATATTGTCCCTTTTTCCAACCACGTATCTGTGTGAGGCCATATCTTCATACACTTCAACCAAAACAGTATGTCATAACAGACTAAATGCAGAACAAACATGAGGATACAGCTGTTTTCTATCATTCCAGAAGGGAAAGACATTCACAAAAGTAGAAACCAGTGTCATAGCTCTTCCTAAAGTTTTGTTTGGGAAAGTGTATTTCTCATGAAAATATCATTCTTGTTACTATATAGCAGTTGTTTTTTATTTTTTGTAAACGAATAGATAATTTTCTCAGTTATGACACACAGTAGCTCTTTTGAATCCTCCAATAATTGTTTAGCATTGAAAGTGGTTTTGAAACTAGTTTTCTTGAATATGCTGAATGCAAATGTAAGATTATTGGGCTGTTGCACAATGATTAACTAGAGGACAGAGGCAAGGAGATCTCTGTCTCCAAACCAGCTGGAGACTTTGCTAAGGATGCTTGCCTTGGTACTCCATCCAATCAGCCCATCACCCACAACCTTTTGGAGAACACGTCTATGTCTTAAAAGCTCCTCTTGCCCCAACCCATAATGGAGTGCATTTTCTCAGTCCAATATTTGCTAGTTCTTTCCAGTGGCATGCAAATTCCTTTATTTCAGTCATTGTGCATTTTAATATGCCATGCCTGCAATGGTTTTAAAGGAAGATTTCATTTTAATTTGAGAAGACGATTGTGAGTTTTTGCAGCCTGCACTGAGTTGGATGTAAGCTAAAAGCACATGAACACTGTTTCTGAGACCTGCCACACTTCATCTGCAAGTTGCTGCATGTCTGGGAAAATGATACCAGCAACATTTACGTTAGATGGATGCTTAAAAAAACAAAACATGACACTTAGTTGGCTGCTGAAGAAAATAAGAATATGTGCTTGCATGTCCATATATGTGCATTCCCCTGAGCAGATTCTGTTTTTCTTCCCTCCTGTAACCACTCTTATTACTGATCAAAGCAAGCTTACCATTGTTCATGGCTCTACACTGATCCATTACTCAGCATTTCAAAACCCAGCAGGTAGCTTGATGATATGTTAATCTGTGTCTCTATACCTTCTCTGTTGCTTTGCTCACATTTTGTGTCTTGTCATCTATATAAAAAAAAATCACATCACTGACCCAACTTTACCTAACACTCCTTCAAAGGCAGCACATGCAGGGCTGCTGGAAATGTGGTGTCATGATGGAAACCTAACTGGACAGGGTGCAGCTGAGGCCTGCTGACTTGATTAGGAATGTGAGAATTCCCCACTTCAGTTCTCCCCTCTGGGAAAGACAGGCACTTCTTTTTCCACAATTTACCTCTTGGCCATGTCAGAAGAATTCTGAGAAGTATTTATTGTTTGAGTACCCCCTCATTAACATTCTTTTCCTCTCTATTTGCTCCCTCCCCCATTCTCCTGGTCTCATTTCTCATCTTACCACACCCTACGCTTTCTTTAAGTAGTATTTCAGGATCACTCCAGAGGATAACAGTTCTCACAACTACATTGCTTATTGGATGCTAGAAGCATCTCCCTGTAAGAGACTGCACGATGAATTTTTCAAGAATATATTTGTTTTTACAAATGTTTTGAAAATAGGTATTTTTGTCTTACTCATTTTTGACCAGAACACCCAGAAATCTTTACAACCCAGATGGTGCTTAACAGTGAAATGCAGAAGAAGACCATCCATCGATTCCATCCTTGCCATGTCGGGTTATAAGGTGCTGTGCCAGGTGCCACCGAATGTATTGCCTGATTATGCTATGATCTAATTTAATTCATGACCTTCAGGCTCAAAATGGCAAAGTGGCTTATGCACAGTAATGCAGAAGTCCAGAGTAACAATATCTGGGGCTGGCAGCTTGAGTTATTTAGCTCTGAGTAAGTACTTTTCTCAACTTTATCACATTGTCTCCCCAAGAGATATTTCTGGATTTATAGCTATTCCTCCTGTATTTTTTACTTCTGTCCTTGTTGTAATCCCTAGAAATTAATAGCATAGTGGGATGCCTGAATACATTTTTCTTTTAAAACACAAAGCTATTTCTCCTAGATTATGCTCCATTTTATTTAGGGTTAGCCCTGATCCCTAATACTCACTGCATTCCGTGGAGGTACGATAGGAGTGAGAATTGGAGAAATAAGAAATTCATTGTATTCATCCCAGGTCTCACTAGAATGATTCTAATTTATATGTTTCTAACAGGTTTTTATTTAGAAAAAAAACCTTCCAAAGCTTTTAAAAGTTTTGAAATTCACTGTAGTTTAGTCTTAGACCTTGGGTGCCCTGCTGCTCTAGGCAATCTTCTGAACAAAGAAGAGTCTAAGTCATAGTCTAATCATAGTCTAATCTCTGACCATCTATTCCACACTTTGGGGTTCAGAGACTCCAAACACCAATGCAGGCAGGACTGTGCCAGAGCTGACAATGCAGCTGCAGAGAGCAAACTCACGGTGCCAATCTGTGGGTTGAAGAACACTCTAGAATTCTACATGCACTGAAAAACTCCATCGGTCAATTATGACACTATCTAAGCCCTGGCACACATGGCTGGGATTGTAGTAACTCCAGAGCAACATGCAGAAAGGAAGAACATTACATTTAGAGATTAGAAGGCTGGAATTAAATCCTGCTTCGGTTAGTAATTTCTTTGTGCTTGCTTTCATGGTTGGTGACACAGAGGTGGAAATCCGCTCCATACCTTTCAGAGATTTGTATGTGTGTTTTCCAGATATGAAAATGGATGAACAGGTAGGTAAGTAGATAGTTGGATAGACAGCTGACTTGGTTTATTTTCTGCTGCTATGACGACACCACAGACTGATTCATAAATAAAAGAAATTTATTTCTCATGGTTCAAGAGTCTGTGAAATTGTTTCAAGGTGTTAAGAGTCCAAGGTCTTCTTGCTTTGTTATCACATAGTGTTAGGACAACTAAGCAAAAAGTAGATAAACCTCATCCTTGCATCAGGAATAAAACCCCATGATAACTAACCCACTCCTGCAATGATGACATTAGTCACTCACAAGGACAGGGTCTCTTAAAGGTAACACTGTGTAACACTGTGGGTTTTGGAGGGGACATTCAAACAATAGCCCGTTAAGCAGATGGTCTAACATAAAACTACACCAATTACAGCATAAGGAAAAGGGCATAACAGGGAGGAAGGCCACCTTTTAAGAACAAATACTTCAGCTAATAGAGACTAATGGCTCTGGCAAGTAAAGAGAGCCTTGAAGAACTTAACTCCGGTCTACTGGAAGTCTTGGTTGACAGTGAACCCTGCAGTGGGGGCAGAAAGCCCGGCATCATCCTGTCCACAAGGGCTGATCTTGATAGGAGGGATGAGTGTTCTGAAGGTTAAAGACTCACAGACAGATACTGGCCCATTTGGAAATTTATGGAAAATTTTCTATTAAATAGTATTGTATGATCCTATGCAAAGAAAATATAGATTTCCCTTTTTTCTAAATGCAGTAACAGAAGCCAGAAAACTATTTACAATTTTTTTTTTTTGCCATACAGGTACAGATTTTCAATTAGAAGATGAGTAAGTTCTAGATTTCCAATGTATGGCATGGCAGTAATAGCAATAGTAATACATGGTAGACTTGAAAGTTGCTGGTCATAAGTGGCCTCAGTATAAAGAGAAATTATGTGAAGACATGGATATGTTAATTAGATTAGTTATAAAATCACAATGTATTTCAAAATAACATACTATGCGATTTTTGCCAACTTTATCCCAGTGAAGCTGGGAGAACAAAAACAAACAAAAACACGTCTCTGTGATGTACAGAAAGCCCTGGCAGCCAACAAGAGCTGCATGATGCTGCTGAGGGCATCTCTGCCTCGTTGCAGCTCCCACTAGTACACGCAGAGGCACTTACGGTTACTTAGGAACCGCCTAGATCCAGTAGGATGGGTTCCCCACTTTCAGAGCACTAACTTCATCACTTTTCTGAAAATTCCCCTTTCCATGTAAAGTACCATATCTGTAGATCTTGGATTTGAAGGTGGAAATTTCCCCTCTCCCCCCTCCCCCGTGGTCGTGTTTTATTTCCTTGTATCACACACTAGAGCTGTACAGCATGGGGCAGAAAACACGTAGTGTTCATGCCCACGAGAATGAGACACCCATTCAGACATGCATCTCTTGCTTAGACCTACTGCTCTGTGCAGGAGGTCAGCCCTCAACCTGTACTAGAACATCCGGCAGCACTGAGCTGTGAGCTGGGGCTCTGTAGCCAATGTAAGGCCTAGGGTTTTGTTTAAGAAACCTTTCAGTGATTTGTCTTTATTTTATTGCTCAGGTTTCCCTGTAATTTGTGAAAACTTCAAATAATAAAAGCCTCATATTCAAATAATAGCCTACTATTGGCTCCTTTCAGAAGCATAACGCAAATAATTCTTTCCAACTTCACCTCTGTTAGCACTATCTCAGGGAGGATTACATATAAAGGAAAATATGCTTCTCTTTTATTATATTGCTTAAAGGGAAAAATATTAGTGTTACATGGTTTCTTACACGTCTTATACTCATTTGCTGGAAGAGAAGTTTGGTTGCATGTACCCAAAGCCAAGGGCAAAATCATTTAATCGTGAAAGCAATGATTTTGCTCTTATTGACTATAAGCCACACAACACGGAGAAATAAAGGAGACATCAAATGGAATTATCATCATCACTTTTTTATTTACTTATGTGAAAGGCAAAGTTAGAGAATTTTCCACCCACTGATTAACTTCCCAAATGTCTGCAATGTCCGGAGCTGAATCAGATCAAAGCTAGGAGTTTGAAACTCCATCTGGGTCTTCCATGTGGGTACAGAGGCCCAAGCACTTGGCCCATTTTCTTCTGTTTACCCAGGTGACTAGCATCAAGTTAGATCAGAAGTGGAAGAGCCAGGACCGAACCAGTGTTCAATAAGTGGTGCCAATCCTGCAGACAGTGGTATAACCCACTGCCCAGTAGTTCTAGCCCCTTCTCTGCCTCTGTGTGGTAGTAATTCTGTCTTCCCGTATAAGCGTCTACTCCGTTATTCATCTCTTGAGCTTAGTATACTATGGTTGCTTATGCAGTGTCTAGCTCTACAGTAGTTGCAAGACTTTGTCACAGTACTACCACTGCTTCTCCTTACTCTTCTTCCTTTTTGCTCTTTATTCTTGTCCTTCTGGTGGTTTGTAACCTTTAAAATGTAAAATCCAGAGTTGTGCAAGATGCCTGAGTTCAAGTCCAAGTCTAGCTTCCTGTTAGTGAATACTCTGGGAGGTGGTAGCAGAACTTAAGTACTTCCTGCTCATGTGGGAGATCCTAATAGAGTTCTGAGTCCTCGCTTCATCCTGCCTGGAGCCAAATGTTGTAAGCATTTAGAGAGAGAGCCAGAGGATGAAACGTCTATCTCTGTCTCTCTCTCTCTTGCTGTCTCTGTACCATTCAAATTATGTATGTTATATATTATTATATATTTATGTATACTGTATATGAGTTATATATATTTACATTTATTTATATAACATACATATTATATATGCATAATTTAATGGAAAAGTCTTGCCTTTAGCTGAGGGCCGCACATAACAGATCACAGTTTCTCAGCGTGTGTGAGAAGAGAGGACCATCAGAAAAGCGACTGGTTCAGGGCTAACTTCTTCAACATTATAAGACACTGAGAGGAAGCGCTTTGTTTCATTCACCTTTCTCATTTATCATATTGCTCATCCCATACAGCAGGTTTTTAATGTTTCTGAAAGAATACACGAGTAGAAACAAGGTTAGGGAAGGTTCGTTCAACAGCTATAATTTGCTAAAATCCCAGCTAGTCACGCGGAAGTCTTATAACTTAGACGATCATCTGAGTACTCCATTTTCTCCAGAGTTTGCAGAAAATTCTAATAGGGAACAGAAAGAAGTGACTCTGCTGGGCTTCCAATCGCTTTGCTAAACCCCTCCCTTCACCTCTTGACTGTAGATGCAGTCCACGGGTTAGAGTAAACCATGAAGATCACCCCTTCTTAACCTTGACCCCCAACTGCAGGTGACAACCCTACATCTGTGGGCAGAGTAGGAGACCAAAGGCATTACAAGTTGTCCTTGAAGCCCAATCACAGGTCAAGCACTGCAAATCTTACTTCCATATTCCCATTTAAATATCACATGGTTGGTGGGAATGTCAGCAAAATTGTACTAAATGAGCATTTCTTTCTTAGTTCCCTTCTTTCTCCTCCTAACTCAATTACACAATATCCTGAGGGTAACATAGAACTTTTCTTATCTAAGTAAGACCGATGGGGGAGGGCAAGATGTCTCACTTCGTCCTTCTACTCTGAGCCCTGCCAGGCTTCTGAATATGTCACTGTCCTAGGATTCTGCACACACAATCATCCAAAATGGGGGGACACAGACCATGGTTCCACGAAATGAGAACACCTACTTCCCTTCTCCTGCAGGAATCAGGTATCAGCTTTGCCCACATTTCTTCTTTCACATAAATGCGTACATGGTTAGAGAAGGCGTCAGACATCAGATCCTACAGTTCTGTTTGGAGAGAACCAGAAGGGTGACAGGAAGATAAAGAATAATGTGCTCGGGAAATGTCTCTGTCACGTGTTCCTAGGGCCCCTCGTGCCTTCCTGCTGAGCCGTGGGAGCCACTGATGTTAAATGTCATCCTTGAACAAAACCAGAAGCGTGGCCCTCTGGCCCACAGAGCTGGGTATCGATGCTCTGCTTTGTCCCGGCTCCTGCTAACTGGAGTTCCTCCTTTCCCCATAACCTCAGCTCTGGGAGGGGTGGGGACAATAAGGACAGGGGCGCTGCTACCATAACTCTGCCAGAGTCCTGGGAAACAGGATAAGAGAGCAAACACCTGCAGATCACCAGCAAATAGCTGCAAATCAGCCAAGGAGATTTCTCAGAGTCCAATAAGTCCACATTGGCATCTTTAATCTTCTTGGCGTATTTCTGCTTTGTTGTGTTGATAGTGCACAATGCCTTTTTTTTTCTTTCCTTTTTAACTAGATTTATCTTCTTTCTCTTTTTAAAAGATTTTGTTGCTTTTTATTGAAAAGTCAGATTTACAGAGAGAAGGAAAGACAGAGAGAAAGATTTCCCATATGGTGGTTCATTCTTCAAATGACTGCAACAGCTGGAGCTGTATCAATCTGAAGCCAGAAGCCAGAAGCTTCTTCTGGGTCTCCTATGCAGGTATAGGGTCCCAAGGCTTTAGACCGTCCTTGACTGCTTTCCCAGGCCACAAGCAGGGAACTGGATGGGAGGTAGAGCTGCCAGGATTAGAACCAGCGCCCATATGGGATCTTGGGGCGTTCAAGGCAAGGATTTTAGCCGCTAGGCCATGCTGCCAGGCCCTGAATAGATAGGCCTTTTAATCCGTACTGTCTTTCCACACCTTCTGGAACTCCTAAAATAGGTATGTTTAGCCACTTAATAGTGGCCTCTAAATCTAAAACATGGTTTCAAGTTTCTCTGATTTTTTTGTTCTTGTTTTGTTCAGACAAAAATATTTGCAAGGATTTGTTTTCTAGATTGGATATTCTTTCTTCTGCCTCACCAAGCCTGTTGTTGAGGTTTCCCATTGTACATTTTGTTTGATGTATCGAATTCTTCATTTTAATAATTCTGTTTTATTTCTCTTATCTCAACCTCTCAACACAAATTTTCAGCCATATCATGTATGAATTTCCTAATCTCAATAATTCCTTATGTGCTTTTGAATAAGACTGTGATCACCTTTTCCCATCCATTTTTAGGCACTCCATCCATTTCTGCATCTTCACATTCTGATATCGAAGTATTGCGGTCCTTTAGAGAAGTCAGAACGTCTTCCTTGTTTCTGATGGTTTTTATTTCTGCATTTGTTAGTGACATTTCTGGACAAAGCTGTTAGTTTTCTGCTCTAGTGGTTTTGATCTTTGAATTGTGCCTCGTGGCTTGCTGAGGTGTCTGATCTCCTCTGAGGAGATCCGGAGGTGTGGGCTGTGTGTGGCCGGCTGCTCAAGTTAGCGTTCAGTGTGGGGTCACACTCAAGTTCCGCAGGGTGGATTCCCCCCTTTTGTCTTCACGGGGCAGGGGATGCAATGATCATATCTGTTAGCATAATCACAGCCCCACCTCCTCTCTTTCAAGGTGATCAGCACCCAGGGTTAGCCCATGGCAGCTACAATCCCTACCCCACCAGCTTACACACCACACAAAAGAGCTATGCAGTTCTCTGTGTGTTCAGAGACCTGACTGCACAACCATACACTCTCACACAGTCATAAAATCTCAACCTTTGTGCACAGACTCCCACAGTCACAGGGCGTGGAGGATCCACTCTGTCCCATGAGCCTGCCACAAGTGCAGAGAGAACAAGTGTTTCAAGCACCTGGAACCTGTGAGGGATCTGGCTTGGGAGCTTGCAACTCAGAACCTGTAGAATGGGGGGAGAGCGTGCGCCTCAGCATCCCAAATGCATTCACAGCCCCCTGCCAGGTCACCAGCCTAGATTCAAAGTCCGTGAGGAACACTCATTTACCCAGTTTCACAGAATTACCTAATCCTGGGAGCCCGTGTGGAGGCAGGCACTCACTACAGCCCCCACAACCTCTATGACCTTTGCTGAGTTTAATATGGTGGTTTCTCCTGACTGTTCCAAACCCCCTTCAAAACGGCATCTTTTCCACACCAATCCCAGAGTTTTGTGAGGGAACGGAGAGAAGAGGAGTGCTTCTGTATGCAGAGACCTGCTGGAACCCTTCCCTCGGCTCTGGCTCCAATCTCACCTGCAAGATTCTGTGTTGGTATCGGGTGACTCTAGCTGCGCAGTCTGCTCCAGGGTCAACTTTCTTCTGCAGGCCCAGGCATGTTCTCTCTGCTTGCTGCTGTTAGATCCTGCAGGTGCTAGATCACACTGCCCCACACAGACTATTTCAAGTAGAAAACTGGATGGCTTTCTCACCCTGAGGGCAAATGCAAGGCTGTGTTTTTCTGGAAATGCTACCAGATTGTTGGAAGAGGTTTGATGTAAGTCAAAATGTGGGCACACAGAAGGTGAGACACAAGCTTCAAACAGGCTCATGCCTCACGTGTTACCCCATGAAGTTAGTGATTAATATGAAGAAGGAGGAAAAATTGGTTTTGTTTTGAATAAAACCTCATTTTTAAAAGTATACTCTTGAAGCAGATCCTGAATATCAAAGGGGTGGGAGTATATTCAAGGGGCATGCTGGGGAAGTTGGCTTTCCATTTCACAAGGGAAATGCTGAAAAGCATTTTAAAGATTTAATCTTTTTCAATTGGAAACTCAGATATACAGAGAGGAGGAGAGACAGAGAGAAAGATCTTTCATCTGCTGGTTCAACTCTCCAAGTGGCCATAACAGCCGGAGATGAGCCAATCCAAAGCCAGGAGCCTGGAGCCTATTCTGGGTCACCCGTGTGGGTGCAGGGTCCCAAGGCTTTGTGCCATCCTCCACTGCCCTCCCAGGCCACAAACAGGGAGCTGGATGGGAAGCAGAGTAGCCAGAGTTAAAACCGACACCCATATGGGATCCCGGCACGTGGCCCAAAAAACATTTTAAAAGTTTAGATCTGTGCTTCCTGCTGGCCATTTCCATTTGTTTCCCTCTAGTGAGCTTCTGCATCTCACCAGCTCTTCCTGTGATCCCGGGCTCTTCTCTGGGCAGTTCCTAAAAGTAGATTTCCGGGAAATGCTTTGCCCTGGAAACCGAAGGCTGCCTTGCAGAGTGGTCACACTGACATCTGGTGGTCCGAGGACACAGAGCAGGCGGTGGCTTTGCCGGGTCTTGCTTCGCTTTATGAATCAAATAGAGGGCCAGAAGAGAGGAAGTACTGCAGTATGCATCTCTACTCCCCAATGGAAGAGGGACCCCTTGGGAAACCGGTAAATATGTCTAGCAATTTGATTCTAGATTTCTTTCCATTACCTACCCCTTTACGATGTCATGATACATATACATAGCAGAGTGTTGGAATCACGACTGCAGCTAAAGGGTTATATTATTTATAATACAGGGGGAAAGGAGCTGGGGATGAGGAAGGAGAGAAGGAAGGAAAAGGAGAAAACCCTGTACCTACAAAACTGCATAATAGAAAATAATTATAACAATTAGAAGAATCATCTTTCTCACCCTTAACAACACAAGTGGAAAAGTAAAAGGGGTCAGGGTTGTAGAAGAGACCCAGTTTTTTTTTTTTAAGATTTATTTATTTTTCTTGCAAAGTCAGATATACAGAGAGGAGGAGAGACAGAGAGGAAGGTTCTCCATCGATGATTCACTCCCCAAGTGAGCGCAATGGCCAGTGCTGCGCCAGTCCGAAGCCAGCAGCCAGGAACCTCTTCCAGATCTCCCACACAAGTGCAGGGTCCCAAGACTTTGGGCCGCCCTCGACTGCTTTCCTGGGCCAAGCAGGGACCTGGATGGGAAGTGGAGCCACCGGGATTAGAACCAGTGCCCATATGGGATCCCAGCACGTTCAAGGTGAGGACTCAAGCTGCTAAGCCATCGCACTGGGCCCACAACCCAGTTTTGAAGATGTTACCAAGGGTGGCCTCTGTGCGAACACAGAGCAACCTGAGGCTTCAGGCAGGTGTAGACGATGGGTTCTGAGATGGTGGCTATGGCCTTGACTCCAGAACCACTGTCTGAATTTGAATGTTGGTTCATGCATGCAACAGCCATGGGTGAATTACTGCACTTGTTTCACCTCCATTTCTCTACCTGGAAAATGGAGATGACCACAACGTTTCTGTTATGAGGCAATAGTTTAAAAGCTCATGTTGGGGCATATGGCCTAAAGACAACATTGTCATCTGTCCTCATTGTGTCGGTGAGGAGCACTCAGGAAGCTGGAGTCAGAGGCATAAACAGCCAGGTTCTGGCTCCAGCTTGGTGTCTGCCAAGAGGCCTTAAATTCACTGATGCTGACAGTCATTTTCCTTTTCCCAACACTGAGATTCAGTGGGGAAAGCCTTCCAATTAAAATTGTCTCATCCTTAAGGACCATTTTGGATCTCCTTTTTGCTTAAACCAAAATCCAGGGCCAGGCAGGGTGCACGTGCTGATTACAAACCTGCTAACTGACGGGAACGTGGGCGAGCATCTCTGTCCCTTCCTAGGAACGTGCCGTGAGCTTGCCTGGGCTTTGCCTAAGGTGACCTTAGACTTGGCTCTTGTGTATGCCACCCGTTGCAGGGTCAAGCGAGGTCTTCACCGGCCAAGACACGCATCGGTGCAGCTGCCTTGTCAATTTTACCCCAGCTCCATGTCCTATGTGAAATGATAGGTGCTGTGGCCTCAAGGCCAGCCAGCCCAGCACAGACCCGGGGGACGGTGCCCTATCCAAAACTGACTAGAGCTTCTCTTGTAAATCTGGAGAGCTCAAGGTTAGTTCTATTTTTCTACTTCTGCTAACCAACTTCTAGACAGACAGGAAATGAGGAAAGCGAGTGAGCTGTATACCTTCAGTCCACACCTCATTCACGTGGCTGGGGCCCGTTCCTCGGGAGCTGACCCCACTGCTGACAGCAGATTCAGCACCATCAGAGTTTGCCTGGTGCCTGCAAATAACGCCCACTCCATCACTCTGAACAAGGAATGATCCCAGCTGGGAAGCTATCTGTAGAAGAGCAAAAAATGGTGACCCAGAAAAGATGCTCATGAAACAAATTTATAACCTTTTCCTAGGGTTCAGGCCTTGATTGAGTTCAAAATGATGTGAGAGTAAGAGCAACATGGATCTAAACCCCAGTGGGTTTTAATCACTTTCGTATTTTCCACAGGACATGTTGTAGTCCCACTTAATAGCCCTGCCTGTTTCAGTGGATAATTATCAAAAGGAATCCCAGAAAAGGCCTGACATTGTGGCATGATGAGTAAAGCCACTGCCTGCAGTGCCAGCAACCCATATAGTCACCAGTACAAGTCCAGTTGTCCCACTTCTGACTCTACTAGTGTGGCTGGAAATGCAGAAAAAAAAAAAAAAGACCAAGTCCTTGGGTCCTTGCCACCCACTTGGAAGGGCCAGTGCCTGACTCCTGGCTTCTGCCTGGCCCAGTACAGGCCATCGTGGCCATATGAGGAGTGAACCAACAGATGGAAAAATGTCTCTCGCTCTCCTTTTCTCCCTCCCTCTTCCTCTCAGTAACTTTAGAAATAAATAATGAACATTTAAAATGGCATTTAAAAAAGAGGAACCCCAAAGAGATGGAACACCGCAGAGCAGATTGGGAAATACAGCACGTGCAGGCAGAAAAAAAAAAATCCCCCGGGGTGCTTCTCCTCTCTTCCTTGGTCTTCAACTCAAAGGAAGGAATTTGGTGTTTCTTTTTTTTTTTTTTTTTCATCTTCTTTGAGTTCAAGTTCTGTATTAATGTTCATTTTGACAGCATTTACTTAGGAATACGTAGTCGTTCTCTGACTTGTGCCACAGTACTTCCCAAAGGGGAATCTTTTCCTCCTGTCCCGTCTATTCATATCCTCCCTGGTGACATGTTTTAGGCTGCAGACCATGGGCAATCCCAGGCAGGAAATAGCTAAAGCAGAGTGATGTCCCAGGGCCCTGATCTGCCAACTGGATGGCTCATGTCACCAACTGAGGGCAACTGTTCAGAGCCAATTGAAGCTAAAATAGAACTAACATCATCTGCCTAAACACCTGCCCTGTGCCTGATCCCTGCACCAACAAACACACAGGACAATATGAAAAAGCAAGTGGAATTGTTTGTATCCTCTTCACTGTTTCGCTTTCACGGGAGACCCATGGAGTAGCCCAGGCAGAGTTTTAGCCTTGAGCCCCACTTCCCCGATGGCTTTCTCAGTCTCCGTGATGATCTCAAAGCTGCCATGACCGCAGCTGCAAGCAGGAAAACATTCTCACCTCCCTTGCAGAAGCCAGGCAAGACCTTTCGAACAGAAAATCAATGTCTGGGGTCAGGTAGAAAAGTTCAGAATCAGAATAAGAAACTGCCGAAGAATAGTGTGTGTGAGCTCAGAGTCTAAACTCAAAATACAACTACGCAAGTCAGACAATGGAAGTCATTCCTGCAGTAAACTGCAGAAATCAGAGGACTGGGACTCGAAGTCTGGGTTTGATTCCTTCTCTACCATTAGGAGAGTTCTGGTGACTATTTTCCCTTCTATGACCATTATAATTGCTTTGGGATGGCCACATGGGATACCAGCTGTAAAGTTTTGCTTTCAAATGTGATTCTTAGTTCTGATGGTGGAATTAGTAATTTGTGTAAGAACTGTAGTTTTTGTTTTTGTTTTTTTTTTTTTTTGGTCAAACTGTGAATGCATGTGGAGTTTGATTGGGGGTGTGTGATAAGGTACAATAAGCGACTTTAATAAAACACTGACATTAGTCAGTGACAATGTGTCATATATTACATTTAGCACACAAGCAAGGAGCATCAGGAAGTATCAGGTGGTGGATGAAAGCAGGAATGGGTGGGTAAGTGGGGGTTCAGAGCAACTGAAGCCACGCAGTGCTTTGGAAGGAAGAAGGGGCCTACGAAAAGGGAGTGGCAAAGTGTGAAAACAGAATGAATGCTGTGGGAAACTGGCCATTGGGAATGGCGCAATTGTAATGAGAAACGTGAAAAGCCCAAGGATGATGAACACATAAGCAGTTGCTTATTGCCTGGCAGTGCTGTTACTGCACACTTCTAAAAGAAATAACAAGTGAGGTGGTAGGTGTAACGTGGGCAGGTTGTAACCCTGATTACTAAACATGCTACCTTTTCCTGAACATCCAACCGAAGGACTGGGGCTGAAGGGGAAGGCAGGAGGTGAGGGAGAGGATGCCCCCATTGTCATGAGCTGGAGAGTAGAGATTCAGAAGAGTATCCATTGCTGTTTCTGGAATCTTATGTGCTCTCCCTTTCTAAGCTCTGCTTCTTATTCTCCACTTGAGTTTTGGGTTCCTCACTGGCCAGCACCCGCCACCATCTTGGCCAGCTGGTCAACATCCTTCCTCTTTTTGGCAGTTCCCTCTATACCCCAGGTTTCCCACACTCACAGGGAAGCCTCCAGAAACCACACACCCGGCCTCACCCCTCCACTCCACCCCCACTCCATGTAGATCTCCCATAGTTTTGGTTTCTGATTCTTCGTCTGAAGAGAAAACACCGTTCAATGCCCAGGAACGTGTGCCTGTCTGCTGGGAATGGGAGGAAGGCTGAAGAAGAAAAAGGAGGCACATTTCTCTCGTTGACTTTTTTCTGGGTCATAAGCATCTTCCTTGATCATCAACCCTTTTTTTTTAAGATTTATTTTTATTATTTTTTATTGGAAAGGCGGATATACAGAGAAGAGAGACAGAGAGGAAGATCTTCCGTCCGATGTTTCACTCCCCAAGTGAGCGCAATGGGCCAATGCTATGCCGATCCGAAGCCAGGAGCCTCTTCCGGGTCTCCCACGCGGGTGCAGGGTTCCAAAGCTTTGGGCTGTCCTCGACTGCTTTCCCAGGCCACAGGCAGGGAAGCGGGGCTGCTGGAAGGGAAGCGGGGCTGCCGGGATAGAACCGGCGCGCATATGGGATCCTGGGCGTGCAAGGCGAGGACCTTAACCACTGTGCCACCGCGCCGGGCCCCAACCCTTTTTTTAAATTCTAAACCACATATGTTTTCAACAAATGAATTTTCCTTTGTTGGTTTATACTATTTACATAAATGTATGAAAAAAAAACAACAAGCATAAGAAATGGTACTTAAAATTCAGATTTCTTGGGGGAAGACAGTTGGAGCTAGTTTTTCTTAAATGCAAGAAAAAGGACATACTGTATTGTGGGCTGTACTTAAACTTTATCCCAAGATCCAATAAGATCTCAAGATCCTATGATCTAACAAGATCCCTGGGGAAACATTGTCCTGCTTCAAGTTCACGAATCGACATAGAAATGTTCCAGGAAGACTCAATCTGAAGCAAACGTAAACTAAATCCACACACCAAAAAAAAAGGAGGGGGAATATACTGGAATAAAAAGAACAAGTCATTTTAGGACAGTTTGTTGCTCTACTTTACATCCTTCTCTGTGTTCTAGAATCCTTTCACCATTGCGTCCCCATGAAAAGTCAAGAATTCAGAACAGAACAGACTTTAGAAACAATGAAAGTTACATTGCTTAATAATTTATATCTATTCGTTTGTGAATTCATTTATTAGATAGAGAGATCTATCCACTGATTGACCACCCAAATGTCTTCAGCAGCTAGGGGGTATCTGGCTGAAGTCAAGTCAGGAAGTCCATCCGAATCCCTAATACGGGTAGCAGAGACCCAAATGTTGGATCATCATCTGCCCTCCCAGGCATTTTAGCAGAGAGACGGAATGGAAGCAAAAGAGCATCGGCCTGAACTGACACTGTGATCTGGGATGTAGGCACCTGAGTCATGGCTTGCCCACTGTGCCACAACACCCACTCCCAGAAACTCATATTGACTTCTCACCCATTTGTGTTTAAGCCACTGGAGACCAAACTGCATTTGTATGGAAACTTTTTGACTGAATAATGAGGAAGCATAGGTATCAAGATTTAATTTGTAGAATGGTGGTTATTTTCAAGCTCCTGGTCCTTAAAGACAGAAGGTTCGCAAAAGTGCAAATGACCAACCTACTTCGGGGAGGTGGTCATCACCATCTAAGTTGTATCGTTTGCTAACTCTTCTTGCTTCTGCCACTTCAACTCACTCTGCACACTAGAAACAAGGAAGAAGTAAGAGTCAAGGAAGATGTGCCTTGACACCTGCTTCCCAAAGTGAAAAGGCTGAGAACATAGGTCATCGTATGTCAGGGGTTCCCATCTGACTGTATAATACCTCACAACTCGGGCTACCTGCACCAAGACTGCTGGCTGCTGGAGCTGCTGCAACTGCCGCTCCACCTTCAAGGGCATAGGGGAAAAAAGCACAAAGGGATCATTACAATCAAGACTCTACTGCTGTTTCTTCCGCTGGCAGCTCCTCCCACCCGAGCCCTCACCCAGCATTACAGCAGCCTGCCCCTGCCCCAAGAACTAAATTTGTGGTGAGATAAGTTCCCACATCCTGTCACAAAGGGGCTGCATGTTCTCTCCAAGCTCCAAGACTCAGCTGGCTGGAACCCATCAGGGCTTATGGGGCCTGAGAAATAGACTTTATCAGGAAGCTCTTAGGAATGAATTTGTAATTTGGGGGTCAGCAAGGAAGCTAAGGAAATCATTACTCCACCTGCCATTATGCCATTCATCATCGTGAGAGCCAAATACAGACTACCAACCCTTATGTTTAGTGTATATTATGGAAAGAAATGCACCTGGCTTTTACAGATGTGGGGGGGAGGGCGCGCACGTGTGTGTGTGTGTTTGGAGGTGGGAGGGGAAGGTGGTGTTGCAGAGAAGGGTGGGAAATAAAACCAAGTTCCTGCATTCAGATCACAGCAGAGCATCCACATTATGTCCATAAGTCTCAGTTTGCTAAGTATTTGAGTGTGTGGACAGTGGAACTTGTTATCTACTGTTTATATAAAGGCTTTGGTACAATACTCTGTCTTCCCTTAACTTCACTTAACCACTGAAAGCTATTATAGTGGTTGGATTGTATAATTTTTAAAAATAAAGAACTTTAAGACTGTTTTCTTTTTCATAATATAATTCCTTAGACTCAAGAGTTTCCCCTTCCACACTCCCTCTCCCCTCAATGTTTTCCTCCATGTTATAACAATAGTCCATCTTTATTCAGTTCTGTTTCCAAAGTGTCTCTCTGAAAGAGAAATGACAGAGATGGACATACGATGAACCTCTACTTAGAGCACCCACATCCCATCCCAGGATGCCAGCATATCTCAGAGATGAAGTCTGCCTCCAGAGCTATTTGTTGTTGTCATTAGTCAACCACAATTCATGAGTGTTTTTAAAAAATAACTCTGGACACGAGATGTTTTTCAAAGGCATAGAACTCTAAAACATCTCTAGCGATAGCCTTGTTATATACTAGTTACCTGTAGGATTTAGAGTGTACTCTATTGTTTAAAAAATAAAACAGAGTCAGACTTTAAGGTAAGACAATTTGGACAATTCAAAAGCAATAGAACAAGTACAGAACTTCTCAACCTGGGCACTATGTGTTCCTGTGGGAGTCCATCCTGTGCATTAAAGAACAATGTGTTTGACTGTGTTCCTAGCTTCTGCCCACACAATATCAGTAACACACCACCCTTGGCCTTCCCCCTCCTCTCAATTGGTCATTTTTACCTAAAATCTCTCCAGCATTGCCAAGCACCCCTAGCGGAGGAAAGTGGCCCAGGCGAGGCCCTCGGGATTACTGCAATAGTCGAGCTGGAGCTGTAGCTGTAGCATTGGTACTGGGCATGCGTTAGGTACTTGCTGCTTGACATGTCTACAACCCACATCAGCATGCCCAGGTTTGAGTGTCAGCTCCAGCTCCTGAGTCTTAGTTTTCTGCCAATAGAAACCCTCTATGGCAGCAGTGATGGTTCAGGTGGTCAAGTCTCTGTCACACGTTTGTGAAACCTAGATTGAGTTCCCAGCTCCTGGATTCATCTTGCTGCCTAGCCCAGGGTGGTCATTTGCAACATTTGGAGACACTGACCCACTTACGGGAATGTATGCTCTCTCTCTTGCTCTGCCTCTATGTGTATACATCTGCCGCTCAAATATTTTTTTTTAAAAGCCCTGAAAGTAATATACATGAACGTATGTGCCGACTGGCAAAGTAAAACAAAAAGTTAATATTGAAAAATAACAACTGGGTTTGCACAGATCCCAAACAGAATGGTTATCGACTGATCACACATCCAGCTGTACTGGTAGAATGTCTTATTTTGCCTTTCTTTCACTATCAATAAAAATAATCTAGTTATTATTAAAAGTAGTAATGATGATTAAATAATATCTAAAGCTATGTCAATTTTGGTGATTAAACCAGGCTCTTGATTTATCAGGCATATTTATTTGTTCATGGACTCTTTACTGGTTTTAATGTGTTCCCCCCAGGAACGTGTTGCTTGTCCTGTATCTCTCTCCCAAAATGCACTGAAAAGTTTTAAAGTATGCGCAAATTTAGCCTAAATATCACAACTCTGATATGTTAGCGAATCCTGTTTGCTTCAGGCATGTTGATGTAAAATTGGGAGATGACACTTATAACTTAGGGACATTCTGTTTTCATCCTCATTTGAGAGATGAAGAAAACTGAGCTTCAGAGAGGTTATTGGTTAGATCACATGGGTGGTAAGTGACAAAGTCAAATTTCAAACAAATCAAAAAAGTTCTAGCTGACGCTATTAACCTTGACCCTGTGGCCTCCTGGTTCTGGATTGGTAGCCCAGAGATGTAAGCTTCAATTCTAAATCTACCACTTCTGTATTCTCTAAAAGAATGTGGAATTCAACAATGGCTTATACTATTGCTTTGGTTTCCCCTATGAAATCTAAGGCATAAAGTTGCTATAACTAAATAGGATGCCACTCAGACCCTTTGGTTTTCATTTCCTCATTAATACAATGAAAGAAAGAGATTAGAAGATTTTGAAGACTTCATTCACTTTATAAAAATAGGAAAGCCACCTACAACCAAGACAAATATGAATTCATTTGACTCCCTCAAAAATTCCCATGGCTAGGCATTGTTAACTTTTCCCATTATAGGGGTGAACAAAGAATTTAAGTCTCTTGCACAATGTTAAATAGTTCATTAGAGTCAATCCCAGACCATCTGGCTCCTACATCGGTATTCCTGACTGCTCAGCCATGCAGGTCCTTGTCCTGATGTGAGAGTAAATTATAAATGTAGCATGTAAATTATAGAATATGGAATTAGTTGAGAAAAATGAAGCCTTGCCAAAAGTCAGATTTCCTCCCAGGGAGGGGCAGATTTTTGCATTTGGCACTTGTTTCTGTTCCTGTGCTAAGATCAGAGGCCATTCCAATTAGGATCTCCCAGGAGCCTGTGGAAAGACCCCAGCCTCGCTAATCCCTCCCTACATACCCAAACCTTACCTAGTTCTGCCGTGTTCAGCCTGTTGCTCTCAGTGATTGTGCAAGGATTTTGAAAGCCCTGCAATCAGGAAAGCAATTAAGGGAGCAAGGACCAAAACCAGATGTTCTCAGAAGCTGAGGTGTGGGGCAGTAAACAAGACACCAAACTCAAGCTGGAAGTTGTTGCTTCTGGTAGGTGTGCTCCACCTAGCCAAGTCCCTCGCTGCCACCACCTCCCCCACCATCCCACCCATCCATGGCTTTGGGCATGAGGAGAAACTTCTACCCAGTGCCCCAGTTCTTGTAAAATCACCACACAGCGAATACAGCTCAGTGCCAATATTCATTCCTCAGACATACGCCAGGATCCTGAGTGGCCCAGTCTCCAACTCTAGGTGTCGCATGGATACAAAAGGGAATGAAGCAGTTTCTGGACTTTGGAACCCTAGAAACGTGAGGTTGCCTTCTTACACTCATAGTTCCTGGCTGTGAGTTGCTGAACAAGCTATTGAATAGTGGCAATAATAACAACAATGTCCATATACTGAGCTGGTGCTGTGGTCAGGGCAGGCATTTTGCAAATTCCACCTCCACTGTACATGCCGAGTCTAGTAGATGTGCTTTGTTATCCTGTTTTATACATGATGCCACCGAGGCCCAGCCAACGAACTAGGACTTAAATCAAGTCCCAGGTTCTTTCCAAGTCATCCTCCTGCATTTCTAGCCTCACTTTCCTTTCCAGGGTGACAGAGTTACATAATGCCATTCTCTCATAAGTGCTAGATGAATGATACAGGACACTTTTTACACACTATAGGGTGGTTCTTGTTACTAGGAGAGCTCATTACATAGTGCCTGCAGGATTACACCATCTAAGAACAGAGAAAATCTTTCCACCTAGACAAGATCCAGGTTTTTGTGTTTTTGAGTGGAACTTGAGAATCTGAAATGTGTTTGGGTGTGGAGTATGATAGAGGAGCGGAGTTAAGAAATAGAAAAAACATCTTTCCTAAGTGGAATGTAAAACAGGAAAATGGAAATGGTCAAGTCACAGGTGTAACCTCAGTGCTTCCTTCTAAGACCTCAAATTTTCAGATATTTCTAGAAGAACTAGAACATCTGCACTCCTTGCTTCAGAGAGAAGGAGCACGCTATTAATTCTCCTAAATGAAACAGAGATGGGGACATGCTGACCGAGACTCCAGTTCTAGATAAGGTGGGCAGTGACTCTAAGCAGGAGTGCTGCAAAAGCAACAGGTGTGATTACAGAGATGGCCAAGACCTCTGGGAAGGAAGCTCTGGGAATGAGACTTGCCAGCCAGTCCCTATTGCTTCAGTAGTGCCCTCTCCATAGGCATCCACACTGTGCCCTCTGCCCAGAGCCAGTTCTCTGGAGAGTGTGCTTGGCCTCCGAACTCATGTGCTATTAAATCATTGGCACTAAACATGTATAAATAATAAGAAAAACATGTGTTGTTACTTTTGCCTTAAATGTGGGTAGGTATGAGAAGACTTCTTGCAAACCACATAGATCTGAAGCATGGCTGTGATGTATGAGGTATGCAGGTGAAATGTACAGAACAGCCTATGTGCCTTTCTTAAGGATGATTTCTACTTAATTAAACCATTGTCTATTAAATGAAACACAAATCATGGAAGATATCATTGGTTAGTCAGTTCCATATTTTCTTAAAATAGAAAGAGTAAAGATGTCAGAGGAAATCCCACAAGAAAGCTGGGGAAAGAGTGAGAAGAAAAGGTCAAGCGGTTACTTAAGCCAAAAATAAGCAAATGAATCTGAGATGATCAAAAGAAAAAGTGCTTGTACAACCATGGCCCTTCCCCTTCAAAAACCTCTCACCACTTATTTTGGCATAGAGGAAGACAAATGTTACAACAGCTCGCTAACCAATCAGTGGCTCTGTGACCCTCAAACCAGGAAGCCCTTGCAGGCAGAATATTTTAAACCGTGCAAGTGAAACTTCTGGCTCTCAGCTAGTTTTTGTTCCCTAACTTACAGGATGGAAAAGCAGATGTGAAGTCTCTCATGGCGAAATTCAACACGGGGGACAATCTGACAGAAGAGGTCTCTGGTCATGGCCGACCCTTCAAAGTCACCGGACAGAACTCAGCATCAGGGATACAAGCGAAGAAGAGCTTATTCAGCAACCCAGGAAATGGCAGTCCTCCCCCAGCACACGGCAGTGTTCCTAAATTTGGGTCCCCAAAGCCACCTCTGGGGACGAAACCTTCTGAGGAAAAGATGAACAAAGAGCCCAAGCCCCCATTGTTAAAATCAACTACAGTGGGCCAGAGATTTGGAACACCAGCAAATGTGGCTGCCAGAGATGCTGAGGGCAAGGCGGGTTTTCTGAAACCTGTGGGTCCCAAGCCACCCACCGTGCCCAAGGATGACCCCAAGCCTGTGTTTCTCGGGTCTCCAGGGAATAAGCCATCCCTTCACACTTTAAACCAAGACCAGGACTTGAAGCCATCAGGCCCCAAGCCGGGGCCTCGTCATCCTCCTCCTTCAGCCCTGGACAGTGAACAGAAGCAAGTGTTCCCCAAATTGGCTGGTGTCAAAGGCAAGTTTGTGTCTGCCTCCCAAGACCAAGACTCCAAGCCCATCTTCCCCAAACCCACCTTTGGCCAGAAGCCTGCCCTGAGTGCCGAAGACGCCCGTGAAGATGAGAGTCCTAGCAGGCACGTATCCTCCCAGAAAGGACCTCCAGCTCCTCTTGGGACCAAGTCCAAGAGCATCCCCTTAAAACCAGCCAGGGAAGACCCAGAAAATAAAGATGACAGCAACAATGCAACCAGTTCGCCTTTCCCTGGAGTGGTTCTGAAGCCAGCTGCAAACAGAGGAACCCCGGTCCTCTCCAAATCTGGGGATGACAAAAAAGAAGACAGGAAGATCGATGCTGCTAAGAACATCTTCCTGAGCAAAACGAACCAGGAGGAGGCAGCCTTGGGGGCTCCTCCTGCCAAGTTCCCCAAGGCGCCTTCCAAGCTGACAACGGGGGGACCATGGGCCCAAAGTCAAGAGAAGGACAAGGGAGAGAAGAATCCAACCACACCAAAGCGGAAGCCACTGCCACCGTTGTTCACCTTGGGTCCACCTCCACAAAAACCCAACAGACCACCAAACGTTGACCTGATGAAGTTCCGAAAAGCTGCTTCAGGAAACAGTGAGTTCTTGTCTCATTTGCCATTCATTGTGGTTTGAGCCATAACAGAGAGGGTATTAACTGCAAGGGCAGAATTTGGTAAGGAGAATTGTTCTGTAACTGGTAGTCATGCATGCATTGGATGAATTTTCTTTGGCCTCTTTTTCTTTTGTGTGGGAAGGAAGAAGTTGTGGGTGTAGGAAAGCGTGCTGGGAGCAAGGGCCCTAGCGAGCTGAATGTTTCAAGGGGCAGGAAAGGAGATACTTCCATTTAATTGATAAGTGGTTTTGTTTCATAAAAACTTTGCATTTACATCATTAGTTGAATTTCACTCCTATTGAAGGAGAATGAAGTATGTCTTTATTTTCCCCACACAGGATTTAGAAAAGTGAGTTCATCTCTATATCAGTGGTTCTCAAAAGGCGGAAGGGACAATTTGGGTAGCATTTTCAACATCTGGAGGTATTTTCTGATGCTCACACCTAGAGGATGCTACTTGTGAACCACAGGGAGAAGCCAGCGAGGCTGGAAAGCAACTAAAGTGCACAGAGCAGCTCCCCACTGCCATGAAAATTATCCAGCCACAAATGTCAACAAGGCAAAGGTTGAGGAGCCTTCCTGCAAATGGTTTCAAATTTCTATGCAATCTATCATGTTTCCAAGGTCTGATATTCATGTATGAGAAGGACAGGACTCTTAAGACATGGGACTTTGTGTTTTGCATGGTCGCTATTTCCGATTTCTCAGTATAGAACTTTGTGACTTTTTCTGATTCACGATAGTATCCAGTTGGGGACATAAGCTAGACAAATGGCCTATTCTTCTCCTTCTAGGTAAACACTTTAGTTTTGACCCAGTGATGTTACTACAACACTGTGGTACATGATGCATTTGGATACTGAGCCACTTGGTAAAGATGCACGATGATGAGTGAAGCTCACTCATGCCTGATATGATTAATCATTTAGGCAGATGATGTGCCACTGTTCCAAGTGACTGTACACTGCTACTCAGATTTTTGCTGGTTTCAAAAGTAGGATAAAATTAAAGCAGCTTGGGCTCCAAAGGTAGTTGTTTTTAATTTTTGTTTTTGTTATCATAGAAGCTTCTTGCCATATGACATCTTCCTGAGCTCGGCATTCTCTGTGCTGACAAAGTAATTAGGGATCAAGTCCGCAGTTCATCTGGTCACACGAAAGCAAGCCTGGAATGAGCATTTTCTTCTAGAAACCTGTTACACATGGTGTCTGCCTACCTGTCATGCTGTTTCAATGCTGGTTCACAATTCAGTGCTGGTTTTTTGTGACCTTCTAGACAGTTTTTCCCCCTCTTTCTTCTTTCTTCTGTAATAGATTTTGAAAGTTAACAACCAAAACCTTCATTTAGAGGTGGGCCTTTGAGATGCCATTCAGGATGCCTGCATCCCATCTCCGAGTGCCTATGTTCAAGGTCTAGCTCTGCTCTCAGTTACAGCTTCCTGCCGACATGCATCCTGGGAGGCGAAGATGATGGGCCGAGTGTTGGGTCTTTGCCACCCTCATGAAAAACCCGGATTGAGTTCTTAACTTAGGCCTAGGCCAGACCCAGCTGTTGGAGGCACTGGAGAATCAACAGGTAGAAAATACCACTCACTCTGCTTCTTAGATAACTACATTAATTAACATTTAAAATCTCATGAGATAAGAATAGTAATTGATATCGTGATGATCACTGTGAGATTTTTGTTCATTTTATTATTTTGTTTGAAAACTAGAGACATATAAGAGAGCTCTTCTATCTGCTTGGTCACTCCCCGAATGCCTACAACAGCCAGGGCTGAGCCAGAACAAATCCAAGAGCCAAGAATTCAATTCACAATTCCCACAGTAATGGCAGGAATTCAGCTGCTTGCGCCATCACCTACTGCTTCTCAGGAAGTCAGTATTGCTAAAACAGAAACAAAAAACCAACCTCCGTTGTACAACTGGGACTCATGCCAAGGAAATGGCCAATATTAACTAGAAATCCATGAACTCTTTTTTCTTTATCCTCTATGGTTCCACCCTTCTTCCAGGTCTGGGTGATGGTCTCCTTGCTTGTTGTTGGACTTGGTAACATTCTGTATTTGAAAGACATGAAGAGACTACCCCTATTTTATAAGCTGTTATAAGGAATAAAAGAGATTATGTTCAAAGTGCTCCTTAACACTGTATTTGCCATATAGTAATAGCACTACAGAATTTCATGATCTTTATTAGCATTGAAATCTATTACCAACCCTCATCATGTTTTCAACATCTTCTATTATTCCATGATATAAATTGTATTTTAGATACTTCAGTTAGTAATATGTAGATTTGTTACTGATTCATGTAAGATCATGTCAAAAACTTGGGCAGGGATTGCCAGGGAGAGGTTTCTGTGCAGAAGTCCTTCAGAGTTCCCCCTCCAAAGCCCCTTCCCAAGAGAAAGTGGGGAGAGAACAGCAGGTGTAGTCTCCAGGTTAGGATCACAGCTGCCACCAAATTTTGCTGCCTCCTGCTGAGTTCAAAGAAAGGTCTTTGAGACAGCAAGAGATGGAGAAAGACCACTAAGCCAGAACCAAATACTGTTTTCCCCAAGAAACTGGAATCAGCAAGGGTAGTTTTCCAAGGTGATTGTTTGCAGAGTGCATTTGCCTTCCCCATTACCCGTCAGCTAAATCTCCCCGGTGTGGATTAGGACCTGCCAGAGCTGTGCAGGTTGCTGGTTTCCAGGAACAACGCTTCCCAATAAGCTGCTGCAAGACCCTGAAATTTTCTGCAATTGGAGTTTCTACTCCAACTCTGATATATGCATGTCCTAAACACACTTAACTATGTATAAATTCCCATGCAGCAGAGCTTAACAATAAATTATCTGCTCCATAGTATAATTAGAAAATATACCCATTTGCTTGTAATAATATGGAGGAAGAAGAGATTCTATGCTTTAGAAAAAAAATAATATTCTATTATAAAACATTTACTCACTAAAATTTAGTAAATACCAATAAGAACTAAGTAAACATAGAGATTTTATCTAAGACTATTTTTATTACTTATGAAAATAATTCTACTAGTATTCAAATTAACTAATGCCTCATCTGGCAAATACAAGGTTTCAGAAACTGCAAGATCATTTTGTCAGCTTCTGTATCATCCTTTTCTTTCCAAGGTCACATTCAATTCTGAAGCCTCTTCCTCAGACGTGCTTCACATCCTTTTATCATCGGTCTGATATCTACACCATTAAAGTATTTATCATTTATTTTAAAATTTTTATATATCAGATCTATATCACCCTATTTATTCTTTCCAGACATGAAACAGGGATGACGTGAGGAAGGTGATGCTTACACAGTCAGGCACTTGCCACAGCCTCATTCTCTGATGCCGTAGACGGTGACCCTTACCCTCACCTGTCACACTGGACTGCCTCTCTTGAAACAGGTTATCATTAAATAAATTGGGGCAGGTGCTGTGGGAGTAAAGCCTGTGCTTGGGATTCCCACATCCCATGTCAGTGTTGCTTCAAGTCCTGACTTCTTTGCTCTGTCCTAACTCCCTGCCATTGCACCTAAGTAGCAGTAGACGTGGCTCAAGTATTTAAGCCCCTGCCTCCTCCATGAGCGGTCCAACTGGAGTTCCTAGCTCCTGATTCAAATCTGAACCAATTCTCTCTGCCTTTCAAACAAATTAATCTTTTAACAACAAGCATAAATCCAACCCTTCAAAAGTCTCGTTACTCTCCCTTTCACGTCTTTGAGTTAAAACGTGACATGATGATGGCAGAGATGATGAATACCATTGTAAGTTCTGTGAAGACAGATCGGTGTGCCTTTTACATTTTCATTTGGCGCATAGAAATAAATTGTTATCTTCTGAGCTTTGTGCTCCCAAGGAGGTCTATTTAACCAGAATTCAGTTGCTCCCAACTTTTTCAACATTAGATTCTAACGCTTTTAGATTTGCCAATTCCTTTAGCACATCAAATAACCTCTATTAACTAAATAACACTTAAGTGAATGGAGCTTTGATACAAAACGAATGCTAACCAAAACGCCTATCGTATAGATCTGTTTAGCTCACTTGTAAACTCCACATTTGACTATCACAGTTGTTTTCCTAGATGTGGAGCTATTTTTTTTTCTAAAGAATCAATTGAGGTTACAAAAGCCTAAACTTAAAGATGAATCCAAAATATCAGAATGTTCTGCAAACTAACCTATCCTTTGATTCGTCTTGGCTCGTAGACCAGTAATGAAAGTATAGTGGAAATGCCTCACTGGCAGAGTTTGGATTCTTCAGAACTCTGACATGATTCTTAAAGTTTGTATATAGGGCTTAGGAAAGCCTGCTGGGAAGTGTTCACTGTAACCCGTTTTCTAGACTTACTTTTCTTGCTGGAGAGAAACTGAGACACTTTTTCTGTAGGCTAACTATAAAAATTACCAGCTGTATACCTAGACAGCTGCAGGGGAAAGCCAAGGTCACAGAGCCCATTAGCAAAGAAGTAATGATGCCATGCACACCGTCTTTATTCATGCCTATGTCGGTTTAATCAACCTACTGCAATTGAAGGCAGAGGGCGCTTGGGCGACTTTCACCACCGACTAACTGCTTTGCAGGCGTGGGGAAACCTTCCTTCAGAGAACGGCATAGCCTTTCTCATTCCCTTCATTCTCCTTGGTCATATACTCGCTTACAATGTCCCATTAGATATTTTTATAGTATGTTAAAAACTAGTTTATGTCAACGTAAGGCGGTATTTTCCAAATTGTTGCCAATGAATTTGATAGGGATTCCGTGCAAAGACACGTTTTGTAAATGTAGAAGTTTTCTTTGCAGATTATTTCTCTAAGCATTAATATGCCACTTTGTGCTGGGGATCTAGGAATAAACACACAGAAAGAGCAGGTCCTGGGACACTTTTTTTCTGGAACATCTCAAACATTGGGTGTTTTTGGACATTGCAGAAATGGAAACAGAGCTGTCTTGTACTCGCAGAATGGTTCAGTTATAAATGCCAACAAGGCCCACAGTGCCATCAGCCTCACTCTCTAGGTGTCTGGTAGCCCACTTTGTAGCTAGTAACAACCCATATTTTGGGCTCCAGGTTAAGTCCTGTCTGCTTCACTACACTGGCTTTCCTGGGTCTCTGGTAGTATAATTTCCTAGAAGACCTCTAGATTCTCCTGCTCTTCCTCTTGGAACTTCTAAGGGACTGTTGACAGTTCATTGGGCAGTTCACATGAGTTGAACCTCATTGCAGGGTTGCCTCAGAAACACTGCTCTCTGTTAGCCATGCCGGTCCCTGCTCCGGTCTCCCCTTTCCTCCTCCTCCTCCTCCTCCTCCTCCGACAGAGAGAGAGAGAAAGAGAGAAAGAGAGAGAGAGAGAGAGAAGGAGAACGACTCTTCTTTTCACTGGTTCACTCCCCAAATTCCTACAACAACCAGAGCTAGTCCAAGCCTGTTCCCAGAGCCAGGATCACAAACCTGATCTCCTACATGCAATAGCAAGCACCCAGTTACTTGAGCTGTCACCTACTTCTTCCTAGACTACACGAAAGCATGGAGCTGGAATCAGAAGCAGTGCTGGGAATCAAACCCAGGCACTTGGATTCAGTATGTAGAGGCATCACAAGAGCAGCCCTAAACCACAGCACCCGATTCCTGCCCCCTTCGGCTTTTTAACTACAAGTTCTTTATCAATTGTTGTAACTTATTTATATGGTGTTATTTTAAACTTCTGCCATTTCGTTTTCCTTTTTGTTTGTTTCTGAAAACAGTTTGCTTTTTTATCTGGGTTCTCAGAGTTTTGTCCTCAAGGTTTAGTGACTTGAGCAAGGACACGTCCAGGTCCATCACTGTCTCATCAATGTCCCAGGAGAGTTGTTGTTGTTGCCCTTTGCACTCAGGCCCTGAGCTGCTTTCCGTTCTGTCTGCACAGGAGCCACGTCAGTTCTGATCTGGCTGATGTACCACATGTGCACTGCGTATGCCAGTTTCTCTCCACCCTGCTCCGCAGCCCGCACGATGACAACTTGAGTTCTGAGTGTCCTTGCAGTACAGTTGTACATACTGGTATCCAGGGCAATCCTGACCAGGGGCCCTGCATTCTGTGCCACTAAGACACCACTCCTTCTCTGTGCCAGCATGACTGACCCTGGCAGCTCATCTGCCTTCTATCTGTCCTATACCCTGCTGTGGCATTTGGGTCTTTTTACCTTTGAGGCTCTTTCTTGTTCACTCATCCTTGAGTCTGCTTCGTCAAGCTGGAAGGCATAACAGAGTGTGCGTGGGTTTTCCTAGGATTGCTGTCTTCCCCTAGGTGTTGCTTCTGGACTTGGAGAGCAGGAAGAGACCTTAACTTGTCTCCTCCCCTCACATCAGAACCTTCCATCTCATTCCTTACTGAACACTTACTAAAATTGTGTTTATGA
The DNA here is from genome assembly GCF_017591425.1 of Ochotona curzoniae. NCBI lineage: Eukaryota > Metazoa > Chordata > Mammalia > Lagomorpha > Ochotonidae > Ochotona > Ochotona curzoniae. Next base: position 18,290,215 of record NW_024465582.1, on the reverse strand, counting down.
AGTCATTTGCTCATACTTGTCAGGTGGCAGCTAGTGAGTTTTGAGTAAAGTGTCTCTTGCCTTATTTTGCTTGTATGTCATGGTGTAAGCCCCTAAATAATTGAGAAAGCAGTAACATTTCCAAGACACCATGCATTTTCCCCTCACAGGACAGAAGTAAGAGGCAGGAACAAAACCATACAGACTGCCTCTGCCGCCACACTCCCTCCATGCCCTTTGGACTACAGTCCCTGCTCAAGCACACTAGGACGCTATCCCGAGTCCCTCCCAGGTCTCCTGCTCTGATGACAGAATAGTAGAAAGACCTAACCATGTGATAGGGACCTGACCCCCGGGGTAGTGACAGAGTCTAGCTGCCTCCTAACCTGAAGAGGCCCTGAGAGCAAGCATAGCTGCAGTGTATCAGTCAGAGAGTGTACGCTCAGAGTCAGAAACAAGCAGCGTGCTGCGTAGGGAGTGAGCCAAGAAGATAAAGGCTGTTGGGGCCAGCCTGGGGGACAAGGACAAAATTCTTTCTCTTCCCAGGCTGTGTCGTTTTGCCCCTGGAATTCCCTTCCCCACCCCACCCTACCCCCATCCCGCAGCATATCCAGGTTCTTGGTTCCTTGCTTGTTACCCAAATGGACCTTCAAAATCTCATTCTGCTGCAGCACCAGCTATTCATATAGTAAGAACATCAGTGTGTGCTCAATGGCGGCACACCTTATCATCCTATCCACAGAGAAGAATCCCCTTAGAATGACGTTCTACCCAGAAGAGGAGCCATTCCTTTTCTTATGATGGGAAGAGAAGTTTCCATACAACAGATTAGAGCAACTTGCCATGATTTAAGGTAACATATTATGACATCATTTAGTATGCTCCAAATTTGATCAAAATCATGTACCTCCTAAACTATGAGAAGCATTAAAAGGAAATTACAGTTTATTTGAGGAAGGAATAAGGTTGAAAGGAACATTTAATAATAAGAGAGAAATACATATAAATCTAATACATGCTGTGAAATCTCTTCCTAGTTTCTTTTCAGTTGTACTTCCATGTGTCAGATAAGAAGCGAAGTTGGGATATTGGATAAACGTACATATTATGATTCATTCCACTCCCCGGGCAGGGGATGCCTTGCCAAACACAATCTGTTAAATAACTTCCAAGCCAACTCAAATAAAGCCCTTTATTAAAGGACTACATGCCCAGAGTATGCATTTGACTTTCAACGCAACTTCTTTTTTCTTTGGCTTTGATTAAAACTACTGCGAGTAGGTAGGGTTTGTATGCTAGTGGCATGTCTTAGTGAATATACGTTTTCTTTTCAAAACCAAATAAAACTGACTTCTCTAATAATAATAATAAAAAAAACATAACTCCAGCTACATTAAGAGTAAAAATTATACCTTGGGAGCCAAAAGCCAGCTAGCTGCTGGTTTCGACAGAAAGATGAGCCAGTTGAAGAGAGCCACTCCTGTGACAGATAAAGCGCGCACACACAGCCCAGGGGCCAGGCTGAATCTGTATAGGCAAGAAGGGAGAAAAGCGGCTCGTAAGTGGGGGACATCTCACTCTTCTCTGAGCTACTAGTAACTAGGTGGATAGAAACCCTTTTCTATTTATATTACCACCAAAGGAGGGGTGAGGAGGGGGGCTGAAGGGAAGGTTATATTTCATTCTACCTGACAGATCAACAGTGGAAAGAAAAGAAGAAAAAAGCCTACAACTGAAACGCCCAATAGTGATAGATGCTATCATAAAAGTGTAACTGAAGATGAGACATCTGGTAGAGCAAAAGCTTTGAACCCAAAACCTTGTGAGGTTTTCCTTTCCCGGAAGAAAGACACTGCGCTGTAGAATCCACCATGTGTGCATTTGACAGTGGTTCTCATTCTCGCAGATGGGCATCCAGACAGCTCAGCTCGAAGGCTCATCCGGCCCCCGCCCAGTGGCTGTGATGCTCCAGGGGCAGCAGAGGTCTGTAAAGGGGACAGCAGTGTACCTAACACAACTGCCTGGCCTTTTCATGCTTTTCTTAAAACTCCAAGACCAATGGACCCTGTGCAATAGCCTAGTGGATAAAATTGTCGCTCTGCATATGCCAGAATTCCATATGGCCCCCAGTTTTAAGTCCCAGGTGCTCCATGTCCTTTCTAGGTCCTTGAGTGTGGCGTGAGAGGGCAGTGGAGGATGGCCCAAAGTCTTAGGACCATCCACCCTCATGAGATACCTGGAGAAAGCTCCTGGCTTCGGAATAGCTCTGTTCCAGCCACTGTGGTCACTTAGGGAGTGAACAGCAGTTGGAACATCTTTCTGTCTTTCTTTCTCTCTGTAAATCTGCCTGTCCAATTAAAATAAATAATAAATCTTTAAAAAAAAAAAAAAGGAAAAGAAAAACTCTGAAACCAGTAAGACCCAGATGTGGTCTTCTAAAAGCAGCCTGTGTGGCCACAGAACTGTGTGTCCCCCAGAAGTGGGAAGTTATATGTGTAACATCCACAGGCTTGTTTGCTCACTTTGTTCTGGAATGAGATGTGTTCAACTATCATTTGCTTTTTTATTTATGTTTATTTGAACACGAGATTTTCCATCTGCTGCTTTACTCCCCAGTTGCCCACAATAGGACTAGCACCATGGTATAGTAGGCTAAGCCTCTGCCTGCGGTGCCTGTTTGTGTCCTGGCTGCTCCACTTCCCATTCCAGTCTGTGGCCTGGTAAAGCAGCAGAGCTCAAGTCTTTGCACCCACGTGGGAGATCCAGACGAAGGTCCTGGCTCGGTTCCAGCCATTACGGTTTTGTGGGGAGTGAACCAGTGAATGGGAAATGTCTCTTTCTCTGTCTCTCTTTGTAATTCTGCCATTGAAACAAAAATAATATATATATATATATATATATATATATATATATATATTTTAAATGCCAGAAAGTCTGAGTTTAGGCCAAAATCAGGAGTTGGGGAATCCATTGTGAGTTTCTCCCTTGGGTGGCAAGGACCCTGCTACTCGAGCCACTCCCTGCTGCTTGCCAGGATAGACACAATGAGCTACAGAACTTGGACTTGCAACTAGCATTCTGATATGGGATGCTATAGTCACAGGTGGCATGGTAACCTCGACTCCAGGTAACACCTTAAGCAAGAGGAGGTGCCTGCATGCCGTCAGCTTTGAAGAACCCAGACAATGGCTTCCCGCTGCTCTCTACCCCTTAGCCTGCGGAATGGTTGGGGAGGACAACACACACACACACACACACACACACACACACACACACACACACTCACACCTATGACTTATCCCTCAGCCATTTACCTAAAAGCAGTTGTACGCAGAAAGAAGGTACAGCAAGCCTACAGAGGTCCTGCCCATTGTCTGTGTCTCTCTAAATTAACGAGAATTTTCTGGTCTGGATTGAAGTGACTGAACAAGCAAGAAATCTTACTCCCTTGTGGACAGGAGCTGAAGCCTGAGTTCTTAGTCCTCCCAAGCAGACCAACTGCCAGAGCAAAATCAGAGAAGGTTTTCAGATCTCCCGTTAGAGCTCCACCTGCCAGTCATAGACTCACACTTTCTCCCTAGCCCAGAGTGATAGCCCAGTGCCCCTGTTCTCTGAGAGGGACATTACAGGGGCAGCAACAAGGGCCACGCCACTAAACCTACTAAGTGACTCCCAGCATCACCACCGTCGTGTCTCCTCCTGCATGTCGGATTTCTTCTTTTCTAAGTTGTAATTTGTTTTTTTTTTTAAAAAAAACTATTCTTTTTCTAGCACATCTAGTATTACCACACACAGCCTCTCTTTGGGGTCAGTGAACCCCACAGAAAATACCAGAATTTTTTTGGAGGTATAAGAGCCAATGGGGTTGTGGAATGCTGAACTGCTTTAAAAAAAATTGGAAGTGGTAGCTTGATTTTGAGATAGCATAGCTAAAGTAGGAAGCATACACACTGGGTTACTGTTCTTCTGGGAAACAAGACAACATTCTAAACACCATCCCAAGTTCTAGCAAAAAAGTCTCACGTTCTCTGTGGGAGACCAAATCAGTGAATGTGCAGGTGACTCCATTTCCCCAGGTCATCGCTGGTCTCCACTTCCTGCTTCTCCTTTCAGTGGCCTCAGAAGTCACCTCGGTGAAGCTGTGTTACAGTCACTCAGAGCGATTTTCCTTAACTCGTTGCAAACCACCCCTTGAAGGCTGCTGCCTGCAGGACAGACTTCACTGAAGTTTTGAGGAGCTAAAGGGATTTTACATTGCATCAAAGATAGAAACTTATGAGTCAGCATTGCAGCACAGCAGGTTAAGCCATAACCTGTGATGACAGCGTCCCATATATATATACACACAAAAGGAACAAGGAAACATCAACACTGTGGAATCAGTCTTTCAAAAGCTCTCAGGCTTTGAGTTGTATGGTAATGTCTAAGATAGAGGAACCCAGGAACTGGGTAGTCACCAGGCAGTCCTGGGTGACCTAAATGCAGGCTTAACTCCATCATATTCACAAACATTCCTACTACATTTGTAAAAATTGTTACTGCAGAGGACACAGGGAAGGTACAGTGAGGAGGAGATGCAGTTAAAAATTTCTAACTTATATCATTGTCTCAAAAAGAAACAAAAATGATAAAACAGCAGACAGAATACAAGTTGCAAGTTACTGATTCCATTAAAGCATGCGAAAGTGTGGGTGATGTGTTAAACAGTCCACACTGTGATTGGTCTTCAACGTTTGTTTCACCAGGGAAAGTGGAAGGGCGCTATTCAAATATCCGACAGCTGCGATGACATCACCTTGACATCTCCAAAGTGGCTGAGCACCAGTCCTTTGTTCCAACACGTATTTTACTTTTCATTGCTGGTTCACAAATAAGTGAGGGACCCCTGAGGGGCATCAGGAGCCTTTAAAGGTTCCATCCATCGCATGACTTAAACCATCAGCAGTTGAACTGAGAACATCCTAAAAAGCAGCCTAGTATCCTACGACAGTGCCTGTAATGAAGGGCTTTTGTCATTCCCCTTCCCCACTCTGTTTTGTCTTTTTTTTTTTTTCTGTTCTCTGTTGCCTTTCATTTTCATTTCTTTTCCCTCATTTCTGTACTACAGTGACCTAAAGATTTCCTATGCAAAGTACTTCTGATCCGGCACATATAATTTACTATTCATCCCATTAAGAAAATCATGTGGCACCATGGGTAGTACTCAAGGTAAAGGGGAAGACATCAAATATAAATGGATTTTGATGATCTGAGTAAGCTGTGCATCATGGTAAGAGGCACGACCACATGTATGGATAGAGACCTTGACAATGGAGAATGGAGTCCACTCACAGTGCTGCCCAAGGTGACCACACTTGTTCCTCCTGGAGGTCCCCATGCCTAGTGACAGCCTTTTGCACCCCTCGCACTGACCAGAAAGGGTAGGACATGAGAGGAAGTAGAAGTGCTTGTTGTGGTTAAGCTTTGAAGCTGCCCAGTACCCAAGTACAACTGCACTGCCTTATTACTGTGCTGTGGAAACAACTCATCATTTGGTCGCAATGTTCTTATTCCTCAATCATTTTACTGTGTTAAGTAGCTAATCTTCAAAATAGGCCTCCATTCATAGAATTCTTAAATGAAATTAGATCAGGCCCAGTGATGTGGCACAGAGGATTAACCTTCCACCTGCAACGCAGCATCTCATAGGAATATAGTTTCAAGTCCCAGTGGCTCCATTTCCTACTCAGCTCCATGCTAACACATCTGGGCAAGCAGCAGAAAATGACTCAAGCGTGTGTGGGCCTCTGCTGTCCAGGTGGAAGACCCACACATAATTTCAGACTCCTGGAGTCCACCTGGCCCAGCGCTGGCATTTACAGTCATTTGGGAGTGATCAGCAGATGAAAGATCTCTCTCTCTCTCTTTCTCTCTCTAGCTCCACCTTTCAAATAAATATATATATTTATTCAAATAAATATATATATGTATATATATTTATACAAGAAAAGAGACCATTGAGAAGGAGTGTCAGGTGGTGTCCTAAAGGGTATCAATTTTAAAATAATGCTTTATAATTGGTTCTTCAAAGAGAGGCAAGTTTGAAGAAAAGTTCTCAAGTTTTCATGCTACAGGCAGGATGCTTGTTTGTAATCCGATGATAAAAGAGAGGAAGGAGGTGGCAGAGATAGAAGGGTTTTTTGCACATTTGTCACTCTACTTTTGTAACCTGGACATGTTTTTCAAGCTTGCTGTGAAGTTGAAAGGAAAGCTTGTAGAAAGTGCAGTGAACACACAATGTTTTAAGAGAGAAGTGAGCTGTGCTGTTAAGATAGGACCATCTCTTTAACTTGGAAAACCTTCAGGAGGTCTTGCAGTTATTTCTCAACAGCAAAAGTTAAAGTCACACGCTATGTGGCTGGAGCAACTTTTGTTCCAGGATGAGCTCTGTTGCTTTCTGTGAGGTCCCTAGGAAAGTTCTCACTTCTTGAAGCCTCCGTTTTTCATCTGTTAGTGGACGTAATGTCTACCATGCCACAGAGTTACTGTGAGGATTGGAAGGAAATGAAAAAGCACTGGGCATTGCTCCTATTGCATCATAAAGACCAAAATCATTAACAGCAACTTGACTGTACTTCTAAATGAAAGAACGAGATAAAGTTCAAAGAGATCCATAGGAAAGTGGGCCAGTAACTATGGCCACCAGCAACGACCTCCGGTATTAATCAATACCAGTGATTAGCTAAGAATATCACCCCATTGTTGTAGATGTTAAATCACATTTTGCTTTTTTAAACAAAAAAAGATATGTTCTTTGGTATCACGTCAGGTTGACCCTCATTTGGAGGCGTGATCTTGTATCTATCACCATACATGGGGTCTTCAAAAAGTTCATGGAAAACACAACTTAATCAAAACTATGAATGAATTTCTAAATCTTTGTGTGTCAAAACAAATGATTTCTTAAATTATTCCATTTTTTCCAAGAACTATCTGAAATACTTGTGTATTAACTCTGTGACTTGACATATCAGTTCCGCTATTTGTTGATCTCACCGTTCTCATTTCTTGGTATTTGTCTTGTAAAAAATAAAAACAAATTCATCTATTTATACATGTATTCAAGAGAGTCCCATCATTGACTTTTGAAATGGCTGAGGTCGCCCAGGAACTGAGAATTCAATCCTGACATTCTATAGGGATAACAGGAATCTGCGCTCTTGACCCAACACCATAGTCTCCCAAAATCTGCACCAGCGAGGAACAGTGTGTGCTGTGATCATCTCAACTCCTAGCCCAAATGCTTGCCCCTACGTGTTGTCTTTTTAAATTGTTTTAAGATTAATTTTATTGGAAAGTCAGATTTACAGAGAGAAGGAGAGGGGGAAAGAAAAATCCTCCATCTGCTGGTTCACTCCCCATCTGGCTGCCACGGCTGGGACTGAGCCGATCCAGGAGCCAGGAGCTTTCTCTGGGTCTCCCATGTGGGTACAGGGTTCCACGACTTTGGACTATCCTCTACTGCTTTCCCAGGCCACAAGCAGGGAGCTGGAAGGGACGTGGTTTAGCCAGGATACGAACCAGCACCCAAATGGGATTTTGGCACATGCAAGGTGAGGATTTAGTCACTGTGCTACCGCGCCAGACCCGTCCTTTTGTTTAGAGATTCTGGATCGTGTGTGCCTGCTTGTGGTGGAGATTCAGTTGTGTGTGAGCTCTGTCTGGGCTGTGGCTGGTAGAGTCAGGATTTGGTGACTGGAGGCAGCAGCTGATGAGGCAGCGGCTGAATGTGCAGTGGGGGCGGGGCAACCTTTGGGGCTGATGCTCCTTTCCAGCTAGCTGTATATGGCCACCGCAGCTTCCCTCCAATTCTCCCACTCAGGGGCTCCTGTCACCATCCTCGGTATTTCCGCTGTGTGCAAGTCCAGCTGCGCTCCCTTGGCACTGACTTGGTTGCTTCCTTCCAGGCCCATTTTTCTCCCTCGCTGTAGACCCTCTCCATGCTTTCTGGGCTTGCCCTTCCTCTTGGATCGCTCATCAGATTTTAAGGAATCTTTGTGGTTTCGGGCCCACAGTGAGTTTGCTTTCTTACTTCCCTGCATTATTATTCTTTGAATGTTATCTTTTTTAAACCTCTCCAGAGAATTGAGGTGAGCAGAGGTCAGCCTATCCACCAGACAGGAAGCTTTTGATCATGCGTCAGGGTTATGGGGGTGGGAACGTTGATAGAGCTCTTCACTGTTGTGAAGCGGCAACATGAGCACGTTTATTTGAAGAGTAATCTCAAAAGAATCCTCCAAGATTTGGGTTTGCACAGTGCTCACGGGAGTGAAAAAAAAATGCAGCCATCCTGGTTTGTACAAAGTAGCATGTTAAGTTTGTACTTGGTGACAATAAAACAATAAAAAAGAAATCCATCTGTGGCCAGATTGTACCCTAGCAGGTAAAGCCACTGCCTGCAATGCTGACATAACATATAGGCATCGCTTTGCATCCAGGCTACTCCTCTTCCAATCTAGCTTCCTGCTGATGGCCAGGGAAACCCAGCAGAGGATGGTCCAAGTGCTTGGACCCCTGTTACACACACATGGGAGATCTGGAAGAAGTTCCTGGTTCCTATCTTCAACCTGTCACAGCTCTGGCTGTTGTAGCCATCATAGAGTGAATCTACAGATAGAATGATTCTCCCGTGCACTCTTGTTCTCTAGCACTGTAGTTCAGATAAATAAATTTATTGTTTTTTTTTTTTTTTTTTAGTGAGGTCCAGTGCTGTGGTGTAGCAGGTAAAGCTACTGTCTGCAACATCCACCTGGATGCAGCTTGAGTTCTGGTTACTCCAATTGTAAACCAGCTCCCTGATAACTTGGATAGGAAAGCAGTAGAGGGTGTCAAGTGTCTGGGCCCCTGCATCTATGCAAGAGTCCTGGAAGATGCTGCCGGTCCTGGCTTTGGATAAGCCCAGCTCCAGTTGTTGAGGCTGTTTGGATTGTAAAACCAGTGGGTGCAGGATTTTTCTCACTGTCTGTCTCTATATATAACCCTGACTTTCAAACAAAAATAAAATAAATCTTTTACAAAGTAACAACCATTCTAAAGAAGCTAGTTATTTATCTGGGGTTTTGTTTCATTTGTTTTTCACTTCTTGAGCCATGATTCAGGGAAAACAGGGTTTGTTTATACTATCACTCTTCTTTATCCACAAGGACTTAATGAAAGAGTTTCCAAACATGTATTGGTCATGTTCAGTGTCTAGAATGTTAGAACTTATGTATTCTTCAAAAAAGGCCTTAAAGATTCCAGACTTAAGGTATAAATACTAACAGCAAATAATAAGTAACAATTTAAATAAAACTGGCTCAGAATTATTTCTACCAATAGTAAGTTACATTTAAGGAGAAAATGAATATTTAAAGAAAGATGTACAAGTGATAGAGATTAATTAATCTTTGATAGAGATATATATGATTTATATAAAATTGTACAACTAGGTCATAGCTTTCCATGTATCTCTTGCTTTCAAAAGGGTCCTAGTTTTAAAGCATATATCAAACTGGTGTCTATTGCATCACTAAAATAAATTTTGGCAAGAATGAGTTATCAATAAATATATACAAAGTATATTAAAATAAAAGCCATAAAAGTTTATTAAAATTTTCAGAAGCAGGAACTTATCTAATCCCATATTTTGTGAATATGAAGTTAGTCTTAACTTTAAATGGATAAGTTATCCAATGATAAAGTGCTTAGGAAATTTTCTTGTCAAGAAAATTGATCTTTTTATAGTCTATATTACCCAATAAGCTGGAGTAAACTGTCAAGATAAATAATCCATTTGAGTTTTGTTTTAAATTTTCACATTGTAGCAATTTTGAATGATTTAAACAGATAGCATTATTGGTTATTAAACAAATAGCATTATTATTTTAAAAAAGGATATCTCCTGTTATAAGAAAGTTTGCCAAACTTTTTTAATCGTTTATTGAAACTTTTTTTCTTCTACGCCCTGTATAGCATTGCAAAATATTTTAGACTTCATTTATTAATTAGCTAAATTGTAATTCACCTCAAAAGTAGCTATATGCTATTTTGTGAAAAATATCATGTTTTCTGATAGTAACAAAATTGAATAAGTCAATTTGTAATTTATTGTTCTTTCTAAAAATAATAAATTTCTTTTTCTTCTATGTTGGTAAAGGATGGGGTTTGCCACTAGATGAAGTGAATCTTCAGGGTCTCAAATCATCACGCTGGAGCCAGTGGCAGGCAGCTGACTCGTGTCACAGCAGGAAGAGCGCCCAGACAGCATTCATTCTCTCCTTGTTGCTGGGTATCCATCAGTCCCCCTGTAAGAGACAAGCACCTACAAGAAAGGACCAGCAGGCTCGGTGCTGGCAGGATAGGACCAACAGGCTCAGTGCCTCTGTTGCTCTTGTTCTTGCTGTGATCAGACACCTTCCATGCAGCTACTCCTGCACCAGCTTCCTGCATGAAAAGGGAAACGAGCCACCAATAGGAGATGTGGAGTCTTGGATAGATTTACACAGTTAACTTAGTTTTGCTCACCTCCAGCCCTACCTGCAACTAGCTTCCTTTTTTTAAGAGGATGATTCTGCCCTGAACAACTTTTGAAAATAATGACTTTTTCCTTAAACATCTGAAAACAATGCAACATTCAGTAGGAAAGGAAGCAGTGTCACAGTGATGGAGGGCCAATTGCCTCAGCTGTTCGTCTGCCCCGAACCATGCACATCACCACATACTTGACATCTCCCTTCTAAAACCTTACGTTATAGCTCCCTGTTTCCACCCTGATTAGGTCTGTTATGGGCTAGCAAGTGAAGAACATGATGATGCTAAAATAAGCCCTGCTTTCCTGTACTGTAACTGCATAGTTACAGTTATGGTTAGGCACATGACCTGAGTCTGTTCTGAAAGTCTTTACTCAGGCAGATACAGACCTCAGGCCTAATTTAAAGCATTTATTTTTACTTTTAGAAAACATTGGCTCGGCGTTTCGGTAGCATGCTTTGTCATCACCAAACACCAATGCTTTTGCATACACACGTGCACACACACACACACAGCTGTACTCCATTCACAGCAGCATTTTTTTTTAAGATTTGTTTTATTTTTATTAAAAAGACATATTTACAGAGAGAAGGATATAGACGAAGATCTTGCATCTAGTGGTTCACTCACCAGGTGGTTGCAATGGCCAGAGATGACCCAAACTGAAACCAGGAACCAGGAACTTCTTCTCAATCTCCCAAGCAGTTGCAGGGTCTCAAGGCTTTGGGCCATGTTCTACCACCACTCCAAGCCACAAGCAGGGAGATACCTGGGAAGTGGAGCATCTAGGACATGCATGCGGCACCCATATAGGATCCCAGCACTTGCAAGGCAAGGATTTAATCACTGAGACATTGTATCAGACCCGTATCAGCATCATTTGAAGAATGCTCAGATGGTGTTTGCAACCGGCATCAAGTAAAAAGAATTAAAGCAGTAAAGAATGGTATTGAAGACATAGTTGAGACAAAACTTTGATAAATTAAAGCTTGGACTTTGGCCAGAGGATGAGGATAACCTGGTTTGAGGGATATTTTCCTAAAAGCACTATAAATAGAATGTGATTGCAGTCATACTTGAGGAGTAAGTTCTGGGGATCTGTGGTCGCTTGATCTGTAGTTAATAGTACAGTGTTCTTAAAATTTTGTAGATCTTACATTGAATGTTCTTGTCTCACACACACACACACACACACACACACACACACACACACACAGAGTCTAGGGCCAGGAATTTGGCACAGCAGTTGTAATCCTGCCTGGTATGCCCACATTCCATATAAGAGTGCTTAATGTGAGTACTGCCTCCTCTCTCAGTTTCAGGTTTGTGCAAATATGCACTCTGGAATATGGCAGGTCATGGCTCAAGGACTCGGGAGTTCCTATCACGCATATGGGAAACTTGGATTGAGTTTCAGGCTACCAGGACCAGTCCTGGTAGTTGAATACTCTGAGGGAGTGAAACAGCACATGAAACATCCCCATCTTACTCTGTATCTGTCTCTCTGCCTTATGAAAATAAGTAGGTAAATATCAGGCCATTACAATGGTTCAACTAGCTAATCCTCTGCCTTCAAGTGCCAGCATCCCATTTATGCACCAGTTTGTGTCCCAGCTGATTCATTTCCAATCCAGCTCCCTGCTTATGGCCTGGGAAAGCAGTGGAGGATGGCCCAAATTCTTGGAAACTTACACCTGTGTGGGACATGTGAAGAAGCTACTAGCTGCTGGCTTCAGATCAGCTCAACTCTGGCCATTGCAGCCACTTGAGGAATGAGCCAACAAATGGAAGATCTTTCTCTGTCTTTCCTTCCTTCTGTAAATCTGCCTTTATAAAAGTCAATCTTTCGAAATAAAAATAAGTAAGTAAACAAAATTTATATCTGATGATTAGAAAAAGAAAAAAGACAATGTAATAATCCAATCAGGAGCTTAGGCTAAAGAAGAGGCAATTAAGATGTGGAAAGAGAATGGATTTGACAAAATCATCAACTGAACATGGAGCATCTGTGTGGGTGAGATGAGTAGATATCAAGTTTGGGTCCCAGGATTTTGGTGCATGCAATTAGAAGGTCATAGGCTTTGAGACAATGACCATGATTCAGGGAAGGACTGGTCTTGTTCAATGTGAGGAATTGTTGAGACTCCTTTGAGATGCAAATAGGCAGGTGGTACCAGGTCTGGACATCCCAAGAGTTCCAGTTCTTTCCCTACATTGTTAGCACTCCATCTTACCCAGTGCTTCTGGGGACAGGAATCTAACATTTACCCTTGTCTGATAGACTATCATCTGGATCCATATTGTCTAGTGCCATACTCAATAGCCACAGTAGCTATTTCAGTTGTATTAAACAAAATCTTAAGTTCAATTTCTCAGTTACACTGAGCATATTCAGTGTCCTCATGTGGCTGGGACTGTAGTGTAAGATGCTGTAAATACTGGGCATTCCCATCATTTCAGACCCTTCCTTTGGAGAGCACTGATCTACTGACCTACTGCTACCTCAGCCCCTGCATCTCTGAAACACAATTAACATTTACCATGATGTCATACATATGACATTCTTCTGAACAGTGTAAACTATTTTGGTAACAAAACCTTCATGTATTGTAGGTTCCATGAAAGCAAGGACCATTTCCTTCAGGCTTCTCCTTGACCCCAGCAAAATGCCCATTGATTATGGGTTTGATTGTGACTGAATGAATGAGTTCCTGGCTGAGTGAGCTTCTATCTAAACCTCTCCAGAAACAGGTGAAAATGAAATCACTGAAGTCATCTGATAGTGACAAAATAGTTGATAGAATTGAATAGCTTAGACATAAGCAGGTATAAGCCAGCTTCAGTCAAAGGGGTTATTGCTCACAAGATCGTAAACAGCAGAAGCAGGACTTGTAAGCAGTAGCTGGTATGTTCTCAAGTGCCCTGCCCCTACTGCCTTTGGTTCCGGCTAGGCCAGCATTCAGTGGGAACACTACCACCTACTACTTCACAGAGTCAGCAGCAGCAATTCCGTCTGTTGCCGTCACATCCCTATTCTGTATCAGGTACACTCTGCCTCTAAAGAGCCAAGATCATCAACCTGGTAGTCATATGACAATGCCTTGTGTCCACATCACTTTCTTGGATCTGCTCATTCAGTACAGGGACTGTTTTGATCAGTGCATGTACTTGTCTCAGTGGTGCTTCAAGGGATTCACTCCTACCCACCCAGCAGGATAAAAGGAACACAGGGGAAGGGAGTGTCCGTGAAGGGCATCGGAGGAATGGCAGGCATGTGAGATCTGAATAGGGCAAGGGTGGTAGAACTTGGGGAGAAACACCCTTCCTCTCATTTCTCCAGCAACTTGTAGAATTTGGCATGAATGGCCAATTTTTGCACAAGGAAGGAAACTGTGGGTGAGCAATGGCAAACCATTAGGAAATGAGGCCCTCGGTGCTGGGTACTGCACTAGGCTCTCGGGGTTTACTAGAGAAGAGATGGGAGCAAGAGGAGCGCAGCTGGAGGCCAGTGGTGTGGGGGCTGGGCATAGACCCGTATTTGAAGGTGCCTAAGGAGATGGAAGAGTTTGCAGAGCAATAAAGTGGATATTTCTGTAACTCAGAGCATTGGTGGGAGAAGGAGTAAGGCCTGGGAAATGGAATGTTGCTAAAAGGACAGATCCCACTTAGCTGTTCACTGACTTGCAGAAATGGAAATGATCTCATTTTTTTTCTTTTCTTCTTACTTTCTTTTCTTTTAAGATTTATTTTTGTTACTTTTTTATTGGAAAGGCGGATATACAGAGAGGAGAGACAGAGAGGAAGATCTTTCGTCCGATGATTCACTCCCCAAGTGAGCGCAATGGGCCCATGCTATGCCCATCTGAAACCAGGAGCCTCTTCCGGATCTCCCACGCGGGTGCAGGGTCCCAAAGCTTTGGGCTGTCCTCGACTGCTTTCCCAGGCCACAGGCAGGGAGCTGGAAGGGAAGCGGGGCTGCTGGGATAGAACCGGCACCCATATGGGATCCCGGGTGTGCAAGGCGAGGACCTTAACCACTGCGACACCACGCCGGGCCCTCTTCTTACTTTCTTCTGTGTTTCTTATTCCCACCCTGGAATTCAGACTAAGTCAGCAGTTTACTGACCCCAGTGGGTGAGTGTGCAGGACTGGAGCCTGACTGTCCAGGTTTGCCTCCCTGCTCTGCTGTTGGGAAGTGTCAGTCTTGGAGCAAGTTAATAATTTACGTCTGTTTCCTACCTGGAAGATGAGTAATGCTGCCTACTTTCTAAGTTGTGTTGGGGGAGCTTAGGGATTTCCACAAGCAGGATTCATAGGATAGCGCCTGGCACACAGACAGCACTCTGCCAAGGTTGTCTGTCATTATTATGGACTCTGGTTAGCCAGCATAGGATTGCAGTGACATTTATCCTCCATTCACAGGGTATCCACATACAAAGTTCTATGTGCACAAACCCCTGAGAACTGGGGCTAAGAAATGCCAAAATGTATCAGTGTGTCTATGTGTCCTATAATACGCTCCATGAAATAAAGGATCGCCTGCATTATAAGAAAATTATCAGGCAGCTGGCAGAAAACCATTACGGCATGTTAATAGATATGGACAAAAAGCTGTCGTGGTTCACACAGTGACAATTTTTCCAATGAAACTGCTTTTAAATCTTTAAAAATTAGATTCAGTTGTTTCCAGAAGCACAGTAACAAGAGTACTCTATGTTTTGATTCTTGATGTAGTTAAAAGCATTGCTTTTACATTCTACTCTATTTGGTGATTCTACCACTTCTTCTTTTCTTTTTGCATTGTATCATATCTAATCGTATTCTCCTTATTTTGCTACCAAAGATACTAAGGCTTAGGTGTCAAAAAAATTTACTGAAAAGTTATCCATGCAGTAAGAAGAATGCCTGGAATTGAATCTGGGGCCAGTTGACTGTAACATTTGAATTTGTGCTGTGGTGCTTGACCCTTAGATAAGTCTCAATGCCCCAAGGGCTCAGGACACAGGAAGGCATGCGTTGCGTGTTTGGTAAATGTTAGTAAATCCTCAACATTGCCCATCTAGCAAAAGTTCCACTGAAAGTTCATAAATGTTACTAGGGAAAAGTAGTTCCAATATATTGGAAGATTCCTGGGTTATGCAAACTTACATTAATTTTTTAATAGGGCTCTTTAACACACAATAAATACAAAAGGGAAAAACAATTTGCAGCAATTTCCAAATCTTTTGCATGCAGAACTCTTTTTTTCCCTCTCTTAAAAATGTGGCAAAGGGTTCAATGTTTGCAGGATGTGAATTTAAGGAAAATGTTGCATGATATAAATGTGCAGTAAGAGATCACGCTTACAATTCAGTCGCGAGTGAAAATTAATTATTCTTTGCTGGGAAAGTTGTTTTGCTGTATAAAGCATAAACAGAAACTTGAATTCATTGTTCTAAATTGGTTACTGTGCTTCAGATGGGGAAGCTGAGCAAGAATAGCTTTGTAAAAATATGTCATCAGTGAAGTAGGAAGTGGCTATTGGTGCAGCTTTCTAACAGCTTCAGCAGCTTAGGTATTCGGAAACAGAGCCACAAGCCCCATTATCTCACCAAGTTCATGTATGCACAGGCATCCTCAGGGGCCTGACAGGCACTTTTGCAAGTACTGCACATTCTGACAGAGCCCTTTCGTAAATAATATTTGAAGCTCCATATTCAAAGTAAAACAGTTGCAAGGTCTGTAAAACTAGTTTTGCATTCTGAATGACTCCCTGACTCTATGACAAGCAGCGGCATGAGCACTCACTCGCTGTAAGTCACAGAGAATCCAATTCACCTGCGATGGTGAAATCCAGCAGCCCCGTTGGCTTTGTAACAAGAGATTCGGTTCTGCATCTAATTCCCTCAGCTCTGTGAGATCCTGGACAAGTGATTTTTTTTTTTTTTGGACCACCTCTAGGGTGCCTCCTAGCTTCCAGAAGCCATTTGTTTAAAAGAACCAACCGATTGCAAATCTGTTTGGTTTCTTCATTCCCCAAGGGAGAAAAGAGGCTTTTCTGGGTAGCCAGAGGAGTGTAGTAAAAAGGCAGCAGCCAAAACAATACAGCAGAGGTTAGCCACAGCCCAAAGGAAGCTGCTAGCTGGCTTGCCTCCAGCCTGCAAGGCTGCTCTGCAACATTACCAACTGCAGGTAGACACTGAAGCAGGGTCTGCAAACCAGGAACATTTGGAAATGATCACAGTCATCTGAAAACTATCTTCCACTGTTGCCAGGGCAAAAAATTATTTTTATAATTTGTCTACTTTTGCGCCAGGCAAGTTCTCCCTCTCTCTCATTTTATTCATATAAAGTGAACAAATCTCATGTGTTTCACAATACAATTTTGAGAAGAGTGATGCTTCCCCCGCTACCCGAGCCTCCCTCCTGCCCTTGCACCCCACCCACCTGCTCCTTCCTTCTTCCTTCCCACACCCCTCCTAAGTTCTGACCGTGGCACACTTTCTGTTAACTTTTCAGTCCATTGGGTAAATAATGCAACAACTAGAACATAGAGAAAAAAACCACTTTTCCTCAAGAGTATAGAGAGAGGCTGTGCTCAGCAGTTGATCTCAAAGCGTTGTTCTCACCTCTGTGGACTAAGCTTTGTGTATGTTCTGTGTGTTAGCTGTTACAGAGCAGAGGACACATGATATTTGTCTTCTAAGGACTGGTTTCCAATTTCATCCCTTTTGTTGTAAAAGATGAGATTTCATTCTTTGTTCGCCTTATATATCTTTAAAGTCAGAGTGACAAAGACACACTGTTTCCCATGACTCAGAACTCTGTTGTTGATAGATGTGCAAGCTGGTGTACTCATTATGGAGAACAGCATAGAGGCCACTTTAAAAAACTAAAAATGTTCCAGTTATCCCACTTCCAGATATGCTCATATGCCCAAAGGAAGTGGAATCAGTACATCAAGAGATGCTGCACTCCCCTGTGCATTGCAGTGCTATTCACAGTAACTAAGACACAAGATCAACCTGAGTGACCCTTGATGAATGAATGAATGGGGATAAGTTAGAATATATGCACAATGGGATATGATTCAGCCATTAAAAACGGTAGGTCCTGTCATTCACAGCAAAATGGATGCAATGCAGCCCATTCTGTGAAGCGAAATAAGTCAGACACCAGAGGACAAATACTGCGTATCATTTAGTATGGAAGCTGAAAACCAATGTTAAAATAGAATAGGAGTTTCTAGAGACCCTGAAGGGTGGGAGGAAGGAGTTTAGCAAGAAGATAGTTAATAGGAACTAACACACAGGATGGGTAAGTTTCGGTGTTCTACATACAGCACAGTAATGTGACTGTAGTGTCCTTATGTAACTTTTTTTTTATTTCATTTCATTTTATGACACAGTTTCATAGGCTCTGGGATTCCCCCCTCCCCTTGTGTAACTTATTACATATTTAATGAGAAACCAGCACAGAGGAGCTTGAGGGGTTTTTTCCAAAGGTATATTTTATTTTTATTTGAAAAGTGAAGTTATGGAGAGAAGGATAAACAGAGAGGTCTTCCTTCCATCTGTTGGTTCACCTTAATGATATCCACCACGGTCAGAGCTGGACCAATCCAAAGCCAGGAGCAGGAGCTTCTCCCATGGCATAGGAGTGAGGACCCCAGGTCCTGGGCCATCCCCTGCTGCTCTCCCAGGCCACAAGCAGAGAGCTGGATGGGAAGTGGAGTCACTGAGATAGGAACCAGTGCCCATACAGGAGGCCAGCACCACCACAGGTGGAAACGTAGCGTAATACAACATAGCACTTTAACCAGAAGTAGTAGTCTTTTAAACATTTTTTTTTAATGGTAAGGCAGCAGAAATACTGAAAACAAGCGAAAAGCCTTCCTCTGTCTATTTCAGGAACTACAAATCCTCCCACCCACAGCCACTATCGAGCCAGGAATGTCCACTGCTTAAAGGGACAGTCAGAAACAAGCCCTCCACCCTCACCCTGTGTTCCAGACACTTCCTGGCAGGCAGTCGCTGCCCTGTGCTTGCTAGGAACCAGCAGCAGATGAATTCAGAGACTCTTTTCTAGCCAGTACTCTTTGAGAAATGGTCAAAAGAACACTGGGGAGTTAGGAGCCTGCAGTTGAAAACTACCTAGAAACATCCCACACTGCAGGAAGCCTACCCGTCAAAGGCATTTACCAGTTGAATCATTGTGAAATTGCAGCGCAGCAATTCCACAGACTTTCACAGCCCCACTTTTATCATTCTTCTCTTATAATCCCCAGGAAAGAAAAAAGGGAGGGGGGCAGGGTATTTTCCCAATGAGGTTCAAAAAAGCCCTCAACTAGTTGTAACTATTAGACACCCACATACTCCAACCCACATGACTTTCTACTCAGTCCAACCCTGCTCACGGTTTATATCAGCACCATCAACCAATAGCAGTTTGCTCCCAGCCTGGTCCGATAGAAGTCTGACCTAGCCGCTGCTTGTCTTACCGTCTGTCCCCACTGAGTGGGTCTCTATTTACCATTTCCTTGAATCTTCCATAATGAAGGCTGAACCTTGATGCAATAACTACCTGGGTGAATGGGCCTTCCTCTTTTTCCCTCCCACATCCCCTCTTCTTACGCCCAGCTCAGAGAACTGACTATCAACACACTCCACCCCCCCATTCCAACTAGGAAGTTAATTATTTTATTGGCCTGCAGAATGACCTCAGAGCTCATGTAGACACCCACACGTGCACGCGCACACATACACACGTATGAACTCAAAAATACATAAAGCCTTCATTTTTTGGAACTCTTAATTTACTCATTTTCACACACCCAAAAAGCTGAGGAGCCTATTTCCATAGCATCTTGCCCTTGCCCTGACTATCTGTTAGCTGTGGATCTTCCGTTTTGCCTGGTTGCTTCTTAGCTATTTCTTCAGCTGTGCAAACATGGTCTACTTTTCCAGTTATTTCACCATTGAAACTTAACAAAAAAAAAATCTTTCACTTTTATCTTTTCGATATTTTGAAAACAACCAGAGAGAGAGAGAAAAAAAATTCCTTCACGGTAGGGTAGAAGGAACTGCAGACTTGAAGGAAGTAAACAGGATCTTAGTTCTGGATTGCATGAACTTCAGTGAATTATTAAACTCATCTGGACCTTGGATTCCTCTTCTTGATAAGAATAGAGGATGTTTTCAAGGTTCTCCTCTGCTGTGTTCTCCCGAGGTGACTCATTCCATGTTTCAAAGTCCTACACAGGAGCAGGAAGGTGGTTTATCATTCAGTGGGTTTCTTTAAAGCACTACACCAGGAAGTTCATCAGGTGATAGCTTAACAACTCTGTCTCTAGGAACAGGGACTCCGATCCCTGGACACATGTTCCCCGGTGGTACACGGCAGGTGTCACAAAGAGATTCTGTGCCCTGGAAGAACTGGCTCTGCCTCATCTGTTTCCTTCTTCTGTAAGAAGCCAGTGGTTCGTATTACACACAGAGTAAGTTAAACATACTTCTGACCAGGCACCTTCTTTTCTAGTGCTTTCAATTCATTATTTCCTGGAGTTGTTTTTTGTTTTTTCACAATCTGTTCATTACCTTCCATCCCTACTTGTCACTTCCTCACCTATCTAATTCCCAAAAGAGCTTTTCCCAGTTTCCAAGTCCCTGATTTTCTTGCTTCAGCTGTTATTGGCTCCTAGGCACATTGGCTCTTGCAGAAAGAGCAAATGATAGGCACCTCCAGAGAACAGAGCACTAATACTGTGTCAGCTAGCAGCTGATACCCTGATATTGAGGGTCAAAAATGAACAGGCTGTTCTTTAAGAGCCAAAGAAAGAAAGGTAGGATATTAGTATGCCCAGCAACAAGTTGCACACATCAGTAGTACAATGAATTTTTGAAGTTTCTCATCTTGTCTCAGCCTTCCAGATTCTTCTGTGAATGTTAGGATGGTGTGTTTCCACCATTTATTCTACAGTAGTGGGTCTCAAATTGTGTTTCACAATCACCTAGAGGACTCATTAAAACACACACTGCTATGGCCAGAGTTATGGTATAGCACGTAAAGCTACCATCTGAGATGTTGACATTCTATATTAGCACTGCTTCAAACCCCAGCTGCTCCACTTCTGATCCAGCTCCCTGCTAACACACCGGGAAAGCAGCGGAACATGAGTAAAGCGTTTCGATCCCTGAATTCACATGAGAGACCTAGAAGAAGCTTCTGACTTCTCTTTCCTCTCTCTCTCTCTCTCTCCCTCTCTCTCTCCCCCTGTGCCTCTCCCCCTTCCTCCCTCCCTGTCCCTCTCTGTCCCTCCTTTCTTACCTCCCTCCCTCTCCCCTCCCCCTCCTTCTCCTCCTCTTCTTCCTTCTCCTCTCCTTTCCCTCCCCCTTCCTTCCTCCCTTCCTAACTCTGTCCTTCAAATAAATATGTTTCTTAAAAAAGAGTCCAAGGGCCCGGCGCCGTGGCCTAGCAGCAAAAGTCGTCGCCTTCAACACACCGGGATCCCATATGGGCACCAGGTCTAATCCCGGCAGCTCCACTTGCCATCCACTCCTTGCTTGTGGCCTAGGAAAGCAGTTGAGGATGGCCCAAAGCTTTGGGACGCTGCACCCGCGTGGGAGGCCTGAAAGAGGTTCCTGGTTTCCGGCTTTGGATCAGTGCAGCACCGGCCGTTGCGCTCACTTGGGGAGTGAAATCATGGAACGAAAGATCTTCCTCTCTGTCTCTTCTCCTCTCTGTATATCTGACTTTGTAATACAAATAAATAAATCAAAAAAAAAAAAAGAGTCCAAGTCAGAGATGATGAGACATGAAAAGGGGTAATGACTGGTTTGGAATGTACTTCAGAGGTTAACATTGATAGTAATTTCTTATGTATTGTACACAGGAAGTAAGAAGAATTACAGAATTAATATGAATTATTTCTAAATTTGTACGAATTTTAAAAAGTTATTTTTTAAGATTTGCTCTGTATATTTGAAGATAGAGTTATAGAGAGAGAAGAGACAGAGAGAACAAGAGGTCTTCCATCTAGATTCACTCCCCAAATGGTCTCAGCAGTTGGAGCTGGACTAGACCAAAACCAAGAGCCATCAGCTTTTTCCAGGGTCTCTCACGTGAGTGCAGGGGCCCAAAAGCTTGACTCGATCCTCTGTCCCTCACTGTTTTCCCAGGCCATCAGTAGGAAGCTGGGTCAGAAACAGAGCAGCTGTTTCTGCTGGAGGGATTCAAGCTGGAGCCCATAAGGACTGAAACCATTACACCACAATACTCATCCCTGAATTTTTTATTTGTTTATATTCATTTTATTTGAAAGGCATGAAAAGAGCCATATTATATCTGCTGACTCATTCCCCAAGTGACCAGTGTAAGTAGGTTGTGGTGGCAGCTAGCCAAAGCCATGATCCTGGAACCTGTTCCGGGTCTCCCATTGAGATGTCAGGTATTCAAGAGCTTGGAACATCATGTGCTTACACCTGTGCTCCTTAGCAGGAAGCTTCACAGGAAACAGAAGACACAGCTTGACCCAAAGACTCCAGTATTGGATGCGAGCATCCCAAGTGGTGATTTAACTGCTGTGCCATATACCCGTGCGTCATGTCCCCAACAGGCCATGCAGCAGTGGGAGTGTCTAAGTTGCATAGCTGGTTAAAACTCCCAACTACAACTTCACAATAATGCATACCGTAGGAAACAGCAATGATAGCTCAAGTAACTTGGTCTCACCTGGAAGACCTGGAGCACATTTCTAGCCCCAACTATTATTGATATTTAGAGAGTGAACCAGCAGATGGGAGATGGTGTGTGTGTGGGTGTGTGGGTGTGTGTGTGTGTACCTGTCAAAAAGTTTTAAAAGAAAATGATACAAATATACATCTGCTTTCACTAAATTTCCCTTCACCAAGAAATCTGTAATAAGGAAGGAAATTAATGTTGCTAGAGTATCCATTCTGAACTGGGGTAGAAATAGCTGTTAATTAACAATTGTGATTATCAAACATCGTTGTAAAGCAAGACTTTTATCATTTTACAGATTATAATGATCCCCAGCAAGATTAAGTGATTGTGTTGACAAAACTGAAAAATCATTGAAAACATTCCAGCTGATGGAGAGTAAATGAGGAGTCAGATTCCAACAAGCCTGTCTTGCTGAAGCCTTACTGGAGAGTAATTTGGCAATAGCAAAGTGAGAAATCTATGTGATCCTTATCTTAGTTATTCTAGAAAGCTACAAGCAGAGAGGCATGTAAATGATGCTTGGCATAACACTGTTTGTAGTTAATGGAGAAAAGGCTGAATAAACCAAGGAAAATCCCTATTGGAAAACATTCACAGGCACAAAGAGGAAATATGGCCAATCTATGTCACACAATATTCAAGATACAGAACTGTCTAGATTGTTAATCTGATATTTTTGGACATATGTACATAGATGAGTAAATGCACAGAAAAAAAATCTACAAAAGTAAATAAGGATTGCCTCTGGCAGAAGGAAGGTAAGGGATAGGAGAGATTCTGGAGAATTCTACTTTATGACATAGTGTCGGAAAATTTCCCAAGAGTGAGTCATATTATTTATGTAAAATTTTTAAATGCTTATTTTTAAGGAAAAAAAATGTGGAAGTGAGATTTGTCCCAGATCACACCGCTTTCGGAAGGTTGGTCCCGTGATTATCTGATTTCAAAATTCTTGTTCTTTCCACACTGTTTCCCTATGGTTTGTATATGAAGCTACTTAAATAAGATCTTAGAAAATCAAAATACAAGATAAGTGTATTTTGGTGTTAACATTTTTTTGAAACACATGTGAAAAGTGTTCTAAAGTTCACAGAAATGTGTGTGATGAGGAGGGAGATGTAAATTGCTCTTTTGTGTCATCTCTAGGTTTTGATCCACCACTTTCTTACATGGTTACACTTTCTTTCGACTCAGAGCCACTCTTTTCTTCTACACTGCTGACCTTCTCAGAAGGGTAATGACAGCAATAGTTATTGTCACAGTGAAGTAACAAGACTGTACTTGAATGTCTTTTCTAGACCCTTGTCTGTCTACGTGGTGAGCCTGCTATGAGGAGGCTGAGCTGTGGTTGTTTTAACTCCCTCCCTTTAGAATTACACAGAGCTGCACACTTGCGCTGGCAGGTGCAGCAGGCAAGCACTGCCCTTTTTGGTCAGCAGTTCTGATCCTTTTCACAATGCCTTATGACACTCTACCTGGTGTAATTAATCCCCTTCAAAACTTCACAATTTTAGTAAGAAAAACTGGCTCCTAGAGGCAGCCCCTTCAGAAACGTGCTTTCATGGTGCTCTCTCTTTCCTTACTTACAAAAAAGTGTCAAGGCTGAACTTAATAAAGAGAGGAATAGTGCTTGCCAGAGGTGGGGGAGAACAGGGATGAGGGGAAATGATGAGAAGTGGATTCATGGATACAAAGGCAGAAAAGTTCTGGTTACTATGATAGAGAACTGTGATTATAGTTAGCAATATTGTTCTAAACCAATGAACGTAGCTGAAACACAGCCTTTGGAATGCTTTCATCACAAAGAATTGATAAATAAGACTCTAGACACCATAAATATCCAAACTTGATCATTATACTAACACATGTAGTATGGTACCACATTGTCCCCCATAAATATGCATAATCATTATGTTATTACCAAGTTGTTATTTTTTAAAATAAGGTGTCACACACTAATATAGGTCAAACATGTTTTCGTTTAAAGATTTATTTTGTTTATGTGAAAGGTACAGTTAGAGGGAAACAGAGAGGTCCTCCATGCAGTCCCAAATGCCCAGGACCTCAAAACAGGCTTCTCACATGAGTACCAGTGACGCACCTATTCGAGTCCCCCTGGATTGTCTCCCAAGGTGAGCATTAGCTATGACATGGAACTTGCGACAGAGCTGGCACTTGTACCAAGGCACTTGAAGGTGGCATATAAGGATCCCAACGGGTACTGTAACTGCTGCGCCAAATGGCCGGCCCTGAGGACATGGCTAAAACTTCGAGTTCTAGTGCTTTTCTTGCTCTTGTATAAACTATTCTCTTAATTTTTTTTTTCTTACTTGAAAGACTGAGTTACAGAGAGAATGAGAGACAGAGAAACTTTCCATCCTCTGATCGATTCCCAAAATGGCCACAAAAGACAGGAGGAACCAAGAGTGTCTTCTGGGTCCCATATGTGGGTATAGGCATCCAAGAAGTCAGGCCATTGTTTACTGCTTTCCCATATCACTATCAAGAAGCCAGTTCAGAAATGGAGCAGGCATGGCTTGAACCTGTGCCCATATGGCATACCAGTGCCACAGGTGGAGGCTTAACCTGTTATGCCATGATGCCAGCTCTTCTTGTATGAATTATTTGTATATATTTAACTTTTTGCACTATTAAGAAAAGAAATTTAGTTGTTTTCATATATCCAAACATAATCTCTTAGAGCCAGAAATACTCTGAACTCTGAGTACCTGACAAAAAAAAAACTACCTTATAAATTTACTCAAAAAAGTCAGAAATCTGTGAAGTTATTACTTCATTTGAATGTCATGCCATTTTATGACTTGAAAGTGCATAAAATTAATAATGAAAACACTTTGCATTTCATTATTATATATAATTGAATGGCCAACAAAGTTTTGAAGGGAGTTTTTGAGAATTAAAAATAATATTCAGATACTGAATGTTGCAGATAGGATAGAGATGGGGAAATTTAAATACAGTGATCAAAGCTCTTCCTTACTTGGTTTCTTCCCATTGATCTTTAAGTTTGTTTTGATCTCTGCCTCTTCACCTACATCCCAATTTCTGCCCTGATTATCTGTGCAAACGCTGATGTGTCAGTTTTACTTGATTCCTCCCACCCCCCCATCTTGATGGACTGTTCTGGGCTGGCTAACATGTCTTGGTGGCTTACTTTCAAAGCAAAAGCTATCTTACAGATATGGGCACAGTGCTTTGTTTTCAACTGAACTGGGTTTCTAAATTTTCCATCCGCCTTAGTTCACAAATTTTTTTTAAAGATAAGAGCAAACAAGCTTGAATTAGGGCAAGGAAAAAAAAATACCTAAGACTAAATTTTCTGAGTATCTGACCATGGGGTTTCAAGTTCTTACCCTTGAAGATTGTGGAAGAGCTTCAGAGACATTTTTGGTGCTTTAATTTTTACTGATTTTATTTCTAGAAAAGATGGGAAGGAACAAAGATCTTTCATCTGTTGATTCAGTCACCAAATACCTGCAACAGCTGGGGCTGTGCCACACTGAAGTCAGTATCAGTCTGGGTCCCATATGGGTGGCAGACACCCAGGCACTTAACTGTCTCCCACTGTCTCCAAGGAATGCATTAGAAGGAAGCCAGAGTCAGAAGCCGGAACTGGACATCAGATTCAGTCACCTCAGTATAGGGCATAAGCATCTTAGATAGTATGTGACCTACTAAGCTAAATGTTCAACCCTGTCTATCATGTTTTTATCCATCAGAAATATTTTTCACCTATCAGAACTATGATGACCAAGAAGTTGATAATACACAATGTTAGGATATGGGGAAATGAATGCTCTCCTGTGCTAAGGGATACATGAACATATAAAAATCTCTGAATGCCGTTATTTACCAATTTCTCGTAGAACAAGTATTCAAAAGACAAAGTTGAAGAAAGGAAAAGAGAGAGATGGAGAGAGATAAGAGAATGAGAATTAATCTTTCATCCATGGAGTTCACTCCCCAAATGGTTGCGATAGCCAGAACTGCACCCATCCAAAGCCAGTAATGGGGGGGTTTCCCAGATGTCCCAAGTGCATGTAGGGGCCCAAGAACTTGAGCCATCCTCTGCTGCCTTGCCAAGCCATAAGCAGGAAACTGAATCAAAAGTAGAGCAGCCAAGGCCAGGACCTTGGCTCAGCAGGCTCACCCTCCAGTGTCAAGTACCAGCATCTCATATCAGTGCCAGTTTGTGTCCCAGCTGCTCCATTTCCCATCCAGCTCCTTGCTGATGAAGCTGTGGAAGCCAAAAGCACACTACTGATTGCCTACATCAGGAAGGAGAAGGAGTGAGGACAGGTGTGTCGTGGGAACAATTCATATATTCTAAAATTAGATTATAATGATTGGTTTCACAAATGTGAGTGTATCACTATCATGAGGTTAAAATTTTTAGATCAATGTACTTATCCAATAATTTGTGCCATAAGAGGTTCCATTGAGCTTTTACCTAGACTATTTGACAAACAGCACCAAGTGTATCCGTCATATTCTGGAAAGGTCATAACATTATTTGTTTTCTTCCTGTTTGGATAGCAACTGTTTTGTACCTACCCTGGTTGAGTTGCCAGCTGATTGATTAAGTTCTAGACCAGATGTGTGAGAATTGGCAAATAAATCAAGGATGGGCTTATATATAAGTAGACTTATCTCAAGTTGGGGTAACTTAGAAGTACTTTTATTTGTGACAATCCTCACTCTGTCTGATCACTTTTACCTTAAATGGTGCTTTGGATGTTATTAAGATGTTTTCATTCATAGTAACTTGTGTCCTTTATAACCCTCTGTAAAGGAATGAGTTTATACTCCTCCTGTTTGACAGACAAACTAAATTACGTGGAGGATAACTGTTAGACTGTGTGAAGATAGTGCTGGCAGCAAAAATCAACATCTCACTCCGAACCCAATTCCTTTAGAAAGTCATTTATTAGAGAGGCAGTAAGAAGAGCTCCTGTGCACTGGTTTACTCCCAAATGCCCAAGCAAGGAAGCAGGAATTCAGTCCAGAGCTCCCATGGGAATTGCAGAATCCCATATACTTGCACCATCACCTGTTAGCTCTCAGGACAATATTAGCAAAAAGCTGGAGCTCAGAGTTGGACCCATGTACTCTAGCCCAAATGTCCACTCTCATATAGCCAAACAAAATCAGTATTCAAAATGACTGAACTGTAATCAATTTTTGGTGGGGAATTAGTAGATACTCGAGATAATGTCTTTCATTCTGGTAAAGAATTTCATAGTTTTCAAAGGAAACTGAAAACCAGATATTCCCTAGGTGCCTTGAACATGAAGCAGCCTTCTAAATGGAATACCACAAATACCAGAATCTTTGGGGTAGAACCCCTGAATCTTCATATATTTTTATTGAAGGAGTGTGTTGATAATATCTAGAATCAGTATTTAGGCTGGCAGAGAGATCTAAAATGCAGTTTGTACAATAATACAATTTCCATTTCCTGTAGCTGTGCTGCCACCAGCTCACATTGTAGCATCTCTCTCTTCATCTTCGCCCCTTCTCTATCTCTCAACTCTGTTTTTCTATTTATGGAGTTGTAGATCTTGATGAAATCTCATCACTTTGAGTAGCCTGTGTTTCAATGAGCTTGGGGCCACCTTCAGGAAAGGGCCCTGTGACTTATGGAAGTCCTCTCTTCTAGGCATTTCCTCCTTGTGAAATGACCCTGGAATTTCCACCCATCTTGATGTGCCCGAGCAGGTGAAAGTTCTCTTCTGAATTTCTGAAATTAAAACTTTGAATAGGAAGTTATTTTTATGTTCCGAGAGGCTTTCCAGTTTCTCTTCCTTTGACTCCCAACTTCCATTTTTATCTGTCACAATTGTAAGCTCTTCCCCAATACGAGTAATGTCACTCCTCTTTTACTTTTGACATTAGTTGCTCAAACTTCCACTTGGTTTGTTAGAAAAATGCCTGTGTCTTCTGGAAGCTCTGAGCACCTATCAAAATGCCTGGAACATGCTCCTTATACATCCTGGGATACAAATTCTTATGATAAGCCCACAGGTGGTGAGCTGTCCTTATGTCCAACAGACCACCTCGGCCCCCTTCTCTGGCTCCATATCCCTGCACAGTCCTACAGTCCTGTCCTTCTTTGAAGAGGGAATTCCAGGTGCCCTCTTCCATTCTAATACTTTCCAACCATAGGACTCGTTGGCATATAATATCCACAGAAGAACAGAACTTTAAGTATCATTTTTCAAAATTTGCACCCTTAATTCTTTATGCCAACTAAGGTCTAATCTTAGCCTACTTCCCATTAAGCTCCTGAATGTCTACAATCCTGCTCCCTGCTTTCCAAAATCAAATTTTAAAGTATCATAAACTTAGCATCTAAAATATCATACATGTGAATATTATGCCTCTTGAGCTGGTTCTGCCCCACATTAAGCAAGAATTCTTACAAAAATTACAAAAAGGAAGAGTATGAATGAAAAATACAACTGGAGTTATGCTCAAATCTTAGGGAAATTTATTTATGTATTTAGTAAGACGTGTTTGTTTATTTGAAAGTCAGAGTTACTTGATTGGAGACAGGGAGGTGGGTACAAAGCAGGCAGAGATAGAGAGCTCTTTCATCCCCAGTTCATTCCCCAGATGCCCAAATCAACGGCCGGGCCAGGCTGATGCCAAGAGCTGGGAACTTCATCCAGGTTTCTCACATAAGTGGCAAAATCCCACACTTAGGCCATCTCGTGCAGTTCTTTCTAAGCTGAAAGAGGGCTGGATCAAAGTCAACCAGCCAAGATGGGAACCAGTGTTCTTATGACCTACCAGCAGCTCTCCCTCCTATGCCATAATGTCAGCCCTGGAAATTTTATTAATGCATCTATTTGAACTTACCAATACTTTCCACATCATTGCCTTCAGAAATAGCAGAACATAGCCAAAGTCACCTAGACATCAGAAGATACTGACTGAGATCAAAATTGGGGCTGAAAGGGGGTGCTAGGTTTGTGAGCCTCAAGGTTGGGGGATCCGGTGAGGTTTGGGTCGCCAGGTCCAGTTCTTGGCCCACCTGCGAGGTGGGTGCCAGTTCGTGAGCCCCAAGAGTAGGGGACCCAGCAGGAATCAGATCTCTTGGCCTGGGGCCTGGGACCCAACTTTTAGATGGATGCTGGGTTTGTGAGCCCCAGGGATTGGGGGTTCTGGAGGGACCGAAGTTACCTGACCTGGATCTTGGGGCCTGCCTGTGAGGTGGGTACCAGGTTTGTGAGCCCCTCAGGCGGGTGATCTAGCAAGGCTTGGGACGCCTGGCCCTGGTCCTGCGAAAACATGTCCTACTTGGTGAAAAAAGCAGAGCAGTGGACACAGACCCTGACATAAAAGGAGAATATGACAGCTCATTTGGTGCCATAGCAGAAGAACAGAAAAAACTGGGCAACTACCCCAGTCAAACAAAGAGCAAAAAATCTCAATGAATGGAGACTTGAGCCTTACTATGTCAGCCAATGGACATTGGGAGAGCTGCATCATCCTTGGATCAGTGAAATCAACACCATTACAGAACTATTCAAATCACTTGTGCAGAACCCTCAAAATATGTACATATTATGACCCTGCGTTGATATGAGGTGGCAGTTCCTCATCCATGAGTACTGGGACATTTGAAAAGTCGTGTGTGGCTTCTCCCTTTGCCTTTCCCCTTCTGCTAGAAACATGAAAATATAACAAATTTGGAAATAATGAGTTCACTCAATTTTCCCTAAACCTCAATCCTTCCCACCCTGATTAACCATGTAATCATTATTTTAAAATTTAAATTTAAAAAGAAGAAAAGAAAAATTTAAAAAAAAAAAAAGAAGAAAGAAAGAAAATTGGGGCTGAGTTTGACTCCCATCTTTAAAAACAAAAAAGGTTTATTTATTTTTATTGGACTGCTTTCCCACGCCACAAGCAGGGAGCTGGATGGGAAGCGGTGTGGCTGCGATTAGAACCGGCATCCATATGGAATCCTGGTGCATTCAAGGCAAGGACTTTAGCCACCAGTCCATGGCGCCAGGCCCTTGACTTCATCTTAATTGCTTACCAACTGTGTGAATTTAGGGAATTTTCTTAACCACCAAGTGGAAACCAGTAGATAACATTTACCCCAGAGAGTTGTTATAGCAGATAAACAAGATTACTATGGAAATTGCCTGGCATAGTCCCACACAGAAATTGGGTGATTAATTCATGCTACTTAATGTTATTATTACCCAAAATCTCCTGTAGATTTGGGTTTCTGTTTCTTCTTTACTCTGTTTACTCATCCTATTTCTGCGCCAGACCAAAAAAAAAAAAAAAGAGAGAGAAGAGAAATGCTTTTGCTTAACTGTCAGCATTTGACAGTGCAGAGTTGATCAAATTATACTAAGATAATCTACTTAATTTCCAAAAAATAAAACAAGATGCTTTCCCTCTAAATTATTTTGTGGTCATGCAAATGTGTTCCTTTTAATATTTGAAAGCAGCCATAAATTTTGCAAAGCAAAATGTTTTATCATTAACTGCTCCTATGACCCTGGGAGATGTTCGCAGACATTTCCCTATCTTGTTCAGAAACACAACACTGAAACAATGTTGGCCCCCCTGAAGTTCTTTAAATTAGATGTGACAACTTTCCAGAGATGATTTTCACTAGATCCTAGAAGTCCTTTCTGTCTCTGGGCTCTGCCCTCCTGTGGCTTTGCAGCACCCTTGGGTGAGGCCTGGCCCTTGACAGGGCAACATGGCTGTCAACCACCTGAGGAGGACCACTCCATTTCTAAGGCAGCAGGGAAAGCAAGCATGCCCCTTAAAGGGCTTTCTCAGGCTACATGACTGAGGAAAGGAGTCTGAATGGCCAGGTGAGCTGAACAGGTATGGGTCCCACACAAATGCCTCATCAGAAAAATCCCGTCAGCCGAGGAGAAGGCAGAAGGTGCAAGGAAGCTGCCAGTGTTCCCAGGGGACAGACCTCATCCATCTCACTGAGCTGGGTCTACATGACTTCCTATCTCCGGGCCTTAAGCACTCACACAGCAAGGCCTCCTGCTTGCCAAAATCTTTTCCAAGAAAATAAGTCACAAGTGTCTAGCATTTCTTCCTTCCCTTTGGATAATGGTTTGCTCATACCCCCACCCACCCCAAGCACTCCGGTGTAGGATGTGGGCATTCTAAGCACTGTCCAACTGCTATGCAAAATTCTCTGCAAATCCTAAAGCAAGGCTACTAGTAATGGCCAGCAAACAGTAACTTGAATGAAAAAGGGAATGTAAGCATACTACAGTGTTTGACTCAACAAAGAACAATGCTTACGTAATCATAACGAGAGCAATGGATGCATATTTCATCATAAATATTCTCACTATACTGGAAGTAGAAGAAAGCACAAATATATGTCAAACTCATAAAGTCAATATTGTTAGGGAAGCCATGGATCAAACACTTAGAGGTGCACATGCAGTAAGAGCAATGCAGAAGTATTTGCAAAAGAAAAAGGTCATGTCTCCTGGATTCAAACCAGCCCAGTTCCAGTGTTTCAGTCATTTGGGGAGTAAGCCAACAGATGAACATCAAGCACACGCTCACTCTTTTCCAAATAAATAAATTCCTTTAAAAAATAGAAAGAAAGAAAGAGCAGTTACTTCTATTTCATCTGGAAGACAGAGAAACAGAAGAGGAACTAGAGGGGTCTCTCATTTGCCATGTTTTTGATCAAATGCCTACAACAGGGCTGGGCCAAGCTGAATTAGCCAGGAGTCCGGGTCTTCCATGCAGGAGGCTGGGATCCAAGTATGTGAGCTATCTTAGGGTATGTGATTATCAACAGGAAGCTGGATTGGAAGTAAAGTAGAGGGAACTCAAATTAGGCACTCCTATGTAGAACAGAGGGATCCTAGGCAGTGACTTACCTGTTGACCCAAATGCCTGCTGGGAAAGAAAAATTACTAAAAAAAATCACACTACTTATTGATATTGGGGAAAACAAAACAATCAAAAAAAATCATAGTGAAATAGCAAAATGTTTGCATTTTGCTCCCTCCTATAAAAGCATATGTTTACACAAATTGCTCTGAAATAAATACAACTCAATAGTTTGAGCTGAATAATGGGTTATGATTCAGTGATCTTTTGCTTTGCTCATCCTCATATTATCTTCTACAATGAATCTAATATACTTGGGACATTGTTTTGATATTTAAAAGTCACATCTCAGAGAAAGCCTAATTCGCATTAAACAGTCACAGGCATCATTGAAAGCAATTAACTGTGTAACCTATGGGAGTAATGTGATAACTATACCTCTTTGGTCTAAAATAAAGGTTCAAAGGGATAAGAATTGTATTTGTAAGAAGATAAAGTTGATATAGGTACAAAAGTAGATAAAGATTTGTTCACAAAATTCGGATATTAAAACTTAGGCCTACAAAAACTACGGTAAGAAAAATTATTTTTAACAATAGGAATTAAAATTAAAGAATGTACCTATTGCAAGAAATGCAGCACACAAATGCAACATCCAGGGACAGGCAGTTGGTGTAGACATCCTCACCTCTCCTCCCGACCCTAGCTTTCTGCTAATGCGCGTGTCAGTGGGAGTGACAGTGTCAGTGGGAGGTCAGTGGGAGTGACTCAAGTTAGCAGGATTTCTGCTACTCACATGGAAAAGCTGAAAGAATTTCCTCCTCCCAGCTTTAGCTTTGTATCAGCCATGGTTTTTGCAGACACGTGGGAGCTCTTCTCTTTCTCACAAATAAAGGAACAAAACATTTTTGATGCAATGCCCCATAATATTTGTAATGCCATATTCTTAAATTTTGGACATCATTTATGTAGTCATTTTATTTAAAAGAAGTCTCCCATGCACTGGATTACACTTCGAATGTCTGAAATAGCTGGACCAAAAACAAGGGACTGGGAACTCAACGCTGGTCTCCCACCTGGATGGCAGGGACCAAGTGCTTCAGCCATCACCTGTCACCTTTCAGGATGTGAATTGGCAGGTAGCTGAAAACAGGACCACAATTAGCACTCAAACCCAGGCACTATGATTTGAGATATAGGCATTGCAAGCCATTGCAAATCCTAAACCATTATACAACACCACTATTCACTCCAGAAAATTAAATTCAAGTATTCACTGAGTTTGAGATGCATCTCTTACATTTTTTGGAGTCAAAAATCTGCATTTGGTACAGCTGCTTGTTACATTTTAAAATTTTTCTTAGCTTGTGTTGTTGTTTGCTTTCTTTCTCAGGTACCAACAAAGGCCAGACATCTTACTCAGCAACTTCCCCGCCACCACCTCCACCATCCCATCCAACCAGCCAGCCACCACTGCCAGCAGCTCACCCAACACAACCACCAGTCCCAAGCCTACCTCCCAGAAACATTAAACCTCCATTGGACCTAAAGTAAGAAAAGATGATCTTGCCATTTCTTTGCCAATTTCCTGCCATAGATATGCAAACTGTACTTGGCTCAGTGCTGAGAGCTCCTGGTAAGCTTCTGGGATTACTAAGGAAGGCAACTGGTAGGAAGAAGGGCTGGCTGAGCAAGGTAGTTCTCATTCTCTTGTTTATGTTTGACGCTGGCATTCCCCTTAAGAATTCATTTAAAGGGAATTCTCAGTGCCTGTTTTAAAGCACTGCACTTGAGGACCTATATCACCACATCCCCCACTGTCACTACCACCACCATCATGATCATAGTTCACTGACTGCCCAAGAGGCACTAGTATCTATGCATTCCATGTATCAATGGAGTGGGTAATATTATCATCATTTCACAAAAGAGGAAGGAGAACTCTATAGAAAACAAATAACTTTACAGAAACCAACAGTTAAGAGCAGAAATTTGAACCTATGCCAGTCTGAATCCAAAATAAATATGTGATTTAAACTATTAGGCAAAATTGTACCCACTAAGTAAAAATTGTAGGTTGTCTTTCATCCTTCAGTGTTATCAAGTAAATACCTAGAGAACTTTTTAAAAAAGAGATTTCTTTTTATTGAAAGGTCAAATGTATATGGAGGGGAGGGTGGAGAGACAGACAGGAAGATCTTCTGTCCAAAGATTCATTCCCCAAGTAGCCTCAATGGCCAGAGCTGAGTAAATCTGAAGCCAGGAACCAGGAGCTTCTTCTAGGTCTCCCATGTGGGTGCAGGGTCCCAAGGCTTTGGGCAGTCCTCGACTGCTTTCCCAGGTCAAAAGCAGGGAGCTAGATGGGAAGCAGAGCCATCGGGATGAGAACAAGTGCCCATATGGTATCCCAGTGTCTGCAAGGCAAGGACTTTAGCCATGCCAGGCCCACATGGGGAACTCTCATTCAAGCTTATCCTTGTTTTCATTTTTTTATTTTATTATACTTTTTAGAAATATCAGGACTGTATGGGTTACAATACATGAATTTTTGACATTCTAATTTTTTAATCCATGGATTGTTAGAATAACTGGTAGGAGGAAAAGCAAGTAAAATATTAAAATAGAATGTAGAATGAAAAGTCATATAAAAAAATATTAGGAAAATGACAAGCACAGATCGTCTTATGAAACACACTAGATTAACAAAAACAAAAAAAGATGCACTAGATCTTCCATTTCCTCTGCTAGAAAATGTTTTCAACTTAATATTTTATTTTTTGAGATAAGTTTTTAATTTACCTTCTACTCAAAGGCTTACTAGTATTACCATAAATATTCAATTGAAAAGGTATTCAACTTTACTTACATTTTAAAAAGTCATAATCTTTAAATTACGATAGTATGTAATTACTATCAATTTGTTTAGCAAATTGAAGTTTGCCAGAGCATTATTTTTGCAGCAAAATGATAGTTCCTTTAGATCTTTTTTATTGATTTTGGCTTCTATATACTGGACAAATATTTGTCTTTCTGTGTCTGACTTATTCAATGATGGTGCCCTCCAGGTCCAATCAATTTGTTGCAGGTGATAGAATTTTGTTCCTTTTTATATTCCAGTGTGTGAGTGCATCTTTTCTTTATCCATTAATCTGAGACATCTCAATTGATTCCACATTCTGGCAATCGTAAAAGAGCTGCTGTTAACATGTTGGAGCAGCTGTCTGTTTCATAATGTCAACCCATGTGTTTTGGGTCTATATTTAGTAGTGAGATTGCTGAATTATATGGCAAATATGTTTCTGTTGTTGTTTTAAGAAATCTCCATACTCTTCCATGGAGCCTATGCTAATGTAACTCATTTACAAGAATTCCCTTTTGGCCACACCCTCTCCAGTCACTTGTTGCTGTCTTTGGGATAATAGCCATTCTGATAAGGACTGGGTGATGTCTCATTACAATTTGGATTTATATTTCTGTAAAGGCAATGATTTTTTAGCATTTTCCACATATTTCTTGGCCATTTGTATTCCTTCTTCTAAGAACTATCTCCTCAGGTCCTTTACCAACTTCTAAACTGGATCGTTTGCTTTTTATAATTACATTTTTTGAGTTGCTGGTATATTCTGAATCTTCTCCCTCTGCTGGATAAATTTTCTCCCATTCTGTTGAGTGTCTCTTACTCCGTTGTTTCCTTTGCAATGCAGAATCTTCTGCATTTGTTAGAATCCCATTTGTGGAGTTTTGCTTTTGTTGCCTGCACCTTGAAGAGCTTATCCCTTCATCCACCCTATGTTCTGGCACTTATGTCAAAAATGAGTTGGTTCTTTGTACATGACTTAACTTCTGAGCTCTCTGTTCTGTTCACCTATGGAACAGCACTGTGCCAGAACCACACTTTCACAGCATCTTTGTATTATGCTTTGAAATCAGGTATTATGATACCTTCAGGTCAACTTTTTTGGGGGGAGAGGGATAGCTTTGGCTATTCTGGGTCTCCTGTGATTCCAATACATTTTAGACTGACTTTTCAAATTCAGTAAAGAATGTCATTGGCCTGGAGTAACGGCTCCATTGACTAAAATCCTCATTTTGCAAGTGCCAGGATTCCATACAGGCACCAGTTTGTGCCCCGGCTGCTCTACTTCCCATCCATCTCTCTGCCTTCAGCTTAGAAAAGAAGTAGAGGATGTCCTAAAGCTTTGGGGTCCTGCACTCAAGTGTGAAATTGGTAAGAAGCTCCTGGCATCAGATCAGCTCAGCTCAGGCCATTGAGGCTGCCCAGGGAATAAACCAACAGATAAAATATCTTACTCTCTGTCTCTCCTTCTCATCATAAAATCTGATCTGCCTTTCCAATAAAAATAATCCTTAAAAAAAAAGAATACCATTGGTACTTTGATGGGGATTGTATTAAACTCATCTATTACTTTAGTTAGCATAGACTTTTTAATGATATTCTGTCAATCCATGAGAAAGGAATCTTTCTACTTTTTCGGTTGTGTGTGTGTGTGTGTGTGTGTGTGTGTGTGTGTGTGTGTGTGTGTGTAGTGTCTCTGATGATTACTTTTATCCATGTATTATAATTTTTTGTAGAAATATTTCTCTTCTTTAGCTAAATTATTCCTAAATATTTAATTTTTGTGGCCATTGTGAATGAAATTTCTTTCTTGATTGCTCTTTCAACAAATTTATTATTGGTGTATAAAATTGCTGTTGTTTTTACACTTGATCTTAGCCAAAAGGTCGAGAAGTGATAGAATTGCTGTTGTTTTTATATGTTAGTTCTGTAACTTGTACCTTCTCTGTATTGGTTTGTCAGTTCTAACAGCTTTTGTGGTGGAGTGTTTAGGTTTTTCATGTACACCATGATATCACCTACAGACATGAATATTGTCTTGTTCCAGATCTGAGGGGAAACAGTTTTAGCTTTTCCCTGTTCTGTATGACATTGACTATTATTTTATCACAGTATAGTCTTTATAAACTTGAGATATGTTCCTTCTCTATCTAATTTATGGAGGACTTTTTGTATTCAGAAAACAGGTTGGCATGTACTGAGATGATCAGTGTTTTTCTGTGTGGGTTTTTTTTCTTCTTTTTCTTCTTCTCATTCTGTTGATGTGATGTATGGTGAGTGTGGAGCCACCTGCGCATCTCTGAGATAAAGGCCCCTTAATTATGTGTGTTCGTGTTGATGCAGTGCTGGATTCAGTGTGCTGGTATTTCATGCAGAATTTTTACATTGCTGTTCATTAGGGTTATTGGTCTGTGCCTTTCTTTCTGTGTTGTTTCTTTGTTCGCTTTTGGTATTAATTTGACCTCATCAAGAGTTTGACAGAATTCCATCATGTTCAGTATTTTTGAATAGTATGAAAAGTATTTGTTAGTTCCTCTTTAAACATGATGTATAATTCCATGGTGAAACCATCAAGTGTTGGATTTTTCTTTGATGGATGGCTTAGTTTTTATTCTAGTCTTGTTGCTCATTATAGGTCGGCTTTCCAGATCTTCTTGAATTAATCTTGGTTGCTCATATGTACTGAGAAATTTATTTATTTATTTGAGCTGTTCCAATCTGTTATATATAGTTTTTCACAGTAGTTTCTTTAGCCCCTTTGTATTTCTGTGGTATTGCTATCATTTGAAATAACCTCCTTTTCATCTCTAACTTGATTTATTTGAATTTTTCTCTTTTTTTTCTTTGTCAGTCTAGCTAAAGGTTTATCTACTTTATCTTCTCAAAAAACGTCTTCTTGTTTCTCTTACCACAAGAAAGGAATATCCCAACATCTTGAATATAATTTGGTTTCTCCTTACTTCAATTCATCTACTCTAGACTTTTCTCTACAACTAAAGTAATTAATTTTCATATAGAGTAAGAACCAAAAACAATGTTGAATTGATATAAATTTCCTTAACTGATTGTTTTTTAGAGAGGGAATTGAACATATTTGTCATAGGTGACTACCATTACTTTGCATTTCATTATGCTTTTGTATTTTTGTGATTCGTTCATTGATTAATTTGAAAGACAAAGTTACAGAAATTAAAAGAGACTGAGAGTGGATCTCCCATCCATTGATTCATAAGCCAAAGGGCTACATCGCCAGGGCAAGGGGTTTCATTCAGGTCCCCCATGTGAGTGGCAGAGGCCCACACTCCTTCTGCTGCTTCCCCAGTCACGTTAGCAGAGAGCTGGATCAGAACCAGAACAGTTGAGAAATTGAAAGGGCCCTCAGAGGTGCCAGTTTTATTACTGGAAGTGGCTGATCCTGCTTCCCCACAGTGCCAGCCGCTAATGTACAGTCTCAGAGATTAAAGACAGTCCCTAAGGTGCTATTATGTTATGCATGGCCTGCTTCGTGTACTGACACTCACTGCACAGCCCCCTCCCAGACATTTTCACTGCTAAATGCTCATTTAGAGATTCTAATAGCCTGTGATATTCAGCTCCCAAATAAAAAACATCACCCTACTAGCAAATGACAGCTAAGTAAATATTAATTCCATCAAAATCGCTAATCCATGATCTTATTTACAAGTGATTTCTGTGTAGCTCATTTTCCTGTCATTAAATTCTGTCCCTTTTCTCTCGTGTTTTCCTTTCTTTCTCTGCTCACTTTAACCCCAGAGAGTTTGATCTCGTGACTTCTGGCTTTTATGATATGATCCTGTTCCAGCTACTGCTTCCTGTGAGGCATCTGGGTTCCTTGCAGTGCTAATGGGAAACTGTAATAGGTAACATGACTATGAATCCATGAAGGTTCTTAAGGCAGGAGGCCGGTGATTGCGTGGAGCAGCTGTGGGGAAGAGGGCCGTCGGGCACTGGCATCTTTGGAGTCCCTACGACCACCAAGATGTCTGATGAATCACTGAAGGGATCCACATGATCAGCATAGTCACGGCTGAGATCCTCAGAGCAAGCCAGCAAGCTAGGTCAGGCAGCGTGTGGAGAAGTCCAGGCCCCGGCTGATGATCTCTCCCTGCAAGCTGCGGAGGGCACACCGAGCGAGCCCTTTCCTGCAGCCATGACAACACCATGCCTGAGTAATGCTGTATTTAGGCACAGGGCCCAAGGTCTTTTATTGGTGTAATTTGTGCAGAGCAACCAACAAAAGATGGCTTTAGAAAAGACACAGATCTTCACCATAAGTCATACTGTGTGTAGAGCCAAGGAACAACAAAATACTCTTATCAGTTAAGCAGCTTTTCATAGCAGTATCTAATTTTGTGGAAGCTGAGTCCCCATCTGCAACCTATGGATCAACCTTGGGAAAAAAATATATTTTTTTAATAGTGGTGTCAGGAGCTGATGCTGTGGCATAGCAGGTAAAGCCACCACCGACACACCATGTGTCATGTCAAGCCTTGACTGCTTCACTTCCAATGCAGTCCCCTGTTAGTGTGCCTAGGAAAGCAGCAGAAGATATCCCAAGTCTTTGGGTTCCTTCACCCATGTGAGAGACCTAGAAGCAGCTCTGGGCCCCTCCCTTTAGCCTGGCAAGGCTCCAACTGTGGCCCTTTGTGGCAGAAGATCTCTGTCTCTCTTTCCCTCTCTCTGTAACTGTCACTTTCAAATATATAGATAAAATAATACTGATATAGCAACTCCAGATCAGCTATGTCAACTCTTTTCTGTTAATCTCCTGGTGTCCACCATGATAAGATAGGAGAAAGTATTAGGAAGAAGACAGGATTTAAAAAAAACACTCCATCACATGGAATACTGAGTTCTTACTTCACAGGGATGCTGGTCACTTTCCCTGGTTCCCAACAGACATCACAAAAAAAGGGCAAAGCTAACAAGAACCTACCACCAGCCTGGTGCAAACCTCACCTGTCATTTTGCTTTCACCAGTATTAGATGGTTGGCGTGTTGGAGCCACCGATAGAAGGAAACATGACATGACCCCTCTTTCCATCTGACTAAGGACTGGTTTTTCTGAGAGTTGTCACCTCCACAGAGTCTCCTGTGAAAAGAAAGATGGAGGAAAGCAAGAGTGCTGGGTGCTGAATTACCTGGACTGAAAGTTGATTGTCAGTGAGTGGAGAAGCTGGAAAGCCAAGGAAACATAAACGCAATTCTCTAAAGGGAGAGTGTGGTGCTCACAGAAAGACATTGAAGCTCTCTGCAGAAAGAATGAGTAAATTTCAAGATGATGGAATTTCCCCCAGTGGGTGATAAGCTACATAGAATGCACAGGAAAAAAAAATGAAATCAAAATACACTTCATGCTCAGGTTCAAGAGCTTATGATTTGCATGGAGATCAAGTAATGAGGTGATTTTTTAGGCAGATGAAAGATGGAGACGTTTTTGTGCCCTGCCATCACCCTACCCACACAAATTTCCTCCGTGGCTGTTTTCCAAGGGCTCCCTCTGCCGGCCAGAAAATGATCCTCCCTGTTAGAGAAAAACTATTCTTCAGTCAGGGAAATTTAAAAAAAAAATCAGGTAAAGGCTATAGAGGATATCAGGCAGTAGCAAGTGCTGTAGGAGAAACTAGAGCAAGGTTAGGGAATAGAGCATGAGGGTGGGGTTGGGGAGCGTGGAACCTAACTTTCACCTGAAAGGTGAGAGTAGTTTCTTGTCTGGAAAGTGATATTGAGCAAACAGCCAAAGGAAGTAAAGGAATGACATATGCAGATATCTGGAGTGGGAGTGTTCCAGGCAGCAAACGCAGGTAAAAGAGAGACCCGAGATATTTAAGGAC
Source organism: Ochotona curzoniae (assembly GCF_017591425.1). Lineage (NCBI taxonomy): Eukaryota > Metazoa > Chordata > Mammalia > Lagomorpha > Ochotonidae > Ochotona > Ochotona curzoniae. The sequence continues at coordinate 18,249,388 of NW_024465582.1, read as the reverse complement.
TGTGGGGACGGGGCAAGAAGGCAGTGGTCACTGGAGCTGCATGAGAAGGGCCAAAGGGAGGAATAATGGCAAAGAGTCAGCTCATGTATGCCCTCATAGATCATAATAGAGCTGGCATCTCTTTCCCTAAGTGAAACTGGCACATCCCACCCCACCAAAAGAGTTTGGGAAGAGCAGGGATGTTGTGTGAGTTAAGTCTGCTAAGAGCCAGTAGGTGGGGGACAGTGGGAGCAGGGAAGCCAGTAGCCTGTTAATGCAGAAATACAGGCAGGAGCTCTAACCAGAACAGGCACAGAGGAGGTGGTGAGAGGTGGATCTGGAGCTGTTTTGGAAATAGTGACAGTAGAATTTGGATTTGGAGTAGAAAACAAAGCGAGAGTCAAAAATGGCTTCAAGTGTTTCTGCCTGGGCAACTGCAAGGATGAGGCTTCCTCAGTTGAAAGGGCATGGCTGGCAGCAAGCCAACCCTGGGAGGAGATAGGAGAGGTCACCACCAAGTGTTCCTTGCACATCCAAGAGGAGATGTTGAGTGGCAGACGAGAGTGAGAAGTTCAGGAGTAGGAGGAGAGTTCAGATTAAAAACAGATTTGAAAGACACTGGAACATGGTCCATGCTTAAAGTAAACATGACCCAGAAAGGGAATGTCAAAGGAAAACAGAAGAATTGAGCCCTGAGGCACCCTGGCTCCTTGATCCTGAGAAAGAAGGATCAGAGAATAAGAAGGAGCATCTCATAAGGCAGGTGTCCTGAAAGCACCCAGAGAGGTGGCGGGAAGCCACTGGGGATGCTGTGCCAGGGTCCAAGTGAATGAGAATGTGGAGATCAGGAGAGAAGGAGGCGGTGGAGAGGAGAGGATTCCTAAAACTAGAGTCTGCAATCCTGTGAAGGACTGGCTTCCTGAAGCTCTGGGTGGTAAAGCTGATATCTTCCCTACTGTGAGAAAGGAATCTGGAACTGGATTCAGAGAAGGAGGAATTCCAAAGGGTCCTTGTCAGCTGCAGTCCATTGTGCTGCTCCCCAGTGGGACATACCATTCGGGTCAAGATGCCCTGCAGGTGCAAGGGATTGGGGGCAAGTGAGAATCAGAGCTCATGAATAACTTTCAAAATAAACTCACTGAGGCCGTAGTTAGGGAATATTTTGAACTGTAGGGTTTCCCCACCTGGTAGTCAGAAACCAGTTCATTACATTTTCTGCTGTTTTATTCAGACATTTTAAGGCTTGACTGGAGTCACAAGAGTGAGCATATTTATCAATATTAATATTCAAATCAGTGTCTTGTAGTGTAACATTTCCTATCACCATTTCGGAAAATGAATTTCAACAGCATAATTAATTCTACATGCAAAAACGGAACAACTGTTTGGATACTTCAGGAGAAAAAACAAATTGCCACATCGTTGTTAATACAGTGAGACGGGAAATTTGAAGTCATGAGAAATAATAAGTAGTGGGAAAAGACTAAGGTCAGAAAGAATAAGTTAAACAATTATTATCTTAAGGTTGTCCAGGTTTCTTTAAAACTTACAGGATTTTGGATATTGGGTGGAGATTTTTAAGATTTAGTTCTTTTTATTTAAAAGGCATATTTATGAAGAGAGAAGGAGAGACAAAGAGATCTTCCATCACTGGTTCACTTTCCAATCTGCCACAACAACCAGAGCTGTACCAGACTGAAACCAGGAGCCTGGAGCTTCTTCTGTGTCTCCCACTCAAGTGCAGGAGCCCAAGGATTTGAGCCATCTTCTACTGCCTTCCCAGGCATATTAGCAGGGAGCTGGATAGGGAGTGGAGCAACCAGGACTCAACCAAACCAATTCTTCTATAGAATGCCCACTCCACAGGTGAAGGCTTAATGCCATGGTGACAGCCCCTGGATTGTTGTTTGTTTCTCAGCAGTAAAATTTGAGAAGGGACTGGTGTTGGAGCAAAGTCAGCAAAGCCTTCCATATTGATGCTAGTTTGAGTCCCAGCTCTACCACTTCCAATCCAACTCCCTGCCAATGCACCTGGGAAAGGAGCAGAAGTGGCCCAAGCTTTAGCCTGGCCCAGCACTGGCTATTGTGGCCATCTGGAGAGTGAACCAGCAGATGGAGTCTCTCTCTCTCTCTCTCTGTATGTGTCCATAACTGTGACTTTTTAAATGAAGGAAATAAATCTTTATTTTTTTTAATTTTGGAAAAGAAGTAAGAATTTACCATTATAAGCTTTTTATTAGTTGGCAATGCTGAAAGTCGTTCTGGAAGCTAAGCTGTCATTAGCTGTCCCCTGTCAGTTGATAGCTTTATCTGACTCTCCATGGAAACTGTTGACTTGAGCAAATCAGTCCTAACATTCCTCAGGGGTCAGGTGTAAAGACAGAAGGCCAAAGATTCCCTTCACCAAATAAAGAGATGCTATGGTGTCACTTAAAATTCCTCCTTTTTCTACTTTAAAAAAAAAAACTTGGAAAATTAAAATCATGAATAGCAAATAAGAAATAAAGGTCAACAGCTTTCCATCTTTAAACATTAGGATATGGCGCTCTACTGGTTTTCTGAGCCCTCCTATGTAATTTTGTGTACCATCGCATACAAACAAAGAACTATGGGGAAAGCCTTGCTGAATGGCCTTATTCTCACAGCTGATAAGCTGCTTTTTCTTCTCTGTAGGGCCTTCCCCCTTCGGCCCAGTTTTCCCTGTCTCTGGTTGTGACTGGGACCTTTGTTTTTCTCCTAATCCCTCTGAGGAGCTTTTCTCTGGGCCTGGAACACGTTGAGCAATTGTTTACAGTTTGATCTGGGTTTATTTCTGACATTTACACCTCTTTTCCCCTTTCATTCGTCACTGGCATTGCTATGGAGACCACCATACTACAAGTATTGAATATTCTCAAGTTACCCCTATTATGAATTCAGACCTATGGAAAAGAGCACTATGATTTATATGCCATAATGTTGGCATTGTGGCATTATTGCAGGCAAACTAATACAAATAATAAATATTTTGCATAAACAGATAAGCACACACCTTTGGTTTTCAGTTTCATTTCCCTGATTACTAGTGAACCTAATCATTTTTTCATGTGACTGTTGGCCATTTGAATTTCATCCATTGAAAAATGCTTGTTTATTTTCTTTACCCATTTCTTAGAATGTTTCGATGTTGCTGGATTTCTTGAGCTCCTTATATATTCTGGATATTAATCCTTTATCAGTTGCATGGTTTGTACACATTTTTCCCATTGTGTCATTTGCCTCTTCACTTTGTGGAGTGTTTCCTTTGCACCACAGAAACTTCTTAGCTTGATGTAAACCCATGCATCTTTGCCTTTATCTACCTCTAGAGTTTTTGCCAAGAAGCCCTTGTCAATGGCAATGCCTTGCATGGAAAGGCAGTGAATTAATTGTATGTGACCACTGAAAATGGATAGTACAGTGCTCAAGTTCCCTACAGCTCCAACAATAACGGCATAAATATAAGGCTACAAAACTATTCTTATACATTTGAAGTCAAAACAAATAAAAACAAAAGAATAATTTAGAAAAGATATCCTTTTTTTTTTCATTCTATTTTCATGTTTTCTCCTTTTTCCTTTTCAGAAGTACTGTAAATGAAGACAATCATGATGGTCCTATGAATACTGATGGTAAGAGGAAAAAAATATTATTTATCATCTCAGGGAAAGAGTTGGAATTAATCACCTTCCAACCCCCAAAATTCATGGCTCAATGTATGCATTGGTCCCTGCAAGTTCCCACACTTTTTTATTTATTTCCCTCTATCCCTATAACCTATTCCCTTTCTTTTTCTTCCTCATCATAAACAAATATTCTTTTGTACTCAGTGTATAGGTATCTGTTAGTGCATATTATTTACATATTGCAACATGTATGTATAGATTTAGTTACATAGGCAGTTTAGGTATGGCTTGCCATTTTCTACACACTCAGTAAAATCTGTGTTCAGGGCCATCCATGTTACTCTGTAAACATTTACAAAATATTTAACATGTTGCCACAAATCCAGTACTCCATGGTATCCACACACCATGGTACGGCCCCATATTTTACTGGCCTACAATCCACTGGTACTATAGTACATCTTCTTTTATCTATCACTTGTGAACATTTGTGAGACTTTCTATAAGATACATAGCCAGCCTGGGACAGCAAATACTTCAGTTGGCTTATTCACTGCCTGCAAGCACTGGGGTTCCATATGGGTGCTGGTTTGTGTCCCAGCTGCTCCACATCCTATCCAACACTCTATCTTTGTTCTCTTTGCAGTACATTTTGAGAACTTAGTAGAAATCGTATTTTTTTACCTCATGCATGAAGTCAGTTTTTTCATCATTAGCCTTTAAGCATGCATCCATGTCCCATTAATTCACAGTGCCAACAATATACTATAACAACTCTATAGGTGCATTTGTGCCTGTGTGTCTATGTAAACATGTCTTTTATTTTATTCCATTAGCCTACTTGTCTATTATACTATTACCACACTATAGTTATTCTCCATCTATTACTGCTCTTATTATATCTAATATCTGATCGTCATTTTATAGTGTACTAAAATCTTAGGCAGTATTTTAAAATCTAATTAATTTATTTGATGAAAGATCCTTAGGAACAAATGAGTTAAGAATTATGACCTTCTGATTTTTTTTCATCATACATGTTCCATATAAGTTCATACAACCAAATGCGTATTCATTTCATAAAAGGAGTAAAGAATGTAATGTCTTTGTTATTTTTGACTTTACATTAGTTTATGAATAATAAACATACAAACCATATACTTTATTCTATCTTTTCATATTATAAAACATGAGTTCTGGTAGATTATAAACTGTTGTATAGTTATCATATCTAGTCCAAAAATCCCAAAATGTTTCATAATTATAGTGTATTTTATTCTATTCTTTTTTTTATCCTTTAGGTCCTGGGAATCTAGATGAGGTCAGATCTGTTTCTTTTTATTTTCATTATAGTACTGTAACCAGTGTATTTAACAATTACTACATCATGACTCACTTTCAGACAAATACAAATTCTCATGAGTAATGGAAATATTTTCTATTTAACTTATTCTAGATGCTTGGTACATTTAAATACCAATCTTCACACTGACTCATAGTAATGTTGTAGTATGCATAAATTTAAGTCTGGATACACATCTGAACTATAAGGCAAGACAGAAAATAAAATCTTTTTCTGCTTACTTTCTAAGTCTAAAGAAAAAAAAGTATTTTAAGTAATCCAAACTTGGATAAACTGAAGTGGAATTAATTTGTATACATTCATTTTGAAAAGTACTTGATTGATATGTATTTTTTTCTTTTTGAATAATCAAAGTTATCAATTTTTTAACAGGAACAAGAGAGTGATGGAGACACATATGAAGACATGTATGAATTATACTTTTTACCATTTTTAACATGAATGTAATATTTTAGATGACATGAATTTATATTCAACAGTAAGATGAAAAAGTTACTTTTTCAGAAGGTTGGCTTAAAGTAGTAACCTTTGCTTAAATGCAGAAAACTAAATGTTTGTTAATTTTCTAAGGATTCTACAGAGGACTCTGTTCAAAAGCTATACTAGAAGGAGCAACCTGCCAGATAAAGCGCAAGAAGGAATCAGAGACGGGAATATAGAAATAATACCATCAGGATGTCCTTAGGCAAATTGATTGATTTGTGCCACATTTTGTGTTTTGCCTTTTCACCTCATTTACACATTCACCATGCAGGTGCTTTGAGAAATGGGTTTCTAGGTTGCCTAAGATAAAAAAAATTTCCTTAACAAATGGGTGGAAATTGACATGAATAAGTTGTCATATCACAGGTTGATCTCCATATACCTTAATTTTCTCTACCTAAGATCTTGTTCAACCAATGCTCGCTAACTTTTCTGTGCCAAGGTTGACGTGTGCACGCATGCACTTGAAAGTCGTTTTGTTCATGCTGACATGCAGCAAGAACGGACCTTTATGAGCAGTGCCTTGTGTCTGCTGGCACAAGTTGTGCAGGGAAGCAGAGCCTAAGGAAGGTATCCTCAGTCAAGTGCCTCTCACTGGATTTAAAGACAAACATTTCCAAGACCTTAACAACCTTGGCTTTGCACCTTTCTCTTTGCTTCAGATACAAATTCTGTGGCCTGCAGAAAACACCCTGCAGGTGCAGAAACAGACTATTTGTGTTCACAGAGAGGCATCCAAGGAACGCGAGAAGAAGAGAGAAAAGGAAGAAAAGAAGAGATTAGAGCTGGAGAAGAAGGAACAGAAAGAGAAGGAAAAGAAAGAACAGGAGATAAAGAAGAAATTTAAAGTAAGAGCTTGCTTGCCAATGGATTAAATAGTAGCTGTTTTTTATACCATCCCACAAACAGGACTTTGCATCGCTGGGGATTGTTGTTTTCCAGAGTGTCTGTCTTCATAACTGTTTTCCTTTCCCAATGTGCTCCCTCAAGAGTCTTACATGCACACACATACATACATAAAACATGGTCATCTAAATAGCATACATTTGTTTGTAGTCAGTGAGCACCCAGGATATCTTATGTTGATTGCGTGAGTTCAATCAACTTTAGGTTCCTCAAATCTATCGTCACTTCCCCTATTGCCTACTTTATTTTAAACTGCTTATCCAAGAGTTTAGGACTATCCACACAGATCTCGCAGTGGCTTGTATAATACCTGGGAAAGGGACAGACACACACCTCCCAGCTGGATCACACCTGTCTCAGAATAAGATCTCTATGATTTATTCTGATTGCTAATATCTGGAACCAACCAATGTTGTTGTCATTATTTTAAGCCTGTGTTTACACTGATTTCAAATACATGCTATTCTTCATTGCTCTGTCTACCCAGATTTTTACCATCTGTCCTGTCTGAACTGTGGTGATTGGATGACTTCTGTAACCACTATTCAACATCATACTCACCAGCTTTATTCTTGGTTACACCATCTTTGATGACAGACCCTCTGCTATGGGTCTAGAATATTAGATACATACAGGGGAATTAAGTGAATTGGAAAATTATTCCTCATTTTGAAAAGGATCCACACTGTGATTCCTTTGAATATTTATTCCTCTTGGGTATTTAATGTATGGTTTGAATTATTAAAGTTTTGTTTACTTATAACTTCCCAGCAATTTACTGTGTTAATGTGAAGATTCAGTGTTATGGAGCAGGGGAACCAGTTTGAAGTCGAGTGGACAGTAGGAGATTTGAATTCCAATGTACCTATGAGTTACGTGATCCTGGGTTTATTCAACTTTTCACAGCCTTAGATTCTTACTCTTTTCTTTAAAGTAAGAATAAATGATTATCACCTTGGAAAGCCTATTATGCAGGTAAATAAATTATGTACAAAGGTCACTGTATCTATTATAGTTTCTCACTAAATTTTGAAAAGTTCACTATATACAAGTAAAATTATGATTACAGTATAAGTATTAAAACATCTTACACAGAATGTAGGACTATCGATAGTTTTATTTTTCAAATGAATAATTTCCTAATCTATTTACTTTTTAAGATGTATTTGGAGGCTAGAGTTACAGAGAGAAAGGAAGAGAAAAAGAGTGAGAGAGAAAGAGATCTTCCATCCACTGGCTTGCTTCCCAAACAGCTGCAACAGCCAGGGCTGTACCAGGCCAAAGCTAGAAGTCAAGGACATTATCCACGTCTTCTATGTAGACCATCTTCCTTTGCTCTCCCAGGCACCTTAATAAAGAGTTGGATCAGAAGTGGAACAGCCAGAAATCGAACCCACATCCTAATGGGATACTAGTACTGCACCTGGCAGCCTAACCAGCTCTCCCACTACTAGCCCCAACCGATTTTGTGTGTGTGTGTGTGTGTGTGTGTGTGTGTTAATTTAATCATACAAATATTCATTTATACAATAAGGAAAAACCTCCTCATCTTCATCTCATCCTAGGCACCATGAGGTCCTGCCATGAACACCCACCCAGCTTGTGTGCTACACACATACACACATACTACTGACAGCTGGAAGGGGCAACCGCTGCTGCTCCTCATTCACCCAGGGAACAAAAACAGGGCAGGGAGGAGGATCAGCTCATTTCCCAAGCCCTGGGAGCCTTACCAGCCTCTCTTGCTGGGGCTCAGAGTGAACCTGGGGATCTGTTTGTTCTCGTGCCCATGTCCTGGCACCTTGGCCACCTTCAGGCCACACCAGCTGAGTTGACTGAGATTCCCTCTGAGCTGGATTTCAATTTTTTTTAAAGATTTATTTTCTCTTATTTTTTTATTGGAAAGGCAGATATACAGAGAGGAGAGACAGAGAGGAAGATCTTCCGTCCAATGATTCACTTCCCAAGTGAGCGCAACGACCGATGCTATGCCAATCCAAAGCCAGGAGCCTCTTCCGGGTCTCCCACGCAGGTGCAGGGTCCCAAAGCTTTGGGCCGTCCTTGACTGCTTTCCCAGGCCACAAGCAGGGAGCTGGAAGGGAAGCGGGGCTGCCGGGATTAGAACCGGCACCCATATGGGATCCCGGGCGTGCAAGGTGAGGACCTTAACCACTGCGCCATCACGCCGGGCCCCCCAACCGATTTTTAACTGAACAATTCTTCTTGTTAAAAATCTGCACATATTTTTAAATATAACATCATTTAGAGTTTTAAAGGAAATATGTAAGGCTGGTTCTTTTGGAGAAACAGTTTTACATCATTTACTCACACAATGAGATGATATATTTTATAAGAAAAATAGGATATAGAACTCGTACCACTGAATATGAACCCCAAAGTTTTTTAATATTAAGACTTCACAAGCTATATTCCTTCTGTAAGATGCCAGTAAATGTTAAGTAAAAGAAATTAAATAAACCTTATAGGCTTAGCCCCGTCAACATTTCATTAGGGATGTTTTTTTTCTTCTTAGTAAATAATTAGCGATATGTCTTAGAGTTAATAGCTTCACAAATTCAGTAACATAAGGTAGAGCTCCTTCAAAATCCACAGTGCATATTTGCATATCAGAAGACTCAAGAAAAAATTCTGTTGAAGTCACAAATTTCAGGTGAGGAAATGAATGATGCTCTAAGCCAGATTATTTCCTTGCTGTCAAAACACCATTCTTCTCAGCATATTAACTGTAAACCATTGCATAACATTTGTCTGCCAGTTTTTATTTGCAAAGTTATCTCTAAAATGTTATTTTTTTTTGTACCAGGTAATGTCTAATCCAAGCATATTGATGATAACAAATTCAAAAGGGGAGAAAGAAAATACTTTTCCCACAACTATTACCTCTCCCTCTAGCCCCCGCCTGAAACTCTCTTTGCTGTTAATAAACACATATACACATACTCACACACAATAAAATAATGCACAAGGCACTCCGTGTGCATTGCATGTGATGTTGATTGAGGCACCCCTTATAGTTCCAGGGATCAGCAGATACCTGCCACCCTCCCCAGGACTCTAAGGTCAGATTCACCTGTGCTGTGTGTGTCTTGCTTCATCTTTGTAATGCTTCCCCACATCCACCTGTAAGAACATTTACCAGAAGCAACATTCACCACCAATTCCTATTTCAAACATACGAATGGAATGCAGCCAGCTTAGCAGGTTATGAACACGATATCTTTCAAAACAAGATTCTTTAAAGGCTTTCTGGACAATGAAGAAACTTGACAATGATTGTTTTTCCACTCTTTGTAGCTGACAGGTCCCATTCAAGTCATCCATCGAGCAAAGGCTTGCTGTGACGTCAAAGGAGGGAAAAACGAACTGAGCTTCAAGCAAGGAGAAGAGATTGAAATCATCCGCATCACAGACAACCCTGAAGGAAAATGGTTGGGCAGAACGTCCAGGGGCTCCTGTGAGTCGAGATTTCCCTGACTTTCTTTGTGAGCCCATACAACACATGCTTCCACAGCCATAACCATCAGGTTAGGTGTATGTGACCAGATGGATTAAGATAGGGACGATTTCAATGGCAGATTTAATTTCATCTTCACTGCATCTGTGTTATCTTTTTAATCAGTAACAATGTATAAAAGTTTCTGTTATCTCAGGAAGGAACAAAGGGCATTTGCTCTACAATGAAGCTGAAAGGAAAACAAAGCATTTTATGTTCATCACTTTGGGATCTTTACCATAAGTTTTAATGAGGAGTCTTGGACAGAGTAAAGAATGAATCTACATGGACAATCGTTAAATCAGAAGTGCAAACAAATGAAGTTTTAAGGAACAAAAATACAATTGATATTTCGTTCACAACCTGAAAAATATGTGAATTCTAATTAACTGAACCTGAGTCTCTTCCTGTTTGGCAGATGGCTATATTAAAACAACTGCTGTCGAGATCGATTACGACTCTTTGAAACGTAAAAAATCCTCTCTTGGTGCTCTTTCATCAAGACCTATTGAAGACGACCAAGAAGTGTACGATGATGTTGCAGAGCAGGATGACATTAGCAGGTGTGTGCAAATACTTTTTTTTTTAATTTTTGTTGTTTGAGAGAGAGAGAATGAAACTGACAGAGAAAGCTCTCATTCTCTGGTTCATTCCCCAAGGGTCCATAGAGACCACGAATGGAGCAAGGCCAAAGTCAGGAGACAGGAACACAATCCATGTCTCCCACATGGGTGACAAGACCTCTCAGGGTCTACACTGGCAGCAAACTGGAGTTGGGATTCAGAGCTGAGACTGTAACCCAGAGAACTCCATAGTAGACCACAGGCATCTGAATGCTGGGCTAGATGCATGCCCTGCAAATCCAGATTGTAAAACAGAAATGCGTCATCTCCTTGTTTACATTGTATGTTTTAAGAATCTAGAAGCGTGTTTCTCATCTCTCAAGACTTTTATCACTAACCTAACTTATCACTTATTTTAAGCTCAGTATAGGTGATAGGTTATCTAAAAGTCAGTAATTTGTTTTTCTAATCAATTGATTAAATGGAGATAGGCCAAAAAGTTCATGGACAAGTGAAATGAGAAGATACATTTGGGCAGACCTTTAGCACAGCAGGTGTGATGCTGTTTGCGACATTTGCCTCCTAGCTGTGTGTCTGGAAAGCAGCAATGATGGCCCCAGTGGTTGGTCCCTACCATCCAAAGGGGAGATCTAAATTGAATTCTGGGATCCTGGCTTCACTGTGTCCCAGTCGCAGCTCTTACAGGCATTTGGGGAGTGAACCAGTAGTTCCAAGATGTTCATCTGTTTCTCCACCGTTCAGGTAAATAAAAACAAATAAGTAAATAAATAATTTTCAAAGATAAATCTGTTTTTGGTAGAAAAACATTAAAATCTATGCCATTTTCAATAGTATATATTTCTGTGCATTCTTGAGGTTCCCTCATACATGAATTTCATAATTTTTATAGCAAAATAAACTGGCTTCTTTTTTTAATGATCTTTACATAGTTGATTAGGGCTCAGTGGGTCATGGGCTAGTGGATAAGACCACCATTTCCACATTCTCTTTTTTCCTTCCTGTACCTGGGGGAAGAGAGAGACAAAGAGAGAAGCCACACCCACCCTCCCAACCATCCCAGGGGTCCTCAGTGTGGGGTATGCTCCAGGGGCACTACTCAAATAAACTTGTCTTTTAACTTAATTTCATTATAGGTGTAAACTACTATTTAAAATGTAGCAGTTTGTCAGAGCTTCTCAACAGTGTTGTCGTTTCAAAACATTCTTTTCCATAGTATATTCAACATGATTGGATCTGCAGGATTTTTCTTAAGTATATTTATCAGATAAAATATGAAGTTAATAAAATGTATCACCTCCTTTGCTCTGTAATATCTCAGTATTTTGGTGTCATTACTTCAAAATATAACAGAAAAAAAAGACTAAATGTTATCACAACTCCAATTAGCCTTTCTGTAATAAATCTGAGGCTAGCATTGTGGCATCGTAGGTAGAGCCTCTGCCTGCCATTCTAGAATCCCATATGTGCACTGGTTCGTGTCCCACATGCTTCACTTCCAAACCAGCTCCCTGCCAACAGCCTGGGAAAAACAGTGGGAGGTGGCCAAACTGCTTAGGTCTCTGCCACCTGGTGGGAAGACCAAGCTGAAGCTCCTGACTTTGACCTGGCTTAGAGTATTTGCAGCCACTTGGAAAATTAACCAGCAGCTGGAAGATCTTTCTCTCTGATTCTCCTTCTCTCTTTGTAACTCTTACTTTCAAGTAAATACATCATTTGTAAACAATCCCTTTCTTCTGAGTATCAAGGGTCCAACTTTCCATGCCTCACTAGATTAGGATGACTTTACCTCCAAGAATTTGGGGTGTGCCTTTCCAGGGCCAAGGGGGCAGCAGGCATTTCTTCTGGAGGACAGAGGGGAGACCGGCTGTCCCTCCCAGTCACTTCATCTTGCCTTCCTCCCTTGCTCTGTCCCTGGCTTCTTTTCAAGACCCCTTCCTTCTGCTCCCTCTTCTACCACTCATTCTGCCACTCATCTTCCTTTGTCTTTTATTTATTGTACCTTTACATTCTGCTTCTCTCACTGTTCTTTCTGGCCATACCCATCTTTCCCGTGACAGCTACAGTTCCCTCAAGTTGAAGGGCAAGGAAAGGAAGAATCTTATCTACTTAAAATTTGCATTTCTCTAGACCCACCATATAAAACTGGAAAACATCTACTGAGATCACAAAACCAAAAGCCCTGCTGGTTCTTTACCTGGCAACTACAGTGGGGGATGGTCTACATGTTTCAAAACTGAAACTTAAAAGAAAATAACATTTAATGTTGCCAGCCATATGGGATGTAGGCACCATAGGTAGAGGTTTGGCATGCAGTGCCACACATGCTAGCCCACCTCAGCTTGGTCTTTCTAAAATAAATTACAGCCTGCTTTACTTCATACCAGATAGGATAAAAAATTATCCAGCATAACAAAAATATGGAATGCATGCACTAGAGTTTGACAATCACAAATTGGCTTTCATAAGAAGAAATCTACCTTGAGACTCAGTAAATGTCAACCTTGAGGTTGGATGAAGTTCTCAATGGTCATAGCAGGCAATTTACGGAATTTAGAATTTTCTGAACATGAGTGTGTCAAGATTATCAATGTGCACATATTGCATGTTTATCTGGTTTTTTTGAAAAACATTTTACTTTTGGAGAATTTAAAGAACTGCATTTATGTTAATAACTACATATTTATATTGAAACACATACTCAAGAAAACTAAATGTACATGGTTTTGCTCAAGTTATTTCTGAGGCTCAGCTTCCTCTCTAACAAAAATGAAGGAATTGGGGACCAGCATTATAAGCCTCTGCCTCCAACACTAGCGTGTCCTTAGGGTTCCAGTTCAAGTCTCGCCTGCTCCACTTTCAATCCAACCTCCCTGCTGATGCTCCTGACAGGGCAGCAGAGGATGACACAAGTGCTTGGGCCCCTGCACTCATGTGGGAGACACAAGCTCCTGGTTCCTGGCTTCAGAATGGCCCAGTTTCAGGTGTTGTGGCTTTCGGGGAATTAACCAGTGAATGGAAGCTATCTTTCATGAGGGTGATCTTACTCTGGCTCTGTTTCTATAACTCAGCCTTTCAGATAAATTTAAAAATATTTTTAATGAGGGAATTGAATCACTTCTGAGGTTTCTTTAGTTTTCAAAATGTGCGTTTCCTTCCCTCTAACAGAACTCATGTTTTAGTAGGAGATATAGATAAAAAAAGATGGCCATCACATGAATGCTAACATAGGGAACACACAGACTGGTAATGATAGCAAGGAAAAAACACAGGCTATCAAGATTTATACAGGTAAGGGCCATGCCTTACAAAAGTCCTGTGAACAGGAATTCAATTTTTAAAAAGTTCTCCCTTGAAAAGAAGAGTTTAATGCTTTTGGATTAAGAGAAAGCTTACATAGTAATAAGATAGTGAAAGATAATTGAATTTAATACAATGTAATTGAATGTAATTGCTCTATTTAACTCCTACAATAACATTGGTGGTTTTAAATAGTCCATCTGTTGATTGATGTAATAATGTATAATCTGAAAAAAATTCTCATGGGAAAATGTTAAAAGCAAGTAGTGCCTTTGTTTTGACTACCATTCCTAGTAACTCACTTGATTCTTGTTTTCTGATTTATTGTTATTATTCATCTATTGTAAGAAGCGTTTTCTTCCTTTTCACATCTAACTACCTGATAAAGTTTAGCTGAAATGTTATTATCTTTTATAAAACCATGCAATGGATATATTTCTCTTCCTGAAAACTAAATAATTCATGTTTTAATTGAATCTTTCTGGATTTTTCCTAGCCAAAGTCAGAGTGGAAGTGGAGGTAAGCCACACACTTTAATCAATAGCTTCTCTGTAAGTCTTCAACATTTATGTGTTATAATGCTAATACTAATTATATCAGAGACAAAATCGTTTGCCAGTAACAAAGGGGGTCTTAATGTGTTGGAAAAATCCACAGCCTGATCATCAATTTTCTAGATTTTAGTCTTGGCCTCCAGCCAACTGAGCCGCTCGCTTATTCTTGCCTAGCTTGACGGGGATTGTAAGGTGGTCCCACTTGGAGTGTGCACGGGGGCAATCTTGGCCAATGTTCTGGCATAACTAAACGCAGCCCCACTTTCACTCTCCTGTTTGGTTAAGTATTCCTGTTTACACACCTCGGCTATGTCACTTAAAGACCTATAGATTTCCCAGCAACGAAACAAATGATTTGAAATACTACCACCTTTCGATGCCAAAGTCCTCATTCAAATTTCAAGCTTATAATGAATATGTGTATTCCCTCGAAGAGGAAATTCTCATTAAACAGTTGTTAAATAGCAAATTTCCTGAAGAATTAACATAATCAATGATATAAGAAAGGGTTTAAACTTAAAAATACTTATTCACAATGCCACTTTGGGAGGCTGGTGTTGTGGCAGAGTGAAATAAGCCATCTCTGGAAATGGGGCATCCTAGATGAGTGCCAGATGGAGCCTGGCTGCACCACTTCCCTGCCTGCTAGGAAGGCACAGAAGATGGCCCACCCATGTGGGAGACCTGGGTAAAGCTCCAGGTTCCTGGCTTCAGTCTGGTACAGTTCAGGCCATTGCAGTCATTTAGGAATTGAACCCATGGATGGAAGATACCTCTTTCTGTCTCTCCCCTTCTCTCCCTCTCTCTCTGTGTAATATCTTTGCCTTTGAAATTAAAAAATAAATCTTTTGATAAAATATGGCCTTTGATGTGTTTGTTTCAGTTACCATCATTGCTCATGTGTTTGCTTTCCATTCCAACTTGCCTTTATTAGTTATGTCTTGATCAGTATCATTTTCTGGATATCTCTTACTGTTGGATGAATTTTTCTTGTCACTCCCTCACATCTCCTTTTTCCCACACAAGTCTACGTCTCCTATACAGTTTTATTCTTTCCATATTTATTTTCCTCACTCCTTTCACCTCAAATTCACAATACCTCTTATCATTCCTCATTTCTCATTTCAGCCCTAAGAATTCTTTCTAAAATGATAAAGCAACTAATTTACTGTCTATGTAAATATATACATTTGTTATTTGTTATCTATAGGAAAATAAGTTTTTGAACTTCAATGGTTGATAGGCAAGAGGAATATGTTATAGCTAAATCAGAAGGATTTGTTATCAAAATCGGAGTGACTTTTATGTGCCACATTATAAAATTAACAAGATATCTTCTTCCTAATCTAAATGAAGGGATGTTTCCACCACCTCCAGACGATGACATTTACGATGGGATAGAAGAAGAAGATGCTGGTAGCAGGTAAGAATAATCAGTGAATTGTCTTTTTGGAAAATGTTACCTATACTAAAAATGTATTTTGTGTTTTAATCAGGATATAAAATAGGAAATAGCATTCTCAGTTATCAAAAATTATTAGAATGCTTAATTGGCAGCAATAACAAATCAAGAGGTATAATTGTACCACACTTCAAATGACATGGTAGCTTGTTTAGAAAAACCTCTAAGTGGTAGAAGTGAAATTAAAAAATGTGATCAATTGTTGGTGAGGTAGGTATCTCTCAAGCCCTTTCCATTCTTTCATATATCAATTAATAATTGGCTTTCAACATCTGAAGAGTTCATCAGTCACACTCTACCCTGTGTGTAATTACATAATTGTAGACAACCCAAATAAATTGACACCATGTGTCCTTTGTGCCTGAACTACTATTGCACGCTTGACCCTGTAGTTTCAGAATAAAGAATTTTGTTATTATATAACAATTTACAAAACTGTATTTGAGATTAATAATAAAATTCCATTTTGAAATAGCACCTTTAAATATTTAAGATCAGCAATTATTTAATCATAAGTGTAGCTAAATTGATGTTTAAAATTTAGCCTTGGTTTGGTTTTATATTTTAAGAATTGAGAGACATCTAAGAGAAGAAAAATATGATTTATCTAGTAGGAACAGCATCCAAATTCCATGATGTATAAGCTTAGCCGTACTGTCTTGATAGAGCATGAGTTTCTTTGTTGCCTGTATGCTCAATGATCCTAAGTAGCAATAATTACTTTTAAAAATCCTGAATGTCCACCTAATGTCTTCACATCAATGCCTACATGCTCTAAAGCTCTATGCTACAGGTTGAAGAGAAGAGTAACACGTGGTCCTGGGGGATTTTGAAGCTGTTAAAGGGAAAAGATGACAAAAAGAAAAGTGTACAAGAGAAACGCAGAGTCTCTGAGTCAGAAAATAATGAAGGTTCATCGTAAGAGTCAACCCACCGACTCCAGCACACGATAACTACACTAATATGTTAACCAAACGCTACTAATGTTCTGTAATGATAATCCAGCCCTAACAGTCGTAAACCATCTTATTTTCTTCTTTTAATCATGTTAGCCTCATGGAGGGTATCCTTCCAAAACCCAAACATCAGATAATAAAAACTCACATATTCAAAGAGATATACTTTAATTTCTTCTACAACACACATACATTAATATACACATACTCACTCATATACAAAACACGTGGGCACTCCATTTAGTTGGGCGTTCTAAAAC
Organism: Ochotona curzoniae; assembly: GCF_017591425.1. NCBI lineage: Eukaryota > Metazoa > Chordata > Mammalia > Lagomorpha > Ochotonidae > Ochotona > Ochotona curzoniae. Next base: position 18,232,386 of record NW_024465582.1, on the reverse strand, counting down.
TATAATATCACATCTAAAGTTTTCAATTCCAGTGCTGCATTTAGCATATGGAAACTTACAGGGGTAGTGCAATGCCTTAACTGGCTAATCCTCCTCCTTGCAGTGCCAGCAACACAAATGGGTACCAGTCTATGCCCCAGCTGTTCCACTTCCCATTTAACTCCCTAAGTATGGCTGGGAAAACAGTAGAAGATGGCCAAAGCCTTGGGCCCTGGCACCCACATGGAAGACTCAGAAAAAGCTCCCGGGTCCTGGCTTTGGATCAACTCAGCTCTGGCCATTGTGGCCATGTGAAAAGTGAACCAGCATATAAAGATCTTTCTGTCTTTCCTCTCTGTAAATTTGCCTTTCCAATAAAAGTAAATTTTTAACACACACATATGTGTGTATATATATATTTTATAGTCACATATATTATATGTGTGTAGTTATATATAGTTATAGTTAACTATAACTACCATTGACTACCCTTCAAAATATACACTCTTCTTAACATTAATTTTCTAGAAATAAAGGACACAATATGGCCTTTTAAAAAAAGTATCTTTTGATGGAGGCAAGGCAGAGGTAGAGATTTTACACCCACTGGTTTGCTCTCCAAATAGTCCTAGTGGCTAGGGATAGGCCTGGGGTTCCCTGGCAGGAGCCAGAAGCATGGGACTCTACCTGGGTCTCCCGCATGCAGGGCAAGGATCCAAGTACTTGAGCCAACATCTACTTTTCTTTCTGGCACATTCACATGAAGATGACTGGGAAGTGGAGTACCCAGAACTTGAACAAGCAATCCTTTATGAGATACCAAAGTTGCAAGAGGGGGCTTAACCTACTGTGCCATGATACTCACTCCATAGTTAGGAATTTTATTTTTCTAAATACAGCATTTTAAAGTCTTAGTAACTCAGTCAAAGAATGGTGATATATTAATTGTATTTGAAATATATTTCTTCTAGACTAAAATCATTCTAAATATCTTCTTTAAGTAAAAACTAAATCAAGCATTTTCTCTTTAGGTCACCAAAATAACCCCTTCATATAAATTCCATACATTTAGTGAATTGAAAGTGTCTGAATCATGTTCCCTGATATAGGAAAGCCTTTTGTTTTTATAAATACCTAATATATTCACCACATTTAACTGAAGTCTTCATAAGATGTTAATTCCTTTCTGCTTGAAATCCTTTTGGAAAACACCAAAACACGTTAATAAGCTTGAAATTTCAACAAAGCATAAATAGAAATATCTGGAGCAGCGTTACTCAAATATAAACCTTACATAGAAATAAAGGACTTTTCTCTTGCTTCAATGAAACCTGTATCAATTCTGATCTTGGATCATTAATTAATTCATAACCCTGTGACTTAACCAGTCATTCCTGTGCCGTGCACCATTCTTTCGTGTGTGTGTGTGTGTGTGTGTGTGTGTGTGTGTGTGCGTGCGCGTGCCTGTGCCCATGCACAGAACAGGCATACTTCAGAAAGTGGTAAAGAAAAAGGCCTTTTTCTCTTACAACTAAATGCTACCTAATCCCAGTTTCAGATCACATCTATTAATGAGCACTCATTCTAGTTTAAGTGGGTATTTCTCTCTTATTCACCATTCTCCTGTGGAGAACAGGTGTATATATATGCACCTGTTGTGGAAGCATGGTCATACGTCTGTGTCCTCTGTTGATGCTGATGCTATTTTTGTCCTCTTTATTTCAAACAATTTTGGTCCAAATCCATTCCACGGTATTCCATGTCATACCAAAATATTGAATATATTTCATTTATTCTGGTATATTACTATGTGCAAATTTCATAGAACAAATCTGAAAACACTTATCCAATGATTGTGGGTAAAGTAAACCAATTAGCATTTTCACTTTTATTTGGCTTGAGACTTCAAAAAAAAAAGCTTACTAAATTATATTTTGGATAGATGAAAAATGGGACTTCTTGGAGAATTGGAGGATAAGAAAGAAATGATTGGCTATCATATACCTCTCCTCTACATAAGAATCCATTGCCACATTCATATCAGTCTAATTGTTTTCTCATTTCTCTTTCAGTTTCCCTTCTCCTCCTACACAACTGGGTAAGTAACAAAAACTTAAGGTTAGTGTATACGATTATTTTTTTGCCAATGGAATAGCGCAATGCATTAAATGTAATCACAGTGTCTTTGTTAAGTAATAAATTGTGTAGCTTTCTTAAATAGCAGAATGATGGACTTATAACTGTTGCTGAAGAGCTATACTGTTGTAACAATAGGGGGAAATCAGTAGGATCAGTGGGGAGGGTAAAAGGGAAATTTCTGAGCCTATAGAACTATATCATGAAAAATAATAGATAGATAAAATTATGTAGCCTCTGCAAGAAACTTTAACTTAGATGAATATAGTTACTCAAAAATAAAATAGGAGTATGAGTAAAATAAAAATGTTGATGAATTTTAAGTTGTTCTTTCAGGAGCTGCTATAGTGTTGGGAGTAGCCTGGAGCGTTAGACACTAACACGCCTTACACCTCCTCTCTTTGGCTCAGCCCAAGCTTAATGTACTGGATATCTTCATAAAAGTATCTAATTATAAACCAGGCTATATGCTATCATATAGTCTAAATATATTTCCTAAATATAATTTTATCTTCTGAGTATTGCTTGCTTATTTTTTTAAGACCAAAATATCATATTTAGAAATTTTCAATGTAACATTATTTCTTCTTTGTGTAAAGTCAGATTATTATTTTTTTTTACAAGTTCCTGATACAATTCTTTTTTTTTTCTTATTAATAAATTTTATTTTGACATTCTTTACATAGTTAATTAGGGTAAGAAGGTTCAAGGGCTACAGGAAAGTGGATAATACTAGTATGTTTTCCATATTGTTAGCTTCATATTCAAAGGGGGGTATTTAAGGGAGAAGCCCACCCAATTTCCCACCCTCCCCAGGTCCCGGATATAGGGCATGCTCTGAGGTTCTTGCTCAAGTGGTCTTGATATTGCCACAGTTATGAATCACTGTCAATCTTGCCACTCCAAGCACTATGAGATCTTTGAAAAATCCACTGATTGACATAGTCCATCATAGCTGAGATGGTTGGTTGACCTGTTCTGTCTTCTCTCTTTTCTTCGTTAGGGTTCTGAGTCCAGCATTTAGATTAGGAAGATCTCCAAAGAAACTTCTTGTATGTGCTAACAAGTACAGGGCCTGGCACCGTCCATCGCTCCAATCAGCTGGTGGTTGCAATTCCTGGGTTGGTTCTGTTTTCACTCCCGACTTCCACTGGAACCAATGGGTGTTGCAGTCCAGCCTGGTTCTGCCCAGCACATACTTGGCCCTCACATAAACCAGCAGGAGCTGTAGCCTAGGTTGGAGCAACCCACAATAACCCCAACCAGGCCCACCCCCTACCCTGGTTTGCCAGTAAGTGTAGCAGTAATCCAGTCTGTCCCACATCCCATTCCACCCCAGCCGCTGTCTTAGTTTTATGTCCTCCCATGGAAGTGGTAACCCAAGAGGGATGAGCCCACTATTTCCCTCCCAGGCCTCTCCCACTCCCAGATTCCAGTTGATGCTGCCCAAACAAACCTCGCCCACTTTAATTTTGTTTGCACCAGTAGGAATAATCCGCCCAGCCTGGCCTTTCCCTGATCTAGTCCACCTGAGGCGCACAGGTGTGGTAGCTCTGCCTAGTCTGGTCTGCCCCCATCCCAGCCCATGCTCTCCTGTGGAAGTAGCTGTCCAGCAAAGGAACCCTCCCTTATTCCCCTGCCAGCTCTGCCCACTTCCTTTCTTGTTCTCAGGCTGGTTGGGCGCTGCGGTCCCTTCCGGTACAGGCAACCTCACCTCGGCATTCCATAATGTGCACTAGTCTTTGTTGCGACCGAACCTGGGTCGACCCACACTGGTACCTGGATTTGCCAGTGGATGACGTGGACAGATTCAGCCTGGTCTTGCCCCCACGTCTGCCAATTGTATGCCAGTGGGTAGTTTTCCATGGCTTTTTCTGGGCTGTTTCCTATCATGTTTCTTGCGTTTACCTGCTGGGTCTGTGCCCTGCCAGAGGAGTTGCCCAGGCTCCTCCATCAGAACCTCTCCCAATGCCAGGTTTCACGCTTACCAGTGGGTCCATGAGCCAACCCTACTCAGTCCACCTCCTGTCATAGCAGGAACTGTGGCTTTTCCTGACTGGCCTTCAACCCAATCTGGTTCTTGCTGTTGGATGTTCCAGCCCAGCCATGGTTTGCCCATACCCACGTATGGCTCACACATGGCTCAGTAGGGGTTTGAGACCCTGCCTAGTCCATCCCACATCTGCCCTGGTCCTCCAGAACACCAGGGGGAGTCGGGGTCCGGCCCAGTTCGGTGCATTCAATCCCAGTCCACACTTGTGCCAAGGGAGACTACAACTGTTTCCAGATCAGAACGCAGCCCCCTTCCAGGCCACGCGCCTCTTGGTGGGAACCTCAACCCAGCTAGGGTTGTCCCCTTTGCTCCCCAACTGGGTCTGTTCCCAGCCATAGATCACATGCCTGCCAATGGATGCTCTGACTCAGCTTGACACAGCCCCTCCCCTGTCCCGAACTCTGCCTTAGACACTGTGGCTTAGCGTCCCAGGCTCCCACAGACCAGCAGGTACAAGAGCCTAGCTCGGCAAGACCTCTGCTCCCTCCTGGTTTCTAGTTTTACTTGTGGGCTAAGGTTTGCTCAGTTGTGCCTAATCTACTCTGTTCCATTACCAGTTGACACTTTGGCCAGCTGTTGGAGCTACTTGTGCAGGACAAGCCCCAAGCCATAGCTTCTGCATGACTGGTATTTGGTGCTCAGCATTATTAGTGATTACAAGTTTTGCCAAGGAAGAGTTACTGCCTGTTTCAGGTCCAAGAAGAACAATGGGTTCAACCTGGAGCTAATTAAGCAGCAACTCAAAGAACCAAATCCCCCGAGCTCCTGGGCCGGGCGGCCAGCAGGCGGAGCCTGGCACCAATGGCGCACTGGCCGCCCGGGGAGAACGGCTCACCATGTGCCCATGGCGGCCGTCCGGGATCCAGGCATGAGACACCCCGTCCTGAGACCCACCAGCTGCCAGGAGGCTGCTGGAGGTTTAAATAACCCAGGCCCAAGGTCGCGCCCCTCCCAAATCCCATTCACCGCCCCATGAAGGCGGCGGGTGGGCCCCGGACCTGCCCAGTCCCGGAGGCCTCCCCCCCTCGGTCTACTCACCCCGAAGGAAGCGGCCCCCGAAACCCAGCAGGCCCGGGGAGAACGGCTCACCACGTGCCCATGGCGGCCGTCCGGGATCCAGGCATGAGACGCCCCGTCCTGAGACCCACCCAAGTCAGATTATTTTTTAAATATGCAATGAGACAGATCTTTAAAATATTTGCTAAAATTTACATTGAACAAAATAAAATGTTATCTCATTAGAATACTTAGGAACTTCCTAAAAGCTTATTTACCTTAATTCATTTTAGTGTGTTGACACATTTGTGACCTAATCCTTAGTATTCATAAAGGTATTTATAACACCTAGGTTTAAAATGGAATAAATGTAATCCAGTCATTTAAGAATATTTTTAGTTTTATTATGTTTTCAACAGTGCATGTGTATGAAATAATAATTTTCATCCTTCTGGAAAGCAATGATCTACCATAGCTTACAAGCATTTATTTTGGATTTTTTTCACATCGTTGTGAAAATTTTGTCCTATGACTTAACTAATTGAATAGAAAGGGAGGGAGGGAGAGAGATGGAACTGGAAATGAAAGTAGCATTTTTAAGGGCAATCACTTCCCTGCCACTATCAGAGACCACTTCAAATTGCTATGGCAGTAATTCCTTACAACGTTTGCAATACTTACCACTTAGTCTGCATATGCCATGGCATAATCTAACAGAAGCAAAGAGGAAGCATTTCTCCTGCTTTCATTAACACAAAATCTTAGAAGGAAGAAAAACATCTTCAGGTTGAAAAAGTCATGGAACCAATCAAAGTCCTAGCAACATACAGCTTCTCAATACCTGCTATTAGCAGAAGTACCTCATTAACATAAATATCCCTTTCATTTGAACAGTGCCACACAAGAACAGACCAGTCAGTAAAGTAGAAAGGAAGAAAACAATGAGGGAGAAAGGGCGAGAAGGTCAAGGGAGGGAGAGAGAAAAGACGTGAGAGACAAGAGCATAGATAGAAACATAATAAAATATACTGTCACAACTGTAAGAATCCTAACTCAGACCTCTACCTTTTACTACTGGTAGCCAGTACAACTAATTTACTTGTAAGAAGTTTGCTACTCATACTTGTGAATCTTCAAATAATCATAATCACTGTTTCAGGTTTTCCCCCCAGATAATAACAGTTGCAATCATGGCCATGTGATGTGCAGACCTCTTGGTGGATAAGGATTTCCCATCTTTTGTAACAATACCTCCGGAAAAACATACACAGACACCAGAAAACTCCCTCTAATTCCCTTGATGCAATCCTTAAATTACCGTGGCAAGTTTCCTATCATAATTGAAAACACTTTCCAATCTTGTTCTCTCTTCTGTTAGACGTTGGAGATGAAGTTTATGACGATGTGGATGCTTCCGATTTCCCAGCACCACCCCTGGAGTTGAGGTAATTAAAATGTCTTTGTTACAATGACACTGCTTGAGATCATTCTCTGGAATGAAAGCTCAGTGGGAGATGGGAGGCATGAGGGCGAGCACCTGTTGCAGTGCACGCTTCCTCTGCTTCTGACTCATCTTCCTGATAATAAGCGTTCTGGGAAGGAAGAGATGATGAGTCTCAAGAGTGTGGGTCCCTGCCACCTATTTAGGAAACCTCAATGAGTTGTGGACTCCTAACTCAGCCCCGGCTATTGCAGGCATTTGGAGAATGAACCAGCAGATAGAAAATCTCTCTCCATGTCTCTCAAATTAAAAAATGAAAATAAATAAACCAACAAACAAGTTTTGAAACCTGTTCAGGTGTATGCCTACAGCGCATAAGGGTGTTTGCTCTGGCCTCCTCCTTACAGCTCTATTCTATTCGGATCTAGTTTTAAATTCTCTGCTAAGCCTTCTATGTCCTTCCCACAACCCTCCACTCCAACCACACTCCCACCTCCTGATTTTCGTTCCTACTCCTTGTCGCTGATTCACTGCCACCCTGTGACACAGCAATGTCGTCATTCATTGGGAAAATGTATTTGAGATCCTGATCACAGAAAATGTTGGATTCTCTTCCTCTCTCCACATTGACTTGTCTCAAGCCAATCTCACCTTGAATATATTTTTAGGTTCACTCCTCAGGCTTCACTCTTCTTGTTCAAGCCCCTTCTGTCCTTTACATAATTGGATTTTTATGGGGGGAAAATGATTTTTGAAAAAAAATCAAGTACCTTTCTTTTTCACACATACACACACAAAAAAATCCAAAGTTCTGTTTTTAAAAAAAAAAGTTGGAGAAGGCATTGTGCCATAGTAGGTTAAGCTACTGCTCAGTATACCCACATCCATGCCAGAGTCCCTGAGTCAAGTCTTGGTTACTCCAGTTCCTGCTAATGTGTACTATGACGGCCCGCATCCCTGTATTCCTGTCACCCACATATGGGAGATCTGTGCTAACTGTCAGGCTCCTGGCCTTGTCCTGGTCCAGCCCTGGCTGCTGTGGGCATTTGGAGGATAAAGTGAGGAATGAAAGATGTGTGTGTGTGTGTGTGTGTGTGTGTGTGTGTGTGTGTCTGTCTGTCTGTCTGTCTGTCTGTCCATCCATTTCTCTGTCATCTTGGCTTTCAAATACATAAATCTTTGACCAGTTACACCCAACAAAGTCATCATTCTTCAATGTACCGAAGGTTTCAGTTTCATTGTAGGCTAAAAGTATGTAAAAAGCTGTGAAAGTCAGTACAAAAGGAATGCCTTTTGACAATCATTTGCAGCAGAAAATAACATGGAAAGATACTTTTTCATCCCGAGATACATATGTGAAGTGACCTAATGCATTCTCTGAATAAAAGCTAGAGCGGCCCTCTCTTCTGAGACAATAGAAGGATGAATTAAAAAAAAAAAAAACGGTAAAAGGATGAAAGTAGCATAAACAGAATTCAAAAAATGAGGTGAACTGGTCAAAATGCAAGATTGATTTCTGAGCATTTGTTCTTTTACCAGCATTGTTAAGCCAATTTTACTGAACTAAAGTCAGTAATCAGGATCAAAGAACCTGAAGGAAAATATGCCCCAGTCATGTATGAAGATCAAGTTCTCCAGGCAAAACAAACAAAGATGAAAGGAGACAAGGGCTGCTTGGTCAGCTCTACACGGAGGGCTCATCTCATCCCCAGGCACACAGCCAAGGTGGCACATTCCTCGGCCTGGGGAGCACCTTCCTCCAGCTGCTTCTCTGCTTCGTGTTACTGTAGAAATGCCACCACAGGCCATCTCCTGGCTCTCTAGGAAGTCGGTCACATGCTGGCTCCTGCCTGCAAGCAAAATAAACCCCAGCTGATTCAACTTCATTAGATAGGGACCATGACTACTTGTTTGCTTATTTATAGTTTCTTTTTTTTTCTACATGTATTTTTTATTGCATTTAATTGTATAACAACGTTTCATAGGCTCTGATGTTCCCCCTGCTCCTCCCCTTACCCTCCCCCCATGGTGGATTGCTCCACCTTATTGCAGTATTACAGTTCAAATCTAGTCTTGTTTCTTTCAATGCAAGCATGTGCCTTGCATAGTCTCCAGTATCTTATTGTGTTCTAACATTGTATTCTAGCTTTAAATAAATTCAAAGGCAGCCTTGGGGCATTTTTAGCATCCATCTGCTCTTGCATCAAGATGGACCCAGATTGCTAATCTGGGTCAGTAATTCCATGAATGCCTCGGCTACGATTAAGGCAGATGTTGATGGAGGCAGATGCAGCCGCTGAAACTGACTTCTGTAACAATGCTTTTCGCAATAGACCAACTTAGTACTAGCACTCACAAATCAAGAGTTAAATGTTTAAATCAATTACACATGAAACTTTATCTTAGCTACTCAAAAATTAATATCAGTGTTCAAAGGGTTTCTTTGTTCACAAACATTCTTTCTTACAATTTCCTTCTTTTTAGCAATTTATACTCTTCCCTGACATTCATATTAACTGCCAAATGGCTCTCAACTTGGGTTACAAAAAACTGTCGCAAGAGGAGCTGTTTAAATAGGTGTGTTAGTACCTCGATTCTGTTCAGATTAAGTTAAAATTTAAAATTAATTTAAATAAATAGGAGTTAAATCCTATGTATTATCATTTACAAAAACCAGTTTAAAAAAAGTTTATGAGACAGAAAGGGAATGAAAAAGAGTACTTTGTCTACTGGTTCATTCCCCAAATGCCTCTGACAGCTTGGGTCCGGGCAGGCTGAAGCCAGGCAGAACTCCATCTACATCTCTCACATGAATATCAGGGACCCGGATAGTAGAGCCATCACCTGCCAGTTCCCAGGGTGTACACAGAGGAGGTTGGAACAGGGAGTGGAGTTGGGACTCAAACTCTTGGACTCAGATGGGATGTGGGCACCCTGAGTAAGGTTTTAATTACTACACCAAACGCCTTCGCTGCATCCATTTTTCAAAAATACATACTTCTAAGAGCTTTGTCTAAGACTTTTGCCAATCACTAACCTGCCCAGGAAAGATTTAAAAATTTAGAGGGTTCAAGAAAAGGTATAGGAAGCCACTGGTATATAGTCGTATTTCAACTATAACTCGGTAACTTTATTTGGTTCAATAAAATTGACAATCTTTCACTTCTTTTTAAACTCATAATCTGTAGTCTCTTGAAGGATTATACTCTGTTCTACAATGTTCTCATTTACCATAATGCATGGTACTGGTTTTCTAAGAAAAATAATTAAGAACCAAGTTCACTAACAATTTAATGTTCTAAATTTAAATCTCTACATATATTTTTATGTTTTTCAAACAATGGCTTGTTTTATGTGCATTCTGTTACTCTAGCCAAGGAGTGACTATTGGAAAAACCAAGACAGAAGAAAAAGACCCTAAGAAGTTAAAAAAGCAGGAAAAGGAAGAAAAAGACTTCAGGAAAAAATTTAAAGTATGTCATATTTCAATATCATACATGCCAAGATGAAAGCACTAGTGAAAAAAATTCAGTGACTTTTAAGTACTAAAATACCTGTTTTAGAGTATAATTCTCAATATTGTAGTTATCCATCACAGTGCCTTTATTTTCCACAAATGTTTTAGACTTAATTTCATCTTTATAACAAAGTGAGCTAGCATGCATTTTCAATCTTACAAATATGTAATCTGTAAGAATATGTTTGTACTTAGATATAAACACAGTTTGAAGAGTTGCTATAATGCATTAGTGAGCTTATGAACAACTTTGGTCCCTCAAAATTTTCTTGAATATTTTATAATACTTTTTGAAAACTATTTAGCAAACAAGTTCCTCATAAGTCTATCAAGAAACAGATTCACGATATGCACCAATAAATCGTTTTAATGTTTTTCTTTTTTTGTTGTTTTAGTATGATGGTGAAATTAGAGTCTTATATTCTACAACGGTTGTACACTCCTTAACTTCTAAAAAGTGGGGGACCAGGGATCTACAGGTAAAACCTGGTGAATCTCTTGAAGTTCTGCAAAACACAGATGACACCAAAGTTCTCTGCAGGAATGAAGAAGGCAAATGTAAGTACTTATTATACCTGGGCACCATACTCCAGGATCTGACAGCCAGTGCTCTGGTGATGACTCTGCCTTTAGGAACTCTCCTGGCCTTAGGCTTTGAGGGTAGCTATGGAAAATATGAAGAAACTCAAGATTTTACTCTGCTGCCATCAGTGTGTTTTATTTTAACCTCTTTTCATTTACCATCTACTAGGTGTAAACTAGGACATCCAAGGTAATTGCCAACTTAGTTCTCAAAAGGTGACCTGCTAAACACCAGCATCGTAAAATCCTTGTAGGGGTGGGCATCTGACCTACTGGTTATCCCGCTATTTGGGACCCCCACATTCTAAACTGGAAGACCTGGGTTCAGGAACGAGCTCCACTCCTAGTTCAAGTTTCCTGGAAACGCACACCCTGGGAAGCAGTAGAGGATGGCTCGGGTAATGATTTCAGGTCTCCTCCAGGAAACCTGAATGAAGTTTCTGGGTTCCATGTAAATCTGACCCAGCTGTGGTTGTCAGGAAAATTTGGGGAGTGAACTGGCAGATGGGAGCTCTCTGTTTCTCTCCTCCCCAAATAAATTGTGTGTGTGTGTGTGTGTGTGTGTGTGTGTGTGTGTGTGTGTGTGTGTGTGTGTGTAAAACAATGAACTAAACAGAAAATACTTGTGTTGGATAAAATTGCACGAACCCATCCTTGACTCACTGGTGCTGGAAACCAATGGAATCTGAGTCCTCTTGCTTAGCTTGTTCACGCCTTTGTGTACTAAAGTGAAAGCTAAAGTGCTGAAGCAGTGAGTACTTCTTGGCTTGATTCTCATGCTACACAGAATCTTGCATCTAGAATTCCCAGTTTTCTTACCTTGTAAATCAACTTGTTTTCAAATCTCCCATCTGCTGGTTCAGTCTCGAATACCTGCAGCAGCTGTGCCGGGCTAGGCTGCAGCCAGGAGCCCCAAATTGAACCTGACTGTGGGATGCAGCACAAAAAGTCCACTTTTATTTTTGTTCACATTAAAAATAAAGCTTATGTAATGTGCAAGGAAACATAATTTAAAGCTATGCTGTCCTACCTTTGAAATCAGAGAGCCAACATGGCCACCGCGCATGCACATGATCGTTGTGTGTGCAGTGCAGACTCTGAATTTGATTTTAATGGGGGAAGGATGAAATAGAGACAGGAATACGTGGAGTTTCCCAAAAACAACACAGTAATTCCAGGAAGGGGGAAATGGATCTAAAGTTATCAGGGAAGAGGTATAGTTGGTTTTTCCAAGGAAAATATAGAATGTGGCTGCAAAAGATAAAGGAAAGAGATGGTATAAAATTAAGATTTGCAGCTCACTGGAGATATTGTTGACAGAACTTTATGAGATAAAGAAAATCCCCTTGCAAGCCAACACTTGTAGGGATCTTTGGTAAGAAATGGCCTGCAGGGGCTTGTGTCATGATGCAGTAGCTGAAGCTGTAGCCTATGGTGCCAGAATCCCATAGGTATGCCAGTTCGTGTCCCAGATGCTCCACTTAGAATACGGCTCCTTGCTAATAGCCTGGGAAAATCAGTAGAGGATGGCCAAAGTGCTTAGGCCCCTACACCCATAAGGGACACCCAGATTTCCAAAACTTTAAATTTATGTGTTATGAATAACTCATTGACTATTTTAGGAAATGATGATGAAAAGAATGTGACATCTCATTAGATAAGAATCAGAGAAATAAGTTGCAGGGTTTATAGTCATGTTAAGAAATTTTTGCAAATTGTATATGGGTCAGGTGTTTGGTACAGCAATTAAATCACAACTTGGGGTACCCTCATCCCATACTAAAGAAGCTGGGCTCATGCCCCCACTCTGGCTCCAAACTGGTCTCCTGCCAGTACACACGGGATGAGGCAGCGGGGACGTGAGCCCCTGCTGCTCACACGGGAGGACTGGACTTTGTGGTAACTTAGCTCTCCCCTTTGAAAAGTAATTCCACAAAATGTCACTAGGCAAGTGGCCAAGTGAACATATCAGAAAAATGATCCCTTAGATAATTGGAGATGAACACTGCTGGGCTATCTAGATGTCATTGTCCCTCCCAGTAGAAAATAAATTCCGGCATCTATGCGCCATCTCTGGTCCTCAGGAGTGGGAGGCTATTCCTGGGCAAGTTCAGGGAGTCAGGATGGATGCTGAGCAGGGTTACCAGGACAGCGCAGGAAGCCAAATAAAAACTATCAGTAAAAAACTACTTTAACCGCAGTGCTGTCGGTTGAACATGGTGGACTAGTACATGTTCAAATGACGAGAACAAGGATGTAAGGGAGAGACCTAGGAATGTATGTAACTGCCATTTGGTTAAGCATTATTTCAAGGTGCTATTATCACACCTGCTTAATTTAACTTTTTAATGTTTTACAGATTTCTTTATTTTTATTTATTTTCTAATTTTTAAAAAGATTTCGTTTGTTTTTATTGGAAGGACAGATATACAGAAAGGAGGAGAGACAGAGAGAGGGGAAGATCTTCCATCCAATGGTTCACTCCCCAAGCGGTCGCAATGGTTGGAGCTGAACCAATCTGAAGCCAGGAGCCAGGAGCCTTTTCTGGATCTCCTAAAGCTTTGGGTCGTTTTTAACTGCTTTCCCAGGCCACAAGCAGAGAGCAGGGCCGCCCGGATTAGAACCAGCACCCATATGGGATCCTGGAATGTTCAAGGCGAGGACTTTAAACACTATGCTATCACACCAGGCCCTATTTTTAAATTTTTATCGAAAAGGCAGATATACAGAGAGAAGGAGATGGAAATATGGACAGAAAGGCCTTCTAACCGCTGATTCACTCCCCAAATGGCGACAACAGCCAGAGCTAAGCTGATCCAAAACCAGGAGCCAGAAACTTCTTCTGGGTCTCTCACATGGTGCAGGGTCCTAAGGCTTTGAGCTGTCCCCAATTGCTTGTTCAGGCCACAAGCAGGGAGCTGGGTGGGAATGGACCAGCCGGAACATGAACCAGTGCCTATATGGGATCCTAGCACATGCAAGGTGAAGATTTAGACACTGAGCTATTGTGTCGGGCCCCACTGTAATTTTTTAAAGCTTCTGCTTAATTTTTACAAGTGTCATATTTAGCCCTCTACTAAACAGGACCCTAGATATTCTTTTTTTTTTTAAAGATCTATTTATTTTTATCAAAGAATAGAGTTAGAGAGGAAAGACAGAGCAGAGACATCTCCCTTCCACTTGTCCACTCTCCCAAATGGTTACAATGCCAGAGCTGAGCCAATCTGAATCCAGGAGCCAGGAGCTTCCTCCAGGTCTCCCACATGAGTGCAGAGGCCATGGACTTGAGCCATCTTCCACTGCTTTCTTAGGCAATAGGCAGGGAGATGGATTGGAAGTAGAGCAGCTGGGACTCAAACAGGTAGCATTATGGGATGCACATGCCACAGGCAGAGAGTTAGTTTGCTAAGCCACTGCACTGGTCCCAACAGTTGATATTCTTAATTGCCTTAACATCAAATTCATATTTCACACACATCTATAGGTTTGGGTCTATTTATTGTATGGGGTTAGCCCCACCTTACATAGACCATTGCAATGGACTTTCAAATGGTAAGTCCGCCTTGATCCTTACTCTTGCCCAATCCCTGCTCCCCGCCCCCCCCCCGCACCCCCTCCCTGCCACACACATACACACCTGTAGTGCTTCTATTATTGCAAAGGCACCAAGTCTGTGGCCTAGCCAGAAAACCCTGTGATCTAACAGAAAAACCAACAGATTGCTGGTTTGCATCTGCAACTAGTACTCCACAAATACGAACTACTTCCTTGTCATTCTTCAAGTAAATGATGCTGCTTCTTCCTACCTGGTTATTTTTCTTGACATGGAATGCTCTTAACTATTCAGAACAGCTCCATTCTCAATCTAAGATTAGATGTGCTCCACTCGTCACTCCAGCCACCTCTGTACCATCTCTCCCAAGTCCACCATCCTGCTGTAATTGTCATGATCCTTTTTGGCAGTTAGTCACCCTCGGAAGACTCTGAGCTTAATACAATAGCAAGCAAATGTTCCCACAATGGCCAGCTTGTGTAGTGCCTAGCACCATGTATGGGATTTTCCCTGTGGAACAGAACCAGGTACTCAGGCGAAAGTTGGACATATGGACACCCTCAGGAAGAAGTCTATTGAATAGTTTAGCTGATGCTCTGCCCTAGCCTTAGTGCCCTGAGTTGCTTCTTGGGTGCCCTCAGAGACTGTATCTGGCAGTTCCTTATCTCTGCATCTTCTGATTAGTCCCAAAGACATTGACAGCCCAGCACTTTGGGAATTTGGCTCACTGTTCCTCTTTCCCTCATCAAAGGAAAGAAAGCATAGCTTGGTAATGATGGAAGTGAGAGGCTAATGCAGGACCCACTTCCCTTGCCATTGTGAAGTGGAATATAAGCTGCTTTCAGATACTACTACATTTGATCAGGTCTGGCCCACTAACTCCTACAGATGCAAACTCTGGAGGTTTTGAGCTCTCAAGTATATATTTCTGGCGTGTTCCCAAGTGTTTAGAATCTCTCAGTAATATTTGTGCAGATACCGTAGCTCAGTGTCTCAGAAGCTGTGAGTTTTCCCACCTCCTGTCATCAGAGAAAGATTTTCTACCAAAAAAAAAAAGTGTGGAATGAAGCAGGAACTAAGTTATTTGTGGCAAAATGTTCCCCCATTTCTTTTGGGCATCAAAGAAAGGAGACTTTAAAGATGCTTTAGATCTACTCAAATCCAAAATGTTATTAAATTTCAAAACACCCATGAACATAGAAGTATTTTTAAAAATCAGAAACTTTTTAAGTGAGTCTTATGTGAAGCTTCAGAAATAACAATTTAGACAGGCAAGACAAACATTTTTAGGAAAGTAGGAAAATTAGTTATGCTTGCAATATACACTACTTTTTTCTTCATTCTATTATATGATGAAAATGGCTCAAGGCATTTTTCCCTTGAAGTTGAATGTGGTTCAACTTGCCTAGACAAATCTATACAAAATCATTTTATTGTTTATGAATGAAATGAAACCATAATGAGTGTATTTATGTCTGGATTTTCTCACACACACAAAAAGAAATGATTAAATACTATACTGGCATTTTTACTAAGTAAAAAAGTTTTTGAAAATATTAGGATGGCTTCTGTCCTCCAAAGATCTTTTCTTTTTTAATTTCCTTGGTAATTTTAAATTTTTATTTTTAAAGGTGAGTCATTTGTCCTGAGACACATCTGCACCATTGCAAGCAAGTGTTTTAGGAAGAAATTAATGAGCACATATCGGGAGTGGGTGTTGCTTTTCTAACCAGCTCTACCCCACATGAATTTCAAAACATTTGGTTCAAGCCACTCTGTTCTGCTCTGTGAATGCGAGGTTTCCAAATAATTCCATGTGATCTGTGAGGATTCCCGATGCACTGGCACCCGCAGAGTCAGAGTGTGTACCAAACACCAGTGTCCACCGCAGAGCATGAAAAGCCTTTTTCATCTTCCCTGTTTTGTTAGTACTTTTCGTTATTGTTCCCTATGATGAATGTACCAATGATCTTCAAAAATTTGGCAGGAAAATGCACATCATTCTTTAATCCATTTTCCACTAACTTTTTCAAGTCTCCTCATACATGTGTCATGACTAAAGAGAATATGTTTCCACCACCACCAAAAAAAAAAATCATTATTAAGAAACCATACTGGAGAGATTAGACAAAGATTCAGGGTAAGTGTTTTGACATTGTCATGAATCATGCTTTTAATAGAACAAAGTTTTAGTAGAGAGTCTTTAAGATATCAGACAGCAAAAAATCTATGCCATATTAAAAGCCATTAATCTTGTAAGAATGTTCTATAATAGTAATTTAATAGCTAATGAGCCCCAAATTATCACATCATTTCAGGGAAGTAAGATATAGCAGCACAGTACTACACTGCTCTCCATCTACTTGATACAGTTTTTAAGAAAACATAAAATATTCAAATCATTAATGCCTCTGTGTTCCACACAGCAAACAACAGCAAAATAACAGAGTATTCCCTAAAACGTAAAGCTGGGGCCGGCAGGAGTGGTGGTACAGTTGGTTAAACTACCACATCCACATCAGAATCCAATTCTAATTCTGATCCAGCTCTTTGCTGATGCCCCTGGGAGGCAGGAAATAAAGCTCAAATATTTGAGTTCTTTGCACCTGCACAGTAGGCGTGGCTACAGCTTTGGCATACCCCAGCTGCTCTGTTACTGCCATTTGGAAAGTGAACCAGTGAAGGAAAATTCTGTCCCTCTTCTCCATCCAGAACTGAACAAAAACAAGCAGGTTTTTAGAAGCTTAATTTTCTGGCATAAAACATGATCTTTTTCTGTGTAACCAGATCATCACTTAGATCCCTGGTATCGGGGCTTTTGGTCTTCTAGTAATGCTCAATTTTAGTAACAGTATGTTTGTTTCATAAATGATACAATGTAAACTTTGACATTTTATATAATGGAGGGGAAAAAAAGCTGTAGGGGAAGTTCTTTCATCGTGAGTCTGGAAGGAGAGTTGAATCCAGTTGTAACTACTTAATAATAAAATTTAAAAGGTAAGTCGTACATCTAACTGTATTCAAAATACTTATTTGTAAACTACTTTTCCAATCCATGTTTACTAAGTTCTTTCTAAACAGCGTCCTGCGCGTAACATATTGAGGAAATAAGACTAAAATCAGAAGGAATCCTAAGCTTCAACTTGCAGTAGCTGAGAGAAAACAACTAAAGTTGTTATTATTTTTGTTGTTATTTTGTTTAAATGGGAGAAAAGGAAAGTTTTCAAATGATGGGAAAAAGACATGTCAGAAAGAAGTTAAGGAAAAGAAAAGTAGACAAAAACAGAAAAAACAATCATCCTTGAAGATGGATGCATTACAACTACTTTTTAGCTTCTTAAAAAATGTTACATATTTTCAAATATGTGTGAATAAAGTGAATTTCATTTTTCTTTTATAGATGGTTATGTCCTCCGGAGTTACCTGATTGACAAGTAAGCCCATTTCCTTCTACTATTATACTTGTAAAAAAAATTGTGCTTCTCATTTTTATTAAAGAAAAAAAGTGTATGTGTTTGGAAGGCAGAGCATCAGAGAGACGGAAAATAGACCTTTCTATCTGCTGATTCACTCCCCATGTACCTGCAATCACCAGGTTGGTCTAGGTGCAAGCCAGGACTCGTATCTGGGCAGCAGGGACTCAATAACCTGAGTCATTATCTCCCTAGGTGCTCATTAACAGGAAGCTGGATCAGAAGTATAGATTCCTAATATCACTAAGTAGTATGATCTACTAAACTATTATAAATAAATATAAAAATAACATGTGGGCTGTGTGCTTGGCACAGTATTGCCACTTAGGATGCCTGGGTCCATGTCAGAACACTTATGTTGTGTCCAAACTCTGTTTCTGATTCCACTTCTGTAAATGTGCACCCTAAGGAGCAGCAAATGATGGTTCAAGCCCTTGAGCCCCCATCAGCTGTATGAGAGACAGACCAGGTCC
Source organism: Ochotona curzoniae (assembly GCF_017591425.1). Taxonomy (NCBI): domain Eukaryota; kingdom Metazoa; phylum Chordata; class Mammalia; order Lagomorpha; family Ochotonidae; genus Ochotona; species Ochotona curzoniae. Next base: position 18,214,183 of record NW_024465582.1, on the reverse strand, counting down.
CAGGCTCCTGCCTGTAGCCTGCCCAGCCCCAGCTGCTGCGGGCATTGGAGGAGTGTGAGACAATGAGTTTCTTCGCCTCTCCCCATCTTTCAATACATTAACATTTTTAGATTAAAGTAAAAAGCATTCTATACTGATGCCAATATTAGAATCCATAATAAAGACTTTCCTCAAGTGCACATCTCTTAAACAGCTATAAGTCCTTCCAGCTCATGACTATACAATTCAGAGTTTTCGATATTCATTGAACTCCAGCAAACACCCAAGACAGGATAAAGGTCCTAACTTTTCATGCATTAATATTCTGTATTTCACTTGGTGATTAACGCATTTGGTTTAGCTGTGTTAATTAAAAGCCAATTCATGTCTACACAGTAGGTGCTAATGTCATCTATTTTCTATCATCTATCATCTATTATCTATTCATACCATGTAAGCTTCTAGCTTAGGTCCTTGTTGAGGATTTTTCATTAGGATGAGGCATAGTAGAGTATTATATTGCCTTTTTTGGATGCATACCAGGAAGAAAGATTGTACTCAATGATTTCTCTATTCTTATGAATAAGACGTTGTCACACTGTATCGCAGTCTGGTACCAGTATACCATTGGAGTCCCCCTAAACACTGCAAGATTCTGTCCCAAGTTCTGTCCTGTTCCAGGGTAGAAAAAAGAGTTCCATTATTGAAGTAGGCCATGTGCTAAAACAAACATTTATGGAATTCAGTATAATAAAAAATCAAGGAAGAGTCACAAAGTGCTCATTTTTAAACAATGTGACATCATCAATCAGAAAGAGGGAACACAGCGAAGGACATTGACAGCCAACAAGCAGGAAGTGAAAAGAAGAAATTATCATAATACCTTTGTTTTCAAAGCAATGATTAGAGCAATAATTATGGTGGCAAGACATGTGACTTTTTCAATGGTTTTCATCCATGAAAGGTGCAAAACTGATGAAAATGAATAGGACAGTAATCTTCATCAGGCGATCTTCTTAAATCTTTAAGAGTAAATTAAGAAAGTATACTCTGTCATTATCCTTTCACCACACACAATGCTTGCAGTGAATACTTAATAAATGTTTATTGACTGAATGACAGGGAAATCTGTCCTCTTTGCGTTTGCATCAGAGTTCTATTAGCCAAGCCCTCCCTCCATCTCAGAGCAGACACAGGGAGCTCACAACATCTACCACAGCTGGCAGAACTTTGCCAGGCCTGCTGCTGCCCACACAACAAGGCACAGAGAGAAGCCCGGACCCCAGAGAGACTGTGTCTGAGTGACAAGGCCACTTTACTCTCTGAACTTTATAACTGCCGCCTGCATTTCAAGACTATGTTCATATTTGTAACATTTTTTAAAATTTATTACTTATCTATCACTCACTCACTCTCCCTTTAGAATATAAACTGCTTAAAATCAAAGTGTGTGTCTTATTCATGTATGTGTCTCCTGGGAGACCAGAGGGACTCAAATGCTTATTGAGAAAAGTATTTCACAAAGATTCAGGACCAGACAACACCTAATATGTGTAAAAGTAGCCAAAATCACTATTATGGATGCTTATCTTTATATAATCACAGTGTTTACAGTTGCATATAAATCTCCACAACAACTCTATGATGGCTAATTACTCTATAAATAGTGTGTATGTCCTTGATGATGAATATTTATAAATCATAATTAGAAAATATAAAAAGTATGCAGCCATTTCTTGTGCATGCCAACTATTATTGTAATTCATTTCACATTTGGAATTCAAGCGAAAGTATGAATAAGTGATGTTAATAGATACAAAAATTCTTCACAATTGTGGATACGGACCCTCAATGGAATGTTGTGCATGGTTGTCTGTTCAGTTCAACGAGCATTTCTTGGAGAGCACAGCTGTGGACTAGACCACAGTAGGGTTCAAAGCTGAGCAAGGCACAGTGTGTTCTCTTGAAGCATGTTTTAGTCATTCTGTTCGCAGAGCACAACATAAGACTTAGGTCAATGAAAAAAGAAAGACGCACATGAAATTTCTTTCCACTTGCAAGCATAGAACATGTAACTTCTTACCCTTACAAACCTCTAATTGTATTATATAAAATTGTATTCTTGCTCTGCATGTTGTTCTCAAGGGAATCAGACATCTTTCTCTCAAAAGCATTCTTTTCTACTTTCACAGTGACGGAGAGATTTATGACGATATTGCTGACGGTAAGTCTTTGATGGCACTCACGGTATGGAACAGCTACTGTATACTGACTCTATACAAATCACAAAGCTAGCTTGTTAGATTAATTCAATCCTTCCAATATGATCAGGATCTGAATTGCTTAAAAATGTTAAGGAAGGTAAATGCCCTGGTAAGATGGGGAGAAAAACATCCTTTATTCACATAAGCCTGGGCAGGGAGGGGGGAATACTTTGGAAAGAGAAGTTAAAAATGTTGGTGAATTTCCCATTAGACTATGAGTCTTCATACAATTTCTTTCATCAAAATGCATAGGCATAGTGGTCAGTAAATAGTAAGAATTCTAGTGGAAGTATCATCTATGTTTAAACTTTTACCTCAGAAGTTATTCTCAAGTCAGGTGAAGGTCAGTGTAGATCCTGTTGTTCGTCTTGTGAAACATGCAGTTCTGATTCATGCAGGATACTCTTAACTTCAAAATGAATACCAAAGATTTCCATTAAAGCAATCCTGAAAGGGCAAGAGTGGGTCTCATGTTGGTAGAAAAAAAAAATCTGTCCAGAAATGTGATTAAAATTGTATGTTGAGTGAGATTAAACATTCACGCTTTCATTTAACTAGTTTTCTGTTTGTTTTTTTCTTTTTTTCTTCTTCCTTTTCGTAGAAGTCGGCATTTTTTTTCACTTGACTTCCCAAGCTTGGAACACCTAGACAGTATGTGTTCTACAACAATATTTACATTTGTGTTTTCTTTCTTCAGGTTGCATCTATGACAATGAGTAGTCGCAGCTTCCGTCTGCCTGTTGCTTTCCTTAGTTGCCAAGATGAAGGTCAAGTCTTCATAGGGTATAATAGAAAATGGAGTCACCAAATTACTTATTACCATTTCTTGTGAATTTCTGGTTATCCTTAGAAAGTTTTGAAATTTTTTATCTTAGAAAATGATCTTTCTGCCTAGTATCTCAAAAGACAGCATTAGTGACGTGTAAAAATTATAAAATATACCATGTCTGCTTTGGCCACAATACGAAGACATTACTTTTAGGCTACCAATGGACAGTGCCCCTCCTCTGCTCCAAAAAAAAAAAGAAAGAAAGAAAAAAAATCATTACAGAAAAAAATGACTATATTGTCTATAAAATCCTTAGGAAGAAAAACAAAGACTACAAAGAAGAAAACTTTAAAACTTAACCACAAGAAGGAAGACTACTGTTTATACTTTTAATTATGATTACATATTGTATTTTCTGCGCAAACCACCTATCTTTATAAAAGGAAGAGCTTTAAATATTTTTTGAAAATTATAGTAGCAGTAGTGAAATTTTTTATGCAAAGTGTATTTGTATTTGGCAATTGTGAATATGTGATAACCATCTGAATATTATGCATTCAGTATGTACATCTAACAGCAAGCTATAGAAGAATTTAAAATAAATATTCTTTTGGTACATTCACTAATTGTTAACAGTTTAATTCCATACTCTGTTTAGAGAACAATGGTAACTAGCATAGTTATAAATGAAAACTGCCCTGAAATTATGAAGAACGAAAGAATGGACCTTGAAACTAACTAATCTTTTATGACACCTCTGTCATATTAAAATTCTTTTGAAGATCTTTTTCCAGTGACCTCTACAGGATTTTTTCTACCTACACTTTTAAGAAAGGTAGTGTCTGGACTAGAGTGCTTTCTGCTTATGCATACTCATCTGCAAAGCGATCCCTGTCACCGTAAATGTGAAGCATTTGGGTTTCAAATATGAAGAACACTAAATGCCACAATACAAAATGGAAATCCCCAGCACCCAATAAACTAACATGTTAACAAACTTTTTTCTGGGTCTGGCACGGTGGTGTAACAAGCAAACCCTCTGCCTGCAGTGTCAGTATCCAGATGGGCTCAGTTAGTGTCCTGGCTGCTCCACTTCTGATCTAGCTCTCTACTTAAGACCTGGGAAATCAGCAGAGATCGGCTCAGGCCCTTGGGCCCCTGCATGCACACGGGCGACTCAGAGAAAGCTCCTGGCTCCCAACGTGAAGACTGGCTCAGCTCTGGCCATTGCAGCCATTTGAGAGGTGAACCAATGGATGAAAGATCTCTCTCTGTCTCTATAAATCTGCTGTTCAAATAAAAAATACATTTTTAAAAAATAACTCTTTTGTAACCTCTAACGTAGGAAATGAACAAATCCAAATATAGTTCTACTAATGATCCACGATTTGATAAATCATATATCCTTTCAGTGTCCTCACCTGTAAATTATGCTCCCCAATTCTCTGTTACCTGCTAGTTCAGGCTATTATAATTCTCCTACCTCAGATCCATGTTTGGAAGGTTTATGTCTAATTTTTTTTCATTTCTTGATTAAGAGTTGATGTATTACATGTTTTAGTACTTCAAGGACCTATTGGAGTTTCTACTGAACTGAAAGAATTTCAAAAAATTGTCAAGCTACTGGAGCCTTCCTAGCAATAAAATGGGACTTTTTATATTTAGGAACTCTGAAATTTGAAACTCAGCCATCAACTTCTACTGCTCACTTTCTGGGAGTCCAGGTCCCCCAGATTAGAAAATACTAACATCAAAGATTTACTTCACTCAGGAAGTAAATCTTTCTACTTCATGATTGGATTAGCTAGCATGTGTCTTCCTAAATTCTCCCACCCTACAGATTCCTCCTGTGGGCTTGCTAAGCATCAAAACCTTTCCCACCGGAAACCATGCCTTAAACCCAAAACACCTCTCCAAATACAAATCATTTCCCTCTTCCTTTTCTCACACTGTTTTCTTAAAGAGGTAGGGTTCCAGAAGACAAATGCATGTGGGAATGGATCTCAAAGACCTCCAAGGTTGAAGAATGGAACTGACTGAAGGACCAGCTGCTGTGCTCTGAAACCCAGCATCATGTTTGTGCCAGGATTCCCCCACACTGCTCAATCCAGTGTAGTGCACACTAAGATAGACTGTTCCAGAAAGATACCACAAGTCCTGGTGTTTCCAAGTTAGCGAATACAAACTAGAGTATAAGTCCCCAGTGAGCTGGGGAGTTTGTGAAGCTGCCTATCTTTCTCTTAAGTCAATTTTGAATCAGAACCTCTGGGGGAGGACACTTACAGATTCATTTTTAGAGATCTATAAATGCAAGATGGGGGCTCAGCTAGGTTTGGTTAATATCTCACCCCTGCTCATCCTTTGCCATGTTCTCAAATTCTGTTCTATCTTCTTGCAGTTTGTCTCTGTTACAATTATTATGGAAGCCTCTCTGCAATATATTACAAGTACCTTTAACTCAAAAGAATTCATGCGCCTGGCATGATGGCACAGTGGCCAAAACCCTGCCTTTCATGCATTGGTATCCCTTATGGGGTTATGTCCTAGATGCTCCACTTCCCTTCCAGCTCCCTGCCTGTGGCCTGGGAAAGCAGTCAAGGACGGCCCAAAGCTTTGGGACCCTGCACCCGGGTCGGAGGGAGACCCAGAAGAAGCTCCTGGCAACTGGCTTTAGATTGGTTTACTTCCAGCTGTTGCGGCCACCTGGGGACTGACCCAGCAGATGGAAGATCTTTTTCGCTCCTTCTCTCTGTAGATCTGCTGTTCCAATAAAAATAAATCTTTGAAAAATAAAAAAAAAAAGACTTCACAATGAACTCTTCCTCTTTTCCCCTTAAACCATTAATTTGAACTGCGGATTCCACCTCTATGACATTCAGCCTCCATTTGCTCAAACTCAAAACTCAGAAGTACCTGATTCTGTTCTTCCATTCTCCACATTCAATGAAACCTCCTTAAACAGAGTACCCAGAAAACAAGGACTCGGGCTTGTTTTTAGATTTCTCTATTTTGTGTGACATTTGAAGCCCTGCATCATACAACTGAATTTAAAAAATGATGCAGCTCCTTGTTTCTTGTTTCCCACGCCATGGGAGGAGGCTATGTGACTTGATAGGTGAGAAATGCATGTTTGATGTATTAGCATGTAGGTCTTGGTGAGCTCAGAATCACTGAAACAAAACCAAGCTTGTTGGGATAGTGTCACCAGGTGAGACTTCTGGAAACAGATGTTGAAAGCTTGAAGTACCAGATGTGTACTAGCTCAGGCTCCACATCGGTGAAAGGGAAAGAAGATTCCGCAGATGAAGGGCCATGAAGGCACCAGCGCCCGTTGAATGTTTCTTTCAGACCAAACGACAAGTCTCTTCACACTGCTCCCGCCCTGGATGGGCACTCCCGGGAAGGGAAGGATGTGCCTTTGGACAAGTTGACTCTGCACCTTGAGCGGGCCTGGAGGGAACAGACACCTGGGGGCTGAAGACAACCCTGCCCCCGCAGCTACACCTGCTTCCATCCCTACACGCAGATTGAGAGGTGAATGAGACGTTGGGGTGTTGGAACACACAATTGTGACCCCTCTGTCCAAAAATCTTACCGTTATAGTGAAGAATATAAGACAAATGATAAAGAAAGGTCCTGTTATAATGGAAATTGAAAAAACTTGAGTCTATTCTAAAGCTGATGGAAAGAAACCAGTTAAAAGGGAAAATACAAGTTACAAGAAAGGAGCAGACATTGTGGCAAATTCGGTTAAATAAAGTGCCAGCCGGAGCCCAGCCCCTCTCCTTTCATCCGGGTTTCAGCAGATATGCCTTGGGGGCAGCCAACGATGGTTCACATACTTGGGTTTCTACCACTGAAAAGGAAGAGCAGGATGCAATTTCTGCTCTTGGCTTTATCCTGACCCAGTCCTGGCTTCTGTAAGTATTTGGGAAGGGGTGGACCAGCAGATGGAAGAGCCATCCCTTTCTCTCTGTTCCCATTCCTCTCTCTATCACTTCACTTTTCAAACAAAGCTTTAAAAATTTATACAATAGGGCTCAGCATGGTAGCCCAGTGGCTAAAGTCCTCGCCTTGCATGTAACAGGATCCCATATGGATACTGATTCTAGTCCTTTTGGCCCCCACTTCCCATCCAGCACCCTGCTTGTGGCCTGGGAAAGCAGCCAAGGACGACCCAAAACTTGGGACCCTGCACCCACATGGGAGACCCAGAAGAAGCTCCTGGTTCCTGGCTTCGGATGGCTCAGCTCCAGCTGTTGCAGCCACTTGGGTAGTAAATCATCAGACAGAAGATCTTTGTCTCTTCTTCTCTCTATATATCTGATTTTCCAATTTTTAAAAAAAAGGCTTTATTTTAAGAAGAAGACTTTAAAAATGTATACAGGATAAAATATAATCAAGAAATGTTTCTTAATAAAAGCTTTGGAAAGAAACAGACTTAAAAATTTTTTAAAAATTTTTCCTTAGCAACTTATTTTCTATTAATACATGTGAAATGCTAACCATTTATTCTGGACATACGAGAAGGATTCCACTGCTACCTGCTATTATTGTTATGACTAATCTTTAAATCCCTACTGATATCATCTATTTTGTGAGAATCAAGTAAAATAGGTAAGGATTTATTTTCTGCCTTCTATTTGAGATTATGTAATCTTAAGCAACATTCTCAACTTTCCTAAAACTCAATATCTTCATTGACAAAATAAGCATGTATCTACTGTATAGGCTCACTGTACAAATGAATTGAAGCATGTGCTTTAGTCCATGAGCCTTTTATGCAGAGTCTGAGGCAGGCTGACCGTCGTTATCTCCTTTCTCAGTCATTTATTATACATCCTGACCATGTCCACTCAGGGGAATCCTGTTGAGATGTACATTATTTCAATGATGCTGAACTTCCTGTGAGTCCCAGTTATTTTCCTGCTGATATTTGAAAGTAATAAAGAAACCCATACTAATAAATACAACCAAAACCATAAAATAATTTATAACAATAGCATATATAAACTAGTTAGGTCCATTCCTATGTCTGAGTTTTAGGTTACAAGGGGTCCATCTTTTTTTATTTTTTTATTTGTGTCTGATATTCTTTACAACTTCATTACAGGTAGAAAGTTCTGGTTTTCATAATACAGGCATCTGTTTTCTAATTCAGTGACAGTTTTCATTCTGCTTCTTTGTGGAAAACAATAAGCTATAGTATGTGCCTTCTACGAAAGCGATGTGGGGCTCAGGTGCAGTCTTCAGCTTTATCTGCAAAGTTGGCAAAGTAATAGATGGTCAACAAGTACTTCTCATCCTTGAGGGGTTCATTTACATTTAGCAATTCCTCTATAGCTTCCTACTGCTTGTTCACTTTCCAAAGTTTTCCAACTGTCAGAAATATGTTTATGGGGATAGCATTATGGCATAGTGGATTAAGCCGCCAGCTTTCAACTGGCATCCCATGTTAGTGTGCTGGTTTGAGTCACAGCTGCTCTACTCCCAATCATGCTCCCTAGTAACCCACCAGGGAAAACAGCAGAGGGTGGCCTAAGCATCAGGGCCACTGCCACCCATGCGGGAGAGCCAGATGGAGTTTCAGGTTCATGGCTTTGAGTTGGCCCATTCATGGCATTGTGACCATATAGGAAGTAACTCAGTGGCTGAGAGATCGCTCACTGTCTCTTTCTCAGTAACTGGCTTCCAAACAAATAAAATATATGCTGTTCTGGTTATTTCAATGTGTTTTCTCTGGGTTTTTATTTTTTTCTCACATAAGTCAGGCTTTCCTAATTTTCTTTAATTTATCTTGGTATATACTAGACATCATAGATAATTATTCTAGAATTGGATACTGTCTTTTTTTAAATGAGTTTAGCTTCCCGTATTTGTTGGTTTTAGGGTTTGTTAAGTATGCTTGCGGGAGCTCCTAGTGCAGGACCAGTGATCCTTTGCCCCCGTTTACAGCCCTTTTGATGCCTCAATGATAACCCTTAAAGTATGACCTTCTCAAGTTTTGCAGGTGAATGCCAGCATACTCACCGAAGCCTCCATATCCTGGTTAAAATCTATACCTCTAGAATTTCCATTCAGATCAAAGCCCCCACATGCCACTCTCTGCCAAGTCTCACAGCTTCCCCCAACGCTAGTCCAGCTTAAACTCCAGCCCCTTAAGCAAGGGCATCCATGTGCCCACTTCCAGAGCCTCCGTATGCCCATTACTGTGGGTGAGTCCCTCATCTCTGGGATCTGTTCGATAATCATTTCTGCATAATTGATAGAATCACAAATTCTTCACTTGGTGACTGGGATTGTTGCACAGCAGGTTAAATCGCGGCTTGGGAGGACCAGCATCTCGTATTGAACCCACTCCCATCCACCTCCAATCTAGCTTCCTGCTGATGTAGCTGGGAAGACGGCAGACAGTGGGCCAAGCACCTAGACCCCTGACACCCAAAACAGAGACTTAATGGGGTTCCTAGCTGGTGGCTAACACCAACTGTTATGGGCATTTGGTATTTGGGGAGTTAACCATCAGATGGAAGATCTCGTGTGTGTGTGTGTGTGTGTGTGTGTGTGTGTGTGTGTGTGTGTAAAAGATTAGCTTATTTGTATTTGAAAGGCAGATGTTACAGAGTAAGCAGAAGTAACAGAGGGATCTTCCGTCTGTTGGTTAATTCCCCAAATGACCATGATGGCCAGAGCTGAGCTAACCTGAAGCTGGATGCCAGGGGCTTTTTCCAAGTTTCCCACATGGGTGCACAGCCCAAGGACTTAGACAATCCTCTTTGCTTTCCCAAGCCACAATCAGAAAGCTGGATCGGAAGTGGAACAACCAGGACATGGACCTGCTTGCAGAGCGGCACCACAGGGCGGAGGAGCTTGCTGTGCTACCACGCCAGTCCCTCTGTGTCTCTGACACTCTGCCTTTCAAACAAGTAAATCTTAAAAAAAAAAAAAAAAAAAACCCTCACTTGAAAAAAACTAGTCCATATCTAATAGCCACTTTATTTGTCTGATCGTTAACATCTAAAATTATTGGGGGATAATCGTTTTTATTTCTACTGATTCTTCTTCACCAAGACCTTTCCAGGTGAGTTTCTGAATCTGCTTGAATTGGAGCAGCTCCTTGGAGCTGATGGAGGGCTTTGTTTCTGGAGAATTTGTAATTGCCATTGATGGAAGCCAGGGGGCACTACCAACCCGGCTCCACGTTGGCTTGTCTCTAGGATCCCTGTTTTGTGCGGGAATCCACTTCTGCCTTTGTACCTTGTGCAGTGGTGACTTCATGCTATTAGCATTCGCCCCCAGATAGCCTCATTTTTTCCACTTGTTTACTAACTCAGAGTTCTTCACAGTAAGTGAGTAGTGATTTCGGTATCCTAATTTGTTTCTAATTTTTTTTTTGATGATGATGATGAAGATGATGATGAAGAGTTTTGGGGATTTTATAAAATTTCCCAAAGCAGAGTCGAAAAGAAAAAAAGATCTTGATGTCTATTCACCAGATGAGCGCTGGCCGTGTGTTTCAGTCAGGTAGGTTTTACCGGCAGGAGCTGTGGAGGTGTTCTCACGGAAGAGGGTGATGGCTACAGGCTGGCAGTGTCTCCCGCACCCCCCAGGATGTCTCCTCTATGCACACGGCTATATCCTATGTCCAGTTAAGTGGACTTAAAGAGCGTAACGTACACGTGGCTTAGAACAACTCTGGCAAGACAACTGGGGGGTGATAATAGGAACGCAAGCGTAAGTTAGCTCTTCATTTCCCACGGAAACCCACGTCCAGCCACAATGCTAAGTCCCTTTTCACTGCTTATCCTTTACTATGATCTAGGTCTATAATCTTCTCTGAAACGTTAGCTAATAATACAAAGCTGTTAGATTAGTAAAAATACTTTAAAAATAAGCAGTCACAAGGGGAAAATAATTTTCTATATTTTTTTTTTCTGTGATGCTAGAATTCACGTAGTATTGAATCCATTCCCTGGCAAAAGGAATGGCTTTTCAGCAACAGACAAAAAGGCACATCAGTGGGAATACAGTGGTATTTCCTGCTATAAGTTAAACTCAAGGCGGGAGGATAATACTAAAACTCAGGTTTGTAGGAAAAAAAACCTTGAAGACGTGGGAATTATGTCCAGCTAGGTGGCTAGACAGATGTTTCTAGCATGAATTCAGCCTCTGGTGTTTGTTAAGTATTATTCAGTGTTGATCTACAGAAGGAACTACTCTTTTCTGTACCACCGCAGCCAAAAAAGTATCAAAGAACAAACATCCTTATCCGTAAACATCTTCCCTATTAAAAGCCGACGTCGTATGAAAATCAATGTTGTTCCTGGAAATGAAATTTTGAAAGGATTTAATCAGAAGCACGCAGATGTTGCCACATGTAATCCTTTTACATCAGCAAGACATTAAAATACTTTGACCGACTATGAAAAAGTCATTGATATTTCTTGCAGAGGTTCGCAGGATGTGGCTTCCCATTAGCCTGGTAACAATCAGATACGTAAAAAAGATTCAATCTAAACTCTTTTCCCTTAAGGTAAGTGTGATCATAATAATTAGGAAAGCTATTGCTTCCCCCAAAAAACTGGTGGGGCAAGATTTCCTTGTATTCCCAGAAGATCATGCTGAAGTTCCAATGTGCTGAGGTTGACAGCAGACCCAGGAGGACGGCTGACCAGGGAGAGAAGGATTCTAAATCCAGGGGGAGAGCAGAGCGGCAGAGTGAGGCAGTCCTGAACTTCTGGATTGTCTATTCTCGTTTAACTTCAGGGGGAAAAATATCTTGAAGGTTTAGAAAAATTACCTGAACGAAAATAATCATAAAGTCCTAATAAAAAGTTAGAAACTAAATATTAAAAAAAAATTTCACAATTTTGCTCCTGAAAACAATGCCAACTGCGAATAGCTGCTGTGTAAACTTGCCTATGTGACCACTGAAAAGTGACGGTGGCAGCGTTTGATAAGCTGCTGCTCTCAGATACTTGGTGTTGAAGTGACTTTGAGAGTTGGCTGAACATTGTGCCTTTCAAAAACTTGTGTGTGGGGAAACTACCTGATGGTAGGCAATATGGACTTTTATTAGATTATGTTCTAAAAGAACTTCTATGCAATCGATGGATGGGATTGTGGCAAGGTTGAGAAGCTGCAGCGGATGGAGATCTTGCATGTCTCACTCAGCACTGTGAGTTACCGACCACTAAATCCCGATATCCAAACTTCCTGCAATGAGACTACTAGCTAGCTGGATCACACGTTCTCTAATAAGAAATTTAAACACAATGAAACAGACAGCCTATTGCTTTTATTTGTGTCATTTGCAAATAGCGAAAATGAACCACTTTTGTTTAATCTTTTATTTTTAAAAGATACATAGATGTATTCAGAGTACATGTGCAAATGTTCTTTATGAAGAGGGGCGGATAATTTTGATAGATCCATTGCTTCATAAATTATTATAATCAAATCTTTACAACTGCTTTAGAATGACGAACCAAAAATTTTTAAGATAGCTTACTTTAAAAAATTGCACAGGTCAAAATTTGCTTTAGAACAAGTACAGTGAGGAAAGGAAGCATAGAAAAATCCTCAGAATTCTATCACCAGAGACAATTTTGACATTCTAGTCCCTATGTGCCTAGAGTTTATCAGTCTCTAAGTCTACCTCTTTCACAAACGGGTCTATTCCTTACTTAAAATTGTTTTCATGGGGGGCTTTTATATACAATTGCAAATTGTTTAAAATGAAACTTAGGTGAGATTTTTGGGATGGAGTTAAAATCGAACAGAACAACATTAAGAAAACAACCTTCTGCTGTGATCAAGAACGAATCCTGATCATTAATCCTGGGTGGGGTTATACCAGTTGTTCAACTCAGTCCACTGCTTGTCATTTTAATGGCCTTTTTCTAGACAGTACATGTGTGGTTTAGCTAGGGAGGCAAGTTACCGAGAAATAGCCTGACCAAACTGTGTGGGTTTCGACTTGGCTTCATCTTCCTGTGACACAGGCAACAAAGCAGGCAGAGCAAAGGGAACTACGCTGCTAACAGCTTATTATTTCTGTAGAACATTTTAATCATATTCCAAGCTGATAAAAGCTGGTTAATAACCTAGAACTACTATTATTAATTCCATACAACACAATAGAGAAGAGAAACCAGAGCGGGACTAGCAAGGAAAGCATTGTTTTCCAAATCAAGGAGCTGTCTTTCTGAGAGGTGTTCTTGCACCCAATATCATGGAACATTGTTTTTATCAATGACTAACAGTACTAGAAAAAATGTTCATTGACACAGCAAACGAAAGCAAGCTGGGAAATGAAAACTAAGAAGAGGAAGTTACGTTCTCCAGGACCAGATTAGGACCAAAATAAAATTGGAGAAGTAACGAGGAGTCAACACCATGAGTGGGCTGAAAGAAGGGCCAGTAATTGGCAAGTGTCCCAGAGATAGCAGAGTTGTCAACAAGTAACAAGCTGCCTGGAATCAAGCATGGAGTGCTGGAATTTCAACAGCAAATGTAACATTGTGAAATAGGGTCCTTACTAAAGCTTAGCTAAAAGTGGAGTGCCATTTGCAGACACTAAGAACTTGTTCTTTTTTGTTTTTCTTCTTTTACCAGGAATGCAATTCCACTTCACAGAAAAGATGACTACTTTTTTTCTTCTAGAAGAGATGGAGTCATTGAACAATGGTTTTTAAATAGGCATGCACAATTATGAAGATAACTGGATTCAGGCTCTTTATGTGCCTCCGTGATTGAAAAATGAATCAGCTACATTCAACTTTCACAAAGACTAACAGAAAAAACTGAAGCTGAATTGCATTAGGAAGGAGTTAGTATAGAATTGACAGGGATAAAAAAAATAGTGAATAAGAGTGGGAACAGTGGTAAGAAACTGATAGAATGTCCATGGTTTCACTGCTACTTTTCTGTAAGAGTGAACTGTGGTCAAACACTGGGGATGAGATAGAAAAATCTTAAATATGCTGGTGAGACTTCAAGTTTTGTGATTTCTGTTTTATGCAGTCACTAGAACAATTTGCACCAAGACTTTAAGGCAAGCTTTTATTACTGTTCTTCAAACTGTTCTTGTCATAACAAAAGTAAGGTCATTTTCAAATGGAAGTGTAGTGTTCGCAGCAGCAGGAGTCTGAACACCAATCTGGTAAGAAAGAACCTAAAATACATAAACAGAAGCTAGCATGTAAGCAAACCCTGCTGATACTTTTTCTTAGATGCACCTTTATTTTTTCTTTCCAAACTTTTGGTTTACAAATGACATATGTACACACACACACACACACACACACACACACACACATTAACTTTGAACGTTTAAAACAAGCTCTGTAAACAAGCATAAGAAATACATAGGCAATTCCACAACTGAGGAAGAAAAACTAATGAACATTTTGAAATATATCTTCTCAAACCTTTTCTGTGTACAAAATAATTTTATAATGTATAATTTTAATTTGTTTTAAATGCTTACAAAAAATTGTGTGATCTCTTGCTTGATTGAATACGATAAACATGATTTCGTATCAGTTTAGTTTTACATCGTCTTTTGAAATGGCCATTGTAGTTTATGTAATTTTTATACCTTTGGTTATCTAAGTATTTTTGCTTGTTCACTATTATTAGCAGCTGCAAAAAAAAAAAAAAAAAAAAACCTCTAGCACTTATTATTATTTTTTTCCAGCAAGAAGAGCATTGGAACAAAGAATCCAGGGCATGAACTCATCCAATAACTATTTACTCATACTCAATTGGGGTGGGCGTTGCATTTACTGGCAGTTGCCTTTCCTGGTAAAGAGAAGTGGTTAAGGGTGGATCTCCACTTTCAGTCTCACAGAATTGTAAGACGCATGGAGGAAGAAGGAGCACCAAAATGCCCACCTTCTTGCAGAGAACATCTGGTTCCAGACCAGGCTGCTAGGTCAGGGGGCAGGTGTGTATATTATGTATCAACGAACACCTACAAGTTCACAACGGCTAGACAAAGTACGAACTCATAACTGTCCACAGACCAGAGCCAGGACTAAGACTTTGGCCACCTCTGCTCGTTTCCCTGAGAAGTAACCGCGTCGCGGGGTCTCCTGGCGCGGGGCGCACGGGGCAACTTCCCCCTAACTGCTTCCACCTGGAGGACCTCCCCAGGCGGAGCGTGGCGTTGGAGATTAAGGGCGAGGCTGCTGAGCGCCGTGGTCCGAGCGAGGGTGGAAGACAAAACTTCGTGCCGTGTTAACTTGGTTGTCTCCACCCAGCTCGGGATTTACGGGAGACTACACCATGCAAGGTGCCTGTTCTAAAGATCGTCTCCCTGAGTCAATCAGGAAGCGCGGCCGTGGCTGCCAGGGCTTAGAGAGAGCCCACGGGAGAAGCCGCTCCGAGCAGGTGGCCTCAGCCCGGCCTCCTCCTCCTCCTCCTCCGCCGCCGCCCCCGGCTCGCCTCGGCCGGAGGACGCTGGTTTCCGCGGCAGACGGAGGGGAAGCATCCTCCACGCCGCACACTCCATCAATGGGATTCCCCTCGTGGGAAACGTCCCCTCCCGGAGGCCGTGCCCTCGCGCGGCCAGGCCCGTCGCCGCCGCGCCTTCCTCCGCCCAGGGCGGGCGCCACGAGCTCCTCCCCGAGCCCGGGTGGACGCGGCGCTCCCTCGGCGCCCCGAGCGCAGCCGGCACCACCCGCCGCCGAGAGGGCGGGCGCGGCGCGCGGGGAGGGGAAGGGGTTCTCGCGCGATTGGGCGAGGTTTCCGGTGTTGTGACTGAAACCCGTCAATATGGCGGCGATCGGCCGCGGCCGCTCTCTCAAGAACCTCCGAATACGAGGTGAGCCCGCTGCAGCCCTCACTCCTCAGCTCTCTGGGCTCCCGCCACCCCTGGCCCTTGCCTTTCCCTGGCCCTGTGTGTGTGTGTTTGCGCGCGCGCGTGTGTGTGCGGAGTGGAGGGGACGAGCCCGGGCGCTGGCCCGAGCCGGGGGAGTCCCCCGCTGGCCTGCGAGCCAATGTTAATTGGGGTTTGTGTGTCTGTTTGGCGCAGGGCGGAATGACAGCGGCGAGGAGAACGTTCCGCTGGATCTGACCCGAGGTAACGCGGGGCGCCCAGTGCGCGGCGAGGGCGCGCTGCTGGGGAGGAGCTGGACTCGGGGCCGGAGGACACGGGGGAGAGAACCGGGGAAGCCGAGGCAGGGGCGGGCCCCGCCGCGCGGGACCGGCGGTGGAGTGAGGGGCACAGCCCGGGAGCCCGGCCGGGCCCGCCTCGCTGGACCCATCCCCCTTCCCGGGGCTCGCTTCTTTCGCCCCAAGTCCTTCTCCGGGCCTCGAGAGTGCTGGCGGGCGCGGGGGAGCCCCGGGAGGCGTTGGCGGAGCCGGCCACCCCCTGGCTGGGACTGGTGGCCCCCTGGTTGGGAATGCAGAAGGGTGGGGGGGTGGGAGGGGGTGGGCGTCAGGCAGCGGTTTATCCTAAATCCTGGAGCCCCTGCAGCCGACCCCTGGGGCCGGCCCGAGGGAGGCGGAGGTTGTTATTTAGGTGGCAGGAGGATGTTTGAGGGAAGAGAGACCACATCCTGCCCTCCCCGTCTCCCGGAGCCAAAGCCGGACCTGGCTGGCTGGCTCGCTTGGGGCTGAAAGCGTGCTTCGCTTTTTCTTTCTGCACCGCCCAGGGGTCGTGCGGGGGGAACCTCCGGCATCGGGAACTCGGTCATTACTACTGCGTGTCTGGTTTACGCTGTATTTTCCGTCTGTTTCTGTTTCCCGGGCGGCTGGGACCGTACTTAGCCAAAGACCGCCCCCTCGCCCTGCTGCAGGTTCATTGTTTACCTTCTGCAGCGGAGACGTGTTTGTTTACATCTTCGGAACTGGGTATACACCAGGCTTGTGTTTTTAAGGACCCGATACGGCCACCAGCCAGTATCTTTTGATAACGGGGACCTTATTGGGGTTTCATCCGACAGGGTCTGAAGTTGAAGGCTTCGTAGTTACGTACTCATTGGGAGAGTCTTTTTTTTTTTTTTTTGTCCTCCACGGTATAAACAGGATTTGGTCGTCTGGTTTCTGACCAAGTCGTATCTCGTAGCAGCTGTAGCTAGCTTGCATTGTAACCTGGTTCAGCTGCGCTCGTTGAGATCGGTTGAAACACTTGTAGGAAGTTTTAAGTCGTGGTCGACATTCGATATACGATCGATTTATTATTTAACCCTATGTTGTATTCGACGTGTCACGATCATTGTTAACCCCTTAGTTAACCACGGGCTCACTGTTGGGACGTACCACTGAATTGAAGGCATAATGCATTCTCTCATTTGTTTTATGTTGTGTATAGTAATGTCAGATAGCTTTATAAACTGAAAGGCCAGTTCATGTAGCTACAAGAATGCTTTTTTTTTTTTTTTGTAACAGCATTTTATTCTGAAACTTAAGGAACTTGGCTTTGGGTTAGACCAGTGTTTGTGAAGGCACGAGAGTTGGAGAAGTACAGGAGAGCAGGGTTTGAGAACTGAAAACGTCACTAATTAAGATCACCCGTGCGCTAATTTGGAACAGGTTTTCAGCAGCTAGATGTGGTGAATCAGTGTCAGAACATGTAAAGCTCTTGGCTTTTGTGCGACTATTTGGAAACTTTATCATATGTGACACACTTAAAAGGAAAAACATTCTACATAAACTTGTAAACAAAAATAGGGCTAATTCTTACAGACCTGACATAATTTAACATTCCAAATTAGTAACAGACGGGGCTTATTAGTGATTTTATACACACACACACACACACACACACACACACAAGCATGCGTGCTTTAGATGGAGTTGGAAAGTGCAGGGAGGTCAGTTTGTGCATTAAAAACCGACTTGGATCTGGTTCATGTCAAAGTTTTGGGTTGTATGAGAGCTTGTGTGCAAGTTGGGTGCCTTTGGTTTACTCCAGTTTTAATGACGTACACATGCAGCTCTGCATATTTGCTATTTGAAATGCTATATTCCCTAAGAATTTAAAAATACTTCATGTTCATAGGCGTGTCCAGGATTACATGAAAAGTACGGAGAATGCTGTTTCTGCTTGCACTGGCAAAATATATTTCAGTTTGGAATAAAATGTACATGGTTAGTTTGGAACGGATTTCAAAAGTGATTCACAACTAGATATGGGAGGTTATATGAGAACTCCATTCCTAAATCATAAGTGCAGAATAAAAAAAAATCTGAGCTAGATCCGTTATATAGTGATGCTGTTGTTGAGAGAAGCTACTGTTCTGACATTTCATTGTCGGAGGAAAGCTTGTGCGTCTAGTGCGAAGAAAGTCCGTGAGGAATTAAACCGTAGAAATAATTTGAGAACTGTGGGCAGTCTGCGTTCTCCGAGGGGCAGCTGTTTGTGGATTGAATTACAACATGTAACAAGATAAGGTTCGGGCAGCCGAAATTGTTTGTTAAGGCACTATTTGTTCTTACTATGATTGTTATCATGTTGTCTCTGAGAAGCTTATCCTGTAGGTAGGTAACAGTCATTATCCACTACAGTTGGAGTGACTGTAATCCTTTAGGGAATGTCAGTGTTTGCCATAGTTAGCCATCGGACGGGCTAGCCGTGAAGTCAAGGGCTGGAACCTCAGCTGGAGTTGTTAATAAGTGGGTGATTTGGGGCAGGTTATTTGACTTTGTCTAAATCGTTCCATTTTCATCTCCCAAAGGAAACTTCAAAGGGTTATTAGAAATCGGAGAAACACATCAGGTAATTCCCAGTTGAAAGTCCTCAGTTACAGGATCAGATACTTTGTAATGTAACGCTTCTCCTGCCTTCCTGCCTTTTGAGATCAGGATTCCATTAGAACTATATCAGAACTGTTCTGAATAGTACCAACCTGCTAATAACCAATAAGGACTGTTGCTATTCCAGCTTCATTTCGTTGAGACATAGTACTGTAATTTGATAGGACTGTAATTCGTTGAGTTCCTGAGTATAATAACTATAACGAGAGGCCTCTAAAACAGAGCGCCTGTTATGTGTTTGCGGTAAAATGTAGGATTTCATCTTATGGAAGCTTGGAATGTTTCTGTAATCTCAGCATTTTTTAGTGGAGGTGCCTAAGCTAGCCTGACAGGCCGGGTGAGGCCCCCTGCTGTTCCAAGGTGCTTTGATTCTGGTGCTGTGCTAGTGCTGTGTTTCCACTGGGAGTTCCTCAGATAACAATGTTGATGGTAATTCTGACCTAGGACCAGAATTTTGTTATATTAGGTTTCACAGACAACCTGTTGATAATTTTTTGCTTTCAGTTTTGTTCACATAGCTACTTCTGTTTAATTTGTGGAAGTTCCTGGTATTTGCTATTGATATCATTAAATGCTGTCTCTGTGTTGCCTGCCAAAATGTACTTTGAAACCCAGCTGCCTCCCTTAGCAACTTCAGCTGCAAAAATTATCCTGTAAAGGCCCTGTGCGGTAGCCTAGTGTCTGAGGTCCTTGCCTTGAAAGCACCAGGATCCTGCATGGACGCCGGTTCTAATCCCGGCGGCCCCGCTTCCCATCTAACACCATGCTTAAAAGGGTGGCCTGGGAAAGCAGTCGAGGACGGCCCACGGACTTGGGACCCTGCACCTGCGTGGGAGACCTGGAGGAAGCTCCTGGCTGCTGGGTTCAGACCGGATCAGCTCTGGCCATTGCAGTCACGTGGGGAGTGAATCAATGGACAGAAGGTCTTCCCCTGTCTTTTCTTCTCTCTGTATATCTGACTTTCCAACAAAAATAAGTAAATCTTTTTTAAAAATTATCCAATTAAAAATACACACACACAGTTCAGTAGTGTGTCTCTTCCTGGTACTGAATAGCTTGAAAGGACACAATGTTCTTTATTTTATGTGTCCTGCTAGTATAATTTATGACTATTGTATGAAGTGAATGCTTAAACATGGACACCTGGGTTCAAATAGTTATTAAAATATTTGTTAAAAGTACTATTAAGTTTTATAATATCTTGTTATTTCTGATAGGAATAAAGTTGACTTTCTTAGTGTAACAACTAAAATAGTAGAATGTCTTCTGAAATGCGGTAGATTTCAATATTAGTTTTTTTTCTTATTCTAGTTAAGCCCTCATTTCAGTAGGTGAAAATGTTAAATATGTACCTATTTGAGTTGCTAAAGAAATACAAGTGAGAAAGGTGTTGCACCCTGTTGAGCAGGTTGTTGTAACAGACATGAAGATGTGCTTGCAGTTGGGTCAGTTCATGTGGGGGAAGAATGATCAGCTGGTTTGTGGAGGATTGGAGAGGTCTCAGGGCTGTACTGTCCTAAGAGTGGACACGGCAGAAGGAAATACGGGGTTCTCCAGGGAGTATGGCACACCTTGGAGAGGGGCGAGGCGGAAGGTAGAGGAGTTGACCAGGACCAGGTGCAGGACCAGGGCATTGGCTGTAGAATGAAGCCAACTAGGTGTTAGAATTGAACTAATTCCTTTGTTTCCCTCAGATTGCCAGCTGACTTTGTTATGCCCCTGTTCTGTGTGGGGAGCCTTTAATTCTTTATTGAGAAGGTAGAGGCTGTTCGACACGGAATCTCTAATCTCTCTCGTACTTCTGTTGCCTTGAGTCAGAAAATAAAGCTTCTCTATTCCTTTCCTAGGGGAATTTAGAAAGGAATGTTGTGCTCCTAATACTGTTTCTTATAAAATTAAAATCTTGGTTTGTTCCTTCCCCTCAGCTTGGGTTTTCTCGTGCTCACCAGGCGTTTGTTTAATCCTTCCTGCAGACCAGGTGCTGGGTTGAGGGTGGGAGATACGGAATGGTAAAGGTGGGACTTGAAACGGTTGGGTTTCTATAGGGTCAGCAGGGGGAATTGCTTGTCCTAACTCCATGACTTCTATTTTACTTTTTAAAAAGATTTATTGATATAAAAGGTGGGGGTGGGGAGGAGGCGGTGGGAAAGAGGGGGAATCCTCCCCGCCCGCTGGCTTATTCTCTGAAAGTCTGCAAGTGGTAGTGTGGGCCCGATGGAAGCCAGAGGCCAGGGCCACCCTGCTCCGTACGCCAGTAGGACGTCGGACAGAAACAGTGGCTGTGACTAGACTGGGATGTCAGTTCAGCACAAGTGCTGACTTGACCTGTTATGCCATGGTTTTCTTTTTTTAGCCACTATAGTATAACATAACACTTTCCCAGTGCTGAAAATATTTTTAAAATATGTCGTCTTTAAGTGTTTGCTAGGAACCTCTTGTAAAAATCATTGGCAGATATCAGATTCTTACTCTACTGTTACAGCTGTTACTGTTTTAATTGTTTTATGCTATACACTTAATGTTCAGCAGGGCTGTCTTAACCCTGTTGTGCAGCGGAGAATGTGGGGTTTGAAGGTGAGTGATAAGGCTAGTGAGTGAGTGATAAGTGTTTGGCAATCGTATAATAGCATTTGTCCCCTTGTATCCCAAAGTGACCCTGCTTTTCTCCTCCATTGCCCCATGTTAAAGCTGGAAGCCACATGCTTACCCTCTTAATTCTTTTGAGAAATTTGTTCCCATTTGCCTCTAAAATATCTGTTGTATCTGCATTCAGTCTCTCCTATTCCCATTGTCATCGGGTTCACATGCTCATTATCTCATTTGAGTGACAGGAAAATCATCTGTTTTCTCTCTCATTCCCTGTGCTGTGTGGTTGTCAGGATTATTTCCATGAAATCTAAAACTGAACCTGTTCTTTCCTTAACAAAACGTAGGGCCCGAGCTGTGGCATAGTGGGCTAAGCCTACAGTGCTGGCATCTCTTATGGACTCAGGTTCTGTTCCAACCACTTCACTTCCCATCCAGCTCCCTGAACGTGGCCTGGGAGAGCAGTGTAAGATGGCTCCAGCGCTGGGGGTCCTGCCTCCCACGTGGGAGTCCTAGAAGCAACTCATGGCTCCTGACTTCTGATCGGCTCAGTTGCGGCCATTGCCGCCATTTCTGGAGTAACTCAGCTGATGGAAAATCTGTCTGTCCTCTCTCTGCGAATCTGCATTTCAAATAAATTAAAAACAAAAACATTTACACTTCTGCTTTATAGACTCATTTTGTTTACAAAGTCTGAACTTCTTAAATAGGTTTACTGACTTGGCATTATAACTTACTCCTGTATTTCTTGTGTACCATGATCCTAAGCACATCGTCCGGAATGATCTGTCTGCATAGCTCTCCCGTGTAATGTGCTTTTTCCTGCAGGTCTCCCTTCTTCCTGCACGCAGTGTCCATCTAAAGCACCAAACTCCACTTTGCTTAAAGACTTTTTGTTCTTCCTTGACAATGGCATGCCAGTTTCTGCTCCCCTGACCTTGCATAGTTGTTTTCTCTGTCTAGAATTCGTTTTGGAGCACTCTGTCATAGAAATCGTAATTCTTTAAGGTTAAGGTCACTTGCCACCTCTAAGAATTCTTTATCTTCCCAGTGGGGATGTATTGCTTGCTGCTATACTTTTCTAAATCTTTTTAAAAGATTTCTTCTCAGAAACCATTGTATTGTTCTACTGTCTGTCCATGTCTATCCCCTTCACTCGAGCTCCAGCTTCTGGAGGGCAGGATCCTTCCTTACCCATGACCATAGTCCCCTTACCTCCCAACACACACCCTGAAACTAGGCAGATGAGTTCATTGAAGAGTGGAGAGAGAGTGGGAAGAGGGGTGGTATAGCATTAAGGCCAATAGCAGCAAATGCACTTGGCAGCTCTGAAGGCCTGGGACATTGATGCCCTGAAGTGGACAAGCCATTCTTCAAGGAGGAATGGTAATGACATCGAATGCACACCTTGAATTTTGGGTTGTAGTGTTGCCAGAGATATGTGAGGTAGAAGGGACGCTTAACAGTGGTAGTTTTAAACTTATGGTCTGATTGTTCTCTGCATAGTGTTGAGAAAGAATGTAAATGGAGAAGGAGTTAAGGATTTGAATGTTTGATGAGAAGATGATCAAGGTGTGTGTCTCGGTGTAGTACTGGCTGAGAAGATGGGGCCATGCGGAGAGGAAAGCAGGAAGCCGGTGAGGGAGAGGGCTGTGCCCGCTGAAGTGCAGGAGCTGGGGACAACGCTGCCTAGGCTGCAGGTGACACGGCTTGCCTTTTAACCTCTCTGGGCTTTCATTTCCTCACCTGTAAAATGCGTAATGCCTAAAAACTGTTGCACTTTCACCTTTGGTCTTTGTGATTCTCAGATGTCACTACAGGATATTAAAAGGTTAAAAAGAAAGCCTTTATAGCCTTGTTAAAGCTCTGTAAGAAGTATTCCCATAAACAATAATGAATACATGTAGGAGTGGTGGTATTTCATAGCACTTTAAATGTAAATTACAGTCAACTCTCAATTTCCTTTTAAGTGATCCATCTGCTGTGACTTGCCGCCTCCTCCCGGGTCTCGGGCTGCTGAAAGCAGGGCTGTGACAAGCACAGCGGGCTGAGGGAATGGCTTGCATGCCTGAGTGTCTGTTCCTCTGATGATCACCAAGCAAACACATTCCACTTTCAGTTACGTGTACATGAAAGTGAGTAATGGGGAAGCGGTGCTGAATGTAAGCTCCTAGTGCTTGTTTATGTGCGATTTGGGAAGATCGCAGAGTCTCCCTGCCCTCACCCTGTAGGAGAAGGCTTCATTTTGTATGATTTTCCTTCATACGTCAAGTGTTAGCATTACTTTTTATTTCCTAAGCAGGTATTGCTGGAGTGGTGGGAGAAAGCACACAGGTTGAGATGTTTATTAGGTGACATGTGAGAATCATTGAGAGTTGATGTGTTTTGCATCCGTCTTCTGTTTTGTATTTTGTTTTTTTGAATAACGCCTTAAGAGTTCTTTCTCTAATATAAATATAATTGATAAAACTCTGCAGATGCCAAAATAAGCTGAAAATTAATACTAGCAAAATATAACAATCATCTAGCTTAAAAAAAAAAAGTAGAAAGAAAAACTAAGCATAGGTACAGTTTTCATTTCCTGTTAGTCTTCCATCCAGGTAGATGACAGATCCCAAGCAGTGTATCTGGGAAGGATGAAATTCATACAGAATAAAGGTGAGGAGATGCCAGCGCTTCAAACATATCTTATTTAAGGAGTCAGTTGAATTTAATAGGAAATATAAAAGTTTTTAAAACCTTAATTGCCCAGGGCCCAGCACCTAGTGGCTAAATCCATACCTTGTATCACCAGAATACCATATGGGCCCTAGTTTCTTTCCTGGCTGTTCCACTTCCCATCCAGCTCCCTGCTTGTGGCCTGGGAAAGCAGTAGTGGATGGCCCAAAGCCTTGGGTCCCTGCACCTACATGGGACCCAGAGGAGGCTCCTGGCTCCTAGCTTTTGGGTTGGTTGGACTCCAGCTATTCTGGCCAATTGGGGAGTGAACCAGTGGATAGAAGATTTGTATCTCTCCTTTCTGCAAATCTGACTTTCCAGTAAAAATAAATAAATCTTAAAAAGTAAGCAAACAAACAAAAACCCCTTAATTACCTAGAGTTAAAGAATTTGTAACTTCTTTCCGTGCCTGGTATAAGACAATTAAGATTTGAAGTACCTACTGTTATGAAGATGATAAAAATAGCTGGAGGAATTCAGAAGAAAAAAAGGTGATAGATAATGTTAGGTTCTAAATGCACTTAAAGTTCCTAAAATTTTTCCGTTGTTACATGCAGCTCATTCCTGCAGCCAAGTCCTCTATTCACGATGTTTACCACAAGCCAAAATCCCAGACGCAGCAAGGTGCTTAGTAGGTCTTTTATTCCAGCAGGGTAGGAACGGGATCAGGGGTGGAGGGGGAGGAAACTGGAAGGGACAGGTCTGCCATGGCAGGATGGGGACTCCCAGGGCAGGGGAAGGGATAAGATGGAGGGGGATGGAGAAGAGCCAGGTAAGAAGGGAAGGGAAGAGAGGGGGAAGCTGAAGGAAGGGGCTGTGTGGGCACTGTGCTGGCCCCAGGGACTGGGCACTGAGATGATCTGAGCCACAGGTAGGTGGTGGAGACTGGGGGGTGGGATTCTCAGGTGAGGAGCCGGGGTACATCTGATTGGTGCATAAGCGGAATGGCGCCAGTTTCAGGATCTGTGGGGAAAGCAGGAAATGGCGCCGGGTCCAAGATGGCATGTTCCAGTCATTCCTCACAGATAAGGCATGAACTGGAAGGAAGAGTCATGGAAGTGGTGACCCCTGCTAAGACCTTCACGAAAGGGTAACGTTTTCATGGCTTGAGAACTCCAGACCAGCATCCTAAAAATCGTAATTTTGAAACTGTATTCCTGGTAAGTTAGAGTGTTAGGATGTTTATAAAAAGCTGATAGGAAGTTTTTCCTCTGTAAATGTCTTAACTAGCGAAGACCAATTATATTTCACTCTTGCGTCCTTCTGACACTTGGCAATGCTGAATTGGATTGAGAGAACTGAGACAAGATGTGGAACGGTTGTGCCCTTGTGACTGTAAACATGTAAATGCCGGCATTCTAAACCCCTGGACAAATGATTTTTTTCTTCCTTGCTCTGAGGTACGTGACTGTGCAGCTCATTAATATTGTTAATGGAGGGTAATTTATCAAATTCATTTCTGTATGTAGTCTGGAAATACAGACTGACTGCATGTGGAATGTGTGATATCTTTGTTAAACATGTAGCCTAACAGTGGGGCAGGATATTTGAAATTAAGATGAACCTAAAATACATAGAATGTTTCAGTAATGAACCCAGACATCCCAGCGCAACCCTCTAGTGTCTTGGGTAGAGGATAAATAGTGTTTAAGGGAGAACGTTATTGCTATATTAGAGCAGGGAAACAAAACTTGAGTTGGAATTTGCGTTGATTTTAATAACCTTTCCTTTGTATCCATTGTAACTTTATGTGTTTCTTACAATGACTAGAAAGTGAAGAAACACAGAAATTATAAACAGACGATTGTTGATTTATGAGTAGTTACTGAAAAACAAAATTGCTTGCCAGATAAAGTGTAACTATTTTAGATATGTGCACATACTTATTTTGGTCCAGTAGTTTTACATTATTGGAAGGGCAGAGTTACAGGAAAGGAGAGACTGAGATCTTCCATCACTGACAACTCCTCAGATGCTTGCACTGGTTGGAGGAGTGGGAGCAGTCGGAAGGCAGGAGCCCAGAACTCCATCCCAGGCTCCTCATCCAGTGGGTGGCAGGGGCCCAAGGACTTGGGCCATCTTCCTCTGCGTCCCAGGTGCCTTAGGGAGCTGGAATTAGGCAGAACAGTAGAGACTTGAGTGAGTACTCACAAGGAATGTTGGCATCTCGGGCAATGGCTTAACCAGCTGTCGCAGGACGCCAGTGCTGTAAGTCACATCTTTAAATAGTATTGTTGGGACTGGCATGTGGCCTGGCAGATACAGCCCATGACTGTGACATTAGCATCCTGTATGGACACTGGTTCAGTCCCAGCTGCTCTACTTCCAATCCAGCTCACTGCTAAAATGGCCTGGGAAAAACAGCAGAAGATGTTCCGCCCAAAAGGGAGACCTGAATAGCTCTTGCAGCCCCTGCTTTCAGCCTGGCCCAGCCCAGGCTGTTGTGGCCTTCTCGGGGAGTGAACCTAGATTTGAAGAATTAATCTTGTCTATGCTTCTCCATTTCCCCCTGTAAGTCTGACTTTCAAATACATAAATAAGTAAATCAAAGAAAGTATTCGTAATTTCTGTAAATATTGGTCCTTCCTCACGCGCTGGAACTTTTAATTGCCCTGATCTTTCCATCAGTTCTATGATGTATTCTCTAACATTTGCTCTATTACCATCACCACCTCCTCTTATCAAGGAAAACAAACAAGCAAACAAATAATGAAGGGAGGAGTGTTTCAGGGGCTGGAAGTGCATGCCCTGGCTGATGAGCTGCAACCGTGGAGCTGCGTGGGGAGGGAATGCTGGGTGGCAAGTGAAATATTATGGAACTCTTCATTTGCATTTTAGACTTTAACCGTATCTGTCACATGTGATTTTAGTATACAATCATAATAGGATGCTTGGACATCAATAGCCGCTTCCTGTTTTGCTTATTTAATATGACTTATGGCCATATGATTAGGGCCATATTTTTATAAAATTATTACTTTAGTGACAAAATTTGATGCAAGATTCTTATGTCATTAGTTTCTGTATATCATTTATTTAAATGACACTGTTGAATGAGTTAACTTTTTCAGTTAGAATGGCTTGAATATAAAATCACCTTAGGTTTTAAAAAGAATGTTCAAAACTTTTCTCCTTTCTTGTGGAAGATGTTAATGCTTCGTGTCCATGTTTCAACTTTGCTTTGAGTAATACATTGGTGTTTTCCTTTATAAAGAGAAGTTATTTGCAAATTATTTGTTCTTAAAAGGGGGGGGAAATATGATTTAGAAATTTTAGGGTATTTTCCTCATGTAGTCCCCTCCCATGTGGAAGTGGTCCAGGGCCAGCTTCCATGAGGGAAGGGTCTGCTAGACTTTCTCTTGACAATAAAACCTGGAAAAAAAATTTTTTTTAATATTTTGAAGTATGGAAGTTGCTTTTCATTATATAACTTTTTTTTTTAAAGGTTTATTTATTTCAAAGGGAGAGTTACAGGGGTAGGGAAAGAGATCTATTCCATCTGCTGGTTTACTTCCCAGATGGCTGTGACGACTGGTGCTGGGCCAGGTGCTGAAGCTGGGCGTCAGGAGCCTCATTGGCGTCTCCCATGTGGATGTCTAGATCCAACCATGTAGGCCACCTTCTGCAGCTTGCCTAGGCACATTAGCAGGGAGCTGAATTTGATCCTGTCTGGAAGTTACATATACATCAGTAATTGTATTGAGTAAAAGTCCACAGGAGAAAATGTGTGATTGAGAAGAAATCTGTTGTCACTAAATATTCAACTTAAGGGTATCTGAATATGCATGGATTTGAGGAGATTATGTGTTTCTAGACATCATGTTCATTTTAAAACGTACTGGGGAAAGCTACTTTTTTCTTTGCCCTCCCGTTCTACACAGGAATGTTCAGTACCAGATGATTGCCACGACTAGGTCATTTAGAGTGATTACTTTATAGAGCAGCTGTGTTAACTGGTAGGTTAGCAGAAAATGTAGTAAAAGTGTCTCTAGTTGGTGCTGGTTCTCTTAAGATGAGTCTCATTGTTTACTGATGTTTACAGCTGTAGTAAATGTGATCACTCTCATCCTGCTGTGTGTTATGGGTGAGTCTTAGCCTTTCCTCCTGTATTGATGCCGTCACCTGTACGTGGGGCAGAGAGGTGGACCGAAGCTCCCGTCCGCTGGTCACTTCCAGGATGCCCCACATTGGCCAGGGCTGGGCCCAGGAGTGGAGCTGGGAGTTGGGAATCTAGGTACCCCACAAAGCTGCTGGCACTCATCTCCTTTAACCATCACCTGTTGCCTCCTATGATGTGCCTTGACAGAAAGTTGGCCTAGGGAGCCAGGACCAGGAACCGAACCCAGGGACTCGGATATGGGCATTTTTTTAAAAATTTTATTTTGTAATAATGATTACATGGTTGATCAGGGTGGGAAGGATTGAGATTTAGGGAAAATTGGTTGGACTCACTGCTTCCAAAATTGCTATTTATTGTTGTTCCTGGGGGAAGAGGAGAGACGAAGGGGGAAACCACTCACGACTTCCCACACGTCCCAGTACCGAGGGATGAGGAACCGCCACCTCACATCAATGCAGAGTCTCAGTGTGCACATATTCCGAGGGGTCTGTCCAAGTGGCGTGGATAGTTCTGAAATGCTGCTGATTTCTGTGCACTTTTTATAATCTTTCCAAAACAGTGTTGAACAGAGAAGATAAATGATACTGTGACTAAATGAGTGTTCTGTGTTAGAGTATTGATTCAGAACCGTCAGTAAGGAAGTTATTAACTGAGATCAGAAATGTAAATTGAAAAAAAATTTTTTGTTTAATTGAAGGTTGCAAAGAGAAAGGGAGTGACGGAGCTTTAGTCTGCTAGTTTATTCCCCAGGTGCCTGCAGTGGTCAGTCCTGGGCCAGGTGAGGTGACCGGTGGGAGCTGCTTCTCAGGCTCTCATGTGGGTATACAAGGGACCCAAACGTTTGGGCCGTCTTCCCCTGCTTGTCCCTCACTACTGGCAAGGAGTTGAATTGGAAGCGGGCAGTCAGAATTCACAAGCTCATGCCCACTAGAGTTGCAGGCTCAGGCAGCAACTTTACCCACTGTGCCACAGTGCTGGCCCCCTAAAATGTACATTTTAAACTTTTTGGTAAATTAATTTTTAGAACTGTTATTTCCTTTTTAGAAAAGTTTAACTTTTTTTAAAAAAGATTTATTTCTTTGAAGGCAAGTTGTGGGTGTTGGGAAGGAAGATCATCTATCATCTGGTTCACTTCCCAAATGGCTGGGACTGGGTCGGACCAAATCCCGGAGCCAGCTGTGTCTTCTGACTCTCCTGTGTGGGTGCGGGGTCCCAAGCACTGGGATTGTTTTCTTCTGCTTGCCTAGCTGCACAGCAGAGAGCTGGGTCTAAAGTGGAGTAGCCAGGCCTCGAACTGGTGCTCATGTGGGATGCTGGCATTGAAGGCAATGGCTTTATTTGCTGCACCACAATGCCAGGCTTGCTGAAGTTTTTTAAATTAAGAGGCAGGTCACTGCTGGTCACTCCTCAAATAGCCATGACTGCTCCAGGTTGAGTCCAGGAGCCTGGAACTCCATCCAGGTCTCCTGCTTAGGTAGCAGGGGCCCCAGTACTTGGGCTAATTTGTATTGCTTTTCCAGTATAATTTTGTCTGTATGACTAGCATCTACATTATGAGTATTGAGTTTTTTTCTTGGAGTAAGGGAAGACAATGTTTTATGACCCTATGTAACATGTGCTGTTCTCTTAAAATTTTTTAAAGGTTTATCTGTTTTATTGGAAAGGCAGATTTACAGAGAGGAGAGACAAAGATCTTTCATCCACAGCTTTACTCCCCAAAAGGTTGCAATGGCTGGAGCTGAGCTGATCCAAAGCCAGCAGCCGAGAGCTTCTTTTGGGTCTCCCACACGGGTGCAGGGTCCCATGGCTTTGGGCCGTCCTTGACTGCTTTCCCAGGCCACAGCAGGGAGCTGGAAGGGAAGTGGGGCTGCTAGGACATGAAGCTGTTCTTATATTGGATGCTGATGGTTGGAGATGGAAGATGAGCCAATTGAGCCAACACATTGGTCCTGTTTTAATTCTTGTTTCATTTCTTTCAGCTGTCACTTTAGATTGCAAGTATTTTTTAAAAAATAAATTTATTTTCATTTTATTCGAATAGAGAGATGGAGTAACATACCTTCCACCTGCTGGTTCGTTCTCCAAATGCCCGAGTTCAAGTGTTGTGTGTTGAGAACAGGAACCTACCCACTGAGCTAGTCTTTGTGGGATTACTAAGCAGCGCTGCCTCTGACAGCCCAGCCCTCTGGGAATAAACAGACCTGGTGACTAGGGGATTGCTGTCCCGGCCTCCAGATTGCAGTGATTATTCCCAAATTTCATAGGTTTTTTTTTTTTTTTTTGTACTGTGAAATGGAAATGTAACTGGACTTTTGTTAGTATTGCATAAAATACAAAAAGAACTGTTTGGCTTGTCTTTAGAATTGGAGCTTGAGAAATAATCACCTCCACATTGGCATCAGATTGGGGGACTTGTAGGTTGAGTGTTTGGCACAGCTGTTAAGATTCTACGTGAGGCACCTGGCATCCCTGATTCTAACGTCACTTCTGCTTCCTGCTAATGCACTAATGCACACCTGGAAAGGACTGGGTGAGGGCTCAGGTACTTTGGTCCTTGCTGCCCATGATGGTACTGAATTGAGTTCTGGCTGTTGGCTTGGGCTTCACCCAAATCCTGATTGGATTTGAGTGGGCTTTGGGGAGTAAAACAATAGGTGTAAATTCTACCCATCTGTCTTTCAAAAACATATACTCAAAAAATGTTTTTTAATCAGGGAAATCAATCCATTAGAATATTCACTAGAAAGAATACATGAGCACCTGCTCTATTCTTGGCACTCTATTCAATGCTAAATGTTGTGTATGCATGACAGAATGTTGCTTTCGGGCCTGGTATGGTGGCCTAGTGGCTAAAGTCCTTGCCTTGCACGTGCCAGGATCCCATATGGGTGCCGGTTTAATCCCAGCAGCTCCACTTCCCATCCAGCTCCCTGCTTGTGGCCTGGGAAAGCAGTCAAGGGCAGCCCAAAGCCTTGGGACCCTGCATCTGTGTGGGATACCCGGAAGAAGTTCCTGGATCCTGGCTTCGGATCAGCATAGCATTGGCCATTGTGCTCACTTGGGGAGTGAATCATTGGACGGCAGATCTTCCTGTCTCTCCTCCTCTTTGTATATTTGACTTTGCAATAAAAATCAATCAATAAATAAATCTTTTTTAAAAATGTTGCTTTCAGCAGACTACTCCTGTGTGCTATTTGGTTGCAAGTATCATTTAGTCCCTGGCTGTCTCCATGATAATTTTCATTTCCTTACTCACCATATTTGGTGAAATGACTTCTTGTTGGTCATTTTTAATCCTGCTTTATGTGCAGGGACTCTGTAGCCTACTGTATTCTGTCTGGATTATATTCCCTATAATATTTGTGTGACTGAATCCCTGACTTTATTTAACTCTGTCAAATATCTCCATCAGTGAGGCCATCTCCGGCCATCCTACTCGCTGTAATCACCCTCATTTCCCATTCTTCTGAATTGGCTTTTTCTTTCCCAGTGCTTGTCACTACTAATGTAATAGTGTGTGCTTATTGACTCATTAGCATGTTAAGTGTTGTATTCACCATACCATTCTTGGTGCCTGGGACCCCCAATACATTGTATGTGCTGGATAAATATTTGTTGATTGTAAAAATGAGTTAAAATTGTGTTTTAATTAAGTTTTCAAATTTTCAATTCTTATTCAGCATCTTCACCATAGAGCTTAGGTACATCGGAGTTACTACTTTAAACGTACTAAATTAATCTAAGAAGCTTTCATTATTTCCCTTCTGGGTTCAGAATACTACTTTAATTGGGCCAAATAGGATACTCAAGAGACGTTCTAACCTCTTTGCTTGTCCTTATTCTACAGGTCAAGTTTGTAGCCTGACAGTAATGATTTTATCTCTGAAATACTTACACTGGCATCCTGTATGGGCACTGCTTCCTGCCTGGTGCACTTCTGATCCAGTTCTCTACTAATGCACCTGGGAAAGCAAAAGAGGGGGCCCAAGTGCTTGGACCCTTGCACCCACATGGGAGACCCGGCAGAAACTCCTGGCTTCCAGCTGGCCCAGCTCTGGCACTATGGCCATTTGGGGAGTCAATCAGCCAATGGAAGGTCTCTGTCTCTTTTGTCTCTCTTACACTTCTAAGTAAATAAAATAAATTTTAAGTATTATTTTACTTATTTGAAAGGGAAAGAAAGGGAGAGAGAACGATGAATAGGGAGCTAGATTGGAAGTGAAACAGCGGGACTGGCAGCAGTAGCTCTCAGGCAGCGGTTAAGCTGCATTCCCCCATGTGGAGTCTTAGTTTCTGCTCCAGATGCTCTGATGTTTCCATTTAGATGTTAAATCTATCCTTGGAGTATGAGAAATACAGACAGTGTAAGAATGGGTCAAGTTATTGTTACATTGGTTTGTAATGCTTTCTTAATTCTTTATTCTGAGTAAAAATTATTTTTCTAAATTTATTTTTTTCCATGATAGACTTTTGTAGGTATATAGGAATATCCCACTTTCTCCCTAGTCAATTTCCCCCAACTTCCCCTCCCACTGTTTCCCCCCTATTATTACAGCAGGGGAGACCTTTAGTAACCCTTGCAAGTGTAACATTTTGCTAATTAAATGCATCATGGCATTGTAGGTGTAGACAAAAGAGAAAATCTAAGTGAAAATCGACAAACTTTTACCATTTTCTCATGAGAATCTTTCCCTTTATACCACTGCTCTTCTGCCTAACACCAAGATACGTGGGCTTGGAGTGTTTTAGAATTGATTTTTCTTTCTTGAAACTTAAACACAATGAATGGCTTATATGCAAATTTTGGGGAAATTCTTTCATTTCTCATCTTTACGTACTTTTTGTGTTCTCCATTTTAAAAGTGAATGTATCTCTGTAGTCTGTTCTCAGCATTTTGATTTTCAGCCCAATTATTGCGACTACAAAAGTTATTCTTACTTTTCTGTGGATGAACGTTTATTCATTTAATAAGTATTGCTTAATTTTATGTGCCAAGCAATGTCCTGATTTTTTAAAAAGAGATTATGGCATAAATACAGTTACAAATTTGGGAAAGTAAAATAAAAAAATCGACAATGGCCAATACTTGGTTGCTGCTGTGGCAGAAGCTTATGCTGGAGTTTCAGCTTGTTTGCCAAAACTAACAAGTATTTATGGTTAATCAATTACAGGAAGTATTATTGAATGTCTGCGTGTTGTTTTCTTAATGAAGGGATGTTTTGCACTTTTAACCAATAAATAAAGATGATTTAACTAGTTCTTTTTAACTGTTAGTATTTCTCAGAGAAAGCGTTACTGGCGAGGGGCATCCCCTCATCAGGGGCGTTAAAAGAGCCTGACATAAATTTGAAAAAGTTTAGGGAAAATTTGACTAATGATTTGACTTTAACAAGAAATATTTGTTAGATGCAAATGCTGGAGTGTGATCTAAGCAGTTGAATCCTGTTGTCTGTGTGTGAGTTTAATGCCTGGAGGTAGCGTGGCTGCATTTCTTAACTGATGCTGGTACTTAACATTTATCCCTTGGCCCGACCTCTGTGGTATTAAGGCTTGCACCAGAAAATGGCATTATGGGTTGGTTGTACAGCATTGTGGTGGATGGTCGGTGGTGTGGAGTCTGACTGCTCAAGCTGAGCCAGAGTTAGCAGTAACTTTCCAGAGCACTCAGTGTGAGAAGGTGTTCTACAGAAGAGATCTCTGTAAGAGTTAGACCAGCTGAGACCTGCGCAGTAGCCTAGTGGCTAAAGTCCCCACCTTGAAACTGCTGGGAATCCCATATGGGTGCCGGTCCCAACTGTTCCATTTCCTCTCCAGCTCTCTGCTTGTGGCCTGGG
The DNA here is from genome assembly GCF_017591425.1 of Ochotona curzoniae. NCBI lineage: Eukaryota > Metazoa > Chordata > Mammalia > Lagomorpha > Ochotonidae > Ochotona > Ochotona curzoniae. Next base: position 18,180,148 of record NW_024465582.1, on the reverse strand, counting down.
AAAGCAGTCAAGGACGACCCAAAGCTTGGAACCCTGCACCCATGCGGGAGACCAAGAAGCAGCTCCTGGCTCCAGGCTTCAGATCAGCTCAGCTCTGGCCATTGGGGCTAATTGGGGATTTGGGATTGAACCAAGGGACAGAAGATTTTTCTGTCTTTCCCTCTCTCTCTGTATATCTGCCTTTCCAATAAAAATAAATAATTTTTTTTTAAAAAAAGGAAGTTAGATCAGCTTTGGCATTTTGATGGCGTTCAGAGAACAACTTGAGATAAGCTAGTTGTTTTCTTCCAACTGACTTTATTGTGCTTGGCATACACAAATAAGAACTGCAAATTATGAAAAAAAAAATCTTAGTTTTTCAGACCTTACCCGTTTAATTTGCACAGGTCTGGTTTAGCTTTAGTTTGCTTTCATATACTGAGACAATATGTTCTTAAGTCAATTTTGGTTTTTAAGCAAAATCCTATTTTGCTTTAGAAATTAGCAGTTTACACCTTTATTCCTGTAAGTCATATCTGGTTTCAAATTCTTATTCCATATTTTGAAAGCAAGTATTAGACATGCTGCTTAACTTTCCGAGTCCAAGTTTTATTTATGGGAAGGGCTAAAAAATGTGTATGTTAAGATTAATGTAAATGTTAAACGAGAAAATTTGTTCCAAGACCCCAGTGCAATGTTGGGGAAATGCTTAGGTGAGCGTTCAGGAAAGTGTGAGTCTATAAATGATAGTTACTCATCTTTCTTTTGATCACAGACATTGTGATTTTTTGTGGTTTCTTGCCATTGTAAACACTGGTTTTACGCGCAGTCTTGGAGACGAATCCTGGCGTTTATGTGTGAGTTTCTCTGTGTCCCATCGCTGGGTGAGTAAGCGTGGGGTTAGCATAGCCAGAGAGTGTCTGCCCGTCTGTGCGTCTTTCCTTCACGGTAGCAGTGTGTAAGGACTACCGGTGGTCTTTGAAAATCTTCATCTCAAGTGTCAACAAGCAAATAGAGCAAATTCGAGAAAAAGGTATAGTTAACCCTCACATATCCCTTAGTGTACAGCAAGCTTTGCAAAAAGATGGGGCAGTCTTACTTCATTGGTGGATCCTTTCATGTTTTTAGGGATAAGTAGAAGGCAGGTCCCAGGTTATGTTCTTTCCATTTGCAAATTCATTCATATGTATTTTGAAAGGAAAAGGATTGCTTAAATCTGCAGCCACAGGCCATTCATACACTAAACAAACAGTAAACCATTCCCTCCTCCTCCTGCCCCCTCCCCACTTTTGTTTCTAAAGAGTTTCTTTATTTGAGTTTACACAGATCTTCCATCCGCTGATTTACTCCTCAGATGGCCACAACAGCTGGTCTGGTGGGAAGCCAGGAGCTCAGTGTGCAGGCAGGCAGCTTGACGCACCCATTAGGCTATGATGCTGGCCCCTATAGCAAATTCTTGACATTAGCTAGTAGTTAAGGTTCACATTCTCCTGATTATCTACATTAAGCAGAATAACACTGTTTTTATTTTTTTAATATGAGGCGAAAAAAGCTCCGTTAAAATGCTTTTATTTATAGATAATTTGTTTTCTGTCTATACTAACAATTTCTGTTTTGTCTAAATAGTTTGCATAATATGTGAATTTTTTGAACATTCTGGTTTTAAGTACTTGGCATCTTTGAATAATTCCAAAATAATCCTCCATTCTTATATTTTTGAATATTACATCTCTCCTCTCTTCTGTTGTTATCTCCTTGAGGAAGTTATTAGATGTGTGGTGGACACTCATTATGTTTCTTTTTAAATACCTGGGTGTACAGCGTCTCTTTTCCCGAGGGGCTCAGTTCTGTATAACTTAACCTTCAAATGTATCATTTACCGCATTGATTCTTTGGCTAGGTTTTTATCCCTCCTACTGAATTGTTTCAACTACAGTATTTCTTTTTCTTTCTTTCTTTCTTTCTTTCTTTTTTTTTTTTTAAGATTTGTTTGTTTTTATTGGAAAAGGCAGATTTACAGAGAGAAGGAGAGACAGAAAAAGATCTCCATCTACTACTTCACTCTCCAAGTGGCTGCAACAGTCAGAGCTGAGTTGATCCAAAGTCAGGAGTCAGGGACTTCCTCTGGATCTCCCACAGGTGCAGGGGCCCAAGGCTTTGGGCCCTCCTGGACTGCTTTCCCAGGCCACAGCAGGGAGCTGGAAAGGAAGTGGAGCAGTTGGGATACAAACAAGTGCCTTTATGGGATCCTGGCATGTGCAAGGGGAGGATTTAGCCACTGATCCATTATGCCCAACCCTGCAGTATTGCTTTTGAAATTCTTCTGGAACTTTTTTTTTTTTTTTAAGATTTATTTTATTTTCTTGAAAAGCAGAGTCTTACACACACACACACACACACACACACACACACACTGATTATCCTAAAATGGACAAAGTTTTGTAATATCTTGCTTGAATAATATAAACTGCTAAGTTTAAATAATAATAAAAAGATTTGTTTGAAAAGCAGACGCACACACACACACACACACACACGCACACATGCACACACTATCCCAGTGACCTCAGTGGGGAAACACACAGGTTTTGTCCCCAATAGCTGCAGTGACTGAGGCTTCTTTGGGGTCCCCAATTTGAGAGCAGGGGCCCCTGCAGTTGGGCCATCTGCTGCTGCTTTTCCCAGGCCATTATTAGTGAGAGATTGGAAATGGAGAGGTTGGGGCTTCAATGGGCACATGATGCCTCAGGTGGTAGCTTTACACACTAAGCCACAGTGCTGGCCCCCTCATTGAATCTTGAAAAAAACATTTTTTTAAATTGTCCTCTTGATGCTTGTATTTTTGGCCCTCTTCCCTCTAAGTTGTGGCTTGTAACTCTGACTTCCTGTTACATTGTAACTAGGATTTGATTGGTCAGTGGTTAAGTTCGTGTATGTATGACTGCTTTGGTGCTGCCTTTAAGTAGCTGAAGTGGACTGTGTGGCTTTCAAGGTCTTTAGTGCCATGGTGTTGCCTTTTATGCAACAAGTTTGCTAATTATTTCATTGTTTTCATTATTGGATGGTCCTGATACTTAAGGTCCTTTTAGATATTTAGTGTTTGTTTGTCATGGCTCATTTTGCTGTATCCTTCTGAGTTTGTGGGTTTTGGTTGATTACTGGTGTTTACTAGGTGACTCGAGCTATGGTGCTTCCCTAGTTGGGTGTGTGGATACTGGGGCTGGTGAGAGGTGCGGTGGGAGACACTGCTGGTTGAATTTGTCTGTTTACTGCCTGGGAGAAGTATAGACTAAATTCTCATGTTGATGTTTTTTTGAAGCACACAAAAGGGTATGTGTTCCACAGCCCCGTTTTTATTTCAGAGCCCCAGCTTTACCCATTGCTGAATCGGTCTGCCTCTGTTGGATGAGTGTTCTAATTCACCTTTTCTCTTAGGATGTCATCTTTGCTAAGATCCTGACTTAGCATGTAATGGACTCCTTTCTGGCTCTGGGTCAGGTTAGACCAAACTCCTCATGTAATGATTCTAAGCTCTAAAAGTGGGATTTCCAAAGCAGAGTTTCTGAAACAGCAGTGTTGTGTTTGAGGTCCCAAAGAACACATTATCATAATCCCCCCCCCTCCCCCGTCACCATGATTACTCATGGCAGAAGACTATGAAGGGAAATCAGCATAAGGAAAAGATGCATGGCGAGCAAAATCTGGGGGAAACCAAGTGCAAAATTCTGGGGTCTTTGTTCTTTGGAGAACACAGGACATGCCTGCTTCCCTCAAGCATTGGACTGTGAAAGCACGTGAAGTGCTGTCTGCCAGGGAGTGAGCTTGGAGGTTCAGCCATGAGGTTTTCAGGGAGGGTTTGTCAAGCAGGCCATCTACCAGGCAGGTGATGGCGTCCTCAGCTCACAGAAAGGAGGCAAGCAGTCAGTGTAAAGCATGTGCTTTGTATGAATAGAACTCTCCCAAGAGTCAAGTTCCCATATGCCAATCAAGGGTCAGTTCGCAGGTAGACTTGCCTTTTGTTTTGTTTGATTTATTGGTTTAACTGGGAAAGTCAGAGAGAGAGAGGGAGAGGCAGTTCTTCTAGCTGCTGGTTCACTCTTTAGATGGCGTCCATGGTCAGAGCTGGGCTGGTCCGAACCTGAATTCGGGAACCTCCTCCACATCTCCCTTGTGGGTGCAGTGACCCAAGGACTTTTCCTCCATTGCTTTTCCAGGCCACTAGCGGGGAGCTGGAGCAGGAAGTGGAGCGGCTGGGACATGTACTGGCACGCATGGGGGCTGTTGGTGCCACAGTGGGAGGATTAGCGTGTTAAGCCACTGCACTGGCCCCTGCAAATTAACCTTTTTTAAGGATAAGTAATTAGGTCAGGTGGCTATGTTTTCTTTTTCTGCCCAAGTGTGCAAATGAACCACATGGGGACCTTGTTTTAATGAGTCATATTAAACAGATTTATGTGGGGGTGAGTTGAATATTCTTTATTTCTTACATGCTCCTAGGCACTTCCCATGTTGGTTGTCCGGAGGAACACCTTTAGGGACCAGGTAGTTTTTTTTGAGAGTTTAGTGTCTTTTCTTTCCATTTGTATTTTTTATCCTAAACACCAAAGATTTTTATTCTGAAGTGGTAGAAAAATTCTTTGTTATGGTTAAGTTCTTTGATAGCTGACTATTTTGGAGTAATATGGTTTGCTTAACTTTGTCCAACTTACAAAGCAGGCTTTTAATTTGCACTCACTGATTGGATTCCTGCCACCCGTCCGGGAGGCCTGAACCTGAGTTCTTGTTTCTGTCTTTGGCCTGGCCCCTTCCTGACCATGACGGGTGTTAGGGGAGTGCACAGGGAGGCTCTATTTTTCTGTCTTGCTCTCTTTCAAATAACCACATTTTAAAAGAATAAACACAGAAAAATAAATGAAATTCAGTAGATGTTGGGTGAAGGAAAGAAATAATGTCTCAGAATAAGAAGCAGGCCAAAGCATTATTTTTTTTTAAAGATTTATTATTATTATTATTATTATTATTTTTTCATTGGAAAGGCGGATATACAGAGAGGAGAGACAGAGAGGAAGATCTTCCTTCCGATGATTCACTCCCCAAGTGAGCGCAACGGGCCGATACTATGCCGATCCGAAGCCAGGAGCCTCTTCCGGGTCTCCCACGCGGGTGCAGGGTTCCCAATGCTTTGGGCTGTCCTCTGCTGCTTTCCCAGGCCACAGGCAGGGAGCTGGAAGGGAAGCGGGGCTGCCGGGATTAGAACCCGGCGCCCATATGGGATCCCGGGCGTGCAAGGCGAGGACCTTTAACCACTTGCGCCACCGCGCCGGGCCCCAAAGCATTATTTTTAAGATATGAAAGAGACAACTAATGAAAGACCGAAGATCCATGAGAAATGGTGAATGCGATGGGATAAACATCAAATAATCAACCAGATAATGTGCAGTTATAGACTGCTAGGGCTGGGGAAGGCACACACTGTTAGGATAGGCAGAACGTGTTGTAGACTGTAATGTTCTGCATAGGAAAGAATGAAGGGTGCACTGGGAGTCCTGCTGCTGAGCTTCCAGTGTCATTACTACTGCTGATACTTGTATGACTTTAGACAGCAGTGTCCCTGAGCCTCATTTATGAAAACAGGAACATGGGGGACTAACATGGTGGTTCTGCAAGTTAACCCTCTGCCTGTGGCACTGGCTTCCCTTATGGGCACTAACTCCCTGCTTACGTGCCTCATGAAAGCAGCAGAAGATGGTACAATGACCTGGGCCCTTGCCACTTAGGTGGGAGGAGACCCGTGTGCATTACCAGGCTGCTGATTCTGGCCTGGCCCAGCCCGGCCGTGTGGTCATTCTTAGGGGAACTAGTAGATGGTGGAACTCTTTTGTCTTTCCCTTTCTGTCACTCTGCCTTTCAAATAGTAGATTTTTTTTTTTTTTAAAGATTCTACCTGCTCCAGTTGCTTGAGAGGAAACATGATTGTCCTCAGTGTTTGAGGGAAAGAATACTTACTCTCCAGCCTAGATCATTTTGCCAGCACAAATAGATAACAGTAGTCAAGGGTTAGATTTTGGCAGTGGTGTAAGACAGTTGTTCTACTGTGGCTAACACAGAGCTGGCTCTCCTGGCAAGTTTGAGTTTACCTACATTGCAAGTATCTTTTCAGGATCTTGAAGGGGCCCAGGAGTACTAGCTATCTTTTGTATAGATTTTTTTGCTTCTAAATTTTATAACTTTCTGAAATTAATAACTGTTAGAATTTCAGAAAACATTAGATTGTTTGCAACAGTCTTTCCTCTCCTTCTGGACCCCTGGATAAGGGAGAGAGGTGTATTCCTACTGTCTTTGCTGCAAGGGGAGATGGTTTTGCTTCTGGCCTTTGCAAATGTAGTATCAGTTACAGACATTTCCATATGCTGGCAGCATTTATGCCTTCTTAAAATATCCACAGATAGCATTCAATATGTAATTAGTTACATGTCAAATTAATGCTGTTTAATTTTTTAAAGTATTTCTTGTGTGTATTCACCATTTCTTCCTTAGCATTTCCGGTTATGTATCCACAAGTAAATTGCAGTACAAGTTGTGCAGCGATGCTGCCATTCCCAAATTCATCTTTGAAATTTTTGGAGTCAGGTAAGATGACAAGTTATGATTTACGGTTAATCTTGCAATTCGGAGGGATTACAGGAACGAAGGGGAGATACTCCAGGCCAAGGAATGAATCCTTCAGAGCAGTTGAAATGTGGTGAAGGTTGGTGAAATAAAAAGAAGGAATACGTGTTGGGAATATTTGAAAAGACAAAGTAACTCAACTTGTTGACTCATTGAAGGCAGGAGATCAGGGAGAGAAAAACAGCCAAGGATAATTTTTGAGGAGAAATTTTCCCGTAAGTTGGAAAAGGATTTAAAAGATCAGTAATGATTCAGACGTTGCCCAAATGCCTTTGCTTTTCCTGGACTCTTCAAGGCTGTTATCAAGTTAACCGTAATAACTGTTGCTGTGTGTGGAGAAGATGAGTGGAGATGTAGAAACGTTTACTTTAGGGTTTTCTTTGAATCCAGCTCTTCAACAAAGCGTCTTGCAGATTATTTTAATCAGAACTTACAGGCATATAAAACTTTGTTGTTGTTGTTGTTAGTGGAGCATTGAGAAATAGCAATAATGTGAGGAACTATAATTCCGTAGGTCCGTGATGCCTGTTCTGTTACCTTGTCTCTCACTGTACTCTTACAGTTCTTTCCTCTCCCTTTTTTCTGTTTTATTGCTGCTTTGCTTAAGAAGTAGTGTTTACTTGAATTAGTACATCACTAGGTAGATGGTTGATGCTTAGAAAGCATTTGTTGAATGCCTTTCCTTTTTTAAGGTTTATGGTTTTTACTTTTTAAAAATAATTAATGGTATTTTAAAAGATATTTGTTTTATTTTTACTTGCAAGGCAGTTACCCAGAGAGGAGAGACAGATAGATCTTCCCTTCACTAGTTTGCTCCCCAATTGGCCGGAGCGAGGCCTGTTCAAAGCCAGGAGACTGGAGCCTCTTCTGTGTCTCCTATGTGAGATCAGGGGCTCAAGGACTTGAGCCATACTCTGCTGTTTTCCCAGGACATAAGCAGGGAGCAGGTGGGACAGGAACCATCACCCATTGGGGAGATGCATGCTGTAGGCAGAGGCTTAGCCAACTGTACCACAGTGCTGGCCCCGTGGGGTTTTGTTTGTTTGTTTGTTTGTTAGTCAGAATTTACAGAGAAAAAGAAGGGAGACAGATGTTACATCCACTAGTTTACTTCTCAGGTAATTGCAATGGCCAGACCTGGGCCAGTCCAAAGCCAGAAGCTTTTTTGGGTCTTCTACTTGGATGCAGGGAACCAAGCTCTTAGCCCATCTTCTGCTGCTTTCCAGGCACATTATCAGGGAACTGGATTGGAAGTGGAGCAGGTAGGGCTTGAACCAGTGCCCATATAGGATGCTGGCACTGTTTTCAGTGGCTTCACCGACTATACCACAATGCTAGGTCACTAACTCCTTTCCTTCTGGGTATTGTTAGCATCACTCAACTCCTGAACACTCTATTTTAGAATTTATATAAGTGAAGTTGAACATCGTTCCATTTAATTATCTGTAGTGCTAGCCTATTTTCTTGCTGAACTAAGGCCTTTTTATTTTTTGCTTTGTTGAACTATTTAGTTGCACCATTAATCCTTTGACTGTAGTGTATATTAAAAATACTGTCTCAACGAAAAAACTCTGGTCACCTGAATGTTTACTTTTAAGCATGGAAGAAGAATTCTTGCAAATTTATGTGGCAGAGAAGGTAATAGACCCTCGGATAGAGTTGTGAGAACTGTGTTATCTTTGCCTGAATTCATGGAGCTTAAAAGCCTTAATAGAATTTCTGTTCATGTCCAGTTATTACCTAGTTTGTATTGTCTTATTTTGGAGTGAAAGCAGGGGACATTGTAGGGCTTAACTGAGTATACACAGATAGTACAATACGGTTTGTATGACACTCAAAGTAATGAAAGAAGAAGTCAGGAAATTACTGGTACAGTTAATTGTATTGCTACAAAGCAATATATAGAAACCATTTTAAAGTTCAGTATTTTCACATGTTTACAAATGAAGTGTCTTCAGAAAATGCATAGAAAATATGTATAGGAAAATTGCATGAGTTCAGAAATATTTTTGCATCCAAGTTATTTGACTCCATTTTCCATGAACTCTTTGAAGTAACTGTGAGTGTGTGTGTGTGTGTGTGTGTGTGTGTGTGTGTGTGTGTGTGTGTGTGTAAGAAAGAGGAAGAAAAAGTGAGATGTTTTATCCATTTGGTTTGCTCTTCAAATGCCCCCAGCAGCTGGGGCTGGTCCAGACTGAAGCCAGCAGCCTGAGATTCTGTGTAGGTCAGCTACTGAGCACCTGCTGCCTCACAGGTGCAGCAGGAGAAGGCTGGATTGGGTGGGCACATCCCCGGCACTCTGAAAGGGGATGTGGCCATCACGTGTGGAAGTGCAACGTGCTGTACCTCTCTGTGTAAAGTTATATTACTAAAAAGAATGAATAAGTATATATTTAGAGTTGCTGGCATAGATTGAGAAGTGCTAATGTAAAGCTCCCAAGTCTGAATTGCTCCCTGATTCCAAACATCCTGGGTGCTGTTGTAATTCCTCTGGTGGAAAGATGTATGTCAGCTTGTCACAGTGCAGGGCTTGTTGTGCGGTGGTTAGGACACCTGCTCCCAGGCTCACAGCACAGTGTCCGCCTTCTGTTTCCGCTCCAGTTTCCTTATGGTGCAGATCCTGGGAGGCCGCAGTGTTAGCATAATGGGAAAAAAAACACGCATGTTTCTTGACATTCTGGGTTTTCTTCTAAATCTGTGTTTTGTTTTTCTTAATCATAGTTTCCTGATAACAATAGTTAGTATGTAAGAATAATACATTATCTTTTTTAACTCTTCTGTTGAAAAACAACAATAAGGCCTGGTGCCATACCCTTGTGGCTAAATTCCTTGCCTTGAATGTGCCAGGATACTATACGGGCACCGGTTCGTGTCCCAGTGGCCCTGCTTCCCATCCAGCTCCTTGTTTGTGGCCTGGGAAAGCAGTTGAGGACAGCCCAAAGCTTTGGGAAGAGGCTCCTGGCTGCTGGCTCCTGCTCCTGGCACTTCACTTCAGATCAGCTCAGCTCCAGCTGTTGTGGCCACTTGGGGAGTGAATCAACAGATGGAAGATCTTCCTCTCTGTCTCTCCTCCTCTCTATATATATCTGACTTTGCAATAAAAATAAATAAATCTTTTAAATTAACCCTATCCATTAAAGCAAAACCAACAATAAAGAGCACTGTCACACAGTAGGCAGCTTCCGAATGGAAGGACAGAGCCCCCTAAAGATGGTTATATCAAGTGCACTCAGCTCTGTGACCCCAGACACCGAAGTGCTGGGTGGTGGGAGCTAACTTTTTTTCATTACTTCCCTAGAGACGCAACAGGGACACATAGGATTTATGAGCTGCACAATAAGAGGAAAAGAGCTACTGTAATTCTTTTGTATTGTGCTTCCTTTTGTTTTTGTAATATTTATTTTTATTTTTATTGGAAAGGCAGATTTAGAGAGAGAAGGAGAGAAAGATCTTTTGTCTGCTGCTTCACTCCCCAAGTGGCCACAATGGCCAGAGCTGGACTGATCTGGAGCCTGGAGTCTCCTCTGGGTCTCCCACGTGGGTGCAGGGTCCCAAGGCTTTGGGCCATCCTCGACTGCTTTCCCAGTCCACAAGCAGGGAGCTGGATGGGATCAAAGTGGAGCAGCTGGAATACAATCCATTGCCCATATGGGATCCTGGAGCTTGCAAGGCGAGGATTTAGCCACTGTGCTGTCGTCCTGGGCCAGTGCTTGCTTTCTGTTACATTGTTGGCCACCACAGCCGGCTTCCTGCAGCCTTCCTCACTCAGCAAGCCCCTGCCCTCATCTAAAGTCTTCATTGATGGTGGCTTCCTCCCCACTAAGTTCTGACTTCTTAGTGTGGGGATTGACAAACAAGCCAAGACTTGTTTCATTGCAGTAGTGCAGTGGATGAGGGTGTCATTACACAATACATTTGTGGGAACTGTGACTCCCAATATATTGATGTTAGGGGACAGGGACTTTGGGAGATAATAGCGACATGAGAGTGAGACTTCTCCCCATCCTGAGGGGAAGGTGCGCCCTTTCCGACGGGTTTCAGGGAGCTTTCCTGAGGATGCCAAAAGGAGTTGACAGTCTGTAACCCAAACACATCCCCTGACTTTGGACATGTAGGTTTAAGAACCATGAGCAGTAAGTGTTTGCTGTGTGTTAATTACTCAGCCTGTGACACTTTACTTTAGTAGCCCAAGCTAAAACTTACAGCCACATTGAAGTATTTCATTTATGTGTTTAGTAATTGCCTGCTTGTATAACAACAGTTGAGTAGTTATAACAGAGACCTTCACAGCTTGCAAAGTCCTAGGCATGTTTTTATCTGTTCCTTTACAGAAAGTTTGCCGACTTTCCTGGTCTAGCACCTAAGGAACTAGGCATTTCTCACTGTGGGATTTCAAGTTCCAAGTTCCCTGTAGCAGCCTTGTAGCATACGAACGTTAGACCGCATTTCACTTTCTGAAATGGTCCTAGTTCTGTTTTAAATTCATCTGGGCAGTAACAATATTTGTGATTTTTTGTTTGTTTGTTTTTCTGCAACTCTAGTATGAAGAAATTTTGAAATACTTGCATATTTTGGGGTCCTCTGTATTATATAAGAAAAACTAAGGTGTGAAACGGGGAAGAAAGGAGGTGCATTTTGATTTGGGTTGACAACATCTTCATTAGGTAAATGTTGGACTCAGTTTTGGTCACCAGTATCTGTCAGTTTAAGTGATTTTTTCGCATGGGTTTGCTGTCTTGATTTTTCTTCCCACGTGAGGTACTGAGGAGAGGGAGATGCCTTACCCAGTGCTGTGTTCTAAGAACTGCAGCGTTCGATGATGACAGTAGGCTTTCAGTGATGCTTGAGTAAATGAGCTGGTACATTTTAAAACAAGATTCTGATTTTCTAAAACCTCTATAGTCACTTTGTATTTAGAAATCAGTAGTAATTTAAAATCTGCAAGCCTCTGTGAGGAAAATATCCTTTCAAATTAATCATAATTGTTAGTCTGCTGTCTTTAGATAATAATAGCCATATTTTCACTTTAGTAAGGCTTTTTTTTTTCGTACTTGATTATGCTGATTAATCGATGGAAAAAGTTAAATGCTACATTTTTATTAAGTAAATATCACACTGTATTTGATTCTTTACCTTGACTTTGGAAATTATTCTAGGTCCTAAAATATCTTCTTTAAAAAAAAAAGTTTGTATATCTGAGAGGCAGAGTGACAACAAATGAGCAAGAGAGAAATATTTCCTCCACTGTTTGACTCCCCAAATGCCTGCGACAGCCAGGTGGGCCCAGGTGGAGGCTGAGGGACGAGAATTCCGTGTGGGTCTTCCAGGAGAGAGGCAGGAAGTACCAGGCTGTCCTCTGCTGCTTTCCGGCACATTAGCAAGAAGCTGGATTGACAGTGAAGGCCTGGACTCGGTGACAGGGACACAGGCTTCTGGCCTAACTCGCGGTGCAACGACACCTACCCCCATACTTTCCTGTGTGGAATCTGATCTTGTTCCCTAACGGGCTGTTTTAATTCCACTCTTGTGATAGCGCCACGCATTCACTAGTTACAAAGTCATATTCCAAGCCACTTAAAGTTGAAATTAATTTGCATTGAAAATACTTATTATCTAATAAGATTTGCTGTAAAATCAGATGAATGATTGGAAGCAGCTGTGCTAACTAGTATCCTTCGTGGTGAGATGGGAACTAGGTGTAAGGAGCCAGCGCAGTGTAAGGGTCGTTCGCTTAGGAAAGCGCTAATTGAACACAGCTCCTTGAGTTTGGGTTAAGGGAAACATTCCTGAGGAAGTCGTTAATGGCTCTTAAAAATATCAGCAACATGATGAGTTTTCTTTTTTAAGGTTGTGTTATTGTTTTATCTAAAGCAAATAGGATACAGGGAATATAATAGAAGAATAGCTTGTTGCAGTTTAAGGAAGTTGACACTGTTCAGTTGCAGAGCTCAGCGCACTGCTGCCTGCAAGGGCACCTCTGGCCGAGCGCCTGTTTTTCTGAAGCAAGTGAACTAAGCGTGGTTTCCAGTGTTTTTAGCTGTATTTTCCTTGCACTCCTTTGAAGATGCTACCGCTTACTCTGTCTTCTTTTACCTTCTAGCTGACAAGATCTCCATTGTCTTCTTTATATAATTTGTCTTTTAAAAAAATTCTGGGTGATTTTAAATTGTTCTCAATGATTTTGAGCAAGTTGCTTTTAATGGGCCATGTTCCAGTTTTCCTTGTTTCTTGTGCTTGGTGATTGTGCATTAGTTAAACTTTCAGGATTCATTGGCTTATTATTTTCATAAAATTTTGTGAAGTTTGTGCTTTGTACCTAAGTACCTATGTGTGTTGGATTATCTTGTTTTTAATTATTATTATGAGAAAGTCAGAGATAAAGAGGAGGAGAGACATGAAGATCCACTCTCCAAGTGGCCACAACAGCCACAACTGAGCCCATCTGAAGCCAGGAGCCAGGGGTCTCTTCTGGGTCTCCCACGCCAGTAAATGGTCCCAAGGCTTTGGGCCATCCTTCTCTGCTTTCCTAGGCCACAAGCAGGGAGCTGGATGGGAAGTGGGGCCGCTGGGATTAGAACCAACACCTATATGGGATCCCAGTGCATGCAAGGCGAGGACTTTAGCCACTCTGCTATGGTGCCAGGCCTGCCGATGATGTTAAGCAGTTCTGTTCCCAGGTGTTTTTGGGACTTACCTCCAGTAAACAATGTGACATGTGTAATGTTGATACAGAGTTGTTTCATTGGTATTGGCAGAGATGTGAAGGTGTTTGGATGAGTCATCCACGTGAACTTCTGTTATTTGAGAGCAGATGGATTATCTACTGGGCTTCCATGTTCTGGATCATTTACCAGATAAAAAGGGAACTCAATCCAGGACGTTGACATGGGTGGCAGGAACCCAGCTCCTTGAGTCACTGCTGATGTGGCCTACCAAGGTCTCCACTGGCAGCAGGGAGCTGCAGTGAGGAGCCAGAACCAGTAGCTGAACCTGGAACCTGGCAGGCACAGAGGCATCCTAACTGCTAGGCCAAAATGTGATTTAATTTGAAAGGCCAAGAGCTAGAGAGTGAGCACGTGGATGTGCTCTTCAGGTTCCCACATGACGCGACCTGGAGCTGGATCGGGCCAGGCCTGCCTTGTGGGTGGCAGGAGTGCAGTCCCTGGAACGTTCTGCCGCCTCACAGGGTCCACACGAGTGGGGTGCTGCCGGCGGGAGGGCGGCTTGGCTCTGAACCCCAGCACTGTAACTTGGGGCATGGGTGTCTTAGGCTTGCCTCCTCCAGCTCCGCCTATCCACAGACTCTGCAGTCAGCTCAGTTGCAAGGACTGGGTGCACTAAAAGTTACGACTATAAACCAAAAGCCAGCATCGTGAAGTTGTGTTTGTGCATTTTGTGTGTTTGATTTGGAAAATACTCTTAAAAATTAGGTTAAATTCTCTTGTTTTTCCTTTTAGAACCTTCTGATAACTTAAGAGAGATTCTCCAAAATGTGTCCAAATTACAAGGAGTATCAAATATGAGAAAGCTAGGTCATCTAAATAACTTTACTAAGGTAAGTAACAGTCTTCATGAATGTTTCCTGCAATGATTTTTGTTCTTTACCATATTTAATAGATGTTTCTTGATTGTCACTAAAAGGGAATTCATACTTTTTCTTTTTTTTTTTTTATTAATTGTATTGCATTATGTGACAGTGTTCTATGCACTGGGATTTCCCCCCCACCCTCCCCAGAATTCATATTTTTTCACTCATTGGTAGTAGTGCTTTTGTCTGTATCTCATAGATTTATTTCTAAAAAGCATATGAATAATGGAAATATTATATAGATGCGGAAAATTTGATGGGTTCTGAAAAGAAAGAATCACTGACAGTTCTTGCCCGTGGTGCTGTGCTCCCTCCGCCCGCCGCGCATTTTACTTGTTATTGTAGAAGTCACAATTTGTACCTAAGCACCTATGTGTGTTGGATTATATAGATGCAATGACAGTTCTCAGAGAATTGATTTTTTTTCACATTTCTTGCTTCAGTATTCCCATTATATAATCCAGATCTAGATTAGTGCCCAAGAAAAATTGGGGGAGAGGCAAATATGTGTAGTAAGTTAAAAATTCTTAGTATTCTATGTGAATTGGTACGTTTTTAAGTCCTGTAATGCCAAGTAGCCAACTTAGAGAAGCAGCAACATATCTGTGTGTGTGTGTGTGTGTGTGTGTGTGTGTGTGTGTGTGTCTGTCTGTCTTGTCTGTAAGTAATTCCAGGTCGGGGAGGGGAACATGTGGCCCATGAAATCACAGGATGTGGCTGATCCAAAGAAACTGGAAGTGGGACTGAAAATTGAGGGAATCTCTCTAGAAGATCATTTTTTTTGGTAGGTTTATTTATTTTTATTGGAAAGTCAGATTTACAGAGAGAAGGAGAGACAGAGAGGAGGATCTTTCATCCACTGGTTCACACCCCACATGGCTGCAACAGCTGGAGTTGAACCCATCTGAAGCCAGGAACCAACAGCTTCCTCTGGGTCTCCCACCCAGGTACGGGGTCCCAAGGCCTTGGGCCATCCTCTTCTGCTTCCCCAGGCCACAAGCAGGGAGCTGGAAGGGAAGTTGAGCATCTCGTGCCCAAACTGATACCCGTATGGTATCCCAGCACATGCAAGGTGAGGACTTTAGCCATGAGGCTACCGCACTGGGCCCCAGAAGGCTAATTTTTTTTTTCAGTTGATATAGCTTGTGAATGTTAAAATGTCGATGGCGTAGGAGATATTTTGAGTGATACCCTAAAGGCAAAACAAAATAGATTGTGTGGGATCATTTTTGAGTCATTCTTATTGGAAAGGTGGAGAAAGAGTGATTTCTGTTCCTTTCAATGCTGTATTCTCCAAGTGCCCACAGTGGCTGGGTGGGTTGTTCTGACAGTCCAGGTGCTGGGCCCTCAGTCCCAGTTCTGTGGTAGGAGGCCCCGCCGTGTAAGCCATCAGCGCTGCCTCCAGGGCTATGCCCCAGTAGAAAGCTACAGAGGATTCGGGCCAAATGCCCAGCCCTGGGATGGAGGTCTCCCCTGTTTCTTGTTAGCATCCTGAATGTAAATTTGGGAATAATTGTATGTTTTTGTGCAGTGCGTAACCTAGCACTGTTGGTCACCTTGGAGCTTGTTTGAAAGTGCAGTATTTTAGGTCTCATGTTGAGTCAGAATTCAGCTTAGTAATGATTCTGAGGTAAATCTAAGTGTAATTCAAGCTTGAACAGCGCTGTTTTAATCCTTCCATTTGATTCTTTGGTTAGTAAATGACTTGTGGCTTGGATTTGATTTTATCTTCTAGAACTACAAGGAGTTGAGTAGACAGTCACTATGTTGCAAAATGATTTCAGCATAGTAATGTGCCAGGAATATAGCTAGCTTGCTCTGTTCAGCGTTAGGGGTGTGTGTATGTTTCTTTAGTTTGAAGCTTGGGAGCATTGCAGTATTATGTATGCAAGTGTTCAGATTGGGGCTTTTATGGTAGGCCAGTCCTCTGCCTGTGATGCTGGCATCCCATAAGGATGCTGGTTCGTGTCCCAGCTGCTCCACTTCCCGTCCAGCTCCCTGCTTATGACTTGGGAGAGCAGCAGAGGATGCCCCAGGTCCTTGGTTGTTTGCACCGCTGTGAGATACCTGGGGAGCTGGAAGGGAAGCAGGGCCAGTGGGATTTGAACTGGTGCCCATATGGGATCATGGCATGTGCAAGGCAAGGACTTTAGCTGCTAGGCTACGGTGCCAGGCCCAGATGGAAGATCTTTCTTTCTCTTCTGCTCTCTGTAAATCTGATTTTCCAACAGAAATAAATAAATCTTTAAGAAAAGCATGGAGTGATTTAAGTGTTCCTTTCATTAAGTGTTTTTTTCCGGAAGGTTTATTTAAAATATAGAGTTACAGAAAGAAAAGGAGGCAAAGATTTTCCATATACTGGTTCAGTCTCCAAATGGCTATAACGATGGAGAGGGGGCCATGCTGAAGCCAGGAGCCTGGAATTCCTGCTGGGTCTCCCACACGGGTGGCACGAAACACTGCCCCAGGCACATCAGCAGGCAGCCAGGACTCAAATGGGGGCTCATACGGGATTCCACTGTCACCAGTGGCAGTTTAACTTGGTGTGTTCCACAGTGGCAGCCCTGAAATAAGTGCCCCTGACTCCCAGTTTGTCTTCATTTGAAAGATGGGTGAGGGGGGATCGGAAGGAGGAGAGAGATCGATCGATCTTTGATTTGCTGTTTCGCTCCACACAATGCCGCAGTGGTCAGGGCTGGGTCAGACAGACCAGAGCCAGGAGTCCAGAATTGCTTCCAGGTCTGCCGCAAGATCCCCTGCCTGTCGCCAGGCATTCAGGTACTTCAGCCATTGTCCGTTACTGTTTGGAGCATGCCAGTCGGGCCGAGGTGATCCGAAGCAGCCCTCAATGGGATATGGACTCTCAAGCAACAGCTTAAGAGCTCATGTTCCGAAATCTTCACTTCTAAGAATGTATTGGACAGTTCTCCTTCCCCTTCTCTAACTTTCCTTCATTTCTGTCTTTTTTTTTTTTTTTGCCAGGGGGGCGTGGATTGTTGGGGGGGTTAGGGTCAGTTTCTCTATCTCTTTTTCTGTTTGTTTCTGTCTTTGCCTGATTTTCTCCTGTAGTATTTCAGTAACTTCTTCACTTGATGGCAGCTGTAGCTACTGTCCCCACGGCTACCATTGTCCTTCAAAAAAATATATTGGGCCCAGCGAGGCAGCCTAGCGGCCAAAGTCCTCACCTTTTACATGCTGGGATTCTACATGGGCGCTGGTTCTAATTCTGGCAGCCCCACTTCCCATCCAGCTCCCTGCTTGTGGCCTGGGAAAGCAGTCGAGGACGGCCCAAAGCCTTGGGACCATTTACCCATGTGGGAGACCCAGAGGAAGTTCCTGACTTTCGGATTGGCGCAGCTCTGGCCGTCGCGGCCACTTGGGGAGTGAATCAACGGACAGAAGAGCTTCCTCTCCTCCTCTCCTCCTCTCTGTATAACTGACTTTACAATAAAAATAAACCTTTAGAGATATAAATTATTTATTTGAAAGTGGCAGAGTTGCTAATTCAGTCCCCAAGCACTTGCAACAGCTGGGCCTGGGCCATGCTGAAGTCAGGAGCAACAAACTCTCTGGGTCTCTTGCGTGGATGTCAGGATCCAGAATATTTTGGTTGTTATCTGCCGTCTCCCAGGCTCGTCAGTGGGGAGAGGTGTAGGTGTTCCAGGTGGCAGCTTAGCGTGCTGTTCCGCAGCAATTAGCCCGTGGTCTCTGCTGCTTTATCTGTGCTCTGCTCTCTTCTCTTCTCTTGTTCCTCTCCTCCCCCTCCTGCCCGCCCTTTCCTGCTGTCCCTTTTATCCTTCTCTTCCTTGAGCTGTGCCTTTCTCCTTCCTTCTTCCATTGTACCACTGGAGAATGTGCAGTGATATCTGAATCGGGGCGCTAGCCTCTTGTGCTGCTCACATGTGCTTGTTTTTGTTTTGTTTTACAATATCCCCTTTTAAAAATACAGTCGCCCTCTAGCCTTGGTGCCATCCTGTAGAAGTCCTTTTATTTGTCATTAGCCATTGTCTCCAGTTAGAGGGGCAGAGCCCAGAGTTGGAGTCTAAGGCTCTGACCCATGAACAAAGCTCATCAGCTTTGGACTTGATAGCATCTGTTCCAGCTGGTTATTGGGGTGATGGAAAAGCCTGAGCTTCAGATCAAACAGCTGGTGCCTTGCAGCTCTGCACTAAGTACAGGACAATCTTGCGAAGATCCTTTGTAAGCCTGCTGCTGCATTGAACAGCAGGTTCTCGATATACCATCTGGCACTTAGTAGGTGCTCTGTGACAGGTGGAACCGTGCACCTTGGGTTGTGGATGAGCACTTTTTACCACTCTTTGGGCGACTCAGCTGACTTCAAGAAGGTGAAGATGCGTATTAGTCTTGTTTGCAGGCGAGAGTACAGTGTGGGCACTGTGGCCCCACCAAGAGGAGGTTGTTTTGAGACCTTTGTGCACCACACTGCCACCACTGACTGTGGAAGACAAAAATGGCCGTGGGCATACCAAGTGTTCACTGGCCCCGGGGCACTGAATTACCTCCAGATGGAACCCACTGCTGTAAATGAGTGTGGATTTTTAGAAAGGATTTATTTTTCTTCGAAAGATTTTTTTGAGAGAGAAGGAAAGACAGATCTTGGTTCACTCCCGAAATAACCACAATGGCTGGAATAGAGCCAGTCTGAATTCAGAGCCAGAGGCCTGTTGAAGGTCTTCCACGTGGGTACAGAGACCCAAGGACTTGGACAGAGTAGCAGGTGCTGGATCAGAAATGGAGCAACCAGAACTTGAACTGGTGCTTATCTGGGATGCTAGCTCCATAGACAGATGCTTAAGCTACTATTCCATGGCATCAAACCATATAGATTTTGTTGTACGAAATGATGACTGGGGCTGATGCTGTTGGCATATCAGGTAATGCCTCTGCCTGCGGTTCCAGAATTCCTTGTGAGCGCCAATTTGGGTTCTGGCTACTTCACTTTCAGTCCAGCTCCCTGCTAACATGCTGGGGAGGACAGTGGGCAATGCACCAAGTCCTCAGATCCTGCACCCACGTGTGACAATTGGAGAAGCTGCTCTGGCTCAAGTCTGACCTAGCCTTGGTCACTGCAGCCGTTTGGGGAGTGAACCGTTAGGTGGAGAATCTCTCTCACTCTCTCTGTAATTCTTTCAAGTTAAACAATCCTTAAAACACAAGTTTTAAATTGTTTCTTAGTAAGAAAGCTGACTGTATAAATACTGAGTTTTTTCAATATTCCTGTTAAATCTGTAAGTTCGTTCTCTTATTAAAATTTAGAAACTTTTAGAAATCTAAAAGAGTTCTATGAGATAATAATAAAATAATAAAATGATAATCTTGTGGGGCAGGTGGTGAAAGCAGTTAGTTGATCATTCTGGTCAGTGTTCCATTAGGCTGTATATGTGTATGAAACTTTAATTTTTTTTATTTGTTATAGGGTACTGTCAGTGAATAGTTTTCCACAAAATGGCATTATTTTTCAACTCTGATATTAATTTCTACCCAAAGTCTGACACATAATAATTGTTTATTTAATGCTATTGTGTTAGATTGGGAAGGTTCTTCATCTAGAATATGAAATTAGTTTTGTTATACAGAGTTAGACTGTCTGTGTTAAATTACCTTTGTAGATGAATGATGCCAAAATGCTGTGTGGGTGAAAATTCAACCCCTTGCAGGGTGTGAGCGAGGGATTCCTGGTGTGATCCTGTAAGCATGCGCATGTCATGCACCCGTGCTCGGCTTCTGACATCATTTCACCAGCTAGTCATGTGCATCATGAGACTGCTGAGGAATATAATCTTAGTAGTCTAATTTTAAAACTGACAACATGCTTATAATCTAAATACCTTTTTAATCATGAAAAATTTTAAGCCTGTGTAACATTCTTAAATTCTCCTTCTTTAATCTTACATTTAAACCCAAAGGAATATTTTATTCTATTAAAAAATTAATACAACAAGTTTAAGTGGTATAGAAGAGCGTATGGTATACAGTAAAAGTCCTGTCTCGTGTATCTTGGCTGCCCGCCTTCCCATTCTGCCATTACTCTCGAGGTAATCTCTCAAAGTTGCTTCTTTTCTGGTGTAATTATAAATGTGTGTTCATGTGTTTCATTGGATTGTAACAACTAAATGTGAGAACTAGAATGAAGTCTTTAGGACTCGTTACCATTGTGTGTGAATGTGTGTGTGTGTGTATGCTGTATGTATGTATGACTGGCAGCTTGCTCTGTTCCATGTGCCAGTATATCGGAGTAATTTCCTTTTCCGCACGTTTGTACAGTGTACTTTTTTCTAATTTGTACTTACTAGAGAAACAGGACTCTCCTGTCTCCTTGTTCGCTGCCCAGGGAGCCCTAGTGGCCAGAGCTGGCCCAGGCTCGAGCCAGGAGCTCTAGCTTCCTCCTGGCCTCCCATCTGAGTGTTGGGTGCCAGACACTTGGGATACTTTCACCAGTTTACCCAGTCCACCAGCAGGGACCCTCATGGGAACTGGAGCAGGCAGGACTCTAACCAGCGGCCATAGGGTCACTGAGCAGTAACATGCTGAGCAGTAATGGTAGCCCAACAATGTGATTTGATTTTTTAAATAGCTGTGTGTACGTGTGTGCTCCTAAATTGCTCTCTCAAATACTATGCCATGGGATTCTAGTAGGGGTGATTTTTGCTTATTTAGAATGAGTTAGCCTTCGGAGCAGTATGAGTAAGATGGGGACCATAGCTGCTGCCGTCCATTTTAAACTAATCTTTATGTTTTTTATAAGATGATTTTTATAAGCCTCATAGAAAAAGTTTTTGTTACCTAAAGATGATTTACAGTTCTATTTTTTAAATATTCATTTTTATTGGGAAGGCAGATGTACAGAGAAAATGAGATACAAAGTATATACAGGGAGAAAGATCTTCCCTCCGCTGGTTCACTCCCCAAGCGGCCACAACAGTTGGAGCTGAGCCCATCTGAAGCCCGGAGCCTGGAGCCTCTTCTGGGTCTCCCGCTCGGATACAGGGTCCCAAGACTTTGGGCTGTCTTTGACTGCTTTCCCAGGCCACAGGAGCAGCCAGGATTAGAACAGGCGCCCACATGGAATCCTGATGCATGCAAGGCAAGGACTTTAGCCACTAGGCTGCCGTACTGGGCCCTACAAGTCTATTTAAACGTTGTGAGACTATAATAGTATCGCTAAAAAAAAAATTAATACAGAAAATTTAAGTGATTAATATTTCCATATTTAAGAAAATTGTATAGTTTATAATAACATTGTTGCACTAATGATAAAAATTAGGTTTTTTTGTTTTCTAAGATTTATGTGTTTTTTATTTGAAAGGTGTAATTACAGACAAAAGAGACACTGAACTTGCTACTACTGATTCACTCCTTATAAACATTCGTTTGTAAAGGTTGGGCCAGGTGGGAGTCAGGAACTGGAAACTCTATCTGGTTCTCCCACATGGGTGGCAGCAGCACAAGCACTTGGACCATCTGCCGCTGCTTTGCTAGGTGTAACTGGTAGCTGGATGGGAAGTGGAACAGCTCAGGTGAGACACAGGCGGTAGATTAACTGGCTGTGTCACAACACTAGTGTACAGGAACCTTCCAGAGCAAAATAAGCCAATGCTGTATTATCAAACCTTTGCACCATTTTAAAAATGAGATTTATACAGTAGTCTTTGTTTTACTTTTAGAGAAACTGAATTTGCTATAGTAGACTCATAAAAATAGTAGTGGACGTCTGATGATAGTCAATATTTTTCTCGGTTTCCAAATGACAAATTCAACAAATTTTTGGATTCAGCAAATGTAGTTCACCTGAATTAAAACAAATGAAATTATTTCTTTACATAATGGCAGCAGAGCAGGTTACAATGTGTTAGTTATTCGCCCCCATTTCTCAGTTCTTTTTCTTTGACTTCTTTTTCAGATTAACCCTTTTCATTTGACCAAAGGACATCATTTTTACAAATTTCTTAGAAAGGGGTAGCTATAGTTAGGGTTTATTTTTTGCTTTAATATTTATTTTATTTTTACTGGAAAAACAGACTTGTAGAGAGGAGCGATACAATGAGAAATATCTCTCAACCACTGGTTCACTTCCCAAATGGCCGCAGTGGCTGGAACTGAGCCAGTCTAAAGCTAGGAACCAGGAGCGTCTAATGGGTCTCCACGTGAATGCAGAGTCCTGAGGTGTTGGACCATCCTCTGCTGCTTTCCCAGTCACTCTCCAAGTGACCACAACAGCCATGGCTGGGCCAGACTGGACCCAGGGAGTCTGTCCCAGTCTCCCACATGGGTGTCAGTGGTAGGGGCCTGAGCATTTGAGCTATAATCTGCTATCTTCCCAGGGGCTTCAGCAGGGAGCTGAATTGAAAAAGTGCTGCCAGAATTTAAATTGTCTTTGTGATGGTGCTGGTGTGTAGGTAGAGTTGTTTAATGTGCTGTGCCTCCACACTGATCCCTTAATATTGCTTGCTAGTGTTGAAATGATTACTTATCAATTGACATTATTTCTGTTATAAATAATATATTCATAGAATACTATTTGTCAGTACCATGCATTGTCTGTGCATGCATCTGGAATATATAATACATGTTCACAATAAATGAATTACAGAAAACTGTAGAGGAAATTAAGATTCTGCTTTCCTTGAGTTAACTTGTTTTAATGTTACAATTTTTTTGTATAAGCTTTAAACAATGTTTCTTTCAGACACTTGAAATTGAAATAAATGTTCTGTGCCTGTATTAACTTTTTTGGCCTGTCATTTGTTTGTAATATTTCATTTTAATTTTTGTGTTCATTTTTGAATGAGGGAGGAAGACAGAGAGGTCTGCCATCTGCTGGCTCAAATGACTGCAGGTGGCGAAGGCAAAGGGTGAGCCCCAGCTGGGAGCCTGGACCTCACTCTGGGTCTGCCCCTTAGGGGGCCAGGACCCCAGGATTTGAGCCTTCACTGTTGCCTTCCAGCGTACACAATTGTGCAGGGCCCTTTGGTTGGTGTGTTACAGCTGCTGATTGAAGGAAAGAGGAAAACAATTTTTCCAGCCTAAAAACGTGTCTGAGTATCTGGGCATCTGCAGCTCATCCTTGCTTTGTTTTTCTGACAGCTGCTCTGTGATATTGGCCACAGTGAAGAGAAACTGGGCTTCAACTATGAAGATATCATAATTTGGTAAGTGCGGTTAAGTCCCTTCCTCTATCCCGTCCATGTTTTAGTAACTTTAATTTTATGAATTTTAAAGTAGGACTAAAATAGTATAGCCCTTTGTATTGATTTTGTACTAACAATGCCTTGGATAGTTGAAAAATTCATGATCTTTTATATTTTGTAGTTCTGTGCTTGCTAGCCGTATTTCCTAAGGGTTGAATATAAAGAATCAAAGTTCATATTCAGAAATGCCTCCTCAAGTTCTATAATTTCAACTTTGAAATGAAGTCTAAAAGTGGCAGGCTGAATTTCTCATATGTTTCCTAAGAAAAAAGGAAACTTAAAACTAGGTGGACAAACTTGATCAGCCCAGTATGTTTAATAGAGGCATGGTATGAGGCTTAAATGTACTTTCATGAACTATTCTGTAGCAACCCTTGGGAACTAAAATTGAAATAAATGGTCTGTGCTTGCTATCATTGAAAAGCAGAGAGGAGTACGCGAATATGCTAGTTTGGAAAAGCTGTATTTAATTTCATATTGTGAGGTAAATGAGCTATGGAAGATAGAACAAAACTCAGTCCTACTTTTTTTTTTCCCATTTAAAGATGTATTTGTTTATGTGAAAGGCAAAATTGCAGAGAGAGACAGAGAGATCTTCCATCTGCTGATTGACTCCCCAGATAGCCACAGCAGGTCTGGGCCACACTGAAACCAGGGGCCGGGGATGTCTGCCCTGTCTCCCATGTGGGTGGCACAAACTAAGCACTTGGGCCATCTTTGCTGCTTTGCCAGGCACATTAGCAGGGAGCTGGATTGAAGTGGAGCAGCTAGGACGTGAACCGGCACCCCCATGGGATGCTGGCCTTCCAGGTTACAGCGTGGCCTAGTATGCTCTGTGCCAGCCTCTCAGTCTTTCTCTTTCTTGGTAATAATGCAAAGATTAGATCCCCACCACCAAATCAAAATCCATGGCTTGGAGTGAATGACATATAAAATGACCATAAACAAAAGTTTTAGGGAGAGTTTGATAAAATTTGGGTATTCCTAATCTGAAAATTCAAAATGTTTTGAAATCTGGAAGTTGTTAGAGCATCATGTTTGGTGCTCAGAAAATTTCAGGTTTTCATTTCTGGATTTGAGTTTTCAGATTAGGGATGGTTCAAGTCTATGCATATCTTCCAAGCATGCAAAGCCTGTTACCCGACAAGCATTCCAGGTAAGAATTACTCAGTCTGTAATATAATCTGGTGTGTGTTTGAGCGCATGCCGTGAACCTATAGCTTTTTGTTTTTCTGTAGTTTGCGCTTAGCTTTACTAAATGAAGCAAAAGAAGTCCGAGCAGCAGGGCTCCGGGCACTTCGGTATCTCATCCAAGACTCCAGTATTCTGCAGAAGGTGCTAAGACTGAAAGTGGACTATTTAATAGCTAGGTAAGTTTCCTCGAATAGTTTTATGTTTTAGAATTTTGTTTTGAGTTTTAGCATACCTAGTGTTAAATATGTAGATTTTTACCATAGAAGCTTGAGAATTTTTGAGTGCACACAAACAAGTTGAAGCAACTTTAGAACATGTAAGAATCTAGGTAGATCTCCTTTACCCTTTGCATCAACAGTAACCGTTATTCTCACTGTTCTAGTTACAGACTAGTTTGTCTTATTTTTGAAGAGCATGTATTGGTATTTTTCATTTCTAAGATCTATGTCATTTTTAAAATTTATGTCACGTTTCATTTGTTTATTTTCTGCCTATGCTCAGTGGCTGTTCGGAGTGACGCTGTCCTTGTGCAGGTTCCGTTAGTACTCACACGTGTCCCTCTCCTTTGGGTGCACGTGGCCCCGGGGGTTCAGCTCCCGAGGGATGAGTGCACAGGAGCCTTCCCAGATCCGGACGGTTGTCCAAGTGCTTGGGCTCCTTCACTGCTGTCAGTCATGAGCCCGAGTCTTGTTTCTCCACAGAAGCACTTGGCATTTTCCATCTTTAATTACAAACTTTTTGGTGTGGCTTTCCTTGCAGGTTCTCACTTTACAGTTCCTGGTGATTGGGGTTAAGTACTTTTTGTTGACTTGTTGGAACTTGGCTGTCTTCGCCATCTTGCTCCTGTGTGGATTGGAGGGTTGCCTGTCTTGTTCTGTGGGAGTACTGGATGTCTCCCGGCGGTGACTCCTTTCAGGCAAATGCATAGAGCATCTTTTCCAAGATCGCCTTCCCTTTTCACGGCGCGGTAGAATTTTGATGATCTAAACTTCTCAGTTAATGAAATCCAAAGTCCTTTTGGTCTCTCTCATATCCAGAGTGACTATCTTCTAATGGAATATTTAGACAAGCTTTTTTTGTTGTTGTTTGTTTTACAGTTTTGTTTACTTGAGAGGCAGAGCTACAGAGAAAGGGGGTGATGGAGAGAGGGAGGGAGGAGGAAGGGAGAGAGAGAGAGAGATCTTCCTTCTGCCAGTTCATTTCACAGATGACCACAGTGACAAAATTGGGCCGTGCTGGAGCCAGGAGCTTTCTCTCCCAGTGGGTGCAGAGGCCAAGCTCTTCAGCTCTCTGCTGCTTTCCCTGGCCTTTGGCAGGGGCAGACTCTGAGGCTATGCAGCCGGGCTCAGCAGCACCCACACAGGGTGCCACAACACCACCCCGTCAGGTGCATTTTTAGTAATTTAGTTGTATTCTGTCATGTTTCTGTTTTGCTGTTTCTGGATAATCGAGAATTTGTTTTCTCTTTTCTGTTAGGGTTTTCAGTTGACATGTTTCCTTTTGGTAGCTGAGAGATTAAAATGTATTTCCTTGATATGTTAATGTGTGCCACTTTTATTATGGTCAGAACGATGCTGCAGACACGTCCTCTTCCCTGCATTTTGTCTGTGGTAGTTGACTTCTGTGTGTGTGTTGAACACCTTAGAACCATCCCCTTCTTGGTTTAAATTGGAACTGTGTGTTTGCTGTGTTGTTAGCTCTCCTGGGAGTCTCCCTTTTTCACATGTCCACATTTTCCTCTTGAACAGCTTTGTTTCTGCTTGACACATTTCCTATATCATTTTTTTTATAGTACAAATACACCAGATATGAATTTTTTCATCTTTTATTTGTTATTACCTCTGTCTTGCCTGTGTAAGGACCGTTTTTGCCATCAGTTGCTGTTTTTCAGTACATTCAGTAAGTTGCCATTGCTCGCATTTTTGCTTGCTGTTTTCTTTTTTAGTGTTAATAGATACTCTTTCTTTTTGGTGGTGCTTTGTCAATGATAAGTTTTTTTCTTCTAATTCCTTTGAAATATTTTTTCCTGAAATACTTTTTCCAAAAAATGATTTATTTATTTTTATTTGAAAGGCAGATTTACAGAGAGAAGAGGAGAGAAAGCTCTTCCATCTGCTGGTTCACTCCCCAAATGGCCCAGTGGCCAGAGCTGGACTGATCAGTAGCCAGGAGCTTCCTTTGGGTCTCCCCATAAATATAGGGGCCCGAGGACCTCAGCCACCCTCTGCCACTCTCGCAGGCCACAAGCAGGGAACTCGAGGGGAAAGAAGTAGAGCATTCAGGACATGAACTGGTGCCTGTATGGAATGCCAGCAGCACAGAAGCCTATCCTACTATTCCACAGCAACGGCCTCTCCTTGAACTTTTTGAAGGCCTCTCATATACATAGATTCTAAATCTTTGTATATAAATGCAAATTTTTTAAAGAAAATTTTTATTTTTATTGAAAAAGGCATGTATGCAGAGAGAGGGAGATACAGAGAGAAAGATCCTCTATCTGTTGGTCCATTCCTCAGGTTGATGCAGTGGCAAGAGCTGAGCCAGTCTGAAGCCAGGAGCTTCTTCCAGGTCTCCCATGTAGTTGCAGAGGAAAGGATTTGGGCCTTCTGCTGCTTTCCCAGGCCACAAGCAGGGAGCTGGATGGGAAGTGGAGCAGCCTGGACTAGGACCGGCATCCATCTGGGATGCCACTTGAGCCTATTGAGCCACTGCACTGCCCCATGAAATATTCTTCTATCTTCTGTTATTTCATCTACACATATGTTGGAGCTTGGCGTGTCTCGTGCTTTTACTGTATTTTCAGCCATTGTTTCAATCATTCTTGCTTGAAGCTCTAAGCTCTTGATTTTTTAAAAAAATTTTACACTTGAAAGGCAAAGAATCAGAGAGAAAGCAAGCACTAGAGTTGAATGTGCTGGAGTGCTGCTACAGAACTCACAGTGCTGGGGGCGGGGGACTTAGCTGAAGACGGGATACTTCCTTCGGGATTGGTAGGAATCAACCCATTGAGCCCTCACGCTGTATCCCAGGATCCCTGTCAGCAGTGAGCTGGAATCGGCTCAGAGCTGGGCGCGAAGTCAGGCTTTCCCAGGCATTCTTCTGTGGGTTCTGGAGGTCCTGACTGCTGACTCAGCAGCCTGTTCATTATTTGCTCTTATTTACGAATTCATTGTCTCTGTTTCAGTTCTTCATTTTCCTTCAGTTTCTCTCTGAGCAATAGTAAACATAATTACGTTGAAGTTCCTTCCAGCTGGATGATGAGATCGGTGGCGTGCATTCCATTTCTGATGTCATTTGCTTGGTTTCTGTCTCTTCCTATCCAGTTAATGTGGACATTGGCCATCAGTGTTGCTGGCTCTAAGTCTTGTTTTCCTTTTAAGAGAGTTGAGTTTTGCTCTGGAATGTTTTCTTACTACACCGTGTTTGGGTTTTGCCCTTGTTCCTTGCAAGTGGCTCTTTGTAATTATTTGGCAGACCCTCTTTTGCTTGGCTCGCCTCGCACTCCAGCCCCTCTGGTGGAGGAGTACCGCTCGTCTTTGCAGAGTATCTGTTGCTTGTGTTGTTGGGGACTAAGCCTGCTTTTGCACAGCTTACTGGTTGGCATTTGGTTGGAGAATATGCACATTTTCGCCCATCTCCTAGTGTTTTCCTCTTTCAGGGACTTTGTCCTTCAAGTCCTTTCTATCTGGGCTGGTCTAACATTACATTTCTACCTTTCTGGTCCAGCCATGTGTTTGCTTTCTGTGAGAACTCCACATTCGGAGCCTGGGGATTGGCAGCTGCCCTTCAGGAGAAGGCTGGTTAGCGCAGAGCTCGTTCCTCCAGCAGGGACTGTTCCCTGTTGTCCTTCCTGCAGTTGCTGCATAAAGTATTTTTCAACTTTTATGTTTTTTTTTCTTAAAGATTTATTTATTTTTGTTACAAAGTCAGATATACAGAGAGAAGAGACAGAGAGGAAGATATTCTATCCGTCCGATGATTCACTCCCCAAGTAACTGCAACAGCCAGAGCTGGACCCTGAACCAATCCAAAGCCAAGAGCCAGGAACTTCCTCCAGGTCTCCCACATGGGTGCAGGGTCCCAAGGATTTGGGCCGTCCTCGACTGCTTTCCCGGGCCACAAGCAGGGAGCTGGATGGGAAGTGGAGCTGCTGGGATTAGAACCAGCGCCCATATGGGATCCTGACGCGTCCAAGGCGAGGACCTTAACCACTACACTATTGCGTTGGGCTCCTTATGTTTATATTTGTAAAGAGAGTTGATCTGCTCCACAGCGCTCTGTAATGACAAGAAATGGGATTCTGTATCCATTTACTCTTTAGTAGAATTGTCTTGGAATAATTGTATTTAGATAGAAGAAACACTTTCTGGAGTGTAAATTATTTTTTCAAGTATTAATTTAATAGTGAAGTGCCTCCACATGCAAAAATAAGTGAAGATTGAACTTCCAGATGCATTTTATGAACTAGCATCAGTTAAATGACACTTGATCCAACACTAGTTTTTGAGGTGAATTCAGAATTTGAATTATACTTAGGTAAAGTAAAATCTTTTGAGTATTATAAAAGACAGTTAACTTAGTGACACTTAAAATTTAGGCCCAGCTAAAGTCACAGGCTATAATGCACTTGACATTTCACTGTGCAATTCTCATAAACCTAATCTCTTGAGAGATAGTTGAATATTTCTCAGTAGACGTCTAATGCTTTACTCTGTAAGTACATTTATGCTTCTTCCTTTGTAGTTTAATGTAATCCTGTGAATGGTTACATTGTTTTTTCCTGAAGTTTTAAATGAAGTGTTTTTTAATTATAGACAATAAATTTTAAAAATAGAATAATTGTTGACGATTGAAGGTATGTTACCTAAGTAACGGTACTAAAAGTATGTAATTTAATATAAAATATTGACATGGCAAGACGGTTCTGATCTGAGGACATGACAAAGTGCTGTTTAGTAGGATCTTATCAGTAATTACCGTTTTGTGTATTATTTAGGTGCATTGACATTCAGCAGAGCAACGAGGTGGAGCGGACACAAGCACTCCGACTGGTCAGAAAGGTAAGCTGGCTGAGAATAGAAGGCACGTGTGCGGCGCGGATTTTGTGTTAAATATTTATAATATTAGATTTGGCTGTTTTTTAAATCTTTCTATTAATATCATTTTCATTAAACATTTTTGTTAAAAACTTATTTATGAGTTAAATAGATCTTTGAAACCTTGGAATAGCATGTTGTGATTGAGGATAGCGTTGACAGTTTTAAAAGATGTTCACAAGGAAGAATGGGCCTTCCTTCAGGAGACATGTAACTGTAATGACTGCTTTGATAAGCTGTTGCAGAAGGAATTACGTACTCTTCATCCTGATGTTCTCTTAGTTATATGGGTGTAGTTAATACTGCTAAACCAATGCAAATTACCCAACTGTAAGGATGCTTTAAAGATGAGTTTACGTGTGATCCGGTTTAACAAACAGTGTAAGCTGTTGTGTAGGATAAAAGGTCACAATTTAAACCCATGTGAGATATTACGTGTAATTCATGATGCTTCTTACGAGAACATTCTATGAAGGAAGGCTCTTTTTGTTGTGTAATATGATGATCTAATGAATAGAGAGAACTCGATGAGAATCCCACAGTGTGTGTTTCCTAATGTTAACAGGGCTAAACTTATCCTGAGAGTTGAACTTTTTAGCTCTTTTCCCCTTTCCCTTTGAATTCACCTCGTGGTCTGGAGTGAGGGCCTTTTGCGAATGTGTATTATTCAGATCTCTTTTTCTTTCTTTGTGATTAGTAATAGAGTAACTTAGAATTTCAAAACACTAAATCTAATTGGCTAATTTGGTCATCTAATAGCATGGACTATTTTAGCAAGTTACGTTTTTTATAGTAACTCTTACTAACATTTGTTAAATCAGTTCTTACATGAATCTTTTGAATTAACCATAAGAAGCGTAAAGGTCTGTGCCTTTTTTATTCTATAGTAAAATATTTTGGTTTAAACATTCTAGGTTTAAAGTGTATCGTGATGTTGGTAACTTCTTTTTCTGATTGCTTTCTGTTGCAGATGATCACTGTGAATGCCTCCCTGTTTCCTAGTTCCGTGGCCAACTCATTAATAGCAGTTGGGAATGATGGACTTCAAGAACGAGACAGAATGGTTCGAGCATGCATTGCTATTATCTGTGAACTAGGTCAGAATTTTCTTTAAGTAACAAAAATTTTAGGAAGAATGTCACATTTCTTAATGCCTTTAATGCATAAATTAGTAAGTAAATTCATAGTAAAATTTAAAGGAGCGAAAGGACAAACTTTAATACCAATGATTTTAAAATACCATTTTCAGAACCAATGGATTTAGAGACATGAATGTGATAAAGGAAATTTAGAAAATAAAAATTCAACTACATGTCAGTGTATGGGATGCCTAGACAGTTATTCTCATAGTTAATTTTCATAAGCACATTTGTAATTAATCAAAAAGTGAATGAGTGAATCACTGTGACTCATGCAAGAGAAAAAGCTGGGGCTGATACCATGACATGGTAGCTTAAGTGCTTCTTTTTGGCGTGAGTATCCCATAAGAGCTTTGGTTCAAGTCCTGGCTGCTCCACTTCCAGTCCAGCTCCCTGCTGATGTGCCTGGGAAAGCTGCGAAACCTGATCTGAGCCTTAGATCCTGTGAGAGACCCAGAGCGAGCTCCTGGCTTCAGACCCACCAAGCTCTGGCCGTTGAGGCCATTTGGAGAGTGAATCCGTGGATGCACAATGTGCTTTTTTCTGTTTCTGTGAACCTGCCTTTCAAATAAAGCTAAATGGATCTTTATAAAGAGAAGAGCAGACATTGTAGAGGTTAAGATGCTCTGGGAACTCCCACCTCCCATAAGCAGGACTAGGTTCAAGTCACTGCTCTGCTCCTGGTTCCAGCTTCATACTATGTGCCCCTGTGCCGTAGTGTTGGAGGCTCAGACAGGTCCCTGCCGCCCCTGTGCGAGGCATGCGTTGGGTTCCTTGTTGCCAGCCTTTGGGTGGCCCAGCCTCAGCCTTCCTGGGCGTTTGGGGCAGCAAACAAGTGAATAGGAAATTGGCCTTTTTCTGTCTCTCCCCTTTCCTCCCTAAATATTGGGAAATGAATCATGTTATTTTGTGAATAATCACATATCTAGAAAATTCTGAATCAAGTGAGAGGCACAACTTAATTTTAGTACAGTGGAGTATAAAAAATAGTAGTCTTGTTTTGTGTTGGTACAGTCATAGAAAAAAATTTACTTTTTCAAAAGAAAACTGGTTATAATAAATATAGTAAGAAATGTGTATGACTTGTGTGTGTGTTTGGGGCAGTACTTTCAGCGTTTGAATTTGTCCAGGTGATTCTCAAGAAGTTCCATCAGAGCATCCTGTGGGGGAACAGTGGGTGCCTGCGCAGTGGGGGAGGACTGGCTGTGCAGTGACACGCGGGAGCTAGAGAGTACGATGGAAGTTCTGCATGAGTGCAGTGTTGGTTATAAGCTGTAGATTTCCAAAATTGATTAAGCTGTATCATCAGAAGCTGTATTTTTACTGTAGTTAGTTATATCTCGTGTTTAAAAATATAGAAGAAACTTCATTCTAAATTCTACATGGAAGAATAGAAACTAGTGGACAAATCAGTTATAGTTTTGAAAAAGAACAAACGAAAGAGAAAGAAAAGATTTTCTCTTTTTGTATAATTAACAGATTATTTAAAAAGTATAAAATAATCAGTCGTTGCAGACTCTGGTATACAGAAAGCTTTAGAGATTATGAAGTATAACCTTCTGACAAATTTAATAAGCTCAAGTTTCTGACAATTTGAAAACTGAAATATAAATGGAGAAGTTCACTTAAATTACACTCTCATTTTGGAAGAACAGTTTCTGAGATTAAATTTTTAAAATTTTAAATTTTAAATGCTGGACTCAGAACCCTAACGAAGAAAAGAGAGAGGACAGAACAGGTCAACCAACCATCTCAGCTATGATGGACTATGTCCATCAGTGGATTTTTCAAAGACCTCATAGTGCTTGGAGTGGCAAGACTGACAGCAATTCATAACTGTTGCAATATCAAAACCACTTGAGCAAGAACCTCAGAGCATGCCCTACATCCAGGACCTGGGGAGGGTGGGAAATTGGGTGGGCCTCCTCCCTTAATACCCCCCTTTAAACACAAAGGTAACAATATGGAAAACATACTAGTATTATCCACTTTCCTGTAGCCCTTGAACCTTCTTACCCTAATTAACTATGTAAAGAATGTCAAAATAAATTTTATAAAAAAAATAAATAAATTAAAACTTGAAATAAAAAAATGAATAAATAAAATAAATAGATAAATCTTAAAAAAATAAGCATGTTTTTTGAAATTCAAGTTGGAAAATAATTTAAAAAATTTTAAAGTAAAAATAGAGGTGATAAAATAAGTTTTAAGTAAATTGCAAAGTTAGAAATGAAACAAAGGTTTAAAACGAAAACAATAATGTCCTCACCATCTCAGTATCTCCCTGCAAATGATGGAGAAGGAGAATCTTTCCAGTAAACTATGGATGAAACACGTGAAGACACTGTTGGAACACCTAGAAACCAGGTTTGGGAGACGTTCAGGAACATACAGGCTATCTTCTTAGACACCTTTGAACCATGTGTTTCAATGTTAATTATAAAGCTTCTGAATTCAGAAAGGAGACTAAGTTTGAAAGTAAAAAATCCATATTTCTTAATAGTTTTATAATTATCCCCAATATAATCTGTTAAGTTTTTCTGTTTTTATTTTAGCACTTCAGAATCCAGAAGTGGTGGCCCTTCGAGGTGGACTTAACACCATCTTGAAAAATGTGATTGACTGCCAGTTGAGTCGAATCAATGAGGCCCTCATTACTACGATTTTACATCTCCTTAATCACCCGAAGACCCGACAGTATGTGCGAGCTGATGTAGAATTAGAGGTAGGAGCTCTCCTATTTTTTTCTAGTGATAAAATATGACTTTAAGTATATACTCTTACTTTGAAATTTTAAATTTAACAGATACAGTGCAATATCAACTGTCAAATGCTAAGTTAACAAGCCTGCCTTATTCCCAGCTTGCTTCAGTTTGGACTGACTTGGAAATAATTCCCAGGAATAGTTTGTCAGCATACAGAATGAAGCTTGTTTTATGTTATTTGTGGAAAGTTTGCTAGGGCAGTCAAAAAAGTGAGCTTACGTGAAGACTGGTTTATAATAACTTTATTACATTAGTGTTATTGGGATAGCTCCTGCTAATTGTACGCTGTTCACTAATTGTCATGAAAATCACCTAAACTTGGAAGTACTGAAGTACTTGTTAACAACTACAATAAATACTTGAATAAAGTGCATACCGATCTTTTTAACAGATTTACTTTGAAAGGCAGATATACACAGAGGAGCGACAGAATCTTCCACCTGCTCTTTTACTTTCCAAATGGCCTCAGTGGCTAGAGCTGAACTAATTAATCCAAAGCCAGGAGCCTCTTCCAAATCTCCCTCCTGTGTGTAGGAGCTCAGAGACTCGAGCCATCCTCAGCTGCTGCCATCCCAGCCGTAAGCAGGGAGCTGAGTCGGAGCCAAGCAGCCAGAACATGAACCAGTGCCTGTACTGGGGGATGCTGGCGTGGCAAGCAGGGGATCAGTGTGCTCTGCTGCCACGTCAGCCTCTTGCCAATCTTTGTCTAAAAAGAAAAGCCCCAAATACTTGGCAATTGTTTAGCTTAGTGGTTAGGATGCCCACATCTCACATCAAGAGCACCTGAGTTCAGTTCCCGGATCTAACTCCAGACTCACACTTCCTGGAAGGCAGTGGTGATGGCTCATGTGGTTGGATGGCTGTCACCATGTCATGGGGGAGCCCTGGCATGTTCTCACATGGGCTTCAGCCCAGGCCCGGTGCTTGCAGGCGCTGGGGAAAGAAGCCCGTGGGTGAGAGCTCCTGCTCTTACTGCTCCGGCCCCTGGGGCGTGTGTGCATTCCCCACTCTTCCACATATGTGAATTTATTCATTTATTTTATTTTAATTAATTCAGATACCATTTGTTATGGTTAGTGTAAAAAGATTACTGCATATTCTTTTTTGTGAAAACGTAGTGGATGTTGGAACAGAATTACCACATTCTGCATATCTATTTGTTTTAAATTTTTTTGGTATGTTTTTTCAGTTTATTTTAAATTAGATTTTGTATTTTGCACAATACAGATTTAGAAGCAATATGTATGTGTGTGTGTGTATTTTTAAGATTCTTGTATTTATTTGAAAGGCAGAATTAGGAGAGGGGCAGTGAAGGAGAGATCTCCTGTCCACTGGTTGATTCCTCTGATGGCCTCAGGGGCCAGGGTGAGGGCACAGCCAAGTCAGGAAGCAGCAGCTTCTTCAGGTCTTCTACATGGGTAGCCAGGAGCCGGGTCCTCGGGCCAGGTTCTGCTGCCTGCCCCTCTTCTGGATCTGAAGTGGAACAGCCAGGACTCGAATCAGCCCTCGTATGAATTATCAGTGTTAATAAGAATGGTATTAGTAACGGCAGCAGCTATCATTCATGTAGCATACTGGGGCGTCATGAAGTGTGGAGAATAGGACAGTATTCCAGATACTCACATGTAGTAGTTTGTGTGAAATGCTTTACATACTATCTGGCATATCATAAATATGCAACGAAATTTCATTCTTTGTCATCTACACTATCTTCAGCTTTGAGTCTACTGTTAGAAGACTATTATTCTTGCTGTATTTTATCTGTTTGTGATTTCAGATACTTTGATTTTGTACATGCAAATGAACAGTCTTCAGTGCTACTATGTCTATGTGGTCAGAAATAAATCTTTCCTTTGTTACAAATGGGTAACCTAATTAATCCAATTTTTAATAATGCAATCCCTTTTCTAGTTTATCCTGTTTCTGGCTTTTATTGGTGTGATATTTTTGACCACACAGGAAAAAAAATTTAATAAAATGCTTTTAGAAGACAAACTACCAATTTCCTAAGTTGTAATTTTTAATTTTTATTTTATTTCATTATTATCTGTTTAAGATTTATTTATTTTTATTGAAATAAACAAGACAATGAGACAGAGAAAGATCTGTCTGCTCGTTCACTCCCCAAGCGGACACAGCAGCTAGAGCTGAGCCAGTCCAAAGCCAGAAGCTTCTTCCAGGTGTCCCACCAGGTACAGGGTCCAAAGGCTGTCCTCGACTGCTTTCCCAGACCACAAGCAGAGAGCTGGATGGAAAGCATGGCATCCAGGACATGAACTTATGGGATCCCGGTGCATGCAAGATGAGCACTTTAGCTAGGCTGCTATGCTGGGCCCTAATTTCTAAATTTTAAATGAACATTTTTGAACAAAATCTGGGTAATCTACAGTGAGCATCTGCTGTGGAAATCTTGAAAGCTCAATCATTAGAAAAATCTTATCTAAAGCATAGGATTGTGAAAGCAATAAGGACCAGAGGGAATGAAATTAGAAATGAACAGTTCTCTGAAGCCTGAACCAAAGCTCTGCAGATTTCCTTGAAGGAACTGGCGCTTAGATTTGAAGTATGAGATTAGGGCTGAGTGTTAGGTAGGTGTGGGTAGAAGGCTGGAGCACTGGCAATCCTGTGTTAATGCAGCGACCCTGGAGATGTGAAAGTGCCTAGGACAAGCCTGCTACACCCTCCAGATATTTACTGAAACAGAAGTTACCTCAGGGCAGAGGCTACAGTGTTGAAACCTTTGAAAGGCATAGTGGGTAGATCTTCTATTCTGTTCTCCCAAACAGGCTTACCCAAAGGAGGAGTCCTGGGCTACAATGGAAAGGACTCCGGAAGTAACGAACTTGCACTGATTCTTTGCACTGGTTTTCTCTCTTGGGTGTTTTTTTTTTTTTTTCCTAACTAGGGGTAGTTAAAAGCTGTGAATTTAGGTGTATTCTTCACTGGGATCAGAACAGCTTTTGGCAGTTTTGTGGCAGCAAGAGTGGAAAAAGTGGGTATTTCATAGCTGATTGCACCTTGGCAGCCTCCCAGCTCTGAATCTGGGCAGGTAAAGATCCAAGCTGAAAACATGGGACGCATGTGGAGAGAGTCTCACTCCTAAGGAGACAAGTGCCTGATGAGCTCTCGACTGGAAGCACTGGCTAGGCGTCTGCTAGGAGCTTAACTTAGTGTCGGCACATTTGCAGTGTAGTCTCAGTTAACTGGTCATGGGGAGAAAGTGCTCATCGCCTGTATTTCTGCCTGTCTAGCAAGGAGGACGAACCACCTTCTACAAAAGATACCATTATTTGCAGCCCTTTGTTTTTCTTTAAGTATTTATCTTTATTTAAAAGGCACATTTTTGGGCCCGGCGCGGTGGCGCAAGTGGTTAAAGGTCCTCGCCTTGCACGCCCGGGATCCCATATGGGCGCCGGTTCTAATCCCGGCAGCCCCGCTTCCCTTCCAGCTCCCTGCTTGTGGCCTGGGAAAGCAGTCGAGGACAGCCCAAAGCTTTGGGAACCTGCACCCGTGTGGGAGACCCGGAAGAGGCTCCTGGCTTCGGATCGGCATAGCATCGGCCCGTTGCGCTCACTTGGGGAGTGAATCATCGGACGGAAGATCTTCCTCTCTGTCTCTCCTCTCTGTATATCCGCCTTTCCAATGAAAAAATAATAAAAATAAATCTTTAAAAAAAAAAAATAAAAGGCACATTTTACAGGGAGAAGAGGAATAGAGGTCTTGCATCTGCTGGCTCACTGCCCAAATGGCTGTAAGGATCAGAATCAGGTTGATCCGAAACTGGGAGCCAGGAGCTTCTTCTCAGTCTCCCACATGGGAACAGGAACTCAAGGACTTGGACCAGCCTTTACTGCTTTCCCAGGCCATCAGCAGGGAGCAGGCTTGGTAGACAGAAAATGTAGAAAGTAACAAGGAGAACTGGAAAACTGCATGACTACATGTCAGTCCTAACCGTTACAACCGAGTATTAGTGTGTCTTCTAAATTATAAAACTTATTTAGGGTTACAACTCACGACCAAAGGAGTATTATAGTTAGGGGGTAGGGTTGGTACCTGGGGAACAATAGTTCTAAAGTAATAGGTGCATTGTAACAAGATTGCTTGTCATTAGGGCAACACACAAACAGTACTTGTATTTTTTAAAATTTGAGATACAAAAGAAGAATGTAATTCACAAAATAGAAGCCATTTACCCAATTTTCACAAAAGCTATGATTAACGTATAAAGTTGAGGATCAGGGTGATTCTTATGTTGGGGTTAGTTGGTGACTGACTACTAAGGTAATGACAGGGTCCTGGGGACTCGTAATGTTTTACTTTTCTGATGCTGTAGAAGAATGTGTTGTGTTTAAGT
Organism: Ochotona curzoniae; assembly: GCF_017591425.1. NCBI lineage: Eukaryota > Metazoa > Chordata > Mammalia > Lagomorpha > Ochotonidae > Ochotona > Ochotona curzoniae. The sequence goes on along the minus strand of NW_024465582.1, from coordinate 18,142,155 downwards.
ATTCACTGAATTGTGTATTCATGATTTGTGCAGGTTTAAAGACATCTGTTATACCTCAAGCTAAAAAAACTTTTTGAGTTTCAGTATTAAAGTAAATTACCCAACTGAGCATGCTCCTTAATGAATTCGAGGAATTAAGTACCCAAACAATAAACTCAGGTCTACAGAAAAATGGAATTAATTTTAGTCTGTTACAGGAAACATGCATTTTATAATGAAAGCTTTCTTTCTTTTTATTTTTAAACTAGCGCATTTTAGCACCCTATACTGATTTTCACTACAGACATAGTCCAGATACAGCTGAAGGACAGCTAAAGTAAGTACCCTTGACTGCTAATGATTTATCAGGCGGTTTGTTACTATTAAATCTTTTACATTTACCTGATGGCGTGTAGTGCCAGAAAAATGTGAGTTGAAGTAAGTTTCCTACTTCATGGAATAATACTGTATTTCTTCCATAATTGTGATTTGAAAAAAAATTAAGGATAAGTTTTTTATTTCTGAAACACATTAGATGGGCTTCAGGAAACTTTTTTAGTTACGTTAATCATATTGAAAAAGGCTGACACAGCACTGAAGCGGTGAGATAACAGGGCAGGCAAGGTGCAGGGTGAGGGTCGCTTCCTTCTGAGTCAACAGAAGAGCATGACACTCAGAGTTTCGATAGTAAATCCATCGGCAGGCAGTGGGGGTGCAGTACGCGTTATTTACCAGAAATGCACTATGATTTTCCATAGATGTACGGAAAGGTGCATATACAGCGAATGTTCAAAGGTAATGTCATAATTAAAATGATTTAGGGGTCAGGTACTAGGTTACCCGGAGATTTTGCAAATGAGCAATTCCATTAAATAGAGGAGCCTTTTCTCTTGTAGGGCTTTGGAACTGCAGACATTTTCTCATATTTCGAAAGATGGTATATCTTCAGATTACTAAGTATTAGAAAATTATCTAGTAGTAGGATGTTTTTGATGTTGCTTTTCTCCTGAACTAAAATCCTGTTTCCCTATCTTCAAAATACATCCATTCTTGTGGACTTTTCACCACTCTATAATGCACCGCGATGAATTAAGTCACAACAGGTGTCAACTAAGTTACCGAGGCTTTTTACTGCCAATTTTAGGTATGAATTGGAAATCCTAAACCATTGGACCTCTTGGGAAATTTCAAGATTATCTGATTGATGGAAAATATGAGTTTCCTGTTGCACAATAAAGTACAGCACAAATTAGTTTATCTGCTACCAGTTTGTAGGTCAGAAGTCTATGCCAGCTCTTGTCTGGAAGCTGTGGTGAAGAATCCATTTCCAAGGTCATTTGGACTTTAAACAGAATTCAATTCTTGTGGGCAAATTTCACTCTTTAGAAACCACCCACATTTCCTTTATCTTCAAAGGAAGGGACAGTACCTGCTGTCCTGGCATTTCCAATCTCCCTGACTCCCTCTCAGGGGACCTGCTAGAGAAAGCTCTCCAATTCGATCGACTGCTAGATTATCACCTTCTCTTACGTTCTCCTGGGCTATTTAGCATAAATGTAACCACACTCATGCCATGATGTCTCATGACAGTCACCGGATTCAGTGATCAGGTCATGGAATCCCATGGAAGACCACTTTCAGAGCTGTTCTCGGTACAGCGAAGAGGAGATGAACCTAAGTGTGCTTTAAATTGGGGGGTGTGGGAAAGATACTCAAATCCTTGCTTATTTGACACTCTTTTCCATTAAGCTTCAGGGATGTAAGCAGATAAATGGCTGGCCAAATCAGGATATATTATTACCAGGAACTGGGAAATGACTGATACAGAAACATTGCAAATTTATATGATAGGAAAGAGTTACCAGGCAATCAGTGTAAGAATGTCACCTAAGACAAGGCATGCTGAAAACAGAATCATACAGGTGCTTGGTATCCTTTCTTCCACTTCACACCATTGTGTTTCTGTTTTAGTCTCATATATATGTTATATATATATATATATATATGATATATATATCGTATATCATATATGTAATGTAATATATATTCTGTTATATTCTGGTTCTGTGAAGCTTCAGTTGTTTTTAATTTTTTACCTGTTTTGTAAACTTTTTATTCTGTAGACTGATTGTTCATTATCCAATCCTGATTTTTTGCCATTTAACTTTGCTCCCCTCGCTCTACTCCTCAGTTCTCTGTATATTCACAGCTAGTAACTATTTAACTAGGAAAGGAAAAAAGAAACTACATGTAAAAAAATAATGTACTCGTAGAGTGCACATGATGGTTGGATGGATAAAGTTACACGATATCTATTAAGTATTGAAACAGGTCACAAGCCAGTCTTGGGAAATGTTTAACAAGTGTTGTGTTGCTTAACACAATTGTTGATAAAAGTGAGATAGTTGGATATGTAGTTATGAAGGAAAGTAGCTGGAAATATTGATAATAGTTGTTTAATAACATTCCAAGGACTAAATAAATTATTGAGCTTCCTCACTGGAAATTTTTAATAAATTTGGGACAAAGCTTTTGAAGCAAAGAGAATGCAAATGGGAAAAAGTGGTTTATATGGTAGTTTTCTTTGCTGTGGATCTGCTTTGAGACACAGAAACTTATTAGACAGACTGGTATTCTCTCGAATGTCTAATTAAAGCTCATCCAGGAATAGCTTCCAGAAAGAACAGGAAACAACTGAATGTTGAAAAGTACAATTTGTGTCTTATTTTTAAACCGTATTGTGAATTTTAAGTTGGAGGTCAATTTATACTTGAGTAATTTCTTTGAAGTAGATCTTAACTTTGTTTTCTTAATATCTTAATTTCATATGCAAATATTTAAGCACTAACTAATGATGGCTCTTTTCTTACATGGTAACCAAAAGAAAGCTGCTGAAATTAATACCTTGTTTCTTATCCTCTCGCTCCCTATAAGGGAAGACAGAGAAGCACGGTTCCTGGCCAGTAAAATGGGAATCATAGCAACATTCAGGTCCTGGGCAGGTAGGTTCATTGATGTGGCTTTGTAACATCCAAGAAGAAGAAAAACATGACCGTTTTTTCGATTGTTAAAATTATTATTTCAGCGTCAAGGTTTTTTGTTTATCTACTCTTGATGTCTAATTAGGGCAAATGGAACTTGTACAAAATTATGAAAATACAGTGAGAACGTTTATACTAGTAGAAAGCAGCTAGTTGTGTCTTCAGTTTAAACATATTGGATTATTTCCAAGTGTCTGTGCTAATAATTGCATGAAAATGATCTGTGAAGAAAATGAGAACAAGCTTGAGCATTAGCTGCACATTTTAGTAAGGTTTGTCTTTTGAAAGCAGCGTGCTCGTCTGTTGTTTGATGCAGGGAATAAGACTGCTTGGGGAGCCTGCGTCCTGTGTCAGAGTGCCTCGTTCAGTCCTGCGTGTGCCTCCTATGCAGTTTTCTACTAATGAACACCCTGGGGTGGCTGCAGATTATCATTCAGTTAACTTGCACTTCTGCTCCAGGATGCCAGGATTTCTTGATTTTCATCTGACCCAACTTGAGCTGATGTGGGCATTTGGGAAATGAACCAATGGATGAAGACCTTGTTTCTCTTTCTACATGTCAAATAAAATGCAAATAGCAAAAATAAAAATAGAAAAACAGGAAGGAAAATGCAAACCAGAAAGTAGTGTAGTAATGTCATGAGTTATGAAAAAGGAGTAGCAGCCACTGGTAGTCCCAAAGTTAATAGGAGTTACACCTATCTTATGTTTTGAACTGAATAAGAAGCAATATTTTTCTTAATGCAAACTAACTATATTGCTTTCGTATTGATGATTACCTTCTTGCCTGATTTGTGTGATACCTGGAAGGGTAGCATGAACGGAATGTGGCAGTAAGCACAAGGTTTACCCCAATGATTCTGTGTACTTAGAGTACAACCTGTACAACTACCTTAGCCTGTGATCTCCTTAAACTAGTGTCAGATGTGTAAGACATTTTTAAGAATTTTTAAATTTTATTTTATTTTTTTTCTTTTGGCTAACTGGAGGGGACGCACCCACTCCCTAGGCGAAAGCGCCTGACCCGTTGGGGGCTTCCTGCAATTTTAATGTGCCTTGAAGTCACTTGATGACATCCGTGCCCATCACTTGAGCATGTACTTTATTAGCTAGAATTCAGTGTATAATACTTCATCCTTTCATTAGCAATGTGTGTTGGTTCTAGACACTGTTTACCATAGTGAGTCTTTAGTTTTAGCTATCCTGGTAGGTATGTATAATAGTATTTCAAGATTTTTTTAAAAAAACATTTGCTTTTTTATTTGAAAGGTAGGGTTACAGAGAGAGAGAGAATGAAAGTCATCTTCCGTGCAATGCTTCACTCCCCAGATGGCTGCCATGGCCAGAGCTGAGCCTGCCGTGTTCTCCCAGGTCACTCCCGTGGGTGGGACTCAAGCTACCACCCATGTGGCACTATAGGTGCCAGCTTTACACCTCATGCCACATCACTTTCTCGTGTGTATCAAGCAGTTTGCATGTTTATTGGGTAGACACATGCTTCTTTTGTGATGTGTAATTTAAATGTCCACAATTGTTTGGCTCAGCTTTGTAACTTAAACATTTTGATTCCTATATTTTATTTCAAATCTGTTGCTTTTACTTAGTGCACATGTGATAAATCTTGAAACTAAAGTTCTGAAAGACAAATACCAAACAGGATGTTTCATATTATACTGAGGAACACTAAATAGGGAAAGGTTCGCATGCCAACAAGGTGATGTCATGGAGTCAGACTGATGAGCTTTTTTGAAATGAAGCAGAAATTGAAAAATATTGATGATGAAATTATTAGTAATTGCTAATCCTTAGGAAAATATGGACTGTTTGAAATGTATTTTGCTTGTATGCTATTATAGATGATAACCAAGTAGTATTATATAGCTTCAAAAATATCAGGTTTTAAAATATGCTGTTAGAGAAATTTGTTTGAACTTCAAGTTAGTGGTTGTTTTTTGCTTCATCTTCTTTAGGTATTATTAATTTATGTAAACCTGGAAACTCTGGAATCCAGTCTCTAATTGGAGTACTTTGCATACCAAATATGGAAATACGGGTAGGTTAAATTTACTGCAAATGTTTCATTACTGAACCATTAACAGAGGAGGTTAGCTGTTAAAACATAATTATCTTAAGGAGGTGAGTGTTCTAAGACACCATTTAGATGCCCACATATTAGGTTGGAGTGTGTGGATTCAGATGCCTTGCTGCTTCGGATTCAGCTGCTTATGCATGTGCCCTGCAGGGGGCAGTTGGGGATAACTCCAGAACTTGGTTCCTGTGACTCGGCCGGTGACTGTGATGGAGTCCCAGGTCCTGGCGTTGGTCCCAACCGACGCTGATGCGTGCAGGCATTTGTGGGAGTGAACCAGCAGCCGGACAGTCGTGCTCTTCCGCTGTTTCAAATACGTCAAAATAAATAAATTCAAAGGATAATTTCAAATGATGGTTTTTTTCTTGGTTGCTAATATGTATGTTAGGATGTTTTTAAATGCTTGAATAAATATTTACTACTTAAATAAGCCTTAAATATGCTATGACTCATAAAATACTACTGTTAGGAATAATCATTGTTAAAAAAATTGAATCAAAAAGATGAAGCTATTATGCTTACTTTGTTCATTAAAACATGCAGACATTACAGAAAAGCTTTCACTATCAAAGGTTCAAGGACTAGAAATATAATTAATAAAAAGCAGATATAATATTTTTATATCTATACCTTCTAATTTTGTATTTTAATAAGAATTTTTATTATAGTGGTTTTCACTAAAATTGGCTTGTTTATGTTTACTTGTTATATGTACTCCTAAATTAGTGAGTAGGGAATTTGTAATATCTAAATTAAAATGAATTTGGAGCCAAAAAAAAAAACCTTTACTCTTCAAGTAATTCTTTTTTCCTTAATGTTTTTTCTTCATTCTGTTCGTTTTTTTAAAAACTGATTTACTATTTCTTTTTTCTAAGAATCAAATCTGAAATTGAAAAGTATTACTAGAAAATATTGGCCAGATGTACATTGTTTAAAATGTGAACCAAAAAAGTATAGAAATTGGGGGGTCACTCGGTGGTATAGCCTGCAGTGCCAGCATCCCATGTGGATGCTGGTTTGTGTCCTGGCCACCCCACTGCCAAGGCAGCTCCCTGTTGCGGCCTGCGAGAGCGGCCGAGGGGGCTCAACGCCTTCAGCTGCCGCATGCGCAGGGGGGACCCCAAGCAGCTCCTCGCTGGCTGCTTCAGACCAGCCCGGTTCTGAGCCTTCTGACCATTCAGGCAGTGACCCGGAGGAGGAAAGATCACTCTCTCTCTCTTTCTGTACTTATGACTTTGAAGCAGTTTTTTTTAAAGAATCGAAATGCAAAGATAGAATTGGTAATTCCAAGATCTGTAAGCAGAAAACAGAAGCTTGGGGTAGTTTGTTGGCTTCATCATCTGAGATGAGGAGACAGCTAACCATGGTCTTCGAGTCTGACAAGAATTTGACTCTTCCCTGGAGAAATGAACTTTTAAATCCATATATTTTGCACCACAGGAATGATGGAAAATTTATCAAAGAGATTAAATGATGTTGGAGCAGGCAGTCAAGTTCTGTCTTCCTATGTAGACCTGGCACAATATTTCTGTCTGCAGCATTTGTTTTCTGAGGAAGATATTTTAATAAATGAAATAAATGTATCGTTTACTGTTGCAGCGAGGTTTGCTTGAAGTGCTTTATGACATATTCCGTCTCCCTTTGCCTGTGGTCACTGAGGAGTTCATAGAAGCACTGCTCAGTGTAGGTAAGCGTTCAAGTGCGTTGAATCTATTCATATGTTGTGATTATACAGTGATTTGTTTAATTGGAAGCAAAATCCCTGAACAATGAAAAATTGTATATTGAACATCATTTTCTTAGTATCTGATAGAATCAGTATATGATACTAAGAGCTTTTTGTCACCCTGTCTCTTGTAAATGAGTAGTAAAAGCGATAAAAAGGTGAACCACCAAAGCAGAGAGGAAGTAGTTAGAAACCTATGCAATTCTTACATTTGTCTTGTCTTTTTCATCTGAGAGACTCTTAAAGAAGCTGTATGCATTTACGTAGCGTGTGAGGCTCTCAGTGTGTTTGCAGTTGTTTGTGGGTTCTTAGTTTTCGGTGTTCTGGCTGTGACTCCGTGGTTACCTGAAGTGTTTCAGAGTAACTCCCCCTCTTTCCATTACCTAATTTTTATACCGGTTTAGATCCAGGAAGGTTCCAGGACAGCTGGCGGCTTTCGGATGGCTTTGTAGCAGCTGAAGCAAAAACTATTCTTCCTCATCGTGCCAGATCCAGGTAGAACTGAAGTACAAAAAGCATTCAAGTTTATGACACTGATAATTTTTGTGTTAAACTGTATAATGGATGAAGTGTTACTGAGGTCGTTTCTGGCTGTGTCCTTTTCTAGGCCGGATCTCATGGATAATTATTTGGCACTGATACTATCTGCATTTATTCGTAATGGACTTTTAGAGGTAAAACCTTATAAACCTTATTTTAATCTATTTTTAGTTTTTCCAGCAGATTTTTTTTCAGAGCATAAAAACAGCTAATTCATCAAAACATTCTTATATGTCATTTTGCTACAGTGACTTGTTTATTTTCCCAGGGTTTGGTTGAAGTGATAACCAACAGTGATGACCACATCTCAGTTCGAGCTACCATCCTTCTAGGAGAGCTTTTGCATATGGTACGTTCAGTACCTTCTGATGATGTTCCTTGCTGCTAATGTTTTATTTTATATAGCAAGCAACTTTAATAATGCTACTTATTTTTATTGCTTGTTATTGCATTGTAAAGTTTTATCCTGATATGTGTATATAGATGAGGGTACATGAAAGAATTCACGGGATTAGTGTTGTGGCAGAGCAGATAAAGTCTCAGGTGTCCCACCCTGCTCCAGCGCCCTGCTAGGGCCTGGGATAAGTATGGAAGATGGCTCCTAGCTCTAGCCTGGCCCGGCCCTGGCTGCTGCAGCCATCTAGGGCGTAAAGCATCCTCGGGAAGATCTCTCTCTTTTTCTCTGTAACTTTGACTTTCAAATCAAAATCTTAAAAAAATAGGATTCATGAAAAATTCAATTAAAACATGTTTATTGGTACACAAAAGTTTATTCTGTACTTAAATATTTTGGCAATCTGTATTTTTCATGTACTTGAAGCTAACTTATAAGCATAAAGTTAAACTTTTTGCACCACAATAAACTTAATTTTTTTTCTCATCAGTTTTTTTCAAAGTACAGTTGTGTATCTGGATCAGAAATTTATAAATGAAGCAAATATAGAAAATACAAAATACTGAATGTTGATTTTACACTCACTTTAATTATGAATATTTTAAATTCTAGAAATCCTAATTATACTTGGAAACACTTCCCATGACATAAAAAACAAGAAATTATAAGATGGTAGATACTACCTCAGTCACCTGGGAGTGTGATTCATGCATGGTACGCAGTGCCTGAAATTCAGAAGGCTTTCTACAAAAATTCTGAATGTAATTGTGTTGTTTGGACATTGTAGTCTTCTTTGTAAACTTGTAGTTGCTTTTACTTTCGTCACTATGCGTTTGCGATGTCAGTAAGTGGGAAACTAGGAGTTACTGCAGTGATGTGCTCCTTTCTGCTCTTACAGAATCGAGCAAGAGGGAACTGTAATAGTTTGCACAACAGAAATTTGCATTTAACCCTTTTTACGAGTTAGTAAATAGAAACATTTTCAACTCATTAATTTGAAAAAGTGACTCAGTAGCAAAGCTTTATTTTGTAAAAAAAAATTCTTTTTATTGGAAAAGCAGATTTACAGAGAGAAAGATCTTCCATCCACTGGTTTACTCCCCACATGGCCACAACGGCTGAGGAGCTAAGAGCTTCTTCCGAGTCTCCACGCAGGTGCAGGGGCCCAAGGCTGGTGCCATCCTCCACTGCTTTTCCAGGCTGCACGCAGGGAGTGGGTTGGGAAATAGAGCAACTGGGATTTGAAGTGATGCCCATATGTGATGCTGGCACTTGCAGGTGGAAGATTAACCAGTTGGGCCATTGTGCCTGTCGCTATAGCAAATCATTTTTTTTTAATAGCAAATCTTTTTAAATAATGTCATGACCTGCTGTTATTGACAGGGTAGTTTTTGCTGTTTTTGTCTTTTTTTTACCCCCCCCCCCACTTTTGCTCTCCCTTCCAAACTCCCATTCCTCAGCCAATGTTAACTGTGTCTTTCATCAGTGATCAGCTACTCATTGAGTTTGCTCTCTGCCCACCTACGAAACAGAGTGTTGCAGGCTCTATCTGATTATTTATATTTAGGTTCTTGGGGTATTTTCATTAAGAATAACAGTATCCAAAATTGTTTTCATATAAAAGGTTCTCCTTGTAAGTATCTTTTCTTTCTCTGTGTCCCAGAATTTTGCAATTATCTTGTCAAATGTAGTAATATTATTTCATTGTTCTTACCTTTTCTATCTTCCACATTTAATTGTCCTCACTGGTATAAAGTAGGTTGGATAATGTGGTTTAGTTTGGAAAGAAAAGATTAATAAATTTCGCATTTTAAAGATTATTGTTATCTGAGAAAATGGTTTTGAAAACTTGTTATTGCTTAAAGTTGGTCATTGCACCTAGCGTGTTATATGTTGTTAACATAGATCCAGTCTTTTGATGTTTTGCTGTGTAATCCTGCCATATCATTTAAGAATTGAATTTACTTGGTTGCTACCTAAGTCCTAAGTTAGTATTATAGTAAAAGTTGTGTATTTTTATAAGCATGAACCGAGGAAGTTCTGGAATCAATTAATTTCATCAAAAAAATCTCGAATGTTTAATGATCTGGAATAGTGTTATTTTTGTGCATGATCTGTAACATCAAGTTTTTCTGCTTGTAACTACTTTTAAATTGTTTTCCAGGCAAACACGATTCTTCCTCATTCACACAGCCATCATTTGCACTGCTTGCCAACCCTAATGAATATGGCTGCATCCTTTGATATACCCAAGGAAAAGAGACTGTAAGTATCACCTCAAGCAAAACTGACGCTCAGTGTAGTTAGTATGCACTGATGGTATATACAGTAAGCAGGCTGTGCAAAAATTCTTTTAGAAAAGTCTCACTGATAAGAGGAAAAATTGTTCTCAGAATGTTGAGAGTGTGTTTAAGGCCACAAGTAATAGTATGATAAAATCACATTTTTCTGGCATGTTTGTGGTTGAAAACAGAATTTCCACCACTTTGCTACAAAATGGTGGTGGAGAGATTCTTTGGGCTATTTTATGTTTTAAGCAGTGATAGAGGCTCCTTTTGTATGCCTGATTTATTTCAAACCAGCAGTGCAAAAGTGTCGGTGTATTCTGTGGTTAAAATAACATGTGGTTAAATGCATGCATGCGTGATTAAAAGTGTTAAAATTTAGTAACCGGTACTACATGTATAATGGTAAGCTGAACTCTTAATTTTGAAGGACTCGTTGCAAATACAGGATTTGCAAATAAAGCTGTGGCCCTGCAGCTCTAGCTATGCTAGACTTGCAGTGATACCAATGCATATGATCCATGGCAGGTAAAGCTGCAGGAGCTCAGTTAGGTGACACGAGTCAGGATTTGTTGTTCAATGTGGTAAACACTCAATTTAGAGCTAAAGGTCTGGGAATGTCTGTCTTGTCCGTTCATCTGGTGCCTAACTTTTTATCCTCTCTCTCTCTTTCTTTCGCGATTATGATCACAAAAACCTTATATACAAGGTTCTTGAGGTTCACCCCTCTTTGTTTTGTAGATTGATTGTATCTGTTTAAAAAGCTGAGTGACATGGAAGAGACAGAATTGTCCATTTGCCGTTTCTCTCTCCATATGTCTCCTGCCAGGCCTGATTCTGGAGCCTGAGCTGCATGCACATCTCCCACAGGAGTAGCAGGCGTCCTAAGCACTTTGAGCTTTTTATGCTGCCTGCTCAGACACATTAGCAGGAAGCTGGATCAGAAGCCGTGTAACTAAGACTTGAACCAGCACTCCGCAGTGCGATGCCTGTGAGGGAACTGGTAGCTTAATCCACTGTGCTGTAACTTTAGTCCCCGTTTCTTCCTTCCTCCCCTCTGCGTCTCTTTTTCTCCCTCCCTCCCTTCCTGCCTTCCTTGCTTTTTTCTCTTTCTCTTTTTTCCTTTCTTTTTTCTTTCTCTTCTTTTTCCTTCCTTCCTTCCTTCCTTCCTTCCTTCCTTCCTTCCTTCCTTCCTTCCTTCCTTCCTTCCTTCCTTCCATCCATCCATCCATCCATCCATCCATCCATCCATCTATCCATCCATCCATCCATCCATCCATCCATCCATCCATCCATCCATCCATCCATCTTGATGCTGTTAGTGATATGGAGTTTACTAGCTAATCAGATTTGTGGATTTTTGTTACCAGTTACAATACATTCTTCAAAAATTTTGTTAGGTTTGATAAAAAAAAAGTATGCCCATACACTTCACTTTTAAAAATCTGTATATTAAGTCTGGCAACTATAAAAAACAACTTAAGTTGTATTATAAACTGAAAGTATTAGGGGCCATTTTATTTTTGTGATGGTAGCTTTCAGGCTTATTTTTATGTATTTATTTATTTAAATTCTAGAGACTTACTCTATTTGAATGTCAGTGAGAGATCTTCCTTCCTCTTGCTCATTTCCCAAATGGCTGCAGTGGCCAGAGCAGGGAGTCAGGAGCTTCTTCCAGATCCCTCACACGGGTACAGGAGTCTAAGGCATTGGTCCATCCTCTGCTTTCCCATCCAGTCCCTTTCCCAGGGACTTGGATTAGAAGTAAGTAGCTGGAAATCAAACCAGTACCCATACAGTACGTCGTCACCACAGGCTGAAGGTTAGCTTGCTCTACTACCACTCCAGTCCCAGCTTTGTTTTTATATTGGCCGTTTTATGATGAGAAATGCATTTCCCAAGAAAATACATTTAAGCTCTTGATTAGAATTTGGCTACAAATCTCAGTTCAGGGCCCAATGTGATGGCTCAATTAGTTAATCCTCTACTTGCAAGCACTGGGATCCTATATGGTGCCAGTTTGTATCCCAGCTGCTCTGCTTTCCATCCAGCACACGTGACCTAGGGAAGGAGCAGAGGATGGCCCAAAGCCTTTGAACCAGATCTGGCTGTTAATGGTCATTTGGGAATTGAACCAGCAGGGGGAAGCTTGAGAAAATTGTCTCTCTTTCTCTCTCCTTCTCTGTAGATGTTTTTCAATTTTCGTATATGTGTTGCTGAAGCAAGCACTAGATCTGTCAAATAAAAATTAAATCTGTAAAAAAAAAATTGTGCCCCATGGTTACTTAATAGTTCCCTGGTTCACTGTTTAGTAATGACCTTTGCCTTTGAATATATACAACCTTTAGTAATTTACCGGTATGATCTCCTTAAGATTATGCCTCTGTCGCTACAGTATTAATTGAAGGCTTTTTTTTTTTTTTCTCATTAGGCGAGCCAGTGCGGCATTAAACTGTCTAAAACGTTTCCATGAAATGAAGAAGCGAGGACCCAAGCCTTATAGCCTTCATTTAGATCACATTATTCAAAAAGCAATTGCAACACACCAGAAGCGGGAGTATCTTCGAGTTCAGAAAGATATATTTGTTCTTAAGGTACTGCTGTAAAACCACAGCTTTTCTTTTTTCCTTTTTTACTATTATTATTTGAGAGACACAGAGAAAGAGCATGTGAGAGCAGTTAGCACCCTGATGTCTGCAGCAGCTGAGACCAGGAGCCCAGGAACTCAGTCCAGGTGCCTTACCTGAGTGAGGGCGGGGATCCTGTCCTGTGAGCAGCCACCACTGTGTCCTCGGGACTGCCATGGCAGGGTGCCGGAGTGGTTTTCTGAGCTGAGAACATTTTGTCTTAGTTGTCTGTGTTTCTGATCATTGTAGGACACAGAAGAAGCTCTTCTAACAAACCTCAGAGATAGCCAAGTCCTTCAGCATAAGGAGAATCTTGAGTGGAACTGGAATCTCATAGGGACCATTCTTAAGGTATAACAAAATAGTTCTTGGTGATTGCTTGATTTGATTATTAATCGTAATGATTCTTAGTTAATATATTTGGGAATTGATCCATATAAAACATTTTTAAAATTTTTTTCTAGTGGCCAAATGTCAATCTAAGAAACTATAAAGATGAGCAATTACACAGGTATGTAACATCTACTTTTCATTTAAATTTACGGAACTTAGATTTTTGTATTATGACTCATATGTCTACTAGAAACAATAGTTGGTATTTGAAGACATAAACATTTAAATAATTGTTCAGTAGATAGGTGCATACCTTTTTTATGTGTAGTTTTCTAACCAAAACAAATTTTTTTCCTGGTGAATCATATTGTATTCTACCTTTGGAGCAGATGGAGTCATTGAGATGAAGGTTTCTCACATTGGGATGCAATCAGTTATGGAATGGCTTTAGCCCTAATGTATCTGCAGGGGTATTATATGATAACTCAAACATTTTAATATACAGCTTCTATTTCCATTTATATCTGCGTTATCTATTACTCCCTTTTTCACTTCCTTGGGTCATACCTTTTATAAAACCTGCCGGTTCTCACAGTATATAAAATATTTCAAGATACTGCATTCATGCAGTTTTATTCTTTCTTAGTTTTTTTTTTAATAAATAGATGTTCTTTTTTAATTTTTATTTTTCAAAAGAAAAGATTTTTATTTATTTGAAAGAGTTATGGAGAGATGGGATGTGATAGTGATCTTCGATCTCCTGGTTTACTTCCCAAATGACTGCAGTGGCCGGAGCTGGACTAGTCTGAAGTCAGTAGCCAAGAGCCTTTTCCAGATCCCCCACGTAGGTATCGGGGCCCAGGCACTAGGGCCGTCTTGCATTGCCTTCTCAGGCACATTAACAGGGAGCTGGATTAGAAGTGGAGCAGCTTGGATTCACACTGGTGCCCAAGTGATCTGTGGGCACCCCGGGCTGCAGCTTTGCCTTGTAAGCCCAGCACCAGCTCCTCCTTGAGTTAGACTTCCCATCAGAACTGCTCTTGTTGGATAGGTGGACCCTACTTTATATTCACAAAGCTCATGTTATTAATGGATTATTTGATTGTTATTCATCTACTCAGAATATGTAACTTTATATTGAATCATTTTTAGAAATATACAAAACATAGGGGCTGACATCCCATATGGGCCCCAGTTATAGTCCCAGCTGCTCCACTTCCAATCCAGCTCTCAGCTTGTGGCCTGGAAAGGAGAGGATAGCCAAGGTCCTTGGGACCCTGCACTCAGGTGGGAGACTCCAAGGAGGCTCCTGGCTCCTGGCTCTGGATCGTCTCAGCTCCAGCCATTGAGGCCTTTTGGAGAATGAACCAGTGGATGGAAGATTTTTCTCTCCTAATCTCCCTTTTTCTATGTAGATCTACTTTCATATAAAAATAAATTTAAAAAGAAACATGAAAGTTAAATTATTAGTATATAATAAGTTGAAGATAAAGCTGTCTTATTCAACGTTGTTTTCCCAACTCCTGCATCTTCTCACTGTATTGTATTGGGTTTTCATATATGATATTTAACTAAATAAAGTGAAACCTTAGAATATAATATTGAGAAGATACATTGAAATGTAATAAATATGCCCATCAATCTGTTTGCCTAAATTTTACCTGGAGTTTTTGTGCTTAGCCTTTTGCCTGATTGTCAACAAAATCAGTGTGGTAGTTCACAACCATCCAGTAGACGATTATGTATAGTTGTGGTGTGAGTTTCTTCATAGGCTGCAGAGGAAAAACGGGTGTGTCCAGGTGAATTCCTCATCTTTACCCTTCCTGCTTGCATCTTGGTTCTCTATTTTTGTAAGCATCTCACCATAAAATTTCCATTCTACAAAGATAGAACTTGTGAAGTACAAGTGAAGATGGTGTGTCTGTGTGATTGAGAAATATACCAAAAAAGTGTGTTGCCATTTACCCCAGTGATTCAACCTGCAGAGTCAAAGCCTTCTTACTGTAGCTTCAGCTTCAGTTAAAGCTCTAGATAATTGTGCGTTTTCTTACTTTGCCACTAATTTTGTTTTGTTCCTAGGTTTGTACGAAGACTACTTTATTTTTACAAACCCAGTAGTAAATTATATGCCAACCTGGATTTGGATTTTGCCAAGTCCAAACAGCTCACAGTTGTGGGTTGCCAGTTTACAGAATTTCTTCTTGAGTCTGAAGAGGTAAGGACTCTGAATATTTTCCAGAACAAATGTTTTTTATTCTCCCTTCTTTCGCTCCTTCTGTTCCCATTGTGTGTTTTTTATTTCTGAACACTCATCAGATATATTTAGAAACCTAAGAAATGAGCCTAGGTTTAGATTGAAATCCTGACTTAGTAACTAGTTTTGAGACTTTGGGCAAGTTATCTCCCCTTTTAAGCTAGGGCCATCTTGTACAGCCTTGTGTTGAATGGAGTTAAAAAGAAAACAGACTTAGTGGTTGCTAGCTGGGTACTAGTTACTTCTTCATTCTTAAGTGTTAAGGGTGATTTTTCTAATTACAGATATTAAGAGCTTTCCCAACAACATTACAATGTGTTTGCTTTCAGGATGGGCAAGGATACTTAGAAGACCTGGTTAAGGATATTGTCCAGTGGCTGAATGCTGCTTCTGGAATGAAGCCTGAACGAAGTCTTCAGAGCAATGGTTTATTAACTACTCTTAGTCAACACTACTTTTTATTTATTGGGACACTTTCTTGCCACCCTCATGGAGTCAAGATGTTGGAAAAATGCAGTGTTTTTCAGTGGTAAGCATGCCTGGATTCTGTTGTAGTATATTCTTAAACTTTAGTTTTAATGTAGTTGTGTTCATCTCTTTTTGGCTATGAACATGATTGTCAAGCTTTTTTTATTTTACTTAAGTTTTATTTTTGAGAAAAAGTTAGAGCCTATGCACACACTGTTAGTTGTAACTGCTGGGTCAGTTCTGTCTCCTGCCCTGTCTTCTACCCAAACCAGTGGGTTTTGCAGCCTAGTCGGAGAGACCCCAATAACCCTCACCAGACCCACCCCTGCCCTGGTTCCCGTGCTTGCCAGTATGTAAAGCTGACTGGTCCCAGCTCTTGTACATGTCAGTGGGCATTGAAGCCTACATAGTTCATCACAACCAATCCCACAACCCAGTTCACACTGGTGCTGGTGGATGCCACCCTATTCCTGGTTCTCATGCTCACCAGTGAATGTGGCAACCCAAGAGGGAGGTACCCACTAATTCTCTAATGGGCCCATTCCTTCTCCTGAATCTTATACTCTCCAGGTGATTCTGTTGTTTAGCCTGACAGAATTTGTTCCCCCGTGCCAACATTTGCCAGCTAATGCTGTGGCAAAGCCCAGCCAACCCACCCACACCCACTCTGGCTTATGTATGCACTAGAAGTTACAGTCAGCACAACCTGGCTTTCCCCTGATCCAGCTTACATGCAGGCCTGCAGGTGTTGTGGCCCTGCCTGGCCTGGTCTGCCCCAGCCCAGCTCTCATGCTCACCAGTGGGAGTAGTGGCCCAGCAGGGCAGCCCCCCTGCAGCACCCCACCCCCTCGTACTGGGCTTGTGCTCCCAGCCCCCATGCTTGTTGGGCACTGCAGCCGTGTTGTTCCTTGTTAATGTGCTTTTCTAATCAACCACTTCCTTTCAGAAATGCTTCTTTACGTTGAAATTTTAAAATAATTTTGTTTTCACCTGCAATTTCCTCCTCAAATGGAATTATATGTATATATATATAGAGAGAGAGAGATATCATCATGTGCTCTGGACTATTTTCAGTTTTTGTCAGTGGTAGCAATGCTAGAAAAAAGCACTTGTTGATTTAATAGTTGATGTTTTCCTCTTTTTTGTTTTTTGGTCAGCCTGCTTAATCTTTGCTCCCTGAAAAACCAAGATCACTTGCTGAAACTGACTGTTTCCAGCTTGGACTATAGCAGAGATGGATTGGCCAGAGTTATCCTTTCCAAAATCCTGACTGCAGCTACTGATGTGAGTGCAACACAGACAGCAACAGGGTGTGTTATAGTCGGCTAGCAAACCTGACAAGTTTTATGCCAAGTAAAATAAAATAGATTGTAAATTCTAAAATTATGGAATGGAAATTGTACTCGAAAATTCTGTTTCCTTGAAGGAGTTCTATATTGTACCCATACTTCTATATCAAGGAAAAGAAAATGCTGGATAAAAGGTATTGGCACTAAAAACATAATAAAATAATAAAAATTAAAAATCCCTGTATCAGAGGACTGTCATTCCAGTCCTCTTGGTACTGTGCGTAGCAGAACCTTTCCCCAGATGGAGTCAGTGGGGCTACTCATCGGGAAGCGTGGTTTTGATATTTTCATTTCTCTTTACAGGCTTGCAGGCTGTATGCAACAAAACATTTAAGGGTATTACTTAGAGCGAATGTTGAATTCTTCAATAATTGGGGAATTGAGTTGTTAGTAACTCAGCTGCATGATAAAAACAAGACGATTTCCTCTGAAGCTCTGGATATCCTGGATGAAGCGTGTGAAGACAAGGTGAGTGTGAGTGTGTGTGTGGGGGGGGAAATACATAGATGGGAGCCCTAATTATTGTGTTTAGTTTATAGTTATATTGAAGTATTACTTCTATGCACATTTTCTAATTAAAGAATCGATTGTTTTGGTATAGTTACTAATTTGCCCACTGATCTCTTTCAGGCCAACCTTCATGCTCTTATTCAGATGAAACCAGCTCTATCCCACCTTGGAGACAAGGGTTTACTTCTCCTCCTGAGGTGAGTTTCAAGTAAAGTTTTTTTTCCTTCTTTTTTATAGTGTATCCTGTTTCTATATAAATAAATGTCACGCAAAGTAAAATTTTCTCATAGAACATTACTGAATGTATTTTCTGTTTTATTTAATGTGGAGTATATCTTAAAGCTCAATTATGTTCTTCCTGACATTTGCTACTTATTATTGGATTGTTACATTTTTGCAAAAATTATGACAATTTGTAATTGGTTATAATAAATTATAATTGTATTTCAGCAATGAGATATTGCTAACTTCTTTTAGACTCAAGATTAAACTCCTGCTTCTTTATATCTGCAGATTTCTCTCCATTCCAAAAGGATTTTCCTATCTGAATGAAAGGGGTTATGTAGCCAAACAGTTGGAAAAGTGGCACAAGGTAACTTCGGACTGAAAAAGATTGAATATTTTTATCTTGGAAAGCAGCATCTGTGGGTTTGGAGGATACATTTTATATCATTAATGTTTTGAAATTAGTGTGATTAAATGTTTCTACATTGTAGAAAATCAAGATTACTTATGAAGGATTACCTACTAGTGTTTATCAGTCCTTTTAATTGTTTTAAATTGCAAAAATTAAAATAGTCTATGCAGAAGTTATTGATTTTTATAATCTGTTATAGTTTATCAACCCTGTTTGGTATCAGTTCTTTTATTTCTGTGTCTTTTGAAAGGCTACAACTTTGCATGAACCTTTGAAGCCAAAAGAAAAGTTATTTTCCTGGGTGAAAGGTCAGGAACTTTTTCACCCAAGCAAATTTAATTGTTCAATGTATTTTAGGACACTGCTAGGCATAAACTGAAGGAGACACTTGTTGTTATAGGTAAGAAGATGCCCAGCAGCAACAGAGCACCTGGAAGGCTCTTCAGCTCCCAGCTCTTGTGGAGTTGGTTGTCAAGGAAGTTTTACTATTTTCTTTGAAACACGATAAATGTCAAAACATCTTGGAAACACATGATGAAAATTACATAAATCATTATAAATTTCTTATTTCCCATAATTTAGATCATTTCAGATCATTCAATCTGTAATTGTCCTAATTTAATCATTCCTTATTTGAGTGTTTATATTATCTGTATTGAACTGTATTTTCCAAGGTATTCTCATTTATTAAATATACTAAAATTTAAAGCATACCATTTCAGGCATGAAGTCTTTAAATATTGATAACTTGAAGAACTGATACAAGATGTGATTCCCTCCCCCCTTTTTTTATGATACAAGTCCATAGGCTTTGGGATTTTGCTTGTCCCTTCTCCAAATTCTCTCCCCCAACTGATTTCCCCCATATTATTATAGTAGTGTAGTCCTTTATAAGCAGTTATAAGTTCATCATTATGCTGTTTAAGTGTTTCCTGACATTGTGAGTACAGACAATGACAGTTCACCCTCTTATTGTCAAGATATATTTAAAGGATTGTTTGGGAGTTCATCTTTGATTCGGAAGTAGGAATGCATATTACATTATATCTTCACATCTGGATATGATTGTCTCTATTACACAGTTACTATACAGTCACTTAAATAAAAAGCCATAAAACAAAATCAACAATAGGAATAAAGTTTAAAAAAATTTACAACACCTTGGAGTTAAATAATATGCTACTAAGTAGCCAATGTGTCGATGAAGGGATGAAAAAACAAAAAAAACCTTCTCAGAGAAAATTATGCTACTGTATGATCTATGAATCCAGTGAAGAATTTAATAAGAGGAAAGAAACTGTTTTGAGGAAATGAAAATAAAAGCAAAAATGTTAAAACCCATGAGTTGCAGCAAAAAAAGGGGACTATTAATAGTTTGCATGAAGGTTGCCTTATATTTGTTAAATTCTTCACAAAATGGAGTGTTAAACCTGTGATTGTAACATGAGCTGAAAGTCTGCCAATGTAAAAATTACAAAAAAAAAAAAAAAAATAAGGAAGGAGGAGGGTCACTGGGGCATGCAAGCAGGAGGGGAAAGAGATGGGGGAAGTTTCACCATCCTCCTTAATCTATATTCTGAAATACATGAAATTGTTTCCCCTATATAAATAAAATAATGTAAAAAAGAGATGAAATTTAAAAATGAAATTGTTACCTTGTTAGGCAAATTATAATACAAGAAACTTCAGTGTAATGCTTTGAAATAGTACAAAATAAAAGTGATCCAAAGGGATAGATTTTGAAGAAGTTAATGAGCAACTCTGTTGAGAATTTGAACTTCAGTGGCAATCAAGGACACATTTTTTTCTGGGCATTTTTTAAATAAAATGTACAAAATATTTGTGTTGATTCAATGCAGTGAATGAGGTGTCCAACTTTACTCATATGGTGTCTAACACAATATTTAAGTAAAAATGGATCACAATTAAGATAAATGTGATTGAGGCTGGTACAGTGCCATGGCCGACTAACCCTCCACCCTGTGTGCGTGTCTGAAGGCTTAAAGTGAGCTCCTCTGGAGAGAGACTCCAGTATGGGGACCATGTGAGCTAGCTTGAAGATGGGAAGAAGAAACCTTTATGCTTTCTATCTCAGCTAATTCAGAGCCATCCTTTAGGAAGTGTGTGAATTTTCTTTAGGTTGCTTATACACTAAACTGAAGTGATTTTGCTGTCTTCGCCTGTATGTTGAGTCTTGTTTTGATGGTGGTGTGACCACAGTAATAGGTTACCTAAGAAGAATTGCCTTTTCTGGAGTTCAGTGAAAGCTGTTTCCTAGTACATTCAACCCACTAGAGGTTATTTTGGTTTCATAATTTTGAATTCAATCAAGGTTATTTTAGAGTGTCATGATTTCATTCATATACTTTGCATCTGAGATTGATTTAATTCAGGAATTGGCAGTTACAACCCTGCTCCAGTACAAATCCAATTCTTCACATGTTCCTGTCTGTCAGTACTTCATGTCTCAAAACTTTGGAGATATAGCCTTTGTGAATATTACTATGATAGTGTTTCATTTCATCTTTTGCCAGTTATGGCTGTAGCAGTTTGATTTGGAAACCAGAGCACAAAAGGAACAGTTGTTGCAGTTATCCCATATAAGCTCTTGGATGTGATTACTTCTCCATGCTTTATCAGTTGATGAACAGTTTATTACCTGCTCAAGAGAATAAAACAGTGAGGTCAATGTCATGTTAAAATCCTGCTCAGTCAACTTAACATTTCTCACATCCAATACAGGCCTGATGTAGACTTAGATACTTCCCACAAGAATGGTCAAGGCACAAACACTTGAACCATCTTCTACTGCTTTCCCAGGCCACTGCCAGCAAAGAGGTGTAGGAGCCAGGACTTGGACTGGTACCCATATGGGTGCTGGCATCACAGGCAGTGGCGTCACTAACTACACCACAACACTGGGTCTGAGGATTTAATTATTTTATAAATACTGCTGGATTGTTATTCAAAGAGGCTCTACCAGTTCCTCCTTAAACTGTGAGGTAGAGTGGCATTTAAGTAGGAGTTTTTCAAGTGACAGTGTTTCATTTGATTTTATTTAAATCGGTAAGGAAAGGTGTTTTACTGAAGTTGCTAAAATAATAGAAGTCATGTACTTGTCCTTTGAAAATTTCTAGTGACCATTTTCAGTGTTTATTATTAAGCTAGATTTTTACAATAAAAAATAGAATGAAATAAGTGAATTTTTTTTAATGAGAAGGGATTTCAAATATTTACTTGCTAATTTGGACTCCCAGGATGTTAATATAAAATGGGAAAATGTAAACTGAAAGCATCTTAATATGATAAAATATTTAATTCATAATACATGTGTTTTAAAATTTTTCTTATGTATTTCTTCTCAGATATGCTAAGAACCTAACATTCTATAAACATAATGAATGAAATTATGTTACATAGAATTAAAACTTGTCTTCCAGGAATATAATTCAAAGTATGTTGACTTGATTGAGGAACAACTTAATGAAGCACTTACTACTTATCGGAAGCCCATCGACGGTGATAACTATGTTCGTCGGAGTAATCAAAGGTGTGTGTGTTAATGCGTTGTTCGTCCCATGTATCAGATTAGAAATCATCTTCTAATAAATCAGCACTTTAGAAAGTTTTCTCAGCATTCGTGTATTCTGTTACATGCAATGACAATGGGAAAAAATCTTAGTGTACAACCTTGATTGATTACCCAACATTCCGTTGGCCTTCACTGTGTGTTGAAGCTCTTCTTACTGATACATGTTCCATGCTCCCCTTCCCCCAGTCTACCTTGTCAGCCCCAACTCTCCTACCAGAACTGTGAGACCTGATGAATTACAGGAATCATGACCCCTCCCATGCCCTCATTGATGCCAGCAAAGTGTATTTAGTCCTACTACCTAGTTTAAGTTATTGCAAAGTGAAATGAGCCAGTAATTACATCAGTCATTTTGTTCTGCTAGGTTACAACGTCCTCATGTGTACCTGCCTGTACACCTTTATGGACAACTGGTACACCACAAAACGGGATGCCATTTGTTGGAAGTACAGGTAAAAACGAATTTGCTTATTTTAAATTACTGTACTAGCAAAAATAAATCTTAATATTGCCAAAATCTCTGAAAAAAAATTGGTTAAAACCTTAGAATCAGTAGCATCATTTATGCTTTGACTTAGGCATTCTGTTTTTGTAATTCTTAGAAATATCATTGGCTTGCCTGTGTTTCCCAGGCATGGGTGTGACCTTTGAAGAACTGGCTTGTTTTTTCAGAGTAAACAACACAGTGGAAAGTCTAAACTCTGCTTTATGGTTTTTTGGAAAAATTAATATCCCCTTAAAAGCAAAAATGAAAAATTGGGTTTCTTTCTTCCCCTTGCTACAGATTTGGTTGTTAGTAGCCAACAGCAAGTCAGACATTGCCACTTGTGAGGCCTGCGTACCCTCACAGGCATCCCGGGCTGTGGCAGGCGGGTAGACGTGTTGTTGCACTATACTCACTGCATTTATGGCTGTGAGCATATTTTTTCAAGCAGATGTTTTTTAAAAGTATAGAATTTGTTACTTTAGAGATAAATACTTGTAGAAAAGTTGTAAGAACAATAGAGCAATAGCAGTTTAATTCTTTTTTGCGTCCATGTTCATCTCATGAGCACAAGCTTTTGCATAAATGTACACTGTAGTGTATTTCTGTAAAGACTGTTAGAGCAAGTATGTTTGTTGAAACTCACTAGAAATTATTTGCTCAGTGTCATTACTTACATAATATAAAATCTTATGCCTAATTTATATTTAAGATAAATATTTCCTATTTCTTTTTGTAATATTAGAAAGTCCCAGGTACTACATTAAATACTTTTTGGAGTAATTTCTTAATTCATGACATGTACAATAAGGCTGCCACGATTATCCCAGTTTTAGAGATTAAGGAATTAAGACATAGGAAATTTAAGTAATTTACTCACTGGCCACATGACTAATAAATAACTCTGGAAAGTACTTAGGACCCAAGCACTAACTGTTGTCTAAAGAAATTTGACATAAAATTATCTTGAAATCTTAAGTATACACAAATGACTGAAAGCCAACCTTAAAGACTTTGTGTTGCAATAAAGAAATATACTAAAAACAATGCACTATTTTTACTCTCTTTTTTTCTTAGAATATTATTACAGAACTATGTCACAATGTTCGGACTCCAGATTTGGATAAATGGGAAGATATTAAAAAACTGAAAGCATCTCTTTGGGCCTTGGTTTGTAATAAGCACTTCTGTAAGATCTTTGCAAATTTCAGACTCTTTATTTTTCTTTATTAATACTAAATAAATAAAAACTTTTATGAGGAGCTTGTTCTTAGAGTAATATTCTAAGACCAGGGTTATTGACACTAATTTAAATATTGTTTTCATGCTGAAGAAAAGTGGTTATTTTTATGACTTTGATTTTCTTACTAAGAGAAACAGAATATTAATTTTAATGTTCCTTAAGAATTTTTTCACTTTTTTTCCTTCTATCATAGATGAGGTGAAATTTGTGTTTCTTGGTAGCTATTCAAATCTCTTGGAAGAATCCTTTTGTAACTAGCTGTTTACTATAAATAAATGTCCTTTTATTCTTTCAGGGAAATATTGGCTCATCAAATTGGGGCCTGAACTTGCTGCAAGAAGAAAATGTGATTCCAGATATACTTAAACTTGCAAAGCATTGTGAGGTTCTTTCCATCAGAGGGTATGTCATTTAACTCAATAGTCTTAATGCTTATTGTTCAACACAGTGTGGACCAAGGAAAAGTATTTTGTGATTCTTGGTAACATAACTGTTCCAAAGACTTTGAACTGGATTAAGAAGCATCTTGAAGTTTATATTGCAAGTACATGGGAAAGCATACTGTGTATCCCAATTTTCCAGTAATGTAATCATTCAGATTTTCTGTATCTAAATTAGAAAAGTGAGTATGTCATTTTTGTTAAGACTGTACAGTGCTCTGTTTTGTTCATTTTGTTTATTAGGAAATTTTTTTTTAATTTATTCTTAGCCTAGTTTTCATACATTTTCCCCACAAACTATAAATTCCTTTTTAATGGCTTATAAAAGAAATTCAAATGTATTTATAGCAAGTTAATTGTTTTTCTGTCATCACTTTGAAAATGTTATTTTGGAATTATGAACTTTTGTCACTCTGCCGTTTACATACAGGACGTGTGTATATGTACTTGGGCTCATAGCTAAAACCAAACAAGGCTGTGATATCCTAAAATGTCACAATTGGGATTCTGTGCGGCATAGTCGCAGACAGCTGTGGCCAGTGGTTCCTGATGATGTGGATCAGCTCTGTAATGAACTCTCATCGATTCCAAGCACCTTAAGTTTGAACTCAGAGTCAACCAGCTCTAGACATAATAGTGAAAGTGAATCTGCACCATCAAGTGAGTACTGGGACACATTCCCATAAAGGTAGCCAATATTAACACTGTAATTTCAAACTTTAAATAGATTTGCTACATTCTTGATTTTACTTTTTAAAACCACATTTGTTTGGTATTGATAGCCTCCTGCCTATTGCCTGTCTTTCCACAATGCCCAGTATAGCCATCTGCCTATGTTGTTTTTTCTACTGGTATTCTAAATAGATTTTGGAAAATCCCACATACAGAAATGCATGTATCTACCACAAGATACAGCTGCTTTTTTTTGTTTTTGTTTTGTTTTCAGAAAAGAAGCAGGGCTGGCAAATAGTTTGTCTCTTTTGTTTACTTATTTTTTTAGTCATTTTTCAAGTGTGGAGATTGTTGAACCAGACTGAATTTTTAAAAACTTACCGTCTTCATTTTTTTTTAGAGTAAAAGCTAAATTATAAAATAGCAGGATTGGGGCCTGGCATGATAGCATATCAGCTAAAGTCCTCCCCTTAACACGTGTCGCCGGGGTCCCATATGGGTGTTGGTTCTAATCCTGGCAGCCCCACTTCCCACCCAGCTCCCTGCTTGTGTCCTGGGAAAACAGGGGAGAATGGCCCAAAGCCTTGGGACCCTGCACCCGATAGACCTGGAAGAACTTCCTGGCTCCTGGCTCCGGATAGGCTCAGCTCCAGCTGTTGCAGCCCACTTGGGGAGTGAACCATCAGACGGAAGATTTTCCTCTCTGTCTGTCCTCTATATATCTGCCTTTCCAATAAAAATAAATAAATCTTTAAAAAAAAATAGCAGGATTACTGAAATACAGACTATCATAAATATGTATGGAACAACTTGTGATTTTAAGTTCTGTGTAAGTGCTATTAGGTACATGTATTTTAAGACAATTCTTTTCAAGAAGATAATGTGGCATTCATGAAGCTGTATGTCACCAAATCTAAGATGTCATGACTTACAAGATACACTGATATTTTATGTAACACCAGAGAAGAAGGAATAGTTGCCCGTTAAACTAGATCATAATACTGATTGCAAAGTATGTTCTACATTTTAGAAAACTCAAACTTGATAAGTGTACATCTTAGAACTGAAATTTTGTAGAAATATAATGAACTATGCAAGTTCGTTGAGGATGTATGTTCTCTTAAAAGATGTATGAAGTAATTTATACTTATTCACCAGAAAAGTTAAGAAATCAAAACAGTAAAGTCCCATAGCTGTCATTAGGCACCTGGGTTCATTGTTCTGTTAGAGCTAGGCACTAAATGTAGATGAATTTTGTAGTATCAGGCAAAATGGAAAACAAATAATACACTTTTGTTTAAGTGGCACAGAGAGCGCCTATCGGCTGGCCCCCTCCCCGATGCCCACAGTGGTGTGCCCTGGGGGACGCTGAAGCTAGCAGCCAGGAGCTGAGTCCAGGTGTCCCAGGATGGCAGGATGTGACTGTCTGAACCATCCTTGCTCTCTCTCAGCGTCTGTTGGCAGCTTGCTGGAGTCGGGAGAGGTCATGTGGAATGCAGGTGTTCTGCAGTGGTGCAGGGGGTTGTAACTATCAGAACTAGTAGGTTAAACTCCCACCCCAGACATTATCTTAAACAGGAATTTAAAGGGTCATGACTTACTTGTTTGAAATATAGTCGTCCACCAGAATCCATTGGTGGCCTGCTTCTGTGAGCTCCGTGGACACCAGAATCCAGTGATACTCAAACATCCTTTCATAAAATGGTATAGTGTTTGTATGTAACTTATGAATATCCTCCTATGTGTATGTACTTAAATCATCTCTGATATAAATAGATCTAAATAGATATAAATAGATCTAGGATTCTATTTAAGGAGTAATGATAAGAGGTGAGAAAAAGTCTGTTCAGTAGAGATGCAGTTTTTTTAAATTTAAGTCTGTGGTTGGTCAAATCTGCTTTTTCTCTTTAATGCCACCCTAAATATTCACAGAATTAAAGTCCCCAAAAATTGTGTCACAGTGAGTCCTGTAATTTTTCTTGAAAATAATAGGAGCTCTTCATAATGATGTGATATTACATTTCCTTTAAATCCAAATTGTGTGTTTTAAGAAACCCTTTTCATCTGGCACAGTGGCTAATCCTTTGTCTTTAAATTTGTTTCTACGGATAATTATTTCTTAAGAATTTTCCTAAAACGTGATTTCGCAAGTCGTTGCCGTGACTTTGCACTCAGGCCGTGTGCTTCTCTCGCCTGCCCTTGCTCGCAGGTATGTCTGTCCTGGAGGATGAGCGGTTTGGCAGCAGCTCTACTAGCACGTTCTTCCTTGACATCAATGAGGATGCAGAGCCGTCATTTTATGACCGACCTGGACCCATAAAGGATAAAAACTCGTTCCCTTTCTTTGCTTCTAGTAAGCTTGTCAAGAATCGTATCTTAAATTCACTTACCTTGCCTAATAAGAAACATCGCAGTAGCAGTGATCCGAAAGGAGGGAAACTGTCGTCTGAGAACAAGACAAGCAACAGACGCATCAGGACATTCACGGAGCCCAGTGTGGACTTTAATCACAGTGATGATTTCACACCCGTGTCCACAGTGCAGAAAACATTACAATTAGAGACTTCATTTGTTGGGAATAAGCACGCGGAAGACACCGGTAGTACACCAAGTATCGGAGAAAACGACTTGAAGTTTACCAAGAGTTTTGGCACAGAAAACCACAGAGAAAACACAAGCCGAGAAAGGTTAGTTGTAGAAAGTTCAACGAGCTCACACATGAAGATACGAAGCCAAAGTTTTAACACAGACACTACAACGAGTGGCATTAGTTCCATGAGCTCTAGTCCTTCTCGAGAGACTGTAGGTGCAGATGCCACCACTGTGGACACAGACTGCGGGAGTATGAGTACTGTGGTAAGTACCAAAACTGTTAAGACGAGCCACTATCTGACGCCACAGACTAACCATCTGTCTCTCTCCAAGTCCAACTCGGTGTCCCTGGTGCCTCCAGGTTCTTGTCATACGCTTCCCAGAAGAGCACAGTCCCTTAAAGCACCCTCAATTGCTACAATTAAAAGTCTAGCAGATTGTAACTTTAGCTACACAAGTTCTAGAGACGCCTTTGGCTATGCTACACTGAAAAGGTTACAGCAGCAGAGGATGCACCCGTCATTATCTCATTCGGAAGCTCTGGCATCTCCAGCGAAAGACGTGCTGTTCACCGACACCATCACCATGAAGGCCAACAGTTTTGAGTCCAGATTAACACCAAGCAGGTGAGCAAGGAGATATTTGGAAATGGACAATAATGTTTGCATTTTAGCAAGTTGAAGCATAAAGCATTAGCCTGGCTTTAGGCTGAATAAGGCTCAGAACTGACCTATTACAGTTGTTCACTCTGGTAGGCTATAAGCTCCTTGTTACCCGATATGATTTGAAATGGATTCTTGCAGCTGCGAGGGGGGAACAAAACTCCTTTAGGTCCTGAAAGTAAACCATGTCTGCTTTAGAAAGACACACCAGTCACAAGCTGTTTTTTTATTTATTTCTCGCTTCTGCAAGGATCGATTTTAAAAAGAAGCATGTCGGGGGAATCAGGAGCTTAAGACCTACAATAACAAACAACCTTTTCAGGTAGGTCGATTCAAGGCGCCAGAAACTGGCCTCTTCTGCTGCTGCTTCTTGTTTTTTTTTCTTTTAGGATGACAGAAAATGTCAATTAATTTTCCGTTTCTCAGAAGTACCTGTGTTTTATTACATAGGAACCGAATAATCACTGAATGTGCTTGGTTCTCAAGGTTTAGCAGGAATTTCCGTACTGCATTTAGGTTATCAGCCTGGTAAAAGATATCAGTGCATATGTTACCTTTCAAAGATCCTAGTCTTGTTGCAGAAATCTTTAACTTTTTCCTGTTATACGGGCAAATGTTTCTAAACAGCCTTGCTTAGTTTTGCATTACTTATTAATTTAAAAGGCTTATTTATATGTGAAGTATATAGAAGGCACTCTGGCATGTACGAAGCATTTAGTGACTCAAACCTTTAGGATACCATCACCATGGTTAAAGTAATCCATCTGGCTTCTGCATTGAGTGCTAATGACATTAAACAATCTTCCCACAGTGACAGTGAGTAGAGGGCTTTGTGTTGGCCAGTAATGGGTTAAGTTTCGGTTATAGAATTTAGTGAGTTCGTTGATAATGTCCTGTCTACTTGGAGCTTGCTGGCGTTGGCACTGTTAGTAACCCAAAGCAAAGCCGGAAACCCCTGACTACAGCTCCTGGCTACAGACCTGTGCTGTAAAGGAATTTTGAAGTGCCTAGGACTCAGTTACCTCATCTAGGCATAGTGCGTGGAGCAGTGGTTTTTAAAAGAGTGCTTTTAAGCAGAACAACTATTTTTTTCACTGTTTAAGGAATTTTTATTAAAGCAAGAATTTTATAATCCAAATTACATTTCCTCACTCAGTTATCAGTTCTGTTCCTTAAAACAGAGCTGACCTTCTGAACTATTCCACAGTAAAGAATTACAAAATTAAAGAAAGGAATGCTTTAAATTTTTGCACTTTGCTGAAAATTCTTTTTTTCCAGGGTCTATAAAACATTACTTTGTTTTTATGTTTTACTATTTTTTTGTGGTTTTTGTTGTTTTTAAATCAATAAGTAATCTAGGACTAGCATTGTGCTTGCTAGACCTGGCATTTGCTTACACAAAATAGAATCAGTGGAAAATCTAGTATGCAGAATATGTAAGAAAAGAAACCACACTGGTTGGGGAGCCGAATCATCCAGTCATTCATTCCCTCTACTCCATTAGTTGTTTAAAGAAAATTAGAGTCTGAGAGAGAGAGAGAGAGAGAGAGCAGGACAATTTGACAACCTCCTTGATGAAAATAGAAAATCTTAGTTAAAAGTTTTTTGATAGACTTTCTCTCTGTAAAATCTGCCTTTCAACTAAAATTAAGTGAATTTTAGGGAAAAAATATGGGGCCAGCATAATGGCCTTGGATTCTCTGCCCTGTGGCACCACCATCCCACATGGGTACTGGTTTGTGTCCCGACTGCTCCACTTCTGCTCTGGCTCTGTGCCTGTGGCCTGGCAGAGCAGCCGAGGATGGCCCCAGTCCTTGGGTCCCTAAAGCCGCATTAGAGACTGAAGAAACTCCTTCCTGGCTCCTGGCTTCAGCTCAGCCCAGCCGAGTGAACAAACACTTAGGCTTTTCTCTCTGTATCTCCTTGTCTTTCTGTAAAGTCTGCCTTTCAAATAAAAATAAGCAAATCTTTTTTTAAAATGAGTTTTTTGGTACAAATTAGTGGAGATTATGAATGACTTTTACCCTCTTAATAGTTAATAAAACATTTGCTTTGTAGTTTTTGAGATTATTTTAAAATTTAATGTCAGGCTATGTTATATTTTACAAGAGTTTGTTTTCCAAAAAATTGTGGGTCTGTTTTTAAAGATTTATTCACTCCTATTGGAAAATCAGATACACAGAGAGAGGGAGGAAAATCTTCCATCTGGTGGTTCACTCAAGTGGCTGCAATGGCCAGAACTGAGCCGGTGCAAACCCAGGAGCCAGGAGATGCCTCCTGGTCTCCCATGCGGGTGCAGGGTCCCAAGGCTTTGGGCTGTCCTTGACTGTATTCCCAGGTCA
Source organism: Ochotona curzoniae (assembly GCF_017591425.1). Classification (NCBI taxonomy): domain Eukaryota; kingdom Metazoa; phylum Chordata; class Mammalia; order Lagomorpha; family Ochotonidae; genus Ochotona; species Ochotona curzoniae. The sequence continues at coordinate 18,111,896 of NW_024465582.1, read as the reverse complement.
CAAGCAGGGAGCTGGATGGGAAGCAGGTCGCTGGGACATGAACCAGCGCACGTATGCGATCCTGACGCATGCAAGGGGAAGGCTTTAGCCACTAGGCTACCATACTGGGCTCAGAATGTGGGACTTTGTATAGTGCCTTGTAAATATAATGCAGATGTCAAGTAAATGTTTAGTTTACTTTGTGCATCAGTAAGAATCTACCTGAAAAAGCTGTGTTTTACATAAATATCAATATATGCTGTATGTTATCGCCTCACTAGTAAGGTGTACTTTGTGGAAATATTTGTGGTTCTTGTAAGATTTATCAACGGTACCATTTTATTATATTGTGCCTTTCTTTGACATTTAAATCTCACACTGATAGCAAAAGCATTAAGGTAGCTATCATACAAGGAATTATAAGTCATTGATCTTATTTTTTATATGCATAGCTAAATAGTTAATAGCAAGACCCTTATTTAAATGATAAATCTAGCAGCTTCATGATGGCAGAAATAATCTTTGGGTCATACCTCTGACTTCTGAGGTTGCTTTCTGTTTTTACTTCTGCCGTTGAGAGTTATTCTGAGCGGCCTCTTTCACCTTTGCTTCTTGTTGGTAGCAATCATCATTACTGTGTTCTTTGACTATTAACAACCGATGAAGTATTAATGTATTTCCAGTAAACAAGATGCTGCTGATTAGTACTTGACTAGCTCACTTGTGTTTTATTGAAAGAGGAAATACACATTGTTTCTTGAAATGTTTAATATTATAAACCAGGAGACTAATGCAAGTGTGTTTTTCCATGTTGTTGTAGGTTCATGAAAGCTTTAAGTTATGCATCATTGGATAAGGAAGATTTATTAAGTCCTATTAATCAAAACACATTGCAGCGGTCCTCCTCGGTGAGGTCCATGGTGTCCAGCGCTACATACGGTGGTTCAGATGACTACATTGGCCTTGCCCTTCCGGTGGACATCAATGATATATTCCAGGTAGTGCCATGCATTGTATTGTTCTGAACTGATGTCCTGCTTTTGAGATTATTATTGAGAGTGTACAATTAATATGGGGTAGATGAATTTTTAAGGCAGTTTTATTTAAAGATATTTTAAGATGAAAATTATTTCACCTTTTCTACTTTGTGTTTTCCTGTTGACTATCTCTAGTGATGGTATCGTCCTCTTGCGCCGTGCTTGATAGATACCGTGTTTATGAAGGTGTGCTCTGTGGATATTTAGTGAATTCCTAACTCTGCCCACTCGTCATGTTGAACTTATTCTGAACTTTTTTTGTGGGGGAGTGTTGTTTTGTTTTTTGTTTTTCCTTTTATTTTTGATCTTATTTATCACAGGGAGGAGCAGACACAGGAGATGTCATTTTATGAGTTGATTCTGACCCAAAAAAGGATAAGATAATGGGGATCTGAGATCCTTGCAGCTCCAGATAGTGTGTAGAAGTGAAAATTACATACCTGCTCAAGTGTCTAAAAGCATTTTAAGTAAGCGCTGAGGTCGTCTTGTTAATATCCATTTAATTCAGTGTACACAATAAAAACTTCTAGGAATTTTTTTAGATGTAACCTTCAAAGTGTAGGTTCATATGTTGTAACAATTCTTGTTGAATTATATTTCATTGATTTTCCAGTATTCATAGAATTCTCTTTATAGTAGGCTTTGACTATGACTTGTATCTATTTTAGGTAAAGGATATTCCCTATTTTCAGACCAAAAACCTACCTCCACAAGATGAACGAGGCTCAAGAATGTTCTCCCATGACGCTGGAGGTAACGTGCTCTCGGTCCTTGCCGGACTCCTCTTGCCATTGAGAAGAAATTGTTCTTCATAGTAGGAGGACATTAAAAACTTAAGGTGTACCCACTCTTGGGTCAACTTAAAAATTACAGCAGTGTAATTATTTGGATCAATTTAAAATTAAGCCACAATTGTTTTGTGGGTAGAATTTCTTAAAGTGTGTTTTGAGCTAAGCATGCAGCCTCTCAAGAAAAGAAAGCCAAGTTGTTTCAGCATTAAAAAGCAGCTCATAATAAATGTAGACCAGCAGTCCCCAGAGGCCCGAGGAGCAGCTGTGTGGGGCGAGGAGAGGGGTGAGGTACGGCCTGCACTGTTGCGCTCTGCACTGAACTGTGCGCATAAGCCACTCCACGGCTTCAGAATCCTGCTAAATGGCAGATAAGCACAGGAAAGGATGTTCAGTATAATCATTGTTAGGATCATGTATTCTGCCTTTTTTAAAAAAGATTGATTTATTTACTTGAAAGAGGCCAAGAAAAGGAGATCTTCTATCCACTAGTTCACTCCGTGAATAGCTGCAATGGCCAGTTCTGGACCAAGGTAAAGCTGGGAGCGCCTTCTGGGTCTCCTACATGGCAACCAGAGTCCCAAATATTTGATCAGACTTCTGTTGCTTTTCCCAGGCCATGAGTAGGGAACTGGATCAGAATGGAGTGGATGGGACATGAGCTGGCACACACACGAGTAGCTAGCCTCACAGGCTGTGGGTTTAACACTGCACCCCATGCCAGCACCTTGATTTTTAAATTTTTTTTTAACCAGCACATCCTTAGCTTGGTATTAGTACTTTTCTATGAGAAAATATTAAGGATAATTGAAATACTTAATTATATAGTTTTAGTTTTCCTTTAAAAAAATTGTTTTGATAGGCAGAGAGAGGAAGAGATAGAAACCGTCCATCTGCAACTTTATTCCAGATGGCCACAACAGCTGTGGTTGTTCCAAGCTGAGGCCAGGAGCTCAGAACTGTATCCCAGAGTCAGTGTGGCTGCTTCGGCCCATTCTCTGTGAGCTTCAAGCCCAGAAGGGAGCTCAGTTGGAAGTAACATAGCCAAAATTAGAGCCAGCATTCCAACATGGATTACTCTTGTCAGAAGTAGTGGATTAATCCACTGTGCCACAATGCTGGCTCCCGGTTTGTGCTGTTAGACTCCATGCTAAAGTAATATTAGTGTATCTGTGAACTTCAGTTTTGACATAACCTAAAAGCAAATTATTCCTTTTTCTTTTCTATTAGATTTGAATGATAGAATTTTGGTTTTCTTCTGTGCTTTCCCCTTTAAAGTTTTTTGAGGCACCTTGAGAAAACTATCGCTGACATTATTTTTACTGGATTGTGTTTTGTGTTTTCTTACATGCAGGTCTTGCATCTGGAACTGGAGGTCTTGTGAAAAACTCTTTTCACTTGCTACGACAGCAGATGAGTCTTACGGAAATAATGAATTCAATCCATTCAGATGCTTCTATGATTTTAGAAAGTACGGAGGACACCGGCCTGCAAGAGCATACGGATGACAACTGCCTCTACTGCGTCTGTATTGAAATTCTCGGCTTTCAGCCCAGTCATCAACTAAGTGCAGTTTGCAGTCATTCAGGTGAGTAATTGCATCCTTTGAGATGAGTCCGCCTGACTTGAAGCCGTCCTGTCCCAAGTCATCCGCCAGCAGTGGCGGCTGGTGCCTGGATTCACTTGGCACCTTCCTCTTGGACCGTTAGTATTTGTTTGTGGTTTTGCCTTTTCCATTTCATCCTTTACAGTATTGCCCATGATTCAGCCGTTAACAGCGCTTTACTGGTTGTTGGTGCCCAGCCTGCAGTACTTCGTTACATCTGTCATTAGTGACTGATCAGTTCCCCAATCCAGTTGTGGTCTACAGCAGGAAAGTGATGCAGCGCAGCAGCAGACTCGGTGCAGAGACATGGCCGGCAGGATGCCCTCTGAGCCCCTGCCCTGCAGTTTGTGTTTTCTGTTTTATTTTAAAATGTATTTATTTGAAAGAAGAAAGAGGGAGAGAAAGGGATCTTCCATCCCCTGCCTTGTTCTCCAAATAGCTGCAGTGGCTGGGGGTGGCTCGGAGCAGAGCCAGGAGCTTCCTTGGTATCTCCCGCGTGGGTGGCAGGAGCCCCAGGACTTGCTGTCTTCCAGCTGGATTGAAAGAAAGCGGCCAAAAGCCACACCTGTAAGGGGTGCCAGTGTTATGGACAGCAGCGTAATGTGCTGTGCCACGTGGCTCCAGCCCAGTGTTTTATTCCCTCACAGCGCTGGCCTGAGGAGTGTCAGAATGGGTGTAACTGTTAGCTTTTGGAGCTGTTAACAGCTTACCTGTGCTGCCTTACGATGGGAGAGTGGAGGGCAAGGAAGCTTATTGAACCTTCACAGACGGTCATGAACTCAGCAGGACAATTGTTATACACTCGCATAAGCCATGTGTCTATACAAGGAAAGCAGTTGTGAGGAGGATAAGAAAACATTGGAAGGATTGATCCTGCACTAAGCTTTAGTCCAAAGCCAGAAAGAAATGTATTGATCAGTTGGTTAATCCATTATGCAGACTCCAAAGTGTATTTGTAACAAGTGCCATTAAATTTTTGAATAAAATACACTGAGCTGGGTCAGGACAGGTAGACAAGTTGAAGAGGTTTCAGAAAGTTTCTAATGAGTTGTGCTGTAGAGAATGAATAAAAACTAAGACTGGAAGAAATGGCTGAGCATAGGCTTGCTGATGAGAGAGACTGAAAGAGTACCTGTGACAGGAGTCGCCGCTGAGGCCAGGAGGACAGGCGGAGGCTGACCCCGAGTATGGCCAGGGCGCCAGCAGTATCAGCTGGGGAGTTTGTTCAGAATGTGGAGACGGGGGCATTTGCAGTGGTCAGAAGTTAGAGGGTGCCCACATCTCTCGTCAGTGCCTAAGTTAAGCTCCAGCTCCTCTGTGTCTGACCCGGCTTCTGCTAACTTGTGCCTTTTGAGGCGTCAGGGGAAGGCCTCCTAGGTGCCTGCCACCCATTTGGAGACCGTGGTTCAGTTCTGGGCTCCTGGCTGCTCTCAGCACTGGGAGAGCCAATCAGTGGGTAGAGCTCTCCCCCGCAGTATCAGTAAGGTGAAAATAAAGAAGCAGACGCGTTTTTAAATTGCAGAACAGGACATGAGCAAGACTCCTGGTTATTCATGTAGTGTAGCTGTAGTGTTTTGTGTTTTCTAAAAAAGACATCCTTAGTATCTGTGACAACTAAAAAGTAGTTTCTGTTTAAAGATATATTTATTTGAAAGAAGTACAGTCAGGGGGAGAGACACAGAAAGATCTTCGATCCACTGGTTCACTCCCCAGATGGCTGCAGTAGCCCGAGCGGAGCCAGGCTGAATCCAGGAGCTTCAGCTGGGTCTCCCATGTGTGTCCTTCTGTCCAGGCGCCGACGCAGGGAGCTGGATTGGAAGTAGAGCAACCAGAAAGCAAACTGCAGCACGTATGGTTTGCTCGCATTTTAGGTGCTGCTTACTTAAACCCACAGCTAATTCCTGTTTCTGTAAAATTTTATAATATGTTGCTGGTGATAGTTGAAGTTAAAGCTCAAGAAAACAAAACGAAAGTATCTAATGATGCATTTTGTTATGTGTCCTGATAACTTTTACAACTGTTCATGTGTCGTTTTGTTCCAGTGTGAGAGGCAAAATGCTGTCCTTGGAAAGCTTGGTCCGCTTTCCTCTGGGATGTGCATCAGTGGGAAGCGGGGATTAGGAGCAAAGCCAGGATGCCCTGACACTCTGAAATAGGGTTCATACCCCAAGCTCTTACCCACCGAGCCTACCCCTATCCTGCCAGTTTATGAAGATGCTTTTTATATATCCAGATGAGAAACATGACTGCTGAGCATTGCTTACTTACAGGAATGATTTTTTTTTTTAAGATTTATTTTATTGAAAAGGCAGATATACAGAGAGGAGGAGAGACAGAGGAAGATCTTCCATCTGATGTTTCACTCCCTAAATGACCACAACGGCTAGTGCTGCGCTGATCCGGAGCCAGGAGCCTCCTCTGGGTCTCTCACATGGGTGCAGGGTCCCAAGGCTTTGGGCCATCCTTGACTGCTTTCCCAGGCCACAGGCAGGGAGCTGGATAGGAAGTGGGGCCACTGGGATTAGAACCGGCGCCTCTATGGGATCCCGGCGCGTTCAAGGTGAGGACTTCAGGTGCTAGGCTACCGCACCGGGCCCAGAAATGATTTTTTTACATGAAAACAAATATTTGAGGCCCAGCACAATGGCTCAGTGACTAAATCCTCACCTTGCAAGTGCCAGGATCCCATATGGGCACAGGTTCATTTCCTGGCTGCTGCACTTCCCATCCAGCTCCCTGCTTGTGGCCTAGGAAGCAGTAGAAGACGGCCCAAGGCCTTGGGACTCTGCACCCACATGGGAAATTTGGAAGAAGCTCCTGGCTGTGGATCAGCTCAGCTCTGGCCATTGCGGCTACATGGGGAGTGAGCCAGTGGATGGGAATTATTTTTCTCTGTCTCTCCTCTCTGTAAATCTGGCTTTCCAATCAAAAATAAATAAATAAATTGGATAAATCTTGTTTTTAAAGATTTATTTGTATTACAAAGTCAGATATACAGAGAGGAGGAGAGACAGAGACGAAGATCTTCCGCCCAATGATTCACCCCAAGTTCACTCCGCAACGGCCAGTGCTGCGCTGATCCGAAGCCGGGAACCAGGAACTTCTTCCAGGTCTCCCACGCGGGTGCAGGGTCCCAAAGCTTTGGGCCGTCCTCGACTGCTTTCCCAGGCCACAAGCAGGGAGCTGGATGGGAAGTGGAGCTGCCGGGATTAGAACCGGCGCCCATATAGGATCCCGGCGCGTTCAAGGCGAGGACTTTAGCCACTAGGCCACACCGCTGGGCCCTGGATACATCTTTATAGAAATAAGTTGTGATTTCAACAAGTAAAAAAAATTTAAGTTGTCACTGGCCAGGGGAGTTCCTAAAATAAAAGTTTGTAACATGTTTAAGAAATGACTCTACTGAAAAAGTCAGTGTAAACCTCTCACCTGTGTAGAAGTATTATCCCATGATCCTCGTGATGGTTCATTCGTTTGTGGCTGGTTTCTCAGCATTCCTGAATAGAGTCATGTGGACTAATCATTTTAGAGTACAATGTCGTGTCTTATCCATGATTTCATTGTTATATGAAATTAACTGCAGTTGGCAAATATTAAATGGACAATTTTAGGACTAGGCAAGCGGTAAGTTTTAAAATGTGCGCTCTTCTGAGTAGTTAGGTGAAATGTCACTGTATCCTGCAGGAACCTGAATCATCCCTTCCCATAGCTGTATTTGCTACCTACGTCTTAGTCAGCTGTCTCAGCAGTGACTGTCATGGTTCTGCAGTGTTTATTTAACCTCATAACACCACTAAAAAGCAAAAGAGTAATGATAGTGCTAATTTTATTATAGCAGGTGATGACAGTTGCATTTTTATTGCTATAAAACTTACCTGTGGCTACTTTATAAATTAAACTTTATTCCGGGTATATATGTTTAAGAAATCCCATGTGTGTGTATTATATAATGCTAGCTGCAGGTTCAGGCATAGATGAGGCTGCTGTACATCTTTTATTTTCAAATACCTTTTCCAGTAGTTTTATTTTAAAGATCAATTTATACTATATCAAAATGTAATTTAAGTAGCATTTCTAAGTGCTTGGAAGAAATGTAATTTTCTTAAACACACCAGAGTTTAAAACAATACTGTGTTTTTTATTCATCTACTTTTCCAATTAAGTGGGCTTCTGTTTAGCGTTATGTAAATAGGAATCTTAGGAAGTGCTTGGAGGTGAGATGAGGAAGTGATGTTTTAAAAAATGTTTTCAATTGATGATAGCTCCTGTTATATTCTAGTTTTATGTATTTCTTTCTCTTAACTTTTTTCAAGAAACAATTACTTATTTTATTTAAAAGCCAGAGATACATAGAGGGAGAGGCAGAGGCAAAGAGAAAAACTTCCATCTGCGGTTCACTCCCCAAACAGCCAGGGCTGGGCCAGGCCAAAGCCAGGAGCCTGGGGCCTCTTCCAGCCCTCCCACACGAGTACAGGAGCCAGGTACACTGGTAGGGAGCCAAGGTGTAAGGTGACTGGCACCCATGTGAGATGTCTGCAATGCAGGTAGTGGCTTAACTTGCTATACCACAGCAAAAACCAAGATAGGGTGAGTTGTGCTAACATTTGTCTGAATTTCTGAACTTCAAAAAATACGTGGTTTTTTTTTTTCTCTCTATCCCACCATGAACTATTTTGACCTCCTTAAAGCACTGAGATGATTTGATTTTTATAGATTGCCCAGTGTTATTTCCTAGAAAGATAAGCCAAGACTTGTTGATTTCATTCATTCGAAACGTAGTGTATGTGCCAGGACGAAGCAGTAAGCGGCATTAAGCACACTGGACACTGGCGTCAGTACTCCAGAGCAGCACAGCGAGTGTCTAGGAGAGTTGGCCCTGAGGGACAGCCGGAGCGTCAGGTCGCGGTGTGGGTTCTGCTCTCAGTAACTATTAGCTGGAGGAAGAAGCGAGTCCTAGAGCAATGTGTAGTCTGATCCTGGAGACTTAAAGTGGAAGAGTGTCTAAAATGACTTCTGGTGGTGTTGACATACGGAGAGAGGGACACGGCTGGGAGGGGTAGGGCTGCTGAAAGCAACCCCGAGTGCCCTCGCTTGCATTGCTATGTACATCTGTACTGGATATTTAGAACCACCGCCTATTCCTGTATCTTTGTTGCTTGGGAAAATAAAGTCTCATTTATAAATATCTTCTGAATTAAACAAATTTCCCAACTTTAGCATTGTTTTTCTGTGTGTTCTAAACGTACTTTGAAAATCTTCATCAGGAGTAATTGTTGAAAACCCAGCAGGAATTATTCTGTTTTAGAGTAGACAGGGCCACAAAAGGAATTTTGATGCTGTAATGGAAGCACTTATTTCTTTCCTTAGACCTTCAAGATATCCCGTATTCTGACTGGTGTGAGCAGCCTATCCACAACCCCTTAGAAGCGGCTCCTTCTAAGTTCTCAGGCATCTCTGGCTGCAGTGATGGCGTGTCGCAGGAGGGCTCAGCAGGCAGCACCAGAAGCACAGACCTGCTCCTGGGTGAGTCCAGATCCCGTTCAAGGAATAGCAATGAGACTACGCTACTTCCTTTGTTTCATATACACTGTGTGTGTTTCAAAAACAAACAGGATCTCCCATTTCCTGATTCACTCCCCAAATGACTGCAACAGCTGGGTTGGGCTGAAGCAAAGAGCCTGGAGCCTCTTCCATGTCTCCCACATGGTTTAAGGGACCCAAGGACTGGGCCGTCCTCTGCAGCTTCCCCTGGTCTTTAGCTGGAAGTTGGATAGGAAAATGGAGCAACCAGGACTTCAACAAGGGCCCAGTTTTGGGATGCCACTGCTGTAGGCAGAGTATTAACTTGCTATGCCATGGTAGTGGCTCCCATACTATATTTTAAAATTGCATCAGACCTATGACAAATCAGTTTCAGTTGAACAGTTTAGCACCTGTATCGACCATTAATACATATTAACTGCTTGCTGTTATTAAAAAGTTTTGTTTCCTAAAATAATTAACAGGATCATGTGCAGTAGGTGTGTTTTGGATCTTTAGGTGAAGTTTTAAAATGTATATATACATATGTAAATATTGTGATATAGATAAAATATTTAATGTCACGTTGTAATGTTCTTTTTAGGTGTTAAAACAATCCCAGATGATACACCAATGTGCCGTATACTCCTTCGCAAGGAAGTTTTAAGATTAGTTGTTAATTTGAGTAGCTCAGTTTCAACTAAATGCCATGAGACTGGACTTCTAACGTGAGTAAACAAAGTATCTGAATATTACTTGCTTGTTTTGATTTTTTTTTAGGCTGAAAAATACTTAAAACATCTCAGTAGCTTCTGTTAATAGTTCTGTATTGCTTTGCGTATCTGTATGAAGCTAGATTTTCTTTATATCTGAACTTGAACTGAACTGATTTGTGGCATCAGACTGAATGCGAAAGCAGACATGTAAAATATATTATCTGGTAACACACAGTGGCTTCTTAAAAAGTGAGCTAATATTTGGAAAATTTCTTGATTTTTAATAAAGTAATGATTGAAGGTCTAATACACACACACACACACACACACGCACACGCGCTTCTGGAAATCCTTGATAGTTTGAGGATAGTGGGCTTACATGAAACCAATGGCACTTTCTTGAATATCCACCCCATGTTCTCTTACAAGTTCCAGGTTATTCATTGTTTCTCTAAACCTCTCTGGAATTATAATGCTGAATATGCAGCATCTTTATTTGTACCATTTACAATAGTTCTTCTCAAAGGAGATGCACCTCCCAGCCCCCCTTAGGGCTTCTCAGAAACGCGGCAGGAACTATGACTGCAGCATGGCAGTAGGAGGCAGGCCCTCACGTGTGCAGCTCGCACACGACTCGGTCCACGTCCTTCCTGGCGCCCCTGCCCCGCACACAACTAGGCCCACGCCCTCCCTGGCACCGCTGCCCCACACATGACTCAGCCCACACCCCCCAGCACCCCTGCCCTGCACACACACAGCCCATGCCCTCCCTCCAGCACCCCTGCTCCACCATGACAGGCCCCTGCCTTCCTTCACCCTCTGACCCTCCACTCTCTCTGCTGACTCAGGTGTTTCTTTTCTGCATGTCAGTATTTGAAATGCTGGAAGATAAAAACCAGCCCAACCAATGATATTAATAACTGTTACCTTAAAATACATTTCTATCTTAAAACTTACTTTTAACTATATGTAAGTCATGCTAAGCTGATATATTTTTCTCCTGACAGTGATAAAGAATAATTTTTACTTTATGGAATTATCAAGTCTTGATCACCTTAGAGAACAAGCTTTAGGACCTGTGATTTAAATGTACTGTAAAGGGAAGTTTAGTTTTTTTATTCTTAAGGTATCACCTCAGATATGCTATCTAATCAGTATTTCAGGGGAAAACTGCCTTGACAGTGATGCTTTGGAGGAATAGGCAAATCATGTTCAAAGTTTTTAGTTACACCGTAGTCTTGTCTTCCATTTTAGAATTAAGGAGAAATATCCTCAAACCTTTGATGACATATGCCTTTACTCTGAGGTTTCCCATTTGCTGTCACACTGCACATTTAGACTTCCATGTCGGAGGTTCATACAAGAATTATTTCAAGATGTACAGTTTTTACAGGTAAGCAGAATTTATACTTCTACAGCTTGACTTTTGAGAATATTTGTTCAAATTAAAAAAGAGGTTGTGTCTGCAGTGTCTGCCGTTTTCATGAAGTCTTTCACTGTCGCCCGTGTCTTTGCCAGATGCATGAAGAAGCAGAGGCTGTGTTGGCAATCCCACCAAAGCAACCTGTAGTTGATACATCTGCTGAATCCTGACCTCATATTTATGATGTATATAGAAACAGACTGTATAGATTCATACTTGTGGATTTCCTATACGCCTCATGACATGCTGACTGGGCAGCTGACGGGAGCATCTTCTGTACACTGTTCCAGCAGTTACTGGTACACGAACAGTTGAAACTGCTGACATCCCTAACCAAACAGCTTCCCTCTGGCCCCTGCGGGCCCTGGGAAGGCTGCAGGCCTTGACCAGTGGGAAGAGTTCCACTTACCATTGTATGCAAGAGCCGAGCACTGAACACCTTCATGGATTTGCTATCTTTCCATCTGAAAACTAAAGCAGTGGAACAGTGATAGGAGACGCGGAAGCACCCTTCACACAGTTGTTTCAGAGTCTGCTTCTTAGAGTGACTGTCAGGATGTGTAGTTTGTTGACTCGGTCGGCCACCCGGCAGTCAGTGTCTTGAAGGCCGCATCCTCTTACTACAGTGGGGGGTGCTGGAACTGCCGGTTACGCAGGGGAACTTCGGCCCTCCCCGTTCTCCTGTAAGGTTTCTAACACTACTTCAGAGGTTTGCAACCTCAAAGTTAAAGAAGAACCTCAACAACCTGGGACGTTTAAGTTATTATTAATTTTTTTTTGTTATTACACTTGCATAATTATTCTTGACTTGGTTTCTGTCTTTTCAGTTTGTTTGCGGTGGGTTGTTATAGGGTATTTGAACCAACTGAGGTTTTTCACTACAGTTTCTGACTGAAATCAGAACATAATGTTGTAATTGGATTGAAAATCTTCCCCGTTTATAGCAAGCATGTGTTTTCACTGGACTTGTGTTTCCATCAGCTTCCCAAGTTGTAATTGTAAACGAGAACTTGAACTAGCGGCCGTTTCATTCAGACCTAAAGCTAAAGAAAGCATTAAATAACACTTTGGGTCTCCTGAGGAAGAGAGACGTTATCTTACAGTGTACACATTCCGTGGGAAAACAAGAGCCATATTTCCTTTTAAGAAATCATTAGTGAAATATCAGTAAGATTAAAAATTGTAGTGAAAAGCCTTAAGTACCAAATTCTACAGCAGCAGTAATTGAACGTTTCTGTCCGTGTTCTTGTTTTGCACACGCTAGAAGCAGTGGTAGGTGAGTTGGAGTTCAGTAGTTGCCTTTATCACATTTGTCAAGTTGATAACAGCAAGATTTTGTTTAATTTGTATATGTATAAAGATATTTGGAAGTCATTACAGGAATTAAACATATATGCAAATTTGTATATAAGACAGCATGGCCATCTTTAGAATGCTTGTAAATGAAAGGAATATCTTTTTGAGACCTATCTCTCTATCTATCTAATCTATATGTAAGTATAAGCAGAAAAAGATCCAGCTGGACTGATTAGGGCCCTTTTAAAATTCATTTGTTTATGCCATTTTTACAAGTACACATCCGCTCAGACACAGGCATTGCTTACTATTTTCCCATGACATATGGACTTTTTTTGTAATAGGCTTGCTCTTTGAGATTTCTGTAAAGAACCCTGTGAACTTCAAAGGAAAAAAAAAAATCGGAGATACTTTTTCTTCTTGATTTGCTGGCACTGAAAGTTCCACGCGGGAGGATGCATTTCATCTCGCTCCCTCACACCTCTGACCCGCACTTTGGCCAATTGTTGTTCTGTGCACTGTAGCAACTTACATTATAAACAACGCAGATAAGGGCTGTAGGCTGCTGCTTAGCTTAACAAGCAGCTTCTCAGATTTTCTCTCATAAAATCCAGTGAAGATAAAATAATTTTTTAACTTTATCACTGAACCCAAGTGTTTGAGTGTGAGCAGCACTTCTAAGAACGCTGCCTGTCCTGTCGGTCTTTGGTCTGGGATAATCAAACTGCCTTTTCCGGAGAACCAAATGTCAGAAATACTAGACCAAATAGTGGTTGCAAACTCCAAAGGAAGCAATGTAGTAATCTTATTCAGAAATAAGATTAATATTTTAGACATTCATTTTAAACACTACCTCAGTTAACATAGAGTATAAAAAGAAATCTGGGGTTTAACCCCTTAAAAATTAACAGTGATTTTTGTTGTCGCGCACAACCGTGCCCATTTCTGTACCCTCCCTTCCCCCTTGGTCATCCATCCTGCAATTAAGGCTTAATTACCATTAGGCTGAACAGTTTTGGGACTGTTATTTTGTAAGATGTGTTATGTCTTCATGTTTTCATGTCTGCCTGTACAGCACTTACCTTGGGGAAATAATCAGAGCTTGTCGCTACTAGGATGGTAAGAAAAAGATGTCCACACTCGTAGTGCTGTTTGGTTTATCCATGGTTTCACAGACAGGTCCGATACGTTTCCTTTGAGTACTTGTTCGTATAAAAGTAGACTTTTATGATGAAAAATATATACAGTGCCAAGTGATTAACTTAGATGTTTAAAAATACTAAATTGTAGTGAAAATGATTAGGAATGGTGTCAGTGGTAACAGAAATCATTGAGAAAATCTATAAATAATAGATATTGCCAGATTATAGAATACCAAAATAATATCAATAGGTTTTCACTATTTTAGAATTAATCTTAGTCCATTTAAATTTGTCACATTGCTAATAATTTGAAGGAGTCTGGGCAGTTGCACTTGCCGTAAACTGTGAATTTCTAATTGTAAATTGTCATTTCTAATTCAATTTTGTTTTTCAGATTTCAGCTTCACAAATGAAGTAAATATAAATAATGGAATTAGAAATTTAATATTTGTAATTAAATATGGTCTACAATTTATTGTGCTTTATTTCCTATTTATTCTTAGGTAAATTTGAGTGAGTGGGGGAAGCTGTCCTCCCTAAAGTAAGTTTTCTAATAAGAACTTTCTGTAAAACGTTGACATTAAGGAGGCTCGTAGGAAGCGCGCAGATCTGATAACACAGGGATGCTTGCAGATCCCTTCAAAGCAGCAGCTTTAGTAGTTTCCAGCTCTTTCTGGAGCTTGAGATCATTAAAGCTGAGTCTTACAGGGCATGTCACGAAGTGTTCAATAACAAGATGTCAATGCAATTTATTTACATTTATCTACTGCTATTTATATAAAATTTTATTTCATTCCATTCAGAGGATGCCTTTTATCCCCATGGTAAAGCACAGATCATTAAGCAATAAAAACCAAATTGTCTGTTATTCAAATTATAACTGCAACTATTTTTGCATGATAGGAGTGAGGTGCTAATTTTGTGTGAGGTGAATCCTGTTAACTACTTTGGGAGGTGTTTTTTGGAAGTGAGCTGTTCTCCCCTTTAGTCCTGTGCTTCCAGTTGGCCGCAGATTCACAATCTGTTAAGGAAAGAAGGGGAAAGAAGACAGGATAACTGAGGAATTTTTATGAGAAGGAATATTTGGAATAAACGTGTCATTTTCCAAAATGTAAGTAAAGAAAGATTCCCATTTTCTTGATATTCACAGAATATATTGTTACCATCTTAATTTTCAAGAGTCACTGTAGTGAGAATTTTGTTATGAAGCCTACTGGTGAAATTTAATAGCCGTACTTTATCAGAGAACATTGAAATCTGTGAGAATTTTTCTCGAAACGTTCTTCCTTTTCCTTTAGTTCCAGGTTCCCGGGGAAACCTTCGTTCCTAGTAGGTTTATACTGATTCACAGAATGTAGACACCCTCCCCCATTGGAGGATTTTGTGATGGAGGTGGCCAGCTATGCCACAGCATGCACAAGTTGCACATTTTGTTTGACTTTCTTTATAAAATATTTAATTTGAGAAACGTAATTTATGCCAAAAAAAAAAAAAGCCGACCTAACAGTTTTGCCATATAACTAGGTTGATTTAGCACAAACTGCAAAGTTGTGGGGGGTAGAGAGAGAGCAGGCGTTCACAGGTAAGAGCTGAGAAGTGTTCCGTTATCGGCCTGTCAAACCCAGGGCTGCACTGTAAAACACCTGGTGTAAATTGCTTTGAAAAAGTGGTGAGGGATTATGGAGCAGAACAAGATCTCAGACTGAGTGTTCTCTAACCACAGGATTTTGTTCTTTTTTATTTAGTAATACGCTGCTACATATTTGGAGGTTCTGATATTTGTAGGTCACTGAACAGATATTGAAATCTGATTTATATTGTATAACTGTAACATAGAAAGACAAAGTATTTCTATATTTTCTGTAAGAATATTTCATTGAGTTGTGTATAATTTAAATAAGACTTGTCCCCACATGGTTTAGCTCACTTTGATTTTTTTTTGTTGTTGTTGTTGTGGTGGTTTTCGTTGTATTTGTATAATGTGTACAGTTTATGTCAAGGGCATTAAAGGCCTCCTAAAGCATAATCTTATCAAAGGGATACGTTGTTAATAAAATGTACGGAAAATTCTTAACTTGTGTTTTATTTGAAAACCTAGCTGGACCCTTGATTGAAGCATGCCACGCTGAAGTGACCCGTGGGGCTCCCCGGGAAGGTGACTGTGAGCTGCCTGGTACTGTGCAGGGCGGCTGCTCCAACTCCTCACACTTTCTTAGCCTTCGGGGTGTTTGTTTGTTTGTTTGTTTGTTTGTTTGTTGCAAAGTCAAATATGCAGAGGGGAGGAGAGACTGAGAGGAAGTTCTTCTGTCCCATGGTTCATTTCCCAAGTGGCCACAATAGCTGGAGCTGCACCTATTGGAGGCCAGGAATCAGGAACTTGTTCAGGTCTCTCACGTGGGTGCAGGGTCCCAAAGCTTTGGGCCGTCCTCGACTGCTTTCCCAGGCCACAAGCAGGGAGCTGGATGGGAAGTGGAGCTGCCGGGATTAGAACCGGCGCCCATATGGGATCCGGGCGAGTTCAGGGTGAGGACTTTAGCTGTTAGGCTACCATGCCAGTCCTAAGGTTTTAATGTAACACCTTTTACATTTCATTTTTAAGCTAAACTCATTGTTATAAATAGAGTGAGGTGTGAATCTGTATTTAGAGCAGCTGTGAATTTGAAGGTGGTAAGTCACAGTGATGATGCAACAGTATTGACTTGTCCCAGGCATAAACTGATCTGATGAGTGAGGATAGCTGCTGCCACCTAGTGGGAAGAGGAAAGAAAACACGGGAAATTGCCAGTTCTGAAGAAATAAATAAATTCCATGTTTTCAAACCTGGAGTATATTATAGTTGGAAAAATATGGTTAGAAATAGATTTGTTCAGACTTTTTTTCCTTTAAGCACAGTTTGCTGTCATTATCCTCATTCCCCTTTACCATATGTCATTAAACAATGTAATTGGTTCTCATACAAGGTAAAGCAGAGATGATGATATTGTGCTGCTGGTCTCTGAAGAAAGTGGTAAATTAGCTCAACTTTAAAAAGCTGGTTTCATTTTTTTAAACTTTCACATCCAGAAAGTCTGAGGGGTTCGGCCATGTACACAATGGGTTAGGCCTGGGAGGAGTCCTGGCTCTGTCTGACCCACTCCTGGGAGCGGCAGAGGACGCCGCCAGGCCCCTGCTGCAAGGTCGATTCCTGGCCTCGGGGACCCAGCCCCATCAAAACGTAACCCTAAATTAAAAGGTCAAGGTGTGTGTACTTCTATATTGATTTAAAAAAAAAAGTCAATGCACTGTTTTTCTTAAAGGACTGAAACTGCATCATTCGAGAAAATTCATGCGAAAGGCAGAGGGGAAGAGGTAGGGGTCTTCCATCTGCCGGTTCGCACCCCAAAGGGCGACACACCAGAGCTGGGCCAGGCCAGAGCCAGGAGCTTCACCCACTCTCTCCTAGACAGCAGCCTCCCACGTACTCTGCCACTTCCCAGCGTGTCTGTCAGCAGGACGCCGGAGTGGAGCTGGAGCCCGGGCTCAATCCAGGCGCCGCAGTGTGGGATGAAAGTGCCACATGCAACATTTTAATCCTTGTCCCAGATGCCTGCCCTGGGCCGCATTTTAAGTACCCATTCTGAAGGCTTTATATCTGCTGTTGGAACTTTCAAATTCTATGTTATGTACTGTTTTACAGATTTTGTGAGTTTTGAAAGATGAAAGCTAGCTAAGCTTCCAACAGAGCTCTTACGAAATATTAGAAAGTGAAGCAATTCAATTTTCTTAATACACCTTTTAGTCGATGATTAAGCTGATGGTAACTGGCGTGGGTTATCTTCCGCTGATCTGTCGCTGTTGTGTGACAAGTCCCTGCTCCCAGTCAGAACCCGCAAGGAACCAAGCAGGTCACTTGGAGCTCTGCAGGCTGGTGCAAGCTTGAGAGGTAAGTCCGGTCAGTCCCAACCACCCCAGTAGCCTGTTACTGATTTAGTTTTCTATGTGATTCTTCACTGATCCTGTGGCTGTTTTAAAATGACAACCAGTCCCTCAGAAAAACTCAGATATTCCGACGAGATCGTGGCTTGCCTCAAGGTAAGGGCAGAGTGGTGGGGTGCCTGCAACAGCTGTGGGTACAGATGCTCATGGAAGGGTACGGTAAACTGTTGTCTATTTGTAATGCATAATGCATTTTAAGATTGAAATTCAGATACTTCTGGTACAAAATAAAAATTTCAGAGTTTCTTAAGGCAATGTTTAGATGGCGTACCATGGGGTCTTCAAAAAGTTATGGGACAATACATAGTGTAAAAAAATCGCATGGCTCCCCAAATTTTTACCCAATATGAACTTTAAATGCCATTTACTATACACTTCTTGAAATGCTCCCATATGGTTAAAACCAAAATGTTAGGTACCAACTTAACTTGGTTATGAACACGATAGAGGAATGTTACAGTCCAAACTGTAGCACAGTATGAGATTAGATACACTAACAGGAAATGCTAGGCTGCAAACCTCTGTGTGATTCAGCCTGGTGACTCAAAGCTCAGTGTATTCCTGATGTATGGCAACTGATGGAAAATGCAACTTACTCAGCAGAAGATCGGAATTTCTGATTATTAGGTTTGCATTGAAACGCAGAAATTACTTTCAGTCCATAGAGTAATTTATTAATGGTTGGTTTCATTTCACTAAGATCAAGTGTAATGGTATGTAATTTTTAATTATGGCTTGTTGCAATAACAATTTCAAAGTTTGTGGATTGTTTTATACACCGGACACTTAGAAATCAGTAATCAATGACATTAATGTTGCTGTGTGAGTCTGAAATGAAACACTGTGATAAAGGAGCATAAGTAGAATAAATGAGAGTACAGACCGCTTGCTCGCAGCTGCTAGACTGACAAGGTCCTTCTCAGCACAGAACCCATTTCTCCTCAAATGGCAGGGTTATATGTAAGGAAAACATCGAAAAGCTTGAACAAGAGTTACTGTCTCTCAGGGTCCATGGGGAGCTGGTCACAATATTACCTGGATGTCAAAATCCACAGATGGCTGAAGCTCCTTATGGGAAATGATGTAATGTTTTGCATATCAGCTGCACCCATCCTCCCAAATACATTAAATCATCTTTCGATTATAACTTAGTGCAGTGCAAATGCTGTGTGGCTATTTTGTTTAGGGAGAAATAAGTATATAACTCTCAGAATCATCATAAGCCTACCTATGTAATATATGGATAACATCTAATAAACCATGCTGCAGTGGGTGCTGGAGAGACGGAAAGCCCTGGCGATGGCAGGAGCTGCCGCTGCCATTCCCGTGCATTCACTGGAGCGTTTGACTCATGGTAGGTTCAGGTTTTGCTTTCTGCAACACTGTAGTTAGAAAGCTTCTATTGTTTGCCAACTGCCCTGGGTTGTGCAGGTACGTTTAGATGAATAACCACACGGCGATGTTGACTTAGCGTATTTGTTTATTGTTAACTGGCACAGTGCAGCGTATTTGGTAAGTGGCCTGAACATGACAGGAAAGCAAAAGGAACACTGCTCTAATCCTTTTGATACAGGACAGACGTTTAGGGGTTGATGGGCATAGGAAAGAGAAAGGGATTAGCATATATCCCAGGTGATTGGCATATTTGTTTCAAGAAGGTAAAGTTGTCCTGGAAGCCAACACAGTTTCCCGGTCACTGAAATTTTTCAGTCATCTGTAAATTACATTCAACAATGATAAATGAGATGGTGAGTGCTGTGTTGACCTGGACAACATTGCAGACACCAAAGGATGCGAAGTGAAAACAGGTCATTTGTAAGTTCTGGGCAGCGGGAGGAGGAGCTAGAAAATGTGAATGACAATATATTTTCCTCTTTCTACTCTGCAGTGGTCATCAAATTCTGATAGAAGACTGTTGTCTGCTGAGCAGTAGTGAGTCAGGAGTTCCTTGTCCGTCCCATTCTTGCACGGGTAAGGCAGGCCGGAGGAACAAGAGATCTTACTCGTCAAGGGCCAGTTCCTAACCAGGCAGGTCTGTGCTCCCCCAGGCGTTGCTTCTGCTGGGCCAGTGTACTGCAAACTGTCCAAACTGCTGTGATCCCTAAAGGTTCATGCTAACAACTTCTGTGCTTTATTAAAAACTTTGTTTTACCCTTAAGATAGGAAACGTGTTTTATCTCACTGAAGACAACACACGGAGGGCAGTATCGAGTGGATGTCTGGAGTGGCCGGTGCCTAGCCAACGTGGCGGACAGGCCATCACGAACAACAGGAGGGTAAGCACCTGCCCGTAATGCTGCCCTCTCCAGGAAAGAATGCCACATTGCATGGCTGTGGCCTCCAAGCAAGTTAGACTGGAGTGGGCCTCCATCAGGACAGGTGCAGGTGTGCTGGCTGGCTGCGATGGCTCTGTGGGATCTGCAGCAGCAGCAGCAAGAAGACAGGAAGTGTGTTTGTTAATGGTGGTGTTCACCTGCATCTAAGAGGGTGACGGAGGAGAGACTGCTGCCCTCGCTGAGGGGAGGGGACGCCAGGCAGGAGGGCATTGCCATCTGCATTTTATACTCTGAGCAGAAGGCTGCCACTGGAGGATTTGTTGGGAGGCTCTCCCTGTCGCCAGGCAGGGGTGAAGCCACCTGGGCCACATAGTTCAAAGTTTCTGCAGCCGCATTCTCTTCCAGAGAATTCATGTAGTTTTTCTCTAGTGCCTTCGTTAAATCATCAGAGGAGTCCAGTAGTCCCAGCTGACTTGGTGCATCTGGAGGGATTCCAGGGACGTGGCCACAAGCACCTGCTGCCGAAGCTTCTTGATTATAGGTAAGGTTCTCAAAGCAGATGCAGGTTTGGGGGTCAGAGGAACGCTTTCCTGCTGGAAGGATGCAGAGGTAGGTGTGCTCGGTCGCTTCCGTTCCTGCGGGTGACCTCCTGGTGCCCGAGAACCGGGCCTGGGCCCCTTCGGGTTTGTTTATCACCTCAATTGCATCCGGAGTGCAGTCCTTGACGTTCATTATTGTTGACTGAGGATTCTGGGAAAGAAACAATGTCAGTATAAATGGGATGTGTCATTGAAACATTAAATGTGCACGTATGTATATACAGGTGTATGTAAGTGGGTTAAGTACGTGAAATACACTTAGTGCTTCAGGTAATTGTGAATTTTCCCTGAGAAGAAATGCAGACTGCTGTGATGCATCTGTGGAAGTAAAACTGGCTTTTCATTTCTATTTTCCTGAGGAGGCCTAGGAAACAGCAGTCCCAGCCCTAGATTAGGCCTTGGTAGGAATTGCCCAACATTCATTTACCTTGGATTTTTTTATTGTCAGAATGCTGCTCTTATAAGGGTCTGGAATGTCAGGATAACACTTCTCCAGCCTGGGGGGGGAAATGAGACATTGTCACACTGCAGTGGGATAGATCAGAAGGAGGACTAGGGTGGAGTCTGACCCCTGGGTTCTAATCCTTGCTCTGTCCCACACTCAGCAAGCCCATTAAGTCTCACACGCTTTTATGTCCTGATCAGGTCAGTGCTGTTGACTACAGTGTTCTAGTACAGTAGTTGAGTGAATGAATTGAGCCCGGCGCGTGGCCTAGCAGCTAAAGTCCTCGCCTTGAACGCCCCGGGATCCCATATGGGCACCGGTTCTAATCCCGGCAGCTCTACTTCCCATCCAGCTCCCTGCTTGTGGCCTGGGAAAGCAGTCGAGGACGGCCCAAAGCCTTGGGACCCTGCACCCGCGTGGGAGACCTGGAAGAGGCTCTTGGCTTCAGATCGGCTCAGCTCCAGCTAGCTCCAACTATTGTGGCCGCTTGGGGAGTGAATCCTGGAACGGAAGATCTTCCTCTCTGTCTCTCCTCCTCTCTGTATACCTGACTTTCCAATAAATAAATCATCTTTTTTTAAAGAGTGAATGAATTATTCCATGTAAAGCATTGTAGAGCAGTAGCAAGCCTGTAAGAAGATACAAACACTAGCCACTGCTTAACCTCTTGCCACCTTTAGTTTCAATGATTATTATTTTCCTTGTGTTGCAACCTGATGTTTTCACTAAGCCTTTTCCTTTTCAGAACTCGAAACGGCTTTCTCGATTTTTCTCTGTTCCCGTGGTTGGCTAAACCTTCCTCACTTACCATTGGCTTTTCCAGTAGCACGGGAGCAGGATGAGCAAGAGGCACAGGATGATGGGTGGAAGGATGCGGATGAGCAGGTAAGCTGCAGGAGGAAGAGGAAAGCATCTGTGTGATTGGTTCATTTACTTCTCCTCAATGCTTTCAAAAATCTGAGGTAGTTAGCCCCCTTCCTACCGGGTCACTGCCAACTGCCCATCCCAGCTGGGACAGACTCACAGTGTTCATCTGGAGTTTCAACTCTCTTGAAGGGCTCGTCGGGGCCTTCTCCGACACGTGTGTATGGGGCCACGCGATACTCATAGGACGACTGCGGCTGGAGGTTTTCCACAAGGAATGTCTTCTGTTCCGGGTTGTCAATTTTGTATTTGCAACACACTAACTCATCTATAGTTTAAAAAAATGTCAAGGATAAACTTGTGTGGCAGAAATCTTGAGATGATTTCATCAATTGAGAGTATCAGTATCTTTTAATAAAGCAAAAATTCCATCGTGGGGACACTGGTACAATTTTCAGGAAATGGCACAGTTCAGCAAAAAACCAAAACCCCGCTCGGTAACGGAGGCTGGTGATGCAGAGGTGCCCCGCTGGCACGACAAGCTAGTAGGGGTGGACGAGCCTTGCCACAGACTGTAATACCATTAAACAAAGGGAAGCAAGCAAGCAGAGGGGGCAACAACATCCCCGAGCAGCGGGTTCCCTTTGAGTTAGACATCAGGGCTTGGCCAAAAGGCCGAGAAGTGATTTGCCCTGAGTTCTGGAGACACCAAATGACTTTAAGTACTTCAAATAATTGTTGCTCATTTATTCTTTGAAGAAGATCTCATTTACTAACCTGAAAGAACTTGCTTTTCAGATCCTGGGTGGCACTGCTTCGCCTTGAACTTGAGATAAACGTAGTAGCCGAGTATAAAACCTGCTTGGGATTCCGTGGAATAGTTGTTCCAGGTCAGAGTGAAGGAATGGGACGTCAGGTTTTTTATGTCCAAGTGAGGATTCTGTGAAGGAGCTAGGAGAGGAATGTGGGATAAGAAAAATCATCATCTCCAGACAGCAGCATCCAGGCAAGCTCAGTAGAACCAAAGCAGCTCCAGGGGTCGTCGGAGCTTCCGGTGAGACAGGCTAAGATGTCTGATCTGTGTCCCTGGGGACTTGGGCTCTGGCACAGCCGGTGGGTCTGGAAAGGGGTGGAGCAACTTTATTCAAGCTTTGCCTTTCAGATGACAAGATGAATGAGGTTTTTTTAAATATTTATTTTTATTGGAAAGGCAGATATACAGAGAAGGGGAGAGACAGATCTTCCCTGCAATGATTCATTCCCCAAGCAGCCACGACGGTGGGAGCCTCTTCCAGGTCTCCCACATGGGTGCAGGGTCCCAAGGCTTTGGGCCGTCCTCAACTACTTTCCCAGGCCACAAGCAGAGAGCTGGGTGGGAAGCAGGGCCAGCAGGATTAGAAGTGACGCCCATATGGGATCCCAGCGCGTTCAAGGCGAGGACTTTAGCCACTATGCTATCGCGCTGGGCCCCAGAGTGAGTTTTCAATCTAGGGGTCAAATACACTGTCCCATAGCTGAGCGCTTAGGTTCAGTCTAGGCCTGTCTCTGTCCCAGCTTCCGGCATTAGCACACCCTGGAAAACAGCGGTGATGGCCCGAGAGGCTGGAGTCCTGCCTCACACGTGGGAGCCCCGGTCTGCGTTCCCAGCCGCTGCAGCCACAGGCATTTGGGGTGAACCGTGTGATGGGGACTCCTTCGCACTCTGATCATTCCATTTCTCTAGGCATTTGTTTCTTTGGAAAAAATAAAGGTCTCTCTAAAGGTCACATAGGAGACTAAAGGTCATTTAAATCTCATTCCAGTTAAATATGTTCGTGTTGAGAGCCAGACAGACACAGCTCCCAACCAGCGGCTCATTTCCAAATGCCCAAAGTAGTGGGGGCTGAAAACTCAGCCTCCATTGTGGGTGGCCGGGACCTGACTACCCGCTGTGTCGCAGAGGGCACAGCAGCAGGAAGCCGCACCCTCGACTAGAGCCAGGACTCAGACCGCAGCGCCCACCTAGGCAGGTGCGCCCACCAGGTCCAGTACATACCCCTTAATTCTGTGCGTGAATTGCAAACTGACTCGGGAGAACTATTCACGTGAGAGGGTGAGGGTTGTGTGGAATCTGAACTCCAGCTCTCAGGCTGTAGCAAGGCTCACTGAGGAGTGTTTGTCATCCTCACACCTACCTGTGCACACACCATCCACCGTCCCTGCCTGCCTCCGATTGCATCGCATCACTTAGAGGTGACATCCAGCAAGAGAGGTGACATGCGTGCACAGGGACACCCGTGGCCATCACAAAACGCTGTGGTTGACCATCTCACTAGTAAAAACTGTGCAGACAGCAGACGAAAATCCCAGTTCTGTTTTATGTCTAGAGAAGGGAGTTCCTGGGTTTACACATAACACATCACCTTTGGGTATTAACTGTTTGATGATGTCATCCTGTTCTTTTATATGATATTTGAGAAATGATCCTAGAGGACTTTATATTTGTTTGACTTTTTTAAAAAAGTCAAGTCATTTAAAAACAGTTGCCAGAATAAATGGGACACGGACAATTAGGTAATATGTTGGGGATCTTTTGTTTCCCAAAGCTTGGTGTGTCTGCCCTGTTCTGGGCCTTCGCCCAGGGGGACAGCAGGTGCGCGCGCTTACCCAGTTCCTGGGAGTATCCTGTTTTTTTTGCTAGCAGATTAGTTCTTTTCGCAGACAATCCATACACTCTGAAGTTGTACCGGACTCCTGGTCTAAAAGCATCTGGAGAGAGAAAAACTGGTCAGCGGGGTCTCAGTAAAACGGTGACATTCTCTCCTGAAAGGCAGGGGGTTTCTGGAAGATGAATTTGTGTTCCCTCCGTCATTTCCCTGGGGTTTCTTCAGCTCATCTCCACCTTGTCTCCCTGTTGCGCTTTCGGGTCCCTCCAGGTTGCAGGCCTACCTGGCCCAGTGGTCTCACCCCAGTAAAGTCCATCTCAACTCCCTTTCACAGCATTCTCAGGCAGGAGACTGAGTACAGAGTTGGACCAGACGCCTAAAACCTTTCACATCCTCTGGCTCCACACCTCCCTCTTCCTTGAAGTCAAAGCTATCAAATGCTTCCATTCACTACCTAGCTTCCCCTCAAGCCTGCTTCTCTGCAGGGTGCCTCCAAACCCCCCACTAAACCCAGCATCCCCAGCCATGGGAACCAGGACAGTTTCTACCCACTTCCAATGGCCAGTAGATGGCGCCATTCATCCCTTTACTCAAGCCATAAACCTGGGCTTCTTCCATTTGGCTGAGCTGGCCATCTTCAAATGGCAAGCCCAGTGTAAGAACTGAGTGTTCAAGTCCCATACATTCTGTCAAACTAGGTGATTGCTTGGCATCAATTCAAACTTGAAAATATCCCCGAAGTCTCACACTTCTCTTTGTTTACTTCTGTAACACAGAAGCCCCCTAGACAGTTAAAATGCCCCTCTGCCATTCACTGTACACCACTCATGCAAATGAGTCAACCTCATGAAAAATGTGGAAAACCAACCCAACACTGGGTCCAGAAAGTGTCTGCCAAGGTAGATGTAAACATCACAAATTGTGACACATTCTTGTAAAACTGGAACTCCTGACACCCACAGGGGATGTAATTTTAAAACCAGTGACTTAGTGCAATAGCCCGAGTTAGTCCGGCCGCTCTGCATGCAGGCGACTGGAACACGAGGGCTTCCGCTGACCTGAGGCCAGGAGTGTGCTGGTGGTGTTGGGACCCACGTTCTTCCACTGGAGGTCACACAGAGGGGCCAGGGGCTGCTCGCACCAGTCCACCACGTAGCCAGTCACATCTCCGGGCTCGGGGTCCCAAGACACAGAGAGCCCACCCTCTGTGCCTGTAATCCTTTCTTCTTTAACCTTTTTTGTGCCTAAAGAAACAGTAAATTCATTAAATTTGGAAGCATCACTCTAAGTGCAGAAGGAAATACATCCACACGCAGGGCATGTGACAGGGGAGCGTCTTCATGGCTGTATTCCTGCCCACAACCCAGCCGGGTCATTCCTGACCGCCACCAGAGCACGCGTCAGCCAGCTGCCCAGCAAGGCACCTGAAGCCACAAAGATCCTCACCTCCAAACCTCCTCTCAGGATTTAGGAAAGTATAGGGTATATGACAGACTGCAAGCTTCGGAGCCTAAAATATTTTCTATCTGTCCCTTTACCAGAAAAAAAAGTTACCCTTGATGTAGCACTATGACTGGTACTTGCTGCATGTTAACGCTGACAGTGATGCTTCAGCTAGCACTGCTCCCGTGGTGTTAGGGGCAAGAATGGAGGCGGGGGCAAGAACAGAACAGTTCAGGTGTGTACTGTGCTAACATCTGGTACCTGAGACATAGTTGGCCTCAAGAAACTCCCAGTTCTGTGGACTTGAGATGGGGGCTACACCTTAACCTGGAGACAGAAAAATAGACTCCACTGCAACATATACAATCCAGATCTTGTCTGTGGCTTTCTGCGATGCAGCTTTCACTGGCCTCCTGTGTTGTGTGGCAGTACTAGCTGCAGCTGAGCATGGCGAGGCACGCACAGTGCTATTACATTTCCTGGGGAACCTGTGCTGTTGGCGACACTGAAAGGACCGTGTAGCTACAGGGATAGGGTGGGGCCCAGGACACCCTCACGCGTGCCGTTACTGTGTGGCTTCCTTACCTTCCTCCAGCCAGGAAAACATCTGTCTCACCCTGAGCCTGTTCTCCACCTCGTTTATTCATGCTACATTTGGACTCCAAACTTAAGGCTTTTCACTCCTGGCAAACTGCTGCTTTAATACTACAAGTAAGTTTTGAGGGATGGAGGCAAACTCAAGGCTAAGGAGGTTGGGTTCTTTTTAATTCGCACTATAGTGCAAATTGACTCAACTTTATTGGTTTTTTTATCTTTATACACATTCATAATTTAGGAATATGAACCATGTAAAGGCTAGAGAGCCTCACAATGGAAAAGTGTGTGTGTGTGTGTGTGTGTGTGTGTGTGTGTGTGTGTGGTGAGGGATGAAGGCAGGGCATGGGAAGGCAGGATAGAGTTTAGTAAGAACCCAAGAACAGAAGCTTGCCAAGCAGCGGCAGCTCTGTGGGCTGGCCCTTGTGCAAGGCTAGCTTCCTTGAGCCCAACAGAGTGCTTCACAGAGCAAAAGCTCAGCAACTCCCAGAGCTGTTCTTCTGTGGCACAATACCAACTTGTTTTCCATAGTCTAATTTCTTTTCCTGATACACACTGGAGAGTTTTTAAAAACACAACCACCCAAGAAACCCAGCCCACTCAATCCAGATTTAAGTGTGAATGACAGCTGTGGGACAACTGCCATAACCTCACTAGGTATGAGCAGAAGGCTCACGAGTGCCCTTGGATGCCCAGGGCTTTGTGCCCGCCTGATGGTGCAGCAGCTTGTGTATCGCTGGGTTACAAAGTCAGAAACGTTGGCAGTCTCTGACTGCCAAGAAGAAAATTAATATCACTATTGATTTTGCACAATTTCGAAGTCATTGCCACCTCATTTGCTCTTTTGTAAGCTAAGAGATTAGCCATTTATCCAGATGGGCCAAGTGCCTCTTGAAAAGTGACGCCGATTCCTACGCATTTTGGAAATGCCCACAGCTGCTGGCAAAGACTAACAGAACCTTTTACAACACAAATGCCACTCATGTTTCCCAAAGGACTGAAATGCTTATACCTCATGACCAGGGATGGGCTGTGTGAGACCTTTCCTCGGCGTGCCGAGGAGTCAATATTTGAGCCATGGTTGAATCTTCCTTCTTACCCTCTGAGGGGGACAGTTCCGCTGAAATACACGGGCACACCTGGCCCTTAAGAAAATAATGGTGTGTGGCCACTAACCATTCTATCTTCCCGTTACTGGCATTGCTGTTTGCCCTCCATATTTAGTTACAGCATTAACATTACCCTTAAGAATGAAAACCAAAACCAACCAAAAACCAACTCACTGTTTCCGAGGTCTCCAGAGATGACAATGACTGAAGCAGGGGACGCGCCCACGCTGTTAGAGGCTGTGACACGGATTTGGTAAGAATACAGGCCAAGAGATAGCTCCTTGTGATTGGCTGATGCAGAGACGGTGACTGACTTGGATGATGGCTTGTCTAAATTTTCTATAACTATAGTGTACAATAGGATCTTCCCATTAGCTTGGCGTTTGGATAGTGGCTGCAAAAAAAATATTGATACTCATTTCAAAATGAACTTTACAATGGGAGGGGTTTGTATAATGGCATTTTCCATCTTTCAGGCTGTGTGACAGACACAGCATTTTCAAAGAGTTCAACAAAGAAACCTCGACACCACTAGCTAAAGTTGAGTGGAGAAGGGCAGCATTTACTGTATCCAGAAAAGAGGGATTAAGTCAGGAATCAGGAGGATGGGAGACTCTTTGGCCTTGCAGAACTGCTTCAGGGGTCCTGAGAGAGGCCGACGGGGAGACAGTACCACCACAAGTCGGAGCAGGGGTCTGCGTCCACACCTCCAGCTCCCAGCGCCTTCCTCCTGCCCAGAGCTCGCAGTTCCTCCTCGAGATGAGCAGCTGTGGGCTGCAGGGCAGTTCCTGCCATGCAGTCTGTTCCTGGACCTGCTCCTCCTGGACAGTCTGTGCCTTGTGTGTGCCCCTCCCGCGACCTCAGACCTGGCCAGGAGTGGCTGGCAGCTTGGGGCGTGAGTAGAACTCAGACACACAGACCAGCTTGTGGCCCACATATACACATAGCAGTCCTGCGGGACTGTGCCCCCCACCCCCAGAGCTGGGCAGAAATGTGGGGTGGCCTCTGGACGGGACCTCCTCTCCCAGTCCCATCTGTCTTACTAAACAACTTAAAGGGTTCTGAATACAGACTTGGCCTTGCAAGTGGTCACGTCCTAGGGTATCAGGCAAAAGAGGAGGGCATGGTGTAGAATTACTTTTTAACTTGACCCATGACTCTTAACTATGAGTGGTAGGGGTGGGCCTGAGAAGATGCTTCAGAGGGGAAGGGTCTAGTGATCAAATGGCCAGCAGTGGCAAGAAACTACGGAGTTTGCACAAAGACCCTTCTTGGGTGACTGCACCGATAGCCACTGCTTCACGGCGAAAGCTGCAGCAGAGCAAGTCACACACCGTGTCTGCACATCGTACCTTCCAGAATAAGGTCAAATTCTGATGTCCTTCCTCCGATACCACATGCCTCCAGACATCCAGAGCTTCTGAGGGGGCTGAAATTAACCAAAGCCCTTGGTTAGGATATGGGTACTGGACAATGCTTGCATACTTGGCCTCGTCTAGAAGGTCAAGGACAAGATGACGACCTGTCCTGCCTGAGGCTTGCTGATCCCTTCCGCACTGTGACTTCACTTGCATTGCCACCACCTGCCTGTTCACTCCCCACTAGGTGCACACAGTAGGTGCTTTTAGAAAAAGGTCTGCAGCCTCTAAGTGGGACACTACACTAAAAACTTTGGTATCAGAGAATTTGGGAATTATTTATTAATTCAAAGAGATAAGGTAAGTACAACACTTTAATTACAGTATTGCAATAAGTTTTCAAATAAACTCCTCTATGACACAGCAATATTAGTAAAAAGACACACTGATGTCACATGCTTGTCTATAGTCCCCTAATCACTAGGCGTTTGGCCCAGTTTTTTAAAGATGGTACCATTCTCTTTCAACACTAGGGAATTCTTCCCCCACCCAGCCTCCCACCCCCGTCTCCTGAGGCCTGGAGCCTCGGGTGAGGTGCCACGGTGCTTGCCCATACCAGCTTCAGCCGTGGTGAAGTTCTGATGAGCCCAGTTGCTCCACTTCCAGAAGTGATCTGCACTAGCACAGCGTACTTGGGTTGCATATTCTGTGTCGGGCTCCAGTCCGCTTAGGACATACTCACCATTCATCACGACAGACACATTGTGCTGATCAAGAGAACAAAGGGGCAAAAAAATCATTGGTGAGCAAACCTACCTTACAGCCAAAGCAGGGACTAGGAGTGGTGGCACAGCCAGTGAAGCCTCAGCCTGAGATGATGACATCCATGAGCCCCAGGTTTTCAAGTCCTGGCTGCTCCACTCCCGACCCAGCTCCCTGCTAATGTGCCTAGGAAGGTGACAAATGATGGCCCACACACTTGTGTCCCTGCCATCCACATGGAAGAACTGGATGGAATTCACAAATCCTCTCTCCATCCTGGCTTAGCCCTGGTTCTTGTGGTCATTTGGAGAATGAAGCAGCAAATGGAGGCTCACTCTCCATAAGTCTCCCTTTCAAATAAGTAAATCTTAAATGATTCAAGACACAGGAAATCCATTTGGGTTCACACCAGTCTTTTTTTTTTTTAAAGAATGATTTATATGATAGGCAGAGTTAGAGAGAGGGAGAGACAGTTTCTACCAGCTGCTTTGGTCCCCAAATGGCCTTAACAGTGGGAGCTGAGCTGGTCCAAAGCCAGGAGCTTTATCTGGATTTCTCACATGGGTAAAGGGGCTCAAGGACTTGGGTTAGCTGCTGCCTTTCCAGGCACATTATCAGGGCACCAGGTCATAAGAGGAGCAGCCAGGACTCAAACCAGTGTTGCAGACGGTGGCTTAACTCATTTGCAAGTACAACCAGTTCCCTTTGAGGTGAAAAATGGCATCCAAAGTCTATTATGAATTTCATGCCCCTTCTGTTTTAATTTTATGATACAATCCCATAGGCTCTGAGATTTCTCTTCCCCCTCCCCAAATTCCCTCTACCCAGCAGATTTCCTCCATATTATAATATAATAATCCTTTATAAGCAGTCATAAGTCCATCATTCTGCTATTTAAGTGTATCCTGACACTGCGGGTATAGACAATATCATGTCCCTTTTTAAACAGAAAATTCCCACCATTTGCACTCAGAGGGGTCTACAGTGACTGTATGCTGCAGGCTCTCTGTTCAGGACATAAAGAATTTACTTGAAAGGCAGAGTTGGACAAGAAGAGCCTCCATCTGTCTGTTGGTTCATTCCCCAAACGGTCATGCCAAAACCGGGAGTCCGGAGCTCCACCTGTCTGCGCCACGAGTAGCCGAAGCCTGTGTACTTGAGCCCATTGTTTGCTGTTTTCCCAAATGAAGTATCAGGGAGCTGGGTTAGAGAGGAGCCCACCAGACCTTGAACTCATGTGGGAAGATGGCATTCAGGGTTGGCTCAGCCCTGTGTCACAACATGAATTTATTTCAAACTAGAAAATGAAGCGGCTTTCTTACTTGTATCACTTTTCCTTCGCCTCGGAGTTCAACCTGACACAACAGGGTGGGATAATTGCTGATGAAATACTTTGTCCAGGTCATGATGGCCTGTCTGGCACTTATGTTTTCAAACTGGATGCTCTGGGGATCCATTGGATGGACTACCAAGACAGAAAACACAGGTGAAACACTCAAGCACAGATTCCAAATGTAAAAGCAGTTTGTGTCTTCAAGTATTCATCCAACAGTTTTATTTTTGTTCAAGAAAATGGCAGACACGGGACTAGAACTGTAACACATCTGGGTAAGCAGCTACCTGAAGTGTCAACGTCCTGTGTTGGAGTCTGACTCCTTACTACAGCCACTTGTGATCCAGCTCCCTGCCAGGGCATCTGTGAAAGTAGCAGCAAGTGGCTCGGGCGCTTGGGCCCGTCACCCACATGGGAGACCCACACGGAGCTCCTGTGCAGCAACCCGGGGAGTGGCCCAGTGGATGGAAGATCTCACCCTCTCCTCCAACCACCCTGCCTTTCAAATATCTCTCCTAAAGAAAGAAAAAATGACACAACCAGACTTCTGCCCTTAATAAGATCTAGTAACCCAACTACAACCTTTCTTGTTGATTACATTAGAAGCTTTGGGGGAAAAAAATACAAAAATAAATTATCTGAATATTTAAACATAAGCAGACAAATTGTGAAGAAAAGTCAGACTTTACATGGGGGGAGAGGGTTAAGACTACAGTAAGAACCCAGAGTCTAGCTAAAATAATATGAACAATGCCAAGGATATGATCCAAAATTACTTGACACACAACAATATAAATAGTAGGGAAATGTCACCAGTTCCCCAAGGAAGAGTCAATCAACAGATGCCAACTTCCAGGGGCGTTAGAGGCACAGATCAACACAACCGCAATGAATACAACAAAAAAATTTCTTGGCAGAGAACTAAGAATGATTGAAATGAAGCAAGTGAAAATTTTAGGACTGAAACAGGCCACACTGGAACTAAAAACTGACTTGCGGTGGGAGCTCAGTTCAGGGGAAAATGAAGCAAGTGCCTTCCATTGGGCTCTTTCACTGTGCAACAGCTGTGACGCAGAGTGCTGCTTGAGAACCCTGGCGGGAAGCAGTGGCAGGTGCACTGCAGACCGGAACTGGGTGCTCCACGGGCTGGTTTCTTGCCTCGGATCTCCCTCATTAGGGGAAGCCTCTGGGCTTGGTGAAGGAACAGTGAGCGCGGCAGAGGAGATTAACCCAAGGTCACAGAATCCTGGCAAAAGAATGAAAAAGAAGGAATCCAGGGAACTGAAAGTACCAGGTAAATCCTAGAAGAGGTGATGCTTGGTGAAGTGACTGCATGAGGTCATTTAGGAGTGTCTGGGCTCGCTTCCCTGTGCGCACACCTAGATCTGATTTCATGGAGAAGTCAACCAAGAGACACTGCCCAGCTTCTAGAGCGGCCACTAGGTGGCACTCACGTGGAGCAAATCCAAAAAGCACTGCGGAGGCCCTGAGGACCAACCTGCCACGGGCCCGCAGGCAAGTCGAGACGTCCAGACCTACAAATGCCTCCAACACAACACTCAGAATGTCCAAGCTAAACAAAATCATACTGAGCCACTATGACAGCTTCATACTTGTTGGTGAAATAGGAAAGGCAATTCCCCAACTCTTACTCAGCTTGGAGTGGAGGTCAGCCTGTTGACAGAAAAGCACAGGGGGAGTAAAGGCTGATACACACACAGCCCAAGGATGAACTGCAGCATGGCACGGCTAGAATCGGAGAGCTCAACGTCACGTGACCCTCTGGCCACCAGGCTCTTGGGACTTCTTTTCCCAGGGCCACAGAGCTCAGGACAGCAGGTCCTCACATGGACCCTGAAGGATATGAAACGGAACAAAACGCAAGGGCACTGTGACATCTGAGAACCAGCCAGAGCTGCCCAGCTGGGGGATACATGGTGGCAAGGTCCTAGAGACTGGGACCAGAGAGGTCTCCCCCAGCCCCCGCTGAGCTCGCTGCATGAGACCACACTGCAGACTACCCAGCTGGTATCGCTTACTCGGGGACACAAATCTAGGGCTGTCCCCTGAAGCCAACAGCCCTATGCCCTGTCAAGTTAACAGGAAGAAAGGGGAGAGTTCTAGCCTTCCTGCGGATCTTGGACACTAAGGCCCATGTGACAGCTTTCCTGGCCCACTTGCTGGGGAGCCTCAGGGTTTGGGGTGACAGCTTTCCTGGCCCCCTTGCTGGGGAGCCTCAGGGTTTGGGGTGACAGTTTTCCTGGCCCCCTTGCTGGGGAGCCTCAGGGTTTTGGGGTGACAGCTTTCCTGGCCACCTTGTTGGGGAGCCTCAGGGTTTTGGGATGCTGTAGCACAGAATGGCACCTTCCCCAGAGGGGGTGTGCCCCACGTGGCTGAGAACAGAGCCTTAGCAACATGCCACATGCATTTATGCCAAACTGCAACGCACCGCAGCTCCGTGCAGAACAGGACACTGTCAGGATGGAATGCAGCTAAAAATGCTACACGTCTCCCCACCACAAGGTAGCGCCCAGTTTGAATGTTCAAAAGACCTTGGGGGCAGGAAAACTAACACTGCCCTATTGTAAGCTTAATGCCAAGGTCACCTGGAATAGAAGTCAGGAAATTTCTAGATAAGAGTCAAATAAAAAGTGTTGGTCAAGACAGTACCCACGAATCAGAAGGGAGTGCAACTGCTCGGAGGCCTCTGAAGGTACTGGAAATGGCACGTATCCACCCAACTGAAACCAAGGTGACCCACAAAGCTGCGAACTTTTGGTGCAGCCCTTGGTGGCAGCAAGGCCCTGGAAGCCATTTAACAACATGTGGTCCAGACAGTGCGTTTAAGACTTTAAGAAAACAAGAACCCAATATCACCTATGTCCAGAGCCAACCACACCTACTGATTAGAGCCGCTGGCTACCAAAGGCTGCCACTGGGGGGCGCTGGACTCTAAGAGTTCTGACAAGTTGCCAAAGCAGGCTCTACACGCATCCCTACTGGCCCTGAACTGCAAGCATTGCTATCCGCACAAGGGCGGGCGATCTTGCGGGCACCTGTATGCAGCTGAAGTGACTGAAGATTGCATTAACACCAGGAGAGCAGTGTCCATCTAAAACTAGTCTGGTTCGGGTGTTAGAATAAAAAAGGCAGTTTTTTATTTCTGAGCAGAATTCTTCCTGCAGTCATTCTACTGAAGCAGAAAGCCTCCAAGTTGCACATAAATGACAGGTCCTGGCTGGCCGATATAACCGCCAGCCTACCATTGTTGGATTGAGGACGCACGAGGTGGGAAGCCAAGGAGACTCACTCTCCAAGGAACAAAACTACCAGAACACCAGATTCAGAGTGATATTCCACACCCCCTTCCCAGTGGGAAACTCAGGCTCCTGGAGCAAGAATCCTTAAGAGGAAGGCTTGGAGAAGACGAGGACACTGCCAGAGAGGGAGCTGAGCAAACACGTGCCACCACCTGCCTGGGGAAGGTTCTCCCTGCACTGCTGCCCCGACCACACACACCTGCTGGATTACACCAGTTTCCGGAAGCTGCCTCTCCAGGAGCCCCAGGCTCACGGTGAGACCTTGGTACATCAAGGACTGATGAGTTAGTTTCCTGGGATCTGTGGCTTCTAAGCCACAGCTCCTCTCCTAGGCTGTGCACCTGCTTTAGGCCTGAAGCCAACGAGACTGCCTTTCCGCAACACTGCACAGTCAGTCCTCCGAGAATCCAAGCTCACCAGCCAAACACCAGGGGAGCTCAGATGTACAACTTGGCGACTAGCACAAACGTGAGAGACGCAAATGGCCATTGGGCAGCGCTATTAGACCAGGCAGAACCAGGACTGAAGTAAGCGAAATGAAACCTCACGAAAGAGATGTGGAAAATCTAGGTGGCAACAGTCAGAAGACACAGTAACTCAACTATTAACCAATAGCACATCCTCAAAATATATAAAACAAAAACCACAAGGTTAATACTACCAGCAAAACAGGCCATTCTAGTATTCCTTTCTCTGTTACTGACAGATTATGCAACAAAATCAAGGACAAATATAAAAGAAACACAGTTAACAAGCTTAACAGAGAGCATTCACAGTCCATTATATACCGTCGAATACCCGAGAATCTGAACTTCCTCACAGCACCCAGATGATGACAGACGCTATGACTCACGTATTAATTATGCATTGACAGTTGGCATGAAACCATACAATAAGCCTCAACCAGTTCAGTAAGTGTTCCATCTCACATATGCATTCTCATTCTATCAGAAGTGGATAACAAAAACTTCTATTGGAAAATTTAAAAAATAATGCATGGATTCTCAAATCTCAGTAGGATCACAGAGGCCAGTGCCGTAGCACAGTAGGTTGAGCCACTGCAATGTTGGCATTCCAGAAGGTTCCAGTCAGAGTCCGGCTCCACCTGGCAGCTCCACATCAGGTCCAGGTCTCTGCTGAAGTGTCTGGGAAGGCAGCAGAAGACAGCCCAAGTGTTTGGGCCCCTGCACCCAGATGGGCAATCTGGAAGAAGTCCCATGCTCCTGGCTTCTGCAAGGCATTGAGAGGACCCACTGTTTGGGTTCTGGTGCCCATGCAGCAGCCTCAGAGGAAGCTCCAGGTTCCTGACTTGGGCCTGGCCGAGCCCTGGCTGTGGCAGCCATTTGGGGAATAAACAAGCAGATGGAAGACCAATTTCTGCCTCTCCCCCTGTCTCTGTAACTCTGTCTTTCAAATAAATATTTTTAAAGAAAGTGTTCAACTCATGAGCACAAACACATATACATATCACATCAGACATGGAAAAGATGGTATATCACAGGTAAAATTTTGAAAAACTTTCAAAATAAAATACACTGACAAATGATACAAGATATTATACAACATCAGTAAAGTTTAGAAAAAAGTAATGGGTAACAGCTCAAGAGGGAAATAGATACAAAAAGAAAACTTAATTCAAAAACAAAAACTAAACTGGAAGAAGTCAAAAGGTCAAATAAACACAGTGGATGTACTTCCTTAAGCATAGCAAGCAAATTATGAAAGTCAAATAAGGGCCCAGCGGTGTGGCCTAGTGGCTAAGGTCCTCGCCTTGAATGCGATGGGATCCCATATGGTCTCCAGTTCTAATCCCAGCAGCTCCACTTCCTCTCTATCTCTCCTCCTCTCTGTATATCTGACTTTGTAATAAAAAAATAATAATAAATCCAAAAAAAACGTCAAATGAGAGAAACGACATCGAACACACAGTGACAAATATTAAACTATTAGAAGATTCCTTGCATGAATGAGGGGGTTCTGAAAAGAATATTGAAAACTATTTAAAAACTTGGTTGGATTTTTTAAAAAGTGAAAGCACATTACCAAGAATGTCAAAATAATCAACACCAAGACAAACAATGAAAATTCCTACATTAAAAAAAAAAATTGGGGGGGCATCTAGGCAAAAAGGTAAAGTGAGTTGCAATGAGGAAAATTTAGAAAGTGCCGTTACAGTAGACACTTCATCAGCCTTGCTTCATGCTAGGAGACGGAGCCTTGATGTCCGCGGAACTTAGAGAAAGCAACTGCAGACTTCTATATCCACCCAGACTGACCTTTAAACACACACAGTCAGACGTTTATGGACAGTCAGAAATAGGGGACTGTTGTTCCCACAAGCACTTTCTAAAGGCTACAGCGAGGAATAAACTCCACACGGCCCACTGAGGAAGACAGAGAAGATGTTTTTACTAACCCTGTGGTCAACGTTAAACATCTAAAAAACTGAAACTGTTACTAAGAGAGGGACAGCAATGTCTGTGTTGTAACGAAGATGCACTACAACTAATTTTAAATGTGGAGAAATTAAAAATTTCAGAAGGAAGGAAAAACTAGGGGAAAAGATACTAAAATCATTTTAAACTCTTGAAGATTTTTTTTAGCAGTTGCTGCATACACAAAAAAACACAAGCATATGTGGGAAATTCTTAACCTTTAATAAGAAGAATTTATAAATAAGCCCACTGATTCTATTCTGGGCTACAACAATACTCAACAATATGAGCAAAGCTTAGCAAGTTCATATTACATAACATTTAAGCAGATGACTGAGAACTTGATGTCATCTCTTAAAACCAAACCAACATGTTTTTAGGACAGCGTAAGAAATGAGACTGCACACCCACCCACACGGTTCAAAGTGTTCCTTGGTTGAAGGAACAAGCCGGGGGGCTGCGGGCTGTAACGGGACAGAAGGTAACCCACAGTCCTAGTTGTGAGGCTGAGTGGTACACTCACTAGTGGGTGACACGCCAAGAGGAGGGCAGCCAGAACAAGAGGGTAAATTAGAACTTTCACACAAACTTGAATGATGCCAAAAAACTCCACCACATCTACTCCAGCACGCAGTATGTCAACTGAGAGATGTCAGGTGCCGCAGAGGACTGCAGTGTGAGTCTCACCTCGGTGGGACAAGTTGAAAAACAAACTGACACTTCTATTCCTTAACTTATTTTCAGCCAAGAGTGTGAAATTATACATTTCTTGCGAGTCTCCATATATTTGCCAATGACACCAGTCTTTGTGTTGACAATGTTTCTGTCTCCCGGAAAATCTTAAAAAGTAAAACAGGACAGGTAAAGGGCTTACGTTAGTATCAAAACAAGTGTGTCCTGCATCTCAGTCACCTGCAGGGGCTTGATTTACTTGAAACAGAGTTACACAGTAAGGGAGGGGAAAGCCGGAAAGACAGATCTTGCACTGCTGGTTCATTCACCAAATGGCTGCCAGCAACCAGGACTGTGCCATGTCAAAGCCAGGAGCTTCATCCAGGTTTCTCCTGTGGGTGGCAGGGGGCATCTTCTGCTGCTTTCCTCGTTGCATTAGCAGGGAGCTGGATTGGAATTACAGCAGCCAGGACACAAACTGGTGCCCATGCAGGATGCCAGCACTGCAGGCTGCACCTGAACTTGCTAGCCACAAGCCCCACTGCAATGTTCTGATGTGTGTGACATAATGCCATTGACCCCCCAACAACTACCAATAGTGAAAATATTGTTTCAACAAATCTAACGCACACAATGGAATGTGAACAATGAATTTCCCATTCTCTTTTAGGTATGCGACAGCATCCCTTCCTATATGTGAAACATTCTTTAGCTGGACTCAGCCTGTCCCTTGGGGCTCTTTTCACATCAACATACACCATTAACTCTCTTCCTTAGAACACAAACACAAATCCGCACACGCTGGGGCGAAGCAGCATTCGCTGTGACCACTTGAACATTCACATCCCGGGGCAGCAGGCTAAGCCGCCCCTTCCAACAGCAGCTTTCCATCTCTCTATGCCGGGCCAAGCCCGTCCACCTGCGAGACACTGGAAGATGACCCACATACTTGTGCCCCTGCCACCTACATGGGAGACCGGAATGGACCACGCTTCTTGATGTGGGCTGGCCAACCCTGCCCACTGCAGACATTTGGAGAGTGAACCAGAAGATGGAAGTTCTCTTGCTCTTTCTCCTACTCTGTTACTCTTTCCTTCAAGTAAATGTTTTATAAAACCTTACCCCATAGCCTCCCACATTGTTTTGAAACATCTGTGCAACCTTTATTACGCTGGCACTTGCCTCTTAAGAGATTGCAGATAACATAGCCAGAGTTAACTTACGATTCAAACAAAGTGTAGTTTTGGCAACATTGTTGAGACCGATCCAAGGCAGTGTCTGGTCCAGGTTCCCAAGTACAATTCAAAGTCTTAAAGTCCCGGGTTTCACAAGAAAAGTTTTTGGGCTCCTCTAGTATTTCTGTCCACACAAAGAAATAAGGGCCCAATTAAGTCCTTTGCAGCAAGACAGGTGCAGGGGGAAGCTCTGTTGAAACCTGAAGCCCAGAGCTACTCTGAAAGGACCCTGGAGTAGAAGCCTGCACACCCACCCCGCACCCCGGAAGTTACCTGCCAGGTGCCTCGTCATCTTGCCCCTCCCTCCCTTCCCTGGCCATTCTCAGGGGTCACACGGGGCAGGTGTTCAGGCAGTGTGTGGTTGGCAGTATCCATTTGACAAAAGCCATACCCCCCTTCAGGGTCTGCAGATGTTTCATTTCAGCACCCATGGCCTCAAGAATGCCGGGGGGAGGTCAGAGAGTTGGCCTCTGTGAAGCAGTTAAAGTCAACAGCCAGGTGGTGGGAGTCCCACGGAATGGCAAAGCACACATAAGGGTCTGGTGGCCAGGCGAAGGCCACAGATACTGCTGCACTGTCCAGAGCAAGACAAGACACATGACAGCCCCATGTGCGTAAACTCAGACCCATGTAGGATATCTTAATATTCCTAATGACACCAAGACAGCCACTGAAGCCAGTAATCCACAGTTCAGAGCAGTCAGGACCTCTGTTCCCTGAACTTCTCAGGCAATCACATGCCCTTGAACCCTGTCAACATCGATCCACAGCACCATTTCACAGAGAGCGGAAAGTGGCTGGGAGAGGCAAAGCTGCCAAGACGACTCAGCCAGCCAGGGAAGTCAAACCCACATCTTGTATTCACATCCCTGGCGGCCTTTGTGGCTGTCCCACGCACAGCCCCTCTGCTCCTTCTGTCTGCCTGGGCTAATGCCACCAAGACCACGGCCAAGTGCATTTCCCAGTGGACATTCCCAGGTCGTGACCTGAACTTCCTCCCCCTGTTGGATTCTAGGAATAAGATGGTCAGTGAGGACAACAGGAAATCCTGATATCACTTCCATTATCTTCTCTAGGCAGCTTGGAACACACACAAACAAGCCCAAGCCGAGCGTGCAGCTGCTCGCTTTGTGCAGCAGTGAGGGGGACGGCGGGGGGGGGGGTGCACTCACTTGAGACGAAGAGAACCGTGCCATCTTCTGGCGATCTCCTGTTCTTCCCACAATAGAAGAGAGTCCCCGCTGTCCGGATGAAAGGCAAATTCGCTAGTGAGAAGGCAAAGACGTTGGCATCTAGTTGTTGTCCAAGAATCCGTGTGCCTTCCAGATAACAGGATATGTTCTTTAGGTTGATCCCAGAAATGTAACAAACAGTGACATTGGAGTTTTCTTCTATCAGTTTATCTTTGGGGAAAATCAACAGTTCATTCGGTCCTGGAGAATCCTGAGCTACAAGATAAAAAAGGCAGCTCAGTCAAGATCTCAGAATGTAAACCCAAGAGCCTTCCTGCTCGTGCTCAGCTTTCTCTACCTCCCGCGGAAAGCAGCCCACAATCCTACACTGGCCCTACAGCCTTGGTGCATTCAAAATGGTCTTTTCCCCCAGTGCTCCCAGTGTTGCACCAATTCCAACGTAGCTGCTGCTCCTGCCAGCAACGGCACCATTTCTGTTCCCGCTGCTGACTGCAGTGAGACAGGATAAACAGGACCCACTAAGTCAACGCCATCCCGACCTGACTTACGTCCATCTCTAGACCCGACTACAGACTCCTCTTAAACTCCCAACCAACCAGGAGCAAGCAGCACTCAAAGAGGGGTCTAACCATTTGCTGCCCTGGTGACTTCCCCAGGCAGCCCGCATGTCCGGAAGAGCCACGTGGAACTGATGGGTAACCTTCCCGCAGCGGTGAGAGTAAACAACGCTACCGTTATGTGCTAAACATGAAAAGCACTTTGACAACGTGGAGCTGGGTGCAAACTCAAGGGGTGGGTACCGAGAGCACCCACCGTGCCTAACCCACACAGAAGCACCTGTGCAGCTCGCAGAGAACCAGCTGGCAGAGACTTCCTGCCGCACTGTCTCCCACGTGTTGGAGCCTAAACCCTTGATACGTTTTGTCTCGGTTCTGTTCCAGTCTCTTGTCAACTTCTGTTCACAGAGAGCCAAACCACCAGCATTGGCAAAGGCTCTTCTCCCGTGACTCCCAGCCCTGTGCAGGCCTGTGCTGTTTGGACAACGGGCTCATATTTTCTTCTCTACAGCAGCACACGTGGACTGACCCGAAGACCCCACGGCGAGGCAGTGACACTGCCACATTCAGACGGGTCTGGCCGACACGGCCCCCAAGCCACGCTGCTCCCATGATCTCAGTGCTCGCTTTCTCCAAAACGCTGCTCACTCAAACGTCGCCGCCCGAGTTCTTACCTACAACTTTCTCCCACGGACTCCAGCTGCTCCAGAGATTCAGTGTGGGGAACTTGGCATCGTCCACTTTGGCCTTTGTTCTTACAAAGTGCGGTGCACATTCCAAAGGTATCTCCGACTTCCAGTGCCAATGAGGAACCTGGTTCTGTCTCACAGTGGTTCTGTAGTTCCCCTGCGAGTGAAGGAAGTATTTGTCCAAGTGCACCTGCTGGCAGCTCTTGGACACTGCATCTGTCTTGATCCAGCAT
Organism: Ochotona curzoniae; assembly: GCF_017591425.1. Classification (NCBI taxonomy): domain Eukaryota; kingdom Metazoa; phylum Chordata; class Mammalia; order Lagomorpha; family Ochotonidae; genus Ochotona; species Ochotona curzoniae. The sequence continues at coordinate 18,070,652 of NW_024465582.1, read as the reverse complement.
GCTGGCATTGCCTTCTCTAATTCAGTCAGCTTGATAGCTCCTTTATATCTTACTCTGATCCAACAGCCCCTACAATGCGGCTCCAACCAATCTCGTACAGGGGCTCACTACCGGAGCCGAGCAGTCTGTCCCAGGCCTGACGCCCCTATGGTTAGATCCACACAGTGACCTGCTTTGGTGTCCCCTACTCTGGCCCTGAGTCCCTGGGCACACCATCTCCTTCCTGCAGGGTCCCTCCCTCTTCCCCCTGAGCTGCTGCCATCCGCTCCTCCATGCTGCTGTCCCGGACTCTTGCGGGGAGCTGTTGGTGCCTCACGGCTTTGACTCAGCAGTGACTGAGTTTCTTTATGTCCCACACGGCCCCAGACTCTTCCCTTTGGGGTGCCTCCCCTGCATTCCTGCTTCATGCCCTCAGGACTGGGAGACCGAGACAACTGACACATTGTACTTCCTGGGGGAAACTGGTTGGATTCTGGGTCCATGTTAGTGAATGGGATGCGGTGCTGCCACAGCAAAGGAATTTCCCATGAAGGCCATACTCCACTGTGCCCCTTCCAGGGTGCCAGCCTCCACTGTCCATGGCAGAGCTCAATACATCCCTGGAGAGGGCATGCTCAGGCAGCATTTCATTGCATAAGTGATTTTATTTTTTAAAGATTTATTTATTTGAGGCCTGGCACAATTGCTCAGTGGCTAAATCTACCTTCCAACTGCCGGGTTCCCATACAGGTGCCAGTACATGACCCGGTGCTCCTCTGCCCATCCAGCTCCCCGCTTGTGGCTGGAAAAGCAGTCGAGGATGGCCCAAAGCCTTGGGACCCTGCACCCATTTAGGAGACCTGGGAGAAGAGGCTCCTGGCTTCGGATCGGCTCAGCTCCGGCTGTTGTGGCCATTCGGAGAGTGAACCAGAGGACGGAGAACTTTCTCTTGGTCTCTCTTTATAAATCTGCCTTTCCAACAAAAATAGATAAATCTTTTTTTTAAGATTCACTTATTTGAAAGACAGAGTTACAGACAGAGAGAAGTAAAGATAAACAGATCTCCTTCACAGTGGCTCACTCCCCAAGTGGTGGCATCAGCCAGGTCTGGCTGGGCCAAAGCCAGCGAGTGACAGCACTGCAAACACTTGGCCACTTCCTGCCGCCCACCTAGGCACACTAGCAGGAAGCTGGAAAGAAACAGAACGTCTGGAACTCAAAACAGTACTCGGACACGGATGCCAGTGTCCCACAGCATGGTTCAACTCGCTATACCGAGCCAGGCTGACTCTTAAATGTTTATGTTTTATTTTAAATTGTAGCATTATCTGCTCTTGGGATCACAAAACATTCAAAGCCTGTATTTTAAGTTTCGAGGTTCTGATCCACAAAACGTTCCCTATTTTAACATGTGCAATCTTGAGACATTTTGCTTAAATATTTTTCAATTTAGCAGAAGATACCTCTATTTAAAAAAAGAGGGCCTGATGATGTAGCCTAGTGGCTAAGGTCTTTGCTTTGCATGTACCAGGATTCCATGTGGCACCGGTTCATGTCCCGGCGGCCCCGCTTCGCATCCAGCTCCGTGCTTGTGGCCTGGGCAAGCAGTAGTGGATGGCCCAAGGCTTTGGGACCCTGCAACTGCATGGGAGACCAGAAGGAGGCTCCTGGCTTCGGATTGGCTCAGCTCCAGCCGTTGTGGCCACTTGGGGAGTGGGTACGTGGACAGAGGATCTTTCTCTCTGTAAATCTGCCTTCCCAACAAAAATCTATAAATCCTTTAAAAAAAAAAAAAAGCGGGGGAAGGAAGGAACCAGCTGTAAGCAACTGCCTCGGTTGGGGCTGGAAGGCGTGTGGCTGGCCGCAGTGCCCCCCTGTGAGTGTAGGGCAGAGGTGGGCACATCAGGTTGGGCTGTAACACCCACCAGAACACCAGAGAACCAAATCTGGGGGCATATTTTTCAATCCTGGTGCAGCGAGGCCAATAACCTCTCGGTACTGTCAAAAACCATTCAAGTAACACCCTCAGAACATTCTTCCCCACTTCAGGGTCTCTGAGGCATCACCAAATGAGAATTCCCCCACCCCCGGGTGCTGATGTAGCTTGACAGTAAGAAGTAGCCACCTTGGGCCCAGCACAGTAGCCTAGCAGCTAAGAGTCCTTGCCTTGTATGCACCGGGGGATCCCATATGAGTGCCAGTTCTAATCCCAGCAGCCCTGCTTCTCATCCAGCTCTCTGCTTGTGGCCTGGGAAAGCAACTGAGGACGGCCCAAAGCCTTGGGACCCTGCACCCATGTGGGAGACCCAGAAGAAGCTCCTGGCTTCGGATTGGCTCAGCTCCAGCTGTTGTGGCCACTTGGGGAGTGAACCACCAGATGGAAGATCTTCTTCTCTGTCTCTCCTCCTCTCTGCAACCCCTCGCCTTCCCTTCCTATGGACACAGCAGGGAAAAAGAAAGCGGAAACCTTTGTCCCCCCACCCTCCTCCCTGCCTTGGCCCTCCCCACCCTAATTAGAGACCCTCATATAGGTGTATCCTCTCAACTTTGTAAACAATGTTAAAAATAAAAAATAGACATAAATAAATAAAAACAGCCTAGAGAGTATGGCTTCCAATGTTTTCACTATATAAAAACATTAAAGATTTGAGAAGAGAGAATATTACCCCACCTAGACAATAAATAATAGATACATGCATGAAACATCACATACCACCCCAGGAATACATACAATTGCTATGTGTTAGTTTTGGGAGCTAGAGCTGTAACGCAGTGGGTTAAGCCTCTGCTTACAGCACTGCTACCCTGTATGGGCATTGGTTCGAGTCCTGACTGCTCCACTTCTGACTCAGCTCCCTGCTAGTATTCATAGGAAAATGGAAGGTGGCCCAAGTCCTTAATTCCTTGCGCTCACATAGAGACCCAGATGCAAGTCCAGCCTCCTGGCGTTGGACTGGCCCAGCTGCAACTGCTGTGGCCATTTGCGGAGTGAACCAGTGCATGCAAACTTCCCATTCTGTCTTTCAAATAAAAATAAATCTTTAAAAAATCTTTTGCATCACTGCGAAGTTTAATTCAACTGGTATACCCAATTCAGCCTTGTAAACATGGCAAACTGCTAATATCAGAACCACACTGTGATGTGAATACAGGTTTCTGTTTTGATACAGCTTTAGGAAAAATGTTGGCGGGCCCTATGTGACAGCTTAGCTGTTAAATCCTCGCCTTGTATCTTCTGGGATGCCATTATGGGTGCCAATTCATGTCCCAGCTGCTCCACTTCCCATTCGGCTCCCTGCTTGTGGCCTGAGAAAGTAGCAGATGGCCCAAAGCCCTGGGACCCTGCACCCACTTAGAAGACCTGGAAGAAGCTCCTGGCTCCTGGCTTCAGATCAGCTAGGCTCTGGCTGTTGAGGCCACCTGGGGAGTGAATCAATGAATGGAGAGATCTGTCTCTCTTTCCTCTCTGTAAATCTACCTTTCCAATAAAAAAAAAAAATTAAAAAGGGGGTGCGACATGGTAGCCTAGTGGCAAAGCCCCCACTTTACATGCGCCAGGATCCCCTATGGGCAACATTTCAGAATCTGGCTGCTCTGCCTCTCCTTCTCTCTGTAAATCTAACTTTAAAAAAATTAATTAATTAAAAGACTGAAGAAAAATGCAGTTAGTAACTTTTAAGTCTTAATAATAAAAAAAAAAAAAACCAGGCAGTCAATTTTTAATACAGTTTAGACAGTGAGAACAAGCTGCCAAGAGTATTTTAACTTTCAAACACAGGCAATGGCTGGCGCAGAGAACCTCTGCCAAATGCACACATTTTAAATTAAATATTCTTGAAAGTTCAAGGGGGGCGGGGTGGAAACTAAGTGGTGGTGACTTCTAGCATTGCCAGTAAACCATAGACTAGATTTCACCTCCTGGGAGCTCCCCCAACTTCAGCCACCTTCCCTCTCCTCCTCTCTGGCCAGCCAGACCACTGTGGCTTCGTACAGCCCCGCTTGCCTCTCTCCTGAGTCCCCAGTGCTTTTCCCCTCCTGGCTCACTGGGCTTCAGCATGTGCAGCAGCTCCGCCCCTCCTGCTGTGCTCTCGGGTGCCTCCACCTGCCGCACATGCGCAGTGCATGTGCGCTACACTCCGCTTTCAGATCTCCAAGTTTCCCACGCCCCGCCACCGAGGCCGCCCAGGCCCACCAGACTCCTGCGTCAGGTCCCAGGGCAAGCCTCAAGAGGCCATTCTCCCTGGGCCGCCATCGCAGACCCCATGTTTGCACATGCTGCCAGTACTGGCAAACAGGGGATAGCATTTCAACCCCGAGAGTTGTACACCTCAGCGAGAAAAGAAACTCGTCATATCTTGGTAAAGCCACCACCACTGGTAAAGCCACCTCATCAGGTAGCCTGGAAATCGTATTTTCAAGTGGGCAGCACAGGAGTTGCCCAACCATTTCCTAATTGGCAGAGATCACCAACAGGGCAAGTGTTCTGCAGTTTGCCAGAGAGGAGTCAGCGAGCCCCGAAAACACTCAGGACACGTAATCCCTTCAAATCTCCTTCGTATTTTCGATTAAGCAGCCCTTGACTGAACCCACTTGAGTGAAGCAACTGGTAGCCACACCCGGAGCCTGTCAGCCATCTGCACACACACTCTGCTCTGAGCAGAATTTGCATGCTGACCTCCTCTTTCTGACAGCATTGCTTGGCATGACCAGCCTACCCTCCCGCCTTGCTTGGTGCCTGCCCTGGCTCCCAGTCACACTAGCTGCTGGGCGATTAGCCACTTGATTGCTCTTGTCCCAGGCACAGTTTGTACGGGTTCTGTCCGAGCTCAGAGCGTGCTCTGTGCTCTTGGCAGCCTGTTGCTAACGAATGAGAGAAAGCTCGCCTGGAATTCGTTGCATCTCTTCAGCCAGTTTCTTGGCGATGTGATGAATCCCTTGCCTTCACTGACTTTTCCTTTGGCCCTCGGGCATCACATTGAGGTCACCGTCATGAGGTACAACTTCTATCACCAAGGTGATTGCCACTCCAGGCCTCCCGAGCTGGAGCTGTGACTGACTGCCTTCCCCTGGCATTGAGAACAAGCAGCTGGGAAGGAAGGGCAGAGGCAGTTGGCCTGGGCAGGATGCCTATGGCCATTCTCCCTGTCTGGGCACAGGAGTGAAGATGCCTGGAGGGGCACTGCAGACTGCAGCACACCGCGGCTGCTCAGGGTGGGCCAGGTGCTGTGAGGACGAAACCAGGGCCAAAGCAACGTGCGCTTAGACCCAAGAAGCCTACAAAGGGGAGTCCTACTTCCGCTTCACCGTGAGAGGACCCCACACCAAACAGGACGACAGATCAATAGGGTCAAGTGCTTTCTAGAAAAACAAAGAATGGATCCCATTTGGGCTGTGGCTCCTATTGTTTGCTCTAATCTGATTACAGATCTGAACTGGCTTTTAGAAGAAATACCATGGGGCCCTGCATGATAACCTAGTGGCTAAAATCCTTGCCTTGTAATCACCGAGAGGCCAACGGGCACCTGTCCGTGTCCTGGTTGCTCCACTTCCCATCCAGCTCCCTGCTTGTGACCTGGGAAATTAGTAGAAGATGGCCCAAAGCCTTGGGACCCTGCACCTGTGTGGGAGACCCAAAAGAAGTTCTTGGCTTTCAGTTTCAGATCAGCTTGGCTCTGGCTGTTGTAGCCACTCGGGGGGTGAACCAGCAGACGAGAGAACTTTCTCTCTGTATTTCCTTCTTTCTGTAAATCTGCCTTTCCAATAGAAAATAAATCTTAAAAAAAAATATGTTGGCTTCTGGTTTATATGATTTTTGGTAATAGTTCTAAGTACTCATTTGGCACAATTCCTTCAGTTCTTCCCTCAAATTTCTTGGACAGTTCTGAACTCCTGCTCAGTGATTTTCTGAGCCTTAATCACCAACCTGTGTATCCTTCATCAAAACTAGAAAAATCCAGAGTGGGCATGTAGCCCAGTGGTCATCAGACCCACACCCCGTTCCCAGAGTACCTAGGCTGGGTTCCTGACTCCAGCTTCCTCTGAACATAAACCCTGAGAATCAGCAATGAGGCCAACGGCTGGATTTCCGCCACCGCCTGGTAGACCAGTGTTGAGTTCCCGACTCACAACTGAGCCTCTGCCCCAGAAGTTCCAGATATTTGGGGAATAAACTAGTAGATGTGAGTTCTCTGTGTCTGTTCCTTTGTCTGTTCCCCTGCTGCACAAATAAGTAAATCAGACAGACAATCTGCCTTGATAGCATGGCGTAGAACGGCAGCAAGATGGGAGGAATGCAGAGTCTCCCTATTCCTTCAAATCAGCCCTCATCAGCCCACAAGCGTTAACAAGTGCAATCGTTGAGAGAGCGAGCTGTGGAGCTGGTATGGATTCTAAATAAATGGGTACAGTCAGATTTCTATTTAACTTATGCCCCTTGCTCAGATCTCAAATCCAATGATGAATTTAGAAAGTAACAGGATGACTTCAAATTTAGGGACTTTAGGACTTGAATAAGAGACCAAACATGGAGGATTCTCACGTGCAGGCTTTCCAGTGCCCTCAACCAGGCAAACTGGGGTCCCAGGCATCGCCCTGTGCCACCCCGACCTCCAGGCATGGGTTCCCAGGCATCGCCCTGTGCCACCCCGACCTCCAGGCATGGGGTCCCAGGCATTGCCTTTGCCACCCCGACCTCCAGGCACATTCTAAGGTCCCTTCAATGAGAAAACAAACCACTGTCCATGCAGAACACCCGAGTCCCCCCGACCAGGGTGGCAATGGAAGTAAACCACTAATATGTCCCAATACTAGAGAGGGATGCACCAGGCAAAATAGACACAATTATTTGAACAAAGGCGAGTCAAACCCTATGTCAAATAATCGCAAGTGAACAAGTGTAGAGTTACATATTTTTTTGATTTTAGAAAAACCCACATTTGAAGCCGCAGACAGAAAAACAGGCTCTCCAACAAGGGGAACCTGGAGAGCGTTTTGGCTAGAACAGAAAGTTCCAGTTTTCACGGTTTACATTACGGCCCAATACAGCAGGAAGCCTCATTAGAAAAATAAGTAAAAATGTTCCCAAATTATTACATCTTCCTTAGCTGAATCTCCAGTGGAAAGACAAGACAGGGAACAAGGCCCCAAACGGCTTGAACCCCGTGGATTGTGTGGACAAGCCGTCTTGAGCGAAGACCAGAGCTAAAGAAGACAATCTATTTTTTAATACATCCCCACCTTCCTACACATCCAAGGTCATCTTCTTACCTTCTTCTTGACTCTCTTAACTAAACACACAGAAGTGCAGTTGTTTCAAGTTGCAAGTATGTCTTTATAATGAGAATCTATACATTTCACAAAAGAAATTATGGCATCAAAAAAACTTTTTTTCAATGGTGAGCCAAAAATAAAATACTTACCTCCCAGATGACATTGGATGTTTCAAATCTACTGATCTGTATGTGAAATATCATTCTGAAGTCCTCATGAGGGAGGCCGGGCACATCCCACTGTAAATGCAGACTCTGATGTTTGGGAATGATGGAGACAGTCAGCAATCTGGGAGTGTATGAATGTTCTGCCCCGGCTGGAAGGACAAAGCAGGTGTGAAATCGCCGTTAGCAGAAGGGCGGAGCAGACGCAGACACTCAGCCGACACCTGCACCGCCTTGCCGGGAGGGGTCCGCAGATGCGCTTCCATAGCCAGACGCTCTGACAGTAACTCAAGGAATTGCTAAACACGGTTCTCTAACGGATAACCCAGCTGCTGTACAAGTTCATCATCAGGCTACCTACACAAAGAAAACTGTTGTGAATTTAATACTCCTAAAAATCAAAAAGCAAAGCTTCAGTTTTGAAGGTCATTATCTCCCTGCTTATTAACGGCGATATGCATGCCTTTAATCCGGGTAGGGCCATGTGCATCTATTTCATTGTATTGCACTTCAAACAGCTGCAGTGGGCCTGGTGCAGTAGCCTAGTGGCTAAAGTCCTCACCTTGCACACTCGGGGATCCCATATGGGTGCCAGTTCTAATCCTGGTGGACCTGCTTCCCATCCAGCTCCCTGCCTGTGACCTGGGAAAGCAGCTGAGGACAGCTCAAAGCCTTGGGACCCTGTGCCCACATGGGAGACCCAGTGGAAACTCCTGGCTCCTGGCTTCGGATTGACTCAACTCTGGCCATTGAGGCCACTTGGGGAGTGAATCAGCAGATGGAAGATCTTCCTCTCTGTTTCTTCTCTTTGTATATCTGACTTTCCAATAATAAGTAAATAAATCCGCAGCATAAATTTACTTAACCCTTTGAATGAGACCAGAAATATGCTAGACACTCGGTGCAAAACAGATACTTGTGACAATGTCCTAAAGCAAAGAATGTAGTTCGAGAGACATGTCAAGCTCACAGGAATCAGACTTTCAGAGTGTATAACAGAGTTAAAACAAACAAACAAAACCTCTCCACGGCTGAAAACTACACATGGACTGAGCTTACACCCAGCCAACTGGTATGTGCTACCTCCGGCACTCAGGCAGCAGCCTGTGAGCATCCACTGCCAACGGCAACGTGCCCTGGCCATCTGCAGCCCACGCCCACGAAGCTCTGCAGGCGACCGAGCGTCTCCTCCTGCAGCAAAAGCAGAAGCAACTGCCCCTCCAAGCTGCCGTGGTCCCTGTGCCATGCTCCCACGGAGAGGTGACAGTGAGCAGTACCAAACCAGCGCATGCACTTCCAGAGCAGTGCCAGTGCTGCACTGGTGGCATCTCACGGGCACTGCCCACAGCAGGATGCAAGCTTTTAACGTACATGAACACTGAGGCGCTGGGAGGCTGAGCACTATAGGCAAAGCTACATGGCTGTCCCCTCAAGAGAAAAACAAGTTCAGATATACAAGACTGTGATAAAAACATCCAGATACAGAAATTAGGGCCCTACAACCTTATCAACACCTGTGCTAAATTTAAGTCACATTTTTTCCCTTGAAATTCTTCACAGCTTCTTAAAAATGTATTATGTACTCCATTAAATATATATGTAATATACTTACATACATACTTTATAACATGTATATTTATAAATATACTTAAGTATATGTTGTATAAAATGACATACAACTGAAATATTAATCATTATTTCTGAGTGGCAACTTGAGAGGTTTTAGTTTTCTTCTTTATACTTTTCTGTATTAAGTAAATATTCTTTCGAAACATGTTATGTACTTTAGAATCACAAAATGTTATATCTGAAAAGGAAATACACCTTTAAGAGATCTAGGCCAGGCAAAGGAAATGAACAGACATTTGTCAAGAGAACAGATTCAAATGACAGACATATGACAAGATGCTCAGGCTTCCTAGTCGTCAGGGAGATACAAATGAAGAGCACATTGAGGTTCCACCTAACCCCAGCGAGCCTGGCCTTCGTTCAGAACTCTACTAACAATATCTACTGGTGTGGATGTGGGGAGAAAGGCACCCTCCTTCACTGCTGGTGGGAGTGCAGGCTGGTACAACCACTGTGGAAATCAGTACGGGGAGTGCTTAGAGAATTGCAAATCAACCTGCCATATGACCCAGCTATCCTGCTCCTAGGAATATATGCAAGGGAAATGAAAACTGCATATGAGAAGGGGATCTGTAATTCTATATTTACAGCAGGACAATCTACAACAGCAAAGACATGGAAACAATCCAGATGCCTGTCCAAAGAGGAGTGACTAAAGAAACTGTGGTACATCTACTCCAGGGAATATTACTCAGCCATTAAAAAGAATGAAATCATACCATTTGCAACTAGATGATCCCAACTACAGACCATTATGCTCAGTGAAATAAGTCAATCACAAAAGGACAAATCTCATATGTTCTCTAATATAAGGAAGCATCGTGTAAATTGTAAGCTCAAACACCCTTTCCATACTGCTTTTTGCTGCATCCCATGCATTTTGATGTTTCTTATTCCATTTTCATTTCTTCCAAATGGTTTCTTTTCTCTTGTTTAATTCATTGCTGGCTCATGGATGGCACCGTGGCATCATATTACTCAAGAGTCTTTTGTGTTTTCTTTTTGTTACCCACACATCGCTTTATTCAGTGGCACACTTTACCGACTCCGTGGTGCTGTAATTTTGCTGTTGTGGTGGTGGTTGTTTTAACTTGTACGTGTTGCTGACTTTGTTTTGTGGCTTCTCATTTAAGGGAATGTATAGTGATTGTGAAGTAGAGACTACCATATCCAGATGTGAAGACACAATGCAATATGCATCCCTGCTTCCAAATTAAAGATGGACTCCCAGTGAAACTGTTGGACATATCCAGACAATGGGATGCTGGGCTGTCTGACACTGCCTGCACCAGCAACGTTGGGGCAGACTTAAATAACAGACTCATGGAATCATGACTCCTTTTGAAAGACTATACTACTGTAATAATATGGGGAAAGTCAGTCGGAGGTGGGAATACAGGGGGAGAAGCCCCAGATCCTATGGAATTGTAACATAAAATTAAAACAAAATGAAAGAAAAAGAAAACACATACACACAAAAGAGATCTAGGCAACTCTATGAAACTTCAGAATGTCAATACTGTCCCACTCCTGTCTCATTTCTGGTTTGTCTTCAGTAGGTGAGCTAAACAAGGTATGACTAGGGCAGCTCAGTGAAACCAACCCTACTGACACATCAGTCACATCAGACCTTCAAGTATCGGCTGCTAAACAAATGAGTTATCATTACTGGTCTGAATTTCACTTCGGAAGATCTAGAAAGCTCTCCCATGTTGCTTTCAATAAAAGCAAAGTCTTGGTACAGCACATGGTATCAACAATAACTGAATGATTTAAATACTTGAGTAATAGTAGTCAGAAATAATTGGGTCAAAGGCGATCCAGGACTTCCTTGGGAAACAGTGAGACGTGCCAAGTCAAGAAAGCAAAGGGACGCCAAAGCTTACTTAATCCAATTGCATTCATTTTCAGCTGAGGGAGTTGAGGTTTAACAAAACAAAACAACAAAAAAATCAGGAAGTGATTTTGTCAAGGCGAGGCAATACACCTTGAACCCACACTGAACCAGGGCGCTGCTCCTGGATTCCCGTCCAGCAATCTTTGTAACGCTGGAGTGTGCCAAGAAGGCCAAAGACTGACCTGGACTGAATTACAGGCTCTACATATCCTTGCCCGCCCTGTTCCTGACTGCCCTGACATGACTTGAGGAATGAAATCATGGCCCAGTCATCAGAAGGGAGATCACGGGACAATTAAATATCATGTTATTTCTAGAAGAACCTGTACTATCAGTGGGAAACACTCATCCTATGTTGTATGAAGCAACCAAAAAAAAAAGACATCAGTCCTCCTGATAAAAACAGAGTATAACTTATCTTTTTTTTAAACCTGTAGATATCTGCACATCCAAAGTGGGAAAAATAACAGCAAAATGTGACCAGCTTGTCTCTGCTTGATGGAAACACGGGCCCAGGGTTAATGAAGAGTGCTGGTTCTGTCATACCAATGAGGGGAAGTCAGATCTGGAGATTCCAAATAGATCCCCAGGCCTGAATCCCACTGGTCGGACTGAGTCGTAAGCCAAGTAGTGTTTGGATGCAGGTTTGGTAGATATTTGGGCAGACGCAACAGACAGCGAGACAAGAAATCCAAACTGTGCGAGTGAAGACAAAGGACCGTCAATCAAGGCAGGTGTGCGAGGCAGAGAAAGCTGGAGGCCAAAGGAAGAGGGATGAAGAGACCAGGAGGGAAGCGCACGTCGCCAGAGGGAAACAAAAGGTGGGCAGCACAAGTCTGGGTGGGCAGCAGAGCGCGCTCTGAGCACCAAGAGTTCTACGCAGTGACGAGTTGTTGGATAAGACAATGAGACATCCCTAGGGAAACGTGCCTAAGGCTTGGAGTTCTGCTTGGGACTTCCAGGAAAGCTTGGTTTGGGGGCACTGGGTCTGACCGAAAATCAGGACGTGTGGCCTGGCCTAAGCATGCTTAGCGTACTGGCTGCCCACTCACTCAGCTCCGTGGCATCACACTTAGATGTTGGCAGGTGAGATAGACTGCGAGACACCCACAGACAACATGTAATTCACTCTATGTCACACCTTTCGACCTGGAAGCAGGCTGCAACGTAAGAAACCGCAAGCAGCATCTCTCTACAAACCCTAAATCTAAGATAAACCCAGACTTCAAACGTATCCCGGAACTGAGCCATGAGCAGAGCAAAATCTCCCTCTCTTCCCAAATACTTTTTCATATAATTTTAAGAGTAAACAAGAGATGTTCTAACTCCCTGCAAGATGTTAATGAATCCGTAGGCAGGAAACTGGAGGGGTTACATCTGTACTCTGTTGCCAAGATAATACAAAGCAGGCCTAACACAGCAGCCTAGTGGCTAAAGTCCTCACATTGTATGTGTGCTGGGATCCCAACTGGGTGCTGGTTCGTTTCCCTGTACCCCACTTCCCTTCCAGCTCCCTGCCTGTGGCCCGGGAAAGCAGTCGAGGACGGACCCAAGCCTTGAGACCCTGCACCTGTGTGGGAGACCTGGAAGAGGCTTCTGGTTCCTGACTTCGGATCGGCTCAGCTGAGGCTGCTGTGGCCACTTGGGGAGTGAATTAACAGATGGAAGATCTTCCTCTCTGTCTCTCCTCTCTCTAGATCTGCTTTTCCAATAAAAATAGATAAATCTTTTTAAAAAAAGATACAAAGTACAGAGGGGGAAAATAGGACAATGTAAACATGTACAAGCTAGATGAAAGTGACAATTTACAAGCCACCCGCTCTAGTCCAAAAACCTACTTCAAATAGGTTCAAACTAGTGATCGACAAACCCATAAATACTTTAACAGTATTGAATTCTTGCCTTAGCCACAAAGCTGTTATTTCAAAACACCCTCTCTTATGAAATGGGTAAATGAAAACCACTGTTTATCTCTAGACAGCATTCAGCACAGGATCGCGAGGAGCCTTGGCGTGGCTTTCACTGTTCACAGACCCCTGCGGTGTCCGCAGCTCCGTGAGCGCAGCTGAGGCCCATCAGCACCTGTTCTAAGCTGTGATCAACACTGCTCCGGCGTAGCCTGTGTCTGCTCAGCAGGTGCACAAGGAACTGCTCTAGCCATGACCTTGATGAAATCAGTCAGTCACGCAGTTCAACAGACCCCTCAGAGCTGCCACAAAGACCAGTGGCCTGGGATGACGAGTCAGCTTTAATTGGTGGTTTTTCTTCCCTTTTAAATGTTTTTTCATTATTTTTAAAAGATTTATTTATTTTTATTGAAAGTCAGATATACAGAGAGAGGAGAGACAGAGAGGAAGATCTGTCCACTGATTCATTCCCCAAACAGCCGCAATGGCTGGAGCTGAGCCAATCCAAAGCCAGGAACCAGGAGCCTCTTCTGGGTCTCCCACATGGGTGCAGGATCCCAAGGCTTTGAGCCATCCTTAACTGCTTTCCCAGGCCACAAGCAGAGAGCTGGATGGGAAGTGGAACAGCCAGGATTAGAACCTGTGCCCGTATGGGATCCTGGTATATTCAAAGCGAGGACTTTAGCCACTACGCTACTGCACCAGGCCCAATTTTTACTATTGTTTCATAAATTCCATGGGTTCTGGCATTTCCTGTCCCTCCTCCCCTCAACCCACACCGATCTCCTCTAGTATTGCCACGGGTGGTCCTTCATGAACAGTCATCAGTCCATCATGCCACGACTGAAGTTGAGTGGCAGTTTTTGAAAACAACCCATCTGAATCACTGAAGCCACAATACAGTCATGGCAGGTGTCCCCACGTGGGCTGCTCATCAACACTCACAGGAGGAGTCCCTTCTCCTTTCCCCAAGGCACCAATCACTTCATTTTGGCCGCTGCATGACTGCGTTCAGTACTCCCCTTCCCACTACTTACCTTCACTTTGGATCGTCCTCAAGGAAAGCAAGAGGAATGTTGTCTGCCAGGCTGAGAGGACAGCCATTGCTTCTGGCTTTCTGAAAAAGAAGTTACAGAGAAGGGACATTTTACTGACACGCCTAGCAGGCTTCCCAGAGTCAACAAGGACAGAGAATGGCACTGACACCCCCCATTTCTCTCCCCTCCCTGGACTGCCTGTCATTGGTTTTGGAGTCCCTCCCTGCACAGGAAAAGTTACGGTCCCTGCCCCATGTGAGTCTTCCACTGCTAACTGTGGTGTGGCAGACGGTGCCAGGGACAGCCAGGGCCCCACGGGGACTCTGTGTGTTTCCATCTTGGATGTCCTAGGGCAGGTCTGGGTCACCCTATGGGAGCAAGGAGAAGAGCAAGCAAACCAGGCTCAGCTCCAGCCGAGGCCAGCACAGCCCAGCCAGGCCGAGAGCATCGGATGCTTGACGGTCACAGTCCCTGAGGCCTGGTGCTGGTGCACAGTGGTCAATTTAAATGATCAGGTCAAATGGCAAAACTACTTTTAGTTTTGTGAGAAATCTCCATACTGTCTTCCATAATGGTTGTACCAATCTGCATTCTGAACAACAGCGTTGTAGGGAACCTCTTTCTCTACATGTGCCCCACCATTTTTTAAAATATTTGGATGATATTTTACCTGGGATGAAGTAATACATCACTTTGGTTTTAATGTATCCACACGAAATGAAAGTAGCATGTCAAAGAGATACTGCACTCCCATGTTCATAGCAGCTCAATGCACATTCACTAAGACTTGAAATCAACCTACACGTCCATAAACTATGATTAAACAGTCTGTGGTATGTATAAAAATAATATCCTGACATTCGCAACAAAGCGGATAGAATTGGAGGTTACTATGCTAAGTGAAGAAAGCTGTTCTCAGAACAAACATGTGGATTCTAGTATTTGTCACAGTCAGTAGTATGTAAAAATTATACACACGTCATATCATTTGGTACAGTTATCTAAACATGACTTCACTAAATCATACCATGTAAATGACAAAGGATTATTCTTCTTCACATTAAGAAGAAGAGAAACAGATGGAGACAGGACAGTCAGAACTCTTGGGTTCCCAGGAATGTCGTGGCCTTAACTTGGGCAATGGTCGTGAGAGAGATCAGAGGACAAGACACTCCCTGATTTTTATACTTCTGTGCATTGCTTGGCAAGTACACTGTATTTCAATTAAGTACTTGGGAAGCTCTCTGCCACTTAAATGAATACACGCACAAGCAAATATTTGTAAGAAACTATTACATGAAATAATATGTTCTCAGCAAACTACTCTGAGAGTTTAAACTGAGTTTATCAATCAGGTGAAAGACAAGCTGAATTTCTCAGTTTACTACTTTGAAGTACCTGAAGTAATATAAACGGTGCTTATCTATACAACAGTAACAGGTGCAGGAGTGTCAACTCCTACATGTCCTTATTTCGTTTGTCAAAAAAAGCAGACCACTTCTATGCCTGTTGTACTTGTCCCAACACCTAGAAAGTATAAGAAACTCAGCCTGCCTCAGCTATGTTGCTATATCCATGGATACGCTAATAAAAAATCGTTTGGAATTGCTTATACGAGGGTACTTCAAAAAGTTTTGTGCAAAACTGAAATAAAAATAAGTTTATTTTTTAAGAAATTAAGTTACTTGGGATGGGGTTGGGAAGTGTCTTCTATGTCCCTCGTTAACATTTTTTCTTTCTGATTTTACTTTTGATTGGCAAGTATTTGAATATAGTAAGGCATGAGGTTTCAACAGAAGTATCCATTGCGCAAAGATCGAGACAAAGTGGTTAGCATCTCCAACATTTCCAACATTTCCTCTTTCTTTGTGATAAGAGAGCACTTAAAATCTTACAGCCATTGGGGAATTCTGCAGTGCTGGAAATAGCAGAAGTCACCCTAGGGTGCCACATAACCTACCCTACCTAGTTGTAAATTCCTAGGTCATTGACCGAATTCTCCCCTCCCAAGTTTCACTCAGACCCAGTTAGCATAGTCTACCTACCCACGCTAGATTTACTTTTCATTATTCAAAGTAATTTCTGGAGGCAGGCATTTGGCCTGGTAGTTACAAAGTTGATTGAGATGCCGCCTCTGTCTCCCAGGTCCCAGCTTCCGGTCACTGCAGACCGGGGTAAGCAGCAGTGGCCGAAGCAACTGTGCTGCTATCACCCACATGGCAGACTCAGATTAAGTTCCTGGTTCCCGACTTCGGCCCAATCAAGTCCTGGCTCGTGGGCATTGGGGAAGTGAACCAGCAGATGGGCGCTTTTCCTCTCTACCTGCTTCTATCTGTGTCCCTCAAATACTTGAGAAAATATAAAGTGGAAAGCAGTCATCTCCAGCTACGCGTGCCTCGGGAGAGAGCTGGAAACCACGGGTCAAAGGGCCTCGGTGATTCACCAAGCTGCTCTGAGCTCGGGGCAGGATGAGGGCAGAGTGTGCAGCAAGTCTGTTCTTCCTAACAAGTGTTGGTCACGGGAAACCGCATTTCACTTCTCTACTCCAAACTCTGACTCAGCATAGGCACGCTTCATCCAAAGCCAAGGTTTGCTTCTGGATCTCATCAATACGACGACAGTGGCCCAGGTCGTCGGTGTTGACTGCCCACATGTAGTATAGAATTAGTATTTTACAGACAAACGGGACAAACAGAGACAGTGTCTGCTCGGAATCAGGGGCGAGGTGAGGGAAAGCGCCCCGAGTGAAGCTCGCAGTTCTCACCGTGGCGACCCCTTCTCTTGCAGTGCACAGGCACCGGGCAGCACGCCCCTCACTCACACCTCCCAAGCAGCGCACACAGGCTGCCACCACAACAAGGGACTCACCCCATTCGCGTGGAAGCAGGGGACTCAGAGGGTGACATGCACGTGGCCAAACGTACATTTTGTAAAACAACTACCTAAAATGTTTCCCCACCTGTGGCTTTTTCACAAACATTCTGGATGTTGTAAAAGTTGAACAAGTCGCAGGGACAGAACAGTAGATTAGTAGCCACCTACTATTTAAGGGTAACCAAAATCACAGAACAAAATTGTCATGTGATACAATGGGGGGAAAAATACAAATGCTTACCCCAAACAAACAAAACCCTACAAACACCACGGTTTGGGAATTTTGGGAGAATCTTGGAGAATCATCAGGATATCCTGTCTGGAGTGCCTGCCCTACCAGCAGCCATTTGGATTTCCTATTCCTCCTGACATCAGTTCCGCTCGGCACCACGTGGTGACATGGGGTGGGGGAGGATGGAGAGGGAGGGTCACTGCCTGCACAGGAGCGAAGTGACTGTTACACTTCCAGGCGTGCATGTGTAACCAGACAACTGCCACCCTTGAGGTTTCAGCCCCAGACCATCCCTGGGAACACGACCATGAAAGGTCCTGGCTGATGTCTGATCCTCCACAGAAAGTTAAGTAATGGGAGACAGCCTTATGGTGGGGCAGGTAAAGCCAATCCGAGTTCTGGCTGGTCTACTCCCAATCCAGCTTGCTGCCAGATAGCCTGGGAAAGAGGCACAACACGGCCCAAGTGCTCACACCCCTGCCACCCACACGAGAGACGTGGCCTACCTAACACTGGCTGACGGGGCCTTCTGTGGAATGGAACAGAGAGTGGAAGATTTCTTGTCTCTCCCTCTCTGTTACCCACTTTCAAAATAAATTAGTACCTTTTTTAAAAATCAACAAAACATCCCCAACACTTGCGAAGTGGGAACCGACAGCTGGAACATCTCAAGAGACAGCACTGTGTGAACAGAGGCCAGGGGTTTTGCCTGGTGGTTCAGGTACCGTTGCACTGGCATGTTCCACAGTGTGCTCGGGTTCAAATCCCAGCTCTGCTCCAACTTCTAGCTCCAACTTCTAGCTCCCTGCTAGAAGGGAGCAATGGTGACTCAAATATTTGAGTCTCTGCCATCCACATGGGGGACCTGGATAGAGTTTCACATTGCTGCTTTGGGCATGGTCCAGCCCCAGGTACTGTAAGCATGTATGGTGTGAACCAGCAAGATGAAAGATCTCAACTGAACCTGGAACAATGGCTCAATGGCCAAATCCTCACCTTGTGAGCACCAGCATCCCATATGGGTGCTGGCTGGTTCATGTTCCAACAGCTCCACTTCCCATCCAGCTCTCTGCTCACGATCTGGGAAAGCAGTAGAGAATGGCCTAAAGTCTTGGGACCCTACACCACATGGGAAACCCGGAAGAGGCTTCCAGTTCCTGGCTTTGGATTAGCTCAATTCTGGCCATTGTTGCCATTCAGGGAGTGTACTGGCTGGCAGATCTTTCTCTCTTTTCTCTCCTTCTTTCCATTAATCTAATCTGCCTTTCCAACAAAAATAAATACATATATTTAGTCTCTGCCTCTTTTTTTCCTTCTTACTCCTTTCCCAAACGAACAAACTCAATCACAAAGAGCTCTGGGTCAGCCACTTTCAAGCCCCAGGGACTGCACATCTTCTAGGTCAACCTTCCCCAAGTGTGCTTTTGGGACTGTGCCACTTGCTTCCCAGGAACATCCCAGCTCACACACTGGAAAGCCCAGAGCAGTGGGCAGTGGTGCACATGTCTGAAGCGGGAGAGCACAGGGCACATGCCAAGAACAAGGAGCCATGTGGCTAGAGTGTGTGAGCAGAACGGAGCCCTGCCGGGTGAGAGGGCCGCAGGCCAGGCAGAGCACAGTGAGCAGGCAAAGCCCAGGTCTCCACTCTGGACAGTCGGGAGCCCCAGAAGCCTTCAGTAGAAGGGAACACAACCCTGAAATGCCAAGACTGAAGGCCAAGAAGTGGGCTTAAAGCAGTAGACCAGGAGAGGATGAGGGGGTCTGGGCCAGGAGCCAGCAGCGGAGGCTGTAACAGTGCGTTTCTTGGGACAGACTAAAGATGCGGCTAACAAATACAGGTGGTAAGAGAAGTCACGTGATAGACGGCTGTAGAGTTTTGGTCTGAGCCCCTCACAGCACAAAAGTCCCACTCCTGGGTAAGCAGAGCAAGTACTCCGCGAGTGTGGCATGGCCACTGCGCTGAGTTGCTATCCTCTAGTCTCCAAGGGATGCTAGAAGCAGCTGGCTAGATCATGATCAGGACCTCACAGGCAGCTGAGGTTTGATCCCCAGCATCCCTGGCACACCTGCGCAGCATTTAACCCACAGGACCAGATGGCTACCAGGACAGGGACTATAGTCAGCTAAGAGGGGAGGGCCATGCCCAGCCTTCTGGGGGTACTCGCCAGTCTACGGGGCACCATGCCTTCACAAATGCCAGACTATGCCAAGATCTTCCCAGATCTACCCAAGAATGGGGCTTGGCTGTGCGTAGGGGACTGGGGCTCTGGCTGCCAGCACCTGTTAGGTTCTCGGTCTGCTCAGGGTGTGTGTGCTAGGATTGTTTGGGTGTCTTCCACAGCCAAACTGCTGACCCCCGACCCCTGACCTCCACGCTCTTCACCCCTCCCGCATGCGTTCTCTCTCCAGGGTGCTCCATGACCCTGGAAGCAAGGCCACTTCTAATCTCCAGTAAACAAAGGAAGTCAGGGAAATGAGAGATGGCAAAATATGCACTAGGAGAAAAAAAAAAAAAAGCTTTGGTGCCTTTCCTGCCTGCACCACAGAATCCCTTCCCCTGCGTCCCCAGCTCCTGCAAGCTTCCTGATCCCCACATTCCCAGCCAGGTCAGGCATTCCAGCCAGCAGAGAAGGGAACAGGTCTGGCTCTTATTCCCTAGGGTCAGCCCAGGAAAGAACCTCAAGAATTAAAAACAAAACCAAACAACAACAAAACCACATACAAAAAAATCAAAGCCTGTGAAGCAACTTTCTCTCGGTATCACTTTCTATTTTATTTGATAAAAACAGTTTCCCTTTCCTGCCGCTCTGTGGCCAGTTGTCCCTAATGAATGGGCTCCCTGACAGTCCTTCTCTAAAGAAAAGAACAAAAGAAAGGGAAAGGAAAAGAGAGCTGCCGGGTGCACCTGCCAGACCTCCCTAAGTTACCAGGGTGAGGGAGTCACCCCTCTTCCCCAGCACTTCTCATTCCGTCCCGACTTCTTCCTGGGAGGGCTCCCCACCAAAGCTGAACCTCGTGAGAAGCAGCGTAGGAGACTCACCGGCTTCCCCAAAACGTGGGCCTGTTGCCAAATTCTTCAAAACTCGCTGGGTGACACGGTGATGCAAGTCCTATGTAAATCGCGGCTTACAGAAAGCGGCAGCCGGGGCGCTGGGGTGTGAGCGTTTGTGAAACCACCGCGCGCCCTTCCTGCCTGGACACGGCTCGTGATTCTCGGCCTCAGCTGTTCTCATTTCTTCCTGAACGGTTTTTAAAAAGCGTTTGTTTATACTCATTTTGTGAAAGGTCACAATTCTTACCCTGCACCAGGTCACTCCCCAAATGGCCACGGTGGCCGGAGCTGAGTGGATCCGGAGCCAGGAGCCTCCCCGACGGATGGACGGCGGGTGCGGGAGCCTCGGCTGCCTTCCCAGGCCGCCCCCCATTTAGAAGCCTGCCTGACTCAGCCTGGAGTTAATTACCCACAAGGCTGTAGTCTGGTTCCTGTCTCCCTTAAACGCACACTCCCAGCAGCGTGCAGTATTTCCCCGCTTGAAGCCTGTCCAGTGGGTAAAGGCTGCTGCTTCCACATAAATCCTGATTTATGGCACTGAATTAGCTCATGCACAACTGAGGTTTGGTTTGGTTTTGGTTTGTTTTTTTTTTTTCTTTTTTTTTTAAGCAATGTTTCCTTAAAGGGCTCTGGAATTTGTGATTATCAGCTAAGATTAAAGTCAGGTGTTAAAGCGACAAGTGAAGCCAATGGAAGAAATGGAAATTCTTAACCCAAGACATGCTCAGAACCCTCAAACAATCAACAATTTACTACCTGCTGATGGTGACACTTCAGGACATTTGAGAAGATGTTATTTTTCTCCACCAGTTGGTACTGGAACAATCACCAGAATATGGGTGGTGGAGAAAGACTTAGCGCAAATAAAGCCCACCGCCCCGAAGGATCCTTTCTCTGACAACCACAGAGCCGTGAACTCACATCCCAGGAACTCACTGACCAGCAAGTGGAGCTCAACTCAGCACAGCTGCCAGCCAGCCTCCAGGTGCAGCCCCATGGGCCCAAACTGCCCCCAGGCAACAGCCCACCTAGGCCTCTGGACTCCGGACCCCTGTAATGTGTGGAACCTACTTTCCCGGCTCTGTCTCTTACAAGGATATTCCAGTAAACCTCTGGGGTTTGTTTTACTCTCTTGTGCTTAAAAGCTCAAAACTGGTGCCAAAGACGGCTCTACCCTCCCAACAACAACAATTCAGAGCTGGCCTGGGGGCAGGGAGACGGGCAGCCTAAGGAGCATCTCAAATAATTTCCCTCTGGTTACTTAATTCTACAGCAACATAAAACATTCTTTAATACACTGTGCGTGTTTCAAATATACTGGGTCCAGGCTTACAAAATCAGTGGTGGTTCCATTACATTAGTCAGGTTTTGTTATTCTAACGAAGTATCTCGGGAGGCTGACTTCAGGAAGCAAAGGGATTTATTTTGATTCACAATTCTGCAGGTACAAAATCTGAGACTCACCTATGTGACAGTCATGTTGCTGGCAGCGCCGCGGCAGGACTTCCACCCTCGTCTAATCAACAACATGAGACTTTGGGGCTTACATTCCTGCAGGAATTTGTGGGGTGTTCATCATCTTCAAACCACTGCATGCCTGTATTTTCACATGTGAGCCGCGTACCACACCAGGACTAACGCAGCTGATGCTGTTTTGTTAATCCAATCCATGACTATTAAACAGATCTGAGAGAGGCTCCTGTTTCTTGGGTGCTGGAGGGGGACCAAAGGAGGTGTTAAGGATGTCCTAGCAAGTGTAGTGCTGTCCCCTCCTCACGGAAGGACACACTGAGGTATGCATGCCATCCCTGGCTAACTTCTTAAAAATTACTCACGAGGAAGACTAAGTGGCCCCGTGAAGTGTGGAAGCTTTACTTACGGAAAGGCTTACATCTTCTCAAAAGTTGGCACTCACTCAATCAGCAGAAGCTCATTGTGTTTTTCAAGAGTTCGTCGGTACTTCCCTTTTCCCAAGTATTCCTTATGCCTTGCACTTTTCTATTTGCTAAGCTATTGGTGGTGGTAGCTCTTCTACTCAGACAGAACCACGACACGTGACTGTCTTCATCTTACGTCGTCGGTTTTTAAAAATCCAGAGTCAACGGCTCCCATGATTTCACAGTTCGAACAGTTAGAGTTAACGCTCTTCCTAACCCTTTATCTTGCAAAAACCGCCACACCCACCCCCCCCCCAAAAAAAAAGAGGAAGGGTGGGAGGGAGAGGGAGAAAGGAAGAGATGCAGTTACAGTTAACTGTTTTAGCATATAATGTTAAAAGGAAGCAATTTGCAAGGTCTACCAAACATAAGAAACACTATCAACTAATAACATAATTTCAGGTAACAGGGCAAAACCTTACACACTGCCTTGGACAAAGGACCAGCACCACTGACGTTACCTGCTAGCCTGTTACAAATGCAAATTGATCAGGCCACAGCTCAGTCCTACTGAATAAAAATATGCATACAACGAGATCCGCATGGAAGATTTAGAAGCACTGCTACTCTCAATGATTAGTATGTGTGTGTGCGTGTGTGTGTGTGTGTGCGTGTGTGTATAGTAGAAGTACAGGACAGTAGTCGCCGCTCTGACTTCCAATAAGGCAGCATGCAAATCCCAGAGTTGTATAGCAACAGAAATATAAAAAGGATGTCAGCTGGTCTGCGTGGGATGCCGGCTCCCTCCCAGGTGCTTTTCCAAGTGACTCACATGCAGGTATTAGCTGAGTCTTCAGCGCTCTGAGAGATTCTATTCAATCTCCACATAAACGAGAAAATGATGGATAAAAAGAGGTTGAAAGGAACATGTCAGCACACCCTAACACTTCACTATCTGACACTTCTTTCTCAATGTTTGCAGCACACACAAAAATGGATAATGAAGAATAACAAACCTGTTGAGAGTTCTAACCTCAAAAAAAGTACTAAGAAAAATTTCAACAGCACTTTGCTAAACTTGCCAAGCTAGTCATAAAGTTTATAAGAGAGGAGAAATGCATAAAACCATCTCTAAAACAATTTTAACTAAAACTGCAAGCACATATTAATAGATACAAAAACATATTACTAAACATATAGTAGTTAACATAGGGTTGTATTGGTATTAGAAGATGCAAAAAAAAAAAAAAGAATAGAGTCTTACAGGCACTTGTGTGAATAGGAATTTATTTTATGATAAAACAGAGGAGATGGAGAAAGGATGGACCATTAACTAAATGGTGTTAGATCAATCATCTGAAACCTTATAAAAATGAAATATCTTTACCTTTGGTCTTACAAGATTTGATGTCTCAAACAGCTAAGTATAAAAGCCAACTAATGAAAGTATTAAAAGAAAATGTACAGGGCCCACCATGATGGCTCAGTGGCTAAATCCTCACCTTGCAAAGGCCAGGATCCCATATGGGTGCTGATTTGTGTCCCAGCTGCCCCACTACCCTGTTTGTGGCCTAAGAAAGCAGAAGAGGATGGCCCAGAGCCTTGGGATCCTGCATCGTGTGGGAGACCAGGAAGAAGCTCCTGGCTCCTGGCTCCTGGCTCCAGATTAGCTCAGCGCTGGCCATTGAGACCATTTGGGGAGTGAGCCAGAAGGCAGAAGCTTTTTCTCCCTGTATCTCCTCTCTGTAAATCTAAACCCAACAAACAAACAAGCAAGAAAATTTGCAGAGCGAAAGACAAAGACAAAACTACCATGAAGGGATCAGCAAAGTGAAAGCTATGCAAGGGAATAGTATCAATCTTAAACACAAGCAAAGGGCTAGTGTTGTGGCTCAGCAACTTAAGCCACTGCTTTTGATGCTGGGATCCCATATGGGTGCAGCTAACTTCTCCAATGCGCCTGAGGAAACAGTGGAAGCTGACCCAAGAGCCCGGGCCCCTCAACCATGTGGGAGACAGTGAAGACGCTCCTGAATCCTGGCTTCAGCCTGGCCCAGCTTGGCTGTTGCCATCAGAGACTAAACCAACAGACGGAAGGAAGATCTCTGCCTCTCTCTAACTCCGGCTTTTACTACAATAGGGATGAACACTGAGAATATGCTGTGATATAAGTCAGCTGTAGAAAGTTAAGTATAAAAATACTTACAAAACTTCATGGAAAAAGAGAAGTAAAAGGCAAAGTTTAATTTAGCACAAAGAAAAGTTTGGAGAGAAGTATCATTTTTTCATAATACATACTTCTAGGAGCTGTTTGAAGACCCCTTCTACGCACGGATTTCAAAAACTTCACTTAAATACACTTCTCTTTTAATTCAATTTTTCCATGAACTCTCATATTATATGATTCTACTGATATGAGGTGCCTAAAAGAGTCAAATTTAGGGCCCATTACGGTAGCCTAGTAGCTAAAGCCCTCGCTTTGCACACACCGGGATCCCATATGGTCACAGGTTCTAATCCCGGTGCCCTGCTTCCCCTCTAGCTCCCTGCTTGTGGCCTGGGAAAGAAGTCAAAAACAGCCAAAGCCTTGGGTGTATGCACCCATGTGTGGAAGACCCAGAAGAGGCTCCTGGCTCCTGGTTTTGGACTGGTGCAGCTTTGGCCATTGCAGCTGCTTGGTGAGTGAACCAGCAAATGAAGATCTGCCTCTCTGTCTCTCCTCTTGCTCTATCTGATTTTCAAAAAAAAAAAAAAAAAAAAAAGTCAAATTTAAAAAGGCAGGCAGTAAGACGGCGGTTGCCAGGAGCCGAGGAAGGGGATGTGGAGAGTTAGTATTCAGTGGCTACAGGGTCTGGTTTTGTTAGAGAAAAGGGTTCCGGAGATGGCTGGTGGTGATGGCTGCCTAGCACTGTGCATGAATGTACCTAACACATGTTTGCAAATGGGTATGACAGTGTGAATGCCTAAACAACACTCAGCTCCCCAAACACAAACATTTTAACCCAAAAGTCCTATGCTGATGGCTGACGGATGAAGGGTAAGAGGTTATGTTTTAAATATGACCTCTGGGGCCCGGTGCGATAGCGTAGTAGCTAAAATCCTCACCTTAAACATGCCGGGATCCCATATGGGCACTGGTTGTAATATCAGCAGCCCCACTTCCCATCCAGCTCCCTGCTTGTGGCCTGGGAAAGCAGTCAAGGACGGGCCAAAGCCTTGGAACCCTGCATCCGCGTAGGAGACCCAGAAGAAGCTCCTGGCTCCTGGCTTCAGATTGGTTCAGCTCCAGCTGTCAGACGGAAGATCTTCCTCACTGTCCCTACTCCTCTCTGTATATCTGACTTTGCAATAAAAATAAATAAATCTTTTTTTTAAAAAAATATGACCTCTGCTAGGTGGGCCTGCTAGGAAGTTATGGGGTGGGGCTGGAGTGTCCCCACCACCAGGGTTTCTCTCCTATGCAGGTGTGTCCCCGCGCCCTCTCGGCTTTCAGGCTGGACATGGATTTGCTCTTCCACACACACTTGGCCATGGCCAGACTCCACCAGACACTAGACTAATGGGAACACCAAATCTTTTCTTCTTCTTTTTCTAAACCTAACAGTTTATAGTATTCAAGCAAAATTTTACAGAACTTCATGCATTTTAGGGTAATCAAAACGATGTGATAACTCTAACAAGCCATATATTAACAACTGAAGAGTACAACAGTCTTAGGCAGGTGAGCAGAGAAATCCCCAATAACTTAGCAAGTGAGGAATAACTGAGCTCTACCGCCTGCCAGGTGAGCTCTAGGAAAAGCTAAAGCGGAAGCCTGACCAGTAGGGTACAGGCTGAGAAATTACAGGCCAGCTGACTTTTCCCTGTCTGTTCAAAACTCCTATATTAGTCTCTCTATCTGCGCTGATTTTGGGGCTCCTGAGGGAACACCAAATCTTGAACTGTGAACTTCCATGGCGTAAATTTAAATAAGCGCTCCCCTTATTAAAAAGTTCCCCACATATTTTAGGAAGGTAAAGAAAAGCTGACTAATACAGAGGGTAAGTATCACGTTCTGTGTATTTTATCACCATAGAAACAACTGGGAAAGTGTTCTGTGCCAAGAGAAATATTCGCATCCTCTATAACAGGCAGAATACCTACACTACTTCTGCAACAAATAGTAGTAAGAAATAGCAACTCCATAGAACAATGAGCAATGACAGAGCAGGAAACTCACTCAACGCCTAATATATACATAGAAGCATCAAACTGGAGTAGTAACAGCAAAATGTAATTAAAATTACGTGTATATATATTACTAGTATTTTACCAGAATTGTAAAAAAATCTCAAAAGAAGAGCTGGCACAAGGACCCAACTGGCTATTCCTCCACCTCCTAGCACGGATCCTGGGTGGATGCTAGTTCATGTCCCGACTGTTCCACTTCCCATCCAGCTTCCTGTTGGTAGCCTGGGAAAGCAGTTGAGGATGGTCCAAAGCCTAGGGACCCTACACTCGAGTGGGACACCTGGAAGAAGCTCCTGGTTCCTGGCTTTGGATCAGCTCAGCTCCTGCCATTGTGGTGATTTGAGGAGTAAACCAGCAGGTGGAAAATCTTTCTCTCTGTCTCTCCTTCTATCTAGAAATCTGCTTTCCCAATGAAAATAACTAATTTTTTTAAAAAGGAAAAGATGGCTCAAGTATATGCTATGGCATGTGGTCATCAATAACACCATGGAAAGACCTCCATGACTCCAAAGGTTAAAAAAAAAGTGTCCAATAGTAAGCATAGAAAATTTACATAATTAAAACAGATTTGGGGGTTTGAATTTTCTTGTGGCAGATTAAGCCTCTGTCTACAATGCTGGGATCCCGTATCAGAGCGCTATTTGAGTTCCTGCTGTCCCACTTACAATCCAGCTTCCTGTTAATGTGCCCGGGAAGGCAGTGGAAGATGGCCAAAGTGTTACCCCCATGGGAGACCCACCTGGAGCTCCAGGCTCCTGGCTTTGACCTGGACCAGCCTCAATCATTGGGGGAGTGAACTATCAGATGGACGCACTCTCTCTCTCTCTTTCTCTTCCTTGTTCTCTGCAACTGTCTTTCATATAAACATGTAAATCTTTTTAAAAAGACAGATTTAAAAACTTACATGTGTAATATAATGTAAATCTACCGAAAAGGAAAAGGTACAATAGAAACTACTCAGGTAGCACCTCAGGACATTCCTCCCTGGTCAGGGTCCCTGTCCCCTGGCGCTGCTGTGACAGGGCAGCAAGGAGCCACGTGACATTTGCCTCCCCCCCAACTGAGGGTCACAGGAGAGAGAGTGGGGTCTTCCCGTCGCACACCTTCCCCACCACATCCCTTCTCATCCCACCCAGAGACCTGTGGGTCTGCAATCCCCTCACCTACGTAACAAACATTTTGAAACGAAAATTTTTTTTAAAGGTCAAGGAAAAAGAGTTGGAATGACAAGTACCAAACTTACACTTCTGACTGGTACCGGTAAACACAGGCTTCTATGTTGTCTACATGAATGTGTATTTAGTTATTAGATGTAGTCTTATTTTTTAAACGTGACTTACTGAACTTTATTTACTTGCAAAGCAGAGTGACAGAGTGACTGGGAAGGGGAGAGAGAGAGAGAGAGAGAGAGAAAGCTCCTTCATCTACTGATTCACTCTCCAAATGGCCACACTGGATGGGGCAGGGTCGGGAAGTCAGGAGCCCGGGTTTCTCCCATGGGCGCCAGGGATCAGATAATTTGGCCATCTTCTGCAGCCTTCCCAGGTGCATTAGCAGGGAACCCCAGGACTTGAACCCAGTGTCCACGCAGGTTGCTGGCCTCACAGGCGACAGCTTGACCCGTTGCACCCCAGCAAATTAAACATTTTGAATTTTTAATTAATTTACCTGAGAGACAGAGAAAGCCTCCCCGCCCTGCCCCCCCAACACACAACTGGTTAACCCCTTAAGTGACTGCAGCAGCCAGAACCAGGCTTCCAGGAGCTGGCACTCTCACGTGGGTGGCAGGAACCCAACAACTTGAACTTGCTGCTTCACAGAGTGACAAATGAGTAGGAAGCTAGAATCAGGAGGAGTTAACCCCGGGTGATTTGAGAGGCCAGCAGCCCAGCTGGCAACTTTCCCTCTGGGCCCCACCCACCCCCATACTGAACAATTAAAAAAATAAATTAAATGCAGCCATAGAGCCTGTAGTCAAGGGAAGCTAAGGACCCACTGGAACGTCGAGGAGAGAAGCATGGCTGTGATGCCAAGGACCCAGCTGCCACGGCCGAGAGACCCTTGCTTGACAGCAGAACGTGGGCTTGGAGGGTGGGCCCTTTCTCCTGCATTCTAGTTGCTTTGATTTTCAATCTCTCACACGATCTCATTTTATTCAACAAAGACTACCTTCTGGGCCCAGCATGACGGCTCAAGTGGCTAAATCCTCACCTTGCCAGCGCCGTGAGACTCCCACTGCACTGAGTGGCAGACCCAGAAGAAGCTTCTGGCTTCAGATCGGCTCATTGCAGCCACTGGGGAGTGAACCAGTGGATGGACGACCTCTCATCTGTCAATCTGCCTTTCCAATAAAAACAAATAAATCATTAAAAAAAAAAAAAAGACCACCTCCCCGGGGACAGGAGAGCTGGGGCTTCCTGTTCCTGTGAGGCACTCACTGAGATTTCCTTCGACGGGAACCAGCCGGCGCTCCAGCTGGCTTCCCACAGGAAAAAACTCACCCCTTCCTTCCTCGCGTCAGACGAAGGATCACCCCTCGCCGGCTTGCCACCCCAGCCCTGTTCTCACACAGCTGCCTCTGTCACACAGCAGGGAGACAGGGCTCAGGGACGTGGGCAGACAGGCAGTTCCAGCTGGCTATCAGCTCTGTCCAACAACAACAGGCTGGGGAGCGAGTTTCCTGCCGCCACCTCGCAGCTCTACAGGACTGCGCAAGGCTCAGGGTGAACGCGCCCTCCCAAACACTGTGCAGGCACTTCCAAACTTCACTGCATCAAAATGAGCTTAATTTTTTTGAAGTACTACTGGACTAAACTGGGGGGCTGGTAGGGAGGAGGAGGCAGGACAGACATCCAATTGGACAAGAGAATGAACAGTTGAGTTGTGATGGTCAGAACTTCAGGAGTGATTCCCAGAAATAGCTAAGTTTGGGAATCCCGGACTGCTATGCCCACTTGGGGTGCCTCAGTCTCCATAGTCTCTGAATGTGCTGTGAAATGTCTTTAAATTTTGAAAGGGAGGAGGGAGGGAGGGGTGGGGAGAGACAGAGAGAGCGAGAATGCACACACATTGGCATTGGCTGGTTTATTCTTGAAATGCCCGTAATGGCTAGGAATAGAACAGGATCGGAACCAGGAGCCAGGAAACCAAGGCAGGCCTCCTATGTGGGCACTGGGGATGCAATCTATTGCTCCCAGGGTCCGCATTTGCAAAAGAAAAAAACCAGAGTTACCAGCTCAGAGGGGTACCAAAGCAGGCACTCTAACAAGCGGCAGACAGAGGGACAGGCGTATTCACCCCTTGTCCAACAGCCAGCACTGAGTACATCTTGAAGAGCTCGGGTCAGAGCCAGCACCAGACAGAAAAGAAAAGAGTCCCAGACCTTGAGGGTCTGGGCTCCTGATGGAGTAAAAAAGTTAGATCCTGGCTCTGCCACCTGCTCGTCGTGTGAACAATAAACAAGTGATGACCTCTTTGGACCTCGACTTCCTCGGTGACGAAACGAGGATGACAAGTTAGCCCCTTTAGTCGAGGGGACAGGTGTGAGCCCAGTGCACACTCTGCACAATGCGATGTCAGTGTGCAAATAAGAAAACAAGGCCGAGAGGCCGTGAGTATCGTGACCCAAGTCCCAAAGTGGGCTAGACCTAAGATGAACACAGAAGCTGCTTTCTTTCTCCACGAGTGTTCTTCCAGCTCAAATTAGACACCGGGCTCAATTCTGTCCCCTCTGCTACCCGACCTGGCAGCCCACAGACTCTCTGAGTTGCAGGAATAGCCGACAGCCGGCTCTCTCCGAAGCGTTCTGCGTGGTGCTTCCAAGCGCGGAAGGCGGGATGCACGGATGCGTGTGCACGGGAGAAGAACCAAGGACCTATCAACCACCTTGTTCAAGGAGGGAATCGCGGTGCTAAGGAAAATGTCCTGGCCTGAGAGTTGGGGCTCCCGTTCCTGTACCCCCAGAGTCCACGAGGTGGCCTTGAACACGACGCTGAACCCCTCTGCACCTAGGTTTTTTTAGGTTCTCAAAGCTACGCGGTTAAGGGGAAAGGGTTACCCTCTGCATCAAACACTAGCACGGAAATCCCGGGATATTTCCCTCCCCTGGGTCCCGCGCCTCCCTCTTCTGTGTCTGACAGGGAAGGGTGCAGACAGACACCTTTCCGCGGAAACTGCAGTCGGTGGGGTTACGGAAGGAACTCAGGTGGGAATTCAGACATCCCCAGGGGCACCGGGGGCGCAGGCGGCGGCAGGCCGGGAGCGGGGGGCAGCGCCGAGGGCCGCCGGGCTGCAGCGACCCTTACCTGGGGGCGGGCGGGAGGCGGGGAGCCGCGCCGGAACCAAGGCGCGCACGCCGGCGAGGGGCGCGCGACCGAGTGAGGCCCGCGACCCCGCGGCCGCGTCCAGACGCTGAGGGCCGCTCGGTTCCCGCGCCGCGCCACGACTGCGCCCGTCGGAAGTCGCCGAAGGAGGCGCCGAAGGCCCAGCGGCACGGCGCTCCACGGTGGGAAAGGGGTACTCACGGCGCGGGCGGGCGAGCGGGCGGGCGACGGGCTCCGAGCGCCGGGCCGAGTCCTCGGCGGCGCGTGAGGCGCCAAGTGCGGACGCGGGAATGGACGGCGGGGCTGACGTGCCCAGGGGCCCCCGCGCCCTCCCGGGCTATGAATCAGCTGCGGGACGAGCGCCGAGGGCGGGCGTTACGGGAAAGCCGCGGGGGAGGGCCGCGGGGGGAGGGCTGTTGCAATTTCCCGTCTTGCTCCGGGACTCTTGGCACTCCCGGGACCCACAGGAATTCTGCTCCCTGATCCTGTCGGTCCTCGTGGGGAGGCGGATGGGGCTCTTTTGCGGGGAGGCGCGGTTCCAGGGACCCGTACTGGGCAGACGGGCGGCGGGGGCCGGTGGGAGAAGGAAGTAGGAGAGGCCTGGCAAGGGTTGGTGCGACGACAAGGACGATTCAGCGGCCCGAGGCGGGAGCCGGCGCCCAGCGCGGTCCCCCTTCGAGCCACCGGTTATCCCAAGCTGGCTTTTCAGCCAGACTTCCCTGTGGCCTACAGAGGGAGTTCAGAGGGGATTGCGCGCCCCGTCTGGAGACGCGCAGTTCGAGGACAGTCCCCAAATCTGATTTGGAGTGGCACGACCCGGTTTTCTTTCTTCCCATTGCATCTGGGGAGCGTGTGCGGGCACGCGGGTGTGTGTGTGCGTGTGTGTGTGTGTGTGTGACTTTGAAAAACATACTGGATCCCACTTGCTAGCTATAGGATTTTAGCAGCACAGTGCGCTGTTGGAGCTCGTACTGTCTGACGCCGCCTCCCCAGCAGCCGGGACCCAGGGACCTTTCGTGGGTCTGGGTGCCAGACAGCCTCGCAGGCGTGTTCTCGGGGTCCTCGCTCCTGGTGCTTGATTTGGAATACGGTTTGGAGACCCTGGGAAATGTCGCAAACGTAAGGGAGTAAGAAGCTAAGAGTGGTAAGGGAAAAGCGACCCTGAAGTCGTAGCTTAGTATCACCTCCGTGTATCCATCCACACTTAACCCCCCTCTTCACCATTGTCCTCCCAGGGGAAGAACTTTCTAAGGCCTTAGCTCACTCAATCCCTTGTTGTGCCAGGAAGGCCACAGTGCACGGTCAATATTTAATGACAGCGAAGGAAAAGGTGCTTTTTTGTCTTGCAAATAGATGTATAGTCAGTCCTTTGCCACACCTTGCATTACTTAAAAAGTTTGAAACAAAGTCCATTAGAGTAGCCATCTGCCTGGAAGGCCACAGAAACTGTCAAATCAGGCTCCCAAGCTTCGGGGAAACTTCGTGATTTCATATTGCTCCCAACCCTCATCCCAGGTTCATTCTGCTTAATACAGTTGAGAGGGCTGTCTCCCATAGCAGCTGATGTATTACACAAAATATTTTCTTTTTTTTTTTTTAAGATTTATTTATTTATTGGAAAGTCAGATATACAGAGAGGAGGAGGGACAGAGAGGAAGATCTTCTGTCCGATGTTTCACTCCGCAAGTGAGCACAACGGCCGATGCTATGCTGATCCAAAGCCAGGATCCAGGAGCCTCTTCCAGGTCTCCCACACGGGTGCAAGGTCCCAAAGCTTTGGGCCATCCTCGACTGCTTTCCCAGGCCACAAGCAGGGAGCTGGATGGGAAGTGGAGCTGCCGGGATTAGAACCGGTGCCCATATGGGATCCCGGGGCGTTCAAGGTGAGGACTTTAGCCGCTAGGCCATTGTGCTGGACCCACAAAAGATTTTCAGTGTATAACTTTTCTGTAAAGTGAACTTAGCTGACTTTGAGCTCCTGTTAAACTGAAGGAGACGAGTGTCAAAATGTGGTACCCACCTAAAAGATGCGTGTTTTTGCCCCACCCTGATGTATCACCCGGACCCCTTTATGCTGGGGTCATGTGGCCACCGTGCCTGTCAGTCTGTGACAGTGACTACTGAGGCAGAGGTGGACGGCACACCGTGATTGGCCACCGCCACTAGGAGGCACAACCAACACAGAGCGGAGGGAACCTCCAGAGGGACCACCACCCCTCAACAGCATCTTGGTTTCAGACTTGGGGTCCCCAGAAAAGCAAAAGAAAAGATGTCCGCTGTTTTAAGGCACCGACTTTGTAATAGTTTGGTATGGCAACCCTGGGAAATGGATGCATTTGCCATGTGCCTAAGGTTAGTTATTAACATTACCCTGAAAATGACTGCAATGAAAAAGATGAAAAATACTGCTGGTTGATTCTAGTAAGAGCCCAAATACTCACCCTTGCTGAACGTTGAGAAGGGAGTGTCGCAAAAGCACATGCTTATCCTGCGCTGTTGAACGCGTCTCGATGTCTTACTGTCTCCACCTCGTCTTACGGAGCTGCTTGTTCTCCACTTGTCCCAGAGTCCCATTCCTGACTTCCTGCTCAGCATCCACGCAGCCTCCTGCGTGATCACATCCATGGCTCGAGCTGGCACCTGTGCGCGGGCCGCCCTCACGTCTTGCTTGTCACTGCAATGATGTCATGTGAGCTTCAGACCCACGTACACGTTCTCCAGAGTTCAGTCAACACGCCCAAGCTCCAAGTTTCTGCTTTCCCTCACTCAGTTCTCTTATATGGGGTGAGTGGTCTCATCTTTTTTTGCGTTTTGTATCTTTCACCGGAAAGACAGATTTATAGAGAGGAGACAGATCTTGCTTCCGCTGGTTCGCTTCCCAAATGGCCACAACTGCCAGAGTTCTGCTGATCCGAAGGCAGGAGCCAGGAACTTCCGGATAACCCATTGTGGGTGCAGGGTCCCAAGTCTTTGGGCCATCCTCTGCTGTTTTCCAAGGCTACAAGCAGGGAGCTGGAAGGGAAATAGAGGAGCTGGGACACGAACCGGCACCTATATGGGATCCTGGCATTTGGAGCTGAAGGATTAGCAAGTTGAGCTATTGCACTGGGCCCAAGAGGTTCTATCTTTAATCTCTGTTAAGATCCAAGCTTATTTTAGAATCTTCTGGATACTGGAGGTGCAAACCTGGCCACATATTCCTTCAAAGAATCTCATGTGTCTATTGTAGTGGAGATGTAAGAAAATCATACCCCTGAACTACCCCAATTCCCAGGAGAAAAAAGCGTAACTGTCAAAATGATAGATCGAGTATAAAGACTTATGAAGGTTCTTCAAAAATTCATTGAAAATGCATATTGTGGGGCTGGCACAATGGCACAACAGACTGATTCTCTTCCCTGTGGCACTGGTATCATATATGGGTGCCAGTTGGTGTTCTGGCTTCTCTACTTCTGACCCAGATCTGCTTATGGCCTGGGAAGGCAGCTGAGGATGGCCCAAGTTCTTGGGACCCTGAACCCATGTGGGAGACCCAGAGGAAGCTCCTGGCTTCCAGCTTCAGATCAGCTCCGCTCTGGCGGTGGTGGCCAACTGAGGAGTGAACCAGCAGTAGGAAGACCTTTTCTCTCCATCTTTCCTTATCTGTCTGAAATTCCAGCCTTCAAACAAAATAAATAAATCTTTAAAAAAAAGGAGAAAATGCATATTATGAAAAAATATCTAAGAAGTTAGTCTTTTTTCCCTCAGATTTATCATGTAATTCTATTTTCTAAACACTTTTTTGAATTACTCTCATATAGTACAAAATCAACTGTAGAAACTGTGAAA
Source organism: Ochotona curzoniae (assembly GCF_017591425.1). Taxonomy (NCBI): domain Eukaryota; kingdom Metazoa; phylum Chordata; class Mammalia; order Lagomorpha; family Ochotonidae; genus Ochotona; species Ochotona curzoniae. Next base: position 18,036,355 of record NW_024465582.1, on the reverse strand, counting down.
TATAGTTGATTCTATTTGCTCAACAATGATGAACAATCTGTAATTCCACATTAGGCATTATTTATTACCAAAGTGTTTGACAAAACCACGTTATGGGATCACATTGTCTCATTTGACATCCTACAGATTCACCTTGAGCTTTCGGTGGGTCTCTGTGCCTATGACTGGTGATGACACTGTCATCTAAGAATAAATAGCAATTCGAGTTACTTTGTAAACATTTCCTAGGATGGTGAAAACCCCAGTAAGTCTTCCAAAAATTTTTAAAATCTGAAGTGTATGATGTTAAGAGACGTCACATCTAAATAACCAAAAAAAAAAAAAAAAAAAAAAACCACTCGGCAGTGACCTAACAAGGTGTTGCATGTCAGAAGGTCAGGTGGAACTTTCCTTTTTTTTTTTTTTTTCTTTCTGAGATCTAAGGGAGTTTAATTGAGGGATAGCTTCATCCTTTGCAATTCGGTGAATGTTCTTGGCTGGAGCTGGATGTTATATGGAACTTGATGACTTGTGTGTGGTCCACCTTTGGGATTTGTGTGCACCTGTCTTCTTGACAACACCAGAAACCAGGCAGTGGCCGAAAACCTGCAACTTTCTCCTTATGGGTTTTAGACAGAGTGTCAACTGTGCTTTGCTTAGGTAGCTTTTCTCAACTAGTCCGGTGGCAGCGGGACTTGGTAAAGTTGAGGGCGTCGTTAATGCTGCTGGATGGGGCACTCATACCATAAGAGAAGTAATTTGAGAAGCAGCAGATAGGAATTTTGGGGACTTTTGCAAACTGTTTGCTTAAGGTTAATGCAGCATACCTCTATAATTATGCTCACATTTAAACCACGTTGCTCATAAACTGTGTCTTTTTGAGAGTTTAAAATCTGACAATTCCTGCAATTTCATTGGGTAGGGATTTTTAGTGCAGTGACACTCAAGGCAGTTGTTGATATGCATATGTTTGTTCGGTCCACCATTTTCCTGTATATTTTCAGTTCTCTTAGTATTGTTTTTTATTCCTCCATCTTTCTTTGAGGTTATATAGATATCTCATTTTAAAGAAAGATTTAGTTGCTTGGAAAGGTGAGTTACAGAGAGACAGATCTTCCATCCCATGGTTCACTCCTCAACTGGCTACAATGGCTGGAGCTGGGCCACCCTGAAACCAGAAGCCAAGAGGCTCATCAGAGTCTCCCAGGTGCTTGTTGGGAACCAGGTACCTGGGCTGTTGTCTGCTACTTTCCCCAGGCCAGTAGCAGAGCTCAGAAGTGGAGCAGTTGCAACCAGCACCCATAAGGGATACTAGAATTGCATACAGCAGCTTAACTTGCATTGCTACAACACCAGCTCCTATTTGGAACTTTTAAAGCTCTAGTGTAATTTGCATTTTTAAATTATTATACTTTGATGTTTTATTGTTTTCTCTATAAATTGTAACGTAGGTCCTTAATTTTTATTGATTACTTTGGGATAATGTTTCACCATTCCGTGTAATAGGTCTATTTAAACCATGCATCCCATCCTTTATACCATAAAGTGTATTATACCTATGGACAAGATTGAACTCACAATTTTATATATATATATATACTTAGCTAATTAAAATTAAGAGGAAAACTAGTCTTTTACATTTCCCTCTGTGTTTACCTTTCCCCTGTATTCTTAAATCTTTGCCAAAGATCTAACTTTTTATCTAGTATTATTTCCCTAAGCGTAAAAGAACTTTAGCATTTTAAAATTGCAGATCAATTAGAGATACATAGTCTTAGTTTATTATTATCTGAAAATACCTCGTCTGTCAAGGCTATTTTTGCTTGATATAGAATTCTGGGATGACGTCCTTTTCTTTCAAACATTATGTAATGACGTCTCGCGGCTCTCTGGCTTGCTTTACTTCTGAGAAGAAATTAGCCATTGGTTGACTCTTCTTTCCCCAGTATATGTAATTAATCAGTTTTTTCTTCGATTGCTTTCAGTATCTTCTCCTTATCTTTGTTTATCAATTATACATTGATGATCTATTTAGGAATTTAAAAATATGATTGTTATTCATGCTGTGTGGCATTTGCTAAGCCTCTTTAATGTTTCAGTGTATGTCTTTTATCAAATTTGATGTTTTTAGTGAGCATGTCTTCAGATGTCTTTCCTGCCCCATTATGCTTCTCATGTCTGAGACTCCAGTTATACGTGCGTTAGTCAGCAGGATACAGTCCCAAATTCCATGAAACTTTGTTTTCCATATTTTCTCTTACTAGATTAGATCATTTCTGCTAAATTATCCTTAAGTTTATTGCCATTACTCTGTCACTACACTGTTTTATAAATCAGTCTGACAAATTTTGTGTCATAGACATTGTCCATTTCAGTCTGTTCTTTAGTTTCTGTAGTGATAAGTCAGTCTTTCAACTATTGTAGACATATTTTCATTGATTTCATTAAGCATGTTTAGAAATACTGCTTTTTAAAAAAAATTTTAAATTATTTGTTGTTTTATATTGTGATGTGCAGAAGGGTGAGTGTGGTGGAGCTGCTTGGCTGTGACCAGAGGTGGCACCTCCCGCAGCTGGAATAGGAGCTGCTGAGGGAATACGTGATTGAGAGGACACGCCACGAGTGCTTTTCTCTGCTAAGTTAGATTCCTGTTCCATAAAACACTGTTTTGAATGCAATCCGGTTTTTTCAGAAGGTTGGGATAGGCTTACATGTTGCTAACCTCTAGATCTGGACATTGCTGAAGGCCCACTGGGATTGCTTAGCTTTGTATGGCCAAACGTCTCTAGGATGAAGATTTGCAAATACCACACCATAATACAAAACAAAAAGTTTTCAACAAAACTATATAATTTATATTTATTAATGCATTTTGTTAATAATGGAATATTTGAGAGCCTTAGGGTATTATATACTTTTATCTTTGTGATTATGCTTATGCTTATGCATAAATTGATCCCATCTCGACTGAAATAAAAAATTCCAAATGCTGCTCATTTTTATATTCAGTCTTATCAACCTCTTAAATGTACTTTTATTCAATTTCAGCACATCAACAACTATTTTATCCATTAGAAAATATTGTCACATGGCACTTGGTCACTTTGGAATGATACTTAGGTAATTTCCATACTCCCAAGGGAAGTATGTGGGGTACTGAGGGTACTGATAGTGTTTTTAGCTCTCACAGAAAACTTTGTTTTCAGATATTGTCTTCCTAGAGATTGTTGGAGCATAATGCCTACAGATAATGACATAAATGTTTTGAAAAAGAAGGCGGGGTTCTTTTGTTTTTTTAATCAAAATATTACCTTTTCTAGAAAAGAAAAATAAGGTGAAGAGTATTCTGTTTGACTGGAAACATAGGCTTACACACTTGTAAGTAATATGTGCATGTAGATGTTCATAGAAGAATGATGTTTAGGGCTTGGCATGATGGCTCAATGGCTAAATCCTCACCTTGCAAGTGGCATCATACCATATGGGCACAAATTCATGTCCTAAGCCCTGCCCAGTCTGCGAGGAACTGACTATCCAAGTGTAGGCGGTGACAGCAGAAGGCAAGTGTCAGCACAGCACGAGGCACAGGCAGTGACAGCTTCTGGCTCTAGGGAATGGAACCCGAGCCCCTAGGACAGCGAGGTGGCAACTGAATCTCACGAACTCAGCAGGAAGAAGCATTGGAAGGGGCCTGCGCTTTCTCTTGGGAGCAGCAATGCTGCCTCTTGGAACGCCGTGTAGGTCAGAGGCATCCTTTTACCAGCCCCTGGAGCTCTTCAGCTCTGTCTCCAGAGGAAGTGCTGGCATGGTGCGCCCCTCCGCTGGTCTCCGAGCTGCCATGTTGACAGATCCACCATCTGCAGTATGGTCTTGTTGGAGCTCCGGGAAGGTGGCTGCTTCCAGTTGAAAGGGACAGGGGCCATGTTGTTCCTGCAGGCAGAAAGAGACTGGACTCAGCGTGAGGGTGGGCTGCGGGCCCAGGCATTAACTGACTGGTTAAGATGCCCACAGCTGCTGGCAGAGTGCCTGGGTTGGATACCAGCCCGCTGCTCCTGATATCAGCTGATGCAGACCCCTGCAAACTGCAGGTGACAGTTCGAGCAGGTGAAGGTCTTGCCCTCTGGGTGGGAGAGCTGGATTGGTTTTCTGGCTCCTGGCTTTGGCCCTGGGTCAGCCGCAGCTGTTACAGGCATGTGGAACGTGGGAGCTGTCTTTCTGCTTTTCTTTCTTTCTACTTTTAACAAACGAACCCTTAAAAGGGTGGGTGGAGTGAGGATGGGGACGGGGATTCAGCCACTTAGGAAGGAGCAGGGAGCCAGGGTGTCAGACAATCCAGTGCAATCGAAAGATCTGGAAAATGGAAAAAGCACAATGTGTTGGAGAGGCATCCTCTGGTTCTGACGAAAGGGCAGGGCGGGGTGGTCCATTGGAAGGAAGTGTAGCACAAGATGCCGAATATCACGTGATGATTTTGAACTAAGTCCAAAGTTTGGCATTCTAAAGCTTTCTCGGGGGAAGAAACTAAAAAAAGAATAAAGCATTTGTCTTAAGCTATATAAGAAAGAGAATTAAGAAACTAGGAAATTCACTGAGTGGTATAGAGAGGTAGTTCTTTTGTATCTTTTTGAGTTTTAATTCATATAAACACCACTTAATTGAAAGATAAAATAAGCCCTTGGTGATTAACACACAAGAACATACACACACAGATGCGGAGTGTTGCATGTGTAGGCTGAGCATGGCCGCTGGGCTGTATTTAATACAGAAACCTTGGGAGCCAGGATTGTTTGAGATGAGGATGCCGGTCATACAGCAGCCAGTAGCAGGGGATGCTGGCCCTGAGTACCTGTAAGTGATTGTGGAGATGAGAGTCACAGGAGGTGCAGGAAAAAGGCTTTGTACTGCGGGAGTTGACTGAGGTAGGAGCCCTCCGTGGGAAAGGGATGGCCCTGGCTGGAGGGCAGTCCTTTGCTAGAACAGCCGAAACAGGGCTCATTCTGCAGACATTTTTTTTTAATTTATTTTATTTTTATTGGAAAGTGAGATATACAGAGAGGAGGAGAGACAGAGAGGAAGATCTTCCATCTGCTGCCATGTGGCTGCCATGGCCAGAGCTGAACCGATCTGAAGTCAGAAGCCAGGAGCTTCTTCCTGGTCTCCCACACGGGTGCAGGGTCCCAAGGCCTTGGCCCATCCTTGACTGCTTTCCCAGGCCACAAGCAGGGAGCTGGATGGGAAGCGAAGCATCCACAGTGTGAACTGGTGTCCTTACGGGTTCCTGGAGTGTGCAAGGTGAGGACTTTAGTCACTAGGCTACTATGCTGGACCCACTACAAACAATTCTACTTATCTCTCACACTCTCTTAATGCTGTTGCTGCTTCAAAACAAATAGTTCTCTTCACAACATTATTAAAAATTTCCAGTAAAAAAATAGTAATTGGTTATCTAATATGGGGGAGGAAGGAAAGCCCCAGACATCTGTTACAGCAAGCTAATGGGAAATAACCAAAGTGTTGCTATTTATTTACATATAAGGGCGAGTGAACAACAGCTTTCAGGTTTTATATTAAATCAGATTAAGTTTTTTATATTAGATCAACTTAAGGCATCCATGAGCTCATGGTAGTAACACTCATTCAGATCATAGTTGATGCCAATTGGTTGGCTATTCCTCTGCCAATGGCGCCTTAAGTATTTCTGCCACTTCCATATTGTGGCCATGCCATCTGCAGCACATAGTCTCTGAGCCTCTTGCAGCAGCAAGAGGGTGGAAGGTGGCAGGAGCTGTGGCACGGGGGCTCAGTGCTAAGTCTGTCTTGCAAGTGCCAGGATCCCAAATGGGCACTGGCTTATGTCTTGACTGCTCCACTTCCCATTCAGTGTCCTGCTTATGGCCAAGGAAAGCAGCAGAGAATGGCCCAAAGCTCTTGGCCAGTTGTTTTCACCCCAGCAGAGCTGCAAGGCACCTGGGAGCTGAGAACATCCTGGGTGCTTAAGAGGAAGCTGTAGGCAACTGTGGTGCACGTTTTTTGGCCTCAGAGGAAGTGATAGTAGGAAATGATAATATTATCTGTATAATGAATTATCATTTGGACATTACAATTCAGAGCATGGAGTCCAGCGTGACAGCCTAGTGGCTAGCTAAAATCTTTGCCTTGGATCTGCTGGCATCTCATATGAGTGATGGTTTGTGTCCTTGCTGCTCTGCTTCCTTCTGGCTCCCCACTTGTGACCTGGGAAAGCAGTAGAGGACAGCCCAAAGCCTTGGGAACGTGTGGGCACGTGCCAGTTCCACAAGAAGCTCTTGGCTCCTGGCTTTGGATCAGCTTAGGTTCGGCCATTTGGAGAGTAAGCCAGCAGGTTGAAGATCTTTCTCTTTGTCTCTCCTCCTCTCTATAATCTGCCTTTCCAATAAAAATAAATTTTAAAAAATTTTCAGATTTTGTCAGCGTTGCGGCACGTTATACAACCCTGACATTCCATATAGGAGCACTGACTTGAGTCTCGGTTGCTTTGCTTCTATTTTTTAATGTGTGTGTGTATACACCCATATATGCACACATGTGTATATATACATATATGTACATATAAAATGAAAAAATATATTTATATACTTTATTATAGATAGTATAATGTATAATTTTAATATATAAATATAAATTTATTAATATAATGTATAATATGAAATATATAAATGAAAAATACATAATATAAATATAGTATGTTTTATATAATATATAACTATGAAATTATAGTATATAAATATATATAATATATAGTATATATTATTTTTATTTGAAATGCAGATTTTATATAGAGAGGAGAGAGAGATCTTATACCTACTGGTTTATTCAAATGGTTGATTAGAACTAGCAGCCAAAAGCTTCTTCTTGGTCCCACACAGATGCAGATGCCCAAGAACCTGGGCCATCCTCCACTACTGCCTTCCTAGGCCATAAGTAGAGAGCTGAATTGCAGATGGAACAGCGAGGATGCAAACCAGCATCCATTTGGGATGCCAGCAGTAGCAGGTGGAGCATTAGTTTGATATACCACTGTGTCCCATTAGTTGGTCTGCCTCTGACTCAGCTCCCTAACACACCTGGGAAAGCAACAGAAGATGACTGCCCCTGCCACCCACCTGCAAGAGCCGGATGGAGGCCCTGGCTACTGGCTTTTGCACGAACCAGCCCTGGCTGTTGCTGCCATTTGAGGAATAAATCAGCATATGAAAGATCTCTGTCTCTTGCCTTTCTCACTCTACCTTTCAAATACGTAAAATAAATGGTTTTGTCTTTTTTTTTGAATTGGTGTTTGGGAGAATATTTAATGACAGGAACATGCCAGTGATAAATGAAAACAGCAAGATGGAGACTCCTGTTCATGTAACTCTAATTTTATGCTGTTTGCAGTCACCTTTACATGGTAGGGTTAGACGTCATTTTAATGTATTTTTAATTTAGGAAATTTAAAATGATCATATATTTATTTGAAAGTTAAGTATCATCCAAAAACCAAATTCAAAAACTTCTTGTTTTTCTTTTTAATTTGAAGGGTAGGGGGACACAGGAAGAAAGGAGAGACATTCCCCAAGGCTTACAACTATGGCTGGATCAAGTCAAAGCCGGGAGCTGGGGACTCAATCCAGGCCCCCTGTGTGGGTGGCAGCGACCCAAGTTTTTGCATTGTCATCCACTATTTAAAATTCCATAGGCAGGAGAAATGCATTGCTAAGGCTATAAATCTAAAGTTATGCTCATTTTTTTTTTTAATTCGCAGAGTGTCCCTCTCAGCTGTACTATTCATTTTTTCTGACTTTGTCAGTCTTAACCAGCATCCCTGGGTCACATATCAGCCGTAGTCAGCATCATATTCTATGTTGATTCTGGGAAAGAGAAGTCAGGGCCTCCTTGGCCAGTAACAACATTTATCGAACAGTCTGCCTTTGACCGAGCACAGCAAAGAAGCACATCAGCCCCTTCTGGAGGTTTTAATGGAAAGCAGATGGGACCAACATCTCCTGGCTCAAACCCTAAACATTGGGAACCTCGAGCATTCGCACCACACATGAACACTATCATCAAAAGAAAAATAAATAAATAAAAACCTCACATTTTGAGTTGGAAAAGAATTGAGGACTGGGACCAGGTGTTTGGGTATTCTGGTAGGAAAGCCTTAGGTAGAAACCATAATTCTTTTGTACAGAGATGTTGTGGATATGAAAATATATAACCTTTTGAAATGTCCATGTAGGACCAGGAAATACAGTCAGCTGATAAAACACAAGGATATCTCAGTATAGCTTTTTAATCCATTGTGGTGGGAAAATTCACACGGTTGATTATGTCCAACATTGATGAGGATGTGAGTCAACAGCTAATGCTCCAACGCTGCTGGTGGGAGTGGAAGACAGCCAGTCCACCAGGGCACCCACTGTGGTGGAGAAATTGTTCTCAGAAGCTCCTGAGTCACAAGGCAGCTCATTCCAGTAGGCATCATGAGGGCGAGGTGAGCAAGGCCTCGCCTGCCCGGCTGCCCACTTCCTAACCTAAGATGTGAGCATCCTTCTCAAGCCCTTCTGCTGGCCTGGGAAAGACCCTGCCAGAGTGGCTGATCAAGTAGAAAGTCAGAGAGATCCTGAAGAGCCCTCTAGTGGCTTCCCTTTGAAGAGCAGGATTGGCTACAGTTCTCACGACCTTCTAATTTAGCATAGCTGCAGGTGAGCTCTGAACACACCCTAGATGGTGCAACCCAACGTCTTTCCCCAGCAGTTGTTGAAGAAAGTTGTTCAGTGACACTTGAGAACACTCGGGAAAACAGACTTGATTCGAGACCACAGGGGCTTGTGGATGAGCTTCTGTGACGGGGACAACATTGGGACCAACTCTGCACACAGCCTGGGCGAGGAGGAGCAGTGGGGATGAGTGGGTGTGCAGTTGCTAAGAGGAAGCATGTGGAGCGAGGGATAGGCATTGCCCTGACCTGACAGGACTCTTGTGGGAGGCAAGCCAAGGGGAGGGGTGGAGTTTGAAGAACCTGGTTTGGTCTTGAGGCGTATTAGATGTCATTCATAGAAAGGGTTTCGCTGAACCCTTTAGATGGGTTGGCTTTTTGTTTGTTGTTTGCTGAAGCTGGATTGTAAAAGGCAGCACACAAATGGAGCCAGGAGAAGGTTCAAGAGCTTAAGAATCTTCTGCACTACACCAATGTGGCTAGCCAAGGAGCCTGGCAAACGTCTGAAAGATGTTGCCTCATATGGAAGTCCCCATAAAACAGACACCTTTGTAAGACAATTCCCCTGGAGCAGCTTTGATTTCCCATTGCTTCCTTGAAAACACACGGAGTGACTTTTTAATTGGCCGTGCATTGTGCAAGACTGAGCAAGTAAGGTTGGAAAGAATGGGAGGCCCAGAGAGTAACATTTGTGTTTGCACAGTGCTCAATGTGTGCCAGGGATCAGGTCTGCTGCAAGCACTAGTCTCTTGGGCTGGGCCACCCACTAGCATGAGGCACCTTGAACACCTGAGCACAGAAATGAGTGCAGGGCTTGGCCGCAGAAAGGGCCTTACCGTGCTTCCAGAAGGGCGCTGATCCAGGGATCTGTCGCTACATGCTGAGACACACACCTTGCAAGAGAAGGAGACTTGGTTTGGTTTACTCTCGCCTATGCCTTCTCTGTTGGTCCGCTTGGCGGAATGCATCAAACTCAGAGCTGGGTCAAAGACACAGCTGGGAGATAAAACAAGAGATGAAGCGTGGCCCTTGCTTCACTGGGGATCCTTAAGCTGCCAGTGGTACTATGTCTCTGTTGGGCCATCCTCTAATGACCCGGTCTGGCAGGCAAAGGGTGACTGACAGTGAAGTTCATGATAGACTTTTCTCCAAGAGCTGGGGGAGCATCCTGAGTATGGTTTTTCACATTCATATTTTGTCCTAAATGCTGCAAAAGTTAGACTATGTCGTTATAATACAAACTTGTATACTTGTTTCACTTGGAACTATTGTCACCACAACTTTGGAAGATCAGTTCAATGCTTAGCCCCATTTGCTGACTAGACTCAGCAACGTTCAATAGAATCAGTGTTTAGTGGAAGAGCTTGGACGAGTGGCCAGCCAGCTGCCTCCAAAGCCGGAAGAGCAGGGTGGAGGGGGGATTTTCACATTTCTGAGAAGACAGCACTTCTAGGAACATCCCACAGATGCTGTTCATTCTTACTGCAGCCTCCAGATGTCATGGCCAGAGATGAGAGGCTTGTTGGGATGCTGTTCTAGTCAGATGAGCTGGTAACAGGCAGAGAACATACTGTGGTGCTCACACCACAAAGAGGCTGCGGTGGTGAAGATGTCAGCCCATGGCAGCTGCACCGCATTACTGCTGTTACCAAGGAGGCCAGTATGCTCATACTCATCGTACTGTTTAAGATACAGTCCATTGAGCCCAGCACAGTAACCTAGTGGCTAAAGTCCTCACCTTGCACACTCCAGGATCCCATATGGGCACTGGTTCTAGTCCTGGTGGCCCCACTTCCCATCCATCCCCCTGCTTGTGGCCTGGGAAAGCAGTAGAGGACGGCCAAAGCCTTGAGACCCTGCACGTGGGAGACCTGGAAGAAGCTCCTGGTTCTTGGCTTCGGATCAGCTCAGCTCTGGGCCTTGAGTCCACTTGGGCAGTGAACCATGATAGAAGATCTTCCTTTCTGTCTTTCCTCTTCTCTCTATATCTGACTTTCCAATAAAAAATAAATCTTAAAAAAAAGATACAGTCCATCAAAGTGTAAAGACTTGTCCTCTAGTCTTGAGTTTAAGGTTTGGACTTGTGAAATAAACTAGCAGATGATTGATGAGCAGTGGAGAAGGGGCCTGCATTGTTTACTGCTGTCTGTGCTTAGGAGATCGCAGGAAAGAAGAGAAGCTCAAAGAAGTCATCCAACTCCTGGGGCGTTTTAAATCTGTTGTTTTAGCAAAGCGAAGTTTTCAGATTCTGAGGGGTCATGGATCAGGGGGAAGCAGCTGGGATGTGCATGTTGGAGCTCATGTGGAAGGTCGGGATTGTTTTCATAAGGCTTGGCTCTTTGAAGGTTTGTTTTGGTGCTCATTAAGAGGGCAGGCAAGGAAATGCAAGTCCTTGTTTTAAGCAGGTTAAGGGAGGGCGGAAAACTCCCCCAATGCCTGTTGCTTTTCACACATCTTCAGTCCCGGATTACTTTTATGTCAGAGTGGTCCGTTCACAGGGAGCCAAGAACTCAGCCTTGGGTGACACCTGGGGGTTCTTTTACTGAGAGGGAGAGGAGTGGCTGCCTATTGGGTAGATAGGAGCAGTATCTGTTGCAGTCACAGAGCCAAGAGGGACTTGAGTTAGAAAGCCACAAGGCCCGAGAGATGAGTATGATGTAAGACCAAATGTGAATTGTAGGGCAAAGACTGTAAGCAAGGGATGGGCCCTACCAGAGTGAGGGGCTTAGGGTACTCAGAGCAAACAGGGAAGTGAAGTATAAAAAGGGCAATGACAGCACTCCAAGGAACAGCTCCACCTGGGGCCTGTGGAAAGACATGGAGGGTCCCAGAAGGAAACCCTGAGTTCAGAGGATGAGGGGAGGATCCTGTTGAAATGGCAGAGGATGGGAGCCGGTATGATGGCTCAATGGACTAATTCTCTTGCAAGCATGCGGATCCCATATGGGCGCCAGTTTGTGTCCCAGCTGCTTCACTTTCCATCCAGCTCTCTGTGGCCTAGGAAAGCAGTAGAGGATGGCCCAAAGCCTTGGGACCCTGCACCAGCATGGAAGACCAGGAAGAAGCTCTGAGTCCTGGCTTCAGATTGGCTCAGCTTCAAGCATCGACCATTTGGGGGAATGAACTAAAGGATAGAGGGTCTTTGTCTTTGCTTGTCTCCATAAATCTGATCTGCCTTTCCAATAAGGATAAATACATCTTAAAAAGTGAAAGAAAAGCAGAAAACAGACGCTAAAAGTGCTTCTTGTTAATCCATGGCAGGCAACATCCTGCTCTCTTACCAAGTCATGGCTCATCTTACACAAGGCCCTGTGGATGGTAACCACATCCTTCCTTCCTCTCTGTGTCAGCCACGTTTCTAGAACAGGATTCATGGACCCAGTGTCTGTGCTTTCCCAAGCAGCTCTGATGCTGATCTCTGGGGGATACTAGTGTCGGATGGTACAGATACATCACAAGCCTGCATGACATCTTTCCATCCACACCATTTCATGCAATGAACTCCCTGTTCACATTAAGACCCGAGAAGCAAGGCGGCAAGCCAGGAAGCCATTTTGGAGGAGAAAGAAATTGAGACATCCGTTAAATTTTTGAGATAGCCCCTGCCTTTGTTCATTGGATTGGCCACAACAACTACAGACTAAGTGGTTCACATGGCACGTATTTCTCACAGTTCGAGAAACTGGGAGATAAGTTCAGGAATCACTGACTAGCCAGACTTTCCAGAAAATTGGTTTGCGGAAAATGTAAACTTTGAGGTTCAAGTGACATTTGAACAAAGATAGTGAGACAAACCATGATTCTATAAAATATGTTAATTCTCTGTCAAAGTACTCAAGACCAGTAGAAATTTCACAAGCTGACAGTTGTATAGAATGTAACAATCTTGTATAGGAATTATTTAAAATACATAGGATCAGATTTGCCCAGTTACAGTCAGCAGTGGACACGACACGCTCAGTGATAGGTTTTATGAATGAATGTAATGCCATGCAAGATGGTTTGTGGTGATCTGAAACTACTTTGACAAGAAACTACTTGTCTGAGCAAGAAACAGCTGAATTCTCTCTTTCATAATGATTTATACATTCTATTTATTTACTATACCATATTGATCCTGGCAGCGCTTCTGAATTTTTAAAAGGAATCTTTAGGATTGAGAGATGTAAGCTGAAATGTTTACAGATGAAAGTATAAACTGTGCCAGCTTTGCCCTCTGTTTATCCAGTAGATTGGGGAAAAAAAAAATCACTAGGCATTAAAATGTGTAAGATCTGCAATAGCAAAGAATGGTTTAAGCTGAGTGATGATGTCATAGATTTCCTTATACTGTTTTCCATTACTTTAGTACGTGCTTGAAATTTTCTTTTTTTAAAAAAAAGGGGGTTTTGAAAAATAAGATAGGGCCCAGTGTAATGGCTCAGTGGCTAAAATTCTTACCTTGCAAGCGCCAGCATCCCATATGGATTCCTAAGTTCATGCCCCGACTGCTCCACTTCCCATCCATCCCCCTGCTTGTGGCCTGGGAAAGCAGTAGAGGATGGCCCAAAGCTATGGGACCCTGCACCCACGTGGGAAACCCAGAAGAAGCTCCTGGCTCCTGGCTTCGGATCATCTCAGCTCTGGCTATTGTGACCGCTTGGGGAATGAATAGCGGATGGAAGATCTTTCTGTCTCTGTAAATCTGCCTTTCCGATAAAAATAAATAAACCTTTTAAAAATTTTTTGAAAAAAGAAAAATAAGATAAGATCCCTGAGATGGTCTGTTGGGAGAGTTGAGGTGATTTAAACCACTGCAATTTCAAAAAGGTTGAATAAAATTCATGCTTCCCAAAAATCTCTTGGGATGATTAGGATACCAAACCTGCGCACAGCCAGAGGGGCTTCTGGCAGCAACAGCCAGGCCAGAGCCAGGAGCTCCATCCGGGTCTCCCTCATGAGTGACAGGGGCCCAGGCAGTTGGGCCACTTTCCATGTCCTACCCAGGCTCACCAGCAGGAAACTGGATGCAAAGCAGAGTAGCCAGAGCTCAAGTCAGCACTGTGACATGGAGTGCTGGCTCTGTGAGTGTCAGCCTAACCCAGCAGCGCGCAAGGCTGTCTCCCCCACTCCAGCACGCGAAATCACATGTGTGTTCAGGCAGAACATTCCCCCAGATCGTGGTGAAACTGCATTTCAGGTGAGGGACTAATTTGGAAACTTGGTAAAAAATAATTTCTGCCTTTGTTTTGATTTTGTCTTTTTAAAGAACAAAAGGAGCTGAATTTATTTTCCCATGTCGTGTAATGTCAGTATTCAAACAAGACAAGAGCTCTCTTCCTTTTTTTTTTTTTTCTGCCTGATAGGGTCTTGTGTTTTGAGGTTTGGATCAAGTAGAATTTTCCAGAGGGGGACCTAAGAGAAAACACTGATAAGGGGTAGATCAATGAAGACTCTCAATAGCAGATTTCCAACTATATTGAAAGGACTATTCAGTTGTCCACATGTGGACATGGGCCCAGCCTCTCTGATATTTTCTTTCTGTACCAAAGCCAGCTCAATCTCCATTGACTTCTATTTTATTTTGTGAATTACAGTTGTTATGTGATAAGTCCAGCTTCAACACAGGGATGTGGTCCCACAAGTAGAATCTGCAACCCACAAGAATGTTCTGGTCTTGAGATTTTTATTTGTCTGGGCAAAAGTTTCTCTTTTGATCTGACCCCCAAAGCACAGGCAACAAAAGCAATGCTTGGTAAGTGGCATTTTCTGTTTTCCTCAATTGTTTTAAGAGTATCAGGCCTTGTGTTTAAGCTTTTAATCCGTTTTGGGTTGATTTTCATAAGGGTCCAGTTTCAATCTGTTTCAGTGAATATCTAGCACCCCCCCCCACCCCCTGAGCTTAGGGAAGAGACTTAAAAAATCTTTTGTTTGCTTTTTTATTGGAAAGGCAGATTTACAGAGAGAAGGAGAGACAGAAAGATTTGTCCACTGGTTCACTCTCCAAGTGCCCTCAATGGCCGGAGCCGAGATGATTCGCAGCCAGGAACCAGGAGCTGCTTCTGGGTCTGCCATGTGGGTGCAGGGTCCCAAGGCTTTGGGCTGTCCTCTACTGCTTTCCCAGGCCATAAGCAGGGAGCTAGATGGGAAGTAGAGCAGCCAGGATACCAACTGACACCCATATGGGATCCTGGTGCATGTAAAGTGAGGACCTTAGCCACTGAGCCATCGTGTTGGGACCAAGGAAGAAACTTCTGCCACCTTTGTGTTTTCTAAGCACTTTTGTAGAAAATGAACTATCAATGTGTAAGTTTGTTTCTGGGTTCTCTGTTCTGTTCTAGTGGTCTTTGTGTCTGCTTTCTATAATTTTGATTACTATAGCTTTGTAATATAATTTGAAATCAAGTAGTGTAATGTCTCCAACTTCATTCTCATTTCTCAAAATTGTTTTGATATTTGGGATCTTTCGTGATTCACATAAATTTTCAAAAATTTTTTTTCTATTTCTGAAGAAAACGCCTTTGGAAATTTGGCGGGCATTGCAATGAATCTGCAAATCATTTGGGCATGAAGAAACATCCCAACTATATTAATTGCTTCCAGTCCATAAATGTAAGATCTCTTGATGTAATTGTGTTCTTTTTCAAATTCTTTCATTAATGTTTTGTGATTTTAGTGTACAAATTTGTCTTCTCTTTGGTTTATTGTTAACTGTTTTATTTAATCTTTAGAGATTGATTTATTTTTATTTGAAAACCATAGTTAGAGAGAGAAGAAGATAGCAGAGAGAAGGGAGAGGGAGAGAGATCTTGTGTCTGTGGGCTGACTCCCCAGAATGGTCACAGTGGCTGGAGCTGAGCCAGGAGCTGCGAGCGAGGAGTTTGTTCGAGTCTCCCTCGTGGGTGCAGGGTCCCAAGGCTTTGGACTGTCTTCTGCTGCTTCCCCGGGCCACAAGCAGGCAGCTGGATCAGAAGTGGATCATCTAGAACTAGATTGGTGTCCATATCAGGTGGAGGGTTGTTGCAGGATGCGAGAGAGATCGTATCAGACAAGTCTAGGGTGTATTAAGGAGTCTTTACGAACCAAGCTTGTTGATAACAGCACCCCCTAGAAACAGCAGATCACAAGTTCACATACAGTCCATATAGCAATCCAGACAATCAAAACCCAAAGGGGAGCAGATGGTCATTACCCTCAAGTCCATCTGTTAAACTGAAGACCTATGTCCCAGCTTCCCCAGCCATGTCAGTTATCCTAAGAGACATGCTGCAGACAACCTAGACACACTTACAAAGCTACAAAGATTCACCTTTTCCTGGCTTCTCTGTCCACATTCCATTACTGCTAGGCCTCACCTGTCCTGGAACTCTTGAAAGTAAACAAATTAGAAATACAAAGCATTTTAGCATTGCTATCTTTACCATCCTACCTAAGCAGTGAACAGAGGGTGAGGAATACAGACATAGAGGGGCCATGTGCAGAGGCTACCTGTCATCAGGGTCTGTCCACGGGAAGCCAGAGGGCAAGCAGGTACCTGGAGGCGGAGAGTCAGAGTGCCAGAGCGATGGAAACACAACCGAGAGAACCTCCTCCCCATCATGGGCCTTTATGGGGGCTTGGGAGGGGAGTGGTTACACAACAGTGTAATACCGCTCCCTCTCAGGTTCCAGGTGACGATAGGTGAGCACCACAGGCAGGTAGGAAGGCTTAGGGGTTAAGGCATCACATTGAGGTATCTGGTTTTAGCCTGGACCCCTAACTGTAGTTTCAAATGGCTGAGGCAGTTGGGCTCCTTCCAGCCGGATAGAAGACTGGATTGAGAGCCTACCCGTGAGTTGGTCCCAGGCCATTGCTGAATTGTGGGAGTGAACTAATAGACAAGGAGTGCAGACTGTCTCAAATTAATTAATTAAACATATGCATGGGGTAAGAATTATAGTGATTGGAAACTGCTACGTGACTAGCAGGGGTCAGGGGTGAAGGAAAACTTCCTTGGCAAGGATGGCCCGGTTTTGTAGCATCAAGTGCACCTGTCAAAGATCAGGCTAGAATGTTACGCACAGGGACAGAAGTTGTCCGTGGAAGAACTAGTGGAATTTCTGTAAGATCTGCTTTCCTGTTCGACATCCTTACTGGTTTGACCATGAAACTGTTCTTGGTATCACTAGTGGAAACCAAAGGAAGCCCACAAGTTCCGGAACTCATTATGCTTTTATTTTTTTGAAATCCATTGATTTAAAAAATATTTGGGAGGTTTAAGAGAAAGAATGTGACAGATATCTGTTATCAGTTTCCTGCTGTAAGAAGATAATAATTTATTTTAGAAATAAATTTTATTTATTTGAAATCAGAATGACCCCCCAAATGACTGCCGCGGCCAGGAAGGGGCCGGGCTGAAGCCGGGAGCCTCTTCCAGATCTCCCGTGTGGTTGTGGGGACCTAAGCAGTAGGGCCATCCCCTCCTGCTTTCTTAGGCCCTTAGCAGGTAGCTGGATCATATGCGGAACAGCTGGGACTCCAACCAGAATGCATTTGGGAGGCCTGGAGACAACTTAACCTACACCAGAGTGAAAGAAATGGATCTTCTATGGCCCGTTGACTCCCCGAATGGCTGCAAGTGGCATGGCTGGGAGCTAGGGCCACCTGCCACTGCTTTCCCACACGTGTAGCAGAGAGCTGGACTGCAAGTAGAACAGCTGAGATTTGAACCGGTGCTTATGCTGGCCGCTGGAGTACCTCGTTCTGAAAGTGTTCAAGTCTTGTTTTCTCAGTTGTTTTTAGCTCAAATTCACAATTCCCAAAGAATGTAAAGTTTGGTCTTGCAAGTTCAAGATTAGTATGTAAATGAAGTCATTCTGCATATAGTCTTCTTGCTTTTTTTATGCAACATTTTCTGCCCGAATTCAGTCCGTGGTGTGTGTGGCTTCTTGATTTAGTCATTGTGAAGATACCACAATTTATTTATGCATGCTGTTGTTTATCAACACTTGGTCTGTTTGGGGGCCCCCTACAGTTATAAACAGTGCTCTGTAAGCATTCTTTTGCATGCCTCCTGGTGCACAGGCAGGGGGATCTCTAGGGAATGCTCCCAGGGGTGCAACGACTGGGTCACACAGCTCAGCTGAGTTTTGAATGTACTAGATTATGCCGGATGATTTCCCAAAGTGTTGCAACAATTGCTGTGCATTCTCACTGGCGTTGGTTTCCATCAGGAGTCACCCCTCGGGTGAATGGTAAATAATGGTAAATGGTACTCAGGGTTTTTCCCTCTACTTTAATAATACTGAGCATTTTCCATGTATTTTTCCCCGTTGTTTTCTTTTGTGAAATGGACGATGAATGTTTTTTGCCTCTGTAACAGTGGCGTTGTTTATTTTTTCCTGAGTTATGGAGTGCTTTATGTACTAGAAATCAGTCTTCTATATTATGAGTATCTTCTCCCAGCTTCTAACATATTTAAAATTTTTCTTAGGTGTCTTTGGAGAGAACCATAAACTCTTCGATTTTTATTTTTGATGATGTTTACTTAGTTGCTCAGAGTGGTAAGGATTCAGGGTCAGGGAAAAGTGGGTGTGGTCATTGTTTCTGAAATTTCTATTTTTTTTTTGCTGTTTCTGGTGGAAGGAGAGAGATAAGGGAAGAAGCCATTTCTAGCCTCCCAACCATCCCAATATCCAGGGATGGCGAACGGGCACCCAATATCAAGAAACATAAACTCTTAAAAAAAAGTGTATTTATTTTAATTGGAAAGGCAGATATACACAGAGAAGGAGAGACAGAGAGGAAGATCTGTCCACTGGTTCACTCCCCAAGCAGCTGCAGTGGCCCAGGCTGAGCTGATCCAAAGCCAGGAGCTTCTTCTGGGTCTCCCATGCAGGTACAAAGTCCCAAGGTTTTGGGTCATCCTCTTCTGCTTTCTCAGCCTGCAGGGAGGGAAATGAATGGGAAATGGAGCAGCCGGGATATGAACCAGCGCTCATATGGGATCCTGGCATGTGCGAAGCAAGGACTTTAGCCACTAGGCTACCACACTGGGCCCAAGAAACAAACTTTTTTATTATTATTTTTTTTATTTTAGATGATGCTAACATAGTTGATCGAAGTGGAATGGATCAAGGGCTAGGGAAAAGTGGGTATGATCATTGTTTCCAAATTTTCTGTTTCTCCTTCTTGTTTTGGGGTGGTGGGATGGGGGAGGGGAGAGAAACATAAGCTCCTGATAAGGCTGAATGATTTCCTTTATAGTGAATAATATGGTTTATCCATTTCCCCATTAGTACCTATAGAGAAAGTTCAAGCTTCCCTTCTGTATCTGCACTGCCGGTTCTAGAGTCAAAAAACAAAGCTAAAATAAAACAGGCAGATTTTCATGCAGGAATAGGTCTGATATTGGATTCTGCATTCAGATGCATTGATCCATCTATATGTTTTTCTAAAAAAAAAAAAAAACAAAAACAAAAAAAACACTGTTTTAGTTGTCATGACCCAGGGATAATTTTAGCATCTATGAGTGACAAGTTCTCCCAGGTGGTTCCTCTTTCGGAGTCATCTCTGCCTCTTCTGTCCCTGATGTACAATTTAGGGTCCATTTGCCAGGCATTTGGGAAGCGTGTCTTTCCCTTCCAGATGAAAAGCAAACATTTTTGAAAACATCTCACTATGAAGACAATTACCCAAGTCTTTCTTTCTATAATGAA
Source organism: Ochotona curzoniae (assembly GCF_017591425.1). Taxonomy (NCBI): domain Eukaryota; kingdom Metazoa; phylum Chordata; class Mammalia; order Lagomorpha; family Ochotonidae; genus Ochotona; species Ochotona curzoniae. The sequence continues at coordinate 18,016,966 of NW_024465582.1, read as the reverse complement.
TTTGTAATTTTTCAAACCAGGAACTCCAGATTCAATTCAAGTAAGTTGTGATCAGATACACATTATGTGCAGGGTAGGCATATGTATTGTATGTACTATTCTACTCCTGGCTCAGATTCTTTTTTGTTTGTTTTTCAGCTTAGGCCTGATTACAAATGCCTGGTGGAGTCCGAGGACGTCAGATGTCTGAAACCCGTGCGGCCACCTGTGTGACGGCAGGACTTGAACCCAGCCTCGTTTATCTCAGTGAAGTTCGAGGAAGCAATGCACTTGAATGTCAGCTCTTCACGTCTTGTGAGTTGATACGTGTGCTGTTTCCTCTGGGTGAACTGTTGCTTCACCAGCACTACTCTCACCCTGTCAAAGGTTTCTGGTAAATTCTTCAGGTGATGGGAAAAGGCAGGAGTTGTCACTTGATGCTTGTGAGGCATTGGTTGGAGGTGGCCACGGTCTGGCTGGGAGCACACACACAGAGGCGGAGGTGAGCCTGGAGGTGCGCTCCAAAGGCCTCTTGGCCTCTGACCGTAGTAGCAGTTCAGTAGGCTGGTAATCCTTGAGCCTTGGTCACATGAATATGACAGAGGAAGAGCAGCACTTTCCAGATTGGCTAGGTCTTGAAAATTACAGTTTCTAGTTGTGGGATATAGGGTGGCCAGGCAGGATCTTTGCATTCAAAAAAACATTTTTTTTTCTTAAATTTACAAATGAAAAATGAATAAAGCCTTATTGCCACCAGAGCATTGGGAAAAGGTCACTGAATCAACCAGGGGTGGTGCTGGAGTGTTGAGAAGCATCCAAATGGCAATGGAGAAACGCCCCAAGTTATCAACCTGTTGTCTGGCTCTGATGGGCCAGCGATCAGAGAGCACCCCTTTGAGACAGAGAAGTGGTCTGTGAGCTTTTTCTTGTGCTTCCTGGTGAAAGCATTTGTTTTTTCAGATCTGTATGCTTGCCCCATCCTTGCTGCCAATATTGGGATATCCCAAAGAAATTACCATTGGGAGCTGCTACATAGGCATGACTTGTTATACTGATGTAGTAAGACAGCTTCAGGTAGAACCCAAACTTGGGATGACTGGCTTGTTGGGATACAAGGACACTCAGGTTTGCATTGTAGCATGATAAAGCATGGCCATGCATGGCATGATCGTAATTGAGACAGGACAGCCTGGATGTGTCATAGGCCTTCACTCTGATGTTTGCGTGCTGAAGAAGCATCTAATGATACAGTTCTCAGACCATCTCCCCATCAGGAAGTGACACAAGGCTGTGCCAGCTAACACTGAGTGCTGGTCTTATGCCGGGCCTCACATGGCTTTTGTCATTTCCTCTTCAATAAACCCTGTGCAGTAGGCACTGACTACTAGAGTCAGCCCCACTGTCCTAAAGCACTGAGGTGCCGGGGGCTCAGGTAACAGGGAAGCTGAGTATTCAGCTCAGGCTTTGGTTCCAGAGCCCACCTCCCCAGCCTTTGCATTCTCCAAACCCCTTCACTGGTGAAGTCTGTCTCTTCCCTGCGTGGACATGATGATGGCTTCCACCCATCAGCCAAGAGGTATCCCTGAGCCTCTGCTGCTGAGATGTGCACACTTCCCGTGGGAAGGGTATTTTGGGCACTCTGGGCAGAGCCTCTACCTGGGCCCTGGGCAGACTGCCATTTCTGCCCATGCATCCAATGGGAATACATCTGTGGGAACAAGGAGAGCCTCATCTCACTCCCCCAATGCTGAAAGTGACAGAGAGACACTCTAGAATCAGCAGAATGTCCGTTGACTCAGTGCACTCACTTCTGTGTATAGGATCATGGAGTCTTTACAGTAAGCTGTCATCTTCCCCAGGTACCTCAGTCCTGGAGAAGAGGAGAGAAAAGAGAGGAAAAAGTATCTCCTTGTTAGTTTCAACATTTTAAATGTAAGGTAGGATCAAGTTCTTGGAGCAAAAACTGCTTCGTCACAGATATTACTAGAAAAAAAAGTTTAGAGAACTAAATGCTTGTCCCCGTAAGTTTTGATTACTATAGCCTTTGGGTCAAATTATCTCATTAGATTCGAATAAATGTTTTCCATCATGAGCAAGGAAGGTTTTATACAAATTCTCTTTCCCAGAACTCTGGCGAATGAAATGGAAACTCCCTTCCCTGGTTATGGAAAACAAAAGCAAACCGAAAGCCCTCCCAAGCTTCATGTTTGCTGAGTACCCTCTGGCTTTGCTAGGTGGCGCTGTAGGCTAATGCATGGGTCATGTGCCGCTGCGGCTGCCTGTCTCTGAGGTCAGGAATGAAGAGAGGGAAGGAGACTGCACCTCCCTGAGTTGGCTTCCTGTGTGAGGATCTACAGATCAGCCGAGGAGGTGATGGAGGTGAGATCTGTTTCCTGGAGCCTGGCCTCTTTAGAAGCTGCCCTGTATCCCTCAGAACGCCTTTCATGGTCGTTCACAGCTGGCTGTGAAGGGAGTCTGGCCCTGTGTTTGGGCTGTTTTCTATTTTCCTTTAAAGCTTGCATTTACTTATTTGATAGGCAGAAAGAGAAACAGAGCTCTCCTAACCATGAGTCACACCTGCAGCAGTGCTGGGCCTAGGACTAGGGACTCAATCCAGGAATCCCACGTGGCTGCCAACTATTCGATCCAACGCTGTGGTTCCCAGCGTCTTGCACTATCAGGAAGCTGGTTTGGGGACCTGGAGTCAGGACGCAAACAATGCAGGTGTCTGGACACAGGATGTGCTCTTCTTAAACACTAGGCCAGTGCCTGGTGAATCTTAAACTTGACCCTAAGCGTTGCTGACTCTCGTAAATATTGCTCAAGAATTTTCAGAGGAAGGTCCAAAACTCATATTGAATGAAAAGAAGGGACCATAATTCAAAGGATTGTACCATCCCCTTCTCCTTCCCCATGAACAAGGTCAGTGTGTAGGGAAATCCCAAGTCCTGTGCTTGCCTGTGCCTCCAGATGTTTCCCAGCCTTGCCCAGGCCTGGGCCTGCCTTTCTCCATCCCCACAGCTCTCGGAGCCAGCTTCCTGCATAGGAATGGAAGCTCCGGGTGGAGGGAAGGGTGGGTGTCACGAGTCCCAGAAGCCCTGGGTGGTCTGGTGGGGATCCCAGGGGACCTGCTGACTGAAAGAATCCCCTTTCCCCTCCCTGCCAGAGGCCTGAAGCTCCCAGCACACTGGCTTCTTGGCCTCAGGACATTAAAGGCTCTTGTTAAAATACGAAGGTGATGGAAAGATTTTCACTGCACAGTTACGGGGTGATCCAGTGATCCAGTGCAGAATGGCACTGTTGCGGGAGAAGCTCGGGGAGGAGTGGGAGCCAGTCGTGGTCATGGGTGGAGTGGGGGGGAACACCAGAATGGAGCCAGCCTCCCTTATGTGGCTCCTGGCTCCTGGATCCCTCTACCTGCTCTGCTTGGCTGCAGTCCTGTGGTTGCCAGTGGATCCCGGGCACGCCCGGGAGTCAGGGTTTCTGCCCTGTGTTTCTCTGTGAACACTCCAGTGTGTCCCCAGGGCTCCTGGTTTGGGTTAGGACCCATCCCTATCCCATCTGTCCTTCTCTGAAATCTACTTCATGCCTGAGGGCAGCTCTGATGCTGGCCCAGGGCTGAGGGTACAAAATCATCTACATATACGGCCAAGGCAAAGCCTCATGGTACACAAGTTTGCACAACATGTGAGGCGTGAACAGAAATTGCAGTTAGTACAGCAAAGCAGCTCATGTGGTGAGGTCTTCAGAGTGTTTGCGGAAAATGCTAATGGAAAAAGCTGTTCATGAATTTATGCATTTCCAATTTTTCTGCACCAGAATCAACTTGTCTTTAATTCCACTTTTCCACCGTATGTCCCAGAAAGTAGGTGGAAAGGAGATAACATAAGAATAATGCACGAAACGATCAAAACAGGAAGGAGAATAAATGGTGGAATGATTTGTGAAAGACGTGTGTGTGTGTGTGTCCGCACACAAGAAGATGAGGATACGCAGAAAACAAAGAGGAGGAAGAAAGCCAGGAGAATAATGAGGCTCTGCTTATTTTGTGTGTGACAATATTGCAGACTTACTTCTTCTGAAGGTGCCCTGAACCGTTTATTTGAGCAGTGGAAGCTCTGCTCTGGTGCCACGGCCATCCGATGCATTTGTCTCTTTCAACCTTGAAGCCTCTGTCTGTCCTCCCCGCATTTGTCTCTGTCGTGGTAGTGGTGCATCTCTTGGCAGTAAACATCAGTAAACCAAAGTGCCATGAGTCATATTTTCAATTTTTAATTAAATCACAGCCTAGCTACAGTTTGATTTATTTGGGCCTGAATTAATTTAGACCCTGGTCCACATAAATTTATGGACTTTATCTAACTCAGCTCGTGCTTGTATAGATTGTAAAATCACCCTCATATCAAGCAGTGAGTTGTAGAAATGTAATTTCTGAGGGTGATGGTAATTTTGTTCTTGATGCTAGCATAGAGGAACTCTGTTGTAATCCTAAATGAAGAGCTTATGACATCATCTGAAGATACTGCTTTCCATATGTTTCCACCCCGAGTTTCAGTGATACGGCAGAGGCTCATTAAGAGTGAGTGAGACGTCCTTGTTCTCTTTCTTTCCCAGAATGATTATGGAAGGTCATAAATCCGTACAGTAAGTGTCCAACAAAAACTCATCTGCCTCACTCAAATATAGCGAGTACTATTTTAAACACTCAGAAATGTGAGTCACGCTGATACCGTGTTCCTAGAATTCCAATAAGAAATCATCGTGTTGAATTACTATTCCAAAGAAAGGGTCATAGCTTACAGGAAATGAGCGGGAGGTGACAGGAGGACTGGGTGGCTACAGAGAACATGCTGGCTGGGGAAGCTTGGCCGGAGCCCTGGCCCTGCGCTAGGGACTGACAATGGCCACATGGCAGGTGGTAAATGAGGCGCTGCACACTGCAGCCCAGCTTTAGCCAGACTGGAGGTGCAGGGATGGGGAGGAGTGAGGGGTCAGACAGGAGAGAGGAGTGCGAGGAAAGGCTGCTAGAGGGATGGGCAGTGAAGATTGGGGTCAGGGAAAGTGGCCAGGGGCAGCACTGAAGCTGCCCTTGGCTGTTGGTCTGCTAGGAACCCCACAGTCCATTTGCCTTCTTGGGCTTGTGGTTTTATGGAACTTCTGAGTGTTGAATATCATGGGATGCGGGTCCAGCACAGTTGCCTTGCGGTTAAAGTCCTCACCTTGCACATGCCAGAATCCCATTTGGCTGCCAATTCTAATCCCGGCAGCCCCACTTCCCAGCCTGCTCCCTGCTTGTGGCCTGGGAAAGCAGTCGAGGATGGCCCAAAGCCTTGGGACCCTGCACCCATGTGGGAGACCTGGAGGAGGTTCCTGGCTTCTGGCTCCTGACTTCGGATCAGCTCAGCTCTGGCCATTGCAGCTGCTTGGGGAATGAATCATCATTCGGAATATCTTTCTCTCTGTCTCTTCTCTGTATATCTGCCTTTCCAATAAAAATAAAGTAAGTCATTTTTTAAAAAAATCATCAGATGCACATAGTTGGCAATGCATGACTTTAACTTGAAACTCGTCTTGGAACCTTCAGAGGGCAAAATAATCTGATTCATTTTTCTGCAAAAGACAGCATGGAATGTGCTTTGTTGGGAAGAAGCCTGCATGTTTTAGCAGAGCTTAGATGGCGGTGCTCCTGTCCTCTGCGATCTGGGGAGACCGGAGCTTGGGGTCTAAGAGCAGACCTGCTGGGGGTGCTCCTGTTGCCTTTTCCTCTTCCTCGACTTATCAAACAAACCAGCAGGACACGAGCTCTCAAAATAGGATTACTTGTGCTTGTGAATGGTTTGATGAATCTCAAATGTTTGCGAAGCTCTTGAAGTCAAATCAAATCAACGTTTCATTACATGCTCAATGAACTTATTTGTCAGGAAGAAGTTGGTATTCTTCCCAGAAAGCTGGAAATAGTGGGTATCATACTTCCAGCAATTCCTGAAAATCCTCATGCATTAATAATTTTTCTGATGGGAGGGGCCGGGAGGCTCTTTACTGGTTTGCAAGAAGCATAGCTTTATCTCAAGAGGGTGCACTAAACTTCTTCACAGAACTCGCTTTGATGTGCCTTGTTGAACTTTTGAGTGGGGCTTGGCGCCAGGAGGGGATGAATATTGTATGATCCAACAGAGTGGCAGGTACCGCGCACCCCTTCAGGTTGAGGCGATCTGGGCGCACACCGAGGAAGGAAGAGGCATTGGCAGAACCGTCCTCCCTGCCCCGAGCCCAGGGTCCTGAGGATTGCAGCACGCCTGTGGGGAGAAGCAAAGTCGGTTCCGATAGCATCCTAGTGCCTCCTGCTAACCCAACACGAGAAAGTCCCATTTGCATTGATTAACTTTATGAAAATGACAGTAATGCTTAAAATGCGTGCTAGGACTCCAGGCCCAGGTTCAAAACCCAGCTCTATAACTAACTGGCTGTTTCAGCTTCCTCAGGGGCACTGCATCTGTCAACAGCCGTGTCTGCTGGGCTCACTACTGCCTTCTGAGGCTTTCTAAGTGTTTTGGCTATATCCTAGTAAGGAAATGGAGGACATGTAATTGATGCTTTGCAAATTTCCCACTATCATTTGTAGAAATATATATATATGGCACCCAGTGTGATGGCTCAGTTGCTAAAGTCCTCACTTTGCAAGTGCCTGGATCCATTGTTTTCTATTGGAAAAGCAGATTTATAGAAAGAGAAACAGAGAAAGATCTTCTGTCCACAGATTCACTCCCCAAATAGCTGCAACAGCCGGAGCTGAGCCGATCCGAAGCCAGGAGCCAGGGGCTTCCTCTGGCTCTCTCACATGGCTGCAGGGGCCTCGGTTTCTGTCCCAGGCCACAAGCAGGAAGTTGAAAGAGAAGTGGAGCAGCAGGGATATGAACTGGTGCACATGTGGGATCCCGGTGCATGCAAGATGAGGACTTTAGCTACTAGCTACTGCACTGGGCCCAAAAATAAAGTTAAAAAAAATTTTAAGATTTATTTATTTTATTGGAAAGCCAGATATACAGAGAGAAGGAGAGACAAACATCTTCAATCCGCTACTTCACTCCCTAAGTGGCTGCAACGGTTGGTGCCAAGCCAATCCAAAGCCAGGAGCCTCTTCTGGGTCTCCCATGTGAGTGCAGGGTCCCAATTCTTTGAACCATCTTCTACTGCTCTCCCAGGCCACAAGCAGGAAGCTCGATGGAAATTGGAGCCACTGGGATTAGATTTGGCGCCTATATGGGATCCTGGTGTGTGCAAAGCAAGGACTTTAGCCGCTAGGCTACCACACCAGGCCATAAAAATAAATAAATCTTAAGGAAAAAAAGCATATATGACATGAAAGTTATGGTATCATCAACATTCTTTCTACTTAAAACTGTGTATTGATAGTCTTGGTCTGGATCTTTTTGGAATCCACATAAGAGTTAAAAACATCATTAGCCTTTTGGGATCATTTGAAAAAAATCATTGGTTTGAAAGGCAGAGTAAGAGAGGAGGAGAGGGAGATTGACTTATCTTTTATTTGCTGGTTCACTCCCCAAATAGCTACAATAGCCTAGTTTGTGCCAGGCAGAGGCCAGGGGCCAGGAACTTCTTCCTGGTCTCCCACATGTATGGCAGGAGTCCAAGCATTCCAACTGTCTTCTGTTCCACACGGGATACATTAGCAGGAAAGTGGATCCGACGTGGGGTAGCCAGGACTCAAACTGGCCAATCCAATGCGAGATGACAGTGTTGCCAGCCAGGGCTTAACACACTGTACCACCGTGCTGGCCTCTGGAAGGTGTTTTACTGAGCAGCCGACATCACTGAGGTTGTATTACCAGGATCCTAGTAGAAAAGGCACAGTGGACTCTAACAGACACTAGCTTAGATCTGAGTAGGACAAAAGGGAGTTCTCAGAGGACAAGTCGGTGTAAAGATAATGGAACCTGGATGAGTCGTGGGCAGGGAAACCTAACAGAAGCAGGCCAGGCCTCAGGTGGGAAGATGAATTAAGGCAGGCAGGGTAGGGCTTCTTACTGTCTGCCCCAATGAAGGGGGAAGAGAGGCTTTTGCTGGCCTGGTTGTCGTTGGCATGTAGATAGCCCATGACCCAGCAACAGCTGTTGTGCATCCTGTCCTGAAAGCAGGAGGCCCTCTGAACTGCTCCTTTGTGCCTGGCTCCCAGCTTTGCTCACCTTTCTTGAAGTTTGTAAGGAAAACCTGGAAGTGAGCACAACACAAGGATGCACCATAGGCCTGGGAGGCGATGGGGAAGTCAGGCAGCCTGCTCTTGCACCCTGTCAAGGGTAAACTTGCAAACCTGGACATGTGTGTGTGTGTGCGCGCACATGTGTGCTTGCGACTTACACAGGACATTCTGCAAGGGAGTTGCTTGGGCCTGGAGTTTATACAATTACCTGTAGTGATAGTTCTGTGTATCAAGTTAGAGGGTAGCTTGAGGTGAAACTAACAAATAGGTGCGTTTTAGATAGGTAATTTGTCCTCCAGAATGAGAGTGGGCCTCAGCCAATCAAAGTCGAAGACCTGAATACAACAAAAGGGACAGTGTGAAAGACCAGGCTCCCCAAGCCAGAAGGGTTTCCCCACTAGTGCTTGGAAGGCACCATCTGCTCTCCCTGCTCCTCCGAGTCTTGAACCCGCCCAACGTATGGCAGATTTAGCTCACACCAGCCTCCACAACTGGGTGCACCACTTTCTTAGAATAACTGCTTCTTCATGACCATGCCACTCCAGCTGTAGGCTCTGTGTCTCAGGAGAATCCTGACCGATGCCAAGTCCCTCACATACCACACTAGTTCCCCTCACTGCTCTCCACTTCTCACAGTCGTCCTGCTCTCCCTTGCTGCTTGAAGATTGCGTTCCTGATGAAGCCCTCAGTGTCAACATCTGTGAAAGCAGTGAAGCAGAAATAGCCTTGGAGGCAGGAGAACTTCCAAGTTACCCAGTAGCAACCTCCCACCTTCAAGGGTGGCTCTGGCCAAGTTGTCCCATCCCGGGGAAAGACCATCCTTTGTGCTTCCTCCCCTCCACCGTCAGAACCAGATGACTTTCTGGATCTCACAAAATCCTGATGAGGCCGGAGCTGAAAGCTGTCCTCACCAGCACCCCAGCCATGGGGGCACTGAGTCCCTCTGGGAGGTGGAAGCCGGGACTGCAGCCAGCTTCTTGGCCAATTTTAAGTTGCCCCCACAATAAAGAGCTTGGCCTTACAAAAGGAACGACATTAAGAATTCCTGTAATGAAGACTTTGTCCCTGGAAGCCTGACCCATTGCAACTGAGCATGTTTTGCTCTGCTCTGTGCTGGTTATTTCAAAATGGAAGATAGCTGGGGGGCTAAAAAGGAAGCTGGAAATTCAACAATCCAAGCCCCCCAAAACACATACAACCAGAATGGAAATGAGTGGAGTTAAGCTAGCAGAAGGCTGTAGGGAGCTGTGGCAGAGAAGGGGCACAGTTGCTGTCGTTAATGATGTGGAGATGGAAGTAGGCTTTTACGAGATGGCCAGCATTGAGGTCTGGCCCGTGGCACTGGAGCAGGTGGAGTTGTGATGTTGCTGGGAAGATGGCAAGAGTCCTGGGGTCAGACTGTGGGTGGCAAGTGAGAGAAACATTTCTGAGGAAGGGCATTTCCCAGGGTAGGGCAGGAAGCCGAGCTCATATCCTGTTTCTTGGTCCATAGGTCAGAAGGTCTGTGTTTGAGTGTATCTCATGGACTGCATCTCTCCAAGCCTTAGTTTTGGATATCTGTAAAATGGGACCTTTAACGTACTGGGTAATTGGATTATTGTGTTAGGTCAATGAAGTATTGCCTGATAAATATTTACCTGGCACATTATGAATGATAGACAGCTTTACCAAATTATGATTGGGATGGGAGTCGTCACAAATCTGGTCAAGTTCAGACTTTCTATAGGATTTGTACTGGTGGAGTAAATTGTCTCACTTCTTTGAACCAGGGATATCCATCAGGTGTCAACCTGTTCTAGCAGGTGACTTTCTTTGGCTGCATATGGAAGTAACCTGGAGCAGAGTTGGAACATGTAAGTGTTGACATTTGGGCCACACCCCTGGACAATCAGATTTAATTGGCCTGGAGGAGTGCCTAGGCATCAGGAGTTTGAAAAATTCTCCAGGTAGTGATAACATCTGGTCAGGCTTGAGACTCATTTGTGTGTGTCCTTTCCACCCTACCTTGATGCTGTCCTCTGCTTGTTCCAGGCGTATTTGTTTTGTTTACTCAGCTAAATGGCAAGTCTTTGTGGGCTCACCTGTTTTGTAGCATGGAAGGCTGCGAGGCACAGGGAGCCAGAAGCAGAAAAGCCTGTACTGTGGTTTCCTAATTGGCTGTCGGGCCCTGAATCCTAAGTTTGAGCATGTACAATGTTCCAGACACTGTTCCAAGTATTTTGAATGCGTTAGTTCGTTTATTCCATCTGCCTGATGAGACAGGTTGAATTACTCTCCTCAGAGACACTGAGTGACTTGGCCAAGGTCACTGCACCATGCTTGTGGCTCTGAACCTTAGAGACCTGAACCCCCACCGGGAGCCACCCACCATCCTGGGCTAATACAAGGGAAGCTTCATTGTACTCTTGTCCAAGGGGAGGGACTGGGCTGTTCTTGAGTTTCCCCAGCCCCCTTGTGCTCACTTTGGCAGCACATGTACTAAAACTGGAACAATACAGAGAAGATTAGCATGGCCTCTGTGCAAGGTGACATGCAAATCCCATCCACCCTGTCCTGTTATTTAACAGTTCTGCATCCCCCACCAAGCACTCAACAGATAATACAGGAGGAGACTGGTACTATCCTACCTTGGACTGATGGTTAAGTCAGAGAACGTTGATTATTTTTAAATGTTGTAAAATGTGGGGCCAGCGTCATGGCGTAGTAGGCTACGCTTCTGTATGCAAGTACTAATGATAACAATAGCAACAATACACCAGAGAGCCCTTAATGTATATGATGTATGCATGTCATTTTTTGCTGTTTATATTAGATTTATTTATTTATCTGAAAGGCAGAGATACAGAGAGAAAAGCAGAGAGAGAAGACTTCCTTCTGCTGGTACACTGTCAAATGAATGCAATTGCCAGGGCTGGGCCAGGTTGAAGCCAAGAGCCTGGAATTTCATCTGGGCCTCCCATATGTGTTGGGGGCACTGATAATTTCCTGCCCTGTGATTGGCCCTTTGCCCTGATTGGTGTGCCTTGGTGCTGATTGGACAGGATTGACATATAAGCCGGGGGCTTGGCGGGGGAGGGGCTTGAGCATAACGGAATTAACGGACATAACGGTTTCAACGGAAGGTCTGAATAAAGCGCCTCTGAGACTCTCTCCAGTGTCGGGTGATTTCTTCCATGCGACGGGAGACCCCGATACATATGGGTGGCACAAGCTTCCCTGCATTAGAAGTGGAGCAGCCGGGACTCCAACCTGTGCCCATATGAAATGCCAGTGCTACATGTGGCGGTTTAACCCATATGCCACAGTACTGATTCCTAATCTGTAAGTTATTATTTTTTTTAAGATGCATTTATGTTTATTGGAAAGACAGACATACAGAGAGAGAGAGGAGACAGATTTTCCATCTATCTGCTGGTTCACTCCCCAAGTGCTCACAATGGTCAGAGCTGAGCTGATTCAAAGCCAGGAGCCAGGGGCCTCTCCCTGGTCTCCCGCATGTTAGCAGGGTCTTAAGGTCTCGGGCCGTTCTCAACTGTTCCCTCAGGTCTCAGGTGGGGAGCTGGATGGGAAGTGGAGCAGCTGGGACATGAACTGGCGCTCATAAGGGATCCTGGGTGTGCAAGGCAAGGACTTTAGTCACTAGGCTTCTATACCAGGTCCCATTTAAAAGATTTATTTATTTTTCCTGGAAAAGTATATTTTATAGAGAAGAAGAGACAGAAAGATGTTTCATTTGCTGGTTCATTCCACAAATGGATGCAGTGGCCTGAACTCGGCAGATTCAAAGCCAGGAGCCAGGAGCTTTGTCTGGGTCTCCTACATGGCTGTAGGATCTCAAGGCTTTGGGCCAAGCTTTGCTGCTTTCCCTGGCCATTAGCAGGGAGCCGTATGGTAAATGGAGCATCTGGGACATGAACCAGCACCTATATAGGATGTTAATGCTTACAGGGGGAGGATTAGCCAATTGAGCTAACATGCAGGTCCCAATCTGTAAGTCCTTTAAAAAAGACGAAGGTCGGCATAATAAGCCTCATCGTCTGGGCAGGGCTGGCAAGGTACAGAGCTTGTTTCCAAGCGCCTCGGATGTCAGGTGTCTCATGAAAGGATTCTAAGTCCTGATGAAAACTCGAATTCAGGGCTTCTTCAAGCATGGCATGTGCCAGAGGCAGAGAACGACATGTGTCTTTGGCCACAGGTACAAATGTGCCCCAAGTGCTCCATGTCACCAAGGTTGGGCACTGATGTCTCGAGAGGTGTGGCTCTTTTTGCTCCAAGACGTGGGCACGCCTCAGAAAGATGTTGTTATCAAGGCAGATGCTCCCGACTCACTGTTCCTGGAGAAACTTGCTGAGTATATTGTATCCTATGGCTCAAAGAGAAATGATTGTGAATACTGCATGTCTGAGTACTTGAGGATGAGTGGCATGTGTTGTGGTCTGACAGTAATGGATCTCATGGGACAACTTAATCGCATGAATAGAGAAGAAATTCTGACATTCACAAAGTCGTGCCAACACGAATGTGGTGTAAGTATTGGGCATGATCCTCATCTTTTGTATACTCTAAGTTCTGTCCAGATTCTTACGCTATATGATGGTATTAATAAATAAATAATAATAAGGTTGTGGAATACGTACAAAGTCGACAGAAAGATGTTTCATGTGCTGGAGACATTTGGGGTCCCATGAAGCAGCTGGTCTAAGTGGAGTTAACAGTCTGCTGGAAGTTCCAGCATGCACTGTGATGGTTATATCAGCATGCAGGTGCACTGGAGCAGAGGGGCCGGACTACGGGCCCGGTGTGATAGCACAATGGTTAAGGTCCTCGCCTTGAACACACCAGGATCCCATATGGGCACTTGCTCTAATCCCGGCAGCTCCATTTCCCATCTATCCCCCTGCTTGTGGCCTGGGAAGGCTTTGAGGATGGTCCAGAGCCTTGGGACCCTGCACCCACGTGGGAGACCCGGAAAGAGGTTCCTGGTTCCTGGCTTTGGATCAGCGCAGCACCGGCTGTTGCGGTCATTTGGGGAGTGAATCATCGGACCGAGGATCTTCTGCTCTGTCTCTCCTCCTCTCTGTACATCTGCCTTTCCAATAAAATAAATAAATCTTTTTTTTTTTTTTTTAAAGGGACTGAACACAGTGCAGGCCAGAGAGACCAGATGCTTCATGGGAAGTGAAGATCTATTAAGTGGGGAGAAATTGATACAGGATCCTCTTTTCGTGCGGTGGCAACATTGGCTCTACTGGGGAAGCTTGATGCTAATGATGTGGGAAAAGCAGTCGAATTTGCTTTATCTTGTATGAGCTTTGATGGTGGATTTGGTTGTAGACCAGGTTCTGAATTCCATGCTGGGCAGGATTCCTGGCTGTTACTAGTCAGCTATTTCAAGTAAATTCTGATTTACTTGGTTGGTGTTTTTGTGAACGACAGTTACCTTCAGACAGACTTAATGGAAGACCAGAGAGTTACCAGATGCGTGTTACTCATGGTGGGTGCTGGCTTCTCTAAAGATTATTGAAAGGCTTCATTGATCGTTAGAGAGAAATTGAGGAATTTCATCTTAGCATTACAAGATGAAGAAACGGGTGATTTGCCGACAGACCGGGAGACGTGGTGGATCCTTTTCATATATTGTTTGGAATAGCTGGATTGTCTCTTCTGGGAGAACAGGTAAAACCTGTTAATCCAGTTTTTTGCATGTCTGAAAAAGTGCTGCAGAGGGTGAATGTTCAACCTCAACTAGTAACCTAGACTCACTCATGGAAAAGTTACTTAGTGTTGTTTATATCCATGTCAATCAACTTGCTTCATCTGTATTTGATGTATAACAGCTACTGTAATTTTATTTGCAAGTTTTAAAATGACAGAGTACAGCCATGTATGCATAAGAACTGCATGTTGCCGTGCATGTTGACACTATTCTACGTCCAATCCAGTCTCTTGCTAATGTGCAGCTTGAGAGGCAGGAGGTAATGGCTCAGACTCACCCAGGTGAAACATGGTGACTGAAGTTTCTGACACCTGTATCTGGACTGGTCCAGCACAGGGCTACTGCAAGCATTTGGAGATGAAGCCAGTAGCAGAAAGATTCTGATATTGTGTCACTCTTCTTTTTTTTTTTTAAAGATTTATTTTTATTACAAAGTCAGATATACATAGAGGAGGAGAGACAGAGAGGAAGATCTTTCGTCCGATGATTCACTCCCCAAGTGAGCGCAACAGCTGGTGCTGCGCTGATCCGAAGCCGGATACCAGGTACTTCTTTCCATGTTTCCCAAGCGGGTGCAGGGTCCCAAAGCTTTGGGCCATCCTAGACTGCTTTCCCAGGCCACAAGCAGGGAGCTGGATGGGAAGTGGAGCTGCCGGGATTAGAACCGGTGCCCATATGGGATCCTGGCGTGTTCAAGGCGAGGACTTTAGCCACTAGACCATGCTGCCGGGCCCTATTGTGTCACTCTTTCAAATAAAAACATCTGTTCAAAAAAGGGGGAAAAAAAAAGAGGGGGAAAGGGGTGTTGGAGCTACTCACTGGGGACCAAGGGAGCTAAAACTCTGCAGTAAGAAATGTGGCTGAGGCTTAAGGCTTATGTGTTCTTACATTTGTGAGTTTGAAACTCATTTGTTTGTGATTACATTGTATTAGTGGATTTTTGGAAACTTAGAACAGTTGATTTTCCAGGTCACTAGGTTCCGTGTCTACAGACCCAACTGACTTCACATAGAAATATTTAAATTAGGGGGGCTGGAATTGTGATATAGCAAGTTAAGCCTCTGCCTGCAACAGTGGCATCCCATATGAGTGCTGGTTTGAGTCCTGGTTCTTCCCCTTCCAATCCAGCTCCCTGTTATGGCACCTGGGGAAATCAGTGGCAGATGGCCCAACTCTTGGGCCCCTGTGCTCATGTGGGAAACCTGGAAGGAGCTCATGGCTCTTGACCTCAGCTTGGCCCAGCCCTGGACCTTGCAGTCATTTGAGGAGTGAACCAGCAAATGAGAAATCAGTCCTCTCCTGCCACCCCTGGCATCTCTTTTGCCCCTTCCTTCTCTGTAACTCTGCCTACCAAATAAATAAAAATGAAGCTTAAAAAAGAAATGCTATAAGCAGTATCACAAATAACTCAACCATTGACATAGTGTTTGCATTGTGTTAGGTATTAAAGGTAATATGGAGCAGGTTTAGAGTATATGGCAGGATGTGTATAGGTTATGTGCGAGCAGTGCACCATCTTATACTGGTCTTAAACTTAAAAATCCATGGATTTTTGGTATCCAGACTGTTCTGGAACCATATTAGGACAAGTGTCCAAAATAAAGAGTGTGTCTTGCCTTGCATTTGGTGCTGGCAGGGACTTCTCCCAAGAGAAAAGCTAAGAACATTGGCTTGTGGGCACAGGAAGTTGGCTTAGTGCCTCTCAACATCCTAATGAAGGAGGCAGAAAACAGGATTGGCTGGGGGACCTGAGTACATAGGAGTAGACAAGAGGGCTTCCGCCATCCCCAAATGTACCCTGTAACGTGGAGATAAGACGTTGTTGCAAGGAATTTGGCATCAAACCTTGTTTCTTGCCTCACATGAAAGAATTTTCATGTGGACAATGTTAGTGTGCGTAGCGAGATTTATTTAAGAGAGTGAAAGAGGTCTCCTGCCATAGGGCTGGGGGGAGCTCCGAGGGAGGGTAGACCCGAGACAATGACAGAAGTGGTGTCTATTAGACACTTTCTCGGGGGTGGGGACATATGTCAGAGGGGAGAGAGGGGAACTCACGCTCAATGGGTAGTCTAACTCCTTGTCAGAGGGAATAACTGGCTGCCCCCTCCTCCCATTCTCAGAATAAGCCGAAATCTCAGGATGCACCTTTTTGCTTCCTCAAGATAAAAATTCAGAGATGGAAGACACATTGATCTGGTTAGAGATCAGTGGGACTGCATGAGCACTTTAAAATTTCAGGTAAAACTGTCACTCAGGGAGGTAGAATTCAAATCCCAGCAGCGTAATTCCTATTTTGGTAAAACCAGAAACCTGGAGCAACTCCTAGTTCCCAAGGAGGTGAAACTGAGGGGGCCAGGAGGAGGAGGGGCAAGATTGTGTATTTTCTAAAAGGGTCTGCACCAGGGACCAGAGGTCCTCTCTACCTGTTAGATTAGCCTGTCTGATTCTTCATAAAGCAGTGTTAGGGCAGGAAGGCGGTTTAAACATTGTCTGGTTAAGTCTCTGTTGCTACAGATTAGTGAAAAGAGCGTCAAAGCTCCAGTGTGTGGCCGAGGAGACCTTGCCTTCCAGGAGAAGAATCAGGTTTAGGGTGGGGTCTCTGCGGGATCAGCCTGCTGCTTTCCCCCTTATACCTCTCTGCCCCGAGGAACAATAATCTGACCTAAATTCACTGGCAGGTGTGTATGACTACCATAAACTCTTAGGTAGGTAATTACAGCTGGGGGAAATGCACCCAACTTAGGAACCTGTAGGTGAGAATGTCAAAGTCAAAAAGGGGGGCCTGGCCAGAAGAAGGAGGGCAGGTGGTGCTTATTTCTCTATCTGTTTATTAAGTTGAATCTCCAGGATTGAACCTGAAGCCGTCCCACCCAGGACACTAGCAGAGAGAGAAGAATGAATGTTACAAATGGACGCATTTTAAATGAACAACTGCCCAAATCCACTTCCCCTGTGCCGGGAGGAAGCTCCCTCAGGCTGGCCCCAAGTGGTTCCATCTCATTACCGAGAGCCCAATGCATTAGAACTGTTTCTGCTTCATCAAGAGGTTTTCAGTTACCTTCAGAGTCAACAGGAAATTAATGCGCAAGTTGAAAACTGAAAGAAGATCTGTGCCTCGCTGCAGGAGTCATTAAAGCGAAAGCCAATTTGGCCGGATGGCAAAGGAGGTTTTCAGTCGCCCACACCCTTACTTAATAACAAAGATTCCAAAACTAAAAGCGCTGGGAGCAGAGGCCCATTGGAGGTTAAGGTACACGCTGGCCTAAACCCTGAACCCGCCGCCGGTTGAGCATGCCAGCCAGGTCACCATCCAAACACTTCTCCCTTTGGGCTCTCAAAAAGCCCCTGGAAACCCAACTATGCTCGGCCACGGTCTATTTAGAACTTCCGGGACTTGTCTCAGATCACATCTCTGTCTTGTGCTGTTTCACTGGTCTGTCAGCTGTAAGTTCTTTGTGGGGAAGCAGCTTTGGTTTTTCTCTTTCTTTTTTTTTCTTCTCCTGTTTTGGAATGATTGTATTTATTATTGTAAGCCTGGGTGGAGAATGCACTTCCTTGCTTATCATGCCATGATAGAGAAATACTCAGCAGTCATAATACCTGGATGCAGTAGAGAACACACAGGTCTGCCTACCATCTAACCTTTGCTCTGACTTGAGTTCTATCTGGGGGAAACAGCTTCTCTTGGTCTTCCTTAGTGTGGGAGTATAAACCCTCAGACCCCAAATTAGACAAATGATAGAATGATGGTGAGAAAATTCTTCTCGACGTCTTCCACTTGTTCCGGACCTGTTGTTGTCTGCAGGATCCCCGCTCTCGCCTACCACTAAGTATCGGTGGAGAGAACAGATGTAGAGTCAGCATACGTCACCCCGGGTCAAAGTGAAGACCCTTGGAGCTGCAGATACCAGAAGCTAAGGCCAGTGACTGTGAGCAAAGCAGAAAGGTGACTGGGCAAGGATTTGATTTTCTGAAGACAGTTCCCAGCAGGACTCAAATGCCTGTGTGTGAAGTCAAGTGTGCATGCCTGTTTGGACAACTTGGCCTGGAGTGGGAGATTTCTTAGAAAACGCAATTAAGGCAGAGTGATGTCTGCATGGAAAGAAGAGTCTTTGGGGGCTAGGCTGACATCGTCACCTGGGCTTAGAATAACGTGGGCAGATTGCTCGTGGGAGATAGCACATTTTCGTTCTTACCCTGAGCCATTCTTGGATGAGTAGTAAACTTGAGGGAACTCTCATGTCCTTGTGGCATGAAACTTTCTGGCAACTTTGTTGATATGTTTTCAGCCATTTTTTTTTTAAACACTGCCAGACAAAACAGTGCAAGAGCTAGTCACTCTGTTCCTTTTTTTTTTTCTTTAGAAGATGGAAGTTTGTTTTATTGACTAAAATATCGCTAAATATGGCTTCTTGGTTCAGCTGAGCGTGGTACTTGAAGCTGTGGTGCCAGCCTTAGTCACCGTGTTCTTAAAGAAATATCTAAAATTAGGCAACCCACTCATGTATCTATCCAAATTCTACCTCCCAGAATCCCTTGGGTACCAGGGAGAGGAAGTTTCTCTCCCGACCGTTCATATGGTTGGAACGTTGTGATGTCGCCTTGAGGTTTCTCCTTTGGGATGACTAGTAAACATCACCTGTGAACTTACACCGCACCTCGGATTGCTGCGTGTCTCGTCCTCTCAAAATGATAGAATCAGTGGCTACATTTTGATGGGACTCCTAGACTTTGTATGAATGATTTTGAAATCCACCCAAAAGAAGGACTTGATGGGGATACTTAGGATTCTTTTCCTTTCTTTTCTTCTTTTAAAGATTTATTTATTTTAACTGGCAAGATAGATTTACAGAGAGAAGGAGAGACAGAAAGACCCTCATATATATATATATATATGTATATATAAAAATATTGTGGCTATATGTATATATATTTTTTAAAAAAGGAATAGAGGGAAATAAACTGGGGCAGGGGCAGCGGGAAAAAAAAGGATAGAATGTGTGCTCTTTTGATTCTGTCCATTAAAAAAAAAGATTTATTTGTTTTTATTGCAAAGTCAGATATACAGAGAGGAGGAGAGACAGAGAGGAAGATCTTCCATCTGATGATTCACTCCCCAAGCGGCCACAGTGGCCGGGGAGGGAGTTGCATGGGAAGCAGGGTTGCTGGGACCAGAACCAACACCCACATGGGTTCCTGGAACTTGCAAGGCGAGGACTTTAGCCGTTAAGCTACTGCACCAGGCCCGATTCTGTTCATTTTTTTAAAAAGCAATTTATTTATTTATTTATTTATTTATTTGGGAAGTACAACATTAGAGAGAGGGTGAAAGACATCTTCCATTTGCTGGTTCATTCCTCAAATGGCTGCAAGGGCCAGGGTTGGGCCAGGCCAAAGCCCGGAGCTGGGTACTGCATCTGGGTCTCCCACATGGGTGGGAAGGTCCCAAGCACTTAGGACATCCTGTGGTGCCTTTGCAGATTTGGACACTGAGCAGGCTGAACCAAGTGAGGCCTTTTCCTGCTGTGTCACAGCACTGTCTGCTTCTCTCTTTTAAAAAAAATATCTTTTTGAAGAAAGAGTGTCAGGGAAGAGAGAGAGGGAGAGGGCGAGATAAAGAGTTAGATGTATGCCTTCAATTGTATTGCAACACATCCTATTTTATCTGTAATTTTGGGAGGCATCTTATTTGTCATTTAGTTTTACTTGAATGATTTTAAGCATATAATCACAAGAAAACAGTAGCTGGTTGCATTTGAGGAGAGTAGCTGGCTCAGGATTGGTAGGGGAAAAAATGTTAGATTTTTCTTTGGTGGTTTTCTCTTCTGCATTACCTCTCTAAGCATTCTAAGAAGAATTATGTGGGAAATGAAATTATGAAAAATGTTTTTTTCTCCTAAATCTTCTATTTTTTAAAAATATCTTATTTAAAAGGGAGAGAGCATGAGAATGAGAAAGGGAGAAGTCTCATCCACTGGTTGAATTTTCAAATGCTCATAAGAGTGAGGTCAGATTGAAGCCAGGAGCCGCTGGGTGGCAGGCACTGCAATATTCCCTCCATCACCTGCTCCTTCCCAAGGTGAGAGGAAGCAGGAAGTTGAGTGGTCCCAGCCCCTTTTGATAGGGGGTTGGGGGGGGTCCTAAGTGACAGTTTAGCCACCGAATAAAATGCCCGTCTCAGCTAGTTGTCATTTTATTAACTAACCAGTCTGTCCCAGTTGACCAAAACTAGGAACAAAGTCACTGTTGTGCTTATCGCGTTGTGAAGCTTCTGGACGACGAAGGATTGTAAGCAACACCAGAATGCACTGCACATGTTGTTCTTAGCTGACCTTACTCCTAGCTCACCACATAATAAAATACTCGGAGCTCCGCATTCTGCTAGCTACTTGGGGTTTTGTTTGTTTGTTCGTTTTTAACCACAACTGAACTTTAAGTCTGGGAATAGATTCCAAGTTTCTGGAAATAGTCTGAAAGTAAGTGGTTCCCCATCCTTCTGTTATTACCATAGGTTAGATTTGAAGAGAGATTCAATCTCGAAACCTTCCTTGATTACTTTCTCTTCCTAGTTCCCCACCCCCCATATTCAATTAATGTCTGTTTCTTTTAAAAAATATCATGTCCTACTTTCCTGAGTACATTAACCACAGTAAATGAAACAAGCCCAGGCCGTCTTTGCCGTCCCTGTGCTAGTAAGTCCTGGTGGGCCAGCAGTGTGCAGTCCTTCCTAGCATGCCTCCTCCCCTGAAATGCTAATCCCGCAATTCCACTTCCCAGTGACTGGATTAGGAAGAAGCCTTGTGACCCAGTTCAAGGAAGTTTAAGATAATAATGCCCACCAGGAACCTTTGTGGATGATTTGCTTGCTCCTGAGAAAGGAAGAGTAGATTTTTTTCCCCTTTGGACATGACAACAAATTGTGCGGTGATCTCTCCTCCAGTGTGAGGCAGGTAGAGCCTTCGAGGGTGTTTCCTGCTGTGTGCCACTGGAGCTTGGGTTCAAACAATTTGAGTTTGTGTTCTTTGAGAACACAAAGTATCTCAACTGGTGCCTGTGTTTCTACCCATCAGTTCCCCACTCTTCATCTTACTCATGCCAGGTCGTCTCCCCCAAGCATGGAACCCCTGTCTGAGTTCATACTTTTCTAATCTTTGGTGTCAGGGGAATTGCAAATCAGCAGCCATGGGAGAAGATGATGAGAATGTGCAGGATTCCATAAACTTTGCTACCTTCGTGTGCTTGCCATTTAAAAAAAATACTGTTCCATTTGGTCATTGTCGCTCACTCGGCACCTCGTGTCAGGTGCTGTGCTGGGGTTAGGTTACATGGAGGTTTGAAAGGAATGTAAGTGCAGTGAAGGAGTCGGGCTGGCAGTACAGCTGCCCACACCGCGGGTCGCCCCTTCTCCTGTGTTAATAGACCCCAGTTTTGTTCTGCCAGCAATGTGCTCAGCTGGAGGAGTTGTTTTAGGATTTGTCCAACAGCCCACATGGGAATGAAACTTCCAAGGGCATCTTCTTAAGAGATTCTGGGGAGTGATTCTCCTTCTTCTATCAGGCATGAGCCAACCAGGTACTTCTTCACGTCTAGTTTTTTTTTTTTTTTTAATCTCAAAAGCCAAGTATAGAATCTCGCACATCTGAGGGGTGTCAGCCATTATTTCCATTGTCGTTAGGAGGAAATCTGTCACGCATGCCTCTTATGAATCCAATGTCTGTTGTTCCCTAAATGGAGTCTCCTGTATACAGAATTTACTTCTAGAACATCCTTTGCAACCCTGGCCCTCTAGTCTCTTATTATACTATTCTTACTGCCATGGACTATCTTTTCTTTCTATTCTTTTTAATCCAGTCTCTTTTAAGTAAGTTATTTCCCTCTGTCCCCAGTTTTTTTTTTTTTTTTTTAAAGATGTTTAAGGGCTTGTTGTGATGGCTCAACTGGTTAATCCTATACCTGCAAACCCTGGGGTCCCATATTCATGGGATCATGTCCTGGCTGCTCCACTTCCCATCCAGCTCCCTGCCTGTGGCTTGAGAAAGCAATGGAGAATGGCACAAGGCCTTGGGACCCGGCACCTGCATGAGGCACCCGGAAGAAGCTTCTGGTTCCTGATTTCAGATTGGCTCAACTCTGACCATTGTGGCCATTTGGGGAATGAACCAGTGGATGGAAGACCTTTCTCTCTGTTCCTCCATCTCTGTAAAGTCTGGTTTTCCAATAAAAAATGAATCCTTACAAATAGGTAAATTAAAAAACTATTTAATTATTTGCAAGACAGAATATTATATATAGAGAGAGTGCATCTGAATGCTGGTTCCCTTCACATATGGCTGCAACAGCCTGGGGCTGGGTCAGCTGAAGCTGGGATCCAGGAACTTCATCCAGATCTCCCTTGTGGGTAGCAGCCAAGCACGTGGGTTTTTAGTCTCATATCTAGGCGTATGTGTATTATGAGCATTCTCTTCACTTAGGAATTCAGGGAGTGACTTTGCCCTCACTTTCCTTCCCTTCAAGTCATTCTAGGAATAGTAGAGCTGGTCTTGCTCACATCCTTGCAGATCCCTGTAGCAGGGGAGACACCAGACACTGCCCAGTACTTGTACCACTAAGCATCATTGCAGTGTGAGGGAGAGTTGGGGCTCTTGAGGCAAGCAAGTTCTCTATAGAGAACTGGGGTTATTGACTGCCTAAGGAAGCCTAAGGGAGGACAGAAACTCGACATAGACATTTATGGACTCCGTGAGGACTCCCTGTCCTCTGGGGAATGTTCTTGTGGCCTGACCTCTCCCGACATCCCGTGAGGCTTACCTTCACCAGTCACAACACACAGGGCTTCCCTACTTAGGCCTGTCAGCCTCACCCTGTTCCCTGTGGAAAAACAACTCCGAGGCACCCCGGGGGAGTTGGAGCCCGACCTCACATCTTACCAAATTTTCCAGCTGGATGGACAACAAGCGCCACGAGGTTAAGCCATGTAACCCTAGGTTACAGAGTGAGTCAGTTGTTCAGCTATGTGGTAAAGTACAGGCCTGTTCTGGCTTCCATGACTTCTCTCTAACCAGCAGACCACATGGTCTCTCTTCTGCAACAGGATCAGCCTGTCTGCAGAGAAATGGAATTAAGCTATTAGCAAGTGGTTTCTGACTGCTGCAGAAGCACCGGCAACAATAGCCACTTCTCTATAAGAGAACTGTTTGTTTTGGCAGGGTTTCACGATATTACACATTCCTGCCACTTAATTGTCCTTGCAAAGATAAACAAAGACCTTATGAAGCAGCGCTGGGAGCTGTATAACAGCCAACCAAGAGTTTGTTAAATGGAGGAAGAAGAGGAGATTGGCTCTGTATAGCCAACTGCACTATATGGCCAGCCATCTCCTGAAGTGCTTTGTCCCTGCCCTTCAGCTCTCAACTCCGAAGGAAAGTTTAAATGTACATCTTAATTCTTGATATCTTAGTATCCATTGGCTTCCTGTAACCTTCAGAGGTCCTTGGTAAGTTCAATGATCACACAAATTACATCATTATGATGTTGATGGGGACGGTGAATAGATGTCTTCAGATATCTTAGTAGAAGTTGATGGAGTTCCTTATTAGCTAATAGCTTAGCAGAATAGACGTAAGCATGAGTTCCCTGATAAATGCAAGGAAAAAAATAATAAAGCACAGCTATTGGTACCCATTTTTCCTTCACTTTTTCTGTTTGGAGAGCTAGGTCAGATGATAGAAAGATGAAATGTCCATTCCTGTTCACAGCTAATTAACAATGGAGCAGAAGGTGAGATCATGCCAGTTTTAGACATGGTTAACAGATGCAGGCAGAAAATATCATTTGATGGCTTTCCTGGGTCTTTGTGGACATTGACGATTAAGTTAACTTTTGGATTTTCATTTGGTTTTGAGAGAATGCAACAGAGGGAGGAAAGGTGAGATGAGACAGGAGGGAGGGAAAGAGTGAGGAAGGAAGGGAGGGAGGAAGGGAGAGAGATCAGTTCCCCAGCTTCTGGTTCAATCCCTTCATCCCCATGATGTCTGGGACAAGGCCAGATCAAAATGGGAGCTTAGAACCCAGTCCTCCTTGCCCAAGAACTTGAACCCTACTTGCTGCCTCCCAGTGTGTCCATTAACATGCAACAGGAATTAGGAGTGCAGCCAAAACTTCCACCCAGCCTGTGGGATATGGATGTCTCCTCTAGGTCAAGGAGGAGGAGAAGAATGAAGTCCGTCTTGGCCATACTTCAGAATTTCGCAGGAATGACGTGTTTTTCAGGTCCCACATATTCTGTCTAGAAACCCACGATCTTTGAAGAAGCCTCTTTATGAATATGGAGTTTGAGTAAGAAACGAGAACTAGAGCTCTCATCTCAAACCAGTAGCTGCTGATTTTCTGCTGAAGAATGTTATAAGAAGAGAAATCAGGGAGGTTTTATTACAGCAAAATTACCTTTCACCCATTGAATTACTCATAAATGTGTATAAAGTACTACATGGTACGAAAGAAAAGATATTTTGTGAGCTTTATCAATTGATTGCCTGAAAAAGGGGCATCTGGAGATGCGAAGGACCTACGACCTGAAGGAACCACTGCTTTCTGCATGCTGCTCGCTTTGTCTGGCACACCATGCTGCCCATCCTTGTGCAACTGTCATCCCTTCCAACAGCCACCCGTGGTTCTCTCAGTTTCCTACGCCTCCTCTGCGTCCCATAGCCCTTCTTGGACTCAAAACACATCTTCGTGGTGTTTTATTTGTAATGGCCCTGTGTAGAACCTCCTAATCCTGGCCACAACTCTTCAGTATAAAGATACTACCTAAGTTGCATGTTACCCTAGAGCCTAGCTAACATGACTTTTGCAATCAAAAGGTTTTTAAATGAAAGAATGCAGTGATCACCGTCGTGCAAAGAAGGGCACAGGAAAAGCATTTTCATGTGTAGCTGGAGTGTTGTATATTAGTTTTCGGTCACAAATGACCACAAAGTAGGGACTTATAATATCAAACATTTATTTTCTCATGGTTCTTAAGATCCAGAGTCTGAAACCTGTATCAGTGTGTAGAGATCAGCGCTGCTGGGTGCCATGAGCAGTGCAGTGCTGTCTCCAGAGACTCAAGTTGGAATCGCTTCTTTGCACTTTCTACCTGCTGCTGGCTGCCAACTATCCTTGGCTTGTGGCCAGGTCACTCAAGGCCAACACCTCCAAATCTCTGCTCTCTTTGCATTGCTGCTTTCTTTTCCATCCTGTGTCATGTCTTCCTATCTCTTAAGGATGTGATAATATTTAGGGACCACCTGGAAATGCTAGGATAATCTTCCTAGGTCAAGATCCTTAACCATACCTGCAAGGACTTTGCAATATAAATGAACACTCACAGGGATTAGAACATAGATATTCTTGGGGTGCCCATTTTTCAGTCTACTACATGAAGCTAAGAAGGAATAACTTTTTTTTTTCAGGAGTTGGTAGGAGGAGGTAATTTGATGAAGATTAATATAGCTGATAAAATAATGAAACGTGTGAATAGGGGGGTGTGACATGGTGGCTCAACTGGCGCATCCTCTGCTGCAGGTGCTAGCATCCCCTATGGGTGCTGGTTTGCTCTAGCTCTCACTTCCAATCTAACTCCCTGCTTATGGCCTGGGAAAGCAGCAGAGGATGACGCAAACCTTGGGCCCTGCACCCATGTGGGAGACCCAGAAGAAGCTCCTGGCTTCTGGTTTCAGAGCAGTTCAGGTGCAGCTGTTGTGGCCATTTGAGAATTAAACCAGTGGATGGAAGATATTTCTTTGTCTCTCCTCTCTGTAAACCTGCCTTTCCAATAAAAATAAATCAATCTTTAAAAACAAAGTGAGAATGAAGAACTAAATAGAGAAGAAATTAAAAACGGTCTAGGGAAGCACCCTGCATAGCCCAATACAATATTACAATATTACAGCTGTTACAATATTAATAGCTCAAACATGGTGGTCCAATTTCTGCTTAGAATCTGGTGCCACCATATTTAATTTCTCTGTGCCTCAGCAACCTAATGTTTAAAATGGGATTAGGACTAGAATTTCAGAGGGTTATGGAAATGGGGCAAAGAATCACATATTTTTCAAATTTGTTTTATTTATTTGAAAGGCATAGGAATAAGCTCTTCCATCTGGCTTACAAATGCCCTGCCCCAGCTAAACTGGACTGGGCTGAAGCCAGGAGTCCAGGAGTCGGGTCAGGACTCTCCTGTCAGTAACTGGGACCCTCTCTCCTTGAGCCATCATCTGCTGCCTCCCACAGTACTCATCAGCCGGAACCTGGAAAAAGGAAGCAGTGGAACTTGAAGCCAGGCACTGTCACATAGGATGCGAGTCCCAAGCAGGATCTTAAGTGCCGTGCCAAATTCTGATCCCTAGGAGAGTTTGTCTATTCTTATTGTAGGGCCATGAGAAATCTACAAGTGACAAAGTAAGATTTTTGAAAAAAAATAGAAAGGGGATATTTGTAGCAAGTATACATAGAAAAAGAGGACTTAAACATGATTGGTCAAGAACAAAGAGTAAAGAGTGAAACAATACATAGATGATAAAAGATGTTTTAAAAAGAAAATTAAAAGGGCCCAGCACAGTAGCCTAGTGACTAAGTCCTTATCTTGGCATGCGCTGGGATTCCATAGAAGTGCCAGTTTATATCCTGGCTACTCCCCTTCCCGCTCCCTGCTTGTGGCCTAGGAAAACATTCGAGGACGGCCCAAAGCCTTGGGATCTTGCGCTGGTGTGCAAGACCTGGAAGAAGTTCCTGGCTCCTGGCTTCGAATGGACTCAGCTCCAGCTGTTTTGGCCACGTGGGAAGTGAATCAGTGGATGGGAGATCTTTTTATTTTTCCTTCTTTCTGTAAATGTGACTTTCAAATAAAAACTAAATAAAAATCTTTTTTTTTTTTAAAAGCAAATTGAAAACATTTGCCACCACAAATTTGAGGTGGATAAGGGTAAATATGTTGCATATCAGAAGAAAGACCAAAACTGTAATTGAGGATATCAACAAAATTGCAGGAGGCAGAAAGGAATGTCCCAAGAGTAGCAGCTGTTCTTTATGTATTCATGTGGTTGGTACTGGTTTCCTTTTTTCCCCCCTTGGATCATCTGTGTCTTTACTGATGTTTTGCCTATTCATTAATGAAAATATCTCTGCTGACTTATCAATTTCTCTGTTTAATTATGTCTGTGTTTACCCAGTATATTTTGAACAACTTCTGTTAGTTGCATACATACCTAGGGTTGTCCTCCTGGGCCCGGTGTGATGGCTCAGTGGCTAAATCCTTTAAAATTACAAAAATTTATTTTAGTGATGTTTACGTAGTCAATCAGGATGGGAAGGATCTAGAATTAGGGAGAAATGGGTGTGATCATTGTTTCCATGTTTTCTATTTCTTCTTCCCATTTCTTGGGGGTCGTGGGGAGAGAAAAGAAGATAAGCCATACCCAGCCTCCCTGCCATCCCAGTACCTGAGGATGGGGAAAGGTCATCCAGTGTCAACCCAGGCTCACAATAGTGTATGTTCTGAAGGTTCTACCCAGGTGGAGGTGATAGTTTCAAAATGCTGTTGATCTTACCAATATATAGATGAGGAATCCCTTCCAAAGTCCATTGGCCATTGGCTAACATCATTAACCTTATAGTTTGCAGTTGTCCAGATATTTACTGCCATTGTTTGGCTGGGATAGTTGTCCATATATTCTGTTCTCCATTCTCTGCTGTGGCACCAGATGTCTTCTGCCGGCCCCAATGAGCTACCAAACCACCATGGTTTGCCGTTCAGCATTCCATCTTCTATACTGTGGAGGACCAGTTCTCCTAGGTGGGCTCATGGACCTGAGTCAGGTGACCTGGGCCATGTTGGGCCCCCCCCCACTCCCAGGGCTCATGGACTAGGCCCATACCACATGCATGGGTTTGATGACCTTGACCAGGAGACCCAGACCCCTCTGGGCCCTCCACCTCTGGGGCACACGAATCTAGCACCCACCACACAGGCGGGCCCAAGGACCCTGGACCAGGAGACAGGTCCCACTGGACTCCCCACCTCCAGAACTCATGGACCCAACACCCACTATGTAAGTGGGCCCTAAGACCTGGATCAGAATTCCCAGGGCCAGGCCAGACTTTTACCCCTGGACTCACAGTTCCAGCACCCACCTCATAGATGGGCCCAAGGTTTCAGGCCATGCAACCCAGGACCACCCTGGGGCTCATGGACCTTGCCCCCTCCATGCAGGCATGCTCAGTGACCTGGACCAGGAGACCCAGGTCACACTGGACTCTGCAGCACTGGGGCTCACGTGCCTGACACCCACTATGTAAGTGGGCCCTAGGACCTGGGCTAGAAGACCCAGGGTCAGACTGGACCCCCCACATCTGGGGCTCACAGTTCCAGCACCCACCTTGCAAGCAGACCCATGGTCCCAGGACATGAGACCCAGGTCCCACTGGACCCTCTACCCCTGCAGTTCATGGACCTGACACCCACTAACTCCAGACTGACATGGCTCATCTTCCTCAGCATCCACCTCAATCCAGCTTGCCCCAGTTCCAGCTTGTGCTGGTTGGTGCTGCAACCTAGCCTTTCCCAGGCAGCCCCCAGTCCCAGTTTGAGTGTGAACTGGCTGGTGATGTAGCCAGACTCATCCCCTCACACATCCCATCCTGGTTCTCAGATCTGCAAGTGAGTGTTATGAACCGACCTGACCCAGCCCATCCCTGACCTGACCCACATGTATGCCGGCAGGTACTATAACCTGTTCTGGTTTGGGCTGTTCCTTACCTTGGTTCTTGCACATATCTGCAGAGACTGCAACCTGACAAAGTGGTTCACCAAACTTCTCTACCTGGTCTCCTCCTAGTGGCAGATCTTGTGCATACTGGTGCGTCCCTAGCCCAGGTTGACTTTGTCCACCTCTTGTTCTGGCAGGAATGGTGTCCTTGCCCAATCAGCCCATACCCTTTCTGGTTCTTGCTGTTGGGTGTTACAGTCCATCCACACTTAGTTCATATGCAGACACAGTTCTCACATGGTTCAGTGGGAACCGAGACCTAGCCCAGCCCGTTCTACACCCAACCTGACTCTCATGAGTACCAGTGGGTTCTGGAGTCTAGCCCGGCCTGGCCTTCCCCAGACCCAGACCCTGCCTGTGCTGAGGGAGATTGCAGGTGTATTCAGCCCAGGACATTACACCAATTCTGGCACTCATATTCACCAATGGATATTCCAGCCCAGCCAGGGCATCCCCTTAGTTCCCCAATGGGGCCTGCTATTTCATTACCTGATTTTTCATTTGTTTCCTACATTCTTCATTTATTGCCTTCAAAATTATTTGAATATTTTAAATTACATTTAGCTTTTTTTTGCTGACTTTTGGTTATACTTTTTTTGCTTTTATTGTTAATTTATTTGGAATGCAGAGTTTTTACAGATACAGTGGAAGGAACAGAGAGAGAGAGAAGGAGAATCTTCCAACTACTGATTCTGTTCCCCATGACTGGGCCACGCTGCAGCCAGAAGCCTAGAACTCCATCTGTGTCTCTCACATGGGTGGCCGGGGACAAGGACATGTGTCATCTTCTGCTTTTCCTGGTGCCATTTGCAGGGAGCTGGATTGGGAGTAAAACAGAAGGGACCTGCCCACAGGAGATGCCAGCCTCGCAGTTGGTGGCTTCACTGCTGCCTCACTAGGTGGGCCTGCCTTTTCTTCTTGTGGTTGACTAATAGTTATGGTCTGTATCCTTGTCTTTTCACAGTTAACATGAGGACACGGAAACACTTTGTGTATAAGATGGAAAAGTCAAGTTGACATGCAAAGCCATATCAACTACTGCCCTACCCTTTGTGTTTTGGTTATTTTATGTGTTAGGTATGTCTATATTATAGATGTTAATGTTGCACTTTTTTATCCTTTATTTAAAAAAATCAAGAGAAAAAGGAACTTTTTCTTTTATTTGCTCAGCTGTTTTTTGCAATTTCTGATGTTCTTTGTTTTCTAAAGATGCAAATGTCTATCTGGAAGCTTTTCCCTTCAGCCTGAGAGAGTGCCATTAACCTTTCTTATGGGACCGCTCTGCTGGCTGGGAGTTCTCTTAGTTTTCTTTTATCTGGAATTGTTTTTATTTTGCCTTCATCTTTGATGAGCATTTTTGCTGGATTAAATGTTCTGTGTTAGAGAGGTTTTTTTTTTTTTTTCCCCCAAGATTTTATAAGATTCTCTTCCCCTCTTTTCTGGCCACCCTGGTTTGTAATGAGAATTCTGTTCTTAATCAGATTCTGTCCCTCTGTCTATTAGAAGTCATTTTCTTTTACTGCTTCCAAGGTTTGCTCTTCATCACTGGCCCAATAGCTGAATTGTAATGTGTTTCATTGTTAATCTTCATGTTGACTCTGATTGTTGTTGACAGGCGACTCTGTAAATTTCTGTCTTTAAACAGATTTGGACTACTATGGCCATGCTTTTGTCTGCCCTGCTCTTCTCTGAAAGTGGCTCCGTGTTAAACCATCTGACATTGTCTGAGCAGTCCTGGGGTCATTTTCTCCTTCCATCCTACCCTCCCCACCTCCGCCCCCGTTCATCTTGGAAATTTCACTGATTTATTTTCAAGTCCACTTACTTTTTTTTTTTTAAATTTCCCTCTAATTACTCAGTTCAATTCAACACTTAAAAACATTTTATGTGTTTTTTTAGTTCTAGAATTTCCATTTGCTTCTCTTTATTAATTAACTGTATCTCTTGAGTTTGCTTACAGTTCTATTCATTGATAGTGTATTTTGCTTTATTAAAAATAGCTGAAAAGCTGCTTCAAGAATCTTGTCCATTATTTCAACATCTGGTTCATCTCCAGGTCAGATGCTGTTGACTGTTCTCTTGGGATTGGGTTGCATTTTCCTGAAGCTTCATATGTCAAATTATTTTGGATTGGGTCCTGTATATTATGAATGTGAAGTTAAGAAAATTCTGATTTCTGTTCACTATTTTCCTATCCTGTGTTGTTTCCTTTGCTTTAACAAGCCATTTTCTTGGCTAGCCTCAAGGTACAACTTCTGTTTCTTTGGGCAGCAGCTCTGGTCTTGAGCCAACTGATTCGGTTCCTCAAGTGGCTTTGTTCTGTTTCACATAAGCTGGGCTGAGGTAAGGGTGGGAAGAGTTTAGGATTGTTTTCCCATCTTTTTTCTCTTCTGTGTTTCTTTTACATGATTCTGTAGTAGCTCCCCACTGTTACTTTTTGATTTTACCCACTAGAAAGACTGCAGGTTTTCCCACTAGTGTTCTAAAGTCTCACATGAATTTCACACTGCAAGTTGCAGAAACAGAGACCTTCCATCTTGTTCTTTTTTTTAAGATTTATTTATTTTTATCGGAAAGGCTAATTTACAGATAGGAGACGCAGAAAGACCTTCCATCCACTGGGTCACTCCTCAATGGCTGCTGTGGTTGGAGCTGAGCTGATCCAACTCCAAGAGCCAGGATCCAGGAACTTCTTTCAGGTCTTCCACACAGTTGCAGGAACCCAAGGACTAGAACCCTTCTTTACTGCTTTCCAAAGCCATAGTAGGGAGCTGGATAGGAAGTGGAGCAGCTGGGACACGAATTAGTGTCCAAGTAGGGTGCTGGTGCTTGCAGGTGGACGATTAGCCTGTTGAGCTCCTGTACTGGCCTTGGGACCTTCCATCTTCCTGCCTTTCTTTTGCAAGCATTCATGCCCCATGAGAATCTGCCTGCTCCTGTGCATGCTCCAGTGGGTTCAGGAAGCTGCTTTTATATTAAATCTGCTTTTTCTCATGTCTTCTGAGACTCAACCCACCATTGTCATTATGGCTTCTTAGAACCTTCTGCTTTGAATTCCTGCTTTCAATTCAATTCTTCCCTTTTTCATCTCCCTTGATACTGTTTTCTCCTCTGTTTTGGTTCACTCCAGGCATAGACTCAAGGATACTTGAGAAAATTTACCCAAAAATCAAATTGAAAGATAAGTTTAGGAACTGGCATTGCTTAGGAGGCCTGCATTCCACACCAGAGCACAGGGGTACAGAGTCTGGTTTCTTGCTGATGCCTCCTCTTGTAGTCATTCTCACCCATCTTCAACAGTTGAGCTTCATTTCCCGGCTTGTCATTCTGCCTCCCTCCATGGCGCTGGTAAGCTGTTCTAACAGCTCCAGACCCACTCTTGCTGTGAGCTCCCTGGTATGCTGGAGCAGGGACTGGGCTCTTCCAACCTCGTGTCTGCTTTTCCAGCCAGCTCCCTAGCCAATCTTTGCTTGCTTCTTCTTCTGGCTTCCTGTTGTCACGACTAGGTAGTAGGCCTTCTCTTGGCAGGGGCATTCTCTTTCTAGAGTAGCAATGGCGTCCATTTTGTAGCTTTTCCAGCACTCATAACTGAACTCACTGCTCTTCTCCAGGGCGGCAGCCCCAGAGGGCAGGAGGTCTCCCAGTCTTAGGAGATCCAGCTCTGAGCTCTGAGATCCTGGCACTGTTTCCATGGCATCAGGCTCCTCTCCCTTGAGCCTCTAAGCTCCACTCATTTCACTTCTCCCTGTTCCCCCTAACAGAGCACTTCCTACAGCAGCTACTTCTGTGATGCCTTTGTTTTCTCTGTTTGCTTCTCAGTAACCTGGTTAGTAATCCTTCATCTTAAATCTTCTGTCTACAAGACACAAGATGCTTTCTGTCTCATGAACCCTGGCTATTACAGCCCTGCTCTTTTCTTCCCGTCCAGATGAAATGCCAATCAAAGCACATTCTGACATCCTTTAAAGCTTTAAGATGCATCTCCACCTACTTTGAATTTTTCTTTAAAAAATTTACATATCCTACTGTAGTTTTCATGAACCAAGTATAATTAACAGCAGTTTCATAATGCCTCGAGTAGTTTGCCTGTATCCACATGCTCTTGATTTGCCTAATGGACTTTTGATGTCATCTGTCAACATCACTCCCAGATGTGGACTGGGAAGAGGGACCAGTCATGGAGGGATGGTTACTGCTGCAGGTGAGGCTTCCAAATGAACCAGGAAAATGACCTTGAATTTTCACGGATGCCAGGGCTGCCTGGAGGAAGAAAGGAATCTAGAAGAAGCTGGGTGCCAGGGGTAGTGGGAGGACCTGGGAGCTTGTTTGTGTGCACTGACAGCCGCCATGCTGCCCTGCAGAATGTGAGGAAGGGCTGTATCTTCATTTCTCATCTGTATCCAGGAAGCAAACCAGAAAAGGGGACCACAGACAGGAAGTACAGGAACAGGGACTTCTGACATGGGCCCCCTTCCCCCTCCATTCCTGAAGTGTGATCCCTTCACTGTGCTCATCCTGCAGACATAAACCTCCATCGCTTTCGTAGGAGTCACCCACTCCTCCCCCGCCAAATGGTGACTTTCCTAATTAAAGTCTCGGGAATTCATTTATCTCCCCGAGATTCCCCAAACATGAAGAATTTCCTTGGACTTATCTAAACACTGTCAGTCACCCATAGCCTCGAGGACCTCCTTGCTCCATGTTCAGAACATAACTGAAATTAATGGCACAATAAAGATGCCAAAACTCTGGTCTTTGTTGGAGGCAAAAGGCAAGGACATGAAAAATGATCACCCTGACTTCCTAGCTGAGCTGGGTTATATTTCAGTCCCTGCAGAGGAGGTGAACGTGGGCCTGCTGATGAGAAGACAGCAGAGCACCATCCTTTTTCTTACAAACGTGTGTCTTTGTGAGCTAGCTCCTAGGCCACCCTCTCATCAGATGGGAGAAACATAGGCTACCAAAGCATTGGAGGTAGCCTGAGTTGGCTTTGGAGATAGTCAGTGATGCACTAATCATTAGAATGCCGTATTTACATATTCTCATTTTCTCAAGCATATTGGATTAGCTGAGGCCTTCACGGCTTAATTAGAAAGACATTGACTGTTTCTCTCTTTCTTGAAGACCCAGGCTATTCCAGAATGTGTTTCTTGGTTACTTTCCAGGGTTTATGGGTTGCTCAGTACTGGTGCAAGCCACAGCGTCGGAAGGCCAGGCCCTCTTCCCCCAGAGGTCACTCTGCTGGATTCACAAGAAGACAGGGAAGATGAGGGTTTGCTCTGTAGTTCCTAGTGGTGTGACCTGGATAAGTGAAACTCTCCAGAGTTCCAGTATCCACATTTGTCAAGTGGAAATGAGGATGACAGATACCTTCTTTTCCTATAATGTTGTGAAATAAGTTTTTTTTTTTTTTAAAAAGTGCACACAACTAGGTACAAGGAATCTTTATAAAGTTCCTAAAAAATGCATTTAAAAAAACCCTATGAGTGGATCTCAGAGATAAACTTATCTTTTTGCTCTGCTGTTCCAAAAGCTTTTTGAAGTATGTTTGTATCTAGAGAGGATTGTCAGAGAGAAGAGACAGAGAAAGATCTTCCACCTACTGGTTCATTCCCCAAGTGGCTACGATGACTGGAGCTAAGCTAATCTGAAGCAAGGAGCCAGGAGCTTCTTCTGTTTCTCCTACATGGGTGCAGGGTTCCAAGGCTTTGGGCCATCCTCTACTGCCTTTGCAGGCCACGGAGAGCTAGAAGGGAAATGGGGTATAAACTGGCACTCATATGGGATTCTGATGTGTGCAAGGCGAGGATTTAGCCACTGGGTCATCACACTGGGCTCTCTAGGCAGTTTTTTAACTTTGTCACAGTTTAGCCAACCCCCACCCCACGAAAAAAAGAAAATTAATTCCTTTTCCTGCCTCCCTCAGAAGAAAATTATAGAAAAGCAATACCAAATGAGCAGAACTGTAGTTTCCAAAGTTCTTTGTCCAGTGAGTCAGCAGTAACTGCTCCACCACAAAAGCAAGCACAGACCCCTGGTGGAGCTGGGATCCCCTCATCTGACGTCTTTGATGCACAGCAAGGCCCAACCTGAGTCTAGCTGAATGAGGCTCCCTCCTAGGTCTGTTTTAGCATCTCTACATTCCCAAGCCCCACAGCAGCAGAGCTGGGCTTCTACATTCCTATCTTTTAAGCACAATCCCCAGCCCCTTTGCTTCTCTGTATTCCACCTCTTCATACAGAGGGTGCATTCATGCAAATAAACCTAACTGGGTGTTGTCATTTGATTGTAGATACTACTGTGGTGTTTAAACCTTTTTTTTGCATGTCCAGACCAAAAAGTTAAATGAGACAGTATTTGTTGTAATATTAAGTCCATGCTGCACTTTATGTTTTAAATACCTTTGTTTGGCATTTGCTGACATTAATAATCAAGGCATTCCTGGCTCATGCACTCCTTGGAAGTGGAACTGTGTTATTTTCATAAATGTATCATCAATAAGCATGGAAATGCTCCCCTCCCCCCCAAAAAAAAACTCCAGAAAGATTGCTCAATTTCACGTTTAAACCTCTGAGTGAGCACATTTAACTGATAAAACTTCATTCATATCCAAACTCAACTGCAAGCAAATCTGAAAATGGAGAGATGTGCTTTTTAGCGATTCCCGGTAGATCTGCTCTCAACCCCCTTGTCAGCCCAGCGACATCTGACACAACTAAGCCCCTTTCTCTGTCTTCTGTAATATACAAATCTCCTGGATCTCCACGTATCTTTGTGGGCTCTCTTTTATCAATCTGTCTTGGGGTTCTTTTGTCACAGGTACCTTTTGGATGATTCTATTCCTTGCATTTATGCCTCAGGCACACTTTCTTTTTCACCCTGTGTTCTTGTGTCCATGTGCCTACTGTCCTCTGTTGGTGCCCAAGTCTACATCTCCAATATATATTGTTCTTTGAGTTTCACACCTTTATAGATAACCTTACTAACGTTGTGTATTCAAAGGAGAAATATATCCAACATGTTTGATAATAAATCCATTGAATTTTCCTCAACGTGTATCCTTTTTTTTCTCTCTTTTTCATTATCTATCCAGTAATCCAACCAGAGATGTCTCCGAGGATCCCAACTTTTTCTTGGTGGCTGGCTTCTAAGAGGCAGGAGGGAGTTGCCAGGTCAGGTAAGGGCTGTGCCTGTGATTATCACTTCTGTTGAAGTGGGTTATTCAACATAGTCATATGGTTCTCCCAGATTCAATGGAGCGGGGCAAGTGACTAACTTGTGATGGAGGAGTGTCTGATTCATATGATGAGAGAGTGTGTGGAAAGGGGAACATCATCAGGACTATTTTGGAAAGAACTTGTAGCTTGTGAAAAGAAGAAAAAGAAAGTGAACACAGACTCAGCGTGTGCATCAGAAAGCTGTCCTGCTTCACATCCTTCTTAGGAGCACTACCGCTGCTTCTGAGAATCGCTGGAATAAGGAATCTTGGTGCTTTGTAACCGTTAGTTCATTGTTCATTTATTTGTTTATCCATACTTAGAGCAAGTTGAGGCATTGTATCAGTGCACTCAAAAACCAAGTGGGATAGACATTCTTGCTCATAATATCCCACTGTCCTCCTGGAGCCGAGAGCATGCCCTTCCACCATCGCCCAGTTTCATTTTGCATCATGGAACCAGGATCCCCTGTCACTAATGGCAAGAATTATCAAATGTTTTCCTTAGGGAACGTTGGAATGAAGCTCTTCAGGGAAGTAGAGATCTGCACAGTTTAAAATTTAAACTTGACCCCAAGTTTATAGCATTGTAAAATATTTAGACCTCTTGGTGTGGCTTGTAGACAGAGCAGATTGTAAATTTTAAATATTTACAGCTGATAAGTTTTATTCATTGTATGACAGTATTTGATACATAGCAGCTTACAGAAAAAAAGTGCTTGAATTCAGCACTCAAATGAATTCATTTTGTATCTTGTCCTGAGGTCAAACTGTGGCTCTGGGTAAATGGCCAACAGTTGGTAGGCCAAATGCCAAAACAATCAATTGGATAACAGCAATCTAATTCCCTCATTAAGACAACTGGAACAATAACAACCAAATACAATACACTCTATGGCAATCTAATCAATAGCTCTACAATCATACACAGCATCTTTTCAATCAGATTAATTTAATTTTATTTGGTTTAGTTAAGTGACATAGGCACAACCTTCATGATGCCTGTTCTGTCCTCATATATAGCATGATCATTTGAAGGAATCTAGTGAACATCTTGTTCTGTGCTTCTCACATCTGGAAAAAAGTGTGGACAGCACACAAAGTGACCAAATAAATGTGGTATGTCTTTCTGCAGTGCTCAGGGCATCTTAAAGCTTGGTTAAGGGAGGATACGCACACACAGACACATACCTACATGTAAATGACAAATGTCATGGATTGGCTCTGCCTTGGTAACAAAAGAAGTTTTAATCTCAGTGACTCAAAAATAGCATTTTATGTCACTTGCCCTTCAACATTGGCTGGAAGTTGAGACCCACGTTGTTTCATCTTCCAGGATCCAGATGGAACAGCCTTTATCTAGGGCTTTGCCTGTTGCCTCTTTGTAGTAAAGAAGAACGAAAGTAGTCCATGAACTCTATGTTATTGCATCTACCTAGACGTGGTGTCTGTCATTTCCACATGAGTTCCATTGGCCAAGAGATTGGTCCTAGAGATTTATCTATTTTTTAAAGAGGGGGACAGGGAATAGCAATCTTACAATGTTCCAAGAAGAACTAGAACTGTTCAGTAATATTAATGCCTACCAGATAATAAGGTGCAAAGTCTGTGAAACATTAGCCTGAAACGTAACACATCCTGGAAGATTCTTGTAAACTGTATGTGATCTCTAACATTAAGTAGAGGAATCCTAGAAAATGATACATTCCTGCCTGCATTTCTTTATTTTATCGTAAATGTACATTCGTATAAATGTATATTCGTTTTCTTATCTTTTGGTGTCAGGTCAAAGGGAATGGATTCATAAATTGGAATTTCTCATTGTCTTTCTTGCACATGATAGTCCTAAGGGCATTGTGAGAAACTAAAGCCACTGCATAAGTCAGTGAAAAGAGAAGTCCTTCAAGATGTTTTATAATTTTTTTAGCTGCTCACACACTATTGGAAACAGTTCTTAATGGCTTGCATTAATTAAATATTTCCAAACCATTTAATTTCACTATTCGATAATTACTATTTGTTTTAAAATATTTCAAACATAGAGACCAGAAATGTATCCTTGCATGTGGACTCCATTGTCAGTTTAGTTTTCATACAAACAATAGCTCTACTACTTGTAGTAGTCCTACTCTATATATTTAACTAATGTTTAATTAACTCATGCTGTCACAATAAATATAAAAGGCACAAACAGGCTTATGAATAATGCGATTCCAAGTGGCAAGAATAGAAAGGCAAGGGCACACCAGGGAATATGTGGGGCTCAGGTATGAGCTATCCAGCAGAGAGCACCTGATAAATGATAAAGTGATTAAATTTGCTGAAAGTATCTGTATTGGATTTTTATGGAAATCTTTAGAAACACAGATTACAGTCCAATATCCTCACATTGTGGTTGATCCCAGATCCCACAACGTATGACCTGCTTAGATTCATTGGTATATTGATTTGCTTACGTATTGACATGTTTATAGGCAGTACGAGGTAGTGCACAACAATGTGTATTTTGGCATGCAGTATGTGCTAGAATCCCAGTCACACTACGTGATATTTCTCTGGGAGAAGAGGACCTACCATATACTGTTGCTGTGAAGGCTAGATCAGACAGTGGATCTAAGTGTTATATACATGTTGACTTCGGGATAGGTTCATTCCGTCGATGAATAGGGGCTGAGCAAATGCTCTGTAGAGGAGAGAGTGAGAAAGACAACAGCACAGTTTCTTCTGCAGACAAAGCTACAGACAAAGATCAGGAAGCAGGTGCTTCCCCATATCAGTTCTCCATATCAGTCAAAGCAGTAAAGTTATAGTTTAGTCCCTTTGGTGAGGAAGATTAAGGTGTGGTAAAGGAACCTTGCCACTGCAGATCATCAGAGATGGGTACAGAATCTGCCATGAAGAGAGTGCTCTCCACAACTTTTCTGGGATTGTTGAATAGGCACAGATGACTTGCTGCAAGGATAAACCCATTTCATGGGAGGCAAAGGAGTGATGAATGCAAATGCTCAGGGGCCTTGGGCTCCCTCCTTCCTGAAAGGCAATTCTGGGTAACTCAGTGTTAACTCAGGCCTTACCCCCATAAACCTTTGAAAAAAAAATTTTTAGTAGCTTTGTAAGTGTGTGCTGTTTGCTTCCTTTAATTTGATGTGGAATGCGAGAAAAAGAGATGTTCCCATTTACTGATTCATGATGGACTGGTCCATATTGAATCTATAAGCCTGGGACTCCATCCAGGGCTCCCTCATGGGGGATAGAAGCCCAAATACTGGGTTCATCAGCTGCTGCCTTCCCAGGAGCATTAGCAGGAAGCTGGCTCATAAATGGGACAGCAGAGACTTGAATTGGCATCTCTATCAGAATGCTGGCATCTTAAACACCACAACGCCAGCTCTCTCCCTGACTTCTTCAATGGAATCTCTTGAAACTGCTGTGTCCCTTTTGGATATAGTTGATGACAGTCTCAAGAATTTCTCCAGCTGGATTGTGAAGAAGACAGTGGGCATCCCTGTCCTCTCTCTGGTGGCTGTAAGCTCTTCCCTGTATAATAACCATTAGAGGTCTGAAAGACTCAGTCCTCTTTCTGGACCCATACGCACAGCTATCCCAAAAGAAGGCTGAATCAGGATCCACTGTTTCCTAAGTAGAGGAGTATTTGTGGATAGTGCAAGATAGAACATTTGCCACACTGGCCGTCCTCCTGACTGGCTTTGCAGAGATGCTCTTGGGGTGGATGTTTGGCTGAATTCATCTCTCTTGTTCTTGGTGACTGCTCGCATGGATTTGCTTATGTGATCAGCTCCTCTGCAGTCCTCTGAAAAGCTCAGCTGCATCTCCTTCCTCTTTCCTCAATTTGTTCTATTTTTCCTCTCTGCCTCATCCTCTTTCACCCCCTCCCTTTCATGCTGCTGCTTTTTTCCTATTTGTTTTTTCTCCCTTTGTCCTCTCTTCCCCTCACCCACCTCACTCTCTTTTCCCTTCTTCAGTTTCCCATCCCTTTAGTGTATATTCCTCCTTCTCCACTATCAGAAAGCAACTTGTGTGGCTTTGCTCTTCTGTCTGCGACTGTCCTGTAACTCCAGTCACAGGGCTTCCCCGAGGTGACCATGGGGATCCTCAGACCTGGGGCTGAAGTGGGGTATATTTAAAGAACTGATTAAAAACTGATCGACAGATGCAAGCTGCCAGGCGTTCCTTGACAGCTCGCAGAGAGCTGTTCTCAAGAGTGTGCAGTCAGTGCCGTGTGCTGCAGAAGCCCTGGGAAGGCGACGAAATTCCAAAGTCATCTGCAAGGGCAGCAGAAGAGACACAAGAAGAGGCTCCACTGAAGCTTAGCAAAGTAAAAACACAAGCTTGGGTCTGGGAAGAGTTGATCATAGCTAAGCTGAGAATTAGAAAGTGGGTTCAAAACTTCCTGTGGGATCCCAGGCTTGGGCCGTCTTCCCGCTCCGTGGACTCAGTGCCAGCAAACACATCTCCTTTTCATTTGTCAGCATTCTGTTTCTTGTTAGAGCCTGGGATTTCCGGCAGTGGGCGAGAGCAGCGCTGCTTGCTATGCAGGGCCGGCACTCCTGCACCACTCTCTGCATGCTGGGATCCTCATTGTGATGCAGCAGCCTGGGAGACGCTGGGCGCTGGCCCAGCTACCTGGGTGGTAGCTGAATGTGAGAGGACGAGCTCTCCTCTCATCAGCTCCCTGTATCCTGCACGTTCCCAGTTCTCTGTCTTGGGCCATTTTCTTTCTTCTCCACTTGCCTGAGCTACCTCATCCCTACACATAGTCCAATGGTTAAGCATTAACGTTCTGTGCCGTTAGTGGGGAGAGACTGGTAGGGACAGAGGGGGGTCTCCTGGAGGGATGGAA
This sequence comes from Ochotona curzoniae, assembly GCF_017591425.1. Lineage (NCBI taxonomy): Eukaryota > Metazoa > Chordata > Mammalia > Lagomorpha > Ochotonidae > Ochotona > Ochotona curzoniae. Next base: position 17,976,169 of record NW_024465582.1, on the reverse strand, counting down.
AGGTGCTCTTGAATAAAGTGGAGTTGCACAGGGGTAGACGTCTAGAGACATGCACTGAGCTACACATTCAGGTTTGTACACTTTATGGTGTGAAATGATCCCTTCAGAAAAAGTAGAGAGTCTAAATTGCAATCAGCAGGTTTGGGTTTGATTCCACTTAGGATTGTGTAACTTCTCAGTTACCTGCCCCCACAGGTGTTTGTGTGGACAATACAAAATGAAAAGCACCTAGCAATGTGTAAAATACTTGACTTAGGGTTATTGCTTATATCTGATTGCAAGACTCTTTAACCTGCTTTGATTCAAAATGCTTCTTAGCAGACAGGAGCACCTAAGGACCCTAATGCAAGCATCAAGACCTTGATGCAACAGTATGAATAATGGTAGGGATATTAGGCCCCAAGTTGGGATAATGGGAAAAAATGGACAAGAAGTCTGGCCCAACTCCTTTAGGACCCAATGCCAGGCAACCCCTCTTGCTGGTGGCTCACCTGTGCAGGCTGGCCGCACCCGTGTTCAGCCATCGCACTCCTTGCAGCCACGTTTCTTGAGTCCTGAAAGTAAATGTAGGCAGAGTTCATGGTTGGCAGAAAAAGTCCTCTCGTGTGCATAATGCAAGCTCTTAGCTAACAGCATTGATGCTGAGAAACACAGCTGTGACTGATGAGATTAACACAGCTCTGACGGGGAAAATTGGAAGTCATCCTGGTGTCTCTGCCATCATTAAAATCTGCCTAACTGTGCTGTTTAGAGCATGCTCCAGGAAAAGGCTGGGCCCCTGGTATTTATCACTGACCCCTAGTTTGCATGTAAATACCCAGAAGCCCAAAGAACTGCAGGGAGGGAAAAACGTCATCTTGCTTTACAAATGAGGTGGAAGAAGTAGCTTGTACGAAGTTCGGAAGTTCGTTCATCTTCAAAATATATTCTTGCAGTGGCTGTGAGACAGGAGTTGTGGTAAAATATTACATAACTTAACATAGAAATATTTTTTCCAGCTCTCCCCAGAGTTCTCCCAAGCCAACCTAGTCTTAAATTAGCACTGCTTAATAGGCAAAAATGATCTCAGTAAGTTTGGGTGCAACAATGATTTAGGCTGTGATGAGTTGAGTGTTTATGTAGAAGCATGGACCAAAGCAGGTGCCGTGTCAGCCACTTGGGGCTCATACCTGGGTAGGAGCCTGGGGCTTCCCAGCTGACCTGCAGGAAGGGGTGTAACTTTTACCATTGCCTTGTCTGCCTCTGTTGCCTACAGTTCTTTGGGCCATCACTTTAGCTCCCTGATTCCTACACCATTCTGGATAGTCTTTCCATTTGGAATTCACACACTTAAGTGTCTTGAAAGAACAATAGAATGCACAGGTGCCTTGACCTCCAAAATCCCTACACTGGGGATACTGAATGAACTTGCCACAGAGCCATGAACCACACTTTTTCAGGGAAGTAACCTAAACCGGTAGAGCGGGCCAGGTAAAAAGCATCAGAGAATATTGGAGGCTGCAGTGATTGGAGAGGGTACTGAGCAACTAACACTCAGCAAAGTGGATTTTTCTGGAATATTCCATAGACCCAGCACTGCTATAGCTTGAGATATTTTAGATAGGCCACACATTCTGATTTTTTAAAAATACGATGCTTAACAGTTTTTTAAAAATCATTCTGTGAGCCAAAACAATTGTGAGTTCCTGGGTTGATTGATTAATTCTGTATACACACACACTCAAACACTGCCAGTGTCCTAAGGGATCCCCTGGAAAGACATTTTCTCAGTCTTCTATAACAAAGCATCAGACTAGGTGACTTAGAAGATGACCGATTTCTTTGTCACTGTTCTGGGGGTGAGGGTACCAGCATGGTGGAGGGCCTTCTGCCAGTTGCAGATGGCCAAGTTTTCTTTGTGTCCTCACAAAGACCCTTGGAAGGACACCGATCCTTTCCACAAGCTTCCACACTCATGCCTCATCAGTCCCAATTATATCCCAGAGTTCCCCCACTTTCTAACACCATCCCCATTTGGAGGTAGGGTTTTAAAAAAGAATTTAGGGGAGATGCAAACAGTCAGCTCTTAATAGATACTATTTCAAATTCAAGGTCAGCAGAGCATAAGAGACTGAAAATGGGCTGAAATATTATGTTACTTTACCTCTCGGTTCAGGAACGGCGGTGTGGATACTGGAGGGAGTTTTGTGTATGAAGCAGCTAAATTCCAGACACATTGCCCAGTGCTGCCCTTTGGAGAATTCATTGTGAGCGATCTGAGCTTGATGAGGAGGAGTTCAAAGACTTTATGCTGCTGAACTCTTCCACTCACTCGTGAATTCAAATATTTGTTAAGAATCTACCATGTGCAGACACTATGCCGCATGCTTATCAGACCTGAGCAGAGTAAACACGAAGCTGGGCCTCCAAGAGTGCACAGTTGAAAAGGAAAGACAAACAGAGCTCTGATGGAATCGAGAGCACTACAGGAGGCACTTGAGATCTGGCCCTGACCTGCCGCTTCTTCTCCTGCTCACCTCCTTCCTGGTTTAGTGAGTTCCTGCCACACAGGCCTCCAAGCTACTTCCTGAACCAGCTTCTTTTTACAAGTACCTGAGAAGCAGAGAGATAGGAAAGAAAGACACACACACACACACACACACACACACACACACACACACACACACACACACATACACGTCTCAATGGCTGCTTCTGAGGTCTGCATCAATGAAAGCTGAAGTCAGGCCATGTTGGGATACACTAGGAATGCACTCAGTGTCTTCATCTCTTTGACTGGCTTGTTCATGTGTGTTTTAGCCAGGTAGCATACACCTGTGTTCTTCTACAGCTTATCTGTAGACATGACCTGAAGTTTGCCTGTCTCACTACAGGTGAAACATCAGGACTGCAGCCTCAGCACAGCCAATTTTTCTATGCTGGGTGCTGTTTGTCTGGCTGACCATGCATGATGTCTGTTCAGCTTATGCAGTAGATGCAACCAGAGCAATAGGATAGTTTTTAAGTCAACATTGAATCACCCTCCATCCCTACCTCAACCCCCATTCTTAAGAAAAATTGAAGATTAAAAAAAGGAAAAACAAAAGATTAAAAATCATATAGACGTCCTAGTACATAGATTTGTTGGTTCTCTCCAAGCCTTTAGCACCTGCCCTAGGATGTGGCTTAGGGGTTTTTTTGTCTGCACAGGGGAACCAGGGGCTTCCACAGCCCCTCTGCTTTGTCACATCCTTTCATCCTCTGGCCTAGATGAAGCTCCACTGCACCCCGGGCCAAACCGCTTTCTTACTATTTTCATGTGGCCCCAATTCCTTGTGGTCTGATCTGGCAAGGAGGAACTCATACTGAATGAGTGTGGTTCATGGCCTGGAGGTTGTTTCTTTCACAATACTGCACATTCCTAACAGTGTCACTTGATTGGTCCTGAAAAAATATATATGAAGATAATCGTGATCTCATGCCTGTGTTTCTGAACAGGGAATATGAAATAAAGAGATATTCTAAATTAGGATAGTGGGAGAGTATTGGTTTCTTACTGTTGCTGTAACTTATAAGCTTTCTGAATGTCAAATTCAACAGTTGCTTCAGAATGGTTATCTCTTGGTGGCTGAGATTATGGGATATTTTTAATACTCTTTATCATTGTTTGCTGTTTTCTCTAACATAAGCCTGTATTACATTGATGAGTGGGATGAAACGTCATTGACAAAACAAAACAAAACAAAAAACAAACCCAGGATGCATTGTATGAAGCCATTTTGAAAGAACCAAGTACATAAGAGAGACTACATATCCCAATGTGGCCGGAAGTCTATGTCTGTCTAGGAATATGAGTAATGTTGCTTCTCTTCCTTGTGCTTTCTTTGTTTATCCATTTTTAAAGATTTATTTATTTTTATTGCAAAGTCAGATATGCAGAGAGGAGAGACAGAAAGAAACATCTTCCGTCCGCTAATTCATTCCCCAAGTGACTGCAACGGCTGCACCGATCCAAAGCCAGAAGCCAGGAACCCCCTCTAGGTCTCCCACGCAGGTGCAGGGTCCCAAGGGTCTGGGCCGTCCTCGACTGCCCTCCCAGGCCACATGCAGGGAGCTGGATTAGAACCGGTGCCCACATGGGATCTCGGCACACTCAAGATGAGGGCTTTAGCTGCTAGGCCACCACGCTGGACCTCTTATCCAATTTTCTATGATAAACATAAATTGTCTCAGGAATCAGAACAAAACTGCTCTTTTTTGTTTGTTTGTTTGTTTACTGGATACACAATGTTCCTCCTTCAGACTCAGTAGGTGTTTCTGAGGGTGAAGAAACTTGGCTCTTGATCTTGACCCTGAAAGTGACTATGTGACCCAAGACAAATCCCATGTAGAACAAAGACATTTCCAAGGCTCTGAGCAAGAATATAATAATACTAAAGTAATAATTACTAAAGTAATAATCTGCAGTCACCCTCCTCGGCATTAGCCTCAAGCAGCCACGGACTGGGAAAGTATTTGGGAAGAAGACCTTGCATTGGTGAGTTTTGTGATTAGAACTACAATCCCAGAAATGCTCCGTAAGATGTTATTAAAGGGGCATGTTGTAATTCGAAGGCTCATTAATTTTATTTTGAGGGAAGAGACTAAATCACAGCTATTAAACCAATCCCCTGTGCCTTAGCACTTCTCACGCCGACTGATGTCATGTGAAAGCGGAAAGGGAAAGATTTGTCCTTAGATGGGTGGGCGCCATGGCAGCAGGCCAGCCCAGAATGGATGTGACTCTGGGGGACCAGGTACCCTTTGGGGTGAGTCGAGCTGTGAAAGGGGATGCTTTACTCCTCCAGGAGGAAGCCCAGATTGAGCAAGGGTTCTGGGAAGGCTACAGTCAGCTGTGCCTCAGTCTGTCGGTCACTGTGCCCAAATCCTCTGCGAAGACACGGTCAGAGCCCTAGGCTGCACAGTGACAGAAAAATCTATGGCTGAATAAGGCTGCCGCATCGGGAAACTGAAGGCCTTGTTCTGCTTGGGTTAAAAGCCATGTGATTATGAATGTGTAGTCATATAGTTTTACGGCGGTGATGATTCATACAGCTTCTCTGTCCGAAGGAGAGAACTGGAGAGGGGCTGATGGCCCCCTCCTCCCCCTTTAGATCAGATGGGGGGACTTTGAAGTCTCACCAGACATTGACAGATTCTCACCCCCTCCCTCTCCAGGAGTGAGGAAATCATTTATTGAAGGAGTTCATTTTCATTCTTTGGCTAAGCACCAATAAAGGGAACGGAGCTATTTCCAAATACCCACATCTCCACCACTCTTGTTCAGAAGTCCTCATTGCTAAATGCCTCCTACTTGGTGGAGCTGAGGGAGCTCGACTCACTTTTCTGTACTTCATCTGTTTATTTTACCCATAAGCCTAAAAGAAAGAAACATATTTTGTGTACTTGAAAGCAACTTAGTAATTGGCCAATGGGTAGAAAAGATAACAGATTAAAAGTGTTGGAGGAGACCTTGTAATTTGTTTACTGTCACTGTGTCTAAGAAGGAAAGCCCTTGAGTCAGCCTTGAGAGGAATCTTTCGCTCTTCACTTTTGTCTCCTGATCTTACATAGGTGGGTCCCTGCTCAGGCCATCAGTAGTGGTTGCTAGTAGCTTGAATTGTTTTAGTAACCCACAGTTTCACCTACAATAAGAGGGGCAATAGCAAGACTGCAAGTAGTTATTGAAGGGGAATTTCTCTAAATGTATGCATCTTTCCCCTCCTCCTTCCCAAATCAAGTGTGATGAGATAGGGAAGGAGGGGTATGTTGGCCAGCAAGGGAGAATCAGCCTACATCTTGCCCATGAGCAGCAAATCCGCTTGACTGTGTAACTCTAGACAATTCCAGGCTGCCGTGGGTCAGAGAGAATCCTTAGGAATATTCAGGTTCTCCCAGGTGGAAGGGCCCAGTGCTTGTCACATGAAAAGGGATAAGACTGCTCCGTGGAGCTTTGTTCCACCAGAACTTTTCCACAAACATTTTGAATTACTCTGATATGACTAGGAACACTTTCTCAGGAAGGTAAACTCAGGTTTAAAAAAAAAAAAAATTGAGAGACAGTATGAATGGGTTAGTTCTCTTTTGCTGGGTCAGATCTCAAATCCCTACAGCAGCTGAGGTTCAAAGAGCCAGGAGCCATAGGGCAGCCAGAGGCCCAGCTACTTGAACCAAAAGATGTATTAGCAAGAAACTGGACTTGGGCTCAACTAGAGTTGAGCCTGGATATTGGGATTTGGCATGCAGCTATCCCAACCAATGTTTCAACTGCTAGGCCAACCTCCCCCTTCAAATTCAGCTTTGACAGAACCTGTACTATTTGATAACGAGGAATACAGTGATTAAGACACTGAACTCGTTGTGGCTCCTAATTGCATAAGCTTGAGTTTCTTTTTAGTACCTATTTTAGAGACCTATCTTACAGACTAAATCACTAAATAGATGTACAGTGCTGAGAACAGTACCATGAAAAGGACTCGGGGTTTGTAAATACCATAGACTCTGGAGGAGCCCAAGTCATATTTGCTTGTCTTATTCTAGAACAGCCACTGATAATTCCCATGCACATCCATGTCTTTCTGTCTCTGTTCTTTCTAGGGCATTGTCTGGCAGCTCGAGTGAGCTTGGCTTAAGTGTAGGACAGGCAAGATTTGCCGGGAGTGAACACACCAGAAGAGACCCTCAATGATAAGGGGTAGAAGGTGGAGGATTAATACCTGAGCTCACTTGTCCTTTATTGAATCAGCTCTGCAGTAAGTTCCACACAGTCTCTCAGAGGATTCCTCATGGGATCCTCTTCCAGTTGCCTGTGACAATATTCCATTTATTTATGCATGCAACTTTGGCTTGCCTTCCCCCAGCTATCTAAATTCTCCACTCCGTTGTTTTCTAAGACTGACCCCAAGCCAACGCCTAAATCAAAAATTACTAGTTTTAATGGGGAAACAAAGCCTAAGACAGTTCTTTTATATGTCTGAGAGATACTTAAAATTACGTTTAATGTATTTTTCATGTCACCCGCAATACATAGGAGTTACAGAGCTGAAAAGGGAGGCTCAGGGATTTGTTGGTTTTTCACTTTAGATTTTCTCTTATCTCTCCCTGCAATCCCCACAACTTAAAACTAGAACTATTCTGCTAGAATTTCAGATGGATAGGTAGTTATCCTTTCATTAGATAGCGCCACTCAGAGGACATTAAGACTTCACACATTGTTTTTGTTCACCCCCATTCCTCTAGAACCAACAGCATCATCAGGAACAGTACCTCAGCAAAAACTACTTTATTACTAACTCAAACCTGATTCTTCACATTAAATCAGAAAGCAACCTGTAACCCAAATGAAGCACCAAATAATGAAAGTTTCAGCAACTTCTGTATATAAAAGGGTATGTGTCTGTTGGTAGCTTTTACATATATTATATGTTAAAAGCTTTTCTATTTTTAGATTGAATGAAATATACTATTAAAATTAATTTCCCCTGTTGATATCAACTCTGTCATCTAGATTTCAGGAAAGTTAAAATTGTACGTGGGGCTTGCATTTTATTCTTTTGGACATTGCTGGTCCAGAGGCAGTGCTCAGCCTCATCCCCAGTTGGGATGGCTTTTTCTCAACCATCTTTCATGGTGGCACTTTTTTTATTCCTTCTCAAGCTAAATGCTGGAGGAATTGTGAGCACTACTTACTGTCTGATGTTGGGGTAAGGACAATAAGCAATGAGGAGAGTTGATCCTGTTGGAATCACCGTTCTGTTGATGAGTGTTTTGTACATCTTCTTGGATCCCAGAGTGGAAGTGAAGCACTTAAATTCATGGTGTATCATTAGGTTGGATGGTGGCTGGTTGCTTTCTAACCTGCAGTGTAGCTAGGTAGCAGAATCTTTTCCTGACTCAATTGAATAACCTGAATCCAAACAGGTATGCTTCTGTGTATGCCTTGAATTTTCTCATGCTTGAGGAAGGCACTTTACTGAACATTTCGGTGTTCAGCTCTGTACAATAGGCTAGTGGTATCTGACCATGAATGGCATAGAGCTCTTGTCAGAGAGTGGGTGGTGTAGATTTATGGAGGACCAGACTCTGGGAGGGGGTCCTGAAATGCTTCCCATTGAAGAAGCTGCCATAGCTTTGACCTCTGCAAGACCAAAGCATCTCGGAGGGTGTCCAGTGGCTGACAGACTCTTCTTCCTCCCTCGGTTGAATATCTCAGCATGAGGTCCATATGAGGATAGACCAGCATATGTGTCCCCTTTGAAAGGGCTTAACCCCAGTGTCACTATGACATATTGGTTAATATAATTATCCCGATGGGTTTGTTTGTTTTTCTAGCTATGCACACATTTTCATTCTTGGGAACCCCAAGGAACAAAATGTTATTGGCGTCCTCTCCAGAAACAAGTAACAGCTGCATGTGTTTGGGACATGTCCCAAGCTGCGCCTTCCTCCTCGTGCAAAGGAAGCTGTTGATATTTCCATTCAGAATTGAGGAGGAAGACTAGAGTCCCACTCCAGCCCATCACCAGCACTCTCATGGGGCAGGATATGCCACATGGCTAGTTTGGTGAGCCCTAGCAGCCCATAGCAGAGACTTTCTGCTACCTGCACTAATCTTTGCCCTGAAGTACAAGGGCAAAATAAAGTCCTTACTGTATCTGCTTCTAATGCCAGTGCTGCTAGGAAAATTGCTTTCATCTATGGAAGAATCAGATCATTATGGCTGGTGGAACCTTGGGCATCTTAGGCAGTGGTTCATAATCCCAGCTGCCCATTAGAATCTCCTGAGGATATCTGCAAAATACCCAGTGCTCTAAATCTTATATCCTGATATTTCTGATTTAAGTTAATTGGAACAGAGTCCCACCTAGCATTTGGTGCTTGACAAAAATCTCTCCAAGACCTTTATACAGTCTAACATCTAAACCTTGACTCAGTTTCTCATTCAGATAATTAGTGAGAACCTGGGCTTCAGACTCAGATATTTTGGAATTTACAATTCTGGCTAATTATTTTTTCATTAATTCATGCCTTCACTGAGCTATTAAAATTCTTAATTGCTTTGCTTGTAAAATAGGAACAGCAACAGTTATCTCACAGCATTTTGGAGAAAATTGAGTGCTAAGTCTTGTGTTTATTTGCAGTATTTTATCATAAGCAACTTGAGGACAGGGACCATCTGGTAATAGAAGCACTGTTAACTCCTAGGAATTGGGCACTGTAGCAGACATAGTCGCTTCCACAGTTACTTATCTCACCAATGTCAGATAAAGAGGAATTCTCTGGGGTGAACAAAAAAAGATACAGAAACAGCCTTGCATGCACAGGATCTCACAGACTACAGCCAAGAATTTGGACTTAGATCTTTCTGACCCAAAATTCATTTTAATTCAAAATGCAGAAAGTCTCCCTAACCTGTAATTAGGGCTGGAAACCAGGCCTGTGGCATGATGGCTGTCACATGAAAGGTACTGTAGAAATAGTCAATGAATGGACACAAATGAAAACATTTATAGGCGTGAATTAATAAAATATCTAACTCATAGTAGATATTCAGCTATGTTGAGTTCGTTATTGATCATGTCTTTGCCTCAAATATATATAAAAAAAGGTTTCTTTTCAACAGAAGCAGCATAAAATAAGAAAAATTATAATGAACCTTATATTGTTACCATTGCAAAATGACAAACTGGTTATAGATTGAACTCATTCTTTCATGTGATTTTAAACTTAGTACATGTTTCTAGCTCCAAATCAGAAAAGCAAATATGCAAATATGCTAGTTTCAAACTCTTGTTAATCTTCCAGAATACTGTTTGGATATTAGCTGTCAGGGTGTTTTATGTATTTCTTACATGTATTCTGAACACAGCTGTGCTAAGACTCCAAGGACTCGTTTGAACACATCAGAACAGCTTGGAACAACGGGAAATGCATGCGATGTGAAATCAGCAAGGCCGAGCTCAGGTTTTGGCCATGTGCTGAGCAGCTGGGAAGCTTTAAGTCCAAGCATCTCTGGAGAAGCCTTCGTACCCTGGAGTTTTGGGACCTGGTGCTGAAAGGTTTTAGGAATTCACAATGAACACGAGGCACTCATTCATTCATTAAGCAACTGCTTATTGAATGCCAGAAATTTACTAAAGTGAATGGATTGAGACAGATAAGTTTCCTGTTCTTATGAAGCTTGTGATTGTTTCAGAGAAAGATGTATCAATAAGAAAACTTCATATGCAGATTAATGTTATATTTTTGAAGGTTATAATTAAAAGGCATGTTAACTATAGATAATTAATAATGCTAGTTGTCCATCAGAATATACTTTGCCCTCTCTGGAAGGTCTCTGCTTTCGAGTAGAGGTCTTCCATTCCCATGTGCCACCTAAGGGATGGGCTCTGATTGGATTAAACCACAGACCCCCAGCTTCCCACTGGGCCACGGTGATTGTGTAACCCAACCAGTCCACTCATAGTATACCTTGGGACTCTGCTGTCCAACATTGGCATTAAAGTGTTTTCTTGCTTTTGTTTTTGTTTTTTCTTGGAGTCAGAGAGCTATAAAGACAGGAACTTTCAGATCCATTTTGGCAGCAGGACAGCAGAAGCTGAAAGATGAAGCTGCTATGAAGAGTAGGAAGCAGCTGAACACATCCTTAGAAGTCCTCAGAAGTTTTTAGACTCTGGAACTTGCTTTATCTCTGAATTCCAAATTATAAAAATGAATGAATGTCTTTATTGCTTAAGTTCCTGTGAATCAGGGCTTCTGTTTCTTGCAAAATTTGATTCCAAATATGGGATGCAATCAAGCATGAACTCTGCATTTAAATGGGTTGGATGAGTGGTGGCCAGTTGGGATTCAGGCCATGTGCTTATATTGTATAGCAGGGAAAATTTTATGGAGGAAAATGCTGCATTTCAGATGATGGTAAAGTTCTACAGCATGAAGAAAATCTTACGATGAAATAGCCTGTCTGAAAACAGAGAAAGAAGACAATATGACCTTGTTTGTGAAGACCCGCTCTGGATATGGATTACAATGGTATGACTGGAAGTTAGCGGTATTGCATAGGCCAGATACCCTTAAGATTCTTGCAAGTAAAAACCAGAGGTAAGATAGGGATAATTAGGTCACTCCCAAATACTTCCCACTAAGCAATCTGATAAAGCAAACTAATGCTAGGTGGTGGAATCTGAGTGCAGCAAACAAATCTTTATATTCCTGGTCATTGTTAGGAACTTTCCAGAAGCAGAAACCAAGATAAAGATAGCCACCATTACATCATTCTAGCCTTGGGGTCTGATAACAGAAGTGTGTAAGAGAGTAGAAATTGCAAGACTTACATACAATGGGGAGAGATAGACTCCTTATCTACCATCCCTAGTTCATGGAAGTTACTTGGAAAATGGCTTGACATAACTTAATTTGGAGCTTTCTTGCTAAAGAAATTCCAATCCCCTATGGGACAGTTTATGACTCCTCAAGCCCTGAGGTAATCTTAGAATTTTCCAAGTTACTCAGAAATGGGATGCGGAAATTGTGCAGTCACTGGAAATGACAGTTTCTCCAGATACCAGCATAGAGATCAGTGATCAAGGAAGAGTCTCCCAGAGAAGAAAATTGGATCCGAGGGTCCCTGATTGATTCAGGTCCTCCCCTACTGTCAGAGCATTGTTGGAAAATGACATTGAGAGGAAGGAAGAATATCCTCTTCTTCATATCGAGTAATATCAGAATGTTCAAGTCTGAGCCCCTTAATTCACCTAGGGTTGAGCTGTTCAAGCTGTGCTCCACACCCCCTCACACATCTATCTTGGTGAGATTTTATCTTCTAAGTGTATTGATGGCCGATGTGTGTTTGCCTGTCCTCCTTTCCCCAGTTGAAGTGTTTTATGGCAGCCATCCATGTTCTTTATCTTCTGTTCTTTATTGAGTGTGTTGGTAATCAGCAAACTGGTTTTTACCATAGTTTGTCCACTCAGGAAGAGATGCATTCAGATTGTAATAAGAAATGTCCATATTTCCCAGAGGGCCTGAGTTAGCAACCAGATTAAGTGACTAAATAATACTTTGGTTGTTGATTTTAGGGGATAGAGTGACTATATTTCATGTAGGTAAGACCACTTTTGAAAACTCATATATGGTAGATGAGTATATTCAACAATGTACTGTTGAGAACTACTTCAGTGGGGCAAGTGTTGTAGTACTGTGGGCTAAGCTGTGGATTGGGACAGCCGCATCCTGTATTGAATGATGGTTTGAGTCCCAACTACTGTACTTCCTACTCAGCTTCCTGCTGTGTGCCTGGAAAGGCAGTGATTGATGCCTCAAGAATTTGGGTCCCCACCGCGCCCATGGCAGACTCAGATAGAGCTCAGGGCTCTTAGCTTCTTGACTTTGGCTTAGTTCAACCCTGGCTGTTGCAGGCATTTAGGGAGTAAATCATTAGTTGAAGGATCTTTCTTCCCTTTCTTTCTCTCTTCCTTCTTCCCTCCCTCTCTCCATCCTCCTTCTCTTCCCCACTCTGCTTTTTAAATAAATAACTAAATAAATATTATTTAAAAACAAACAAACCTCTTTAGGTGTATCATAAGAGTAAGCAAAAATGGTAGGATATTGACAATGAGAGCAAAGTTTCCCATAATTAGAGAAAGGAGTTATGCATCAGGAAAGGGGAGAGGCTAACATGAACTTTGTGATGTTGGGTTGGAGTTATTAACACAAACACCTGGCTTTTAATTTGTAGATATATATATATAGAAACAGGCAGATTTATCTGGGGATATTAGCATAGTAATTTACTAGATCTTTCAGCAGAGAGAACCCAGAAATAAAGACACCCAGTATCAATGAATCTAATAATTGCCCAAAATGTTGGTTTTTGAGCACCATTTTCCAGTGCAAATTACTAAAGTTCTTTGGATAATTGGCCTATTCTAGGTCTGTGGCAGGCAAAATGGAAGATGGCCATGGAATGTCTCGTGATGCCAAAAATAAATATGTGCTAAATAAAACCAAAGGACCATCCGTGGAAGAGCTCCTAGCAGCCAAATCCAAGGAAATCTGAGCAACAAAAGAAATATCCCTGTAGTGGATTATAACCTGTTACAGTAAAAGAAGAATCCATGGATAATGTTGAGATAAACAAGCAATCATTAAAAAGTAAACAATAGGAAAGAAAAACTATAGAATTCTGACTGATGTGAAACAAATTATGGAGTTAGAAAAATCACCACTTCAGGAACAGCAGAGTAAGTGTGTCAGGCAAGATTTTTTAGTAAATGTTAAAATTGACGAGCAGAAGTATGATGAGAAACAGAATATTTTCATGATCTCAAAATAGATCACCACAGGTTTTGTATTAATTTCAAAGGGAAGCATAGTAACATTACTAAAGAGAAACATGGGAGGCACAACCTTAATTTAATGATCAAAGTTTTCAGAACTCTAATGATACAGCTTGTCATCGTCTGTCTCCGGTTCTGCTCTAAGACGGATGCAGCCTCACTCTGTGGTATTTGCTCCAAAAACATAAAACCCTGAATTGAAATCACAAACAGATCCCAGACTAACCCAAATTGAGGGCATCCTGCAAAATAACTGACCAACGCTCTTTGAAAATGTTGAAGTTAGGATTGAAAAGTAAAATTGTTCCAGATTAAAGGAAACTAAGGGGTTGTAATAAACAAGTGGGAAATATTATTCTAAAATACCAGAAAGGACATTAGGAGGCAATTTGTGATATTTGAATAAGACCCATAGATTATAGTATTGTCCGGGAGAAAATTTTCCTAATTCTGATCACTGGAGAGGGGGTCATTTCATATGCTAACATGCAGAGGACTTTGGTGAAGAGCCCAGTCTTTGTGCTATTTTTGTACATGCTTATACATGAAATCTGTCCCTATGTGAAATCATTTCAAAATAAGAGGCTACAAGAAGTTAAAAACTAAATGTAAAATGTAAAATTGTCCTTCTGTGTTCAAAATCCCGGCTCCATCTCTTGTGATTCTACATGAAAGTTTACTTCTCTGTAATAGTTTCTGTTAGGACTCAGCACTCCAAAAAGATAGCACTTTGTGCACTAAGTTTGCTTTCGTTTTCTTTTACACAGCTTTATTTATCCTTTGTTGTCTTAGATATCAGGCTGGCTTTACTTACTTTTCAGACTCCCCCTTCCCTTTCTTTCCCTTCTTTTCTTTCTCTCCTCCTCATTTTTGTTTTTCCTCCCTCTTTACCTCCCTCAGCTCCCTCCTTTCTTTCTCTCCTTCCTTCTCTCTGTCTCTGTCTCTCTTCAGTACTTTCAAGTTTTCCACCCAAATCTGGAAACCTTCTGTGACAACATAAGCAATATCTGTTCCCATAGATAATAACTTCAGGGTCTGTTCACATGATGAGATTCACTGATTCATGGGGTCTGAGTTAATGTTCCCTTTACTTTCATTACATCATGAAATGAGTGCTATTTCATTTTTGACTCAGAAATAGCTATTAGTCACTGAGCCCTAATAGCAGTTTAGATCAATCACACACACTATAAAAATGAAGCCATCCAGAGAGAAAGAGATTCTGCATCTATTTCTCATTTCTCAGAAACCTGATGATGGACTCTTCCAGAATCTTCCGTCACCTGAATCCGTCACTTGAAAGCTTTTGAAAATGCTTCCCCCTTATTCCCAAATGTAATTGCTGCGTGGTAGGTGTAGCTGTAGGCATTCTGTTTTTCTTACCTTCCACCTCTCCTTTTTCTTTCCCCTTTTCCTCCTCTCCTCACTCTCTCTCCTTCCTCTGCTTGTTTCCTGGTGATTCTAATGTGCACCTGAGCTTCAGAACCATTGCCCTTCCTTGGTTGTGCTTGATATGATCAAGTACTCGTGGCCTCGGTGGAGAGGGTTTGATAGAAGCTTCGATAATATGACAAAATCTACCCTTTCTAATATTCCTTGTGTGTAAGACTGGGCACAGTAAAGAAATGATCCACTGTGGTTCCCAGGGGGCTCACCGACAGGCGAAGTCCACAGCTATGGGTTCAGACGCAGCATTTCTGCTGTGCAGCATGCTAGTTTGCTGCTTCATGAAAGGAGGATAGGCAGCCTCCTCTCATCCCAGGTTCCCTTTCTGAATCACTTGTCCTGGCCCCTTCATCCCTCCCCTGCTTTGCCTCTTCTTAATCCCACAGACTTCCAAAGTGACTGCTCGTGTTTCAGTTTCCACCTTCACTGTTCCCATAGGACTTGACTTCTAGAATTTCCTTCTTCCTAGCTCCCCACTGGGCAAGCTACTTTAGATTGTTTTGGGGAAACTACTGACACACCTGGGGTTACTCTTTCCACAGATTTTTGTACCTCAGTGCCATCTTTCCCATCACCTCCATCTGTTGAAGTTAACTCCTGTTGGAACTCTTGTGTCAGCTTATCTTTGTTATATTAAAAATAAAACCCACTGGAAAACAGAATGGTTTATCATAACAGAAGGATTGGATGAGGTAACTGGTGTTTCTTCTAATTTTGGTGAGTTGGGCTAGAGTGAGACTTTTGTTGTTGTTGTTGTTTTGTTTTGGTTTCAGTTTTTATGATGCAGTTCCATAGGCTCAGGGATTTCCCCTTCCCTCCTCCCCATTCTGCCTCCTCTGTACTGATTTCCCGTGTATTGTCACAGTGGTGTAGTCCTTCAGCAACAGTCACAGGGCCAAAAAACTGTTACTTAAGTGTGTCATGACATTGTAGATATAGACATTGGTAGAAAGTCCAGCAGCCTTGGGAGCCATCCTTTTATTCGGGGTCATATGGCAGATCAATCTTCAGTTATCTTAGCACTCTTTATACTGACTTCCATTGTGGCTGTGCTAACCTACGTGGAGTGAGATCATATCTTGAAAACCTCAGCTGGCGTGCTGGAATGGCTCCACATGCTCTCTCATCCTCTGGTGGGTCAGCCTGAACTTGCCTGCTCGGTAGAAGAGCTCTATGGAAGCACTAAGAACTCAAGCCTTAATGAGCAATGGAGTTTCCAAATCTCTGTTTCCATTTAGTTCAGGGCAAATGTGGCAGGGGCTACCTTGGGAGGAAAAATGACTGGGAACCGCTGTTACGTAAGTAGACCACAGCTTTCTCTCCCCCGTCCCCAGGATTCTTCCCCCATAGGTTTCATTTCATTTTCAGTAGCATCAGACTCAAAGTTAGGGGCCTATGTTTGCTGACAAATCCAACTGAGGATGGGACTACTTGGGTGCAGGTCTTTGGCTGCGGTTCCTCTGGGTTCAGGAAACTCTGCACTAAACGAACAAGGTGTGTGTTCTGCACACAATGATGAGACAGGGACAGGGCAATGAATGACTGTAAATACTCCACTTGGAAAGAGAATTTCAGGAAGGCAAGCACCAGTCAGTTAGCAGATCACAGTAAGTCTGGAATCCCGGTGGGCATGTATGTGCCCCCTACCCCCATTTCAGGAAAACTGTTGAAAATGTCTTGGAGTTGGTGCCATGATGTAGCAGGTTAAGCCGCTGCCTGTGATGGCAACATTTCATGTGGGTGCTGGATCCAGGAACTCAATCATCATGGCCTCTGTCCTGGGTAGCAGGACTGCCCCACACCCTCACCCCCCAACTACCTGGCTATCTTCTATTGTCTTCCCTGGCACAGTTCCAGCAGGCTAACTTAGAGGCATGGAGTAGGGCCCAACACAATAGCCTAGTGGCTAAAATCCTCACCTTGCAAGTGCCAGATTCCCATATGGGTTCTGGTTCCTATCCCAGCTGCTCCACTTTCCATTCAGCTCCCTGACTGTGGCCTGGGAAAGCAGTAGAGGATGGCCCAAAGCCTTGGGATGTGCTCATGTGGGAAACCCAGAAGAAGCCCCTGGTTTCTGGCTTCAGATCAGCCCAGCTCTGGCTGTAGCTACTTGGGGAGTGAACCAGTGGATGGGAGATCTTTCTCTCTGTCTCTCTTTCTCTCTGTAAATCTATTTTTCAGTAAAAAAGAAATCTTAAAAAAAAAAAAAAAGAGGCATGGAGTAGCCAGGGCTCTACTTGGCACTCTGCTAGGTTATGCCAGTGTCACAAGTGGTCACTTAATCCCACCCACCTTGTGCCACCATGCTGACCTCAAAACTAATTTTTTTCTTATGTGAAGTCAGTCTCCGGCATAGAGTGCTAAGTCGTGCCTAGCTTGGAAAGACAGAAGCAGCAACAACCAACTCCAAAGACTGAGAAAATTAATGGCGGCTTTCTTCTTCCTCACCTAAATCAAGCTGCCCTCCAACTGCTCGTTGCCAGCGACTGAGGCTTTGTAAATCTTGCAGCTCTGTTACAGTCTCAGCAGCAGCCTCCGCCTCATCGGCATTCCAGTCAGCAGCGAGGGGATGGGTGGGGATGGCAGCAGCCACTTCCCTTTAAGGACATTTTCCAGAAGGTGCGCACCATGTCTGTTTATATCCCAGTGGCCAGCACTTGCTCAGAAAAGGAGCACAGATAACAAGTTGACCGGCAGCCCGCGCTGTACACAGTTAATCTTTGTCTTCCACCAGGACTGAGGAAGGATCAGCAGGGGGAAAAGGCTGAGGGATTCCCCAAAGGAGGTCAGTGGGAGAGGAGAGCCACACAAAGGACGGTGTGCGTCAGATTCTCCCTGACTGCGATCTCTGTCAGTGGCCTAACCCTCTGCCTTCGGTCATAGACCTCACTCCTTCTGCCATCTTGCCAGCAGCCAGGACCGGGCCAAGCACTCATCTGAATCCAGACTCCATGATGAATCTTGTTAGCTGCCATTTAATTGACCCCCAAAGAGTACCAATGTACTGAAAACAAGCACAATGGCTCAGTTTTCAGTGACCAAAACTCTCTACCAATCTAACATCCCATATTCTTTCTCTTGTTTCCATTTAGTAAACCCATGCTTGTCCCCGACATCCTGTTTGTTGGGAATGCAGATCGGGCATGTGTCAGTGGTTAAGACACTGCTTAGGACATTTGGGTTCTCTATGGAAGTGCCTGGGTTTAAGTTTCTGCTCTGCTTTTCTTTCTTTCTTTTTTTTTTTTTTAGATTTATTTATTTTTATTGCGAAGTCATATAGGGGAGCAGAAACAGAGAAGATCTTCCATCCACAACTCAGATCTGCTCTGAGTTCCTAACGTCTGGCTTTGACCTCAGCTCAGCTCTAGCCATTGCACACATTGGACACGCCAGGGGGAGGGCCAGTGTCCGTGCCTGTGTCTCTCTGTCTCTTTGCATTTCAAATAAATGAATAAAATACATTTCAAAATTCTGTGAATATATTTTACCTAAGAAACTATTCAGTGTTTATTTACAAAATCAGGTTTTGTGTGCTTCTGGTTGGTATAATTACACTTGAGACTAAGTAAGTTATTAATTTTTAAAATTTACATAGAAATGCTATATAAAAATCTCAGAATTAGAAGAGAATAATCCTAGAAAATTTTGCATTTCACTTGGAATTAACTGTGAGGAACATACTAAATGTATGGAAACTTGGAGAATCAGCCCTGCTAATCAAGATGTAGTAATCCATTTCATAAAATACGGCATTCGTGTTTGCTACCTTCAAGGCTCCAGAGAATGTGGATAATGTGTAAGAGGGGGAATCCAAAGAGAAATCAGACCAGGCCATAATTTTGTTCTCAAGAAGGTTCTAGACACAGATGTAAAGTTAGTGTCATTAACTTTTAGCGGAATGTAAGAAACGCCGTTAATGGGAGAGAAGTCTTCATATGTGATTCTTGAGGACAGTCTGTCAGGCTACCTCCCAGCATCCCCTGACCTTGTCCCAGTGTCACATCTCAGTCCATAGACAAGCTTTGGGCAAAGTACTGATTGTCCAAGTATAACACAGGGGGTTAGTACTGATGTAACTGCAATACCAGTGCACAGCAGTCATTAAAAATGTGTTAAGAATAACATGTGTTGGTAGCGCTAACAGCCTGATTAAGCTGGCTATAAACTACAAGATACAATCATAAATGAACACATCCTTTTATAGCTACAGAATTATTCAACACATCACTCATTCCAGATCAAACGGACCCGCTGGCTGTAATTCCAGAACATTCTTGACACTTCTTGATTTGTCAGGCTGAGGCTTGAAGCAGGAGGAACCCCTGGATTCCTGCGTCAAGGTAACCTTAGGCGATGCAGGTGCTTGAGGTTCCTCTTTCCATTTGCCTGTGAGGGAACTCCTTGGCTGAAAACACCTCTGTGGAGAGCTGAAGCCATTGGCACAGAAAAAGCTGCGTGCAGAGATGAGATGGGAGAGGTTTGGACAAAAAAAAAAAATGTGAAAAAAGATACCAGGGAAACCTGACTTTGCTCAGAGATGTTGCTTAGGATCAGCTGTGGTTATCTTTGCTGGGGAAATAGAGTGGTAGGCTGAGGAGCTACCACTTTCTCCCTTCCCTCTTTCTAAAGTTCTCTTTTTTTTCTTTGGCATTTTTTGCAAAGTGGGATGGACGGAACGGGGATGGAGGTGAGCACCAGCAAGATTTCTTCGCTCAGATCTCCCTAATCTCTAGGGAGCTCACCTCTTGCCCAGGATCCACTCCACTTCCATGTCTTGATGATGGCCATTGCCCTTCCTCCATCTGTTCTGACACAAACTGGAGTCTACAGAGTCCTCTAAGCTAGCGGGCCAGACTTACCCTGTCCCACAAACAGGAGTGAGATTTAGGAGACATGGCTGGTTGGTATCTTAGACATTTGCGTTTTTGGAGACAGGAGAGAAAGCACAAAAGATATAGGAGGCACAAGGAGAAGAGCGGCTTTGTCTCGTTCCCCTACAGCAGCCAAAGCACCTCTCCGCTGCACGTGCCGCATCTGTGTGGACTCAGGTCAGTGGGTTGCACACATCCTGCTGCCATGGACCCCTGGGTCCCTGAGGATGATTGTTACGCCTGGGACATCGACCATGGGGGAGAGAGGAAGAAGAAAGAGAAGGACTTGGAATTTGGAGAAAATTGACCTGTTGAAAGTGAAAGTGGTTTTTTAAGGATTTATTTATTTTTATTGGAAAGTCAGATTTACAGAGACAAGGCGAGACAGAAAGATCCCCCATCCACTGGTTCTCTCCTCAAGTACCTACAATGGCTGGAACTGAGCCAATCTGAAGCCAGGAGCTTCTTCTGGGTCTCCCAAGCAGTGCAAGGTCCCAAGGCTTTGGGCCGCCAAAGCCTTGGAATTTGGAGCAGGGAGCTGGATAGGAAGTGGAGCAGCTGGGACAGGAACCAGCACCCACATGGGGTCATAGCACATGTAAAATGAGAATTCAGCCGCTAAGTTACTGTGCCAGACCCTGAAAGTGAAAGTTTTAAATCTTTGGCTTCGAGGAGATGAACACAGGGTGAAAGTACGATAGACAGCTGATGCCCAGGGCTCGCGCAAAGCCGTGTCGGGATGCACAGATAAAGCCAGTCTTAAGAAATCCAGATTCCAGAATTAGTCTTCACCTGTGCTCTCCTATGCACATCACCTGTTATAGATGCTCCATCAGTATCTCTCCTTTCTTAGGATGCTGCTGTTAGCATTTTTCCAAAGGAAATCCTGCCTGTCCTGCAGGCCAAACCTCAGAAAAACCAGGAAGCACTGGTTCCCGTACTTCAGAGGCAGTGCATTGATTTCACGCACTAGGAAGTGGAAAATTAAGGTGATCATTTTTTAATTAAAGCAAAGCTTGCAAAGGGGTATTTTTTTCTTAAACATTTACTCAGATTCAGGGAGGAACTGTTTTTTTTTTTCCCCTCAGTGTTTGCCAAAAGATCAAATATGAATGCAAATTTGTATTCATTTGTAAATTTGGATCCAAACCTGTTTGCTTCAACTTTTCTGCAAAAATAGTGGCTCAATGAATTTTTTTCTGGTACTTTCCACAAAATCTATTTCTAACATTATGAAATAGTCATCCAATATACATAAGCTGGTGTTTTTGTGTATGTGCTGCTGAAGTGAGCACATAAGCTGATCTTTTTGTAAGAGGCTTTTTCATGTTTATTTTGTAAAAATCGTATGTTAAAGTTTTTATCTTACCTAGTTGTGTATTGATACAAATGATAATGCTGTTGATGGGTAACAGTTATCGACAGCCAGTGTCTAATGGTGACAGAAAATTGTAACTTCCTCAACTTTCTATTGATATTAGTCATAAATATTCACTATTAAATATGTAGACTTTAAAACTTTTTAATATTTACTGCTAAAATTACAATGATCAATAAAAGATGATAAAAATGCATCATAGTGAGATAAAACTCTATAAGATAAAAATCTGAATTTGCAGAGAAAAAATAATAGATAAAAAGATTTCTGCTCAAAAAGTACTTGTTCATGGTTTTTTTAATAGATGAATATGGATATTCAATAAATTGCATTGAGTGATTTGACAGTTTTAAAAGTCAGTATGCCAGGAGTTCTATCCTTAATTGTGTAAACTTGCAAACAAATTTTATGTTAATTTAAGCACATATGAGAAGCATATGTATTTTTTCCCAAATGTTTTAGGAAGTTTCAGAACTCAGCATATTTGTGGACTTCTGCCCAGGGAAGTAGATGAGGAAGGCAACAGGAAGGTGGGCCAGGGGAGGCAGGGCAGCACTCTGCATCTGTGCCTTGGGTCACGGAGGTGGGCCAGGTCTTCTCGGGGCTTTGTCTGCCTTGTGGTCAGGGTGTATTGTCTGGCTTCCCAAGCTCAGAGGAAGCAGATGAACTCTGAATGCAAACATTTCATCCTACACAGCTCTGACTCAAAGTGAGCTACACTGATCTGGCCTTAACTCTGTGCTCCATCCTGTAGTTCATCCTGCAACAGCTGTTACCCTGTGAGAGGAACAGGAGAGGCCGTGGGGATGGCTTTGCAGGCAGAAAAAAAGAAAGAAAGAAAGAAAAGAAAGAAAGAGAGGAAGGAAGGAAGGAGGGAGGGAGGGAGATGCTCAAGACTGCTAAGGGACTTGAGAGAAGCAGGCAAAAACTCTACCCCACCACACTGTGCAGGTCACTTTGTTCTTAGCCACAGCAGGGAGAGCCATGCTGTGAGTGAGTTCAACCCAAGGCTATAGGGCAGGTGGTTATCCATCCCTTACCCTGTTTCCTCCTAGTCTACCACCCTTGGGGAAAGGAGGATCTTTCGATATAAAACACAGCAAAACAAGGCAAAGGAGGCCACTAACGATAAATGCTGTACTCCCCTCTGAAAAACTGTAGGTTTGCTTGGATGCATCAGGAGCAAATTACTGTGGGATACGAGCAGGTAAGACTAGAGCAGCGAACAAGGCAGATGGACCAAGAACAGACACATCTGAGACTGAAAAGTGAGAGAGAGTCAAGAAATTCCTGACCTCATCTCTTAGATTCCAAGTGTGATTTTTGTTTTTTAAAGATTTATTTCTATTGGAAAGGTAGATTTACAGAGAGAAGGAGAAACAGAAAGATCTTCCACGTGTTGGTTCACTCCCCAAAATGACCACACTGGCTGAAGCTGAGCTGATCTGTAAGCCAGGAGTCTGCTCCAGGTTCTCTACATGGGTGCCGGTCCCAAGGCTTTGGGCCATCCCCCACTGCCTTCCCAGGTCACAAGCAGGAAGCTGGGTAAGAAACTGGGCAGCCAGGACACGAACTGGTGCCCATATGGGATCCTGATGTTTAGAGGTGGAGGATTAGCCGGGTGAGCCAATGCTTAGACTCCTCTAATTTTGATCTTAACCTGCAGTGGCTCAGGTTATCAAGTCTCTCTGTCGGTCGACTGTCCCTGCAGCTCTTCTAGACACTGAAAGACATAACAGAAACCTGGACCAACTGCGTGGGATTATATTCTTTCACGAAGGCTCCATGCCTCCTCCTCCTCAGATGCCAGAGCCTTGTAGGAGCAGAGAAACTTTTTTGTCTGTCACAGAGTATGTTTGGTTGAAAGGACGTCCAACTCTTTTCACGGATTATTACAGAATTACCGTAAAGACTCACCTTAGCAGCTGTATGTTATGTTGAATTTGAAGTTCCTGCCTAGCAGTTGCATGTCCAGGGCCCTGACAGAAGAGGCGGACCCTCTGGGGGCACCTCATGGCAAGGCGATCCCAAACCCACGGCCCATGGAGGCCGACATAATGGTGAGGCCCATGCAGGACGCGTGCGTATGCTAAGGGCCCAGGTCACCGCTACGAGCAGATAATGAAGGATGTGGCTGCAACAGTCCGCAGGGCCACGGGGTGAGTGTGCACAGTCTGGGATATGAGGAATCGGCGAGTTGGGGAAGAAATAGTATGGATTAAGATCCTAGTGAGCATAGGACATAGGAATCACTGGGAGGGGGATTCGGTTGGGTCTGCGCATATGGGGTGGGTGAGCATCGTTGTGGTTGTGGTTTGTATGATATAAAACTGTATTGTGATGTCAAGGGCATGAATATCAGGGGGTCAGTGTAGAAAAATGATGGGAGGGGGGGTAATTAGTGGGGATTGGGTTATGTATAGAGAGAAGGGGGGTTAGGGGTGCGTTACATGATTGAATGAGGATGTTAGGGGCTGCGGGGGGAGGGAGGAGAGAAAAGAGCAGTTTGGGCTGGCACGGTTGGTTGGGGGAGGCAGCTGGTATGTAGTTTATATAGATGCGCAGTGGGCTGGCGAGGAGTTGCTAGTGCCAATATTTTGGGTTGTGCGAAGGTTGGGAGGGTATTGTCGGAGGGTAGATCGAAGGATGGGAGCCGGGCGGTGAGTGTAGCGCTGACGTCATGGCTAGTTGAATCGATAAGGACAGATGGCAGGGGGTCAGCTGCATTGGCGATAGTCCTTGGTGGGAGATGCAGAAGAGTGTGTCCTTGGAGGGAGAGGTGGGACACTGATGAGGAGGGGGATTGACCCGTCGCTGGGGCGGTGGCAGATGAATAGGGGAGTGAAGTCCACGGATAGGATAGAGACTGTCTGTAGTGCCTCTTCCGTATTTCTCAGAAAGAAAACTTAATAAATTGTTTGTTTGGGAAGGGGGAGATGGAAAGGGACTTGGGGGCGTCCTAGTCAAATTATGAAGAAAAAAAACACCTGTTGAGGGCGGTTAAATTAAGACATTTGTGTGATACACCTTAAAAATACAGTTAAACAGGCTTGGTGCAATAGCCTAGTGGCTGAAGTCCTTGCCTTGCATGTGGGTAACCCCATATGGGCGCTGGTTTTTGTCCCAGCTGCTCCATTTCCTTTCCAGCTCCCTGCTTATGGCCTGGGAAAGCAGTTGAGGAGACCCAAAGACTTGGGACCCTGCAGCCACATGGGAGACCCAGAAGAGGATCTGGGCTCCTGGCTTCAGATCAGCTCAGCTACAGCCGTTGTGGCCACTTGGGGAAGAGAACCAGGGGATAGAAGATTTTTCTCTGTGTGTCTCCTTCTCTCTGTAAATCTGCTTATCCAATAAAAAATAAATAAGTCTTAAAAAATCTAGTTAAGCTGCTTTACATTAAATTCAAACACAATGCCATCTACCTCCCTTTAGATAACTAAATTGCCTCATTTAACAAATTCATTCCAGGTGCTTAAATAATCTCTTAGACTTTAACCAGTCACAAACTTGTAAGTATTGCAATGTTGAAAGGAATTCTTAGATTTTTTTTTCAATATTAGGTAAAATTTAATCAGACTTTTACTTGAAAGCCGAGTAGTTATTCAATTTTGACATTTAAAATTGAAACTTCAAGACTTACGTATTTTATAATTCATATGCCTAAAATTCCACTTGTACAGATTGCTAACAAAGTATTCTTGAAGTATTCAGAAACCTCTAAAATGTTTCTCTACTCAGTTCTACCTCTTTCTGAACTAACACATAATTAGGAGAGTGTTGAAACCACCCTTTCCGATTCCATGGAGCACCCTTCAGAAGTTTGGGAGCTTCTTTCTTTACTTATTGGAAATATGCCTTGGGGATCAGACCTTTCAGCCACAGGGTGCTTAGCTGCTGTCTCAAGGTCAGGAACACAGGTGTGGAGCGGTAAAGTGGAAAGTGTCAGCTTTGGCTGTTCGCAAAATAGAGCATCAAATGTTCGCTGTTAGTACGTTCTGTGCTGATGGAAGACATTTACAGCATTTGAATATGTTCACATGCACAAATTATTTGGCCATATTGAAAAAAAGGAAAACACGCAGAGCCTGCTTCTTCATCATGGCCTTTACATTAACAAGGAAAATTCCAGAATCTGCTCAAGGAAATTGTTTTGTTTTACTTTCCTTTGAATCACATGACAAGGATTTTACATCAGATACAAAACTTCCTTGAACTGAGGAAACTGAGGTTCTCCAATTCCCCTTGATTGTAGAACATCAAGACTCTTAGAGGGGATGTTTTCTGTGCTGAGGGCAGCAGATCCTCCAGTTAGTGACTGACTCTGCTTCGCAGTCACATTTTGAGATAAGACCTCAGCTTTCAAGGAATTTACTGCGGTGCCTTTTTTTTCCCCCTCCTCGTCTTTACCATGTGACTTTAAGTGTCACATGGCATGAAATACAATATGGGATAGGCTTTTGGCACAGAGGTTAAATACCACCTAGAATGCCCACATTTCTTTGTAGTGAGCCTGCTTTCAAGTCCCAGGTTTGCTCCTGAATTCAGCTTGGTGCTAACGCGCATGCCCAGGGAGGCAGTAGGTAATGGCTCAGGTACTTGAGTCTTTGCTATGCACATGGGAACCTCAGTGACATTCCAAGCTCCTAAATTTGGCCTGGTGCAGCCATGGCTGGTGTGGATATTCAGGAACTGAACCCATAGATGGGGGATTCTCTCTTTCTGCCTCTCTGTAAATACACATTTTTAAAATAATTAAAATTAAATAATTAAAATATATTGGGCCATGTATTTGGTATAAGGGATGCTGCTTGGGATGCCCAATTCCTTATCTGTTTTCCAGATCTGTTCCTGATCCCAAATCAGATATTATCCCAGGTAATATCCCAGATACTCCTGTCGGTGCACATCCTACATGGCAGAAGGTGATGGATGCTCACATGCTTGGGTCTTTGCCATCCACATGGGATCCCTGGATTGAGCCCAGCCACAGCTGTTGTAGCCATTTGGAGACTTTAGGAATAGATATAAATGTCGGTGTAATTGGTTCTTATTCTCTGTTTCTCCTCCTTTGCAATGAAAATTTTAAAAAGTGGTGGAGTTCACTTACTCAAAAAAAAAAAAATCAGTATGATGTATAATGATCATTAGTACCTAGCCCAAGATACCTTTTTCATGAATTTAGCAAATGTTTAATAAATGAAATAAGCAATTCTCATAAACATGAACAGTCAAGTGGAAAATTGTCATGGAGTTAGTTAATTGGCCAGAAACATACAAGAGGTTTTCCAAAAGTTCATGGGAAAATGCATATTATAACTACTGTTTATATACTTTGATTTTAGTATTTTTTGTATTAAAATAATTATCTTCTAATTTCATTTTTTCCTGAACTTCTGGAACTACCCTCCAAGAGGGAAGTTTAGTCTTTGAAGAAGCACAGCAGGCACGCACTACTGGAAGAGTAAGTGGATTCAAAGGGAGAATGCTGTAGGTGGACAGCAATGAACAAGAACATAGCAACATTATGCTCCGTTTAAATATTCCCAGTACGTTAGCTGATAGATCAAATCTTTTGAATGTCTTCATAGTATTTTCAACTCACCATTTGATTACCATTGCTTAGAATATGATGAAAAACAATGAAAGACCTTAGAATCCCAATTAACTTAAGAGACTCCATCTGCTTAGCCTAAGTGACCTTAAGGCAAGATGACCTTAAGGCAAGGTCTCCCTGAAGAGGTAGGATTATGTAAATGAGGGATTGATAATTACAATTCTGACTGGCCAAGACATAGCTAACCAATCAGAAGGTCTCCTTGAGATAAGACTCCATGTAAATGAGGGATTGATGGTTACAGTTCTGACTGGCTGAAATATAGTTAACCCATCATAAGTGTGACTGTGAAATCCCCCTGAAGTGTGTAAGAATCCTGTGATTTTCTACCTTGGGGCTCAAGTTTGAATAAACCGCCGTTGTGTCCTGCTGTTTCATTTGGTGAAGACCGAGACTGAGAGACGAAGCTGTGAATGGAGCTGTGACACTTTAATGGTGGCTGACACTGCCCCAGCAGAATCGGGACTTGTCCCAGCTGCATGACTAATTGTCCCCACTGCTGCGGCTTGCTGCTTCTGAGCTGTGACATAGAGGCAGCAGTGGGCCCACAGCAGGTGCCCTTGAGTGGCTTCGGTGGCTAGCAGTGAGTGGTGGCTGCCACTCCCTGCCACGGTAGGCCTGGGCATAACTGAAAACTGAGGAATCAAGTCATTTACTGTTAATATTTTTTTTGTGCTGTAATTTGCCTTAAAACGTTTTGGCATAAGCTTCCCTGTGCTGTTTGTATATGTAATAACTTTAGCCCTTAGGGGAGGTAATTAGCATGTGAAGTCTATTCATGAGGAATCCACACCCTAGAGATAGCTGTGTTCCCCAAATTGTTTCTTGTTGATCTTGCCTGGCTGGTCCTGCTGCTAGAATATTATCCCAGCTCCCTAGAAGTGACTTTAATATGCCAGCTGCTTCTTGGAGCCCTTGACAGAAAAAGTTGAAAAATAGATTCAGGATTGTGATTCTGTGTCTGATTGCCCATAGACATTTGTGAGTTCAGTAGAAATTGATCTATATATGACTTGCTGTCATCATAGACTGTGCTGTAAGCCATGGTGCCAGGGACTCCTCTGCTTCTGATTGTCAGAAGTTACAAAATTCCACCCCACACCGGGGGCAGCCCACTACAGGTGCAGACCATGTAGGTAGGTAGGTAGGCAGCAGCACCAGCACTTGAGTCCCAGGCTGCCAGCTTCCCAGTTAGCATGCTATACTGCCTCTCTCTGAAAGGACTACGCAAGAGAGCAGATACTAGCGGAAGACTGGAGTGTGGAAGCAAGCAAGAAAATCTGGGAGCTGGTAGGGACAGTTAAGTTTTAAGAGAAAGACTGCCTGAAATCAGGAACAGAACCTGACTTCCCTGTGAAGTCAATGAGTAAACCCTTAGGTAAGTTTCAAGGTGGAATGAATAAAATAGACTTGTCTGCTGGATTGTATTGCTTGGCAAAGCAGAAGTCTGGAGTTGGGAGATGCTCAAGTTCAATGGTAACAGGAAGAGAGTCCCTTTTGCTTCTTCCACATCTCTCCATTCTGTGTCCTCCTTCATGTCCCTAGCCTTCATCCCACTAGCCCACAAGGAGTTGTGCTCTTTTTCAGCAGAGGGACGGAAGCCCACTTCCGAAAGGTCCTGGAGGGATTTCAATACCCAGGGAGACATCGGAATGAAGAAAGATTCTCTCTGGCGCATTGTTTCGGGAAGGACAACTGAAGGGGCATTGCCCAGCAGAAGGAGAGTGGTAGAAAAAGCTGGTGGACTGGGTGGAAGACCTCAGAGGACCTAGCACAAAGCTGCCTGTTTTGAGTAGGGGCCTTCAGGGGCATCCTCCCCCAATCTTCCCTGGGGGAAAAATCCTTCCACATACACAACCCTGGCCCAGAGCCTCAACTTTTTCTAGAGGGGTTGATTCTCTGAAGGCCTCAAATCCAGCTGATGCCCACCTTCAGCTGGAACTAAACTGCACATCAGCAAATCAGAGACCCCCCTAACCAGAGAGAAAATAATTCCACCGTTTGGAGTTGGCCCCCAAGTTTGGCTGGCCAGGGTGTTAGGGTTGCATCCTGCCACACTGGGAATGATGAAAGAAAGTGAAGAGAAGTCTGTATTGCTTTCTTTGTAAGAGATATTGTAACAATATGGGACAAAACAGTGTGTGTGTGGTGGGGAGGGGCGTGGATCAGAAGGAGGAGGCGAAAATGGAGAGTTGAATCCCTATACCTACATAACCATATTATAGAAAATAATATAGACTGAAAAAAGAGAGCAACTGTGCAAAGCTCTTAGCACCCAGACCTGTTATCATGGATAATTACCCAACAGCAAAGCTTCCTCCATTCCCGAAGGCCTCCTTCTTAGCTTTCCACTTCATGTAGAAGACTGTCCTGGCCAGCCCCATGTGAAGTGAGCCAAAAGAACGCATCTTCAAAGTATGTGCTGTATTCCTACCCTTACGAGTAGGACTACAATTTCCAGCATACATGATTCAATCTTATACAAATCTCATAAATCTAACTCATAAACTAATCTGAGAAATGTCAGTCACAAATCCAAGCCTTGCGTGGAGCCACAAAATGGAGCCTGTTCTTAGTAAATCCTTCATTAATCTTCAGCAACATTCACCTACACTCAAAGTAAAGCCATGGTAATGTGGGTGCCAATCCTACTCAACAAGCTGACTGAGCTACTCTCTAGAGTCAGGGTAGACTGGTAACTTTTTTTTTTCTTTTTCTTCTTATTATTTTCCATGATATTTTGTAGGTGTAGAGATTCCTTTCTCCCTCTCCTCTACCTCTCTTTCTATATCTTCCCCTCCCACCCCCATATTTTTACCCCATATTATCATGGTTACACTGGTAACTTTTTGGTTACTCAGGGAAAAGTAAACATCTGATTTAATCAGCATGGTTGTCTGCATGGTTTGGAAAGAGGGCCTCCGTTTTAAATTTTTTTCCCAAGATCGTGTACTTCCACCGAGTAGGAAGGGATGATACCAGGGAAATTGCCGTGTGTTTGTGTGTGTGTGTGTGTGTGTGTGTGAGAGAGAGAGAGAGAGTATGTGCACATGAGAGTCTTGGGTTTCTGTATATTGGTGCATTGGACTGTTTGAGTCCCTCTGAGAGTCATATATTCAAGTCCTAATGCCCAAGGCAACGGTATTAGGAGGTAGGCATTGGGAGGTGAGCAGGTGGTGATCACGGGGCTCTCCATGGATCGCATTAGTGCTGCAGCTTCTGGCTTCTTGCTGACTTGATTGTTGTAACAACAGTCTCATCTCTGGATGCTACTGATTCTTTGGCCTGGAGACCTAAAGCCTTAACTCTCCTTCAGAGAGTTTCTGTCTCCTGCATTGAATTCTGAGAAACAGAGATGCCTTGGAAGACAACTAACAGTGCCAATGGAAAAGTAGAAGTATAAGTGTGGCTAACTTGGGGCCTGGCCACGTTCGCTGTATCAATTCCTAGCTTTCCGAGGGTTAGTCTTGGTTCTATTGTGTTCCTCAGCGACCCAATACTTGTAGAGTCACCCAACTGACCTCTTTTTTATTTTTTAAACTATTATTGTCATTTTATGATACAGTTCTATAGGCCCTGGGATTTCCCTTACTCCATCCTCAAATCCCCTCTCCCGGTAAGTTCCCCCATATCATTACAACAGCAGAGTTCCTCATAAACAGTTTGTAAGTTCATCATTGCGGGCATGCACAATGGCAATGTCCAGCATCCCATTGTTATGACACAGCCAACAGTTTCACAGGGAATCCATCCTCAATCCAGAAATAGAGATGCACACTGCACCATATCGCCACATCTGGATATGATAGTCTCCACTACATAGTCACTATAAATCCCCCCAAGTGAAAAGCCACAACAAAACCAACAACAGGAAGCAAAACAAATTTACAATCCACGACATTAAACAACATGCCGCTAGATATGACAGTCTCCATTGCACAGTTACTATACATCCCCTTAAATGAAAAGCCACAAAGCAAAATCAACAACAGGAAGAAAAAATTGGTTTTTTACAATGCCATGAAGTTAAATAACATGCTATTGAATGACTAATATATCACTGAAGAAATAAAAATCAAGAACCTCCTTGAAGAGAACGATGTTACTGTATGATCTATGAGTCATTGAAGAATTTAATGAGAAAAAATGTTTTGAAGAAATGAAACTAAAAAACATCAGAATCCATGAGATGTAATTTCTGCTGGGCTTTGTTGGTGAGATGTATCTCCTTTAGGCAACAAATAGATGAATTTTGTGTTTTAATCCAATCTACTAATCTATGACATTTGATTGATGAGTTTAAGCAGTTTACATTCAGGATTAATATAAATAAAGTGGTAATTTGGTCCTGTCATTTAGCAATGGGTTGTTCATTGATTTAGTTTTCTGTTGTTATTTTACTGGAATGTTCGCATTTTCTTTCGGTTTTGGTGGGTACCCACTATTCCTTTTCTGTGTCATTTGAGTATCATTTGTTTAGGGCAGGTCGGAAGAGGTATATATTCTTTTACCCTTTATTTACTGTGGAAGAATTTTGCTTCATTTTCAATGACAAAGGAAAGCTTCGCTGGGTACATCATTCTGGGCTGACAGTTTTTATTTTGCTTTCAGAATTTGGAATATGTCACTCCATTCTCTTCTGGCCTGTAGAGTTTCCTGTGAGAGGTCAGCTGTGAGTTCTAATTGCCATTCCTCTACAGGTCAGTTGATTTTTTCCACATGCACATTTAAGGATCTTTTCCTTATGTTCGATTGAAGGGAGCTTGATTATCATGCATTGTAGTAAAGATCACTTTTGATCAACCCTGTTGGGAGTTCTGTGCCCCTCCTGGATCTTGTTTCCCAAATCTTTCTCTAGATCAGGGAAATTTTCCCATATTATTTCATTAAATACATTTTAAACAGGTCGTCACAATTCACTGGGCCAAAATGAATTTGTTCCTAGCTTAGTGCATGTGTAGTCCTGTCCCATAGCTTTTGCCTCCCTAACAAGATGGCACGCACTTCGGTTCTACGGGGGGGGAGGGGGGGGGTCTCAGCTGTGAAGTCCACCCTGTTTCACCACCACCAGTTTGGGATCTGCTGTTCTGTCTCTCCTCCTGGCCGAATCAAACAAACCAGCAGGACGGATGGTTCTTTGGGTTCATCTGCTGAGTTCCCAGTGAATTCCCCTTCCCACCTGGTTGCTGGTGGAGTTCTGGCCGCTGGTGGAGTTCAGATCACTGCTTGCTGAATGCCACTGTGGTATCTGGTCACTGCAACCCCACACCACTGTCTCTGCTGCTTTCGTGTGCCCATCAGTTTCCAGATGCCCCTCTGCCTTCGGTCTGCCCTCTGCTATTTCCTGTGCCCTCTTTGCTTCACCCTGGGTAGTGTTTCTCTCTTTAAGTGTGTCCTTACCCTATTCCATCATCCTGATTCTCGTGGTTTCGCTTTTGATTTCACCCCTGTCACCCTCCCTCGGTCACAGCTTTCTGCTGTACTTTTTGTGACTGCTTTTTCTTTCAGAATTCTCCTGTTTTGCCCTTCTTCTAGCTCTGGCCCATTTACCTTATTAGAAAAGGATTCTTCCTTCTCCTTACTGGGTACCCTTTGTGAGCCAAGAGAAAAGCTACACCAGTTTTAAGAAACCTACACATGGTTCTAGAAAATTAACCTCCCTGGGGCTTAATTGAAACTGAAAGAACTGGTACACAAAGTGCTGGTACTTTTCTGAAAGTCACTGGAATTAGAATTCTCTAAGAATTCCTCTCCCACACCAAGATGTTTCCACTTTCTTCTTTGAGCACTAGCCTCCTTTGAGTTTTATAATCTTTCTACAATTACTCCTTAAAGATTATCATCTCTGTGTTTGCTTAGGTAGTAATATAGAAAAGTGGAATTTTCTTATTTCTTCTGTAATAAAGTTTTCAACTGTGCTTGATTAAATAGACAGTTGCAAGGCTACCCTTAGGATATAATCACTGCTAGCTACAAATGATTGATGATGAAATCGCGGCAGTATGAATGTAGACTACTAATTTTGCCAAAGAAAGCAATTTTGGAAAATGCACAATTGAGGCCAGCTGCATTTAGAAAAGCATGTAAATTTACATGACCAGAGGTAATGTGGTGTGGTAAACAGGCAGCATCCATTTGTGTGTGATTAAGCTTTTATGTGTGCTTTGGGTTTCTGTTAGAACTGAGCCATGATCAATCACCACATCATCAATGGGTGCCTTTTTCTTCAGTGGATGTAGCCTTGGGCCAGGGCACAGGACTTTGGAAAAAAGCGATGGGCTAGATTTCTGTCCCCAATTGCTTCTTTGGCTGGAACTCTAGTGCTCTGTACAACTTGCCCAACTGTCCATCAGACCTACAAAAACTGGGTGCATTTAATAACGCCACAAAACACCCAAATTTAGAAAAGTCAGTCTGGATAGCTTACACGGAGAGGAAGGATATGGTTAGTCTAGTGATCCATAGTCAAATGGTGGACAACAGAAGCAGTGGGGTGAAAAGGCCAAGGAGAACATTCATGAACACTGGAGATGTGTGAGAAAAAAAAAAAAAGGCACTTGGACCTAACAGAGAGGGTCAGGGGACACAGGCAACAGAGAGAAAGACTAGTGCAAAAAATAGAAGTTATTTCAAAAGCGTTACATAGCAGCTTCCCCACAGTTTTTGGAGCACCATTAGTGGGAGAAAGGTGAGTCTTGGTCCCCATCATCAATTAATTTATAACATGAAAGAAGGGGTCAGGTAACTTGGCACAAACCCAAGTGAGGCAGGCATATACATTTCCATGGCACACAAGGTGCCAGAAGTTCACGTACGTTAGGTTAAACAGCCATGCCTTGAAAAGTTTCTGCTTTTCTGGCCAATCCGTGCTTCTCCAAAGCTGGAGGAGACGAGCTTGGATGTCACGAGCTGGCATGAGACAAATTCAGGGAGGAAAGTACAGGCTGGGCACTTCATTGTTTCATTTCATAGCACAGTTCCTGGTGCATCTGCGTAGGATCCAGGTACTCAGTCAAAAAGCAATAGGACGTTGACTTAGAGAGTTTTTGTCTCCTCTCTGGGGCACCTAGCCAGTCCTAGGTGAGGTGGGAGTAGATGGTTGGGATAGAGCCTGGACCTTGAGTGCCTCCGGCCCCGTGAGAGAGGCTGATAATGATGGGAGCTGGCTGCGGGCGTTTGCAGATGCATCTCCCAAGCATTTCCAGAGAGCTTCCCTGGAGGCAGGGCAGTCACGTTATCCCCAGATTGCAGTCCGGAAGGAGGGGAAAATTGAAGGGCTGAAGTGAGCGATGGGGCCACCAGGAGTATCCAGGCCGAGTTCTCACAAACATTTTTGCTTCCAGCGTCTCTCCCAGGAGGGGCGGAGGGAAGGAGTGCCTCCAAGTGCATACTTTCAGGGAAGAGGGGGAGTGCTGCTTCAAGTGCACACGGCTTGCGAATAGGTCCACCAACGCTGCCCAAGGCAGCCAAGGCCACTTGTGGTTGAACACATCTGTGTGGCATCTGGCTGCCTGACACTTACTAGGTTTCTGAATCCCACCTCCCCAGGAAGGAGACAGAAATGCACTTTCCCAAGTTCTGTTGTAGCTGGACACAGACGTGGGCTGGCCTCAGCCTGTACCTGACTTTGGAAGGATAGCCTGGCAGATGAAGGAGTCCTGAATGGAAGGACTCCCAGGCAAGTCCCCGAGACAAAAGATAGTCTGCAGAGGCAGGGTGGGAAGCATGACGTGCCCAGCAGCAGTGACCCTGCTGGGCTACAACAGCCGATTCTCTCCTGGAGCAATAGGATTGCTGAGTAGACCTGAAGCCACATTCTCCAATTGGGTCAAATTTTCTGTGTTGTAGTCCATATAGTCCCATGAATACAGTTGGGGTTGTACTGTGAGTTCTGTTTGCAGCCAAAAGCTGTTACTAATAGTCCTTGTATTTATAGGGGCTGCCAACAAGTTAGCAATTAATGAATATTTTAGTGCAACATTTTAGAAAGTGTTTACATATTCAAGCCTTGTAGAAAATGTACTTACACTTACTTAAAACCCATGAAATAGAGTCTCACAGAAGTCTAATAATGTGTGGAGCTAGCATAGTCAGAATAACCAGATTGAAACTAGGATTCGGTTTTTAAATTTATTTTTATTTATTTGTTTTGACATTATTGGAATGGAAGGGAAGACATAGAAACAAAGACAGATGGAGGTCTTCTGTCTGCTTGTTCACATCCCAAAGGTCCTAAACAACTGGGATTGGGTCAGCTTGAAGCTGGGAGCCTGGAACTCAAACCGAATCGCTGACACGGGCGGCAGTGACCCAAATACATGGGGCCGTCTTCTGGTGCCTCCCTGTCCGTTAGCAGGAAGCTGTATCAGGAGCCGAGCAGCCACGCACTCTGATAGTGGCTGTTCTAACTGCTGTGCGTGACACTTTCCCCTGGAGCTAAGATTGTCTCTACCATGGAAACTTGCCTATGTGAGGAGTCCTTTGGATCCTTGATCGATTCCAACTAGAAATGATCAATAACAAACCAGAAATCTTACACAAAGCAGTTGCTCCTTAGGACACTCACATCCGCCTTAAAGGATACAGAAGAAAAGTGATTGAGTGATTGAGATACATAAGATTTCAATGCCCAATTATTTAAAAATTAGAATTAATGCATGATGAACAAATTTTCAATTAAATATATACAAGTTCAGTATTACTGATTTTTTCCCCCTTTGTCTCAGACTCTGCTTTTGTCTCTGATCCTGTCTCCAATTCTGTCTCAGATTCCTATCTGTAGAAACTTACACACATTACTTTCAAGTAAATTAATGGCACAGGCTATACTCAGATATTCAAAGTTTGCATCTTTGTGTTCTTGCTGTGTGAGTTTGCTCCTGCAAAATACAGAGCCGCGTCTCTCCAGGAGCATTCCTGAGCCCACAGAGTTGGACCACATTGGAATCGCCGTGTCCAGACCTGTCTGGATCTTGCAGAAATATGAACCCTGGCTCAATCTCTAAAATAACACAGGCAAGGGGGCCAACTTAAATACAGGGAGACAGAAGATCAAATTCTACCAAACGTCTGGCAGCTGGCTGCGAAGCTCCTCTAAACAGATGTCTTGATAAGTCACACTGAAGATAATAGTAATCATCTGTTAGCTGACGCCATGTGCCAGAGACCCTGTTAGCACTTGTCACAGTCCCTGGGAGACAGGAATTCCCGTGTGCAAAGTGAGAGGGTTGTCCCGGGTTAAAAAACCCAGAATGCACCATTGCCACGACTGACATCTTTCTGCTCTTCCATACTTTTTTTACTTTTTTTCCAGAAAGCTTTTTTTTTCCCCTCTCTGAGTCTGAGGGAATTTGATTAATGGGTACCAAGACAGAGTTAGGACAGTGTAAGTTTCCGGACTGCACAGAGGGATGG
The DNA here is from genome assembly GCF_017591425.1 of Ochotona curzoniae. Lineage (NCBI taxonomy): Eukaryota > Metazoa > Chordata > Mammalia > Lagomorpha > Ochotonidae > Ochotona > Ochotona curzoniae. Next base: position 17,940,091 of record NW_024465582.1, on the reverse strand, counting down.
TGAAGGTTCACAATGTCCATTGGACGTTTTGTGAGCAAACAGAAAAAAAAGGAACTGTGCTTATCAACTACTGTCAAAGAAGGGAAAGTATGGATTACCCCAACTTGATCAGCATACATCCTCTACCTGTCGAAATGTTACGCTGTGGCCCGCAAACACGTACAATGGTTACTAATTTAAAAACAATAATGCCTCTCAAATAAACAAGAAGTTGAGCTGTGAAGCGTGAGAACTGGCCTTTCCCAGCAGGCCAACAGGTAGGATGAAGGGTTGAGGGGACATCACACTGTAGAGAGGGCTTGCTTCAGAGGTGTCCCCTGGGGAAGAAAGGTCAAAATTGGCATTTTATCAGCCAGATCTACTTTGTAGATGTCATGTTTTCTTCCTTGGTTTGTCAAGTGTTTTTAGAAACTTTAAAAAGAGTTGACATAATTTAAAAATCAGGAGTCTTTCCATACACATGCAGATTCCTGGCTTCTTTTTAAAATTTCCGAGTTTGGAATGCACTAGAACCATTTTCACACATGGCAGCTATTGGCCAGAGCAGCAGCTGGTGTGCTGGACCCAGCTCATATTGTCCCACAAGAGCCAGTTAGAAAGTGTTTAGACATGTTGTGGGGCCTCTTGCTAAACAATTGGGACCTTGAGATGAGCCATAGTGAGATTATTCACACTACAGATCCTGGCAAAAATATGAGCTTCTAGTTCTTCCTCCTCTCTCCCCCCACTCCTCTTCCCTCGCCTTCCACGGTCCTCTCCTCACCTCTGCTTTCCCCTCCCCTCCCTCTCTGCTTCCCTTCCCTTCCTTGCTATTTTCTTTCCCCTCTCTGTATATTAACCTTTCCAATTAAAAAAAATCTTTAAAAAATGAAAAAGAAGAAAGCAAGCAAGCAAGCCAATATACAGAAGCATTCTGATGCGCACCACCACAGCCAACTGGTGCTTCATCCTGGTCAGTGTCTTATGAGGGACCTTAGAGAAGCTTTTCAGATCTGCTCACTAGGAGAAACGGAGTAGGCGCATTTATCCATTGTCCATTGGCCCCTGCCTTCCATGGGTAGAAAATGCCTTCCCAATGATACATTCCTGTTCTTTTCTAGGTTGCAGGTGCGTAAATTTTCCTGGAAAATTCCAAGTTAGGGAAGCTGCGTTTTAGGAAATTAGATATAGTGTTGATTATTGAATCACAGGAGAGCAAAGTCTGCATAGAGCAGTTGCTACAGCAAAAATCGGGCCCAGGGGCTGTTAAACTTGTGCATAAGAGAGGCCCACAGATAGGTTTCTTTCGGTAGCACAGTTATGATCATTCTTGTATGCATGTTCTCATATATGTGCTTGGATTTCTGTGTGATGCACTCAGCATGGAACTGCTTGGACATAAGGTATTACATTTTCCACCTTTGGAGAGGTCACCAGCTAGTTTTCTGAAGTTCCCATATTTACTTACATCCCCATCATCCACATGTGAGAATTGTAATGGCTTTAACGTTGAGTGTTGTTGTCGTATTGCTCTTTAGAATGTCGCTTTTATTTTATTTTTCTTTTTTTTTTTAAAGATTTATTTTATTTTTATTGGAAAGGCGGATATACAGAGAGGAGAGACAGAGAGCAAGATCGTCCATCCGATGATTCACTCCCCAAGTGAGCCGCAACGGCCAATGCTATGCCGATCCGAAGCCAGGGGCCTCTTCTGGGTCTCCCACACGGGTGCAGGTTCCCAAAGCCTTGGGCCGTCCTCGACTGCTTTTCCAAGGCCACAGGCAGGGAGCTGGAAGGGAAGCGGGGCTGCCTGGATCAGAACTGGCGCCCATATGGGATCCTGGGGCATGCAAGGCGAGGACTTTAACCACTTGCGCCACTGTGCCAGGCCCTAGAATGTCACTTTTAACAATCATTTTCTAGTGGCTGAAGATTGTGGTCAGTAGATTGTGTGTCTCTAGCTGTTTTGTTCATCTGGTCTTTTGAGTTCTGTGTCCTGGCTGTAGATGTACTCGTGTCTTCTGGGCTGGTGGGGCGAGATCAGCAACTTCACACTTGACCCATGTGGCATCCAAAGTAAACACAGAGAAAGAAACAAGACCATGAGATCCCAAAGATAAGTCATCAAATTGATTACATGTCACTTATCAGGAAGCCTTTCCAAGTCTTTGGCTAATTTGGGACTCCCTGTTGTGATACAGAATCTCTTCTGTGAGATGTTGTAACTCCTGCAAGTAATATCCAGAGGCTTGCTATCTTCTGCTTGAAATCTCAGAATCAGTTTCTCCCTAACGTGAGAATGAGGAAAAAAGGAGAAATCACCTCTCCAGATCTGACCCAGCGGGCTTCAGTTCCAATCAGGGATGAAGCCCACCCAACTCTTTCTCAAAGCCAGGAAACAGCCCAATGCCCTTGCTCTGTAATGTTGCCTTGGCTTCCATTAGCCGTGATCGAACTTGCAGCTCAATGACCATCTGGCCCTGCTCTTCAGAGGAACACTCCTAGGAGATGCACCAAATCTAAAAAAAAAATAAACCCTCAAGGTTCTCTTGCTTATACATATTACTTCCAAAGGCAGGGCAGTGCGGTTGGATACCAAACTGAAGCAGTTGCTACTCAAGGAACCTCAAGAAGTTCCCCAGCTTCCTCCTCTCTGAGCCTTGGCAGTGACCCTGCTAGTCCTCGGCCATAAAGAGCAGAGGTGCTCCAGTCCACACTGTACCCCCTGTACTGTGTTGTTCCAGTCCACGTGGCCTCAAGGACAGGGGGCTCCTGGGTTCTCTGTTGGCCCAGCCTGCTGTTCCAGTCTGTTGGTGCTGTGTCCTGAGAAGCAGAGGCCTGCTCTCTGGAAAAGCTCTTGGTCTTTATTATGAGTCAAGGGAGGCCAAACTGGCCTCAGGAAGACTCTTGGTCTTCAACCAGAAGACCTCTTCACATTTCCCAACCTTCTCTGACCTCCTATGAAAGAAGATCCAAGTTTCATTTTTGTTTTGCATCTCTTCTTTCCTCTCTAGAGCTGTCATGCTCCTGAGTACTTCTAGATCTCATGGTCTCTCAGTACACCAGCTCAGCCAATGTGTGGAGGACAGGCAGGGCTGGGGGGGCGGGTAGGAGGGGTAGATAGTAGGGAATCAAATTTAATATTGTATCCTAAAATTCCTCTACTGTCAATATTAATTGCTAGGCTCACTATGTGTACTCACCAAGACCTTCTAATGTATCTCTGTGTGCATGAATTCATAGTAAGGAAGTGATTGAGTTTCAACCCAGAAGGTTGGCCTCTGAAAGCCATGCTCTCAGTAGCTGTATGTATCAGATATGAGGTGCTGAATCCCAAAAACTCCTGACTTCTACCTTCCTTAATCTGCCTTCTTTGTGGTTCTGGTCCCCACATGGTCTTGATAATGACTGCAAGAAATCCGACTGATCCATAGATCATAGCTAGGAGCCCTCCAAGCGTTTAGAGCTGAGAGAAAATGTAGCACGTGGTCTGTATGGGTGAACACCAGCATTTCAGCTTTGAGCTCCAGCTCCATCACTTTGCAGATGTGAAAACTTGGTAAGTGACCCAGTTTTCAAAGTTTGCTTTGTACAACTGTACCATATATAATAATAAAGCCTGGCTAATTGCATTTTGATAGGATTAGATGAGCTAATGGATCAAAAACTCAATATGGTTGGTAAGGGGCAGTCTTAAGGGTGAAATGAATATCAGCTTTTACTGGTTACCAAATTCCTGTTTCCTTTTAAAATCACAGGATTGGAAAGTACCAGATGATTTTCCTTCTGATTCCAACTTATCTCCAAGTCCCCATTTCCTTATCCCCATCCCCATCTCATTCTCTATTAAGAAGTGCTGTTCTTACAAAGCTAGTATGCAACACAATGCCTGGCATAGGATCAGAGGTTGCTCTTTGCTTCTAGTTTTGTTTTTAACTAGGCCATCCTCATGTTGGCTTGTCCTACCATCTCATCTTGTTATGTTTGCTCTCCCCTTGCCAGGTTTCTAGTCAGGACCTAAGAGACATAGATGCCAGTCATAGTTACATAACATCCTGAAGATCAAAGTAGCTTATCTTTCCAGAACTGAAGCTAGCTCTCTGCTGTATAGCATCTTCACTCAGATCTTTTAAAGTTTACCCAAGGTGTTACTGTAGCCAGACATCCTGACATTTACTTTCTTTCTTTCTTGAAAGAGTTATTTATTTTTATTGGAAAGTCAGAGTTACAGAGAGGAGAGACAGAAAGATCTACCATCCACTGGTTCACTCCCCAAATGGCCGCACTGGCCGGAGCTGAGCTGATCCAAAGCTAGGAGCTAGAAGCTTGTTCCGTGTCTCCCACGTAGGGGCAGGGTTCCAGGGTTTTGGGCTGTCCTCAACTTCTTTCCCAGGCAACAAGCAGGGAGCTGAATGGGAAGTAGAGCAGACTGGATACTATCCAGTGCCCATATGGGGTCCTGGTGGATGCAAGGTGGTGACTTTAACTACTAAGCTACCATGCCAGGCCCGACATTTACTTTCTTATAAAGGGGAATAATAATGTTCATAAAATACACAGAGCATTTTATCTAAGGAATGTTAGTAAGATATCTATGAAGAGATAGATTCTTGTCCCAGCAGTGCTGTTCATGTCAAGCACACGTTCTTCTTATCTCTGGGAAGCATATGTGATTGAGATAAAGCTTCATAATCATGCAGTGGCTCTTAATCAGGAAGTATAATCAGAATTGCCTAGAGAAATCCTCCTAAAATGAAGAGCCTAGTACATATACAACGTTGCAGACTCAAAGAAATGTCCCTCACTTACTGCGGACACAACTTGCCTGCCTGTGTGTACATTTGGCCTCTACCCCAGACAAATGCTGTGACAACTCAGTCCTTCTCCAGACGAGGTCAGTGCCCAAGGCCCCACAACTCACCTCAACTTATGCCCAAGACATCAAAGTTGAGGCAGATTGCTGAGCTTTAATGTTTCAAGGTGTACCGCTTTTGGTCAATGGTATGGCTCTTATAATGTTATCCAAGGTAAGAACAGTGACTATTAAAAGAGCTGGGGATGTTCCAGAATAACAAAATATGCTGTGACTGTTGCAAAGCCCGTTGACATTAAGGGATAAATATGAGAATATTGGGGCTAAATTTGTTGAAGATGTTGCCAGTGGCACAATTAAAGAAGCTGGGGTTGCACCACCGTTGTGACTGGACCGGGCTATCAGCCTCAATTCCAAGGAGGGCTTTGAGAAGATCAGCCAAGGTGCTGGTCCAGCACAGGTGATGTTAGCTGTTAAAGCTATAATCACTGAGCTTGAGAAATAGTCTATGCCTGGGATGGCCTCCAAAGAAATGAATCAGGTTGCTAAGCTACTTGCCTATGGTAACAAGGAGATGGGCAACATCCTTTGAGATGTAGTGAGAAAGGTGGTTAGAAGACTGGGTGTTGTGATGCTTAATTCTGTGACGTCAGATTGATTGGATTAAGAGAGAGACCTAGAGCTCTAGAAAAGCATTATGTGGGCATGCCTGTGAGGGGGTTTCCAGTTAAGGTTAGCACGTGAGTCTGGATGAACTAGGTGGGAGGTTCCTGCTTTGATGTGGGCAGGCAGCATGGATCAGCTGGGGATGTGGTGGCAGCATGGATTGGCTGGGGACATGGCGGAAGCATGGATTGGCTGGGGATGCGGTGGCAGTATGGATTGGCGGGAATGCGGATAGACTCAGTGCAGGAGGGGAATTGGTCTCTGGCTCTGGGAGATTCGACTTTATGGACTCCTGGCTTGGGCATCAATCACTGATCTTCGAGCTTCAGGACTTAAGCCAGCAGCCCGTGGGCCAGCACTCACGCTTTCCATCTCTGAGGTTCCAACCTCGCCTTCTCCAGGTTCTTAGATTTGAGCTGCTACCTCCGTCCACGGTCTCCATTTCACTGATGACTTGAGGTGAGACAGCCATACCACCATGACCATGTGAACCACTTCCCCTGAGAAATCGGCCCCTCATAGACCTATACAAATATCCTACCAATTTTCTAGCTTACCAATTTTCTTGTGAAAAAAAGACACTAATAAAAGTGTCTTCACAAGAAAGGATAGAAAACATTGAATAATGAATTAGAACTTATGGGAGGCATGAAGGCTGTTGCCTCTCAAAGGATGAGAAATTTGAATTTCAGGATGCCTATGTTCTTTTGAGTGAAAAGATGTCTAATGACCAGTTCATTGTACCCGCTCTTGAAATTGTCACTGCTCACTGTAAGCCCATAGTCATAATTGCTGAAGGTATTGATGGAGAAGTTGTTGAGTACACTCATTTTGCATAGCTAAGCCTTGGTCTTCAGATTGGAGCCAAGTTTCAGATGACAGGGCCTTTGTTTTAGCTGCTGTGTGGGACACTCACTTCCCATATCAGAGTTCCAGGTTAGAGTCTGGGGTCATTTGTATTGGAATAGTTATGCTGAAAGTTGGTAAGGTAGGCTGTGTTGAATAACTTAAGAGATGCTCTCGATGCTACAGATGTGCTCGGTGCTCAAGAGTCGCCCTTGTTCTAAGAGGTCTCACTCTGGAAGGGGACTGTGCCCTCTTTCAATTCATTCCAGCCTTGGATTCATTAACTCCAGCTAACGGAAATATAAAGCACTGATTGGACTATCAGCAGCATGTCTTCTGTGCTTCCAAACCAGAAATGATTCAAAGAACATTCAGGATTTCCGTAAAGAACTTCTGCAGAAACACAGGCTGTTGCTTGAGAGTTGGGAAAATTCTACGAAGTTCCTCATAAGTTGGATATGCTGCTGTGCTCCCAGATTTTGAAATAGGGTTCTAAAAGGAACCACAACCGTGTTATACCATTAACAAAGTGTGACAGGGAGCTCAAAGCAGTGCTTTTCACCAGTAATTTCCCAGAAGGCAGTTGGAGACAATGGCTGAAGAAAAGGCTGGCTGATGTTTAAGATAATCACCAGGGTCATCAGTTGCTGGTTTCAATGAAAAATTGTAATAGTCTCTTGCTATTATTTCCCATCCTTACAGATAATTTATTTTGTTTTAACCTTTGAGTAAATGCATACATGCATTCCTGGGGATAGGGGCAGTGGATTTTGATTCTGAAGCTTCCTCCTCTCCCAAGCCCAGTTTCCAGCTTCCCAGTAAGAGCTGTTGTTCTGATAGCTTTTTAGATACAAAGCATCCTTGCAAATAAGCAGCTCTGAAAATAGGAGTCTAGAAAAACCAAAGCAGTCACACTTTGGTCAAGAGCCATTCTATCCACACCTTGCTTCTTTGTTGTTTTAAAGTTATCTCTCTTTGCAGTTAGCACAACAGGCCCAGAATTGCTGTGTTTTCCCCGCCCGTCTCCCACTGGACTTCTCCAGCCTGTGTCTCCCTCGTGCTGTGCAACGCGTATCTCCTATGTGACCCTAGAGACACAGCAAGAACTAGGAATGTCAAAGAACTCAAAAGATGGGGCCTCCGTTGGAGCCAGGTCTCCTGTAGCTTGTCAGTTTACTCGCTAACATTGCCTTTCTCTGTAGAGGTTACTCCTTTATGCTCATAAATGGGAATTAGAACATCTCCTTGCTGCTCCTCTCAGCGGCGTAGCTCCGTAGTGATGCATGCTGCCATCCATTTCCCTGGAACATTTGCTGTAAATTTGCTTTTAAAAGACATGCTCTTACAATCCTGTCCATGGCCCCTGCATTAAAAAAATGAGAAAAATATGGAAACGTGCATTAAAATATTCGGGAATAAATGGCTTCTTTATTACATAAAAGCTCTCATGTGTCTCAAAGGTACCGAGAATAGAATAATTTATCATAAATGAGATTATTATTGCTGGGAAAAGGGTTATTTTAATGCCAGTTTTCTTCGGGGATTAAACCAAACCCTAACAGTCCACTAGGGTGTTCATGGATGTCTGTGTCAAATACTTAAAAGCTTTAAGTGGAAAGTGTATGCCGAGGCAGCTGTCTGGGGAAAGACAGAGACCATTCTGTTTGTTCTTATCTCTGGTGGGTCAGCTGTAGTGATCCAGAAGGAAAGAAAGAATCCTGGAGATAATGAATTCTCTGCAAGCAGGGATGCAGATCCGCTGTGCTCTGGGGTTTCAAATGCTGTGTCAGAACCTCCTACGCCAGCATCCGGGGCTTCAGCTGCTGGGTGGTGTCCAGTATCAGACAAACACTCGGCCAAACAAATGTTATCTGGAGAAATTGTATAGTATGGTCCTGTTAGGCACAAATTTCACAGGGACAATGGTGGAGATGTGAAAGAACACTGCAGCTGTAGAATGAACAGAGAGCCTGTTGTGCTTTCCCACGTGCTTGGAGCAGAGGGCGTTCTGGTTCGGAAGCACAGAGGACCGTGCAGCTGATTGTCTGAGACTCAGAACAGGATCCAAATAGCCCCCGTGACATTGATCCTGACAGAAGTTGGGCTTTCCTTGTGCAATTGGGGTACTCTTTAAAGAGCATTAGCTTGCATTGTCAGAGAGTCAGTGATGAGAATGCCATTTTACCAGCATTCACAGGACACCCACTTGGTGGTTTAGGGGGAAAGAAAACTAAATTTGGCTAGTAAGTTATGGTGACGCGGGAGGCAAGGGTGACGGACATTTATTTTGCTACCAGCATGAGTTCTCTAGGGGAATGAGGTGTTGGTGACTGGATTTCACATTCTCTGTCTTTGTTAAGCCTTCATCACATGATCCATCATTGTGAGAGCAGATGAAAGGAATCTCAGGACATGCCTCCCTTGCCTTCCCATTCTCGTTTCCTCACCATTATTTTTGATCCATGTCTTTTGCAACCTCACTTCTAGTCAGCACCATCCTGCTGGAAGAGTCTGTGCGGGGCGATGAATATTAAAACCATCATGATTGCCTCTTATCTGCAGGATGGGGGGGGAGTGTTTGGGCAGCACAGGGGAAATGCAAGCTGCCAGGGAGGAAGTCTGGCTGGAGGACAAGCCCCTCAGGGCTGGCTTCTTGGCAGCCTGTTCCAGGTTTTGGATGTCTGCACTGCAGTGAAAATAATAGCCAACACTTATTAAGTATTCTGTTTGTGCCAGGACCTATGCATTAGCTCCTTTAGGCATTTCCATCATCTCTGTCTTAAAACCATGGCTGAGGCTCCACGGGATCAGGCCAACTCCCAGAGTCCACCCAACAACAAAGTTACTGATCCTAGTTAGGTCCCATTGCAGAGCCAGACTGCCAACCACGTTGTCCCTTGCCCATTAGCTGTGGCCTCCTTTTGCACCATTCTCCACTTGCTCTCCATTTTAAAATTAGAAAGACTTTAGAAAATGCACTTGACATCTTCTATATTCCTTAATGAATACTAAAGGAACAATGTGAGGAGACCTGAAACAAGACTCAGCGGGCCTAAATTCTTCTGCCTAAAAACCAGCTTAATGTAGCATCATAGTTCTAAAGCCCTGGGCCTCCGTTTACTCCTCTGAAAGGTGAGAAAGTTAGACTAGATGATATTTGCACAAGAGGCCTCTGGCCTCTAGAAAGTCCTCAGCACTAATAGGCACTCGAGGGGACATGACTCTCCTGGGCTGTGCCCAGCTGGGATTTGAGGGACACGAAGAGAGCACCTACAGTTGCCACAGCTGAATTTCCAAGCCATAAGTCAGAACTCCTCCCAATCAGTAGGTGACAACAAACTGATGTTCCGTTCAAACCTGCTCCCGAATTTTTATGATGACAAGGGCATATCATTGCTGTACCAAACCCACTCTCTTCTAAAGAATGCTATGGCTTGGATATGATTTGAGCATATAGCTAACAGGTTCATGAGCAGGGAGCTTGGTGCCCATTGGAATGGCATTGAAGAGATCCTTTAAGAGTTGATTAAATTAGGAGCACCACTTTGGAAGGGATTGCTGTCATTTTTTTTGCAGGACTGTGTTCGTTTCCACAAGAGCAGGTTGTTAGGAAAGAGTGAACCTACCCACCCACCCTCATTTTCCACACATGCTCCTCATTCCTCTGATGTGATTTCAGCATGATGCCATCGGCCATGTTGTAATTCAACCACACTGCCCTCAGCATAGGCCACCAGGTATGGCCCCTGATCTTGGACTCTTGGTCTCCAACGGTGAGTTAAATCAACCTCTTTATCAGTCACCGAGCCTCGGAGATTCTGTTACTACGATGGAAAAACAGGCTGAGACAGAGGGTGTGGTCATCCGCAACTTTATTTTTGTTACCTTACCTCTCCATTGCCATGCAGTCTCTCAACTTCTCTGCATATCAAACTCCAGCAAGCAAAATAAAGCAGAGAGTGATTTTTCTGTCCAATTATAAAAGTATCGCCAGGATTCTGAACTGTTTGGCACATTTTCTTCTTGTTTGCATGTATTTAATATTGTCTTTCGTTCAGCAGTTCCAAATCCAGCTTGCAAGACAAGAAGTGGCATTAAGTGAATGTACTAGCTAAGGCAACTACATTGCTCTCCGGGTCATCTATAGGGAGCGTGTTCTTAAACTCTTACTACTTTCCAAGAGACAGAACATAGTTCTACAGGCTTGCCGTGGTGAGACTCCTGGCTTTCCTGTAATGGTGATAAAACACCATGGAGAGGGAAAGTGCCCAATGGTATGTGATTTTAAAAATCTTCTGGCTGTTTAATAATTAAAACCTGTTTTGCTTCCCTTCTGCTCCACCTCCTCAGCTCCTTTCCCCACTCAAAACAGATTTTTGATATCCTCTCAGGAATTAGGATATCTTTAACTGTTTACATAATCAGGGATTAAGTTCAATTTATGAAGAAATTTGGGCAAACTAAAAATCATGATAAGAAAAGCAGAAATGTTTGCCTTGGGGTTACATACGGAGATTGGATCTTAAGAGCCTCTAAGGGCATGTGTCAAAGGGTTTTTAGTGGACTCATGGTGTCAGAGGCCGTGGACGAATATTTGCAGAGCTTGATTAAGTAAAACAAATGGTAAATGATACCTGCCTTCCCTCTCACAGGAAGGAACCTGCTGTGCATTTGAGTAAAGAGAAAATATTAACCCCCAGGCTAATTTGTTTCTACTCTTCTGTTTACTGTTGTTCTGCTCCTTGTTATCTTATTTTTGTAGATTGGATACTGATAGAATTTCAGATTATACTAGGTATGTGATCATTGAATCTTTGTGCTTGATGGGCCCTAGGCCTCCTACATGGTACAAGTATTGTCCAACTCATGGCCGGCCTCTCCTTCTACTCTCTATTCACTCCCAGATCGGATTAAGCCTGCCTGTCTCTGAAACAAAATAAACCGTAGATTTCATATGCCGTTGTTCAAAGTGCATTGGAATGATGAAGAGTTGTACTGTGAACTGGCATCAGCTGTGTTTCCACTCATGAAATAGGAAACATGGGGACATGTAGGAAGGCGAATATGCAGCCGGTAGCTGTGGGATAATGCTCCCTGGGTGACCGGGGAGGTGGAGTGGAATGGACGGGCCAGGACAGGGACAGCTGCCAGCATGGTTGAACTGAGTCAGCAGCTCTTGACTTCAGTCAGGGTACAAGACAGTCACTTGGGTTACTCACGTGCAAATGCACATTCCTTGGTTTCACCTCCAAAAATTACAATTTAGTTCATATAGAGATCTTCGAAAAATTCTTATGCCAATAGCCTAGGATCAGAAACTGTGAAGGGACCATGGGCCACCTACCAAGGAGAAAATGTCCAAGGGGAAGAAAACAAGCAGGGAGTGGGGCAGTAAAGAGTAGCAACAAAGTAAATTCTTTGGAGTCCTACTTAGAATCCAGTCTGAGCCACATTCCCACCAAACCTTTATGAGCATTCTTCTCTCATGTGTAAAATCAGAGGAAATAACCGTAACAATAGGCTCTGCGTAATGAAGTCTGACTTAGCCCAGGGTAACGTTTGAAAGGCGTTCCTCATGCAAATCTCAGCACTCTAGGGAGAGCACGTCGTCACAGGTGAGAAAAGCAAGGCGCAGGCTGAGCTTGTAACTCACATAGAAAGGCCACGCTGCTCACAAACGTGCTTGCTGGGGCTCCAGTCGGGCAGTCTGAGCTGGAGGAAGCCAGGCAGGGAACGTCTCATCCCTGCCTCACTCGAAGGGCTCAGGGTCTGACCTTCCTAACAGCTGAGCCAGGCAGAGGAGATGAGCACTGGATCCGAACATATGTCTTCAAGATTCAGTTTCGGGCCAGAGCAGTAGCCTAGCGGCTAAAGTCTTCGCCTTGAACGCGCCAAGATCCCATATGGGCACTGGTTCTAATCCCGGCACCCTGCTTCCCATCCAGCTCCCTGCTTCTGGCCTGGGAATACAGTCAAGGACGGCCCAGAGTTTTGGGACCCTGCAGTCGCGTGGGATACTGGGAAGAGGCTCCAGGCTCCTAGCTTCAGATTGGCACAGCTCTAGCAGTTGTAGCCACTTGGGGAATAAATTATTGGATGGAAGAGCTTCCTCTCTGTCTCTCCTTTCTGTACATCTGACTGTGTTAAGAAAGACTCAGTTTCTCTATCTGTAAAATGAGAGGAGCATTCTCCTTGCATCACAATGACTTGCATTCCAGTAAGACAGTGCCTATGAAAAGTAATTTATAAACTTGACATTCTGTAAAAATATCCATGGTTATTGGGAAGTGCTATATGGCCCCACAGTCACCCAAAACATCTTCTTCCTGTGTCATTCTTCTCCAATCTGCTGGTGACTCACGGTTGTCTTCTGGGTAAAATAAAAAAATGTGAACTAATTTGTTTTCCAACAGGGTTTAGTCTGCCTCTCTGTGGGTGAAGGTGGGAGGTTGGGAGAGAGTGTTGAGATTGCTATTTTAGGAAAGAGAAGGGTTTTATCCTAAAGAGGCCAAGAGAGTTGCCAGCGTGCAGGTCATCCCACGACATTCCAGAACATTCCAAGTACTCCAAAAGGTGAGGAAATGGACCCCACAGGCCAAGATGTGAGAACTCAGAAGAGGCTCCACTAGGATATCTGGTGAACACAGTCTGGCCTCAGAGCTGAAAAACCATTGTTTATGTTTTTTGTACTGTCTGTGGTTCAGACATAGCTGGTGTTTTGTATTTGCCACTGACGGGTTTGCTGAGCCCTGTTTGTGTCACAGTGGTGTGAAAGCAAGAACCTCCTTGTGGGAGAGTCGGCCTAGACTCCCAGAGAGAAACATGGCAAGCGCCACAATTTCTAGACTGGACCATAAAAGCAAACCAGAAAAAACAGTTGTTCCATGTTATTGTCTCCTTCGCAAAGAGTCTTCTAATCAAGGTCCTTAAGAAAACTTGGCCACCAGAGAGAAATAGTAATCTGTCCATGTAGAGAATTTGCAGAGGTGATTTTTCTTTTCTGGTGAGTCAGCATCCCGCACCCATGTAGAAGATCCATGCCCGTCCTCTCGGATGTAAGAGTACCATTTTCTACTAGGAAAAGTAGGAAACAATAGACTTGGATACAGCCCGTTTGTTTCCTTTCTTTCTGAAGGAAATCCTTTTTCTCTGGCAATAGGTCAAACTCACATTTCTTATCTATACCTCATTAGCTGAGATCCTCTCAATTGATCTTCCCCAATAGTAGATCAGAGATTGGGCTGAATTCACTTTTGTAGAACTAGATTCAACTCAGCTTCGTTCATTCTCTTCTGTCCCCTTCAGCACTGTTGGACAAACATCCAAGGAGCTGTGGTCGGCGTGGGAACTGTGTAGGGGCTGGGAGATAGAACTAGATGTAGCATCCCGTACATCTGCCCTTCTAAGTCAGATTGGAAATGGGGGTCAGTTGGTTGAGGGATGTTTTCTGAGAGAGTTTGGAACCAGAGAAGACAAAGAGGCCAAAAAGAATCATGATTTGGATTTTGGTGGTCAGGCAGAAGGAACCAAAGCATTAGGCTATGAAGATTTCCCTGCGGCAAACCATCTGGATGCAATCTCCATGCGTGCTTTATCACCGAGGGAACGCGTCACATACTTTCACATACATTGCTTCACTTCGTTCTTGAAACAACCCATGTCATCATCTCTGACGTTTGCAGCTGAAGACGGGAAAGCTCAGAGTCACAGCTCGCTCTAGGTCTTGAGGTTTCTACATGGCTAAGACCGGACATTGAACCCGTGCCTTATCTCTCTCCTTATCTAACGTTATTTCTGCAGCATCTTACGTTCTGTAAACACTTTTCATTCACAGAACATCTGGCCCCACTGAATTATATTGTCCTATGTCTAGTGCATTTGTATTTTTGCTTAAATCACACATCTGGAATGAAGTAGCCTTGAAGGGCTGGAGACTTTATTGTTGCGTTTTGGGTACAAGTATAGGACAAAGCCTCCGCTTCCTCAGCTTTACAAGTTGGGACTGGTCTAGGTAATGTCAAGCATTGTTTTAATTCCTGCATTCTGTGATTCTGAAATCTGTTATTACATTGGTTTCTACCCCTGTGTATTTTAGTCTTCCAAAAATCACAGAGAAATGGTGTTCATGCCAGATTCATTAGCGGTTGAAAACAGAGCTGGATTTCAGCTGATTGGGAGCCAAAAATGAACCTTAATATTTTTCCAAGTGTGAAAATTCTTTCAACTCTCGTCAAATTAACTCAAAACATCTGAGAGGTCTATCTCCAAGTATCATAACGTGTTCTGTTTTAGGCTTTGAATTTTATTCTAGAAGAATTTCGTTCTCATGATTACCTGTAATTGGAAAGGCAAAAGGATTGGCCTCAAGACCTGCTGTCCTTCTGCTTCCTTCTCTGCTAGGATCCATGTTTTCTGAAAAGTTTGCAGAGAATCCAGGTCAGCTGATATTTGCCGGATGGGCGGAGAGCCCAACTATTGTTCTTGCTTGTTTCTCCACATTGAAGACCGAAGTATTCACTGCCTGTCTCTGGAATCTCTGTCAATTAGCTGGGAATTTGAGGGGTTTTCCTGGTGTGCTTTGTGGAGGTCATTTGATGTTTCAGGGCCCAGGTGAAGACGCTTGACTGTGTTGTAGAAGCTGGGCTGGCCTAGAGGACCAGCTTACATTAGCATTGTACATCGATGAAATCCATCACTGAGAAATCTTGGAAGGGTAGCTGCTTTCCCCAAGCTTAGCTCCGCCTGTCATCAGGGAAGACACAGGGGCAGTCTGAGACGGATCTACAAGGGACAGCACCAGAATGACTTTCTCAAAGCCCAGGCCTCCAACCCCGATTCCTCAATCCAACTCCAGACGAATACTCCCTTAACATTTCCATGGAGTTGAGGAGAGTGTGTTTAAATAGCATCCAGTTGATCCTCGTGCATGCTGTGGAATGATGACCCTGACCCTTTACCGTAGAATTTTCTTATCCTTTTTTTTTTTTTTTAATTTATTTATTTTTATTACAAAGTCAGAAGAGGAGAGACAGAGAGGAAGCTCTTCCATCTGTTGATTCACTCCCCAAGTGAGCGCAACGGCTGGTGCTGCGCCGATCCAAAGCCGGGAACCAGGAACCTCTTCCAGGTATCCCAAGCTGGTGCAGGGTCCCAAAGACTTGGGCTGTCCTCGATTGCTTTCCCAGGCCACAAGCAGGAAGCTGGATGGGAAGTGGGGCCGCCGGGATTAGAACTGGCCCCCATATGGGATCCCGGCGCGTTCAAGGTGAGGACTTTAGCTGCTAGGCCACCGCGCTGGGCCCCACCGTAGAATTTTCTAAAGCAAACAACATATATACATACCCAGCCAACAAACACAATGATCATCAAGAACCTCTTTTGAAGTCAGCAAGAGTTAAGTACCACGGAGGGCTGTGGAGTTGCTGAGGATCTAGCGAAGTCCTCTCAGAGTCCTGGCACCTGGTAGAGCCTGTGAATCCAGTGCATCAAGGAATGCAGAGACCCAGGGCACAGGAATGTGAGAGATGGTACAGGCAGGTGGCAGCAGGAAAGCCAGAGGCACCGTGAGATCCAGGCTTGTCCTTGTGGTGGGGAGAGCATGTGCACAGCTAACCTTGTACAGAGGTGTTCAATTTGTTTGTCTCTGGATTTGCTCTAGGCTGTGGCAGATCTGTGAGACATCCTATTAAGTAGTTGCTTTCATGGACCTTGGCAGGAAGGCAAGAATGGAAATTTCAAGCCCGTCTTTTTCTTCACAGGAAGATGTAAACGACCAATGAGACAACCAACCACACTACGAGGTGATCTCAAGCAAGAGCTGCGTCATCTTGAGTTGCAAGGTGAGGGGACACCGTGGGCCTTTGGTCGGGTGAGCAAGTGGAGAAGGCTTAGGATAACTGCAGTTTGGGAGTTAGCAGAAAAGACGCAAAAACAGGAAGGATGGAGTGAGAGAGTTTTGCTTGCAATCCTCTGTCCATGGTTCGGCTCTGGATTAGCATTCTGGCCATCTTACATCTTACAACACTGTGGTCCAAAAGGGTGACCCTCTGGTTTGGGGCTTGCTAGGCCTGCCCCAGCCTCAGTTTACACCCCCCAAGATTCAGCTTGCAGATGGGGGTGTGTCTGAGCAGCCCGTTACCTGCTTGGAAGATTTTCTTCAGGGCTTCTGATGACCCAAATGTATTTATCACTCAGTTTTGGCTCTTGCCTTGCAAAAGGGAGCCAAAATGTTAATTAACGCAAAAGGTTAAGCCATTGTCTGGCTCTCTGATTTTGCAGAGGGGAGGAGAGGAGCAGGAAGGTAAGGCGATCTCTGCTAGCCTGTTTATAGGAAGTGCCTTGCACTGCCCAGCTCGCAGCCTAACTGTAAAGGAGCAGGCTGGCGCTAAGTGGGAGCACACTGTGGCTTTGTTTGTGCCTGTGGGGAGTTTTTGGTAATTTTTTTTTTTTTGCTTCCAACCCCTATAAAAACATTTGGGGATTCAATGATGCTGAGTCTACATATCCCACATGCAGCTCACACATTCTCGTCCTTGAATATATGTGAGGGTTTGGGTATATTTTTTCCTCCACTGGTCACTGACAGCTTCTTAGTAGCCTTGGTGACCCTGCGGGCCACCCCAGCTAACTTGACACAAAGCAGATGGTGTATAAAGCAACCATCTCTACTTCTCTCAGGCCTGCGCTCCTGACCGTGAACTGCAGGTGGGGAATGTGCATTCCGGAATCTCACAGGGAGTCCTCTGAGCCAGCAAGGCCTGTTTATTTTCTTTGTATTTATTTATTCATTGAAAAGGGGATAATGTTCCCATTCAGCGGCTCCTCCATGCTTGAGAGTCAGTAAATCAGGCAGAACTTGAACTGAGAAGTAGCAAAGCCGGCAGTCTCTGCTCCTTTCCAGCCAGGGCTGGGGCATGCACCTGTGTAACCAGGCAGGCAAGCATTGTCTCAGCCCCAGGGTGCAATGAAGGGTTCTGTACTTCAAGGTGCTGTTCTCAGGGATCATGAAGGTAGGCGTTTAGCTGTTATTGTGCAGAGTTGGCTAAGACCTGCCCCTGGCTAGCCCTAGTTTTGGTCTTGTCTCTAACCCACAGGCCAGCTGGAGGGAACTGCAGTCTTCAGTGGCCACAGACCTCCGTAGACTCTGGGGCCTCCCATGAAGTCTTTTGACATTTTATAGAAGATTGCTCCCCATCTGTTCCCATCCTCCAACTCATGAGAATTAAAGTGGCCTCCTGCTATCTCAAGAGATCTTACTAAACTGGCACAAGTTCCAAAAATGTCCCTGGGAACTTCAGAAGTATAAAATGCAGCCCACCCCCGCAAACCTCACAAGCCTCTGGGACTATTGTTAACATGGTTTAAGGTAAGGCAGGCTAGGTAAGCAATCTACTATGATTTTTCACTGTCGGAAACACCTCTCATCCCTGTGTACATACATGTACACTCTCTCTCTCTCTCTCTCACACACACACACACCTATTTACGAAGTGGTAGGGAAGGGGATGAATAAGAAGTCTGGCAATTTGCAAGAATGGGGGAAAGACCTGTGCTCCCTAATCCTACTGAAGCCCAGGGAGAACCATGAGCACCAACAGGAGCTTTCGTTATGAGCTGAAATACATGCTTTACACATGAGAAAATGAAGTCAGAGATATTAAAGACCTTGCCCAGAATCGCAAAGCCAGAAAGGGGAAAAAACGTTCCAACACAGACACCCAGAACCACACACTAGACATTCGTGTTGTGCTGCCCTTGCAGATGCCATGATGGCCCATGGAGCCCACAAAGTCTGCAGTGAAGAGACCCGGGACAAGTCACACCACTGCCCACCAGGAGGCCTGAGGCAGGAGCAGATTTAAAGAAAATGAAAGAACACCTCATTAGAATCCAAACGGAAGAGGAGGCGTGATGGGAAAGCAACTGGGCAAAGCCAAGGTAAGAGAGGGATGCTGAGGAAGAAGGTAAGAAAAGAAAAGCACAGGTGAACCTTGCCAAACCTGCTTCACCAAATAACTCTGAAAGCAGTTCTTTTTTTTTTTTTTTATCTTTATAAGCTATGGCTGACTGCAGCCCACTGTTTGCATAGTGTGTGGACTGAAACATTTTTATGGTTTTATGGGTGCAATAAAGCAACTGTAATTAAAGGCAATGATGGCACGTATGTCCTGATGGGGGAGCCAGGTTTGATCTGGAGTAAAGCGATTTATTTGACTGTGAGCAGAGGACTCATTCTCCTATCTGTTGGGAAGACAGCTCAGGAATGGATAGAGGATAAGGATTTCCATTGAGTCAGGATCTCAGAACGAGGCATTCGGGTAGGAGTGGGAAGGGAGAGGCCCAGATATGAAAGCTGATCCTGTGGGGCAGGACTGGCCTCACAGAGCAAATAGCTGTAGGATTGAAGGATATGGAGGAATGAGATAAAAGAAATCTTGAACATGCTAAGATGATGACACTTCCAACTGGGATTAGGGTGGGAGGTTTCATTGCCAGTAAGGCAAGTTCTGATGGAAGAAATGTGAAGAACTTGGGTCTACCAGGCAAGGAAAGGCCAAGGGCCCACTGTGGCAAGAAAAGGAAAAGCAAAGGATTTAGAGATTGGTATTCACAGATGGAGGTTGTTGTGAGTTCTGGGCATTGTGGACTGTGACAGCCCAAGATCTTTCTGGCAGCAGTGTGAAGGACAGCTGGAGGAGGAATAATTTCAGAAGCCAGAAGACAGGATGGATAATCACGAGGTGATGGAAATGAAAAGGGGACCAAGATGAGAAAGTCTGACTAGGAGAAGGTCAGTGTCAATGGAAACTGACCAGACCTGAAGAAAGAGGAAGAAGGAGCCAACCTGCCCAGTTGATGACTGAAATTGATAATGGTATAACGCTCAGAGACTGGGACTCAATGGCAGCTGGGTGAGTGGCAGGCCAGAAATGAGAGGTGACGGATTCTGTTGTTCTGAATCTGTTGAAGGACCGTGCCCGGGAGTGATTCCTAGCACATAGTTCAATATGCATTCCCGTAGCTGACAGGTCTGACAGTCATCACACTGTACTGCTACTCAAAACCAAGGAGGGAGATGAGATCCTTCTGCTTTGGCTGAGAGGAGAAGCTCATGGATAAAGCCCTGGGCAGCAGTCATGTGATTGGACAGGAATGGGCGGAGGGAAGGGTGACTGTGCAGGAGACCAAGAAAGGAACCATGTGAGAGATGGGAGCAAATCCACAGGGCGTGGAATCAGTTGTCCTATTTGTAGACCCATGGAGATCTGCAGCTGAGAAAAGAAACATGCCCACAAACTGTGAAATTCTTCAGGCAAAAATTAAATGAGAAAGAAAAAGTGAGCTTAATCAGCTAGGAAATAAATCCTGATGAGACAGGCAGAGGAAAATTACATAAAACAAAGACAGTGAAATGCATGGTGCATTGCTAAGACCTTCGTGTTCTGTTTGTTGGAGAAGTCGGGACGGTCAAGAGGTAAAAATGATCGGGGCAAGATACCAGCCAGTGGCAGAAGAAATGGCATGTTAGCGTACTTGATGGGAATTTTGAATGTTATGTGACTAATGGTAATAAAAGGGGATGATGATAATAATAAAAATGTTTTCATGAATATTTTAATGAAGGTTTAACATTTGTTATGACACTATCTGAGGAAAATATACTGTGTGTATGTAGTTTTTATGAATAAATGACAAGGGGTACTTGGTATAGCAGTCAAGTTCCTGCTTAAAACACCAATGTCCCACATCACAATGCCTGTTCCCAGTCCTGGCTCATCTGCTTTGGAGCCAGCTTCCTGCTAATATGCACCTTGGGAGGCAATAAGTGATGGCCCAAGTACTTTGGGTCCCTGCTCTCCATGTGGGAGACCTTGGAATCCTGGCTTCAACCTGGCCCAGCCATGACCACTGCAGAATTTTGGGAGTGAACCAGAATTTCAAATAAAGTGCATTTCAAATAAAGTAAAAATAAATAAATGTCATTTTTATCTTTAAAAAGAATGAGTGCTAACACAAAAGAAGACATAGCCATACTGTGTAACTGCTGCAGAAAGCAAACAGCACCATCTACAAAGTGTGCTCAACAAGTGGAAACTGAATTAGATCATAGCCCTAGATTAAAACTTTCCAGTTTACAGGAAATAAGAGGACTGAGGAGCAACTTCTACAACAGCGTCAAGATGAAATTCCAGCTAAATCCAGACAGTGGGAAACTGCAGAATAAACAGCAGGATGACTTCAGTGAAGTGCAAAGGCAAAAACCAGAATGGAAGAAACTGTGTATGACCAGCCTTGAGACACATCAGGAAAACACAATGAGTGGAATCTTTGGATCCCAATTTCAACAAAGCAACTATACAATTTCCTGAAGCAAGTGGGGGACATTTGAACCCATATGTGGATACTTCCTGACTTTAAGGAATTATTTCAAATGTTCTTAGATGCAAGTTTGTTTTAGAACCTTCTTTTCTTCTTATTTATTTTTTATATATATTAGTAGGTGAAAGTATATGATACATTGGATTTCAAAAGAATTCAGTAAGGGTGATACAGAAATATTTATGTTGTAGGTGAAATAGGATGGAGTGTGAATTGACAGTCATTGAGGCTGGATTTGAAAGTCATAAGGATTCAGCATACTGCTTTCTCTGTGTTGGATGTTAATGGCCATGATAAAAGTTGAAAGCAATCAAAGAGTGAATGTTAAGGCACCCAGAAAATGTTTTCAGAAGTATGGAGGATTTGTGTAAACTCTAAGTGTTATTTGAAACTGGTATTATTTCCTTTTGTTCTTGAGTCTCTTCTGGTTTTTATATGTTCCTAATTAGGCAGCTTCCACCAATTCATAAAAGTCAAAGATACTGCTGGCTGCTGTCACACACAGCATGGTGTGTGTGTGTGTGTGTGTGTGTGTGTGTGTGTGTATTTAGCATGGTGTTTTGGAACATTGCTTCTTTTCTGATTTGTCAGTACCCAGGCCTCTGGGTGGCAGCAAGTCAGGAAAAACCAGACAGGGATCAGGTTGGACACTCTCAGGAAAGCTGGGTTGTGGTTGCTAGCATTTCAGCAAGGTCTTAATGCAGGGCATGTAGCTGTAAAGAGAGGTCTGCTGTGGACCCCAAAGGGGAAGTGGGGACTTCAGCATGGTGACTCCTTGATGAGTGTAGGCATTAGTTGCTATGTCAGCTGGCATTACCAGCTCAGCTACGGACCATGCTGGACGCAGCTCAAGTTCAGAAAGGGAAGTGTCTCACTCTGCTCATACCATCAAGACAAATGACCTGAGACTGGTTGTAAAGGACAGACATTCATTTCCTTGCAATAGGAATCAAGGTCAAGGTGCTGGCAGATTAAGTTCTGGTGAGGGTCCCGATCACTGTTTCCATGGTGATACTTAGAACACTGTGTGTTCACCAAGTGCAAGGCACAAAGGGCAAAAGGGGCCCAGAGACTTCCCTTCAGTGCATTTATATGGTTACTGATCCCACTCATTTTTCTTTTTTGCCAGGCAGCATCACCGTTTGTGAGTCCCAGAATTTCTAACTTCCCTCTGTTTCTTTCACAAGCAGCCAGCTGGAACGTCTCTGGCCCTTGAGAATGGGGAATCATTCCCCACTGCCAGACTTTCTCTACTTCCCACTGATGATAGAGCCACGGACTGGAATTGCACAAGGGATTTTGCTTAGGGTGTTAGGCTCCTGCCTTCTAAAGACCCTCCCTGTTAATACCGTTGCAATGGGCATTCAGTTCCAACATGAAGTTTGGAAGGACACAAGCAACAATTGTAGCGGAAGGTTGGGCAGATAGGACTACATCACAATAATAACATTTCTGGTATAGATCAAGAGTCATAAATGGAAGTGAGGAATTACTCCACACACCTGACAGTAGAATGGTCGTGACTCGGAGCAGGATGTGTGTGTTTCTATTTTCTGAGAGTCATGTGCATTCCTGGAAGAAACAGTAATGAAGACTTACAGGGAAGAAGGGCTAGATGCTCCTACTGGAAGGCCAGCAGAGTAAATGAGGAGTGCACTGTGTGATGACACCAGGGGGAGGTAGTAATTCAGACTGTAGAAAAAAACAAGGAAAGCTGCAAAGACGTCTAGCTTACTGTTTGTGTGGGGAGGAGAGAGAGTCAGAGACCTTCGTTTTTGAAAGGCAGAGAAACAAGAGAAGAAAGAGACAGAGACCGAGAGAGATCTTCTACCTGCAGATTTAGTTTTCGAATGTGCACAACAGCCAGGTTTGGACCAGGGCTGGAGCCAGGAGCCTGGAACTCCATCTGGATCTCCCATGTGGATAGGATCATCAGCTGCCTCCCAGTGTGCACATTAGCAGGAAGCTGGAATCAGGAGCTAGAATCCACACAGTCTGACAGGGAATTCAGGTGTCCCAAGCAATCCTAACGATTGTACCAAATGCCCACCCCAGAGCCTGTGAGCTTGTTGTTGGAAGGGAAGTCCTCACTTCTCCCCCCTGCCTTAGGGAAACAGCAGCAGTTGCCACAGTGAAGGAACCGTGCACAGCCACTATAAGAGAGGGATAGCAAAGGAACTCGCAAAGGAGGAATGATGCAGACACAGACATGGCACAGGATCTACTTCCAGCATCAAGCAGGAGTCACCATGTGATGGCGTGGGGAAATGCAGAGACAGCTCAAGGTAGGAACTACCTAAGGGGGTGCTGGGTACAGTGTTCAAGATGCTGCATAGGATACCCACATCCTGTATCTGAGTGTAAGTCCCAGCTGTGCTCCTGAGCCAGCTTCCTGCTAATGTACACATGAGATGCAGCAGAAAATGAAGGGCTTGGGTCCCTGCCACCCATATGGGAGACCTGGCTTGAGTATCAGGGTCTGGCTCTCGCCTGGCCCAGCCCTGGCTTTTGTGGACATTTAGAGTATGGACGAGTAGGGGGAATATATCCGTCTTGGCCTTTGTCTCTGCCTTTTAAATAAGAAAGAATACATAAATGTGAATTTAAAAAACAGTGGCAAGCAACCAAAGATAATTCAAGACCCACTTTGGTATCCTAAGGGCAAGAATAAAACTTAGGGGAAAGAGGCCTTAGGATCCTTCAGGCCTAAACAAACCAGAGAAGAGCCACTGTCCTGATTGGTTCATATTTGCCTTCAGTGCCCACTCATTGGGTGGCCAGGGAGTTCTCGACCCCATTTTAGTTGTTAATTCTTTGCTAGCATGATTGTGGGTCCCATTCTATAGCAGAATTTAGAAGATTGAAGATCATGGTTCCTTCTGGATCTGCCTGGAGGGATTCTGGGCTGCTAGCAGGTGAACAGTGGGGCGCGGGGTCGGGGTTGGATGCTCAGCTCTGAGTTAGAGCCACCAGACTCTTCCGTAGGAATAGAAGGAATTTTTGTTTTTGTTTTTTCCACTTAAGTTAAAAAAATAGAGAAAACGTTTTTTAAAAATAAATAATCCAAAGAACTTGTTGGCGTGATGCATAATTGTAAGAGAAATTAAGAAATGACTATTTACACTTCACTTCCTAAAGAGATCGTAACTGAAGAGAAATAAAAAGGCCTTATACTCCTTTCATGTAAAATGGTAACCCCAAACATTTGTGGGGAACATGGAATTAAAAAATAAATTTATTTAGACACATAAAATGTGAGATTTATGCATAAATCTTTGAAGATTTATTTACTTGTTTGAAAGAGTTACAGAGAGCTGGAGAGAGGGAGAAACAGAGAGATCTTCCGTTTGCTGCTTCACTTCCTGCATGGCCTCCTTGGTCAGTGCTGGGCCAGGCCAAAGCCAGGAACTTCTGGGTTTCCTGCTTGGGTGGAGCCAATTGTACGTGAGCCATTGTCCTCTGCTTTTCAGGGGGCAATAGAGAGAGAGAGAAAGGAAGAGAGAGTTTCTATAGAAACTTCTGACCCTATGGATATGTGAAGTGGGGTGTACTGCCAAAGGGATTTTGCTGCCATATTTGCTTTAAAATTTGGCCCCAAACCTTTTAAGTACTTTTTAAAATGCAGACTTATAACAGCCCCCTCACACAGAGCCAGCTTGAAGATGAAAGCTGGGATGAATCAGGAAAAAGACTCCCTCTGTTCCTTAGGCCAGCTGTTCTCTGACCTCCAAGGCTCCTCAGGGTGCAGTGCTAAGTGGCATGGGAGATTTTAGAGCTACAGAAAGTACAGGAAGCTCTCAGCCAGAAAAATAATAGCTCGGAGGATGGCTCTTTCCGCTTCTCCTTGTCATCCTTTCTTGTACCTAGCAGAAGTTTTTCAAGTCACTTAAAAAATATGGCCATGATGATGACAACCTTGAAAGGCCTTGTTTTCGGTGTTAGCCACTTGACCTTGAATCATTCTACTCATCCAGTGCTGTGGATTTCATAGGCACCTCAGGCAACTTCAGAATTTTACAGTTCAGTGTGGACCCTCAGTTTCACTCAAGGTAGGGTGGTGTCACACGCAGCTATCCTGGAATTGCTCCACAGTCCTCCACATTTTGGACCGAATCTTAGATAAATATGGAATGCAAGCAAGGCTGTACCACACCCAGGTGTGCCCTCACCAGCTGATTTATATTCCAGGAAAAGGCTTTTACTTACTGGTATGCAACAGTATTTGGATTTAACACCACACCACAGTGTAGGCATGTAGTGATGATCTATATGAATCCCTAATTACGTGAGCTAACCTCTGCAGGATGCTGGCGAGGACAAGGAATGAGTGCGCACTCTTAGAGATGGCAAGATCCTGTGCAAAGCCTGGTCCTGCGCCTTTGCAGGTGTGTGACTCTGAACAGGATGCTCTGAGCACGAGAATGCATACAATAACACAGGCGAGGTACCTGCTCTGTAGGAGGTGAACTCGCCACACTCCTGACACAGAAAGACATCAGCCTTCTGTCCATGGTTAGCCCCCAAACAGCCACAGCAGCCCGGACTGAGTCGGGCTGAGGCCAATGTCAGAAGCTAGGAATTCCTTGTGGGTCTCTCACATGGTGACAGGGGCCGAAGCACCTGGGTCATCTGCTTCCTCTCTGAGCTCATTAGCAGGAAGCTAGATGGGAAGTGGACTTCAACTGGCACTTGGATACAGAAGGACAGTATCATAGGCAGCCGCTTAATTCCCTGTGCCACATCTCCAGTCCCAGCTATTGCTAATATCATTAAAAGAAAAAACCTTTTTACAGAATACGCAAACAAGCTTTCAGGCTTTCAGAGAATGTGTTTTTATTTTCTTTTTAAAAAGGTTTATTATTTTTGTTTGAAAGGCAAATGTATAGAGAAGAGGAGACAGAGAAAATTTCCATCTATTGATTCACTCCCCAGATGGTCACAATGCCAGAGATGAGTTGATCCAAAGCCAGGAGCCAGGAATCTTTTCCAGGTCTCCTTTGTAGGTGTATGGTCTCAAGGACTTGATCCACCCTCCTTTTCTTTCCCAGCTCCTAAGCAGGAAGCTGGATGGAAAGTGGAGTGACCAGTACACAAACCAGCACCCATATGAGATGCTGGTCCTAGCAGGCAGAGGATTAGCCTGTTGAACTACCACACCAGCTGAGTATATTGCTGTGTGTCTTCCTCATTTAAATTTCTGTCCCTTCCCATTCCTTGCTGTTTATTATCAACCAGGTACAGTTTTCACTAATTTTTTGAGCATGTGTTTCCTTCCTTGAGTATAAGAACAAATTACAGCCTACGTAACTTCGTCCTTGCAAAGTGTTTCCAAATGGCTGTTAGTTCACCCGTTGATATGTCATGCTAGCAAGGAGTCTGGCTTACCCGTCAGTTTTCCTGAGTGAGGCGTGGAGGATAGGAAACTTGGAGGTCAGTCTTACTCTGTTTTTATTACTTGTGTGATCATTTGTCCATTCACTTCAGCCCGTCAACTGATAAATCGGAGGTAGCAACGCCTATTCACAAGTTATTATTATAAGGACCCTATGTAACAATGTTGCCCTAGTGTAGCTCCTTTAGTAGCTTGTGTCATGGGAGAGATCTTTCTTTTTTGCGATATAAAATGGCCAAAGTGGGCCTGGTGCTGTAGCCTAACAGCTGGTGTCCTTACCTTGCACATGCCGGGATTCCATACGGGCACTGATTCTAATCCCAGCAGCCCACTTGCCATGCAGCTCCTTGTTTGTGGACTGAGAAAGCAGTCGAGGACAGCCCAAAGTCTTAGGACCCTGCACCTTTGTGGGAGATCTGGAGGAAGCCCCTGGCTCCTGGCTTCAGATTACCACAGCTCTGACTGTGGCAGCCACTTGGGGAGTGAATCATCAGACAAAAGATCTTCCTCCCTGTCTTTTCTCCTCTCTGTATTTCTGACTTTCCAATAAAAATAAAATAAAACTTTAAAACAATGGCCAAAATTTTATCTCCTCGAAAATTAGATGTAAAACTTTTTCCATATAAGAAATAAATATGTAAACAACACACCAAACTCATGATTCTATAGCTGTGTACTCAGAAAGAGGCTTAAGTAAAAAGCAAGACGCGTTATGTTTATGGGCATATTTGTGTGTGTATGGGCTTCTAGAAGGTGTGGCAGTGACAGAGGAGGGGTGTATCGCACAATGTATGGGACTCCGGAATAATGGAGAAAACACAGCTGTCTGAAGACTTTAGGGAGCTTAGTAATCTCCAGGCCCAAGTTTCCACAAGTATGGAATTCAACAAGTGGTTCCTGATGTCTTCCATATGCCAGGCGCTTTTCTCACTGGAGCAGGACAGCTGCAGATAAGAGCGAGCGGGTCTGTGTGCTTGCCCTGGAGAAGCAAAGTGGCTGTGCAGCTCTGAGCTGGTGATGGAGGAAGAAAAGTGTCCGGAACCATGCTGGCGGGATGCTGGAGGCAGGAAGGAGGGGTTGATCTGAGCATCTCAAAAATGCCTGGCAGCAGGCAGAGAAATGCGTGAGTGTGGGCAAAAGTAAGTTGATTTTATTCCCGTTGGATGTTGACTCTGGGATAAATTCCTGGGGAAAAGGTTCTGAACTTTTACACAGTGAAAAGACTTAATCCTGAATGTCTGTTTTTGGAGAGGTGTACTCTCTAGAGGTAACAGGAAAAATGAATTTAACAGATATCATATTAAAATCATGCTTTACTGTCCTCGAATACTCAACCCAGCTTGAATTAATCTAACCATAAAATTACTTTTCTAAGTCAAATGCTCTTCTGCAATCCCAGTATGGAAAGTCTAATTTGTTTTCCTTCGTTCTCTAATTCTTAAGTTCTGTCCAAAAGATTTAGAAAATTTCCCTGGGCTCATTTTCTCTTGTTAAATCCCGGAAGTGACTTATTTCTTCACTGGTTTGGGCTGCACTAAGACTCCTTTTATTGGATTCTTCCTATCAACATGCAGATTGGCTACTTGACAATGTTTAAAGGGCCAGCTACTTCTGCTTGATACATTCCTGCCTCAGCAAATTTACTAAGTAATGCGGTAGTGGAATTGCAAAAGTTACAACAAGTTCCTAAAGCAGCCTAATTTCCAGGAAATAGTTTTTGTGCCGGGAGTCTGTGTCAAAGCATCAATAATGGATTCGTAACAAAATGTCCTGCAAAGAATAAAACCAGAGGATGGTATGTGGAGGAAATACAAGTTGGTAAAGCCAAAATGTAAAGGGAAAGACATACTAGTCAGGCCTGCAAATGCAGCAAGTCCATAGAACTTGGCCTTTGAGAACCTCTGCAGGTGAATAACTCAAGAACAATAATCCGTTTTCCTATGCTGCGTCACTTGCTTGCCTGTGTTCTATGTTTAGCATTCTGACTAGGGATGATGGTATTATCATTTGGCAAAGTGAAACAGGTTTGAATGTTTGTTCTGTTTCATTAATTCTTACCAAGGTGCCTAGCAGGTTTATAAATTATATTTCTGTGTGTAGTCTTGGTCACAAACAGAAAAATCAGAGTGTTTGGGATTTTCGATTAAAATAGAAAGCACGTGGACACATTTGCTAGAACTGACAAGCAAGGTTTGTCCATTTCAAAGATCAGGTGGAATGATGCAATGATATTTAAAAAACAAAGCTTGCAGACACTAGAAACCCAAAGGAACGCGGTCTTCTTTCAGCACATTCCCATTGGGCAGACAGACTTGTTCTAGTTGTGCTGTTTGTCTACTCAGTCTTTGGAACTCCTCTCATAGAATTGTCTTCAGAGGCTGCAGAGAAGACTCTAGGCCAAATCTTCATCCTGGGGTGGGGGATGGGAGCCAGAAAGGAGTGCATTTAATGACTTCTGGAAAGAGTCAAGAGTCATCCAGAGGCCAGTCTGGAAAAAGAGTATGAGTGTAACCTTTTGGGGTTAAAGAAAGAAGAAGAAAGAGCCATGGATGCAGTGTGGAGCCCGGCTCTGTCATTGTCTTGTCAGCTGACTCCTCTGAGAGCCCTGCCCAAGCAGCGCTAGCCCAGAACTGGCGTGTCCTAAATCAAGTGTAAGGAATCCCACCAAGGAGCTGCCTTGCAAATAGCTCGACAGCCTCATTTTTTTTTTTTAAAGATGCATGAGACTCAACTTTGCACACTAGTAAATTTGTAGATTGCCAGGTCACATCTTGTTGGTAAAGACAGTTAGGGAAGCATCCTTGCTCTTTGGTGCTGAGGAAGGAAAGGGCTATGCCGCGAGTGGGTTCCCTGTTGTTGCCCTAGAACCTCAGCATTCAGCCTGTGGCTGTGCACGTCACACAAATGCCCGGCTGTAAGACAATGCTGGCTGGGAGACGTTGTGCCGTCTTCCGATGCGCCCCTTCCTCTTATCAAAAGTTTTAGAGACATAGTTTAAAAAAAAAGCATGTATTATCCACTTAAAATTATTCAATGTATTAATTTAGTAACATTTTAAATAATTATTAATCATAAGGGAATATATTAATGTCATGTATAAATTACTATGCAGATAAAACATATTGCAGTATGCCAACATGTACATATTAATATTCTGTACGTTACATATTTATAGTAATACTATTATATAAGTACCTTGTCTTGTATTTCCTATAAAGGTATGTACACTGTAGATAAGACCAATTTTATCTCAAGGCCCAGTAGAATATTAGCACAGAGTTTTTCTTGCATTCTTCATGCAGCTGCATATTGCCAATGTCCATTCTGTAACCACTTTAATACTTTAAAAAGGGGTATTTAAAAAGCTTGCTCACATCAACGCCCCTCCTTGAGAATGTGTCTATTCACATAAGGGAAGGGATAATTAAACATTTATTAAAGCTCACTCGTTCCACTTACAAGCATTGAACATTAGCACTGATTAAGGATGTTTTCATCCAATGTGCCTTCTTTGAAAGGACTTTAGTTTTGCTAAGTAAAATAGTGAGGAAAACACTGGATAGCAAGAATTTTGGGGGAACCCAATGTGTGAGCGCAGTTAGAGAGCAGAGGATTGATTCTGTCACCCACTGGCTGTGTTCTTGCAGAGAGGGTTAAAGTGGATTATGAGCAAAAGTCAGTTTGCTGGAAGAAATCTGATCGCATAAGTCCCAGAGCGCAGAATATGTTTGCTTTTTTTTTTGGCATCCATTAGGGGAAAAACAAACACGGCACAAATGTTTGCCCCAAGAAATGGGAACATACGCATTGGATTCTGAACACTCTTCATTTCTGTGTTTAGGGGGGAAAAAAGAGGGAACTGAAGGAGAGGAAGAGAAAAGGAAGCCTGAGGGAAAAGGAACTATTAGGTAAATAATGATGGCACTTATACCAAAGCATCAGTCAAGATTTCAGCTTTGGTTTTGAAAAGATTTTTGGAGTTTGCATCAAAACCACCTGTCGTGATGGTAGCCCCCACATAAACTCTCACTATATTTAACCTCGTGGCAGAATCTAATGTTCCAGTCCTGGCTGCGTCCCCAGAGTTTGTGTGGCCTTGGTGGCTGTTCTCATGTGTTCAAATTGGTTCCTGGTGTTGACTCTTCGCGGGGACAGCAGCATTCCATCCCCATGGCAGACTTCCCTCTGCTGGCAGCAGCTTGTTGGCCTCCACGCTGGAGTTTAGAGACAAAGGCGCTCAGCTAGAGGATGACTGGAAAGGTCTGGGTTTGTACTTCTATTATGCTTTGCAGGGTGTCAAAATGGTGGCCTTTGGCGTCCTGCTGATAGTCTCCTGAACTGGCCGTTAGTGCCTGACCACTGAATTAGTTGAGTTTTCCCAAGAAGCAGAACCAACAGAGCTAAGACGTATGAGATTTATTATAAGGTTGTTAGCATGAGATTATGGAGCCTGAGAAACCCCAGGACTGCCGTCTGCAAAGGTGAGAGAGCCAGAGAGCTGATTGAGTGTATCCAAGTTCAAGGAATGCCAGATGTACCAAGGGCAGGAGGCGATGGATGGCCCAATTGCTGCAACCAGGCACAGCCAAATTCAACCTTACCCTGGCTTTTTGGTTCTCTTCAGTCCCTCTATGGCCTGATCAATGGACTGCCATTGTCAACCCAGCAATCCCAATGCACATCTCTTGAAGAAACCCCTACAGAAACATATCCAGGAATAATACCCACTTTGATGGACCTCTGTACTCAGTTCACAGTGACACATATACTAATGATCATGTAAACCCCAATCTGTAATAATCCACTTTACTATTTCCTATTTACAGCTTTGTAGACACTTTTCAACATAATTTTGGACAAGCATTGGCATGATTTGGAAACAGTGTTTCTTTTTTACAAAGAACTGATGTGGAGAAGTAGCCTTTTCTGTATTTTTTTTAAAGATTTATTTTATTTTTATTGGAAAGGCGGATATACAGAGAGGAGAGACAGAGAGGAAGGTCTTCCGTCCGATGATTCACTCCCCAAGTGAGTGCAACGGCCGATGCTATGCCGGTCCAAAGCCAGGAGCCTCTTATGGGTCTCCCACGCGGGTGCAGGGTCCCAAAGCTTTGGGCCATCCTCGACTGCTTTTCCCAGGCCAGCCTTTTCTGTATTTTTAAAATTCTTTTCACAGTTCTTCTTTGGCTAGAAATATTGACAGTCGTGTGGATTTAAACATGTCACAAGTAAAAATGCTTTTTAGTGCCAGGAAAATGATCTTGCAAGTATTGTCTTGAGTCCAAGAAGGCAATAGCTGGTAATGGAGATAGCTAATTGGAAATGAATTGAGCTCTGGGCTTATTTTTGTTCTGTTCTTTATCTCGGGACATTGGGAAAATCGCATATAACTCCTTTGGTCCTTGTGTCCTGCACTCATGAAAGCAGAGTTAGGTAGGTCACCTCTCTGGTTTTGTCAGGATCAATAGTCTTTGTTTTCAGGTATCAGAGGGCTCTGTGGACTGTACTTTAACTCTGAGCCAGACATTAATGGGGTTGTGTATGGATCAACTATTTTAATTTACCCATCAAACCTGGGAGGTGAGCATTATCATTCACGGGTAAAGAACTGGGGGTTTAAGAAGTGCAGCATCCCTGCTGGCATGAGTGTGGGCTAGAGGGTGGAGTCGACTGGGATGCATTAAGTTCCAGTGCCGGATTATGTATATGTGAGCTGAATGGAAGGCGGAACAGACCAAACTAATCCATTGCACATGCTGGTAGACACAAAAACCGGGCCTGGAAGCCAGCTCAGTGGAGGCTACTACAAGTCGTTCTGGGTGGCAGCTCCCAATGGTGTATGTGAGGATCAACTGTGGGGAGGGCAGGGTTGGGCTGGGCTGCAGCACCCATTCATTTGCATAAGAAATGAGGCTGGAGATAGATCTGACCTAGCAATTATAATTACCAATGTGGACGTAGGCTGATGTGGGTAACAGAATGAACTGAACCCCATTACAGGTGTACACACAAGAGATAGGTCTGAAATCACCTTGGATAGATTACTTTGAGAATATTCCCGACTAAGCCATTAGACTCATGATTCCAACTATGAGAACAGTGGCAGGACCTGTGGTCTGACAATGGAGTTTATCTAGTAGATCTCCTTAGTGGCTTTGACAGAGCAGTGGGTGGCATACCTAGAAGCACATGGAGGATATGTCAGACCATTGGGGGCTGCAGAAAATACCTGGTACCATAGCAGAGGACGGAGGGCAGAGCATATTGATCAACTACCCCAATGAAACATGACAGTAAATATCTGAGCATTTAAATGGAGGCTCACAGGTGGACTGTGCCAACCAATGAGTCTTGCAAAGATACGTTCGTCCTTGCATCTGCAATATTGACAGCACTTCAGAACTGTCGAAACCACTTGAGCAGAGCCCTCCGGGCATACTCCACTTCAGGGACTTTGGAATGACTCAGGTGGCCATTCCCCGGTGCTGAGGATGGGTGTGGCTTCTCCCCTTGTGTCTCCCTTTCCCCCAGATACAGGAAGAAGGAAAAGAAAATGTGGAAACAAAGGTTTCACCCATTTTCCCTTGATCCTGGACCCTTCCCACCCTGATCAACTATGTAAACATCATCAAAAATAAAATTTAAAAAAAATACATTTTCTGTGTGGAACACAGTTTCTCTTGGATGACTCCTAATGTAGAAGCAAGTTTATTTCTGAAGAATGGATTAGTCCAATATTTCCAAGTAATAGGAGACAGAGGTCAGCCGGAAGGACTTTGCAACAAACCTTTCTTTGTCTTTCTTAGTTCTCAGGTTAGCAGAACTGACTTCTGCCAACTTGTCTCTCCATGACTGATTATTGACATTGGTTCCTGGGAAGACTTTGTTTCTATATCTCTCCCTTCATTTCCCACATTCCCTGATCCCTCCTGTGTGCACCT
This sequence comes from Ochotona curzoniae, assembly GCF_017591425.1. Taxonomy (NCBI): domain Eukaryota; kingdom Metazoa; phylum Chordata; class Mammalia; order Lagomorpha; family Ochotonidae; genus Ochotona; species Ochotona curzoniae. The sequence continues at coordinate 17,907,075 of NW_024465582.1, read as the reverse complement.
GCTATGGTGCGTTGCATCTTTGTAGTCCATCCTCCCTGTGGATTCTTAAAACCTCTATGCAGATGCTGCACAAGTTGGTCAAGCTTTGATGCTCGTTCCTCGTTTTGGGATGCATACATGTTGCTCACAGGTGAACCTGTGATAACCTCGTGAAATCCCATCTCAGCAATCTGTCATGCCTTTTCCTTGTCCATTCCCTGATCAACAGATGTTTCGACTGCCTCCAAGTCCACGCGTTCACAAGCAACCCGGGATGAGAGTACTCTAGCATGTCTTTGTGTCCACTAATTAAGTCCCTTTGAATTATAGGAAGGGGCAAGACTAATTCTAATTAGTCCTAATTTCACTGAGAATTGCCAGCTTCCTTCCTCAGTGATATAGTTGAGGGTTGTAAAAACCAAATATCCTCACCAATATCTGTGATTTTCTTGCTTTCTAGCTTTTTTTTTTTTGCCATTCTCTATTAAGACTATTAATTGATATGTCATTTTTGTTTTTGCATTTGTCAAATTTCCATTGAGGTAGAGCACGGTTCAGATAATTATTAGTCATGTGGGGTATCCTTTTGTGATTTTTCTATTTGTAACTTTGCCAATTTTTTTCATACTGTATGGCTTAATCCTGCTGTTTCCTTTATTATGGCTTTGTGAATTGTCATATTATTTCATAGGGTAGATTATCCTTTCCACACTCCCTGCTTTGAATTTATTTTCGATATTTACTTGCCCAAACTACAAACATTTCTTTATATAACTTGAAAATTGTTTTATTTGTCACCAATATTTTCTCCCCTCTTCCACTTCTGCTTATTTGATTCAATAAGCATTTCCTTCACTTGTCATATGTCATAATATTTTCTTGTTTTTAATATCTTGAGAATATTTTTTTCGCACAATTTTTATTTCCTTTTATCTGAAAGAGAGAGAACCTTCCATTTGCTGTTTCACTCCCCCAGTACTTGTAATGGTTAGGATTGGGCCAGGCTTAGGGTGGAAGCTGTAACCCAATTCAGGCATCCTCCGTGGGTGACAAGTACTCACCTACTTGAACCATCATCTGCTACCTTCCAGGAAGCACATTAGCAGGATGCTGGATCAGAAGCAGAGCCAGGACTTGAACCCAGGATGTGGCTGTCTCAGGGGGAAAGTTATCTTCTGCACCAAAGGTCCACCCACATAGAAATTTTAGAATCAGTGTTTCATGTTAAAAAGTCTCTCTGGGATTTCGATTCTAACTGGATTACATTTAGAGCTCAAGGAAGTAAAAATTATCTTTATGTTAAAGCAAACTATTAATGTTTAATATTTTGTCTGTTTAGATTTTTTGATGCATGCATTACTGGGCTCACATTTTTTAAAAGTTTTTTTTTTAAGGAGACATGTTTTCCGTGTTTGATTTAAATCTATAAATACAGATTTTGTTGCTAGCATGAATGATTTTTTAAATTATATTTTGTGTTATTTCTTATTTATAGGAATATGGTTGAATTTTGCATACTATTTTGCATCTAACAAACTTGCCGAATTCCTTTAACAATTGACTAATTTTCATAAATTTCCTAGGTATTTGATTGTGGTATTGTAACTGAAATTATAACCATTTGGTCTCCTTCCTTCCTGACCAGGATTTCTTGTGCTTTAATGAAGGGTGGTAATGAAAAGTAGGACATGTGTGTGTGTCTTTATCTTCAAAAAAATTAATATGAAGTGTTATCGTTGTAGTAGATCATTTGTAGCCATCAGGATTTTTCACCTGCATGTTTCATAAGTGACATGTCTGGAGACCACCTTGTCTGGTCCCCTGGCTAAGGCATTAGGACCTTCCTTACAGACGTCTCAAAACCAGCACATGTGTTTCTGATTTTTTTTATTTGTGCAGCAACTTGTGTAGGACAGGGAGAGCTGCTGTGAAGCTGCCGCCCCCCAAATTTTCCCCACACGAATAAACAGCAACCAATTAGTCATCAGGGACAACCCATTGACCTTTCTCATCCTCCCATTCCTGTATTCTATTTCTGACCAAGTCCCCCCAGCTTTACTTTCACTATGCATCTCCAAACCTGCCGAACACATCCCTCCCCTACTACTTCCACCTCCCCAAGATCCCATCGTGTCTGACGCATGTTAAAACTCTGTAATCTCAATCAGAAACCTGCATTTTCTAGTTTTCAGTTGTGCCTTGTTACAGCTCGTTTTCATTAGTATCCAGTGGCAACTTGGAAGCTCAACCAGATTGTGTGACTTGTGCTATCTTCTTTTACTTGGCTGGTGAGGGAGGGATGCCCTCCCCATGGTCATGACCATGGCTGATGGTCAAGTACACAGTGCCCAACACTGAACAGATGAGGACCAGCAGTGAGCCATCAAGTGTTGTGGGAGGTGGGCTTTGTAGTATCAAGGCTGTGGTACTTTCTGATTCCCACAAGAGGATGCCATTGGTTGGTTGGATAAGTCCGTGGGCTGGCAGGGAAGTGAAACCCACTTCCCAGGACTAAGCAGGAACTGTGCCTGGGTGACCTCATGAATAAGTCATCTGAGCCTTTCCCCTACTTTTTCCCAGATGTTGAGGCGGCACATAATATTGGGCTTTGACTTGAGGCCTCACACCACAGACTCCATGGTTAAAATTTTCCAGTGGCAGCTACGTGGCCCTTCTTGGTCATGACTGATGCCCCATACTCTCCTCTCTGGCAAATACTCCACTCCAGTCGCACCAACCTGCTTCTCTCATGCAATCACATCCAACATGGGTTCACCTCAGGCCTCAAATTTGCTCTTTTCCTTATTTTGAGGACTCCTTCCTGAGATATTTGCATGGCTTATTCTCTGACTTTGTCTAGTTCTCTCTTCATTTACTTCATATGTAACAGAAGCTTGCATACTTTCCAATCTTCCATAGGAGACCTCTTGCTGTATTGTTGCCGTTATTCTTCATTACTGTAGTCTTGAAACCCATCTGGTTGCTACATGTGTCTTTGCTTCATCCATTTTATTGACTGCATGGGCATTCCGTTGCTTCCAGTTTCTTTCTGTTAGCAGCATTGCCTGATGAGTCTTCTTGTCCAGTCTTCCTGTGAAAATCCATGCAGTTTGCTTTTCCCTAGTATATACAAGATCCAAAATGTATAATTGCTGATCAAAGAGTTCCAGAGACGTGCTGGGAGTAGCCTACCAAGGATGATGCTAAGAGTCACCCTGCTGCTGAGCAGCACAGATATTATAAGAAAGGCTGAGAGACCCTGAGACCTAAAAGGGACCCTGACATAAGTGCTAACAATTGTCTCCAGAGCTCGTGGGAGGAGCTTCTGCTATGTGCAAGAGAAGTTGCTTTGTTTGGACACCACAGCCAAGACCCACCCTCTGAGAGCATCTGTCGCCAGGGAGAGAACTGTGGAGGGAGGTGGCCACTGACAAGAAGCAGCTGTTTTGACAGATTGCTTGGCTATGGGATCAGGGGGTCTTAGTTCTTAGACACCCTGGGCTTTCTCTTTTAGCCTTTCATGAGTCACCCTTTCCCTTCAGGGAAGAATAGAGACAATTGGGATTTATTAGCCTGCCCCGAGTTAAGAGAATAAAAGCTCTAATGGGAATTCCTGGGAAGGACTAGATGCCTAGAAATATGGAAGGAAACTCAACATAGCTTCAGAGCTCCCGAATTAGAGGATGGCCTCAGAGTGCCAGTGGAGGGTGCCACCCAGGAAACGCTGGCTCCCTTAGCGAGTACTGTGGTTAGTACTCTCTCCTGTGTGTTCTTGGTTTATATACTCTCTCTCCTCTTTCTTTTTCTTCCATTCTCTCCCCTTTTTCTGTCTCATTTTTTAGTCCCCTGTGTGTTAGATTTAGTAAGAGGATTTCTTCACCCCAATTTGTCTCTCTGATCAAGTTTTGAAACAAAAAGAAGCCAGAGAGAGTTTAACTTTTGTAAAAACCATCAGTGCCTGGAAGGCAGGCACACTACCGAAGCAGCCCTCATGGGGAACTCGGCTTTGGCTTGCAGACACCAGCCTTGGTCTTCGCGCGCCTCTCCTGGGTGCAGAGTGAAAGTGATATTTTCCCTCCGGGATGTTATCATTAAGACTTTTTGGTCACAAGAGCCTCACAGAGACAGAAAATACAAAGAGTTGGTTAATATTTATTAATACACAGTACCAAAATGCATAGATACTTGTTTTCTTCAGAAATGGAGCTAAAGGCAATATGGAGTAAGGACTGAAACATTGAAGTTAAAAGTCAAGAGCCTGGAGCTGCAATTGCAGCTCTGCTGCCATGGTCTAGTTGGTGACCTTGGACTAATTACTTAATCCTGTAAGCTTTAATTACCTCATGAGAGAATGGATGATTCATTTGCTCAAAATGTATTGAGCATAAGCTTTAAGGAATGACTAGGTAGATCCTAAGGTAAATTTCAGTTCTCAGATGTATGTGGAAGGTGCTTAACTGTTCCTTGGTGTCTGGGCTGAGTCACTGCGTTGTCCTGGTTTGCGATCCTGAATGATTTTACAGCGGTGTGCTTCCTGATTGCCCTGCCCTAAGCTCACTTCTGGGCAGATCCGAGGATCTCTGCTGTTTTCTCTTTAGAGCAATTGCTGCATAGTTGTGGAGTGAGGTGTGCCCTGGGCCTTCTTGGTTGATGCATTTTCCTGTTCCCTGGCCACCTTCCCAGGCCTGTACCTTGTGTGGACCCAAGCTTGCAGGAGTTAGGTCAGCTCTGTCTCCCTATAACCACCCTGAAACCCAGTCTTTCTGTTTGTGATCAGGTATGGGTATGCTAAGCCCACTGTTCTGTTCCTATTGGGAGGACTTGATCTATTGCTCAGCTTCCCTGAGAGAGGCATTGTTTCAATTAAACGCTCCCCAGTAAATAAGGACAACTGTCTAGTTCAGTGGCTCCCTAAAGGGCATTTTCTGTGAAATTGGAAGGAAGGAACGTTCTTTTAAAGCTGATGAAAGCGCTTATCTCTTGTTAACTATGTGAGAGTGATGTGCTGCTTGGATATGGCTGCAATGTTTATCTTGCCAAGACATCAAAATTTTCATGTTGCTCTCCTGGCTGGAAACTGCAGTCAACACCTACTGCCTGTAGAATTCAGTTGGTACTTACCTCTTTTTTCCTTTGTGTAGAAATTTTTTTTTCATTCCTATCTTAGCTCATTATCAACAGTTCTTATTATTATAATATATAATTCTTATATATAGAGAGAGAACATATATGTATGTATATATATATATATATATATACATATATATATGAGCGGAGAGAACAAAGCTTAATTAAATTCCTACTATGTGAGAAGCACAATTGTAGGAATTTTCACATACTTTTTTTTTATAGTTTGAAGAATTAAGGTTCAAACAGTTTATATGCAGATACTTCAAAGAGTCCATGGAAAAATTGAGTTAAAAGATATTTTTCAGTGCAAAATCTTTTTCTAACCCATTCACTTTTAAATAATTCATTTTCATTGTTTAATAGTACATTTCCTTTCAAAGATAGGACACATCTCTAAGGCCCGTCATATACACTGTCACTTCATACGCGGGGAAGTTGTATTTGCTACCAGCCTTTGTTTGAGATCATTGGCCTTCTGCTTTCACACATTGCCTTTGGTGCAGAGGACCCGCAGCCCAGCCTGCTGAGCAGTAGGATCGTCCCGTGCGTCATTCCCGGCCGACCATGCCACACTCACTCCTGCAGACCTTCCCACTGCATTTGTCAGCCTGTAAATCCTTGCATTAAATTTATTTCTTCTTCAATAACTTTGCTGACTTCTGCATCCTAACTGGTAATCTCTTGTGGAATATTTTTTGGTAAAACATTGACAAGTGTTTTAGAGGTTTGGAGATTTTTAACCTGCGTAAAATTCTGAGCCACACTCGCTAGCTCTATCCTATTGAGGACATCACATCAGCTCTCTGGGCCTCAGTTGTTTCGTCTGTAAAATGGGAAGGATAATAATTCTTTGTGCTGTTGTGGCACATTGAAACGTGTGAAGTTCCTTACAGCGTCTACTTCTTCATACATGCTCAACCCAGAAGGATTCAGTGCATGATTCCTTACTTTCTAGAATCAGCAAGACCAAACACTTTCACTCTGAGTACCGACAGGAAAATGTCCAGTGAAGACAGCCTTAGCAGTCACTCCTTTCTGTTGTAAGATAATTAATAAATACTTTGAAACACATCTGCTGTCCCATGGACTCAGATTAATGCATACCATATCTGACCCAAGCATCTCAATTTATTTTTGCACACAACAAAGAGTAATAGAGTTTCTTATGAAAGTATGGAGTCAAGGCCAGCTCCAGGCCAGAGTGCCAAGTTCATGACATTTCCGCCCTTGTTCTTGTTAAAGAAATGTTGAGTATACTCCAGGCTGTTCTCCCTCAGTTCTTGTGTGAGGGAAGGTGAATCATTAAAATCTCTTTTTCAAGCACGTAGAAACTCATCATTAAGTGATATTCTATATTTTCAGTTGTTACTGAGCAGAATGCAAAAGACATTGTGGAATTTGTAATTGCATTAATCACTGCTTTAAATCCCTGGTTTTAATAAGGGTTAATGTTCTCTAGAATGCCAAAGAGATCAGTCACACGGAGGCATGGGTGTTTCGGATCTACAAGCACTCTGCTGAAGTGTCTGCCCTGCCTGCCCTTGGATGGACAAGAACCAGCCAGATTTGTCTGTTCATGGAGATACTCATGTGATAGGCACAGCATTCCAAGGTGGCAGCTCTTCCAGTTCCAGGCAGGAATGTAGGAAAATGCAAAAGAACCTAGACTGAAATTCAGGTATGTTTCCCTCCACTGCTGGTAATGAACATTAACTCAGATCTCAAAAATGAACAGAATGCACTCAAGGTGATAATCAAAGAGCATGGAAAAAGGGGGACCATTTAAAAAAAAATTTTAATATTTATTGGAAAATCAAAACTATAGAGAGAAGGAGAGACAGAGAAAAAGATCTTCCATCTACTGATTCAATCCCCAAGTGGCTGTAGTGTCCAGAGCTAAGCCGACCCGAAACTAGGAGCCAGGAGCTTCTTCTGGGTCTCCCACATGGGTGCAGGGTCCCAAGGCTTTGGGCTGTCCTTGACTGCTTTCCCAGGTCACAAGCAGGGAGCTGGATAGGAAGTGGAGTAGCCAGGACATGAACCGGCACCCGTATTAGGGGGACCTTTTGTAACAGGCATGAAACAAGGCATGGAGTCCAAATGGATGATCATTGCCAAGGGACTCATAGTGGGTAGCAGTAATCGTGCTTAGGTTCAAAAGGGCAAGAAAAGAGCTTGGAGTTACTGGTTCCTAGTGAGAGCTGTGCTATGGTATGGGAGGTAAGCCCTTTTGATGAGAGTTAGTCGTCACTACAGGAATGTCAGCAGAGACAGAGGCCAAACATTCCCTGACATTTCCCTCCATTACCCTCTCCTTCTTAGAGCCCACCATTGGCTGAATCCAACATAAGCCCAATCATCAATACATTTCATACAGACCAGCCTCCTGGGGCCCAGAAATAGCAAAGAAGGGCAGAAATAGAGTGGCAGACAGAAAACAATTCTGCAGAGCCAGCCAGTGACTCCAGAATAAGTCACAAAAACAATTTTGTTTTTGTACATTTGCTTGTTTGGCCTCTGCTTGTCCTGTGTTGTAACGGCTCTGTGACTGATTCACACTTATTGGTGAGAAAAGAACCTGGTACAGATCTGCCCTGGGTCAGATTGGATACGGCAATTGGAAGGTCAAGCTCAGTTCTCTCAAGCAACTGAATTCTCTCAATGAGCTGCGAGCCTATTACCTGCCCTCATGTCGTGGAAGGAGCCTCAGGATCATGATCTCTCTGCAAGGACCCTTCCAAAGGTTCCTGGAGATACAGACTGATGTGAGGTTATGCACAGATTTCAAGATTGCTTTGCACTCAGGTAAATTATCCTTTAATTCCATTTCCCCAAGACATGTTTGAGCTACCCACATTGGAATTTTAGTGGCTCCAGTGAGGAACACTCCCACTTCTTGCTCCGCAGACATGGAAGTTGGGCAAAGGGAGGTTAAAAACACATTGCTGTTTTTTGATAAAGCTGTTGTTTGAAAGCAACAGGTACCAGTACCAGGATAACCAATTACATTTGCTGAAACTGTGCTGCAGAATGAAACTTACCCCCTCAGTCATGGACAAAGCAGGACAAGGGCAAGAACTTGCCCAAACAGCCACTGTCTTTGCTGTCAAACTCCTGAGCTGACAAAACTGCCTGCTCCGTGCCAATAAACAGTCCCCAAGAAGAGAGGCAGGACCTAAAGCACCGCCCTTAGTTCTTTACCTTGTTCAAGGCGTGTGTTCTTATTGTTTGGTACAACAGTGGGTTACCGCCAAGGGCATTTAATGATGTGTAAAAACAAACTGATGGATCCATGGTATATCTATGATTACTCCCTTTGGGATGATGACACCCAGGGGTGCTCTGTGTGGGAAAGCAGTCTGTCTGTCACCTCATGCCACATCAGTGTCCATATTTAACCCCCTGACCCCTCTGTGGACTCCTTGACTTCTTGGACAGAGTGCTCCTGGATGTCCTGCTGCCAGGGTAGCCTCTGGGCACCAGGACACCCAGAGGGGGCGACCAGAGGGAGCAGCAGCCTCTGGCTCCGTTTCTGTCCTCCAGGTGGCAGGAGCACCATCTGGAGTGTGGTGCAGCCTGGGAGAGCCTCAGGCCAAGCTCAGGATAACAGCAGTTCATGTGCAGGAACATGCTGTGCTCATCTAGATTCCTAGGAAACCGTATCACAGGCAAGGTCAACAGGGCTGTTACACTGTGTGCAGCTCAGATTTAGGTGTGAAGGACAAATAGTAGGCCTCAGAACTTCCTTTTGTCAAGGGTTAGTGAGCCCCTCTGTTAGGTCCCCTCTGGTACTTTATTAACTGTGTTCTTTCAAATCCTGTTTACTGAGTGTCAGAAACTCGTGAACAGTCCAACTCAAATGCTTCCAGTGGAGAGCTGCTCTTGTCTCCCTGGAGACATGGGCAAAATCACAGCTCTCTCGCACCCAGGCCAACCGCTGTGCTCCTCGTGGTGAACTCCCATCCCTGTAAACTCGTCCTGCAGGTCGGAGGCCATAGACATATGTGCACTTGTCTACTTGGTGTTTTTTCCCAGTGAGCCTGGTTCTTTCACGATGTTGGCACAGTCCCTGCAGGCATTCCCACACAATCAGACATGCACTCCAGAAACCAAGGAATCAGCCCTGTCCCAATCTACACCAAGTCACTCCGAAACGTGGTTCCATAATTCTGTCTTGAACCTGTCCGCTCTCTCCCACTCACACCTTCTCAATGCTCCCTTCATCTCTTGCCCTAACCCTTGTTTGCATTCATACTCTCCTGCCCTGATTCAGTTCCACTCTGCAGCTAGAACCCTTCTTTTCTTTTCTTAGATTTTAGAATGCAAATCCTACCACTTCACTTCTCTACTTTAAAGCCTTTCAAAAGCTTCCATTTGCTTCCAAAAGATGCCTAAAACGTCACACCAGACCCCAGTCTGGCCCTTGCTGCGCCTCTAGCCTGTTGCAGGACTATAGATAGTTCCTTTAGCCTCCTGTTTCTGGAGTCTAGTCTCCAAGATATTATCATTTCTCTTCCCACCGAAGGCCAATGCATTTGCCTGCTTATTGCCTCAATCTGCAGTGCTCTCTCCTCCCTCCTGGTACAAGTTGCATCCTGTCTCATCCTTTGCCTTGCAGCTAGCATGTCCCTTGCTCAGGGGATGCTTTCTGGCTTTGTACAATAGTCCAAATATCCCCATGTTATCTTGTCAGGGTAACCGCCTTCAGATCCCTGGTGCTTGTTTTAGTATGACAGTTTGATAGGTTATTTTTTAATGCTGAGCTCAGTGCACAGGTGGCTCAAAGGTATCCCCTTCCCGGGGGCAAGGATGACCTCTATTATTTTTCATAGTTCCTGACTTAAAGATGAGTAGGTTGGCTCAGTGTTGGTCAAGTGCATTTCAAGGTCTTCCTCAAATATCCACTGGAGCAGGGCATCTCCCTGTATTGCTGCTTCCACTCAGGATTGTTCTCCATCAGCTCAGCCTGGCTGCTTGGAAGGCCTGTTCTTCTACTCCACTGTGCACCTCCTGTGGAGGGCTGTGCTGTGAGAGTGGGCTGCAAGCCAGAAAGCACCTGACTGGCGTCTGCAGAATCATTCCATCAACTGAAGTACACCAGGTAATACAGCAAACATCCTGCCCTCATTCTGACATTGCTGCCATCCACTGGGGCTGTGACTGCTGGCTAGAGTGGTGCAGGCTTTGCCTCCTCCTCGGGCTGAGGGCAGAGCTTAGATCTGTGATATGAATCCAAAACTCTTGGCTTGGTGTCGTTCTGTATCTCTGCTCTTCTCTCCTTTTCCTCCTCCTAATTTCCTCACCTGACCTTACTGCTAAAGACCCTTTTCCTGTTCAGGGAGAACACACTCCAAACCCTGTGCCTAGGAGCTGGCTGTGAGTACCCTGGTTAGCAGGGAAGGATGGTCTCATGCCAGTACGTGCACACAGATCTGGTGGAACTTTCTTTGATGCACAGTGTTTGGTACAAAGATGTTTATGTCTTTCAGAATATGCAGATTTCCTGTCAGTGTGTGTGTGTGTGTGTGTGTGTGTGTGTGTGTGTGTGTGTGTGTGTATGTGTGTATGCATGCATCTGGGAGATCTAGGGTGAAGGGGCCCACCTCTGTCCTCCACAGGTAGCCCTCTCACTTCTCCAGGTAGCATCCTGAGTCCTCAGTAAGAGATACTGGGCAGTCAGTGACCACGTCTCCTTGGATAGTCATGAAAAGGCGCTTCGCAGACCTCCACCTAACAGAGAGTGCCTTAAGCCCCGAATCGCTGAAGCCATGAGACTGGTGAATTAATAAAGAAATTTCTTTGGCTCATGGTTCCAGAGTCTGGGAAGTTCAAGAGCATGGTGCCAACATTTGGTGAAGGCCTTCATGTTACATCATTCATGGTAGAAAACAGAAAGTGAGAGCATGCAAGGGGGTCAGACACACTTTTATAACAGCCAGTTCTGTCCATCATGACTGTGTGACTTTAATCAATCGATGAGGGCAGAGCTGTCACAATGCAGTTAACCTTTTATTAGGCTCCACCTCCCAACAATGTTGCATTGGAGATATGATTTCCAGCTCTGGAGTAAAAACTCAAGTCATAACCAGGAGTGAAAGTGACACTGCTATGGTCTGAGATTTGTCTCCTTGTTGGTACTAAGCTCACGCTTGCTCCAAGCTCTTCCCAACCAGTGACTTTTCATAGTAGGATATCAAAATAAGCCCATGTATCCCTCAAGACTTAGACCCTCTCTGGCAACAACTCATGCTCTGGTTGAACCTTTCCTCTGTCATCTTTTCCATTTCCCTTCATTCACGGCCAAACTTGCAATGCAGTCTGATGGCTTTCTGAGTTATGGCAGCTCCCCATATGTTGCCAGTAACAGGCGTTTCCCCTATTGGATTCTTTGGTGTCCAGTCCTGTGTTAGCACCTGCTTTCCAGGAGAACAAGCATGATACAGTAACAGTGAGCATTCCCAGCCTTGCTTCCCTTGGACTTATAGGCTAATCATTCTAAGAAGCAAATGCATGAGACAGTTTGGGGTGACCAAGGCAGAAAATAGCAGAGGCAAGATTCTAACACTAGCTAGAAACACTCCAGAGATTTCCTTAGAACAATAGTGAGTGCTTCATAGCACAGTTAAATGTTTGCAAAATAACAAAGTGCATGACTAAAGAGATAAGTGTGGTATTTGATACCAGAAATGGCCTTATAGTTTCTATCTGAGCTCTCCTTAAGTTGTTAAGTGACTTTAGCAAACCCGTCATTCCCTTGGTAGAAAGGAACCTTATTGTGAAGGTCCTGAAGGGCCAGTGATAATGTCAGAACGTGGCCACTGCCCGTCTCAGATGCAACAAGAGATAGCAAAGAAGAATGGAACTCTTTATCAATATTGTGTGCAATGTAACTGCTAAGTCCAACAGGCAACATTTTAACTTGGTGTAGGGGTCATATCATCATAGCTGAGTTATGTTTTCCTCTCTTTACAACCACAGAAATTCCAAGTTGCAAAATGAGCTAACTTGCAAAAAAAAAAAAAAAAAACTTTACTTCTTTGAAAATTATCCAGTCTTTTCCGCCTGTTTTCTCGTGAAGAAATATTTTTGAACAGTGTTTGCTACCCCCTATTTATAGCTTTCCAGTTTTGGCAGGTATGGGAACGTTTATAAGTGGTTTGTTTTCTTTGCTATATCCAATGTTGATTTAGGTCACTTTAGCTCACCGAAACAATTGGAAGCACTTTCAAGGAAGGCAAAGTCTGTTGTCTCCTGATAACATTGTGAACACCAGATAGTCCTCATCAGGATTTCTTTGAGCAGCTCAGGTCAGTTAGAAATAGGGCCCTGGTTTGAGTCATTGTGTGTGTGTGTGTGTGTGTGGACATGTGTGTGACTGCTCTGGGGCAAGTTTACCCTTCACACAGGTGCATAGATAGAAACAGTATCTCTGAGTTTGATAGCTAGATGAGAAAGTGCATGGCAGGCAGCAGTTTTGAACCCAGTCAAGGAAGACCTTACTGAAAAGCTTAGGCCTAATGACTGGATTTTATTCAAGGTTCACATGATGACCAGAAGCAAATATTAGTGGTTCTTTTGCTTAGGAGGAATATCTGGAATTTCCGGGCTTTGTTTCCTAAATGACTGGACTGATTGGATAGCTGCAAAAGCCACTAGAACTCTAGGCATCTTGCTCTCCCAAGTGGCGTGTTTTGTTTTTTTTTTTTGTGGGTTAGATAGTTGACCTCCCTTTACCCCCCACTGGATATTTTTCCACTGTGAGCTCTGTATGATTTCTAAGCATGCCCTACAAACATGGAAGACAAGAGCTTCTTTGGGGTCCTTGTCTATGGTACTGAAAGAAGAGAAACCATAAGGAGTGAAGAACCCCAACTGAGAGAGATGGACTTCCAGCTTCAGAAAGGCCAGGGAAGACTTCCTTGTTTCTGAGATTAGGTGGCTCCTGGAGGGTTGCCCACCTACCACCTGATCCATCAGCAACTGGGAGGGGACAGAACTACCATAGGTCATGAAGGTACTCTCTCCAGCATCCCATGCGGGCACTGGTTCATGTTCTAGCTACTCCACTTCCCATCCAGCTCCCTGCTTGTGACCTGAGAAAGCAGTCGAAGACAGCCCACAAAGCCTTGGGACCCTGCACCTGTGTGGGAGACCCAGAGGAAGCTCCTGGCTCCTGGCTTTGGATCAGCCCAACTCTGGCTGTTCAGGCCACTTGGGGAGTAAGCCAGCAGATGAAAGATCTTTGTCTCTCCTTCTCTCCATAAATCTCATCTGCCTTTCCAATAAAAACAATCAATAAATAATTTTATCGGAAATGCTTTATACTAAACTCTATGTGCCATTACACAAATCTAACAGCTATTCAGAGTTTGGCTCTGGCTGCTCCATCTCTCCCTGACTTTCCTCTTATAAAATATTTTAAAACAAATCTCAGACCTCAGTCATACCTTGCCTCACACTTCCACATATTTCTGTGAACTTTTCTAGATGCTTTCATGTGGAACCATTTTCCCATTTGTGAAATGCCTTTGCATAATCTACTAACTGTCCCCAGCGTCTTGAACAAGCATCCCCTCTGCGTTCTTTACTTGCATTTGTTGGCTGCGCATCTTTTCTTTCTAATCACCTATCTTCTCTGCCACAAATTTAGTGGCGAAACCCAGTGGGTTGTCTGGATACGCTTTGATTTTTCCCACAGTTCCACAAATTATTTGTGAACTCAGAGTTAGAAAATCTCTCTCAACAAAGCTCCCCAGGCAATCAATCAAGAATTTAGAATATAAAGAAGCAAAATATTGGTAATGTGCAGATGATGCACTGATGCTGGTGGCGATATATGATAAACAATAAGATAAAGTGCATTTAGAGCTTGGAATGGGTTGGTTCCAGAAGGTTATCATTTAAACCACTTGTTGTGGCTTTGCCGTGGTTGTTTTCTAGAGATGGAAATTAAAATGACAAGACAAAAACTCATTTATGAGTCTGTCATTTGAAGCTGGAATGCAGTTTATATGACCACGAGTGTCTGTACCAACCTGGGGGTGGTTAGTCAATGAATTGCCTATATTACTCTCCTGGCCAGTTCCCCCGTCTATTTCTTCCTACCTCTGAATCTTAAAAATAGACTCACTGAGGTCCGGGGGACTCAACAAAGTCTATACACTCAAAGTGTTCCATTTGATAGGTTTTGATATAAGAATACATTCGTGAAAGCATCACCGCAATTACTATAATAGACATGACTCAGTGCCCTGAGTTTCTTCCTGCTCCAATGTAATTGCTGCCACTTGCCCCTATCCAGGCTTTCTCCCCAGACAGCTACTGTTCTGTTTTCTGTCACTACAGATTAGTTTGTATTTTTGGTAAATTTGTATAAATGGAATCATACAGTATATACTCTTGTCTGCATTCATCAAGCATAATTATTTGAAGATTTGTCAATCTCAGCCCTAATGGTGTATTCCTTGTTACTGCTGAGTGGTAATCTGTGGCATGCTTTTCTGATTAACCAAGAGAAGGAGCCTTTTATCTGGACTGCTCTTTGGTTTTTATGTCTTCGGTACTTCTGAGGAGTTTTTCAGTAGTCTAAGGGGAAAAGCATGTTTCTCCGTCAAGTTAACCCCCAAAGAAATAAGTCTCTGTACCGTATCACACGGTTTGAAGCTCCCCTGACCCCAGGTCAGATACATAGGTACTGAATTCACCTGCTCTCTTCCAACTCTCTAGTTATATGAGTTAGTAGGTGCTGATGATGGGCATGGAGTAGGGTGAAATGAAAAACAATGTCCATGCGACTAAAAACAACATTAAAATCCCTCCTCTCATCAATCCCATGAATGCTGTCTGGCCATAAAATTGTGGAAAGATTCTATTTCTTTAGTGACTATAATACAAATTCTTTTACATTTTCTTAATACTAGAACAAATTTGGAAGAGAAAATGCTTTTCTGTATCTTTTATGCAGAGGATGCTCATGTTTGTGACATTATTCAAGAAATATTGAGCAGTCTCCAAAGTGGTTCTTTTTTTTTTCTTAAATATTTATTCAATTTTATTGGAAAGACAAATCTACAAAGAGAAAAAAAAAAGAAATATCTTCTAACTGCTGCTTCACTCCCCAAATGGGTGCAACAGCCAGAGCTGAGCCAATCTGAATCTAAGAACCAGGACCTTCTGCCAGGTTTCCTGTGTGAGAACAGGGGATGCTGAGCTTTGGGCCTCCTCTACTGCTTTCCCAGGCAATAAGCAGAAAGCTGAATGGGAAGTGGAGCAGCCAGGACATGAATTGGGCACCCATATGGGATACTGGCACTTGCAGGGGGTGTGGGGAGATCAGCCACGTGAGCCATTGTGCAGGGCTCCAAATCTGGGTTTTAAGCACAATCTCAGAATACTAACCTACTGATTGTGAGATGTCTCCTCAGAGAATCATTCCAGAAAGAGAAAAATATAATTGTTGTGAGGAGAGAGTGAGAGATACTGATTTTCATCCTGCTCCTTATTCGTATTACACCATGAAAATATTCCTCCCGGTCTCCCATCCCCCACTTCGTGGTGCTGCAGTGCAGTACAGAGTGTCTTTTTGCTAGAAAAGCATATCCTCCCAACTGAACAGTTTTGATAGCTTAGCGGATACTGGCCGAGAGCCTTCAGGCGTCTTCCTCAAGGAGTCAAAAGGGGAGTCTGAGGAGGGTGTGGCGGGGACCCAGGGTCACAACTGCCAGTTGATTTCTTCCTAGAATAACATATTCTTTGCTGACTGCCAGCATGCTTGTTTTTGTGTAGATTTGACCTTCGTTGAAACCTTGAGCAACTAAAATAGAATAACCTCACTATAAGGAGCTTCAAAAAACCTGGACTTAAAAATATATTAAAAATATAAGACAAAGACAGGAAAACAAACTAGATCACAACTCCAAGCAAAGACTCCGCGAGATCCTCGCTCTGGTGAAAGGATCGGCTTAGTGCATATTCGATTCCATCCTGTGTTTGATGATTTCTGCAGTGAGGGCTGCCTGTATCGATCGTTAGAGTGGAATGTTAAAGAGCATTATATTACAATCTGTCTCTAAATGGGTTTTCAGAAATTTCCTGTAACTCAGAGGCAGAAATTATGCAGGGAACTGAGAGCAAAGAGACTAGACAGCTGACTTTTACCAGACTTTGCATATGGGAAATTGATGGTATGCCAGAAGAGAACTTAGATTGGCTTTCTTAGCAAAAGAGGTCACTTTCAGCTTATTATTTTTATATCACCAGAAACTATGCTGAACCCTATAAAAAAGTGAAGCTGACAGAGGTCATGGCTTGGAGGATCATGATACTCTAAAGATGCCTTAAGCCCAGAGCTCATGGCTCCTGTGTGCCCCTCACTTCTCTCTCCTTTGTCTGGCTGCCTCCTACATGTTCCTGCTCACTCACCTCCTCCGTGAAGCCACTCATCCTCTTTTACTGATCTCCCCTTTTCTGAAAGGAGTAGAGGAAATGATGTTTCTGCGGATTGTTTTCTTATTGTTCTGGTATATTAGACCACCCAATTAAGGCTTTGTCGTACTGTCTGTCCTCCGAGACAGCTGGAATGCATTATGCATAGATAAGGTGATATTTCTCTGTAATTTCCCCCACATCTCTCCCTTTTCCCTCTGTCTTGTCTCTCTCTCTCTCTCCAGCCCCCCGCCCCCAAATACACACACTGATTTCTTTATTGAGAGACGTGGCTTATCTAAATAAATTATCTTTTGCTTGTATATACCAGGAACTCCAATTCAACTTGGCTTAAACAATAAAAGGAATTTATTGGATTGGTGCAACCAACAACATCTAGCTATAGGTCCGGTTCCAAGTATGAGTCAGTATAGTGACCCGCAGCCTCGATCTCTGTATTGTTGATTTCCTTTCCATAGGAAATTGTCTTTATCCTTTGATTCTTTTGGTAACAAGATGGCTATAAGCAGCTCTGCAGACAACATGTGCTCCTTGAGTCACACTGGGACTATAGAGAACTTCATTGTGCCAGCATTTCCAATCGAAGTCCTAGAGATCATTCTTCTTGGGCTAAAGTCTGTCTCTCCCACTGATTCCGTAGAAGGAAGAACGGGTGTATAAATTAGCTCAGCTAGACTTCCTTGGAACTATATGGATTCCCAGAGCAAGAAGAATTGGTTTATGAGAGCTTATCCATAAAGGCAACAACATCTCAACTTCCTATAATTTATTAAATATTACATTTCATATAAAAGGGATCTGTATTTTTATTCTAGGAAAAATAAGCTAACCTGTAACTCCCCACATTTGGCAAGTTCTCATGTAACCACATCATTAGAAGTTTCCCCCAAATTGGTAAGATATCTTCTATTCATTTTCTTTTTTTTTTAAGATTTATTTATTTATTGGAAAGTCAGATATACAGAGAGGAGGAGAGACAGAGAGGAAGATCTTCTGTCCGATGATTCACTCCCCAAGTGAGCGCAACAGGTGCAGGGTCCCAAAGGCCGTCCTCAACTGCTTTCCCAGGCCACAAGCAGGAAGCTGGATGGGAGTGGAGCTGCCGGGATTAGAACCGGCACCCATATGGGATCCTGGCATGTTCAAGGTGAGGACTTTAGCCGCTAGGCCACGCTGCTGGGCCCTATTCATTTTCTAATACCATGATTTTGTCCTCAAAATAGTGGAAATAAAGGGAGGAAAAAAGGAGGAAAGGAAAGAAGAGGGAGGAAAGATGAAGGAAAGAAATATAATTTGATTTATGGGCAGCACAAAAGTCCCCATGGCTCTTATCACACATGCTGAGCAACTTCCTAGCCCTGACCCCATTCCAAAACTCTGCGGAGGGAGCCCACACCTCATAGATGGCTGTGTTCCAGTTTCTGAAGATCTGGCGTCATTTCTGCTGGTTGATACAAGGTATTGATCAACAGAAGGACTAAAACATGCTTTCAGTTCGTGCAACTGATGAAGCAAGCAGGTTTTTCAGAGATCCACCCACATGTACTAAGGGTGGGAGGAAAAAGGACCACAAAAATGATGGCTACTTCCTAATTCCAGAACGGCACCTTGCCATTAGGAACAACCAGTCTCCCCTCTGAATCAAACACGGAGAAAGGTAACAGGTGGAAAAGATGATAACTTCTTGAAAGAAGGGTTGGTATAGAAGAAAGAAGCATTTGCACATTCTTTGGCATGGCACCAATTGTTGCCGAGCACAAAAGTCCAGATTTAGAAGCAGTATCATTGTTCTTGCCCTGTTATAACCTCCTATATGGAAATGCCAGTCACAATCACAGGGGAAAAAAGGAATAGGCTGAGAGTAGAAGCAGAAAAATTTTGTGCAGGGTCATTTGAAAAACAAACTTCCATGGCTGTGTAAGATAGATTAACACTCCCCAAAACTTTCTAAACCTCATCCACTTTGTTAAGGGCAGTGAGAGTCCATCTTGAGCGGCTTGTTTAAGCTTGAATCTTAAAAATGTGTTGTGGTTGCTCACCGTCTCAGAATACTTCCACTTAAAGAGCCCTTAAACACATTTTTTTTTCTTCAGTGTCTTGTTTAAACTCCTATGTTGAAAGAGATCTAGAAGATAGAACTGATGCTTGCTTTTGGAAAGGAATCATATCCGATGAAAGGCATAGATTTCGCTAAAACCAAAAATGATGTTTGCAGATGCATTGCTCCATTATCACATAGGCGTGTTCAGACAGAGAAAAAATTGCTCCCCAGTGTTGTCACTGGGAGTGTCAGCATGTTGTAGGTACCTGTTAGGGCCTCTCAGTCTTGGAGTCTGTGTGCCTGGGTCAGCCAGGCAGAAGTCAAGGACAGTACAATCCTCACATTCAAATAGTGGTGTGTGCTTGCCAGGCGTGCCCTCTGCCTACTCTGTATCTTTTCAACATCAGCAAATGGCCTTCTTGACACCAAAATATTCCGGAAAGGAGCACTCCACAGTTATTAGCAAAGCCTTTTGTATCTGGAGGTCTTTGTGGGAGTTTGTTCCTAGAAGATGATGAGGCAGCAGCTGCTTCTGGGAGGTGACAACAAGGCGGGGCCATGGATGCTGGTGATTGGAGGCTGACCTACAGGAGCAGACTGCCCTGCTTTATCCTCCCTGCAAGACGGTTTTCACAGCAGTGTTACAGTAGACAGAGTGTTAACTGATCCTTCCTATAATATTGTATGAACCTGGGTATTAGATACTAGTGGGACAGGACTGGTATTATCATATGGCAGGCTGAGCTCTAGCTTAAGATGCTGGCCTCTCATATGGGAACTGGATTCACGTCCTGGCTGCTGCCCTTGTGATCCAGCTCCCTGCTAACAACCTAGGAAGCCAGTGGAGGGTATCCCAAGTGAATGGAACCATGCCTTTCACATGGGAGACCAAGAAGAAGCTCCTGGCTCCTGGCTTAGGCCTAACCTAGCCCTGGCCTTTGTGGACCTTTTGGGAGTGCACCAATGGATGGAGGAGCTCTCTCGCTCTCGCTCTCGCTCTCTCTCTCTCTCTCTCTCTCTCTCTCTCTCTCTCTCTCTCTCTGTGTATTTGACTTTCAAATAAACCCATTATTTTATAGGTAGAGAATCTTAAAATGTGTTGTGGGACCTGCACAGAACCTTGCAAAAAGAATCAAAGAATGAAAAGATTGGAAAATTAGAAGGAAGTAAGTATAAAGAACTTGGAATTTAGTTTATCTCAGGATAAACAGAAGTTGTTCTGAATTGACCATTGCTGACATTTAAATCTTCGCTTGCACTTTGCGTAATACGTGTGGGCAGACAGTGCCAGTGGCAGTACCAAAGAGCTTGTCAAGGTCAAAGTGGGTTTCCAACAGAGGTTAGGGATTGGCCTTTCCATGTAGGGATAGTTTACAAGAAACGATGCTTCCATAATAGAACAAAGATGCTCAAAGGCTCTATCTCCCTAACTTTTTTTTTCTCTCCATACACCTCAGACTTATAAAAATCCTGTGAATTGATTCCTTATTGTATAATTATATTTACCCTGATTTCTCTAGGACTGACACAATCTATGCTTCTTGTCCTATATAATTTTAAATATAGGCTTCCCCATTTGAAAATAATGCTTCTAAGCATCCCTGTTTGAAAAATATATGACTGTCCTGATGAGAGCATATTTTGATTTAAGAAATATATGTATTCCATATGCTAAATTCTTTTAAAGGGAAGCTTAAAGAGGTATTATTAGGAAAACAGCAAAATGAATTTTTATCTAATTTACCAATATGGTTGAGTACCTTCTTGTGTCAGGCACCTTTTTTTTTTAGATCCTGGAAAAACAGAAGTGAACAAACGAGACCTAACCCCTTCTTCTTACTGCTGTTCTATAGGGAAACACAAAATGCACAAATGAATGCAACATAGCTGTTCAGACTGAGTATGAGAAAATAGCTAGAATGGTGCCTCCAAAAAGAGAACCAAGGTTGCCAGAAAGAAAATAGAAGACAACATGCTGCATCCTGCTTTGGTTTGAAAGCAAGGCCATGGCTGCCCTGTGTGCTCTAAGACACAGCCCCAGTGCCCCTTCAACTGCTTTACCTGTAAGGAAATGCTGGTTGCACATCAATTGGTTGTCCCTACCTCCCGCCATGCTGGGCCATCGGGCTCCCCAATTACAAGAGTTGCAGCTTTGGCAATGCCCTGAGCTCTCTGTGGGAATGGCCCATGTGTCATGTCAAGAAAGGGCTACCCCTGTTTAGGGAGTCTGTGGTTTCTGAAACAAAATTAAGGCATAAGAGACACATTTTGTTGCTGAGAAATCCCATTGGTTGGGGCATTTGAATTGGTGCTGTTCTCTGTTTCCATGCACTGATTTATTCATCCATTTCCCTCCTGGCCCCTGATTCAGAGTGAGCAGTGGTAGTGGCAGCTACAGGAGGGTTGTTCTATCCTATTTTCAGAGCATGAGAGATGTACAGACAGAACAATGCTATAAATGAAACTTTTAAGAAATTCACAATAGCTGTGATCATAAAGATTTTTGCAAATGAGGATAAAATAATTTAGAATTGCTATTTGTGACCAAGACAAAATTAGTGCATTTAATCTAGACTTTTACTGTCTAGCTGTAAGGTGTTTAGTCGCCTCTGTGTAAATGCTTACTGAACTGAGTGGGATTATCTAATGTGTTCAAAAAGCAAGTGCTGTAGTAGAGAAAGGGCATTGATCTGGAGGCATTCTAAGAGTTGGTATTACTAATGGTTTAAATATATCAAGATGGCACAATAGCCTCTGTGTTCATGAAAGTGAACTGGACTCTAATTGATGCACCAACAGCTGAATCACTTTGTTTTTTCAGGCACACAAGAGGAAGTGTCATCTCCCCTAGCTAGGACATGCTGCCAGACAGTCGATGTACAGTTCTTTCTCCTCCTTCCCCTCTTCCGGCTCATCTTTCTTCTCTGTCTTCTTTTTTCTATTTTAAAAGTTTTATTTACAATAAGAGAGACAGACACATAGAGAGATATCTCCCACCTGCCAGATCAGGACTCACTCCATAAATGCGCACAACTCTCAGGATCATGCAGGGGTAGAGCCAGGAGCCCAGACCTCAGTCTGCATGGGTGATAGAGACCCACCCACTTGGACCATCATCTGCTACCTCCTAGGGTACACAATAGCAGGAAGATGGAACCAGGATCAGAGTTGGGACTTGATCCCCAACATTCTGATAGGAGTTACAGGGATTCCCAAGAGGGGCCTTAACCACTGGGTCAAATGCCTGCTTACCTCTCCTTACTCCCTTTCTTCAAAAGGGATATAACACTGAGAGTTACAACGAGAAGAACGTCAGAGACAATTGATTGAATAAAGCCTGGGAAGCTACCTGCATTGCCTGATGTCACAGTGTCTAGCAACATAAGACTCTTTTTCATCGTCGTATTTGAGTAAAGAAGCCTTCAGGTTGAGCCAAGAATTCTTGCAAGTTTTTCTGAACAGCTTCTCTTCTTGCCTATTGCAAACTTCTCTACTTCTCAGTATCTTCAAGCCTAACACCTCCCTGTGCAAAGCAGAGGACTTCATCCCCTATTACTCAGACAGTGCAAGAAGCACCAACCTCTGCACCACCCACACTGTATATCCATGTGGACCCCTGCATATCGCATTCCTCCTTGGGTCCCTTAAAATGGTGTAAGGGTTCCTTGTGGTAGCCCAGCAGCTACAGTCCTCACTTTGCATGCCCAGAATCCCATATGGGTGCCAGTTCTAATCCCGGTCACCCTGCTTCCCAACCAGCTCTCTGGTTGTGACCTTGGAAAACAGTCAAGGATGGCCCAAAGCCTTAGGAACCTGCACCCACATGGGAGACCTGGAAGAGGCTCTGGGCTCCTGGCTTTGGATCAGAGCAGCTCCAGCTGTTGCAGTCACTTGGGGAGTAAATCATCGGACAGAAGATCTTCCTCTCTGTCTTTCTTTGTCTCTGTATATCTAACTTTGCAATAAAAGTAAAATAATAATAATAATAAAAATAACCAATGCAAGGAGAGACTGCCTTTCCCCAGTCTCTGGAAACACCCTCCCCCAACACACACACACACACACACACACACACACACACACACACACACACACACACACAGACACACACACACACACACACACACACACACGTTGTGTGTGTGCTAGATCTGTTTTCTCTCTTATCTGGGGAATTTTCCCATTTTACCTGTACCTTCCTTCCCTTCACACAGAAATGTCTTCAACAAAGAATGAAAACAAAACTCCCTAATTTTCCACTTTTCCTGACAGGGGACCTTCATTCCATCAGAGCCAGGCTTTTGGAAAAGCTGCTTCCCCCTGCCTTTTCTTCCCCACGCCTGTCTCTTCCTTACCCACCATCTCTGCATAGAGATGCCGCCCACGAAGGACCCACTTCTTTCCCCATTGCCATCCAACAGCTGCACTTGTGTGCTTGTCTGTCTTGGCCTCTCTGTGTCTCGGCTTCTGGACAGTCTCCTTCCG
Organism: Ochotona curzoniae; assembly: GCF_017591425.1. NCBI lineage: Eukaryota > Metazoa > Chordata > Mammalia > Lagomorpha > Ochotonidae > Ochotona > Ochotona curzoniae. Next base: position 17,883,995 of record NW_024465582.1, on the reverse strand, counting down.
GCCTATAAAACCGCTCTATGATTGCCTCTTTGTTCTTTGGCTGTTCCCCTTGATCTTCCTCTTGGCTATCCTTCCCTCGGATCCCTGGGGATCCATTCCAATTCATGCTGTCCTTCTTTGTTGCTTTCCCCAGAGTGACTTATTTAGGAACATCTATTCCTTTCACTCTCCTTAACGTTCTTTAGCAGTTCTCAGTTACCTGGACATGAAATCCCAGGTCTGAGGCTTGTCAAGCCTGTCTGAATCAGACTCACATCTAGCCTCGTCTCTCCTCTCCTCACAATGCTATGAACACCGGCTCTGGTGAGCAGTTACCAATCTGTGACCTTTTTCGCTTCCTTTTCCTAGGAAAATACTCTTGCCTTTGCTTAGGGCACACTTTCTTTCTCATTGTACCTATCAAATTCTAAGGTTTTTCTCTTATAATTCCATGTGGGTTTCTGTCCTGGGGTTTAGCAACTTGTAGTCCATTTTTGTTTTTATAGGTCTGTTTGAGTTTTTCAAGATGGACACCCAACTTCATTCATTTATTCTGTTAAGCTCTGCATTCTCTTTACCTAAAAGTATTTAAGTGAGTAATAAATTAACTTGTGATACAATGAATGATTTAATGGATGATTCCATTCTTTTTGATTTCAGGTCTAGCTTCTGAACAAAAATTCATCTCGTTTAGACTTAACCTACCAGAGTACAATGTTTCCAAACCAACTGCACATACCCTACAAAATAAGGGATATTGATTTTCTATCTTCAAAACAAATGTGGCTCCTGCTAGTGAAATGTGTTTGTCTGGCCTTCCTGGTAGTCATGGAAATGAATTACAGCCTTGGGCAAAAGGGCATCCCTCAGTCAAGGGGATGTGGTATGATCTGCTGGGGAGAGAGGGCGTTGTGGAAGCGGCATTCTATTTATAACGGGTGTTGACTCCTCCAGGCCACTAAGGTGAGGGGGGCAGCAAGGACCAACTGTTCCTTTCCTCTCTCACAGTCTGTGTCTGATAGGAAGTTAGTCGGGGAATCTGCTCTTCTGGTTTTAAATCAGGTTTGTTTCTAGGTTAGGAAAGTATTTGCTGAGATTGACGCCAGTGAGACATTTGTGAAGATTTTATCCCCATGGAAATTTATGATTCGGTTGCTTTGTTTGTGTGGCCTTTATGGGCTCATGATGGGTTTTTGTTCTTTCTTTCACAAGTTACCAATGCTTTAGAAGCAGGCACTGGGTGTATTTTGCTTTGTCGCATCCCTCAAGTCACGTTAAGCTGTCAACTGTCAGAATACTTGGCTAGCAAAGCTTTATAATTGTTTATGAGTCTAATTACAGAGCATAAACTTAGATAACTTGACTTGAGTAAAGTATAAAATAATCAGAGATTATTTCCAGAATCCTGGAAACCTTGAAAAGACCCTGGAAAACCTGAGAAGAAAGTGTGAGACTGTCAGAAAGGATATAATTTTATGGCACAAGTTTTTGAAGCACAATTACATCGTTTTTCAGACTATTTCTAGAGCAAAAAAAAAAATTACACTTGAAAATTGTATAACCTGGTGCAACAGATAGATGAGTATCATAGTGATGGATGGCTTTCTGGAAACACAGTTATATATACTTAATTCAACAGCATAGCAGGAAGATAAGGAATAGTTTTCGAGTAGTTGAATTCCAACAACCTTCGAGGTCTGGATATTTATAACCCATTAGCTCTCCTCAGACATGAAATTCATTATTAAAACGACATGAACATTTAATAGAAAGAATTTTAGTTTATGACCTTTATATCTTAGAAACTTCTTTGTGATAGCTAGTCCCCAAGGTAACCCCCCCAGTGGGCTTTGTCTTCTGGTATTCCAGCCCTGTGTGGTCTCTTCCCACAACAGTAGGGTTGAGATAAATAACCAACAGGACATTGTAGAAATGATGGTGCCTAACTTTCAAATTGGGTCATAAAAGACATTGTGGCTTCTTCCTTACACTTGGTTAGGGGTCATTTAACTGCTCTGTTCTGAGGACTCCCATAACTGCCTTGTGGAAAAGTTCCTGGGACCTGGAGTAGATATCAGGCCAACAGTCACCACCCATTTAACAGCAACATGAGGCAGCCATCTTGGAAGTAGATTCCCTAGGCCTTGTCAAGCCTTCACATGATTATAAACCTGGCCAGCATCTTGTCTATAGATTTGTGAGAGACCCTGAGCCAAAATCAACATGCTAGACTTCTTCTAAATTCCTGGTCCTTAGAAACTATATGTTAATTTTTAAGTCACTGAATCTTAGCTAATTTCCTTTTTTTTTAAGGTTTATTTATTTTATTGGAAAGACAGATATACAAAGTGGAGGAGAGATAGAGAGAAAGATCTTCTGTCCAATGGTTCATTCCAAGTGGCTGCAACAGCTGGAGCTGTGCCAATCAGGAGCCAGGAGCTTCTTCCAGGTCTCTCAAGTGGGTGCAGGATCCCAAGGCTTTGGGCCATCCTTGACTACTTTCCCAGTCCACAAGCTGGGAGCTGGATGGGAAGCAAGGCAGCTGGGATTAGAACTGGTTCTCATATGGGATCCTGGTGTGTTCAAAGCGAGGACTTAAGTTGCTAGGCTATCATGCTGGGCCCTTAGCTCATTTCTTACATAGCAAGTCACATTCTTAGAAATTGGACTTGAATTAGAATAATCTCATCATGCAGTTCTACAGTATACCAGCTAGATTACTTATTCAAGGCCATCATCTTGCTGCTGAATATATTGTCTGTTGAGGACACACAGTGTGCTTCATTAGAAATTGCTTTCATGATCTTATTCAAGATCATGACCCCTGTCTGGTGCTGCCTATGGCCAGTGTTTGACCAATATGAGGATAGAAAAGTCTAGCTTCGTTCAGTCCTTCCCTCTACCTAACCCTGCTTGCATCCATTCCTGAAGGAGTATCCTCCAAAAGAAATTGCTTGCCTGCAACTCTCTATCTCAGAGTATGGTTTTCAGAACACTCATCCTAACAGTTAGTATCTGGAAAGGTCCTCAGAAGCATAGCGTGTGAAAGATTCCTGGTCGGCTTGTCGGAGCCCCAGAAAATAGCAATGAAGACTAGGGACAAGAGTTTTGGTGGAGAAAGAATGAGGAATTTATGTTCCTCATGAGGCATCATGGTCTTATGGAGGTGAACACAAATTACAGAGTTGTAAATTATATACTTACTAGGCATGAGGTGTTACACAGGAGGCACGTAATAACCAAGTGACTCAGCTAGTAGATATCAGCCAGTCTCTGCCCTTCTCAGTTCCTGTGCTTATACAATAAATGGATGTGGAGCAGCCTCATTAACCTCTTCAAGCAGTCACTTTGACCACTGGTGCTGCTGAGTGTCCATCCAGCAACTGGCAACAAAGAGTAGTAGATCCTCAATATGATACCCTCGCTCAAGGTTACTAACCAGCACATGTGCTAGAAAGTCAGTTACTTTGTGTCTTTGTAATCCTACAGAAAGGAGAAATGCAGTTGACTACTGTTGACACACTATATGGGTTTGACTTTTTTGCCTGGAGGTCTGTGACTGGAATGTCTTCTGGACTCCTGTGCTTACTTTAGTGGATCTGAACAGCTACAGAAGTCACAGCTAAGAACTTGCAACTAAGTTAACTCCTCAGAGATGAGAAGGGATCTAGAACACCCCAGCCTCCCAGGATAGCCACCTAGACAAGTAGATATTTGGCTGATGGTGGGAGAAGCCCAGGGTGGATGATGACAGTCAAGGGCAGTGACCAGATATGAACATGAAATCAACTGTAAGAAGCAAGGCTCTGCGTAATCCATCTCCCTCTTCACCTCTAAGTTTTTTTTTTTTATTTTTAAAATTTATTATTATAATATTTTTATTTATTATTTATAATAAAATTTATTATTATTATTAACTTTTCTTTACTGTGGAAGAATTTTATTTCATTTTCAAAGACAAAAGAAAGCTTTGCTGGATATGTTATCCTGGACCAACAATTTTTTTCTTTTAGAATCTGGAATATGTCACTCCATTAGACTGGACCCTATGAAGCTGTTTTTACATAACAAAGAATTACCACTATGCAAATGATCTGTGCCTCATGAATGAATGCTACAGTGTTCCACTGAGATTCGCTCTTCAGGAGCAAAGCCAGAGCTGCTGGGACTGTCAGCGGCTGACAGCCCATAGCTACATGGCTCCCTGGGAATTGGCCTTGGATACAGAGAACTGCTTTAAGGGTTATTGCAAGGTTAAACTCTCCCAAGAATTGCAAGTGGCCAATGAATGGCTGAAGTGAAGATGCAAGACTGGCACTTTTACCTTAATTAGGGGATCTCAGCTTCAGAGTTTCCCCTGGGAATGGCTGAGGTTCTGTTATGGCTGAATGTGGCTTACTCCTGAGTTTGCCCAATCCTGACTTCCTTGGGACCTAGCTGGCGTCTCTTCCAAGACACCCCTCCAATGACCTGTGGGTGCAGGTCACTTGCTCTCTCTTGGACTCCTTTCCCAGGGAACCCAACCTAAAGGAAATTTCCATACAAGAATTTTAACTCTTTAATCAAAACAAGAAAATGAGTCCTGGGAAAGTACATGTTCTTTGTTGCCAACCCAATAGACAGGAAAATGAAAAGTTACTGGCTTTGACAGAGGAAGGGGAAAAAATTGAGTGATAAGAGGTATTACTGAAAATGCTATTACCTCTAAAACACTGTTGACAGATTATCAGTGGCTTCCTAGAAGTGCATTGTCTCTAAGTCATGAGACTTGAGACAAATAAGTTTTGATGAAAGCAACAAGGAGAAAAATGTTGGCCCCGGTAAGTCTGATTGACATGGTTTGGCTATGAAGAGAAACAGTATGTCAGGACAGTAGGAAGTGACTGGAAGGGTGAGATCTCCTTCATTCACGGATGGGAGTGTTATAAAGCCTAAGGGGTTGGGGGCAGATAAACCTCTGCTTTCCTGACGGAGGTGGGTGAAGCTGAAAAATATCAAAGTGCCTCTCTGCTGACAAAATGGCCTTGTTATTTCATTATAATCTTCACTCATCATATTGACCTATACAGTGCTGCTTGTAGTGCTCACTCTATTGATTTATGACTTGTAAATGTTTTAATATATCCTTAAACAACCTGGAGCCTCTTTTCCTGAGATTCTAACCAATGAAAGTTTGATATTTTGCTGGAGTGAAAGAAGAAGAAATGAGTAAGCATGAATTGATTATAGGTTTGGAGGATGAGGGCTCGTTGAAGTGGATGCATGGAGTTTTTTCTCACCAGGTTTAGGTTCATCCTTTGGTGGATGACTGATTCATTTCCCTCCAAACTGCTGCTCGCCTGTCTTCCTTATGTACCCTGTTTTACCTAGTGATGTACTTTTCACTCTGCCCTGAGAGTGAAGGCTGACTGCTTTGTGGGTGCACACCGTCCAGGTCTTGTGGCATTCAGCCCGCGAGGAAACACAGGCTGTGGATGTGAGTAGGGAGGAAGTGTCAGGCTGGTTGCCATAGCTGGTTGCCTCACTACTTTTGGTTGGCCAGCCCTACCCTGTTTCATGGCAGCTTCCTGCCTGACCTTCTTAGCATTGGGGTAATGACTTTCCCTAGTAGTTACTTGCTCTTGGGTACTGCATTTATGCCATATGGTTTACTTCCATGCCAACCTGACAGAATGATGGTCTTCCTTATTTCTTCCACAGTTAAAAAGCTAAGTACTCACCCTGATTCTTACAGAAACAGTCTTGTTCACAGATTACCAATAGTTTCCTAGACATTCATGGTCTCCAAGTTAGGGACAAGGGGCAAATAAGTTGTAATGGAGACAAGGAGGAGAAAAATGTTGGCAGCCTTGTAACAAATTGCTTTATCCATGAATACTAGGAAGTCCCTGGAATTGGCATTGGGATATTTAGAACCTGACTTTGTTGGAAATGAAGGGGGAGATCTGTCCATTTCATTCTAGGCCTTGAGAACATGTGTCACTTCTTGAACATCAAGGCAAGAGATGTGGGGAGAGAAGGATGGACAGATCTAAGCTACCCATATGGGAGACTGGAATAGGCATAGCAGAGAGAAACAGGTCCCTCAGGACCCAAACACCAGAGGCTTTGGGAGAGCAAAGCCAGGAGTGGGCTTTGAGATAGCCGCAGGTTCCTCGGAAGACCCAGGATGGATGAGCCGTGCCATGAAGTCATTCCTGCTGCTTTCTACCACTCCGGAGGCAGACATTCAGGCAGAGATCCCATTGTCCTAGGCAAAATGGTCTTGACAGGACAGAGAGAGTTGAGTGGGGAAACAGGCTGAGCAACTTACCCAAGGACCCAGGGCTCATAAATGATAGCACCAAGATTCCAGTCCATAGTTAATCACATATTTAATTACCCTTTTCTAGGACAGATTTGACGAGGCTAAGGTATATACCTCCAGGCCAGATTGGACACCATGTGAGCGCAGTATAGCCTCATCTCTTTGCTCAGAGATCGCTGAAGCAGATCCAAATTCATTATTAGTCCAAAACCAGTCCAGTCTGTTTTAGCCCCAGATTATCTGGTAGTAGGTCTGATATCTACCAGCCCAGCTAGTCCTGGGTCAGGGAGTCTGTTGCCTTCACCATCCATCTCTCCAACCTGTACCTTGCTCTTTCAGCCTGGGTGATCCTCAATTCCACAGGGCCAGAAGACCCACACAGGAGCGAGCTCTGGGCAGCAGGGAGGTGGCTGGTAGATGGATGTTCTCCTTCTTGGTTGTGTTCTGTGTGTGGGAGAGAAGGACACAGGGAAAGCATTCCGCATGCAGTAAACAACTCTGACCAATGTGCACCTCAGCCACTGAGCCGTAATCTTTTCATTATGCTTTGCATATTTATAACCATGCTTTCTATTGCTCTGGTACAAACAAGATTGCAATCAGCCTGCCAAAGGCTTTTGCTTAAACATCAGTCTTCAGGGAGGCAAAACCAGTCATTGACACTGAACATCCTCTTAACAAACAAGACTCCCTGTAGGTCTCCTCCTGCAGGCTTGAGTCCTGAAGAGAAAACTTGTTTCCTGTTAGCGGCCCTCCCCTTGCCCAAGTTTGCTTCCGTTTGGGTAGAGCAGCCTCAACCCCTTGGAAATGCTTTGCCCAGTGGGTGCCTGCCTGCTACAGCTGCTCATGCAGATGCCAACTGCAGCTGCCATATTTGATTTTCATGTCCTGAGGGTCTTCTTGCTTTTGCTGATTCTCTTAAGTGAATAAAAAATCCCTCGGGAGCAGAGCGAGCGCATGACTTGATGCCAGTGTGGAGCTTTTGGCAGATACATTTGCTCACAGCCTGAGCCCATTTGTTGGAAAGAAAAGATGAAGCAGAAAGGGAACATAACCTCTCAGATCTCTTATCTTCTTTAGATCTTTGAGGTTTAAAGAATATAAAATTTGGGACCCAAGAAGTTGTGTAAAGTCCAAGCAGATGTATCAGGGGCCTGTCCTACTTTGCTTCAACTGTGGAAGGGATGAAGTAAAAGAAGTTCAACCAACTTGGACAGATTCCTGCTCAGCTTGGTGATACAGAGCCCAAGTTCTCATCCACACATGCCCCTGGGACTGAGGAATGAAATGACGGGGACAGTGTTGCCACATTGTCCCCAAAGGAAGAGGCCTGCGGAATTTTAAACCAGATCAAAAATTATATATATATATATATATATTGGGTTCCAGGGAGTCTTTGAGCCTGAAGAATACAACTGAGGAGTGGGATGAGCCTTCAGAAACCCTAATTTCTCTTCAAAAATACCACCAAGGAAACCCTTATGGGCTAGTCACTTGGCTTTCTCTCTTGGATTAAGTTCGTGTCAAGCCCAGCTGTGAACACTGTCATCCTTTGAATGGTTTTTTTAGGGCCTGTTCTAGGGAGAGGCAGAGTCAAAGGGTGCATTTCTGCTGCTATTCTGGCTCCTCCACCCAGCCAACCCTCAGTCGCCAGCATTTCTCAAACCATAGTTTAGCTGTGAATGCCTGAGATTTTCTTCCTGGGCTGACCACAGTAGCACTGGTGGTCAGGCCACTTTCTGGCACAACTAGGCAGCAGGCCAGGTGCCTGGGCCTCAGAGAGGAGGGGAAAGAATGGATCCCTTCCCTTCAGTGCCCCGCAGGGAGTGTGGGGACCAACCGCCTGGATGTGCAGGGTGGAATCAAGCTGAACAAATTATAGGGATAGTGACTTAGGGACAGGGGCTGATGCCTCTGTCCTGACCACCGTTTTCTAAGGTCCCTGTTTTGGGAAGGTGATTCTGTCAAAGCTTACCTTTCTTTATGTGAATGAATCCATTTATGGAAAAGTCTGGAAAGGGGGCAGGGAGAAGAGGAGACAGGGAGTCATGGAAGAAGAAGAGAGACAAACAAGTCTTTCAGCTGGCTATTGAATGCACCCTACAATTTCAGGTTTTCGTGTTCCCCAAGGATTTCTGTGTAGCTGTTCCCAGCATTCTGGCCCTCACAGCATCCCTTTAAAATGCCAGGAAGACAGTCACAAAATCCTTTGGCCCTTCCAGAGAGTTGCAATTGAGGGAAGTAAATTCAATTTCACCCACTGGGAAGGATTTGCTGAACATGCATGCAGCCTTATGCTGGGAACTCACAAGAATCTTCTGCTCTTTTCTGGAAGTGAAGACCCCACATGTGATGCATTAGAAATGGTTTTCATCTATGCATTAGTAAGGGTGGGTTGAATATAGTATGTGGGGAAAGAGAATTTAAAGTTAGCAAGGGGGGTGAGCTGAAGGGTTAGCACAGAAGTTAAGATAATACTTGGGCTATCCACATTCCATATCAGAATGCCTGGATTTGAATCTCTGTACCATATCTAGCTCCAACTTCCCACTAAGGTATCAAGTGATAGCTAAAGTAATTACACCCTTGCAACTCACCCTGGAGCCCCAAGTGGAGTTGTAGCCTTCTTGCTTCAGCCTGGCCCAGCTCCAGGTGTTGTGAGTTTTTAAGGGTCAAAGATCTCTGTGGCTTTCTGTCTCTCTGCTTTTTAAATAAGTAGATAAAGCAGTTTTGTCAGGATGACACCTGAGGGTTTGAAGGAAAGGGGAAATGAGCAGAGGGCAAAATTCAATGTGGTGTAAGGCCGGGGCTCTGGAGTGGTGTGGATCCATCCAATTTATCAGAACCTGCGTGCCTTTCACTCAGGCTTTCTTCCTCCACTCAGGCCTCCTCAGACAATGGACCACCCTCACTCCTTCTCTCCCAGAAACCTCACTCATCTGTCCTTGACTGGCTAAATCTCTCTCTTCTTCCTGGTGACTGGTGTCATCAACCCTTGCTGATTCCTCTTCAAGGAAACCCTCCTCCTCTTGTAATGAATTTCACATACAGTGACGTCCTCACCCCATTTCTGTCCTAGGAGGTGGAACCTGTCCTTCAGTGAGGTGAGAGGCTGGAGGAAACACTGCTATGATGGATGAAAAACTTTGGACCTGTTTCTCCAGGCACATCATCCTGTGGTGTCCTTGCCTGAGCCAGCTGTGCATCTCTTGGCCATTTCATCGGTGCCATCACCCAATGGAGGACAGGGTGGCAGGGCTCCCATAAATGTTGGAGAAAGATACGTGGTCCTTTAGAGAAAGAGCAATTAGCCTACTTTTCATACTTTCAGTACAAATATTTATTTAAGCTGAGATGAAAAGACAGACTTGGAAGGTACCACTACGTTGGCACAATGGAAAGGAGAGTAGGCTGATGGCTGTCCTAAAGCCCCAGCTGTCCCTTCAGGAACGGCAGAGCAGGACTGGTGGAGGTCCATCCATCAGGGTGTGGGGAACCCGAGGCCTTTGTTATGCTGACTCTCACTGTCTCCTCTTAGCATTTTGAGTTTTTTTTTTCCCCAGGGGCAGGGAGGAAAGAAAAGAGGGCTGTGTGAAGCCGATAATGAACAAAGGCCATGCTGTCAGTGGCAGCAAAGCCCTGCATAGAGACTTGTGCAGAGAGAGGGTTGGAGGTTCCTGGTCACAACAACAGTTTGGGATCTAGCATTGTCTCAAGATTGAGGATGATGCCAGCTGTGCCTCCACTACCCTGGGAAATGTGAAGGTACTTCCCAAAGTTCACAGATACTGGAAGAAAATGTAAGTTTATTTTGGTGCAAAGTTTTTCTTGAAACTCATTCATAAGTGGGGTCTTCAGACACATATGGGGAAACACATATTGTGAAATAACTATGTATGGGTTCCAGAAAACATTGCCCCAAAGTAAACGTTTCTTTCCATTTTCCATGAACATTTTGAAGGACCCTTGTATGTAAAATGATGATCTGAAGGCAATATGTTCCATGTGCAGTATTTGAAATGCACCACAATTAGTTATAGTCTCTCTCTTTGCATTTTATTCCACTAACAGCGAACAGACATGTCCCCAATAGCGTCACAATCTTCAGGCCAGCGTGATGAATAGCCTTCCTCAACTGACAGCCAAAGGACTTCTAGAATTCCAGGGATTCTTTTTTAATTTTTGTTTCACTTGATTCTTTTATTAACTTAAGAGATGAACAAAATGTGTCTTTCAGCTCTTTCTAAACCTGTCTGAAACGTATGCCTGTAGAGAGGACAAAGGAATACAGGGTTTCAAGTAACTTATGGTACAGTCCATTTAAAAATACTCCTTTTTCCACAAAAAAAATCTTCCTTGAGGGACAAATTCTTTCTTGCATCCTGCATAGAACTAGACACAGACGCGTGGCGTGCATCCACTGCAGTCAGTGAGGAAGAGGATGCAGCAGGGACCCTCAGGTCCAGGAAGTGACGCAGCAGTGGCATCCATCCAGGGCCCTTGGGCCTCAGCTCCGTCACTTCTTCTTTCCTCTGCCTTTTTTTTTTTTTGCCTCCATCTCCTTGTTGGACACGGGGGTCACCACCTCCCGCCTTCTGCATCCTTGTTTTCAGTCTGGGTATCATCTCTGCTGCATACAGCATTACTGACTTACGTGAGGGGGACTGCCCCAGGCCGAGGCTGCGGTCCTCCTGCTTGAGCTGCACCCGGACTCGGCCGCGGGACTGAACGTCACGGTTCTACTCTCGAGAACACATTTTATTTTTCTCGAGGCACATGTTCAGCCCGAATGCTGAGCAGACATCCTGAAATGCGGTGGCCGTGGGGTTCTCAGCAGCCTTCCTGAGGGGTGTGCGCCGACCCGCGGCGATGGGCTTGTTATTCAGGTAGGCTGGGCAGATGCAGATGAACCTGTCCTGCTCGGCCGGGAACTGCGTGGAAGGCGCAGGTCATGTCAACGCTCACGCAGCCACCGCCATCCACTGCGCCCGTGCTTCCGCTGTGGGATTATTTTTTTTTTAATGAAGAGGAAAGGAAAGGCCTTTAGGAACATCTACCTTAGGGCAGCAGTGTGGCTTGTTGGAAAGAACAAAGTCTTGGAACTCAGACACTCGCGGATCCCATCCTTGCCGTTTTTCTACTCCGAGCCCTGGCACATGAGAGTCGCAATGTAAGTCAGGTGAAGTGTTTACCTGCTCTCAGCCTTAGTGTCCTGCTGTGTCCGAATGAGATGATGTCTGCCATGGAGAGATCTCTGTGTTGGAGTTCGTAAAAGTCACAATTGAAAGAGCAAATTCACATCCCCAAATTGTTTCTACATGTTGAAAATTATTGCAATAACTGCACCAAATATTATTTTAATTTCGGTTAAATAGTACTTGACATCTACAGAGTCTGTCACATTAGCCAAACTCAGTGACCTTAAAAGCTACAGGTGCCTACCGGTTAACATACTGGAAAGCACCAACGTAGCTCCTGCTTAAATCTGTCAGTATTAGTAAGCGTCATCATAAGGGTAGCTAACAGCAATATATACCAGGCATAGGACGAAGAGTTTCTAACTCATTTTAATGGACCTATTGCAGGACACAGTCCTGTGAGATAGGCACCGTCATTTATTCTGTGAAAGTGAAAATCAAGACATAAAGAAGCTGAGCAAGTTGCTCAAGCTGCTACAGCTACAGTAGAGGCTTGGACGCAAGCATGCAGGCCCCAGAACTTACACTCTTGCCCACAGTGATATCAATGACCTCAAATTCCTGAAGCTCCAAGACACTTTCTCTTCCCTCACAACTCCATCTCTTCACAGCATTGGAGGCGGCCCGGGAATGCACGTTGGCCCTGTCACACTGGGAGAGTTCCATTTCCCACACTACAGCGTGATTTTATTTTGCTGGTAATTATGCGGTGCTTATCTGTGTGGATGGGGGAAGCAATGCATTATGAAGACAAATGGCCAGGGTTCATAACAAATTCCACAGCAGAAAAAAAAAAATAGGGAATCAAATGTGCTTATCAAGACTCCTTTCCCCCCTTCAGAAACAGCCAAGCTGTTTTGAAGCTGATAGTGTCCTCTGACCCTGCCTGAAGCATTCTGGGTTACATAACTTGGTGTGAACTCTCTGGCTCTGGCCTTACAAGACGCTGGTTCTCAGTGTGTTGACAGGAACGTTTCCTGTTCTCCCTGGCCAGTGAAGAACAGCCTTCCCGGAAGAACGGCTATGTGAGTCTCACATTAAGCATACATTAAGGCAGCCTGAGAATAGAGGCAGTTAAATTTGAGCAAGCATGTAGGCTTAAAAATATTACAAAAATTATGGCAGCCGGAAATGGAAAAGGATGAGAATGATGAGCAAGGCACCTCTTGTTGCACTTTGATCTTGAAAAGAAGTTACCTAGTTGCCTGAGAAGGTAAAGCAATGCTATTACCATAAATCGCTATAAAAATCTGCATTCATGTGATTACATTAAAGATGAAAAGAGAAAGCTAATTGGATTTTAGTACAGTCCTACTGATCAGTATTCTTTGCACAGCCACAAGAAAGGATTTATATAGAGAGATCACTGACATGCTAATGGCCACTGGTGAACAGTAGCAAATGCTTTGGTTTAACTACTAGAGATGAATCGAACTCTTAATATAACCAACAGACAGGAGTCAAGAGAGATTACCGTCTGGGACAGTGGAGTGAGAGTCTCATGACAACTTAGCTCCCAGTTCTCAGCAAAAGACACGAGTATGAACCAACCTCGAAGCCAAGATCAGGGATGTAGGCTTTCAGAAAAATCTAATGACAGGAAGAAAGATGACTTCTGGGGAAATAATAGAAGGGTGAAAACACATTCTATGGGAGGGAAAAAAAAAGAATCCTTCCATTTCCTTTTCTGTAACCTGTCACCATGCATGCCAGAATTTCTCTTTTATCTCTTTCCTTTATAAAGAAAGATGGGTCAATAGAACAAACTGGAGTCCAAAGTAAACTAGAGGAAGAGGAACTTCTGTGTCCTGCTCTAGGAGTGCAAATGGTGCTGTCGCTTGGGAGAGCAGTCTGGCAGGTGCTTAAAGACTGAAACATATATGCAGTGCATGATTTGACCGCTCCACTCCCAGGTTTTCATCCAGGAGCAGGGAGCATGTGTTCAAATAGACTCCTACCCAAACGTTTATGACAGTTTTTACCTGTAAGAAGTACAAGCTAGAAACAGCTTGGAAATCCTTCAAGAGCTAACTGGAGAAGCAAAGGGCTTCCGCAATGTAGTGGGCCACAGTTATCCAGACCCCAACTATCTGCACAATGTGATGGCTGAGTTGGCTGCCCAGGGTGTGACTGAGGACTGCCTGGAGCAGCAGTGAGATGTGGCTGCCCTGGCCGGGCAGGCTGGGATGTGGGGGCAAAGGCTGCTCCCTGAAGCCAGACTTGGGTCTGCCTCTCCCTCTGCCCTCCACCCCTTGGGTCAGGGTTCTCTGTCAGAATCAGGCAGCCCAGGAGGTTGGAGGGGTGCAGGGGTTCAGCTGCAACTACCTCAGTGCACCAGGTCCTCTGACCTCTGTCCTCGGAGGCTTCCTAGGGCCTATAAGGTCCAGGGCTGGACACCGGGGGAACAGAGACTGCCCTACCCCAGCCAGGGGTGGGCACGGGTTCTGGGTCAGCTTCCTTTATCTCAGATTTTGTTTGCACTAAATGCCAAATAGCCAAATTAAAAAAAAAAATACTCTGCAAGAGGAAGAAGAAATGGACTACTAACTAATATAGGCAAATGTGATGGGATCTCAAAGTAACTGTGCCTTATGGGAGTATCTAGACCCAAGCAAGTATATGCTACATGATTCTATTTAGAATTATACAAAATATAAAACGGTGAGAGACAGTAGAGAAGTGGGTATTTGGAATGGGGATTGGGGAGCCAGTGATCATGGGGAGGAGGAGAGGGTTACAGAGGGGCACAAAGAAATTTTGAAGTGTGATTCTTGATATTCATTTATTCTTATTATAGGGATAACTGTGTATATATCGGAGAGCTTTCCAACATTTGTGGACATTGTACATGATTTCATTGAATTTTTTCGCGAACGATTTGAAACCCTCATGCGTGTATGGGTATGCAAATCCCATATCACCAGTTCTCAAGTGTATGCATATAGCAATGGAATATAGTGAATGTCAGCTGTACCTCAGGGAGGTTGTTTGTAAAAGGAGAGCAAACTCAGATGCAGATAAACAGGTATACATCTCTAGAGAGACAAAATAATAGTGTGAACCAAATTCACGTGTCTAGATAGTAGTACGAGTTCATGTCCAGTTGTAAATGCTGCTTATGTGATCTGAAAGCTAAGGGCAAGCCAAGAATGGGGAAGGCGTACCTGGTGCTAGGCCCGTGTGGCATTTGTGGTGCTGGTGAGATGCTAGTATCAGATGTTTCAGTAGTGTTAAAGCCAGAAGAATCTCCATTCCTATGAGCACTGTCATTTTTTGGCTTGTTGGGTATGGAAGCTATTAGCAAGAACATTAGCCAGTAAATTCAATTTTTAGACCAATTCCTGGGCCGTGAACCTGTGCCAGGTACCACATCTGGTTTTCTTCTGAGAGTTTCATTAGTATCCCTTATTTGGTGCAATGAAACCAAAGCAGACAAGAATTTCAATGTGTTTCAAATTGGACTCATGAATTCTGGAATGACAGTGGATGTGGCACCACTCCTGGGGAGAGTGACAGGAAGTTGTCCCCTGCTCTCCCTGAGGCCTCCAGAGGGGAACTGCCGCAAGCAGGTAGCAGCCAGAAGGCCTGGTCAGCTGTTCTCAGCAGGCAGGTGGATGGAGGTCCCGCCTTAGTGGGGATTCACGACTCTAAGGGTAGGGATGGCATGCCATGTTACCCTGCTGAGCGTTCTCAGGTGAGTCAGTATAAAGAGCTATCACTGAACACTTTGGGCCAGGCTGTGGAGCGAACACTTCACATCTCATAAATTCTTCATGCACCAGTTAGTTAGGGTTGCTGCATTTGGCTGCATGAGGCTTTGGGTAATGCAGTTCTTTTTTATTTTCTTCATGCAGCAATGAATATAGGCAAGATGGACAGGCCATTACCTGTGCAGCTGCTCGAGGAGGCAGGCTCCATGAGTCTATCTGCTCCTTCCCCCTCGGAACATGACGCCACTCCTGCTTCTCTGTTGGGTGCTATATCACACTGTAGGCAGGGGGAAAGAGAAGAGCAGATGCCATGTGCACTTGCCACCGTATCTCCACTGGGAAAGTTCCTCCTGATGACATCTGCTATTTCATTTGCCGTGACTGAGTCACGTGGTCCCTCTTTTGCAGTCTCAGAAATGATGTCTAACAGGAGATATCACTGAAGTGGCTAAAAATTATGGTACTGTTACATAGAAGACAGCATGCCTGCTGGGTAGGACTCTAGGTTTTTAGAGGATGATGTTAATAATATCCCCATTTTGTAGATGGAAATACTGATGCTAAGTGGTTAATATAATAGGAGCTTGTGGATCTGAACCCAGTCACCTGGCTCCTGGTTATGTACTGTCACCCATGGGGGAACCACTGCATGCCTGGTCCTCCTGTCACACTTGCTGGAAGTGACATTCCACATTTACGCATATGAGAAGGCGATTCTAGTCACCTTTTCTGAAAGACCAATAAGGAAAGTTCTAGTTATTTCCTTTTGGTAAGTAAGTCAACAAACTGTATATTATACAGATCCCAGTAGTAAGCTGATTGGAGATTTACTGGACTATGATGGGGCTTCATTTACATTTTGTACAATTTGTTTGGAATTAGGACCAAGATTTCAGCTTCAGCTTATTCACACAATAGGTCAAACCACAGCTACTGGCCAGGCTGTGATGAGAGCCTAAATTCCTGGCTTAGGACCAGGCTCTTAGTCGGCACTAAACATGTCAGGCATGTTGTCTCCATCCTGCTGAGGGCTGGTTTTTTTTGTTGTTTTGTTTTGTTTTTCTTTCCTTTAACTCCAAATAGTACAGCTTGCAAGCTTGTTGGCTGTTTTCACATCGGGTGGAGTGAATGAAAGAAAAGACAACAAGACAAGGATCCTATAAACTGCACGGGAGCTCATGTGCATAGATCAAAGTAGGCACAAAACCCGTTCCACCGGTTTCTTAGGTCCTGGGGCTGGCACAGACCTACTGCAGGCCCAGCTCCAGTTCCTTGTCTTGATCTAAACCTGTGTGTCCTTGGTAATGATCAATACTGCCAGACCACGTGTACTGTAAAGTCACAGCTCTGGGATCCAGAGCTGCCTGTGTTCCTTCTGCCTCACTTGGTACTAAAATGTAGAGGTGCAGGACACCTGGGAACTTCAGAGCTCCTGCAGGTGACATAGCATGTGTGGCTATGCCGCATTCAAGTGAAGAAAGGACTGCTTTAAAGGATTTTTCAAGATGCTTTGTAGATGCATGTAAACAGGCCAGTATGAGTGAAAATATGACAGTGCTCAAGTGCTTTGAAGATGATTGGCAAAATACCAGGAAATTCCAATCCCTCACAAGATATTTTTGCCTCTGTTATTATGTGCTCCACCATGTTTGAATTAGCCAGATAAGTGGCACACCTCCTTGGACTTACTGTCCGGTAGCAAAGAGCATTGAATCGATTTGATTGAATACAGCCTTGAATTTCAAGTTTGTCTTTCATCTATTGAAAAGGCTATGAGCAAGAACAGCACAGTCTGAGTAGAGCAGTTCTTTCTTGTCTCTGGTTTGTTTTGTTTGGATATTTTTGGCAGTGAACACTTGCATTTGTTTGCATATTTATCAAGAGTCCTTTATTTCACCCTGTGTGAACTTGACATTTCACTTTTAATACAAATAAATTGCAAATAACACAGTAGTTATCTAACCCCACTGCCAGCCAGGGGGCTCATGACAAAAACTGAATCTAGAAGCTTCCAAGTGATCTGCTTTTGTTGAAATGACAACCTGCCTAAAGTAGCTTAGAGGGAAATGGTTCAAGGAAATGGTAAAAGACAATGGTTATTTTCAGTTTCCTATTCATTGCCACAAGTGGTTCACAGTAACAGCTATCAAGCCAATTTTGGCATCTCAGCTTTGTTCAATGAGTTTAATGACAAAAGGCCGAGTGTTCCTGGTCCTGACCTTTAACATTGGCAATGACTTGGATCCTTTCACTCTCTCCCTCCCTTTCCTCCTCCACTTGAGGAAACACAACGTGCTACCTGCATGCCCCTGTGCAGATGGCCTCATGTTTCGGAGAGTTTCTTTTAGCTGTGAAATGTTGCTAATACTGCTCTTGTAGCATTGTGAAGACACAGTGAGTTGGGGTATGTATGCGTAGTGTCTGGATTCCAGTATATGCCCCTGACGTGGGATAGCCCTCTGCTGTGGTCCCTCTAATCTGAAGGGCTGACTTCATGGGTATGTGGTGTGAAGCCAGTTAGGACCCCTTGCAAAACAAGAGTCCCACTCTTAGTTTATGCTCAGCTGTCATTTTCCTGAAATTCTTAGCATTTTTTTAAGAGGACCATTTTTTTTCTTTTTGTGCTAGGCCTTCTGAATTATGTAACTATTCTTATCCTTATTTATGCTTACTGCTTTTTTCGCAGTTTTTGAGCCAGATATACTCTTACTTAGCTGGACCGGTCATTCAACTAGTTGTCTACAGGATGTTCTGATGATCAGAACGGTAATCTTTTTTAATTTATTTTTTAAGATTTATTTGTTTTTATCAGAAAGTCAGATTTACAGAAAGATCTTCCATCTGGTGGTTCACTCCTTAAGTGACCGCAATGGTCAGATTTGAGCTGATCCAAAGCCAGGAGCCAGGAGATTCTTCCAGATCTCCCATGTGGGTGCAGGGTCCCAAGGCTTTAAGCCATCTTTTACTGCTTTCCCAGGCCACAAGCAGGAAGCTGGATGGGAAGTGGAGTAACCAGGATTAGAACCAACGCCAGCCCTGGAGCAGTTATCTTGACAGAGCTCCATGTTCTTTGCCTTGACCTGTCTTGACTACTTCCTGCAGTGTTGTCACCATGCTTCTGGCTAAGGTACCTGTGAATTGATGAAGAAGCAGCTTGAAACTGTTAAGGCTTCTATTTTCTTAAAAGAATCCAGTGGCAAAAAAAAAGATAATCAAAATTGCCCCAACTTCTAGCTGACTTCATACAAAGATTATATGAAGAAACCCCAACAGCAACTAACTTGTAAACCTGGGGCACTAAGCCATGGTTGAACTTGGCTTCCCTGCTGCATTCCCAGGTTTTCACCATCTAGAGGAGACAGTTTGCCATGAGGCTGAAGCTTATGTAATTAGGAACCATCCGTACAAAAGAAGCACAGCATTGCAAGTGCACCGATACCTGAAAGTTTAATGTATTGAAGAGAATGTCTCAGCTTTCCCCCTAACCGAATCAGACTGTTATTTGTAATACAAGATTAGGACCTAACTCATCCAAAAGGTATCTAATATATGCTCATTGATTTCATTAAATATCAAAAGGCACTTCTGAATGTTTTTATCTGCTGTATTTTTTTATCCCCAACTACATGATCATTTTTTTATATTAGTGTAATCTTGGCGATGCGATTGCTGTTTCTTTGAATTTTCCTTTTGTAGCGAGAATTCTTAGCAAATATTGATTAGTTGATAAAGATGATGCCGTGTCTGTCATGTACCACAATCCCACAGTTTATGCCGGGATAGAAACTGGGGAATTTCATGTTAAGGAGGGTTGTCAAACCCACTGCTTGCTTGCAAATTCCTAAATGTAGAAGGAATCATACGTTTCGCTTCTTGTCTCTTCCTCTTTTTTTAAAAAAAGATTTATTTATTTTTATTGGAAAGGTGGACATATAGAGAGGAGGAGAGACAAAGAGGAAGATCCTCCATCCAATGATTCACTCCTCAGGCGGCCGCAATGGCTGGAGCTGAGCCAATCCGAAGCCAGGAGCCAGGAGCTGCTTCTGGGTCTGCCATGTGGGTGCAGGGTCCCAAGGCTTTGGGCCATTCTTGACTGCTTTCCCAGGCCACAAGCAGGGAGCTGGATGGGAAGCGGCCCGCCAGGATTAGAACCAGTGCCCACATGGGATTCCAGCGTGTGCGAGGCAAGGACTTTAACCACTACACTGTCACACCAGGCACTTGCCTCTTCTTCTTACTGATGGAGAAGCAACCCGGAGAAGCTAACTGACTTTAAAGCTGCAGTATCACCTGGAGTAGAATCTGGGCTTCTCAGTCTTGAGTCCAGTGATTATCATGCTGTTGAATGTGAAGTGTGTAGCTAAAGAATTGAAGAAAAAAATATAAGTTAGATTGTATTGGCTTCAGCTGCAGAGTTTAATGAGATTCCTGAGCTTTGAAAAGTCTTTTTATTTTATCATTCTCATCAGTAAAAGCAGGGTAATGATTCCAAGGTTAATGCTACATTAATTTGTCTTGTTAAGACTCCATTGTGTAGAAACAGGGAGGAAATGTACAGATTTAGAGTGGTCATATTTCATGGAGACAGTGTTTATGATTTATGATACTATCCCATTATTTTTAATCAGCCATAATTTATCTCAAAGCTTTGATTTAGGGCTGGCTTATCTCCCTGAAGGAGAAAAGAAGCACTTTTTTTTTTTAACCCTAGAGCAAATAAGTAGCTCATGTGGAGTCCTTGATTGTGAGGATTTTATTTTTTGATTTGGCCCCTTTTTCTGATTTTGATAAACATTCTTTCTTTTTTTTATGAAGATTTATTTGACTTTTGTTTGAAGTCAGAGTGACAGAGAAAGGACAGGGTTGGAGGGAGAGGAGAGAGAAAAAGAGAGAGGGAGAGAGATTTTCCATACATTGGTTAAATTCCCAAAGAGTCACAATAGCCAGAGCTTGGCTGACTTAAAACCTGGAGCCAGGAGCATCTCTCAGGTCTCCCATGCAGGTTGCAGAAACCTAAGGACTTGAACCATCTTTCACTGCTTCCTTGGGGGCCATATGCATGGGCCTGTATCAAAAGTGGAGCAGCCAGGACTCAAACCAGCACCCATATGGGATGCCAAAAATGGCGCAGGTAGAGGCTTAACGTGCTATACCATGGCGCTGCCCTTGATAAACATTCTTAATTTCTATATAATATTAAACACAAACACCAGTTCAACATACAGGAAGACTCTGACAATAGGCATCAAATAATCTAGTTGCCCAGACAACCCAGGTTAACTACACGGGTAAGAGAGCGTACTTGGCTTCAGAAGGCTTTGGATGAAGGAGCCGTGCTGGGCAGTAGAGGGTGCTCCCAGCAGAGACTTTGTGAAGAGAGAAGATGCTGCTGCTTGACCTTTGACCAAGGCTGGTGGAGGCAGAGCATGGGCTGAGAGGGGGTGTGGGGGCCACTTTCAAAGGACTCAAGTGTCATATTTGGGTTGGACTGCTGGAGACAGCCAGTGAGAAGGTGCTGTGCCTGACATGGTGGGACGTTAACTCAGTGGAACGAAAGAAGTGCAGGCTTTGCTTTGAAATCTCCCCAACTTTTACTTAAGGCTCTAATTACTGTTTCATTAGTCATAGGTATTAAAGGGAGACCTTGAAAGCTGTAGAGCACTTCCTCCTGTTCCCATAAATCTAGCTATATTTACCCTCCCCATTCTCTCTCCTTAGATAAAAGAGGGAAAGAGGGGAGAGAGGATAAGAGGGAGCAATTTCCAAAGCTCATGAGATTAATCCTGACTCCGCAGTTTAAATCCCATAAGTCTGCCATTTAGGCTTAGAAGGGACCTGGCTCTGCCCTGGGTTTTTCCGTGCTATTTTCCTCCACAAGGATGAGGCCTGATCATCACTACACTGTGAGAAGGAGTTATGGCCCTGGGTTAAAAAAAAAAAGGAAGGTTCACTTTAATATACATATACAGCAAATACTTGGGAGCAAATAAAAACAATGCTGAAACACTTTCAGAGTTGATTTCTGTAATTCACCACTCTTGTTGGCTTCAAAGCAGAGAGTGGTCTGGGAGACTGTCTGACATGAACCTGAAGGAAAACTCAGAGTGATGAGATTGGCGTGTTACCCAATTCCACCTTAGAAACACATTTGGTTGGGCCCAGCGCCGCAGCCTAATAGCTAAAGTCCTCGCCTTGCATGTGTCGGCTCATGTCCCAGCTGCTCCATTCCCCTTCCAGCACCCTGCCTGTGGCCTGGGAAACCTGTGGAGGATGGCCCAAAGCCTTGGGACCCTGCACCCACATGGGAGACCCGGAGGAAGCTCCTGGCTCCTGGCTTCGGATCAGCTTGTCTCTAACTGTTGTGGCCAGTTGGGGAATGAACCAGCGGATGGGAGATCTTTGTCTCTCCTCTGTAAATCTGACTTTCCAATAAAAATAAATAAATAAATAAAACTTTTTAGAAACTAAAAAGGAAACACATCTGGATGAGTCTGAAGAAGGTTCAGTGACATTAAGGCTCCCCAGTAAGAAAGAATTCAGCAAGCTTCCTGTCTCCCCTACTGACAAGCATCGCTACCAAGTTACCAGTGCTTCTCCGATCACTTTGGAAATGTACTGTGACTTCAGCGTCTTGAAGTGCTTCAGTGGAAATACACCGATGGCCACTTGGAAAAGTTGCTGCGATGCGTCTGGACGGCCATGCCCTGAGGTTTCCCTGGTGGCGTTCCAGCTCTCCTATCAGGTTGCACACAGGCTGCTTTTAGCCGAGCTCAGCTTTCAAGTTCTTTTTTTTTTTTTTTTTTTAAGGTCATGGAAGCTGAAGGTTGGGAAAGCAAACATAAAATTAAAAAAAAAAAAAAAGACCCGTATTTCCTTCAGCTTTAGAGATAAGCAGGAAACCCAAAGAACACGCTCTAAATAATGAGACCGCAGTGCTAAGACTGAATAGAAACCCAATCGCGTGGAGTTGACAGGAGCCCAGGCAGACATCCAGAAGGTTCTATGCTGAGTTGCCGACTCATGGCCCCTCTGCCTCCTCCTCCTCATCTGCACACTGGCGGAGTGAACCATGAGGCTGTGTCTCTGTGAAAGTGCGATCTCATTTGTCCATATTTCTAAAAATGCTTCCAGATCTACAGCGCGTTTCCCCAAGCAGCATCCTCTTAGAAGTATGGTTGATATGTAAACCCAGGATTTTGAGTGGAGGTTGGAAAAACCTCAAACACTTTATCATAATCACCTCTAAACTGATCCCAAATGCATAGCCCCTTTCTGTTACTCTTCTCCAGGTAACCAACCCTATGCACTTGGCCTTCCCTGACCTCAGACAAGCCTGCTTGAGTGACATTGGGGGCTGTGATTAGCCCTCTCTGGGCACTTCTTCCCATGCCTGTCACTCAGAGATGGGTAGTGGGTCATCCGTAACACTCAAGCTTGGACATTCCATGGTCAAGATTCCATGACCGTAGTGGACAGACCTGCCGTTGCACTCCCTTTGTATCTGCTACAAGTGAGAATATGTAAGAATTTTCCATAGTGTTGGGTGAAAGGGAAGGCTGTGTGAGTGTGTGTGAATGTGAGTGTGCATGCGTGACAGAGAAACAAGGGGGATGGAGGAATGTGGAGCTTGAGAAAGCTGTGTTGGATATGGAAACACCTGTTTTCAGAGAAAACCCTGATAGGTGAACACAGAGGTTCCAACCATTGCCCCTGCTCTGATACATGGATCTGTTGAGGTGCTGGATGCACAAGCAGCATGACCAGGCCCTTTCTTAGATGGGGATGTGAGGCCCAGTAAGACTCTTGGCTCTGTTCACACAGGCTGAAACTCTGACCTGGAAGTGCTGCCAGCAGCCTTTCACTAGGAACAATCCATGCATTCGAAGTATAAGTATTTGTAGGGGGCTAGCATTTGGCACAGCAAGTTAAGACACTTCTTGTAACAATGGCGTTCTGTATGGATGCCACTTTGAGTCCTGCTTACTCTGCTTCCAATCCAGCTGCTTACTAATGTGCCTGGGAACATAACAAAAGATGGCCTTGATACTTGGGCCCCTGCCACCCATGTGGGAGACCTGATTAGAATTCCAGACTTCTAACTTTGTCCTGGCTCAGCTTTGGCCATTGTGGGTATTCGGGGGAATGACCCAGCAGATGGAAATTCTGTCTGTCTCTTTCTCTCTTTGTCTCTCCTTGTCATATTGCCTTTCATAAAAATAAAATAAATCTCTTTAAAAATGTCTGGATAAGTGTCAAGTAATCAAAAGAAGGCACAAAACTGTAGAAAGTATGCTGACATGTCTAGATATTTAAAAATTCATGTTTATATATATATATATACAGGTAAATTTTGAAATATTTTACAGCAGTTTTGGGGAAGTGGGACTAGTAGGGATGGAAGTGGGGAAAAAAGAGATTTCTGGTTCATTGTTGAGGGTAAAGAAAAAGAGTGTCAATTTAACATTCCTGCCAAAAATACTAATTAATTCTGGACATACCAGTTGCATAGGATATGAATGAACTGTGTGATCTGAATGATTTGTGAACTACTTCCTGACCAGTACTTATGGAGAAGAACTGGGTTGTCTCTAAACTGAATTTCCCCTTTGGAGAAAATGTCGCTTTGTGGGAAAGGAATGGACTTTGCAGTGGGACAGAGGTGTGCCTGAAGCCTGGCTCCATCACCTTATGGACAGCTGTGTAGCTGTGAGCACACTACCCTCCAGGCCTGTTCACACAAGAAACACAAAAACCAACACCCACATTATAATGTGTTTGAGCATAGATCATAATAGAAGTAGTAGATTTTGTTACCATTTTTATGGTTTTTTTTAATTACTTTTTTTGAGTGACAGAGAAGCCAGAAAGCAACATTACCATCCACTGGTAATGCCCAAGTGCCCACAGTAGTCATGCATGGTCCAGGCTGAAACCAAGAGCAGCAAACAGTCCAGGTCTCCCAAGTGGGTGGCAGGGACCCAAGTACTTGAGCCATCATTTGCTGCCTCCCAGTGTCTGCATTACCGGGAAACTGGAACTAGGAGCTAGAGCTGGAGGCAGGAAAGGAACCCAGGTATTTTGTTGTGGGGTATAGGTGTCTTCACCAATATCTGAACTGCTATACTGAATGTCCAACCCTGTTGCTAGTTTAAGAAGTAGATGCCGATAAACAGATGATTTGTGCTATCTGATCATTACCCATTGTCTTCTTATGGTTCTGCCTCAATACATAAGCTAAAGGTGACTGATTTTATCCACTCTCACACTGCACTTGCTGCATGTCAGGCAATCTCTGAAACTCCACATTACAAAACAGTAATAACAAAGAATAGTAATAACTCATTCTCATAAGACTCCTAGGAAGTAGTCACAATCCTCTTTTATAGTTGAGAAAACGGAAGCACACAGAGATCAAACAGTATACCCAGTCACAGAACCAGCAAGCTGTGCAGCTAAGATTCCAGCCAAGACATGGTATACAGTGCTTGCCCTTCACCTTTATGTGATGCTAGAGAAATATGCGTCCCTCAGAAAGCTTGTGAACAGTCTGTACTTGGGAAAACTACAAAGTATGTAGCTCCAAAATAAACTTCTAGACATGTTCCCATAGGTCTTTTAAGTAAGCGGTCTCACTGAGTCAGAGATGATGCCCTGCCCCTTTCTCCTGTCTGCGAGCTTGAAAGTTAAATAGGAGCTGGTGAGTTCACTTTCTTCTGGGTGCAGCTTTGAAGAACCAGCCTCCGAAACTGCCATAATGCTCACAGAGCCTCCAGACGCTGTGACCTCGTTGGCATTTCTGCAGTCACAAAGCCAGAGGAAGTCATCAGTGATGTCTGTGTTTACTGCATTCTCTAAACAGTTGTTGAGCACCCACTATGTGCTTAGGATTTTTGGCGCCCATGAGAAAACCGTGTCAATGACCAGAGAAGCCCCAGTTATTGTGATTGGAGAGGACTGGGACACAACCAGGAAGACAAAGGCAACAGCAGGACAATGGAGTGATGGTGTCAAATGAATATGGGATATGATTCATCAGTGGGGCAGGCTGGGTCAAAGTTGGGTCTGACCACAGGAATGAATATGAGAAAAGAACATCCTGGAAGACTTGACCTTCTTTTCATAATAGAACCTTTGGATATGCACATGAGATCCCCTGTATGTATTAGGAAAATAGGGAGTTTGCCTGCTGAGGGCTCAATCAGTAGTCATCCAATGTAAAGGATGGAGATCAACTCCTCTAGGAACACAAAGAACTCTGGGGTTTGGGTTAAGCTCCTCTCTCTTTCTCTACATCGCCTTTGCCTGGGCACATCTCCACTATTACCTGCTGCCTATCTGTTGGAAGAATCTGCTTAAGAGTCTTTCCTGACCTAGGATTTGAAAAGATGGGGTCAAACCAGAAAGATTTCTTTGAGTTCATGTATATGGTGAAGAGGCGGTTTTCCCCAAACAGGAAACCGTCCATTCTCATTTGAAGGAAACCTTTTAATAACTCATAGGACTCACATTCAGAGGAACACAGTTTTAGAAGTGCTAGGCTAGCAGTGGAGCAAAGAGAATTCTTTAGACAAGGCTTGCCTAGGGAACGCAGAATTCAGTGACAAAAGAAACTCACCCAGGAGTCATGACTCAGTTCCTGGATGACTGTCTGGTACAAGGGCTGCAGGAGGAGAGGAGCACCAAAGAGAAGCAGAAACCCCAAGAAGGGTTCAAAGGGAAGCTGATTCAGGGGCTAGGTCATGTAGGGTTGTCCACCACGATATTCCTTAGTGAGCAGATAAGGCCAAAGACACACATTTAGGGAAGGGTGGAGTCTACTCAGGAGACAGCTATTAGTTGTAGCTGAACTCTAAGGAACTACCAGGAAAACGTCTGTAGGTGAGCGAGCCTAGAGAGAGAAAACAAAAGGTCAGTAAAGGAGTTGTGTATCAAATGTTGTGCTTGTTATCTGGTAATGATCAGTGGGAAGTCATTGAGCCCTGTGGCAAGACTATCAGCTCCCTTTGGCCTACCTATTCTGCATGCCATACCAGAGGACAGAGGACAGGGCTTCTACCTCTGGTCTGGCGTCCTGCTGATCTAGACCCTGGAGGCAGCAGTATAGGCTCAGGAACTGTGGGTTCCTCCCACCCCCAAGGGAGACCTGGCTATTGTAGGCATGGGAGAAGTAAATCAACAGTTATCTCAAGCAAAGCAATCAATCACATAATTTTTAAAAGCAGCTTTCCATTTTAAGAGAAGAAATTGTAGAATGGGATGGAGGGGATGCCTGCAGGTTAAATCACCTGAGACACTGACACTAAAAAATCCTTCCAGAACACCAGCTGAGTCCCAGATGTTCCACCTCTGTGCCAGCTCCCTCCTGATGCACTTGGGAAGACAACAGAAAATGACCCAAGTACTTAGACACTTGCTACCTACCCACGTGGCAGGTCTGAATGGAGTTACAGGCTCGCAGTTTCAGTCTGGCCCAGCCATGGCCATTGTCATTTAAGGAGTGAAGTGGAAAACTGAAGATCTCCCTCTACCCATCTGTGTATCACTTTACCTTTCAAATAAGTCAAAAGTTATTTGTTAGATAAAAAGAATAGCATGGTGAGCTCAGAAATTTTCTGCACTATCCAGATGAATGATGATACAGGGAAACCAGGAAATTGAGGAAGACAAATGTGAACAGAATTCACAGGTGGTTAAAAGGAAAAATAGGACTTAACGATGGAGAAAAGCAGATGAGGCAGAGATGACACTGTGGTTTCTGGTTTGGGTGACCAGACAGAAAGTTCGACTGAAAGAAATCAGGGGCAGAACAGTCAGTGTGGAGAAGAGAAGACTGGCTTCTGTTTGCAGTTCGTTGCATTTTAAAAATTTTATAGCATCTGTAGGGAGACCTATAGGTCTAGGAGTTTAGGCTGAAGATAGAGAGTTGATAGCTGCCAACCTAAAAATAGTGTCTTGGGCCACAGCAATGGATGAGATCACCCGCAAACATGAAAAAGGAAGTGCAAGGAAGCGAGCCAAGTGCAGAACCCTGGAGAACAAAAGTCAAGTGAACCCAGAGGAAGGAGCCAAAAAGGTCCCAGTGGGAGGCCCTGGTAAAGTCTCATGGAAATGTGGTCTGGAAATCTGTATGTATGCATTATTCCTGACCCTATAAGCAGTATGCTAACCTATGGAAGAGCAGTGGGGAGAATTCAGGGTCCAGGAGAGAGTCCTGAAGTGGCAGCAGGGCTAATTGGACCTAGCATGTCTCCTTCCTCCTGTCTTGCTCCAGTCCTTCAAGCGTGTGACACGACTGATCCCTTGGCTTAGCTCAGCATGCTGAAGCAGAACGCCAGAGACTAGGTAGATTATACGACAAGCATTTGTATTTCCACAGCTCTAGGGGATATGAAGTTCAAGACCAAGACTCAGCACGTGAGGTACTGGTGAGGGCCTGCTTTCTGGTTCATAGATGGCAGTCTTGCTGCAGTGCCTGCCGATGATTGAGAGGAAGCAAGCTCTCTCAGGGTCCGCATGAGGATTCTCTTGCACTGTTCATATGGGATCCACCATCATGACCTTGTCTCACCTTAGAAACCCTCCAAAGACCTCAGCTCTCAATGCCATCGTGCTAACAGGTGGAGTTCAACATGTGAACTGGCAAAGAGGCACAAGTATTCCAGTCATAACAGCCTTTTAAGGTTGGTTTTGCCCTTGAATTCCCTGCCATAACCTTGTCCTTATATACTCCATCAGATGAACGTTGGCTTCCAGCCTCAACCTTGGGTTACTGGCCACTTTGTTAAAGAGTAGCCTGAAACTCAGCTTTCTCCCCAGTTGCAGAGGCCCCACCCAATAAGGAAAGACAGTAAGGCTGGAGTCTTTGAAATTCATCATCACAGCTTCTAGAGCTGAGACCTGGATGAGGCTGTAGAGATGGAATCTGGAAATGGAAAGGAGAGGCGCAAAGACAAAAGTGGACTTTCATGGGGCTAAGAGAGGAAGAGGAGCCAGTGAGGGATGCCGTTAGAAAATTTTTGGAAGCTTCAAAAAAAAAAAAAGAGAGAGAGAGACAAACTGTGCCATGAGTCCAGCTACCAGATGCAGCTTTTCTGTAAGCTTTTTAATTTTAAAATTTAACAAATTTCAAAGTTTTATTATATTCATTTTATGTGTAGATGTGATACACAACACATATATACATGCACACCCAATCACATTTTTAAAAACGGAGATATTAATATCACAAAATAGGGATTCAGGATAATGATCATAACAGCAAAGCAGAGTATTTTATCACGTACATGGGATGAGTTGGTGAAGCAGTATTTATGTACTGAATGATATGGTACCCATGTAAATTTTATACTCTATATTAACTTCCATGAATAAGAGAAAATAGATGTTAGTTGTCTTTCTGGGTCTGGCTTATTTCCTCAGCATAACAATTTCCAGATGCAGTCATTTGGCTGTAAAGATTGGGTTTTCATTCTTTCTTATGGCTGAATAATATTCCGTAGTGTAAACATTCCGCATTTTATCTGGTCATTGGCACATTGGAAATTTCCATCACAATGATCATTAGACCCTAAGAATCCTATAACTAACAGGTGGCCAGTTGAGCCATCATGTCAGAACATTTGACATTGAATCAGGGACCACTATATCAAAACTGCTTATTAACTCTAGAACTTTAACAGTTCTCAAACCTGGAAAGTGCCTTTGATTTATCCCCTAGAAAGCAGAAAGTAAGACCAAATATTTAGAAAGCCCTTGTCCACAACTCGCTTTCTCTCCTTACTTTGCTTTTTTTTTTTTTTTTCTGTGATGTTTTTCAGTTACTCTCTTCCTGCTGGACACACAGCCCCTGGGAGAAGCCTGCTCATTCTGCCTCTTCAGCCATAGGTCTGGGCCAGACTTAGGACCTGGGAGGAGGCCTGGAGAAAGGTCACACTCATTCCTGCCCCATGCAGTCCATGCACTTTCCTGTAAGCCATGGATGATATCAGTGCTGTCTTCTGTGGAGAATAAGAAGATGACATGAGACAGTGAGTGCAAATTTTCCCATACTTTCAGCAAATATATATGTAGGGACCAGTATGCACCAGCCGTGTACCAGGCAAAGATGGCTGCCTAAGAGGTCCTTGTGGACAAGCAGGTGAATTATTGGAGCACTCTCTCTCTGTTACTCTCGCCCCCTCACCCTTGTTCTACCTCTCGACAACAGCAAAATACAAAGTTATTCATAGCGTATCCTGAGGGCCAAGAGAAGCCAGTCTTGAACCCTGAAGGTTCTGCACCTGATGAATTCTTAGGATGGTCCTGTCCTGTGAGTCCCAAATGCAGACTGGGAAAAACTGTTTGATCTACAGTGTAACCTAGATCAGTCTTCTCAAGCTTTTCTTCACTAGCACCTCCCTAAGGAGACTTTGTAGGAATTAACCCCCCTAATTGCCCTGTGGTTTCTTAGGAAATGAGCACATTGCAGACTTACAGGCTGCGTGTTGCGGGCATGGCTGTGCTGTATGCCTACGTGGGTTGTTTTCCCTACCTTCACCCTAACTTAAGAATCAATGTTTACCTCAGGAGAAACAGCAGAAGATGGGAAGGCCCAATCTGAGAAGTAACTGCCTGGTCCCTCCTTGTTCATTGCCACACCTAGTCCACAACCTGTCATTCATAAATGTCCCAGCTGGATAGCCCTTTGTTCAAGCAGGGCAGCCTCAGTGGCCTGTGTCCTCCCTCAGTTGCAAGTGGCACTCTCCACTCAGCTGTGACCACCAGGGCTGTCTCCAGACGCCACCCAAGTCCCTGATGAAAGCCACCAGGCTCTGGTTCTTTGCCTTCTGCAGGGCTGTAGTGGCAGCTCTGATAACCCATTGCTCATCCTCAGACAGCACTGCTGGGCTGGAGGGCGAGGGAGGGAAGCGAGGAAGGGAGAGCTTGCCCCTTGCATTGCAGTCCTCACCCTCCACTCCTCGCATCTGTGTCACTTCTTTATGATCTCTCCCAGTTCCAAGCTGATCATCTCATTGCCACTAATCCTGTTTACGGCCATTCTCTTGGCAGAACAATCTTGCCCACTGGGCTGATGGCTCCATTGTTCCCAGGGACTGTGGCCTGGCTGTGCACAAGCTTTCATTGATAGGGTTTATCCTGTTTACAGGGAGTCTGCAGAAGGACCTCATCAAATACTTCCATCCCTTCCTTCAGAAAATGAGTCCCTTTGATGTGGGCAAGGCAAAATAGTGCTTATCAGGAGCGGGGCTTCCTCTAGCTAATGATGGGGACATCCTGTCCCAGAAAAGCCTCCCCAAAATAACACTTTCTGAATTTCAGAATATTTTCAAGTTTCTCTCTAGTTTTTTTTTTTCCACAATGTCTCTTGTGGCAAACAAGGAAAGGGGCTGATGTTAGATTTTGAAGCCCAGTATTTGACACCAGGATGAACAGTCATGGCCCAACACCAGCAAAGGACAGGGCTGATGACAATATAAACACTTGGCATCAGAACAACATACAAGATTAGGGTTAGGCAGGTGAAATCCCTTTTGTATTGTCAATTTAAAACTACAAGTTATCTAACCAGGTGAAAAAGAGGTCATGGGTTTAGTCATCTGAGTAACAGTGTGGTAGAAACAAGCTTAATTTTGCAAGTGAACATTAAGTGGGATTTTTATATATTTTGAGCTTCCAAGATATTACCAGGTACAGAGAAATTCTCTCTACAGCAGTGGTCTCAAAGTGCAGTCCCTAGGACAGTGGGGCCACTTGAGAACTTATTAGAAATGTACATTCTCAGATGGCTCCCCAGATTCAAAATTGGAAGCCATAGCAGGTGGGAGCTGGGAATCTACACAGATGCTGACAAGCTGTCCAAGTGATTGTATTGCACAGTGGAGCACTGAGAATCTTCCAGCTTCCATATATAGAACCACAAGTCACTTTGGAAGTGCAGATAATGCAAGTTCCAGGACCTGGTTCATAAAACACAGATTGACTTGGTACAAGGCACATCCACCCAGGGAGGTCTGCGTAGTAAACAAGCGTCTCCCCGTGATTTGGGTGCAGGTAGTCCAAGGTCCTGCCCAGCAGTGGCAGGAATTTTCCACCTGGCTTTCTTCCTGTTCTGCAGACTCCTTTCCTGGCTAAGCGCAAGCCGGTGTTGCCACTCGGATACCCTTCCCAGTCATTCTGGGAAGCTGACTGCTAAGGTTACCTATTGTGGGAGGTGGTTCTTTTCAGGATTACTCGAATACTAGAAGGTTGCTTTCACCCTGACGTCTGAAGCACATTACTAACTCCTAGCCTGGGCAGGGCTCACACTGCTGGCCAGGAAGCAAGAGTTCTTTATCCCATTATAAGTTCCTTGAACCATCATCCAAGACAAGCTTGGTTTTCCCAGGAGTTTTGTTTTGCACGGCTGACGCATTCCAGTCGTTGCTGGGATGAGTTTCCCTTCTCTCCTTTCCCTCCTGCCTCTGCACTACCCCCCTCAGTGCGTATATAGCCTTGCACTGTGGACTTGCTTAGGTCCTAGCCTTCTTAGCCAGAACTGTGTCCCCTGCTGGGCCTGGGGTCCTTGCTCTGGGGAACTGCTCTCAGCAAAAACGGCAGCAACTGTGACCTGTTTGTCACCTTTGAGGTAGAGTATTACTTGGTCTGCTTCTTTTCCTCCTGGCTCTGTGTTCAATGTCCCTGTAGCCTTCAATCCAAGTCTTAGGGTCTCTCAGGGCTCTGACCTTGGCTCTTTTGTTCTCAGTCTCATGGAGTTTACAGAGATGTTTGCCTGCCCGTATTCATTAACCAATCCTGTCTAGATGATCTTTCTTTGTTATCAGTTACTATAACCATCCCAGCCTGGTCTGGAATCTCAAAGATGGTACCCTGCAAGGCCATTGCATATGATTGTGTGGTTTGTGCAATGCACAGACACCTGAGAAGGAGGGTGAGGGAGACAAAGATGTAGCATCTGCTTACCAAGGTGAGTGTCTGACGCTGCGCTGCGGACACCTGGAGAAGGGTGCACTGCTTTGGCTTTGTTACATGACAAATAGCATTCAAATATTTGCATTTGCAACATAAAATTGCATTAGATTATCAGCTAATAAGAGATTACAATGTTTTATTATTGTGTCATTGATGTTGCAAAAATATAGACGTTTAGAGTGCCTGAAAATATTCTGGGGAATAGTTAAACCAGTATCCTTTGTGTTTTTCATTAATATGAGTACTTACGGCAATGTTAGGTTTAAAAAATGGATTAGTAAGTGCATAGTTCTGTGTACTACTGCCCAATTCTTTGTCACCCCTACCCGGCTTCCCCTTTTATTAACATCTTGCCTGAGTGTATACTTTTCTTTCAGATAATGAGTCAATATTGATAGATTATTAGGAACAAGAGTCTATGGAAAATAATAGGGTTCAGTCTTTTGTTATAAATTCTGAGTTTTGACAAATGTGTGGTGACATATGTACCATTAAAATGTCCTGCAGAATACTCTTACTGCCCTAAAATACTTCATGTTGCACTTACCTATCCCTTTCTTCTTTTCACCTCCTCAGTGCCCCTCACCACTCCAACCCATCCCACAAAGCCCCATTGTTTGGTGGCAGGCACATTTTTTTCTTTGCACCAATCAGCCAGAACCACAGCAATGCTTCTACCCAGAAGGGCATGATTTTCCAAAAATTGCATATAAGTTTTACAGCTATTGGCAAATACCTTGAGGGCAAGATCTAATCCAATTCAGAATCTTTCCCTAATTCACTTCATTGTATGCATTTGCTTCTTTGTCCTTATAGAGTTTCTTAGTAAACATTTCTGACTTGGTCTGTTTGAGTTGTATGACACAAATACCATAGCCGAGATAATTCTGAAGAACAGAAATTTATTTTTCACAATGCTGGGGGTCAGGAACTTGGAACTACACAAACATTCAGTCAGCAGCAATTACCTATGCTCCTCTCCCATCCATCACCCATTCAGCCATTTATCTACCTAAGCATTCTTTATCTGTTTATCCATCCACACCTATCCATCCATCATCCATCCATCCATCTCTTCTCCTCCTCTGACCATCTTTTGTGTCAGTGTTGCCCAAAAGAACTTTTGGCAAAGAGAAAAACAGTCTACATTCATGTAATCCAATGAAATTGCCACCAGTTGCATGTGACTTACATAACAGTAGAACTCAACTTTCAATTGTATTTCACTTGACGTATTTTAAATAGTCTCATAAAGCAAGTGGCTATGACATGGAATAACATAGTTGAAGTTTTTCTCTGCACTAGAATCTCCATTCTGATAGAATCAGTAAACTTTCCCTCCAACTTCATTCCTCCTCCCCCCACCAAGTATTGGGATATCTTTTTATCCTTTTTTTTTAAAAAAGATTTTATTGATTTTTATTGGAAAGGCGGATATAGAGAGAGGAGGAGGAGAGACTGAGAGAAAGATCCTCCATCCGATGGTTCACTCCCCAAGTGGTCACAACGGCTGGAGCTGAGCCAATCTGAAGCCAGGAGCCAGGAGCTCTTCCTGGTCTGCCACGTGGGTGCAGGGTCCCAAGGCTTTGGGCTGTCCTCGACTGCTTTCCCAGGCCACAAGCAGGGAGCTGGATGCAAAGCAGGGCCGCCGGGATTAGAACCAGTGCCCATATGGGATCTTGGTGCTTGCACAGCAAGGACTTTAACCACTATGCTATCGCACCGGGCCCATCTCTTTGTGCTTTCTAAAAATAATTTTAGTTGTTTTCATTTTATTAGAAAGAAAAGAAATATCTTCCATTCAATAGTGTACTCCCCAAAGCTGGAACAGGCAAGCCAGGAACCTGGAATTAAGCCTAGAACTCCGTGAGGTCATGAACAGGAACTCTAGTACATGAACTTTCATCCACTGCCTCCAGGTATGCACTGGCAAGAAACTGGATCAGAAGTAGAGTAGTTGGGACTCCAGTTTGACACATGCCATGGGATCAGTCCCAGCTGCTTCCTGGTCACTGCACCGAAAGTCTACCCTTTAATTCTTGACATCATCCCCTTTTCATCCAATCTTTCCTGACTAGATGCGAACAAAAGATCCTCCTCATATCACTATTGAAATAATACAGTCTGTGATATTGATCTCCATCAAACGTGTACATTTGCTGTTATTTCAGTTAATATCAATGTGTTGTATAAAATTGCTTTAATTTATAATGCTATGCCATGTTGATTGTTCATGATTTTAAAGTTTCCCTCTGTCAAAACTTTGCTGTTTTAAACTGTTTTTTTCTCAGAAAACAGAGTAGAGTAGCATAACTAATGCTTATTTTGGCAATAATCCCAAAGCCGTCATGGGCCAATAATTTCCCTTGAAGATGACTGTGGCGTTGAGGCATGAAAAGGGCAGAAGAGAAAAATCTGACATCAAAAGAAATTGAGAGTTTTCGTCAAATACTCAGCCTGGAGAACTTAGGAGCTCTAGATGCAGAGCTCAGAACGGGTCCTAAGCTCATCTGAGCCATCAGTCCATACCCATGGCCATGTCACTTCGTCGTTCAACAACTCAGCTTTATTGTTCACAGAAGGCCCAGTTCTGCTCAGATACCACGGTCGAAGGTGTCTTTCAGATTTCAGTGCTCCTAAGGACGGTCTGAGGGCTACAAGG
Source organism: Ochotona curzoniae (assembly GCF_017591425.1). Lineage (NCBI taxonomy): Eukaryota > Metazoa > Chordata > Mammalia > Lagomorpha > Ochotonidae > Ochotona > Ochotona curzoniae. The sequence continues at coordinate 17,849,171 of NW_024465582.1, read as the reverse complement.
AATGTTGAAACAAACTTCTGTCACACTGACAGTTTTACACACCCACCTCCAACACTCTTTGCTCCCTCCCAGCAGTGTTTGTGATGAAAACAACGTCTCCGAGGACAAGACCAAAACAATATTTGAAGAAGCAACAAAACTCATTTGTGAGTGAGTCACTTGTCCTGACTACGGTTGGCTAAACTGACCACAAAAGTTTTTGAATCATCTATATGCTGTTCTGAACACATCTGCCCAAAGCTTTTATTTTCAGAACTTTGAACAGAAATAAACATGGTTGTTAAGCTAAATTCTACACTCCTCAAAGCTGATGAACAGTTAAAGTATAACTTCTAGTCCAAAGCCCAAGTGTGGACTCGCTGGCTGCACATGTCTTGCCCGCATGCCCCTATGTGTGGTCAGTTAAATGCCTGGTCTCAGTTATGTAACTAGGAGGAAATCTTGGCCAACAAAAAAGTGTACATTGGGCTGAAGTAAAAAAAAAAAAAAAAAAAAAATCAGTGTCCTGAGACTCTGGATATGCACACAGTTGCCTCCTGCATTTGCTAGCTAATGATTCGTAATGGCAGTAAAGCTGTGGCATATTCCAGGGTGAAATATTGATTCATTGCTTTGGAGGGTCTAAGCCAAGTGCCTAAATAGTTATCCTCTCACTGCTGAAGCTTTGCCTATGTGTCCCAGTCTAAAACAGGAATCGAGTCATTGTAAAATATAAATAAAACCAGAGCATGTCCCTAGATGCTGTCCTGGAGCTGCAGATTCTTGGCACCACTACAATTTTACATTTGTTTCCGTCCTCCTTTGGCTCTGTCTCTCATGGCTGGATTGTAAGTCCAGAAGGACAGGAGTTATGTCAATGTTTGCTCAGATTTTCTTTCCTGCCTCATCTAGAGTCCAAAGGAGAGTAGCAAGTCAACAAAAATCTTTGAAAGAAACATGTCCACCTTTTAGCAATCCCTGGTATCAGACCTCTGGTTTTGCACCCTATGTCCTCTGATAAGTCACTCTCCTGGCTATGCCTTAGTGTCTTTGTAAAAGAAGGGTAATTGGCAGCAGTGACATGGCACAGTGGATTTAGCCCCCACTGGTAACATTGGTTTCCTGTTTGGCTGCCAGTTTCTATCCTGCCTGCTCCACTTCCAACCCGGTTCCCTGCCAACAAACCTGGGAAAGCGGCAGAAGATGACCCAAATGCTTGAGTCCCTGAATACACCTGAGAGACCCAGATTGGGTTCTGGGCTCCTGACTGTGCCCCAGTCATTGTATCCATTGAGGAGTAAACCAGCAGGTGGAAGATATCTTTCTCTGTGTGTCCCTCTCTCCCTGTAACTCTGCTTTTCAAATATTTTTTTTAGTGGGGTATTAATGGTATCCATCTGATTGAGCAGATAAGAGCTCATAACGCTGCTGTGTGATGATGGCTAAGTAAATGTTAGTAAATTTTGGTGATGATGATGATGGTGATGATGGGAGGGGGTGGACATATCCTAAACACTCCATAAGTGAAAATTCTCTTTGTGATTTGCTACCATGACTGAATTGATACTTTCCGTACAAAGCATTCGTTCCATGAAGACCTACAGTTACATACGCTATGACAGGAACACTGCTTCACCCTATTGTGTTGTGCCAGGAACACAGGAGAAAAGCACTGCTTTTCTTTTTAAAATTTGTTTTAAAAAAAAAGATATATTTATTTACATAAGAGTCATAGCTATAGATAAAGGGTTAGAGAGAGAAAGCTCCTCCATCCACTGGTTTCACCATCAGATGGCTTCCGTCGCCAGGGCTGAATCTGGCTGAAACCAAAAGCTTCTTCCAGGTCCCAACCTTGTGTCAGAGGCCCTAGCACCGGGGCCATTCTTTGCTGCTTTTCCCAGGCCATTAGCAAGGAGCTGGATTGAAGTGGAACAGCCAGAAATTGAACTGGCATCCACATGGAATGCCAGGATTGTAAGTGAAGACTTTAGTCACTATACCATAATATTAATCTCTCCATTTTTTTAATTAAAAATTAATTATATTCACTTTATTTGAAACAGATAAAGACACAGACAGCTGAAGAAACCTCTTTCATCCATTGGTTAACTCTGCAGTTGCCCAAAACAGTCAGGGCTGGTTTAGGCCCAAGAGCCCAAAAAAATCCTAATTGCTTGGACGATCCTTTGTGTTCTCCCAGAAATTACTGCAAGCTGCGTAGGAAGCTGCAGAGATTAGAATGCACTCCGATATGGGATACAGATACCCAAAGTGACGACTACTGCTGTGGCAAACACCTGCCCCCCATGCAATGCTTCAAGGCAATTTCCAAATGATATTAACAGTGGAACATGGGTCTTTCGGGTGAAAGCACCTTCTCACTTTCATCCCTCTCTTAGCTCCCAGGACCTCCTCCTTGTGATTGTTCCGGTAAAATGGCCAGTCCTCTCTGCAAGTCCCCAGCTTGTAAATCAACCTCCCCTGCAAGAGCTGTTTCTTTTCATCTCAAAGAAGGCAATGTGGTAGTCATTTGTCACCTTGTGGCACAGTTAATCTGCCACTTGCATTGCCAGTATCCCATATAAGAGAACTGGTTCCAGTTCCAGCTGCTCCACTTTGGATCCAGTTTCCTGCTAAAGGACCTGGGAAAGCATAGGAAAATGGTCCAATTACTTGTACCCCTCACATTCATGTGGGAGAGCAGAATGGTTCCTTTAGGCCTGGTGCAGCGCTGGTTATTGTAGCCATCTGGGGAGTGAACCAACAACTGGAGCATCCCTCTCTGTCTTTCCCTCCTTTGCTCTCTCTGTCACATTGCCTTTCAAGTAAATAAAGCTTTAAAAATAACAATAAAATGTTGATACAAGGTACATGATCAAATGCTATCTTCTATTTATATATTGGGGACAAAAGAGAAAATCAGGAAAAAAGACTAATTCTAGTCCCTGTGTTTAATAAGTCACCTCTGATAGATTGCATGCTGAATTGTGTCTTGGAATAAGTTCCGGTTAGGAATAATATGAATATGTGTGAAACCTCCTGGGCTTGTGAGAATTCAATGAGACAAATTTGTAAAGGATCTAGTTCCGATGAAGACAAAGAGTTTCTAAACTTTGAAAAGCAGATTTTGCCAACGCTATCCTTGCAATTCAAGCAATTCCATGTGTCCAAACTGATTGGGGAGATTTAGCAAGCTTCTTCCCTTCTCTAGGATTCTATTTTTAAGTGATATGGCTGTCTCCTACCTTAAGACAAAGGACAGGGAGAAAGGACACACACACAAACACACATACACACAATACGCACACATACACACTCTTGCTTTCCTTTCTTTGCCTTCTGACCCCTTGGTATTTCTACCCTAATCTATTGATAAAATTTTAATAGTGCTGTAATTCCATTTCAGCATTTTTCATATAATGTCCTTATATGGGAATAAGGGAATCAGGTTATCAGATGTTAACCTTAACTGCTGTCTCATTTTTTTTAAATTTAATGACACCAAGTTTGAATTTTATAGCATTTCCTGGAACAGATTTTAATATGTTGAAATAGAATAATTTGGGATTCAATTTCATTTATTTGAGAATTGACTGTTGTAAAGTTGAATTATTTATGTATAACAGGAAACACTTAGATCCATTTTATTCTTTGTTTTACAATTAAGGAACACTCACCTCAATGTCCATAGGTCCTTGAAATATAACTCTTTGCATTAATATTTCTTGTTTAAACACAAGATTAATAATATGTGAAAAGGATGGCAGGACTAGCACCACCATTAGCAAAGGCAGTATACCAAAGAGTATAATTTTAAAAAATGTTATCAGGATCATAGAATCCAACAGTGTTAAAGGATAAGATGCTAGAAATATATGCATAATTTGATAAATATTCTGATGGGCAGAATGTACAGAGGTATTGCGAACCTGTATACAGATGTTTTGAAGGAAAATATAAAGAACTGAAAACATTTGTAGGGGTTCATAGAGTAAATCTAGGTCTAAACAAAAAGTTTTCAGACAAGTTCTTAAGTTCAGATCTTTTCATGCCTTTGAATTTATGCTTTTGACTCTATTCCTTTTCTAAACATTGAGAGGATAAGGTCAGGGAGATGCTTGATTAATCCATAGGGCTCACAGATTTGTCTGTTATCCATCCATCCATTTTAGAGGCAGAAAGACGAGAGAAATTTAGAGAAGAAGGGAGAGAGAAGTAGAGAGACACAGATTTCCCATTTGTTGTTGCCTCTTCACATGCTGGTGATCGCCAGAGCTGAGCTGAAGCCAGAGCTAGGAGCCTGTATCTCCATCCAGGTCTCCTGTGTGCATGGCAGGAACCCAACTGCTTCAACCACCACTGCTACACCCAAAGATTCGTATTAGCAGGAAGCTGGAGTCACAAGCCAGAGCCATGATGCCCACCCAGCAAGTCTGACATGGGACAAAGGCAAATTAACCACTAGGTTAGATGCCTGCCCTGTAAACTTTAACAAAGATATCCAAAAGCCTAAGAAAATGTAGCTTTTGATTTTATAAATTATTTCCTATTTATTTGTCTGACAAATACATCCTACTAATAACTCTAAGTAGTAGAATAGCTTACAATCCCTAAAAAGATAAGTAGGGAAGAAAAATGGGGCTTAATGAGAAGTTTCCTTCCTTTTATAGCATTGGGTTTTTAACAGTGAGGTCAGTTACAAGTATTGGAAGACATCAGGAAAGGCTGAGCAGTCTCCTGTCATCTGTAAACTGTTCTTCGTATTATGGTAAAGCCATTTCCCCAAACCCCTTCCTCTTCTCCTCTGTTCTTGCTCTGTTGGCCCCTGCTAGGACTGAGCACTTGATCCAAGGAGAGCTGGTTGACTCTGTCATCCGGAGTTTGGGTTCCTAGAGGACAGACTCTGGACTCTCCAATCCAGAATTTTCTATCTGTGAAACCTCGGGTCAGTGGCTTAAACCTTGAAATCGCTAAGTCTACTCATCTTCAATAGGAAACCCACTTCACGTGTAAATGTTGCTGCCACCAAATCAGGCACTGGGAATATTGCTGGCAGGAGGTCAAGCTTCACCGCTCCCAGCCACACTTCACTCTGCTTTAAAATGATGCTGTATAGCTCAAAAAACCAAACTTGAACCTCAGAACATGTATAAAGTGGATGGAGTGAGAAAGAATATGCCCAGGTCTTATAGAACATGAGGCACACAGTCATGCAAACTGTGCTGAACATGGCCCCAGTTCACAGCAAGTACTAATAACATGTATTTGTAGATGGTCCTTAGATGGGTTTGTCACTGGTAAGACACCTGTCTGGAATGAAGCTGATAGACGTAGAAGATGGTTAAGAGCAAAAGATGGGAGTGAAGCCATCGGTTCAAATTCCAGCTTTCAGAGCCTTCAGGCAAAACAACTTGATTTCTCCAAATATGAATTTTAATGATTATTTCTCTTTCTTCATTTTCCACCCCACGCCCTCACCTGAAACTGGACTTATCACCACAACCATCTTCAACGGCTTTGCGCTGCCTTAGGGTAAGTCCCCAACACAGCCTCCAAGATCTAGTCCCTGCCTGTCTCTTCCACCTTACCTTTCAGAAGTTCTCTTGGCCCCAGATGGAACGATCTTTAGTTTTGCATGAGTGTTGCCTGATGCATTCCTGACCCTGTCCTGGTCAAGGACACCGTGTCTCTTCTGCCCAGGAAGATGTTCTCCCGAGCCTCAGTGTTGCCCCGCTCTGTGCCAGAAGGACCCTCCATGTCCAGGCTTTCCTCCCATGCTGATCTAGTTTGATGTCCTTGTTCCATGTCCCTAAGGTTCCCTCCTCTTTTGCACTCACTGTGTTAAAATCTCTCTTTCCCCCTCAGACTCCCCAAAGTGCCTGAGTCTTTGTAGAGAGAAAGGCTGAGACAGGCTGGGGAGAATGAGGTCTGCTTTGTTCACTACTGAGTTCCCAGTCTAGCCCCGTGGCTTCTCATCAACCTCAGTAAATGGACAAGTGAAGGACTTAGTATCAGGAGACTAATACCTACCTGGTGAATGCTAAGGTAGGAGACTTATGTAGTTTTTAACCTCATTCTTGGCACATAATAAATACCTCAGACAATGGATAGCAGTATGCACATGTAAGTGACGAATTTGATTCATTGCTAAATTCTTTGGTGGGAAATGTTACACATTTTGTTAATAATTTAACACAGAAAGGTTAATTGGTAAGAATTCTTGGTGATAAAAGACTTCATGAATCCACAAATGGAAGACTTGAAATAAGACAAGTAAACCTCCATTTTTGTCCCTGCTCTTCCAAACCCTGTTTGAGAGCTTTCAAGCAGAATGAGATGAAACAACGTGCCAAACCTCAAATTGGAGCCAGGACAGAAATAGACTTTGATGTGGTGGATCTGCGTAATTATATGTTTGCATGGGTCGCAGGTCTGGCTGTGCTCCAGCTACAAGAACCCATAACTCAGTCCGTCAATCAGATGTTACCAATTTAGAGAGAGACTTTTGTTCATTTGCTTTGTTTTAAGCAGAAGTATGAGTTATGCCTATAGGAATCTACTTTTAGCACTTAGGAAGTGGCTGCAGTGAATATCATATAAAAACAATTTGCAAATGATGATTTTTAAATCCACAAGAAAGGCTTATATTTGAATCTTCTATTTCAATAATAAAAACTGAATAATGTATCTACAGTGGAAATCTAAGATGGGATGTTTATATTTTCATAATGGAGACCAAGTTATGTCAACCTTGGTGTAACAGAGTTGTATCTTCTTTTAGTAAAAATTTCAAATGAGTGTGAGATTTTTTTTTTCCATCTGGCTAGATCTCCCCAGTTACAAATTTTTCTGAGAATCTAACAGAGGCAAGATAATTAGTGTTAAAAGCGTTTTCATGAGTCAAGGGAATTGACTCATAATGTTGGAATGTTATAAGTCAGGGCTAATTTTATAATGGAGGCTTTTAATTACCTTTTAAAGCTGCCCCAAAATTGCATGAGAAGGGGGTGATAAAAGGACATTTGATGAAGGAAATAAAATCCAAGTACCTTTTACCTCCACTGAACTATCATCCTTCAACAGCGAGTAGCCTGAGACTGGCTTGCTTCAGGGCATCATTAATTGTGCTTCCATCAACACATTTGTTGAAGCAGTTAGGGAAGTGTTTGGCTGCAAGTAAGAAAAAACATAAACAGTGGTGGCTGTAACCCGTAGAATGCACCCACAGTTGCTGGCAGTGCCTATAATCCACAATGGCATGAGGGACCTTGTTCATCCTTCTACTGTGCCACCAAGATGTTTTCTTGTAATCCAGATATCACATCTGCTTTGGAAGCTGGAAGAAAAAGGTATCCCTCTTCCTTCCATAAAAAGAAATCAGGAAATCAAAAGCTTGTACCAGAACCCCCAGGCAAACATCTGTTCATGTCTCAGAGGCTGGAAAGCAATTATTTAACCAGACAAGTGTGTGGTGAGGAAAAGAGCAATGGATGTTGGATGAATGACTAACAGTGATGCTTAGCGGTTCATACTCTCCAGGCTACAAGTGGGAAGGAGGGTGCAGCTGACTAATGGGGGAGTAGATACATCAGAGAAGATGTGACGGTTTATTTCTGCCAGCTTCCAAATCCATAATAACTTCACTGGCAAGAAGACTCAGTGACAATAATTTGATATTAACTTACAAAGTTTTAAATTCATGTTATTTTGAAAAGGAGCTGAGCTACATCTTCCCTGCGTGATACAAGAAGATGAACAGCTAGGCAGCCATTCGCTGTGACTCATATGTGACTATATGACTTTGTGTCCCCACACTTTGGGAATAGCTGTGGCCTTCATGATGTCCAGAAGTGGGCATACATTTTCACTGGTTTGGAAAGAGATCTGAAACCCCCTCTTCTCTTCCGTGGCACAAGCTACCCCAGTATTGCTTCGTCTGACCCTAATGGAAAGCACATGGAGAGCGTGGAACACTGAAGCTCTGCTGTGCTCCGGTTGGGTTTTTAAAGAAAAGGCCATGATAAAGCAACGTGCGAACATGACCCTGGCAGAAGGCTAGCTTATCCTGGCCATGTTCCTGACGCAGCCCAAGATTCTGGGAAGATTTGCTTTAATTACTATCTCTTTTGCCTTCTCCCTCTCTCTCTCTGACATTCATGTTCTCTTATATAACATGCACAGTGACCAAAGCTGAAATTTTCATTCTTGATGTAATTCAATGGGCATAATTTGTACTTGGCTCCTTTTCTTTTAGAATATCTGGTTGAATTCCTGTGTGGTTCTGTTTTTCTAAGGCACATATTGTGGTTCGAGTGAAGCTTTCTCTTTGTGAGGACTGAGATAATGACACGATGTATGGAGTCTTCTATACACTGTCCTATGAAGAATGTTTCTCTTAAAGATGTTTTCTCTTGTGAAAAACATGTGTGATTATAAGTGGGAGTTTTTGAAAATGACGTGAGGTAAATATCGATGCCGCAATGAGGGAGCTAATTAAGATACCACTTCACAGCTTGTATGTGTGTGTGTGTTAGTGACAGGAGCAGCTAACAATTACTTATATAACAAAAATTCCTAGTATAATGCAGTTTTGATGACTACAGTTTTCATGTTATGTATTAGTTTTCTACACTTATTGAATCTACATATCTGCTATCCAATATCCCTGGACCTACATCTCCCTGTTTTTTCTCCTTATCTACCTTGTTCATGCCTGCTAATGCATGTTAATCACACACACACACGCTCACACACATACACCGAGGATCTTCAAAAAGTTCATAAAATATCTTTTATCTGTTCATTTCATTTTCCATGAACTTTTTGAAGTTCCCCTGCGTGTACATATGCATATGTGTGTGTGTTGCTTCTATTTTCTTTATACATTCATCGAGGGACACTGAGGTTGTTTCTGTATCTTGGCTATTGCGAGTGCTGGTGCAGGGCTCACAGTGGCGCATGCATCTTTATGAGGTGAGGATTTCATCTTTTTGGATACGCACCCAGAAAAGGACATGCAGTAGGTTCTGCTTGTGCTTTCCGCGCTGCTCCCCACAATTGCTGTACCCATCTACAGTCCACCACCACAGTGCTTGGCTTCTCTCTACACAGTTTCCCATGTTTGTTATCTTTCATGAAATTCTCTGTTTCTTTATTGATAACAACCACCGTGCTGGGAGAGTGGTTTCTCATGCCAGTTTTAACCTGCATTCCAGGATGTTTCATGATATAGAGCACTTTCTCATATACCTGTTGCACAGATTTGTCTTTTTAATTAGATTTTCTAAAAACTTATTTGAAAGGGAAAGAGAGAGAGAGAGATTGATCTTATATCTGCTGGTTCACTCTCCAAATGGCCCCAATGGCCAGAGTGGGGCAGCCCAAAGTCAGCAATCAGGAGCATCTTCCCCTGTGGATGCTGGGGCCCAAATGCTTGGACCACTTTCCACTGCTTTCCCCGGTGCATCAGCAGGGAGGTGGATCAGAATCGGAGCATCCAGGACTCAGACTGATGCCTATATGGGTTGTTACCACCACAGGTGATATCTTTACCTGCTGTGGCATAACACTGGCCCCATGGTTGTCTTCTTTGGAGAAATAACTGCCAACTGCTTTGCCCATGTTTTAATTTGATGATTTGTTTTTATACAATTGTCTTTATAGATTTTTAATATTAAATTCCGATCAGATGAGTTACTTGTAAATTTTTTCCCAGTCCATACATTGCCTTTTGTTTTGTTAATTACTTCTTTTGCTATACGGAAAATTTTAGTTACATATAAATTTACTTGTTTACATTTTATTTTGCAGTCTGAGTTTCTGATATAGAAGTTGTTCCCTAATAATGTACTAATAAGTTCTCATGAGAATTAGTTCATTTCAAAAACAGGTCTGCATGGAGCATGCATTTGAAAATTAGCATTAATTAGCATAATATATTAGCACTAGAAATAATTACATTAGTACTAAAAATATGTCATCTCCATGAATTATGAAACTATACATTAGAATACTCAGATCAAAGAAGTATTTTAAATTGTACTATAGTACTGATCCCAAAATTTTTATTCATAATTTTGCCTTTAGTTAAATAACAGCTCAGTGTCACAAACAATAATTCATTAATATGGTCTACATATAAAGAGGAAATCTATATCCAGAGCCTCCTCTCAAGGGATTCTGTTAAGAAGATACAAATAAATACAGCTGCTCTTCAACTTACATCCTGATGAACTCATCGTAAGCTAAAAATATCAAGTTGAAGCTGTGTTTCATGTCCTTGGCCTACTGTATACCCAAGCCTAGCAGCACAGCAGCCTGAAGAGTCTCAGGGTTTCCCCCTCGTGATCCCTGACTCCCCTGGGAGCTGTCCTGGCCACCACAGCCCAGCTTCTTGAGAGAGCATCATATCTCATATCAGTGACTCAGGAAAAAGATCCAACTTCAAAAATCGAAGAGCAATTCCTATGGAATGTGTATCAGTTTAGAACAATTATAATGTAGAAGAATCCTAAGTTGAATCATCAGAGCCAGGGAACACCTGTGATGGGATCAAGTAAAAACAATGAGAGGGGCCCGGCGCGGTGGCACAAGTGGTTAAGGTCCTCGCCTTGCACGCCCGGGATCCCATATGGGCGCCGGTTCTATCCCAGCAGCCCTGCTTCCCTTCCAGCTCCCTGCCTGTGGCCTGGGAAAGCAGTCGAGGACGGCCCAAGGCTTTGGGACCCTGCACCCGCATGGGAGACCTGGAAAAGTCTCCTGGCTTCAGATCGGCATAGTATCGGCCCGTTGCGCTCACTTGGGGAGTGAATCATCGGACGGAAGTTCTTCCTCTCTGTCTCTCCTCTCTGTATATCCGCCTTTCCAATAAAAAAAATAATAATAATAAGTCTTAAAAAAAACAATGAGAGAAAAAGTAATGGGATGGGGCAGCTGACACATTGGTGTAGTATGCTAAGCCTCCACCCCAGACACTGACATACCATGTGGGTGTCGGTTCAAGTCCCAGCTGCTCCATTTCTAATCCAGCTACCTGATCATGGCCTGGAAAAACATCAGAGAATGAGCAGAAGTCCTTGGGCTCCTGTATCATATGGGTGACCTGGAAGAGACTCCTGGCTTCAGACCAGCCCTGCTCTGGCTGTTGCAACCATTTGGGGAGTAAACCAGGAGATGGAAGATCTCTCTGTCTCTCCTTCGTTCTGTGTGAGTCTTTCCAATAAAAATAAATCTTTAAGAAGTCACATAGGGACAAGATTTAACTCTGTTGGGAGATAGTGAAGAGAGAGCATCACAGGAAGTCTGGAAGCAAGATGGTGCCTGATGAGCCTTTCCTAATTGGAGTGAAGGGCTGAGCATGTGGCAGGAGGGCAGGAGGGCAGGAGGGCATGCTGCACAGAGGAAAACCAATGAAAGGGAACCAAAAAGATCAAGAGTTACAAAGACCGAATTAAGATTATGCCAGCAAGGAGCTCATGGGAGCCAAATCTGTAATACTGAGTAAACCTGACTCAGCACCTTTCCATAAGGTATCAAAAATGAGACAGAAGATGCTTCAAGATAATGTTGCTGATACTTCTGTTTTAATAGATCACCAGATTTGAATCAAAGTTTTGATAAATACTTACTTGATCTGTTTGCATCTGAATAGTATGTAGATATAAAATACCACAAATATTTTTTTCAAGTTATAGGTTCTTGGTCGATAACAACAGGTTGAAAGCAAAATTTAAAAAAAAAGATCTAAGTATTGGATTGGCATGAAGGAAATAAAGCAAACTGGTTTTCTTCCTGGCTTTCCCATCTCTTTTCTATCTGCATAACGCAGTAACTTGACTACCAATCATTGGTGGTCAGCAGAAAAACCTCCCCAGCTTGAGAAATACCAGGTAGCAAACTGCCTCATTCTTTTATTCTGTTGACATGGTCTAAGGAGCTGGGAACCAGGCATTTTAAAAAAGGGGCTTATTCCCAACAAGGTGTGGAGAGAGAACACAGGATCCTCTTAATAAAGTGTGATGAATACTTGGCTAGGTGCAGGGCCAGAGTGCCAAGAGAAGTGAGAGAACTCTGCTTGGTGGCAGTAGGACAGCTTCTAAGGAGTGCAAACAAAGCATGGAAGGTGTTGGGGAACCGGAAGAAGGAGGCTCATTTGATAACATTTCAAATACTGGAGACTGAGATGTGATGTTGTTGCTAGTCATTTGTTCCATCTTCCAGGTTTCTATTTTCCTGCCTCCATCAACATCAAGCTTGGCCTCCTTGTGACTTGCTTAGACAAATAAAATGTTAATAAAAATATCTTGTGCTGCTTCTGAGCAAAATTGTTTTTCTATTTTAAAGATTTTATTGATTTTTATTGGAAAGATTTACAGAGAGAAGGAGAGACAGAGAGAAAATCTTCTATCCCCTGATTCTCTCCCCAACTGGCTGGAGAGCCGAGCTAATCTGAAGCTAGGAGCCAGAGCTTCTTCTGGGTCTCCCACATGGATGCAGGGTCCAAAGGCTTTGGGCCATCCTCAGCTGATTTCCCAGGCCACCAGCAGGGAGCTGGATGGGAAATGGAGCAGCCGGGACACAAACCGGTGCCTACATGGGATTCTGGCACATTTAAGGCGTGGACCTCAGCCATTAGGCTATCATGCCAGGTCCTCTGAGCAAAATTATTAAGAGCCATCACAGTACTCCAGTATTTCTCTCTTCCTGCTAGCGCATAATAAACCCATTTCCTGAAAGGGGTGGGGTTGAGCCAAGGTTGCAGTGTAAAAAAGTCTCATTGAGGATGTCTGAAGCCAACACAGAACCAGCATGGAGTAGGAGCAAGCAGTCAGCCTGTGTCGCTGCAGATCATAGAGCCATGGGCCGATTGTGGCAGCAGCATGCGTGAGGGAAGCTGGCTGCCCCCAAAAGAGGAGATGCAACAACATGGAACCATAGAAGAGCATGAGATGCTCTCCTATGAGAGGTATGGGGAGCAGCAGGCAATGACCTAGAGTGTAGATTCAGTGTTAAGGCTAGGACACAGGCATCCAGAAATGTCACTTGGGAACAGATTTTCAAAGGCCTGCTAAGAGAGGTTGAATAGGTGCAAGTCGTGAGTGGAAACAGAATATGAAAGTACAGATTTCAAGAGAATGAAGAGTATTGTTTGGAATGCATTCATTGGGTGGCAGATATGAGGCACCAAATGGAAAAGACTTGCTGATGATTAAAATCTGATGCTGTAGCCTAGGAGTAATGTGGGTTGGAGACAGACCCAAGAGGGACAGAAGGCTGAGAGTGGATTAATGCATCCTGGTAGAAAAGGAGAGTAGGGTGGAAATCGAAAGAACTCCAGGACTGAAATCGGAATATCTCCAGCATTTAAGTAGATCTTGGAGAAGAAGCCCGGGAAATCTCAGTGGAGAGCCAGTCATGAAGGAGAGAAGGGTATCAGAGAAGAAAGGATGGTTTTTAAAAAGATGATTAGCACCACTGACTCATGTAAGAATGCAGAGGTGAGCGGGGCCACCTCTGCCTGTGGCTTCTCTCAGCCATCATGACGCTGACAAGTAGGAAACACCGCTCAGGCAGCAGTGTGGACACTGGAGTTCGTGAGCGTCCCAGTCGAGGAGGTGCAAAGGTGCATTTGGGTGGAGACAAAGTAGAAAAATGAGCTTCCCCAAAGATGACTCTCAGATCTCTGAGGACTTCGCAGCTTATTGGCAGTTGTAGACCTGCTTATGAACTTTGAAAATGACAGGAGGCCATAAATGGGAAAAATGTGCATTGCTTCAGTTTACAGGAATTGCCTAATTCCAAACATGGTAATGAGAAGCATTTAAAAGTGAAATCTTTTCTGAAACACTCCCTTACCTGGAAGAACCGGCTTTTTACAGTCACGTCTTCTGTGCTCTCTATTAACACTATTAATTTTCAACCAACTGTAACACGTTAGAATAATGCTCAACATAGTTCCATAGACTTCTCCAGGTGTGTTTTTTTAAATGATGATGATCTAATCGAATAGCAGAATTTTTTAATATACAAAAGAGCTTTCAGCTACCCTGAGTTTATTATGCAATATTCTGCAAGAAATATCCTACATATGTGCTTTATTGTAGGAGAAAACCCTGTTTTGTCTGTAATGCAAATCAGTTCTTTGGCTAGTACACCACAATCTGTTGAGCCATGTTGAGATAGTATTTTAAAAGTGCTCCATGGATGTAAAGCTTGAAAAGTGGAGCTAAACAATGTTAAGCGTTTTTGTTTTGTTTTGTTTTGTTCTGTTTCTCCTTTGCAGGATTTCTAAGAGCCTTTAAAATGCTGGTTTATATTGAATAGCTCTAGAGATGGGTGTAGCATTTCTGGCTATACATATCCCTCTGTTTTGTTGTTGTTGTTGTTGTTTGTTTTTCTCAAGAGCATTTGACCTAGTTTACTGAATGTTCCATGTGGTAGATTATATTTATGTTCAAAATGCTTTCTTCTCCTTCTTGTGAGTTTTTTCTTCCTGTGGAAGCATTATTCCTCTCTTCTCCACTGAACGCAGGAGTGCTCTTGTGGCCTTTGTCATCAGATGTGATGTGGCTGTAGGTACCACATGTCACGCTTGGCAGATCCCTTCAGAACCAGCTGGATGCAGTTACCTGTTCTTTTAACCTTCTGTCCCAAGACCGACATTTTCAGAGTAAGTTTGCTCTGACATCATAGAGCACCCTATGGTGGAAATGAAAATGAATAAGGAAAACCTGTGAAGTCATAAATGATTAATGCTGCCGTAACTTAGCTGAGGCCGGCTAATACATCCTTACCTCTCAACATTTCGAAATGAGCTGGAACTTCAACGTGTTTTGTAGGTGCACTCATTCTGTCTTAATTTTCTATAAAATTTTGTAAGTATTCTTTAGGTAGGACAATGACTTGAATGTGGGCCAAAAAATATACATCAAACATGACTTACAACACCAACATTAGGGGCTGCTGTTGTGGCATAAGCAATAAAGCTGCCTGCTGTGGTGATGGAATTCTTTATAGGTGCCAGGTCATGTTCTGGTTGCTCCACTCAGATCCAGCATCCTGCTAATGGCCTGGCAATGACAATGGAAGATGGTGCAAATGTTTGGGTCCCTGCCACCTGTGTGAGAGACCCAGATGAAGCTCCTGGCTCCTGGCTTCTGCCTGACCCAGCCCTGGCCATTACAACCATCTAGGGAGTAAACTAGTAGATAAAATTTTCTCTCTCTCTCTCTCTCTCTCTCTCTCTCTGTCTGTCTCTCCCTCCCTCCCTATTTCTCTCTCGTTACTCTGATTTTTAAATAAAAAAATTTAAATGACATTTAAATGCTTATATACCTAGAAGTTACCCAAAATTCCAAAATGCGGCATTCCTTGGCACAATTCCTGGAGGTTCTGGTTCAGTAGGCCCAAGGAATCAGCATTTTAAGCCAGATATAATGCAGTAGAGATATTACCAAGGCAGGCAGTTTGTCTACATTACCTTGGGAAGGTTACTCTGATGTTATTCATTTGATTATCATGCAATAACGTGCATTTCAATAAATGCCATTTCAGTTTTAAAAGGCACCCTGGAGAGTCCTCTTCTGCATTATTAGAGTTAATAAATCAATTTCATTACATTTTAGTTTCTATTTATTATATTTGGTGTGGAATGACACTTTCATGCTTGAATGCAGTCTTATCCAAAAACCCAGGCTATAAATGACTTTCCCCCCAAAATCATTCTGCTTTAAGATTAAATTCTGTTGTCAATGAAGATCAAGGATTTTGCAGTTGCAAGTGACAGAAACCTAGTTCAAACTGCCATTAGCAAAACAACTTTATTGGTTACACAACTAAAATGACCATGGTTCTCGAGAGCATGAAGTTAGTGCCTGGTTGAGTGGGCAGGACATTTTAGCCCTGGAGACAAGAGGCACCTGTAGAGAGGGTAGGTGCTATGGTCATTTGGACAGGGCAAAAATGGGGTACAAGTCTCATGGGAGGAAACCAGGCAAGCAAGACACTAGCTGGCTGCTCTGGGAACAGGTGACAGAGCATCTGGCAGGTGGTCTGTAGCAGGGAGGTTGGTCTGGGTATGGTCAGTGGAAGTCCTGACAGCTGCGTCATGAATGAACAGGCAGAAAATACAGAGCAGGCAGGTGGAACAGAGTGAGGACTCTGGACTTTACCTCTAACTGAGTCAAGATACTCCACAGAGAGTTTCAGACATGTTCCTTCCATCACTCTCCTCCATGTTAACTTCATTCTCAGCCACACTCTCCCAAGATCTGTATAATCCGGTCCCACTCACCTGGTTTATGGTAGGGACCATCTTTGACTCAGTCAAGGAAGCAAGGCCATGTGCTCATGCCTGGAGACACAGAGGAGGTTGTAGCCATGCGAATCACCAAAGTTTCCTAAAGGAAAACTGGAGCCCTGTTGTCAGCAGAAAGACGTTAACAGGCCCAGGTCAGTCTCGTGTGTCCTGGGATCTGACACTTGTGTCTGGATCAGCAATCACACAGATTTAATGCACACACTGAATTTTTTTTTCTAAAGGGGATTTTCTCTCAAGTGCAAAACAATCAATTTTATTACAAAATGTTTGAAGCAATCAATCTGTCCTCTTTTTTTTGCAGAAATGTCAGAGAGGAACTCAGTATTAATTACAGATTACAGTTGGGTCTCCTAACTGCCGTTGTTGGAATCCATTTTCTACCTCAGGGTTGTCTGTTAGTAAGTGTTCTCAATATGTTGATCCTACACACCTGTTAATCTTGAGTCAAATTCACAACTTTTTGCTTTGCATGGATGCCAGATACTCTGCAAATGCATAAAGGTTAGGGAGAAAAATGCTGGCAATGTTCTGTCCTTTTTAAACTGATTACTAAAGGTCATAATCAGAGCCATTGCTACAAAGAGTTCTCAAAATATCCCAGACAAAGGCAGTTCCGTCTTAGGATATCTGCAGACTCACTCAGGATCTTTAAGCAAGATGTTCTATATCAAATCTCTTTACAGAAGATTTTGGATTCTGTTCTGCTTGTATATTTATAGCTCCTATTTTTACTTATTTATTATCATGAAAAAATTTAGAGTAAGGGGTTATTTTTCCATTGATCTAGTCTTTTTTACCTAAACAAGGCAGCTTCTGCCTGCCACCCTGGTAGAATTAGGACTCCTTGCTAGTATATTTTCCTAGTATACTATACTAGCATGGTGCCTGGTACACAACAAGTGTTCAATAAACGTTTATTAATGAATGGCCCAACTCAGGAGCCACAAACTTAGCATAATGCCACCATTCACAGAGGCACCGTGGAGCCATTCTATAGACAGCCTGGACTTCTGTCAAGGTCACAGTATTTGGGGTATTTTACCATGAACTTGGGAAATTCCATAAATGAGATTTTTCTAAAAGTGGCTTTTAAAACAAAACAACAAAAAAAAATCAAAACATAACAATTACTTTAATTTCTTAATGCTCAAAATACAAAGTGGAGCACCATGAATCAAATAAATCTGTTTAGGCAAATGATGAAACTCTGGTTCCCTGAGGCTGACAGTTTTGGCTCTCAGAGTTCAATAGCTTACAGTGCAGGAGAGTAAGTCCAATGTGTGGAGTCTGTAACAATTTGTGTGATCATGCAGATTGGGCCCTTTCTGCCCGTTCTCTCTTTACATTTTGTCTCTGCAGGGCTTGTTATGCTAAGAGTGTGTTTATCATCTTTGAACCATTGTAAAAAAAATTGCAGAGCCAGCCGGAAGTCAGGAAGCTGGCTCCAAGTTCCTCCCCGCCCCCTCGAATCCCCAGCCTACTGGCCCTCGTGGAGGTGATAAATGACTGCCATCCGGCATAACATTCGAGGCCTGAAAAGGTCAAGGACATGGAAGGCTTATCTGTGTCAGCTACTTTGTTTGGTAGCTTGTAGAAAAACTGTCAGGATGGGAAAAGAGAAGAGGGAGAGGAATAACTTGGCTGGATACCATGGCCGGATGTCTAGAAACTGTAGCGTAATAGTAGACTTTTCAGCTAGTGTGCTTGAATACCTTGAGGTTTGAATGCAATTCTTACAGCCTTAAATATTTCCTTATGTCCTCAGTGTCAGTTCAAATAAGATTCACTAATATCTTTATAAATGATCTTCAGTTTTATCTTAGACAAACGCACCATGGTTCAATCAATAGCTTTGCTTTGTGTGAGCATATTGGGGTTGTGTCCATGAATCTCTATTTTGCTTATTTATCAATTTGTTTGCTTATTTGAAAGGCAGTGAGAATGAGACAGAGAGACAGACTGCTTGTTCACTTCCTAAGTGCCCACAATGGCTGGGATTAGCTAGGCTAGAAACCAGGAACTCAATCTGAGTCTAATATGAGGATGCCAGGAGCTCAACTTGAGCCATCATCGGCTGCCTCTGTGGTTGTACATCGTCAGAAAGTCAGAATCAGGAACACAGGAAAGCCAGGACTCAAAGCCAAATTCCTTACTATGAGATATGGCATCTCAAACAGTGCCTTAATCCCTGTACCCAAGGCCCATCTCTCTAGATCTATTTCTATTAAAAGTTGGGTTTCAGGGCCTGCTATGGTAGCTTAGCAGCTAATGTCCTTGCCTTGCATGTACCAGGACCCCATATGGGTGCCAGTTTGTGTCCCAGGGGCCCTGCTTCCCATCCAGCTCCCTGCTTGTGGCCTGGGAAAGCAATCGAGGACGGCCCAAAGCCTTGGGACTCTGCACCCACGTGGGAGACCTGGAAGAGGCTCCAGGCTCCTGGCTTTAGATTGGCGCAGCCACTTGGGGAGTGAATCAATGGATGGAAGATCTTCCTCTCTGTCTCTCCTCGTCTCTGTATACCTGACTTTCCAATCAAAATAAAATAACTCTTTTAAAAATTGCATGTCAGAATACTGCCTTACCAATTTTTAGATGTTATTGTATTTTTAATATATCTGGATTTTGCCCCATCGCCCTCCACACAACAAACATACAGGAAAATCTGAGATAGAAATAGAATGCACTTGATTACTTGATTCTTCCTTATCATGGGCAGCTGACTACTGTAAGCAGATAAGTCTTTGCTGACACTATTATGAGACTTGCCAAAGGAACTGTCTAATGTCACGTTAGCACATTAAAATTGATGACCAACCCAGACTCCAAACCTTTTTTCCCCCCACAGACTCTAACGGCACGTTGACTCTTGGCATCCACAGTTGTTTGCTTGCCGAACAGGGTCATGTTTCTATGGTTCCGAGTGCTGGCTCGAGTTACAGTCAAGTGGAAGCACGAAGACTCAGGCAAGCTCTTCGTGGAAAGCTGGGCCTGCCCTAATTTCAGAGTTCTTGCTAGTTGAACAGAGGAAAGGGAGATGTAATCTCTCCCATTTTTTCCCCGGTTTTGTCAAAAGGAAGTCGAGTTGGGGATGGGGTGGGTCGTAGTAGAAGTAGAGATCAGTCCAGCCTCTGTCTTCTGGGAGACAGTGGGTTGGGGTGCTGTGGGTGGCAGGGGAGGCATGAAGACCGTTTGCAGGCCCAGTGCGGGGAAGGACAGGTAGTAGGGAGTCTGGGAATAAGAAGGTGGCAGTCAGACAGGCGATCTACTTTAGAATAGAGAAGGTAGCAACAGGTGGACATGACCTTGGAGTGGTGTACTTGTAACCAAGAGCACCATTTAATCAAAGCCTTATCATTTGGGGTTTAGGCCCTGGGGTGTGTGTGTGTGTGTGTGTGTGTGTGTGTGTGTGTGTGTGTGTGTGTGTGTGTGTGTGTGTGTAGCAGAGGCAGCTAACGATTACAAGAACAGTGAGATGAAATCTTAGTGATAACATTCTGAAGCAGGGGTCCTGTTTCCCATCCAGCTCCCTGCTTGTGGCCTGGGAAGGCAGCCAAGGACGGCCCAAAGCCTTGGGACCCTGTGCCCACATGGGAGACTCGAAGGAAACTGCCAGCTCCTGGCTTTATATCAGCTCAACTCTAGCTGTTACAGCCACTTGGGGAGTGAATCAGTGGATAGAAGATCTTTCTCTCCCTCCTTCTCTCTGTAAATCTGACTTTCTGATAAAAACAGATCTTGAAGAGAGAAAGAGAAGAAATTATCCAAGTTTAATATTTATTTTTATTTCTTCTGAAAGAGATAAAGGGAGACAGAGACACAGGAATCTTCTATCCATGGTGCATTTTCCAAATGTTCAAAACATTTAGTGCCAAGCAGAACAAAGCCAGGGGTCAGGTCTTCCACATGGGTGGCATTCAGGTAATTGACCCAGCATCTGTGCCTCTCAGGATGCACATTAAGAGGAAACTTGATCAGAAGCAGAAGAGCCAGGACTTGAACTAGGCACTCTATGTGCTAGGGATGCAGGTGCCACATGTGCTGGTTCAAAGCTGTATTCTTCCCTCCACCTGTCACCTTCATTTGTACTTTTCTTCTTTATCAAAGTACAAGCAGGACCAACAACAAAGGTATAAAACCTGCCCAGAAAGATGAAAGGACTAGGTGTAACAAGCTTTTATCCCCAGCCTATCCTTCATTCTGAGTATCTGGCTGAAACTGGATTTTCTAAACTCACCTTCTGAATTTCTTCTAAGGATAGGGTTGGCTTCAAAATCTGGAACAAGAATGGGTGTTTACATAGGATCACAGAGTCCTTCTGGGTGGAGAGGTGAGAAGTAGGGAAGTCAACTCCCTTTCCTAGACCATCACACTCATAAGCAGGTGGCTGTGGTTTGAGTATGATTTCAGTGTTTCCTCCCACCGCCCTCTGCAAGGCTTCATGTGTTGCAATTGATCCCCATTCAAGACATGAGAAGGGTAGAATATTAATCCAACTGTGATGCTTAGAAGTAGGGCCTTGAAAGAAGATATGTAAGTCCATTAGAATGGAGTTTCCATGATTGGCAATTTTATAAGAAGAGACCGGAAGATACCCACCCACCCCCACACGTATATGTCAGCACTCCTGAGCTCTTGCTGCATGATGTCGTGTGTCCTTAGGCCTTGTATCTCCAGAACTATGAGACAAAATATCTCTCTTTCCTTTAGAAAATAGTCTGCTCAAGAATTCTGTTCAGTAATAAGAAACAGACATTAAGACACCTGTGTTTCTAAATTTGCACCTCTCACCATTGTACCCTTGGTTGGCCGTGCACTGACCGAGTACAGTTACTGATGAATTCCTGACAGCCTACGGCAGGCAGCCCTGCAGTCCTTGCATTTGTCATAATCTAGGCTTGAAGCAATTCAGAGCGGCTGTTCCTGTGCACAGGAAGTGCCCTCTGGACAAATAGGGGGTAGCTAGCACTTCAGATGGTGGCATTAGATTTCAAGCTGACCTCTGTACATTGAAGCCATCAGAAGCAAACATATGAAATTAGTTTGCATAACCTTTCACGTAAGTATAGGTACATTAAAGTGTATATATCATAAATGTATTGTTGATGAATTTTTACAAACCAAGTACCAATTATAATAGGATTAAGAAACAAAACATTATTAGTGCCCAGAAAGTACCCCACTCACTATTCCAATCACTCTGCCTCCAGTGGAAGCCACAGTTCTGAGTCTTAATACCATCAACTAGCTCTGCCAGCAATTGAATTCTCTACAGAGGGAACCACACAGAACATGCTTGACCTCTTTCTCACAATTCTGGGTTTGTGAGAGCCATCCATTGTATCGATGTGTGAAATTGTAGGGCATTTATTCTCATTGTTATGACATTGTGTGAATATAAAACAGCAGATGCATTTTGCTTGGATGGGCATTAGGATCACTTCCTGTTTGGGGTTAATAGGAACAGTGTTGTTATGACAGTTCCAGTCCACCAGCTTTGGTGAACACTCATAGAGTTGTTTCTTTGTGTCTGTGGGTTCTATAGCCCCAGAAGCAACCAACCACTGATCAAAAATATTCTGAAAAAAATTGCGTCTGTACCAAGCATGTACAGACTTTTTTGCTTATTACCACTTTCTAAACAATGCACCTTTTTTTGTAGCATCTACATTGCATTAGGAATTATAATTAATCTAGAGATGATTTAAAGCCTAAAGGCATGTGTGTAATTTGAAACACTCCTGGGTATGAACAACTTGAGTATCCACAGAGGGTCTTGGATGTAACTTGCCCCCTAGACACCCAGAGTACACATTTCTATTTGGTACATAGAAAGCAGTGGAATAGTAGAGCTGCAGGGGAAAAACAAAGATGTTTTGATAGGATGAAATATAGCATATTACAGTCAACAATAGAACAATGTGTGGATCTCTGAAAGAGAAGGCTTGGACAGGTCCAAGAAGTAAAAGTCCAGAATTCAAACTAGAAAGATTGTATGAAGAGGCAAGATGGGGTATAGTTAAAGACAAGATGGTGTGTGGAAGCAGTGAGGGGTAGTAAAGGGCTCTGGCCAGGAGTCAGAGACTCGAGTTTGCAGCTTGCTCTGGATGAGTTGACAGCTCAAAGCCCTGATCTTTCATCACAGAAAGTACGAGTTGTCGAGAAGACTCACTGCATTTACTGATGAACTGTGAGTTGAAAACCTGTCCGTCTGTAGAACACCTGGGAAGGGAAGGGAGAGCATCCTTGCCTTCCTCGGCTTGACTGGAAAGGAACACAGGAAACACGAATCATTTCACTGTAATTATTGTAAATTCACGGAAGGCACCTGACCACTGTAAGGGATCTGGAAGGCTTCTCTTAGGCCGAGTAGACAGGAGCCAGGCCAAGAGTTGGAGGTGAGAAATTCCAGACAGATGAAAAAGCACGAGGGACATCTGAGGAGGGCGGGGCTCGGCATGTGTGAGAAGAGGGGCAGTGAGTGCAGCCCAGACCAAAGTTGCAAAGCATGGGGGGAGCACTGGGTGACAGGGGTGGGGGGTAGGCAGCGTCTAGGTGGTGAGCTTTGCCTTAATTGCTTTTTAAGCATTTTATACTGGAGGTTAAGGAGGGAGAATGATTGGGGTGGGAGTGGCTGCAAAATCAGACTGGTGCAGATACAAGTTAATTTGTGAATTTTCTATTAGTCTCCATCCACGTAATAGTATATGGAAGGAAGGGATTCAAGTGAATGTGGTAATGTCTGAAATTGTTTTGGGTGCCAGTAGCCGCTGGGGGATGTTGTCATCAATAGTGATATGCAAGCTAGCACAACTTGCAAAGAATTATGTTTTCCTTCCCATGGCTATGATGTCATTGGTTCAAGTTGAGTTCCATTCCAGTAGCTAGTATTTATTGAGTTTTTTTTGCAGCAAAGTCTATTCTAAACAATTTGTAATAAGTATAACCTCTCATTTAATACTCATAACAACAGTCTGGGGAGGTAGGTTTTATTATTATCCCCATTTTACTGGTGGGGAAATAGACATTGGAAAATATCCTGATCCGCTGGCCAAAGAGCATGCAGTTTGTATGCAGATTCAGGATCTGTAGTCAGACGCCATGTCACAAGTACCCAGTGATAATTGCAGCTTTCAGAAACTGTCAGACGGACAACACAAACATTGGTTTCATAGAATTATTCCATTTGTCATTTTCAATTAATAATTGGGTCTTACACATTCTTTTCTTGTGAGTTGATTAGTCTAACTTGATTCTCTAGGGTTACTTCTTTTTTTAAGATTTCATTTTATTTTATTTTATTTTTATTTGAAAGGCAGATTTTACAGAGAGGAGATACAAAGATCACATGTCTGCTGGATCACTCCCCAAGTGGCTGCAAAAGCCGGAACTGAGCAGATCTGAAGCCAGGAGCCTCTTCCAGGTCTCCCACATGGTTGCTGGGTCCCAAGGCTTTGGCCATCCTCCTCAGCTTTCCCAGGCCAGAAGCAGAGAGCTGCAAGGGCAGTGGAGTAGCCGGGACATGCGCTGGTGCTCCTAAGGGATCCCAGAGCATGCAAGGCAAGCATTTAGCCACTGAGCCATTACACTGGGCCCTACGTTCACTTCTGATGAGCTAATAAGGCTGAGTTTCCAAACTTGAAAATGCAGCTACGGATCAATGCCTGGATCATAGGACAGTGACAGAAACAGTGATCAGGGGGAATGGCAGGGTCAAGTCTTGCAACATTCATGGACCAGGTAAATAATGTGCAGAGAGAAAGGAACAATGTGCTTGTGGTGATTTAAATGGTAGATTGTAAGGCCTTGAGCTATTGAGCTTGTGGCTGCAAAGGAGATGAAATGAGACATTTTAACTAAAAGTCCTCCCAAGGTGCTTAGCTACCCAGCAGTCACGCTGTGAGGAGCAGCTGCTGTTGACAGGACGGCCCACCCGCTCCGGTCGCAGACCAACTGTCCTTGAGTAAGAAGTCCTGCCCACGGCGTGGTGCTGCGAAGGGAGCTGAGCTCTCAGGCCTGAATGGAAAGAATGCCACCACGGGTTGGAGACATCTGCCACGAAGCGTGGAGAAGTCACACGCATAGAGAAGGGTTTCTAGTAATGATTTGCAAGCAAAACCAAGATTCTTACACAGATTGGTATGAGTCATTTCCCCCCAAAAAATAACATATAAAATGGTTCAGTAAGCTTCAACCGCAGCAGGAAAAAGCGTGCAGATGAAAGGTAAATGCAGCAGTTAAGATGGACGTTAGTTCCAGCTTAGGTCAATGCCCGCTTCCTGTTGGTGCACACGTGGAGGCACCAGGTGACGGCTCCAGCACATGGGTTCTTGCCATCCATGCGAAACCTGGATCGAGTTCTGGGTAACGGCTTTACGTGGCCCAGCCCTGGCTGTCGGGGATATTTTGAAAGTACACCAGTGTATAAAAGATATGTCTGTCTCTGTCTTTAAATAAAGCTAGCAATTCAATGTGAAAGCAATATTGTAAGCTTACTGAATTGACCCTGGATTTGGAAGTAAACATAGACAATATCTTGAAAACAAAGGGTAGGCCAGGACTGCAGCATAGCTGGTTAAGCTGCTATCTGCCACGCTGACATTCCCATGGGCTGTGGTTCATGTGCTGCCACTGCACTTAAGATCTTTCTCTCTATCTCCTAACTCTTCCTTGCAAATAAATAAATATATATTTGAAACAAAATGACAGAAAACTAAGAGTTTCACAGACAGTAGCTTGATTTGGTCAGATGCTGTGTTTCCCTCTTAGAGAGTCAGGATACACATTAGCATAATAAAGATTTAGAGGAGTAAACACAAAAAGAAAACCTCTCTGATTTTGTTTAATCCCCACATTGTCATTTCCATTTGAACATGCAGTTTTTTTCACCTGACACTTGTTAATATCCTATAGAAACACAATAGTGTGCCCGGTGCTGTAGCCTAGTGGCTAAAGTCCTCACATTGCATGCACCACGATCCCATAAGTGTACCAGTTCATATCCCAGCTGCTCCACTTCCCTTCCAGCTCCCTGTTTGTGGCCTGGGAAATCAGGCAAGTACTGTCCAAAGCCTTGGGACCTTGCCCCCATGTGAGAGACCCAGAAGAAACTCCTGGCTCCTGGCTTTGGATTGGTTCAGTTCTGGTTGTTGCAGCTACTTTTTTAATCTTAAAAAAAATAGTACCTGTACCATTACGGGTTTATAACAGCATGCTACTGTGCGATGAAATTTGCAGTGCCATCTTTTTGAGTTCTATATTTTGTAGGACCCAATTAGGTAATTAGGAATTGGAGAGAGAAGATGACTGCTAAAAAGCAATGAATGACCATCGGTTATCTTTGACTAATGAAGATCAATTCCTGTCCTGAACCCTCGCTCCAAAGCTGCTTGAGCGTGGACTAGCCAGTGCACACAGACTGTACAAATATGCGCCAATCCCAGAACACTGGAGCTTATTCATTGAAAAAGTTTCCAATCATTATTTCAGTGGTTGGAACACAAAAGCCACTCCACAAACATCTCTGGAGTAAATAAAAGAATACAGAACTGGATAAATAATTATGGTAACTATTTGTCCTCATTAAAAAAAAAAAGGTAATTTTAAGACCAGTAGGTATTGGACAAATCTATAATACAATTTTAAGGAAAACACTAAATTTTAGAAATAAGCAAGATTTCTCTTTTGTTGTTGTTCTAGGTCTATTTTTGTCTGGATTATACATGTTAGAGAAAATAGCATCTTTTGGCAAAAAAAAAACACTGAGTCATATTACTGAGTAATTTTGTCTTTTGGTAACGGATATGTTTATGTGAATTAGGTGACTTGCTTAATTTCTCTGTTCTTATGTCTCCTGGACAAGAAGGGTAATTGGGTTTTCATTTAGAACTGTGAATCTATTTGCTTATAAATACACTGTTCTCTGTATTTTTTTCTTCCATCACTGGGAAAGTACATAATCTTCATTATAAATCCAGGTCTCAGTGTGGATTGAAAGAACCCCAGGAAGGCACAGAATTCCAGTCTGTTTTGCAAAAATATCCTGACTCATTAGAAGAATGTCCTGAGAGGAAAACAAAGATTCTGTGAACCAGCTTTGCTATGATGTCGCAGCACAAGGGCCCAGCCACGAGGCTCTGAGTTCAACAAGCGCCACATATTCCAGTAGGGCACCTCCAGTGTGGCCATTTTGATGGCCCCTGAGGGGACTGTGACATGAGCAAGTCTTCCAGTGACCTCCAGGTATCATCAGCCAGTGTGTCCTTACGGGGTAGGCATTGTTTTCTTTGTGTTTTAATTTTATTTTACTGTTATTGGAAAGTCAGATATACAGAGAGGAGAAGAGACAGAGAGGAAGATCTTCCATCCAATGGTTCACTCCTCAAGCGGCCACAACAGCTGGAGCTGAGCTGATCCAGAAGCCCAGAGCCTCTTCCAGGTCTCCCATGTGGGTGCAGGGTCCCAAGGCTTTGGGCCGTCCTTGACTGCTTTCCCAGGCCACAAGCAGGGAGCTAGATGGGAAGCGAGGCAGCCAGGATTAGAACCAGCATCCATATGAAATCCCGGTGCGCTCAAGGCGAGGACTTCAGGCTACTGTGCTGAGCCCAAGGCACTATTTTCAGTGCTCTTCCCCAGGAGCTGGTTGCCAAATGAGCCACATTGTGCAGATGGGCAAGTGGAGGCATAATGTCTGTGCTTTGCGCAGGGTTAGTGGGCTCGGGCATGGGACAGCCAAATTTGAATTCAGCTATCTGGATCTGGTATCCTTTCCCTGGCCCACCCTGCTGTCCTGCCACTTCGGGATAGCATACACCCATGAATAAAAGCTGAAATGCAAGGGAATATCAAAAAGGTTGTGAAAGTATAAGGATGGGTGTTTGCTGCAGTGGGTCCTATGCTCACAACCCATACTGGAGTGTCTGGGTTCAAGTCCTGGCTCTACTTCTCATTCTGGCTTCCCGGAAATACATAGTTTGAGTAATTCATTTCCTGCCACACACGTGGAAGATACGGATTGAATCTCTGACTGCTGTTTTTGGCCTGGTTCATCTCTGTTGGTTGCAGGCATTTGGGGTCTGCATCAGTAGATGGAAGATTTCTATCTATTTTCTGTATTTCTCTGATTTGAAATTATTTATTTAAAAGGTTAATCTATTTAAAAAAATGAAATCATGCATAGAAAAGGATTTTTTGATATGGAAAGCATATGTGAAAAAATATTCCCTTTGCACAAAAATAAGCTGGTTTTAAATTTCCATTTCTCTTGTTATTATTTATAAGGCAGAGTGAGAGCGAGTGACAGAGATAGACAGGAGAGAAAGATCTTCCTTCTGTTGGCTTGCTCTCCACCTGCTCATAAAAGCCTGGGTTTGACCCAGACCAAAGCTAGGTTAGAACTCTATCCATCTGGGTAGCAAGGACCTCAAGCACTTGAACCATCACCTGCTGCCTCCAGGATACCAGTTAGCAGGACACTGAATTGGAAGCAAAGAACCCAGGACTTGAACTGTGCTCTCTGGTATGGGGTAAGTCACATCTTAATCTCTGTGCCAAATGCCTGCCCCACCTTTCAGCTTTAAACAACAGTGTAGGTTTTAGGGTGTGCCATATAGCCTTGTCTGCCAGAATTGGAAACCATACATTGAGTTGATGTTGCCTCACTGGAAATAGCATGATGTACTGTGGTCGAAGCACGAGGAATGAAAAATTAAATCATTCTGAAAAACAAATGTAGGAAGGATAAGTGACAGATGAAAAAAAAACAGTGATATTATAAGTGCTGTGATATGTGCCCAGATCTCCTGCCCAGGAATAAAGGAGTTTTATAATAACTTATTATCCAAGTTACAGATAATACTGCCAACACAAAGGCCTGAGCTGGCAACTCCTTCCCCTTAGACCCTGCCCTCTTCCTGCAGTGGTGACAAATCAGTGACGGATCACTGATGGGAGCCTGGAGCTCTTACCACGCAGTACACAGTCATCCTAGCTAGATCACAACTCCCTGTGTGGCAGCTGAACTTCCTTCTCTGCCTAGCTCTGGCTTCCCTCCCTGCTTTACAACACTGATCTAAGTCGTAGACTGGGCATCCTAGGAAATACAACCTGCTTGCCCTGGCTTTCTGAGAAACTGTAGAAACAAAACTGCAGCTGAGGGTTTATGTAGGAATGATGCAACTGAAGGCAGGAAGACAAAGTGACAGCCTCCAGGACAGCTGGGACTATGGTCTGTGGCAGCACAGGTTATCCCGCACGTGTCTGTGTCAGGGACATCAGTAGCTTCCCTGTTTCCCTTCTTGACCTCTACAATCCACACACAGACCAGAGGCTGTGCTCCAAACCCTCCCATCCTACACAGAAGGGAATGAAAACCAAAGCCTTTCTTACACAAAGAGTGCTCCATTTCATCCAGTCTTCTTCGTGGTTCCTGTGTCCCAGCCACCCTGTTCTCCGTGTGATTTTGGAACAGGTAACAAGATACCTTTTCCCCCAAGATGTTGCCATGACTCCTACCCTGATTTCAAATAGTCCTCTCTGCTCAGATTTCCCTAAGAAGGACTTCTACTGCTACTCCATTTAGACCAGCAGTTCATGTCTTTCTCTATCCAAAGCATTTGGTCTTCCCAAAGCACTTATTAGAAACTCAAACTCAGCTTGACATTGATATACTACCTACCTATGTGTTCGTGTGTTGCCTGTTTATCCCTCTAGAATGGGAGCTCCTGGAAGGTGGGAAGTTGGCCTTTTTCACTGTAGTTATCTCTGATTTAATGAAAATTAAGACACTTAGAAGTGTGTGTGCAAGGGGAAAATATGTTCTAAAAATATGTCTTATGGAACTCTTTCTAAATAGCCTCGACAACCATGATAGCAGATGTACAGAGGAAAGTTATCTGTCCAAGTTCCTAGGTGCATTTGGAGAAGAAGTTCTTCAGAGTTTTCTCTGCCCTGTCAAGTGTATGGGAGAGAACGAGATGGAATAGAAGTTCCCAAGTTGTTCTGAAGAATATTAGCATTGTGAAGGGCTTCTTTGGGTTGGAGCATAGCACGATTGTATCTTTTCAATGTGACAAAAACCATTTAAACAGATAGTAAAAGAAAAATTACTATCTAAGCAAAGAAAGAAAAGATAAGGGGATGGGGAGAAAGAGAAGAGGCGATGGAAGGAAGAGAACGTATTGGCTCTTGCAACTGCCATGCAAGGCCTGGAGCTGCAGGCTGTGCTGGATATGGGAACTTAAACAGTGGCCCAGAACTGAGTTATCCTCCATCTCTCGGTTCTATTCTTCTCTTCTTTAAGGCAGCTGAGTTCTCAGCCAGGCTCTGTCAAGTAGAACGATTTGTTCTCTTTGAACACATTGATCAGAATTGGTTCTACTTACTCCCTAGCAGCAAACCAGTGAAAGGTGTTACCCCTTCCATGACAATTACAAAAAGAATTCAAGTCACGACTGAGGTGCTAATCTGGCTTTGAGTCATGACCCTAAAGGGATAGATTGTCTGATTCCTTTGGTCTGAGTCACACCACCTATGATCTTCCCCAAGGCTTTCTCCCAGGAACTGATGGGATTCTGGTGTCACTAACTCTCCAGCCAGTGCTTTCACTGTGACGGCTTGAAATGGGCCATGATGGGAGCCTTTACATGGTGGGAACTGGCAAATGCCATAAACCAAAATATGTTCCTGCAGACTTCAGAGACTGAAAATGAGGGAGAAGTGGATCCTCAAAGGACAATGAGGACATTGTTACTAAAAGGAGAGTGTATGTTGACACATCTATCCTCCTATATATGTTTTATAGAGAGAGAGACAGTGTATATATATTATACTGTCACAGCACATCATAGTATATTGTATTATAATTGAGTATCCTCAAGGAACTAAAGTTAAAACTAAAGAAGGCCTATAATTTATAGTCACGTTCATTTATTAATCAGTATTATCCAATCCTCATTGATTAGAGAACCCCCCTTTTTTGATGAAACTCAGATTACTTTCCCAAAGCCTCAGAACATAACAATACAAAGAAAGGAATTAGAAATAAGCAAATAACGTGCAGATCTATTATTGTGTTAGTGGCTTAGGGGAGAAAATCCATTTCTTTATGTCTCTCTCTGGAATAAGAATTAGAAAGTACATAAAATGAAGTGAATGTTCATTTTTAAAAAAAGATTGATTAATTTATTTATTTTGGAAAGTCAGATATACAGAAAGGAGGAGAGACAGAGAAGATTTTCCATGGTTCACTCCCTAAGTGGCCACAGTGACTGGAGCTGAGCCGATGAGAAGCCAGCAGCCGGGAGCCAGGAACTTCTCTCGGGCTCCCCCTGGGTGCAGGATCCCAAGGCTTTGGGCCATCTTCAGCTGCTTTCTCAGTCCACAAACAGGGAGCTGGATGGGAAGCAGGGCCACTGGGATACGAACTGGCACCCATATGGGATCCTGGACTTTAGTCTCTGGGCTACCACACCAGGCCCGTGAATGTTGATTTTAAGCCCACGGATAGGTCTGCAAATTGCAATATCTAAAAGAGTTAAGTGTAAGACCAAGAGACATTTCTTCTTTTGGACTAAATAATATATATTAATTTCTAATATTTCCAATTATTATTAAACTGAACTGAGGTCATTAAAATATCAGATGTTCAAGTATATTTAGGTCCAAAACTGCATCAAGCGCGATGAGGGCAGCAATCAATCAATTAGCCAATCAGTAAAAGACAGGGGTCTATAGAAAACTACTTTTACACAGTTCCCTTCTTTCTTGTTTTCAGAAACTTGGGCTAATGGATTGTGGCCATAGTTTTTTTCAAAGAGTCTTACCATGAGAATAAGAGCTTTGTTTTGCTTCTCATTGTACGCTTAGCATTTACATGGCATTGGTACACAATAAATCGTTGTTGAATTTTAAAACCTAATAAAGATGGCAGAGGGCTACTGTTCTGTTTTTATGCTTCCTTGTAAAACTCATCGGATTTGTTTCTTCTGTAGAGATAGAAAGGAATTACCTGCTCATCGCACTATTATTCATGTGGAGATCTATTTAGGATTTTTCACTATTTTTCACGGTCTAGCCCCTTTTCCTTTTTTTTTTCCTAAATCATGAGAACTGGATCTCTACCAGCTGTGGGAAAGGCATCTGGATTGAATAACCTTCCCTGCTGTCTGTTATAGAAGTACTTAAAATTACATTAATGGGATACTGATAGGCTTTGTTCTTCAGCTTAAAGCTCTTATTTTTAAAGATGAACTGATCTATTAAAAATCCAGGACTCAATAATTGAATCTAAGTCTAAAAACCTCTTTCCTAAGCTGCTCTGTGGAAAATCAAGATGTTGCAAGGCACAAGCAACCAGAATATCCACTATCCCAGTAGCAGCATCTGGAGATACTCCTGGCTCTTGGCAGCTGCATATATTGACACTTGCAAGTTGATAATAGGAATACCTGGTCAAAGGTGAACGTCGGTGTGAGAATCTGTCTCTGGGGTCCCAGTGCAAAGCAGAGAAGCCTGAGGGAGGTGGAGAGGAAGCTGCAACACTGAACTCCAACTACACGGACGAGTCTTCTCAGTGAGCAGAAAACCTACAACAGGAATGTTGAAGAGAGGCTTCAGTCCATCCCAAGAGACCAAGGAAAAGAGCAAATTACACGAGGATGGCAAAGAATCCAGAGCATGCCCTGCCAGCAGAGAGAGTCTGGCATGGTGTTCAGTCAAAAGTCCATGTGGCTAGAGTCTCACCTGCAGCAGCAAGCTGACGCTAAAATCCTGTGACGTTCCTGAAACTAGAAGGGACAGGAGAGGTTTAAATGCCAGTGCTGGAAGTGCAGTGTGGCCCAGGATGAGTGTGAGCTTGTGGCCAGATGGTGCTGGTTTGGATGCCCGTGTTGTGAATTGTGTGGCCTCTGGATAGGGAACCTTCGCTTGTGGATAGAGATGCCAGCCCACCCTATGCTTGTTATAAGGAGGTGGGATGGGTTAGCACACAGCTCCTGGAATACCGTAAGTGCTTAATAAATGTTCATTGATGCTAGCTGGAGACTGTGTGTTCTGGATCCTACCTTTAGCCAATGCCTTCTAAGCCTTTGTAAGCTACAGTAATTTTGTAGAAGGAATTGAACAGACTGGTGTGTTGATATCTTGCTGAGTTTACTTCCTGCTTCCTTAAGTACCTGATCTCCTTATTTGTAAAGTAGGACTGTCATCTTCAAGCTGAGGAAAGTGCCCAGCAAGGGGACCATTTGCATTAATAACCAGGTTATACTTTCATTTGCTAACCTGGTCACCTGCACAACTCTGCTTATCTCTCCTAGACAAGGGGACATGTCAGGTGGCTGGGCTGATTGATACAGACCAGGTGAGTAGAGTGGAATGCTGCTGTACACTGGAGTTGGAATCAGACAGCATGCTGATTTGGGTGGTGTCAAGGTCTCTATCAGTTTTTTGGCCTTAAGAGTCTGTGTTTAGATAATAGTCCGAAGGCCAGATGTCCTGATCACGAGGCGAAAAAGGAATTCCAGGTTGCAATCTTGTCGTTAGCTTGTTGTCCTTAGTCGCCTCGGCAGCAGGATCCCTGTTGACCAGAGCTTCCATGGGGAAGGCCACTTCTGTTTTCCGACCAGAGACCCAGGCGGTGTCACAAATTAGGTGCCTGAAGGAAACCCTGGGGACGTGAATGCTACTCAAATTAATTATTGAGCCGACTTGCTGTTTTTTAAGCTCCTCACGGGTTCAGGGACATTGAATCATGCCTGTTGGCAAATGTGTAACCATCGAGAACTCTATGCAGCCAGAAACTGAAACAAAACCTCACTGTGTTGCAGTTTTAGGATTTTTGGGTTTTGCACAGAATACTGAAGGGTGTGGATTAAGTGCATTAGTTAGAATAATATATTCAAGGATTTAAGGAATTGGGGTCCAATTTCAAACCACCCCACTACCTCTGGCTGGCCCTCAGCTCAAGCCCTTAATCTTTTGGCTTCTTTGTCCGTTTGCACAAGATGCCTCTGGCAGTGCACTGAGTGCAGTAGCTGTAGGAATAAATTAAATAATGCCCTTAATATCACCGCTGAGAATGGAGTAAATTGCTCTTCTGTGGGATCCATTAGCTCAACTGAGAATATTAGCACAGGATTCTGGGTCTGTGATGGACCATAAGAAATAAGGTAGCTTCATTTTAATGTTTCTATTTTGCCCTTAAATGGCTCTGAACACCCAGATAAGGAGGGGAGGGGACAGGAGCAGGGATGGTGGCCATTGTGCTGGGCGAATCAAGAGGAGGAAGAGAGGCAGAGCAGTGCAGGACAGGCGATAAGCAGTGTGCACTGGCTGGAAGGGAAGAGAATGCAATTACCAAGGGGAAGAGCCAGAATGAGAAACAAGGGTCCAACCAGACAAGTTCATTGGAGGTAAAGAGAGGGGCAGAGCAGAGGGAATGGCGATGATGGCCAGGGGTCACCCCAGAAGGTCAGAGTATGCTAGGTTCTACATCTCCCTGTCTGCCTTCAATGGCTCCTCCACGTAGCAGATGCTCCAGAACCCCACCGCAGGCTCTGGCTCAAGGAGTGGGTTAGAATTAACCAAGCGAGGCACTTTACCTCCCAGAAGACAGGCAGCTGAGAAGGTTCACAGGGAAAAAAAAAAAAAAGGAACTAAAAGTTCATTTTGGTGCAAAAAATAGGAATTCCGTGAATAGTGTTTTTCATCCTATCCATCTTCCACAAACTGTTTGAAGACCCTTGTCTAGGAAACAGGGTAAGATCCTTGAGGGTTGACTGAGCAGTCAAGTAAATGTCGGTCTGTGGGTGGCAGTTCTCTTAGTCATTGTTCCTGAAATCTGACAATTCAGTAACTAAGTCATAGAAGGCAGTGTGATGGCAAACGGTGCAAGGGAGCAAAGACTATTTGCGTTTACCAGTGATGCCCCCTGACTCCCATAATTCTCTCTGGCGATAACTGACCCTCCTAACCAGCCCAGCCATGCCCGGAGAGAGGTGCCTGTATTCGCCTTGAGATTTAGGAAGGACAATAGAAATCATACGAATAAGAACATGCATGAACACTGCTTGCTTTGTGTCAGGCATAAATCCTTGGGCTTCTGCACACATGTTGGAAACCCAGAGGAAGCTCCTGGCTCCTAGCTTCAGGCTGGCCCATGTGGGGAGCGAACCAGCAAGTGAAAGATCTCTCCTTCTTGCTCTTTGTAACTTTACCTTTTAAATCAATTTACAAAAAAAAAAAAAAAAAATCTTAAAAAAAAAAACAACCCACAACTTGTAAGAGGAGGAAAAACATTTATACCCCATTCTGAGGAAAATGAGGGCAAATTTGACATGGCAATAAAATGACTTTACAGGACATAGCTCATTTTATTCTTCCATAACTGTATTAGGTAAATTATTTCTTTTTCCAATAGCATGATTTTTTTTTTTAAAAAAAGGTTTACTTGTTTATTTGAAAGGCAGAGAGAAGAGAAAGAATCCCTCATTCTCTCCACACATTTTTGCAACATTGTAGGGCCAGGATATGCCAAAGCCAGGAGCCAAGAACTCCATCTAGGCATCCATTTGGGTGACAAGGGCCCAAGCACTTGGACCACCACCTGCTGCCTCCTGGGTGTGTTAGTAGGAGACTGGACCAGAAGTTGAGCAGCCAGGACTAGAATTAGTGTTCCCATATGGGGTGGAGCCATCCCAAATTGGGACTTGGTACATTGTGCCACAATGCCCACCTGAGGATACTACTTCTCATTTACCCTTTTTCTATGGAAGGAAACTGACTAACTTAAAATGTAATATTATTATATCCTAGGTGTTATAAAATAATAACTGTAGGAGTTTTGGCTTTGAACAGTAGCAATTTCAAAGTTATTCACCAGAAAAAGAAATACACTAGCTGTGCTTGCCACCAAGGGATGGCCCAACTGCTGTTGTCCCTCTTAACAGAGGCATCCCTTCCGTAATGTCCCTTCCGACAAATTCCTATCCTGGCCTGAGCCAGGAAAAACTTTCTCGTAAGTGAAACTCCTTCCACTTGACAGTGAGACTTGTAAAAACCTTCACTTCCCTATTTCACTGCTATGAGGAAGCTGGGAATTAAGTTTTGTGCTCAAAGACCATTGTTTGTGTTAGCCAGTTTTTTTAAAAAAAAATTTTTGGGGGGGGGGTGTAAATATTTGTCTTTCATTGTAAACTACCTTAAGTCTCTTTTGGAAAAAGGCACAGTATAAATAAACAAGAAACAAACAAAGCACAGTCCTGTTGGGGCCATGCTCAAGATGTAATAAGTTAACTCCCAAATACTTTATGTAACACTCCTGAAGTCCTTTTATCTGATCAGGAATATTCTAGACAGAATTCTGAGCAGATACTATCTTTCATGGTGTTTATCATATTTGTCACATTTTTTTCATGTCCCTCACATAGCATTCCCAGCCACCCTGGGTAAAGAACATCAAGTCTTCGAGAAAATTAGCTAATTGTTCTCAGATGTCTTCTTGTTACAGGGATCTAATTAAAGGTCTGAATCATGTCCAAAATTGCGCTCTGAAATAAATCCATTAAAATCTACGTTTATCAGTTAGGGTTAAAACGAAGAACAATTTCACCCGTTTCAACCCTTGACCAGTTAATAACTATGCTTAATTTGCAGATGTGTATGCAGTTCCAAAATTTCTTCCAGGAACACGGCCATACCATGCCCTGCTGACGGATAAACACTGCACATTGAGCTCATGGAGCCACAGAAGCCAGTCTGAGGGCCGGGGGGTTAGTATTTGAATCACCAGGCTCCTCTCACATCCGCTGCTTTGGAGATGGCTCCTTTGAAGAGCACAGCCTTTTATTTCTGCAGCTTTGACTACAGAGGTGATGCTGCATTTTGTTTCACTTAGCATGATTCTGTAGTTCAGCATTTATGAAATCTTACAAAAAGAAAAGAAATGCCAAAACAGAAAATCTGGGAGAATTACCAATAGCTCAGAAGAGGAGTGCAAAATAATTAACAAAGAAGCCAGTCCTGCTGACCTAGCAAGTACTCGCAGCCCAGCGTCTTGCTGTTTCATTCCCGTTCTATTTTGGCCTTGTTCTAGAATCCGCACTTTGACTTCTAGCTATGAGAGCTTTGCTGTTTCATTATTTTACGGGTTTGACAAACATTTCTGGAGACTTCACTGTTTGGCAGCCTCTGTATTACATAAGCATCAAAAGGAGCATTCCAGAGATACTTATCTTACAATCTCTCATGAAATTATAAGATGTAAATTTTATGTAAGGTAGCATTTATAAATAGATGGGTCAGTGGCAAAGTAAATATAAATGGTATCAGTCCGTAGCAGTTGGAATTGAGCTGAAATTTCGTGCAGAATCCAAAGTGGCTAACTCCTATTTCATGCAATACATAAGGAAAATGTGTTCTTGCCAGTGCAGACAATAGAACCGTATCCAGTAACCTAAACTGGGTGATGCTGCAAATACTGGTAATATATAAAGTTCTTGTTTTATACAATGTAAAAATATATTATTTTACGGAAATATGAAATCCATTATTTCTCCTAACAAGGTGTATCTACCACAGCTTTTTGATGTGCTTAAAATATGTTCCTGAAAAGTTAAAGCAAATTCCTAAGTGTCCCACTTATGGGGGCTTATCTACAGGGGGAGGTTTTCTCCCAGGCCCAGAACCTTCCAGACAGTCTGGATGTAGGCCGCCATCCAAGACCCTGGCAGGAGCCTTGGCAGTGCACTCACAAGGCCGCGTACAACGGTCACCATGGGCAGCCGAGATCTCCCTCCAGTGGGACTTTGTTTTCTGTTATATTCGGGGTTGCTGGAGCCGTTTGGGGATGCTGTATATATGTGTTTTTCAAGAGGACCACCCAAATTGTATCCATTTCATAGCCTGCACCGTTCTGCAGGTGTGAGAGCAGTACATATTGCACAGGGGTGCTGTGGTATTTAAAAGAGCGACTGGATAACACAGACACATTCTGTGATGTGCGTATCCAATGGATGCTAGCCATTTTTCTTAGAGGTGTTTCTCCCCCCTCCTTGTTCGTTTTTTCTCTCTCTCTCTCTCTGTCTCTCTTTCTCTTCTTTTACACTGGTCCCAACTACACATTGGGAGGTTTGTGTTCAAAAAATTTGCAGAACATCAAAATACAAATCCATGAATTTTAATTTTTTTGCACTAAAACCATCTTTCCATTCCAATTTTTCTCAAATCTTTTGAAATAGTTATATATATATGTATATATGCTACAGAAGTCAGTATTTTATGTTATATCCTTAAAACTGAATTTTTTTTTCCCCATGGAAAGCTATTCTTTTACACTAAGCAATACAACAGCCTCATGATTTACTTGGGTCATAGGTAAGCTGCTTTTTTCATTGGAAAGTTTTTAAAATTATATTTTACAGTTGTGTTAGGGGGCGAGATTTGGTGCAGCCACTCTGCTTTGGTTCTGGCCTCCTGTGAATCCTCACTTGGGGAGGCAGCATGTGCTGTGATGATGGTTCAAGTTCATGGGTCCCTGCCTCGTACACTGCTTTAGTACTAAGCCACCGGACTTAGGAGCTAAACAGGCTTCTCAGTCGGGGAATATAGATAGATATCCCAAACCATCAAGGAGGCTACTGAGGAGTGAACAGAAAGCAGCGTACATCTTAAAGGGGATCCAACTGCCCGTAATACAAACATGTTTTCCAAACAAGGTCTTGGGATGACAGGAAGCTGACGTTTCAGCATCCACAGCACGCCCACATGGGACTGGGCCATTTAGTATGGCACCGATGGCTCCTCTTTTGCTACCAAAACACCGTACTGTGCTCCAAGGAATCCACTTTTCCATGTCCCTTCAGGTGTTCGGCAGCCCGGTTTAGGTCATCAAGAAGGGAAAGTTCTTTAGAAAACCGGTTTTCTAAAGAAAACTCCTATTAACTCAATTAACAAATGGTTTTGGAATCACATACAAGTTTTTTTTTTTTTTTTTTGTCAAAACCGCGTCGTTGGGCCCCCGTGCTGGTGCATCCAACAAATCACAGATAAAACAAACAAGCTGCTTCCCATGGAAGGTGTGTCTGCCGAGTCCTGCGCCTCTGCGTGCCAGCGACCGTCTCTGGCACATTTCTGAACTTCGCACAATTAATTGTCCTGAAGAGAACACCATCAAACGCGTCCGGCATGGGGCGTAAACATCTCTAAACCCCGTGTCCGCGCCATCAAACGCTCTCCAGCTAATTTCATTTGGTGCATTACCCTGCAAGAACACGCAGGCCAAGTGAAACTGCGGAAATGGGAACAATGCACCGGGAGCAAAAGAATCTCACCCCCATTAAGGGATCCGTTTTTTTTCCCTCTGCACAAATAAGCCCACCACGCCTTGGAGGCAAGACTGGATGGCTCCAGGATATTGTCAGGATGCCCCCGCAGGCCTCTGGGGCTCCGGGAGAGGGAAAGTGACCAGAGCCACAGCTCCTCCGCCTTGCGGGCAGTTCAGGTAAACTTTGCAAAATCTACAAATGTAAGCAATCGCCCACCACCCCGCATCCTAAGCGCAGACGCTCGGTTCTGGGGTGCGGGCGACCAAGGGCGGCCGTAACGTTTGCAAGCGCGCACCAGATCCAGCTTTCCGCAGGGCCGCCGCGCGCTCAGGACCCGCCTAGGGCCAGGATCTGCCCAGGCCCGGCCGCCACGCTCGCCCGGGCTCCGGCACGACCTTGGCGAGCTCGACAAGGCGACCCGAGCCTCGGCAGAGGCGCCACCCTCAGCGCACGGGACCCGAGCGCGGCTGGGCGGCTCCGACTCCCCGGGGCTGGGCGGCGGGCGCGCAGCCGGGCCGGGGGCGCGCAGCCGGGCCGGGGACGCGCAGCAGGGCCGGGGGCGCGCGCCGGCGGCTTCCGGCGGGGGCGCGCGGGGCGCGGGCGGGGCCGGGGGCGGGGCCGGGCCGCGTTGCCCCCAGCCGAGCGGCGTGCAGGCGCCGCCCCCGCGCGCCGCAGTCCCGGCTGGAGCGTCTCCGGCGCGGCGGCCGCGGCTGTTCCCGTTGCCTCGCGGCGGCTGTGGCGGCGGCTGCGGCTTGTGGGGTTCGCGGAGGTCAGCGGGCCGCCCCTCGCCGGTGGCCTCGTGGAGCAGCCCAGCGCTCGGACAGACAGGGCTTCCGCGGCGGCGGCGGCGGGTTGTGCCCGGCCCCCCTCCTCCGCGGCTCCAGCCCGAGGCGTCTGCGGACTCCGGGCAGCCCCGGGGCGGCGGCCGAGGCGACGGCGGGGCATGGCGAGATAGCGGCTGGTGAGTGCCGGGGCGCCGGTGGGCGCGGCACGGGGACCAACCGGGGGGTCTCGGAGCCCGGAGCGGAGTCCCCGGGGCGCGCGGAGGCGCGAGGGCCGAGTGGGGGCCTCGCTGCGGCCAGCCGGCCGGGTCCTGGGCTCTGGGCAGCTCTGCCCCGGGGTCGCGTTCGC
Source organism: Ochotona curzoniae (assembly GCF_017591425.1). Classification (NCBI taxonomy): domain Eukaryota; kingdom Metazoa; phylum Chordata; class Mammalia; order Lagomorpha; family Ochotonidae; genus Ochotona; species Ochotona curzoniae. The sequence goes on along the minus strand of NW_024465582.1, from coordinate 17,809,427 downwards.
TCTCTGTGCCAGCCTAAGGGGCCGGTGGGCGCCAACTTCTCCCCTTGCCGGGGCGCACCCCCCCCGTGGCCAGAGGGTACCTGGGGGATGGGAAGGAGCCTTACCAGTTTGTTACCCTTGGGAGCTGGGACCAGCGGAGTGGCTCGGCGTCCCGGTGCCTGAACTCCTCACTTCAATTAGTGCCTCGTCCCGGCTGTGTTTCTGATAGGGCTCACCTGAGTTTTTAATGTGCTTACACCTGAAGGCGCTGTGGTGGTTAAGCTCCAAGTGTCGGCGATCCAAGTTAGGCTTTGGAGAACGGTGCTATTTCTGATACGTGGTCTGGAAGCACCGAGCTGGACACCCCCGCACGCACACTAGGGGGTGGTGAGCGCGCGCGCGTGGGCTTGAGTAATGAGATTCTGGTCCCCACCTATGGTTACCAAAATGACGTGAGTGTGTGTGTTTTAAATTTGCAGTGGACTATCTTGGTGTTCCGTGTGTTTGCGTGTGTGTGTTCAATGCAGTCAAATATTGAAATAATGCCCTTTGTTGTGTCGCATGGCGTGTATAGGAAAACACAGTTCTTGGCGTTTCTTTCTGAACCTGTTCTTTTAAAAGAGATGTTTGGTTTTCACAAGGAGCTTCAGTTTAAAGTTTACCTCCCCAGTTGTTTGTCCTTCAGGTTCAGATTTGTCTTTGTAAAAATCTTTAGAGGAAGATTTGTGGGTCATTTCGTCCGGGGTCCAGAAAGGATCCCGAAATAGAAGCAAAGCTCCCTCCCGACAAATGCCCAAGTGCTCGGGTAGTACGGGTGATGCCTGTCCCTCCGCCTCAGTGGTTATTTGCTGCAAAGCTGGAGTTCTGTTTTGCTAATATCAGAAGGTGTGGAAGGGAACCCGAGAAGAGTTTGTTTTTATCCTCAAGAGACGGGTCGTCTTGTTTCTTGGGTGGACATTGCCTGCCACGGCAGGTGGAAACAGCTCCTTGCGTGTCTGTGCCAGGAGGCTGCGCGGGGGTCTGCGCAGGGGTCGGTGGCAGCTGTGTTGTCAAGGTGAGCCCAGCAGCTGTTTGTTCTCCCAGATCTGACCCGAGGCGCACAGTGGCTGACCCCCCAGCGTACCCCCCTCTTTGGCAGAGCTTGCATCCTCATTGGGAGATGAGGAATGGCAGCGCTGAAGGGACCCCACTTTTGTGGCTTTTGCGCTGAAGGGTGGTCCTGGATGAGTGTGTTGGTGAGACTATAAATTATTTATGTCAATTTGTGGGAGGGGAGAAGGGGGAAGGCAGTGTGCTCAGCCTGGAGAAAAGTCGGTAGGTGGGATGAGAGAGAACAGCCAGGGAGCTCTGGCGACTCCCAGCCCTGGTGGCCCAGAGCTGGGGGTCCCAGGCTCTTGGTGTCTCTTTCCAGACGCAGCCTGATGCTTGGACAAACAGCCTTGTGTGTCTTTCTGTCAAGGAGGATGCTCTGTCTATAGACTGCACCAGCTCCCCTCCCCCAGTACTGTGGCCCTCCAGCAGTGCCTAGGAGAGCTGTCTCATGCCCTAACAGCGTGAGACACTGAGAACGCCATTAAGGATGCGCTATAATTTATTTAACCTCTCTCATGGAGACCCACGCTGCTCGTTTCTGTTGTTTTGCTCTGAAAATATGGTAAAGCATTGTCTTTCAGGCTTCTAAGTGGATGCCAGCAACTCCCAGCAGCCCAGAGGCAGAGTGGGAGCTTGCCTCTGATCATCCCATCCTGAGAAATACTGCCCCCTTCCCCGGGGTACGCTGTGTGTTCTGACTCCCAGTGCGTGGCAGCACCTTTGGGCGTCGTTGCTGTGGAGTGAGCCTCTGTGGTCAGGAGCTGAAGTCTTCGCTCTTTCTTTCAACAAAGGAGGGAGATGGGTACAAAAGGTAATCACATTCAGAAGAGTTTCAGTATTTTTGAAAAAAGGAGAAAAGGCTGAGGCTTTTCAGTCATTGGCATGGAGTGGCTTGCGTTCCGTGCACTTGTTTGCCGTCGGGCACTCAGAGCCCTCCCTTTTGTGGATGAACCAACAGTAGGGTTCAATGCGCCTACACAATGCTTACAACTTTTATGAGGGAAGGGAATGCTTTTTTAAAACATTTGGCTTTTGAGTTTTTTTTTTTTTAACGAAAATTTGAAATCTCAGTACTTTTGAAGCAAAATATAGTAGTAATGCTTATGGGAGATTCGGAGCCTAGCATGGCAGAGTTTGAATGTAGGCTGATGTTGAGCTCTAGTGTTTCCAGTAGCTTGCTTTTGATGGTTGTAAGCTATGATCCTTTGAGAGTTAAATCCGTGAGCTTTTAAAGCATTCTCTTTTTCCTTTGTTGTTTGCTGCCTGTCACTTTGGTACTGTCTACATTTTTATGTATGTTTTTATGTGTTAGATATTTGTATAATACTGTGTATTTTTCATTGATAATTGTCTATCGAATAACTCATCCTTGTCCTGTCAGCTTGCTAGGGACGAAGATAAAGCTGTGCACAGGCTCAGTGGACTGTCAGCATGAGTTCCCGTCCTAGTGGGAGAAAGGGGTGAAAAGCCGGAGGAGTGCTTGGGGGTGTTAGCAGTCCTGGATGGTCAGACAGTGGGCATCCCCGGGCTGGGAGGGGCAAGGTGGGGGCCGCTGTTTCAGGTGAGCGGCTCCGGGAGACTGGAGGACTCTGCTCTGAACTGTGCGGCCAGGCCCTGGCCCTTGATTTTGCCTCATCTGGTCCAACGCTGACACTTTCTCCAATTGTTGCTTTAAATCAGTTACACTTGGTTGCTCTTCCATGAAATTGAAGTAGGAAACCTTAAAGACACACCTTTTCCAGTAAATTACAGTGATCTCTAAGGGGATTTAGTCAGCACTTTAACCTTTGCTTTCAGGAGAGTAGCCATTTGCTTAAGTGCAAAGTTTTCAAAGATGCCTGTACTGTGTAGCGACTGTTTTAATTCCCCTGGGCAGCTGACAGAGACAGAGCGTCAGGAGCAGTTCAAGGTCTGTGCGGTGGGCAGGTACTTCTAGTCTCAGGGAGGACTGTGCGCGGGCTCTATTTTAGGGAGTTTCAGGAACTGGGGTGTTTCCTCTTCCCAACTTCTACTGTTTCTGTTTCTAAATATACGTTCCTTTATATTAATTGAAAGCTTGGGAAAGGAGTTTGAGGCCAAGCAGTTGGTATGGCTGGCTGGGAGGAACCTGCTCTCCCCTGGTGGGTCACCCCTGGGCTGACTCTGCCATCAGGAGTGCTATGATCTTGCGCAGTTGGAGGCTTTCAGTTTTTTTTTTTTAATCATCATCATTATTTCCTATTTTAATTGGTTGATACTTGGATGCTGTAACTTGTTTGTGTGAAAAATAATTTTATCTTTCATCTTTTCCTCCTGGCTCTGTGCAGACTCTGGTTAGTGGATGGGTCTTGAAAGTCTCAGTCTTGGGTAAATTAGCCTTACCTTTTTGTAGTCTTGCTTGCGGTGGACACTGTGCCGGTACATGGCAGAAGTGTGTCACTTGTTGCTGTAAACCTAATGGTGTAAATGTTTATGTTAAACACACATGTGTCAAACATCTTAAAGGAAAGGAATGGGACTTTAAATATCCTTTTATGAACAGTAAAAATTTCAGGAATTGCAAATTTGTCTTAGATTGTCTCAAATGATAGCAAACCTGAGGTTTTTCCTGGTTGTATGTTGTGTTAATGTTGCTCAAGGGAGCAGGGCTGGTGTTTGGGAGTGGAGGGAAAACTAGTGGGGTTTAATGAAACAGAGGCAAAGGAAAAATTGTAGTCACTGCATGTGTGGAGTTGAGAATTGTGTGTGTCAGTATTGTTAGGTGGCAGAGTTCTGGAAGGCCACAGGAGGGCTACTACGTCTGCAGTGTGTGTGTGTGATGTTCCCTGAGCAGTGGGAACCGCAGGAGAGCCCTCCTCTGCCTTCCTCTCGCTGTTTCTCCAGGGAGACTCTGGACCCAGGACCAGTCGAAATGGTGGTGGCAGGAACATCTGGGAAATCACAAGCAGTGACAAAAGCTTGGTTCCCGTTTCTGATGTTAGGAGTACCAATAGGCCAGTGAGCTGAGAACACGCTCCAGACAGAATTATGTGTGCCCGTTATGTTTGCAACTGAAAGAAAGCCAGAGAGAAGAGAATCCCTGGCCAGGACTTTGCTGCCAGGGGCCTGAGGATGACAGTCACTGCGACATGATGGCGTGGAGTGTGATGTGGGGCTGAGTCTGAGCTGATAGCACAGGACCAGGTGCCAGCTGTCCCTGGACAAGAGACTAGGAGTCACACAGCTGTACAGGGTGCCATGCTTTAGTGTTGCAGTGCTGTATAGAAGCAGAGAAGATGGAAGCATGTTCAGAATCTCCCCAAAGACACCTGTTATGTCAGTGAAGTGGGCCTTATCCTGCCTGGCCTCCTTGGAGGCACCTGATTGGGCAGGGAGCCTGGCTCTGATTGTCCTAAAGCCCTTTACAGAGCTCAAAATGCAAAAAGCTCTTGTAAATGATAGAAAATTGAAAATCAGTCTGAATCAGATGCCCTGGGAGCATCTGGTCAACTTCGGAGACCTGGTGGTGTTAGGATGTGTGCAGAGTCCAGCAGATCCTGAGCGGCCTTGCAGCCGTCATTTGTCAGGTCATGGCAGCCACGTGAGCGCTCCTCTGGACAGCAGCTCCTCGAAGACGGGAACTTGTAAAAGAATTTTGAGAACTTAGCTTTACCTAATACCTGTAAATTTTCATTGAGTATACTGCCTCAGGATTTTTCTTATTTAGAAAAAAAAAGAATAGCTCATGTTGCTCCTAAATCCCAAACTCTGAAGTCAGAAAAGCAACTGAAGCTGCAGAGTTTTCTTCTAGCGTGATGCCGGCCTTTCTGAGCCTGGCTCTGTGAGGCTTCTGTCCTGGTAAATCATCATCCTGTTAAGTCCAGTCTGTTGACATTTGCTGTCATTGGCATGTTATAATTTGTCATATAATATGCATGAAGATATATCAGAAAGTTTATGGAAAAGATGATTCAAAGATTAACTTAATTTGGTGCAAAAATTTGAAACCTATACCTAGTGTTTTCATAATACAGGTTTATTGTGGACTTCTTGAAGACCCCTGGTATACTTTTAGAATCTGTCACTTGTCACCCGGCTGCTTGTTTGCTGTGTTTCTAGATGGGTTTTTAGCAATAGTCTCACTATTTTTAAAACTCATGACCATATAGGGAATTTGGTTCTTTAAAGACAAATCCAGCCAACTGGAGGATTTTTGGAAATTGTCACTTTCAAATGGTGCTGGTGGGTGTTTCAATTGTTTTAACTTTCCAGGAGGGCAATTTTGTATTACTCATCAAAAGCCTCAAAAATGTGCCCTGTCCGTTTAGTCAGGCATTTCCACCACTAGGAATTTAAAGAAAAAAAGAACCATGCCTCTATACAGAGACCAGCCTATGGCTGTGGCTGCAGCCTGCCTAGTATGTGCGTGTGTGTGCTGTTTCCCAGCAGCAGCTTCCTCCTGCACAGTGATTCTGAACTTGCTGGGCAGTCCATGCTTGGGGTGTCGGAGGGTTGGGAGGGGACCTCTGACTCACCTCCAGGTTCTGCTTCCTCAACAGTGTACACACATCGGAACAACCTGATGGGTAAAAGTGATTTTTGTGATTTTCTTATAAATGGTTACAAACTAGAAGCGACTTACATGCCTAGTAACAGGGAAAGGGAGTGAATGAACCGGGGCCCCCTACAGGTTCCTCACAGTGAGGTAGGAAGTGTTGAGTGAGGTGCAGGACATGCAGAATTTGTGGTTGCAGAAGCCTACTGCAGAGCAAGAAGTGTAAGTTGACTTGAGTCACTACTCTTGCGTTAGCTTTCAAAGACTGTGTTCGGGACATGGTTTTCTACATGCTAGGTGGGAAAATTCCTGAGTATGGTGTGCTGAATGTTAGCTGATTGTCCTGCTTTCCTTTCCTGAGTTTGTAAAGCGGCAGGGACCAGATCCAGGCCCCATTCTTGGGTGTGTGCATTTGAGCTGGTGCTGTCTTCTTCCTTCCCTGTGAAATGGGGATGATGGGGTGAGCTCCCAGTGCCTGCAGCTGGTGCTTGTACCGCACATGTTACCATGCCCTCACTGATCTCAAATGATGCTTGAGCCAGTATATTCTTAGTAACACAAGTTTTCTAAACCCATCAGTTTTGTTTTGTAACACATGACATCACACTGTCGTGAAAAGCGTTTCAGGACAATCTGACAGTATTTTGTTGCTTCTGGTCACTGGGAAGCATTTTGTTGTTTTGTTTTTATTTTCTTGAAACCTGAAAAGCTTTTTTGTTGCTACCGAATTTGACTTTGAGGTGGTGGCATGTTTTTCTTCTTCTGTGGCCTTGTGTGTTCCTGTGAATGTTCTTGAAGGTGAGGTTCCAGTCTTTCTTTGCTTCTTAAGCAATGTAATCCTGAAATGTGACTCGTTACCTGGTTATTGCCAAGTGCCAGTTCTCTGCCAGGCACTTTGTCAGGCATCTGATCAATATGCAGTGGTACCTCTGTCCTTGAGGGACTTGGGGCGGGGAGGTGACCAGAACAATTCAGTGAATGGTGGGTGCTGCAGTCCACAATTGATTAATCTTCACATCCTGTCCAGCACTTGCAGTGAACACAACATTGCCTCTTACTCAGCAAGGACATGAGCAACAGCTAGGTTATTTCACCTTGTTGACATTCACAGATGACTTAATGACGACTTACAGTAAACACCCGTGAGAGTAGCCAATAGGCTTACAATTGCTAGTATGTGTCTTCTGAGAAAGGACTGTTGAAGCTTAGCTTAGCTTAACCAGAAGCTTAACCAGAAAGTAGCGCCTACTTAAGACTGTCTTCCCTAAAACAGTTGAGAATCTGTTCCTCCTAATAAAACTAGGAAGCATGGAAAAGTCGTAGATATTACACATGAGAAATTAGCACATGGTCGTACCGGGAGAGGAGAGCAGGAAGCTTGTAGTGTAAAACAATACCCCCATCAGACAAGCTGTACAACCGCTTTGGTTTTGTCAAAGTCAGCAACAGTTGTAATGACCCATGACTTGTGCAGGTGTCACTGTACGCACACCAAGTTGTAAGGATATCAGGTACAACTGTGGTGGTCATAAAAGGTGGGTCAAAGAACCATCCAGGCGAACACTGACCTTGCCTTTTATTGGCCTGTGATTACTAACTGCAAGAAGACAATGTCACCTCTCATTGCTGTGTAGGATTCATTGAAGGCTAAGTCAGGTCACAGGTTGAAGCCACTGGTAGGTTGAACTGTCTCTTCTTCATGTGTCTCACATTTCTTTTCTTTCTTTCTTTTTTTTTTTTTTTTTTTTTGGTCCATACCATTGCTCCCTGTGACTCACTGGACTTCTCCTGCTTCCCCTAGGTGCCCTTTGTTTTGGGGCGTGGGGTCACTTTTCACAAAAAAACAAAAACACACCACTTGGTCTTGTTCAGTGAGGTCTGCTGAGGGTGTGAGATGGATAGTGACAGCCACATGGGTGCAGCCATCAGCTGTTGGCCGGCCCTTTTCCAGAGGCCCTCAATATGCTCCTGGTGACGGTGGGAACTCTTCTGCTGGGACACGGAAGGGTGGGAATGCGCTGTCTGCCCGCGTGCCCTGGGCTTGCTGCTGAGAGCCAGACAAGATGCACACGGGCCCTGTGGCCTGCCGAGGCGGGCCTCGCCTGCCTCTGGTCATTATGCTGTTGACACAGGTCATAGAAACGTTTTCACTTTCTCGTAGAGAGAAAGTAGTAATGCTCTAAGTGGTGACTGGCAGCTGAACCCTGCCTTGATTTGGGGACTGACAAGGAAAGGTGGGAACTTTCTCTTCTCTGGTTTGATTTTTGTCTTGTGGATTTTGAACTTTAGGTCCTCTGTTTTGGAATAACGGCAGATAAATCTGTTTGGTTTTGGTTAGCACATGGTTTAAGTAAAATGCTTGAACTGTGGTGTTTGATTTCCTTGTCTGCTTCTCCTTCACTGTCACAGAGTGGAGCCTTGCTGCCTATTCAGTTGCCACTTCTTTCCAATTAGCATTTTTACCAGTTCTTTACTATGTCTGTAAAGTCACATTCAGAGAATAAACCACAATTGGAACATTTATATTTTAATTTATAAATTCATAGTTAAAGCTCAGTCTTTGGGCATAAGTCTTCTCCCTCTTTTTTTTTTTCTTCCACTGAGTTTCACATCGGTTTCTTAAAATTCATTTGCTGAATCAAAATGTCAAATATTGTTAAGAATTTTGATATGTATTTTGCATCATTTTATTCCATAGATGCAGTGTGGAAAAATGTGGTTATTGTTATTTTGTTATTTCTCATCTTTACATTGTATATTTTAAAGTATTTTTAAGAACTGTAAAAGTAAAAATGCTTGTTTAGAGTAGGTAAGAGAACTCAGATGCTTTAAGTTAAAAAAAAAAAAATCAATCCAGCGCTCAGCGACATGAGGTACCATTCTGGATTAATTCCTGTACCCCTGTGTGGTTCATACATTTAGTGTCTCAGTACATCAGATGGTGGTGGTGGTGTCTCTACATACTCTCTGTGTCTTGATTTCACATTTTAAATTAATTACCTTCTGTGGTATGTAATTACATGTTGTATTCAAATCATAAGCTCATGTGCTGAGTTTGTTCAGCAGATACTGCCCTCCCACGTGCTTGGTGCCAACCAGTTGCTCCAGCTGCTGGGGGTACAGTGCTGAAGTGGGGGGGCAGGAAGCAGCCCAGTGTGCAAAGGGTCCTCAGAGACTGGGGTGGGGGGGAGGCTCTGAAGGTGATAGACCAGGACGCTGGGATGAACAATGAGTGCTGAGTGGGGTGGGCTTGGAGTGGAGGGTGTCATGGGCAGGGGATGGCCCTGTTCCCCAGCCTGATGAGGAGCAACCTTTCTGAGGAAGTGTCCACTTGGATTTGAAGAATAGCACCCAAGGTGGAGAGAGCCAGGAAGCAGGCCCATGAGGAAGGAATGGCAGGTGCATGGGGCGAGAAACAGGATTGATGTGTGTGAGCAGCTAAAGGTAGCTGCCTTGCGGCCACTTGGGGAGTGAATCAACGGATAGAAGATCTTCCTTTCTGTCTCTCCTCATCTCTGAATATCTGACTTTGCAATAAAATTAATAAATCTTTGAAAAAAAGAGAGAAGAAGCCAGGGTGGAAGGAGAAAGAGGTGTGCCAAGGGCATAGAAGGGGGCGACAGGGCTGGGCGGGATGCAGGAGAGAGAATGGGTGTGCTGATGAGAATCGGGTGGCAGTAGCTGATGGATGTGTGGGCTTGTGCGGAATGTTTTGTGGGAAGCAAGAAAGGAGGCTAGGAGCACTGGCAGGCTGTTGGAGGAGCTGTGCAGGCAGGAGAGGCTGGGAACCCTGAACAGTGAGCAGTGGGGATTTGGGGGGGTGACCTCACATGCACCTGGGCTCTATCTAGCAGGGAGCTGGTGGGGGACAAGAAGTATGCATCCAGAGAGAGATGGGCTGGAAAGGTGTGTATCGATTTGAGGAGAAGTTGAGATCAAGATAACATTTGAACATCACCAGCTATAGATTTTTAAATTACCATTTTTTTTTAAAAAAGACTTGCTTATTTTAAAGGGAAGGAGCAAGACAGAGAAGAAATGCAGTGAGCAAACTTCCACCCTCTAAATGCCTGCTGCAACAAGGGCTAGCCAGGTTGAAGGCAGGAGCGAGGAACTCCATGCTGGTCTCCCTCATGGGTGGCAGGAGCCCAAGGACTTGGGTCGTACCTGAGCAGCGAGCTGCATTAGAAGTGGAGCTGAGTCTAGAGCCACGTATTCCAGTACTGGATGCAGGCATCCCACACAGTACTGGCCCCGCTGTGATTGTTTGAGGAATGAGAAGTCCAGGAAGATCAGTAACCTGCAGGTTCCATCTTCTTTCATCAATCCCTAAATGGATGGGCATTGATGTGATTTGTTTTCATGTTTGGTCTGTGGATTGCGGTCAGTGAACATCACTTTTGCAGTCCTATCTCCTGTATCTGGAGGGAAAAATTCCTGGAAATGAATTCTAAATGGCTTGTGAAATGCTTGCCACACAGCCTGCCTACCATAGTGAGTGAGTGCAGCTTTGGGATTATCTTCCTCTTCCTCCTCCTCGTCATCACAGCTGCTGGGTAGACCAGCCCTGAAGCCACCATTGCCAGCCTGGGTTCAGATTCTGGCTTTGCTCCTTGGGAGTTGTAACGTTTCGGGCCAGTCCTTCACTTGCTTCCTCACGTATGGCATGTAGACACACCACTGAAGTTAATCTCTTAGAATTGTCACCATGGCAGCCTTTGTGTTTGCCATTTTGCCAATTCTTTGTCACCTACGAATCTGAATGACTGTGATGCTACACCTTGCATTTAACAATGGAAATGTCAGCAGTGCGCTCCACCATGCCTGTCCTCCTGAGTTTTGTCCAGGGTGATGTCTACCACTCATCAATGTGTTCGAGTAAGATTGATCACAGGCAGGGTGAAGACGGCGCATTTCCATGCCTTACACAGCCTGGATGGTCTCATCTTGGCTCCTAACCATCTTTCTCGTAGTAGAAAAGATTTGGTTCATACTGAGATAATGTTTTGTTGTGATCGTCTTTTCTCAGTTCGGCAGCTCGCCAGGTAAGCAGGGAAGGCCCCGTCAGTCACACCAGTCTTAGAATGCCTTTCCTGGTGACTTCCATGGTCTGGCCGCTGGGCGGTAGAATATCTGTCTTCCCAACAGTTGTTTTGCCACATGCCAGTTATTGCAGCTTCCGTTTCCCTCTGCTCCACTCTTAGCATTTAGAAGACTCAAGTGGGCAGAGGGAAAGGGACATGGTGCTGCCACCTGCTTTAAGTCGTGCCTTGATGGCTCTAAAGGTGACACTGTTCTGGTTCTTCTTCTTAACGTTTATAATCTAAAATTATTCTTAGGACTTTTGAAATCTGAGACTAAATAAAACCTAACCCCCAAAGAGTGTTAGGGATATTCAGGCATACTGTGGTCAGAAATGTGCATGGAAATGACACTGAGTCTCAAAATCAGTTTAGAGTCTGCTACCGTTTCAGCAGCAAGGCAGTTTTTATTTTATTTGCCAGTATACTTTGAAACTGGTTATTAACTGGCACCCTAAGGACTATATTTGGCCTGCTTACATGTTTTGTTTGGACTTCATTTTTTTTTTTAATTGGGATTAGTTACTAGCATTTAGAGGTAAGGAGACTTCACATTGACAATGTAGAGGATCCCTCCTCCTACGTATGCTGTTGCCAGCGAGCATCTCGATGTCCTGAGATGATGGTTCTACCCTGCTGACAGAACTGCCCTGCTGACAGAACTCTATTCCTCTCTTCTCTGCTGGGTCTGCAAAAATCAGATCTAAAACAGAACAACAACAACAAAAAAAGGCAAATATAGCAACATTTTGAAAAACTGAAAGATCTGTGACTGCTTGCTCCGGCTCCTGAGTGATACAAAACAGACCTAGGAGTCCTGTTTATTAGCGGTCACATGGCCCACTTCACTCTCTGTGTGGCTGTTTCTAGAGAGTGTGCTTGAGCTTGCACCTGCTGCATTCAAGGTTTAACCAGTTAAAAGTGAACTTGGAGTTGAGAAGAGTGAGAAGGAGTAGTTATTTGTTGGTTTCTAAACATGCACTATTGGATGTGGATCATGGCAGTTTTTGAAAACCCTTTAGAAAAGGCAGCTGGTGTTCTCCCACTTACAGTAGCAGCACATGGAGACTAGGGCAGAGCAGCATCCCTCTGAGCAAGGTGTCCTGGAGATAAAGCCCGTGGAAGAGTTGTGTCCTGTGATGTTGGGTGAGTGAGCAGCAGGTCATAGCTGTGCCATTGGAGAGCTACAACCCCAGATGCTGGCTGATTGGTCTGAGGTGCTGGGGGAGGGACTGAAGCCCAGAATCCCTGCCTCTGAATGCAGGCTCTGCATTTCCCTGGTCAGGGTGATGAGGCAGAGTGGAGACCGGGAATCAGAGCTGGAGTCTCACCCCACCCCTCCAGCTTTGCCTGTCCCTCACTGTGTGAACTTCCTGTGCCCGCGTTTTCTTATGAAGACAGACTAATACTAATGAATGTCATAGGATTGTTTTGGTGATTGAATCCCGTTTCACATTTGCAGAACTTAGAGCATCTGTGCCTTAATAAACAATGCATAAATAATTGTGAGCCCTGAACGCTACTTCTGTACTGTGTGGTAGAAGTGGCTGAACTGCATGAGGTGATTAGTGGCTTTCCTTGCTAAAAGGGCTGTTATTAGTGTTTCCATAGGCTTTAAACAAAAACCAATGCTTTCAGTCAGTATTCAGTTTTCTACATAAAGCAGGTGTACGCAAAAGGATACTGCCCAGCTTTGTTTTCAGAACATGAGAACACATTTTACATCCTCTCCAAGAACTCCATTCAAATGGATTTGCTTAACTTACCCAGTTTTGGATACCTAAAGGGAACAAAGCCCTCCTAGATGCAAACATCTTCTTGCCTAGCATGATGGGACAAGTCCCTTGAGAGGTATCACTGTGCAGTGAGAGCATCAGCAGTGCTGGTTCGGCCCAGCAGTAAGGAGTGGGGGGAGCTGCAGGGGCAGGCGCAGCACAGGAGAAACGGGGAGCAGAAGGCTGGGGTTGGTCAGTTTCTAATCTGCAGTTATTTGTCTTGGAGATTGGAAGAAAGCTGAAGGTTAGAGATACAGACACAGTTTATTTAAAGATTCATTCATTTGTTTATGAAGGAAAGAAAGAAGGGAAAAAGAAGGAAGGAAAGAACAAATTGTTTCTCCAAGTGTCCATAATGACTGGACTGGGCCCGCCTGAAGCTAGGAGCCAGGGCTGCTTTTGTGTCTTCCGTGTGGGTGCTAGGACCCAAGTACTTGGACAGTGCTCTGCTGCTTTTCCTAGGCACACCAACAGGGAGCTGGATTTGAGATGGAGCAGCAGGAACTTGAATCTATGGGATGCTGGCATTGCAGGTCACAGCTTTTACCTGCTGTGTCACATTTCCAGCCCCTGGAGGTGTGATTTAAAGCTGTGCAGCTCATTGTGGAAGAGTGACTGTGAGGCCCTCACCCAGGCTCAGGAGGCTAAGCAGCAGTTTGAATTACACTGTGCTGGAGGTGACAAGGGCCTGAGTCAGAGCAGTGGAGATGGACACAGCAGTAGGGATCGGGGAAAACCAAAGCTTTGGTTGTAAATTTGAGGCACCTGCTGTGTAGGTGAACCGAAAGGATCTTGGGCATGGGCGTGGGACAGTGGATCTGGAGGGGAGAGTGAGTTTAGTTTTGCCCGAGTGGAATTTTTGAAGAATCTGCAGTGTCCTGCTGGATCATTCCTGAAGGGCCTTCCTTTGAGTGCATCCATGCAGAACAGCAAGAAAATGGCCGGTGAATGGGAAGTCCTTAGCAGGTGATTGAGAGAAGGTTAAAGCCACAGAGAGGGAATGCAGGGCAGAAAGAAACCTCTGGGATCAGCCCGAGGCCAATGGAGAAAGAAGGGTGCATTAATGGCAGCTGCTTGGGGTGTAAGGGCAGGAGGAAAGGAGTGTGTTGTGTGCTGTGTGCCCTTGGGGGAGACCGTAACCAGTGGGGTTGGGGAGGGGGTTGTAGGTTCCTGACTCCTACTGTTACGGAAACTAATTTTCTATGGATTAAAGCTTGCATGCTAAAAAGCCCTTGTACGCACTTGAAGGCAGTATAGTATAATTTTGACATGAGGCAAAATTTTTGGTTGGAAACCATGAAGAACACAATTGATAGTCAAGATAGGAGAGTGACAGCCTTGTTGAAAAAAAACTAGGAAATTTGATTTTTCTTATCGAGCAGTGAAGAAAAGATTAATAATCTATGAGAGAAACGGCAAAGATAGAATAAGCAGCTTACAAATAAAGCATTGCAAATTACTAATAAATACATAGAAACATGTTTTGACTTCTGTAACCAAAGGCCATCTGTGCTGCGAAATGTAGGAGACAGGATTGTTGGTAAGGTCAGCCTTGAAATGCAGCTGTTCCAGATGCTGGCAGGTATTGCTGCGCATTAGCAAGCTCTTGGAGAGATTCTGTTTGGATGATTTAGTGATGGGAGTGTTTCCGTCCTTGTCACCGAAGCTGTCAGACACTTGTTCGTTTGCCTGGTGTTACTAGTATTTGCTAGGGGCTGGCTGTTATGTGCTAGTCAGCCTTACCATCCATTTGATATGAGATGAGTAAAAAGGTATTCTGTGGTGTGACAGAGATTCCCACAAGTCCTGAAGAATGGGGAAGAATTGGAGGTAGAGGGGACCTGAGGGACATTGCCTAGAGGCGGTGGTTGGGGGCAGTCTTGAGGCAGTGGGAGTGGGACCTGTTTGGGGAACCTTGTTCAAGACGTTGCTGTGTAGACGTGGACCTTTCTGCTGAAGCAGTGGGCACCTGCAGAGGATTTTGAGGCTGGCAGTGGCACATGTAAACTCATTCTGACTGACGTCCGTAACGCCCAGGCTCTCGGGTTAACAGAGAAGAAGGCTTCAGTGAAAAATGACCAAAAGTGACGTGCATGTTCTCCAAATGCAAACTGACTAGGTGATGTATTTTAAACATTTGTAGGAAGTGAAAAGAAATTAAGACAAACATTGGCAGAGTACTTTTTTTTTTGGCAGGTATAGACAGAGAAGTTCTTTTGGTTATTAGATGTCCTACAGTGTCAAAAGTGATAGATTTTTGTAATGCATGAAAACTCAACTTTTGATAGTGTTCCACTGCTTGCAGCGTGTAGGTTGAAGTGGGTGTGGTGGGTGTGGTGGGTGTGGTGGGTTCCCCAGGCAGTCACGCCAGCCTCTGGTGCAGTCCACCATGCCACAGCATCTGGCTGATGTGTTCAGGGTGCCCCCAGTTGCAAGAATGTGACTTTGTTCTTTTTCGGAAGTGGTTGTTCGTCTGTATCTGCTGCTCCGTTGCCATCCACGCCCTCAGCAGGTGGCCTCACAGTCCCCTGCCTCCTGTGTGAATCTCCAGAACAAACCTGCTGGCTTCACACCTGGCCTGTAACAGAAAGCTACCTAATGCAGCCATCCGCATTCTGTTTCAGCACTGACTTTGGAGTGGTTCTCCCGGTTCATCCTAGCAGCCACTGGTCCTTCCATGTCTAAAGGGACAAGGTTGCTTGTGGAAAGGAATAAAGCATGACCAAGTGTTGCAGCAGCAAAGGACATTGAGCTCAAGATTCTCACGGTAGTAGACAGAGGTCACTTGGTTGCTGCAGATGGTGAAGATGTCCCATGATAGCCCTGTCACTTTGTTGGGATGTAGCTTCCGGTACTTGGATTAGAACTTGCAGCCTCTCAGCGTATCCTGGTGGGTGTAGTCCTTTGAGCCCTGGTGTGTGTTCCTGCCGCTTGGTGTTTTTCCCATGTCTGCACTATACCTAACAGCGCTCCTGGCGAGAGCTGTGAAAGCCCAGTTGAGTTTGCTGCCCAGGCTCTGGCTGCGTGTGCATCTGCAGAGCCTGTGAGTAGATGGGATTAGGAGGACTGATAACATCCACGTATTTAAACAGGATTTTATGTGCCCTTGTGGGAAGTGATGACGAATTGGGCACTAAGGAGTGTAAACCGGCAGTGCAGATCCCATCCCGTTAGCTCCGCCCTGGACTTCCCTTGCCTGGGGTGGACTCCAGCAGCTTGTCTCCTGTGGGTTTGGTGACCTCATCCGTTTATGTTGCTGCTGAGCTGGTCCAAGGCTCTTCTGCCTGCAGAGCTGCTGCTCAGTGTTTAGTTTATTTGGTAATTTACAACTAGGGAGTTACCTCCCCTGCAGTGGCAGAAGATAAGGTTGTCGAGATAAAGGGCTGTGCTCTTGGGATCTCTCCCTGCTCCTCTGACTCAGCAGCTCTTTCCCCGAGCTCCGTGCTCCTGTCCACAGGCGCTTGGCTCAGTTCCTCCAGCTCTCCATCCACCTGTCCTCCCTCTCGGCACCCATACCAGAAAAAGAGAAGAGAAGTGACAGACTAAACAAAACACCCAGGGCCACAGTTTCTGACCTCTGGCTTTCCTGTCTCCTCTCCAGTTACCCTCAGCAGAGAAGTCCCCCAGCCTCACGTGTGCTGGGATCAGCATTGTCAGAATTGAGGCAGAGCAGGCCAGCCTCATGTGTGCTGGCATCAGCGTTCTCAGACTCAGGCCATTTTCACAAGACAGGCTGTGGGGCCCAGAGGCACAGAGGCTCAGACCAGGGTTCCACCCCAACTTCACAGCGCCCCGTGGTGACAGTAGTACCTACGGCAGGAAACCTGTACAGTCTGCAGAAATATTTTTAGGATGTTGCAAAAGTATGAATTATTTGCTCAGTAATTAGTTGCTTACAAATGTTGCTATTTTGTACAAACCCCAGATTTCTACCTTGTTTTGAAAGATCAGAACATTTAGCATAGCAAAGGCCAGGAAGCTGCTGTGTGGAGATGGGCAAGGGGGCTGCAGCTTGTCCCCACCATGGGCTCCTTAGCTGCTTGCTCTGCTTTTCTGGGCCTTTGCACTCTGCTGCTGCACTAAGAGACAGCTGTGCTAGTGATGAGGGTTAGCTGTGGGATTGCTGTAAGAAGTTGTTCTCCTGGAAAGAAGGCCCGGGTCAGGGGGCGGGGGCGTGGGGAATCAGTCCTCACAGTTTCCGTTCTGTGAAAACAGCCGAGTGTCTCACAGGCGTCCTTCTTTTCCCGGGGTCATGTAGGAAGGTTGTGTTCACACATGGTTCCGCTCCTCAAAGAAGTCCACTTGACAACTCTGTATGGTAGGGATGTTCATGCCATTATCAGTGTAAGAGTACATTGCATGGGCCTAGCGTGGTAACCTAGTGGCTAAAGTCCTCACCTTGCATGCTTCAGGATCCCATGTAGGCACTGGTTCATGTCTATGCTGCTCTACTTCCCTTCCAGCTCTCTGCTTGTTGCCTGGAAAAGCAGTATAGGACAGCCCAAAGCCTTGGGACCCTGAACACATGTGGGAGACCTGGAGGAAGCTCCTGGTTTCTGATTGGCTACAACACTTGCTCAGAACTTCCTATGTTGGTGTTAGACAAAATGAAGTCATCATCATTATCCCGTTTTGGGGGTTGCACGCCTCCTTGTAGAGTCCATCGATGGGTGACCATGGGTGGTGCTCATTCGCTGCTGCCTACTGGTGCTTCGGCCAGCAAGGATGCGGGGTTACAGCCTTGCTCTGCGTGGAGCTTACCTGCTGCTCTGGGTGAGGCTGAAGCTGGGAGGGATTAAGTGATTTGCCCACAGTCGTAGGGCTAATTAGTAATGGATTCCAGATTAGAGGTGTCAGTCTGGCCGCGTCTGTTGCTCGTGTCCTGATCACCTGCTGCCTCTGTCCTCCTCTTGCCCCTTCTCAGTGGTTTGGCCATCAGGCCTGCGGTTCTTCTAGAATGTCTGTGAACTCAGCGAGATGCTGTCCCCAATTCCTTCGATCAAGTCTGATGCTTGTCTCTGTGCCCACATTTCCTCTTCTGTTGCTTTCTTATAAGTTATTTGTTGTTCTTTTCCGGTGGTTTGTGATAGCAAGCCCTGCGTATTGAGCTTCTCGGAGCGATTTTCGTTTCTGTCCACTCCTCCTTTCATCGAGCCGTCCTTTTGGTTTTATGGCTGTGCTGTGTTTGGGGAGACAATTTAGAGATTTGGGGGTTTTCTTTTTCCTTTAAATTTTTCTTGGTTTCTATGTTATCTGTTTCCTCTGAGTGTTAATTTTTAGTTTCCTGTTGGTTATGCTGTTTCTGCCGACTTTGCTTTAAAGCATTGTGCTTTGCGGTAGTGTTCCGGGGTGTCCGGGTCTCTGTGCCTGTGTAAGCACTCAGGCCGGCTTGGGTCCCACAGCGGTTCTCAGTGCATTCGCAGGCCCAAGGTGGGGATCCCCCAAGCATTGAGCATGGAAGGCTTTCCTCCTGGTAGCTGTGTGTGTGTCCCTGCCCCCTCTCCAGGGAATGTGGCTCTGCTTGGAGCAGCCAGTAAAGCCATGCAAACAGGTCTTCACCTCCCTCTGCCCCAGTTCCTACCTCCCTGTCCGCAGAGAGGATTCAGAGGGCACTGCCATCCAGCCCTGATTGATGAGCCACCAAACGTGGTAGCCTCCTTGTCTCCTTTCATCTCTGTGCCTCCTACAACATCCACACGTGCAGACCTTACCAAGGGCTCTGTTCCAAGGGCTGTACATGTATTTCCTCACTTGGTCACCCCAATAAACTTACGAATAAAATACTGTTGCCACTCTGACCTGATGGATGAGGGAACTGAGCTCTGCCAGGATTGGGTCTCCCTGTAAGTGTCCTAGGGGGTATCTGAGGTCACATGGTAAGTAGCATGGCCATGTGGTCAACTGCCGCATTGTACTGGCTCGGAACCCACAGACCCTCAGTCCCCAGCCCTGCCCTTCACCCCTGGGAGCCGGTCCTTGCGTTGGAGTTCCACGGGCCTGCCACCTCCAGGTGCCTCTGCCCTGTGCAGCAGCTGGAGAACTTCTGGCATAGCACACACCGGAGTGAGGGCATCTGCTGATGAACCACTCCAGGTCTTGTCCTCTTGACTGACCACCTGACTCGACGTCTTCATGGCCAAGAGACCGCCTGTGACCCAGCAGCCTGCTTTTCTGAACCTTCCCTTCTTCTGCTGCCATCTGTGCCCCACCTGTCAGGTGGGCATAGCCTGAGCCTCTGGCTGCAGCCTTTGGTGTCTCTCTCCTTCTGGCTGGGCACCTTCATCCTGAGGCAGGCATGGCACTCCAACATTCACCCCAGAATGCAGCCCCTCAGGAGCACACCAGAGCACCTGAGGTCTCTTACTTGTTGGTGTTTGTCTCTCCAAAGCTACAGGGTCAGTCCCTCATGGGTGCCACAGGGCCTGGCTGAGGACTGGTGCCTGGTGGACTGTGCCTGGGAACTTGGTAATGGCATGCTGCAACTGCCCCTGCTGTGGCCCTGTCCATCTCATCCCCACCCCCAACAAGCAGTTGCTGCTGCTTCTTGGGTTTACAGTGTCCAAGCTGGGTGCCCTGGAGTCTGGTCTACAGGGGTCCCTTTCTCATCATAGCTGCTCCAGGGTCTCTTAGAGCGTGACCATGTCTGGGCCAGCGTCGATATTTTTGGTGCATCTGCCGTCTTCCCCCACACTATTATTTACGCTCTTTTTTTTTCTTTATAAATCATTAAGTTTATATGAAAGGGAAGCTTTATATTACAATGTAAGTTGAAAAGCTAAGCAGTATTATTATAAATGAATGATTGTGGGTGTTAGCATGTGTTAATTAAGAAAGTCGACCCACGTGTCGTTAGGGATCATCAGAGTTTGGTTTGATGCATGCCTCATGCTCCTGGAGGGGAGAGTGAGCAGTGGGGACATAGGGCTGGTCGTGAACTGAAGCCAAGAATGGGAAAGCAGACGCTGTGGTGGGTGCCTATGCCCGGACATTGGTGCTGGGCAGAACGGGGCATCAGCAGTGTGGATCTATCAGTCTCAGAGCCTGCCAGTGTGGCTTTCTGTGTCTGTGTGCCCAGGGTGGCGTGTGGCCACAGCCGTGGGCTCTGACTGAAATCCCTCTCTTGGTTTAGGACCAACTGCATTGCACTCATCATGGACGTCCACCTGGCATTGAGATGGCCGCCCTGGGGGATGAGCAAGCGAAGAATGAAGCCGCCTGCAGGTGTCCGGTGGCTCCTGTCAACACTTGCTCTCTGCTCCCTAATGAATCAAGCAGATGGCCAGAAGAGGGGTAAGTGCGTGAGACTTGTAGAGAAGCAGCAGGTTGCAGTTTTATTTCTGTTTTGACCATGAAGTGATTATTTAGCTTTCTTAAACACTTCCCCAGCTTTAGGTACTTAAAAATATATTTTTCTGTAACTTTTTTCCTATGTACTTTCAGATTTTCCCCCAACCTCATGAAGAAGTTCATGCATAACCTGTATACAGTAGAGTTTACCCATTAGGATCTGTTCCTGTAATCTTGGCAGCTCACGCAAGCAATGGCCACCAGCACAGTGAGAACACGCACGAGTCGGAGCGTGCCCATGCCCATGCAGGTGCCCGTGCAGGTGCCTGTGATCTGCCCTGCTCCCAGCCAGCACTGTTGTGTCCTGTTTGTGTCGCACAAATAAGATCTCAGTGTCTTCTGGTGTGTGCACTCTCGTGTGACTTGAATGTATATTAAGAATGGTTTTGTAGATTCTTACCTGGCGTACATCTGTAAAGGATGTCGCTCTGCTGCCGTCTCCTGGTTTAGTTTTTATATTTTCTTCCACAATTAAAACGGTTCTCTCTTATTTCCCCAAGGTCAGTAGTTTAAACAGCCGTATTATTACGACTGCTGATCTTAACGTGACTGCTTCCAGTGCAGCGTTGCTGCTTTGTGTCTTATGTAAATGCTTTATAATTTATTTCTGCTGTTGGTATTATCCTAACATTGTGTAAAAATGCAAGAGAAAGGCCATTTGCATTAGCATTCACAGAGAATATAGGCTAGAGTACTTTTCACCCAGCAGTGGTTTTTCCCTGCCTTCCCCCGTGTCCTGGTCCTTTGCTCCTTTTCCTCTTTGGCCTGCCCTTCTTCCTTCTTCCCTTCCGGGGTAATCTTGTTCTGCATTGCTCATACAGTCTACTTATTATGTCATGATATTTCACAGGTGTAGCTATTATCAGGATTATAATTTTTAAAAAGATTTATTTTTATTGGAAAGTCAGGTATACAGAGAGGAGGAAAGATAGGAAGATCTTCCCATTCGACGATTCACTCCCCAAGTGGCCACAACGATCGGAGCTGTGTCGATCCGAAGTCAGGATCCCAGAGCCTCCTCTGGGTCTCCCACGCAGGTGCAGGATCCCAAGGCTTTGGACCGCCCTCAATTGCTTTCCCAGGCCACAAGCAGGGAGCTGGATGGGAAGTGGGGCTGCCAGGATATAAACTGGCACCCATATGGGATCTTGGCACGTTCAAGGCAAGGACTTTAGCTACTAGGCTACTGCGCTGGGCCCAGAATTGTGATTTTTTTTTTTTAATTTATTTTTATTGGAAAGAGAGGGAAGGAGAGATGGAGAAGGTATTCAATCTGCTGGTTCACTCCCCAAATGGCCACAAAACAGCCAAGTTAAGCCAATCTGAAGCCAGGAGCTTCTTGCTGGTTTCCCATGTGAGTGTTAGGTCCCAAGAGTTTGAACCATCCTCTACTGCCTTCCCAGGCCACAGCAATGAGATGGAAGGGAGGTAGAACAGCCAGGACATGAACCAGCGCCCATATGGGATGCCGGCGCCACGGGGTGGAAGATAGAACACCAGCCCCTGCAGTCTTCTGATTTTGGTGTTCAGTTGTTCAGGCTCACTCCACTTACTAGTAGGAACTCAGTACTATTTTACTGGCAACCTGAAGGTCAGCAGTGGGGTTTCTGTGTCAGGTAGCAGCAGTGAAGCGCATTGAGCGTCAGTGGGGCCGCAGTGGGCATCAGGGAGACCACAGTGGGCAACAGTGGACACCAGGGCAAAAGTGA
Source organism: Ochotona curzoniae (assembly GCF_017591425.1). NCBI lineage: Eukaryota > Metazoa > Chordata > Mammalia > Lagomorpha > Ochotonidae > Ochotona > Ochotona curzoniae. The sequence goes on along the minus strand of NW_024465582.1, from coordinate 17,787,931 downwards.
GGTCGTAGAAACTAGGGTGCTTGGAGCTGGATGGGAGTGTATGAGACACATTGTTTTTTTTTTCCTCCTCCTCCCTCCGTGCCTGCCTTCTTTCTTTCCTTCCTTTCTCCCTTTCTCTCTCTCTCTCTCTCTCTCTCTCTCTCTCTCTTCCTTTCCGTTCCTTCCTCCCTTCCTGTCTTTCTCTCCCTGTCCCTGCCCCCTTCCTCCCTTTCCATTCCATAAATGGCGCTGCGGGAGGAGCCAGCAGAGGTGCTCAAGTCCTCCAGCCTGTGTCTTGGCCTTACTGAATCTGCACCTTAAGTCTCTCCTTCTATTAGCTGCCTGGAAGCGGAGTCTTTGCTGGAACCTAAATTTCAGAATGGTCCAGCAGCTGGCTGGCTTTCATCCCTTTACTCTCTAGCATTCTTGAGTTTATGCTAGAAATCAACATACCTGAGACTGCAAGATCATCTCTGAGCAGAGACCGTGGCCCTGCAGCACAGTGTCTGCTGAGAGCTGGGCACGGTGCAGGTGCCGCTGGCTTAGCCAGTACTTCTTGGGTGTGAACACGTGTTCCTTCCTCTGCAGGGTCCCCTCGGGAGCTGAAGTGTGTGACTAACAATTTTGACATATGGGACTGTTCCTGGAATATGCCCTCTGGAACAAGTCATGGGACCCAGTACGAAATCTGCGTTGAAGACAGGTAATGGAAATTCTTTTATGAATTTACAGCTACAACCAAGAGTGTCTCTGGGCCCTGATTTTAGAATGCAGAGGTTTTATTCTGGAATCTAAAAACATAAAATTCTGACTCTTAGCTCTCTGTTTCTTGAATCTTGTTCTTTGGATCTGATATCAGTCAAGGTGGAAACAGAGCTTTGGTCCTTTGACTGCATAACAGTGTGCCACACGCCTCCAGTACACCTGTGCCCTGGGGGAGTGTGCTGGTCTGTCCCAGCCAGGACCACCCGTGGCAGCTGGGTCTACCCCAGGTTGTGCCTGCCAGGAAAGGCTGGGTACAGCATCTCAGCACACGGGCATTCACTGTCTGACTGAAGGTTTAGGGCAGACACAGGCTGGCATGTTGGCTATAGCCATAGAGGCCCAGTTCCTGCTTTTTGCTTTCCTGCCATCTCAATTGTGTGATTTCACAGATCACAGGGTGCTGGGGGAGCCTTGTCATGTCTGCATCCCAAGAAGCAGGAGGGAACAAGAAACGATGCCTTTCTCTAACAGACTTGCTCATCTCAATGGTCAGAACCCAGTCTGATGCCCAAAGCAGTTAACAGAGCTGGGAAGTCCATCTTGTTAGCCGGTGGAGGCAGTGTGCCCAGGAAACCCTGGGTTGGGTTCCCTGTTACTAGGGAAAAGGAAAGGGGAGTAACCATTAGCAGGTGGCTGGCAGGCTCCATCATGCCACCTTGCCCTCTCCTCCCAAGTCGTCTTAGGTTAGAAGCTTCTGAGCTAGAGTGGAGCCCTGGGGCTTGCCTGCTCTCTGGACCAGTTCCTGTTGGCTTTTCCCCTAATTCCTATCTGCAGGCCCTGGGTTGCCTAGCAGTGCCAGAGGCGTTCAGCTTGGCTCTCCCAGCTGATTTGCTGATAAATGGGCCTAAGGTAGAAGTGATCCATGTGCATTTTAATCCATCAGATCCCGCCCCACTCAGTGTGTCTTTATGTAGCATCACTCTTAGCACCAGGGCAGTATATTGGCCAAGGGACAAGCTGGCTTGTGTTGCAGAAACAACCTTCAGAGCCTGGCCATTTCCTGCTGTGTCCCTTGTCCGGGGGAGGTCAGCCGGGATCCATGCCCAGGTCTGTCTCTTGGAACACCAGGTTTTAGCAGGCTGGTGGCAGAAGAAAGACAAGGGACATAGCTGCACTGGCTTTGAGAGCTTCCTTCCTGGACTGATGGACTCAGTGGTCACTTTACTTTCTGTGGCCCTGCGTTGCTTCAGAAGGACTGTGGGTGCAGAAGGGGGAAAGCCTGAGACTGGGTAAATAACACAGGTGCCCACCACAAGCCACCCTGAGAAAGAAGTTAGTCTGTAACAAATAGTTAGAATGAGAGGCTCAGGTGCTGGCCGGGATCTGCACATTTCATTCTCAGCCTTTAGAAGGGCGTGAGGATGCCCCAGCCTGGGCGGGTACTGGAACTTGCACGTGTACTGTAGAACAGTTTGAAGAATTTGAGTGCTTTCAGGTTGCTGGTGCCTAAGCTGTGCGAGTCGAGATGCGGCTGAGCCAGCCCTGCCAGGGCCCATGCTGGTGCTGAGGCCTGTGCTGGTGGTGGGTCGGGGTAGGAATACAGGAGGCTCCGGCATTCCCTTTGCCCCAGGGAGAGCTTCCTTGAGAAATTAGAAGCCAACATGAATAATCCTACAAAGAATGTAAACCTGCCCTATAGAAACACAAAGGGCTGTGGGACAAGACAGGAAAATATTGTTTTGTCTACGAGGCCCCGACTGGGGAACTGGGAGTGTTTGGAAAGTGGCACCAGTGTGGACATTTTAATCACCCATGACCCAAGGCAGAGGAGCGGGCCATTGAGGAGGTGTTTAGCAAGGTGACAGGTGGGCATTCTGCTGCTTCCCTGAGCACCACTCCCCCAGTCACCCTCAGCCTGAGGATCTGTGTTGGGGCTGATGTCCCAGGGTCAGTGTCAAGGGGGCAGGCAGCCAGGGAAGGCTGAGGGGCACCAGAGCAGCTACACTCCCAAGTCTGGGCGGCCCCCTTTCTGTTTACTTGCCTTACTTTTTGGTACAAGCCAGTTACGCTTGCTGCCACCCCACTGGCAAAATTACTACTAACCTCTTTGTTCAGTCTTAAAGTACAATTCTACCTACGTGGTTTTATATCTGAAGCAGTCTAAGGTATTTTCATTGTGTGTTGTGTTAGATTTTTATGAAAATTACACTAGTCATTTTATCTGATTAAAATTTGACTTATTATATTGCAGGTCCCGTTCTTGTTATCATTCTGAGAAAGCGAATGTTAAAATCCCAGCTCTTTCAACTGGTGATCACATAGTAACCATTAGTTCTCACAGCGATTTGGGGAGTTCTAGAAGCAGATTCACACTAAATGAAAAAAATGTTTGTAAGTATTTGGAAAGAAGCTTTGAAGAGTGAATAATATTGCTGTTAGTATTATGTTGCTGTGTAGCTGGCAGAAGCTTCCTGTTCTTTGAGTTTCATTTGTTACACTAATTCTTTCATTTTCTTAGCAACCTCATTATAGGTTGAGAGGAAGGAAGCCAACTGGGCTTCTGGTCAACCAAAACAGACACCCACCTCCCCCAGCATTTGAGGTCCCTCCAACCCCACCCCCGGTCAGTACTCTGCCTTTGGCCTCCTTGAGTCCCGTGTGTGAGTTCCAGGGTTTCTCAGGCACCCCTCACTCTGACAGTACTCACTGAACACCCATGCCAAAGGAGCTTCTGTCCCCACATGAGCGTCATGTTAGCTGTGCACCCCTGGGGACACAGTTTACCAGGTGGCTGTGTGCTGAGTGTCTCCTTCAGGAGGAGGGCAGGGCTCTGTCTCCCACACTGGGCACTGGGTATAGTGCTGCACACGAGGCAAGCATGCATTACAAACCTGTTAATGGGGTGTCTAGATCCAAGGCCACGGAAGATTAGGATTGCACGGTCAACCCAGGCTGACCAAGATGGGCGTTTTGCTCTGCAGCAAGACCCAAGCAGTCTTGACCTTTGTCAGCTGTGGACTGTTGTCGTGGAGTGGCATTGTAGTGATGTCATGGCAAGTTCTGAAAGGGTGACTGGCTTTGAAGCCAGGGAAAGACAAGACAGCTGGCTTGGTGCTTTGTCTAATTGCATGAACAGGATGTCTGTGTGAGGTGGTCTGTGTCTGTTCATCCTTAAGTGGATTTTCCCTGTTTGTTACAGGGTTCAGAGTTCTTTACAACCTGCAAAATGTAATAGGTTTTTTCAGATTTCTATGCAAATGTACATTGTTTTTATTTAATTTTTAAGTTTTCATTTGAAAGGCAGAGTTACAGAAAGAGAAGGGGGAACAGAGAGAAGAGATTCACTCCCCAAATGGCCACAAAGCTGAAACCAGGAGCCAGGAGCTTCTTCTAGGTTTCCCATGTAGGTGTAGGGACCCCAAGTACTTGGGCCATCTTCCTCTGCTTTCCCAGGTGCCTTAGCAGGTTACTGGAGCCCGAGTAGAGCAGCCAGGACACAAACTGGTGCCCTGTTTGTATGGGATGCAGCCACTGCAGGCTGGTGCTAAACGCCCTTTGCCACGGTGCCAGCCCCAATGTATTTTCTCAATGGATAGATAGTATCCCATCAGATGATTGTAGAATTATTTAAAGGAATCTATTATAATGATTTTATTTCCAGTTTTTAATATAACCTGTGCTTTAATGAACATGTGTTGCACATGCATGTGTATGGATTTGTTCAAGTGACTTAAACTAAATTTCCAGAATTAAAATCTAGGTTGAAAGCATTCCCTTTCTCAGATACGACTGTGAAACAGTTCTCCAAAGACCTTTCTGTCTTCACATTCCGTGGACATCCTGTCCGTGTCCGTGCTGTCCCACATTACATCAAGGCCAGGCAGCACCCGTCTGTTATTTTTGCATTTCTAATGTGTTGGCCCCAAGTTGTATCACTGTCACCTTTCTTTTTCTCATTCCTGTGACAACTCGGAAGCCTCGCTCAGCAGCAGCGTTTCTCAGCATTTCCCTCATCAGTTCACAGGCACGCTCTCCACATTATGATTACTGTCATATTTGCTGCCAGTGTTTTTCCTTTGGTTTATAGTTTTTAAAAGTGATACTTTCATTCCTCTAGTTTGCATTTTTGTGTAATAGAATCTCTTGCCATTGTTATTCATGTGTTTGTGATTTTGCTATCATGTTTGATTTAAATCTTTCCGCCATCTGGAATTATTTTGTAATTTTGTGATGAAAGTATAAGGATATAATGTAATTTTAATGCAAATTCTGAAAATTTCCTGGCATCTGTCAAGAGTGCCAGTTTGTGTTGCCTGATCGTTGTAGTAGGCAACGGAAGTTCTTGTCCGGGAAGTTATTTGAAAAATGGTAGTGTTAGAGTAAAAAAATAAAAGTGAAGGCAAACCAAGACAGACTCTGGGTGAGGGGCGATTAGGAGATGCTTGTTTTTCATACAGCAGATGGTCTACAGGTAGCGTTTTAAAGAATAACAGTGAGTCAGAAAGGGAGGGTGGGTGCCTGTCTCAGTCTCTTGATTCCTTACAGTGGATCCTCAGTTCAGCAGAGGCTGGGGAGACTGCTCCTGTGCAGAGGGCCGGGCAGTCAGGCCTCTCCTGCAGACTTGGGCCCAGGCCCCTCCCACAGGCCCCGCCCTTCCCACTGTGGCTCCGGGGTCCAAGTGCAATGAATGAATTTAGGAGGGCGTGGGCCTTCAGACCCTAGCAGGGCATCAGCCCCTCTTGGAGCACCTGATGATGTATGGGGGAAGCCCTGGGGTACTGCGGTGCCATCGCTGTGCAGTAAAGGGGCCAGGCTGGCTAACATTTGCTCCTAAAAGCAAGTAGGAGAAACTGTGTTTTCTCTAGATCTGCAGGCAACTTCAGAAATGTACATAGAAAGCAAAGGTTTTATCAACACACACATTGTAAATATTCAGTGCACCAAGGGAAAGTATGGAAAAAAAAAAAAAACCTTCCTAAGACTTACAATGTCTAAGTTTCTTAAAATAACCTGAAAATTTGGATCACTGTGAGGCAGAATAAATAATGTAGGTCCTATTTAAAAAAAAATAAATAAAATAAAGTCCAGGGAAGGCTCCTCTCTCCTGTTATTCTAAGGAAGAGAGACCATGTAAATTACAGATGAAGCCTCACTAGCTTCAGAAACACTAACTAAATGCCTTTCCTAGCCAGAGAGTTCTGTGTTCTTAGAAAGCTAGCTTGCAGCACCATCCTCAAATGTCGGTGTTGAAAAGAAATGCAGATGGCTACGTGAAAAGGACGGAGCAGTGGTTTGTCAAAAATCAGTTGTGATGAAGGCTTAGTGTCATTAGCTTGAAAGGTTGGCTGGACTTGTATTTATTTATTTTTCAAATAATGATTACATGGTTGATCAGGGTGGGAAGAATCAATGCTTAGGGGAAATTGGGTGGGTGTTCGCCCAGACTGGTCTGTCCTCAGACCTGACCCACATGCGTGCTGGTGGGTACTATAACCTGGTGTTGTCTGGGCTATCTTGCCTTGCTTCTTGTGCTCTCCTGCAGGGTCTGCATCCCAGTGAAGGAGTTTCCCAAGCTTCTCCATCAAGTCTCCTCCCAGTGACAGTTCTTGTGCACATCAGTGGGTCGTTGGCCCAGGCTGACTGTGTCCACCTCCTGTCCTGGCAAGAACAGTGGCTTTGCTCAGCCACACCCATTCTGGTTCTTTGGTTGTTGTAGCCCAGCGCTACCTGGTCCATGCCCAGACACAGTTTTCACAGCATGAGTCAAGACCTAGTCTGGCCTGTTCTATACCCAAACTGGCTCTCATGAGTACCATTGGGGGCTGGAGTTAAGCCCAGTCTGTCGCTCCACTTTCCCAGTGCACACCCATGCTGGTGCCATGTACAGCAACACCTGCTTCCCCCAGTCCTACTCTTGTTCTCACCAGTGGGAACCCCAACCCAGCTGGGGCTCTCCCTTAGCTCCCCAGCAAGGCCTGACCCCATCTGCAGTTCTAAGAGGAGCCAGAAGATTGCAGTTCCACGGGGTGAGCCCACATTGCCCCCACAGGATCTGCTATCAGATCCACTCCTCCCACTCTTGTTCTCCCCTCCAAACCACGTTGGTGTCGGTCCCTTGCATACATACACATGTCTTGAACTTAACAATGGAAGTCTCTCAATTGTAATTCCTAACCTGAGCATAAAAACCACAGGTCATCTCTCACTACCACTTGTGTGATCCCATCATCCCCCTGTAAATCAAGACACTCTGTGAGGGTGCACCCCCAGGCGGCCTGAGGGGCTTTACCCAATACCTTTGGCACCAGGCCCTGCTGCTACCGGCATCCATGAAGGTCAAAAAAAGCGTAACTTCTGGAATGGGGTGGTCCTGGAGGCCTACCGAGCCCCCTCTCCCGTGGGAGCCCATGTGCTCAGCTGCTTGTACCTGTGCCGGTTGGAAAGCCTCCAAGCAGGGGGTTGTGAAGAGTAATCCACTGCTATTTAGATAAAATGTACATTATGTGGACTTGTCAAGGAGGGCAGATGAATACTGCTTTAGCAAAGTGCTCTGGCATTGTGCAGTTTTCAAATTTCTGCATCATGACATCTTGAATCATTTGGAAGCAGCAGCAGGTTCTTAGAAGGCCCCCCTCAGGCACCTTGACCTTTCATGCTTCTGGCAGCATATCAGCTTGCTGTTTCTCACTTTTTCCTTTGTAACGAGTGTCCCACCTAAAACTCCGATGGCGTATCCCTGCTGCCTTGTAGAGCTGTGTTGCAAGGTGCAGCCTTGAGGGCTGCCTGTTCTGGGTGCTGGACAGACTAAACACTTTGTAGAAATTCAATGCTGAGTTGCAGGCATCGTGATGCTGCCGGTTGGGAGGCAGCATGCCTGGAGTGGAGTCCCAGCTCTGCTTCTGATCATCTTGCCACTCATGCATGATCACCCAAGTGCTTGGGCTCCTGCCGCTCACGTGGCAGGCCTGGGTGGAGTTTCAGGCGTCTGTGCTGTGTTTCTTGCAGGCATATGGAATGAACCAGCAGGTGGGCCATCAGACTCTCCTCTCTTCCCTGCCCCCTCCAGCTCCCCACGGCCATTCCCTGTCTTCTCCCTTCCAGATAAGCAAAGCTTCTAGAGAGTACTGTCTTGACCAAATTGTACTTAAATCTGTTGTAAGAACTTAGCTTGAAGACTAATGGTTTTTGGTGTGGCACGTTCACGTGCCCGACGTGCACAGTCACATGCACTTACTGTGACTTAAAAACTCATCCTTGAGCTGCACAGCGAATGCCTTCCACAGAAGCAGGCTTTCTTCTTAGGTGCTGTCACTCTGCTGTCGCCAAAGAGAAAGCACACAAGTGCCTCCCCGTCTCTTCCCCACTTTTGTAGCATGAGATGTTGCTTGTTCGCACTGACCCCACATTGTCGTGAATTTGCCTGTCCCTCTGGATAGGGAGACCTGAAGTTGCCCAAGGACAGTTTCCTGCTTTGCTGTGTGTCCCTGTAGCCGTTTCTCCCCATGAGACGGCCATATGTTTGAGCGTGCATGGTCGCACAGCGCAGAAGTCTTCCCCCATCTCTTGCTCTGTCCTGGCGGGGGCAGTTCTCAGCTCCTCCTCTCCCCAGAGCCCAGATAACAGCCCCTTGCTTTGGTCCTCACTCATCCTGGATCTCCTCTGCTTCTTGCTGCTGCTGCTTCATTCCCCACCTGCTCTTGCTGGTTTCTCTGGCTCCTTGAAGGCATAACTTTTTAGTGGCAGCATCTTGAACTTGGGCTGTTTTACGTCCGTGCCTTACTGCAGTTGTGCCCAGCGAGTCGCTCCGACCATCCATGGGTCATTGGCTTGCTGTGTGTCCCTGTGCTCTCTGCACAAGCCCTTTTCCCTGCTGGCCTCTTCCTCCCTTGACATGCAGTCACTTACAGCTCGCCTCGGTTGCTCTGCAGAGCAGTTCCTGATTCCTTTGGCCTTCCTTGCTGCTTTCTGGCTGGAAACCCTGAGATAATAGTGTGTCTCCTTTCTCCTTGAGCCAGTTCTTCGTTTCCTCGACAGCATTGTTTCCCTGAACTGTCCATCAGATTTTGTCCTTCCTGTTCTCTATGGCATCTTAGCCCATACCCTTACCGCTGTGGGCAGGACTTCTCCAGGCTCTCCTGTTGATCTCCTTCTCACCAAGTCAAACTCACCTGTAAATGGAGTTGTCTGCTGCATGCTAAATGCACCTTCTTGAAGCACTTTTTGTATTCCACCATCTCTGCAGTGACTTAATCATTGAGATCTGCTAGAGCTGAGCTGATCTGGAGCAAACAGTTTCCTCCAGATCTCCCACTTGGGTGCAAGGAACCAAGGATCTTGGCCATCTTCCCACTGCTTTCCCGTTCATAGATAGTTGGATGGGAAGTGGAGCAGCCAAGACGAAAAACAGTGTCCATATGGGATGCTGGTGCCACAGGGTGCAGGAGTAGCCTGTTGAGCTGTGGCCCCACTGGTTGAGAAAGTCCTTGCCATTGTTGTAAGGCCTGGCCTGCAGCCGGCCAGAAGGTCCCCAGCCTGATGACATGAGAGTATGGTAAGAACTCCGGTGCCGTTTGTGTTAGAGAATGTCTGATCAGTGATTTTCTCAAGTTGGCCTAATTAATTTTTGGGAGCCACCTAATAGAGTTTTTGTTTTCCATTTGTTTTAAGAATTCACTTTTAATTCATGATTGTCCTTAAAAAGGCATAGTTCAAAATTAATCTGGAAAAAGGCTGTTTTAACTAATTTTTCTCTTTCCTTTTTTTTTTTTTAAGCCTTCATTCCAGATCCCCCCGAGATCTTGAATGTGTCTGCAGATTTCTCAACCTCCACATTATCTCTGCAGTGGAATGACAGGGGCTCCGTCACTCCCCACCGCTCGGCTGTCACCTGGGAGATCAAAGTGCTCCGGAAACAGAGTTTGGAGCTCGTCAAATTAGTAAGTTCTAACAAACGTAGGAATTTTTTTTCCCTATGCCATTAAAATAATAAAAATAATAATTGTTAAAAACATTTGAAAGGCTGTGTCAAACGAGCTTTTGAATTATTCAGAGAGTAATCAGATGTGATTTGAACATCACTTGTTAATTATGTATCACGGTAATGCACAACTCTTATTAGAGGTTCAGGAAATGAAGGGAAGGATAAGCCACTTCAACACAGTATTTTCTTTTTCTTTGTGCATCTGGCCCAGCCTTTGAACAGATTATTCATTTGAGAGACAGAGAACTCCCCAGGATATGGGGAGGTGAAAAAAATTTATATAAATCTGTGGACCTAAGTGTATCAGACCCTGAAATAATGTTGTTGAGTTTAGTGCCTGCTTTTCCCTCTCAGATACTCAGAACCTGGGAGCGCTTAGTTGCCTGACGAGCTGTGTGTAGTATGCTCTTATTCTAAGGGATGCCGAGGAGCAGTGTCGCCAAGTGTGACATCTGGTCCAGAGCAATTTTGCCTTTAGCTTTTCATTCATCTTCCCTCATAGATGTGGAGTAGGCATCATTATAAGAGCATCTCAGATTTTACAGTTTATTTCCCTGATTATATTCTCAGATAAGATAGTAAACACAGTTATTTTCTACCTAGAGTCATTACTGTTTGTTCTTTTTAGCAGCGTAATTGTATTTTTCCTAAAACAGCAACCATCATTGCAGTTTATTACAATCTTATACAGTTTTTGGTCATCCTAATTGTTGCTATTATTTCAACTGAGAGTTTCTTTAAAAAATAGGGAAGATCTGATGGGAACCATGGTTCAGCTCGGTGGACTTGTTGCCTTTCGGCTTCTGTAGAGGGTGGTTAGGGATGTATTTTAGGTGTTCTCTGCCCTGTTCACTGGCTCCAGACAAGTTTATTTGGTGGTGGGAATCTGGCTACCAGGGTCCCAGAAGCTGAGTAGGGAAGGGGCAGCGATGCCCCCATATCTCAGCAGTCCCCTGGGTTTGCAAGGTGGTCTCCATCCTCAGCTCCTCTGAAGAGTGTTCAATCCAGAGGTGTTCGGCTTCAGTTTTCCAGGACCCTAGTCTCCATTCTTCTGCCAAGGTGAACATGGGCGGTCTCTTAGCAGCAAGGGGTGTAGAAGATGTGGCTTTAGGAAAGGCCATCTTCTGCGTTGAGCAGTCCTTCACCTTGCATTTCCAGGCTGTCCTGGGACAGCTATCGCTGAACTCCTTGATGTCTCCGTCATAGGAGCCAGGTCATATCCTAGCTTTTCACACCAGAGTGTCAGAGTGGGTTCCGCTTGGCCATCCTGCTTTCAGGTTTCTGAAATTTTCGTGTTTCTTCAAACCTTGAGTTTTTGTGCTTGAGCATCGATATGGATTTCCTAGGGATCATTTGTCGTTGGTTTCGAGGGCAGCGAATAGAGACAGGGAAGCACGTTTGTGGATTATCTTTAACCAAATGTCCCGAAGCATTTTCTTGCCTGCTTCTCACAATTGAGATTAATACTTTATAGTCATTATGAGATGTATATTTAAAAATAAAGTTTAAAATACAGGATGCTTATGTAGAAAACAATTTTGCTGAAATTGTCCTCCTTTCTTTGACTTTGATTCTTGGAAATACAAACCCCTGATTTTTTTTTTTAACCATGAAAAAGGATATCAGACAGTGTCACATTTTGTTGTATACTATATTTTTAATCAGTCTTTATTTTCATTTTATTTGAAACCAGACGGAGGGAACTCTCCAAATTTCTCCAAGCTACTAGGGCTGAACCAACCCAAAACCAGGAGTCCAGGGCCCCACCTGAGCCTCCCACATGGGTGGCAGGAAAGAACTTGGGGTGACACCTGCTGCTTCCCAGAGAGCTCATTGACAGAAAGCTGGATTGGATGTGCAGCAGCCAGGACTTGAACCAGGCACTGCACTGTGGGATGTGGGCATCCTTTGCACTGAGCCAAGCACCACCCTTTACCATATTTAATATTTTGAAGACCCTCATCATCTTACCTGCTAATACATATGTAATAGGACCTACCTCTGTAGTGAACATGAATGAATCCTGTTAGGCATTAAAGAAAACAAGTGTTTTTACAAAAGGACAAAGCTTTAACTTAGCTGATAATTGTATAGTTTACTATTTCCTGGTCCTTGATGAAAGCTGAACAAACTAGCATTTGGATATTCGGTTTTGTGTTTGTGTTCACTTCTAGGCAACCTACAACACAACCCTAAGTGGTAGAGATAAACTTCATCATTGGAATTGGACCTCGGACATGCCGTTGGAGTGCGTCACTCACTTTGTGACAATCAGACGCTACATTGATGACCTTCATTTCTCTGGTCACAAAGAGTGGAGTGATTGGAGCCCAGTGAAGAACGTTTCTGGTAAGTTTGTATTAGACATTTGTGTGTATGTGGTAAATGAATTAGTATTGTTTACAGGTATGGTTTAATTTAATCTCTGCTTTCTAAGCTGCTGTTGGCTGCCTGAGGGTCACCAGTCACTGCCAAGCCCACCCTGCCAGGAGGCATTGATTTAAGTAATTGAGGTAGACTGCACAAGTCTGTCTTTGAAGAACTGAGCAACTGGGTACATATCCAAGTTGGGAAATCACTGTGGTGGGCACTGGAGAATAACCAAAAATTGTATGTATATGGTGATGAGATAAAATCTACTTTAAAAATGATTATAAGAGGTGAACATTTGGCCTAGCAGGTAATCCAGTTGGAGTGCTGGAGTCCAACATTGCAGTGCCTGGGTTTGGCTTCCGGCTGTGTTCCCTGGTGCAGCTTCTAGCTGATGGGCACCTTGGGAGGCAGTGACTGAAGTAATTGGATTCTTGCCACCCATGTGGGAGACCCAGGTTGAGCTCCTGGCCTGGCTCTGGGTTCTGCGTGCACTGGGGGAGTGAGCTGGCAAAGAACATCTCTGTGCCTATCTGCCTTGCTCTCTGGTTCACAATACAGACCTGCGAGGCTGCCAGAGGTATTGGTAGACCAGGCAGTCCACTGACACACAAGGCATCATCTGTGCATTAAATGAAAGCCACAGGTAGAATGTTGGCAGTGTGGGGCAGGGACAGGACAGTCATGGACAGTCAAATGAAGTCCTGAAAGAAGTTGGTGAGTGCCTTAGGGAGACCACTGTCATAACTGTGTAAGAAGTGAAGGAGAGGAAGGATGGACTGGAAGCAGGTGGGTCAGTAAGGAAGGCACACTGGCAGTGAGATGAGGGGTGAGAACATGCAGCGAGCTGGAGTCATCAGCCGGGACTGTTCGACAAGACAGGAGTAGAACCAAAAGCAGCTGGCTGCTGGCCGCGTTCGCTGACACTGACAGTCTGTGAACCACCAGGCAGAAAGGGGAGCCTTCTGTTTTATGTGGCAGTGACTGGGCAGTGAGGCTTAGAGGGAGCTGGGGCTGGAACGGGGCCTCCAGGTGAGGAACTGTGCTGCGGGTGTGGACTAGTGCATCCTCCACGTGTACATGTGTATGACGTGTTTGCTTCCTCCTGAGGTCGTAACGTGTGGAGAGAGGTATGGGGGCCAAGGACAGTCAAGAGAACTATAGATGGTTAAGGATGGGGTGCAAGAGAGACCCATAGCCAGAGGGTTACGGCCCAGGAAGGTTTCTAAACTTGCCATAGAGGAGGAATTTTAGAAAAGACAACTTCCCATCGAAGGGGAAGGTTCCTAAGAAGTAGCCATGGAGTTGAGCTGTCTGAGTGTTGGAAGAAGCCAGGTGGCAAAAAGAGTACATGTGTGAAAGGAAAATCGAAATAATGGAAAAGATTGGCTTTTGATAGGAACTGCAGAAGGTGTGACTTTAAACTGTAGAGTAAGGAGTACAGAAAAATTGCTTTTGGAGGTAGTGGAGTACTTGAACATCTGTTTACACCAATGGAAAGTCAGGAATCTTCTCTAAAATAATTAGAAGGAATAATTAGAAGGAATTGAATTAGTTAATGAGTGATTCTTTACTAGTGTGGGTATTTTTCACGTGTCTTTAAGTACATGAACTGGAACCTTGAGAATTCACAGGCTTTAACCTGTGACCTTAGAAGGCAGCCCATGATCCACCTCTGCTCCCCCGCCATCACTCCTTCACAAACAGGTGGAAACACACACACTGCTGTTTCTTGTGTGTGATTTACTGCTTTGAAATCCTGGGGACATACTCCATCTCCTGGGGAGCCATTTGTTAGGAGGTATCTGACAGTGTGTGGGGCATTTCCTGAGCTGGTTTTTCGTTTTTTGTTTTTTTTTTTTAAAGAATGTTATGAGAAATTCTGTCTGTGGAGGCTGTTTTACATGAAAGACTGAAATATTTATGATGCCTTCTGTTCTTTCCAGGGATTTCTGATTCCCCCACCAAGGTTTTCCCTCAAGACAGAGTGGTACTAATAGGCTCAGATGTAACGTTTTGTTGTGTAAGTAAAGAAAAAGTGTTGTCAGCACAGATCGGCCAAACAATTTGTCCCCTGATTCATCTTGATGGAGAAAACGTTGCTATCAGGATCCATAATATTTCTGCTTCTGCAAACAGTGGAACTAACGTGGTCTTCACAACAGAAGATAACATATTTGGAACCGTGATTTTTGCAGGATGTAAGTATAGAGTCTTCAAGAGAGGGTTCCTGTTAACCTGTTTGTCCTCCGTGAGAATGTCATTCATTGGTTCTGGTAGTTAGTTCTGTTTCTTTCTTAGTTCTTTGTTCTGTCACATATATAGTGATAGGCAAAGGCCTCCCACTTCTGCATGCTGTGACATGACTGTGAAGCTTGTTTTCCACCTACCTCTGTGTAACTTCTGTGAATTTGGTGAAGGTTTCGAAACTCCAGCTGCTAATGTTTAAATGCTCACTTAAAGGCGTTTGTCGGATCAGTGCTAGTTAGTCTAACATTCCTTCATCCAGAGTGTTTTGGGAATTGTGCAGATTGGTTTCTCACCTAAATAAGATACGCCTTCTTCAGTAATGAGAGAATTGTAATGATTTTACACAAAATCTCTGAATAGCACAGTGGATCTTCACCTTTTAAATAACAAATGTAAGGGCAGTGGGTCTTTGAAAATCCTGTCGGAGGTTGCCATAGGAGCTGCGAGTCACTTTCCAGTTTGTTGTAATTCCTCAGTTCTGACGCCGTGGGGCCTCTGATGAAACACGCTTGAAAGTTTGACAAGCCTGGCGTGGTTCCAAAGTAAAACACGTGGTGTGCTACATCTTGTGTTGAGGAACATTGCCGGTGGTAATGCTATGAGGGAGAATGCCTGTAATCCTGGCCCCATCGTTTTCCTTTCCCCGTCAGATCCACCCGACGTCCCTCAGAAACTGAGCTGTGAGACACACGACCTACGGGAGATCACGTGCACCTGGAGCCCGGGGAGAGCGACGTCACTGGTGGGCCCGCGGAACACCAGCTACACCTTGTCTGAAAGGTACGGGAGCCGGGCAGCTGGAATCAGGCACAGGAGGCACATGCTGAATGACAGGGACGTCTAGTCTATTTCTAGGAGAAAGATACAAAACACTGAATTACAGTATATAACATCGGACATGCTGCCGGTCCTGTGTGCGGCCACGCTGGGCCATGTGCTTCCTCTTCCCAGCCGTGCAGGGTGCCAGCCATCTGCGTCTGGCTGGGCGACCTGTGACAGCGTTCTCTGCCTTCTGAATTACACGCATTTTCTTGTCTGAGGATGTCACACATCAGTCATCAGAAATACAAACTTTGTACAAAGACTAATTATTACAACTCTGCCCACTCACTTTTTCCTGCTATAGTTTAATCTCCTGTCATTTTGAAATTATTTTCCTTTTAATTCAGTTTTTCAGGAAAGTATGTCAGATTTAAAAGAGTTGACGCGCCTATAAATGAAAGCTATCAGTTGTTATTTCAAGTGGTTCCAAGTCAGGAGATCTACAACTTCACCTTGAAGGCTCGCAACCCGCTGGGGCGGTCAGAGACGGCGCTCTCCGTTAACATCACCGAGAGAGGTAAGGCTGCGGAACCAGCGTCTTCCAGACGCCCCGGGAATGAGGCAGCACGACCTCAGGAATTACTTTTTGTTGATTGCTTTCTGTACAGTTACTATTAGTTCCATGAATCTTATTTTAAAAGCTTTGAAGTGCGTAATTTCAAGTTTTAACATTTTAAAAAGCTTAAATGCAAATTTGAATCAGTCATTTTACCTGGAAACAGTAAGTGGTTTTATCTCACTACTGGTGTTTGATTTCTGCAGTGTTTGTGGCCCATTTGTAACATTTTCACGCTTGTTGAAATAATTGCAGACACCCTGGTAGTTGCAGAAATGATAACTTAGAGCCTCATCAGCCATTGCCCTGCTTTCCCTGTCGGGGACATTTTATGTAACGTGAATACAAATCAGAAGCAGAAATACCAGGAAACGCACGCTGGTACAGTACTGCTAGCCAGGCCGCTGCACCAGACGCGTGGCCCTGCTGGGTTTGTGTGTGTGCATATGCACGTAGTGTTAGGCAGGATACCGCACACACAGGCTCTGTAACCCCGCATCACAGCCCAGACTTGCACCTGCCCCGGCACCTCCTAGGAACCTCCTCATGTTGTCCTCTCTGTGCTTGCTTGTGCACCTGTGTGTGTGTACACACACACACACACACACACACACACACACGTCCATTGACTGCAAGTAACTTTTCCTTGTCACTGTTGCTTTGTCTTTTTGAGAACACTGTACTAAGGAAGTGGGATAATAGGCAACAATTAGAGGTTGGCATTTTTAGGAATAAGGCTCTGCAAAACCATTCAAGTCATCATTTGAATAGTCTCTTCCTTTTTATTACTGATTCTGATTCTTTCCATCAACCTTGTTACTAAATGTCTTAAAGCAGTAAGATGTTGAGCTTTTCAGCCTTCACTCACACAGGGCCGCAGGTGACTGCGTGGGTGCCAGCCCCATGCCTGGCTCTGCAGCCCACAGGGAAATGGCACTGCAGTCTTCTCTGAGGTTGGAGTGGGCGGGCTTCTTTCTACCAAAGGCTGTTTTGTATATTTGTAACATCACTTGCTAGCCATGCCAAAAATCAGCTTGAAAATTAGCCTGCTGTAGCTGAATTGGGTTTCATGTCCCGCCTGAACCGAATGGTTTTGTAGGCCTTGTGTGGCCTGTGGGCTGAATGTGCACCACCTGGTTCCCCACCCACAGGGAGAGGGGTGAGAGGAGAGAGATCTTCCATCCTTTGGCTTACTCTCCAAATGGTTGCAGTGGCCAGGACTTTACCAAGCTGATGTCAGGATCATCATCCAAGTCTGCCACTTGGGTGGCAGGGGCCCATACAGCTGAGCCATCTTCTGGTGCCCTTTCTCAGGCCGTTAGCCAGGAGCTGGGTTGGCAGTGGAGCAGCCAGGACAGGAACCAGCATCCATATGGGATGTTGGGGTCCCTAGTGGTGGTGGCTTTGCTTGCTATCCCACAACACTGATCCTTCTCCACCTGTTGTTGAGACTCACAGTTAAGGGGAGAAAAGGCCGACTTTCCTGGGCTTCATCATCCAGCCTATCAAGTGATAACTGAATGATCTGGTTGCTCTAATTATAACTAAAAGTCAGTTTCATCAATTAATGCTTCCCGTCATCTTTGTTATTTCCCGATGGTTTTTCCTTCAGGTTAGACAGCTGGCTTTTGTACTTGAGTGATCTGGTGTGTGTGTGTGTGTGTGTCTATCTGTTAGTTCCTAATCTAAAGTACTTTGTACATCTGTGGTACTTAGTTTAATCTAAGTTTGTCCTAAGTTCCATTGTCATTGTGCAGACACCTGCCACCGTGCTGAAGTTTGAATGCATTCAGTGTAGAATGTCTGCACCATACCTTCACAACAGCACACACTTCATCTGGCTCCTGTTCCGCCCGGTGTTCCCTAAGTGCGCTGGAAGTTCCTTAGACACAGAGGCAGTGACCTTGCTCCCTTTCAGTGCTCCCAACAGCACACAAGGACCGGGAGCCTGGTTTGTTCGCATGAACTGTGGGTGCAATACTGCCAGTAAAAACTTGGATTCTGTAAAGATTGGACAGGTCTGCACTCCGGTTTTCTCCAGTCTTTATTTTCTTTCATTCTGGTTTATCATATTAGATGACAGCTTTTGGCCTGCAAGTAAATATTTAAAGTGATTAATCTTTGAACAATTGTATTTGCAGTACATCCTCACACGCCTACTTCATTCAGAGTGAAGGATGTGAACTCCACAGCTGTCAGGCTTACTTGGCGATTGCCTGGCAACTTTGCAAAAATCAATCTGTTATGTCAAATCAAAATTAACAAACCCAACTCAGTACAAGAATTGGTGAGTGTGATTCTTCTGCAAAGTTCTTTTGTACCTGTTTTATGTAACACTTGGTTTTCAATAAATGTTAAGCATGAGCTCTCAGTGTAGTAACAGCATTACATCCAGTGTATTGAGTGTTGTAGATGGGTAAGTTTGACTCTGTGCAGAAGGTCTTCAGGTCCGGTGCAGTACCTGACACTTCGCTGGTGCATGATAAATTTGTGACTGAAGGAGCAGTCTTTTCTGTAACCTTCAGCATCACTTAATGGACCAGTTGGCACCAGGTAGTAGAGTGATCTTTAAAACTGCGAAGTGCAGCAATGGGAGCCAGTTCTTCTGCTTGGTAATTAGAAGTCAAAACATGACTTTTTAATACATTTAAAATATTTAGGTTAACTTTAACAACACCATATTGTAATCTGTGGTATATCCAAAATAAATTATATTGTACTTAAATATTCATTTGGAAATGTACCGATTTCTAGCAAGTTGGTCAAAATTGAAAAAACAGTTTGAAAGACTATTTTGTCATAAGCTATTGGGAGCTCAGGTTTTCCTGAGAAAATGTAGATTTGCTATTTTGTTTAGAATTGCTTTTTAAAAATTTTGTTGGATTAGTTGAAGTGATCATTTGTTGACCATTTGCTTCTCATTTAGCACCAAAGAGCTAGAGGTTCGAATTGACATTTTAACAAGGAGACATAAAAACGAAGGCCTCCTCTGAGGGGCTGATACAGCTGTCTAACCCTCAACATCTTCAGGGGTTGATAAATTATTTCACAACTAGGCATTTATGTGTAAGCTAAAATACTACAGTGGTTGAAGTATTTTTGTTATTACAACTGCAAACTTGTATGGATGTCTGGTTAATTTATGATGCAAACGTAAGAGACTTTCTGACCAAGAATGCACGTGTGCATATGTAAGTATTCACCATTCATGATATACGCTCATATGCATATGCATGTCTGTTTTCTAATAGCGGAATGTCAAAATCAGAGGAGTAGAAAACTCAAATTACCTCATTATTGTGGACAAGTTAAATCCATATACAATATATTCTTTTTGGATCCGTTGTTCTACTGAAACTTTCTGGAAATGGAGCAAATGGAGCAATGAAAAACAGCATTTAACCACTGAAGCCAGTAAGTTGCCAAAGGATTTATGGCCCATTGTACACTGTATCCTGAAGTTTTACAACTTTTCTTTAAAGAAAATGTGTTGGCAATGCCTAGTTGATGGGTGCTCAGGTGAATTTAGGAATATCTGCAAATACCATGCTGACATTTTAAATGAGTTTTAAAGTTCTGTGATGCTACAAAAAAACATGTGACACAAGCTCTGGGAAGGGACCGCAAACCCTTGTCTAAAATGTGTGACAGCACTGCAGAGTGCTTGGGAACTCAGACTTGAAACCATGGCGACATTAGAGGGTGACCCTCCCACTCCTTCTTTCTTCTGGGATTTCAGTGAAGCCTCCTATTTAGATTGCCTGTAGTTTTTGTTTTTGGAAGTAATTAGTAACAGAAAAAGGCTTGTTAGAATTTTTATTTGCAGTCTAGAGGTCAGAAATGCTGTGAGCTCCAGCATTGTGGTGTGACGACAGACAGCTGGCTTAGTTAGGATGATCATTTGAAAGGGTAGTCTAAGCTTTAGGAGCCGTTACAGCAAAACCCTTACTTGTACTATGTAGTGCAGTAAATGTAAAACTTCTCGCCCCACAATTACAAAGGAAAAGTGGTAATGCAGCTTTTGTTTTTCTGTGTGAAGAATAGACATGAGGAACTTTTTGATATCTATAAGAATTATTTGTAGCATCAAAAGTGAAACCAGTGCATGGCAACCAGGGATGGGATGTAGTATCGATTTCCTGTTGCTATGTGGCATTTTCTCCTCCAGTGTAGTGGCTCAAAACAGCCAGCTTCTGCGATCTCGCAGTGTGTATGGGTCAACTGGTGGGTGCTGCCTGGGAGTCCCCTGAGGCTGCAGACAGGATATGGGTGGGGCCTGGAGGATCCCACCTGGATGGGGTTCACTTGGCTCAGCAGGAGGCCTTGACATCTCCCCGCATGGTCCTCTCCATAGCTTGTTCCCATATCCTTGGGATGTGTTCAGTTAGGGTGAGCTAGGGGAACTCCGTAGCGCCTTTTATGATGTGAAATTGGAAGTGGCATGACCGTCCTGTCAGCTGCATGCCTCTGGCCACCTAGGGCAGCGCTGGTTCTGAGAGGGGAGCATGGAAAGGCGCAGGTGCAGGATCAGTAGCTGTTGTGGAGACTGGCTGCTACGGAAACCCTGGCTCTGTGAATGAGCTGTGGCTGCCCAGAGCTGTCTTATTTACGCCTCACTGAGAGGACAGCATTATTGCATGAATAAATGGTTCTCATAAGCACTCACTGTGTGTGAGGAATTGTTCTGGTCACCAGAGATACAGCAATGAATAAAACAGAGCTCTCTGCCTTATGACGTCTATAGAGCACAGGGTGATGCATAAGTCAGTTGTTTCTAAGTAAGATATGTGAGTATATGCATAAGAAATACATACACTACAGCATGTCAGGTGGTGATGCCATGGGGGAAAATAAACCCCAGGAAGGGGGCATGGGAATGAAGTCTGGGTAATCAGGTGAAAGGAACTGCAGGTTTCAACAGGGCATCCAGGCAGGAGTGTATCACCGAGGTGGGGTTTCAGCTGATACCAAGGCGGTGGACCCAGGGGAGGAGAGCATGGGGAGGGCACAGGTAGTGAGTGCCATGAGCCTGAGATCTTTTTGGCGTGTCAGAGAAACAGTTGGGTGCCAGAGTGAGAGCAGAGCACATATGACTCCGAGCAGACAGGATGGGGGACAGGCAGCGGGGGACCAATCGGAGGGCCACAAGAGTGCTCAACTGTCCCAGGAGCAGCACGTGTGCAGGGCGTGGGAACTTAGCTCTCCTGTGGCCTCATTTTCCAAGTAGACGCCCCTGAGTGGCTTCAGGTACCCTAGGAAGGAGGGGTCGGGCACCACCAACTCTGTTGAGTGTTCTATTGGCGTGCATGTCATCTGCGTCTCCCAAAACTTTCACATCTCCTTCCTAGTTCCTTCAAAGGGGCCAGACACTTGGAGAGAGTGGAGTTCTGATGGAAAGAATCTGATCATCTATTGGAAGGTAGGTACCTCACTTTTCCTTGTGTTACGCTGAACTGGTGACGTTGCGTGGGGGTTTGGAGCACCAAGGGGCAGGGATTGCCCAGACTGGCTCAGGTTGTGGTGCGGTGTTGTTGAAAATGTTGCCTGGCTCCTAAAATCCCCGCATTCCACTGCACTGCTGCCGATTCTGTCATTGTAATGAGGCTCGTCTGTCTCCACGTTCGTGCATCTGATTTTATGAGGCCTATAAAAGACCAGAGGACTTCCTCTCCCTCCCTGTTGAAGCCCAGTCAGAAATCCACTACCAGAGAGTGCCAACATTCTACAGTTTTTCTTCTAGGAATGGATCATTGGGTCTCACACAGTGTCATATAAATTGGGGTTAATTGTCTTAAAAAAGCAGTTTAGCTGTCTGTTTGAAGACTCATTTCCTTTTATCCAGTGAATTCACTTGGGAAAATCCATATTAAGGAATTGATCCCAGTTATTATGAACAAGAAAAAAATGGGCACAGGTCCACCAGAATTCTTTTAGTATTGTGAAAAAAATGAGTACAACTTAGATTTCATTTATTTATGGAATACTCATAAAATGTCTGTGAAATATGAGGCCACTAAAATGTTTATGTCACCAGATACAATTACAAGAAAAATGAGAAGAAATTGTGTTGTGTATTAAGCTAATGTTAAAAGAAAATCTGGGGCCGGCAGTGTATAGCGGGTTAAGCCGTTAGCTGCCTGTGACGCTGGCATCCCATATGGCCGCCAGTTCAGCCTAGCTCCTCCACTTGTGATCCAGCTCCCTGCTACTGGTCTGGGAAAACCTCAGAGAATAACCCAGTGCTTGAGCCCCTGCAGCCACTTGGGAGACCCAGGTGAGGCCCGTGGCTTCAGGAGCCCATGCCCAGGCCATTGCCCCCATCTGTGCCCCCTCACCCACACTCCATAACTCTGCCTTTGAAATAAATAAATCTTTAAAAAAAAAATCTACCCCCCAACCAGGAAGGTTGAAAGAAATATCAAAATGCAGAAGTATTTCAGAAGTGATAATATGGGAGATTTTTACTCATTTTCTTTCAAAATTTTGTATATTTCCTGCTTTTCATTAATGGATATATACTACTTAAAGGCCATTACTAAATCTTTTCTGGGAAAAAAAAAATACCACAGTTATGTGATTTGCTTTGCGTGGTTATGGTGAAGCAGAGCAATGCTTCTGACCATTTTTGACAAATTTGCTTTGGGGCCGGCATTATGGCAGCCAGCATCCCGTTTGGGTCCTGGGTCCTGTCTAGTCTGCTCCACTTCCAGCCCACCTGTTCGCTTCCTGCTAACATGTGCAGGAAGTCAGAGGAACATGGAAGTCCCAGGTGAAGCTCTCGTGGCCTCCTGGGGTCGTCTCCTCTCTCTCACTTTCAAATAAACAAGTGCGTCTTTTTAAAGATATATATGAATCTTCCAAAATTTTGTTTTTGAAGCTGGAGAGAAACAGTTTGCCTTTCAGTCTTGAATTTCTTTGCGCTCTTGTAGCAAGCATATGTTCAGTGTCACCCCCCGGCCCCCGGGGGTTTTTAGAAAGTCCGTGTTTCCCACTGCCGGCGACTTCGCTGCCTCAGCACTCGCCTCGTCCCTGGGAATGGCTCGTTCCGGCGGGTGGAATAGCTTTGCCCAGCTTTGCAGTCTCTTTTTGCACCTTTGTTATAAGACTGTTTATTTTTCTGCTTTTGATAGCCTTTGCCCATTAATGAAGCTAATGGGAAAATACTCTCCTATAACGTATCCTGTTCGTCCGAGGAAGAAACCCAGTCCCTCTCAGAGATCCCTGACCCCCAGCACAAAGCAGAAATGCAGCTTGGCAGACACGACTACATCATCAGTGTGGTGGCCAGGAATTCTGTGGGCTCGTCCCCGCCTTCCCGAATAGCCAGCATGGAACTCCCGCATGGTGAGTGCCTGCGGCCATTAGTGCGGGGAGTGAAAGCCGGTGGTGTCATGTGCTCTTCCGATCTGCTCTCGTTCCCGTGTGCTCTGCTGCAGACCCGTGTGGGGTGGGACAAGGAGCCGAACGTGCAGTACTCAGCGACTGGCAGACTGCGCACTGGGCACAGGGCTATTGAAGGCAAGCACTTGTCACCGAGTGCTGGGGAGTAACTTCTGCGAAGGAATATCTTTGTTCAAATACCATTTTGGAATACTCTTCAAGGCTATGCGAATTTGTGCCATGTCTGCCAGTCTGTTGCCAGCTCTCAAGCAGGAAAGAAAATCATTTGATTTGGCAGTTTTGTTGATAGAAAATTCTGCATTAATAAGAATTCTTTGTTGGTCACCGTGTCTCCTCAGAGAATAAAGGAGAACTTGAGTCTCAGCTTTGAACAAGTCCCGGTATAACGTAAGAGCCTCTGAGTTCTGCGGTGCACCAGAACTGGGCCCTTCCCTGTGCTTCCGCCGGGATGCCGTGCAGCCTGTGGGCCGCAGCCACCTCTCAGTCACCTGTGCTTTCATTGCCTGCTCCCACTCGGCTGTCCCAGCCCTGTTAGGGTGTAGCTTCCTGTGCCATCCATCCCTCGGGGGGAGGAGTAGTCCTGCCTGAGTCCTCTGAATACCTTTGCAGCTCTTGTCTATGCCAGCTTCTCATTGCTTTTCTTTGTGCTGGCTCATTGTTCTACTAGAGATGGCTGTTGGAGCATCCAGAGGAAGGAATGGGCCAAGCGCCATCCATTTCAGAGTCATGGAGCGCTGCCCAGAACCCACATGGCAGTTCCTGGCAGAGAGGCCCTGGGGGAAGTGGTTTGGCAGGTGTCAGGAGCGGGGGTTGAGCAAGGCGTACTAATGGTCTGGCCAGAAAAAAAAAAAAAACAACAGTGAGCATGCATGGGAAACTAATCTGACGCGATGATGCGTCTCGCTGCTGCCCCAGTGCTAGGCAGTAGCTGTATGTGCTACTCATTTATCATATCAGAAAGGAAGAGACCAAGAACTCCCGTCTGCCGGCTCATTCCCCAGGTGTCTGTGGGCTGGGCCAAAGCCACAATCTGGGAACTCAGTCCAGCTGCCCCACACAGGTGGCAAGGACATGTGACCTTGAGCCATCATCTGCCACCCCCGGGATCAGGAGTAGAACCCGGGTACTCCAAGTGGGGTGCCTGCGTCCTGAGTGGACAGTTAACTGGTGCACCCAGTGTCTGTCCCACAATTCAAGAACCACCAGCCTCCCTTTTCTGTGTGTCGCTCTGAGGGGATCACTCCCAGAGCCCCCCGCGGGGCCCCTAGTCGGCAGCATCCAGCCCCTGGTGGCCCAGGACCGTGGCGTTCCTCAGCGCTGCTCCCATCCGAGGCTCCGCGGCCTTGGCGCCTGTTTGCACTGTGGCTTTTTCATCCGCTTCGGCCAAGATGCTGTTTTCTGTCTAGAGTCTTCAGTGTGCTCTGCCAGATTGTTGTCGTGTTCAGTAGCAGTTGCTTTATGAATGCAAATTTTGTTTAAAAAAAAAAAACCCTTTCTGTGACTTTTTACTGAACCCTTAAATATAAACCAGTCTCAGCGGTTGCTGCTTCTTCCCAGTGACTGTGGGCCATTGCCCTCGCCCTGGTGGGCACCCTCAGCCGCTTCACTGCAGGGGCCGGGCCGCAGGCTCGGGGGGCCGTGGGCAGTGCTTGGCAGCCCAGCAGTCTGGCGGGATGGGGCAGCAGGTTCTGCCTCTCCTAGCCCTGCACTGGGCAGCTGTTTTCCCCACGTTCGTGGCACACCCCACCGTATCCCACATCACCAGGCTGGCTGTCCCTCTGCCCACTGGGGCAGCCGCTTCTGGAGCTGCCACCTGCCTGAGCTCCCCTTCCCATTCTGCTCTCCCACGGCTTCCCTGAAAGAGGCTGGTGTGTGCAAGCTTACCATGTGCCCATGCCACCTGCTCTGCCAGGAGCCGGGGTTCCAGACACAAGCCTGCTGTTGTGGCCCTCACAGATGCAACAGTGACGAAGGAGAGGGTCACACGTGCTCCGGTGGCCCCCAATCCCCCCACCCGTGTGGTCACGTCCCCTCTGGTGCCCCGGCACCCAATCTCCCTATCCTGGACACAGTTGTCACTGCCTGATCCCAGATACTCCTTAAGCTCTGTGAACAAGTGCTGTATGTTAATATAAAACAACAGAGCCATATTTCAGAACCTTGCTAAATGTTTCTGTGGGTTGGTTTTTTAAAAATGGATTTGGCAGGGTTCCATCAGTTTGTGTTTTGAAATAGATGAAAAGGACACATTCGCTGCTCTTTCAGTGTCCTCAGATCCAGGGGACAGAGCATGAGCTCGATCTCGCTGCCGCGTAGTGAGCGCTCTGTCGTTCTAGCCCGTTTGTGTGAGCTGTGCCACTTGTGGTGGTTTCTAACGCCGGTAACATATCCTTCCTTCTTGTTGAAGACAATCTCCAAGTTGAGCAGGCTGTTGGGATGGGCAGGAGGATTTTCCTCACATGGCGCCAGGACCCCAATGTGACGTGCGACTATGTCATCAAGTGGTGCAACTCCTCCCGCTCTCAGCCTTGCCTCATGGACTGGAAGAAAGTGCCTTCCACCAGCAACGAGACCGTGATTGAATCTGGTGAGCTGGATTAGAGTTTTCAAAGGCTACGCCCCACTGCCACCCCTTACACACACACACACACACACACACACACACACACACACACACACTCTCTCTCTCTCTCTCTCTCTCTCTCTCTCTCTCTCTCTCTCTCTCTCCCCCCGCCCCTCTCTCCCCCTCTCTCTCTCCCTCTCTCTCTCCCCCTCTCTCTCTCCCTCCCTCCCTCTCCCCGTCCCTCCCGGCTGGGTGCCTGTGTGGCAGCATAGGCTGTGGAAGGACTCTAATCCCTTGTTCTAGTCACTGCCTGTCAAGGAATTCACACCAAGATGCAACCAGAAGGAAAGAGATTTCATCTAGGAACATTATTAGTGGTAATCAGGAAAAGATGGCAAACACTTTAGACAGCATGGTGCACCTGTGCCAGTGGGCAGTTCAGGAGTGGTAAGACGCAGCAGAGATGGAGCGGAGATGGGGTGCTCCTGAGAAAAACCTCACGATTGCACACAGCCCTTCCTTGACCCAGGGAGAGACTTGAGCATCAATGATCCGTAGCTGTTACCGCTGAGGACGGGGCAGGCTGGCCTTGCCAGGGCTCGGCCACTGAGGGCTCCTCACTCAGCCTGTGGACGCACCTGCCTCATGTTTGCAAGCAGAGGAGTAGTGATGCTTCCCGAGTCCTTCCCTGCCACCACCACCCGCTCCTTGAAGAGAACAAGGTATCCAGGGCCTTTATGCCTTAGGCTCCACCCACAACTTCCGCTTGCACTGGGCACGGGGCTGGTTCACCAACTTCCGACCCCGACATAGAGAGGTGGGCAGTGAGGCAGAGGACAGCAAGCAGCCTGCTGATCGCATCTCACCCAGGATGCTCTTTGCACCTGCCAGGTGCTGTGAGGGCCAGTGCCATTCATTGGCTCAGCATGTGTGGGCTCAGGTGACCGACCAGGGCTGCACCGAGTACAGAGGTGACTGGGCAAAGCCGGGAGTCGTCCCTTTCTGTGTTACCCCAGCGCTCCTCACTAATCCAGGTGCCTTCCTGCCTCCTCCCCTCGCCTGGTGCTGGCTGAGCCTTGTGCAGCTCCAGCCTGTTCTCACCCACACCGGGGAAGGGCAGAGGGCCATCGGTGGTGTAGCCAGAGATGCAGGTTATGGCTGAGACGCAGGGGCACAAGGGGAGCAGGCCGTGTCGTGACTGAAGGAGAATGCTCTGTGCCAGCGCAGACACGGAGAGGAAACCCAAGTGCAGGAAAGTTTGGCAACTTTCCCAGAGTCACAAAACCGGTGTGTCACAGCACCAGAATTCAAATTTGCAGCTACTCGAAGCCTCCCGAGGTGCTGCATTTGTTGTTCCTGGCTGCTGGGCCCCAAAGCAGCGTGGCACACAGGAGACAGATGAGGCTCATGTAGCCCTGCGCCCCTTCAGCCCTTTGCTGCCTTTTATGCCCTTGGCATAGTTTGAAATTTTTCTTAATATTTACTTAGTACTTTGCTAGCACATAGCAAATGTGTAAGAAAAAAACATAACTGGGAGAAAAGTTAAAATTGAGACAAGTTTTTGCAGCTTTTCTTTGGTTAGAGGTTGATGGTCTGTTGTAGTCCACGGGCCCGTGAGTGGAGAGGTGATGCTGCAGCCACATGAGAATGGCTTCGCCCCTTGCCCAGCTCTGCCCTCCTCTCTGCGCCGGGGCCCACGGTTGGTGATGCAGCCCGACACCCAGTGCAGGAGGAGGTTGTCACGGCCGGAGCGTCAAGGCCCCAGACACACAGTTGTAATTTTTTAAAAACCCATTTAGTTAATTTTGGAAGTTGCTGAGAAAGCTAAAAATATTTATTTCTAAAGCAGATATTGTAGTATACTGTACATTAATGAAATTCACTGTGTTCATCTTATAGATCAATTTCGGCCAGGTGTGAGATATAATTTTTTCCTGTATGGATGCAAAAATCAAGGATACCAGTTATTACGTTCAATAATCGGATATGTAGAAGAATTAGGTAAGTTTTTTTTTTTCGAGTTCAAGGTAACATGAAAAATTGTAAGTCAGTAACTTCAAGATTCAATTCTATACGCATGTTTCAGAGGTCTGGTTCTAGCAAGGCAAAGTAATTTGCATGATAAGTTTAAAATTATGTATTTGTTAATTTGGCTAATGGATATTCTACTGTTAGAGAAAATAGTCATGACTCAAATGTCAAGAATATTTCAGTTCCCTTTAAATGTGTTTAAAATAACTGCTTATTTGGGACTGTCAGTGAAGAGGGAAAGCACGGTGAAGCACTACGCCCCACGGGTAGGCGGCCTTCCCAGACGTGGGCTTTGGGCTAACGCTTTGAACTTCTACCTTCGCGCCTGGAGATGCTTTTCCAGTTCTGTGAATTAGTTTCACTGCCAAAGAGCATGAGGTAGTATGGCTGAAGGCTTATGACTAGATAGGGGATAACATTTTTGATTCTCACTTAAGCTCTTCGTAGAGCCCAGAAATTGTGCAGTGACCCCGTCTGCGTCTGTCAGCTCTCCTTGAGCCGTTGGCCTTGTCCTTCACAGCTCCCATCGTTGCACCAAATTTTACCGTGGAGGATACTTCTGCAGACTCAATATTAGTAAAATGGGAAGATATTCCTGTGGAAGAACTTAGAGGCTTCTTAAGAGGATATTTATTTTACTTTGAAAAAGGGGAGAGAGACACATCCAAAATGAGGAGTTTGGAATCAGGTAAGCAAATTGCTAGTGTGCAAATAGTGTTTCTTAGAAGCATCACAAAATAAAGAGCAAAGAGAGTCCTGCCAAAACTGTCCAAAAATGGCAAAAGGAACAGTCATGTTGGAATGTAAGAGCTTTCAGGTTGTGGAATATGCTCCACGGCATGTGTGGTCTTTTGAGGAGTTGCTTCTGAGGTCTTTGTGAAATCCCATAGAGCAGAAGCCATCTATGGTTAACCTTGCATGAGCCCTAGCAAGCCTTTTAAAATGTAGTTTTTAAAAAGTCATCTTGTGTGCCTGTGCCTAGAGGAGAAAACTCGGGGACCGGACAGACGGGCTTCGTGAGCTCGGAAGTCGGACTGACTGAATTGGAGACGCGTGTATCCGTTAAGTCTCAAAACATACAGTTAGTCCCTGTCACTCAGTAAACGTGCATCCAAAGCCCACAGAGTTCTGAAATGTACAAATCATAGGAATGTTTATTCAGGTTTTTGGCTCTTCCTTCAATGGTTGTTTTTGCTGGGAGTCCACTGTCTTGGGAGCTGCGCACCGCGAGCTGATCATCCTCACAGTCTGAGAGCTTTCCTTCCCCTCAGTGACATCTCCCCAGAAGGAAGCAGGGATGGTTATTTAGTGCCTGACACTGGAGAAGAGCCTGCACCAGGATGCTGACCTGGGGGGGGCAGCCTGTGCGAGACGCGTGGCTTCCTGGGTTGCTGAGTTCTTGTTTTCTGAAGCTTAAGGGTTCAGAGGGAAACCCTCAGCTCTCCAGGGCCCACAGGATTGTCCTCGAGTGCTTAGAAAGGTTACCCATGAACCAGTTACCACATGGTGGGTTAGTCACTCTCATTAGAGTCTAGGGAAAGCAATTTCTCATAAAGCCACAAGGAGAAGGACAATGGGGGAGGCAAGAGATCATCAGAAATGAAGTGAGGAGTGTGGAGGTAACACTGAAGAACAATGCTCAGAAGCATGGGGCCGGGGGGTGGCGTACGAAGTGGAAGTGGGTAGTCAGATGTCCTTGAGGAGTAACCGGAGTGGGTGTGTGGGACTAGTGTGAGCAGCAGGTGCTTAAGATGGATCTGGGGCGAATAGAGGGGGTTGACGGGAAGCAGTGTCCCGGAACGGGAGGATCTGAGAGCGTGGACTGGAAGCGCTCGCTAGGCACACAGCACGAAGTGTTGTCATGAGTTCTCAGATGCCTGAAGTATACAAACGGATTAGAGAGAGTCAGGGCCTGCCTGCAAGGGAGAGAATGGCAGCAGAAGTGGCACTGGCACTCGGGTACCAGCAGGGTCTCACCACTGTTGGCTAGAAATGGTTTTCAGACTAAAATCCACTCTGCCAGCCTACCGCCCACCAGGAGAGCAGAAAGGAGACCAGTTCAGCTGGGCAAGTCCGAACGCCTGCTGCCCACTGCCTTTCACAGAAGGCGCTCGGAGGAGTGCCTCACCTGTGGGAGTGGAGTGGGCAGGGACAGGGAGCTCCAGGAAGGTGGCAGCCTGGAAGGTTCCAGTGTCGTGCAGGATGTGGGGTACGGGAACTGGCATGTTACATTTGCCTCCATGGAAAACTGTTGAGAAATCACTGGAAGAATTCGGAATTGGTCCAGACCGGGCATTTGAATCAGCAGGTGAACGAGGTACCTGTGATGATACCCAGCCGTGTGTGTTAGCAGTGGTGCACATTCATAGGACAACGCTGTGAACACGGGGTTCCCTGCAGGTGCCGGTGGCTCTGTATGGACACGGGGCGGGGGGCCAGGCAGGGGTCATGTCTCTCCCTCCAGCACTCGACTCTACTGGCTGAATTGTCACAGGCAGCAACCAGCAAACTCATATTTTGTTACTTGCAGTATGGACATTAGTAACCAAAGAGATGCATAACATAGTTGGACAGTGACAGTAGGGGTGAGAAGAGGGGCTGGTAGGCAGTTGGCTGCTTTCTGTTACTAATGATTAGCCATTCAGTAGTCCCTAATTATTTTAACCATTGCCCTTTTCGGGCTACAATTTCTAAGACTAGAATCCTACATGATTGAGCATTGTCCCAGGTGGTCTGTGATCTTCCCTTTGGTCCATGTCCCTGCTCCCTCTGGAGCATCTGGAGTGGAGTTTGTGTCCTGGCTGTTGCCAGGCTTTTAAACACTGAGGGAAGGGGTGTGAGCTGCCTGCTGCCCTCAGACCTTTCCTGGCAGGTGTGAGCACTGGGCACAGCTGGGAGGTCGGTCATGATACTTTGCTCTCCATGTGACCTCAGCGTGACTGCTGACTGGTGCAGGTGGAACTTGAACGTGGCTCTGACTGGCTCTAGGTCCTTGGCTGGAGTTGGCTAGCAGCCAGACTCTAAGAGCGGGTTTGGCCCGACGGGTGTCAGTAACCAAGCATTCAAAAATGATGTAGAATTTAATATCTTTATTTTAAAAATAGGTCGTTCTGACATAAAAGTTAAGAATATTACCGACCTATCACAGAAGACATTAAGAATTGCTGATCTTCAGGGAAAAACAAGTTACCATCTGGTCTTGCGAGCCTACACCGATGGCGGGATGGGCCCCGAGAAGAGCATGTATGTGGTGACAAAGGAGAATTGTAAGTTCCGTGTTGCCTTTGTGGTGTTTCCCGTACTGAAATGCATGCACAGCGTTCCTAGTGGCTTTCTCTGATGCAGGGAACCTCCCCATTTCATTTGCTACAAGGCCTTGACGTGGCCTCCTGTATGTTCTTGGTAGTGGAAGCTACTTTCAAATGCCTACCTAGAAATGACTTAGGGACTTACCCAATATCTAGGGGGGGTCTAAATTCACGTTGAATTTATAAAACTCTCAGCTACCTTAAAATGTTTTTTACTCAGCTATTCCCATGATTTAAAAAAAAAAAAAAGTCCAGTGAAAGTTAAGAAAAGTTAAGAAAAAAGGCTGTGCTTGGCTGCCTCTCAACAGTGTGGCACTTGAGTTTGACCTCTGACCTTGTCTTCCACCCTGACTCGAAATCCATGCACAGCTCTTGCAGAGTGGACCATGCTGATGCGGCTGCCTCCCATGCGTAGTGACCCCTTCGGTCGTCCTGGCTCCACCTACTGCTAATATGTGATGGCTCAGAGCCGCAGTGCTGCTAGTCTTCCCGCGGTGTGAGGCCCACCCATCCGCCCCGGCCCACGGGGATCGGCCTGAGCTGTGTTAGGCCCAGGGAACGCTGCTCTCAACAACTCGGGTTTGGTTTTGTTTTTTTAGTATATACAAAGTTTACCTTACCTGAAAGGTTGTACATACTCAGTGTGCCAGTGTCCCTGAGCAGCTTGCTTACGTGCAAGTCTGTCCCCTTCAAAATGCTGTGCTAGAGATGTGCTCCGTCCTTCACACTAGGAACATGATGATCTGTAACCTGTGCAATGCTTTCTTTGCAGCCGTGGGCTTGATTATCGCCATCCTCATCCCCGTCGCAGTGGCCGTCTCCGTGGGAGTGGTGACCAGTGTCCTTTGCTACCGGAAGCGAGAATGGTAATGGTGCCATAGGTGCACTGCTTTGTGGCCAAGTCGTGAGTGTTTGGCTGATGTGTTAGAGTCAGTACATCTTTTGAGGTATAATGAGTTAAATATTTTTAATCAGAACTAGAGAGGACTTTCACATTAGGCAAAACATAACAGTATTTGAAGCAGAGTGAAAGCATAAAATTTTCCCTCTAGTTTGTACTAATAACTTATGGCAGCTAAGAGTTTTATTTAAAGTATTCATAGGCATAATATGGCCATAGAGAGCTACAAGGATAAATGTAACTAAATGGTTACATCCCTCCTGCCCACTGTGACCGCTTTAGAAAAACCCTCCCCTTTGGGCCGGTTACTCACGGACTCGGTGGCTGTGCACGGCCCCTCCCCTGGGTAGGGGATGCCAGTGAGTCAGAACATTCAGCTGGCAGCTCCACTAAGTCTGTGTGTGCAGGAACTGCCAGGAACAAGGGAGCAGGATCCTCAAGGAAACTAGTAGTAGGGCCAGGTCCAGGGAGGTGGTCAGGGTAAGGACAGGGAGAGAGGAGTGGGTGTGAGGTCCCCTACTGGCCCTTCTTCTGGAACAAGGAGAAGAGCAGGCAGAGGGAAGCTGGTTAGGGTGAAGGGCAGGAGCTGTCCTGGGGCCAATACTGGGCCTTGCTGGCCTTGAACATGTCCCATTAATGCTGGAGAAGGCAAAATAGCTCAGCAGTCCTGATGACAAGAACAGTTTCCAGAAGGCACTATTCTAGCTGTACAAGTGTCAGCACATTTTGACAACACCTGCCTTAAGGAAGGACTTCAATGTTCCAGACTCACCTTAATGGTTTTTTTGCAGGAATTTTTAAAAGTTTTATTATTAGCTATAATATAAAATAGGGAAATCTCGTTTTGTTCACATTAAGTTTTGTTCAAGATTAACTGCTCCCCCCTTTTTAAATTTAGCACCACAAGCAAGGTGCCTCGCATGGTGTGTGGCTGTAACCTTGGTTCCCCCATGCTTTCTAAGCACTGCGGTAAAACAGCATCCTTGCACCATGGCTGTTAAGAGCAAACGAGAACCGGACACTCAGAAGCTTTACGTCATGGGCCATGCTTGATCCACTTCATACTTTGAAATCTTTATTTATGCAAACAATGCCTGTGTTTGACTTCAAACTTGATTCTGCACTTGCCATTTTTGTAAGATACATAGGCATTGCAGTGTTAGAAATGGAATTAGTCTGGCCGGTGTTCAGGTTGGAATTGCTCCATCGCGTGGAAAGCTTTAAGGAAGGATCGCAGTCCGGGTGGTGCATGTGTCTGAGGTGGTCGCCCAAGTTCACAGGAAGCATCAAAGTAAGTCTGCCTGTTGCCTGAGTGCGAGCACAGTTGCTAAATGTACTTTGTCATTCTTTAAAGGATTAAAGAAACCTTCTATCCTGATATTCCAAATCCAGAAAACTGCAAAGCACTACAGTTTCAAAAGAGCGTCTGTGAGGTAATCCTTTATGTTCTTCCGTTTGTCTTTGAACGATTTCATTTGTCTGTTGTGAAAAGGGTTCAACATGGAAATGTCTAAGCAAAGATTGAGAAAGGCATTCTGCAAAACTATAACAAACCCGGCAGGCGTGAAAGGTTGACTTCTCTGCAAGGCAGAGCGGGGCCAGGGCAGGCTTCCCATTTGCTGGTTCATTCCTCAAGTGCCTGTACCTGGGCCAGGCTACAGGCCAGCATGCCATCCCAGCCTGGGTACTTGAGCACTCGTCTGCTACCTTCCTGGGCACCCTGACGAGGAGCTGGCTGGGAAAAGGAGTGACCTCTCCTGGACCACCTTAGTCTACTGTGTCACAAGGCTTATTCCCTTTTAAATATGTTTGACATTTTCAGGGGCGGGGGAGCAGAGCCGATTTTCTACTCGTTTACTCCCCGAAATCCCACAGCGGTGGGGACGGGGCGTGCGTAGGCCGGAAGCCAGGCCCTGCAGCCTGGTCTCCCGCGTGAGCCCTTCCCTGCTGGCCGTCAGGTGCAGGACAGAAGGAAGCTGGAATCCCTCCCAGGCCTGGAACACCTGTGCCTACCCAAGTTCTAAGATTGTTAAATTGTTTCTACAGTACTCTCCTTTCTACTTCTGTCAGCAAGAGCAGTGATGGGAGAAAAGTCACTTTTCTCTGAGCAGTAAAATCAGATGTTTACTACCAGATGGGAAAAAATTAAAATTTCCCTTTTGTACCACGGGCCATTCCCAGTGGCATTTAGTACCGCCTTTCACTGATGTTTTACAATCCCTTTCTAGGGAAGCAGTGCCTTAAAAACACTGGAAATGAATCCTTGCACCCCAAATAACATCGAGGTTTTGGAAAGTCGATCCACGATCCCTAAAATAGAAGACACTGAAATCATTTCTCCAGTGGCAGAGCGCACCGAGGAGGGTGCGGAGGCAGAACCTGACAACCACGTGGTCGTGTCCTACTGTCCGCCCATCATCGAGGAGGAGATCCCGACCCCGGCGGCGGAGGAGGCCGGAGGGCCTGCGCAGGTCGTCTACATCGACGTGCAGTCCATGTACCAGCCTCAGGCCACGCCCGAGGAAGGACAGGACGCCGAGCCCGCGCCGCCGGGGGCAGGCTACAAGCCACAGATGCGGCTGCCCGTGAGCCCGGCCGTGGGAGAGCTGGCTCTGGAAGGGGACTTGGACAAGACTGCAGGTTACAGACCCCAGGCCAGCGTGAACACTTGGAATCTGGTCTCCCCGGACTCTCCCAGATCCACAGACAGTACCAGCGAGGTGGTGTCTTTCGGAAGCCCATGCTCCATCAATTCCCGGCAGTTTCTGATCCCTCCCAAAGACGAAGACTCTCCCAAGTCCGGAGGAGGAGGGTGGTCCTTCACAAACTTTTTCCAGAACAAACCAAATGATTAGCAGCATTGCCCCATTACCTGGGTCTGTCTGCCATCTCAATAAGCTCTTCCTGCCAGTGTCGGCACGCTGGCACTGGGCATGCTGGGAGGGATCCTGTGCGGCGTCCTCCGCGAGGCCAGCTTCCACTAAAGTCTTCATCTGCTTGTCCTGTAGTCTAAAAGCCAAAGCATAGCAACTCGGAACCCTCCGTCCACTAAGCTCGAGATGTGGAGCGTTGGTAAGTGAGCCAAAGAACTGACATGCCGCCATCTTCCAGAAGCGATTTCGGGCTGAATCCATCCAGTGCGTCCATGGCACCCGCTCTCTGTGCTGCTGGTCACGGCCTTCTGCTGGTGGAGCCCTGGAGTTGCCAGCGATGTGCAGGCAAGGGGGCCCAGTGTCCCAGGCTCACACTGCTCAGTGGCCTGACACTGACTCCATCCTTGACGAAACCAAGCACAGATTTTACGACCTGTAAGATGATTCTCCTCCAGCCACCGCATTTACAAAAATTAATGATTAACATGGTGATAGCTTTATTTTTTTAGTTTTGTTTCATCAAGTATGCTGATTTCTGTGCCTACTGTATAATGGTTACCAAACAATTGTCTCAGGGGTGCAAACTTGGAAAATGAGTGTCACACTGTCCAGCCCAGATTGGAATCACATTTTCTTGCTTTGCTAAGCTGTGTCAAACCTTGTCCATGTTTTTAAGATTTCAGGCTAGCTTCTGTTAGTGCAATTCATTGCCCTGGTATTTCAAATTTAAACTTCTAGGTCTGAATATCCAGTTTATTTTTTAACCCATTGTTTTTATGATAGTTCCTCAATCAGCATGTTCGTTTACTCTGAGATGACTACTAAACAATAGCGAGCGACATCGGCTGCCCACATTACTGATTGGCTTCAGTTCCTCCTGGGAAGACTGCCGTTGAACCTGGCCCCCGAGCTCTTTGACACCTCCAAGCAGGTGCATCTGAGCACCTCAGTACCTTTCAAATGATCATTAGTTAAAAACCCATCTAAAATTAAAGTAGGAGGGAGAAGGCTTCCTTCGGGAACAGTTACTCAAGGGCTATTTCATAGTGCACGGCCTTCACTCCATCTACATCAAGCACCTGGCTATGTTAGTGGAAGACTCGCTGACCACCAGGGAAAGAATACCTCAGCTGATGATAGAAATGAATTTAGATGGCCTGTATTCCAGGAAACCGTGGCCACGGCTGCAGAGGGGAGAAAGGCCAGGCAGAGCCGTGCAGGGGTTCTGAACTCCCCTTGACACCAAGTTGGAGGGGGAGGGGGTGGTCACTGCCTCGTGGGCCCCGCCAGAATTTAGTCCCAGCCCTTCTGGGCAGCACCCTGGGGTGGCTCAGAGCCAGCCCCGCCCTCCTCTGCTCACCGGGGTCATCGCGGGGCTCCACGAGCCAGTCAGCACCTCCCGTGCCCACCCTTCTGGCTTGTTCCTCACAAGTTTTGAAAAGTACAATGAAAACCTAAACAGTGTAGCCTCTTACCTTCCCCTCAGGTTGTCTACTTAGTCTTTTGATAGTTAAAAATGCTTAAAATTTTGAAATAATCTAAGCACTTTAAGTGGGATCTATCCTCCTCCCACCCCCAGCTTGTACTGTGTCATTAAAAACCATATTGTAGAGAAAACGGCAGAGTGGCGAGGGATACAACCTGGTCGGGCACTCAGTGTGTGGATCCCTTCTCTGCGAGGATTCACCTGTTTCCAGGCTTTGTGATACAAGGATCTGTGCAGTGAAGAAAATTACAATCTGTTCTAATTGCATAATCCCGCACAGTCCCAGGAATGAGGAGTCCAGCAGAGCCGTCCCTTCCTTGGGCTTCCGCCACAGCGCTCGGAGCCGGGGCTGCCCTCCCCCTGCCAAAGCATGCCACTGTCAGTCTGCTTGCCCTCAACTCATGCCCTGCTCCCTGCTGAAACTCAGATCCCATACTTCATCTCTGTAGGGTCAGGATGACCACAGGAGCCGCACCAAGCAAGTGCACGGGAAAGGGTCCTGAGTGAGCACCCTGCCGTCCGACCCGGGCAGTCCTACCTGGAGCAGGTGCCCAGCTGCCCTCCGAGATAACAGCAGGGCCACTCGCCCTCCCTCGGAGCGCCGCACACAGGGACCCCTGGGTTAATGAGGTGTGGAGTCTTGCTTTAAGCTTGAAGAATGAAGCTTAGACCTGAGGCCAAAGCCAGTTTCCCCACCTTCCGCCTTTGATCAGTGGTGGCCAGAGACCTCGGCGACCTCTCCACTGCACATGGCTCTGTCGGGTGCTCAGGGCACGGGAAGGAAGATCCTTTGTCACAAGTGCAGTTGTGCAGGACAGTGCCGAGTGCACCGTTGTCTGCACGGCCAGCAAAGGGTTCCATCCCATCAGAGTGCCCTCCTCAAGGACCCAGGACATGTCCCTCCCAAACACAATGATTTTCTTATAAAACACATGAACTCTGCTCTATTAATGCAAAATTTTCAAAGATTTCTCCCTAGCCCTTCCTGCCCAAGAACATAATGAAGAAATCCCTCTCAACAAAAGCCATTGCCAACATTCTAAATGTCTAAACCAAATCCCATGTCCGTCCAGCAGCCTTGGACACGGGATCCCTGCCCTTAGAACCCGTTTCCCTTACAAGACAGCTAATCACATTCTCCCTGTGAGGAGTGGAGATTCTGGGGCCCGTGACAACTGCCTTTCTTTTCTGAGGACTCAACATTTTTTTTTTTTTTTACTGTAAATATTCTCTGGAAGACTTTTTTGTTGTTGTTGCAGAGCTGAGCACACATGCGCAGTCTCGGCATTCTGTGTGAACCTGCCGAGCCCTGGCTTTGGGGCTGTAGCCCCCAGCATCCAGACACTGCGTTTCTCTGTCCCTGGGACGGGGTGCTCGCTCAGGCCCCACGGCTCACAAACAAGCGGCCATTTGTGGGGTGCTTAAAGGAGGAAGTGTCCACCTCACCTTCCACACCAGCATCCCTTGCATGGCTGCTGGAGCGGAAGCGTTGTTGCACACTCAGCAGCTAGAAAGTCACACTCGCCCAGCTTCACCCAAATTGTATTCCTGTCATTTCGCACTTACCTTTGTACTGTCCGTATCTTAAAAACATCCCAGCCCTTGCTGTATTTTGATAACGTGGAGTCAGTTAAGTGAAGTGGAGGAGACAGACACAGGGCTCTTGACATCAGTTTTCAGTGTCCTTACGTTAAAGGAGTCCTTAACGCAGCATGGTCCCAAAGATGTCATCTCAAAGTGCTCTATTGCTCAGGCACATGATCTGAAAAAATTATTTTGTTGTTTAGGTTGCTGTTTTCTACTTAGAATTATGTTACAATTTATGTCCCTTTTATAAAATGCCCTTTGTCGTATCCTAAAAGTATAAAATTAGGCACATCAAGAACAAACCAGAGGGTCATTAGCTCCCAAGATGAGGCCGATAGTGACAGCTGAGTGACCAAGTTTTTGATGACTAACACCCCAGAAGGTGGCCGACTCACCGAACTTTCCTGAGATTCTGCCGTGGTCTGGGAGTGTTGGTGCAAGGCCCAGGCGTCCAGCAGGAGAGGCTGCGCGGCCAGGGGGAAGTGTGCACGGCTCCCTCTCCCCCGCCAGCTTCCCTCTCGGTAATTCCGAGTGTTTGCCACTCGTGTCCATCTGCTGGGCGTGCACCGGGATGTGCCTGTACCAGCCAGCGTGTGTCCTGACACAGTGCTGCGCGCTAATGGATAAGTTTAAGGACTCATTTTCTTGATAAAATACTCCTACAAAGCATTTCTTTTAAAATGATATTTTCTGTTGAAACAAAGTTGCACGGTATTAGGTCCATCTTGTCTTATATCCGGAGAGAAACTTTTTACAGAAAGGAACGATTTGTCGCCAAACTTAAAGGACAAGTATCTTGTAGACACAACCTTGGAATATCATTAGAAATGACTTGGCTTGCCTTGGTTTACCTTCCCCTTCATGAATTATGGACCAGGGTAGTTACTAATATTTAAAACTCATATTTCACTAGGAGGGCTAGGTTTAACCCCCCCTCTTTGAATTGGTACTTCTGTTTCAAGTGTTACAGGACCGGACCCCGCTCATGGCAGCACTGAAGACCAATGTCCTAATGCTGTTTTAGAAGTACAACATGCAACTCATCGACTTTGTTCTGTAGGGCACAACTTCAGGGGAGGTGAGCCAGGCCGGACCTTAATGATGCTGGCTTATGAGAGAATTCTATTATTTTCACCCAAGAATTGTGTCCCCACTCCTGTATCAGGAATGTAAATATTTTGGGTTGAAAGTCTCTTAAGTTATGATTTACCTGTGCAAGACTGATTCTAACTGTGAAATACGTTTATGAAAATTGAAAGGTGTTTTATGAGAAAAGTCTTCGGAATGTTTCCTTTCCTGTGCCTGGCTGGAGAGCCACTGTGGCTACAGGTGGGCGGGGGTGTCAGCCACAGCTCGTTGAGCAGGGGCCCTGGACAGAGCAGCAAATACCAACTCACCATCTGGTTGCTGGAACTGATATGCTAAAGACTACAAGATGTGAATAAGAAAAAAAAAAAGATTAATTCCATCTGATAAAATTGCTTTTTAAAAAAATACATTTACATGTGTCTACTAAGGTTGCCTTTGCAGTAAGTAACCAGTTAGAACTTTAAAGCAAATAAACTTCTAATTTAGACTACACTACACATAAGCCTAAAACACTTTGTACACCTACTTGAATGGCTCCAGTTTTTTAAATTTCCCTGTACCTTTCAAATGTTCTTCCCTTTAGAATGACTGTTTTAAATGAGTAGCAGCTGATGAGCTTAGCATTTGTCCTAAGCATTCCAGAGCTGTGTTCTAAAAGATGAAGAGATTTCTAATCGGCGTTACAGCACGGGCAGGCTCTCAGTACACAGACTGGGCTTCCGCACAGTGGCTTTATAGATATGTCTTCCCCAGTGTGTTTCTGAATGTTTCTCTTCATTTTCTTCTTAAAGAAGCTAGTGATTCCTTCCAGTTTTATTTTTTCCTTCCAACATGGAATTTAGGAAAAATGTTAATGAAGTGGTGACTAGAGGACACCCAAGTGGAGGGGTGAAATGTTACATGGTGCCCTGGGTTAGTTATGCTAAAACTCAAAAGGAAACGCCAGTCCTCAGACACATTTCTGTTCAGAATTGCCTGAAAAATTCTGGCCTGCATAAGAAAATATATATCCTAAATTCAAATGCAGGTAGTCCCACCCCTTGGTAAAATAATCAACTTTCCCAGTATTAATGTTTTTACCTTTTACTTGCTGCCTACAAGTCCCTCTAACACTAGGAAATTATGTTTTATGTTCAAAACTGCATTATAGTGAATTACTGTTTACAAAATACACATACTGTGAACAGATACAAGTTTTTGTCTTTTATACAGTTTGTAGAATGCGTGTTTTCTTAAGGTGTTATGTTAATATTTTCAGGTTGTTTTTTTTTAAATACTAGTAATTGTTTACTGCTTTTTTGTTTGATCAGGTGTGTGTAAATGTAGCTCAAAGACAGGAAGAAGCTGCCAGTTCCAGACCCTTCCGTTTGCCTTCTCTCTAAGCCCTGGTTGGTCGGTTGTGATGCGCTGTGCTAAAATCAGGCCTTTTCCCAGGAAGCCTTGACGCATCACATACCGGAAGTAAAACCATCGACCAAACCACACCTGTGCTTCAGTCTGAGGAATCTGGAATTCAGTAGGGAATAAAACTTCACTTACAGAAGTGAGAACTCAAGTATTATGTTGCTGTTAGGATGGGAAATTTGGACATTTCATATCATCATTTCAGATTTTAGTTTGTATCTTTTGGAAAACATGATTATAGCAAGAACATAGAATATAAGTAACCTGTTACTAAGACACCATAAATATAAATCTAGTCTGCCTGTTAACTGATGTTACTTCTGTCTGTTTTTACAACATGCATGTATTTAACGATTTTATCATAGTATTGTCATGGAAAAAATAAATATATTTTCTTACATCTTAACCCTGACAGGTTTGAGCATTACTGCTTGGCGCTGTTTCTGCACTCTCCTATTTTAAGTACTTAGCAAAAGTAGCTTCCATTTTGTCACAGTACTCTTCCTCTAGCTCCTAAGAATTACAGCAGCTGGAAAGCAGTCATCCAGCGCCAGGGCTGTTTCTAAGTTCAAGTCTGTTGCTGTGCCATTTGTACAACCTTCCAGGAAATCAACATTCTACTTACCAACAGAAGGAGACATCACAGTGACAGTGTCCGGCAGCAGCACATGAATCCTGGTCCTTCCGGGAAGGTTTGCCGTTGATGTGCCCTGACAGAGCTTAGTGGTCCTGCAGGGTCACGAATGCATCAGCACCCCCAACTTACTGAGTTCATTCAGACAGGAACACCTCAGTAATTGTAAGATTTAAAGCGATCATCTGAAGTGAAGCTCCTAAGAGGCGAAGGGAACTTCCCCCATCTTAATAAGCCAGGGTAACCCACAATCACACCTGAGCTCTCAACAGGCCTGGGCTTGGCCTGAGAAACTGCAGCTAATTTTAAATTAACTGCGAAACACACATTAGCAGTGCCACACCAGGAAGCTGCACTTGCGGTACGTCAGGTCTCAGTGGAGAACTTGTTTCCCAGATGGTGAATTCGCGACCCAAAATGTGCCACACCATCAGTCTCGGAAACTTCTAAAGGGCCAAAAGAGAAGGGTGAGATAGCCTTCAAGGGGAGGAAGACCAGAGAGACGAGCTCTTTGGAAAGGACAGTTCTTACCATCACACTGAAATGTTAGCATGTAAACTCCTTTACCAAACTGCCGCATAAGAAAATGGTTTGGAGAGCCTAGCGTGGTAGCCAGGTGGCCAAAGTCCTCGCCCTGTATGCACTGGGATCCCCTATGGGCACCAATTTTAATCCCAGCAACCCATCCAGCTCCCTCCCTGTGGCCTGGGAAAGCAGTTGAGGATGACCCAAAGCCTTGGGACCCTGCACCTGCAATGGGAGACCTGGGGGAGGCACTTGGCTTCAGATTGGCTCAGCTCTGGCCATTTGGGGTGGGATTCGTCGGAGGGAAGATCTTCCTCTCTGTCTCGCCCTCCTCTCTGTAGACCTGGCTTTCCAGTCTAAATAAATAAATTGAAATAGTTTAGAATGGTTTACATCTGACCATTTCCCTGCCACTGCAATAACCCAGCAGTAAAACTGAACTCAGCACTCAGTCTTCGAGACCCAAGAAGGTTAAAGTAGTGAGAGGCCCTGAACCAATTTGGGATTACCTTGGAGATGCTTTTTATCCCTGTATGATTAGTCTGAGATTGAAAAAACAAGAAAAGCTTTCCAAGATGATTTTTGGTAAGGCTGTTAAGTGGAAATAATGTTAAAGTGAATGCCATCCTAATATACTCTTGGTCTCATGATCTGTAAGCATTTGAAGGGGAGAGCATTCCCAGTTTCAGCTCAGATTTCACGTTTCCCCCTCCCACTTCCAGCCAGCACCTCCCTGCTGAAGACACCTGCCAGAGACCGAGCCTGGCGCAGGACTCCGCCTTTCTCATCTCATCCCATGCATCCCTCCCTCAGGTCCTCCCCATGCTGGAGGCCACCCCAGGTCAGGAGGCCTTGGGGCAGTGCAGAGCTGAGAACCGGAGGGCTCACCTTGCCCCAGACACACACCACCGTGAGCAGGTAGCCTCCAGGCTGATGGGCTGCCGACCACTGCGGGCCCCGTTGTTTTCCTGTGTCAGCCGCAGCTTGCACAGACCTAGCCCTGACCTGGTCTTACACTTTGTACCTGATCTTTCCTTCCTGAAACATGGGTCCACCTTGGCAACACTGGGCAGGTGCACAGGTAAAGCATGTGTTTGAGCGAGTGCACACCTCGCTCCTTGGGCACCCTGCGGGCTTCCTGGCCAACACCCCAAGGCATAAAGGTCTTCACAGTGGTGTAGACATACCTTAGATCCCATCTCATCTCCCCACACAGCACTAGGCCTGCCAGCTGAGCCACGGGGCTGATCCAGGCCTGGGGCCCATCTTCTCAGGAAATTCCTTCTGCCCTCGCACCCTAGTAGAGACCCTGTAGGCTCAGTGAGGCCTTTTTGGGGTCCCCAGGGCCTTAGTCCTCAGCCTTCACAGCCCAAATGTCCCTCCATCCATGCCCTGTTCTAAGGCCCCATTCTAAGGCAGGAATTGAGTAGTGTCTCAGTCACTGCCCCATTCGCAGAGCTCAAGACAGCACACGCACCTGCCGCATTTCCAGTGCTTGAGCAGTACTGAGCCTCGGAAGACAAGAAGTGGTTTCATGTGTTTGTCTGAATCATACACCTAGATGGTTTCAGAGACATCATCGCCCGGTAGAATCATCTCTCACTAAGGGGAAATGAAGGATCCATTTGACACGGTGTGCTTAGCAGGGAGGAGGTAGTACAGTGCCCTCTTGCTGAGAGTCCTTGCTAAAGTCCACGTTGAATGTAGTTCCCTTGCTGTCTCCAAGGAGATGCACCTGCAGTGGATGTGGGTGAGTGGAGTCTATAACGGTTACAGCCCTTCTGACCCCTGCCTTATTTCCCTATGTCCTTCCAGCTGAAGTGGACAGCTCACTTACTAAGTTCTGATTCCTGACCTTATCTACCCGTCAGGAAGACAGTCTTTAGACTGTCTCTCACCCCACCTCGCATGGCTCAGCCATCCTCTTTGTGGGTAGATAAGCCTGGTTTGTCCCCCAGGCCACAGTACTATCCTATCCTACTCTACCCAAAGTCTCTCTAAATGCTGAAATTTTCTTCCCTCAAGCCAGACTTCTTGAAAGTGCTAGGCTGCTGGTCCCAAATTCCTGCAAGCTTACAACATCACAGTCAGTACAGGGTCCTGACCCCACCACTCCCCAGCAATCACACTAGTCAGGGTTGTGTGTCCATGGCTGGCCCAATCCCATGGCCAGGTCAAGCTTCCATTCAGAGGGCCATTTTCCCTTAGCACTGGGCAAAGACCAGTTCTTCAAAAGGAGATATATTCCAGGTAGACCAAGCAAGGAAAGCCAGCATACAGATGAAGAGAAGAGCAATCACATAATTTGCTTAAATAACATTACATTTTCTTCTTTCCAGAAGTTTTTTTTTAAGCCGTACACACACACACGGTATACATTCTGTTGTAGAACTTGATTCTTTGAGCTTTGAAGGTTCGCAGCTAGCACTGTGATGAGTGGGTAAAACTGCTGCCTACAGTGCTGGAACCCCACATGGGCCCTGGTTTGAGACCTGGATGCTCCACTTCTGATCCAGCTCCCTGTAACTGCTTGGGAAAGCTGTGGAAGATAGTCCAGTTTCTTGGTTCCTTGTAGCCACATGAGACCCTGAAGCAGCCCCCAGCTCCGACTGTCGGGGCTGTCTGGGGACTGAGCCAGCAGACCGAAGATCTCAGTTACTGTCTCCCTCTCTGTAACTTTGCCTTTCA
Source organism: Ochotona curzoniae (assembly GCF_017591425.1). Classification (NCBI taxonomy): domain Eukaryota; kingdom Metazoa; phylum Chordata; class Mammalia; order Lagomorpha; family Ochotonidae; genus Ochotona; species Ochotona curzoniae. Next base: position 17,743,779 of record NW_024465582.1, on the reverse strand, counting down.
GATAAATCTTTAAGAAGATACTTTCCTAGCCATGGAATTATTCTTTGAAATGTTTGTTTATTTGAAAGGCAGAGATGCAGCAAGAGAGAGATGGGATGGGGTGGGGGTGGGAGGTGAGAGAGAGCCAGCTTGCATTTGCTGATTCTCTCTCTGAAAGGCTACACCAGCCAGGTCTGGATCACCGGGAGCCAGGAACTCCACCTGTGCCTGCTGCTAGGCAGGAGCCTGTGCTTCTGAAAATGCTTTTTCTCCTCCACTAGGAGTGTCCCATCTCCTGTCTGCCCAGCAGGTCACTGTGCCCACTGTGAGTCGAAGACTCGGGTACATCGCCCAGAGAGCCCTACACCTACAGCAACATTCCTCCCCACTGCGCCCTCACACACCTGACTTTGACCCTTTAGTGCCAGGACATACCAGAGGAGGGGTATGAGCAAGAATGGGAGTGAGGTGGAGGAGGGCAGCCAGCTCCTGTCACAGCGCACACCTGGCCAGGGTCAAGCAGTGGTCAGGAGGCAGAGGCCACTACCTCTCATCACTACCAAGCAACACAGCACGTAGGACAAGCCATCTAATGCAAGGCCACAACGGCTGACTCGCTCCCCCCCCCTCAGTGAACCTCAGAGTGCAAAGCCACAGACCTCCACATGGCACACGGCAAGCCTCCTGTGCTTTCTGTTGATTTCAGCTGGAGTTATCAAACACAGACAACTTTGCGCGTTTTAGCCCAAGGTGAACCCAATGTTCAGCTTTCCCAGTAAATTTCAGGGATCCACCTGGAGGCCTGCGGGTCCCTAGACTAGATTCTGAGCCTTCATTCTCAAGACCCACAGCAGGAATAAACCATTTGGTCAAAGTCAAGGGAACCACAATCCCTTTAACCTCAGTGTTTTAACCAAAACTGTTGTCCAGAGTCGATCAGAGTTAGGGTCATCACTCCAACCATCCAAAAAATAAGATGACAAACCAAACCAGATAACCCTCTTACCAAGGGCTAAAGACAAAAGCCATCAAATTGTAAACTGCAGAGAACAAAGAGAAAAAATAATCCATCCAAATAGGAAGGAATTAACAAGGGTTTAGTCCCTCTTTAGCTTAACGGGGAAGCAAGGCTGTCTGGCCTCGGTAGCCAGAGGCACTCCCCACTTCCCTTCCTGAGATTTCAGAAGACTGAGGCAGACAGAGCAGCAGCCTCCCCAGGACTTGCCCAAGTTTGTCCTCTGTCTTTGAGACCAGCAGCCACACCAACCGCCTGTAACGGGCTGCCGGAGTACCAGCAGTGATAACCACCAGCGACTGTGGAAGACGGCAAGAACCTCTGGGACAAAAAGCAAAACAAAGCCAAAGCAGTCCATCTTTACTCACCTTCTGCTCATCCCAGGTGACGCTCCAAGGGCGGCTGCGGAGTGTGAGCTTCTTACAGTTCTTGGTTCCCACCCTGTGTCTCCTGCCACAGGTGAGGAGCACGGACGAGGAGGGGCGTGTACAGAAGTGGCTCAAAAAGTGAACGAAGGAAATGGAAACCGTCAGCAGCACGAAGAGGGATCCAGACAAGAGCAAACGTGGGAGAGGGCAAACTCCCAGGGGCACGGAGAGGGTCCCTTAAAGAGGCAGCCATTGCCAAGGCTGAGGGTGGGGGCTCATACATCTCACAGTTGGCCCAGCGCAGAGCTGGTTCTCATTGGTTAGTTGGTTGATAGTTCCAATTGAAATTCAACAGAAAACACGTGAGGCTTTCGCCCAAGATGCGTAACCTCCTCATGACCAGCAAGCCCAGAACACCTGATTGCAAGGACTAACACATGGCACCCACATCCTAACAGGTGCTGGCTGTTTCCCTTATCTTGAGCTAGTGAGAAGAGGCCCCTGGTCTACCATCATGTGGATGACAGGGGCCGAAGCACTTGAGCCAGCTTCCCCGTTGCCCAGGCACATGAGTGGGGGCTGGGAAATGGAGCCACCAAAACTCTGCCATGTTGGCGTCCTGTATCAGCACACAGGTTCAAGACCCATCTGTTCCACTTCTAATCCAACTCCTGGACTGTGCCTGGGAAGGTAGCAGAGGATGGCTCCAGTGCCAAGGCCCCTGGCACTCATGCAGGAGACCCGGATGGAGCTCTGGGCTCCTGAGTGTAACCTGGCCCAGCCCCAGCTGTCGCAGTAACATGGGGAGTGAGCTGGCAGATGGAATTCATACTCCCTCTCTCCCTCCTCTTCTCCCTTTCAAATTTTTTTTTTTTCCAAAAACTAAAAATGGGAGATGATGCAGGTGGCCCTGACACAATCAGGTGCTGAGGCATGGGGTCTTCCACTGCCTCTGAGGCCTCTGCATGTCTCGTCCAGGGGTTGTCTGTAAATTACAAACCCTCAGTGAACATTTGGGGGAGGTAAAACGATGTAGCCACGAGCGGAGAGCTCCTTTGTTTCAGGGACCCAGCGAGGGCCCAGCGAGGGCCGAGTTACAGCAGCACTTGGGAGGCCCCAGCCCATCACATCACTGGCCCTACTTCTTCCCACCAGTCCCAAAACCTCCCAACAGAGCACGTGGAGCTTCAGGCCTCTAGGCCGGAGGCAGTCACACACACACGGCCAGCAGGGCCTCCACTCCTGGCCATGGCCTTTACTTCCACGGCCTGGGCAAGGGGCTCGAGCGGGGTTTAGCTGGTGTGACTCCAGCCTGGACAGCGGGCATGCGCAGTGTCCGGGTCCCCCTCCATGCGAAAAGGCCTCCTTTCACCCCAGCCTCCCACAAGGGCTGCAGTCAGCACGCAGAGACGGGACCACCCGCCCACCTCTGCCCGACTGGCCCTTGGCGTCTCCATTTTCCTGGCCTCTGCTGGTTTCCTCACAGGCTTTCCTCGGCGAATCCCCTGGCCTGGTGCCTCCTCGTTTGGCGCCTAAATGAGTATAAATGGCAAATTCCTTGCGCCTCCCCAGCCTTCCTGCTCAGAGGCATTCGGATCCAGTTCCTTTCCTAGCCAAGCCGGAAGTGTAGCCCCTTGGTACCTGGCTATCCAAGGCAGCATGTGGGCCCTGGTTTAGAAGAAGGCAGCCAGGCACTCGCGGCGGGAGGCCCTGACACGTATGGGCGGAATTTCCACATGGCAGATGTGGATCTTAAGCAAAATGGAAAGATAAGACAAATTAATAGGAAAATGGACATCTCCTCCCAAATACTGAGACACAATCCCCTCTCGCATCCCTGCAGGCAAAGGTCTGTGCTCAGGGAAGAAGCCCCGCAGGAAGGGGGCAGGGTGGGAGAGGGTTCTCCCTGAGGCTGCCCGGCTACTGCAGGCACAGCTTGGTCAGCGCCCTGCGAGGGGCCCAGGGGAGCACTCCGCTGCACAGAAATAGTTCGCACCAACTCCCCTGAGGGAGAGAGGTTATTTGTGGAAATGAAAGCCAAGGCGAAGAGGGAAAAGAATTCACCCTGGGCTTTGTGACCCCTGGAGAAGCCTGAATCCTGGTGAATAGAGCTCCAGTGTCGGCTTTGAGATCTGCCCAACCTAGAGCTCTTGCAAGACTCGCTTTGGCCCAAAGCTCTCTCCATATACTCATGGCAAGAGACTGCCCAACAGCCTGCTGGGAACTGGCTGCTGACCACAGGACTACACTGCCCAGGACAGCTGCCTCAAGGAAGCCTCGGGCTGCTGCTTTGGGACTCCTGTGTCCTTGATGGAAGGCCGGGCGGGGAAGGGAAAGCCTAGAAAAGCATCTGGGGCAACATTCTGGCTCCATCCCAATGGTGGGACCCTGGGCATGTCACTCGGGCTTCTTGGCCAGCTTCTGTCTTCCTAAACCCCTGGGCCATCTGCTGTGGCTATCATAGGACTATTGTTAAGATCAAATATGCAATCATTCTGTGACCAGGAGGTCAAGGGCATCCACTCACAGTGTCCACAGCAGAAGCTGGCTCACACGGCTGACTTGGATTCGTCCTTCTGTTGGCCTGTGTGCAGACTGGGACGTCTCAGTTCTACCAAGAGCTGCCCACTTACATGCTTTCTGACTTGGCACTTTCTGGCTGCGGCAGGGCCACTGGGATTTCCCCTTGGCTTGCTGTGGGCTTGCTCATGCAAACGCTGTGGGACAGCCCACATTGCCCATGCTGAGAAAGGATGGTGGGAGTGGACAAAGCTCACAACCCTTCCTTGGGCTGATTTTGATTCCAGGCCAAGCAACTCTTTCCCTCGGGCCACCTCCAGGGTGGAAGTCCTTGAGAGTTCTCCCACCTAAGATAAACTCATCTGACCTCCTCCTCCTCCGAGGGTGTGTCCAGCGCAGCTACTGCGCCTGGCCGGATGGGGCAGGAGCTGGATGCAGCAGGTGCTGCTGTGTCGGGCTCCTGTCTTACAGGTCCATCTTCCCCCTGGCAGCTGCAATTCTCAGCCTTTACTCCCTGTCCTACCTGGCTGGGCAGCTGGGCCCCAGCAGGCTGCCCTGGGCAGTTTTTCCCAGGAAGACCAGCCTTCTGAGGTAGGGGTTGGTTGGTTGTCCAAGCTCTAGGAGGGGCAGGGGCCCCCTCCTACCGCCTCCTTGTCTTCCTTTGGGAACTCACAGTGCTAAAAACAAGCCTTCTGAGAACCATATTTTTCTGGGTTAAAGGCAAAAAATGCGGTATTTCCTCCAAGTGGAAAGCACGGGGCCAGCCAGCTCTGGGCACATTTCCTAGATCCTTCCTCCCACTCAGGGGCCGGGGGGAGAAGCCAGGAGGTGGCTGGTGGAGGGAAGAAGAGGAGGGACGCCAGAAAGCAAACACCAGTTAGAGTGAAACCAGGGCAATACACACAGGAAAGCGGCAGCCTGTTGGCTGGGTGCAGGCCTGGGCCAGGCAATGAAAGGCCAAGGAGAAGGTGGGAGAGGGCCCACCCTTCAGAGTCAGGGCAGCTAGGCCCCAGCAGCTTCCGGGCAGAGTGAAGGTCAAGGGCATACAGAGCTTTCAAAAAGAAACCCCATGGGGTTGGACCTAGAAGAAACACGGGAGTTGTAAGGCTCCCATCTGATTGGATAAGCAAGAGCTCTGCTTTCTCTCACTCCACCCCTGGTCACCCCTGCTCAGGATAATATGAGTTCTGGGGAATTTTCTTGGGTCCTGATTGTGGGACAAAAGCTTTTCAGGAACCCATGTCTCACTGTTTCCTTCCTGCACAGGAAGAGCACTGGAGTAACCTCCCAGCTCGCCGGCCGCTCGCCAGGCCTCCCCCTCTCTCTAAGCGCCTGCTCAGCCTTCTCCCGCAGGCCTCTCACCACAGATCCCGTCTCCCTGCCGGTCCCTCATCCTCAGCACACAATACTGCTGTCAGAAGTCAGGTGGCAGGTGGAAGGATGAACAAGGAGAAAGGGGCAGAGCAGACGAGGCTGTGGAGGGGTGAATGCCATTCCCTTCGGGCCTGGCCAATCACCGAGAACTTTACACACCCCACTGCAACCATGTTCCACCACTGCTTTCTGTAACACGATTTGATATGGTAGACTGATGGCATTATTAGACTGATTTTTTTCTTTTTCAAACCTCCCTGTGTCTGTGCCCCTTGTCAGGGACTCAGTGGTTCCAATGCCATGTGCCACCACGAAGGCTCGTTTTTCATCTATTGAATCCATAGACTGTGATGAAGATACAGAGTGTGATGAAAATGGTTATAAGACAGCTTCAAACCTGGGCTACATGACTCCACTGCTCTTGCCTGCCACAACCATCATGAAAAGAAAAAACCCACAGTCCAAGAAGGATGAGAGACATATGGAGCAGGTCCATGCCAACCAACACATGCGAAATTAGCAACTCCTACACACGTGAATATATCCACCTGAGACCAGATGGACTGTCTGGTCAAGCCGAGTCAGGATCAGCTGAACTGAGCTGCCAAGTCCATTACTTGAGGCACACAGCAACAAAGGTCACTTGCATACGTCACTTCATATGTCTTCCATATGTCACCCGGGGGTGGTGGTTGTGGAACAGAATTGCTGTGGCCATGAACAACAGAGACACCCAGAGAGAAAACTGGGACATCCTCAAATCCAGCCTGCATCCTTCCAAGTGCTCCTGCCTATCGGAACCCAACGTGAGCCCCTCAGCGGCAGAACAAAATCCTTACAGCCATAACCAGCTCTGACGCACACTCGCCCTGCATTTCCCAGCTTTCACCTTCCGGGAGGGTCCGAGAGCCTTGCGCCCAGCCTGGAGCACACTGCGTCTTACTCTGCTCCTACCCCGAGTCTCCTATACTATCATCTTCTCTTGCATCTTCCCATCCTGCTATCCTTCCTCCCACAGGATCCCTCACCCATCATCTTGTCAAGTCTCTTCTCTCAGCCCCCTCTGCCTCCCACCCACGGGGAACGTGGTCTGAATCCTCTTCAGTTTCCACACACACTCCCAGGCCCCATCCCTGGGTCATTGCACTTTTCTCTGGATAACATTTGCATGGAACAACTCATCTGCAAGATAGCTTTCCTGGCTTTGACTCAGCTGGATATTTTGCTAAAATCACAATGATTTCTTTGTCTGGAGGCAATGCATTCATACTGTGCTGCAAAAGCAAGTCTATCACAGCCTGGGAAGCCCTCACCCCAGCAGTCTCCTAGGAACAGGTGTTGAGGTAAGGGTGCCTAGGAGATAGCAAGACCTAGATTGCACTCACCAGGTGATGTGGGTAGAAGAGGAAGATTTTTATTCCTGTTGTCACTAAGATCACCACCATTCCTTTGGTAGAAAGAATCCTGGCCATCCAAGCTTCCCAAAAGTGGAAGGCAGAACGCTGGGCATGAGCCAAACTTCTCTTAGCCAGTTACTTATCTTTTAGAATTCTTACAGTGCATGGCAGGATTTTGCACACAGCTCACCAGCAACTGCTGAACAAATGCTGTACAAAAAGGGTTGAGTCATGACTGGGGCTAATTACAGGCTCACATCCTGCTCCTCACCAGGGGCCACATTCATCTCACCTTGTCCCTAGCAAGTCCTGTCATGGGGCATCCGCCAGGGGAGCAGCTGTCTCCAGGGTCACGTGAGTGGATTCTCCGGAAGCAGTTCCATCGCTTCAGCTCATGCCTAGATGCTCCGACCGCACGGAGGGCGTGTCCTCCACCTGCAGCCTTGAGGACACTCTTCATCTCCAATGACCTCTGCAAAATCAGACTTCCACCAATGAATGAATGAACAGTTCAGTTCTAGCTTCTTTATCCCTTTTATTCAAGTGCACACAGATATCTCTCCCCTTTCTTAATACAGAAATGACAGTGACCCACCACAGTAACACATGTTCCTTTGAATCTCCTTCTTTTGGAAAGCTCCATTCCCATCCCCTGGAGCCATCAACACTTGCTGGAGGAGAAAGGGAAAGCCCCTGTGTTGCCCGCTCACATCACCTGTCGCACCCCACTGACACCACGTGTGGTCTAAATGAGTCTCCCTTGGAAGAAACGTTTTTTAGGAAAGTATGCAAGAATTCAGAATGGTCCACCCAAACTTCCAAAAGCATGGTAGTCTGCAGCTATAAAAATATTCACATATAAAAGTACAGCTACAAAATCATGAGACCCATTTTCCTATAACTGTGTTATAAAAAGTAGGGATTCTGCATTAGAGGTAAACAGGGACAGTGGGCCACACCGGGATCATGACTTTATGCTTAGTCTCCCCCAACCTTTATTTTCATGGAATAGCCGCAGTGTCTCGAAGTAGCCAGTGAACAAGGGAAGGGGCTAAAAGGAACAATTCCTGGACCAATGTGGGAATTGTGAAGTTCAAGGTCACACAGTCATCCTGTTGTCAGTAAGAATGTCATTCGTCAGGGAAAGAGAGAGAGAAGTATTTCAATACTGCCCCATGGGTCTCAGTCTCTCTCCCTGCACTATGAATCACAACACAGTCATTGAGCTGCACTAGACAGGCTCTGGAATTTGCACGTTCAATGGGCAAAGTCTGATGCTTCCTACACAGAGTGTTCCATTGAGTTGGGCCCTCGGGGTGTCAGCAGGAAAGGTCCCCCAGGGACTCCTGTCCTGGTTTTCAGTTTCTCATCAGGGTGTCCTCTTTCAGGGCCCCTGGGATCGTCAGGTTAGAGGTTCTGTCCCTTGGGCAAGGCCAGCTGATGTTACTTGGCTCCGCAAGTGTTGATGTTTTTCCCATCCACAGCGTCTTCCACGAGGGAAATGTGGTAATCAGTGGAGAGAGTCAAATGAGAGATGCAGCCCACGAGGCCTCTCATGTATTGCCTGTTGGTGTGCAGAGCAATTTCTTTCATTCCACCTGCCAGGAAGCAAGACGGAGGTGAGGTGAGCCAAAAGTCAAGGGTCAGCAGTCAGCTTTCTCTTTGAGGCCCCTGGGATGTGGGTCCCTAAACCTGCCCACTACCTCACAGCTCTGAAGTACCCTTGAAGACACAGGTCGGCTTGGATTGGTTTGGCACAAAACCAGAAGCTTCCAATACATCTGTTTCTTGTGTGTTCTAGCTCAAATGACCACATACAGTATCTAGTAAATTCTGTAACACTATATAAAGTCAACAAAATGTAGTCTGTCATTAGAGGTGATGTCATGTTAAACCACAAGAAATACACTGCCATGGAATGCTTCCATAGCTCACTGTTGGAAAATCTTGGATGGCTAACGCTATCCCATCATGTTTATGTTCTGCACTGGTATATTACAAGCCACTTACAGAAATACTACACAGTCTATTCTGAGAGAGGCCAGAAAGGCAGCTCCTCCTCCGGGAGAATTCACAGAGCTATTTGTAGTAGGTTCCTGTTCTATAAACAAGAAAAGCATGGTTTTCCTGGTGAATTGGTCCAAAGCACTTGAGCAAATGCCTTTCTGCCCTTCAGCGATGAGTCAGAAGTTCAGAAAATGCAAGAGTTGAGCATCTGGACAGCTTCCTGATTTCCAGGTATTTGACCGGCCCAGTGAAGTGCACACCCCAGCGAGACAACTGGATGACTAACAGGGAAAAGCACTGGCCTAATTTAGATGTGGCCAAAGGTCACTCACCCACATATAGAGCTCCATTGATGTTGAGCTGTCTCATCATGCCTGGTGATTTCCCTGTTCTGGCTCCATAGTCGTCCACGGTTATCTTGCCTGATTGTCCGTCCCTATAAGCACACATATACACACTTTAAACAGATATACCACCACACAGAACTTTTTTGTGGGGGGGCAGTTTTAATTTTATGTTTATTCTCCTTTGGTATGCTAGGTGTCACACTGCCTTTTTTGGCCTTTCTCCCATTGTGCACGTGTTTTAATAAACATGCATAAAACCACTGTGTGCCAGGTACTGCACTACATGGAACCAATGAAACAAAAACAAAACAAAGTCCTGGGCCTCGGGAGGAAGGTGACAATTCAAATTGTGAATGATGACATGGATCACCGCTCGGCAAGAATGCAAGGGTGCTATGGAATTGCATGGACAGGGCCTAATGCCATCCAGTGAAAAGCAACACATATGCGGGTTAGGACAGACTAAGGTCAGACAACAATGAGCTGAGAGACAGCGTGCTGGATGATGATGTCACAAGCAGATGGTGAAGGGTACTGGCAAGGACTTGAGAACTGAATCTGCAGGTGAGAGGGAGCCAGGGATGGAAGCGTAAGTGAAAGCAGGGGAGGAGTGGTGGCAGCACAGGGAGGCTTGGTGAGCTGGGCGGGACAGAAGAGGAGACAAAAAAGCAATTTTTGTGCATAAAGGTCACAAGAAGAATGGTTTACAAGTCCCTGAAGGACAGAATGCAGTAGTGACTTTGAGGTCTTGAGGGGGAGCTGTTAATCTGCGGAAGGGGCTTTGCAAGGTTTGTGGGTTGTTATTATTATTAATTTATTTTTATTGGAAAGGCAGAATAGACTTATGGAGAGAAGGAGAGACAGAGAAAGACCTTCCATATGCTGGCTCACTTCCCAGATGGCCACAACAGCCAGAGCTGAGCCAATGCAAGGCCAGGGCCCAGGCACCTCTTCTGGTGTCCCATGTGGGTGCAGGGTCCTTAGGCTTGAGGCCGTCCTCTGCTACTTCTCCAGGACACAAGCAGGGAGCTGGATGGGAAGTAGGGCAGCCAGGCCAGGAACTGGTGCCACTCTAGGATTCTGACGCGTGAAGGGAGAGGATTAGGCAGTTGAGTGATTCCACTAGGCCCTTTGCAGTTTTTTAAAGCTGTTATCCAAACATCTCCAGCCCCATAAGCTTTCTTCAGGAAAACACATCTTTTTTCAGCCCTGGGGGTGGGAGTGTGTGTCTGCCAACCCTGACTCACCTCTTACTAGAAACCCTTCCAGTCTGAGCCTTAGTTTGTTTTCTCTTGTTCTCATCTCACCCTTGGGATCATACACTGCCAGTTCTCTTTGGAAATGCTTGTGTAAAATGTCCTATCTGGGAGCCAGCATGTTAGCTCAACTGGCTCGTCCTCCACCTCCAAGTGTCGGCATCCCGTACGAGTGCCAGTTCATGTCCCAACTGCTTTATTTCCCATCCAGCTCCCTGTTTAAAATTTGAAAAGGATGGGCTAAGTCCTCAGGACCCTGCTTTTGCATGGAAGACCCAGAAGAGGCTCCTGGTTCCTGGCTTTGGATTGGCTCAGTTCCACCCATTGCAGTCATTTGGGGAGTGAACCAGCAGATGGTGGATCTTTCTCACTGTCTCTCCTCTCTGTAAATCTGTCTTCCCAATAAAACTAAAGAAGTCATTAAAAAAATACTCTCCAGATGCTGCAATGGAAAATGTCCCCAACAGCTTGATTCACTTGCTCTGTGTTATAAAAAAAATTAGTGTAAACTATCTCGCACCTACTCTATTCTTTCAATTCTAAGACTTTCCTTTCTCTGTTACTGAAATCAAGATGTGTGCTGTAATAAATGACATCTGAGCTTTGCAAAAATGTGATCTTACCTTTGAATATAATACATAATGCACTTCTTCAGCATGTTTGTTATTGCCCTTGACCTCCTAGCAGAATGCAAGACCATCAATGCATGGATATTGAATCTACTCAACGATGTCCCCCGTGTGTTTGGAACAGTAATGCGGTACGTGACAACAGATGAATGAACAAGTGAAACTGTGAAATTTCAACATTCTCACCCAAGATGGGAAAAAGCTATGCCCATCATCCAAGGCTATTGTGGCAATCAGATGTTACGTATGCAATGTACAAAGCATGGTAGCTGATAGCGTAAAGAAGTGTGTTGCAACTGTTATTATCAACATCATTGCTGCGTCACCATTTCCACCCATAAAATGAAGCTTACCAAACCTGAATTGCTGCTAATATAGACTGAGATAAAATATGCAAAGTATCTGGAACCTGACAATGCTGAACAAAGGAAAATTTGCATTAGCTTTTCTCCTAGGATTAATGCTCGTGACACAAGAATTACCCAGAATAACTACAGCGCTCAAAGGACAGGGTTCCTCTTGTACTGAAAACTTCACTGATTCCTCCACCTCCAACCATGGGGATGTGCTCATCCCTTCTTGCCATAGCTGATACCCATGACCTTGATGTAATCCCCATGCAAATTTGTTGTGCCATTCCTTCTAGATCCATCTGCTCACAATTCATAAAATCTTGAATCCTGCCACCTGTGGAGCTCCTGGGCTCAGCCCCTTCTGTGCAGCTCTCACCATAATCAGTGATCCAACAAGAAGAGCCACGTCTTTGGCACCCTTGGCATGGTGCCAGGCTTGCTGCCCCAACATCTGAAGCTTCCTTGGGGGTGTGTTTTACCGCCTTACCCCTCCCCAACAGCTGACATTCTGGTTGCGTGTGGGCTGTGTCACGGGGCCGCACAGAAACGGCTTTGATCCAGGCTCTGCCCACAAATGATTGTATAGCTTTCAGAAAGTCGTTTAGCATCACATTCCTTAGATGTCTAGGAAGTGCGTGGTTTCTCTGCAGCATGTATGTAATTGAACCACAACAATGGTAAAGATTTCAAAATCCTTCCACAATGTCTGCGCATTCTATCAACCAGCTCCATGCAAGGAAACCGGGGGCACTGCATTTCTTGATGTCACCAAAGTGGGGATTGCAGGGATCAAGTGTGGTTGGAGCTAAGAATGCAAGTGTTTGCTATTTGGATGTTTCTGTGCACACCCTTTTAAGGAAGGGTAAGGGAAATGTGGAACTCAGCAGCCCCATAGTTTAAAGCAATTGGGAGTTAAGTTGGTGTTTGCACATTTTGACTTATATTCTAGAGCATGTCTGAGAGCAGGTCCATAATATTTATTTCAACCAGCTCGCATTGGGACCTCATGAAAATTACAGCATATGTGATTCACAGGCTTTCTAGGCCCCTGGAGAGCAAACAGGCACACATCTGCCTCTGTGCTCTCACACTCCTTTAGGATGCAGGGGCAGGGTATCCAACCAGCTGCTCCCACCATAGCCTGTGTGAGCAGGGAAGGAAGTTGACATCGCGGAGCCCCCAACTTCCCAGGGCCTGCTCATGGCCTTACCCACTGACTCCTCCAGAAAGGGTTATGGTAAATGCTCGGGGAACCCCGAACAGATGCTCTGTTCAGCTTATCTTCCCCTGGGACCTGCACGTAGCCTGCAGTAATGACATTTCCATGATTTGCTTTGCCACTTGCTTTTTGGAAACAAACTACTATGAATATTGATCCCGAGAGCGAAACTATGAAGAAGATCAAAGGAATAAGCCACTCAAAGTTCAGCAGAAGTCAGGGTTACCTCTGTGAGGGAGTTAGGGTGTAACAGGGGATGGCTGAATAACCTGTACCGTTAAAGATGAACAAGACAGACATGCCAGGGGGGTGGGGAGAATGCAACTGCCTATACAGCCATCTTTGGAGCCTTGTTGAAAGTCCATTGCCTGAGCTGTCTTCTCATTAGAATGAGGCTCTCCTCTACCACAACCACAAGCAGATTGTTTTTCTCCAGAAGCTCACTGCTCAGTAAGGATGTGGGGTCGGAGCCTCAGCCTGCCAGTGTCAGTGGAAAGAGGGCGTAGGCCAAAGTTGGCAGCAATGCTTCGCATGCCCTGGTTCAGGAGTACTAAGGTACCAGTTCAAAGAGGCATGCAGGAGGGTGGGACTAAAAGAGCATTGGGAACCCACACACCACCACCACCACTGCTTGGCTCCAGCGCCCTCCCCATGCTCCATGCTCACCTGACTGCCTTGACTCGGTGCCACCGACCGTCATGGAAGGAGCCATTTACCATGATGGATGCCACACCACTGCCCAGGTTGTAGCTAGAGACATTGGAGCAAAATAAGACAGAGAACAAAATGAAACACCTAAGCGTGGGCACCACCCACTCTCGTTGCAGCAATTTTTTTGAATTCAGAAGGCAGTTGCTTTAACACGAAACAAAACAATGACATAAAAGGGGTTTGATTTCCAGTTTAGCCCATAGTTAAAATGTTTAATTGTGGCAAAATACACATAACATTCACCTCCTTAACTATATTTTAGGTGTAAAGTTCAGTGTTGTACAAGTGACTTCCAGAATTCTTTTCATCTTGCAAAAGGAAAGCTCTATACACTAAGAAACAACAACTAGTTCTGTCTTCCAACCCCTGGCTCTCTTTCATGCTGTGTTTCTATGGACTGTGTGATCGCAGACCCCTCACATAAGTGGAATCACACATAACTTACCTTTTTGTGCTTGGCCTATTTCACTTGGCAGTGTCATGAAGGCCCATGGACAGAAGCCTTCGCACCAGCCACAAGAAGGGCTTTCTCATTTGTAACATACTGTACTTGGTTGCAGAACATTCCCCACCCCCGATAACACACACCAAAGTCATGCCCACCCTGAACTGCAGAACATGAATTTGGAAATGGGGGTCTTTGCAGATGCAATTAAGATGAAATCATACTGGATGCCCATAATTCAATAGGAATGATATTCTTGCAAAAAGACAAGATTTGGACGGAGGCAGAGCTCCCAGGGAGAGAAGGCTTGGTGGAGATGGAGGCAGAGACCACAGACATATGTCCATAAGCCAAGGAGGACCAGGACGGCCAGCGATGGGCAGAACCTAGCAGAGACTCACGGGGTAGATTCTCTAGAAGCATGTAGCCTTGGTAACACACGGCGTGCAGATTTCTAGCTTCCAGAACTGTCAGAGTGAAATGTTATCATTTTAACCATCCATGTTGTGGTCATTTTTCACATGACAGAATAGGCTGAGCCCCAAAGAGATGAAGGGAAATTGCCCAAAATCGTGATGCTAACATGTCAAACTTGAACTTGAGGTGTTAGCTGTCTATATGCCCCATTTCACTCTGACGTCAGGTCTGTCTCCTTGCCTCCTTTCTTGTGTTTCAGTTCCCAGATACTCCGGTACTCTGAGGGTATCAGAAGACGTGGGCATGTTGTTTACCAGAGAAATATCCCTCTTAATCCAATGCTCATTCGATTATGTTAATTTAATTCACTTCAACAAATATTTAGGGAGTGACTGAGTTCAGGCATTGAGCCAACTGCTGAGATTTTATTCCTAGATAATAAAATAAAGCCCACGTAATCAGGCCTGAGATGGGCAGTGTGTTCCACTCAGGCCAATTCTCTCCTTGGTGCCTGAAAGGAGGTTCTCCCTTATGTCACTGTCCAGGAAGTAACGACATGGAGAGGAGGCCTGGGTCAGCTACGGAGTGCTCATTCTAAGAAAATAGCGAGGAGAGAAAGTGCCTGGCTTTCCCCGGAGAAAACACAGCAGGCTGTCACCTCCATCGTGAAGGCTCAAAGACTCAGTCCTCTGACATTTGCCTGAGAATACAACTCGGGATGACTGGACCAGCCATGGGACCCAGCTGCCACCGTGCCCCTGAACGAGCCACTGTTTTCTAGTGAATTTTCCCACATCAAGTGTTTCCTTGTAGAAAGCAGCCTGGAGGTGGAATTTGCAGATTTCATTATGAAGTGGCCAAATGCCTAAAGGAATGAATGACCATGAAACCAGGCGAGCAGCTGGTTGGCAGAAAGATCAGCAAATGATTCGCCATGGCTGTTCTGGCAGGCAGCGCAGGCTGATGGAGGAATGACACTCGGGTTTGAAGGACGTGCCAACTTCCCAGCTCTGTGACCTTGGGCATTTTGCTTCATGTCTCTGAGCCTAAATTTCCTCATTTCTTCAATGCAGGTCCCAGCCCCTGCAGCATGGCAGGGGATGGAGAGATGGCACTGTACAAGGCAGAGCGTGTGGACGGAGCCGAGTGGATAGCCGCACCATCTCGGCTCCATGCAGCTTGTGTCCAACAGATGGACAGTGCACCCCGGGCCACCAGGGGGAGGGAGACAGTTGCGAGCAGGTGCCACCTTTGTCACAGCTCTCCTGAAGTGGGCACCCACAGGCTGTCAATATGGGACCAGAGCAGCCAACAGTGCCCAGATCTCAGAGCAGGGAGGCTAGATCTGAATGTGCTTGCAGCACCATGCCAGGGAACCACAGGGCCCTGGCGTGGGCTGTCTTTGCTTCCCAGCCTGAGAACAATACCGCAGCTGCCTGGGGCTCAGAGCAGGCACGGTGCCCCCTGAGGTCAGGAACCAGCCCTGCAGCACAGGAGGGAGCTCAGCTCACTTCCTCAGGCTCAGCTTTCCAACCTCCCACTCTGATGTCAGACCCACCCATCAACTCCTGCTTCCCCAGGCAGGCCACCAGGCCACCTCATCCCGACGTACTCCCTGTCCTGTCACGGTAAATGACCTAGAGGAGTGATTTCTCTCACTAGGAGAGGTGAAGGGGGCACATGGATCTTGTTCTAACACTTACTTGCTAAACATTGAACTACACATTGAACATGTCTGCACTACACATAGTTACGCCCCAAGCTAGGATGCAAACATAGATGAGTACACATCTGATGTCACCAGAGCCTGTGGACCTGGTCACCTTCTTGCCATCACGTGCTGACCATGTGAGTCACATCTCCTTTAAATGCCAGCACTGGGCACTCGGCTATTGTCAGATCTCATTCCTGTCTCTGCTGCATGAAGATGTTGTGAAGTTAAAATTCGTGGGGAAGACTGTCAGATGGACCCACTGGTTGGTTTTATGTCCCATGCATAATCATGAAACAGCAAATCATACTCATTTGAGTGAGGCACTTTGCTTTTCTCTTCCTACTCAATCTAGAACCCAGAGTATGAATTCATTTGCTACCTTTTAAATTTTTATAGGAAAGTCAGATATACAGAGAGGAGGAGAGACAGAGAGGAAGATCTTCCATCTGCTGATTCACTCCCCAAGCAGTCACAATGACCACAGCTGAGTCAATCTGAAACTAGGAGCCTCTTCTGGGTCTCCCGCATGAGTGCAGGGCCCCAAGGCTTTGGACTGTCCTCAACTGCTTTTCCAGGCCACAAGCAGGGAGCTGGATGGGAAGTGGAGCAGCCGGGATTAGAACCGCTGCCCATACGGGATCCCAGCATATTGTAGGGCGAGGACTTTAGCCGCCAGGCTACCACTCCAGGCCTTTAATTTTTTAAAAGAGTTCTATGTTATCCCTTAGCTGGAGGGCTTGGAGCTCTGAAGTAGAAAAAGATGAACATTTAGGTGAAGGCAGAGACGTGAGAGAGTATTTTGTTATCTTGGGATTTCTTTTGTGTTTGCTTTAGAGCCATGCAAATATGAACACCTCCAGGCTGATGTGATGTCATTGCCTACACAGAATGACATGCTCTCTGGGCTCCAATGATGAGAACCCCTGGAGGATGCAGCCCATGACTTCTTAAAAACAGCAGGCTCTAGGAGCAGGTGTTCAGCCTAGCACTTCAGATGCCTTCATCCCACTAACGGAGTATAGGTTCAACTCCCAGCTCTGGCCTCTGGTTCCAACTTCCCACGAGCTCACATCCAGAGAGGCAGCAGGTGACGGACCAAGCAGTTTGTGCCAGCTGCCTGAGAGACACAGATGAAGTAGTCAGTTCCTAGCTTTAGCCTGACCACAGCAGGCATTCAGGGGATAACCTGCTGAACTAAATGGGAACTCACGCACCGATTCTCTGCTTCCCACACAGTCAGAAAATAATCATTTAAAAAGCCAAAATGTATGAAGCAGCTCTGCTGTGCCAACTCGCTCACATGTTACCTTTCCCAGCTAGGGGCTTTGGGAGCCCAGAAAACACACCATTCCAGGATGCTAATTCCACAGTTATCATCCCCAATAACTGGCTCTGTCAGGAACTCACCCTTTCAAGAACTAGTTCTGACTCCTCACAGACGACCCTGAACTTCTACAGGTGAAGGAACAAATAATCAGAGGAGTTAGGTCACTTGCACGGGATCATACAGCCATGCAAATCTGGTATGTCTGACTCCAAAGTCCCCTGGGACCTTGTTTTCTCGGGACGCAGTTCCTGGATCTAGCCGAAACATTTGTGTCCCATCAGATCCCGGTGACCAACTAGCCCTGCCCCCATCAGAATCTCGGGGGGTGGAGCTGGATTTGAAACAAACTCTTGTTCTACACATCCCTTTGGCCCCCAGTTCTCCCACCCCACAAACAGCACTTTCACATGTCTGTATTGGGGATGGGGATGGTGCAGAATCATTGCCCAGACGGAGGGGAACTTGGTGGAGCAGCAAGCAATGTGGCTTCCAGTCCCAGGCCTAGATGCAGAACTCTGCACGCAGCCCGAGTCCGGCAGTGCATCTCACACACAACACAACCACAAAACGCCAGGATCACGGGGAAATGTAGGGCCAGGAGATGCAGCCAGAAGTCTGAGATGCAGCCCGACTGGACAGGGCCTACTGGAAGGGCACTAAAGGGCACAGGAAAGGGCAGGGAGCTCTCAGGGCAGGGGAAGGATCAGACCTGAGCCAGGTTTCCTGTCAGTCTGGAGTTAGTTGGGTGGCAAATAGGCCTTTGCTGGCAGTTTTTGGGGGAAGCTGGGCTATCCTACCCCAAGGCCGAGTGACTGTTTCAGTTCCCTTTTCTGGGCACAGTCAAGTACTTGAGGCTTTGGCGAGGTTAACCACAGGAAAACCACAAGAAAAAGGCTTTGAGGCAGCCTGGCTGAGTCGGAGTGTGGGGAGCTCCAGGTCTGACCTCTGGGTGGGCTCCCCAGAGGAAGGGAGCAGAAGGGTGAGACAGCCATGCACCTGCGAGGCTCTAGCCTGAAAGTCACACCTATGTCTCTAAGGCCCCTGCCAATCATGGGATTGTATCATTCAGTATGCTCTGCTATTTAGGGGCAAATATGATGTTGGACAAGTGGCATTTCCTCTCATAATGCCTTTTCCTCACATGGAATAGATTTATGCTGCCCTACGCCTGGTTGTCAGTCATTCCAGCTACTGACTGATGAGTTCCCTGTCCTTCAGCTCTCCCCCCTTGTCTGTTCCAACTCGCATTACTTTAATATACTTAAGTGAATGCTTGGACTAGCCACCACAGGGGGGTGGTTAGAGGTAACAGCTTGCACAGGAATTTGGCACAGTGATTAAGGTCTTTTCGGACCCTACGTGAGAGCACCTGGATTCAAGTTTGAAGACTTCTGTCCATTCTAGCTTCCTGCTAATGCAACCGTGGGTGGCAGCAGGTGATGGCTCAAAAAGTTGCCTTCTGCCACCTCTGTTGGCGAGTCAGGCTGATTTTTGGGGTCCTGTCTTTGGCCTGGCCCAACTCTGGCTGTTTTGGGCCAGGAAGTGAACCACTGGATGGGAAAAATGAAGCATTAGATGGGAGATTTCTCTCTCTCTGCTTTTCAGATAAATAACTTTAAAAAAAACCATAAAAGAAACAAAACCCAAGAAATGCCTTTCCATGTGGCATATATGGTTAGAGTTGGAGCAGGGGTGGCTTACATGTAAACAAGGAACAGAATCTGCTGAAGAAACTGTCACAGGACTTATGGTGCAGCCAGTTAAGCTGCCAGCGGTGGTGCCAGCATCCCATATTGGAACAGGACTTCAAGTTTAGCTGCTCTGTTTCCAATCTAGCCTGCTGCAAATGCTCCCAGCAAGGCAGCAGCAGATGACTCAAGTGCTTCTACACCTGCCACCCATAGGGGAGAACCAGACAGAGCCACTGCTCATGGTTTCCGCTCACTCCAGCCTGGGCCAGTACAGCTCTTTGGAATCTCAGCTTTCACTCACTCTGATGGGAGCAGTTGTTCAGATAATTCTTCATAGCCAGGCATCTAAAAAATCGAGAGCAAGCTAAACTAACTTAAAAGAAGTTAAAACCAACTTTGTTGGTAGGAGGCTACGCTTGGCTTCTCCCACAGCAGAAGCCTGGAAAACATTCTCTTTCCACAGCTGTACAGCAACAAGAGCCCAAATCCAAATGCAAATCTAGGGCCACAGTTCAGACCTTCAGATGTCCCAGGGCGGGGCGCCTGAACTGAGGACTCCTTGGAAACAAGGCAAGACCCAAGGCCTCTTCTACTTCTTCCTGACTGGAGAGTGGGGAGCATACAGAAGGAACATACTAAAATAAGGTCCCAGATTTGTTCTGAAAGGACCAAAGATTGTAAATGTTTTAGGCTCTTCCATAGGAATCCTACTGAAATTTGCACAGATCTGTCATTGTAGCCAGGTCATAGGCCCACATGTGATGCAGGTAATGGTAGTATTCCAATAAAACTTTATAATACTGAGGGCTGAGCCAGATTTGGCCTAATCTCTATCATTTGCAGCCTCTTGCTTTTCATTAGGAGGTGGCTACTGGCAAAGGCAGAGCTTCAGGCTCCAGCGTCCTACGCCTCTGGTCCACATGTGGAGCACTCAAGCATGCTCCACTCCATCTGAGAAACACAATGAGAAACAACTGAAAGCAGTGGGCGGGGGGGGGGGCGGTTACCTGAAGACCAGCGCTCCATCCCGAAGGCCCAGGGAGATGAAGTCACTGTTGGGCCTGATGGGACTGTCTCCCCTCCACATCAACAGGCCATCCTTGGCAGTTGTCTTAAACCTCATGAATGCATTGGATCTTGATCCCGACACCCTGTAGGAAACATAAACAAGTGTGCCTAACCCACCACCAACATCTACTTCTGAGCAATCCCAGTGGTTTTTCTGTTTTAAAGGCAATGGAAAACTGCTCTTCACTGTCCATCAGAAAGCAAGCTTCCCAATGAACATGGTGTTCAAGCAGCAGCTTTGATCATGGCTGCGAAAGACCATACCTGGGGGCACGGCTTGGACTTGGTGACTGGAAAGATGGTGGGTCTCACACATGAGAGATGGCTTGATGGGATCATGGCTGGGAGGTGTAAAGAGGCAGAGCATCAAGAAGTTGTGAGGAAAAGAGAGGTGTCTGTCACCAGAGCAGCAGCGAGGGCTGTGTGTGTGTGTGTGTGTGTGTGTGTGTGTGTGTGTACACTGTTATCCCCTCTAGGGAATGGTCTGGTTTGGAAATTCTTCCCCACTGTAGCAATTCTGTTTTCATCGGATCTAGGCAAGAGCAACAGGCCTGGGGTTCTCAAACCAGAGGTGAGCGAGCAGTAAACACAACTGAATATTGCTACTAATACGGTTTTACTGGAGAGGTTTCTTCTTCCATGTTCCCTTACTCTGTGTGTTCCCATTGCCTCTGTCTGTTCCACATTTCTAGTGTGGAGCTAGCTGCTGTTAAGTGAGGGAAAGCTGACGGGGATTTTGTCTTGGATTGCTAGAGCCCAGTTTAGGCAGGAAGACCAAGTTTGCCTGCTGCTTGTGGAGCCTCAGAACAGTGAAGGAGAAGCAAGGTCCACCAGCCAAGTGCAGAGCAACGCAGCCCTGGCCAGTCCCCAAGGGATCTACTCTTCCCATACTTGTGCCCCAGATTCTTCCTTCTCCCACATGCCCTGGGTCTACTGACTGATGCAGCCAAGCAAGACGCTTCCATTTCTCCTGGCAGTGATTGATCTAGGGTTGGGCGTTGAACCTACTGCCATTGAGGGGAATTCACTAGGAGTGTCCTACTAACAATGTCTTCACTTCTAAAGAGAATAAGTTGAGCAAAGGATAAATAGAAAGGAAGTCTTTTGAATTTCCACTGGGCATGCTCTCTTTTGCAAGCATCTGATGGACAGCCTGGGGCCTGGCCTTTGGAGAACAGGAAGAGGGCAATGTGGTAGAAACAGGGATGAGACCCAGGCCTGGATGATGCATTTGGCATTCTACATACCTTAGACAATCCAGGTTCCATTCTATGTCTGGACTTCCTCTTACAGGAAATTCAAAAACACCCCTCATGTTAAAGATGTTTTTAATTTTCTGCTGCTCACTATCAAGTATCCAGAAAAAGATCCTGAATTTGACTTACATGCATTGGTACCTTGGTGCACATGCACACATGCACACCATCAGAGCTGCT
Source organism: Ochotona curzoniae (assembly GCF_017591425.1). Taxonomy (NCBI): domain Eukaryota; kingdom Metazoa; phylum Chordata; class Mammalia; order Lagomorpha; family Ochotonidae; genus Ochotona; species Ochotona curzoniae. The sequence continues at coordinate 17,722,506 of NW_024465582.1, read as the reverse complement.
GTGGCTCGGGATACATCACCTTGTACTGTCACCTGCCCCCATCACCTCTTTCTAATCGCTCAGTGATTCTTCCTAAGCTGCAAGGGCTGAAGACCAAGGGCCCCTTTCACATGATCTCTGCTTTGTGGGGACTGAATGACATTCTCCCTCTGGAGAGACAAAGATTGAAGGAAGAGGATCTGTTTGGCTGGGAGTGCATTTCCCCTAAGTCTCCACATGAAGACAACATGTGGGACTCCAGCAATGAAGCACGGGCCCGTCTGGTGTGCTTTCAGAGTCACCATGGACATCCAGTGCCCTGGGAAATTTTCTTTCAACCATTGATGTTCTTTTAAAGCCGCAAGCTCTGTCTTGAGAACTGTCTTTAGCTCAAGGATTTGCCTAAACTATCAAGCTGTAGTCAACCTGAAGAGGAAAGAACATTCCCTAGCATGACTGTGCCGAGGACATGGCACATTACAAATTCCAAAAAATAAGAGAAGGAGAAATAAAGAAAGAAGGGCCTAACTGAAAGTGGCCAAGACAAGCTTGGGTTATTGAAAGACTTTGCCAGTCATGCCCTTTGTCATATGAACAGGTGAAACCAAGGACTAGGACTCTGGCTCAGGACTGCAGCTTCTGGCTGTGACTTGGACATCTACTTTTGCTATGCTCTTGTGTCTACACAAAGAGAAGCACCTCTGTGGACAGGCCAGGGACTGAGGATATGAGATCCTTGTGGAAGTAGATGTGGGGCAGGTCCCAGAGCCAGCAGCTGATATGCCTGGAGCTGCTGTTTGGGCAGGGTGCAGCTAGGTCACCAGCTGCTGGTGCCCAGCAGAGTTGCACACAATGGCCACAGATTGGCATCAGGCTAACTGGCCTGCTCACAGAATTAGACTGCTAACCTTGACTTCAGATGCATCTAATGCTCATTGCTTCTCAAAGCTTCCACACTGGAAACCCCACAGCTGAGTTTTCTCCAAGCCCTTTTAACCAGAAAGGGTTTGCATCATTTGTATTAGGGTTGTTATGAAGGTTGTTTTTTCTTCCCCCCAAGTCTGGTTTGTTTTTGTTTTGTTGTGTTGTAGTTTCCATGTTTATTTTGTGTGCTTTTTTTTTTCCTTCCTGAGGCCACAGCTAAGGAGCCTTCTTGGAGAATCATCTTCTGGCACGAAAGATAAGCAAAGGCCCTGAGAAAGACATTGAGAAATGGTCACACAGGGAGACAAGGAAGCTGCTGTGCAAGCACATTACCTCTTGAGGATATCTGGGTTATCATACACCAGGTAACTGCGGCCCATGAACTGCGGGATCTCAATGGCTTCTATGATTGCTGGGACAGAACACAAGAAGGAGGTTACATGGTATGCAACGCTCTTGACCTCTGCACTCACACACGTGGCAGGAAGACACCAGGAAAGCCAGCCCCTGGCACTGTGACATTCAGCAGCTCATCAGGCCCTTCCTCTTGGCTGCACATGCACTTGGCCAGGTTCAGAGAGGCCTGACCTCACAGCCTGGAGTTGGCTTCTCCCTGTAGTCTCCCTAGAGGCTGGCTGTCCCTGTCACTGGCCAGAACACTACCCAGAAAGCCTTGCGATGTGCTGACAACTGTTCACAGGGATTCCTGGAAGCCTAAGAGAAACAACTCTTGAGGCACAGCTGGGGATGACCCCAGATGTTCTCCAGGGGAGGTGGAGAAAACAAGTCCTCAGCAAGGTCCATTAGGATGTCTTCATGTGGAGCTATTCTATCCCAGGACAAGCCCAACCTCCAGAGACAGGGGAAGAGCTGTGTATGAGGCTGGAACTCTTGGGTTTGTAAATCACTGTTCACTTTGGCGTTTCCCAGGGTCTTTGCCACAGCCTCACTAAGGAGAAGAAAGTATAGGGGAAGGATGGGGCTGGTTACTCCCACATCACAGACTGAGGAGACAAGGCATAGAAAGTGATACGGAAAGCAACAAACCATGAACCAATCAGACTGCCTTGTCTTCCGTCTGGCTCCTAGTCCCTCTTTGCTTTCCAATACTTTAGAAATGCATTTCCTTCCTCTCAATTTCTCATCATGCTGTTATTCCGAGGAGTCACCCTATTCAAAGAGAACAACTTAGGCAGCTGTGTTTGTTGCCACTAACTAGGAATGAGGCTAGGGGATTTCTCTGAGAGATAACAGCAACACCCCCTTCCTATTGGGAAGACACAGAAACACAAGTTTAATGGGACTAAGGTAGAATGAATTTCAAATGTAACGAAATGTGCAAAAATCAAAGAGAATAAACCAGCTTATGTACCTCCTCTATAGTTGTGAGGTGAGTATTTGGTCAGTGGGTAACATGAAACCTGGGCTGACGCATGGCACATTGGAGCGCCTGGACTGGAGTCCTGCTCTGATTCTGCTCCTGGCCTCTTGCTACGGGCACCCTGGGAGACAGCAGGTGATAGCTCAAGCACTGGGTCCCCTGCCAACCACAGGAGAGACCTAGGCTAGGTCCAGGCTCCTGTCTTTGGCCTGGATCAGCCCTGCTGTTAGAGGCATGTGGGGAGTGAACCAGTGGATGAAGGATCTGTTTCTCTCCGCCTTCCACATGAAGGAAAGTAAATTTTTTTTAAAAAGTTGTTTTAATAAAATATATAATCAATGCCAAAAAAGGACACTAAACTCAGAACTCTGCATCAAGAGGAAAAAATGTATAGTTATTTGGTGTCCATGACTAATGGGAAAGCTTAAACTTTTTTTAAAACATTCAAAAGAGAGATAGAAAACAAACATTGGTCCCCTAAGTTCAAGTTCTTATGTGAGCAGGTTCCAAAACCTTTTCATAGGAAATAAAAGGGAGGGGTTGAGGAGCATGGAGGGAAAGAAAAAAACAAAGTGAAAGAGCAAAGGAAGAGAAATACAAACTTCACAGGTCATTTATGAGGTAAGCAAGCAAGAGACTGCCTTATTGTCCTCTGGGGCAGCACAGCCCTGGGCCATGGCCTGTGGCCAGAGAACCGGTGAGGACAGGGAGGAGACAGCTGGGGCTGCTGCCACCCCGCCTCCTGGTCAAGGCAGGTAGGAGGAGGAAGAGCGTGGAGAGGAAGGAGGTGGAGACAGGAAGGAGTGGGAGGCCCACCAGCCCAAGGAGGGATGGAGGGCAAAGAGCCTGGGAGAAAACAGAAGGCCAGAGGGCAAAACAGCGGGCCAGGGAGGGAACAAGGGAGAGCCGGGAAACCCTGTGAGAAAAAAAGGAAGAGGCAGCAAGATGGCAGCCACCAGACAGGGAAATGGGGGCATGGAGGCAGAGGAGGGAGAGAGGATCCACCCGAGGGGACAGAACAGGAACGGGAGGGAAAGAGGAAGGGAAATGAGAGAGAAAAAAAGCAGAGGTGGTGGTGGGGGAGGGCGTGTGGTGGCCCCATCTCAGGAACTGGGCGGGCATAAAGAACAGGAAGGAGGGCTCGTCCAAGGGCACCAACAGGGAACCTCCCAGAACACCCCCAAGCCATGAGGAGCAGCCTTCCCCATCCCCCTTCTTCCCCACTTCCCCCTACCAGTATCTGGCTCAGGCCCAGGGTGAGGTACAATCTGGGCTTGTCCCTGATGATATTGGCCATGGCTGTGGGCCTGAAGCCAATGTTCCCTGCACATGGCCGCTGTTCCCTGCACTCCTTGAAGTGGTCAGGACATGCTTGTCACACATCAGCTCTGTACACTGAGCCCCAGGGTCTGGGTGAGCCCCTCTGGCCAGCTGGCTAAGCCCTCAGCTCAGACACTCCGCACTCCCCAAGTTCAGTGTGTTCCCAGGCCAGAGGGTGCAGAGGCAGGGTCCCCCTGGGCCCCTGGACAACAGGTCTGAGTTCCCCACTGCTCCCCCATTAACCCCAGGTCCCCTCTGCATGCAGATGGCTGGTGCTGTGCCCAGGGCCTGGCCGGAGCCTGCCTTGGCAGGAGCCCAGGGTGTCTCGGCCTGTCAGAGGACTTACTGTACTTACTATTGAGGCAGTAGTTCCCACACTCTGCCCGGTGCCAGCGTGAAAGAGAACAGGGAGATGCAGACTTTAGCAGCCGTTGTCAAACCCCAGCCATGCCGGAGACACAGGCAAGCGCTTGGAAATGGGCTTGCTGCTCTCACAAAGCCCTACCAAATGCCCACAAGGTCCTCTCTGGGAATGAGACCACAGCCCTGGCAGGTCCCACTGGTCATCACTGACTGGTGTGAGCGGCACCCATTCACTCCCCGCCACTGCCGCCATGGGCTGCTTAACAGCTTGGAGGTGTCCATGATAATCGGCTCTCTTCTCATTCTATCACTCCCGAGGCGCCCTTGTCTTCTACCCAGCTTGTCCTTCACACCCAGAGAAAGAGCTCCCTGCTGCAGAGCCTTGGAGCAAGGACGGACAAGTCTGCCAGCTGTCTCTGTTCTCTCTATTGTGGGAAACAGTACCCTAACCCCCGCCTCAGCCTCCTTTGCAAGATGCCCGAGCCCTGATTCTCTGCGAGGGACGAAGGGCCCTGGTCTGCTCTGGAAGGAAACAGGAAGAGGTCCATCGCGTAGGGAAATATTCATTCTGCCCAAACACGTGGGAGCCGGAAATGGGCTCCAGTCCCTCGTGGCCCCGGCAGCTTGTGTCCTTGCTACCATAGTCACGACTGTCTTCTAACCAAAGCTTTATACCTTACTTGTGCTGTGTGCTTCTCTCTGGAGCCACGGGCTGACTGCAGGGTCTGCGGAACATGTCTTTTCGCTCTCTCACACACAGCACCCCAGTGAATAACGGGCTCTGGGCCAGAAGTCCTGCAGCCCAGGCCGAGCGAATTTTCCACTTGAGGGACTGACTCTCCCCAACGGACTAGAAAGTACTGACGGGACAACGGCTCTTTCATGCACACTCAGGACTTGGGAAGGCAAGCCATGCGTGGATATCACTGCCCAGCAGGTCTCAACAAGTGACCGCTCCAGCTGCAAAGCTGATGGCGGCTCTCGGGGGGACACCTCCACTGGGGGCAGTGCCTTGTTGGACAATTCTACTTGGGATGGCATTCTTTATTCTAGGGCTTGAGCATCTCCAATCCTAAGCCCTAAATACTCCAAAATCCAAAAGTTTTTGAGCGCCAACATGACGCCACCAGTGAAAAACTTCACACCCGACCCTGGTGATGGGTCATGTCAAAAAACAAGTGTATCGCCAATACTGTATGCAATTACCCTCAGGTCACGTGTGCCACGTGCATGTAAGACATGAATGAATTCTGCATTTAGACTTAAGTCTCTCCTCCGACAGGCATCTCATTATATATGCCAAATCTTAAAAAAACTGAACTTTGAAATACTTGTGGCCCTAAGAAATTTTAGATAAGGGATATGCAATCTTAGTAAGTAAATAGATTCTGTAGCCACGATGTAGATAAATGAACACTGTCGCTAGTTTTTCAACTATCTGAATGCCAGCATCTAGGATAAACATCTCCACCTTTGTCACTGTTTAATGACACACGCATCCTAAGAAAATGAATTTCCTAAAGTATTCATAATAGATATCTTCTAAAAATTTTTAATTATTTGGAAGGCAAAGAGAGAGAGAAGGAGAGAGAGAAGGAGAGGGCAAGAGCAAGAGAGAGATCTCCTTTTGCTTGGCTCACTCCTCAAACGGCCTTAATAGGCAGACTTGAGTCAGGCCAAGGCCAGGAGCCTGGTTCTTCATCCAGGTCTCTCACATGGGTGCAGCGGCCCACGTGCTTGGGTCATTTCCCCTCTGCTTCCACACTGCATTCTTGGGGAGCTGGGTGAGGAGTGGAGCAACTGGGACTTGAACCAGCACCCATAGGACACCCAGCAGGTGGCAGCTTAACTTGCTAAAACTACAAGGCCAGTTTTATATAAAATTTAAAATTATTACTTTATTTCGCATACAGTCTTCTTAAAGTAGGATCTACTTTCATAAAAGCTATGATTTTATACGCTGTGACAAAAAAATGACCAAAACCAGCTTCAGCACAGCACAGTAACTTGCGTGTGTGGTCCATCACTACCGACAAGCACGCTCCCTTCTAGCAATCTGCCTGCAGAGCCTGTGCCCAAGGCTTAGGGCTACGCCATCCTCAGCGTGCTGAGCAGAGAAACAGCCCCATCTAGTGGCCTGTGAGATCCTTTTGTCCCTCTGGGCTGCTCTCGGCCAGGCAGGGAGGGGAAGGAATAGGAGGGCCATAGCTCAGCTCTTTGCCCAGTGAGCTGTCCGCTACTGAGGAGGAGGAAGCACCTGCGCCTTGCCCTCCTCCATGGACACCCAGGCACAGCAAGGCTCTGTAAAGGGACTAGAACAGAAGACGAGTACATTTGGATAAGTGCAGAGAAAGAAGAAAGGACTCTCCAAGGCTGGGACTCGTTTTTTAATGAGGAGGCCTTGTGAAAAGCCCTTGTGAGAGATGAGAAGGATTGTCTGCGTGTTGGGGAAGCACTGGGGTGTGAGGTGGTGCCAGGCCTATATGGCCATCTGGGGAGTGGGCCAGAAGACGGAAGATGCCTCACTCTCTCTGTCTCTCTGACTTAAAAAAAAAAAAAAGAAGAACAAAAGGGGGCGTTCCAGGGGTGGGCATTTGGTACAGTGGCTAAGGTATTACTTGGGTCACCCTTTTCCCATACGGGAGTGCAGGATTCAGGTCCCAGATACACTTCCAGTTCCAACTTGCTGGGAGGCGATCAGTGATAGCCAAGCACCTAGGTACCTGCCATCCACTTGTGAGATGCAGATTCAGCTCCAGGTTCCTACCTTTAGCTTGACCCAAGAGCCACTGCTAGTATTTGGAGAGTGAGCCGGTGGATGGATGATCTCTGTGTGCCTCTTTCCCTCTCAAATAAAAAAAAAATAGAATTAAAGAAAATGTCTCCAAACAGAAGGCAAAGGGCCCCCAACTGCAAATTTTATGATTTCTGTTGATGCCTGCTGTCTTAGCTAAGAGTAAGAAGAACTTCCCAGGGTCTTGTGAGGTTGGGATGGGGCAGCTGGGTTTGCCTCAGGTCCCACTGTTGTGGGGAGCCACTTGCACCCCGAAACTGCCTTAGAAGCTCAGCAGATGACAAGTCCCCGGACCACCATGCTGGTCTGGTGCCTGCAACTGCTCCAGAATTTTTCTGAGTGGCTCCTGCTCTCTTGAGCCACCAGGAGGTGAGCAAAAGAAGCAGTCCCTGTGCAGTCCACCTGGCGCCTCCCTGCTGAGACTAGCGGAGAGCCAGCCTGCCTTAGGAGCCGCAGGACAACTTATTCCTGGTTCTGGCTGCAGGAAGAGAGGCCCAATGGCCCTCCAGTCCTTCCCACCTCTCTGTGTTCCCCCAGACCCTGCCAGCAGGCCAGCTCCCCGGTGGGATCTGCCCCATCCAGTGCAACTGCTTCTCATTGAACCTGAGGCTATGATAACAAAGCTACTAATGGGAGCACTTCATATCGGCAACAGGCTAATGTTCTATGGCAGGAAATCACAGCTAACAAGATCACAAATTAGCCTTTCCTCCTCCTAATTCCCAAAGCTAAATGCTCATTTATATATTGGCTGCTACTTTGAGAAGCAAGCCTGAAATGCCCTTGGTATGATTGCAGACTTGGAAACCCAAACACCGATGTGTGAAATTCAGACCCAATTTTCTGAATGAATGGGCCACTCTTGAACTTAATCTCTGTAAGTACATCTCATTAGCTTAACAACAATTTGCTTGTTAGAATTATAATCAGGATGATCCACAAATGAATCAATTACTCTTCTTTGCTAAAGAAAGTTGCAGTGCACATTTTGCTATTCAATTCCATTTAAATATAAGAAATGCTGCCAAAGTCTTCTGGTTATAAAACTGTCACCTTTCATCTTCTCCCAAGGATGCTGCAAAACAACTCCCCCTTCTATTACCTCATACTGAAGTGCCCATCTGTAATTGATAGGTTTTCCCTAAGCCATAGTTTTGATAAAAACCCAAAGAGCCAGGAAATAGGTAGGAAAGAGAGTGAGTTATCCTCCTTTGCAAGCTCCTTGCCTTTCTTCCTCAGGTCTGTTTGCTTTACTTCTAGTTTCTGTGTAGGTGAAGTCAAACTGACATTTAAAGCAAGGCAGCCCGTGTGGTCCAACACAATTGATCTGTGTGGGCAGCGCAGCCCTAGATGCCAAGGCCACAGCCTCTAAGTGCAGCAGGAACTCGTGTGCTGCGATCTGCTTGGGCTTTCAGTCAACTGCATTGCTCAGGCAGGGCACTAATGCATTTTCCTTCCTCCTAGTGGTTCCCTATGTACCAGGCACTGTTCTAAAGATTTCACATGCGTTGGCTTGCATACAAGAGGTCTTCAAAAAGCTCATGGGAAGGTCTGAGTGCACACAGTTTTGAAAGTCACGCATAGTTTTTCCATCATAGCCACTCTCCATGTACCTTTTGAAAATCCGCAAACTTATCTCTTAATTATCTACTATTAGCAAAAACATCTTTCAATTCTTCTTAAGCATTTGTGGCTGGCTGTCGTAACACAATGAGTTAAGCCACCACCTGCAGCACCAACATCCCATACGAGCACCAGTTTGAATTGAAGCTGGTCCACTTCTGGTCCAGCTCTTTGCAAAGGCACCTAGGAAATTGGGGTTCCTAGGAGTCTGGCCCAGCTTTAGCTCTAGATTAGTTGATAATCTTTGTGGAGCGAGCCAGTAGATGGAAGACCTTTCTCTCTCTTTTCCTGCCTCTATCTCTGCCTTTTCAATAAAGAGATAAAACTTTAATTTAAAAAAGCAATTAGATATGTACAGACCATTAATCATCTAATAAGTAATTAAAATAATTGATTAAAATAACCAATGCAGCTGAAGCAGTGCAACCCTTTCTTCTTTTAAGAGTGGGGGTTACCCATCAATTCTTGCGGTCCCCCCCTCCACTTGCTCCAGAGACGCCCCAAGGGTACCTTTCTGGCAGTGCAGCCCCTCAAAGCCCAAGGGGCAGTCACACTCGTAGCCCTCCTTCCGGGGCCGGCAGCTGCCCCCGTGGGTGCAAGGTGCCCCCACGCAAGGGTGGGCAGCATTCTCCACATTCACGCCAGATGTGAAGTCATGTCTCACGTGGATGGTGCGGTCATTCAGGACGATCTTGGGAAAGAAAAATGTAAAGAAGTTGAGGAGTTGCAGAAACATCTTTGAGGTCTCCCTAAGCTTCCCCGACTGAACAGAGCAGGGATGTAAAACGTGGAAGTGCAGATCCTGCTTTTAAAGGCTTGTAAGTGGTGCAGGACCTACTCTGAGTGCGGATTTTGGGTTCTTGGGACAATCTGTAAGATAACATTCCCTTGGTTTCAGAAAACTAACTGCCACCACCCCCCTCTGCATCTACTCTTTCTCCCTCCAAACTCCCCTGCCAGATCCAAAAAGAGTATCTGGGACCTGAGAGTTTAGGTCCTCCGGATGGCCAATGCCTGGCCCAGCCAAATGGATGGAACCAGAATCTTAGGGTGTGGGGAAGGGGGAAAAGGGACCCAGTCCTCAGTGACCTTTAAATTCTCCCAAGCATCACCGGGGAAGCTTCAGACAAGGCTGAGAGCTGCTACTAGGAAGCTGAGACTCCAAGGCAGCAATGGCTGAGGGGCCGTGGAAGCCACCGAGGCTTGCAGGTGCTTCTGGCGCATGCCCTTGTGTCCTTTCCTTGACCTCCATCAAGTGGGCCTCCTTGACCTTCAGTAACTCCTTTGCCTTCCTTCCTTGATGACATTTCTGTGTTTCTTCCCTCTCCCCATCACTAAAAAAAACGGTGGCCTGTGAACCTGAGGTCTTACGTCATGGTTTTAGCACTGCTGTGCATGTATTTCATGGGCTGGAGGGAGAGTTCCTTTGTGCCCCTACCCTGACGATGTGGCTCTAGGGAATCTAGAGACTTCTCTGTGTGCATCAGTGAATCCAGATAAACAGACCCAAGCTTTCCACCCCCTGATTGGGAAGGTACATTCACGCTGAGCTGTTGCTGGCTTTTGCAGAATTCAGGGACAGAGAGAACTCCTGCCAGTGGAGCCCCAACTGCCCACAGGTCGTTAAGGGGTTAGCAATGGCACTTCCTTTCAGGCATCCAGAGGCTGGCCCAACCCTCGGATAGCAAAGCGAGAAGACTTGTCCACAGTCCTGAGTCTAAGATGGTGCAGGGAGTTGCTGTGGTCCTTTTATAAACTCCCCCTTTCAGGCTGAAAGCAACGGACTGTGAAACCAAGTGACAGGGGTTTGCACAGAGGCCAGAATGGCACCGTTCAATGCAGACTGTGTCACAGCCAGTACCTCTGGCATGGGGTGCGGGGAGTGGCCTCACCCGGAGGCTAGCAGGAAAGGGCTGTGTGTGACGTGAGAAGGGTAGGCAGAGGGAATGAAACTGGCATCTCAAGTTTGAATGTCAACTCTCGGCTAGCACAGTCAGTCCTGCTCATGTTGGGGGATCGATGAAGTGTCCCTGACATTGTGGTCCAGCCATAAAGGGGAGCACAGCAGAGTCCAGGCTCAGTCATGGGATCTGAGACAAAAAGGAGACAACCCCCGGGGCTCTTCTCAGTGCTGGGCTGTGCTGATCCATTCAGGACCTTCTCCCACCATCCCTCTCTTACATTATCTTCCCTGGCATTTCATCTCAGCCTCTAGAACAACATGTGCCTCACATGCCAGCCTTGGTCACTGAAGGAAAACAGGATGAAGCCCACACCCAGAAAGCAACATGATCTGTTTCGCTCTTCCTCCAGCCCTGTCCTCCACCGCCCCCTCATCCCCAGTGTTTGGTGGTTCTTTGAGTTGGGGCTGATGAGTCAGGTGGCAGGAGAGTCACAGGTGCAGCCTTTTTTTAGACCCAGAGACCACGGACATTATAAGAGAAAGACTCCATGACTGGGTGGGGTTGGCATCTTGGTTTTTGGAACCTCCTAGAGAGGAACTCATCTGCGTTCTCAAGAGCTTCATGACGGGGAAGGTGTTGAGGATGGTGGAGAAGATGCTGCCTGTGATGCCTGAACTCCACAGGGGAGGTTTGAGTTTGAGGCTAGCTTCCTGGTGATGTGTACTTTGGAGGGACACAGGTGATGGCTCCACCCAGGGGGGACACCAGGAGTGAGTTCCTGACTCCCAGCTTCCACCTGGCCCAGCCCTGAGTGCTGCAAGCAATTGGGGAGTGAACCAGTGGATGGGGGATACCTCTATCTGGCCATATCTTCCTCTTTCAAATGGACACATAACTTTGGGAAGAGCTTGGTTACATGGTCGATGAACAACTGCTTGGGTGGGGGATGAGCATGCACGTTTGCTCTTGAGCAAACTCCAAGCCCGAGAAGCACAAGTCAAGAGCTGCCATCACTCCCACTCGCTTGCTTCCCTGTTACAGAAGTGTGTGTCCCTGCAGTGACCTGCACCTGCTGTCCCCTCTGCAGTCCCAGAATATTCTGGTGGATTTGCAAAAACAAACAAACAAACAAACAAAAAGTCGGCCTTCACACAGTGCCATTCATGGAATACAAGCTTAGCAGAGACCTCCAAGAACAGATGTTGCAAGACAGTGAGATTGGATTGATTTTTTTTGAATCACATCCTAAAGCTTCCTGGAAGCCTCTTCTTTGGGTGTAGCAGAGTCCACATACCCCAATGCCCAATCCCACTGTCCACAGACATGGTGGCCCAGGAGATAGGAGAAAAGCAAGCAGCCTCTACCTTCTGGATGCTCCCAGTAAACGGCTTGAGGATGCCCGAGTTCTTTTTCACGTCATCGTAATTGGGGACTCCACCGATAAAAATGTCCGTGTTGCACTTAATCTGGGTAAAGCCTCCCTGGAAAGAGATTACAAACAAAGCACAATATAACTTTAGAGGGGACACTTATCACCCAAATGTGTCTCATATTTCACTTGGTGAGGTGAGGGGGTGGGGGTGTCCAGTGGCAGCAAGAGCCAGGAGGCCCATCACAATAATCCCTCTACACACTGGTTTGACTTCCATCGTGTTTCCTATTGCTACCAAACACGTGTCTGAATGTTGCCAAATTCTTACCGACTCTGAGACTCAAAAACATCCTGTGTAAAATAGGAATCACGCTGAGAGACTGTTTCAAAGTGTTTATGAAAAAATGGAATTCAACGGTAAGTGTAAGGGTGGGCATGTGGCACATTGGCTCAGATGTCATGATGAACACTTGCAATCCCATATGGAATGACTGGGGTTAAATCCAGCGCCACTTCCATTTCCAGCTTCCTGCTAATGTGCACCCTGAGAGATGGTAGCTGGTGCCTCCAGGTCCTGGATGCCCACTGTTCACATAGCAGACCTGGACTGACTTCCCGACTCAAGGCTTTGGCATGTTCCAGCCCTGGCAGTTGTAGGTATTTGGGGAAGTGAACCAGTAGATGGAAGTTCCCTGCCTTTTTCTTTCAAATAAATGAAAGTTGGTGATTTTTTAAAAAGTTCTGGAATCTCTCAATTTTTATGGCCCACAAACATTCAAGTAGGTTTGCATCTGCTCTGTGGTTGAGTCACAGTGGATGCATGGCCTGCATTACTGTTTGTTGGTATGTAACACTCCAGCACCCTCCCTGCAGGAAGCAGGAACCATGTGACATGTTAGCCAATAAGATGTGAGCAAAACAATGAATCCATTTTGGACAGAAGCTTTCAGAGAATGCTTCACCAGGCCTCTTCTCCCTGCTCCTATTCCTTCAGCCCAGCCTCAAATGAAAGCTGCAGCTAAACACAGACAAGTGAGAACTAAATCCTTGTTATATGCTACTGACACTTCGGGAGTGAGTGTGGCTGGCTGCAGTGCCATCTGGCTCTCCTGCTGGCTGAACTAACACTCATTTAGCACTTGGCCAGAGTTGCAAGCAATATCATTGTTTCAGTGTGGCTGGCATCATTATATTACAGTCAGTAAGGCAAGGACAAGAGCTCCAGAAGGCCAGAGAGGACAGGAAGGAGTGAGAGAAGCAGTCCTTGTTATCAAACACAAATGGCACAGACATTCTTCCCCTTCCAAACTCTCCAGAACACCTTAGAGCCAGTCCCCAGGGTCTTCTCCTCGAAAAGGCTTTAACAGCCCACACAGATGAAGGTGGGCCTGACTATAAGTTGTAGGCAACAAATTGTTAAAATCCTGTATGGTTGGAGTTGATTTTCCACCTGGGCACTGGCATCCCATGTGGAAGCCTGTTCAAGTCCTGGCTACTCCACTTCCCATTCAACTCCCAGTTAACAGCCTGGGAAGGCAGTGGAGGATGGCCCCAAGACCCTGGGTTCCTGTACCCACATGGGAGAACTCAGAAGAAGCTCCTGGGCCATTGCACCCATGTAGAAGATGGGAAAGAAGCTCCTGGTTCCCAGGTTTAAACCTACCCAGTTTAGCTTTGGCCATTATGGCCATTTGGGTATTTCTCTCTGTCTCTTCTTCTTTGTGTAAATCTGCATTTCCAATAAAAATAACTAAAAAATTTTAAAATGCCCATCTCATTAAAAAACATCCTGTAATGTCACAGAAATAAATTAAATTTTGAGATACCTGGAAATGAGTACACTCTGGGTGATACAGACCTAGGCAGCTAGATCAGGGTCACAAATTTGGAAGCCACATTTCCCCACCATGTAATCCTATCTGCCCATCTGTCAGTCAAATGACTTCCAGTGAGTACCTCCTCTTACCTGGGATCTCAAAGGGGTGGTGCCATGTGGCCATTTGCTTTCATACCCTTAGGAGCCCGTGTTGAGGAGGGGCTCGCTCCTCTTCTCTCTCCTTAGGTGGACTCTGAGGATAGAAGCTAGAAACCTCTCCCTCATCCTTTCCCTTCCTGGCCCACTTTATCCCTGAACATAGCCCCACGTGTGTCTGTATTTCTCACCTTCTAAATAAACCTGGCTAGGAGGAGCCAGGCCACATAACCCTACCTAACAAACACTGCCTGTAAGCTGAAAAGGGAGAGAACAGTTTGTTCAGGAAGATCTTGGCCAGGAGCAGGAGCACGGATTTAGGGGAGGTTCAAAGCTGAAGAGGAGGTAGGTGGCAGAGGGATCCTGGAAGAGAATGTACCCCTTATCCTAGGGAGCACTCGCAGGGATGAAAGGCTGAACAGCCTTTGGTCAACAACTCACAGGCAGCCTGGAGGGTTCTTCCTGAACTGGGGGTCATCAAAGAAGCAGAGGGCTGTTCAGGAATTATTGGGGCCCACAGGACACTGCTCCAGGCAGGAGCTGCCAGCACAAATCCACAGGCATCTCTCCTAGACTTTGTTCTTGCTCAAAAGTTTAAATAAGAAAGAAAGAAGTGATGGGGAAAGATTCAGGAGCAAGGGGGGTGGTTTCAGGGCAGTCAGGCTGTTCTGGAAAAACTTGAGTTGGGTTGTGTCCAGTGAAGGGGTGAGGCCTTGTGGGAGAAGAGGGGGCTCCTTTGCATGGCTTAAGGAAATCCTCCTGGCCACCCTTCTGTTTCTCCTTCCTCATCCTCCTCTTCCTTCTCATCCCATCCACCCTTTTCCCTTCCTTCTTCTTCCTTTCCCAGATTTTCCTTCACTTCCTCAAATATATACATAGAATTTTCTAGGGGTGAAGGGTGTCCACCTCTTGAAGCACATCCTAGTTTGGGATTCTTCTCATTCCCAAGCAGGTGTTTGGTTCCCGCAGGTCCTTTTGCCACTGTGTCCCCTAAGACTGTCCTGGACAAGTGTGTCCGCCTTTCTTCTTTCTTCCTTAGACCAATATCTTATTTCCAAGCAAAGTTCTTCTTTCCTTTCTCTAGCAATCTACTGGCTTATAAGTGTATCCTGCTGCACCAATGCCCTTTTTACTTGCTTCGCACAGAAGGAAGACTACTGGGAACTCAGATATTGGCAAATTCAATGTCCCCTCTGTCTTATGGCCTGTACATTTCTGTGCATGAAGAATCCTAGCAGGTTATAGTTTGAAAAAAAAATTCTTCTCTTAAACAGTTTTCTTCAGACATGACCTTAGGAACAGAATCCTGGAAAAAAGTTACACACTTGAGTAGAAATCTTAAGGTCTTGAATCCATGACAGCACATTATCAATTAATTTGGAAAATTCATTTTAAGACTGTTTCACAACCCTGATTATGCACTGGGAATTGTTATGTCTCACATACATAATTACTTCAGTTCTTGTTTCTTGGTGAAGGAAACACCAGCATTATCACATTATCCTCATCCACACGAGGTCAGTGTGATTTGAGGTCCAGGAACCAGCATGGGCTCACCCCAGTTGTGGTGGTGAAGCTATCTTTTGAACTCTAGGAGTCTGGCTTTATAGTCTTCTCTAGTCAGAGGTGCCCCATACCACTAGCCTTAACTCATACTACATTAACTGCTAATAACAGAGATGAAATTTGGGGGTAAAGGGAGTACAATGCATTGCTGTGAAGTGCTGTGTTTATGAAGTATTAACTTACTTGATCCCTACAAAGACTCACTAAGGCCAGTACAATTATTATTATTCCCATTCATGGCTGAGGAAGAATGGAAAAGTAATTTGCCCAGTGGAAAGCTGAGATTTCAACTGAGGTACTGGAGTTTGCATGCTTAACCACTATGCCTTGCAGTATAATAACAAGCAGAAATTAATCTGCTTCACACTAACCATCAAGAGAAAGTGTATTCTTCTTACCTCTGCCATTCCCTCCACTACCTTCTGCTTATCCACCCGTAAGATACCATTCTTCGCTGTGCGAGACACATGTAGCTCATGCCAATGGCCAAGGGTGAGGGTGTCTTCACTCCTGTTGAAGGAAGATATGATGTTAACCTTATGAGTCAACTTGAGGGCTAAGGGATGCCCAGATAGCGGATGCAACAGGAGATGGGACATTCTCCCGCAGTGTGTTTCAGAAGAGATTAGCCTGTCAGTCCATGGACTGTACAGGTAAGATTGTCCTCCCCAAGGTTGCTAGTATCACCTAGCCTGCTGGGGGCCTGAATAGAATTAAAAGGGAGAGGAAGGAAGGACTTTCTCTGACTGTTGAGTTGGGACATTCACCTTCTCTTGTCCTTTGACATGGAACATTTTTTGTTGTTTGTTTTAATTTATTTTTACTGAAAAGGCAGATTTATAGAGATAAGGAGAGACAGAAAGATCTACCATCCATTGGTTTACTCCCCATGTGGCCACAATGGCCAGAGCTAAGGTGATCCAAAGCCAGGAACCAGGAGCTTCCTCTGGATAGCTCACACAGGTGCAGGGTCTGAAGGCATTGTGCCATCCTGCACTGTTTTCCCAGGCCACACACAGGATCTGGATGCAAAGTCGAGATGCAGCTGAGACATGAACCAGTGCCCATAATGGATGCTGGCACTTAAAAGGGGAGTATTTAGCCAACTGAGCCATTGTAGCAGGCCCAAGATGGAAGCTCTTAATTCTGTAGTCTTCAAAACATGAGTAAAGACAATGCCATCAGCCTCCTGGTTCTCAGACCTTTGAACTCCTGGGAACCCCTAGTTGCTGGGCCTTCTAGGCTGGATGGAAAACATCACCAGCGTTCCCTGACCTCTAGCTTGTAGACAGCAAGTTATGGCACTTCTCATAACTATCAGAAGTAAACTTATTCTTTGTAAATTACCTAGTCTGGTGCAGTGGGTTAAGGTTTTGCCTGGCATCCCATGAAGGCACTGGTTCATGTCCTGGCTGGTCCAGCTCTCTGTTTGTGCTAGAAAACCAGCTTAGGACTCTGCCTCTTACACGGGAGATGTGGATGAATTTTCAGACTTCTGCTTTTAATCTGGCCCAGTACTAGCTGCCGTGGCTATTTGGGAGAGTAAATCAGTGGATAAATAATCTCTGTCTGTCTCTCTGCAACTCTGTATTTCAAATAAATAAATAAATAAATAAATAAATACATCTTTAAAACAAATCAGCAACTGAGTTGTACCGATTCTGTTATGGCAGCACAAAATGGACTAACAGAAAGGAGACTAGAGCTTGTGTTTTGTGATATTGTGTAAAAGATAAATACTACATTAAAATTCAAATCATTAATTAAAGGTAGAAGCACTTGAAGTTTAAATGATACTTACGGGAGCTGTATGCATTACACATCATAGTGAGGGATGCAGAAAGAGCATGCTCATTGCAGGTGTATTACTAATGATGTTTACTTCCTAGCCACCCCTGAACCTCTCAGTTATTTGTCAGTCCCAGATCATCTTTAGAAAGCCACAAGGAATCCCAATGGGCATCATTACTGAAGGGTCACCACCTTGTACCCTGATTGTGTGTGCGTGTGTGTATGTGTTGGCAAAAGCTTTTGTGATTTGTCGTTAGCAATTAGAATTTAATCACCTTGGTGAAATCAATATGCAATAAAAAAGCAGCCCTTTTGAAAGTGGTCTATCTCCATAATAACTAACAGCAGCATCGTCATGTTCTTGTCTGGCAGAGGTCATGTGCTGTCAATATCCCACCTTCCCCAGCTCAGCGCTATCGAGCATGGCCATCAAGAGCTCATTCCAATTGTGTCGATTTTAGAATCATGTTCATCATGAATCTCACCACCTTTCCCTTTTCCTAGAGCGAATATGATACAGCCAATTCCTGAACTTCGTATAGATAAGGCTTACACTGAATTTTCTTAATTAGCAGGAAGTCTTTGCAAATGGTTTTCAAAATAAACAGCTTCCAAGAGAACAGCTAAAACATTGACCAGGTTGGCTCCTTCCAGGAGAGGCTGGCCAGAGGATGGGACGAGAGTGTGGACTGTGCTTCCGACCTGGAAAACTCCTACCTCCTTCACACTCCCTGGAACTCAAGCACTTTGTTCCCATTTGCCTTTTCCTGACAGCTTGAGAGGCACTAGCTTTTGTCTTAAACATTTAAAACTCTCCTTTGCCAAAAATTAGGCATGGCATTATAAGAGGGAGAAACGTGAGACTTGTAAGGGTTTTTGTGCCTGCAATCTTGCAGCTGGAGCTGCCACCACGGGGAGGAAGGGCAGAGAGGGCAGTCTGTCCCGGGGGAGGGCTGATGAGCCCTGGCCTCCCTTGGCTCCCTTTGGTCACTCCTCATTTAGGAAGAAGCTGTTTCCAAGTGCAAGGTGATATTCAAGGTGGCTTCCCTTCTCAACTTGACATATAGTTCCAAGTGAATTGTTTAGGCTGCTTTGCATAATCATATGTAAATTGAATCAATTAAATACCCACCAAAATTGTCATGAGATATAGGTTGTTTTTGCATAATCAGAGATACAAAAAAAATGTTGTCCATTCCCCTAGGTGGGAAATGTCACCTACAAGTGGTAATTTAGCCACAAGGACAAAAAACCCCAACTTTTTCTTTTAAAAGAGTTGTTAAAACTCAGCGTGGTGAGGATTTCCCTTTAGCCTGGCAAAGTGATCAGCAGTGAATAGCGATGGATGGTAGTGACGTCTCACTTGTGGACTTTCTGTAAATGGCAGATGAGCAATAAGAACAGTGATGGAATGCAGCTGCAATTTCCTGCAAAACAAATTGGCCGATATCCCCATCTAGGACACCACACAGCAAGGTATCTTAGTTGAGTTTCAGAAGGAAAGAATTAGACAAATGTAGAAACATTAAATTAGTGCTC
Organism: Ochotona curzoniae; assembly: GCF_017591425.1. Lineage (NCBI taxonomy): Eukaryota > Metazoa > Chordata > Mammalia > Lagomorpha > Ochotonidae > Ochotona > Ochotona curzoniae. Next base: position 17,703,978 of record NW_024465582.1, on the reverse strand, counting down.
CTCTGACTTGAAAGCTAAAACCACCATGGGGTGGGGGGTCATAGTGAGAAGGGAGAGACGAACGAGGAAAACGCTGCCCCTTCCAACCCCAGGCTCCGAGGAACTCCAAGATGGACTGACTCAATGGCATAGGAACAACCCATCTGCTAACTGATCTCACAGTCAAACTACTGAATGGGAGAAATGTTTGGACTACTCCAATAGCAGCCAGCATTCCAGAAGCAAGCCTGCGTGGCTGTGCCATTGAAACTGTTCATCGCGTACTGGTCAGTGGCCATCTCCATATAGAACCAGTTCAAGAGGAAAGTCGGAATTGAAAGTAAAGTCATCAAGACACTTCTGTATGATGGGATTGGCCAACACTTTTCTACCTAGCCAACATGCACTGGGGAGCATGCAAAGGGTAAGGGGATGGTTTGTCAAGCTTGTCAGGTTTAGCGTGCAGATGAGGCATTTACCCACCACGGGAAGCAGAGAACTGTGACCTTCTAAGGAGGCATTTCAGTAAAGGAAACCTTCAGATAGAAGAATACCATGGATAGCAAGTCTGTCACCTTTAGGAAGCAGAGAGAATGTCCACACCAGGCTGAATTAAGACAGCAAGAGTGTTAAGTGGTGAGATCCCATGTTAGTGTTTTTTTTTGTTGTTTGTTTGTTTGTTTTTTTCTGAAAGTGGTTACTGATTGGCATTTTGGAGGAGGGAAGTCTGGGAGGTGTCAGTCCTCACCTGAGAACACCAGTCCCAGAGCCGCAGTCGAAGCGGAACTCCACGTGGCCCCCTGCCATGTTGATGGACAGGAAGTCTTTGCTGTCCGTGTCGTAGCTGTACAGGAGGACGCCATCCCCGGAATCTGGCCGGAATGTGATTTCCAGCTCCATGAAGGAAAGGTAGTGCTGGGGCTCCAGGGGCCAGGGCGTGGCAGCGAAGGACCTTAGAGAGGCTCGGAACTGTGGGATGGTCAAGATGAAGGCTGAGGAGACAAGCATGGTGTCAGGCAGTTCTGCGGGGCAACTGGTGGGTTTTGCCCCCCCAAAGTGCTCTGGTCTTCCTGGGTACAGTCCTCCAACTCATCTAGCTGGGTGGTGGGATGGAATTCTGTCCCCTAAAGCTTTTCTTCCCTCCATCTTCCTGTTCTCTCCCTCCTCCCACCTGCTGACTGGATGCAGGAAATGAAAAGACGACTCTAAGGCACTAAAAGACCCATTGGAATTGAGATTCTTTGTCCCTGAATGTTCCATGTGCCTGAATGACCGCTGGAAGCATTGCCATTACTTCTCCCCTCCATCACCTGTACGGATTTGTAACATGATTAAGAATCCGCCTTTACTGTCCTGAGCTGCTGGACTACACGATGCTGTGCTGCAGCAGCTTACCTCGACTCAGGCACCCATGTTCAGGTAATGTGAACTTTAAGATGATGTTACTCTAAATTTCCCCTCTGCAGTATTTCAGATCCAAATCTGAATGACTTGTGATCTATGTGTTTAGTTTTGTGATCTTTGTCGTAGTTTTTCATTTTGAAATTCTAGAAAACCGAAAGCATGCTCAAGCCCACCTGATTTTCAAAAAAGTCTTTTACATGTGCTGTTGTTATCTGTGTACGTGTGTGTGTGTGCGCACAGGCAGGCATACACATGCAACAGTGGATATATATATACATACGTGGAAACAGTGTGTACCTATATGCGTGTGCACGTGTACATCTTATTCATGTGCAGGACTGGGATACGGAGGGCAGAATCACCCAGCGGAACAGTATAAAGAAAAAGCAACATCACTTGTGTCTCATCACATTGTTAGGTTTTCTGCATATAATCCCCAGTCTTTGAAAGAGTCAGAAATGAGGACATGAACTTTGAATGCTCTGAATTCAGTCTGATGTAAACCACACAAGACAAACTTTAGAAGAACCCAGTCACATTCATCATCTATAAATGAACTTGTCTTTGGTTGGTTTGAAACTTGGATACTCAGAAATATTCCAAGTGTTACAATAAAGATTCTCACGTCCTCCCTGACAAAGTAACACTGACCCCATCACATGCGGGACTTCGCTAAAAGTACAAGGAGGGAACACTGCATCCCTGTGAATCAAGGTGCAGGGAGAACCCGCCGACAACCTGCTCCTTTCTCACCGTCTTCACAGTGTCGCCCTTTGAAGCCCAGGGGACAGAGGCAGATGTAAGAGTCGGCCTTGACTGCTGTGCAGGTGCCACCGTTGATACAGGATGCCTCATCGCAGATTCCGCTGCTGCATTCCCCTAAACATGGGAGTCCCAAAGCCAATGAGTGCAGGTGTCAGTCCCGTGGGAGGAGTCAACCTTGCCAAGAGCCCGCTGCCCTTGACCAATGGGGCACCTTCCCCTCTCCTGTGTGCACCCCTGCGCACAACACAACCACAGGTCAGCTTTCACGAGAAGCACAGCCTTCCCATCACTTTAATTTGGTTTTGAAGAATCACAGAGCCTTTATTTAAAATATGGTGGCTACTGTAAATCAAACACTAAGTTGCTGGGCAATGTCATGGTCCTGACAGAGATGACAGAGTCATTTCTGCTTTAATCCATCTCTCTGCTGCTTCCCACAGGAGCAGATTTCACTCTCCCCCATGTCCGCCAAGCGTCTATGTTAAAAGCATGCTAATTTCTATGACCCCAATTAGCGTAAGTGCTCCTGCCTTGTTGGTTCAGAGTGAAGACAAGTGGGACAAGCAGTGAAGGAGTTAAGCAGCTGCATCGGAGCTTATTAACTCACCAGAACTGTTGACTCCACTGTCTGGGAGCAAGGAGGCAGGTAGGAAGGACCCCAGGATTCCGTGGCACATGGGTTCCAGAACCCACAATTTCTACCTCCAAAGTTTCCATCTTTGGAAGTAGCTCCAGAGTAACAAGCAGAGACAGGCTGGCCACAAGAGGCATTAGTGCTCTCTGCCTGCTGCCTCAGAGGCCTCCAGAAAGGATCTGCATGGTCATGTTCAAGATCACCAGATGAAGTGCAAACAAAGGGAGCTCCTGGGCTGCTTTTTTGCTGCTCTTGTGTACAGCCCATAGCTACACAAGTGAGACAACACAGCCTTTTTGGGGGTGGAGGCAAAGGGGATGTCCATCTGCTGCCTGAAGTCAAGACCCTCCTCTATTCTACTCCTGGGACTGCACCTGCTTGAACTGGGACCTGCCCCATGCAAGAGGAGAATCCCCCCTCTAGGCTGCTGGTGTTATCTCAGCAGGCCAAGTCTCTCTTCTTTCCCTCCCTGTCATCTATTGCACTGAGTGGATCCAGTCTTACCATAATGACTCAGAGGTGGTGGCAGCAGGACTGCACACCCATTGTGGACCCAGGGGAGGAGTCTGATGTCAGGCACTGTTGAGAGAATTTACTCAAGGCCCTCTGGAAGGTCTGCTGCCTTAGCTGGGGCAGGCTGGCCTCTGTGAATTCCAGCTGGCTGCCACTATTAGGGAGCTGAAGCAGCGGGGATGGGCGACCTCTGCAGGCACAGCCCCAAGACCACGGCCCCCCAGCACTTGTGCTCTCCAAACAGATACCAGCTTTGATCTTAGAGAGCCAAACTTGCAGGTCCCTGTGGCCTGCCAGTTCCAAGGGATTGTGGTTCTCTTCTCAGAAAAGGGCTGACTCCACAAGAGGAAGTGGAATCCTTGGGTTATTTTAGACACACATGGAAGAAATTATTTTGCAGAGTGTCTGCATTGGAACAATTTTATTTTTAAGAGGTGAGGGCAGGGTTGGGAGAGGTCACGGAAGACGGACTGATCTATTTATGTGAGGATGGCAGTGTTTGATTGCCCTGGGGACGGCAGGCCATGAGTGCCGTGAGGCAGGGGGCTAGTGAGACGGCAAGAAATCCTCGGAGGAAACAGGAGAGATGGGACAGAATGCCAGAAAGGCTGAAGGTAGAAGAATCCAGTGTGGTCTCCAGGTACGGGGCTCGAGCAAAGAAAGAAGGGACAAGGGTGGCTGTGAACAGGAACTTGTTCCCCAGAAGTAGAGGAGGAGTGGGAGAACTACAGCTCAAGAAGACTGGAAATCTCCATGGCTGGAGGAAGGAAAGAGGTGCCCAAGCTCCCAGCTCTGCAGGGGTGGACAGGGCTGTGCCAAGCACAGCACTTGTGTAAACTGGTGAGGACTTGAGAGAGGGTGTAAATAGGCAAGAGTTTGGCCGGATGGGAAAAAAAAACACTTCTTTATTTTCTCAATCCTGAAATTGAGAAGTTTGAGTGTTTCGGTGGAGTGCTTCCCGCAACTACTGAGGCAGACAACCTACTTGTAGCATTAGCAGTTCTCTGTGCCTTGTGACCAACAGACTCCACAGTTGATGTCACATCCCATTTGTGGCAGATATTGCAAAAACATCATTTCAACTCCTTGCTTCTTTAAAATTGTGGCAGTCATTTCACCCACCATTAAATAATGCTGCTCTTTCGTGCTTTATAGAAAAGCACATATATTATTGTAATATCAAAACCTAAAAATATCTTATAGCTACATTTCAATATAATTGTTTCCTCTCATTATATTATGTATGTTATTTTCTGCACTTAAAAACATTCTGCAGTCAGGCATTTAGTATGGTAGTTACAATTCCTCATGGGATACCAGCATCCCATTTTAGTGTGGGTAAATTTGAGTGTTGGCTATAACCCAGCTTCCAGATTCTTTCTATTGTATTGGGAGGCAGTAGATGATGAGCTAAGTATTTGAGCACCTGCTACTCATGTGACAGACACAGACTGAATTCCAGGATCCTGGCTTTGGCCTAACCTCACCTTGGTACTTGCAGGAATTTGGGGAGTGAAACAACAGATGGAAAATCTGTCTGTCTGTCTGTCTGCCACTCAAATTTAAAAAAATCCTTCTTGAGCTTTCACCAAAGCATTAACAGAGACCACTAGGCTCTGGAGAAGAGAATCTTGGCAGCAGACTCCAAGCAGGGATGGACGGGCAGAGGATGGGTGACCCCCAATTCCCAGGGGTGAGACAGAAAGTGCGGGTGCTGGCAAGTTGAGTGCATTTACATAGCTATGGAGACATCCTCATCCATAGCTCAGCAACGGGCTCTGCCTGAGTATAAATTAGTCAACATTATAAGCCCCAGTTGCTTTATCTATACACAATGAGTATAATAATGTTGGCCTCCTAGATAATAATTCCTTCTTCCTCTGAGAGCGAAGAGAAAATGTTGGTTCAGGGATCAAGAATTAGAATGTGAACACTTCTAAAACAGAGTCCATGAAAGCCCTTATGTGACTGGCTGGGTTGGGGGAAGGAAATGAATAGTTTGCTGCTTTGTCCAGTAAGACTCTCATACCTCATGAAGAGGTCTGAGATGGCAGCGGGACACATCCAAGGATGTGCAGTGCCATACTGTTCTCAGGTTCAAGGTCAACATGCTTTCAGAGCCCGTACTTCCCACCTGAGGTTCAATCTCACTCAGCTTGCCAGGATTGCAACCCAAGTTGCTCACCTCTATGGCCCAAGCTGGAAATACAATTCCACAGGAACATCCCAATCCCAATCCTCGGGGTAGCTGCTTACCCACATCAGCGCCATTGAGTGCTCTGCCCAGTGGCCAGGGCCTCATGTCGATTCTCTTGCCATTCACAGAGAGTGACTGCACACAGCCTTGGAAGCCTCGGTTGGTCCCTGTTGCTCGGACCAGCCAGTATATGCTGGGAGTTCCACCCACATACAGAGGCGTCCGGAAGGTGATCTTACTGTATTGTCCCTTTAAGAAAGAACAAAACTCTATGTCAGCAAACCAAGTCAATGGATAAAACACAACATATTTTGCCGAGGTTCTTGGTGAAGGTGTAGGCCTCAGCCCCTATGTTTGCTTTCTCCTTGGCGTGTTTACCTTTAAATGATTGTTCAGCAGGAAAATGACATCGTGGTTACCATGAAAAACTCAGTGATTTTGTCAGAGGGCTGGGTGTCTAGAGGGATGAGTTGGAAATGGCTGGAAAGGAAGGAAAAGGCAGCCCAGAGCCATGACCAACCCACTCGCCAGGGGAGGAGCAAGGGACCAGGAAGGAGACTGGGCCAGCCATCCAAGAGAGCTTCCCCTTCCGAGTCCCACCATCAATTCACCCTTGGATATATCTTGGACATACCCTTTGGTACCTCAAAGGCAACAGAAGTCATTAAGCTTGTAAGAGAACTGACTATGATCCCTTCACTTGACCTTGATCCTAGTTACCTCTGCACTATATCCAACAAGAAATATGTAGAATTGTAGAGTGATTTGAAATCTACTTAAGGATACAAACTTTAAGTGTTAATGACAGTGAGGTAGGGCGATTTCCAATCTTACGCCAAACTACAATCTAGATTGCAGATTTGGAGGTCACCAAACACAGAGCTGAACGCTAGATGGGCTGGAATGAAGGTGCCCTTGAACATTTCTTTTTGTTGTTGTTACAAAAGCATTTTAATGGTTTGGATCAAAGGTCAAAAAACAGTGCTGGGGAAAGACATACTGACAAAACTTATAAAATGTCAGAAGTCTAAGCCAGGTAAAGCAATATATATTCTGTAAATGTTCATCATAAACATGTAGATAATCCACTGGTTTTAATCCTTTCTATAGTAAAAAAAAAAGAATATTTATAAATACTAGGTTGAACATGAGGCAGTTGTATGGTACTCACAGTGGGTTTTAATCCTTAAATTATTCACCAGTCACCGAGCATTCTATTTTCATTAGATCAACCACATGCTTTCTGGGCTTATTTTAAGATCCTCAGAATTCACTTCTTCCAAGCCTTATTCTCACTCTCTGGTTCTGTTTCCTGACCCAGGATCATATAGGACTTCCGGTGGCTTCCTTGCCTTTTTTTTCCTTTCCTTTCTTTCCTGTTCTTCCTTTCCTACTTTTCTTTCCCTTTATTCCCTCCCCTCCGCTCCCCTCCCCTCCCCTTCAGCAGTCAGTGCCTTGAGTCAGCTCTTTGGCTTCCTTTGATTGCCTTCCCTGGAGCCTGCTTTGCTTTGCAGAGAAATGAAAACACCTTGGAGTTTGCCTTCCATCCCCTAACACTTCGGGAAACTCTGCGATACACTTTACACTGCAGAGCTTCCCTGTGCGTCAGGCTAAAGTCCAGCACTGAGGAACTTCCCGAGAGCTCACTCTGGCTGGCTCCGTCTCTGTGTCCATCTTCTCCCTCACTAGTCTCCCTGGGAACACCCGCCTTAGTGCATCCTGTGTACACAATTCCTCATCTCAGGTTTGCTTCTGGGAACCTACCATCAAAACTCGAGTCTCAGAATTGGAAAAAGTAGGAAAGCTCATACAACCCAAGTTTCCACTGGCTGCTCACTTCCTTGTGTACATTTCCCAACAGATTTGGATGAGTTACTTTTACAAGGTTTTCCCCTAAGACAGAGCAACGGCTTGAGAGAGGGAGACTCATCGCCATCCTACACACTTCCATGCACTCAGGTACAGCTAAAGTTCTCAAGGCTTTCTCACTGGGCTTCAGTGTTGGGACTCTGAAGAGTTGATCCTTTTTCCCTAAGACATTCCCTGGGACTCTACGAGGCCACTCCACCACCCACACCTCCACCTTCTCCAAATTAAAAGACACGCCTCTGATCAGTCATTGAAGGAATGTATGTCATCTTCCTGTCTCTTCAATTCATCTTCCGCCATCTTTAGGTAGCTCTCTTGAGACTATGACTACAGACAAAAACATAGTCCTCTTAGAGGACTAATCACCGCTCAAGCCACTGGAAGCTATCACACAGTTGTTAGAACAGAGTAGGATCACCACCTCCCTTTTCTAGGTGCTATGCCTCTGCTCATGCATCCTGTAGTTTCTTTAGCTGTTGCGATCCCATGGTCCTGTTTGTTAAGCACTATTGAACTTCCTTGCTTTAAGCCCTAAGAGATATGAGGCTTATTACAGCTTCTCTGTGTTTTCTCCTTGGTGTTCTGGATCCACGTGTGAAACTTTGCTATTCCCATAAAAGCTCATTTGATCACTTTGGGCCTATGGTTCTGGCTTTGGTTGACCCTGTGGTTCATGCACCCTGCGTTCTGTTTCCCTATCAACATGGATAGAAGCAACTCCTGGCTCCACCTTCACTAGAGTCAAAATCCAGGAGGTAATTCTCTCTCTGTTCCTTTTGTACAAATGTTTGGATCAGCAAAACCAACAAAGTATAGTAAGGGGCCCAGCCAGGGAGGAGGTACAGGCATACACAACAAGGCTCTCTTGCTGTATTTTCCCTCAGAGAACACAGGCACCTCCTGATTGTAATTGCAGCTTAGATTCCTTGGCAGTTTGCTAATCCAAACTGTTTACTCCTAACCCAGTCCTAAAATTGCCCAGAGCAGAATAAATATGTGACTACCTGGGCGATTCGCTGAGTAGCCTGAAAGTTCCATTATTTTACCACTTCCTATTCTCATGGCTCCCCACCAAGGTGGAAGGATGAATTTGTCCCGTATCCTGACCCTTTCAGGGTCATTTTCTACAGCCACAGGATTGTGCCATCTCTTCTGTAAAAGGAAGCTTTGTGTTTGGCATCTCAAATGGGTTCCATCCTTCACCCTAGCGGCCTTCCTCTCCCCCGGGTTTTAAGGCCCTTGAGGAAAGAGGGCATGTCTCTGGGCACATGGCCTAGAGGACACATAGCACCCAGAGGACCTGGGAACCCGAGATTGATAAATTTCTTAAGTTCAGTTCTCCAACCTTGGTAGACATGGGTTGGGAGTGTGCCCCAACAGCCCTTAAGGTGATCAGATGTAACTGGGGTGCATCAAGTTTAGTTGCATGGGGTTGCCATAAAAAATGGGCCTACTTGAACCTGGCCAGAGCTTGAATCCTGCTGATTCTGTCTTGGCTCTGTGTCATTTACCCCTCTTGGGTGGGGGTGGAGCAGGCAGCTCCAACTCACCTGGGACTGGCCTGTCACAGGGGTGCCATTGTTCAGCTGCAGCAGCCCATTCAGCCCGTCCCTGTATAGTGTGACTGTGTGCCAGGCCCCCAGCTTGATTTGGGCCTCACTTACGATGATGGCGACCCCAGTTCCACAATTAAACCTGCAATGGAGAAACAAACAGGAAGGGAAGATGCTTGGATTAACCAACTTGCTATGTTTTTTTATTTTTTTATTTGATTTTCTTTGCAGATCAGAAATGTTGGGCAACCCAGCACCCACTCTATCCTTTTCTAAGACCTGCAGTGTTTACAGTGAATTCCAGCACTGTGGATTTTTGTAGCCCGGGGCACTCTGCTTCCAGAGCAGTCTTGGGGGCCCTTCTCCAACTCTCCAAGGACAGGCCCAGGGGTGTTGATAAGGTGGGAAACCCAAATCTTAATGGTGGTTTTGGCAAGCTGGCCAGCCCTGCCATCTGCATTCTGCTGGGTGCAAATCCAGGTGAAGTTTACATAGGAGGCCCCCACTCATGTGAAGGTGAGAGACAGAGAAGCATCCTCAGAAGGCTGCAGTGGTGTTGCTTTGTTCCCACCCTCTGAGCCCAGGGTGCCCACTGTTCATGATGCCTGATGCGAAGAACCTCGGTCATTTCTGGTTATTTTCTTTGCTGCCATCATATCGCTCCCATATGATCCTGGGAAGGAAATGTGACCAGCCCTGTCCTTCATAGGATTTGCCATATCTGCAGCCCAGATCCTCTGTACAGTGGGATGGAGACACCAGCCTCCCTTGTAAGGGATATCAGCATCGCTCAGTAGGAGCAGCCAGGTTGGAAAACTGTTTCCTGCCAATAATGCCCACGATGCTGAGAGTGTGTCCTTCCCTCCACGTACGGGATTCCTACAAGGGTGCATTGGCTGCCTTGGATCCTGGTGATTAAGATTAAACTTTTAGGAATCAGATCATTTAGCAAAGAATGGAGCCCCTTTTTCTGACCTTAATGAAATGTTGAAAAGTCTTCTCCAACCTAACCACAAGTACATTTTATGCCAGAATTGTAATTGAAAAAAATACAATACCAGTCAATATTTTTCTGAGTGCTTGCTACCAGGACTTTTGTATCCACTGTTAATGAATAAACTTGTTCGATCCTCAAGACAGCCCTGAGAGGAGACACGGGCAGGAGGAGGTTATTCCTGGAAGGTCAGGCAGCAGCAGCTTGTGCCTTTAGGATGTCAGCTGGTGCACCATGGAGAAGGCCAAGGTTTCTGAGCACTGGCCATTGGCAGACAGGTGCTGGGGGTGCCTCTCAACCATCTGTAAAACTTTGTTCCGCTGACGTCTGCACTGAAGCCAAATGTGGTTTCCAAAGCATGTTGGGGCACAAATGATCACGGCAGAGTTGGGAAACAAATGCTTACCATAGCCCTACGGGAAGATGGATTTGGAGTATGAGCCTCCATGAACCTCCAAGTCATGGGAGTGAGGGAGCATCTGGCCCACAGGCTATATATGGCCCATGGAATCACTTGGTTGGGCCCCATCAAGGCAAAGGCAGGCACAACTCAAAATTGAGTAAATGTATAGCTGATGAATGTTTAAGTTAGCAATTTTATATATGGCCCGTGAGTGATGCTATGGATATTCAAAACACCCTTGGCAGAAAAAAGTTTCTTCTCTCCTGCTGGGTCGTCCTTGCCTTCTGTGATATCAGTCATATTTGCTACTAGGAACTTGGAAGAAATCACCTGGGTGGAAATCTCTGGGTGGCAGGGAACTTCATCACTTTGAGTTGGGGTCTGCAGCAGAGTCAGCACTCTGTGGGTGCTCAACAACCAGTTGTGGTGGCCAGCACTGTAGTACAACAGATTAAGCTTCTACCTGTGATGATCCTTTATGAGCACCAGTTGCTCTGCTTCTGATCCAGCTCCCTGCTGATGTACCTGAGAAAGCAGAAGTCCCTGAGTCCCTACCACCCATGTGGGAGATTCAAACGGAGTTCTTGGCTCTAGCCTGGCCCAGATCTGCCTGTTGCAGCATTTGAAGGGTGAACCAGCAGAAGATTTTTGTGTGTCTGTCATTCTCTCTCTCTCTCTCTCTCTCTCTAACTCTGCCTTTCAAATAAATAAATCTTAGAAGAATCACTGATTGTTTGCCTGAATGGAAGCTTCCAAAGTTCCCAAACTCAAGTTTCCAAGTTTCTGGGCAATTTTGATTCTCCAATTCCTTAGTAAAGTGGCCCTTTCTCTTCTTCTCTCCAACATTCCTTTATACATTGGAATGTGTCCAGTATATATTTACTCACTGAATAAATATGTAAATATAATATAGGATAGTACAAAAAAATGCCCAGGGCTTTTGCATCAGTTACCTGAATTGGAGGGAACGCCGGATGATAGCCAGGGACATGAAATCACCACTCCCATGTTCATTCTCCCCGCAGTAGAGCAGCAAGCCGTCCTCTGCCTCTGCCTGTCATCGCGGAAACAAAAGCCCCATGAACAATGAGCAGCTCCCCCTACATAAAGCACCATCTGGAAGCCCCCACGAGGATCAAACGTGAACATTCTACTTGGAGTTCCTAATGACAGAGGGGCAAACAAGTGGACTCCAATTCATTCCCAGGTATCCAGCCCCAGTTCTCTTTCAGTAGATAAATTCCAACTGTGATGGAAACAGTGTGTGCAGAATGGCAATGAAGTGAGAGCAAGGGGCTACTCGCTCTGACCTGCTCTTTCCATGGCTTTGTGGATGCACCTGCAGGGTGGCTGGAAGACCATCTGTGCAAAAACTGCAGTCACAGAGAGAATACTGCTTGCACTCATTAACTCTGTGCTCACAAAGAGTACTCTTTTTCTTTTTCCCTCCATCAGGAGGACAGGATGCTAAAAACAAGCTCGCAGAGACTGGGCACCGTTGAAAGGGGATTTGATAATGGAGGTGCATTATTTCTTCTGAAGTTGTGGCATGGGGGCAGTCCCTGGTATAAGCAACATACTCACTGGAAAGTTTCAGGCCAGGCAGAACCCGCCCTCTTGTTGCATTCTTGTCTGAGTGACAGTGCCCATCACTCCTGCTGCCCGGTGGGCCACTGTGCGAGCAGGCTCTGGCTTCTAGTCTCCCTTGGCCCTGTCCCCTGCCTGCTCTCTCCCTCCGCCCTGCCATTTTGATGTAGCATGTTGTTGCGTGAAGAGACAAAAGGTGATCATCCCTCTTACCCTAAATTCAAGAGTAATTTGGAATGCCTGATAGGAATTCTTCAGGGGCTCGAACGTGACGTAGGAGTGACCGAAAAACTGAGGGTACTGTATCGCAATATCTGAAAAGGAAAAAGAAGACATACCAACATGTTGCTTCCTCATTTCCTCAAAAGCAAAAATCAGCATCCACCCTTGCCTGGCTAGCATCCAGGGAAACCTGCTCATCTGTTAACTTGGCGTTCTCTTCTCTTCTGCTCCGTGTCCCACCTACTATTCTCACTCTTGGGGAGTTAGAGCTTCTGAAATACTTAGAAAGTATACTTAGAAAGTTAGAGTTTTGGACATTGGCATTTGCTTCCCAGGAGCGAACCAATGTCTTGCGGATGCCCTTCGCTGTTTTCCAGCTATGTATGTGTCTTGTCAGCTGGCCTAAGTATTGTTCTCCTAAAACATTGTGCACATAATGTAGCTGCAGTATTAGAACAGATGTGAGCACAGAAAAGCCCAGCATCTCCAAGATTTCTTGCTTGAAAAAGTCACAGGACTGCTGGGGCTGGCATCGTACTGCAGGTTGAACCACCAGCTGGCATGCCAGCATTCCGTACGAGAGCCTGTTGGAGTCTCGGATGCTCCACTTCCAAGCTCATTCCCGCTGATGTGCCTGGGAGAGCAGTGGAGGATGGCCCGTGAGCATGGGCCCTTTCTGTTCCTGTGGGAGATGCTGATGAAGTTTCTGACTCTCCTGGCTTATGCTTGGTTCCGTTTAGCCATTTTGGCCATCTGGGGAAGTGAATCAGCTATGGAAGCTCTCTCTCTCAAACTGTCTTTCAGATAAAAAAATAAATAAAAATTTAAAAAATACATAAACAGGGCTGCTAATTAATGAGAAGCCACAAAAGCTACTTCACAATTTGGCCTGTGCAATAAACTTAGTGACAGATACAGAAGGACGGGATCATCATTCAAAAAGGAACCAAACAGACTCCAGACTCCCCCCTGCCTTCCAGCCTGGCTACCACCACCACGCTCTCCCCTCCCCTAAGCACCTACCTTCGGAGCAGCTCTCCCCACCTTTGCCCAGGTGGCAGTGGCATCGTGCGCCCCCCCAGGTGTAGTCATTGACACAGAAACTGTTGGTGGAGCATAGGACGTCATCACAAGACATGTCAAACGTCCTGGACATCACGGCCACGCTGTCCTTCCTCTTCTTCCCTACTGGAGTGGGTTTGGGGGCCCCGGTGGGTGTGGGGAGGGAGGTGGAGGGAGGAGGGACAAGCCTGGGAACGGCCTTGGGATTAGCAAGAGGTGCATTCTGCTTTTCCACCACGAGTTTCTTGTTCCCTTCCGTGGTAGCAGGGAGTGGTTTAACCTGGAGTCGGAAAAGGGAAAAGTGTTCACATACAGAGCGTGGTAACAAGTTGGCTCTATTTGTAGTTACTAGTAAATAGTTGAAGCTATATTTACTATTGATACTTTCAAAAACCCTGAGTGCAGATGGGACAAATGGCATTGATCCAAGTTTATGCATGAAGAACCTGAGACCCCGAGATCTTAAGCTGTTTGCTCTGTATTCTTCTGAAAATCAGTGGCAACACCAAAGCTCTAGCATTTCCTCTCACTGCAGTCACACAGGTGTGTTGCTTTGTCAAGTGGTGGTTCGTGACTATGTCACATCTGGTTCTATAACATGCCACTTGGTGGGAAATCTAAGTAGGGTTTTCTTTTCAGATGGTGAGGATCGTAGGCAAGGATTGTTCATGTCTCCATTGTTCATTGTTCATGAGAACCTCAGTATGTTTGGTACTTCCCCACTACTAATGAATGCTTGCCTGGAGCCTTGTAGTCTGAACAAATGAAAGCTTATGGCAAATGGGCCAGTGTAAGTGTTAAGCAGTCTAGTGGCTAAATTGCCTTGTTTGGCAAGGCAACAAGAACAGTCAACAGAGACAATGGTTACCTCTTCGAAGGAAATATCCAAATCTAAGTCATCTTCAAATTCGTCATCATCGTCATCACTGATTCCCATGTCGGTGACATAACGGGGTCTGTAGTGGCCACTGCCTGCTTCCTCGGTACCTTCACAGAGAAAAGCAACACAACTCCTGTGAGCATTCATCTAATGCAGCCACAGACATGGTGGCTAATGGGCCAGGGTGTGCTAGACACACACAAAGAATTCTACATAAATGAAGCAGCACCAGTGACAAAAAAAAATGAAGTTTCTTCTCACATGAAATCAAGGAACATGCCAGTTAATGAGAAAGAACTACCATTCTGTACTGCAGACTGGCAAAAATGCGAGCCAGGCAAAACAAAAATAATACTGTGGACAGGACCAATGGGGAATCGTAGACAGATGTTAGCTGCGAGAACTGATACTTGGACATAACTAGTTAAGCAGAAAATGATTATAGAATTTAACCCAGAAATTACATCCCACTCTTGCACGTGTGCACCCAGAGGCAGGTGCAAAACCAGTTCATTAACATCAGCATTGGCAATAGCAAAAAGTGCCCAAATATTTGCTGTTTACAAGGACAACCAACAGCGCAAATGTCCATCGCCACAGAATGAGTGAGTGAATTATGCTACATCAATGGAATGAAGAACTACACATCAGGGGAAATGAAATGAATGAGCTTGTGATGTGTCACATGGCTTCATCTCACAGGATATGCAAAACATGCCAACTCCTAAAAGATCACACACCCAGTTGGATGCCACTTATATAAAAATCAACAGAAAGTAAATGCCTTATTTAGGGATATATCTATACACACACACACACACACACACACATACACTCATTCTTCAGGAAAGCAAGGCAATAACAATCTCAAAAATATCCAATAGAGATTGGATGAGGGACGTGAATGGAGTCTGATATGCAGGGGCTTTAAATAACACATTAGAGTATCTACTGTTGATATAGTTGCTGGCTATACAGGTGTTTCGTGTTTCATGTATACATGTATATAATATATAAGTGCATGTAATATACATAGTTTCAATATGTGAAGTACCTCATTTAGAAGTTCTTCGAAACAGAAGTGGAAGTTGTAATAATCACTGCATCTACAAAACAGAGGCCCTACACCATGCCTTGGGATAATCATTCCCATGGTGCTGGGGAGGACAATGAGATATTTCAAAACCAAAAAGTAGGTGATAAAAATCTTAGGGAATAAGACAAGGCATTTTTCTTTAAAAAATGTATTTGGGGTGGTGGGACAGTGAGATAGGGAAAGGGAATATGTGAGAGCATGTACGGCTCCCCTGTCCACTAGTTCACCCCACAAATGCATGCTGGGAATTGGGAACTCTGTCTGGGTCTCCTATGTGGGTAACAGGAACTCCACTACTGCAGGAAACACTGCTGCCTCCCAGAGTCCACTGGGAGCCAGAAGAGGGGCAGGAACCTGGGACTGAATGCAGGTGCTCCCATGTTGGAGTCAGGTGTCCTAACTGCTGGGCTAGACACCCACCCAGGGACTGACCCTGGGGAAGGCCAGCTGGGCCTTCTTTTTCAGTTTCATCTGATCTACAACAACTTTGACCCAGGTTCCACATGGGCATCGGCATGGCAGGTGGTGGCCTTTCAAAGCTTTTCATGGCACAGCCCCACCCCTCCCTACAGCACACTTGGGTGGGCACAGGCTAGCCCTGCACTCATCATTCCATGCCCCAGTTTTCAGGTCAGGGCTGACTCTGCCAGCTGAGGGCGGGCTGCTGATGCCCATCAGATATACACATCCTATGCTTGAACCACTGATGATATAGAACAAAAGATGACACTTCTAACAGAAATGATCTTTAAAGGCATTTGGCTTTCAGAACAAGCTAAGGGAAACATAAAAACATACTTTCCCCCTTGTCTTAACCCGTTCTGGTCCCTAAGATAAAAGTAACATGATGGGGTGGCTTAGTAACAGTGCAACATTTGTTTCTCACAGCTTTGGAGGCTGGATGGTTCAAGATCATGGAGCTGGCCACCTCAGGGACTGGTGAGGACTTGTTTGCTACAAATGACACTCCGTGTGTCCTGCCACGGTAGAAGGGACACACAGCTTTCTCAGCCTCTTCTCCCAGGGAATTGACCCTATTCGTGAGGGGCTGATTTCATGACCTAGTCTTCCCTTAATGGCCCCCATATCTTGGCAACATTAGAGCGAAGATGTCAGTGAACAAGTTTGCGGAATATTCAGACTACAGTACCTCTGTAAGCAAAAAGGCTGAAGACAAGACAGGAAGTCATTTCTGTTCTTTCTCCTCCATGGCTTAAGAAGACAGAAACATGGTCAGCAGGTGATTCAAGACAGTGGGGAGTGAGCGACTCCAGGGGCTCAGGCACTCCTTGGTGGAGGTATGATGGCACAGTGCAGGTGATGGTCTCACTTCCTCATGTCAATTCCCCACAGTTTTATTCAAAGCAGCTCTCTTGTCAGCTGGCATTCAAGCCTGTCACTGCCACCTGTGCACTTGGACGCGTGTCCTGCTTTGCGTTCTCTCAAGCTGCCTGCTTGCAATGCAGCCATGCCATCGGTCTTCACACAACAAGCCCTAGAGGACAGCACCTTCCTTTCATCTCTCTCCATCTGTTTATCTTCCTATCCTTTTCTCTCCCTCTTTCTTCCTTCTGCCCTTTGCTCACTCTCCACCTCTCTCCTGTATTCAGAAGCGCTGGACTACATAAGAAAGAATCCATTTGGAAGAAGAATGATATAATGGGTACGTGGAGAGCTGGTCTTTGCCTTCAGCTGGTACTTCTCTCTACTTCCAGGGAGTCTCCCATTGCCTTGTGCATACTCTTGGCATTCTTGTACATATTCTCATCAATGTCCAGATCCTCCTCATCTTTGTCTTATGGCATGGTACCTGACATGCTATCTCTAGTGTCCCACAAGGTAAAGTCCAGGCTCCTTGGTCTAGGAGTCAGTGATCTCCATGACAACAATACCTCTTTTGCATCCATCACCATTCTTTATGCAAATCTACTGCCTCTCTCCTTGTTATCTTTAGGCATTTAACATGGTCACATTTATAAGCTTTCCAATAATCTTGCAGTATAAATATGATTAATCATAATTTGTAGATAAGTAATCTGAGGTTAAGAAGGATTAAATAATTTAAAATAAATGACTTAGTAATTGGCCAAGCTTAACTCAAATCCAAGGTCTATCTGGTGACTTCACTCCCAGTAGTCTAGAAAAGACAACACCGTGGAAGAAGAGCAAGGCTGAGTTGTGCAAAACGAACACACACTCATCATTCACTGGAATTCTGCACATCTTATTTCTATTAGTCCTCACAACAATCTTATGAATTTGATGTTATTGTCCCCAGTTTGCCAGGTGGAGATATAAACTCAGAAAGATGAAATAACCTTCTCAAAAACATGGAGATGGAAAGGTAAGAGTGTTTTCTTGGTCTCTCTTTTGGGTCACTTATTAACTCCAAATTGTATTTGCAACTTTTTTCTTCTTCCTTACAAAAGCCACAGTACAGTGAAATTGTGTGTGTCCTGAATATATCTTAGCCAATGCTCTCCTCCATACTATTGTCTTGTCCTTCTGCCATCTTCCTACACATGTCTTGCCTGTCCTACCCATTGGCATGGATTCTACAGAGATAAAGCAGAATGTGGATCACCAAAAGACCAAAATCTTGTGATAACGTAGAGACTATTATACCCTTCTGGGAGAGAAGATCAGGGAAGGGCATTCCTTCCTCTCCTGGGATAGGGTGATCCACCCATGGATACATGCTGTTGATCTTGAACTCAGAAGAAGCCGCCATCCTTTGATGAAATGAACAGATGTGTTGAATGGTATTTGTGTCTTCTGAACTCCCTGAGAATGTTGCCCTTGTGTTTCTGAACTCAATTCTGAACTCTGTGACAACAGGAACCACATCTTACATTTCTTGACATTCCTTCTCTTCTGTATTTTTACTAATATTTTTCACCTATACACCAAAGGCACGCACACACATACATACACACTCTATCAGGCAGAGGAGGGACTCCCAACAATATCAAACTATGGTGTGACTGTCCTCAGCTAGGCCTATTTAAGAGGGCAGGTTTCTGCAGAGGAAAAGTGAGACTTTGTCCCTCAATCCAAAGACAGTCCCAACCTCCTGCCAAAAAAAAAAAAATTCTTCTGATCCTGTGCCTTTCACAAAATTAGAAGTTTGCAGCTGAACAAGATCGTAAGTGCCATCTGTCCAACTGTCATGGTTTATAGATGTGGAAACTAAAGCCATGCAATTCCCTTCAAACCAACATCATGCATCTCATAGGAAGAAGAGCCTGAAGTGTAACTAGATCACACAACCCTTCCAAATACCTTACCACGCATGCATTTTGGAACTAAATATAGATGATACTTCACCCAGAAGAACCTAGGACCTAGGACTCGGTGGAGGAATGGAGATGCCCTTATTTTGGGGTGATTTCTTGGAGAAAAGGGTCATGGATACATTGCTGTGAGATGATGTTGTGATTCTAATGGATAACAATGACAATGAGCAGCCAGCTTTGTGGCACAAGGGGCTAAGCCACCACTTCTGAAGCTAGCAGCCCACACTGGAATGGTTGTCTATCCCAGCTGCTGCATTTCTCATTCAGCTTCTTGTTGAGATAGAAGAAGATGCCCCATGCATTTGGGTCCCAGTCATGCATGTGGCAGTCCAGGAGGGAGTTCCTGGCTTCCAACTTTGGCCTGGTCTCAACCTGACAATCATAGACAATGGAGAACAACAGTGGGTGGAGGATTACTCTCCCTATCTGTGTCACTTTGCCTTTCAAATAATAACTAAATAACTAAATAATCATTAAAAATCAAAATCCAGATTAACTGCTCACTTAGTAAGTTAAGACATGTACCATTCCATGGATACAGTCCTTTGATTTTCACAAAATATGTCTGAAATCAGAAGTCACTCAGTTTCAGGAAGGAAAACATATAAAAAGGAGGTAGAGAAAGGATTACAGAATTTTAAGGACTTAAAGAACTTGTAGTGTTTGTGGAAGACTTAGAGATCAACTGGTGCCCCCAGTCCATTTCACAGAGGAGTCAGCTGAGGCTCAGAGTCTGTGTGACAAACCTGAAGAGACAGAGAGCTCACTGTAGCAAAGCTGACCTGCAAGCCTGGATTAATGGTGGTATACTCCAGGCTCTTCGCAGCACCCCAAACTGTCTCTCCTAACAATGTAGGCTACAAGTCAGTTACTAATTCAAGAAAAGACATAAACCCAAAGAGGTCCAGACCCAGCATGACTCAAAGAAAACTAAATTAAAGTTCACTGCTCGTTCCCTGATAGCCCATCACCTCAGATCTCAAATCCATGGCGTACATAACAATTTCACCAGTGCTATTTCTGAGTTAGCACAGGATGTACAGTTCAAGGCAGTGATAAGAATTCTCCCAGGAGCCTGGGGTTATTGTAATTAAAGAGCATAACTTATCTCTTTCTACTTGGCACTTGGTTAATTAGGAAATGAGAACATTAAAAGGGAGACATTTATTAGATCTGGAATAATCAGGCCACTAACTGAATGCAAAACAAGTTCCTGGGTTGATCCATTATAGGAAAAAAACCAATAAACAACATGTAAATTCTGGTTAGTAGGTTAAAAGAGAACTTCTGTCTTAGAAAACCTTGTATGCTTGCTTTATTTTGAGCAGCATGAGATTTCTATAAATCATGAGTTTCTTGGATATAAAAATAGGAGATTCTTGGAAATATCTCTGGTCATGGAATCCAACTGACTGCCAGAAGGCTACATAACCTGGGTCCCTTCATCTCTGGCTCACAGCATTTCCAAGATAACAAGGAACAGGATTGGACTGATGAAGTCTGAGGTCTTTCCCAGCACTGACATTCTCTGATCCCAGAATTCACACTCGACTTAGAGTGATCGTAAGCATTTGTTGCATCAAGCAAAATTTGAAAAAGAAATCACTAGATAATTTTACTTACATGGATAAGAACAGAAACAGTGCAGCCTGGGAGTCAGCTGCTCTGGGGATTGTAGCTGTGGGTCCAAACGACAGATTCACTAGAAGATGCACATTAGCATCAAGTATCACAACCCCTCTTCAATCAAGGGGACTGGGTTGTACACTGAGCCTCGCATACTTTTTTAAAGGCTTTTTAAAGAGGCTTATTTATTTTGTTGGAAAATCAGATATACAAAGAGGAGGAGAGACAGAGAGGTATATCTCCAACTAATGATTCATTCCTCAAGTGGCCACAGTGACTGGAGCTGAGCCGATCAGAAGCCAGGAGCTGGGAGCCTCCTCCAGGTCTCCCACATAGGTGCAGGGTCCCAAGGCTTTGGGCCATCCTCAGATGCTTTTCCAGGCCACGAGCAGGGAGCTGGATGGGAAGCAGGCCACTGGGATTAGAACTGGCATCCATATGGGATCCCAGTGTATGCAAGGTGAGGACTTTAGTCACTAGGCTATCATGCTGGGCTCCCTTTTAGTTTTTTAAAAGGCAGGTTTACAGAGAGAAGGAGAGACACAGAGAAATGTTTTCTGTCTGCTGGCTCACTCCCTAAATAGCTGCAAAGCCAGGAGCCAGGAGCTTCTTCCAGGACTCCCACGTGGGTGAAGAGTCCCAAGGACTTGGGCCATGCTCCACTGCTTTCCCAGGCACATTATTTTTTTATTGTTATTATTTTATGAAATAGTTCCATAGGCTCTGGGATTCTCCCTAACCTCTTCCCAAGCCCTCCTCTCATATTGATTCCCTCCATATTATTACAATAATACAGCTCATAAAGTTATAATCCTATCATTGCGGGCATGGACCATACAGAGAGTCCAGCATGTTACTGTCAAGATAAATTCAACAGTTTCACTGGGAAACCATCTTTGATCTGAAAGTAATGGCAGGCTATCCCCCCTCAAATAAAAAGTCACCACACAAATTCAACAACAGGAAGAAAAATGGAAATTTACAACACCATGCAGTTCACTAACATGCTACTGAATGACCAATGTGTTAGAAAATGCAACTTCTCAACCACATCTTGTAACTACTTCATTGACATCTCCATTTTAGTTTATACATAACTGACTGCCATAAACCTTAAAATGGTTGTAGGGTACTATTCAACTGTCTCGTCGGTTTTTTTTTCATATTTATATTTAGCAGCTTATAGTATTCAAGTCAGATTCTACTGAGCTTCGTGAATTTTAGGATAATCCAAACAGGCTTATAACTCTAACAAGTCATATATTAACAACTGAGGAGCAGAACAGTTTTAGGAGGGGTACACAGAGAAATCTTCAATAACTTAGTGAGGAGTAACCGATCTTTGTGTCCTAGCTAGTGAGGTATACCCCCACGTAGTGATGCAGAACTGGGTCATTGTCTTGCCGCAATGCTCAGCAACTGGCTGGTTGGTGGAACAATGACAGATCAGACCCACAGCCTGAGTCTCTGACAATCTCAATGAACCCTTTGTGGTTTGGTCAAGTGCTTCAGCCTCATCTCACACCCATGTCTGTCTTTTCACCCTACGCCAGTCACACTGATACTTCCTTTAGTTTTCTGGATAACTCACGCCATCTTCTGCCTTGGGGTGTCTGCACCTGCTGGTCCCAACGCTTCCAAACACCTGTCACTGCCCAATGCCTTGACTCTTACATTTTTTACATCTGGGCTCAAAATCACTTTCATAGGGATGCCTTGCTTAAACTCCAGTTAAGATCACATGTCCTTCCTGTTTGTTCTTCTCATGTGTTCCTCCTGCAGAGCCTTGAGCTGCAACTGTATGCTTACAGTGTGGTGATTTCATGAATGTAACTCTTGCCAGATTGTAAAATCCTTGAGGAAAGCAACATGATCTATTTTGGCTTCCATTGTACAATCAACACCTGGCTCACTCCTGGCACACCCCAGGAACTCACACAACTCAGGAAAATCGAGAAACACTTCCTGACAGGATTAGGAATAATGAAAATGCATAAAAAGAAGCAGGCAGCTGGGTTTTTCACAGTTCAACCACAAGAAGAAGCATGCTAAGAATTTAAATGCTACCAAGAATCCGTTCGAGGATCTTAAGGAAAATGCTGTGTACCTTAAAGGCAAGTGGCAGACTGCTGGAGATGAACATTGTCTTGGGCAGTGAAGGTGGGTTTGGTGAGTGGAACTGCAGCAGCTCATGCATGGCCAGTGGGAACACATGATGATCAAACTATAATGTTAGATCCCTTTTGGGAAATATTACAAACAGGTATACTTGCCAAGTGGTTAAGTTACAAAGCCTGGCTGTGTTCCCAGGGGCCACAGCCTTATCGATCTGTGTTCTGAGGCCTGCCCAACATCTGCCTCCAAAGCGTAGGAACTCAGGGTGTGCAAGGATGCTGGACCATTTCCTCTGCTTCTTCTCCCCCAGGCAATCTGCCTGAATCATTTCTTCTCATCACGCTTCACAAAACTCGCCCTTTGACCCTAGCCCAAGCACAGCACGGCAGACACCAACTGACTTCCAGAGCCCCGGTCTCAAAGCTTCCATGATTCCTTTTGTCTTCCTGCAGTTACACAAAGAACCAGCTCACCCAGCACAGAGCTCCAGGGGTCCCTGCCTCTGGGAGAGCTTAAACCAGTCATTCCAGCACAAGCTGTGTTCTCTTCCCCTAGAGGCTCTCCTTCTAAAGTTAGTGGGACTGTGGGATGTTCCCAAGATGGCCAGAAGCCAAGGTGTTCTGCACCTGCTCACGGAGGGGCTGAAGAGACACTGGGTGATGTGAGAGCTGGCTGTGAACACAGCAGGTAAACCTGAGGTCCTATTTTATTTTTTTCATGGTATGCTGGAAATCTCACACTTAAAAGTCTTTGAAACTTGAGAGAATAATGAATGGCAATTTTTGGGCCACCTTCTGTAGTTATACTTCAGGTGTGGAGGTGGTAAACACAGGCAACTCATATATCCCAAATGGCTGAAATTGTGGTTGGCATCAAGATTTCAGTGTTAAGTATGTATACTGTAGGCACACATCATGAATTTGTTAAATATGAGAGTAATGGATGTTCTTTGCAAGAGCCAAATCTTTTTCTACATGGACTCTGCTCATGATAAATGCAAAAGTAAGTTTTGGTTGAAAACCCCAACTGAAAAATGGAGGATGCCCTAAGTATTTAAGTCATTTTCACTGAGTTGGGTAGCAATTAGGAACTGGCTGTCACTGGCAGAAAACTACTCCCCGCAGGGCCAGGAGACATTGAAAGGGATCTCTCCCCATTCTTTCTCTCCCACGCGCATGTCACGCTCCCATCTCAGCTCGTATGGGATAATTTGGCAGTGCTTCAGTTGACTGACTTTGTAATTCTACTGATAGAAAAATATCCTAAGAGTAAAAGTGGTTGTTATCACTTAATTTTTTTTAAAAAAAAAGTTAATTGAAAGTGACATGTCTGTGAGATGACTTGGTATTTAAGTAAAAAAGTTATCAGTGCTATTCACATGAACAGAGGTGCAGATCAAACTGGAGTGGACTGAAAGGTGAATAGGAGGCTATTAGAAACGAGAGTTCCATGAATGTCGTCTGGCAGCTCCAGCTTACAGGAAGACAGAACTGGGATGGCAGGCGGACGGCTGTGAGGGCTGGGAAGCTTGTCTGTGGATATGGAATCATACTTGCATGCCAAAGGGAATGATTCAGTCATAAAGATTAGATTGACAGGTGGATTCAGGAGTGACAAACAAAGCACTCAGCACACAAGGATGTTCTGGTCTGCAATGGATTGCATATAGCACAGTGAAACTGAAATGGTCCCATGGCTCAATGACACTGTGGCTGCTGTCACACTGTAGCACAGCACACTGCTCACATGTTGTGGTGTCACTGGGTTCTATTCTGTGCTGCCAGTCACATACAAGAATGGCCCATCCAGTTTGGTACAGTATGCCACACTCAACCATGATAAATGCCAGCTACTGGCTTATGAAGTTGCTGCACTCTACTTTGCAGCCACTGTTTTAGGATGTACTCTTTTTTGCTTACAAAAGCCATTTTGCTGTGAAGCTGTCTGTCACGTCCCTGCAGCAGCACTCTTGAGCATCTTGTGTTTTCTGCATCTTTTGCCTGTATCTGGAGGCTACAGTGAGAGATTGACCTATGCCATTCAGGTGTGCATAAATGAATGCTCCGAAGTTTTCACAAGGAAGCAAGCGCCCAACACTGCCATGTCTCAGAACCATTCCCACAGTGAAGTCCTGCATGGCTACTGTGGCTCACTTCAGGAGGGGCCTCAGCTCACACCTCGCAGCTGGGGACCATGACCTAGAACAGGGACACTGACACACCCAGGAGAGGGGAGATGAGGTCATAACCTACTAGGCAGGAGACACAGTATCTTAAACTCTAACTGGGTTTCTGTGGTTCTAAAAGTGGCTTCATATTTGGCCAACATCCATGCTTCCAATCTCTCTTAAGTATTCTGATGAACAAAGCGTTCAGCCTGGAGGTACTCACACCCTCTCTTCCTTCCTCCCTCCTGTAAGACAAAGCACTGGGAGGAAGTACTGTCAGCACAGAAATCTGTATTCAGTGAGCCGACTGATCCACAGCAGGGGTGAAACCAAAAGGTGACCACAAAGCCTGCAAGAGGCTTTATCCAAAGGTTAGTTCAAGAAAAAAGGAAAGAATAATATTCAACGAGTTGTGGGCAAGGAAACGAGTTAATGTATGGAAAAGTCTAAACAAGCAACTATAGATTACATGCCTAAATGTGTGGCTACTAAAACCATGATGGAACAAAAACACTGAAAACTAATGTTCCAGAGAAAGAACTGACACACAGAAGAAATCTCAGGTCTGTTCCTGGCTTTGGAGGCCAATGCGGACGACTGTTGAGGGCAGAAAGCTTGACTGGCACGTGGTAAGTAAGAGAAAGCATACTTCGTCCTCACAGAGGAACCATTAGAGACAAGAAAATACAGTCACTCCTACAGAAAATAGCAAAACAAAAGTGGAAGCAAAGATCCTCCATTTAAGAAAAGTGAAGCAAAAAAAAAAAAAAGCACAAAATTGCAGAAATATATAAAACACACCGACAATTATAACATCGTTAAGAGTAAGAAACTGGCTGCTTAAAGGACAGTACTTTGTCAGACTGGACTTTCAAAGTTTGAGCCACATCATGGTTCCAGCAAGCACCTAAAAGGTGACGCAGAAAGATCAAAAGTAAAACAATGTCACAGATATTCTAGGCTACAGCAAGCTGGTGTACCTGTGCTATCACTGGGCAGGATGAGCCTCAAGGAAAAAAGGAAGAAACATCATTAATGAAAAACATGGCTATGAAATATGGATTAAAAGAATCGTCAGGAATATAAAACTATCTTAAAAGTCTAGGTACCAGTACTACAACTGCACAAATATATCAAGAAAAAATTGGGAGAAGTGCAATTGAGATACTGTGGGCACTTTTAAATGCATCTCTCTTAGTAATTGATAGATCAAACCGATACAAAATTAGCAAGGATCTGTAGGACTTGAATGATGATACTGAAAATCTTGATCAAAGAAATTTAAACAGACTGCAAGTGTAAGGGACTTGGCAATGAATCTGATAAAAGGTATAAAGGACTTCTAAGGAGAAAAGGCTTAAAGTGCTCTAAGACTTTGAAGGTGATCCAAATGAGATAAAACATGGACATGATGGTGTGACTGCAGAGAAGGCAGGCATTGGTTCTTCCGAAATTAACTTATGCAGTCAATACAAACCTAATTTTAACTCTCAAGGTATTTCTGATTTTTAAAATCCCAACCAAGTTTTTCACAAAAATAGAATGACTGGTTTCGGAATTTCCACTGAGGGATAAAGAATCCAGGAAAGACGGACAGGAAATTGTGAAGAAATGTAAGGAGGACTAGAGAGATGTACCGGAAGGAACTACGTTGTCAAGGGAAGAGCCAACATGGTGATCCTGAAGTGGGTGGAGGGTGTGAGGAAGCTGGCAGGACTCAGGAGCAGATGCGGAAAGGTAGGGACAGCACAGAGATGTCAGACACTCTAAAGGGAGACAGGTGCTGGGGGAAACTGGTCCTCTGTGGGCAGAAAAGCACTAAGCCAGGTTCTCTGCATCTCTAAGAGTAAAGTTGAGCTGCATTTAGATCTCTACACACGAAAGGGAAAGTGTGAAAACTTTTACAATAAATTGTAGGCTATTTCACTATAATTTCAGAAAAATGAAGTAGTATTAAGAATTGGGAAGCATGAGCCTAATAGGAAGCATAAAGGAAAATATTGACGTGTTTAATTACATTAGAGTAAAATACTTCTATCCAATAATTGCTACCATAACTCAGGTGAAAGCTGTCAGACTAGCAGAATATATTTACAATGCATATTACAGAGTAAGGATTACTTATCAAGCATACATAGTTGATATTTATTAAATATATTTTATTAGCATACAACCATATTCCAACAGGTATTTACTAAGTAGGTGAAAATACTGATAAAAATGAACAGATCGTATAAGTAATTGATTTACAGGATGCTATAAATGACACTGAACCTCATTAGAAATGGAGAAGTATAAATCAAAATAACAGTGATCATTTTATAGTCATCAGATCAGACCGAAAAGTCTGATAATACCAAGTGTTGGAAGGATGTGGAACAAGAGCTGTGAATACACTGCCAGACACCTGGAGGCGTGCCTTCTTAACAACATCAGCTCAGCAGAGCTGCTGCCAGCAGTGCTACCTCCAAGCACGCATGTCCAAGAAGGCATGTATGAGACTGCTCATCGCAAACGTGCTTGCCACCACAAAAACGAAAACCTCCATGTCTAACAACAAAGCAATTGATGAATAAGTTATTCACGTGGTCTAACCCCTTACAGCAATAAAACTTGGGGAAAAAAGAGATTGTAGGGGGAATTAGTTGCACAAACAACTTGCCACATCATACTGTTTATAAGAAATTCTGAAACATTCAAAACACCACCATGCTGTGTACCAATACATGTATTTGTTATACATACTTGTTAGTGAAAGGACTAAAGCTTTTAGGGGGGAATCACAAATATGAATTGCAAGCCTCTCTCATAAAGAAGGAAAGGAATAATGTTGGGAAGTACTTGGGGGTAACCCCAACTGCTGAGAAAGCTCCTGTAGCCCCCAGAACAAAGGCGTTCCTTGACAAAACCCAACAGTGCTGGGACATGGTGAGTAGCATGCTCCTGGTATTTCTAGTATGCTTAAAGTCGTTCATCATAGAATGAAATCACAGCCTAAACTTACCTGGGAGCATGAAAATTCGCACCTAAAATGAAAATGAAAATCTGTGCTATAAAAACTCAAAACTTTGACATGGGGAATGAATTTGAGAAAATCTTCCAGTATGCTGAGAACAGTGTCAGTGGGCTGAACAACAGGAGAGAGAATGACAGCCGAGGTGGCGCACACAGAGGACCAGAGCTGAACTCAGCGACTGAGAGGTCTTCTGGTATTTATCAAAATTCAGTGAACTAGACTATCACTTAAAAGCATACAAACAAGGACTTTTGCATGTGGTGGAGCAAAATAATTTGAAAGGACAATCTTTCAGACAAAATGAATACAGCTCTATAATGACAGATAAAAGTTTCACAGTATAGGACATGCCCATTAGGATAGTTTCTGGGTAGGAAAGAAGTCATCACAGTTAAGAAATGGGTGATGGTGGAATACATGGTCCAGGAGGTGATGCCTGAAGATCAGACTTGGCTCACAGCACACAAATTCAGAAGGCAAAGAAATTCTACTATTTTGAGATAGAGCATCTGCACTAACAAGAAGAAAAAAAAATACTTCAGAACTATCCCTTAGGGTGCAGGCTGTCAGCCTAGTGGCTAAGACACCTGCACCCCACATCGGACACCTCAGTTCCCTGCCTGCTTCTGGCTCCCGAGTCAGTGTCCTGGCCATGCAGTTCCTGGCGATGACTCAGAGGACTGTGTCACCGACACACACCCTGGACACTTCAGTCTCGGCCTGGGCCAGGCATGGCCTTTGTCAGCAGTTGGGGAGTGAACCAGTAGATGGAAATGTACCAGTTTCTCTGTCTGTTAAACAAATAAAACAAAACAAAAACTATCACTTGAGGTTGGTGTTGTGGCATGCTAGGTTAAGCTGCTGCCTGCAATGCAATCATCCCATATGGACACTAGGTCAAGACCGAGCTGCTCCCTGCTGATGTACCTCGGAAATCAGTGGAAGATGACTCCAGTCTTGGGGCTCCACAGCCATGTGGGAGACCCAGAGGAAGCTCTTCACTCCTGCTTTCTGCCTGACCTAGCCTGGTCATTGCAGCCATCTGGGAAGTGAACCACCAGATGGAAGATTTCCCTGTTTCTCTCTATAACTTTGTGTTTCAAATAAACAATGCATCTTTTTATTTAAAAAAATCAGTTTCAACCGTGGTTTATTAGAAAAACACCAGCAATAGCAGGATGTGTATATTACTGATAGTCTCCAGAATGTATATGCAAAATTGGCCAAATAATTCTAAGGAATATGTTAAATCATCAACACTTAATTTTCTAAGGTTTTTCTTTCTCTTATATTCAGTCATCTCTGCAGAAAATCAATTACTTAGTTGCAATTCAAACTGACGTCCTTAATTTCAATGGGGATTAGTAAAAATTTAGCCATCTGAAAATAAAAGCCTTATCTACTATACAACTTCTATGACCGTCACTGTTCATTATCACTCCACATTCTTTAGACAATAGCTTTATCCTATAAATACAACTAGGAAAAAAAATCAAATTGCTTCCACTGAAAAACTGGTTTGCATCTGTCACTTAGAGTTCTTTAAGACCTTGATTTCTTTCTTGTCTTTGCTAACAGGAACACCACAGTAAGCAACTCCCAAGGCTTAAGTTACTGTCTCATCTCCAGATTTTAAACATTTTATTTCTTTGAAAAGCAGAGTGGGAATGACTTACCATCCACTAGATTTAGCACATGCTGATTGTTGAGGTGCCCAGAGACCCTCCACAGCTAGAGCAGGCCTTGGCTGAAGTCAGGCGCCTGGGACTCCATCTGTGTCTCCCACATGAGGAATCAACTGGTGCCTTCCCAGGAGCTTTAGCATGACACTGGATCAGAAGTGTAGTTAGGAGCCAAACCCACGTGTGCAGCCACTGGTGTGGGAAGCAATGCAGCATGGAGCCATCATGAACCCGTTGTTCATTAGAGGGAAAACCGTGATGGCTAAGGCTGAGCACTCACTGCTTAATGGATGGAATGACATGATGGGTAAAGCAAGCAAGTTGCAACCTGCACCTTGAGAAAGTGCCAGCTGGCTGGGATGTAACAAGCAGAGAAAGATGAGAAGGTGGAAGGGTCAGCCAAGGCTCTGGGGAGTTGGGGCAGTTGGAATGCTACCTGCTGAGGCAGGGGGTCATACTGTGAAACCAGGAGCAGTTAAGGCAAGATGGGCTGGCAGGTGGTAGAATGTGGGTGACTCTGACCTCAGGCTGAGGATGGTGACCTCTCTCCTGTGAGCAAGAAAGGACAAGAGAGCCACTGCAGAGGATGCTCAACAGCTGAGTACCTCACCTGTCTGTGTCTTCACTCCTTTCAACCTCTGGACAAGACCTGGACACACTAGATACGGCCTCTCTCGGCACTCAACCCACATGACCGTTGGCCTAAGTGATCTGATTTCTCATCGCTTTGGGGACATGTCAATCAGTTCTCAGAACCACCCAACGTCACCTCATTGTAAAGCCCTTGCCAGCCCCTGGTGATTGTTCTCAACCCTGCCCTCCTCAGAACTCCAGACTTTTATTTTCTGTGACACATGCTATAAACCGGGTGGCTGTCCAGATGCCTGGACACTGGACTCAACCCTGAACCCTTGAAGGGCAAGGGCAGCCTCAGCTCCCTTCAGAAAGCATGTGGCAACAATGAATGTTTGCAAAATCAACATCTGTTCTTTTTGTTGACTTACCTAATGCATTCCAACCTAATACCTTTCGGTGCTAATAATAAAATAGCTTACATGACGATCTATTCACTGCCATTGCCTACCTGATTTAAAATTGTTCTTAGCACAAATTCCAATCCATTAGTGGATTGCACAAAACCTTCGGTGGACGACAACCACATTGTTCAAAAACAGAGCAGAATGACAAAGGAAAGCTCTGCCTTTGCTAAGGGTAACTGCTGTGCTGTCAGGCACACACACGCCCGGGCATTTGGCTGTTTGTGTCCCGGCTGGCTATGCAGATTTCATGTGCTTACAGTGAGCTGCACTGCCTTAAGTCTGAGAAACGCTTTCCCTCATTGTTTCTCTTGAGCTTCCAGTTCATTCCCCAGGATGATGGCTGTTTTACAATGAGCAGGGGTTAGGTTTTCACATTTTATTTTTTGTCCTTTCTTAATCTCACCACTGAGGCTGGGCATGCTGGCTGGGGAGCGCTTTGAGTTGGTGACTGGCCACTGCATTGTGGGATGGCCTGCAGGTGTCTCTGGCCTCTACCAACAGATGCCAGTGGCATCCCCTACCCTTCTACCTTCTTGGCCTCTAACCTAGGAAAGAAAAATCCAGTCCTCACAGGATATACAGACTGACAAGACTTGACTTGCAGTCCCCTGCTAACACTCGTGCCCTCATTTTCTACCATTCTCTCCTCACTGACCACACTGGCCTCCTGGGCCTCCTACTGTTCATGACCTCTCCTGAGCGCATTGCCGCTCCAGGAACTTCGCACTTGCTGTGCTGCCACATGGGGGCGCTCTGCTCTGTTCTCTGCTGGTGCAGCCTCCTGTGACAGCTTGTCCCAGAGTGGCTCCCAAATACGCTGTGCACTCTTGTCCCTTACTTCTCCTCGTAGCACTGATCATTATAAATACTGTACTATTCAGTACATTCATGTACATTCAGTACTATTCATGTCATACATTATAATACAGACTTATGTGCTTACTGATTGAGATGGGGTGTCCTGCATTGCAGCCCATTTTGTTCACTGCTAAAACCCCTGCACCCCAGAACTGCCTGGCAGAGACAGTGCTGCTCACACCTTAGTGGGTCCTGGCAAATGGGCTTCCAACAAGTGCCATGACCACTGTAGGTTCAGGCGGTTTTCCCACACGTCATTAAAACAGTTTTCAGAATAAGTTAACCCAAAAGAATGAGGTGTGACAACTTTCAAGTATTAAAGGTTCCTCTCATCTCTCCTACTATTTATGGTTTTCTGAACTGACAGCTCTTATTTCATTTTACAAAGAAGTAGGTTTTTGTGTATCATTAGAATTCAGGATCAACCAGTTGCCCTACTCTTGCTGCAGAGGTAAAATCTAACACTTCTGGCTTGGTTGGCACTAGTCACCCCGAGACAGCCAGGGCACCTTCTCTTTGATGCCCT
This sequence comes from Ochotona curzoniae, assembly GCF_017591425.1. Taxonomy (NCBI): domain Eukaryota; kingdom Metazoa; phylum Chordata; class Mammalia; order Lagomorpha; family Ochotonidae; genus Ochotona; species Ochotona curzoniae. The sequence continues at coordinate 17,672,494 of NW_024465582.1, read as the reverse complement.
AGCCTCAACCACTTCTGGGACTCCCCACAGACTCTGAAAGGCTGTTCCAGCTCAGAAAGTCTGTGGGTCATCGCCATCTGCTGGATAAGCTCTGAACTACCGCCGCCAGCACGATGACTCCTGAGCTCCTGAGCTGGTCTTGCAAGTCATCCTCTAAATGCTTGGACTCTGCTCTTGGCCTCCGGAAGTCCATTCTGAAAACGTGACCATGATCAGTCAAGGAAGGAGTCCACTGGTCAAAATGGTGATAGATACAGCTGTGTTTTCAACATGGTAGAGCTAAGGCTGGAAGTCAGTGGCGAGTGATGGTTGTTATAAAGACGGCCTCTGGCTCTCCACATTTGTGGAAATGAGAGGCTGAAGTAGCCAGAAAATTCCAACGTGATGCCCAACTTCATAAACATAGATCTCCATAGCAGATGGCATTTTTGCTTTTAAAAAATGCTTATCTCAAAAGATCTGTGGAAGAAGTAGCTATTAGTCCAGATTATCTACTGTAATACGGGCTAATGATGAAGCTGGACTTTCAGATGTCATCCACTTTGCTACCTGGCTGTGTGCATTCATCTACCATATGTGCATATCATCCACATGTGGGGGAAGGAATGGTGCCAGCCTCCTCTACTTCCAAGAGATGCCTAAAGAGCAAACGTGAAGTTGCACAAAACAATATTAAGAGACCCAACTCTGTAATAGCAAATCCCCCTAAATAGCTGTCAATAAGAACTTAGCTATGCAGGTGTCATAGAGCTTTACAAAGGAATGCATGGTCATTAATGATACATTAATTTATATTTTATATATGTCTACATAAACTTATTTGATCACACAGAAAAACATCAATCTAATCTAATCGCTAGGATAAGAGACAATTCTGGGATATACTATATACCAAAATATTTTTTTTTTTAAAGATTTATTTTTATTATTTTCTCATTGGAAAGGCGGATATACAGAGAGGAGAGACAGAGAGGAAGATCTTCCGTCCGATGATTCACTCCCCAAGTGAGCGCAACGGGCCGATACTATGCCGATCCGAAGCCAGGAGCCTCTTCCGGGTCTCCCACGTAGGTGCAGGGTCCCAAAGCCTTGGGCCGTCCTCGACTGCTTTCCCGGGCCACAGGCAGGGAGCTGGAAGGGAAGCGGGGCTGCCGGGATTAGAACCGGCGCCCATATGGGATCCCGGGCGTGCAAGGCGAGGACCTTTAACCACTTGCGCCACCGCGCCGGGCCCTATATACCAAAATATTAACAGTGGCTATGGCTAGATGTTTAGTGGCAACTTTCATTTTAATTTATTTAAAGTTTTTTTACATTACCTGACTCTTTTCTAATACGCATCATAAAGCACAATAACCTTTTCTTATTTAGACACAACCAAAAAGCGACTTCTGTTTTAGGATTATAGCAATGGTTTCTTAAGTCTCTTTGCTCTTGTCCTTGAGCCTCTATACTACAACAGATTTTGTTGTTGTTAAATCCTAAGGAAGGTTGCTCACTCCTATGGTCAAGTGCCCTTCCCCCACCAGTCTCTGCGTCTGGCTGGGACACAGCCCAGTCTGATGGCCTCCGAAGGTCATCGATGCCCTGACTCTGCCGTCCCCACTCCTCTCAGAGAACTCCTTCCGCTACACACGGCCTTTCTTACTCTTCCTTGAACTTCTGGGTAGTAGGGGGGTGGGGGGAAATCCTTTAGGGAAAAAAGGAATCACACAGCTCTGGATCATACGAAGCAGTCATCCAGCTAAGCTCTTGTCCCAGATCTGCTGCTGAGGTGACTGGGGAGGACCCTGAGTGATGCCTGGCCTCGGTTTCTCATGCTCCCGAGAGAGAGGGCTGGGCCTTCCCAGCTCCTACAGTTGATAAAGTCTTTCGGGGCTTGTCTGTAATCAGTGGTGTTCAACCCAATATGCTAAACACACGGAGAAGGATGAGATGTCTGTACCTTAAATTGGATGAGTAAGTGGCTGGCAACGAATCCATGTTTTTGGGTTCCACATAATAGCATGTGGTGCTCTTACTCTATGCAATGGGACTCCTCACCCTTTGGTGAAGTCCTCCCTCTGCTCCTCCATCTCCACCTTCTTCATTCTGCACTATGCCCCGGGAGACTGACCTACTGCGTCTTGGCCCACCAAGAGGTGCCCCCAGGACACAGAGTGGGGGAGGAAGGAGTCAAGAGGCTTCCCCCATGTGGTGGTCATGGGTCAGATCTCAGAGTCACAGCTCCTGCCCAGTGGCCCTCCTTTCCTGTCTGTAGCTGGTACCTCTTCTCCAGCAGTTGCTTTGCACTGCCACTGACTTGTATGTATGTCTCTGGTGCTTAATCAGATGAGCTCCTTCTGATTCAACCAACTCACCAGAGGCTATGGTTTAAACTAGAGCAGCACTACACAGTTCTTTTGCATTGGAAAATTCTACTTTCTTATCCTTTGCCTTTCTTCTCCATCTAGGAAGAGACTGTGGAAATGGTTGCTGTTTATAAGTAAATGTATGGTAATGTGAGAAGTACAAAGGCCTCAGAGGAGCAATTAATAGGTAGCAGGTATTTAAACAGCAAAGTGAATCATTCCCTTTAGCACCAATAAAGGTGTGCAAATGAGTGTTACTCAGATTTACATCCATGGAGGCATTAGCAAATCAATAGAGTGATTACAGTGGAGGGCATCCTGGAAGTACAATCGCATTTCCAGTTATGTTTATGGACAAATGCACACTTAACATGCAGCTTTGTTTAGGCTTTGAGTGAAGCAAATGATTTATTTTGCCTCCTGTTCCCCCTTTTTGTCTTATATTCTAACTATTTTTCAGATCTAAGCAGCTCACTGATCAATAGCCTATCCCAAACTCCTGAAGGAATGCGTAGCATGGCAACTCTCCCTCTGCCTGCTTGCACTCTCTCCCTCCCTCACCATGAACTTGCTTCCCTGTGATCAAGTTGCAGGCTTTCTTAAGAACATTTGCATGGCATGGGACAGGTACTGCTGCTGTGAAGATGCCCAAATCCCATGCTGGAGCACCTAGCCTGGCTCCTGACGCCACCTTCCCACTAATGCAAACACAGAGATGGTGGGATGGCCCAAGAAACTGGGTCCTTTTCTGCATGGAAGAGTTACAAGACCTGTACTGTGTTTTCAGTTCCCTGGGTCAGCCCAGCTCCCTCTCCCCAACCTGCTGTCTTTGCCTCTTTAATAGAAAACTCATCCATGTGAAATGAAGTCACAGGTATCAGGGGAACAAGTTCATGCATCTCACTATCCCTTTGATCTTGACAAAGCGGGAACTTCCCAAACTTCCTGGGGAATCTCGAAATTTAGGAGAAGAAAATCTTCAGCTCTCCTGTGCTGACCGAGGGCAGCGAACTGCACCTGCAGGCCAGAGTCAGCCTGTCACTTACTAGAACATGATCTAGTAGTGGTCATAACATGTCTAGATGGCCAGAAAAAATGTTTAGGAAGACTAACTTTTATATGACATGTGCAAATTTTAAGAAATTTCAGCATCCATAAATATGATTTTATTGGGATAGAGTCAATGCATATTAATCTATTGTCTATGAATGCTATAACTGCAAAGCTGGCTTGAAAATCCTAAAATATTTACTATCTTTCTCTTTTAAAAATCTGCTGATCTTGGTCTAAGTAAGTGGTTCGATTTAGGGTAATTAAAAACCAACCAACCAATAAAGACCGGTGGTAAAATACAGTAGCTCTGTGAAGATTTTCTTTTTCCTTTTTGCTTGAAAATAGGATGGGTTTAGGACGTGAGCAATATGCAAGTTTATTATCAAAGTTCATGGTGACTTGGCAGTTTCAATTCTCAGATGTTCTTTTTTGCTGCAGTCTTTTAAAAGTAGCCAACCAACTGAAGACTGGAAGTTCAGAAAATGCCACCCCCACAGAAGCCACTGTCCTGTGCTGATCATTTCAAGTTGAGCACATGCGGGGAACAGCATCATCTGTCTAAAGAGCAGCACAATGGCAGGAAGCCCGCCCCACAGAGCTCATCAGTTATGGCCTCCTAAACTCTTATCACAGGAGTGGAGACAGCAGGCGGGTGGCCGCCACGCCTGGGCAGTCCCTGTCTCTACTCTCCTAGGAGCCCATTCTTCTGTCCAACAATCATTTACTCTCCCTTCAACCTGCCTCCCCTATCCCTAGTGAAGAGGGTTTATGAACCTCTAGATTTCTCTGATGTTTTGCTTTTCTGCACACCTGCACTGTGGTGAATCCAGACGGCCGTATGGGGCCTCAGACCGGAGAGCATGCTGCCCCTACACAGCCACGATTCACACTAACCATTCTCCCATCTAACACCTTCTTCCAGTTGTCCTCTTCTCAGCCAGGGAAGTTTTTGCTCTTGAGTCTGTCCCTGACTTCGGACATGCTGATGTCTCCAGTCTAGGAACAGAGCTCCTGGCATGCAGCCGTCAACAGAAGGCCGGTGCTTGTCCGTGGCAGCGATGCCGTCCTTCAGTCATGCTGCACGGAGGAAACACTCAGTAACGCTGCCTTCACCTTGAAGAGCAGCAGGTGTTGGAACTTCCGTTCCACCCGGGTTTCCTCCAAGCAATCCTGAGATGCAGAAAACATTTATCTGCTCCAGGCAATACTGGACCAATATTAGACACGAGGAAATTGAGGCCCAGAGAGAGAGAATGTCACTGTGCTGAAGCACTCCCACAGCAAAGTCCCTTGAGCTCAGACTCACTTGTCGGATTTTGCTCTAAGACTTGTCGCTTGGGGAAGCGGCTGTAGGCATGGCCAGGCTTTTTCATAGGCACTGACTAAAAGAGCTGGCAGGCTGTGTGGGTACTCCAGAGGGAGGATTAATCATGTGGGTTTGGGGTTCTTCCTACTGATCCCTAAAACAGGCCACCACTCTGCCTCTACTCGTTTCTTCTCTGCTTCTGCTGCAGCTGGTTCAGAGGCAATGTTACCAAGAAGGCCCCACCCACTTCATGAATGGGGACAAGGGAAATCCCTTGGTGGGGTGCTGCATAGGTGACAGTGTGTACCCGGAGCCCTCATAGGCCGAGACTGGTCTCTGAGCAGACAGGCAACTAGAAACAAGGGCGCCAACCTCTGCACTAAACTGGGCAAAAGCCAGGCTCCCATGTAGACGACTGCATGATGAACGGTATAAACAAACACAACCCCAATAGCTGTGCAGAGCCCTGCCCCAGGAAGCAGCAAGGTGTTAGAGAAGGTAGGGTGCAATGGACGGGGTGCGGGGGAACACTGTGGGGTCAGACTCTAGAAATTTCATTCATCTGAGACAGGTGGATTTGTCTCATTTCAGTGAAAGGGCAGATTTCGGAAGCTCCAGAAGAAAACGGATTCTGGGAAGAAGAGTATGGCAAAAATGAAACCAAAGCAAAATGATGCTCTATTTGCTGTGTAGTGCTCCAGGGTCTAAGGCTGTAACTGGAATCATAAGGACCAGAGGGAAAATGGGCCTCCTTTAGTCCTCGCCTCAACAGCAAATCATACTGTCAGAGAATCTCTCTCAGGCTTCTTTGCCACTCTTTCTTCGTTGAATTTAAATTCACTCTGCTTACTGTCTCCCTTCTTTCCAACTCTCCTCTCTATCTCATCTATTCACCGTTTCCCTACTCATGCCACATTGCAATTCTTGAGGCTCGACTTTGCCCACTGAACCTGAGCATCGGGGAACCCCTTTGACCTGTGTGGGTTTCCAGGTAAACATTCTCCCCTTTCCTGTGACCCCCTGGCACAGCGGCGGCAGACAGTGGTTATTCACGCTCTGAAGCAGTCCTGGCCCTTGGCTCGTTAGCCACCTTTACACACGTACTCAACTTCACATACGTGCACCTAAGGTGTGAGAATCCAGCCTAGAGTAAGTCCTTGTAGCTCCTCCAAGAGGTCAGACAGAGGCAAGAAAATGCTGTGAAATCACCGCGGGTAACGCAGGTGCCATGAACAAGAGCAGCAGGGGTGCGGGCTGAGGTGCCAGAAGCCTGTGTGAGGCAGGGGCACCTGAGCTGTGGGCTGAAGGAAGAAAGGGAGGTCAGGCAAGATCCGGGGGGAAGAAAAGTTCCGAGAAAGGGAAACAGCAGGTACAGAAGCCCCGAGGCAGGAAACAGCGAAATGGGTTTTGCTGGGAACAGAAAACACCTTCTGCCAGGGACTGCCCCGAGGAAACCAAATTCACTTCTTTGAAAAATTTATTAGTCCTTCCCTGCCTAGACTGTGCAGACAGAATACAAAACGTCTGTGGCGCAGGGTGATGGGACCAAGGCTCACGCCCGGGGAAGGTTATATAACCCTCGAGTTGCTCATACTCTAGAGCTGGGAGCTATTTTTCATCAAAAAGAACTTTGTTGGGGGAAAGAAAGCAGATTCATGTCCTTGATTTCTTGATGAATGGGGTCTCCATGAGGAGGTGACCACGAGATGGGTGCATAGACACATGTCCCATACAGCCCCCCACTATGTACACTAGATGCCTGATGCACAAGGTCACAGGCAAACTGTCATGTTGCTGGTGCTTCTTTTTGCAGAGAAAAAGGGACAGATGGTGATTTTGGTCTTCCTTCATGATTTCTCTTAGAAACAGTGTGCACCGATTTGTGTGGGAAGTGTCCCATCAAAGGACAGAAGTAAACCGAAGGCCACATCCTATTGCTCAAGGTCATCAAAAGGATTCTGTTTCTCTCCAGCACACCTGCACACTAAGGTCTTGGTATTTCCTTCCTTCCCACTGTGATTCTGCAGATGCTGCATGCACCACACCTGTCAGCACTCCCATGAAACCAGAAGCATCGTTCTCCCTCACATGGGCTGAGCACCTGTAACCACAACACTGCACTTTCCGCAGCCACCTGCACAAGAGCAAGGGGGTGTCTCCGACTACCCACTGGGTAACTAAGCTGCTAACAGTTGCTCTGGCACTAACAGGACTAGCGGAAAGTTAAGACTTACCTAGTGAAAAGAGCCTATGTGTGCTCCTTCCTTAGAAGAGAGTGAGTTCAGGCCTACAGTGGGCCACAGAGGAGCCCAGGGCATGTCTAGAGAGATTGAGGGGCACTCTGTGACTCGCAGGTTTCCCAAAGCTTTCGTTGTGAAGTAGGCTGCCCATGAAGCAAAGTGGCATTAAATCAAGCAAACATCCACATAGCTGGGAAGGAAGACGAATGGGAAGCAGGAAGGCCCAATAGATATAAATATTGGTCTTACCAATATTCCATGAGTATGTAAATTGTTGTCAATCAACATTTTTTTTTCAAGTTTTAAAAGGTAACTATGATATAAATATTTGGCTGGCCATAAGCTCCCGGGGCTATACTCAGCCTGTGGCTTGATTTTCAGCCTTCAGATGTATTTGAATCACGATACGGTGTACACAGTATATCTCATGAGTTTTAAAAGTAAAACAAAAGGCAAGATATAAAAAAGAACTCTTGGAAGTTTTGCTGCAGGAGCTCCCTTAGTCCATCGATTTGACACATACTGGCCCCTGCCCTGGGTGTGGTCACTGACCTTCACAGTGCGCACACTGCACTGCAGCTGAAGAGCGGCGACCTCTGAACTCGAGTCTCGCTGAGGGAAGCAAGTAGCTTTGCAGTTAGCCAAATCCATGTTCCAATCTCACTTTCCCAATGATCAGTCCCAGCAAAATGTGCAACCTTTCAAAGACTCCTTGTTTTTCAGTCGTAAGAGAGCATACCAGTCCTCTGGCACAGGGGCATTGTGAGAATTCAATGCATTTCCAGCTATAGCACTCAGCACAATGCCTGATTCATGGCAGGCAACTGTGATACTCAGAATTTGTTACAATTTGAGGAAGTGCTATTTGGCAATTTTATCTGTAGGAAAAATGAATTTCAAAAGCAAAAGTAATCACTGAAAAAAAATTAAGAGAATGTGCCAGAAAAAATAAATGTTTTCTAACATTATAAGTGATCATGATCAAAACCATAATTTAAATAGTCCATTACAGCACATTCTTTACAAACCTTATAAAATGTCATGCACCTTATCCCACTTAACACAGAAAACTGGAATTCAGCCATGGGGAAATCAGGATCAGAAACTCCAAAACCAGATCAATGCTTTGATGGGAAAGGAACCCCAACCCATCTGTCCTCATCCTTCTGTAACTCCAGTCTCCAGCCACACATCAAGGTCACTCCTCTTTCCCCTTACTTCTTGAATCCACAGAGAAAGAGGGGACAGCCAGAAAGAGGGGAGCAGCAGGCACCTCTCCAAACAGGTGCAGAGAGGCTCAAGGTGATTGGGGGGGGAGGGGTGGGTGGTCATACAGCAGAGCACCGTCTTGTTTGTAGCACAAAATAGAAAATTATTTCAAAGTGAGCCCCCAGCACTCCTTGCCCCGCTTTTTAAAAACAATATTCAAAGAAGCTAGCCTAGATCTCATCCAGGAATGGAAAGAGGCCTGACTTTGGATTAGAGTTGGTAACATTTCTTCCAGAAACAAGTTGCATCATTCCTTCATTTGTGCCTGTGCATTGTTAGTTCCTAAATCACAAAGATGAGTGTAAAAGTTCCTGGGTAATGGAAGTTATGATGTGTACTGGGCAGGGTCAGATGGTGGGAGTGGATGTTTCAAAGATGTGGCCTGACAGGAGGGGCTCACAGTCAAGGTTAAAGCCAAGGGTTGGTTTCAGAAGAGGCCCAAATTCCTGGGTAGGCAATGCAAGGTACATCCCCAGCACACTGGTGGCAGAGGAGGGCCCTCCTTTCCTGTGTGAAGAGGACCCAGAAGAACTTGTGTGCTCTGGATAGATTCTAGCGGTCTTTAATAAAGCAGCGGCAGCATTTCAGCTCTGAGAGCTCTGCGTTCAACAGGGTTCTTGGTGTATGTAAATGCACCCCACCACTCCTGTTTCAAAATACGAAGATTTCTAAGCTGGCCTAGGCTTGGCCAAGGGGTTGAAGCCCTTGCTAACCGACGCATGCTTCTTGACCTCATCTGGGAACTTGTTAACTCCTAGACCAGACACAGAATGTGATGTCCAGCAAAATCCTTGGGTGATTTGACACACATTGACCCAGCCTTTCCCCAGCTTTCACCATTGGCAATACCCTCCAGCAATAAGTCACTTCCCGACCATCCTTCAGAGGGTGCATGGGACTTAAAGTTCTTTCCATAGCAGGTGAAGCACTAACCCAGGAGAGTCTCAGAGCTTTGGGTTTCCATCCTGTGGATCCAAGATGAGCTCATTCTCCCACAAACTAAGAAGCGACGGAAAGGCTATCATTCTGCATCACGGCCCATTATGCAATCAGAAAAGAAAACTGACCTCCAACTACCCAACGAGGATATGAAAATAAATCTGGCACTGACCTCTGGACACAGCCTGAGACCCTGTTGGAAGCCTGTGACGTCCAGAGGGCTGGGAAAAGCACAGGAGGTAGCCGCCTATAACACATGGCTGTAGACCTTTCCAAGGCCAAGTACTCACGGGTGGTCTGGACAGTGTCGCTGGGCAGGCTGCGGGGGCTGGGGCCATGGGAATTCATGGCTCGCACTGCAAACTGATAGCTGGTATCTGGATCAAGGTCCTTGATGACCATGGACTCCATCTGGATTCGCTCTTGGATTAACGTCCAACGTTTGTCGATGTCTGGCCTGTGTCCATGCATAGAAGCACAAAGCAGTAGTTGAGAAACCAAAAAGGGAAGGGCGGCGAGCTGGCTGCATAAGCTGTGGAAGCAATGCTCATAAAAATGAATTAATATTTCCTATCTGACAGTGGTCCTGATTTTAAATCATAGGTCATTATCTGCATGTCCCTGCCAATAAAAATAAGTAGATCATTTTTAGGACCAGTTTTAAGCAGAGCCTAAAGACCATCTACTTTTCCTTGCATGGCCTTGACTGTGACAAAAAGACCCACCCACACAAGGGAGTTCAGTTTTAAGGACTTGGTCTTCCAGATGTTTTGTAAACAAGGCTGCCCTTGGTAGTCTTAACCCCAGAGACCAGGAGAGCACAGATTCCATCATGGCCTGATCACAAATAAACAAATATAAGTTGTACAGTGTGACTAATTGCACAAACTGCTATGGGGAAAAAAAATCGAAGATGATAGGTTCATGGGCATTTTCTCACTCTTAACAAACTGTGTAGCTGTGTCAGCTTACAGAATTGTCACATAGCTTTCTGAGAAGGTTAGGGAGAAGTCTTTTACTTAAAGCTCTTTTCTAGAAATCAATATACAGAGAGTGGGTAGGAGATAGAAATAGCTGAGTCAAAATCCTGATTCTACCACTTGCTAACTGCTACTCAACTTGTTTAAAACTTGGTTCTAACATCTGTAAAATGGGCATGACAAAAGTGCCTCTAAAAGAAGACCCTCATTAACAGTAAATGAGAAATTAATTTGTAGGATAGTGCATGACACCCTACTGTAAACACTAGTTAAGGGACTTGCCCAAGATCACAGCAGATAACCTATGGCTGGCTGCTTGCTCTGTGCCCACACACTTGTATGTGGCACCACTAGCCCACGTACCGAGCACTTGAGAGTCTGGGGTAGCAGACATAAACAGACATCTCTCAAATAGAAGACGGGTTTATAAAAAGCCATTCAGCAGCAAATAAAAATCCCAACGAGCTGTCACTCAGTCCAGTTACCCTAGTGTTAATAATAACAACAACAAAAAGACAACAGATAGTAAGAGCTGGCAAGGAAGTGGGGACAAAGGCAACCCTGCTATGCTGTTGGTGAGAATGTAAATTAGGACATCCTCTGTGGAAAACAAGATGAAGATTCCACAAAAACTAAAAATAGAGCTCCTGTGTGATCCAGTAATCATGCTAGTGGGTGTATATGCAAGAGAAATTAAATCCATCTGTTGAAGAGACATCTGGACCTCCATGTGGGCTGCAGCACTATTCATAAAAACAAGAAATGGGAGCAACCTGAATGCCCATTCATGGATAGATGGATAAAGAAAATGTGGTATATGCACCCAATGAAAAACTATTCAGCCATGAAAAGTGAAATCTTGCCATTTGTAACAACACAGACAGAATGAGAGATCATTCTGCAGGTAAAATAAGTTGGGGGCAGCATTGCGGCACAGCAGAGAAGCCACTGCCTGTGGCAGCAGCATCCCATGTGGGCACTGAATTGAGCTGCTCCACATCTTGGCTCCCTGCTCATGGCCTGGGAAAGCAGCGGGGGATGGTCCAAGACCTTGGGTTCCTGCACCCATGTTAGAGACCTAGAAGAAGCTCCTGGCTTTAGACTGGCTTAGTGCTGAGGGTTGCAGCCACTTGGGGAAGAGATAGAGAGGGTGGAATATCTGTGTGTGGGGGTAACCCTCTTTCTGTCTGTAACTCTTTCAAATAAAGGCATCTTTTTAAAAAAAAGATGAGAATCACATGATCTCACTCAGAGGTGGAATATAAAACAAAGAGACTAAAGAGAAGATGGTAGGAAAATTTGGCAGGGAATAAGTTAAAGATAGACAGGAGTAAAAAGCTTGGGAGTCTACTGAGTATCAGAGTGACTTTAGATAATGTAAACGTACCCTATTTAAAAGAGATAGGAAGTGGAATATTTTCATTTTTAACAAATGATTAATATTTGAGGAGACGGATATATTTACCAGTACTGAACACCACACAGTACATACATATATGGAAATACCACATGGTACACCACCAATACGCATAATATTTATGTGTCAAACTTTTTACCAAAAACATTTTTAAAAGAAACAGGGTAACTCTGAATTGAGATGCACTAGAAACACAAAACGTCTACTGATTGTCAACCAGTTGGACCATTCTCTCATTAACAATTTTTATGTTTAGTTGCATGTTGAGATGGTCATATTTGGGGTACTGTTGGAGGAGTCAGAAGGGTTATTAGGCAATTAGGGAGGGCCTCTGTGAGAATAAAGAATCAGATATTCCTCATTGATGACGACATCTGCCATTAGCCGACTTAAGATGATGCTCCAAGAAAACAAGATGAGTGGTTAGGGAGTATCAGGAGTTACGTATCTACAGACAACCAAACGTGGCAGCAGGCCTGGCTCACACCAGAAAATACCACAAACGTGGCATGTCCCAAGTACTGAGCAACTGACCATGGAGGAAAAACCTACCTTAACTGGTCAGGTCAACAATATTTCTCAATTGGCACAGTTCCCAAGTGGTCGGCATGGTAACGTGTGTTAACTGGTCAGTGAGCAGACACCTGACATATTGAAATTATCTAGAAGAACTGATCAATTGCTATGCGGTCCTGAGGCAAACTCTGAAGAATCAAACCTGGATGGACTCCTCCCGTGGGACCTCTCTTGTTAAGCAGGAGTTTCTGGTTCTCAGTGAAATCCACTCCTGTGTTAAAATATATTACTGAACTAATTCCACTTACTTCTTAATATCTTTTTAATGCCACTTTTGGAAAACTTCAAACTTCTGTAGACACTCCCATTGTATTTCTTTTGGGTAGCTCTGCCCCTACACAGATGTCCTAGCTGGAGAGGAGAAAAGGCGAGCCTTCTGGACTCAAGAACTACAAGATGAAACTTGGCAGTGACTCCGCATGTCTGTGGGACAGTGAGAGCAGCCTAACCACAGTGGAGAGTTTGTGTTCCAGCTAACAGCTACCACTCATCAAAAGCTTTCAACGCACCAAGTATCATTCTCAATTCTGAACTCCTTTACTTCCCACAACTACCTTATGCAATGAGTTCTAACCTTAAATATTCTCTCTCTCTCTCTCTCAACAGAGGAGGCATCTAAGACCCTAAATGGTAAGTTGATTCCCCAAGATCACAGCTGAGAAATGGTGAGGCAAACTTGGGTTGATAGTACAAGATCAGATTAAGACTATTACTCATCTGGATAAAAAGAGGGGGTGAAGGGTGGAGAGGTGCTATTCTCCAGACTGTGGCTGCTCCCTAGGCCCCTCTGCTCACACACATGTACAGAAACACAAGAAGCATTAATGTTTGACTTTTGTTCTTCAGGGATAACTTAACTGGCAAGAACATAGAGTAGATTTCCACGAGCGAGAACTGTTGGAAGCTGAAAGGACTGCTTAAGGCCAATAAAGAGCTTCTTCCTCAGGCTCAGGGCACCAAGAGGTGCAGCAAGAGGTGTGCAACCTTCCCCCCACCCCGCCACCCACCCTAGTGGAGTTGACAGGGCATGCCTGTTGCAGGAGATGGGCTGATTCTCTCTCCTGATGATCCATTTTCCCTAAAGATGGATTCCCATGTAAACAGATTTTCTCATCAGAGAAAACCTTCCTTGGACTGAAGGAAACACATTTAACAAAGTTAAGTGGGCACAAAATCACTTTGCAGGGAAAAGCCACAAGGGAGATCTAAAAAAGTCAAGTCAGAAAAGATGTGATCCTCAGACTAAATCCTCCTGTTATCCTTCGCTAAGCTTCCTGCGTCATGTTTGGAGAAGAAATACTCAGTATCTTTTCTGAGGATGTACTACTTTTATCCTGTTACTGCAATTATCTGCACTGATCTTCACATACAAATGACAGCCAAAAAGCAAGATGATTTTTGTATTCGTCATTTGTTTAGTGCAGGAGGGAAAACTATTTTTAATGAACAAGACTGCAAACATTAACATTTCATTAGATTGAGACAGATTGAATGCCAGTTCAAAACCTTGAACCTCTGCCTCTTCCCAGGTTGTGAGTTCTCATCAGAATGTTTGCAGAGTCCCCTGAGGTGCAGAAGTGCAAAGGTGAGGCTCTGAGAGATAACCAGGCAAAAGTCTGTTGTAAATCATCCTCAACAATACCTTTATCAAGAAAATCATTTTATCCTAACTACAACATTGCTGCTCAAATATCACCATAGCAACACTATCACGGCACTTTCCCCAACAAAGAAAAGACTATACAGGTAGAGAGAGGCTGACTGAGAACGTGCACCATCCCAGGCGAGGATCGCTGGTCACCAGCGAGGCGTTTACTTCAAGCACTTTTCCAAGCAGTGGGAGAGCTGGGGTCAAGTGGTCATTTGGGTCATCTTTTGGGACAAGCTCTGGGTTGGGTGTACCCATCCACTGTAATCAGCAATGTTTTCTAAGAACTCCATAATTCAAGCCATTAAAGACTTGGCACATTTGGGTAAGAAAAGCACCTGCTATTAGCAATGGCAGCATGAGAATCCAGTTTGGTTACTGGGGCTGGATGGAGGCTGAGATTCAGATCATTTGGCCCAATGACCTGAGCGTCAGGACACTCAGAAAATATGTGCAATGTTTCCTATATGAACACATTTTGTTTTCCTGAGTTCTCAGCGTTTATCAGATTTTCAGAGGTAATAACAAGCTGAAAAGCTCCCAGAGTCACTGATTTAAGTTGAGTTTCTCTTTCTACCCACAGGACACTGAGGGAGAATAATTTACCAGTCACAGAACCACTGTGTGGTATAACTTTCTGTTTTTATCCCCTTTCTGTGACATCTTGACAACCTTGCCCAACGCCAATCTCAACCTAAGTAAAAAAATCATTTTTCACAGTATCATGAAACCCAGCAGGTGGCCGCACTGGGCAAGTCAATTGGCAAAGTAATTAATGAAGATCGACCAGACCGACATCACTGAAGATATAATCTCGGAGGCTCCAAGGAAGTACAAACACAGTGCCTTTCTCGGGAAGTTTTAAGGCAACCGGGGACATAATACATCTGAGGATCAGTAGGAAGCCAGTGTCAAAGTGCAGACTTCAAGAGCTGAAATTGAGTAGGTCAGTGTGAACTGGAATCCTGAGAAAGTATACAGGGACCAGAAAAAACTTAAGCCAGTTATCCAGTGTATTTGCATTTGCAAGGGAACAGAGCAGGCTCAGGTGGTGGAGTGGCCAGGGCAAATCTAGCCATGTGTGTGATGTGAGTAAATGAAGTGTCAACTAGATGCAAAATACTGAGTGGCATATTTAAAGAGAGTAACATGAGACACTAATATCCCATATGGGCACCTGGCTGCTCTACTTCCAATCCAGCTCCCAACCAAAGGCTCAGGAAATCGGCAGAGGATGCCCTAACTCCTTGGGTCCCTGAACCCATGTGTGACATCTGGAAGAAGCTCCTGGCTCCCAGCTTCAGACCAGTCCAGCTCCTGCTGCTGCCGTAGCCATCTGGAAAGTGAACCAGTGGATGGGTGGAAGATCTCTCTTTGTGCCTCTCCTATCTCTAACTCTTTCAAACCAAAACAAAACAAAAAAACCCTTTTATTCTCCCTAACAAAACCTATAAGAAATTCCAAATTCTGTGAATGGATGAATTTGAGAGTACTTCAGAAACTTTGTAGGAAAAAAAATAATTAAAAGATGCTTATTTTAGTGCAAAAAATTTTTGAAAGGTATATATTCAATTTTCTCAGAATAGGCATTTTCCTCACTAGTTTTATAGTCATACTTACACATGCATGGATTTCTAAACTTTTTTGCACCCAGATAAAATTACCTTTTCATTTCCTTTTTTCTTTGGATTTTGAAGTCTTGTTGAACCTACTTATAACCAAGTTATACTGGTATTTGCATGCAAGCACACATACTTTCTTCCCACTTTTTAAGGTCCTATTTAGGAGAGAATTGAATCAAAAGAACACAAAATTGGATTCTAAAAACCTTGAAAGACCTTACTGAGGGTCTTGTGAGAAAATGGAAAAAAAAAGCTAATTACTAGATATTTTGCCTCTGCTGTAAGCAAGTGTTGAAAAACATTAATGACCATTGTTTCATCAGGTTTCAAAGTTATTAGCCTGCCTGAATTACCCATGTCTCCAGGAGGTCCAAATGAATAAAAAGGCAAATGAGAATGTGGGAAGGATTTTCCCCAAGAACAATACAAATGGTTAAGGAGAAGAAAATCTGACAGGGAAAAAATTTCTCAAGGAAATATACAAGGCTCAGCTCTGTTCTCTTACCTATAACTGATAAACTTTTCTACACAAAAGTTAGAAACATAGAAAAAAAAAAAAAGACAAAGAGGATTTCGAGTCCAAACTCAGAGGAGTCGTAGGCAGTCTTATATTATCATCAGAGTGGGGGCATTTGGCCTAGTGATAAGGATATCAGTATGCCAAAATCCCACATGAGAGCTCCATTCCAGCATCTGCTTTCAACCTCCTGCTAAACGAGACCCTAGGAAGCAGAGGTAAGGGCTCAAGCATTTTGCTTCCTGCCACTGACACGGGAGACCTAAAATGAGTCCCTGGCTCCAGGTTTTATCCCGCAGACCATCGTGAGCAGTTGGGGAACGTGATAGCTTTTTTTTTTTTTTTTGCCACAAACCCAAGACACCAGACTCCAGGAGTCATGGAAGAGGTCCTTTAGTCAGGCAGGGAGGTGGTTGTGGGGAAGGAAGGGAAAACAGCCAGCAGAATGGGGAAAAGGCAATAAAGAGAGTGCAGAGAGAGACAGAACAAGGAGGAGAGAAAGAGACCAGAGCAAAGGGAAGAGGCACCTTTATAGCCTCGAGGTGAGTCTGGGGGTGCCAGGTTAGGGACTGGCAGATACAGCTGTGAGTGGACACCAGCGACAAATGCCTCAGGGAATCGGTGGAACACATGGTTTGAACCTGAGGGTCACTAAGCTTACACAGGCAAGTGGGCCTTAATGGGGCCAAGACCCAGGGGATTCACAGTAGCGCATTCAAGGGGGTGTGGGGTCCAGGATGATGGGGGTCAGTCTTCGGGGCCTGTTTTGAGTCTCTCCTTATACAATGAACCAGCAGATGGAAACTCTCTTTGCTTGGCTCTCTTTCTCTCCCTCTCCACTATAAGTCAAAATAGCCATAATAATTTTAGGGAATATGAATAGTTGCCTTAGACATGGCTTGGAGTACTTCACCGTACCACCCACGTGCAAGTCCAGTTTGCGTTCTTAGTGCTTGGTTTTGGAATGGCTCAGCCTTGGCTACTGTGGGCATCTGGAGAGTAAACCAGCAGATGGAACATCTTTCCCTCTCTTTCTCTCACGGTCACTCCCGTTCTCTCTCTGCCTTTCAAATGAACGAAAATAAATAAATAAAACAATTATAAGGTAAAACCAACCCAAAGCAAACATAACAGAATGAATGTAAAATCTGTTAGATTTCTGAAAGGAATCTGATGGTACATCAGATTCTCAGAGTCAGAGAAAATGCATAATAATTACTACAATACAATTGTCAGTGATTCTCAGGCTAATGTTACAGAGAACAGCTTCAGTGTAATTCACAGATACAATTCTAAAAATATAATATTTCCCTCTGTCCTTCCCTCCCTTCCTTTCTCCCATTAGATTTTTGTTTAAAGATTGGTTGCATACTTGTAAGACAGAGAAAAACCTCATGTGATAAAAAGCTAAGATGAGGAATGGGGGTTAAGAATTTTAAACATGGGTTGTCTGCTAGATACATTTTTTTTTCTTCTCTAGATCAGCTCTGCTGAGAAGGCCCAGAGTCCGTACAGCAGGCAGTAGTGGCTTTCCACCTTAGTCACATGGCGGGAGGTATGCTATCACCCACCTCCTCAGAGGCAGAATTCACTGTTCTGCTTGGGTGGAGAACACACATGAACATGGGCAGAAGAGAAAGGGCATGTGTCAAAGAGGATGATGGGGACATCATTTAAGACTTCCACATGGACTAGGAAGACCAGTACTTCCTGACAGGGAAGCTGGTGACAGTTCATAATAAACAACTCTTTTTGAAGGCAATTAACAGTGGCTGACGAGACTGCCTCAGAAGGAAGCAGCTCTGCATCAGGGCCACCTTAAACTAGAGGTTGGGGGCTGGTATCACAATGTAGTAGGCTAAGCTTCCATTGGTGGCACTGGCATCCCATGTGGGCAGTGGTTTGTGTCTGGCTGCTCCACATTGGATCCAGCTGCCTGCTTCTGGTCTGAGAAAGCAGCAGAGGATGGCCCAAGTCCTTGGGACCCTGCACCTACTGGGGAGACCTGGAAGACGCTCCTGACTCCTGGGCTTTGGATCAGCTCAACTCTGGCCATTGCAGCTATCTGGGGAGTGGACCAGTGGATAGAAGATGCTGTTCTCTGTCTCTCAGTCTCTAACTCTGCCTTTCAAGTAAAATAATAATAACAACAACAATAATAATAATAATAATATTATCTTTCTTTTTTTAAGGAGAAGTCAGTTGGCCATCAATTAAATATGTTAGTATACTAAGGAACTTCCTGAACAGGATAGGAGATTAAACTTAATTCAGTGTCTCTGACCTTGACCTACAGTAATACATTTTTCATATCATCCAACATGCCTATACATTTAAATATGAATGTATGAGGGACTCTTCAATAAGTCCATGAATTTCAAACCTTGTTGCATTAAAAATAAACTTATCTTTTACTCCATTTTCCATGAGCTTTCTGAAGTGTCTTCTACATTTCTTACTTATGTTTGAAAACAAAACTGAAAAAGCCTCAAGGAAAATATGATTATCCTTATGTGTTTGTTTTGTTCTTTCCTGTCTCCCTTTTTCATTTATTTTCTTTTCCTGTTTTTAAAAATAAAGTCCTGTAAATTAATATCACCACTCACTGAAGTGTGGCCACAAATTTAATACACGCTGGACTAGACATTTCTCTCCCAGAACATCTTAGATGGTATTTCCAACTCAAATTCCAAGAACAGAGAAAACAGCTTCCAGTGGGAAGAATTATTACTTGTGTTAAATAAATCTCCAGAAAGTAGCAAATGAAGTCTGTCAAACTCCAAAGATGCTCTGGACACACCACACTCCAGAGAAATGTTCTGCCACATTTTTGAGTGAGCTACATGTTGACATGCATTGGACACTGCGGCCCAGTAAACACTGCACTCTCTCTCTCACACACATGCACTTACAAACTGAAACACAAGTTTCATCGATGATTTTTGTTTTAACTAGGTGACACTTTCTGGTAGTGTCTATTTTCTTTTACCTCATTGCACAAAACAAACAAAAAAAACCAACTAATGTCCAGCTAATGTCACTATTTTGTAAGAAGTCATCATTCATAGCTTGAGAACCCCTGTTCTAGAAAGTTGGAGCTGAGTAGATAAGTAAAGTTCAAGTATATGACAGTAAGTAGGAATTTGAGTTAAAAGTAGCTAAATCCTGATAAAAATATTTTTGAGAGTAGAATTTATTGGTGTATAAAACTGTCCTTTAGGGAATACAGAAGACCATATGGGATGGCCTTGATAGTAGAGGCCACTCTACTGGCCACAGAGGAAATAGACCAAAAGCCCAATTACAGCACAACCTAATAAAAGGGTGCTTCAAAAAGTTCACGGAAACGACGAAGTTAGAATGTGTTTTGGTGCAAAAATACAAAATCCATGCATTGTTTTTTCATGCTAGACAATCTTGGTGAACCTTTTGAAGTCTTCTATGAATGAATTTCCAGGACTTTTTCTGTACCAAAATAAACATATCCTTGAATTCCATTTTCCTATGAACTTTCTGGAGTCCCGCATGTGTATGGCCTGTTTCATCAGCACTGAGCCCTTCACTGCACAGCTTCATGTTTCCTGGAGGACCTTGGGTTATTTGACAGCTCATTTACTAATGATTTTCTCCCATGTTATTCCTTCTAAGTATCATTTCAGAAGCAGAATAAGATTCCCCTCTACTTTATCATCTCATGCCTTGAACTTGACTATTTTTTAAAGATTCATATTTTTTTTATTGTAAATTCAGATACTCAGAGAGGAAGAGAGACAGCAAGGAAAATCTTCCATCTACGATTCACTCATCAAATGACTACAACGGCCAGACCTGTGCCGTTCCAAAGCCAGGAGTCAGGAGCCTCTCCCAGGTCCCCTATGCAGGTGCAGGGTCCCAGGGCTTTAGGCCATCCTCAACCGCCCTCCCCCCAGCCACAAGCAGGGAGCTGGATGGGAAGTGAGACCACTGGGATTAGAACCGACACCCAGATGGGATCTCAGCACATGCAAGGTGAGGATTTCAGCCACTAGGCCAACTAGGGTCACTGGGCCCTTGACTCTATTCTTACACTAATTATATTACTTCTTCATGTGATACTATAGTTCTACCTTCTGTATTAGGCTGTGAGGTTATTAAGCAAGGTGACTTTGTCTTATCCTTTCTATTCTTGGAGTGTCTGTATGATCTTTCACAAATGCAAATACTACCAGTCTCTTTCAGACTTCAAACTTTCCATAACTACCTATTCCTTTCAGGATAAATACAAGTTCCATTATGATGCCATTCTTGCTTGCCACTGCTCACTACACAGAGCTCCAGGCTTTGTAAGTAATTCCAGGAACATTTTCTCCTTTTCTCCAAGCCCTTGCTTAAGTGGTTTCCCGTCTCCTAAGCCTTTCATGTTACTATCTCCCTGCTCTTTTGCCTGGATATCTAATGTGTCCTTCACAGCTCCAGTAAGAAGTTTTTGTAGTCACCTTCACAACTGGGTCGGATGGCAGGCCTGTGTGACTCTGGGCCCCGAGTCCTTGTCCCTGCCTGTGACAATCCCACTCCTGTACTATGGACACCTGCACTCCTCAACAGACCATTCCAGAGCAGGGGCTACAGCTCATTCACCCCTAAACCTCTTACACAACTTCTACACATGGAAGATTCTCAACACACACGTTTGGATGACTTTGTGCTCCCAGTAGGTATCCAATTTAAAAAAATGGTTGCATTGAACTAAGTATCTTCAGAATTTAACCTTAGGAATAACATTGTCCCAAATCCAAACAATTTCAGCCATCTACCAGTGTAAAATCTTAGGGGGATACACATGCACTCAACATTTTACTGTCTATGGCTGCCTTTTTATTGTGAAGATGTATCAACATTGAGATATTTAAGTTAGCAAAGCACATGCTCGTTAGCATCTGGTCCTTTGAAACAGCCTGTCACCCACTGATCTACCTTTAACCTTGCAAATGCTGCTCTGACAGGCTGGGTGAACCTATAAATCCCTTTTCAGAATAATACTGTAAATGCATGAAATAAATCCACAGGAACAAAAAAGAAACTGATTGAAGACAATGGCCACAATCAAAGAACTCATGATGTGGCAATTTACATGCTTCTATATTGATACAATAAATTATGAAACCCAGCAATAAATTTAATACCTATAATAATTTCATAGTAGTAATAAACCTAAATGGCTATTTTAACATATGCACAACAATTATAAAACAGTAAGGAAATACTTGTGATTTGAATGCTAACAAAATCACCAGAATTGTGACACCTAATTTCCATGGGATTTGCTGTTTATATTCATTTTTTAGGTGAATGTTAAATTTCAGTAGGTGAAACTAAGACAGTATTTGCTCCTAACCAAAGTCTAGGTACCCCCGAATTCACTCCTGGAAGCCCTGGGGGATCTATGGACTGCAGCTTCAGCACCCTGCAAAGAGAAGAGACACAAACCCCAAGATGAGGCAGGACAAACAGGACAGCACTAAGAAAGAACCACACACTCTGAGGACCTGCTCTGTCAATTTTAAGGCTGGTCTTATTCGGGATTTGTTTCACAAGAAAATGAATTGGAAGAAAAAGCTCCAAACCACTAAATAGTAGTGTGTTTTTCTAAATGTGTATTATTTGACCTTCAGTTTTAAGCCTCTCTATGTACAAACTGCTTTAACCCAACCAAATGACAAACACATGAGCAGAAAGGGGTGATGATAAACTCGGCTGGCAATCTGTCCAGGCCAGGTGACAGGAAAGTACGATTTTTCATTTACAGGTTTCAAATGGCTCCCAAAGCTGTTACACAAGATTTCAATTTACGTCAACTCCCATCAGTCTGACCAGGAATTACATTAGGAGTACTCATGGTGGGAGGGCCTGTAGCTTTAAGGAATCAATGTGTAGAACTGTAGGTCAGACTCCTGCAGAAAACCCCGTGGACAGCCCTTCCAGCTGAGCCTGAGGGCCGTCCCAACAGTGACAAACATCTCTGGGAACAGGAACTGGTTGGGAAGGGGCACCTGATACTTTCAAGTTCAAGACTAAAGGAAAACAAATTCTTCATGAAGCACTCACTACTCATTAATATGAAATCCCAGCTGACCTCCAAGCAAGCCCCTTCGTGCTTAGTTCTAATTCTGACTGCTGGTGATATAGAAAGCTCATACTTAAATAGCACAGCTTCTAGAAGATTTTCCTGAAAAGAAAGTTGGAATTGCTTTTCCCATTCTCCCCCAAATGAACTCATTGCATAAAAACAACTCTTTAAATATTTTCAATTCTAATTTTTGGTAGCTAGAAAACTCATGGCACACTACCTTGCCCTTAAATCTTACAGACATTTGCTTCATTATTACTATGCACTCTAGCAAAATGCGATGGAAAGGGTGGCAATTGACTTACTTATGCAGATTTCTGGAATATGGATTTGCATTCTACTAGGAAATAAAAGTATAGTACGAACTTTGAAGTTAGAGAAATCTGGATGTTATGGAAGCTTTACCATGTCCCCTTTAGGGTGAGAAAACAAGAGCCATCAGTCACCTGCTGGGGAGAAGTGTGCAGCAGTGGAGGCTGCGAGGTTGTGTTTGTGGAGACACGTGTTAGGTTCCCTGGTTTTTCTCTCTAGAGGGAAGGGAGAATGCTGGTTACTTTTGAGGTCTCTGCCATTACTTCTAAGGGACTCACTGAGCCACTGTAGCTAACACATTTTAAATGATCTGCTTCAAGACAAAGAGCACCCAGTAAAGCAGTACAATTCCATGTGGCCCAGCGCAAGAGAATCAACACAAATGACCCTGCAGGAGCCTTGCTGCCAAGTGCCAGCAGGTCTTATTCACCATCACAGCTCTTCAGATGTAGCCGGTCCTACCATTCACAGCTCACAGCTGAGAGTGAGGCTGACAGACTAAGCCCCTCATTCAAGCTTCTACTTGATGGTTGGACTTTTCTAAATTCAGTCCTATGATTTTCTGTGTCCAAGTGTTCACCAGCACCGAGTGAACAAGTGAGCTGTCTAGTCCTAGTGCTAGGTGCTGTATTGTACAAAGGGGAACATGTCCTACCTCCCTGTTGCATGAATAAGATAGATCGGGGCAAGTAATAAACAAGTATTTTGGGTACTGCAAGTGAGTGGTGCAGGTACACATAAGCTAGTCTGTAAGTGGAGGGAGGCAGTTAGGCAAGGCTTCCAGGAAGCCGTGGAGAAGACCAGAAGGATGAGTAGTCAGAATAAGCAAAGTGGGGACAGGTTGTCCAGCCCTGCAGGGTGAGCTGCTGTTTGGGATGACTGTATTCCACATTACAATACCTGGTTTGAGTCCCAGCTACCCTGCTTTGGATTTGGCTTTCCGCTAACGTGCCTCTCTGGAGGCAGCAGTTGATGGCTCAAGTACTTGGGGTCCCTGCCACCCATGTGACACACCTAGATGGAATTACTGGTTCCTGGAGCTTCAGCCTGGTCCAACCCCAACCGTCTGAGGCATTTGGGGAGTGAATAGAGGATGGAAGATCCATCTCTCTCTGCCTTTCAAACAAAATGAACAAATTAAAAAACAAAACAAAACAAAACAAAAATTTTTCCCCCCAAAAAACCCAGCTAAGACAATAGTTTTCCTGACAGAGAAAACACAGACTTACAACCAGGTGTTATGATTCAAACAGGATTTGAATCAAACTGATGAAGATGTTTTAATATCAAAGTCTCATGTTAAAAGCCAATGGATTTATGCTAATGGCTGGCCAGTGAAGGGCAGAGTCTATGCGACATTCCGTGTCTGAAGGTAGAGTCGTGGGGACGTGACTGGCTTGGGTGTGGTTGCAGTGGTGGAGTACCCTGTTCATAACATGGTGGCTTATAGCAGAAACACACATGCCCAAAGGAGGAGGGTGCTTCCTGGCTCACCAAGTAAGTGTGCCTCTGCCAGTCTCTGACCTCCCCAGGTGCCTGACACATGGGACTTTCTGAGCTTGGATTGTGAACCTTTAAGACTGAAGGCGAGGAAAAAAATCTCTATCCTTCCTATGGAGCTCCTTTCAAGATTTTAAGAAGTTAACATCCTAGGAAAGAACACAGCCACCAGAGAGGAAAAGAAAGACACATTGTTAAGGCCACTAAATACTTACTGTGCATCAGGCACTGCTTAAACTCCCCCGTGCCTTACCCCAGTTGCGCAGTGAGATAAGTACTCTCTTGTTCTACTATCTAAGACAGATAGGTTAAACCATCCACCTAAGATCACACAATTGAAAAGGGGTAGGGACAAAGCTTTATCTGGGGAGTTGATCTTAGAGCCTGAGTATTAAGCCACCAGTCCACATTGCCCCACCTGTGTTGAACTGATCATCAGAGCCCAGGAGTTTTTGGTGTTTTACACAGTTTAGCCTTATTCACACGTGAGAAAACCAAGACTTGGAATCCAATGACTTTGTCAAGCTGGCCCAAAACACTCACATCTGAGTCCTCGTGTGGACCAACTTAAACCTCTGCGATGACACCATGGATCAGGGTGTCAGTTTCCATTATGAATGCAAAACTTCTTTAACTTTAACTTTGACCTCAGCTGTGCATCAAATCACATCATTCCTGAGATTCTTAGGGAAAATCCAGTCTTCTCAGCTTCTAGTTCAAATCCCAGACTCCAGCCTAATTTCAATAACAGCCCTTACAGGGACCCTTCCTGTGATGAAACTAAGGAAGATGCTCATTATTTGAGATTAAGGAAGCATTTATGATGGGATGGAAAGACATGTGACCTTTGACCAAGAAAACATCAGTTTGTGAAGAGTAATTTTTAAATACCACCCAGGTAGCAGGATTGTGATGCTCTCAAACAAAACCAGTGTGCCTCAGGCACGGCAGCAGTTAGCCCAGAAGCAACTTTGTGTAAGGCTGGGACTACAAGTCTGTAAGGAACCAGGAAATTATTTAGGCAGAAAAGTGTGAAAAAAGGAGACCAGAGAAAGCCTTACCCCTTTTCACTAACTATATAACTGACTTGTGCAGAGCCTGAGAGGACAACAGTTCTTAACCTGTCTCCCTAAAAAAGAATATTTTGAAATATCACATGCATTTACATTAAACCAGTGGTGGACTTTTAAAAAGTATTATTCATCTACTTAGTTTTATTTATTTGAAAGGGAGAGAGACACAAGGATAGACAGAGGATATCTTCCACCTACAGATGCATTCACCAAATGCCTACAACAGCCGTGTACAGGCCAGACCGAAGCCAGGAAATCAGAACTCAACTCGGGCATCCCATGTGGGCAACAGGGACCTGAGTGCTTGAGCCATCACCTGCTGCCTCCTAGGTTGAGAACTACCAGGAAGCCGGAAATGGAAGAAGAGCTGGGACTTGAACCCTGGCACTCTGCTATGGAATGCAGGAGTCCCAAGTGGTGCTTTTACCACTGTGCCTAATGCCCACCTCCAGTAGGAGACTTTCAATCTGCTCTTACAGCAGCTAACAGTGACTGACAAAATGCTAACCAGTCACATGATGGCTGCAGAAAAACTGTGGTGTACGTTGCTTGAAAACTAGCTTTTCCCTGTGAGAAGCTCAACGAGAACAACAAAGAGGCAGAAAGGCACCCCAGCTGAAAGACCAGTAACGATAGGATGAGACACATTTCCCAGGCCTTCTGTTTTCACTGCCATCATATATGTAGCTTTTTATTTTTTTAACAAAAATATTATTATGAGAGGGGAACTCACCCCGGGGAAATTCTTCAGCAGCAGGAGTAAAGTTTCTCAGATATTTATAACCCAAAAATGTCAAAACATAGGTAGCTATATTTATGCTTGGTTCTTATTTTAAGGAACACTGAGTATTGATACCCACAAAGTAAACTTGAACATTGCTTAAGAGGTAGTCTCCTTTTCCTCAAATGCATGGCTTTTTTGATTTAGAAAAACAGGTGAATGCATTTTTAAAAATTGCAAAATATGCTATAGCATAAAGATTAACTGGGAATTTGCCTCTTCAATTTTTTTTCTATACTGCTCAAATATTTAAAAGCTACTTGTATCAAAGAAGTGAATGGAGAATGCCAAGTTTAGGGTAGATCACACAACTGCCATGGAAAAGCTTTCATCCTGAGGCCATCAGAGAGCATCCTTTCCAGGCACTCGCACCAGAGCTGGTCTCCTTCAGGTGGATTAGGGACAAACACACGCTTTGTCCCTAGCACTCAAGCAATAGTCATGGATACACAACACCAGCAAACAGGGGCCAGTGTTGCGGTACAGTTGGTTAAGATGCTGCCTGCAGTACTGACATCTCCTGTGAGCAGCAGCTTACGTTCCAGCTGCTTTGTTTCAGAACTAGTTCCCTAGGAAAGCAGTGGAAGATGATCCAAGTCTTGCCGCACATGTAGGAGACTGTTACAATTCCTGGCTCTGGAGTTTGGCCTCGCTTAGCTGTGGCCATTGCAGCCATTTGTGGGAGAGAACCAGCATATGGGACATCTCTTACTCTCACTATCTGTAACTCTGACTTTAAAATAAGATAAATAAATCTTTTAAAGAATATAATAAAAAGAAAAAAGTTAGCAAATATTCATAAATAGCATTCCTGTATTCTGGTCTATTATAATTTCTTGGGTCAATCTGTTATTAAAGTATCTCCTACCAAAGTCTTTGATGCCATCATCCCCACGGATGGGGAGCAGGTGCTGTGTAAGGGCCTATGTGTCAACAGCAGGACCAGAGCCTACGTTTCCAGTGACCACCTAGACAAGGACTGCACATGGAGAGCTAGAACTTAGAGGATAACCTCTCAGATAAATCGATTTCTGCCATTTCCTAGCCAGGGGACAACAAAGATGTGCTTGTTGCTAGTAAAGAGGAAATCCTGGCTCACATGGGGATGGTCAGTGTGTTTCTGTACACAGGAGGTTCCTGGGAAAATAGACAACATTAAACATTAAATGGATTTATCTAAGGAAAAAGAATAACTGTAAAAACCAAAAAGCCTTTCATACTGTCTTAATCTATTGAAGCTTTTATAATAAAATAGAACTTCAGTCCTTTCTCTGTGTAGGCTTTATATCTATGAACTGCAATGAATTTGGATCAAAATATTTAAAAACAAAATTGTATATTGAGCACGTACAGAGATCTTTCTTATCGTTATTCCCTGAACAATACAATATGAGGAAATAATTACATAGCTCTTATCTTAGGTTATATTGGTGATCTAGAGATGACCTGATGTGCACAGGAAGATGTGCAGAGCTGGCAGGCAAACACTGTGTTATGTTGTATAAGACACTTGATCAGCCCAGTCTTCTGGATCCAATCAGAGCCATGTCCTGAAACCAATGGACACTAGAGAGTGTGCCATAAACTGGACAACTTCTATAAACAGCAGGAATTTACTTCTCCTAGTTCTGGTATCTGAGAACTCATAGATCAAGGCACTAAAAGATTCAGTGTTTGGTGAGGGCTCACTTCCTAGCAACATTTTTCTGGATCCTTCTATGTCAGAAGGTATGAGGGACTTCTCTTGGACCTTTTTTTTTTTAAAAAAAAATAAAAGTTCTTTGATCTCAATCAGGAAGGCTTTACCCCCATGACCCAGTTACTTCCCCAAAGCCCTACCTCCTAATATCATCACTTCAAGGTTAGGATCTCTGCAGATGAACCTGGCTGGGTGGGGTGGAAGCGGGGAGACTAACTTACAGCCCACAGTGGGCACATTAATTGTGGTTTTCTGATTTATAGCCAGGAAGGCTCTCTCCAAACAGCTATCTCAGACGCTCACCTGTAAGTGGGTAGGCCCCGAGGTGTTTGTCACTGGCTTCTTTAAGCCCCATGAGGGCATAGCCAGCAGTGTGAGGAAGCTGGACCTCCAGAGGAACCTCAGACAATAGGAGAGAACAGAAGCCAGTGTATAAATGTGTCCTCTCTCTTTACGGATGAATAAGATAGAGACATTCTCTAGGCTTTGGAGAGCCGACAGTGAAGCAAGGCCACGGGGAGCCTGCCCAGTGACTGTAGTAACACACCCTTACGTTGTACCCCCTTCCCTGTGTCACTTTCCTCAAGCTTTCATTGCTACTTCCAAATAAATTACTGGCAACCAAGTCTTTGTTCAAGGTTATACTCTGGAATCAATCCCAAATCATGAGAGGCATTGAAGTTAAGAGAGAAGTGACCTGTGCAGGGTCACACAGCTGGCAAGCAGGAAGGGCAGTGCCTCTCCTGGTTCTCTGCATTTGAATCTTTCATCAAAGTGCCACCCACCTTTTACAAAATAGCAGACACACAGCAAGCTTAAAAAACATGCATCTGAGCACAAAACTAAAAATAACACACTTTCTGGAGGTTGCAGACATGATCTGCTGGTATGTTCAGGCCTGGCATGATGGACCAGTGACTAAATCCTCACCTTGCACATACCCATGTCCCATTTGGGCACCAGATTGTGTCCTGGCAGCCCTACGTCCCATCCAGCTCCCTGCTTGTGGCCTGAGAGAGCAGTCAAGAACAGCCTGAAGCCTAGGAACCCTGCACCTGGCGTGGGAGACCCGGAAGAAGGTCCTGGCTTTGGATCAGCTCAGCTCCACCCATAGCGGCCTCTTGGGGTGTGAACCAATGGACCGATGATCTTTCTTACTGAATCTCTTTCTCTGTAAATCTGCCTTTCTGTAAAAATGAATAAGTCTTTTAAAAATCTTCCTATTTTTATAAATCTCCAAGTCTTCAGTTTTGATCTGCTGGGGTTTCATTTACTTGTGTTAAGTCAGTTATAATTATTTTGTCCCAGGTTTTACAGCAGAGAAAGCTTAAGTGTTAAAAGGCAGCTTTGCACACTGGGCTGGGTTTGGAGATATGATTAGAGTTCTCTCTATTTAAGAAGTATTCCAATATGATCCAGCAATAGCACCAATCCAATATGATCCAGCAATAGCAATATATCTAAAACACCTGTTTCATGACAAACCAACATGCACCCCTATGTTCATAGCAGCACAATCAGTAATTGCAAAAACATGGAAGCACCCTTCTTCATCAGCAGATGAATGGATAAGAAAGATATGGCTCATCTACTCCATGGAATACTACTCAGCTATTAAAAAAAAAATGCAGTTCTTTGTGGCTAAATGGGCCCAACTGGAAACTATAATGCTAAAGGAAATGAGCAAATCCCAAAAGGTTAGATACCACATGTTTGCCTTAATTTAATCTGTAATATTTTTTTGAACCTGTATTTAATACTGTCTAACCCATATGTTTTGAAAAATTGAACTTGCATTATTTTTAACATATTGTTTACTCAATACTATGTCAATTAATTCCATAACATTGTATATTGTTGCTGATGTTATGTTGGGGCTTTTAATTGATCAGGATTTTACTCTGTTAGCTCTACCTTCAGACCAGAGAAGGTCTCCCCAAGAAGCCATCGAACTTATCTGGACAATAAGATGCTGGACTCTATGCTGGGTATATGCTTGCAATGAAGGAATCGCAACTGAACTCGAACTGTGGTTACGCAACAAGATGGAGGAATTCACTATGGTGGGAGGGTTATGGAAGGGGTCAGGGGAATCCCAGTACCTATAAAACTGTATCACATAATACAATGTTATTAACAAAAAAAAGAAGTATTCCAGGTTTTGCCTACCAAGTCTATCAACAGCAGGATTGAGACTGTCCTCAAACAGGAGCTTCTGGGGCTCTGTGGTGGATATATGCATAAACACACATACATGACACACATGTAAAATGTACTTATTTTAAATTTTCCTATGATCTGTTCCTACCCATCTAGTAACTTATACAATTTTCCATTGAGAGTCCAACCCTCCTAAATCTGCAATCTATCAACTCCCAGGCCCACCACTGTTCATTCCAGAGCTTACAATGGGACAAATAACTGAACACACACACACACAGTGAATTTTTCTCAACACAGCCACAGTGATTGGCTTCAACAAAGGAAAGGGACTTAACCACTATCAGTTAGAGTGGCCACAAAGGCCCTCATGGGCTTATGGGAAAACAGCTGTTTTCTTTCCAGGAAGGAGCTAATTCACTGGACTGCAAACCTTGAGTGGCTCTTTTGCCACCCTACAGGAAAAGCCTGCCTGACAATGAGGGCAACCAAGCAGAAAGGTGGATGGGAACACGGCTGAGGTGACAAGTCGTCTTTCCTAAATTTCAATTTGCCGCGAGACTTTACAGCCATGGGATTGAATACACACCTGTCTCATCCTGCCCTTTCAGGCTCCTGCAGCTGAAGGAGACTGACCTGACACAAGCTCTGCACTCCAGCAACCAGTGACCCTGTTACAGACCCAGCCGACTGCTTCCCCACAGAAACTAACGTGTTTGCCACTACTAAGCAAAAGGCTAGGAAGTCACAGAGCAGCGGCAGAGCTCATCAAAACTTGGCAGAATCCTTTTGTCCCAGCTTCAGAGAGCCTTCGGAATGAGGAGCTGCACCGGGCTCTTTGTGAAGCCGCGAGGCAATAGGCCTCCAACAGGCCCCATCATCTTTAATTCAGAGACGCCAGCTCCATGAGCACCGCTCCCAGACAAACTCATCAACCAGTGCATCAGTCTTAAATCGAGCTGCAGCCAGAGTTCAGGACAGTCCTTCGACTGAGTATTCCTTCTGTTCACCTATGCTTGTTTGCTTCCTCTATTTTTTTCTTTTGAGTAAACTTACATAGCAGCACTAAGATGCATTGTAAGCTCTATAGGAAGTTCTCATCACTCGTCTCCCTTGGGACAAGCTGAAGACCAAATACTAGATAGGCTGACACACACAAAAAGCTGAGAGCAAATTAAGATGTATGTCCTAGGGTAACAGGGATTTGAAGGAAACCATGGAATATAAAGAAGCCCCCCCCATTCCAAAGGCAAAAAAAATCATCAATTATTTATTTCAAATATAAATGAATCAATGTTTCAAGGCCAAGGTGACCAATTTCAAGTGTGAAAAGAGGGCTGGCTTGTTGGTAACGGGGGGTCAGGGGTTCACAGGCCTGAAAAAGTCTGACTGGAAGCAAAATGGGAAACATATAGGTAAGAGGGCATAGAGACCTCCACTGAAACGTGTGGGGCGCTGGCACCTCAGAGCTCGTGTGTGCTCTAAGACCCAGAAGGATTCCCCCTTGGGCTTACAGCATCCTCAGAACACCTGAGGTCTACACATTTGGCTCTTGAAAGTGACACACCAACTTACCGGATGAATTCCACAGAATAGTACTGAATTGGGGAGCTTCCTTCACTCTCTCCAGGTTTCCACGACAGAGCCACTTCAGAATCAGAAACTACAACCACATGTGGCTGCTGGGGCGCTGCTGGAGGCAGGCAGGCATCTAGGCAGGGAGACAACAACATCAAGATGTGGCTGGTGGTCCCAGCTGCCAGCCGTCAGACTGAAAACATAACAAACCCATGTGCTGCCTACAGCCCAAGTGCTCCGCCTAGAACAGCCTCAAAAACAAAATCAAGCAAACACAAAATACTCATCCCAGCTGCATACACTGGGGAACATCTGTGTTAACGGGAGAAGTTCTTCTCATCTTCCTCCAGCACCTATGGCTGGAAATCCAGCCATTATATCCCAGCCAGTGACTTTGGGACATCCAATACAGTGAGTCCTTAGGCACTCCAATCACACTCTCATATCCTAATGATCTTTCATTTCTGTTTGTCTGTTGGAACTGATATGCAGCTGGTAGAAACCATGAAATGCACTGAGAGACCATCTTGGAAACACCTTGTTGGGTAAAGAGGTAGGAATCACCCATGAACCTATCACATGTAGCTGCTGTCAGTATCGTCAGAGGCTGACTTTGGTACCTCCCAGCCTCTGTGTATTCCGCTAGGTGGACCTGGAACATGTTATCTGCCCTTCTTTCCTCTGCATTTTCCTCACTTTCCTAATTCCCAGTCTCCTGCCAGATCCCCACCTCTTTATTATCTGTTCAGAAAGTTCTTCCCTTATCCCAGTCACACATTCCTGGAGGTGTGAGTAGCACCTAATTAGATGGCATCTTAATTCACCCAGCAAATACCATGGGAGCAGGGCTGCACCTTGGCCACCACTGAATTCCCATATCCCGGTGTGGTATCTGGTCTCAGTCTATCCCTTTACTGTTATCAATTAATTTCAACCCCTTTTTACCTTGGGCCAAGGTGGTGACATGCTGAGGAGAGCTGAGCCGTCCTTTGCCAGTCTGGCTGTAAGCTGCTACGCTCACTTGATATTCAGTGCCTGGCTGCAAATTTCCGATCACTTCCTCCTGTCAGTGACCAAACAAGAGAGGTGCCAATGATCAGCTCTGTTTGCATAAACCATGAAGTTTCCACGCCCAGGCCCCTGCGACACTGCTTGAGTCAGAAGGAGTTTGGCTTTGAGGAGAATTGATCCAGTTTTAAAATCTGCTAAAAATGAAAACATCATGGAGCTATTTTCCAAGATTGGAAGACTACCCTTACGAAACCTCCATATTGTCCCAGAACTGAGTCACTCTCACCATCAAGCATCAGAATTCTGGGTCGGAGGGGTCGGGGCCTGAGCATTATGTTACTGCTAATCCGGGGATCACCTATTGAGACCCACTGGCATTGATGATGGATGTGTGTGTGAAACAGAGAAAATGTCAACTTCCCCTACATGGTTCACTCTTACCAGAAAGCCCCAGTTGAAGACAATGTGCTCTGCTTGTGCCCTGATAAAACGGGTGTTTCCAAGGCTCCAGCACTAAATGGCTAAGTGAGAGGCCTGACCCACATCGCTGAGGAATACCAGCACAAGGTGACGAATGAGCTCTGGCACTGGGGTCAGCCAGTCCCAGGCACGGATCCTGTCTAGGCCACTTAGGACTAGTTGCAGCCTTCATGGGAAATTCCCTGAGCCTCATTTGCCTCCTCTGTAAAGTGGGTATGACACATGAGTATCTCCTGTGATCATGATGCTTCGGATAAGGTTTGTGTGGTCTCTGGCACAGCGGGTGTTCTCACATGGGTGCTACTTAGATCATTGTCTTAGCCATACAGACACCTTCCTCTTCTCAGATCACCTAAATTCCTGATCAGTCCAAGGTTCTCACAGCCTGTTAAGTGACAACTTCCTCGACCGCATGGACATGGTGACTTCACCCTACTTAGTATTGTGCAATGACTGAGGCACTCTCCTCTGTTACAACTGTTACTCACTCTTCTATGAGAGCCCAAGCCATCTCAGGGCAGAACTGTATTGTGTCTTCCCAAGCACCTCTGTAGAGCACTAACTACTCATTGTTGCTAAGAAGAATTAACAAGATCCAAAGGACACCTTTAAATAACGATTTAACACTTATAGAGAGAGGTTTTAAAAACATTAACCACACATCATAATCATTTGCATATGAAAAAGTGCTAATGACACATCAGAATCATCTGCCAATAGGAAACAGTGCTGATACCTGGAGTAACTGTTGGGCTGTTTAAGTCACAATGTCTGGGGACCAGAGCCACGGTGCTAAGTCTCTCCCACGGAACAACCATCTTGTAGCAGAGGCCCCTCTGGTTCCTCTCCCTCAGAGGCAAATTTTTGGAGGAATTATGTCTACCTTCTCATTCCATGTGCTCTCCTTCTGTTACTCCCACCTGGCGTCCTTCTCTTAGAAACTTATGGAGATACTCTTAACCAAAGTCCTCACAGCAGCTTTACAGTAAATCCAGTGGGCCTGGCTAATCTTGCGTCTTCTTCTGTCTGCTTTATTGGACAACCTGACTCTACCCCTCCTTGGTCTCCCAGGTCTCTGGTTGCTCCTTGTTAGTATCTTCACCCACTTCCCTGTGTCCCTTCCAAGTGTAGGTACTTTCAAGATCATCCATTGTCAGCTTCTTTGTCTTTTCTCCTATTCCCTCAACCCACATGGTCATGTAACTCAAATCCGTGCTTTTGGCTCTAGTCTGCTTCTTGACTTCCAGGATTCCTGTTGAACATCTCTACCTCAAAACTAATCGTACCCCCTCTTATTCCCCAGAACAACGTAACACATCGATAGCGTCCCCTTGTTCCTCCCTTTCATTACCCATTCCTTTGTGTTCAACCCTCCTCTCCAACCACCAATCCAACCAGTTAGTAATCCAACTGATGCCACCACTTTTACGTCACCTGAATCTGCTTAGGTCATTTCATACTGCCAGCAATTAAGTCCAAGTCCTGCTTACAATGGACTCTAATTCACTCCCTGTCACCATACTGCCCACTATCTTCAGCCTAGATTCCATGTTGCTACAGTAGAAGCGTCTTCCTAAATCCCAAGTCACTTTCCAATTTAAAAATCCCCAGACCATAGTATCTTTGTATCCCCCATGTATCCTTCCAGCACTGTCCCATGCCACCTCCCCTTCTTGCATTCTACATTCCAGTCATTCTTCACAACTTGGCACGGCCCAAATTTATGCCATCCAATTCCTTGCCTCTGGGCCTTTGAACCTGCTGCTCCCTACACAGGAAATGCCCTTCTCTCTGCTCTTCCCCAGCTCAACCTGCCCATCCTTCATGACTCAGTCGGCTGAGACATTACCTCATTTCTCTGACCCCAGCCCCCTGTCTGGTTAGGTGCCTCTCCTCTATGCTTCCTTGGCATCTCCAATCTCAGCACCACTCACTTTCTCTTGTAATTGTCTGTTTATTTGTCACCTTTTTCCCCACTTGAGGGCAGGAAGCAAGTTTACCCCTCTGTTATCCCAGAGCTTAGCATATTATTGAGCATAGAGCAAATGCTTATGACTGCTTTTTGATGAATGAATAAACAAACTGAAATGGAAAAAAAAAAGACATCAAGAGCCAAAGCGTCTCTTATATACACATTACCTCATCACAAAACCAGCACCTACCATTGACCCTTCCACGTTGATTCATAGCATCTGTATAGCTTGAATATGTCCCTCAAAGTTCTTATGTTGGGAACTTAAGTCCTAAAGCAAGAGGTTGGGATGTGGAACCTGATGAGAGGCACTCAGATCATGCCAACAGAGCCCTCACAAATAGCTTCATGTCACTGTGAGAATTGGGTAGTTGCTAGGAAATTGCACTTGTTCTAACAGTGAGCTCAGCCACCTTCTGCCTTCTGCTATGGGATGTCACAGCATGAAGGACTTAACCAGATGCTGAGCAGATGTTGAAGCCATGCCCTTGGACCTCTCTGCCTTCAGAATCATAAGCTAAATACATTTATTTTCTTTGTAAATCACCCAGGTCATGGTATTCTGTTACAGCAACACAAAGCAAACCAACAGAGACTTTTGCCCTGAATCCCAGGCGTCAGTTACTCCAGAGACAGGACTGACGTCCCCTTGCCCATTTCCACCTTGCCTTGCACACCTGCAACCTTCTTCCATTCCTAGCTCGGTGCCCTCGGTTAGGGTCTTTGCACTGCTTACCTGAGCCATTTCCACAGCCCCTTGAGGACATCTGTCTCCAATTTGTGCCTTCCTTTCCTCCCTATCATTTCCTTTCCACCCTACAGCAGCTTCACAAAGCTACAGGCCTGCTCTCCCAGTTTCTGGCTCCCACTCTATTTCTGCACATGCATGCCTTCCAGCTCCGCCTTATGTCAAGTTGGATGGTCAAGTGATTGGAGGTAACAGGTGATTCCAAGATCCCAGCTCTTATTCCACTCCAGGATTTTTCCATGGAAGCAGAAAGACTTTCAAACCAACACCACACATTCACATGGCTTTACAATGCTTTTCTGGGAGAAGTCACTATATTGCAAGAAGTATAGGAGTGGTGCCATAGCTTCAGAGGCCATGGTAGAGGTTAGCTATGAGCCAATGTTAAATTCAGCTATGACTGATTACTATTTGTGGGTACCTTCTCTGTTCTAGACACAAGTGGTCTTCGCATACACGGCTTTAACTCTTCAGTGAAGTATCACTTATTTTCCTTTGCAGAGAAGAAAACTCACAATTACAAGGAAACATAGCTCATAATTTGCTCAAGGGCATGCTTTCAATATGCAGTAATGGGACACTTGAACCCTGATCACGTTGATTCCAAGGTCCAAGTTTTAATTGGATACACATGCAAGAAATATTAAGTAATGTTTCTGTCAACAACCAGACTTATCAAAGGACACTGAAGACTATGTTGGTACCACTTCATCTACGAATATGGAAGGTAATGTAACATAAATGTAAATATGACCAACAGGATGGGCACTGGGCCTAGCAGTTAAAATGCCTCTGGCTCACATGGATGAGCCTCCATCCCAGCTCCAATTTCTGATTCCAAGTAGAAGTGACAGCTGAAGTAACTGGGCTCCTGCCACCTACGAGGGACAGTACTCTCACCAGGACTGAGATTCTGGCTCCCAGCTTGGCCCCAGTGTGGTTCTGGTCATTATGGGCATTGGGAAGTGCATCAGTGAATGAGAGTTCATTCTGTCTATCTCTTACTGCATCCCAAGCAAAAAAACTGCTACCACTGAAAACTAAGAAAAACTATTTGCTGAATCATTTTATTAGGCACAGATGAGTGCTCCCCGCAGCTGGGTGTACTCTTAAGAGGCAGAGGACCACATTTCCAGATGCCATTTGCCCAAGCCTTTTCCTGTGCTGACATACTGACAAGCTGGCCCATAGGGAGTGAGTGGCTGGGGCTGTAGAGAGCGGCTAGCTCACGACAGACCTGTAACCTCCTCCTCTGACACCCCTCCTGCGGGTTGAAATCCTTCCTTCTGTGACTTGTAACGACCTTGGGATGTAAAAATCCAACCATGCCAGATTCTGTGTTTCTGCCCTTCAATACCTTGCCCCACTACTTCAGCCTCATGCAACACTGGAGAAGATGCTGAATAAGTGCTTTTGCAAGTAGAAAAACAAACAGGGTTTGCCTTTTTATTTTCCTTTTTTTTTTTTTTTTTTGGTTGCGTTATGGAAGTTTGAAAATAAAGCAAGCAGTTTCTCTCTTGGACTTTGCTTCTACACAAGACGGACTGCAAAGTGGAGTGAGACCAAGTCCTTTCATGGAGCAGAGGTCAGAGCCAACAGTCTCTCCATCCCCTCCCCACTTTTTTTAGGGGGGCAAAGTTGACCTCACTGCTGCAAAGTAACCTTGCCCTGGGCTTATCTGCCCGTTTCTAAAAGGCAAACCTCTCCCTTCCTCTCAGCCTCACTGGTGACTGTCGTGCGATCAGTGAATTGACATTTGTAGAAGAGAGAAGCTGGGAAGGTCATGTTACAAAGCTCAAGCAGAAAGCCTGTGCTGCTCGGAGCCAAGTGAACCCAGGACCCACCCTTTTTCATAGATTACCATCACACCCAGCTTCCCTCTTCTGATTGGCTGGCATAACCATTAATAGTCTGCACTTACACAGCATCTTGGGATTCATGAAATCTTTGCACATCGTTGCCTCCACCTGTCTAAACCTCCTTCACTACTAACTCAAAAAGTTACCAAATTGCCCTGATTTGTTTTACTAGTTTGCATTCCAGAAGGAAACGTTCAGATTTTTCTCAGAAAAAGATAATAGTACACGTGAAATGATTACTCAATCAGAAGCTTCAAGAAGCAGATGACCAAATGTCAAATTCCACACTATTAGTTATCATTTATGCCAGATGAACTGCTTATCAATCTGATCATGTTTGGCACTCAATCTAGAAATCGAATCTACCATTTTGGGGGTGGTGGGTAGGGAGGGCAGTTTCACCTATTGAAAAGATAATCTAGAATTTTTAGGATGGCCCAGTAAAGCAGCAGCTAGGTGGGAGGAGTTTGGGCTCTACTCCCAGGGTGCTGCTCATTTATTGACACATTTCTTCTAGATCAGTGTTATGGTACAGTAGAGTAGGCTACTGTTTGTGATGCCAACATCCGACTCAGGTGCTGGTTTAAGTCCTAGCTGTTCCAGCACTGATCCAAATCTCCACTAAAGACCTGAGAGAGTGATGGAAGATGGTCCAGGTGTTTTGGCCCTTACACCCATGATGGAGACCCATTCTAGTTCTTGACTTTGGTCTGGCCCAGCCCTGTGTTGTGGCCATGTGGGGGAGTGAATCTGTGGATGGAAGATTCTCTCATTCTTACTTCCACATTTCAAGTAAGTAAATAAATAAATAAGTTTTCCTTCTTCCCTTTTGGTTCTACCTTGGCTTTGGACAGTGCTTAAACTATTATCCCTATAAAAATGTTACTTTGAACCTCACTCTGCCATATGAAATTGAAGTAAGCACACACAGGATGAAAGGGCCCTTTCTAAAAGATGTCAAATTCACCTTGTATAAGTGACAGTCCCAAGATGCACTAGAACTGACCAGTTGTTGTTGGGAGGGTGTGAGGAAGTGGGACAAACAGCAGGCTGAATGAAAAGAGATTCCTGCAGCCTGGGTTGGGTTGGGGAGTTAATTTTTCCAAAACATACTTACAAAAATTGCCTGATGATCCAGTTGTCCCTAGAAAGGAGAGAAAATGAAGGTAAAAAGAAGAGCAAAAGAAAACCTGCATGTCTAGAATGAACCCACAAAGCCTCTGCCCGTTCTGGTCACAGTCATGGTTTAGCACACACACCTCTCACTGACATATGATTTAGCCCGACCACTTAAGTTCTTATGCTTTGCCAAGTGTCATGCTGAGGGCTCGACAATCATTGTCTCCCTGTATATTCACACTGTCCTTATGCTATGGGATGACATGATACAGGACAGAAGTTCCCAATCTTTCTCTGCTCAAGCATGTTTGGTGTTTCAGCAATATTTCCACAGCACTTCTAAGCTAAAGTCATACCCAACAGTTCCACTTATTAAGTAGTTAGATCCAAACAACTTAGTAGGAGCAGACCCAAAGATTTGCCTTTTCCCTTGAAATATTTGAATATTCTACGCTGTTGCTGTGATCACTGAAGAGTATCAGGAAACCCTGGCCCAATCTGGGAACTGTATATTAGTGCTCTTTGACGTCCTACGTTATTGATGGGAAACTGAGACCTAGGACGCCATACCAGCCTCTCCCTCTTCCTTCCTGACCCACTCCTTTCACTTCTACTTCTTTCTTCTTCTCTCCAGCCTGTATGTCCCAAACACTATCAACCCCCCCCCACACACACACACACACTCCTTCAGTTCAAATATTCCCTCTCATTAGGATACCTTTCTCACAGTTTGAATTTCCAGGAAATTTCCTATTTCAACTTCCCTGAGCCTTGCTTCTAGACCACTGTTCCCACACTCATATCTCCCTCTTAAATACCTGTGATCTACTAAATGGCATGGCAATGACATCTGGCCTTATGTCCTTCCCTTGTTGTTTTGTCAGTGGGAATGTAGTTTTCCCAACAAAACCCAAAACTGCCTCAAAACGGTAACTGCTTTATCTCTTGCTGGACATACAAAAGCCACTAGGCAAGTTTGTTGAAACCAGCAAGATGATCAGATGTTAGAATTTAGTTGCATATTCTAAGGGCTGCAATTGGGAGAACATGTTTATCATACAATTCACACGTAGATGTGTTTTATACTTTACTGAAGATATTTCCATATATTATTTTTTTGTTCTCACAGCAGTAAATTATTATATTCCTTTCATAGGAAAAAGTTAAGGATTATGCAGGTTAAGGGACTCTGGCCAAAGTTACTGACAGTTCGGCCAAAGTTCCAACCTAGGAGTGGAAGAAACAGGTCCGGATGCCTGGGGTACTGATCTCCCTCCTGGTCCTGTTCCTTCTGTTTTGTGTTTTCATGGCAGCGACCTTCACAGAGACACCAGCTTTCAGCCTAAGTTCCATATCATGGGCAGGACTTATACTGCAGAGGCAATATACAGGTTCCAAGACATCTGTCCCCATCATGATGTACCCAATAGCTGGCCTATACTTTCCACAGAGCAGTGACACCTGCAGGACACAAGGCCAGGATGGCTGGGGACAGAACGAGGGACAATGCAGTCCTTTGGTGGGCCCTCTGGGTTTGCTGGAAGCCCCAGGACTGAAAGGGGACAGGGAACCTCAACTTGTAATTGCCTATATGGGGTCAACCCTGTCTACCCCTCTGAGGACAGAGCATACCATAGACTGGGGACAAGGCTTACTAAGGCCAAAGGGGTACATCAGCAAAAATCTGATTAGAGATCAAAAGCTTGTTATGCACAGTGTGAGCACCTTGGAGATGGGTAGCTCTTCTTTTTGAGACCTACAAGTTCTTATGAAACTAACTAGAGCCAGGGCTCAGGAGCCAGTCAGTCCTACATTAGCAGTGGACCCTGTCACCTACTAAGGTGGGGTTTGGGGAAGTTAATCTACTTGTTTGAAATAACTTAAAGTGTCACATCCTTGTCAAAAATCAGGTCATAGGATGGTTGTGAAAATTCAATGGCCAAACAAGCATGAAGCATGAGGGATCGTGCAGCAGGTCTTGGATGCTCCACAAAGTGACAGTTATTCATCAAGCAGCAGACGGCAAACAGGTTGAGAGCCATGTGCCACACTCAGAAGGCTTTTACTAAACAAAAGCCACAAACATTCGCCACAGTGGCTATAACAGTGTCACAGGCAGTGGTGTAACTCTCTGCAGAGCAATTCAAGAGATTCTGGCTTGGAGAGAGGATTAGACAAATAGGAAGGGGGTGAAAGGAAAGATGAGAGATGCCTAAGGCAAGAAGTTCACCCAGAGAGACCTTGACAGGAAACAGATGAGGAGCCAACAATTGGCTAGTGGAAGGACAGGATGCTGGGCTTGAAAGGAGAGAATACACAACTTGCCTGTTTGAATACATACTTCAAATTACATCATTTTCTCCAGCATTGTGCCTCCAGGCAGTTGGGAAGACATAAATGCATCATATTTATTTATAAAGCTTTATTGGAATTTCAGAACTTTATGAAGAAAAGAACAAGGGAACACAGCTGTAGAATGGCTTTTTCCTTGTCTGATAGGATGCAGTTGAGCCCAGGACTCTGGGTAGACACTTGCCTTTTGCAAGATACAGACAGCATGTCATGCAGGTAATGTATATGTGAGATAGTTAGAAATTTGTCTTCATTATTATTACTATTATTTGAGAGAGAAAAAGTGAGATTGACCAGTTGATTGATCATATCCTGGTACACTCTTCAAATGCTTGCAATAACCTGGGGCCGGGCCACGGCTGGAGCTGGGGGCTTGGAACTCAATCCACATCTCCCTGGGTTATGGGTGACAGGAACCCAAGTACCAGACCTGTCCATTGCATCCCAGGCTCTACATAAATAGGAAACTGGAGTCAGGAGTCTCAG
This sequence comes from Ochotona curzoniae, assembly GCF_017591425.1. Lineage (NCBI taxonomy): Eukaryota > Metazoa > Chordata > Mammalia > Lagomorpha > Ochotonidae > Ochotona > Ochotona curzoniae. The sequence goes on along the minus strand of NW_024465582.1, from coordinate 17,631,340 downwards.
CCAGGAATTGGATGTAGGTACTCTAATGTGGGACATGGGCATTTTAACAGGCATCTTTAGCACTAGGCGAAACCTCAACGTTCCTACAAATAATCACAGGCTAACCGAGCAGTAGCTTTTATTATGACATATGCAGCAGCTCACATACAGAAAAGTAGAAATCCACCTGAGTGTCCCTGAATGTCACGTGCCCAGACGTGTGCAGCAGGCTGTCATGAGGGTGATACTTACACTGGCCAAAGCGTCCTGGCTGGCAGGCACCCTGTGTGACTGCTCCTGAAGGAACTTATCTGTGCTGACCTCAGAGTAAAAGACCTGCAAGAGAGGCAGACACCTAGGTGAGGGCAGAGCCAGTTATTCTCCAAGTTCCAAGGTTTGAACCCTATGCAAAATAGTGGAGTCCATGGCTTCACCCCCACACACTAGTTCTGTGAACAAGCATTCTTGACAGGGTTCCAAACCCAGGAACCTGCAGAGGCCAGAGGGAAGATACCTGTCAGTGAGGGAAGGCTCGACCCAGCTCCTTCTAACTTTCCTCTAAACGGTGACTTCTCAGGAAAGCTTTCATGTTCCCCACTTTAACAGGACACAAATCGAGAAATACAACTCTGTACTTTAAGGAGGCAGCAGGAAAAGGCCAAGACCAACAGCTACTGTTCTGCAGTGGAGTGGTGCAGAGTAGGGGTGCCCAGTGTCATGCAGTAGCTTACACCCCATCTACATGGAGAGCTTAGCCCAAATGGGCCAGGTGCACAAAGGCAATGTGGACACAGCATAGCCAGCTCTATCCACACCACTGAGGTTGGAGAACTCCGAATGGTTTATAAAATGTCCTGACTTCAATAGGTCAAGTAATTTCTAAAAACACAGTGCACAGAAAACATTTTGGCAAACTGCAATCTGCCCAACTCGTATCTCTTACTGATACCACACTCTCTTCCCTTTATCTGTCCACTCCTTTAATCTGGGTTGTATATGATTTTATATATTTGACAACATTCCATGGTAATTCCTTGGCTTTCTCAAGTCTCTGCACTCTGTACTCTACACTCTGCACAATACAAATACAATGTTTAGGGCACTACAAATGCTCTTGAAGGGGAACTATTCCTGCTAATGTCACAGAGAATGGGGATCGTTATTAACAAGATTTTGCGGCTAGCTTGAAATCGGAAATGTTCCAAAAGCTGAAACTGGTGGGGACTGACAATGACATCACAAGAAGATTCCACACCTGACCTCATATGACAGCACATAGTCAACAGGGGCTCTAAACATACTGTATATATAAAACTATCTTTAGGATATGTGTTGAGGGGGGTATCTGAAACATAAGTGAATCTTAGGTTTAGTACTTGGCTCCCATCTCCAGGAAATCTCATTATCTATATGTAAATATTTTAAAATCCACAAGAAGTCTGACATCTGAAACACTCCTGGTCCCAGCATTTTGGGGTTGGGGACACTCCAACTGCACAGGAGGCATGAGGACAGGAAGGATGGACAGTCAACCTGCATACCATTGGCGGAGGGTCCTGGGCCCAGATACTCACTGTGTACTCAGCAATGGGGCTCTTGGGTTGCTGTGGCATCTTCCACTGGATGCGGAAAGCTGTGCAGTTCAATGCACTGAGCTTGATGTCCAGAGGAGGCCCCACCTTGCCTGTCCCCCGAGGAAAAGAGATCATGTTAGAAGCTCCAAGCATTCCACAGGGTGTATTTATACAAGCTGGAGAACATTCTTCAAGACAGTTCCCCAGGCTGGAAATGTAGCCATGTCTCTGCCAGAGACAGAACTTTGCTGTTCCCTCCCAGTCTGGCAGGAGAGAAATCAGCCACCCATTGCCCTCAGTTCCTTGTGCAGCAACCAAAGCATCAGGGACCAGAAGAGGGAGCATCAGGGAAACAAGACCAATCACTTCTACCTAACACCACAAATATGGGATGGATTAAAGCAGATGATGGATTTAAAATGTTATTCGTTTTACTTGAACGAATTGGAGAGAAAACAAGAGATTTTCCCTCCTGCTGGTTCACTCCAAAATGACTGCTAGAGTGAGGGCAGTCCGAAGCTGAGAGCCAGGAGCTCCCTCAGGGTCTCTCATGTGATTTCAGGGTCCCAAATACCTGGACCATCCTCTGCTAACTTCCTAGGCCACTAGCAGAATGCTGGATGAAAAGTGGAGCAGCTGGGACAAGAACTGGTGCTTATATGGGATGTTGGCAACACAGGCAGAGGCGTTATGACATTGTGCCAGCCCCCAGATGATAAATTTTTAATTTGCTCAATATCATGTATATTTTATAAAGATCTGCCTGCTTCTGCAGTTAGTATATTCTTATCACAGAACCTTTAAAAAATAGTTGGGTATACGATGGAATTTAAAATAGTCCAGTGTTTTGGGTTAGCACTGCAGCAAAGCCACTTAAACCACTCTGTGGGTATCATGTATGGATACAAGTTTGTGTCCTGGCTGATCCACTTTGACCATCTCCCTGCTAATACATCTGGGAGAGCCATGGAGGATAGCCCAAGTACTCAGGTGGGAGACTCTGAAGGAGCTCTGACACACCTGATAAAAGGCTACTATCCAAAATATGCAAACTGATTATCTGCAGTCTCTCAAAAATTCAGATTCTGAGACCCAATCCCTTATGTGATGGTATTTGGCAATGAGGCCATGAGGTCATGTGGTCAATAAGAGCCCTGGGTTGATTTTCCTGCTCTTGGTTTTGGCTCTGGCTGTTGTAAGCTTTGGGAAAGAGAACTATTGAGCACTAATCTCCCGTCACTTAAATTAATACTAATACTAATACTAATACTAATACTAATACTAATACTAATACTAATACTAATACTAATACTAATACTAAATAGCTACCACGGGACCCCAGGGTTGCAGAATTAGGGGTAGAAGATGAGGAGGATACCAGGAAGACTCCAAGGATTCTGGCTTGGCCAACACCACAGGAGGTGGTTTGTGCAACTCATTTAGCTGGGAACGTGTTGATATCTCTTTCTGTCCATGAAATGGCAGGTGCACAGTGGTGAGTGAGAGGAGGTTAGATCAGCATTTTAACCAAATACTGAAAACATTCCCTGTGAACTAGTTAAATATGGAAAAGCAAATCATAAAAAATTGGATTTTAAAATCAGATTTTTTTGAGTGGGAACATTTCTAAGCTTAGAAGAAGTTTAAAAATAAATCAAAAGAAAAGTAATGGATTCTAAATCATAAAACTTTCATTATACTCTTCAAAAATTATAAAAGAAAAATCCAAAACAACAGATCAAGGAAATGACAGGCCAAGAGATCTCTTTATTATAAAACTCATACATATGGATAAAAACATATTCAGACCTGAATAAATAAAATATAAAGAGACAACTCACAGAAGAAGGCTAGTAAACACATACATGAAAATATTCAAATTTGTCAGTTATTAAAGAAATAGTTCTTAAAAATTGGGATTTTTTTTTTTTTACTTATCAATGAGCCAAAATATTTAAGGGTGAGTACTTAGTAACTCCTGCTGACAAGAGTATGTGAATGTGCTACTTTCAAAAAATTACAGACAGCAGTGGAAGTGAGTAGATGGGCATTTTGGAGGACAATGTGGTGATGCACAATGCGATTCAGTGCCACTAATCCTCTGCTATTTTGGGGGCTCCCAGACATGTGTGTGTTTAGAGTCTGCCATGGAGAAAGAGCCTTCCTAGAAGAGAAGGCTGAGCATATGAAGGTGTTTATTCCTAGAACTACATCTAAGACAAAGAAACTATGAACGTGCATTGGGCAACTGGTCAACTACAATGCATTGCCTGCACGGACTTGCAGGGAAACATAAAACCTGAGCTATCACGTGTTGAAATTTGGAGCAAAAAAAGACATTGGTGAGCAAACCAACAGATCTCTGTGAATTCTGTGAGTCAGCTGATACTACTGTACTATCACTAGTTAGTCCTCTTACTAGTTCATTTTTTACGTGTGGCTTGTACCATGGTTGCATGCAGTGTTAACCAAAGGAGAAAGTGGATGCATAGCGTACAGGAATTCTCTGCACTACCTTTGCAACTCTTCTATAAACTTAAATGCATTTCAAAGTGAAAAGCCCATTCTTAAAAAGCAGAACTTGGATCACACTGTGGCCAAGTTATAATGCAGTGTTAAACAAAAGAGTATGTTCAGTTGCCACCTTTACCATTATGTAGCATAGTCATTTGAAAAACAAATTGAAGGCAAGAGGAAAAGGCTGATTATTATGTTAGGGTGGCTGAGATAAAGCGTGTCTTCTACCCTACTTCCTTGTACTTGGCAAGCCTTCCAGAAGTGTTCCCTTTTCACAGTTTCTAAAAGTTACTTTCAGAACTATTTTTGTATACAAAGACCAAAAGCTGCACGCTGTGGCTGTAACAATGCTCCTTGATTCTAAAGGAAATCCATACGATAATGCCTCGAGAACTCGGAACCAGTCGGGTTAGAGTAAACAGTGCTGTCTCAGCTTTATGATCCGTTTTTCTCCATTTAGCAGTGAGGCCAAAACACTGTTTTAGCTGTTAGCAACAAAGTCAACATACCTGCATAAAAGAACCTTCTAGCACACAAACCAACCTCCCCAGCAACAGGAGATAACACCCAGGTCCTTCCTCCTTGGCAATGGACACCATGAACAACGATGCCCAGAACTGGCCATTGAGCCATGGAAAGGCTGCTGTAGGAAAGGTTCCCATTTTGATGGTTATTCCTAATTGAAAACTGTCCTGCTCTTTGTGCCCTGGGTTCTTTCCAATGTGTTTCTCAACGCTGTCTCACAATGTTGTCCCTTATGCTGAGCTTCATAGGAGGTAGGGTCCGGGAAGATGGCTCCGGTCAAGCCTGCAGTGTGCAGGGGAGGAGGGACGCATCTAAGAGCAGGGTCCTGGCTTCCCATGTCCATGAGGACCCATCTGCCACCTGCTCCATGCCTTCCACAGCCTCTGTAGGGAACTGAGTGTTAGGACAGGAAGGTTGTTTTTCTGTTTTCTTTAATCTGTAAGGCTGTGAAATGAAGCACGAGGGTCAAGGTCATAGGTTTGGGATCTGCAAATCCTATGTGTAGGAGGGGAGCCTTTGGAGGACTGAGGGTCGTTATCAGGCGCTCCTCATGCAGCACCTGCACTCAACATTTTTCTTGTTGTGTGTTTGTCTGCAAGGCAGAATTGTCTGTGTGTCTGTGAGCAAGGCAGGTCTCCAGCTGGGGCCATCTGAAGCTGTATTTACAGGACAAGCACGTTGTTTAAACATAGATCCTGTCATGATTGAGTCAAGTATGGGGGAGGAGGTAGGTTAAAGACATGAGTGGTGCTAGCCTTGGACTAGAGATTAATTTCAAGCAGGGTCAGGTGGTGGATCTGCCAAGGTCAAGGGACTCCTTAGGCGAAGCCACCACATATGGACTGCAATCACCTTTGGAGACACAGAGGTGCTGGGCTGTGGTCCCACCGGGATGAGCAGGTCAAAGCACTCCCTAAGCATCTGCCAGCGATCAGAATGAAAGGTCGGGGGATTCCACCCCATTCAGGTTTTCTTCATGGTCTCTAACTGCTGAATCATCAAGAGAAAGTCATACCTTAACACCAGGCAAACTGACACCTCACTGTACTCTCTAAAACTCCCAAGGAAGCAAAAACATTTGAAGAGTTGTAACTCTGAAGTTTCCCAGGCTCCTGTCTATTAGGTAACATACCAGTGCTTCCTCACCATCAAAATTATTCAAGTACCAGATCACTGACATGTGGACAAATAAGATGGAACCAGTTAAGTACAAGAACTATATTTGTATTTTGCCAAGGTTATGAATAATAGAATATGCTATATAATAGAAAATTAGTTTTGAAGAAAAGTTGCCTGCATAATGCTTTTACAAACTGTATTCTGAAGACATGCCCTTCTAAGCCAAAAGCCATACTTCTCAAGAGATAACTAAATAGTGTATTTCTTTGCCACAAGGAAGCTGTATTCTTGAAGCTTCATCTTTGGAGGGCTTTCAAAATTATGTTAGGCTTTTTTTTTTTTTGCATTAGAAATTTCTGAAGAATTAGGTCAATTTCTTATGGAAATTTTATTTCATAAATACTTCAACTTCCTGAGCAAAATTCATCTCTGATTCAATTAGTTTTGTAATCCAATGCATAAAAACATTTCAAAATGCAAACAAAAATATTATCTGTGACATAAATATATTGCTAGCTTTTTAATTATTGGATTTTCATGTAACGAACCAAATTATATTCACTGATGCAATGCAAAGTGCTAAAAGTAACTAAAAATTGTCAGGAAACACTGAATAGAAAATACAACCACATTTCCCTTGTTTTTGGAAGCTTGTTCCAACTATTATTGTTTAAGTAGCACTATGTAAAAGTAGTAAAAAATGAAACCACTAGAGTCACTTCCAAAGTGTGGTTTTCAAGGCGATGATGAATACATACATGGGCTTCAGACACAATGTTTGTTCCAGCTACCTGCAAAGGAAGGCAGTCTCCAACGCTGGGGAGTAACAGGAGCGCTCTGACAGCTTCTCTTTGTGGCTCAGTTACCATTCACATCACCACCTAGCTTCCCGTTTGAAATCTCTCACTCCAGAGCCTGATCCCATAAAGAAATCAGCATTCTAGAATACCCAGAAAGCAAGTGCATCATTCCAAAGTGTAGTTCCACAATAAAATTTACCATTACACCATATAATTCCAGAATGTAGATCATCATTCCAGAATGTAACCTGCCACTCCAGAGCATAATTCCAGAGAGTGACACAACTATTCCAACTGCAGTTCCAGGATTAGTTTATCACCCGGAAAGTAAAGTCTTAGAATAAAAGCCCCCATTCCAGACTAATGCGTGACTCAACAGTGTAATTCCAGAGAGCAAACCACAATTCCAGATAGCCTTGGTCAACTCATTCACTAACCTATGAGTAGAGTACGCACTCCCTAAATCAAGGTGCCTTCTACTCTGGCATTTTATGATTCTCTCCACACACACACACATGGACAAGGACACTGGGGGTGACACAAGCTTTTTACTCTCCAAATGTCCCCAACAGCCGTGTCTGGGAGAGCCAAAGCCAGAGCTAAGAGTTCAATGCAGGTGCCCCACAGGAGTGGCAGGAGCCCCCAGAGGGAGCCATCACCAGCTTCCTAGTGTGTGTTAGAGAGCTGGAGCAGGAAGCAGAGCCAGCACCTGAACCCAGACCTTTCAATCTGATATGTGATATCTGAAGTAGTGGCTCAGCTGCTGCACCAACTGCCCTTCCCTATGGTGTCAAAACTTTAAAACTAAAAGGGAGCTTCAAATTTTTCTACACATTCTCACAGGGTTATCACTGTCTCCTAAAAGACTTACAATGACATCCCTGAGCCCTGTCCTGAGTTTCTGCAGTCATGGAGTCCAATAATTTGCATTCCTACTAACTTCTCAGAAACTGCTGATATCATGTTTGTTCCTGAACTTGATTGTTCAATCTCTGATACTAATACTGTTGAGGGAATTAAAAATTCAAAGCAGCTGAGTGTCCTGTGTGAAGTCTCAGCAGTTACTGAAGAACTGAAATTGAGACCTTGACTGGGTCCTAGCTGGGTGCCCATACCAGCAGGGGACTCCTTGGTGAGAGCAGCTTTAGTCTTTCTCTTGTTTTCAGGATCAGGTTCCTGTCCTGTCTCTTCCTTCCAGCACTGGTTTCTGGCAGAATCAGGCAGCACATCTGGTGATGGTATGCCCAGCTTATACCATCTTAATAAGTTGCTTTCCTTTTCCTTTGTTTTGGGCCAGAATCTGGCCCCTTCCATGGAGAGGCCAAGTCCTCTCCATCTCCTTCCTGGTCAAACCACTGGATTGGTAAACATGAGCTCAATAATTAACAAGCCACACCAAGCTGTAAATAATCACAAAGGCTTAAGAATGCCTGTCTTGGGCCCAGTGCCATAGACTAGTAGCTAAAGTCCTCACCTTGCATGTACCAGGAACCTATATGAACACTGATTCCAATCCTGACTGCTCCACTTCCCTTTCAGCTCCCTGCATGTAGCCTGGGAAAGCAGTATAGGATGGGCCAAAGTCTTGGTATTTTGCATGTGCATGGGAGACCCAGAAGAAGCTCCTGGATCCTGGCTTAGAATCAGCTTAGCTTCAGCTGTTGTGACCACTTGGGGAGTGAATTAGTGGATGGAAGATCTTTCTGTCTCTCCTTCTCTCTGTACATCTGACTTTTGAATAAAAATAAATAAATTTTGAAAAGTTGACTATCTTTCAGAGAATGGAGATCACTACTCATTTAAAATTGGAAAAGAAATCAAGCATCTAGCTTTACCTCCGTGTCTGGGAGGTTTGAAGATGATAGGTTCACAGTACTGGCATATGCCCTTGTTTACAGATGATGAACAATTCCAACTTTCTGGCTATTACCTCTAAAACTGGTAGTCTGGACATTTCACAAAGAGGATCCTCTACCCCCAAGTCCATAGGACATATTAGGCAAGTAGAAAAAGGATTGTCCATTCTGGCCAGAAGACTCTTGGGTCAAGCACAGGTGTGATGAGCAAATGTACCTTCCTCCAGATCTCTCACATCCATCCTTATCCTCTCCCCAGAATACTCCCTCATAGATCATTGTGGCCTCAACAATCCAAGGCCTAACAAGGTGAGACCAGGCTAGACTGCAGATTGGTGCCCTCTCAGCTACACATAACATATGTGCTGCTCTCTTTAATTTCTTCAACTGACCTGTAAAGCCAGTGTTATATCCATTTTCAAATGAGGAAACAGGACAGTTTTTTACATGCTCAAGGTCAAAGAAGTTAGGTAAGCCAGTATTTGACCACAGTCTGACAGCAAAATCCATGTTCTTAACAGCTTCCAGGTTTGAGGACAGAATAACTACTGGAATGTGCAAAAAACACACAGATTGGCTCAGCGGGAGAGCAGTGGATAGTAGGAATTATTGCAACTGCATTTATTGCTCATTCTGTCTTTGGACCAACACAGCAAATCTTTCTCTGCCTTCCATCCACTGTCATGAAGATCTTAAAGTGACACCAGAAAGCTCTGGGTTCAGGGAGACACGCCGGGGTCATACTTAAGGAGAAAATGAATAACAGCAGGAGTGAATCTCATATGTCAAGGACATTCAACAGGAACACGTATGGGAACATGGATTGTGGAAGGCTGTAAAATGCGACAGAATTGAGTCTGCAGTATGAAAGGGATGCCGCATCGTTAACAAAAGATGCCAAAACCACAAAGATGCAGAAATGAAGAATAGTGAGCTAAAGACACATCGCTTACTTATGATTCAGTAAGTTACAGTTCTAGCGTCTTTGGATCCATCATGGCCCACCAAAGCTCTATGAGGTAGGTGAGGAATCTGTGAAACAGAGGTGAGCAGTTATTCCAAGGTGATCACCACAAAGCAGGAAATGAGAGACCACCCGAGCCTTGGGAAGAGCTCTGGGCTTAAGTCACATAAGAGACGGCCATGGGGACAGGAACTGGCCACGAAGACTTAGGTTCAGGAAGAGGGGCATGTTTGTCAGAAATGCAAATGAGCTCTTCCAGGTGTTCTGAGACCTGACAAGTGGGTTCAGGCCAAACGCCACCAGTCAGCCATGGAACAAGCATTCCTCATCCATTAGTAGTCTGCACTAGTAATAAAAATAACGACTGCTTCAAGAACCATCTTCAGTGCTTAGACACTTTACATATAGAGATGATTATATGAAAGTATCGGAAGAATCCCATTTTACAGATATGAAAACTAAGGCTGAGAGAGACTACCTAACCTTGTTTCTCTCACACCTTCTAGGCGGCAGCTAGGACTCCATTGCCTGTCCTCAGGACACAGCCTCTCCATCCCAGGCTCCACATCCAGTTCCTCCAGTGCTCCCCACTTCAGATCCTCTGTCAGGTCTACCCGGCTGAGAGCAGAGGTCTCAGCATTCATTGAGAAAGTGCAACAGTAGCAATTCACACATAGAGTTTTAAACACAACACACTTCATTTCTGCAGAATGGATAGCTCTAGAGGCTGGGAAGGGACAGAAGCAGTACACACACTGACTGTACCCACTTGGATTTACCATTCCAAAGAAGAAAAGAGGGAAGCGTAAGTAACTGTAAGATCTGACAGCTGTCTGTTCTCTGGCACAAGTAACTCGTGTGTGGTAGCACAGCAGAGGACCACTGAGCCTTAAGTCACCAGAGACTATAAAACCTGCTAGAAAACCAATACCCAGAAAATGAGATTTGAGTTATGCAAAGTCACCTTAAAGGGGTGTCCTTGAATGGAGTACAAGGCTAAATCATCCCCTCTGCACCCCTCCTCTACACAGTGTTACGGCAGGAAGCTATTCCGTTAGGCAGGGCTCATGCTGTATCAACTGTTAGAAGCTTTGACTGGCCTCTCTCGGTTACGTTATTGCCACACTGATTGTGAAACACAGTGGGCTACCACAGGAGTTTATCTACCAAAGGTTCTACAAAACCACTCAGGGTTGATTGCAGCTCTCCTTAACCACCCTAACGCAGTCACCCTTATCTGCAGCCTGGCAAACCACAGGCTCACATTTTATGCTTCCCTTACCATTCACTTTTCCTTGAGCAGAGTCAGTTATATAGACCCAGCGAATCACAACAGGTGTCCTTTGGGTGGGTGGCAAGATTTCATGTGGAGCACAGAGTCAGAGAGGCATTCATGTTGCTCACCCAGGTCCTATTTCAGGGGCCTAGTGCCCAGGACACCATCCAGATTAGAACGAGCACTGGAACATTGGGATGAAGCATCCCAAGTGGAAGGTTGATCCACTTCACCACAATACCCACCCCTTTTGAAATACATTTTCAAGAGTTCCAGTTAGTCTGTCCAGGGACACATCTACATCTTTTAGTATATCTTTTCAACAAACAGCAATCACTCTGTGACCTGCTCAATGTCCAAAGACAGACAAGGAAACTCTCAGATGTCTGTAACAATGCATTGTCCACATCTTCACATTCATATAACTGTTCCTGCTCTGCCCGGCTCTCTCTTGAAATAGTGGACTTAAAATAACCTTCACCTATAATTAAAACACTAGGGTATTGGCATAAGAATGGACAGGCAGATCAATAGAACTGAACAGATAGCTCAGGAATGTATAAAAACTTAATTTATGATAAGAAAGGACTCTTGGATCAATGGGGAATGGAAGAATTATTCAGAGGATGACACGAGGACAGTTGGTTAGCAAATTAGAGGAAGAAATCAATTTCTAGCCTTAATTCACACTATACACCAACATAACTTTAACTGCAGACGGATTAAAGAATTCAAGCAATAGACATTTGTAAAGCCGTAAAACAAGACAATTCTCCCCATTCATCCCACCCACCCTAGTATAATTACTTAAGTTTTCCTTAATAGGAGAACTTGGACACACAAAAAAACAGCTTATGCCACTATTTCTAAAAATAATTCCTTCCAAACAAAGCAACAACCAAAATGAAAATACAGCCTGAGGACAAATATTTGTTGACAGACAAGATATTCATGTCATTTAGCATATAAACAGCCCTTTCAAAACACAGCATCAACATTTTATGGTCCACAGAGAAAATGAACAAAAGGCTTAAATATACAAATTATGAGAAAAAAATCAAATTCGAAATTTCACAGAAATAAAACCCAAATACATGAGTAGTTAAAGAAATATAACTTAATGCAATCCTGGGGGCCACTGCCTACCTATAAATTAATTGTTTAAAGTGATGAAACCCAGTTTTATAAAGGGAGTGTTTGTATAAATTTCTTTCACAATTTATTCAGTTATTTGAAAGGCAGAGTGATAGAGTGAGAGACATAGACAATTAGACGGCGACAACAGTAAGGCCTTTGGGTCTGGCTGAAACCACTAATAGGAGCAACATTTGGGTCTCCCACACACGCGGCAGGAACTCAAGTATTTGAGCCGTTATCCACTGCTTCCTAGAGAATAACTCAAGACACAGAAAGACTGAGTGACTTGTCCAAGATCACACAGACACACAATAAGAACCAAAGTTGATATTAGTAACAACGTTATGCAGAGATGGTTGCATTTAATCATTGCAAAAACCCCATCCATAACCCATTATTATTGCCATTTTATGGATGAGAACACTGAGGTTCTGGGTCAGCGTGTGTTTGTGGCTACAAGGCAAGCAAGAGGGAAGCTTACAAGTGGACTTGGGCATTCTGACTCTGGAATCCTTTAATCCAAGCCACTGGGTTAAACCACCCCCTTACTAAACATCGCACATAGTTCACACTTGTTCTCCCCCTACTGTCCTTTTTTTTCTTAAAGACATTTATTCTTCACTGTTCAATTTGTCGGGTGTCCCAACGACTTTTGCACCCATTCCACATTTTGTTTCTCTGCCTGGCTAGATTTCTTTCTCAGCATCAGCTGTCTCAAGACTGCCAACAACATGTGTGTGATTTGACAAAAATCATGGTAGAGAGAGGAACAAAGGACTTCCCATTATTCTGTAGATTACTTTCTTTCCATTCCTGCTTAATTACGGCCCCCAAAACAAACAAAAACTCAAAAGAAGAAAAAAAGATTTGTTCGTCAATGAATAAATGGACAAAACAAATGTGGTTGAGATGAGTATATACAACACAATGTTGTTCAGCATTAAAAAAATAAATAAAAAGGAATTCTGGCCATGTGCAACCACATAGACCTGGGAGACACGGTGCTAATGAAAATAAGCCAGGTACAGTCGGATTTGTTTTAAGATGTATTTACTGTTTTTACTGGAAAATCAGATTTATACAGAGGAGAGACAGAGAAAAAGATCCTCAATTTGCTGGTTCCCTCCCCAAGCAGCTGCAATGGCTGGAGCGGAGGTGACCTGGAGCCAGGAGCCAGAAGTTTCACATGGGAGCAGGTCCTAATAAGGCTGTGGGCTGTCCTCCACTGCCTTCTCAGATCACAAGAAGGGAGCTTGGAAAGGAAGTGGAGCAGCCAGGATACAAACTAGTGCCCACATGGGATCCCAGTGCGTGCAAGGTGAGGATTCAGCCACTGAGCCATCATGCGAGAGACCACAGAAGATATTTTAAAAAGGCTGAGCTCATGGTAGTACAGAGCAGTAGGTAGCGGGGAATGAGAATGAGGGAAATCAGACCTGTGTTCATGGAGTACAAAGTTTCAATTAGACGAAGTAAGTTGTGGATATACATCACAAAACACAATGCCTATCATTAGCAATAACATACATTTGAAAGTACTAAGAGCCTAAATTTCAAGCATTCTTATCCTAAATAAATATGTGAAGTATGCATAAGTTAATTAGCTTGATTTGGTCATTCATATATATATATATATATACACACACACACATATATATACATACATATATATATTTGGTCATACATATATATAAATGACCAAACCAAGCTAATACATATATATTTCAAAATATGTGTATATATATATACACACACATATATATTTCAAAACATCATACATATATATGTTTTGCAGCCCCAAAAAACATCTTTAAAAATCAGTCAAATCAGAAGAACCAACACAGGTCTGGCATCATGGCACAGTGGTTGAAAAGTCTGCCTGTGACACCAGCATTTCATTTCACAGCGGTGGTTCAAGTCACAGCTACTCAGCTTCCAGTCCAGCTCTCTGCTACCATTCTTGAGAAAGCATCAGAAATGGTCCTAGACTTCAGTTTAGGGTAAGGATTATCAGTACTGCGTTTTGAATCTCCAGGGAGTTAGAGTCACCACATTCTATTGCATGATTGGGTGATGAAGTTCTTAGCTGCTCAACCAAACACATTAACCCTATGTGTGATATGCAAACCACACTGCACCTTGGGTTTCTTCTTTCAAATTTATTTCTTGGTTCTGGTGTGGCAGCCTAGCTGCTAAAGTCCTCACCTCGCAATGTGTCAGGATCCTATATGAGTGCTGGTTCTAATCCTGGTGGCCCTGCTTCCCACCCAGCTCCCTGCTTGTAGCCTCAGAAAACAGTAGAGAATGGCTCAAAACCTTGGGACCCTGCACTCGTGTGAGAGACCTGGAAGAGACTCTGGGCTCCTGGCTTTGGATTGGCTATTGTGTCCGTTTGGGGAGTGAACCATCTGATGGACGATCTTCCTCTCTGTCTCTCCTCCTCTCTGTATATCTGATATTCCAATAAAAATAAATAAATATTTTGAAAAATTATTTCTTCTCCCCTAGTCTTCATCTATTTTGTTAAGTTAAGCTTGACAGAAAGCAGCATTCAAGAACTTTCTCCTCCCTATTTCTTTCTCTAGAATCTATTCATCATCGTCTTCCTTTTCATATTGTTAACTGTGGGTTTTGGTCTTAGTTTTCCGCATTCTATGTTCTAGCTTCTTTACACAGTTTACTTTTAGACCTTGGAACAACCTAGGAAAGCAAGCATGAAACATCCTTGAAGGCATCCCTGAAGACACCGAGTCAGCTTCCTAGAATCACACAGCTAGGGAAATGCCAGATTTGGGATTCTGATTCAGATGTGTCTGGTACCCAAGCTGTACCAAGCGGCCAAGTTTCCTTCCTCTGTCATGAGCTGGAGATACACAGTGAGAACCTTACTAGGAGACAAAAGGAAGCACAGTGAGGATGAAGAGCGGTGGCCTCACTGGTCCACAGGGCCTCCCATCCCTGGGGAGGATGGGACTAAAAGGGTAGGAGCAGGGCAGGCTGATTTTAACATTTATATGGTAATAGCTAGTATAAGGGTTTAATCTGATATAACTGCATCCTGCCCTTTGTTGACCCTGGTCCTCATTCCAGTCCCCTATGGATTACACAGAGACAATCTCCCATCCCTAACTGGTGCCAGGAATATTTCCTCATGAATGTTTATATTTCTTAAGAAAGAGCAGGAGCCTTATGACTGGCCAGGGATCATCTCTGTCCACAAAGTCATTTTTTTCTTTCTTTCTCTAAAGCATTGAGTTCTGCTGTGCCTCAGTCCCTATTAATACAGTATATCCTGTGAATTTTTGGACTTGCCCACCCCTTTCTTCAGCCTACTGGCTGTCAGAGATCCAGTACTGGGTCATTCCTAACAGCATCCTTTCTCCTTCCATACAGCATTTGTAGAAAGGGGACAACTTGGAACGAGCATGGTGGAGCAAGTTTGTTTATTCCTATGGGGATGCCCTTCTGACATTTTTTTATGGGAAACTATTCCTTCCCACACAAAACTATGGCAATGGAATAAGCAGATCTCCCTTAGAAGCTGAAAGCAAACAGAATCAACAGTTACAACAGTAAAGTCAAGGGAAGTCATGCCCACACAGGGTAAAAAGACCGAAGGCCAGTATAATTCTGGTAATAAAAAAACAACTAGAAAAAATCCTGATCGCTGAATTCACAGACAGTAAAGCATATAATTTCCTGTATATCTAAGCAGTTTAAAATATTCTGTTTGTATAGCTACACAAAGATCTCCCTCAAAAGAATCATATGCAAAAAGTTGCAGAAAGCACAAGAAACAACAACTTTTTTCAGGACTGCTTGAAAAAACAAAGCCATTACAGATTGGTGGGGGGCTGTATTAGCTACAAGGTGCAACAGATGAATGGATACAAATATTAAATACAGTCATATAGTAGCTGTTACTGAAAAATAATCCCTAAACCTAAGAGGTTAAGTTATTATTTTTTGCTCTTTTGTTGCCTCACCGAAACCTATTCGGATGACTTCTCAGCTCTGTTGCCAGTTAGGATGCTCTACATAGCAAGTGCTTCTTCTCACCCTCTCTAACCCAACAATCATCATCCACAATAAACCCAGGGTGCTGTTCACACGGCTGGCTTCATTCTACACATGAGAGCCCCTGCCAGCGTTTTTCAAAGACACTAGACTCAAGCACGAAGCATTTCCTCCTGCCTTGGTAAAGGCAGCATCCTCAGAGCCCCTCTCACATATGGCATCCACTTTCATGTTCCAATCTCCCTCAGTTCCCTTGAATAACATGTGACTTTTACTATTTTGTTTTACTTAATCACCATTTGCCAATCTTCGGACATTCATTCACGCTATATATTTTATTAACTTTATTTTCCTGCAAGAGTGTCATCCAGAGCCTATCCAATTTCGCTGTGGTGTTTATATCCCCTATTGTGGTGGGTGCTTCCACTGCACAGAACTTTAGCTGCACTGGTCTTTCGGGAAGCAAGCCATAACCCAGCTTTGCAAGTGTTATAGATACGAAACTCTCCTTGATAATGCTAGCTTTAGTCCTTATTTTAGGTTCCCCTTTCACCTCCCACTTCTGGAGGTACTTGTTGCTAATAATCTTAGAGAATTTAGGAAATCCCAAGATATAAATCTGGTGGACCCTCAACTTCCTTTGCAGATAGTTTAGAAATCTATTTGCTAGGGCTATTATTGGACCTATCACATTTCTGTTTACTTTTTAATTTAAAAAAGTTTGCGATTTTTTTTTCCAAAAATACTGATATAAGGTAACTTAATTAGAGCTTTGTGTAGCAGCGGTTGTGTGTTGAATCTCCAGCAATCCCCTAACATCTGAGTAGAAACCAAAACCAGTACTTTTCTTACAGACACAAGCAAGAATTACTTAGGAAGACAGGTTGCTCGTTATCTAAGGGAAGATGAAGAAGGATGACAGGTCTTGCAGGTTTTAAGCTTCAGTCCTCTTGCCTAGAAATCCAGCTCTTAACCTCTGCCTGCATAGCTCTCTCAGTGAAAGTCAGAATCCCTCAGCATAACTGGACTCACCACATTCACCGCAACCCAAAGCATCACAATCGAAATTTACCTCCCAACACAAAACACTTTCTCTGAGAGGTGTTCTGATGGCTAGGATCGTTCTCATTTCATTCCGGTGAAAGTTTTACTTCCTTGAGATATTTAGCACTCTTTAGGCACCTGTTAAGCTTCCTTTCCCCTCAATTTTTCACTAATTGAGGACTAGTAAGAACATCATAATGGTTTTGGGAAGAGAAAATTTCGTGTTTTTCTTTTTTAAAAAAAATGTTTGTTTACTTCAAAGATAATTAGAGAGAAGAGAAAGAACATGTACACACGAGAGAGTGACAGAAAGAATGAATCTTCCATCTACCAGCTGATCCCCCAAATGACTGCGACAGCCAGGACTGGGTCAGAGCCAGGAAGCCAGGAGCTCCATCCAGGAGTCCCGGCAGGGCTCCAAGCACATAGGCCATTTTTCGCTGCTTTCCCAGGTGTATTCACAGGGGCCTGGACTGGAAGTGGAGCAGTTTGGTCTCAAACCATCACCTATGTAGGATGCTGGTGTGGCAGGCACTGACTTAACCTGCTGCACTCTGGTGCCAGCCCTGGTGTTTCTCTTTAATGAAGGCTTTCAGAGAGCTTGCAGGGGCAAGAAGTGCCCTTCCATGCTGGTGTGTGCTTCCTTCCCTCTCCTGTGAGATGGGGAAGGCAACCTTCCTCACAAGCAGCTGTGCAGGAGAGATGACACCTGCTAACCCTTGGACTCCAGGACGAGCTCCCTGCTGGGAGGGCAGAAGAGAGCTGGGGAATCACAAGGGTGGGGATTACGGAGGAAATCTTCAGACACTTAGCGCTGATTCAGAAAATTACCCGGGAACTGAAATAACTAGGGCTTTGTCACTTCCCAGGTGTGAAGGAAGCTTTAGAAAAATCTATACTGTTCATTTTACAGTTATTTGAGCGTGAGGAGAAAAGGCTTGTTTCCCGGGTGCTCTTTCTTATCCTCAGACACCTCAAATAAAAAAAACATCTCTTAAAGAAACAGAGTCTAAAATGTCAAGGTGTGAAGAAGCACTTCTGGATGGCTGAGGGAAAATATATCCAAGGAATAGAAATTGAGGCCATTTCTATTCTCCCTGCTTTATGCCAACATCTGAACTTAGGTTTATTAACTCACTGAATTCTTAATCTCACGGAGTGGCCATCATGATGACTCTCAGAATTCAGTTACGGAAGCGGAGGTTCAGAGGCTGGCCTGAGGTCACAGGGCAGGTGCGTGTCCATGTGAGACCTGAACATACACTTGCCTAACTCCCTTGTCTGTGCCATGTCCAGTACAACACTGAGACGGTGAAGAACTGCTGTCTTTTTGAGCTCTGCCACTCTGCAATCTACGTCATGAAGTCTACACATCAAATGGAGACTGACCTTTTCCTCTCACACGCCTGAGCTGCACCTTTGTGGCCGCTGGGGGCAGGGCAGAGTGAGGGGAGGTTGATGCCAACTGTGTGCCAGGCACTGCACTAGGAACTCTCCTGGCACAAGACACTGGACAGTTTTAGACATAGCTAGTAACCAGCTCTGAAAATATACAGATTTTCACAAATGTCAGTGCTCAAACCTCTTTTTCTTCCATTATCATTCTCATCTTGTTTCCACTGTATTTGATTTCCAAGCCCCAGGACCCCAGCAGTAATATCTTATTACACTGTTTTATATGATAACCCCAGTATTGAAAGGTGTCATGGTGATATTTAAAGAGTTTGGCCTATAAATCATTTGAACCTACTGTTACGTATATATAAATCCCCTGACCTTACTTTCACTGGAAACTCTAACCCATTTCTATCCTCCTCTTTCCAACAAGACTCCCCAGAAGAGTCACCTGCCTACTCACCACCTCTATTCTGTCCCCTCTTTTCACCCCTGTTGCCCTCAGTCAGGCTTTTACCCTCACCATGCCACTGAAATGCCTTTCTTAACTTCATCAGTAAATTACCCATTGTCATCACACAAAACCTACCAGTGTTTGTAAGCTCCTCACTTGTTCCTGCTGACACACTTGCCTTCTAGGACCTTGTACTCCCCTGGCTTCCTCTTGGTTTTACCTAATTCCCCCTGAGAATTTCTTGTTAGTTTCTCCTTGGCTGACTTAGCATTTGCCTATCTACAATCTTCCCCTGCCCACTGCTGGCTTTCCACATCATGGCAGTACCCACAGTTTCTCCTCTAAACTCTGGACTCATGTTTAGCTGCCTCCCCGATGCACACGGATGGCATACCAAGCATTTCAAATGTCACACACCCAAGACAGAACTCCTGATGTCTAGACCACCCTTGAGCCTGGGGAGCCACTGCCTCATTCATCTGGGTTGAAGTGAAATCTTTCCATGGTGTTGCTCAGGCTGGAGTTCTCACGGTCATTCTTGGCTCCTTCCTCTGTTACTCATATCCCACGTGTGGAGTGTCAGGAAATCCTGTTGGCTTGATCTTCACACACAACCCAATTCAAGCACTTCTCTCCACCTCCGCTGCGACAACCCTGGCCTGAGTCACCAGGTTTCCAGTCCTGGATGATTAAAATAATCTCCTAACAGGTTTCCCTGTTTCTATTTTTAGCACCCTAGAGTATATTCTCCACCCAGCAGTCAGAGAGTTACTCATAAAAGAAAACCCAAACAAACAAGGGAACCCTGCAGCATCTCTGCACGTGACCCAATCTGGCCCATCAGTACTTCTAGATTTTCTTTAGCATCAAAACACATTCATGTGCTTGTTGGCATGCTCTTAATAGTCTTCATCTTCCCTCTAGAATGGATGGTCTATGATGGCAGAGAATCTCTCTTTGCTCACTGAGGCATCCTCAAGTATGCCAAATGATGCCTTATCCATAATAGACATTCAAGTGAACCTTATCTAACACCATCCTAGGAAATTGGACAGGAAACTACATGCCGTAGTTGTCTCAATTGCAAAATGGTACAGAAAAACTATTCCTATATTTTAAAGATTGTTTAAGTTTAGGGTTAATTTAGATAATATAAGGAACTTGCACAATGCCTCGTATATAATAAACAGTCAATAACTTTAGATAATATTTAGTAAAGTACATGTTGTATTGAAATTCATATTTGATGATTTAGTGAAGATCTTTGCTCTCACATTCACACTTTCTACAGAGTTGTGTACTAGTTAACACACACTAGAGCACTATCATCTCAAAACACAAACCTAGGAGGTTAGAAGTAACTTACAGCTTGAGATGGTCAAAGAAGAGCGGCGCGTGTCAGCATGGGCTCATTAGAACTGAGTGAGCTATAGTGTCAGCAACAGAGCAGCAGTAAGGAACAACAGGAAAAAAAAAGTACAAGGAGCTGGGACGTTTTACATAATGAACCATCCTTGGAAGCAGGACTTGGGAAATTATTCTGAAGATTGCTCTGACATTGCTGAGATCCAGCTGGAATCTTAGTTAAAAGCAAAGTCTTTAACAATGCTGATTGCCACACAGACTTAAAAGAAGATAACTTCAAAGATAGACTTACCGGCACAGGTTGAGGGCTAAGCATGTAGAGAATCACTTTGTCCCTCCTCTATTATCTGTGTTGCCAAACTCAGAGACATGGTCCATCTGAGTCTACAGATGTCCTGGAGGAGATGCTAGTTTTTCCAAAGCATCTCTTCCCACAGCGTTTCCTACATGTGGTGTAGAAGGGGCTGAATAGCACTGGATACTGTCAGCCATGCACAGGAGGGCTCCTGGCCCTAGGATGGTGATCCCAGCTGCAGGCTGTCATTTCTCTGGCCACTTTTCTCTACCAGATGATTTACCATGCAGGGGCTGCGGGTGCTCAGAAATAGCTTTGAGTTTTTAGTGGGAGGTTTCACAGACCAAAAAATATTGGTGCTGTTACTGGAAGAGAATCCAGGAACAAGGGGTGAAATGTTTTGCCACTGCTCCCGGGTACACATGAATGACTTGCTAGCTTTACTGCCTGTGAAGTGTGACTTTTATAAAGACCAGGTAATTACTACAGAAGAAAGTCTCAAGGAAGCTTGGGTCAAGGCACAGTGTCTTAGACGTATTCTGGTTCTGATGCAATCTACTGTTCATATTGCCTAGTGCTTAGAAAAATTCCAAAATCCACAAATCAAAGGGAATAAAATAACCAAGTGACAGTTAAATACTTTAAAAACATGCAATTTGGAATTCATTTCCAACAGATAAAACATTTTAAAGATTCTAAAAATATCTGCGTTTCTGTATAAGTAAACAATAAAAAGTATGGACTTTACTTGGTAAAAAGACAAATCTTTAATCATACCATAAGTCATTTGGGACTTATTTTAGTAAGTATTACTTTTAACCATACAATTATATTTCTTCACTTTTCTATGTTTTCTTTTGAACGAATTTAAAAGATTTATATTTAAAAATGTATTTGAAAGACAGAATTACAAAGAAAGGAAAAAAAGAGAAAGAGAGAAGAGAAAGAGGTAGAGACAGAGAAAATCTTCCACCCGCTGGTTCACTCTCAGACTGCACAATGGCCAGGGATGGGCCAGGCCAAAGTTAGGATCCTGGAACTTTTTCCAGGTCTCCAACATGGGTTCAGAGGCTCATGTACTTGGGGTATCTGCTGCTGCTTTTCTAGGTGCATTGGCAGGGAGCTAAATCAGAAGTAGAGAAGCCAGGACTCAAACTGGTGCCGCTATGGGATGCCAGCTTCACAGGTGGCGGTTTAGCTTGCTATGCCACATGCTGCTCCAGCAACTTAAGACTCATAGAAAATTTGTATAAAATAGCATGAGAAGTTTCTATTTCTACTTCATCCAGCTACCCCCAAGATTAAATCTTACATATCCATAATACAATGAGAAAATCCCTCCAAATTAACACCAATTCAAATTTTCCCTACGGCTCCTAGGAAGTATCCTGTTTCTCTCAAACTTTTGCACACTAATTTTAGCATCTATCATAGATCCTTCTTGTATCAATTATTGCAGTATTTTCCTGGATGACTTTCTATTTTTCTCATTTGTACTATTAACATTAACTATTATCATTAACATTTCTCGTTAATACTCATTTGTATTAACGGGAATTCTTTTGTAGAGAAGGTGTTATTCTCTACAACGTCCCATGAATTTCATTATGCAATCATTTGTCTAGACACAGTAGCTGAAAGTTAGTGGAAGATAGCTATGTTTCTTAATCATGATGTATTGCTATTGAGATGAGGTTTTGTTTTACAAGCAATTTGCTGCTAATAGTATGTAAAGTCCCAAAGCTTAAGAATAATTTGCTTTTCATTGGCCTAGGCAAAGACTTTTTGGGTATGACCCCAAAAGCACAGGCAATAAACACAAAACTAGATGACTGGAATTGTATCAAGCTAAGAAGTTTCTGCACAGCAAAACAAATAATTAGCAAAGTGAAGAGACAAATGACAAATAGGGTAAAATATCTACAAGCTTTAAATCTAATTAAAAAAAACTACTATGCAGAATATACAAAGAATGCAAGAAATTCAACAACAACAAACCAAAGAATTCAATTGAGAAATGGACAAAAAATATAAACAGGCATTTTTCAAAGTGAGAAATACAATGGCCAAAAGGCACCTGAAAAAAAAAAAACTCAGTATCACTAAGCCTTCAGGGGATATAAATAAGAACCACCTTACTCTAGCATGAATGGCTACTACTCCCAAGTCACAAGACAAAAAATCAGGTGAAGTTGTCAAGTAAAGGGTACCCTAACACACCACTGGTAGAAATGCAAATTGATACAACAGTATAGAAAACAGTATGGGGATTCCTCAAAAAACTAAAAATGGATCTACATATGATCCAGTTATCCCATTTCTGGGAATTTAATTAAAGTAGGTAAAATTAGAACATGAAAGAGACATCTACACGCCCATGTTTATGGATCCCAAATCACAACTGCAAAAATATAGCATCAACCTAGGTGATGCTGTATCAGGTGATGAATACATCAAGAGAATATGGTCTATGTACACAATGAGATGTTACTTAGCCATAAAAAGAGTTCTGACACTTGGTATGACACAGAAAAACAAATGATATACATCTTACCTCAACTGTGGAAATTAATACACGTAGAAGGAATATTTAAACTGTGTGGAAGGAATATTGCTTGCTATTTATTTATAAATATTGTTTCACTGAACTCTACCATGTATATAATAATACATCCTACTCTCTTGACATTATGATCACTGTCACGAATCTCACATTTTGTGATATCAATGGCCCTGTTTTTAAGGAAAAATAGAACATATGTATGTGCGTATATACATACGTATGAAGAAAACATGGTGGAATGTTCAAAGATTCAACCTTCAAATGTTTTTTAGAGAAGAGCTTGCTTTTTTAAAATAAATCAAGTTACATTTTAAGTGAAGACTTCATTAATATGATTTGAATTCAAATTCTAGCATATTTTCTGGAAATGGAAAAGAATTGGATATTGCAACTACAAGCAGGACAACAGTGAAGCCTTTCTCATCTTTAATGAGCAGTGAGAATGATTCTGGTTGAGAGATCTACCCTGAGACCATCCTCTCTATGCCACTTCATTACGGTGAAGCAGCATTGGATTGCCTGTGCTCATACTGAAAAATTACATAGTCAGATGGATTTTCTAGCATGAGCTCAACTATCTATGCCCTTCGCAATACAGACAGATTAGGCTACTGATCAAAACTATCTAATCTTTCCACTCCCACATGGAACTAGCGCACATCCCAGACCCACTGCCATTGAGTTGGCCATGTGGCTTGCTTTGGCACATGGTAAGTACGATTTATATCCTCCTCCCCTTCTCAAAGCTCAGCAATACTACTTGCTGCAGCTGGTAAGAGGCTAGCATATGATCCAACAGAGGCACGAAGGGGTCTTTCACATCTGAGTTTGCCTCCTTCGCCCGTATCCCAGCACAGGTCCATGGAGAGCAGACTGCAGTTCAGTCTGTGAAAAGGACTAAAGCCCAGAAGAACCTGAGCACTGTACACCTACGTCCAGCCTAGACCAGCCTGACCACAGAAATCAGCAGACACCGCTGAGAATAGGCCATATTAGAAACCACTGAGTTTGGGTGTGCCTCACTATTCCCGTTGAAAGAGTAATTTAAAAACAAAGAAAGATCAATATAAAGGGTGCCTGTGAGCAAGCACTCAGACTAAATATGAAAGAAGATCCAGAATCCACTTTTTCTCCACAGATCTCAGTTCCCACCTGCACATCAACTCAAAAACATGCTTTTACTGTTTAAAGGTAAATATTTCTCCTATGAATGAAAGTCACTTGTGAAGACGCCAAACCCCATATGTTACATTTTGCAAAACCATCATAAAAAGGCTGGGAATATAATATAGAATGTACTGATCTTAGGAAATAACCCATAAAATCCACAACTGCATCATTTATAGCTGCAAGAGCCATTTAAGAGCATATTTTGGGGACCAGAAAAAAAAGGCGACTGCTAAGGCAAAAACATGTTTTCCCTTGTTTCTTGTGTGGATAACTGTTTATGATTAAAGTATTTCAGGAATGAAAGAGACTACAGGGGGAATTCTTGGCGGCCAAGTACAGTGCCAGCGTAAGTAGGGCAGTGATCATTTTTAAAAACCAGTTAAAAGTTGTATGATGCATAGGTTGAATTTAATCCTTACTACGGTTCTGTAGAGCACAGAGCTTTGTCAACCTAATTTATTTTACAAACAAGAAAACAAGTTCAGAAAGGTTGAAGGTTTTGTCTCTAGTCACACTGCGGAGGTTGGAGCTAGGAATGAAAGCCAGGTCTTGATTCCAGCCCATGTCCTTCATCCTGCACCAAAGTGTGGCAATTAGAAAGCAAGGCATTTCCTGGGCCAAAATACTGGATGAATTAACAGGTTAAAAATAAAAGGGTATTGGATTAAAAGTTCTCAGTGAACAGCAATTCAAACTCTTCTAAGCGGCAATGAAAAGCACATGGAGTCTGGGCTCAAAAGCAGAAATAAAAGGTGCAACCTAAAAACCAACACAAAACAGGAAAAGGGATTTCCAGTAGGCCTGCTTCTCACAAGAGCACCTTTCTGTTCTATGTTCCTTAGCCAGAAGAACACAGAGTGAGATTTAAAAAAAAAGCCATGATTCTTCACAGAAACTCCAACTTACCCAGTGTAATAACTATAAATTTTATATGGCACTTTATGTTATTCTTTTCTTTCCTTCCAACCCTGCCACACAATTTGACTCCTATAGAATTTTTATAGGCAACCCACTCTACTCCAAGCCATCCCTGAGCAATCTGCTTACACAGGTGTATACAAACTGCTTGTAATAGGAGCATGAATGTCTGCATGGTGCACTTACATTGCCTATCTATGTACACAGGGTTCTATCTCCTTACATGTGTCTCATCTGTGTGTGACATCAACACAGATATGCCAATCTGCTCATCAACCTGGGTGCCCAGTGATGTGCAGGGCAGCTAGTAGGGAAATCTATGTGATCCAGAAATGGGATGGATTTCAGAACCAGGAAGATAAAAGCCAACTTTCCTGCTTGCCTTTCTTGCCAGAGACACATAATTGAACAGCTGATTTTTTTTCCCAACATTTTCCTTTTAGACTTTCTATTTAAGTAAGCAGTGGCGACAAACCCATGGAACATGACAAAGCCATTCTTCAAACAAGCTCTTACTCAGCCGTATAAGAACAAAGGAACAGTCAATAAAATCAAAGGCCAACTCATTTAAAACAGATAAAAGGAATGCTTTTTTTCCCCCACTGCATAATTAACTTATGAATTTGCTGTGTAGGAAATTGTTGAGGCAAGTAATTTCACAGTTTTTTTAAGGAAAGGATTCCACTACAATACCATCCATTTTTACACTTACAGGGAAGAGAGTGGAAATGGGAAAGGTCACCTCTCTGTGCTTAGAATCCATTAAACTCAGACCAATAGCTCCTCCTTGGGCTCAGAAGTTCAAGACTGAATGGCAATGTTAATTAACAAGGGAGGGTTGGGGTTACCATGTTAGAAAACCTAGTGGGGTGCAGAGGCCAGTAAGCGACTCCAGGGATCAGAGTGTAGTCACCTGTTCCACTGCCACGTCTTGTTATGGAACTCCAGCAGGCTGTAGAAATGTGAAATTTTGTATTCTTCAGTAATACAGGTCTAGCCCCTTTTGAGAACAAGGGAAATGATGGCTCTTTGATACAGTGCTCAAGACACTAGTTGGGTTTACTGCTTCCTGTAGCTGAGTGTCTGGGTCCAAGTCCCAGCTCAGCTCTAGGGATACACACTTCAAGAAGCAGCAATGATGGCTCAGGAAGGTGGGACACTGTCATCCAAATGGAAAACTCAGTTCGAATTCCTTGAATCTGGATTCAGCCTGGCCAACACCTGGCTGCTTTGAGGGTTTGAAGTATAAACCAGCAGGTGTAGGATTTCCTCTGTCTTTCAAATAAATCTAGATGAAGAAATATAAATGAAAGCAGGGAGAATCAGGTGGAATTTACTTTTTTAGTCTTCACTTTTTCTAGGCTATTAAGAATACATCTCTGGGGCCCAGCGCGGTGGCGCAAGTGGTTAAAGGTCTTCGCCTTGCACGCCCGGGATCCCATATGGGCGCTGGTTCTAATCCCGGCAGCCCCGCTTCCCTTCCAGCTCCCTGCCTGTGGCCCGGGAAGGCAGTTGAGGACGGCCCAAAGCTTTGGGAACCTGCACCCATGTGGGAGACCCGGAAGAGGCTCCTGGCTTCGGATCGGCATAGTATTGGCCCGTTGCGCTCACTTGGGGAGTGAATCATCGGACGGAAGATCTTCCTCTCTGTCTCTCCTCTCTGTATATCCGCCTTTCCAATGAAAAAATAATAAAAATAAATCTTTAAAAAAAAAAAAGAATACATCTCCGTACTAAATAAGAACACTTAGTGCCATTTCTTTTTTCCAGATCTGAACCAAACAAAGGTGAAGACTTTTGTCACCT
The DNA here is from genome assembly GCF_017591425.1 of Ochotona curzoniae. Lineage (NCBI taxonomy): Eukaryota > Metazoa > Chordata > Mammalia > Lagomorpha > Ochotonidae > Ochotona > Ochotona curzoniae. The sequence goes on along the minus strand of NW_024465582.1, from coordinate 17,604,566 downwards.
CCTGATCATTAGCAACCCCTAGTACATGGTTTGGAGTACCAGGTTTCCCGATACTTGTCCTTGAATTTGTGCTCTCATCTTGTCATCGTCAGCTCAGTTAGATCCCTAATGATAATAACGACTGGTACATATCGCCAGATATGACACATAGAACAGCACCTGCCACAGCTGGCTGCAGGCCACCCTGCCATCATGATTTAGTTCTTTCTGTCCTGATCCAGGAGGAGAGACCATAAGTGGCAACACAGGTGCTGGCAGACAGGTACATGGAAAATCCCAGGGTGACAGACAAAAAAAGACACAGAAAAAAGACACAGAATCATCTGCTCCTGAAATGTTGGAGATAAACATATAGGTTTGCAGTCATATTTGGCTGTTTTTATCCCATAAAACATCAGCAGCAGTTGAATCATGAACTCGAGGCCGTCCAAGACAGTGGGACCCATTGGAGGTTGTGCTGAAGAAGTGCTCTGGAGGGCACTGGCTCCCTTTATAGAACCCTGGTCTTTAATGTGGGGTCCTGGCCTTCTTTGTCAACCCTTGGGCTCCACTGTAGAATTCTGACCTTCACTGGAAGATAGAATATTGAAACTCGAATGCTCTCAGCCATCCAATTCTCCACTTGCCCCAAACACACAAGATATTCCACCACGTGACTGATCTGGTCAATAGTGTGTCACTTTTAGAAAAGCACACTTGTCAGTGTGAGATCCTGGACTTACATGATGACAAAGTAGCACACACCTGAAACCATCTCTCCTTCAAGCCCTTGAAATTGTCGGGTTGTTTATTGCTTTGATGTAACTTTCCTTCTTACCCTCATATAGATAGCTAGAGTTCAAAAAAGCAAGTTAGTTTAGGGCCTTTTATAGTCCTCAACTAATAGGAATCTGAAATAAGACCTGGAAATCAAAATATGAGAAAGGAAAATGAAATTTCCATGGAAGATGAATCAGCAGGTAGAGGAGGAAAGGACAAGAATTAAAGATGACTTCAAGGGTTTAGACTTGGGGAACTGGAATGAAGACAGAGCCATAAAGAAAAAGCAAGCCTGGGGGGAAAAGTGGGTGCTGAGAGTCGGGTTTCATATGCTCTAAGCCATCAAAAGAAGCCATCCTGTTGCAACTGCAGGATTGGGGAATCAATAATGAGTTGAGACAAAAAGGGTTTCCCTTTCCAAAAATGTGTGGTAACCACAGATCCAGTCCTGGGTAGCAAGGCTGGGGGCTAATCCTCTGGGCCTCTGCATGCTAACACAGGGCTCCCCTTACTGCCCACAGCTGCCCCAATATTGAATAAATAACATGTATCTGGTCTACTCATCAAGATGAACTGGTTCATTTAATACTGACTAGTATAAATTGGTTAATTTAACATTGTCTATATAGCTGAATTATGTAACATGTAAGGGAGAAAAAAAAAGTAAGCATTTGTCAACTTCTTTCTTAGGGCCTGAAAGTGTTTTACCGCATGAAAATTGACATTTTGTCTGTCTGAAGGTTCATAATGCAACTGAACCTGCTAAGAGTGGATTCGAGTCCCGTTATTTCTCAACTTAGGAAAGGCTCGGGCGCTTGAATTTTCACTCTCAGACCTGGAATGTGAACTGTTCAAACCCACCATGAGATATTATGAAATTACTGAGTTGTTCTAGCTAAAGTACCATTGTGAACTGAGCGCTTTCTATTCTAGAAGATGAGAAGAATAATATGCACAATAGGTAATATCAAAGTAGACAGCCTCTCTTTCCCAGGAAAATAGTTTTTTTCCTGACTTCCCAGTTTCAAAACTGACCATATTCCTTTATAATCCCAAAGGTATTGCATGAATTGAGAGTACTATGAAGTATCAAGAAAACTGATTAATGCAAGAACAGTCTTACCATATATTTACAGTCCTTTTAACAATTTTTTTTTTGAAAACTGTAGACCATCTAAACTGTGCAGTGAATTTTCATTTATATGGAACTCTATTAATAAAGATCTACATTAAGAAATTACTCTGAAAAACCTTTCAGGTTATAATTAGTTCTATAATCTATAATCAGATGATTTAAATCTAATGTAGTTAAATTACAAGCTAAGTAATTTCTATTTCCACCAGTAATCGTTATATCTTTGGAACTTTCCAAAGCAGTAATGAGTTTCAGAGAAATTATTGCATTTCTTGTTCATTTTATTTCCAGAAATTAGCACAATACCTGACAGATGGTTCTTGCTAAATAAACAATTGCTGAATGAACAAGTGAATATATAAATACGAGTAACTAATTAGCAAAATCACAGTGATCAGTCACTGCCCCCACTCAGGGAATGAATGAACCTCTCCCTTCCTTGTCTCTAATGAGTACACAAGTCCACGTCCATCTGTTTGGTTAATTGTCCATTCCAATGGGATGGTGCCTTCACCTCACCAATCATCTAACAGAAATGTGCCAGCCTCCAGACAGTGGGCAACAAGATCACTAGCTTTGTAAGGCAAGGGGTCTGGTTCTGCCACTCCTATCAACCTTCTTGACTTCCTTTGCATATGAACTCAATGCAAGATACAGCTCTGTGTGAGGCATACCACAAGCCTTATAGGACTTGACTCACAAAATTCCAAAAGGTATCTGATTTATCCCTATTGCATGCATTCAAAAAGGCCCCTGAGGCTCAAAAAGATAAAGTTGTTCATGGTAACAAGCCGAGGATGTAGGATTGTAAAACAGATCTGACTCTAAAAATCTATGTATTATCTAGGATTCATCAGACCACATTAAACAATGGTGATAACACAGACAAGAGTCAAACTCAGAAGCTCCGCGTAGACACCAACTATTATTATCACAGTCCATCAGTCTCCTCTGTTTCTATCATCACCCTCATAGACACCTCTTGTCTAAAGTTGATGGATGCCCCGTAACAGGTCCAAGTCCCTAACGTGGTGAGAGCTCTCTTGTGAGCTCTGGACAAATCTGCTGTGTTCAATCCCGTCTTGGTCTGTGGACTTTGAGCATTTACACTCAAAGTCATCATTCTGAAGGTGCAGACTTCCTGTTCAGGAATGGTATCACGTTTCCTACTTCATAATCTGCCTCAAGTACAGCGAGAGGGTATGGGTGGCAAAGCACCCCAATTCACAGTGGAGCTTTGAAGTGATAATTTATTCAGATACTGGGGTTGTGGGGCACAGAGCTAAGGATGACAGAGGCTGGGCAAGTGCCAATTTCAGTCTTCACCCGCAGGACCCCACACAGAGCTAGAAGTCAACCATGGCCTCCAACTCAAGCATTTCTTCCTCACAGGACTGCATAACTGCGGAGCTGTGTCTGCCTTGCCTCCCCTGGGCTGACACTGCCTGCTACACTGTGCTGAAAGGCTAGTGTTTCTATCTATTGCGGTGAACTGTGGATGTAGAGTACTTCAGTGACTGTTCAGTTTGGTCATCCATCACAAAAGGTTAAGCAATTCCAGCCCTGGAATAGCAGAAAGAAAATGTGGCTATGAAAAAGGTTCCAGCCCAGCTTGCTGTGATGCAAATCCTGAATCTTACTTAACCTCTCTCTGCTTCTATCTCAAGATGCTCATGAGCGAAATACCTACTTCAAAGGGATGCAAAGAGGAATACGTGTGTTATTACTTCCAAATGCTTAAAATACAATTGGCAAGTAATGAAACTGCACAATGTTCAGGTTTCTTTTGTTCTAATCCACAATAATTTTCACATGTGTGTATCAGAAGAGGCAGGTTTCAGGAATGGTAAGTTACTCATTGGAGAGAATCTCATTGGTTGAAACACCAACAAGGCAAAATGAGTTGGCAATTACGACAGAGTTTGGCCAAAGAGTGTGTGTGGCCTATTCTGGAGAGATTACTTTAGTAAGACAGGAGCACGAACAAGAGGACAGGAAATCTGTTATCAACAAACCCAAGCACATCAGGTTTTTAAATTGCTGTGAACAAAAGAAAGTATCTTTGTGGCTTCCTGCATGAACTATATTAGTACCAATGATGCATGAAGTGGTATCAGTACCAATACGAGCAGTTGCCAAAGTCCCACAGAAGGCTTAGGGTTGGCTGAAGGGACATTCTCCATATGCCCCCATGCACCTGTTCCCCTCCTCCCATGGGAACACACGCAGTGTAGCTACCAAGCATCAGCTGAGAGGTTTCCAGCTACTGTTTTAATCACATCGCCTTTTATTTTGGAAACAGATAAAATACAAGTATAGTAATAAAAAACTGTCTCTAGAAATGAAATTAACTGCTTTAGAATAATGACATGTGATTCCTAAAAGCAGTTGCTACAATTCTGTAAGATCATGGGGGGCAATCTAGAGGCCTTTTCCACTGAGAGAATTAACCATGACTGCAGTAGTTGTTTGATCAAGAACTCAGCTGTGGGCCTGGGATGATAGCATAGCAGCTAAAGCCCTCACTTTGAATGTGCCAGGATCCCGTATGGGTGCTTGTTCTAATCCCGGCAGCCCTGCTTCCCGTCCAGCTCCCTGCTTTTGACCCGGGAAAGCAGTCGGAGATATCCCAAAGCCTTGGGACGCTGCACCTGCATGGGAGACGCAGAAGAAGCTCCCAGCTCCTGGCTTTAGATTGGCTCAGCTCTAGCTGTTGTGTTCACTTGGGGAGTGAACCATTGGACAGAAGATCTTCCTCTCGATCTCTCCTCCTTTCTATAAATCTACCTTTCCAATAAAAATAAATAAGTCTTTAAAAAAGAGTCCAACTGCTGGCTCTTAACTTAAAAAAAAAATAGTTTTACCTCCATCTATTGTCAAATAAATCTCCTGATACTATTTTTTAACTGGAAGTAAAATGGAAAAAAATCTTTGTGAAAATCATTCTTTTAACTGTTTCAATTAAGTAATCAATTCAATTGGAATGAATAAGAGAGTCCGTACTGTAATTATATGGAAATAATTAATCTTGATAATAACTGAGTCATCTTCTTCCTTAATAACTGAGCTGTAATATGAGCAGCCAGGGGTTCCAGGATATAAATCAGGTCCTTCAGTTTTCCTTATCTTTGCGTATTTTGGATAAAGTCTTGTATTGCCTGTTATTTGCATTAACTGGAGGGCTTATTTAAAGATTCATTTATTTCAAAGGCAAAAAGGGAGAGAAACAATCTTTTATCTGTTGGTTCACTCTACAATTCTCACAATAACCAGGACCACACCAGCCCAAAGTCAGGAGTCAAGAAACACAGCCAGATCTTCCACGTGGGGGCCAGGAACCAAAGAGCTTGGACTTTCATCTCTTGCCTCCGTGATTCATCAGCAAGAAGCTAGATCAGAAGTGCAGGATATGGTATGAGGTTGTGGCATAACGATAAAGCTACCAGCTGCAAACCTAGCATCTTCCGTGGACTCCAGTTTTTCTCCCAGCTGATGTACTACTGTCCAGCCCACGTCTAATAGCTTGGAAAAATTGAGTGGAGGATGGCCCAGGTATCTGGGCCTCTACCATCCATGTGGGAAACTTAGGTGTAGTTTCTGGTTCCTGGCTTCAGGTTGGCCCAGCCCTGGTCATTGTAGCTATCTGGAGGAATTGAACCTGCAGATGGAAGCTCTGTCCCCGTTTATCCCTCTTTCTCTGTTACTTTATGAAGTGAAATGAAATGAGATGAAATGAATGAGTGCAGAGTAAACCCAGACTCCAACAAGGCACTCCAATATGGGATGCATATGACCCAGGCAATGGCTTAACACACTGTGTCATAATTCCATGCCCCAAGATGTGTTTATCATCTCAGGATTATTTACAATTAGAGTGAAACCATTGTAATTACCAGGCTACATCCTCTGGACCTGCATAAATGTTTAGCATAGCATATATTTCAACTATGCTATCAACCCAGTCCTTGGGAAATCAATCATGTTATTTGCTAGGAAATGAGAATTTCAACAGGAAAAGTAGATATTAATATTACTGAGGAGTGAGAAGTCTCTAGAGGGAGCAAACAAAAGAAAACAGCAGACCTACTGGTGCACACTGTCCGAGGACTTGACGCCTGATTAAAGTTCTAGAACACAGCAGCTCATCAGTCAGATTTGGATCTTATGCTTATTTTGGCCCTTGGCTTGTGTTTGTAAATAAAGTTTTATTGTAACAAAGGTATGCACATATTACCTATGTGAGTTTTTGCTCTGTAATGGCAGAGTTCCGTATCTGTGACAGAGATTCAATAAATAGAAGGAAATGAAATATCTACCATCAGGCCCTTTGAAAAATAACTTTGCTAGCTTGGTTCTAAAGGATCAATTTTATCCAAGGTGGTGCTCTAAGAGGTATATGACTATAAATGTATTTTTAAAGAATGTTCTGGAATCTTGCCATAATGGATTAATTCCTCAAGGTTATCCACAACAATGAGAGGCATGCCAAGTGATTAACTAAGCCACTGACACTGTCCAATGACACAGATGTCCCCTTCACAGGTGTCTCACTTCAGAGCAGGCTGCGGAGATCATTCCAGAGAGGAATCTGGATACTGCACAAATATACCCTCATCTGGTCCAGGCCTCCCACCCCTGCTCTCCCCCTGCAGGCCTCTGTGGAGTAGACAATGGTACTTCTCCCAGACTCGGAGTTTACAACTAACAAGAAGGAATTAAAAAGGCCACTCTCAAGCAACTGGAGAGCCAGGTTAATCCTGTCACAGGTTGTGTGGTTCTCCAGGAATGGCGCTGCCTTAGGAAACTGCGTTGAGAGTCAGTTCCCTCTTAGCATAGAAGCAAAGACTAAACTTGCAAGGAAAGAAGAACCAGCCCAGGAAGTAGAAGCTGCATGTATGAATCTCTTCCATGGAGCCGCGGAGCCAGGATGTAGATAGTGTAGACCAAGAGATGAAAGACTAGAGTCCTGGAGCAGATTCTATCCTAACTAGCTGTTCAGTCATAGGTAAGTGACACATAATCCTTAGATTACAGAGGGTTAGACAGCTGCCCGTTAGGTGCCTTCTTGTGCTAAAATCGTGAAATTCTACGATGATCTCTGGAATTCTATGAAGATCCTGGAACTCTAGAAGGCTGTGCCATTATCTGTAACTGTGCTATCATCTACACAGTGAGCAGGCACTACATAACTGCTAGTGAGCTCCATTGTTCTGTGAAGGCACCCTACACACTTTTAAGTGTAAATATGGATTCTTCCTCATTATAACAATCAATTACCTAGAAATGAGTCATCAACAATAAGGCCTAACCATAAAGAACAGACTAATTCCTACTGGTCTTCTGAATTAGCAAAATGAATAAAGATTTTTGTTTCTGTTTTTCCAATTATCACTGGTAATCCCAAACCCAAGCAATTAGAACCTGGAATATGGAATATGTCTCCAACTTGGGAAAACTGGAAGTGGGAGAAAGGTTGCAGAGACAATGGTGCAGCCTCAGCACGGTATCACAGGAGGTGGAGAGTGGTGAGCCAGGAGCTGGGGCTGTGGAGACCACGGTGGAACTTTAACATAAGAACCCAGACCTGGAACTTGCTGGAGGTTGTGGCACAAGTGGCTGCAAGCAAAAAGTTGTGTACCAACTGCAATAAGTAAAATCGAACTGTAGACCTGTGGGTGACACAGCTTAGAAACCTGCCCCAAGGAGAAGACTCTGCTAACCAGAAGTACAATGACCAAGAGCAAAAGAAGAGACAAAGGCACAATGAATATTACTGAAAACTCCCCTGCAGAGGAGCAAAACCCTATGCCAACCTCAGAATTAACTGAGGAAGACATCGAGAAAATGGGGGATACAGAATTCATAAAACTCATTTTAAAGCTTCTGATCAAAAATGAGAAGCACATACAAGAGTTCAAAGAATTAAAGGAAGCAATAAAGCAAATCAAGGCTGATCGATTACAGATTAAGAACACAGTAGAGCAATTTAAAGGTACAATGCAAAGTTCCCAATATAGAATGAAGCAAGCAGAAGAAAGAATCTCAGAACTGGAAGATATTTCCCATCATCAGGGGGAAGCGAACAAAAAACTGGAAGCAGAGCTGGATCAGGCCAAAAAAGTATTCAAGAATTGAAAAACACTATTAAGAGACCAAATATAAGAGTTATGGGAGTGCCAGAAGGTGCAGAAAGCTGAGTTTGCAAATGTATTTAATGAAATAATAAAGGAAAATTTCCGTAATCTAGAGAAAGAATTGGGAAACAAGATCCATGAGAGGTACAGAACTCCCAACAGGCTTGATCAAAAGTGATCTTCACCAAGACACATGATAATCAAGCTCTCTTCAATTGAACATAAGGAAAAGATCCTTAAATGTACACGTGAAAAAAATCAATTCACATATAAAGGGATGCCAATTAAACTCACAGGAGATCTCTCACAGGAAACTCTACAGGCAAGAAGAGAGTGGAGTGACATATTCCAGATTCTAAAAGAAAAAAATTGTCAGCCTAGGATAACATACTAAGTACTGTTTGTACGGATTCAGCTAAGACAATGGGTGTGACCTAATTAGTTCTTTTCAGCTTGAGTAATCTGCAGGTTCAACTCTACTAATAGGTATACATGAAGTACAAGATATTTACAGCCAAGAAATTAGAACAAAGTCTTTAAAAATATCACAACACAAAAATCAGCTAAAAGTAAAGAGTGGTAGGAGAAAGTCCAAGTTTTCTGAGGTCTTTCCCATTAGATCAAATTCTTGGAGTTTTAGGAGGCGAGTTTGAGTTCTCAAAAAATAAAGAATTCACTTGCCTTCATTACACATGTGTCCATAAAGCACTGGATTCTTAAAAATATTTTCCAGCTAAATTATTTTTATTTGAATAAAAAAGAACAATAAAAGGATAATTTGACCATATTTCATAGTGACAGCATATCAAAATAGAGTAAATTCATTTCTGCTAGATCTTATTGGGAATTGTATCAAGCCCTTGGGAAGGTTAATTCTCTGATTCCATCCAATCCAGCTGGAATGTTAGAAGCTAGATTCAACTTCCTATGATTCTTCTTCCAAATGTCATGCTCAGGTTCTCCCTCGTGCTACTCCAATGAAAAGATACATGACGATGACTGTTGGGGACAAAAGACATTGAGACTGAGAAAATATCACACATTCCTCTGACTATGCTATGATTAGGATGGCCAAATTTAGCAAAATAAAAAACAAGAAACCTCATAGAATGTCGTGTCAAACCTGAATTTCAGAGAAACAATGACTTTTTTGGTGCAGTATGTTCCATGAAATATTTTTGAATACACTTACAAAAGTGTGTTTGGAGGTTGGCAACTGTCCTAGTAGCGCAGACGCTGGGTAAGATACCCGCATCCCACATCCGGGCGTCTGGGTCTGACTCTCCACTTCCTGCTAATCCCAGACCGAGAAGGCACAGTGAGGACTTCTGCCCTCTGCCACCCGTGTGGAAAAGCGCAGTTGTATTCCCACACCTGGCTTTGGCCGTGGGTGGTTGCAGGTGTTTCTGGAGTGAACTGGAAGCTGAATGGAATCTCTGTCTCAAATAAACAACAACTACAAAAAACGTCATTACATTATATCCAATAGATTTTTTTTTACATAAATGCATTTATTGTTTACCTGAAGTTAAAATTCATCTGGGTACCTTGTATTTTATCTGGTAATACTAGTTACGATGATTATTTCTCCTTTAAGTTGGTTCATACATTGATATAAATTTAGCATAATAAATTTCAAGGAGGAATATGTTTGGTTATTGTGTTAAGAATGCTTACTATAGGATTTACCCTTAAATAGACTAAAAAATATATATATGGAACGCTTCACATACTGTGTGTATCATTCCAATTTTAGTATATGTGCTCCTGGAGGTATAAAATACAATATTGCTGACAACAGGTGTAAAAGATCTCTGGAACTTCTAGAATCTCTAGGATGAGTCCTGGGTGCGGTTGCAGTCATTTCTCAGCATCATACGCCACACACTGTTAGTTCATGTATGTGTGCTCCTATCCAAGTGGCCAGAACAGCCAGGCCCTGAGGACAAAGCCAGGCTTAAAAGATCAAGATTTCCACTACCCAGTTACAACAGGCATCCGTAAGCCAAGTCAGACTTGAGCCACAGAGTTCTGAATTCAAGCTCAGCACAACCTGAGGTCTGCGTAAGGGGGAAAACTGTGAAAATAGGGCATAAATTACAAAGCAGGAATATCAAAGATATCAATTAAGGGCTCAGCAGGAAGAAGAATTCACACAATTAAAAGATTTTAATTAAAAAAACAAAACGACTTACAAAGGTGTGTGCCACTTTAAGGAACCACTGTTGGTACGGAGGAACCCAGAGACCCAGCAGCAAGACTGTCACCATCCCTAGGGCTAAATGTGTAAGCACAGAAAAGAGTGTCACTGAATTCGGAGTGGGACATTATACAAGGCCAGGACTGTAAGTCTACAGAAACACAGCGGCTGCCAGTGAAGCGGTGCCAAAAGACCAAGGAATCCGAAAAATCAGTTATCGCCTGCTGCTCATCTCCGACTTCCACTTAGCACCTTCAACTGGCAGGACCCGAGAGGCCGGGACGGGGTGGGGTCAGGCCAGCCCAGGAGCACACAGCAGGGCACAAAGGCTAAGCAAGATCACAAAGAACGGACAACACTAGAGGGTCCACCATGTGTGGGTACAGAGCCTAACATGTTGGAATTCCATTTGTTATGGGCAGAAAAAAAAAAGAAAAATCTGTAGTCATTGATTTTCTTCATGCTGGTTCATCTTTTCTATCATATTATGAAAATATTCAAACATACAGAGAAATGAAAGAAGTTTAGAGTGAACTGCCTGGATTCTCCCACTGGTGATTTCACTATATATTTGTTTTATCATAACAAATTGAACAATCTATCCCTCTCTTCATCAGTGGGTTTTTGATGCCAATCAAAGGAAATTTCAAACATAAGTACACTTTCCCTAATACTTTTGCATCACATTGCTTACCTTTGTTCATTCCTAATTGCTATTATAATGCAGCTTATTTTCACACACCCCACCCCCACACACACACATACTCCTTTCAAGAAATCAATTGATGAATGAGTCAATCAATTGGTGGCTTTCCCTTGGGTTGCCCAGGGGCATTCATTTTACCAGGCACCTTGGTCCTTAAAAAGCAAAGCCTGAAGAAAATCTTTACCAACACTTAGCTTTTGGCTGCTTTATGTTCCAGGGATTACCGAATTGATCTTTGTAAGCAAGACCCGGTCAGCACAATAAAAAGTGAAGAAGAATGTTGAAGAAGTGGAGGACTGTCTCCCTCACGACCTCACAGTCAGATCTCATTACGTGAGATGGGACTAGCTTCATCGTTTCTGCTGCAACTTGACCTTTTCAATCATAGCGCTGATGTCATTCCCACACAAACCTCATTTTCCTTGGGTTTGTAAAGACAGATGGGGAAAGGAGGGGTGTTGAACATTGGATGGTTTTAACCCCTGCTTGCCCCGCTGTCTTTGACATAGGAAGAAAGGGTATTGTCTTTGCTTCCTAACCTCTGAAGACATGGTAAAAGCTGGTTGGAGGCAGCTCTGTGCGCTACTTCAAACTCTCATTGTTTTCTGGGTATCAGAGATGACATATTTCACAGCATGGACTCAGAATCTCCTTAAAACCCCACAAATGTAATATCCTTTGGCAGCACGGAGGTGAGATTTAAATTACACGCTGCTGCAGACTGAATCTCCGGGGCTTCCTCTTCTCAAAATTGTATCGCAACACAGGTCTTCAGATGTCCTCATAGATGGAAAAAAATATTGGCACATGGAAGTGACACCCTTTCTGTATTGTGCTAGGGGAAGGAATTGACTCCAGGAGATGAAAGCATGATCAAATTAATCACACTTTGTGAGGCTGTGTTTGTCCCATTCCAGAGCTATGCAAGAAGGTCTGTGCACTTGCAAGACATGCAGACGATGAAGGCAACTTAAAGGCAGAGAGAGAATAGAGATTTTCTTGACAAAGCTATAAATCTAATGAATCAGGTACAGTCGATAACATAATAAAAGGCAGAATGGGAGATGGATGACTTTGGACAGAGAGGGTACACGAAGACCACAGAACAAGCGATCATTGCATTTGTTTGGGCAAAGATGAGGGAAGGATTTTCCAATGGGAAGGGTCAATAGGTGGGCAACATTCAGTCCAAGAAAAGCAAAGAGGGGGTCTACAGAACAGAAAAAAATGTGTGGCTTGGCTGGGATACAACCTGTGGATTCAATGAGAAGATAGGAAAGGAAGTTGGGAGCCATGTTGCAGCAGAACTCAGGTGCCCAGCTTTAGAGTTTGGAAGGCAGTAGGAAGCAAGGCAAGTATATTAAGCACAAAAGTTATAGGATTAGCAATGCATTTGGGGAAGATTATTCTGGCAGAGTATGAGGGGAGGGCGGGCAGCACAGAAACAGCAGCTGCAGCATTTATTTGCTTAGTTCCACCGTAGAGAAGACAGCAAAGGAATATTTTCTGAGCGCAAAGAATCTTTTAGGGGAGACAAAAGTCCAAGAGTTAGAAGAGGAAGATCTAGTTCCAATTAATGGTGGCTTAGCATTCTTTTTTATTTTGGACAATGTCCAAAATAAATGCTGGTTGTTTTTATGAAACTGGATGCTGATTCTGGCTCTTTCATCAATGTTATGAACTTTGTGACTAATGTGACACCAGAATACATCACTTCATGCCATAAATTCTAAGATTTCATCTCATGAAATTAAAGAGGTAAAATCCTTTCATTTCCATGGGCAGTTACGTCAGACATTTGTGTCAATGTTGTCAACTTTTGACAGACCATATTAGACTGTATCAAATATGAACAAAATTACTATCTGGGCACAAACTTTACAAAGTTCAATGATTCTTGCCAGTGTTACCAATTCCGGAATTGTACCCATTACACACCAAATGTTTAGGTTCTTTCATGAGCTTATCTCCCTTCATCACATACCACACATCATTCAGTTTTCATGAAGTTTTTATGCATCTTAACTTTCAGATGAAAAATCTAAGGCCTGAAGAGACTTAGCATACTATCTGGGATTAGACAGGAACAAATTTTATAGCTAGAATTCAAACTCAGTTTGGTCTAATGAGTCTTGTAGCAATCCATCCAAGCTGAAGGAATATGTGTTACATGTGCAGGTTGTGGCTAAAGCCTTTCAATTACTCTAAAATAGCTATCAAATAAATGCTGTTTTCAAACTAATGATTTGTTTATTTAGCTATACTGACTCAATGTAGCTCAATCTCCCAGAATATCAAAGAGACATTTGAGAAACTAGCAAAAGATCTTGAGACTTGAATGATAAACTCTGAAATACATCAATTGAACAGTCTTGGCAAATACCATTTGTTAATGAAGAAGATGGCTGAACAGCAAAAGGGTGGAAAATTTCAAGGCCAGGCTGAATCATCTGGCTACACAGGAGACAGAATTCTGGGGCCCTTCCTGGGCTGCCATGCTTGCTTTTCAGTTGCAAGCAGCCCACAGGCATCAGGCATTTTAAATCACATACTGCTCTCCTACCAAGCATTCCACACACATCAATCAGGCAGGTGCATGTCTGCACACAGGTCACAGTTCATTCCACTGAAAGCCGAGTGACATGTACAGAACCTCTCCAAATGAAGGATGAGGGAAAGTCTGGCTGCAGAGCTAGCCTCAGAACATGCGCGACAATCATACTCTAGCCATTCACCATAGAAGCACCCTTGAGTCCATAGGAAATCGTAAGAGTTTGGGGTCAGACAATTTAAATTTTATGTCCGGATTATCTGAGTTTCCTTTTTGCTAAATCAACTGCCTTAGCTTTCCAGAGGGAGCAAAAATCACAAAATCCAAATGACGTGAATTCCTTGAAAGGGCTTTGGAAACTGTGGTTCAACAAAGGTACATCAATTTATTTCTGTTGTAAACGGTCCACACTTTCCTCATCAAAGCAGGTTGTGATGTCTAAAAGGTGATTTTCATATTTTGAGAAGCATCTCTCACTGAATAAATTACTGTACCATGAGGGGACCTTTTTCATATGGGGCATAGTTTCTAGACAACTGGCAGGAGCGGGGGTCAGGAAAGCATAGTGGAGTCATGGCAGATATGTCTTAGAAATTCACTCTATGCCACAGAGCAATTGCCTTATCCTGTTTTTTTTAAGGGATTCATTTGTAAAATGTCAAGAATAGGTAATATCGCTTAGTGTACACTCACACATATACCTATTTTTGAAATCTTGTGCATACTGACCTAAGCCTACTGTTTTTAGGTACTTTTGACCCCTAGCAAGAGGTAAAGATCTTTGCTTTTAAATCAAATCATATCACAACGAAAGCAAATTCCAGATCAAATTCTGACACAAACACAAAAACACATGGGCAATAAGAAGCAAAAATGATCAGACAATGCGATTTTATAAATGCGGTAGAGTTTCTTTTTAGAGAACTAAGGCACACTTAAATCCTTTTGTTCCTATATACTCAGTTGAACTCCATTTAGGTGAAAGGAGCTCAAGACAGCTGCCCAGCCAAAACCAACCATTATACATTTAGGAAAAAATGTAAAAAAAAAATTGTGCCAAGCCAATAATATTTGACACCATTTACTGCTGAAAATAGTGTTAATTATGGCATTATATAATCATTTTTGCTACTTAATAAACTTCCTTACATATCTTTTTGTAGAAGCTCTGAGAGTGGATTTCACGATAAAGTTCTTCAAATGATAACTACCCATCCCAGGAATGTGCACTCCTGCTTGTGGCAGAGGACAAGTCCCAGCTATGTAAGCCCGGATACCACATCATCCCTGAGACCTTGAAAGCCAAGGAAACCCCTTCTGCTCACTGCTGCCTTTCAGCATGCATTTTTCAAGTATGAACTATGCTCCCACGGTACAGAGATTCAAGTAATTCATAAGGTCACTATTTATATTGAAGAATTTTAAAAATAAATCGCAGACAATATAACAGGTTCCTCATTCACAGCCATCACCCATTTTATTTATTTCTCTGCTCAATCCAAGGATTACAAGCAAAGGATCACGGGACCTATTTCTAAGTGTAAGAAAAGATCAATAAAATTAGCCATCTGTCCACAGACAGCTTTAAACCCAGGTTATGGTTAAGTATTATGTTTCCAAGTGTCCAGATGTTATGGAAAAGTGCCTGCTGATACAACTCCTTTTGCAAAATGTAAATCATTAAATGACTAATATAAACTTATCGCCCCAAGAAAAATAAATAGCATTAACACTGCATTAAATCTGATTCAAGATTTTTGGTGCCTTGTCAGCAAACACAAGTCTTACAATTTATGTCTCTCAGATTTGCTGAGTCAGAATCAAGTGTTTTTGTGGGAGCAAAGAGCAGGGATCCCAGAAATGAGTAAAGCATCTGAAAGCACATCCTTACTTGGTTTGATTACAACGATAATAAAAATTACCACAGTCACTATTAGATAATACAGGTTGAGCATTTGCTTTTTTTCTGGAATGCTTGAGACCAAAGTATTTCAAGTTTCAAATTTTGGAATATTTGCATAAACATAAAGAAACATCTTGAGGCTGGATGTCAAGTTTAAATATGAAGTTCGCTGATGTTTCATATACATCTGAAACCTACAGCCGGGGAGTAATTGTATTCAATATTTTTTATTGTGCCTGTGTTTTCACCACAACTTGCTACACTAGAACAGGTACAGAATTTCTCTCACTTGTGGTATTATGTGGTATTATATTGTGGGTGCTCAAAAAGTTTTAGATTTTTGAGCTTTCCGAAATTTGATTTCCAGATTATGGAAGCTCAGCTCATAATATCCCATTCTAATTTAGTACATAAGCTTTTTCAAAGTAGTAATCTGAGATTTTTTCCTTTGATTCTTGAAAATAAGATGATGGGGCTACAGGAGATATGCGGGGGCTTTTTAGGGTTCAAATATTGGAACCATTGATTGGAAACGCACAGAGCCTAGTCGGTCTTCCAATATCTATGAGCCAGTGGTCATGGCTCATGAACTACTGGGATCAACTGAAAAAGGAGTCTGACCCAAAGCATTTCTTAGCCTTCTAGTTTCCAGGGGGCAGGGGTAGGGATTGCTGACTCCCAGGCATCTTTCAGTCTAGGTGACAACTCTCCTTCAGAAACAGCTGCTCCTCTTTCCACATCCTCCCAAACCATGGCCAAGACAGTGTCCAAGTAAAACCACCCATCTCCCCCAGGATGACTAGTTTGCAGAAGTAATCCTTTCTGGTGAGACCATATACTCTTTTTCCAACCTAAAAAAAAAAAAAAATCAAGGCACATGGCCGACCAGTAAGTCTTTGATTTGTAAGTCAATTTATTTGAAAAACAAAAACTTCCAATTCATGTGAACATGAATGGAGAAAGGATGAAAGTGCATGAGGTCACAGATGCTGGCTTACGACCTCTGACCCCTGCAAATACACACGCAATCTTCAGGCTTGTTTTTCCTCTTGTCCAGATGAAAAAACTCCAGTTCTTAAATGTTGCCTTTAAATGATAGTTTGCAACATTTTTAAATGCCCCATTTTCACTACATCATTTATCCTCCCAGTAATTCAATGGGGTAGATTCTTTCCTTATCTTTCTAAAGAGGAGGAAACTGCGTTTACAGAGTTTATAGAGCTTGCTCAGTGTCCCCAGATAACTAAAGTAAATGTGTCAGAAATTGCAGTCAATTTATTGTACACCAGGCTGTGTGTTCCCACCAAATCGGAGGTTGAAAGACTCGCCTGCATGGAGGTGAGGGGGAAATGGGAGTGGGATGCTGGTTATGTAGGGCATTAGCATAGATTTTTTTATTTCCCTCTTAGGTGCAGTCACTTCTCACTGAACACACTAAGGGCGAAGAGAATGTTTTGGCTTAAAAAGACATGAGTTAGGTGCCTTGGGAAGACCTCGGGGGCTGGTGCTGTGGTGCTGTAAGTTAAGCCACCACCAGCAACACCGGCCTCCTATATGAGCAATGATTCAAGTCTGAGCTGCTCTACCTCCTATCCAGCTCCCTGCCAGTGCTCCTGGGAAAGCTGCAGAGGATGATCCAAATATCTGGGCCCCCGAACTCACAAGAGAAACATGAAGGGCGTCCCAAACCCCTGGCTTTGGCCTGGTCCCGGTCTAAGTGTTGCAGCTATTTGGGGAGTAAACCAAGAGATGAAAGATGTTCATTCTCTCTCCTCTATCTTTCCTTCCAAATAAGTCTTGAAAAAAAGGAAGAAGAAGAAAAATACAACAAGCTGTAAGTTCTAAATGCAACTTCCAACAAACCCACTGCCAAGACTAGGCATCCTGGCTAAACTACAATGTGTGGTTACTAATACTATGTGCAGCTGAAGGAAGCTGAGATTGGAGATGGCCCATGCAGTAAGAGTACTCCAGGCAGAAGTACAACAAAAGGCAGCAGGGAAAGGACCCCACTTCTACTCTGATATCCCCTTGAAGAGACAGAGGGCCACTAGCATCAAGTTATCTGAAGCTTGGGAAGTCCTCTAGAAATTCTCACCCACAGAGGAAATTCAGGACTAATTTGGCTCATTAAGGGCCTGGGACCTGCTCACAAGGAGCCCTGGGCAGTGCGCCCTCTTTTGGAAGAAATATGATATTGCACCCGAGTCTATCCTTCCCTTCCTCCCACCACCACAAGATGGGAGGTTCTGCAGGAAGGCTGGCATCCTCACACTCATCTAAGAAGCCTGCAGTTGCCACAGGTGCAGGGCCACCATCAGTGGTACCCAGGCTGGGGCTGGGGCCTCACCTATAAGTAACCACCATGCTGGTGCTACTGTAATTCCACACCTGTCCTCTGAAACAGCAGGTGCACTTCTGAAATACACAGTGACCAAGACATGTGGCAGGTCCCTAACTGCTTGCTGCCATCAGCACACCACAGCACTCATGCAATATGCAATCAGCTGCCCAACGCCACAGCCCTGCTTGCCTTGTGGGTGAGGCTGGGGACATTCAAGACACCCATGGGAAGCACAGATCCCAACTCAGCCTTGGACACCTGGGACCTTGTCTTTCAGAAATCTGGCTCAGTCACTGGACCACTTTGGGAATAAAGTGATCTGTGAACAGATGGACAGTGACCCACCCCTCCCCCAAAGAATTTTAAGGTTATTAAAACCCTGAGCTCCGGGAAAGAAACTGAAAAACACCACTCAGTTCTTCTCTGGCCACATTCTTGGGAGAGAATTCTAAGAAGCACTGCCTGTTAAACTGCATTTATCCCTGACCTTGACTTCGGTGTCTGCTCACCTCACAAGGAATCAAAGGAAAGGCAGAGAAAGAGACACACAGAGAGTTGCCCCTTTATAGGAATTAGACATGATGTGGAAATCAATAGGAGGTAAGAGGGACTGGCGGATCAAGAATCAGAGGGAAATATTTCTGCCACAGGGTTGGAACTGCAAGGGGCCCTGGTGGCTCAGTGCTGGAAAAATTTAACTAGATCACCTGCCTAGCGGCCTGTGTGGACTAAGACCACTTGGCTCAGCACCGAGATGGACAGCAGGAGGCTGGAAAGGGGACAGGGAGTGCTCTACAGAAGGGCTGAGTTCCCCAGATGACATGTCTTGGAAAGAGGGCTTAGATTCATGCCAGCACCAAGGCTCAATAGGCTAATCCTCAACCTTCAAGCACCAGCATCCCATATAGGCACCGGTTCTAGTCTTGGTAGCTTACTTCCCATCCAGCTTCCTACTAATAGTCAGGGAGGGCAACAGAGGATGGCCCAAGTCCTTCTGTTCCTGCACTTGCATGGCAGACATGAAAGAAGCTCCTAGCTCCTTGCTTCAGACCAGCTCAGTTCTGACCACTGTGGCCATCTAGGAGTGAACCAGTAGAAGGAAGACCTCTCTTTCTCCTCCTCTCTGTAAAAATAAATCTTTTTGAAAAAGAAAGAGGAAAGAAGTTGTGGCATAGCACATAAAGCTGCCACCAGCATTCCATATGGTTATCTGTTTCTGTCTCAGTTGTTCACTTTCTTCTTAAAAAAAAAGAAAAGAAAAAACAAACTACCTTCATTTGAAAGGTAGATTTACACAGAGAGAAGGATACACACACAGAATTTCCACCTGCCGGTTCACTTCTCAAATGACTGCAACAGTCAGGGCTGGGTCAGTCTGAAGCCAAGAGCCTGGAGCTGCTTCTTTTTCTCACACGTGGCTCATCTTCTATTAGTTTCCTAGGCACACCAGCAGGGAGCTGGATCAGAAGTGGAATAGGCAGGACTCAAACTGGCTTCCCTATGGGATGCTAGCACTATAGGCAGAGGCTTAATGTACTATGCCATGGTGCCAATCCCAGCTGCACACTTTCAGTCCAGCTCCCTGCTATTACCCTCAGAAAGCAGTAAAAGATGGGCCAGGTGATTGGGCTTCTGCTATCCAAATAGGAGACATGGAAGAGGCTGCTGACTCCAGCCTGGCCCTGTCATTGAGGCTATCTATGGAGTGAAGTAGCAAATGGAAGAGCTTTCTCTTTCAAATTAAAAAAAAAAAACAACTTTTTTTTTAAATGAGGGAATAGTTTTTAAATGACTTCTGGGTTGACTGGCATGCAAGTAGACCAGATGTCACCAGTCAGCCCCAGGACAGCTGCAGCAGATGCCAGCTAGAGGCGAGCATGTTCCTCCCATCAGCCAGCAGGGCACATGCCCGGGTGCCATCCAGGCCTTCTCAGGGCTTTTGGTTTGTCCTTCTCAGTTTCCCC
Organism: Ochotona curzoniae; assembly: GCF_017591425.1. Lineage (NCBI taxonomy): Eukaryota > Metazoa > Chordata > Mammalia > Lagomorpha > Ochotonidae > Ochotona > Ochotona curzoniae. The sequence goes on along the minus strand of NW_024465582.1, from coordinate 17,584,870 downwards.
AGATCTTTCCTTTAATCCAGTTATCTGGACAGAGAAGTGCTGAGGAAGCAGAAGTGATGACTGAAGGTCCGTGTCTCACTAGCGGTGACTGTGGACCCCCAGAATCTTCAAGGCAGGGCAGACTCTCAACTTCGACTTGACCTCCACCCACAACCCTGGGCCCTGGTTGGGAGGAAAGGCAGAACTCACTTGCATTCTCCAGCCCCCTCTCCATGCCAGAGCTAATTAATGTTATCAATTTTGTCTAAGAAAAAAAAAAATAGCAGCTCCAGGCTCTGTGGCTGGGAGGGCTGGTCTCCACGCCAGCAGGCCATTGGACTCTGAATCGCCCTATGCCTATCCTGAGCACTTGGCACCCAGCCACAACAGTGCAGACTCTGAGGTCTGCAATGTCACCACCTTACAGAGAGGAAAAAGATGTGTCTTCTGCCTCCTGCACAAAGGCATGCGCAGGCTTCAATGCCAGCAGCCAGTGTGGACAGAGCTACAGCAAGGCTTTTATGCCAAAGATGACTGTCTCTGAGATACCACCTCCTACTATTAAGCCTAAGAGTGCTTACACAGGGCAGGCAATGTACAATGCAGATTAACTCACCACTCGGGACATCTGCAACCTCATTAACATGCCCGCTTTGGGCTCCAGCTGTTCTACATTTATGGTCCCAACTTCCTGCCAATGTGCCTAAGAGGCAGCACGTGATGGCCCAAGCATTCATGCTAACCCCAGGGGAGAATCTGATCTAGGTCCTAGCTCCCAGCTCCTAGTTGTTAGCATTTGAAGTGAACCCACACTTACAATCTCTCCCTCTCACTCACTCATTCACTCTCACTCAATTTCTCGCTCACTCTCTCTCTCTCTCATCTCCTTTCAAATAAATGGTTTTCAATCCCTATTCCTCCACCACTAACTAGCCGTATGACCTCGGGTGAGATACTTAACCTAAGGCACAGTCTATCCCCGTCAGTAAAACCAGGACAATTGCGGTTCCCATCTCCAAGGGCTGTTGGGTTGACCAAATGGACCAGAATGCATCTGAGAACTCAGCACAACCAGTGTGAACTTCTTTTGTTTGACCTGACTTCATTTGAGAGCTGGCATTTCCTGTGAGCCTTGACAAAGGCAGATGTTTCATTACTAACGCTCACTGTGAGAAAATGAGCTACCTTGGGGTAGAGGTTTGTTTGTGTTGGGTAAAAAATGGACTCATGTTTGGAGCTGTTTGGGGGATGTGTTCCTCACCAGTGGTAGGTGGGAGGATGGGGGAATCTTTAGGTTAGTATTGAATCCCAAACCACTCCAACAAAGCCAGATTTATCCAAAGTAGATTCAGGAGTGTACAGAAACCAGGAGGGCTATCCAAATGAAAGGCAACTGCTCTGTATGCCTGCATGGTGGCCACTCTACCTTCAAAGTCCTGGACTCGCACCAATTTCTATTGAGGAAACAAGGTGCAAAGAAACTCCCATAAGGATAGAAGCAGGGCTTGCTGGTATCTGGGGAAGATTACAAATTAGCTGGTTGCTGTTCACATCACAGCCAAGCAGGGCACATACAGTTTTTCATCTGGACCAATTTTCCGGATCAAAAACTAGTCTTTCCAAGGGATGTAAATGAGCCCAGGAGGAAAATGGCCCCTCAAGTTTATGAAGTAGCTGTCATTTTAATCTGAGAAGCTTTCCAACCTGAAAGCCAGTGCCTGGATAAAATTATAAAGTAATGAAAAACTTCTCAGCTGAAAGTAGTCTAAATGCGCATGCCTTCTGCCTCAAATGTGATGCATCCAACATGCCCAGATATTTAAAAAGGAGAGTTTCCTCTATCAAAACCGTATCTATGCTTCAAAACCAACGAGGCTGACATGGTATAATCACGGCATGACTATCAGGATGAAAAGCCTGAATAAAGTAGAAGGAAAATTTTTTTCTAGGAGAAAGTACAAAAAAAAAAGAAAGAAAGAAAGAAAGAAAATGACAAACTATATAGTTTTATACAGCAGAGTTTTGTAAAATACTTTAAAAAAACAATCCTGCTTCAATGTATTGAAGTCTATGCTTAAAAGAGCATTGCATACACCACTCATGATTAAGAACTACACAGCCACGGCTCTATAGACATAACTCAAAAACTGAATGGTTTCATGTGAATAAACCTGCAGAACACAACTGTAAATAATGTAGTTCCCTTAAGGAAAAAAGTTACGATTTCTTTCCTGAAATGCTTGTAATGTGTCCATTTAGGACATGAAATAAAGGCGCTCCCACCACCTCAAGGCTACTGGTGTTTCCAAAGGGAATGGAACAGCGTAGAAAGGGGCTAGCTCATCATTTAACTGTGTTACAGATGGCGACAATGATGCTGAATTTCAGGTCAGGTAACAAGGTACAGGTGAGGAGAGACAGCCTGAAGACAAGAGACGCCTCCTCGGGCTGAAAGGCAAGGATTTGTTTTCCAGACAGAGCATGCATGAGCCTCGAAAAATGCCTAAGCAAGCCAGACAGGAACCTGCAAAGATTATTTTCTTTGCCCTCGGATAAATGTTCCCTGCTTGACCTCTTTCTTATAGCAACATCTGTGAAGACAAACTGCACTCGGTGAGGTTTGAATAAATCTCAATCAAATGAAGTTACAATAGTTTTTCATAGTTCATAAGATATAATTAATCCCATAAGACAACCTCACTAACTCAGTGAGCTAAGAAAAACCAGATTTTTCACAATTCTAAATATGGTCCCAGCCCAAAATAAATAAATGCCGTTATTGGGAGACTGTTTTGAATGGTTTAGAAATGCTTCACTTCGAATACTCGTAAAACACAGGCCGAGTGAATGTAACCAAAAGCACACGAAGACTTTGTAGCTATCTAAGTAGACCAAGTGCAAGTTACTGTGGCCTCCGCTTCCCTCCCACGCTCTCTAAGCGTCTACAAGGCATGCATCTTTGAAGAAACAGCAGAACCAAAGCGCAAGTCCAAAACACGATCAGATTAAACTACTGTGAGCTCTTTGAGCTGACTGTCCCACAAGAGCAGAAGATCCTGACAGCAGAGCCTCCCATCCCTTCACAGTGCGTAAGCGGAGGGGGCTCCAGGCAAACCTTCAGCCGCTTAAACAGGAAATGGCTGGGCTCTGGACAATATGACTTCAATAAGATGTTTAGAGACACTGGAGGAGCTGTTGCACTCCTCCGCACCGTCCCAAGCCTAGGCAGCTGACTGCCGCCCCAACTGTTAGCTCGCCGTGGTCCCCTCCAGAGCCCACCTCCTCTGTGGGCTCAGTTTTGCAACCAACGGATACCCCAGGAACCGCGCTGGGACTGGTCCCAGCCTCAGAGCTCAAGAAACAGGCTAAGCCGGCGCCGGTGCAGTGCCCTGCTAGAGGTGCGTGCTCCCCGAGGGCCGGGACCGGGTGCTTGGAGAGTGGTGTCCCCCGCCAACACGGAACGCGTTACCTGGTCTTCGGAGAGAGGTTCGGAGCGCCAAGGCGCCGGGTCGCAGGCTGGAAGCCAGGAGCAGAAGTCGGAGGAGAACGCCTCCGAAGACATCCATTTCGTCTCCGGCTCCTGCAAAGTTTCCCCAAGTCCTGGGCGCACAGGGAAAGGGCGTCTCCTGGGGTTCCTGGTCTTCGCGAATCCCCAGGCTGCGACGAGGAAGTGGAGAGCGGAGAGGGGATGGACCAGAGGCGGCTGGGGAGTCCGCAGAGCCGCCGGGAGGGAGGTCGGCGTGGGGAGTGCAGCTGGCTCGGGGCTGCCGGCCCAGCTCTCGCGGGGAAGGGGGCGGGGGCGACCGAAGAGGTCGACGGGGAGGGAGGCTCGACCCGCCCGGGGACGCGGTTACGCTCGAGTGGCAGAGGGGCAGGGCTTGAAACCCCTAGTTCCTCGCACACCTCGGGAGCCGACAGCCCGCCCCTCACGCCCCCACCCCACTCCAACCCTAGCCCGGAGACCCCCGACCAGCCGTTCCTCGCCGTGACCTAGATTGAGGGGCGGGGGCCCTGGGAGGAGCCTCTGACTTCGACCACTAGAGGCGTGGATCCGGGACCCTCGCCGCAGCTGTGTATCCTGAAATCTTGGGTCGCCAGCCGCTCCCTGGGCTGGACCCTCCTCCAGCCGCGCCTGCACCTTGGTGGCCCGTCCTTGTCTGTCCAGCGCACGTGGGGGAAGGCTGGAGTGTGTGTGTTCGGGAAGGGGGGGGTCTGTGATTCGCAGGTGCGGCGGGTTGAGAGGAGGGGGAGGGGGCAGGGCCGGCCGAGGCTGGGGCGCTAAGAAGATAAAGGGGATTTAAGACGCGCAGATGGGGAGATGGGTCCGGACTCTCAGACCCAGGGAGAAGATTAGAGCCCGGGTGCTTGGAGGAGCAGGGTCCCTCGCCACAGAGAAAGGCAGTTTGAGTCCCTCCGAAGCAGGAGACCAGACTCCAGGTTCAACTGGACTTGATGGACCGCAAGCTGGTCTGGTCAACCCGGGAAACCGACGGGAAGAGGCTCCCGCGGGCTGCGCTGGGGTAGCGAGCTGGGGCGAGGTCCGAACTCTCTTGGCTTCTTGGTCGGAAAGAGACCCCCTACCCTCCTCTGGATTTGTTGACTCCGGGCTCTGAAGTTGCCTCTAGCCAGGTTTCCGCGTTAGCGCCACGTCGGGGAGACCCCGGGATTCGAATTCCGACCGCCCGCAGGGGCCGTTCTGACCCGCAAGCAGGCGCGAGCAGAAAGCAGATTGAGTAAACAAATAGAGAGGGAATAAACTCGGAGGGAACCGCCGCCCTTGCCAAGTCTTGGGGAAAGATCAAAGGCTCTAGGAAGTGCCTCGCGGAGGGAGCCTGCAGCTCCCGCTGGGCCCAGTCTCGGTGGGCGGCCACACCAGGAGGAGCCGAGACGCGGGGAAGCTGACTGACTGACAGACGGCACCCTCCCAACAAAGCCGTCTGTTCTTTCAGAGTGAAGTACCCTCTGGCTACAGCGCTTGTAATGAGCCCGTTCTTAGCAAAGCTGAGTGTCTCGTCTTCACGTGGGCGCTGTCAGGTGTGCCCACTCCAACATGAGTGGTTGGGAGTCCTGGCTGGGACACCAGACCTTGAATCTCACACAGAGCTGGAGCCAAACAGCCTGGACAGAACTATGTTCTTCACGAAGAAAGCAAAGCCAGGCAGGCAGGAGAGCTGGGCAGGGTGGCTACTCCCAGGGTCAGTCTCAAAGGTCACAGAATCTAAGACTCTTGGGGTTGTCCCGGCTGTTCCCAAAGGCTCTGCCTCCACTCCCTTCGGGAATCTACTTCAGCATCCTTCGCAGGTGGCACCACAGCTGATTAAACTCCACCTGTGACAGGAGCGTGCCTAGCACCTGCAGCCCACAATTGTTGGACCGCTCGCTGAGAAGCAAAGTGGCTTCTCACAGCAGACCCCAATCAGCAGCTTGCTACTGTAAACACCTCTCGTGTTGTTGTCTGCTCTTTTCCACTTAGAAATCACTCTCCTGCATGAAGACATTGGAAATGATCATCATTCCTGATGGCTGGCGTCTAACCATCTTTAAGTCCCAGATCCCCTAAGTGCTTTTAAGTCCCTGTAACAGTTGTCTCAAGTGAGTGTTGGCTTTCTGATCAGTCCCATTTTACAGATGAGAAAACAGGAGGCAGAGAGATGAAGTAAATTGTTCCCAAATCATACAATCCCCCTCCAGCTGTGATGGAATCCAGCTGATCTGGATCTAGAATCCAGGCTTCTAAAGAGGTGAGCAGAAACCAGAGGAGCGGCCAAGGATCTGGGCTTAGTTTCATCCTAGGCTCTCAGGGAGGTGAATGGGCCAGATGAAATAGTCTCAATGTTCTGAGTTTTCCCTTTCTTTCACCAGCTGATAAGATACTACCATGCAATCCAAGCCCTCTTCTTATGAGTGTGCCTTTTGAGAAATCTGTACAAATTAGCTGTTGCAAATTTTACCACCTTCTTGCTGGTGTTTTTGCCCGCCCCACCACCTCATTGCTGGCCCTGCATCTCCCTAACATTTTTGGATTTGAGAAACAGACTTGGTTTCTTCAGAGTTTCCTCTCATTTTTTTTTCTTGACGGGCTTTCTTTCATGACACGGTATAGCCACTTCTCGGGGCCTCCAAACACTGACTGGCCATGGAGGTAAGACCTTGGTTCTTAACATCTGCTCCTTATACATCAAGGGCTCCTGTTATGCCACGTTTATTCTCTCCCTTTGCAACCCAGACTGTGTTCCCCACGGTTCCCTCTCTTTCCAGCTGGACAACCAGCTGAGGACAAATGCCACGGCTGCCTTTCATTCTCGTCCTTCCTTCTAGAAGAAGGAAATGAAAGAGGGCAAGGAGACTGAACGTTTCATATTTTTACAAAAATTCTGTTCAGAATCTCGGGAGTTCTGAACTCAATTAATAAGGTCTCCAGCAGAAGAGTGACCTCTCACTTCGCTCAATATCATGGAAGAGGAGTCCGACCTCTGTTCCAGCGAATAGATTGGGAAGCTGTTGTAAGAAAGCAAAGCTCATCTTAACCAATTACAGAATGTTTACTAAGACCCTAAATAACAGCGAGGAAAAGACGGCAGAAAAGATTCCTCTCTCCATTCAATTAATGTTTTTAATTTAAAATTTATTTTTATTTCATTTGCAAGGCAAGGGGGTGGGGTAGAAAGAGACAGGCAGAGTGTGCCTTCATTTGTTGGTTCAGTCTCCAAATGCTACCCCAATATCAGAGCTGGGTGAGGCCAACGCCATGAACTGGGACCTTCATCTGGGTCTCCCACATGGGTGCAGGGGCCCTAACACTGCTTGCCCACGAGCATTAGCAGGGAGCTGGACTAGAGACACAGCAACCAGAACTGGTGGCCATACGCGATGCCTGTCTTGCAAGTGGTAACTACCTACTATACCACAACACTGGCCCTAAAATGTTTCTGAAGGTTTATTGACAGGTAGATCTACACACACACACAGAGAATCTAGCTACTGATTTATTTCCCAAATGGCTACCATGACTGGAGCTGGGGCTGGGCCTTGCCAAAGCCAGGAGCCAGGACCTTCATCTGGGTCTCACGTGGGTGGCAGGGAGCTGAATACTCGCTGGGATTGGAAGTGGGGCGAGGACTCACACTCAGGCACTCTGGTGTGGGCTGAGAGCATTCCAAACGTTGTCTTCTGCACCGGGTAAATAGTGAAAATTCATCCTTTTCTCTCTCAGAAACAACCACTATTACCAGTTTATTGGTTGCTCTGGAGATACTCTGGAGATATAACTCTATGCACATCAAGCTAATTAATATGCATATTTATGCAAGGGGTATCTTCTATATATTTTTTTACTTAAAGATCATCCCAGATCAGTAGATACAGGCCTGCTTCCTCATACTAACTGCTGAATAGTATTCTGTTGCAGCATATGCAATTTATTCTGTTTCCATTTTTATTGTAAACAACACTGCACAGGGAATGAGTTTGAGTGTTCAACCATTTGCACATGCTATAATAGACTAATAGACTGTTGGATTCATTTCTGCACTAGCTCTTGCTCAAAGGGTCAATATCCTTTCTTTTTTTTTTTAATCATCTGGGTCAGTTTTCTTCCAAGGAGACTGCACTAATTTAGATTCCAAAAAGAAGTATCTGAGAATGACCTTTTCTTACAAACTCTCACCAACATGTTAACAGAACCACATGACATACCTATTTATAAGATGTTTTCATCAGTAGATCATATATAGAGATAAATACACAAATAAGTATATAGCTGGAGGAATTAAAGTGAATACATTTGTATACTACCCAGATCAAGAAATTAAACAGTACCACCACCACCTTCGATGCCCTCTGTATTTCTTCTATAAAAGTGTTATGTTTTAAAAGAGAAAAAAATAAAGAATCTGGACTTCTTATTCATTTTTCATTAAAGTATACAATTCAAAAGAATGTGTGTGAAAATGTGACCCCTTCCCCCTCCTCAATGTGAAATAAGCATAAATTGAGCTTGTAACCCATTATATGAAAGGTTCTGTGCTAAGGACGGATAATGTAGAGGAAATACAACAGCGTTTTCTGCACTCAGAATTAGCTTCATTGAGAGGAGATAGTTTCCTGGCCGACTGTTGTATGAAACAGAACAAAGGAGGCCCTTTAGTAGAGTGCAAGCTGGGGCCAGCGTTGTGACATAGGGTAAAGCAGCTACCTGCAACTCTGGAATTCCATATAGAATGCAGTTTGAGTCCCACCTGCTCCAGTTCAAATTCAGTTCCTTGCTAAGGTGCCTGGGAAGGGGGAAAAGGGAAGATGGCTCAAGTTCTTGTGCTCCTGCCAGCCAGCTGGGAGACCCAGAAGAAGCTTCTAACTCCTGGCCTCATCAGGACCATTTGGGGAGTGAACCACAAAATGGAAGATTCGATCTCTCTCTCTCTCCCCCATCCCCCCTCACTCCCTCTCTTCTCCAGTAAATTCTACTTTTCAAATATATTAAATGAATTCTTTTATAAGTGCAAGCAATGTGCTGTTGTGTACAAAGACCCTGTCTTGCAAGTGATCACATCCATGACACATGTGATAGTGTAAGTAGACCGCCATTTTCAAAGGACTGACTTGGGTCTCCCTATTGTGTCTGCATATAGGGTCTTGAAGAGATAATTAAGGTTAAATGAGATTTTAAGGCTAGTATCCTAATCCTATAGAACCATGGCATTATGAGAAGGGGAAAAGACAGTTTTTCTCTCTCTCTCTCCCCTTCCCTTTTTTCTTCCATTCCTCTCTCTCTCTCTCTCTCTCTCTCACACACACACACATCTGACAGCACCCCCAGAACTATGCTGACACCCTCATCTTGAACTTCCAGCATCCAGAAAAGTGAGAAAGTAAATATCAGTAGTTTAAACCACCCGCTCTGTGTATTTGTTTTGGCAGCCTGAGTGACGTGTACAGTATGCTTACATACACAGTAGAATTTACCAGGAATAACACTGAGTTATCAAGACAAATCATCTGGTTTTCCCAACTCTTCCCTCCTTTTCTCTGTATATATTTCTGACAGCTAGGATCACAAATGACTTGGGCATGCCTGGTGACATGACTTAACTGGTTAATCCTCCACATACAAGTGCCAGCATCACATATGATGGCTTTGTTTCTGATCCATCTCCCCACTTATTGACAGGGAAAGCAGCAGAGGATGGCCGAAGCCTTGGGACTTGGTAACCATGTAAAATACCTCGAAGGAGCCCTTGGCTTTCCATAGACTCAGTCCAAGTCATTATGGCTGTTTGGGGAATAAACTAGTGAATGGAAGATCTTTCTGCTCTCCTTCTAGCTTTCCAATAAAAGTAAATAAATCTCTTTTTTAGTAAAAGAAATGGCTTGGGCAATTATAATTAAGTTGGGTAATCAGATGTATCTTTGAACCTTTTATTTTAACAAACTTTTAAGTGAAATGCTATGTTAATATTACGATTAACTCTAATGTGGAGCACAACTAAAAATGCTGCTGTGAGCATTCCTGTGTGTCTCCTTGATAGACACATGTATGCATTTCTGTTTGTGCACCTATCAGCAGAATTACTGGATTATATGCAATATATATATATATGTGTGTGTGTGTATGTGTGTGTGTGTGTGTGTTTAGATTTGGAAGGTATTGTCAAGGAATTTAACAAAGTGACTGAACCCATTCATACTTTACCAAAGACTATGAGTTCCAGTAGGTTAAAAGTCTCACTAACACTTGATATTATTTGTTCTTTTCTTTTTAGCCATTGTGGTGAATGTGAGTTGTAGCACATTGTAGTTTTAATTTCTGTTTCCTTGTTTTTTGGCTATTGACTATCCTGTTTTGTAGAGTGCCTTTTCTGATCTTTTGCCAAGATTATCTACCTATTTCTTATTGATTTTTATGTGTTATTCCTATATTCTGGATACAAGCCAGAGAACTTTGTTATTGTGGCTGTGATTGATGCTGTCATATCTTTTAGTTCTGTTAATGCTATTAATGAACTGAATTCCAAGCCTTTGTGTAGAGTGTAGAACAATTGATCCTTTTTAAATTGATGGTTCACATTTTTTCATGTTCTCTTTAAGAAATCTTTACTTACGCCAAGGTCATGAAGACATTATTCCATTAATGCTTTCTTTTAAAAGCCTCATTGCTTTAGTGTCCACGAATTTTTACGTATGCTGCAAGACTGTGATCACTTTACAGCGAGCCTTCAATACTGGACACACGCTTCTGATTTTCAAGGGTAAAATTGGATCTACATTTCTTACTTGGGATTAGCTGAGTAAAGAGCCACCATACACTATGTATTTTGGAGGGTACAATAAGTCCGTTTGAACCCAAAATTACATTTATTGCTATTTCATTCTTTTTGAAACTTCTACCATTTGAAATATTCCTACCAATTGAAAGCACTATTTTTGTATGGTGTGTAGACCTTCTATTAACAAAGCTGAAAAAAGATGTTTTAAGAACTTTTATCCAAGTGGTCCCTCTTACAATGAGCATATTTTTGCTGACAAGGAAGGAAGAGCTCCTAAATACTGTCTGTTCACACAATAGTTTATGAGGTAACTTAGGATGGCAGCCCCAGGAGCTATAGCGCATAGAATACATAAAGTCAGAGGTGATTTGAAAGCAGAAATGGGTGGTAGACTGTGTGGGATATGGATTGTTTATAGCAGCAAAATCCTGGAAGTAATAAACGTATCCTCCATGGAGGAGAGACTGATAAAACACATTATGTAAAACAATGGAGCACTGTGTTGCTATTTACAAACTAATGGCATTACAGCATCATGTGCTAACATGACCAAGTGGCCAACAAGATTGGAGCAGAGTACAGATGTTAACAGAGGGTGAAAAGGGTGCAGAGGAGCCTGGGCTGACTGGGAGGAAAGCAGCATTGTGATAGGTTTCACATTCACAATGTAAAAGAATATGGGATAGTCTGGATGGCATGCTTACAGAAATGAATGATAGGGGACTAAGAAGCCAAGAAATGAGATACAGACCCTGGACGTCTTAAGAGAAGGAGAGAATGAAGTGCTTGTGACAATCATGCCCAATGGGGAGTCAGGCAGGAAAAGCAGACCTCTGTTAGTTGTTACAACCCTGAATGTCCAGGAATGAGCAAGGATCTAGTTCTTCCAGAAGAAATTGAGTGCCCCTGTCATATGCATGTACTGAAGAGGTTGGAAATTGCCCAGGGGTACATGAGCACCAGTTATCTGCAAACCACACACAACACAACACATAGTGGCCGCATGCAAGTGCATACCACACTGAAAGACATCAATTTAGAAAGCCAGTGTGTAATTTCAAACTACAGGGCTTCTTTGGGAAATGACAAGGCAGCAAGAAATCTCAGTGGATGAGAGGTCAGGAGACCTGCACTCTAGTGTCGGCCCTGTTACTAATTGTCTCGGGGACTTGGGTGATTCCCTCAGCCACACTAGATTTTTTTTTTCTCTTTTGGAAAGGGTGGATGTTAGATTGAATGATGTCTTATTTCATCCTAAGGCTCCTGATGTCAGCCTTCATGAAAGCTGCTTTACTTGTCCTAGAACAGACAGATGTCACTTGTTTAAGATCAAAGGAAGGTCTGTAAAAGGATGAGACTGGAAAAAGTATAAGATTGGAAAGCAATCATCTCTTGTCAAATACAAGAAAAGTAAAATATAATATTTAACACACACAGGTTAAACAAGGATAGCTGAGCAAACAAAACTTCTTGGTCCTGAGATGGTTGTAGCAAGCCAACTCCGAGTTTCAAAGCTTACTATATCCAGCCCATCTAAACAGCAGAAACAAGAAAGTATCAGAGGGCCTGGTGTCACGGCCTAATGACAAAATTCTCACCTTGTATACTTTGGGATCCCATAAGGGTGCCGGTTCATGTGCTGGCTGCTCCTATCCAGCCCCCTGCTTGTGGCCTGGGATGGCAGTGGAGGATGGCCCAAAGCCTTGGAACTCTATACCCACGTGCGAGACCTAGAGAAAGCTTCTGGCTTCTGGCTTCTGGCTTTGGATCTGCTTAGCTCTGGCAATTGTGGCCATTTGGGGAGTGCATCCGCAGAGAGAAGACCTTTCTCTCTGTAAAATCTGCCTTGCCAATAAAAAATCACACATTTCTTATTTAAAAAGAGAAGGTATGAAAAGGGAGCAGGCGGAGAGAGGTATCAGGTGGTATGTGTAGGTAGAAGGGCAATTCTGGCTTCGTCAGAGGTGCTGCAAATAACTAGATTTTATGGACCAAATGGAAAGCTTGTGACAAGAAGCAACACGCCAGTTTTTCAGTTTGAGTTTGATTATATTTTTCTTGGTATGTTTCTTAATGGTGGAAATGAAAGAGAAGCAGGGACTAAGGATTTTAAAACACTGGTGTGCCATTATTAACCTTCTCTTTGTAAAGTTCTATGTCCATAGTTTCAACTGAAGAAGAGGAAAAAGTCACCATATGCATATTCTCACACGTTTTTCCCCTTTCACTATTTATTTTTTTAAGTGAACGATGTGCCCATCAAGTGGACAACCCAATGTATTGGGCCTGCCACACACTGGATGCCCACTGAACATGGACTTCAGTCCATCACTGTCATGGCTATTGCAGAGAAAGGCTAACTCCTCTCCAGGGGTAAACTCCAGAAGCACTAGATGCTTATTCCTTGAATGACAAAGTGGATTGGCGCCAAAGTGAAGCATTGGTTCATAGACTTTGGGGATCAGTGAAAGATATCTAGAATTAACAAAAAATACTGATCCAGATCCACCTGGGAGCAAATAATGACTGAAATATAAAAATACAGAAAAATGTGTGTAAGCAGCAAGCACAGCTGGCAGGAGATACTGTGCAGTCCTAGTTGCTCCTGGGAACAACGGCTCCATTCATATTTTCCTTCAGTTTTAATGGCTCTTAATTTGTCCAGCATGCTTGATCTTCATGCTCATGGTTCCTGTTGTGCCTGTGTGTTTACTACTTGCTAAACGTTCCTGGGTGAGTCACTTTGCCTCATCCATTTCCTGGGCTGAACTGGTGGAACGTGAGATCCTTCCCAGCTGGAACATTCTTGTGTCCATGTTGGGACATGGCAGTCCACATACTCCTCAATTGATTCCAGACCCCTACCATTTATTCCAGGAAAATGTTATGAAGGCTTTGGTGTCAGAGCTAAAGGAGTACACCAAAGTAGTCACTGAGCCCCATGAATAAAACTCAGAAACTGGGGTCGTTGGGTTGCATGTAATGGACAGTCCTGAAAGTAATTGTTGGGTGAGTAGAGAGGGGTGGCTTCAATCACACAGTGGGTCCAAACTCTTATAGTTATTTGTTTAATTAAAAATACACTTATGCACAGACAGACACATAACTTAAACTATACACTTTTGAAATCAGATTATGACAACACAATGACATTATTGATAATGTGTAAGAACGAACATGTGCACCTGTACGCTCTCATCCATGCAGGTGCATCGGTGCACACCTGGGTAATCCCAAACAGCAGAGAACTGTATGAAGGGAAATCAGGACAAAGAAATGACCATGAAGTCAAGCAAATAGATTAGTAATGAAGAAAGGAATGAATCAGAAGCTATATAGAACCTATTTCAAAAGCATAGCTTTTTACATAATATTTACTTTCAATGAAATTCTTGAAGATCCCTTCATAGGCATGAATTTCAATTTTTTTTGCACAAATATAATTGTCTCTCTTAATCGTATATTTTAGAAACTATCTGAAGCCCCATGTATATTCTCATGAATCCACAGAATTAGCTCACATATATGGTAGCCTGGTTTCAAATTTTAAATATTTTAGCATTGTAATGTAAGTAGGTAAAGGAAATTACCAGCCCAATGAAATGCCTTTTCAAACATGTGGCCTTCTTTAAGAAATCTGAGTTTATAAAAAGAAAAAAGATGGAGGCAGGGGATGACTGGGACTTAGTCACAATTTACACATTTATTGAAATATTTATTTATTTATTGGTAATTCAGTGTCACAACAGAGAGAGGCAGACACACACACACACACACACACACACACACACACACACACACACACACACACACTCTATCTTCTGGTTTATTCTCCAGGTAGCCACAAATGCCAGGGCTAGTCCAGATCAAAGCCAGGACCCAGGGGCTTTTCCCAGCTCTCCCACATGGGTGGCAAAGTCCCAAACACTTGGGCCATCTCTTGTGCTTCTCCCAGACCATTAGCAGGGAGCTGGATCGGAGTGACTGGGACACGGACAAGCATCCGTATTGGACGCCAGTGTTGTGACAGCTGTACCAGATATATCATAATGCTGGTCTCCACAGCTTTTAAAGCTAGCAGTCACTATTGAAGATTTTCTCAAGTATTCTATTGTAAAAGTAGAAAAGAGGTTCAAGCTAAAGTCTTACCTTTAATTTCAACTAATATGTAATCAAATGTAAATATCACTGAAATGAAAATGTAAGCCTGAGAACAGTAGAATATGGGTACCAAAATTGAGATGCAACAAAAATATGAAAATCATGTTGACAAAAGTGAACAATCATACTTAGGGAAACTCACCCCTTGTTACACTGCTCTCCACAGGTCTCTTCCACATGTTCTTGGGAAGCCAAAGTGAAGGGAGCAGAAGTGCTCAGCGGCACCCCGTGATCACTGCAGCATTATCCACAACAGCCACGGGGTAGGGCGATTCGAAGATCCACTGGCAGATGTGTAGATAAGAAGAACGGTGGTACTACACACAGTAGAATATTGTCCAGCCTCCTGTTTGGTGAAATATGCCAGTCCACAAAAGATAAGTATCATGTCTTCTCCAATATGTGGTAGTTAATACAGAATACAAAAAAAAAAAAAAAAGTGCAGCAGGGGCTGACACGGTGGCAAAGTAGGTTAATGGCTCCTCCAATGACGCCAGCATCCCATATGGGATCCAATTGGTGCTCTAGCTGCTCCACTGGCACGGGAAGGATGGCCCAAGTCCTTAAGTCACTGCACCCACGTGTGAGACCCCAAAGAAGCTCTTGGTTCCCAGCTTTGGAATTGCCCAGCTCTGACAGCTATGGCTCTTTGGGGATGAACCAGAGGATGAAAGGTCTCTCACCATTCCACATACATGAAGCATCTGAATTAATCCAATTCCCTCTTTCTCTGTAATTCTGATTTTCAAGTAAAACAAATAAATCTAAAAATAAAATATATAGGAATGAAACAGACATCTCGTGATTTGATTTGGTTGCAGTTTTTAGCCATTGTTTACACTCCTGTGCAGGTTTGGCCTTTCTGCTTTTTCCTTGCTGAATATTATGATTAGTGGTGCAGCCTGTGATTACAGGATGGACTGATATTATGTTTTTATAAAAATCAAAAATGGAAAGTAAGGAATAAGAGAAATTATAGGAAATAAAGAAGCAGAATAAGAAGTACGATTATCTTCTTACAACTTTATCTATGAAGTACCTGAAGTCTGTTATATATATATACATATATATATACTTTTTCTATACATATAGTTTTAAAGATTTATTTATTATTTTTATTGGAAAGTCAGATATACAGAGAGGAGAAGAGACAGAGAGGAAGATCTTCCATCCACTGATTCACTTCCAAAGTGGCTGCAATGGGCCAGTGCTGAGCCGATCTGAAGCTAGCAGCCAGGAGCTTCTTCCAGGTCTCCCATGCAGGTGCAGAGTCCCAAGGCTTTGGGCCGTCCTCCACTGCTTTCCCAGGCCACAAGCAGGGAGCTGGATGGGAAGCGGGGCTGCCAAGATGAGAACCAGCACCCGTATGGGATCATGGCAATGCTAGGTGAGGACCCTAGCCACTAGGCTACCGTGCTGGGCCCTGTTCTCTTTATATTAATAAAGGGTTTGTCTGTTTAAGCAGAAAATCTGGTAACATGCAGCGTGGGTGAAGTTTGAGGAAGTTATGCTCAGTGACATAAGCCAGCCTCAGGAGAACAAATAACACACAGTTCCACATATGTGAAGCATCTGAATTAGTCCAATTCACAGACACAGAGAACAGCATGATGTTGGCAGAGACTGGGGCAAAGAGAAACATGGAGCTGCCGATCATTGGGTATACAATTTAGTTACACAAGACGCACAAATTCTAGAGACACGTGGTCAGATTGCACGTACAGATAATAGAACCATATTACTCACTGGCAAATCGGTCGACAGGTTAGATTTCAAGTTAGATGCTATTTCCATAATAAGAAATTACACTTGTAAAAATAGGAAGTAAAAAAATTCTACAACTCTGCCTACTTCTCTAGGAACCTGAAGCACAATCCCTTCCTCTGACAGTACTGACTTAATAAGTGTTACTAGTGAGCTGTCTCTCAAGATGACTTGCTGAACATTTAAAGACCCGAGATCACATTTCATATTATTAAAGCAACTAGAAACCTATCTTCTATGCCAGCTTCATCATTAAACATTCCAAAATCTTTTTACAGATTTTGAAGAGAAGGATAGCAAGGAATTGAAGGGAATTATCATTAGGATTATCATTAAGTGTCTAAATTAATTAGACTTATTTCTTTTGAAAAACTACTTCATTTGTACAGCAAATATATATATAAAAGCATAATTCGTAAGCTGTGGATTTTCTATATTTTAATATGTGAATGACTCATTGGAATCTAATACACTAGAATATCCAAATTTATTTAATATTCATGGTTGCTTTTGTGTTATTATCAATATCACATTAATATGATAATGTGACCTTTTTGATTTTCTTTTTAAAAGAACATTATCTTTATAAACTTTGACTAATATTATATTTAGCCTTTTCAGAATTACTGTTAACATGGTTTATATATTCATAAACAATCTAATGCAACACTATCTAAATAAAACTAGATGAATTAAAAGTTATTAAAAATGATTGCTCTCTAAATCTTGCAGATCTCATTGTATTAAATAGCAAGGGAACAAGCAAAAGGGATTATGGGTCAAGACGGTTATTCAATTGAGGAAAACAATCAGCAGCTTTGGAAGCCAGCAAAGATTGGGACACTGTTAAAATTTCTCTTGGGTGTATTAGGCCAGGGACTTGATTGCAGAACCCATGTTAGGCTGACAGAGCTCCAATCCCAACATTCATTGAGGTTCTTACCTGTCCACGTTTCCTCACTCCCCAGGACCATGCATGAAGAATCAGCAGGAAGGGCTGGAAACCTGCAGTGATATGGGCAAAGGAGAACATCAGGCTCATGGATTGACCCACATCCTTGCTGCCTTAGGTAGCTTAGTTGACCAAGAACTGGCCACCAGCAGGTATGAACTCTGACCCTTAGCATCCTACACGTTCATTCATCATCCTATTCCCAAATCATGGGTTTCTCCATTCCAGAATACTCCTGTGTGGAATGGCCAAGTCTACTCGTAAATAATATGATATAATTCACAGTAAATTATTTATGCTGATAAAAAAAAAATCCCACTTCCAAGCAAAGTGTAAATGAGAGATGACAGTTTTGCCTTTCTGAAGGCATATTTTCATTTTCACAGGAAATCAAAGCAAGAAAAGAAGTAGATAAAATAAGATGCAAATGGATGGCTCTCACTCGGTATTTCAAAGCTGGGCTGCATGGCAGAATCACTAGGGGAAACCTTGTAAAATCCTGATGCCTGGGCTCCTCTGACAGAGGTCCTGATTTAATCAGCCAAGGGAGCAATTGCAGCATTAGAATTTTATTAGCTCCTCAGGTAAATTTAAGGTGCAATCAAAATTAGTGAACGTCGTTCTAGCATGATAGAGAATTCTCTGAATCTGAGAGGTGATGGCTGATGGGCACTGGTGGGTTGGGGAAGGAGGGCGTGGTAGCCCTGGTCTCTGTATGGCAGGATGAGCTGCTTTGCAGGAGAATCTCTTGCATCTTCCCGTGCTGCCTCCTCTCTTGGATCTTGGGAAATGAAGACTTGGATTCAGTAGGTCTTGGTAGAACCCAACATTTGGCATTTCTGACAAGTTCCCAGCTGACTCCTGTGTTATTGCTCTGAAAGCCTGAACGATTCCTTCTGACCTGAGAATCTATGGTTCCTTTCACTGAGAGCAGCCTTGTCTGGGGACATGTTTTTCCCAGATATTGAGAGCAAGAGCTTGGAGTCAGTCGCCTTGAACTTACAAAGTGATGATTTCTTGGCCCTGACATTCAGACAGACAAATTTGCTGAAGAACATGTATATCCCTGTATGCAGCTGGAGGAATCAGGCTGGTCCTGACCTAGTGAGGAAGCAAATGATCCTACAAAACATTTCAGAGCTCAGAGAGGTTCAGCATAAGGAACCAAGAAGCCTGTTCAAATGCCTGAGTAGACTTGTGGTTAGCTTGCAGCCACAATCAAAAGAGTAAAGTATAAAAATGTAGGGAAGAGGGCCTGGTATGGTAGCCTAGAGGCAAAAGTATCACCTGACAACACCAGGGTCCCAATATGGATGCTGGCTTGTGTCCCAACTGCTCTAGCTCCCTCCTTGAGGCCAGGGAAAGCAGTCAAGGATGGCTTGAGACTAAAGTCTTGAGACCCTGCACTCATGTGGGAGACTGGGAGAAAGCTCCAGGCTCCTGGCTTCAGATTGACTCAGCTCTGGCCATTGTGGCCATTTGGGGAGTGAACCAGTAGATAGAAAATTTGTCTCTCTGTCTCTCCCTCTCACTTTCCAATAAAAATAAGTAAATCTTTAAAAAATGTAGGGATGAGAAGTTGTGATACCAAAATATCTCGAATGAATTCAAACAGCTTGGACAAAACCTTTAAAGATAAATAGGTGTAAAAGAAAATCATATTAGTTTAGGTTAATAAATGTGTTAGGTTGAGATAATCTATTTTAAACCATTTTTTAAAGATGATTTAAAACACAACATATATAATTGTATATATAACACAATAATAGAATGCAAAATGTTATGTTCATTTTTATAAAATGTTCTGTCCAGGGGGAGTACCACCTTTTGGGCTGTTAGTTTCTGAACAGATTATCTGTGCTGAGAGCCTTGTTTTGCACCATCATGAAATGAAGATGGAATTAGGTGAGAGTTCATGGGTGATGCATATTCTTAAAAAGACAGGGATGCAAAGGGGTTTCTTTTCTTGCACCAAAATAAACGTTCAATTCGTTTTCTACAAATTTCTTTTGTGCACCCTAGGGGAGAAAAGAAAGATTTGAGATTAATGTCCATGATGGCTTTGGTTACAATGCCTCTAGGGATGCTGCATCCCATATCAGAGTGCCTCAGTCCCAGGCTCCCACCAATGCACTCCTGGGAGACAGCAGGTGATGGCTCAAGGGCTTGGGTCCCTGTTGGATGGAGTTCTGAGATCTTGCTTGGCCTGGCCCATCCCTGGCTGTTGCAGGCATTTAAGATGCAAGCCAGGCTGGAGAGATGCCTGTGTTTGCCTCTCAAATGAATAAAAACTAATAAAAATGTAAGAAGAAAGTATAGCCTCACAAAATTTTACAAGTCAGATATTTTTAAAAGTATCAAAACCTAAAGCTGAAATAAACATTACTGTTACAGTATGCTAAGATTCTGAAGAGTGGTTAGAGCTGTGTGTTCTCAAAATACCCCCAGAGTCCTTGAGTGGGGTTCTTGAGTCTTTCCCTAGGAATCAATATGGTTAAAAGTACTCAGAATAACACTAAGATATCATTTGCCTTTGGGCTACATGCTGTGCTAAACAGGCAGTCAATAACTAGAAATTTTCAGAGGCTTCAAGTCATATTGCCCAGAGAAGGTTGAATGAAGAAAAGAGATACAAAAATGCTGCTATTTTCTGTTACAATGGACAAACAAATAAACAAAAATAAGAAAGCTTTGACCCCTCATCTGGGTTCTTGCCTCGTAGTGTGTGACCCGTAGACCAGTAAGTATTTCTAAGAAAACTGGGCCAAAAAGGAATCTTTGTTAAGTTCTATTTGGAAACCTGAAATTTAAATTGAATTTAAATTTAAATTTAAATAAAAAAAAATACCACTGAGATCTCAGGAAAGCAGGCATATGTGTTTTAATCAACAGCAAAACCAGAGACCCAAGCTCTGTTCAGTCCTTTAAAAAGTTGCCAAAGAAAGTTACCTGGGCCTATGCCTGCTTCTCTTTATGGGGAGTTGTGAACTCTACATGAAAAAACACCTCAGCAAAAGCCTACCCTTGCACACCTTGGAGCCACAGCCTTCTGCACACTATCCTGCATCCTTCAGAAAATCCAGAAGGGATGAATGTCAGTCCACGCAGGAAACTAACAGGCAGACTAACAAATTTGGATAATTAAAGAAAAAAACCCATATTAAAGCAACACTGCAGAGACAGAAAAAAGATGAGTAGTTACCAGGGCCTAGTAGTGGGGGGAAGGAGATGATTCTGAGGGGGCGTAGTTTTTTTTGGTGTGATAGAACTGTTCTATATCTTCAAATATTTCTTCCAATTGTGTGTATGTATATTGAGCATATATATATATATCAAAATTTACAGAACTGTATACTATGTGCAAATTGTGCTTCAGGAAAACCAACTCCAAGAAATTTCATGGGAAACTCAACTTCAAGAAATTTCATAGGATGGGTAGCTAGCCTAGCAGTTAAGATGCCTACATGTTTCACTGGAGCATCTGTTTCGAGCCCCAACTTCTTCCTAATTCAGTCCCTGGAAGGCAGCCATAATGGTTCAAGTTACTGGGTCATTGCCTTCTACATGGAAGACTTGGATTGGGTTCCCAGCTTGAAGCTTCTGCCCTGGCCTGGCTGTGGCTATTGTGGATCAATGGATCAGAATATTGTCTTTCTCTCTCTTTCATGAGTCAATGGATCAGAATGAACCAATGGATCAGAATATTTCTCTCTCTTTCATGAGTTAATAAATATATTTTATAGACTATGTATCTTCTAAATTTCTTCCCACTCAAATGTATTTCTTTAACATTCTTTTAACAATAAAAAGTATTCTCTGAGTCCTTACTGTTTGTCAGACTCAGTGCTAAATGTTTACCCATGATATGGCACCATTTCACTTTGCATTTCTGTATGTCAGTACGTGGTTTAATATCATTCACGACTTTAACTTTAGTCTAATATTTACCACTATCTTTTAAAGAAGATGCTGTTGTTACCTTCACTTTGAGAATACAGGACGAGTCTCAGGATGATAAAATGTGATTTTCCTTGGGATACACACACAAAAATGAAGGTAGTGTCAAGAGATAGCACGATTAATGGGGGTGGGGGAATGGATGCAACTCGTAGATTCGCAAAGAAGCAAGAAGACCCAAGAAAAGACTCAGGTACTATTATTCTGGTTTATAATTATCAAATATTGTTCTAAGCACCTAATAAAATGATTCTGATGCATGGTTAGTAATTGAAGATGAGAGATAACAGATATTGAACAAATATTGGGAGAGATATAAATGAAGATTGTGTGTTATTTCTGTTAGTGAGATTTCAATAATTGAAAACCAGTGTAGTGCGATTCTATGCTCTAAAAGTTTTAACTTTTACAATTTATCTCCTTTGCACATTACTCCCTACCTCCTAATATCGGAGTCAACTTCAGATATCTTACGTGACTGTTGGTAATTACCACTGGTTTCCAATGCGATGATAACAAATACGCTCTCACGGAGAAAGGGCTTGAAAACCTAAGTGTCCATGTAACTAATGAGCACCCTAACTTACCTTCAGGGCCCCCTGTCTCCAGCCCCCCTCCCTGAGTCATTGATAATTTGCCAGCCTCCGATGAATTCACCGTCTCACAGCTGGAGAAGGGCTATTGTAGGGTTAATTCCAGCCGCCAGAGAAGCTCAATAAGCCCTCAAGAAGCTTTTGAAAAATCCAAAAACCCTTAAAAAAGGTCTTTAAAACTAGTTTTTCATGTTTGGCCCAACAAAGTAATAACGCTTCTTTAAGTTAGCGGGAGAGCGAGCTGATCAATACACGATTAAGGCAAGGACAGCACTGAGATAGGATTACATGGCGAAGAAGCTGTGAGACCATTCACCTGTTCATCGTCAACAAGAACAATTGAGAACAGTGGCCTTCTAAAATTTATTTTAATCTGAATAGCTTTAGGCAATACAATTCTTTCATTTTGGGCTGATAATTTCACCTAAAGCCTATATAAACCAGAAACAAAATTATTTTTTATACTGTGACTTTCTTCCCACCCCCAGTCTAGGCCAGAATTTCTGGGGCAAACACATAGATTTACTCAGTAGAGATTCCTTCCAATGACTGCCCTTCCTCTACTGATAAAAGCGCTTGTTTAAGAGGCAGGCAGAATGGGTCAACTAGTTAAGCTGCCACCTGTGAGGTTGGTGCCTCATGTAGGAGCACCAGTTCAAGTCCTGGTTGCTCTATTTCTTATCCAGCTTCCTACCAATATGTCTGGAAAAGCAGCTGAAGATGGCACAAATGGTTAGGGCTCTGCTGCTCACAAATGTGGCCCAGATAGAGCTCTGAATTCCTGGCTTTGGCCTGGTCCAAGCCCCAGCTCGTTATCTGGCGCAGCCCCGGCCCATTGCAGCCATTTGAGGATGAATCAGTATATGGAAGATCTCTGCCTCTCCCTCTCTCTCTGTCAGCTTTTTGTCTTGTCTTGCTTTTAAAGAGTTTAATCAGATTAACCTAGAGAGTAACTTGGCTGCATTTACTTACTAACCCGAGCTCTAAAATACTTCCCAGATAGAAGTCAGTGGTCTATTAGAGATTCTTAAGGATGGATGGCTATTGTGTGTCACTAAGAATTTTACACATATTAAAACTGAGATTCTGGCCCAGTTCAGTAGCCTAGTGGCTAAAGTCCTTGCTTTGCATGTGCCAGGATCCCATTTGGGCACTGGTTCGTACTCCGGCTGCTTCACTTTCTTCCAGCTCCCTGTTTATTGCCTAGGAAAGTGGTAAAAGATGGCCCGAAACCTTGGCACCCTGCACCCACTTGGGAGACCTGGAAGAAGCTCTTGGCTCCTGGCTTCAGACTGGCTATGGCTGTTGTGGCAACTTTGGGGAGTGAACCAGCTAACAGAAAATCTTTCCATCTCTCCTTGTCTGTAAATCTGCCTTTCCAGTAAAAATAAATAAATCTTAAGAAAACAAACCTTGAGATACAAAAAAATCCTAAATTGTCAACTGGAATCATCATCTAGAAGATTCTTAGATGCTCAGAAATGAGAAGTTATTTCTCCCAGCATTTGTAACATTTCCCAGTAGACTCACATTTTAAATTCATTTAAAATTTTTTTTTCTATTGTTGAGCTGATGCCTTAAAGTTGTTTAGAATTTAGAAAGTCTCCAACAAACTACTCAATTGCTACTATAACCCCGTTAGGACTTGTGATCCAGTTCGCTAATGGACAATCATCCCACAATCTGGATGAAGTGATCTAACGCTTTCTCCTGGAGTGCTTCTCCCTGAGTCCAGCACCTCGTTCTTTGGCTTTGCAGCTCTTCCACCTCCAGCTCTGAATCTGCAGATGGAAGAACAGTTGCCAGCCTCAACTCCGGGCTTAAATGCAGCTGAATAATACCATGGGTTGGAGAATAGATTTTAGGGGGTGGGGTGGAGGTTGAAGGTCAAAGTCACTGAGAAAATTGGTTGAGAAAACACTGAAAAGACACCACACAGTTCTGATAGCACTCGGCTAGTCCATAATGAATGAATCTCGCATGCGGTAAGAGACACAGCTCAGCATTGTCAGGGTGAGGAGGAGTGAACTTGGTGACCTAATAATGAGCTCCTTCCTCTTCCAGCATGGACGATTCTAGTACCAGCCCCAATGTTCAGTAGTGTGCTACAATAAAAAACACTGAAGCCACATGCTCTAACAAAGACTTCTTTGACTCTATGGGCTCTCATTTTATGTAGTTGAAGAAACAGACTCGTGTTTAAGCATTTTCCTTCATTTCTTTTGTTCCTCTGTCTGGGAAAGTTTTATCCACTCCTGTTAGCCAATCCCACAACTAAGTCAAGGCTCAAGAATCAAAAATGTGAAGAAAGGAGGTAATGTTACTTTGAAAAATGTCAGTAAGGCTCTAAGAATGTTGTTTTCTTTTTTGGGAGATGAAATATTTCTATTGACTGAAGTGGAATTCTGCTAAGTTTGCTTAACCATATTCATCAATGAGTTGTTGTTATGGGAGATGACCAGAGTGAAGAGGAGACCAGTTCTGCAACTCTGGAAATTGGGTGTACTTTCGAGGCGTAGTGCTCGAAATCCTGTGAATTGGAATAATTTTAAACCACCTTGCCCTTTCTTAACTGTGGCTTTGGGATCCAATTGGATAACATATTTCTCAAGCTCTAATTTGAATATTGCTGTTGAAATGAAAGTATCTAAAAGGCTAATCTAATTAGATAAAATGGATTTTGAGAGGCAATAAAAGGAAATAATACAATGCTTGAAATTTGCTTTTAAAATTTCAAAACTGACAAAATAGTCTATAAATCTGCGGTGGTTTTAATAAGCATTCTGGAGCTATCATTGTCCCAGTAAAACACAGGCATTTCTGGGGTGTTGTCCAATATTTAATTAGAAACCTGTGTTCCAGGGAAGACTACAATAAACACTGTAGTGATCTCTAAATGAGGGTCATACTGGAGGTTTTTCTAACTAGCATAATGTATGTTAAAAGTGGATTTTCACTGATGAATGTAAACTTACTTAAGAAATTGTGGATTGATTGTTGCAGGAGTCAGTAAAAGATCAAATAATATTTTTGGTTTCGTGTGACATAGGCCCCATGCCACCATCTCTTAACTCTGTCACATATTGTCAGAACAGACAATATGTGAATAAATCACATGCTTGTATTTCAATAAAACTTTATTTACAAAAGCATATACAGGCTGTCTTTGGCTTATGCATAAGAGCTCACCAATCCCTGGTCTATGAGAGCATAGAAACGCTACCTGTCCTAGAATGAGAGTGTAGTATAGACATCATTCATGGAAATGGTTCCCAATCTTGGATTCCAAAGTAATACAAAGTCTACTGCTGGTTTGAAGAATTCTGCTTAGTTGATGGCAACCACCAGGTTAGATGGACCTGACTGATCTAGCTCCAACCTGACTGCATATGACATCAGAGAATGATCGCATCATCCAAAAGGGCAAAGACCTGGAGCCACTGGGGTGCATGCTTGCACGCCTACTTGTTGATAAATGTGCGATGGCATGGATTCTCTGAATCTTGTCGAGTCGTCATGGATTGAAGAACTGTGGTCCTCCCCTCATTCTGATTATTGGTGTGCACTCGAGATTAGTAAAAAGAACCTGGGAACTCTGTGGCTCCAAATGGCTGGGTCTGCTCACAGAGAAGTAGATAATAGGCAGGATTGATAACAAATGGGTTCTAGAGAGGGAGCAAAGCCAAGCAACAAGCACTGCTTCATGACATCATCCCCAGCAGGCTCCCCTGTCCCACTGACCCTGTGCTTTGGAGTCAAAGATGACATTCTCTCTGCATGTTTCTGTGGCTGGAAGACCACCCCCAGACCAACAGCCCTTTCAACTCCCTGGAAGACAGTTCTTTGATTCGGGGCAGCAATCATACTTACAAAGCCCGTTATTGTTGGCAACTTTACTGCTTTGAATCGTGGTGTGTGCTTACAGAGATCTCCTGTTTGCCAGCTGCTGGACACCAGGAAGAACTGCCACGAAGCCTTTTACAAGGCCTGGAAGGATTAAGGGAAACAACGTACGAAAAGCCTGGGTATTAGTAAACACTCTATAAAGGGAGGTGTTTATTATAATCTCCCTAGTGTATCATGGCCTGTACTCCACAGGAGTTCAAGGTTCTTCCCCTAACCTCTACTCTTTCCTTTGTGCTTTTATTCATAAAAATTCAGCAATTTTAGGGTAGTAAATGGGTAGGATGGCACTTAAGGCCATCTTACCAAAATTTCTTCATTTAATTTTAAAAGTCTGATATCTGATCAGCTAGAAACTTTGAAGAATTCTCTTATCTACATATTTCCTTATTGAAAAAAATAAATTACATGAGCAATCTGATTGCCCACAACAATGAACTAGAATGCTTTCATCTATTCTGACCAAAATATGAACCAAAAAATTAAATATTATAGAATACAGGTAACATTGCCCACAGTACCAATCAGTGTAATAGAAATATTTCAAATAAAAATACTATTTTCTTCTTCTCCACTGGGGCTATGGGAAGCCCATTTCCATTAAAAAATAATTTCTGAAAGTACTTTTGAAAGTTTCATTCATTTGTCAGTTTATTCAATCAACTCTTTTTCATAAAATACCTATATTGTTAAGTTTTCCTTATGATGATTAGGACTCTTAAACATAAGAGAACAATTTCCAAAAATTATGTCTCCAGTGTTAACTGGCCCCTCTCTTTGCATTTCCATTTTCTTCTCTATACTCATTAGACATCTATTCAGAGTCAACGACAATTCTAATTATAAGGGATATAGTAGTGAACACAGCAGGATACAGCAGTGAACACAACTCTAGTAATGACAGAGGCACAATTCAAACCTGGGACTTCTAAGTCCAGGTCCCATGTTGTTCCTCTGTCTTACTCTGTTTGCACAATAGGTTAGCCCATACTTCCCTAATCTGTGCATCTCCTGGCATCTTCAGCACAGCTGGCCTTAATGCTAAATGTCTTTAACCCAACCCTCCCAACCCCTTTTACTCATCCCCCAATCCTTGACATGAAGCCCAGACATTGCTGCATCTTAAAATTTTGTTTGTCTTCGATATCTTTAAGTTTACCCTGTGGAATCTGCTTAGCCCTTCAGCTGAGATCAAAGAGGCCAGGCCACCGACAGCCTGCTACATCACTGAAATTCTTTAAGGGGATTATTCCCTGGTGGAAGAATCCAACATTGGTCATAGTGAAGACATCATATGATTGCTATCCTTCATGGTAGCTATCAGATTAAAACGCTCAGATCTCTAGCTCCTTAGTATTTGGTTAGTTGATGTCCATTCATAATAGTGCAAAATGACACTATTTGACAAAGAGATTCATGGAAACACTATAATAACTTGAAATTGGAGACAGCCTAAGTATTCATCAGTAAGTTATACAGAGAGTGGTGCATCCATAACACAAAGGGGAGGAAGTTCTTTATGCGCTAACATGGGAAGGTTTCAGAGTACAGTTAAGTTAGGAAGGGTCCAAAGAGAATTTATAACATAATATCATATGTGCATGGTTATTTATACCTCTACCTATAACTTATGCAAAGATACATACGAGATTGGTGACGGTGGCTGCATCCAGAGAAGGAAACAGTTTCTAGAAGCCAAGAGACAAAGTGGAACTTGCTTTATCACAGGATACTCTTTATTTTTGGGCAATATATTTAATTATCTTTTTAAAATTAAAATTCACTATGCTCTTAAGATATTTGGGGCACTCAAGAACAAGGGCAATTTTAAGTTCCTTTAACGAGAAGTGTTGGAAGCCTAGAGTAATAATATACAGTACAAAGTCTGCTCACAAGACTATGTAAAAGCTAAAAGTAGCACCACTGCTGACAGGGTACTCTTAAAAGGAACGGAAAGGATGGGGCTTTGGCCTGATGGCTTGGATGCTAACTGGGCTTCCTGAATCCCATGTTGGAGTACCTGGCTTCTATGTCTGACTCCAGCACCAACTCAAGCACCCTGCCCATGCAGATCTTGAGAGGCATGGGTGATGACTCAACAGTTGGGTACTGGCTGCCTTTGTTGTAAGCCTGGATTAACTTTCCAGTTTCGGCTTTGGCCATACCCATCTTGCCATCTGAGGTATGTAGGGAGTTCCACTGAATGGGATTTCTCTTTCTCTGACTCTAAAATAATCTCTTTGCCTCTAAATATGTTACAGATGTAATATGGGTTTGAATTTCTATGATCATTAGCCTAATTAGGCTTACAAACCCATTGCTATCCAATAATGAACAAGTGAATACTTATGCCATCATTACGAACCCATTAAAATAGAGCTATGAGGAAAAATATCCTGTTAAACAAATCAGGAAAGGAAAAGGAAAGAAAAAGCAATTTTCAGCTAAGCTTATAATAAGAAGCACATGCTTAGCCATTGATAATCACACTCTTCAAACTCATTTAATTACCAAACTTGATGACCACATTGGAATGCTTTTTTAGTTTTAAAACAAATTTTAAAATAAATGCTTTTTTTTTAGGCTTCCTGGCTTCTGAAACGAAAGAAACGTGAATTTTGAAAGGAAAATGAAGGTGAGCTATTCAGTTCTGTCTGGAAGAACTATCTACAGACCATGGAGTACACAGGCAGACACTGTTCTTTGCCAGCTTCATAAACAATTAAATGTCTTGTCCTACCCACACTGGCTTGATACCCTGCACAGCGCCTTCACAAGCTGAACCTTGGTGAGCCTGTGGGAACACTTGCTCTAAGGGCGTTGGGAGTAAAGCACTCTCCCTCTGCTGAACCTGAAAGGAGCTGTCACCGAGAATGACCGGGTGGGAGCCCAGTAAATGTAGAACTGGGGTCTCAGAAGCTCAGTGTGACCACGTATGTTCACTTCCCACCTACTTACCTTCCTGGGGGGTTGTGACAGTGACAGGCTGACTGCTGAAGCAAATCATTGCAAACCTGGCTTTCTTTCTCATCCCTCACTTCATGTGGATTAGTGGTGAAGGGGGAGAGGGAGGAAAGAAGGGAAGAAGTGGTTACTCATGGCCCTAGGATCCTTCTCTAGTGTGACCCCATCCAAGGAAGTTATTCAGACTTTGTAGTTCCACAGACCCAAGTGCAGTCTGGTTAAGCCTTAGAACCACTGGTTTATGTGAATAAATGGAATCAAATGGCATTGCAAAACCAAGAACACTGGAATACAACTACCTGAGTATATAAGAAACTGCTATGGGCGCTTCCTTATTAGAACAAGACCCTGAGATGACACTAATAACTTCCATGCTGTCCCAGAGGCAGGTCCACACATCTATGATCTCAGCGACAACTCCAATAGGCTATGTCAATGCCTCTTACTTCTATAGGTAACAAAATCACAGGTACTGTGAATTCTGCTGTTTATCACTTTTCCTTTTGTTATTGTTCATAATTGAAATTGAAGAACATGGTTCATCTCAGTTCACTAGAAAACATACAGTTACTGCTTTTCCCAGTCAAGTCTCCAGATCACCTGATTTTTATTTATAGATTTCTCTGGTGCCTGGGGACCTCAGAATAAAGCTCCCTGTCCCCATAATTTCCTGGCTCTTCTGCTTCCAGCCAGCAACAGGGAAAAGTGGGAGACCTAAGGACTGCAAAAGTGCTTTTCCTGGGCCATGTCTGGTGACGGCATCAGAAGTGACACTATATGTTGCTTCTCACATTTCGTTGGCTACAACTCAGGTTCATGGTCATACCTATCTACACGGGAAGCTAGGAAATTCAGCCTCCTGTGTGAGCAGGTAGAAAAGAGAAATGAGTTAGTGAAGAACTATCTAGTCTCTTTCCCAGAAGCCTTCATGACTGAAGAGAGTAGAAACAAGTCCTGCAACGGTGCTCATCATACAATCCAAGAGGAAAAGCTCTTCTGTGAATAGCAGACCTACTCCTGGATGCCCTGAGTCTTCAGAGAAATGATTCCTAGGAAGCAGCTTGGTTGTCCCTGTCCCCATCAGGCTGCTGGGCTCTTCCTTTGACTCTCTGGTTCTACCTAGGCCACTGGCAGAAGCCGATGGTTACAAAGACACAGCAGGAGATGGATCACAGGATGTTGAACTGTTTTGAAGTCTGAACCTGAAAGCTTCCCCTTCACATCCTCATGATGAAGGAAAACATGTTCATTCTGAGCGTTTAGTCCTTCCTGCAAGGAAAAGTCCTTCCCTAGAGTGTTGGGCCCTTCCCTGCAGGAGTTCTATGCACGATCCCCATCTGGCAGATAGTTGCAACATACTGTAGGATCGAGATCTTAGACCCTGGTTTCTGCTCAGGATTAGGATGTCAGCCCCCATCTAACCCTGCATCAAAACAATGATATCTTGTCACATAGCAAGTGTATTTATTCCATTCCAAACAGCCAGAGTATGTGTCCTGCCTAACTCTTAGCTCCCAGTGGTCCACCCTGTACTCATGCAGGCCTAAAGACGAAAGTCTTCCAGCAAATCTAAGCAGACAATGGTTTGGCCACGTTTAAGGCAAGTGAGAGAATCTAGCAAGGAATGCTGAGATGGGTTTACAGGAAATCAATCTTCAGCCTTGAGCCACATACCAATGATTCAAGAAACCCACTCTGAGCTTCAGTCACAGCCAAGGGCCACGTTCTCACCTCCAGTGTGATGAGGAAGGTGACAGAGTGGTCTCTGGGAAAACCACATCATGCCCTTTCCAAACTAAGGAGAAAGACTGGTTTGGAAACATATGTGATGGCTGCTGAGCCCATGTATTTTCAGAAAGCATTTAATTCTCCTGCCACACTCTTCGAAAGCATTGTCGGCATCTGTCCTGTGTTAATGAGCTCCCTAGCATGTGGCTGCCGCTGGAGAATGAAAAAAATCACAAGCCTCTGTATCACATGTATTGATTGATGGGATTATTTATTCTGTTGCCGTAGTGTCCAGAACAATACAATGATGGGCACTTTCTTTAAAAAAAAAAAACAAAAAACTTTTTTTTAACTTATGGGAGTTCAAGGAACAACTTGAGTAGAAATCAAAGTGGCAAAACAAACTCCAGTAAAACATAAATAGATTTCACAAAATATTTATACTATTGCTTGTTTCTAAACCTTTAGGTTAAAAATCATCCCACGAATACTTTTCCAGAAATTCTGATGGAAGCATTTTCTGAATTCTACTTATGGGTGTATGTGATGTTGGCTGACAGGTAAACCCCAATTTCCCTTCCATTGCTAGAAAGCATGGCAGATTCTAATTCGATCATGTCTGAAGCATGCTAAGCCAGCATGCACACGTGATACTGCAGCAAGTGCAGATCACGCTACCTTGCAGCTGGTAGAACTTAGAGTTTAAGAAGTAAGGGTCAGATACTGGTGTCTGTATTTGGGGTCTAGTGAGGGTGACAGGTGATGTGGCCCAGTGGGGACCCAATCCAACAGCAGGAAGCAATTCTACAGACTCAGCCGAACGATGCAGGCACTGACTGTTCAGCTTTTGATTTATCCCCAAATCCTATGCTGTGTTCCTTTTCCCTGTCACTAGGACTTTCCCCCAAGAAGGTAATATTGTAATCTGCCATCTTATCTTGTTCTAGAAGCTTTGTGAGGAAGCTATTAGAAACCATATGGGCGCAAGGGAGAAAACTTGTTAACTATTGTGATGATTGTAATTATAACTAGCCCCATTATAATGAGAAACCCTATGTTTCCCATAAGTACAACTCTCCAGCCCTCAAAATTCTTCCTCCTCATTTTGTTTTCCCCCTTCCTTTCAAAGCAGAGTTGAGATAAAGCCCGCCGAATTTAATGCTTGAGTTCTGAAATATATTTTCTGAATATATCCTCACAACAAAGTCAGAATTCCCTTATTTACTAATAAGGAAATGGAGCATTGCAGAGGCTAAGGAATTTTCCCAAGGCCACACGGCTAATAAACAGTCTTGTGATCCAAATGTTGGTTTTGAGACTCAGATGCTGTGGATTCCTGAACATTGTGTTTGTTAGAACTGGCATTTCTAAAATAGGATATTCTTTAGTGTTCATTTCTGGCTGATGGTGAGTTACAAACTTTATGCTGAATGAGAACTTTCTACCTTACTCATAGTTTGACTATAAACCATTTCCCATCTATAACATTCCACATCAATGGAGAGCATGGGAAAAAATTAGAGGTGAAGAAGAAGACAAATAGGCTAACAGACAGAAAGTGTTTCAAGTAGACAGGACACCATTGATATGGAAATAACACAGTAATTTCAACTTCACTGGGTCTTGGCAAGTTTGAAGGGCCATAATATTATTTCTGATCTTCCAATATTAGTACACTCCACAGGTACCCACTTCATAAAATCATAGGCTTAAAAAAAACTATACAAGTGAAATGAGAATAAACAGGATAATATTGATTCCCCAACACTATGTTAGGCTCAGAGCAGGTATTCAGTATGATAGCTGTACCACTGCCATTGTTTTCAATGATGTTAGAATTTTCCTTCTTTCTTTTCCCTTCTGTGAAATAGCCAAATTATGGTTCTTTACTTTGCTTCTCATACAATACACATAGATGCTTTATCTGAAACTGTACACTTCATTGAACACAAATGCAATGAATAACGATGATAATCAAAGCAACTTTCATACCAAGCACATTCCAACTTGTATTATAAATACAGCCATTGTGTAGTTCAGCCAGAGTTGCCTCTCAATATGTACCTGGATTGTGGGAGGCGTGAGCCTAGAGCCAGCCAGAGTCCAGCAACCAGGCTAAATAATATATTCTCTTTCCTCTCTCTCCCTTCTTGGTCTTTTTCTTGCATTCCCCCTCCTACTCTGCTGCCTTAAGGTGGATCACAGAATGTCAAGATTAAACATCTTGAAAGACAAAGCAGAAGGCATCTGTGAACAGTGGCCAAATTTTACATGATGGTTTGGCTAATGGCTTTTCTTTCCATCCTGTCATGGCTTCATTATTGTTGACTCCATTGGGATTTGCAGTTGGGAAGCCATTGCCCCCAAAGTTTCTCCCAGCCTGCACTTCCTCCCCTGAGGATTGGTGCTAGCAGTCTTTTCTTTTCCCAGGACTCATTATAAAAGCAGATAATCCTGCTAAGGATGAAACACAGCCCTTTGAGTTTGGTAGAGGGGAGTTTATAGACTACTTTATCTCTTGACTTGAGTTGTCAAAGGACTTTCCAGGCATCAAATACACAGGAGAGGAGGTGGAAGAAATGCAAGGGTTGAGTACTTCTAGAGGGAAGCATTGTTAACCTTGCCATTTCATACAGGGCTTGTCTTAGCTCTGAGTTCATGAATTATGCTATGCAAACACCTCCAGGCAAACGCTATATTGAATGTCTGATGCTCCAAACTGAGTTATACAAACAGGTTTTCCATAAGGACCTTAGGAATAAACAAGTTGAGAAGTGGATTCACGCCAAACGGTCTGCTCTGCCCACATCAAACCTAGCAACAGGCTGCCGCTGCACATGGATCTTCTGTTTCTCCTCTGGCCACAGAGCTTTCGCTGTGAGAGCCCAGCCCTGCCCTGGTGCCTGGAGCTCTCCTTTTTTACATTCCCCAGGGCCTGTGCCCCTGCAATTTCCTTTTTCCTGGTTTCTTCCTTCTGTTCCCTCACTGTCTGCAGCACACAGACACATTATCCCTTCCTGGTTCTTCTGTCCAGTGTCTTTCTCATCCTGCTTGGGTGATTTTTAGGGCTCAGATCATGCTACTCGAACATACGACCCCTTGAACATGAAGCAAAGGGGAAAAACAAGGACATTTTCTGACTTTCTCTCTCTGTGCGTGAGACAGTGTCCCATAAAGAAATTCTTGGATCTACCTTCACTGATAAGAGGTCACAAAACCTTCCTGCGGGGGTAGGAATTGCTGTGCTCTTGAGATGCCGCCATGCAGAGTGCGGAAGAATGGAAGGGGATGCAGCTTGGCTGTTCCTTAAGTAGCAGTGGGCCTTCTGCTTCAGAATCACCTGGAGTCTTGATCTCAAGTGCATGTTCCCACGTTCCAAACTTTCAGGATTGGAATCCTTAGAAGCAGGGTCCAAATATTCACCTTGTAACAGGTGCTCAGTGTATCTGTATGCACTTTAGCATTTGAAAACTACCAAGAGAGACAATAAAACTAACTCCAGTTGATCCAATGGGCCTAGATCAGAAACAGGAAACCAGAAGAATGACCCCAAGTCCTGGGTGTCATAAGAACAAAGCTCATTAATCAAAGCAGAAAGATACTTTAACAATTTTTTAAAAAGATATGTTCCCCTCAAAATGAGAGCATAATTGGAGAGTGACTCATTGAATCTCAAAGACTGCAATTTTTACCCTTGAAACGCAATTCAGTAGTATATTACAAACAAGTGTCATTGTCGATTTCAATAAGCCAATCTTATCAAATGGAAGCTTATAGTTTCATTTCAGAATGAACCTCCCTCCACTCACTGATTCACAGAACTCCATGGGTGAAGGGATGCAGGTCTTTCTGTGGCATTCAGCCGACTTGCGCCTGCGAGAATCAGGAGGCATAAGTTTCTACAGAAACCTGAAGATGAAAGGCCAGAACACTGTTTGTACCGGTGTTGTGCCGGTTTTTGAAACCCCCAGATAATCATCAAGTCTGAAGTCAGTGCTGAGGCAAAAAGGTGGTTTATTCAGGTTAGCCTAGGTAACCCAGCGACCTCCCCCAGCCCAGCATGGCTGGGCGGGGGAGAGGCAGCCGCAGCCGAGGCTGCAAGGATCCACAAGGAGGACAAAAGAAGCGCGAGCCAGAAGACCCAAGGGAAGGGCCCCCCGAGAGCCCAAGCCCCCCAGTTCTTATACATCTTAGGCTAATAATTATACAGTCATGACTTAGCAGGCTTCTATTGGTGGGTTTGAAACTAGCAACTTTCAAAAAGTACAAATCAATGAGCTATTGGGCTGTGAATCTTATCAAACACCAGGTACCTCCTTCCTGAGGAGTAGTCTGCCTACGTGACCTGCCAGGTGTCCTGCCGGGTGTCACGTAGACTATCAGGCCTGAGGTTCACACAGCCCCTAGCCAAGCCATTAAGGCAGAATCACAAAAGGCAGAAAACGCCTAGGTTCTTCACCGGAGCACTTGATCTGATCCCATCCTGCCTCAAAATCCATCCGTCGTTTCCATTAATATCTTCTCTGCCTCATCTCTGAAATTCTTCACCATCAATGCCTTATTGTTAAAAACTCTCTCCCTTAGCTTCAGGCCATTGGCTACCAGACAGCTCCATATTTCCCTGCTCCCCCGTCGGGAATTCCTTTCTTTTCTCTGACCACCAAAGAATGAACTTCCTGATGATGTATAAACGATTCAAGGACTTTAAGATTCTCCACCTACTTGAATGAGGCTACTTGGGTCTTACAGGGTGAGAAGGACCCCCTCACCGGTCTCATAGGCACCCCAAAATGTAACAGTAGTTTTCAGAGAGCTTTGCTGGGGGCAACTTGTTTTTTTTTTTTTTATTGTTGCTTACATTGTATTATGTAGTACAGTTTTATAGGCGCTGGGGATTCCCCCCACCCCTCCCATACCCCTCCCCCCATGGTGGATTCCTCCACCTTGTTGCATAACCATAGTTCAAGTTCAGTTGAGATTCATTGCTTGCAAACACATGCCTAGCATAAAGTTCAGCGTCTTATTGTCCAGATAAGTTCAGTGGCCTCTTGGGGAGACCTTCTATGGTCTGAAGATAGGTCTAACAGAGTAAAGATCCGGTCAGTTAAAAGCGCTGGGGGCAACTTGTAATCTGCATGACAACAGTCAGCTATCTGCAAAGCCGCCAGAGAGATTCTCTCCCTAGAGGCCGTGATGCTGGGAGCTGCACTGTTACATCACATTTTCATTCCTATTCCAAGTACCCTCTTTTTTTTTTTTTAAAGAAGCAGCTCTTTAACTTTGTTCTGAAGATAAAGTTGCTGCTTTTGGTTTGTCTGTCCATGCCTTCCTCTCTCCCTCCGTGTGCCTCCCTTATTGGTAGATGGAATGAACTTTGGCGGGCTATTAAACAACTTTTAACACAGCTGCACTTTGTTCGCTCCCCGTCTACGCGCTCAGCTCTCTGAGAGACAGTATTGTGCTGGACAGTGCTATTAGCTTGGAGAACTGCTTTGGCTGTGGTGACCAGATCAGTTACATATGATGCTTTATGGAGTCAAAGCTCCAAGAAAAAGGGAGACATCATTACTGCACAACAAAGGGTTAAAAGGAAAAGTTGGCCTCACCAGGAAACTTGGGTCATCCAAGCCCGGGTCAAATCAGATCTCCATTTCAACTTCATCAAGTTGGAATTTTAGCTTTGAAATGGAATCCAACTGGTAAAGATTTCAGTTTCTGAAGACACAGACATGAGAAAATGGGAGATTTGGTTGGAAATGCTCACGAATATGAATCAGAGCTGTTCTAGCAGTTCTCCTTAAAATCCAGAATCTTAAGCTTTCTACATTATAAGAATTTATCTAACAAAATGCTGTCATTCTTTGCAATGGTCTTGATACAACTGACAATAATTGGAAGGACACCCACATCTATTAAGGTTTGTGTCAACATGGTACTCACTCTCTGAAGCCCATCTTAGAAAGAAAAGTCCTATCAGCTCGAATATTTGTTGGAACTAGGAAAAGGTGGTATAGGCTATTAAAGTAAATACTTGACAGAGTCAAGAATCCAGAGCTCCTGCTTGGCCCTTCTACCATCTGAATGGTCTTCATCAAGCCTTCTAGCTCATCTAAGCATGGATTATCTCACCATCAAGTAAACTGAAAGAATTTAAGTCAGTTTTCTTAGAGCCATGTTTGGAAGGTACAATCATTTTACATGTAATCAGTCTTTTTGCACTTCCGATTCAAAGAAGAAACGAAACGTGTTTTCCTACATCAGGAGTACAGCAAAGAATCCCTTTGCAATGTATCAACAATGTGCTGCTCATTTCATTTTTCTTTCTGTTAAAAAGCATGTCCCTCCTGCCCAAGTATTTATCACTGAGTTATCACTGGATGCATGACACCTTCATTTGTATGACATCTTTCCTATACTCCAAATCTTTAGGCAATTGGCCAAGCTCTGCCAGTAACACGGTTATGGAATCCTAGATAAGGGAACAAGGAAGTTGGGGAACATAGCAGGAAGAAAAGATATGGTCTGTGCCCTTTTTCACATGTATGTTGGTAAAATGAAATATTACCCCGCTCCTCCTCAAAGACTGAAAGTCCCATCTGTCCAAGTCTTCGGCAGTGGCAGTCCCCCTCTGCTATTTAGATACAGTTTGAGTTCAATCAATGAGGGTAAAAACTGGTTAATTTGAAAGTCCATAGTTTCAAATGGATATACTGGATATTACAAAAATTTTAGGCTTTGGAAATTGGGTAGCATTAAGATTTCAAACTCTTAAATCAGAATGCCTTCAAACAATGCTGGTAGGTTAGCCATCGAGACTGTACTTTCCACACTAGATTGGCTATGCCAAGGGTAGATGTTGAGAGAACATGCCAAAGTCTTGAATATACAGAGTCACATGCTGTGATAGTCTGAATGTCAGAAATACCTTTTCCCCTTAGACACACATGTGGAGAGAGACGATGGGGACTGCTGTGGTGGCTAATGCTCACTCATTCTTAGAATCATGTAAATAATTTAAGTTAGAATTACATGGATGCATAGTTAGTGTCATCTCTGTAACTCAATAGAATGGATGGCATATTCATGGTGTTATTTCTTTTTATATCAGATTTGAGTTAATCTCACCAAAAAGAAACGCTATTGCATTCTTCCATTATTATAGACTGAATGCTTGTGTGGCCATTTCTCTGCTTGCTTTCTTCCCAGAATGCACGGGTCAGAATTCTAACCTCCAAGTTGATGCATCGGGATGTGGCACCCTGGAGAGGTACTTAGGCTCACCAGGATGCTGTCATGAGTGAGATGAGCACCCTTGTAAGAAAAGCTGGAAGGGAGCTTCTGTCTTCTCTCTGTCGTCCAGCCCACGAGGATACAGGGAGATCATTATGTGTAAGCCAAGAAAGGAG
This sequence comes from Ochotona curzoniae, assembly GCF_017591425.1. Lineage (NCBI taxonomy): Eukaryota > Metazoa > Chordata > Mammalia > Lagomorpha > Ochotonidae > Ochotona > Ochotona curzoniae. The sequence goes on along the minus strand of NW_024465582.1, from coordinate 17,547,201 downwards.
CCTTTGCTAAGACACCAATGATGCCAGCAGCCTGACCATGCAACTCCCAGTAACAGTAAGAAATACATTTCTGTTATCTAAGCTTCTCATTCTACAGCAAGTTGTTAAAACAGACTGAACTAAGACTGTGGTTGTGAAAGCAATATGTTCAAAGTAAAACAAAGTACAAGCACAATGGAAGCACTACCATTCTGCTGAACTCCCGTAAAGTGTTAACCAGATGTCCCATTTCTTGGGGGCACCTTGAAATACATTTTCCTGTCTCCTGTGACTTTTCTAAGGAGGATACCCTTCTCCTTTGGTTCTGCCAATTGGGGGGCGATGTTTTGACACTTTAAAAATAATCTTTAGTTATTTATTTCTTACATATTTGAAAGATGGAAAGACATGGGAATCCTCCATCTACTGGTTGACTCTCCTTAATGCTCACAATAGCCAGGCTGAGCCAGGGCAAAGCCAGGATCCCAGAATTCTATCCAAGGCTCTGAAGTGAGTAGCAGGGACCCGAGTAGTTGAGCCATCACCTACTGCTCCCCAGGGTACACGTTAGCAGGAAGCTGAAGGTTTGGAGAACCGAGTCCTGTTCCTTTCGTTAACAGTGGTCCTCAGGTCTGGAGCTCAGGGAGATGCTGATCAGTTCTTCCAGGTGGGATGGGAAACGCCTCAGGGCAGGACAGGAGTGGCTTGTTAGCCTTGGTCGCCATCTGCTGGTGAAATTCAGAAAAGGCTGTTTTCTTGTTCAAAAGCTAGAAATAATCAAATGTAGTGCTCCTGCTAAAGATGATTCAATTCACAAATTTTCCATATCTAGCAGTGATGCAAATGCAGTGCACATTCTATAGAAACAGTGCTTCAGGTTTTAACTTGGCTATTTTTCTGGGCCTTGGCACGAGCCGTGGCTCCCAGTCAGCCTCAGTATCATGAGGGAGGACCACTGAGACGCAGCAGGTGCAGCTAAGGTGTGAGGCTGAGTGGACGGGGTATCGCATTCACCTTACACTTGGTGTTTGGTGGATCACTATGCCATCACAAGTCGAGATACAGCTACAGGATTCTAACTTGCATGGGACGATGTGTCAGGTGGTCTAAGAACAGTAAGCCTCAAATATCATTTCTAAGCCGAAGAGCTGAAGTGTACTGCGTACCTATCCTCCCTGTTACCTAGCTGTGTATCCAAGGTCTTCCCTTCACTCGACATCTCTTGCTTCAGGAAGCATCTTGCGTCTACTCCTGTCTGCTATGTAACCATGGTGTGTTACTGCAGACCAAAACTTTGAGTCTGTACAATGGTGATAATTAACCTGCCCCACGAAACTGTAGTGGAGGTTCAGCCCACTGAAGGTGCTAGCTCCAGGGGCTGGTAAGAGCTTCATAATAAAAAGCAAAAAGAGGAAGCAGCAATTAGGAATGGCCACGGTATAAAGATAACAACGAGAAATCTGACACCATCTTTAAAGGTTTGTTTATTTATTTATTTTTTATTGGAAAGGCAGATATACAGAGAGAAGGATCTTCTGTCCACTGGTGGCTGCAATGGCTGGAGCTAAGCCAGTCTGTAGCCCCAAGAGCCAGGAACTTCTTCCAGGTCTCCCACGTCAGTACAGGATCCCAAGGTTTGGGGTTATCCTCTACTGCTTTCTCAGGATACAAGAAGGGAGCTGGATGGGAAGTGGAACAACCAGGATACAAACTGGCACCCATATAGGATCCCGGCATATGTAAGGAAAGAATTTAGTCACTAGGCTATTGCACTGGACCCCAATACTACCTTTAAATTTTTAATTTTTTTTCATTTCTACTTGAAAAGCAGAGATAAAGAGATAAAGATCTTTAATCCACTGACTCATTCCCTAACTGCTTTTAATGAGACTGTGTCAGGCTCAAGTTAAGAGTCCAGAATCAAAGCCACGAGGGTTTCCCATGAGTGTGGCAGGGACCCAGGCACTGGAGTGTCCTCCACTGTGAGCGCAGGAGGAGAGCTGGCATCAGAAGTGGGAGTATGGAAGTCCTGGGCAGCGTCTTCTCTGCCAGCCCAGTCTCCGGCCCCTTACAGTATCTCATCTCTTCCAACTTAGAAACAAGGGGAACGGGGTCTAGAAGTCACGTCATTTATCCAAGCTAGCAAATCCCACGTCTGCTTTACCCTGGCACAGGTCTTGCAACGCCACATTGTTAACCCCTTCAGTTACAGAGTTGCCTTCCCGTGGCCCTCTGATAAACTGAAAGGGGAAATGCGCGGGTCAGCTTTCACTACGGGTAAATTACCCCGAACTCTCAGTGGCAGACAGTGCTGAGATTAATCTCCTGCGTTCCACTTGACCTTCACAAGCTGTGTGAGCTGTGGGTGCCCCTGTCGGCTCAGGGCGAGCAGTGAGGGAGTTGAAGAGAGGGAGCTGAAGGCCCGGTGCGGAGTGGGAAGGGCAGAGGAGGAATTTGTATTTGGATTGCTTCAATGTTGCCTAAGAGGTTCTGAGCTGAGCTTCTTTCATCGTAGCGAGGTGAGGAAGAAATACAGAAACTACAGCAAAAGATATGATTGGAGAGTGAATTTATTCAGATTCACCAGCACTCTGTGGAGGATTTTTCTTCTTTTTTTTCCCTGTTAAGTCCCAGGGGATCTTGGCCAACTCCACTGCGAGATCCCTTCAGGAACATCTGTGCTTCCCCACTTTTGACTTTGGCCTTGGCCACAGGACTGGCTTTGCCCCCAGGGGACTTTTAGAAGATTTTTTGAGAAGGAGCTGGCGCTGTGGGACTCTGGTGCTCTGGGTGAGAACACACCCCGGGAATCTCACTGTTGAAGGACAAGGAGGGACTCAGGTAACAGCACGGTCCAGGGCCTCACGCCACCGGGAGCCACCACGAGCCACCATGGCCAGCCTGCACCTGCCCGAGCCACAACAATTCATGCCAGTCCGGTTAAGGATTGCTTCCAACCCAGGATTTGGTGACAAGAACTAACTGTTCATAAGAATCCTTTTAAGCTAATTATGTTGCCCTTCTTGCCCCTTAACTTTTGCCTGGAAATAAGGCAGCACAAAACTGGCAAATAACAGGTAGCCAGTCAACAGCTTCTGCTTATCAAAGCGTCGCCGTTGGCACACCACTGTTTCCAACAAAAACGTAAAAGCTTTATGTGAAAATGTCTGCATGCATATTTCAATTCACTCGACAGAAGTGTTGGAGGAAGGGAGAATTTTTTTTTTCTCAGAGTTTTGGGTTTTTAACATTTATTGTGCCTCTTGTTGAGTTATGAGAAGGGGTTGAGACAGAAGAGAATCAAGAGGGAGAGAATGTGAAGAACGGAAGACAAGAAGGGACAGGAAGTGGCAGGTGGGAGTGGCCAGGGCAACAGGGCCATAGGAAGGGCGTCAGGGAGATCCAGGCAGAAAAGGAAATTGGCGCTGATTTCTCCTCGGAAAATCCAGGGAAATGGAAATCCGGTAGGAGTTAGGACAGTCTCTCCACTAGAGGGCACTCACAGATCTCGTTCGCAATCTCCCCCCCCTCCCCCCGCCCCCTGCTTTCCCTCTATCTTGCATGCATTTGCTTTGACATTTAAAATGGTGAGATATAGCTAATTAGCGTTATGAATTACATTCCACATTGACACAGCTGATGTCAAGTATCCTATCTCATATTGCAATGTATCTCAGACTGCTCTAATTCCTGCCCTTTGAAACACAGTGTTGCAATGGGGCAGGTTATAACCCAGAGGATGTGGGCTCCACTCTGCTTTCCCCTGGCATCAACAGTGACACTGGGCAGAGACTGCTGGGATGAGAGGTGATGGGAAAAGTGGAGAGGGAGAACAGTCAGGAGAGAGAAAGGCCAGAGGCAACTGCTGCAGGGCCATAACTCGTCTTGCATTCTTGATTGCCACCCAGCCCACTGGGCTTTTCTGCAGGCCATGTCTGGGAGTTCAACCTGGGCTTGGAGAGAGAGAGAGAGAGAGAGAGAGAGAGAGAGAGAGAGCTGGTTGAATGACACAACCACCTTCTCTTCCATGTGCTTTTTGTCAAGGTATCTCCTAGTTCTTCAGGCGTGATGAAACCCCCAGATCCCTCACAGAGAGAGTGGCAAGGTTAGGGAGACATCTCTGCTCCTGGGGATAGCCCATGAGGGCCTTCAGAACTATATTCCTCCAAATTGTACAGTTGGGAGATGTCATGCTCACTTAGCTTCTGATGTGCTTTCTTGAGTGCAGGCATAAAGGAGAGACGTGCAGATCAAAGCCAGGAGTGGTGCATAAAGAAACCCTACGCACAGCCCAAGGGAACCATCCGCAAGGTAATTGTCATCTTGCTAAGGCACCTCCTGCCCGCAGGCCTGTTACTTGTCATGTGCCCCATTTTGAAAGCTCTTGGAGTCCTCCAGGGAGCAGGCTTTTGAAGTTCTCTTCTTGCATAGATGGACTCAGTTAAATGTTTTTAGCTCAGTTTCAACTCCCACCTGTTATTGAGGTAGGAGGCTTGTGTAGTTGGAATCTTCTTTCTGCCTCTCCCTTTAATTCCCTGCTCTAGGCATGCTGGCTGTGGGATCTCTCCCACTTTCTGGCACCTTGCCTTTGCCAGAGTTGTTTTATTTTTCTGTTTCTGTTTCCCAACCCTTCAAAAGAGGCCAATAGCAATGCCACAGGGCAGCTGCAACAATTAAGCAAAAATGAAACGTGTGGAAGACTTTCCAGCATAGTGCACGCTCAGGAGATATTAGCCATCTGTATTAGCTGTTTTTACAATCAAAATTAATCTCATAATAACACCAGTAGTACCAATGATCCCTCCCCCACCATCATCATTATCAGATGGTGTTCAAATACTTGGCCATATCAGCAAGGCCAAATAGGATGATGGTTAATCACAGTTATGGCTCTGAAGTGAAAAATGTCTGGTTAGAAATAAGATCAGAAAAGCAGAACCAATGTGTTAAGTTCCCCAAAAATATGTAATTTAAAAACCAAGTGGAAATGAAAAAGTGACTTACTGTGGGTGGAATTTAGGCATTGGCTGCCATGAAAGACAAGAGAAGGATGTGGAGAAGGCCATTTCTGCCTCTTTCACTCAAGTACCCCTCCAGTACACCTTATAGAGCTGGCCACAGGACAATGCAATTTTGATTCAAACCTCAGGTGAGCTTACTGGGCCATATTTTCAGGTGCTTGGGGAACAATACATGTTGGTGATGTTTAAACTGTTGCACATGTCTCCCAGCCTAGAATTTGTTGGGATGGGTGTGTGTGGGTAGGGGAAGCAGTTATGTCTGCTGCTATAACATCAGCCCCTGGGGCAAGCAGTACCTAGAAAACCATCAAAGAATAATCAACCGGAGAAAAGCAGCAACTCAATCCTTGCCTAGGTTAGATTCAACTGATGTGGCAGTGTTTCAGTTTTAAGTCACAAAGCCTTGCTCAGGGTCTTGAAAGAACAAGACAGTGCAATTCCAAAAAGCCATCAAAAAGCAGCTGCCACATCATTGGGAGGTTCCATGGTGTGTTTCTAAGTCAGCACTAGTGTAATAAATGCATACGCAATGAACTGTGAAATTGAAAGCATGGTTGTCCATGTCCTCGGAGCCAAAGGAAGAGGACGGTCAGTTCCCTCTTCATTGCGTACAAAAAAGCAATCACAGATAATGTGTTGTTTTGTATCTTTGTAAAAAAAAAAATTCAAAGTTTGAGTATCTAATGGTATTTGTTAGTAGTGGGAAAAGATTTGGAGAGTTTTGCTCCTTGGCTGGCCAGAACCCCAACTTCAAGCAAAGATAAGGAAACTCTTGACTTTTGAATTAGAAAGCCTGGGTTTAAGAGCCCAAACACTGCCATTTAATGCTGTGTAAAGCAAGCACACTCTTTCCTGCTTTACATCATAAACATGAGGTTTAAATAAATGCTCAATCAAATTGTGAGGCATCATTTTAGTTGAAAAGAATGAGTTTCAGGTAGGAAATAGGGTGTAAAAATATTTTCACTTCAGTTTGGAAGACCACTGAATAGAATGTTTTGCAATTTGCCCACATTATTTTTAAACACTCACAGAGACCAGCACTGTGGCAGAGTGAGTCAGCGCTCTGCCTGCAGCACTGGCATCCCCTCTGAATACCCATTCGTGTCCTGGCTGTTCCACTTCTGATCCCAGCTCCCTGCTGGTGGCCTGGGAAAGTAGTAACGGCTGGCTCAAGTTCTTGGGATTCTGCATCTACGTGGGAGACCAAAAGAAGCTCCTGGCTTCAAACTGGCCAAGCTTCAGATTTTTACGGTCATATGGGGAGTGAACCAGCAGATGAAAGACCTCTCTCTTTGTTTTTCCTTCTCTCTCTGCAAATTCTCTTTCAAACAAAAATAATATTTATAGGGCCCAGTGCAGTGGCCTAGTGGCTAAAGTCCTCATCTTGAACATGCTGGGATCCCATATGGGTGCTTGTTCTAATCCCGGCAGCCCCACTTCCCATCCAGTTCCTTGCTTGTAGCTTGGGAAAGCAGTCAAGGATGACCCAAAACCTCAAGTTCCTGCACCCACATGAAGACCCAGAAGAGCTCCTGGATCTGGCCTTGCAGTAACTTGGAGAGTGAATCATTGGATAGAAGATCTTCCTCTTTGTCTCTCCTCCTCTCTGTATATCTGACTTTGCAATAAAAGTAAATAAATCTTAAACTTAATATTTATAAATATAAATAAAACCATAAATAAATAAATAAAACTTCAGAAACAAAACCATTACAACCACTACAGCACAGTGAAAAATACGGTGTTAAAAACTAGAAATAGTATAAGATGACCATTTGGAACATTAATTCAAATCAATAACAGTTGCTTAGAATATCAGCTGAGTCCATGCTCCTAAGCAAGTTGCTATAGGACATGCATCAGGATTAAGATTAATATTCAGTGATTGCTTTTGTCATGCTTGAGTGGCAGCTCAGTGGAATAAAATAAGTGTATTTTACAGAAGATGAGACTCCAAATGCAAAATGATGTCAAGTGTTATTAAATAATTACAAATCGTTGGAAGATTATCTCAGACTGGGGAAGACAGCTTCATAGAGGAGAGCATCAGGGAAGGAATTTAAAGAATGGGTCATGCATTAGTCAGGCTCCCATCAAGCAAAGTAGAACCAAGCCAACTGGTTCTGACACACAGCATTTAATTCAAGGAGCTGTTACCAAAACACAAAATGGCCGTGAAAAGCAGAAATAGGGGGATCAGGCCAATCAGTAGCTGAACGAGGATGTTTTCCACGCCTGCAGGAGCAGAGACAGAGAGAAGGGTGTGGTACCATCCAGGGCCAGGAATGCAAACTGTGGCACTGAGCCACCAGTAACCCGAGAGAGCATGAGAGGAGTTGCTTTCTGGGACAGTCAGGGGACAGCAAAGGATGGGCTCCGCAACACCGGGATATTGCCCATGGGAAGTACCACCACATGACGGGAAGTACCATCCACAGGGTTGGTTTGCAGAAAATCTCCCCCAAGATCAGATGACATTTCTTCTTTTACAAAAGTCAAATGCTGAATGCACTCTTTCCCTTCGCCTTCCCAGCATTTGCCCACTTCCACTACTGCTCTGTTCTCCTTAGCTCACCCCACACCTCCTGTATCTAACATTTATTGAATGAAACATCCTTCAGGGAGATAAAAGTCTTTTCAATGACTTCGTCCATTTCCACATCTAGGATCTCTGAAGCATGCTCATTTCTACTTATCTGGTTAGCTCTGTAGAAAGTACACCTTGATCCCAGTTACAACAGTAAAATCGCTGTTAGACGATTGTGATAGAAAACAACTATTAACTATGGACACAATAATAAGAAGACAAAAATGGGTACCTGAAGGCATTGGGGAGACAGTCAGGCTGGGGGTAGGGGCTGGCGGCACTCGAGAAGAAAGATGGGAGTTGATGAAGTAAGCTCCCTTCTCTGTATCTGTGCACCAGATGTGAGGTAGCTGAAGATACAGAGGTTCCAAGCAGGACCCCTGTGGTCTTTTCTGGCAAGCTGGTGTTGGGAAAAGAGAAACCATCGAAGAGCATGAGAGAATCCTGGAAGGGGAAGAAGCAGAGGTGGAATCTCCACTGATATTTACTTCCACTCTACAGCAGCAGATCTGTTTTTCCAGACAGCTGTCTCAGTCACTCTGGCCACTTCCAAGTATAGTTTCTCTTTCACCTGTTGATCCGATGGATGGGGAACAAACACTGTCCAGGTGGCGTGTTCTTTTTCCAATTCAATGTAGCACGTGTGAGTTTTCCCTGGGACTTCCCTTGCTTAGAAAACCTCCTAAACCACAGAGACTGAAGCTGCAGGGACGGGAGGCTCTACCCCTCCTATCTACTCCTCTGTTCTCTGATTGTGTTGTGGGACATTCGGCTCAGTGTAGCTCCTGGTCACTGGTTTTGAGCATTTGCTCAACTGAAGGACAAATACGTGCACTCACACTTCACTGGCCAAAGCAAGTCACAAAGCCTTCTACAAGGGGCACACACATAACCTTCTGGGCAAGAAGGACGTTAACAAAAGGTAGAGAGGAATCCAATCCACCAGAAATACAAAGTCTCTTGAGCACCTGTCACTACTTTTTCCCCCGGGCAGTGAATTCCTGTTAGTCAAAAGCACTGTAGTGCGGGCGATCTTGCGTCATTAGGTCCTTCATGGCCATCATGACAGAAGCCAGATGGCTCAGAAACTGTCAGAGAAGCAAAGGAGAATGCCAACAAGAACTTACTGTGCTGAAGAGACCTCACTGGCTCCTCCTCCATCACAGACAGCTGGATGCACCTGGAAGCACCTGCCTCACCTCCATCCTTGCTACATGGCTATGAGTGTCAGGAGTCCAGGGAGCAAATGCTGAGGTAGCTGGAGCAGGATCCAGGATGGTAGGAGACCCTTCTGATGAGCACAACACGAGAGTCCAGAATCCTCACAGCATAACCCAGCCCAGGAAGTTCCAAACCCATGGCTACCAGTCTGCCAATTTTTCACATTTCAATTCTCAAACTCTCCAAACAATTGACTCATTTTGGGAAGTTGGCTTAGTATGTGCTCATGAATTGTCTAATCCTCAAAATTCAAGCCACCCCTCCAAGTAAAAGGGGTGTCAGGATTAAAAGCAGTTTTTAGTTTTGCTCCCCAAAATATTTTCCTTCTCTATTGTCCTCAGGAGAACAGCAAGTGAGAATCTAAAGCTTCAACAATCCACACATTACCAGAGCCTGCACAACATGCACACATGATCTACGCCAGTGGTTCCTTTTCCTAGAGTTAATCTGAGCCTGGACAACTCCCCATGCCACTATAGAGATGTGAGCAGAGGGTAGCATAGGAATTCAGCAAGCTAATAATGGGGATACCTAATTCTCCAACTTATTAGTGACTCCAGAATGTTCTTGGCCCTACAGTTTCCATTAACAAGTCAACTCTGCTACCCATCCCATTAAGCAAAGCTCTCTGCCTCTGTTCGGTAGGGGTGTCCCTGCTGTTCTCTCACCTCACTAACCCAAATGGCTCTATCAATACCCACACCCTGGAAAACAGGAACACAGCTTCCTGTATTGATGACACCAGGAACCCTGAGAACACATCCATAGGCGATTCTCTACCTTTTGCTTGTAAAATTAGAAATGGCTATAATTGGGGTTTTGATGGCCTTTTTATGTAGATTTGTGTTCGTAGGTGAAACTTAAGGTCACAATTAGAGCTGGAGGGTGAGCAGGCTTCCCCATCTCTTACTGGATTTCTCTTTTCTTTTATTTTTTATAAGATTTTGAAATTTTTATTGAAAAGTCAGCTTTTCAGAGAGGAGTAGGAAGAGGAGGAGGAGAGAGAGAGAGAGAGAGGGAGAAATCTTCCATTCGGTGATCCACTTCCCAAGTGGCTACAATGGCTGGAGCTGAGTTGATCTGAAGCCAGGAGTCAGGAGCTTCTTCTGGGTCTTCCACACAGATGCAGGATCCTAAGGCTTTGGGCTGTCCTTGACTGCTTTCCCAGGCCACAAGTGGGGAGCTGGGTGGGAAGTGGTAAAGCCAGGACACAAATCGATGCTCATATGAGATCCTAGAGCATGCACAGCAAGGACTAGCTGCTAAACTACTGCACTGGGCCCCTACATACTAGTTTTCTTAACCTGCTCCCTACCTCTGTAAACAGTCTCTTCATTAAGGTCTCTTTGACTCTTTCATCTGATCCTGTGTCACTCCCTCAATGTGCAGTCTTTGGTTGGGGGTTTGACTGTCCAGAGGCCCCAGGTTCTCTGGTCACCCGCCTGCTGCGGCAGCGGCTCTCAGAAGGAAGCTGCGTGGGCGCGGGGTGGCAGATGGGGCAGGGTGTGCGTCTTCTTGTCTGGGAGTTTTCAAAGACATCCAGTGGTCTCCGAGTGGGCACTGCACTCAGCCCCAAGCACCTCGGTTGGGTCCCGGAAAGGCTATTTCTCAGGCCAGCTGCATTCCAGCCATGGACTCAGAGCCGCTCACCTTCATCTTTCTACATCAAACCGAAAGACATGACACAACAGTTCTTGAAAACATACGATAATTCAAAACGGCTGAACTTTAAGAATCCGTTTGCACGCAATATTTATAACGGAAGAATACGCCTGATTAATTTAGGAAAGCGGGCCACACTAATTAAATTATAAATGACTGAAAATATACTCTTGCATCTGTTTAGGATAATATTTCATGGGCATCTACTGCTGCTGAACAATTTCCATGACAATAAACACAGAGACTTGTGATGTGATAGTTGCATAACTGTGGTTTTCTTCTGCTGCTTCTTGGAGGTGCGTGGCTGCCTGTGTGGTTTTCAATTCCTTTCCTTTTTTCCCCTCTAGGGGGAAGAAACAAATGTAAAACACACCAAAGCAGAGGGACAGAAATAGTCAATGTTCCGTTGTTGCCCATAAGCTGTGCATTTATTTGCCAGTTATCTGGCAAGCAGGCGGGTCCGGCTTCACAGGGACTGCGTAGCAATGTTTGCTAATGACCAGCAGAGGGCAGGCACAGCTTCCTAATATATCATGAATGCACCCAGGCCATCCACACAAAAAACACAGCAGTAGGACCTTCTGAGATCTAACTTGAAGCGTTTCTCCCAACCACAGTATAAATAATTGCCTTGATGGATGCAGACTCGCATGCGTCCTGCAGTCAGATGGCCTGTGTTAAGTCCTGGCTCTGCCACTTACTAGCTGTGCAATCCTGGACAGTTTATGTAACCTCTCTGGGTTTGCAGGCTCTACATTTCTGAGATGGGGATATTAATCACACCTCCTTCACATGCTCGTTGTAAACATTTTCTGAGTTAACATATGGAAAGAGCTCAGAATGGAGCCTAGCACATTTACCTGCAGTATTATTACTACTACAATTACACTAAAAATTCTTGTTCTTTCTTTTTGTGGCTCCAAGTGCAGTGCCCTGTAGGAAGGAAAGAAAAGGCCTTGGACAGTCTCAAGATATACCAGAAATCTGCATGATGAAGAAGGGCCCTTCAGAGACACCTGGGCTCCGGCAAAACAGGACAATGGAGTGAGAGAAGCAAAATCCGCCCGAAGCCTTGTTGTGTCTTCTCTAAAGACAGTGAGCTCGGGCCATGGGCAGGTCAGCAGGCATTGGGCACAAGAAGGGCCCAAGTCAAGGTGACAGCAAGACTCTGTTCTCTGCTGTGCTCAAGTGTGGCACAATTAACTCCAGCCTGGTGGGGCGCAGGGATCCTCCTGAACCCTGACGCTTAGCACCTCTTCTCAAAGGCCCTTACACAACCAGTGTGTCAGAGGCACAGCAAGCAGAGGCAGTGACACAGAAGTAAGTGGTGCTGTGTGGAGGATGGGGTCCACAGCTGGAAGAGGGGACGCTCTTGGGGAAGCATCAGGACCCTCTGAGAGTGACCCTGAGCAAACACTGGAAGCTTCGGGGCAGGATGCACCTTTCTGCCCTTGTACAGTAGCAGCTGCCAGCTATTGCGGTGAGATTACAGGGGTAGTCCCAAGGCCTAACCACGATGTCTCTTTGATGTCTCTTTCTGAAACCTTGGAGGATGAGCCTTCCCTGCCCACTTGGCGTCAACAGAGCCATGCAACTTTCCTCAGCTGACAAAATATCCAGAGATACAAAACTTGAAGAGCCCAATGGAACTGGGAGAGGCCAGTTATTACTGCAGTGTAACACAGCTGGTGCCAGAGCGAAGTGACAGATCTGGGGACCTAGGGCAAGTACTAGACTCCAAACCCTATGCTGGCCCCTGCCACTTGTCACCCTCCCTAGCATGGTGCTTGGCCCACAGCCAGTGCACTCTGGTGAAAAGCTAATGCTGGCCAGCCTGGTTACCACCAGCAGGAATGCTGCTGTCCTTGCTGCTCCGTGCATGGTTTCATCAAGAGCAAAGCTCAGTAGGACAAGAGAGGACGGACATTAGATAAGAGAGCAAACCTCCCCGCACCCTCCAAGCTTGCTTCCTGCAACTAATAGGTTTGGTAGGATGTTGTAAACCAGTTTTCAGGCTTGGCCATCTCCATGTCCTCCTAATCCTCCCGGCATCAAACCTCTGCCGCCATCACCTTGCCTCTGAGATCTCCCCAGCCACAGGTGTGTCTGCCTCCTGTTCTCTGGGCTCCAGCCAACCCACACCCCCTGTGCTGGGCTTCTGCATCTCCCCCTCTCTCTCCCAGGCCCTCCCAGCCTAGGGGACTTGAAAGCAGCTCGCAGCCTGCGAGGGGAGTTCTCGCAGAGCCTGTCCACTTTGCACGGCTCCTCCATCACATCCTGTCATTGGCACTTGTGGCTCGCCAGGCTGAGTTGGCCTTCTGCAATCCAGCCATCTTTCCCTGCCGCCTTTGAAGGGATCAAAAGAGCCCTGTGTATTTTTTTCTAATCTCTCTAATCCTCTTAACTATGCCTGTGAGGATGCAGGTATCATCACTACCATTTTTCAGATGAAGCGAAGGCCCAGACAGGGTTGGTGACAGACCCAAGGTCACCCCCACGGGCGGCCGGCCGGTGGCAAAGCTAGAGACAGACCTGAGACGGCCGGGTTCCCAGCCCTCAGCGTCCGTTCGACCCTGCCGTCGCGCTGAATTTCCCCTGTCGTTTTAATTGAATATCATGTTCTTCTCCACTTCCTGCCTGAAACAGGGCAACAGCTGCCACGGACGCGCCCGAGCCGCCTGGCGGTGCTTCAGTGGTGGGGTATAAAGTGCGCAAAGCCCTTCAGGATCAAAGGGCCCATCGGGCAGGCAGAGATCCGCGAAGGTAGACAAGGGATGCCCTGCCTCTCACATGACACCGTGCTGGGGACCGGGCTAAGAGGGAGAACAGCTTGGGGGGTGAGTACGGGAGCTGGGAGGAGGGCTACGTGAAGGGAAAAAGATCAGGGATGTCACCGATGCAAATATGACACAAAGAGAAAAAGCAGTGTGAAGGAGCAACGTGGTTGGTGAAAATCCCAGTGATTTGGCTTGATTGGGTTGTCCTGGGTTCAAGTTTTTTTTTTTCTTTTTCGAGGACAGTGCTATAGGATTTCCGGAGGGATTAATAGTGAGAAGGCCTGACAGTCGCTTTTCTCAGTTCCATCTGCCGCAGAGTAGCTGCAGACTGACATGGAGGAGGGGTTTTGGGCCAGCTGCCCCTTTCTGGGGTGTCTGGGCGAGGGGCAGTAGCCCAGCAAGACTGAGATTAAGTTGCTGGGTGATCACACAGTGAAAGGGGACCCACTGCCACCTGCCCTCCCTTGTGAGGGGGAAGGGCTTTTCCTGTGGCGAAGAAACACAGAAGGGCTGTGAGGGGGCAGCTTTGTGTGTGTGGCCGCCAGTCCTGCCCAGGGGAGCCCGTGGCCTTTGGTGGGGGCCAGCATCACCCCCTAGGCTTTACCGAGGCCTGTCTGCAGGTGGAGTGAGGATTGGCGCCACACTTCAGCGGGCCGAGGGCCCAGGAGCAGAGGGGGCATCTTGCCCTTGGAAATCTGAGCGCTTTGGTCCAGGTCAGGAGGAAATTGAAAAACTTCCCAAGCAAGACGTTGACTTCCCGAAGAGATAAAATGAAGCCCAGGGTCATAAATCTGAGCCAACACTAGGACCCAGAGGTCAGGCTGGGGGCCGAGGGGATCTACATGTGTTAGGAAAACAAATGCAAGGTGTCTGGGTGTCTGGGTGTCTGTGTGTGTGTGTGGGGGGGGGGGAGTGGCCCTGGGCCAGGCCACCAGGGAGCACAGCTCCCCATGAAGGCTCAGGGTTCCTGTGCCCACTGGGCCCCTGACAGGCAGATGTTCCCCAGAGGCCCAGGCAGAGGAGAGAGCTACTCGGGGCAGGCCACGTGAAGGGCTGGCAGCCTGCCATTTCTACCTTGAGAGCCCGAGTGTGAGCAGGAGGCCCCCTTGGGCCAGGTGCCCTGCTCCAGTGCCCAGAGGGGACCATCTGCCCACCTGTGCCTTGTGTCGGGCCACCGGGTGCCTGAGGAGGTAGGCGTCTGCCAGCCCTCTGTGGTCAGCACATGAGGGGCTGCAAGTGTGAAGGATGACACTGTCTAACCTGTGAAGCTGGGTCTGTGGGTCTGTCTCGTTTTTCAGGAAATGACCCCACTATAGGTAGCCTTTCCCAGGCTCCTTTTCATTTCAAAGTCTCCGTTACCCCCAAAGTTGTTGAGATTCTGCAGGAAGGTGTCTTTCGGCTCAGGGATGGACTTTATACTTTTCTCGCTGAACCTGTAAGATCTGAGTGGGAAGTGATTTCCAAGGACAAGACGTGTGCTCACTGGGGCATTTTATGCTTTCTGTTTCCATTTTAATCTCTATGCATTGCACACGAAGGAAGCAGAGCATCCTTCCATGAACTTGAAACTTGCTGCCTTCTGAGATGGCACTGACATCTTGGCTGAGACCTTTGACCTCTGAGGGTCTCAAGTTTGTCTCTCCATAATAGTGTTCTCATTTTACCCAGTAAGGAAATCATGAATTCTACCTGCAGCTGAAGGTCCCTGAGCCCCGTGTCGGAAAGATAGCAGAAGCTGAGAACATTCGTGTGGAATCAGCTTGGCAGAATCACAGACTCCCTCTGCACGCGTGTAGATGGGCAGGCATCCCTAGCTGTAGGCTAACGATGAAAGCAGAGCCCTCGTGGTGCGCCAGAGAACCGATGATCTTCTAGAGCAATCGATCCTAAAGGCCACCTCGGATTTTGGAAATGGGATGATGAGCAGTAGAAACCAGGACAAGAAGAGGTGCTGAGGCCAAGAAGGACAGGCACATTGCCATGGGTTTAGCAACTGCAGGTTCTAGTCTCAGCATGGCTTCAAGCCAATCCTCCCTTGTCTCTGCTCCATGGGTTCATCACAGTCTCTGAATTTGTCGTTAAACCAACCAACTACCAGAGGAATAACCACGCCACAGCACGCACAGCACACCCCAGCACACAGAGATGCTCATGCACGCAGCAAGCAAGGAGCATTGCCAATTGTGCTCAGCACATACCTGTTGCAACCGGAGCCAGGAACACTATTACGAACATAAAGGAAACACTACGCCCTGGAGCCTTCCGCACCCCAACCAGGCACTCATCCTTCTAGAACCCTCCTGACTGGGGGTTTAACTACTCCAGAAACTCCCTCACAAAGCCCGTGAAAGTGCTAACTATGAAAAAAATATTTATGCATGTATTTCAATTCTGCATAAACTTTTTCAAAGTTTCCTTTTAATATTTCCTCAGTGAAGTCAAATATTATTTGTATTTATGGGACTGACCTATTCTATTTGACACAACGTCCTCAGATTGTATTGTGGTGCCTGGCAGTATTTTTAAAAATTAATCAGTTTATTTATTTTGTGATACAGTTCCATAGGCTCTGGAATTTCCCCTCCTCCTTCTCCTGTATTTACTTTTTAAAGGTTAAACAATATTCCATTGACTGGATATACAACATATTCTTTCTGTGTTCGATCTCTGATGGTACTTAGGTCTTGGCTGTTGTGACAATGCTGCCCAATGAGTACTGAATATCTTTTTGAAATCCCACTTTTGATTCTTTCGGATCTATTCCCAGAAATAGGATTTGCTGTATCACATGGTAGGTCCGCTGTAATTTTTTCAAGGAATCTCCACTAGTTTCCACCATACTGTATCATCTTGCAAACTCATTAACAAGATATAAAGGTTTCCATTTCTCCATGTCCCTGTCAATATTTCTTAGTTTCTATTTTCTTGCTAGTAGCCACACTATCAAGTGGCCATACTCATAGGTTTGGTTTGCCTTTTCTGACGGTGTTGTTGAGTGTCTTTTCATATGTTTGCCAGCTATTTGTATACCTTTTTTAGATAAACAAATATTTAAGTTTCGGCAGATTTCATTGAATATGTTTTTGTTGTTGTTATTTAGTTGTATTCGGATTCTTTACATATCCTGGATATTACCCTGTTATCTAATACATGAGTTGGAAATATTTTCTCCCATCCAGTAGATTACCTTTTCAATTCTGTTGATTATTTCCTTTGCTATGCAGTTTTTTTTTTTTTTTTACGTTTATGTAGTCCTATTTGTCTATTTTTGCTTCTGTCAACTCTGCTTTTGGTGTCACAGCTAAGAAATACTGGCTATTCCAATTTCATTAAGTTTTTCTCCTGGATTATCTCCTAGAAATTTTCCAATTTAAGGTCTTATACTCAGGTCTGTAATTGAGTTAACTTCTGCACATAATGTAAGATGAGCCTGCCTTCATTGTTTCACTTATGAATAGCCAGTTTTGCCAGCACCATCTGTTAAAGTGACGCTCCTTTCCCTTAGTGTGAAGGCATGGCACCCTTGTCAAAGATCATCTGACTATAAACATGAGAGTTTCTGATCTCTCTTTTTGGTCTTCCTGGCTCTTTAGCTTTGTGCTGATGTCACACTGTTTTGATTACTATAGCCTTGTAAGATGTTTTAAAAAACAGAAAGTGTAAGATCTTAAGGTTTGTTTTTTGATTATTTGTATTCCTTGGGTCCTTATGAATTTTAGGATTTTTTCTACTGTTTCTACAAAAAGAATTTCATTGGTATTTTTTATGGAGATCACACTGAATCTGTAGATTGTTTCAATAAGTGTAGCCATTTTAATAATATTTAAGTCTTCTAATTCATGAAAATTTTAAGTGTGTGCCTTTTAAATTTTCTTTCAACAATATATTTTTTAAAGATTAATTTTTTTATTGGAAAGACAGATCAAATTTATGTAGAGGAGAGACAGACAGAAAGATATTCTATCTGCTGGTTCGCTCCCCAAGTGACTGCAACAGCCAGAGCTGAGCCAATCTGAATCCAGGAGCCAGGAGCTTCTTCCAGGTCTCCTATGCAGGTGCAGGGTCTCAAGATTTTGGGTTGTCCTCTACTGCTTTCTCAGGCCACAAGCAGGGGTCTGGAAGGAAAATGGAACATCTGGGATATGAACCAGAGCTCATATGGGATCCTGATGCTTGCAAGGCAAGGCTTTAACCATTGAGCCATCATACTGGGCCCAGCAATATTTTCTGTTTCTCAGTGTGTGAATCTTTTGCCTTCTGGGCCAAGTTT
Organism: Ochotona curzoniae; assembly: GCF_017591425.1. NCBI lineage: Eukaryota > Metazoa > Chordata > Mammalia > Lagomorpha > Ochotonidae > Ochotona > Ochotona curzoniae. Next base: position 17,529,681 of record NW_024465582.1, on the reverse strand, counting down.
ATTCCCAAGTATTTTATTATTTTTTTTCAAATGAGATTATAAATGAAATTGTTTTCTCAATTTGCTTTTTAAGTTGTTTATTGTTAGGGAGTAACTAATTTTGGGGTGTCAGTGTTGTATCCTAAAATTGTTGAATTTATTAGTTCAAATAATGTTTTGTATAGAAACTTCATGAAGATTTATATATATTATACATATGTAATATGTACATATGTACAAACAATAGTTTTTTATGTAATAATGTAAACATTAATTTTTTACTTTTTTTCCATTTTCAATGATTTTAATTTCCTATTCTTACCAAATCTTGAGCAATGCTGGTATTCCTTCTTTGACTTCTTGGTAGAATTCTTCAATAAAACCATCTAGTTCTGGGGTTCTCTATTAGGAGGGTTAGTGTTACTTATTACTTATTGAGTCTCACTTTTGATTACTTACTAATCATAATTTCAGATTTTCTGTTTCTTCATGATTCAGTCTTGGTAGGTTGTATATTTCTAGAAATTCATCTGTTCTATATTGTTCAGTTTGTTGAGGTACAGTTGTTCATGGAGATCTGTTTTAATTCTTTGTATTCCTCTCCCATCATTTGTAATATTTCATCTTTCATTTCTGGTTTTATTAATTTTCCTTATGATTATAAGGAAGCTGTTGAACTAGAAGGATACTGAGTGCTGTTGAGTCTTAAAATTTTTGGCCTCTCTAAAGAACACTGGAAAACATGCTAGACAAAGTGATATAAAGAAGAATACAATGAATATTTATCCAGCTCGGGAAATAAAATAGATGTAATAGATCAGCCTCTATGTAACCTTCCCCAAGTGCGTTTTACTTCTCAGAAGAACCTGTCATTCTGCCTTTGTGATGTTTATTCTCATACATTTCCTTAGGCTTTTTTATTTTATATGTGAATACTTGTGCATATATCATGATCACATACTCATATGTATGTCTATATATATATTATTTTGCCTGTTTTCAAATTTTGTTACTATTATCATTTTGCATTTATCAGTCTACAAGGAACTTTTTTTCCCTTTGAACATACTGTGAGATTCATCCTTGATGATGCACAGAACATTTGCTGATTTTCAACCCCTATAGTACCTGATTATGTAACAGTGCCAGTTTATTTACGGATTGTTGATAGACATTAGGTTGTTTCCAAGATTTTAACAAATAACATTTCTCCAAATCTATGTGCATATTGCCATGTGCACTTGTGTGACACTCTAACAGAAAACCACCTTGGGCATAGGGAGTACACATCCTCTCCTTGACTAAGTAATGCCACTTTCTCTCTAAGATAATTGAATCAAGGTATACTTGTATTAGCACAAGTGGTTCGGTATTCATTCTGTCATTTGGTAGTATCAGATATTTCAAGCCTGACTACGTTTCAGCATTGAGTGATACTTTACTAACAGTTCTCAGTTTCATTTTCTTGGTAATCATCATAGTAGTTCGTTTTGTTGATTATTTAGCAGGTATCTGTATTCCCTTCTTTGTGACTTGCTTCTTCACATTTGTTATCATCTTTAACTTTTAACAGGCATGGACTGTTTATCCCAAGAAAGTCATAGATTCCCTGATCAGATCTCATTACTGTGAATTGCATCCTGTGGACTTTTGACATGGCTCCCAGTTGTGCCACCAGGTTACATGAGAGAACACCCCCCCCTTTTTTTAACCCATTTGTTATGTCCATATTTTTTCATACCTGCCAGTGCGGGTGCAAAGCTGTGCATTCCAGAACCATACACTACTTGAGAGTGTTAAGTTTCCATCTAAGAGTTGAAGCTTGGGCGTCCCTACCACAGTTGTTGTTAAGTTGATACTGTCTCTCTCCAGGCGGCCACATGTGTCACCCAACCTGGAGAGGAATGAGCATGCACTGGAGGGAGGTTGTGTGTTCAAATCCTTCCCATGAAGCTTCATGGTATTACAATTCATGCTCAAACGAACTGGGTTTCATACGTACTCCTGGTGTTTCTCAAAGTGGAAAAATGTTGCTATGTATTTAGAGATGTGTCACAGGCGAAGGCAAATGAAATATGCTCAAGGTAGAATCTGAATGGCAACTTGGAGCGAAGTGCTTATTTAAGAAGGGTTGGTAATGAAGAGGCAAGGAGCTCTTGTGTTTATTCTGTTGTAACTCTTGTTACTGAAAACTAAGTGTGTCCACAAGGGATTTAAGTAAGTCAGGACACAAGTGGCAGTAGGCATGGGATAAATGGGTATTAACTGGCAAGTCTATTTAGACTTTATTTGTGTGAATTCATGCCATTGCCACTGTAGGTTGTTGCTCTAGCTACTGTCAGATTGGGTTGGTTTGCTTGCAAGGTGAAATGCTGGTTTCAACTGGTATGTTCAAAATGGCTACATCCTCTCTAAAGAAAACCAAATTCTCATTGCCAGCTCTCAAAGTGAAAAATAGCAACTGTGGCATTGAGGCTGAAATATATCAAAGACACAGAGGAAAGGCTCTTTTTTCCCCAGTTCCCAACCCTCCTCAAAAATATGTATGTACACACAAACATGCATACATGCACCAGTTCAGAAAACACCTACCGACAGGCAGGCTTCATTTTTATGATTTTAGTGCACCCTATTTCTGGTTTTAGTAGCAAGAACGGTCAAAAGTAAGAGATAAGAAGAAACAAGGACAATTTGACCTATCAGGCTTGAAATTCACAACAGAATGAACAAATATGCGGCAGTCTATGAAGCAACCAAAGCACCGTGACTATGTGAGACGGTCAGTGTGCAATGGCAGAAAGCAAGCTGCTGTAGAGGATGCTCCTGTGGATTCCCCATGAACTTCCCAAATGGAAACTCAGAGAGCATCCACACCTGTATGGTAATTTTAGTGTTCAGCCAACATCTTAAATGTAGCCTATAAAAGAAATACAGAAAAAATAGGACTTAGTGGGAAATGACGAGAAGACCATGGCAGGATTGGGCAAACTAGATCTCTGAACTGTGTGAGCCTTGACTCAACCAATGCATTTACAAATATTTATTTACTTTAATGCCTTTCTTATTGAAGTGATATTACTGCAAAGAGAACAGACTCAATGTAGCCCATTGTTGGCATTATCAATGCCAATGTGGTATGGGCAGTGTAATATTATATTTCCCTCTGTAATAATATTTTCCCCTCAATTTTCTCAACTACGAATTGGAAATAATCTACCTTGGAGGACTGTTGTCAGCATCAAGTAAAATAATATATTTAAAGCATGTAAAACGGTACCTGATATAGGATTAATAAGCAGCCAATAAGAAAAATAGAGAAAAACTGTAAGCACAGAGAAACTAAACAATAAAGACATCAGTACAAGAGATGTCACAAGGCAGTACATTATTAATTGCCAAACAAATGCTTCTCACCCCTGAATGTCAAAACCGAGGGCACAGAGCTCAGAGAGAGCCAAAAGAGTTTAGTTTCTCACACTTGCCAAGCACCTGCCTTTTGCACGTGTCTGAGAAGCTGCAAACTGGGTCCCTCTAGAGATACCATGGATCATGATGGGCTCTGGGGAAAGGCACAAAACTGCCCCTTAGCAACAGGCATGGTATCATGCAGTGCTGGAGAGTGCAGCTGTGGCACCAGACTGCCCAAGTTCAAAGCCTAGCACTGGCATTTGCTACTGGCAGGTCTTTGGACAAATGATAACAACCCTTGTAAGCCTCAGTGTCTGCAAAGTGGGAATATGACACAGGTTCATGGAGTGGCATGAGGCATCAGGTTGATGAGGGCTGAAGCATGTAGTGCCTAAATGCTCATGGCAGCGCACTTGGTATGCACAAATTGAATTGTTCATCTAAATCGGTTACTAAACCAGCTGATTCCCCCAGATGTCCAAGGGAAGAAATTCTATATTCACGTCCAATGTTCAGTCTTTCCTGTTGTTCAAAACTCTGTTCATCTACATTGAGAGAATCCTTGATCAGTTGTACAGATGAGGACGCTGAGTCCTGGGGAACGAATGTGACTTACCTAGAGTCATTCAGATGGCTAACAGCAAGGCTGGGAATGGCTTCCAGGTCTGCTTACACTCAGATTCAGGTTCTTTTCATATAGACTGCACACAGGGTTCCCTCTGGAAGGCTACTCATCCATCATCATTCTAGTGGAGACCTTTCATGCCATGTATTCCTGAGCTCCTGGGCTCAGCATTCTCAGCCTTCATCTACCTGATGAAACATCCAACATACTTGGACTCTCCACAAATTGCAAAATAGAACAAAAGGTGCCAACAGAGCCAGAGTATCGGCTTTGCGGTAGATGCATTGTGGAGCACCACGGAGAATGAGAGCCAAATGGGATTTCCAACTGACTCCCCCATGTGACACTGAGCCCCTTCTGCCCCAGGCATGTGGGGCATGAAGCAAAGGATTCCATGGGACAGATTATCCCAATCCTGAGAGGAAGAAGGCAAACAGTGCAGAGCAGAACATGCCAAGCTATTCTTTCACAGTTTACCCATCAGATAAGTCATTACACCTTCCCCAGCAGAGAGAGAGAGAGAGAGAGAGAGAGAGAGAGAGAGCAGACACCAGCAGTGTATGCCACAAGCCCCACCCCTTTTTAGAAATCAAGAGCAGGATATGGCTTTCCTCTCTTTTGTCATCCCTTTCTGAGTACTGCTGCCTTTGCTCTCTATCCTCTGATCCAACACTCAGCTGGGACCTGGGGCCACACTGCGATCTGCCTCTGCCCACACAATTCCTCTTCAACAGTGTCCTTGTTCTCTGAGCCCCCTTGGGCCAAAGACCCTCTGTTGTAATCCATCCAGGTGGCTGTACAAAATACCCTGGATCATATGGCTGTGATGACAGAACTATATTTCTCAAAGTCCTAGATGCTGACAGGCCCAATATCAAGACACCAGAGGTAATTGCCCACTTCCTCATGGATGGCATCTTCCTGCTGTTTCCTGACAATGGTAGAAGGGGCAAATAGGTGCCTTGGACCTCTTTTCTAAGGACATTAATTCTATTCATGAGGGCTCTGCATCTACTATCTGGTCACATCCCAAAGACTCCATCACTCTCTCTCTCTCTGTCTCTCTTTTTAAAGATGTATTTATTTATTTTTATTGGAAAGTCAGATATGTACAGAGAGGAGGAAAGACAGAGGAAGATCTTTCATCAGCTGATTCACTCCCCAAATGGCCACAATGGCCGGAGCTGATCTGATCTGAAACCAGGAGCCAGGAGCTTCTTCCAGGTCTCCTACATGGGTGCAGGATCCTAAGGCTTTGGGCCGACCTCGAGTGCTTTCCCAGGCCACAAGCAGGGAGCTGGATAGGAAGAGGGAACTGTTGAGATTAGAACCAGTGCCATATGGGGTCCCGGTGCAAGTAAGGTGAGGACTTTAGCCACTAGGCTACTGCACTGAGCTCTCCATCTCTTAAAAGAGCATCACACTATGGATTAAGTTTCAGCCTATGTATATGGAGGGGAGGAGGGAGGCATAAATGGTCAGATCATAGATATCACCTTTTTATCATCTGAGACTGGGTTCATATATCACCTTTGACACAAATCTCTTCCTTCCTTTCCTCATCCCCACCTTCAACAATTAGGACAGTTTGACTGGCAGCCCCTTCTTGGTGTTCGTCACTTTTACGCTGCAATCATTTAACCTCTTGAGGTTATACAATATTCAAAGCCATACACAAAACTCTGGATATAGTAGGTCTTCAAAAATTGTGTTGGATAAAGGATGATAAATACTCTTCCCAGGTGTAATACGTGCTATTAAGACAAGTGCTTGCCCTCGGCTCTTATTAAAGATCATCATTCCTTCCTTCACACTGTAAGTGCCAGCCGGTATGTGCCACTGTTTTAGGTATCACATAGATAGGTAGCTTGGACTCTTTTCTTTCCAGAATCCTAAAGCCTATTTGGAAAGATAATATGTATGTGTAAGAAACAATCAAGTGTGTACACAGGATTTATACAAATACTTCTCTGCCCTTATAACATTTTTAAAATTATAATTTATAAGGAAAAGTTGCCTCCATGTGCCACTTTGATGGCGTTTATAAGTGAGTCAGAGTGGACTCACCAGCCCTATGTGACAGATTAGTACATTGAGCTTGAAACCTGAGACACTTATCCAATACACCCAGCTGGTGAGTGACACAGCTAGAGCTTAAATCCAAGCACTTGGCTCCTAACCTAGTTTGTAATTTCATACTGGGGTGCAAAATGAAAATGATAAAATGGAGATTGTTGGGCTCTAGCAGGAAGGGAGAGCAGAGCTTGCACCTGCCAGTATCACCTTTGACTATGCCAAAAGGTCTGGTGTGGCTATGCTGGCTTCCTGAATCTCACCATATCCATGCTTTATTCAAAATCTGCCAGTAGATGAAACCCAGGTATTTCTGACAAATTATGGGGAAAGTTATAGGAAATTTTAGAGATGGAAAGAAGTATCAGGTAAGGTATATTAGCCAACTTAGTGGAAAGACACGCAGATGAAGGCCTATAATTTCCTTGCCTTTACAGGTTCCCACTAGACTCGTGCTCAAACTTCAATTCTATATGGAAATTCTTCATGTCAGAAATGTCTCTTGGCAAACTGAATGGGCAAATTAAAGCAAGAATGGCCAACAAATGGGGTTACAAGGCACTGTGATGAGATGGAAACCATTCAGATACATAACTAAACAAGTGATTGCAATTTCCCTTTTCTCTTTAGATTTTACTGGAAGGATATGCATCATTTCATTGTTCTGCCAGTCTTGTTATAGTTGCAATTATGCCCCCCCCAATACTTAAGTGTAGATCACTTGATTTGCATGTGTGAGTGTAAGTGGGCCCCAAGCTACATTTATGAACACTCTAAGCCACCTAAGGAGGGTATACCACAGAGGAAGAAATAGAAAAGATTCAGTTCATCTGAGAGTTGGTTAATTCGCATAGAGGACAGTTCACCATTTTTCTCTGGTGCAGTAGATGGTGTTGAGATGATTTTCTAGTGGTGACACATCCACCTTCACATGAAAGGAATATGAGACTCTCGGGAATCCACCAGCCCACCTTCTTCAGAAGGGCATGTTGAGCCTGGAGCTTCATTTTATCCTCTGCACCCCACACGTGGTGAGGAGCATGGGTAGTGATTCTGCTGGTCGAATGTTTGATGCATGTGCCTCAGGATAAACCTCATAAGCAACACACTTGTCAGATAGCCTAAAATATCCAGCAAGAGTGGGATGAATTATGAAATTCATGGGATCCACTTCTCTGGTTGTTGGGAAACCTGCTGTTCAGTGTCAGGATGGAGTCGTACGCCGTGAAACAGACAATGAAGTTTCCTTTCATTGTTGCTTCCACCACATGGCCAGATTATGAGGGAGAAGATTTGCAGTTCCATCTACCCCCAGTTGATAGAGACAATTGATGTTTCCATTGGATTAGGTCAACTGTGAGTGGCCAAAGCAATTTCAAGTCCTTTGCAACAGTTCTTAGCAAGCCCTCTCCCTTCCTAAACCGCCCCCCCCCCGGTGTTTCCACCTCCTTTCTTCCTCATTCCCTACTTCTAACAAATGATTCCTAATCAAAGGAAAAGGCAATGCACAAACTGACAATCTTAAACTGTGTTGATGTCAGAGCAGTGGGACAGAAATCCATCCTCAGCCATCTGAAAAGTTGGGTCTGGGAAGATCTAGAGTGCCCACGAGTGTGAGCCAGCACTCAGGACCAGAAAGCACAGGGAAGATGATGACACCAACAGAGCTTCCTAGTGACAAAGGTATATCAGAGGGAGCAGCCCGCCTAGCAACAAAGGAAGAAGAGCTTTCCTTCCTATGCAGAGCTCACATTTTATTTATTTATTTTTTTTTAACATTTGCATCTCATTTTATTTTTAGCAAAAGAATCAGCATTAGATACACTTTTTTTTTTTATTGTTGCTTACATTGTATTATGTAGTACAGTTTTATAGGCGCTGGGGATTCCCTCCACCCCTCCCATACCCCTCCCCCCATGGTGGATTCCTCCACCTTGTTGCATAACCATAGTTCAAGTTCAGTTGAGATTCATTGCTTGCAAACACATGCCTAGCATAAAGTTCAGCGTCTTATTGTCCAGATAAGTTCAGTGGCCTCTTGGGGAGACCTTCTATGGTCGGAAGATAGGTCTAACAGAGTAAAGATCCGGTCAGTTAAAAGCCCCAACAAGGCCTCAGTATCAATATACAACATTATGGAATTAATTGACATAGTAATGGGTAAACAATATGTTAAAAATAATGCAAGTTCGATTCTTCGAAACATCTGGGTTGAGACAGTATCAATGACAGGTTCAAAAAATAACAAACAACCAAACAAAAAATTACAGGTTAAATCAAGGCAAACAACAGCCTGGTACTGGCACAAAGACAGAAAGGAAGATCAATGGAATAGAATAGAAGCACCAAAAGGGAACCCACACAAATACAGCCAATTAATCTTTGACAAAAAGACCAATGACAACTCAAGCAAGTGGGAAGGCCTCTTTAATAAATGTTGTTGGGACAACTGGCTGATAGCCTGTAGAAACAAAAAGATAGACCCACATCTATCGCCATACACTAAGATCCAATCTACATGGATAAAAGACCTAAACCTACATCCAGAAACCTTCAAACTCTTGCAGGAAAATGTAGGAAATACCCTGCAAGACCTAGGAGTAGGTTCCGACTTTCTAAGAAGGACACCAAAAGCAATAGCAGTTGAGAACAGAATAAACAAATGGGACCTCATCAAACTAAGAAGCTTCTGTACAGCAAGGGAAACAATCAACAAAGTAAAAAAGCAACCCACAGAGTGGGAGAAGATCTTTGCACACGATATAGGCGATAGGGGGCTAATTTCCAGGATATACAAAGAACTTCAAAACAACCAAAAAACCAAAACAAACAAACCACTCAAGAAATGGGCACGGGAAATGGGCAAACATTTCACAAAGGAACAAGTCCAAATGGCAAACAAACATATGAAAAAATGTTCCAGCTCCCTAGCAATAAGGGAAATCCAAATTAAAACATTGATGAGGTACCACCTAACACCAGTAAGATTGGCCCACATAAACAAGAACACCAACGACGCTTGCTGGCGAGGATGTGGGGAAAAGGGAACCCTACTCCACTGCTGGTGGAGCTGCAAATTGGTACAGCCTTTATGGAAATCAGTCTGGAGGACACTCAAACAACTCAAAATCTGCATACCATATGACCCAGCAATAGCACTCCTAGGAATATATCCAAAACACCTGTTTTACGACAAACCAACATGCATCCCTATGTTCATTGCAGCACAATCAGTAATTGCAAAAACATGGAAGCAACCGAAATGCCCATCAGCAGAAGATTGGATAAGAAAGCTTTGGTTCATCTACTCCATGGAATACTACTCAGCTATTAAAAAAAACAAAATGCAGTTCTTTGTGGCTAAATGGGCAGAGCTCACATTTTAAACGTCTCTAGGGGGAAAGTGAGAGGCTCAGAGAGACGGCATTCCTGGGGTCAGAGGTAACACTAGGTTATCTGGACAGCTCACACACCTTGTGAGACAAAGATCCCTGAACAATGCAGGAAAATGGAGATAAAAGAAAAATGATCAAATGTGAAACATGATTTGACCCCTGTAATGATGCATTTGGCTCTGCCCCTTGCTGCTTAGCTTGGAAATGAATGACAACTTTCCACAACCTCTACTCTGCAACCTCCACTGCATTAGGCAGCTGCTTCTTCATTGACTATTGTCTCCCAACTCTCCAGTTTCTTTCTTTCCATCTTTAGGTTAAGCTATTCACTGTCTTGAAAACTGCCTGTCCCCCTTTTCTTTTCCAAAAGAGATTATAGAGTTTTCCTCTGATATCCTTCTCTCTGTGGGTCATAAGGAGATGCTGATCTCAAAGTCATTTCCCCTTGTCAGTGAGGGCACTGACAAGACAGTTTAGGGACAAAGACAATTCAGATCAATCCCTAAACTGTCTTATGTTTGGGAAGCTTCTCTTATGTACACCAACTTCATTTCACTATCATCACAAAAAAGGCAAAAAATTATCATCTTCAAGGAATCTAAGATCAGGGAAGCTACAAAGCTTGCCCAAGGACAAAAAACAAACACACAAAAACACTTAATAACAAATCAAATGCCTGAGGATCCAAATCAAGGGATGGGTCCAGTGTCCCAGCTGGTCTCAATGGAAACTGCATCTCATCTGCCTGTATCCTCAGCCCCCTCCCGCCAGCAGTGCAGGTTCCCTGGCACTCCCCGGCAGATGCTTAGAGGGATGTTCCCACAGTGCCATGCCTAAGAGCATTGCCAAGAATTAGAATCAGCAGTGAGCACTAAGCCCTGGCATAGGCCAGGAACTCAGTAAATGTTTATTCTTGAACTGTAACTTTAGTTCAGACTCTTTATGGGCTAGATGCACTATGGTAGGGTTGGCCAGGGAAACCGAGTGCTTTGCTCTCCCTGTTGTTCATTCTCCCTCTGATACTTCAGCCTTGAACATCACATCCTTCACCACATCAAATTAGTGTTTCTTTGGGTCTGAAACTGTTCCTCCATTTTCTCAGTCGTCCAGGTCTTTCTCGGATAATGCCATCATGGGCCACCCTATTTCTAGCCTTGTCCCAGAAGTCTATTCTCCTCAAATTTTCTCTCTTTGATAGGATTTAGAATTACCCAGCATGGCAGATATTTTACTTGTTTCTTCATGGGTTGTATTTCTCTGTAGGATATAAGCTCTTGAGGACAGAATTTTTGTCTGCTTTGCTCTCTGTAAATTTCTCAGCACCCAGAATAAGCCCTATCTTGTATTATTGCTCAAAATATATTATGATGAACAAACAGATGCACTTTTAGTTTCTGTGGCCATCCAGATTCAGGTTTCTATTGACTTCTAGATTCAAACAACTAATGTGCAAGCTGACTTCTGGAGCACAAAGTCAGTTCAAGAACGGGCTTTCTGGCCATGTTTTTGAGCGTTGGTGATGACGTGATTTTTATTGTCATTTAACCTAATCTCACCTAAGGTCAACTCTGGGCTATCCAAATGTTGACACAAACTCAAGGAGAGACTCATTAGACCCTCTTCCTCATTTTGAAACTTTGTTTGGACTACCTGGGGGCTTTGCTGAGTGGACAAGGAGTAGAGGAGGAGAGGGTAGCTGTAGTTCTGCAACTGTAAAAGAGAAAGAGGCACCCAGAAGGAGAGAACCAGCCTATCACCTGTGGGTGGCTAGAATTCGAGTCTATGTTAAAAATGTGTCCGCCATGACCCCCAGCAGTTGAAAACTGGGGGAGGGTGTCATCATAGGGCAGGAGTGTAAGGCACAGACAGAGCCGTGACAGAGCTGCGCTGTGTGTTCCAGCAGAAGCTCCGGCACAGAGAACTAGCTCAGAGCTCTGCTGCTGTCACGGAAGGCTCTGTGGAAGAGGTGCTCTGGGAGCTGCCCTTGAAACAGGATGGGAACTGTTACCCAGGAAGGAAGGGGATGAGAAGCCCAAGCTGAGCAGGGGAACTTGGTGCCACGTAACAGGGACCAGCATGCTACTGCAAAAGTCTGTGCTGGCAAATCTAAAAATACCTGCCTTCTCTCTGTTTTTTCTTTCCTTCTTGGTCTCTTGTCTTTTTTCACATTCTCCTTCCTACTTTCTTCCTCCTTTAATGATCCTTTCTACCAACCCTTGACCTTATTTTCTCATTCTGCCCTCTCCCCGACCCTGCCCAGCCCAGGGAATCTCTGACCAGCTGGTGGAGGGGTGGAGCAGGGCAGAGCTGGGGGGTGTGGAGTTTTACAGGGCTCCCTGCTGTTCAGGTACAGGTTGGCAGCAGTTCCAAAGGTCCCCCCCCCCCAACTCCCTTCCTTCAAATGCCAATTAACAGGTGTCAGCTATGCTGGTCCTGACTCAGAGACCCATGTCTGCATAACAACCCAACTGTTTTGGCCTTCCAGCCCATGAGCATAAATATCATGGTGTTTGAGCCCTTGGGGCCTGTGGAGTTTACAAGTATGCTGTCAAGATCTCTTCATTGGGCTAGTGCTTGAAGTGCTGCCAAGAAGCGAGGGGACTCCTGTGCTTTTATGTGCTCCCAAGCGCAGGCCGCCCTGGCTCCGGGAGGAGTCCTCTGGGGACCAAGTGTCGGTGTGAATCTCAAACAGCAAGCTGACATTCCGGTTGGGAGTGTGACAGTGCATGCCTGCGTGATGATGCCAGGGTGGCAGGTGACACAGGTCCAGTGCTCAGGGGGGAGGGTAACTGGAGTGGCTTCCAGTTACGTGTCCTCAGAGTTCTCAAGGATGAAATCAGGGTTGGGGGGAACAGTTATAAAATGATGTTACAAAATCCGGATGTCCCGATCACATTGAGATCGCTGAGATGGGGCATTTGCAGCACAGATGATTCCCAGTGTCCCTCCCCGCATTCCACTTGGGCTAAGTGAGGATTAGAGACTGCAAATCAGAGACACGGACCATTGTTCACCAGCTAAAACAAACACGTATGTGCGCATGCACACACACATACACACTCACAAAGTCAATCAGACACAGTTACAAATAGGGTGGGCATCCATGTGATATGCCTTAGACATCTCCAAGAGGAATCCCTCTGTCAGGTGCCCTCCCCTCCCCCAAGTGCTGCTCAGCCACTGAAGATCCTAACCCTGGGTAAACATCTGAAAACAGCGCGGCTGCCAGGGAGGAGAAAGAAGAGGCGAGGGCGGAATGGGGTGGGGTGGGGCATGGCGACAGGAAGAGCTCAAAAGATTCTCAAGTTGGGTGACTACCAAGGTTGGCTTGTCCCCGACTTCAGTTGGGCCCCAGCCTGGCGGGGCGATGGGGGTAGTGGAGGCAGCATTTCTTCTGTCTACCACCCACTCCAGGTTCTGCTCAGAGCTCCCATCTGGAAGATTTTGTTGGACATTTTGTAAGGTTGTTTCTGCGGCAGTGAAAGACGTAACACAGAACGTGGACACAGTTTGTCACAACTGCTTTGCGGTCTGTACAGCAAACTGGAGAAACCCTGATTAACAGTAGGGGTGGCGACTGTCACATGCCCCCGCAAGATCAGCCTGCCTATGTTTTCTTGTGTGATCGTTGCTCTGGAAATTTCAATGAAAAGAGAGAAGCTCAGTTCTAATTTCCTTCTGCTTAATGTCACATAAATCTGAAATTTCAATCTTATATATCTGTGGGGGAGCTAAATGAGAGGCAGCAAAGAAGAAAAAAAGACCAAATAGTTGGGTTTTGAACTTTTTGTTTCTTTTTGTGGCAACATCTAACCCACTGCTCCTTGAAGCCCTCCAATATGCCATTCCTCATTTTCTTGGTCTTGTACACATCCTAATTTAGTGAGAGGATGTCTTACACTATTCAAACATGTCTTTGGGTGTGTTTCATTTGTGCTGAATTTGATTGTATACACTTTGAGAGCAGGTGCAGGTGGTCTCCATGCCTCTGCTCTCCACCTGAATGAATTGTGTGTTCTGTCTGCACTTCTTACTCCATGGGCTGCTGGATGCTACTGATTGGAGGGAAAATAGAGCTCACAGAGAAGGGAGCTGTCCTGAATAATGCCCACCTGAGTCTTTAGAGAATCCCTAGGGAGACACGGCACTGTCCCTCAAATGTCAGCATTTGGACGAAGTTGCCTGCCTCTGAGTGAACGCCAAATCCTGCAGAAGTGAAATAGGAAGCTTTCAAAAGGATGAGATCAGTTCTCTCGAAAAGAAATCTGGTTGGATGAAGATAGAAAACAAATAGTTTCTCCCAACACGAGAAAGTAATTTATTTCTCTGCTCCACGGTGGCCCCAGACCACTGAGCAATCACAGCTGAAGGAGGAGTAGGCTTCAGAAGGCGGCTGGTGGGTTCATTTTTGTTGCACAGTGCTTGGCCCCAAGATGGCTAAAGGGAAGTGTTGGAGCCTTAAATCTTTGCCCCCTTTTTGGGGGAGGCTGCTCTGGGCAGACATTTCGCTGATCATAATCACTTTTATATGTAACTCTACCTTAATTCATTCGGTAGTATGAGCTACGGAAGCGCGGCACAGATTAGAGAGCTATGTCTGTAACTGACGAAATCTGCGCCTGGCGCGCATTTGTTGGGGGAAATTAAAAATAAAATGAAGCTCATCTGAAAAATGTGTGGACTGGAATTAGCCGTCTCCTGACTGATCACGCATGGAACTTGTCGGAGATGACCAAGACAGAAAAGTGAGACCTGGGCAGTGGCTTCCCAGGCCACATTGCCCGCCGGGCGGAATTTATAATGGATTGTCTTAGGAGACAGAGGGAGGCTAGCCTGTGCTCAGGTGTCGAGAAAGACTACTTCAGTTAAAAAACAAGAAAACCCCCCAAATATGTCTCAAAAATACATGACTCATTGTTGACTCCGTTAGATATTGAACGGCTTCACTTGGTGTGAAGGAACTCATCCAACAATCTGCTATCAACGCATGTTTGGCGGAAGCCAGTATCACCAAGCTAGGTCAATGGCACTCCTTCCTAGAGCTGATGTTGGGGTTCATGTTTGTACTCCTAACTATAAGGTACACATCCAAATGCACTGCAGTTTTCACAGCTTCTACTTGGAGTTTCAAACACCAGGGCTTATGTACACACATACATTCCCTCCCCACCATGACTTCTCTTCCTGTCCAGTACTGGCCTTAGTGTCCACTTTAATTTGATTTCCTCAAATGTGATTGCCCTGTACCAACAATTTTGGTTGCATAGAGGTTTGGCAAAGGGGAGTAACTTTTGTTGACTGTTCTTGGATCAAAGTGATCATGCCTTCCTTAAATTGTGTTGTTTGCATTTAAAAAGACACTTTTGGGGTTCTGTCAGTTCTGTTGATTGTACTGATAAGGAGAGCTGACAGGTTTTTCTGAGGTCAGTCATCCAGCAAGTGGCCTGGCTTGAACCCAGATCTCTGTGGCTTTGAGCCTTGCTCTGTATACCAGTAAACAAGAAGTCAGAATTCTCCCCTAACAGGGCAGGAGTGGCGGGATCCAAATTTTACTACAGCAGCAGGCATTTTAATTCTTAGTTCACTCCATCTCATCTCGAAACCCCCCAACTTCTTTTCCTGAAACAATTATGGAAAAGAAAATACACTTCAGATTTTCAAAGGTGATCACAATTAAACAATTTAGTTTTCATCCTCATCCTGGCTTCTCTGTCCTGGTATAAAGTCTAGTGAGATGTTTAACATGATAACAAAGATAATGAAGGTCAGCGTGTCCTTGACAGGTTGGTAATTCAGTGCTTTGCATTGTTCTCTAAAACAGTCACCTTTTTAGTGCTTTGGGAGAAAGGCACAAGTCCTGAACCGTATTTGCATTTCGGCCACTCTCAGTGAACACAGCCTTTAGCTCCTCATCCAGGGAGCTGCATTTCAACCGCTGTAGAAAGAAGGCCCTAGAGGGAGCTACCTCTTCCAAAACTCTGGCACCATGCCACTGTCTCATGCCTCACTGATTAGATATTGACCTTCACATCTGTGATTCAGGGGGCACTGCAGGTTTATAAGAAAGGAACGACATGAAGCCTGGATGCAAAAAATAGTCACGGCATTCCGACATGAATTGTGCCACCACTGTGTAGCCTGGAGGTGTGTGTGTGTGTGTGTGTGTGTGTGCGTGTGTGTGTGCGTGTGTGTGCACGCGCACGCGTGAAATAGTTCACTGGGGAGAGTTTAACGCACTCTTTAACAGTGTGTGGTCTTTGCAGCAGAAAAAGTAGGAGACATTTCTCAAACAGCACATCCCAGAGAACTTCTACGTCTCTACGATGCATTAATTGTGCCAGCGAGATGAAAGAGAATCCAATGTTTAAGAGATACCTACTGTGTGCCAGCCTCTGTGCTAGGCACAGTCTCAAGCCCTCTGAATCCTCATCACAACCCTCTGAAGCATTATGCTCTTTTTAGAAATGAGGAAATCGAAGCTAAGAGAGGTTAGGTTACGTGCCAAGCATTACATAACCCCTAGGGATCCTAAGATTCAAAGCCACGTGCACTGGACTCATAGAGTGAACTCTTTGTCCCCTGTTGAAATGTGACTGACCCTGAGAAAGGTGGCATGGGATACACTATCAGGCTTTATGTTTATTCTATCCTTTCTGAGAACAATACTTAAACATCCAGATTCCACAAAGGGGCAGAAAGATCTTAAGAAGAGAGGAAAGCGGTGACAAAAACACAAACAAGACACTTCTCAATTTTACATGGCACATATGGGAGACAAAGATGGAATTCCTGGCTCCTGGCTTTGGCCTAGACCAGCACTGACTTTTTTGGCCATTTTGGGGAGTGAATCAGTGGATGGAAGGTGTGTGTGTGTGTGTGTGTGTGTCCCTCTTTCTGTCAGTCATATTTCAAATAATGAATTGATCTTTATCTTTTTTTTTTTAGATTTTTTTTTAAATTTTTATTGGAAAGGTGGATCTACAGAGAGGAGAGACAGAGAGGAAGATCTTCCATCCGATGATTCACTCCCCAAGTGAGCTCAACGGCCGATGCTATGCCAATCTGAAGCCAGGACCCTCTTCCGGGTCTCCCACGCGGATACAGGGTCCCAAAGCTTTGGGCCGTTCTCGACTGCTTTCCCGGGCTACAGGCAGGGAGCTGGTTGGGAAGCGGGGCCACAGGGATTAGAACCAACGCCCATATGGGATCCCGGGCGTGCAAGGTGAGGACCTCAACCACTGCGCCATCACGCTGGGCCCACTTTTTTCTTTCTTTATTAAAAAGAATGTAAGAACCAGGAAGCCAAGGAATACAGTATGGAATTCCCAAAGTTTCTACTGCTCTTGGCACGTACACACACACACACACACACACACACACACACACACACACACACGCAATTAACCTGAACAATGGGTCATTGCTATTGTTTTTGAATAAAAAAACAATGCATTGGTGACTGTAAATTAATCATTGCTGGAGATGAGGTGACGGACAAAGGGATAAAGGTGCAGAAAGGGGGAAATAAACTCTAGGATATTTTCAGATTAACAATCAGACTTTTAGAAAATTCTGCTACTTTTTTTCTAAAGACATCTTTTACATGAAAGGACAGGTCTCTCAGGTGAAGGGGAAAAAGTTATATCAAGATTGAATAAAGAAAAGAAAGGCACATGTCTTTGAGTTTCTAGAAGTAACAGAATATAAAATACAAAGCAAGAACATTTTCAATTAAATCTTTTGACAGCTTCCCCTGGAAGTCAGAAGAAATAGAAAACCACATTCTCTGGAGTCCAAGCTCCTACTTCAAATCTCACACTCAGCATTGACTACCTGCAAGGTCTCACAGAAGTGTGTGTGTGTGTGTGTGTGTGTGTGTGTGTGTGTGTGTGTTACAGAGCCCTTATGACTCATAACTTCTACATCTATACAGGGGGTAGTGAAGAAAACTGGGTGAATTAGCCAGCATAGTACACATGATTGATGGTTGCATGTTAATTTTCTTCTGTCTTCCTTTCTCCTTTTCCTTCCTGGATAACACAGCTATTAGGCACTCTCCAGAGAAAACTTTCAGGAGTGAGACAGCAGTTTAGCAGTTCTTATGTTGCAGAAAGCTGATGACTATAGGAGAGTTAGGGGGAGGTGAAATGAGTGCATGAATCTTCAAAACTGAAAGAAAGAAAAGTACTCTACAAGAAAGGCTAAGTCCACCAAAATCAGGCCCTGCAAATGGAGCTCAAAGCCTGATATGAACTGGGTAGAGGTTATGCTGACTTGAGAGAACACACGGGAAAAAGTGCCTTCTTTTGCTATGGTCTGAAAGAATGTGAATAGTAAAAGAATGGTTCTTTTTCCCCCAATCTGGTTCAAAATCAACCATTTAGTCTTGACAACATTTGAATGGAAAATTTAATCACTTTTTGAATATCATCACAGTAAATTTTCTGTACAAATGTTTGATTTCGTCATGGGACATTTTGGATACTTGATGTCTTCCTAGAATTCTATTTTAGTTTATCAATGGGTTTTTCAGCTAAAACTCTTTGCCTTATCACAGTTTCTAAGCAGATGTTCTATAATTAATATGTGTATCAATATTTCATAATCTTCTTAGAGTTAATGTTACACAATACAATGGACAAGGTCAGTTTTACCCTTCTCTGTATTTTATGCTGTAGTCATGTACTTTGTTTTCATGTTGTATAAGAGGATAATTTTTAAAGTTTATGAAAAAGCAGGATTAAAGATAGGTTGATTTTGGTGCAAGGCAGTTTTAAAATCTATGCATATGTCAGGGCACACTTAAATGACAGACTGATGGACTTATGACTCCTCATGAAGGACTATACGATTGTAATAATATGGGGAAAATCAGTCAGGGGGTGGGAATTTGGCCAAGGAAGAATCCAAGACCCTGTGGAATTGTACCATAAAATTAAATAAAATAAATAAATAAATTTTAAAAAGTAAAATCTATGCATATTTGTTTTTTAATATGCATTGTCCATGAATTTTTGAAGGGCACTCACATATTAAACCATTTGATACTATTCCATTTGTTGTTGAGGCTCTTAATTTTCTTCTCTAGTTTTCTCTTTATTCTTCAGATTACATAATTTCTGTTGTTCTATCTTTAAATTTGATGGTTCCTTCTGTTGTCACCTCCATTTAGCTCTGAATCCAATTCAGGGTGACTTTTTTTTGTTTTTTCAGATACTACATGAGCTATTTTGTGTATGTGGCTTCTGTTTTCCTATTGAAGCATCCCATTTTAATGCCCCTAAAGATGGTTAACTTTTCTGCTTTTACACACAACTATTTTCAGTGAACTATTGCAAACTCTCTGGTGGCTTGTAACATCTCAGATCCATTCTCTTAGCCTTATATGGGGCCCTCAGGTTCTGCTAAGTGTATATATAGTTCAGGGATTTGAGCAGAGTTTATACACAGAATTTAGAGTGCTTCCCCTCCAGCTCTCCCTAGAATCTCCTTGCTTTCTTGTTGCCGAGTTTGCCCTGAATTCTCTGGTTCTATGAACCACCGCCTTTCAGCGTCTCTTTCAGAGTGTTTGCCACCCTATGTGGTATAGATTGCCAATTACCTCGGGAGAAAACTCACCTCATGCTGAGAGAATATCATAGCAGAAAGAATCAGAGATTTCTAACGGGTCATTGGAATACAACCATTCTGGACTACAAGAAATATTTGGGCCCTCAACCATTTTGTTTTAAGGAAAATATGCTTCCTCAGCTGCAGCCAAATCAACTTACTCATTGTTTCTGGGCCATGCCTGTGAGTCTGGGGCACACCAAGGAAAGCACAGAAGGAACGCCAAGATACGCCTACAGGCATCTGAGTAAAGCAGCATATGCGGAGGGCACCCAAACATCTATTTCTCCAAACAAATGTTGGGAGAATGGTGTTTGTTGTTTGTCTCCAAGATTTGAAGCTCCTTAGAGTAAGGTTCACATTTTCTTGTTTTATATTTTTCTCTACAGAACTTAGCATGACGTATTTTAGGGAAAATACTTCTTAAGATTTTTCTTGATCTTGGGATCATTTTCTTTTATTTCTATTTTTCATATTTGTTTATACTGTCTGCATTTCTTTTATCTTTTTTTAAAAACTTTTTCCTTGTCTATCTTCTTTGTATTTATTTCCATCTTCCAGTTCAACTCTATCATCACCCCTGCAGACACACATAGTCTTACAGTTGCAAACCTCACTGAAGAGGCAATGCATAAGATGATGGCCAGCTCATGTTGTCTAAGATCAAATAGCAAGTAAAGCTACTATCATGTTTGAAAATCCATCACTGTACTCATACTGGTGGCCTCTCGGATCTGTGGGTGGTTACCTCACATGGCAATAGGAATTTTACATGTGTAATGAAATACCTTAAAATGGGGTAATTATCTCAGAAGGTCCAGGTAGATTCTGTGGGAACATAAAGGCCCTCTGAATCTGGAACACAGACAGAAGTGTTCCTGTCAAAGGGATGTAGCTGGGAGAACAACGTACTTGGCCATTGCTGACTTTCAGTGTGAAAGGTGCATGAACCGAGAAACACAGGTACCCTCTAGAAGCAAAGAAAGAAGGAAAACAGTCGACTCCCTAGAGCCCTGGAAGGAGCACAATCTGCCACCACCTTGACTGAAAATGCCTCCGACATCTGACCTCCAGCACTGTAGGATAACTAATTATGGTGTTGGAAGCCACTAATTTCTTATAGTAGCAATTGGTAGGTAATTAATGCACCCATGTAACTTTTAGTCTTCTCTTCTGAGATTTGTCTAATTATACCAAACTGCCAACTTTTTCTGATTGGAATATGTCATAAACCAAGGGAGCCTTTGAATACACGATTTAGTTTTCAGAACTACATTAATTTCCTCCATGCTCTCTAAATCTTAATAACCTGTAAATGTGCTATCACCAGTGGGATCCAATTCTAATGCAGGAAGATGCATCAGCATGAAAGTATTGAAATTGCAGTTTTGAGTTTTCTGAATTAGCTATTCTCCTCTACTACTACAATTCTTAATATTCATGACTCAACATCTTGAGCAATGATAATAGTGTATCACTTTACTAACTGGTACAACATAATAAAGAGAACAGATGTTTAGCTGAATATTTTACCAGCACACACTAGATGAAAAATCTTATGCTGAATTCCTAAAAAGGACACACACACACATATATATATGTATATAGACACATTCTTTGCACATGGATGTAGGTAAGATCTAATGACTTTACCATTGCTGTTCAGGAAAACATGATAGACCAACTATACCAAAATAATCCAACTTGATTGTGAAGTGGTAGCAATGCTGATAAAAATGCCTTAGGAACTCTATTTCTTTTAATTCTATGTGTTACTGAATAAATATGTTTGCTGGTTGCTTTGTATAATTAGCTTTTTAGATTAATTTTTATTGACTTCATGGACAGCCAGCGAGTCAGACATAAGGAGGGAGAGAAAGTTACCACTCAGTGGTGCACTCCCTAAATGCCCCACTGAAGCAGGGCCAGGCCAAAGCTGGGGGTAGGAAACTCAGTCTAGGTCTGACACAAGAGTGGAAGCACTCACCTACTTAGCCATTATCATTATTTCCCCAAAGTCTGCTTTTGCAGGAAGTTACAGTCAGGAGTTGGAATCAGGTATCAATTCAATATACTGCACTGCACATGTTAGTCACTTCTTGACACAACTTTGCCCCATAGTTAAGAAAGGTTAACTGGTAGTTAGATAGACAATTCACATTAATAAATATGATTCTACTCATTAAGCTGGCTATATCACCTGCCTCACCAGGTGTAACAACCCTTAGCTACTTCTTACCTCTCAATTAAAATCCATCACATTTAGCATGGCCTGCCATAATTTCCTTCCATATCTTCTTCTCTAGCATTGTAAAAGCCAAAACTCTCTGGATCTATTGCCAAGAATCTTTAAATCACAAAGAACTAAGCCTTGTAGCCAGAAATGTATATTTAATTGTAGCTGTCACAATAGGAAAATCACCTAGAGAAATAAAAAGTGACAAGGAAACTAATTCTCACTTGTCATATTTGGGTTTCATAGATCAGATAAGACAACATGAATAATGGTCTGCTGAGTCACTTGGAAAGTAAAGACAGAGAGAATGCTTGAACACTGCTTTGGTGCCAAATCAGGGAATGCCAGGGGGTCATAGATGGTTACTAGAAATCCTGTCCTCAAGGTTGAGAAAGCCTGTCTCTGCTCAGGAGGAATCCGTGCATTGAGCCAAACACTCAGATTGGTCCAAATTGCTGTTGGGTTGTTAACCCAACCCCTGTATCCATCACAAACTCTGTAGAGGCCTTACTGCCCTCACACTCTCTCCTGGATATCCAAAACATTTCATCAAAAAATCATGCAGATTGTTCTGAAATTTTCCTCTTTTTTTTCCTCTGAGTCACTGGAGATATCAAAATGTACAGCTGCCATATAATTAGCTTGTTTTCTTTTAATGTAATTAATAGAAACAATATAACCGTCATTACTCCTGCAAAGACTACTATCATCTTAATACATTCAGTTCATCCCTCCATCAAAACAGGAATACTTTCCCCAATAGGGGCTTTGATCAAGGGTCTCTTCCTTCCTCTAACATCTTGTAAAGGATTCCTCTCTGTAATAAGTTTCTAGCTGCTTAAATCAGTATTGAGTGTGTCTAGGGGTTTTCCCTCATTTTACTACACATAAAGGGGATCTCTCTTTTCTTGGGATGTTTTTTGTACATCTTCATCTGCCATACAACCTGAAGTCTTGATTGTCTCATCTATCTCCACTTTAGAGTCCTTCAAGGTCCACTCTAACGCCATCTTATTTATAGTTCTCCCTTAATCTTCTACACCACATAGAAGTTGGTGTTCCCCTCTGTCTACTCCAATAGTTAGCTGCATCCCCATGGCATCATATCTACAGTGGGAGATATCTATATCTATATCTATATCTATATCTATATCTATATCTATATCTATATCTATATCTATCTATCTCGCTCAAATTCACTGATTGTCAGCGTACAGGTTTCCTTGTGAAGCATTTTTGCATATACTATGATATGTAACAGTAGATGTTTAAAAATAAAAGTGTCCATGAGTGTTTATTTCCTGGGTTACTCTGCTGTAAAATCACTCACACACACACACACAAACACACACACACACACACACACACACACACACACATTTTAATAGATACTTGCATTCTGGGAAAAAAATGACAATCCAAAGGAATAAGTTGGAGTCTTCAAAACATTCGTACCTGACATGATTTACAAAAGGTGAAGTATTCATCATCCTTCATACTTTAATGGCTTCTGGATATTTCCTTTCAAGCACTGGCCATCTTTACGAGAAGTCACCTTCAACATCTTTCTTAGTCACTATGTCACATGATGCCAGTTCCTAGAGTGGTAACTACAATACATCACTTTCTTAACTATCATTGGTTCCTCCCTTCCTTTGCTTTTATTTTGTTTATTCTGTGTCACTACCTCACTTTCACATGTCCCAGGGGAGCAAATCTTAATTAATCTTAAGTAACTATTTTGCTTTAGTTTACCTTGTCAGTGACTGGTTTAGAAAGGTGCATGAAGCCAGTATTTCCATGACATACAAGGGCAGAAGTACCTGAGGGTTTACATGTCCCTGAGCAATCCTTAGCCAATGGCTGACTGGCACAGAGAGTGAAAGCCCAGATCCACTGCCTTCACTTGGGATAAACTTAAAAACATTATTCACATCCCAGAGTTCTCTTACAGGATCAGGCTTCTGAAAGGGATTCCTTGTGGATAAAAAGACACACGGGAAAGGCGACTTCTCTTCTTTGAATGCCCAGATTGTCCATTCTGCCGGAACTCTGCCAGAAATTTACCAAATCCTATATAAACAGACTTGATGAGTTTGGGATTTTCAACAAGACAGTGAGCAAACTGGGTTTCATCTTTTCTTGAAAAGAGTATTCTACAAGTCAAATCATGGTGTAAACAAAATTTTAAGATACACCACTAAAAAGACAAGCAAATTAATGACATTACATTTTGTTCACTCATTAAGTTAGCTGTTAATTAATAAGCCCCCTTCAGTTGTGTTCACTTGTGACAACAAAAAATTAAAAGACTTCCCTGAGGAATTACGATAAATCATTTGGAATCAATTATATCAACATTTTTTATTTTAATATACTTTTTCCTGGGATAATGAATGGGGACTTGTTAAATATAGTATTAAGACATTTGATACATTTTTGCAGGCTTTATTTTTATTAAGGCATTTAATATATTGTTTGGGATAATATTTTCAGTCCTCTTTAATTAACTTGAATAATCATTGTTGAGATTTAATTTCTCCTAGTAAGCACAATGCAGGAGACACCCTGTTGCATGAGTATAGCATAAACAACTAGACAATGTGACAGTGATTGATTCTTATTTCTTGGGGGATTAGAAGGGGATAAAGGAGGTAAAATTTGTGCTGATGGATCTCAGATGAATCATCAGATTTGGTCCATATGTCACAGTAGTTCCCTTTCTCTTCCCAGAATTGCTCTTGGTACTAACTTTGGAACAGTAGAAAGCAGCTGAACTTTGGAAAGTCTGCACGTCATTAGTGTCAGCGATGCACAGCATCAGGAATCATCACATGAGTGCAGCCTATGCCAGGCTGGCACTCCTTCTGAGCAAACCAAGCAGAGGCGGGCAGAGTCACAGTCACGGTTCCCTCCCTCCTATAGCCTTCCTCAGGGGCATCTCATTAGTTAGTATGGAAAGTCTGGACTCCAGTGACTTCTTGCATTGGCTGGGCATAGTGATTCCTCTCCATGCTGCCTCCATGACGCAAGCAAACAGAAGCTACTTTTGTTCCATTTGAGCCCCACGCTCTGGAAAGTCACAAATTCCTTCCCAGAGGGCTGGCTCTTGGAACGGTACAGCCCCCACAGCTGAGGTCTTTCTGGCCAAGTGCCTTGTCAGAAACCTCACAGGAGTGAGCAAGAGGATGTGTGGGTACAAACCACTGGTATGGGTCTGTGATTATGATTCTACTTTTGGTCAGGATCATCTCCAAATTGCATATTAGGAATACAGATTATGTTGGGGCTACTGGTCATGGCGGAGGAGGCTTACACCTTTCTATTCAAGGCAGGTGTATCAGAGCTTACATCTCCAAATTTTTATTGCTTTTCCCAGTGAATTGGAGATAGGATGGATGTGGACTGAAATCTTACATGCCTGGAAAATCAGAAGAAACTCAATTTCAGTTTGCCTGCATTGCAACTCCTTCCCACTTATGATTTCTTGTATTAAGGCAGTTTTCCTAGCTTCATATTGTGAAATGAAGACTTGTAAGGAAGCAGAGGAAGGTGTATGATGGATACGGAAGGTGAAAAGCCAAGCGGGGATGCCATCCATGAAAGATTCCACAACACAGGTTGTTTAAGCCTGATTCTCTAAGAAAACCCTGGTGTGTGTGAATGACTTTCCTGAGTTTATCCCAAGCCGAGGCAGTGGACTGGGCTTTCACTCTCTGTGCCAGTCAGCCATTGGCTAAGGGTTGCTCAGGGACATATAAACCCTCAGGCAGCTTTCACTTGCAAAGGGGTAGCGGATGTCCCTTGAGGAAGTCACAAATGTAAAGAGAGATACAAAATCTCCCAGAAGAAACCAAGACAACTGCACACAAAATGGTACCATGGACCTCACAGGGATCTGAGAAGAGCAGGTTCTACCACTCCTGGTCAATGAAGGTGATCCCTTAGCCAATGATTTTTCTACAGATTTCAAGACCCATCCCAGGAATCATTCACAACTATTATGTTGCTTATGGCAACTGTTGGACTAATCAAGCACATTTTATGAATAATTAATCTGCAAAAGATGCTGAATTCAGTGCTCATGCTATTACTGACAATCCATTTGAAGATAGTGTGGCTACAGATTTGATTTCCATATGTATGTAGATACACACTGATACTCGCACACAAACATACACACACACAACAGCCAGGCAAAAGCCAAGCCAGTAGGAAAAACATTGGACAGCAAGTTAGGATACAATGATTCTGACATGGGGACTTCTACCTGCCCATGAGGCTTTCCTCAGGCCCTTAGGTCTTCATATTTGTGCACTTCAGCTAAGTACCTACAGATATGGCATATAAAGTCTCCAACTTTAGAAACTTTACTGACTGTGGTTTATTATGAAGGAGAGGAGAGGTACAGCTTTAGCTCTTGTTTTCCCACTGTGCTCAGGCAATATGTATTCACATTGATGTTATGCTGTATATCCAAGCTTTAAGTGGATTTATGCACCACTCAGATGGAAGACACATGTGAAATGATTATTAAGGGATAAGAGTAGGAGACAGAAACAAAAAGTATTGTGGGCATTTATTAATTCATAAGGCATGTGTTCAGGATGTATGGCATGTGAAAACTATAGAGTTGGGTAGAGGAAATGCAGGGGAAGCAGAGTTTTGGCTTTTATGGAAGTCACAGATTGGTTTCTAGATCACTCCAGTAAACTAGAGAAAATAGTGAAGGTGAATTGGTCTTCACTGAAGTAAATCCTACTGAAAATATCTCAATATTAGATGTTCACCTTCTATTCCCATTCCAGGCATTTAGTTCACCTTCTTTCCAAAGGAAAACAGTAAAGGAGTCTGATTCAGCATACCAGATTTCCGGTTTCCTTTCAGTGGCCACAAGACCAATCTGTAGCTCAGTCACCACCTTTGTTCATACTTGCCCTACTTTCCTTAGGCAATTTTTATGAGACTATAAATGTACTTAGGGCAAAAGTGTGCAAATGCTATATAGCATGAGGTGATGGTCTCATTTCATTTCAATAATAACACCATCCATCTGTTTGAAGTTGCTTCTTCTCCCTCAAAGGGATACAACTCGAATTTGTTAACATTTTAAAAATTTGTTTTGCAAATGGATTTCCCCCTGCAGAACATGAAATTGTCTGATGCACTTTGAAAAAAAATCAACTAATTATTCATCAAATTGCTTTATGGCTTTGTATATTTTCATTGTGTTGCAACTCAGAAAATGTTGAGATAAATTTCTCTGGGATGAGGAGAGATAGGATAAGTTTATTTAATAAGCACTAGTGAAAAAATATTCAAAATATTTCCTTTCTGTTTTACAAAAGAATGATGCTGTACATATTGCTGAATATAAAAGATCCATCAGATGCCCATGCTTAATAAATCAACTGAATGTTTACTAAATAAACCCTTATTCTGAAAAATTATGAAACAAGAAAGACTCAAAGAAGCTCAAATTTGACAATTCAGACAATTGGAAAATAAAGCTAATGGTAAAGAATGTGAACAAGGCCATTTATAATTAAACTCAACCCACTTCATTTGTTCTTTATCCATTCATTCATTCTTGCAGCATTCATTGGGGGCTGAGAATGTGCAAAGCACTATGCTAGGTGCTAAACAGAATGCCAGGCTCTTACAGAAATTTCCCATCCCTTGTGGACTGGGCTGTGATTGAAAACACAGAGCAGAGGGGAACATCAAAACACAGTAACATTGAACTGAACAAAAGCATCTCTGAGAGGACACCTTTCAATATCAAGTTAACGGCTCTTCCTAGTTGTACATCTGGTACCCTTCAAAAGATTCTTCTCATGGCTGTTGAGGCCACTTGCATCCTCTCTCCCCACAATGGTGCACAAAGGCCATCTTTGTTTTCTTCTGAGTGAACTCAGAGGCAAGCCCAGGGAACAGTGAAACACCCAGAGGGAAATGAGGTGTCTCTGGGAGCAGACTTCTTCTTTGGCACCCATTTATTGAGATCAATGGGACTGAGTCACCAATGGATGAAACCAATGCTTGTTTTCTCTGCCTTCCCGGAGTCACTCACTGAGTCAGTGGGTAAACTGGGATTAGAACCGAGCCTTGTCCTACAGAGGCTGAGCAGTTCTACTATATTTATCCAGGGTCTCATGATTCTTAGTGCTTTTTGCTCTGCCCTTTAATTTGCACTGTTTCTGCTGTAATATCTAAACGGGAAGTTGCCAGCTAAAATGGTCATTATCCGAGAAATCTACTTAAACATGTTTATAAGGTCAAATGAAGTGGACAGGGGTAAGTTAGACAGAAAACAACAAAACCTTTGGTTCAGCACAGCCAGTTTGACTGAAACTAAAAAGAGAGGTGTTTTATTACTAAATTCGCACATAGTGGAAAAAGACAACCTAAACAAAACTATATTTGAATGAGGGGATGAACAGTTAAAGTACTAAACCAAAAAATAATACCAGTGAAGAAGCTAGAAAATAGATACGATGTATTTTAATTCAGTTGGTTGAAAATCATTATTTTAGGCATCGTGTTAAGTCACTTTCTATTCCAGTTTTAAAAATACTATTTGCACTAAAGATGATCTTCGGTGAATCATACAGAAATGAGAGAATCAGTGGTTGGTGAGAAACCTATCTCTTGGAGCCCAAGTTGGATTCCAGACATTGAAGGGTAGCTATCACCTCCAATCTACATCTCAGAGTTCTGAGACAACTACCTCATCTGCGACTCTGAGGCTCTTCCCACCCATTCTTAAACACCAAAGAGGAAGGAAGAAGAGGAGGAAGAGAAACTGTTTTCATAATCCTAGTTTCTAAAAAACAGAATGAGTTCACAAGACTCAGGTGTTTAAGAGGAGTGTGACATTTAGAATGCTTCCCACTTACTTGGCCTGGACTCAGATACACGAAGACTGAGCAATGAAACAGATTATATGGAACTGAAAGAAATTCAGCAGGATTTTCATTGGAAAATTTGGTGCATATGGGTATGATGTGTTTAAATCATAAACAATATTTCTTTTTGATTCTGAATGGAATTAATTTAATAATCTCCTTTTCATGCACATTTTATTTAGAAATAGTCTTCCCAGAGCTTGACTTGGTACCATGTAAGCTGGAAATGCAGACAATTTTTATTTTAAAGATTTATTTGTTCTTATTGGAATGACAGATATACAGAGAGGAGGAGAGACAGAGAGGAAGATCTTCCATTTGATGGTTCACTCCCCAAGCAGCCACAATGGCTGGAGCTGAGCCAATCGGAAGCCAGGAGTCAGAAGCTTTTTTCCAGGTCACCCATGTGAGTGCAGATTCCCAAAGCTTTGGGCTGTCCTCGACTGCCTTCCCAGGCCACAGGCAGGGAGTTGGATGGGAAGTGGGACTGCTGGGATTAGAACCAGTGCCCAAATGGGATCCTGGCACATTCAAGGCAAGGACTTTAACCACTACTCTATCTCGCCAGGCCCATGCAGACAATTTTATTCTTCTATTCGATCATGAAATTCTCTTTGACTCTTGTTTACTCACCCGACCCTTGACTTCAATTGTAATAAGAAGATCCCTGCTCTAAGAAAGAAATGGGGAGAATAAAGAATGAAGGGCATTGGGTAAGAGTAAGGGAGATGGGGAAGGTAGGAAGAAGGAAGACATAGAGCTCACTGAAGAATCATAAGGAGAGTATGAGCACAGCAGGTGAAAGTCACATTTATATTTGGGATCAAGGGATCCTCCTGGAGCTGTTCCAATCCACTAGTTAAGTGGGACTATTGGATAAATGTAGCTGGCACAGTGTAGTCCTTCAAGATGAGCTCAAGCTGGGAGAGTTGAATAACCAAGATGAGTAGTCTGGTTGCTCTGTGTACTCTCACATGGCAGTCAGTTAGATGCAATCGCAAGAAGAGACACAGGAGAGGCTCAGGAAAAAGCTCATTATACCCATAAGCCACACAGACAGGACCATGCAGAAGACAGGGTAAGCAGTTAACTTTAGCCAAAGCCTTTACTGCAGTTTCCCCAGTAAAGGGGAGAAAGAACAAAGAAGTTTCAATGAGTGAGAAGAGACAGAAGAGCACAAAAGAGGTGATATGTAGCAAAACTCTGCCAACTGATCTCTCCTTATCTTTTCTGGAAACAAGTTCTTCTGTTTGTGTCTAACATTGCTGACTACTCCCTCAAAAATCAGGTTGACTGAAAACATAAATAGATTAAAGCAGGTTCAGATATGCCCCTGTTTAAGTATGTTTATGACAGATCCATAGAGACGTGCTTATTGCCAGACAGTTTAGGGATGTTGCTGCGTGTAGATGATTGTGACCTGCTAGCTGCCTGCCCCCTTTTCTCCCAAACCTTACATGTCTTAGAAGATGCAATGAACCAGCCTTGGATCCCACATTTGCCAGTACCTGGCCCGTGAAGTGTGAACTGAAGTTCTATGAGTAGCCACCCAAGAGGACAGACTTAATGGGATCTGCCTCTTTTTCCTCCATCTTCTTCTGTTATCTAGGCCTAGGTATCTTGAGGTCATTGAGCCAAAGGCATTAGCTCAGACTCTTTTGAAAGGTGGGAGAAACAAAATCCTAATTTGTGTAAACCTTATTGGAGGGATTGTTGTTCCCAACTGAACACATCTCCTGATCCAGATACCAGAGCGATTAGCCATGCCTTTCCACAAACACCTTTAGTGTCATGCCTAGTAATAGAATAATGGCCCATATTTCCAGAAATTTGCAGGTCTAGCTGAGAATTTGATTTTTCATATTAGAGAAAAACCAAATGGTCAATATAGTTTACTTCATATATTTCAAGTAACTTCTTGCCATCTTTTCTTGATTACTATTTAAGTTTTACTGAACAGACATAATATTGCTAATAAAAGTCACCTAATTCCCAACCTTAAATCCAGGCTGTGGAAATTATACAGTAACCACAAGTTTCCAGGAGAGAACAATTCCTTTTCTCATTGGCAGGTGAGATTATTCTCATTAGTATGTTAAAAAATGAGTTCAGGATAGTTCTGGAAATGATGTCATATAATATATATCTGCCCAAACACCAAACAGGATTTGAGTCTGGTCTAATTCTAAATAGAAAACATACAATTTTTGCCTTACATTTAAGTATTTCAATAATGGAAATGGACATTTTTTACATTAAAGATTGATTTATCATTTATTTTGAAAGAGTTTCAGAGAGGAAGAAAGAGAGGAAGAAAAGGACAAAGGGAGGGAGGGATAGAGGAAGGGAGAAAAGAGGAGAATCAGAGAGAGAGAGAAATACACATTTTCTTTCTCCTAATGCACTCTGCAGATGGCCACAATGGCTAGCACTAAACCAGACTGAAGCCAGGAACCAGGAACCAGGAACCAGGAACCAGGAACTTCATTTGTGTCTCTCACACTGGTTTCAGGGCCATCCTCTGCTGCTGTTCCCGGGCTGTAAGCAGGGAGCTACACTCAAAGTGGAACAGCTGGAACATGAACCTGTGCCAAGCTGGTATACTGGTATCTCAGGCATCAGCCTTGCCCACTATACCACAATGCCAGCCCGAGACACTACATTTTTAAGTGCAGAAAATTCAACCAGTGCTTCTTTCTATAAACATTCTTTAAAGATCCAACATCATTTTCATCCCCTAATTGTTATTATGAGACAATAAATCTCTTGTGCAGAAATAGGGCAGATTTAAGTACACAGCATATGTAGTCCACGTGTTCTAGTAAATCCATAAAAATGTTTCATTTATGTTTTGATGAAAGGCACAACAATTTTCCAAAAACATTAATCACTTACATTAGAAATATAGAGTTAATACTGGAACAGGTCTTTGTAAATATCTGTCAAAGAAACATTTATTCATTCAATAAGTATTTAATGAAATGCTACAATGCTGGAAATTTAAGCACCACATCACCCTCTGGCTAGAGAGGCACTGGTGTATGATAATGTGAAAGATATTAAAAGTTTTCTAAACTAAAATAGAAGAAAAGTTATTTCAGGGTCCAAAGGATGTCTTAAAAAGAGAGAGAAGACTCTTCAGTCTGTTATCATCTGCAGACACCCCTGAGATTTTGAGGCTCTTTTTAAAAAAAATTTTTTTTTTATTGGAAAGTCAGATATACAGAGAGGAGGAGAGACAGAGAGGAAGATCTTCCATCCGATGATTCACTCCCCAAGTCACAGCAATAGCTAGTGCTGCGTCATTCCAAAGCCAGGAGCCTGGAGCTTCCTCCAGGTCTCCCATGTGGGTGCAGGGTTCCCAAGGCCTTGTGCCGTCCTCGACTGCTTTCCCAGGCCACAAGCAGGGAGCTGGATGGGATGCGGGATCGCTGAGATTAGAACCAGTGCTCATATGGGATCATGGAGCATTCTAGGCAAGGACTCTAGTTGCTAGCCCACAAGCCAGGCCCAATTTTGAGATTCTTAAGAGCAAAATAACATAATCCTGTTGAAACCATCTTAAATACATTTTGCATCTCAGGATGGGAAGTGTATTCAGGACTTGCCACATCAGGAACTACCAGAACCTTCATCCCTCTAGAGCTGCATGGATTCTTGTTCTGCCTACATTTTTGCCTCATTCAGTTGCTCCCTTGCTGAAGCTCAAGCATCTCTGTTTCTCCTTGTACACAGGCTGTCCAAAGCCCAGCTTCACATTGTTGTCTGGCTCAAAAGTTCAGTTGGTTCTGGACAGTGTCTGAGACTCTCAATCTTACATTCTGGGGAGAAAAGAATTGATTGATTCGGCCTGGAGTGGGTTTCTGCCAATGTTCTAATCAGTTTGACAATGAGCAAAAAATTCCATAATGAACATGGGCCTTAGCAGCCTACCCCAAGGTAGAGGAATTCTCCAAGATGGGGAACATGTGCTGGGTACACAAACCCAAGCTTTCCTTCCCTTGAGCTGAATGGAGAACATGTTCACAGTGCAACCCTAACTCTCACTTCATTTAGCAGAAAATTCACCAGGACAAACACATTGCTCTCTTTCAGCTGGAAGAAAATGGGCTGGAACTCGCAGGAGTCTAGATCACTGTGGAGGAGATAGTCACAGCCTGGGTCTCTGTGCACATTGGCTGTTCCTGCTGCTGCCCCATGGCTCCCAGGGGTAGTCCTGCTTAGTGTTCTAAGGCAAATAGCTTCACTGAGCATGACAGAGCCATGGCCTTTTTCTTGTTAGAGGAGTTAGGAGACACACACAGGATGGGCGTTGTGATGTAACAGTTAAGCGGCTGCTTGAGATTTCCACGGAGGCGCCTAGGTGCCAGTCCTACCACAGCTCCCAATCCATCATGTGGCTAATGCACATCCCTAAAAGGCAGTACATGAAGGCTCAAGTACTTGGCCCCTGCCACCCACATGGGAGACCCAGATGGAGTTCCTGTCTCCTGGCTTTAGGCTGGCCTATCCCTGGCTGTTGTAGACATTTGAGAAATGTACCAGCGGATGAAAGATAATCTCTTTCTCTCTCCCTTTGCCTTTCAAATAAATATAAACTGAGAGAGAGAGAAAGAGAGAGACAGAGAGAGAGAGAGAGATGATCTCACACAGTCTCAGCTGCATTCCTTTTAATTCTAGGTACTTCTTCTCTGGGAGTTTCTTTGTACCCTTGTATAGTTCTTCAGCCTGATTTTTCTCTTGAGACTGTCACCCAGCATGGTAATCGGTGTCTTCATTGCACTGGTTTAGAAATGCTCAATCCTCAAAAACATCCTCTCAACTGAAGACAAAACCAAGAATGCCTGAATTGCCCCCTATTCATGTTCAAACACCAACCTACATCTACTTCCATGTGTCCAGTACAATTTTTTGGGGTCAGCTCTATGCCTAGTCTCAGCCCCTTCCTCTTCATGAATCAAGGTAACTCATCCTGGTGACATGGTGACACACTTTTCCTCTTAGGTCGCCATTTCCTGGTCAGGAAATTATGTCCAATTTTTCCCCTGACTGCTCCGATTCTTGCCCTCTACTCTCACTGAAAGATTACAAAGCTAATGCTTTTTTAAAAGATAGGTAAAAACACAGTTTTTAAAATATTTCCCTGACATAAGAAATATTGAATTCTTCTGTTCTCCAGAGATGATGTTAGGCTAGCATGTACCCATTCTCATGAATTAATAGCAACCAAGAGCTCAGATTTTCTCAGTGGATAAACTTGGCAAAACAAAACTAATATAGGCTTTGTCTCTGCTTACAACAATTACATGAATGAAGCAATAATGAGAGGAAAATAGCATTGCTCCCATTTCAACAATGAGTGAATTAAGGACTGAAAGAACTAGCTTTGTGATTCCATCACAACTCTCCAAAACCAACCCTGTCCTAACCTATGGAATGATGGTATTGAGCCGTCAGTTCCATAAGGTCCCATCCAGCATTAACTTTTCACTTTAAATTCAATAATTAACTAAGTTTTCCCAACACAATCCCATTTTAGTGATAAGGCTGAGGCTAAGGATTCAGACTCTCCTACTCCAGGTTCTTTGATGGAGAGTAGGGACATGCCTTGTGATGGAACAAAAACAGGATGTTCCAACTTCACAGAGTCTGAAGTTGCTGAATTAGAGGTTCTGTTTCTAAGATTGTGACAATACCCAGAGTGAATTATAGAAGACAGTGTAAATAATTCTGGAGGTGAAGTTCAACTTTCATTGGCAGAATCTTAGCAACAAGTGGAATATTTGAAATAGAACATCAAAAAAAAGTTTATCTTTCAAGCTGTAAAATGGTCATGTTGAAAAATTCCATCCATTTTCCAGCCAGCGACCCAAATAAAGCTACAAATGCAGGTGGACCCAGAGTAATTTTTCAAAATGGAAAGGTTTTTATACAAGAAATAGAGTTTTCACAAAGATCTTCTCTGGATCATGGCTTGTTGCCTGTGCCAGATTTAGCTTGCGTGTCAGAGGCAAAGCACTCTGAGCTTAGCATGGGCTGTTGAAATTCCACCCTCAAGCCTGGGCCTCAACTGCAATGGGAGCTTGCCCACAGGGACCCTGGGGTCCAATCGCTCAGAAACATTGAGCTCCTCAGTTCAGGGAACCTGTCACCAGATAACTCACCCTTCTAGACTAGCTATGAACCTGGCATTGCTTTTTAAACCATCATTAGATTTTAAACCCTGGCCCAATTGACACAGAATAACACATACAATTTTTCTATTTTGATTTTTTTTATAATGAGTGGGTGATTGAGATGATTTTTTTTTCTATCCATAGTCTTTAATTTTTTAAAAAAGAGAGCTTTGTTTAATTTACACATCATAAAACTCACCTTTTAACATGTGTAATTCAACAGATTTCAGTACACTCAGAATTGTGCAGCCATTTTGTAACCTAGCATTATAACATTTTCATTACTCTGTAACGAAATCTCCTATCCGTTAGTTATTTACTTCCCATCCCAACTGACCTCTGCCCTGAGTAGCTGCTAATCTACTTTCTGTCTTTGTAGATGTGTTGGTCCTGGAGTTTCCTATCAAAGAAATCATATAACATCAGGTTTTTAAAAATTAGCAGAATATTTGTGAAGTCCATCCATGCCAGGGAGCAGGTACTAACATTCCATCTCTTTTGCTTGCTGAATAATATACCATACTATGAGTATATTACATTATGTTCATCCATTCATCACTACTGGATATTTGGGTTGTTACTTTGGGCCTATTCTTGATAATATTCTAGATAATATTTCTACAAACATTCATACGCAAGGTGTGTGTAAATACTTGGATAGATGCCTGGAATGGAAATGCTGGTTTAGATGACAATTCTCTGATTAGTATTTTGCGGATATGCCAAACTATTTTCTGCACCACCCATACCATTTTGTTTTCTCATCAGTGGTGTGCTAGGGCTCCAATTTCTCTACTTCCTCCCTAACACCTGCCATTGTCTGTACTGTCTGTGCTGTATTAACACAAGTGGCATGGTTCTCCCTCAGTGTACTTGCAGTAGAACTGGGGGGACAACTCTCCCTCTCCTTGATGATGCCTTTTTGAAGGCTTTCAAAGTGTCTGTTGCATGTATCTTGTCAGAACTTCTCAAAACATCCTTGTGAAAAAAAAAACAGTCCTAGTTGCTTTTGCGTTATGTGATAAC
The DNA here is from genome assembly GCF_017591425.1 of Ochotona curzoniae. Lineage (NCBI taxonomy): Eukaryota > Metazoa > Chordata > Mammalia > Lagomorpha > Ochotonidae > Ochotona > Ochotona curzoniae. The sequence continues at coordinate 17,494,246 of NW_024465582.1, read as the reverse complement.
AAGCATCTCACCCAAGTGGCCAGGTACTGATGATCTGGCCAGGCCAGATGATTATCTGCTACCTTCTTCTATCCATTGTTCCAGGCTTCATAGATGCAAGCAGAGAGAAGACAGCAGCTCATTCAGCCAAAGGAAGAGCTTTAGATGGTGATTTACACAGGAACTCAGAAGACAGGATTATCTATTTTGATAGTAATATGATTAGTGCTTGTTCCTTTTAAAATAAGGATATTATTTCAAGACTGTAAAGCATTTTTTTCAAAATCATGCCTGTTAGTCCCCAAAAGACAAATATACTTTCCCCCTGATCTCTCATAATAATTAATATGTACAAAAAATGTAATCCATAGGAGTGACAGTAACATTCTTGGATTTGATTATTGTGTATAACCTTTATTTATACTCCTGAGGAACAGTAGGGGTATTTTTTGGTCCTTTATTATTATTGTTGTTGTTCTTCTTATTATTATTAGTTTCTACTTGTGAGGTGTTGATATCTTTACCAAATGGAGTGTTAAGACTGTGATCTGAATTGAAGTGAAGGTATGCTACTGTACAAACCAGAACAACAGGGGGAGAAGAGGAGGAGGGTGGGTGGGCAATGCGGGCAGGAGGAAAGGTAGAGTGTGAAGTATCACTAAGCTCCTAAATCTGTTTTGTGAGAAAAAAAAAGTATCATGGAAAATAATATAAAAGAAGAAAAAAAGGAGAATGTATATAAAAAAGAATCAAAGAATCATTGGGGTGAAGGAGTGGCTTGCTAATTACCCAGTTGCCTCTCCCACTTCAAGCTTCCACACCTGGATGCTTAGAGATGGAACAAATGAATGTGTACTTATACCAAGGGAAGGAATGAGTCTGGTGTACCCTAGCATTTAGAATTTCTGCCATGGAGCTTAAAGCAGGTACCCCAGTCTGGTCACTTCCTGGAGAACAGTGGGAGAGGTTGGGGCCTTTGGCCCAAGAGTTGTTGGCACACCTCTTTACTCAGGATTAAGCGAGGCTGCCTGGGGCTAGTTGGCCTGGCAAGGAAAAGGCAATAACACTGTAAAACAGAGGCATGAGTTCTCTTACTCTCTGAGAACACAGTAACATATCTGAAGTGGGTCCAGGTGTGCCCATTTTACCTAATGTAAGATTTGGAATGTATAAATCACATTGAGCCAAACTTCTTCAAGGCAAATATGCTGCACCTTTCTGAATGAATGGAACAAAAGACCCACCAGTTGATATTGGGATGTGAGCAGAGAAGTCATGGGCAGATCTAAGATGCTACTTGATTCTACCAGGCAAGATTGAGAAAAAATGTTTTGATTCAGTCCCACCAACTTGGCTTTCCTGGGATCATTGAAGCAAGGGCAATATGTGTGTCTCTCTGCTGCTTATAAAGCCACCAGGAGTCAATCATGGAATCCTCATGCTACTGATCTGTACAGGCACAATGTAAACATCATTGCCAGATTTAGTTTTCACCTGCTTCCTACCACACAGTGGGGACTAGATTTCAACACATGAAGCCTCAGTGGGGAAGCACATTCAAGCCAAATCCCAACTATAAGTGAATTGTGGGAAGGCCACAATGGAAGACAGAACCAGGCACCTGTATTCCTTGTATTTAGGAGGATGGCAACACCCTGGCAGCACACATATGAGCAGCAGCAATAAGATGAGAGTACCTCTTTCTTGTGCTAAAGAAAGAAGAGGTCTCTTTTCTTTAAGCCTCACATAAATGACCAAAATCTCATTGTGGCAGCTCTAGCCCAGGGAGGGTTCTGAGTCTATAATGGGTTGTTCCAAAGAAAAAGGTATTTTTCTTTGGGGGAGCCAGGAAGAAGAACCTGTGTTAAAGTCCCACAGAGGGCTTGGTCAAGTCTCAGAAGGCCACGTTCTCATAGGGCTGATGTTGGACCCTAAGTGGACAGAGTCAGAAGCTACCAGTCAAGCCTAGAAAGAAACAGTAAAGGAGATTCCAGAAGACAATTGGGCTCTAACAGGTGAGCGTATCTGCAACCATCAGCAGGTGAGGGTACAGAGCCAGGGCTGCAAGCATAGGGCTAGGGCATCATGCTCCAAGGAACTTCCTGGGGCTGACACCCAGGAGTCCTAGGGACATGTGTAAAGAGAGAGATACTTGGGATTAGCTTTTTTTCTCCAGGTCTGGCCTATTCTACTCAAGAAATGAATAGCAGTTCATGTTCTCTCAAGAATGATCCAAGGCAGGAGACTGGTAGGGCTGTCAACATGCTGCTAGGGAGGCTCATGTCCATCCCAATCAGAATATCTGGTTCAAGTCCCAATCCATACACAATTCCACCTTCCAGAGAGGCAGAAGGTGATAGGTCCCTGTCATTTACATGGGTGATCCAGACTGAGCTGCTGCCTCCTGGCTTCAACCTGGTCTGGACTTGGCTATTGCAGCCATTTGGGAAGAGAACATAGCAAATACCTCTGGGTCCCTCTGCCTTTCAAATAAATTGAAAATAGATTTAAAAAATTTTAGAAGAAAGAAGCATGTAGAAAAATATGAGCAGGAGAAAAGGGATTCTCAGGCTACTGATAGCTGGGATACTAGATCAGAAGGTAGCTAGTGCTGCCTTTCAACTGTCATCAAAGTTATGGTGGTAAGTCTAGGACTTTATAATCTACAAAATTCCTGAACCCTCCCACGACACCCTGGAGACGCACACACACTCAGACACCCACCTCTAAACACACACATTAAAAATCAGACACCACAGCCCACACAGGCTTCCACGACTGCTCTAGTGGCAGGCACTGACACTGATCCCTTCTCATCAGATGTGCAAGGATTAGTTTTCAGCAAAGAGACAACAGGAGGAAGGCAGCATTGTCCTTACCAACACCATGAGGGTTCAGATACCAAAACTGTCTGTACTGCAAACCTCAACAGATCAAGTTCCCTAAGCGAACTCAAAGTATTTCCTGGTCTGAGTTGGCCCTAAAATGTTAGAAGTGCCCTGGAACTCCTGGCATTTTGGTATTTCCAGCAAGTAATGGTGTTGAAGAATCTTTAAGGGTAGGGGAGAGCATCCTAGGCAATGATTTTACAGAGGAAAAATAAATTGATGCTAAGCATGAGTAGAGGGTGAGCCAAATGTGTACTTGAATTTGAGGAAAAAGTTGAAGTCTGTATTTCATCTGCTGTGGAACTCCAGCAGGTGCATGAGAGAGAGATGATAAGGCTGTGGGGTTCTCAGTTCAAGCCGTGGCTCTTTTTTATCCTGGGTCAGTGGTCAGTTCAAGTTTTCAGGAAGACTTGGGATCGTACTTGGGAATCTTAATGTGAACCGAGGCTTTCAAAGTGGCCCCTTCTTCCACCTCAAAGGTTGAGTGGTGATAACTGAAGAAGGGTAAATTTATGAAGTGAGTAGCTCATCAAAAACAGTTACTCAGAATTCATCGAAGCAGGTGCAAAATGACCAGGTTTCAACAGCTGAGGTAGGTTGATACTTTGTAATCAGAGAAGCCAGGTCCTGGGACAGGAGAGACACCAAGACTAATCAGGGCAGGCTGTGCCCCAGCCAGCATTGGGGAGTCGGGGAACCCGTGTGAAGATGACAAGCTGATGGCTCAGCAGGGCATATGGGCCCAGGGGCAGTAGTAAGTCACAGGGAGAGGGGGAGGTACATAGGATCCCAACTGAAACAGAGCCTCACTTTAGTTTCAGGAGGCATCCAGTGCCTGCAGCCTTTTCTTTCACTCCATACAAATATCTAAGGAGCCGCTGTAAATATTGTGCAAGCCAAAAATATCAACAATGAAGGGAGGCAGGAGTGCAGGGGAAAGACGGAAATTCAAGGCTTGTTTTCCAACCCTGAAAGATAAAAGTAGCAATAATGTTCCATGCTTCTAGTTCAAAATTTTGGCTTTCCTTAAGAAACAACCAGAATGAAACAAAAACTCTCTCCCTCCCTCTCCCTTTCCCCTCTTCCTCCATCCATCCCTCTCTGTCTCTCTCTCTCTCTCTTTCTCAGGAAATGTATCAATCTTTTGAGAAGTCAGAGCTTCAGGCAACACCAACAACATTTTTTGCAGATTTCAGAGAAAAATGAACAGGTGGGCTCCCTTTTCAACACTTAGGAAGACTTTTCCTAGGGCAATGAGAACCTCATGGAGGCCTTGGGCTCCCTGAATATGCCTCTCTTGGTATTGAGAATGGGTGACTCTATAATCCAAGTTTGGGACCCTCCAATTTCTATTTTATTCTTGGATGAACCAGCATTACTAGCAGGTCATTTCTCAGACTCCATCTTGCCAGAGCTTTCTCTCCCCAGTCCTTGCCAGGCCAGTTGAGGAAACTATGAGATCCTGGCTTACCAAAAAGTACAGGTAACTTCCAGACCAGCAGCCACATAAGACATCTGGGCTTTTAGATTTTATTCCCCCAATAATCTTTGCTGTCTATTCTATGCTTTTGAAAAAAAATTCAAAATGGAGAATCACACTGAGTTCATAAAATTACCATATATCCAGCTTGGGTAGTACATCATTAGGTATCCTAATGATCTCCTCTGTAAATTTAACTCATGGATGTGTAGAAATATAAATTTTTAAAAATGTAAGCATGCTGTAATATTGTGTCATAACCTTTGTCCACTTAATATTTTACTATTTCCCTTTACTGTCAAACATTCTTTAATTGTCTCATTTTTTAGGAATTATACAGTATGAACATTATATTATTTTCAGGGACAGAATATATATTTCTGTATACTTAGCTTATATACATAATTTATATTCATATTCTCATATAATACAAGTATATGTGAGACCAAACTGTATTTACCTAAGATGGAGTAAACAAATGTGGTCATTATTTACAAACCACCACAATCTATGGCTGGTCACACTGGTGAGACTGAAAATAAAATTCCCTTCTATATCTGCTGACTTTGTAGTATTTAAAATAATGGAATTGATTTCTTTCCATCATAAGCTAAAAATTAGCCCACTGAGTGCAATGCCATTTGGTCTAAGAGGTAAATGGCATTTTTGACATTCACAGATGATACACAATTCTTTTGAAATCAACACATGTTCATGAGGAGCTAACCAGCAATATGCCTGTCTATGGGACTGGAGAATTTCCCCATTCAGTCACGCACGTGGGGGTAGTCAAGAGCCCCCAGATTTTAAAAAAACAATACTAATTATCCACCAAAGCATTTCACAGCAAAGGGGGTGTTCCAAAAGTGGCTTTTCATCTCAACATTCTTTCAACAGTTCAGTCAACTTCTCACAAAAGCAATAGTAAATACTCTTTTGAGGGGTGTGTGCACCCTGGTAGTTTTACATGATTTGTTTTGTGTTACTGAAATATGCTACCCTGGAAAATGCTCAGCTATAAATGCCATTTTTTATAAACATGAGCTGGGCCACTGATACATGGCTTTGCAGTTCTCTTTGAAACTACAGTTTTGCTGCAGTGTGTTGCTGCAAAGGTTATGGGTTAAAGTGGAAACAGCTCTCTGCCTAGAGGCACGTTGCATTGGTGTGGCTCAGGAGCCCTCCAGCAGTCCTTTCTTTCAAAGTCTGTGCGCCCAGATGTTAGAGCAGGAAATGCAGAAGCTACCAATTCTGAAGTCATGGCACTACTGGTCCCCAAGCTGAAATGGGAGTCAGATCTTCTCAATCCCCAGGCAACGCTGTTTTCCGAATAACCTACCCCACCTCCTTGGAGGCATAGGAACAAAGATCTTCCCTTTCCTATTTCTCTAGAGCAGTATTCCGAGGTCAGTCCTGGTGGTAAAAGGGTGCTGGGAAGTTTTGACAATGATTTTTTTTTTCAAATGTTCTACATGTGGTCCCATTAGTTAGGTGGGGGGATTCCTTTAAAGATAATAACCTGGGCTATACAATCCCAGGGAATAAGCCAACATTCTTCTGGTGATCTTAACACAGGCCTATTGTTTTAAACACATAAGTGTGTGTGTGTGTGTGTGTGTGTGTGTGTGTACAATGGCCATTGAACAAGAGGAGTAAGAGTTGGGTGATACAAGTGCTTAGAAGGAGCAAAGGCACCTGAAACTTCACTCAGTGAAATAAGAAAGCTGAAGTGTGAGTACCCCGTGCAGAGACCCTCTCTAACCTACTTCTGCAGGCTTTCCTGCCATCCTTACATTGGCATTCCTGCTACCAACATCTAATTCACACATATGAGCCTACACAAACATTTTGAGGTTTTACATTGGGCCATTTTGGCTTCTTGTGGGCAATGAAAAGGCTTCTATGTCCATTTTTTTTCCCCTGGGGATCAAATTCCAGCTGTTATTAGGCCAAGAAAGATGGCTAGGTCAGTCTGGTCAGGGCACACACTATATGTTTACCCCATGAAAATAAACAATTCTCCCTCTGCTCTGCCAACAATACACAACCCATGCACATGCTATTTCCCTCTCGGTTACCAGGCACATCTTTTTCTCAGACAGGAAAACTTTCAGAGTTTTGAAGATCAGCTGGACCATCTCAGGAGGTCCCATTGCACTGTTGTAGAGAAAAGGCCTGGAGAATGCTCAGAACGCCTGTTATGAACACTCACGGATAAGGAGGAGAGCTGATGTTCTTCCAGTTATGTACTGTTGAAGTCTATTTGGCCAAGCACCATTTAACACACCAATTCTCACAATATTTGCTCCTTCTGACCACATCACCATGGAACTTGTCAGAAATTCAGACTCTCAGACCCCACCCCAAACAGCTGAATCTGAACTTGAAGAAAGTCCAGGTGGCTCAAACGAGCACAGAATCTCACTTCTATCAACTCCCGAGGAGGGGACGTCAATTCTGGCTTTTTACTGGAATCATCTGGACAGACTCTTAACTGGACCAATAGCTGGGCTTTATCATTAGATTTTGATTTAGTTTGTCTTAGTTGTGGACCAGGTAGAAAACTTACCGTAAAAACTCTCCACAGAAGTTCAGTTTGGATTTCAGATAACCAATGAATCAGTGTTTTGTTTTGTTTTTACTGTGCATATTCCATGCACTATTTGGAACATACTTGAAGATTTTTGTGTGTGTGTGTTCATCTAAAAATTAAATTTAACTAAGTACCCTCTATTTGGCCACCAAATCCTCAGCTGATGCCAATGTTGAGAAGCTCTGCTGTAAATAAATCACATTATGCAAATATTTGCCCCACAGTTTCCTGAATGATCTTGATTTCAGATGTTTTCTCCCAGGGGTCATAAATCATACTTTTTCCAAAGAAGGGCTTTTTTTTTTTTTTTTTAAATCATGAGTATGAGCAACCACTAGGTCTACACAAGGCCAGAAATACCAGTCAATGGAGAAATGGAGTTGGCAGGTGGTCTGTTTGTTTTGTCCTTGTCATACATTCATGTTGATAGAACTCCATAAATGTCCTGTATTTAACTATTTTTAGAAATGAGTTACAAATGGGTAGTGGTTACAGCTATGTTTCACATTTAACTTGGTGTCCTATATTTTTATTTGTTAAGTTTGGCAGCTGTGTAGAGAAACCACTCTGCTCAAATATTCAGCAATTTATCCTGAGAAACATGTTTTCCCAGATTCAGGACTTGTCTTAACCTCTGTTGTGTATGTATATGTGTGTGTATATATACATATATACATATTTTTTTTAATTCCAGACCTCTGAACTTCAACAAGTCAAGTCTGCTGAAGAACTGCAGTTACTCTCCCAGCCAAGAATTTCAGTTCATTCTTCACCAATTCTTGCATTGAAGTTGAAGTTAATAATTTGGCATTTATCTCCCTCATATATCACATGTAGGATAAATTAATATTGACAGACATTTGTTGCTAATAAAGTGATCCCAACTTTCTTGATATTTTCTTTCTTGCATTATTTTAAAAAAGAATAAAATGAAGTCTAGCAGTGGTTATGAAAATAGGGAACTGTGACCCACAGATAAGCCAGACTGGACAGGAAACGACACTTCCTTGGATCCCAGACCCCCACATGGAGTCCAGGGCTGTAGATGCTACAGCAATGTTGGGAAGGTTGATGGATCTCAAGTGCACTCAGCCAAAGAACACAGACCTTGCCACGAACCCTAGGGAGACTCTTGATGGGGACCCTGTTGCCTAAGCAGAGAAGAGAGGGTGGGAAAAGGACTCCGTGCTGGAGAGGGCTTGAGATGCAGCTGCAGCCCAGGCCAGCTTCTAGGGAACTGTATTTCTGTCATTCCACATGCTCCCTGGACTGATTGCTCTCCCATCCTTTCTGCGAGCAGAGAAACAAAGGCTTCGCTGCTTATGTGTATGTATATTGAGATTGAATGGATAAAAAGGCAGAGCTTGTTAACAGAGTGTTCAGGTTGAAGAATGGTTCCGGTAGGTATCAAGGAAGGGGGAAGGGAGGCAAAGAATGAGAGAAGACTTAGGAGAGAAACGTAAGTGTCAAGTAGGAGGAACATAAGTGGGAGGAAAAGTGAGAATAAATGGGAAGAAATTATGAGTTGAGCAGACAATGAACAATCCATGTACAGAAGTGCTTATTACATTAATATAACTGTACTATTATGTATATAATACTATCTATAGAATAATATATGTTTCATTCCCCCAAGACAAAATCACAGGTCAACCCTCTTCTTAATCCAATTACTACCACACAGGCATCCTTTAAAAGGGTGAGCTGTTTTTTCTTCTCTTTTCTCGTTTTTAATTGTACAAGCATCACATCACGCCACACACAGGCTACTTTGTAAGATGTTTTACCAGTGGAAGGTATTTTTATAGTTCAGCTAGGACAGTCCCTGGTGGCTGCCTTCTTCCAGCCCTGCACCTTTCCTGCAAGCAGAAAGCCAGTTTTCAGATGAAGATGACTGCCATCAGGCAGGTGGCTGGGAGATTCTGGGAAAGAATTATTTTCCTGACAGAGAGTAGCCACACTTAGAAGGAAAGTCTTTTACTCTCCTCTCTGCCTTTCTGTATGGGAAGGTTTCATGTGCAGAACATGATATTGGAGACCTTGCAGCCATCCTGAGGTCTGAGGGAAAGGTCATTTGTAAATGACAGAAAGACAGAGAATGACAGAAAGAATGACAGAAAGCAGGAGGAGAGAGAGAGAGAGAGAGAGAGAGAGAGAGAGAGAGAGAGAGAGAGAGAGAGAGAGGAGCGCGCGCGAGAGAGCAACTATGTATCCTTGGGGATATTCTTAAGTCACTGAACTTATTATACTGGAGGAGACTTTTCCTTTACAGCATGCTGGGCTTTGTGAAAAATATGAAATTAACAGGAAAGGTCTATCCATTTCCATCAGCCAACACTAGACTGTGCAGGACAGCATGCCCCACTGTTAGCTCTCCCCTCTCTCTTTACTCTTCTTCACACTTCCTGCCTGGGAAGCTGGAAAACCCAACGTCAGGAAGACACAGCACGCATTCCAACAGAGCCTGGGACTAACCGTTCCCCAGGAAGGTCAGCCATTTTACAAGCCCCTCAGGATTCTGAAAACTTATTAAATCACTGGGAATGTTTAGAAACCTCCGACTCCACAAACCTGAGCTCTTTCCTTGACTTATCCAAGTCACCACATAAAGGATGTCTGTGATAAGCACTATGAATGGGAACCATCTGGCCACATAGTGGTGAGAGTGCAGGAGAACGTGGTATGAGTTTCTAAAAGGAGAGTCTCTTGGTTTTTGTCTTTTATTTGATCTTTAATGCCTTCTTTTGCTAACATAGCAAAATAATCATTAATGATGAGGTATTTAAAAAAAAACAGATTTCTTCTACTGATTAGGGTAACGATCTCAAGTACTAAGGAGCCAAAAACTGCTTAGCCTTAAAGTATTCTTCCTTAGAAACATTAAACTGAGGACCTCTCAACCTGGCACATCAAGTGCTGTCTAATGATAATCAAAAAGCCCCTAATGTTGATGTCTTCCTTGACCTTATCATGAACGGCCCAGGCTATGTTTGCACTCTGATTGTCTCTGATAGCTTTACTCCTCTGCCTATCCAAGCACTAATCAACCAGCAGCCAACAAAAGACACTGTCCCCAACGCTCACATACGCTACAGCGATTTTTTTTTTTGATACTAGACAAATCAAAGGTCTTTAAATCATGCTAAATTATGGGAAACGTTATAGCCTTTAATGTGAACCTTTAAAAAAATTCCTTTTGGATTGAGATTCAAACCTTTGGCACACTATAGAGGCACATGAAGTATATAATGTGAAGTCAGTTGCATTATTTCAGTAAACAAATGCTATTGCTTTACTACGGTTGTTGCAGAACTTGGCAAAGGGAGAGAATAGTGCCTTTGAATAATTTACAGGGCCAGAAATGTGTGAGAGAAACAAAGACACAGTTTACATAGGGCAAAAGCAAACATGAAATCACTCCTGATTCAGACATCTTTTGTCATTGGAGGAATTAAAGTAAAATAATAAAATGAGACACAAATTTTCACCTGGCAAATTGTGTGTGTATAAAATACCATATTATATACCATAAATATATATATTAATTTAATACCATATATAGAATCATGGAACACAGAACTCCTTATAGGAGTCTAGATTGGTACATTTCAAGTTATTTCTATTATGATCTCTCATTCCCTCTCTCTTTTTGGAAAGATTCATTATTTTCTTATTGGAAAGGCAGATCTACAGAGAGAAAGAAAAATCCAAGAGGAAGATCTTCTTCCTGCTGGCTCATTCCCCAAGTGGTCACAATGGCTAGAGCTGAGCTGATCCAAAGCTAGGAGCCAGAAGCCTCCTCTGGATCTTCCAATGGGTGCAGCCAAGAATTAAACTGGTACTCACATGGGATCCTGGCAGTTGGAAGGCAATAAGTTACCACTAGGCCACCGCACAGGCCCTCTATTATGATCTCAATAAAAACCCATACCTTTTTGACACTGGAATTCCACTTAGATGAATCATGGTGTAGTAAACCCATGCCAAGGTAGACACTGGACTTCAGGGTCACCTGAAATAAACAGAAATTTATTTTAATTTTATTTGAAAAGCAGAAGGACAGAAAGACAGAGATAGGTAGACAGAAATCTTTTATATACTGATTCACTCCACATGTTTGCAACAGCCAAGGCTGGATTGAGCCAAAATCAGGAGCCAGGAATTCAATGTTGGTTTTGCTTATAGGTTGAAGGGTCCCAAACCTGTGACATTTCACATGCTCTCCTAGAGTGCATTTTAGCAGGAAGCTGGAATTGGAAATGACATAGGGTACAGGAGCCTCAAGCAGCATCATAACTGCTGTGCCAACGCTCACCCCAGTGAAAATACCTTTAACAAGTTTACATTCCGTGATTTGGCCTATGAAGTTAATCTAGATTTGGGTACAAAGAGTATTATGGTCATTGACACATTTAAAAAGCAAAAGCTTAAGTACTCAAAGGCTGGGAAATAATTGTGTTTCAGTAATCTAAATTAAAAATGATGATTACATCCAAAATTACATTTCCATAGACATTTTACTACCATATAAACATACTTATCTATCTTAAAATTTTTAAATGCAGTTATATAAAATCATAAATACAACATGTCAGCACATGTTAAATATGTACACACTTAAAAATGAAGATAAACACAATAAAAGTTTATCTATGGTTGTAAGGTTTTGAGTATTTTAATAGTTTTTTCAATTTTTTAGAGTTGCTATTTTATAGTCAAAAAATACATATTATTTTAAATCAGTAGAACAAAGTGGACTCTCATTTTATTTGTACTCACCCACAGTGAATGAAAAGGAGTTTAATCAGTAAACTTTATATTAAAGTCACCTAGGGCATTTTTATGTATTTATCTAGTTAGTGTTTTACCTTGATGCTCACTTTTTCTTTCTTGGTGGAAGATGAGCTAGATTCACCATGAACTTTTCTGAAAGCATTAATGTTCCAGCAGGTTCCTACATTTTGACCTATCCCCTCTCACAGCTGGCCCTGTTGCCTACAGCCTGCAACTCAGTCCCACCTCTGTCACGGTGCCAACCTTGGCTCTAGATGAAAGGGCTGAACTGGCTCCATTCAACGTTTAGGGTCTGAACATTAAGCCTTGCTATTGTCTATCTCAGACATCAAGGAGCTCTAGAATTTGCTTTGCCCTGCGTAACCACACATCTGACTCTTGCCCTAGGCAAAGTAATGGGCACAGCATCATGCCATTTCTAGGACTGTGGCTTGACATGCCTCTTCCATTTTCTTCTCTGTTTCTCCTGCAAAGTTTATGATTTAATAAACTTTCCACATGTTGCTTACTGGTCAGATAGCCTGTTAAGACATGGGGAACTTGAAAAACTAAACCTACTCCCAGATGATTTTAATTTAATTTGTAGGCATGCAGAGGGGAAGCCTGGAGTCAGTGTTGTAAAAGCTCCACAGATTCTATTAATGTATACTTCAGGTCCAAACTAACCACCCTAGGGTTTCTACTGAGTATTGTGGTATCTAACAAATGTACTAAATTATGGGAACGAGTTCCCTTTGTCAAGGACTCAGTCACTTCATGTATGTAGTCCCAACTCTTATGTGACTCCTGCTAGTATCTCTACCACAGTAATCCCAATCACTTCCTGAGCTCCAGACTGGGTTTCCATAAACCTGCTGGTCAGCTACACACCTTCACCATGGGTCCCTCAAGGGCACATATCTTAGACTTGCTTATAATTCTCTCCCCTTGGACTCTTCCAGTGCTGTGCTGCATAATTAATTTTACTTCCAAGCTAGCCTTCTCCAATTCACTTCATTTACCCCTAACTTTAAATCCCAAGGACCAGGGCCCACGAGTGTATCAGCTTTCAAAAGTCAGGGATGAGAAGGAAATGTAAGAAGAGTCTGAATATGATGCTGGAGAACTGGAGTATCATCTACCAAAATACATCTCTCTTCTTCTTTATTTCTCCCAACTCTTTCTCCTCTTCTGCATTCTCTCTGATGCTGGCCTGGGTCATTAGATCCTCATTTCTCATACAATGGGAGAGCCTGATGGTATTACTCCACAGCTGTGTTGAGTTATCACCACAGCACCACTAGTAATTACCTGGGAGTCCTCAGGTCCTAGAATTGGCCTGCCTGGGTTTGCTTCTTGCCTTCACCACTTTCTAGCTATGTGGCCTTGGACTTGTTACCTAGCCCTACTGTGCTTTGATCTCCTTATTTGTAAAATAGGACAAATAATTATGACACTTCATCAAGTTAATCATGGAAACCCATTAGATGCTTGGCACAAAATATGCACCATATGTATGGGCTGCTATATTTTGTATCTGCACTGCTGTATTACTAAATAAATTCCCACTCTTCCAGGCCCACCACATTCTGGCTGCTTCCTGCCTCCTCTCCTAATCCTTTACTGCTCCTCTCCTACACACCAGCATTTGCCACACTGGAAAATGTATCTGTCATTTCCTGCCGCCTGGCCTTTGCTTTCCCTTTTGTTACCAGGGATGCCTTCTCCTCATTCTCGTCTATGGAAATTCTGTGAATTCTTCAAGTCCAGCTGATATGTAAACTTATTTTGACTCCTCTACTGATGCCTGAACTTGAAATTAGTTTCTCCCTCTAAAGTGATATATTTGTCATTCACCTTTTATCTCTAACAATTGTCTCTTTATTACAGAAGATATTTGTGGTCTCTTTCTCCTACCCCCCCTACAGCCCCACCTTGTCTAGGAAGCTTCCTAAGTTCCTAAAGGATTGGGTCATGCCTTGTTCACATTTTAAAGAGTTTGAGGTTTTAGCTTCTATTCTATGACATTGCACATAGCAAAATGCCTCGAGGAAAGAAGTTGTGTTAAAGCGTGTTGATGAGACTTGTTGTAGATGTATGTAGATGTCCTCATGTCTATTCCCAGCTGAAACAGACACTTGGTAATTATCTGGTGGCTATAAATAGGGTGCGAAATTGGACACTCGGGACAAAATAGTCTCTGACTTCCAAGTGGTCTGCCTGATGTCTACGCTGATGAGGCTAATGCTACAAATCTGATAGCCAATGCTGTTCATGTCAATTTGGAACTTTCTAGTTGCCAGTAATTGATACGGAGTTAAACAACAGAGGACACTTGGGGTCACTGGGTGGGGAAGCAGAAGGGTTCAGCAAGGTTTGCTCTAGGATCTCTACAGTGTCATCAACAGTCCAGTTCCAATTGGTATGTTTTCCTTGACCACACATTGTATTGATCCTTAAGGCTTGCTGGCTTATCTTATACTTTAAGGCAGTTTCCAGAAGTTTCCAGGGAACACATGCTTCCTCACTTGTGTCCACTGGAAGGATCACCATGTTGCACAGCTGTAGGGGACACCATTTACTGAATCACATTCAACCAATACAATACAAATTGTTCCACTGGATCTGTGCCAGGGAATGGCTCTGTCCATTGACAGAGAAGGATTCTCTCCAAGGAACACCCACAGAAGTAAGAGGAAACATGTATACCCACAGCCCACAGGAAACATCTTTTGGGAGATACAGATTCTACCTTCTCGGATAATCAGCACCAAAGATTGGAACCAATCATACTGAGCATGTAAGCATCCATGTTTGGAGGACCCCAAGTCACTGTCAAACCACAAAGATGAGTACAGCGACTCCAGTAATAGCGAGCAGGGAAGATGGAGCTTGTTCCACTGACTGACAACTCACACAGACGCAGATGTGCATGTGTATTTGATATATGCCAGCATGTAAAATAAGGCTGTAATTTTCAATGATTCAAAATACATTTGCCTGCTACATGCCTACTGCGATGAATATGGTTTCAGTGTTAGCCTTTAAGAAGCTAACAATCCACAGCAGGGAACCGCAGGGAGAGGTCCGTGAAGCTCCCTGGGACAGTGTGGAGCCAAAAAGATCCACACAACTCGGAAGAACAACGAGAACGGAGCAGGGCAAAGTCAGAGAAACCGACATCCCACTCTAGACCTGCTGAGTCACTTTTGAAAACGGCCTGACGGGAGACGCGGCCAGCTCGGAGGCAGGGAGATCAGGGGGATCGTCGCTGGCGGGAGGCCTTCGGCAGCGGTGGAGGCAGACTGCAGCAGCCGGACGTTTGGTGAGCTCGGGGTTGACGTGGCAGCCTCCGCATTTCTCGCCCCCTGCTGAGATTCCAGCCTCTGAGAAGGCGGAGCAGGCGGCCGAAACTGTTGGGTCTGTGTGGAACTACGCACAGTGGTGTTGTGTTGGTGGCTGAGGGGGGCCGCGGGAAGGCGCCTCGGAAGTTCCTGCGCTGAGGGGACCAGTGCGGCTCGGTGCGCAGAGGCAGCTGGCGAGGGTCTGGAGTCCCCCACATCCTGCCTGGTGAGTGCACGAAACCACCGAGCGCACTGGTGAGTGCGCGCCGCACCGAGCGGGCTGGGCGCCCCGCCTGCAGCAGCAGCACCTCCGCAGCGCAGGTGTCAGGTGTCACGAGAGCTCAGATTTGGGAAGTGTAGCGCTGTGTGTCCCTGACACGCAGGTACCACTCCCATAGAGTGAACTGCTCACTTCTCGCCTCCCACCCTGCAGTTCTGAGCGTGGGCGACCCACCAGGAGAGCCCTGAAAACTCCTGCATCACACTGACACGGTGAGAACCTGCCGTGAAGTCATTATAACAGGGCGCCTGGGTCACTCCTCCGCTAAGGGCCTGTGTGGGGGAGCCACACGGGAGCAGGGGCTCTGAACACCCACACACCACGAGTGGTGGATTCACTGCACAAGAGCCACGCCTGGAAAGTGCCTCACCCACAGTCCCGTGTGTGGGAGACGCACCAGGTGGGCTCTGAAAAACCCTGCAGTCCCTGACACGGAGAACGCAGGGAGAAAGCACATAAAACCTTCTACGCCCTGCGGATTCCCGTGAAGGGGGCACACCCAGAGAGCGCCTCCATCCCTCCACGCCCTGGGGTGTCACACCTGTAGAAGAGGTGCCCAGAGTGTGCCTGGAATCCACTGGGCCCCCAAGGTGGTGCTCTACAGCCCCGGGCCCTGAGAACGCACCAACGGTGCCTTGAAAATAACCACGCCCGGCAACACCACGCCTGCAGGCTCCAATCTCTACAGGAAAGCACCTGACAGCCCCTCAACACACGGGTCCATTTGCCTCACCAGAACACACCAACGCAATGGGAAAAACCACCAGAAAGAGTTGTGCTCCAGATGAAAGAGCCAGCACCCCACCAAACAAGGGCCAAAAGCCATTATCAATATCGACGATACGAGATGAAGACATGGAAGTGTTACCAGCAAAGGAATTGATGAAAATAATGCTAAAATTTCTCAGAGACGTGGACACAAAGCTGGAAGACTACCAGAACCGCATAATCACCGAAATACAACAAATCAAAACCAAACTGGACGCCCAAGATAATAAGATTGAAAGCCTCATCAACAGAATAAATGCGGCAGAGGAAAGGATCTCTGAAACAGAAGACACACAAAATGAAAGTGCCCAGCGAATCAAACAGCTGGAGACAAACCTCAGCAAAACTAATAAAATGATGCAAGAGATGAAGGATTACCTTAGAAAATTGAATATTCGGATCATCGGCCTCCCCGAGGGAGTAGAAAGAGAATCTGGGATGCAAGCAGTGCTCGATGAAATTATACAGGAAAACTTCCAAAACACTTGGAACACGAATCCACCCCGCATACAGGATGGACAGAGAACTCCCAACAGACATGATCCAAAGAGATCTTCACCCAGACACACGGTGCTCAAGTTCTACTCCAATGAAGACAAAGAAGGAATCCTGAGACAAGTACGAAGTAGAGAAAAGATCACATACAGGGGAAAACCCATCAGAATCACTGCTGACTTCTCCGAAGAGACCCTACAAGCAAGGAGAGAATGGACAAAGATCTTCCAAGTCCTGAAACAAAACAACTGTCAACCAAAAATAATCTACCCAGCAAAGATCTCATTTGTATATGAGAATGAAATCAGATACTTCAATAGCAAAGAAAAACTAGAAGAATATGTCTACACAAAACCAGCTCTGCAAAGTCTCCTTAGAAATGCGCTAGTCCCGGACAAAAAGGAGGCAAATCACAAACAAAGTTGGCAAATAAGAAGGTCTCCAAACTAAAGGCCGCACAAACAAGACAATTACATAGGCAACAACACACACACAACACAATCACATGGCAGGGCAAAATTGCAACCTCTCAATTTTAACTCTCAACACAAATGGTCTAAATTCACCAATCAAACGACAGAGATTAATAGAATGGATCATCAAACAAGACCCAACCATCTGTTGCCTACAAGAAACGCATCTAACCAGAAAGGATGCAAAGAAACTGAAAGTGAAGGGATGGAAAAAGATATTCCACGCCAATAGACGAGAAAAAAAAGCTGGGGTAGCTATCCTAATTTCAGACGAGATAGATTTCATTCTAACTAACATCAAAAGAGACAGGGAAGGCCATTTTATACTGGTGAAAGGAATGATCCATCAAGAAGCAATCACCATCATTAATGTTTATGCACCGAATCTTAATGCACCTACTTACGTAAAGCAATTACTTACAGACTTAAGGGAAGACATAGACACCCGCACAATTCTTGTAGGCGATCTCAACACACCTCTAACAACAATGGACCGGTCTACGAAACAAAAACTCAACAAAGAAACAACAGAGCTCACACAAACAATAGAACAACTGGACTTAGTAGACATATATAGAACTTTTTATCCTAAGGCCACAGACTATACATTCTTCTCAGCGGTGCATGGCACCTTCTCCAGAATCGACCACATGATAGGACATAAAGCGAATCTAAACAACTTCCAAAACATTAGTATCATACCATGTACCCTCTCAGACCACCATGGGATGAAACTGGTAATCAACAACTCAAAACTCCCCAGGAAGTATAGGCACTCTTGGAAATTGAACAATATGCTATTAAACGAACAATGGGTCAGAGAAGAAATTAAAGATGAGATCAAAAAATTCATGGAAACCAATGAAAACTCTGATACAACATTCCAAAACTTGTGGGACACCGCCAAAGCAGTGCTACGAGGTAGATTCATCGCAATCGGAGCGCATGTCAAGGCCCAAGAAAGACGCCAAATACAGGAACTAACCTCACACCTCCAGGATCTGGAAAAACAGCAGCAGAAGAGTCCCACGCACAATAGGAAACAAGAAATCATCAAAACAAGGGAGGAGATAAACCAAATAGAAATCAAAAAAACTATACATAAAATCAACAAATCAAAAAGTTGGTTTTTTGAGAAAATAAACAAAATAGACACTCCACTGGCCCGATTGACCAAAAAAAAACAAGAGAAAGTGAGAATCAACAGCATTAAAGATGAAAAAGGCAACATAACAACAGACACTGCAATCATTAAGAAAATAATTAGAAATTACTACAAAGAACTGTACTCCCACAAATTTGAGGACCACCAAGAAATAGAAAAGTTCTTGGACTCCCACCATTTACCAAAACTCAGTCCGGAGGCAACTGCAGAATTAAATAAACCCATAACCGAGGTAGAGATTGAAACAGTCATCAAGGATCTCCCAACGAAAAAAAGCCCAGGCCCAGACGGCTTCACTACAGAATTCTACAAAACATTCCGAACAGAACTAACCCCAATCCTCTACAAGCTCTTCAAAACAATAGAGGAGGAAGCAACCCTCCCAAACTCATTCTATGAAGCCAACATCACCTTAATCCCAAAACCGGATAGAGAACCATCAGAGAAGGAAAACTACAGACCTATTTCTCTGATGAACATTGATGCTAAAATTCTCAACAAAATCCTAGCCAATAGAATTCAAAAAATCATCAGACAGATCATTCATCCGGATCAAGTAGGATTCATCCCTGGAATGCAGGGATGGTTCAACATTCGGAAATCCATAAATGTTATAAACCATATCCAAAAACTGCAAAACAAGAACCACATAATAGTTTCAATAGATGCAGAAAAAGCTTTCGACAAAATCCAACACCTCTTCATGCTAAAAACTCTAGCCAAAGTAGGCATAGATGGGAAAATCCACAACATAATTAAAGCAATTTATGAAAAACCCAACGCCAGTATCATACTGAATGGAGAAAAGCTAGAACCCTTCCCACTGAGATCTGGAACAAGACAAGGGTGCCCACTATCACCACTGCTATTCAACATAGTCCTAGAGGTACTTGCAGAGGCCATAAGACAAGAAAAAGAAATCAAAGGCATACGTATAGGAAACGAAGAAGTCAAGCTTTCACTATATGCAGATGACATAATCCTATACATAGAAAAACCAGGAGACTCAATACAGAAACTGCTAGAACTTATACGAGAGTTTGGCAGAGTGGCGGGGTACAAAATTAACGAACGAAAATCAACAGCCATAGTGTACGCAAATAACACCAAGATGGAAGAAGATCTAACCAACAGGATACCATTCAAAATAGCAGAGAGAAGTATGAAGTATTTGGGAATAAATCTAACCAAAAGTGTAGGAGACCTATTCGAAGAAAACTACAAACTATTTAAAAAGGAAATTGAACAAAACCTCAAAAGATGGA
The DNA here is from genome assembly GCF_017591425.1 of Ochotona curzoniae. Classification (NCBI taxonomy): domain Eukaryota; kingdom Metazoa; phylum Chordata; class Mammalia; order Lagomorpha; family Ochotonidae; genus Ochotona; species Ochotona curzoniae. The sequence continues at coordinate 17,474,743 of NW_024465582.1, read as the reverse complement.
ATAACATCCCGTGCTCCTGGATAGGCAAAATCAATATCATTAAAATGTCTATACTACCACAAGCAATATACATTTTCAACGCAATTCCAATCAAATTGCCCAAAACATTCTTCACGGAACTGGATACAATGATTCAACAGTTCATCTGGAAACACAAAAAACCACGAATAGCTAGAACCATCCTGAAAAATAAGAAATTAGCAGGGGGAATCACAATCCCGGACCTCTGGACATACTATAGAGCAGTGGTAATCAAAACAGCCTGGTACTGGCACAAAGACAGAAAGGAAGATCAATGGAATAGAATAGAAGCACCAAAAGGGAATCCACACAGATACAGCCAATTAATCTTTGACAAAAAGACTAATGACAGCTTAAGCAAGTGGGAAGGACTCTTTAGTAAATGTTGTTGGGACAACTGGCTGATAGCCTGTAGAAACAAAAAGATAGACCCACATCTATCACCATACACTAAGATCCAATCTACATGGATAAAAGACCTAAACCTACATCCAGAAACCTTCAAACTCTTGCAAGAAAATGTAGGAAATACCCTGCAAGACCTAGGAGTAGGTACCGACTTTCTAAGAAGGACACCAAAAGCAATAGCAGTTGAGAACAGAATAAACAAATGGGACCTCATCAAACTAAGAAGCTTCTGTACAGCAAGGGAAACAATCAACAAAGTAAAAAAGCAACCCACAGAGTGGGAGAAGATCTTTGCACACGATATAGGCGATAGGGGGCTAATTTCCAGGATATACAAAGAACTTCAAAACAACCAAAAAACCAAAACGAACAAGCCACTCAAGAAATGGGCACGGGAAATGGGCAAACATTTCACAAAGGAACAAGTCCAAATGGCAAACAAACATATGAAAAAATGTTCCAGCTCCCTAGCAATAAGGGAAATCCAAATTAAAACATCGATGAGGTACCACCTAACACCAGTAAGATTGGCCCACATAAACAAGAACACCAACGACGCTTGCTGGCGAGGATGCGGGGAAAAGGGAACCCTACTCCACTGCTGGTGGAGCTGCAAATTGGTACAGCCTTTATGGAAATCAGTCTGGAGAACACTCAAACAACTCAAAATCAGCATACCATATGACCCAGCAATAGCACTCCTAGGAATATATCCAAAACACCTGTTTTACGACAAACCAACATGCATCCCTATGTTCATTGCAGCACAATCAGTAATTGCGAAAACATGGAAGCAACCGAAATGCCCATCAGCAGAAGATTGGATAAGAAAGCTTTGGTTCATCTACTCCATGGAATACTACTCAGCTATTAAAAAAAACAAAATGCAGTTCTTTGTGGCTAAATGGGCACAACTGGAAACTATAATGCTAAGGGAAATGAGCGAATCCCAAAAGATTAGATACCACATGTTTGCCTTGATTTAACCTGTAATTTTTTGTTTGGTGGTTTGTTATTTTTTGAACCTGTCATTGATACTGTCTCAACCCAGATGTTTCGAAGAATGGAACTTGCATTATTTTTAACATATTGTTTACCCAATACTATGTCAATTAATTCCATAATGTTGTATAATGATACTGAGGCCTTGTTGGGGCTTTTAACTGACTGGATCTTTACTCTGTTAGACCTATCTTCAGACCATAGAAGGTCTCCCCAAGAGGCCACTGAACTTATCTGGACAATAAGACGCTGAACTTTATGCTAGGCATGTGTTTGCAAGCAATGAATCTCAACTGAACTTGAACTATGGTTATGCAACAAGGTGGAGGAATCCACCATGGGGGGAGGGGTATGGGAGGGGTGGGGGGGATCCCCAGCGCCTATAAAACTGTACTACATAATATAATGTAAGCAACAATAAAAAAAAAAAATAAAATAAAATAAAAAAAAAAAAAAGAAGCTAACAATCCCTTTTGTTTTCTTCCTGTCTTTTGTTCCTAAATCAAAATGGTTGAATCCTTATCTGACCATTAGATATCACCTCTTAAACCCAGGCTTCCAATATACACCTTTATGTCTCCTTTTGGATGGCATGTGGGGTCATATCAGGTCATCACTATATGACTGGAGATGGAAGAGTTTATCAGAAAGCTGTGCCAATATGCTTTTAAAATTTATTTAGTTTATTTGAGAAACAAAGAGACCAAAAAGCAAAACTCTCCCATCTTTTATCTCACTCCCCCAAATGCCCGTAGCAGCCAGGGCTGAGCCAAGCTGAAGTGTGACAAGTGAGGAACTCAATTTGGGGGTCCCAAGTAGATGGGCTTCGAGCTACCACCTGCTATGCTCAAGGGTGTGCATTAGCAGGAAGCCACAATGTAAAGTGGGACCACACTCAGACCCCAGCACTGCAGTACATGAGGCAGGAGTCGCAGGCATCATCTAACTTTCCGTGCCAAACACCCATTCCCACTTTGGTGTCTTTTGAAAATGAATGACTTGTTTATATTGTTTCTCCATTACTTGGGGGCAATTTTTTTTTAAGAAATAAATTTTCCTATGTGCAGTGATATTTTTGACCTCTCAATACAGTGTGCATTTTCAGTTTCACTGGAATTAAATCTTTCGGCTTGAGAATGAGGAGACCTGAAGTCTGGACTGTGTCATTTATTAGTTATTTTACTCCAAACCAGTTATTTCATCTCTTGAGAGCTGAACTTCACTCATTCACAACAGGAAGTAGGAAAAAAAAAAGAGAAAAGAAACCCTTACTGGGTGTTTGTTACCTGTCAGGTCCTGTCCTAGATGCTGAAGACAGAGCTAGTGAGGTGACCCCCTCACTTGCGGTGAGCATGGGAGGCGTGCATGAAGCCTGCCTTCCTCTGAGCCATGAAGGCGATGCTATGGAGGTAGAAATAGCAGAGCTGCGTCCCCAAGCCTCCGCAGAGGGTCCTCGTCAGCAGACATCCCCACCGGTCACATGCAGCCCTCTGCTCTTCCACTTGGCACTGGGACTGCACAGCTCGGGGGTAAACTGCGTTCTGCCAGCCCTGCAGACCTCCGACGTTCAGTACTTCATCACTCGGTTTATAGATTAGTGGGTTATAAATATCCTCTCCAAAATAAGTCATATATTCTCCTTTCCCTTCAAGCATATTTCCAGAAGAACAGGTGTGCTCTATCTCCTCTCATATAAACATCAGAGCCTGACCCCCTAAGTTCATTAAAAAAAAAAAAAGCAAGAAAGAATCCATTGGTGGGCGGTAAAATTCCTTTTGGTCTCTTGGCTCTTTGGCTCTTTCATGAAGTTGCTGTCAGAGTGATCAGTGAACATCTGTACAGCAGAGGAATGTGAATCACACTGGAGGCTTGTCGGATGCTATGAACTCACCGAAGATAAGTATGCCTGAGATGTGGAGGCAAAGGGGGAGGGAGACTGGGATTGGCACAGGAGAAGTGGTTTTAAGAGTTATTAGCCCAGCCAGGCTGCCATAGAGACCTTGGGTACAGACATTCATACCTATATTAACCACGCTGAGCCTTGACATTTTTATCTATAAAATGGATACATCTATTTCCCAGAGTAGATTGTGTATCTGAAATGAATTCCACCTATGTTATCATTCTCTGGATTTCAGGATTGAAAAGTATTGCTTTTCCCCCAGAAGGAAGATGAAAAAAAGAAGAGCTTCCAGCATTGGGTGGAACCATAGAATTTTAAACCTGGTTGGGGGACACAATGATCACCACCTTGTCACTTCACAGAAATTAAATCCCAGAAAAAAAAAAGAGTGATTGATTCATGATAACAGTATGGATTTTCATAATTAACTCCTCCCCATGTGGGTATTGTGATTGCTACAGTCCCAAGCATCACATCCTTACATAATATCCTAAGCAGGAAGGAGGGAGAAAGTGATGAGAAAGGCGGGGAGAGGAAACTCTTTTTCAATGACAGGGTAAACATTCCCAGAGGACCCAGCCAACTTGCCCTTGTGTCGCATCGGTCAGGCCTGGGTTACATGCCCACCTCTTAACCAACTACAGACAAAAGACAAACTGCTGCACACGCAGGCAATTCACGATCTTGATTATGGAACCATCTTTTCCCTCAAATGTTGCTGACTCATGCCTTCACAAAGCCAGAGTGCCTATTACTAACGAAGAAGTGAGGACTAATTATTGGGTGGGCAGTCAACAGATCTGCCATCCCCATCAAAACTGTGCCTTCCTTCCCAGCATTTCTGCTAGCTGGTGACACATTAGATGACTGATGGCTTCTGTCACATTAAGACATGACTCTCTGGCACCCATATATCCATACATATGGGTTAACCTCAAGGTCTGGGACTTACTATGTTATACATGAATATTCTGGTCTATTCTTCAGTCCTTAAATGTAAAGACAATGCTAGACTGGAATCTATTAATTTCTACATAACAAGGCTGAATTATGTGTTCAGTAATTCTGAATAATTTTTTGAGCCCCTACCATATATCAGGAACTAGTCTTTGAGATTTGTGTATAATATGGGAGAAATGATAAAAGCATTTGGAAAGGCAGAGTAAATAAATGCCCAATTTATTAAAGTGCTATTTAAAAATCAGTATTTATGCAAACTTGAGGTTAGTATGATCTAACATAAAAAGAATATAAAGGAAAGATTAAGTTACAATTTTAAAAAGTTAAATTTTAAGTTCAATTCAAAAATAATATATGAGGAATCTTTTTAAAATTTATGAAAATGTACATTATGAAAAATTATATATGGACTTTACCATTTCTTTGCACCAAAATAAACTTACCCTTTAATTCCATTTTCTACAATCTTTTAGAACAAACTAAGAGTAATATTTGCAATATGCTTCTGATGTGTTTTGATTCTTATAAAGAGCTTTATACATAATTTTTAAGAAATGAAAATCTAAACAAAATGACCAAAGGACATAAATATATGTTATAGCACAAGAAATATAAGTAGCCCATGAATAATTTCAAAATGCCTAACCTCATCAATAAGTGATTTTTCCATTTAAATAATATGCTACCACTTTAAATTACTAAATTAGCAAAAGAAATCACTAAATAATGGCAAGAATGTGGGAGAAATGAGCATTCTCATATATCACCAGTGCAATTTGACAATCTGCAACAAAAAGATTTTTAAGTCTGCTCATTATCATTATTTATACTTGCATTTTAAGTTCAGTCTGTGGATTCCAAGTACAGACACCAAATGTAATTGTAAATTGGATTTGACTTACTTCTGGGGCCTATTATAAGTTTATGGATTCTACAGAATAAAGATCTAAGAAAGCAAAACAATGCAGTTGTTGAGTCCTGTTTAGTTACACTTAAAAGCCAAGGTCCCTTTGATAACCTCTAGGATCCTTTTGTAGAACATGTAATCAAAGATATCAGGAAAGCATTTCCCCTTCCTTCAAATTAAAAATAAATAAATGGTGCTTTAAATCACAATGTCTATAAAAATTAACCTTCAAGGGTCACATTAAAAACGCCCAGGGAGAGGCATTTTCACCTTGTGCCTGCAGCCCTGCCCAAGTACCTGGGTTCAATGCCTGGTTTCAGCTCCTGCTTATATGGACTCTGGGAGCTAGCAGTGATGGCTAAAGGGACTGAGTTCTGGCCCTGATGTGGAAGACCTGCACTGCACTCCTGGCTCTCAGCTTTGCCTCCCCACGCAACACTTACACCCCCCATTGAAATCGTTGAGGGGTACACCAGCAGGTAGTAGTACTGTCTTAACTCCTCTTTCTTTCTGACTTTTAAATAAATTGGAAACTTTTTTTTTAATCTTTAGAGATGAATCTAAAGTGCCACAAATTTAAGGAGCCTGAAAAAGAAAAAAATAATAATAAAATTAATCTAAAGCCATGAAAGAGGTAAAATGAGGGAAGAAGCAAACTTAAAACCAAATAGGTACATAAACTTCCTGCTTTAGGTTTGTGTATTGCTTTACAGTTGTTCCCATTTAATACTGACTTAATATTTAGATATTATTAAAAGCCTAATCATTGACATTTAGAGTTGTGTATTATATGTTACTTAAGAACTATGCAAAGGGGGCTGGCACTGTGATGCAGTGGGTAAAGTTGTCACCTACAATGCCTGCATCCCACATCAGTGCAGGTTTAAGTCCCAGCTGCTCCACTTCCTATCCAGCTCCCTGCTAATGCAACTAGGAAAACATTGAAAGATGCTCCAGGTTCTAGAGCCCAAAAGTCCCTGCCTCCTGATTTTAGCTTAGCCTAGTCCTGGCTATTGTGGCTCTTTGGGGAATGAACCAATAGATAGAGGACCTTTTCTCTGTCTCTCCTCTCTTTTTGTAATCCTGCACTTCAAATAAATAAAAGAAGTTTAAAAAAATTACTAGGGGCAGGCATTTGATGTAGCAGTTAATATATACATAGCAATGGATGTCTCCATCTCATATTGGGTTGCCTAGATCTGATTCTAGCGCCATTTCTGCTTCCAGCTGATGCCCTAGCTCGTAATCCTTAGGTGTGCCTACCTCAATATCCCATTTAAGATTGGATACCTGCTGTGGAAGGCAAAGCCAACTCTGCCACTCTGCTGAGCAGAAGGAGGAGGTGTGCAGAATGCTGGTTTAACAGAAGCAGCATTTAGGGAGAGTTGTGAAGAATACAGATTCCAGAGTCAGAAGTCAAAATTAATCTCTCTCTCTCTCTCTCTCTGTCTCTCTCTCTTCCGGATCCCCTCTAACTCCAAGACAGAGAAGCTCCATATGCTCTTTTTACTGCTCTAATGCTTACAACGGAGCTACGGACACAGTTTAGTTCTCCCACATGGATGGCAGGGACCCAACCACTGGAGGAGTCACTGCTGCCTCTTATGTCACACATCAGCAGGAAGCTGAAGGGAGGGCCTGGAGCCAGAACACAAACCTAGGCACTGTGACATGAGACACAGGCCTCTTAACTGCTAGGCTCAATGCCAGCTCCCCACAACTATCTTTCTGACGTGCCAGGGAATGTTAGGTATAAGTTGTACAGTGTGCTGTGTGCCTAGCACTCAGCTAACTACTACCACTCCACGGCTCATTGACCCCTCACCCAGCTCCCTGTGGCTTACACAACTTCTACTCTTCCCAGCTTACAGATAAAGAGGGAGTGAGGAAAAGTAGGAAATGCACTGAAGATCACAAAGCCAAGGGGATGTTGGATCAGGTCTCCATCCTGACATGTGTGTCCAGAGCTTGACCTCTCAGCATGTGGCTGTGTATGTAAGGGCAGGACTTTGGGGAAATCATCCCAGACTTTCCAGAAGAGGCAGGAATAAGAAAGAGGGCAGCACCCACCTTCCAGTACTCCAAATCTATGCATTCAGACTGAGAACACAGGACACAAGCCAAGTCAGGGCATTCCCTGTGAAGGCTGACGTGGAAAGGATGGGTGGCCAGCCTGGACTAAGCTCTGCCAGAGTAGAACCCCTCCCCGGAAGATTGCTGACATCTAGAACATTCTCAGCACTGAGACTGAGACCTAGTAAGAATATCAGATACCCTACACTGCACAGTTCCCCCAACACCTCATGAAATTTAAATAAAACAAGAACCAGACAATAAAAGACACCCAGCAAAGTTCTAGTTCTCTTTCTCATTGTGACTTTAATATTATTTAGAAAGATCAGGTATGAATTGCTTTTCAGATTTGCTCTGCCTGCAGTAAGGGCACTGGTTTTTAATCTTTGCCAAGATCCCACATGGCTTATAGAGTTGCCATCAATGCAAGTTTTCCTTATGGTAAATTGTGGCCACTGTGTTTATGTAAAAGGGGGAAATTTTCCTGCCTCAATTTAGACTGAGGTGTCATTGTGATAAATATCAGGATAAGGAGGCAGCTATGTCTTCTGCCATCAATCCCACAGAAATGACCCCAAGAATGTGCACCACGAAACAAGGATCAGGAAACAGAGAGAAGGGAATTTTATAAGGAAGGTTTTTGCAGAAATGGTGCTCTGAGTTTTTCTTCCCTTCAAGTCTTCCTAAGGCTTGGAGGAATGTCTAATTTTGAGATTTTTTTCCTGGGCTCTCTTTCTAGAAATAACTGGTGAGAGGAAACCATGGGTAGTGGGGAGGGTGAGCTATGAAGGGACACAATAAAGCAGAAGAAGGAGAGGGCCTTGGACCCATGGAGGTAACAAAAGGTTGAGTCAGAACAGAGGTGGTGCACCAGTTCATAGAAAGGAACATGGCAGGACATTAGAGAGAGATGCATGACCTGGAATCCCACCAGTCCTGCATTGGAACTCCATCCCTACACCTGTCAGTTTAACACATCTGATTTTAAATGATGTGGCTGCATCTCACCTCGGACCAGGAAGGATCCGACACCATCGTGACTGTGTGGGAATTAAGCTTCATAGGGAGATGCCATAAAAGTCCTCATAACACACACACATGCCAAATTCCACGCATATTTCAGCCACCACCTCATAAAAGAGACTGATAGCATTGGAGGGTTCCTTCTTTCGTTGTTGGTCATGCTGAGGAATCCTTCTCAGACACCTGCCCCCCTCGGCCCCATGGGCAACTCTCTGGTCCACTCATGAAAGGTGTCTCTTCTTGTATGGTGGCCTACACTCACACATGAATGTATGCATGATCTCTCTAAATAATATGTAAGTCTTTCCTTGCCTTTGTACTGCATTAGGTCTCTGTATTGAATTCTGTGAGGACAAGAAGCTGGAATAACGATTAAGATATGTAAGTCTACAATACTGCCACATGTGTAGGGAGCTCAGGGACAGATGAGGCCACCAGGAATCTACAGATGCTCTACTAAAGGAAACCAGAACTATCACAAGGCCTTGAGCATCTGACTCGGAATGTTGTGCCTCATGTCTCCTCCTTCACCCCACCCTGCCTCTACCAGTCCAGAAAAGGGAAGAAGGCAGGAATGCGGAATGATGACAGCAGAGCTCAGGGCAGGCACAGGACTACCCAGGGACCTGAAGGTAGAGGAGAGATTGGCTGTTATGTCCAGTGTGCAGTATTTATAGTGGCCAGTGGAGGCACCTGTCTACTGAATTTCCTCTAGGAGGCTAAAAGGGATTCAAGGCTGTGGCTTTCCTGGGAGTGGGCATAAATGTCACAAGACTGCCTGACCTTTCATCTGGGCCATGAAAACACCACCAGGGTCACCTGTTCAAAAAATGCAGTCACCTGGGGAGGCAAAAATAGTCAGATCCTGAATGCATCTAAGTTGTGCTTGTTCTACCTACCAAAGTACCTGAATGAGTTTGAGGGGAGGTAGAATGAAGAAAAAATCACTTTATTTTAGTACAAAAAATGCTGAAATCCATGCATACGTTTTTCATAGCATGCATTTTCCATGAACTTTTTTTAGGCTGCATGTTTTTGTCTCACTAACATTTATCCAGCAGCTCTCTCATTTTGTTCTCTTGTTTTTTTGGCCAGGTGCTCTGCTAGAGGAATGACTTTACTAGCTTACTTATGGCTCAAAATAGTTCTGTTTAAAAAACAATGTATGTATTTTTATTCATATCTGTCAAATAGTGATTGTATATCTACATGGGGTACCCTATGATTTCAATGCATGAATCTGAAGTATAATGATCAGATTAATTAGCACATCTCTTACCTCAAACATTGATCATCTCTTTGTCCTTTTAAAGAAGTATGCATCTTCTCATTTTTAGAAAAAACAAAATCATAGTTTAGGGAGCCCGATGGGATGAGCTGAAGTTTCACCCCAGTTCTATTGGCTCCACTAGGATCAACTTTGACCGGAAAGTACAGTGTCCGTGATCTTCTACAGAAACACTCCTCACCGGAAGCTTGGGCCAGCAGAGGATGTTGGTGTGTTTACTAGACCTGCTGGGACAGGGATGCAGCCTATACCAACTGATGGTGCCACAGACACCCCTAAACAAGTCAACTGCTTTGCCCAGTGCTTCAGGCTGCAAGGACAGAGATGTGTAGAATTCACACTCTCTCCTCTGCACTCAACCAGAATTCACACTCTCACCTCTGGCACCAAGCCTGAAGGTGGTGCATAGATACCAATCCGGGCCCCATGGACATCACTGCTGAAATAGATGACACCAAGTGTCAAGACTTCCAGAGACAAAACACCAAGCAGGATGTCTATCTCAGCAAACAAATAAGACAGAAGGGAAAGAAAGAAGTTTAGAAAAAGTGGCTTAAAACTGTGTGAAACAAGCTGCACTAGGATCTTGGAGTAATCAAGGTCAGTGTTTGAAAAAGAAAAGCTTGCTTTCATCAATCTTTAACTTAATGTGTCAGGAAACTGGATAGGTGTTTTTCCTTTTTTTTTCTCTCAACTTTTCATAAAGTTTCAATAAATCAGGTCCACACTGACCTGTGAATTTTCAGGCAATCCACATATCATGCCCCACTCCCTGCCCCCACCTCCCGTGCAGTCCACCTCCGGAAACCACATAAACATATCAGCAGAAGCAGGTTCCTCTCAAGGACGGGCTGCCACATTCTTCAGATTACTACATCTTCATGAAAAGCCACCATTGTCCCGGCCAGGCATTCATGCCACCCAGATTGACTGGGTCTCTTATAAAATTGTCCATTTTGGGCTCCAACGGGGCTCCCAGCCTAGCCCTGGGAGGTAATCCTGCCAGTGTGTGGGGGCAGGGTGGGGGGCAAGTCACTAATTTATCTTAGTGGGGTGCTAACTTGGAAGTCTAGGGAAGGGGACTTAAATGTTAACATTTCAGAGAGCAAAGCACAAACACCCAGCTTTCAAGCCATCAAATTTTTCTTTTAAGAGATAACCACCTTGACTCTGAAGACAAATATTAAAAATAAAAATACCCAATCCAAACACAAACCAGACCAGCTCTCCACCAACCGTACAAGCTTGGTGGTCTCCAGGTGAAAGAAAAGTTTTTCGTGTGTAGACCAGTACCAGTTCTTTTATTTAAAAAAAAAAAACAATTTCTTTTCCCCCATCTCTCACAGGTTAGCAAGGTTATACAAAAGCATTTGACCAATGCAAATCCCATTTGTAAGTGGTGAAATATGGTCTTATGGAAGATAAACAGAAAGATATTTCATTAACATAAAGCACCCAAACAGAACAAAATGAAAAAAAATAATCTCATTCCACTCTGGGGATTCATTGAGGGGAAAATGAACTTAAAGGATTTAAGCAATCAGATTTCAGTTGTGGCAGGAAATGTTTCATGTTTTAGAAGCTATTTGTTTATGACTCCCTCTTTGCACCCTTCCCCACTAAAAATTGCAGGAGAATATTCTAAAGAAGAACAACAAAATGTAAACCTTGCATTTGCATCCACAGCTGAGGTCTGAGTTGTTAAAGCTATAAAGTTAAAACTCACAGTTTTAAACACAATCTCAGTGATATTATTATAATTAATTTACTTGAGAAGCATAGAGATCCCTGATTTACTCCCACAAAGGCAACAATGACCCAGACTGGGCCAGGCTTTGCAGCCAAGAACCTGGAACTCAATCCAAATATTCCATGTGGGTGGCAAGGACCCAGGTACTTGAGTCATTACCTGCTCCTCCCAAGACGCATGTTGGCAGATGCCTGACATAGTCAGGAACCAGAGCTGGGAACAAAAACCATATACTCTGATATGGGGCATGGGTGTCCTGATGCCAACCCCCGGTAACCAAATGTTGATGCTTTCTTCCTGTCATTAGAAATTATTCCCCTCTCAATTCATTTTCTGCCTTGAGTTGGTCACATATCTACAGCAGTGAGAGCTGCACTCAACCAGAAACTCTAGCAATAATGGTTACACTTAATGGTTTCACTACACTTGAAGAGACTCTATGTGCGTCAGTCACACACACACACACACACACACACACACACACACACACACACACACACACACACACTGATGATGATTAGCCTGACTCCTCCGGCTCTTCCAGGTCAAAGCTTGGGAAAGAGAGAAGGAACAAATGTCCTTCTAGCTTCCTTCTATAGGAAATGCTTCCAGAGGGACCAGGAGATGGAGCTTAGACATGAAAAAATAAAACAGTGCAGCAAGCCTTTAAGTAGCTGCTAATTTATCTTCCTGGACTTTCAGGAATTTTCTCCTCCCATTGCTAACTGGGAGACTGGAAAGACTAAGCAATGATCGATACATCTCCAAAGAAATTTGAGGCTCAGGGACTCCCCCTTTTCTACATAAACTCAAGACACACACAGACATTGCAAAAGTTCTCGTCCAACTACAATTGAGAATAGAATTGTAGCATTGCAAAATCTAAGGGAAACATATGCCACATTGTCTTAATTTACATCCTTGTCCAGGCAGAATTCTGCCTTTACTCCCATGTCTTTACTTCTCAAGTCCATTTAAGGAAAAAGAATTAAATAATGAAAATCAACCAACCATGAACTTGGGATAACTTTTTCATACTAAAGTTATAATTAAGGGTATCCACTGATGTCTGAAATTTGCTTTCCTGCCTTCTCCCTCACTCTCTCCTATCTGAAACCTCTTGTCCTTCTCTTTATCCTCCTCTTGCTTTGTGATTTCTACTGGAGGAATGAACTTTGGGGGCCAGCTGTGAGGTATTTAGATTAACCTTGACAAGTCAAGGAAAAAATTAGGTTGGAAGAAGACATTGTAGTAGATGTTTCTCCAACACCAGGAGTGTAAAAAAAAAAAAGGAAAATATCTTACATCCAGGAGTTTTCAGACATGAGAAAACATGGATTAATAAAGTAAAAGCTCAAAATCAGTCAAATTCATAGAGAATTAAGGAGACAATAAAAATGTGAGGCAGATATAGCAATTTTGTACACAATTCCTTCCCTCATGCTCTCCCTACCACCTCTCCCTGTTTCTCTCGCTCTTGCCCTCCACACATTTTATACTGTTCTTTTCAACTCACTGTTAACAATGATGTCACAATTCCTCGACACCCACAAGTTCAATCTTTGTGCCAGCAAAAACGCCTAATCCCACACTAGTCATACTTATAACCTCTTTAGCACCAAGATCTCCACCTCTTTTTACCAACCACTATCTTGTTAGTTTTCATCTTTCACATTTTTATTCCTCCCTCACTTCTCCCAGGTCCTTCTCTCTAATACCACTCTTACCCTTTTGCCCCTCAAATTTCATCTCAATCGTTTCACTAGAATTCCAAGTCTTTTATTTCAGCAGGGTTCCACCCAGCTCTTGAGAATGTTTCAGAATCTTGTTCTAGCCCTTAACTCTGGGCAAGTAGCAGGCTCTGTATTCTCCGTTTCTCTTAAACTGTCACTGATTCTCATTGGAGGAAAATGAGTCAGTACAAAAGCCCGTGATCACTGTTGCTCAGGATCCCTCCTCCTGCTCCTTTTCCACGAGTATCCTCACAGCCCTTCTACAAGTGAGGGCATACCCCTTGAGGAAATCACATCCTTCCAGGCTCACCTCTTGAAGTTTCCATCACTGCTCAATGTTTCATCCTGGGGCTACATCTTTAACATAGAGGTCTTGGTGGAGGGAGTGGGGGTGGAGACACACTCAATCCAATTGAATATCCACACCTGCTCATGGACTGCTTCAAGCATGATGGAACCAAACAAGGGTATCTTATTAAAAAGCAGGCTCCCAACAATTCATTTTAAGCTATTCATTAACTGTTTTAAAATAGTTTGTTGGGCCCAGTGCAATGGCAAAGCACAATAATCTTCCACCAGCAAGCACTGGCATCCCTGTGGGCACTGGTTTACAACCCAGAGGCTCCAATTTTGATCCAGCTCACTGCCTGAGCCCTGGGAAAATAGTAGAGGATGACTGATGTCCTTGGGCCCCTTTACGTACATGGGAGACCCAGAAAAAGTTCCTGGTTCCTAGCTTCAGACCAGCTCAGCTCTGGCTTTTGGGACCACTTGAAGAAATTAGCCAACAGATGAGAGACCACTTCTTCTGTCTGTCCTTCTCTCTCAGTAAGATCTGCCTTTCAAATAAAAACAAATCTTTTAAAACTTTATTAGATTTTGTTCTCATTACTACTTCATTCCTCCCTTACCTCTTTGAATCCACTCCACTCATTGAGCTTCCAGCCTTTCATTCCCAATCACTCAACCCTACAGTCATTTCAATCATTCAGAGAAGTCTTCAAGAACCCTTTTTGGAAAAGGTAAACCCTACAAACCGGCACAAATTCACGTATTATAGGACCCCAACTCAATCTTCCAGCCACATTTCTGTTATTCCACCATTCTTTGACCAAGGCCAAAAGGCATTATTTCCACACCTCTGCCGTTTTGGTCATTTTCCAACCAGCCAGATTCCTCTCTCAAGATTCTTCCTTCTGAGCTCTTCTTAAACACCTTCTCTCCCATGATGCTCCTGGAGATCTTTCTTGCCCTTAAGCTCTATGGTAGGTGGTTAGGGTCACCTAATTCATCTCACTGAGCTTTGGATGGACTACTTCCATGCCTATCTCTATTGGAGGCTTCCTGAGGAGTCTTATTGGTAGCTTTGTATTCCTACAGAGTTCGTTAAACAGAGTTTGTTAACAACGTCCCACCATGTGAGGAGTCTTCCAAAAGTTCATGGGAAATGTGTATCATTAAAAAAAACCAACTATATATTGATTTCATTTTTTGCATTAGAATAACACCTTTATTTAATTCACTTTTTTTTCAAAAAATTTTTGAAGTGCTTCCCTACAGAAATTGAATAAATAGTTGCAGAAAGAGTTGGTAAGGAGGGAAAGGAGAGGGAAGGAAGAGGGGCGGGGGAGGGCTCCAATAGAGCTTTATACTTCTCTGGGGCTTGTCATCTTGCCTAATAATGGAGAGCTTTTAGTTGAACGTCTCTAACAGTCTAACTGAAACACAGTAGTATAACCTCGACTAGCTAAATAAATTTTGAAAAATACTGACAAACTCAGTTTATCAGTTCCACAGGGGAAAAAAAACCACCTCAGTCCCCTTCCCTCCCACCCCAAGATTGATAGTTCCTGGAACTGAGCATTGCCACCACCCAGGCTGACCACATATAATTGTATTTAGTGGGGAAAGGTCTGGGGAGCAAGGTAGCAATCCTGGGGCTATCTGACAGTTTCTGACTCACCCATTCGCCCCCAACATTTTTATGTGCAGATATTTAAATTGCACATAGTTTCCTTCAGACTTAAAATGAATTCCACAGAGTCCTTCTTTCAAACTCTTATTGGGTCTGGTGAGAAATGATGACAGGATCAGGGTCTGCCATTATTTATTTTTTAATTTAGTTTCCTGATTCAGTCTCACCTCTCCCCATTCACATAGTCCAGGGGTAAGTAGGCCACTCTCATTCTGAAAGTAACATTTTATTTATTTATTCATTTATTTGTTTTGGTAGCTGCTATAACAAAAGACTGTACTAAAAGTGCTACTGCTTGGGTACACAAATTAACTGTGGTTTTATTGTGTGCTTTTGTTGAACCACACTCCTGCTAACAAATAAAAGGATATTTCTGACTCTTGGGATTGGTACTGGAATGCTGGTATATTGCTAAGTTTTTAAATGGATAATATTATAATAAATGTAGACATAATGTACATTAATACTACAATACCCATCTAAAAGAACAGGAAGTAGCTCCAAATAAGACTCTGAGAAAGTCACTTGACTCTCTAGGCTGCTCAGTAATGAAACTTAGAATGAGGCAAACCTGCTACTAGCTTGTAGTGAATGAGACAAATCTGCTGCTAGTTTAGATTGCAAAGTAGTTTTGCATGCTAACAAATGCACCACCCACAATCTCAGGCAGTCCTTTGGAAGTCAGCAGAGAAGACAGACCTCTTCTGCTTGGGTATCATCCCATTCAATAGGTGGCAAGACTGGGTCCCAAGCTACTATCATTTGGCATACATGGGGAAGAGATAGGGGCAGCGGCCAGGAGTCTTGGGTTCTATTCCTGTCATCTTGCCACCACATTGTGCCACCCATGAAGGGAATAGACATGAAAAAATGAGAAGACAGATTCATGCTAGAACACAATTAGTTGAGAGAGAGCAAACATTACATGGTTGTAATGGCCCAAGTAAGTGTTGAAACTCTAACAAAATGATCACAGTGTCTGCAAAGGCAATGACGTTGCTCAAACATTTAAGAAATAATCCTGCCCTAAAGTAGTGTTTACTACAACATTCAGTCAACCTGGAAATTATTCTGACAAATTCAGTAATGAACACATGCATGTGTATTATATGTGATATAGATAATCACATGTACTAATCTTATGAATTAGAGCCCTTTGGAAAGTTTCTGGAAAAAAGGAACTGAAAACTAAGTCTGTTTTGGTGGCAAAATATTTCAAATCCATTGATAGCTTTTCCATTATACAATAAACAAATCTAGTGACTTGTCTATAGCTTAACCTGGTGATATGAAATTCATATCAGTATCTACATTAAACATACAAAATGACACAAAAATGGAATGTCATATAAGTAACTTCACCTGACAGTAAAAGAGGTAAGTATCTAATTTTCCTCCTTTTTGTTAATTTTCCTTTTTTTAAAGATTTATTTATTTTTATTGGTAGATTTACAGCAAGGAGGAGAAACAGAAAAACAATCTTCCAACTGCTGGTTCATTTCCCAAATGTCTGCAGCGGTCAGAGCTAAGCACGGAGCTTCTTCAGTGTCTCCCATGCCAGTGCACGGTTCCAAGTCCTTGGACTACCTTCCACTGTTTGCCATCTAACCCTCATCTTCACCATTTCTCTCATCATTCTCTATTTTCATCATAAATGAAGCTAATTCTCATCATTCCACTCTCAGTGCTATCAACTGACCATTAGGACAACCGTGAGAATCTTTTCTTTAAAATTTGGTTTACCAGATACAATTAATAATTTCCTTAATAATGTACCACAATATGTCATTATTAACCACTGGTTTGACAAAGACACAAAGCAAACTTTGACAAAATTGCATTTGCAGTAATACTGATAGAGTTGTGATATCTTTTTTTTATTATTATTTTTAGTCCCACATATGAGAAACAACATGTGGTACTTGTGTTTCTGTGTCCACCCTATTTCACTCAACATGTTGGATCCACTTTGATTCAAATGATAGCACTTAATTTGTTTTTATACCTAAATAATATCACCATATTCCACTGTATTTATGTGTGTATCCATGTATATTATGTTTCTTTATTTATTAATCTGATGCTGGGTATTTTAGTTGATTCCATATTTTGGGTATTATGAACATTAATGTTATAAATATGGTGGTGCAGGTATCTTTGATAAAATATGTTCAGTCATCTGGATATATACTCAGTAGTGGGGCTTCAGCCACCAGGCTATCACACTAGGACCAAGCTTCCTAACAACCACATCTGGGGCCTGGCACGGTAGTCTAGTAGCTAATGTCTTCCCCTTGCATGTTCAGGGATCTCTTATCGGCACTGGTTCCAATCCTGGTGGCCCCACTTTCCATTCAACTCCCTGCTTATAACCTGGAAAAAAGCAGCTGAGGACACCCCAAAGTCTTGAGACTCTGTGCCCACGTGGGAGACCCAGAAGAAGCTCCTGATTCCTGGCTTCAGATCAGCTCAGCTCTGGTTGTTGCGGTCACTTGGGGAGTGAACTAGTAGATGGAAAATCTTTGTCTCTTCTTCTCTTTTCAATTCTGACTTTCAATAAAAATAAATAAATCTTAAATACACACACATTTATCCTGTGTCATTCTCCCCTTAGAATAAAATCTTTCTCCTGTCTTTCTCCTGTCTCCATGAATACAGGTTCCTGTAAACCTGCTCTTTGAGGTACTTAAACCAGGAACCCAGCTTGGACCTCGCCTGTGGCAATGATGCTACATTTTTGCACAATTCAGGGCAAACTGAATGTGAACAGTTAGGCATCTCAAGTTCGGTCTCAAATTTATGGGTCACCAGGAAAATCACAAAATATGTATTTGACTTTATTGAGACCTCATTCAAAAGGATGTATAAAAATGTAATTTTAAAAAAGCCTACAAAATTTTAAAATATCAAAAACTTTGAACATGTGGTTCTTAAGGAAAAGCAGAAGAACTTGATGAGGAAAATGTGAGCACATGCAGGATTTAATCCAGATGAACCTAACTATTAAAGGGATTGCTTAAAAGTCATTCTCACACACTTGTTTTTTCATTCTCCAATTTTGATGTGGATTACCAGCCTGTTGCCTTTGATAATGAACAGAGAATTACTAGAAAATTAGGAATCGGGAAAGAGCAAAAATGGCAATTAAATAAATGGCAACAAAGAATAGAGAAAAATGTTGAAGGAAATAAATGTCTGTATTTACATGAACTATATGAAATGTAAATTCACATCTGAAATGTGTGTCTGTGCATGCATATAGAACATCTACTGGTATACAAATATTTCTCTTCCACAGATGACATTTATTACATTTTGCTCTGTAAGAGGTGAGGTATCCAGGGTTAGAACGGGCTAGAATGAAGCATCAGGTCCATTTGCCCCCATTTGGGCAGATCCTCTGCACTATGATGAAGTCTTACATGATGCCCATCAGCAGTTCTCCAAATAGGCATATTGTGGGCAAAACCACACAAAGTATCAACTTCCTTCATGTTTTTCCTTATCTATTTGCATTCTGCAGGCAAACATAATTGCAGCCTGTTATCGACATTTATTCACATCCTAACATATCAGAATGGATAACGTGGGGAATTTGGACTAACTGGCAACGCTTTAGTGAATGTTTAATTTATCCAGCTATCTACAAACATGCATATATTTACATAGAACTTTCATACATGTTCATTGAGTATGTATGATAACCTCTCAAAAGCAGCAACTCTCAGAGAAGTGATTTGCCCAACCATCCAGAGAAGTGAAATTGAGCTTGAATTTAGCTTTTCCAATACCAAGTTCAACCTTTTTTATCTCAGACTTTCTTTAACTGTTACAACTTCCTCTTTCCTTCCCACCCATCGCCACAAGGAACTGACAATCTTAAGTGAGCTCAGCATGGACTTGATGATCAAAAGATGACGTGGTAAGAGGCTCTTTGTACTACTTCATGGTTGTTTTGTAAATTTAAAAATACTCTGAAATAAAATGTTTCTAATTTTTAAAGAAGGGAATGGTCACCAATGTTCTGGTATGAAAGGTAACTGTCTAGGTCCCACTTGATCACATAGCAGTACATCCTCTTCATCTTACCCGTAGCACATGTCAAGAAATCGGCGCCCTTGGTGATCTGATTTCCAACAAGGTTTGGATTTTAAGGACATTAGCAAATTCAAAAGGATCAAGTTCTGTATAAGAGTGAGCAAAAATTATGGATAATTTAAATAAATGTACAACATTTCTTGTAAGAAGCCTAAACACATCTAATTTGTGATTAAAGCAAAGAATGATAGACATGTAGGGCAGAGAGGTAGCATTCACCTCCAAATCTGTCGAGAAGGAAGAGTTGGTTCCTGGAGGAGGTCAAATTTGACTTGGATTTTTGAAAAACTGGTAACATTTTTGAAGATGAAGGTAGAAAAAATGGCATTCTCTTAAGTTTTGAGCATTAGGAAGAAAACAACTTATTTACCAATTGACCTCAGTTGAAATTTAGGGGGCATAAAGAGAAAAATAATCCAGGGGAAAAGGTTGGTCTCTTCAACAAACGCTTTTGGGATAATTGGAGGTATGCTTACAGAAGTAAAAAACAGGACAACCCCCTTCACTTTACATAAAAATCAGCTCAAAATGTATCAAGCCTTAAATGACCTACATTCAGAAATATACTCACATGGGAGACCCAGCGGAAGCTCCTACTCCTGGCTTCAAATGGGCTCATATCTGCTGCAGCCATTTGGGGAGTGAACCAGTGGATGCAGGATCTGTGTGTGTGTGTGTGTGTGTGTGTGTGTGTGTGTGTGTGTGTGTGTGTGTGTGTGTGTGTGTGTCTCACCTTCCCTCTGTAAATCTGCCTTTCAAATAAAAATGAATGCAACTTAAAAGAAAAAAAAAAGACAGTCTTATTTCATGCAGGCCCGGCACAGTAGCCTAGAGACTAAAGTCCTTGCCTTGCATGCACCAGGATCCCATATGGATGCGGGTTTGTGTCCCGATTGCTCCACTTCCCATCCAGCTCCCTGCTTGTGGCCTGGGAAAGCAGTCGAAGACAGCCAAAAGCCTTGGGACCCTGCACCCATGAGGGAGACCTGGATGAAGCTCCTGGCTCCTGGCTTCAAATTGACTTAGCAGCTCATCTCTGAATTTTGTGGACACTTGGGGAGTGAATCAGTGGATGGAAGATCTTTCTCTCTGTTTCAGCTTCTCTTTGTGAATCTGACTTCACAATAAAAATAAATAAATCTTTTTTTTAAGAGCCTTAAAAAAAGGTCTTGTTTCATGGATAAAACCAAAGAAGTTACAAAAAGCACCTTTTTATGAAATGTAAGAAGCAGTACTTTGAAGTTGCCAAACAAAATGAAATGAAACCTCTTTTTTTTTTAAAGATTTATTTTTATTATTTTTTCATTGGAAAGGCGGATATACAGAGAGGAGAGACAGAGAGGAAGATCTTCCGTCCGATGATTCACTCCCCAAGTGAGCGCAACGGGCCGATACTATGCCGATCCGAAGCCAGGAGCCTCTTCCGGGTCTCCCACACGGGTGCAGGTTCCCAAAGCTTTGGGCCGTCCTCGACTGCTTTCCCAGGCCACAAGCAGGGAGCTGGAAGGGAAGCGGGGCTGCCGGGATTAGAACCGGCGCCCATATGGGATCCCGGGGGTGCAAGGCGAGGACCTTTAACCACTTGCGCCACCGCGCCGGGCCCGAAATGAAACCTCTTCAGAAGAATTTCCTTTTTTGCCATAAGTCTTGAAACCAACAAAACCATACATTCAGAAAACAGCCCCAACCCCCATCCAGAAAAAAAATAATAAATTTCTGCAGCAGTGAGCAAACTAGAGAAAGGTACAACCTCATGGCATAAACATCAAAGTATTGGCTGATGAGAAACAGAACATTAGGCAGTGTGGTGGCACAGTTCTCATGCCAATGCTCATTACTCTTCCTCCATCTCCAGGAGCCAGACAAGTGCACCAACTCAATCCACAGACATCTCTTTCACACTGCTAGGTTCAGGGAGAAGCTTTTCATTCTCCGTAGGGAATAACAGAAAACATTATTACGCAGTGGAAACAAGCAATAGGTCTCTCTTACAGTAAGCCTGAGTCATGCCATCCTGAGTCTTTTTCCTCCAGAAGGACACTGATCACCGACCAACTTAATTGATTCAATTCTCCACCCATAATGTTTAAGGATCAGCACAAACCTGCTAACAAGGTTAAAATACACACACAAACACATACCAGAACACCTGAAGGCTGTTTCTTAAAGCACGTGTAAAAGAATGTCTCAACACAAGTGCCTACCCCGGCTCTATTATCAATTTGAAAATGTATAAACTCTTGTCTCTTCTGCGGTCCTATTTGGAAAATTCTTAGGACAGTTTTACCCAGATAGCCTGTTACTCTAATCTGGAATCTTATATGTATATTGCCCTACTATTATTTGGAGCTTTCTTCATCCTTAGTTCTCAGGAGCCCTTCTCATTTAAAGGGGCAATACTGCTCTGTCAACATTCAGGCAAAATTCTATCTTTCTTTCTTTCTAAATAGGACGTTTCATGATGGATTAAAAAATTGGCAGCATTCTTTTGTAGGTCTAGAATAGAATACAATCTTACAATTCAGTGAAGGGAGAACTCACACATCGAGTAAGTAGTAGAATTTCAGAAATGTTGGGGTAAGCCTTGATACTCTAACAAAGTCTATACAAAACAAAAACTGGTCTCTGTCCTGCCATATCATGTCTCCAGATTACAGAAAAATAGAAAGAATGGAAAAAACTAAGCTTTAGAAATGAAGATGCTCATGAACACAAACAGGTCTCAGATGCCAAGGGAAATGGGGAAACACCTATACTGCATTAGGGTAAAAATACGTCTGGATCAAGAGGTCAGCTTAGCAAGATTAAGATTATCTCACTGGTCACTACTGCTACTACTACTACTACTACTCTCTCTCTCTCTTTCACACACACACACACACACACACATCCAGGAAACAAAAAAAAATTAAATGAAAGTACATATAAATAAATCAAACAACAGAAGGAAATTCTTTGCCTTTAGAGGCAAGCATTGTGGCAAATCAGGTAAAACCACTGCTACAATTCCATCATTCCATTTAGATGCTAGTTTGCTTCCTGGCTGTATCACTTCTGATTCTGCTCCTTGCTAATGGCCTAGGAAAGCAGTGGAAGATGACTCAAATCCCTGGGCCCCTGCCATCCACGTGTAAGACGCAGTTAGCTCCTGGCTCTTGGCTTCAACCTGATCCAGTTCTGGCTATGTGGCTAGCTGGGAAATAAACCAGCAGATGGAAGATCTCTCTCTCTCTCTCTCTCTCTCTCTCTCTCTCTCTTTTTTTCTCTCTCTTTTTCAACTATACAAATACAACTTTTTTAAACCAGGAAGAGAAATTATTAAACTCAATACAACAAGGATCCATAGCCCATGTGGGGGATGAACAAGAAGAGGAACAATCTTCCTCTCTATGTCTCTTCTCTGTATATCTGCCTTCCTAATAAAATAAAGAAATATTTTAAAAAGAATATAGTTTATGGACTTCTAGACTGAATCAAAACCAATGGCTTCAAGGATGGAGATAAAAAAAAATTACCTTAATCTTACTCAGAGCAACATTAATGCCAGAAGACAGTGTTTAAACATTGAAGTTTCATAAGAGATCCTAGTATATTTCCAGAATATCAGAACCAAGACACCTTGAAATATGAAAAAGCTTTCACAAATGTCAAGTTGTATATTTCAAATATATAGTTTTTGTCAACTGTATCTCAATGAAGCTATTTTTAAAAACAAGGACTTTCTATTTTGATTTTAGTAAGAATATATGCTTTTTTACTTTATATAAGTATCCATAAATTTTAGTGTACAATTCAATGCATTATGACCAACATAACCATCACCCTGATAAAGAATGAGACTATTTAATCACCTCAAACTGTTCCTGAAGTCCTTTTCCAGAAAATACACCCATGTCCTTCACTTATTTTTTATCATGATAAATTAAGCCTGTTCTAAAATTCAAATAAATACAACCACGTATTACAACTTTATTTTGTTTTTTCAGCTTAAAATAGTTTTTGTGTGTTCATTCACATTGCAGTGTGCATCCATAGTTCTTTCTTTTTTATTGCTGAGTAGTATACTACACTTTTCCATTTTAACATTGATGACATTTGGGTTACTTCCAATTTCGGGCTCTTATAAATAAAACTGTTATGAACATTCATATGAGTTATGAGTTTTTTGGTAGGATAGATACATTCCTTTCTTTTGGCAATATAGTTAGGAATGGAAATATTTGGTCATAGAAAAGATCCATGTTTAATTTTACTCAAGAGTAAGAAATAATTTTCCAAAGCGGTTGCATTGTTTTTACACTTCCACTAGCAATCTATGAGTATTCTAATTTTGCCATATCCACCAGAGTATTGTTCAATATAGAAATATTCACATTTATTGTGATAACTAAAGGTTCTTCCCCAAGAGGATTATTCAGTGCCCTCAGCTTTCAAACATATTGAGATGAAATTGATTATAACATTCCTTTATCATCTTAACATAAGATCTGATCTGATTTGTGTTTCTTTTTTGGATCAATCTTTCTGTAAGTTTATTAATTTGTTAACATTTAAAAGAATCAGCTTTTGCTTTTTCCATGTTCTTTATTGCTTTTTCTATTTTGGCATTCAATTGAATGTTCCTTTCTTCCCATCATTTCTTTCTACAATTTTGATTTCATGAATCAAACAAATTTATTTCTTTTTAGGAAAGAATAACAGATGAAGATAAGAAGAAAAAATATATTCAATTACATCAAATCTTTATATTTGTTAACAAAAGTAAGAAGTGACATCATTAGAATTAGCAAATAGGAAATAATTAATGACTTTCAAGAGATTTCCTTTTGTACAAAAAGTTTGGACCAGAATCATTTAGCTATAGTAATAGAAAGTTATTATTCTTTTTGATAATCCAATGTATGAATCCAATTTCCTTTGAGAAGTCTCATCACTCCCCAACACTAACACATACAAAGATGTTATGATTCTTGAAAGGAGCCAAAATCTATCTCTCACTAGACACAAGGCAAAATACAGAAAATTAGTTTCCCTAGTAACCTTGCAAGGAAATATGTCTATGACCTAGGCTTTACCATCCTTGTCAAACAACCATCCTTGTAACAGAGGACCATAGGAAATTCTGTCTGATGGTAGCAGGGTGCCATGGTTTAGTCATGACCCCTAGATTCACTTGCTGTAAATCTAATCTCCACTTCTATATTGTTAAGAGGTCAGATGTTTAAGAGGTCATGAGATCAAGAGGACTCTGCCCTCATGAAGGGACTAACACTGTTATTGTAGAAGCATATTCCCTAAAAGCACAGTTTTTTTCTCTAATATGTGTTCTGTTCTACTCCTGTTTTTCTGCCATGGATTGTCATAACACGAAGGCCGTTGCAGGATGCAAACACCTTTATGTTAGACTTCCTAGTCGTCATAATTGTGATTAATAAGCTTTCTCTTTATGAACTCAGCTTGTGGGATTTTATTCTAACACAAAATGGACAAAAGCACAGCAGTTATAGAGCTATTATCTTTCTGGATACAGAGATAATACTAATATTATGAAGGTATCCACCCAGTGTCCATCCAAATGACAGTGTTGGCAGTAAAAAGATACAACTCCCAGCTCTACCAGAGGTGTTTCTGCCCCACCAAACTTGTTACTAGCTGTGCAGCACAAAATCTGTCTGCAGACTTGCCCAGGTTTTGATGAACTACTTAACAGCATAACCAATTTATTCTGTAGTGAAAGTTATGACCTTTAATTCTCTTAGAGCTCTATTAAAAGTTAAACTCAGGGGGCCCAGTGCAGTAGCCTAGTGGCTAAAGTCCTCACCTTGCAAGCACTGGGATCCCACATGGGCATTGGTTCATGTCCCAGCTATACCATTTTCCTTCCATTCCCTGCTTGTGGCCTGGGAAAGTGGTAGAGGATGGCTCAAAGCCTGGGCACACTATGCCACGTGGGAGACCTGGAAGAAGCTCTTGGCTCCTGGTTTCTGATCAGCTAGCTCAGCTCTGGTCATTGCAGCCACTTGTGGAGTGAACCATCAGACAAAAGATCTCTCTTTCTATATCTTCTTTATGTATATCTGCCTTTCCAACAGAAAAAAATAAATCTTTTTTAAAAAGCTAAAGTCAGATAACTATAACCAAACATTTCCTTAAATCCTTTTAATTTAAAGAGCAGAGAGGGAAAAGCGGGGGAACAAGAGAAACTTTCCATTTGCTGTTTCACTCTCCAAATTTCCCTGTTGGAATAACAAGGCCAAAGGCAGGTGTCTGGAAGACATGGCCTTCCATGTGGGTGACAGAAACCCAACTCTTTAAACACCATTTCCTGCATCTCGGGCACATATTAGTACAACTGGAAGTAAAGCTGGGAGTTAAGATTATCAACCAAGACAGAATATACAAAGTACCTGATGTGAAATTGGTGCTGACAATTTTCTTTAAAAAAATTTTTTTTAGATATTTTTATTTGAAAGGCAGAGTTACAGATAGAGGAGAGACACAGAGATCCTCCATCTGCTGGTTCACTCCCCAGATGGTCACAATGGCCAGAGCCTGGCTGATCTAAAGCCAGGGGCTTCTTCTAGATCTCCCATGTAGTTGTACATGCCCAAGGACGTTGACCATCTTTTGTTCTCCTAGACCATTAGCAGGGAGCTGAATCAGAAGTGGACTGGACTGTTGGATGCTGTTGCTACAGACACAGGTTTAAGTTACTATGCTATGGCACTGGTCCTCAAAGATAATTCTATGAAGTTCCAAAATGATGAATCTTTGAGAAAACTTATTCCATCTTATTTAAAACATCATTGAATCTATGCATCATGGATTACAGTGGTTGATAAGAAACTGTTGAACAAGAAAATAGTGCAACCTTGACCTTCAAGATTTTAAGCAGGTAAAGGCAGGTGTAGATGCTGACATAACACAGAGAAGCTCTTTCTTTTCTTTTTTCATTTTAGGTAAGAAAACAAGAAGGAACTAATACAGAGAAGCTGGCCCAGAAAGAGGCTGTTGATGAAAGTGCTTTACAAATATGAAAATTCTGGATTAGAGTTATCTTTGGTTATAAAAATAAGGAAGCCAGTTGGAGAATTTTACAGACCAGTTACCACCAGGCATAACGAATAAGAACTATTAGGCAGGTAAGGGAAAGTTCCTGTTTAAGTTAAATCTATACATACTCTGTATCTTGTCATCATAAAATTGAATTGTTTATTGAAAAAGGCAAGAAGCTCTCCTGTGATTTTCAACTCTCAACCACAAAAGTTTTATAGTTATCTCCCGAGGAATGTAAACTTTGACTACAAAGCTATGACGACTACAAATCTTCCTTTACATAGGTGTTGTAAAAATTATATTTAGACATTTTATGTTTACTATAAAATGTTTTGATAGGATATGTTTGTTGTAGTAAATGGGAATTTTGGTCTCTGAAATTATAACCCATACATTAGTTCTGTCCTGAGGATGACCAACTCTATGAACTTACTCATTGTATTCTATAAGTCATTGTTCTCTAAGCGGCAGACCTTTCGATCTTACTTTTCTCTGGGAAAACTTATTTGGAAATTAAATGTGCAATTCTCCCAGACTTGGTTTTCATCCCTGAGGAAAGTAGTTTTGAAAGAGAAACAGGGATGATAGGCTGAAAGGGTTAAGAAGAAAACAGTGAGAAACTGAGTCAGGTGAGGTAGCCTCTCTGCTTTAGAAGTTTGGGACTAAATGGCAGAACAGAGAGAGAGGACGCTAACTCAAGAGGGTCAAAGTTCAAGGAAAACAGTGGTTTCTTAAATTGGAAAGGTCCTCATTTGTTTGTAAGAGGAGGAGGAACAAGAGCCAAGAAAGGCTGATGGAAAACTCAAGAGAAAAGGAATCAAAATAATGATACTACATTTTGGTTAAACACACACACACACACACACACACACACACACACACACACACACACACACACAATGAAAATCAAAACCTGGGTTTGTAAAGGCAAGGGATACTTCTTTCTTTGAAACTAAAGGGAAAGAACAAATGGTGGAAATGTTAGAACATACAAGCTCTTATTCAGATATACTTATAATCCGTTGAGAAACAAAGGCAAACAAGTTATTATGAAGGTTAGAAGAAAATGAAACATCCTGTTGGAAAACTATGGAGAAACATCAGGAGTTGAGTACAAAGAATTACTGAGCAGCAGTAAGGATACAAATGAAATGCCAGTGGATCCAATTAGCAGAGTTCCTTGAATTTTTCTGGCTGCATGTGGGTGTAGAGAATCTCTAGCAGCCGCTGAAATATTACGGACACTGGTCTTTCCATGGAGCTATGGAGCTTGTGGGAAGACCCAAAAGTAAAGCAGAATCACATATGCATGGAATCAAAATGACAGAGCTGGGTGGCGGTGGGACTCTCACTCTTCCTCCAGACAGGGGCGGGCCCACTGGAAGTATCTGACAGTTCTACTAGATGTCTGCCAAGAACATGAAAATGAGACAAATCAAGGTGTCTCTGATGTCTTTAATTTTGAAAACAGTACACAGTAGATCAGTATAGAAGTCAGCTTTGTCACCTTAATTATCTGAGTGGCTCCCAGGAATGCTCAGCCAAATGGAATGGACTGTCTAAATGTGTCCAGATGCCTAAGGAAACAGCCTACCCACTCAGGAAACAGAAAGTGAAAGTGCCATTTAAGGAGAAAGGCATTATTCCCTGTGAACGTTGAGTGTTCTGGTCCCAATGGCAGAATAGTGTCTTATATGGTGTGCAGGCATTCTTCTCCTCAAGCCAGGAAGAGCTTCCATCATCTGATTTGGCTGTGACCTAGATATTTTCACTGTTATTTGGCTTCCTTCCATCCTACGTTTTTCTATAAGATCTACTGACATGAGTATTCAAGTCATCATTTTTTTTTAGTAACTAGTGATCCATTTGTAAAAATTGTACTTATCTTTACTTATTTGAAAGGTAGAAAAACAGAGATGGAGAGAAAGAGCAAAGTGGAGGTAGAGATCTTCCATCCACTGGCTTGGTCCCCCAGTGCCTGTAACAGCCAAGACTGAGTTGGGCCGAAGCTGGGAACTAAGAACTCCATTTAGGCCTCGCACCTGGGCAGTAGCAACCCAAACCCTTGAGCCATCACCTGCTGCCTGCCAGGTTGCACATTATTAGGGAGATTGAACCAGAAACAAATCTGTAACTTAGTCTTAGGCACTATTATGAGGGATGAAAGTATCCCCAGTGGCCTGTTTTTAAAAACAAACAGAAAAAAAAATTAATTGAGAGCCCAGCATGATGTCTCAGTTGTCTAAATCCTCCATCTACAAGCACCAAAATCCCATATGGGTGCTGGTTTGTGTCCTGACTAATCCATTTCCCATCCAGCTCTCTGCTTGCAGCCTGGGAAAGTAGTGGAGGATGGCCCAAAGCCTTGAGACCCTGAACCTACATGGGAGACCTGGAAGAAACTCCTGGCTCCTAGGTTTGGATTGGCTCAGCACCAGCCCTTGTGGCCATTTAGAAGATGAATCAGCAGATGGAAGATCTTTCTCTCTGTATTTCCTTCTTTCTGTGAATCTTCCTTTCCAACAAAAATAAATAAATCTTCTTCAAAAAATTAATTGAAAGGCAGTAAGAGAAAGATGAGACAGAAAATAGAAAAGGGAGAGAACAAGGAGAGAGAAGAACCAGGTGGCAAAAGAGCAAAAGATCCTCCATCTGCTAGTTCACTGCCCAAATTCCAAACGTCTGACTCAATCAGGGCTGAACCAGGCCGAAACCATGAATCTGTGATTCATTCTAAGTCTCCCAGATGGGTGGCAGGAACCCAAGTACTTGAGCCATCATCTGCTAGCTCCCAGGATGAACATTATCAGGATGCTGGATCAGAAGCAGAGGAACCGGGACTGGATTCAGGCTCTCTCTTTTGGGATGCAGCCACTCCGAGTGATACCTTACCCAGTGTACAAATATGTGTCCCTAGTGACCAGTTTCATTGTTAATAGTAATGCAAAGTTGGTTAGCCTATGCCTCTCTCTGAAAGCCAGATTACTAGGTAAACTCTTTGGGGTTCCTAAACCTGCAAAGCTGAGCTTATACCATATACATCATCACCGGAGTATACTACATCATCAGAGTAGGACCCTCCTCCTTCAAGGCTTCACAAGAGACAACAAGCTATATTTACTCCCCATTCCCCTATTATCCTGGGAAAGAATCCATGTCTACATAGCTTATTCTGTTTTGAAACATCAATAATCAAGTCTTTTCTAAGGTTTGATAAGATATGATTCTCAAACTTAAGCAAACAATTAAATCCCGAAATATGAGTTCATGGTGCTAGGAGAGTGGAGACCTACCCAATTCAACAGTATAGCAGGTGAGCCGTGTGGAAAACCCTAAGGCCATTGGGCTGTGCCCATGAAAAGCAGCTTTGTGAGACAGCTGGTTTAAAAATACCAAGTCGGATCCAACTGTTCATGCTGCATCTAGCTTGCCATGTTCTTTCACATCCACTCCACTACAGTCAACCTCTGTCCTCACAAAATGATCAAATGAATGTAACCACATAGGCGTGTGCAGTGAACTGCTAAACTCATGAGACAAAATAAATCTCTTTCCTTCATAAGCAGCTCATCTTTCTTGAAGGTGTAAAAGTACAGAGCAGACCAGAATGATCTAGTATGTTTCATCCTTACTTGTCCTGTGGATACTCTTTGCAAGCTCTCCATATTGTCCAACAAGGTGGAGTCCTTTACTGAAACAAGAGAATGCGCTTTGTTGACAGCTGCAACACTGGCATTGATATCACTGGATGTAGCCTTTGAGAAATCACAGTCAGCATTCTTGCATTCTATCTACCTATTTTTTCCTCCATTTTTCTGGTATAACTATCTGATGACTCTAGATGGAAAAATTTTATCCCTGCAGGAGCCAACTTAAGCACCCAGCAGAGGGGAGCTCATTTCCTCAGGATGTCCATGCTGGTCTTCCAATCATAAATCTGAATTACTCTCCAGTATCATGGAGGTCTTTCCATCTTAAAATAAACAAACACTTTTCTAGGTAGACCTCAACCAAAGGGTTCTGATTTTTATCTGAAGTGCTGATATCTTCGTGCAAAACTCTGCTAAGTCCTTTGCCTAGGTTAGCAAATAAACATAGAAAGTTTAGCACTTAAAAAAGAAAAGAAAGAAAGAAAGAAAGAAAAAAGAAAGAAAAAGAAAGAAAGAAAGAAAGAAAGAAAAAAGAAAAAAAAGAAAGAAAGGAAAACTGTATATCCATATGGACATTCTATCATTTTCTCTACCTCCAGCTCTCACACTGGAGCTTTTATGTATGTTATAGGGTGAGGTGTGGGACGGAAGGGGAAATATAAGGGCTGTATTCTCTTAAAAAAAAAAAACTATGATTGATCTCCTGAAAACTTTCCCACAATGTAACAGGAAAAGGACAAATGAGCATATGAATGGAAATATTTGAGTGTGTGTGGCCAGTGATAGGGCTGGCTGAAGGAACCTATGCAAAGGCTGTGAATTAGGTATATGTGAAGAAGATAAGGGCTGTGACACATGAAAAGGCAGAGGCTGAGAGGTCTGTTGTTCCCAGAAAAAAGTTGATAGAAATTGAATTTAAGGAAAATAAAAGGAGAGTCTGAAGCAAGGGCCCTGACCTCCCCCAGGATATGGAGACAAAAAATGAGTAGGAAGGTCATACAGAATGCCAGGGGCCAGAAATGCACATGGGCTAAACCCTGGAGAGATGGTGTGAGCCACAGATGTGGGTTCCAATACCATGTCTGATACCAGAGTTTCTGTACACAGGAAGTCTACATTTGATTAATAATGAAATAACTTAGTGGATTCAACAAACTTTATAAAATATGGCAATTTAATGAATAAGACATTATGAAGGAATTTTAAATTTCTAAGAAAGTCCAGAAGCATTTCTGGTGTCGTTGGAAATTGAGCTCAGAGTGAAATCTATGAGTTTGGTTTGTGGTTGGTTGCTCCCTGCTACCCTGCTGCTTTGATTCCCTTGAAAGGTTTGGAATCCTCCACGAAGTTCACGTCCTGGCCTCAGTAGCATTGTTATCCAGGAAATGGGAGACCCTCACAACAGCCAAATCTGGTCAGGAACATAACTACTCTAGCTTACCAAAGGTGAGCTTTTTTGATAACCATGATCAATACTTACTTGGGCCTCTAAAGCCTAGAGTTTGGTTCATCTTAACAGCACTCAATGCACAATGAATATAATTGCATAATGACTGCATACTAGATTGTCTAGATTGGACTCTGGCTCCTACAATATGTGACCTAATATAACCACATATAATAACTTAAATAGCAAAGAAGTCAGAAGCGAGATGATTCCAGAACTATTTCCAGTTGCATGAAGTGGTCAGGTTCTTTTCAGCCATCCCTTATCAGTTAAAGTGTTGTACTTTGGCTTTTTGATCTGTAATTAGAAAATGGCTGCTGTTGTTCAGATATTCATTTTTAATGATAGTTCCCAAAGCAGATAAGGGGAAGAAAAGGCCCCTGTATCATTGCCAGGTCCTTTATTTTCAGGAAGAAAAATGTTTCTCATGACCACCACCCTATCCTGCCAAACCCTACCACCATCAAACTAACATGCTTGTATATCTATAATAACTGGATCAAGTTTGCAAAGTGAATTATATTTAAGGTTGTCTTGATAAGAAAATATGGCTTCAAAGAAAAAATGCCTTTGGGTAGGCAACTTCATCTGTTATTTATTATCACTATAATGGAGCAATAGAACATCTCAACATTCAGTGATCAACAAACCCAACATATTATTTCTCAGTGCGGATTGGTTGGACAGGTGAGGCTTAGCTAACCTTGACTGGGTTTTCTCATGACACTGCATTTAGATGGTTATTGAGTTGGCTAGCGACTGGGGAGGTTACCCTGATGGGGAGACTGTAATTCTGATTTCTTCTTCTCTGAGAGCCTAACATAGAAGGTCTCCCCAAGAGGCCACTGAACTTATCTGGACAATAAGACGCTGAACTTTATGCTAGGCATGTGTTTGCAAGCAATGAATCTCAACTGAACTTGAACTATGGTTATGCAACAAGGTGGAGGAATCCACCATGGGGGGAAGGGTATGGGAGGGGTGGGGGGAATCCCCAGCGCCTATAAAACTGTACTACATAATACAATGTAAGCAACAATAAAAAAAATTAGCTTATCAAAAAATAAAAAAAAAGAAATTCAAATTTTTATATCCTATAAATGTATAGTTACTCCAGAAGTAAGACTTAAAGGCTGACTCCAGTATCTAAACTACCTAAATTTCTGCAGGAAGGAGACTGGGGAAGGAAAGGGAGAAAATATTCAGTGAGAGTACAGCTTTGTGCGTAGGGCCTCCGCCACCCTCCGACTCACAGAGGAGCCTGAGACAGAGTGGGTGAGCTTTGGCCAGCAGAGCTGTTTATTTCTTTGCTCCTGCTGGAGCCAGATAAAGCAGAACACAGATTAATCTGGTACACATGTCAGAGTGAGACAAATGCTCTTGACCTTGACCTGTAGTTAAGAGTACATTGACTGTGCAGTTTTACAGAACTCAGTACTAACATGCAAATACAAAGGTGCTTCACAAAGTCTGTGAGAAAAATCAAATTAAAAATTAATTTGGTGCAAAACGTTTAGAATGTATGCAGTTTTTTCAAAGTATGCATTTTATGAACTTTTTGAAGATTCCTTATATATGCACAAATACAAAATTGAATCCTTGAAGCAACAGCCCTTTGGAATATGTAAATTTCTGTGACAGATAGTTCCTCTTCTATTATTGTTATCATCTGTTATTATCATTTTTTAAAATGCTTGTTCATATCTGACCAAAGAAGTAGGAAAATATTATTTGAATAACTGTTTTTGAAAAATATTTGCCTGGGTGTTATAAAGGAAGAAGTATGGAACCAAATCTCTCTTTTCCAGAAGATTTCCCTATTTCCAGGTGTATCAAGGGGGCAGAGTCAGAAGGTTCTGGGGCTGAAATAGTCTCACACTGCTGGGACTAAAAATGAGGGGTCTATAGGAAAAATGCCCGTTCTGGGAATCTGGCCTGGTCCCTTATTTCACTTATAAAATGGCCCTCATCTAGGCCTGGGAGAATCACCAGAAAAAAAAAAATGGGAATAATAATATTCCCTCACTACTGTTGTGCAGATCAAATAAAAAGCATTAAGGGCAAATAAGTTGGATAAATTCATCTATTAGTTTTCCTTTTGGAACTGCTGCCTGTCTTTAACCCCCTGGTAAAGCCCTTTGGTACAATGCTTTTCTAGCAGAAAGCTTTCACTGGCAGGTAGGTACAGAAAACTCAGCACATCAGAATTGCCCTAGATACAACAGGTAAGGGAGGGGAAGGAGAGAAGGGCTAAAAGATTTTGGGAGAGGTTCCCTCAACCAGCAGCTTTCGAAGGAAGATGTAGGTAAAGGTTTATGCCTGGTTCATGGATGTGTCTACATCTTTAATCTTGTGGTTGATTGGAGAAAACTTTTATTTATACATTTCCATAAAATAAATACAAATCCTCTTTCTACAAGTGGCTTTAAAGTAAAGCCATTTTGAACCAATGCATTAGAAGCAAGTTTGAGTTCTAACATTTGGGAACAACAGAAAAGGCAACCACTCTGGAAAGAGGCAGCTCTGTCTGGGGGGACAACCTAGTGAGTAAACCGAGGGCTACAGGTGCAGTGCACTACCTGTTCAATATTTCCAATGGGCATGCTGCTCTATATGTATTCCAAGATACTTCCTTTCAGAATGCTTGGTCCAGGACTACCCTCAAACTATGGAACATTCATTCAGTGTTCCAGGTAAAATTGATACCGGAGGCAGTCAAGATTGTGATGCTAGAGGTGGTAGCAAAGTAAATGTGCCACTCACACAGGTGCCTTTTTGATCTACCTACATTACTTCTGCTATGCAGCGCCCCATCAATAAAGGCAAAGCACAGGATTTTTCCCGTATTTCTTGTATTCTCCTTCCCTTTGGGCATCTTAGTGTCTGTCTCAATTGATGTGCACAACAGCCCCAGATCTGGTGAAAGAAGGGACTGGCCAAACTGTTGAATATGAATTGAAGACAAAAAAGTCCCTGAGCAATAGGCCACCTTCTATGTCCTATGGCCTAAACATCTCTGGTTCAGGGGCAGAGCCAAGGGCTTTGGATGTACCTCCAAGCTATTGCTGGGAGTGGTTAGAGAGATTCTTCACCTGGATTGGTCTCATTCTCATTCTGTTCTATCTCCTACTATTTCATCTCTCTGCCCAATCACTGGGTGGAGACGCTCTTTGGCCATTATTGCCATTGCAGACCCCTTGCTCCATTTGTGCAAAGCTCAATGTAGAGTCTCCTGTACAGAGTCATCTATATCCATTTTATGGAAACATGCAGAAAATCTTCATCCATCCTAGACATTTTCCATTTGGGAGTAGCAAAACCTAACTCCATCATAAGAGCCATTCTAAGAGGCTTTCAATTTCTCTTTGAAACTGAATGGGGTCAAGTTTCACGAAGAGGCAGGGGAGGTGAAGGACGGGAGTGGTGTGACTTCAGCTTCATGCCACTGATTTTATTTGGCCCTACCTGGAAGTATCTCTTGTGAATGGATCAGGGACGTTTCATCAGATTTTGCTACTACCCATCCCTTTTATTCACAGAGTTCAAACTGTGTCCAGGAGACTGGTAGGACAGATGCTAGCTAAATGTCTCTATTTCCCAACACCCCCTCATTGGAGTTCTCCAGATAATGAGCAAAATTAAACAACACCAAAGTAAAGATGCTAAGACTATGTAGTGGCATACTGATTGTATTTTCTTATTTTTTGTGTGTACTATTCTAATATTTTCTTCATCATCTGTATTCTTGCACTCTGGCTTTTGGGTCCTTCCTGATCTTGGAGAGATTCCTAGAGACAGTAAATGAGGCCCCTGTGTGAGTGCCACTGGCACCCACAAAGCAGCAGATCCAGAGCACATATCCAACAACCATCTCCTGTGTGAAGATCTCAGAGGTCTTACCTCTCTCTTCCTGCCTTAGTTACCTCAGGACTAAGCAATGGCACCAAGGGCAGTCCCTGTATCTGAGAGTCCACTGAACTGACCCCCATTTGCCATTGTTTACACCTGTCTTGTCCATCCCCATCCCTCCCAGTCCCATGTTCTTGTCCTTGGTTTCCCTTATCCTTTCCACCCTCTGACCGGGCACCCAGGGGCAGAGTGTTCCTTCCTCTTGGAAACTCTCAGTCACAAACTATCTTTTCCATTGCAGCCTTCTCCTGATGTTGGCATCCTCATTCTTGAACAATAATAAAACTTGCTTAAAAAAATCAAATGGATACTGGGGAGATTTCAATGTAGGGGCCATCAACTAGCAACAGTTACTACCTTATGGCATTGGCATGGTGCTATTTTGGTTACAAAGTACCTCACATGACCTTCTCCACTAATGCAATGCTACTCACCATGGTCTTCATTTTAGAGACAAAAACTGTAGATTTCTGAGCAATGGCAACATTATTGAAAGAAGTGTATTTTTTTTATATGAACGGATGTAGTTTCTATCTGGCTGTATCCACATTGTGAATGGCAAGCAGGCTACAGGCAATGTCACTCTGGAAGTCTCAAAACACATACAATTAAAACTGCCAATTAGCCTCCAGAATTTGCCCAGCACCAATGTAGGTACTTGTCATGAATTGGCTCACTTAATCCTGATGTCAGTGCTGAGGTAGAGACCCAGTCATAACCATTATTTTCCCTGTTACCCAGATAAACTCAAATGAACAGACTGAAATTTATTTGCCATACTGTATTAGAGCTACAAATAACTTTAAAGTTCAACCCTTCCCTGTTTTAGAACTACATTATATATGTTTATATATTCTACTCCACTTGAAGAATTGTTATTTCTGAGCACATGTCCCAAACAAAGCATATATATACACCAATTTTGCTGGTAGTAAGTTCTGATTCCTGTGACCTCTAGCCTGGCCATGTTGTGTAAGGGAAGTAACACCTACCATAATAATCTCAAACCCCATAATCCATCATGCACACTTTGAAAGCACAGAAGGGAAATGTGTTACAATAACTAAACATACCTAGTGTATATCACAAGGCTTGCCTAAATATTTCTCATTTATGCTATTTTGAGAACTGGCTTTTAGCCCAGTTCCGCCACTTGTGTTCAAGATTAAGTAAAAGACCATGTGAGATGGTAATAGAAAGTACAATTTCCCCCCAAGGGCTATTGGTTATAAGTTTACTCTGTGTGTGTGTTTGTGTGTATAAGATCTCCTTTTCAGCATTTATAAAATATATATTCTGCTACTGTCCCACTTGCTGGAAAAAAATGTGTGTCCTATTAGGGTTCTAGAGGACAATGGTGTGTCAGCTCTAATCAGATTCCACTTGGAAGACTACAGAGGCTAGCCCAGGAGCCCCTCCACAGACATCTCTCCCATGGCCACTGCTTCAGTCCTGGCAAAGTTAAAGGCAATTTGTTCAACTCAACTCTCATCCTATTAATAAGCTAAGAATACCAGAAAACAACAGTTACTACAGAGCCATTTCAAAACTAGATATGGGGCCACCAGTTCTGACCACAATCCTACTGTGATTTCAGATGACCGCCCCCAGTGGCACTCCCTACTTGGCAAAGCCCAGCATGGGACAGAATCCATTGGCTGAAGATGGCCCTGTGCTTACATTTGGTTGGGCCATTCTGCACAGGATGGTAATCACATTTCAACAATTTAGGCAAAAATGGCTTCCCACCCCCACATGCTCCTGCACCAAGCCAAAAGCTTAAAGGAAAGGACAATGATTACAACGTGACAGTTCCCAAGGTGGAACAGCTGGCTTAGATCTATTAAACTGCAGCTTTAGTACATTCTATAGTTCCCCGTTAAAGTAAGAAAAAACAACCCTGTACTGAAGAACTGGGAAACAAGGCTTTGAATTCTTTTAAATTGTGCCCAAAGGTTTCTAATTCTACTGGTGAAGGCAGAAACGATCCTGGTCTGAAGTCACTGCATGAGTATGCCAAGCGAACTCATTAGATTCTTTGGCATATTTTGCTCTGGCTTTTCCCAGTTAAACTTATTTATTCTAGTGCTTCAAATATGGTTATGGCTTTGGTTTCATCTACAATTCCATAACCCCATCAGCAAAGCATTATATTCTGTACTGTCATAATTCAATGCACGTTGCTGGTCATGAGGCAACTGGTTCAAGTAGTTGTTCCTTTAGGAGTTGACTTCATTACTTTATCCATTTATGGCTTAGGCCAAAAACATATCAAACATAAGCATGTGATTGGCCCCCTGCCTCCTAAGTTTTCACTTGTCTCCATTTGCTTAGAGGCTCCGTAGAAAGGTACATTCTTAGTAGGAACTAGTTTCTTCCTGAAGACTAAGTGGAAGACCTGCAGTTCCCTCCAGACTGTGTAAATCCAGACATCTCCT
This sequence comes from Ochotona curzoniae, assembly GCF_017591425.1. NCBI lineage: Eukaryota > Metazoa > Chordata > Mammalia > Lagomorpha > Ochotonidae > Ochotona > Ochotona curzoniae. The sequence goes on along the minus strand of NW_024465582.1, from coordinate 17,437,102 downwards.
CCACATATTGCTGGCACAGGCCACTTCAGAAAAGCTCTTCCTTGAAGTCCAGCCGCCTACACAACACTCAGGCCCACACTGGTTAGGTATGGTATCAGAAAACAAGGAGTTAATATTGCTTTATTGTGGAACATTCTCTCTCTTGTTGTTTTACTTGCTTGTTCACTTGTACTAATGATACAAACATAGCTAGATTCTGAGTTTGCACTGTGTGAATCAGACCATGAAGAACAAACTATACTCACCAGGAAGATAGACCAAGGTCCAACAACTCACCCCTGTTTTGTTTCTGCCCTAAGAAAGGCTGTGTAACAAAATGATCCCAACTAGAAATCATTATGCTTTGTGAAGTAAGTTCCATCCCAAAATGACAAATATCCTATGTTCTCTGTGTTAATAAGGCAAACTTCATGCAAAATATAAAACAAATATAAACATGTATACACATGCATGTTCATAAATTAGCTGTATAATGCAGACTAGCATACCAAGAATTAACGATACATTGTGTCAGGCATCTCCACTTCCAAATAAAAAGAGGAATTCCAATGAAAGATAAATGTACCTTTGACTATATGATATTCTACTTTCTACCTTTGTCTATTCCTATGATCTGATGTACTTAAATAGCAGAATGTTAAGCTAGTGACTTTTATTAAAGTATTGTGCTATAGTAATAATATGGGGGGAAATGGCAAGCGTGAGCGGGGAAGGAAAAGAGAGAATCTTCACACCTACAAAATTGCATTATGGAAAATGATAACAATACTTCAAAAATAAAAAAGAAAATACTATTCTTTCAGGGAGTCAGTGGCCCATTATAATTTGACAGCAGTTTTTACTTTTTGGGGTGGGGGATGTGGAACAGGACATACATGGAAAATAATTTGTGTGTGTGTGCAGACACATGTGTGCATGTTATGGGTACTTTTCCTCAAATAATTCTCTATTTCAGGATTTTTCTGGGTTAATAAATACTAACCATTCTGGCTCTGTTTATTTTCTAAGTTCTAGGATTCCTCTACAAATTGGAGATTCCAAGATTATCTCAAACTACCAAGCCTTTTCTTCTTCTTTTTTTTTAAAATATTATTTTGCCAGTAGGATTTGAAGCAATAGGACAGCGTTAAGAGCCTGTGCTTGAACGAGGAATGTGTCCCTTTATTCTCAATTCTATATTAGTTCAGAATAGAATACAATGAAAGGACACTTCAGGGGAAGAGGGAAGGAAACAGACTGCCCATCTGGAGGTAAGCTCAGAAAAGGATTAACAGTTACCTAGTCTCCTTTGATGAAAGGGCTTAACTAAAAGAACGAGGAATTGAAGCTACATCTTGGGGAAACTTCCTGACTCTCCCAAGTTTTGGCAATGTTTTTCCTAAAGGGCTTGTCCAATGTACCTCTGAGAAGACTTTTTCTTTTTTTTACTATGTGATATTATGTAAATTTGTTATAGTGTTATTGCTTCTTCATCCTTAATTTTAGAAATGTTGGACTTCCTTTTTTTTTTATTATTTAAGTCCACATTGTTTATTGTAGGGGAAGAAATGTAAGATACTGATAAGCAATAAGAACGGAGTTATCTGCAATTCTACCACCAAGAGATAAGCACCATTTCTCAATCTGGGGCATGCATTTTCAGACATTGTTCTCTTCAAGACGGGTTAAGTAACAGCTACTATAGTCCAAAAATGTAGCTACTAATAGTGAAAGATACACGAAGCATGAATGTTGGGCCTTGACCTTGGTGTTTGCCCCAAATCTGCTCTTTGGTTTCCTCTCTAGCCTTGGCCTTGGCAAGTCAGAGGGCTGAGAGCCAACTTCATTACTATCCAGCAACCTTGAACTTCTTCAGGAATTGTATGGCTGAAGCAGCTCAATTTCACATCCAACCAGTAATACCACCAGTAACATGAATAAAACATAAGACATATCCAGTTGATATCTGAATACACACCTAAAATATACAGAAAGCATTTTGAAAGTAACCTGGCACGAAGTTTCCTTGTGTACTTTATATCTTGAAATTTCAAAAGTTGGAGTGTAAATATTGTAAATACATATATATATATATATATATATATATATATATATATGAATGAGAGATCACAGTAAGCAAGAATGAGTACAATGTACTACAATTCTTTTTGTTCCCATGCCACCATCCATATCAGAGTATCTGAGTTAGGTTTCTGGCTTCAGCAGCCGGTTCTTGCTTCCTGCGAAGGTGCATCCTGGGAAGCAGTTATTGAGCTCCTATTCCCATGTGGGAAACCTAGGTTGAGTTTCTGGCTTCTGGCTATGTCTTCAACCCAGTTCCAGCTATTGTGGGCATTAAGGGAATAAGTGAGAGCGTTCTTTCTGTCTGTCCCTGTATCTATTTTGTCCTTTGAGTCTCTCACTGTCCTTGTCTCTTTAGATCTCAAACTAACTTTAGAAAGCTTAAATAACTATGTTATCAATATCAAACAATGGAAATTTTTGCAGATATTAACTGAGAATAAATTAGATAACTTACAAAGATCATGATATCCTTTTTGAGTCAAGGTGTAGTTATAAAAATTTAAATATTAGTATAAAGCAACATAACTATTTAATTAACTCCTGCCATGAGGATTTTTTAAAAAGATTTTATGTATTTTTATTGGAAGGTCAGATTTACAGAAAGAAGAGAGACAAAGATCTTCCATCTGCTGGTTCATTCCCCAAGTGGCTGCAATGACCAGAGCTGAGGCAATCTAAAGTCAGGAGCCAGGAGCTTCTTCCAGGTTTCTCATGCGGTTGCAGGGTCCCAAGAACTGGGACATCTTCTACTGCTTTCTCAGGCACAAGCAGGGAGCTGGATGTGACATGGAGCAGCCAGGATATATCTGGCAGCCATATGGGATCCCAGCGCATGCAAGGTGAAGACTTTAGCCACTAGGCTACTGTGCCGATCCCTACCATGAGGATTTTTAAGAAAAGATTTTGTTATAGAAATTCTTAGCCTCTTTAAGGGTGAATTAGAATTGTTATGTAAACTCCAATACCTACAACTAGAGGGGCAAGGACTGTGATGTAGCAGGTAAAGCCACTGTCTGCAACACTGCAACACTGGTATCCCATATGGGCACCAGGTCATGTGCTGGCTGCTGATCCACTTCTGAAACAGCTTCTTGCTAATGGTCCAGGAAAAGCAATAGGAGCTAACTCAAAGTTTGGGCCCTTGCAACCCACATGGGAAACCACATGAAACTCCTGGCTTCTGGCTGTGGAATGGCAATGTAAGTAGCAGGTTATCCTGCCCCCAAATGAGTCAGTTTTGAAATTTGTTAAAGCTATGACTCTTGAGTACAAAATTCCTTTTGGAAAACATATTCCTGAAACTTCTCCCTGAAATATATATATATATATACACACACAAATATATACACACAAATATTCTGTACAAAAATGATTGGCAACATTATTAAACATGTCTTTAGTTTTACAGAACACAGAACAGTGGGTAGATGAACTGTCAAGCAGTTGACAACTAATAAGAATCTACTGTGATGTTCACAGACAACAATGACAAAATTTTCTATTTTGACTATTAAATATCAACAAAGTATAATAATTTGAATGGTTGCATAAAATTTTAGATTTATGCTTTACTCCAACAGTTTTTTCTGCTTCAGAAAAAAAAAATATTTTAACCGTTAGCATTTACCTTTCAATGAGAACTGTAATCAGTATGTCCTAAATGTGTATGTGTTTGATGCTGGAGTGAGAGAAATGTGTATACAATAGGATGCTTTTCAACTGCATGAAACAGAGCCACCCAAACTTTACAAAAGTGGAGAGAGGAAGAGAATTCATTGGCCTCACATCACGTTTGAGATGATGCATGATGCTTGCTTCAGTCAAGGTTTTTATCCATATTTGGAGAACCTGGGTTTTTCTATCATTGACTGTTTCTCAGTTCTACTTTTTAGCTCCATTAGCAGCATCCCTACCTATGATCCAAAAGGGCTGCCGACTGTTCCTGAACCACCTGCTTCCATGTTAGCACCCAGAGATGTAAAAATCTTTATCCTAGCAGTTCCGGGAAAAAGTTTTGAAATACATTTTGTAGAAAAACATGTACATGATAAATCAACCCTGACCCTAGAACTGTGGACAGGACACTACAAGGCCGTTTACTTAGCAGCTTCCATAGTTGTCAGTGGGAAAATACCAATTCTCTCTGTGCCCAGTGAAGAAGTGATTTCCTAAAGGAGTTATAGAAAGTTATTCCCAATAAATAGGCAAAAATCTATGTTGATCAGGAAAAAAAATTAGATGTTAATCACATCATGGAACCAGGGATACCATTGCTAACCTTGCTAGTTGCACTATGATGCTAAACTAATAGACAAAAGCCTTATCTCCATGTAGATAATCAACGTAAACATCTTCCAGTTTCATTGACTCCCCTCCTAATGATGCTGTAGTTGTTACCATCATTTCATTATTAGAATCAATACGTCATTTAACACAGCTGCAGATACATTCTTGTGACATGATCTTAGAATAAATTTCTAACAGCTAAATTACTGAATAAAAAATAAAACATTTTTATATGTCTTGCTAAGTTGCCTCCATAATAGTTTTATACTTCCAGCAAAAGTGCATGAAAGTGTCAGATTTATACAATTTACCTCACCAATGAATAATATCATTCAGCCATTAAACAGGCAAAAATAATAGCACATTATTTACATATATATGTTTTAAGCACTGATAAAGGTGTAATTATTCTCACATTAATTGTCCAATGATGTGTAGTTCTTTAAACCATTAGTATTTAGTCCATTGATTATACTAATGGTTCATTTCTCAACTGGTTGTTTACAATGCTGAAGATAATAAAAATAAAACTTTTTGTCATGTGTCATAATCTTTTTCTAATTTGTAATTTTCCTTTGACTTTATTTAACTATTTAACGATTGTTTTATTTCTCTCTTTTTCTCGCTCCATGTATCATCTATTTATTCTAAATCTTGGCTTGCTCAAAATTCTGAATATTTCTTAGATAAGTGTTTTAACTATTCTTTTCAGTGACAATCTTCTCCATACAATTTCAAATTTTTAAAATCTGAAATGAAGATATAAAGACATACACATGTATACAGAGGGAGGGAGGGAGAGAGAAAGAGAGAGAGAGAGAGAGAGAGAGAGAGAACTTCCACCTACTGGTTCACTTCCCAAATGACACAATGCTCATGGCAGTGCCAGGCTAAAGCTAGGAGCTTCTTCTGGGTCATATGCATGGGAGTAAGGGCCCACACTCTTGGGCTGTCTTCTGCTTTCCCTGGTGCATTATCAGGGAACTGGATCAGATGTGTAACCTATGTCCATAAAGGATGCTGGTGATTTATGATATTTACCGAGTTGTGAATGTCGAGCCACAGTTACATTTATAGGATAAATTCCACTTGATTATCTTTTTGTTGTTTGAATTTAATTTGATAGTATTTTCTTGATTACCTTTGCATTTATGTTCATCATCAATATAGGTATATACTTTTCTTTTTGTGTGTTTTGTTCAGTTTTCATAAGAAGCATTTGGTAGAGTCCCACCCTGTTCAATATTTTAGAATAGTTTAAGAAACAATGGCTTTGGTTCCTGTAAATGTTTTGTAGAATTCAGTAGTAAAGCCATCAGGTCCTGGACCTTTGTTTGACAGACTTTTCCTTTCTGCTTCCATCTCATGGCTTGTTATGGGTCTGCTCACATTGCCTGTATCTTTTGATTTACTCTTGGTAGGTTATATGTATCCATTTCTTCAAGATCATCATATAATCTTTGCAGGAGTTTCTTCAGATCCCTGTATTTCAGAAGCTACTTTGTCATTTCCAATTTCATTTATTTGAATTTTTATCTTATTTAATAACCTAGAGTTTCATCTATTTTATCTTCTCAGAAAGAAAAACCCCAGCTTTTTGCTATCATATCTTGCAATGTTTAAGCTTCAATTTCACTTAATTTTGTTCTGATCCTTACAATTTTAGGTTTTGTTTGTTCTTGTTTTACTATGTGTTTGAGATGAATCATTAGATCTTTTATTTAACACATTTGTCTTCTCAATGCAAACACTTAGCTATAAAATTCCCTTTGGATACTACATTTACTGTATCCCAGAATTTTGAAATGTTGTGTTTCTCATTTGCATTTTTTCATTGGAAAGTCAGATATACAGAGAGGAGGAGAGACAGAAAGGAAGATCTAATGTCTGTTGATTCATTCCCCAGTGGCCACAACAGTTGAAGCTCTGCCGATTTGAAACCAGGAGCCAGGAGCTTCTGTCCAGGTTTCCCCTATGGGTGCAGGGTCCCAAAGCTTGGAGATGTCCTGGATTGCTTTCCCAGACCACAAGCAGGGAGCTGGATGGGAAGTGGGGCTGCTGGGATTAGAACCAGTGCTCATACTGGATCCTGGTGCATGCAGGGCAAGGACTTTAGCTGCTAGTTTACTGTGCCAGGCCCCATTTTAATTTATTCAAGAAAGGTTTTTAATTATTATCTTTTATATTTCTTCAATGACCCACTTATCATTCAGTAGCATACCATTAATTTCCATGTATCTGTGAGTGTTCTATTGTTCTCCATGATGACTTAAAGTTTTATATTTCTATTGTCTTGGGTGATATATGGTGTGATTTCAGTCTTCTTAAATTTACTGAGATTTGATTTGTGCCTAATGTATGATATATCCTAGAAAACATTGCATGTGCTGATGAGAGGAATGTCCATTCTATAAATATTAGGTGAAATATCCTATTTATGTCTGTTTGGGTGTGTTTGTTTGATAACATGCTTCAACTCTTCTGTATCTTCATTGATTTTTCTATCTGGATGATCTATTGATGAGAGTGAGGTGTTAAAATCACCTACTATTATTGTATTGGGGTCTATCTCTCCCCTTAGGTTAAGCAGTCTGTGCTGTGTATGTCTGTATGGTCTTGTGTAGAGTGTGTCAATTTATGATTGTTATGCTTTCTTGCTGAATCAAACTTTTTATCAAAATATCCTTCATTGTTTCTTTCTAGTTTTGATGTATAGTCTGTTTTATCTAATAAGAGGATTGGTACTGCTGCTTGTTTTTTGTTTCCATTTGCCTGATGTAAGTGATGCCCTTCACTGTCAGCCTAGGTTTACCTTTATTTGTGCAGTTACTTATTGACAGCATATAATGAGGTCTTGGATTGTTTTGCTTATCCAATAAGCCAACCTAAGTCTTTTGTCTGGAGAATTTAATCCCTTTACACTCAAGATTAATATTGATAGATAAGAAACAACAACTATCTTTTTTATTGATTGGATACTAATTGTATCTACTCTGTAAGTGAATTAGATGGTGTCCTGTGTTTTCCTGATTATTTGTAACACGCAACTCCCTTTGGAATTTCTTGTCCGGCTAGCCTGGTAGTGCTAAATTCTCTCACTTTTTTGTTTGGAAAACACCTATTTCCCCCTCTCCTAAAGAGTATCTTTACTGGATACATTCTTGGGAGGAAATTTTATTTTTAAGACCTTGAGAATATCCTCCCAGTCTCTTCAAGTCTATAGGCTTTGTGCTTAGACATCTGCTGTTAATCTAATTGAGTTTCCATGTTATATAACTTGACTCTTATTTTTTACTAACTTAAAGATTCTTTTTGTGTCTTGAAAAATATCTTTTTTTGGTTGAGTTGGATTGGAGTCCTTTGAGCTACTTCTATCTGATTATCTAGGCCTCTTTTAAGACCTGTGAAATTTTCAACAATTATTTCATATAGCAGTCTTCCAATGTCTTTTTTGCCCTCTCTTTTTCCTTTACTAATACTTAAAATACAAATATTTATTCATTTGGTAGCATTCCATATTTCAAGTAGACTTTCTTCATTCTTTTTAATTCTGTTTTCTTTATTTCTGATTGCATTAGTCCAACAGTCCTCAAGACAGAAATTCTTTCCTGAGCTTGGTCTATTCTGCTGCTAAAGAGCTCCATCATATTTTCTACTTCACTGATGATTTCATCTCCAAAATTTCTTTTTGATCCTTTTTCATGAGTTCCATATCCTTCACAATCTTTTCATTTATGTCATTCAACGATTTCCCCATTTCTTTTTGCTGTCTCTCTGTATTCTCTTGCATCACACTGAGTTTCCTTACAATCATTATTTTGAATTCTATCTCTGGAATTTTATAGATTTCCCTCAGGTAAGGATGTAATTCTGAATGACTTTGTATTCCTTTGGAGGTGTCATACTACCTTTTTCTTTCATGTCTCCCTTGTGTCCACATTTATGTCTGTCTATCTGATGTAGCAGTCTCTTCCTCTTTATGGAATAGCTTTTACTGGGAAGGAATGTTCCCCGTAAAGTCATGGGTGGCAGTTTTTTGCTGTCTTGACTTGACCAGATGGTGACTCTCCACAGGCAGCTGGCTGGGATGTGCAGCCAGCCACAGCAGTATCCCTGTCCTTCCTCACTGTCCTATGGAGTCTTCATTGTTTTGCCACTTCTCCACTGAAAATTTCTACTAGTCATATTCCTGGGAATGTGGTCTCCTCATTTTGTTCCATATTCCAAGGAAGCTGAAATCAGCATGACCGCACTCTGTTCAGCCATCTAGAATCCTCTACACACACTCTTTTTTCAACAACAGAGGTATATGCATTAATATGATATGAATTACTATCATGTAACATATGTTATTATATATGATATATGATATACACATATATTATAACATTAATATCATATGAATTCCTATCATATAGCATGGTATATTATTCCTGCTATGGAAGATTCAAACTGTTTACTATAACAGTTGAAATAATTTGCATTCCCATCAACAACGTAGGAGGGTTTCCTTTTCCTAACAATTTGTCAACATTTGTTATTTTTTACTTTTTGATAATAGCCAATGTGAGTATGCTAATACCTCATTGTGGTTTTTATTTGCATTTTCCAAATGACTAGAGCCCACAAAGCATTTTTTTCATGTTTTTGTTGACCATTTGTATTTCTTCTCTGAAAAAATGTCGTTTCGGATCCTTTGCCCATTTCTTAACTGGACAATCTGTTTTGTTGTTGAACTTAATGAGTTCCTTATCTATTCCAGATATTCAGTCTTTATTAGACGCATAGTTCACATTCTGTCATTTCTCTCTTCGTTCTGTTGCTTTTTTCCTTTGCTGTGCAGAAGTTTCCTAGTGTGATATAATCCAATTTATTTTGCTTTTATTGCCTGTGCTTCTGGGGTCTTATCCAAAAAAACTGCTACTTAGGCCAATGTTTTAGAATGAGTCCCCTATGTTTTTTTCCCATAGTTTTATAGTTCTCATCTTGCATTTAGGTCTTGGACACAGTTAAGTAGTTTTCATCATCTTCTTCTTTTAAAATAGGATACGAGGTATTGATCTTTCTTCAAATTTCTGCTTATAGAAATCCAGTTTCCCCAAGTACAAATTCTTGAGACTGCCCCTTTTCTAGGAAATGTTTTCACACCTTATAAAGATAAGTTTGTGGCAGACACATGGGTTTTTTTTTTTTTCTGGGATTCCTACATTGTTTCATTGGTCCATTTTATTTTAGTACCAAGCCATTTTGGTTAAAATAGCCCTGTATTATGTTTTCAAATCTGGTATTGTCATGTTTCCAGCTTTGCTTTTATTGTCCAAAACTGTTTCAATTATTTAAGATCTTTTGTAATTCCATGTGAATTTTAGGGGATTCTTCTCCTTAATTCTGTGAATCATGATATTTTGGTATTTTGGTAGAGACTGCACTGAGTCTATAAATTACTTCAGGGACAAATAGATATTCTGATAATATTAATGCCTCTTATCCAAAAAAATGGGAAGTCATTTGATTTTGAGTTTTGTTTTCTTTGATTTTTTTCATTAGTGTCTGTTAGTTTTCATTGTGCAGGACTTTTCCACCAAAATGCCATTAGAACTAATAGACAAATTAAGCAAAGCTGTAGAATACAAATAAACACAAAAAAATCAGTAGTTTTTAATACAACAGTATTGCTTAGAAAGAACTTCTAAGAGTAAGCTCATTAACTGTTTAAAAATATATATATATATTTATGGACTATGTTATTTTCTATATCTGTGTTGAGGTTTTAAGGTGAAGTGAAAACTTCACCTATGATGTTATTCAAAAAATGTCGATTTATAAAATAGTACTAAAATTCCTATCCATATAGAAAAACTTCATAACCATGTTACAACACACACAAGAGATGTTAAGAAGAAAGAAAATTCTTAGAGAATAGCAATCTGTCAAAGCGAGAGTTGTATTGTCCCTATACCTGTGTCCTTTGGAAACGTATTCTACCTAGAGTGATTACCATCCTTAACAATATGTGTAACATGCTTCACACACACAAATATTTCTTGACATTTTAAACCACTCCAGATTGACCCAATTCCAGCTAATCTGATTAAAATGTCAAGAAAGTTAAGTATTTGCAGATGCAATTTGGTCCTTGAACTTAGTTACTTTTCTTTAAAAGAAGAAAAAATATGGCAGGGAGCAGCTGATGACCTTCTTTATTTCTGCAGAAAGCCTGATTGTGCCTTATTTTCAACCCATGTGAGAGAAGCTGTGGTGATGTGTGCTAGCGTTCCGTGAGGTTTAAAATACTATGGCAAGACCATCCAAGTCTCCTAACCCTGGGTCATCCTGGTGGGGTGTGAGTAGCATTTGAAATATTACACCACAGAATTATTAGGAACCAAAATATTAAAATGATTCCCATGTGAGTGTGAAAACTCAATCACCTTGGCTTTTGAAGGAGAGCTGCTTCCTTTACAATTCATTTTCAATGCCAATAGCTACACTCTGGATGAAAAGACTGATGAGGAATAGAATTAGAAACCAACAGATAATTTAAGAATAGCTTAGGTAATTAGATCAAGTCTTTGAAGAAAAACTCTATGGGGAAGGTCTTAGGAAATCTTAAATCTTGACTACAATTCCTTGGACATTGCTACAGAAAAAAAAAATCACTGTTTACATTGCATCTGAAAAGTCAGCCATGTCAACTTGAATCAGTTTTTCATAGCCATTTTCAGAAGTGATTTAAGTTGCTAATTAATTGGCAGACACTCAATTCCTATCCACTGAAGTTAAGAAATAAACACGTCAATGAAGGCAGCAAAGAAAGAAGTCCTTTATCACTCTGACACATTGCTTTACTGTGCGAACTAAATAACACAGGGTGTAATGGTAAACAAAGGGTTTTAAACTAAGCACATCTCCTATTTAGTAGGTAACCTTATGCTTTGAACATGGTTCAAATCAAACTCCTGAGGTCCGAGGGCCTTTTCCGAAAGATTTTGGAAAACAAAATATACAAATGATGTGACAAATATACAGGTAGAACATGCAGAAAAGTCATCTGTAGAACCAAGAAATAATTTTTTTTTCTAAATTCATGAGTGTGCTCATTCATTCCGTGAAATGCCAGTCACTGCTATAAGCATTGTGAATGAAATGATGGTCTACAAAACATGTTTTTCTCTGTCCTTGCTGAAGCCCCTGTTCTTATGGAGGACATTGCCAAGGAGTAGTTAGGCAGTCTCACAAACACTATAAAATTCATCACTGAGTCAAGTGACTGCAACTATCAAGGAGGTCAGAGAAGGATTCTCTCAGAAGGGAGATTGGGGTGAGATTTGAAAGGGAAATAGGACATGCATTTACTAGGATTGCTAGGATAGGATGGTATCTCAAGTAGAGTTCAGTATGTGCAAAGACTCTATGGCAAGAAAAAAGAAGGGTCAAGATGAAAAGAAAATTGATGGGATATTTAGGGATGAGAGGCAAAGGTACAAGGTATGGCTGGAGAGTACGTGCTTGGTTAGTTTTATCTACCCTGGAAAAAAAAAATTTTACAAGCTGTTGAAAGAATTTGAAGAAGAGGAACCTGGTCAAAATTACATCTTGTAACTTTCAATCTGGATGAAAAATGGAAATTGGACTACAGGGGAGCCAGAAGAGTTATGGTGGAAATCAGTTAAAATGCAGGAATAAGTTCTTGTTTCTGGAGATGATAGCAGTTTAGTTCGGGTTGCAATAGGTGGTGAGAGATCAAAGGAGAGACCACCAGTATCTTTTAAAAGATTCACTTGTTTGTTTGCAAGGCAGTGTGACAGAGAAGGAGAGAAAGAGCTCTTCCACCTGCCAGTTTACACCCCAAATGGCTGCAATAATGAGGTTTGGATCAGGCCAAAATCAGGAGCCCAGCAAATTCCATTGGCTCTCCAATATAGGTGGCAGGGACTCAAGTACTTGAGCCATATGTGCTGCTTCCCAGGCTTAGAAGAGGATTGTAAGGGACGCAGAGCATCCTGGACTCGAACTGGTGCCCTGATATGGGCTTCAGGTGTTCTAAAGATAGCTTAACTACATGCACAACAACATGGTTACTACAACAGCAAAAATTTCAGTTGGATTTGAGGAGGGAAAGGGGGCTTATCACACAGGCTTATGCAGTAAAACAACTGACTTGAGTGGATAGGGTGAAGTTAAAACAACAACAATCATTTACAAAGCCAAATACTGCTCATGACTCAGGCAACTAACATTCCAAGTCTAAATAAGTCCTAATCCAGAATTGTGAATATTTTATGTTGCTCTGAGACCTCACACTTGACTCCCAGAGCTAATCCAAGACAAAATTCTAAGAAACTGTGGGAATTCTATTTCTTAAGATATAGAAAGGCGTAAAGATTGTCAATTCTACTGCAACAAAAAGATACACAAAAAATAATACATTTCTTCGAAACCATTGAAGAGCACCAGCCATGCACGTATACACAAAAGAAATCTAAATAAACTAATTCCAAGGATGAAAGTACTCCTCAAAGAAGAGCAAAAGTAGTGACTGTTTTTATACTGCAGGCAAGTTGCCTGGCTTGAGCGAAAGCAGACAGAAAAGCAGCCCTAATAGAAGTGTTTTCTAGGATGAGGAGAAATCAGTTGAAGTTCTAACAGCAGTGTGGGATTGTGAAATATCGGGACCTGGAAGCACCTTACATGCAAAACTAAAATTCTCAGGGGCTGTTGCTATGGCACACCATTTGTGATGCTATCAGTCCATAATGGAGTGCCAGTTCAAGTCCCAGCAGCTCTACTTTAGATCCAGCTTCTTGCTAATGTTTCTGCACCAAGTTTATGGGCCATGTCTCAGGTGTGGGAGGCTATTCCAAGCTCCTGGCTTCAGCTTGGTATAGACTGGGGTCACTGCTGCCACTTGGAGAGTGAACCAGCAGATGAAAAATCAATTTCCCCCTTTTCCTCTGATCTGCCATTCTGCCTTTCAAATAACTAAATAAGCAAACAAATAAAAATAAATTTTTTAATACAGCCCAGCTTCTCTCTTCCCTCCCTGTCTTAGGGACTTTATTAAGTGAAGAGCAGTTGGAACAGAGCAGGACAGTACAGTATATAGTTTCCTCACTCTTTTGCTTATATCCCAGAATTCCTCTGGAGTTGAATATACAAGTGAAATTAAAACAACTGAAGCTGCTAATAAATACCCTTCTAATTCAAATTTTACCCATGAGCTCCCTCGTCCAGATATGAAGCCAGAAGTTGGGAGTTAGATTGGAAAAGCAACAGAAATCTGTGTAATCTCACCAATAAGAAATAAACTAAAACTAAGTGAAGTTGTGCCTCAGCCCAGCTAGATACATCTTAGGATTTTGGTAAAAAATTTTTGTCCCAACTTTTGGACAAACGAAAGAGAAGGCCTTCTGCAACAAAAACAGACAATATCATTTAGTCCTTATTGACAAAATTAAAGAATGAAACTGTGACACATAGTGGATAACATTACAGCCAACAGAGACAGATCCAGGAATGCCCATAGTATGCTGGCACAAAGAAATCAATGGAAAAGAAAGGCATTCATTAATAGACTTAGATGCATATAATCAATTCACTCTAACAAAATTTAGTGCAATGTGGTGGAAAAACAGCAATGGTGTTACTATAACAAATGGTGCTAGAATAGATAGGCACCTGTGTGGAAAACCACCAATACTCACTTCCTATGTTATTTGGGAATGATTAAGGACTTAAATTTAAAAAGAAAATCCTAAACCTTCCAGGAAAAAGCAACCTTGAAGAATATTTTCATGACAAGTCAAAGAGTTTCTTATTTTAAATTAGTATTTAATAGATTCAGTGTGACATATATATATGCACAATTCTTTTTTTAAGATTTATTTATTTTTATTGCAAAGTCAGATATATAGAGAGAGGAGGAGAGACAGAGAGGAAGATCCACCATCTGATGACTCACTCCCTAAGCAGCCGCATCGGCTCGTGCTGTGCCAATCTGAAGCCAGGAGCTCCCCTGGTTCTCCCACGCAGGTACAGATTCCCAAAGCCCTGGGCCATCCTTGACTGCTTTCCCAGGCTACAAGCAGAGAGCTGGATGGGAAGTGGGTCACTGAGATAAGAACCGGCACCCATATGAATCCTGGCACGTCCAAAGCAAGGACTTTAGCCACTAAGCCATCGCGCTGGGCCCCTATAGATACAATTCTGATGTTAAAATGCACAAAGCACTAGGAAAGAGGAAAAATATTTAATTATATAAATGTGTAAAGCTTCTGCAAATCAAAGATGGCCTTTATAAAAGTATAAAAGAAAAAACTGAAGACTATGAAAATATAATGCATACAAGGGATTTTAAAACATTCATGGAAAACAATTAGACTAAAATGTAAAAAACTAAATTTTATTTCTCAGTATACATGTAATCAGTTCAGGAGCCTTTTTTGTTTTTTGAATATTTATTCATTTTGCCTGAAATAGTTATAAAGAGAAAGATTCAATAACCTTCATCTGTTGATTCACTCCCCAAATGACTGCCAAAGTTGGGCTGGTCTGAAGCTGGGAACCAGGAGCTTCTTCCTGGTCTTCCAAGTGAGTGTGGGGGTCCAAGGCCTTAGGTCATTCTCTGCCTCTTTCCCAGACCATCAGCAGGGAACTGGACAAGAAGTGGAGTTGGAGCTGCAGGCTGGAGGACTAGCCAGCCCTGAGGAGACATTTGTAAGCAATGATAATTGTGTTTTAGTCTTTGTTTAAAGAACGTGTTATGGCTGTCTCTTTACATTACTTCCTGAAAAAATAAATAAATACCAATAGGAACCCTTTAAAGGTCTTATCATAGTATGAAACAAAAAGAAATCAGAAGCAACCACATCAGAACTGGATGATTTCCCATCAAAACCTGCACAACTGCCTAATGATTTCCCATCAAAACTTGCGAAACAGGATGAAAAGAATGAGCAGTATTCTTAAGATGGAGAAGGGCTTTCTGGTGAAGATGTCTCGGGTGTTTTTTTCTCCTAAAACGCCGGCTAATTTCCCCACTCTTATAAGCAACAGATGGTATCATTCTTTGGCCCTCCAGAAAGTCAACAAGCAGAATGCTTTGAGCATCCCAGAACACTGCTGCTAGGAACTTGAAGAGACACTTACACTTTGACTGACCCTCCTCTGGGCAGTCACTACTTTCATGGTGCTCTGTCTGATGATCATAAAACCCCATTTTCTCTTCCATTGCAATTCTTCCAAGAAATGCTGTAGGATATTGATAATGCTTTTTTCCCCCAACATTTCCATTAAAAACTCCACTCTTAGCTGCAGCTGATGTGAACACAATAGTTTCCGCACCCATAAAGCAAGAGGTTTACAGGCTTTTCTTCTTTCAGTAAGAAATGTGTAAGATGGACCCTTGGAGTCGTTCATGGAGTTGGCTACTGTCTCTGCTATGAATAATTAGCACTCTTTAATTGTGTATAAATATGATGAATTTTTTCCTCAGGTGTTGATGAGAAGAATTTGCTGTGGCAGGCTTTTTTTTTTTTTAACATGTTCTCATCCTTTCTTAAAGCCTATCTGTAATGGTTATCTTAGGGGCATTGTCTTCACAGGGTTTCTATAAAGCATCAATGGGTTCACCATTCTTCCTCCCAAGCTTCAGCACTGTTCTTGTTTATTCTTCTTCAGGTTTAGTGTATGCATGTCTCTCTGAAAGGGACTCTTGAAACACTTTTAGTGCCTCAAACTGGATGTTTTTCAGACACGTTGTAGAACATCAGTAGGTTTTTCTTTTGGCATGTAAAAATTGGAAATCCAGAACTGTTTTCACAAAATGTGTTCCATGAACTTTCTGAAGATATATATGCAAAGAGATTTATTTCCAGAATAGATAAAATTCTATAAATCAATAGACTTTTAAACATAACTAAAAAGAAGGAAAAAAGATTTGAACAGATATATGCCAATAAAATGTACAGGAATATCCAACAGATACATGAAAAGATAGATAGCATACTTTCAAGAAAATATGTTGAAAGTATGAGATACCATTACCTGGCTAAAGCTAAAGACCAATCACATCAATTGATAGAAAGCATATAGAGTAACTGGCACTCTAATGCACTGATGATGAGAATATAAAAATAGGAAAACAGCTTGGCACATTTTTGTAAATTAAACATATTCTACCTTACAGACATAGTAAATCCATTCCCAGGAATATTTTTCAGAGAAATGAAAACATAACTCTACGAAAAGAATTATGTACAAATGACCATCATAGGTTTCCTCATAGTAGCCCAAGACTATGAAAATAACATATACATCTAAAGGAGAATCATTAAATGTGTTGTGATTTGTTTTGACAGTAGAATTTTAGTCAGCAATAAAAAGAACTAAAAGGCCAAGCAATAATATGCATGAATATGCTGAATAACAGAAACAAGATATAAGAAAATTAAAAATTATTTGATCCCATTTCTATAAGGTTGAAGGACTTTGTAGAAATTATCTCTGATCTAGAAAGTGACTCCTTTCTCAGTAATAAAAATTGATGGAATCACAGAAGCATATATACATTCATCCAAATCTATTGAATTATGCCCTAGGTCTAGATATTTTGTTGATATATTACTTATATATAATTTATCAACAAAGGAAAGAAGAATGAAAGCAAGCACATTTATCTACATTAAAAAAAAACACATACAAAGAAACTGAAAAAAATCTATGGAAAATGAAATTAAAATCTAAGCACATTTTTTAAAACGATATTTGAAATCCATACATGATTTTTTTAAAAAGTGTTCCTACATGCTAAACTATCGATCCTATTATCAAGAGTAAGAAATTTATTATTAAAATATGATTTTATACCACAAGGGAAGTGTATAAAAAATGATAAATAATGGTATATATTCAGAAAAGTATTTAATTTTGTTCAAAACACACCCCCCACACACACACACAACAAGGTTCCTCAATCATTATCCAACATGTCCCTTTAGCTCTCCCAGTATGCTTGTTTACTGTTAGAGCTCGCCCAGGATGAATGTCTTAACTCAGTGAATCTAGTTTCCAGGGTCATCTCTGGAAGGACAATGATGGTCAGTTCAAGGGAAACAGTGGGCCTCTAGAGTGGCAAATTCAAACTCCAAGCGTGGCTCTGCCTGCGACTGACTTATTAGAACTCAGGCTGCAACCCTGATTCCAGGCCTCAACATCCTCATCCACAAGATGGAGAAAGGATTAGTATGGAATATCAAAGAGTGGCACAAGTGGGAAGCATTAATGCTGGCACCCGCGTAGCCTCAGACGTAGTTGCTATTCAGTTTTATTACAGACAGAGCAGAGATCGCCTGAGGGGAGGGGGTGGAAATGAGCCGCAGCCACAGTCCACAGGAGGGAAGGATTAGTTTTGCTGAGCAACTGATTCCAAAGTTGCCTTGGCTGTAAGCTAGAACCTCAGAGGATTGGTTTTTGTTTTTTTGTTTTTTTACATTAATTTTTTCAGGAGTGGGGAACATTTTTTCTTCCATGGGGGCTATTTGAATAATTACAACATCATTCACGGGCCCTATAAAATTGTCAGCTTAGACACTAACCGGCTGAGGATTAATTGAATTTTACATCATTATGGTGGTTGCCTTAACAGGCCCAGACCAAATGATTTCACAGATCTTCTATGACCCATGAGACACATCTTCCCCAGCTCTGTTCAGAGCCACCACATCCTCCCACATTGGAAGTCTCCAAATATCTGAAGGCTAAGATGCCCTTTAGTACCCATAAAACAAGTAAACACCTCAGGAAGGCTCCCTGGATTTGCCATAATCAAATATGGTTCAATTTGTGGTTTTAAGGATAATCAAAACTGTACCACCAGATCACTTCAAATTTCATTTCTGCAAAATAGCATGATAAAAGTCAGTGTGTTGACAGATCACTTGTTTGTTTAAAGTTTAATTATTTTTACTTGAAAGGCAGAGATACAGAAAAAGGAGAGACAGAGAACAAGAGATTTTCCATGCATTGGTTCACTCCCCAAATGGTCCCAGTAGCTGGAACTGAGGTGGTCCAGAACCAGGAGTCTGGCACTTCTTCCAGGTTTCCCATATGGGTACAGGGGCACAAACCCTTGGGACTGATCATTTTTTTAAACATCAGTTTAGTATCTCAGATTTTTTTTTAATGTTAAGATTCAATCTGAAAGGACACACGTGCTTGTTTATGCTTGTGAGGAGTTTTGCCTACTCACAAACATAACAGAGAAAATCTAAAAATGGTTGTGTTAGAGATTATACTCAACCTGGACCCACAGTACATGTGTCTGGTTTTACCCTGATGCCATCATAAGACCTCAAAGAACCTCAGAATGCATGGGATTTCTTTGGAACACCTTCTCATACCACCTCCTCCCCAACTCTTCCCCTCTGCAAATTGGTAGTTAGCTCTGTTCCTTCCAGTGTCAAGATCCCCTTTACCTTGGCTGAGCCCCTAAATGCATTCTTGGGGGGCACACACTAGGGAGTTCTTTCTTATAGTGAACTAAGACACTCTTAAAGAACAGCTTCATGATTTCTATCAACTGAGTACAGGCAGAATTAGCACAGAATCCTGTCAGACTGGTCTTTGCCTCTTTGGAACTGGCCTACTACTTCTATGTCCACATCTTCCAGACAAAGCCATTTCTTACTATTCTTATCCCCAAGCTCTTACAGGTGCCTTCAAAATGCTTATCACATTTTGTACTTGTTTTATGAAAGTCTCTTTTGTTAGAGGATGTTAGTTTTAAAAGGAGTATCCCTGAGCTCCTCTTTGTGGTTGTACCCCCACACTCAGCATATCGCTGGCACTCAGTAGACACTGCAGTGTCCCATCCAGTCACAGATGTGTTCATGCTCAGTGGGGGAGATGAGAGAGCCCAGATGTTTGTCTTTATGTTCATACCACCCTCAATGCTTCTCTTCTGGCACAAGAACAGACTGAGGTGGGGCAAGGGAGGTCCTTACCCTGATACCTGCTGAGTTTTCAACAATTCTGTTCTGGTATTTAACCCAAATTAACATAGACTCCACAACACAGACTTCCCCTCAGGTTGTGAGTCTGCAGGAGGACCACAAGTTCTGTGCTATCTGCCTGCAAATGACAGGTTCCCAGGAATCCATTCTCAGGTTGTTAGCTTGTTAAAAGAGCTCACAGAAACTAGGAAAAATGTACACTTATTATTGATTTGTTACAAAGGCTATTTTTAAGGATATAAATAGGCAGATAAACAGATACCCAGATTGAGATCTGGAAGACTCCCAAGTGCGGGAGCATCTGTCTCAGAGGAGTTGAGGTGCATCACTGCCCAAGCGCAGGGAAGTTCTCCGGATCCTCTGCTTTGGGGAACTTGTGTGGAGGCTGTGTCTCACAGAAATGATCATTAACTCTCTCCTCTTCCTGGATGGGGGGAGTGGATGGCACTAAAGTTTTCAAGCCACTAATCATGGCCTGGTCTTCGTAGTGGCCAAGACCAGGCCAACGCTAAATCCAGGAGCTCACCACGAGTTCCTCCAGAAGAAAAGCTGTTTCAATCACTCAAGGAAACTCCAAAAACACTTACCAGCTCTCTGGCAGATGCTCCCATCACCCAGGAAATTAAGTTTTTGGAACTGTTTGTCAGAAACTGGGTCAAAGACCAGACATTAGAATAAAAGATTCTCCTTACGGGCAAGTGTTGTGGTGCAACAGATTAAGCCACCGCTTGGAAAACGCTCATCCCGTATTGGATTGCCAATTTAAGTCCTGGATACTCATTGCTTCCAAACCAGCTTCCTGGTAATGTCCCTGGATGCATGGAACAAGGGTTCAAGTGCCTGTGTCCCTGCCATGCATGTGAGAGGCCTGGATGGAGTCACAGGCTCCCAATTTCAAACTGGCCCAACCCTGACTATTGTGGACAATCATGGAGTGAATCAACAGATGGAAGATTCTTGCTCTTTTCTTCCCTTCCCTCCATCCTTCTCTCCCTCTGACTTCCTCTCCTTCTTTCTCTCTGCCACTCAAACGACATAAACACATCACTAGAATCTCAATCCACAAAGATTTTAAGAGTTCTATGTCAGGAACTGGGGACATATATATGCATATTTCTTATCGTCTCACACTCATTATCCCATGGTTTAAAAAATGCATCCAATTAAGACAAGAGTACATGTCTTCAGATATTTTAAAATAGCTAGTATTGTCTCCTTGGCCTTGTGTGACCCGACTATATACTTTATTCTGAGCTTTCACGCTGTAAAGCCCAGAGAGCAAGCAGATAGCAAATTCCTGTGGATTGGGGAGGTCTGCAGCAGGAGGAAGAAGAGAGGTTGTAGATCTGGACGGAGTAAATACAGGCTTTGCCCAAGGACACTCAAGTTCAAAATGTTCTTAGACACTGAGTTTGTTCAGCACCATATGTCTGTGGCTGGATGGATGTAAAGTGGCTGCAGACACCACTTTACAAGCCCTTCTTATTGCTTCCTCCTTAAACATAGTTTCCACGTCCTTCATCTCCTTCCCCTGGACATAGTCCAGTTCATCAGGGTCCCTCCTAAAGTGGGCTCAATGAATCAGCACCCAAAGTCCATAGGCCTGGAGTGGAAGAGATTGTTACCGTCTAAGGTCTGGATAGCAAATGGCTCCCCAGGCAGCCCAGAAGGCCTGAGGTCTCTCAGCAGATGTCTTGCCTGGTTGCTGGCTCCAGTCAAGTTCTCAGTCAATACGTCTTTTTTCCCCAGGAGCTGCTGACAAGCCACTTAATGATAATAATATTTATGAAGCAGCCTAAACAAAGATCCCTTTCCTGGAAGAATAAGACCAGACATTTCCTGATGATGTTTCCCTTCAGCACAAGTCTTGACAAGAAGAACACAATTCCCAAATGCTGTAGGTTCCCACAGACAGGTGAGACCCACACAGCAAACCCAACCTCCGACAGCTTTTCCTAGCTAAAATTGTTAAAAATTGACCAAGAATCTCAACACCTATCTGCACATGAAAATCATCTCTGGCCTCTTCATGGAGGGTCTGAGCCTAAGTCATGAGGCATCTGTGCCATCAACATGGTCCCCAGGCGACATGGAACTTCCAAGGATCTGAGTTTGGGACCCACAGTCTACATCAACAATATCAGCTTCACTTGCAAATTATGGAAGTTCTGGAAGTGGGGCTCTTGGAGTGTCAAATGCAACTTAATATTTCACAGCCACAGACCTAGGTTAAGGCTGACCAAGGTATTACTGAAGAGCCAGGGAATGGTAGATGTAGCACGGTGGGATAAGCAGCTGTTTGGGATCCTTGTATCCTGAATCAGAGTGCTGGTTTTGGTCCTGATTACTCTGTTTCTAGTTCAGTTCCCTGAAAATGTGCTGGAAGGTGGCCAATGATGGCTGAAGAGGTTGAATCCGTTCCACTGATGTAGAAGACCTAGATGGACTTCCTGGCTCCTGGCTTCAGTTTTGTCCAGTTCCAGTTATTAAGTCTACTGAGGGAGTGAACCAGCAAATGGAATAACTCTCAAACCCTCCACTTCAAATACATAAATCTTAAACAAACCAGAGAAGTCAAGGAGTAAATAATTCAGAGTTTCAAAGTAAAAGATATTATAGGGGTACTTACATAACTATTTAAATGTAGCCATTTCTTGGGCATTGGGCCACATGTGACCACCACCCCAGAGAAGATATGTTGATGCGCTAATGCCAAATATCTCCAATCACGGCCTTGTTTAGAAACAGGTTCTTTGAAGAAGTAACCAAAACAAAGTGTAGTCACCGGTTGGGCCCTAATCCAATATGACTGATATCCTTATAAAAGGAGAAACTGGGACATGGAGAGAAGCACATGGAGGGAATGCAGTGGGAAGGCAAAGAGAGAACAGCAATAGCAAGCCAAGGCTCGCCTGGGGCCAGTAGCACCGAAACAACAGGCACAGAACAGAGTCTGCTGCACAGTACTCAACAGGAGCCAATCCTGAGAAAGTACATCTGTCCTTTCAAGCAGTGAGTTTGTGGCAATTTGTTATGGTAGCCCCAGTAAATGAATATACCATTTAGAACTGTTCACCACAATCCAGGAGCACACATATAGCCAGAGTTAAAATGCCAGATGGGACACTCACAATCCGTTATCAGGGTGCCTTGATTAAGTCTGGTCTCTGCTCCCAATGACTGCTACCCACAAATGTGTATCCTGGTTAGAAACAGGTGAGGGCTGAAGTAGTTAGGTGTCCACCACCATGTTAGTGTTGGATTTATTCCTGGCTCCTAGCTTTAGCTCTTATGAGCATACATGGGGTAAATCAGCAAGGTAAAAGCTCTCTCTCACTTGCTGCAATAAATAAATTATATTTTTAATATGTTTTAAAAATATGTATTCATGTATGTGAAAGGTAGAGTTACAGAGAGAGAGGAGACAGTGTGAGAGAGCCTTCATCTGCTGGCTCACTCACCATATGGCCACAGTGGCCTGGGGTGGACGAGAATGAAGTCAGGAGCTTCAACTGGGTCTCCTACATAGTGGCATTGGCCCAAACACTTGAGCCAACCTCTCTTACTTTCCCAGACACATTAACAGGTAGCTAAGTTAGAGGTATCAGCTGGGCCCCATGCAATGGCCTAGTAGCTAAATCCTTGCCTTGCATGCATCAGAATCCCATATGGGCACTGGTTCATCTCCCAACTGCTTCAATTACCTTTCAACTCGCTGCTTGTGGCCTAGAGAAGCAGTAGAGAATGACCTAAAGGCTTGGGACACTGAATCCACATGGAAGACATAAAAAAAGCTCCTGGCTCCTGGCTTCAATTCGGCTCAGCTCTAGCTGTTGTCACCACTTGGGGATTTAACCAGTGAATGGAAGATCTTTCTCTCTGTATCTCCTTCTCTATAAATCTGACTTTCCAATAAAAATCTAAAAAAAAAAAAAAATGGATGAGCTGAGACTGGAATGAATATCCATATGGAATGCCAGCATTGCAGAGGCAATGAGTGGTGGTCATACCCTCACTACTCTAGGCCTGTTATTTTTCCCACTTCCTGATTCCTGGGCTGTGGTGTTTCCTTGGTTACTCCTATCCCCCAAATTGATATCCCCAGATCTTCTCCAATCTGATGATTCCAAATAAATAAATAAAGCACATCTCCATTTAGCTAAAGTTAACCAGAGTGTACCTCTGTTCCTTATAATCAAGAAAAGTGATTATTTCAAGCTCCAATCAGTGTCGAGCAATTCATCCCACAAATCAGAGATTCTTATGCAGAAGCAGTCTACATGAACAAGTAAGAAATATCAGTGCTACGTGGGGAGTTTTCATACCACAAGTCCTCATTCCATGAACTCTATTTGGCTTCAGATACATGAATCCTACTATGCCACATGCTATGATTTCAATATTTGTTCCCGGAACCCATTTGGTTTAGACTTCAAAGTCTTGTTACTGGTACTAAGAGGATGGAAATGTATTCTGATTGTGCTGTTTCAAGTGGGAGTCATGAGGAAATTTTTACATTGGATTAACTTGTTAGAGTTGGGCCCTTATGATGGAATTCTGGTGGCTTTATCAGGACAGAAAGGAGAAACAGAGAGACAAAGAGAGAGAAGCCACACATACACAGTAAGACAAAGTTACTCCCTGTCTCTAGCCTTATGATGCCCTGTTCCATCTCAAGACTCTGCCAACCAGTAGGCCATCACAGAGGCCAACTAATGGATTTTATCCAATTACTTGTAAACTTTCAAAACTGTCAGCCAAACAAACCCTTTTCTTTATAAAATTGGTTAGGTATTTCATTAAGTGTTGGAAACCTGAGTAATACACACAGAGAAAGCAATATATCAAAAAAGTAGCAAGTAGTCTATATCATAAAAATAAACTAGTAAGTTGATCTTAACAAAGATGCAATTTTTTAAAATTAAAATGAGTGAACTAGACAGGATCTGAAGTTAAATAACATTAGTTTGAAAGTGTAAAATATATCAAAAAATCTTTTGACCTTATGTAATACTGAATTTAACTTTCTGTCTTCTTCATGCAAATTCTTTCTGCAGATTCAATTAGATCATGCATGCCTCAAATTTCAAATTTCATACCTGAGTTTGCATACCAGGTCAATTTTTAACATAAATGTTTACATGAGCAGAGTTTCTGGGCTGGTTCTAACAAAGGCACAAATTGTCATCTCATATTATTTCTTTCTAATCCAAAGTTTTCTCTCAGAAATTTCTTCTATAAACCTGATCACTAAAGCCTTACCTACTACTTTCCTAGTTTGGTTTTTCTGACTGCAAACAGAAATAAATAAGCTGTGAAAAAATTAGTGTCAGGTTTTTTTCAGGACATAATATGATTGACCCAGGTCCAGGAGACATAAGCCCAATAACTCAATGAACCCTGGAAGTGTTTCAAATGGTCAAAGCCTACCCAGGAGTTATGTATTCATGACAGTAAGTGTTCATTTGTCATTATCCAATGAGCGTATTTTGACTTGATCCATAAAGGCCAGGTCTTGAGTAAGTGGGGGTGGTTTTCTCACAGGTTGGAGATTGCTTTCTTTAGAACATAATTGGTTGAAAATGTCTTCAGAGACAGAGAGGGCAACATCTCTGAAAACTGGCTACTGAAAAGAAGGCTAACCATTAGTTTTAAGGAGGATATTTCTGGGAACAGATAAGAAATGTTTAAAGAATAAAGCATAACTCAAGATTGCTCTAGGTGGCTAAGATGAAACAGACCATATGCATACATCATCCAAGCCAAATTAACCTAGTGGCTAAAATTAATAGCTTTGTCTAGATATCCCTCAGCCAGGTCTCTGTAGGTATTTCTCTGAAATGCTTGGCAGGCTTTGCAGGGACCATTTGTTTCCATGACCCTAGGCAAATCTGGCCTGCAGGATAGTTGGCACAGATAGGTATGTCCAAGTGGTCCAAAAGGCACAGAAACACCCTAATCAACTATGTAAAAGTCACCAAAAATTTTCTTAAAAATAAAAAATAGTATCAAAAGGGAAACAAAGCAGCAGCCTCTTCTCTTGATTTTTTCCTTGCTTTGCGGAGTGTAACCTTCCTGTGTAAAAGAAGGCATTTGTACCAGTCCCTCTGAGCACAGCTAGCAACTCTTTCTTCCTTTACTGTGTGAAACACAAAAACAGCACTGATGAGTAAGGAATGGCTGGACTGCATTTGCATATTCCCAGTCTATTCCAATATAAGGGACCACACATATAAATTTAGAGGAGACGCAGGAGCTGCCCTTCTGGGGGAAGACAACGGACACCTACGGTGGAGGGGGAATGGGGAAACAGATTGAGTACTCCTCTTCCACATACAGGGTACCACATGCCTCTGAATAACTGGGCTTGAGCACCCTAGAACACAGGACATAGGACATAGAACATATGGTCAGCATTTAGCTCTGGAAATGGTACTCTGCAGATCTGAGGAATCCTTAGTTTTCAGGAGCTGACAGGGCAAGAAGAAAGAAACAGATGAATTAAGACCCTGAAACCTGATGGCTTGCATTTGAATCTAAACCTCCAACGCTTTGTCAGGGAAAGTGCTATAGTTAAAAGCATAACCCACAAAGCTCACAGACTAAACAAAACACAGGCTTCCTGTTCACACAGGTCACTACATGGCACTCAGGCTTAACGCTCTATTCCACACAGCCATTCAGGACTAAGCTCATCCCATCTC
Organism: Ochotona curzoniae; assembly: GCF_017591425.1. NCBI lineage: Eukaryota > Metazoa > Chordata > Mammalia > Lagomorpha > Ochotonidae > Ochotona > Ochotona curzoniae. The sequence goes on along the minus strand of NW_024465582.1, from coordinate 17,411,037 downwards.
ACGAGTTTGCCACCACCCACCCAACCCCCACCAGAGTCAGCAGGTCGGGGGAGCAGGGGGCTGGAGGGTAGTAATCAGTTGGAGGTGTGTATGACACTGCTAGCCACTATCCCAGTGACCAGCACTCAGTAACAGAGCCTCACCTGTCTGCAGGGCAGTATGGATTACACAGCCTAGCTGAGGGGGAGAAGCACAGTGGTCTGGGAAATAACTAACCTGTTTCTACCAGAGTTGGTTACTTGAGAAAGTTATTTACCCAACCTGTGTTTTAGCTTCTTCCCTATTAAATGATCTATTATTCAGAGGTCTCTAGAGAAATAGTCAATAAGATATGTCTGTGTTTGTGTATGCATGTGTGTTTGTGCACAGATTTGCCTTAACTTAAAATGCAGTTTTGTCCCATTAAACCCACTGTCATTTGACCACAAGGGAAAAATGCATTGAATGCTCCTAACCTACTGAACTCCTGACACCAGCAACACAGCACATTGAAGAAGAGAACAGGGCACTCACGTACTGGCACTGATCAGCTAAAGGTAACACATTGTTGGCCCTGGACAAAATCAAAACTCAAAACTTGAAGTACACCTTCTAATTGAATGCTTATTACTTTCACAGTCATACATCTGATGAATCTTAAGTTGAACCATTGTAAATCACAGACCACGAAAAAGATAGAGAAAGAGACAGATTGGCTTCCTAAGGAATCAGAGTATGCAGTTACCGAGGCTGGCAAGTGTGAAATCTGCAGGGTGGCTCCCCAGGCTGGAAACCCAGAGAAGAGTTGAGGGATATTTAGTCAGAAGGCAGTGTGGACACAGATCTGCTTTTTCCTTGAAGGACTCTCAAAATTCAGTCTTTTCTCATATAGCTTTCAACTTATGGGATAAGGTCTACCAGTATTGTGGAGAGTCACCTGCTAACCTGATTTAAATGTTAACTTTATCTAAAAAGTGCCTTCCCAGCAACATCTAAACCAGTATTTTACCAAATATCTAAATAACGTGAGCTAGCTACCCTGACTCATAAAATTAAGCATCACAGTGGATATAATAAATGAATGTCATAAAGCACAAAGAGCTGGAATTTAGAAAGCTTCATGTATGTAAAGACTGGTTCTTTGTACTACTCACAGAGCCCTGAGCAGAGCCCCCCAGTATCACCTCTACTCCCACATCCCTCTCCTTCTCCCACCCAAAACATCCATGTGGTGATTGAACTAGAAAGACTTTAGCTTACTATGTCCGTTATTTCTCTTTCCAAACACTCTCCATCCAATACATCACTTAGTCCTCACACCTCTATGAAATGGCCACAGAAAAATTATTCATACTGTTCTTGTTGTAGTAGAATGAGACTTCAGAGAGGGTGCCTACCTTCCCACCCAGTCTTAATTGTCACCTTAATTTGCTATCCTCAAAATTTTGTTCCAAGATAGCTATCCTACCTTACACAGGAGACATCTTTCTTCCAACCAGGCAAACAACTCATCATATGTTATAGCCTCCTAGCAATAATAATGTAATAAGCATTCGGAAAGATTAATTGAAATATGCCTATGACTACTATCCTTTGGGCACTTCATCAGTCACATTTTTTTTAATAGATGGATCTCAAAGAAGCTAATTTATCATTTAAAACATTTAGAATATTGTTTCCATGGAAAACACAAGCTTCACAATTCAAGAAATAAACATATGAATAAACTTTTGGAATATGACTCTGTTTATAAGAGGGGATTTCCTGCGTGAGCCCTGACACCAGACCGGCCTTAGGCACAGCTGGGAGGCAGTCAGAGTCTGTCTTTGGCCTCCTTCCCACTCCCTGTCTTCCTGGACCCACCCTTCTGCAGCTGATCTGTTTTCTTCACCATTGCTTATACTAAATAAATGGGACAGAAGTAGAAGCTGAAAGTCTGGGTATCTGACTTGGCTCAGCCATCATGAGCAGTGTGACCTCATGCCAAGTCTTATTCTCTGGGTTTCCTAGATTGTAAATCAAAGAGTTAGATGAACTCCCTGTAGAATATCTGCAGCTATACCATTTCTCAGTCTATTTGGTGGCAATCCTTTACTGGATCTTTTTAGCAGCTGCTCAATAAATGAGATTCACAAAGAGGCTTCCTCCCAGCCTAAATATTGGTTCTGAAGCGCCAAAGAAAGACTTTAAGAACCCAAAACCTTTCCACATACAAAGGAATTTATTGCTAATCGTGAGAGTTAAGGCAGAGACACACTATGAGAGAAATCTTTACGAATAAGGGGCCCCAGCTCTTGCCCCTTAAACCCTATGAACTGGGGTAATGACACTCCATCCTCTGACCAGCCATCCTGGTATTATAGAGAGAGAATGTTTATGCAGACTGGAATGACGAGTAACTGGAGCCATGTGGAGTTCAGTTGGAGAGAGTCATTCCATCACAGATCTTGCTCCTCAAAACCCAAATCCCTTAGAGGACAAATTATTTCAGCTGCTCGAGCAGATGCACTTTACAATGCAGTTGGTACAGAGCCTCCAGACCAGCAAGAAGCACGATCACCTTCTCCCAAAGGACACTGGTGACCCCCCACAGAAACTTTTCTCCCTGACCTGCACGCTGGCCAGTCATACCCCTCTGAAACTGGATCCTGTGAGGCCAGACTTGTGCATAGCAAAGGAGGCCACCCCGGCTCACTAAGCCAATGAAAGGATAGCTTCACACAGGGCACATACCGTTCCATGTAGCCCATAATGCCTGTGTGTGCCTAGGGGCAGCATTGCTGTTAAATACCCAAGACAAATCTAAGCCTGCTGAGCAGTCCACCCACTCTCATCAACTCTGGTACAGTGTATGATAATATGGACCTAATCATCCTGAGACCTCAAGTTTGGTCTTGCTTTGGTAACTCATTTAGTAGGTTACCTTAATCATATTATTTAAATTCAGTGAGACTTTCTAGCTTTGGGATTCTACCCATAGGACGAACTTATCACCAGAGTCATATTTTTCATTTTTATTATTTTCCCTCCAAAAGGGGCAAACATTTGATAGGCAGTAGCATTCTTTCATCGCTTTCCCACTAACCCAAACAGTATGATACTCATTTTTCCACTGCATATCAAAAAAGATTTCAGAGAGGTTTGGTAACTGCTATGAATGATGACTCTCCCTGTTCTGTAATCCAGAACCCTGCCTTGTGAGGGATGCCTTGTGAGATGGGGCCTTTATTTGTTCCCAATCCAGAGGAATGATATCACTATGTCTTCAGAACTGTAAGGAGACAAATCTCTGTTGTTTGAGCACCCAGGGTCGGCATTTTGGTACGGCAGTCTGAGCTGAGACAGAACCTAACTCCAAATCCCACTGCAGGGATTGGCAGAGGTGGACTCCCACCAGAACATACATTCTGCTACTTCTGCTTCCACAGTCAGTCCTCACAGTCAAGATGACTTCCTGGGGATGCAAATTAAAAACACAAACTTAAAAGCCCACCTCAGACAAACCTGAAATCAGAACCTAAAGCCGGGATGTGAAACTTCATGTATTTTTCTGAGAATTCGAGAGACACCATTCAGTGTCACATTACCTTCCCTTGTTTAAATTCCAGCAGCCAAGAAGGGGAAAATCCTAGAACAAGCTCTTCGCAATAATGACCAACCAGTACCCAACACAGTTCATGGTCAAGAAATGAATTCATGACCTTGTGCCACTCACTTGGAGCTGAAGCCTGAACATAAACCTCCTCTCTTGGCATAGGAAGTTAGAAAAATCATTTGTAAATTGTTTCTAAATGAAGACAGCATTCTATGCCTTTACTTCAAGAATGAGATATAAACCAGCCAACTACTGACAAATTTCTGTAATGGTTGCTATTTGCTTTTTTGGTTTTTTTTTTCTTTAGCTGCCAATCAATTTCAACTCCAGACTTTCTCTGATTTTAGTTCTGCCAACAGCACTGAAAAAATGAACAAACAGCAGACTTCTCTGGTTTGTACCTTCTACTATGGTTCAATATATTTTATCACATCTTCCTTTGACCAAGGTTGAGGATAACTCAGACTATAATTTATAATACGCAAATTTACCTCTTGAAAGTCCTGACAATTTCCAAGATTATTAAAGGGGAAAAATGTCTGAAACAGGCTATATTAAATTGCATAGGCATTGGGCCCGGCACAGTGGCGCAAGTGGTTAAGGTCCTCGCCTTGCATGCCCGGGATCCCATATGGGTACCAGTCCTATCCTGGAAGCCCCGCTTCCCTTCCAGCTCCCTGCCTGTGGCCTGGGAAAGCAGTCGAGGACGGCCCAAAGCTTTGGGAACCTGCGCCTGCGTGGGAGACCCGGAAGAGGCTCCTGGCTTCGGATTGGCATAGCATCGACCGTTGCGCTCACTTGCGGAGTGAATCATCGGACGGAAGATCTTCCTCTCTGTCTCTCCTCTCTGTATATCCGCCTTTCCATTAAAAAAAATAATAATAATAAAAATAAATCTTTAAATTGCATAGGCATTTGGCAGAGTGGTTAAGACTTTCTTGAGTGGTCCCAACCTGGTAGCTTAGTGGCTAATATCCTCGCCTTGCACGTACCACCACAATCCCACATGAGCACCGGTTCTAATCCCAGCCACTCTGCCTCCCATTCAGCTCCCTGCCTGTGGCCTGGTGTTACAGGATGTTTCGACGTGAAATCTCATTTCTTTTCATGCAGATACACTCTAGTTTGCAAAGCATGAAATATTTAAGAAACAAAGAGAGAGCTCCTGCCTTAGTGATAGAAGGTGGCTCCAAGGGAGGAAAAATCCCTGAAGAAATGGTGGAAATGGTATCTTTTATGTACCATCTCAGGAAGGGGGTTTACATGAATCACCCCCAAGAGCAGAAAGAAAAAAAAGAAGCTTATTCGAGATGGGCAATAATTTCTCCCCCTAAAACAAGGGTGCTTCCTTCCCCCACCCTTAAGATAAACTGAGGTGGCGCCATTCCTTCCACAGTGGCCAAAGTGGGCCAGTCTGCTTGCTAAGGGATGGGGATTGAGACATTAATCACGTCCCTTTATTCTCTGCCCAAAGGAAGAAGTGCTTTAGGAAAGCTTTGGAGGGGGAGGAAACCCCATTCTTTTGCATTTTCAAAGATAGTTTTACAAGAGGAGCACAAGTAACATTTAAAGGTAACTTCACCAGAGACCCTAACTGCCTTCTCCCAATTACACTGGGAAAGCAGTGGAGGACAGCCCAAAGCCTTGGGACTCTGCACCCACATGGGAGACCCACAGGGAGCTTCAGGCTCCTAGCTTCTGATCGGCACGGCCCAGCCATTACAGCCACTTGGGGAGTGAATCAGCAGATGGAAGATCTTCCTTTCTGTCTCTCCTCCTCTCTGTATATCTGATTTTCCAATGATAAACAAACAAATAAGTAAATAAATCTGAAAAAAAAAAAAGACTTTCTTGAGCTATCCATATTCCATATTGGACTGCCTGGGTTTGAGTCTTTGCTCTGCTTTCAATTCCCAGATTTCTGCTAATGCATACCCAGGGTGGGGAGCAAAGGATGAGTCAGGTACCTGTGTTTCTGCCACCCACATGGGAGGCATGTCTTGATCTGAGTTCCTGGTTTCAACCTGGCACAGCTCAAGCCACTGCAGGCATTTTCACAGGTAAACCAGTGGGCTAGAAGTTTCTCTTCCCTCGACTTATCCATTCCCTGCTTCCTTTTCAAGTAAGCAAAATAAAAAATTTTGTTACCACATATTTTAAATTAATTTTTATTTGTATAAAGATAACACATTTCATGTATTTAATATATGTAGCTTTAATCCTATCACCAGGGACAACCCAGGTCCTAGGGCTTCTTCACCTCATGGAAGACAAAACGCTCCTGGATCCTGATTTTGGCCTGGCCCAGCCCCGGCCATTGTGGCCATTGAGCATGTGAATCAGCAGATGAAAGACTTCTCTGTCCCCTTCCCTCTCTTTGTGTAACTCTGTCTTTCAAATAAATCTTTTAAAAAGGAAGGAGGAGAGACAGAGAGTAGAAAGAAAGAGGAAGAGAGAAAGAGAGGAAGAGAAGAAAGGAGAGAGGAGAGGAGAGGAGAGGAGAGGAGAGGAGAGGAAAAAAGATCAAGGTTCCAACTTCTAGGGAAGAAGGAAACTCAGGCTGCACTAAATCAGTCTTCTTCCAACTCTAATGTTGTAACCCACAAAAAATCATTTTGCATTGAAACTCTATATATTCATATACAAAATCCAAGTTGCCATCAGTTGTTAAGATACACTACTACTTTATTACTGAAAAAGAAAAAATTATTTTCGCTAATATGAGTCAGTCATATTTCACAGATTCATAATAAAAAGAGTGTATATTTAGAGTGGGTCAAATGTGAATTAAAATTTAAAGTAGCAACACTAATCTTTATTATGAACAATCTACTTTGGTATTCAGTACTTAATTATATTCTATTTAATGTCACTTCTTCCCCAAACACTGACCATAACCCATTAAACTGCTTTTTATAATCCACTAGTCCTACAGTTTGAAAAACAGTGGTTTATTGTTAAAGTACAAAATTTCTAGATAATTTTACTGAAAACTCAAAATTTGAAATGGATCTACTGGAGGGACAATTGAATTTTCATGACAATCACAGTCTGTCATTCAATACATATCTCTGAGGTGCCTAGAAATCTGAGGTGGACCAGCACATAGACATTGTTATGGAAACAATTCAAGACAGTGGGGCAGTGGATGTGCTTTGCTATAATTAAGCCATGAGCCATGTCAGCTCGGGCATTTCTGCGTGTTGATTCCTGCATGCTTCCCGTATGTTGTAAGGTACGTGTCCATAATTAGAACAACCAAAAACCCCTTTATGAAGTGCAAAGGTCCTTCTCTGTCCAAGGTGATAATTGTAAACCTGATGTAGGAGAAAAAATAGCCTATGGTTTGTCTTAACAGTTCTTCACAGGTCCAAGTACAATGGCGACTGAGAATGCTACAACAGAACCACTCTTTCCTTTAAAGTTCAGAGCTACAGCTGCTCCATTCACACAAGAACCAGGGACTCGGAGGAGTGTATCTTTAGGTGCACACTGCTTGAACACTTTGCTGCACCAGAGTGTCACTCAAGAGCTTTGAGTCCTACAGAGAGCACTGAGTGAGTTTCTATTGTAATTGCAAACCAGCTGAACACTTGGTCAAGAGTATAGCAACACTGGAGGTACTCATGAGCTCTTCTACTTCACACCTCTGAGAAAATGAAGACTGATTAAGAATAATCCACTGAAGCACAGAAATGGAGAACACTGGGTTTTCTGAAGAGCTTTCAGGAATAGATTATTTCTAGTACCACTACATACACTGGTTAAACATAGAATTAGTGTGACTGAAGCAAATTTTACTTCTTTTTAAATTGGTGTGGGTTTTAAAAGTTAAGTTGCTTATATAAAGTGAACAAATTTCACATATATCAAAATGCAGATTTAGGAGTTCGCCAACACTTCCCGCCCTAACCTGTTGATAGCCTTGCTCAACAAGCCAGACACATGATTCCTTCATTGTAAGGGCAGCAAATGCCATCTTGGAGATCCAATCCAAGCTTATTCAGGACAGGTAGCATTTCTGTGTTATTTTTATTTGAAAGGCAGATTGAGAGACATACAGACAAGCATTCCAACTGCTTGTCCTCAAATGCCCATAAAAGGCAGGGATGGGCCAGACCACATGGTTTGTAGCAACCCAAGTGCTGGTATTAGAATCTGCCACCTTCAAGGATGTGTATTATCAGGAAGTTGCATGAGAAACAGAAGTGGGACTCAGATCTAGGCAGTCCAATACAAGATGCAGGTATCCTAAGCAGGAATCACTGCACCACAACACTTGCCTCTTAGAATGGCATTGTTTCATATTCCATTATAGATGTGTGACTTTGAAAAAGTTATATTTTGAGTTGTTCTCTCAAACAACCCCATTTGAGTCTGTACAAATGAAATGATTGACAAAGCATGTATCACAATGCCTTGTACAGAGCAGGTTTTCAATATGTGTTACCATAAAATACTATTCTCTAGCAAATTATGTAATTTTAATAAGTACTAGCATGTTAATATAGCATAGTAGTCAAAAGCTCCAAAGCCTTGGTTTAAAATTCCCAGCTCTATAGTCTTGGGGGAAATATTTAATCAACAGACCTCAGAATTATTATCTGTTAACTTAAGACAATTAGGCTTATCTCATATGATTATTCTGAAGATTAAATAAGATCACACACATAAACTGTTTGGCTTGAAACTTAGCACAAAGTATTACATAATAATATTTTTGGAGCAGAATTTTCTAGAAGTTTAGGTACTAAATAAAAACAAATAACAAGGAGTGGAATCTTTTGAGAGGCTTGTTGAGTGCCCCTAAGAGGAGCCCTTTATAAGACTTTTCACAGTCTATTATGTCATGTGCTTCCTAGGAACAGCAGGGACAGAAATAGCAATGGCAGATGTGGGGATATAACACTGTACAATAAAGATCTCTGGGCTGACAATTTTTTACTTTTCGGATCTGGTACATGTCTCCCCATTCTCTTCTGACCTCTAGTTTCCTCTGAAAAGTCAGCTGTGAGTCTGACTGAGGTTCCTCTATAAGTTAATTTATTTATTTACATGTATATTTAAGTATCGTATCCCATAGTCAACAAAAGAGAGCTTGATTATGTGTGTCATGGCAAGGATTGCTTTTAATCGACTCTATTGGGAGTTCTGCAGCCCTCCTGTATTTTGTTTCCCAATTCTTTCTCCATATTAGGGAAGTTCTCAATTATCATTTCATTGGATACATCTTTGTATTCTCTTTCCACATTTCTCTTTACATGGCTTCAGACACTCCCATAACTCTTATATTTGGTCTTTTAATGGCTTCCCTTAACTCTTGGATGCTTTTCTCAGGTTCACTCAGTTACTCTTCAGGCTTTTTGATTATTTCAGAGCTATTACACAAGATGTCTTCCAATTCTGAGATTCTTTCCTCTGCCTTACTCATTCCATTGTTGAGGATCTCCATTGAACTTTTAATTTGCTGTACTGTGTGCTTCAGCTTGGTTTTGTTTCCATGTTCCTATTTCTGGTGTAACACATTCCTTGAACTCATATGTGCTTCTGATTGTTTAAAAGAAGCTTTTTCAATGAATCTCAACTGAACTTGAACTATGGTTATGCAACAAGGTGGAGGAATCCACCATGGGGGGAGGGGTATGGGAGGGGTGGGGGGAATCCCCAGTGCCTATAAAACTGTACTACATAATACAATGTAAGCAACAATAAAAAAAAAAAGAAGCTTTTTAAGAATTTTTTTTAAAAAATTAAAAAGGTCCAAGGAAGACCTTTTTAAAAAAATCATTATTATTATTATCATTTTATGATACAGTTCCATAGACCTTCCCTCCTCCCTGCCTCACTGAGTTCGCCTGTATTATTACTATAGTATAGTTCTTCATAAACAGTCATATGTCCATCATTGTGGGCATAGACAATGGCAAAGAGTCCAGCATCCTATTGTCAAAATACAGTTAACAGTTTCAATGGTAATCCATCTTTGATCTGTAAATAGAGATACCCACTGCATTGTATCCTCACATCTGGATATGATAGTATCCATTACACAGTTACCATATATCCCCTTAAATGAAAAGCCACAATACAAAATCAACAACAGGAAGAAAAACAGAAATTTGCAACACCATGAAGTTCTCAAGAAGTTTTGATAGTTCAATAGTCCTGAGTTACTGATGACCCTGCCACTCCAATCGTGATGCAATTTCTCCAGAATCCACTGGCTGTTATGGTCCACCTTAGAGTCTCCATCTGCCCAGATATTCACTGTCAATGCTTGGTTGGAGTAGTTAATCAATTTGTTCTGTCCTCCGTCCTCTGCCATGGTACCAGATATCCTCTGGAGGCTTCAATGTACTGCCATATCCTCCATGTGCATTTGGATATGCTGTCCACTGCTCCATCTGAGTCACTGAGGACATCCATCTCTGACACATGTACTCCACCGTCAGATCATGGAACCTGAAATTCTCTCCATGGTTGGGATTCTGAGTCCACCGATTCAGTTGGTAGGGAATTGCCAAAGAAACTTCATCTGAGGCCATCCCAGACCTGATTTTTATGTGTGTTTGCCAATATAAGTCCAACATAGTCCATCACGCAAATCAGCCTACGCACACTCTGGTAGTTGCAATTGCTGGGTCAGTTCTGTCTCCAGCCCCAGTTCACAAATGGCATCTGAAGTGGCACTGGTGGGGCTCTGGACCATGATATCCACCCTGTTCACTATGCTTCTGCCTATGGTAGGATTGAATAAATCAACAGCACCTGCAGTTCTATGGCTGGGCTCAGCTCCCAAGTTCCCACTGAACTCCCCCTCTCACCTGGTGCTAGTGGAGCTCTTCTTCCACCAAGACTCACATTCTTTAATTTTTCTTGTTTTTAAGATTGAAAACTCCTAGACTGTTCCCTGTAGTCAAGAACACACCTCTACCAGACTGTGCAAGCTTTCCTGATCCCAAATTATCAGAGTGATGATGCCTAGAAACAGAAATGTCTCTGCCTTACAGAAGTTGTGGGATTGCCTCTAAAAGACCGCTGCTAGTTACTTTTCTGAACATCTGACTCATTCTGTTCCACTAAATTTAAGACATGGGAAAAATTTTAATGATTCTTCAGAAATTCTGCAGAAATAGCTTCAGGAGGTAAACTTCAATCCCTTCATCTTAGCATTGTACTGTGCATTAGCTGCCTTCCAAATAAAATCAATTTAAAAATAGATATCCAAACACTTTATGGAATACATGTGTACTAAGGAAAAATGCTACTGTTTTTATCTATAATTCAAATAAACTGAGTATCCTGTTTTCTGCAGTTCTATCCCTTTCAGCTAATAAAGGAAAGTTCCATGTTAGAACAGCATGCTCTAATTCATAGCCAAATCACAAAAGCAGCATTTCTATTCCCTACTCTGGTGCAGATCTACTCAAGAAAAAATTATTGTTTGAAAAAAAGAAGAAAAAATTATTGTTTGAAAGCTATGGGCCAAACACAATGGCTCATCTGGCTAATATTCCCCGCACAAGTGCTAGCATCCCTTATGGGCAATGGTTCATATCACGGCTACTCCACTTCCGATCCAGCTCCCTTGCTTGTGGCCTGGGAAAGCAGTGGAGAATGGCCCAACACCTTGGAACCCTGCACCCACATGGGAGACCCAGCTTTGGATCACTCAGTTCTGGACATTGCAGCCATTTTAGTGGTGAAACAGCAGATGGAAGATCTTTCTCTCTGTCTCTCCTTTTCTTTGTAAATCTGGCTTTCCAATAAAAATAAATAAATCTTTCAAAAAAAAAAAAGCTAGAAACTTTGTAAGGTTCTCATCCCAAGAACTCAATGGAAGGTTTACAGAAGATCTGGAAAAATCTTCCAGTGAACTACTACTACATAAGAAAATGCTTCACAATCATGGTCATACATTATATCATCTGGGGAGCTTTAAAATACATACCACTACCCTGAAATTCTTATTTCATTGGTTTGGGAGGGAGTCCGGAACATGGGTCTCTCTCTTTTTGTTTCTGTCAAAATATTCTCAGATAATCTTAAAGTACAGCCTCGTTTGCATGATGAACTGCTGACCCAAGACTGAAAAATATCTCCCAAAAAATTTTGATAAACACAACAGCTTGGTTTGTGCCAAAATGTGTGTGTGTGTGTGAGTGTGTGTGTGTGTGTGTGTGTGTGTGTGTGTGTGTGTGTGTATGTTTCTCAAAGTTCTATATTTCCTGTATCCCAGAGACATGTTCAAAATGGTCACTTGGATCATGCAGAAGGATTCACTGGAGGGAGAACATTTTCCTGGAACTTGTTTTACCCTCATCCTGACCTTAGTTCTCAGTTACTTCTTAGCCAATATACTTTGCTGCCTGTGTCCTGAAAATCCATCCTAAGTATACAGACCATATATCCCTTAAAAACAGAACAGTGATGAGATTATCCTATCTAATTCTACAGTCTGCTCCACATAGCTCAGTTACCTGGGGGTCAGACATGGAGTCTCTGCTCCAGGATTCATCCCAAGTTTAGATGAAAGACTCATTCAGTCTTATGACTTCCCACGGAGAGATAAATAAAGAAGCACTCCAAATGTTTTCATTATTGTCATCTTATTTATTGCCCTGGTTAGAGAAGGGTCAAAAAGCCACAACCACATCTTCCTCTGGCTTGCTATTATTATTACCAAAAAGACACGGTAGTAAATGTACAATAGCAAGATTTCTCAACGTGGTCTAAAAAGATAAAAAAGCTGTTCCCTCCGCCCTGCACTATGGTCCTCAACTTCTTATCCCTGACATAACTTATGTGGAAGGCAATTTATTACCTTACTTCTCTGTGTCTGTTCTCAAACCATGCCATTTTTCAGCACTAGCTTAACCTGACATTTTTAAATCATTTTGACCACCACATGCCATACAATGTCCAAAATAAATGGTCTCTACCTTCCAACTCTGAGGATCCATGTGGCTCCAGGTCAAGCCCTCTTCCAGAGGGTCATTGTTATGTAAGACTAATTTAGGTCATTTCTTCATCCTCCCATTCCAGCATGAATTTGGATCAGCTCACCCTATGACAGCAACAGTTGTTTCAGGATACTTGTTCAAAACTGGTTTTCTTTACATTAAAGAGACCCATTTCCTCAAAAGTTGCAAAAACATCATACAAATAAAGAGAAAGCCAAATCCAACCAGTTGCATTCATCCTGGAAGAATGAGAGGGCACGGCTTTCCATGCATAAAATGGATGAGTTCTCCATCAGCCTAACACCTGGAAACCTTAGACTGAAGACAACTTAAGCATATGACAAATCAACTGAGCCATGTCACTATATCCTGTCTTTGTGACCAATCAGGCCATGTTAAAACCAGTCTCAGCTCTTTTTGGAAGTGCTGTTCTATTTCCCACATTAAAGATCTGGGAAAAATTCTGATCAGTGATGAATTGCTAATTCTCATTGGGCAATTTTCCCCATTAGTCAGAGATCAACCTTGCCAACAAGGAGGTCTCACATCTTTGCAGCAAGCTGACATTGAGAACTAATCATAAGACAATAGGGCTAATGGAAATTTATTCTACATGCCAAACTCCTCCCTTCACCTGCCTGGCAACAATTCTTCACCAGGCAAGGGAGTCTTGACTCTTCAAGGCCTAAGTTCTCCGGCCTACGCCTGTGACCACTGTCAGGAACCCACAGGCTGCCTCCCTCCAGTGCCCTATCACTTAACACTGTAACAGTTACATTCACCCCAAAGAGGGTACCAAGTACTTTACCAAGCACAACCCACACAGGGCCAACATTAGCAGGATGTCTAGAATCAGATGAGTGTTTCTGCCTCAGGCCTGAAGCAACTTAACTTGAGGTCACCATGTGACCTAGTGAAATACCTGCATGCAGAATAAACCCCAGGGAGTTATGCATCATGGTGGGACAACTCTCATCCACAAGCAATAATACAAAACCTGTTTCTCTCCCGTATGGCAAAAAGAGAGTCTGTCCCATCTGTTGACAATGACTGCTGTTTCTTTCCAGCATAACCATAATCTTATTTTGTAAATCCTATTCCTGACACACCTCAAACCATCTGCCTATTCCTTTCTTGGGTTAGCTTGGGGCTGTTGGCAAATGTCTATCATTACCTGTAAGTGGAATATTTTTGAGCAGAGGACATGCTGCTTTTAAAGACATGTTGCCATGGCTGCTGGGTATACTTAAATAATCTCCCTACGTTCTTCCTCCAAATTCAATATGCCTTTAGTAACATTTAATGTGTATACAATTAAGGCCAAGAGAGCAACAGGCATAAATGTAACACTTGGGTTTCAGATTTGAATTATGTTTGTACATGCTCCCAGTCGATACAAAGAATCAGCTGGAATTTTAGTAACAGAAGTCCAAAGAGCCTCTGTTTCAGATTCAGACATGCAGAGTTTTGGAAAAGAAGTGATTTAATCTAAGTGAAATGAACGTCCATCATTCCTTGTCTCCATGGAGCTGAGCCAGGGTTCTTAGCAAAGAACCATAACTGTCTCTCCTTTATCACTCTGCCATCTTAGTCTTGTTCAAACCAACAGAGGAATGGAAAAAGGCCATAGAATCTCAGTCTTGAGTGATATGAATTCAACAATTGACAGAGCTCCAATACAAAAGAACAAACATGAGAAAAAATGGCTCACCCCATTAGTAATCCAGAAAAATACAGAATAAAATAACAATGAGATTACTGTTGCCCTCCCCCGCCACCAAACAGCATACATTAACAGCAATTAGAATATTTAGAAAGGTGTGGGATATTTAGATGAGTATTCATTGTAGTGTTGGAGAAAGTGGAAATTTACACAACTCTCCTGGAGGCATTTTGGCAATACTCAGCAAAAATCTGTAATACATACTATTGTTCCAGTTCCAGCCCCTCCCCCTCCAACACACATACACACACAACACACCACCAGATGTTAATACAAAAATATTTAAAGTATCATTGTCTCGTAATAGCCTATTAGTTGAGAAATGGCTGAATAAAATATAGTTAATCTAACCAATGAACTATTACACTGCCATTCGAAAGTATGAGTCAGCTCAACATCCTCTGAAATGAAAACATGGCTAGATGTATTGCGAATCAAGACAACAGCTAATAGAACAGCAATAATGACTTCCAATTTATAGGGAAACAATGTCATGTCTAGGTCCATAACAAAATGCGATAATGGAACTCTTTGTCAGCTTTGTCTTAGATAAAATACTCCAAACCAAGCAATAGGCACAAAGCGTTCTCACACTCCATAGTTAGCTGCTAGACCACCTAGACATGACATGCAGAGGCATTCACTATAACCATCACTAATACTTTATTTTATTTATTTCTTATTGGAAAGGCAGTTTTACAGAGAGAAGGAGAGAGAAAGTGAAAGATCGTTCATCCTCTGGTTCACTCCCCAAATGGCTGCAATGGCCAGAGCTGAGCCCATCTGAAGCCAGGAGTCACAAATGTTTTCTAGGTCTCCTATGTGGGTGTAAGGTGCCATGGCTTTGGGCCCTACTCTACTGCTCTTCCCAGGCCACAACGAGGAGCTGGATGGGAAGTGGAGCAGCTGGGGCACGAACCAGCGCCCATATGGGATCCAATCAGATACAAGGTGAGGACATTGGCCACTAGGCTATTGTGTCAGGCCCATAACCAATCAATCTTAAAGACATAGAAGAATTGAAATTGAATAGGTCAAGAGAGAATTTCTTTGGAACGAGTTTTTTTTATTTAGTGGTATCTCCACCTTTACTTCTATCTGAATAAAATCCATTTTAAGAAATCATCAAGAATGCTGTAGCGTGTAGGGGTACAGATTAGCCTCTGGCTGAGGATCAAAGATCGTCTACTAGTAGGAAGCTGATCAAGCCAGTGGAGGCCCAGGCAGCAGATTGTACTCCTAACAGCAACTACGAGAGTTCATCAGCATGCTCCATAAGCTATGCGAGGGTTCATTTTGAAAAGGACCCATCTGTAGACATGCTGTCAGCACTCTATTCACGTCATCCTATCTCCTGATGATGTTCACACTTACACCTGTTCCAGGCATGAGCCTTGACTGCACTGGGTCAGCTGCTGCCTCTCTTACGATAAGATGCCTTTAGGTTGCCAGAAGCCACTATGTACACAGACAGCCATACAGCATGCCGCTTGAAGGTTTTGGGGAAATTTGGGAAGAGTGCCCAAGAAAGCTAGAACAAGCCAAAAATCATGCTGACAGAGACACTAAGGGGAGACAGTTTTCTGTCCACAGTGTATAAAGTCCCACTCTTTCAGTACAACATTAACAGTTATACTGAGAATATTTCAAAAAGTTTGTAAAAACAGAATCTTCTTACCAAAAAAAAATGATGGGATATGCTAATTATCCTGATTTGATCTTTATGCAATGTATGTCTCTCCCTCTCTCTCTCATTGCACCTCAGAAATAAATATGT
Organism: Ochotona curzoniae; assembly: GCF_017591425.1. Lineage (NCBI taxonomy): Eukaryota > Metazoa > Chordata > Mammalia > Lagomorpha > Ochotonidae > Ochotona > Ochotona curzoniae. Next base: position 17,395,000 of record NW_024465582.1, on the reverse strand, counting down.
ATATACATTAGGTGTCAATCAAAGTTAAAATTAAAACAATAAAAGATTAAGGCATACATAAATATATACAGATTCACTGGCAAAAAAAAAGCTTTTAAATACATGCATCATTTTTCATAATACACATTTCCATGGCCTTTTTGAAGATCTTTCCAATACCAGAAAAAAAAGCATCTTGAAGCTTATTCATGAAGCCAGCTGTGATCTCTCGAAAGCTGAATGTGAGTAGGGGATGAATGAAAAGGACATGTGCATTTATTCCACATATATCTACATAGTCTGACTTATTTTAACTCTTTATTTTTATCTATTTGAAATGTAGAGTGATATATAGAGAAAGAAAAAATAGAGAGAGTATATGTGAGAGTAAGACAGAGTCAGGACAAGCTAAAACCAGGAACCCAGAACTCCTCCTTGGCCTCCCACATAGGTAGCAGGGATGCAAATACGTGAGCCATCACTTGCTGCCTCCCAGAATGCATTACCAGGACACTGTACTCTAAGTGAAACAGCAAGGATTCAAACCGGCTGTTCAATAGCGGATGTGGGCATTGCAAAAGAGCAGCCTAACCCACCGTGTCATAATGCCCATCCTTGTCATTTGACCTTTTAAAAAAGCAAACATTCACTCTCACCTTTAACAAAAAGTTAAAAAACACACACATACAGCATAAAAGTTCAGAAAAGTAAGAAAAAGCAAACATTGCATACATGTAATTTCCCTGCTCCCGGACCTCACCTCTGTTAATATATGCGGAGTTTTCATTCCATTATTTCTATGCAATTTGCTTTGAGTAGGTAAGCTCTCACCATGCACAAGCAATCTAGTGAAACTAAACAAGGAAGCGTTCCACGGGTTGGTTACCACCTTCCCCATATATTCTGTGCCTCTTTTGGCCATAAGAGTACTTGACTATAGGTGCAAAGAAAATGGATTTAACACTTACAGCTCAAAATGTTCACAATCAAGATGGAGATAAAAATTAGCACTGTGACATTTCATGCACTGTGTCTGAGCAGCCACAAGATGCCAGACTGAATTTCCTGAACAAAAGCATAAGTACATATCCCTCACCTAAACCCAAGCACTCAGCTCAGACTTATCAACTAAGCAAGGCTTACCAAGTCTGTCCGGAAAGTGCCTCAAAGCCCTTAAGGAAAATTTGAAAGGAGACTATCTCCTTTCTGAGGTTTACACAAAAATTGAATCTGTTGCAAATTCATCTCTAATATTAAAAAAAAAGATACAAATGCATAGCTTGAGATCCCTAGCAAACAAAATGTATGCAACGTGGAAATTGAATTCTCCTTGATTTTCAATCTCTCTTTCACCAGGAACTAGAGAGAAAATTCAGTTTCTAAACTGAAGTAGCAGAACAATGAGCAATTGTTAACCTACAAACAGCAGGCAAAGCCAGTTACTACACAATGGAAAGCAAACTGCATTGTCTTGAGCACGTGTTTACTCTACGGTGGGTAAGATGATATGGTAGAGAGGGAGGCTGCTGTCGTACCCGTACCCGTAAAAACTTCTGGGAAACCCTCGACACCAAGGGTAGCAGCCAACTCCTTTCTGTTTTTCCTCTGGTTGAGTATAGGGTTGGGTAATTACATGTAATTTCCCAAGTCTGTCTTTATGAATGAAAGTTCTTACCAGTTTCTACCAAAACCCCCTACAAAATCAAATGAAGACTAGAAATCAACAGAAAAGCCAGTACCATACAAACAGGCAGCACAATTCCTCATTTTCTTCTTTTAATGGCAAACCAAAAATTGCAAAGAAGTGACAATTCCATGATCCAGCAAAACAGAACAGAACACACAAGCATTCTCTTGGTTTGCAATATGAAAACTTTCTTCAGGGGTAAATTAAACTGAGTTGAAACTATGAAACCAAGGACAGTAAAATGCACTTTTTTTTTCTTTTTTATCACATTTGTTGAAAGCTGGTTAAACACTCAAAGTAACCCTAAATTGAAACTCACGCTAAAGTCGTTTCCTTTCAGAATTTTTCCTAAAAATAAAAAAAGAAAAAATGTTTTTTATATTTCAGACTTTAAAATACAGCTTTTAAAGTAAGATTCCAAGGGCTACTTGGATGTTGGCTGGCAATTAAAAAACAATGCTAACAAGCTGAGTGATTCAAAACCAGGCAGATTCTTTTTTTCCATTCAATTGTGGGTGTTGGGGGAGTGGGCTGGTAGAGGGAAAATGTTTCCAAAAATATATGGAATATTAATAAAAGCACAATGGTCTGAATAAAAGCTGAAGAAATGCCTTCTGAGAGTCAACTAGGGCTCATCTTCCAAGAGGTGACTGCGAAGAAACAGACTCCTGTGCTGGCTTAGATGGTGGCTATGGCCTAGGGGGCAGTGGGGAGTCTTATCTTTATTTCACTCTGCATTAATATTGTAATTCTAAGGTACTCATTTTGTGGCTGGCCTGTGCTAGGTCTATCACTGATGTTAGCTCCTTTCATCCTCAAAATGACTATGACTTTTGTAGTGTAATTATCTTATCTTTGTTTTATACTTAAGAAAAATGCAACATGGAAAGGCAATGGAAGTACTAGAGTCAGGATTCTACTCATTTTTTAAAGATCTGTTGATTTATTTATTTGAAAGGCAAGGAAAGAGAGATATCTTTCACCTGCTAGACAATTCCCCAAATATTTCTAATAGACAGGTCTGGGCTGGACTGAGTGAGGCCAGGAGCCAGAAACTCCACTCAGGTCTTTCACACAATTGGCAGGAGCCTAATTGCCTGGGTCATCTTTTGCTGCTTTTCCAAAGACATTAGCAGGAGACTGGATTAGAAGTGAAGCAGCCAGGTTTCAAAACAGTATTCCAATATGGGATGCTAATATCATAAGCAGCAGCTTAAAACACAGTGCCATATGCCAGCCCGAGAACCAAGATACCAGAATCTAGAAGCCAGCCAGTCTGAATCCTCTGGGTTTTTGATTGTGCTCTTAGCCACTTCAGCAAAATGAAAGGGTTAACACCATTAGTGTGTAGGAGAGTTAGGTTCATGATAATTTGTACTGTAAAAAGTGAGTGGAAGTGGCTTCTCCAGGTATGTGACCACCACTGACAGCAGCTTGACACCATCAATCACAATCTAGCAAATACTAGTCAGGATATATATAACTGGAGAGTTACAGGGAAGAGATTTAGAAGTCCTTGTCCTTTAGAAAGGCACAATTTATGAGCTTTCAGTTGTTCACATTTCACATTTACTGTATTCTGGATTTCCCCATGGCCTTCTGGCTGTTCTTTATCTTTTCAATTTACTAATTATTATGCAACTTATTTCTTTTAGGCACATCCAAATTTGTGATCCAAATTAGTTTATACCAGAGACTAATGACTTTTATGAAAAGTGATGACTTATATGCAAGCATTATGTGGGAGCAGTAAAGCCTGGAATGTTGCAATACTAGCTACTTCATGGCCCTGAGACTCCCATTCCAATCCAGCTTTCTGCCAATGGCCTGAGAAAGCAACTAGAGATGACCCAAGTGTTTGGGCCCTTGCCATCCACATGGGAGATACAGATGTACTTCACAGCTCCTGGTTTTGGCCTGGCCTAATCCTGTTACTCATGAAAGGTTAGAATTTTTTTTAAAGATTTATTTTATTTTTATTGGAAAGGCGGATATACAGAGAGGAGAGACAGAAAGGAAGATCTTCCATTCGATGACTCACTCCGCAAGTGAGCGCAACGGCCGATACTTTGCCAATCCGAAGCCAGGAGCCTCTTCTGGGTCTCCCACGCGGGTGCAGGGTCCCAAAGCTTTGGGCCATCCTCGACTGCTTTCCCGGGCCACAGGCAGGGAGCTAGATGGGAAGTGGGGCCCATATGGGATCCCGGGTGTGCAAGGCGAGGACCATAACCACTGCGCCACCGCGCCGGGCCCTGAAAGGTTAGAATTTGAAGGGATCCTAGAGACAAGCCTAATGGGAGAAGTCTGATATGACCAACAGGCCTAAAAGTTAATTTCCTGTTCTCATATGATATATCTCTCAAATGTATACTTTTCTGAGTACTATCCTCCCCCAAGAGATGACACACAGGAACCCAGACTTTTCCTGGTTCTACCAGCACACCAAAGGATTTCAAGATCCTTCAGACTCCATACAAGCAGCAGACAGCAAGAAGGAGAAACTCAGGAAGAGGGCATCAGTCTAGCAGTTAAGATGCCCACATGCTTTTAGGGTTCAATTCCCAGCTCTGACAGCTGACTGCAGCTTCCTGTCAATGCAGACTCTGGCTCAAGTCATTGGGTTTCCTTTCATTCCTGGGGAAGACATGGATTGAGTTCTTGGCTCCCTGCCTTGGCCTGGGCCAATGAAGCCATTGCAGGTATGTGATACTGAGCTAGCCAAGATAGGCATGCTCTTCTCTAATAATTTCTCCATATAATTTTTTCTTCCTCCCAGGGAAAAGGAAAAAGCACTGTCCTGAAGACTTCTGTCTCTCCCTATCTCTCTATCACTCTACCTTCCAAAGAAATAAAACCTTTAGGAAAAAGAAACTAAAGTGGCATCAAATTATACTATAGACATGTGACTTGTTTTCTGCACTTAACACAGCTGATATTCATATACATATTTTGAGAATATTTTTAAAGAGTTTATTTATTCAAAAGGCAGAATGACATGGGGGTGGGAAACAGGGAGGTAAAGGGAAATATTGTGCATCCACCTGTTCATTTCACAAATGCCCGCAACAGCCAGGGTTCACTGCTGATGCCAGTAGTCACAAATTCCATCTATGTCTCCCATGTGGGGCAGGGCAGGCATTCAAGTACGTGGGGTATTATCTTCTGTCTCTCAGGAGCACTAGCAGGAAATTAGATCACAAGGGGAGAGAGGACTCAGTCCCAAGCCCTTTCATAGGGTGTAGCAGGCATCCCAAATGCTGGCTTAGCCTGCCTGCTATACCACAACACCTATCCAAGAAAATTATATTTTATGGCTGCAGAGTGTGCTGTCTTACAAATATATCAAAATGTACTTAGCCAGTTTCCTCTAGAGCAATATTTAGGTATTTCCCAATAACATGCTATATACATTTAGATACTATAATACGCTATATAAATCAGCTCCCCACAAATGTCTTTTTATGTGTATGTTTGGCATTGTGATAAAGAAAAGACTAAGAGGTGTCCCTGAGAGGCACTTTCTCTCACGCCATACCCCTGGGATCAAATCCTGTGACTCAAGAACAAATGATGTGACTTTGGGAGAACTTCTTAATTTCTCTGTGTTTCCATAAAATGGGATTGATGACAGTGCTTACCACAAAACCCATACCAAGTGAGTTTATATGCTTTGTGCTTTATTATGTTTAAATTTCCTTATAAGCAAGAGTAATCCTGTATCTGAGGATGAATCCTGCTTATATGAACCAAACCACCACTCAGAGGTCAACATGTCTTGAGAGATTTAACTTATCCACTGCAGAAAAGTGCCAAGTGCATGGTAAACATTCATTGTTACATTAACTTTTTGAAAAATCAGTGGTGCATTCACATAACACTCACTTTCTCTCTCTCTCTCTCTCACACACACACACACACACATCTATATAATAATTTGGCTATGAGATGTATGCTATAATGTCTTTATTAGACCTCAACTTTTCCTTATTAATTAGGCTACCCAATGTTTGTTCTATTTTTGTTCTCTCTGACACATCTTCCAGTTTTGTTACTTTTTGCTGATAATCTTCCTAAATCCAGCAAGTCTTCACTCTAACACTTTATGTCACCAGGAAGTATCACCAAAGTTTGTGTTTGATTTCATGAAACAGGCTCAGCCTTTGCAAATCAATCAAATGGCCTGTCAATCCCAGTGTTCTCAAGTGTCAGCACACCACACAGGTTTCCCTCTCCTTGTCTAACAAATGGTGTCCTATTTCTCAACTGACATCTGAGACTGCGGGTCACCCTTTCTCAGGGAATATAAAGAAACAATAAAACACACAATAAAGAAATCCACCGGATTGTTCTTAGTCCTTCCAGACAAGCCTCAATAAAAACTTCATTGGCCTCAAGACACTTTCTCTAATTCAACTAAACAAACATTCCTCCTTCTACCTTGAGGAGTACAATCTAACAGTTTAATGGATTTTGAAAAACTCAATGGGGCTCCTGGCCTGGAGAGAAGATGAAAGGAAGTTATGGATGAGCAGTGAAGCAGGCAAGCTGGGGGGAATCCTGAGCCCACCTCTGCAATCAGCATGCTCCAAATCCAAATGAGAATCATAAGGAAGCACTTATCACACAATTTGTCACGATAATTTCCAAATGGCTCAGGGTGATCCTGCCACTTTTCATCTCTGTAGTACCAGGGGAATACTTAAAAGGCCTTTAATTGTAGAGCACTATCATGGTTAGAACAAACCACATCCATATTATCAAATATGGTTTACGTTAGCTTTAAAAAACCAAGAAAGATGTTTCTGGAAAAGATGAGTATATACACACACAGCCCTACCTCTCTGTGATAAACCCAGATGGAAAGGGGATTAGACCCCTTTCCTACTTTCACGGAGAAAATTACAGTTTTTTAATCCTAGGAATGTATTTGTTTTCCTTAGCAGCAAGCTTAGTTACACTTTTCCAATTCATTAGTATTAATTCCGCTTCTTACTACAGCTTGACCAGAACGAATTGTGTTCTAAGCAATCTTTGCAATGAAATCCAAATGGAGTTTTGCCTGCTGGCCTATAATAATCAGTATTATTCCCATGTGACCATGTCCAGACTCTTAAGGGAACTTAGAGAAGAAGACATGTTGATTGGCTATTGTACTTTTTAAAATTTGAGAAGCTAGATAATTCTGTTGCCCCCTTTGATACCCATTTAAATCTCAGATTAGTACTTTCCGAATTGGAAGGACTTGGGAATAAAGGAGAAATAAATCTGGTGTTTTCTATGACCTTGGCAGCCAAAATCACACTTTCACCATAAGAATGTCTTTAGGAACTGAGAATTTTAAAATTTTAGATAGATGCCTGTTGATGTGTTTGCTACATATATTCTTTTTCTAAGATAGGGTTTTGTTTTATTTTTTGATTATCTAGAAGGTCAGCAAATAAAGTATTTTTATTTGAGAGCAGTTAACATTAACTGAACCATATGTATACCTTAATGCTGGCAATGCACTCCAAGCATTCTTTTACCAAAGAATGAAAAACAGAGGAGGATTAAATAAGATATAGAAGAGGTAGAGGAAGAAGAAAGGAGCAAAGAGATAGTGTGGGAGAGAGGGAGGAAGGAAGACAGGAAGAGGAGGATGGAGGGGGAAAGGGAGGAAGGAAATGGACAGGCAGGAGGGTTCTGTCACCACAGTATCTGAATGAAAGTGATATGTAAAACAGAAAGACTTCAACTGTGTGCCCATTAAGGCCTCCAACTCTCAGTACATTCTATTCTGAGAGGTAGAGACTAGAAAAGTCTATCCCACCCTTAACCACCTGCCACGAATCCAGCAAGCATTACAGATTATAGTAACAAGCAAAAGTGTTCCATAGAGCTCTTCAGAATTCCCAATATTGCTTACCATACCAAATTGATACAGGCTCATATTTCTAGGCTCTTAATATGCAAAGTATTGCCAATTCTCAAAGTGTGATTGGACTTTCTTCAACTAGAATCACATCTGCCTCATGGAAACTACTTCAAACATACTGTCTCATAAGGATACAGGATGGGATCAAAAGGGGGACAAACAAGGGAGTCAAGCAAATGGAAATGGACTCAGCCCTGCCTACAACAAACTGTACCTACCTTGGACAGGCTATCATCTACGTCAGAGCCTCTTGTCTCCTCAGGTTCACATGCCATAAAATTCTACAGCATTCTCCACCACATCTAAAGTTTCCTTCCTCAGCAGAATTGGAAAGAATGTCCACTTTATCAACATGGTATTTGCAATACCATGGAAAGAAAAATCCGCTGTTAATTTATTAGAAGAATTTCAGCAGATTCTACTTTGAGGTATAGAATTACAAGGCCAAGTTGTCAAATGTCTATGGTTTGTTCTGATATCTATGCTTCTATGACTCTACAACCTTGCTCCATGAGAATTAAATTAATTGAGCCTCCAAATGAGAACTCACTTGGGTTACATTTCTCCTGAGTAACCTTGGTAGTGACCAGCGCTGCAGACAGCTCCAGAGGTCTATCTTTCCACCTTGTAATTCAACCTGGATACTGAGGATGGGTAAGAATGGGAAAAACGAGAGTTAGATGAAATGAAAGAAATCAAGGAGCCTCAAAACATTTCCCTATTATCACTAGTCCTGCTGATTTCTAGGAACTCTCACCCACTTAGCACCCTGTTATTTGGAGAGATAAAAGTCAGGAGGTGGCCAGAATGAGACATTTTCTTATTCTGGGTTCCCATCTTGCTCATTGTATTGATCTGGGAATGGAATGACAGACATCAGGGCAACACTTATCAAAGTAGACTGAACATAAATAGAAGCATAAACAGGCACATTCCAAAATGCAGCAGGCGCTTGTTATGATGCAGCTCTTCCTCTCAGGAAGGAAGCCATTCATGCTCAAACATCAACTCCATGAAGTCAGTACTGAGAAATCACTGCCCACTTCTCTATGTGTCAGGTGTTACTTCCACTGAAAGCATCATGAAAAGCTGCACTAATTGTCCATTGTTGATTTGCTTTGTGAAGTTTGCTTCTTCCCTACAGGCCAGGTGAGGAATGGTTAAAAAGAGAGGTAGAGAGTATTTGACTAGTGGCTGAGATGCCAATCAACACACTCACATCCCATGTCAAAGTGCCAGGATTGAGTCCCAGCCCTGGTTTGATTCTAGTTTCTTCTCAATGTGCATCCTTTGGAGGCTTCATGTAATGACTCAAGCAGTTGGGTCCTTGCTTCCCACATGGGAGAATCAGAATAAGTTTTCAGGTCCTGGCTTCAGCCTGGCCTAACCTCAGCTGTTGTGGACATGTAGGGAATAAATCAGCATATGGAAAATTTCCATCTCTGTTTCTGTCTGTCTTTCCACCTCTCTTCCTTTCAAATAAACCAAAAAATTTTTTAAAAGACATAAGTCAACCATATCCATTGAGAATGCAGCATAAACTGCAAATAAAATACAAGTCCTGGTTGTTATCATGATAATGGTTAAAACGCAGCAAAGAAAATGTTCACACAGATTTAAAGGCTGTTTCAAGTTGAATCACATTAGGCTGTCACACAATTACTGTAGAAGCAATAAATATTATAGCTTGCCAAGAAATAAGAACATCTGACAGCCAAATAACAACATGTAATATTTTTTCAAATCAACATGTGAAGATTTTTTTTTTCCAAATTAGTGTGGTGAATCTTTTCTTTTGGCTGACAAAATTGAAGGGCAGTTAGCATACAGAAAGAAGAAATACCCACGTTTCTTCCAATCCTACCCTAGTCAATATCTGGAGAGTTCTGTACAAGGAACAAAGCTACAAATATACATTTGGCTTTCACCGTTAGTATTCACAGTCCCACAAGAGCTAACTAACTAGTGGAACCTGCAAACAGTTGTAGGGGATTTATCCTAGAAGGCTGGGCTTTGTAAATGGACTGACCAAGTAAATCCTCAAATCCAGAAAGGCAGGTTTATGATCAGCCAGAACAGTCAACATTTCCTACTGGCAGATTCCTAAACAGTCCTTGGTGGTGGGAATCCTGAATAGTCCCATGGTGCCATCCTTGATTTTTCTGGATGAAAGAATGAGAACAGAAGTTGAAAAAGTCATTCATCCATGAACGCTAGTGTCAGGGGGTGCCAGATAGCAGGCCCTCAGCTCATCTCCCTATGTCACTACCTTCATCCTGTTCCTCCTTGAGGTTCCTGGCAGCTACTTCAGGCTCACTGGCTCACCTCCACCACCAGGAAGAGCTCTTGGGCTGCTATCTCTCAGAGAACAGCTGGCATTGAAAAGCTCACTTTTCTCCTTGAAGTTCCCCAGATTTTCAGGGTGTGATTTTAACCACACTCAAAACTAGAAGAACTACACGGACAGGCAGGGAATCTGTGTGACTCTGGAATGGGAGAAAAATCCAGCCACTTTCTCTTCTTCTTGCCTCCTAAGAAGTAACAGCATAACAGCACAACTTTTTCCCCTTTGCCACTGCTCCTACAAAGCAGGTGTGGCCAGGAGCTGCAGAAGTCTCATCTATGCAACTTGTGATCTCTTCATCCTCAAAACCAGTATGATATTTGCTGGGAGGAGAAAAAAGTGGTTGTTGGTTGTTCTTTTTTTACACCTGAGGCAAATTTATGCATATGTGTATCCATGTTATAAGTTAAGAAAAATTCTTTTTTAAAAAAAAATTATTTGAAAGGCAGATTCACAGAGATAAGAGACGAGAGTAAGAGAGAGATCTTCCATCCACTGGATCACTTTCCAAATGGCCAGAGCTGAGCCAATCCAAAGCCACGAGCCTCTTCTGCATGTGGAAGCAGGAGCCTGAAGGTTTGAGCCGCCCTCCACTGCTTTTCCAGACCACAGTCAGAAAGCTGGATGGAAAGTGGAGCAGCCAATACTTGAATTGGCACCTATATGGGATGCTGACACCACAAGTGAAATTTTAGCCTACTAGTAACTTCACCAGCCCAATAGAAATTCTTAAGGAAGAAATGATGAGGGTAAGGGACTAAGACAGCCAGATCTGAGGGGAACTTGGATGGCTGTCAACTTGGCAAATTAAAAGCATCATTGTGCTCAAAAACCTACACTTCCTGCTGCTCCCTCTTCAGCCACATTGTGGTAGAGTTTGCACTTTCTATGATGATCCTTCATGGGAGAAGGACAAAAATTGTGTTTGAGCTTTTGTTATAACTTTAACAAAGTTTTGGGAAAAGGAATCGAATCCTTGTGCTGGCCCTCAGATGCTTCATCTCTGTAAACAGTGAGGCCATGGTCTCTGGAAGAGTTATAGAAAATGGCAATTGGCAGGGCAAACGTTAGGACCTGGCCTGGCCTCTGTAAAGCTCAGCAACATTATTGGCTTTTAGTCCTCTCAAAAAAATTTTTGAAATCAGCACCATTCAGTCCAACACCACCCAAGGCCTCCAAAGTTTACCAACTGGGTTCACCAGCCTCTCAAAGAGTTCTAGACTGTGTCAGCTCCAATCAGATCACAATGCTTTCATAGTCCCTCGCTAACTCCTGAGCAATTTGTCTCTGAAACAAAGGTCTGTAAAAACCTCTTACGGTAGCCAGCCAAAGATTTTCAATTCAAAGCAAAAAAAAGAAAGAAAGAGTAATTTTCTATGTGTCCCAGAGTTATATTGATATTGATACTTGTTAAAACAGAGACAGCTGTCCTAGCAAGTATATGCAAGGCAGCACTACCAGTGTCTCAGGTAACCAAGAACCAAGCAATTAAAGTGGGAGGCCAGGCTAATCATGAGTTTGGAAACCAAAAAAAGGAAAAGAAGCAACTTTCCTTGAGAACTGGGTTTTGTAATAACAGAACATGAAGTCTTTATTTCAGACTTTATTATAGGGAAGGAAATGATTAATTATCAAAAGCCATCACCTTGAAATTATAAAAGTTCCAAGTGACTAGCACATGGACCTTGCTGTTAGAATCTCTTCGTTGTTCTATCCAGTACAAAACAGCATGCAGGTAAATGTGCCAGTTAAGCTTCCCCACGGAAGCTCCTCCTCCCAGCATTCCTTGCTCTAGGGGTTGTGAATGAGGAGCTGTGCACAGGATTTTGCTGAATGAAAGAGAGTTTGTGCTTCTCAAACCACACCCAACCTTCCCCTCTCTCCATCAACCCCTTCCATTCAAAGTCGATGGCTTGTCTCTTTACCCTGTCGATCTTCAAATACTTATCCTCTAATCATGATAGGAAATGTCAAGTTCTCAGGGGCGAGATGAGGGGGAAGTTTCCCATTTATGCATCTAAATGTACTTGTTGCACAAAAGAGCTCCAGTGCTGATCTCCCCGAGTCAGCCTTAAGCAACACACTTTGGCCCTCATCACACTGAAGACAAAAGCAGGCACACAGAAATGCTGCAGCAGCTCCTGGCATGGCCCCGGTCAGGCCACTCATTCATGCTGGGAGTGTGGAATTTCCTCGTCACATAAAACCATGGCAGGGTCAAGAGGCAGATACACTAATCAAGAAGCAAAACGGGACCTTTCAGTATCTTCTCTCTGGCTGGGAAAGGGGGAGGGAGGTGATACAGCCACAGGTTTCAGTGGAATGAAATGCCCAGGCTGATCTACAATGAAGCAGCTCAACAAAGCAATTAATAATAAATGTGTGCTGAATATCTACTCTGTGCCAAACACTGTGAGAAGAGCTGGTTAAGGATATATGAGAGAGGAATACAGCCCTACTGGACAAGCTCATCCATTTAGGAATAACCATGCATGGTAACATTGGGTGTCCCACACAAAAGGACTGTATATCCAATAGCCATTACCTCTTGGGGTTTCTAAGAGAACTTCAATTTTGTTGAAGCACAACACGACCATGCAGTTTCCTAAAGCTGAACATTCTCATGGTCCATGGGCAGCCGAGGGCAGGAGGGAGGGGAACATCCTGATGGATCAAAACCAATATTTCTAAATTCTGCCCACACATTAGCATCATCTGAGGTGTGGTTTAAATATTCTGGCAACTGTAGCTGGCACTGTGGCTCAACAGGCTAATCCTCTGCCTTGCAGACCAGGGACTCCACATGGGCACCATTTTCTCCACTCCCCTTTCCCTGCCGGTGTAAAATGGGATTGGATTTTTGTCTTCGGCCCAAAGAGGAAAAGGTATTTTGAGAGTGGCACTACTTTTAGGAATTTACCATAAAAATAAGCAGCAGCATTTCCAGGATTGTGCACAGAATATTTGTTAAGAGTCCTGTTTAAAATAGTGAAAGAGTGGGCAAGTTAGGAGGAGGCCTCAGTGGAATAACATCTAATTCTCTACCTGTGGTGTTTACATCCCATAGGAGTGCCAGTTCAAGTCCCAGCTGCTCCACTTCCCATCCAACTCTCTGCTTATGTCCTGGTAAAGCAGCAGAGGATGGCTCAAGTCCTTGGGCCTCTGCACCTATGTGGGAGACCCAGAAGAAGCGCCTGGATTCTGACTTCAGGTTGGCTTCACTCCATTCTGGGCTGTTTCAGCAATTTGGGGAGTGAATCAGCAGATGGAAGATCTTCGACTGTTTCTCATCTATGTAAATCTGCCTTTCAAATATAAATAAATAATATTAAATTTCTAACAATTTGGCCCTATCAGCAGCCTCTGATTTAATTGGCCAACCTTGGATAACCAATAGCCAATCATTTTTAAAGTTCCCTCAGGAGATTTCAGTGCACTGTCAGGGTTGAGAACCAGTAGTTTAAGTTTTCAAAATTCTGTCATTCTTTCCTTAGTGATATTTCTGTCACTCCTTCCTTCATGACTGGCTTAAGATTGGCTACCAGGTTTCATTCAAACCAGAGTGTAGATGTCTTTTGGGACACTTCTAGAAAAATTCTGTTCAGGATTAAAAGGACAAATTGGTGTCTCCTCTTCTCCTTTTCTGAATTTTAGACAAAGTCTTTGAATGAGACTAGTTTAAACAAGTGCAAGAAAGTAGCAGCAGAAAAGAGAAAAGTCAATAGGGCCAACACCCAGGGAACACAGAAGAGAAAGCCAGATCATAATAACACTACTGGGCCAAAGAAGTTCCAAAACTGCTTCCTGTTTGCATCTTTACACAAGTGTAGCTAAAAACCTGGTTACCTATCTGAATACCTGGAGTATTGAAAATATCGGTGCCTGAATATATGTGAGCTCAGAGCACATCATGTTAAGTGAAATGAGTCAGGCACAGGAAGAAAAAAATGCTGCGTCTTTATCATCTTCTCACTTATACATGTATCTCCTAGAAGCCAAGAGTAAAATACTGGTTATGAGAAGACGATACAATTAATCGGATGTAAGACAGATTTGACAGTTAAGAGACACTAGGGTACAAGTGAATGGGACACATGACCCCTGATGTTCAGTAACTGAGCGTGATTCAAAATAGCTGTTCAGAGCACTTTGGATAGTCCCGATAAAAAAAAAGTGATGTTTAAAGAAATAGGTATATTAATCATCCTGATCTAATCATTGTCCATTGTACCCTATAAATATATATAATTTCTATATCAATTTTAAAAAATTAAAAGATCAGATAGAAAGATTTTCCATCTGTTAGTTTACTCATCAAACACCTACATCAGCCCTGTCTTGGCCCAGACTGCAGCCAGGAGCTGAGCACCCAACATAGGCTTCCCATAAGGGCGGAAGAAAGCCAAGTGCTCAAGCCACCACCTGCTGCCTCCTAGAGAACTGGGAGCAGACTTGGCAGTCAAACCCAGGCACTCCAGTATGAGACGTAGGTGTCCCAAGCACCATGTTAAGTGGGACAACAAATATTCATCCCTATGAAATTATAAGGTGACCTACTTTAAAAATAAGAATAAACGCTATTCATTTAAATTCTAATACCCTCTGTATTGACCACGGTTTTCTCAGTGTTGTACAACCTAAAGAAAATTCAGCACTAAGTAGAGTGCTGAGGCTGGTGGGAGACACTGGCTGCCTCCATAACACCTGATTTCCAGTGTTAGTGTTTACAAAAAAAGCTTTACTGCACACTGTACTTGCCAATTAACTAATAGGTAACCAGGATGAGAGTACACTTTTAAGTGTGATTTTTCAAAAAAAATTATTTTTTTTATTAGAAAGGCCAATCAGATTTACAGAAAGAAGGAGATACAGAAAGATCTTCTATCTGCTGGATCACCTCCAACATGGTTACAATGGCTGGAGCTGAGCAGATACAAAGCCAGGAGCCAGGAGCTTCTTCCAGGTCTCCCAGATGGGTACAGAGTCCCAAGGCTTTGGTCCATTCTCTACTGCTTTCCCAGGCCACAAGCAGGGAGCTGGAAGGGAAGTGGGGCAGCCAAGATTAGAACTGGTGCCCATATGGGATCCCAGAGCGTGCAAGAGAGGACTTTAGCCACTAGGCTACCGTGCCAGGCCCTTACAGAATCATTTGTAAGAAGCTTACCCTATATGTTCCTTTGAGAGCTGTTAAAGTTAATTGCTTATTTCATTTAATGTGGGAAAATTTTAGATCTTTCACATTTCCATTGACCTGGTACCCGGGCCTGGGGCTCACCTTCTAAGTGGACTAATGCCAACTGAAAACATTGAACAACAGGGGCCTATTATGTCAATCTAGATTGTAGGGGGTACTGCTGTGTCTTTTTTCAACTTGAGAATGAGAGGCATGGTAGAGACATTAGAGCAAACTGGATTTTTTTCCAATCAAGCATTTTTGTGTGTGTGTGTTTTTTTAATCCTGTTGTAGAATGGCAAGAAACAAAACCACAACCATGAGTCTGTCAAATCCAGCAGCTGGATCCAATTAACTTCGCACAAATGACTCCTACTAAGACTTTGCCTTCGACAGTGATAAGCATTATCAGTGTTACAACGATTATTTAATTTACTAAGATCTTGGTCTTTGGCATTGTTCATGTTTGGTTTCCTAATACTGGAAGCTTCCAGCCTCCTGGTTCACAGCTCTAAAAAATCTAAAACATATGACAGGGAAAGCCTAGTGAACTGTAGAAATGCAGCTCATTCAAAAACCAGTCAATAACTGCCCTAGAGCATGTGTGGAGTGCCGCATGTCCAAAGCCTATACAATTTAGATGTTGTTTACCCAAGCAGCTTGCTGGGATGGCAGACCAGGCATGAAAAATGTCGACACTCAGTACTTGTGTAACTGTACACTGCCCTCATTCCCAACCTGCAACTGGCTATTGACATTCAATAGTGCCACAGAGGCTCAGGAAAGTTCTTAAATAACCTTGCTTGCTGAAAGCACTCACCGCTACATTCTAGCAACCATTCCTTGTCACTGTGCAGACCTAAGGATGCTAACTAGGTCACCAATCAAATACAGGGTCTCTGCAATGATTTGGACATTGTTAAAAGTAACCACTCTGTCCAGAACTTTTATTTGTGTGAGTGCAAGGACCGGTCATGCCTTCATTTGGGAAAATCTGATGCCCACATTCCAAATCTGGTGTTACCAGCTGATTTTGAAATTTCTGCATCTTCTACATCTCTCTAAGCAATATTCTTACAAGCTCAACTTCCTGCAGAGGTCAACATCAAAGTCAGCATTATGTTGGGATAATGCATCCATGAAAAACTATGTGTTTAACATGAATGCAAAAAAATTCAGGGATGAATTTATTTTTATTTATTTTTTTTTAAAAAGATTTATTTATTTTTAGTACAAAGTCAGATATACAGAGAGGAGGAGAGACAGAGAGGAAGATCTTCCGTCCAATGGTTCACTCCCCAAGTGACCGCAATGGCCAGTGTGGCGCCGGTCCAAAGCCAGGAACCAGGAACCTCTTCCGGGTCTCCCTCACGGGGTGCAGGGTCCCAAGGCTTTGGGCCATCCTTGACTGCTTTCCCAGGCCACAAGCAGGGAGCTGGATGGGAAGTGGAGCTGTGGGGATTAGAACCGGCACCCATATGGGATCCCGGTGCGTTCAAGGTGAGGACTTTAGCCACTAAGCTACCATGCCGGGCCCCAGGGATGAATTTATTACCTCTTCTTCCACAGGCAAGCACGATATAATAGGGATGTATGTACACACAAAACAGTCTCAGCTTGGGGCAAGATGAATTTTTACATAAAAGGTAAGTGTAAGGATCAGATGTCACTTCTTGGCAGTACCATCATACAAATATCTCCAAGGTTTCCTAAGTAGCAAGGCAAGCACTCCAGGACATAGATACTACATACAGCACAGCATACTACATCAGGTCAAAGCTGAACCAGCACTGAGTTTATTCTGTGCCAATGCAGTGCAACCTCCGTATAATGCCACCTTTACCTTTGGAGCCAAAAGACCCTGTTGTACATATGGCTGAAAGGAAGTGAGAAACTAAGGATATTGTAAATTCAATATAGGTCCTTATGAGTTCTAGAGATGAGCCTAGGTCCCTAGTGTCTGCCTAGTGCTGACAAATTGAATTAATCATCTTCCTGGAAGCAGCAGGTGACCAATCCATTAAGCTGAATGGCATTTTATTGTCATCTCTGAGTGATGAGCTATTCATGGAATTCCTCTTCTCTTGTGATTTCACTTACTTAAATCCCTTTTTATGTATCATGTATGCAGCCCACATGATGATAACAGGGCTTGATTCTCCTTGATGGAGCAAGATAATGCCTCCTGAAATTGATTATGTTGGTGATCCAACTTTAAGTGAGAGTTGAGCTTGGGATATTGATCTCTGTTTGCAAAGTGTTTCTTTAATCACTAGATTAGCTATTCTTTGAGCTAGTTAAACTGCTTTCCTGTACCAAGGCTGAACATTAGAAGCAAATACTAGGTCCATTTCTAAGATGATTAGGGCCAGATGTAGTTTCCGTCAGTGGTCCGGGGGCTACAAGCAGGTTGAGATGCTGTGAAGACATTGTGAAAGGGAAATTCAACAAACAGGCTGAAAAAAAACACTGTTGGGCAGATAAGCCTCCATCCATGACAGGTGAGATATGTCTTTGTAAAACTCTAGGAGACACCCTTCCAACAACATACTCCACAGTAAACAGCCATTCATCATCGGAATTAGGGCAGCTTCAACAGCAGGCAGATCCACAGACTAGGAGAGATATCCAGAAAGTACCTACTGTCCAGATGCAGCAATATGATATGAGGCTGGTGCCTGCAGGCTGGTGAGGAGAACTGCACAGAAAACCACTCTGCTCTTCAGCTGACACACCTCTTTATAAGTTACAGAGAGCTCATTAAGGAACAGCACAGCGACTGGCCTCTGGATTGATGGGTCCACTCCACTGACAAAATCTGGACCACCCAGGTGAGTCCTCAAGTACATTTCATTGGTGTCTTTAGTACCAAGGAGCTTTTTTTTTTCATGGAAAGTTTCTGTGGCTGAGAAAGGTCCAGAATGCTTCAAACAGCAAAATGTTGTTGCTGTTGTGAGAGAGTGTGCATTCTGTCAAGGGCCTCAAGATGGAGTAACAATACAAAGTGCTCATGTAGCAGGCATTTGGCCCTAGCGGCTAAAACGCTGCTTGGGAGGCCCACATCCCATTTTGCAGTGCCTGAGTTCTGTCCTAGCTCTTCTCCTGATTCCAGTTTCCTATTGGGAGCTCTAAAATTATGTGGAAGATTTGGAAAAAGTGCAGGATAGAACACTTAAGCCACAAAGATCTCTCTTTTCTTGTTATGCAAACATTCTTGAAACCCTATCTACTCTATAGATTCTTCCTTAAATAAGAAGGCAGGAGAGAACTGCTGGAAATTCTCTGCGAGACATCTCCTTAATTCCAATATACAGATGAGGGCATCAGGCCACACAGTGAGCGAGGGGAGGGGCTACAAATAGAACTTCAAACTCCCAAGGAAAATGTGGGATTATACATGGTCATTTGTGACTATATTGCACATCAAAAAATCTTAATGTGCTGATGTCTAATACCTACCCTCACTTCAACAATGGCAGGCATCATTTTCCTGTTTGAAAGAACCACAATCAAGTCCTGGCTTTCTCGAGGATGTGTCATTTTCAGGATTCTTTTGGAAACAAAGTAGAGAGAATAAACCTACAAACCACTGTGGGGAGAAGCAAGTATTCACAGTCTTTCCCTCTGTTTCCAAAGAAGTGTGTGTGTGTGTGTGTGTGTGTGTGTGTGTGTGAATATTACATCTATGAAAACAGACAATCATATATACCGCACAAATATATCATGCCTCTGCTCTTGGCAGGCACCCAACTAGCCCCAGCTGCAGCCGCAGGCAAAATCTTTTAGCAGCCACTTGTGATGGCCATGAAATATGATCAGTCAGGAGTTATAATCCTTATACCTGTTCAACTTGGAAACCAAAGTCCTGGATAAAGAAACAAATTTACCCCTAGTTTGCCTATTCCAAGAGTTAGTGGATTGTAAAGCCACAAGGATTTTCTCTGTTTGGCATGGATTTTCAAACTGGTGTCAACCAAAGTTAGTGTGGACTTCCTGAGAATACATGTTTCATGGAAAGCAATAAGGAACTTTATTCAAAAACTGACAGCTCCGCTTAGGTTGGTAGAGATATTCTGTAAGTCAACATATTGAGATTCCTGAAATAAGTACCAGTGCTAATGAAATGCAGCCCAGCTTGTGGACAGTGCAAATTTCCACAAACCTACAACTCTATTTACTTATTCCCCTTCAATGAGGCAGCACAGTACTTCAATTCAATAAGTATGTGTTCCCCTACTCCTCTGGGCAATGGGAATTTGAACTGAGACGTAGTATTTGTTTATTCAGTCACCAGTTGTCACATTCTCTGCATCACCGTGTTCCAGGCACCTGCAATGTGGTAGTGAACAAATAAGACACAGTACCTATTCCCACAGAGCTTTCTAGCTTAAGAGACCCCAAGACTTCGATTGCATTTGTTTTAAAGAGCAGGCAGTGCTCTGAGTGCCTGCACCTTGTTCATAGTCCATAAATTCTGAACGGTCAGTCACTTCTTCACTACTTCTGGTGCTGCCGTAAGGAACATCCTAAAAGTTCCCAGTTACCACGAGTCAGGACTAAAAACGTTAAGCTCATGTGCTCATCGAATTCTTGAGCCAACTGTATGAGATCCATGTGCATATCCTCACACTGAACTGAAGAATTGGGCCCAGAGAGGTGAAATGTTTCCCCAGTCCCACAGCCTGGCAGAATTCAGATCTATGACTCAGATTTCAAAGCCACTTACTTTGTGAGATGTTCCTTGGCAATTCAGTTTCCCTGCTTAAGGATCTTTAAAAACATGCATTTGGTTGCAACAAAGGAGGAATCGCTGAATACAGAAGATTTTTAAAACTTTTGGTGGCTATCAGAAACCGTTCTGACAGTAATTAACCTGAACCAAATGACAATGATATATTTCCTTCTCCTGGGCAAATAATGAATGATACATATTCTATTTCACACCAAATTTTTAAACAACTGAGTGTTCTGCTTACATGACTTTTATGACTTTTTTCACTTGTGCTCTGAAAAATCAACTTCCTCCTTCCAGAGACTCCCTGAGAGGGCTGCTGAAAAGGAAGAGCTCGTGTTTGCTCCAGAATGCTCATTTCCTAGGTGCGCTTTCTCTCCTTTACCACTGAATGTTCAACTTCATGGCAGCTGAGCTTCCCGAGAGACTCAGCGCTCTGCTGGTCAAACCCATCCTTCCTCAAGGGACTCAGTGAAGAAAGGATAGGGGGATGGGAGAGGGACCTGCCACAGTGTCCTGACATTTTCCATGGCTCCTTTTAAGGAACAGCTGGGCCATAATAGAAGGTTACTCAGGGATACCCATAGGTTTGACAGGAGCCCGTATTTTAAACTGGGTAGATACTAAATCTATCCAGCTCTGGAATGTTACTACTCTCTCAGGAACTGGAGAAAAGTTTCTGATGCTGATGTATAAATCTCCCCAGCCTAAAGTACCCAAAATTAGTTTCTGCACCATGGGAACATAAAAATGATATGGCTTTTTTCTTTGACATGTCAGTTAATAAAGAGTTGGAGGTGGGGGCCCTAATACTGCCTGCCAGGTTTATGAAGGTTTCACTCGTTAAAAATGGGAAGCATTTTAATTACCTGTTCAGATTTTTGCAGCGTGTGTGTGTACACACATGTATATTTTAACAAAAAAAAGTCCCATGTACACTCAGAAAACTCAGGAAATTATATCATTAATTATTCCTGTCAGGATACTATGGGGTCTAAAGTAAATGAAAATCTCTTAAAGTCTGTTTTCTTTTGTTAGTAGTTTTTATAATGGTTTTAAAATATAACACATTGGTCTCATATTTCCACAGACTACAACCTGTACCTGATTAATGAAGAGAGTAGATTTTTTGTGTATGTCATGGATAATTCAACAAAATAAAACCAAAATCTGTGTATTTGACTTTAGGACTTCTTAACTGATAGTTTGCTTGACAGAAATCTGCTTTCCCGAAGTATGTACTAACTAATCTAATATTAATACTAATTTGCATTCCTAAGATATAGAAGCTATGGGGTATTTGTTGGGTGGGGGAAGGAAGTCTGACATAAGAGTCTAAACCGAGGGACCTGGTAGGTAGAGATCCCAGATCTCTAAAGGTATCCCATACTTCATTGAGAAAATATGGTTATAGATGTGGCACATTGTCCGTCTGATGCTAAGACCCACTGACAGTTGCATCCAGGAAGACCATTCGGGCAGTTCCAGGCCAACAGTCAACATTGCCTGTCCAATTCAAGCATCCTGACTTTAAGCTGTATGCTATCTAATTGTCCCACATCCTAGCTCCAATGTGGTCACTTTGTTTTGGGAAACCAAGGCTGGGTTCTTTGGGGGATCAGCTCTACTATAGGATTTGCCACAGGCTAAGTCAAAGACAACATCACCTGACTAAATCCTTGATGGGCTAGATGGAGAAAGTGTATTCAATCTACAATAAAGCCTACAAGATCCTTCTAAAAGTTCTGCAGAACTCTCATTTCTTCCACTGAGCAGTGGTTAGTGTTTATGCTTATTGGCATTCCTATGGAAGGCAAAGGATGCACTAAGTATTCCCTTCTGTGAAGCTATTCTTCCATAAAGAAGATGCCCTCTAACCTTATGATGGCTTCAAAAGAATGGAAAGGACCCTGAAGTACACTGCAGGTAGGAATATAAATTAATGCAAACTTCCTGGAAATCCATTTGATATATTGTATGAAATGTATAAAATGTTCACACACACTAAATTAGAATTCTCCCTGCTAGGAATCAACCTTAAATAATCAAAAATAAGCATATAGATTTATGTTCATGAATGTTTACCAGCACAAAAATATCAGAAGTAACTATATATCAACAACATGATATTTAAATCGATTCTAATATAGCTATGTTGTTGAATTCCAAAAAACTGGTAAAATTTGTTTGGAAAAATACTTAATAATATTGTTTACATGGATGACAACTGAGTTACAATATGGTGATACAATGGTCTGTGTTTTTCAAATTTTCTACAATAAACTAGGATTATTTATATCTAGGACATGACTATAGAGCAGAAAGAAAGAGTGCTACACTTAACCTTGAATTCAACATCGATTTGGGCTCCATATTCGTCCCAAGGACAGATGGAAAACCTTTGTGTGTATCTGAATAGAAGCACCAACTGAAGTCAAGGTGGGTGCAATGTTTTTGTTCTCACATACACAGCTTGCTGTACAGGAACCCCTGGGTGGCATTCTTTGCACGTTACTGGCAGTGAAAACTACAATGGAAGTTTCTGCAAAAATGAGTGCCTCAGTAACCAAGTTCAGAGGACTGCTTTTCCTCTCAAGCTCTTTAAGGATTGCCTAGCAAAGGTCATTCCAATATTAATAGAGGCCTTAGAGTGAAAGGGCAGAACAGTAGTCATTAAAACAGAGTCAACTGTCCCACAGCACTTGTCGCCAGTGTAATTGGTGTCTTGCTTTCCCATGCCCTTATTCCAGGAAAAGATGATTTGGTTGGGTTGGGGTTTCTGTAAACTGCACTGACCCTTCTCATGAAGGTCCAAAACCTTCTTTCCTTTAGTAAACTCAATATATTTTCATCAGAAGACATTTTTCCCTTTCCTACCTCTGGGCTTACATTAGGGCTAAATTAGTCATATCACAGTGGGGCACCATAGAAGATAAAACATCCAAAAACATGAGGCCAGCTCTGTCTTTAGCCGAATCTCAGGCATATTTTGCCAAACACTTTCTCCCCAAATTTTGAAGGCTATATTTTTGAACAGGAAATTTAATCCACATGTTTCTGAATCATATGTATACTGAATGCATCAAAATATCATCCCTTTGAAGTCCAAATGACCTTTTTATAGACTTCTTCCTTAGGAATGAAGAGCTGTGCTGGGCCAAGAACTAACAAATTTGAATCTCCAAAGTCCAAGTTCCTTTCAAAGCTCCCGACTCTGGATATCAGCCTTTGAAATATACCTTCCAGCCTTCTAGTCACCCCACTATGACTATAAATTTGGGGATACTTCACTCCACTCTTTCTTCTCAGTCTTGATCACATATACTCATGGACATTTCCAGTGCAAGCCAAGTGGATAAGAGCTGTGCAGAATGGATACAGAAAGGGCTAGCCCTCAGCTGCCTAAAGGAACCTGAAACTGAAATCAGGTGATTCAAGCCAGGAGTGACAGGAAAACTGGGTTCAGGTCCAACAATTCAGTTTCAACTGTAGAGCCTGGATGGAGTTTCAGACCTTTCCTGGGAACTCTGATGCTAAACATCACACTTGGAAGAGTTGGATTCAGAGCTTCCACGATTTTACTCCCAAATGACCCATTGCAAACACTGCTCCAAACCGCAGGCTAAATGGATGGGATTGTAAGCCCATGTAGGCTCTTCAAGCCATGTATCTGAAGATGATCTGAAACATAAATCAATGCTGTCAAAACTACAAGCTGGGGGGTGGGAAAGAAGGAAAGGATTGGGAAAGATAAGAATTATCCGTTTCATCCAGCTAAGCTCTTCCTACCACCTGGGCTCTAAGTAGTAGTGGGCCAGAGAAGTGTTTTGCGAGGAAGTGTCTGAGTTATGTAGAAAAGATCCCTGTCTGCCTCTAAACTCTCCAGACAGTAGATCCCCCAAAATCAAGTCTCTAATTCACTGGGCTGTTCTCCACAGTGCTTGGCCATAGTGTCAACAAACTGTGATAGAATAAAATGAGTTGCTATTTAGATAAAATGTAATGGACTCCTCTACTGTTCCTTTGAACACCCCTTCTGCCTCTTTTCACTCATTTATACTTCTAAAATCTTGCTGTAGGGAAATTATCAGCACCATCTCCCCAATGTACTCACCATTAAGCAACATTTAGTACAAATAAATCAAATCTGTATCTTAAACAATTTGCTTGCCCACTATCATTAATCATTTCAAGTGGGTGGATGAATGGTCATTTGCAAATGGGCATAAAACACAGGGAATGTAGACAACAAATTCCGTTAAGCTTGCCTTTCTAAGATAATAACTGAAAATGTTTATCAATCCAAAGATAATGCATCTAAAAATATCCAACCATATCTCCATTAGGGAGTCAAGGAAAAAGGTGGCTTATTATGGTCTTCCTTTTTAGGTTTTCCAATGAACTTCATCAACCAATAGCACTGGGCTCAAACTGTTTTCAGAGAATCCCTTATGATAACTCCATCAACAACCAGGTTGATATGAAACAAATAAGACAATCCTCCCTTTTCAGTTGTCTTGGTGGAATCTTCTGTGAGTTTTTCATTGGTCAAAATTAGGAATCAGCTACTTTGCCATTATTCATTCTTTGAACTCTGTGTACTGCATAACCACTCTGTTTTAAAGGAGCCTGATACATACTACTTATGTTTTCCAGATGGGGAAGAACAGAACAGGTGGACTGTTACACAATATGCCAATAAGCTGGATTTAGAATCTGCATCTTCTACCTGTGGCTTAACCCTCTGAGTAGTATTCTTTCCCAAAAGCTCGGCCTTCCTCATGGTCTTACAGGACTGTATCAGTTTTTACTGGCAATAAATCCTTACACACAGCTGATTCCTGCAGCCAAGTCCTCTTATCACAGTTTACCGCATTCCGAAACATCAGACACAATAAGATACCTAGGAGATTCTCTCCCAACAAAGTAGGCATGAGAGGGGGTAGGAGGGTAGGAGAGCAAAGAAAAAGGGGGAAAGACGCACCTGGAGGGTCATTTATACAACTCGGGTGAGCCTGGAAGGCATGGGGAGTGTGGGGAATCGGCTGGGAGGGGCTGTGAGCAGGCCCCAAGGGATTGGTGCCTGAGATTGTGAAGCCACAGGTGATTGGTAAGTGGTCAGGGATGGGGTGGGGCTGCAAGAGACTGGTGGGTGGGGTTCTCAGGTAAGACGCCATGAGGTTACATCTCATTAGTGGACAACTGGAATAATGGGAATTTCGTGAACTGTGGGAAAGGGGAAACAGATATCTAAAACACTACAGAGACCAAAATGGCTGAGGCCTTCAGTGCAATGATCAAGTCACTCCTCACAATGAGGACCCTTGAACTCACTAGTTCTGTGAATTTTCAAAATGTCTGGAGTAGCCAATCTGTTCTATCCACTAAAATAAGTACAATATATATTTTTTTGCATGTTGACATTGATGCTCCTGGGGGATTTTGGTTGAAGATCAATCCTTAAAACAATCCTTAAAAACAATCAGGGCCCAGTGCGATAGTGTAGTGATTAGTCCTCGCCTTGCACGCGCCAGGATCCTATATGGTCACTGGTTCTAATCCCGGTGGCCCTTCTTCGCATTCAGCTCCCTGCTTGTGACCTGAGAAAGCAGTGGGGGATGGCCCAAAGCCCTAGCACTCTGTACCCACATGGGAGACCTGGAAGAACTCCTGGCTCCTGGCTTCGGATTGGCTCAGCTCCAGCCCTTGCGGTCACTTGGGGAGTGAACTATCGGACGGAAGATCTTCCTCTCTGTCTCTCCTCCTCTCTGTATATCTGACTTTGTAATAAAAATAAATAAAATATTTTTAAAAACAAACAAACAACCTTAAAAGCCCAACTAGATTCCTCAAAACCAATGAGATGGGTCACGCCTCAACGGTCAGGTCAGAAGGCGAAATAAAAGTGGCACTTATCTCGGCCAATGTCAGAACCCAGGTTAGACCCTAGGTGCTCCATGTATGTCTTTTGAGTGCTTTGCATTTTCATCCTGCTGAAACCCACTACTAAGGAAGATTCCCTTTCCAAGTCAGCAATCTAGTTTGCTGCCACAACCTAAATGTCACAGTCTAAAAAGCAAAATGGTTAAGTCACAGAAAGGAGAATCTTTTTGGAACAAGATAAAATCATAAATAGGAGGTAATGTAATAGACTAGATCAAGAAATGGCAAGCTTTTTACACAAACAACCAGACAGTAAACAGTTTAGGCTTTGTAAGCCACAGGGTCTCTGTCACCAGTGTTCACTCTCCTTGAGGTCACAGACAACACATAAAATAATGAACATCGTTGGGTTCCAATAAAACTTTATTCATGGCTCTGAAATGTAAATTTAATATAATTTTCACATGCCACAAAATATCTTTTTAAAATTTTCCTCCAAATATTTCTCACACACACACACACACATATACTAAACCATTACTAGCTCACAGACCACAGAAAATAAGGCAGATGGTTGGATTTGGCCCAGGAACTAAAATTTGTCAACCCCTTTGCTCCACAGAACTTGAACAGAATTGAATAGAACATGCAGGTTCTTTGAGAAATCCTTAACACATAGCTCTTTTTAAAGTGCAGACAATGAGCATTAGCATCTGGATTGCCTTTTATTCAAGTCCTGGAGGGCTGGGGGTTGGCAGTGAAAATCTGGGCAAACAGAGACTTTAAGATGGACTTATGTCAGTCAGAGGATTCTTGAGAGAGTTCATGGAGTGGCGAGAACAGCAGCAATTCAAAACTGTTGAACTATCAAAACTACTTGAGCAGGACCCTCAGAGCATGCCCCACGTCGGGGACCTGGGATGGAGTGGGAGGTTGGGTGTGGTTTATCCCTCTATATTCCTTTTTTACCCCAGATACAGAAAAAAAAAAAATGTAGAAACAATGGTCTTACCCACTTTCCTGTAGCCCTTGACCCTTTGTGCCCTAATCAATTATGTAAAGATGATCAAAATAAAATAATAATTTAAAAAGAAAATCTGCCTTTCCAACTAAAATAGATAATTTTTTTAAAGATGTAAAAAAAAATTCTCCAGCCTTTGGTAGGTGTTTGGCCTTGTGGTTAAGATACCAGTGAAGTAACCCACACTCTATCACCATAGGCAGCCTGTGATTTAAGTATTGTAACCACCACACCAGTTTCTCTAGACAAGGGAGTGATACAACATATGTGGGAAGGAAAAGCATAACAAGCAAAATGTTCCTGTATTCAAGGAATAAATGGTAAGTGGGCAGATTACATCCAGATGATTTGCATTCTATAGCTATTATTTTCCTAACAAAAACAATGAAAAATCAAGAGTTTTGAATCAAGACAAAACTAGTTTTCTATTCCAAGTCCATTGTGAGTTACTGCAAGACAAGGGTAAATTATTTCATTTCTCCTAGCCTTGTGTTTTTCATGCATAAAATAGATACAATAACACCTACTCTGCAATGTTATAGAAAGTATTATGTACAGTATATGGACATCTCTTTCAAAGTGTCTAGCATATGGCTAACTTCAAACAAACAGTAATTATAATAGTAGTAGTGGTGGTTAAGAGTACAGAACTGGTTTCAGTAAGGTAGAATGGGAGAAACATTGATGCTCACAAGGATATAGACAAAAATTCCATCACGTGTAACGATTATGTGTAAATATAACAGGTTTGTTAGTAAAAGTTAGAACCTAGAAGACTGCATGTAACAAACAGAATACACATGCAGATCCATGTACACTCTAGCTGGCAGGTCAGGGATGATCTATCTGCCACTCATCAACGTCTGCTGGGAAACAGGGATAACTGTAAACACTACTGCGTGAGAACTTGGAAATGAGCTCTTCCCAAGACAGGTTGTAACTGCACAATATCAGGCTGACATTTTATTTCACCTAACAGAAATAATTATGTCTAATAAGGCAGTTATCACTAAAGAAATGGATTGGCAAATTAAACTTCAATCGTCTGATGCATAGTCATTTTAAGCAAAATCTGTTTGGGGTGGAAGAAGTCATAGCTCAGAAAATTCTTCTTCAAAACGTACTATAATCCCTGCAATGGAATCTGACAAATAGACATCTGATTGGCACTGAATTTGGATACCAGGCTTATTCTCCCAGTAGGTATGCATATTCATTACTTCTGTCTGTCTTTATTTTCTTATGGATCATAGATCAGTTTGTCTTGTTACACAGATTATAGGAGAAAAGCTCTGGTTAGTTCTAACCCCTCTAACTTTATAAGTGACTTCTGTTAAGAGTTGATTCATGACCTAAGTATGATCATTTGGCTATCTTTGAAGAGGCAAGTCAATCCAATGGAAACTCAGTCACATTTAACATTGGCTCAATCTGCCGGACCTTCTTCCCCACTACAAGATGGAAGAACAGTTCTAATTTTGTAAACAAATATAGAAACACACTTTAACAAAGGACCCAAGGCTCATTAATATTTCTTACTTGAATGAGAGAAATAAGTCAAAAGTTCATAGTTATCAGATACATATAGCTAATTTATGGCAGAGAGAGATGGGAGAGCAAGAGACACTTTAAATCTGTACCTTCTTTATTCCCAAGCCTTGGAATTAGACTTCATTGCATTTAAGATAAAGATATGACTTCACCCACATCCTTTACGTCTTTGTTCAGATCAAGTGACCCTGTCTAATCAGAGTGGGCACAGTAATAATTTGGAAAGTATTTCTGTCAAACTTTCTATTGTGTATCAGAGAGGACAAAAAGTCAACTTCTTGGTTAAATTAAGCTCTTTTGGATTTGTTGTTGTTGCTATCATTATTTTATAAAATTCAGATGCTCTGTACTTTGAATGCTGCAATGTGGAAGACAGATACCTTAAGCACTAGCTAACTGCTTTCTTCCAGTAACACATTATGGTTTATCCAGATTCCATCATGTAGCACTCACGAACAACTTTTCAGAAAGCTTCTGCATGCAAATTTAAAACTATCCCATTTGTATATTCATGCACCACTCAAGGAGTAAAGTGGCAAATCCTGCCTAAATGCAAAGAAAATACTATAGCCATTAATTTTGTTTAGCATCCCCATTTGTGACTGATAATAATGATTATACATCTCTGATTACAAATAGGAGATACACAAATCCTTGCTGAAATTTGAATCACTTCTTTTTTTTTTTCACACACATCTAATCAAGCTCAGAACCTTGAAATAGCTCACTGCTTTTACCTTCTAACAAGATTCCTGTTGCAAGTTGATTTCCAAAGAAAATATCCTTAGGTTAGCATGTAGTTGATTAGGAAATGCTCTAGAGATCAGCAACTAGGGAAGGGAGACAGAGACAGGATTGTGAGGATGGGGAACTGAGCTGATAGAGTTTCAACAGTGACCAAACCCACAGGAGCCTCTAAGTCTGGGGTGGTCATTTTAGAGTTGCCCCAAGTTGAGGCAATGTAGATGGAAGAAGAAAGCCTTCCATCACAAATGGGATGTCTAGTTGACTTGTTATCATTTGCCATATGCATCCCACATTGTAAGTACTAAAGGAACCATCAAACTTTGCATACACACACACACACACACTATAAACACTTCGCTATCAAAAAAACATACTTTGAGAACAGATTAAAATGTTTTTATAAAAGCATGTTATTTTAAATTTTTTATTAAACTTTATTAAATTTCAGATAGCAAAGATATAACTGGAATAACAGAGGGTCATTTATTTTTATTGAAAAGGTAGATTTACAGAAAGATTTTCTGTGCACTGATTCATTCCGCCAGTGGCTGCAATGGCCAGAACTGAGCAGTTACAAAGCCAGGAGACAGAAGTCAGGAGACTCTTCCAGGTCTCCCAAATGGGTGCAGGTTCCCAAGGCTTTGGGCCATCTTCTACTGCTTTCTTAGGCAAGAAGCAAGAAGCTAGATGAGAAGTGGAGCAGGCAGAACACAAACCGGTGCCCATATGGGCTCCCAGCATGTGCAAGATGAGGATTCAGCCACTGAGCCATCACGCTGGGTGAACAGAGGGTCATTAGAGATGATTTTTAAATTTCAACAGTAGAGAGATGATGTAATTCTATGAAGCTTGGAACATGAGCACTTGAGTTGTACCTGTAGGATTATTGATATGCAAATAGGTATAGAGCAAGAAGAATGTCATTCTGGGTGGCAAAGCAGTGAAGGTGACTCAGATGAGTCCAGGTGGTCTGGTAAACACAGAGGTGAAGGCATTTTGACTGGTAACAGTAAGGACAGATTCTGAGTTGTCAATATCTTATTGCAGTGGTCTGGGATCCACTGTGTCAACCACTTCCACAGTAACATACTTCATCTATGTAATTTCTGGAAGCCCAGGCTAGGGAATATTCTTGCTGAATTCACAACAATTCTGTGAGCTAGTATCAGCTAACAGATATTTTTCCACTTAAACTAGCTAAACACAAATTCTGTTGCCTACTTCTAAGAACCCTAACCACTTAACATTTTCTGATTGAAAGCCCATCTCAATTGCATCTTGACAGGTAAGAAAATGGAATCTGTGAGACTATCTCATTTGTTGAAGAGTTTTCAGCAGATATATGACAGAGCACAATATGAATCTCAGACACAATTCCACGTCATTTCTACACCACAGAGACATAGATGGTACTCACTATTTCTGATACTAACAAGTGTATCTCCAAATAGAATAGTTTCCAACATGGGTCATAAAACACTCAATTCAAACTCTGAATTTGAGCATGTAAAAGTAGATGAGAATCATTCCAAAGGAAGAGTAATACCAAAAAGTTGAAAATTGTCTGTAATTTATATTAAAGACAAAAAAAAAAAAATCCCAATGAGTCCCTGGAGTGAATGGGCCAACCTAGCCATGTCTAACTTTACTTTTTATAATTTTTTATTAATTTAAAATAAACTTCAGCAATAATCTCTATAGCCTCATAAATAGTTCAAATTCACAACGTAAAACAAGTTTCACATTGCTCAAGCCATGCTGTTTCGTATATCGAATTTCAACATCTCATGAAGGTTAAGTTCTTTTCCAGGGATAATGGAGGCGATTTAACCACCTGCCTTAATGCTTTTAACTTTAAGATCAATTTTATTAGGTGTTCTCATTAGACAATGGCTGGGTTGATGCATTCTCAAGACCACATGTCCATGCTTAACGTAGCATCCATGACAAGATTAAAAAAATAAACGATGTAGTATCCTCTCTGGCCTAAGAAAATATGACCACTGTTGGCCTCTGGCCTAGAATTGTTCTTAATACAGTGCGCCAGACTGTCTCTTCAGATTGACGGAGTTGGTGACTTGAGATAAAACCAACCTGAAACTTTTATCTATCTCCTTCCTTTGGCGCCTTATCAGGAGGACTCACAGTCAAGGAGTCTCACTGCAGCCATTTTATGCCAACCACAACTGGAAGTCAGCCAGAGACTGACTTAGACTGCAGGCGCAAGAAAATTTACCCCCTAACCTCACACTTCAAGCCTGATTCCACACCTGTTTAAAACACTTCACAGCTCCCGTCCATTCATATGGTGTACTTCATGATGTTCCTGTCTGTCCTCAATTCCATCTTCAGCAAAGCAAACAAACGCTGCAGGGACTCCCAGCTTGTTCCCAAGAGGAGCCTCATACATTTAAACAGTTTTGCTCTGTGTCCCGACCTACAGGCAGACTGCATACTTCATTGCCCTGACAGCCAAGTCATGTCTTTTGTCCCAGGCACACGGATAGAGCAGGGTAGAGAAAGTTCACGTTGAATGCTCTCATTTCAAAAATGTAAACAAATGGCTCACACCAGAGGCCCAGCGCACTTAAGTTGAAAAGACAGACCTTCCCAAAGAAAGGAGTGATTCAAAGAGAACTTTTCAAGACCCTGGGCTATGATGGCTGCACCTGGGGGCGGGGTTGGAAGAGGCCACCAATTGGACGCAGGGTATCCTGCAATGAGTAGGACACGTCAACATGCGTACTTTCTATGCTTTCCTGACGTGTACCCTGAAATACATTATATTATTACTAGATGCATATCTCTTATAATAGATGCACATCTCTTTGCCCCACTAAGCCCTGTTTCTACCTTTTTTCTTCTTTCTTTTGTCCCTTTTTTCTCCTTATTATTCCTTCTGCTTCTTATTCCTTCAGCTTTTTATCACATTTTTGGGTTCTGTGTCTTTTAGATTTTTTTTTTTCTACTTTGAAGCTTTTGCTTTTCCTCCAGTTGTCCAAAGAACTTTCACTGCTGGTCCCATTTTGCTGTGCCAAACGATCCTTTTTCTACTTTAACTATACTTACCTACTCTTTGATTCTATCTGCCTTTACTGGGGGAGCCCTATAACCTCCATGCCCTAAATCCCATCAATGAATACAGATCTGGAAAAGGGGGGTAACCCTTTAAACATTTGTTATGGGTAACCAAAGCACTAATAAACCACCACAGCCTATCCTTCTCCTACAGTTGCCCTTTTAAAATAAGTTACATTTTGATACTTAAATCACTGCAAGATTTCCATATTCTTATAGTGCAAGTATGTTCATTATAGAAAAATTAGTGGCAACAGATAAGTAGAAAGAGAAATGCTAAAAACCATTTGCAATTTTATCCTTAGAGGACACTCCTGGGTTTGATGATTCACGCTGTTTTAAAGATTCAAAGATGAGTGATAGAGACATTGTCTCTGCTTTTGCAGAGCCTATTTCCAATGTGGAAGAAAATTAAACACTTAGAATACAGCATATTAAGAACGAAAGATAAAGGGCCCAGTGCAGTAGCCTAGTGGCTAAGTCCTTGCCTTGCATGCACCACGATCCCATCTGGCCACTGGTTCATATCCCAGCTGCTCCACTTCCCTTCCAGCTCCCTGTTTGTGGCCTGGGAAAGCAGTCGAATATAGCCCAAAGCCTTGGGACCTGCACGCACGTGGGAGAACCAGAAGAAGCTCCTGGCTTCAGATGAGCTCAGTTCTGGCCATTGTGGCTACTTGGGGAGTGAACCAGTGGGTAGAAGATCTTTCTTTCTGTCTTTCCTTCTCTCCATAAAATCTGAATTTCCAATAAAAAATATAAATAGATCTCATACACACAAGACAGGAAAGCTAAGAATCAACAGAACTGGTAGGGGATGATTAAGGGTGAGCCTAACAGAAGTTATATCATCTTGAATGACAAGTAGAAACTAGCCAAGCACAAAATAGGAAATGAAAATCACTCAATGGTAAGTCTTTACAGCAAGAGAGCATGAGCCTGAGAACAAAGACCTAAAGGGAGTTCCGCATGGTTTAGACAAGAGACAATGGCAGTCAACAGGCCAGGAGAGCTGAGCACGCAGGGCCGTGTAAGTTTGCAAAAAAGCAAGAGAAGCATTGGAGAATGCTAAGGAAGGAATAACATGACTAGGCTTGAACTTCTAATAGGTCTACAGGCTTAAGAGATAGAACCACAGCATACAGTAAGTGCCACCTTTGTAATCAGGACTTTAACCCCATAAAGAAAAGAATGAAGAGAGGGTGATAGGAGGGGAGGGAGCTAAGAGAAAAAGGAGGGACAAAGAGAAGAGAGGGAGGGGAGCAGGAAAAAGAAAAGTTCTGATGCAGATATTAGGTCCAGGACACACTCTCAGGCCGTCGCCTACACTATATTCTCTCTTATGATGCTAGTTACAATCTTTATTGAGACCCAGCCATTTGGGATGATCAATCAGGAAACGCAGGCTTCCATCTTTTGTACAAGAGCTCTCTGTTCTTCCTTTTTACGATGGAATTAACCCTTTGACTTGGACTTGCGGTGTGATCAGGAACATGGTGAGCTAGGACTGCAGGGAGTGATCCAGGACTCCTTGGGAGGAGGACCTCTCCAAGCATTCTGTGCGCTCTGGACTGGAACCAACCATGTGACATTACCCAGGTTCCTGTTTTGGCTGCCTCAAAATCTCCAATGATCACTCACTGCTATGCTTTCATTTTTCTGCATAGCTCTTATCACTGTATGTTTTTAAATATTATTGTTGCTGCAAGTTGCTCCAAATCCTCAAAGACTTTATGATTTTCCCACCCCACTCTAGATTATATCTTTTCCGTCACTCACTGACACCAGGACAATTTTCCCATTAAAGCAACATAGCCAGCACAATCACTTGAACTTGAACCTAGAGATTAGCTAGCTCCTTCTTATACTTTTTAATGATAACTCAGTAAAATAGTATGTTTCATACTGATATCTAGAATAAACATAAATGTCTACATAATTGAAACAAACGTTTGAAGAAATATTAGTTGCACACTCACATGCAACACAGTGTGTGATGCTGACTTCTTTTTTTTTCAATCCTGTTCTGTTTCTATTTATTCTATTGCATTTGACTCTGGATTGATACAATCACTTCAGCAAACTGTTGCAGGAATTACTAAATGTGAACATATCATATGATGTATTGAACAATTTCATTCTTAGGTTTATATTCAAGATAAATGAGTGCATGTGTTTATCACTGAACTTGCTTAGAATGTTTACAGAAGTAATACAAACAAAAACAATGTTCTTAAGACCAAATTTTGGAAGTTACCCAAGGGCTCATCAATACTAGAATGTGCAAAATATTGGCATGTTTACACAATGGAGCATAGGATTAGTTGTAATCCTATGCATGAATATTATGTATAATATTAGGTAGACACTAAAGAGTAGTAGGGGCCAGTATCATCACACTAAAATGCGAGTGTCCCATTTGAATGTAGCTTTGAGTCCTGGCTGCTCAACTTCCAATCCAGCTCCCTGCTAATGTGTATGGTAAAGCAGTGGAATATTGCCCAAATGTTTGGGTCTCTGCATTCATGTAGGATCCAAGAAGCTCCTGGATCCTGGCTTCGGCCTGGCCCACCTCTGACCATTGTGGCCATTTGGAGAGTAAACAAGTAGATGGAAGACTCCTGTGTGTGTCTGTATCTCTCCCTCTATGTGTAACTCTGCCTTTCAAATACATAAATAAATCTTTAAGAAAAAGCTCATATTACATACTGTCATGTATGTAATATTCAAAAGCATCCAAAACTAATGTGTGCAGTTAGAAAACAGAGCAGTGACTTACGTTTGGAGCAATAGTGATATTTTAAGAGTTATGGGTGGCTGACATTGTGGCACAGAGAGCTGTGCTGATGCCTGAGACACTAGCACTCATACGCAACACCACTTACAAAGCTGGCTATTCTGGCTCCAATCCAGCTACCTGTTGATGCACCTGTGAAGGCAGCAGAAGATGCCCAGATACTTGGGCCCAGCCTCAGCTATTGTGGTCATTTGGGGAGTAGAAGGGTGAATGGAAAGCCCTCTTTCTCTTTCTCTCCCCATCCCCTCCTTCTGTGTCTCCTTCTATAAGTCTGTCTTTCAAATAAATAAATAAAAGCCTTTTTAAAAGAGTCATGAAAGGAGCTGTTAGGGAACTGGTGCTTCTTGAGCTCACTTCTGGCTATAAGAACGTGTCCAATTTGTGAACATACATCAAACATAATACATGCTTGTATCTGTATTATTTCATCATGCACTACATAATGTATCAGCCAACAACAGAACTCATACATAATCATGGTCTCTCAGGATTATATTATCTAGGGACATCATAGCCAACTATTCTGCAGTACTTCATAATGACAAAATTATCTAATAACATTTCTCAAAACATATCCTCTTAGTTAAGCAATGCATGATTGTACTTCCATAAAATATTAAGAAAAATTA
The DNA here is from genome assembly GCF_017591425.1 of Ochotona curzoniae. Lineage (NCBI taxonomy): Eukaryota > Metazoa > Chordata > Mammalia > Lagomorpha > Ochotonidae > Ochotona > Ochotona curzoniae. The sequence goes on along the minus strand of NW_024465582.1, from coordinate 17,359,465 downwards.
CTAGTCATGGACCTCTAAGTTAGATTCTTTTTTCTTTTTCATTTTATTATTATTATTATTATCTTATGATACAGTTTCATAGGCCCTGGGATTTCCCCTACCCCCTCCCCAAATCCTCCCTTTCAATTGCTAGTAATCCATGACTTGAAATACACTACATTAGATACTTAAAAACACCAATGAAAGAAATGCTATGAACTATAACATATTAAATTTTTCGAATTTTATTTATAGCAAAAAACCCTCAAAAGCCTTACTTATGAACCATTAGACAATCAAAACATATAGAAAATCCAGCAAAATGGAACTAAGACAAGAATATTTTGTCCCTTCATATTGATTTTTTCATATTAATCTAAGCTTGGTGCCAATCACTTTGTTAAGAAACACAACAAATTAGAATATGCTTACTCAGCTTTTTCCACAGTGCCTAAGTCACCAATCTCTTATGGAAATAGCAAGCAGTAGTTTACTGGTAAGGAAAATATCCTCTAAAGCTCCACTTTAGGACCATGTTCTTCCAGCTGGTCTTTCCTATTGGAATCTGTTTTGCCTTTGGACTTCCATCTATCAAAAGATCCTCAAAATTTTCAACCTGCCTTGGTCTTTTCAGGAGGTGAGCAGAGATGGCACCCAATCATAGATGACTGCAACCAGCATTTACACGCTCATCCATGAGCACAGTGCTTGGTATTTTAAAGAGACCCAGATGTATTCCTATGTGCAACCATTATCTTTCCCAAGCAAAATATAGCTTACAAGCTACACTGCATATGATTTTTGTTTCTCAAACAGCAGATTGTTACACACATATAGAAGGCAGATGTCTTCCAGGATACTTCTTGGCTAACATCTTTATTCCATGATTCCCTGAGAGTTTTATTCAACTTCCACCAAGTAGTAAGATCTCCAAAAGAAGGAAGTCCAGCTATCTTGGGAAACTGTTTTCCACTTTAGCTGGCTGTGTCAAAACATCACTGGTCACAGATGCCATTGCTTGGCTACAGTCCTTCAGCACATCACTGTGGAACCTATATAGATCTGTGGGGGCCCTACACTCTCCTGAAACACAGACTGCATCCATTTCCAAGAATGTCTAGCTGTGTCAGACTGTCCGAAACATCTGCCCAAGTCCCCCTCACTCTTTACATTTGTCTAAACACAAGGTCAAGAGATATGTTGAGTATGATGGGAAGCCAAGAGTCTGCTCAGGGTTCTGAGTACACCTCCAGAGCTAACAGTGAGAAAGACATGAAACAAATTCAACCTGGTTTCTACTGCAGCAGAATTTAAATTTTCTGTCCACTAAAAGTACTTTTGAAAAATGAAATCTTTCCATATGGCTTCATTTTCTTCCATATAAAAGGGTTAGCCTGAATTTTACTTCAAAAAAGAAATAGAGCTCTATGTACATAGTGCTGACATATACACGAAAGTCATCTGGAAAAAATACAAGCTACTATAACAAATGCCAAATGCCAAAAGTAGCCCTCTCATTCTATTGGAACAAATAGAATGCAGGGGAAGTATATTTAGTTGACAGACTGAACAGAGAAAAACTGATTTTTATTGTCAAATCTACCGTTTCTGAAGGCTGGGAAGTTCTGTGCACAGAAAATAAACTTCAAACCTACAGATCAACTTATCACAGCACAGGATAAAACTATTTACATGAGACTGTTCACATTAGCTGTTCCTCTTTAATTCTTGAAATAAAGAAGAGCTGTCGTTCAGTAGAAAAGCACACTTTTACACAGTTTTGGATCTCAAACGGAAAGAAACAACACATCCCATAAAAAGAACACTTAGCACCCAATGTTCAAAGGATCCTGCTGGGACCCCTTCCCCTTTTGATGAGTGCACAGTCACTTAAGATTACAACAAACTTGTCACAGAACCAGATTTCAATTTGGAATATAATACGGCTACAAACAGGAAAAAAATGTCGCATTTCCTCCAGTGATTTGCCACAGGGCCATATTCTCTCCCTATATGAGAGTCTATTAGAGTCCATACAGCACCAGAAAAGAGGGCAGGCAGGGATAAATATGAGAGTAACCAAATCCTTCACTTCTATTTGCCATAGAATAAATCCAAAAAGAAAGAAAGCATTTCTAAGACCAAAGATCATATTTTCAAACATGTAAGTTTCCTTTTCAATGTGTCTTTCAAAAAACCATTTGGCTAAGAATCAAAGTCTTATTTTGGCTGTAACACAGGAAGCTTTTCATGGAGGATCTGAGTTGCACATGGTTTTTAGAAACATATAAGGGGTTCATCTGCACAATCCCCAGTCTTGGCTCTTACAGGTAACAAACTAATTCCATTTCCTTCCATTTACCAGCAAAATTCTGCCTCTTTGCATTGCTACCATTTCTTCTACTTTGTTGTGTCTTTCTCCTCAGTAAACTCGACACTCTAGTAATTCAATCTCCTGTTCAATGTCATGGTTGAATCAAATTGCTGTCACTCAAAATATAACCTGAGGCTTGAAACGTGGTATGGTTGAGTGATCAGGGCAAATATCCTCAAATCTGGAATTTCTGGATTTTCAGTCATTGAGCCACTAAGTGGCTTTAAACAATATGTTTCTCTGTCTCATGAGGACAGGTCAAATCCTGTTTGTACTGACTGGGACCCAATTGGGTCCCACACGTTAGGCCAGGAAAATTCCTTCTGCAGCTGACCTCTCTCTGGGTTGCATGGAAATTATTTGCAATAGGATTTAAAAATTGGTAACAACAGCCAGCATTGACCTCACAAAATGGAGATGGAAATTAGCAATGAATGGGAAAGCTTAACAAATGTCAACTTTCACACCAGGGTAGAAATTGAAAAAGACCAAAAAGAAACCGTGTTTAAAGATTATTTTACTCGTGCAGTAAAAATAATCATGTTTCCCAGCGGAAATCATTTCCATTCCCACCACCAGCTCCACTTAAACAAATCTGAAGGCCAATAAAATCATAGAGCTGGTTTACAAGGGTTACGAGAAATGAAGGAAGATGGTGAATCTTTCTTAAGTTCAGAAGTTTAAAGGGAAAAATCTTAAGAACAGGAAATGACAAATTGTATCACTACTGATTCTATGTTTGCATGTATGTGAGTGTATTGTGTGTTTATGTGTGTGTGTATATATATATATACACACATATATATATATATATATGTTCAAGACAAGAACCAGGACTAAGCACATCACACAAATGTTATTAGACAAGAGTAGAAATCTTTCTAAGGATGATGACAGGGAAACACCTGGAGGAGCAGCACTTGTTCATGAATCAGAAAACATGGCTACATGAACATACCACTGACTGCAGCCAACTAGCCTGCTGGACATTTGTTGTACACAGTGAGAGCAGTGCTGAAAGGAACCCAGAGGAGCTGAAACCCTGAAGATGTGTTGGGAAAGCCATCTGACAAGATCCAGAGCTAAGGCACCTGGCTCAGAGCGCAAGACTTTTGCCTAGCAGATTCCTCCTGATGGAGAAAGAGGGCAAGCAGATGGCTCTTAGTGAAGTCCTATCACAAAGTAGGACTATGGCTCCATATATCTTTGTGGAACTGGATTGTTGAAATAAGCCATACTCAGACAGAAAAGCTGGGATTTTTCAAATTAGAAGAACTACTTTGATGAGTCGCTCTGCTCAAACTGCAAATGGTCCAGGAAGGAAGACTCTAGAAATAAATACTCTTTTTTGCAACCGATAGTAAAATTTGAGGGAAAGTCAGAGAGCAGGCAATCAAAATCAAATGGATGTGGGCCATTTAAGTAATTGGGTCAAGGGAGAGTAAATGCAGTTCAATTTAAGATAATGTTCAATAAATTGCTTTAAGAAATAACCTAGGGAATACAGGTTAAATGGAACATCCATGTAGGAGATTGATCTGCAAGACATAATATAGAAAATCGTTAAAACTACCCGCCGGAGCATTACCAACATTAGTAAAATGGCCATGGCTACCCTTACAGCAAAAATGCAAATAAAGTCACTTGGACCAGGGAACAGCTGTCTTCATTCATGTGCTGCTTTTTCCTACAGTAGTGAAAAATTAACCATTTTCTAAGCAGCTTTCCAAACTAAATGCTTCAAGATTATTAGAAGTATTCTCTAATTTTTCTCTTCTTTTTTTTTTTTTTGCTTAGAAATTTCACAGATAAAAATTGACATGGTACAAATGTTGCTACCCCCTTGTCAGAATCTTTGGCGGACCATCAGTGGTTGTGCTTCTCCCTCCAAAATCCATGTATCACACTTTTCCCCTATAACAGGTGGAATAAGGCTCAATGACAACCTCAAGCCCCACAGATAAAACTAATAGTGAATTAGGCTTTTATCTACAGTAATAGAAGTAGGTGGGCTTGAATGGTCTATTTGAACTTAAACTTGATTCCTTTAATTATAAACAAGACACATACGAACAGTTCATTTCAATGGGCATCTGCTGAACCATGTGCCACACACTGTGCAGGGCATTAGAATTCTGCAATGAATAAGCTGAACATTCTGTCCCAGTTACTAAAGGAGACAATTCCAACCAGCCAGCTGAGGACAATTTCTGCTTCATGTAAGGGCAACTCACATGTTCTCAGCACACCTGGTCCAGACATAAATTTGGAACCAGCTTTACAAACCAAAAAAAATAAAACATAAGGGAATATTGTATCAAGGCCTTTTTAAGCCCAATTGAAAGAGAGAGGCGGGGGTGATGAATTCCAATTATTTTGTTAAACAAAGAAGATCTGTTTTGCCAGTAAGACAACAGTTTGAACAACAATATTCCAGCCAACTTCTTTTCCCAGCTTGGTTCCACTTTGCCATAGCCCTGGAGGAATTGACTTTCCCTGACATCTGGGATTCACCTGATTTCCTAAAAGGACAAGGAATAACCCAATCAGACTAGTTAAGTGACTGGATTTCACTAGTTCAAGGAAAAAATTTTTAATTAAAGGAGCATAGGCGCTGGAATCTGAGCGAGATGTCTGGTCAGTTGTTATTTAGGCTTCCTGACCCTCAGAGTCCAAATCTATACAATATTTGACTATTGAATTATTCGTTATAGGTGGTAAAATATGTAACACAGTGACTCATATATAGCGATTCTCTACATGTTAAGACCCAGGCTACAGGAGGAGGCTTGTATCCCAACCCTGAAGACTCCCAGATCCTCACCAAACACTATCAGTAGGAGCACCAAGGACTACATCCCAACTGCCAAGGAGACCAAGGGGAACTGGAGTGCCTCCTGAGCCTGAGAACTATGAGGTCAACCACCTCCATCTGGATCTACCACGTGGGATGGAAGAAGTTCAAATCCTGCCTTGCAGGATCCAAGGTCATCGGAACGACAACCAGGAGCCCTGAGCGGTCCACAGAAACAGAACAGTAAACTTCCTTCAGGACTAGGGAGGGGAGCTTTCTCTAGTCCTTGCCTGTTTCTGACTTTGGGTCCCCACCCTCTCTCACAATGACCATCAAGATTGCCCCCAGAAACCCCTCAAAACAAACAAACAAACAAACAAACAAAAATCTAGAATAGATAAAGAACAACAAGGAAAGCTTAGAATCAGACAAGAAATGGTCAGCATGGATGCACTTATACCTCACTAGGTGGGACACAAAGATTAGTTACTCCTCACTAGGGTACTGAAGATTTCTCTGCACACCCCTCCTAAAACTGTTCACCTAAACTGTTGACACATGTCTTGTTAGAGTTATAGAGTTAGACTACCAGAAAAACAGCCGGGTTCAGCAAAATCATGCTTCAACGCTATAAACTGCTAAATACTAAAATTAAAATAGACATGAAACAACTGAATAGTAATCTATAGCCATTTTAAGGTGTATAGAACCTGGTTGTATATAAACTAACAATTGAAATGTCAACGTAGAAGTCACAGGATGTGGTTCAAAACTTGTATTTTTTTTAACATATTGGTTACTCAATACCATGTCAATTAATTCCATAACGTTATAAATTGTTGCTGATGTTATGTCGGGGCTTTTAATTGATCAGGATGATACTCTGCAGGGTCTACCTTCAGACCAGAGATGGTCTCCCCAAGAAACTTTTGAACTTATCTGGACAATAAAATACTGGACTTTGTGCTTGGTAAATGCTTGCAACGAAAGAATCTCAACTGAATTTGAACTGTGGTAATGCAGCAAGGTGGAGGATTCCACCATGGGAGGAAGGTTTGGGGAGGAGTCGGGGGAATTCCAGGGCCTATACAACTGTGTCACATAATGCAATGTAATCAATAAAAAAAAAAAAAAAGACCCAGGCTAAACCACTATTCCTGTCCAATGTGAGAAAATTATCCTTTGAATTTCTATTCTCTTATTGAGCATACTGATGGGCAGAGGAGAGTAAGAATGGCCTCAGCTTACCATTGGATCCAGTAGATACCAAAAATTGCTTTTTCTGAATGAACAAAAACATGGCAGACTTAAGATGGGGAAGCCATACCTCTTTCCAGAAAATACATTCAAGGTCACATTTCTTAAACCAGTGTTGAAGCAGAACCTTATGGAATTCTCTCTACAGTATTCATAGCCTAGTAGAAATGAAAAGAGAAAAGCATAAACATTCCTGATAATTCAACAGGAGAGAGGTTGAATCACTAGCCAAATACACACAGCATTTCCAAAGGAAAATGATGTGCCATGTGCCTCAACTTCTACACTGTGTTCTCTTCTGGCATGAATTGGCTTTGTTGTTTTCATCATCAGAGCTCAACACCTAGCAACACCCAAAGCCCACGACTGTTGGCAACACCTAGCAACACTCAACCAGAGTAGGCATGCACTAATGCTTATATTGAAATAATCATTAAGAAAGATTAAATCAATATCATGGAGCAGTTCAGAACCTGTCCTTAAACCAGATCTATGTACCAGAAAGAAGATAACCTGTTCCAAAGAAGGAAAAAAAGGAGCTATTTTGTTCCAAAGCAGAAAAAAAAGATGCAACCAAATTCCTCCACTCCCACCCCACATCATTATCTTCCAATATTTCTTAAGAACAATTTGTTGTCTATTCTCAAAGCAATTCTCCAAACCAAAGAGATTTCAGCATGATTTAAACTTACAACATTTTTTTTAGTGAAGAGACACCAGACAAACACTAGGAAAGCTAATACTTCAGTCCCAACCAACCAAACAGATGTGATTCCTACCACTTCCTACCTTTCCAAAAAGACGTGATTAATGGTGAATTATAGGAATATTCTAATACTTGTTGAAAAGCTTGATCGATTTATCGGTGCTAGCAGCCAAGCCAATAACCAGGTCCACAATCTGGGTCTCATCAAGATTCTATACTTTGCTCCAAGACTGATGCCAAGAAAATTCTCTTCCAGCTCAGTAATCCTTCTTCCTTTCTGGATAAATGCTATATAGCTTGCCTTTTGTTCTTGCCTTGGGTTAAGATTTTTGTGCAATAGTCTTGTAAATGACTTCTGACTTCTGAAGATTCTTTAAAGTTACACCATGTCTCTGCTCCCCACCCATGGAACCATTTCCATTTTCCACCAAACAAAATCTTCCAAAGAGGTCTCCACCTGGCATTCACCACTCCCCACCTCACCCCACTGCTCAGGAAGCTGTCTCCAATCCCTATGTCCCTAGCCTAGGTTGGGGTCTTGTGCCTTGTGTTCTCACAGTCTCTTCCATATCTCATCTTTACACTTTATTTTCACTTTCTATTTAATTACCTGCAAGACTAGGATGAAAAGATCATGTTCTTGGTACCTGATAGTTGTAAAGTAAATGAATTCCTACCAAGGTTTTATCAGCCCTCAAAGTTCAAATGAAAGAAACCACAGCACCTCCACTTTAGTGGGTTATATCACCATATTTGTTGCAACTCGTACCCTTTGGTTAATTGAACTGTAAGGTTTTAGACTGAGAATACAGCCACACAGTTGGAGATGCTGCCATCTAGGTCCTGACCAACTGGATGTGAGTTGAAGAGGCAGGTGCAACTTCCCAGTCATATCATTAAAAATGGAAGCTTCTCCACCTATTCCTCCCCTCTTCCTTCAACCAGAAAAGTGGGGATAACAATGTAAGGGATGAAATAAATGCACAACACAAAAGAAACTCCATTCCTGGGTGATCTTAGAGAATACAGCCATCGGTCTACTCTGCTCACTCATTTACCTGTGGATAGGAAGAAACAAACTTGTCTTCTGTTTATGCCTCCAAATTTAGGGCTCTTTCTTTCTCTTTTCCTTTTCTCCTTCCTCCTTCCAATTTTTTTTTCAAATATTTAACTTATACCTTAATGATCTAAATCAATTTCAAATTTCCATAACTTAATTTTGCCTGGAGAACATTTTTTAGCTTTCTTATTCAAATTATCAAGCATCTGTCATTACTTTCACCATGTATATCAGAAACTCATAGTTTAATATTCATTAGCTACTATCCACCAATATTAAACAATTTAGTATAGCATAACTATGCTCACCATCTACACTATAGTGAATGTTTTGTTCAATTCACAAAGAACTATTATCTTAATTTTGGACTGTAAAATAATGTGCTAGGTGGTAGAAACTGATACAGATTGCCTTTCTCAACATTATTTAGGATCATAACATGTCTTGAGTGGAAGTAGTATAGTCAAACAGGCCTAACACATTACACAATTGTTATTCTACTTCCACAAGACATTGGAGGTTACAAATAGAAAGAAATACAACTAAGATTCATGGGGAACCTACACAATCAGTCTTGAGTCTTCAAGTCACACCTTGCATATTTGGGTTTTCAGAAAGCCAGTATTTCACTGTTAAAAATAATAAAACCCCAGGGATCACCACAATGAACCTGGACCTTCTTGTTCTTTTTCTTAGTACTGAAATCCTGAACTCAGAGAAAATACTCACTTTTGGCTGGCAAGGACTTTCTCAGCTTTTAAAGCTGTTAATGACACTTCAGCCTGTCATGGACTATGAGTTAGACTCAACCTTTGCCATGACTGATTTCCTGCAAGCATATCCAATAGTTTGTAGAGTTCTCCAGGTGTCCCAAATGAACCAGGTGGCAATAAACCAAATCCCCTTCAAAACAACAACACTGTTACCTATGATCCGTTGCAGGAGTTAGACTATATCCTCTGGATAAGCTTGCCTTGCCTCTAACCCACTTATGCTCTGGTTAGACCCGAATGGATACTACATTCCCCTTAGCACTCACCTTCACAGATAACCATATCACTTCCTTTGGATGTTTGTGCAAATGGCATTTTCCACTGAGACCTATTCTGACCCTTCCCATGCCTGTATTATTATATAATATACTCTACACTTTGTTGCTTTCTATTATTTGTTGTCTCTCCCCTACTAGAAAATAAAATCTGTGTATAACTTTTTGTTTAGTGCTATATCCTAAGACCTAGTGCTTGTCATATGGGAGAGGATTTCAGGAAATGCTTATTGAACCAATGAACGTAAGGAGGTCCCTGTTTTGAATGCCTGTGTTGCCCAACTCAGCAATGTATATTCTGATCCTAGTGCTTGCTCACACATTCCAACAGCATCAGCCATGAAAATCACTCGGTTGCTCTGTTTTTGCTATGCTTTGTCTCATCTGTGACAACAGATCAAGGAATTGGCACCTAAGATGTCATCACAATGGACAGCAATCTAAATATCTTTAAAAATTAAAAAAAAAAATTTTCCAATAATAGCTGGAGAGGTTTAGCTTCACTTATGGGTTAAATTTGTCTCCCAAATACATATATTGACATCCTAGCTTCCAGTACCTCAGAATACCATCTTATTTGAGGGTAGAGTTTTTTGAGGGGTGCTGAAATTTAAATGAGGTCACCAGGATAGGCTCTAATCTGAATGAGGACCTTACTGAAGGAGACAGTGGAGACACATAGAGAGACATACTCAGAGGGAAGATGATGTGAAGACACACGAGATGAAGACAGTCATGTGACTGGAGTGTTGTATTTATAAGTCAAGGAATGTCAGATAGCCAGCAAGGCCAGAAGCTGATATAGAACAGGAACCATTATTTCTTAGCACCAACAGAGATACATATAGGCCCCACCAACACTCTGCCTCCATAATTGTAATACAATACATTTCTTTTGTTTTCAGATACAGAGTGTTTGGTACTATGTGCTAAGAAGCTAACAAAGCTTCTACATTCTTTAGTGCATGGCTCAGAGTCTCTGGAAGCTTTTCTCCAGTTCCAGTCTTGGCCGCCTATCAGGAAGCTCAAGTAGTTCTCAGGTGCTCCCAAGTTAATCATTAGCAATTTCCAGGACTTAACGCTTTTTCACATAAAGTAGGGAACAGTAAGTTAGCTTTCACAGCAATTAACTGAAGTCTAGGGCTTGAGTCTCATTCCTAACGGTCTGATTTGAGTCACATGCTGAAATAACAAATCAGTGACAGCATGCAAGGAGACAGATTATGCCAAAGACATCTTGTTAGTCAAGGTCTGCCCCTTGAAAGGTACAGGGACGCGTACGAAAGCAGTGACTAGTGGTGCTACACACAGTCCTCAGCACTCAAGCTTGTTTACTGCAAACACCTGCTACTCTGACAGAAGCCTGTTTTTCTTCCTGACCCCAGAATAAGGGTGTGGCCCATGCATGAGGCAAATGAAAAATTCCAGCATCAATGCCCTCAGAAGCAACCTTCAAGGAATAGTTAGTAGGGAACTAACAAGTGAATAGCTCAACCACCTCTCTCTCCACCTGGGAAAACTCTGAGATATGCTTTGTAGATGTATCCAAGAGTTTCCATGGGTTTTTGAGCTCCAATTCCTCGTACTGGTTGAGTAAACGCTGTCTTAGTCTTTGTGTACTGGTATATCAAAATGTCAAAGACTGGGTTCTTATTAGCCATCAAATTTATTTCTCACAGTTCTAGGGGCTATAAGCCAAGGCACTAACACATTCAGAGTATGATGAAGGCACAGCCAGCCATCTTATCACTACATCCTCACATGGAGGAAGGGGGCTATGGAGCTCTCCAGTGCTTCTTTTACATATGCACTAAATTCCCCACTGAAGACTCCACCCTTATGACCTAATCATTTCCCCCAAACACTAATCACCTAATACCAATAAATAGGGAATCTGGATTTCAGCATTCGGGGTTACATATCCAGACTATAGTATATATCCTTTATTGACTTTCCTCCCTCCCTACCATACTTCCTCATTCCCTCACCACCAGTATTTCTCCTAAATTCTTAGTGCTGGATTGGGCTCCAGAGGTAACTAAACCAAGATTGTAAGGGAAAAAAAAATTGTAAGGGAAGATATTCTGAGTTCTACCAGGAAAGTGAAAGGTGAGTCTAAAAAAGCACTTCAATGTCAACCAAAAAGTATCCACCACAGTCAATTAAGGTTTCCTTGTTTTTAACTAATCGATAAGTCAGTTATCTGTTTCCCCAAACAGATTTGTTAAAACAGATAAGAGTTCATCATTACCTAGTAGACAGGATGCACATACTGTGTCTTTTTTTTTTATTCCTTCTCTTACCTGCTATGTTTCTGCAGGTCAAGTTCTTTCTCTACATTACATCTCAAGTCCCCACATGATGAAGACTTAAGTTCCCACTGAATTAACTTCTTGCGTCTAGAAGAGTAAGACCTCAAGAAAGCAAAGCATGGCCTAAGGTGAACCCGTCTTAAACCTCTTTCTGAGTGGGTTTGCTGCTTTAAATCATCAGATTGGCATGCTTAACACTATTCCCCATCACTTGATTCCAGAAGACAGCACTAGAATTCCAACGAGTTAGATCAAAGATCCAGGACAGAAAGACAAATTTGCTCAGGATCATTCTCTGCTGTCCAGAAGTCAGCTCTTCTTGTTTTAATAAACTACCTTTAAAAATACAATCTTTTTTCCTGGAGGAGCTCATGAATGGTTCCCCCACAATGAGGCCAGTGCTTCTTAACAGTCCATTCATATTAAGCGTTCCCTAACTGTTCCAGCATATCCCAGCTTCCCCAGATGACACAGAAACAATCCACAAGAAAATCTACCATGTCTGCAGCAGGCATAGGCGGTCCTTTGCAAGTACTGCAGGTTCGCATCCTTCCAGCTCTCCTTTGTTCTCTGAGTATAAGCAGATGTTAGGAATTCTTCTCATTATCTCAGGAAACTGTGTAATATTATTACGGTGTCAGACTATTAGAGGCAGCAAATGCTATACAACAACAGCCTTAATTGAGGCTTAGAGTTGAATTATAAGTATGAAACCTAGGGTGTTTGCAAATGCTTTCTGGAAACAGTTTAAAAAGATGTTTTCAATTGTTCAAACAGCTCTTACCCTGCCAAGATCAAGTAAAAGCTTAAGATATGGGCACAATAAACATATTTCTTAAGATTTTGATTTTTTTTCCAGCCAGAAACACAGCCAATGTGTGAGCCAGAAAGCCTCATCCATGCCACTTCCTGAACCATCTGAGGGAAAAATTAATGAAATGCTGCAAAAATTGAACTATGATCTATTATGATCTCACAGCCACAGAATTTCATTCTTTCTTTGAAGTTATTTTACTATAATATACTTGTGTGAGTCTGGGTTTGGCACTCTTCTATCCATAGGAACAGAGACCTGGGCGCATCTGGTGACTGAATCTCTGCAAGGAAGCTCTGACAAGAAGACCATCCATCAGTCTTAGCTGAAATGTTTGTTATCATACACGTGAGGTTATTGGTGCTGTAGTCCTATGACAAATTACAGCCTCAAGCATTTGGTAAAGGCACATTAAAAGGCAGGAAACTCCAGGTCGCTTAATACTAGTTCCAGGCATAAACTATTAAACCACAGTTTGACTCTCCTTTACTGGAGAGAGTAAAGGGGAACAGAAACCAAGCACTTTGAAAAGCACACTCTGAACAGAATCTGGAGGACATGGCATATTCTCCAGACTGAGTTATCCAACTCACTGTTTCCAAAGTCTGCTCCCAAGGAGTTGACTCCAGTGGGGGTTTGGGGTTGTTTTCAATGACTTGAAAGGGACAAGCATTACATGCCCTTTTTGTTACTTGTTAGTAGAAATGATCATAAACTAAATAGGGAGATCCAGAAGAATGAAGAAATTGTAGAACTACGTTAATATAGATCCTGGAACTCAGAATTTAATGTTAGTCTAGCACTGTTGTCTTTTGAAGGAAATTCATGTTGGAATGAGACTAGAAAGCTATTATTCTGCAATTTTTTCTGATTTCATGTGTCTTAGAAGGAGATGGATTTCAGGCAAAGAATAAATGTAAATTATCATGTATCTGCCTAGTAGAATCCAAAAACTATAAACTTGTCATGAAAAAATTATTTACCAAAATAAAACTACATTTCTTTGAAAACCTAAATATATCAGCTAAATATTACCTGCACAATTAGGTTACTCAACTCTATCTTTATCCTTAACAATTCTGTTTTAGTGTTGTATTCACTATACTAAATGAGATTCAGCTATCAGTATTTTCATTTTTTGCAATTACAACTTATGAATATAAACAGTATTTTAATATCAAGATAATCCTGGCAAGTAGAAGAAATCCAGTAAGTAGCAGAGGCCATATTTTTCTAATTATCTCCTGCCCTGTTAATTATATTTAGATTTTTGAATCTATCTTCAAAAAATTCTACTTAAGGAAAAAAAAACTGAAGCTGAGACCACATATCCAAAACAAAACACAACAGGCCAGGAAATATGATGACATCACACAAGAGTAATCATGAACATGGACATATTGCAGCCATCTGGGAAGTGAGCCAGCAGATGGAAGATATCTCTCTTTTTCTCTGCTATAACACTGACTTTCAAACAAATAAATAATTTTTTGAAAATTATCAATTTAAAAATTAGCCAGATTTCTCTTCTCTTCTCTTCTCTTCTCTTCTCTTCTCTTCTCTTCTCTTCTCTTCTCTTCTCTTCTCTTCTCTTCTCTTCTCTTCTCTTCTCTTCTCTTCTCTTCTCTTCTCTTCTCTTCTCTTCTCTTCTCTTCTCTTCTCTTCTCTTCTCTTCTCTTCCCTCCTATTCTATTTTGAGCCTGCCTGCAGTTATCTTTGTAAGGTTAGACCAAATGATTTCATGGGTCTTAGAAGGGCCTAATACCTGAAAGACAACCAAATCCACAAAACACACAATTGATAATATCCACCACAAGGCCATTTAGTTAAGCATCCTTTCAGCACACATCTGGCAAACCATTTTGATTCAGTCTATTAGAGACATTCTCCAAATGAATAAATCTCCAGATATTAATGGATAATGATGTTTACTTGATAATAAGCTCTAGTAGTACATATTTGCAGAAGATACTGAAAGGGTCTCATATACCTTCAAAGCATGCTTGTGAAGTATGAAGAGGAGCACTACAGAAACACTTTAGCCATAAAACAGAGAACGAAATTATTCTGAGTTAATATAGTACCAGTTTGCTTTGAACAGAGTGATAAACTTGTCAGCAAACCATTAGGAAAAAGCACTACTGAAATGAAACTTCAGCTCTAGCCATGTTATTATTTGAAAAATATTTGAAAGGCTGCCTAGAACCCAGAAAACTATGTTGGAATTTTTACATTACCACTCATAAGACTGCAAGAGAATCTACAAGAAGCAACCAGCCTTCAGCTAGCAGTGACCTATCATAGCAAGTCCCTAACAATGCTGTCTTGTTATTTTAGAGAACTAGCCCAATTAATGAAAGTATGAATTAGAAAATATTTTGTGGAATTATTTTATAGGAATATATGATTAAAATTATCAAAGTATGGCTGCCTAATTTAGTCAAATATAGTTTGTAATTAGTCTGTTATTTATATACAAAGCAATTAAACGAATGTCATTGGAAGAATCCTTTAAAAGTTGCCACTGGGGCATGTGTATATCTGTCTTACTCTCTTTCAAATAAACATAATAAATAATTTAAGCAAATACATGGAAGTTTCTCTTTTCAGGTAATCTCAATATTCCTCCTTGGAATCCAATTTTCTGCATTAATTTGCATAGAGTTCTGAGTATTGCTTTTGTTGTTGCTTTTGTTGTTACTTTTCCTTTGCATGTTTTGATAACAAAGCAAAAATCAGAATAAGTCCAGCCCACATCAGAATGATTCTAACTTTTTAATGACATCTGTATTGAACAGATTTTACCTTAGGAAACTGTGTCTTAGAGTAATCCACAAACACGGCTCTGAATAAAGGCCAAACAAAGAAAGTTGCAGGAAGAGGAGGATAAAACTGAGAAAAGGCAACAAAGAAAAAGAAGGAAAACAACAAAAGAATTCAAGTCAGAATTTAAAAACTAGATATGGAATGCTTCCCATTGGAACTGAGTCATCCATTCCAGACAAAGAGGACCCTAGTCTTCAAACATTTATATTGAAGGAACATTTACTAAGAAGCTAATATTCACCATGTATTATGCTTGTAATTTAGTAAATGGAACAAATACCAAAAGCAGTTTCCTTGTGGCTCCTGTCCCTAGCGAATCCACAGTTTAATGGGGAATATAAACAAAAACCAATGATAAGAATAATGCTAGCCTCTATACATGCCAAAATATCCCAAATTTCAGGGGATTAATGAAACAGATGATGAAACAATTAATGAAACAATTAATGAAAGAGAGGGAAGGAAAGTGGAGGAGAGGAAAGAAATCTACCCAATCAGGGAGAAAAAAAACCTCAGAAACAGAATTCTATATCCTGCTGGTTTTATTGGTGAATTCCACCAAATACTTATGGAAGAAATAATTCCAGTCTTGTACAAAGTCTTAAAGAATAGATGAGAAAGGAACAGTTCTTAGCTCTTATTATGAGAACAGTGTAATCCTAATAGCAAATTTAAACAAAATCATTATTAAAAAGGAGAATTATAAGAACATTATTTCCATTCTAGCTGGCTGGAAAGAGGAAAGAACTTTTCTCTAAGCATGGAGATGGTATATACCATATCTATATGTGTATATACATGTGGCTGAGTTTGGTTTGAGATTTTGTTAGAGAAGCAGGAGACTACCTCAACTTCCCTTTTTCCTAACAATGGATTCAAACTGAGGTCTTTCAGAAAGAACTTCATAGTTGTGCATACACAATAGTTTAGGCTAATTTATAAGACACAATACCTGCTTGTTTAATAGGTATATGGTATCAGTCTTTGCAAATGAACACTGTGGTTAGAAATGCTGGTCTCATACATTAATAGGCCACTATGCTTTTGTTATTTTATATCATGGAACATTAGACCATAGAGTCAGGTGTGAGCTGGATACCAGATTCTCCTTCAGAATAACTTTGGATGACATGGAGCTGCTCAGAGTAGGTATAGTAGCTTGGATTGCCTTGAAATCTGACTTGGAGAAAAAGATCCAGGTGTTTGTAGTTTGTTTGAGATGTAATCTCAAGAGGAGGGGAAAGTGAGAGGGGACAAAGAAGGAAGAAAAATAAGTAAAAAGGATTGTTAACTTGCACATTATCACAATGATTAATGCTGGAGACTCAGGGTACCGAAAGCACACAGCTCTGTTCCACAGAGGGACTAGAAAGCTGAGAGTTCTTCCACATTCTATGTCCAAGCATGCTTCTGAGACTAGAGTAAAACCTCAGGCAGATATAGATGCTTGAGGGAGGAAAGCTCTGGCATGTCTGGGAACTGTCTAGAGAAACTGACAATGACTTCCACATGGACTAAAGTAATCTGAGCAAGACCTGACCAATGGCCGAAAAGACTGGCATACTTGCTGCAGAAGAGCCTCCTGCCAGTACTGTGTGGTCCAGAATAGACAGGAGGTCACACCCATCTTCACCTGCTGTGTGGTGACCAGCATTGTGTTGGAAGGGATTGGGTGTTGGACCTTTAGACATGAGGGGATGGAAAAGAAGCAGCCATGAGCCTCTTAGCACCCTTTCCTTTCTGATGATATTCCTGAAGGATTTTGGAGACAAAGTCTGCCTTTTGGGTCCTAACCACCTCCAATGTTATTTCATAGTAAGAGCGATTCCATTAGGGTGCCAGAAATCCTTCTAAACTCTCACAAGTTCCATGACCTGGGGAGCCTGTGGCTCCACAAACCCCCAGGTTCTGGTTTCAAAGCTGCTTCCACACATCCAGGCCTGCAGGGTGAGAAGCACTAAAGAAACACACTTTTCCAGATAACACTTGTCATTTCATTGTGACAGTTAGTGGTACTCCCCATTTTTAAACAGAATGAGATGCCATCATTAAAAACTACAAAATTAAAGAAGTATGCTGGCAAGCACAGAAAGCTTTATCTGTCAGCTGAGGTCGAATTACTTAAATGAACATTCATTTCTCCATCATGAAGAACCGAGAATTGAATCACCCACAAATCACCATTTATTTCTCCCTCTGCACACACTGGTGGGCAGATAACCACCCTCTGCCTCCAACCAGTGCATTTTATTCATTTTTGGTTACATTCTTGTCACCCAGTTCAATATGGAGATTGAGGTCCTGGAATTAATCAATTTCAGTTGATATTTACTTGGCATTAATTTTGGAGGGAAGCAGATAAATATGAGCAGAATAGCCATTTTCTTTTTCCTGTGTGAGTTTGCGCCATCTATATTCTTTTCTTTTCCTTTGGTTTTTTGAAGGGAGGAAATTCACAATTTCTAAAGTCTGCCAGCATAAAGGAATAAGAATTTCACAGGAAAGATAAGAAGTGGGGTAGGGGAAGGAAGTGTGAGGGAAGTACGAGGGTAAGTCATTTAACAATCTCAAGGACAGGCCATGGAGGAAATGTGTGGTACTATTTCTACTGCAGGAACATCTTGGCTAGATGAAAAGTGGTTCCCACTTTGGCATGAAGGGTGCTGTTTGCAGCCAAAGACTTGAGACTTCTGCATGGGACCTAAAAAATTTGTCAGTGTTAGTAAAAAGACATTGTCTTATAATGGTTTGGTGCACTGTATGTTTGCATGTGTTATTCCTAGTCCTTGGTTAAAAAGAGTTTGTTACATGGAATGCATTATAGAGAACAGCCAAAAATAACATCTGTCTTGCAAATAATGACAACAATCTCATTTCATATCTCTTCTTCTTTGACAGCATCCTTTTTCTTTCTTTACTGAAAAATTACAGTTTTATGTAGTTTACAGAAATAACATTTAAACACTGTCTGTGATTTTAGTCTCAAATGGGATCTACTTAATAAAACACACAAGCAATTAGAGAACTTGGTTGTAATCACTTCTGAAACCACAGAAGGTTCACATCGACTGAGCTAGGCAGCTGCCTTCCCAGCCTCTCCCGTTTCAGAAGCTGAGCAGTAGAAATCACCACTGCCCACAATGTTTATACAGATCAGCTATACCTAGCAGTGCAGATGTTTTTGAACTTCATGCTGCTACTGCTTGGGCAGATTTCTTATTTCTAGAATGAAAATTATATGCACTTGGGATTAGAGTTTAGTAGACGCAGACGTTAAACATGTTTGGCAGCTTATCTCAGTGATCTTTTTAGGAAAAGAAGAATGATTAGGAAATAAATAGCACTTTTCTGTTTTTCATTTCATGTAGTAGAGAGAGGAGTTACCTATTTTGTTGTAGACTAAGCCCACCTACTTACTTTTTTTTAACCTGCTCAAATATGAACCTTTCTAAAGGTCCAAATGCGCTCATGTGAAGGTGGCTATTTTGGCAAGCATCTCATGAAAACCAGGCTAGGTTTGTTAGGATTTGTGTTGCTCTTGTGTCTCATTCCGTGCATCAGTTGTTTTCATCAGATGAGACTCTGTTATCTCACAGGGAGATGGCGTTCCCACTGTTACGACAGGGCTGGATGAGCTCATTTCATTGCCACAGTCATGAATGTGTTGTGGGAGATGATAGTCTCTGATTCCAATGCCCTTATCTATTGGTTGAATCATCTCTTTGATGCCAAGGGAGAGTTTATTTGGATACTGGTGGTCTGTGTTGGGCAATACTGAGGTGGCAGAATTGGAAGCAGTGTGGGACATGATGTGATAATGTAATGGAGGGGGTGATAGAGCTGGTGATGAAGCTGGTGGGAGTGGTAGTGGTCATCATGGTCTAAGAAGCAACAGTAGTGGTGGTGGTGGTGGAGAAGGTGGTAATGGGATGGGAATGCTAGGCTCAGTATTTGGAAGAAGTTCCACAGAAGAGGCACTGGAACCTGCTATAACTTCAAGTGCCATCCATAGATCAGTGGCATTGATTACCACCCAAGATTTTTGTTAGAAACATGAAAGCTCAGGCTCCATATCAGATCAACTGAATCAGAAACGTACTTGGATTTTGATGATAGTCTCAGATCATTTGGGTGACTATTAAAGGTCTAGAAGTACTGTTGTGAGGGAGAAAAATCTGCACACACCTGTCACTTTTGAGGCCCTGTATCCCTGCCATGTCTACTTCCCCAACAGAGTTTTAGGATGCACCTGCATTGAAGAGAAGGAATGTTAAGCTGACCAGTGGAAGGTTATTTGAACTTCACTCCAGGATCTAGAGTTAGCTTAAGAATTCATCTGAAAGAAAACTGTGCCACAAAATTCTAGATCCTCCAACACAATACATCTTCAATAAAAACTGTTACAGTGACTGAAGTTCTCACTGATCTTTTTTATTTTTCTTCTGAAGAAGAAGTCTAGAATTTCAGCTGAAATGAAACATTTAGGTGCTATATGGAGGCACTGATAGATTACATCTAACCTGACTAATAAATTAGTGTGCAGAGACTCTTGGGAATGAAGCACACTCCACACAGTCTCCAAATCCTCAAAGAGTTTACTATCTTCCTGGATATATAATGGCATTCATGTCATTATTCATGTTCATTCATACTGATATCTATACTCTCTCTCTCTCTCAAACACATGCACAGATGATCAACGCATTAGCAGAGATTCTTTGGGAGTCATATGAGTATTAATTGTATGAGACAAAGTTGGTTTATTCACACGTATTTTGGTTATGCATCACCATACACTGAAATATCCAGAAGACCTACATGTGCTATAGGAACAAGTGCTTAAAATTAAAATGCCAGTTAAGATACCCACATTCTACTTCAGAGTGACTGACTTCAACACTTGAATCTAGATCATGACTCCAGCTTTCTCTCCAGCAAACCCCAGGAAACAGGAGTAATAACTCAGAGTTCAGTTCATGCCACCCACACAGGAGACCTAGATTGAGTTTCCAGCTCCTGGCTACAGCGGATACAGGCATTGAGGGGAATGAACCACTGCACAGGAGCTCTTTCACAGTCACTATGTCCCTTAAATAATAAAATAAAAATTTCAAAGCAGCAGCCATTTTTACTCATAAGTCTATCATGTGGGGTAGGCTTTGTGAGGGTAGCTTGTCTCTGCTTCCCTGGGCATCAGCCAGGTTAGCCAAACTAAACATGGTTGGCAGAGCCATTTCCAACTGGGGCCATTAACCAAGGCCTTGCTCTTGTGTGGCTGCCTTTTTGTATGTGTGTCCTAGGGGTTGATATGTGTGTATAAATATACACAAACACACTGATGAGAGATGATAGATAGATAGACAGATAGATAGTCCTAGTGTGATAGTAGCTAGATAATCTCCAACTACTCTTATGAGAAATTTTGATCAGGGCTTCATTGATGTGCAAGGTAATTACAAATGGAAAGTGACATCTGTAACTTCAGAAGATAAATTATAGCAAGAGTTACAAGTTCAGCCCAGGCCTGTTGGGACCCAGACCCATGCTGTGAGGAAGCCCAAGCACAAGGGCACCTTTCAAGAGGAATCAAGGCCTTGGTTAATGGCCCCAGTTCCCACCTCCATCCTAAACATCTCATCACTTTGCCCAGTAAAAAGGCTAGTAAAAAGGCAAATATCTCTCAGAAAGAGACTACCAGCCTCTCCTGTCACACATTTTAATGGTGTTTCTTCATGTACCATGAGGAGTTCCTTCTACCAGTGGAGGAAATGGAGAGTGGGTGGGGAATGCTGGTGCAAATTCGAGTTCATCATGCTTAAAGATTATGTTAGGTGCCTGAGGAAATTAAAAGAGGTACAAAGAGGTGGGTGATGTCCTTCTGCCCCTTATTAGGTAAATGGAGAGTCTTCTGTAGCCTCTTTGCCATGTTGCTGGTGTTTGAAAGAGACATTTAATTTTTAGTCAATGACTTTCTGGGTGGATCTCAGAAACTGCCAAAAGGCATAGCTTCCTTTTTGTTCTTTAGAGGGAGACAGGGTCCATGACTTGTTATAAAAGAAAATAGAGAAAGAAAATAGTAGCATGTGGACTGGAAATAAGAAGAAACAGAGCACAGAAAATGGAAGAGAGTGAACAAGTGGGGGAGCAGGCATCTGGCTTACATTTAAATGGGATGAGTTTCCTATCTTTTAAAACAAATTCTACCAACTTTTCATGTATACAAGGAGACCACACAGTGTTTGTCATAAACTTCAACTAGGATATATTTCTGGAGTGCCCTACTACCGTCCTATTTCCACCCTCTCAAAGAAACAAAAACGAAGGCCCATTTGGGAGCCAGTGGTAGGCGGAATGAGTACGGAAGAATACCACCAAGTTAACAGAATCACGATCACAGCATTTAATTCCAGGCCAGTCAAGTGGCCAAGTCCCACAGAAAGCAAACTGGTACCCAATCTTTCAGCCACAAGTTAATGAGGAGCAGAGTCCTGAGTGGTGTGAAAACTATCTCCTCCTGGTGTACCTTCAACATGAACTGGAGCTAGGTAGAGACAATTTTAAGTGCACGTATTTATTTCAGTATCTAATTCTTAGTTGGTTCATTCATTTTATCCCCTCTCTCCACTCATAGTCTTTGCATACATTTTTTAACATAGACGCATCACATTACCAGTCAGCATCACTGTATCTGCTTTTCTTCTTGAGGGCGTTCAGACAGAAAACAGTCAGAAGCGTTCTGTGAGCTTAAACGTGGCCCTGTTCCCTGTGTTTGAGAGTATTGTATTTACCTTGCAGGAAGCATTTACCTGAAGCAAGTGGGATGATATTCTAGAGCCAGAGTCAGTTAGCCTCTCTGGGAGTGAATCAACTAGAAATCCTGGAAACCAGTGCACAGAGCCCCTCCAGGAGCACACAGGTAGGTGTGGCTGCTCACTCAGACTCCCTTTGTTGATTGGAACCAGTCAGACACTTATCAACTCGTTATTCAATTGCTTCATGTTGATGATTGGGCCAGGGTAGGAGAATTTACACCACAAAATTGGAAAACACTACAGACTTCCGCAGGGTTCCTTTGTTAAACAATGACCAGCATGGCAACAGAACCTAATAGCTTGTGATAGTACATTCACACAGGGTGGAAGATGTCGCAAGAATATATTTAAGCCAAACATTATCATCATCATTAAGCTTGAACACCATCATTACATTTAACATAAATCTCACCAAGTGAGTTACTAAAATTTCTGGAACTGAAAGGAGATGACTTATGGAGGCCCTTTCAAATGTGGTTCTTCTGACTAAATACAAGATGACAACTGTAACACGTTCCCAATTAGAACAACTGATCATCTCTAGATTGTAGCTTAAATAAACACTCAGACCCTATTACACATTCAATGCTGAAAATCTCAAAAGCAAGTTGAGGGCCCAGCGTGGTGGCCTAGCAGCTAAAGTCCTCACCTTGAACATGTGGGGATCCCAAATGTGCACTGGTTCTAACCCAGCAGGTCTGCTTCCCTTCCAGCTCCCTGCTTGTGGCCTGGGAAAGCAGTCGAGGATGGCTCAGAGCCTTAGGACTCTGCACCCATGTGAGAGACCAGGAGAAAGTTCCTGGCTCCTGGCTTCAGATCGGTACAGCACAAACCATTGTGGTCACTTGGGGAGTGAATCATTGAATGGAAGATCTTCCTCTCTGTCTCTCCTCCTCTCTGTATATCTGACTTTGCGATAAAAATAATACATCTTTTTTTAAAAAGCAAGTTGAAAATTTCATACCAAAACCATAGTAGGGGTCCTGGCCGGCCGACTGGCCAGTCAATCAACTAGCTGCCTGCTCTCAACCAAGAACCCAGGTTTTGATGTGCTGAGCTTCAAAAACCATCCTTGTGCACTTGGATAAAAAAAAAAAAAAAAAAAAAAAAAAAACAACCACAACCACAACCACAACAACAACAACAACAAAACACATTAGTAGGTATGAGGCACTAGGAAGACACAGAACCCCAATCTCACATTTAGATGTTTTCAGAGGAGTCCTTTATCCAACAGATATTTACTATGGAATTAGTATATATGAGTAACTGTGCTGTGAGAAATCTGAAGATGATTAGGAAGGGTCCCTGTCCAGGTGACACATGCATGAAATACTTGTAAGTCTCACAAGAACAACAACTTTCACATCTTCTGCACTTTACCTGCCACAAGGTGGAGTACAAAAACATGGAAGGCAGTCAAGAGTCAGGTTGCATGCAGCCTGGGAAACAAAATAGAGTCTAGAGAAGATAAAAGGAAATGGTTGATGCAGAGAAAGAGAACATTGAGGGGATGAGGAGGAAATCTCACTAAGTTAACACAGATCATGAAAAAGCTTAAATATGTGACATGAAAGCTGAACTCTCAAGTCAAACACAATTGCCAACACTTTTGTTCCCAAGTTCTTTGAATTGCTCCACTCAAGTCAGCCTCAAGGAGTATTAGATATTATCCTATGTAATGGAATATTTGGGAATGGGAAGAAGGCTCTGATTTCTTCAACATCTGCCACAATACAGAGCTATTACGGGGTGGGGTTGGGCATAGAGGTTCATCTGGAAATGCAAGCAATAAAAGGTTTTTATTATTATTATTATAACCACCATCCTAGAGATCTCTCTCTCTTTCAAAGAAAGACTCAGAAAGCCAAGAGAGATGCCATCCAATGGTTCACTCCCCTAAATGACCACAATACCCAGTGATGGGTTAGGCTGAAGCTGGGAGCCAGGACTCAACCCAAGGCTCCCATTTAGATATCAGGAACTCAACTGCTTGAGCCATCACCACTGCACTCTGGGGTGCGTTTTAGCAAGAAGCTGAAATTAAAAGCAGAGCTAAGACCTGAACCCAGGTTCTCTGATATTGGATGTAGTTATCATAAACAGAGTCTTGATTGCTAAGTCATATACCTGCCTCTCCAAATACCAAATATTCCATCCTGCCCTAGTAAAGCCATTACTGCCACTTCCTGGCTTTGGCATGACCCCTGATTTATGTGGCTAGGACTTCAAGGTATAGCAAATGAATTAATCTCAGTCTTACTCTTCAAGGAAAGCACAGTCCAATATATATTATATAAATAATATATAAACATACAGCACATAAACAACATGTAAATATGTCATTTAATAACTGTGACTGAACACTGCCATGTGACAAAAGTCAGGCCAAGTTCCCTACAGGCTTTCCATACACAATCTTGTGCAATCTGGTTGGGAAGATACATAAGAAATTCATTGCAGAACTATAATTCCCACAATAACAGATGTGTTCCAGATACATGCTATAACCCCAAGTAGGCAATGATCACCTACACTACAGCCTAGGAAAAAGTCAAAGTTTCATATGACATGAGCAGTGTGAAAAAGGGCATGAAGAAGGGACGACAAAGAGCTTCCCATGGTCAAAATCAGATGACACAATGGCCTGATTTCAAGTCATGGGAATCACAGGAGCAAAACGGAAAAAGCATGTTGCCAGCATGTCAAGTTTAGGAGACTACAATAACACCTATGAGGCAATGAGTCTTGAGTTTCAGACTTGGTATTGTTACTGAACAGTTTCATGATCATAGACAAGTCAATGAAATTGCATAGATCTCAGTTTCTTTGTCTATAAAGTGGGCATGTTGGACTTGGCTATTTTCTCACTAGACATTTATTCTGCTCATCTTCCACACCAGCGTACCTTCTGGCTGAAGGAAGCCAACACACTCAGCTAAGAAACCTGCCTCCTGGAGACTGCAGCAGCTGCCCCAGTCTGACTCACAATCTCTGTATTTCTAATGACCTTGCTGTCAGTGAAGCCTTCATTCAACAGTCACATCTATGCCTCTGTCACATACAACCTATTTCAACCTCAAACTTGAACTACTCCCTAGGAGGATGCACCTCTATTACGCAACACATATCAGAAACAGCATAGGGGTACCGAAAACTCTGTCCTTAACACAAACACGACAAAAAGTGAGACTAAGCAAAAATCATTTGTCTGGGACGGATAGTCAAAAGATGACAGTGAGAAAGCCCTGTTGAAAGGTTTCAAATAGTTGAGGATTGTAAATTTTATGATTTCTCAGATTCCTTTTAAATCCACGGATTCTAAAATCAGGTTATTTTAGCTATGTAGTTACAAGCCTACACAGATTAAGGTCACAGGATTAATAATTCAGATGGAGAAAGAAGAGGTTAGAATATAAGGTCCCACCCTGCATCAGCTAGATTCAGAAGTATCAGATACTTTGACAGTTCAAAAAATACATAAGAACGTGACTACATATGCAATGCTGATATCCCAATTCTTCTTAGCACTTACTCCTGGATCACAAAGTGTGAAGTAGAGGTGAGACATAAACTACATACAGTAAAAATAAAAATAGGAGCACCACTCACGTAACACATGGCCACACGGTCAGGGCTTCTTAGACACTTCAGTAAGCACACACCCTCAGGGCATTGCTCACATAAGGAGGATTTCTTCGCCAAGGGGGGGAAAAAACTATGGGTTTGTAAGTACCAGATTTTTGACAATGTATTCAAGAACGGGTCCAGATTGCTGAGGTCTGCGTACAATCCTTAGTGAGTACAATTCTACAGGCTGCAAATTTTCTAGTGTTATAAACTAACTGAGAAGTGCTGTCTGACACAATACCCTAGTGGAGTGTTTGTTTTAGTAGTCAGGGCCTCTGAGTAGAGATGCACAGAATGTTCATCGCGTTTCCCTGTTAGTTCAGATATTGGTTGAGGGTGGCAGGAGAAAGGATGGCAGTCAGAGAGAGAGAGAGAATCCCAGAATACGAATCCACACAAAAAAAAAAAAAAAAAGAAAGAAAGAAAGAAAAGAAAGAAAAGGAAAAGAAAAAAACACACATTTTTATTTTGATGAACAATTATACTATTTCTTTACTCACTTGTTCATATCTGGGTAATTGTTTCCTACTTCTCTGTATTATTATTTTCTGTTACGTTGCTCCATGTTTTTTAGCTTATGTTTCTAAAAGGTATTCAGTGTCTTAATTTCAAAGATTAGTTACTTTCCGTCCTTCTTATTTTTCCTAATAAGTGCAGTTATGATCAAAATATTTTTCCAAGTACTGTCTTGGCCATATCACTGGTTTTTAACATGTTGTACTTTCTAAATCATTACTTATTTCCTTTTTTAACAAAGTGTTACAGAAAAATGGGGTGCTTTTTTCCGATTTCAAGAAATATATTTGGTTTTGGTTTTTGTTGTTTCTTTCTTCCTAATAATGTTAACACTTAATAATCAGTAAGCACAGACTAAATAATCTTCTTGAAAAGAAAAGATCTGTTAAAAGGGCTGGCATTGTGGAATAGTAAGTTAACCCATTGTCTGTAAGTGTTGGTTCAAGTCCTGGTTGCTCTATTTGTGATCCAATTCCCTGGCAATGAGTCTGGGAAAGCAGCAGATGGATGGTCTGAGTAATTGGGTTCCTGCCCAAGTGGGAGATTTAGATGGCATTCTAGTCTCCTAAATTCAGGTTGGTCCAGGATAGGCCCTTGTGGTCATTTGGGGAATGAAACAGAAAACAGAAGATCTCTCTGTAACTCTGCCTTTCACATAAATAAATAATTTTTAATCCAATAAGATTTTCTAACAGGATTGATTCTTTCTGAATATCTAATGTGGATTTTAAAAAACATTTTGTTTATTTGCTACATATAACATCAGATTTATATATCGTGTTGTTCAAATTCTTCATATTAGAGGTGAGGAAGCTTGTTTCTGCCAAGGGCCATTTGAATATTTATAGGATTTGCTGCCTATTCAAAATCATCCTCTTAAAAAATAGCCTGCTATGCATCTAATGGATTTTGAATCTCACCTGTGGCTGCCTTGGCAGAGCCAAGTCAAATGATTTCATGAGCCTTATGTGGCCTGCTGACTGAAACTTCCCAATCTTTGCTTTATATGATTGTTTACTTTAGTCTTTTATTTATTTATTTTATTTACTTTTATTTATTGGCTTCCCAAATATGTGTGATTTGAGTTACCATTTATCCTTATATTTCCCATTTGCTTTTGCTTCATATATTTAGAAGCTATGTTGTCAGAATCATAAAGATTTGACTGATGTACTTTTCTACCACTCTGAAACATTCATCTTTTTCCTTTTAATAATATTTTCCTTGAGTTCCATTTTGTCAGATATTAGTATTGCCAAATTTGTTCTATTTTGGTTAGTATTTTCTTTTTATATATTTTTTCCCATTCCTTTCATTTCAATCTTTTTGTGGCTTCAGCCTGCTTGGTGGAGAGAGCAGGATACACTGTTCTGGGCAGTGTGACCTCTTGCCTGACTGCTATCCTTTAGGGGAGGAACAGAATGTGCTACCTCAGGGCAGGCCCTCAGTCAGTATCCTGACAGGGACCCTATTGGTTCAGCTGGGTGTCATGGCCACCAAGGGCCCACCCAGCTTCTCCTTGCTGATAGTTTCCTAGAGACAGACACATTGGCTGCTCAATGTGTGGGCAAAGGAGAAGAAAAAAAGAACAGAGGAAAATGAATAACAGACCTAGAAGCTTCCGTGAAGAACCCCAACACATCACCCCTAACAGCTGCCTGAAAGGGCTTGTTGGCAATTTCTCGAAGCCACCAAACTCTGGCTGGAAGCATCCTTGGAGCCCTGCCCATTCCTGCAGAAGTTCTCTCCTGCTTGAATTTGGGATTTTGAAATCCTTCTTCAGTCTTGTTTCATTTTTCTAAAGTCCACAATTTATTCGTTTGTTGTTTTGCAGCATGTCACATCTAGAGATTTTGTGGGGGAGAGACAATTTGTAAGAATTTCCACATTTGTTCTGTCTTTTCAATTGCTTCTTTAGGCCAGATTACCAAAAATGGGGTTCTGGGGCAAAACATTTATGAACATTTTTAGAGACCTTGATATCCATTGCCAAATTGCTTTCTGGATGGATTATAATAATTTACAACAGCAATTTCTTCATTGGAAATTTTGCTCATTGTTTAGAGTAGAGATAGAAGATATATATTAAGTAATCTGACAGTTAAAGTCTTTTTAAAAAGCTTTACAAATTATAATCGACATGCAATAAACTTTACATACTTAAAGTACACAATTCAACTAGTTTTGCTGTATGTGTATACTTGTAAACCCATCACTACATTCAAGAGAGCAAATCGTCCAAATCCCCTAAAGTTTCCTTATATCTTGTTACAGTTCATCTCTCCCACCACTGCCTGCCTCATTCCCTGATTTCCAAGTAGCAATGGATGGGGTTTCTGTCACAATCACTTGGTACTTTCCAGAATTTCATATAAATGGAGTCACATAATATGCATATCTTCTCCTCTGGCCCTTCATTCATCCTAATCATTTTGATATGTGCCCATGTTTTTTTTCTCCAAGT
Source organism: Ochotona curzoniae (assembly GCF_017591425.1). Taxonomy (NCBI): domain Eukaryota; kingdom Metazoa; phylum Chordata; class Mammalia; order Lagomorpha; family Ochotonidae; genus Ochotona; species Ochotona curzoniae. The sequence goes on along the minus strand of NW_024465582.1, from coordinate 17,330,873 downwards.
GTCATATCATTTACTTCTGCCAACTGCTAAACAGTATTCCATAGTAAGGATATTGCACGACTTGTCTATCAACTCATTTGTTTCTGCTTGTATTGATTTTATTTAAAAAAGAAAAATACTGCGGTGAAAAAACAAAACAAAATTTATCACCTTAATACTTTAAAAATAACTTATTTATTTAGAATGGAGAGAGAGAGAAGAATATCTCATAAATGCCAGAACAGCTGGGTCTGAGGCAGGCCAGAGCAATGAGCCTGAACTCCTGTCAGCTCTACCATGCGTGTGGCAAGGGCCCAAGTACTTGGGCATCTTTTTTGCTGCCTTCCCATGGATATTAGCACATATCTGAACTAAAAGATAAATAGCTGGTATTTAAACTGCGTATCTCTGATATGAGATGACAGAGCTGCATGGGCAGTTAAATGTGCTCTACAACATCAGACCCCTTAGCTACACTTTTAAGTGTGTAGTTCAACATTGTTAATTATAATCCCACTGTTATGAAACAGATATCCCGAACAATGCCATCTTGCAAAGTTGCAATGCTATATCTATTATATAATTTATATTTTGCTTCTACATCTTATCCCCTATAACCATCATTCTATTTCAATTTCTATGAATTGGACTACTTTATATACTTAAGTGGAATCATACAGTGTTTGTAATTTTTTGACTGGCTCATTCCATTCAACACAATGTTGTTAAGGTTTTCTTTTTACAAAAAGGACTTCCTTCCTTCCCAAGGCTGAGTAATATTTTGATGTGTGCATTTATATACATATATAATACAGATAAAATATATATACTATGTATAAAATAAATGATACATATTAAATAGATGTCATTTGATTTTGTTTATTAAGTTATCTGCCAAAAGACATTTAGGTTGTTTTACCTCTTGACTATTGTACATAACGTGCCAACAAATGTGGGTGTTGAAATATCTCTTCAAGACTCTTTGCTGATTCTTTTCAATATATATCCAGAAGTAAAATTGATGGATCATATGACAGTTCTATTTTTACTCCTATGAGTAGTACCTATACTGATTTTTTAAAATAATTGTACCATTTCACAATCAGACCAACAATGCACAAGTGCTTAGGTCTCTCTACATTCTCAGAAACACTTGTTTTATCTCTTTATGACAGTCACTCTAGAGGGAATGAGATGATATCGCACTGTAATTTATTCCTCCAATTAATAGTGATGCTGAGCCATCACTAATGATGGTCATATGCTTTGTGACCCTCTGGATATCATGTTTGGACAAAAGTCTATCTAATTCCCTTTACCAGAATGGAGTGAGTTTTTTTTAAGCAAAAAAAAAAAGTAATGTAAACACAGAAAATTTATCAGAATAGACAAAGAACATCTATATGCCTGGTTAAAATATTTTGCTTGATTTGTTTTATATTTATGTCCTCACTTTAAACATATATTTTCATTAACTATTTCACTAACTTTCACATTCTTTAAGTTCCCATTCCCAAATACTTCATTGATGTCTTCCAAGAAAAAGGTCATTCTCCTATACAACTATCATATACATCATCATGAATTATCATATACATCATCATGATTCTATTTTCTCCTCTGCTTTGGGTTTTAGCTATAAATTTTTATTTTGTTATTTTAGTGTCTGGTTTTGGATTACCGTACACATTCCTGATTGTATACATTCTTGATTATAGCCACCAGGATCCATTTAATGTACTTACTTTATTTTTTTTAAATGCATATTTGAAAAGAACTTTGGGAGAAGGAAATCTTCCTCCATTGGTTTGCTCTTCAAATGGATGCAAAAGCCAGAAACAGGTCAAAAACAGCCAGGAACCAAGAAATGCATTCTAGTCTCCCCTCCCGGTGACTGGGGTCCACGGCCTCAGGCATTTTCCACCATTCTGCCAGGTGCATTACCAGGAAGTTGAACTAGAAGTAGAGCAATCTGGATTCAAGCCAGTGCTCCACATATCACAATGCTGGCCCCAGGGACTTTCTAGTGATAATCCTTAACCTCCTATATATCTAAAACGTGCATTTTCATTTTTGAAATATATTCTCACTGGCTATCAAATTCTGGTTGACATTTTTTTTTTTTTATCTTTCAATACTTGTGCATTACACTGTGTTCTGGCTTACACTGTTTCTGAAAAGCAACCGGTGCTATCCTCATCTTTGCTACTCCCTGTTTAAAGTGTCTCTTTTCTCTGGCGATATTCATGACTTTTCTCTTTATCAGTGACTTGATCATTTAATTCCAATGTGCTTTGCTGTGACTATCTTCAAAGTTCTTGGCTTTCTTTCCATCTATCATGAAATGCTGGTGGAATAACAATGTTTGTATTCTTGCGCACGGGCCATGCTAATCTTCTCTGTATTGCTCCAATTTTAGCATATGTACTGCCAAAGTGAGCACAATGTTTGTATTATAATACCTACATTGTATTCGTTTCCTGTAGATGTCATAAAGAATCGCCAATGACTTAAAACAGAAATTCATTCATTCTCTCACAGTTATAGAGATTACAAGGCCAAAATTAAGATGTTAGCACGACTGCATTTCCTTTGAAACCTTTAGCTTCTAGTGTTCCCCAATCTTCCTTGGCTTACAACACCAGATTGAACCTCTTCCTGTGCTTTTACATGGCCATATTCTCCGAGTCTGCAATTTTCATGGTGTTCTCCTTTGTCTCTCTTCTCCTCTCTCATAAGGACATGAATGTTAGTAATAAACACAAATATCCAATTTCCAAATCACATTACATTCAGAGGGATCACAGATTAAGGCTTCAACATACGTTTTGGCGAGAAATGATTCAACCATAATATCTTTGAATGTTACTTTACATTACTAAAGGAATTTTGTAGATATGATTAAGTTAAGATTATCCTGACTTGCCTTAAGTGAGTCAAGTGAAATCACAAAAGTGCTTATTACAGCAAGACAGGCAGGGTAGAATCACAGAAAACATGACAATGGAAGAAGCACTGGAAACAGGACAGACACAAGCCACAGAATGTACACAGCCTCTAAAAGATAAAACAGGTAAGCAATGCATCCTCTTCTACAACTTTCAGAAGCAATACAGCACTCTGAGTTTAGCTCATTTCAGACTCATTTCAAACTCTTGACCTTCACAAATAAGACATGTATTGCTTGAAGCCACTAAGTTTGTAGTAACTTGTAGAAACATGCATGCACTGGGATCCCATATGGGCACCAGTTCATATCCCAGCTGCTCCACTTCCCATCCAGCTACCTGCTTGTGGCCCAGGAAAGCAGCAGAGGATGGCCCAAAACCTTGGGACCCTGTACCCATGTGGAAGACCAGGAAGAAGCTCCTTGCTCCTGTCTTTCAGTTCTGCTCTGACCACTGTGGCCACTAAAGAAGTGAACCAGTGGATGGAAGATCTTTCTCTGACTCTACTTCTCTCTGTAAATCTTTCAATAAAAATAAACAAATCTTTAAAAGAAACAATACAAAATTAATATATATGGGTTTATAGCTTTCATCAGGTATAACATTTTTTGCAGTTACTCCGCCTTCAAGTATTTTTGTTTTTTCTGCTTTGCCTTCAGCAACTCCAATTACATATATACTGAGACTTTTGAAGCTGCCCTATATCTCATCATTCTTTTCTCTGTGCTTCATTCTTGAGAGTTTCAAATTCACTGAGCTTTCCTTCTGAAATAGTTAATCTGCCATTAATCTTATCTACTGTATTTTTCATGTGTGACTTCTAGCTTTCACAAACTATTTAAAATATATATATATATACATATTTCACATATTATATCTATCTTTTTTATTTCAGGTAGAGGGCTCTATAATTCTTTCATTTCATCTTGGCCAATGCAAAGCAAAGTTTTTAGTGTTATAAGCCTCTTATTTTTCTAAGCAACTCCACTACTCAACACAGATTAAAGATAAAGCTCCTATGATTTTAAAGTGAGGTAAAAGGAAAGTCTGCTAATACAGTCCCTCTAGGAAGCTCTCTGCTGCAAGAATTCAGATATTTGACATTCCTCCCGTGGGTACTTAAGACTCACAGAGCCTAATTTGAAAATCACATCTAGTCAGTCTCCTCCTGTTTTAGTTGGTGAAACTAAGACTCAGATTGGCTATGTCACTTGTTCATAATCACACAGCTAAAACCTGGATGAAACATCATGATGAATGTACCTAAGCGAAGACCTCAAGTGAAGAATGGTAGTACCTGCTACTATATCTGATCTTACAGTTTTGTATTTCCAAAGCTCTGTGACACTGACAGAAGAGGGAAAGACTGAGAGTTTATATAAAAAGATCCTTGCACCAGAGGATCACAGTTACCTCTTCCTTGATCCTTCAGGTTCACTTCCTGAAGCTCCAGCTCATAAGGAAGGACCTTGTGTCCAAAGTCGGTTCACAGACCTCTGGCAAAGACCAAGTTTGCGTGAATGCGTCAGAACAGAACCCAGATCCCTGAGTCCCAGGCAAGTGTTCTGTCTACTACACCCCATCACCTCCTATTCACCGGTAAAATTCTAAGATCCAGTGAAATGGTATTCTTTGTTAACCAATAAATATTTTAAAAGATATTCACCCAGAATAGCATGTTTGTGATTGTTGGCAAATTTTCCTGCAAACGCAGAAGAAGGTCTCAATTGCTCACTAAAACAGCACAGATTTCATTTTGCCTTGAACTTTTTGCAGTAAAATACGGTGTGATGGTGTTCAACAAGCAAGCCAAAGGAAGGCAGCTGATCAGGAATGAAGCCTTGGGCCCTCACTGAAAACAACAGGAAGTACATCTACTTGACATACTAGATGGTCTGGATCTACCACCTAGTTAATCTTAAAATCACTGATTTCCTCAGTAGTCATAAAACCTGTCACTGCTTGCTTCCCAGAGAACTGAGGAGCTACAACCATATTTAGAAACAATTTGTAAATTGTCCAGGGTTCCTTGAAAATATAATGATACATAAACATGCGGTATTACTATTATATTAACCATACTTACATATGTAAGCATGCTAGTCATCATTAAACATTAACAAAATTTTCTGATGTGGAATCATCCACGGAACTCTTTAGTGTCTCTTCCAATTAATCTTTCAAATGATAGAAGAGTTAATTACTTGAATCTTGTCCTATTACAATTCACTACAGCCAAACTTGGAAGGCATTTGGAACACTTTCCATATCAGTAAGAACAGAGACAACGTCATAACAACATAGTGATATTCATACCACACTCCATTACAGTATGTTCTCAGAGGCAACACCAATATGAAGAGTTAAGTATCCTCCTTGAGGACTCCATCTTGTCACTTTGTCCAGTTCTAATGAGAAATTTATATGAGGTGGACTCATTTTTTTGTGCTTTAATTGTAATTTTTAAACTATACTGTGAGCTTACAGGATCTGAGAAATAAACCAGCAGATGGAAGATATTTCGGTGTGTCTCTCACACTCTTTCTTGTAAGCTCTGATTTCCAAATAAATAAATAAATCTTAAACAAACAAACAAGCAAACAAAACCAGAGTTCCTAACCCCTAGGTCAGAACTGTGGTTTCAGGTCACCACTGGGGGAGCAAAAGGTAACCCTGGTGCCTGACAAGGCTGTGCATAGAAAGCACAGAAGACACGAAAAGGTTGCACAACATTGGGCTCTTCCCGACATTTCTCTCTCTCTCTCTCTCTCTCTCTCTCTCTCTCTCTCTCTCTCTCTCTCTTTCTCTGGGTGTGCGTGTGTGTGTCTGTGCTCCCTTTCCTCCAGCGCGTCCCTTTCATGGCAGCTCCGTGTCAACCTGACAAACCAATTGCGAGACTCACTTCCTCTTCTGCACAAACACTTCTCCCTGTGGGACAGCCTTTGGGCAGAAGCATTGGCACAAGATGGCGGCACCGTCTGTGCCTGTGAAGAGCTGAGGAGCTGGAGAAGCACCTGGCTCCATGGCTTGTCAGTGGCCCCCGGCAAGCCTCAGACACAACCCAGGCCTGTCCATTCCTGTTCCACTCGCTCCCCTCCTCGCCCCTCTCCAAGGCCTCCTGCTGGCCTGGAAATGGTGCCTCTGGGGACTGAGGTCAGCCAAACAATCACTGAGAATGCGTATTAAGATGATACTTTGACAGCACTTTGTAGAAATTGTTCCCTCATTTCCTGGTCACGACAGAGCGTCCCAAGGCCCCTCTCAGCCAGGATGGGTGTTCACAAACCTTCACCTGACCTCCTGGCAGGCAGTGGGGCTTTTTCTGCCAAAGGCCGTTTGGCTATATATACTACCACTCTGGGGCCATACAAAACTATCAACCTAAAAATTAGCCTGCTGTAGATTTATTGTCTTCTGAGTCTTGCCTGTGGTTGGTTACCTTGGCAGGACCCGACCAAATGATTTCACAGTCCTTATACTACCCCAGGTCATGTGTTCCATAACCTTGTTAGGGGAGATAGTGGGATAAAGTCTGAGGAGGAGGATGGAACACAGCTCCCAGAGAAAACCTGAGAAAATCATACTGCCCCCAAAGAAAATAACTGATTCAAAAACCCAGAGTAAAACCCAAGTCTTTACCCTACTCTGTCAGCCCCATTAGCTACCAGAAGGAGCACTTCTAATAAACATCCAGAAAAACAATCATTTCGCTTCTAAACTGCCTATACAGTGAGTTTGAAATAAATTTTAAAGGTCATTTATAGCAACTGGCATTGTGAAGTATACCAGTTAGTGGAAACTCCAGGAATAAGCCTTGGCTGTGCTAATGCCTCACGGGGCCTCTTTTGCTTGTCTTTTTCAACAAACATTTATTGCAAGCCTGCAAAAGCTAAAGAAGCATAGTCAACCATGCTCTGGCTCTGAAAACTTCTGGCTCAAAAAAACAAAAACAAAAAACAAAAAATCCTGTATTATCCTCTATGCTCTCATTTCACTAAACAACTAAGCAAAACAGTGGTCACGGCCAATTTCAGTATGCATAGATTATTCTCTCAAGGAAAAAAACACAAAATATTTGAAGACAGTTAGATGGTCCACAAGATCCCATGCTCTGAGACAATATTGTGCTACATCTGTTTTAGCTAAAAGGAGTTAGGACCCTCACAGACAAGCCATCCAGTAAGTGCAGGCAACCACAGGTTGTCATTTTTTCAACCAAAGCTAGAGACATCCTAAGACATGGGTGCTGATGAGCAGCACAAGCCAGAAGAACTCTTTGGAAGATACTTTTTTTCATTTCTGAGAATTCAAGGATGTATAGACCTGAGCCCTTTTGGAAATGACCGAATGACTACTCCACATAGTAGCAAACATTCAACCAAGAAGCTCTACACTTCTAAGGATGAAAAACAATGCCAGCATGATACCTATTCTTGCCTCTCGGGAAGCAGAATGATTTTTAAATGTTTATATGTGTGTAGATCTGATTGAGTTTGTCTACCTTTCTCCCATCTTTCAGTGCACAACTTGCCATTGCTTAAAATTCACCCATGGCTTTCTACTGATTTTATTCTTAACAATAAAAATATTCATTCTGTTTGTTCCAGTGACACTGACCTTCTTTTAGTTCTTTAGCAACTCTATGACTCTCACAATCCACAGAGCCACTCCACAGGCTGTTTCAATTGCTGGAATGATCTACACTCTCCCCTTCATCTAAATCATTTAATTCCTCTCTGAAGACTAAGTGTATCACCAAACCACAGATGTAACAAAGGACCAAAGCACGAAAAACAGTCTAAGTATGGGAAATATCTAACCCAGCTGTCTAAAGATTCCGTGTTTGAATTACAGCTATACTTTCAGAATGTCAGTACCCTAAATCCTATTGTTACGTGCTCCTGTATGATTTTTAAAAATGTATTCATATTGTCTGTTTTCTAGATGATTACTTCTAAATGCATAAGGACAAGAACTGTGTTCAATTTCTGCTCACTACAGAAAACCCTGTGTGTTTCTCTAAACACAGGATATCCTTGATATACAGTAAAATAAATGAAGAAATAATCGCTAAATGAATGAATGATGCTGTCTTCCCCCACCCCCCAACCACATACTAAAATGTCACCTCCAGCAAGAGCCCTTTCCCTGAAAAATGTGACAATTTCCACTTGAGGCCCATTTTTTGGCTAAGACAACAGGTCCAGTAAGTTCCAGAGAGTGTCACAGTAGCTGCCCTCTAACAGTGATGGATAGGGAGTCAGAGAAAAAACAAATTCTTTGTCATTTGAATGGGATAACTCTAAAGCAGTGGGTTTCTCAGTCCTGAAAAATTTTCCCATCAGGAAACATTTGGCAATGTTTGGAGACTTTGGGGATTGTCATAGCATGTAGGGGAAGCGGACAGGGCTCTCCAAGCTGCATGTCAGGGATACAGGCCAGGTTTGTAAAATATCCAACAGCACACATGCAGTTCTTCGGCAACAAATAATCATCCAGACCAAAATTCTCATACCGCTAAAGTTCTAAGGTGTGTGGTCTACACAGTCTCCCACAATGTCCCCACAGAACAGAGCTTCAGGTACCCACAGTGGTAACTGGTTTAGTAACACATCATTTATAGACGTCCTTCATGTACCTGCCTCACACCACCACTCCACAATTGATCTTTTCTCGGATCATCTACCAAATAAAACATTTGCCCTCAAGTTCTCATTTCAGATCCTGCTTCTGTAGAAAACCAAACCACAAACTTAAGGCACACAAACCTTATGTACCTCAGCAACCTGTCTCTTCCCATGTTTGTTTATGCAATAAAGCCACAGGAGCTGGCCTGGGAAACCCTAGCAATAAAAAGGGATGCTGGCATCTGAGCCTGGCAGCAGCTGTGCTGTAGCTCTTACAGAAAGGCTGTGCCATCTGATAAACTGCCTTGTGGAATGGGAGCCCCTTTCCCATGGAAATTTCTGGAGAGTCATTCCATTTGGAATAGTTACCTGTTTCATTCAGTGGAAGGAAGAAAAAATGTGGGGACCTGAAACGAGGGACCTGGTTCCAATCCTGCTTCTACTACTAATTAGATTTCTCCCATGACCAACTTCTCCCAAACTTTAAAAAGTTCCTAGAAATGCATGTGTGTGAAAAAAAATTTACATGGATTTTAATTTTTTTGTAACAGAATTAACTTAATTTTAATTTCATTTTCCACAAACTTCTTGACCCTCCTACTGTACTGTTTCCACCAACTTTAGGATGTTTGTAGATGCTTAGTGAGAACTCTTCAAATCCTAGCATTCCAAAAATGTGAGGACAGACCAGTCACCTTTCATGTCCCCTGCTCTGTGATCCAAGCCTTGGTTTCCTGCTCAGAGGCCTCCAGCTGCCCCCTGGAATCCTCCCACCCAACACGATCAACCCACAACAGGATCCAGTTGGCAGACCTCTTGCCCTCTTCTGCTAACACTTACATGATCCACACACATGCAGTTCAGCTCAGTTATGAAAATTCAGCACATCTCTTGGCTTTCCTTTCCTAGAGGCAAACCAAGGCATAAAGAAGTTTGCTCACTTTTTCAAGGTTGCAAGTTGCAAAACTCAAGGTTGCAAAGTTGCAAAAGTAAAAGTTTGAACAAGGGCACAAATATGCCTCAGCCAGCACTGGCAATTTACTGGGTATAAGATCTCAAGTGCAAAGGAAAAACCATTTAACCCTTTCTCCTATTCAACCAAAAAATAAGTAGCAATCACATGTGGCAAGTAGAATTATCAAGTGTAAGTTGTATAGGCACCAATTTTGAAAGAATTAAAAAACAATTCAAAATTAGAGCACAGAAGTCCATATCCTTTGCAATCCACACTTCACGTAAATAATTGGTTTCTTGATGGCTCCAAAGGCATTTTAAGGGGCAAAAATAACAAAAATGACTGACATTGGTTTACTCCCTGCCATTTGTAGTTTCAGTTTTCAAAAGGTTTATATAGCATTCGAAAGATCTGGGTGTGTAATTTCAGTGAGGATATAAGCATCAAGTGAAAGAGAATTTGGAAAAACAAACCGTACTTTTCTCAGTGAGAACGTAAGCTTGTTTGTCCACCTTCCACTTATATTTGACAAAAATAGCAATTATTATAGAATAATAAAAAGTGGGGCCCACCTTTTAGGTGGGTGCTGGCTCCGTGAATCCCGGGGTGGGGAATCTGGTGGGGCTTGGGTCTCCTGGTCTGGGTCCCAGGGCCTGCATAATAGGTGGGTGTCGGAATCGTGATCTCCAGGGGTGAAGGATCTGGCGATGCTTGGGACACCCGGTCCAGCTTCTTGGACTCGCCAGCAAGAACATGTCCCACTTAATGAAAAAGGCAGAGCAGAGGACACAGGCCCTGCTATAAAAGGAGAATAAGGCAGCACATTTAGTGCTGTAGCAGAAGAACAGAACTAACTGCACAACAACCCCAAACAAATGATGACAGCAAATAATCTCAGTGAATGGAGCCAATGGACATTGGAAGGGTGACATCATTCTTGGATTGGTGAAATCGGCAGCATTTCAGAACTATCCAAACCACTTGGACAGAACCCTGAGAATATGTACATTGAGACTGTGGGTCGACATGAGCTGATGGTTCCTCATCCCTGGGTACTGGAATGTGCGGAAAGTCATGAGTGCTATTCCCCTTTGTTTCTCCCCTTACCCCAGCAACTATAAGAAGAAATAGCAAATTTGGAAGCAACAAATTCACCCAATTTTCCCTAAACCTTGATCATGCCCACCCTGATCAACCATGTAATCATTATTTTAAAAAATAATAAATTATAAAAAAAGAAAAAATTATACAAGTAGACAAATGTCAAAAGTAAAAAGGATTTTATAAAGAAATACTAAAGATTTTATGACTGAAATGACATTCCCTAAGAAATTAAAAATTTTAAAAAGAGAAAAAGCCTGAAGATTAAAATCACCTACAATTCATACCTAGCTATGATCATTATTTAGGTTTCATACTTCTGTCCAAATAGTTTCTTCCAATATTTTAATTAATAATATCATATGTTCCAATTTATATCTCAGTAGCATTTAAGCAAAGATTTTTCACTTTTTAACGAAGTACTTAAAATTTCCTTTGTCAATCTGTGAAAAGCTGATTTAGCCCCACCCCTCTTGCTGAATGTTTAGGCTGAATCATTTTTTCACCTTTCATAGAAATCTCTCTGAATTTTGAGAGACTTGAAGAAACACGTTTGCTCATTGGTTCAAAGCACTGAAAAGGGGTTTAGACAAAGCTTAGCAGAAATAAAGACCACTAAGTATTTAATATGTTTCTCATTCATCCTTACCTAACAAAGATGAATATTACCCTGCTCTAATCCATAGATATGACTAGAATTCTTCCTCTAATGGGCACTTTTTTCCAGTGGTCTCTGTGGACACTGACTGTTCCTGAGAAGTTTAGCATCACATTTTGGGCAGAGGATAATTTCTGGAATAATGGTAATGTTCCTAATCTAGGTGGGCTTTCATAGCTAAACTCAGTTTATGAAAATCTGCTGAGCAACTTCGTGATTTGTACACTTTTCCATGTGCTTGTTACATTTCAACAACATGTGTGCTTACGAGAAAGTTCTTATACGTCAAAGTCACTGAGTCTGTATTTTCTCAAGTGAATCTTTGCTGACTTGGGAATAAACTACTGTGAATATCTGGAAGTGAGGGTTCTTTCCTGTCCATATAATCTCTGATTTCCTCCACACATAGGGAGTAAGGGCCCATGTAGTCAGGACACTCCAGACCCTAGGTCTAGAATCCAATCACCCAAAACATACATTTTAGCAAGTTCTTTTTCTGGGCTTAGTTTATTACCTATAAAACCTGCCTTGGTTCTCCCTGAAAAAGGTCAGCATCATACAGTTGCAAGGACTACTCACTGGCACAATGGGCACCTGGCTAAGTTATCTAGGATGGACTGGTATTAAGTGTTCACCAAGTTAGGGATCTTAGCCAGGGATATTTTTCTAATTCAAACAAAGACACCAAATGGGATGCTGAAGCCCTGCCTTTTGGATCTGACCTCTGACATTCTGGGATTTAGGTACATGAATCCATGTTGCCTTTACACATGTCCTAGCTCTACCACTTTGAGGCTATTTTTCATGGGTGCGCTGGACTGATTCTTCCATGACAGTCCATATCATTTAACAAGAAATCACAAGCAAGAGGATATTCCCACAAATGTTCAATACAGATTTTGACTCTAGTTCTAAAACAGGGCCTTTGTACCCTGTGCTCTGTACATGTATGTGACAGTTATTTTCTTAGGTCAGCTTAGCCAGACTGTGGAACTCAGTGCATTGATCGAACACCAGTTTAAGATGTTGTGTGAATGTTGCTTTGTAGACGTGATGAATATTTAGAATCAAAAGAATTTAAATAAGGCAGGTCACCTTCCTGCAAACGTGAACAAGCCTCATTCTGGTGGTTTTATGGACATATGGATGACAGATATCCTATTGATTATGCTCTCCTGATTATTATGCTGCATCTGAGAACTGCAGCCCTCCTGATGGAGCACAGCCTGCAGAGGAGGCTCCTTCATGTTTTCGTGAGACTTTTCACTGGAAAAAAAATGTCAAGGAGCATAGTGATTTGGGAAACCCACAAAAGCAGAGACCTCAATTGGCAGAAAACACACTTAGCCTTCATTTTAGAGGTCTTTGCCAAGCATGATAAGCACAAGCTGGCAACAAGCCATTTTTAGAAAATAACCAAATAGGTAAGGTTCTGGAAGTCAGGAGCTGACAGTGAATACATGACTATTTTTAATCTTTCAGAATGTGCTTTTTTCCATGCATGAGTTCATTTGATCTGGCAGTACCTCTCAGCAATAGAGGCATAAATTCAGTTCTCATAAAATTTTGGTCATTTGAAATCCATGGAATAAAACATGGGGAGAAGCAGATTGTGTTCTGCCACTGGAATCCATATGATTTCAGAAGAGTTTGTCTGGCTCCCTGGGCATCGTGCTTTTTAAATAATCTATGTCATTCAACTGATATTAAAAGCAAAGTGAATGTCTAAAAATAGTTCAAAAGAGAACATCTTCCCTGGATTTTCATGAGCAGGCCCAGAGTTTGAAACAGCATGTAAAGTCTACTCTAAAAAAAAAAAAACAAATTCTATTTAGAAATTGCAATCAATCATTTTCTTTCCTCTCCTCCCTTCCTCCCTTAATCTTTTTGGCAAATTAATCTGAAGAGCTCTGCCCAACCACCTCATTTCCTGTGTGCAAACACCCTCTAGATACAGACCAATAGATCGCTATCACCCCGGGAGTGATCGCAGGCCATTTGCTATTTTCACCTTCTCTTTTGGAAGACTCAGGCTGTCCATCTGTCCTTCCCATCTCTCGATGTTTTTTGAGACCATCTTCTTTCAGAATTGCCCTTCTCCTGTCAGAATTCCCCTGACAAAGGGACAGCTGCATTCTCGCTTTTGCTAGATTAGCATATTGTTTACTCAGAGGGAAAATTCGTGTAGTCTGATAGATACTGGGATCTGAACAGTTTTTACTCTTTGAGACTCATAGTTGGGGCTTAAGAACTGCTTTGAGACTTAAAGCAGGTAAAAACCTAATCCAATTTTTGGGGGTTGGGGCCTTTGTGGGCGATTGGGATTAGATAGGTCATGAGGGTGAATGTTCCCAGGACTGAATCCTGGTGGCTTTTTAAGAGAGAAATGAGAGGACACATATGTGTCCTCTGATCCCTCACCATGTCATGCCCTATACTCCCAAAGGATTATGCCAGCAAGGTCGTCATCACTTAATGTGGCCCTGACCTTGAGTCTCCAGAACCATCTGCGAAGATGACCCTCTTTAAAACTTAACAAGGTTGTTCTATCATATTATTAGCAACATAAAATGAGCAAAGACAACAGAGTAGCTCCACTTATCGTCTGTGTGTGCCAATGATCATTAAGATGATAAGAAGAGATAAGGAGGGGTGAGAGGAAGATGATGAAAAGAAAGCAGAGGAAGAGAGGGGATGAATGATGGACAAAGTGGAAAAGCAAATGGTTTCTTTCAGGTCCTATCATGTTCATCATTTAATCCTTGCCCCCTTTCTTTTGAAGGTTTTGTTGCAGAGTGCAAGAGGGATCACACTGGACCCACTTGTAGATGTTAGGAGGAGTCTTTATTTCCCAAGCTTGGTGACAGCAGTTCCCACTACACTCCACGAGCTACTGTGCAGAGCTGGCAAAGTCAGGGGTTTTTAAGCTCTCATCCTCCAATTAGATTGAGAGTCATGCAGTACAAAGTTTCAGGCAGGAAGGGAGTTACCAGAGCCCAAAGTTACGGTTACCTAACCTACCGTAGCACAGCAGAAGGCAGGAGGGGTAGGAGTGCAGAACCTCCCCAGTAATTTCCGTGCCATCAGAAGTTCTGAATGGTGTGGAAGGAGGAGCAGCGTGCACTCTTCGTGCCTTCAATTAACTTGAATGGCGGGAGGAGATTAAGAAGGACGTTTCTCCACCCTGTCTGCTGTCAAGTGGGTGTAAGCCATCAATGGCAGCGCCGCATTGCAAGTTTATTCATTCGTTTGTTTGTTTGTTTGTTTATTCAGAGTTGCAGAAAGTGACATGGAGAGACAGAAATACTGGTTCAACCCCAAGGTAGTCCCAACAGCCAGGTCTGGGCGAAGAAAAGAGCCAGGAGCCTATCCAGGTCTCCAATGTGGGTGGCAGCACCCAAACATTTGGACCATCTTCTGCTGCCTTTTCCAGGCTATTATCAAGGAACTGGATCAGAAATGGAGCATCTGTATACAAAGCAGTGCCCTTACGGGTAGTCTTGTGTTGCAAGCAGCGACTTTACCCACTATGCCACAATGCCAGTTCCCAACCCTTGTCTTTTAACATCATATCTAGCATACAGCATGTACTTCCTGAGTGGCAGGAAAGATTAGAAAAAAAAAAAAAGCATAGTTGGAGGCCTGGTGCAGACAGTCTAGTGGTTAAATCCTTAGGAAGTCTGTTTTGAGGATGGCTGCAATCTTAGGTGATTTAATATGTTCATTTCATGTTCTGACAGTGCCTCAGAATATAGCAGGAGACATTAAAACTGCTGAACTTTCAGTTTGATCAATGAATTGGACATTTCTTCTGAACATTCAAGGCATAATATAAGATTGTGAAAGAGATACATCTTTCATCACATTATTAATCCATTACCATGAGTTTCCACTCTCTAGTTAACAATGGAATGTTCTCTGACATCCCAGAGTATTTCCAACAGCCTCAATACACACAGGTTTGTCAGGGACTCAAGGATCATGGTGCTCACGCAGCTGACAAGTAATCACACTACATGTGCAACAAAGAGGAATTCCCTTTTTGATGACAGATGCATTGCAGGCACACCTGCTGGGTTGGGCACAGTCTCATGACCACTCCTGGGAACTGACCCAACAAGCTTTCCAAATAGACAGGTAAACATTGGTTCCAGCCTATCCATCCGTATCCTCAATGAAATGAGTACAGAGCACTCAGGGGATTTGCTAGAGATGCTGAGTGGCAGGAAAGATTAGAAAAAAAAAAAAAAAGCATAGTTGGAGGCCTGGTGCAGACAGTCTAGTGGTTAAATCCTTGCCTTGCACATGCCAGGATCCCATACGGATGTTGGTTCATGTCTTGCCTGCTCCACTTCTCATCTTTGTGACCTGGGAAAGCAGTAGAGAATGGCTCAAATCCTTGATACCTTGCACCCGCCTGGGAAGCCCAGAAGCAGCTCCTGGCTCCCAGCTTCAGACAGGCTCAGCTCTGGCTGTTGTGGCCACTTGGGCAGTGAACCAGCAGACAGAAGAGCTTTCTCTCTGTCTCTTCTGTCTCTCCTTTTCTCTGTATATCTGCCTTTCTAATAAAAATAAATAAATATTAAAAAAAAAAAAAGGCGCAGTAGCCTAGTGACCAAAGTCCTCACTTTGCACACACCGGGATTCCATATGGGCGCCAGTTTGACACCCCACTTCCTTTCCAGCTCTCTGCTTGTGGCCTGGGAAAGCAGACGAGGATGGCCCAAGGCCTTAGTACACTGGCACCCACATGGGGGACCCAGAAGCTCCTGGCTCCTGGCTTCGGACTAGCTCAGCTCCAGCCTTTGCAGCCACCTGGGGAGTGAATCAGTGGATGGGTGATCTTCCTCTCTGTCTCTCCTTCTCCCTGTATATCTGTATTTCTAATAAATAAATTTTAAAATCTTTTAAAAATGCATAAGGTCTATGTCTTTTTTTTATTATTATTCAGGCGAGAGTGCAAACGCAGTCCTCCACTACCACAAATTATGCAGTCGAGTTTCCCACAGGTCTATGTCTTAAACCCATACTTACTCATCTTCTACACCTGCCTCCTAATCACTCAACAGTAAAACACTTCCTTTACCAAGAACTCCTGAGTCACCACCTATTCATCCATCCATTCTTTTACTGATTTGCCACCCGGGGGTTATAATTTATATTGGTATTAGCCACTCCCTTGCCTTACCTAGACTATGGATTTTATCTAACCACATAACCTTTCCCCTAGATCAGAAGTGGCCAGATAGATATTTTTTTAAAAGCTTCCTCTTATGTCTGTGGCTCCTATGTTCCAACAGTCTTTCTTTGAAACTCCAGGAATTAAACCTTGAATGACAGCAGCTCATCTCAGTTGCACATAATGACAATGACAGCATTTATATTTGATGTGCTAAATTCTAATCAAAGAACTCTATTTCCATTTATAAAGAGTTGTATCTTGGTAGCCTAAGTGGCTAATCCTTGCCTTGCAACCACCAGGATCCCAAATGGGTACCAGTTCGTGCCCCTGGCTGCTCCACTTGCCACCCAGCTCCCTGCTTGTGGCCTGGGAAAGCAGTAGAGGATGGCCTAAAACCTTTATACCCAAAAGAAACTCCTGGCTCCTGGCTTCAGATTGGTTCAGCTCCAGCCACTGCGGCTACATGGGGCCAGCGGATGGAAGACCTTTGTCTCTCCTTTTCTCTGTATATCTGCCTTTCCAATAAATATGAATCTTTTTTTAAAAAAAGAAGAGTGTTTGTCTCAGAAAAATGTCCTACTCAATAAAGAGCAGGTAATAAGGGAAATTTTCCTTTGGCATAGACTGCCAGGAAAGGGGTTTAGAAGGGACGTTGGGTCCTCTAGGGCATCCTGCTTATCTGAGGCCAACATTTTGGAACTCTTTAGCTGTCAGTCCTGCTGAAAGGTCAATCCATAATCATGGTCTGGATGAGCTAGAATCTGGTGCCACAATAGCAGGAATTGAATCCCTAGATCTGCAACTCCAGCGTGAACTTGAGCACCTCTCTTAAACTCCCTGTGGAGGCCAGCACAGTGGTGCAACTTATTAAGCAGCTCCCTAATATGCTGGTACCTCATCTCAGGGCACTGTTTGGTTCCATTTCCAGTTACCTTGCTTCCAATTCAGCTTCCTGCCAATGCAGCTGGTAAAGCAGCAGAAGATGGTCCAATTGATTTAGTCCCTGCCACCCACAATGTAGACCAGAGAGAGTTGTGCACCCCTAGTTTCAGTCTGGATTAGCCACTACTGTTGCAGCCATGTGGGAAGTGATTCAGTGAATGGGGTCTTTCTGTGTGTGTGTGTGTGTGTGTGTGTGTGTGTGTGTGTGTGTGTGTTTTTCTCTCTCCCACCCCTCACCTCGCTCTTTCAAAAAAATAACTTTCTGTGGCCTGTTTTTTTCTGAGAAATAGGGAAAATGTCTACACCATAGCACAGTGAGGACATCTAATAAACTAGCAAAATAGCTGACTTTCAACTAGAGCAATCAGAGAAGACATCATGGCAGAGGAAAGTTCCAAACTGAGCCTTCAAAAGAGGGCGGGAGCTCCAGGATCTCCACAAGAACAGGGGAGCAGCATGGCTGGTGCTGACTGTCAAAAGAGCAGAAGTAATCAGGTCCAAGGAGTTGATCAGATCTATGGATACTAGGCAGCATGCAAGAGTTCCAAAAAATAGGTCTCCAATTTATCCTTGAGTTCAGATATCCATGAGGATTTTAGGATTAGCCTTTGGCAAAGCAGGATTTGGCAGATGTGTTTGCACCACTTGATAAAATCTTAAACCACACAAAACGCCAACTTTCACAAAGACATGTGAGTTCCTGCCCATTTTGTTCAACAGGCAACCTTCCCCACAACTACGCAGCCCCTATTCTGTCCCTCAAGTCACTCAACAAGACTTTCTCCAGTGATTCCCAGGACAGCAGCATCGGTATAGCTGGTGTGGTGAGCAGACTGATGGCTACCTACCTCCAACGATGCCTGTCCCCTAATTCCTGCGACCTGTGAATAGATTACATTACACAGCAAGGGAGAATTAAATTTATGTATGAAATTAAGGCTGCTAATCATTTTATTTTAAAATAAAGAGATTATCCTGGATTATCTGGATAAAGCCAGTATAATCACAGGTCTCCTTTAAGGCAGAAGAAAGAGGCAGAGAAGTTAGAACCATAGAGATTCAGTCTTCCTCTAAGAAAGACTGAATCAGCCATAAATAACTTTGAAGATGAAGAGGGGCCAAAGGCCAAGGGTTGCATATGATGAAATGCAAAAAATAAAAAATAAAATAAAACGGTTTCTCCCACCGGAGTCACCAGAAAGGAGCTCAACTCTATAAATACTTTGATTTAAGCCCAGTGAGTCTCATTTTGGACATGAGCCCTCCCACGCAACACGGTGGAACAGAGGTGTTGTTTAAGCCACGTGGTGATTTATTATATCGGCCACAGAAAACTAACACAACCTAACAAACTGTTAGAAGAGTAAGTACTATCACTGCAGCCTAGACTTCTTCAGCAGAAAATCTAAGGGTGGAGCCTAGCAGTTTGTCACCTCAAGGTGATTCTGATGCATGCTGAAGTTTAAGAACTGCTCACTAGACTAAGCAATCACAATTATTTCCCTGAAGCAAATGTATTCAGACACAGATTCCCAAGAAAACCCAACACTTACAGCTAATGACTTGATTAACCATGATCCAATCTACCAGGCCCATGTCATGCCTGCACAAACATACAATAAGAAAGGCAACCAAATACTCGGTGATTCAGATTCCTTTCCAGTTCAGGAATTCTTCATTTGGACTTCCAGTGGGGGATGTGCCTGATGCTCCAAACCTATCCTGAACTCATTTCTGTTCCCAGCTAGACTTTTGGTGGCAAGAGTCATTTCCTCTTTCTCACTAAAAGAGGGTAGTTGAGGATCTAAGTAAATCAAAGATTCCTAGTGACCTATTCCCAGATGAAATGGTAGACTCAATTTCACAGGCCCTAAGACATGGAGAGGTGGGGATTCTTAGAGAATTTCATGCAGGTTTCTCCACCCTGAGTATAGGGCATGCTCACCAAAGCATTGCCCCCGAATGAACATCTCTAAGGATGCACACCTCACACCTCCAGAGGTAAGCCATTCCGTTTTCCAGGAGTTCTAATTGTTGCACCTACAGACCCTTCACCTGGCAGTTAGTTGTCTTTGGCCCTCATGCTTGATTTCATTTTGGCTTACGCTGACCTCTTTGAAACCTCAGGTGCACACTCACATGCAAGATTGAATCACCATCAGGTTGCAGCCTCCACCACAGACATTTGCTTATTTTCTCAGCACTGTTAGCCTCCACTGACCTCAAAGGGAGGCATGTGTGTAAGCTGGGCAGGAGGTAGGCACAGGCCCTGTTAAAGGCAAAGTGCTTTAAAAGCCTTTGATGAAAGGCATTAGGGCTTGAAACGGTTGTTTCTGAAACACTACACCTCCCTTTTAAGAACTCTTAAGATCTAGAGGGTGATACTCTCTCACCCCAGAAGAATTCAAGCATGAATGTTCTTAGAGTCCCCAATTAAGAATCCAATTCCATGTCCCCAGATACTCATTTCCACCAAAATTACTGAATTGGACCTTTTTTTAAGGGACAGACTAAGTCACGGCAAACAGTATCTCAGAGTTAAATAATATATAGTGCTGACAAATTAAGATATAAAGACTCAATAGCTTTACATCATACACATTAACTGTAAATGAAAAGAAAATCACAAACCATTGTTGTGCTACTCACTAATTTGCCAACCCAGTTTTCCTGTGAGCCTGTTATATAACAAGCACTAGAAACCACAACACTTTAATGAAGTACAAAAACACAAAGGCTGTACTCCCAGGGCTTTGAAATTCCATTTAAATACCAACTCACCTATCTAGTCATATGAGGTTTTGATCATATGATAAAGAATTTGTAGAAATGTACTTGTGGACCTGGAATGTACCTAGATTCTTGATTCAGATGGCTCAGTGATGTTATGTACTATTTTTAGCAAAGGAAGCTAGAAACTCAAGACAAATACTTCCTGGATTTCCTAAATGTTGTATGTTAAAAATATCAAACAAAACATGTTCATGTGCACTAACATGCACTGTTAATATAAATGGCTAATTTGTATCTAAGAAGGAATTATTCAATAAAATGTAATGGGCGTTTTGTTTCATATTCTACGTCTTGATGTTCAGAAAGAAATTAAACTTGGTTGCTAGAGTCATCAACTACCAGAAGTAATTTGTGACCCTGTAATATTCCCTGAAACCTTGACCAGCCATTAGGAGATTTTTCTTCTCATTGCATTTACTGGTAAAAAAAAAAAAAAAATTGTAAACTACTAACTAATGTCATAACATTGGCCTTTACCTTTACCCTACAGACTCTCTACATCCCCAATTCTGGACGATCAGAACATCACTAAGACACATATGGGAACCTTCTATAAAAGCAACCTTGCTTCTATTCTGGATTAGAATGTTTGGTTGCAACTGAGACCCCCATGCAGCATCTTAGATAAGGACCCAGTTGTCTTCCCTAATGTGAACTAGAACATCAGCTCAAATCTCAAAATCAAAACCAAAACCACAAACCCTCTCAGTTCCTTTCAGAAACATTTGTCAAACACAAAACTTTCAAAATTTTGTATGTTCAGTGTTTATCCACGAGAGAGACAAAATTGTCTTTCCTGCTATATGAAATGCAACTTCCTCATGTCAGGCTTCCATGTTGTATTTACCAGAATTCTCCAGAGAAACAGAATCTAGAGGATGTATGTAGACAGAAAGAGAATGCGGAGATCGGCACATCCAAATCTACCTGGCAGCCAGCAGTCTAGAAACCCAGAGAACACTGGATGTTGCTTACTATGTCTAGAAGCACATGCCATTTCTCATCTTATTTCTTTCTTATATTTCTTGGGACCATCAACTGATCAGATAAGATTCACCCAGAGGGGTAATCTATCTCACCCCAAATTTACTGATTTAAATATTAATCCCATCTTTTAAAAATCTCTATAGCAACACTTTGACTACATTTAGCCCCGGAGTGGATATGGGGGGGACTCCGGCCTAGGCAATTTGACCCATAAAACTGAACAAATCATGATTGAACAAATCATGATTGTATCGCCCCAGCCATTCCCTTTCCTAGGCTGAATTAAACTGATCCTTTTGGTCCTTTTCCACAGTGGCAGTCTAGACTCTCCTCATCCCCTTCCATCATCCCTGCCTTCCTATGTTCATGCTTAGATCTTACTTATGTCTCCACCGCCATCTTCTGGCTTGTGAGCCATTGCATAGACTCAAACACAATACAAAATACCACAGTGGTGAACCCATCTGTCCCTTCCTGCAATGGTAAGACCATGGTTTCTGTTTAGTGTCCCATATTTTTAAATGATGTCCAAGACTTGGATTTTGGAGCCCATGTCTTCACTGTCTTGCATGCCCCCTCTTTCTAGGTTGTTTCTGGTCGTCCAGAGGTTATTATTCCACCTGTTATTTTCTCACAAATTCAAGACCTCCTCCATTTTGAACATGAAAATGAAGAAAAGTTATGACTTGCAGAACACTACACCTTGATATGGAATCAAAGGCAAAAGAAATTATATCTGAAAGCACTGGTGAAACTAGTCATCATGGTGGAAGAATACTCCACAATCCCGTGGAAACAAGTTCACAGGCAAAGAGGCCCAAGTACCAAGAAAGAAACTAAGCTGTTACTCCCAACCTATGTGAATGAGCCACCTTGAAAATTGAGCCTGCAGCTTTGACAAGCCTTCAGATGGTTCCACTCTGTGGAATCCTCCAGTGCACACTGTGAGTCCTACAGAGCAGACAAGTCACTGAGCTCACCTTCTCTGAAGCCTTGGCCCACAGAAACTACAAGATAGCAAGTGGTCCTTTTTATTTGACGCCACTAGAGTTTATGACAATTTGTTAAACCACAACAGATAATGATTACAGCATATATGTGTGTGACAGTAACTCCTCTTCAATAAAGCAATGACCTAAATATTTCACAGCGGCTCCAGCCACCCAAAGATCCTACTTTGCTACACCAGGCACTAAGATTTCAGCACATGAGATCTTCAAAAACAAATCACATCTATATCATAGCAAAACCATTAGAACAAATGATCCCCCAAAACTCCTGCTTCCTAACACACTTAAGAATTCTGTTGCCTTGTAAAGCAATATTGTTGAGCCTGGCATATGGCTGGGCAGGTAAATTTAAAAGAGCTTAAAGCTAGATCACAAAACAAGCATCTCTTAAGAAAGGTCTAAATATTTATTGTCAAGAATGATGATTATTCTGACAATACTAAGCAACACAATTCAGGCATTCCTTCCTTACTCCTATTTCAGAACCCACCTGGCTTACATTCTTTCCCCAGGAACCTGACAAGAAATTTGGCTAACTCGGGTAATGAATACTAAATAGAAATAATAAGAGGGGGAACTGTAGAGTTGGGACATTTTCTGCAAGAGGTCAGAATTGGAGGGAAAGTTTCACAAGACCTCCTGATGGGAGTCTGTAGCTCTATTTTCCTACTCTTGTCTTTGCTCATCTGTATCTAATGCTAAGGCAAGAGTTGTTGAGGCCTCTCAGCAGTGCCATCCTCAGGGTCTCTCTCCTCCATCCATTCTGCTTGGTCAATCAGATGTCAAGTGTTGTAGGTCAAGCATCATGATTGAGACCTCTTTCTCCTGGCCATGATGAACTCCAGGCACCAAACGAAGTTCTTGCACAACCTTCTTCCCATTTGCAGTCCCCTCCAGGGCTACCTGGACCATCACATTCACAACTGCCTGGCAGAAAACCAGGTGTGATGTTTCCTGCAGCCAACATTTCACCATTGTTGACTTCAAACACTAACCACCGAGTCCTCATCTTTCACCCCAACGCTGGACTTTGCTCTCAGCCTCAGCCAATTCTGATTTCCCAACAAAACATGCCCTTCTGCTACTAAAGAATAATAGAAGGAAATAATTTTTAAAATATGTGTGGGTTCAGTAGTCTACTTATAGTTCCTCAAACTGATCATGCTAATGAGAGACTTAAGATTCAAAAACCACAAGGATTTCTGCAAGGTGCAGTTCCAATATCGCTCCTGGTACAGGATCCACAGAAATGAAGGTTGTCATTCTTTCGATCTTTTCCCTCTTGTGCTTCATGAAGAGATTTGCATTTCCAAGACAGAGCCATGCAGACACATTGTGTCAATTTCTAGATGCTCACATTGAGTTTGAAAGATTTTAAACAGTGCCAAGAAAGACAAGTAATATTCCTTGGGAGAGAGAAAATCTACACAGCAGGATACAAACAGTTTCTGCTTCAGCTGGCCCAGAAATCAGCAGCCAGTTTCTTCCAATAGTAAAAATAATTTCAATCGGACTCATCCTATTGCAAAAACCATTTCATTTGTTTATGGATCAGCTTCCCCCCACCCATGGTCTGGAAAATAATTCTCCAGAGCTTTTATAAACAAGTTGAGCAGAGGAGACTCAAAGCCATCCTCTTTCTCTAAAGGAAATTACACCCAGGCCCCAAACCCCAGTATGCATGAACTCAGTGTCTAAAGAATTTGAGCTAATCCATGCCATTCTCAGTGGCTGGGCCTGCTGATCCAGGCTGAGATGTGAAAGAAGTGGGTGTCTGGGCCCAGCATGGTAGCCTAACAGCTAAAGTCCTCACCTTACATGCACCAGGATTCCATACGGGCGCCGGTTCTAATCCCAGCAACCTGCTTCCCATCCAGCTCCCTGCTTCTAGCCTGGGAAAGCAGTGGAGAATGGCCCAAAGCACCGGGACCCTGAACTTGCATGGGAGACCCAGAAGAGGCTCCTGGCTCCTGGTTTCAAACTGGGGCAGCTCCAGCCACTGTGGCTGCTTGGGGAGTGAATCATAAGACGGAAGCTCTTTCTCTCTGTCTCTCCTCCTCTCTATGTGTCTGACTTCGCAATAAATAAAATCTTTTAAAAACAAAACAAAAGAAGTGGGTGTTGTCTCATGAAAGAATTGAGCCTATGCAAAGTGGAGTCTCTTCTATTTATCATGTTACCACTTTAAAAAAAAGGGGGGGTGGCAGATAAAAGACAACATCCGATGTTCAAATTCTTTGGAGAGCATTAGCCTATTACTCACCCAGCATTCCACATGCTTCATAAGCAGACCTTGGGCAAAATGTCCAGCTGAGTGCTCCTTAAGTCTTCTGCCAGCACCAATCTGTTTTGGCCCCTAAACCCCAGTCACACCTCGTTCATATGCCAAACCTCTTACTCAGTCCCTAGCTGGGATGCCTTCACCAGCTATGAATTTTTTTCCCAACATTCAAAGTCCAGCCAAATGCTCACTCTTCCTCCTTCACACCTTTTGTAAACATTCCTGCAAGAAACCTCTACTTGCTGTGAAAGTTTATAGATCATCTACTATTTATTTCTACCCTTCACTTTAAATATATATATCATATATAATATATACATATGTATATTTTGAAGGCAGAATTACAGAGCAAGAGAGACTGAGATCAAGAGTTTTATCTACTGGTTTATTCCCCAAACAGCCAGAACAGCCAGACCTGGGCTAGGCTAAAACCAGGTCATTTATCCAGGTCTGCCACAGGGATGTATGGTCCCAAAGACTTAGGCCATCTTACTGCTGCTTACCTGGACATTCGCAGGGAGCTGGATTGGAAATAGAGCATCTATTTGAGAGACTCAAATCTGTGCCACTATGAGACGTTAGTGTCACACCTGATCGCTTAACCCATTGTGCCACAACATCACCTCCTTTCTTTTTTTTTTTTTAACATCACCTCCTTTCAACATGTTAGTTTTATATATTAATTTACTGAAGAAGTTTTTTTTATTTATTTGTGGGGTTTATTCAGTAAAGTTTACTATTTACTAAAGCCTTTTGACAATGGTTGCAAAACCAAGATTTTAAAGCAACCAAAACATGCTGTTAAATGTAGGACTACACTGCTCTTTCTAAAACTGCTAATCTCTATATTCTGAAGCTTGCCCTGTTTGAGCCAAATTTCAAGAAAACAAAAAGCTTCACAAACATCAGTAACTGCCTAGTTGAATTCACATTTTCACAAATAATGAGGTTGAGATCCAGAGGGTTCCTGCAAAGTTACAGGTTTGTGATTAGAGCTACCTCATGCTTGGTGCTGAGAACCCTGGAAAAGTTCCACATTTGGGATTACTCTACTGAGATCCCAAAGCAGAGAAAAGAAGAACTATCTCCCCAATCCACAATATCCTCAATACTCGAGGTTAGGGAGATCCTAGCAAGCTAGGAGTTCCAGGAGTAATCTAGGTTAAAATATGCATCCAATTGAATGGCTTCTGTATTAAAGGCTTCATTGTCAAATAACGAAATCTAAATCTAGTTAAGATGGGGAAGGGGACAATAAATGATACCTGTGATTATCTTATAATTTTTTCTTTAGTGCTTTAACAAAAAGTAGGTCTTAGAGCTGGCCTTACCATCGCCTGTAACACCAGCATCCTATATGAGCGCTGGTTCAAGTGCCTGCTATTCCACTTCTAATTGAGCTCCCTGCTAACACACCTAGAAAAGCAGAGGAAGATGGACCAAGCACTTGGGCTCCTGAACCCATGTGGGAGATCTGCCTGGAAATCCAGACTCCTTGCTTAGGCCTGGTCCAGCTTCAGTTGTGGCTATCTGGGTAGTGAATCAATGGATAAAAGTTCACTCATCTTCTCTCTCTCTTTCTCTCTCTCTCTCTCTCTCTCTCTCTGGCTCTCCCTTATTCCCTGTAACTCTACCTTCTAAATAAATAATCTTAAGACAAAAAAAAATAGAGCTTACTTAGAGACAATACTTGGAGTTACGTAATTCTCATGACTCTAGGTCTTCAACATCTAGCAAAGATATATCCAAAGATATCAAAAACACATGGATATACTATACCCATGGATAGATTAGATTAAGTAGATGATATAAAGAAAAGAATTGCCATCTCCTGGACTGTGCATTACAAATGTTCCTTACTTTGAGTGATAATACTTGAAAAAGTAAGAAGTCTAACAATTGTGCTTGCTTTCAACATTATTTGAAAATAATCTTCACCTATGAAATTCAAGGTCTTGGAACTACTGTCTAGCTAAGGGAGATTTCATTAATTTCAGTGCTCCATGATGTGTTTTGCCATTTATTCTCTTTCATATTGTTATCTAAATTATTAATTATAAAAGTACTCACTTGGTGTCTGTACTATATCACTCAGCATTAGAGACAAGTGCAAGTAGGGTAGACAAGGAGTCTACAGTCTGGGGAAGAGGCAGAAAAATAAACCATTACCCTGTAAAAAGTCATTGCTTCCCATCCCTGATAAATTCTAGGAGGGAGCATCTGTTCCTGCAGAACTCAACATCGCATCCTTCTAATGGACCATGCCCATATGCACAGTACTTATCCATTCATTCTTTTTAAATGTTTATTTTTATTTGGAAACGAGATTTTACAGAGAAAGGATGACGCAGACAGAGGTCTTCCATCGCCTGGTTTATACTCAAAATGATCAGAGCCGAGCCAGTATAAAGCCAGGAACCAGACGATTCCTCTGGGTATCCTACATTGGTGCAGGGACCCAAAGATTAGAACCATGTTACACTGCTTTCTTAGGTCATAAGCAAGGAGCTGGACAAAAAGTGCAGCTGCCAAGTCACAAACTGGTACCCATTTGGGATACCAGCGCTTCAGGCACAGGCTTAGCTTGCAATGCCACAGTGCTAACTCATTTTCTCTATTCATTTTTTTAAAAATATGTATTTTTATTAGAAAGTCGGATCTATGGAGATAAAGAGAGAGAGAGAGAAATATCTTTCATCCACTGCTTCATTCTGTAAATGGCCACAACAGCCAGAGCTGCCCTGATCCAAAGCCAGGAGCCAGGAGCTTTCTCCTGGTCTCCTATGTTGGTGACAGGTCCCAAGGCTTTGGGCAATCCCCGACTGGTTTCCCAGGCCAGAAGCAGGCAACTGGACAGGAAGTGGAGCAGCCAGGGACATGAACTGGTACCCACATAGGATCCCAGCACATGCAAGGTGAGAACTTTGGCCACTAGGCTACCGTACCAGGCCCTCTACTCATTTTTAAATAAGGGGTCTAGGCCTTTCTTAACGTCTGAGAGTTCCTTTGCAGTGTCTAGTAAACAAGAACCCTACATTCATTTTGACCTTTCTGCTTCCTTCAATCCCAGGTAGCCCTTCAAAAGTCAAAATATATCACATCCTTGGCACCCCATGATTCTCCCCAACTCAGGCACATTTTATTTGTGATATGTTGCCCCTGAAATATTTATTTTACTGTAAGATACAGAACCCTTTTCTGAAGGAGATTCCAATCAAGGTACATACAAAAATAATTATTAGGTCATTCAAAAAGGAAATACATGGCAAGTCACAATCATAAATTGAAATAATCACAAGAGCAATTAAATTTAATGAAACAAAATGGAAAAAGCAATAAAACTGCTTCTTGTGCACAGACAAGATAAGAAGTTTGTCTATTCCAATTTCCACCTCACACTCCAAGTGGGATTTTGTGGCTACACTACCCTTGAACATTTTCTAGCCACTTAGGGTTTATGCAGTGACCCAGTGAGGGGTAGGCTAGCTCACTGACAAAAACAAAAGAGTCGGATTTGTGGTCTTTGCCAATTTCCGATGAAACCAATACTCCCACTGCATCTGATTTCCAAATTTAAACTATTTGGCAACTGACTCACAGAACTCCTGACTGTTTAACTCTGAGTTCTCATCTGCCACTGTGAGCCAGCTCCTGCACACACCATGGGATGACTGGAATTGAAAAGCTACTACTCCACACCTAGACTTCCATCAGTATGCAAGATGTAAGACTTCTTTAAAAAGCTGAAGCATTTCCTTGAGGAAGTCAGCAACAAGCTAGTATCTCAGTGATTCACTGTTGTTACAACTCTGAAGACAGAATCCAATTGACAGCTTTGGGGGACCAAAGGAAAAGAAGGCAGGATCTGAACCTGAGCAGACATTGTACAGACTTTGGTAGGGAGATGAGCATTAACTACAGGCAAGCTTGAGAGTACAAAGGGAATGGAATAGGCTTACAGAGGGAAAGAAGTAATGACTAAAAGTGAAAATGAGAGAGAGGTAGCACATAGAGATTTTCCAAAAGAAGAACCAAGTAGAAAATTAACTCATATCATACCTTTACCTTCAATTGATACAACTGAGTTCTTTATCAAAATCCATTTAATTTTCTAGGAAAACAGAAAAATGTTGTTTTCTTCCTGTGGTCTGTCTCCCCAAGAACATGGTCATAGGAATGTGAACTCAAGCTGATAACTCCTTTCTGCACATATGGAACAGCTTTGGGATAGGAAAAATTTATTTTTTGAGACTGAAACAAACAAAACAAAACATCCCTGAAGAGAGAAGCTTGGCTTTTGGTTAATGGGCCTGATGACTTGAGAGGGATGAGGGATAAGAAGTGTGGGGAAAAAATTTTTTAATACAAATTGCTCTTCCTATAGAGTAGGGCTTTATCATTTGGTTAATGGAGGTCCACTTGTCCCCTAGGCCCAAGGAGCTAGGATATGCTTCCTGAAAGCCCTCTCCAGGAATCCTGAAGGCTAGAATCCTGAGGGCTCCCCAAATGTTTACTTACCCAAACATAGACACATATGTCTCTTTAAGAAAAAATAGCTAAACAAATAACTATAGGAAATTGAAGAACTGCTAAAAAGAAACAGTGAGAAAGTTGAAGTTACAGAAAACATTTTTGCAAGATAAGATGGCAGCAAAACTCAGATAAGTGATTTTTAATCTTTGGGATTCTGATTCATTTGGAGAAAGGTCAGAATATTAAAGGATTTTTTCCTGTTTATTTCTCTCTTTACAAAATATTCTTGATCATATTTTAGAATTTTTGTCAGTGGAAATGTTTTAACACATTGTATTTTGCATGAAATTTTAGTAATCTTTCACGGATGTACCTATTTCCTGAATTGGGGATGATAATTTTTTTGTAAGTCTTCTCACTACAGGTGATACACCATTCAAAGTCCATGTATAGACACACAGACACGGATATGAGGTACATAGAAATGTATTTTAAGGAATTGCCCCATACAACTTCTGAGGCTGGCAAACCAGTTTGTAGGGCAGGCCAGCAGGCTGGAAATTCAGCAGAAATGGATGTTAAAGTCTTAAGACTAAGACCTGTTGTGATGCTCAATGGCTAAATCCTTACCTTGCAAGTACCAGGATCCCATATGGGTGCCAGTTCATATTCTGTGTGCTCTACTTCCTATCTAGTTTCCTGCTTGTGGCCTCGGAGAGTAATAGAGGATGGCCCAAAGCCTTGGGAACCTGTACCTGCGTGGGAGACCAAGAAGCTCCTGGCTCCTGACTTCGATCAGCTTAGTTCCGACTATTGCAGGCATCTGGCGAGAGAACCAGAAGATGGAAGATCTTTCTATCTTTGCTTTTCTCCATAAATTTAATCTGTCTTTCCAATAAAAATAAATGAATATGTTTTTAATTTTTAAAAAGTCTTAAGCAGAATTTTTCCTTCCCCAGGAAACCTCCATTTTGTCTCTGGGAGCCTTCAACTGGTTAAGCAAGGCCCATAACACTGTGAATAATTTTTAAGTACACAGATTGTGAATGTTAACCTTATCAGTAAAATACTTCCACAGAAGCATCTGGACTAGCATTTGGCCAAATAACTGGCACCTAGCCAAATCAACATGTGAAAATTAGGCATCCCAGTTGAGATCAGTTTGCCTTCTCTGACCCCAGACAACAACTCATTCCCTAAAAACCCACAGGGCTTGTAGTTACATAAATGCAGCAGTTACCACAATGGCCCACATCCAGCCTGCTCTCTGTGTCTTCTAGAAGCCCTCTCCTGCCTTCTGCTCATCCCCACCTCTGTGTGTTCTCTTTTAACACATGGCTCTAGCCTGCTTCAAAGATGTGCGTCTTTTGTCCTAAATTAGAATCTGGGTGCTCAGGAGTAAATACCACAACCCAGAGTGCCTTCTCCATCAAATCAGCTCTCTTCAGGAAAGCAGCAGAAGAGTACACATCACTTGCGGGCTCCCAGCTGTGTCATCCTGCTTCCTGACCCCAGGATTTGGCCACTCTGCAGCCCTATCAGTAACCAGAGCCGAAGGAACAAGGCAGGCACTCACTTGGAGCTTCCAGCTGCAGGGTGCATATCAATGCTCAAAGCATGGACTAAAACACATTACATGGGCCTAGGAAACACAAGCAGCCACCTTCCCACCTTGCCATCAGGAGAGCTGGGAATATGTGTTGACCAGCATTAATCACTGTCACAAATCTTCAAGGTATCTGCTTAATCATAGCAGGTTGTCATGTCTTGTCTAATCAGATCCCCAGTCTTTTCTTTCTGTTGCCATGTTCTCCTGAATCTCCATCATGTGCATACAACAGTTATTCCCTGTCCACACTTATCTTTCTTTGACTTTCCTAAGTTTCCCGAATCAGTGCTGAATTTTATCATGGAAACACAATCTATACAAACAGCAGCAACGTTTTTCCAGATATACTTTGCTTTAGATGAGGGTTGCTTGACTGGTTTTAGTTTTGTCCAACTAAAATTCATTTTCTTGTAGATTAAACTTTTTAATGTATTTGAAGAAGAGGACAATTTCTGCCCAAGTTTCCTGATCCATTGTCCTTAACCTACACTGAAAATCTACCCAAGACCAATGACCACCCTAAGCTTAACATGACCCTGTGTTTCTAAAAATAAGCACTTTGACAAGAAGAAATTCTTCTGATAAAATATAGTAAGTAATTAAAGCAATATTTTGCAATGCTAAATAACCCCAATGTGCTGAAACAAAATATTTATAATACACACTTTATCTCAATTAGCCTCTCAGAAACCCCAAATGTCAGGGATTATTTTAATGTGCACTTTGTGGACATGTAAACAAAGATTCTGCAAGTCCATGTGTAGCAATGGAACGTCATGGATCAGGCCATGGACTCAGAAGCCCACCAGCAAGCATTGGAATCCCCTCTCGGCCTGATGTTCTATTACCCCACATGTCTCAGCTTCCTCATTAGTGACTGAGGGCAACATTCATACCTTGCTTATGAGGCAATGCCATTATTCACAACAAGGACTTAACAAAAATTGCCACATGTCAGCTCATATTATGAAGGCAATGGACCACTGAGATCATGGTCAGAAGGTGATAGGGCCAAAGCTGAAAGGCCAATGGGCTTGCCCAGAGCTTCCACACACTTAAAATCAACTGTACGCTGGACAGTGTGGCCCATCTCCCTCCCAAAGAACACCCTTCCTGGGCTGGCCCTTGTTAGGCCACTCCAAGGCATCCTACTTGACATTTGAAGTTTGGAATCTTCCCTTCATTCAGAGAAGCACCATATTTTCAACAACCCTATGTCCATAGATACTTCTAAGCAGGCAGAAGCCAAGGGGGTTACCCTTCACAATCAGGAAGAGCGGGGAGTTGTCTGTACGGGGCAGAAAGACACAGACAACCAGGTTGTGTTCACGTCCCGTCAAGCCACACACAATGTTCCTTAAAGGGGCTGCCTCCCACATCAAAGACCACTCTCCACCAGGTCTGAGGCAAGCACCTAGCTACCAGAACACTTCAATGGACACCACCTGGCCACCCCCATAACCAATCTGCTGTCCTGCAGGCAGCTACAAACATGTTGGACCTGCAGAAACCGAGAGTTTCGGGCCTTGCCTAAAATGTTGATGCATGTCCAATTTGGAAGCTTAGCTGAAGGAAAAAAGTCAACTCTTCCAGCTGACACCAAAGCTGAAGAAAGGAAGTGCAGGGCCTGTGAGCACGAGCCCAGACAGAAACTTCCTTTCCCTTGTTCAGTCTGGGGCTAAATGCAGAGGCCTAATTACTGCCATCCACATTCCAAGTGACTTAAACAACTTCAGTGCTGCCTCAAGCAGCAGGTGGAGTCAAACTTTCTCCTCTGAGAGGTGTAAGAAATCCCAGTGGTGCAATGGCAGACTTTGAGATTAAGCCCTTAATCCATCAACTGTCAGCTGAATAACCTGGGGCAACATGGTTCGTAAAATGAAGATGCTAATACCTATTGCATGGTGTGAAAGGGAGTTCTCAGGATTTCCTAGCCCCTATAGAAGGAAATCCAGGTGGCCCTTCTAATGAATCAAAATTTTTATTACCTCCATTTTATGTTACTTTGATCACTTGAGGGAACATGCTGGCAAGGAGGGTTATCCAGTCCTTCCCAGGGTTAGCCAGCTTCCAGAGACAGCAAATAGGTTGCCTTTGAACATGTGTCTCATGTGCAAATCAAGAAATCTGGAGCCTGTGTCCCAGCCATCTACTTCCTCTAACTCCCACACATCAAGCCAATCTTTCCTCTGCCCTAAATCTTGCCAGGGCCAGGTACTGGCAAGCAAAGACCATTAAAATTACAGGCCAGAGCCTGCCAAAAATGACTCCAGCTATCCAATTCTACTCTGCCCTGCCTGTGTTTCCTGAAGAAATTACAGTAGAGGCTCGCCCCATCTGCCTTCAGACTAATCCTAATACTTCCGCACGTGACCCTGCAGGGTGTGATGTGTCTCCTCCTCTTGGTAAACTCTTCTTTTCACAGTAGTGGTCTCTCACTGTCATCACCCAGTCACCTCTATTAATCAAATTGCTGGCACAATCAAACACTCCTGCTACCTAAAACTCCTTCTATTCACTCTTGAAACTCTGGAACCAAATAACTTTATAAAACCTGCTCTTCCAATTCCAATTCCAAATAATGCTTGCAATATGCATTCTGGGTCCTAGAGAACTTAATAATCAAAGATGCTATTGGATATCAGCAGCTCTTTCCACAACTGTCATAAACTGGGTCACTGTGTGGAGCTGCTTCTAGAGACACATACATGTGTATTTGTACACACCAAAACTCTGTGCAACTGAAGACATTTGATAACCCCAAATGTGTACATGCACAACAGTGCCTCATCAAGTTTGTGGAAAAATGGAATGCAAAGACAAGTTAATTTTGATGCAAAAAGAATTTAAACCCATGAATTTTTTTATTACAGGTATATCAGTAAAATAGAAGTCTAGGGATTTGTTTATTTTGTATAGCCCTCCTCCATTTTATTGTTGACCAGTGCTCTATTTTTAACTTGTTGAACTCTTTGCTTGCTGCAGCTTTAGGTCTACGACTATCAAGTCAATTAAAAATGGGTCACCACAAAAATTTTCAAAAGAGGAGCTGGTATTGTGGTGTAAGCCAGCAAAGCCACCACCTGCAATGTCAGGATCCTCTAGGGGTGTCAGCTTGAGTCTCAGCCACTGCACTTCTGACCCAGCTCCCTGCTGATGTGCCTAGGAAAGCAGCATCCATGAAAAAGATCTGGATGAAGTTCCTAGCTCCTGAAGTCAGCCTGGCCCATTCACAACCATTTGAGGAGTGAATCAGTACTCTCAATCTCTCTCTCATTCTATGTGTGTATGCAGGGTGGAGAGCTCTTTCAAATAAATAAATAAATCTTTTTTTAAAACTTTCAAAAGAAAGAGAAGATGGAAGGGAAGTATCACAGTCTTTGAATGAGCTACATGGTATCCGTTTCATATTTTATAAAAGTTCTAATTTTTTTAAAAAAGCATGTTTTTTAAAAGTATGTTTCTAAACTTCTTGAAGATCCTTCACAATTTATATAACAAATATACAGTAGTGCATGAAAATTACCAAATATATTATTACAAGTTCAAAGCAGCAAGAAAGCATCCACAATGTCAGCATAAGTCAATGGAGAACCAAACGTAACAGCCTAAGGAAAATGGAATGTTCTAGATTTAGGCTTAATTTTGAGGCTCATAATGAAACAGGAAACAATCCCTTGAGGTGCTTTGCCAAAAATGTTTCTATACATTCATAAGAAAAACCTTCACTGGTTAAGCTAACCCTCAGTGCTCAGCTTCCTTCTTAGAAGCTCTCCCCAGCCAGAAAACCAAATCCTGAGTTGTGGCCATACTTCCCATGGGCCATCGTACCAAACCACATTCCCATGAGACTTTGAGCCTCTCTTCATACCTGTGTCAACCTATTTTAGCCCATCATCTCACAGTTGCCTGGTGCCCATCTTACTTCTCCCTGAGGGAGTATGTGTCTGGGAATGCACTCTAGGATACAGGCAGGGGCATATACCTAGGCTCTGCCATTGATCCTTCACCCACAATCACAGGAATCACCAAGAAAACTGCTCCAGAAGTCAACCTTCCGATCAGAATTGGGTCCAGCAAGCTGCGCTCTGCAGTGGCTTTTTAAAGTTGCAGATGGGATGTCCCTTAACTGCACTATATATGAATGACTTTTCCTCAAGAACTGAAAATCAATCTGAAGAATTATCCATGTCCAGTTAGATGCTAAAAATATGTCTCTAATTTGATCTTTACTAGACTTTTGCAAATTGATGGCTGTTTGGTTGTCCCTGACAAGAATCATAACAGCGATGCATCACTACAAAGCTTTGTTTCTCCTAAGGCTGTATGTGGTAGAATACACATGGGTTGAAGAATCAGAATTAGTTGGGATCACTCGCTGGTTCTGCCTCTCCTCCAACCTGGAGAAGCTGAATGTGTCACCTAAGCTGCCCAGAGCTCAATTCCTCTCAGGGAAATGGGAATAATATTCCTACTTCATAGGGTTGTAGTGAAGATTAAGTAACATAAGTGAAATTCTTAGGAGAGTTCCAGGGATATCACAGGTACCCAGAAAAATTACATTTTCTAGCTTGGTACTAGCTAGCAAATACTTTTAAGCTCTTACTTTAAAAAGAATATAATGATATTATCCTTGACTTGAAAAAACAGTAAAAGGATGAAAAGATAACTACATGGCTATATGAAGGTATATTAGTCAGAACACACTATGATATGCTGCAATAACAGCTCCAACATCTCAGTAACCTAAAATAATCAGCATTTATTTCTTGCCATATTATACACTTATAATGTATAATAGGCCAATTTCACTCTCAATATCAGCTAGTGAACTTCACTACTGCCGTCGCATGATTCTTATTCATTCATGCTCTCATTCTTTTTCTCTCACTTTCTCTGTCTCCCTCTTTCCCTGTCTTCCTCGCTCTCTTTCTCTCATCTATAAATCTGCCTTTGAAATAAACACATCTTTTTAAAAAGATTTATTTGTTTATCTGTTCAATCGACAACTATTTTTAAGTGTTTGCCAGTAACAAGGCACTTGTTGCAGGAGCTGGAGTTCTGTTGGGAGCAAGGTTTACGTTACTTTGAAATTCAAATTCTAACATAAGGGAAAACATTGTGGGCTGGCATGGGAAATGGATTAGAGGGGACTGGCTGAAATGAGAAAGTGAAAAAAGAAAATTTTTCACAGTGGTATAGTTCAGTTAAGTAATACCTAAATGTAGCAAGAATGAAGAAGAACAAATACACTAAAGAGACATTTAAAAGAATTGATAGAGCTTGGAGACAACTGAACATAAAACGTAAAAAAAGTTGAATGAGTTAAGAATTCCCCGTTTCTCTGCTTGAACATCTACATGAACTTCAGCACTATTCACCCAGACGGAGAACTCAGAGGGGAAAGGAGGAAGGTGATGAGCTTGTCATTGTTTTTGGATACAGAATTTGAGATATGGCTACATGCCGAATATTCCTAGGAACAAATCTAAGGGAGCAGATATCATGCAGGAGGTTACAGATGAATGATAAGTGCATATCTCACTCTCTCAAAGCCGCGCTAGGGGAATATTAGAGTACTTAGGAAGATATGAATGCAAAAAGACAAGGGGAACACTAACCAACATATTCAACAAATAGTGGCTAGAGGAAGGAGAAAAGCGATAGCTGATGAAGGCATGCCAGCCATCCTCTCCAGAAATGCCAACTTGGGCAGCAGCCATTCCCACATCAAGTCACCCTCACAAGATACAAGAAAGTCAGGGGAGAGGTCGCAGTGCCCAGTTTTAGTATAATTAGAAAATGCATATCAAAGAAGATAGGAAGGGACAAGCTGTCACCTTCCACCTTCTCCAGTTTCAAGTAGTACATTGCAGAAAGAAATGCCTCCAACTTGGGCAGGGAGCAATAAACAAAGAATAAAGATTAGACCTCATTTGTTGTAGAATAATACGTAGAGACACTATGCAATAGTATCCAGCTGGAAATAAACTGAAAAGTGCCTATCGCATTGGCATTTGAAAACATACCTTTAGGAAAAAGTCTTATCACAAAAGTCAGTAGATAAAAGTGTCAGAAACAAGGGTCAGGCTTGTGGCATAGAGCGTCAGACTGTTGCCTATGATGGCAGGATCCCAGATGAGCACCGGTTCACATTACAGCTAGTGTATGTATGTATACGTGTGTGTGTGAGAGAGAGAGAGAGAGAGAGAGAGAGAGAGAGAGAGAGAGATCCAGCTTCCTGCTGATAACACTTGGAAAGGCAGCAAAAGGTAGCCCAGATCCCTGAGCCCCAGCACCCAAGTGGAAGACCTGGAAGAAACTCCTGGTTTCTACCTGGGAAACCTTGACTGTTGCAGCCACTTAGTGCGTAACCCAATAAATAATCTCTGCCTATCTCTTCCTTTATCACTGACTTTCAAATAACTTCATAAATCCTTTAAAAGCTAATAAAGGGCCCAGTGTAGTAGCCTAGTGGCTAAGGTCCTCGCACACACCAAGATCCCATATGGGAGCCGGTTCTAATCCCAGCAGCCTTGTTTTCCATTCAGCCTGCTTCTGGCCTGGAAAGGCAGTCAAGGAGGGTTCAAAGCCTTGGCACCCTCAACCACATGAGAGAACCAGAAGAGGCTCTTGGCTTCAGATCAGCACAGTTCCAACCACTGCAGCCACTTGGAGAGTGAATTAACGGATGGAAAATCTTCCTCTCTGTCTCTCCTCCTCTCTGTAAATCTGTCTTTCCAACAAAAATAAATAAATCTTTAAAAAAAAACTTTAATAGCAGAAGTGTCATTATTTATCAATAATAATTTTCATTATAAATTAAGATACAATTTAAAAATAAAGTAGATAAATGGATTAAAGAACAAACCCCAGTGATATGGTACCTACATGGAATGAACTTCACCAGTAAAGATACACACAGACTGAAAGTAAAATGAAAAAAAAAAAAAAGGCAGTCCACAAAAAGGAAACTAAAAGCAAACTGAAGTAGCTATGCTTACACCAGACAAAGCAAACATTAATACAAAAGCTCTACCAGGAGACAACTGATAAAGAGATTAATCCAACCAGACATACAATCATTATGCATTTACATGCATCTAATGTCAGGGAATCCAACTGAGGTCTAAAGGGAGAGATAAGTTTCAACTCAAGGATACTGGGAGACTTTGACAGCTCATTTCCATCAATGGATAGATCAGCCAAATCATCAACAAAGGAGAATCAGAAGCAAATTACATACTATATACCAATGGACCTACTAGAACATTCCATCCAACAGATTCAGAATACACATTCTTTCCATCAATACCTGTGGCATTCTCTAAGATAGAAGCACTCGTTAGGTCACAAAGCATGTCTCAACAAATTTAAAACAACTGAAGTTGTATCTCATATTTTTCCTGACCGCAATTGAATAAAAGTACAAATCAACAACAAAAGAAGCTCTAGAAACAACACGCAGAGACTGGAAAACATGTTTCTGAATTAATGATATGCCATTGAAAAAGAAGAAAGAAAAAAATCAAAACAAAAATGTTTAAAGTCTTTAAAACTGTTGCAGGTGTTTGGCCTGGTAGTTAAACTGTTAGTTGGAATACCTGAGTTTCACATACTAGCGCCTAAGTTTAAGTTCTAGCTCCAACTCCCATTTCAGCTTCCTGCTAATCCTAGGAGGCAATACATAATGAATGGTTCAAGTGACTTGGTTTCCGCCACATTTTTAGGAGACATGGAGTAAGTTCCCAGCTTGCCAGCTTTGGCCTGGCCCAATTCCAGCTGCTGCAGGCATTTCAGGAATAAAGCTTGAGATGGGAGTTCTAGCACTCTATCTTATCTCTGTGCTTATCTTTCTCTGTTTCTCATATAAAGAAAATTCTTGGAAGCAAATGAAAATGAGAACACAGGGAATGGCCCTGCATTCCTATCAGAGTACATGAGTGGAGTCCCAGCTCCACGCCAGATTCTAGCTGGCTGCTAATGCTCCAAGAAGCAACATGTAGTTGAGGCCCAGATACTCAGGTGACAGACCTGGACTAAATCCCTGGTTCCTGGCTTTGGCTCAGTACAGCTGAGTGAAAAACATATAGAGAGTGAACTAGCAGATGAGAAATCTCTCTAGGTATCTATCCAGCTATCTATTTTCCAAATAAAAATAAGTAAGCAAAAAAACTTTTTAAAAGGGAAATGGAAAACAACATACAAAACATACAAAAAATGCTGAATTAAGTGCCTCCATTGAGATAAAATCAAATAAACAACATTAGACAGCATATCAAGGATCTAGAAAACAGCAACAAAAAAAGAACAAAGTTAATGGAAGGAAATAATGAAAGAGTAGAGAGAAATAAAATCTAAAAGAAATAGAAAAGATCAATGAACAAGAGTTGTTTTTTTTTTTAAAAAAAAAGATAAAGATCAATATAGGTTTTTAAACCCAATAAAATGTTAAAACTCAAACCAGATATGAAAAAAAAGAATATTACAACTGATACCACAAAGAAACAAAAGATCATTAGGGATTATTGTGAACAATTATTTACCTACAAACTAGAGTGACTGGAATAAATGCAAGGAACTCAAATTTACGAATAATTTTATGAATTTATAAAACTTAACAATATTAAGACATGAACAGACCAATAATGAGTAACAAGATTGAACCAGTTATCAAAAGTTTTCCAACAAAGAAAAGCCCAGAACAAGATTGACTCGCTGATGAATTCTGTCACATGCTCATAGAAGAATACGGATTCCTGTAAAGCTATTCCAAAAAGTCAAAAGGAAAAGTACCCTTCCAGGCTGGCATGGTGGCTCAATAGGCTAATCCTTTGCTTTGCAGTGCCAACATCTCATATGGGTGCTGGTTTGTATTTCAGCTGCTCCCCTTCTAATCCTGCTCCCTATTCATGGCCTGGGAAAGCAAGGGAGGATGACTAATTCTCTGGGTCCCTGTACCCACTTTGGAGACCTGGAAGAAACTGGCTCCTGGCTTCATATCAGCTCAGCTCTGGTTATTGAGGTCTTCTGGAGAGTGAACCAGCAAATGAAAGTACATGTCAAATTCCTTTAACAAACCACAAACAAATTACATTCAACAAGTCATCAAAAAGATTATCCAAGGGCCAATGCCATGGCATATCTGACTAAGCCTTTTCCTGCAGTGCTGACATCCAAATGGGCTCGTTCCAAACCTAATGCCTACACTTCCAATCCAGCTCCCTGCTAATAGCCTGGGAAAGCAGTGGAGGATTATTCAAGTCCTTGGGTCCCTGCATCCACTTGAGAAACCCAGAGGAAACGATTGGGTCCTGGCTTTCTTCTGGCCCAGCTCTGGCTTTTGCAAGCATATAGGGAACAAACCAGCAGACAGTAGATTTTTTCTCTCTCTCTCTTCCCCTCTTCTCACTCTGCAACTCTGCCTTTTCAATAAAAATAATTAAATCTTACAAAAAAAATTATCCATCATGTTCACATATCTACCAGGGATGAGGAACAGTTTAATACTTGTGAATCAATAAATGTCAATATGTCACATCAATTGGAAAAAGAGTAAAAACAAAATTATAATCTGAATAGGTGCAGAAAAGGCATTTAATAAAATTCAACACTGCCTATAGCCAATGCCTGAAGCACTAGAATCCCAAATGGACACTGGTTTGAGTCCAGGACTTTCCAATTCTGATCCAAC
Source organism: Ochotona curzoniae (assembly GCF_017591425.1). Classification (NCBI taxonomy): domain Eukaryota; kingdom Metazoa; phylum Chordata; class Mammalia; order Lagomorpha; family Ochotonidae; genus Ochotona; species Ochotona curzoniae. The sequence goes on along the minus strand of NW_024465582.1, from coordinate 17,290,634 downwards.
TCCTTCTAACATGCCTGGGAAAGCAGCAGAGGACAACCTAAGTGCTTGTGCCCCTGACCCCTCATAACAAGAGTTCTAAAATGACAATGAAGTGAGATGATGGAGGGAATTATCAAAAAACCATACCCAAAAGACATCCCAGAATTGTGGACAGATTTCCATTCAAGTACATACAAAGTAATTAAAAACAAATCTGAATTCAGTGACAATGAAACTTTGAAACACTTGACTTAAAAACATAAACTGAAGTCTGCCTGAGAGAAAAAAAAAATAGCATTGTTCATGTACAAAAGAGTGGTAGTTTTAATGCCCTAAGGTGGCAGATCACCCAAAAAGAAAACTATGAAAGTTCCAGATATCTTTGTGTAGGCAAAGGTCTCATTAAAAAGGACACAAAATACACTTTTTTTTTCAAAAAGTGAATAAGCTAGACTTGAATATATCATTACCATAGCCTTTGTGAACATTGTGCCAATACATAGATCTGACACGTTAATTGAATCCAGAATATTGAAAGAATTCCGTCCAACCAATTAAAAGAATAAATAAGATATCCATAGAAATCCACCTATATCCAAGCTATATATTTAATAACAATTGCTTTAAATTTTTGCATTTTATAATGCTATGATTGGTATTCTTAGGGAAAAAACGGCATAAAACTTACCAATGCTACACTGGAATCTAAAAGTCCATGAAGGAATGTACCCAAAATTCTGAAAGAAAATGTTTTGAATGTGGGATTTGACACTTTCAAAGTGTAACAGATAATTAAAGAAATGTTTCAGATGAACAAAATTCAAAAACTTTTTGAACATCCATGCACCCTTTCTCTGGAAGTTTTCAGGAGATGTTTCCACTAAACAAGGAAATATCAAGCATAACCAGAGAATGAGGGTATCAGCATGAAGACAGAACTCTGGAGAAAGGTACTTAAAAAAAGAAAAAAGAGAGAGAGAAATATTACATTTCTAGACATGAGTGAGCACTTGGGGAAAACTAATGATACATCTGTGACAGAGTTCAGATGAGTAGCTGTTGGCGGGTCTGCAAGTAAGAATTCAGGCTTGTCACTCACACTGGATGGAACATGATGATAGTGGAAAATAAATACTACTGTAGTCTTCTCCTTGGATCTAGAATTCATCATATGAATGTAATTAGAGTTAAAGGTTTCACACACACACAAAAAATAACCGTCTGAAAGGAGATCAGAGAGAAAATTGGGGAGATCACAGAGTTTTTCTATGTTAGCTTCAAACGTGACAGATGATACTGGAATTGTTATACTTTATGTATTATCTTTTGCCATGGTAAACAAGGTCTTTAGAAAGCAGTTTGACCAAATCCCTCAAAAATGGGTTGACCTTCTGTCAATTGCTGACTGCCTGACCCCTCCCACGCTGCCCTGTGGAGTGTGACCTTGGGCTCCTATCTCTCCTTTCTTGGCTTACTCTGGCTCCCATTCAGACAACTTTATGCTTACTTCATCCTGAGACTGAGTCCCTTGTCTCTTGCCCCTTGCCCTTCTCCAGGTGCCTGTCTCAGTGCCACCTTATCTGTTCTTGCAGCTGGCATGCCCACCTCCTGCCACACCTTCAGGAACACTTCAGCAAGCAGAGGTGGCTCTGCATTTCCTGACAGCATGCCAACCCCATAGCCACAGAGCTCATCAACGAACATTCTTCAATGAAACTGCTATCCGGCCCAATAACACAGCCACTGTGTTCTCAGACACAGCAATGCCTTGCTGGAAATAAAAGCACCAATTCCTCAGAATAGGAAGCAAAATAGGGAGACTACCCATGATAATGTCTCCAGGCTGACCACTGAATGAGCCAGAAAGTTCTAGAAATACAAAGGAAAATCACAGAAAATGTCATCAATTAGCACTTGTGAAATTAAGGACGTACCAGAGAAACACGCGGCTGATCCAAATCACCAGATGACTTGAATGGACATGTTATTTTTGTAGGGAAGCGTTTGAGATGGAGTCACTACAGACCAAGGGAAGCTATGTAAATGTAGAGGTATCTACTGAGTGCTTACAATGTGTTGCATTGAGAAGATTTGCCTAGATTGGTGTACCTAGCCCCCCCAAAAACATGCAAGATCAATATTATTATTCATATTTTACATACACAGAAACAGTTAACAGACAGATTATGTAATTTGCTCCAAAATCCCACATCTAGGCAACTGCGGTTTGAACCTGAGCTATCCCTCTCCAGAGTTACACTTACAAGCTCACACTATAATGCAAGGAATATAGACCACATGCTCTGCAAGGGTTTCCTGGCTTGGAAGCCACCTAGCTCTATGAGAAATAGACTATAAAGCCTCTAACAGAAGATATGGGAGCTGACCAAGAAAACGAACCTTGACACAGGTACCCAGTTCCTGCTCAGGGTGAAATTCTGGTAGAAAATTCTGGAGGTATGCATACAGGTATTTGTAAACATGCAATCAACAAAAATATTTTTCAATCATTTATTTATTTATTTGAAATGCAATGACAGAGGATGAGACAGAGGGAGATTTTCAATTCACTGGTTCACTCCTCAAATGGCCACAATGAGTAGAGCTGGGCCAGGTGGAAGCCAAAACCTGGAATTCCATCTGGATCTCCCATGTGGGTGATAGGGACACATTGCCTGGACCATCTTCCACTGCTTTCCATGGCATGTTAGCAGGAAGCTGGAAATGAAGTAGAGCAGCCAGGACTCCCACTGGCACTCATACAGGATACCAGTGTTCCAGGAGGTATCTTTTTTTTTTAAGATTTATTTTATTTTTATTGCAAAGTCAAAGAAGAGAATAGAGAAAATCTTCCATCCAATGATTCACTCCCCAAATGAGCTTCTTCTGGGTCTCCACGCAGGTACAGGATCCCAAGGCTTTGGGCTGTCCTCAACTGCTTTCCCAGGCCACAAGCAGAGAACTGGATGGGAAAGCGATGCTGCCAGGATTAGAACCAGCACCCATTTGGGATCCCAGTGCATTCAAGGTGAGGACTTTAGCCACTAGGCCACCATGCCGGGCCCTCCGTAAGGCATCTTAAGCTGCCAAGCCACAACAGCAGCCCAGTCACAGTAAAGTTTAACCCAGCACAAATGTAAGCACAAAAAACCTTGGCAAATACTTCTGCACCTATGCAGACATGCTCCTCATTTTCAGCACAGATATCCTCCAAGGTTACTTATCCTGATACCAACTGTAGCCTTCAGAAGTCCAAGGGTCCAACATTCAGGAGAATGATTGTGAAATTTATCTCAAACCTGGAGCCTACCATTCAGAAGGCTTTGTGTGCATTTCTAAAGAAAATTCTTCAAATAAGTTTTATTAAGCAATCAATTCACATCAAACATGATTCATCTGGAACTTTCTGATGTAACTGCCCAACTTAACTGTATAGTGTATACCCCTAAAGAAATCCATCTCCTCCAGCCCCTCACTCACATTTCCCATAGGGAGGGTCACTGAGACCTGTGCTGCCCAGCACAATTCTTCCCAGGAAGGGTTCCTGGCTCAGCACCACAGAGCAGAGGGCCTGTGGAGCTTAGACTTCAACATTAAAAAGCCATGTGGCTCCAGTCGTTCTTCACTTGCTCTTAGCTCAGGACCTGCAGTTAAGGTTAGATTTCACAGCTGGTTCCTAAAGGCAGCAAGCTGTGAGCTCTCCTACCAATGACCCAGAGCCCTCTGCAGAAGGTGCTTCCTGCCCTGACTTAGCCAGGGTAGAAGTACACCCTGTTTGCTACAGAGACAGAGTGCTCTGGAAAGTGTTAGCCCACCCAAAGGGGATGCAAGTCCCTTTGAAAACATTTCTCTAAGCCTGCTCAGAGATGAAGACAAAAACCATAACACATGGGAAGGACCAACATCCCACGCATGGCTGACTGATACTATCTGGGTGTTCTGCTTTCAAAAACATTTGGCTTATACAAGGAAAACGTGTTCCTGTCACTAACTGTACCCAGAGAAAGTCATTTACCCTTTCATTGTCTCAAGGATCTCATCTGGAAAAGTGGAAATTGAATTCATGACTGCTGAAATCTACATTGCTTAGTAATAACAATTGTCAAAAGTGATCCCAGGGGACCAGCACTGTGGTGTAGCAGGTAAAGCCACCACCTACCTGCCACCACCAGCATCCCATGTGGGTGCCAGTTCTTGTCCTGGCTGCTCCACTTCCAATCCAGCACCCTGCTAGTGGCCTTGGAAAAGCAGCAAAAGATGGTCCAAGTACCTGGGCTCCACCTTCCCATGTGGGAGACTTGGATGAAGCTCCTGACTCCTGACTTGGGTCAGGCTCAGTCCTGGCTGTTGCACCTATGTCAGTAGTTAACTAATGGATTGTCTCAGGGCTCTATGTGTGTGTGTGTGTGTGTGTGTTTCTCTAACTCTGATTTCAAACAAATAAATCATTTTTTAAAGTAATCCCATATTGGCGATTTCATGGTTCAATACACAAACACAGACACACACTGTGCACACACCCTCACAAACATTTACTCATTCATTTGATAAATATTTATTGCCTGCTGTTCAAGACACTGAAGATTCAGCAGAAAACAATGTCGATGAAGTCCTGCTTCATTGGCACTAACTTTCTAGAAGGAACAGATGTAAACAATAAACAAATACATGCCAGGTGACAGTAACTGCTATGAAGTAAAATAAGAAGGGATAGAGGGACAGGTGTTGGGTGCAATAGTTAAACTTCTGATTGCGATGTTCATGTTTTTGTTAGATTTATTTATTTTTAGTTGAAAGACAGGGTTACACAAAGAGAGAAGGAGAGACAAGATGAGACACTACAAGAGAACAGAGAGCAGGAAAGAATGAGTGAGATTTTTTTCCATCTGCTAATTCACTTCTCAAATGGCTGCAACAGCCAGAGCTGGGCCAGTCTGAAGTCAAGATCCAGGAGCTTCTTCTAGGTCTCCCAATGTGATTTCAGGGATCAAGCACTTAAGCCCTCCTCCACTGCCTTTCCAGGCCATTAGTGGGGAGATGGATTGGAAGTGAAGCAGCCAGGACTCTATCAGCACCCAGAGGGGATTCTAGTGCCACAAGCAGAGCCACAGACCAGCCCTTTGTGATGATCATACTTTACGGGATTGCCTGGGTTCAATTCTCAGCTTTGCTTCCCATCCAGTTTCCTGCTAATGTATACCATTGGGCCAGCGGGTTATGACTCAAATACTTGGGTCCCTGTCACCCAAATGGGAGACCTGGATTAAGCTCCTAGCTTCTTACTTCAACCTGGCCCAGCCACAGCTGTTGTGGGAATTTGGGGAGTAAACTAGAAAATGGAAGATATCTCTCTGCTTCTCCCTTTCAAATAAAACAGAGAGAGAGAGGAGAGTAAGATACAGTGGGGTTTTTTGGCTATGTGACCACAGAAGGCCGCCAGATCTAGTGACATATGAGAAAATACACATTTCTAGAAGATACATGGTAGGGAGTCAGCCATGGAATATTTTAGGCAAGGAGGTTCCAGGCACAGCAAAACCATATGCAAATGCCTGAGATGGAACCATCTCTATCAATTCATTATTCTGGAGTCTGCAAAAAAAACTCAGGCAGCTGAGAGAGACTTGATGGTGGGGAAGACATGTAAAGGGAAAAGAGACCAAGGGGCAGAGTGGAAGGAGGCGATGTCAGAAAGATTATCCAGGTCTGACAAAGTCTTGCTATTACCCTGAGTGATTTTTGTGTGTTTGTGTGTTCATTTGTTTTATTTTTGTTGGAAAATCAAATATACAGAGAGGAAGAGAGACAGAGAGGAAGTTCTTCCATCTGATGATCCACTCCCCAAGTGACAGCAACAGCCAGAGCTGTATCAATCTGAAGCCAGGAACCAGGAGCCTCTTCTGGTCTCCCACGTGGTTGCAGGGTCCCAAGGTTTTGGGCCGTGCTTGACTGTTTTCCCAGGCCACAAACAGGGAGCTGGATGGAAAGTGGGGCTGTCCGGACACGAACTGGCACCCATATGGGATCCCAACACGTGCAAGGTGAGGACTAGGCTACCATGCCGGGCTTTGTTATTCTGTATGAGATAGGAAGCCCCTGGAAGGTTTTGAGTTTTGGAGTGGCATAATCTCCCATCCCCAAACATAGACTCCTTCTGCCCTTTGGGGTAAACAAACTTAGAGAGACAAAAGTAGAAGCAGGGAAACCATAGGAAGGAACAGGATAATTCAGATAAGAACTGATGGTAGCTTAGACCAAATGCCAACAGCTGAGGTGATAAGTGCTGGATGTCTGAGTGTGTTGGAAGTCAAGGCAATGGCATTCACCACTGTGCAGTCTGTGGGGTCTGAGCTAAAAGCAGGGGTCAAAGATAACACCATGCTTTTGGGCTTGGTCAATAGAATGAGCAAGTGTCCATTTCCTGGACTGGAAAGGACGATTAGAGAAATGTAATTGGGATGGGGAAATAGGAGTGTAGATGTCTGTCTTTAGGCACATGAAGCCTGAGACGGCTTCCAGATACCTTATGAAAATATAATGTTAACATCACACGTTTCTAGAATCTTCTTTGGAGAATAATCTGAAACAGAATCCCCTGTGATGACATCTTTTACTTGGAAACTCCCCCAGATTCTACCTGTGACAGGTGCCAAACCGGAAAACATTTAACTATCTGTTATCCAGGTGATGAAAAAAATCACTAATGTGTAGCCTTTGCCCATTTCCATGGTGTAAATACCCCCCACTAAGGCCAGCATCAAGTTGCCAAAGGAGTCCCTGGATGCAGAGAATGGGATGATGATCTGCCCAGCTGGTTTGAGCAGCAGCTCCAGCATACTCCATGGAGACGTCACCTCCAGCCTTTGCTCAAATGGAGAACAAAAAGACAAAGTAGAAGGAATTTCAGGAGGGAAGGTGATAGCCTTGAGGCATTATCCTTTAAGCACCTTGACAGCAATTTTGAAAAAAAGAATAATAATAAAGCAGGTTATGTGAAAGCCAGAGGCATTTCTATTACAAACAGCTGCCTTCCTGTAGCAAATAGATCGAAGATCTGACATTAATTATCTCTAATGTAAAACAAATTTACTCTCAAATTTCTATGGGGGTAAAGCAGGCCAGGGGAGGATGGGAACCCTAGCCCAGCCGATGGACCTCCAAGTCCTCATTTCTGCTTTTGGAGTCCAGTGTTCCTTTCTGAATTAGTCAGGAAATACCTGAATCACCTACACATTTAGGATGAGAAAAGACATTGCTCCAGGCTCTAACTTACTCCTGGAGAGAACTATTTTCTCAGGTTGAGGAATGACACTAGGTTTGCATTAGCAAACTCTGTTGTCTGTTCAGCAAATTAAGAATTATTAGGAAAGGCTTTATTTCCTCCTCCATACTGGAACAGGGAGATTTAAATTTCTCTGCAGATGGGGGCATTTCTGGTTCTTTTTGTTTTGTTTTGTTTTTTAGCAGCTCATGTCAGGTTGCATGGGGCTAGGGTGAGACCTGGCCAAGGATGTGTTTTAACTGCTTCCCTGCCAGTCCTACATGGAACCAGGGTTGCACTATACCAAAAGACCAAGTGATGAGCAGTTAGAATCACACAATGATTTTTGGAAAATGTGCTCAAACACAGAAGGCAAGTTAATTTGGTGAGATGGAAGAGGACGGGACTAAGAATTGATGAACCCCACGTTCTGGTCCTATTTCTAGTATCTAGCCCATGTTGCTGGAAAAGCTACTCTAAAAATAGGGACTTTAGGCAGCTTCCAGGAGTATTCATGTCCCTAAAGGCCCCTAACAGGTATGTCTACTAAAGTCAGTAAATCACAGGAGCTTACTTTGGCACCCACTAAAGAGGTGACCTGGGGGACCCAAGAGTGGGTTACCAGAAGAATGACAGTATGGTTGCTGTTTGCAACTAATCAAAGAGCACTGGCTCTTTGATAACAGGACTTCTCCTGTGAAGGAGTGTCCATGCGAAGTCGGGTTGAGCCAAATGACTGCCCCAAATCAAATAAATCTTCTGCCCAGGATAAAGGGCCCAGGTTGACACAGGATCCTGGGTCTTCCCCATTCTCACACCTGAGCAGTTTCCTAGTTTCCTCACCTCACAAGGTGATAGGAGTCCAGTATTCTTCCAGCCTTATGGTTTGGATATGGTGCCCAATCCAAACCATAAGGCAACAAAGGTCAATTAAGGAATGTTTTCTAACATTAAATAATACTTCACTGTCTGATCTTCTGAGCTGGTAACCATAGAGTTCCCTACCATGAACCTGATCATTAATGGCTGCTTACACCAAAACCCTCAACATAATGGCAGTCTTCATGTTCTCCACACATCCTGTGCTTCCATTCAGACCAATCCCATCCTCTATCTCCACCCCACACATCTTTCCCCAGTTCACATGTAGATTCCAAAGCTTGGATCCAAAGGCGCAAGAAAAACACAGCAGACAAGAAAGCAGAATGGATGGAGCATGGCCAGCAGGACTGGTGGCTCAATGAAAAGAGAAAAGCCCAGAAAATGAGTATGAGGATTACAAGACTGCAGACAAATCTTCATAAATGTAGCCCAGGCAAGGACAATCAGGATGTGGTGCCTGGCACCCCTGGAGGGACACAGCCACTAGAGGAATCACAAGTGACTCCGGGAGGCAACAGCAACCTGTACTGATTGCATCGGAGACATTCCAGTCCATCTCCCTTCTCCAAGCATGTCTCTTGGGGAGTTGGAGAGGAAGGAAGGCTCAACTGCCAGTAGTAGCAGAGGCTTTTGATTAAGGAAAACAAATGGAATGGAAGCTTTGTCCTTTAAATCCCCCTATACAGTTTTCCAGAAGAATAATGTCGATTAAAAAAATAATAAGCAGCAAAAAAAAAAAAATGAGTAGACACATTCAAGGCTTCAGCCTGGAAAGCCAGATGGGAGAAGCAAATAAATTCAAAGCTTTCAACAAGAGTGCTGGGCAATGCTGCCAAACCAGACAGGGGAGGGATTTCTCTGTTTTCCTTACCTCTTTTCTCATCCAAGAGCACAAGCTCTGAATTTCATGGAAATAGATGGGGGATTGAATCAGTCACATTCACCTGTGAATCCTTCTGCAAACGCAGTGGTTGGCTTAGCACATCTGGCCTTTGGCCTGTGCTTCAGCCGTCTGCCTGAAAAGATTCTTTGCTTCACCATTGGGACCCACATGTTTCCTCCCCCACAGAGCCTCTCCAGGTTCCCCCTGGTAGTCTCTTATCTCTTCTCTCTCTTTTTAAGATGTATTTGTTTTTATTGGAAAGGCAGAATAACAGAGAGGACAGACAAAATTCTTCCATCCACTGATTCACTCCCCAAATGGTTGCAATGACTGGAGCTGAAATGAGCTGATCTGAACCCACAAGCCAAGAGCTTCCTCCAGACCTCCCATGCAGGTGCAGGCTTCCCAAAGCTCCAGGCCATCCTCCACTGCTTTCCCGGGAGAAGAACAAGGAGCTGTATGGGAAGTGGAGCAATGGGACACAAACCAGCACTCCCTTGGGTTGCTGGCACCTTGACGTGGAGGATTAACAAAATGAGCCAACATACCAGCTCCGTCCCTTCTCTTTTGTTTTCAACGCCATGATACATCTTCCCCAAAGATGGACTGTCATACTGTCATCTAGTTATATGTCTGTCTTCCCAAGTAAGCTAAGGACTCCAGGAAGGCAAAAGTGAAGTGCTGCCCATCTTCTCATTTTTTGTGCCTAATAAATCTCCACTAAAGGGAGCAGATGATTGGACAGACACAGGTGCCAGGGGAACTCAAAAGGAGGCTATTGACCTAAAATCAATTTCTTCAAAGGTGGCAGAGCAGCCAGCCCATGAGACAGACTTTCCTACAGATACCAAATCTTTTCTTGCTGGAAGTTTGGAAGGACTGTCAGCAAGATCTCTGCCAGTCTCCTCTGTCTCCATTTATGCCCTGGAGTTAGGAGACAGGAGACCGGAGAGCGACTGCACTCAAGGACAATGAACTCAAGGACAGCAAACACCTTCACTGCATTTACTGCTGGCAGGCAGCCCTGGCGATTAGGTTTCCTCTAGAAAGCAGCCGCTGAGACAGGAACATTGCACTCCTCGATCCTGGTGCTGTTTTCACAGAAATTGACAGAAATTTTAAATATCTGCTTGCTAGTCCTTATGTCGTCAAAATTCACCCTTAAACTAGCAAACAAACAAAAAAGCCAATAGAGATTGCAGTAGTTGCTGACACCAAGACTTCCAGGGAGGTTTCTTAACTGAAGGGGTATCAGAGTGTGGACTGTTTTTTTATCAGCAAAGAGGACACAAAATCAGCCTATCCAAATATTTTAACTATGTAACAGACCAAGTTAAAAAAAAAACTCAGAAAAAATACTTGGTTTTATACTTAATGGATCTGAAAACAGAGACGTTCTGTGAGATTACTATGAAAAGCATATTAACTCAAATTGCAAACACCTCAATATACTCCCTTTAGGGGAAAGAAGCATGAGGCTCCAGGATGAAGCACACACATTTGAGTGTAAGACAGCCCTGAACTAATTCCTGCTCTCCAGCACACCAGCTGGGGGACCCTGAGCAAGTTGCTCAACCCCTCTGAGCTTCAGTTCATTTTGTTATTAAATGGGGCTGTTGGATGGCTGACTGGGGTGCTCTGCACAGAACAAATTTCAGCCCAGTGTTCACCCAGACAAAGCAGATAGGTGCCACTGTTAACAGAAATTGTCAGTCATTACTATCACTGTTGTCATAACAAAGCAAATGGAGCCAGCAGGAATTCAGGAAGAAAGAACTGGACCCACTTTGAAAAAGAATCTCCTGAACTTTCTGCTCTAGCTCTACCTTATGTTTATCAAATACGTTGGTCTGTCTTTTTGCAGGACCCTCAGTAATGAAAGAAAGATCCAATTATGGTCATGGAATTTACCAGGAGGGCAGTCACACATGGGATCTAATGGTTGAGGCAAAAAGTGTTTCTCTTCTGAAGATTCGATGTCCAGCACACCCCATGGCTGCGGAGTTCTGTGAGATTTAATTATTCGTCAGCTTCAGGAAGCCCAAGGGACCACCTACAAGGTAAATTTCTCTTCAGAAGTCACGCCAGAGTTTCCACCCACCCTGCCTTCTGCAGTCTAGAGGAGCGGCATACACTCCAAGAGGAGGATTTGGGGGCTATTGGAAATAAAGTGCCATTGTCAATCACTCAATCCAAGTTCATGAACTTCAGTGGTATCAATCGCTGAGGACAGCACCCCTGCCACTAGAAACTTGAAATACTGAGCACAAAAAAAAAAAATCATCCTCTATTTTCTTCTAGGTTTTCAAGGGTTAAAACCCAAATATTTAAATGCAGCATATGGTGTGTGTGTGTGTGTGTGTGTGTGTGTGAGACAAAAGTGGATCTGAGGATGATGAGCCATGTCCCAATACCTAGTTCTGCCCATCACATCAAGGGCACTCCCAACATGCACAAATCATGTCATTCATGTCAGAAAACAACAATTAAAAAAAAAACAGCCAAAATACACATATCGGGTACTCAGAATCATACAGATGCAAATGAATGCCAAAGGTACATTCCTATGACCCTCATTTTCATCTGACTTTAAATGTATAGGCAGGCAATTGGATCATCAATTTTTTTGCCTTTCTTTTTGCAGCTAATCAATATTTACTTTTTTTAGTAAATCCCAATTACAATATAATTGTACTCCATTTGCACAGGCCAAATAATGATTGTTGAACTATACTTGCTAAGAGAAAGTAGCCTTCCTCTGATGAAAACCACTCTGGATAAAACGATAGATAATGACTTACCATGTATCTGTCTCCACAATAGCTATACAGGTGTGCATATCTGAATATATGCCTATATGTAGTAATATGCATATATATATAATATATATATAGACCTATGCACCCATACTAGAGGGATTGAATAAATTCCTGTGTGTGAATCATATACGTGTGTGTTCTTGTGAAGCTTCATCCTCACAAAAGAATTTGTCTCACGAGCCCTGTCTGTTGCTGACATACAGCCTTCTTTTAGAAAGTATGTTTTCCATTTGTATGGTTTATTATCCCCTATTGTTTCCTTCCTTAAGTAAAGAAATGCTGACCCTATGGCTTCTTTCCTTCTCCCTGCAGGTCACCTACCTTCACTGGGCAAGGCCAAGTTTTTTCCTCTCTCGGAAGACAGTGACACACCATCCTTCCCCAGGCTACATCAGAGAAGCTCTACCCCAATCCTAAGTGATCTAACTATGGATAACCATTCCTTTGTCCTCAAGGACCTTTCTTAGCCCTAACTGAAGGTTCACACAGGCAGCCTCTATGGGACATGTGACATCTGGACCAATAATGCCTTATAACAAAGCACCTCCTATAGCCAGAGAGCAAGTCACATCCATTAGGGTCTTGGTGGAAGTCATCTGTCTCCCTGTGTTAGAGTCCCTTATGAGGGCATGGGTTTAAGCTCTGGATTTTCTATACATACAGCCTATCACCCTTCCAAAACTACGGAACATTCTCTAGCTTGTAATGGATTTGCATTCTATAGTGATACATGCTCACTTTCCTGAAGCCAGATATGTAGGATGCCATGCCTGGATTCTCTCTCACTGGTCTGGGGTTCTCTCCCAAGCACATGGCAAAGTCTTCTTTCCACTCCCTCACTACCTCAGCTTCTCGAGATAAGAGGACGACTATGCACACACAGTGCCACCATCCTATTTCCCAGCCATGCTTTCAGTAGGTGTCAGTAGGGTTCACCCTTGTCCTACCCCAGGCAGTTGTCCTTAAAAATGCTCCAACAGCCCATCTGTACCTCCACACCTCTTCCAGGACCTCCTGCACATCCTCAACTTCCTAGTCATGTCCTACAGGAATCCACAATTCTGCATTCTCTTTACACATCCTTTTCCCTCACCACATACCTATCCATTTGCTGAGTCCCCCATCCTAGAGGTGATGAGTGATGAGTCATTATCACCCAACATGCTTGCTAGTGAAGTGTTAGCCCTTACTCAAAAATAATAAATAAATAAATAAGCAAACAAATAAAAGATCCATAAGGGTTAAAATTAGAAGTGAGATTGTAGAAATGCAGGGCAGGCATAAAAATGGTCATTAGAGAGTAAAGTAGTATTTTAGCCCTCTTATGATACTCCCTGTAAATAGCTGCCGACTCCATACCTAGCAGTGTCAGGAGAAGGCACAGATGACCACAGGAAAACACTTCTCTGAAAAGACAAAAGGAAATGTTCCCAGTGCTCGCCCCACCACTGACCTCTCTCCAAGCCACACAGGAAGCCTCTCTCTGCTCCCACGTGGAGGGTGGGCTTCTTCACAGTGTGGTAAGGGAGTACAGCAGACAAACAACACTCGAGGGGCCAGCAAGCCTCATGTGCTTTCCCCCAGGGCATGGCAAAGGAGCCCAAGTGCATGAACTCAGAAGCCAAGCAATCAAAAACACTTTTGGCAAGAATATGAGGGCCATCAGGAAGCTAATTTAGATCCTGCCTGCCTGGCTGCCTGGAGTCTGGAAGGAACAGAGAAGGAACAAGAAAGTTATGCAGTGAATTGTCAGAAGGCAGGAAAGACCCAAGGCCTTGGTCTTAATCAGGTTCCATGTGAAGAAGTTCTGGCATGGTGCATCCATGAGACCTGCCAAACCTTGAGTAATGGGAACAAGCATGGGAGGAGAGTGAGAAAGAGCTGAGAGCAACTTGGGGGGGGGGGGGGGGGGGGGGCCAGTCTGTATCTAGGTAGTGCCAAACATCTGGGTAAATTGTAAAATGTGTAAGCCAACAGCTGGTTACTTTTTCTATAGAACAGCAAACATCCCATGTGACAATGTCTAGGTTATACTACTAGGACTTCATTTGGTTTTATGCTTCGATGTTTGTGCAGATGCTCAAAAGTTGCTTGAGGGTACAATCAAGGTTTACTTATCTTCAAGGGTCTCCACAGTCCAAGCACTTGGCACATGTCTCACCCCTAGTAGTAGATACCCTATGCAGGTATGAGGAAGAAAGAAGAGGGAAAGGAGAAAAGAAGGAAGCCCTCTGCACATGAGCCTCCCAACTCGTAGTTATTAAGTGACTAAATAATTTATTATCCAAATTGGGACAATACTGTGAGAGTAAAAAGGAATGTTGACACTGGCTCAGAAAAACCTGGCCATATGGTCACCCTATGTATAGAACAATGAGCTGTTTAAAAAAAAAAACTGTCTTCCTTATTTTCCAACTTCTTTTCTAACTATAAATAACATAAGCTTGGAATAGGTGAGGCACAGCAAGGAGATCGACATGGTAGAAGTTGAGATGATAAGTCACAGAGACTTCATTGTAAGTATGCTGAGGAGCCATGGGAAGCCAGGTCAGCTACATGAGGGAGAAGGTCTGACTTATCTTTTAAGAGTTCTGTCAGACTGAAGTATGGTGAATGAGTCACAGGGTACAGGTAACAACAGGCTGCGATGATTGTCCAAATGGCAAAAGATGACAGCTTGGGCTGATGGTGGGAAGCATGGATGTTGCAGAGGAGGTGAAAAGGGGGTGTGGCTTGGGAATAGCTGGTCTATGCTGAGTTGCCAGACTTTGTTGATGTAAGGTAAGGAGGGGCATCAGGGGGAACTCCCAGAGGGTAGTGCTGTCCTTTATGCATTTGAAGAAGTCAGGTCAGGTCTGTTGTCTGGTGCCGTGAGCAGGTTTCACTGGCTTTCCTCTAAACATGGTCACTTTACCATCTGCCATCGTGCATTACTGATTTTTTAAAATTTTATTTATTTATATTGAAAGGCAGATATACAGAGAGGAGAGACAGACAAGAAGATCTTCTGTCCAATGGTTCACTACCCAAGCTGCTGCAATGGCTGGAGCTGAGCCAATCCGAAGCCAGGAGCCTCCTCCAGGTCTCCCATGCAGGTGCAGGGTCCCAAAGTCTTGGGCCGTCCTCAACTGTTTCTCCAGGCCACAGGCAGGGAACTGGATGGGAAGCGGGGCTGCCAGGATTAGAACCGGCACCCATATGGGATCCCGGTGCGTTCAAGGCGAGGAACTTAACTGCTACTCTATCATGCCAGGCCCCATAATTGATTTTTAACAGGTTTACTCAATTAATCTCTCCCATCAGATTGTTGTCCCCCTGAGTCAAGCCAAAGTCTGGTGTCCAAAGTCATCCAAGCAATTTTTGATCTAAAACTTGAAAGGGAGTTGAGCTCCAGTGCCCAAGCCTTCAAACTAGTGAGTATAGATAAACATACCTCACAAAGAGGGCAACACATCAGGTAGAGCAGGCCTGGCTCACTCCCTAGGATCTTTGCAGGAAGTACATTATCCTTACTACATGGCACCAGCCATATACCACTTGTCACCATCTTTCCAGAGTGTTATATATATAGTGGTCATGCAACACAGTATAAATGATCAAGTCTGAGATCCTCTGACAATAGAGTACACAACTCCTATCTCCTGTCCCCTGTCCTTCAAGTCCCAGCTCCCAGGTGAGCTTTAAAACATCTTCAAGGTTACTGCTGAGCCAGCAGCTCTGTGATTCCCAGGTCTCCCTGAGTCTACATTTCGTATTCCCAAGTGCCACAGCTCCCTTTATCTTTCCTCTCTCCAAGTTAATAGAAAAGACATAAAAAGGAAAACATAAAAGGAAACCAACCAAGCACCATGCTCTACTAGTTAAGACCTCCATGGCTGTTCACAAGAACCAAAATTCCTGCAAGGAAAGTTTCGAAGCCTGAACATACAGGCTGTTGACCAGAGTGGTAATGCTATGTACTATAATTCTAAAACCCGCCCCTTGTTCTCAGGGTTAGCCCATGCCAAAGAAAAGATCCTGAAAATAAGAATCTGAACCAGATTACTGCTGAAGGCTCCATTCTTCTTTGTCCAAACTTTGGTTCCCAAGCTCAATTCCACATCTAAAGATCACACTACCTCTGTGCCATCCTCCTGTTCACTGGACCTTTGATACCAGGCCCTTATCCACACTGCCTCTGTCCCTGGGTTGACCTGCACCTCTGTCAACACTAGGCACATTGATTTAGCTTCTTTTGGAATCCAAGAATCCCAAGTTTTGCAGGTTCAGCAGTTCCACTCTACTCTGTACTTTGCCCCTCCATCCCATGATTGCTCAATTGCTATGGTCTCCCATGCAGGAGCAAGATCCCAAGGCTTTGGGCTGTCCTCCACTGCCTTCCTAGGCCACAAGGAGGGAGATGGATGAGAGGTGGAGCAGCTGAGACACAAACCAGTGTCCAAAGGGGATCTCGGCGCATGCTAGGTGAGGACTTTAGCAACTAGACTTCCATGCTAGTTGCTACCCCAGTTGTTTTTTAAACACACCAGGCATGCACCTCCCTCAGGGACTTTGCACGGCCCTTTCCCTTCCCCAAAATAGTCTTCTAGCAGCTGGCTCTTTCCCTCTGTTCCTTCAAATTTGCTCAAATGACCTGTGCTTTCATCTGGAAGTCCAATTCCTTTTATCTTGGTTTTTTTTTTTTCTTTTTTTGGTATCTCAATCACATTCTAGCACACTATATCAACTACCTATCCAGTATGTTAGTCTTTTTCTGTTCCCTCTGATAAAATTTAAGTACTAGAAGGGAAGAATCTTTGCCCAACTTGTTCAGTGCTTAGAATAGTGCCTGGCATAATAAACAACTGAACATATTAACCAATATGAGTTGCATCAGTAATTAAGAGGCCAGACTCTGACCTTAGCACTAGGTGAGAATTTCAGCTCTACTCTTTACCAGCCGTGTGACATCAAGCAACTTTGTTAATTAACTTCGATATGTCAGTTTATCCCTCTATAAAAACGGAAAAATAACATAATCACTTGCAGAATTGTCTATGAAAAATGTCTCACAGTCTGCTTAGCACAGAGACTGGAATGAAGAGTGGTGTTTGAATGGAACCTCTTCTCAACCATGATGGACAAGCTAAACCTTGGAAAATATCAAAAGCCATCTGGTAGCTGAAGTGGGCAATTTTATTTATGTTCCAGAACAAGATGGGAAGGGGTCAATATCGTAGTCCACAGGGTTAGGCCACCACATGTGACACCAGATATTCCTTATCATGGTGCCAGTGAGTCTCAGCCACCCTGCTTCCAATCCAGCTCCCTGCTAACATATCTGGAAAAGCAGCAGAACATGACCCAAGTGCTTGCTCCCCTGTCACCTACAATGGGAGTCCCCGATGGGATTCCAGGATCCTGGCTACAGCTATCTGTAGAGTGAACCAGTGAATGAAAGGCCTCCTACACACCCTCTCCTCTGCACCCTATCACTCAGCCTTTCAAATGTAAACTTAGAAAAAGATGCAAGGATAATGCAGTGTGAGTGGTTCTCTTCTGTGGTTCATCAACCAGCCCTACAAAGCAACCCTGGGAAAGAAAATACTAAAGAAACCCACTTTCATGTTTGAAACAAGAAAACTGCCAGTGTGGCCCCCATTGAAGGGCCCCATCCATCTGACTCTGTAAGTCCTGACATTTGTTCATCAAAATCCCAATAGCAGAGATAAAAGACCTTTAGAAGTCCTCTGCCATATCACTGCCTTCACTGATGTGCTTCACGTCACTTTTTTTTGCTAAGGAAAATGAAGTGTTCCCTGAGTATCTGGGTCAAGAACCTCTGGGGAGAGGGTGTCATACATTCTGTAGAGAGGATATCATGGAAAGCGATAGCCTGCCCCAAGCCACACAGTAACCTGAGTGCTGGGAAGGTCTCAAAACCTGATCTGGACAGCAGAGATCCGACCTGGGAACAGACTGTCTGGGGCCCAGAGGCAAGAGTGGGGGTAGACTCACCCCCAGGGAGGCTGGCCATCAGCCAGGTCCTAAGACTTCTCCATCTTCCTCTTATCTCTCTCAACATCTCAGGAACAGAGGGGTGAAGACACAAAGGAGGCCTAGAGTGACACACTCAACCCTGTCAGCCTGAGATGATCTCCCATCCCAGGTGTACTTTCTGCAGTCTCTAGGCCAAGTGCATTCTTCTAAGTCCAGGAGCAGCTCAAGGAGGGACTTTCACAGAGGAAGGAAGAAAGGTTCAGAAACAGGGTGCAGGTATGGCTGACACAATTAGTGACCCACCCGCATCCCCTCAGGGCACCCTAGGGGACACATGCAGATGTTCTCCTGCCCACCACTGACTTCACACACCCCCTGGAGCATGTTGAGCCTGGAGGTGTTACAGAGGAGTTAGCACCTCAGCCTACTCTCCATTTCCTAGAGCTTCACAGCTCCTTCCCAGCAGAATGGAGTCCCAGTTGCTCTGATGGGCAAACCTGCACCATCACATCCTCCTTATAAGCCCTTCTCCTTCCCCTGTCTAATCCCCCACTCTCTCAGTGGATCCACTATGTGTCCACTAGGAGAGAGGCCTTCAGAGTAGTGTGTGCAGGAGCCAACCCAGACTGCTTCAAAGAATAAAGTCAGTTTAGTGAGCTGCTGTAAAGCAAAACCATTATTGAAAATTCAGTTATATGCACTGCCATGGCCTGAATTTCCTCCAGTAGTCATGCTTTGAAACTGGACCCTCAATGCATTGGGGCTGAGGTGGAGCCTTTGGGGAAGGAATTAGGTTCTAGGGAAAGCGGTACCCTCAAGAATGGATTACCCAAATAGAAGAGGACTGCAAAGGCCCCATTTGTCCTTGAGCCTCATGCTATGCAAAAATACAGCAAGAAGACCTTCACCAGACACAGACAGCTGGGTCACCTTGGTCCAGGCCAGAAGTTAAGATGCCAAGGAGGACAAATGTATCTGAAATTGGATTTCTAGGTTCAAGTCTCAGTTTCTCTTCTGATTCAATTTTCCTGCTAAAGCACACCTTGAGAAATAACAAGTGATGGCTCAAGTACCTGGGTTCCTGTTATCACATAAGAGACCCAGATTGAGTTCCAGGATCTTTTGCCTAGTCCACCCTGGCTATTGCAGATATTTGAGAGGAATGAATCTGCTGATGGACAAGATCTCAACCTCTGTCACTGTCTCTCTCCTACTCCCTCTCAAATAAAATAAAAATGAAATTTTAAAAAGGAGAATATTATCATCAATGTTTATAAATAATGCTAACAATAACAGAAGCAAGTTTTTTCACCACTGGAAAACAGAATTGTAAATACAGAAAGGGAAAAAACTATAAAATGATTCCTCACATTGGATTTGAGCCAGAGGTAACTAGGTGAATATATGATTATCAACAGAGAGAGATGTCAACACAAAACCATATCCCTGGGCCCTGGCCAACTGAGAGGGCCTGGGAGCAGCAACACTCCACCAGCCTTGAGCATACCCAGTACTCAGCTCTTGGATTCTAAGCATCATATTCCACTAAAAGGAACCAGGGCTCCCTAAAGAAATAGCTGATTCTAGGGCACAGGAAGTACAAAGGACCCTCTTTGTTCCAGAAAGTTCACAAGTGTTCCAAAGAATGATGGGGTTCATGTGAAAGGAAGATAGATACCAGCTGCAATAAGACCCCATTAGCCAAAGCAGGGACAAAGTGAGCATCAGGATAAGAATTAAAAGCCATTCACTGTGATAGGAAATTATGATTCTAATAGAGAAATAATTAGAATTGAATCTTTGGTAAGAAAAGAGATATTTGTTTCAAAATATTTCCTAATGAAACTGGACAGTTTCACAAGAAAAAAAAATAGATTTAGAGTGGGAACATTCAGAAAATACCAATTTAATCAAGTAATAAAAAGAAACAAAAGCAATTGCAATGGTGTAAATTCGTGTTAGTTGATAGGACAGAATGAAAAGAACCAACTTCTGGATTTCACTGCTAAAAATGCATAATCTAAGTAAAAGCATGAGGAAGCATCAGGCAAATCTAACCTGAGGAATGTGCTACAAAAACAAACAAAATAAAACAAGCAAACAAACAAACAAAAAAATTCCTGCCTTGCAAATCTCAGGAGGTATCAAGATGATCACAATTAAAGAATGTTTCAAAATGAAGTCACAAGAGAGATAACATCTGTACACAGAAGGTGATCCTGGATGACAACCTTTTTGCTATAAAGAAGTTACCAGAATAATCAGCAACTCTCTGAGTGTCAGGGTTAGGTAGACTGTAAGACACCAATGCCAGTTTCCTGTTTATTCTTTACCTTGGAAAGTTGGCCTTCACTGTTGATCTAAAGGTAAATGACCCCAACACAAAGCTTTTTGGGACTGAGCACAGCACTCACTGAGCATTTTGGCCTTGCAGAATGGGGCAATACACCAAACCTCACCTCTCCACATGGGTCGTCAGTGAGCATAGGCCACCAGGAGGGTGGCCAGGTGGAGAGCAGCAATAAATCAAGAGTAACAAGGCTAAGACCAGTTGCAGGATGCTTGTGTTGCTTGTCATGGCTTCCGGAAAGAACCACAGCTCCAGGGAGAATAAGCAAGGACGGGGAGCTTCTTCCAATACAGGAACACTGTCAACACTGAGAAGTCCAAAAAGAAAATGTCCAGAACAGAGATGCTGCCAGCTCGAGACTCTACCCATGCACCCACTGAAAGGCCCTCAACCTTGACACATGCTGAAATCACCTGGAACATTCCTTTCTTTTTTTTTAAGATTTATTATTATTTTTTTTATTACAAAGTCAGATATACAGAGAGGAGGAGAGACAGAGAAGAAGATCTTCCATTCAATGATTCACTCCCCAAGTGACCACAATGGTTTGTGCTGCACCGATCTGAAGTCAGGAACCAGGAACCTCTTCCAGGTCTCCCATGTGGGTGCAGGGTCCCAAAGCTTTGGGCTGTCCTCAACTGCTTTCCCAGACAACAAGCAGGGAGCTGGATGGGAAGTGGAGCTGCCAGGATTAGAATTGGTGCCCATACGGGATCCTGGCGCATTCAAGGTGAGGACTTTAGCCACTAGGCCACGCCACCGGGCCCCCATTCTTTTCTTTTTTCTTCTTTTCTCTTCTCTTCTCTTCTCTTTTCTTTTTTCTTTTCTTTTCTTCTCTTCTCTTTTTTCTTTTCTTTCCTTTTCTCTTTCTTTCTTTCCTTCTTTCTTTCTTTTTTCTTTTCTTTCTTCAAACTCCACTGTAATGGACTTTGTTACCTGTCACTTTGAAAAAAAGTATCTTGTCTCAATTACAAATAACCCCCAGAAAGGTTTGGCCAAACA
This sequence comes from Ochotona curzoniae, assembly GCF_017591425.1. Classification (NCBI taxonomy): domain Eukaryota; kingdom Metazoa; phylum Chordata; class Mammalia; order Lagomorpha; family Ochotonidae; genus Ochotona; species Ochotona curzoniae. The sequence continues at coordinate 17,269,479 of NW_024465582.1, read as the reverse complement.
AGACTCTGGCCCCCAAAGAAGTAATTTAAAGGAAATATAAACAGATCAATGAACATTCAGGCATGGCCTCCCACACTAAGTACAAAGAGTAAGAGAGATGCATCTTTCCTGGTGCCAGTGGTAAATGTGTTCACTAAAAGTGGTTTTTTCTTTGTTTCTGGAGTTGGTAGAGGTCAGCAACAGTCAATCTCACCTACATTCATTCTTTCACCCGGTCCTCTGTGAGAAGAAATGCACACTAGGTACTAAAGTTGCAATAAGGGGGAAAGGCATTGGCCCTACCATAAGATTGAACTAGGCTTTGCTTCCATACTGAGCCAACTAAGCCCCAGGTTGTACCATTTCCACCCAGTAACTGAAAAGTCAAAAGCAAAGCAGTTTGAAAAGTCTTCCTTATTGAAGAAATAAAAAGTTTTTAAAAAAATCCAAATCCATGAGATACAGTTTCCACTGATTTTTGTTGGTGAGATATGTCTCCTGCAGGCAACAGAGAAATGACTTTTGTTTTTTGATCCAATCTACTAACCTATGACGTTTCATTGAGGAATTTAAGCCATTTACACTCGGGACTAGTATCAATAGATAGTAATTTGGTCCTCTCATTTTAGCAGTGGGTTGTTCATTGTTTGATTTAGTCTTCTTTTGTTGTTTTACTGGGATGTTCTTCATGTTTGCCTTTGGTTTTGATAGATGCTATTGCTTTTCTCTGTCAAGAGAACATCTTCAAGTATCATTTGTAGGGCAGGTCTGAAAGAGGCATATTCTTCAAGCTTTTCTTTACTGTGGAAGAATTTTATTTCATTTTCAAAGACAAATGAAAGCTTTGCTGGGTACATTATTCTGGACTGACAATTTTTTATTCTTAGAATCTGCAATATGTCTCTCTATTTTCTTCTGGCCTGTAGAATTTCCTGTGAGAGGTCAGCTGTGAGTCTGATTACCATTCCTCTTTAGGCCAATTGATTTTTTTTTCTTGTGCACATTTAAGGATCTTTTCCTTATGTTCGATTGAAGAGAGCTTGATTATCATGTGCCATGGCAAAGATCACTTTTGGTTAACCCTATTGGGAGTTCTGTGCCCCTCTTGGATGTTGTTTCCCAATTCTTTCTCCATATTACATAAGTTTTCATTTATTATATCATTGAATATAGCTTTAAACCCAGCTTCTCTTTCTGTGCCTTCTGGAACTTCCATAATGCCTTTTAATTCTTGAATACTTTTTTTAGCTTGACCCAGCCTGCTTCCACCTTTTTGGTTGATTCCCCATGGTGACAAGAAATATCTTCCAATTCTGAGATTTTTTCTTCTGCTTTTTCATACTATTCTTGACAATAGGATGCTGGACTCTCTGCCATTATCCATGTCTACAGTGATGGACTTATGACTGTTTACAGTAGACCTATACTATTATAATAATATAGGAGAAATTTGTGATGGGGAGGGGTTTGGGGGAAGGGGTGAGGGAAATCCCAGAGCCTATGGAACTGTATCATAAAATAATAATAACAATAATAATAATAATAATAAATAATGGAAGAAATTCTTTCTTTTAAGGGACTTTGGCATTATTTAACCTCAACATCACTTTCAACTTTCATCCTAATTTCTATATCACTTACTGTTTCTCTATTATGCACACTGAATGAAAATGTCTAGATGTCTCTGTTGAGAAGTCAAGTTCATGGAGCGGCCATGGAGCCTAGCAGTTAAGTCCAACATCACAGTACCTGGGTCCAGTTCCTGGCTCCTGCTCCAGATTCCAGCTTTCTACCATTTCAGACAAGGGACGTCAGCTGTGAAGGCTGAGGGAATTGGATTCCTGACATCCATGCAGGAGACACAAATTGAGTTATAGGTTCCTGGCTTCTACCCAGCCCATACCCAGTCACTGTGCGCATTTAGAGAATGAACTAGTAGATGAATAATTTCTCTCTCTTTGTCTCTGTCTCTCTCTCACTGAGTGGTTCACCACTGAACCCTTTCACATGGCACACAAATGGACACAGGTGCTCAATAATGGGTGCTGAATGAAGGAAATATCTAGTAGTAGTTCTGTAGTGAACCTGTTCTCAATTGGTCACAAGAACATTAACTTCCAACCTTTCAAAATATGTGACCCACTGTTTTCATTACTTATCCTTTTTGCATCTCCAAGTCCAAATCCTAGCCAATGCACATAAACCACACAGGAAACAATGTCTTAAAAAAATTTCCCCAAATCCTCACATGACTCTGCCTCAACCACACAACATGGTTTCTCTTCAGCTGCCAAACTGCTTCTGCGAGATTTTGAATCTAGCCAGTTACAGTAGCTGGTGTAAAAGCTAATCTTAGAAAACACACATCACTTCTCCACCCCTGTAATTAAGACCAGAAATCTGTAACTGAGGCATTTGTAAAACTTGGGTCTCCATGTGCCAGCTTTGCCTTTGGAGTTCTACTGAATGGGCTAGAGGAGGGGGTGCATGGCCAGGATCATGTCATGGGGAGAAAAGTGAACTCAGTATGGGTGCTAGCCAGTGAGAGGTGACCCAACCCAGGACTTTCTTTAGGGCTCCTCTGCTTGATCCATTGTTCACTATTTCTCTATTCATCTTTAATCATGATTTAAGTGCTACAGCTAATCAACCATTTTCAAATCCACAACTTACAAGAGTAAATATCGAAGGGATAATGATTAATAACGTGTTAGTTTCTTTGAAACTCTGTATTAATGTCTCCAGTAGCCACTTGTAAACACAAAGGGTTTTAAGTTTTCATAACTATATTTCTATTTCACTCATTTTCTCTATCACAGACGAGACCAACTTCAACCAACTGTTTTCAGTCCTGATATTTGGATTCAAGTCAGAGACAGTTATTAAACTTATTTAGACAGAGCTTATTACTGAGTCCTGATTTATTAACATGTTTATTTAGACAAAGCCATAACCGCAGCTAGGAAGGTACAGCCACTCCTTCCCAGAATGCAAACTTTACTTTTGACTTTAGACACTGCAGTCTATCTGGATGAAGTACTGATATTGGCAGGATATCTCTGAATACATTTCAGGAGTATGTTTCGTTGATATAGCCAAGAAGGTAAAACTGCTGCACTCACATGTGTCTTCAATTTCAAAGATAATCTTTTCCCACTGCTTCCTACTGTGGAGACTTTTTCAATCTGTTTAATACTAGGGAGGAGCCAGGTTGCTATTTTGGGGCTAACTGAAATATTTATGGAGCTCTAATTTACCGAAAGCTATTTGAAATGCTGGAGCCTTAGGAATTGGATTGTTTTTATTAAATGGAGACCCGCAATTGATCATCTAATGGGAAGAGGAAGAACAAAGGCCATTCTAATTGGAAGGCTTGTGCACTAAGGGACACAGCCTAGAAACACCAAGAGGACAAGAAGGATAGCTTGTGGGTGTCTTGTCCATGTCTGTGAGTATAGCACGTGAACACTGGACAGGACCTTCTGCAGATTTTGCATGTTTTAGGAGAAAACTGAGAACCCAAGACTTTAAATGAGCCATTAAGGATCACACAATGAGTGGCAGAATTAGGATTGGCTTGTTGTGACATTTTTTAAAATTCCAACAAACGGCCATGAACACTACCAACCAAGAGCATGTGACTGCTGTTCTATACAAGTCAGAGCACAGGGTGGCTAATGTTCTCACCTCCACTCTGCACCCAAGTGAATATTCACATCAGCAGTATTTGTATTAAATTTGTTATACAAATTTGTTCCCAGAAGCGCAAAATCTGCTGTTCAGAACAGGGTTTCTTAATGTCAGCACCACTGACATTTTGGAATTGAAAGGGGATTTGGATAACAGGAACCAAATAAGAGTTAGAAGAAATGAGTATCTAGTTAGCACAGCATTGGGAAGTTACTATATAGTTCACGATAAACTGGTAAATGTCATAGAAAGGGATAGAGAAAAAAAGCTCCAAAGGGTTTCACTGATGTAGCAAGAAACAACATGGCACTTAACAGTCTTACTTTATTTTCATTTCAAATTCTCATTTCTGAAGCAATCCCAAAGGTCTAGGGAATGTGGCAGTTTGTAATTGTGCCAAGATACCAACTTGCAGCTGGTGGGTCCAAGACAGTGGTCAAAGGTGCTAAGCCAACTGACTAGCAGCCAGCAGTCAGTTCCACTGTTTGCTACTCATTGAAAACGTCTACACTGCAATTCAGGGAAACAACTTTCAAAAATGCCTTTTTACTTTAAAAAATTAGTCATCAAGTAAGTGATAAAACTTCAGGGAAATTTAGAAAGGCCATTAGGTATAGTTAGTGAGCAATGTGAGGAAAAGCCCAAGAACATTCAATTCTCAGCAGAGAGGCAAATTAACAGAAAAGAAAGAACTCGTGCATTTTCTCTCTGTTCTCAAAAGCTTGGGAAATCCAGCACATGGTCCTCTGGAATGTCAGGAACACCTGACACCCAGGGAAAGGTCAAGGGCACCCCAGGGAAAGGTCGGCTGAGTGAGGGCCAAGGTAAGGGGCTTTAAAGAACTAGGCTTGGTGAGGAAAGTGTGAGTGGGTGGGAGCCAAAGAGTTCTCAGAACTGTCTTCACAAGGAGTTCTCATTTACCTTCAGGGCGGAAGAGATTGCTGCTGGCACGGTGAGTTCACTGTAGGATGACAGGTGTAAAAAACAGCCAAGTCTTCTGTCTCCCAGACCCATAAAAAGCATATTAGCTACAGAAGGATGCTAACCCTAACATCTGAAAAATAGATCAGGCATGGCAAGTCGAGGAGACTGACAGAAGGTTAAAAATATCTGTTTTGGGGCCGGTTCTGTTAGTACTATAACATAGTGGTTTAAGCCACTGTCTGTGGCACTGGTAGCTATATGGACATTGCTTTGAGTTCTGGTTGCTCAACTTCTGATCCAGTTCCCTGCTAATGCACCTAGGAAACCAGAAGAGGATAGCCCAAGCAATTCGGCCCCTGCACCCATATGGGATAGCTAGATGAAACTCCTGGCTCCTGGCTTTGGACCAGCCCAGCTGTCTGTCTGTCTGTCTGTCTGTCTCTCTCTCTTTTTCTCCTCCCTCTTTATATAATTATGCCTTTCAAATAAATATTTTTTACAAATGAAAGAAAGAAAATGCTTGTTCTGCCTAATCCTAGGCAAAGGATAACGGATGTATTTTCCAAGACTCACCAAGCTTTTCTGATCATCTTCCCTATAAAGGGCATCACCAACACCCAAAGAAACCAGACCCAGCAATGGGCTGTGCAATTCCCTGCCACGGGCCTCTTCACTAACACCCAGATGAACAGATCAGCTGCAGATCTTAATCAAATGAATGGGGAGTGGATTGTCTGCCTGGCTGCATTGCCAACAGATCCATATCTCCAACAGTGGCTCCCACATGAGCCAGCAGGGAGATATTCATATTAGACTCTACAGCCATTCACTAAGCTGGAGAAAACCCTGCAACTCTGCTTCTTGAGAAAGATTCACTGTCCCATTATGTGCCAGGTAACTTATCCAGTTTTATTTCTACTTTGTGATAGCCCTCCTTATAATAACACAGCAACATACATATTTATAAATGAGAAGTTAAGTAATTTTCCCAAGGTTACACAACCTGTAAATGATCTGGCTGGGACTGAATCAAATCTAAAACCCTGTGCTTTCTCTGACAGCAAGAGATGTCCAAGATTCAAGAAAGATGCAGTAGTTAGGGCAAGTCTAAACAAGAGGCTAAGTGAGACAGACCTGGCAAACTTCACCAAGGCCATATATCCCCATGAGGCCCATCGTGTTGATGCCATGAGAGCACTGTCACAAGTGGCTACAGGCACTCCCTGTCCCCTAAACCTGCGCTTCCTACTATAGCCAATCTGGAACCTCCAGGGAATCAATACAGTCAGCCATAAAGAAAGTCAGCCCAGGATCCCCCAGCAACACTCCCGGCATGCAGAACTGTCGTTGGAGTTAGGAAAAAATAACTTCAGTCTGACTCCAGGTCCAGAGTCCGTGGCTGCTGAAACCAATGAGCATACATTTAGTGCTGTGAAACAAGACAAATTCATTATTTTATAGTTCTTAGGCCCAAAGTCTGATATGGATCTCTGGGCTAAAATCAGATGTTGGCACGGTTGCACTCCCAGCTGGAGGCTCAGGTGGAGGATCCACTTCCTTGCCTGGTGTACCTTATAGAGGATGCCTGCAGCCCTTTGCTCCTAACAGTCTTCCTCCATCTTCAATGCCAGCCTCAGCAGACCTACTCCTTACCTGGGGATTTGGTTTTGATGTGCGTTTTTTTTTCCCTTCCTAAGGGTCCCAGTTTTGTAAGCCTAAGTGCTGAGGTGGGTAGATCTTTAAGACAGGAAGGCCTAATAGTAGATTTTTAGATCACAGAGGGCCTATCCTCAGAAAGAATGAAGGGAACTGAGATAGGAGCATGAGTTTATACAAAAGAGCTATTACAAAAGAAAAAAAAAAAAAGAAAAAAAAGAAGAAGAACAGCAGGCCATTCCCAAGCCTCTGACTTCAGGCCTTCGATGGCATCTCCTTTGCCCACACATGCTCTTACCATTGTGGCACCATCCACTGTGAGGACCTCCTTGCAACTGAGCTGACTGTAGGGGCCATGCCCTCAACCTGCAAAACCCTGAACTAAATAAATTCTTTTTCTTGAGAAAGTTTTCCAGCCACAGGCACAAAGGTATTTCATAAAGCAGAAAAAACAATTAAAGGAGTTTATTGTGGAGTTTATTTTACAATCCATGCACCATTTTTTCATACTACATATTTCCCATGAAATCTGTGAAGATGCTCCCTTAGCTTTCATCATAGTAATGGGAAAGGAGCTAATACATATGATATCACACATCCTCCATAGTCACATCCTCCCTCCTATTCTCTTGTGCCTCCCTATTTCACTTTTTAAAAACTTCATTTTATTTGTTTATTGGAAAGGCAGAGAAAAAGAGAGATCTTAGTCCACTCGTTTACTCCCCAAATGCCTGCAAAAACTACAGCCAGGCTAAAGCTAGGAGCCAGGAACTCCACCGTGATCTCACACAGCTAGTAGAAGTCCAAGCACTGCACTGCTACCTTCTCAGGTGTATTAGCAGGAAGCTGAATCACAGCAGCCAGGACTCAAGCTAACACTCTGATATGGAATGTCAGTGATGCAAGTTATGGCTTAACACACTGTACCACAATGTTGACCTTTTTTTTCTCTCTCTCTCTCTTAAAAATGATAACTTTATCTATTTGAAGGAGAGAGAAAAGAACACTTGTGATTCAGTTGAATCTACCCAGACAATTCAGGTTGACCTCCCCATGCCCATTTCAAGGTCCTTAACATCAGCTACAAAAATTTCTTTTACCATGAAAGGTAACACATTCTCAAGCTCTAGCATTTAGCACATGAGCATCTTTGCGGGGGGGGGGGGGGCATATCCCATAAATCCTTACCATTCTTGCATCCTGCAGTGTTAGCATTTGCACAACTCTGGCCCAGGGCAGCCTTGGATTGTGAGCAAGTTGAGGACAAGACCACTCTGGTCTTACTAACAAGTGTCTGACCCATGGAAGGAAGTTAGTGGGAGCTGATGCATGCATTAAGTGCCAATATAGCCAAACGTCACTCCCAATGCTTTCACACCCAGTGAACTGAGATTACTCACATCTCCCTCCTATCAATGACTTACTCTCAAAACCTAAACCCCCTGACCACAACTCCTCACTCCCGACACACAACCTCAGCAGGAGCAGGGGTTGAGTTCACCCATCTCAGAGATTCCCTGGCCTTCAGCAAGGGCAATACCATTGAATGTGAAACGTTTGCAAATATTAAAATACTACCAGAGAAGACAGCCCTCAGAAATTCGTGATCCTACCCCAGAATCTCAAGGATTTGAATCAACAAGTAAAGTAGCTCTATGGTCTGGGAAGCATTGATTGGCTCTACCTTAGAAAGCCCCAAGGGTAAAATTCAAACCATTCAAAAACACAAAATGATTCTGGCAAACAGGTGAGTACATGACACAGTGACACTCCACATCTGTCTCCTGTTCACCTCTTAGTGCCCCTCCAGCACATTCCCCACCCTCCCAGGAAAAGGGAATAACTATATCACATCCTTACCCCCAAGATTTTGTACAACCTTCCAGGAAACTAATTCCAGCTTTGAAATGAGCAAACCAAGACGCAGTGACAATAAAGAACTTGCCCAAGGTCATATGACATACAAATAGGAGTTGACATACAAGTTGGATTAGGATAACCCAATGTGGCTTTATTTTGTTGTTGTTGTTGTTTGTTTTCATTTTCTTTGAAAGGTAGAGAATGAAAGAGAGACAGGAAGAAAGAAAGAAATAACATTTCCATCTGTTGGTTCACTCTTCATGTCTCTAGGAGACATCCAGGACTGAGTCAGGATAGCCATGAGCCAAGAACTTCATCTGTATCTCCCAAGGAGTGGCAAGGACCCAAGTACTTAAGCCATCACCTGCTGCCTCCCAGAGTTTAAATTTAGCAGGAAGCTATATCAGAAGAAAAAGAGCTGGAGCTCAAATCCATTCTGATATGGGATGCAAGTATTTTCATTGATGAGCCAAATACCAACTCTTCTGTGTGGCTCTGATAACAGATGAACTTTTGCCTCATTACATAACCTCCAACAGTGTGATGATATGGGTCACTATATAGGCTTTATCGGGTGACCAGAAGCATCCACTTAACGCAGTGCTGTACTGGCACAGCTACTGCAATATGATTTCTGAGTAGCCACTGTCCTCCCCTAACCCATTCCTTCTGTGAACTTGGGAACCACAATTCCTGTGATTTCTAAAACTGCCTTCTCTCAAGATTTACATGTACAGAATAAGGGATTAAGTCAGAACTGGCAGAACTTGCCCAAACGTTAAGGATCTGGTTAGAACGTTGTATTAAATATCCTAAATATAAGACTAAAGCACTAGAAAAGGATTACTGAATCGCCTTTCTTTATAATCATGCACAACAGGCATCCAGTGGCTAACTAAGGCTGTTTTCAACTATCTCCAGAGAAAACAAGATGGTAGAATAGGGTAAGGACATGTTTAAACAGATGGAGAATCAATAGCCAAGGTGAAGCAGAGAAGCCACAATGGGAAATAGGAGAGGACAGGCCAATGCAGACGGATACCTGGAGATCCATGGGCAAAGAATCAGCAGATAGTGGAGCAGTGTTGCAGTGACCAGATACCCCAGCAATGGTCAGCATTTGGAGTTCCACCAAAGGCCTTGTGGAAAGGGGAGTTCACCAGGAGCTCAAGAGGTCAACCCAGGCATAAAGTGTCAGAATTGGAAGACATTTCCATCAACAATGGGGGGAAAATTAAAAAGCTGAAAGAAAAACTGAGTCAAGTTAAGAAGAGTATCCAAGAATTAAAGGACACTATTAAGAGGATTAATATAAGAGTTATGGGAGTTCCAGAAGGCACAGAAAGTGAAGCTGGGTTTAAAACATATATTCAATGAAATAATAAAGGAAAACTTACCTAAATCAGAAAAAGAATTAGTAAACAAAATACAAGACAGGTATACAACTCCCAACAGGGTTGACCAAAAGTGATCTTTGCCATGACACATGATAATCAAGCTCTCTTCAATCGAACATAAGGAAAAGACCTTTAAATATGCAGGTGGGGGGTCAATTAATATATAGAGAAACGGTAATCAGACTCACAGCTGACCTCTCACAGGAAATTCTACAGGCCAGAAGAAAATAGAGACATATTGCAGATTCTAAGAATAAAAAATTGTCAGTCCAGAATAATGTACCCAGCAAAGCTTTCATTTGTCTTTGAAAATGAAATAAAATTCTTCCACAGTAAAGAAAAGCTTGAAGAATATGCCTCTTTCAGACCTGCCCTACAAATGATACTTGAAGATGTTCTCTTGACAGAGAAAAGCAATAGCATCTATCAAAACCAAAGGCAAACATGAAAAACATCCCAGTAAAACAACAAAAGAAGACTAAATCAAACAATGAACAACCCACTGCTAAAATGAGAGGACCAAATTACTACCTATTGATACTAGTCCCGAGTGTAAATGGCTTAAATTCCTCAATGAAACGTCATAGGTTAGTAGATTGGATCAAAAAACAAAAGTCATTTCTCTGTTGCCTGCAGGAGACATATCTCACCAACAAAGATAGGAAGAAATGGAAAGTCAAAAAAATGGAAAAAGATACTCCAGTTTAATGGGAAGGAAACATGAGGTAGTGTATCCAGTCTTATCTCACATAATATAGATTTAGATGTGAAAAATATTAAAAGAGATGAAGGATAGCATTTAATGATCAAAGGATCCATTCAACAAGAAGAGATTACCTGACTAGTCTCCTAGGATGTTTTCCTTTTCACCTCTAATTTTACTCGGTTTTTCTCTCTTGCTTTTATTTGCTAATCTGGCCAAATGTTTTACTCATCTTCTTAAAAACTGGCTCTTTCTTGTTGCAATTTGTACCTTTTTTAGTTTAGTTCCATTTATTTTTGCTTTGATTTCTATCATTTCTTGATCCCTGTTTATTTTTTTAATAAGCCCCTGAGATACATTATTAGATCATTTATTCGAGGTATTTCTACTTTTGTAAGCACCTGGTATTATAATTCTTCTTCTGTTGTTGTAAATTTTCTATTTTTCTTACTGTTGTTGATTTTGTTTTATGACTTTTCATTTAAGGGGGTATACAGTAACTGTGTAATACAGACTATTATATCCAGATGCAGTATGCATCATGTATAATGCAATACAAATCACATACAATAGAGTATGCATCTCTATTTCAAAATCATAACTGAACTCTCAATGAAACTATTAAATATGTCTTACAACAGGATGCTGGACTTTCTGCCATTGTCCACACCTACAATGTCAGGATATTAAGCATAAATAGCAGAATGATGAACTTAGAACTGTTTATGAATGACTATATTAATGTGACAATATAGGAAAAATAACTGGAGGTGGGGTGACAGGATTTGGGGAGAGGTTAAGAGAAATCCCAGAGCCTACATAAAATAAACAAAAAGATTATCTCCAAAAGTAAAGAAAAACAAACAAACCAAAAAGATGACCTGGGTCTTCTGCACTGATCCCCAGCCCCCCACCCAACCTTGCCCATCACATCACCCACCTTTGCAGGCCCATGAACCCCATGTCTGGAGTGGGAAAAGAAGAGTGCAGTTGCTGATGCCAGTTCTCAGAAGGACCCGAATCCCAGGGTCCACTCTGAACCAGTGCTTCTCACACTCAAACCCTGGCCCTAGACCCAGACTTTCCAATTCAGTAGTTCTGCAGAAGAATCCAAGAGACTGCTTTTCAAACCAGCTTCCGGAGGACATGGGGGTTGCTGGTTCAGAGTCCACACTTTGGGAACAATTGATCTAAACTTTTACGGGCTCCATCTCCTTACAAACACTGGGATTTAAAAGGGATCTGGGCTTCTGCCCTTGCAAGGGCCTGTGAAGCACCCCAGGGTCTGCCTGGCCGCTAAGGGCACTTTCTCTACCACCACCAGCTCTTTTGAGGGACTGCAATCTTCGAATGGAGGCTGTGGCACTCTCTCCCCATGCCAGCTGTCAGTAGGGCTTTTCTTGTCTCTGAAAAAGACACTAATCACAGAGGCCTCTGTTTACCAAACTACCACCGACTTGGCACTAAAGTTTGCTTAACCTTGGCTCAGCTGCCGTCTTCTGAGGATTTTCTTGTCCCGCCCTTGGCTGAGCTGTAAATCTTTCAAGTTCAGTCCTGAAATCCATTTATTTACCATTTGGAGGAATCTGCACTCTCTTCCTGCACGTGCTCTTCCTGGATTTCCCACTGGGGCCACGCCCCATCCTGCAGCTGAATCACACTAGGGGACAAAATTGGCCCAACGTACCTGCCCCAGCAGGCAGGGGTACTATAACATTGACTGTTTACAGTTATTGGCACATAGTGATAATAAAAAGCAAATAAGAAAGTTTGTTTTGCTACTGCTTTTCAATTTCTACAGACCATGTACCTCTGCTCCCCTAGTCTGCACCAGGAGCAGATGGTTCCAACCCAATCCCACCTAGAAAGATCAAAGGTGGACTGTGATTGTATGATCAAGCCCCAATTATACAAGGGCCATTGCCACAGGGACTCTTGAGGGACGAACCAGTCTATAGAGATGATTCCCAAGTGTTGCCAAAGACTTTGGGCCCACTACCATCACCACCCACACCAGCCAACCTCAGCACCCAAACTTATCCTCACTCATTCCTTCTCTACCCTTCCACCTTCCAGCAATTGACTCAAGGATCCATCAAAACCTTTCTCCAAAGGCCTCCAAAGAAAGGTTAAGACTTCTCCCAGACCTTTTCACCCTAAAAAACCAATCTCCCAGATAGGGCATTGTCTATTGACAAATCATCTTGCTGATGGTGACAATGAAGTCATTCTAGGATTCAGTAAGGATTAATGGAAAAGGCAGCCTCTAGTCAGGTCCTCTCATCCTCCTGCATACACAAAACTGTGAATATCCTGTGACACCTGCTTCCTTCTAACACCCAAACAAAAGGGCCTGAGCCTCATCTCAGGGGATCACATATCCCTCCTCAAGAATCCTGAGTGAAGGCTTGGGGAGAATGAGGGTTCTTTCAGGGACACCACACTTTCGGGGCTCCTGGGTTCACCATGTTACCTCCCGCTTTTATAGTCTTGTCTGTTCCCAAAATGATGGAGAATAACTTGTGTGTAGTCACATTCATACTACAATCTGGGAAAAAGAGAACAGAGGATAGGAAAAGATTGAAAATGACTCATCCTTGCCAATGTCCTTAAAGTTGCAACTAACTACTCTGCTTCTCTCCCTGGAGCTTTCCATTCTCACCTTCTCCTAGTTCTCCAGTTTCCAAACCCTTATTTCTTCCTTCTGCCTCCAAACTATTGAGGGAAATTGAAAAGCACTGGTCCCTTTATTACACTGACCTGTGAAAGTCTATTCCTCACTTTCTAGGAGCTTCCTCTGCTTAAATATAGTCTCCGGAAAGCCATCGTTCCACAGCAAAAATTCCAAGGCTCCCACTATACAGAGGGTCTGCAACAGGCATTTCTGCTTTGAAACAAGCATTCTTCCCTTCTGTTACAGCCAATTTCCTCCTCTACCTACAGACCTCAGTTTGATTCTTAAAGGCTAAGAACTGTTTCTTTGTGCCAACTCACTATCTGAAGTTACTGACAAATATCTAGTTTTAACTTCATAATATTGTAAATCCATTTTGTTATTCATTGTAAGACCAAAAACACATGACCCAATCACCCTAACAATTTTCATTTTTGAGAATCGCCATTCTAACTTCTGTTCACACACACATACTTCTTGAAGCATCTATGTTTTCCTTTTACTTCTGTATTTTCACATGATGCTACTCACAACTTTCCACGTCTTCAATGTTATTGTTTTAAAAGTTGCATAATATTCCGCTGAGCTGTTGAGTTATAGTTTATACATTTCTCATTATCAAAGCAGGGAAATTTTGTCTTGTTTATTAATATATCCCAACCAGTCCTCAGTACATAAAAGGATCTCAATACATGATTTTTGAGTTGAATGAGTGCAATTTATAGATTAATATGTTTCTAATTTCTCATTGTTGTACGTAGGATGAAATAAACATTTCCTTTGGCATAATTATTTCCCTGATATGGAATCCCAGAGTTATAATAATGAAAATAGCCTCAGCAAATATAATATCAAATCTTTATTAATCAGATTCAACATGCCATGCTCTGTGTTAAGTAATTCACTGTATAACATTATTGAAAACAGCCTTTTAAAAAACCCTAATTATCCCAGTTTTATAGATAAAACCAAAGAACTGAGTCACTTGTCCAAAGTTACAAAGCTTATACAAGGCAGAGACTGGATTTGAACTAAGCCAGATCACAGTCCAGACTCTGGGGTCTTAATTTTTACAATGATATGTGGAGCTAAAGGTGTGAACAAGCTCATGTCTCTTAATACATACTGCTACCTTGCTTTCAGATAGGGGTATGCTCATTTACAAACACAGATTTAAAAGTTCATATATCCTTATTTAAGATATATCACTTTAAAATACACATGCTTTAAGTTTTAAATTTTATTCAATCTAATAACTTTTACCCTTTAATATTTAATTCATTAACATCTAATGTAATCATTGGCTCATTCAAATTTAAATATCTCACCTTACTCTTCCACTATCCTTTGCTCCTTTTCTCTTTTTCATGCCTTCCTCTAAATTGATTTTGCCTTTAAAACTTTCTTCTAGCCAGGCAGATATTTATGAGGATATTCTCTTACTGTTACAGAAGAGGGATTCTATCATAAAATCTGCTTGCATTCAGTAGTAAACACAGCTATTAACCTTGTTTCTTAAATGCTCATTACAGAAGCTAAAACGAATTGTCTCCCAGAGCCCTCTTAGCCCCATTGGCACTGTGGATCATAGATTCAAGTCTCCTAGAGCATGACAGTGAAACTCTGTAAGCTGAGGCAATGTCAGGTTTGGGCACTAAAATATTAAGCAGCTCCTGATGTCCTCAAAGGAGTTCTATCCAGTACAAACAAGCAAGCATATCACTTGATAACCTAATTCAGATGGCCATCAGTGAAGGGACACAATATGAGCACAGAAATGGCAGAGATCGCTCAAAACCAGTTTCTGCCACAAAGCCAAGCCTGCTGAAACACCTTTGTAAAATCCCATAAAGACTTCGGAACCACCTCTCTATGATGTGATCTAAAATGTTGCTCATTATTCCAAAGATCACTTCACTCCTGATATTGTAATCCTTTACTTATTCATTGGAACACAGGACATTCAAACAGCCGTCACTCTTGGCTCTGGATGATGGTTCTTCATTTGTATTTGAAGTGTTCTCAAAGCTTTAAAATAAAACTGTGTTGCAAAGCGCTGGAGGGAAAAACAAACAAAACCTTGCAAGGTGCCTAAGATCTTCCTCACCTCTCTCACCTTCCCTCTCTTCATTCTGCAAGTAATACATGCAGACTTAGAGGTGGGAGTGCCAGTCATAGAAGACTGCCCAGCATCTATGCATGTATTTCCATAGTAAAGTACTCCAGGAATTCCTGAAAATTACTTCCCTGGCATCTCATTTGTGACCATGGATACAAATAATGAGAATGGAAAACATCTTTGGCCAGGGAAGTAAGCTGTTTCTGTTCCTTTATTTTACATCTGTTAAGCAAAGCTCTGCTGTCTGGTCTGGAATTAGAAAGGTCAGTTTAAGGTTAAGCCCAAGTGAATGGTCCATCATGGAGTAAACATAGCGAACCCAGGACTATGCGCAATGTTATTCTTTCACCTTCTTCCTGGAATTCCAGAAGTTTTCCAAATGAAACACAAAAATGGACCAAATAATGTAACACTACAAAAATAATGTCGGTGAAGAAATGTTTACTTAGGGATTCAAAGAAGAAATGAAGCACACTCACGCTTAAACTATGTGTCCATCTCTCCCTCCCAGCTCTTGTGCTTGCTTCAAGCAGCACATACACTAAAATTGGAAGGATCCCTCCCAGCTCTGGAGCAGTCCCTTCTTCCCGCAAATACAAAAGTCCTATAGTTTCTTTTACCACTATGCTGTCCAAAAGCCTTTCATTTCATCCCACTCTCCTATATACACACAGAGAAAGAAAGAATAGGAGAGTTGAAAAGTCTGCAAATCTAGTGCTTTTCAAACTTGTTTTAAACCAAAGAAGTAAATTATAGGCAAAATGTATGTGTAAGGTGTATTAGATGGCTATGGTTGCTAGAACAGCTTTCTATAAGTCAGTTTTGTGTTACTATAATAAAGAACTTGAGAAAAGTTCTTTTTGAGCCATGGCAAATTTATTTAATTCACATTTAGAAAGGCTGAAACTCCAACTCCATAGCATGGGTTCCTGGCAGGTCTCTCCCTTAGCAGCATCACTGCAGGGTGCACAGCAACAGCGGAAGTACACACAGCAGGAAGCCACAGCCCAAACTAGGATGCCAGAGACTGAGTGGGGGCCAGGTTCAGGCTTTCAGAACAATCCTTTCCCAAGTACTAACTGGAGTACCCTAAGAAATACTTGAATCCTTTAACAGAACATGCCCCCATTGACCAGGCTCCACCTCTTAAACGGTCCATTCCCCTTGAATTGCCACCATGGGGACTAACCTCCTAACACATGAAACACTGAGGCAACAAACAGCACCCAAACCATAGCAGGCTTGTAGCAGCATGTGTTCTCATGCTGACAGATCAGCAGATTGATGCTGAGTTGACTTAGGCTACACATAGATTCAATGATTTTGTTTCAAGATATAGGTTTGAGTTAGGTCTGTTGTCTCTGTCATTTTTCTTGGCCCAGTGACTGCCTCCTGAGACACAGGCTTGCAATAAACAGAAGAGCACAGGAGGCCAGCAAGCACACTGAAAGCCTCTATTTATACCCCATCCACTCAAACCCATTAACCAAGCCCAAAATCGGTAAGAAGGGGAACCTAGCCTTCTCTTAGGAGAAAAGAGAAACGAGTAATTATTTTCTGATTAATAATCCAATCTCACTTTAAGTTTTAAAATAGACATAAGTGGCCCTTCACTAGTTGAAAGAGGGATGCCTTAGCGTCTTCTTCCTCACTCCAAATTTCCAGTAAACCCTCTGGTAGCCCTCAAAGAACACAGCATGATATTCTCTCATTGCACAAATAAGAAAACTGAGGCACCAAGAACTTTAATAACTTGCCCACAATCTGAGAAGTATCAGGCATAAGGCCATAAGCAAAAGGATCCTTTCTGCGTTTCCAAACCTGATGACAACTGGTCATTTTCCAGTTTGTATTCATAGTTACAGGGGATTATAACAGTTACATAGTTTACAATTTGTGTAAATTGCTTGCAGCTGGAGAAAATGTTCACAAACCAGGTAGCATAATAAAGAAAGAAAGAGAGCAAGCAAGGAATACAGATCTGACTACTGAATCGCGGTCTATCCATTTCAGAGAACAAAACTGAGTATCAACTGCTCCCATTGTTGTCACCCACCCATGATTTCATGAGTAGCGCAGAGGAGAGACAGAAAAAACATATGGGAAGGGCATAGCTGTGCTAAATTCTAAATGTATCTTTGGTAGAGGAAAGCATCAAGAGAGAGAATACAAAAATCATGTTCCATGTGTTAGAAATGAAAACTTGAAGAGCCAGAAAGACTAGGAGGAGAATTAAGGCTTTCAAAAGGTTCTAACTCGTGAGCACTAGAGTGCTTGATGGTCTAAAGATATCTCTCTCTTCTCTCTCTCTTTCTCTCTCTGCCTTTCAAATAAATACATAATAAATAAGTTAACTTCAAAGTGGGAGCAGCAGAATAGGCATTGTAGAGCATCAGTTAAGCTTCTGCTTAGTCCACCCAGTATCAGTATCAGACAGTCTAGGTTCAAGCTTAGGCTCAACTTCCAACCCAGCTTCCTGCTAATATGCCCCAAGAGTTTCAGACTGCTGAATCTGGCCTGGCCCAGGCCTCTCTCTTATTCCTTCAAATAACTAAAAATAAATAGGTAATAAGACTGTAAAGATGTTAGCTTGTAAAGGCACCTGTTAGGTATGGTTAGAGAACTTAGGAAAAAAAAAAACAGAAAATAGGATCAATGCTGAGAAAACCAACCACTTCAACAGACACCAGAGGAGTTGATGTTGTGGCAAAGTGAGTAAAGCCACCTCCTACAATGCCAGCATACCATACAGGCATTGGTTCACGTCCTGACCCCTTCTAACTCAACCCAGACCCCTACTAACAACCTGCAACAACAGCAGATGATTGCCCATGTTTCCGGCATCTTCTATGCATGTGGGAAAACCAGATGAGGCTTCTGGTTCCTGGCTTCAGCCTTGCCAAACACTAGCCATTGTAACCATCTGGGAAGTGAATCACCAGATGCAAGATAGGTCTCTCTCTCTCTCTTTCTCTCTCTCTCTCTCTTTCTCTCTTTGACTTCAAAATAAATAAATACCAGAAGCTGAAGGCATAGCAGGAATCCAAAGAAAGCCAGATATTTTCAGTCATACCAAATCCCAAAGTCAAGAATCAGTGCAAGCCTGGCACAATCGCGTAATGGTTAAAGTCCTCACTTTGCACACGCCAGGATCCCATATGGCGCCGGTTCTAATCCCGGTGACCCCACTTTTCCATCCAGCTCCTTGTTTGTGGCCTGGGAAAGCAGTCGAGGACGGCCCAAAGACCTGGGACCCTGCACCCATGTGGGAGACCTGGAAGAGCTCCTGGCTTCAGAGTGGCTCAGCTGCAGCCGTTGCAGCTGCTTAGGGAGTGAACCATTGGAGGGAAGATCTTCCTCTATGTCTCTCCTCCTCTCTGTATGTCTGCCTTTCCAATGAAAATAAATAAATCTTGAAAGAAAAAAAAAGAATCAGTGCATGAGAGACTCCCCCTTGGTAGTTACAGGTTTCAGGAAATGCTAAACACCCAACTTCGGAGATGAGATGAAATGGTGAGGCTTTTCCTTGACCTAAGAGTACAAGAGCTCCTGCTCTCAGCTCAGCTCTCAGTACCTCCACCTCTCCTGCAGAGCACAGAGCATGGCCTCCCTGAGCACTGAAGCCGCCACTCTGTTCACTGCAAGGACCCCACGGTGATGATGTGTGCTGTGTGCAAGAACTCAGCAGAAATTCAAGGGAACTTCAAAACATTCATGGAAAATGGAACTTCAAAATTGAATTAAAAGATAAGTTTATTCTTTGCCAGTTCCAGTACAAAGTCTTTCAAAAGTTCATGGGAAATGTGTATGATGAAAAAACAACCAACTTTTTTTCATCTCCTTCCACCTTCACAACAACAGGATGATCTAGGCAACACTGTTCTATTCTACATACAGGGCTAAATTCAGGACGTTATCAGCAGGCAAGGAGTGACTTAAATCCAGGTTCAACCTCACAACCCCATTCTTTCATTACAGTCTCACAGAGCAAAGAGGTGAAAAAGACAGAAAAAAGTAAAGCTACCCTGATCACAAGAGGAACCAGGCACGAGACAGCAGCTAGAAGATATCAAGTGGGCAAAGAAAGGACAGATTGAATCCAAGCTGTCAGAGCAGACATGGGGGCTGGGGGATCACACGGTGGCCTGCCTGAGGTTCAGTGAACAGTGGCTTTGCTCCAACAGATCTCGAGGGCAGAGGCCCAGACGAAAGCTCCCCAGCAGTGTAGAGAGCTAGAAATCAGAGTCCAAAGAGACAGTGAGTCCAAAGGTATCAGGGTCAGACACAACTAAGGAGAGCATCTGCAATGCCCACCAAATGCCCCAGCCAAGGCGTCTGCCCCAGCTGCACAAAAAACACCTGAAGACTTTTAAAACTTATTACTGCCCCCATCTCACCCTCAAAACCTTTAAAAAAAATGTGCCTTCTTTCATGCTAATGCACAAGAACTAAAAAGCCATCACAATTCTGAGATCATGGTTTTCTTTCCATTTGAGTCCATGGAATTCCTCCACACTCTACTTGGGCTTTTCAATTCAGAGTCCCTGGGTGCTGGCTGATGGTAAAGTGAATGGGGAAAAAAAAAACCCTCCCTAGGATGTAGAAAAGATGAGTATAATTTTAAACCAAGGACTCTACCTGCTTCTAATTTGGAATGAGACCAAAATAGAGAAGGACAGAAAACAATAATTGTTAGCATTTGCTGAGCATATATTATGTGCTAAATTCTTTATATGAATTAACTCCCTTAATTCTGGAGGGAACTCTGTGTATGTATGCTAGCACTCAGCCCACTATGGGTGAAGAAACTGAAGCACAGGGAGGGTTAAAAACAAAACAGAAACAAACAAACACAAACAACTTGTCCCAGTTCCCTTCGGTGTTAGAGTCAGGCTTTGGATCCCCGGAATAACCCTCCGGAGTGCACATGCCTCAGCACTGCCACCCTGCCCTCTCGCAGACTACACAGGAATCGCAGGGAGCAGCCTTTCAAAATAACTGCCTTTTGAACAACCCACCCCAGACCCAAACCAACATTGGCATGTGTGCCAAGACTGAAAATGACACGTAAATAGAAGGAAAGGGCGAATCCAGCCGGGCTCCGGATTGGCCAAATGTCTCAAATTATTTGTTTCAAACATTTTGCAATTGGCAAGACCCAAACCGCATTTTTCCAAGCATTCCCGTCCCTGCCCCACCCCCACACGGCCCTGCTTTACATCGCAAGCCCATGTGTGTTTCCTTCAAAAATGCACTCCATATGTCTCTGATCCGTTTACACTTAACTCATCAAATTGTTGTTTGGGAAGAGCTGTTTGCTGCCCATGAATCCTTCTGAGACTGTCTGTGAGGCCTTCAAAGGGCTCTGTTAGCCTCTTTTCTTAGAAACAGGAAACTACATTTAGCCAAGGGCAAATGAAATTGAAAATGTTGGCAGTGAGAAGGAAGAGGCTGCCAGGCCAAACAGTTTGTTGTTTTCAACATGGCAGACCACAAGGAGGGTCCCCCTGAGGTGATATATTAAGGTCCTAGAAACTTGCTCTCTGGGAACCTAGTTCGGGTTCAATCTCGTCTTCAGCCACATTCACAGTCTCTCTGCTGGCCATGGTCCCTAAGTGGCTAGAGAATAGAGCTGGGTCACTAGTGATTCTGGTGGTACTGACTGCTTTGGCAGAACTAAACCCATATCCTAATTTTCTTCCCAAGCAGTTAAGATTTTGTATGTTCTTCTTTTCTATCTGCCTTTAAAACACACACACACACATACACACATAGACAACAAACCAAACAGTTCTCGAAACAAACCATTACATCTGATATGGTTTAACTCATCCATGTTTTTGGCTTTAGAAAAGGGTTCTAGTTTTGTTTTATTTTTTTTAATTGCTTAAGTTCAGCTAACTTATGTCCCTTGGGGAAACTGATCTATGTAAATGTGATTTAACTAAAGGCGGATTGAGCCACTCACATGTGTTTTGCATTTTCTCATCATCCTGAGCTCTGTACATGGTGAGCAGACTGAAAAATGATGGTGGTCTCATTTCAACATCAATTTTATCCATTTTATCTCCCAGGAATGCAGAATGACTGCTGAGAGAATCTCACTTCCTATTTCCTGACAATCAGAAGCTGATATGTATGGAAACTTTGTAAGTGTGCAAAACTGATTGCATGAATAGAAGATCCAAACGAAGATGGCAGGTCTTTAAGTCATCTACATGCTTAAAGTTGACCAAAACCTTAGTCAAAGTTTATTTTCAATATTTCATTTCCCTGCTTAAATCAAATCCAACAAACACTGAAGAAATGCCTGCCATATTAGTTTTCTGTCATTGCATAACAAATTAGTGGCTTAAAACAACATATATTTATTATCTCATAGTTTCTGCAGGTCAGGAGTCAAGGCATGATGGATGATTGGTTCTCTGCACGGGATCTCTTTAGGTAACAATTAAGGTGTTGGCTTAACTGTAAGGAACTGGCTACTCATATCAGGAAGCTTCAAAGGGGGAAAGATCCAATTCCAATTCTGTTTGGGTCATGGGCAGAATTCATTTTGTTGTGGCTATATAGCTAATCACTATATTTTCTTGTTGGTTGCTGACTGGGAACTACTCTCTTATCCTAAAGGCTACCCCTCAGGTCCTTTCTACATGCACACCTTCATAACTTCTCTTGAAACCTGACTGCTTACACAGCCATCAAACTGATAGGTCCCAAGCACATTCAAGAAAAATAGACTGCATAGGATATGTATACAAAAAGTGCTTCTTGAAAATTACAGTAGCCTTTATGTCAACTTCACAATACGTCTTGAATCCTGGGGAAGATGGCAATATTATAAACAAAAATGCAATCATCTGACAAGTGGTTTGAGTCTGAATGTTCCATTTTAATTTCAAGAGGGATTGGGAATCTTAGAAGCTCTTTTAGAATTCTGCACAGCACAGCTTCTATGTGCAAAGGTAGGAGATGAATCAACTATGAAACCAGACAGAGCAGACACAAGTCTGGCTCCCCCATTAGAATTCCCAAATCCAGTCTCTTCCACAACCTTTGTACTGCATTTCCACAGACCTTTAGCATTTGCTTGGATCATTTGGTGAGATCGGGCAGCCATCTGATAAGATCCAACCCTTGTGCATTCCTTCTCAGGGAGACAAAATCTATCAAGTTTAAAAATGTCCATGAAAAGCTATTGTAGCCCTTGCCCACTTGCTCATTTCTCCAAACCCCTCTAAAATCATAAAAGGTCTAGCCTGCTGAAAAACTGGGCCTCAGCCATATATATGTTGCTTCTATCCCCACATTGGTAGCTGGTCAACTCTTTACTTCTCAAATATTAAAACCAATTTGGCTGTGAGTCCTCTTGCATCTCTTTTTTGTTCTGTGGCTCTTTCCCAACAAAGCTTACCTTCAAAACAGTAAGACTAATAAGGGTAAGAGAGACATAACAACAACTATCCCATGAGATAGAATCCATAACAGAGGTATGTCCAGAAATAGCATAAAATTGATAATATCAACACTGGGTTTTGTAAGATGAATAAGAGTTCACCAGACAAGTAGATATGGGGGAGGGGAAGGGAGGAGTTAAGTAGGATTGTCTTAAAATGGTATGCTGTAATTAACAAATTACCATAATTTGATTTTGCTAAGAGTTAAACAAATGTGCTGAGCATTTTTATTTGCTTTTTTTTTTTTTTTACTAATTTCTCTTCTTTAAAAACAAAGAAGAAAATTGGATGCCTTGAAGCCAGCTTGAAGGATTATGTGTATGTGTTTACAGTATGTTGCCTATGATTCATCTACTTACAACAGTAATGAAAATAACAGTGAAGGAGAAAATGTATGACAAATTAATTCACCAGCCCTGCAAGGAAACATGCCCCTGATTTCCTTCAGACTGTACTAACCTCTTATAGTAAGAAGCCATCCCATCCAGCTCCCTGCTTATGGCCTGGGAAAGCAGCAGAGGATGGCCCAAGTTCTTAGGATCCTGCACATCTATGTGATAGACCCCAGAAGAGGCTCCTGGCTTCAAATCAGCTCAGTTCGGAAATACTGTGGCCATTTGGGGACTGCTCCTTCACTCTCTAAATCTGCCTTTCAAATAAAAATAGATACATATTTTTAAATGCCTCTAAAAAATACAGCAGCATGCATGTCAACTCTAGAATCCTTCTTGAATGACAGGAAAGATGACAATACTGCATAGGAAAATATATGCAGGTGGACTGGATCTAACTGTTCTGCTTCCATTTGCCAACAGGTTAACATCAAATATCTTCTGATTGCTCAGAGCTGTTCTAATTAATCTGCATCTTTTGGGCCTCCCTCCCAAGCCCATGGCAGAGGCAAGAACACTGAGACACAGCATGAAGAGACATGGATTCCAAGCACAATTCAATGAATCCTTTCATTTACCCGGGGTTTTTGGAGGACAAATGACTTTTCCACTTGCTGGATAAGTAAATTTTCCAGACAAATAAAACATTTTTTTAGCCACAAGATGTTTGTATTTTTATTGTTTAAATATGAGAAACTCTCATAAGATATGGAGTATATTAACAGCATGGGTCCTCCAGCCAGGATGCCTGGATTTGAGTCCCACTTCCACCTCCTGCTCATTGTGTGATGCGGGCCGATGAGTGACCTTCTCTGTGCTCTAGGGACAACAACAGTTCCTACTGAATAAAGTAGTGACGATTTTATAAATTGCCTTATAATAAAACACTTAGAAGAGTGCTTGATGCATATAACTCATTTTAATAAGTATAACCTTCATTAATAGAGTGAAACAATAAAACATAAGAGAGACTCTCCTCAGGGTCCTTCATATAAACACTAAGCAAAATGCTGTGTACATGGAAATGCATATGCATATATATATACACACAATACACATATTGACACAGCTAATCACTAACTATATAACAGATATGCAGATCTAATATGTGCATGTATGTGATATGTATATATATATATATATATATATTAGGGAGAACAATTTACCTTAAATGACCCAGAACAAAATTTTTTTTTTTAAGATTTATTTTTATTATTTTTTTATTGGAAAGGCAGATATACAGAGAGGAGAGACAGAGAGGAAGATCTTCCATCCGATGATTCACTCCCCAAGTGAGCGCAACGGGTCGATACTATGCCGATCCGAAGCCAGGAGCCTCTTCCGGGTCTCCCACCAGGAGCCTCTTCCGGGTCTCCCACGTGGGTGCAGGTTCCCAAAGTTTTGGGCCGTCCTCAACTGCTTTCCCAGGCCACATGCAGGGAGCTGGAAGGGAAGCGGGGCTGCCGGGATTAGAACCGGCGCCCATATGGGATCCCGGGCGTGCAAGGCGAGGACCTTTAACCACTTGGGCCACTGCGCCGGGCCCCAGAACAAAATTTTTAATGCCTTGTGTTTGCCTTTTGTCTCCTCTCTCATTGGTCCAGATGTTTACAGCCATGTCTGACTGTGTCTGTCTTTCCTCCCTGAGTCGTTCTCTTCTGTCTCTGGGCAACCACACTACAAAGCCCATTAGAACAGCAGTTAAAATGGAAAGTGCAAAGACCTTAACAGGACTTTCAGAGGTTCCTTTATGAATCAAATGTATGGGCTTTGACATTTGAGCAGTGTGTCACCCATTGGGGCTGATTCCAGAACAGTGTTGAACTTGCAAGCTAGACCCTGCACATGATCTAAATCTAGTTTGCAGTTGCACTCATAGGTCCTGCAGGCTCTGTGGGCAAATCACACACTTAGACCACGTGCCTCATCTGGAATGATGGAGAAAGTGGAAGTGAGAGCTTTGACCAGTGAGGCTGCAAACCTTCCTCTTCCATCTCAACTAGAGACGTGCTGATAAGCATTTGACATCATGAGGTTCTGCCAGTTGATAAAGCGTTCCATTCCTCAATCACTAAGGTTGACAACTGCTGTGCTACAAGGCTATGTGTGCCAGACAAATGACATTGAGATATACACTATTTTCTGTACATCTGAAATACTTCAAACTTCAAAAATGATAAAGTCACAAGGCAAATCATCACTAGAAATACACACAAAACAGAGACAAGGCATCTATAGAAACTATTTCCAAGTAAGCCAGCATCCTATGGCTTTTACAATTTTTTAATGAGCTTAGGCAAACTCAGTATCACATTACCAAGTTAAAAGGATATAAATTTAAAATAATTTATAATTCTGAGAAGTAAGAATGTTAACAATGGATAAAAATAGACAAGATTGAGTTGCATGGTTGGGAAAAGAATTGTTGAAAACAATTTTTCCAGTTTCTTTCTCTTATTTTTTTCCAGAACCCATGCAAAGAGAGCCCAACAGCTGACACCAGGCTTCTCACCAGCAGAGCACCCCTGCAGGAGGATGGGTATTAACACCACAATGATGTTGATGACCTCGCAGCAGCACTCAGCTCCCTAGTGCTTTCATTAAATCCTTGCTTATTAATTATCAGTCAGGATTGTTTTGACTTCAAGGAAACAGCGACATGTGAAACAGTGGCCTTTTAAACAAGATCAAGTTTATTTCTCTCCCACAGTTGATGATGTCTGGAGGGGGTTAGTCCAGCTGTGGCATGGTACTTTATGGCAGCAGGACCCCAGCTCTTTGATGCCTTGCCTTTGGTGGCTTCCATTCGAAAGTTTTCTACAGCCCCAAAGGCTGCCACAGTTCCAGATGTTTACCTGCATTCCAGGCGGCAGGAGAAAAGAAAGGACTTCCCTCCCCTTGCCAAAACTTCCAACAACTTTCACATACATGGATTCCTTTCTTGATAACTCAGCATTTGACTATTTTGCCCAGATTATTTTTTTGAATATTGGTTAAAGACTGGTTCTTTAAGCTGTGAAAATGGCAGCACCTTATTGTTTACTTAGCTTTTGTAATTATATTTTTCTGAGGAAAACACTACTCTATATTGTGAATAGTTAATACATAACTATTGTATGCAAATCTGTGACTGCAGGCAATGTCATCACCAAGGATAAGATGAATAAAAAAGTTTTATTTATAAATAAAAAAAGTTTTATAGTGAATAAATACATTCTTCTACTTCAATCATACTAATTATAACTTAGTTACATGATTGCATATAACTGCACAGAAGGGTGGGTAATGTAGTCTTTGTTCCAGAGAGTTCTATGCCTGGCCAAAAATCAGACATTCTATTGCTATGAAAGAAATAAGAACAGGGGCCTGGTGCAATAGCCTAGTGGTTAAGGTCTTCACCTTGAATTGCCAGAATCCCATATGGGCACTGGTTCTACTCCCAGCAGCCCCGCTTCCCATCCAGCTCCCCATTTGTGGCCTGGGAAAGCAGTCGAGGACAGCCCAAAGCGTTGGGACCCTGCACCCATGTGGGAGACCTGGGGGAGATGCCTGGTTCCTGGGCTTTGGATTGGCTCAGCTCCAGCCATTGCGGCCTCTTGGGGAGCGAACCATCAGATAGAACATCTTCCCCTCTGTCTCTTGTCGCTGTATATCTGGCTTTCCAACAAAAATAAATAAATCTTAAAAAAAAAAAAAGAAAGAAAAAAGAAATAAGAACAAATATAAAATCACCACAAAAAGTTTCTTCCACATCAACTCATTTTTTACTTATATTTTTAATACCTAGGTGGCCCTCCTCTCCTGAATTGGGTGGGATTTCATTGTCCACTCTTCTTTCTATTCTATTTTTTTTTTATTAATTTTCACGTCAATGTAAGACTGCTAACAGTGAGATAGGTCATGAGGCATACAATGCAATACTGTTTGCAATAACGGGGAATAAAGCACTAATGCATGGAAGAATAATGAACATCAAGGTAATTATTCTGAATGACAGCAGTTTCTTTCCCTGAGAAAGTAATTAAGCACATGACACATGGTTATATTTATAAAAAATACTAGAAAATCTAAACCAATGTAGAGACAGAAGGCAGATGAGTGGTTGTTAAGGAACACTTAATGTGAAGCAGGGGAAAAGGCTTACAATGAAGCACAGAATCTTTAGGACTGCTGGAAATTTGCATTATCCTCACTGTGGGTATGGATTCATAAATGTATGTGTATATCAAAATTCACTAAATGGATGGGGTGGGCCTTGTGGTACTTGCATGCCACATTAGAATGCCAAGAATTGAGTCCCACCCAGAATGCCAATCCAGCTTCCTGCTAGCACACACCCTTGGAGGTAGTAAGTGGTTTCAAGTGCTTGCGTCTGCGCCACCCACCATTCACATAGAGTCCTTGACTACTGGCATTGATCTAGCTGTTGCTGGTATTCAGAGGGTGAACCGACAGATACAAAAACTTACTACTGATAACCTAATGGGGTATAGCAAAGGACAGTACAAGAAGAATAATGACAGTAAACTTCTTAAGTGCCAGCCTTCTTAAACTAATCTGGAATGAAGTGAGGAATTCTTCCATACAAAATCACCCAATCTTGATTCCTTCCAAATATTGAAATGTTTTAAAAGGATCTATGATTCAAAACATTCCTTTCACTTTTATTCAATTCCTTGGTAAAAAGACAACTCACTCTCATTGTGAAACCCAATTTATTGGCATTTGAAGTGCATTTTTCATTCATGTGTGATTGCCCTAATTACACTGGCATGTCCCATGCCAAGGAATCCTGCTCATGAAAACAATCTCTGTTGAACATTTCCTTCTGGCCTGGGACTGTCTGTGCACTCCAACAGGCAGGGCAGGTAGCAAGGTTTGTTGTAATTTGCACAGTAGTTTGGGTGCCCCCCAGACTCAAGTATTGGGGGTTAATGGTTAACAAAGTAATGTTGATAGTTAACAGATGAAAGGTAGAGATATGATCTATTTATGGAACCTAGGAGGCAGACTCAGTAGGAGATCTTCAGGCCACCAGTGCAGGCCCTCCAAAGGAAGTTCTTAGAAGTTGGTTATAAGGCCCAGCCTAGTAGCTAAAGTCCGCACCTTTCATGCACCAGGATCCCATTCATGCGCCGGTTCTAACTCCAGCTGCCCCACTTCCCATCCAGCTTCTTGCTTGTGGCCTGGGAAAACAGTCTTGGATGACCCAAAGCCTTGGGACACTACACACACGGGAGACCAGAAGAGGCTCCAGGATCCTGGCTTCAAATCAGCTCAGCTCTGGCTGTTGCAGTCACTTGAGGCATGAATCAACAGATAGAAGATCTTCCTCTCTGTCTCTCCTCCTCTCTGTATATCTATCTGACTTTCCAATAAAAATAAATAAATCCTTTAAAAACAAAAAAGACTTCATTCATGAGAAGACCCGAGTGAATATGGAAGGAAGGAGAGAGAAAGCAGTGACAGTTACATCTATTCTTTAAAGAAAAGCAACTGAGCCTCCTGACACAGTATTTGAGGGATCTGCTCACTCCTGAAGCTGATGGTAGCAATTCTGTCTGGAGCAGAAGTCCTTCAATATAATGTGGTTTTCATGAGTACTGTATTTCCCAGGGGTCTAGGAGGTACAGACAGGGAGACATGTCAGAAGACGGTCATCTAGGCCTTATATTGCAAAGCCTCAGCCCCAGTGTTTTACAGAGCATGTCCCAGGACTTGCTGCATCACCTCGGAGAGCTCCCAAGCACATCCACATCTAGTTATGTACCCTTACATAAGCCATTATGTTTACACAAAAAAAGTTGGGGTATGAGATTGAGACCGCTCCAGTCTGTCATGATCTATCCAATATTTGAATCCAGTCTGGTGGAATTCCCTTGATTCTTCCCTATTGGCTATACTCTGTTTTGATTAGTAGTTCTTTATGGCATCACTCTTCAAAATTCTGCCCAAGAAAGCCCACTCTGATCTTATTAAATACAGTGTCCATGAAAAACAGCAGGTAAAGGCCTGGTGTCTGCTGAATCAACCTTCTAATATCATCCACAAAGAATGGCCTAGAGATATAGGATGATTTTACAATCACAAAAAAAAAAAAAAGAAAGAAAGAAAGAAAAAATAGGAAAGGACACATTTTGAAGGATACTGTCATTTTTTTGTTATTTTTGTTATTTGTATTATTACTATTAATTTGAGTGGCAGAATTATAGAGACAAAGAGAAAGAGAGAGAAAGTGAGACAGAGATCTTCCATCTGTAGGTTCACTCCCCATTGGCCACATCAGCCAGAGCTGGGCCACACCAAAACCCAGAGTCAGAACTCCATTCAGGTCCCGTGTCGGTGACACAGTTTCAAGAACTAGGGCCACCATCTGCTGCTTCTCGAGTGCACTAGCAGGGATGAAGAGAGTATCTGGGACTAGAACCCATACTCTGATAAGGAATGTAGGTGTCCCAAGCAGCTGCTTAAGTTGCTATGCCACAGCACTTGTCCCATGTTTTGCTTCCTGACCCATATATAAAGGGTCCTAAAAAGCTCACAAAAATGTATCATGGGGAAATCAAACATCCATTTCAAATTTTTGCACCAAGACAAACTTTTAACTCCATTTCCAATGAACTTTTCAAGTACCTTCATGGGATTTTGTTTGCTTGCTTATTTTTAAAGGCAGATTTACAGAGAGAAGAAGAAGCAGAGAGAAAGATTTTCCATTCACTGTTTCACTCCCTAAATGGCTACAACAGTCATGGCTGAACCAATCAAAACATAGGAACCAGGAACTTCTTTTGGGTCTTCCACATGAATGCAAGGGCCCAAGAACTTTAGCCATCCCCTGCGGCTTTCCCAGGCCATAAACAGTGAGCTGGATCAGAAATGGAGAAGCCAGGACACAAACCAATGCCCGTATGGAATGCTGGTGCTTATAGGCAGAAGATTAGCCTTTTGAGCCACCACACCAGCCCGAAGTACTTACACAGATATTGCTGTCTTCCAAAGAGTGTCTGAGAGCATAATTCAGGGAACAAATCACTGGCCTGTTTGTTTATCACCTCAGAGGAAAAGCATGATAATAATTTTGAAAAATTGACACATAAAAATAAAAACAGCAACACATACCATGTGCAAAGCTTGAGGAATATACAACAGGTGTTTCTGTACTTTGCCTGGCCCACTGAGAGATACATTTCTCAGTGGGCCCTGGAAAGGATAAAAGTGACTCATCTAGACTCCCCAGCACACCCACACAAAGAACCAACAGGCTGGCTACAACCTTTCCAGGTCTCCACAAAACAGACACCCAGCAGAAACTCAAGCCCCATTGGACAGAAACCCTTTCACAGTTTGCTCCTCATTGCTGTCTTGATATTTGCCTCTGGTTGCTATGGCAAAATCTGGCATTGGAATTTTTCTTGGAACAAATAGGAAATAGTTGTGGGGGAGGTTCAAGACCCTACGCACATTTAGGTTTGGTTATAAACACTCATAGTAAAATAAAGCATTGACTCATTAAATCCAAACAAACAAAAAAAAATATTTCTTTTTCAATGCCCATTCAAAAGTGAGTCCAGAGGTGAACAGCTGGAGAGATATTTGGTGTTGCCAAGTCACCAACAAAGTGAACTGACAGAAGGCAGTACTGGCCAGTGGGGAGACTGGCCACCCTGTGCCAGGACACACCCTGCCTTGTGAGTGTGTGACTTCCACAGCTATGGGTGCTAACATCACACAGAAGTGATTTTCCATTTGGAAGAGTTGATTCTTTTGTGTGGCCTCTCTGAAGAGAATGCCCAGGACTGTAATCATCCATATTCCAGCACCAAGAAACTGGAGAAGTTTATGAGGGTATGCAGGCCATGTGAGACACTTTGGGCCCAGATGTGCTGGGTGTCTCTGTGGTTCTGTCCTTACCTAAGGTCACTTCAATGTTGTTCCTGAATCCCATTTCCCAATTCACATGCACTCACTTGCCCCTTAGAGACAGCCTTATATGTGGGAGGAAGCATCACCAGGGCTCCAGAGAGCTGTGAAGGGCACATGGAAGTCTCCTCTCCACCCTCATGGGCCAGCCAGAGCGGCTGCTGTCAAAATGCAGACTGCAATGAGCTGCCCTTGATCCTTTGGCTGGCCATCTGGTTCTAGCTTATTTGGTCCATACCCCGCCCAAAGGTTCCCCGACAAACAAGCTCTACTCCAGGCAAACTCATCAGTGAAATGTGGGCATAGACCTGACTATCTTAAAACAAGGAAAGAAGGGAAAACAGGCAAAAGGAAGCAGGGAGTGGAGCTAAAGAGGTAGTCCATGTCCAGCTGTTTTTCCAGTGCTTACCACTGGTCCTCTATAACCATCTCTGTATGTGTAGCAGCACCTTTTATCACACCACAATCTTATGAAGTAATTAAGAACAGTACCCCCACTTTACACATAGAGAAATGAATAATAGAAATACTGACTGACACCCTACCTTTAGAATCTTTCTTGGGCCACTCTCCTCAGCTGCCTCAGTGCATTAGCATCTGGTCGAAATGGAGGAAGAATGGACCCTCACAGCAAAAACGAAAAGGAACTTACAAAATACAAGAAAGTGTCAATGTAAGACAAAATTGTTTTACGTGCTTCTGTGAAAGAAAACATGTTGCCAATTATGTTAAGACACACTATCACAGCAGGACAGATTCCTGGTTTCAGAAATATCCAATATTTAAATATGAAAAAAAAACGAATCTTAGCAATGATGAGATGTGAACCTGTTTACCCTGGGATGTCCAATGTTCGAAATCTTCAAAACTCTCTATAGCTCTTACTTATGCTATTATATGTATGGATTCTTGTGGGGAAATGGTAACAGAGAAAAACTCATAGAAACATCTTGAGTGAGTGTGGTATGTGTGTGCACACGCACCCATGAACACAAGTAAATAGATATACGACAATTTTAGCAAGTACAAACTTTCAGTTACTCTGTGTTCAGCTACACAAAGAAAATTTAGTTTCACTAATTCCTTTAACTGACCTGATCTTTCTCCTGAGCCACTCATCTTATGAGTGGACAAAGAAAATTCAACATCATCTAATGCAATCATGTCAACAATCTCCCATGTATTTCAATGGTGCAGTTTCTCTCTCCTGGTTTCTCAGTCCTCCTCTAAGATGGTCCCTGGGGAAGTACTGACCACTGGCAGCAAGACAGAGGCAAGAGGTCCTTGATCCACATGATTCACATATGCAGGTCCCTATACCACCCTCCAGTGTCTTCAGTTTCCAGCCTGACCAGTGCTGAAGCCTGTGACTGACCAATGTCTCCTGAGTGCTGTCCTGGTGTGGCCAGGGCCTTGCTGACTTAGCTCCTTGAAGTCCCTGTGTGAGATGCATAACCTCCTGAGATCTGGCTAGGCTTCCTATCTGCTCTCCATTCTGGGCAATCTCCGTGGTGGCAAGCCCTTAGTACACTCATTGGGCAAAGATACTCATAGCACTCACAGCAGGCTTGCTCTGGGAGCATGGGTATGGCTTCTGAATCCCCACCACTGTGCCTGCCAACCACTCCATTCAAGTTGGCATACAAAATAAACTGCTTGCCATCCTGGATCTACTTGTGATCCCCTGAGAGGTATGCTCATTGACAATTGCCTGTGCCCAGAAGACACTAATCACCTGAAGGGGAAATACAAACACTATGTAATCCTGCAATTAGTACTAAAGGATTTAATAAAGATCCCTATCATGTACAGAACAAATTAACATGCATTGCACCCCTAGCGGGATACTCAATAAATTTCCAGGTTAATTCATGATTTAGGCTGGGATTCCATGCAGCTGGGAACAATGCTTATCTTGTTCATAATTATATCTGTGTGTATTATATGGATGCATAAATATTTATCCAATGTACACTAAAGTTGAGTGAATGTAGAAAAGCAAACCACTGGCATTGAAGAATGATGTCTAAGCCAATGTGTCTTAACAGGGAATAACTTTCCCCCAGGACACACTTGGCAACATCTGAAGGCATTTTAGATTGTCACAACTAGAGACGTGGGTACTACTAACATTCAGTTCTTAGAGGTGAGTGATGTCACTCAACATTCTACAATGCACAGTCATCCCACCTTGACCTAAATGGCAATAGTGCTAAGCTTAAATAATCCTGATCTAAGGATTAGAGAGTTATAGATTAAAATGTTCTGATAAATTCTAACCACAGGGTCTTTGGGTGAAGGAGGGAGTTCTTATTTACAGTGTTTACCAATTTAAATACTACAACCATGGTTGACTTCAAGCTCCAACACAATAACCATGAATATAGACTTGGAAAAAGGGACATAGTAGAGCCATATTTTAGATATTATTTCTACCATATTATGGTTACAATAGTCATAAATAACCTCAAGAGCATAGATAGCAATCACACATTAAATATTCAGAAAATTATGAACTTTGAGTACTAAGTAGATAATGAAATGTATGTCAATGTAAGTTTAATTTAATTTAATCTTACAAGTAGCTGTGTTTGATAACTGGCTCACACACAAAAAAAAAATCTTAAAATTTGGCATTTGCCCTTTAGCACAGCCCTGATTAGGGACAGTATAATGAAAACAGAATCACGGACATCGTGAAAGGAGGCAACAGACATGATGCAAACACAAAACCATGTCCCAGGCCTTTGCCATGACACTGGGTTGAAGAGTAATAGCAGGGAGACATCTTGAAGCATGGATGGAGTACTGGAATTGCTCAGAGAGGAAATGACACAGATGTCTATACCCTAACAATTGTCGCCACCTCTCTGTTTCAAAACATTTATGACCCAGCTTCCTTTCTGTAGCTATCCCCCAGCAACTGTAAAAGATTATTTACCTCTTGTGATTATTAAGCTTAGTGGTCAACTTAACTGGATAAAGGGAGACCCACATATCTGGCAAAACATTGTTTCTCTGTATCTGTGATGATGTTTCAAAAAGAGATGAATATTTGAATCAGTGGCCTGAAGAAGAAAGATCTGCTCTCACCCAATGTGGGAGGATACCAGCCAATCAATCAAGTGTCAGGATAGAACAAAAGGACAGAGAAAAGGTGAATTCATTCATATTCTCTCCATCTTGTTTTGCTCTCTCACTCTTGCTTTTTCTCTCCCACTCTCTCCTTGAATAACACCCTTGGACACCAGGAGTCCAGCTTCTCAGGCCTTCAGCCTTGGACCAAGAGTTATACCACTGGATGATATAATTTAAAGGCCCAAATATCTCAGGCCTTTCAGTTTGGACTAAGTTATGCTGCTGAATTCTCTGTTCCTCCAGCTGGCACATGGTATCTGATTGGACTTCTCTCAGCTTCCACACTCAAAGAAGTGAAACCTCATGAGTTCCCCCTCATCTATCTATCTATACCTCCTATCAGATCTAACCCACCATTAAAAAAATTTTTTTAAGTAATTTTCAATATGTCCCTTAACACAAAGACATTAGCAAAACAATAAAGATATACAGGGGGATTCAAGAGTGATCCTGACAACCTCTTAACAGGTCATATGCACAGAGCAAGGAGGGGACCCCAGAGTGGAGCAGGAGGACAGGAGGAGGCTTGTATCCCAACCCTGGAGACTCCCAGATCCTCACCTACGACTATCAGTACAGGCACCAAGGGATATATCCCAACTGCCAAGGAGACCATGGGAAATTGGACTCCCCTCATAGGCCAAGAACTCTGAGGTCATCCACTCCCTTTCAGATCTCCCACATGGGATGGAAGAAGCCCAGATCCTTCTTCACAGGATCTAATATCATCGGAACAACAGCCGGGATCCCTGAGCGGTCCTCAGAAACAGAAGAACAGTAAACTTCCTTTGGGACTCGGGAGGGGAGCTTTCTCTTGTCCTTACTTAGTTCCAACTTTGGATCCCCACCCTCTCTTGCAATGACCATCAGGGTCGCTCCAGAGGCTCCCCACCCCCCCCCAAAAAAATTAGATTACATAGACAGAGACCAATAAGGAAAACTTAGAACCAAACAGGAAATGGTCAGCTTGGACTCATATATACCTTACTAGGTAAGACATAAAGATTAGTTACTCCTCGCTAAGGTATTGAAAATTTCTCTGCACACCCCTCCTAAAACTGTTCTGCACCTCAATTATTAACATATGCCTTGTTAGAATTATAAGCCTGTTTGGACTATCCTAAAATTCGCCAAGTTCAGTAAAAATTATGCTTCAATACTATAAACTACTAAATATAAAAATGAAAATAGACACGAGATAGCTGAATAGTACCCTATAACCACTTTAAGGTGTATAGCAGCCGCTTGTGTATAAACTAAAATTGAAAAGTCAATGAAGTAGTCACAGGATGTGGTTAAGAATTTGCATTTTCTAACATATTGGTTACTCAATACCATGTCAATTAACTCCATGATGTTGTAAATTGTTGTTGATGTTATGTTGTGGCTTTTCATTGGAAGGGATGATATTCTGCCAGCTCTACTTTCAGACCAGAGATGGTCTCCCAAGGAAACTGTTGAACTTATCTGGACAATAAGAGGCTAGACTCTCTGCATGCTCCATGCCCGCAATGAAGGAATCATGACTGGATATGAACTGTACTACTGCAACAATATGCAGGAATCCAACATGGGGGGAGGGAATGGGGAAGGGTTGGGGAAATCCCAGAGCCTATGAAACTGTGTCATAAAACAAAATTAATTAATTAATTAATTAATTAATTAATTGATAACAAAAAAACACAAAGGAAAAAGAAAGCAAATGGGAGAAAAACATATACATAATTTCTGATGTTCTTAAGAATAAAATGTACAAAGCTATCTGGTACAGCAACCTACTACTTAGTGCAGCTTTAATAAATGGTAATCACTGGTAGATAGTAAGCTATCTATCTTTTCTGAAGGAGAGAAGAGAATGCATTCCAGCAGGGACACAAACCGTCAGGATTAGCAGTCTTATACCTGACTCCCCGCTTGGAAACCAGCCAGTGAAAGCAAGCATGGCTTATATGCACCTTTCAATTTATACAAACTTGGATTCCTAGGATAGACACGTGAATAGCATATTCATGTGTATTTCTGGACATTAGGAACAAATCCACCAAAGTCTTCAGACAGAAGGTCAGGGGTGGGTGAGCAGTGTACCTTCACTCTGCATAAACCAGAGCTGCTGGAGGTCAGAGGGTCCACCAGACCCTGGGAAGGTCAATGTGTCTCTTTCCTCAACCCCATTCCCTCCCTTTTGCTGATATCTTGATATCTGCTTTATGTCCACCTCAATTGACCCACCCTCTGATCAGCAAGGAGAGGTCTTTCATATTTGCTTTTGTAAAACTTCTCAGCCAAATCTCTAAAAGCATAGACATGTGACAGGGGGAGTTACAAGGGAAATAGTGGATGGAGGTTCACTAAACATTGCTGGAGCATTTCTGGTTTGCCCCTTTCCAAGATGTGAGTGTAGGGGGCCACGAGGATGTACTCATTTGGAACATATATCTCCTCTTCCAGATCATGCCTTAGATATCAGGATTGTGAATTTCCAAACACACTGGTCTCTAGCAGATTTCCAGAGCCTTCTCCAAGCCCATTCTCTCAAAGACCAACCACAAGAAGGGACCAAGGATGACTATTGCACGAATACAGCTTGGATGTACTGGCTGGGATAGCCACACATGTGTATACTGCACCTTTTTGGTAGGCCTCCCAGGGTAGGGTCAGCTAAGGGACCAGCCACAAGCCATGGGCTGAGATTCTGTGCTCTCTGACCATCACATCCAACATGGATCCATTAAGAATTCATAAATCCTGGACCCAGTGTGATGGCTCAGCGACTAAATCCTCACCTTGCAAGTGCTGAGACCCCATATAAGTGCTGGTTCATGTCCTGGTTGCTCCACTTCCCATCCAGCTCCCTGCTTATGGCCTGGGAAAGCAGCAAATGACCTTCCAAAGCCTTGGAACCCTGCATCCCAAGTGGATTCCTAGAGGAGGCTCCTGGCTCCTGGCCATTGTGACCGTTTGGGGAGTGAACAAGTGGAAAGATATCTATCTATCTCTCTTTCTCTCTCTCCCTCTCTCTCTCGCTTTCTCCCCCTCCTTCCCTCTTTCTTTTCCTTTCTCTCTCACCCTTCCTCCTTTCCTCACTCCTTCCCTCCACCACTTTCTTTTTCTCTGTAATTCTTTCAAGTTTTTCAAATTTTTAAACAAAAGGCTTGAAATTGTGTGGTGCTCAAAATGGCTTCTGACATGTAGTAATCAGTTAAATATTTATTGAAAGAGAAACGGAGGGGACAAGGAGGAAGGAAGGTGTAGTAAGGAATTTCAGGAATTTGTGATGGAGAATCAGAGTCTAGAATTCAAATCTTGTCTCTACCACTTATGTTTTTGCTGAGCCAGGCATTCAACATCATTTTTTCATCTGGTAAATGGGAAGTCCTGTCAATCACCTAGTAACAAGTAAATATTAACTACTTCTATTATTCTCATTATCATCATTATTCTCATTCTGTCCTTCTACCCCTTTGATCCTGTTCAAGTTTTGCTATTTTCTTGGCATTAATTCACTACAATCTCAAGACTATTGCTAGTAGTGTGGCCACACAGACAGAGATAATGGTTCTCATTTTAGCTCCACTCATATCCTTGTGTGTCCTCCCACTGCCATAGCAGACACTGCTGGTGCCTACTCATACCCTAGGCACTTATTGTGTGAATTCACCAGCTTGACTTCCAATGACCAGGACCAATGTGTCTTTGAGTAAGGAAACTGTCCGTCTTCAGCCTCACTTTTTCACTTGTGTGACACAATAGCCTTCAACCAATGACGGATGTAAATAGGTAAAAACTCTATATATCTTTCACCTAAAAGTGACAGGAAAGAGATGATTCTGAGGTGTATTATACCGAATTTCAGCAGGGTCACATTCCAGTTACCATCAGTGATAACTTGCTTAATGACGGACCCTGTGACTATTTCACAAGTGTGCATAAGTATGATTGACCCTGCCAATTACTATGGTTAGCATTCCTTCTAAATACTGTCAATACCTGCTAAATATTTTTAAAATCACCATTTAGCCAACAGACTATTCTCATAAATGCTTTCACAAAACCAAATCCAACAGCAATTTCATCTAATAAATTCTCATTTATTGTTTTTTTCTCCTTCTCCCAATAACGCACAGCATTAAAATTCAATCGTTAAGTGGAGAATAGCCAATGAAAAGTCAGTCAGTGCTACCACTCATATACAAAAGCCAGACAACACCACATATTTGCTGTTGGAAATTTTCCTTTATGTTTCAATAAAGTTCTGTGACTACACACCACGAATCAAATAGGGCATCTGCTCTCAAGTACTTCTGTACTTGGCAGTGACCTCAGAGCTTAACAAATATGCTGTGTCAATGTTTTTATTTATTATCTCATAATTCTTTGGATGGTGACAAACTCTCAGATGACAACAAATATATTATGATCTCAATAGGAATATAATGTAACAAAAAATGATGACCTAGATCTAAGGCAGGTGAATGCCAACCCCAGTAGTGGTTAAACTGGGAAGTTGTTTTCAATTAGGTCTGATGAAAAAGTTTTAAACACAGCATTCCTGAAAAACCCTTTGATGTGTGTTGTTCTGTGAAGGTGTTGCTTTTAAGAGGTTTCCCGACAGGAACCACTCAAAATCCTCAGGAGAGCACGTGACTTCCTATTTTGACTTAAGTGCATGCAGAGTTCATAACTTTAATTCCCAGTCTCTAAGCATGTAATGAGATGGCTGGGAAATCACCCTGCCCAAAAGGATATCTGTAAAATCATGGAAGTGGCTTGAACTTGTGCTCTGTTGGGTTGCTGCCCTCTAGAGAAAAGTAGATGACAAAAAAAATAGCACTTATTTGGTCAATAAAACATGAATAAGGCATGTAAGAGCATTGTCTACTCCAACATAAAAACCCTACAAGAGGAAGAACTTGGGCTTGTCACTCACTGTATTCATAGTACCTAGACTGTATCCAGTAGGTTGTCAGTAATGTAGCTAAATTAATGAATGGATATTTACTGGATGAATGGAATAATAAAATTAATAGATACGTATGCTTAGAAACAAGCTAATTTCCCTAACCCACATAAGCATGTATAACACAAATACTAAAGGGAAGATATTATCTTAACTCTAATTATCTTATTGATGCTGCCTATTCAGGAATAATTTGAGATTTAAATCCTACTTTCATCTTTTTGCATGCGACAAAAAAAAAACTGAGATATGCAAGGTTTGGTTGAATGCACCAAAACAGTGTATGTAGCAGATGGGTAGCTAGTATTAAATACTCCTACATGAGGATCACTGAGGGTGTTAAAGTCCACAATCGCAGAAGGAAGGTCTATGAGATCCTGTTTTACTCTGTGTGGATGCCTTAAGTCCTGCTCCAAGGCTCTCCTTTATATCCAAGAACCATCCCACAAGTGAGTTCTGAAGAGGACACAGGGAGCCATCTTCCTTCCCTTGTGTCTGAGTTCAGCTGCAAGGTTGGGTGCATTGTTTCTTCTTATAATGTGGATTCCCCAAAGTCCCAGTCTATGCCTCTGGGATATACTCAAGGAATCTTCTTATTAACTACCACCCTGGTGATTCTGAGGCAGATGCGGAACTACTTGGGACCCTTGGAGAGCATTCTGGAAACAGAAAAACTTCCACCCCAGGGGCTTCCTGGAAAGTAATGTCCACATCTGGTTTGTTGGTGCCAATCCAGGGTATCCTTCAGGGAAGTCTTCAAGCATTCTCCAACCAGACTTTTAAGTTAATTCTTGACTATGGTAATCAGGGACACACACACTCCATCAACTGACAGGTTTTAGCTTCCTAGAAGCCTAAAAACTCACTTTGAAACAAAGAACGTTCAAGCACAATTTGGCTACACACCCACTCTTCCTCCACAGAAGACCCAGTTCTCCATTAAGAAGAATGCTGACATTTCAAAGTAT
The DNA here is from genome assembly GCF_017591425.1 of Ochotona curzoniae. Lineage (NCBI taxonomy): Eukaryota > Metazoa > Chordata > Mammalia > Lagomorpha > Ochotonidae > Ochotona > Ochotona curzoniae. The sequence continues at coordinate 17,229,645 of NW_024465582.1, read as the reverse complement.
CATAGAAACAGAAGCAAAGATAACTAGGAAGTTGTCCTGGGGAAGGCCAGTGCTGAAGACCAACAAGGGAGAGGAACAGAAGTTCTGACATCTGAAACTGCCTGTATGATGAAGTCCCAGCACAAAGGGGAGGGCCCAGACAGAGCGAGATTCCAGTGAGGTACTGGAGTGACAAGTTCCTGCAACCTGGTAATTTAGAGACGTGTAATGCATCTGTCCACACAATCGCTAATTTCAGAGTCAATGGTATACTCCTTGTAGACAACCTGGAAACCTGCAAAATCCAAGACAAATGGTCTGTTTTCATAAAGGATCTCGATGGTTTAAATCCTCGATCTATCATGCCTGCATGAAAGGATTCTTCTGTAAACAAAGGAGCAAGACCACACTGCCTTATATCAAGACCTTTTCAGCTTGTTTAAAAGGGGGCATTATTTTCCACTGGGCATGTGCTTTCCTCACAATCTTTGTCTCTCTCTCTCTTTCTCTCTCTCTCTCTCTCTCTCTCTCTCTCTCTCTCTCTCTCTCACACACACACACACACACACACACACACACACACACTGCTTTTCTGTGCACAGGACAGAAAATTCTTTGGCTGACAGTTGTACTATATTGCGTTGGGAAGCTTAAGGCTGCAAATTAGATCAATGCTTCTGTAAAAGTGACTTCAGTCTTTGTACGAGTTTATCATCAACATCTATGTCATTTCCTTTGCCTCCCTACCTTGCAGCCAATGATCTATGTGCTCCTGGATTTCTCTGAATAAACAAGGATACTCATGCTTCTGTTTACTTGCCCCCTAATATGAATTCAAAACTTACCGGTTATATATACAAGAAACTCAAATCTGGTTCTGTTGACTCAGAACCACTAGGCTCACATCAAAGGCTTTATGACTCTGATGGATATGGACATGCTACCTACAAATATTAGGAAGAAGGAAGGCAGAAGGACATCAAGTGGTCATAACAGGCTAGCTTATGCTGTTCCAACACTCCCAAAACCTCCAATGCAAATAAAGAGATTTCTTGTGGCAGATCAGCTAAGATGATCACATACAGTATTAGAGTATCTGGGCTTGCTTCCTTGCTCTTCTTCAGATCCAGCTTCCTGTTAATGCACAATGCAGGATGTACCACATGATGGTTCAAGTCCTTATCCCTATCATCCATATGGGAGATTCAGATTGAGTTCCAGGCTCCTGGTTTTAGTCTGGCCCAACTCTGGTTGTTGCAGACATTCAGACAATGAACCAGCTTGTAGAAGGACAGCTGACGAAAGATAGCTCTGTATCTGTCTCTCGGTTGCTCTGCCTTTCAAATAAATACATTTTTAAAGAGAAAAAAAGAGGCATTTTTTTCCAACCTACTATACAGCCATCATTTTTTGGCAGGATAGCATTAGGATATGGGGCTGGACCATATCTCCACACTCCAGGGAACACTCAGGCTGAGGATGTTGGCAACCAACTCCCATGCAGGCATGTAAGAGCCAGAAAGAAAGCTCTGCAAAGTCTCACACCAGCACGATCTGGTTGTGACACGCACTACCTCCATGCATGTCTTATTGCCCAAAACTGATCACTTGGCCCAACTGCTACTCACCCAACTAGGAAGTAAAATCCTACTCTGTGCCACAAAGTTTAAGATCCAGAGATATTTGGGCAACAGCACTAATGAACATCAATAGGAAGATCCAGAAACTGGTTGCAATGCAGAATATGCCACTGGCTTTACTCTAGAGCAGAATCAACAGCATCTGCCATTGACTATAAAATCCTGCACCACAGAGAGTATGTCCCAAAACATAATTCAGCCTCCATTCTAACATGTATAAAAACAATCTTGAACTTTGGGTTTGCCACGATGGATCAATTGGCTAATCCCCACCTCACAGATGTCAGAATCCTATATGGGTACCAGTTTGTGTCCTGGCAGCTCCATTTACTATCCAGCTCCCTGCTTATGGGATGGGAAAGCAGTGGAGCATAGCCCAAAGCCTTGGGACCCTGCACCCAAGTAAGAGACCTGGAAGAAGCTCCTGGCTACTGGTATTGCATCAGCTCAGCTCTGGCCATTGTAGCCATCTGGAGATTGAACGAGCAGGTGGGGGATCTTTCTATCTCTCCTCTCCATAAATCTGACTTTCCAATAAAAATAAATCTTTAAATTATTAATTACGTATTTCTATAAGGTCAAGGTTTTAGCAATACTTATAAGTTGCTCTGTAATTTTTTAAAAATAGATTTTTGTGAACTATAAAATCTTTTCTAGATGTCTTCATTTGCTATAAAATAAACATTCTAATATGCTAACTTTAGTGACAAAGTTGATCAGATATTTCTGGCACTTGGATGGGCAAAAAAACATTTGAAGGGTTTCATATCACTTGTCCTGATCACTCTACATCTACAAATTAATTCCAAGGCAATAAACGTGAATGAAATAATGAAGATTTATGCAAAAGGATATTTTGATGGCATTATCATTAATATTCTAAACTGGTAGTAACAAATGCTGAATAAAAGTAGTGCTGCATTCATGTAATGGGATTTCAGGTAACTACTGGGTAAAATAACTGAACAAGCTGGCATGTTACTACAACAGACTAATATATTACCATTAAGAATTAATCATTGTTATATTAAAGCATAGAAAGAACTAGATGAGGTAGCAGGACCAAGTAGAACTCAACATATCATACATTAAAATTCTACATGACTTAAACCAAGTCTATATCAAATTCAAAGGTTTAAAGCATCTATGAGGTTTCAGTGTATCCACACTTCTAACAATTTCAAAGTTGTGTTCAGATGTCTCACTCAACTCTTGTTTGGTGAATGAAAGGAGAAAAGCAAGAAGGAATGGGAAAGAAAGAAAGTGGAAAGAAATAGAAGACACAGAAACCAGAGAGGAAGTACACATAGAGAAGAATGGGGGATGGGGACATGGTAAAGGAAGATGTAGACAGCTCCCTATGGTGACTGACGTGGCTTCCCAAGGCTCTCCAACCCTGAGAAGCCCTGATCAGCCTCCTCCACTGGGGGCTACAAAACAGCAGGAGGATAATTTCAAATCTGCCACATGCAAGGTCCCACATGAGAAATACACAGAAAGTCTTGTAACACCTTTGCATACACTCAGTTATCTGTCTCCCTAGGACAATGGGATTTAGCATCTAACCACTGCCATTTGAGAGCCTCAACAACTTCCTGGAAAACTGGCTAATGTTTCTAGGATGTATGGCACTTGGTCTGGCCAATTCCAGGTCAACAGCAGAGACCAGAAAGGTTGAGCCAAGTCTTAGTAAAAAAAGAACTCTGGACAGTCATCTTTAAGGGTAAATCATAGAACCTAGCAGCTAGCAGAAAGCATTCCCAATCAAGCAAGAAACTTGTTTCAACTCAGGAGGCTGCCAATAATGAGATACCACTTTAAGGCCACCAGGACAAATAAAATTTTAAAGACTGATAATATCAAATTTTAATGAGGAAGTAGAGCAGTTGCAACACACACTGCTAACAAAGTGTATAGACTGGAACAAGCACTTTGGAAAACTGGCCCTTTTAATATAATCTATCCCTGGGTATATATTTAAAGAAAATGAATGCATATGTTCAAGAAAAGAGTTACATAAGAATGTTCATAGATAGCCTAGTCATATCTCTTCAGACTAATTTTGCATGTCTCTTTCACCTGACATGAGTGACCACCCATGATTTTCTTATAATACAGCCTGGGAGCACAAGATGGCAGAAGACACTTGGCTTGTCTGTTTAAGTCCCTCAGAATTGACACACAGTCATTCTTGACTTCTTTCAATTAACTAAGGCAAAACATATAACAAAGCATTTACTATAGACCTCTTTCATTCTTCATCATCTTCAAGAAAATATGGTGGATGAATTCTCTTTTATAGATTATGATGAAGCCAAAGATAAATTTTGCAAGACAACAAGCCTAGTAAACAGCAGGATATCAGTGCAGAGAACTGCATTCCAATGACTCTCACATGGAACCGGAAGATGGCAGATCCTACAGCAAGCTTTGACTTTACTTATGCACTTACCACAATGGACTCTGCAGTGGATTGAGATGTAAACTTTTAGGTGACTTTAAAAAGTCACATATCATGTAAGATGAGTTATTGTTTATCTCCAAGCTTATTTCCAGGTACAAATTAATTCCAGGATTCTGTGAATTCACTGGAACACTGACCATGAATCTGTCAATGGCTGCAAATGGACGATTTGCTGATCATAGGAAGTAAGTTTCAATCTACCACTGATTTCAATATGAGATATCATATTCTTGGAGGTAACAGTGAGATGATGAAATCTCTCCACGTAGGACTCTTTAGGGGCCAACATTGTGGCACAGCCGGTTAAGCAACCTCTGCCTACCATGCCAGCATCCCATATGGACACCAATCTCAGTCCTGGCTCTTCCACGCCTGATCCAACTCCCTGCTAATGTGTGCCTGGGAAATAAGCATAAGATGGTCAAAGTCTTAGGGCCCCTGCATCCATGTAGGATATCCAGATGGAGTTCCATGCTTCTGGCTTTGGTCTGGTCCAGCACCGGAAAATGTAATTCATGATTAAAAAAATAAATAAGTGCCTCCGTTTAGGCAGGATTTCTCCTTAGTTTTCACTACAAGTTCCATCCCAGGGGAGCAGTGTGCTGCTACTGGCCCATGCCTCTTCTCTGTGTTCTATGCCTTCCCCACTGGGAGAGAGCAAAACAAGGCCAAAAGTCCTCTGGGTGTTTGTACAGGCAGCCCTCAATCCCATGACAGCAAGAGCAAGTAACAAACCTCCCTCCTGACTGTTATTCTTTAAAACAACCACTCAGGCCAGTGTGATGGCTCAGTGTGATGGTTCAGTGGCTAAACTCTCACCTTGTATTCACCAGGTTCTCATATGGGCACAAGTTCTAATCCTGGCTCCTTCACTTCCCATCCAGCTCCCTGCTTGTGACCTGGGAAAGCAATAGAGGACAGCCCAAAGCCTTGGGACTCTGCACCCACATGGAAGATCTGAAAGAAGCTCCTGGCTCCTGGCTTTGGATCAGCTCAGCTCCAGCCATTGCAGCCACTTGGACAGTGAACCAACAGATGAATGATCTTTTCTCTCTGCATCTCCTTCTCTCTGTATATCTGCCTTTCCGATGAAAATAAATAAACCTTTAAAAGAAAAGAAGGAGCAGAAGAAGCAGCAGCAGCAAGGCAGCTTGGATGCTATAGGCACTAGCTTTACCGGCTATGCCACAGTGCCAGTCCTACAACATTTGAGAAAAAAAACACAACCTCTTAACACTTTATGAAGTTCCCAGTCTACCCAAGTGGATTTAAAGACTTAGAAAAAAGGCCAGCATTTGCATTTCTGTGATCATTTGATAGTATGATGTTTTTAAAACTGGCTAGAGGGAGAGATGGATGGATAGATGGATAGATAAACAGGCAGTATACCCACTCTTTTCATCACACTCTCCACATTTCACCAATCAACTCCTATTTACACACTGGTTCTCACCTCAAAAACTGCTTCCTCAAAGTTTTTCCTGATCCCTAGTTAAAGTCAAATTCCTTCACTCTGTCTTTTCAGTGTTCCTTTCTTTAGAGCACATATCTAGCTGCATCACTAAATTATGTGTCCGTCAGTACGATGATATCAATATTTAATATTCACCTCCTCATCTAGCTTACAAATTCTCTAACAACATGAACCAGACAGGACTTTTTTTATTACTATTGAATACAGTATGTATAACAATAGCCTAGTGGTTATGAAGTGTAAGTCCCACATTGGAATAACCAAGTTCAATTCCCAGCTGTAGCTTCTGAGTCCAGCTTCCTACTGATACAATGAGTAGAAGCAGCAATGGCTCAATGAATTGGTTTCCAACACTCACATGGAAGACCTGGATTATATTCCCAAATCTGGCTTCAGCCTTGGCACAGCCCCAACTGTTACAGACATTTTTTTCTCCATACATCCATATTTTCTATTTTTGTTTGTTTGTTTTATGACACTGCTTAATAGGCACTAGATCTCCCTGTTAGACAATTGAGCAAAATTTCTCTCTCCTTCTTTCTGCATCTTTCAGCCTCACAAATAACTTTTTAAAAACAAATTAGGGGCTGACGCAATGGTTCATCCTCCCCCTTCAAGTGCCAGGATCCCATAGGGATGCTGGTTCATGTCCCACCTGCTCCACTTCCCACCCAGCTCTCTGCTTAGGGCCTGGGAAAGCAGTAGAGGATGGTCCACCTTGGGACTCTGCACCCACATGGGAGACCCAGAAGAAGCTCCTGGCTCCTGGCTTTAGATTGGCTCAGTTCCAGCTGTTGCAATGATTTGGGGAATGAACCAGTGGATGAAGGTCTTTCTCCCTGCCTCTCCTCTCTATAAATTGTCCTTTCCAATAAAAATAAATAAATCTTTAAAAGTAAACTATTAATTAATGGATAAGTGCATATAAGAATAATGGGCTGTGATCTTGCAACTTCATTACAGTTATATAATCACAGAATTACAGTGTTAAAGAAAATGAAGTTTCAAGTTCAAATGGAACCCAGTAGAATAAGAAAATCCTGAGAGATTTTTAACTTAACCTCATACACAATGTGGGAATACATGAATTATATGACATTAGCCTATACTAACAAAGTTTCTCTGGGAGAATGGGAGTTGATTTTTAGAATCAGAGTTCAGTTTCTTGGAAAAGTTATTTAATATGCTGCTGTAAATCTCTAAAATGTTTAATTCAGTTCACACTAGTGCACACTCTGTATTAAAGGATTATTATTTTATACATTTTGCAATTAATCAATTTATATGCCTAGCTCAATGTGCTATAATAAATGTACTGCATATAGCATGATATAAACTAAAATTAAAACATGTGGAAATATTTTCAGCAATGAAATTATTTACATTGCACATAAGTATATCATTATTTAAAAAAATTTTATGATAATTTTTTCATAAAATGAACATTTTAAAATTCACACTGTTCTCCAATATTAATTTGTATTTTGTGAATTTAGATTCTAAATCCAGCTTAGCTTTCTGAAAATGACACAGCTGTAAAAGTACCTTCAGTATTAGATTTCACAATGAAGAAACTCATCAGAAAATCGAATATTTTAACATTACGCATAATATTTGAGGATTAAATTGGCCCTTTCTAGTGAGTTCAAAAGTCATTATAGATAACCCTCAGATTTCTCCTTTTGTTTCCTTCTCAGATCAATGTTGGCTGATAGAGAGAGTTGGTCATGATGAGGCTTCAATTCACAGCCTGTTGCTCTCAGCAAACCATGATGGGCTTCATCTGTACGGGCCTACAAACACAGTATTATGGTATCTTGGAAGGCTCAACAGCTGCTACTTAATATGATGCTAGACACAATTTGTAACAGGGAATAATGAGAGTGCAACACCATTAGTTGCTCCCTCATTTTCTTGTTGGCAGAACACTGAGCATCCATGCAATTTCATGACCAGTCCCAGATGCTGATTCCCAGACAGTCTATAAGCCAGATATGTCATCCTCTTCTCCTTTGCCAGTGCATGCTCTACGATGGGCATATGAACTAGTTTTGACCAATGAAATGTGAAGAGAAGTTGACTTATGGTTGACAAGAAAGACTTTTTATATACATCAAAGCAAAGAAACTCCTTTTCACTCCATTCCCCACTTTCTTCTCATTAGAGATATTGCAATATAAAGACAGAATTATGACATCCATACCACACCATTAAAAAAAAAAAGCATCACCGAATACATGGATATTAGCAAAACAAACATCAGGTCTTGTTTGTTATCATCCAGGAAGATTCTACAAATATCTTTATGGTTTAGTCACAATTAATCTAGCTCTTGGTTACCAGTAACCAAATGTATTCCTAATTTAAATACATCCATAGCCAATATCTTATAGCACTACCCATTATTCAAAATATTTTTTACATCCAGTACTTCATTGAATTCTTCCAATAATCCTGGCTAGACATGATAGAACCATTACTACCCTTCAATTTCGCAAATATATGAGTGAATATTTAAGAAAAAATTATCTTGCCTAAAATTCAAATCAAGAAGCACCAGTACTGGAATGACTTGAAGACTGTTTCAGTTCCTGAGCTGGTAAACTAGATGGTCTACAAGGCAAGGCATAGCAAGCAAACGAAGAGTTTTCTTTTTTGTTGTTGTTGTTGTTTGTTTTGCCTCTTTTTTTTTTTGCATTTTTAAGTGGCTGTAAAAAGTTAATGAAACAATGCTCATATTTCATGGCATGTGAAAATCATGGGAAATTCAAGTTTTAGTGTCCATAAACAAAGACTTCATGGAATACAGTTATGCTCAGTCAGGTACATATGGCTGGTTTAGAGCCATAATCACAAAAGTGAGTGGTCATGAGCAACCATACACCTCACAAAATCGAACGTATCTGCTACCTGACCCTTAGAAGAACAAGCTTGCTAACTTCAGCTTTAATCCTATCATACTCACTCGAAAAAAAAATCATTTTTCAATTTTAAAAAAACACTGCGGAGAAATTAGGACATCATATTTTATACTCTAGCATCGTGAGCTGAAGTTTGGTTTGCTGTTTGTCATTTTTTCATCCTCTGACTATAACCTACTGACAGGTTCTAATCCCCAGACTACCCAGATGGGAGCAGAGAAAAGTCTGGACTAACTGCTAATGAATGTCTGGCTTGAATTCTTCCCTTGGTAAACACCAGAGCACATCTGTTTGAAACAATGTTTTGATAAACAGTCTCTCAATCTAAAAGAAAAAACCACCAGTCCATGTCTTGTATACTGCAGTCGTTTTTCTTGTCTGAGATTTGCCATCATATGAGAAGCAATGAAACGTGCTAAATCTGATTTAAAATCTACACGAGTTTTGAGAGCGATTTGGACAATTATATTATGCAAACCATACACAGCAGATTAAAACAATAAATCACTTGGTTCCTTAATTATGTTATTTTGATCCTTTTACATTTGGTGAACAACATATTTTGTTGCATGAGAAAATATATGTAAGCATTTAATACAGTACCTAATACACACTTGTCTTAAAATTAGTTGAACCTGAAAGTGCATGAAACATGAGGAAAAAATATATTTGCAAAGCAGTTAATTATTAAAACCGAAAGGGAATATGTATGCAACTTTAATACATAAATGCCAGGAGTTGGCAAACTCCTAGAACTCATCTGAAAATAAATTTTGTTTTACATTTTTGTGGTTTTGGTTTAAACTACTTCATAGAACCCCCAAAATATGCCTTCAAAGATGCAATGCCAATTTTGCTCCATGGCATGCCAACATGGTTTTGCCAGTTTATAAATCCTCACATTGTTGGATAACAGCATAGCATGCTTATCTGCAAAGGATTCCTTTAAGCATGTTAAATTAAAAGAATGTTCATCCCACTGTCACCATTAAGTGCAGGACATGGGTTCACTGTGATACAAGGTCCCTCCACTGGCTCCCAGTCACCGTAAGACCTCAGTATTTTGAGTTTATCTGCTCCCTCTGCTGCCCAGTTTCAGCGTAATTATCAAACGCCCAGAGCTGGTCTGACATCTCATGTGATGGAAGTACACAGGCAAAGAAATAAACACAAACAGCTGTGTTAATTCCAGCAGCTTTCAAACCTCAAACAAGTCGCGGAAAAACTGCTGAATCAAAAGGCAATGAACTCAGAAGTGGCGGCTCAAAACATTCAAGTGAGGAAAAAGCACAAGGGCTATAGGCAGGAGGCCCTAGCACCCAGGGATAAAAAAAAGACTGTAGAGCGGGCAGGCTTTTTAAAATGGTTGAAGATATTTTCCAGATGAAAACTTTAATGATTACAACATCTTCTGGAAGAATTGATAAGAAACTGCTGATTGTGTTATTAGGCTCCAAAATTGCCCAAGACGTCACTTCTCACGGACAATATCTTTGCTCCTTTTGAAAGAAGACATGAGCACTAAATAATTGCCTTAATTTTTAGTTAAGTTTTTCAAATAACTTGTTACCCAACAAACATACAAGTATGTTTAGTCAGAGTTACAAAAACAACCAACATTGGACATGGCTTTATTCATTATTTCATTCTTCCAACTCCAATAAATATACTAGATGCAAGGGAATCACAAATAAAAGATTTGGTTCCAGTCTTCACAGAACATTTTGTTCCAACAGAGCTGTGACCACGCATGCACGTGATGGCATACAGTGAGAACAAAGTGCAGGAGGAAACATGCCACAGCTTCCCAGCAGTCACCGCAAGAGACCATTCCCCTATAACGAAGGCTGGGAGTTTTTCTCTGGATGGTTGACAAGCTGCTTCTATCATCTAGTCCCAGAGCAACGCTGCCTGAGAGTCACAAAACCCCAGGGTCATACAACAAGCACAGACAGTCCCCAAGTTACAGCAGTTTGATGTAATAATGACTATTCAACCTCACCGCAGTCCAAAAGCAACATACACTCAGTGGACCCATGCTATGAATTTTGATCTTTTCCTGGGATGGTGATGCTGTATTGTCAAGCCAGACAATGGCAGCAAACCACAGCTTCTAGCCAGCCACACAATCACACAATTACTGCACACATAAAATAGGCTTTGTTCTCAATTTGTATTGTTTTGTCCAGCTGTAGGTTAATGTGTGCTCTGAGCATGTTTAAGGTAGGTTAGGCTAAGATATGACATTCAGAACATGACATACATTAAACGCATTTTTGACTTAGGATATTTTCAAGTCATGATTGTCTGATCAAGATGTATTAAGTTGAGGAGCAGCCATGTTCCTGGCACATGTCCAGAGCGATCAACAAGGCGGCTCCTGGGGACTTTACTAGGCCTGCTTACAAGGCAGCGGTATGGGCACACAGGTCAGTTGGCCCTCAGCTGATGTGAACTGATGTTGGCTGTGACTTAACAGGATGGGGCTACTCTGCTCTACAGGTTTTTAGACCTCCAGCAGGCTGGCCCAGATGTGTTCTCAAGGTCACAGCAGAGGTGTACAAGACCCAGAGGAGAAAATGTTACCCTCATGGCTCTTGGCTCAAGACTATCACACCCTCACTACTGCTGCACTCCATTGGCCAAAACAAGTCACAGTGTTAGTTCAGATCAAGGGGGTGGGAGAAAAAGACACATCATTTGGTTAAAGGAATTGAGAAGTCACCGGGCAAACAGCATAGATGCAGAGGATACAGAGAAGTGCAGAGAACTGAAGCCATCACTACAATTCCCCATCAAGCCCTACCAGGAGAGCCATTTCTCAATTACTTTCTCCTGTTTTTAACCCACCTCTATGATTGGGATTGACTGCAGATGCTTTGGGGTTTGCCTAAAATTAAACCCACCCTCAAAATTCAGATAAGTGTGCCACCCTTGAAAACAGATATTCTATCTTTTGCATCTTTACGTCCCTTGACAATTGCTAATACAGGGCTTTATAAGGATAATAAAGTGATATTTGTGGGACCGTTGAACAGCTATGTCTGCATCATTATAAAACTATTTTCAGTAACAGTTGCACATGACAACAGTCTCCTCAGATGATTGTTTTGAAAGATGCCACATTCTAACATGCAAGTGCCCCTGGGTTTGTATTTTGAAAAAAATGATCCCTTCTATTTGGGTCCCCTTCCTACCATTCGAGATGGTAAGACAGGTACTTATCACATGGACCCTATGTTTTTTTAGTGCAGTTTTGTAAAGATTTATTTATTTTTATTACAAAGTCAGATATACAGAGGAGGAAAGACAGAGAGAAAGATCTTCCATCCCATGATTCACCCCCCCAAGTGACCGCAATGGCTGGTGCGGCACCAATCCAAAGCCAGGAACCAGGAAACTCTTCCAGGTCTCCCACGTGGGTGCAGGGTCCCAAAGCTTTGGGCTGTCCTCGACTGCCTTCCCAGGCCACAAGCAGGGAGCTGGATGGGAAGTGGAGCTGCCGGGATTAGAACCAGCGCCCATATGGGATCCCAGCATGTTCAAGGCGAGGACCTCAGCCACTAGGCCACACCACTGGGCCCATGGACCCTATGTTAATCATTTGTTTTCTACTCCGATTTCTAAAGCATAGTTCCCAATCTTTCATCCATTATATTCAAATGGTGAGGAAATCTGGCAAATAAGCCATTGCCTAAGTTCATGCTGGACTGATTCTTCATTGGCTAGAGAATGACTGTGACAAGCATACAAGGACCTACCTTGCAGGACAGTGGGAGGTTACATGATGGATTCCTTAAAAAAAAGCCTGTAGACACTCCTTGTGTAATATTAATGCTGTATATTTCTAGAGCCGACTTCTTTCAGAGACCTCTAAGCAGTTCGTATATGGTTGGCCAGACCCTCTCAGAGTGTAAATTATGCCCCAAGAGTAAGTTAATTGCTTGGAAAGAAGCATTAACTGTTTCAGGTCAGTAGGGTTCCACTTAGAGCACTCCAAGAGGGCAGTAATTTACCAAATAGCACCCCAGTGGCTAAGAAGAATATGTGCAATATAAATGATTCCCAGGAAGCAATTTTAGAACTCCAAAAATCTAGTTAATCATCTTCTGTTCACACAGTAATCCAACAAGGGAGAGAAGGGGCAGAAGAGAAAGATAGGTAAAAAGAGGTGAGGCTGGGGATGCAAAGCTTCCCAGACTCCCACAGCTTGTCAGGAACAGAGCTCCAACTCAAACTGCCTGATCATCCAGCAAGATATCTTCCCAATTAGCACTCCAGGATTTGATGTTCCCAAATTAAAGTTTCTGTGAATCAGGCCTGCGATCAGGGTGAGATAAAGTTGCCTGGAATGCAAAATTCAAGTCCTGCTGATAATTCAGTGAGACTTGTATTAAATGCTTGAGACATTCAAGGAGCCACAGAATGCACAGTTGGTTTTATTACTTGCTTCTATCAAACCCATAAATATTAAGAAAAAGTGGAGGAGGCAATGTGAGAAGGGGGCTAAGAGCAGAGAAGAGAGGCTGACATATTGCTCCATTGCCATAGTTGGAGATGGTCAAATAGTTCATCTATTTTAGGTAACAGGAGATGAGTCTAAATTGAAGTCTGTTTGTTACATAATTAATACATATTTTGGATTGAAGGTCCAAATATTGAGTCCTTGCTCCAGGCTCAACTAACCACTATGGCAATATTCTTTAACTGTGACTTACAAATTCCATCTCTTTAGGAAGATTCCAACAGCTCTGTAGAGGTCCTAGGTGGTCTGCAAAAACCATTAGGAATATAGATATGTTGATTCTTCACTCAAATATCTCTATTTAGCTATCTCTCCCTGCCTATTTCTCCTTCTCCTGCTCTTTCTTCCTCCCCTCTATCTAAAAGCAAATCTAGGACTATAATGACCTTTAAAAAAAAAAACCTGATGCTTGCTATGCCTTGCAAGCTCTAGTATGCCATCATAAACTTCTTCTCAAAATTAAACTTCCATTCACCTTAACCCCAGCCAGCTATAAAGACCCCGAGTGATTTCTCTGAATTTTCACTGATTTCTTGCCTCAATTAAATACACTAAATCACAACTGGAAAGAAAGTTGACACAACAGGTGCCCCAACTGCTCCCTCCCATAGACACACACACACACACACACACACAATGGTGAGCTGAATTAATATTTCACTTACTTGAACAGTAATGAGTGTGTCACTCCCTATAGATAAATCACTTAACCACTCTTTGCTTCTGTTTTCTTGGACATGACTGGAAGTCTCAAGCCCCTCTTAGTTCTAGAATTTCATAATTCTACAGCTGGTATATCTCCTCAAAGTTACAACTTGAACCTAAACTGCCATCGGGAAACTGTAACCTTCAGGACCAAACCATACCCCGTTAGTTTCTGGATGTTTCATGAGCTTAGATAAGAATGGGCTTTAAAGGGTTGGGAGGAAAAAGATAAAAAGAATAATATCCATGACATGCACAACAGCACATAAAACTCAAATGTTGGTGTCCATAAATAAAGTTTTATTGGAGTGCAGACACGTCCACTCATTTCCATATTATCTCTAGCTGCTTTTGCAATACAAGGAGAGAACTGAGTGGTTACAGCAGAGATTGTAAAACATGCAAACAGGACCCAAACAGAAAGTGAATGAATAATTAGACGATCTGATCCATTTAAAGAAACAGCCAGAGATCACTGATAAATCTACCTTGCTAATGTCAGGATAGTTTTTTTTTTTTTGGTCAGAAATAACTGATTTCAAAAAATTATCTCTTCTCAACACTTTAAAATAAAAAGCCTTTTCTTCCTTTCCTTTTTCTTTTTTAAATTGGTCTGAAGGCAAACGAGTCTTTTCTCCATAAACAAAAGTACTGTTAGTGAAAACGGCCATTAAAAGAGCCAGCAAAGAACAAGTCCCTGCCCAATAAAGCAGCGACTTTGAAAAGGAAATTGCCTGCCTAAGTGATGGATTTCATTTCAGCAGTCAGGACCCAAGTTATGAGGGAGTCCAGGGACCCAGGTCCTGGCCCTTGCAGGCAAAGCAGCTGCAAAGCCTCTCTGGGACTATGCCGAGGACTCTCCGGAGATGGCCAAAGGCTGACCCACTTGCTCCATGAGCGACAGCTCTAAGGTCCCCAGACTGAGCAAAAGTTATCACTAAGCACTGAGTAGCCCACCAGGGCCCTTTCCAGCCCCCTCAGGGCTCCCTCCTCCCTTGGCCTCCTGACCCAATCAAGGCCTATTTTGAGTTTCATGGTCTCAGGCTACAAAATAACTGATTTTTGCTTTTTGCTACATTACCTTTGTGTTTTCTCTACACAAGGTCTACAAGATCCTCCATCACAGAGAACGCAGACCGCATAGAGACCCACATGAAATTTCCGTGAAAAATGGCACCAATGGTGAGATGGGACATTGGTTGGGTTTCAAAGATTTTTCCCCACAGAGAAAATGGGATGCTGTCTCTTGATTTTCATGTGGATTTCCTATACAAAGGGTGAGAGTTAAGGGCAATGTGCTAGTTCTTAGAATCTGCTGTTGCTGTTGTTGCTTTATCAGAGAATGCTCTTCCTCTTGGGAGCAAAAGCCAGGCTGCAAATGGTTCCCTGCTGGACTTGGCTCTGACACCACCACAGGACCAACACATCTGGGCATTCTTGAGAACAGGGAAGGTAGAGCACTGGAGGTGTGCAGCTGGAGCTCTCAGCTTTGTGGGGTGTTAACACTGGGACATCAGGTCACCCCCTTTTCCCCTGTTGGACCTTCATTCCATGCTGAATCTTCAGATGAAGCTTTGGTTTTCATTCATCTGCAGGCTGTAATCATGTGTATAAATGTTCTCTCAAATTTACAATCAATTGAATTCTAAAATTAACTTAAAACTTTTCTTTGAATTCCTGTTTTTAAGATGATCTGCAGGAATTATCCAAAGAAACTTAATGATCTGGGTCTTTATTCTCCAATCTATTAAAATATGGCACACTTCCTCCCTTTGCTTTTCTGGCCAATGTGGTGGGGGCACACTAATTGATAAGCCCATGGGGTCTTTAAAAATATCAACTCCTGGATTTCACTGGTCACAAGATTCTTCTTCTCCAAGAGACAGCCTAGTCTGGGTATGTTTTACTTTGTTTTGTAACGTCCCTGCAGTTGCACAGGAGGACCACATTCTATCACCTGAACACCAGTGTACATCTTAGCTAGACTACTTGTCACCTCGCACCATGTTACAGGGCACATGTCTGCCTCTCCTGGCAGATGAGAAACTTAGGGAGGGCTTGGACTTGAGTCTTATTTATCTTGTAGCGCACAGGACAATACAGAAATCCCAAGTATTCACCAGAACCCTGCACTTCCTAAGGAGGGAAAGCCCCAGGGGAATCCTAGGAAGCTTCTTAATCAAAGGTGGCCAGCTTCTATACCTGTGACATCAACCCCCTGAACACCAACGGCTGGCCCAGAAATAGGCTCCCCCCACCTCACCCTGATCCCAGGTGTGCTGACCTACAAGAGGCCTCTTAGGAAAAGCTCCGTCCACCCCCAGCACCTGGTGAATACCCAGCAGGGCCAACTAGACTGTACTCCCTAAAGGAGTAAGATCAACGGAGAGCTGGGCAGTTGATAGCAGAGGCTGAAGCCAAAAGGTTTGGACGAGAGAGGAGCTGAATCACCTTGGCGGCTAAGCCTGTTAGTAGGGATAGCAGATGCCTGCCGCTGAAGGGGCCACCAGTGCACCCAGCCACAGAGCTGTATCCTGAATGACCTTCCAGTTCCTGAACTTCAATCCAGTTTTCGTGAGGCCTGGCTCGGTGGCCTTTCCGGAAGGCTTTTCAGAGACACGTGGCTGAGTGGTGGAGATTCCGGTCAGCCTTCCTTCCACAGTACACTCCCATTACTTAGGGCCAGCTCAGAGGTATCAGTCCCTGATAACCCCAAAAGGACCCATCAGCACAACGCCCAGGGTCTAGCATTTTGTGTGGCATGCAGCAAATACTACATATTTGTAGGTGCCTGGACGGTTTGATCATCCCCCAGTGAAAAGCTTGCAGAAGGTGAAAAAATCAGTATGGGGCAAGGGGGGGTACTGATTACTTTCACCTTTTAATTTCAAAAGCAACAGTGAACTGTGATACATGCCCGAAGCTCATTCCATCAGCTGATTTCCAAACCCAGATACTTCTCTATCACAAATCTCTCCAGTGGGGGAAATGTCACATTGCGCACAACTGTCGCTCTCATCCTCATTTCAGCGAAGACATGCTTGGATGGCTTGATTTTCACTGCACTTAATCTTACATCGTGGTAACATTAGTAAGAACAATTTTCCGCCCACTCTCTAACTTAACTGACAAACCTGCAAAGTAGCTGATCTGTGACACCTAAGCTTAATAATACATGATCTTCTTCTTCAACTACCCCCTCCTCCACTGCCACACGCGTTTCCCCTGTCTATTGTCTGTCCCAGCTACTTGAAGAATACACGCTCCCCAACAACCGGATGAGTCATAAAATAAGAGGTACATGCATGTAAACTGAGCCTGTTTATGCTCTCCCTGGCCTCGGCTAGTAAAATAAAAGAGGTCCCACAGAATTCTGGGCCAGTGGTTTCCGGAAAGCAAGCTTCTGCTTAGCAGAGACATACCTTATTTAGTAAATGATTCAAAAGGTAGCACCAGTTCCACACTCCACCCCGCCCCCTGCGTGCACACATATACTCACACACACACACATATGCAGCCTGTGAATGCAGCATGTTTGTGGGTACATCCTCCATACAAGCTGGGGAAGAATGAGCCCTCCTCCTCTCCTCTACCAAAGAAGCTGCAGGCGGCTTTTGGGGGGAGAGAGGGTGTTGGGGAGAGCTAACTGACAAAAGGAACATCCCAAAAGTCTCACCTCTCCCGTTCAGAAATCTCTGGAAAGGGGACGGGACTGGCTACATCCCTTCTCCCGGGAAAATTAGCAGGTGTTTGCTTTAGGTTTCCCGGCTATTTTTTTTTTTTTCCAAAAAAACGGGGTTGAGGGGAAAATAAAAGAGCAGGTTTAGCCCAACCTCCCCTGACCTGTTCCTGATAAAATGACCTGGCGCCTCTGGCACCAGGATTTTGAATGTATGTGTGTGTCTACCCCGTGGCTGCTATTGGATTACAACAGCATGAAAATGGAGCCTAGGACGGAGGAGCCCGCCAGCCTCAGAAGCCTTCTTCATTGCCTGCCGTGTAATAGATGATATGCAAAGCCTCTGACTTCAGCCAGCAGATATTTGGAGACCGTGTTGGCCCTAGCATGGGGACTAAACTAATGTGTGTTTAGGTCAGAAAGCGAATCAGAAAAGCCACTGGAGGGCACGTCACGGAACGAGAGCCCTATAAATTCATCCTCACTCGCAGCCTCCCCTGGCAAACCCTCGGCTTCCCTCCCTGGGCCGCTCCACGTCTCTCCTTCGTGGACGTGCTAAGGAGGATTCGGGCCGCAGCTCCTCGCCTCCTTGCTGCCTTCTGCCCTGCAGAAACGCGAGAGGGCGAGATTCAGAGCCGGACTCCAGCCCTCGACAGGCGCGAGGAAAAGCCCGAGGTAGCCCCGCACCGGTGCAGAGCGCCTTTCCTCCGAACCAGCGTTCGGCTCCCAGGCCAAGCCCCCGCGTGGGTGCAGCGGTCAAGTTCGGATTGCCCCCCTTCAGTCGGGCTGAACGGAGCTCCGCACGTTCCTCCGGATCTACCCGGCCAGGGCAGGCGCGAGCCGGGCGGCGTCTGCACGCGCTCAGCGTTCTCCCTGCACCCCGGGGAGGGGCGTCTCGCGTCACCCACTCGCACCCCCGCCTCGGGAGCTCGGCGCCTCCTCGCTGCCCTCGTCTCCCTCCCCCACCGCCGGCCTCGCCGCCGCCCGACCCCTCCCCTCCCGGGGCCCCGCGCCTCCCCTCCCCCCACCCGGCACCCGGCCCCGGGATCTCGACGACCAGCCTGCGCTCCTGGCGCCCTCATGTCTTCACGGGACTCCCCGTGCCGGTTGACGTGGTGTTGTCTCGCTCGGATCTCCAGGCAAGACCTCCTCGGCTCCCGTGGCAGCATCAGACAGGCCCGTCCTGCGCTCCCAGCCTTAGCGCCCCAAGGAGGCGCAGAGTGCGGCGACCGCCGCTGAGCCGCCCGCGCCGCCCCAGGCCCGTGCAGCCCCCGCCAAGAGCACGGCGCGCACAGCCGTGTCACCCCCCACCCAAGGCAGGGACAGCGGCTGCTCGGACTTGGGCTTCTGGGAGTACGGAGGTCCGACGCGGGAGGTGTCGGCAGCCCTCTCCCTTCTCGCGGCGGCGGCGGCTGGAACCTTGGCCGCCGCCTCCGGCGTGCCCTCGCAGCCTCGCGCAACCCCAGGATTGCGAACTCGAACCCCTGACCTACGAGGCGGGGCTCCGCGCTCCTGCCCTCGGCCCGGATGGGTCTCCTGGCTGGGACTCGGGGCACCTGGAGTTAATGTCCAACTGGAGGTCTGCGGAGACCGGATCCGAGGTGAGTGAGCGGAGCGGGCGGGGGGTGAGGGGAGGCGTTTGCGTCGCCGGCGGGAGCAGCGGGCTGAAGGGTACACTAGACTGAAGGGTGCGGCTGACCCCCGGGGCGGGCAGGCAGTGAAAGCGGGAAGACTAAAGGGAGTCCTAGGAGGGAGGAGAGAGACAGAGAAATAAGTTGGATGACACAGAGCCAGGCCAGCAACACGGAGGGGCAGGTTGCCTTTTCCACGTGGACGAAAATTAGTGGGGGCCCTGATGCCCGCAGACCCCGCCATACCGGAGAGAGAGAGGCGATCTCCCGCCCAGACTCGATGTGCGGCTCGGGTCACCTCGGAAGCCATCGCCAGCTGCGGAGTGTCCGCGCCAGCTGCAAAGGAGCTCACTGCCCCAAGTGTAACTTAACTGTTGAGCTACTTTTGATCTGTTCAGAGGGAAAGCGCAGGCCCGGGGGAGCGACTTGAGGCGAAGGTGCTGCGATCCTAAAAATAGAGGGCAGCCTCCTCCGGCCAGGTATTTGCAAAGTCATATCCCCTCGCCCTTTTGGGAACCCGGTCGCTAGCGCGCGTGCTCCCATGGAGGGTCGGAGAGGGAGGGGGCCCTGGGATGTCCCAGACTCAAGTCCTTCTCCAACAGACTTGGGACTCCTCAGGGTCTCGCCTAGGCCACCCAGGTGTTGGTTCGTGACCTTTTTAGTCCCGTGCTCGGTGCCTCCACCTCCCAGTAACACCTGCCTACCCACCACTGCCTGGCACCATCTGAGCAGCTGAGTGGTGGTTTGGTTTTCAGCCCAACTGGTGGGAAGAAATCCCCTCTCTCCAATTCTCGCCAGGAATGCACACCTGGGGGTTCCCCCAAACCTCCAGCCGCCTCTCTAGTTTTCAGCGCAAGGCTGAACCCGTCTGCAGAGCTGAGGGTGCGCTCCCTGGAGTGCGGGCAGAGGGCTTCCTAGCCCCTAGACTGCTGGGCCAGACACAACATTTCCGCCCCCAGCCCCGATGTGTGGGAGCGCGCGAGCCCTTCCAACTCAGGGTTTTGGACCCTGCAACTTTCCAGTGTTTCGAGGAAGAGCCGCAGCCCTATCACTTCACGCACAACACCGCGTCCCGCAAAGGCCCTTCCAAGTGGGAGCCACGGGGCTTCCGCTCGGCCCCATCGCGGTTTGGCTGAGTCTTCTCCTGGGCGTGTGGGAGGTGTCGCCTTTTCAACAAGTGACAAGTGTCCGGGTGTCCGGGAAGCGCGCCATAGCCCACCCCCGCCCCAGGAGGTTCGGCTGCCCCAGGACCTGGAGCCTGGCCTCGCTGCAGGGCCGCCTTTGCGGCTAGCCTGCTAGCAGCACCCGGCCTTCTTTTTCCTGGCTTCGCCTCGGGGAATCACAGTGGTGGGGAGCTAAGCATGTACACTCCCTCCCCACCCCCGCCATCAGCCAAGGACACCCGGCGCAGTTCAGAAAGGCAATGGATCTTTCTGTAGTTTCTGTCCCTGCGGCCTGAGAAAGCAGCCAAGTTTATAGCCAACACCGCCCCCAACCTCAGCGCCCCAGGCTTGCCTGAGACCTGGGTCTAAGGCTAAATGCAAACACACCTCTAGCCGGCCAGGTACAGGGAGGTGCGGGGGACAGGAGGTGGGGGCTCTGGAGCCGGGAGTGCCGCCCGCACTGGAGCCGCCGCGGGGACACAGGGGAGGGGCCGGAGAGTGGGGTGGCGAAGGAAGGTGTCTAGAAGAAGCAGGTTGCCAAGGTTTTCCGCGCAATGGGAAGGGGAAAACCGGGAGAGAAAGAAGAGGGAGCCTGAGCTGCAGGGATGTCGGCTAGGACATCGCAGATCCCCGGGGCTGCTTCGGATTTAGAGAGGGTGGTGAAGCCAGTTATGGTTCTCCGGTTTTCTACTTAAAATGACAACGCAGTCTGTCGGCCCAGTGGACACAGTGGGGACTCGGGCGGTTTCTGGTGCCCCCTGGTGCCGGGAACTCAGAAGCGTCCCGCGGCCAACCCGCGGGCGGGAGACGAGCGAGCGAGCAAGCGGCGGCTTCTGCAGAATCCGCGGGCTTTCCGGGACTTGCTCTCCGCCCTACCCTGGGGGACCCACCAGGTGCCCTTCTGGAAAACATTTGTCCAAACCTCACCGGAGGATCGACCTTTGCCTAGCAAAAAAAAAAAACAAAAAAACAAAAAAACAAAAACAAAACAAAAAAAACCCACAAACAAACAAACAAAGGGGGTGCGGGGTTAGCTGGCCCCGAAGACTTACTGCGGGGGAGCTGGGTTCTCGCACATGGCAGCGTGTGAAGCGACAAGCATACGCAGCAAAAGGTGATATAGTTGCGGAGAGGTGGGGGAACCATGGCAGCACAATTGTACATGAGTTTGGGGCAAGTGATACAGACTCAATCTGGGAAGGCCCTGGGTGAAGAAGACCCCGATGGACCCAGAGGAAATGGTTGCATGCGCCATTCCTGGAACCCCTCTCCCCGCGCCCCGCAAAATACGGGGGACTGAAAAGCCACTCTGATTGGATGGGGTCCCCTGGCGGCACTTGGAGCAAGGAATGCGCCCTCCCTGGTCCTGGGACGGGAGCTCTTTGTGAACGCTGGCGACTCCGACAACAGGGCAGGAGGTGGGAGCCTCCTCTGGCGGGGCGAGGAGTTTTCCACTCTGTCCTCTTCTGCCAGCTTCGCCACACTTGTAACTGAGGATCTCTACGTCCAATTTAAAAAGCCCTCAGTTGGCCAAGAGAAGGGAGGAAAACAAAAACAAACAAAAGGTGGGAGAAGAACCTTTTGGAATGGAGCATCAGCCCTGCGTCTCGCTACTGGTCTGCATTGCTAGCCATTTTACATGCACCCGAGACCTGGCACCCAGGGGGGACGGGAGGCACACCTGGCACGCTGGTCTTTAGCCTGTGCGCCCTGAGTCTGAGACTGAGACGTGGCTTTTCCCAGGGTTTGCAAACCTGTTTAAAGTTTCCCAGTCCCCACACTGCCGGAGCCCAACAGCTGCAGAGTGAACAAACGGATGCCCCAGGGCTGGGAAATGAATTCATCTCCGTAGTGGTGGGAGGTGGCCACTAAATTCAGCGCTTACACCCGGCCTTGACGCTTGGGGTGCCACGTGGAACTTGGAGGTTAGGGCTATGGGGAGTTATGGAATGGAGACAGGTGCGCCTGTTCTTAATGTAATGGAAAAGTTTCTACATTTACCTGGAAAGTCTTCTCCCCACCACAGGGAGAGGGGGAATCCCCCAAATCCTCTTTACCTGGAGGAGGGAGTTGTTGCGCACAAATAGCACCTGCATAAATCCCCTGAGGATTCTGTCTGTCCCTGGAGAGAACAACAGCAGGAAGAAGAGCGCTGGTGACAGTTCACCCCTAGGTGCCTCGGCCCCTCCTCGCCGCCTCATTGGCCTCAAGTCAGGGGTGACTTTCTTACCACCCCCCTCCCCGTTGTCTATGAGGCCTTCTTTTTAAGGGGTGTGGGGCCCGAGAATCTAAACCGAGACTCGTCACTCATTCTAACAAAGTGAGCCCCGACCCCGCTCCTGGGGAGGGACAACCTAGGCCAGGTTGCCAGCGCACGTCCAAGCGTGGGTGGGGCTCTGGGAGGGGAACGGATTAGAACCAGAATCTCGCCATAAACAAGAATAGAGGGTGAAAATGGCAGGGGCTATGTTGAGCCTTTAATGTATACTCCTCTGGAGCTCCCCGTGCGCTATTTGATGTCCATAACCTTAAGAGATGGAACTAGTATTTTAAGTCGAGGCCATGCTTCGAGTAATTAAGTAACTTTAACCCAAATACTCCCACGTGGGCCCAGATTCTCCAGGTCTCTACTAACTTCTTGTTCCCCGGTAGTGTCTTATCTAGGTGGGAGGGAAGAAGCAAGGAAAAGATCGCACTCAGTGGCACCCCTCCCTCCCCCCATCCTCAGCCTTGCCCCGCCTATAGCTGGGAGCTTGTAGGACCCAGCTGTTTTTACCCAAGGACCATGATAGGTCCTGGGAGCCTACGAGCGTTCCTGGGTTGGATCTCTGGTGGGGGAATACCTAGTGGGGGGGAATGTCTAGTGGGGGGGGGCATGTAGAGTGTGCCCTCCAGGAAATGGGAGGAGGTGTGCGTTTGCAGCGAGGACTGCCCAGGAATCTGGGTGTCCTGTTGCGGTGTGGAACGGAGTGGGTTCCCAGCCTAGGAGTGCGGGTGGCAATGGCTGTGCTTGAAAATCTTACCCTAGGGGCAGGGTGGCAGAGGAAAAGGTCAGGCGCGGCCTGGCCAGGGGAGCAAGAGCTGCTTCTGGGTCACACCTGGGAGAAGAAAGTGAGGAAGCAACTTGAAAGGAGGGCAGAGGAGAGCCAGGGGAACAAACGGCAGGCGTGCAGCCGTGCTCGAGGAGGGTGGTGGAGTTTGGAAGGAGTTTGGAAGGCTGGAGGAGTTTGGAAGGGGCCCGCAGGGACCTGATGGGCGGGGGATATCGCGCCCTGGGCGCACGAGCCTAACAAGTCTTCTTGCCGGTTCTCTCCTCCGTCTCCCGCTGGCCCGCCCGCACAGGTGCCGCCGCCGGACGGGACTCTAAGATGAAGTTATGGGATGTCGTGGCTGTCTGCCTGGTGCTGCTCCACACCGCGTCCGCCTTCCCGCTGCCCGCCGGTAAGAGGCCTCCCGAGGTGCCCGCCGAAGACCGCTCCCTTGGCCGCCGCCGCGCGCCCTTCGCGCTGAGCCGTGACTGTAAGAACCGTTCCCTCCCCGCGGGGGCGGGGACCGCTGGTGGACCCCCCTCGCCGCCCCTACCCGCGCCTGCACGCACCTGGTGGATGCCGTAGCCCCCCCCCGGAAGTGCACCACCGTCCTGTATGCCTTGCCTGTATAAGCCACGAGCTGCTTTGCTCAGCAGTTAGTGTGGAACCTTCCCTCAGTCCCTTAAACTGCCCGATGAACAGAGATTCAGACCACGACAGGAACACGCCCAGGTACCCCCACTTTTTCCCGACCCCATATACAGCTCCACTCCTCCATTTTTAAGTTCTTTCCCTCCCCTCCAACCCACCAAGCTCTTTATCCGTTTTGTTGTGCCTGCCCAGCCCTGCTTCGTGCTGAAAACAATGTACTTTTATCCTAAACTGCTTCTGCAAGAGGCCAGGCTTTTCACAAAAGCTAGAGACAGAATAAAAGGGGGAAAAAAAAAGCGCACAAGGTCCTCAATTTCCAGAACAAATAAATATCTGGGGAGTGTCAAATCTGTTCAGAAAAGTTCAGTTCTAGAGAAGCACAAGGGGAGATTATGCCGGCTGGAACTAAGGGGGAAAGCTGTAGTTCACCAATGTGTGTGGAGACAAAAAAAAAATTCAGAGTCAGGGTTGTTCTTGTCAGAGTACGGGTCTGTGCCGCTTGCAAGTTGACAGGTTTTAGACGCAATTCAATTGAGGCATGTCAATTGTGATCTAATAATGATAAATTTACCTTCCTCTGGTCAGAAATGTGTTGCTTAAACAGGGTCTTCCTACATGAAGTTATAGTGCCTATCAAAGAGGTATGTGATTTTAGAAGGTAGCAGTTGAAACGCTGACATTGCCCCTAGCATAGGGCAGGAGAGCTGTGTGTAACCAGAATATCACATGGCCACTCCTTCTGCCTTCCCCCACTCCCACCCACACACTGGAATTATCCCACCAGGAGTTCTGTACTTAATACAGTACCATCAGGGTTCAGATGGGCCAGTCCAAGTCAGCCATCAACTAAGAATCCTCCAAGGCTAGGGACCTAGGGGGCAGGAAAAAACCCCAGGAAATGGGATATTTTATGCTTAACAGTTTCCCGGAAATCCCACAACAAAGAGTGCAACTTTGAAAATTAGGTAGATTATAACTTCAAGAGTGATTTAGGATTACAAACAGGACATGGTGATCCCTTAGATCAAAATCCATGAAATTCCGTCAGTTCCCTATATCAGCCTATTTGTAAAGACTTTCCCTTATGTCACATGCACAATGCTTCTTTGGAGCCGCATGCTTGAGAGCTCAGGACCTGGTGCTCTGTTCAGGGGCCGGCCAGGCTGTGGCAACGAAAGGCGGTGCCTGAGGATGGGTCTCCAGCATGGATGTTCAGGGAAGAAAAATGAGAGTGTCGATCAATTCATGGAGCCTCAGCACAGAGTATCCTGGTTCTGTGTTCAGCTAGCTGTGGGGTTACAGATGAGTTATTTTAAACTCATTGGAACCTTATACCTGTTCAATAAGAGGCAACTCTGACCCAAATCATCAGTGGCTCTGAGATCTGCCCCTTGGCCTGTATAGTCCTATCCCAGCCAGTCCTTAGGACAAGCCCATGCTCATTGGAATCACCTGGGGAACCTTGAAGACCAGTGCTGGACCTAACCCTAGGAGGGTCAGATTTACTTGGCATAGAGTGGTCCTGGGTTTCTGGAAATTGAGAACCTCCCACCCCCACCCCACTCCCAGTGAACCTGATGTGCCACCAGGGTTTTGTCAGTAATAGCTTGATGATATCTAAAGAGACACAATCTGTGACTCACCCAAGTACAAAACGACAAAGCAAGCAGCGGACAAGCTTCTGATTACTCAATCTGCATTTGAACCAGCAGAACACACCCAATTCAGTTTTAGCTATGGGAGACCTAATTGATCCTAGAGGAGACCTGAAAGAGAAACATTCCCAAGGAGAAACTCAGCGGCATTCTAAGCCAAATTGATTTCTTTCCAGGTATGTTCAGTTCGGTAGCAAGCTGTCAGTGCAAGGAAGGCCAAACAATGACAGTGTGCAGACTTTGGACACTCCACCAGTGTCAACACGCCCCTGTCACAGTACTGACATTTATATCCTGCACTGCACACGGAGCAACTGGCTAAGGCTTAGGGAAAAAAACATTAAGTCATTGCATTTCATTTGAAAGTAGAAAGTACCATAAATTCTCAACCCTCTAGTTCCCTTCAAATCTGTGCAGCTTAGGGATCAAGTGAAAGGACTTTGATGTCACATTAAGCGCCCTGTGCTTTTCAAAAGCACTGGTCCCTGACCTGTCTGCACACTCGCCCTTGAGGCTCTATGTCTTCTGCTGGCTCCACTGTGGATGTCCTAAATTTTCACAGTAGGAGCTAACCAAACAGGACCCACAGTTAGCCAACTGGCTTTCCTGCTAATTGGCTCTAACTTGGTCCACGCTGCTCCTATCGCGCCTTGTAAGTTGTCTAAACTCACAGGTTAATGGTTTCCTTCACCTCCCCTCTCCCCCGTCCCCTGAGACATTCAAGACTTTTCCCTTTAGCTATCCCTGTACATTTACTTTGCTTTTTGCCAGTGTCTTTTGCAAAGGGTGATTAGAGCAGGTGTGAGACGAAGCTGCAAAGTGGACCTCACAGATGCCAGAGCATCTGAGAGCTGAATGGAAATCCTTTGCAGTCCTCAGACTGAAAGGGGGTAAAACAGCTAGTCTGAAAGGCCCAGAGATTCATTCATAAGGAGAGTCTGCCAAAGCTGGCATCAGTTTCCCCAAACCTTTAAGATGCACTTTTTATGGAGGGGAAACACTTAAAATGGGAAAAATTTTAAACTAGTAACTAAAACCACGTTGTACTGTGTTGTCTGAATTCATTCAAAGCTCATTTTACTCACAGTCACCATCTCAATCCTAGATGTATTTCCCAAGTAAAAGCATAAAGGGCACATGGTTTTATAAGTTGCAATCTACATGAGTCATATATTCATTTAGCACATACTTTATGTGTGCTGAGTACTGTCCTAAGTGCTAGGAATACGTTGGTAAATCTGGTAGTCAGAAGTAGAACATACTTAACAATACATCTGACAAATAAAGCATTAAGGAACCTAGGACCAGGATGGCAGCCTTAATTTGTATGAAACTGGAAGCCAAATAGAAGGAAATTCGCATTGTTAAACCATAATTACACCTAAATCCAATTTACTGTAATATAGTAGAATTATATTCTGCCACTTTGGTAGCAAATTCCCTGTAGAACAACCTCTTAAACCGAGCTGGCAAGTTCTCAGGCTATCACACAGAAAAGAAACCCTGTGTAAACCATGCTATAGCTAAAGTATAAGTCACAGGACCATTGTGATGGTCTCCATGCTGTCTTCTACAGAAGTGCAGAGAAATCAGGGAAGTGCAACAAGCAAGGGCTAAAGCAGATTAGAGTCAGGATCCCTACCTGTGGAAGGTGGGGAGCATGTTAAACCTGCCTCATGACACTGACACGAGGATGAAATAAGAACTGCTTTGGAAAGTCTGTGCTCCATAGACACACACCATAGGGGCCACTTGCCCTCTCCTACTGCTGGCTGCCTCTCCGGGGACAAACAGTGAACCCCTTCTGCCACAACATCTGCCAGGTCACTGCTCTAAATGGGGGCATTTCAGGTAGCACGACCTAGCACAGACAAGAGTGGAAGAAATGCAGGCTTGTGAGGAGGCTATTTTGGGCCCACAGTGGGTTGGTCAGCAAGTAGGCAGGCCAGTCTTGTCTGGGATTCTGCCCCCAGGTCAGCTGCCCTGGCTTTTCCTAGGTGACATAGCTCTGTCCTTTCTCTAGTCTCTCAACCCACATATTTCCCATGGAATTGTTCCCACTGGATCCTCCATGCTCATGTTAGGGAGACCCTCCATGCTCATGTTAGGGAAACCCTCTTCCTCAGGGTGAAGGGAAGAAGTCACATCCTCCTGTATAAGTAGTAGGAAGCTGTGTGTTTGAGTCTACCTGCATGAAGACAGAGTGCTTCTGTTTTAGATAATCTGGCCAGCCACTGAATCTGAGGTGTTTTTTAAGTAGAAAACATTTTAGTATACCTTCAACCTACCATCTCTCAGCTAGGAAATCTTTTAGTGCAGTAATTGAATTAAATGTTAAGCTTTCAAACCTAATGCTAACAGATACTGAATTCAGAATACATATACTTGTTATTGCTTATGAACCACTTGAACAAATGATACTGTACTAGGTATCTACCTAAACTGGAGGAGTGCTCTGACATTTGGAATCTTATGGGATCAAGAATCTGCATGTCAGTTTGTGTTTTATTTTTATGTTGTTTAAGAGGCAGAAGGAGAGCATGCATGCATGCCTATTGGCTGGTTCACTACCCAAAAATTCCTGTATGGTAGGGGCTGGGCTGGGTCAAAGGCAGAAGCTATGAATACAATCCAGGTCTCCCTTGGGGGATGGCAGGAGTGCAATTACTTAAGCCACTGTTGTTCTCTCTTAGGTACTGACTCAACAGGCACCTGGAGTCAGGAGCCAGAGCCTAGATTCACACATATCCAGATACTTCAACGTGGGCTGCAGGCATCTTCAGTACTAAGCTACATGCCCAATCTAGCATTTCTGAGACTTGTAGGGGTACTGATACCTTACTCAACATGCAGGGTCAACATCTCACTCTGCCCCAAGTCTAGATGTCTATTTCAAACTCACTGATGGAGAAATCTTTTCCTTTTTTGAAACGCAAACATAGACAGATAGTCTTGTACCTGCTGATTTACTCCCCAATGACTACAACACCTAGGACTGAACCAAGACCAAGCCAGAAGCCAGACATTCAGTCAGGGTATCCCATGTGACAAGAACCCACATATTTGACTAATCACCTGGTTCTTCCCCAAGTGCTCATTAACAGGAAGGTAGGATCAGAAACAGAGCTGGGACTCAAGTCCAGATAGTCTGATAAGAATTACAAGCTCCCCACATGGCATGTTAATTGCTATGTCAAATGCAGACCTGAGAAAACCATTTAAAGCTGACTTTGAATTCCCAAGCTGACCCAATATCTTGTGCAATATCCTCAAAAGTTTCTACCTTAGCTGATAAAAGGTATCTGGTATTTTCCTTTCCTAATTTTCCTTTGATCTTAGTTTGTTTAGTACTCATGGCCAGTAAGATCTTCATTTGATTAAAATGCTTATTTTTTAATTAGTTACTTGAACTTAAACCAAAAAGGAAGTATTAAACGTCTTTCCTATGCTAGATGCTAACAGACTTAAAAAGCAAATTTATGACCTTAGATAACCTGAGCTATTTGTAAACCATGGCAGATGGGCAGATGAGTGGGTGGATCAATTGTACAGGTTGATTTAACTGTCATGAGGGCTTTATATGAACCACAGACATGGTGAGGAATGTTAGCAGTGAAGTCACTGGGCTTGGAAGTTCAGAGCACAGAATTGAGTTGGTACAAGAAAGATGAATCTTGGGCAAGTTTGGAGAAAGGAAAGGGTGGCATTTTAGTCCAGTGAGCAGGATAGAATTTGTTTCCATGAAATGGAAAAAGGGTAGATGACAGAACCAAGGAAGACAGACAAGTCTCCAAGTTCCTAGCAAGAGGTGCTTTAAAAGAGATAGGAAATTCATTGTGTCTTGGCAGGTGAAAGCCGAATTCTGAGATGCTATAAAGTTCAGCCATTTAAAAAAAAAAAAAGGTGCTTGCTTTGCTTTCTGTGGCAGTGGGTGGCTCTGGGTGGCTCTGGAGCTGGAGGTGACAGAGAGTAAGAATTTGACTTCAGAGCTATTTTGCACCAAATGCTCTCTAAAGTACTCAGACTGTGCACAAGTATGTCCTGCATTTTGAATATTCTCTAATCTATAATTAGTTTCTAGGCCATAGGGCCAGCTGGGTAGCCTATTAGCCCTCAAGTAAGAAAGTTAACTGCAAATAAAAACTTATTCTCAATGTTCATGCCACAACACCCCTTGCTCTGCCCATGCAGGTAGCTCAGTTTTAAACAAAAAGGTCAAAGTCAGGTAAGTCTGAGCTCTCCAGAACCAGAGGAGATATGTTTTCCCCACTTGAAAGGTGAAGAAAAGATTCCTAGAGAGAGCCCTTGGAGGTCACAAAGCTTGGGAAGCCAGAATCTAGCCAGTAATTTTTGGCTTAATACAGACTGTGCTCCCAGTTTCGTGGACTTAACAGAAACATTTGGCTTGCTGGAGACAGATTCACTATCCCTGAAACACAGGTTTCCAGGAAAACCCAACAAGCAAACTCACAGAAAGGAGGAGCGGGTGTGCTTACATTTCCCCCAGGCTGTATCTCTGACTTCCTTCTGGGCTGCTTGGGCCTGCGCAGTATTATTTCAGTGCTCAGTCCAGGTTGTTTTAAGGAGAAAAGAATATAGATTTCTCTAAGTGTCCATATCAAGCGAGGAATGGATGCTTCTCAAAATGAAAGACAAAATCCCACGTTTTTATGCCCTTGAGAAGTCTCCCTGGATAAGCACATTTGAGAGGGAGATACTGGGTCTCAGATCACTCCCATCCTGCCTAGGAAGAGGGGACATACACATGGCACTAAGCACAACCACAGAGTGCCACAGCAGTTGTCCTTGTGGGAACTGAGTCACCACTGGGAAAAGCCCCCATTAGCTCAGGAGAACCAGAACCATTACTGCATGGCTTTGGTGAGGTAGGTGAGGTGGAAAGGCTTGTTTTTATGTGTGGCCTATTAACAATCTCCCCGCAAACTAGCCAGCAAGAAAGCTGGAAGGATGACTGCACCCTTTTAAGTGGACGTTTGAAGTTTTCCCCATGAGTTCCCACTTAGAGACTGTTAATATACTTTAAACAGATTTTTGGTAAGACCTTAGTCCTGCCAATTTAGCTTGTTTCAAAATATCTACTAAATCTGTTGGCCCAAATATGTTGATTTTTTGATTCAGAAAAGGTCTACCTTCATTTTCACTTTAAACATGCATGTTAATATTGAAATGAAAATTGTCACACTTTGGGGGCCTTAATTATAAGATGAATACACAGATGTGTAGAAGGACAGAGAAGCAGATAAGCCCCTAGCCTCATCACCCAGTCAGTTTTTCATGATTCATATGGGGTTCCAACTCTGCCGGTATTCAAGAACAAGGAACACCCAAAACCCTTTACTGAGTGACCTCTTTGGGGCATTTGTCTCATTTTGTACTGCTGAACCACTTGTAACATTCAATACAGCCCTTCCAAGAATAAACAGGAGGTCTTACATAACCAGTTTTCAGTCTCATGAAACTCAGCATGTATGCATGTATTATGCTACTAGTCTTTGGAACCCATATTCTCAACTGTGACAATAATGTTCTTCAGGCTTCTTTTCAATCCCTAATCATACATTACACTTTTTTTTAAATCCGTTATCTTTATCTTTCTTTTATCTAGAGTAATTCCCAAGTCTATTCCCCTCCCCTCTGACCTTGACATTTTTGTATAGTTTTGATTCTCTTGCTACTGTCTTCCAAATTGCCCTTCCACTTAGAGCCATCTGATTACTTCCATTTGATTAGACTGGGAAACACCCCGGTCTAATGTTCATAATGCCCTGTGCTCATGTTATAAAGCAGTACATGATATCAGTTTGTTCCCAGGAGCCCTGCACACCTGAATGTCTTTGGGTGGCACCTGAAGGTGTTTGCCTGGGGCCAGGGCCCCACAGTGAAATGCATGAGATAGAGGAGAAGCACAGCTCTGTAGGTGAAGTGTGAGGGCAAAGATAAGGCATGTGGGGGAGGAAGAGACACTGCTTGGGCACTGCCAGGCAGACCAGTGCTAGGGACTGCACCTGTGCAGGTGCAGTAGACCGTGAGTCCCTCATTGCCACCCATGGGTGCTGCTGAAATTTCACATATTCCCAGAGGGACATTACTTCAATTCAAAGATACAAAGACATATAGCTTTGTCTGTGGATTCTAAAACTTGTATGGTTAAATGTCAGGCATTTCCAAAAACTCAGAAGAGGTAGCACAGATCCCAAAAGACCTGCACATTCTGCCCCCAGACCACCATGCTAGGGGCCCCACGTTATGGGCAAAAGCCATAGCTCCCATAGAATGAGCTCGACTGAAAGGAAGACAAAGTTTGAGTCCCCTTTGAGGGGTGATCTTGCCTTGTCTAGAGACTACAGGGTTGATCTTTGGGCTAGAATGTAGTTGGAGAATTCTCACAGGTGTGAGAAAAGCCATGACACTGGCTTTTCTGAAGCACTATTTGTCACATGCTTTCTGTGGCCTGGACATGGAACAGAATTCTTTCACATTACCATATTCATCTTGACCTGCAAGTAAAGTATGGCTCTCCCATTTTAAAGAAAGGGAAAATGGGGCTCAACATGATCTAGAGGCAGAGTGTCTGATCCAGTGTGGGATGCTCAGATGTGATTCTCCTGACTGCATCCACAAGTCAGCGAGGAGAAAAATCAAGCATTGGAGTTTTGCAAGTGCAGTGATTTTAGAGCCCATACCTGATTGACTACCTTTACAGTCTTTTGAGATTTCAGTACATTTGTTCACTGGGCAGTTAGAAAGTCCCTCCTCATAACCAACCAAAGGTATCTATCAACCAAGTTTAAATAACAATTTTCCACCCTTTTTTTCCTTTCATCTTTTAGTCCTTCTTCTCATGCAAGCCCCTAAGCACCTCAGGGTTCTTTTACCCACTATTTACCTAGTCCCTTGGGAAGAGTGGAAGGAAGCTGATCACAGAATTCCAGTGGGAGATGGTGGCCTCTCTTTGGGATTAAGAAAGCTTGACTTCCTACTAGGTTTCTTTGGAAGCTCAAGGCATTACTTGCCCCTAATAATTTTTTTGTGCCTTGCTAGATTTTTCACAAAGGCAGAGCCCATGGTGTGCACTTGTTATCACTGGGTGTTTATTGCCTACAGTAGAGTGCTTTTAGCTCACACCAGGGAGTCCATGAATTAGCTAACAAATGGACGCCCTGTTGAATGTTTTCCTGATTTAAAAGCAGAAAAAAATGGGCATTTTCTCCCTGGGGGTTGGAAATGTATTATATTACTGTAAAATTATTAACATAACTATAATAAAAGTATGGGGCCACATAGGCAGAACTCAGAACAGAGCACTGGATTCTGAGTAGTGAAATGAATACACTGTTCCCTAATGGAATGTTCCTGGCTATTTGTATTCATGGGGTAATTTCCAGCACATTTATTACAAGTTTTCTTAGCTGAGTTATAGGATAGCAGTTTCAGATATGATATAACTAGTAAGTGTGTGATGTTGGGCAAAGTGGCTAGGGATTACAAGTCAAATAGCATTTTAGTGGGCAGAGTGGTTTTCACAACTGCATCCGAGGTTCCTTTTTCTATGTTCTGGAGTGGTGTGCATTCTTGATAGTCTTTTTTCTTCTGTCTTGAAAGAATCCAGAAATGCTTTTTTTAAAAACAACAAAACGCTGCTGTTTTTACAAAGCAAATACTTTTCAAATAAACTGATGTCGTGCCTTATTGTCAACAAACCACTGGTCATGGAACGATTGCACTAGTAGTTCTGGAAATGGCCACAATGGCTTAGTAAAAGTCACGGATGCCAATTGCCTCCAGGAAAGTGAATGTTGCAGACCCCTCTTATAGTTAGCCTAAGAGAGCAATGACCAGAATGCTCTGTCTGATGCTGGATGAATTCTGTGTCCAAAATAGGAAAGCAAGGATGCTCCTTGCATAATGTAAGATGTGTCAGCATTCATTGCTTTGTGACTTTAAAAAAAGTTTGAATAACTAACAAATTCATCATTTTGAAGTAATAGCAGATGGCTATTAAAACTTCACAGAATTTCTCCAAAATCCAAAACATTCTCCTGGATGACACAGCACACTTCAGAGGTGTCTGATAGTCAGAAACAAGCAGGCATTGACAACCCACAGATGGCCTTCAAGTGCTGGCAGTGGCCATGTCACAATCCATTTTGTACCATTCACTGTGGGCAGGACTAGCCTCAGTCATGAATTGGAAATGACCTTAACATATTTTAAGCAGCAAAAATAGAAATAAAGTCATGAATACGATTGAGAATTTTCAATTTTTTTATTTTAAAAATTAAAAATTTAAAGATAACATTGAGAATCTAAGAAAATGGCAAGTTTGGTGATTTGACTTTTGGGTGCTATAGACTGCCAGAATGCTAGCATGCTGCTTGTTGTAGGATGTGCTCTAAGAGGTCCTTGGTCTATTGCTACTTTTGCACGGAGTAACTGGGGTTAAAGAATGCCTCACACTGGATCTGGGAGCTTATAGCTGCGCATGCAGGATTCTTTCTGTGCATCTTTCCACCTCTCTTAAATAGAGCACAGAAAGATGACTATCTAGATGGCTTGAGAGAGGATTGGCTGTGATTATTTCAAGCATAGCAGAGATGCTGAGCCCAGAAGTAAAACAGAGACTGAATCATGCTAGATCCTGAAATATCTGCTGTCGGGTTGAAGAGCCTAGCCTTTTGGTGGTGGCTGAGCCACAGTGCTGCCCAGGCAGGCATCTAGAGATAGTCTCCCTGGCAAAGGTGACTGAAAATCAGTACCTGGCAACACTTTCCAGCCACAACACAGCCTGTTTCCCCTAGGAAGGCCCCAAAGACTAGCATGCTGACCTTCTATGAGTTAAGGGACTAGTCCAAGGTCACACATCAAGGCATCAGCTGACCCTGGCCTGGAATCTCAGGCTCTGTCCTCTCCACCTCTGTGCCGAGTCTTTATCGTTCTGTGCCAGTGGGAGCTAGAGAAGCTTCCGGAGCCAGGGCCTCTCTGTCTGGATCTGCCGCCACTGCTGGCGGCTAGTTTTCCGGTTTTGCCTGGGAAATTGCCAGACCTGCCCCTGAGTGACGTGCAAGAGCCAGCGCACCAGAGAGACGCTGCTTGAGTGGCACGGCTTTTCCCTTCGCCACAGCAGCCTGATTTCAGGTCCTACTTAACGTCATCCGAGTTCACACCAGATTTTGCAACAGCAAGTGTATCTCTCACTTCCTGTGCTGCAGTCAGTGAATGTGTGCAGGTGAAACCAACATGCCTTGCTCTGGTTTCAGTGTTAATGACCCCCATGGCATGGGTCATGAAAGGCTGCCTGGGAATGCAATTTTTACTTAGAAACTAAAACAAGTTGGAACTGTGAAACTAAAACAACTAAGTCCACATTTTCTGGGGCCTGGAGCAAAGATATGTCTTCTCTGAGCCTTAGCTTCCCCATCCTTCAAGGAATTCGTGAGCCCTACTTTCACCTCCCAGGGCTGTATCACCTTAAATTTCATATGAAAATTAGCCGCCACCACCACCATCCCTGCCCCCCCCCGCACCCACCTGAATACTGATACTCTTTCAAGTGCTCCCAGAAAGCTACTACGGAAGGTAGAGCCTGATAAAATTCTGTTATATGAGGAATTCTAAAGACGAGTCAGTCAGATAATTCTGAGAATTATATTTCACTATTAGTGAAATAAAGCACAGTTTTATCTTTTTGAAAGAGCAAAGTAACTGATCCTCAACTCCTGACATTCATGGGACTCTTCTGGAGTGGTTGCATCCGTCCTCAGATGACCTTTCCTTTTCACATACATATGTAATGTGTGTGTGTCTATGTGGACATGTGCATGCATGGATGTGTATATGGACATGCAGAGAGAACCTGTGCTTTGCAGATGCTGGACTTGCAGAGCAATTTGTACTTCACCTGCAATACAGGCAGGCAAAGCAGACCAGATCAGAGGCTCTGCAAACAGCCCTTTCTGGGAGGCTGTCCATGTCAGGTCAGACTGCCTGGAACCATGGCAATCCATGTACTATGCTCTATAGCCTTGTCCCCAGCACCAGCCCTCTTAGTGAGGAGCTCCAGACAGTGGTTGCAGACACAGCTCTTGTGTGTGTGGCCCTCATCTGGTCCTTTTCCTCCCAGGTCCCTGAAGTTCGATTCTCTACAGGGCAGTAGTCAGGCAGAACCTTCTTCCTATCCCCCAGAGTAAGAAACATCTGGGGCCTTTCACAAGCAGATGGTAGACAGGTCTGCAAGACCTGTCTTCTGGAAGAGGGCTCTATGGGTAGCAGGGCCAGGCCCCCTTCTCCTTTGGAATCCTCAGAGCTTCAGACACCCCACCTCTGCCCTCAGAGTCTATTTCCATCTTGGGTAGGGAGTTAGGCCTTCACCCTTTTGCAGCTTCCCTCTTGGGGGTCACGGTTGAACATTCATACTGAAAACCAGGACACAGAGGGAGAGGGACACCCAGCTGGGAGCATCTAAATGAGTCTGTGATTAGAAGATAATTAATCTGTACTGTTTATTAAGTGCCATCTGATATTGTGGGAGAATATATCCTGTATCATCCATGGGTGCCAGCTTAGCCGAGTTAGTGTTTTCAGTTACATAATTTTGAGTTCAGCTATTAAGGGAGTATTTGGAGCCCTCACCGTAGTCCCTGTGAAAATACAGTCAACTCTACAAAGTGGTCCCTATCCCTGAGCTTTGTTCCCAAGGCGACATTACTATTTTGTTCCCCCATAATCAAGGGAGGGCAAGTCTTTGCCATGAAGGGTTTGTCCCCGGAGTTTGTGCTCCAGTGTGAGGTTTCATTTGTTTAAATAGCACTGTTTATACAAAGGACACACCAAGGTTAAACCAGTGTAAATAGCTGAGTGCCAAAATATTTGGTCGCACTCTGAAGGATGACTTAAATGCATCTGAGCATCCTGATTTTTCAAAAACCTTAGCTTTTAAATGGACATGTTTTCCAAGATAGCTCCTCCAACTGGATGTGGAAAATAAACAAGTGTTGACTATTTTTTTTTTGAAGTTGACAAGTATTCTACTATTATGGTTAAGACCAATGAGCGCTGTTTGTGTCTGGCATCCAGCCAGGTTCTTTCAAAGAAGACAGTGATGCATCATTCAGTCTGAAGTTACAGAACTAATTCAAACCTACCCCTCAGCTTAGTGAATCCCTGGAAAATGGAGGTTGCTGTGTGCTTCTCAGTTTGGGGGAGGTTCTTTGCCTGGACTAAAATAGATACTTCTGCAGAATTCTTAAGCACAGGCTCAGTGAAGTCTGCCTAGCACCCACCTCTGCAGATGTATTTGGCTCCTAATGATTCCCAGATGCCTAGTACCGATACATTCAGGCTTTCTTTATCATGGAATGTAATCGGCATCAAAGGGCTTGGGATTATGAATTTAGCTGAGAGAG
This sequence comes from Ochotona curzoniae, assembly GCF_017591425.1. Lineage (NCBI taxonomy): Eukaryota > Metazoa > Chordata > Mammalia > Lagomorpha > Ochotonidae > Ochotona > Ochotona curzoniae. The sequence goes on along the minus strand of NW_024465582.1, from coordinate 17,192,706 downwards.
ACAGCACTTACTTGTTCTGTGGTTTGGAAAACACAATGCTGTCATTTGTTGGTTTGCAGAAATCTTATTCTAAAATGTCAAATTCAAATATTTGTTCTATTTTTTTAAAAAGATCAGTAAGGGTCACCTGTAGCCTGAGGTCAGACTTAACAAGGTGTCCAAGAGATTTTCCCCAGGGGAAAGAGGAGTTTTCATCAGCTCTAGCCTTGTTGCATGCTTAACTGAGGGCTTTCCAGGTTCCAGGAACGCTTTTTGATAAATGTCTTTTATTTTCTTTGAGCAGTTTTGGGTTCATAGCAAAATTGAGAGGAAGGTACAGGGATTTCCCCCATGTGCCACCTGCTCCCAGACATACCAAGCCTCCTCCATCATCAGCATTCTCACCAGAAGGGGACATTTGCTGCAGTCCCTGACTTCACATTGAACCTGTATGACAAATCCTCATCACCCAAAGTTCATGGTTTTCATCAGGATTCACTTTCAAATTAGACAGAGCATGGGTTTAGACAGATTCTCTGACATGTATCTACCCATACCAGAATACCTTTTAACTCAAGGTTAGTACTCTGTTTACTACAGCATGCAAAATCTTAAAGTCATTTGTGCATTCACAGAACTGTATGGCATTCATCCAAAAAGCCCAGGTAGAATTCAAAATAAGGACAGGACTAACCCTCCTCAAAGTGAGGCATAAGTATGTCCTGAATATTGTTTTCCTTGTCCCTTGCAATATTTGGGGTTATTTTAATTTAAAAGTATTCACTTCCTGAAATTCAGATCTAACTGGACTTCTCTGAGAAACAAAGCCTATGGCACCCACAGAATCAAAAAGTCTGAAGAGAAGGAAATATTTTTTGAGAATCTAGAAAATATTTTAGGATAGAAAAGGACACTAAAGTGCTAACTCTGGTGGTGTGAGCTTATGTAGCTTGTAAGAATTAAAGAGACTCTCTACCAGAAACATGGCTCTGTATAACTCAAATGTTCTCCCATTGATTTGTATCAGTGTGGTAACATCTCATCCTTTGTGCTCACTCTTCAGTTGGTTGTGAATTGTTCTGAACTTCAGTGTTCTCAGACTCCTACATCAAGTCAGGAATTCTTGAACAGAGCCAGGGACCCCAGGATGTGAGAATCCTATTATAAACTGAAGAGTTGATGCTGTTGTAGTTTTGGAACTCAAAGACTTTTTGTGTCTTAACTAATCATCTCTAACATATCTGTTGTAGCAGTTCAGTTTTCTCTAGAAGTATCTTTTTTTAAAAGGCACATCTTTTTAAAAAATTTCGTATAATTATTTATTTAAAGACATCACAAACAGCATTAAAACAGTTCATTTTATTAAAAAAAAATAGTTTGTCTCTTTGGATCATTTGATTTAAAGGTTTCTTTTTTAAAATTTTTTAAGGAAGCCTCCTCCTAAAGCAAGTTGAATTAAAAAGCAGTCCAGGGGCCCAGCGCGATAGTATAATGTTTAAAGTCCTCATTATGAACACGCCAGAATCCCATATGGATATCGGTTCGTATCCCGGTGGCCCTGCTTCCCATCCAGCTCCTTGCTTGTGGCCTGGGAAAACAGTCGAGGACAGCCCAAAGCGTTGGGACCCTGCACCCATGTGGAAGACCCAGGAGAGCTCCTGGTTACTGGCTTTGGATTGGCTCAGCTCCAGCCGTTGCGGCCACTTGGGAAGTGAACCATCGGAGGGAAAATCTTCCTTTCTGTCTCTCCTCCTCTCTGTATATCTGCCTTTCCAATAAAAGTAAATAAACCTTACAAAAAAAAAAAAAGAAAAGAAAAAGAAAGAAAGCAGTTCAAAGAAAATGACAGTTCAAAGTTTTCTCCTATTGGCCCAGTCCCCTCTCCCAAATGGAACCTGAGTGCACTGAAAGTAATGGGAAATGACAATGCCACTCAGGGCATCATAAGCTCTCTAATGTGATGCATAGGCAGGCTGTTCAATCTGTAGCCTTTCATTTTCTCACAAAATGAGCCTCAACTGATTCCTTGAAAAATTCCAAATTCTTTTCCCTTCCTAAAGTGACTTGATTCATTCAGCAAACACTTTTAGAGGCCCCAGAGAACAATTCCTACTCTGAGAACTTGTGGTCCATCAGTGAACCATTCAGACCGAGTTCCTGCCTCTTTTCATTGGCATTTGATCAGAAAAAGACAAGTAACAAAGGCAGAAATAAGTGGGGCCACGTGTTGGGCTATAGTAAGCATGTGGGGGTAGGCAGCAGGGCAGGGGGTTCTGGATTAGGAGTTGAGGGAGTGCATTTTAAACAGGGAGGTCAGGGTGAGGCTTGTTGGTGTCTGCACTGGAGCAGAGACCAGGAAACATGGGAGTGGTCCCTGGTGCTCTGGATAAGCAGAGATCAAGGCTGAACAGACACAAAGGCCCGCGTCCCTGGCTGTGTCTGAGCTGTACTTCTCAATCCAGATTATTCTATCCCTAAAGGATATTTGGCAATTTCTGGAGACACTTTGGCTTGTGGTGACGAAGATGAGGGTGCTACTGGCAGGTGCTGGTAGGGGCCAGCATTGCTGCTAACCATCCTGTAGTGTGCACAGGGCAGTCTAGCCCCAATACCAGCTGGGTTGAACTTGAGAAACCAGGACAACAGGAGGGAGAGTAGGAAGAGAAGCAGGAGGGGAGGACAGAGGTAAGTAACAAGGTGGAGGAAACAGAAGTGGCCAGGTTAGACAGGGCATATGGACCTCAGCTTTTACTGGAGGAAACATGGGGAGCATTGCAGATTTTTGAGTGTTGGGGAGGACATGACCTGAGCTCAGAGTTTAAGAGTATTCCCCTGGCTGCTGAGTGGAAAATAGATCACATTAGAGCAGAGGATGAAGATGGAAGGCGGAAGATCAGGTCGGGGCTATTGTAGTTACATAGGCAAGAGATGATGAGGCTTTAGCCAAGGCCAAAATAGGTTTATGACCTCTACAAATGGAATTTTCCAATGTTAAATTTCTACTACCAAGCAATGAAGCAATCTAGGATTGCAGTCCTCAACCTTTCCATTATATATTATCCACTCACATACATAGCAGGCTGCTTCAAAGGGTTTATGGAGAAATGGAATCAAGCAATAAGTTTAGAAGTACTGTTTGGGATTCCCACATCTCACACTAGAGGATCTGCGTTCAAGCCCCAGATTCCATGTTCCTGCTAACTGCATACCCTGGCAGGCAGCAGGAAGTGAATCTAGGAGCTGGCTCCTGTCCACTCCTGTGCTAGTTCTCTATGGAGTTCCTGACTGCCAGCTTTCACCCCAGTCCAGGCCTGGTCACTAAATGCTTTCAATGATGGGAATTCTATCTCTGTCTCTCTTTTTAAAAATAAGATTAAAAAAATAAGCCTGCTTTTGTATCCCAAATTTTGAAATTCATCTAATATACATTTATATGAACTTGCCCCCTCATACGTACATATATGGGATATGTGCATGTTTGTGAGCTTAAGTATACATGTAGATATCTATTACATGCACATACATAGGGTTAAGTTGCCTTAGCTAGGTTTTCTTACATATTAGGATACCTGATGTGATTTATTAATTAGGTTTGTTTGACATTGGTTATATATTATTTATATTTTATTTTAACACAGACTTGGGGGGGGAACCACCTTTATTCTTGCTAACAACCCTTTTGAGATACATATTTCTAAACCACTCAGAACCCAAAACAAAGTAAATTAATTGAAAATATGATAAAAGAAGCATAATAGCTTACTACCTAGCAAATAGGAGTTTGAATTTCTTTCTTCTTTTAAAAATCCATTAAGCTGTTCCCAGCAGTGGTCTTCTACTCAACCAAAGCAAACAGCTGCTGAGACATGACAGGAAATAGCAAGAGACTGCTACTTTGTTCTTGTACCCATGAGTCTCAGATGATGGACCACCCCCTCGTTGTTACTCTAAGGTGCCTTCCTGGAGTACACATCTCTTGTCCTGTTTTTTGCAGCCAGACAGTGGGACCATGTGGCAGCCCACATGTGTCCCCACTCTCAAGTCTGGGGGCCATCCAGCCACAAACAGTGGTTCTGCTTGTTTGTGGCTGTGAGTCACTGAAAGCCGTTGGAAGGGCCAATGTTGTGGTACTTGGAACTTCCACAGCACATGACAGAGCACTGATTCCAGTCCTGGCTGCTCTGACTGGCAGAGCCCTGGCAGGTGTAGGGCATGTGGGACTTGAACCAGTAGATGGAAAGTTACTCTCTGTGTGTCTTTTCCTTTCTCTGTGTCACTTTTAAGTAAGTAAATAAGTCAATTTTTGGAAAAAAAATAATAAATGCTGTTGGAAGGAACCACTATCCTTTTTCATTAGAGTCAAGCTGTTTCAGTGAAGTGGCAGGTTCATCTCATTGTTAGTAAGGGAACAGTTGTTTTGCTTTTTCTTCACTTTTTTTCAGGAAGTTCTGGAAAAGCATGGAATGCATGAGCTCTCCCTGAGTTCTGTGGAGATGGCTCTTGCATCACATAATCATGTGGCATCACAGTTTCAGTAGACTACTCCGTATTCCAGATGAAAGCAGCCAAGTTGGGAGCCTTTAGCCTTTGCCCCCTCTAACACCATATTTCTCAAAGCTTAGACCTTGAATATCAGAATTCCTTGAGGGCTTATTAAAAATTGCAGATTCTTTGGTCCCTCCTTAGACCAAGTGAGTTGGGGTATCTCAGGGCAAAGCCGGGAAATTGCATTGCAGTGAATCTTCTGGGGCATTCCACACATTGAGGTGTGAGAACCACCACTCTCAGCTACATGAGCAAGCCCAGATTTCAGCCCTAAAGGATGGGCCTGCTCACAGCAGCCTCTCTGTAGACTTGTTACAAATGACAGGTACACAGCTAAAGATTTGTTTTCCACAGGGTAATATGTCAACCACCGCATGAGTCTGCAAAGCACTGCATGGAACATTTCGGTCCCTATCTGGTGGGAACAGGGTAGAAGGGGACAGTTACAGTAGTCACGTAGCTCAACTGGCTGACAGTTTTGCTGTGGGTCCCATCGTGGCTGACTCTCAGGGCACCTTGTTCTCGAAGCCTGCCTGGCATGATCACTATGATCTCATGTGACATTTTCTCTTTTCTCCTTAAACAGCAAATATGCCAGAGAATTATCCTGATCAGTTTGACGATGTCATGGATTTCATTCAAGCCACCATTAGGAGACTGAAAAGGTCACCAGATAAACAAATGGCAGTGCTTCCTAGAAGAGAGCGGAATCGGCAGGCTACAGCTGCCAACCCCGAAACTTCCAGAGGAAAAGGTCGGAGAGGCCAGAGGGGCAAAAATCGGGGTTGTGTCTTAACTGCAATACACTTAAATGTCACTGACTTAGGTTTGGGCTATGAAACCAAGGAGGAACTGATTTTTAGGTACTGCAGTGGCTCTTGTGATGCCGCTGAGACAATGTATGACAAAATACTCAAAAACTTATCCAAAAGTAAAAGGCTGGTGAGCGACAAGGCAGGTCAGGCATGTTGCAGACCCATCGCCTTTGATGATGACCTGTCATTCTTGGACGATAACCTGGTTTACCATATTCTAAGAAAGCATTCCGCTAAAAGGTGTGGATGTATCTGACTCTGGCTCCAGAGACTGCTGCGTATTGCATTCCTGCTACAGTGTAAAGAAAGGGACCAAGGTTCCCAGGAAATGTTTGCCCAGAATGGAAGAAGAGGACCAAGAAGGAGGAGGAGAAGGAAGATATGGATGAAGAAGAAGAAGGCAGCAGGCATGGGAGCCTGGTAGAGGAAGATCCAGCCACAGAAAACTGGACAGAAGAGAAAGAGAGAACAAAAGGCTGTCAGGACTCTCCAGGATGGCCAACCATGTCAACAGAAGCTCGGGGCTGGCGTCCCTGGCTGCCTGTGGCGTCATCCACTGTCACCAGTCGCCAGTGCAGGTGCGGATGTGCTCAGAGGACCACACTCGTGTATCTCTTGTGGTTTGCATTCATGTGTCAAGAGACACTGGGGAGCCCATCCACCTGAGGTCCACCCTTTGTCATCACGTTTTCCTGCTCAAAGTCAGAAAGGAGCATTTTCCTATCACTCAGGGATGATATCCCCTGGAAAGGAGAGGTGGGAAACGATTGGAGGAGCAATAGTAGTAGCCTTTGAATTGGAAAGGTGAGGCCTGGGGTTTAGTATTACCAGCATTATGGGGGGATAACAGTTGGTGGTTGACCCTGAACATGGTGCACAGGGTGGGAAGAAATTGTTTAGGAATCCAAAAGGCTGTCCTCATGATTTCAAACACACCTGAGAGCATTTCCTTTCTGTCCTTGGAAACAGAAGAGTTATGGTTTCCGGCGATGGCAGCAGCATTGGTATAGGAGAGCAAGTGGGGAAGACCCAGCGGCTGCCCTTGGGGCAGGCAGCCCAGCCCCCCACCCTGGCCTGTCGGTTTACAGAGAGACAGACGTTACATACCCAGCTCCACTGATGCGTGGTCACCAGTGACCAGACAAGCTAATCGATGCAATGCATCTTGTTTCAGATACAGAAATATAGAGAAGATATTTATTGAGATTTAAGTTATTGTTATTTATTACCATTCACTAATGAATTTCTCTCTCTTCCCTTATTTATTAAAGTTTCTTTTCAAAGGTGCCAAAGTATATGTGCTCGCAAAATGCAAAGATAGGTGACAAAAGGAAATTTTAATGGGGGACGAGGGTCCAGACTTTTCAAAGTATTAACAAGTTTTTCACTAGGCAAAAATCACTTACTTTACCTTTTAAGAAAATCCCAAATCCCAGTAGCTTCCTTAGGTTTCAGCTTTTTCCTTTCTTTTTTTTTTTTTTTTTTTTTTTTTTTTAATATGTCAGAAGGAGCATCCCAGACCCTCTGTGTTCCCAGGAGAGCTGTGCAGGGGCAGGGGCACTGGGCTTGATTTCTCCAAGGCCTCACCACCAAAAATATTCACCATGAGTCAGTCCACTTTCTGTTGATCTAAACTCTTAGCCCCTCCATATCTATCTCTCAATAATATGCATAGCCATATTATTATACATACACACATACACATATAAGGCTAAATTCCTCTTCCTAGGTAATCCTGGATTTAATGCCACCCTAAAAATGAACAATTCTGTCCAGGGGGCCAAGGCTCGGCCCTGAGTGTGGGGACTCTCCCTCTGCCTGCCAGCTCCCTCAGAAACACTCTGGCCACCCAATATGGCCAAGTCTGTGTGAATGGCCTTCAGAAGTGCAGGACATCTGTCTTGGCTCAGCAATTGCTGGTGCTGTATACCCAAGATCTCCCCAGGGAAAAAGGGGCTGAGGAGGGTGGGGTACACACACTGCAATACAAGTGCACAGTGCCCCCCCTCCCATGCTCACAGAGTGCACTGCCTTCCCATGAAAGGAGGGGCATGGGATGGGACCCCTCCACCTCCTGGTTGTAGATTTGCCTGGCAGGAGATGCTTACTCAGTACATATTCAAGAAAGTGTATAACTTTTTTTAATGATATTCAGACAGGGGTTTTTATCCAGGAGACAATCTATCACTCACTTAGTGGCTGTTAGCCACGAAAAGAGGGAAGGTTTAGCAATTCAGTGACCTCCTGGCCTCCCACAATCATGTTAATTTTACAAAGTTACTAAGAAGCAAAAGCTACCAGATGTCCCCTCTCTGTCACCCTCAAGATCCAAGTTCTCCACTATTCTGCCCCTCTTTGACCTTCCTGCTCTGTCACACAACCAGAAAAAAAGGAGGAAAGGGGCTGCCCTCTGACCCTGTCACTCCTCATGGCAGTCACAGCGCCAGGCATCTGGTCATTTGAGAAACACACTCTGGATGTGACCCTGGGAGCTGTCCATGTCAGAGGACCCCGCTGAGGTGCTGGTGACATTCCCAGCTGCCTGTGGAGGGTCCCTGTCCAGAGGGGCAGTTGAGTTCAGTGGGTGTTGACAATATGTTCCCAGCATCAACTACACACCATAAAACCATGCTTTAAAGAAGCAAATTGCTATGCTCAATCCACAAAAGGGTAAAGTTTGTGATTTTTCTTTCTCATTGTGATTGCCATCTGATACCATAAGGAGTGCACTTCTTTGGAAGTTCTGACTTCTCTGATCTGTCTCAGTCGTTTGTGTTATTCAACCAAAGTTCTCTACAGACTTTATTTTTGTACAATATCGTTTTGTAACTTTTTACAAATAAAAACTCATTTATATCGCGTTCTGTATTTCTGTGCTCCCTCACATAGCAGTGGACCATGGCTGCCATCCAAAGCATTAAGAGCCACCTGCTTCCCCACCATGAAAACCACTGGTTGGTCAATAAGCATGCCCATCAACTGCTAGCATCCAATCATTACCTAAGTTAGGGGAAAAGCAAGAGTTGTTCTTCATTTACTCATTCCATAAACAAATTGGGCCCATACTGTACCAGGCATTGCTTGAGGCATGGGGAAGCCAACAGTGGCCAAAACAAACATCTCTGTCTTTGTAGAACTGATATTTCAGATGGGATGGAGTGAGGAAGGGTGGGGTGTGTGGTTAGACAGATACTATTTTAAAAAAGCAAAGCATGTAGCAATATAGGTGAAGAGAAAAGCCATAAAGCATACAACTGCATATTACAATAGAAAATAATAAATTAATACTTAGGTAATAAAAAAAAAGAGACTTCAATAACTGAAGCAGGGGTCCTGCTTTAATCAGAGGTGACATTAAAGCTAAACTTAAGAAACAAATAGTTCTGGCCCGGTACTGTAGCCTAGTGACTTAAGTCCTCACCTTGCATGTGCTGGGATCCCATATGGGCACCGGTTCATGTCCCGGCAGCCCAGCATGTCATCTAGCTCACTGCTTGCAGCCCGGGAAAGCAGTCAAGGATGGCCCAAAGCCTTGGGATCCTGCACCCACATGGGAAACCCAGAGGAAACTCCCAATTCCTGGCTTCAGATCAGCTCAACTCTGGGCATTCTGGCTGCTTGGGAAGTGAACCAGCAGATGAAAGATCTTTCTGTCTCTTCTCTTTGTTAAAAAAAAAATCTGCCTTTCCAGTAAAAATAAATAAATATTTTTTTAAAAAAGAAAGAAAGAAACAGATAGTCTCAACAAATCAGGAGCTTCCAAGGGCAGAGGAAGTGGCTTATACACACCCCCAAAGCAGGGAAGAGCATGGGTAGAGCCAGCCCTTGATACAACCCTGGGTGATAACATGTCACTTCCCTATTACAATTAAGCAGAATCCTGGGATGGCACAAAACGTGACTAAGAGTTTGGTATATTCTGGTAGTAAGAAAAATAGAGTGAAGGGTCAAGGAAGTGCTCGTGCATCCTCCTCAGGAGTATACCCAGGTTATGTCAGACCACGTGTGATTGTAAAAGGCGGTCCTGTCTAGTGTTCTTGTGGTCAAGAGGAGGCACTCAGTGTAGCTTCGTCTGGGATGTCCTCCCCTTCTGCATGCATGCAGCTGTTTGCAACAACAGTCAGTGTAGCCTCTGGGACTGACTGTGGCCTCAAGCATCTCTCTACCAGAGCTACCAGAGAGCGGTGGTAGGGCCAGAAGCCAGAAGTCCAGTGCTAAGTGACCTGAGAAGAAGATGCCAATAAGATAGGACTTTTTCTCACCTTCATTGTCTTTTTTTTCTTACAAGATTTATTTAATTTTTTTTTTATTGGAAATGCAGATTTACAGAGAGGAAGAGAAACAGAGATCATTGCTGGTTCACTTGGTTCACTCCCCAAGTGGCCTCAATGGCCAGAGTTAAGCTCTTCCAAAGCCAGGAACCAGGAGCTTCTTCAAGATCTCCCACATGAGTGCAGCGTCCCAAGGCTTTAGCCCATCCTCTACTGCTTTCCCAGGCCACAAGCAAGGAGCTGGAAGAGAAGTTGAATAGCCAGGATTAGAACCAGCACCTGTATGGATCCTGGCAGATACAAAGCTAAGACACGAGGCCATTGCAACAAGTCCATCAGTGCCTTTTTTAAGCCATTGTGCTAAAGTTCCATTCCCAGGGTTACCAACTGGATAAAACACAATCCAAAAATTTTAAAATGTGAAATGCTTAAGTGATTCTCTAATCAAGTAAGTTTGCAAAACACTGTGTCAAACAGTTAAACAATATTCCCCCTTTTTTTCTTCCTAGTCTTTTAAAGTGAACATCTCAACAGTTCAAAGGGGGCATGGTGTGCAGGTTCATCCAGTAGATTTTTGACCTTGCAATTGTTCAGTTTTATTTTATTGCTCATTAATATCTACTGCATTTGCTGAATTGCCTGCTCCTGTGAGCTTTGGAGTGAGTCTGGAGCTGGACTAGATTATCAAAGCAGAAGCTATGGGACAGCTCACCATCAAAAGGGCATGTAGTTACACACACATACTGAGGATTTAGACACTCTGGTTCCATGTCTAACATGAATAACAAAACGATTATCCAGTGGTCAAATTTGGAAATTTCATTCAACCCATAAAGGGAGAATGTGTTGAAAGCTGGGAAATCCTTTAGCAATATATATAAAAGGAAACTTTCACTGTAATTTCCCCAGAAATCCTTTCCAAACTCAAATTGCTTCTAACCACTTGCACTTTAATCAGCCTTAGTCATGAAGGCTTGCTCCCGCTCACAGCCTTCCAGGAGGCAAGGCTGCTCTTGCGGCGCATCTGCTTCACACTCCTGGTGCTGAAAGCACTGGAGTAAGAGCCTGGCCACCTGGGTTGTCCACCTGAGAACATCTCAGGTCAGTTTTTCACAGGTAGCTTGAAGGGCAGTAAGGACTGAATGAGATACATAAAAGAACCTAAAAGAATAGATCCACTAAGAAGATAGAAATGAAAAATTAGAATTTCCTACACCTAAGAAAGACATCCCCATCCTCTTAACCCACCTGGGTCATGAAGCATCTGCTTATGTGTTAAGAGGGAGCCTGAGCATTACCCACCTAATTCACTCACCACCACCCCACCAACACACACACTGCAGGACAACAGTGGGCAGACCCAGGTCTCAGTCAAGAGCCTCTGTCTTTTTCCAGTCAGGTAATTAAACATCAATCCCACATGTCTTCTTGGAACACATCTTTGTTAATAGAAGTGCTGCTGTGATCCCAGGAAATAGTTGACTCATCTCTCATCTATCTCAGCCACAAGGCATCCTGAATGAAATTAAAACCAAATGCTGCCAAGTCATCCCTGCAAATATACAATTGGGAAAATAAGGGAAAATCACACACTTACTCATCAATTACAAGGCATGCACTTCCACATCCCTGGCTCAGGGCAGGTGAGTATAATGCTGATGGGAATGCAGATGCAGAAGAGTCCCCAGATCTTTCCTAGGTGACATGCTGGTGGCTAAAGGGTATAAAAAGTGCTAGATTGTGCCAGCCAGAGGAGCATGTGGGAAGAACTGAAAGGAAAATTAATCATAGACATCTGTAGAGTAGGTTACCATATGAAATACAGGCACCCAGTTATACCTGAATTTCAGATACACATGCATAATTTCCTAGTAAAAACCCATCTCATGCAACATTTGGAACATGTGATGTATGTGACACATTTGATTCTCAAATATTTGTTATTTATCTGAAATTCAAGTTAAGTTGGGCATCCTGTAGCTGGATCTGCTGAACTGGGCATGAGAAAGGGCTATTTGAATTTTATCATGACTGTGAATGGGACTCTGATAAGAAGATGGAGGCTGAGGGCAAGGGCACGACTGGGTGTGGGAACACACAGCACAACAGAAGGAAAACTATGAAAACTATTCATTTCCTCTGAAGATGAGATGAGGTCACTAACCTTCATCCTCTGATTTCACATTCCTCACCCTGGCTGATTCTACCATGGGTCACTATTGTGGCTGCCATTTTGACTGTGCAACACACACAAATCCTTTCCACTGCTGGACATGTGGTAAAATCACTCTTTGGGTTCTCTCCTGGTTGGCTGAAACCAGCATCTGACCAAGGAGCATGAGCCAAACTGCTGTCTGTTTCTTCTGTGTCTAGCACTTAGTTGCCATTAGGAGACAGACTACAGTCTCTTTCTTTGCCTCTGAGATACTAACTAGCAGCATTCAAGATAGTGGTTCTTGTCAAAATTAACTGACTGTGATGAAGACAGCCTCTCTGCCAGGCCAGACACAGCATGGGGAATGAACTATGAGCTTCGCTCATTCCAAACCATGAAAGCTTACAGGCTGTCTGTCACTGTAGCACAGCTTAGCCAATCCTGGCAGATTCAAGCTTTCAGTGCGATGAGGAACCTGAGGGACTATGAAGAGTAGGAGACCAGTCAACCCAAGACAGGAAGAATAGCAGGTGTCAAGACTGAAAAACAGGGTGGAGAGGGAAAGGGAAGGAAACAGAATTGAAGAAGTATCAGAAGGGAGCAACCATGAAGACTCTTCTGGAGCATAATGGCAAGATTTAAGCCATCAGAAAGATTTTGAAAGAAGGAATACATGATTTGCTGTATGTTAAAGAGCTTGTTATAAGGGCTGAGTTGGGCACAGATAACAGAGGAGCGAAGCATAAGGAAGACGATTGGCTAGGAGGCTGTGGCAAGAACCCATGTGAGTGAAGATGGTGATGTGGACCAGAGCATAGCAAGGGTGGTGATGACACCATCTATTCAAGCATGGGTGTGAAGAGGGCAGGAGAGGCTGAGATAGGATGAGCATAGCACTGAATCTGAAGGCAGGGCAGCAGTATCTCGAAGGTCAAGTTAGACCAATCCCTTATGGAGGAGGTATGGAGTCTTATCCTAGACCTTTTCTGCTGGGAAAGTGGGAAGATAGCTGCTCCCTCCTGACATCCTAACTGCAAAAGGCAAAAGCCAGAGCAGGGGCAAGGATCTGAGGGAGTCTGCCAGGCCCTGCGGTCTGGAATGCCATTAAAATTGCGCATGCCAAGCGGGTTGGCTCACACTCCAGGATGAATCTGCCACTGCTCCCTCTGACAATGTTTAGCATGAAATAAAAAGTATGGCTTTCAAATGATACCACGCGGAAGATTCTTGAGCAAATATGGCCAAAGCTTCTCTGCAGAATGTTCTCGGAGCCTGGGATTCCACCCACCTCCAGCCCTCTTTTTCCATCTGGTCCTTCCAGCCTTGCTCTACGGTTCAGCTGGACTGTTGCAGTGGTCTAACAGGGTTCCCAGATCCAGCTGCCAACCCAGACACTTACATTCCCAGTCAGAGCCACCACAGTATGATTCAAATGTGTCTTTTCTCTAGTGTTGTTGATGCTGTGCGTATTTTTTTTTTTATTATTAATTTTGTTGTTCCTTTGAGATCTTTCCTGTCAGCCTAAACTCTGCCCTCACTAACTATGGCTATCCTATAAAACCTCAAACCACACTGAACCTTTGTCACCATCTCATTTCTGTACCCTTGCCCAAGCCATCCCCTCTGCAGAGCAGAATGTCCCTTGCATCTTCAGTGGTTCAAATTCTCCCCTACTGATAATGACCACTCACTTCACTGTGATCCTGTGGCCAAAGCCCTTCATGTATAGATCAGACTCATGCTGAGTCTCTTCTTTTGATTATTTCTTGTAGCTAAGATCTTGTCTTCCTGTGGAATGGGACTCTGTTAAGTTGAGGGCTCCTTTAATGCAGAGGCAGTGTGTGGTTTGACTTAAGTCTCTTTTATTTTTTTCCAATTAAGTTTCTGCTCTTTTCTACTGAATTTTTAGGAACATTGTGAGATACAATTCACTAAAATTTCCTCAAGTTTGTCAACTTTTTTCAATTTTTATAATGGAAATGAAACATAAAATTACACAGACAGACATTAATGTCTTCCTTATTGCTTCTGGCCTTCAAATCAAAGTTAGAAAAGTCACCCCTACTCCCAGGTTCAAAAAACCTCATCCTTTTGCTTTGTTACTCATGAAATTATTTTTTAAATTCATAAAGGAATTATCACCTGCTGCTATTTTTAAAGTAATTTTCATGTTTTTTAAAATAAAAAACAAAAGCTATTACTACCTTTTTTTCAGACTGAAAAGAAAGTCTATTTTTCCTTTCTTTACAACTTGGACAATCTTAGGTCTCTTTCTAACTCAGATTTCTAATTTATAAAACTGTAGCTGTGAAATCTATCTTCATACTTTAAAATTAAATGAGAAATTCATTTTGAAACATTAATTTATAGATTATGACTAACAAAAACTGACATCTTTATGTCACAATTTTTATATAAAAATGAGTTCAGTCTCAGAATTCTTGCCTGTCTCTAGAAATTGGCACTCTTAAGCCCTAACAGCCAATAAGGAAGGTAAGAGAGTGCTCTCTCTCTCACCTGGACCTGGAAGCTGGCATCCTCCAGCCCTGACAACAGCCCACAGATGGAGGATCTTCTTCCTCCACCAGTTGACAGTTTACCAGTGTAACCAGTTTCCTTTGCAATGGGAGCCCTAGCACACTCTGGTTTAAACTAGCTACACCTTTACTTCCATTCAGTGGTTTTAAGTAGAATGCCAAATCCTCAACACATTTCTTTGTAATCTCATGGGGTTTACTCTCACCTAAATTACTGAACTTTATCAACTAATGATCTGGTCCCTGGGCTCCAATTAATTGAAGAAATGCAAAGTGGAAGGAAGCACATTGATGTCTATGCTAATAGCGGTCTGGTCAAACCGACCAGCTTTTCGGTGAAGTTGATTCAGGCAGGTCTTGCGAACAGTGTAGGAACAACCTAACCCGATGTGTTTGTGCATTCTCATTAAATTCATTAGAGCAGATTGGCTGCAACAGAAATTCTGCCTATTGAGCTGCCTGCACAGGCATTGTGGAACTACATGCTCAAGTTAGCAGTCTAGTAGATTATTATTTTGCTATATTTTGTATGCTGAGGCGGCCTGGGGGGCAGGGGGTTGCTAAGGGTGGCTCCCAGGAGCCCGGTGATGGTACAGCTCAGCCTGGTCTCCCTGGGACAGAGCTCAGCAGTGGTTTTATGGTCTCAAACTCCATCAGGTGCTTACAGAGACAGCCCTATTGGCTCCGGTGGAGGCCATGGCTGAGCTTCCTCTATTTTTTCCTCCTCATCCTTCTCACCACAGAGGCAGGCCTGCAGGTCTTTAAATCCTGAAGAGCCCTAAGCAAAAGCCTCATAGGTGGCATATCCTTCATAAGCACCCACACTTGTCAGAACATTGGGTTACAATGAAGACAAACTCAAGTCAAAGTGCCTTAAACAATTAAAGGAATTGATTGGCTCACACAACTGAAGAATCCTGGGGTAGATCTGCCTTCAGGAAAAAGTGGATCCAAGTGATCAACTGATGTAATGAGGAATATATTCTTTCTCACACTATCTTGGCTGCAAAAATATATAGCAGAAACTACAGGCCTAGATCTCACCCTCTAAACTACTCCAGTAGCAATAATGAATTCATTATTTGAAAAATCCAGTAGAATCTTAGGAAGGGCTAGTTGTTTTACTAGAGCCAAATGCTAATTTCTTGACCAATTACAATGGTATAATGGATGAATCATTTTGCCCTAGCCTATAGTGCACAGCAGAGCTAACCCTAGCTGAGCTGAATGAAGTAAGAATATTGGAAAGCAAGATTCTTGCTGCCTGTTTAGATAGGCTTTACCCTCAGTGGATGTGATGAAAGTTGGGTTCCTGGTTTGGCAGTGGTTAGTGGATAAAAGCTTTAAAAGGTAGGGTCTAGTTAAAGGTAATTAAGTCTGGGGACTTTACTCTCTTGAACGGATCAATGGTGTCTTATAAGAATGGGTTGTTAGACCATCCTTCACTCTGTGACGCTCAGGGAATTAGCTCTTATTCCATTTCTCTGCCATTTTATGACCCATCCAGACACCAGCACCCCTGCTGTTTAGACCTTTCAGCCACCAGAACTGTGAGCCAAATAAACGTCCTGAATTATAAAGTACATGATCTCAGGTATTTTGTTATAGCAACAAAGAACAGAATGATTCAGTTCTGAAAAGGAAATCGGGTTCTATTTCCTACAGAAAGGGCAAAGAATGTCAAGCAAACAAAAACAACAGACAACCATGACAGAAACTTTTTTTTTCTTTTCTTTTTTTTTTTGGTGATGGAACATTCCAGAGACATAAATTGTAACTTCTTTTTTTTTTTTTTTCAGATTGATTGTAACAACAATTTGCTCAAAGAAATTAATGTTTCCATCTTGGTCCACTTGTTGGTCCATAGCAGCAAGTTCAAACAGCAACAAAAAGTTGGTTAAGGTTCAAAATAAGAAATACGAATACTGACCGTTTTGTTTTGTTTTGTTTTGTTTTTAAATAAAAAGGAATACTAGGGTCTCAGTATGGTAAGTTTAATGGCTAGAGTCCTCGCCTTGCATGTGCCAGGATCTCATATGGGTACCACTTTAGGTCCCAATGGCCCTGCTTCCCTTCTAGCCCCCTGCCTGTGGCCCGGGAAAGCTGTCAAGGATGACCCAAAGCCTTGGGACTCTGCACCTGCATAGGAGACCTGGAAAGAAGCTCCAGGCTCCTGGCTTTGGATTGGCTCAGCTCTGGCCATTGCAGCCATTTGGAGAATAAATCATTGGATGGAAGAACTTCCTGTCTGTTTTTCCTCCTCTCCATATGTCTGACTTTCCAATAAAGAAATATCTCTTTAAAAAAAATTTTTAAGAAAGGAATAACAAATGGATGGA
Source organism: Ochotona curzoniae (assembly GCF_017591425.1). Lineage (NCBI taxonomy): Eukaryota > Metazoa > Chordata > Mammalia > Lagomorpha > Ochotonidae > Ochotona > Ochotona curzoniae. The sequence goes on along the minus strand of NW_024465582.1, from coordinate 17,176,065 downwards.
TAGAGAGATGAATTACTAGTTTAGTTATCTGACTGTGCTACTTATCAGATAGATATTACTACAATAGACATCATTATTATGACCAATCAAAGGAAGTTCAGTTAATGGAATATCCTACCACAACAGCTCTAATAGGAGTTTACTTATCTCACAGATAAGTGTGATATGTGTGAACACATATAATAATATATGCTACAGTAATAATATTTTTTGCGAGTAGCTACATTAATTTGGTGTTGCTGTTAATGAGCAAATATTTAACAAATATTGAGAAGCAAATATTTGAGGAGAAAAGGACATCTGAATAATCTCAAAATATCTCACCCAATATGTTTGTTAATTACAAAGGAGAAAAGTCTAACTTTATAGTAGAGAAACTCACTAGACAATACCTTAACCAAGTGATCATTGCTAAACTCACCAGTAATAAGATAAATTGATCATATCCCCTAATCAAACATGCACTGAGAGCCTGGCACGATAGTGAAATGGTCAAGGTCCTAGCCTTGCACGTGGGTGTCGGTTCTAATCCCGGCAGCTCCCTCTTCCCATCCAGCTCCCTGCTTGTGGTCTGGGAAAGCAGTCGAGGACGGCCCAAAGTCTTGGGACCCTGCACCCACAGGGAGAGCCGGAAAGAAGCTCCTGGCTCCTGGCTTCATATATCAGCACAGCAATGGCCGTAGCGGCAACTTTGGGAGTGAATAATCGGATGGAAAATCTTCCTCTCTGTCTCTCCTCCTCTCTGTACACCTGCCTTTCCAATAAAATAAAATAAATCTTTAAAATAAATAAATAAATAAAAAACATGCACTGAGGAAGGCATAACACTCCTGCATTGTTTTTATAAAGGAAAAAAAAAGAAAGAGAGGAGAGAGGACAGGAGAGAAGAGAGGAGAGGGGGGGAGAGGAGAGGGGAGGGGAGGGGAGAGGGGAGGGGAGGGGAGGGGAGGGGAGGGGAGGGGAGGGGAGGAGAGGAGAGGAGAGGAGAGGAGAGGAGAGGAGAGGAGAGGAGAGGAAAGGAAAGGAAAGATCTCAGTACAGTCTTGAGAAAACATCAGACAAACTCCAATTGAGAGACACAAACGTTCAAATCACAGCAGATATTCATGGGGAAAATGGGAAATTTCATTAGGCTTGCAGTTTAGTTAACAGCATTGTATAGAAGTTGATCTCTTGATTTGGATCATTGTACCATCACTGTGGAAGATCTCAGCATTGGAAGAAAATGGAGAAAAGGAATATGAAAAATCTTATTTTTATAGTTATTATGTTAGCCTAAAATTATTTGAAAAGTTAAAAGTTAAAAAACAAAAACATTGTGTGAATCCTTAGTAAACTTATAAAACAATGGCTACCACAAAATAGAAATTGTTATAATCATAGATAGACACATGTTTGAGTTTAAAGAAAAAAAGGGAACTGTGTGAGTGGGAACCATCGCTTTCTCTAGGAAGGACTTAAAGCCAAGTGATGGCTTTACAAGTGTGGGTAAAATTTTGTGGTGTATCCCAACAAAGCAAAGACATGGAAATGTGAGTGAATTAACATGGAATATTCTGAAAGCAACACAAAGTTTTTAGATAGTAGAGAGGCAGGCTTTGGGTTCTAATTTGATCTAGCACTCTACAATTTCAGATTTGGCAATTATCTGTGGGCCTATACAGTAATATGAGAAAAGAAAGCTGCAGCTTGGAAGACATCAGTTGAGAAATGATTCAAAATTTGAGGTAAGACTCAATCTGGAACCAAAGTCCCCAGGAACCCAGAGGAGATAATGCCCTGTGGTCTTAAGTTCTAGTTAGAATCTTTGGGGAGTAGGACTTGGGAGAACTGAGAGATTCACTCTGAATAAGGAAGTCAGGTGGCCGCCCCCCAACCCAACCTTCTGCCTTTAAGATACTCTACATGTGTCTACCACCTCCATGTAGACTATCCTTATGGTGAGTAGAACTCCCCTGAAGAGCAAACCTAATCCACAGATCAATTCACTTCAGCCTCACTCAGAACATGGCCTTGTGCATTCCCCATACTTGGAGATTCTTCCTTATAGTAGCCTTATTTCTCCCCAGATTTCTAAATCATGGCCACAGAACTTTAATAAGCCCATTATATGCCTCCCAAGTCCCTTTCCTGAGTCTCACTGTCCATCCACTGCCCTGGTTTCTGGGCCATCCCTCAAGCGTGGATCACACACCCTAGGGACCACAGAACCTGCCTACCCTCCTAGTTCCTTCTCATTCTACCACTTTCTGAGCAACGAGGACAAGAATCTTCCTGGGTCTATCGCCATCTTCCTAGTGTTTACTTGACCCTCTGCTCTTACTAGCTGTTGCTTGAGAACAGCTTCCCCCTTCCTCATCAGAATCCTGGCCTTTCAGGTCTATAATCACTTATACCACTTTCAGATAAACTTCAGAAAACATTTTCTACCAAGCCCAGACTCCTTCCTAGGTTCTGATGAAGATGGGCGCAACAGAGCATAGCCAAAATATTCAAGAAGACAAATGTAAAGTAGCTAAGAAAGCCACATCCAGGGGTGTTCAAAAGAAATTTTTTGACAAATTTACTATAGGTTCTTTGAACAAAACAAAATTTACAACCTGGCCAATACTCAGAACCAAAAGAAGGTCCACTCTACAAAGTGGCTATGTACCAAAATGAAAGACAAGTACACAAACAGCTTGAGTATGGCTAGAGTTCTGCAATTGTATGATCTAGATATGACTTGATCAGTTGGCTGCCTGTGATAGGCTGACATTCCGCTCTTTGTTCTGCTCCTACATTAGGTTTTCAGTTTGTTCTCATACTTAGTTTGCAATTAGGCAAGAACATAAAGTATGGAGACAAGCTCTTGCTAAATTAATTCAACAAGGGTTTCTCCGACTCCATCTCACACCACCCAGACCTACAGGTAATTTGCAAGGTCCAGTGGCTCCTTTTTCAAAAGTTACTAAGAATCTCAACAGCATTGCATTAAACCAAGCATAGTTTTTTGAGGAAAATTTTTGAGGAAAATCACCCAGGACCCATTGACTGTTCCTTGAATGAGGTGGACATGTTCTAATTTTCTATGTAAGTTTTGAGGAACCATCAAATGCCTCCACCATTTTACCTCCTCCATATTGCCTTATCAACATTCTTATTATTACTATAGCAACTTATAATAGACTAGTAGTATGAACAATGATGTCATCATCCTCACTCCGTAAATGAAGACATCTTACAAAGTAACTTTACCAAGATCACTCAGCTCAGATGAGAACACTTTTTGAAATGCTTCGACAATGAGTATGCAGACTGGAGAGGGTGCACGAAGGAAGGGTGACTTCAACAAGTCCATCAGGGGGTTGCCAGGTGCTGTGTGCTCCATGCTGCCTCTGGGCGTTTATGACATCCCACATATTGTAGTAACACTATTCTTTGCCTTTGCTATGGTTTGTGTCCCCCAAAAGGTGATGTTAAAATCTTGTGTTGTTTAGAGCAATGGAAAACAGATGAAGACAGACTTCTTTTCCTTTATACGCAGACAGTATTTCAAGAATATGCAAATGTCTCAATTTCTTTGCCATCCTGATTATGTCACTTAGTACCTTGAATTCATTATTTTAATCCTTAGGGAGTACATGCCTGCACGATTTTGTGGAGAGCAAAAGCCTTTTCTTCTTGAAGGAAAGAACACACCCCTCCAACTAGAATTTAATGGGAACAGAAAGGGGGCAGTGAGCCCTGGCGGATGCAAGCGGGAGCAGTGGCCTCCCAAGACAGGGCAGCCTGGGCTTGGGAAATTCCTGCCTTTGGGCCCTGGTGGCAGGGCTGACTCAGATGCTCTCCTGCCCCACCCCCTTCAGACATTCAAGTCCCCTATTCTCCATGTCCGCTCAGTGCTCCCACGGAAGGAACTCTGTGTGCCAATATGAGATTCCAGGCCTTGTCACGGCAATTTCTCACTGAAAATTAACTGATCCAGCTTCTGCTTTCATCTCAGTCTTGGGAGCTCAGGGAGGATGGGACTGCCCCTGGACTTGCCCTTGATCTGTGAAGTACAATGACAGAGCCTACAGCCTGAGCCCCAGCTCTTAGACTTGAGGAATCCCTCAAGGCATGACCTCTGCCTGCCAAGGACACCTCTGGGGCTCCTCTGCCTTTGAAATGTCTCCAGGGACACCTGGTGCTTTTTAAAATTTTTTTAGGTTAGTTAGTCCCCTCTTCCTGAAACCATTCCTCCTCTCTCCTGTAAAGAGAAATGGTCATTTGAAAAGGACTGCCAGTATGAAAAGGATGCCTTTTGGGGAGGGCATAGAGAAAGGTACCACTTTTATTAGAAAGAGTCTCACAAAAATGAAAATAGGATCTCAAAAGGAAGCTAGCCTGCCAACTTCTACCTGCAGAATTGGGGAAAGACTGAGGGGCAGGGCATGCAAGTTTTTTGGCTTACCTGAGGCCGCAGGGAAGATACTTGAAGAAAGCCACCTAAACATGTCTAATGTTACCTTAGGAGCCTGAAATGGCCATATTGGAAATGAATCACTTCTAGCTTGATATTTTGGAATGGTGTTTCCAGCTTGGGAGAAAATGTACTGATAAAACAATAGCACCAGGACCAGCATTATGGCACAGTGAGGTGAGCTGCCACCTGTGATGCCTGTATTCTATACTAGCACCGGTTCAAGTCCTGGCTTCACCACTTGTGATTCAGCTCCCTGCTAATGAGGCTGGGAAGGCAGCAGAGGATGACCCAAATATCTGGGCCAGATGCACTTCTTGGCTCCTGGCTTGCATCTGACCCAGCTCTAGGCCCTGCCATTGCAGGTGTTTAGGGAGCAAACCAGCACAGAGAAGTACTGCTCCCTCCTACCCTCCCTCTTTCCTTTGCTTCTCCCTCTTTCTCTGTAATCCTACCTTTCAAAGGAATAAATAAACATTTTCTAAAATGAAAGTGTTCACAGTTCAATTACATAGGTTGCTGGATACACCATTGCTGGACACATTTTGTAGAGTCACAGCTTAGAAAAACACAAGCTCCAAAATGACTTCAAGAAAGGTATCCTTCATCCCAGAGGAAAGTAGTGACCAGTACAGCAAGGACCCCGACAAGCACATCTCAATCTGTTTCTCTTACAAGCACATCACCTGTGAGGAAGAGTTCTCTGACTCCGAGGAGGAGGAAGAGGGTGGCTGCAAGAACTCTTCCAACTTCAAGAAGGCCAAAAGAGTCAAAACAGCAGATGACTAAGATAAAGATTCAGAAGAGAAAACCAAGGAGGAGAAGCCAAAAGCCAAAGGGGTCAAAGAGGAGATCAAGTTGTCCTGAGTGTAGCTTTCTAGCTCTGGCTTCTGGCCAACTTCCCCACCTTTCTCCTTCAATTTCCCCATCCTCCCCACCACTCCACCAGATTTTATAGCTTCTGTTTCTGTGTATTTATATAAAAATATATTAAAAATAAATATCCCAAGGACTAGATGAAAACCAGGGCCCCAAGGCCAGGGCAGCCAAGCTGGGTACACTCTTATAGCAGCTGCCTTGCCAGCCACCTCTCTCCATTCTTCATTTTTTAAGCCCTGAAGGGTGCCAGGCCTGGGCAGAAGGATGCTCTTCTACAGCAACAAAACATCAGAAGTGCCAAGGTGTCTGCCCAGCAGGTGTAGAAAGGGCTCCCACTGAGCACTCTAGGAGGGTAGAGGATAGAGGTGGCCAGGTTCTCAGAGACTCCCAGCTCTTTTCAGGCTCCTAAGGTAACATTAGACATGTTTAGGTGGCTTTCTTCAAGTATCTTCCCTGCGGCCTCAGGTAAGCCAAAAAACTTGCATGCCCTGCCCCTCAGTCTTTCCCCAATTCTGCAGGTAGAAGTTGGCAGGCTAGCTTCCTTTTGAGATCCTATTTTCATTTTTGTGAGACTCTTTCTAATAAAAGTGGTACCTTTCTCTATGCCCCCCCAAAGGCATTATTTTTATATTGGCAATCATATTTACTTACAAACATTTTATTGTACGTTTTGTAAAATCTTTATCTTAGCACAAAGATGGGAAACCAGACAGCTTGTGTAGAAATGTGCTTGTGCTCCAGAGGTCTGGGAAGCAGCTGGGACACTGTGTGGCCCCATTCCTGCTCTCAACAACCTATGAGCAAGCACAGAGAGACACATGTGTGCATGTACATGGTAATGGGCCTGATGTGTGGGGACACAGACACAGAATCAGGAGGTAATCCCTAAGACCTGTGGCTCAGGCACAAGCCACAGATGCCTGCAAACCTGCTCCTCCTGGTTCCACTTCACCCACTGAGGATGCTCTGTGCTTCTGTCCAGTGGCTCATCTTTTCTGACATTTATCTTCTCAGATTCCTTTCAAGAGTTAGGATAGAAAGCTTTAAAAATGACATTGAATGCTCTTACTACAAGGAAATGCTACACGTATGAGAAGATGAATATAATAAAAGCCTTTGTTTGATTATTGCCTAAAGTACATAATTTATTCTCTGTACACACAGGTCCAGCATTTGCAGATTTAACTAACTATGGGTCAAAACAATCCAGAATAAAGTTGAAATGAAAAATCTCTATAATCAAAACTACTAAACATTGGTGAAAGAAATCATCAAGGACACACACACAAAAAAGGAAAAATATTCCTTGCTCTTAGATTGGAAAAATCAGTATCATTAAAATGTCTATACTACTAAAAGCAATCTACAGATTCAGTTCATTCTCTGTCAAAATAACACTGACATTCTTTATAGAATTAGAAAAAGCAATCCTAAAATTCATATGAAATCTCACACACACACCCCAAAAATCCCACAGAATAGCCAGAGTCAGACTGTACAAGAAAAGTTAAGTTGAAGGCATCACAATACCTGACTTCAAAGAATACCACAAAGGCACATAACAAAAACAGCATGCTAACACACACACACACACACACACACACACACACACAAACCAATATGCTACTGGCACAGATGCCACTACACAGATCAATGGAACAGAATAGACAGCCCAGAAATTAATCCATATACACAAAGCCAAATGATTTTCAACAAAAGTATTCAGATCATACAGTGGAAGAAGGATAAACTCTTCAATAAATGTTGCTGGCAAAACTGTATATATACACATCCACAGTGTGTGTGTGTGAGTGTGTGATACATGCATATACACATACACATGATATTCTATACATGATAGCATGAAATCAGATCCATACCTCTCACCACAAAAAACCAACTCAAGGTGGACCAAAGACTTAAATGTAAGATCTGAGACTACGAAAAAAAAAAAAGATCTGAGAATACGAAGCTGCTGGAAGAAAATGTGGGGAAACACTCCAGAACACTGTTATATAGCTGATGACCCCGAAAGCATGGGCAACAAAAGCAAAATTAAACAGATGGGACTACATGAAACTCAGAAGCTTTTGCACAGCAAAGGAATTCCACAGTCAATACAGTGAAGAGACATCCAACAGAACAGTAAAAACTATTTGCAAAACCACTTACCTGACAAAGGATTAACATCCTGAGTACATCTGCAACTTAAAAAATTTGTAGGTGGGGGTGACCTAAGTTAAGTCACCACATTCACTCTCTTACAGATGAGGAAGATGAGACAACAGAAATGAAGCTCAACATTTTCTATAAATCACAATATATAACACATTTTTGCATGCATAAAAATAGGCCTGTTAAAATCACATTTTAGGGACACTGAATTCATTCCTTAGCTTTATGTTTTGACCTAATTTCTCATAGTCTCAATTACCCCATCTGTGAAACATGGCCATGGAGCCCAAGGGCTGCAAAGCTCCTAGCTAGCTTTGAATTCCATCAATCCAACAAGTGTTGCTAACTCCCAGGGGAAAAAATGACCATGGAAGCAGCAGGTCCAGAAGAGGGCTGCAGGAGTGGGTGCCGTGAAACCACCCAAGGGGCTCAGGCTGAACCCAAAGCTGGAGCCAAGGTGGTGGGCACAGAGACAGAGAAACTTTGTAGAGAGCAGGCAGACACCTCAGGAGTAGAACATTCCTGTTGACTGGGTGCGGGAAGGGACAAGGAGGGATTCTTGCACTGCACCAGTACTTCACAACCACAGCACTTGGAGTATGTCCTCCAGAGCTCTTGACTTGGAAACCTAATCTCCAGGGCAAGAGTATTGAGAAACTGAATGTATAAGGGGTGACTAGGTCACCTGAGCCCCACCCTCGGGAATGAATTAATGCTGGCATTACAGGTGTGGCCTTGGTGTTGTAGGAAATGGCTCCTACACGAGCAGCGCTATGGCTCTCTTACCATCACACCTGCCCGGGGGGCTAAAGTAGCAACAAGCCCTTTGTCAGAGTCGGATACCTTGACCTTGGACTTCGCAGCATGTGAAACTGTGAGAAGTAATTTTTAAAAATCTAACTACCTAGCTTGTGATATTCTGTGTTAACAAGATTAAACACACTGAGGCAGCAGGGATGCTGGTACCCATAAATCTAACTTCCAGGGGTTCAAACAAGGTCTTGGGAAAATGAAGTGACCCTTGGGGTGGAATGGCTAAAAGTGGGATTCCCAGAACTCCTGGTACATGGGCCATAATGATTTCAAGTATGTCCCTAGTGACTCATCCCAAGGGCTATCATTACTTCCTGGAAAACTCAATGAGCGTCTGACTTCACGTGTGTCGCGTTCCAGCCACCTCACATGACAAGAAGGAACCACACGAAGAGAGTGACATCATGAGCCAGTCAGTCAGTATTCAAGCGTGCCCCGCGGTCTCCTTACACAGCCCCCTAATTATAGACCCCAAGGAAATGCTGCGCAAGCATACATACCGTGTGGAGAAGCCGGCGAGTCAGGCCGTTCCTAGAATCCCAGTCGATATTAGCAGGAGGCTTGGGGGAGGGAGGGTCAAAAATCCTTCACATGCAATAAAAGTCCTCTCAAGTTTGCTCGACACAGCAAGGAACGTCACTCAAAGCGTCCCCGCGGGCTTTCTCGCCCCGCAGTCCTGAGACCACGTGAACACGGGCCCACGTGACACACAAGCCTTTCTCACACCCGGCTCCTCCGAGGGCGCTTTTCTTCCACGCGCCCTGCGGTCCAGGCCCGCCGTTAAGGGACTCCTCAGCAGACCCCCGGGACGGCCCACGCCGGTGGAGCTGGGTCCCTCGGAGCCCAGGCCCGGCCCTCCCTCCCGGCCGAGCCGCCTCCGGCCTAGCGGGGCTTCCAGGCCTCCGTTTGCTGACGAGAGGCCTCCTCACAGGGCGCTCGGGCCGCGACACGAGCCCCACGCGCGCCGTCAAGGCCGCCGAGTCCACTCCAACAGGAGCGAAGGCGAAATGTTCACACTCCAAACAACCCCTTGACACCAGCCTTTCTGGTGTTCTTGGCCGGGCTCTGCTCGTTCTGTGAGGCGCAGTCTTCGTTCGCGAGTTCTTCCCGCTCGTGCCCGGCCTCAAATGGAGACGGGCGGGACTGGCTCCCAAGTGCTTCCTTGCCTCCTTCCTGCCTGTGGCCTCCCCTGAGCGCTGAGCGCGGACTGGAGGGCTGGTCACCGCCGTCCTGCGGCCGCCTTAGGGCTGCGGGATCCTAACCGCCCTGCCCCCACGCGTACAGCCAAAGCGCCCGAGCCCCACGCGGGCAGAACATTCCAGCTGGTGGGGAAAGCGAGAGGGAGGGGAATTCTGGGAGGGAAAGCCCACCTTTCCCTCAGTCTCACCACCTGGGGAAGACCCAAAGGAGCAGGCCCACAGTCAGCCCGCCACCCGGGACGCTGAGGAAACAGTTCGTCCAGGCGAGTGTGTGGAAAAGGACACGGAGCGGGGTCCACAGCGCGCCGCCGCCCCCTCGCGTGGCTCCATTTCAGAGAAGCACCACGGGAGAAGGCCGAACTGGCCCCCTGGCGGCTGACAGGCTCCCCTCGGCTCCCCCTGCCTGCTCTCCTGGCTCTATCACTTTCCTCCATCCTGTCCTTAGCTCCTGTCACCCAGAGCTGCTTCTCCAGATGGGAGGACTGGCAACGAGCTCCTCTCCCCTTGTGCAATCGAACAGCTCACCCTGAAGATATGCTCAGCCTCGTCTGGCCTCGGCTCAGCCCTGTCGGTTCCCAGCCCGAGCTCTCGGCCAGCCAGCAGGGTCCAGCACCCACCAGCTTCCAATGAAAAAGGAACAAGTGTTTCTCCCGACCCCCACTGCGTTCTTAGAGGGGCAACAACAGGCTGCTGTGCAATGGGCTGCTGGGTCTCAAAGTGGCTTGTCCGCTTCTGGAGCTAAGGCCATCAGGCTGGTCTTCTAGAGAGCAGATTCTAGAATTACTGGTAATCATGACTAACCTTGTCTGAGCTCTACTGCTCTCTAATGCCAACCAAAGAGAACGTGAATATGTCTCTGGAATGGCGTTCCATAGACGTGAGAGGGGCAAAGGAATTCCCATGATTTTAATGTGTTGGAGCTGCAAAAACAAAAAATAATTTCCTGTCTCCCTCAGGTTATGAAAATTTACATAATCCTCTCCAGATTGATCACATTGAGCAGCATGCTATGGCAATGTAAACACTTCTGAAAATAAAACAGCTTTTCTAATTAAAGGTCTGGAACTAAAAATCCACCCAAAGCAGAAAGGCATCTGGAAAAGAGCAGATCCCCAACCCAAAGTGGGAGGGGGGTCTGTGCAGCCTGTCCCAGCTGCAGGAGGCCAGGATGGTCCGGTCTGCGGGTCATGTGCGGGCTTCTTCCCCTAAAGGCAGGGATGCCATCCCAAATACTTGACAACCGTCATGGCCCAGGGCAGGGCCTAATGAGAAACTGGATGTTGGACTTAGCACTGGAGTAGGGAGCTGGGGGCCTAGAGGTTCCAGCTGGACCCTCTTTTACAGTCAGACTGTAGAGAAGGGAGTTAGGGAGGTGCAGTTTGGGGTGGCCCAGAGCCTGGGAAACACACTCAGGAAGCTGTTTACCCATGGGAATAGAAATGTCACAATGGGCCCAGCCGAACCAGGGTCTTCCCACTAAAGACTGTGTCTGCCCAAAGGGACCAGGCAAGAGTGCGTGGAGAACAAATTCTGAAGCATGGCCTGGTAAGTGGCCAGCTATTGCTGCCACATCTGGTTTGTAATGAGAAATAAAAACTCTATATTCCAGTGTGCAAGTTGACCCTTCCGTGAACTATGGTGGATATTGCACAATGGGTGACGAAAGGAATTGGAGTCACTCGGGCCCACAGGTGCCACAGAAATGTCAATGCACCAGGTGGTTTCAAGATTCCAGTGTCTCTCCTCTTCCACAGCCTGGGCCTGGCTTGGCTCATTTCTTGGCTCACTTGCTTCACCTCCACAGATTCCAAATGTATGGACACTCCCCTGGTATCCCAGACTGCACCCTTCCCCTGGTATCCCAGACTGCCCCCTCCCAAGAGTGCCTCGTCCACCTCACCCACAGGCTCAGTTTTATTGCTGTGTCTGCAGGACCCAGCATGGAGCTTGGCACCAGTAGGCCCCAACAGGAAGGAAGAAGGAAAGTTTTGTTCAGTTTTTTTCAGTTCCTTTACTGTGATGCTGATACGTGCTATTGCAATCTATCTTTGTTGGATATACAACATGCTGTCTTACCTAAAGAGGAAATAAATAAGAAGGTGCTATCTAGAGATTTCATATTACAAGAGCAAACTGAAATTGTAATAGTCATGGCACCATGTTGATGCTTTCTTTTCAAATTAAATTATTGAATAACAATTTAAAAAACCATAATGCAGCTCTAATTCTTTCATAATGAAAAAAAAAAACAAAACACAAATAAAGGCAGTGGTATGGCATAACTCAGTAAGCCTCAGCCTGTGGTGCCATCATCTTCTGTGGGCACCAATTTAATCCATAACTGCTCCACTTCCAATTCATGTCCCTGATGATGCCCTAGGAAAGCAGCAGTCTTTGGGCTTAAGTCCTTGACCCCTGCACCCACACGAGAGACACAGAAAAGTTCCTGGCTCCTGGCTTTGCATTGGCCAAACTCCAGTTCTTGTAGTTATTTGGGGAATGAACCAAGGGATGGAAGATCTCTCTTAGGTGAGCCTATTCTTGTCTCTCTGTAACTCTGCCTTTCATATATATGAACAAAATTTAAATCTTAAAAAAATAGATTTTCAATTTTGTTCCTTGTTTCACAATAATGTGAATATGCTTAATGCTTGCAAATGTACACACCTAAAAATAGGATAGTAAACTCTTATGTTTTTACCACAATGAAAAAGTTTATTCAAAAAAGTAAAGCAGAAATTATCCTGAGCCACCCTGCTTGTGATGGAGAAAGTTGGCACCAGCACAAGATAAAGAGGAATAAGGAGAAATTGAGACGGGTCCCATGTTCTTGGTTCTGGCATTACACGGTCATCTTGGGAACTGTTGTACTCAGGGGCAAATACTTTGTTATTTTTTAGTTTTCCCAGTCCTTTTCTACAGGGATGTCCACTCATTTAGTGGACAGTTACTGAATGTCCACTGCCGAGTTCTAAAGATATCATGAAAGTGTAATTTCTACTCTGGGCTTACTCTAAGTCGTGATCCCAACATAGTTGGCATTGAAGTTACAGTCGGTGGGGTTTCTATGATTCATCAGTCTTTAGCCACATTCCTGCGTTGGTCCTCACATCCCTGGGCCACAAGGAATCCAGCCCCATCCTGCCTGTAGTTAGGGATACTCACTAAATTGTTATGCACTTCTCAGGCATGAAAGTATCCAATGCTGTCTCCTTAGCTTTCTCCTGGCCATGTTCTGCTCAACTAGAGGTTCTTGGCTTCCCTTGCATAGCCAAACAAAAGCTGCAAGCAATGAGTATCTGTGTGATCTGGACACAAGGAAATGTAAACATATCTTACTCCCATATTTTTCCTAAGTTATGCTTGAGCCACTGTGTTTCTGGGGATTCACCAAGAAGTAACACCTTCAGAGCTGCTGTAGCAAAGGCTACCTGCCACACCCATATCCTGAATGGGTACTGTTTCAAGTCCTGGCTGCTTCACTGCCAATCCAACTCTGCTAATGCACCTGGGAAAGCAAGCAATGGAAGACAGCCCAGGTGCTTTGGAAGACCCAGAAGGCCCTGGTTCCTTGCTTCGGCCTGGCCTAGCCCGAACTGTTACAACCATCAAGAGAGTGAACCAGCACATTGAAGATATCTCTGTGTGTCTCTATCTCTGTAACTCAGATTTTCAAGTTAATCTTTTAAGAATTTAATACTTTCAGCCCTGGCACGGTAGCCTAGTGGCTAAAGTCTTCACCTTACAAGCACCAGGATCCCATATGGGCACCAGTTCATGTCCCAGCAGCCCTGCTTCCCATCCAGTTCCCTGATTGTGGCCTGGGATAAACGGTAGAGGACAGCCCAAAGCCTTGGGGCCTTGCACCCCGTGTGGGAAACCTGGAAGAGGCTCCTGGCTCCTGGCTTTGGATTGGCTCAGCTCTGGCCATTGTGACTGCTTGAGGAGTGAAACATCAGATGGAAGATATTCCTTTCTGTCTCTTCTCTCTGTAGATCTGATTTTCCAATAAAAATAAGTAAATCTTAAAAAAATATTAATACTTTCTTATCCCCAAACTAGCTCCTAGAGAAGGCAGTCATTCGTGCATTCATAAATTCTCTTTCTTGGTGAAAACTACATTAATGAGCATTAGATCCAGAAAACCGGTTTTAGCATGTTCTAGATGAGGAAATGAAGACTATAAGAAACTAATAAATTTTACAACACAAGTGTCCTGACTCTTCCAATACTTTATGCCAATCACAAAATAGCTGCTTAAAAAGAATAGCGATCAACCATTCAACTACAGCTGGTCCGATTTCAGGGAAGAAGGTCTGGTTACATAAAAATCCAAGATAGTTTTCCTGATCATTTCAATGGTATGGTCTGTAGCCAACTCTCCAGAGTAACAGCAGCAACTCCAATCATCAGCCATGGATTCCATACAGAAGATGGTCACCCTGGTGATAGAGGGTGTCCCAGTTCTAAGTCTAGTTCATAAGAGAGCAAAGAAGTGGAAAACGTCAGGACAGATCCAAGAGGACCCTCCCCCCATAGCAAGCGCCACAGCTTTCCAGCACAGACTTGCCCCTGGGCCCTTGGAAGAGCAGGACCTCCACCAGAACTTCAAGCTTTCCGGTTGACAGGATGGTGTCCAATGTAAACATTACCTCTAGAACACATCTCTGTGCTTCACTTTTTAAATAAGCAAAGTAATTAAAAAAAAAAACTCTAGTGTGTGAAAGAAAATAAAGTAAAAAAAGATTTCTAAATTGCATATAAATTTAAGCTAGCACTCTTTTAAAAATATTTTAGTGATAAAAATTACAGATAAAGAGAACAAGAGAGAGAATGAGAGACAGAAAGAGAAATCTTTTATCTACTGGTTTCCTTCCCAAATGCTGGCAATAACCAGGCTGAAGCCAGGCACCAGAACTCCACCCAGGGCTCCCACGTGGGTGCAGGGCCTTCTTCCTTGGGCCATCTCCCACTACTTTGCTAGGCATAATAGCAGGAAGCTGGATCAAAAGTCAGGCAGCCAGGATTCAAAGCAGTGCTCATACAGGCTGCTGGTATAGACAGCAACTAACCCATTGCCCCACAACACTTGCTCCTTAAGCAAGCACATTTTTAATCAATACAATCTCTTTTGTAGTATGGGGATGAGCACTGTGTTTTGGATAATAAAGATGCTGCCTTTTGTGCTGGTATCCTGTATGGGCACTGGTTTGAGTCCCTGTTGAGCTCCTTGCTAATGCACCTGGGAAAGTAATAGAGGATGGCCCAATTGTCTGGGCCCTTCCACCAATGTGGGAGACGTTTGGGCCATTTATGGAGTGCACCAGCAGATAGAAAATCTGTCTCTCCCTCTGTCTCTCTCCCTTTTTTTTCTCTTAAAGATTTAATTATTTCTTTGAAAGGCAGAGTGTTACAGAGATAGAGGGAAAGAGGAACAGACAAAAAGAGAATCTTCTACCTGCTAATTCATTCCCCAGATGGCCATAACTGTGAAACTGAAACCAGGAGCTTCATCCAGGTCTTCTATAGGGTGGCAAGGTCCCAAGCATTTAGGTCAATTTTTACTGCTTTCCTACTTGCATTAACAAGGAACTGGAGTGGAAGTGGAACAGGTGGGATTTGAACCATTGCCCACAAGGAGTTCTGGTGTTGTCGGCAGTTTATTAACATGCTGTACCACTGGGTCTCAAGATTTAGTTTCTTAGAAAAATTGAAGATCAAGGTTGTGGGGAAGGGAAGGTAGAACAGCAAGAATCTTTCATTTTAGATCAGAAACCCATTCTCTCAACCAGGCCATTATGCCACAGCTTTCCTCAAGTTCAGAATCACAAGGAATATGAGCAGTCTGCTGTCCTGAGAGTGCTTCACAGAGCCGTGTCTGTGACCTCCCATTTCAAAGTCCCCTGGGACATCAGTTACAAATGCAGATTCCGAGGTCCTTTAGAAACCTAGATGACAGGGAACAGTTCCCAGGGTTTGCTATTTCTAGTCATCTTTCCCAGGTGACCAATGAAGGCTAACACTGTAGAATCACTTTCTCCTTGTCTTGGACCACCACCCTTTTCCATGGAGCTCACAATCTCTGGAAGTCTGAATCCGTAGAGGGCCGCTTTCCAGGCAACATGCTTTCGGCAACTTGTAGGACTCTGCAAAGCTCCATAATGGGCTGTGTGGAGAAGAAAGCCACCAGTGACATTTAGGATTTCAGACAAGGGAAGGGTCCCACTCCTGCTTCCCAAAGAATGAGTACTCCGACAAATGGCTGAGTGAGAGGTTAGTAATGCAGCCTCAACCACAACCATGTGCCACCCAGACAGAAGCTGCCCATGGCCATGACTTAAACCCCAGTTATGGCTTTGACGCTGGCAGGGTCTTGGCCTGCATTCTTGTGAGACCAGATCACCTTCCCCGCCTTCCCCATCTGAGGGTTAACAAGAGATTTATGAACAATGTCCATAAAATGCCACCTTGAGGGTACAGGAACTCTTGATCTCAGGGTCAGCTTAGCTACACCTGCTAGTTTAAAAGTACAGTTTAAATCCCTGTGCCTGGGTTTCTTTAGAAGCAAAACAGAAATGCTCTCGCTACCCTGCCTCTGAGGGGAGAGCCAGGATAAAGAGGCAGGATTTGCAAAGCTGAGTGAGTAGAGGACAGGCTTCAGCTCACAGATGCCCTTGTGTGAATTACACACTCTGGGATTTAGGGGGAAATCAAAATGGATTCCACCTGCTGTGGCTCACCCTTTGGGTCTGGCCGAGCAGCACAGGCCAGGGAATAGAACCAAAGGGGACCAGCTGCCCCTTCTCATCCTGCACTGATGTCTCCAGCACTTGGCCTTGCATTGTTCCATAGTTTTTGCACAGTGAGCTCAGCTGCCTCCTGTCCCTCCTGCTCTGTGCCCTCAGCACTAGGTGATTCACAGCCAGGATTACACCGTATGGAGAGAAGTGTCTGGAATGATCCAGAGAGGAGACAACAACAGCAGTCCTTGCCACCCAAGCACCCAGTCAGTGCACTGCTCCCCTCTCTGCTGCTCCTGGGACACTTTTACAAAGCAGCCTTGACATTGTGGGTGGTTTCCAGAGAGGAGATTTGAGAGTGATCTGTGCTCAAAATCCTCGAAACTCCGAGGGCTTTCGTGGGGCCTCTGACTATTTGCATTCTCCAATGTCTATTTTTAAAAGTACAATCTGAATTGTCTCAGCTTAATGGAAAGGCTCCAATCTGACCAATTATGGTTGAGAAAGTTGCCAAGAGACAAGGAAGAAGCAGACCAGCTTCTCTCATCTATATTTGAAAGACACAGTGAAAATAGTATAATATGATACACTCCACTTCCCAAAGCCTTTCAAAGACAAGAGGGGCAAATCAAACCAGAGAAGGCTGAACTACTAGGCACTGGCAAATTCACTTGATTTGTGCCAAGCTGATGTCACAGTAGGGTGATTACAGAGTGCTTTATTGGCCCTTTGCATAACCATCAAAACTGCCATCTACTGTGTCTGGGCCATTGGTTAGGTCTTTTCTTAAATTAAATCATTTAGGGCCCAGCACCGTGGCCTAGCGGCTAAAGTCCTCGCCTTGAACACGCCAGCATCCCATATCGGCGCTGGTTCTAATCCCGGCAGCTCCACTTCCCATCCAGCTCCCTGCTTGTGGCCTGGGAAAGCAGCCAAGGATGGCCCAAAGCTTTGGGACCCTGCACCCGTGTGGGGTACCCAGAAGAACTTCCTGGCTCCTGGCTTTGGATTGGCATAGCATCGGCCATTGCGCTCACTTGAGGAGTGAATCATCGGACAGAAGATCTCCTCTCTGTCTCTTCTCCTCTCTGTATATCCGCCTTTCCAATAAACAAATAAATCTAAAAAAAAAAAATTACATCATTTAATCTTGACAGTAACCCTACAAATATTAATGTTTCATATTTGCAGATGGAGACAGTAGTAGTTTGCTATAGCAGCAATAGCAAGTTAGCACAGACATGGGGCAGTTAACAGCAGAAATGGACAGTGTTACAGATTCAGAGGCTGCAAGCCCAACATGCAGGTATGGGCAGGTATGGCATGGCCTAAGGACTCTCTTTGGCTTGTAGATGATTTGCTTCTCATGCTGGCTTCCCTCTGTGCAGGTCATTTCTGGAGTCTTTTCTTGTGTTCCAATTCTTATAACCAATCAGAATGGATGTTTTAACTTAGTTGTCTCTTAAAAAGCCCTGTCTCTAAATGCAGTCACATGTCAAGGTCCTAGGGTCAGTGTTTCAAAACATGAATTGGAGGAGGTAGGAGACGCAGTTCAGTCCATAACTGGGACAATGAGGCTTGAAGAAGAGAGATGAATCGATGGCAGAATAGGGATCTCATTACAATGCGTGATTATAGGGCACTGAACCCCCCAAGTGTAGTGGAGCTAAGGGTACATTGGGCAGGTCAAAGATCTTGGATTTGAGCCTGACTCTGCCCACCACCATTAGCTGACAACATATCCTGGCACTGGGGCCTAATCCCCAGGGACCCTGTTTTCTCATCGATGAAATATGGGGCTCAGCATAGATGATCATCAGCATCCTTTCCAGAGTAGCAGTCTTTAGTTACAGCTTTGCGGTCCCATTACTCTAGGGCCATCTGCTGCCTTCTCTGGACTTCAGAATACACGGTTAGTCATAATGATGAGCTCTAGGGTACTCAGGCCACAAACTCATCAGCTTCCCAAGTATCACAGTACTTCTACCAGGAAAATACAATCTTCCTGGCAAGTGCACACTTTGCCACAGCACACACCATGACATAGGTCCTGAGGTACATCGAGGCAAAGGTAAGGCATTGCTTGTCAAGCATCTCTAGAGATGAAAACAGCAACACTTGCTCTCCCTGCTGTTCTGCCTTCTCATGACTCAGAATCCCGGGATTCTCAGCAAAAACAGAACATGGAGAGCTGACTGCACATAAATTAGGAAATCCTACTTATGGGTGTTGACTGTTAAGGTCCCAGGACTTGGAAGACGGGAAAAAATCTTATCCTAACTACTTAAGGACCTTTCATCTAGCACTGGAGCAAATTCATGAGCCTCACCTGTAGGCCATATTGTCAGGCAGAGGGGAAAATCATCCCGGGGTGCTGGCAAGCTTACCAGATGAAAGAAAGAGCATGGCTATGGGGGCTAGGGATGGGCAAGAGAAAGGCTCAAGGGATGGCTCACACACCAGGATCCAGCTCTGAGGAGGGGCCAGAACTGTTGGCAGAACAAAAACCAGAAAGGGTTGAGGTGAAGAAATAGACCTGTGACCAATTCTCTAACCCTCCTCATTTCAGATCAAAGCCACATAAGCCAGGACACAGTATTTGTAAGAAACATTTGGAATCTGAGTCCCTTGGCAAGCCTTCCTACCACTGCCTGGCTTCCTGTGAGAGAGATGCAGTGAATACAACACTGGTGTAGTTTTATTGGTCCAAAGGCTTCCCATTGTGCCACTCACAGCATACCCAAGTCACCAACACTCCAAAAATATCCTGTATACTGATCTATGGTGGATTTGAACTCAGATCTCCTGACTCCAAAGCTTTCCCCTGTATTACATATCTCTGAATAATATTTCCCCCAAAGGGGGGAGGAAGGAGTGTTCTTCTTTTGAAAACAAAAGAAAGGAAAGAAAAAAGTTCCTGGATTTTGGAGGCAAGACTGCTGCTGCCCATTTGTCACGGTTGACACTCTGTTCTTCATAAACAAGGGACAACAGAGTCAAAGGGAAAGGTCGCACAGCACCCCACAAAGTGAACACAGCGCTTTTTAGTAGTGGGCAGAGACAAGGGCAAAAAAAAAAAAAAACAACAAAAAACGGAAAAGGCAGCATCAAAATAGCATATGAGAAATACAGAGGACAACTTTCCCATTATTCTAAATTTGGAAAGATTACAGATGTTACCACAGACACGACCACGAGGGCCATTGTGTCCAACTTGGCCAACAGTGTGTTACAGGAGCTAGGGCAGGGTCACATCTGGCCCCTACAAGAAGCAAAATCAGCAAAGGCAGGGTCCCACCCAAGAAATCCTTAGCCAGATCTCAGACAACCCCACACTGGGTAGCATTCTAACAGAAATGCACAATCAAGGCCTCCCTCTTGGTGGAGTCTCCAATGCCATTGCCATGATTTGATGATAGAGCTGATGTGTTTTCTAAAAATATGCCCCTCGTGTATGTTCAGTCAGTTACTATTACAAACTACAAGACATAACAAAACTATTAGCATCACATGGTTGGCAACACTCACTCCTGGTCTCTGTTCCCCTCCCTCCCTACACACACACACACACACACACACACACACACACACACACACACACACACACACACACACACAATGTCTCCTTATTTGAATCAGAAAGCATCTTTCTGAGTGTAGACTGAATGGTTCCTATTGTTTCCATTCTACACAAATTCACAGTTTCTGTGATGTTCCTGATCTCATAAAAGTACTTAAAGGCAGGGTAAATATCTGCCCTAGTGATTAAGATATCCCATCCCATATCAAAGTGCCTGACTCCAATTTCTTTGTTTGTCTGTTTATTTTTGTTAATTGGAAAGGCAGAGTTACAGAAAGAGAGAGGTCTTCCATCTGCTGGTTCATTCCCTAAACGACCGACCGCAATGGCCAGAGCTGAGCTGATCCAAAGTCAGGAGCCAGGAGCCTCCCTGGGTCTCCCATGAAAGCTCACGGCCAGCCTACACTGCTTTCCCAGAGTATAAACTGAGAGCTGGATCACAAGTGGAACATGTGGGGTACAACCTGGCATCCATATGGAAAGCTGGTGTCACAAGCAGAGGATTAACCTGCCACTTGTGCCAGCTCCTGACTCCAGCTTCCTGCTAGCCGGAACCTTGAGAGGCAGTAGTGATGGATTAGATAATTAGTTCTGTCACACACATGGGAGACCTGGATTGCATTCCCAGCTCTTGCCTTTGGCTTTGTTCAGCCCTGGCCATTACAGGCATCTGAGAAATAAATTGGTGGAAAAAATTGTTCTCTGTTCTCTTTGTATCTCAATTAATTATTTTTAAAAACCTATAAATAACAACGAAATACATGAATCCAAAACTTCTTACTTCATAATTTATGCTACTTCCAAGATACCAGCCATACTGCTCAAGACACTTTGATTAATGCAGTAATTACTATTGTGTCATGTTTATTGCTCGCCACGGCTGAGGAACTTCAGGGATCTGAGTGAGACACGGCACCTTCATGTGGGCACATCAACTCTGTCAGGCACATATGAGTCAGGCAAATATGAAAGAGTCCACTTTCTCAGCCAGCCACGTCACATGGTGACTTATAAACACCAAAGTCATCACCCCATTCTAGGCTTTAGATATCCTGGAGTGATAAAGGAAGAGAGGAAGACTTACTTGGTAGGCTACAACCTCTTAGATGCTGTAAATTAGCAGACCATAGCACTGGATGTCTCTCTGTCCCCAGAACAGAAGGTTAAGCTTGAGTGTAGAAGCCAGAGCAGGCCAGGGCTGTACAGTAGCAAAACACGTTGGCTGAGGGGAAGGGAGTAGCAGTTACACAGAACTGAAAGAACTAAGCAAAGAACATCACAGTTACTGCCTTATACCCTCTGGACTGTCTCAAGTGGCTCAGGACAGTCCTTCCACTCTATGGAATAAACTCTCCATCCCCTCATTCCATTAAGAAAAGTCAAAAGATCTCATTGTCTTAAGACAAATTCTTCAATGAATTTGGAGTTCAAATGAATTCATTCCTAGATAATAGATAACAAGTCACTTTCTGATCTGATGTCTACATTTTCAACATGTAACATGGATTGGTTGCACTAGAAATTGTGTTATGACAGGTGTTTGAAGCAGCAGTTAAGTCTATAATGGAGTAGGTTTGAGACCCTCCTCCGCATCTGATCTAGCCTCCTGATAAGGCACATTTTGGGAAGCAGCAGGTGATGGCTCAAGGAGTTAAGTCCCTGGCACCCTTACAGGAGATCCAAATTTAGTTCTTGGCCTCTGGCTTTGGACTCAGCTGGGCTCAGCCTGGGCTACTGAAGGTGTTTGAGGAGTGACCCAGCAGATGCAAGATCTCCCTCCCATCCTCTTTCAAAATAATAAAAGAAGTGGAAATTAGTTTTAAAATTTATTAGTTGCCTATTCCTGTATAGAACTGCACCAAAATAAGTGGACTAAAATAACAACCACAGTATCTCAAGAGCATCCTAGGGGGAGAGAGCAGAACTCCATTGATGGTGGTCTCTGGGGGTGTTTTGTGGTCAGTGTCTTTTTTTGAGTTGTGGTGAGTTGTGATGATGGGCAGCCTTGAGATGCCTTGTCAGACAGCAGGTTCTTCACATATCTTTTTAAAAGTGCAGTCATTTCCCAGGCTTTCTTGATAAATCACTTCCACTCAGTGGCTTCAAACAATAGAAATTTATTCTCTCAGAGCTCTGGAGGGTAGGAGTCTGAAAATGAGCTGTTGGTACAGCCAGGTTCCTCTTTAAGGGAAGCACCTCTCTGCCAACTTCTCAGCGTCTGGTGCTACTCTACGCACACAAAGTTCAGGCATAACACAGTCAACGCAGCATCATTATAATGGCAAATCTACAAGCAATTTAATTTGTAATATGAAAATGGTTACAAATGCCAATATAGCTACACAACAAAGTAACCACTGAAATTATATTTGAGGTTTACAGTAAGGCAGAAACTTACATACCCATCTTAAGTAAAACATACCATAAATCTTACAAATATGTTTTAAGATGAGAAGAAAATAAATCTCTAGGCTATGCATAAATGAAAGAAAACCGGAAGAAACCTCATCAAAACACTAGTTCTGTTATTTAAATGGCATATTCTGGGTAAATCTAGCATAGCATCAATTCTGCAAGATTCTGTTAGCCAAACTACCACAAACTTTGTTCAGATCTGAGACAAGGGGTTTTATCAGTGGGAGGGGTCAGGGAACTGTGGCCATCCTCAGTCTATCATTGTTAAGTCAGTCCCAATTTTTCCATGCATATTATTATAAGTAGGGGCATGTCAAATGTGTTTAAAATGATTTTAAGAGAACACTTAATATAAACTCTGATAACTCAAAAAATTACCAAGAATAGCAAACTTTACTTGTTGCCCTCGAAGCTTCTTCTCCAGCTATACACACACACATACTCCAGTGGCAACGTCCCCTTGTCCCCAATCTTCCTCTCAATTTTTTGGTCAAAGAGTATGAACTAAAAACTATAATGAACCTTTACTGCAGCTTGTGGTAGACACCATTTTAGATTCTTTCAAAGAGGATTCTGTTCATTCCTCTTTCCCATTTCCTGCCTGTCTTGCCTGAATGAGGCACAGCTGCTCTGTAGGGTGACCAACCCAGGCTAAGGGAGAGGCTATGGCAAGCAGGCTCATGGGCTGCCAGCCTGTCTCCTGCCCATGGGGCCCATTGGTGATCAATATGTAAGGGCTCATGGGGGCCGAGATGGTTACACTGATTCTTACACGTCTTTCTCAAATGGACTGGAGTCTCATCAAACTGGTGTTTAGATCTCATAAAAAAGGATCCACCCTTGGATCCTCCCCTCATGTGATCATGAAGCTGAACTCTTGTTTTTCATGGGACAGACGGCTAATTAATCCTTCTGGGAATAAATATTAAGCTCTTAACCACAAACAATATGACCGCCTACAATTTGTGAGGGCCAATGTGCTCGAGATGGTAGTTTGGTCTGAGCAAAGTCCACTGCATAAGACTAGAAAGTCTGTAGACACCCTGCCTGAGGTCAGAAGACCTGAGCTGGGATTTCTCAGAATCTCTTGGTAATTCAGGGTCCCAGACCCCAGTGGAGGAGGAGTAAAGCAATAGGGATATGGACACTCTTGGATATGAATCATTTTCTCATACCTCATTCTCTTCTCATCCCTTCCTCATCTTTATCTCTTTTCCTTCTGCCAAGGAATATAAATATGGATACAATATGCCTTGTTATCTCATAAAATGAATATGTTGAATATTTCAGAACTCAATGCTATTTTTAAACAATAAATATTCTAGTGTGTTCACACACACAAGCCACACCCACAATCCATGCACATGTATACATTTATCATACAATATGAAACACTACAATAGAGAGATATGAGAGCAAAAGAAGGAAATGGCCAGTCCAGGCAGGTCATGAAAGGCTGATTAGGGAGCAATTTTATTCTGGTCTCCAAGAGAAAACAGGGAGCTTCTTTAAAAGATGGGGGCAGGGAACAAGGCTAACATGCACATAGATGTTCAGGGACCAAACAACAAGGTTCCACTTGGGTTCAGTGTGGCCACATAATAGACACATGCGCCAAACCAGCAGGAGTTAAAGCAAGAAAAAGAGGGAGAACCAGGGTCCTGGATGACCTTCTGTGCCCCATAAATTAACACTATTGATCTGAATAGTCTAGGCAAAGGAGTGAAATGGATCCATTTTGGTTTTGGAAGACAGAGTCTGAAGGCAGCAGGAAAGATGGACAGGATGAGGATGGCAAGAGGAACACCCAACACAAAAGTCCTTGACTGGTCCTGATGAAGGCTAAAGTCTGAAATCTAGAAGGGGTGGTACAGAAAAAGGAGGAGGAAGGCCTACCTGAGAAATTCAGAAGATGACACAGGCAGAAATAGGCTAGAAACCACATGGGGTAAAGAGGTTCTTCTGCTGATGTTTAAGTCCTTTCTTCGAAGAACTAAAAATACAGATGACCAAGGCAGAATACAGTAAGGTTGTGCGGAGGCAGACAAAGGGTCTGAGGGACGGCCAACTGATGGCATCCATCAGGACAACAGATGAAAACTCACCATTTGTCCAGGTCTGACGCTCCAGCTTTCCTTCACCAAATTCCATACTGAAATCCTTATGTGTATTTTATTACTCTCCCATGAGCAAAAGCGAAATCTTCATAAACTTCTCTAGAATGTGGCAGATGATTGCAAACCTCTAACGGTCCACTGGTGCTGTGGGTAACAGCAAGAAAATCATCTTCATGTTAAATATGTCTTCCCTCCCCTTACATCATCACAGACCTGGCTGAGATCATTTCGATTAGGATTTTACTCCTCCCCTCATCCCTCCACTGCTGGACTGTACAAGCAAACACTTCCATATGGTGCAATGTTTATATTAAAAATGGGAAAATGTAGAAGCTTTTGGTGAATCTTATCTAAGAAGCAATACATTTACAAATCCTGAGCAGCTGCAACAAAATATTGGTCTGTAATAGATTTGGGATGAAGTGTTTTGCAACAGGAGTAGAAAAATGGGGGCAATTTGTTAATTACTGCTGTTTGGAGATCTGGGGTCGCTTCATTTGGGCCTTCAGTGACTATGACCTTAGACTGACATACTGAATTTCTTCTGTTCCATCTGTAAAGTGGGTTTAACAATTTTGCTTATTCATGGGATTTTGCAAGGATAAGATTCACTGATTCAAGTAAATAGCCTAGACTAGTACTCATCACTTAGTTGGTCCACAGCAAATGTTTGCTCTTTCCCTTATCACCTGCCAACCATGGGTTATGCCACAGGGAAGGGAACTAAGATGAAGATGGAGTGGGAAGGAAAAACGACTGCAAAATGGTACTGATTATGGAATTTCTGAGGCCTTTCCTACAGAAGAATGCCCAGTGCCCTTTTGGGAGCCATAAAAGCAATACAGCAGTGGTTTTCAAAAAGGTCTGCAGAGCCAATGGACAGAGTACACGAAGCTCATGGAAACAGGAACTTCCTGACATATTTTTTGGAGAATCATTCCCTTTCCACAGAAGAGAGCAGGAGGATAAAAGGCAGTAATTTAAAAAGAAAAAAAAAAACTGGAGGGAACTATTTAACATGCAAAACTATCCCATGTCTGTGAAATCAGTCCACAGAATTTTATTCTATTGACTCATTATTACTTTGGACAAGCTGCCAATATTTGTTTTAGTTTCCTAGTCCCCAAAAGCAGAAGAATCTGATTAACATCTTCTACTTATCTAGCCTTACATTTACAAAAGCACTTGGATGCCTTTCTAATTTAACATCGATAAAAAATCAGGCAAAGATAACATTATCAGACTTATTTTTGTAAATTCATTTTTAAATTCCTTTTTCCACAAAATGTTTATTTTGTTTGTTTGTTTGTGTGCTTTAAACTTCCCAAATGCCCACGGTAGCCAGGATTTGGCCAAGGTCAAATCAGGATCCAAGAACACATTCCAGGTGTCCCTTGTGGGTGCCAAATATCCAACCCCTTGAGCCATCACCTGCGCCTCCCAGGGGGCTGCATCAGTAGCAGGCCGGACTGTAAGCAGAGCTGGGACCCGTAGTGTGTTTATCACCATACCAAACGTCCATATTACCCCTATTTTTCAAAAGTAAGTTGTGTGTATGTGCTGTGTGCCCTATACTATAACAAATATTCTATTAAGACTATCTGCTTCCACTTTCCTGACCAACCTGGTACTGGTATAATCAAGGCTAAAAAAGAGAGAAATTTAACAACTCTCCTATGGTAACTTAATCAGTAAAGAGCAGAGCCAGTACTTGAACTCACACTGCCCTGACTTCAAAGCCCACTCTCCTAGCCCGTAACCGCCACATTGCACTGTTGGAGGATAATCAGACACATGTTCTTTCCTAGTTTGGCAATGATCTGGTTTGAACTCAGCCTAATTATTTACAGTCACGTAAACAACCATTGTGACATTATACAGAAATATTAAACTTTTTGATCTTTATTTCCAAATTATGTTGCTAGAATAGCCCAATGCAGATGAACATTTCTATGTACATGTTGCCCTCCAAGGTTATGAGACTCTGTGCAAGATCAGTAACTAACTGAATAGTCTCCAAATACCCTGAACACTCATACTTGGTGATGGGCTTAGAATCTGTTTCTTGTTTACTTGTAATACAGCTTAATAACAGTAGGCAAGAAAATGTAAGCATAACTTGAGTGGGGAACAGCTACTAATCTTTTCAAATAACTCAATAATATACAGGACAAAAATCCGTCCATAAAAATGTTTTTTTTAAATTTTTTTTTTTATTTCACAAGCATTAAGGAAAAAATCTTGCTCCATATCCATCCTATTCATTTGCAAACAGTTCCTGTTGAAAGTCTTCAGATTTTACGTTTTTTCCATTCTGGTTCATTCTTTGCTTCCTCGTCATCAGATTCAACTTGAGCAAACATGGTTTTGGGCTGAGTCCTAAGAGAAAATGTTAAAGAAGAAGAAGAAAAATTTTAGTCTGCTATGTTTGTTATGTTAGACTTTGCTTCTTTCACTGAGTGGGAGAAAAAAAACCTGAAAAACCGATTACATTTAGATTTTTAAATATAAACCTTTAAACTGCTGGCAAAGAAAAAGGAAAGTGGGTATATTATTATATTCAGAAAAATAGTCAAATATTCTTTTAAGGTTTTCCTTCTGCAGCAGTTCTCATCTTAAAATGGAAATGCACCAAATCTGGGGGAACCTCACTCACACACACACACTCACCATCTTCTACCTCATTTTCAAAGACTAATTATGGTCACCAGGCAAGACTCAGCAGGATCTTTACAAATGATTCTCTGGGTTGCTCCTGGATTATGGCACAGACAGGAGTGTTGGAGTTAACAGGTTACTCATAGAATTAGTTCAAAATGATAGCTACTATATATAGCAATTTGAGGCAGAAAACAAAACAAAACAAAAACAAAAACATGACCTCCCCTCCACCTCCAAACTCGGAACAATGCATGGAAACCCAAGCACTGCGGAAGACATCACTGCTACTGGCAATCACATTGTTACACCAACGTCACTGCCAGAGGCCACCGAGCACGCCAGGAGCCTTTGCAGGAGGGTTTTCTATGACTTGGACACACACACCTGGTTCAAAGGCATTCCTCACCACACCACCCACGTAAGAAAAAATTCCAAGGAAAATAAAATAAGCCCTTTTTTGTCAAACTACTGCTGATTTCCTTTTAAAAGCAGCTATATCACATCATAAAGATATATTAAAACATTATGTTTTTAGCTTACATTTATATTTAAATATAAAAATTTGGGGGCTTATATCTTCATTTCAACTCATTGTATGAGGGTATCTCCAGAATGCTGTAAAAATAATGACAATTCCTTTTATTTGCCAAGTGAAACTAAGGCTGAAACTTTACATTATCTGTATTTCTTTGTTATCTTGGGGAAGAAGGTGAAATGACCCACAATTTATGCTGATGTTCTCTCACTAGAGTCATGTTTGAGAATTCCCAATGCATGGTTTCGCCCATTCTCTCAAACAACAATACAGGGCCCAAGCTGTCCCCAAATACAATGTAACTGGTTAAACTTGCTGTCACCTCAAAGCAGTGTCGGGGCATCCACACACAGGTCACAGCTCTGACATTTCAAAAAGCAGTTGTGGATTTTCATGAGCCACAAGTTGCTGAATCACTAGAAGCAGGACCACTGGGCTTTCTCATGCGCTACAGCAAGGCAATTACTGGTGCTTGTCACATACTTCATTTTCTGCCAAAGACACTGACCAGTTAGGTACAGACAAACCCTTACAGGAACAAGTATGTTTGGTTTAAAAATATCCTTTGAATTAGGTGTTTGATACCTAGCAAGGAAAAAAGGTTCTCCAAAGATATATAACGATGTTTCACAGGATGCCAGCTAAATTTTAGCTGTAATGAGATTTAAGTACCAATAAAGTACAATATCACTTTCTAAGATCAAAACAAAACAATGATGGCAGATCACAGGAAGAAAACTGAGAGCTTTAAGAGGATATCACATTCCATCAACTTCCAAAAGCAGTTAGTTCCATAAGGGTAATGGTGCACAATAAGGAATACTGAATTAACAGAAGCACTTAATGTCCGGTAGAAAGAGAACTACAGAGAGGCCTGAGGGGACATTTTAGATATGTTCCCTCATGGAATGAAAATGTTCTAAACTCCTGATTAGAAGGGATGACCACAGAGGTGGTATATGTGTGCTTGACAGAATTTAAAATGAGTACACATTCTACTTCATTGTATGGAAACTGTATTTTAATAAAGTTGATTTGTAAAGGTCAAAGCAAAGCAAATGAGTAGAAGGTCAAGAACTAAAGAATGTAAAGGTATGTATCCAAGCACAAATTTTGGCACTTAATTTCCTTAGCAGCCATTACAAAAAAGAAAAATGCAAAAACCGCAAGTTTTCCAAAGGAAATACTTTCCCCCAACCCTTTAGTCACTGACCTTGATAAATTTATGAAGTAAATGCTTACATTACAATCATGTAGCCACAACATTTTCTTGTCCTTATCAGGAATTTAAATTTGGTGGATTTGGGCTTGGGTGATAAGGATTCTTTTTTTTTAAATTCCATACTTTATGTTAATCTTCATTTCTGGATTATTCACAATGTTGGCAGCAAAGTGGCCATGTTATATGTATATAATATCAAATCATGAGCTAACATTCAACTTGCCATAGTCCCCCCTTCCCCACACTACTAAATCAAGGCACAAACCAGTGTCCAAATTTGTCCAGGGTGTGTTTGCCATTTCTCCTTTCATTGTGATGGCCAGGTAAGGAATACATAAGTGTAGAAGCTAGGATCCTACTAATCCATAGTGTTGGTCAAAGTACATATCCACATGCAAAGGAGCAGAACCATTATGTAATATATGTAATCCTTATGTAATATATGTAACCTTTATGTAACATACAAAAATCAAAATGAATCAAAGACTCAATATCAATATGAAGACCATAAATCTCATAGAAGGAAACACAGGGAAGAGCATTATGACATAACACGATACCTTGAGTATGATGCCAAAGACAAAATGAGAAAATAAATAAACTGGACTACACCCAAATTTAAAACTTTCGTGGAGGGAAGGACACAAAACACGGAGTTAAAAAATCTATGGAATGAAACAAAATATTTATAAATCATAAATCTGGATAAGGATTAATATCTTCTAATATTAAAAACTCCTACAACAAAAACCCACACAACTCCATTTAAAAATGAATAAAATATATCAAGATATTTCTCCAAAGATATAGAAAAGTTTAATGAGTCCAAGAAAAGGTTCAGCATCACTATGCGAATGAAAAGCTAGACCATAATAAGATGCCATCTTACACTCATTAGAATGGCTACAATAAGAATGACCAGAAAATACTTGTGGCCAGGACGTGGAGAAACTAGAAACATTTCACACACTTGATGGGAATGTAAAATGGCACAGCTATGATGGAAAACAGTATTGCCATCTTCAAAAAATTATCAAATGGAATTACCATATCATGCACCAATTGTACTTCTGGGTATATATTGCAAAAGAACTGAAATCTCAATGTTGAGGAGATATTTGTACATCCAAATTCATGGTAGCATTACAATGCTTAGTGGATAAAAAGAACATAAGTTCTTTCTAATTGATACAAGGAAACGCAAAATGGGGATAAACATAAGTGGAATAATAATCAGCCTAAAAAGGAGAATTTTGAAAGCTGCTTTCCCAAAGCTGAACCTTGAGAACCCTATGCTTAGTGAAAACAAATCAGTCACAAAAAGTAAACACCACTTATAGGAGGTAATTACAATGGTCAAGCTCACAGAGACAGAGACAAATGGTGGTAGCCAGGCAATGAGTAGAAGGGGCAACAGGGAGTTGTTTAATGGGGTGTACAGCTTATAGTTTTGCAAGATGAAGAGATCTGAAGATTGGCTACCCAACAATATGAACGCACCTAAGACCACTGAACTGTACACAAAAGATGGCATAGGAGTAAATTTCAAGTCATTTGTATTTCACTAAACAGGTTTAAGTTTGTTTTGAAAAGAAAAGAGGAAGAAAGGAAAAGAAAAGAAATATTGAAATTAAACAACTAGTCTCTTTGGCTTAGAGTAAGGAATAACTATTCCTCTTCCATAATAACAAGGAGGCAATCTGGACAGGGCCTGGGCCTCCAAACTAGGGCTGTCTGTAGGACAAGGCCAGACTTTGTTTCCAGCTGTATATTTCCAGAAAAATAAAAAGGCTATTAAACACAAACACAAATTTTATTACATTCAACAGATACACTCAATTGCTATAAAATTTTCTATAACTCCTTCGCTCATCAGTGCTGTGGAGGACCACACTGAGCACCACCTGCAGAAAGCTCCATTCTCCTCTTTCCACCTATTTCTCTCTCTCTCTCTCTCTGGCTTGCAGATAGACAAATGAATCCTGAAAAGTAAGGAAAGGAAAAGAGGTTGCCTGCTGTGGCACAGCACATTAACCACTGCCTGTGATACTGACATCCCATGTGAGTGCTGCTTTGAGTCCTGACTGTCACTTGTGATCCAGCTCCCTGTTAATGCCTCTGGGAAAGCAGCAGAAGACGGTCCCAAGTGCTTGGGCCCCTGCATCCATGTAAGAGACCTGGATGGAGTTCCCAGTTTCTGGCTTTCTTCCAGAGCAGCCTTGACTTTTGCAGCCATTTGGGGAATGAACCTACAGATAAAAGACTCTTTCACTCTTACTCCAGTTCTAGCTCTCTGTGTAACTCTGCCTTTCAAATAGACAGATATGCAGATCATTTATTTTACAAAGCGAGCACCAACCCTTCTGACTACAGCTCAGGAAAGACAAGAGAGAAATAGGGCTCTGACAGAAAGACTGTGGAGCAAGAATCTGGCTTCTCAACACAAACATTTGCATGATGAATTTCTGCCAACTGCGGGGAAACACTTCTCAGTGTGGTAAAGCTGGTCCCTGCATGCTTGATGCTTCTAGAACAACACTGAAGGGGGATTATGGGGTTGTGCGTTCAAGTCCCTCTGGTAAGGAGCGCTCTTTAACTCTTGGGAGTTAGACACGAAGTCATTAACTCAAGTAGATACCTAATGACAGGTTTTTTTTTATCTTGTCCAAAACAAAAGCCTATATAGGGACTGACAGAAAAGAAAACAATGCAAGGAGAGCATTCCATTGGGCCAGATAACCCATCACCACGGTGCACAACAGCTTGAGCCTTGCTGCAGAATCACTAAGGGATCCTGAGTGAAGTGATCTTTCCTCAAACTGGGTTATGGTCCATACATTCCCCTTTTTCTAAGTCGCTCATTTAAAACCTTCCACTTTGATTAACTCATTTATAGAATAGTAAAGACTTTTTTCATTCAACACTCTATATAAGGGATCTTCAATAAATTCAGAGGAAATATGCACTACAAAAAATCATGCATGAGTTTCAAATTATTTTTTGCATCAGAATAAATTTATCTTTTAATTTCCAATTCCATGAACTTTAGGGAGTACACTCATTTGTAAATGTGTTCACTAGAACACATTTACTGTCAACTTTTTGCTTAAAGATTTGTTTTATATTGGAAAAAGCAGGTTTACAGAGAGAAGGAGATAGATAGAAAGATCTTCCATGTGTTGGTTCACTCCCTAAGTGGCAATGGTGGTTGTAGCCAAGCTGATCCAAAGCCAGGAGCCAGGAGCTTCTTTTGGAACTCCCTTGTGGGTGCAGGATACCACAACTGTGGGCCATCCTCTACTGTATTCCCAGGCCACAAACAGGGAGCTGGATGGGAAGTAGAGCATCTGGGATGGAATAGGCACCCATATGGAATCCTGGCACATGCAAAGCAAGGGTTTAGCCACTAGGCTGTTGTACCAGGCCCATTGCCAGCTATTAAAATAACCAATCAGAGGAAACCTAAAAATAAAAAGCCTTTTGTTTTATTTTATCTCAGCTTCAGTACACTCTGAATTTGCTAATATTTACCATAATTTTATAGAACAATTACAAAGATTTAAACAAATGTCGTTCTCAAATCCACAATTCTAAACATTTGATATTTTGTGCTGATTAATCTTTCCAGATATCTTTTTAGAAAACTAATTCTCAGGCCTGGTGCAATAGCCTAGTGGCATCAGCAAGGAGTCCATATGGGCTCTGGCTAGTATCTCAGCTGTTCCTCTTCCCATCTTATTTCTATGCTGATTGTGGTCTGGGAAAGCAGAGGAGGATGGCCCAAAGCCTTGGGATCCTGCACCCATGAGGGAGACCTGGAAGAAGCTCCTGGCTTCGGATCAGCCTGGTACTGGCTGTTGTGGCCACTTGGGGAATGAGCCAGTAGACACAAGTCCTTTCTCTCTCTGTATCTCTTTTCTCTGTAAATCTGCCTTTCCCATTAAAAATAAAATAAATCTTAAAAAAAAAATAACTAAACTAAATCTCAAAGATATTTGAGACAAGGGCCAGCATTGTGGAGCAAGAAGTTAAGATGCCACCAGTAATATTAGCATCCCATACTGGAACACCAGTTTTGAGTCCAAGCTGCTCTGCTTCTGATCCAGCTTCCTGCTTATGTGCCTGAGAAGGCTGCAGCAGATGGCTGGATGCAACTCTGGGCTCTTGTCTTTGGCCTGGCCCAGTCCTGGCTGTTGTGGCCAGAGAGTGAATCAAAAGATGGAAAATTCCTCTCTCTTACTTTCTTTCTCTGTCACGCTTTCAAATAAATAAATCTACTTATTTGTGGGCCTGGTGTGATAGTGTAGTGGCTAAAGTCTTTGTCTTGAACATGCCAAGATCCTATATGGGTGCCTGTTCTAATCCCAGCAGCTCCACTTCCCATCCAGCTCCCTGCTTGTGGCCTGGGAAAACAGTCAAGGACAGCCCAAGGCTTTGGGACCCTGCATCCATGTGAGAGACCCAGAAGAAGCTCAAGGATCCTGGCTTCGGACTGGCTCAGCTCCAGCCACTGCAGCTACTTGGGGAGTGAACCATCGGATGGAAGATCTTGCTCTCTGTCTCTCATCCTCTCTGTAAATAAATAAATAAATCTATCTTTAAAAAAATAACTATTAGAGACAAATAACAAAGGAGATCTTTTCTAGAATCTGTGTGCTATGGAAAAATGCCAGAACCCAAGTCCATTTTCAGTGCTTCTACATGAAGGAAATCTTAGCATAGAAACAAGACAACAAGACAAGGTTCGCCTGTGGTTTCCTCCAAGTGCATTTTGGGGTGCATTTGTTTTCATGAGCCATTCTAGGTATGAGTATTTCTGCTCGTGTCTCTCATCTGACTAAGCTCCAGACTCTGCCTTCTGTACTGCTCTAACGCTCATGCCAGAGTGAAATCATCAAAATGTTTTCAGCTGCAATGGAAAGTCCACACATTTTCTTTCATTATGAGTGTTCTGATATGATTCATTCAAAAAGCATAAAGCAAAAAGTGTCCTGGGCACAAGGGGAAATCACTGGTTTTACTTAATCATCACTGTGTAAGTCTAAACCACAAGCTTTTTTGGCTCAGGGCCCATTGTTTATTATGAAGGAAAACCTCAAAGCCAAAGTCAATTATAGCCATGACTTGACAATCTGACACACTTATTAACCCCATTAGAATGAATACGGCTCAGATGACCTCTGACCCAGTCATCACAATTGCAGAATTATTAACATCAAATAAAAGCCTTAACTGAAAGATTCCTCTTGAAGTGATTCTTTCTAGGGAATAGCCAATCAAAGACTTAAAAAAAATACCGGGACACATAAGATGAGAGACAACAAGATTTTTCTAGATAAAGTATTTTCTATTTTTGTTAGGATACAAATACAAAATATTTTAAAAATAAACTCAGATCCCTTAATAGGGCACATTTATACACAATGCTGTGTGTGAAGAGTTCAAAGACTGTGAGGATGGTAAGGAACATAAGTGGAAATTGTGGAAACAGAGAAAGGGAAGGAAGGAAATAAAAATGGAAAGAACATAAAAAATAAATAGTAAAAAATTAAAATATATATAATAATAATAATAATAAAGGCCATCAGCTGCCTTTTGAAAACCCCTTTATATCTTTTTCCATCAAATGGTAAGTATTTAGAATAATAAGTCTTTTAAGGACAACAGACCTGAAACAGCCCACTAAAGCCTGGAATCCCATTTATAGAACACACAACTATGTGCTACCATCTCTTTTTTTTAATTTTTTTAAAGATTTATTTATTTATTGGAAAGTCAGATATACAGAGAGTAGGAGAGACAGAGAGATCTTCCGCCCAATGATTCACTCCCCAAGTGAGTGCAATGGCCGATGCTATGACGATCCGAAGCCAGGATCCAAGAACTTGTTCTGGGTATCCCACACGGGTTTAGGGTCCCAAAGCCTTGGGCCGTCCTCAACTGCTTTCCCAAGCCACAAGCAGGGAGCTGGATGGGAAGTGGAGCTGCCGGGATTAGAACCAGCACCCATATGGGATTCTGGAGCATTCAAGGCAAGGACTTTAGCCGCTAGGCCACGCCGCCAGGCCCTCCTGCTATTTCTTTTCAAAATCATCAGCAGAGCTGGGCCCTGGGACAGCCCTACCTACTCCCTTCGCAGGGGATAACTGCATCTGGTGAAACCCAGTGAGATCACAGTATGGCAGAGCTGGAAATGATCCCAGACTTGTGGTCCAGGTCCAGTGCTCC
Organism: Ochotona curzoniae; assembly: GCF_017591425.1. Taxonomy (NCBI): domain Eukaryota; kingdom Metazoa; phylum Chordata; class Mammalia; order Lagomorpha; family Ochotonidae; genus Ochotona; species Ochotona curzoniae. The sequence continues at coordinate 17,141,057 of NW_024465582.1, read as the reverse complement.
CTTTGCTACACCACGCTGGCTTCATATCAACACTTTGAGCATCATAGCCACTCAGTTGTTCTGTCTCTTCCCCTCAATTTGGTAACACTTACTTCCTGGGATGCAGGTATCACTTATCTTAATTGAAAGGACAAAGTGTTGTCTATACGGTTCCCAGTCCAGATCCTCTCCCTGAAGCTGGACCCGTGAAGCTCCCTGAGGGAGCCGCTTGGCTGCATGGAAGGTAGAAATGCAGCTTGCAACAGCTTTCCAAAGGTAGTGTGCACCAGGGGTCAGTAATGTGGCACATAGGCTAAACAACCACCTGTAACACTGGCACCCCATACTGGAGCACCAGTTCACTGTTAATGAGCCTAGGAAAGCAAAGAAGGATGGCCCAGACACTTGGGTCCCTTCCACCCACATGGGAAATGATACAAAATTCAAGGCTCCTGGTTTCAAACTGGACTATATCCACAACCAATTAGAGAATGAAATGGGATGAAAAATCTCTGTTTCTCTGTCTCTGTCAAATGAATAAATAAGTCTTTAAAAACAAATAAAGGGGGGAGAAGAGTGAGAGGAAGGGAGGCGAGCACTGTCAGCTACCCACCTCTCAGAGGAAAAGATGATTACTTTCTTAAGTTTAAAAGTGTCTTTTTAAAGGGGTAAGAAGCTCTTGATTTAGAAGGCAGGGGTTGGAGATGAGTGGCCAGTGGTTGGACAAGAGCTTTTCTTAGGTCCCCACAGGCAGAACATTCCTACAGGGCTGCTCACCATGGAGGGCAGGGACTAGAGCGACCCTGGCCTGCCTAGGGCAGGAGACTCAGAGAAGAGGCTGCCAGGCCTGTGTTTGAGCTCCCGTCCTGCGTGGAGACAGCAGGACCCTCTTCCCACCTTCCTGGACAAGGCACGCTCTAGACAAGGAGGCCGCTTTGCTGCTTGTGGCTGGCTGCCAGCCTCCTTGTCGGGGGCACCTGCTCCCTACCCTCCTATCCTCTAGTGCACAGCTCACCCTCGTCTCCTGCCAGCTTCCTCATGCCAATAGCTTCTGAGTCACCCTGCATGTCCACCTCTGTAGCCACAGGGATGGAGTCTTGAGGAGGCGGGGACTCCACATTCACCTTGCTTGGGGCACTGCTCCTTGGGCCAAATTTAATTATTTGTCCTGCTTTCATCTTTTCCAAATTTTCACTGCTTATTAACCAGTGTGGGAATCAACAACAGTTTTCTCAAAGAGCAGGAGTCCTTGGTCAGAAGTGAATAGAGCAGGGCCAGGTCTGCAGTAGCAGCGTCACCTGTGGCTCGGGCAGGTTTGTCTCGTCCTTTCTCTGTCTCCTGCCTTCTCAACATTCTTACAGTTGCAACTTTTCAGATAACTACTCCAGTTAGTTTATCATGATAAGCAGTGTCCTGCTGGATTCTGAAGCCAATCTGTCTGCACTCAAACCCCAATTCTGCCACCTACTTCCTCTATGGCTTTTGGTTGAGCTGCAGTTTTCAGTTGCCGTGCCCCTAAAACAGGGATGAGAACACCACTTACTTCATAAGACCACTATGAGAATTAAATGGATGTTATGTATGCAATTTAGTCTGGCATAGTATAAATAATACAATAGAAATGTCATTTAAGGGGCATGTGTTTGGTGTAGGAGTTACGCTGGTGAGGGATGCCCCAATCCCATATCAGAGAGATTGGGTTTGAGTTCTTACTCCACATCAGATCCAACTAGCTGCTAATGTGCTTGGGTCCCTGCCAGCCACCTCGGATATTCAGATGGAGTTCCAGGCTCCTGGCTCTGGCCTGCCCAGCACCAGCTACAGCGGGCATCTGAAGAATACAACCAACAGAACAGAAGATAACTGTCTTTCCATCTTTGGTCTGCATTTCCTATAAATAAATAAATAAATAAGACCTTTAAAATGCCACTATTATTACATACCTTGCTTTAGCTATCAGGTCTTCCTCATTTCATGTGAGAGATGCATTTTAACAAAGCTGTGTATGAAATATACATTTGGTAAAATAATTTACATGTTAAACAGAACACAGCAGTCTTCCCTTTTTTTAAAGTCCTGGAGAAAAGCCTTTGTTATGTAAATATTCTTCCAGCACTAGGAATGTATATAACTGGAATAATCTGTAAGCCTGATTTTTTTTAAAGGGGTCATCACTTATGGTTTGTTTTCAATGACTGCTTTTCTATCATTAACAAGGGATAGAAAGCAAAACAAGCATGTGGGGGCACATTTTAAAATGCAGAATCCCAGCTGAGACCCACAGACTGCTCTAGGCAGTCAGGGATGGAATCTAGATATCTGAGTTTTCATCAACACCCCTCTTCCACCTGCCTACTGCTGCACCCAATACACACTTGACTTGATGAAGGCCCTCACAAAAATCACTCTAAAAAACCCTGGTCTCTACACAGAAATATGGCAGACAGTGACAATTAGTCACCTAAATATAACTCTGGAGGGAAAAAAAAGAAGGTATTTTCTCACTGTGGATTTATATCTCTTGCTGACACAAGTAATATATAAACCTTCACTTGCTCAAAGTGACCTCCTCAAACATTACCTACTAACTCAAAATGCTCAACATGTATTAGATAAGACACACACTGAAAATTAAACTGACTGAAGCAGCAGTAACGACAGTTTATCTGGCAGAAAAAATGACCATAGTTGACAGAGCTGTCAGCCTGGCAGGCTGCTGGCTGGGCTCCAGGCTCCCACACACATCTATCCCTGTCTGATGTGTAAGCTAATAGCATTCTGGATCCACATCCTGCCCACTCCCCAGCCAGCTCTGTTCTCCTGGCCCCCAGCAGCATCTTTTAACAAGCCACTGTAACCGAATCTGCCTGTGTGTGGCTGAACAAGAGTCCCCTGTGATCGTGCTGTGTTTGAAACTTACATGGCTATTACATTGCTAGTGCCAGAAAGAGAACTCAAATAAATGCCGAGTGTGCACAGACTCCTCATGATCATGACGAGAGAACACAGGTGAGCAGGTGCCAAGTGCAGGCAAGTAGAACTGTGGCATGTCTAACTGTGCTTTTCTGTGATAAATATGAGATACAGTAAATAAATCTTCATTTCATCACTGACAGAAGGCAATTGCAGTGAAGAAAAACAACCAGACACATATTCTCAATTACAGTGACCTTTAGAATATTAGCTTCCCTTCAAACACTTGGCAGTAACAGTGTATATACTCTAGCAGGTGAACATAGGAGAAACAGCATGGAGAGCCTGTCTAACAAACTGCATGCCACAGAAAGTGCCATGAACTTTGTCAGTTAAGGTGACAAAACTGGGTGGGAGGAAAGAAATGGAAGCAAGCACGGGGTATGAACGTTTAAGAGAAAGCACTTTATCTGAAAAGTTTGGAATGATTAGGAGTCCAGGAAAGTGGTTTTAGCCCTGTTGACTGCAGATTTATAAACTGTAGCCCTTCCTCACAAGAAAGACGAGGATATTACCAGAAAGAAGAGGATATCACAACACCTGTTCTACCTACCTTGCAAAACTACTGTTGAGGTGGTACATCATTCAACAGTAAATATAACTAACTTACCTATAGTACAGAAAAAAAATCTATAGGTAATGGTCATCAATGATTCAAAACAGCATCAACTTCAATTATTTCTTTTTAAATAAAGGTGAAAACTGGGATGCACCAAGCAGCCTCAGAAGCATAAAAAATTCACAGAATATTTGGGAAGGAAAGAAACTAATACATTTCTACTCAACTTCCACTCCATAAAATGACCAGAGTTCGACAGAGTGACAGGTGAAATATAACAATTCTTAGAAAAGAGATAAGTATGACAGCATTCAAAATAGCTTGAAGCTAAATATAGAAAAGAAAAACACTCAAAAAATTTTAGGGAACTATCCCAACACAGGTCAAAGATACAAAACAACCATGGTGGGGGAGAGGGGAACATCAAAGATGCTGAAAGGGATTGCATTAGGAAATTCAGAAACATAATTCATCAGATTCATGATCTAGGTGAGAAATCATAGGATCACTTCCACACAGGTCAAGGAACTCAGTAAAGTTCAGCATCCCTTGAGGATGCACACTCTTCTGGCTTTTGCAGGGGGTTTTCTCCACATAAGATGTTCTTCCTTTTAGCTCTAGTTTGCTCTCATTTCCCTAAAGTCACTTTTGCAGAGGTTCCACCCATACTATCATAGTCCAAATTCTATCGTCTTTCTCCACCTGATTACTGTATGCCCACTAGCCCTGTTATAGTTTCCTTCCAGGCATTGACTACCATTTAACATTTACAGATTTAATTACTGTCTATTAGAATACAGGCTGCAGGGCAATAGTTCAATGGCTAATCCCGGATCCCCTATTGGTGCTGATTCACGTCCCAGATGCTCCATTTCCCATCTAGCTCCCTGTCGATGGCCCAAGGCCCTGAGATCCTGCACCTGAGGGTGACCCAGAGTTCTTGGCTCCTGGCTTTGGATCAGCTCAGCTCAGGAAACTGTAGCCACTTGGAGAGTAAACCAGTAGATGCAAGATCTTTCTCTCTGTAAATCTGCCTTTCCAACAAAACTGAATAAATCTTTAAGAAAAAAAAAAAAAGAGTACAAGCTGCAAAATAATGACTACAGTCCCATATCGTAGAATTTTATCTGATAGTAAGTGTTGAGTAAATCTTTCTTGAATACACAAGTAAGAGATTTTTTTTTATCATCTTCTATGTGTTTTCAAAGTTACTATGCTTTATATGGAAATACCACAGGATTGAATATGAAGCTGTGATATTTGACTCTTTTCACTTATCATAAAGGCAAATTTCATGTGGTTGAATCTTAAAGAAACATTCTTATAAAGATCAAAGTGAGGAACAGATGTGTACTTTCATTGAAATGATTTAGTGTTATTCTAATGCCAGTCAACATAGTTAGATAAAGAATTAGCAGGTATAAGAATTGAAAAGGGGGAGGTAAACTTTGTATTATTTGCCTATTGCCTAATTTTACACCTGTAAACTGAAAAGAAATTAAGTAAAAATTATTCAAAACAAAAGAATAATTAATGGTTGTATACAAAACCAATATACACATATACATAAATAACAAATTTATATAACTGTATGGCATTCCCAAATATAAAGAAGTTATATATCTGGTGGATGAAAAAATGATAGCACAGGAAAATAAAAACAAGTAGAAATAAACTTAAAAGAAAAGCTGAAAGATGTATGTAAACAGAACTATAATAAGAGATATAGTGATGTGACTAAGTAGAAAGATACACCTTGCTCTTAGTTGGAAAGAATTAATATAAAATTCTACCTAAATTATTATACAAGAAATACAATTCCACAAAGAATGGCACCAGTAATTTTTTTTGGAGGGAGATTGTCAGAGAACCTGAAATAAAATCAAAGAGATCTGCAAGCATAAACTGACAGATTCTGATGAGAAGAATGAGTTTGGCAGTTGGGTGGTGCAGCCTGGGGGCACAAGATGCCTTAGCAGTGGCTATAGAGGTAGAGGTACCGCCAGTGTCACCACTCTGGTGCTGGTGCAGCCACCCTCGTTCCCTCTGATCCTTCTCTCTTCACTTGAACCATGGCTGATTAACTGAACGAAGAAGAGAATTCAAGGAATTTGACAAAGCTGGTGATGACATCAACACAACAGGAAAGTTGCAACTGCTGAAGTCACTGACTGGTTCAAAAGCTAACTGTATGATATGATCAACGAAGTAGGTGCTGGCAGTTAACACCACAAATGAATTTTGGCTATTGTGGGTAGAAAAATGAAAGACACAGAAAATGAAGAGGAGATCCACAAGACATTTCAAGTCTTTGACACAGATGGAAATGGTTGCCTCAGCGCAGAAATAGCTCACATTATGACAAATGTATATAAAAAACTAGCAAATAAAGTAGACGAAACGATCAGAGAAGCAGAGATTGATGAAAACTGACAAGGCAACTGTGAAATTCGTACAGAAGAGGAATGCAAAATGAAGGCCTACTTTCAACTCCATTCTCCCTCTAAGAACATCGAATTGATTTTTCTTTTTTACTTACATCTTACAAAAATGATCATATATTCATTCATTTTTCTACATAGCAAAACTGAATGTCAGAAGTACCTTCTACACACACACACACACACACACACACACACAGGTTGGTGGTCCTGTCCCTGAAGAGCAAGTCACACATCTGCTTTACACTATAAATACTTGTACTATAAGCAAGCACTTGGTGGAATCCTTCAAATTCCATTTGCTGATGAGTAATAATAAACTGTGTAGGCTAACCAGTTTGTCATGCATGCAGCCTGATGATCAAGCAAGCAGGCATTTGAATTAAAAACAAAAACAAAAACAAAAAAAAAAGAAAGAAAAAAAATAAAAACTCACTCTACTGGGTTCTAGTCTAGTTTGGAAGGGTTAACTGTCCTAATTGGTTTACTGAAAACAAAAGCATTTACAATTGGTTTGTACCAGGATGATAAGCAGTGAAATGGGTGAAAGAATTTGTTCAGACAGCCCCAGTAGCAAAATGGTCCTCTTATACTTCTGTGTGCTCCCACCATGGTGACAGACCAGCCTGGTGTCATGTCCACATGTTAGCTTAGTGCTGTATGCATTGTTCTAGAAAGCAACAGGTATTAGGCTATCACTATTGACACAAATTTCTAATAATACACCTTTCCAAAAGTAAGACCTTTAGACTTGTTCTTTTTGTTTGTTTTTGCAGAAGGCTGGTCTAATTTTTTTCACATTTTAATTATTATTATTATCATTTTATGATACAGTTTCATAGGCTCCTGGGATTTCCCTTATCCCAGCCCCAATTCCCCCCAACCCCAACCTAGTTCCTCTATATCATTACTAAAGTATAGTTCTTCATACAGTCATATGTCCATCATTGCGGGCATGGACAGTGGCAGAGAGGCCAGCATCCTACTGTCAAGATATAGAAAACAGTTTCATCATAAGTACATCTTTGTCTGGAAGTAGAAATGCATACTGCAGTCTACCCTCACATCTGGATATGTTAGTCTCCATTTCACAGCTACTGTACATCCCCTCAAATGAAAAGTCATAATACAAAATCAAGGATAGAAAGAAAAATAGAAATTTACAATGTCATGAAGTTAAATAACATGTTACTAAATATGACAGTCTCCATTACACAGCTACTATACATCCCCTTAAATGAAAAGCCACAAAACAAAATCAACATCAAGAAGAAAAAAGAAATTAATTAGACTTGGTTTTTAAACCCTTCTGAAGTATGACTTGGAGCTGGCAGAGTAGGCTGTAGTTGTAAACTCTAGCACAACCTTCGACATTGAAAGTTTATGTCCAATCCAAATTACGATAGTCAATTTTTTCCAATAAAAAAAAACACACTAGCAATAGAATGAATCCTAGGTTCTCTGAAACAGCAATAACTATTTGCTAATGATTCTTGAACAGACAGAACAATTAATACAACAGAGTACAAAATTAATTCTCATATGTAAATACATTATGAATAATATTTCAATTGAATGAGAAAAATTAGGTTATTCAATAAAAGGTGTTAAAGCAACTGTCTGACCCATGGGACAAGATTAAATTAGAGTTCTGCATGATACCTTCTGCAGGTTACCTTCCTATCACGCCTAATGAAATAACCCAGTCCCCAAAAGACAAATATCATGTTTTCCTTGATTTGTTGTAACTAATATACAGAGAACAAAAAAATGTAACGTATATCAGTGAAACTGCCATTTTGAGATTTGATTACTGTTTATATCCCTCATCTATATTCTTGAAGAACAAGTTTTTTTTTTCTACTTGCTATTTGTTGAATTCTTTACCTGATGGGACAGTTAAGCCTATGCTTATAGAGTGAATTGAAAGTATGTCATTGGAAAAAGGGAGGAAGAAAAGAGGGAAAGTAGGAGGGAGGGTAGAATGGAAGTATCACCATGTTCCTAAATATTGTGAAATACATGAAATTTATTCTCATTATATAAATAACGTAATTAAAATAAAAAGGTAAAAAAAGCAGACAAAATTCAGATCAGAGTCATGATAATGATGGAAAAGAAAGAATTCCCTAAATACTTGGTAGTCAAGTATGAGTTAACTTTTGTCCAAATATACAACAAAAGTAAAAATACAATAAGTACACCAAAAAATAGGATAAACATCATCTGCAAAGTAAAATTTAAAATAACTGAGAATATTTGTGATACCTGACAAAGAGTTAACTTGCTTAATTTAAAGAAGTTTTACAAATGTGTAAGAAAAAAACAATAAGCCATTAGATAAATAAGAAAAAGATGTGATCAGAAAATTCACAGAAAAGACTGAAAAACAACATGAAAGATGCCCAAATTTTAAAAAAAACAAGTAGAAAACTACAATGAGTTACAAATTTTCACCCAGTGGATTGGTTGAGATACAAGTAATATTAGCAAGGCTGAGGAGAGGAGGGCTCTGGATAAGTTAGTTAAAAAGTCTCTTTTGGAGGAAAATTTGGCACTATCTACACAACATTAAAATGCAAACATTCTTTGACTTAGAAATTCTATTTCTAGAAGTTTTACACATGTGAGCAAATATGTACGTCCAAAGATATTAATTCCAGCATTGCTTATGAAAGCAAACAATGTAGCTAAAGACAGTGTAACTGTTTTTCAAGAGGGTATTGTTTCAGAAACATATAATCAATCCATGCAATGGAATTTGTAAGCAGAGAGTTAACTTTAGATGACTGGATCGGCCCAAGCCCTAGATGCACACTAAGTAATATACAAACAAAATAAAAAATCGACTTGCAAGTCAAGCTATGTGCCCGTGTTTTCAAACAACAACTGTATCTATACATCTGTCTCCATGAAGACTTTCTTTGGGAGGATACAAAGGACCTGGAACACATGGAATGAAGGAATCAGGGGTATGTGCAAGGAGGGTTTCTAAATGTCTACTGTCCACCCTTCAGTGTCCACTGCTGGGTTTTTAGAAAATGATATGTATTACATTAAAAATCAGACATAAATTACCCACTTAATTGAAGTTAATCCTTTATCAAAATAATTACTTGTTAGGTTTTATAACTGTAACTTGAAAATTCTAAGGTCAGGTTCCTGGTCTGACTCTATATCCAGCAGATTTTCTATTGTTCTCTTCTCAGTGTTTCATTTTATTCAATGGTAAATTAGGAGTTTGATAGCTCCCATCCATCACATAATTTCTAATATCAACCAATTATCATCAAATAGCATTTCGAAAGTAGTTTGGGAGATAGCTTAATGGTTTTTATGTATAAATATACAAAATACATTTAGAGCAGTTATCTACAAAACCATGCCCACAATGTTCAGCAAATGTTAAACAATGGCTCTGTTTTCTTTCCTCTTCTAATATATGGTATGTTTCCAAACAAGTTTTTTGAAGTACTAAAAAATTAATAACAATGTGTCAACAGAAGCATAATTTATAAACTTATCTAACTGCCAATGATGTGTTGACATATATTAGCTTATGCACACACAAAGACTATAAAAAAATGGAGGCTAAGTGCATTCTACAAGCTGGCCAGCCTTGACATGACCCTCTTAGCTGCTGTAATATTATCCAACTTATTGTTCAGAGATGTTCCATCTGTGCTGCTTGGTTATTAACACATACTGTAAACAACTACCACTGTCTCTGCACAGGACAACTCTGTCTGCAGTCTCAAACATTATGCTGTGGGACTGAACCAAGACACTCCTTTTCTGGGACCTGGCTGAAATTTACACACTTACTTGGCTTTAGTACATGGCTCTACTCTGCTGCTGGCTTTCTCTAGCAGCATGTCACCTAGACATGAATCTTCATCTCAGGCTCTGTTTCTAGAGAACCAAGGCTAGGATGCTGTGCTGTTTTTTTGATGAAAGTAACTCTTAATGATCAGCAGCTAAGGGCCTGACATCAGTATACCATGTGAGTTGAGTTGAGCTGGTTTATGAAGGATATTTTTTTCCAGCATGTGACTGTTCGGAAAGGCTATCAGTGTCCAGTTTTCTCATAAAGAAGGATACAACTTCAGCAATATATAGACATCAAAGAAAAAACTGAATATATGTACAACATGTATATAGATAGACAGATACACAATATATACACAACATGTATAAAAATGCATTCACTTAAATACTCCACATAGGAGAGAGCTTATCTAAACTATGATACATCTATACAATAAGTACAACATAAGAATGAGGGTAAGTTCCATGAGTTGACAGGGAGTAACTTCCATGGTATACTGCTAAGTGAAGAAAAGAAAAACAAAAAAGATTATATCAAGTCATATATCTTAAATAGACACAACTGCAAAACGTGAACTACATCTCAACATAGACAGATATAAACTGGTAAATTCAAATGCTGTAATAAAAAGTAGTTGACATGTTAACAAATAGCATTCCCAGACTTAATTTAGCATTTAACTAAAAGGTTAATGAAAGCATTTACATAATCAATTATTTTGTGGATTGGTAATAAAGTTGAACTTGAGTATTATTATGTTAAGATTAATGGCATTTTACTTCATATATGTTCATACATTGTAATTATACTCCACCATAGATTTTCATATAGAACTCAATCAAAAGACAATGACAGGATTTATACTGTGATACTCTTCCAGTAAGAAAGAAAGAGGTATGAGGCAGTCATGTATCAATTCTTTGTGACAAAAAGGAAAGATAAATGGGAAACTGAAGACATTGATTAGTAAAAGGAAGCTATGGGAAAGGTGCAGAAAACAGAGAGGACTGAGGTAGGGACAGGGGAGTAGGGCAAAGAGGGAGAGATAACTCTGACTATACCTCTGTAAAGCTTGGACTCAGGGTTGGCATTGCAGCGCTGTGGGTTAAAGCACCATCTACAACACCAGCATCTCCTATGAGCACTGGTTAGAGGCAATGCTGCTCCACTTCCCATTCAATTCAGTTACTAAAGCTGAAGACAGCCCAGGACCTTGGGCCTCTGCGCCCATGTGGGAGACCAGGAGGAAGTTCCTGGCTCCTGGATTCAGCCTGGCCTAACCTTGACTGTTACAGTCATCTGGGGAATGAATCAGCAGATGAAGCATCTCTCTCTGATATCTTTAAAAAATAAAAACTGAAAATAAAAGCTTGGACTCCTGGCATCACCATAATATTTCACACACCACAAAATACAATACTGGGAAATCCTAAAAAAAGAAATGTAAATGTTAACAAATGAGCCGACTGCATTTCAAAGAAACAATGTAACCATACTGACTAGAATGAAAAAGAAACTCTCTTATCCAAACAATTTTAGAAAGTAGTATCTTGACTGGATATTATATGGCTATAATAAAGACAAAAGAAGCACACACAAATACTATGATATAGATAGAAAAAGTGTTTTCTTACAGGAGTATGGGTCAGCAATTTTGAAAATAGTACATTTGCATACTAGAATTGAACAAATAACAGCTAATTATCTCACTACTAGAGAAAGATGTCATAAATACGAAAAAGGGCAAGACCAAATGTACAGGACTAAAATCAGATAAACCAGTTTAAACTTACAGCTTTAGATACACATATAGAATGAGATGTGTATATGTGGAGGCTGATGGATATGCATTGGTCTCCTATATTTGTTAGAAGACAGGACCTATAAACAGTGGCACTGCACCAGCAATGAGCACATCTAGTATTTAGCTCTTGGCTTCTAAACACCATTTTCCAACAAAAGGAACTAAAGCCCTTTTGGAGAAGTGGTCAACTTCAGGGATAGAAGGAAGCAAAATATAGATGAGCTTAAAACATCTTGTGAGACCACAATCAAGGAATTTCTCTAAAAAACATACTGGAGAACTTATTGAAAAAAGACAAGTGAGACCAGTGGTGTGTTACAGTGGGCACAGTCACTGTCTGCAATGCTGGTATCTCACATGGGCTCCAGTTCATGTCCCAGCTGCTCCACTTTGACCCTGCTTATGATCTTCCTGCTTATGGCTTAGGAAAAGCAGTTGAAGATGTCTCAAATGTTTGAGCTGCCATTCCCATGGGAGACCTAAAGGAGGCTCTTGGCTCCTGGCTTTGGCTTGGCCAAGCTCCGGCTGCTGCAGTCATCTTGGGAGTGAACCAATGATTAACTTCTCTGTCTGTTTGTAATTGACTTATAAATAAATAGCAAATCTTTCAAAAGAAAAAAGTGAGAGAGAAAGAGAAAGGAAAGAGGGAGGAAGAGAAGAATGGAGGATGAAGGAAAGAAAGAAGAAAAGAAAACAGGTGCCACTGTGAAGAAGTTTTTTGCCAAAACTGGAGCAATATGAATAATAAACTAAATAAACATAGCATGAACACTGGATTTTAGCCTACAGAATACACATTTAAGAAACCACTAAAAATATCTGAAAAGTTATTAACATGAGGGAAGAGACACCTCTTCTTTTAGGCAGACTTCCAGTTATTTACTATAAAAGAATTGAGGGAAACAGAAAAATCACCATTAGGCATATTCCACAGTAATAATGTTACAGCCAAATCCAGCCAGGAATGTTAAAACTAGACAGCAAAAATTAGAAGAGAAAAAAGATTTTCACAATTTTAAACTTTTACCTCTCAAGAAAATATTGACCTGAAATATTATGATAATTTTACAGTGGAAACAATTGGAAGACACTGTCTTAACCAAGTGACAATAAGATATTTTACCATCATTAAGATTTTTATGCGTTACACTGAATAGAACGCATTGTGTGTGTGTGTGTGTGTGTGCGCGTGTGTTGGTGGTGATGACAGTGGTTTTTTTTGCTAAGTATGCATAATTTCATGCTAACATTACAAAAAATATTAACGCAACTCAGACTGAGAGAAAGTCTACAAAATAAGTCATCAGTATTCATTAAAGGTGTCAAGGTCATAAAAAGCAAGAAAAACTGAGAAACTGTAACACAGAGAGGACTAAAGAGAAATAAAAACTAAATGAAAAATGAGATCCTGGAACCAAGAAAAAAACATGAGCAGAAAAACAGGTGAAAACTAAGGCAAGTAGTTTTAGTTTACTGTATTGTAACAATGGCAGTGTCATAATTAATTACATGAGTTATATACAAACTAACATTAGGAGAAGTTGGGTGAAGCGCATATGTGAATTCATTGCAGTAATTTTGCAAATTTCCTGCAAGTCTAACATTAAGAGAAAATTTCAAAAATTCAAGGGCTGAAAAGTCTATAGCAGTGGAAGATTAAGGTAGCTGATTTAGTGGCTTTATGAACAACCTTACATTCACCCATGTGAAGTTATCCAAGGGAATCTGGGCAGGTAGGGTCTCCTACGCAGTGATACCTCCATATGCAATACTAAACCTAAAGGCTGGTCCTTAAACAACCTACAAACTACTCCATTTTATTTATCTTTAACTCTTCTCAACCAAGGAAATGCATACAGGAAGTGTTGTCTTAATCAGATACAGAATTCACATAATGGTTTATACCAGCCTGAAGATCTGAAAGAACTGGTCTATGTTTAAAATTCTTCATTTTAAGGGTGAGCATTTGCACAGAGGTTAAGAATTTGCTCAGATGCTTGCATCTCACATTAGGATCCTAGATTCAAGTCCCAGCTCTGTTCCCAATTCCACCTTCCTGGGAATCCACAACCTGGGAAGCAGCAGGGAATAGATATCTGAGATTTCTTTCTGTCTGCCTCTGATTTTTTCCCATAAACAAAGTAAATAATTAATAAATCTAAAATAAATAAATAAAACACACTATTTTAGAGTCTTAAGATACAAATGCGTAGGCTGTTAAGCCTATGAGGACCTGGCCCTATTTTTCATGCTTAAGTGTGAAATAAGAAACGGAGAAGTTAGAATTTACAAATGTCATTGTTATGCTTTCCAAATGCATTAAACGTCTCAATTTTTCTCCTTCACAGTTATTTTCTTACTTGGAATATGCTGGTGAGACCCAGTATGGGTTGTCTTCTGCGGCTTTGGCATGACGCAAAATGGCTTCTCGGGGATTGCTGTCATCAGTCTTGTCTAAAGCAATGTTCTTCACAATGTAGGAGGACAGAGTACCCCCATGGGTTCCAACGCGGCCACCACGGCCTGTCTCAAACAGAAGAAACTCAATCAGAAGCAGAGAGAACATGGCAATGCAGTTACACCTGTGATTATCTGAGCTTAGGTCTCAGAAGCACAAACAATAGCTTTTTAGTTTACACTCATCACAATCAGAATCAGAGGGAGAAGTTGCTAGACTCAGCTTCACCATGACATCTTCAAATAGGAAGAACATTTTAAAAATTACTAGTAGGGGCTGGCATTTTGTTATAGAGGGCTAAACTGCCACCTACAATGCTGGCATCCTATGCTAGCACATCAGTTCAAGTCCAAGCAGCCCCACTTGTCATTCAGCTCCCTGCTGATGAGCTGGTTGGGCCTGTTATCCACACAGGAGACCTGGATGGACGTCCAGGCTCCTGGCTTCTACCTGGTCTAATCCTGGGCCATTTGGGAAGTGAAACAACAGATGTAAGATGGATTGATCCCTTCCTCCCTATGCCCTCTCCATTTCTCTCTTCCTTACTCCTTTCCAAATAAATAAATCTCAAAAAATTTTAATGTATTCATTCCTTAATTTACAGAATACCAATATGGAAAAATCATAGTTTGTCACATTTGTCCTTAAAAAAAAAACCCTCCAATATATTAAATTAATTAAAATAACAAATATTTTATTATAAAAAAATTTCACAGCCTCCCTCCCATCTTTCAAGTGTCTATGGGTACATGACTATAGCTATAACAAAAAACCAAACACCTGAACACATTAGGTCACATTATTCAGCTGGAATACAGCTGCCTTAGTAGACAGAGATTCTAGGGGCAAAATTTTGTGCCCTGCTAAATTCCTAATGGCTAAGACAAAATCAAATGTGAAAAGTCAAAGAACTCTAAAAAATTAATCTTACAAATCAAGATTAGAAGAAATTCAGTAAGTAGAGAGACAGGCAAATGCCAGAGAATCTGTGTGGCCAGTGACTGTTAGCAGCCCCCAAACCGAGGAAACAACACTGAAGCCTGAGGTGGCCAAGCTGGTGTCAGAGTAGGAGAGCGATGGACTGTAAGGCTTCCAAGGTGGGTTACTGTCAGATTGTAGAGAACTTTTAATCTGAAAATACAGGCAGACAGAGGGAAGCCTATAAAGGTCTGGGGGCAGTAGCAATTTGAGAACTGGAGGAACTGGGGGTCAAAGCTGTGAGCTAAATGAATAGAGGCGGGGTGGGGTGAGGGACCAAGATAAGGCATCTACTTCAGAGGATTCACAATAATCCAGGCAAGAATATGACCCATAAACTTTCTCTGAGGTGGTAGCTGAAAAAATATTTAAATACTAATACTTGAGATATCTACGTGAAATGCTTTTACATCAAAATGGTGGGTCAAGTTGATGCAGGTTGAGAGCTCAGGCTCAGAGGAAAAGCTGCAGGCTTGGGAGGCTGGGACAGATGGACATTAACCAGGTGACAACGGGAAATGGAATTCCAGCAAAGGTATGTGCTATACTCTCTTGGATCAGGGGTGGGTGGGTTGTTTTCTTCTGGGACCCACTTTCTTAAAATTTCTAAAGATGTTCATTCATCTGCTAGTGATAGGAACAGCTCCCTTACTTCAACATACAACTGAATCATGGCCTCTTTCTGCCTTAGTTTGAAACCTAACCCAACTTGGATTCTGGTCAAAGTGCCCCATGCGTTTTAAGCTGGTATTGAGAGATGTGACTTTAACATTGGATTCCATGAGCCCAAGAGTTATTCCAGGGCCACCACGAACAGGGCTCAAGTCAGTCACAGCAGAAAACACCCAAACGCCCTGGGTAATACAGCACAGCAACTCCAATCTTACCAGTTGTACTCTACTACAGACCTTGAAGCAGAAAGTTCTGGCGCTAAAAAGTAAATGCTTGAAAACCTCCCTGAAGATGAAAACACATCCAGGTCCCAAAGTTGGCCCCAGTCGCATTTCATTTACCCCACTCTATCCCTCAATCCAGTTGGATCACAGTCACCTGGGCCTGCGACAGGAGGTTCGGGTTTGTGCGACTTCAGGGGATCCAGTCTGTCCTTCTCCAGCTGTTTCCTCGTACTCCGCTGGCGGGGCTCACGGAACATAGGCAGGGCATGCGCTATGAGAAGTCACATTTAAAATTTTTCATTATAATAACATTTCCATTCGAAAGCATAGCAAGAGCATGACTAAGTGAAGGACGAAATGGAAGTTATAATGATGGGCTTCATCTAATAGTGGAAGACAGTCTTACTGTAACCAATTAGCCACGTTTGTTTGATACCAGACTTATGGTTCACCTCTCCTGGCAGGCAGTGGCACTCAGGAAATGCTGTCAAACACTGTCACGGGAACAGTGGTGAGGCTCCCCATCTACCCCACCGCGAACAGCACTGGAAACTTCCTTTCTGCGGTTTTGGAAAAGAAACGCTCAATGGGGACAGCTTCTGATTTATCTTACGGGACCCAGATGTGGATAATGCCAACGGCTTGCCAGTCAGCCCTGAAGTCTCCTCAGATGCCTCATAAACACTGGAATCACTTCACACGTTTCTGAAATGTGACTACCTCACAGGAGGAGCTGACAACACTGAGTAACCGGAAGGGAGGAGCACTTAGCCCACTGGAACTGGGATAAAGGTTGCCTGGAAGGCAGGGGTGCCCGCATCACCTGGCACAAGGACTCCAGGGGTCTCCTAGATGATGGACAAAACCAGCAGATGTCAATCAGAGAGGGGTTTGTTTGGCTGCTGTTTGTTGTTCACTTGATGTGGGATTTAAACTTCAGAATAGGAACCAGTATAAAAGTTAAAAGGGGAAACTGTACAATACTCTAGGGGAAAGGAAGAGTTAGCAGAAAAAATATTAACTACCTTTTTTTAACCAAAATAAATAAATAATAAACCCACTAGAATAATTTTTTTTTGACTCTTCCATGTAGGCTGAAACCTTTTTTAACAGAAATTTCTTCTTGAGGCTAGAGAAAAGGAGGATCAAGGTTTACAGGGAACTTGCAGCTTGAATGAAATGTCTGTAACATCTCAGAAACTCCACCAGGGTCTTCTCCCACCCTCTGCTCCCTTTACCCTGGGAAGCCAAAACCACACAGCACTCCTGAGAACACACTTGCCTCGAGGCAGGGGAGCCGAGAAACCTAGCTGCCCGCCACTCTGGCGAGCAACACGACACAACAGTATTTTTAGGAGGAAGAAAAATAGCTTTTCACTTCAAACGACCAGAGGAATTTAAGTAGGCCGCGTGTAATTACATGAGCTAGTCTGGTTATGACACCGCCTTTAACACTTCCACTCTTGCACAAAGTGTCATGAGATCTCTGTTGACCGCAAGCTCCAGGGGACTTGGTCTTCCGTGAGATCCACCCCAAGGGGACAGCCCAGCAGTACAGCGCCCCCTGCACTTTACACTGATACATGGAGAAAGACAACAAGGCCATCTGCTCATGGTAATCCCTGTCACAGTCCAGATTCCCCTCCCAGCTGCACCTGTCACAGGTCTCAGACTGTTGGCTCTGGCAGCATGTATCTGCCAGACGGATGAGGTTGTGTGACAACCCTGAGAGAAGCCACTCCACCCAGGGAAGCTTTCTGCTCTCAGTCCAGGTTGTTACCGTGACATATAAATGCCTCTGAAGCAGTCCAGTCTGCGGTCGCAGATATTGGGAGGGAGCTGGAAGAGAACCCTTATCTAAGTCTCGCCACTCTACTGATGAAGTTCAGTTGCTCAGCATTACACTGCCAGAGCCAGGCCTGCAGACTTCAACGTCAGTGCTCCTTCTTGTTTATTCTTTGAACAGTCTGTTATTCTTTGAAGGACTGCTATGGAGTCAGGCAGTAGGCTCAAATGAGGTTTTTTTTCTTCCCTCTGGGGCTGAAAGAACAGATGAGACAACCCTGTCCCTGTGATGGGTCTCAGATGCAAAAGGGGTAGCTCTGCCATGACTCACACTCCTTTTCCCACGGATTTTATCATATGTGCCTAAGAGCCGGGGGCTTGTGTTTTTTTTGTTTTTGTTTTTTTTTTTCTGTCTCGAAAAACACACAATCAACACTACATGAAAGGAGAGGACATGCATACAACTTACGAGTGATGATGTAGTCTTGGGTTAGGGTCTCGGCTTGTTTTGCCTTCCGCTGGGTTTTAACCACACATAATTTTGCTCCTCTGAGAAGCATAAAAGCAAATTACTTCCTTTATTTGGTCTTAGAAATGGAACATCTACATCAAAAGCATTAGATACACGCTGGTACATTGGATGAACGCAAAAGCATTCAGAACCATACACTGGTACGCTGTTTTGTAACTTTCTGAGAGATGGCAACAGATGGGGCCCCAGTGGTAAGGGATTAAAACTGAGGGGAAAGCAAGCCTATCAGTCAGTGGTTACAACCAAAAAAAGGGGGTTGTCTAGAGCACAGGGTTTAAAAAAAATTCCTATAGAAACTGCTTATAAAATTAAGATCCTAAGGAAATATTAACAAAATTTACCCTTTTCACCCTTAAAGGGCAGTGTTCAAATTCTTGTTCATGTCCTAGATGGATGCAATATGGAGGTCTACACCCCAAGTGGCTTATGTTCACACTTCAAACACAAGAGTACAAGCGTCAGGAGTGGAGTTCACTCGGTAGTGTTGCACAAGGATGGGTGGAACACACAAAAACTGCTTGGAACACTTTTCTTCTCAACAATTCAGACCTAGCCCTCTCAGGAGGAGCAAATACAAATAATCAAATTTCTTAACACAGGGATTCCACAGAAAGCAGTTTCCAAAAGTACTCATCATTTTCTCAGATGAAACAGACTCCCTCTCTTCCTAATTACACTGGCATTTTCAATTTCCATATTTAAAACACACACACACACACCAAAATCTGACTAGTCCTTAAGCACCATAATGTACATATAATCTTATTTTATAGGTCTAGGGTTCCAAGTCCAGTCCAGAAAACTCTGAAAGAAGTTGAGGCTGTCTGCTTTTATTTATAGCAAAATCATGGCCACTTAATATTCATTAACAAAAGATGACTTTCCTTTCCAGCCCCCAGAAAGGAAGTAAGATCTCAGAACAGGTTTTAGGGGATGCCAGTGAATTTTGTATGTGAGTGGAAATTTTCAGACCTTGGGAATACATGGAGATTCTTGACTTTGGCATTTGGTGGACCAATGATAAAGTGAAAAAAAGTGATGCTGTTTCTTCCAGCCTGGCAGAGCATAACACATGACGTGCAAACCAGTAAAATGCTGAAAGTCAAAGAAAGCATCGAAATGGAAGAGCCATTTCCATTCCCTGTAAATGGTTAGGTCCTTGTTCTGCTAATCCCTTACATGCATCACTGCTAATGCCACTGTCCAGGATGGCATGCAGAGTGGGCAAGCCCACTTCCCCCCCTTGCTCTCAACATTTCAGCTAAGGAACTGCAAATCCCCAGGAAACTTCCACTTTGAATTCAGTATGGATTAAGGGTGATACCTAAAGCCTCTTTAAAGCACAATATAAGATGTTTGAAGCTTTACCCTGTGCCAGCTGCATTTTCTAAAACGGTGGATTCCTCATCAAAGGGGAAATTAAATGAAAGCAGGGGTGAAAAAAAATCCTTCCCTCCAGTTGTTGTCATCCATCTGAAACAGGCAATACTTTATGAAATACCTCTGACTCTTGTTGGGGTCATAATAGACTTTAGCCAATCCGTTTCCAGTTCCAACCATGATCTGGTTCAGTTTGGGATGCCACAAGCAGCGGACAACACTCTGTAAAAAAAAAAAAAAAAAAAAAAGGCACTTGTCAATTAAAGAGGCCAAAGGAAATGGAGAATCCTGCTGGTACTCTGATGGCTTATTTACTAAATCATATATATCCTAATAGTTACCAGGAACTTTTAGGATGCTTTCTTCTAAACTATCACTGAAGATGTACTCTTTAAAGTTCCATTCCATCACTGATTATCTGTGTGAAACCCTATGAAATTAAAAAAGATGAAGGTAGAATTTGGACTGTCTGGGTGGAACCATAGCTCTATTTGCAGCCCAACTTCCTGTTTATGCCTTTGAGGAAGGCAACAGATGATGGCTCAGTAGTTGGGTTTCTGCTGCTCACACGTGAGATCTGCATCAAGTTTCTGGCTGCTGACTTTGACCTGGGCCAGCCCCGGCTGTTAGAGCGAACTAGCAGATGGAAGACACCTCTGTTTCTGTCTACCTTATCTACCTCGAAAAGAAAACATAATTTTTCTTAAAAAAAAAGTTCCCTTCCTGAAAATACTGTCTTTTCCTGACAGTCATGGGACCAAACAGTAAGGCTTCCCAGCTCCATTACCATGTGAGGTTGGCATCACGCAGTGCTGAAGCCACAACATGCAGGCATGCTTCCTACCAGAACAGATTTAGATCTCTCTGTTTCATGCTTCACACACACAGTATAACCCTCTGGACAGCAGACTGAGGCCAGGTGGTTACTGTTTTTAGTTTATAAAGATCTAAAGCTCATACTGTTTTTTCAAACAGCACACATACTTGTAGGCATATTAAAATCTCTCCCTATCTATGAGATAAAGCAGCAGCACAACAGCAGAAGGAGAGCAGTGATGCAGAATACACAGACTCAGTATTAACCCAAATGGAAAGCTATTTGAAAGAAGGTTCACTGGCAGCCACGGTCCTCTGAATTCATTACTGTGAGAAAAGTAAGCAGAGCTATGGGGTCACAAAGAACCATGAGTTCCCAATCAGAACCACAACTTGCTTTTAATTTGTCTGTAGTAAGAGGGTAAAAGTGGGAGGGATACTATGAACAAAATTAACCAGAGAAAAAAGATGAAGCCAACAACAGTGGGGCAGAAACACCACATGTCAGGTTCTGCAGAATTCACTCTGAGCAAGAAATGAGTGTGGAGGCATAAATTCAATGCTCCTTAATAATCTACCTATTGTCAAGCCACATATGGAAGCTAAGCATAAGAATAAAGAAAATGTGACTACACTTTCAGTGATCAGTATAGCAACTGATCACGATCTGAAAATGTGAAGAGCTGCCAGACTTCCTGATGCTCCACTACTAAGAATAATTTGAGGACCATGCCCAGACCACAGAAATTTCCAAATAGTCACTGGCAGGTAAATGGAAACAAGAGAGTCATAAATATGACTTCACACAGTCACATTTATGTAATTCTATCTAGGATAAGCTCATCAGTGCCAAGATTCAGTTCTTTCAGTCTTTGCTTCAATTTCATTCTTTTCATATCACCCTACATAAATGTATGCTCATGACCTTCCTTTCCTTACTCTTCTTATGGCATGCAACACCTCCGAATGCAGTATGTGATCTGCTTATTAACAATGAGTGTTGCCACCTCCAATGGAACATAAGCTCTGTGGTCACAGATCCTGATGAGTTCTGTTGGAGGCTGTATGCCTGGTGCCTGGATTAGTGTCTGGAGCTCATCAGATGGTCACCACTTACATCCTACCTCAATAAACTGCTCTGCTAGGTAGATGTGAAGAGAATTTTCTAAGCAAAAATCATGATTCTCTATTAAGACTAATTTGATCTATCCATATCATTACATGGGACCCTCAGGTATCCCACAAACGCAGCTGGTTTAGTTAGTTCCATCCTAATGTGGAAAAGCAGAGAGGATGGGCATGATGCAATCTGCCAGAGAAGAGAATGGGAGGGGTTTTCAAGGACCTTTGGAAATAGCAGCCATCCAAAAATAGCCCCAGAGAAATCTTGAAAATATAGTTACATAGTGATCCCTCTCCCTTGGTTCTCTAGAGGTCTAAGCGGTTTAAAATTGCTGGTTCTCAAATACATTTTCAAGTAAGAATTGAAAAAAAAATCCACAATGTAGGGCAGCAGGCTACCACTACTCTCTTCCTGCAGGGTGAGGGTCTACATGCTAGAGTCAACTGCCCAGGCCAACAGACCCTTGTCTGACTGCTTTCCGGGGAACTCAAGCACCTCTATTCCTGTTCAGGTACTTTACCTTCCGGAACTTAAACCTACACATGGCTGATGAGCGTAACTTCTTCTGGAGGAGCACATTTGCTTTTCTTTCATGTCAAGGCAGAGAGAGGCAAATAAAACCCCTTGAACTAAACAGCCATCCCAGAACTCTGTCCTGTGTGGCGATGAGTCAAAAAAGTAGCTAAGCAGGGACTTATGAGCTGCAGCCTGAGTTAGGCAAAGGATACTTAAGTCTCAATTGTCCCAAAACTGGTTATTAATCACATACTACAGGGATTCCAAAAACACAGAATGAAGAAACAGAATTCAAAGTTAATGGTGAGTGGGCCTTTTTCGTGTGTGTGTTTGTTACTATTTATTGTGTATGTTTGGCTAACCTTTGTAAACTTTACAGATAATGTGGCTCCACATTTTGTCCTGTCAAGGAAATGCATCTTAGAGCAGTGAGCTGGCCATCTGCCAAAGCAAATAATCCCTGAGCCAGGGGCAGAGCTGGGGAGCAAGCAGGACTGCCATGCTGCTAACTTGTCAAATAGACATACCAGTCTTTGCTTTACAAAGGGCCACGTGCCTGCTAGAAGCCTAAGGAACCCTCGGCAGACAAACGAGCTATAAATAGAGTGTAATCACTCAATCAACCAACCATCCCCAAACTTCCTTCACCCTGTTCTTATGAGATGACTCCTTTGAGAAGGGGGCTTGACACATTCAGACCTACTGAGTTACTGAGAGATGGCAGTGCCCGCAGGGTTGGGAGCACACCTGAACTGTAGGACCCCAGAATAACATCAAGACGTGTGATTTCCAGGAGGCAAAGGCAGAGTTCTCCCATTTTATGGTGAGATTCAAACAGCAGAAAACCACTGTAGCATAAAGGACTAGATTCTGGAATTAGTCTTTTGGTGTTAATATACCAATGTACTTAATCACACTGATTAATTGTTGAATTTTTACATGAATCTACTTCATCTTACCAAAACACGTTGGCCCACAAATGGCTTCCCTCAATTTATAAAACCAAATTCCATTTCATCACAAAACCAGGCTAATTCTTTGGGCAACGAAGAGTGGCCATAAACTGCCCCTCAAGAAGAACTTGGCTCTAGCAGCAGTCTCTAGAAACAATGACCAGACCCAGGAGTAACATGCAACAGCACTGGAAGGAGCAACAAACTCTCACTGAGCTCTGTATAAATATCTTTCCTGTCTGGAGAGGCCAGAGGAAAATACGGGTTCGGGTCCAGGAAGATGGGAGCATCACATTTAGTCAGCAATGTTAAGATTTCTGTTGACCGAAACAAAACAGGGATTCTGAAATTTCCCTTTAACAAAAGTGAAAAAGCTAAAAAAATTCCAAACAGTTTATTTCCTTGGGTAAAAAATTTACTTTTAGAAGTTAAAAAGGAGAGAAGGAAAGACAGAAACGGGTTTATATTTTGGAACATACTGGTAAGAGAACTATTAGGTATCTGGAATTTTATGCTCTTTAATGTAGTTTGAGGGGCCCGGCACCGTGGCCTAGTGGCTAAAGCCCTCACCTTGAATGAGTCAGGATACCATATGGGCGCCGGTTCTAACCCCAGCAGCTCTACTTCCCATCCAGCTCCCTGCTTGTGGCCTGGGAAAGCAGTCCAGCATGGCCCAAGACCTTGGGACCCTGCACCCTCATGGGAGACCTGGAGGAAGTTCCTGGCTCCTGGCTTTGGATCGGCGCAGCACTGGCCATGGCAGCTGCTTGGGGAGTGAATCATCAGATGGAAGATCTTCCTTTCTGTCTCTCCTTTTCTCTGTATATCTGACTTTGCAATAAAAATAAATAAATCTTTTTTTAAAAATGCAGTTTGAGGTCTCACAATAATACTACTAATACAGCTCGCAATTTCACTCCGTGTCACAGATGAAGAAACTGAGGCTGTTAGAATAGATCAATTTCCCAAGGTCACATCACTTACACAGAGGAGATGGGATCAGTTGGCAGGTTTCTCCAACTGCATGGCTCATTCCCTTATTTTACTCAACAGGCAAAGCCCTATTTGGAAAGATGGGAAGGAAGGGAGGTGGGATATTTTTAATCATTTGCAAAGTCATCTAACCCAGAAGTAGAAATCTTAGCAAGTTTACATTTTAAAGCAGATGGTATTACTAAAACCATAAAAGAAAAAGCCCCCTAGATCTCACTTCACCAATGTTACTATAATAGACAAAGCCTGTGCAACATCTTACATGACTGTAATGCATGTATCCAAACACCACCCTTAGTCTACATGCTAAAAGAAGCCCTACATCGTTCATAAGTTTACACCTTAAACATGATTAGGTTGAGACACTATTTCCTGATCTTTCCCAGCTGCTGACCCACACGTAAACCAAACTGCATCTGGCTGTTTTTTTTTTTTTTCAACACCATATAGTACAAAATGGATAGGTTAACTTAGTGATTCCTTGGGAGAATGAGCCACTTTTCTAAAATCGTAGTAAATAAATATACACAAACATAAATAAAACAGTTTCAAATTAAGGGTCTGCCATTAGCCTATAAATAAGATGGTCACACAGCTTGGCAGACCAGAAGACAGGCAGCCTCAGAATGATGGACATTCCCAGGACCATCCAATGCATCTGCACAATCATGTGTGTACCCTTAGCCCCAAGGTTAAGGATGTATATCAAGACATAGGCCACAGATAAGTTTTTAAAAGTCAGGTAAAGCCAAAAGGGTACCAAATCAGACCTTTGTTCAGGCTTCCACAGGACCAAGATTTATTTAATTCAAAGAAAAGAACAAAAATGTTTTCTACATTAAAATATTCCACCAGGGAGATGGAAGAATCAGATGAGAATTGTGTTGTCTTCTCTGGGTTACTGGTCTGGTCCTGGTTCCCTCCATTCTTTCAAAGCCTTGCTTTCCCCAAACTTTGAATGACTCTCCAGAATGAACGGGCCTTGGGGGCTGGGCCGCCTCCCTTTTGGTTCAGGAAGCACACTGGGTGAGTAAACTTCAGTCCTCAAAAGCAAAATACCTGATGGAAAAAGCAACAGGTAGCTGTTGTCCCCAGACTTCTCTCAAACTGAGCGCATGCCTGTCCCTTCTTTCTCCTCTACATTCCTCTACTTCAGGAAAGGTTTGCGACAGAACAGAGCTGGAGCAATGGTCATTTGCTTTTGCTGGAAATCTCACCAATCTTCTCCCTTTCCTGTTCCAAATCATTCCCTTTTCTGATAAGCCTGAGAGAAGCCTAACAGTGAATAGAAAAAAAAAAAATCCATAGTACCTTTACAAAATGTCAGGATGGCTATAGAAAAGTGAGGAAATGTACTACTTTGCACCTGCCATAAACAGTTGGTGCAATGCATGGGTTCAACTTTCAAAAATTGGTGTCTAATTACCAGATTAATTTCCACCAAGCCCATGTAAAATATGTTTATTAAAATCAATCCACTTACGGTCTGTGCTTTGAAATTAAGGTAACCACTAAAGCAGCAAAAAATCTGGAACCTGGTAGTTGTCCCTGGCACTAAATGAATCACATCTGTGTCTGATAATAAACTTGCCTAAGGAATTTCATCACGAGAAAAAGTTCTCAAAGAAAACAGAAGGTCTCTTGGGCAAGGAAATTAAATGCAATTTTCTTCATCTAATTCAAAACACTAAATGTTAACTCCAATCCCGTTACTTAATGAGAATTTATGAAGGCAAAGAAAGCACAATGACTGAAGCAAGTCTGCAGTAATTATCCTCGTTAATGACACTCCGGCAGCAGCAGACTGAAGCTGGAGTCCACAGTGGGGTGGTCGCCCTACATTGCACTCCAGCTGGGGCTCTACTCAGTGAAGGTCCCCACTGCTGGCACAGCGTGGGCTACAGGTGTGCCAAGACATGGAGTGCCCCCACCCATCGCTTTTGGCGAAGAGGAGTCCTGCCTGCTTGTACCACAGGTTGTAAAAAAGCTTGGGAGGACCCCGGCGCGGTAGTGCAAGTGGTTAAGGTCCTCACCTAGCACGCCCGGGATCCCATATGGACGCCGGTTCTAGTCCCGGCAGCCCCACTTCCCTTCCAGCTCCCTGCCTGTGGCCTGGGAAAGCAGTCAAGGACGGCCCAAAGCTTTGGGACCCTGCATCCATGTGGGAGACCCGGAAGAGGCTCCTGGCTTCGGATCGGCATAGCATTGGCCGTTGCGCTCACTTGGGGAGTGAATCATCGGACAGAAGATCTTCCTCTCTGTCTCTCCTCTCTGTATATCCGCCTTTCCAATGAAAAATTAATAAAAATAAATCTTTAAAAAAGAAAAAGCTTGGGAAGCACTATGAATGGTCATGTTTTGCAGTCTATTCTACACAGATCCAGGCTGCTTTATTCCTCACTTAAAAAACAGAAATGAGTAAAACTATAAGAAGCATCAAACTTTTGTTTATATGAACAAAATGTATAATCCTTTCTAATCCTCTAAGATTAGAAATGTCTGTGGTCAAATCTTAGAAATCAAGTGTTAAAGCTAAAAAAAAAAAACTTTAAAAAACAAACTACATAACACATGTAAAACTTTATTTTAATACAGTACAGGTGAAGATGTTTTAAATAACATGATAATCTAGCCCTTTGAGTTTTACAGTGTCTCCTCCTTCAAAAATATTGTCTATCACTCAGAAAAGGAAAAACACTATCCTGGGTTATATGCTAATTAGAGATCCCCTTCTTCCCCACACTATATATAATTGTGAAAGTTTGGCCTGAGTTCTGATAGAACAGCTGGAAAACTTATTACCAAAGATTATTCATCAGATTCAGGTCTGGAGAAGAAAAATTGTCAGAGAATCTTACATTAAGAGCTTTACTGGCCCACCAGTGGGATGCAGTACAGTGCTGGGCATACAACAGAGCACAGACATAATGACATGACTCTATTACATGTCTGCACATAGAAACAACGGTGTGCCACTCTGAACACTGCAGATACCTGAAAGTTCAGATTCTCTTCCTCCACCATCCCCACCCCTCTTATTTTATGAGGATGTAGGAATCTCTTCCTTAGGATTCTGCTCACATTATGCAGTGTTTGGCTCCTCACCCAACTCAGCCACTCATAACAATCATATTTACACAAGGAAACATAAGTTTAAATACCTAATAAATATCAAAATTCAGGGTACAGAAAGGAGGGGAAAGTTTCCATTTAATCAAAAAGGAAACACTGACTATTCCTATACCTCAAGGAGTAGAGACATAGAAATAGATATTTACTTCCAGCTCCCTGCTTGTGGCCTGGGAAAGCAATTGAGGACGGGCCCTGCACCCTGCGTGGGAGACCTGGAAGAGGCTCTGGGCTCCTAGCTTTGGATCGGCTCAGCTCCAGCCATTATGACCACTTGGGGAGTGAATCAACAGACAAAAGATCTTCCTCTCTGTCTCTCCTCCTCTGTATATCTGACTTTGCAATAAAACAGAGAGAGAGAAATAGATATTTACTTACAAATACTGACATCAGGGGATAGCACTGTGGCACAGAGGGTTAAAGCCATTGTCTGAGACATTTACATCTCATATGAATGCCAGTTCAAGTCCCAGCTGCTCTGCTTCTGATCCTGCTCCCTGAAAATGTGCCTGGGAAAGCAGCAGAAGATGGCCCAAATACCTGGACCCCTGCCATCTACATGGGAGATCCAAATGGAATTCCAGGCTTTTGCAAGTTCATCCCCAGCCATTGAAGACATTTTGGAGGTGAACCAGTAATGGAATATTTCTCTCTCCATCATTTTTCTCTCCTCTTCCCCTACTCCCGCTCAAAAACTTTTCCTTTCAAATAAAATAAATATTAAAGAAAATGATGGCACCAACAAGTAGCAGACTTTTATGGGGTTGAATAACACTAGACAGTGGATTAATGGTTATTAAACTGGACAAGTTATTTTTTGGGTTTTTTTCATTCATGAAGCTGGAGTCAACATGTGATTGGTCCTTCATCTCACATAGTAATTCTAAATGAGATTGCTGTCAAATATTTGACCATGGGAAAAGATTCTTCACTACAGGCTTTGAATCTGTAATCCCACCATAAATACTATTTGAAAGAACAGAATGCTGGTTTTAAAATAAATCATATTAAGGGAGACTAGAGAAGCAGAAAAAAAAATGGTAAGTGTATCAGCATTTATTTCCCATTCTAAGGAAGCACAATGATTACATTTTTAACAAAATATGATGTCAAAGTCCAATAATTAATTTTTACTTCAAAGCACAGTATTCTTTGCAAAACAGGTCCAATGAACAGATCATATGCCTTAACAGTACACCGAAACAAATTATATTCATTAGAATGCAAGTTACCAGTATTTTAAGCATCTGCAGTAAATTTGTGTTTCCTCTACTGAACTTCAAACACTCAAACACTATTTTTAGTAAGTGTGAAAATGGATATCTATCTCAAGTTTTAAAGATGCAAAGTAAAATGCACACTTCTTTCATAAAATATCAAAGGAAATATTTATCTCCCAGAATTCCAAATTAATTTTTAAAAAATCTATTAATAAAAAAACAAAACACAAGAGAAGGTGAGAGAATAGTCATTACAGTAAGTCTCAACAGGAATATGTAATTAAATGTAACAAAAGGTAAAGCACAATAAAATACATTTCACTGAACAGCCACAATATGCCATGTACTGTGCTAATAAGCACGGGGAATATGATGTTCTTACTACACATACGGCACCATTAGTCCTGAGGAAAGCCTTACTCCAATTGGGTCACTAGAGAATTTACAAAAAACTGAGAGTAGGAGCAAAGATAACAGAAACACTGAGAAAATATGATACACAAGGAAATGTCAGTGAAGAACAAGCTTATATTCTGTCCTCTTAGACATCAGAAGCCTGCGCAGTAACTTTACAATCTTGAGGAAACAGGATGTTGGCCAGCTGCTCTTCAACTCCATGAGGACTATAGGAAAGGATATGGGCTCTAAACATGAGAACGTGAGGCTTAACATGAAGAAAAAAATCAAAACCCTTCAGGGAGGTTGTAAAATCTTCTGTTAAAGCAAGTCTGATTTTTACACAGGAGAATTAAGTCATAGATCTCGGATAGGCAAAAAGAGACAGATTCTGGAAAATAACATTGAGAACCTGAACAACATATATTCAATCACACTGGTGGCAGCTATGTCAAGGCAACACAGCAGCAGAGTAAGACATGACTCCCATTGGGATCAATAACATGATTTTATTTCCTACCATATGGATGTCCGTCCAAATGTGCAACTAACTTAGCCGCTTCCTCCCGGGGTCATCTGCTGCCATGTGTGCTGTTTCCTCGTGTGTTTCCTATCACCACTGTAATGCCAAAGAGCTTCTGGTCCTCAGAACCAGAAGAAAAACAATCCATTGAGTCTCTCTCTCTAAATGATGCAAAGAGGCACCGTAGTCCTGTCTGAGGACTCTAGGAAGTAAACAGTGGCTGATATGGTAGAAAGAAGACCAAAATTCAAAGTATTCCTAAAGCACAAGCTTTCCCCACTCCAGTTCTCCACCAACATAATAATAAGTAATATTAAGATAGTAACTGGTAACAAATATCAAAATTTTAAATAAGAACAAGTTTGGTCAAAATGAGATTTCCTTTCAACACAGGTGCCATAAAGCCTTGCATAGTTCTGTAATTGACACCATACCTCAGTATTTTATTCAGTATAGACATCTTATATACTATTTTTGTTATATAACCTTTCATTGATTACAGAATTCTTGGTATCCCATTGAATTCTGTGTTCGTGGTGTCTCTAACTTCACCTTAGGCCTGGACCTTTCCTTGACTTACATGTACCCCATTCTGTTATACACAAATTCGCTTAAAGTGGATGATAGAACTAAATGTTACACAGAAAACTACAAAACTCTCAGGAGAAAATACTGAGATAAATTGTGTAACCTAGGAGTTAGTCAAGGAATTTTTAGATGACACAATAAAAGTATACAATCTACAAAAAAAAAAGGATAAACTTGGCTCTAGCAAAATGAAAAATTGATGCACTGCAAAACATATTGTTAAAATAACAACAGGAAACAGACTGGGAGAAAACATTTCTAGATCATATGTCCAACAAAGAACTTAGGTCATACAGCAACATCACTTTCCTCAAGAAAGTTTTGATTTTCTTTTTCACTTCTTCAATGACACATTGGTCATTCAGTAGCACGTTATTTAACTTCATGTTGTTGTAAGTTTTTTATTTTTCTTCCTGTTATTGATTTTGTTTTATGGCTTTTCATTTAAGGGGATGTATAGTAACTGTGTAAGAGTCTATCATATCCAGATGCGAAGATACAATACATTCTGCATCTCTACTTCCAGATCAAAGATGGACTCTCAATGAAAGTATATATATATGAAATATATATTAAATATATCTGGACAATAGGATGCTGGACTGTCTGCCATTGTCCAGATACACTTAACTAACATGGGCAGAATACATTTAAATAGCATAATGATGGGCTTATGACTGTTTATAAAGCATTATAATATTGTAATAATATAGGGGAAATCAGTAGGGGGGTAAAGGAGGGTGAGGGAAATCTCAGGGCCTATGGAACTGTATCATAAAATAATAATTAGAAAAAGAAAAAAATTTTACTTTGTAAATTCAAGAAACAAAAAGACTAACCAAACAGAGGAAGCTCTCATCTGCTGATACGTCACTCAGATGCTCACAGCAGCCAGTGTTAGGTCAGGCTGTGGTGAGGGAGCTCAGTCCAGGTAAGCCCAGTAACCAATTCTTGGCACTGTTACTGAGGCCTTCTAGGTCGACATTAGCAGGAAGTCAGAGTGAGGAGCTGAAGCCATGTATCACACCCAGGAACACTGAAGCAGGACACAGGTGCCTTCACCAGCATTTTCAACACTGAGCTAAGTAGCAAACTCAGTGCAAAATAAATCAAAACTTACGCAGCATGTTAAAAAAGTTTACAACACATATGATTTTTAAAAAAACTAGTCATGGATTTCAAAACATGCAAAATTTCAAAATTAACTTATCTTTCAATTCTGTTTCCATGAACTTTTGCAAGTACCCTGGTACCAAGAGTAAGCCCCTGTGGAGTTGGTGGGTTTTTCCCCCCCTCTTCTGCGCTCAACTGTACTGTTTAAATCCTGAAGATTATTGTTCACTCTGAAACATGCATGACATGATACCTTTAAGTTCACTGAGCACCAAGAAGTAATTTAGTCAAGTCTTGGTGATACTAGCCCCTCTAGTTACTGTCTAAATGACATGTATATGGGTGCTGGAGCCATGGTACAGCGGACTAAGCTTCCGCCTATGGCACTGGCATCCCATACGGGCACTGGTTAGAGTCCCAGCCACTCCACTTCCAACTCAGCTCCATGATTAAGGCCTGTGAAAGCATCACCTCAAGTCCTTGGGCTCCTGCACCCACATGGGAAACCTAGAAGAAGCTCCAGGCTCCTGGCTTTGGATCAGTTCAGCTCTAGCAGTTAAGGCTATTTGAAGAATGACCCTTCATGGCACAGATCTCTTTTCTCTCTTTTTCTTCTCTTTGCAATCCCACATCTCAAATAAGACCAAATATTTAAATAACTAACTAAAATAAACCCCATGTGCATGGTGCTTGCTTGAGGAAATTCCAAGGAGAAGGTTAGTATCTTTATGATAGTCTCATAATGCAAATTAACAAGGTAGTAAAAATGCAATGCATTTCTCACCATATCATACTGTTATCTCTTTTCTTCAGTGATTACAGAAAATACTATAGAAAATAGTGTTGACATTGTTATCCTGACAGTGGAATACTAACGCAATAGCCAAGGTAGAATTAATACAAGATGAACTGCTGCTAAAAAAATAAAATTAGAAAAAAAAAGATATATGTAACTGCTATGGTAGCAGACTTACATTAACACTATTATCTCTTACTTACTCCCAGGTTCGCTATCAGGCATCTCTTCCCAATCAGCAAATGTTCCCTATACCAGCACTGAGTAAGTACATTGTCTTATCACTTGACTATGGCAAACATGTATTGGATGGATGGATGAATGGATGGGTGGGTGGGTGGATGGATGGATGGACGGACTGGATGGACGGACTGGATGGACGGATGGGATAGATAGATAGATAGATAGATAGATAGATAGATAGATAGACAGAAAAACATTTTATTATATAAAAAGATGCTTAATGAGACTCCTTTGGGATCTGCATTGTTTAATCTTCCCAAAAAAATGAACCACAGTAAAATTTCTTTAGGCTGATATCACTTTATTCAAAATAATATATAATTCAAAGCAACTGTTACCCCTAGTCCACAGCTGCCTGATCACTCTTTAATAAAAATCAGATAATGGAAAGCTAGTTCATCCAAAGCCTATTTTTTTTTCCATTCCCTTGTGTTTTACATTAAGAAGGTATCACTGTGTTTTAGAAAGCACATAAATGCCAAATACAGTCTTTCAAATTTATTTTCTGTTGGCGTTTGCACTACCAATAGCTCTAATCCTTTGTGTATTATTCCTTGCACAAGTCTGGGGGAAAAAAAACATTCCTGGACTTCTTTATTTCTAGAAAATCTGTAAGAATACGTAATTCTGACTGAATTGGGACTTTATATATCAGTAAGACAGATGATTAGTCTAATCCCAGTAAAGGACAGAAGAGCAGATGAACTCCTTAGCTCTTTGGGAGTCAAGCTTTCACAGGCATGGCTTCATTAATTTGTTTGAAGTGAATTCCCAAATCAGAAATATCTGTATTCAAATGGAAGAACAAAGATACATTCCAAAGCAGTTCCAAGGACACCTGGAATAACCATTTATCTGAAATACCTTTCTGCTCTCCACCATATGTACAAATAACAGTTTGGTCATGGCCTGAGTGGTAACTGTGCCTTTTAACTGGGTCCCTGAAGGAACTACTCTTTTCATGGCCCTTTTGTATCCGTTTATTCTTCCTCCTCAATCCTTCTGAATTTAAAATAGTAGTATTCTTTTTTTACCAGCAGCATAAAAACTCTTTATGTGAAATGAAGATTCACTCTTAATGTGAATTTCATATTATATATATTGCTGTATGTTATGTTTATGTGTAATTCTTTTTATGTTGTACATCATCTCACATTTATAGAGCAATTTTCTTAAACATCAAAATTCATTAAACATGGGATAGTCCACAGAGGATAAAGCTAGACAACATTTACTTTCTTCACTGTTTTTTGTATCTTTGTCAATGTCTTAGATTTAATAGTTAGATGCCCCCTTTGGAATATATATGCACTTTAACAAAATTTTTACAGTCATACACATACACACACACACACACACACACTCATGAAAATAAGGAGTAGGGATGCAGTAAGCAGGCAAATAAACCCATCTTAATCTCACTGTTGATGAGACCCAGTGAAGACAAGAGATAATGCCAAGTAAAAAATTCATTAATTTTATTTCACTTTCCTCTGCTTGATGAAGAGGAAGATAACTGAAGATGTTCCAGCACGGCAAGTCCAGAACACATGTCTACTGCCTCAAACCACAAAGCTTGCTCCCTGACAAGCACCACCACAAAAGCTCACAGTGACAGAAGCACCAATGGTTCACACTGTGTAAGCTCTAACTCACAAAGAATATGAATGGGATGTGTATAGTCTAAGTATATATTCTGGAGAACAAGTTGTGATGGAGAGAAGCACAAACCGGAGGTGATGAAATATTCTTCAGATAATCGCAGATGGATTTTTTTTTCTATAAGAGACCTTTACATTTCTATTACTTATGTTCTATGGTTCTATGGTTCTTGATCAGCCTTGAGAAGCTCAAAGTGGCTAACTGGTTAACAATTTCCTTTCCTTTTCCTTCAGAGCCCACATCAGTCATGCCAGATCAGTCATGCAAAAACACTTAAACTGTGTGGCTGTGTGTGGGGTTTTCTTCTTTCCTATCTTCATTTTGTTCACTAAGAGTATTTACAAAAATAAAGGCTCCTCACCAAAGTGCCTAAGCAAACAAATGAGAAAAGACATCAGGTTTAGGCATGGACTTTCTGGATTATTTTGTTTTCATTTTTTCCTCTTTGCTCAAATGAATGCATGCTATTTCCTTTAAATTACTGCCCAAAGCAAATGATGTGAAGCTGCTACCATCTCAAACAGCGCCCAGGCAAAATAATTTTATTAGCTATGTTTAGGTTAAAAGGTACACATGGCAATATGCTAGTACAACTGCAGCCATCTTGGGAGGGAACCAGCAGTCTCAAGATCTTTCCCTTTGCCTCTTCACACTGTAAATCTGACTTTCCAATAAAAATAGGTAAACGTTTAAGCAAACAAAAAAATACACTGTGTCAAACACACATATGAGAGTCTCACAGTGTGATGTACTGAGTTACGCTGTCTCCTACAGGACAGGCATCCTGTCCTGGCCACTCCACTTCCGATCCAACTCCCTGCTGATATGCCTCAGAAAGCAGTGGAGAATGGTCCAGGGCCTTAGGCTCTTGCACTTACTTGGGAGAACCAGATCAAGCTCTGCTCCTGCTGGCTCCTGGCTTGAACCTGGGCCCTTAGCGGAGTGAACTAGCAGATAGACCATCTATCCCTCTAGCTCACTCTCTCTCTAACTCTGCCCTTCAATAACATAAAATAAATATTTAAAAACATAGAGAAAAGGCATTTAGTATATTTTAAAGAGCTATCTTTGTGACAATTATAGGACAATTTTTAGTCAATGGGGAACTAACTGCATAAATTGCTAACATACTCTTCCGGAAAATGTTTAGCTCCCTATATGCAACTTAGTGTCCTAGAATGTAACTACTCAAGGGTTTATTTTGTTTTAGGAGACAATATGGGAAGAATATAACCAATAATATCTTACTTAATGGATACACTTAGGATGGACTTAAAGGCCTCAGTGTCTGTTCCAGTGCCTCATTCCAGCAGCTGTTGGTATTAAGAATATGAGATGTCGCCTTTTATGTGAATTAAAACTCACACAGTAAACACTTTACTGCAGTGGAGTGTGGCATTTCCAAAGAGTGATGACTATTCTAATTTTAAGAGCAAAGTGATCATGCTTCATCTGTTTCGAGGAATGTAATCTGTTTCTTTTTCGTACATTCTGAGAAGCCTTAAAACTAAACACAACAGGCAAAGGGGGAAATGTAAAGATCATTTAAGGGAATATTTTACTATATAAACAATAAACAATGGTGTCTGAACAACAACAAAAACAACAAAAACAACAAAGCCCCCATAAAACCAATACTTTAAAAAAGCCTCTTCACAGTACAAAATCAAAAGTTTTCTGTTCCATCATCCATTAAAATGTACCTCACAGTCTCTTTCCTGACTATTCTAAGAGAACTGAATATGAACATGTGCTCTATGCATTTACTGAAATTTTTCCTTTGTTTGCTTCTTTGCATTTTCTCATCCTAGAGAAACTCACACAAAAAAGTGAGATTCCAGATATAATAAACAATTCAACAAGGAGACAAGAAAGCCTATACATTAATTGATTTATTTCATATTCATAAAATTACAGCCTTATCATCTAAATAATATATGCTTTGAAAAAAATTGCAATTTTCCCCTGCAACTTTTTACCATTATTGTAATACATATGGGTCTAGTCTTAGGACATGGAAAAATGGAACGATGAACAAATGAATGTTGGTATTTTTGTATGTATCTACATCTGTAAAGAAAACTAAATATTTTATGTTTTCAATGTAGAAGGTAAATCTGAAATATTAAACTTCTAAATAACTGTATCACAAGTTTGGTAGAAGCTGAACCCTACCTTAATGGCTGCAATTATAACAAGCAGAATTTTCCCAAAGTTTTTAGTTTTAAGAAACAATGAGAAATCTTGTCACTTTCTGCGAGGATAGCTTTCATTTCTGTCCACAATCCCAGGATCTTCACAAAGTGCACACTGTGAAATTTCTTCTGTGTCTTACATGATAGTCAGCATTTTCTCTTTGCAAATGGGTTGGCACAGAGGGGAACAACATCTCTGGCCCATTTGAAACTCAGATTTAAGCACAGACACACACCAAAAACACTTGCTGAGCAGAAGAGTAAATCAGTCAGTTGGCAATGTACTGATCATTTCTGTGCTTTTTTTTTTTTCAAGTGAAGGTGTGGGAAAGTATCTATCGCTGAGCTGTAAGGGTCAGGGCTTATGCTCTATTAAACAAAACAAGGGAGCTGGCAGTGTGGTTCAATGGGTTAAGCCTCCACTAGCAACACAACAAATCAAGCCACTTCTTATGATGCTGGAATTCCATTTGGAGTGCTGATGGAGTTCCACTTGCTCTGCTTTTAATTTGGCTCCCTAAGAGTTCCACTGGGAAGGCTGCAGGTGATGGCCCAAGTACATAGGCTCCTGCCACCCACAGGGGAGACCAGGATGGAGTTCCTCACTCCTGACTTAAGACTGACCAGACCCAGCTGTTGCTGTCATTTCACAATGAACCAGTATATGTAAGATCTCTCTGTCTCTCCCTTCCCTCTGTCACTCTGCCTTTTAAATAGATAAATTTAAATAAACAAAGACCTTCACTTCGTTCTCATGAAAGAGTATACATACCGCGTCAGTGATATCCATCTCAGACACCCTTTGGAAAGTCCTGCGCTCAAAGAAAACAAGTTTGCCACTGCCACATCCTCTTTGAACAGATGTACCAGTGACAACGAGTTTATCATCTGGACTGAAACAGCAGTCAGTCCTATGGACAGAAAGAGTTTGTAAGGAAAAGCTTATGTTCCCCACAATAATGCAGTAATATAAGTGAATGAAATGAAGCATAAATATTACTGTACTAAGAGCCAACTCCTATGCAGGGTTTAATGTCAAGCATTTACATTCACTTGCTAAATCTTTACAATAATTCTATGAGATAGATGTCATCATCTCTTTTTTATTAAAGAGAAAACTGAGGCAGAGAGGTTAAATAAAACCTGCCTACCATCACAATTCAAACTTAGGCAGTCTCACTCCAGAATTTCTGCTTTTTAGTTTGTATATGTTAATATTTTTACTTTAAAAAGACTCTGGGAAAAAACTCTGTATAGGCACTGAGAGTTGTTCATGGACAAGTAAGTACATGTATGGCTAATGTTAAAAGTAGTGGCTAATTTGGTCACTTTCTTGGCTATTCTTACTACTACTACCATGACTAATATTATTCCCAAATAATTTCAGTTTTTTCAAGTCAGCTTCTTCATGCCACAAGGAGCGGGAAGACTGCTGACACCGAATTGATAGTTATTATTCAATAACTCCTGTTATCAGAGCTCAGACCACAGGACTGTGAATAATCAAAAACACAACTCAAAGAGGTTATTTAGTTAACATTATTCAAAGCAGGCACAACAGTTTATAAAATATGCATAAAATACAAATTCATATCTGTCCATCTCTTCATTTGTTCTAAAATATAAATGCTCTGGTTTTTACATAGTTTCCTTCATGAGATGTTTGCATTATCTTCTCACTCTCCCTGTTGATCATTATTTAATAAAATTTCATTTCTAACAAAATAAGAAAAATTTTCCTAGGGACCAGCAGTAGAACTTAAATGTCAAGTTCCACCTCAGTTGTCTCAGCAAAATCTTTAAAAGTTGACAACATTGTACAATGAAGGTAACATTGTTCAACTACCCAAAGAAAGACTGTCTGAACAACTAAAAGACACATGTACATACGAGTACACACACAAATGTCATTCTAACTTTAAAAAAAGTTATCTGAGTAACAGAAGAAATGAACAGAAAAAATAAAATGCACCTTAAAAAACGAGATTTCAATCACTTCCTAAAAGATGGAGGACACAAATTAACTCTAAGGTAAAGAAATTTCTTCTCCATTTTTTTTTTGTTGTTGTTGTTGATAAAACATTTAAAGTACTCCACTTACATTGGAAACATGGTGGGAAGCCCAGAGGCTGAAAAGAGTGGCTTATTAAATTGTCGAATATCCCATAATTTTAATGTATCATCACCTAGCAGAGGAAAATAGAGGGGAAAAAGTCAAAAAGGTGAAATTTGCAATAAGAATTCATTCAAGTTTAGAGTTTGCTAAACTTTTGTGAATGATTAAAAGGAAGGACAGCAATGAAGGGAAGAAGAGAGCAGGGAAAGAAAAGAAAGGCGGTAGATGCATTACAAACATAGTTTATTTTTTTAACTGTTCAGGGAGCTTGAAAACAGTAGTAGTTGCAAGAACAGTAGGAAGCTATCTGATGATGAACCAACCTTCCAGACACAGCTTCCCCAATTGATGGAGTGTCTGAGGTGAGTAGAAACCCAGACACTCTACAGCACACTTTCAGAGCAGATGGCAGTTCCCCCTGGTATACTTGAGTATAACCTGACTTCTTGGGAAGATCATAATTTAACAGCCCTCAAGGCCAACAACAGATTCTTTTTCCCAGTGGTGTGTGTGTAAAACTATCCATTAACATTAATGAAGGTGAGCAATGTGATTTCCCTCTGTAAGTGTAATTGTACCTTGCGGCTATTATTCTTCTCTCTACTGGGGAGGACAACTTTTTCAAGCCATTTAAAGCATAATGAATATTCTTTTGAGGATTCATTTTATTATCTTTCTATTGGGCTAGTAATTTGTTGCCAGAAAACAGACAAGCTCATATACGAAATGTCTTTGCTGTGATTTGCTGCCAGTGCTCACAGCTCACAGCTTACTTGATCTCTTGGGTCCAACAAGGAATCAAGAATCAGGTGCAAATGAGGTGGCTGGAGAATTCTATGAAAATCCCTATCTCCCCCGTGACCCTTACTCTAAAACACAACTTTTGGGAGGTACTCAAATACACAACTGGCTGGATTTGGGGCCTACTTGTATTGGGAGAACTCAGTAAGGCTCACCTTTGGAATGTTGCCATATTGGCTTTGGTCTTTAAGGGGGAATAAAAAGGAAGAGGGGCTTATATCCTCAAAAAATAAGAGAACATTCATCTGTATTAATTTCAGATAACCCAATAGGTTCTGGAGCTGGTAATAACACTTATAAAGCCCTAGAAACTGTTGAATGGATTTTAATCTACCAAAATCTCTAAATCCAGAAAGGAAAATTGTTAGAATGCATTACATATAGAGAGTTAATTAATTAAATTGCCCAACAGCTATTACAGGGAGAATTAACAATTATTGCCAAAATAGCACTGACTGAAATACAATTAGTCCTTATAGTAATGATCAATTGGTTCAAGGTTTGGATATTTTAGATTTCTCTGGAGAGTCACTTTCTAGCTACCCTCATGTACTTTCCTCTTCCATTCAAATACAACCTCATGTACTTGGGTATCCCATGTTGATGAGATCCAAGGGTGGCCAACACACACTAACAAGAGCATATCTAGGTTTACAAACTGCTAGGATTTTAACTTGACATTTGTTAATGTTACATATCATAATTTTATATAGAGAAACACATCAAAAGAGTTTTTAACCTACCTCCACGAGAGGCCAGGACATTCCCATCATAGGAAAAAGTCACGCAAGAAGTGTCTGTGCCTGGGATGTGAGCTTGTTTATAGTGAAATTTAGGATGAACCTGTTTGTAAAGGCAAGTAAAGTGTTAACATCTCACCTCAAATCAGATGAGAACATTTTGGTGACAAGAACATTTTATCATGTGGAAAATGATATATTCTTAAGGACAAAGTACTAATTAATCTGATTACAGGTCACTTCATTCCAAAAGGTATCTGTTGGGGGAGGGTTTAAAACTTTTCCTTTTTGAATAAAGAAAAGATAAGGTAAATTGTAGTAGATACAATTTTCATACTCCCTTAGAAAATGCTGAGAAACACAAAATTATAGCATTTAGTTCTTGGTATTACGTTTATGATATCCTTGGACTACTTCTCCTATTATTCTAAAAGCAAATATAAGTAGTCTAAATAAATACATTATTTATTTACCTAAAAATATGTATTGTATTCCTTGTATATACCAGTCATTATAAACGTAGTTGTAGATTATAAACCATTTTTTAAAAGATTTATTTATTTATTGGAAAGTCAGATATACAGAGAGGAGGAGAGACAGAGAGGAAGATCTTCCATCTGATGATTCACTCCCCAAGTGAGCACAACGGCCCATGCTATGTCGATCCGAAGCCAGGATCCAGGAACTTCTTCCAGTATCCCACACGGGTGCAGGGTCCCAAAGCTTTGGGCCGTCCTCGACTGCTTTTCCACGCCACAAACAGGGAGCTGGATGGGAAGTGGAGCAGCCGGGATTAGAACCAATGCCCATATGAGATCCCAGTATGTTCAAGGCGAGGACTTTAGCTGCTAGGCCATGCCGCCGGGCCCGATTATAAACCATTTTAAATGTGCTTGTTGGAAGATGATGATAATAATAACAGTAACAATATCAGCTAACTCCAACATAATGTTTATTACATCTTAGGCATCACACCACTGGGTTTGCCGCATCCCATACGGGAGTGCCTGGTTCAAGTCCTGTGCCCATTTCTGACCTGGCTTACTGCCTGAAAAGCGGCCAGTAATGGCTTAAGAGCCACCTAGATCCCTGCCACATATGTGGAAGACCCATGCTGAGTTCCTGGCTCCTGGCTTCAATCTGGCCAAGCCTTGAATGTGATATAATTTGAGGAGTAACCTAGCAGACTAAAAATCTCCCCCCACCTCCAACACTCTACCTCTCTCTGTTTCCCAAGTAAAAGTAAATGTTGAAAAAATTGTTGCTGAAATACAAACTCTTATTACCAAGATGGAAGCAAGCACAAGGCTACATAGAACTCATGCATACTGACACCTGAATGTCCCCTCACATTTATTTCTATAGAAATTTTATTTCTCATTAGGATTACATTACAAGTAAACACTTCTAAACAATTCTTCATGCCCACTCATATATTACTTGTTACATTACTTGTTACACCAGAATTAAAAATCTGCCAGGACTATTAATAGGCCAAGACTAAATAAATAAATAAGTAAATGCAAGACTGCTATAACCTCCTCCTTTCCCTCTGATTTTGAAGATAAATGGGATGAAGTACACCAAAATACAGGAATTATCATATAAAGTGATCTGGAAAAAAATCTCTATTAATTGAACTAATATTTATATGCCATATACTGTTACAGGCATTGAAGGATTTAGTGGTGAATAAAATAATGACACTATTATCACAAAGCCTTCATTTTATTGAGAAGAAATGACCAATAAGATATTTTTTAATGGATAGTATACTGATCAATTAACATAACAATGAGATTATCGTGACTAAAAGGACAGGTTGTGGAACCAGACTGTCAAGTTCAAATCGTTGCTCTACAATTTACTCTCTGTATGATGCTGGGCTGGTTAATCTCTGTTTGCCTATATCTTTCTT
The DNA here is from genome assembly GCF_017591425.1 of Ochotona curzoniae. Lineage (NCBI taxonomy): Eukaryota > Metazoa > Chordata > Mammalia > Lagomorpha > Ochotonidae > Ochotona > Ochotona curzoniae. Next base: position 17,099,602 of record NW_024465582.1, on the reverse strand, counting down.
GTAAATGAGAATAGCAACAGGACCCCTTCATATTAGGAGAACATAATTATACCCATACACTAAGTTAACACTAGTATGGCAAAGCTCCCTGCAATACAATTCTGCTGTTCCTTTCACCAATATGTAGTATCTATTTTTCTATGCTTTGTGTCCAGGTACAGGAGCGAGTCACTTTGGTTAACATGATGTGCAGCCTTGAAAACATGTCACTCACAGGCCCAGCACAGTAGTCTAGTGGCTAAAGTCCTCGCCTTGCTTGTGCTGGGATCCTATATGGGTGCTGATTTGTATCTCAATTGCTCCACTTTCTTTTCTGTTCCCTGCTTGTGGACTGAGAAGGCAGTCAAAGACGGCCCAAGGACTTGGGACCCAGGACCTGTGTGGGAGACCTGGAAGAAGCTCCTTCCTACTGGGTTCGGATTGATTCAGCTCCAGCTGTTGCAGTTACCTGGGAAGTGAAACAGAGGATAGAAAATCTTCCTCTCTGTCTTTCCTACTCTCTGTGGATCTGGCTTTCCAATAAAAATAAATAAATCTTAAAAAAAATATGTCACTCAGATCTCCCACAGTGAAAATGTCTGACACTCTCACTTCCCTGCTACTAGGCCATGCTCCCAATGTCTGCTCCCACCAAGGCCAGAGGTGCAGAGTATTAGACTGAAACATTGTTGGCAGCTCTGTACTGTCCTCCAAACTCTGCACCACCTTCCTATGCTTTACTTTTAACATTATGATTTTTATCAAGTTATGGCTTACACGCAATGCAATCTGCCCACTTAAAATGTGCAGCTCACGTTTCTTAGTCTATTCAGAGTTGTGCAACCATGACCACAATAAATCTATTTTTACCACTCCAAAAAGAACCCCTCTACACAAGATTATAGGTCCCCATTTTTCTCTTACACCTTAGCACCAAGCAACTAGTACTGTAGGCTATAGATGGATCTATTCTGAATAGTAGTACAAATGAAATCATCTAAGATACTATCTTTTTATGTTCTCGAGGTTCATCCATGTTGTGTGGATTTACCCTTCATTTCACTTTATGGCCAAATAACATTCACTGTACGAATGCACAACATTTTATGTGTCAATTCATCAGCAGACAGACATTCAAGATTCCATTCTTTCCTCCTCTTTCACAAGGGTCTGATCTTCATCATGGTCTGACTTACACTTGTCTTCTCTGGATCCTTGCCAATTTTCCCGTATGGCTGCCTCTCCAATAAACCTCTTCAGTGTTTAATACTGTTTGGCTATCTCCATCTCAGAAGACCCAGACTAACATAGTAGTGCAACGAGTGATCCAACAACACACATGGTAAGATGGAAATCTGGGACTGATTCATTCATTGGCTTTTGGGCAAAAAAGGTGTTGTGCTAAATAGAGTATGAGGCGCAGACAGACCACAGCACTTGGTAGTGGTCCAACTGCTTCAGACCTCACCACAGACAACTTGATTGGAGAAAATATCCCTAAGGATGTAATGTTTTAAGCATTTAAAGAGTTATAGGAAAGAACTCCATCTACAAACACAGCAGTGTTGCTGGTTACTACTAAGTCATACTGACACTCTGCTGAGAGATGATGAGAAATTGAGGGCCATTAACAGTTAAACATTAAGTAGAAGAACTAGAGGACCACTTTAGCAGCTTTCAAGGAGACTGTCATGTCCTGCTGTGGTAGATTGAATCCAACTGAGCAACAAACAGAAGATCTGCTAGGCAGACTTAACAGAACTTTAGGGATATTTAAAAACTCAGCCTAGATGAGTCAGGACCCTAGATAGGGGGAAAAAAACAAACTGGGATCATGGAACAAGATATCTGGATCGATGCCCCACAGCACACTGGATCCATAACCACACCCCCAGAGCCCTTGTAACACTCAGTTTAAACAGGGGCTCACTCCTTTTGAGTACTCACTTTCCTAGAAGCTGGGAGATGCTATAAAGGACTCTCCCACAGTTAACAAGTAATTCCTCTTAGCACCTGTCCCTATCACCTCTCCTGGATGTCAGGACAATAACTAGAGTTAAATTCCAATTACTCAGCTGCAAAAATGTTGGGCCAGATAAAGGAGGAAAGAGATTATAAAGAACTGCAACAATTAGTTGCAAACTACTGGCAGGACCTATAAAATACCTTGAGTTTGGATCCTGAGGATGCTTGATCAAGAAAGCTGGGGTATAAGACTAGATGTACTAAAATTTGGGAACCAATTTTTAAACATAGGCTCTAACACTCTGGCAAAGGATCACAGGGGATGGGTCAAAACTGCTGCTACAAGCCTGTTACATGTCTAGACGTGCCAGAGATGATAGTCAATATTGTTCTCTGTTTTTGCCCGCCCATCCTACTTTTTCTTTTTGTTCAATGAAAGATTTACAGAAAGAAAGAGAGAGAATGTTTCATTGACTGGTTCACTCCTCAAATGGCCTAAACAGCTGGAGCTGAGCTGATCGGAAGCCAGGAGCTTCCTCTGGGTCTCCCACATGGGTACAGGAGCCCTAGATCTTGTATCATCTCCCACTGCTTTTCCCAGGCCATTAGCAGAGAACCGGATCAGAAGTGGAGTAGCTAAGATTAGAACTGGCATCATATGGGAGGCTGGCTCTGTAAGATAGAGGATTAGTTTATTGAGCCATCACACCAATTCCTGTAGTAAATGTTGTAAAGTAAAAATGTCGAGGGCTGGCATGTTGACTTAACTGGCTAACTCTCTACCTCCAAGCGCCAGGATCCCATATGGGTGTCAGCTTGAGTCCTAGCTGCTCCACTTCCCATCCAGCTCCTTGCTTATGGCCTGGGAAAGCAGCAGAGGATGGCCCAAAGCCTTGGGATCCTGTACCCGCATGGGAGATCAGGAAGATGCTCCTGGCTTCAGATTAGCTTAGCTCCAGCCACTGCAGCCATTTAGGGAATGAAGCAATGGATGAAAGGTCTGTCTCTCCTTCTCTCAGTAAATCTTTCCAATAAAAAAATAAATATTTTTAAAATAATAAAAATTTAAACAATAAAGTAAAAACTCCATAATTGCCATAGAATGGATTTGAGAAAATAGCAAGAAAGGGGCATTCTAAAATAGATAAAATTTTGTCAAGCCAAAAAACAGAGAATTGTATTTTTCATGTGAAGGCCCAGAGAAAATGCCATTCATCAAAGCCATCAGGAATGCAAAGGGAAGAGGAAACCAACCTCAGTGGTAGCTCTCTTCTGTAATCCACTGCTAGTATTAGAGCTGGGTCATTAAGAACCATGAGAATCATGGGGCCAGGAAAAAAAAAAGCCAGTTTTCACTGTGTAAATACCGGAACGAGGAGGGTAATGTTACAAAGACTGGCAAAATAAGACAAGCAGTCCAGAGGGCTTGATGTGCAGGGAGCTAGAGATATATAGGAAAAACAAACAAACACGGCATCCCTAAAGACAAAGCAAGAATCTTAAATAATCTGCAATTTAAAAAATGGAATGGAAGAGCAGGAGATGGAGGGAGGAAAGTCATCCACCCTAAAAACAGCTACAGCCCTTTGTGCTGCTTCCCATATCTGAGCCAAGAGCAGATCAAAGGTCTAGCAACAACAGGGAGAGTTGGATTCCGAAAAGAACGAGGACTCTAGCTCCTTGGGGCAAGAACACACAGTGATCATTCCCCTACCCTTCCACAAAGAGTGTTAACTGCTACCAGCTTAATACAAAGTTTCAATTGCTGTTCAGTGCGAGTGCTAAATGAGACATTATAACAAAAGCAGATTAACAAAGTCCTGTGGTGACTTTGACTTGAGGACTTTGGTTAGCCTGGCCAAACCTTTCTTAGTACTTCATGGCAGTTTGAGAGTCTTCCTACCCAGTGCTTCTTTCCTTCCACTTTATTTCCTGAGGACAGATTTGCAGAAACACCTGACCCTCTTCAACTATAATGGGGACTTCTCTCTTACTATTTCCTGGAGCTCAGCTACCTTGTGAAAGCATGGTTTAGCTTCCTAGTTGATCAGACACATGTGCTCAGTCACTCCTACAGCACCAGCTGACATTTAGACAATGTCACACATGTGAGTGAGGCTATCATAGGCCATTCCAGTACCAAATGAGTTGTTACATACAAGCAATAAAGAGCCCAAAAGAAAACAGCCAAACCAGTCCAGACCAGAAGTGCTGCCCAATGCTGAGATCAATAGAATTGTGAATTCTATAGCATGATAAGCTACCACCTACAATGAAGGCATCCCATACAGATGCCGGTTCTATTCCTAGCTGCTACACTTCTGATCTAGCTCCTTGCTAAAAACAGTGGAAGATGAACCAATTACTTGGGCCCTTGTACACATGTGGGAGATGAATAAGAAGCTCCTGGCTTCAGCCTGGCTCATCCTTGGCCACTGTGGTCACTTTGGGATTGAACCAGGGGATGAAAGATCTCTGTCCCTTCCCTTTCTCTCTGGATCTCCTTTTCTCTTTATACCTCTGCTCTTTAAACAAACAAACAAATTTTTCTAAGGAAAAATTGTGACAATTCTGTCATTTAAGTCCACTAAATTTTAGGGCATGCCAATCAATGCCAATCAAAAACCAATCAATGTCACATGTAAAGCATGTAAACAATGTTTGGCATATAGTACATGTAGTAAACAATATATAGATGTTTGTCATTATTATAAATCAGATGATTCTATGGGACTATAATCTTTTTAAAAAGGTTGATTGTATCCCATCCTCAAAATTCTACCAAATAATACCTAGCATATATTAAAACCTGTAGTCTTGTAATTTAGATTTATACAACTTCTCTATGTCTTGTACTGGATATAATTATTATATATCTCTCTTGCCTTCTTTGCACCTGCTTGTGAGAATAAGAATTCTCACTAGTAATGTATTTTAATCCTTGCTGTGGTTGCCTTTGGATAATCATTGTCCCTAGGAAGTTATAGTCTGTTTCCAATGAGTTGCAGTTTTTCTTTAATAGAATCTCTAACATCAAGTAAAATGATGACTCCAGCAAATAATACAGAAGGAAGTGGGGGGTGGTGATGCATGGAGATAATTCAGTCTTGGCAGATATAAAAAAGGAAGAATTGTGCTTATTCGTTTTTCTGTGTGGGACTCTTTCCCTACATTTCTTTCACAATCATGGGGCCAGCACCATGGTATAACAGGCTAAGCCTCTGCCTAAAGTGCCAGTATCCTGAATGCACTCCAGTTGATGTCCTGGGTGCTGCACATCTGACACAGCTTCCTACCTGTGGCCTGGGAAAGCAGTGCAGGATGACCCAATTGCTTGGGCCTCTGCATCCACATGGGAGACCCAGAGGAAGCTCCTAGTTCCTGGCTTCAGAACAGCTTAGTTCTAGTTGTAGCCATTTGCGGAGTGAACCGGTGGATGAAAGATCTCTTTCATGTTCTTCTTCTCTGTGTAATTCTGCCTTTCAAATAAAAATAAAATAAATCTTTTTAAAAATTATAATTATGGGGCCGGCGCAGTGGCCTAGAGGTGTCTGGAGTCCTCACCTTGCAACCTCCAGGATTTCATGTGAATGCTGGTTTGTATTCCAACTGCTCCACTTCCCACTCAACACCCAGGCTGTGGCCTAGGAAAGCAGTGTAGGATGGCCCAAGCCTTTGGACCCTGTGCCTGCATGTGAGACCCACAGGAGGCTCCTGGTTCCTGGCTTTGGATTAGCTCAGCTCCAGCTGTTCCAGCCACTTGGGGATTGAACCAGCAGATAGAAGATCTTTCTCTCTGTATCTCCTTCTCTCTTTATAAATAAGTTTCCAATAAAAATCAATAAATCTTTTTCTAAAATGCTAATTATGTTCCATGTAGAAATGTTTTCCTCGTTCCTTCTTCCTTCTAATCCTCCTACTCTTCTTTCTTTCCTTCTGCAGAAACAATTTAAAGACAGTGAAATCTGACAAAACCTTCCAAGAAGTCCTTCATCCTCCACAATGTGAGATCATGAAATTCATAAAGACTGTACACTCAAAGTTTGCTATTGTTCAAAACATGATTTAGCTCCTCCAACACATAACAGTGTTTAAGGCACAAAGTTATGGATTGAGTCCAAGGTTTGATTCATTTAAGGGGTCTGGAAAGTGGAGTCGGCTATGTTGAATTAGGTTGCTGGGTGAGAGGCAAGGTGACGAAGTGATTCTGCCTTTGTAAAGGGGTCACATAGCTACACTGAATGTGCTCGCCGACTCTGCTTCCTGCTTCATCATGCAATCCTTCTCTGCTCACTTTCTGCCAACCACCACCCTAATAAGAGGCTAGACCAATAGGGCGACCTGATCTTGGCCTATGAATCTCCAAAAGTATGGGAAGAAATAATAAAACCTCTTCCATTCTAAGTAGTTTCACTCAGGTATTTGTTATAGAGATAAAATCTGACTAATGCTCAATGTCAACCACATTTACTGAGAACTCATCTATATACAACACCAAGGTTGGAAAAGGAGGAAAATCTGTAAGACCTCATATTCTTTCATATTTGCTGTTCCACCTATAAGCCAAAAAACTGTGTCTGGTTTGATGGACACCAAAATATGTTAAGAACTTCCTGTGCCACAAGCAGAAACACTCACAAGTCAGAAAAATGCCAGGCTGAACTTTGTGCAGGGTTCTCCACTTAAAGTCCAATTTGGTGCAACTGCTGGGATTTCAAAAAACAGCCATGACTTAACATTTTTCATCTAATTTTGACAAACAGTGCAGCCTTCATTCATAACTGGACTGTTGCAATTATATGCTTGTTTGGTCATCTCAAATCAGGTGACTGCAGTGTGTGACTACCTAGGGCTGTATCCGACGGCCAGCTGGACGCTGCAGCTGTGAGAGAAAGCTCAGCCGCTGAGATGTGTGAGTCACAGGCAGAATATGACGCCACTGCTCTGGAATCTTCTGGCTCCCCATGTGCTTGCAACTTGAAATTCAAGGTGTTTACTTTAGTCCATAAAACAAACCCCTTATGGCTAGGGCACAAGTTACCGTCACATTAATCTCTCTTCTTATAAACCCTAACTGAGATCAGCTGGTACACCAGTTAGGCATTCTGGATTTATACTGCAGAAATCTGCATGCACACACACACACACACACGAGGAAAAAAAATCCCTACAGAAGACCCATGCTTATGGAATTTTAAGAAGTCATGTAACAAAACATTCTGTCTTTCTTGAACTCTGAGAAGTTAATTTATAATGTTGAAGCATCCTACAAAATCATGCATAGATGGGAATGTTATCTGATCAGACTATTTAAATATTTGGTATATTTGTTCTTATTTTAAACAAAGTACAACTTCCAAAGGGGACAAATCAGACAACTAGTACAGAATCTTGCAGGCTAGTCTGCTTCTCCAAATGAGGATATCATCTAAATCATAAGGAGGTATGATTTAGGAAGAAAGTCAGGGAAAAGTAGGAATTCCCAGAGAATGTTTTGTGTAACATCATCATATGGGGGGTGGGGATGATGGCCAAGTAAGCCTGGGAAACTAGAGTTTATTTGCATACCATGGTCTTGGCTTGAAGATACACAACACACACCAGTATATTAAAAGCCAGAATCTTTTAAAGTGGTAGTCCTGGAATAAATCAACCTCTTTAACTTTTCCAAAGATTATTTGACTATGACAGCATTTTTTTCCAGATAGTATATAGTAGTTTGGGTTGAACTAACATTCCCTGGGCTTTAATTGGGGAAACACATATTTAGAATAAGGGTTGGCCAACTTTTTTCTGGAAAGGCCAGAGAGTAAATATTCATGGGGTTTAAGGACCATACAGACTTTGTCACAATTATTCACTTCTGCTGCCTAGCAATAAAGCAGCCAAATATAATGTATAAACAAATTAACATGGCTGTGTTCCAATAAAATTTTATTTACAAAAAGCAGCAGCAAACTTGATTTGTCTTAGGATTAACTTACCTCTGATCTAGAAAGAACATAACCCCTAGGAAAAAGGCTTCTAGTTGCCAAGTCATTGTTAGGTAATGTTTTCTTATTCAACAATTTTAACTTGTAACACTGATGGTACTGACAATAATCATAATAACAACTATGACTGTTACATTTCTTGAACATGTTGCTACTCAGTACAACAAAAAATATGCATTTTCTAATTTCATCCTTTAAAAAAGGTTTATGAGGCAATCATGATGATCATCTCACTTTACAAACAAGAAAATTTAGATTGAGAGAGGTAACTTAGCCAGACAGGCATGACTACAAAGTACCAGAGCAAAAATCCAAACCCTAATTCTAATTCCAGAATCTGTACTCTTCCCTAAACACCCCTTCATACTAAATGCCATGGTTCTTCTTCTGGGGGTACATGTTAGTTATTATAGTAATGGGCCCCCACTGAATCAAGTCTCCTGTGTCGCCAAGGATAGAAGTTCAAGGAGACAGATAAGAAACATAAAACACATTCTTTATGTTATTACTTCTCTAAAAACTCAATTATAATTCAATCTAAACTAGCAGTTAGCAGCTCCTTCTCTCCATAGGAGTAGTAAAGTACTAAAATCCTTCCTCTCTTCCTAGTTAATATGAGCCGATACACAACAATTGCTAACATTTAGTTGGTGCTCACTATGGGCTAGCATGTTAAGTACCTAGGTTATATGAAATGCATATTGTCATTATCCTCAGAGTCCAGGAAAGGTATGAAATACAGAAAAGGGAAATTAATCACTTTAAGTATTGTGACCAGTAAGTGGTAGAACCAGACTTTGAACTGAGTCATCCTTTACTCTTAACTACAGCTCCATAAGTCACACGCTCAAGGATTTGCTACTTCCCACATGTGCAACTAAAGCGCTCCCAGACTAGGTCCATGCAGTTCCCTTGCCCCTTTGCTCTTCCCTCTCTAGTCCAGTCCACTCCCAAAACCACCAATAAGATTTGAACGTGAAAAGAGAAATGGTTCAGCAAGAGTCAAGTGCAGGATGGCAAGTGAGCACTGTACCAGGAAACAGATAAACTTTCATTCATGACTACACCAAACTCCAGGGCATTAGCTAAAGTCAGTCCATAAACACAGACTGATTAGCACAGCAAGGGCACTTCAAGAGCACAGCAAGAGTGCTTGACAAATTTAAAACTTAGTAAATTACACTGTTATAAACTGCTAATAGGGAAAAACAGTTCACTACTGTGGGTCTCCTGAGCTGCCTTCCTGTGATGCTGCCTTTTCCCTTCAATTTTGAACCCTCAAGTTTGGAGAAGCAGGGCCTAGGGTTTTAGATTGTCTCTATCACAGAAGAAATACAGATGAGAACACAAGTGTAGCTCCCAATGCAGCTCTTTAATTGAAGAGGAACTTGAAAGTCACCAGGCCAACACCGGAAGCATAGTGCTGTGGAATGACCTGCCTAGACAGGAGGGAAAGCCCGGCGGTGCCCCCCTTTGAAGTCCAGCTGCCTGAGATTCACTGGCAGCCAACCTTCAAAGAGAGCCGATGCTTCCTTCCCTCAGCCTGGCCGCCAAGCTTCCCGGGCAGCTGGGCAGATTTAGCCCCTCTCTGCCCAGCTGTCTGTGAACTCTGGCAGCCAGTTCAAGTGAGGGATAGAGAGCTGCTAGGGAGGGGAGGAGGAAGAAAGAAGGGAGGGTGGCGGGCCCAGTGGCGCCAGGCAAAGGAGGATGCTACTCTCCTTAGAGTCAATCTCATCAAAGTCATTAAAAAAAACCAAGTTTACAAGAGGACAACCCATCTATGCTCAAAGCAACTTTCTAGGGATCAGAGAAATTCAAACACTTCCCTTCAAAATTCAAATCAATGACACATATACTCTACTGGAGCTGGCCTAGTTGCCACAGCAAACAGTCCCGCCTCTAAACAGGGATGCAGGGAACAAAGCCAAGGTCAAGAATCAAAAAATGTACAATCTATCGTATTGGGATTTTCCAGCAGCATTTAATTAATGTTTCTTAGACACATCGGGTTGATTGTTGGCTTTGTTTGGCAGCCCTTTGGCCGCCTTGGCTGCCAAGAGCCGTGGCAACTTCTCTGTCTCATATCTGTGCAGCAGATGCTTGGAGAGGCCAGGCATGCTTCACACACATAATACCAACGTGTTGTTCTGTTCATCCACTTGAACCATGCACGTGGAGTAGAGAATAGTGTATATTCCCAGCTGCAGGTGCAAAACGGATACACAACAGTCCTGTTAGTGACAAGCAGTGTTCTAAAGAAATTTAAGCAAAACTAAGATTTTAAATTTGGTAAAAGGGAAGACTATCAAATGACTAGGATAAAGGTAAGCAGAGGGGCTTTTCTGATGGCAATTGCCTTTTCCACAAGCTCCAGCATCCCTTTTTGGTATCAGTTTGTGTCCTGGATGCTCTACTTCCCACCCAGCTCCCTGCTTGTGGACTGGGCAAGCAGTGGAGGATGGCACAAATCATTGGAACCCTGCACCCACTAGATACCTGAAAGAAGCTCCTGGCTCCTGATTTTGGATTGGCTCAGCTCTAGTCATTGCAGCCATTTGGAAAGTGAACCAGTGGATTGAAGATATTTCTCTCTGTAAATCTGTCTTTCCAAAAAAAAAAAAAAAAAAGGAAAGAAAGAAAGAAAAAAAAGTAACTGGAAAAGAGCAGCGCAGTGGCATTTGAAGCATCTGAAGTTGCCTAGGGCATCAATATCCCATAGGGGCTCCAATTCCAGTCCTGGCTGCTCCACTCCTGTTTGTGACCTGATAAGGCAGCCAAGAGTGGCTTAAATCCTTGGGCCCTGCACCAAAATAGGAGACCCAGAAGAAGCTCCTGGCTCCCATCTTCATATCAGCCCAGCTCTGGCCAGTGTGGCCATTTGGGGAGTAAACCAGAAAATGGAAGATAGATCTTCCTCACTCTTTTTCAAGCAAAATAAATAAATAAATCTTTTTAAAAATAGAAAAGTAGAACCGAAGGTTATGAGCTAAAGGGCAAATCATTAGATCTGCATTTTAGATGGAGATTTCTAACCACCACATGTTAATGAAGAAGATGAAAGTCAGTAGAAAAGTGATCATAAATTTCACAAAAACTTCTCTCTAAATTCAGGACAATCTGGATAGAAAACAAATGCATGGATAAGCTGATACCTTATACTATGACAAAAATATTCAGAAAGACTATTAAGATAATTGCTACAAATTCATGTTCTCTGCTCTTCAAATGCCTACATCACATGACAGCAAGCAATACATTCAGTGATATTAGAGGCAACATGCCAAACACATTGGTTAAGTTGAAAAACATAATACTTAGGGCCTGGCGTCATGGCCTAGCAGCTAAAAGTCCTCACCTTGAACACACCGGGATCCCATATGGGCGCCGGTTCTAATCCCAGCAGCTCCACTTCCCATCCAGCTCCCTGCTTGTGACCTGGGAAAGCAGTCAAGGACGGCCCAAAGCTTTGGGATCCTGCACCTGCATGGGAGACCTAGAGGAAGTTCCTGGCTCCTGGCTTCGGATCAGCATAGCATAGGCCGTTGCGCTCACTTGAGGAGTGAATCATCAGACAGAAGATCTTCCTCTGTCTCTCCTCCTCCTCTCTGTATCTGACTTTGTAATAAAAATAAATAAATCTTAAAAAACAGAAAAACATAATACTTAGCCCATTGCAAGAGCACCAACTTGTATTTGCTAAAATTAATTTATTCTACAAAAATTGCCATATGTAGAGCAGTGTTACAAATAACAATATCAATAAAATGGTTCCTCAGTCTCAAGGAGATTAAAAGGAAGGAAAAAGTAAAACCAAACACCTGCAGTAAACTGCTAATAATGGCAGTGTTCACAAGCTATGTTAAACTGGTAAGAACAGATACTACACTTGATCTTAGCCAAAAGGCAGAAAAGCGGCGCAGTGTTCACAAGCTATGTTAAGAAATCATTAAAATGTCAGCTTTTCTTTGGAAGAAGAAATGATAAAACAGAAAAAGCATTGAGAGGATGTTTGGTCATGGTCTCTGAGTATTAAGAAGACGAATTCTAAGGATACAGAAGATGTGACTACACCAGAGGACCCACCATGTAAAAACCTAGAGTGTGAAACAGCACTGTGCTTCCAGAACATCAGGTGGGTCTCAGTAACAGACTCAGGGTAGGGAAGACTTGAAAAAGCAGAGTTTAAATCACTAGTGGCCTTCTATGCTTTTTTTTACAGAGTCTGAAATTTTCCTATGTTGTGCAATGGAGTGAACTTGTGAATTTAGGTGTAGCATTATCACGTTAGTACGTTGAAAGAGCACCATGCCATGATGGAAAGGACAAGCTAGAAAAGAGAGAACTGAGGGCAGGGATATGAGTCAAGAAAGTCCTACAGTAGTTCAGGTGAGGGTCTGAAGCTAGCTAACAGAGGAGCACATAAGAGGGCAAGTTAAGTTGCAGTCAGTGACTTTGGGGTAGGCAGCTGCAGTTAATTTGTGAAGTAGCAAATATAGTCTATTCTGGATAGAAACCTGGCAATGAAAGAAGGAGAAGGCTTTGGTTAAATACAATAAATAAAAAGCAGAAATTTGAGCATATTCCTAGGAGCCAATGGGGATGAAGAGGATAACATCACAGGAAAGAGAGTAACTGATAGACTTGGGTCTCAAAGGCAGCAGGAAGGACACGATCAGGCACACAGATGGAAGGATTAGCGAGGAACTAGAGAAAGACCTCTTCCTGGGAGACTGCAGACTGGGAGACCAAGGAGGAATGGAGACAGGGACATTTATATGAGCATACAAAAACACAACAGAAATCCAACCTATTCTCCCATGTGATAGAAAGGAGGTAACTGAGGATGCAGGTGGGGTCTTATAAAGCAGACCAGAGAAGAGCTGACAAAGTTTCTGAAAACATCCAATGAGATGAATGACGGAGCTGATGAACAAGAAAGAAGGGAATTCCAAGGTGAGAGGGACCCACAAAACAAGCAGGCCAAGAATCTGCAATGGACCCAACCTATGAAACTGAGGTTTCTGAAGTTGGACTTAGAGGTAAAGCAAAGAAGCCAAGAAATCACACTACACTGACTGTGAAGCAGAACACAGGAAACAAGGCAATTTATAAATCCTAGTGAAATGCATACTATGGAAGCCAAATATCTTCTGCCTTTACCCCAAAGATTAGGTCCCAGAGTTAACTGATTTAAATTTGCTGTTTACAACCAAAGTTGAAATACTAGTTAATATAATGCAACTTGAACTTGGTGATGTTTTTTTGTTTTTTTTTTTTACAAAGTTAAAACCATTTTTTTCTTTATTAGAGAAAATTACCACATAATAGCTAGAAATGGATGACCAATATTTTGTTCATTCTGAGCACTGCTATAACTTATTTTAAAAAAAGAGAGAGAGGGTTCCAATTTCACTCATTGGAAGCAAATGTTTCCTGGTTGCTTTTGAGATTCTCAGCATTTTGACATGCTTGGGAGAACAGACGGAAAACATAATCCCTGCCTTCAAGGAGGTTGAACTATAATTCATATTTTAAGTGTTTTAATAACTCTCCCTGTTAAAATGTCTTGTATTTAATAACTAATAATGTGACCTTTCCACTAAAACCACAAATGTTGACCAAGTAGTAACTGTCACTGAGAAACCAAACTATGATTTCATTTTTCATTTATTCTTTTATATGAGGAAGACAGCAAATAGAAGAAATGAACAAGAACTTTTAACAATCTACAAGCACTCAAGAGATTAGTTTTTTGGTTTCTCCAAATACACACAAAAAAATTAACACTTCTGATTACCACATTGTGACAACAAAAAACAATGATGGAAAAGAGGCTTAACTTGAAGTAAGTAAGATATAAATTGTTTACAGTAATAAATCAACGATACTAGCACAGGGATGAACTCAAACAATTCTAATTACGACAGGCCATGTCATTTTCTTCTATGGGAAGACAAATGCCTTTGGGATGAACACTAGTCAGTCTTTAGCAGGAACTTTAGCAAAGTCCAGACCTAAAGGAAAATTTCTCCAGATAAATCTTTAGTATTCACCTCTGTCCTAGAAAACATTTGTTCATATGTAAAACTGTTACTGCCATAAGCTCAAAATACTCTTGTAAACTCTCCCGCTCACCTAACGGAAAACTTCTGAAGCTTTGCTATTTAACAATATGTCAAGTTCTGAAACAGGATAGCCACGAGTACATGTTACCCTAAGGCCCTTTACTCCATTCACTGATGGTGGTCATACACCATGGCCAGACACTATGTTGACATCCAGCAATAACTACTACTGACTGAGGATCAGACCAAACTCCATGATTCCTTACCCCTTCATTGAGAAAGGGAAGGAAAAACACACTTACTCTCACCCAACAATGCCTACAGACACAAAGCAGAATTTGGCAGCCACAGAAATCCACTGTTTGCTAGATCCACACTGCCCAATATGTTAGCCACTTAGACTTGTAACTGCTGAGAACCTAAAAACTGATTACTATGAATAGGAATTCAATTGTAAATTCCATTTTTTAAAGATTCATTTATTTTTATTGGAAAGGCAGATGTACAAAAACGAGGAGAAGCAGAGAGAAAGATCTTCCTTCCACTGGTTCATGCCCCAAGTGGCCACAATGCTTTCCCAGGCCACAAACAGGGAGCTGAATGGGAAGTGGAGCAGCTGGGACACAAACAGGAACTCATATGGGATCCTGACTGATACAAGGCAAGTATTTAGCCACCTGGCTATTGCGCCAGGCTCTGATTTTGATCTTAATTCAATTACATTTAAATAGACACAATGAATAGCACAAATCTGAATGTTCCAATTAAAAGTCAAGATTGTTGGGCCTGGCGCGATGGCGCAGTGGTTAAGCTCCTCGCCTGGCACGCCCAGGATCCCATATGGGTGCTGGTTCTAATTCCAGCAGCTCCACTTCCCATCCAGTTCCCTGCTTGTGGCCTGGGAGAGCAGTCGAGGATGGCCCAATGCTTTGGGACCCTGCACCCGTGTGCGAGACCCGGAAGAGGCTCCTGGCTTCGAACGGGCTCAGCTTCAGCATTGCGGCCACCTGGGGAGCGCATCATCGGACATAAGATCTTCCTCTCTGTCTCTCCTCTCTGCATATCCACCTTTCCAATAAAAATAAAATAAATCTTAAAAAAAAAACAAGATTGTTTCAATTTTGGGTCCCCACCCTCTCTGGCAATGACCATCAGGATGGCTCTGGAAACCCCTCAAAACAAACAAACAAAACAAAACAAAAATCTAGAATAGACAGAGAACAACAAGGAAAACTTAGAATCAGAGAGGAAATGGTTAGCATGGATGCACTTATACCTTACTAGGTGGGACATAAAGATTAGTTGCTTCTCACTAGGGTATTGAAGATTTCTCTGCACACCCCTCCTAAAACTGTTCTGCACCTAAACTGTTGACATATGTCTTGTTAGCGTTATAAGCCAGTCTAGACTACCCAAAAAAAAAAGCCAGGTTCAGCAAAATCATGCTTCAACGCTATAAAATGCTAAATACTATAATGAAAATAGACATGAGACAGCTGAATAGTAATCTATAGCCATTTTCAGGTGTATAGAACCTGGATGTATATAAACTAAAATTGAAATGTCAATGAAGAAGTCACAGGATGTGGTTAAGAACTTCCTTTTTTTTTTTATAAACATATTGGTTACTCAATACTATGTCCACTAATTCCATGACGTTGTGGATGGTTGCTGATGTTATGTTGGGGCTTTGGATTGGTTGGGATGATACTCTGCCGGCTCTACTTTCAGACCAGAGATGGTCTCCCCAACAAGCCGCTGAACTTATCTGGACAATAAGATGCTGGACTCTATGCTTGGTATACACTCACAATGAAAGAATCTCAACTGAACTTGAACTGTAGTAATGCAACAAGGTGGAGGAATCCACCATGGGGGGAGGGTTTGGGGAGTAGTGAGGGGAATCTCAGTGCCTATAAAACTGTGTCACATAAGGCAATGTAATTAATAAAAAAAAAAAAAAAGAAACAAACAAACAAAAAGACAAATGGAAATGATATAGTGCTATCACAGAAAAAGACAAATGGTTTTGGACAGCTGGGAGAAATGAATCCTCTTATGATTGGGAATTCCTCTTATGATTGGGAAAATATTTGTATAATCAGTTAAGGCTTATTATATAAGTGACTGATTTACAAGAAACTCATTGTAGGTTAAATACAAAAAGAATGGAAAAAGATACACCAGGCAAAATTAAATTAAAAGAAACTTGGAGTGGTTGTTCTAAAAAACATTACTAGGGCCCGGCGCGGTGGTGCAAGTGGTTAAAGGTCCTCGCCTTGCACGCCCGGGATCCCATATGGGCGCCGGTTCTAATCCCGGCAGCCCCGCTTCCCTTCCAGCTCCCTGCCTGTGGCCTGGGAAAGCAGTCGGGGACGGCCCAAAGCTTTGGGAACCTGCACCCGCGTGGGAGACCCGGAAGAGGCTCCTGGCTTCGGATCGGCATAGTATTGGCCCGTTGCGCTCACTTGGGGAGTGAATCATCGAACGGAAGATCTTCCTCTCTGTCTCTCCTCTCTGTATATCCGCCTTTCCAATAAAAAAAATAATAAAAAATAAATCTTTAAAAAAAAAACACAAGAAAACAAAGCTGGAAAATGATTGTGGGCTGAGGTCAGTAGCCTATCAATCTTGTCAAAAATCTGGAATCTCAAGCATGTGGTTCTCTTAATTACCCATTCATTAATATTTCCATTCTGTAAACATCTGAAGCCTAAGCACTTTTGAAGCTGGGAGGCAGCCAGACTACACTGAGGCACAGTGTTTGGGATGAGCAAAGAAGACATTATTTCTCTTCTGGTACACTAGCTCAGGTTTCACAAAGATACCATTTAAGCTTGGCCTAAAAGTGAAAGGGATTTTTCCATAGTCACATAAGGTGAGGCAGGAGAAGTTATGAAGGCTGAGGGAACTAGCTAATGAAAGACAGGGAGGTGGGAGAGTGCATGACATACTTTGGAAACATTGTGTAAACTTGTTTGGTTAAAAAACATAAACATAAATCAGAGAAAACTTAACCAGCATCAGACTATCAGGGAGCTTAAAGACTAGGTACCAACTGCTCAATCCTACCAGATAAGCCTGCTGCAATGCCTATGCTAAGGGACTGGACTCTGTTGATACCTTCTCCCAAGGACTACATTTACTAAAGGATCTTCGGCCTTTCTCATTCTCAAGGCAAGCTCAGTATCAGTCTCCAAATCAGTACAAATGAAGCAGAAGAGAGAGCTAACTAGAGATGATTCCTGTTCCAAGGTAGTGGGAAGTAACCAGTTAACTCTTCTTTGCCCCTATAAAAATAAAGCATATACTGTTGAGTGACATTCTGAAAGCCCTGAAGGAAGACCTGTTGAAGCAAATGTTGAGGCTTCAAGGCAGGATAAAAAAGAACCCAGAGTGAGTAGGTAGATGGGCAGTAGAGGGAGTTACAAAAGAACAGTTTCTTATCCTCCTCATAACAGGGCATAGAATGAATGAGGTGGAGATTCTTGAGAGAGTAAACACATGCATAGTTTTGCCCTAAAATTTGTGCTCTTCGCTCCATATCCACTGTCCCCCAAAGCTCAGGAATGCGGAGACGAAAAACAGCCCCAATCTGAAGTCCAATCTTACACTGTTTCATATTCTTCTCTCAAGCAAGGCTTTTTTTTATCTCTAATGATACTGGATGTCTCCACTTACCTGACATGTTTCCATTTCCTGTGTCCTTCCAACCCTAAATCCCTTACTGCTCTGTTAGAGACTTTACTGCCTTCTGGCATGCCCAGAATATCTCAATAGGAACATTATGTTATCTTCCTAGGATAATGATCAACTCCGTTATTTTTAACTTGATGTGAGCACAAAATTCAACAACACCTACACAGAACACACAGTTGGGTCCACATCAAAGTGTCACATACTGAGGTAGGTAAGCCACAACTCCAGGCAGGTGTGGAATACAGGTGTGTTCAGGGAAATCATACCACCTCCTCAACTCCATAATAACACCTGTTCAACTTCCAGGAGATAAGGTCTTTAAAAAAAAAAAAAAGAGCACACAGGACTCCTACCAGGCACTCTACTATGGGATGCCAACACCCCAGTGGTAACCTAACCACTACACCAAACGCCCACCCTGAACTTCCATCTTTTTACCTCTACGCTTGCTGACAGTCTAACCTTCCTTTCATTAATCTACTATACTTTTTTCTGTCACTAAACACCATCCTTGATTCACCATGTATTTCTTGACATAATGTGTCTCTCACATCCAACAGCTTCTTTCAGAAACCAGTACAACATCCACACCATCTGAGCTGCCAATAAATGTTTTAGTGCTATAATAAGTAATATTACCCTAGATGCATATGTGCTTCACAGTTTACAAAGCACTTTCATGCATACTCTAAATGTGATGCTTAAAACAACCAATAAAAGAATGTAAAAAGATATTTCTACCACTTTTTTTAAGATTCATTTTATTTTTCTTGGAAAGTCAAATATAAGAGAGGAGGAGAGACAGAGAGGAAACTCTTCCATCCAATGATTCACTCCCCAAGCGGGCCACCACAGTTGGAGCTGAGCCAATTTGAAGCCAGGAGCCCAGAGCCTCTTCGGGGTCTCCCACGGAGGCACAGGGTCCCAGGGCATTGGGCTATCCTCCACTGCTTTCCCAGGCCACAAGCAGGGAGCTGGTTGGGAAGCGGGGATAAGGGATTAGAACTGGCACCCATATAGATCCCAGCGCATGCAAGATGAGGACTTTACTGTGCAGAGCCTCACTATCACTTCTGTTGTGCACAAGTTGGAACCAAAAAGGATCAGAAAGGTGAACTGAATCAGCTGTATACCATGAGTCTCACTTGTCAAATAGCAAAATTCCAACTGCAAATTCTAAATATCTACAAAACTTCCAAAATAGTCAAATTTTGGTCAAATATTTTTAAACATATATTTTAGTATGGGGGGATATAATGGCTAACAATTTTAAATGTTCTCTTAAAAGAAAACAGGGACAAATGAGCAAAACTGAAATTTTTAAAGTTTTCAAAAACATTTATTTTTATTGGAAAGGCCAAGAGAAGGAGAGATGGACAGATCTTCGACCCCCTAATTCCAACTGAAGTGGTTACAACAGTCGAAGCTAAGCTGATACGAAGCCAAGAGCCAGGAGCTTCTTCTGGGTATCCCATGTGGGTTCAGAGTCCCAAGGCTTTGGGCCACCCTCCAATGCTTTTCCAGGACACAATTAGGGAGCTGGAAGGGAAGTGGAGCAGCTGGGACATGAAACAGTGCCCATATGGAACCCCATTGCTTATAAGACGAGGATTTAGCCATTGAGTTATCACACTGAACAAAAACTGGAAATTTAAATCCCTTGATGTTACTATAAAGACCAGCACTGGAACAATTATCACTGGGGATGTTTCTGAAACTTTCAGAATACTGACAACTCAAGTACAACTTCCTTTCCTGAGAACAGCAGGGACATTCAGTATTTTGTTGTACATAGTTAGCACATGAACATTTAGATGCTACAGTTACAGTCAATAAAGGGCAGTGTGGTCAGGAACGTTGACCAATGAGTTTAAAGATTGTCAGACAGAATACATAATGAAGTCATTAAGCTTATTCTACTGACAGGCAATTTTTAAGGATAACTGTCTGTTGTCATTGAACACACTTTAACAAACAGCACAGTGTTACAATGCTGGAAATACCAACAGATAAAGAAGAAGCAGAACAGTTGTTTTCTTTCAGAGATGATAAGCTACCTAGAAGAGCGAGCAACTCTCGCTTGTGTCAGATTCCATGAGAGATTTCTAACATTAGGGCAGGCAGCCTTTCGATGGATATATCTGGTTACACTCTGTGTAGGATCAACACAGTCACACGTTATATAAAACATAGCTGGGAAAGACCCTATGGATTTCACTATTTTTTCCGAAATTGCTTAGCAGCAACAAGCACTCAAACAAAACTCAAGCCTTTCTGTAATAAACTTCAAAAATCGTTGCTTATTTTTCTTTTTCATTTGACTAAGAGAACGCATTAAAAAGTTACAAAAAATTGACAAATTCTTTGCTAAAGAAAGGCAAAATAATAATAATAAAAGCCTGACAAGATGTTTTTTGAAGCTGTAATGGTCATTACATAATGAACAGTGACTTTTAAAAATTAGTTGATACAGTTTATTTGATAAAGTTAATACGGTTTAGTTGGCATTCCCGCTCCCAAGTTCCCTTCCCTTCCCTCTGTTCTCCCCTTCAGTCTTCTAATGAACAATGATTTACCTCTTACCTAACAATGTACTTGGCAGAAGTAACACTTGTCATTTGAGGTTCAAAATACTTCCAGATTTATTAATTAACTAAAAAATAAGATTGTGTTCTATTTAGAATTATTTCCATAGTTTCATCTGGATCATGATCTGAAGAAGGCAATGGACCTAGCAATAGCATTCATGCAATAAATACTGGTTGGAATGAGGATGTGGGTCAGTCTCTATTTATAAACATCTGATGAAATTAATTAAAGCTAGTAGAATGAGAAAGAACTGCTGAAATACTAAAGACTCATCTTCAGGGAGACTATTGCTCATTCTTTATGCTCTTCCTTTTTCCTACACCACTCTTCTAGTAGTTCTTTTATATTTCTTAAATGAACAAAATAAAGATAGCCTTCTTACTTTCTGTAATTTAGGAATCAGGACTTGGGAAATATCACGAAAGACACCCATTGTGAGACTGGAGGTCAAAGCAGAGGAGAGGGGAGGAAACTTGGGAGACAGGGAAAGGGCACTCCAACACCAACTAAACTATATCAAAAAACAATTAAAAAAAAAAAAAGAATTTTCCTGAAAAAAAAAAAAAGGAGCTCACTGGTACAGGAGACTAATACTTCATGTGTGACACCAGCATCCTACATGGACACCAGTTCATGTTCTGGTTGCTCAATTTCCAAATCAGCTCATTGCTAATAGCCTGGGAAAGCAGCAGCAGATAGCTCAAATGCTTGAGCTCCTGCAATCGCATGGGAGACCTAGAAAACTCTCACGGCTCCTGGCTTCAGATAGGCTTAGCAAAAGCCGTTGCAGCCATATGGGGAGTGAAGAAGCAGATGGAAGTTCTCTTCCTCTCCTACTCTTTGTAAATCTGTCGTTCAAACAAAAATGAAATCTTTTAAACACAAAACGCATAAAGTATTCCTAGCCACTGTACCCTCAGCTGGATTCTCTTTTTGGATTTGATTAGATTTCTTCATTTTCTGCTTGTCAGGACCAACTAGTATGTATCTTATCTGGACAGTTTCATCCTGGAAATAATCTATGGTAGCTATTAAACAGTATTTAGATATATGATGGAAGTCTTTATGCTAATTTTAACTACATTATTTTAAATCTTGGCAACAGACACTAAGATTACAATGTCAACAATACACAATAAAAATAAAAAAGAATATAATCCTTATTTTCTAAAAGCAAAGATTATTAGTTTCAGTAAGTAAGGTGACAAAGAGATGGAAAAAAGAAGAACTCTAATATGCATTTAGAAAGGAAAAACAAGAGTTAAGAATAAAGCAGGGCAAGGGCAGAGTGGGTGTTACCGGGGAAAGTTGTGGAGGTAGTATTGGCAGAATGACAGAATTAAATTGAACTGATTACTCGCCAGAAAGATGATCTTGAAATAACCATGTCTACTTTGTGTGATGGCAGGAAGGTGGTAGAATAAATATAGTCCAGGTAAGCTGGTGCTACACTCCCAACAATCATCATCTTTGCAAAATTACCATAAGCATACATAAAACCAAATGTTATACTGAAAGTTTGCCAGATTCAAGACTTTCAAAGTAACCTTTAGTAACTCCCTCTATCCACACCCCACAGATTAACTCTCTCTAAAATAGTTGCCATGTAAAGTAGTTCATCTTACTATATGGAACAACAATCATCAATTTGCAAATATAAGTGTGTTGCACACCACAGCAGAGAAAGGGGAGTGTTTGCATTTACTAGAACCAGGTAGTCTAGAGCAGGGGAGCCTGGAAGAGAAATTTTAAGTAGAGAGTACGCTTGAATCCGGCAAGTCAAACAGGCAGAAGGACGTTCTTTGAGGGTTGGTAGTGCTGGTAAAATGAAGAAAAACCAGTTTCAAAGATTGCTCCAGGTTGTTTTCTTGTCAGGCATAGCATATTGGGAAATAAGTGAACTGACCAGGATGCTAACCCATGAAGCGAAGCTTGGCAGGGTGCAGCCACAAACCTCCTTGGACTGTTCCTGAGAAGTAAGCACCTACTTCTCTACCTTGCACCTGTCTCCTATCACTATCTCATTACTGACATACAAAAAGTTTCAATCCTTCAAGGAGACTTCCTTGAAGAAAAACAGGAAAGTGCCAAACTTCTTTAATTTTCTCCTTTAAACACATTGATTACTCAATACTATGTCCACTAATTCCATGACGTTGTGGATGGTTGCTGATGTTATGTTGGAGCTTTGGATTGGTTGGGATGACAGGCTGCCGGCTCTACTTTCAGACCAGAGATGGTCTCCCCAACAAGCCGCTGAACTTATCTGGACAATAAGATGCTGGACTCTATGCTTGGTATACACTCACAATGAAAGAATCTCAACTGAACTTGAACTGTGGCAATGCAGCAAGGTGGAGGAATCCACCATGGGGGGAGGATTTGGGGAGGAGGTGGGGGGAATCTCAGTGCCTATAAAATTAAAAAAAAAAAAACTAATAATTTCTCATCCCACATGGTACTTACAAACTGGAAATGACAACTTAAAAATATACTAAAGTAAAAAATAAGTGCAGTTTTAAGATCAAAAGGTAAGCGAATATAGAGAGAAAGTACCCATCCAAAGTTTAAAACCAAAATGTAACCTACTTGTAAGACTTTATATTCTAGGGGAGAAAGTCTTTAGACTTAAATGTCAGCATGTTCTTTTAAATTCATTGTTGTGATTATTTTTCACTCTATCATTCTCTCAATGAAAGAAAAACCATACAATATAGTCTATTTATCAAAGACTAGTGAAAGTCACATCACAAAGAGTAAGTAACAGAAACATTATCATGAAAATACAAGATGGATGAGCACTGACTGCAACTGACAGAAATGTTCATTCCCTATTTTAAATCACATTAGGAAATCAAAATAAAATGCTTTCTTTAACACTGAAGTTTGTTTGTTTATATTTGTCCTAAAGAATGAAAACAAATCAGTGAGATACTCTTGATTTTCAAGATAATACAACAGGGCCTGGCATGATGGCTCAGCAGCTACATCCTCACCTTGCAAGCGCTAGGAATCCATATACAGATTTGTGTCCCAGCTGTTCCACTTCCCATCCACCTCCCAGCCTATATCCTGGGAAAGCTGTGGAAGATGGAGAGACAGAGAAAAAAATTTATATCCATTGGCTCAATCCCTAAGTGACCTCAAAGTCGGAGCAGGTCTGCTCCAAAGCCAGGAGTTTCTTCAAGTCATCCATGTGGGTGAAGGGGTCCAAGAAACTGGGTCCTGCTCCGCTGCTTATCTAGGCCCTTTGCAAGGAGCTTAATTGGAAGTAGAGCAGCCAGGACTTCAACCATCACCCATATGGGATACTGGTGCATTAGGTGGAAGCTTAGTTTGCTACACTATGGTGCCAGCTTTGTTTATAGGCATCTTAACCGCCAGGCGAAATGTCCACCCTAATACCATAACATAATCTTTTTTTCTTAAGATTTCCTTATTTTTATTGGAAAGGCAGTAGATATCCGGAGAGGAGAGAGAGACAAATATCTTCCATCTCCTGGTTTACTCCCCACATGGCTGCAACAGCCAAAGCCAGGCTGATCCAAAGCCAGAAGCCAGGAGCTTCTTCTGACTCCCCAATAGAGGTGCAGGGTCCCAGGGCTTTGGGCCATTCTCTACTGCTTTCCCAGGTCACAAGCAGGGAGCTGGATGAGAAATGCAGAAACCAGGATACAAACCAGTACCCATATGGGGTATCCAGTGCATGCAAAACAAGGACTTCAGCCACAAGGCTACTGCACAGGCCCTAGAAAAAAACTTTTAAAGCATATTAAGGATTTATTTTTTTTTAATTGGAAAAGCAGATTTACAGAAGAGAATGAGAAATAGAAAGAACTTTCACCTGCTACTTGACACCCAAATGGTGGCAACAGCCAAAACTGAACCAATCCAAAGCCAGGAGCCAGGAGAATCTTCAATGTCTCCCACACAGGTGCAGGGTCCCAAGGCTTTGGGTCATCCTCCACTGGTTTCCCAGGCCACAACCATGGAGCTGGATGGGAAAATACAGCAGTCAAAACACGAACCAGTGCCCACATGGGATGCTGGCATTTGAAGGCGAAGGACCAGGATGTTGAACCATGGTATCAGTCCCAAGGAAAAAAAAAATGTTTAAGATATGTACTTCAGAAACCTGAAAGAATCCATAGCACACACAAGGCGCCAGGATGACTCAAAGAAAATCATGATAGAATTGAGAGTATTGCCTTTAAAGTCAGACAAACCCAGATTCTCAGCTTATTTATTTCTAGTTGTACGACAACAGGAAAGTTACTTAGCCTCTTTAAGTCTTAGTTGTCTTATCTGCAAAATGACAATAACAGTAATAATGCAAGTGTAGGTTGTGGTAAGAAATATTAACTATGAAGAGTTCCAATGCACTTTTGGGATGTAGAAAATGATAAACAAATAATAACCATTCTTTTATGTGACATAGGCAATTTAGAAGAAGATGATGACTGAGAAATCTCAATTGCCATATTACTAATTCTCAGAATTTTCTAACCAGAAGTCAAGGGTATATCTCAAACCGAAGGAGTAAACTACTTCATCATTATGATCATCATCAAAGAGTGTGGCAGGACCAAGCCAGAAGAGTCACTACCTCAAGCAGCTTGAAATCCAAAACAGATGATCCTGGCATCAACTGCCTGTGAAAGGCCAGAGCTATAGACAGGAAACTGTACAACAAACTTAGACCAGACAAAGAGGAAAAGCCAAAAAGAAGAAGAAATGAAGACTTAAAAATATTCATGCATAAATAGAGTTTCAGGGTGCACCAAAGGGGCAAGGAAACTATTTAGAGAGTAGTCCCAGAAAGCAGTCTAGCTTTCCTTTGACATACTGCTTATGACAAGAAAACATTCAGGAGAGTTTTGACAAAGCTTCAGAGATGGATAATGATGATGTCTATATCCACAGGGGGAAAAAATTACAGTCATATTATACTGATTAATCATATGCCATGATGTGTGAAGTGGTGAAGAAATTTCTCAGGTTTTTCCATGGCATTGTTATGATCATTCTTGAAGGAAAACTCATGGTAATAGACAACTAAGGAAAAAATGACAAAGCCCTGACACAATGATGCTCTTGTTCGTCACTTAAATGAATACTCTCTCTAGCTTTGTTCTTCCCCTCTGAATGTTCCAACTTACTCATACTTTGGGGCAATCAATGAACCTTGAATAATTCAACTTTGTTCACTAAACTCAAAAACAAAATCCATTTAATTGGGGTTAATTCAATAGTTTAATTGGCTAGTCTTTTGCTTACAAGTGCCGGGATTCCATAGGGATGCCCATTCATGTCCCAGCTGCTCCACTTCCCATCCAGCTCCCTGCTTATGACCTGGGAAAGCACTGGAGGATGACTCAAAGCCTTGGGACACTGGACCCACATGGGAGACCCAGAAGAAGCTCCTGCCTCCTGGCTTCTGATAGGCTCAGTTGTGGCTATTGTGACCATTTGAGAAGTGAAACAATAGATAGATCTTCCTCTGTTTCCCCTTCTTTCTGTAAATCTGCATTTCCAATTAAAAAAATAAATGTTTTAAAAAAGAAATCCATTTCATTGAATTGGGCATCTTTAAATTTCATGTATATGAAACTAGAAATACTTTTTAAAGTATTGAAGGTGGTATTTTAGACTTGTTTCTAGAAAAATACAAATTCAATTCCTCCTGAAATCTGTCAGTTATATCTCACCATAGCTGTAAATTCAGATACTGTATACATTCTAACCATGTCTGGAACAAATTTTATTCAGTAATACACCAACTCACAAAATCTAATCAAAGATCTCAAAAAAAAAAAAAAAGATTCCTGGGGCCCGGTACAATAGTGTAATTGTTAAGACCTTGCCTTGCACACCCAAGATCCCATATGGGCGCTGGTTCTAATCCCGGCAGCCCTGCTTCCCATTCAGTTCCCTGCTTGTGGCCTGGGAAAGCAGTCAAGGATGGCCCAAAGCCTTGGGACCCTGCGTCGCTCCTGGCTTCAGACTGGCTCAGGTCCAGCTGTTGCGGCCACTTGGGGAGTGAAACATCAGATGGAAAATCTTCCTCTTTGTATATCCTCCTCTGTGTATATCCTCCTTTCCAATAAAAATAAATTTAAAAAAAGATCTCTGGAACACACAGAGGGAGACTTAGCAAAAGACACTAGGCTTCAATGCCCATTGACATGTATGAGAGCTAAATGGAATGTGAGACAAACTCAACAAGTCTGCCGTACATACTGGCAAGCATGGGAATCAGGGTAGGGGGCAGGCCTGGTGGGAGTCATGGGGAGTCTCCCCGACTAGGCTGCAGCTCCCACTGGTTTGCGTGAGGGCCGAGTATGAAGTGGGCAGCATCGGGCTAGACTGCAACACCCATCGGTTCGTGTGGAAGACAGGGCTGGAAGCAGAACTGACCCAGCAATTGCAATCACCAGCATATGCATAAGCTTATTGGGGTGACAGACTGTGCCGGACCCTGTACTGGCAAGTACACACAACTATCAGGTCTGGGATCACCTCAGACGAACTTTTCCTGGGGATCCCTCCAACTGAACTGCTGAGCTCAGAACCCCAATCACCAAGAGACTACGTCAGCCAGTGGATTCTGAAGAGAGTCCATCACTCTTGGAACAGCGAGATTGGCAGCAATTCAGAATTGTTGAACTATAAAAACTGCATGAGCAGGACCCTCGGAGCATGCCCCACGTCGGGCACCTGGGATGGTTGGGAGGCTGTGTCGGGCTTCTCCCTCTATGTCTTCCCTTACCCTAGATACAGAAACATATTAATGTGGAAACAATGGTCTTACCCACTTTCCTGTAGCCCTTGACACTTTGTGCCCTAATCAACTATGTAAAGATTACCAAAATATAGGAATTTTTTAAAAAGAAAAAAAAGCATGCATCAAAAAAAAAAAAAGAAAAACACAAGTAGTTCCCTATATGATAAAAATCGAGGTATTTGATCCAAATGCACAAACCTATGTAAATTAGCAATCATGACCAGTCTCGCACAGACACACACAGTCCTTTATGCTTCATGCTTACACATGACAAGTACCATCTAAGAATTTAGATTTAGCAATCAATGGATAACTTTTATTACTTTGACTTATATCTTATCTAATAACAGTGCACTATTTTATCAGTATAAAAATAGTAATTATCACATACTGTGCTGCAACCTCAAACTACTATTTCAATGAATATCTAAAATATCTTCCTATCTTTGAAACACATACTTTATGTGTGGGAAAACATTCAAGCCCCATCCAAGTATCTTTAGTATCTCCATGTGCTTCAACTCATAGAATTTGGAAAGCTTGTCCTGCTACTAAATGGTTTATAGGCAAATTTTCCTAGGTTTAAAAATAAAAACAGCAAGATGTCATCTTGCTACTAGATCTAGTCAATGATAAAGAATTCCATTTAAATTATGGGCATCTAAATTTAGCAAAAAAAAAAAGTTTTAATTATATGCTATTTCTATAATCTCAATTCACTAGCTCAGTGATAAAATATATAATGCATAATATATGAATTATTTCCTTCAATGTATAAAGACTTGACACATGATTTTCCACAGGGGAGCTAGATACAAAATCTCAAAGCACTTGTAGTACAGTTCATTTAGGCCAGAGCATTGGGGCACGGCGGAGGGAAAAACACTCACTGCCTGCTTACAGGCTCAAGTTCAAGTCTACACTGTTCTCTTCTTCAATGTGTTTTCCATTTGGATCCTTGTTAATGAGGACAGATGATCTATTTTCCCCTCCTCCTCTATTTTTTCTGCTTCTACTCCCTGCTCAGCCCCTGCAGGGAAACAGATAAGTAGCACTTTGCAATGTGAGTATTTTGCCATTGATAACAGGCATTTCCTTTGGTAGAGTAGTCAACTTCAACAAATTCATTTGTAAAACATGACTAAGAATACTAACCTCACAAAGCTATATAATGAGCAAGCACACTGAAAACATTTAGAACAACTTCCAGTATCAGGTAGATTACAATATTAGCTGCTATAATAACAACTATTATTATTATTGTTATTATTATTATTATTATTACTGCCACCATCACCATTACCAATGCTGAGGTAGGTTAGTAGTGAGAAGGTGAATTCTCTGACCAAGCTCTGGATGTCACATTAGAATAAATCTACCTGATTTCCGCAGCAAACTGTGTTGATGCAGTTCTGCAATCTATTAACATCCTGACTTGGCCTGGCATGATGGCCCAGTGTTTAACTCTTATGCTTGCATGTGCCAGGATCCCATAAGGGCGCCAGTTCTTATCCTGGCTGCTTCATTTCCCACCCAGCTCCCCGCCTGTGGTCTGGGAAAGCAGTAGAGGATGGCCCAAAGCTTTGTGACCCTGTACCCATGTGCAGAAGGCATTTGTCTGTCTGTCTTTCTCTCTCAGAAGAAGAAGAAGGAGGAGGAGGAGGAAGAGGAGGGAGGGGGAGGGTAGGGGGGAAGAAGGGAAAGAGCAGGAGGAGGAAGAGGAGAAGCAGGAGGATGAGGGAGTGGAGGAGAAAGAGGAGGAGAAGAGTGACAAGAAGGAAGGAAAGAAGAAAAGAAAGCGAAAAAGAAGGAAAATTGTGACTATGAGTGACTGAATAAATAAATAAAAGCACTTAATGATCTTCAACTAAGCACCAAGCAATTATGTACCCTCACAACAGATATCTATTTAATCACTACAGCCAAGTGAAATACTATTCAGATAAGGAGACTGAGGTGTGCAAGGCACACCAGAGCTGCCTCTAGGAAGCTTATAGAAGAATACATAAAGAATAAGTAATATGGGCTAATCTGGAATGTTCACAATAGCTAATATTAACATTGCTTCTATGAAAAACAGTGTTCCCAATACCATGTCAACTAATTCCATTATGTTATAAATTGTTACTGATGTAATGCCAGGGTTTTTAATTGATTGGGATGATACTCTGTCAGCTCTACCTTCAGATCAGAGACGGTCTCCCCAAGAAACTGTTGAACTTATCTGGACAATAAGATGCCGAACTCTATGCTTTGTAGATGCTTGCAAGAAAAGAATTTCAACTGAATCTGAACTGTAGTAATGCAACAAGAATCCACCATGGGGGGGGGGGGGTTGGGGAGGGAAGGGGGGAATTCCAGAGCCTATAAAACTGTGTCACATAATGCAATGTAATCAATAAAAAACAAATTAAAAAAAAAAAAAAAAGAAAAACAGTGTTCCAAGCAATTTAGTCTGTGGACTTTCAGAATATAATCCACTTGTCCACTGACTATAATCGTTTTATTTTCTAAGTGTTAATTGTGTATAAACATTTTCACAACAATGATTTAAATTATATGAGAGTAGTATCTGTGTTTTCTCTTTAAAACTCAACCCATCCAGTTTAGTTGAATAACTAGTTTTATATAATTAATAATAATAAAAAAAATACCACCCACAGAAGGAATAGACATAGCGCTTCTTGAATCTCCATTCCCTCAAGACAGGAAAGTTGCTTTCCTTTCAGAGATACTGACCTTTCCCTCCAGTCTGGCTTCCAGTCTTGCTCTTACATGCTCCTGCCATGATGCCATCCTCCAAGATGTTTCACAGCCACAGGCCCCCCCACCAAAGTTAGCACCAATGCCCTTGAGCCTCCACAATGTCAGCAAAACATGTCTTTATTCTTTAGACATAATTCAATGTTAAATAAACTGCAATGATAATGATAAGAGGACTAATATGGTAGAATA
This sequence comes from Ochotona curzoniae, assembly GCF_017591425.1. Lineage (NCBI taxonomy): Eukaryota > Metazoa > Chordata > Mammalia > Lagomorpha > Ochotonidae > Ochotona > Ochotona curzoniae. The sequence continues at coordinate 17,069,573 of NW_024465582.1, read as the reverse complement.
TGACTCTAAACTCCATAGATTCAGTTACAGAATACTCTACATCAAGATAAATGCTAGATGGCAAAGGGAATAGTACCAAATATCAGTGAATCTCATAGCAAGAAAGTTCTCTTTTAAAAATTCTCTTTCAATTCTTCCAAATACACTAAGCAAAAATGTTTGAATTAATAATTTATCTTTAATATCTGCATCAGCACTTGTTAATATTGCTTTTAAACATGGAAAAATATTCAACAGCAGAGTCTTTGGCAGATAAAAAAATCTAGCTAGTAACTGCAACCATTTCATTTTTGATGTATTTTTCAAAGTTGTGTTCTATTAACAGCAACATATTTTTAAAATATGTGGTGGCATCATAATGTTTCCTTTAGAGATGGGAGTTTGTGGAATGATTACTTAATAGGTATGCAGTGTTTTTATGGGTTGATGAAATAGTTTTGAAACCAGAGACAGCTGGTGATTGCACAATACTGTGAATCCACTAAATACCACGGAATTATGTGGCTTAAATGTGTGCTCTAAAAGGTTAATTTTGTGTTATGTGAATTCTAGCTCAATCTTTAAAAAAGTACTTAGATGTTTAAATAAGTCATTTTTGTCAATCAAGTAAACTAGATGGAGATATACAGGCATGTCAAGAATTAACATCAGCAGTGTGTGCAGACAAGTGATGTCTGAGAAACAGACTGCCGTACAGCAACTGAATTAATCAAGACAGATGAGGTGAACTATACGAAGCTATTAGGTAGAGCTTGGTATACTGATTTGGTAGCTTTTCAAGACACCAGCAACTTATCGGATTTCTTCAAAAGTTTAGGCCAAAGTCCCAAGGCAGGAGAAACATGTTGTATCCATCTACCTCCTGTTATAAACATCTGCAGCTCCTCCTCTTCCCTCACCACTCAAGCACCTGCTGCCTTCATGATGACCTCTGCTCACTCAGGGCCTCAGACCATTTCTTCTATCTTGGATTCCTCAGTTCAACTTCTATTTTCGAAGTCAAGAGGCTTTAGCTATGTTTTGAATACACACTAAACAAGGCTGCTGTGAAGATTGAATTATACTTGGGGCATGCTTTAGAAATGTTTTCCAAAGTCTGGATTTTAACTCATTAATGCGTCATAAAATCAATTCAGCAGATTATGATCAACATTTAAAAACAGAAGAATGGAATGAAAGAAATATCGGTGTTCACTGCACATTGCAAGATTAGGAAATGTTGCGATGAACTTTTTCAGTTTTCTATGTCTCTGTGTCTGCCAAGATATGTGTATAGCTGTCCCATATAAAATTCAATTTCCTCTAGTTAGAAATATACAGTACTGCAAGACAAGTATGTAGATTTTCAAATAGAGAGGTGCAAGAATTATTCTTCAGGACCGAAACAAAACAAACAATACAAAACAAAACAAAACATGGTCGCCATCAGACGCGGATAGTGACTAGCTCCTTCACCTTCCGCATGAGCATCAGTGCAGCTAGACTGTTCTCACGCCCACGGCAGACCTTCACCACAAAGGAACACTTCTTACCAATCACTCAGAGTGAAAATAATTCTTTCTGCAAGCTACTATAAAGAAATTGTGGCAGTAACTTTAAAAATTAGTCTTAATTAAAGTTTGATCCTTGTATGACTTTTCAAGACAGAGCTGAAAGCCACAAAAAAAAAAAAAAAAAACCCCGATGAAGACAAAAGTTGATCAACACTAAACAATATCCTAGAGTTTTCACATATCTAACATATAAAGACAGGTTCTGAGAGAAAATGTGGTCAGGTATTAAAGCTTTGGACATTAGTAAAAGAAAACAATACAGACAGGACCTACTGCAGTACCCTTTGGTTTGCAAGCTCAAATGATCACTGATTGCATCACTTCTCCAGTTGCAATGAATCCAAGGAGTAGGTTAAAAAGGAATGCACGCCGACCACAGGACTGTTTCACATTTTTGGCTCGGGCTTTACTTTCTGTATATAAAAGCCCTACTAGTGGCTCTATTAAATGAACATTTAACATTTACTATTTTGTTTATAATGGTTAAAGCAGTAATGTTTGGCCTCATCAGCTTACAAAATAAATCATAGCTGTCCTGAAGCTGAGAAACATGGCCCAGGAAATCTCTCTACTACAGAGAGGCATCCCTTATATAGGCTTTCTAGAGACTATAGTACCCTGCAGAGAGTCTGACCATTTTAGATGACCTAACAGCCCTATCGAGACAACCACAGAGGACTCTGTTCATGTGTCATGATATCAAGTCTTTCGTTGTTGTTTTTGAGAACTAAAGAGTACTTTCTCCAACTGCCAACTGATAAAAGATATGAATAAACATAAAATTGCTCAAAATTAGCTCAAAAATAACAAAATCAAAGCAGGCTTCCACATTTTACAATCTCTAAATTCTCAAATCCCAAAAAACCTTCTTATCACTAGAAAAAACAGGTACCATATGATGAAATGCAATCATTTTCCAAATTAAATTCTGTTTTATGTCAGCACACAACTACTTTAAAGGGCATAATTATGAATACTGTGCAAGAGTGAGTTTTACATTAAACACCATTACTCAACTCTAGCTTCCTTTATAAAAATCCTCAGGATGTACAAATCACATTCTACCATCACTATGCACATCCAGGAAATTGTCTGGATGTCTGAAATGGACCCAAAGCAGTCTAGCTGCTTCCACCTCTCTACATACATAGGTACCCTCCATGCAGAAGAGCCAGGATGACTGCTTGCAACATGAAGCATGGATCAAAGCATTCCTCTTCTAAAATCCATTGAGTGGCTTCAGAAAGTACCCAACTCTTTTCCATACCTGAGCAGCTCCTGTGTGTGGCCTGATATCCTCTCACTCCAACCTCTCTCATTCATTCTTTGTACTAATTTGTGAAAGTACAAAGAACAATTGAAAATGCTTTACTTGCCTCTTTCCCCTTGGGTGCAAACTTAGACATTCTCTTCTGCTCCTCAATACCCTAAGACTTCCTGGGGCAGGAAAGCTAAGTCAGTCTTGGTTTACACGGGGTGGACAAATCCGTGCTATTCTAGCAATTAGTCAGCAGGCATTTCTGACCTTAATTCTCCCTTTCTATATGTAATAAAAGTAAACTCAGTTTTCATCTGCTATCTTTTAGTGATTAGTCTTATTTCTCAATCTGTTTGAAAAACAGGTAGAGAAAATGTGCTAAATACAAACACTATTAAAAACCCTTGTTTTCAGCAATGTGGTGCAGAGGGTTAAGCTGTAACTTGCAACTGTGGCATCCATATCAGAACCAGTTTGAGTCTTGGCAGTTCTACTTCTGCTTCAACTCCCTGCTAATGTGCCTGGGAAAGTAGCAGAAAATGGCTCAAGTGTTTGGGCTCTTGCATGCATAAGAGGGACTCAGATGAAGTTCTAGGTACATAGCTTCAGCCCAGCCCGCCCTGGCTGATGTAGATATTTTGGGAAGTGAACTATCAGTTGGAAGGAAGCTTTCTTTCTTTCTTTCTTTCACTCTCTCCTGTTCTCTTTTCCTTCCCTTTCTGTTACTTTTTCTTTCAAAACCAAGCAAGCAAACAAAACACCTATACAAGCAAACATACAACGCATATGCAAGGTGAATGCATCCTATATGCAAAGTACAGAAAACCATGACATATTCATCTATGGAGGGTATAGTTACAGGTAACTTATTTTGCTCATATGCTTTCCCATATTTAGATGAATACTGTGCAAATAAGCATGACTTCCTCTTAAAATTAGGAAAAAAAAAAAGCAAAGTTACCTTCATTTGCATGTCATTAAAAAGGACAAGGCCTGGACCCAGAATTTCAGAAAACATCATGAGCCATGTTTCAGATACATAATCTAATGAAACTGAACATAATTATCAAATGATTGTCTATAATTATGACTGTGCAAGGCAAATAAAAATATCTCACATTTTGCAATAAATCTTTAAATTTTGATTAAATTCCAGTCAACAAACAGTGACAAATCAGAATTATATTACTTTATATTACTTTCTTGATTCTACATAGCAACTTTCAATACGGTGAAAATAAATAAAGATTAGACTAACTGTTGTACTTGTCATGTTTATACTCTATAATAGAATCTTTCATTCAGATATCTAAACTGGAACTTTTGGTTTAAGACAGCTTTCCATTTTTCCCATCCTAACTGTCAACACACTTCAATAAATATTCATATGTTTTGTACTCCTATCATACTTAGCATGAAATTTTAATTCAGCTAGCTTTATATGAGTTAAAATTAAGAATGCATTTTTAACATCTTTATAAACACTTATGTTAACTGAATTTTAATTTCTCTTCACACAGTTTTCATCAGTGAGTGATTACATTTACATTTCCCCCTTTCTACTTGCTAATATCTACGCACGTACACAGTGTATAATTTTGCCTTTTTAAGGAAACTGCACAAACTCTACATGTCAAAATTAGAGTATGAAAGCAACCTGCAGGTAAATTTAGGCTGCAGAAAAATTAAGATGTTATAATTTAATCTAAAATTCTTATCAATCTCGTACTATGTATGATTCACATATCAATGCATGCAAAGTAAAAAAAAGGAAAGCATCCTTCTTCCCCAAGAGCTCACAGCACTGACAGAAACTTTGTCAACTTGGGCAGTAGAAATTATTGCCTATCTAATCCCATATTCCCAGGATTTAAAAATTCCACTGTAAATATAATTTTGACAACAACGCGGATGCAGTGTCCCAAAGCCTTGGGCCATCCTCGACTGCTTTCCCAGGCCACAAGCAGGGAGCTGGATGGGAAGTGGAGCTGCCGGAATTAGAACCGGCGCCCACATGGGATCCCGGCGCATTCAAGGTGAGGACTTTTAGCTGCTAGGCCACGCTGCTGGGCCCACCTAGTCTGATTTTTAAAAGGTTTTAATACTGGGCAAATGGAGACTCTATGATGGACTATGTCCGCCAGTGGATTCTTCACGAACCTCATCGTGCCTGGAGTGGCAAGATTGGCAGCGATTCATAACTGGGGAACTATCAAAACCACTTGAGCAAAACCCTCACAGCATGCCCCACATCCGGGACCTGGGGTGTGTGGGAGACTGGGTGGGGCTTCTACCTTAAAATGCCCCTTTACCTCAGATATATGAAGGAAACAATATGGAAATAATAGTCTTACCCACTTTTCTAAACCCCTTGAACCTTTTTACCCTAATTAACTATGTAAAGATTGTCAAAAATATAATAAAAAATGGCAAAAAGATAAAAGGTTTTACACGTAACTGGCAGTACTTGAAAGGAAAAGTAGCTAATTACCTGAATTCAATTATTATACACTGTACACATAAATCAAATTACAACACTGTACTCTATAAATAAGTACAAATCATACACATTAAGGAACAACGGGGTTTTTTAAAATTATTTTTTACTTTAAAATCACAGTAAGAAAGAGAGGGAAATGCCTGGGGGTGGGGGGGGGGGAGAAACATTCAAACTTTAATTTATGAGTCTTACTACATATTTTAAAACTAAAAAATTGTTTTGAAGAATGACTCCTGATGAAGCCTCAAAACAGCAATATTTTACCTTCATATCTCTCTTTTCCTTGTGGTGGTCCTGAAGTGGGATGACCCTGATGGAAGGAACAACAGCATTCTCTCCTTTCACACTGTCATCCCTGACTGCTCTTTGTTGCCCTTCCTATTGAGCTAAGAGTCCATGGTCTTCCATTCAAGTTACTGTCTCATCAACATTCTAAATTACAAGACTGCATTATTCTTGTATGCTTCCTATTATAGTTGTTCTTGGCCAGATTTTAGGATCCTGTCTATATTCCTGGTAGCCCTTCCCATCTGGACAGTCACCGTTTTCCAGTTCTGAGGCCTTTCTCAGGGCAGGGACTTACTTAACTATGCCTCACTTTAGTCCATCTTTTTTCCCCTATACTTTTTTCTTTTCAGAACTTTGTAAACAATTACTGGGCTTGACCCTTTAACTCTCATAGCTTTTCCACATTTAACTTCTAGAAGATACCAATGTTCCTATGGACTTTACTTCCCTGCTGTTACTATTTTCCAAGACCTCTCACTTGATTACTTTTTTTTTGTACATCCTCCTTCCCCCTTTTCTCTCTCCTTCTACCCTACAGAAAAATAGCACAATCATGTAAAAATATAAAAATCTTTCTTAGCTTATAGGCCATACAAAATCAAGTAGTGCGCTACATCTGGCTCCTTGGTGGCAGATTTATAATCCCTGATATAGACTTTGGAGACAGGCTACCTGGGACTGAGTCCTGGTTATGCCACTGTAGCCCCCACACAATTTAAAATCTGTACCTGAGTCTTCTCATTTATAAAATAATAACAATCCTGACATCACAGGTTTGATATAAAGATTAAGTGAAGCAGTACATAAAACATGTTTAAAATATTATCAGGATAGGGACTGGCATGGTAGCCTAGTGGTTAAATCTTCCCCTTGCATCTGCCAGGATGCCATAAGGGTCCCAGTTCGTGTCCTGCTCCACTTCCCATTCTGCTCTCTGCTTGTGGTCTGGAAAAGAAGTCAAGGATGGCCCAAAGCCTTGGGATCCTGCACCCACTTAGGAGATCCAGAAGAAGCTCCTGGCTCCTGGACTTGGATCGGCTCAGCTCTGGTTGTTGCTACCACTTGGGGAGTGAATCAACAGACAGAAGATCATTCTCTCTCTTTTTTCATCTATTTGTAAATCTGATATTCCAGTAAAAATAAATAGTTAAAGAACATATTATCTGGAGAAAAGTAAGTATTGTGAAGATGATAATTACTCTGACGATGGAAGAGGGAGGACAAGAGGAAGAACAGCTTTATACAAAAGTTCTCACCCATTTCAGCTTTACCTGGAACACAAGACCTTTCTAACAGACTCCCTTTACAGTACCATTCTGCTCTTTACTGGTGAGGATACCTGTGGTCTGGATGCACATGGAAGATCAGGGATTTCCAAGATAAACCAGCTCACACTTGTCTGTCTGTCTGTCTGTCTGTCTGTCTCTCTCTCTCTCTCTCACTCACTCATTCACTCACTCACAGATTACCCACACCACGGCTAAGCTTTCTCTAGCTGGCTAAGTCAGTTACCATTTATGTGTCTGGTTTCCAGCTTCCAAATGTATCCTGACTTTTGTCATCTCTCTGCTCTCATCTCCTCCCTGATTCTCTTCATCAATACAGAATTACGCTTTTTAAAATGCCTTTCCTATTATTTTACAGTGAAGTTTACAGAGGGAACAGGATTAAATGAAAGAGTTTAACCTATTCTGTTTAGCCAAAAGTGTTAATTCAATTATTATCCTTCACTTCAAAACACCAAGTTAAAAAACTATCTGTTTCATGAGAACTTTTTAATATAACTTTTCTAAAAGTCAGGATGTTTTTCATTTGACAAACATTTACCAGAACAACATCATTAAAAGGTAAGAGCTTTCATTAAAATAACTGACAGAAATTTAAGTGCAGAGTCTGCAAGTGATTTTGCAGTTATGATAGTTATTTGTGTTTTGAATCAATGAAATATCTTTCTGAAAAGTAATAATTGAAAATCATGGCAGCGAATAATGCTAAAAAGATGGTTACTCTGAGCTGTTTTCTCTTAAATATCCATAAAAAATAATTATAATTCAAGTATCTTCTCAGACATAACTAAAAATCAGGTCCATAGCATTTTAATTTATTCCTTATTAATTTCCAAGGATGCCTGTGGTAACAAGGGATCTATGTTGTCACCTTCCTAATCCATATTTCTAGTACCAAGAAATCTGTGTTACTAGATTCCTAAGACTCCCCCAGACAGAGTTGATAAACAATATCCTGAGATCTAACTTCACCTTTCTGCAAAAACTGAAAGCAGGCTAGGACCTACAAAGAAAAAGGGGTTAGTCCAACAGATGGTAGCGAGCAGTGTGTTATGGCCTGAATGTTTTAAATACATTGCCCAAAATCAGTCTCCTAATAACCTGACGAGGTCTTATCTCATACAGAAAGTGAGTCACAAAGTACATAGGAAACTGAGGACAGACTTTCACCAAGTTGCATATAAGGGATAAGGTAATCATGTGTCTCATGCATTGCTTATAAAATATGCTATAGAAACATACAGCTCTATGCAGACTTCTGGCTGTACATGCATGGTTCTAGACTCCCAGTATTAGGCCCATTGAAAAAACAAAAATATTTTTCAGAGATAGACCATTTTATTCCTCAAAAGGTTGGACAGGCGAAAACTGGGATTTGCAAAATAAACCAGTTTGTGTGTTCTCTCTCTCTCTCTCTCTCTCTCTCTCCCCACCTCCCACCCCCATGCCTTCCTCTCTCCATAATACACTGTCTTTCAAATAAATCTTAAAAAAAAAAAGGAAGAAAGAAAGAGAGAAAAAAAGAAAAAAGAGAAAAGAGAAAAGAAGAGAAGAGAACAAAAGAAAAGGAAAGGAAAGGAAAGAAAAGAAAAGAACCCTTCTTTATGAAATTCTTTCTTCTCACTAAAGGTCACTGTCAAAACATACTTACTGAACCTCCCTAAAAGTGAAAAGTGTGGCTGTAACAGCTTTCTAAGAATACCCCTAAAAAGCATTTACAGTAATACCCATTAAACAAAAGTAACCAGAGAAAGCAGTTTAAAAAAAAAAAACACTAAGAATTTAGCTTGAATGAGTTCGAGGTATGAAAGAAAAATCAGAACTACATTATGAAAATTTAACAGAAACCACTGAAAAAACAAGTTTCCAAATCTTGAAAAGCATCTTTAACAGAATAAATGCATAGCGGATGGCGTCCGACAGAGAGAAGTGAGGTACTCAAGGGCTATTTTCTCCCCAGAACAGTCTTTTATTCTGCCTTATTTTTATTTTTGGTACTTATCATCATATCAAATTGGCTTGCTGCTGCTTTTAAAAGATTGAATCTCAAAGGAGCCTTTTCAGTGTAACTTTTTATGCAGAACAGCACTGTTCTGCTTCGTTAAGTAAAATATCAACATTATCACTCTGCAATCCCCATTAATCCTGTTGCTTATTCAAACTGTACACTTCCCAGGGGCCCCATCTCTGATTGCCCCGCCTGGCCTCCGTCTTACTAAACTCTTCTGCATTTGGGGCACAGCCCAAGGTACCATGTGGTCATGAATTATGTTGGAGATTATTCTCTAAAATTTTTTTAAACAAATTAACTTTCTTTTGTGTGGTTCTTAGCAATGTGGCCGATCCTCCAAAGTCCTATATGAAATGTTTTATAGACTGAAAGACACAGATACACAGATATGGAGAAGAGCACAGAAAGAGACATACCAGGTAATTATTTGATGGTGAGGGTAGAGAAGAGAGGCAATAGACAAAACAGTAAAAATTAAAAGTTTGAAAATAAAAATTCTTTAAAAAACTACATATTCCATGCCATATAAAATTATGATTCTATTTAAAGAAATTTTGAAAAAAAATTACAAATTAAAAGTTGTATAAATTCATTTACAAGGCTCGTTTTTGCTATCCAATGAATAGACTGCAAATTATCCTATAAGTTAATACGACATTTTTAACAATATCTTTGTAAAAATGCAAGAGAGAAGAGAAAAGGTACAGAAGGACATAAACCACATCTTTAACATAGGTTATCTGACAACAGTTAGAGACATTTAACATTTGTGGTGGGCTAAATCAAAGCTATTACTGGTGACTATCTCCTATATTCTCCCTTTTGTGCCTGTTCTCTTACTCACCACGGGAGTGTTTGGTTGAGAAGTTAATCTCTTGGTATGACTACCAGTCCCAGCCTCGGCATTCTCTGATGCATTTCTTGGCATGGCTGAGAGTGAAGCAACTGACATGTCATTGTACTAGTCAAATGTCCCTGTTGTATCTGGTAGGCGGTAGGCTTGGAACATAAGTGCTAAAGTTTTGTGGTGTGTAGTGAATTTTCGAAGTGTCAGCCCTAAGATATGGGCAAGGGTTGCTGGTCAGAGGACAGCAGGATATACTCAAATCAAGGATGGGTTACATTGGTAGTGCTTAGAGCCAAATCACAGCTGAAGTATTACTCCCTCCCATCACTGTGTCTGGGAAGGAAGAGCTCCATGGATAGAATGGGTCACCACTTGAGTGACAAGAGTTCAGCCTATAAAATGACTGCAAAGCAAATACAGCAAATCGTTTCAGTAAAGAGTCTGACTTACTGATAGCTATTAAAAAAAACAACAAAATTGTTTTGAGCAAAGCCCAAAAAATGAATTTGAAAGTTTTTTACATGAACATAAGAAGCTATTAGGTATTCATAAGACTTAACATGTTAAATTACTTTAAAAGCCAAAAATTATACTTTAACAAGACACAAAAATAGTTCTTAAAAATTACCTATTATTAAGGTAATTGAAAATCTGTAGTGCATTTAGACATCATTAAGATTGATAAGGGGGCCCGGCGCAGTGGCCCAAGTGGATAAGGTCCTCCCCTTGCACGCCCGGGATCCCATATGGGCACCGGTTCTATCCCAGCAGCCCCACTTCCCTTCCAGCTCCCTGCCTGTGGCCCGGGAAAGCAGTCAAGGACAGCCCAAAGCTTTGGGACCCTGCACCCATGTGGGAGACCCGGAAGAGGCTCCTGGCTTTGGACTGGCATAGCATCAGCCGTTGCGCTCACTTGGGGAGTGAATCATCAGATGGAAGATCTTCCTCTCTGTCTCTCCTCTCTGTATATCCGCCTTTCCAATAAAAATAATAAAAATAAATCTTTAAAAAAAAAAGATTGATAAGAGAGGGCCAGGAGCAATGGCTCGATGGCTGAATCTTTGCCTTGCAAGCTCTGGGATTCCAAGCAGATGCTGGTTCATGTCCTGACTGTTCCACTTCCTTTCCAGTTCCCTTCTTGTAGACTGGGAAAGTAGTAGAAGATGTCCCAAGACTTTGGAACCATGTACCTGTTTGGGAAACCCAGAGGAAGCTCCTGGCTCCTGGATTCGGATTGGGTCAGCTCTGGCCACTGCAGCCACTTCGGGAGTGAATCAGCAGATAACAGATCTTTCTCTTTCTCTGACTTTCCAATAAAAATAAATAAATCTTTTAAAAAACAAAAAAATTAAGAAGAGAGCAAAACTTGTCTTAAAATATTTCCTCTAACCACCATGATTTATGCACATGAACATGTTTATACACACACATATTGATTGCATCTTTTCACAAACTCAGAATAGTTTAATGAATCTTACTATTTTGTAATGGCTTCTTAGAAAGGAATTGGCCATCTCATTTTATACTACCTGTGTTGGAATACAGGTATTCACTAATTCATTCAAAAAATAGTCACTGCAAATCTACTATGTACTAGGCAGTATGTTTTGTTATAGGACTACATCAGTGAGCAAAAACAGACATTTCTTTCCCTCCTGGAGCCAATATTACACTGGAGAGAAACAGCCGATAAAAACACAAAAACAGCATGTCAGTTGGGGTTCAGAGAGTATAATTGAAGGGGAGAAGGCTGCAATTTTAAACAATGTGGTCAGAGAAGCCTTGGCCTTGATGAGAAGAGGAAACTTGCTCTCAAAGAACTGAAAAAGGGGAAAAGTCAGAACATGTGGGAGAAAAGTTGCAGGGTGAAGAGTTTAACATGAGCATAAGCCCTGGACCAGGCGCACGCTGTTACTTCTCCAATGTCTTCTCCCACTGTTCTGCTCCTCCCTTACTTTACTCCAATTAGGAACTGACCCCTTGTTATTTCTAAAATAATTATACTGGTGAGTAGGGAGCAGGGAGACAGTGAGGCAGTGTAGACTTGCAGAAGCCTCTTGAAGGGGTCTTTCTCACCCTGAAAAGCAGGGGATTATTCTGACAAGGAAAGGAACCCTTGGCAAACAAAACAAAACAAAAAACACCATGACTCCAATAATACTTGGAAGATACGTTTTATATCTGTGCTCTTCATTAAGTAGCCATTACTTACATGAAATTGTTGGGTATTTGCAGTGTGGCTGGTGTTAACTGAGGAACTGAAAGATTAACTGTATTTTATTTTAATAAACTAAAATGGTCAAATGTAGCTACTATCTAGTACATCGGTCAGCACAATCCTCTAGGATTCATTTTTAATAGAGATACTTGATATTTGCAAAGATTTAAGTTGGTCTAATAACAATTCTATGGCCACACCTGGCAATAATGATAACTTTATCATCACAAGGCATATGATAACCATTTTCTGCCATGTGATTCTTTGGCAACTAATTTTAAGTATTGTTTTTAACTACTGTTCAAAGGCTTTCTTACTTCAGTTCTAATGTTTACCTGTGAACAAATTTTTATTGTTGAAAAAAGTTAAACTTTTTCATTGTTTTCATATCAAGTTGTATTTCCTGTTGCTAACTTTTTCTTCTAAATCTGATTTGTTTTCATTTGATATAAATTTACACACAAACGAAAAATAATAAGGCACACATTTATGTGCTATTAAATTCTAACAAAATGAGATCAAACACTGAAGTGTAATTACTAAAATGATTTAAGAACTAGTTTTTGGAGACTGGTAGTCACATGTCTATTTTTCACAAAATAAAGTATCAGAAAGAGATACTCCTATTTCAATATGTGCAAGATTAACCTTCAAAAATCACATTAAACTGTTTAAAAGCATATGGTTCTAAAACAAAGGCACGTGCAGACACACTACACTAAAAAAATTACTACTAAGCAACACAAGAAAATTGTGTATTTTAGAATTTCTACATTTGAATCAACAGCACCCAGAGACGATGAAAGCCAGTTACTAAAAAATTTATTGCTTGGTAAAAACTCAGTTTACAATTCAAAGGAGTTTTAAAATCTCTGTGCTGTTATGAAGCTTTATGGGGTTTACAGTGGAGATGAAAACAGAAATAAAAAGATCTGACAAACAGAAAATGCCATAGATATTTCCAGCATTATCAGCATGGATTCCCCCACACTACCCCACCATTACTGTCTACCTTATTCCAACACAACTGATTTTAACTCATCTGCCTGAAAAGACAACTGGGTTTTCTAGGATCCTTTTCTAAATGTTAATGTTTAATTAACAAAGCTGAAAAGAATATAATTTTTATGACTTGAGAAAACAAACTAGAATGTAAACTCTCTGAGGGCAGGAATTTTTGCTAAGAATTCCCAATGCCATGAACAGCGCCTGGCATATACTACATAGCCAGTAAATACTTACTGGACTAATAACCTGACCAGAGTTTTTAACTATAATAAAAAATCCAAATTATATCATTTGTATAAATATGAACCGAGATAACCGAGAGTCAGTGTACGTAAAAGACTTTCTCATGTTACCACTGAAACATAAATAAAGCCCCTTTTAAAGCATAGAGTAAATTACAGAATGAGTCAAAGGTTTTTCATATGTACTATATCTATGCCCCTTCCCAAAATTCACTTATTTGAATTATGAACTAGAACTGTATAAGAAAAACCTAGAACCTATTCAAGTGGAATGTCACAGAATATTAAAATATTATTTGGATTACTATAGAAATGTATCATCCTGGATTATTCATTCTCTTATATCTTTTAAAGAGTATTCTCTAGCTTTCTGCTTAGCCTCCTTTTATAATACTGTCAAACCCTTTACTTTCAAAATAAAATGGAGATGTTACATAATAAACTGTACTGTGATTTTTAAATTTTATGCAAGAAGGGAAGATTCATTTTAAAAGTAAAATCTAACATGCCTTGGAAAATACTGAGATGGAATGTTTGCTGAAATGCTGTTTACTGCAAAAGTTCCAATGTTTGATCAACTAACACTGAAGTTTAAATTAGGCCTAAACTCAGGAAATTGATCTTCATAATATTTTAAAGTGATGTTTGTCTTTATAAGGTAGTGGTCTCCTAAGAAAGATTTAAATGCCCTTGACTTACAGTCAGATTTCGATCCCAGATCTGGATGCTTCCATTCTGGCAGGCAGCTGCGACAAGGTTTCCATCTCTACTATATGTGCAAGTCGTGGGAATCACTTTTTTACCCTGCACTGTCCGTGGTTTAAACACACTTTTCTGCTTCTTTGGATTTTCAACTTCCCATAGCCTTACAGTCCTAAAAAGAAAGAGATGCTCATTTACAAAAGAGGATTTTAAAACAGGGAAGACTCCGTAAGCAGTGCCTCATCTTTTTAATACACATATCTAAAAATCACGTCAAGATAAAACAAGACATGATCCATGGAACATGTACCATTTATAGATGAGGTTACCAGCAGAAATAATGTGAGCCATTTACTTCAAATTTATCAGTTACTAGCTCAGACCCTCTCAAGTGGTGATTGCCAATTTCTCCTTAACTTATGTCCAGATCAGTAAAACCGTAACCTGCAACATGTACAAGAACATTCAACCTCAAATAATTACTTTAACTGAAAATAATTTAAAGCTTCAATTAGAAGGAAAAAATTTAAATACAGCATGTCATAAATATGTCGGTAGGGGCAGGTGCACCACCTACTGTGTCAGCATCCCATATGGGACAGGTCTAGCTCCTGTTACTAGTTACTGTGCTCATTTGGGAACTGAACCAGCAGACAGAAGTCAGTCTCTCTCTCTCTCTCTCTCTCTCTCTCTCTCTCTCTCTCTCTGTGCTTTAACTCTGCTTTTCAAATAAACAAACCTTAAAGAAATAAGTACATAGGCACACAGGTTATTTGTTTTCTTCACTGATTGAAACAAGTTAAAACAGAAGGAAGGAAAAAGAATAAATTGCAAACAATACAAAAACTACATCAGGGCCCAGCAGCTAAAGTCCTTGCCTTGAACGCGCTGGGATCCCATATGAGCACCAGTTCTAATCCCAGCAGCTCCACTTCCCACCCAGCTGGCTCCTGACTTCGGATCGGCACAGCACCAGCCGTTGCGCTCACTTGGGGAGTGAATCATCAGATGGAAGATCCTCCTCTCTGTCTCTCCTCCTCTCTGTATATCTGACTTGCCAATAAATAAATAAATCTTTAAAAAAAAACCATCAACATCAGACAAGTTTCAAAACAAGAATATAATCAGAGGCAAAAAGTAAAATTACATAATAATCAAGACTCAGTTGGTCAAGATATATAACAACTCTAAATGCATGTGCTTCTCATTACAGACTTTCAAAATACAAGAGTCAATTTGATGGAACCAACAGCATACACCCACATAGCTCAAGATTTGCAGAAACTGTTAGGAAAGAATATGCGGGCCTGGCGCCATAGCCTAGCAGCTAAAGTCCTCGCCTTGAACGCGCCAGGATCCCATATAGGCGCCGGTTCTAATCCTGGCAGCTCCATTTCCCTTCCAGCTCCCTATTGTGGCCTGGGAAAGCAGCTGAGGATGGCCTAAAGCTTTGCGGCCCTGCACCCGTGTGCGAGACCTAGAAGAGGTTCCTGGTTCCTGGCTTTGGATCGGCGCAGCACCGGCAGTTGCGCTCACTTGGGGAGTGAATCATCAGGCGGAAGATCTTCCTCTCTGTCTCTCCTCCTCTCTGTATATCTGACTTTGTAATGAAAATAAATAAACATAAAAAAAAAGAATATGCAACAACTTCCTCAATCAATAAGCACATAGGACACCTAGAAAGGAATATCATCTGACTTGAGCCGATGTTCTTGCACAGCAAGTAGATTTACATTACTTTCACGTGCACAGAGAATGTACATCAAGACAGGCCAACCATGGGACCATTAAGGAAAAAGGCTGAAACTATACAAAGTGCATACACTATCAAAAACTAATAAACAATAATATCTAGAAATATATACCAAAATATTTAGAATTAAGGCAATATATTTCTAAATGATCCATGGGACAAACAAAAATCATCGAGGATACTACACAATTCTTTTAATGTAATAAACATGTGAATACAATGTCTCAAAAGTAACACCGTTCCGCTAAAGCAATACACAGGACAGCATCAACTGCAACGTTAACGGGGGAGAAGAATATCCTCAAACCAACTTCCAGAGGCAATCTTCAGAAACTGATTTAAAGGGGATGGCAAGATAAAACCCAAATCAGCAGAAGGAGAAATAACAGAATGAATGAAACAGAAAAATTGGAAAAGAGAGAGAGAGAGAGAGAGAAAGATAAGTCCAGAGTTGATTATTTGGGGCAGTGAACCAGTGAATGAGAGATTTTCTCACTTTGCCTCTCCTTTGTAAATCGGCCTCTCAGATCAAAATAAACAAATCTTTAAAAAAAATAAATAATGCAAAAAATTTACAAACACTACATCATTATTTCTTTTGTTATTGAATACAATTCCACCACATAAATAAAGGAAGCAGAATGTCTGGTCTGTGGGCAATGTTAAGGTGCACTATATCATGTGGTCTGACCCTGTCAGGGTAAGTGTAAGCAAAACTCAAAATTCAATACACCTATAGCATGCTCATTTAATGTAAATAGCTCCTTTTTGTCCCATGCATGATGGTATAAATACCAAAATGGTTCTTTAAAAAGGTCCCAACACAGGAAAAGCACATTTTACTCATTCATTTTTTTTTCTCCTAGATTAAACAACTTGAAAACAGACAGTTGGTCTTTAAAAACGTATATATGTCTAACTTAATAAAAAGCTGTTTTCCAACATGGATGTTCTGGTGTGGACATCTGGAGTACTGGGGCTAACAACCCATTTGAGATGCCCACATGCTATATATCAGAGTGTTTACATTTACATTCTGCTTTATCCAAAATGCTGTCTTCATACTGAAGCATACCCTGGGAGACAGTAGATAAGGTTTACGTAGCTTGGCTTCTGCCACCCATGTTGGAGATTGGATGGAGTTCTCAGGTCCCAGCTTTGGCTCTGGCCAGTTCCCAGGCATTACACACATCTGGCAAGTTAATCAATCAACAGATAGGAGTTCCCTCTCTGTGTGTATCTTTCTTTTATCCTTCTGTCATTCTAAGTTTTTTTTTAATGGCACTCCCAATAGGAATATATAAGCATTCCAATGGTTCGACATCTTCATCTGCACTAGACATGAAAAGTTGTGTTTCTGAAAATCCATTCCTATAGGTATGCTGTGATACTGATTTAACTTCTATTTCCAAAATAACTGGTGAGGTTGGGGGTCTATCCAAGGACTATTGGCACCTGTGTTCTCTCCTTTGGTGAAGTGTCTCGTCAAGTCTTCCATTCACTTTGACTATGTCATTGTTTATTTCTTATTACTGAATTTTAGTAACACTTCACATATTCTGGATATGTTTTTGATAAGATATGGGTGTGGCAAATATCTTCCAAGTCTGTAGCTTGTCTTCATTGTTTAAAATCATTTTTTGTAACAGCACACATTTTAAATTTTGATAAAATCTACTTTATTACTATTTTAGGTATTGTATCTAAGAAATCTCTGCTTATCCCAAAGTCATAGTCTCCTGCTTTCATACCAAAAAAAAAAAAAAATCATAGTTTTAAGTTTTAGAATAGCTCTATGATATCACTGAACTTATTTTTACATATAGCATGAGAGAAATAGGAGAAGGCTGATTTTCTAGCATGTGGATACTCAACTGTTCCAACACTATTTTCTATCTGAACATTGTAAGGTATTCCTGGTATTATAAAGTATTCCAAACGCATTCTGTATTGCTTACTTGTGCTTTACTTCTGCTCACAGTATTTCCCATAGTAAGTACAAAAAGATGAGAATTGCTGTACGTCTTTTTACCCTTAGCTTTACAACAGTGAAGAATAAATTATGATAGTTTCTCTTTTTTATAACTCAACATCTCCAAATGTCAGATGGTACTTTAGAATTATGATATGAACGGCCCCACACAAGAATGAAGTATCATTATCTGGCTTGTTTAAAGTTCTTCATCTCTAAGACTGGGATAATAATACCAACCGTGAGGGGCTGTGAAGATTAAATGAGATTAGGGGTGTAAACATATCTAGAACAATCCTTGGAACACAGTAGGGACTCAATAAACACTAGTTCCTTTCTGCTCTTCCCCTGGACTATAAATGAGATATCAAAGCTAATAAATTCAACAATGAAGTATTTCCACTTATTTTAGTGGTATATTAACAGGTTTGAGCTAGTTATCAAAATAATGGAAAGGACAAAAGCACTTTATTTAGCATAGGGATGCATGAAATATAAATTAACGCAGTATCTGATAATGACTAATTACACTATAATTTTATGGCTCTGATTCTCTGAAACTATGCCTAGAAAAATGGATGGTAAAGTGCTAGGCCATTAGGTAACTGTCAAAACATTTTATGCTGAAGACACATATTTTGAAACTTGGAGTGAAATCTGGTCTTATAAAATTAAAACTGTGCTTCATAAAAAAGATTTAAAAATAGAAAAAGTATCTGCCTGGGCCTTTCTGAACCTATAATGAAAACATCCAGAAGACAAGAAAAAGACACAGGTGGGGTCATTATACTGCCCCAGGCACAAATGCTTTCTATCTTAAAATGTTGAATTCTTTCCAGATGCAAGTTCTAAACTTTCTGGCATCTGCTGCATAAACGCATCACGGCATTTGGCAGAAGTCAAGGGAAGCATTAATTTTGCATGAAAATCACTTAAGAGATCTTGGTTTAATTTTTCTCAAAAGACTACACAAGCAACTTGAGTGATGTAACAGTCTAAGATTTGTTGGCACTCTTGGCATAACAAATCTTACAAAACTTGTTTGCAAAAAATGCTCAAATATTAAGGTGCTGAAATTCTACAGAAATTGGAAAAATGTTCTGGCTTCTATATAATGCCATAATAATTTTTCTAAACACGCATCTGATACAGAATTCATATACATGTACATAGTACATACACAGAGTACTTGCAGCAAGAATACAACTGCATACTGCAGACATTTACTTGAGGTTAATGTTATATTTACTGAAACTGTATGCTTCTAGAACATTCTCATGAAATCTAGACTTATAAGCAAATGGTTCAAGAAATACCCAGTTTATCTCTTTCATTTATGGCTAATTTTTATCAAATGTGCCACAACAATTCAAGACAACAACAACCTAACAGTCTTCTTAATAACTGAATCTAGCATGGTGGTTATACATGCATAAAATGTGATTTTAGACCTCACTTCACACCATATAAAAATTAACTCAGACCTGGATCAATAGCTTCATTGGCTAAACCTTCACCTGGATCCTATATGGGCAACAGTTTGCATCTGGGCTGCTCTACTTTCCCCATCCAGCTCCCTGGTTACAGCCTGGGACAGCAGCAGAGGAAGGCCCAAAACCTCGGAGATCGGGCTCCTGAGTTCCGATTGGCTCAGCTCTGGTCATTGCAGTTACTTGGGGAGTGAACCAGTAAACAGGAGATCTTTCTCTCTGTCCCTCCTTCTTTCTATAAATCTGCTTTTGCAATTTAAAAAACAAACAAACAAACAAACAAACAAAACAGGTGCTTGTGTCACAAGTGGGAATGCATGGATTTGAGATCCAATTTCATTCCTGACTGCTATTTCTTGCTAAAACAATCTATGAGGGGTGGCAATGATGGCTCACGCTACTAGATTGGATTGTGGGAGACCTGGATTAAAATCCTAGTTCCTAGCTCCAGCCCCAGTCAAGAGCCTTTGGAGGAATCTGGAAAGCACGAGCAGGTGGTATCACTCTCACTATCTTTGTGTCTCACAAACACACAAAAAAATTTTAAGGTAGGAAAAAAAAAAAGAACCTAACTCCAAATGATCATAGATCTTAAATAACAGAACACAGAGGGGTAAATATTTGGGCTGTGCTCACAGTTCTAGATGCAGGGAAGTCTAAGATTAAGTTAGCAGCATATTCAGAATTTGGTGAGGGTCCACTTCACAGACAGTAATGTGTACACGGCAACTTTTCATAGCAGAAATATATTTGAGGGCATAAGAGAACTAATAATCCTCTTCCTAGACCTAGAGCATCTGTCCCCATGCCTTAATCATTTCCCTAAGGTTGCACCAGATAAAACAGGTTGAACACTCCTTACGTAAAATTCTGGCACCAAATGTATTTCAGATTTCACCATTTCTCAAATTTTGAAAATTTCCAATCCTCAAATCCCAAATCCTGAATATGCCAAAACCCAAAACTTTATTTTTGTCTCAAGATGTGTCAGATGACAGATGCTTAACCTGTATCATCTCCTAGTCTTCAGGATCTTAACATAAACATTTGGTGAAGACATAGAGTCACTTCCAGCACTGACTTACCACACATGACTCAATAATTTCACTTTTAAGAATCTATACAAAAGAAGTGAAAGCATACTCCACTCAGCAACTTTTACATGAATATTCATAACATAAGAAGTCTTTATTCATAACAGCTAAAATTTCAAACAACCCAAATATCTGTCAACTGGTGGGCAAGTAAAACATGAAACTGTTTCAAACGGAATCTGGCAAAAAAGAGGCAAGGTAGTGCTGCAGGCTAAGTAAACTTCCCTGAGGCTATCATGGCCCTCCACAGCCCAGTAACTTAAAACCAAAAGGAGAAATGTATTTCTTCACAGATCAAAAGATTACTAACCAATTTATTTCAAAGTAGAGTCACACAGAGAGAGCCAGAGAAAGAATGAGAGGAGGGTGGAAGACAGAAAGAGAGAGGGAAATGGGTAGATGTGAGAGAGAGAGAGAGAAAATATCCAGTGGTTTGCTCCCTAAATGGCCACAGTGGCCAGGTCTGGGATAGGCCAAAGCCAGGACCAGGAAGACCATCCTGGTCTCCACGTGAGTGGCAGGCGTGTAAGGAAGGCCATATTCCACTGCTTCCCAGGCACACCTGCAGGAAGCTGGGATGGAAGCAGAACAACTGGGACTGAACTTAAGACTCAAATAGTGGCTTCATTGACTGTCACAACGCTGCTCCTCTACCTCCATTTGTACATGGTTTTACCCCTGTGTGTTGTTTTCCTTTCTGTTTCTTATAAGAAGACTTGCTGCATTTAGTACCCAACAGATAAGTTAGAGTATCCCCATCAAGAAACTTAACAATTATCTGAAAAAAAAAATATTTTTCCACATTAGATAACACACATCAACTCTAGGGATCTGATGTGGACATATATTCCAGGTATTTCCATTCAACATTTATCTCAATATCTAACTCCCTGCTGATGCCCTCTGACACTAAGAAAGCAGTGGAAGATGGCCCAAGTACTTAGTTCCCTGATAACCACATGAAAGACCTAGATAACCTTTGTAACTGTTTGGGAAATAATCAAATGGATGGAAAGCTGGCACTAGCTCTCTCTCTCTCTCTCACTCTCTCTTTAATAAATAAAACTGCCACATCCCAAGCTGAACATAGAAACAACACCATACTGGGCACAGCACGGTGGGATCCTATATGCTTGCCACTTTGTGTCCTGGCAGCCCCACTTCCCATCCAGCTCCCTGCTTGTGGCCTGGGAAAGCAGTCGAGGACGGCCCAAAGCCTTGGAAGTCCCAGAAGATGCTCCTGGCTTTTAGCTTCGGATTGGCTCAGCTCCAGCTATTGTGGCCATTTAGGGAGTGAGTCAACGGACTGAAGATCTTCCTCTCTGTCTCTCCTCCTCTCTGTACACCTGACCTTCCGATAAAATAAAACTTAAAAAAAAAAAAAAAAGAATATACTACATGACAGTATCTGCAATATCAATCAGCAAATATGTCCTAGAAGATCCACAGGATGCCTAGGGTTAGAGATTGAGACAGGGAATGATTACACATGGTTTCTTTCTGGAGGTGAAAGCTGTAATAAACCAGACTACTGTCTGTAAATATACCAAAAATCACTGAATTATCCTATCCTCTTCTAGCTTCAGCTGGAGTAACTACAGCTGAAAATCTCAAAAATTCCCATAGGTGACATTTCCTTGGGTCAAACATGAAAAAGGTAATGAAAAAGAATTGTAAGATACTATCAATTTAGTATATATAGCAATATTCTTAACAGACAAAAATTATTCCCTCTTTTACAAAACAAATAACTCTGAAATTCTTTAGGAAGCATTTTTACAGTCTTTTAGTTCATTGAATAAAAGTGTTAAGAGAAGTCGAAGCTTGGAATTTTTTTATTTGTAGGATTTGGGGCATGTGGTAAGCCTAGCTTTTAGACACTGTTTGGGATGCCTATGTGTCACACTAGAGCATCTAGGCTTGAGTAATGACGCTACTTCTGACTGCAGCTTTCCACTAATAAGCACCCTGGGAGAAAGCAAATGATAGCTCAAATAGTTCAGTCTAGAGTTTGGCTCTAGGTTCCAGCCTGTCCCAGTAAATGGTAGCTCTTACACATGTAAGCATTGTTTCTCTTTTTCTCTTTACAAAAATTAAAATTAAAAAAATAATAGTATCAAAGAAATTAAGGATCCTATAACACACTGAGTCCCAGCCCAAGTGATCGGTTAGATCATATTAGATGAAATAATACTCAACAGCTTTCTACCAACATTAAGTTAAAATCCTATAAGTTCTTTGCACAAATAGAATACTCACATCAAAAAGCTTACAGAAAATATGGATTACCTTTTCATTCCACGTTCACAGATTTTGCAAAGTTCTCTCATATATAATACATCATAATTATATCTCAATAGGTACCATTAATTGTAGTAGAGGAGAAGGGAGAATAAAAACACAAGGAGAATAGCCTCTTTTAAATTAACCTATCATTAGGTTCACAAAAAAACCTAAGCCACTGTTCTAGAATGATACCCCCAAGGAAATACTAAGAACTGTTCTTCCTAGACTTACAATAAAAAAATGTTCCACATCTACTTCAAAGAAACACTACATAGACCTTCAAAATGTCATGTCCAGATCTAATAGAAACCACTTGTACTCTATTTTCTTAATATTTGGCATAAATTTATACAAATAAGATGCTTTCAACAAAATTAAGTTCCTATACCAAATGTCTATAAATTAGCAGTGTGAAGGTACCTCAAATATGTAATGAAAATGCATAATAAAAAAGTGTGCATGGATTTGAAGTTTCTTGCACCAAAACAAACTTAACATTCAGTTCAATTTCCATGAATGTTTTGAATCCCCTCATTTTATTTTAAATTAAGATTTATTAATTTTTATTGGAAAGTCAGACTTATAGAGAGAAAGAAAGAGATCTGCCCTCCACTGATTTACTCCTAAGAGGCCTCAACAGCCAGAGCTGAGCTGATCACCAAAGCCAGAAGCCAGGAACTTTTTCCAGGTTTCCCACATGGGTGCAGGATCCCAAGGTCTTAGGCCATGATCTACTGCTTTCTCAGGCCACCAGCAGGGAGCTGGGAGCTGGAAGTGAAGTGGAGCATCCAGGATACAAACTGGCATTCATATGGGATCCTGGTACGTACAAGGCAAGGATTTAATCACTGAATCATAGCACTGGGCATGAATCCCCCGAAATTATGCATCAGTATCATCAGCTCTGTTCCTAAGTTTCCCTGATATGTTCTTTATTATAGTTTGCTTTTGCTGAGTCAGGAGCATTGTTATGAATCTGAAGAAACAACGATGACTATGACAGGCCCTATCTTCAAAGAAACCACATCCTAGCAATAAGCAATGGGGCAACAACCTGGCAAATTTATTAAATACATTCTGTGGGCCAGAGACTTTGGTGGAGATAAGTATCCGTCCTCCTAAAACATGAAATCTCCTAACAGGAAAATGGAGAAAAAAATGCCATCAGAGGCAGCCACCAAAAGAAAAGAAGGAAGTATTTCATTAGCAAGGACATGGGAAGGAGTCCACAGAAGTGCGACTTTGGAGACAGCTGAGATTCTGTGGATAAAATTCACAGATTGCAAGTGGGAACTGAATCCTAGAAATTGATTTAGAGGCTGCAAAGATGAGGGGGTTCGAAAAAGCAAAGTCTGTTTTAGAAATAAAAAATAGATTTCCTTTGACAACTGGATATAGTACATAGCAGGCATAAATGGAAGATGAGATTGTAAAAGTGTTTGGTAAAAATCAGATTATAAAAGTATCCTGTGAGATGTAGCAGGGTTCTGGGCTCTATATTCAGGGGACTGCACAGCCACTGGATAGATATAAAATCAGATAGGCATTTCTAGAAAATCACCTGGACAGCAGAGGCGATGGCAGCTTAAGGGCACATGTAGTAATGATTCTGATGGAGGAGGCTAACAGCAGGTTCAAGTTCAAATGCACCCAGGTGGAAAATCTTATTATACAGAATGGAGTTAAAGCAATACAATCAACGTGTAGAGATACGACTGTGGAAACTGTGGAGGCAGCACCCTAGGAACAGAAATTCAGAGGACATGTATCAAAAAGGAAAGCAACTGGAGAGAAGCAAAGGAGGTAGGAAGAGAGGCAGGACCAGACAGTGTCAGGAAAGCCAAGGGTAGAAAGGCATGCGAAACGGAAAGAGTCAAATTCCACAGAAGCATTCAGTGGAAGAACTGAAAGGTCTCACAAATATGAAGTATAGATAACCTGTACAAGAGCAATAATATGAACAAGAGTTCCATGGAATGAAGAGTAGGAAGAAGCTTGGGGACAACCAGGCAAGAGTACTACTTAATTGCAGATGGGGACCCATAAACACTCGATAAGACCAAGAGGCGTGGGAATCAGGAAGAGAGATCAAGAAGATGAAACATTCTATTTCACTTCTAAAGGAAAAGGAAAAGACTGGTGAGGTACATATGAAGGACAGAATTTATAGCAGATGAAAAACCACAATTGCAATCACTGGCAGGAACAGTGAATGGAACAGTGTGTGGGAGGAGAGGGTGTGTGCATGCACACGCACACATGCCTGAAGGTGGAAGTGGAAACAGGCTAGGACTAGATTGGAAAGGAACAAACTAGGGCTTGGGAAGAACCAGACTGAACTCCCTCCCTGCACAGTGTGCCCCAGAGCCTATCTGGGCAGATATGCCAGCAATGAGTCAGGAGAATAGTGCTGTTGTTCACACAGAGAACCTGAGAAGACGACACTAGGGAATGAACTTAAAATAGGCAAGGTACAGAACCCCTAACAATATATATTTCTGATGAATCAGAAACGAAAATGAAAAAGTCACAACAGAAATCAACTGCTCTGGAGATGAAATGAGGACATACAGAAAAATCCTGTAATTCTCCATTTCTTCCACAAACTTGACTAGGGAGCAGAAAACTCACAAAGAATCTAACTAGAGCATAAAGTAAATCGTTCTAGTCCATTAAAAATTGCTCTCACAACATATATCAAAATAAGAAATGGCAGATTGATTTGGCCTCAATCTGCAGAGATAAAGAATAACTGTAATCAATGATGACTGTTCTATATATGTTAAGTAGTAATGCTATTTTATGACCTTGTGACAATAACAAAACAGGACAGCTGGTGATACACAGTACAGGAGATATGGGGGCCAAGGAGAAATTACCGTGGTTGCCACAGGATAAAACGGGCATCGCCAACCTTACAAAAATCTACCTCTACCTGCCCCTGAACCACATGTGCTGCTGGGGTATGCCAGTGCTTCTGGATCAAGTTCCACCTGGGTATCAGCAGGTGCAGACAGCTACAAGCTACTGAAGTCTAGCATGATCATAGCCATTACCATCCATTTTTGAGAACTGCCTCTGAAATACAATAGATATTCAATACTTGGATTCAACCAATCAAGTGTAAAAGCAGCAGATTTCACATCTGTGAAACAGATTCTAATGAAAAAAATGTATGTGCCAAAGGGTGATTCAGTGCAAATTTGAAAATGAGATAAATGTTCTTCTTTTTGAAATGGAATGGAAGGTTCTCTTGAACCAGAAAATTAAACAATGCTTAATCAAGCTTTAGAGCTAAGTAGTGAAGTCAATGTTACTTTGGAACTTAACACTAAAAATAGTCAAACATCCAATATTTCTAACAAATTAATCTACAACAGAGCTCTTGTACTGGGAGGAGTATTTCCAGAAGTCATGAAAAGGCAAAATGTGTTTGATAATGAATCCAGAACACTGAATTCATAGAATTGAATCTTCATAAAAATTAAGATCTGGAATCACATCAGTCTGGCTAACACGTAAGTGTTCATAATGTAGCATGCACTGATCACAAATGTCTGAAGAATAATATGATATTATCTCTATTTTACAGAAAAAACAAAGGCACAAAAGAATTAAGCAATGATTATTTCAGTTGATTGGAATCATCAACCAACAAACTTTCTGTCAACCTACTTAGCTATATACCTTGTATTTTAATGAGTAAAGCCTTGACTTTTTGGACTGATGTGCTATAATATTATTGATTCAAGCAATACTTTTACTAAAGAAAGAACATTGCAAAGCTGCAATATATGTAATACTAATGCAAATAAGGCTGAATATAATCTATATTTTGCATCTTTTAAGAATTTTTAAAAATTTACTACTGTAAAATTTATTAGAATGCAAGAATACAGATCTACTGGGGCTAATCCTCTGTCTGCCAGCACTGGCACCCCATATGGGCATCAGTTCATGTCCCAATTACCCCACTACTAATCCAGCTCTCCGCTAAGAGCCTAGAAAAATAGCAGAGGAGGCCCAAATCCTTGGATCCCCGTACCCATGTGGGAGAACAGAAGAAACTTCCAGCTACCAGCTTCAGACAGGCCCAGCTCAGCCATTTTGGTTATTTGGAAAGTGAAACAGGGAGATAAGATCTCTCTCTTTCTCTGTCTGTAACTCTGACTTCCAAGTAAAAAAGAAAAATAATATTTTTTAAAATTCCAAAAATAAGAATACAGATCCACCTATTCAACAAAATACCAACTTTCCTTCTCCCAGTGAAGAAAGCACTTTTCAAAAGAACACAAAAATAATGGAGCCCACCCTAGGAAAGCCTGTTTTTTTCCAATCCCTTAAACTTCTTCATCTCCCAGACCTTGCAGACTTTTGTTCATAAAACAAGCATTTTCTTCCTGAATAAGCTCTATTTCTACTCTATTTAAATATCTCTAGGAGATAAATTTTTATGCATAGGGAGAGTGGAATACCACATAGGAGGCACAAAGTTCAAATGGGGAAACTAAAAAGTAGAATCCAGACAAGGATTGAAAACTCACAATAGCATAGCTTAAACCTTGCAGGAGCTGTAGGCTACTAAAATGAAGAGTGCAAGTGGAACTATGCAAATGGCATTTCTGATAAGAAAAAGAAAAGTTACTTGGGAAATGGCTACACACAAGGTCAGGTCATGCAGATTAGGGGTGAAACTTAGCACACTTTCTACCTACTTTCCCTTGACTTAAGATCTTTGAGACTTCACTGAGAAGCATGAAGAAATGTCTACTGTTTACAGTGTTATTGTTAAGTACAATAATAGCACTATGCTAGGCGACTGATATTATCTACTTTTAAATGTTTATTTTTATTTATTTGAAAGGCAGAGTGACATCCCCACATGCCACAACACTGCTCCCCATTATCTGATTTTAAACTCACCATTATGAGACTGATGCCACCAGTTTCACAGAGGAGGTATAGGAAGTTATATAACATTCACATAGTTAACAGTGGCAGGGTTAGGACTCTAATCCACATCAGCCTGGTTACACACCCCTTACCTCTACCTAAATACTTATAGGATAACCACGTGTGAAATCTCTGGTTGAATAATCACTATATAAAATTGGGCCAGACACTGTTAACTAAGAGAGTACTTTTGGACTATTTTACTACTGATTTTATTTTCAGGAACCATGAAAATGACTATTGAGAGTTGTACATCTGGCTTCCAAGGGTTATATTCTACTATAAATCTCCCCAACACACTAAAAATCTTAACCTCATAATTCGGTTTTCTCCGATCCCTACAGCTAACTAGGCTATATAAAGTGGACAGCACTACATTTAAACTGATTCCAAGAGACACAGGGAACAGAATACAACTGTTACAATGATCTATCCTGTAACTGAGTACTGATGCCATCAAACATAAAACATTCTAGTAAGCAAAGTACTGCTCAACAAATTAAAAACCAAAAAAGTTTTCATATGTTTCGCCACCCACAGGAGATCCCACATTGGGATCTAGCATTTGAAATCTAGTGAAATATCTCCTTACTCATGCCTTAAGAAGGAACATACCACCCAATATTCAGCAGTCAGCTGAAGAAAAAGGAGCTGTTTCCATTTAACTTAATATTCCCTGGAGTAAACTCTGCCAGCTTTAGCCTGCTTCCCAACCTTAGATCTATATAGTTTTTGCACTTTGGTCAGGGTGAGGACAAGGTTGTACGAATTGCCTACAATGGGGTGTGTGTGTGTGTGTGTGTGTGTGCACTTTTGCAGAGATCTACAAGCACCAAAAAAAAAAGGGGGGGGGGGAGGCTTAAGGCATAGCTCTAGGAAACATAAAGCTTATTCTGGGCTCAAATAAGACTTTTTCAAAAGGTGGTTTTATATTTAGACTGCATTACTTTGATCCTCTCCTAGAATACCTTTTCTTGAATTCTGTTTTGACTTCCATTAAGGAGTTTGACAAAAACAGCAATATGAATATAACATGCGAAATTACTAAGAGTGAGGATAATGAAGACAGATATGCCTACTTTAAAATCCTCTCTCCCATCGGCAGAACCTGTCGGATCTTATTTGTAATTGACATTCTCTATTGTAATTTTGTTGCTGTTTATTTTTAAATTTTCTTTTTGTTTCACTGGAAAAGAAAAGATGCTCAGTTTAAAATGTTAAAAAAAAAATCTTCTCTCCCAATTTACTATGTGATCTTGGACAAGTCACTTAGCTTTTCAAAGCCTCAATTTCCCAATCTGAAAAGAGTACTTCAGAATTATTTTAAGGAACTGAACAAGAAAATATACATAAAGTATTTAACTCAGCGCCTGTGACTAGTTCATGCCCAATCAGCACAAAATTTTCTATAATGTATATTAAGGATACTCTACATCAGTCAGTGTTGGCTAGATGAGGGTCCTTACTTTCCCATTGCCTTGAACATTGTTCAAATGTTGTGTTACACTATTATTTTGAACATCTTCAAATTATTTTTTAATGAGGCAAGATGCATGAAAACATATAAGCAAACAAACTAAGAAATCAACAGAAAAAAATAGCAATATTTGTGAACTGAGTTCTTTGTCTACTTGTCAAACGGCTCTTTTCCCCAGGATATACCCTCCATCACCTGGACTTGCGGTAGGGATCATGCATTTCAATTCTTGATGCCCCATTCTTATCTAGCTGCTGACGAATTCTACAGAGGATGGCCCAATTGTGTGGGCCCCTGTCACCCTCCTGGGAAACCCACATGGAATTCTAGACTGCTGACTTCAGTGAACCAGTAGATGGAAGATCTCCCTGTCTCTTCCCTTCTGTCTGTAACTCTGTCTTTCAAAAACAGAAGGAGGAAGGGGAGGAGGAGACAAAGAGAGGACAACAATGAAAATGAAACAGCAGTAACTTCCTAATTCATAGATTGGATTTTTTAAAAAGATTTGCTCTGGAACAGTTTAATCTTTCAAAGCAAAGCTGAGTCAAAAGTAAAGAACAAACAAACAAACAAAAAAAAAACAAATGACTGATGTTCATGAGAACTAAACACAAGCTGATGAAGTCATGACAGATTCAGTAACATGCTATTCCTCTGAGGTGAGTGCTTACATTCTAAAACTCTACTTCTACAATTCAATGAAGAATGCCTCAAAAAGAAGTTATTAATTCAGGGTAGTAAATTTACTTATACCAATTCCTGGAAAAGAAAAAAAAAAACACAGTTTCCATCTTCCATTGTACATATTGGAACCATAGTAATGGCAGGTAATATCCAGGCAGTCTTAAAGTCCTCTTCATTTTCTGACCCAAATAAATGGGAATGTGCCATAGCTATCGTGTGTTAAGCAGATGGGATACTAAAGGGCTTGAGCAGTTGGCCAAAGACAAAGGGGAAAAAAATTCAAAATGTAAGCCAAAGAAGCTTTCCATAGCTGCTTGGCAGTACAGCTTCCAAATAAACTGTCTTAATTTGATTCACATGTTGACAGTGAAAAATTAAAAACAGAGCAATAAAAAGGGTCATTAAATAGATAAAATTATAAAGCAATTTTAGTACTACACATGTTGATATGAGTTTCCATGGATAGTGTAATTCCATATTTATAAGACATACATTGACTTGGGGATACAACCAATGGTACACCAATTTTTAAGAAACAAGTATCTTAACAAACAGAAAAGTATGACTTCTAAAGAACTGGTAGAGTAAAATCTACTTTAACTACATTATATAAAATCCTAGAGCAAAATTAAAATGGAGTGCTAAGGAAATACAAAAATAAAGACAAAATGCAAATGATCTAAAGAAAAGCATGCTATAAAATGTTTGAGGGATTTCCTATTTGCAAAAACTGCTGTTTATCACAAAAATTCCATGGTGAGTGTCCAGTCCACTGAAAGCTCTAGAAAAGAAAATTACATTACCTTGGATTACTCATAATTATGGAACAGGTAAAGATTAAAACATCTAAAAGTTCAGACTATATTCAAATCTCTATATCAAATGTTGTCAAAATTGGATTTTGTGTCATTTTTCTTTTCTAAAAGTGAATATACTAAAAAAAAAAAACCTTCTCTTCTTCCTTTTCACCCTCCCTCCCTCTTCCATTCAGTCAAAAAGTATTTATGGTTCTACTTATATGCCAAGCACTGCTCTAAATGCAGAAAATATAGCACTTAACAAAAGAGGCAAAAATTTATATCCCTTTGAAGCTCAGAATCTAGTTATTTGCAGTAACTCATCTGCTGTTTCCTTCATTCAAGTATCTTTTGATAGTGTGCCTTCAAGGAACACGGAGTATGAAGAAACACACTAGGAATCTAAATAGCCCGAGGACTAAAAGTATGCAGGAAAAGTAACACTCACTCCTCCCTCTTTCATCTCTCCATCTCTGAAACAAATAAATATTTAATCTAAACAAGCTATTTAAATGGAAACAAATATGCAGAAGAGACAGGTGAAGTTCAAGTTAGTGCCCACTTAGGGAAGCAACTTCTGACTTCTCCAGGTTGAATAGATCACTTCTGTGTTTCTAGGAGATTAAAGGAATTAACACTTCTTCCATGAAACTTGCCACACCTTAAGACATTTTATACTTGGAATATCCCTTCCAAATTACACTGTGAGCTCCAGGGTCCAGTTTTGAACTCTCTCTGTCCCTCGGGTCCAAGATCTGTGCCTTTCAAATAAGCTCAAATAAAAGTACATTGAATCAATTATCCTTAACTACCCAAGAAGAAAAGTACCCAAAATGTTATATGTTCATGAATAAATAAGAAAAGCAACACAAACTTTTCATTTCAATGAATCCAGGAACTACTAGGTAGACAGTCAAGAAAACAATGTGTCACTAAAAGGTCATAAGATACAATTACACCTGAATAATTAACTATTAGGGGACTACTTCCACATGCAATCACTGCGACTCTGTAACCTTTCCTGAAATTCCTATGATCTCCACAATAAAATAAAATAACAATGCTCTCTTGATGCATAGCCCAAAGAAAGACAAAGCAAAAGTCTTAAATCTTGACATGTTTATAATTCTTAAAGTTCATTAGTTTTGTTCTTCCTCTTCATTTTGCACATTTGATTTCTCCCTTATTTGTACCTCTCTATACCCCTCTCCTCTCTAACGTTTTTTTATTTCATATGCAACCTTGTTTTCTCTCACTCAGCCATTTTCTTGAAACTAAATTTTGTAAGATCACCAATGACTATTTAACTTCCAAATGAAACAATTATGTGCATCCCTGATCTATCTCTTTCTACAAGTCTTTCCTTCTTTCAATTTCCAGTCTTGTGCTGAACTGCATAACTTTCATCTTCAAACAAACAAACAAACCTGGTATTCCTCAGTGTTCTGAGATAGAGTACAAATCCCTATAGTTTAAAGACCTCTTATGTAATGACTCTGAGTCCTAAATTTACTATCCTAGAATCTATCAATCTGGCTGCAATTTTAAACTATCAACCAGATACAATTCTTCTGTAGGCACCTAGAACTTGATGGCAAAAACAGAATGTAATGCCTTTTCCTTTAGACCAGCTTCTCTCCCTATCCCATGTGAGAATCAGTTTTAAAGAAATTACTCAAGGCAGATTTTTCATTCATCCTTGACTCCTTCCTCTCCATGCTCACAATGTGTAAGTAGATCAAGGATAAAAAGCATCAGCTTGCCTCAAAGGTTTTTTTCTCTTTCCTGTGTTCTCAACCAAAAAGTTATCTCCTTGGAAAAAAATTTTCCCTAACTCTATCTAATCTCTATTTTGCATATTATCACTATCATCATTATCATTTTGTTCTATTCTACCTTATTGCTTTAAAATTTTTTTAAATATATCTTATTTCAAAGGCTGAGTGACAAAGAAAAACAGAGACTGAGACAGAGACATAAAGAGAGAGCTCTTCCATCTGCTGGTTCCCCAAATAAGCGCAATGGTTCAGAGGTGAAATCAGTCATATGCAAGGCCAGCATTGCAGGTGGCAGTTTACCCCAATGCGCCACAATTGTAACACTAACATATGCTCGATTACAATCCACAGTTATCAATTCACTAATGTGGTTCTCCCTTGTCAGATTGGAAGTTGTCTTATTCACTAGAATCCCATAAAATCAAGCCCTGGGTGAGACACAGAATCAACAATAACTCATGACTGAATAGACAGCTAATGAGAAGGCAGATTCTGATGAAACCCATTCTGAAAAGTGCCTCATTTCTGTCCCTTTTTATGCCAAATGGCCACCAGTATCCTGAATTCAGTCATCATTATATGTCACCTACACTTAGAATAAGCCTTATGATTATTATTTTAAGATTATTTTTAATATGTTTTAAGAGTCTACTTTTTAAAAGAAGACTCCCAATGGAACTTCTAAATATATCTGGACAACAAAATATTAAAATTTTTACCACTGGCTATACCAACAGTGCCATGACCCAGGTAAAAAACAAAGTTGGATTCATTTCTCTTTCATCTCTAATTGTAACTGGTTGTTCCCTCATGATGTACTTTGTTAATATGGCTAAGAGGTTGTTTTGCTCATCTTCTTAGGAAACAGTTTTTTCTTGTTTCAATTTGTGTTTTGTTTTGTTTCAAATCCATTTTTTAAAGAGTTTATTTATTTTTATTGGAAAGGCAGATATACAGAGAGGAGGAAAGACAGAAAGGAAGATCTTTCATCCAATGGTTCACTCCCCAAGTGAGCGCAACGGCTGGTGCTGTGCCAATCTGAAGCCAGGAGCCAGGAGCCAGGAGTGTCTTCTGGGTCTCCCATGCATCAGTGCAGAGTCCCAAAGCTTTGGGCTGTCCTTGACTGCTTTCCTAGCTCACAGGCAGGGAGCTAGATGGGAAGCAGGGCCGACGGGATTAGAACCAGTGCCCATTTGGAACCCCGGCGTGTACAAGGCCAGGACTTTAACCACTATGCCGGACCTCAAATCCATTTAATTTTGCTGTGATTTTTTACAATGCGGATGCTGAACTCTTTGCCATTATCCATACCTTCATTGTCAGGAAACATTTAAATAGTGGAATGATGACTTGTGACTATTCATGAAGGACTGACTACCCATTGCAATAACTAAGGAATCAGTGGGGGAAGAGGACTTGCGGAGGCTAAGGGGAAATCCCAGAGCCAATGGAACTATATCATTAAAAAATAATTTTTAAAAATAATTTTTAAATTTATATAAACATTAATGATTTATTTATTATTTTCATTATAAAGACAGATTTACAGAGAAAAGGAAGGACAGAAAGATCTTCAATTTGCTAGTTCACCCCCCAAGTAGTCACAACAGCCAGAGCTGAGCTGATCCAAAGCCAAGAAACAGGATCTTCTTCCAGAACTTTCACATGGATGCAGGGTCCCAAAGCTCCCGGTAGGATGTTCAGAGGCTCTGATAGAGCTGCACCATGTTCAGAGGTGCCCGAGCCAATCCCCAGCCCCTGACCTTTCACAGACGCTAGACTTGCTCCGAAGCTGTGGCTGCCCTTGTTTCCTTTCCCTGAATCTTTCACAGGAATCCCCTGCCCCCTCTCTCAGCACCCACATCGTGGAAGACCACATGAAACAGTAACAAATAACCAGAGGCAAGAAGAGTTTCAAGGAGGAAGTGGTCCTCTTCGATGAGGATTGCTGAGAAGTCAAGTCAGCTACAGAGAGGACTAACTAGTGAATCTGGCAAAATGAAGGTTACCAAGAACCCTCAAGAGATCACGTGCGGGACAGTGATGAAAAGCTAACTGAATTGGAATGACAATGAGTAAAGAGCAAGAAACTATCCACAACAAACTCACTGTGGAAGTTTTGCTGTGGGGAACTGAAGGGTGAAGTTAAAGGGGAAAGAGGATCCCTGTACTTTTTACATTAAAACCAAAACATTAAAAAAAAAATTAGCATTGACCCAAAATGAGCCAGTAAAGAAGAATGCTGACATGCAGAAAGGTGAGAATGGCAGATATAAAGCCCTTAAGTCAAAACAGCTCACTTTTCTGAGCTTTTAAAGTAGCGGAAGAAATCTCAAGAGACAGATTCCAGATTCGCTTACATAACGCCTAGCTATAACAAGTGCTGTGAAAGAACAGTACAAGAATTCAAAAAGTATAACAAAAGAATTTAATTTAGACTAAGGAAGCAAAGTTTATCAGAAGAGTGGAAATAGGAGGGTTCACGGAAGGGGGAAAAGAGTAGGTGATCCAGCCAAGGAATAAGAAAGTCTGAGTTATTAGAGGACTAGAAAAGCAGGACCAATTTATGCAAGGTCATGTGAGAACTGATAAACATCTTGGATCTTAGCCCAAAGCGTAAAGATTTTAAGTTAGGGAATTATAAGACTTGATTTGTGATTTTTAGAAAATAACACTACATTGACAGTAGGGGAAAAACAGAAGTGAATGATCCATGGAAAGCTGATAGTGTTGAACTTGGGCAAGTGAATGCATTCATTCATTTATTCAAATAAAATTGAACAGCAAGAGAAAGCAAATTGATTCAATATGTATTTCTGAATGTAGATACCTCAGGCCTGGTGAATTCTAAGACTGTAAGAAAGGCAAGCTATCAAGAATACTTCCTAGCATTCTGCTCATGCAACTGAACAAAACTGGCTAGGAGGCTCAGCACGGCGCCCTGAAGGCCACAGGCATCCAGTAACCCCCAAGGCTGTTCCAGTCCTACCTCAACAATCCCATCACCAAAGGAATTCACAGCACAGGCTTACACAATGTAATTCTGCTACAATGTTCAACCATCTCACTTTACACTTGAGGGAAGGCATTGCCTACTAGAGTTGGAATCTGGTCATGCATATTAATACTGCTCTCTTGACCTTTACATATAACTTTACACATATTTCACTGACAGGCCATAATTCCTCAGCCCAGCAATTTATTTATGGGCAGTTTCTGAAGCTGTTATCACTAGCTTCTCCACTAGCTTTCAGGGAAGTTAGAAATCCTAAATTAACCTGAGGAGGTCTTTCCTTCAGTTACCTAAGACTATCATCAAACTTCATAAACCAGATCTTAACCATCCTTGACCTTTTGTTTTTCTATTTAATAAATCTTTTTTTTTTTATTTTGACAATCTTTATATAGTTAATTTGGGCAAAAAGGGTCAAGGGCTACAGGAAAGTGGGTAAGACTATTATTTCCATATTGTTTCCTTCACATATCTGAGGTAGAGGGGGATATTGAGGGAGAAGCCCCACTCGTTTCCCACCCACCCCAAGGACCTTTTGTTTTTCATTGCAGAGATCATTTTTCCTACAATTCTAAATATTCTTTATGTAGAAGTACAAGAAATGATCAAGTCCCAAACACTGCATCAATAAAATATCAGAAAAAGTATACTAAGAAGATTGCGAGTGAATGAAAATTTAAACTACCAGAAAGGACGGAGAAAGAATATTACAAATTTTCAAGATTACAACAAAATATCTAAGGGAAACATAAATTTTTTGCATTTAGTGTTGCTATTGTTGCATGTTGAATCAAAGATAACAATTACCCACAGACATTCCTATGGACTCTAAAAGTGACTCTCACACAATGTAAATTCATGGAGCACCTTAATTATGCAGCATGAGGTGGCACAGTGTACTCAGCCCAAATGCATATACAGACTTCAACCTCTACGAGCCACATACTCCCAAACTCGTAACAGGAATAGACTCTTATATACTTTGGCACCTTCTTGAATGACCTTTTGTTCTTGTCATTTGAAAGGCACAGTTATAAGAGGTTCCAGGAGAGCCAGAGAACAACAGAGACAAGAGATTGCCCATTCACTAGTTCACTCCCCAAAAGGCTACAAGTGGGGGGCTAGATCAGGCCAAAGCCAAGCGCCTAGAACTCCATCCTAGTCTCTTACATGGGTGGGAGAGGACCAAGTATTTGGACCATATTCTACTGCTTTCACATGTGTATTAGAAGAGATTTAGTTAGGAAATGGAGAGCTGGGACTTGAACAGGTACTCATGTAATATACTACCATTAATGTACTAGTGGCCTAACCCATTGTGCCATACCAGTCCCCTGAAAGAGTCTTTTTGACTCAGAGGCTTAATACAGAGAATAAGGATAATCTACTCTTAATCGTTCAGTAAAATTCCCGTATTTACTCCCAACTCTCTAAATACATATTATGAAATGGGATACAGTTTGTGCTATGTCTGCTATTAGAAAAAAGAACATGCAATAAAGTTCACACAGACTTAGAAATTGTGCTTTTTCAGTGACTATTAATATACAATACTAAATGTGCTTTCTGTCTGAGACTTAATTTGAAAATCAAGCATTCAAATTAATAAATAGGGGTAGGCATCATGGAGCATCCCATGTTGGAGTGCTAGCTAGATTAAAAAATGGGTACTCCACATTTCTGACTTTACTTTTTCTGCTGTGCCTGGGGGGCAGTGAATGACGGCCTAAGCACTAGTGTCAGCCACCATGGTAGAATTAGATGGAGTTCCTGGCCGCTGGTTTTGGCCTAGCCCAGTCCAGGCTGCTGCAGGAATTTTAAGTGAGCCAACAGAAGAAAAATCTGTCTCTCCCTGTCACTCTGTCTTTCAAATACATATATAAACCTTCCTTTTAAAAAGTAACTTAAAGTAACTTACAAGCCTAGCATGGTAGCCTAGTGGATAAAGTCCCCACCTTAAATGCACCGGGATCCCATATGGGTGCCGGTTCTAATCCCGGCAGCTCCACTTCCCATCAAGCTCCCTGCTTGTGGCCTGGGAAAGCAGTCGAGGACGGCCCAAAGCTTTGGGACCCTGCACCTGCGTGGGAGACCCAGAAGAAGTTCCTGGCTCCTGGTTCCTGGCTTTGGATCAGCGCAACACTAGCCATTGCAGTCACTTGGGGAGTGAATCACTGGAAAGAAGATCTTCCTCTCTATCTCTTCCTCTCTCTGTATATTTGACTTGTGGCAAAAATAAAATAAATCTTTAAAAATAAATAAATAAAATAAACTTTTTATAAAGTAACTTGCTAGGAGTATAAAAGAATTTTTAAAAAAATCATAAACAGGGGCCCAACACAGTAGCCTAATAGTTAAAGTTCTCATATTGAGCTCCAGGGATCCCATATGGGGCGCCGGTTCATATCCAGGCTATTCCACTTCCCATCCAGCTCCCTGCTTGGGGCCTGGGAAAACAGTAGAGGACGGCCCAAACCCTTGCGACCCTGTAATTGCATGGGAGACCCGGAAGAAGCTCTTGGCTGATGGCTTCAGATCAGATTAGCCCCAGTCAATGCAGCCACCTGGAGAGAGATCTTTCTCTCTGTCTCTCTCTTTATAAATCTGACTTTCCAGTAAAGCACAAATAAATCTTTAACAAACAAACAAAAACGGTATCACAGTATGCCAGGCCTAAATGAATGAGTACATATTTGATGAATTCAGGAATTTACTATCCTGTTAGGATACACAAAGATACCGAAAATCATCTGAAAATCTTAAGTAGCTATCAATGTTACATAGCTTTGAAACTAGAACAAGTAATTTTTTTGGAGGAAGGGTTCACAGGAGAGAGGACATCTGAAAAATATCTTCAAAGAGGAATGGAAATACAGTAAGTACAAATATGGGTAAAGAGCGTTCCAAGTGTAAGGAACAACTTGTACTTGGGAACAGAGGGTATGCACATGTCCTAAAACCAAAGGACATTCTTCAAAATCACTTTACTTGACCTCAAAAAAAACTTTTGGCCCTAATCTCCATCCTCATAACCCTGATTTAGGAACTGCTGTATTCCTATGACTTTGCATTCTCTTAATTTTCCTTCTATCTCTCTGCTGGAGCTTATTCAATAAGCTTGTTAAATTTCTCCTTGTTTCTTAAACATCACCATTTCTCAGTATTCATTCCCAGGCTCTGTTTTAACAAGTAAAAGATACCCTGCCCGGTTGATCTCGTTACCTACCCATAGTTTCAACTATCATTTACTCATGATTCTCAAAGACGATCTCCAAAACAGGTTATTTCCTGAATTAAAGGGTAACCAAGAAGCTATGTATTCATCTCCATTAAATATCTGTTTAGCGTCTCTGTGTTTATCTATCTTTAAAGTGAATGGGATAGCAGAGCATGCAAGCAGAATTATAGTAAAGATGTTTGTTTTGTTCATTGATGCACTTTTAGTGTCCAAAGCACAATAATAATAATAAATGCACCATTAATTCTTGTTAACTGCTGATGGAGCACTTTGCTGAGTGCTGCTTTACAAGATTTTTTTTTATTTATTTATTTGAAAATCAGAACTACAGAGTACAAGGAAGCACAATACAACAAGAAGCTTGATCCAGGTCTCCCATATGGATAGCAGGTGACCAAACACCAACCGTCTTCTGCAGCTTTTCCCACGCTATTAGCAGGGAACTGGATTGGAAGTAGAGCAGCAGAACTTAAACAAATGCACATATGAATGCTGTCATACAGGTGATGGTTTTATCCATTACACCGCAATGTTAATCCCCTTGCAGCTCTTTTGATTGATGCACTACACAGTTAATCTGCATCTCCCCAACACTTAGAATTATGTACGTAAAGGGCATATTGGAGATATGGATCAGTCACTTTCCAATTGCTGTGTGCCTGTTACTCTTATTATACACTTCCCATAGGCAGAAAATATGTTCTTCATTTCCTTTGTACTGTGTTCCAGGGGGAAAGTTGTACATGCTAATAGACTATGAGATCATTAACCAACTGGTAAACAATACATTGCACTTATTAAAAACAAAAAAGTAACCAACAAATTGCTTGGTAAACATGCCTTAAAAGATTCTCATATACTTTTGAAAAATATTTATTTATTTTCATTGGAAAGGCAGATATGCAGAGAGGAGAGAAAGAGAGAGAGAGGAAAATACTCTGCCCACTGATTCACCCCTGAAGTGGCCATAATGGCCAGAACTGAGCCAATCTGAAACCAGGAGCCAAGAGCCAGAGAAGCCTCCAGGTTCCCCACATGGCACAGGGTCCCAAGGCCGCAGGCCATCCTCTACTGCTTTCCCAAGCCACAAGCAGGCAGCTGGATTGGAAGGGGACTGGCCAGGAATAGAACCAGCACCCACAGGGGATTCCCGCGCATGTAAGGTGAGGACTGGAGCTACTAAGCCACTGGCCTGGGCCTCACATATACTTTTTTTTTTTTAAGATTTTTGTTGCAAAGTCAGATATACAGAGAGGAGGAGAGACAAGAGAGGAAGATCTACCGTCCAATGATTCACTCCCCAAGCGGGCCACAACAGCTGGAGCTGTGCCAATTCAAAGCCAGGCGCCAGGAACTTTTTCCAGGTCTCCAATGCCAAGTGCAGGGTCCCAAGGCTTTGGGCCATCCTCGACTGATTTCCCAGGCCCCAAGCAGGAAGCTGGATGGAAAGTGGCACTGCCGGGATTAGAACCAGCACCCATATGGAACCCCCTGCATGTTCAAGGCAAGGACTTTAGGCGGTAGCACACTGCGCCGGGCCCCTCACATATACTTTTAACGTAACACATTGAGAATTAAAAATGCCTTCCCCCCAAAACCTTACTTAGCTACTATGATATCCATTCCCGTCAGTGATAAAACTTTGGACAGTATCCTTAACTCTTCCCTCTCCAGTATACTTTTCATTTTTTATTCTGTCCTATGGATTTTGCCTTTTACTTGAATTCATCCATTTCTCTTCAAGTCAATTTCTGGTATCTTCACATATAGTACCATCACATTTAACACAAATCATTGCAACATATTCCTAACTGGTCTTTCTGCATCTAGTCTTGATTCCTTTTATTCTAGCTTCCCCAGAAAGATATATCCCATAATAACTTGCGTGGTCTGGTTTCTAATTATATGCTAGATTCATCATTCACCAATAATCATTTATTCTTTATTCCCAGCCATATTTAACAATATATTATGCCTCAGGTCTCTACATTTCCATGCCTAAAATGCTATTTCTGCTCCCTCTTGCTAACTAATTCCCACTCACTCTGCAGACTTAAAATCTATCATTTCCAAGGGAGATCCACTGATACCTCAATTATCCCCCCCTATTGTTGCTGTCATAAGAAATCCCACCCCACTATATTTTAATTTGTGGTTCACTAGTCAGTATTTTCCCAGACTATAAGCTCACAGAAGCCCTTGGCACAGTGCCAATGCATAGTCTAAATGCTCAAAACAACTTGTGTTACGACTAAACAAACAAGAAAACCCTTAACGTATTTCACCAAAACACTGAGCACACACAGGATTAAAATCTTAACACCAACTAAGAATGTCAGGGTACACTTAAACAAGAGACTGACAGAATTATGATTTCTTCTGAAGGACTACACTATTGTAGTAAAATGGGGAAAATCTGTCAGGGTGGGAGTCAGGAGGGGGAATCCCAGCCTATACGAAATTGTAACACATTATTCAAAATTCAAAATAAAAATATATTTAAAAAAACTTAACACCAGATGTAAGAGAATTTCTTGAGTTCCTGTTTCTGATAATGTCCCCAAAGCAAATAATACATGAAATGGTGTTGTCAAAGGAGAACAAAACAACAATGAAGCATTATTTGCAAGAGGGTAGTTTAATCCAACAACAACAACAACAACAACAAAAACTAGAAGTGGCCAACAACAATGGAAACAAGGTTTTTTTTTCCCTTAGGTTCACTGACTTTGTAAACATATCATTCAGAAAAATTTTCTGGAACAAAGCAAGTGGCCAAAAGCAAGCTGGTGTCTGAAATTTTATCCCCTCAAAGGCACATAGTCCAAGGCCATCATGCATGTTAGTTAGACACTGTTAAATAACAACCCCAAACCTAGTAGATTAAAACTATACCTAGTGCTCTTAATTCTACAAGACAGCTGGCAATTCCATGTTGGTTGTGCCCTCATGGCTCTGCAACAGAATGTCACAGGTTGACAGCCACCCTTAAAATATTTGTGGCTGCCTGGTTCTTTAAATACTTTTTCATTTATTTTATTTTTATTGGAAAGTCAGATATACAGAGAAGAGGAGAGACAGAGAAGATCTTCCGTCCAATGATTCACTCCCCATGTAGCCACAACAGCTGGAGCTGTGCCAATCAGAAGCCAGGAGCCAGGAGCACCTTCCGAGTCTCCCACATGGGACCAGAGTGCCTTCTGAGTCTCCCACATGGGAGCAGAGTCCCAAAGCTTTGGGCTGTCCTCGAATGCTTTCCCAGGGTTGCCTGGTTCTTTAATGAGATATGGTCGAACACACTCAGCCAGTTATTCCAAGCTCTTTCTCATGTCATCTAGACAGAGTTACAAGAGCAAAAATGTATAAGGCTTCTAACACTACTGAACACCATCTCTGCCACAGTAAGTCACAAGGTCATCCAGAGGCAAGAAATACGACCTCATCTTTACAGGGTCACAGACACAAGGAGGCAACAACAAAGGCCACATTTTTTGGCAACACTCCACACACTATTTAAATTAATACCTATCTGACCCTACACGTACAACTACCTTGAGCAGTTCTGAAGATTCATAATGCGTATGCTATAGCAGGAAGTTAAACAGCAGTGTCGTACAGGCAGAGAAGCATATTCAAAAAGACCTCACTGATCATAACAAAGGTTAAAAGACTATGCCAGATCATTTACTTTATGTGGTATCATTCCCGACTAATTTCAGAGAATAGCATATGTATAGCAATGTATTCTGTTCACTATTTTTAATTAGGCTTGAGAAATGAATACGCTAGCAAATTGTATCACCAAGGAAAGGATTCAATTAAAATTACCAAGGACTAAACCAAAGCTAGAGCTTTTTATTGTACAGAATATGCACAGAACCACTCACTACATCCTTGTACCACAAGGAGGAGACAGGTAAGTTGACACATAAGGCCATATGCAGAGTTCCTCTGACAAATACATATAAACCTGGCACCTACCAGAAAGAAAACTAAATAAAAATGAAAACGGACTTTAATATGCATCAACTGATATAGTAAAGCATTTTCAGCAACACTAAAACTGTGTTGGGATTGAATTGGTAAACAGAAACCAGAACCAAATTACAGATAAGCTTAACAGCATGCAGATCTCTAAATCCAAGTGATATTACTGGGTGCACTTGATCCTTGGACTATGTGGCCTAGTTTTGCTGGATGACCCTCTAATTTCTGAAAAGTGCCACAGGATCCTACCGACAACGACCTCTCCTAACTCCAGCATGGGAACTCTCAGCATTTCCGATGTGGATTTTAGAGACAAAGATAGAACACTGAAATCTGCCAAGGCTGAAAGGCGTATCACTTTCAAAGGTTAAAAAAAAAATCCACCATCACCCCCCTTTTCTGATGACTACCCAATTACACAAGCCAGGCATGATAACTACAAGCAATGAAAGAAGTCTTCGATAGGCATCAGCAAATCTGCTTATTCAAATTCAGGAGAAACAAGTGAGATTGCAGTGATAAAAGGCATCTTTCAGGGGCTACAAGTGGAGGAGCTATTCTAGCACAAGGGCAGGGGTGTGGAGATTAACATAAAACATAAAACCTGAATATACTGTTAGCACTTCTTATTAGAATCTGTTTTATGTTTAAGCAGTGTAACTTCTTAATTTTTTATTTTACATATGAGCATCAAATTATATAAGATTTATTCTTAAAATTCTGTAGGCAGAACAAAATTTTGCACAGTGAAACCCATTCTTCCTCTGAGAGCTATTATAAAACCTAACATGTGAATCTATCTATAAGCTTGCCCCCAAGATCATGGGTTTGAGTTACATTTTTGTATAATGACAATAAAGGCTGAAATATGGTGCCCTTTTACATGATGCTATTTGTTTTTCTTCCTGCCCAGCTGATCTAGCTTCTATGTACCTCTGTCCAGTAACCAGCAAGTACAATATGTTAGCCCTCTTGTTTGATATTTAAGATTCAAATGAATGTTTTAAGTTTTAAATTCAGAGAAGTAATTTCAGGTATGAATTAAGGAATGGAACACATGTTCAACCTACGACTCCATTATAATTGGAGAAACAATGGGAGAGGGGATCTCAACTACAGGAATAACCACATAACAACTGCTATGGTTAATTTCTGGGGATCCCTGGTTCTGTCATCACTTCCCAAGAAGAATCAGAGAAGCCTTACAGTGATGCTCTTTAAGCATGTCTTTCTCCTGGAATTTTTATATAGTCAATTTTCCAACAGCTTCTTCATTCCACAGACATGTTAAAAAGTTTTACACAACAGTTTTAGGATGACTCTGACCATCCCCAGCTAAACTGAATCCTAGGTGAACTGTAAAGCAGATCTCCACACTAACAGAATCTTTGGTATAACTACCAAGCTTTCTTTCTCATTCTCAGCTACACGAAATTAGTTTTACCCTTATATTACAAGTGCATAGTTGTGATTCTTAATCCACTAGTCATTCAAACAATCAGGTTCCCAAAGTGCACAATTAGCAAGGATCTTGAGAATCTGCTCTGGTGGGTAAATAAACATGATCTGTAAAGAATGTCAATTTCTTGTGTACAGAGAAGGAATGTTTCTAAAACTAAGAACAAATGTAAAGTTTACTTTAAAGATTTTTAATCATTACCTCTAATATAACTACCATCAAAATATTTATTTGTATCATTAAAGAAAGGTACTCCAAGTAACAACAACAACAAAAAGTCATTGCATTTATCCCTATAGATGACATTAAAGGAAAGAAATCCTCACCTCAAAGTTTCAAAACTAAAATGAAGTAGATTCAACAAAATCATACTAAACAGCACTAAACAGTGATACACCACTATGCCAAGTTAAAGCACATAGTGATGACAATCTGCTGTTTACAGCAGGAGGAAAACAACCTTCACAGCAGATTAAATATTATAAATATTTAATGCAACTAGAATGTAATTGCATAAATCATTAACATGAAGAAATTGTGTTGTCAAATTAATATTTATTTCTCCTTCAGTGCATCATTTAAAAATTCCTAAAGTAATGAAAAGTAGATTAGTGCTTCTCATGGGTCATAGGGGAAGAGAAATAGGAAGCGACCACACAA
The DNA here is from genome assembly GCF_017591425.1 of Ochotona curzoniae. Lineage (NCBI taxonomy): Eukaryota > Metazoa > Chordata > Mammalia > Lagomorpha > Ochotonidae > Ochotona > Ochotona curzoniae. The sequence continues at coordinate 17,025,019 of NW_024465582.1, read as the reverse complement.
AGGAAGAAGGTTGCCTTTTGGAGTGATGGAAATTTTCTAAAACTGTGAGCATACTAAAACCACTGAGTTATACACATTAAAAGATTTTGTTATAGCATGTGAGTTATAGCACAATAAAGTTATTGTAAAAGGCAAGTAATACTAGCATATTAATTATCTTAAGAACTCATAAAAACAAAATGCAGAAGAGGATATATGCTGAATGTATTTAAATCTTCTACCTATAAACTGTTTTATCACTTGAAGCATTACTACTAAATAAACATAAGCTTTTAACAACTGTCCAAAACACAAAAATGACACTAAGTAATCGAATATTTTAACATCTTGATGGATCCATTTGAAAAAGGGGAAGGTGTAGTTGAATTTGAGGGGGCCGCATAATATAAAGACACCTGTTTTCCTGGGAATTAACATTGTAAATACAGACAACAATAAATAATTTCACACATCAAGTAGATGTTTAATAAAGCAAATCTATTCAAGTTTCTTCTTTCATCAAGATAACAGTCTCTAGAGATAAATGACTATAGCTCATCTCAAGATCAAAAGGGAATGACTTTTGCAGCAAAATATGCTTACCAGCTAAGCTATTTCACTAGCTCAGTTACTAATGACACAAAAGCACTCTTACATGAAGCAGCAGAAAAAAAAAAAGTGCATACCAAGAAAGTATTCTTAAAAGAGCTGTCAAAGTTATAAATTGGTTTGCAGCTTTTATTCTTTTATTTAGATTACAGAGTTTAATGTATGCACAGGGGTAATAATTTTGAATTGTACTGACAAACAACAAAATGTATTTTTCCTTAACTGTACATACTTCCTAATTAAATTCAAATCCAGCCAAACTAAAGCTTTCCTTTCCTTCTTACTATTACTCTACAATATGAGTATGGTTCCAACTGGGACATCAAGAAACAACAAACTCTGTAAGGCCAGCATCTTTTGCTCTCATATAAACTGGCTCAGTTTTATGTTAATATTATTTCTCAAAGGCTACAAACTTTTTTATTTAAATTATAACTACATTAGTTACTACCAATGTTTATGCATTAAAACGTGAGAACATTTCCATCACTCCAAAAGGCAACCCTCTTCCCTTGTGTGGTCGCTTCCCTATCAAATACGTCATCATTACAAAAGGATCATGATGCACTTTTCAATTCAAGTGCAGATAGAAGCTACTTTTGAATGCACAACTTGTAGGTGGTGCTTGGTACAGCAGTCAAAACACCACTTGGGATAGCTGCATCCAAATCAAGAGTCCCCGGGGTATTGAGTCTTCGCTCCCCTTGTGAACACTGCTTCCTGCTTATGCATACCCTGGGAAACAGAGGTGGTGGCTCAAGCACCTGGATCCCTGTAACCCATGTGGAAGATTCAGATTGAGTTCCAGCTCTTGGCTTCACCTCTGGCTCCAACCCTGTTACTGTGATCATTTGAGAAGCAAACCACCAAGTGGAAGAACATTCTCTAACTTTCTCTCTCGCCCTCTTTCTCTCCCTCCATCCCTCGGTGTTTGCCTCTCAAATAAATAAAACCTTTTTGAAAAGCAAATACAACTTAAAATTACATAAAAGGTTGTATAAAAACTATGCAAAATGTTAAAATCTGACGTCTTGGGATTGGATTATATAAAAATGAGTAGAAAATATATGAATTCTACATTGAGGGATAGTTCCACATTTTAAGATTTACAACAAATATTCTTGTGATACATCAAAAAAATTCCTAATTGTAAAAAGACAGGAAAATCCACACATTTATAACCAAACATCAAGCATTCTTCTAGGCACTCAATAAACGTATTTGTTCTAGGTCCTGAGACTTTAAAACATTTTACTGTGCTTTATCCTGAGGCTGTAGAATATGATCAACTATGAGTTATTCATCAGTTATAACCTTAAATATTAATATTCACGTAGGCTTACATCTAAATTTTTAATAAAATAAAATCATTTCAATCTTTTGAAATCTGTCGGCAGCTTGACTAAAAACTAGTCAAGAAAATGATAACCACAATTTATTTTTCATAATAAAGCATTGGGTAGGTGACAAATCATGAGGCTTTCAAACCGAAATCCCTAACAATGCCAGAAAAAATGTGTGGCAGATCTTCTTTCCATGTAAATTGATTATGGAAAATAAGCTAGAATTTGTGGCCCTCAGAACAAAGATGATCTGGGGAAGAAAAGTAATTCTAGCTGCCTTACATCATTATTGTGTTCTAATATTTCTCTTCACTGGGAAGCAACTGGTCTAGAATGAGTGAATTAATAATGTATCTGTGCAGTAGGTAGACTAGCTGAGGGGATAAAAGGCAGAATAGGAACAGATCTCAACAGCAAGGAATCCTGATCATTGCAGGACTCCCCAAAGTCATATGAATGTTTGAACCCCAAAGTCTCACGTTAATTGTTAATGGATTAATGCTGATAGTTGGTGGATTATGGTGGAGGCATAATTCCATTGTAGCATCTGAAAATAGGGTTTTGTTTGGATTGGATTAGATTCTTAGAGGTGGCACACTGTAACTTAAGCATGAAGGCATTATGAAGGGAGACCCGCCTGCTATGATTATTTCTCCAGATCCGCCTCATTATTGCCAGCTTCTGTCAGATGCCAGAGTAACAGAGCTATCAAACCTTGGACCGTGAGCCTCCAACTGAAGGCATTCCCAAGAAGCTACTCACATATTTTACAGCAACAAAAAACTGGCTAATACATTCTGCCATAGCAAAGTAACACAGACTGGGTGATCTGAACAAGGGCAATTCTTTTTTTTTTAAGCTTTGGAGGCTATAAGCTCTAGCTCAACATCAGCAGGACTGGTTTCTACTAAGGTCCTCTCTCCTTAACTTGAGGATGGCCACCTTGTTGCTCAGTCCTCACGATGTCTTTACTTTTGATGATACATGCCTGTGCCTCTTCTGAAAAGTCCAGCTGTCATGGAGTAGAGGTCAACCTTGCAGTTTCATAATCATCTTAACTTCTAAATATACCCATACAATTCCTTTCTCAAATACCAGGATTTGGGCTTCAAAACACTTCAGGTCAACATACTCTCAAGTCTGAAATGCCATAGCAAAGAATCATAAAAATTATAAGCATCAAAAAACTCATATTAAGTTAAAGATGTGAATATGGCAAGCTTACTTGATATAGAGGCAGAAGCAGTCCTAACAGATCTGAGACAGGCTTCAGATACAAATTACTTGGTAAGCAAGGAAAAAAACATCACTCGAATAATGTAAGATTATGATTCATTCATCAGATGATTCATTCGTTATCATTTTTAGCATGTCCATATTTATCAAATCAAACATTACACTGTGAGCTAAAATTAAATCACAGAGTAAAAATATATAAACATTAGGACTCCTATTTTATTTTCAAGATTTGCTATACAAATATTTTTTTTTAAACCTTAAAATTATGAGTATGTTGGACAAACTGTCAGTAATACTCACGCATCATTTGAGCAAGTCATAAATTCTCCCTTTATTTTAGGATGCCATGAGCCAGTATGAAGCATTGCTGTGTGACCCTTAAAAAGATAAAACAAAAGATGTTTTTAAAAGGTATGATAAAAAACTGACTAGAAAGTGACATACGTTTAAAACTACACTCTTCTAAAACACACAGCGTTTTAGTTACACAGCACAGTCACTTGATTCCAAATGTATTTGATAATACACCTTACTTGTTTTAATTCACTTGAATACCAGTTCATAGAAATTAACACGGTGCTTATACAAAACAGGTGCTTAATAAGTTGGAAACTGAGTAAAATGTGATATGCACTCCTTAAGAAAAACACAAATTAAAAAAAAAATTTATTATGAAACACAATCCTTTCTTTAAAGATCCTGACTCTCCCTCAATGAAAAGCAAGATGAATAGAAAGTACTTAGAAATAGCCAAGGTGAAGGCTAGAGTTTGGGGTAGAGGTGGAAGTGGGGAGAAACAAAGATTAGGGAACAGGGAGTTGTAATATCTAACACTGTGCAAACAATCTTCAATCAAGAATGCATCTGTAAGAATAAACATGTGGGCACAGCACGATATCCTAGCGGCTAAATTCTCACTCCGCATGAGCCGGGATCCCATATGGATGCCAATTCATGTCCCAGCCTGCTCCACTTCCATCCAGCAACTTGCTTGTGGCCCAGGAAAGCAGTAGAGGATGACCTGAGAAAGCATAAAAGGATGGCCCAAACCCTTGGGACCCTGCACCCCCATGGAAGACCCAGAAGAAGCTCCAGGCTCCTGGCTTTGGATTGGGGCCACTCCAGTCACTGTGGCCTTTGGGATTGAACCAGCAGATGGAAGATCTCTCTTGATCTCCGTCTTGCCATGTATCTACCTTTCTAATTAAAAAACAAGAATTAAAAAAAAAAAAAAAGAATCTCTTAGAAGCATAGATGATAGACAAAAAGAAGGCTATGTAAAGATGGAGGCAGAGATGGAAATGACACCATCATAAATCAAGAAACACTTAACGCACCAGTAGCTCAAGAGGCAAGATCCTCCTACTGGAGGGAGCACAATCCTGTCAACACCTCAACTTTCCACTTCCGGCCTCCAGAAAAATGAAAGAATACATTTCTGTTGTCTTAAGCCATGAGGTTGGGTTAATTAATTAATATACTCTTTGTCTAAGATCAAAAGGACCATTAAAAACACTGAATTCTGGTTAATACATTTGTTTCTTTTTTTGCTGTGGTATGCATTGCCAATCATGAAACTGCTTTCAATATAATGAAGAATTCAGCCAATGAGGAAATATGTTAAGATAATGGGAGTCAAGTTTCTCACTGTCAGAGGAAAGTTACAAAACTAGAAAAGAAAAAGAGAAATGAACTCTGGTGTTTGAAATTAGAAATATCAATGTGAACTTGTGATTGTTTTTAAGAAGTTTGCTTTTGGGGCCCGGCACGGTGGCACAAGTGGTTAAGGTCCTCCCCTTGCATGCCCAGGATCCCATATGGGCGCCGGTTCTAATCCCGGCAGCCCCGCTTCCCTTCCAGCTCCCTGCCTGTGGCCTGGGAAAGCAGTCAAGGACGGCCCAAAGCTTTGGGACCCTGCACCCACGTGGGAGACCCGGAAGAGGCTCCTGGCTTTGGATCGGCATAGTATCGGCCCGTTGCGCTCACTTGGGGAGTGAATCATTGGATGGAAGATCTTCCTCTCTGTCTCTCCTCTCTGTATATCTGCCTTTCCAATAAAAAAATAATAAAAATAAATCTCTTAAAAAAAACAAGTTTGCTTTTGTATTCATATGCAATATTTATTCACATTTAGGGAGGCAGAGTGCTAGATTTTAATATCGGTATACATTGCTTAACAACCAGATGAGGGTACTTGGCAAAACTGGAACCTCAAGCATCTATCATTTCCTTGTATTAACAACATACAAAATCACTTCTACCAGTTATTTTGAAATATACAATGAATGGTTGAACATTAGAAGTTATTCCACCAGGGGATCCAACCACAAAGAGTGGGACCCAGCTTTAGGGACAAAGAGGTACTATGTCCCTGCACTCATTACCCATCTCCCTCTCCAACACCCTTCCTCACCTCTGGTAGCTACTACTTTACTATTGACTTCTATGAGATCGGCTTTTTTAAATTCCACATATAGGGGAAAACATGTGGTATTTGTCTTTCTGTGCCTTTTTTATTTCATTTAACATAATATCCTCCAGCCTATCCAAGTTGATGCAAACAATAGAAATCCATTTTTATTATTGTGAAATAATATTCCATTATCCAAACACTGCACACTTTTCCTTTATTCATTTTTCTGCTGATGGACATTACGGTTGATTCTGTATCTTGGTTATTGTGATAGTGCTACACTAAACTCAGAAGTGCGTGAAAGCTTTTCAGTACATTGATTTCCTTTCCTTTGGTTATACACCCAGTAGTAGTACTAATAGATCACAGGCTAATCCTGTTTCCAGTTCATGAAGGTAACAATATGGAAAATATACTAGTATTATCCACTTTCCTGTAACCCTTGAACCTTCTTACCCTAATTAACTATATAAAGAATGTCAAAATAAAATTTTATAAAAATGTAAAAAAAAAAAAGAAAAGTAACTAGTGCAATCATTTTATCAATAAAGAAACTTAATCACCTCCAAAAAAAAAAACCTCCATACTATTTTCCACAATGGCCACGTTAAGTTACATTTAAATCATTTTAGAACTCATGAATTTTATTGGATAGATATAAAACAGGTATTTGTGTATGAATATATAAATATATATTTATATAAATATAAATATATATATAATTTTCTCACATGCTGAGAATGTCTATAAACAGTACATTCATGCAAAAGAAGCATAGAAATTCTACTTCCCTATTATCCCTCCTAACTAAAATTTCCTTGAGGAAATTTCCAGATAGGGTAGGAAAAAAATCAAGATAAATGTGCAACATTTTATTGCGCTAAAAAATAAAAAAGCACTATGAAAATTATTGGTACATGTTAAAAGGATAAAGCCAAGGAAGAAGGAACTTCTGCTGGCTAAATATGGAATAAGAGGCTATCAAAATAGTGCTACTATTGGCTAGAATTAGGACCTTGAAAGCAAACTACTACCATACAGAATATGAACCAACCGATGGAAATCCCTCTCTCTCTCTCTCTCTCTCTGCTTTTCAAATAAATCTGAAAATTTTTTTAAAAATTAAATCTAAGATTTTCTTTTAAATGTACTACCTGTGAGCAAGGGGACAACATAATTACACATATTCTTTTCTAGCCATGAAAAACACAAATCCCTTGTGTTAGAGAATTCCCTCAAAAAACTGAGCCTTACGGAAGACAGAGACTGTCTTCAGATACAACACTGTCATGTAATCTAGCTTTAGCCATCAGTTTACATGAGCTGTGTGCAGCAATACTGCAACTCCTGCTGCTTGAAAGTGGCAGCAATCTTGACCATGGCATTCAATTGTGGCCATCACAATATCATCAGCAAACCAGCCCCACACCATGGTTAGAACTGTTCCTGCAAAGCCACCTTGTGTATAGCTCCCAGCCCTTCCAGTACTCTTATTACCTACAGATCAAACAGACTCCAAATTTGCGACATGCACCTGATTATGAGTACCAAAATTCTGCTTCCAACCACAGAATGAGTCAAAATTTTCAAAAGTTTTGGAAACTTTCACTTGTTCTCAAGATGCAATCCACACACTCCACCCTATTCCTCCAACTGATTTCAACAAAAAAACTCAGAACAGAATATATAAGCAACTACCAGAGCATTCTTGAATGGTGGATGGAAGAGGTAGAAAATAATGAGAAAAAGGCCTTAGATCGTCCAAGTAAAACTGAATATATCTGGGACCAGTGTGGTAGCCTAGTGGCTAACTCCTCATATAGCATCCGGTGGGATCCCAAATGGGTGTGGGTTAGTATCCCAGCTGCTCAACTTCCCAGCCAACTCTTGGGAAGGCACCCAAGGACTGACCTAAGCCTTGGGACCCTGCATCCACACAGGAGACTTGGAAAAAGCTTCTGGATTGAGATCAGCTCAACTCCAACCGTTGCGGCCACTTGGGGGAAGGACCAGTAGATGAAAGATCTTTCTCTTTCTTTCTTTCTCTCTCTTTCTTTCTCTCTCTCTCTCTCTCTCGCCTACTCTGTTAGTCTGACTTCCCAATAAAAATAAATTTACATATAAAAATGTGTGTATATATGAACATTTATATATGAACACACACACACAAAGATATAATTGGTATTCACGTGCTCTTTCAACAATGGAAAACACAAGTAACAAAAAAACCAACAAAGATAAAGAAAGCATGTATAACTCTACTGAGCAACTAAACTTGCAAATACATTTCATTTAGCAATTGCACAAAATGCATTCTTTATTAGTAGAAGCAGAATACTAACAAGATAGGTCATATTCTTGGTTTTTTTTTTTTTAAGATTCATTTATTTTTATTGGAAAGTCAGATTTACAGAGAAAAGGAGAGACAGAGAGAAACATCTTCCATCCACTACTTCACTAGTCAAGTGGCCACAAAAGCCAGAACTGAAACAATCCAAAAGCCAGGAGCCTGAAGCCTCCTCCAGGTCTCCCACACAAATACTGGGTCTCAAGGCTTTGGGCCTTCCTCCACTGCTTTCCCAGACCACAAGCAGGGAGTTGGGTGGGAAGTGGAACTAGCACCAGGTCTCCTGGCCTGAGTTCTTGGACCAACCCATGAGGTAGGTGCTGCATATGTGAGCACTGAGGGCAGGAGATCCGGCAGGGCTCAGGTCGCCTGCTCTGGGTCCTGGAGCCTGCCTACAAGTGAAAAAGACAGAGCCGTGGGTACAGACTCTGATCCACTGACCTGATGGAGAATATGATAGCTCACTGGCTACCATAGCAGAGGAAGGAGAACTAAACAGATTAGATAACTACCCTAACCAAACAATAACAGCAAAGATCTGGGTGAATGGTGACTTAAGGTCGAATATGGCAGCTAATAGACATTAGGAGCCTTGCCTCATCCTTGGATCAGCAAATTCAACAGCGTTTCAGATCTATCGAAACCACCTAGGCAGAAGCCTCAGAACATGTACCACATCAGAACCCAGGGTTGATATCAAGTGGTGGTTCCCCATCCCTGGGTACTGAGACATTTGGGAGGCTGGGTGTGACTACCCTCTTTCTCTCTCCCCTTCCCCCAGAGACAAGAAGAAGAAACAGAAAATTCTGAAACAATGATTTCACCCACTTTTCCCTAACCCTCTATCCTTCCCACCCTGATCAACTACATAATGGTCATCGAAAAAAAAGAACCAGTGCCCAGATGGGATCCCTGAGCATGCAAGGTGAAGACTTTAGCCACAGGGCTATCATGCCAGGACCCCTGCTTTTGTTTTTAAGATGTAATAATTTATTTGAAAGGAAGGCTACAGAGAAGAAGGAAAAACAAAAGGAGTTCCTTCTTCCTCAGGTTTATTCCCCAAATGGCCACAACAGCCACAACCAAGCCAAAGCCAGGTGCTTCCTCCAGGTCTCCGACAGCTACAAGAACCCAAGGACTTGGGGCATCCTCTGCCGCTTTCCCAGACACACTAGGAGTGAACCGGATCAGATAGAAAACATTCAGGACATCAACCGGATTCCACACTGGATGTCAGCTTCACAAACAGCATCTCCAATTGCTGTGCCACAATTCTGGCCTCAAGAGACATAATGTTCTAGGTGACAAAAAGTTCAGTACATGTAAAGGAATTAAAAATGCTCAAAATATGTTCCCAGACCATGAAAGAATTAAACCAGAACTCAATTACAAAAAGAAAGCAGATAAATTTGCAAATTCTGGATATAAATATCATACCACTACTTCATCAACGGTTCAAAAACACAAGCTCAAGACAATCTGATAAAAATGAAACTACAGGGCTCAGTGGTTAAATCCTCTCCTCACACATCCCATATGGGTGCCTGCTCATGTTCTTGCTGCTCCACCTCCCACCAAGCTCCCTACTTTTAGCCTGGGAAAGCAGCAGAGGATTTCCCAAAGGTTTGGGATCCTGCACCTATGTGGGATACCCAAAAGAAACTCCAGACTCCTGGCTAGGATTGGCTCAGCTCCGGCCATCGTTGCCACTTGGGGAGTAAACCAGCAGATGAAGATCTTTCTCTCTGTCTTTCCTTCTCTCTGTAAATCTGACTATCCATTTAAAAATAAACAAATAAAAATTAAATTAGAAAAAGAAACTAAAACATCAAAAAACTTGGGCCCGGCGCGGTGGCGCAAGTGGTTAAAGGTCCTCGCCTAGCACGCCCGGGATCCCATATGGGCGCCGGTTCTAATCCCGGCAGCCCCCCTTCCCTTCCAGCTCCCTGCCTGTGGCCTGGGAAAGCATTCGAGGACGGCCCAAAGCTTTGGGACCCTGCACCCGCGTGGGAGACCCGGAAGAGGCTCCTGGCTTCGGATCGGCATAGTATCGACCCGTTGCGCTCACTTGGGGAGTGAATCATCGGACGGAAGATCTTCCTCTCTGTCTCTCCTCTCTGTATATCCGCCTTTCCAATGAAAAAAATAATAAAAATAAATCTTTAAAAAAAAAAACATCAAAAAACTTGTGAGACACAGCTAAGGATATCGTAGTGAATAGTACACCACTACACACTTCAATCAGGAAATACAGGTCTCTGAGTAATAAAGTATTCATTTCAAAAATTTTAGGCAAAGAAAGCAAGGAGAAACAAATCTAAGGAGGAGGAGCTGAAATCATTATTACAAAGAAAAAAAAAGAAAGAAAACTGATGATAAAAAAAAGTTTATTCTTCAAAAACAATGGACCAAATTGGCAAACTTTTCACTAGTTCAATGAAAGAAAAGCAAGATACAAAATATCAATATCAAGAAAAAATAGGAAGTGTATCACTACTGATTCAAAAAAAAAACATTGCTAATAACTATACACATAAATTTGATAACAAGAAAAGGACATACACATAAATTTGATAACAAGAAAAGGACATGTTCAAAAGATGTTACAAATGATCATAAATCTCACAAGAAGAAAGAACTTGAATGGTCTTACAGCCATTAAATATACTGAACTCATAGCTAAAAGCTTTCAAAAATAGAAAACAGAAAATTTCAGGCCCAGATGGCTATGCTGGCAAATTCTACCAAACATTTAAAGACATAACAACACCTTTTCATAATACTTTACCAAAAATAGAAGTCTGGTTGGTATAGTTTCTGATTCATTTTATGAGACTAGCATGATTATGATAGCAGTATCAAACACAAGATAAGCATTGGTTTTTGGCTTTTTAAGGTTATCAACATAAAGCTAAGTCTTCACAAAATATAACCTACCATAAAAAAAAGAATAATATAGCAACCAAAAGGAGTTTTATCCAAGCGTAAAAGTCTAGTTTGACAATCAAAAATCAGACCATGTACATCCATTAAGGAAAAAAAATATAGAAGGAGCATATCTCAACATAATAAATCCAAGCATAACAAACCAATGGCCAACAGCACAATGAATAAGGAAAAGCTGAATACATTTACCTTAAGAGCTGAAATAAGAAAAAGACATCCATTCTCAAAGCTTTTACTCAGTACAGGACTAACAGTTTTAGCTGAGCCATACAGGCAAGAGAAAGAAATAAAATGCATATGAAAATGAATAAAAAGGAAATCAAATTATCTCTGCAGATATCTGTTTCATACAGACAGAAGTAAAGATTCCATCAAAAGACTATTTGAGGGCCCGGCACGGTGGCGCAGTGGTTAAGGTCCTCCCCTTGTACGCCTGGGATCCCATATGGGCGCCGGTTCTATCCCGGCAGCCCCACTTCCCTTCCAGCTCCCTGCCTGTGGCCCGGGAAAGCAGTCAAGGACAGCCCAAAGCTTTGTGGGAGACCTGCACCCATGTGGGAGACCCAGAAGAGGCTCCTGGCTTTGGATCGGCATAGCATCGGCCGTTGCGCTCACTTGGGGAGTGAATCATCAGATGGAAGATCTTCCTCTCTGTCTCTCCTCTCTGTATATCCGCCTTTCCAATAAAAAAAAATAATAAAAATAAATCTTTAAAAAAAAAAAAAGCTTTTTACTTGTAAGAAAAAAGTCTTAGTACAATTAGGCAAGAAAAAGAAATTAAAAGGCATTAAGCTTATGTGGAAAAAAAATAAAACATTCATGCTAAGAAACTATGACTCAACCCAGTGCAGCAGCCTAGCAGTTAAAGTCCTCGCCTGGCATGCACTGGGATCCCATATAAGGTGCCAGTTCTAATCCCGGCGGCCCCATTTCCCATCCAGCTACCTGCTTTTGGCCTGGGAAAGCAGTAGAGGATGGCCCAAACCCTTGGGACCCTGTACCCACAAGGGGAGACCCAGAAGAAGCTCCGGACTCCTGGCTTCAGATTGGCTCAGCTCTGGCCATTGTAGTCACTTGGGGAGAGAACCAGTAGACAGAAAATCTTCCTCTCCTCTCTGTCTCTCTTTCTTTCTGTGTTTCTGACTTTCCAATAAAAATAAATAAATTTAGTAAAAAAAAAAAAAAACTATGACTCTCTATACAGAAAATGCCAAGGAACCTTTAAAAAAATTCCTAGAATCGATAAATGAGTATAGCAAAGTTGCATGGTACAAGGTCAACAACAAACAATGCTTCTACATACCTGAAAGCAAAATGAGAAACAAACAAAAATTTAGAAGTGCCATTTGTAATAGCTCAAAAACCAAAATGCTTAGGTGTAAATCTATTTAAACATGGCATCTATGTCAAAATTCATAAAATCAAAATAAGAAAAACAGAAAACTTAAGTAAGTGAGAAAGGGTACTATGGGCTAAAAGACTCAATATTACTAAAATTATTTTCTCCAAGGTGGTCTTTAGTTTCAAAATAATCAATCACAATTCCAACTGGATTCTTTATGGATACGGACAGGATGGCTCTAGAATGCAACTAAAAAGCCAAAATAATAATAATAATAATAGAATGGGCAAAGCAGGGTTTTTTTTTTTTAAATAATACAAAGCTGGAAGAGTCATCCAAATTAATTTTAAGAAATACTAAAAAGCAACAGTAGACAAGACAGGGTGGTATCAGTGAAAGGACAAATGCAAATGAGGTGAAAATACAGAGCCCAAAAATAAACCCATGCAATTACAATCAACTACTATTTGGCAAATTGAAAAGGCAATGAAATAAAGGACTGTCTAAACTGCGCTAGAGGCGCTGATACTGTAGTGCGCCAAGTAAAGCTGCCGCCTGTGGTGCCAGCAAACCAGACGGGTCTTAGTTCAAGTCTCAGCTGTTGTACTTCCAATCTAGCTTCCTGTTAATGCACTTAGGAAAGCAGCACCACATGGCTCAAGGCTTGGTGCCTGTACCCACCTGGGAGACCTGGAAGAGGTTTCAGGCTCCTGGCTTCAGCCTGGTTCAACCCTGACCACTGTGGCCATTTGGGAAGTGAACCAGTGGATGAAAGATCTATTGCTCACTCTCATGCTCTGAAAGTCCTTTAAATAATAAAAATAAATCTTAAAAATATATATATTGTGCTAAAGTAACTGGTCAATCAAACCAATACAAAACATATAACAGTAAAACACCTACAAGAACATTAGAAAATCTTTGGCATTAACTTGGGCAAAGATTTCTTAAGGATAACCAGCTGTGTCAAAGGCTGATGAGACTGATCATTGGATAAGGCATGACAATAGGGCACCACACAAAATTAACTCTGCACATATTAAGATACTGAAAAAATAATAATGAAATACAGCTGACTGACTAAAATCCGTAAGATTTTCAGGATCCTTCGGAACAGGGAGATTTGCCAGCCTATTCTTAAGAAAACAAAATAGAATGTTAAGGAACAGAAGTTTGTAGATAACTGGGAATTTAACTCCATGAAATATCTGCCTGTAGGCCAAGACACAGCTCTGGATTTTTATTAGAAGGGGTACTGCAATAACCTAAGATGGGCCCAGCCTTTTAGGACTTTGGTCCCATACTGCCTTGGTCTTCCCAATCTTAAACACTACTCCAACCTTCTCATTCTTCCTGCATTTAGCTCAGCTTCTCGGCTGACAACTCCACCTGACATCCCAGCCAGTTCCTAGTGTACCAGTATTATTCTCCTCACTTGCAGAATCAGGGACTCCTCTACAACTGATTGTCATTCAATCATTAGAATCTTACTTCCAGGGCCTGGCAAGATAGCATAGCGATTAAAGCCCTCACCTTGAACACACCGGGATCCCATATGGTTGCCGGTTCTAATCCCGGCGGACCTGATTGCCATCCAGTTCCCTGCTTGTTGCCAGGGATAGCAGTCGAAGACGGCCCAAAGCCTTGGGATCCTGCACCCACATGGGAGACCCTGAAAAGGCTCTGGGATTCTGGTTTCAGATTGGCTCAGCTCAAGCTGGACAGAAGATCTTCCTCTCTGTCTCTCCTCCTCTCTGTATATATGGCTTTTTAATAAAAATAAATAAATCTTAAAAAAAAAAAATCTGACTTCTAGATTTTGCCCAAACAGCAAGTTAACACTTCATCCAGCCCAGCAAGCCTTGAAGGCAATCCCCAGAAATAGGTCTTTCAACCCCAGTATCTCTTGACTCCTAGGATAAGAGGCATATTTTTTCGAAGAGGATCAAAAGAAAACAATCCCTATTTAAAAAGACATTGAGACAAAATAAACCTGGGGTCACCTTAACTGTTGAGTACCTAGAATAAGAACATTAAAAATAAATAAAAAAAGAACACTAGTAGTAGGTTACTGAAAAAAATCTAAAAGACCATGAATGTTGTTTCTTGTTTGTAAAGATAGGAACATGACAAAGGCATTGGGAATGTTAAGTGCCCTTGTGTTAAAACAGTGACCAAAATTAGTCATAACAAAATGAAGTTCAACCAAGGATTCTTAAATGAATCTAAACAAATTCAGTACCATGCTAACATTAGTGGAAACATTTTAAAGTGACACCTTTAAAATTAGTTAGTGATGAAAGCGCTTTCTTTTAATCAATTGACCTAGTTTTCTCCATCTAAACAAGACACTCCTTAAAAAATAAATAATTACTTTAATAAACACTCATAACTGAAAATAAATTAGAAGAATAAAGCAAATAGTTGTTTCTCATAACATGTAATACACTGAATAAAGAAAGGCTTTTACTTGGCTATGATCAATACTGGTTTATCCAAAACATACACACGTGTGTGTGTGTTAATCTGTACTTAAGTGTCCATATGTTTGTGGCTGCCCCAATGACAACAGCCATGTTAAACAGCTGCTTGCTGGAATGCCACTCGCCGTCACCAGACGAAGTGAGGCTCCGTGACTCACACCACAGAGCGCCCAGAACCTACTCCTACAGAGAGCTGAAACGCAGCAGAGAATACACTGTAAATTGTCACCCAAGAGTTATTCTTAAACGGAGCCCAAGTGTTAGTTTTCAGGAAAAAAAAAAAGATATTTCCTAAAATTGTCAGCAAAATTTTCTGTGATAAGTTTTACCAGAGAAAGTATTAATTGACATATTTATTTCTCTACACAGGCATGTTTTAGGCTTTGTGGGCCAAATGGTCTCTGACACAACTACTCAGCTCCACCACTGTAACATGAAAGGATCTGCAGAAAATATTAAATGAATACATGTGTATATATTTTGTCACAAATTTTCATTTACTAAAAATGATATATGCTAGATTTGATCCAAAGGCCAGATTGCTAACCTCCATTATAATCAGTCATTCTCTTAGTCATTAAATGGTGACACTTTCTACTTTAAATTCCTCTGAAACTACCACCTGTATAAATTCTCTGCATGGTTCCAGCGCAATAGCCTAGCAATCAGTCTCACATGTCCAGAAACCTTTGCAAAAGTAATCTCCTTTTACCTATAGTGCTTACTGATGCAGCTAAGGGGCAGTATACTTGAGCTGCTTACTCCCCACATGGTTGCAATGGCCAGAGCTGAACTGGTTCAAAGCCTCCACATGAGTACTAGTTAGAGACCTGGCTGCTCCACTTATGATCCAGCTCCCTGCTGATGATCATGCAAAAGCAGCAGGAGATGGTCCAAGTACTTGTGCCCTTGCACACACGTATGAGACCTGGAAGAAGCTTCTGGCTCCTATCTTCAGTCTGGCCCAGACCCAGCCATTGTAGCCATTTCGAGAGTGAAGCAGCAGATGGAAAATCTCTCTCTCTCTCTGTCTTCCCCTCTCCCTAACTCTGCCGTCCAAATAAACAGAAATAAATCTTAAAAATAATGTGTCAGACAAGAAGGAAAAAGTCAGAATTAAAATTAAGGCCCCCAAAATTCTGCATCAATCATATTTACTTTAATATATCTTTAGTAGATTGCAGCACTGTTCCCAATCTATCAAACTTCCCTATATACCAATGTTCACCTTGCGATTCTGCAGTTCCTCTCTGGCAACCCTCTCCATATTTCTCCACTGAATCAATGTTCGGCACAGGGATGATACTTGCTTTGGCTGATTGAATGGTACCACACATGACATAAGCAAAGACTTGAATGCACTTTCAGATCTGGAGTTTCTGTCCTTACTATGAGAAAAACATGACCTGGGCAAATCTTTGAACCACGGTACAATAAAGACTCATAGAACAGACCTAGACTCTATAATTTGGAGGCAGGAACAGTCAACCTGTAACATGCTGGCAAGAATAGGACCTGCCACTTAAAAAAAAAAAAGATTTTACTTACGTGAAAGAGTTACAGAGGGAGAGATATAGAGAACATATCTTCTGTCTGCTGGTTCACTCCCCAAATGGCCTCAATACCCAGGGCTGAACAGGCTGAAGCCAGGAGCCTGGAACTCCATGTGGGTTTCCTACATCAGTGTCATGGGCCCAAGTACTTGGGCCATTCTAACTGCTTTCTCAGGACACAAGCAGGGAGTTGGCCCAGAAGTGCAGCAGCTGAGACTCTAAATGGAACTCACATGGGATTTTAGTATTGTCCACGATCGCTTAACCCATTATGGTATGATACTAGCCCCATCAAGTACTGATTCAAGTCATCAGTGTTACAGCATTATAGTGGCTGCAGATACATTTAATGCACTTACACATCAATCTCAAAACATCCTTATCTCATTAAAAACTTTATATAACCTCTTTCCTTCATGTCCTATAATAGCTGCAAATTTCCAAAGATAGCTGCTTCAGTATCCCCCACAATCTTTTAGTTTCATCTTGATATTCACAAATCAAATGGTGGACTTCTTTCTCCTCTTCATGAAGTTTACCTGATCCTGGGATGTTATATAAGAACTGAAGCCTGGGGCCTGGTGCAATAGCCTGTTGGCTACATCCTTGCCTTGCATCAGCCAGGGTTCATATCCCAGATGCTCCTTTTCCCATCAGACTCTCTGCTGTGACCTGGGAAAGCAGTATAAGATGGCTCAAAGCCTTGGGACCCTGCACATATGTGGGAGACCCAGACCATGTGGGAAACCATGAGAGAGACCCAGAGGTTTCTGGATCCTGGTTTCGGGTTGGCTCAGCTCTGGCCATTGCCGCAACTTTGGGAGTGAATCAGCAGACTGAAGATCTTTCTGTCTCTCCTTCTCTCTGTAAATCTGCCTTTACAATAAAAACAATCATTTTTTAAATTTTTTTAAAGAACTGAAGCCCAATGTAAAGGTATCTACAGTCTTCATGTACGTCTTTCAAGGAAGCCAGCTTCTAGCTCGAGGACTAATTCCACCTAGACTAGCACAACGAGAATAAACTAGACAAATGGAGAGGGGAGGCACAGACAAGCAGTCAGCCTGAGAAAAAGGCTAAGAGTGCAAGCAGGTAAAAGATAAATAAAAAAGATGCCATAAAGTAGAAGAATGATCGCTAATGATCTCAGTAATGCCATTTTGAACTTAAGTGACATCCAAGTGCCCCAGCTGACAACATTCAAATTAGCATTCTCCCAGAATAAGCTTACTGTTTTAACACACTAACATTTATGGTGAATTATGACATAAAGGTTCAAACAAGTGATTAATAAATGTGTGCTGAATTCATCAAGCTCATTTAAATATTCTGTTTCGTACTTACCTTGGTGTTGGCCATGTCCACAATATATTGGTCTCCCTTTATACATTCCATTACTTCAAAACCATCTCTGTCAATCACCTTGGCCTGAGAGCTTCCGGATACAACAAGTATCATGTCTCCCGTGTTACTATATTGTAATGATTTGATTTGATGGCTATGCAAAAGGAAAAGAAAATAATCTGGTAAGACTCTGAGCATAATATTTACACTTTAAACCAACTTAAGTGCTGCCAGAAAAAAATGTTACACAGCTGCATAAATTGATAATTTTACAAACTCAGAAACATGGATCTAAAATGGACCCTCAATACACACTGGTTACCTGCGTGAGCACTCTCTCCTCATTCTGCATATGATCTATTAAAGCATATTCTACTAGCCCTATACCTTCAATCCAGCCAATTTTCCGTGTGAGCTGTAAACTAAAAGAAACAAGTAGAAATTGTCTCAGCTCTCTTCTTCCTTGATGGTATAAATTTATCTGCACCCTTCTTTTTACCTCCTGTTCAATTACAATGGTGAAAATGAACTGCTTCCTGGCAAAGGCAAGTCACAAGGCCTATATGCAGGATCCCCTCATTCGCAGTTTTTCAAAAACTTCTATATTGTCTCTTATTCCATTCACAGTTAAATAATTTGAACAAATGTTCAAACTTCCTAATCTCTTTATTTCTCTGATAAAATACTATCCTTCCCACCCTCACCATTCCACTGAAACCTACCTTGTTACTGTGGATGTTGTGTAGACTATGATATACTGCCTGCAGAATTAAAATGCTCAGTTTCCTAGCTTTTAGAATTTTGTCTACTTAAATTGAACAGATGAATCCTTAGGAATACCCCTGAGTTTCAGAGTTGCCCTCACCAAAGGGTATGTTTCTCTCCTAGAGCGGAAAGCCCAGCCCTGCACACCGCAATCCAGGGTATCTCAGAAAGGTTATTCTCAGTTTAGATTTCCCACAGAAACAACTGAAGATGCTGAACAACTCAATTTCTCTATCATCCTAACACTATTTCTTTTGCAGCCTCTTTCATACAGGTTAATCTCAGAAACTGCTGCCTAACAAACTACCTACTTACAAAAACAAAGTTTGTTCTAGGGAACCTAACATGAAAGAGAAAATACCAAAATATGCCCTGTGAAGGCCCAGCATGGTAGCCTAGTGGTTAAAGTCCTTGCCTTGCTTGTGCCAGGATCCCTGCTTCCCATCCAGCTCCCTGCCTGTGGCCTGGGAAAGCAGTTGAGGATGACCCTGCACCCGTGTGGGAGATCCGGAAGAGGATCCGGGGTCCTGGGATTGGCTCAGCTCTGGCCATTGTGGTCACTTGGGGAGTGAATCAACAAACAGAAGATCTTCCTCTCTGTATATCTGACTTTCCAATAAAAATAAAATAAATTTTAAAAGATGCCCTGTGAAACTGAATTCAAAGTGAGATTTTGATATGTAAAAACCACTAAGTAGCTAGCAATGAGGAGCCCACCACTGGTGTTAACTAGTCCCTAATATGCTGTAACAGTGCAAACACAATTGTTAAAACTTCTGTTGGTGAAAGAGAAAGCATGGCAGGTGCAACATTTCAGGCATTTGAGAAGTACAGAGAAGAAATTAAAAGACTAGGAATTGGATAGCTGTTGCTAGGAGCAGTCAATGCAATGGAGAAAAACAATGAAAGCCTGAATGTGATAAATCACTGATTAAAGACTAGACAGTAAAAGCAAGCATATATAGACAGGGTTATGGGTCTTTGACAGCTAAATGGTATGCAGTCTTTTAATGTGGTAAAGTATGGTTTCCTCTGCTGTAAAGAATTAGAACCACACAATATATTTCCTTCTAAACCAAGGCTATATCAATTTTTCTGTCCTCAATTTGAATACGTCGTTAAGAGACCCAGACAACATGGATCATCAAGACAAAAACATCAATGATGCCCAATCTTAACAAAATCATGTTAAATGAATTAGATGAAAAAGTAACAAAAATACTGGTGAGATACAAGTTCCCCCAGAGATCAAAGATAATCCCTAGAAAAGATCAGGACCAACCTCAAAACAGACAATATTTACCAAGCAGATGAAATTGCTTCACCAGTTGAATGAATAACAGCAACCTGTTGTCATTATCTGTCCTTTTGTTAATGCAGTAGCCTTACAAATTAAATAGCTAGGGTGGTAAAATAGAATTTAGCCATGGACCCAACATCACATCTCCACAATGATCTGCTGTTGCTTCTTAAAATACAATCTGCCAATAACAGAGGCCTATGGTGAGCTCTCCCTTCCCAAACTTGCACAACTATTTAGCCTTTCATAAGTTCAATGTGTAAATTTTAAGACATAAACATAAAGGCTTATGTGTTTATATATGCATACGTGCGCGTGTGTGTGTGTGTATATTGTTAAACATGCAGTGAACTGACTGGTAACTGATGTCTAATCGTATGTCGTGCAATGCAATTAATTTATCCAGACTGCATTATTATACAGAACGGCACACACTATCCCATACTTCTATGTCTCCTTTAATACCTAGAAACCGTGCCTAGAAATTTTACCTGTCTTCAAAAATAATATACCTCATGCTATCCATACTATTAATTTCTCTAATGCTATTTCGTATTAATCATTTTTAAAGATTTATCTATTGTTATTGGAAAGGCAGATTTACAAAGTAAAGGAGACACAGAGAAAGACCTTCCATCTGTTGATTCACAAATGGTCAAAACACCCTGAGCTGAGGTGATCTGGAACCAGGAGCAGAGCCTCCTCCATGGCTCCCATGTGGGTACAGGGTCCCAAGGACTTAAGCCATCCTCTGCTGCCTTCCCAAGCCATAAGCAGAGAGCTGGAGGGAAAGTGGAGCCTTCGGGACATGAACTGACACCCATATGGGTTACTGGCACTTTCAGGTGAAGGATTAACCAGTCAAGCCATTGCACTGGTTCCATAGTGATTTTTTAAAGTATATGACATATTTACTACTTAAATATGAAATAATGGGCCTGGCACAGTAGCCTAGCAGCTAAAGTCGTTGCCTTGCCTGTAATGAGATTCTTTATGGGTACTGGTTCTAATCCTGGCGTCCCCACTTCCCATCCAGCTTCCTGCTTGTGGCCTAGGAAAATAGTCAAAGATGGCCCAAAGCCTTGGGACCCTACAACTGCCTGGGAGACCCAGAAGAGGCTCCAGGCTCCTGATTTCAGATCGACACAGTTCTGGCCATTATGGCTGGTTGGGGAGTGAATCAACAAACAGAAGATCTTCCTCTCTGTCTCTCTGTAAATCTGCCTTTCCAATAAAAATAAATAAATCTTTAAAAAATATATGTGAAATTATGGAATCCTAGTTATTTTTTTAAACAGTCAGCTAAGGGAAAACAGTGCTTTCAACTTTGCAGTTTTATAATCAGTTCTTCATTTCATGATTTTAGTAGTTGACATGAAGTTATCCATGTGGAAAAAAAATGTTTAAGTGTTCTCTCTCTCTCTCTTTCACTTACTCTGAAAGAAATGAGTAGAAATCAACTGAGGAATGTTGAGCTAAGGATTAGCACAAACTGATCTACAAGGCACGGAAGTACTTATTTATGCCTGGATCACTTTGTCCCCTAAAGACTTTGGATTCCTACTGAGAATATTTTTTAAATTAACAAAAACCTATTACACAAGAAAGAAACCATTAAAAGACAACAGCTATAAAATTTTTTATTTCTATAATCTGTGATATTCCAAGTCAATGCATTAATTAGCTAAGTCAAGAGATAGTAATTTCAAAACCTTGTAAACATTTAAAAATTTTCAATATATCTGCAACAATACAAACGTGATTCAAAAGCAACTGAAATTTACAAGGATACTTAGAATTTTTGTTTTCTACTCCTATAACTAAAAAAAAAAAAAACCAAATTCAGTTAGATGTTATTAAAAAGAGCTATTATCCAATTTCACAAAAATTGGAAGATCAGAGGCTGATTGTGATTCACCTGCACTGACTGCAAATGTCACATGGAAGCTGACTATGTCCCAACTGCCACATCTGATGCAGCTAGCCGATACTGGGAAAAGAAGTTAGGATTATCCAAATGTTTGGTTTCTGCCACCCAAAGGGGAGATCCAAATGAAGCTCCTGCTTTTGACCACTGTAGCCACATGGAGAGCAAACCAATAGATGAAAAATCTCTCTCTTTCTCGCTCTCGCTCACGCTCTGGCGCTCTCGCTCTATAGCTCTCCCTCGGTCTCTGTGACCCTTTCAGAGCAAAAACAAAAATTTAAAACTGGAAGATTGAAATAAGTAGTATGACTAATAATTTAATTAACTAGCAATTAGAAAATTTATACAAGAAACCATAAGGAAACAAGGAAAACATGGAAAAACTCTACAATGAAAAATACAGCAATGGAAACTTGCTGAAAGTTAAAATTCATGGATGGGCTTACAGCAGAGAATTAGAAGGTTAGAACCTCTGAACTGAAAAATGAAGAGAAAACAGGGGCAATGTGGAAAATAAACTACAATACAAGGTAAGATGTGGTAAAATTCATCTCACGTTGAACTGCAGAATGGGATATGAGAAAGGCATGTGTTCTGATTCAGAAAAAATTTAAAGTAGCTGTTTTAAGAAAACTCAACAAATTTCCACAAAGACAAAGAAGTAATTCAGTATTCTATCAAGCTAACTTAGTAGAGAAATGGAAAGAAGTTTTAAAAATCAAACAGAACTCTTTAAGTTGAAAAGTACACCAACTTAAGTTTAAAAACATTATATAATAATAAGGAAAATCAAGATGGCAGAATAGGCTAATGGCACGTTTAAACAGATAAAAAAAAATATTAGCCAGTGTAAAGCAAAGAGGGCACATTCCAGGAAATAGGAGAGGACTGACCGACGGCAGAGGGGCACCTGGAGACTGATGGACACGGGAAACCAGTAGAGACAATCGTGGGATTTTGAAATGACCAGTTACCGCAGCAGCATTCAGTGAGCAGCTATCTAAACTCCACCAGCAACCCGGTGGGAAGAGGACTTCACCAGGACCAGGAGGTAAACTCAAACAAAGAATTGCCCAACTGGCTAGTACGTTTGGTCAAATTGGGACAGGACTGCAGAGAAGCTGGGTTTTAAAACTGCATTCAATGAAATAATAAAGGAAAATTTTCCTAATCTAGAGAAAGAATGGGGGACACAGAATCCCTAAGACTCATTTTAAAAATTCTGATCAACAATGAGAAGCTCGGCGGCAGGAGCCATGTCCGGCCGGGAAGGTGGCAAAAAGAAGCCCCTGAAACAACCCAAAAAGCAGGCCAAGGAGATGGATGAGGAGGATAAGGCTTTCAAGCAGAAACAGAAAGAGGAACAGAAGAAACTGGAGGAGCTGAAAGCGAAGGCCGTGGGGAAGGGCCCCCTGGCCACAGGTGGAATTAAGAAATCTGGCAAAAAGTAAGCTGCTCCTTGGCACTTGATGTGATGCTGTCCTCGACCCCACACGTGTCTGAACATCTGGCGTCTCGGCCGGAGCATCTTTAGCCGCCCATAGTTAGAATGTAGTGTCACCTTGGAGCCCGATGTACATTTACAAATAAACTTTTGTAAAAAAAAAAAAAAAAATGAGGGAAAAAAAAAACCACCACTGTATGGTAGCTGTCTCCTAAGTTGTTTCATCCAGCCATCCTTAGCTACGCGTGTAAAGTAGGCCCAGCTGAGAATCCTGCCAGAGGCTGCTCTGTGGTCTCTATTCTCGAAATTCTGTATCACCTGGAATTAAACTCATTGGAAAGGCAAAAAAAAAAAAACAAAAAACATGAGAAGCTCATGCAAGAGTTCAAAGAATTTAAGGAAGCAGTAAAGCAAATCAAGGCTGGTATAACAGAAATTAAGAACACAGTAGAGCAAATTAAAAGTTCCGTGGAGAGTCTCCAAAATAGAATGAAGCAAGCAGAACATTCTCAGGATTGGAAGATATTCCCTGTCACCAGGGGGAAGCAAACAAAAAGCTGGAAGCAGAGCTGAATCAGCCCAAAAAAAAGTATTCAAGAATTGAAAAACACTATTAAGAGGCCTAATATAAGAGTTTGGGAGTCCCAGAAGGTGCAGAAAGAGAAACTGGTTTTACAAATATACTTAATGAAATAATAATGGAAAATTTCCCTAATCTAGAGAAAGAATTGGGAAACAAGATCCAGGAGGGGCACAGAACTCCCAACAGACTTGACCAAAAGTGATCTTCACCAAGACACATGATAATCAAGCTCTCTTCAAACATAAGGAAAAGATCCTTAAATGTGTATGTGAAAAAAATCAATTGACATATGAAGGAAGGCTGTGGAGAGCTCCCTGACCCGCAGAGAGAAGCTCTCTCACACACCGTGTCCTTTTCCGTGGTGTGAAGGGCCAGGTGATGGTGGTGAGTGACATTCACGTAGTCTGGTAGAGCAGGCTGTGGTGTGCAGTTCGTATCTTCTGTCTCGGTCCTCCGGTCTTCGTCTGTCCTCCGATCTTCGTCCGTTCTCCACCGGCTGCTTTTATATCGTTCTCAATCAATCACTTCTGCCCGTGATCCACGTGGCTGTAGGATAGGCCAGTACACAATCACTAGTGTCCGTGGTTCACGTGGCGCTAAGATAGGCCAGTAATCACAGCTGGGGGGTATTAGCCTAAAGGCTCCTTTCAAAGCCAGGGGTGGCTTTAGCACCCTGCTCCCCACAGAATGCCAATTAAATTCACAGGAAACTCTGCAGGCCAGAAGAGAATGGAGTGACATACTCCAGATTCGAAAAGAGAAAAATTGTCAGCCTAGGATAACATATCCAGTAAAACTTTCTTTTGTCTTTGAAAATGAAATAAAATTCTTCCACAGTAAAGAAAAGTTAAAAGAATATGCCTCTTCCAAACCTGCACTAAAAATAATACTTCAATACGTTCTCTTTGACAGAGAAGAGGAATAGCTCCCACCAAAACCAAAGGCAAATGGAAAGAACATCCCAGTAAAATGACAACAGAATACTAAATCAATGACCAATCGATTCCTACAATGACAAGACCAAATTATCACCCATACATATTAACCCTGAATATAAATGGCTTAAGCTCAATCAAACGTCATAGATTAGTAGACTGAATTAAAAAACAAAACCTGGGCCCGGCGCGGTGGCGCAAGTGGTTAAAGGTCCTCGCCTTGCACGCCTGGGATCCCATATGGGCGCCGGTTCTAATCCCGGCAGCCCCGCTTCCCTTCCAGCTCCCTGCCTGTGGCCTGGAAAAGCAGTCGAGGACGGCCCAAAGCTTTGGGACCCTGCACCCGCGTGGGAGACCCGGAAGAGGCTCCTGGCTTCGGATCGGCATAGTATCGGCCCGTTGCGCTCACTTAGGGAGTGAATCATCGGACGGAAGATCTTCCTCTCTGTCTCTCCTCTCTGTATATCCGCCTTTCCAATGAAAAAAATAATAAAAATAAATCTTTAAAAAAAAAAAAAACCTATCTATCTGGTGCCTACAGGAGACACATTTCACCAACAAAAATCGGCAAAAACTGTATTTCATGGATTTTGATATTTTTGTTTTTGTTAAGTTTCATCTCTCCAAAACAATTTCTTCTGATTAAATTATTCACTGACGCATAGGTCATACAGCAGCATCACTTTTTTCAAGAAAGTTCGATTTTCATTTCTTCAGTGACACTTTACTATTCAGTCGCATGTCATTTATTAGTAGTATTATATTATTAATAGTATTAACTTTAGTTTTCTCACAATTAATACTATTAGTAATATATATATTACAGAATTAGTATGATTCATTTCCTCAGGGACACTTTTTGATATGTCTTGACAACAGGATGCAGGACTCTCACTGTCCATCCCGCAAAGATGGACTTGTTTATCAGGAACTATGCTTCTGTAATGATATGGGGGATTCATGATGTGGAGGAAGGAACGGAAGGAGAAATAGCAGGGCCTAGGGAATTGCATGATAAAATAATAATTATAAAAAACAAAATATATAAGAAGAAGAAGAAGAAGAATATGGGGCTCAGCAGGCTAATTCTCCACCTGCAAGCACTGGCATCTCAAATGGGCACCGGTTCATGTTGCAGATGCTCCACTCCCATCCAGCTCCCTGCTTCTAGCCTGGGAAAGCAAGAGCCTGTTGCCAGGTCCTTGGGCTCTGATGCCAATGTGTGAAACCTGGAAAACTTCCTGGCTCCTAGCTTTGAATTTGTTCAGCTCCATTCATGTGGCCATCTGGCGAGTGAACCAGTGGATGGAAGATCTTTGTCTCTCCTTTCTGTAAATCTTCCTTAGAGGTGCTGGCGCAGTAGCCAAGCAACTGAAGTCCTTGCCTTGCAAGCACCAGGATCCCATATGGGTGCCAGTTCATGTCCTAGCAGCCCCACTTCCCTTCCAGCTCCCTGCCTGTGGCCCAGGAGAGCAGTCAAGGAAGGCCCAAAGCCTTGGGACCATGCACCCTCATGGGAGACTCGGAAGAGGCTCCTGACTCCTAGCTTCAGACTGGCTCAGCTCCAGTCATTATGGCCACGTGGGAAATGAATCATTGGACGGAAGATCTTCCTCTCTGTCTTTCCTCTCTGTATATCTGCCTTTCCAATAAAAAATAAATAAATCTTGAAAAAAAAAAAAGATAAACCACCCTCAAAATAGCCTCCAAAATCTATTGAAGTTTCAATACTTCTATATGATTTGGTAACCAAACACCTAATTATACCTTTATAAATCCATCTTTTGTTGTAAATTATCTTAAACATTTTGGGGCAATAATAAAGCACAAATAAACAAGCAACACTAGTAGTAGTAGTAGACACAACAGAAAATATCATCAAGGGATAGTTTCTATCCATTTTTTAAATGAAAACATTAAATATTTGAACAAGAAAAAAAACATACAGAAGGCATCAATTATAGAATAAAGCAACAGTGGACATTTGACCTAGCAGTTATTTACCCCTCACTTGGGATGACCATGCTCCCCATCCTAAATTTAAATTAAACCATAAAGTGGTACCATGAGACAAAAAATTACAATCAAATATGCCAGTTATCAATTCATGATCTCTTCACTCCAAATTCACCCTTCATTGCCTGCTATGCAAAAAAAGACTTGGGGGCCCGGAGCGGTGGCGCAAGTGGTTAAAGGTCCTCGCCTTGCACGCCCGGGATCCCATATGGGCGCCGGTTCTAATCCCGGCAGCCCCGCTTCCCTTCCAGCTCCCTGCCTGTGGCCTGGGAAAGCAGTCAAGGACAGCCCAAAAGCTTTGGGAACCTGCACCCGCGTGGGAGACCCGGAAGAGGCTCCTGGCTTCGGATCGGCATAGTATCGGCCCGTTGCGCTCACTTGGGGAGTGAATCATCGGACGGAAGATCTTTCTCTCTGTCTCTCCTCTCTCTGTATATCCGCCTTTCCAATGAAAAAAATAATAAAAATAAATCTTTAAAAAAAAAAAAAAAAAAAAGACTTGGGCCCTTTAGATATTTTTTTTCTTTCCCTGTTTGCATGACATAAGCTTTGTCAGTAGAAAATGCTGGAAAGACATTTCGGGAGAAAGTGCTTTCTCTTCCGTACCTATTGCACTCACCATGGCAGGCTCCTATACCACACACAGCTTCTCCAGGACCCACATCCATCAGCAAATGTGCTTTCTCCACTGTCAGACTCTTAAAGCACATGGCAGTCAGCAGCACCCAGCTAGTGTGGTGGCAAAGTAACCCTGGTGGGACAGATTTGTGGCAAGTTCTATCTTAACTGCATCACAAAAACTTCATGTTGCTCCGCAGCCATGATTTCTCAACCAGGCTCAAGATTTTCAACCCACATGGCCTCTTTCTTGAATGATATTTCTTAGTCTCTGAGGAGGGGGATGCTCCTTTTATTTTTCCTTCCTGTTTTCCTTAGAATTCTCCTTATTATTTACTAATCAGTCACTCATTAGTCCAAATCCATGCTTTTGTTAACAATTCTCCATGTCAAACTTCTGCTCAAGCTATATGTGACAATATGTGACAATAAAATCAATAAAAGCAACCTGACAGATCAAATTTCAGACAATTAATCCAGAACTGAAAAAATCATAGGCTGTTTAGTCATAGACACACACACACACACACACACACACACACACACACACACACACACACACACACATACACACTGAACTAACTCAAAGTCTCCCTGCAAAGAACTAGCTTTAACTATTAGTTAACAAGGAATATCTGTTAATGGTTACTCCCATTCAGGGTAAATGGTGACTACCAATATGATCAAGTACTAAATGATTATGTTGGATTCTGGGTTTATGTGTCTATCTTTGTGAATTTCTATTTTTAAGTCAAAGTGAAAACTAACACAACAACATTTAGTAAGAGAAAGGAGTACAAACAGTGGCTCCATGTCTCTGGCCAACAGCTCTATCAAATTGCTCTATTTACATTTGAAGGAAAACCCACAATCTCAACAATCCCACACTAATACCCATCTTCCTTTTAATCATTTCCCTCTGTTTTCACTGTTCATGTGCTCTCTGTAGTCCACTTTGCCAACATTAAAATGAAATATTCAGCATCAAGCTCACCATTCCTATCCCACTTCACTCTTAATTCTGCTAGTCACAGAGTTAAAAGGATGGGATTAAGAGTCATTAGACACAGTATGAAGGCGAATTAAAAGTCCTGTTAAAGGGGTATAACATCTGCTCCTCAAATTCCTGTTGAAACAACTAAGATTCCGATCAAAGAGAAGAGAGAGGAAAGCCAATCTGACAGTGAACTGGAGTCATGAGGAAGTGAATTTTCTCTCAGGGAGTAACTCTGACACCATACAAAGGCTTAGTGACATTGCACAATTCCTTCTGTGAAGTTATTCATGGGGCAAGTGGGAGAACTTGAGTGTAAGTGGAGGGGAGTGGGAAGGTGAAGATTGAAGATCCTTTTAAGTAGTTTTTGCTTGGCTAGCAAAACAAGCTGGGACATGCAAGACAGATAAACACAGCTGTTTGGGGCTGTCACTTGGGAGCCAAGGTGTCCTGCTGTAGTGAAAAGTGCACCGAAATGTGAGTCCAAGTTCTTGCTCTCTTGCTAACTGGCTGTGTGATGGTGAGCAAGCCCTTCAGCTTCACAAGACTCAGTGTCCTCATTCTATAGCAATTTCATGGCAGAGACAAGAAGGCAGCGCTGTGGAGAAAAGCTCTTGAGCCACCAAATCCATTTTACTAGTTGTATAACTTTGCTGAACCCTGGTTTCCTCTATTTGAAAAGAGGGGGGTGAGAAGACAAAGAAATAATACTTACAGGATTGGGACAAAAACCAAAAATAATAAATATAATAGCCCTGAGTAAAGTACTTAAAACCAATACTATATTTTTTCCTTTATGCCCAGGGTCTCTCTAAGATTATTTGAGAAGTTAAAATTTTGTTAGCCAAATGAAATGTTTTCCAAATTCATTAGAAGTAAGACTCTGGCACATGTTTTAACTATTACTAACCAAAATACTCGAAAGAAATGTTTTGACATCTTTTCTGATTTCCTGCTCCCGCCCTAAAAATTCAAAAACTATATTACATGTGGCTAAAAAATTATTGGGAAAACAAAGCAATAATGATGAAAGAAAATACAATCTTAGACTTGTATGCTATCTTCCTATTACTTTTCATGAAGCTATTCCTTCTAAGCATGCAATCCATATTATCTAGTGCTAAGAACAGGCCAAGAAAGCAAGAGACAGGACACAAAACCATTAGGCTTCGGTATGAGATTATGAAAAACACTAATTTTTACAAGTCAAAAATAAATCTTTAGCTACTACAAATTTATATATTTCAAATTTAAGAACAGATTTCGGGCCCGGCACGGTGGCGCAAGTGGTTAAGTCCTCGCCTTGCACGCCCGGGATCCCATATGGGCGCCGGTTCTAATCCTGGCAGCCCCCCTTCCCTTCCAGCTCCCTGCCTGTGGCCTGGGAAAGCAGTCGAGGACGGCCCAAAGCTTTGGGACCCTGCACCCGCGTGGGAGACCCGGAAGAGGCTCCTGGCTTCGGATCGGCATAGTATCGGCCCGTTGCGGCTCACTTGGGGAGTGAATCATCGGACGGAAGATCTTCCTCTCTGTCTCTCCTCTCTGTATATCTGCCTTTCCAATAAAAAATAATAAAAATAAATCTTTAAAAAAAAAAAAACAGATTTCCATTACAAAATTAATTAAGTGCATATCATCTATTGACTTAGCATACCAATTAGCAAGCTAGTGGCAATTTCAAAAAATATTTGTCAAATAACACTAAAATCACAGAAAATATCTACCCATGTTTATGCATAACAAACAGAATCTATAGCAATTTCATCAAAGTCAACAGTCTTACATGGAAATGAGATAAAATGACCATACAAATCAAGTATAAATCAATAATTCATGACTTTATATGATTTCACAGTAAAGTAACATTTTAACATAGGAAAATAAGTACCAATGACAAGAGATCTAAATGCATTTTTATTTATTTTTTTAATTATTATTTTTATTTGATGATTTTCACATAATTGATTAGGGTGACTGTGATTTGAGTCAAGAGCTATGGAAGGGTGGGTGAGATTATCATCTCCACATTTTCTTTTTTTCCTTCCTGTATCTAGGAAAAGTGGGGAGACAAGGAGAGAAGCCACATCCAGCATCCCAAACGCCTCTGCACCCTGGGATGGAGGACAGCCGTGCAACATCACCCCAGGGTCCCCAATGTGAGGCATGCTCTGAGGGTCCTGCTCAAAATGTTTCAATAGTTCAACAGTTCTGAATTACTGCCAATCTTCCCACTCCAAGCACGATGAAATCTCTCCAGAATCCACTGGTTGTCATAGTCCACTTTAGAGTTTCCATTTGCTCACTTAATCACTGCCAACACTTGGCTGGGACAGTTGATTATTTGTTCTGTCCTCTGTTATGGTACCAGGTATACTATGCAGACTCCAATGTACTACAATATCCTTCATGTGCACCTGGATGTTCTCTTGACAGAGAAGAGAAACAGCACCCACCAAAACCAAAGGCAAATGTGCACAACAGCCCAATAAAATAACAGAAGACTAAATCAATGAACAGCCCATTGTTGAATGGCAGGAACAAATTACCACCCATTCATATTAGCCCTGCATGTAAATGGCTTAAACTCATGAATCAAACATCATAGATTAGTACACTGGATTAAAAAAAACAAAATCTCTTTGTTGCCTACAGTAGACACATTTCACCAACAAAAATCAGCAGAAACTGTAACTCTTGGATTTATATTTTTTTCTTTTAGTTTCATTCCTTCAAAACAGTTTCTTCTGATTAAATGATTCACTGACCCACAGATCACACAGCAGCATCATTTTCCTTTTCTTTTAAAGATTTATTTATTTTTTTGGAAAGTCAGATCTACAGAGACGAGGAGAGACAGAGAGGAAGATCTTCCGTCTGATGGTTCACTCCCCAAGTGAATGCAACAGCTGGAGATGAGCCAATCCGAAGCCAGGAACCCCTTCCAGGTCTCCCATGCTGGTGCAGGGTCCCAAGGCATTGGGCCGTCCTCGACTGCTTTCTCAGGCCACAAGCAGGGAGCTGGATGGGAAGTGGAACTGCCAGAATTAGAACCAATGCCCACATGAGATCCCAGTATGTTCAAGGCGAGGACTTTAGCTGCTAGGCCATGCCACCGGGCCCAGCAGCATCATTTTCTTCAATAAGTTTCTTCATTATCTTTTTCATATTCTTCAGCGACACATTAGTAATTCCATAGTATGTTATTTAACTTCACAGCATTTTCAATTTCTTTTCTTCTTCCTGTTCTTAATTTCGTTTTCTGGCTTTTCATTTAAGGGGATGTACAGTAACTGTGTAATGGAAGCTATTATGCCCAGAAGCATGTTATTTAACTTCACAGCATTGTAAATTTCTATTTTTCTTGCTGTTGCTGATTTTGTATTGTGGAGTTCCATTTAGGGGAATGTATAATAACTGTGTATTGGAGACAATCATACCCAGATGTGAGGATACAATGCACTATGCATCTGTACTTCCAGATCAAAGATGGACTCCCAATGAAACTGTTAATTATATCTTCACAATAGGATGCTGGACTCTCTGCCATTGTCCATGCCCGCAATGTATGAAGAACTATACTATAATAATAACACAGGGGAACTCAGTGGATGAGGGAGGGAACTTAGGAAGGAGGTAAGGGAAATTCCAGGGCCTGTGGAACTGTATCATAAAATGATGATGATGATGATGATAAAAGAAGTAAAATCTTAAAAAGAACATAAAATAGAAGTGACCAACACTGTGGTAAAGCAGGTAAAGTCGCTGTCTGTGGTGCCATCATTCTATATGGGCATCAGTTCAAACCCCAGCTATTCCACTACTCATCCAGCTTCCTGGGAAAGCAGCAGAAGAGGGAGCAAGTGCTTGGGCCACTGACCCATATGGGAGACCCAGAAGCAGCTCCTGGCTTCAGACCAACTCAATTCCAGCTGGGCACCACAGTCATTTGGGTAGTAAACCAGTAGACGCAAGGTTTCTCTATCTCTTCCTCTCACTCTCTGTAAATTTGCCTTTCAAATAAATAAGCAAAACACAATGAAAAAACATCTTGTATTCTAATGAAAATAAAAGTCAAGAAACCTACCTGCTATTATTATACATAAAATACAAAATTGTTCCTTGGTCATTTCCACATATATAGGTACACTGACCAGAGAAGGTCTTAGTAGTGACTTACTAGATCAAATTACGTGTCTGTAAGTTGGAAAAGAATAATTGCCTTCTACGAAGTGGTATCAGTATATAATGCCACCAGCACCAGTGCTGTGCTATGGTCTGAATGTCACCACCAAAACTCACACTGAAATATAAACCTCTACCTTAACAGGTTAGACCAGGTGAGATCTTTGAGAGGTGAATAGGTCACAAAGGCACAGCTCTCCACGTGGGTTAAGCCATCTGAGGTATAGGTTAATGGCCTACTTCAAGGGCATTTTTGTTTTTGTTTTTGTTTTGTTTTAAGATTTATTGATTTTTATTGGAATGGCAGCTTTACAAAGAAGGAAAAAGGTCTTCCATCTGATGGTGCACCCCACAAATGGTTGAAATGGCCAGAGCTGAGCCAATCCAAAGCCAGCAGCCAGGAGTTTCTTCCAGGTCTCCCAAGTGGGTGCAGGGTCCAAAGACTTTGGGCCATCCTCCTCTGCTTTCCCAGGCTATAATCAGGGTGCAGAACAGAAAGTGGAGTAACAGCGACATGAACCAGTAGTGTCCATACGGGATGCCAGTGCTTGTAGGGGAAGGATTAGCCAAGGAGCCATTGTGTTGGCCCAAGAATGGGTTTATTAGAAAAGCCAAAACGATCTGTTTTTTACATGAGCACCCCTCCAGCCTAGGACAGCCTGTGTCACCATGGGACAGCAAAGAGAGTCTCTAACAGTAAGAAGGCCCACTAGATACAGCGCTCAATCCCCTGCGTCCAGAACCACAAATTAATAAAATTCTGTTATTTAGTGACTACCAAGTTTGTGATATTCCATTGCCATAAAAGAAAGCAAATACAGCTTCTTTATCTAAATCTTACCATTCATATTTCACATTTTGCTCCTGAATAGATACTTTCAAATTGTCTGTGGGGAAAGGCTGAGTGATCTTTACCTCACTGTCACGTTCTCTTCTCCCTGGATAGTGTCAACCCCAAAAGTCATGCTTAGCCCCTTGCACAAGGATACTAAAACTTCTTTCCACTAAAAAAAAAAAAACCTGTATAGGATTATTTACAGAGCTCTATACATAATACCTAAAAATCAGAAATAAGCCAAATGTGTATCAACTGATGAATAAATAAACGATACTATAGCCAGAGGAACAAAGACTGCATAGCAAAGAAACCAAAACTACCTTGGGAGGAAAGAACCACATCACACCGATGAGGACCTATAGGTCAGCTCAGACAAGCAGACTGATTACAAAGGACCTAGAGGGAGCTCAGGGGCATAATGGGATTTCTTAATCTGTTGTGACAGTAGTAACAGGATTCTACACATTTCTCAAAATTCACAGAATTGTAGTTAAAGAGAGTAAGTTTTATTTATGTAAATTATAGCTGAAAAAAATGACTTTTTAAAAGGTCATGAAAAGCAATAGGGCAATGAATAGGTATTCAACAAGTTGTAGCCAAAGAAACAAAAAGCAAATAAAAAAGGTAACCAGAATTAAGTAAGAAAGAAGAGAAATGGACAACCGATAGGAGAGTCAAAACTAGATAATTTATACTCCTAAAAAAGAAATTAGGACAGAGTCATTTGTTCTGATTTCTAGAAATAGGAAATTTTGCATTTCTGAATACAGGATTGGCTCCAGAAGGTGAAATAAAAGGCAAAGATGTTTTCTCCTTCTTTCAAAATTTGAAACTGAAAAGACAAGTGCAATGTGCTAAAAATAATATTTTGCTCTACTCAACACAAAACAGATCTTATAATATAAAAAATTCTATTATTCCCAACTTATTTAAAAATATTAACTTGTTACTACATGCCAGGCACTATTCTCAGTGCTGGAATACAAGTAAGCAAATGTGAAAAACAATTCATTACTGACAATTACAAGTGTTATGAAGAAATAAATCAAGGAAATGAGAGAGCAGGAGGCACCGGAGAAGTGGGGCAAGGAGCTGCTTTTGACTAATAGTTAGGAAAGGATCAGACATTCGAGCTGAGACATGACCCAAGAGAAGGTTGTTGGTCCTTAATTAAAAGAATATTCTAAAATTATGTAATCTGATGGCAGTTGTAGTGGTAAAGAAAGCTCGGGAAATAAGTAAAAAGCTATCTTAAGTTTATAAGCAAAGAAAAGGCGTAACACTTTCAGGTAAACAGTGTGTACCAGAGAGTATTAACTGTTCTTCCTACATACCTTTCCACTTCCTTTTAAAGTACGCTGAGGATGCACAAGGACAACAACCCCGTAATGAACAGACTAAAATCCTTCCTCGGTTGGAAAATCACAGGAAAGCACTGTGCATCCCCAAGGCTAACCTGACCTGCAGGAGAATGACCTGGAATCTCATAAGCCCACTAGCTTCACAGCTGCAGGCATCTGAGCCTCCAACTTTACCTTTGCTTTAAAAAATATTTATTAATGGACTTCAGGTGGCCTGCCTGGGGTCTTCTTGCCTCTGCCCAGCTGACAGCAGCAGAGGCGACTCCTGATTGAGCCCACCTGGAATCACGTTGATCCCGCTTGCCCGGCAGGAGCAGCAGTTGACTTCACGGGGCCTGCTCGGGGTAGATGTGAACTGTGGATGGAAACAGGTCTGGCTGGGAAGCTAATGGGAATCCTACTGGTGAGCACAAGAACCAGACTGAGGACAGCAGCCTGAGCTGGACACGGCTACAGCCTCCCTCGCTGCGGGTGTGAACTGGATCTGAGGAGTGACAGACTGGGCTAGACTCAAGCACCCACTAATACTCATGAGACCCCGGCTAGGTACAGAATGGGCTGAGACAGGTCTTGACTCCCACTGAACCACGTGAAAGCTGTGTCTGGGTGTGGACCAGGAATGACTGGTCTGCATCACCCAATAGTAAAAACCAGAATGGGTGTGGGCCAGTTGAGCAAGGATACTGTTCCTGTCAGGACAAGAGGGAGACAAAGTCAAACTGCGCAAAAGACCCTCAAGTGTGCATGAGATCTGCCACTGGGAGGAGACCTGAGAGAGGAGCTTGGGAAACTCCTTCATCAGCATGCAGTCCCTGCAGGTGAGTGCAAGAACCAAGGTAAAAAGCAGCCCAGACCATGCCAGGTTACAGTACCTGCCAGCACACATGTGGGTCAGGTCTGGGGACAGTCCAGGCTGGGCCAGTTCATCCACTGGCAGAACTGAGAACCAGAACAGGGTGCAGAAGGGGACATATTTGCTGGATTATTTTAAAATAAACTAGGCAAGGTTAAAGCTTGTACATATTTTTTAAAAAGAAAAAAAAAAAAAAACAGACCACAGGCAGCTTTTTGACACAATTAACTCAATACTGGAATGCCCACCCAAGTTCCTAGGCTCAAGTCCTGCTCTCACTTCTGATTCCAGCTTCCTGCGAATGCACGCCCTGGGAGGAAGCAAGCAGTGGCTCAAAGCAGTAGGTTCATTATCACTCAACTGAGAAACATGGATTGATTCAAGAATATGGACTTTATTTGGGAGTTATCTCTGTTTCTCTCTGTCTCTCTCTCCTGTCCCTCTCTCTTATTCTCATTCCATTTCTCAAATAAATAAAATAAATTTCTCATTAAGTTAGATAATGGTGCATATCCAGCTTTCAAAATGTTTTAAGTAATTAATGAAACTGTAGGAAAGAAACATACATTTCCTTTTACATTCATAGAGGCAGTACAGTCATAGGATATACATCATTACAGAAGGAATTCAAGTGAAAACAGCAAAATATTAAATTAAGTGACTACATACCACTCGCAGGGCTGAAGAGATCGAAATGCCTTAAAAGAAGCATCCATTCCAGCAAAATCCCAAAACTTCACATCATAGTCATATCCTCCAGTCACCAAGCGGGCACCTGAAGGATCCAGACCCAAAGCAGATACCTGGTTTAAAAAAGCAAAACAACTAGTCAGAACAAATTACTTCCACTCTTGGAATTATATCTACAAAATTCATGAAATCTGTTCCCTATGCATTAGTAATTTTTTTAAGCATTTTTAAACATCACCAGGGATCATTTTTTTAAAAATGAAAGCCAAGTTTAAACAATATTTTTGCATTAAAAAAAATTATTTTCAAAAGAAAGAAGTGGTTTTTTTTAAGCACCATTTTGGGAGAAAAAAAGAAAGATGGAAGCTTCTCTATCCTTAGTGTAACATAAGCAACAACACAGCCTAACAAATCAGATACATATTTATATACATACATATATAAGTCAGATACACATTCTCCTCTATCAAAAAAGGGTAATAGCATAAATACAAAGTTGATTATTCTCCCAGATAAAGACAGAAGATGCTAAGTTCTACAGCAAAGTGACAACACGAGAATAATACTAGAATTGTGAATATTTTAAGCTCTTTTACATTTACTGCACAAAACGTCAGATCAAATGAAAATAAAACTCTACCAACATAAAAAA
Source organism: Ochotona curzoniae (assembly GCF_017591425.1). Classification (NCBI taxonomy): domain Eukaryota; kingdom Metazoa; phylum Chordata; class Mammalia; order Lagomorpha; family Ochotonidae; genus Ochotona; species Ochotona curzoniae. Next base: position 16,988,263 of record NW_024465582.1, on the reverse strand, counting down.
AAAAAAACCAACATTAAAATATTCAGCTTTTGGGCCCAGCGCGGTGGCGCAAGTGGTTAAGGTCCTCGCCTTACATGCCCAGGATCCCATATGGGCGCCGGTTCTAATCCCGGCAGCCTCGCTTCCCTTCCAGCTCCCTGCCTGTGGCCTGGGAAGGCAGTCGAGGACGGCCCAAAGCTTTGGGACCCTGCACCCTCATGGGAGACCCGGAAGAGGCTCCTGGCTTTGGACCGGCATAGTATCGGCCCGTTGTGCTCACTTGGGGAGTGAATTATGGGATGGAAGATCTTCCTCTGTCTCTCCTCTCTGTATATCTGCCTTTCCAATAAAAAAAATAATAAAAATAAATCTTTAAAAAAAATTAAAAAAAAAATATTCAGCTTTTACCTTTTGCAGAAAGAACTAATTTTTACTGGTCTCATTGATTGCATGACCCAACTGGGACAGGCAGGCCCTGAGGCCTAGGGCATGGGGCTACACAGGCAAGGGTAAATAATGAGGACCATGAGTACCAAGTGGAACTCCTCCAGCTTATGAGATGGACCCATCAGATGAAATAGAAATAGATTTCTGAACCTGCAATAGGCAAGGCCTACATCCCCAATCAGCAGGAAGTAGTTACAGAACATGTGATTAATCTGTATCCTTCAGCAAACTTTAAGATTAAAAGGTCTGAGCTTTCTGAGGGCAGAATGAAATGGCATAGGCAGGTAGGTACCTAGTTAAGGGCCACAAGAGGGAAGCCAAGCCTCCCCACACTCTATGTAATCCTATCTACCTACCTGTCAATCAAATGGCTCCTTGCCCAGGATGTACTGCCACTCACCTGGGCCCTGGAGCTGGTTCCAGGTAACTACTTCCCTTTCCAGGCTCACAAGACTGGCAATGGAGAGGCGTACTCTCTCTCTCTCCCTCTCTCTCCCCAAAGACCACAGGATAGATTTCCACTGTCTGGAACATCAGATCAACCCAAAATAAGTTGGCATAGATCCAGAACCTTTCCCATCAGCCTGCATCAAAGGACAGATGGGCATGCTGAGGCTCAGCTCTGCAAGATGTGCACTGGCTTCCTGCTTATGGCCAGGGAGAAACAGTCCATGACATGGGCACTGCCTTCCTTGCCCAGGGGAGACCTGAATGAAGCTCCTAGACCTTGACTTCAGTTTAGCCCAATTCTGGCGGTTAAGGCCATCTGCAGAGTAACTAGCGGATAGAAGATCTCTCTTACTCTCTGTAACTCTTTCAAATAAATTTAAATAAAAAGAAAGAATTCACTTGTATCTCCCTAGCCTTCTTTCAACAAGCATTAGACTTTAACACAAAGTCACTCAACTGATTCAATAACACATTAACTATAAATGTCTAGCTGCTTACCCTTTTATTCTATGATTATAAATCACTTACCAAAATAGTAAAAATATTTCTAGAAAACTTAAGCGATTACAAGAACCATACTTCAAGCTTTGTTTAGGAATCAACACTAAATAAAAAATCTCGTAACTCATTATCCTTTACCCATTTTTTAAATAAAAACATTAGAATAACTCCCTACCTAATTCCCACTTAATAATATTTTCATCTTCTTTGTGAGTTGCCCAACAGCATTCATTTTCACTAAAGCCTGCTCCAAAAGATTGCCCTGGAAAGAAATTTGTGGGCATCAACAAGTATATTAGAACGGAAGAAAGGGCACGGCACAATAATGTAGTGGTTCAAGTCCTCCTCTTGAACACGCCAGGATCCCATTTGGGTGCCGGTTCTAATTCCAGCAACCCCACTTCCCATCCAGCTCCCTGCTTGTGGCCTGGGAAAGCAGTCAAGGATGGCCCAAAGCCTTGGGACCCTGCACCCACAGGGAAGACCCAGAAGAGGCTCAAGTCTCCTGGATTCAGATTGGCTCAGCTCCAGCCATTGCAGCCACTTGGGGAGCAAATCACCAGAAGAAAGATGTTCCTCTCTGTCTCTCCTCCTCTCTGTATATCTGACTTTCCAATAAAAATGATGTTTTCTCTTAATATGAGATGGCTTTTATACTTTTTTATATGCCAGATATTCAGAAAAAAAAGTAGTTTCATTGAAAATGAAAATAAGATAATTTTATCCTTTCATTTCATATGCATATTTCACTCATTCAATAGCATTCTAGTGCTTTTATAATAAAATACATTCATCTTCTATCTCAACTATCATATAAATTTTAATAACATAATTAAATGTAATTATAAAAATAGAATCTATATACCAAGTAATACAGAGACTGTTTTTAAAGTTCATTTCTTATCTGAACTTTCTTCTGAAAAATGAACAAACTCAAGGCTTTTACTGATACAGAAATAAAGTTAAGTGTATTAAGAAGTTTCCCACACACAAAAAAACAAAACTGCATTTGGGTTTCATTTCTTTCTTCTACTTATACTGCTCCTGTATCAGTGACAGGGAGGCATATTAGAGCCAACAATAATAATGGCAACAAGGGTTCCTATTATAAATGAAAGGCAACAGCAAATATGACCAAACATAAAATCTTTCTCCTTGCTTTAATATCTATAGCTTTTACGACATAACTGATTGTGTAACTAGCCTTAACACAAATATATCTTATTAGTTCATTTGTCCATGACAGTCCGGTTATTAAGAGAAAAAAAGCTCATCTTTTAACTTACTGTTTTAGTGCCATGCCGCAATGTTATCTCATGTGAGTCAGGAATCTTCCGGACAGGATTCTGAAAAAAGGAAATTCCATGGTATTAAATAATATAGTATCTTGGAGAACAACTTCATATCTCATTCAAAGGAAACACAATGCTAGAAATGCTAGAAAACTGCATCACTGGATTGATTTTCCTACACAAACCTTAAAGAAGTAACACCAAAAAAAAGTCTAAAATGCTCTTATCAAATATTTTTACCTAAAACAGTAATACGTAAGTAACTGTAGACTGTAGGAAATTATATTTTTTAACACAATTTAAATTGTTAATATATTCCAGTTTTTAAAAATCAATAATTGCTCAAGGTGGAGGAATCCACCATGGGGGGAGGGGTATGGGAGGGGTGGGGGGAATCCCCAGCGCCTATGAAACTGTACTACACAATACAATGTAAGCAACAATAATAATAAAAAAAAAAAAAAAAAAAAAAAAAAAAAAAAAAAAAAAAAATCAATAATTGCTAATAATATAAATCATTAAAAGAAATCAGCAAGGTTTTTTTCTTATATTTTTTCCTCCATTAAGTCACTTCCCATCCAGCTCTCTGCTTCCGGCCTGGGAAAGCAGCAGGATGGCCCAAGTTCATGGGCCCCTGTACCCACGTGGGAGACTTCAAGGAGGCTCCTGGCTTCTGGCTTTGGATCAACTGAGATCAGCTCAGCTCCGGCCATTGTGGTCAGTTGGGTAAGTGAACCAGCAGATGGAGGATCTTCCTATCTCCCCACTAAACTGCACTTAAGAACTACCTTAGGAAAGTTAGGACTCGAAGTTTCCAAATTTGTGAACTACAAGTAATAGGTCTAACAGGTTACTGTAAAGAAAATGTTTTACAGGTCCTCTCAGAGTTTGTGACAGTGACTATTTCAAGGCTTATCTCCTAGCTCTCTGCTCATAACATTCTTGTCTTTTTTCCCGCGTCCTCTCTGCCTAGCACAAGACTCAATTGTGATGTGACCTGCCCCTGGAAGTATTTTTCAACATTTCAAATTCTGATTAAATGACCCTTGTATATAACCCCTGACAATCTTTTCTTATCTAAATAACAAAACTTATTCACAATACATTGCAATTTGTGACCTTTCACCCTCTCCACCACTCATTAACCAAGTTACAAAATGAAAAGATGATATATAGATCTACTAATTCTGGACCCCAGTCCACAAAATAGTTGATATAAGGCAGAGACATGTAAAAGATTTAAAAAGGGATACAGTCCAATGTCTAGCTTGTTGATCACATCAGAGTGTAATTGTAAACATATTCTCAAATATTGATTAATGATTATATCCATTAAAAAAAAAAAAACAGGTTCGATGATATCAGCTCAGGCCTGGTGAAAGGCAAAGAGTAACTGAGTGTTTCCAAAAAATTAAAACCTTTTTAAGCTAAATTATTATATCCTAGACTAAAACACAACTGAATTTAGAATAGCAAAATAAAGACAGATTTTCTTTCAAACAGGTTTCAGCTGAAAAGTTTGTATTACTTTACTGCTGTAGATAACTGAAGCAGTGACAAGGATCCATGAGGTCACTGAAGGCCTGGTATACTAGCTTAATGGCTAAAGTCCTCACCTTCCACGCACAAGGATCCCATATGGATGCCTGTTCTAATTCTGGCTGCTCTACTTCGCATCCAGAACCCCACCTGTGGCCTGGGGAAAGCAGTCGAGGATGCCCAAAGCACTGGGATCCTGCACACCTGTGGGACACTCAGAAGAAACTCCTGGCTCCTGGCTTTGGATTGGTTCAGCTCTGACCACTGCGGCCACTTGGGGAGTGAACCAGCAGATGGAAAATCTTCCTCTCTCTCTCCTCCTCTCTGTATATCCAACTTTCCAATCAAAATAATCTTAAAAAAAAAAAAAAAAACTCTGGACTATTCTTGAATTGAACTATCTAAAATACTGCTGCTTTTTAATTTGACAACACTGCAAGCAATAAAAGATCCTGTGTAAGAACTAAATACTCTTGCAAGAATCACAACTGTTGAAATGTTTCACTTAGAGAAGATTCTATTATTCCAATCTATGCTTCATTTCATTACTAATTACTTTTATATCATTCAACATATAAAAAAAAACCCACCAAATTACTGGGATAAAAAGTATTGTATTTAATTCAATGCAGAGATAAATTTTAACATTTAGAGAAAACAATTACATGAACAGAAAACTTCACATTTACATTAGGAGTGAATTAAATACTTAAGTAAATATTTATATGTCAAATCAAAATTTTACTGGAAATCATGTAGACTTATAACTCAAAAGAAGCCCATATAGTTGGCATAACTAAATTATCTAAAATAACAGCAATACATCTTTTGATAGCATATCAGTTGACAGTGACTTACTTCTCCAGAACTTTCACTAATGACTTTTTGAAATATGGCTTTGGGTGAAAATTGCTGTAACAATAAAATATTTTCACGATTTTCCTGCCAAAGAACATCATAAACTATGTGACTTCAATGAAGTAATTTATTACTACAATTTATAACAAATGCTACAATCTTACTAGAAGGGAAAAGATATTTTTTATTTTCTTTTGTCAATTTTTTCATTCATTGGCTTTAAATGTCAATCACAGACCATTTCCCAGGCTCCCTGGTCTATCTTCAATAACATCAACACCACAAAAATCTGGAAAAACATGAGCTATTCTATCTGATGAACATCCTTACCATGTTGTCAGAAGACCTGTAAAACAGTGCCAACCTTTCTGAAGTCAATGGGTTAATAAAGTTGTAAGTATGTTAGTATAAACCACAGCAAAGTTGCAACAAAGATCTACCATCAAGACAGGAGCAGACTGTGAGGATTGTCAGAAAAAAAATGCCTAAAAATTAGTGCTAGTCTCACATTCCCTGCCCAAGTGCAGGCCGGCAGCATGGAGCAGCGTGCTCTCTTGTCCCCCACAGACCACAGAAGGGAAGGCAGAAACACAAACCCACTCCTCTTTCCCTTCCAATCCACTCCAACCCTGTTTGCAGACCACAAGTGTCTGTGATCCCCTCACCTTTTCAATAAACTTTAAAATGTTTTAAAAAGGAGTGTTATTTCTCTGATAAATTCCTGAGATATAGCTATTAGTACAGGATCAGACAAGCAAAATTACAGTTCTAATCGTCTAATGTTTGAGACACTAGTACTCCCCAAGATTTCCACATTGCATATGACCTGTCTCCCAAAAACTATACTTATCCTAGATTCCTTTGGCTGAGGGGAAAAAAAATTTGTGTAGTAGGAATATTAGCAAGGAAACGCAGTGGAAAACTAGCTTTATTCAGTCTCTTACAGGTAAGGATTTACAGTCATGAGGTCTGCATTCAATTCCAAGTTCTCCCACGTGTTAGCTCAAAGTTCTCAACTAGGAACAATTTCTCCTTCTACAACATTCGTCAAGGCCCAAAGATAGCTTTAATTCTGACAACTGGAATACTAGCTGCTAAAATTCAGTCATGCTCAGGACAGCCTCTCACATCAAAGGCTTATTTGTACTGAAATGGCAATGGTGCCAGGGTGATAAAAATGACCACTTGCAGCAGCTAGCATTGTCACATGTGACACAGCAAGTAAAGCTGCAGATGCAATGCTGGCATCCCATGTGAGCCCTGACTGCTCCGCTCCAATCCAGCACCCTGCCGATGGCCTGAGAGTAGTAGAAGATGACCTAAGTACTTTGGCTCCTTGTCATCCACAGAGGAAACCAGGATGAAGTTTCAGACTCCTAGCTTCAGTCGAGCCCAGCCCTGACCACTCAGCTACTGAGGAGTGAACCAGCAAAAGAAAGATCTTTCCCTATCTCATATTCTCATTTTCATTCTCTCTCTCTCTCTCTCTAGATCTCTGTAATTCTGACTTTCAAATAAATAAATCCTTTAATAAGTAAACACTGTATGAGTCCACATGTGAAGTACTTAGAGCAGCCAAGTTCATAAAAATAGAAGAGCAGTAGCTGCAGGGGTGATAGGAAATCGAACTGGCAATTTTTATAAAACAGGTAGAGTTTGATTTTGACAAGAATTTGATACCAATATTCAAGACAAATGTACAGCAGTCCTCTCTTATAACAAAACATCCACCCCAGTTGTTGACCTGGGTTCATGCCTTCTCAATTATGAAAATGTATAGTGATAGAGTACTGGGGTCTATCATATACAGATGTGGGGGAATAATGGAGCATGCATCCCTGCTTTCAGACAAAAGATAGATTCCCAATGAAACTGTTGGACACATGTAGACAATGGGATGCTGGACTGCCTGACACTGTCTGTAGCAATAATGTCAGGGTACACTTAAATAAGAGACTGATAGAATCATGATTCTGTATGAAGGACTACACTACTGTAGTAAAATGGGGAAAATCTGTCAGGGGGTGGGAGTTTGAGGGGGAATCCCAGCATATACGAAATTGTACGACATAATTCAGAATTCAAAATAAAATATATTTTAAAAAAAAATTCACCCCAGTGGATGTCTGATCGCAGACTATATAAAATCCTAAAATTTCATACTAAGCACATATCACACACTCTGGTCAAAATATTTTCAGTTTGAAATGCGACAACAAATCTAGCACAAATTTCCTGTTCCTTCACAATTTGGCAGAGATTCATTCACAGATCTCAGCACCCTCAGCACATATTTTTTCTATTCTAATTGCGTCAAGAACTCTCATCTTTTCACTTAAACAAAGCACTCCACTTGTGTTCCAGTTTCATGCTGAATCACCAGCATCACTATTCTTATGCTTTCGAACCACTACTACATAAAATAAGCTGCATAAACATAAGCACTGGCATACCAGAGCAGTTAATATGACAAGCAAAACTGTACTCGGGGACTACCAGGCAAGCAGCACAAAGGAATAATTCCCATCACAAAGGGCACACATCGTAAAATGATGTGAAAGAAACAGCATTGAACAGGTAATGCACTCAAGTTAGAATCTATGAATTATGTATTTCCAGAATTTTCTACTTAATATTGAGACTAAAACTGACCATGAATAACAGAAACCATGAATAAACTGGAGTAGCATGTGTTTAAAGCTAATTGTACACTTTAAAATGGTTAAAATAGTAAATTCTACGTGTTCAGGACAATTTTAAATAATATAATTAAGTACAACTGATTTGAACACAAAACGTTCTTCAACATACAAATGTTAAGCGTAAATACTTCAAAATAAGTCATTTATCAAATGTTTAAAACCTCCCTCTAAAAATCTAAAGTTATATGCTTAAAATACTGCAGGAAGAAAGGACAATTTTCTATCAAGTTCTCACAGCTGGTTCCAATTCTTCAATGGGTAGTATTCCCAAGCCACCACTAAATTATCTACAAGCCATTATGTCCTATTGCAAGCTGTAATTTTGTAGCACATTTCTGAGTAACAAGGGGTACAACTTAAGAGTACATTGTTAAATAACTTTCTTATTTATGTGATGGCTAAAAAAACTCAACAAAGCAAAATGTATTCTTCCAGATATCAAAATGTATATCTTTTAACAACTGTAGGCCCAGACCGATAGCTTAGCCTAGTGGCTATAGTCTTCACCTTGAATGCACCGGGATCCCATTTGGGTGCTGGTTCTAATTCCAGGAACCCCACTTCCCATCCAGCTCCCTGCTTGTGGCCTGGGAAAGCAGTCAAGGATGGCCCAAAGCCTTAGGACCCTGCACCCAAAAGAAAGACCCAGAAGAGGCTCAAGTCTCCTGGATTCAAATTGGCTCAGCTCCAGCCATTGCAGCCACTTTGGGAGCAAATCAGCAGAAGAAAGATCTTCCTCTCTGTCTCTCCTCCTCTTTGTATATCTGACTTTCCAATAAAAATGAACAAATCTCTAATAAATAAATAAATAAATATTTTTAAAAACTGCACTAAATTATCAATTAACAAAAATTTGATACCAACTATAATCGCACAACAATGGGAGGGAATGACACCATGGCATTTATGCCTATTAATACATGTGCTTCATGTGTTTTTTTAAATTTGTATTAATTTAAAAGGCAAGAAGACAGAGAGAAGAGCTTTGCAACCTGCTGGTTCACGTCTCAAATGCCAGCAACAACCAAGGCTGCACCAAGACAAATCCAGGAGCCAAGACCTCAATCCAGGTTTCCCATACAGGCAAGAGGAATCCAAAGTACTTGAGACATTTCCTGCAGTCTCCTAAGATGCACATTAGCAGAAAGTTGGAAACAGAAATGAAACCAAAACTAGAGCCCAAGCATTCCAATATAGCAAGTGGGTGTCCCAAGCAACATCTTCTCTGCTGTGCCAAATGCGCACCCCAACTTCACCACTTTCCTGCACACCCTTCAAATATCTATTTTAGTTCTCAGTCTTTGCTTCTTAAGTTTATACTTCTGGAAGCCAGACAGGACTCTGCAATTAACTTCACTTGTAACCTTCAAAAAGGTGTTTAGCTGCGTAAATAGAGCCTTAGGTTTTCCCCTTGAAGAGTTAAAGAAACTTGGTAAATCATGAGTCATAAAATTTCCTTTACACTCGCTCCCATTTGGAGCCATGGAGACCACTCTGTCACTTTAGAATTCCTCTCTGATTTCCATCATGCTCACTTCGCTTCACACCACTCATTACACACTCCTGTGACCTTCCTAAGTCACTTTTCATAAAAAACTCTCATTGGCTCTACACCACCTTTGCAGCAACCAATAACTTTCTATACCACTCATATATTTTTGCTTTACAAAGTTTTCTACAACACTCCATTCAACTACTGTCTCAACTTATACATCAGTAAAGTCTCAGCAATTTCTTATATAAATAAGAAAATTTCTTCATTAGAAGATAATAACCTCAGACGCAGTCTGATGACTCAATGGTTAAATCCTCATCTTGTAAACAACAGTATCCTGGGGGGGGGATGGGGGCGGGGCAGTTCATGTCCCATGTGCTCCACTTCCCATCAAGCTCCCTGATTATAACCTGAAAAGCAATGGATGATGTCCCAATGCCTTGGGACCTTGAACCGGCTTAGGAAAAACCACAAGCAGTTCTTGACTCCTGGCTTTGAACTGGCTCAGCTCCAGCCAACTGCAGACATTTGAGAGCTGTGAATGGGCTCAGCTCCAGTCCCTCGGACCATTTGGGGAGTGAACCAGCAGATGGAAGATCTTTCCATTTTTCTTTCTCTCTGTAAATATAACCTGCCTTTCTAATAAAAATAAATAATTTTTTTAAAAAAAGAAGATACCTCCAATGGTATACATATATAAATATATATATAATGTCTATATAATACAGCTATATTATAAAGCAATATTCTTGTCATTTACAGCAATATTTTTTCATTTACTTATTAATGTTTGTCTTTAAGAACTCATTCAGGGCCTGGCACTGTGGCCTAGCAACTAAAGTCCTCACCTTGCACATGCCGGGATCCCATTTGGGCACCAGTTCTAAACCAGGGAACCCCGCTTCCCTTCCAGATCCCTGCTTGTGGCCTTGGAAAGCAGTCAAGGATGGCCCAAAGCCTTGGGACCCTGCACCCGCATAGGAGACTTGGAAGAGTTCCTGGCTCCTGGCTTTGGGGCAGCACAGCACCAGCCATTGCATTCATTTGGGGAATTAATCATCGGATGGAAGATCTTCCTCTCTGTCTCTCCTCCTCTTTGCATATCTGACTTTGAAATGAAAATAAATAAGCCTTTAAAAAAAAAACCTCATTCATTCCCCTCACTAGGACAGTACTATCCATTCCAGGAGGGATCGAAAGGTAAGTGAGCTGAGACTGGTGCAGTAACCTAGTGGCTAAGCCCTTGCCTTGAATGCACCAAGATCCCATATGGTAACCAGTTCTAATCCCCGCAGCCCCACTTCCCATCCAGCTTCCTGCTTGTGGCCTGGGAAAGCAGTCAAGGATGGCCCAAAGCCTTGGGTCCCTGCACCCACATGGGAGACACAGAGGAGGCTCCTGGATTCAGATCAGCTCAGCTCCCTCCACTGTGGCTGCTTGGGGAGAAAATCATCAGAATGGAAGATCTTCCTGTATCCCCTCCTCTCCGTATATCTGACTTTCCAATAAAAATAAAATTAATCTTAAAAAAAAAATTGGTTGAGCTAATCAGAGACAGAAGTACCTCACAACAGCATTAAACAGCAGCAAACTGGCCTTTATAGGAACTTTTCAATATAAAATATCCTTCTCATATCTTCCTTCTCATTCCAAAGATTTGCTTTTACAACATCAAAAGAAGTGGAAAATTTCATGTTTTCCTAGGTCTTAGTTTCACCATTTCTCTTATTTCTGAAAAAGTCCCAAATCTAATCTGTCAGAGGCAGTAATATATATACCATTCTCACAACCTCACAAACTGGACCAATTATTCTCTCAGAGCCTCAAGCCACAGGGTAGACATTTGGCATAGCATTTACGATGCCACTTGCAATGCTTATATCCCATATCTGAATGCCTGTGTTCCAATCCCAGATCCCTATCAGATTCCAGATTCCTGTTAACATGGACCCTGACCAAAGCTGAAGTGAGGCAGGCCATGCCAGACCAGGTCGCAGCACCCAACCAGCACAAGCAAGACCCAAGCGGGGAGAGGACAAAGCTGGTAGGGCGATGTGGAGGGATCTCATCTGGATCACCACTGTCACTAAAGAGCATGAGCTGGGACTGGGGCAGACCAGACCGAACAGAGCTACATCACCTGTTGGCCTCATGTGAACGGACCAGGGAAAAGCCAGGCTGCATTGACTGTTCCTACCAGTGCAAGTATAAGTCAGAGTGGGTGTGGGTTGGTTGGGCTCTGCTGCAGCATCAGGTAGCAAACAGTAGTGGGGCGGGGGGGATGGGAGTTGATGCTATCAAGTCAAACTGCAGAAGAACCACCTGGAGAGTGTACAATCTAGATGTGGGGGTGGGCCCACTAGAGAAACAGTGGGCACCTCCCTCCTGCGTTGTCACTCTGTCTGGTGAGCTTGAGAACCAGGACTGGGCAGGCATGGCTAGACAGAGAGTGGTACCCATCGGCAAGTGTGTGGGCTGGAAAACAGGGCTGGTTGGGTTGAACTAGGCTTCAATGCCCATTGACTTGTATGTGAGCTGAATGGGATTTGGGACAGACTAGACAAGTCTGCTGTACATGCTGACAAGTATGGGAACTGGGGCAGAGAGTGGGCCTGGTGAGGATTATTGGGAGTCGCCCCAAGTAGGCTGCAGCTCCCTCTGGTTCACAGGACCAAGTGTGTAGTGGGCAGGATTGGGATGAGTTCCAATATCCATTGGTTTATGTAGAAGATGGGGCTGGAGGCAGAATTGACTCAGCAATTGCAACTACCAGCATATGCATAGGCTGACAGGGGCAATGAATCATGCCAGAACTGTACTGGAATACACACAAAAGAATCTAGTCTGGGATCACTTCAGACGAAATTTATTTGAGGATCTCCCACAATCAAACTGCTGGACTCACAACCCCAACCATGACAAGAACTGCAGGTTCCACAGTCTGACCGTGGAGTCCATGTGTCAAAGCTGAGCTGCCTCAGTGGTTCACAAAGAGCAGTGAACGGCATCCCAAGTGCACATGGAGAATAGAGCAGTACATTAGAGCCTGCATAGGACACCTGGTACCACAAGAGAGGACAGAACAAATTGGTCAACTACCCCAGCCAAGTGTTGGCAGTAAAATTCTGGGCAAGCAGAGACGCTAAGGTGGACTATGTCAACCAGTGTATTCTGAAGAGATTTCATCATGCTTGGAATGGCGAGATCAGCAGCAATTAGGAATTGTTTAACTATCGAAACTACTTGAGCAGGACCCTTGGAATATGGCCCGGGGATGGTTGGGAGGATGGGTGTGGCTTCTACCTTTGTCCCTTCCCTTCCTCCAGATACAGAAAGATAAAAGAGAATGTGGAAACAATGGTCTTACTTTCCTATAGCCCTTGACCCTTTGAGTCCTAATTAACTATGCAAAGATCACCAAAAATAAAAAAAAAATTAAGTCACAATTCCACTTTTACCTAGCCAAAATCTTATCCCATAATTAAATTTTCTCAAAAGTGTAACAATTAGCATGAGTTGTTTTTTTCTCAATTGTACAATCTTTCATTCAATAACCACTCAATATAATCATACTACGCAAAAAGACAAGGCAAGAAACTAGATTCTACTACAGTATTAAGAAGAAAAGATCTCGGATGTGAGGGTGATCTGGCTGCAACATCTGTCACCCCACTGATCACCAGGGTTGATTCAGCTGATCTGGCTGGCTAGGCGGGTGTCCCCTACCTCCCTCACCACTCCATGTACATCCTTCACGAAGTTGCGTGCTAAGTCAAAGAGGACGCCCATCCCTGCTAGAGGAGGCCCGGTCTTCAGTAGCTGCACTCCCTTGCTAGAACCTCCAAACAAGCTCTCAAGAAGAAACATCTCCTAATCTATCTAGTGTAGGTAGTTAAGGTAGAATAAGGAATAAAATCTAAATGGTGCAGAAGTTTCTTTTCAGAGGATTAGACAATGATGACCATTACACGACTCAGTGAATAAACAAACATACCTACATTCTATACTCAAAAACGGTGAACTTTAAGATGTATAAATTATAATCTCAATAGTTATTATAATAAAACACATAATAAAGGCAAATAATAAATCCAAAGATAGTCCAAAGAAGAGGTATTCAATTGTACCTCTGTGAGTCAGTGAAGGCTTTCATACAGAAAGTTCTCTTTTCAGAGAGAAAAAGTGAGATCCTGCACAATGACAAAGTTCTTCCTCAGTGAAGGAGACAGGACTGCCACAGACTGCACTCTGTAAGGGTCTCTGCTTACATAAACAGCCATTCGAACGGAGCTGTACCCAGGACTGGCCAGCATCCAGATGAGGCAAAGCATGTTGGAATGCATACCACAGTCACAACAAGGACTTCATACTTTGTACAGAGAGAGCACGAGGTAAGTGCAGGGCAGACAACCCTGAGAAAGACAGGTCATGATCAAGAGCAAAGCAGGCCAAAATGACTAAGCATGTGAATCTGGAATAGACCCTTGAATTTCAAGCCTGGCTCCACCGTAAATGGTAAATTATTGGGTGGCCTTGGGGAAGTCAATCAGTACTTCTAGGTGAACATCAGTTTCCTTGGCTGCCCCAAGAAGATAGTGGTACCTTGATTCCACAGAGGAACTGAGAGAACCAATTTATCTGGAGGGCTTGGAAAACTGCTGCACAAAAGGCGTAGTCACCATGCCACTAGCCACTAGCTGTCAGCATTATCATCTGAGTCTAAATGTGAGCACATGCTTTATGGTAAGTGAAATAAAAAAGGCCTACAGATATAAAACTGTGGGTTCACAATGATTTCCACAGTTACTGCAGCATCACTTTTTTATGATGGTGAAAACTAAAATAATGCCATTAATTTCTTCATTTAATCAAAAAAGCATTTAGTCCTGATATACAGCACACAAGGAAATGTGGGATGCCAAAGTGAATAGACTCCCTGATTTTAATCCAGATCAGAAGAGACAAAATTACCATCCAACAGCTGCCTGGTATATGCTATCTGAATCAACTTGGTGGTGTTTGTTTCATTTCAAATTCACAATTAGCTGCACTTTTAGCTTCTAGAACTCAGAAACAAATAGCATGAACATGCCTTCCCAAGTAAGGATCAAGGTCCACAAACTAATGGGAAAGATTTTGTTGGTACTGTTTTTAAAACTTTGTATCAGTTTGGTATCTCAAAAATATAAAATTAAGATATAAACTTTATAATCACAAAGAGGAAAGTACATAATTCTACTGAAAGGCAAATCATATCAATGTTGGCCATCATCTGTGACAGTCAAAGCACTTTCTAAAATATAACATTAAAATATTAAGAAATCTTTTCCAACAATCTCATAGGCAAATCTTGCACCTTTATATATGTAAACAGAAAGGGCAAAGGATCAAGGGAGCTGTTTGGCTTTCAAACACTGTTGTTTATATCTACTAAGCAGAAAAACTGATACATCTGGTTCGGTGGCTATTTTCAGTAACATTTAGAGAAGTACATAAAGTAATTATGTGATTTTGCTCTTCTTAGGAATACTTGGGTGGGGCCCAGTGCAGTGACCTAGCAGCTAAAGCTATCGCCTTGAATGCACTGGGATCTCATATGGGCCTTGGATTCTAATCACAGCAGTCCTGCTTCCCTTCCAGTTGGCAGCCTGGGAAAGCAGTCAAGAATGGCCCAAAGCCTTGGGATCCTGCACCTGCATTGGAGACCTAGAAGAGGTCCTGGCTCCTGTCTTCAGACTGGCTCAGCTCCAGCCATTGCAGCCACTTGGGGAGTGGATCACCAGACAGAAGAACTTCCTCTCTGACTCTCCTCCTCTCTGTATTTCTGACCTTGCAATAAAAATAAATAAAACTAAAAAAAAAAAAAAACCACTTGGGTGAGGGTGAAGTCTGGTGCTTTGGCATATCAAGCTAATCCTCTGCCTGTGGCACAAACATCCAATCTGAGTACTGGCTTATGTCTCAGCAGCTCCACTTCTGATCCAACTCCCTGCTAATGGCTAGGGAAGACAGCAGAGGATGGCCCTGCACCTGCATGGAAGACCTGGAAAAGGCTCCAGGCTCCAGGCTCCTGGCTTCAGATCACCTCAGCTCCAGCTATTGCAGCCATTTAGGAATTGAAGCAGCAGATGGAAGATGGATTGATTGATTGATTGATTGATCGATGGATCTCCTCCCCCTCTTCCCTTCTGCCAGTAATTCTGACTTTCAAGTACATAAATTAATGTGAAAGAAAGAAAGAAAGAAGAGAAGAAAGGAGAAAGGAAAGAAGAAAGAAAGAAAGAAGAGAAAGGAAGAGAAAGAAAAGAAAAGAAGAGAGAAAAGGAAAGGAAAGGAAAGAAAAGAAAAGAAAAGAAAAGAAAAGACAAACGAACAGAACACTTTGGAGCATGTGTGTTGTGGTGTAGTGGATAAAAGCCACTGCCTGCAATGCTGACATCCCACATGGGTGCCAAAAGTTGTACATGCTCTACTTCTCATTCCAGTTCTCTGCTAATGGCCTGGGAAAAGTAGTGGAAGATGATCCAAATGTTTGGGCCCTTGCTGTGGGCTGTTCACATGACACCAGGATGGCACTTCTGGCTCCTGGATTCAGCATGGCCCAGTGCTGCCCACTGCAGCCTTCCTGGAAGTAAACCAATGGATAGAAGGTCTTTCTCTCTCTCTCTCTGAGTTTAAAAAATAAATCTTCCCAATTTAGAAAGCACAAACTAAATTTCAATGAAAGGCTCAGAGGGAAGAGAGTAATCATGACCACAGTCAAGGACAGCCACTCAAATGTTCCTCTATGTCACTGTGAACTCAGTAGTGAAAGAGACAATGTGACTGCTCCCAGAGAACTTGCATTCTTGAGAGACAACCAGCCAATTAACAAAAGTGTCAGAGCCACACACCACAAAGCGACAACACGAAACCAGTGCAGTGCGTGGGGGTTATTAGAGAAGGTGTTCAGAGAAGATCATGCCTGAGCAACAATCCCAGGAAAGGGTAAACAGAAAGACTCCCTGTAGAAGCAAGCGCAGCTGTTCAAAGAAAAGCAGAAAAGTCGGCGTGGCTAGAGAATGAGACAGGGAGTGGAAAGGGATTTAGTCAGTGGGACTTGCAGAGGCCAAGTCATGTAGGACCCTAGAGGCCACAAAGGCCAGAGCTTGGATTTCTTGACAGTGTGACAGGAAAACAAAAACAGAAGGCTCAGAGCAGGGAAGTGACAAGACCTGACATATTTTTAAAACTCTGGGTTACACTGATAAGCAGAAATAAATGTTATTTGATGTTATAAATACAAATCTTAAATCATGAAGAATCTATCCTTAAAATTATTGCCATTAAAATGCATTCTGTATAGGTTTTATACAAAAAGGTTTAAGAATCTTTAAATATCTGTGTCACAATTCTGCCAAAAAGATTTTAAAACTATCCCAACAATAATCTGAGCCTCAAACTTACTTGTCTCAATCTGTACTAGACATTATTTATAAAACATTGGATTTGGGGTTGTTTTGTTTTTTTCTCCCACTATAGACAAGGAACCGTTGGGGGAACAATGGATTCTTGCCAAAATGCTTCTATTGCCCCCTAGTGCCCATTCTAAAGAATGAAGACCTTCACATAACAGCAGCTTGGAACCAGGAACAAATCACTAAATCTTGGAATAGAGCTTCTAGCATCCTCTGCTGACAAAATCTTGCAGGTGTAATTAAAGTGCTGTTTTAAACAGTATTAATTCTCCCCTGAAGAGAAAATCATTAAGCTTCTATACGCTATTTGTTTTAAGCTTTACTTCCCAGGCAGCTTCAATTAAACTAAAAGTGGGCAATAATTAAATATTGGTAATACTGATGAGAGCAATAAACAAATAGCAATTGCCAGTGGCTAATATGCCAGCCCCTGGGTTAACTGCATGTGAATCATCTCATTGTTACCAAGTCCTTGTACACTAACACAGATTTTTGTTCCACTTCTAACTCTTCAAACATTCCCTATATAGGAGGGCAAGAGACTGACTGATACAGGTGGTTGGCAAGAACCATGACTGAGAGGATGAGACACCTCAGCCCAGGAGACAGGGCAGCACAGTGGCAGCCCAAGCTTGGACTCGCCCCTGCAGAACGTGCCAGCCAGGGAGTCAGACAAAGTTCATGAAAAACAGGTGCTCTCAACTAAAAAGCCACTGCTACAGCTAGCCTTTAGTTACAGTCATAAAAATCTAACTCCCAGCTTTCTGCAGTAACAGGAACCAGAACAGCAAGGATAATAAAAATCCTCAATAATCCCAAAGTCTCCATTTAATTATGTGTTACAATCTTCTTTACCTTAAAAAGACTAAGGAATAGACATTTGGCCTGAAAGCTCAGATGCAGCTTGCAGTGCCCATGTACCACGTTTTAATGTCTAGGTCTGGAGATCTATTCTCAGTTACCGTTTTCTGCTAATGCACAACATGGGGAACATGAAGCAATGGCTCAACTAGTTGAAGCCCCTGCTACCAACACGAGACCCTGAATTGAGTTACCAATCCCCAACTCTGTACTAGGCATCTGAAGTGAACCAACAGCTTGGAAAGCTCAATTCTCTCTCACTGCCTTTCAAATAAATCAAGTAATTAAAAAAAAAAAAAAGAAGCATACACAAGAATGGTTTTAAAATACTTTTCACCTTTCTGACTCTTTGCTTCTAAATTTTTGTTACTTACAGTTCCAAGAAAAATAACAAACTTTCAAATCTATTTGAAAACACAATTTTACTACCAATGTAGATAAGTAAAAATGGAAAAGAAAATTAAAAAGCTTGTCATCAAGAGAAATTATGGTAAACATTACAATAATAAGCCAGTGACTTCCACTGTAACACTAAACACAATAAGCAACCAGTAACTGAAATAAAATGCATTAAAAAAAATCACATTCAGGTATTACAGTATATGTCTACTAATATGTATTTGGGAAATTTTCCTTCTAATTCTAGGGGCAAGTGTTTGGCACAGCACACAGGACACCACATGGGATGCCTGCATCCTAAGCTAGAGAACCTGAGCTAAGTCCTGGTTCTGCTTTCAATTTCAGCTTCCTACTAATGCACACCCTGCAATGCACAGGTTCTCTGGACCCTGTCACCCAGGTGGAAGACCTGAACTGACTCCCAGGTTTATGGCTTCACCTAGACCAGTACTGACTGCTGTGGGCATTTGGGGAGTGAACCATCAGATGGAAGGGCTCTCTCCGGCTCTCTCTCTTTTGTCTTTCTGACTGCTAAATAAGTTTAAAAAAACACACAAAGAAGAAGAAAATTTTATGATTCACCTATTTTTATTTGAAAGGCAGGGTTACAGATACAGACAGAGCTCTTCCATTTGCCGGTTCACTTCCCAAATGGCCACAACAGTTGGAGCTGCACTGGTCCAAAGTCACGATCTGGGTTCCCCATCTTGGTGCAGGGGTTCAAAAACACAGGCTAGTCTCTGCTGCTTTTCCAGGCCATTAGCTAGAAGCTGGACTGGAAGTGGAGCCACCAGGACTCGAATCAGCACCAAAACGGGATGCTGGCACCATAAGCAGAGGCTTAGCCTACTACACTTTTTGTCACATCCCCTTTGTTTTTTTAAAGATTTAGTAAAAAAATATTTTTTTCAAGATTTACTTATTTTCATTAGAAAGACAGATTTACAAAGAGGAGAGACAGAAAGACAAAGACCTTGCATTTACAAGCTCACTCCCCAGATGGCAGCAATGGCCAGAGCTGGGCCAATCTGAAACTAGGAACCAGGAGCCTCCTCCAGATCTCCCATGTGGGTGCAAGGTCTCAAGGCTTTGGGTCAACCTCTACTGCTTTCTCAGGCCACAAGCCGGGAGCTAGAGGGAAATGAAGCAGCTGGGACATGAACCAGGACTGATAGGGGATCCTGGCACATGCAAAGTGAGGATTTATCTACTAGGCTATCATGCCAGGCCCTACAATTTTTTGTTAAAAGACTGATTTCATTTACTTAAAACAGAGAGAAGGGAGAAAAAGACCTTCCACTTACTGGTTCACTCCCCAGTGGCAGTACCAGCTAGAACTGGGTCAAAACAATTCAGGAGCCAGGAATTTCAACTGGTCTTGTGAGAGCGGCAGCACCCCAAGCACTTAAGTCATCGTCAGTTGTTTTCCCAGGTACGTCAGCAGGGACTTGCTTCAGAGGCAGAGCAGCTGGGGCTCCAACCAGTACTGATTTGAAAAGCACATTGTGCCACAGCACCAGCTCTGGCATCTCCACATTGTAAAGCTATCTGCATTATCCACCATCTCTACACTAACCTGAAACACTGGTGGTATTTTAAGTTAGAAAAATAAAAGGAGAAGAACAAAAATAAAGGAATTCTCAGGACTACTTTGTCTGCCCTCTAAAAGTTGAAGAGTTAACTTAATCTATCAAGCTTTGCAATACCAATTAGTGCACACTTGTAAAACAGAGTTGTCACAAACCACTAACAGCTTTGTCTTAATTTCCATATAATTTTAGCAATATTTTCTTTTAACTACATTTATGAAAGACACGACATAACCATGAAGAAAAAAATTTGTTTCAAAAAAGAACTACTGCGCATGGACAGGCTCTGGGGTATGCCAGTCTGGGCTATATTCCACCACCCACCAGTGCTTGTGACAGCCAGAGTGTGTTTGGGACAGGCTGGGCTAGGTTTCCATTCCCACTGCGTCAGGGCATGGATTAGGTTTGGTCGGGCTGTAACACCCAATAGTAAAAACCAGATTTGCAGGTGCCCTGGCACGGTGGCCTAGCAGCTAAAGTCCTCGCCTTGCACCAGGATCCCATATGAGTGCCGGTTCTAATCCCAGTGGCTCCGGTTCCCATTCAGCTCCCTGCTTATAGCCTAGGAAAACTGGAAGAGCTCCTGGGCTCCTAGCTTCGGATAGACACAGCTCTGTCCATTGCAATCACCCGGGGAGTGAATCACTGGGTGGAAAAACTTCCTCATGTTCTGGATCTAATCTCATCCTCGTTATCTCTCTACTTTCCCCTAGCAGAAAATATTCACACACTATTCACATGACATGTCACCATTCCATCTGTACCTGCATACACTTTAGGTTTTGCTAACATGATTTCTTCATTTATTCACTGTGTTTGATTGATTTATTGTATTTGAAAGACAGTTTTCAGAGAGAGGGATAAACAAGGAGATATCGGGCCCGGTGGAGTGGCCTAGTAGCTAGGGTCCTTGCCTTGAACACGCCAGGATCCCATATGGGCGCCAGTTCCATGGAGGCTCCACTTCCCATCCAGCTCCCTCCTTGTGGCTTGGGAAGCATCAGACGGAAGATCTTCCTCTCTGTCTCTCCTCTTCTCAGTATATCTGACTTTGTAATAAAAATAAATAAATCTAAAAATAAATCTAAAAAAAAAATTTTAAAAAAAGGAGATATCTTCCATCTGCTGGTTTATTCCCTAAATGGCTATATTTTCTTCTTATTTTTTTTCACTTCTACTATTTTGGAGGTTGTATGTTTTCTTTATAAATCTTCAGGCAGTTACTCTAAAAAAAAAATTGCAACTTGCATACTGCATTTAAATTTATCTGAAGTTAACTGAATACCTAGCCTACTCCCAAACAATATAAAAACCTCAATTTATTGAGCTCTTGGAGTGCGTAGTTGATAAGTGGTATCTCTACCACCTGGAACACCCACATGAGGAATGGAGGGTTCCAGTCCCGATTCTGGCGTTTCACTAACGCCCTCTATGTAGGGCAGCATGTGGCAGCCGAAGCAGCTAGGTCCCTGACATCCACATGGGCACCTGGAATGAGTTCTTGCTTACTTTGCCCTGGCTCAGCATCCGGAGAATGAAGCAGTAGATTGGCGTTCTCTGTTTCTCTGCTTTAAAACCACTTAAAAGGAGGAGGGGAAATGAAGTCTGATTGCACTGATAGAATCTTCCACTTCATTGTAGATGATAATTACAGATGTTTGTTTTTAAATCTCCCTGAATGTATTCAATATTATTATTTACATTCAATGAATATATAGGTATAACAAAATATTTTATCCATTTCTATTTATCATATCACTTCCTTCTCTCCATTGACTATTTCCGGTTCTAAAGTTCTTTCAACAAGGGCTGTCAAAAGCTAATCCAGATTGTTTTTCACTTTTTTCTAATTTGTTCTCTTATGAGAATGATATAGTAGGAAACTGACCACTCTACAGCTTTAAAGATATTCATTCCTCCAAGGAACTCTTAAATTACCACTAAGACTTACTTCTTCTTCATCATCTCCTTCATCATCACCATCATCATCATTGTCATCTTCATCACAAAGAGGTGGAGGCAAAGGACCCAGAATATCTTGTTCCATTAGATGATCTGGCTCCCCTGCCACTTTAGGAGGCAAGGGAGGGCCAATTAACTCATCATCAGAAGAATCCGAACTGTCTTCACTTTCACTACTGCTTGTGTCCCTGAAAATACAGAAATAAACTCTTACCTCTGCTGCAACAAAGACACACCCTGGAGAAAGTACTGCTTTCGAAGGACAATCTGCCTTTCCTTTCCACAACAAATGGGTTTCTAGTGTTGTCAAGGATTACTGCGTATTTCAAAGGCTAAAACATTCCAAAGTTTAGAGGTGAGCACTACGGCACAGCAAATGAAGCTGGTGACCTATGGCACAGGCATCCCATGCAAGTTGGAAATCCAGCTGCTCTGCATCTGATCCAGCTCCCTGCTGATGGCTTGGGAAAAGCAGCAGAAAATAACCTGAGTGTTTGGGACTCTACAGTCATATAGGAGCAGTGAGGGAAGCACCTGGCTCTTGACTTCAAATTGGCCCATCTCTGGCCACTGTGGCCATTTTGTTCATTTATTGGATCCAGCACTATGGCTCAACAGCTTAATCCTCCACCTGCAAGCACTGACATCCCATATGGGCATCAGTTCATGTCCAATATGCTCTACTTCCCATCCAGCTCCCTGCTTCTTGCCTGCAAAGGTAGCAGAGCATAATCCAAGTCCCTGGAACCCTGCACCAGGAGGCAAGCTCCTGGCTCCTGGCTTTGGATCAGCTCAGCTCTGACCACTGTGGCCATTTGAGGAATGAGCCAGTAATATTTCTCTCAGTCTCTCCTATCTAGAAATCTGCCTTTCCAATAAAAATAAATAAACCCTTTAAAAATTTTTATTTACTTATTCAAAAGATCAATTGAGAGAGAAGGAAAGACAAAGAGAAAGGGAGAGAAGAGAGTGAGAAACATCTGCCACCCATTGGCTTACTCAGCTGGCTGCATCAGCTAGCACTGGACCAGGCTAAATTCAGAAGCCAGGAGTTTTATTCTACTCTGACATTTTTGGCTGCAAAGAACCAAAACAAATGATAGTGAAACATTTGTTTAAAGATACTTTCATTCTGAATGAATATTTTATTTAGATTTTTTATTTATTTATTTTAAAAGTTACTAAGAGACAAAGATGTCTTCCATTTACTAGTTAATTTTCCAAATGGTTACATTGCCGAGGGCTGCACCAGGCTAAAGCCAGGAGCCATCAGCTTCTCCCAAGTCTCCCATATAGTACAAGCACTTGGGCCATCTTTCACTGCCCTCCCAGGTGCATCAACAGGGAGCTAGGTAAGAAGTAGAGCAGCCGGCTCTCTTTCTTCTGCAGCCCTTCCCCACTTCTCTCTCTCTCTTTGTTTCTCACCACCTATGCTCATTCCTGCCCCACTGGAATAAAATCTCCTAACATTATTAAAAAAAAAAAAAAAAGGAAAGTAGCCAGGTCTTGAGTCAGCACCTATATGGGTTGCTGCCTGTGTAGTTGATTTAATCTATTATGCTACAATACCAGCCCCTCATTTTCTTTTCTAAAATCAATTTCCATGAAGAACATTACCCAAAAAGCTTTGTAAAAACTTGGGGGAAATGGACAAGACATAAATGTCTAAATCAACATGAGAAAATGTGCAAAGCTGTGCAAATCTCTCTTATTTTACATGGTTATATCCTACCAGAAACAAATATTGACTTAAACATTATCTAGAATATTTTTTGAAACTCAACCCATTAAATGACAAGTTATTTTCATGTCCTAGGAATACACACTGCCTAAAATAGGAATAAAACCACACAACCTTTTAATATCAAGAATTTTGACTCGGGCCTGGTACCATGGCCTACTGGCTAAAGTCCTTGCCTTGAATGCACTGGGATTCCATATGGGCACCAGTTCTAATCCCGGCAGCTCCACTTCACATCCAGCCCCCTGCTTATGGCCGGGGAAAGCAGTCAAGGACAGCCCAGAGCCTTGGGACTCTGCACCCTTGTGGGCGACCCGGAAAGAAGTTCCTGGCTCCTGGCTTCAGATCAGCGTAGCAGCAGCCGTTGTGGCCACTTGGGGAGTAATTCATCATATGGAAGACCTTCCTCTCTGCCTCTCCTCCTCTCTGTATATCTGACTTTTTAAATAAAAATAAATAAACCTTTTTAAAAAATAAAGAAAAAAGAATTTTGACGGCATAGTGCTAGGAATATCTAGAAAATTATACTGCAACAAAAACTTTCAAAGAAAATCTGGTGGGGCCAGCATCATGTCACACTTGGTGAAGCCTTCACTTGTGGTGCCAATAACCCATATCGGTGTTGGTTTGAGTCTCATGTGCCCCACTTTAGACTCAGCTGCCTCATAATGTGCCTGGGAAAGCAGAGGAGGCTAGCCCAAGTCCTTGGGCCCTTCACCCACATGGGAGATCAAGAAGAGGCCCCAAATTCCTGGCTTTGGACCAGCCCACCTCAGGCTGTTGCAGCTATCTGGGAGTGAACCAGCAGACTCAAGATGTCTGTCTCTACACTCTCTGTAAGCCTGCCTTTCAAAAATAAATAAATAAACAAATCTTTCTGGAAAAACAAGCAAACAAAAAACAGTACCTGGAAGATGCTTTTGAGCAATCTCTAACTGCATTTGAACTTGAAGATGTTGGTTCAGTATCTTCATTTTGTCTTCTTAATTCTTTCTCTCTGTTCATTTCTTCCTCTTTTTCTCTTGCTTCTGAAAAGATAAAAGAAAAATTTCCAACACTTAGAATTCAGAACTTGTTAGTATTAGAAATGCTGAAAATTAACCATCAGAAAGATATTAACATACAGTGCCACCAATAGCAGCAAAGAGCTACTAACCAGCAGCCAAGCCGTTGTGAAAGAACATTGCAGTATCACAAAGGTTAAACACAAAATGACCATCTGATCCAGCAATCCTTTTCCTGGGTATGTGTCCAAAAAAACCACAAGCAAGGTTTCAAAGACATCTTTGCACACTCATGTTTAAAACAGCACTATTACGATGGCTAAAACATGCAAGACATCAAAGTGTCCATCTATAGACAAATGAGTATGGGAAGGGTGATACAGCCATATGATGCAATACCAATACCATCCTAAAGAGGAAGAAATTCTGCTATATGCTATAACTTGGCCCAACTTCAAGGACACCAAACTAAATGACAGTTATCACATGCAGTAACTGAAAATGGTCAGAGACAAAGTAGAATAACAATAATGAGAGTCGTCTTAAGTGAGTATAGAGCTTAGTTGTTTTTTTGTTTTGTTTTGTTTGTTTTTATAAAACCAGTACATAGCATGCCAGTATCCTATATAGATGCTGGTTTGCATTCCAGTTATTCCACCTCCAATCCAGTTTTCTGCTAATATAACTGGGAAAGCATAGGAAGATGGCTCAAGTACTTGAACCGGGCTCCTGCTTTGTCCTGGCCCAGCCCTGGCTGCTGCAGCCATTTGGAGAGTGAATCCTAGGATGCAGGATCAATCTAACTCTATCTCTGTCTCATCTTCTCTGCCTGTAACTATAATAGAAAATAAAGAGGAGTCAGCTCCCTGGCAAACAGGCTAAGACTCCATCTGTGGCGTTGGTATCCCACAAGGTTACCAGTTCAGCTGCTCCACTTCTAT
The DNA here is from genome assembly GCF_017591425.1 of Ochotona curzoniae. Taxonomy (NCBI): domain Eukaryota; kingdom Metazoa; phylum Chordata; class Mammalia; order Lagomorpha; family Ochotonidae; genus Ochotona; species Ochotona curzoniae. The sequence continues at coordinate 16,963,046 of NW_024465582.1, read as the reverse complement.
TCCAGCTCCCTGCTTATGGCCTAAGAAAATAGCAGAACAAGGCACAAATCCTTGGGCCTCTGCACCTATGTAAGAGACCTGGAAGAAGCTCCTGGCTCTTGACTTTGGATTACCCCAGCTCTGGCTGTGGTGGTCATTTGGGGAATGAACCAGCACATGGAAGATCTCTTCCTTTGTTTCTCCTTCTCTCTATAACTTTGCCTTTCAAAGAAAAATTAAGCAAATTTTTAGAGACATATATATATATAATATTATATATATATAATATATATATAATATATATATATATAATAAAGGTTAACTATTAACAGACATACTAAGCAAAATCAGCCAGAGTGAATAATATGTGAATTATGATGGGGTCTGAATGGTTGCATGACAAGCTAATCCCTTTACCTACACAGCCATCTGCAATGCTGGAGCGATCCAGCTCGCTACTGATGGTCTGGGAAAGTAGCAGAGGATGGCTCAAGGCCTTGGGACCCTGCACCCAGGAGCAGCTCTAAGAGACACAGAAGAATTTCCTACATCCTGGGTCTGGAATGGTTCAGCTCTGGCCATTGCACCCATTTAGGGAGTAAATCAATGGATGGAAGATCTGTCTCTACCTCTCGCTGTACTCTTACTAAAAGTAAAATAAGTAAATCTTTAATATTTACATAAACTATGAAGAGACAATGTAAAGTCAGGTCACATGTAAAAATGAAACATTCAAAGATAAGATTTTAAGTAATTCATTTTTAATTTTTAATGCTTTCAAGCCTAAATCCAATACTCTATTTTTCATAATTCCTGAATTTTCTACACTGGCTTTTTAGTAAGAGATCACAGAGTTGTTAACTTTGGAAAAACTATAATTACCAATTTTTTAATAAATTTTTTCCATTGATAATATCAAACCACTGAGAAGAGGCCATAAGGAGTGAAATTCTAGGAATAGCTTCTCAATTGCCACAGTCCTCAATATTCAGAAATAATCTATAACATCTTCTTCCTTCATTAAAATATGAAACATAATACACTGAAAATTAAGTAGTCCCAGAAGACATTTACCAATTGGAATGGGTCTTTCTGTTGCTAAGAAGCTGAGGATGAGCTGTGAGGAAGTGGGACATGTCTTTAACATCAAACACACAGATAGACCCTTTAGGAAGAGCTAAGTAAGGCATCAATCTGCAGCTGCAGCTCCTATTGGTCAGTCTATGCTCCCCAATGGGCTGCAGCGGGTCAGCAGCAACAGCACTGTACTGATTAGAGGTTGGACGAAGTCAGAGATGCAGTGTTCAGATTAAAGACAGCCTGCGCAGCTCCAACCTCACTCGGCTTTTTCAGTGTATCCTCTACATCCTCTCGAGGGAGAGTGGAGGGCATTGAACCTGAGGGATAAGCTTCTCCCTCAGGTGTCAGGGCCATTTCTGTTCTTAATCAGGAAAGGATACTGAAGCAGATGTTATTAGCAGACTATTTCACTGGTGTTCTCTTCGTATTTCTCGCTAGGAAAATGACAATTTCCAGAGGCAGCACTGTGGTGGAGCAGAATAAGCTGGCACCTATGACACCAGCCTCCCATCTGGAACATCAGCTCACGAACCAGATGTTCTGCTTCTGATCGAGTTTCCTGATAATGCACTTGGGAAATCATCACAAGATGGCCCAAGTACTTGAATCGCTGCCACCCACATGGGAAAGCCAGATGATGTTCTGGGCTCCAGGTTTTGGCCTGAATCAACCCTCACCATTGCGGCCATTTGAGGAATGAAACAACAGATGAAGATCTCTCTCTTTTCTATCACTCTGCCTTCCAAAACAAATCTTAAACAAAATCCTTATTGCTAAGGCAAAACAGTCCCCCTTCTGGCTATGGTCATCTGCACATAATTAAATTTCTGGCTAACCTGGGAACAGTTTAGGACAAGTCAATACCCTGCACCAGGCACAGCAAAAGAATGGGAAACACAAAAGTTCACATCCTTCACATCAGGACCCAGGGAAGGACTTCATTCTACAATTGTCTTCTGAGAAACATTTTCTTATTGGAACTACTTTTAATTTTGCAATTTTCATAACTTTAACCAAAGTAACCAAAGGTATCTTATCCAAAGTCTTTAACAAAAAATAAGAGCAGATACTATGGACATGTGGCCACGTATATAGGACTAGTCTAAGCACTTCTTGGAGCTGGTGTTGTGTTTTACAACACAGCAAGTAAAGCTGCCATGTGCAAGCCAACATCCCATATAGGAGCCAATTCCAACCCAGCTCCCCACTGATGGCTTGACACTAGCAGTGGGAAATGGCCCAAGTGCTTGTGCCCCTGCTATGCACATGTGGGAGATCTACAAGTTCCTGGGCCTGGCCAAACCCTGGTGGCCATCTAAGGAGTAAAGCAGTGGATGAAAATCAATCAATCACTCTCTCTCTCATTTTCACATAAATAACAGAATGACAGAGAAGTACTTTTTTAATTTTCAAAGCTATCTTAGTAGATAATATTATCCCTCTATACCAATGTCCTCAGGAATTCAAGACATAAAGATAACTTGTGCAATAAACAGTAGTATTTAGTTAGCACAGCAGCAGACTGGGGTCTGTATCCACAACTGGATCCTTACTTTATGTGATCTGATCTACTAGGCTATAAAATTACCAACAAATCTGCCGCTCCTGAACGCTAGTAAAGTGCAGGCTCTAACTGTGTGCTTATATCTCAGACTACACTGAAACTGTGATCTTCCCCGACTGAAACTGCGATCTTCCCCGTCTGGTTTTCCTTACAAGTAGTAAATACTACAAAGTATCTGCCCCATGCTAGTTAAGCACCTACCTTTTAATTTAATATTTTAATGCTACCAAAGATTCAATATTTTCTATTCACAGATGTTCTCATTGCTAATTAATGCTTCATGAAAGAAAAAAAGAAAGGCATTTTAGAAAAAAGAAATTTATTTTTCTCATTGCAGACTATGAATACAAATTCAATGGACTAAAATCTCTGAGATGTTACTCATTATTACCCAATGTGGATGAAGGAACACTGTAAAAATTTATCTGTCCTTAAGAAAAGCAACTTAAGTCATGCCCTAACAGCTTTTGTTCTTCCAATAAACTTATTTTACAATATTAACTTCGCTTTTATACTTCCAGACTGATACATTTTAGACAACCCATATTTGCAAAAGCACTTCATTTGTATGTAAATTTGTCCAGTTAGCAATACTATCAAAACTGCCACATCCCATGAGGGCTAATCACACAAAGAACAGAGTCAGAGGCAGGTAGCTGCATGCTGAAAACTACAGCAATCACTTAACCAGGACAAAAATGAAAATCAAAATTAAAATTAAGCAGAGAGTTAGAGTTACCAGATATAAAAAAATAATTTTTTCCTAGTGATATTCTTTTCACCCATAGGAATAAAATACTACTGTTTCATTTATTTTAATTTCTAACAATTCACTGGCCCATCAATTTTACATAACTTTAGACCTGCTTAATGACAAACAGTATTGAAGCAAAATATTAGATGGGAACTTATCTGTATTAATCATATTTCTTCACTAAATACTTCAGTTTGGGGCCCAGCATAGTAACCTAGAGGCAAAAGTCCTCACCTTGAACGTGCCCAGATCCCATGTAGGAGCCAGTTCTAATCTCAGCACCTCCACTTCCCACCCAGCTCACTGCTTGTGGCTTGGGAAAGCAGTCGAGGAAGGTCCAAAGCCTTGGGACCCTGGACTCACATGGGAGACCCAGAAGTAGTTCCTGGCTCCTGGCTTCGGATTGGCTCAGCTCCGGCCGTGCAGTCACTTGGGGGATCTTCCTCTCTGTCTCTCCTCTCCGTATATCTGACTTTCCAATAAAAATTAAATAAATCTTTTTTAAAAAATTTAAGTTTCTAATTACCACATAGTAAGCTCTTTGCTAGACATATAAAAATGAAAAACAATTTTCTATCCTCAAGAAGTGATCATTAAATTAATAATAATTCTTAAACTGTTATCGAAGCACAGGAAAAAACAACTGCGCCCAAACAAAAGCTGAATTGCTAAAAATATATGAGCTATGCCTGGCTGAATGAGGAAGAATTAAAGAAAATGCTTCAAGTGAAAAAAAGGGGTTTCTAATTTTTGTGTATTTATTTTCATCTTATAAAGCCAGAGTGACAGACAAGCACCCAATAATTCACTGCCACAATGCCTTCAACAACCAGGGCTGAACCGGTAAAAGGCAGCAGACTGGAGCTCAGTCCAGATGCCCCACTGGTAGCAGGGAGCCACACCGTGCCAGCATCTACTGCTCCTACAGTGCGCATTACCTGCAACTTGAACCCGGTCTCTCCAAAAGAGGATGTGATGATTTAACTGCCACCCCATAAAGCTTTGTGCCAATGAACACCCTGGAAGGAACCTACTGAGATGAAGACTCAAGTGCTGAGGCTCCTGCCGCCCATGCACTCTGAGTTCGGGATTCATGGCCGCAGTCTGGCCTACGACCAGCTGTGTGCAGAGAGAACTAGTAGACACAAGTTCTGTCTTTGTCTTTGTGCTTCAAAAAAAAATGAAACATTCTTTTAAAAATTTTTAAACTCATCAAATTTAAGCAAAAAGATTTTTCAGAATAATTATTTTGTCCATCTTACAAATCCTACCTTGTGAGCCTGGCGGCGTGGCCTAGTGGCTAAAGTACTTAACTTGAACGCACCAGGATCCCATATGGACGCCGGTTCTAATCCTGGCAGCTCCACTTCCCATCCAGCTCCCCGCTTGTGGCTTGGGAAAGCAGTCAGGGACGGCCCAAAGCCTTGGGACCCTGCACCCATGTGGGAAACCAGGAAGAAGTTCCTGGTTCCTGGCTTCAGATTGGCGCAGCACCAGCCCTTGCGCTCACTTGGGGAATGAATCATCGGATGGAAGATCTTCCTCTCTGTCTCTCCTCCTCTCTGTATATCTGACTTGGTAATAAAAAATAAATAAATCGGGCCCGGCGCGGTGGCGCAAGTAGTTAAAGGTCCTCGCCTTGCACGCCCGGGATCCCATATGGGCGCCGGTTCTAATCCCGGCAGCCCCGCTTCCCTTCCAGCTCCCTGCCTGTGGCCTGGGAAAGCAGTCGAGGACAGCCCAAAGCTTTGGGACCCTGCACCCGCGTGGGAGACCCAGAAGAGGCTCCTGGCTTCGGATCAGCATAGTATCGGCCCGTTGCGCTCACTTGGGGAGTGAATCATCGGACGGAAGATCTTCCTCTCTGTCTCTCCTCTCTGTATATCCGCCTTTCCAATGAAAAAATAATAAAAATAAATCTTTAAAAAAAAAGATAAATAAATAAATAAATCTTTAAAAAGAAAAAAAACAAATCCTACCTTGCATCATTTATTTTCCAATTATATACTAGGGAAAGTTCATAATCCCTCCAAAGCACACAATCTCCCCACCCGCTTATCTCCTCATAACAATGCTAAAAGAGGGTCTACATCTTTAACATGTCATAGATATTCCTCAAGCTTCGATGAGGCATTCAAGATCATACTGCAGATTTTACTGAGATCTTATAAAACTTGACCATTTTTATTAGAATAATAGCAATCAAAACAGTTCATACACAAACTAGTTATGAGAAAGGTCCAGGTCTGACGGGGGTGTACTAAGTTGAGCCACTGCTTGGGCTGGGCTGTCTGTAACCCACATCAGGTTGCCTGTGAATCAATCCCAACTACTCCACTTCTGATTTAGCTTCCTGCTAATCTGCATGGGGGCATGAGATGATGGCATAAGTACTTGGCTTCCTGCCAACCACATGGCACACTTGGACAGAATTCCTGGTCCGTCTTTGGCCTGGCATAGCCCAGGTTGTTAACAGCATTTTCAGAGTAACCAACAAGAGGCAGTTCATCCGTTCGTTCTCTCTCTCTCTCTTTCTCCCTCCATCCCTCTCCCACTGTCAGTCTCCAAAGTAAATTAATAAACCTTAAGAAAAAAAAAGTCAGAGTTGGGGCAAGAATTTGGCATAACAGCTAAGACATAGCTTGGAAGGCCTGCATCCCAATATCAGAGTACATGGGTTTAAGAACTGGGTATACTTCCAATTCTAAACTCCTGAAAATGCACAACTAGAAGACAATCACTCAAGAACTTGCATCTTTGTCACCCACATGAAAAAACTAAACCTAGTTCCTACTACCTTTGACCTCCCCCCATTCCAGCTGTATTGTGGCTGAAAGATCAAATTCATGTAATCTTTTTTAAGTCAGTCTTTTTTCTTTTAAGGTTAATTTTCACCAGAAAGTCTCTTCTACAGAGAGGACAGAGAAGATCTTTCATCCAATGATTCATTCCCCAAGTGGCTGCAACGGCAGGAGTTGAGCCAATCTGAAGACAGGAGCCTGGAGATTTCCCAGGTCTCCCACGCTGATGCAGGGTCTCAAGGCTTTGGGCTGTCCTCGACTGCTTTCCCACAAGAGCAGAGAGCTGGATGGGAAGTGGAGTGGCCAGAATTAGAACTGGTGCCCATATAGGATCCAGGTGTGTACAAGGGGAGGACTTTTGCCACTAGGGCCCTAAGTCAGTCTTACTTTCCTCTACCATATGAATGCGCAAGGAAAGACTCCAATATCAAGATAACACCGATATTAAGACTCATTGGAATACCTGAGTTCAATTCCCTGTCCTTGCTTCTTACAAACACAGACCCTAAGGAGCAGAAATGGGTCAAGTACATCACTTTCTATCACCTTTAGGCAAGTCTTGGAATGAGTTCTTGGCTCCTATCTTCAGCTCAAGCTGAGCTCTAGCAACTGCAGGTTTCTGGGGAGTGAATAGAGTGCTCTTTAGCTCTCAAAATATAAAGTAAAGTAAAAGTAATAATCTTTCAAAACAAGTCAAATGGTTTATCAACTTATTGCTACAGTCTGAATTGCCACATTCAGGATGCATACATAAAAAATCCTCTTGGGGCTAGCATGGTGGCGTGGTAGCCTAATCCTCTATGGTGTCTCCCCCCTTATATGTGCCAATTCCAGTCCCATCAGAGGGTGGCCCAAGTCTTGGGACCCTGCACCCACGAGGGAGACCCACGAGAAGCACCTGGATCCTGGCTTTGGACCAGTCTACCTCAGGCCATTGCAGCCATTTGAGGGAGTGAACTAACAAATGGAAGATCGTAATATCTACCTATCTTTCTCATATATATAAACAATGACACTATTCATTTTATATGACATGCTTAAATAAATACATTTACACTCCATATAAGGATTCACTAAAAGGCTTATGAATACTGAAAAACGTGTGTATATATGTATTGTGCGAGGATATTGCTTCAATTCTAATATATGTGCTGCTGAAGCAAGCATGTGCAAGGACATTAAAATAGCTTAGTGTGTACATATAATAATGTTATCAAAGAATATATTTGTTGGGCCCGGCACGGTGGCCTAGGGGTTTAAGTTCTCTCCTTGAACGCACTGGGATCCCATATGGGCGCTGGTTCTAATCCCAACAGCCCTGCTCCCCAGCTCCCCACTTGTGGCCTGGGAAGAGCTCCTGGGAGACCCAAGAGAAGCTCCTGGCTCCTGGCTTCGAATCAGCTCAGCTCCTGCCATTGCAGCCACTTGGGGAATAAATCAACGGACAGAAAATCTTCCTGTCTCTCTTCCACTCTGTATATCTGACTCTCCAATAAAAAAAAAAAAATTTAAATTAAAAATTCTTCCTGTGCCCTGCACAGTAGCTTAGTGCTAAGTCCTTGTCTTGCATGTATCAAGCTCCAATATGGGCATGTCCCAGCTGTTCCACTTCCCTTCCAGCTCCCTGCTTGTGGCCTAGGAAAGCAGTTGAGGATGGCCCAAAATCTTGGGACCCTGCACCCACGTGGGAGACCAGGAAGAATCTCCTGGCTGCAGACTGGCTCAGTTCTGACTGCTGTAGCCACCCCGAGGCCAGCACCAAGACATAGCATGTAAAGCCACCATCTGCAATGCCAACATGTCACACGGGGCCAGTCCCAGCTATTCCATTTCCAGGCCAGCTCCCTGCTAATGCACCTAGGAAAGCAGACTAAGATGGCCCAAGTGTGTGAGCTCCTGCACCCAAGTGGAAGACCCAGAAAAGCTTCCTGGCTCCTAGCTTTGGAGGGGCCCAACTCTGGTTGTCGAAGTCCCCTGGGGAAGGAATCAACAGAGAGAAGATTTTAATCTTTCTCACTCTCTATAACTCTATATTTCAAATACATTAATAAATCTAAGAAAAAACAAAACTGTTTTAATGAAAAAATATTCTTAAAAAGATCAGAATAATTTCCTGTCAAAGTCACTGCCTAAACAGTACATATTACTGCTATACAATTTACAATTTTAAAATAAAAAATAGTAAGAACCATAATAATAATTTAACTAAAAGTTTTCCCAAGAGTGCTGTCAGTGCAATTTCCAGCCCCTTTTACTCTATCAAGTTACACCGATTCTTTTTCTAATACAAGAATGATCCATGCTGTGGTATAGAGGGCTAGGCTTCCACCTGTGGTGCCAAAATTCCATGTGAGGTACCAGTTCAAGTCCCAGCTACTCCATTTCTGATCCAGTTTCCTGCTGATGGCCAGGAAAGGCAACAGAGAATGGTCAAAACCTTGGGCCCTTGAGTCCACGTGGGAAATCTGAAAGAACCTGGTTTTAAACTGACTCAGTCCCAGCCATTGCAGTTATCTGAAAAGTGAACCAGCAGGTAGAATCCCTCATTCTCTGTCTCTCCGCTCTGTAACTCTGCCTTTCAAATAAAAATAAAATAAAATAAATCTGGCACCAGCGTGGTGGTGCAGCATGATAATACTCTGCCTGTGGCACTGGCATCCCATGTTCTGTTGCTCCACTTCCCATCCAGCTCCTTACTGGCCTGGCAGAGCAGCAGAGAATGATCCAAGTCCTTGGGACGCTGCACCAATGTGGAACACCCAAAAAAAGCTCCTGAATTCTGCGTTCGGATCAGCTTAGCTCCAGCTATTATGTCTATTTGGGAAGTGAATCAGTGGATGGAAGATTTCTCTCATTCTGTTTCTCCTTCTCTCTATAACTCTGTCTTTCAGACAAAAACAAATAAATAAATAAACCTTTAATAAAAATAATAAATAAATATTTTAAAAAGAAAGCTCTGGGACCCGATGCTATAGCCTAGTGGCTAAAGTCCTTGCATTGTATGCACCAGGATTCCAAGTGGGTGCCGGTTCATATCCCAGCTGCTTAAAAAAAAAAAAGAAAGAAAAGAGTTCTGAATCAGATTCATATAAAGCAAGAGTAAATCTCTGTGGATGCCCCGGGGGCAGCACCGAGAACTGTCAACCATCTACTACACAAGCCATCTGGAATGAAAGCTTAGGGCTGACACAACTCGTTAAAGCAGGGATTCAAGAGCAGCAGCCACAGTCAGTGTCCCAATCTCTACACTGTCTGGGTCATATTCAGTGGTGTGCACAGCTCTGAGAGCCACCGCTGGCCCAGCCTTCCAAATACTGGTTCCGCTGTAAGCAGGAAAAGAAAAAAACGAAACGAGAGTCAGATCAAGGTGAGGAGAGGTAACGAACTGCTATTCTGATTCCAATCAACGTGAATGCTTGTTAGTTCACAGAACACACGTTAAACAATTTCAGTACTGACGTCAGTACTCTAATCCTATTTAGTTGCTACTTCTAATATATATTTTAAATGTCTTCAAGTTCTGCTTCCAAAGGAACCAGCACATACGGTCTTTCAACAATACTGAAATGCTTTTTAACTTTTTTAAATTGTCAACTGACTGACATAAAGTACATACAGTGTTAAAACCAATCATAAAATAAGTGTGAAGACCTTACCCAGTGTTTTGCGACTTCTTTCCACTGCTGTTCTTCGAGTTTGCTCAAACATTGCTTCCAAGTCAAATGTGCGAGCTTTTTTACCTAAAATAGGAGGAAGTGGCAAACTGATTATCTTGCAATAACCTGGCCAAACTTCAAATACTCAATATTTACTGATTTTGAGCAATAACCACTTCATCTAATTTACAGTTAAGTTGCAATGTAATCATAAGGTCAAAAAACAGGCTGGTATCATTGCATATGATACAAAGTGTCACCAATATCCCATACAAACACCAGTTCAAGTCCCGGAAGCTCCACTTCTGATCCAGCTCCCTGCTGGTGGACTGGGAAGGTAACGGCCGGGGGTCAGAGTCCATGGGCCCCTGCACTTATGTGGGAAACCCAGAGGAAGCTCCCAATTCCTGGCTTCGAACCAGTCCAGCACCAATTGTTGCAGCCATTTGGAGAGTGAACCAGAAGATGGAAAATTTCTCTCTCCTCCTCTCTAAAACTACCTTTCCAATAAAAAAAAATAAACCTTTAAAAAAAAAAGTTCAAACAACTGAGATCACAAAGAATAGTTAATGAAATCTCATCACTAAGTACGATAACCAGCCCAATTTCCCCACCTCTTTTAATTTACTGAAATTCACAGCCCTCCAAAAAACGCTGCTGGGCCCAGTGCCATAGCTTAGTGGCTAAGTCCTTAGCTTCATCCACCGGGATCCCATATGGGAGCCAGTTAGTGTCCTGGCTGTTCCATTTCCCTTCCAGCTCCCTGCTTATGGCCTAAGAAAGTAGTCAAGGACAGCCCAAAGCCTTGGGACCCTGAACCCACAGGGGAACCCAAAAGCCCCTGGTTCCTGGCTTTGGATCAGCTCAACTCCGGCCACTGCGGCCACTTGGGGAAAGAATCAGCGGACAGAAGATCTTTCTGTCTCTTCTTCTAACTGGTAAATCTTTCTAATAAAAGTAAATAAATCTTTAAAAAAAAAAAACAACAACAACACTGGCGTGACAGCAAGAATGAAGAACATCCATACCTTAATCCTTGGGACCTGTGAAGCTTCACAGAGCCTGAGGACTGGGGACACTACAGTAGGCTTGAAGACGAAAGGACGACCTTCAAGAGCCAAACTTAAAGGAGCTAACAGACAGCCTGAGCCGCGGGGAGCAGAGAGCACAGGCCTGCTGAGGAGCCCACCATGACTGCACTGCCCCTCCTGCCTCCAACTAACCCCTTCACGGCAGCCCTGACACCCGAAGCAAGCGAATCAACGGAGCTCACCTGGATCTGAGACAATTAATCTGCCGTGTTTTCAGTTGCTAAAATTTGTGTTTATTATAGCAGCCACAAAACATAACAAAATGATACTAAAACCTTCACAATATTATCTTAATCATAATGAACCAAACACTAAATGTATGAATTAAAGCAACAGAACTGGGCCTGAGAGTAGGTTCTGGTACAGTGGTTAGGACATCACCTGCGACACCTGCATCCCATTAGAGGCTCAGGTGCCAGCTCCTCCCTTCCTGTTCTTTTTTGTAAAGATTCTTTTTGTTTATCTGAAAGTCAAAGTTACAGAGAAGCAGAGTTACCTTCCATCTGCTGGCTCACTCCCCAAAGGGTCACAAATGGTCGGCGCTATGCCAGGCAGAATCCAGGAACTAGCAGCTTCAAGGTCTCCCATGAGCACAGGGACCCCATCACTTGGGGTATCTCCTGCCGCTTTCTCAGGCTCATTAGAAAAAAACTGGGCAAGTGGGGCAGCCAGGACTAGAACCCAGTGGCCTCAGAGCAGGTGGCTACCAGTGAGTCAGGCAACTATTTAACTCACTTTGCCACAGGCCAGCCCTCTTCCTCCTATTCTAAGTCCTGCTATCATGCCACTCCAAGAAGCAGCAGGAGGTAGCTCGGATAGTTGGGTTCCTATCACTCAAGCGGGAGAACAGACTGAGTTTCAGACTAGCAACTGTAAGCATATGGGATATGAAACAAGAGAATGGAAGATATCTCTTTCTACATCTCTCAAAAAAATATGTAAAAAGCAAAGAACTAAGCTTGATTTCCAGCGTCCTGTTAATGGGCTGGAAAGGTAGCCAAGGACAGCCCAAGTCTTTGCGACCCTGCACCCACGTGAGAGACCCACAGGAAGCTCCTGACTCCTGGTTTTCAATCAGTTCAGGTCCAGCCATTGTGGCCATCTGGGGGAGTGAACCCAGAAAATGAGTGGATGGAGGATCATTCTGTCTCTCCTCTCTAAAAATCTGCCTTTCCAATAACAAATGAGATTTAAAAAATGCTACTCTTACAGACTAATGAGTTTGGAATAAAACCTGTCAATCACCAATGGTTGTGAATATTGAGAAGCTTTGATATACACACACTAAAAATTTCTGTAACTTTTTGATGTATATATTTCTAAATACATCCAAGAAATCTGACAATAAACAGAAAAATCTCTGGGTAAAATATGAAAGCTATTCAGGGGAGAGTGATCTAGCCCAGCAGCTGACACTCCACCTTCTTGTCAAGTGATTGGATTCTTGCTGCCAGCACGGGGGACCTGGAGTGTCCAGCTTCCAGTGTCAGCTCTGACCCAGGCCCAGGAGTTAAAAACCAACAGATGACAGCAGTTTGTCTTTCAAGTAAAGTTCTCCATAAAACTCTCCAATCTAGATTCGCTGACGAAAGTTCAAATTACAAACCATATTGGAAAAAGTTAAAAATATTACAACACCTCTCTGTGAAGTCTACTATTCAGCCTCTAGAAAGTTATTTAATAGTACGGGAAAAGCCTCAAAACACTGTGCTTACGAATAATGTAAATTTACCCATGCAATACTAATATTCTCAATATATGAAAGTCTGAAAATTTAAATTCCTAAAGGTGTATTTATTTATTGAAAAGCACAAAGACAGTGAAAGGAAAAAAGACCTTCCATTCATGGCTGACTCCCCAAATGGCCAGCAGAGCCAGACCTGGGCTAACCTTGAGTCAGGAGCTCCATTCTGGCCTCCCCCGTGGGTATCAGGAGCCAAGCACTTAGGGCATCTTCTCTGCCTTCCCTGACACATTAGCAAGAAGCTGGATGAGGAGCAGAGCAGCCAGGAATCAGCATTCATCACAAGCTGTTGTTTAACCTGCTGCACAATAATGCCATTCCCACAAACTGCATTTTAAGTCTTCACTTACAGGTCATGAAATTGAGTCATTTTACTTTCAATGTTTTTGACGGGCCCGACACAGTAGCCTAGTGGCTAAAGTCCTCATGTAGAATGCACTGGAATCCCATGTGGGCTCCAGTTCTAATCCCAGCAGCCCATTTCCCATCCAGTTCCCTCCTTGTGCACTGGAAAAGCAATCAAGGGCAGCCCAAACCGTCGGAGCCCTGTACCCACATGGGAGACCTGGAGGAAGTTCCTGGCTTCGGATCAGCATAGCACTGGCCATTGTGGTCACTTGGGGAGTGAATCATCGAACGGAAGATCTTCCTCTCCGTCTCTTTTCTCTACAGATATGACTTTGCAATAGGGATAATTAAATCTTTATAAAAAAAGAAAAAATGTTTCTGTGTTTTTCTATATTTTCTATGCTTGTCTTTTTAAATTAAAGGGGGGAATTCTGAACAAAAACCAAACAAAAATAAGCATTATTACTACTTTTCTGCAAATGTAAATACCCATTAAAAGCGGGAGGGAGACCTTTAGTCTAGTAGTGAGGACATATCAGAACCCCTGGGTTCCGCACCCACTTCTGAATCCTGATCCCAGCTTCTTGCCAGTGCAGACGCCTGGGATGCAGGTCCAGCAGCTGGGGACCCACCACCCATTGAAAAGATCCCTACAGAGCACGCTGGGAAAGCAGGCAGGAAGTGAACCAGCCCACGGAGGGACACCATGCTGACACGTGTGGCAAGCATCCTCAAGGCGTGCATGGAGTGAGTGACTGCATGAAATGAGAAAGCAAATATTTACAACTTGATTTTTACGAGGTTCCTAGTTTAAATGTGTGACTACCACGGCTGAAATCTTTGTCTGCCTCCCACCGTGTTCCAACTACGATTCACGGAGACTCAAGTGAAGACTGTGGAGAAGACAGACTTGAATCAAAAAGTCCTGAACAACCCCTACCCTGTCCACTTCATGGCCCGCTGCTGAACACGACTCACTCCTTTGCTATCAGTCTCTCCAACAACAAACCTCCTCCTCCACCTGGGTCCCCTAAACCATCTTCTGGTTTGCAGGGTCCCTTCTGCTGGTCGCACCATGGAGGGCAAACAAACCGTGTACAGAAACGTCAAGGTCTACACTGCAGCCAAAGTGAATTCGGAGTCGCCCCACTGAGAGGTGCGCGCGGCTGCCGTGTCAGGTCGGCCTGATCCCACGTTCCCCCAGGTTCTGGGAACCCTACCCGGAGAACACTGGGGTCCTCAATCTGGGAACTCACCGAACCCCGTGAAGCCCATCGTGACCGCCAGCTGCGGGTCCGGACTCGAACCGTCTGCGCCAGTCGCTGCGGTGAAAGACAAAGCAGGCCTCGTGAGTGCGGCGCCCCCCAGCACGGACGACCCCCGCCCACGACCGCCTCACATAACCCACCTTCGCCAGGTCCCGAACCCTCCATGACCGCGGAGCTTGGAGACACCGGCTACCCAGACAGACGCGGCACGACCGCCACAAACCCGGCAGGAAGTCGCGCCGCCGAGCGACAGCGTCGCTTCCAGCGCCAAGAGCGGCGTCTTCCACAAAAACATGGCGGATGGTGGAGCAGCGCCGCCCTAGAGTGCGGGCGGGGAAATGCGGCCGAAGGTGTGACGCTAGGCGGAAAAAGCTTAAACTACACACTCCTTAAAGAATGAGATTTACCACAGAGAAAAAGCACACAACTCTAAAAAGAAAACCTCGAGCTCCCTCTCTTGGCGTTGTATCCTTCTCTGTGGGAAGTCCTCGGTAATTCTCCGGGATTTGCAAATATTTTGACTCATTTATGTATTTATTTGAGAGGCAGAGAAAGCAAATTCCTATCCACGAGTTCATTCGGCCAATGCCCAGGAGCCCAGAACTCCAACTCCCCCAGCAGGGCAATGCAACCTCACAGGGCACAGTGGGCAGGAAACTAGAATTAGAAATGGAGCTGGAATTCTGATTCTAATCAAATAGCACATGCTGGTGATTCAATGGGTGTCATAACTAATGTTCAAAATACATATTCCAACTCCACCCTCTTTGAGTGCACCATAAGGAAGAGATGGATAGCCACTCCATGGCTTTTAAGGTAATGCTGAAGGAAATCAAAAACATCTGAGTGGGTAAAAGAGTTACTAGAAAATGCTCTTTCCAAGAGCCTTAAAAATTATTCGAAGTTTTCAACATGTAAGCGACATGTTTTATTAAAATCTTAACTCATCCCTGCTTGTGGCCTGGGAAGGCAGTTGAGGATGGCCCAGAGCCTTGGGACTCTGTACCTGAATGGGAGACCCAGAAAAGCTCCTGGCTCCTGGCTTCAGATTGGCTCAGCTCTGGCCATTGTGATCACTTGGGGAGTGAACCATTGGGCGGAGGATCTTCCTCTCTATCTCTCCTCCTCTCTGTATATCTGCCTTTCCAATAAAAATAATTAAATCTTCAAAAACAATTCTTAACTCATAGCATGAAAAATGTAAACTCATTTAAAAATCAGAAAAAAACCTAACCTATTGTCATAAATAACACAGTTGGATGTGAGGTCATTACAGTTTCTAAAAGTAAAAGCGAGAAAAATGGTATTTTGCATCTTTTATGAATAGCAGTGTCTTGATTTAATGAAAGCTGGATTCTTCTTATCTATCTGTTGTCAATTTATACACTGACAGGGAGAGACAGAAAGCTTTCATCTCTTACTTCATCTCCCTCATGGCTCCAGCAGTCAAGTCCGGGTCAAGCAAATTCAGGAGCCAGGAATTCCATCCTCATCTCCCACATAGGTGGTTGGAACCCAAATCCCAAGTACATGAGTTGGAAGCTGGATTAGAAACAGAGCAGTTAGACTTGTGCTGACAGTCTGATTGGGACTCTGGTCTTGCAAGTGGCTCGGCTGCTTAATCCAATGCGCCATAACACCAGCCCCTGCTGTCAATGTATTGGGACCTTTTGTTTAACTTGAGCGCATAAAGAAAAGCTGGCCTCAATTTTGTAATGGGAAAATGGAGAGTAATTGCAACAGTCTTTTAAAAACACTCTATTTGGGTCTGGAGCCATAGCCTAGTGGCTATATCCTTGCCTTGCACACGCCAGATCCCTTCTGGGTGCGGGTTTGTAACTTTGCTGTTTCACTTCTCAAAAAACTCCCTGCTTGTGGCCTGGGAAAACAGTCAAGGACAGCCCAAAGCCTTGCGATCCCTGCACTCACACGGGAGACCTGGAAAAAGCTCCTAGCTCCTGGCTTCAGATGAGCTCAGCTCTGGCTGATCAGGTCACTTGGGGATGGCAATCAGTATACAGAAGATCTTCCTCTCCGTTTCTCTTCCTCTCTGTAAATCTGACTTTTCAATAAAAATAAATTTAAAAAATTTTTAACAAAAACACAGTATTTGTTCTTTGCAAAGTGAAATTTGAAATCAAGATTCTCTGACTCCTCCACATACTAAAAAAGCAAAGCTCTAATTTTATCGTTACCAACAAGAACTGTCCATTGTTTTTCTTCAAGTGACACTAATTTTCAAGAAAACCTTTGCATAGTGCATCTAAATAGTTATACTTTGTGTTTCCTTTTTTTTTCCTTTCATTAAAATAGGTCACAACACCAAAAAACATCAAAGAGCAAAGATAAAAGCCTAGAATGTTCACATAACACCTAACTCCGTGAGGAATGTCGCCTAATTCTGGTTTATGTGCAATCTCCTTCTGACAGTTCCTGACTGTACCCGTGCACGCCGGAAGAGGCATTCGTCAGAAGCACCACAGTAACTGATGCGCGGGACCCACGCAGGAGACGTTGAGATTCGACTCCGAAGAGTCTCACGCGCCCAAACCCACCGGCATCCCGGCAGCCTCCACTGCTCGCCCGCAGCTCCCGTGCCCCATATCCCACCCTCCTCCTCCCCATCCCGCCCACCCCCGTCCCGCCCCTTCTCTCCCAGTCCTTCTCCTTTCCCTTTCTCCCTTCCCCAAGGTCTTCCCCGGACAACCTCTTTTAGTTTCCGGGTCCCTCACGCCCCAAGCCTCTCTATCCACTGGAACGCGTCTCCCACCCCTTTGCTCCTCCTCCAACGTCCCAAGCCTCAACTTCCCAGTCCTAAAACGGCGTCTGCCACTCCTCCCCCGGAGGAACCGGAAGCACGTCATGACCAGGCGCCGGAGCGCTCGTTTGGCGCGCGCGCCGTCGGCGGCGTTTCTGAGCTAGTGTCTTTGGTTTTTTCTCAGTTGTCTTTGGTGTTTGATTTCTTTCGGAGCTTGGTACCTAGGATTTTGGAGATGCCGTCGTCGTTGCTGGGCCCGGTTGTGCAGGCTTCCGCGTCGGCTGCAGCCTTGCAGGAAGCGCTGGAAAATGCCGGGCGCCTCATCGACCGGCAGCTGCAAGAAGACCGCATGTACCCCGACCTTTCCGAGCTGCTCATGGTGTCTGCCCCAAGTGAGTGATTGGGGGGTCCCTGTTTCTTCGGTCACCCTTCTTTCTCAGCCGAAAGGACCCTCGCCTTTTTAACCGTGGTCTTGTCTTCAGAGTTGGTCTTGGCAAAGGATCCTGGGAGGTTGAGGACGATGTTCTAATGTAATTTTAAGGAACCCCTGTCGTTGTCAACCATCCGTTTTCATCCCCTTCCTAGGGGATTGTTTGGAGGGCAAGTATGAAGGATAATTTCCCAGTTGGAGTAGAACCCAGCAAAGACCCAAACCCAAGCTTCGTGCTCCCCGATAAGAGAGGATCTCCTAGCCAGAGTCTTCTTCTGGCTCATTCCTACTGTTAGGATGTCAGTGAAGAAGAAATGCACTATAATATCTATGCTTACTTTTTTTTTAATGTAGTTTGTGTAATACGAAGTAGTGAAAGGTGTTGGAAGAGCAGCGAAATCAGGTGCAGATGAACAGGGAGGATGAAGGAAGAGAGAGTACTTTATAGACCCCCAGAAGGGGTCTGGAGAGTAATTCGTGTAATAGTTTTAAATTATGACCAGCTCCTCTAGGCCAAAGGAATTGCAAAAAGTGACCCCATTGTGAGGTGGAAATTGGAGGAGTGTGGGAGGGAAACAGAAGTGTTGGAAAGACGCAAGGTTTTTTGGGTAAGCAAGAACCAAGATAAGCTAATGAAGACACTAGTTGAATCAAAAAGACACCTCTCTTGATTTATGAAAATTGTTCAGTGGTAGACTTGTTAGACAAATATTAGAAGCAAAGAGTATTTTTTTTTTTTTTAAGATTTCTTTTATTGCCAAGACATACTTAACAGAGAGAAGGAGAGACAGAAAGATCTTCCATCTGCTGGTTCATTCCCTAGGTGGCCACATTGGCAGGAGCTGAGCTGATCCACAACCAGGAGCCGGGAGTTTCTTCCTGATCTCCCATGTGGTTGCAGGGTCCCAAGACTTTGGGCTGTCCTCAGCTGCTTCCCCAGGCCACAAGCAGGGAACTGGATGGGAAGTGGAGGAGCTGGGATGCAAATCAGTACCCATACGGGATGCTGGTGCTTGCAAGGCAAGGATTTGGTCACTGAGGTTTGGTGCCAAGCTGATAGTATTTGTTCCTGACAGTTACGTACCAGATTGCCTGTTAGCAGCTGTCATTTTGACGATATTACTCGTCATTGTTACTTGCTTTGCCTTCTTTTAGGGTTAGCATTGTTGTTGTAGGCCACCAGCATCCCATATTGGTGGCAGTTTGAAATATAGCTGCTCCAACTTCTGATCTAGTTCTCAACCAGTGTGCCTAGGGAAGCTGCAAAGGGTGACCCACATACTTGGACCACTATACGAGCTGAGTAGACTAGTTACCTGTTGCACTTTGCAATAGAATGCTTGATGAAAGTGCTTTATAGAACTGGTTGTCCTTCCCAAGAAGATACTCCTTGTAATTTTTTAAAGATTTATTTATTATTTTTATTGACAAGTCAGATTCACAGAAAGTTGAGACAGAGAGAAAGATCTTCTGTCTGCTTGTCAACTCCCCAATTGGCCTCAACAGCCAGAGCCAAGCTTATCTGAAGCCGCTCAGGTCTCTCATGCAGATGCAGGGTCCGAAGGCTTTGGGCCGTCCTCGACTGTCTTGCCAGGCCACAAGCAGGGAGCTGGATGGGAAGCAGGGCCACGAGGAAACAAAACAGCGTCCATATGGATCCTGGGCTTACAAGGCGAGGACTTTAGCCATTAGGCAACTGTGCCAGGCCCATTCCTTGTAATTTTTGCATATGTCATATTCATAATGGGGAAAATTCAAAGGTGAAAAGACATGGGTTGTTTTAGTGTTTAAAAATGGGGAAGACAATAAGCTGTTTTCCCCTATATATGATCTTTATTACCTGGTTATTATTTTTTCAATGTACAGATTTCTCTATATTTTTCTATTGAGCCTTACTAAAATAACTGAGAAGAAGCACTGAGCTTTTTTCTTAAACATTTCCTATGCCGTGGAGTAACCTTCCATTCAAGACTGCAACCAGTAATTGCTCCCTGGTTAACTGGGAATTTTTCAGGCCAGGTGTTGTGGTGTCACTTAGATACCTGCGTCCTGGATCAGATGTCTGGTTGGTGTCCTGCTGCTGTGCTCCTCATCTGCCTTCCTGTTAGCACCCCAGGAAGGGCAGCAGGGTATTGAAGACTTTGCTGCTTGGGCTCCTACCACTTGTGTGTGTGTTTCTCTCTATGTCACTCTGCCTTTTAAATAATTAAAAAAAGATCTAAAAAGTAGTTTGCAAAAATGAAGTACTCTGTCATTTAAGAAAGCAAATATTCTCGGGCCTACTTTGTGTCTCGGCTCAGAACCACTCTCATTCCTGTCACCGTGGAACTCTCACATGCCCACTACACTATTCGATGGCTTGCTGTTCTCCGTGCCCATTGATGAGCATTCTGTTATTAATACAAATACTCTTTTTCCCATTGTAGATAACCCCACGGTTTCTGGCATGTCAGATATGGATTATCCTCTGCAAGGACCTGGTTTGCTCTCTGTACCCAATCTTCCAGAGATCAGTTCCATCCGAAGGGTTCCTCTCCCACCTGAACTTGTTGAGCAGTTTGGACGTATCCTTGTAGCTTGTATTTAACTATTTGAAAAATGTGAAAAGTTGCTGTTTTCGGGATTAGAATCCTTACTTGTATTACTGAATTGTATGTAAGTTCATTTAAGGGTTATATATAAAGTATGTGTAAGTGCATGGATAATTAGCTGCTTTTATTAAATGGCAAAATGATAATGATTGTTGAACTCAAGTGAAAGTTGATAGTCATTGAAACACATTTCCGAAGATTGAGACTGAGCTCTTTGTGCCTTACATCCACACAATCTCAGATATGCAATGTAACTGCATGATGGGTGTGTTCCCTGCTATCAGCAGAGCCTGGCTCACCATCGACAGCGACATCTTCATGTGGAACTATGAGGATGGGTACGTATGCAGGCCTTTACTGTGAATACAGTGTCATATCTTTCTTACTGTAGCCGGTGTCCTCATTAGAAGCTCACTGGTGCTTTATGATTTGTCACTTAGCATCTGGGTCACTGCTTCTCAATAGGCATACTGATCATATGGGGATATTCAAACATGGAGTCTCCATTAGTGTTTTGAATGAGGCCCAAGAGCCACCCTTTAGAAGCTCCCAGGTAGTGCTGCTGGTCTAGGTTTTCCTTTATTGAGTAGCAAGGATCTTGATCCCAAACTCTTAGCCCAACAATATGAAATAGAATTTCAGATATGACTTTGTTTTCTTGTGTGTCTAATGTTTTTTCTTCAATTGTTGACAGAGGAGACCTTGCCTATTTTGATGGACTCAGTGAAACTATTCTTGCTGTGGGGCTTGTGAAACCAAAAGCTGGTAAGAAATAAAACTAGAGAGATGAGAAATGGCATTTTGAATTGAAATTTTATTCTAGATTGCTTCTGATGAGAAATATATGAACTGATCAGTGCTGTAACAATTTAGTCTCTTTAATTGTAAGCTTCTGCCTTTTTAAAATGTTAAACCATGTTCTAGAATTGTATTCTGCTTTGTGCTACTCTTTCTTGGCTCACCTAAAGTTTTTTACATTACTGAATTTTGTCTCCACATTATTTTATTCTTGATAGTTCATAGCTGTGAAAGCAGAGTTGAGAATAAAAAATCTTAGAAAAGTTGTGTTACTTAAACATTGTTTTGATTTACTTTTTTTAAAAAAAATCTTTATTTTTATAGCAAAGTCAGATATATAGAGAGGAGGACAGACAGAAAGATCTTCCATCCGCTGATTCACTCCTAAGTGACCGGTTCTGATCCCAGCCACCTCGCTTCCCGTGCAACTCCCTGCTTGTGGGCTGGGAAAGCAGTCAAGGATGGCCCAAAGCCTTGGGACCCTGCACCAGCTTGGGAGACCCGTAAGAAGCTCCTGGCTTTGGCTTCAGATTGGCTCAGCTCTGGCTGTTGTGGCCACTTGGGAAGTGAACCATCAGGTGGAAAGAGAATCTCTCTTGACTCTCCTCCTCTCTATCAATCTGCCTTTCCAATAAAAATAAATCTTTTTTTTTGGGCCCGGCGCGGTGGCGCAAGTGGTTAAGGTCCTCGCCTTGCACGCCCGGGATCCCATATGGGCGCCGGTTCTAATCCCGGCAGCCCCGCTTCCCTTCCAGCTCCCTGCCTGTGGCCCGGGAAAGCAGTCAAGGACGGCCCAAAGCTTTGGGACCCTGCACCCGCGTGGGAGACCCGGAAGAGGCTCCTGGCTTTGGATCGGCATAGTATCGGCCCGTTGCGCTCACTTGGGGAGTGAATCATCGGACAGAAGATCTTCCTCTCTGTCTCTCCTCTCTGTATATCTGCCTTTCCAATGAAAAAATAATAAAAATAAATCTTTTAAAAAAAATAAATCTTTTTTAAAAAATTAGAAAAAAATACTTGAATAAAATGATAAGTTTTACTTAGAGTAGATGACATCATTTGATGGATGCTCTGCTTTAGTTTTCTTTGTTCCATTGCCGTAAGCCACTCCACAATTTATGACATTCCAACTTCACTGAGATTTCCTTAGTCACAAATAACTTGAACATAACATTATGACTAAACGCCTTTTTTTTTTAAAGGCTTATTGATTTTAATTGGAAAGACAGAAGGAGATACAGAGTAAAAACTCTTCCATCCACTGGTTTATTCCCCAAGGGGTCACAGTGGCTGCAGCTGAGCAGATCTGAGCCAAGGTCTCGCATGCGGGTGCAGAGTCTGAAAGTTTTGATTCATCCTCTACTGCTTTCCCAGCCTACATGCAGGCAACTGGGTAGGAAGTACAGCAGCCAGGACACAACTGGCATCTATGGGATCCTGGATATGCAAGGCAAGGACTTAGCTGCTAAGCTATCATTCTGGGACCATAACTAAAAGCTTTGAATTGCAACTCCAGATCAGGAAAAATGTCAGTTTCTCTGACATTGGGGTTTGTAAGTCAGCTTACTGTGAAATGTGGTGTGTTTTGGGGTCACCAAGGCAAAAGGTCTATACTTTGTGGCTTCCTTAAGTTGAACTTTGACAACTAAAGCTAGAATTTCTGGCTGTGCTTCTGGAAGTTCATTAATGAAATATTAGAGGATGATATAGCACACGTAAAGAGATATCTAAAATTTTAAAGTGAGATGTATTTTGCATGATTCCTGCTATTGAGATACTTTTCTTGCATTGTCATAATATGTTGACATTGATAACTGCATATGGCCTTTTCATACTTTTGACAGTTAGTAGCTTAGGGACTACTGCTGTGGTATGCTGGGTAAAACTGCCAGGATCCACTGGAGAATGCTAAGACACTGACAGGAATCTAGAGGGACAATTATACACCTATGTACATGTTTTAGAGATTAATGAATTCCTTTTCAGAGAGGTGCCAGATCTGGTCCACTTTGAGCTTCTGGGTTTTCCACATGTGTGCAGGGACCCAACTGCTTGGACCATCTCTGCTTCCTCCCCAGGACACAGGCAGGGAGCTGGATGGGAAGCGGCGCATCTAGTACAGGAACTGGCATCCATAAGGGTCCTGGTGCATGCAAGGCGACGATTTAGCCATTGAGACACCACACCAAGCCCCACAGGTTGCTCATGTTTTTGACTGGCAGATTTTATTATTTTAAAAATTTTTTTTAAAAGATTTATTTATTTTTATTGCAAGGTTGGATGGAAAGAGAGGAAGATCTTCCGTCCGGTGATTCACTTCCCAAGTGACCTAAACAGACAGTGCTGTGCCGATCCGAAGCCAGGAGCCTGGAATTTACTCCGGGTCTCCCATGTGGGTGCAGGGTCCTAAGGCTTTGGACCAACCTCGACTGCTTTCCCAGGCCACAAACAGGGAGCTGGATGGAATGTGGGGCTGCCGGGATTAGAACCAGCACCCACATGGGATCCGGCACGTTCAACGCAAAAACTTGAGCCACTGGGCCATGCCACCAGGCCTTGGTTGATTTCATTTATTATAGATACTCAAGCTGTGTCTGTATCCATTGTCTACACCCTGGTCGTATGTTTTGGCATTTATTTTTGAAGGCGGCATACATGATACATAAATGCTAGTTCTTTGTATACCTATTTGTTGATTGGTGCATGGCTCTCACTCTTTGGATTTTGTGAATAATGAATGTTGCTATGAACATTGATATAAAAGTGTATGCCTTACTTTGTAGTGAATCTGAACTACTTTATAACACTTACTAAAATGTTGTTAAATATTGATGTAGTTGGTGTTGAAAAGAATCTATTCTAAAGTGGTTCCTTTCTACTAATATTTACTTATATAAATCTTTACACATAGTAATAGATTAATTTACACAAATAATAGATTAAGTAATAGATTCAAACTTTTTCATACTATTTAATCAGTAGCTCATTTGACTTGAAAAACTGGATTTTTTCTTCTTTGAATAATTCCTGTATTTTGTCTGTTTTAAGGTGTTTTTCAGCCGCATGTACGACACCTTCTGGTTTTGGCAACCCCTGTGGACATAGTAATTCTTGGACTCAGCTATGCGAATTTGCAAGCAGGTATAACAGCCCACATGTTGTTCATGATTTCTAATTAATTAATTTATTTGAAAGAGGAAATCTGGTGAAACAAAGAATGAGCTCTATTATTTGCTGCTTCACTCCCCAAATTGCTGCAGGAGCTACGGCCAGGCTGGTAGCCAAGAGCTTCTTTTGAGTCTCCCACATAGATGCAAGGAGCTGAACACTTGGGCCATCTTCTGCTGTTTTCCCAGACACATTAGCAGTGAGATGGACTGGAAGTGGAGAATCAAAACTTGTTGAATACAGTGGCCTAACCATCTAGGTCACAACACCAGCTGGCATATATGTTTATTATTATTTTGTTTTTTTCAGATTTATTTATTTCTACTTGAAAGGAATTTCTTTCTCTTTATACAAAGAGAAAAATAGAAGGTCCTTCATCCACTGAGTCACTGTCCAAATGGCTGCAAAGGCTGGAACAGTGTTGATCTGAAGCTGGGAACCAGGAACCTCCAGGTCTCTCATGGTGCTGCAGGGTTCCAAGGTATTAGACTGTCCACTGCTTTCCAAGGCCATAAACAGGGACCTGGTCTGGAAGTGGAGTAGCCAGGGCATGAATTGGTACCCATGTGGCATGCTGGAGCTTTCAGGAAAAGAATTAGCTTAGTTGAGCCACTGCACTGGCCCCAGTTAGGCTTTTTGAAACAATGTGCTGAGGCCTGGTAAAATGGCTCAGTTGGCTAATCCTTGGCTTGTAAGTGCTTACATCCTGTCTGGGAACCAGATCATGGCCTGGTTGGTCCATTTTCCATCCAGCTCCCTGCTTGTGGCCTGGAAGAAGAGACCTTGCACCCACATGAGACCTGGGTTTAAGCTCCTTGCTTCCTTCTTCAGATCAATTTTGGATCGGCTATTGCGGCCATTTGTGGCATGAGCTAGTAGATTGAAGATCATTTTGTCTCTCCTCTCTGGAAATCTTTAAATCTTTAAAAATCTTTAAAAATCTTTTTTGAATCTTCAAAAAAATTAATTTAAAAAAATCGCAATTTGTTGGTGATTAAATTTAAGATCTGAATGAATTAAGTGATTTCAGTGATTTGAATGAGTATTTTTATTAGCTTTTTAGACTCCTTTCCAAAAATTTAATAATTTGAGTATTTTTTAGAATTTAGTTAAATTTTTTTGCTATGTTATTGCTTGCTACATTTTGCATAGTGTCTTTTTTCTTTACTATGTAAAATAAAAGGTTTTGTAATACCTTTGCTGTACATCACTATAAGTCTATGCAAGTACTGTAGCTCACATTTAACTTAAGTTATTTGAGATTTCTTTGCTGTAAAGTATCTTACATTTTCAAGCATTTTAATAAGAGTTCAGTAGGAGTCAACAATTCTGAAAATAATTCAAAGGTCATTTTTAAACTTTGTAGAAGCTAATAAGTGATTGTTGTATTCTTTCTTTTAAAAAAACAGGTTCTGGAATTCTTAATGACAGTATGTCTGGTGGGATGCAGTTGCTTCCAGATCCTTTATATTCTCTCCCCACTGATAATACATACCTTTTAACAATAACATCCACCGACAATGGCAGGATTTTTTTGGCTGGAAAAGATGGCTGCTTGTATGAAGTAGCATACCAGGTAAGTTTTCCCTCTCTTTTTGTGTGCATTTACATACAAATAAATACGTAGTGTACTTGTGCAAATTTTGTCTTGATTGGATTGTTTTTCTTCTCAATTGGCTTTCTATATAATTATGTTTTGAAAGTCTGTGTTTGATAGATATTTTTGATTATAGGTCTAACTCACTTACATTTGAGTAATAATGTCCTAAGTTTTATAATAATTTCATTAAGATTGGAGAATTTTTGTTAAAATCGGAATACAGTAGTTGTTATGAAGAAGCTACTTACTTGTACAGTCATCTTTCTTTTTTTTCTTTTAAGGCAGAGGCAGGTTGGTTCAGCCAACGATGTAGGAAAATAAACCACTCAAAGAGCTCACTTTCTTTTCTTGTTCCTTCCTTACTACAATTCACGTTCTCAGAAGATGGTAAGTAAAACATTTCTCCACATGTTTAATTCATCTTTGATTAGTATTTTCTTCAGAAATTGCCAGTCACTGTTTCTATCCCTAACTAGCCTCAAAGGCTGGAACTAAGATCACCCAAAGATAGGAACTAGGAACTTCTTCCAGATCTCCTGGGTGGGTGCAGGGTCTCAAGGCTGGAACATCCTCTGCTGCCTTCTCAGGCCATAAGCAGGGGGTTGCATCAGAAGCGGAGAAGCCAGTACACAAACTGGAGCCTGTATGGGATACTAGTGCTTGAGGTGGAGGATTAGGCTGTTGAGTACGGCACCAGCCCCATAAATTTACTTTTTTTTTAAAAAAAAGATTGATTTATTTTTATTGAAAGGCAGATTTAACGGAGAAAAGGAGAGACAGATTTTTGTTTGCTGGTTCACTCCTGAGTTTGCCACAGGCTGGAGCTGCGCTAATCTGAAGCCATAAGCCAGGAGTTTCTTCTGGGTCTCACACGTGTGCAGGGTCTCAAGGCTTTGGACCATCTTTTACTGCTTTCGCAGGCCATAAGCAGGGACATTAGCCAGTGTTGATATGGGATCCTAGTGCTTGCAAACTGGATGGTTAGGCAAATTGAACCATTGCATCTTGTCACCTAAACTGACATTCTTAATCAGAATTATATAAGAAAGATTTATGTATTTGCTTATTTGAAAGGCGAAGTTACAGGGGAAGAAAGGACAGAAATATTTTATCTGCTGCTTGACTGCGAGGAACCAGGAACTCCATGGTGCAGGGTTTCAAGTGCATGGTTGTTCTCTGCCCCATTTCCAGGTGCATCATCAGGGAAGTGGATCACAAGTAGTGTAGCCAGGAATCAAGCCAGATTTTAGATGGGTTGCTGGTGTCACAGCACCTTAACTTGCTGTGCCACAATGCTGGCCCTGGAACTATGTTTCCAATTTTTTTTTTTAAGGTTTATTTATTTTTATTGCAAAGTTGAATATACAGAGAAGAGGAGAGACAGGGAGGAAGATATTCTATATGATGATTTGCTCCCCAAGCAGCCGCAGCAACCAGAGCTGGGCTGATTTGAAGTCAGGAGCCAGGAACTTCCTCCAGGTCTCCCACATGGATGCAGGGTCCCAAGGCTTTGGGCCGTCCTCAACTGCTTTCCCAGGCCGCAAGCAGGGAGCTGGATGGGATGTGGGGTTGCCGGGATTAGAACCGGCGTCTATATGGGATCCTGGGCGTGTTCAAGGTGAGGACTTTAGCTGCTAGGTTATGCCACCGGGCCCACCACCAGTATAATAGAACTGAACTACACGGTGAAGGACAGGGAAGCCGCTGTATGCAAATTCTAATTTAGCAACTGAAATCTGTTATAAGTGGTTACTTTGTTAATTTGTTAAGTGAGTTGTTTTTCCCTTTTTTTTTTTTAGATCCTATTGTTCAAATTGCAATAGATAATTCCAGAAATATTTTATATACAAGATCTGAGAAAGGAGTAATACAGGTAAGTATTAACATACTACCATTTAAGGGTTAAAAAAAAAAATCTGGTTTTGTGGTTTTGCTGTTTTGTTTTTTGACAGGCAGAGTAGAGAAAGGACACAGTTGTCATTCAGTGATTCATTCCCCACCTGCCTGTAAAAGCTAGGGAAGGTGCCGGTCAGAGCCAGGAGTCCAGAACCCAACCTGGTTACTTGCACCCTGATTGACGGGGAACCAAGTATTTTCGCTCTCAGCTGCTGCCTTCCACGGCTCACCTTAGCAGGAGGCAGGATTACAAGAGTGTGTTTTAACCAGTTTTCCCAATGTCTGCCCATAAATCTGTTGACAGACAGAAAGATCTTCAGTTTGCTGGTTCACTCCCCAATAGGCCCAAGAGCTGAGCCGATCTGAAGTCAGAAGCCAGGAGCTTCTTCCTGGTCTCCCACACGGATGCAGGGTCCCTAGGCTTTGGTCTATCCTCTGCTGCTTTCCCAGGCCACAAACAGGGAACTGAGTGGGAAGTGAAGCAGCTGGGACATAAACTGGCACCCATATAGGATATCAGCACTTGTAAGGTGAGGTTTTAGCCACTAGGCCATTGCACTGGGCTTCAAATCCCTATCTTTGACGAAGACATATTTCCTGTGAGTTCTGTGTTTGAACAAAAGGAAAACAACTTTTAGGTCCCATTATAATGAAATTTCAAATCTCTGATGTTTACAAAGCTTGAACGAATTAAACAATCCCTGAAAATTCATTTTAATATAATACATATAGTACATAAACATGTGAAATGAGAAGGTGAATTTTTTTTTATTCACAGGTTTATGATTTGGGCCATGATGGACAAGGAATGAGCCGAGTTGCCTCAGTTTCACAGAATGCTATTGTTTCTGCTGCTGGGAACATTGCTAGGTAGTAATGGCAGTGTGTTGTAAGGTCTCTTTTGTAGGCATAATTACACTGTTTTTACTTGTAATTATGTACCAAAAGTGTCCCCTCCTCAGAATATATCTAAAAGTTGAGGAAAATTAAAGGTGATAATATTGTAGGATTTGCTTCAAATGGTTCTGTGAGACATTTATTTTTGTGTTTGAAAATGGGATAAATCTTACAAATATGAATGCAAATATACCTTGAGAGAGGTTTTACCAGCTTTTGCCGATGTATTATTTTCCTTTAAAAATTAGTTTTAAACTATTCAATTATTAATTATTAATTAAATTCACTTTAGTAAAAATCCTGATGGAAAATATTTCTTAAACGTTTTATGAAACTTAAAATACAAGGTTTTGTCTCCTGCTTATTTTAGAACCATCGATCGTTCTGTTTTTAAACCAATTGTTCAGATAGCAGTGATCGAAAATTCCGAGTCCCTGGACTGTCAGTTACTGGCTGTCACGCACGCAGGTATGTCGTTTTATTCATCTGAGTAGATCTGGTATTGCTGTTTTGGCACTGTTTATATTTAGAAGTTTATGATTAGAAATTTTTTCACTTCTTTAATAGTTATCAAACTCTTAATTCATCAAATTGAAGTTTTGAAAGTAGGAAGCTTTGTCTAATCTTGCCTCATTTCACAGTATGAAAAGCCAACAGCCTCGTATTTAGTGAAGGAGCCTGAACTGGAACAAACTCCTTTAGCTTGTTTCAGTATTCTTCTGCAAATGTGCTAATTCAGTTCTGAATTGCAAGAGACATTCTCTTAGAAATATTTTTCAGCTGCTATTCTATATGATAAGATTAATTAGGAAAGTGTTAATATAAATTTTACAGAGGTTTGTGTGTTTTTCTATTGAATTGTTTTAGTATACATGATCCTTTATTTTTCTGTTGCTGATAAACCATCTTATCTTTTGTTGAGGTGTTCGGTTGTATTTCAGCACTTGTCCATTTAGACAGCCACTAGCCCGTCCTAACACACTCACCCTGGTTCACGTGCGTTTACCTCCTGGATTCTCTGCATCGTCAACCGTAGAAAAGCCCTCAAAAGTACACAAAGCCCTTTATAGCAAAGGTAAGTTATGAGATACTCTGATTTTAGGTGGGATTCTTAAATTTTTTTAATGAGAGAATGTTTTAAGGCATTTTAAAATATATTTTTAAATTTACTTTTGATGGTGTTTTGATGGTGTTTACATAGTAGACCAGAATGACACCATTTTCTAAATCTTCCCCCTCTTTCCTCCTGTTTCTAGGGGAAGGGAGAAATTAGGGGAGAAGCCACACCCCGCATCGCTGCCACCCAAATACCAAATACCTACCTGGTGCCATCCCAGGGTCCCCAGTTGGGATTGTGCTCTGAGGGTCCGCTAGAGTGGTTTTGATACTTTTGAAATGCTGTCAGTCTAACTAATCCAAGGATAAAGAAATCCTTCCAAGGTTCATTGGTTGACATAGTCCACCTTAGTCTCCATTCACCCAGACATTTGCTATCAACGTTTGGCTGCGGTAGTTGTCCAGTTTGTTCTGCTTTGCTTCCTCTACATTGGTACTAGATGTCCTCTGTACGTCTCAGTGCACTGCCGTATCCTCCACGTGCATCTGGGCATGCTGTCCAGTGCTCTGTCTTAGCCACTTAAGGAGTTCCAGTTCTGACACTCCTCAGTCAGATCACAGGTCCTACAGTTCTCCCCATGGTTGTAGTTCTGTGTCTAGCAGTTCATTTGGGAGGATCCCCACAGAAACTTCATCTTAGGTGATCCCAGATCTGAGTCTTGTGTGTGATTGTCAGTACTGGGTCTGGCTCAGTCCATCACTCATGTCAGCCCATACACAAGGTGGTAGTTGTAATTGCTGGTCAGTTCTATCTCCAACCCCATCTGTTACATAAACCAGTGGATGCTGTGGCCCAGCCCAACTCTGCCCACCACACAGTTGGTCCTCGGGCAAGCAGTGTAAACCGTGCCTAGTCGGGGCAACCCTTAATAGCCCTCACCAGTGCTGTTGGGTGCTGTGGCCAAGTCTGGCATGGCCTACCTCATCTCAGCATTTGCCAGCAGGTGCTGTAGCCTGGCCCCTCCTTACCCTCCCTCAGTTCCAGTTCATGTTGGTGATTGTCACCACCTAGGCCAGCCCAGCTAGCCCTAGTGTCGACCCTAAGGTAGACTGGCTGGTGTTGAGGCCTGACTCGGCCTATTCTGCTTCGCATCCTGGTTCTCAGATTTGCCCATGGTTGTGATGTATAAGCCCAGCCTAGCCTGCTGCCAGTCCTGATAACCTGGCCTGGCCTGGGATTCTCCCAGCCTTGGTTTTGTTGTCATCTGCAGGGACTGCATCTTGACAGGAGTGTTTTTGAGGCATTTAAAAATAGTTTATAAACACATTTTCTAATAAAATTTAAAATTTCTTGTTTTTATCTGGATGTTCTTTTATTATATATACTGATATACTTTGGCTATTTTTAATTACTTTATATGTTAAATTTTTTTTTATCCAGGGTTTTTGGTTTACTTAATTCAGCTTGTTTTCAGCTTTGTATTTGAACTCACTTGTCAAATCAGAATTATACAGAATATAATGGATGACTTTGTCAGTTCTTCTACAGTCTTCCTTTGACATTGTATAACAAATTATGCCTGTTAAATTTTCAGGTATTTTACTAATGGCAGCTTCAGAAAATGAGGATAATGATATTTTATGGTGTGTCAACCATGATACATTTCCTTTCCAAAAGCCAATGATGGAAACCCAGGTAAATGACTCTGAGATTTCTAAACTTTGGTACTATTTTAAGTGAAGATCAGTAGTCTAAAGAGGCATATCTTTTATTTTACTATGTCTTCAGTATTTGTTAACTTTTCATCACTACACTGAAATATATGAGAAAACTAACTTTGTAAAGAGCAAAGATTTATTTCGCTACAGTTTTGTATGTTCGTGTCCAAGCTCAGCACCTTATACATTTCCAAGATAAGTAAAATCTGTATTGGTAGGTTTGGTGCTCATATTTCGCTGACACATAGACTTTAGTTCTATAAGAAGTTAAAATTGGTTTTAAAAAAGTATTTTAGTCTAAAATACTTTACCATATGTAATTCAAAGTATCCAAAAAATTATATATATGTATGTGTATGCACTGTGCAGTCTTATACAGTAAGATACTGTATAAGATTCTTTATGATACTAAAGAATGTTAACTACTTCCTAATATAAATGGATACCCACCTCGTTATGTTTTCTCCATTGTCCCAAATTTCTGTAGGTGTTTTTGGAAACTAGAACTTAACCATATGCTGTGTTTTATTTTTTTAAATAATAGTCCATGTTTTTGAGAACTCAAGTATTGTATAAAATTATATGATGTATAGTATTTAAGAACAAAGTTAGGACTTGGTGCTGTGATGTAGCAAGTGAAGGTATAGTAAGTGTTTGCATTTATCTTAACATTTTGCTTCTGTTCTTTACTGTGAAAAGTTTGGCAGTGAAGATACTTGATTAAAAAAGTAGGGTAGTGTTACTTTATATTCATACTAATTTACTAATAATTTTCAAATCTGCATTTGCATAGAGATTGAGTTTGTACTTTCTTTCTGGATGCTTTTCTTTGTATGACTTAAATAAGGTGGGTAAAATGTTTATTTCTCTTGCACAGATGACAACCCGTGTCGACGGTCATTCCTGGGCTCTGTCTGCAATAGATGAACTGAAAGTAGACAAGATAATTACACCCTTAAACAAGGATCATATTCCAATAACGGACTCACCAATTGTTGTACAGCAGCATATGCTACCTCCAAAGAAATTTGTTCTTCTCTCAGCACAGGTGTGTTTCTATCCTATTGTGGAAGAAAAGCAGCACTTAATGATTTTCTCAAAACCCTTTTCAGAATCATTTGGGAGTATTTTATCCTAGAACTTTCAAAGGAATAGTTTCTGACATGTTTGGTAACAATAAGTAGACTATCAGGTAAATTTTACTTCTATCAGTAAGTAGATGTTTCTTAACAATTTTCACTTTTCCTTATTAAAAACATAATATTTTAATGTTTGAGCAGAATTTTTTAAAAAAGTAATAGACAGTATACATAGTAAAATCTTCCATGCCAGGTATATTGTCTCTAGGCTTCCGTAGTGTCAGTGTTTGAGTCCTTGCAAAAATTGTTATGGATACACAAGTAATACATATTTCAAAGCAAAAGATAGCATAGTTGTACACTGTTGTATACTTTGCACTTTTAAAAATGAGGTTTGTTTGTTGTTTGTGAAAGTGGAGCATCAGAGAAAAAGGGCAGAAGAAAAAGGGAAAAGTGAAGGAGATGTCTTCTGTTCACTGCTTCGCTCTCCTAAAGCCTGCAGT
Source organism: Ochotona curzoniae (assembly GCF_017591425.1). NCBI lineage: Eukaryota > Metazoa > Chordata > Mammalia > Lagomorpha > Ochotonidae > Ochotona > Ochotona curzoniae. The sequence continues at coordinate 16,930,266 of NW_024465582.1, read as the reverse complement.
GGTCAGGGCCTTGCCAGGTTAAAGCCAGGGTCCACGGACACCATGTAGGGACCCAGGGACTTGGGTCATCCTTCACTGCTTTCCCAGGTATTTCAACAGGATGCTGGTCAGAAGGCCAGCAGCAAGGAGTCAAAGTAGAACTCCAGTGTGGAATACTGGTGTCCAAGTATTCTCTCAGTGCTAACTCCTTATATTTCTTACATTTCAAATATCCATTTGTGAGCTCTTTCTATATTAGTTTATACTGTGCTTTCTAATTCTGTTTTATATTTGAAAGATATTCCTGTGTATGGATGTATCTTTTTGGACCTCTATTAATAGGTTATCTCTTGGAATTAAAAGCACAATTTTGGAGCAAGCATTTAATGTAGTAGTTTAGATGCTTGTTAAAAACTTGGATAAATTGGAATGACTGGGTTTGGCTCTTCTCTCTATAAACTGACTTTCCAATAAATAAATGAATAAATAAAGTTTAAAACATCTTGTTTATATTCATTGGAAAGGCAGATTTCCAGAAAGGAGAGGTAGAAATCTTCCATTCATTGGTTCACTCCCCAAATGGCTACAATAGCTGGAATTGAGCAAATCCAAAGCTGGGAGCCTGACCTAGGAGCTTCTAGGGCTCACATATAAGTACAGTGTCCCAAGAGTATGTGCCATTCTCTGCTGCTTTCCCAGGCCATAAGCAGGGAGCTGGATCAAAAGTGGAGCAGCTACTGGGACCCGGCACATTAGTCTTGCTGCTAAAATCCTCACCTTGGATGTGCTGGGATCCCTTATGGGTGCGGGTTCTAATCCAGCTCCCTGCTTGTGGCCGGGGAAAGCAATGGAGGACGGCCCAAAGCCTTAGGACCCAGCACCTATGTGGGGGACCTAGTGGCTGCTGGCTTCTGCTTCGGATCAGCGCAGCTCCAGACATTGTAGTCACTTAGGGAATGAATCATCAGCAGATCTTCCTTTCTGTCTCTCTTTCACTCTGTATATCTGATTTCACAATAAAAATAAATCTATATATAAAGTGGAGCAGCCAGGATGCAAACTGGTGCCTACATGGGCTGTTGGTGTTTTTAGGTGAATTATTAGCCAATGCACTGGCCCCTTTGCTCTTCAGTAAAACAAACAAACAAAATTAATGCTTTTTCTAGTTTCTTTTTGGTTTATCTTGTCCTTTAAATCATTGATTTGGTTAGTATTATAGATATGGATCCAACTTGTTTTTTGTTAAATAATACAAATATGATCGGCTAATAATTAACTGCAATTCACTGGCTTGAGGGGCAGATTTAGGAAAAGCACAGTGTCTTTTCTGTGTGAATGTGGAGATTATTCTAGATATGAGTTGAAATATAAATGATGGTTTTTCTTTTTTTTTTAAGTTATTTTGTATATATGTTATTTTTGTTGTTCTTGTTGTTTATTAAGTTAGTGGACGAACTTACTACTGGCCAAGCTTGGTAAATCTATTGTGTTCTTTTTTATGGTTTCATAGGGGAGTCTTATGTTTCATAAACTTAGACCTGTAGATCAACTGAGACATTTGCTTGTGAGTAACGTGGGTGGAGATGGAGAAGAGATTGAAAGGTTCTTTAAATTGCATCAGGTAATTATACTTTTTTAGTCTGATGATGTTTTGAATAATGAAATAGTATGAATAGTAGTTGAACTTAATGTAGCTCAAGAAAAAACACTGCAATAAATAGGTAATCTTAACAATCTGTATGTAACTATATGTATACAAAATTTTGAGCAAGATTAATGTTACAAATATATAGACTCAGCTTTTTTTTTCTCATTGATGAGTTCTTGTTGGTGTGTTTTGGTATTCAATTTATGTGATAGATGCATTTTTATTAAGCACAAGACTTACAAATCAATTTTATTTGCTTAAAGATCAAGAAAGGAATTTGAGATAATAATTAGGAGACATCAGTGTTTTAGAGCCATAACTAGAAATCCTGAAGTAATACTGAGAACACTTAGCTTAAAATAAAGAATGTCAGATATAAGTTAAATATATAGACTGGTTGAAATCACTTGTTAAAAATTGCAGTTACACTAGGGTAGATTACTTGGATTCTCTGGGATTCAGTGCTACTAAAAACGTGTCATATGGAGCTTAGTATATGCTCAGCTCTACACATGGTGTCTAGCCCACGACAAGTACTCAGTGGATGTGCACTGTTCCTGTTGCTTACTGAAGTGTAGAAAGATCTGGAGAAAAAGGAGAGCCAGCAGCCAAATCCAATGCTGAACGAGCAGAGAGCATCCTTTACTACTACTGCTTGTGGGAAACTTCAAAGCAAGGATTGTTGACTCTGGTGTTTAATAGTTGATTTCAGTTTATCAGAAAGTATTTATTGAGCAGCTGTTCATTGCCTGGTACTGATAGGAACACTGACTGCACCACTCAGCACCTTTTAAAATACTTAGTATGGAGACAATAATTTCTTTTTCGTATGTTTGTTTAAAAGGAAGATCAGGCTTGTGCAACTTGCCTTATCCTTGCTTGCTCCTCTGCTGCCTGTGACAGGGAAGTATCTGCTTGGGCTACTCGAGCTTTCTTCAGGTGAGTGACAGTGTTGTGGTGTGTTGGGACACTTTATTGAAATGCTTATATGGTTGTTTTGATCATGTAAAACCTGGTCAACCAATTAAGGCATATGTTGACAGATTACTAAAATGAATTTACAAAACAATGAAGTCTGGAAAAATTATGTTAAGAAGTGGTGAGATTAGCATCGTGTATCTCTGATTACTTTTACTGTGCATTATGATGCCTACTTTGCAGTTTGCTTAAAATTTATTTATTAATTGAAATGTAGGTTTTTCTCTGGGTCTCTTCTCTAAATCTACCTTTCGAATAAAAATAAATAAATATTAAAAAAAAAAGTTACTGAAGGATGAGAGAAATCTCATGTCTATTTATTCACTCCCCAAGTGACCACAGCAGCCAGAGGTGGGCCTATCTGAAGCTGGGAGCCAGGGCATTCTTCTGGGTCTCCTACATGGCTGCAGGGGCTTAAGTGCTCGGAATGTCCTCTACTGCTTTCCCAGGCCACAAGCAGGGAGCTGGATGGGAAGTGAAACAACCTGTTTCCCTATGGAATGCTGGCATCACAGGCAGAGGCTTACCATTACAAACCATGGTACTAGGGCCTGGCACAGTAGCCTAGCAGCTGAAGTCCCTAGCTTGCACATGACATGATCTCATATGGGCACTGGTTCTAATCCTGGCGACCTTGCTTCCCATCCAGCTCCCTGTTTGTGGCCTGGGAAAGCAACCTTGGTTGGCCCAAAGCTTTGGGACACTGTACCTGCATGGGAGACCTGAAAGAGGCTCTGGGCTCCTGGCTTCAGATTGGTTCAACTCCCATGGTTGTGGCCACTTGGAGATTGAATCATCGAATGGAAAATCTTCCTCTCTCTCCTCCTCTTTGTGTATCTGAGTTTCAAATAAAAATAAAATAAAAATTTTTTAAAGATTTATTTATTTTTAATGGACAGATATATATATATATGTGTGTGTGTATATATATACACACACACACACACACACACACACCTATATATATATATATAGCGAGGAAGAGAGCCAGAGAGAAATATCTTCCATCCAATGATTCACTCCCCAAGTGACCTCAATGGTCAGTGCTGTGCTGATTTGAAGCCAGGAGCCACGAGCTCTTCGAGGTCTCCCACGCGGGGGCAGGGTCCCAAGGCTTTGGGCCGACCTAGACTGCTTTCCCAAGCCACAAGCAGGGATCTGGATGGGAAGTGGAATAGCTCGGGTATGAACCAGCACCCATATGGGATCCCAGTGCATTCAAGGTGAGGACTGTAGCCATTAGGCCACAGTGCCAGGTCCTAAATAAATCTTTCAAAAAAAAAAATAAACAAACTATGGTACTAGCCTAATTTTTAAGTCTCTATCTCAGTGGTTTTTTTTTTTAATATTTACTTTCTGTTTCTTTAGCTGCTAGGCTACCGTGCAGCTCCCTCTACCTTGATTTTTATGTTTCTTTTTTTAATTTCTCAGACACTATGAATTTGTATTCTTGTACCGTTAGTGTTGGGCGAATCTGAATCACTTTAAGGAACATAGTAGTCCAGGAGATTGGTATGTTGTGCTTATTGAAAATGTGGAATGACAGAGAGTGGAAGAGTAAGAGTGCTCATTCATGTTCGTTCCAAACACTTGGAACAAGCAGAGCCAGGACCAGACCAAAGTCATGAGCTCCATCCAGATCTTCTGTGTGTGACAGGAAGGCAAGCACTGGAGCCGCTGTCTGCTACCTTCCAGTTGCATTTAAGGGAAGCAGGATTGGGAACAAATAGCCAATATTTGTTATCACATGCAAAGCATTCCAAGTAGTGACTTAACACAGTAATCAAAAATGTTTGTATAATGTTGTGTAGCTGTAATTTAGTATTAGAAATTATAGTGCCGCTTACTCATCAATTACATACACTGCAGATCTTTTTCTAGAAGTTGCCAAAGTCCTTTATGATTCTTCCTGGTAGCAGTTTGAAATCCACATTTACTGAATATGTATTTATTTTGTGTCTTACACTATCATCATAATACTTAGAAGTCTGTAATGCTTAAAATATTTATTTAGAAACTGAACAGGACTAGAAGCAGTTCCACGTGTTAGGGTGGATAGTTTTACTGAATGAACACAGCCTCTGTTGTTCTACGAATAGGTACGGTGGTGAAGCACAGATGAGATTTCCAACCGCTCTTCCCCCTCCGAGTAATGTTGGCCCCATCTTGGGATCTCCTGTCTATTCTAGTGAGTATGAAATGATGAAATCAAATTGCTGTTAATATAGTTTGTAGGTTGGAAGGTATATTTCAGGCAACAGAGTTTCACTATTAGCTAATACTACATTCTTTATCGATGGAGGCTGATTTAATCTAGTGATGGTGACACTTATTAATATTGAAACCCTATTGTGTGCTAATGAGCATAATACGTTTTTAGTAATATTTATGGAACTCATTTGACATTTATTCAGTGTGACAGAGAAGTGTGATTTGGTGAAATGTGTTTCCCAGTGTGGGGAATGAGATGAGTCACTGAGTTAGGATTGTCTTGTGAGTGCTGCTATTCCTCACTTTCACGCTTAGAAGCATCTCATTGGCAGACTTTTGATCAGAGTGAAGAGACTAGGAAATGATTGTATAAATTTTCATATTCTTGTTCCTTTACTTAGGTTCTCCTGTCCCAAGTGGTAGCCCTTATCCAAATCCATCCTTTCTGGGAACACCATCTCAAGGTATGTCTTCTTGTTGTTTGAATTGCTGATTCTGATTTTTCTGAAAAGTTAATATTATGTGTCATTATCTGTGATGTTTAGTGTGAATGTGAATATTACTAACTTGCAGTCTTTCCTTGAAAACAAGTGTCATCTTTCTGTACCAGCAATGTTGGGGCACACGTAAATAAGAGACTGATGGAATTATGCCTCCTTATGAAGGACTATACTATTGTAGCACTGTGGGGAAAACTTGTTGGGGGCAAGGAGTGGGGACTAATCCCAAATAAAATAAAAGAAAAAGAAAATGAGTGTCATTTGTGGCTCAATGCAACACCCTAGTGGCTGAGTCCTTGCTTATATCCATTGCTTCTCATATGGGCACCGGTTCATATCCCAGCTACTTTAATTCCCATCAAATTCAGCTGCTTGTGGCCTGGGAAAGCTGTAGAGGAAGGCTCAGTCCCTTAGGACCCTGCACCTGCATTGAAGACCCGGTGGACGCTCCAGACTCCTGGCTTTGGATCAGCTCAGTTCCAGCTGTTGCGGCCACCTGGGGCATGAACCAGCAAATGAAAAATCTTTGTGTTTGTCTCTCCTTCTCTTTATATATTTGCCATTACAATTTTTAAAAATTGGTGAAAAAAATATATATATAAACAAAGAAAAGAAGTGTCATTCAATAGAAATTATATCCCAGCAACTATTTTTGGTCCTTGAATTCCTTTACCTCAGAACTGGCCAAGCTCTGGCCAGTGCATCCCTTTGTGGAGTGAACCAGCTAATGGAAGATCTTAGTTCTTTGTCTGCTTTCTCTATACAATCTGCCTTTCAAATAAAAATTATATTTATTTATTTATAATTTAAAGATTTATTCATTTTTATTTTAAAAGCAGATTTACAGAGATAAAAATCTGCCACCCACTGACTCACTCCCCAAGTGGTCCTAATGGCCAAAGCTGAGCAAATCAAGAGCCAGGAGCTTTGGGTCTCCCACGTGGGTGCAGTGTTCCAAGGTTCAGGCCCATCCTCTACTGTTTTCCCAGGGCACAGGCAGGGAACTTGATGGGAAGTGGAGCAATTAGGACACTAACCAGTGACCATATGGGATCCCAGCACATGGAAGGCAAGAACTTTACCTATATCGCACCTGGCCCCAAAACTATTTTAAGAAATTAAAAAAAAAAAAAGCAATTTTTTTTTAAATTTATTTTATTTTTATTGGAAAGGCGGATATACAGAGAGGAGAGACAGAGAGGAAGATCTTCTGTCCGATGATTCACTCCCCAGGCGGCCACAATGGCTGGAGCTGAGCCAATCCAAAGCCAGGAGCCTCTTCCAGGTCTCCCACGCTGGTGCCGGGTCCCAAAGCTTTGAGCCATCCTCAACTGCTTTCCCAGGCCACAGGCAGGGAGCTGGATGGCAAGCGGGGCTGCCGGGATTAGAACCAGCACCCATATGGGATCCCGGGCGTGCAAGGCGAGGACCTTAACCACTTGCGCCATCGTACTGTGCCTAAAAAAAATTTTTTTAAGAAAATTAAATTAAGCATTGATTAATTCCATGGATTGCATCTTAGTCACATCTTTCTGTTCAGATGCAACTTGGGATTTTGATAATACTGAACTTTTGTGAATATATTTTGATTATTTTTTTTTTCCTCTATGTGTGTGTAAGGTCTACAGCCTCCTGCCATGTCGACTCCAATGGGTGCTGTGGGAGCCCCTGCAGCTCAGGCCACCAGTGTGAGTTTGACTGGACCAGAGATTGTGTACTCTGGGAAACACAATGGCATTTGCATATACTTTTCTCGAATCATGGGGTAAGTTTTTCATGAATTCTGCCTACCTCACCCTCCTTTGAGTAGTAAAATATGTTTATTTATTTTTATTAAATTTTTCTTTAATTTTAGCTAACTTTTGCACTGGTGACATTGTTTTCTGTCATTCTGTTTTTATGATCTATCTTCATTTATGTGGGTTTTTTATTAGAGCATTTATGGTATCAAAATCTGTGTGTCTACATATTAGAATATGGCATTCAGGCTGCCCCCATTGGCTCTGTGACGTGTGTCTACTAATCAACTGGGCAGTTGTGATCTTGCTGCTTGATCAGGCATGAGCACTCAGCGGTGATGTTCCAGAATGTTCTGTGTGTCGTGGCAAAACTCACCCTTTGAACTTGATATCTGTTGCTGATCTAGAATGTATCCTGTCCTCCAGCATGCCACTTGATGGTGACAGAGGACTCTGATTTACTTGGCCATTTGTCTTTATTCCAAGGCCCGCCACTCACTTTCTGCCACATTCACTTGGTCATAGGGAAGCCTCAAGTCCAGGCCAGAATTGAAATGTGGAAAATTGACTCCAGCTCTTTGTGGGAGAGACATTAAAAATCATCTTGAAGGTTCAGTGCAGTAGCCTAGTGGCTGAAGTCCTTACCTTGCACGTCCCAGGATCCCATAAACGCACCATTTCATGTACAACAGCCGTGCTTCTCATCCAGCTCTCTGCTTGTGGCCTGGGAAAGCAGTAGACAAAAGCCCTAAATCCTGGGACACTGCACTTCATGGGAGACTGGGAGTAGGCTCCTGGTTTCAGGTTGGCTTGGGGAGTGAACCAGCAGATGGAAGATTTTTCATCTGTCTCTCCTCTGTATATCTGACTTTCCAATAAAAATTAAGTCTTTAAAAAAATCATCTTGATTATGATTGGATTTGAACTGTAATATTGCAACTAGGTGGAGAAATCTACCATGGGGGATTGTACAGGGAGGGTTGGGGGAATCCCAGAGCCTACGGAACTGTGTAATAAAATAAAATATAATAAAATAAAATAAACAAAATAAAAACTATCTTGGAATGGAATCTATATAAGGCAATATAAAAAATTGTGACCATTTGTGTAATCAGTCTTTATTAGCTCTCATCTAGATTTGAGATACGTCCTTTCACCACATTTGCTTAAAAATGTGAGACATTGTATTACCTTGTTTGTTTTATATGATATATATGATATATATGATATATGATATATATTCAATATGATATATATTCAAGAACGATCAAGAGGTCTTACTTCTGCTGGTTTACTCCCCAAATGGCTACAACGGCCAGGACTACAACAAGCTAAAGTCAGGAGCATGGAACTTTATCTAGCTGTCCCACGTAGGTGGCAGAGCCTGGGTGTTTATGGCATTCTCCAGGACTTTTGAGAGATGGGGAGTACATTAGCCAGGACTCCTGATGTTCAGATGTGGTATGCCAGCATTGTAGAATGGGACTTAACTCAGTGCTCAACAGCAGCTCCTAAAACCTCTTTTTAAATTTACTTCTTTTCATTGTGAGCACCTTACTTGCTGTGTTATCCATAACCTTTTGATTCTTACAGTATCTCACTCTTCAGCAAAACTTGGGAATATCACATTTGGACATTTTCCTGTTTTCCGTTTTTCTGTATAGCTTAATGTGAAATGAAATCCATCGGTAAGAGTTAAAAGCTGAGTAAAGCAAGTCCCTTTCTATGGAAAGAATTCACTATATACCTTAGTTGATTTTGTAACACAATCCATTAAAACATTTTTTGTTTCAGAAATATCTGGGATGCCAGCTTAGTTGTGGAGAGAGTATTCAAGAGTGGCAACAGAGAGATCACTGCAGTAAGTGTGCATATGGTTCTGCTATTTCTATACAACTAATTGATGGTATTAATGATTGGCCAACTTGATTAACATTTTCTGATGTTACTAATCAGAAAAAATGATTATATTATGCACATTTCTGTTCAACAAACTATGGATCCCTGGGTTAAATCAGTCTGGGTTAAACTGTCTGATTATATGTAAATATCATAATATTTCCAAGCCTGATACTTCATTGTAAAATGTGAGACTAATGTAGCTCATTTTTAAGTTTGTTGAGGACTAAATAGAATCATTGTTCAAAATTTTCCATATAATACTTTGACATATACATAAAAACTTCTTGGATACAACATGTATTTCATTGCACTGGTATTTTCTCTAGTGCACAATTCGTATGATTCAAAATTAAAGTAGCAAGTTTTTTCCTTATTCTAGAATATGAACATAATTTGTAATACACGTGTCCCTGTAAAATGAAAATACCGACATTTTAAAGCTACTATATCCTTTAATTTTTACAAATTTGTTCTTTTTAAAAAGTTGTGAAAAAGTTAAGTGAAAACATAGTGAGGGAGAGTTCAATCACTTCTTTACTCTCCAAATGCCCATAAGGACTGGGCTGGACCAGGTCAAATCCAGGTGCTGGGGACTCATTCTGGGTCTGTGGGTGAGATGGAGCCAGCTCCCTGAGCCCAGTGTACGTGTTGTTAGGAAGCTGAAATGTGAAGAGGAGCTGGAACTCAAACCTAGACATTCTTGAATGGGATGTAGGTGATCCCTGCCCCAGGGGTGTTGTATCGAACACATTTTTAAGAAGAAAGTATTTACCTAACATAGTATGTGATTTAATTTATACGATGTTATTATTGTTGTTTTAGACTGACTGACTTATTTGAAAGAGTTATACAGAGAGATACACAGAGAGGCCTTCTGTCTTGTGGTTCACTCTGTAAGTGGCTATGATGGCTGGAGCTGGGCCAGTCCAAAGCCAGGAGTCCAGGAGCTTCTTCCAGATCTCCTATGTGGGTATAGAAGCCCCCAAATTTAGGCCATCTTCCACTGCTTTCCCAACAACATTTGTAGGGATCTAGGTCAGAAGTCCAGCATGGAGGGCTCAAACTGGGACTGCAGGTTTTACTTGATACACCATGACATCAGCTGCCAAAGGAGTTTTGAGAACAGAAAGACTGAATGTGGTAAACGTGACCCCTCCAAGAAGGGCTGACCACTGACTACTGTGGGCATCAAGAAGCTTTCCTGGTGTTGGAAATAGTCTGTATTGTAATCTTGGCAGTGTCTGCAATCATGTGGAAAGCAAGCAAGATGTTGATTTTTGTATTTGCATCAGTCTTACTGGAAAAGGAGGGGAGAGTTATGTGTATCCTTTATTGTCTTTTATTCCAGTTAGCAAGTGTGAATTGATTATTAGAACCATCTTCATATTTAAGGATAATATATGTCAGTGTTAAAATTATTACAGTCCCTTATATGGTATGTGTTTTTTACATATGCTTTTTCAGTGTTTCTAAACTTGATCTTTTCTTCAGATTGAAAGTAGTGTTCCCTGTCAGCTGCTGGAATCAGTGTTGCAGGAACTAAAAGGTTTGCAAGAATTTCTGGACAGAAACTCCCAGTTTGCAGGAGGACCATTAGGAAATCCAAAGTAAGAATAAATCAGATTTATTTATTTGGTTTGTTTCCTTTTGTATTGTAGTGTTTGTGATATAATTCATATAGTATAAAAAGTTAACCTTTCAAAGTCTACACATCAGTGTTTTTTAGTGTATTTACAAGGTTGTGCAACCGTTATTATTGTCTCCTTCCAGAATCTTCATGACAAAGAAGTACTATGCCCATTAGCACTCACTCACTACTTTCCCTCCTCCTTTCCCTGGCAACCACAAGGCTTATTTCTGTTCCTATGGAGGTGACTATTATGTATATTTTTGAAGTATGTTCTGTATGAACGTTTTTAATAAAGTCATAACTTAGATATCAAAACCTTTTAACATCATTAGCATATTACAGATCCATTTCTTTCTTAGAACATAAAATCCTGGACAGAATTTAAATAGACCAAGTCTGACAGTACTTAAAAAGGAAAAGTATATTATAAGCGAGTTTTATCTAAAAAATGTAAATTTGCTTTAATATTTGAAAAATCTGCACTTTGAATGTCTGGCACTGGATCTAAAATTATGTAGAATGAGCAGTGTATCAACCTGATGCAGGAAGGAGTGAAATATTTCTCTGTGCCTCACCATTGAAAGAACTCTTTCTTAAAATCATTAAAGCATTCTTTCTAAATTATGTTCCTTGAAACAGTGAATCTGGGTGGGAAAAAATACATTGGGAACAAATGAATTAGGTAAAACTTTCATACTATACTTTACTTCCACTTTGACTTATTGGAGAGAATGATATTGTGTATTATAAATATCCTGGAGTATACTGTGGTAAAGACACTTGTTTAAGCCAGGGTTGTTCCAGAGTGTAGGAAGGACAATATTTGGTGTTGCTGTGCCTATTACAAAAAAGCAGAGCTAGTGTTGCATGACATGCACAGTAGGAAAGCTTCTCTAGGGTAACCAAGTGTCTACACAACAAATGATCTTACAATGAGTTCGCATGTACTATTTATTTGAAAGGCACAGTTACCAAGAGTAAGAGGAACAAATAAAGATTCCATTTGCTGGCTCATTCCCTCAATGGCTGCAGTGGTCAGAGCTGAGCTGAACTGAAGCCAGGAAGCAAGAACTTCTTCCTGGTCTCCCATGCGGGTGCAGGGTCCCAAGGTATTGGGCCATCCTTGCTACTTTCGCAGGGCACAAGCAGGGAGCTGGATGGGAATTGGAGCAGCCGAGACAGAAACTGGTGCCGTGTGGGATCCCGACACTTAGAGGTGGAGGATCAGCCAGTTCAAGTAATGCGCTGGTCCCCAAGAATTTTTTTTAAAAGAGATGTTGATGGCGGGCATTTGGCACACTAGTTGGAGTTGCCTTTCTGGATATCCTCATCCCGTATGGAATTAACTCATGGTTCACGTCTTGACTTCTGCCTCAAATGTAGCTTTCTATCAGTGTACATGCATCCTGGGAAATAGCAGATACTGCCTCGAATACCTGGGTCCTAACTGTTCCATTTGGGAGACCATGGCTAAGTCTGGCATCCTCATCTTCATCAGCTCAGCCCAAACTGTTACCTGAAGAGTGAACCAGCATTTGGAAGATCTTTGTCTCTCACTATATTTGTTCTAAATAAATGGAGAAATACATTTTAATTCCGTGAGTTCTTTCTTATTTGCCAGTTTTTCCTTTTTATGGAAAACAGAACTTAGAATGATAATCAATTTTTTAAAAAATTAATTATACACATGACATTGCATGTTATATGTGTTACATCTCAGTAAAATATTAGAAACTCATACATGCATATTCTACAATTTCTGTTTTCAGTACCACTGCCAAAGTGCAGCAGAGGCTGATGGGATTCATGCGTCCTGAAAATGGGAATTCCCAGCAGATGCAGCAGGAGCTGCAGAGGAAGTTTCATGGTAAATTATGGCTTTTGATCAGTTACATGTATTTGACCCCAGGAAGGAGTTTGAGTAGGAAACTGCGGACTTTTCCAAGATGTCATTGACAGCAAGTGATCTATCCACTAGTTAGCTTTACAGATGGCCACAGTAGCTGTGGCTGGGCCAGGCCAATGTCAGGAGTGACAGACTCCACCCAGATCTTTCCCCATGGGTTTCCTGTGCTCACGTACTGACTGCCTTCCTTCCTCCTCTGCCTCCCAGGGGGATAGGGAGGTACGTATGTACAAGTACAGTAGCCAAGACCATTCTCTGTTCCATTGAGCATAGGATGCTGATGTTATAGGCGCTGTCTTCACTTGCTGCCTCACCTCACTGTCCCCGCTTTTTTCCTTCCTTTTTTTTCACAAAGCCTATGTCATTTTATAAAACTTAATTAGTTGTGTTTTTTTCTTCAGAGGCTCAGCTGAGTGAAAAGATTTCACTTCAGGCGATCCAGCAATTAGTTCGAAAATCATACCAGGCACTGGCTTTATGGAAGCTGCTTTGTGAGCATCAGTTCTCTCTCATTGTGGGAGAACTTCAGAAGGTAGGATTCCATAAACAAGAAACTGATGGAATTATACTTCCTAACGAAGGATTATACCACTGTAATAAAATGGGGAAAATTTGTCGGGGTGGGGTGGGAGTTTGGGGGGAAATCCCAGTCTTCCAAAATTGTAACACATAATTCAACAATTCAAAATTAAAACATAAATCTATATAAAAAGAAGAGAAGGTAAGATTCCCTTCCTTAAGGATCATACTATTAATGATACAAGCAAATTTTTTTTCTCATACGTTTGTTATTCTATACTTGGACTAAGGGTTATTTTGTTTACAGTAAAGTGTGTTATAAGAAGATGCATGAGGGCCCGGCGCGGCGCGGTGGCGCAAGTGGTTAAGGTCCTCGCCTTGCACGCCTGGGATCCCATATGGGTACCAGTTCTAATCCCGGCAGCCCCGCTTCCCTTCCAGCTCCCTGCTTGTGGCCCGGGAAAGCAGTGGAGGACGGCCCAGGGCTTTGGGACCCTGCACCCGCGTGGGAGAATTGGAAGAGGCTCCTGGCTTTGGATCGGCATAGCATCGGCCGTTGCGCTCACTTGGGGAGTGAATCATTGGACGGAAGATCTTCCTGTCTCTCCTCTCTGTACATCCGCCTTTCCAATTAAAAAAAAAAAAAAACTAGATGCTTAAAAAAAAACAAGGTGCATGAAAGCAGGATAACTTTATGCTACCATTTTGTTAAGTCTACAGACTTCTACAGTTTATAGTGATTTGTTAGTGGGAATGTGAGAGAATTATTACTTTAAATAGTTGATTGTAATTTTTTCAGATTTTATTTATTTTTATTGGAAAGGCAAATATATAGAAAGAGAGGCAGAAAGATTTTTGTCTGCTGATTCACTACCTAAGCAGTCTCAACGGATGGAGCTGAGCCTATCAAAGCCAGGAGCCAGGAACCTATTCTGGGTCTCCCACATGGATGCAGGTCCCAAGGCTTTGGGCTGTCCTTGACTGCTTTCCCAGGTCACAAGCAGGGAGCTGGATGGGAAGTGGGGAAATTGGGATACAAAATAGTGCCCATATGGGATCCCAATGGAAGCAAGGCGACAACTTTAGTCACTAGACTACCACCCAGGCCCGATTTTAATTTTTTATTTTATTTATTTGCTTTTTAACAATTTATTTATTTTTTTATTGGAAAGTCAGAAATATAGAGAAGAAGAGAGACAGAGAGGAAGATCTTCTGTCCGATGATTCACTCCCCGAGCAGCTGCAACAGCTGGAAGTGAGCCAGGAGCCTGGATCCTCTTCCGGGTCTCCCATGTGGGTGCAGGGTTCTAAGGCTTTGGGCGATCCTTCACTGCTTTTCTAGGCCATAGGCAGGGAGCTGGATGGGAAGCGGGTCTACTGGGACACGAACCAGTGCCCATATGGGTTCATGGTGTTTGCAAGGCAAGGACTTTAGCCACTAGGCCATCGCTCCAGGGCTCAGATTTTAATTTGGAAACTTAATGAGATAGCATTCCTCATCCTTAAAGAAATGTGTATAGATCCAAATTTTGGCATGTAGTTACCAATAACTAGCAATCTAGATTAAGCAGTCCTACTTTAAAGAACAGTGTTTTGTTACAGGAAGTGAATGGAGAAATAGAGAAAATCTTCCATCTTTTGGTTCACTCAGCCAAGTGGCCACCATGGCCATTTTAGAAGTCATTCCCCTAGTTCCTTTCCAGTAGTGTCACATGAGTGATTTGGGATTTTTTTTATTGGTAGTTTTGTTTCTTTTAAGCAGATACTTTTTTTTTAAAGATTTATTTTTATTATTATTTTTTTATTGGAAAGGCAGATACACAGAGAGGAGAGACAGAGAGGAAGATCTTCCGTCCGATGATTCACTCCCCAAGTGAGCGCAACGGCCAATACTATGCCGATCCGAAGCCAGGAGCCTCTTCTGGGTCTCCCATGCGGGTGCAGGGTCCCAAAGCTTTGGGCTGTCCTCGACTGCTTTCCCAGGCCACAGGCAGGGAGCTGGAAGGGAAGCGTGGCCGCTGGGATTAGAACCGGTACCCATACGGGATCCCAGGCGTGCAAGGCAAGGACCTTTAACCACTTGCGCCACTGCGCCGGGCCCAAGCAGATACTTTTTTTAAAAATTCAAACTGCTATGTTTTTAATTATGGAAAGCTCCCTTTCTGGGGTGGTAATTGTGAGCTTTTATTGGGTGAGGATAAGTTGCTTTTCAAACAAGATAGTATTTGTGAACCATCTTCAAAGCTCCTTTGTTACACCCATTATGTGTTCAAACAATGCAAATTGTTATCCAATTTTCACTATTTGTTGAAAAATAATTGCTGAAGAAAGAAGAGGTAATAGTGATATTGCTAGATGAATATTACAAATCACGTTAACACTGTATGTTTTTAAGATTTATTTGAAATACTTAGAGAAATTTTCTACCTACTGCTCACTCCCCAGAGTGCAACAGCAGCAGGATCTGGCCAGGCTAAAGGCAGATTTTGTATGGAAATAAATAGCTCTGTAATATTAATGTAATGATCTCCTTACACTGCTAGGAGTTTCAAGAACAGCTGAAGATCACTACCTTTAAAGATCTGGTTATCAGGGACAAAGAACTCACCGGGGCATTAATTGCTTCTCTGATCAACTGCTACATCAGAGACAATGCTGCTGTTGATGGCATCAGTTTACACTTGCAGGATATCTGCCCCCTTCTGTATAGCACGGATGATGCCGTCTGTTCTAAGGTATGAGGCTTTCTTACCTATTTCAGTGCTTTCTCTGGGAGCTGTTCTTGGTATGGCCTAAAGCACACTATAACGGGAATCAGTTCCTTGGTTTACGTGACGTATGGCCTAAGATAAATGTTTTCGTTTCTCTTCACCCTAGAATCCACATCTAAGAAGAGAGTTGTTAGATCTATGCAAACTTTTCATAAAGACTCTTTGATAGTATTTGTTAGTATTTATTATGTTACAAATTACGGAAAATCACTAAGTGTGAAATGAAGGAAGTTTGATACTTAGGGTATTTCTTTAGTTAGAAGCTAAGAAAAATCACTAAAACTTAAAACTGATCTGTATTGAATAGAGTTAATGGGGCAATTTTTATTGATCCTTTCCTACAGGTGGAAAAAAAGTAAATGAGTATCACATGGACTGCCTGCTGACCAATAATATATTGACTAGGCAAAAGAATTGCCTGACAAAAGCTATCTTGCTTAACATATTTGTGAGAGGAATTAAGAATAGCTAGGATTTTTTGGTCAAAAATTTTTCTTCCTAATATTAAGAAGAAGTAAGTTTTGTAGTGTTGTTTTTGTTTTTAAAGAAAATAAACCACTTATTAATGTAGAGATGCACAAAAATTTATGTTGACAGCTCTACCACTCTGCTTAATTTAATGTATTTTTGAGTTCTTGTCATCTGTTCTAGGCAAATGAGCTTCTCCAGCGTTCCCGACAAGTTCAGAATAAGACTGAAAAGGAAAGGATGTTAAGGGAATCGTTAAAAGAATACCAAAAAATCAGCAGCCAAGTGGACCTGTCCAGTGTCTGTGCTCAGTATCGCCAAGGTGAGAAACAAGCCCCTTGTCACATCTGTTACTTAGAGGCTAGAGGACAGCGTGTGAATGTCACAAGGTACAGATGAAGGCTCAAGTGAGAGAGGCATGCTCCATTCCGCTACTCGATGATGACACTGTAATGTCAAACAGAAGTTTTCAGGCTGCTTTCTTAACTTGAAATATGTAACTTTGTAACATTGGAGCTTTAGTTTTTTTTCTTTTTTTTTAAGACTTGTTTGTTTACTTGAAAGAGTTACGGAGAAAGAGGGACACAAGGATAGATAGACCCCTTCTATCCACTGATTCCCCTAATGGCCATGGTAGGGCCTGGCCAAAGCCAGGGACCAGGAACATCATCCAGGTCTCCCACATGGATATAGGTAGTCCGAGCACTTGGGCTGTCCTTGGCTGCTTTCCCAGGCACTTTAGCCAAGAATTGGATTGGAAGTGAGACAGTTGGGACTCGAACTAGCGCCCGTGTGGGATGCTAGTATTGCAGGTGGCAGCTTAAGTGGCTATACTGTAACCCCAGACCTTCCGAGCTTTTTCATTCCATTAAACTACTGTATCTATTCGATTGCTTCCTTAATTATGTTTTTTAATTTTCTTTTTGAGATTTGTAGAGATAATGGGAGAGGCATTGAGAGAAAGAGATCTCCCATTTGCTGGTTCATTCTTTTTTTTTTTTATTAATAAATTTTATTTTGACATTCTTTACATAGTTAATTAGGGTAAGAAGGTTCAAGGGCTACAGGAAAGTGGATAATACTAGTATGTTTTCCATATTGTTAGCTTCATATTTAAAGGGGAGTATTTAAGGGAGAAGCCCACCCAATTTCCCACCCTCCCCAGGTCCCGGATGTAGGGCATGCTCTGAGGTTCTTGCTCAAGTGGTTTTGATATTGCCACAGTTATGAATCACTGTCAATCTTGCCACTCCAAGCACTATGAGATCTTTGAAAAATCTACTGATTGACATAGTCCATCATAGCTGAGATGGTTGGTTGACCTGTTCTGTCTTCTCTCTTTTCTTCGTTAGGGTTCTGAGTCCAGCATTTAGATTAGGAAGATCTCCAAAGAAAGTTCTTGTATGCACTAACAAGTACAGGGCATCAACTGGGGTTGGGTGAAACTGCAGTTGAGAACCAATACTCCAGTTGTATCTCTCCCATTGGTGACAGGGCACCATGTATTTGGACCATCTTCTGCTTTCCCAGGCACATTAGTAGGGAGCTAGACTGGAATTCAAGCAACTGGGACAAGAGCTGGCACTGAGAAACAGAAGACACACACACACACACACATACACAATGAAAAGAAACAATAAAAGAAAGAAGAAAGAAAGAAACAAGAGACAGAGAGACCACACATCCACTGATTCACTCCCCAAGTGTCCATAGACAGGTGTGGACTACTTTGAAACCAGGAGCTAGAGATTCAGTGCCCATCTCCCATGCAGTTGACAGGAACCTAACCGAGCAATCATCTGCAGTTTTTCACATTGTACCCCAGCAGGAATCCAACAGAACTGGGACTGGATCCTAAGAACACTGATATGAGTTGTAGGTGGAGGCTTAACCCCTAAACACCTGATTGCTTAAACTTATTTTAAATCGAATCTAATATACCTATTACCTATTAACACAGGTATAATTTTGGATTCTAACATTTCCAATGAAGGAACTGAAACGCTCCTTTTTGTCATGTGAAATATGAAAGTATTTTCTAATGAAGGAATACATTTAGTAGCTGACTTAATAGAAGTATATATAGTATATATACTTGGATCTTTTTTATGTGATGGATTCATCAAAATATTTTTTAGCCCTTTTTTAAAAAACATGTATTTATTTATTTGAAGATGAGTCTTACACAGAGAATGAGAATGGGCTTGGTCCAGAGCCAGGAGCTTCTTCCAGGTCTCAACTTGGATTCCATGGTCAATGTTCCTGGACCATCTTCCTCTGATATTCCAAGCACATTGATTTGAACTATAGCACCCAAATAGGATGCCGGTGCAGCAAGCAATGTCTTTACTCACTGTGCCACAAGTTTTAGCTTTACTCACTACACCACAGCACCAGTCCCCCATCAGAAATATTTTATAAGGGCCTAGCACTGTGGCACGCTGTGTTACGCCACGGCTTGTGACTCCAGCATTCCCTGTGAGCACCAGTTATATTTCTAGCTGCTGGGGCCAACACCTCAGCCCGTGGTGCTGCTATCACATGTGGGTGCCGGTTGGAGTCCCAGCTGCTCCAGTTTCGATCAGCTCCCTGTTTGTGGCCTGGGAAGGCAGCTGAGGATTGCCCAAGTCCTTGAGCCTCTGCACCTGTGTGGGAGACCCGGCGGAAACTCTTGACTCCCAGCTTTGAATCAACCCAGCTCTGGCTGTTGTGATCATTTGAGTAGTGAACTAGTACTAAAAGATCTCTCTCCTTCTCTCATTCTTTCAGGCAAAATAAAAAAAAAATTTAAATTAAAAGTAAAATCCTGGGGTCAGTATTGTGGCATATCTGGCTAATCCTGTGCATGTGGCACAGGCATCCCATATGGATGCCTATTTGAGTCCCAGCTGCTTCACTTGCAATCTAGCTCCCTGCTAATAGGAAAGCAGTGGATGATGCCCAAGGCTTTGGGCTTTGCACCCAATTGGGAGAGCCAAAAGAAGTTCCTGGTTTCCAGGAGACTGGCCCATCTCTGGATGTTGCAGCCATCTGGGAAATGAACCAACAGGTGGATGATCTCCTTTTTGTCTTTCCTTCTCTTTCTGTAACTCTGCCTTTGGAGTTAATCTTAAAGAAAAAAAAAACATGTCTTATGCTTTCTGTCATTACTTTGGTGACTATTGTAAATGGAGGTATAACCATGACTTATTTTTATATACCACGCAAGAAAAAGTATTATTTGGTAATATGCTTTAAATAAAATCTTTGTACTTTTTCTCTCGTTAGTGCGTTTTTATGAGGGTGTAGTAGAACTTTCCCTAACTGCCGCAGAGAAAAAAGATCCTCAGGGTCTTGGACTTCATTTCTATAAACATGGAGAACCAGAAGAAGACATAGTTGGACTGCAGGCTTTCCAAGAAAGGTGGGTTTTATTACCTTAACAGAATGACACCTTTAGAGCTACTAACTTGCGTGTGAAGTTTTGATTTATAGTACGAGGGAATTAATATTTCCAGTACAATTATTCCAAAATAAAATTATTCTTTCATTTACAAAATGACTTCTTGTTCTTTCTCAGTTTTGTATTTTTTAGCCTAGCAATAAAATTTTAGTCTGATAAAATCTTCCTGGCTTATAAATATTTTTAAACCTGCCATTGTCGTTTTTTGGAGACTTTATTATCTTTTCATAACATGACTGCTTTCTTGTTCAGTATG
The DNA here is from genome assembly GCF_017591425.1 of Ochotona curzoniae. Lineage (NCBI taxonomy): Eukaryota > Metazoa > Chordata > Mammalia > Lagomorpha > Ochotonidae > Ochotona > Ochotona curzoniae. The sequence continues at coordinate 16,910,317 of NW_024465582.1, read as the reverse complement.
AACATTTGTATTTTACTTTAAATGATAATTTATAACTTCTCATAAATTTATACATACCGTTGAAAAAATGTATGTCAGTAAAGGAATTTGTAAAGTACATAATGTGTTTTGCTAATGTTTTTATGATTTTATTCTCATGTTCAAACAAACATTTCTCAAAGTTGCTGAAAAAATTTGTGATGTTTATTGTTTTCTATTTAAAGATTTTTTCACTAAGTTGAAAAGCAGAGTGATGGACAGGGAGGGAGAGATAGACACTGATCTTCCACTGCTGATTCATTCACTGTGACTGAAGCTAAGCTGGACCAAAGCCAGGACACAGGAACTGCACCTAGATCTTGAGAATCCAAGTAGGGTTCACGTATTTGGGCTGTCATCTATTGCTGTGTGAGGCATATTATCAGGATGCTAGATCGGAAGGATGACAAGCAGTCAGACCTTGCTGTAGTATGGGATGCTGGCTTTGCAAGCAGTGGCTTAACTCATTGCACCATAGGGCCAGCCTGATTTGTATTATTTTTGATAGCATACATACTGTATGTATTCTTCAAAATAGACCTTAAATTCTTTTTATTTAAATTTGAAAGTGTTAGCACATTGGTTTCTAGTTTAGCAATATAATCATTCTTTTCCTAATCTTTTCCAGATTAAACAGTTACAAATGCATTACAGATACACTTCAAGAACTGGTAAATCAAAGCAAGGCTGCTCCTCAGTCTCCCAGTGTACCCAAAAAACCAGGTCCCCCCGTTTTGTCATCTGATCCCAACATGCTGAGTAATGAAGAAGCTGGCCATCATGTAAGGAACATGACATATTCTATAGCAGTATACTGTATTGGAAGTTCTGTGTTCAAGTGAGAAAGAGGGTTGATAAAGCTACCATTTGAAGATTTTTTTTCTTGATTTTGCACTGGAATATGTGGGGGCTAAAATGATACAGTGTCCAGAAACAGAGCTTTTAACTATACTAATTTTTGCTATTTTCTTTTAGTTTGAACAAATGCTTAAATTGGCTCAGCGATCGAAGGATGAGCTGTTTAGTATTGCTCTTTATAATTGGCTAATACAAGCTGACCTTGCAGATAAACTGTTACAGGTAAAAAAAAAAAATACTGCTCATGTTTTTAAGTAGCATAATACAATAATCTTAGCACATATATCCTCGAAATTCAGTCTCTCATCTTCTGCCTGCCTTCAGGTATTAGTGTGCAGCTGAGCGGTGTGTCCTTTCAGAGGGGCAAAGGTGACACTTGCTCACTTTTTCTTGCTTTTTGAGTGCTGGTTAGGATGAGCTCCAGCATTGTTTCTTTGTGATTTCACATATAACTTCTGACTGTCGACTTAGTAATTCTCAGCCTATGAAATAAATACAGAGCACCTGATAATTTAAAGGATACCTTTACACCAAGAATCAAGAAATAAATAGCTTTGTCATCAATTACTATATGATTAATACTGTGGTAAATGTTTATTAGTCTAATTTCCCTTTAACTGTTGAAACAAAATTGTACCTTTTTAAATCTGTTAATGTTGGATTTTTTAATTTCATGAAGCAAAGCAAAATTGTAGTTGTTTTAAAGTATGTTTTTTACGTATAAACAACAAAATGTTCACATTTTTTTGTGCATCTATACCATTTCCAGATTGCCTCTCCATTTCTGGAGCCACATCTCGCTAGAATGGCCAAAGTTGATCAAAACAAAGTCTGTTACATGGATTTACTGTGGAGGTATTATGAGAAGAACAGAAGCTTTAGTAGTGCAGCTCGTGTTCTCTCCAAATTGGCTGATATGCATAGGTAAGATACCCTCATTGGAAGGATCGTGTGTAGACTGACGGTGTGTGGTTACATCTGAATTTCACAAATAAAGCATTTAGTTTGCATATACATCAGTAGAATTTTTACGCTTATACTGAGATTTACCTAATTTTTAAATTAAATTTTATAAACATATGAGAAGCACTAAGGGAATATTCATCAGAACTTCTCTATTCAGTATTTTGTGAATCTTTTTTATTTCAATTTTTATGTATTTTAAGAAAGATTGGATCCGGCACAGTTGCCTAGTGGCTAAACTTCTCACCTTGCTTGTGCCAGGATCCCATATAGGTGCAGGTTTGTGTCCCAGCTCCTCTACTTCACTTCCACGTCCCTGCTTGTGATCTGGGAAAACAGTTAAAGACAGCCCCAAATCTTAGAATTCTGCACCTGTGTGGGAGACCTGGAAAAAGCTCCTGGCTTCAAATCAGCTTGGCTCCAGCCATTGCCGCCACTTGGGAAGTGAAGCAGCAGATAGAAGATCTTGCTGTATCTCCTTCTCTGTAAAATCTGACTTTCCAATTAAAAAAAAAAAAAAGATTTTCCATCTGATAGTTCACCCTGCAGCAACCCAGGGTGAGCCAGTCTGAAACCATGAGCCCAGATCTTAATTTGGGTTTTCCCTGGGTGGCAGAAATCTAGCTGTTTAAGTCATCAGTTGTCTCCTAGAGTATGTCTTTGGAGTCTTTGTTAGTAACAGCACAGCAGTCGTTTTCTTTTTTTTACAATTTATTTATTTTTATTGAGAAGGCAGATTAATAAAAACAGACAGAGAAAAGGATCTTCCATCAGCTAATTCATTCCCAAAGCAGACCCAAAGGCCGTAGGATCCTCTTTCAGGTCTCCAGCGCAGGTGCAGCGTTCCAAGGACTTGGGCCATCCTCTGTTTTTCTAGGCCACTAACAGGGAGCTGGATGAGAAGTGGAACTGCCAGGATATGAACTGGTGCCCAATTGGGATTCCAATGCTTAAAGGGGGATGATTAGCCAGTTGAGCCATTGTCCTTTGGCTGCAGGCAGTGATTTTTAATGAACAGAAAGATTGTGTTTCAGAGGGTTTATAGTTAGGTTTTATTAATCCCAGAGCAGTGTCTTCTTCTGCCTCAGCTTCAATTTCTGAAATGATCTTAAAACCTATGTATTGAAACTTTTTAAGATTCCTGTTTAGATATAATTGAGATTTTTAAATAAATCTATCATATCAAAGTCAATTTTATAAAATATTAGCAGGCTAGAGCCGAGATGTTGTAAAACCAGAAGCCAGGAGCTTCTTCCTTGTCATTTACATGGTTGCTGGGCCCTGAGGCTTTTGGTCATCTTCTGCCCTCCCAAGCCACAAGCAGAGACGAGCTGGAAGGGAAATGGAGCAACTGGGATATGAACCTGCACTCGTATGGGATCCTGGTGCACCCAGTTTGAGGACTTTAGCCACTAGACTATTGCGCTTAGCCCCAGTTTAGTTCATATTTAAGTGGTCACTGTATATAATATTGAAGATGAAATATTATAGAGCCTATATTAAGGTACAGATATGAATATATTGTAGTAATAACATTTTCCTTAATTTTATTTTGATAGAATTTAAGTATAGTTACCTAAAGCTTTCATGCAGGAAGTTACTTTCTGTATATAATTATAAAAATTACCTTGTTGTGGGCCCAGTGCCATGGCCTAGCGGCTAAAGTCCTCGCCTGAAATGCACTGGGATCCCATATGGGCACCAGTTCTAGTCCCGGCAGCCCTGCTTCCCATCCAGCTCCTTGCTTGTGCCCTGGGAAAGCAGTCGAGGATGGCCCAAAGCCTTGGAACCCTGCACCCGTGTAGGAGACTTGGAGAAAGTTCCAGGTTCTTGTCTCCAGGTTGGCACAGCACCAGCTGTTTTGCAGTCACTTGGGAAATGAATCATCACACGAAAGAACTTCCTCTCTGTCTCTCCTCCTCTCTGTATATCTGACTTTGTAATGAAAATAAATAAATGTTTTAAAAAAATTACTTTGTTGTGAATCCGTCTTACTAAGCAATTAGATTTATTTGGAAAAAAAAATGATAAAATTTTCATTCAAAGTCATTTGATTTACAGTAATGCTTGACATATTGCTGCTTTCCTAAGAAATCATGTAAAAATATGATTTTCTCTCTTAGCACAGAAATTTCACTTCAGCAGCGGCTGGAATACATTGCTCGAGCCATCCTCAGTGCCAAAAGCTCCACTGCCATCTCCTCTATAGCTGCGGATGGTGAATTCCTGCATGAGTTAGAAGAGAAGATGGAGGCAAGTGCTGGAGACACATGCGCTGTGTCCACAGCCTGTAGTGATTTTGCTTTCTAAAGAAGTCATTATTATTAATTTTCACCCTTAGATAAAGATGTTAGATTTTCAGGATATTAGTATTCAGGACATAAAGACTTTGTTAACACCTAACATCAGGTGTTAGTAGGCACTCCTCAGGTACCTACTGATATATCATAGGATTCTATTTTCTGCCCCAACTAGGTTGCCAGGATCCAACTTCAAATACAAGAAACTCTACAGAGGCAGTATTCCCATCATTCTTCTGTGCAGGATGCAGTTTCTCAGTTGGATTCTGAGCTAATGGACATAACTAAGGTAATAACAAAAAAGCAAGTGTAACTCTTGTTTATGAATTGATTTAATTTGGCAAGTGTAATTATTTCATTGCTGTCTTCTTTTTCTTTTAAGATTTTTATTTATTTATTGGAAAGTGAGATATACAGAGAGGAGGAGAGACAGAGAGGATGATCCTCCATCTGATGGTTCACTCCCCAAGTGGCCGCAATGGCTGGAGCTGAGCCAGTCTGAAACCAGGAGCCCCTTCCAGGTCTCCCATATGGGTGCAGGGTCTCAAAGCCTTGGGCCATCCTCAACTGCTTTCCCAGGCCACAATAGGGAGCTGGAGGGGAAGTAGAGCAGCTGGGATTAGAACCGGCGCCCATATGGGATCCCGGTGCGTTCAAGGCAAGGACCTTAAATGCTCTGTCATGCCAGGCCCCCTCAATGCTTAGTATTGAAACATTCCTTGCTATTTTGTATTGTAGTTTCCTGGGAAGGATTAATCCAGCAGGCCTGGCATGGTAGCCTAGCAGCTAAAGCCCACGCCTTGAATTTCCATATGGATGCTGGTTCTAATCCTGCCAGCCCCACTTCCCATTCAGTTCCCTGCTTGTGGCCTGGGAAAGTAGTTGAGGATGGCCCAAAGCCTTGGCACCCTGCACCCACATGGGAGACCTGGAAGAGGCTCTGGCGTCCTGGCTTTGGATAGGTTCAGCTCCAGCTGTTGTGGCTGCTCGGGGAATGAATCAACAGTTGGAGAATTTTCCTCTCTGTCTCTCCACCTCTCTGTATATCAGACTTTATAATAAGAATATATAAGTCTTTATAAAAAAAAAAAAACTAATCCAGCAGTGTAGAGTGTGATGGATGCCTGCTCCCTCTGGGACTTAGTTTAGGGCTGGACCAGGCCATAACCGAAGCTGTCTTTTTTACTAAATAAATACATACATACATACATACATATATATGTGTGTGTATGTGTACATATATATACATATGTGTGTATATATATATATATAGACATTTACACGCATATATTCATTTACTTATTTATGCAAAGTATCACAGGGAGAAGCAGAGAAAGATCTTCTGCCCTCCGGCTCTCAGGTGGCTGTCACTGCCAGGCTGGGCCTGAATCTTCTTCTACCCCTTATATGCGGCACCTCGTTATTATTATCCCAGGCACATTAGCAGGAAACTGTATCAGAAGTGGAGCAGCCAGGACTCACACCAACACCCATATGGGATTTTGTCACTGCAGACAGTGAGTGGCTTTATTTACTCCACCATAGTGTCTTTGCCACCCCCATTATACCACTCTGAGCAGTTCCTAGATCAAATATATGTCACTGCTTTTCTGTTGTTTTCAAAGAGTACTTAATTAGTGATTTCTAAATGTTGACCTGTGGTTGCTTAATTTTGGATTTTCTCCCACAGCTTTATGGAGAATTTGCTGACCCTTTTAAACTTGCAGAGTGTAAACTTGCAATAATTCATTGTGCTGGTTACTCAGACCCAATATTGGTGCAGACCCTTTGGCAAGATATTGTAGAGAAAGGTGAGTGCTGATTCACATATTAGCATACACCATTTAGTGACTTTACTGGAGCAGCACAAGCTACTAGTGAGGAACATATATAAGGTCCGTGAAAGTCATCTTTACCTTAGTATAAAGTTAATGTCTGGGACATCTGGGTGGGGTAAGAATATTGGTACCTGAATATTGGGAAGATGCTCAGTGAAAAGGGTGCTTTTTTTTTTTTTTCCTTTTGTACTGCTTAATAAGGAATACTAACACATCTTCCTCAAGCAGTAGCATGGTTATAGAAAATGTATCATGCTCACAGAAACAAAATATGCTGAGTAGGTTGATATGATAGTCCTGGAGTACTTTTTATCCTGAAGCATTTTGAACACTGAAGCAAAGTGAAATAGCTCATGTTCTTTTTAAGTATTTTGGATTTTTAATGACATGTTTCTTTACAGAACTGAATGACAGTGTAATGTTGAGCTCCTCAGACAGAATGCATGCGCTTAGCCTCAAGATTGTCCTGCTTGGCAAGATCTATGCTGGCACGCCTCGGTTTTTTCCTCTAGGTAAGTAGTAAGTAGATACTGATTGTTTTATTTTGGTTTTGATGGTTTTCAACAAAAATGAAAAACAATAATAATCTTTATGGTGACTCTGTTGCTATGTAATTTAGCTGACTGTAATTGTTATAGGTTCCTTTTATGAGGCCTTTGCCAACCTTCGATGTCTTCCAGTTATAAAACAGTGAATGACACATTGATCCATCTGTGAAATAGAATATTATGGACTTTTTGTGTTCTGAAAAATATTGAGAAACATAAAAATTGTCAAAATACAGCATTATTTTGTCTTACTTGTTTGTTTATTTAAGACCAGTCCAGATGGAGAGCTCCCAGCCTCTGACCTTCTCCCTGTTACAATTAGATACTTTTTCTTGTAGGTTCAGTATTAAAGCAGAAAAATATTTTATCAGAAAAATAAAATAGTATGCACATTTACATATACACAGACATATATTAATAAGTGAAAGGAAGAGTTACAGTAAGAAAGATAGGGAGAGATTGTCCTTCCAATAGCGCACTCCTCAAATGGCCACAGAGGCCTGGGCTGGGCCAGACTGAAGGCGAGGGTCATGGCGCTTTATCCGAGTCTCCCACGTGAGTGCTTGGGCCGTTTCCCTCTGCCTTCCCAGGCACATTGGTAGAGAGCCTGGTCAAAAATGGAGAAGTCAGGACTTAAACCCACACACAGGTCAGCACTGCAGGTGGTGTCTTAACCCATTGCATCACTGTGTTTGCTACAGGGTGCTTTTTTTTGTCTTTAAGGTAAAAACTAAATATTTTGTTAAATATTTATTTTTATTGCAAGGGTAGATTTACAGAGACAAGAGTCAGAAATATCCCCATCCGCTGGCTCACCACACAAATGGCTCCAATGGCCAGAGCCGAGCTGATCTGGTACAGGATCCCAACACTTTGGGCTATCCACCACTGCTTTCCCAGGCCACAAACAGGGAACTGGATGGGAAGTGGTGCATCCGGGACACAACCCGTCATCCATATGGGATCCTGGTGCTTATAGACAGGATCGTCTATTGGACCATCCATGCCATTTCCCCTTCTTCCCCACCCCCCCTTTTTTAAGATTTATTTATTTTTACTACAAGGTCAGATACACAGAGAGGAGGAGAGACAGAAAGGAAGATCTTTCGTCTGATGATTCACTCCCCAAGTGGCCACAACGGCTGGTGCTGTGCTGATCTGGAGCCAGGAGCCAGGGACTTCCTCCAGGTCTCCCACACGGGTGCAGGGTCCCCAGGCCCTGGGCCATCCCCCACTGCCCTCCCAGGCCACAAGCAGGGAACTTGATGGGATGCGGGGCTGCTGGGATTAGAACCATCCCCCATATGGGATCCCAGCTCGTTCAACGTTCAAGGACAGGACCCCAGCCACTAGGCTACCACGTCGGGCCCTAGTTATATTTCTCGGGTTATATTTCTCATCTCTTCCTATCCCCAAGCTTAGGCCACCACTGTTCTACTTTCTGTCTCTATTTATAATTGTTTCTAAGAAGGTTTCACCCTACTTAATTTTGAATTAGACCTTCTATTTATAATCAAGAGGTAATTTCTAGGTCTGGTGTTATATTTTAGTGAGTGAAGCCACTGAATGCAGTGCAGGCATCCCGCATCCCGTCTGGGCTCTTGTTTGTGTCCCTGGCTGCTGCAGTTTTAATCCGGCAGCTCCTTGCTAATGTCCTGGGAAAAGCAGCAGAGAATGCCCAAGTGTTTGGGTCCTGCCACCCATGTGGGAGACCCGGATGAACCTCCTGGCTCATGGCTTTGGCCTGACCGAGCCCTAGCCATTGTTGCTATCTGAAGGGTGAACCCAGAGACTGAAGAACGCGTTCTTTCTCTGTAGCTGTTTCAACAGAAAAATAATTGTAAGGTTTGATCTTTTTCCTTTTCTAGATTTCATAGTACAATTCTTAGAGCAGCAAGTATGTACTTTGAACTGGGATGTGGGCTTTGTAATACAGACGATGAATGAGATTGGAGTGCCATTACCTCGACTCCTGGAAGTCTATGATCAGCTGTTCAAATCACGGGTAAGGAAAATATGAAATACAATAAAACTTTTCAGTGGATATCTCATGAAGGATTGTCAGTATGGGCAACAAGGACCATATCCTGACTGCCAAGGAGATCACAGGGAACTCTTATGTCAGCCATTCCCTATCAGATCTCCCACATGTGATTGAAGCAGCTCAGAACCCTGCTAGGGCCTAATGACATCAGAACAACAGCCGAGAGCCCCGGGTGGTCCTCAGAGATAGGAGAATTGTAAATTTGCTTCTGGACTCAGGAGAGGAGCTATCTGTGGTCCTTACCTAGTTCCAATCTTGCCCGCCTTCCCCCAATCCTCTCTTGCACTGACCATCAGGGTCGCTCCGGAGTTCCAAAATTAGCTCAGATAGGCAGAGAGAGACTAATATAGAAAGCTTAGAACAGTCGAGAAAAATCAGCTTGGGTTTTCCTGGACCTCACTAGGTAGGATGCAACGTGCAGGTATTCCTCACTAGCTAAGTTATTGGAGATTTCTCTGTGCGCCTGCCTAAGACTGTTTTACTCTGCAATTGTTAATATATGGTTTGTTAGAGCTATAAGTCTGTTTTGATTATCCTAAAATGCATGAAGTTATGTAAAACTTCATTTGAATACTATAAACTGCTAAAGATAATAAAATAAATCTTCTGGAAGAAAAAAAAACTTTCATTTAATAATAAAATGACTTTCTGGATAAAGTCAGGTAGTTTAATTGGCTAAGTACCTTATCACTCAGTCTAGTGGGAGTTGTAGTACAGATTTGTTACTTTGGTCAAGTTTTGAAAGTTATACTCCAGACTTTTTGAAACTGATAACGGAGAGTTAGACTGTTGTATATCAAGATTAAAATGGAAGTTTAAAAATTACTAGTATATGGTCCTGGCACCATAGCATAGTGGTTAAAGTCCTCGCCTTGAGTACGCCTGGATCCCATATGGGTGCCAGTTCTAATCCCAGCAGCCCTGCTTCCTGTCCAGCTCCCTGCCTGTGGCCTGGGAAAGCAGTAGAGGACGCCCAAAGCCTTGGGACCCTGCACCCACATGGGAGACCCGGAAGAGGCTCCTGGCTTCAGATTGGCTCATCTCCAGCCATTGCGGCCACTTGGGAAGGGAACCATTGGATGCCTTGCATACATTGGAATCCCATATGGGCATTTAGACCCTAATGACTACTTTAACATAAATAGTTGAAAATCAGTTTAGGGCCATGTCATGGCACAGCCAGTTAAGCAACCTGTGACTTTAATATCACATGTGTGTGCTACTTGGAGTCCTAGCTACTGCATTTCTAATCCACCTCCCTGCTAACATGCCTGGGAAAGCAGCAGAGGACTCTTTAATATTTGGGTTTCTCCCAAATGGAAGACCTTGACAGAATTTCAGGCTTCTGGCGCAGCTTTGACTGTTGCAGCCATTTGGAGAAGTAAATCAGCAGAGAGAAGAAATTTTAACATTCATTCTTTCTGTGTAAATCTGCCTTTCAAATAAATGAAATCTTTAAAAAGGAAGATCAGCTGATACCATTAGGCTTCCAATTCATTAGGTAATGTCTTTGCCAGGATCCGTTCTGGAACAGAATGAAGAAACCACTGCACCTTTTGGACTGTATACATGTGCTGTTGACAAAATATGTTGAGAATCCTAGCCACGTCTTAAATTGTGAGAGGTAAATATAAATTAAATGTTGAATTCTTGGAACAGTGTTTAAACACCTGTAATAAATACCTTGGTAGCATTTTGGGGGAGAATATAGGAAGAAGTATATTTCAATTAATCATCTATAATCATGATATTCTGTTTGTGTGATATTATAAGTTCTATCATATTGTGAGTTTATTATGAAGTTTTTTTCTTTATTTTCATTCAGTTGCCGTTTAATTAGTCATGTAGTCCTTAACCTCTGTGGAATTCTAAGTAAGATTTAGCAGAAGTTGGAGGGGAAGAAGCCTTTAAAAGGAAATGTTTATAAGTTATAGTAAGTTAACCAAGTGTCTTCATTCACAGGAGAAGATTCACCAACCTCTGTCTGGATGCCGTGTGTGGCTACCTGGTTGAGCTCCAGTCTATGAGCTCTTCAACAGCAGTACAAGCCATCACGGGCAATTTCAAGTCTCTTCAGGCCAAATTGGAACGGCTTCATTAATACTGTGATGTAATTTCATATGTGCATTTTGATCTGTAAAATAAACACTGTGTCCACACACTAAATGTTCTAAGATTTTAAGAAGAGTTTTAATAGAAATGGGTTTTTAAATAACTGACTAATGTCTACAAATAATGCATTTGTCAAATGACTTCTTTTTTTATTATCACTTTCCCCCTTGCCCTGATAATTGGGTTGAAAAATCAACTGAAATAGGGCTGGTGTTTTGGCATAATAGGTAAAGCTGCCACCTCAATTCCAGCTCCCACAAGGGTTCCAGTTTGAGTCCCTAGGGCTCCACTTCTCCCAGTGCACACTGGAAAGCAGCAGAAGATAGCCTAAGTCCTTGGGCCCCTGAACCCACAAGAAACATCCAAAAGAAGCTCCTGGCTCTCCTGGCTTCTGTCTGGCACAGCCACTTGGAGAATGAACTGGCAAATGGAAAATTTCTGTCTCACCTGTCCTATATAACTCTGCTTTTCAAATAAACAAAACAAATCTTTCAAAATAGTAATAATACTAAGAGCTTAACCTAAGGATAAAAGTATTTTAAAACCATGGTTTAAATCGTGCGTCAGTAGGCATATAACTGTCTTTACAATTTTTTTCTTTGAAGATTGATATATACATGTTTGAACATCTGATAAACTTGTAAGTAATGTTCTGTGTCCTGAAAGTCTGCGAGGAGGTTCTTCCCGTATCTGCTCTTTGTTTTCCTGACTACTGAGTCCACCGACGCCATTCCAAGTGTGTGCTTCAAAACAGTAGTGTCAGAATCACATGGGGTCCCACCTCCGACCTGCTGAGTCAAAAACTTCAGAGTTTTAACAAGCCCCCAGGGAATTCTGGTACTTGTCCAGTTTGAAAATCATCCTTGTGAAAGATGCTGCTGATTTCAACTTCCCATCTGATGCCTCCTCCCTGCTCCACGGTACCACAATATACAAGGGTTACCCAAGCTACACAACGGCAAGAATAAAGCAAAATTCCTAGTTATGTTGTTTTTGATCAGTCTTTAACGATTTTGAAATAACTAAGCCAAGTGACTTATAAACAAGGAAGGAGGAGAGTGGCAATGACTATGATCAACAAAAAGGTAAAAGTTGAACTCCTTCACTTCTTTTGGGAAAATAATTGCCTTTTACTAATTGTCACTATTGCCCGATTCATAATTTTTAAGTGTATTTAGAAAATAATTTTTCTTAGTTTGTCTTTTTACAGAACCCAGAGCTCCACATTTTCTAATTTAGCTCTATTTCTCCTTTAATCTTATAATAATGTGTAATGAATTGAATATTACTACCTCATAATTTCAGCTTTCTAGTCTATTTAGTCTTTGTATGAGTAAGTAAAATAAATGTACAGTATATATTATCAGTTTTGATGCTGGAACTTGAAGTTCAAATGCAGTCAGGCTGCAAGAGAAGATGCAGCAGATTCAGAGTATGGATGGAATGTGACCCACCCGAATGAGCCAGAGCTTTTGATGGTGGACTAACACATCAGTCCTCACTGCTTCTCCACTCGGTTGTCCTGCAGATGCTTAGGGTCTTCATGGAGCTAAAGACTTGCACCTGCCAGGAGATGGAGGCTGAAAGAGCCTCAGAGGGAAGCTGGAGCAGATCCAAGCCCTGACTCTGTCTCATAGCAACCACGTAGGCTAGGATACAGTTGGTAAGCCTGCAAGACCAAGTGTGTGAGTTTCAAAACAGTTGCTGCTTCACTTCCGGCCTTCAAATCTCCAATAAGAACTTTGACTAGAGGCCCAGCACAGGAGCCTACTGGCTGAAGTCTTCGCCTACCATGTGCCAGGATCCCATGTGGGTGCTGGTTCATATCCCAGCTGCTCCACTTCTCATCCAGCTCCCTGCTTATGGTCTGGAAAAACAGTAGAGGACGGCCCAAAGCCTTGGGATCCTGCATTTGTGTGGGAGACCTGGAAAAATCTCCTGGCTTTGGATCAGCTCATCTCTGGCTGTTGCCTTACTTATTTTTGCTGTAGCAGCAGAAAGCTAACCCACATTCCCATCTTTTATTTACTTAATACACTCACACGGAGAGAGACAGAAATTCAGAGCTGGGAATTCAACCACTGTCTCTTGTTGGTGGCAGGAACCCCATCACTTGGAGCCATCACTGGTGCCCGCCTGGGTCTGCCTTAGATTAGATGCAAATGAGAGCCACATTGGGAATCTAGGCACTCCATAAAGGATGAGAACACTGCTGGGCTAACTGCCTACCCCTTACATTTTAAAAGACTCAAGAAGTGTATTAAACAACCAAAACCCAAATTACATCAATTAATCCATTAGCCACATAACAAAATCACAACCCATGGCAGACAGACAGAGGTCCAAGGTATGTGGGACAACCAAGATTGATTTGCAAAGTTTTACATCACATTGAAACGACAGTGTCTCAACAAGCAGCAGGTGGATATGGGTCAGAGGTTTTTAAAATTTGTTTTGAATACTTGGGGTTTGAGAAGCTCAAAGAGGCAGTTGTATATTGAAGGTCTTGGGGTTGCCAGTCAGAACACATTCAGGGGTAGGACATGTGTGATACGGGATGGTATGTTCTTATGAATCTCTAAGATACGAAGAGTTCTTGTAAGGAGTCACGGAGGTGGGAGAAAAGAACAAAAAGGAAAAACCTTAGCTGAATGTGCATTTTATTCTTACCTGCAAAAGGGGTCCTTCTAACAGGTATTCTTTTACTTTTCACATCTTAAGACCTAGAAATGGAAATACAGACTTGTGAGGGAAAGGTCAGAATTTCTTCGCCCCTCAGGTTTTTTTTTTTTTTTTTTTTTTTTGCTTGAGAGTTGTGGTAATTCTAGCAAGATTTAAACAAGAAGTTCATGAACCACAATATTGAGCTCGGTGCTGAGACGTTAGTGCTACCCAGCTGCAACTTCATGCTACACAGCTGGGAGTATACCTGCAGGAGTCGCTGGTTAACTAAAATGAATGCTCCATTGGAAGGGGCTGGGCCAAAAGAAGAGTATAAATAAGGTAACGCCTTCGACAGCCAGGCTAACAGAACGACGACTTGGGAAGAGGATGGTGCACGGAGAATCGGGAGCAGGACACCGCTACGCCAAAACGCTCTTCCAGGCCAGACACGAAACTCGGGCTGCCCATCTGTGATCCCTTGCAGGAGGCAGAGCAGTGTAGTAAATCAGTTCCTAGGAGGGCGGGTACTGCTCCCTCGGGGTTCTGAGTGGCCTGCCAGATACACGGAGGGCAGTGTACACCCTTCTCAAGGTCTGTGTGTGGGGAGATCTCCGCTAGGGACGCAACGTCCCGTTAAGTACTTATCAGTTCCCTGCTAAGACCAGCAACTCCAAACAGGAGGGGCCCTGGGGCGAATACTGAGTGCCTGACGGGCGAGGGGAGGGCGGCGCGGGTTCCAGGCGACCAAACCGAGGGCGCCGGGTTCTTGAGGGAAGGATTGGGAGGAGGCGCGAGGCAGCGGGAGGAGGGAACAAGCCGGCGCCGGCTTCCCGCCCGCGCTTCCGGCGGCCTGGAGCAGGCGCCCTGGCAGCGCCCGCGCCGCTCCCCGCCCTCCGCCGTCGCCAGGGCGCGCGGCTCCGTTGCTCGGTCCAGTTTCCTCGCCGCGCCTTTCCGGCGTGGGGTGGACTCGGCCCCGGAGGAGGTAACTGCTCGCAGGTTTCTTCCCCCCACGCACTCCGGCCCTTCTGCCCACGCCATCCGTCCCTGAGCGGCCTCGGCCCTCTCCATACATCCCTCTACCGAGCACGGCCGCGACCTGCTTCTTCCCGCGCCAAGCGCACCCGGCCGTTCCTCAGCCCGGCCCTCCCGTTAGGCTCGTCCCGCTGCTTTGTGCCGCCACCGCCGGGGCACACGCAGGCTGACGGGGTCTGGGGTCCTCGAGGGGTCGTCCTCAGGCTGGCGTGGTCCGGGTCCAGGTGCGCCGCGTTCGCGGGTGCTCCAGTGCCCGGGCGGTACCCGGGCACCTCAGACGTGTTCTCGGGATGACGGGCGCAAGGCTCTTGCCTCCTGGAAGCTTCTGACATCACCCCCACTGGTGATCTGGGGATCCGTTGAGCGCTGAGGAAAGGGCGTGATGTGCCGGGCTTGTGAGCGGTGGAAGCGCCGAGCTTTAATGACTCTTGTGAAATTGAGTTTATCACCAAAAAAAAAAAATCTTGTTACCTTTTTTGGGGCGAGGTAGATATACGCTTTTATTCTTCCTAACTTTTTTTTTTTGTGGGGGGAGGTGGGGAATCCCTGAGTTTATTTTCCTTAGGCTAATTTTATGTGTTTGTGTTTGTTTCTTATATATAAGAAGCGTTAATGTTTTGAGAGGCAGTTACGTATATAGCAGCAAACCAACTTTGCTTCATCCCAAAAGGTGTTTTTAAGAGTTCTGAGACGGTGTTCACCAAGTCTTCATACCAGGAATTCACGGACCACCTGGTAAAGAGTTCTGAGAAATGGGAAGGTGGAGTAGGTGGTTTTTTTCTTTTTAACCTCTAACATATTAATTAGAAAAGTTATGCGGAAGTGTATATGTTATTCAGTTAGCTTATCTGAAAGGCAGAGCAGGCATCAGAGAGCTCCCTAAATACAAGGGCTGAGGCCTGTCCAGGCTGAAGGCAGGGTTCTGGAAGTCCATCTGAATGTCCCTCCTGAGAAGCAGGGTCCAAAGTACCTGCTGCCTCCAGGGTTTGCATCATCAGGAAGCTGACTGTTGGAAGTGGAACAAGGACTCGATCCCAGAGGCTCGAAGGGAGTGTGTCCCAAGCCATGTCTTCCCGGCCCGCCCTTTCACAATGGGATATGTCAAGTGGAATTATAAGCTTGTTTCAGTGCAGAATAATTTGAAAAAAAAATCCCCAAGCCTCCATCCCCCAAGTTTTATAACTGTATTATGACCAAACTATGGAGGTTTTCGAGTTTTTTGTACCAAAACAAACTTTTAATGCTGAATTTTCTGTGTGCTTAGTATGTTTGAAAGACGGGTTTTGTCCTTAAGTGCCTACGACAGCTTGGCTGGACCAGTCTGAAACCAATAGCCTGAAGCTTTGTCCAGTTTCCCTCCTGGGTTGTAAGGACCCCCGAGTCCGCGTTAGGAAGCTGAAATTGGGAACGGGCAGGTCTGGTCGTAGGCATGCCGATATGCAATCTTGGGTAGCAACTGTAACCCACCCCAGAGCTGCCACTTTAAATATTGTTTTAAAAATTACTGTTTTTAAACAATACTTGGAAGGCAGAGTTTGAGAGTCTGATAGAGGGAGGGGTCTTTTGTCTGGTTATTCACTCTGAAATAGTCAGAGCTGGGTCAGACCAAAGTGAGAACTGTAGCAGAGTGGCAGAGACCTGAATTAGCATTGGCAGTGGGATGCCAGTGTTGCTGGTGGCAGCTTAACTTACTTTTTTTTTAAGATTTATTTTTATTGGAAAGTCAGATATACAGAGGAGAGACAGGAAGATCTTCCGTTCAATGGTTCACTCCCCAAGTGGCTGCAATGGTCAGGACTGAGCCAATCCTGAGCCAGGAGCTTCCTCCAGGTCTCCCTCGCAGGCACAGGATCCCAAGGCTTTGGGCCGTCCTCGACTGCTTTCCCAGGCCACAAGCAGGGAACTGGATGGGAAGTGGAGCTGCTGGGATTAGAACTGGCACCCATATGGAATCCCAGTGCATTCAAGGCAGGGACTTTAGCTGCTAGACTACTGCACTGGACCCAGCAGGTTGACTTATCACATCATCATGCTGATCCTCTAGGGATGCTTTTTTTTTTCTTCCCCCAAAGATTTTATTTGCATTGGAAAGGCAGATTTACAGAGAGAAGGAGAAACAAAATGATCCTCCATTCCACTGATTCAACCCCCAAGTGGTTGCAATGGCAGGAGCTAAGTCTGTCTGGATCCAGGAGCCAGAGGCTTGTTCAGGTCTCCCACGCGGGTGCAGGGTCCCAAGGCCTTGGGCCGTCCTCTGCCGGAGTGAAGCAGCTGGGGTGTCTAGCGATACAGTTGTGGGATCGTGGTGGTTGCAGGTGATTTAGTCATGGGCCATCACACCAGGACCAGGGATGCTTCTTGATTAGCACTAGTTTATACATTTTTTTTTAAATCATTTTTGGGGTGAGGGCAGTTTGAATAGATAACAGTGAGCTTGAGGGCTTTGTGAGTTATTCCAGGGAGCAAGCTGCATTACCTTTTTTTTTTTTTTTTTTTACCCCCCTTTGTTGATGGGATTTTATTTCGGAGTTTATACACCTGCCACCCCCTCAAATGAATGTATCCTAGGTCGTGAAATTCACCCTAGGGAAAACAATGTCAGTGTCTGGTGTTTTTCTGTGACTCAGCCTAAATAGGTTTTTATCTTCCCCAGGGATCCTTTTGTACTCTGTGTGTGGCAGGTGAAGTTTGGGTAGCTGACAGCCTGGGTTTGAATTCTGGCTAAGTCAGTTGACTTACAGAGAGTGACCTTGGGTCAGTTTCTTAATTCTGTGCCTCATCTATAAAATGGGGGTGATATGGGGTATGTGCTATGACCCAGGGGTTTAGGCTGTGCCTAACTTCCCAGCTACTCATCATTTCCACTCCAACTTCCTGCGATGTGTCTGGGAAAGCAGCAGCTAATGGGCCGGAGTACCTGGGCCTGTGTCACCCAGGTTGGGAGACCTGGATGAAATTCCAGGATCCTGGCTTCAGGCTGGTGTAGCCTGGGCTGGTGCAGGCATTAGGGAGTGAGCAGAGGTCAGTGCATTAAACAAGCTGACACGTGTACAGAGGTTAATGTCTCCTGAGGTGTTTGTAACTGTCATTAACCTTGATCTACCTGACCATGTGTGTTTATATTGAAAAACTTCTGGAAAGACTTTTCTTCCCCCTCTGGTCAGGGGTAAGGTCTTTTTCTGTTTCTGCGACAAGAGGGGAGATAAAGGGAGAAATCCCACCCAGCTCCCACCCATCCCAGGGTCCCCGGCATGGGGCCTGCTCCCAGAGCACTGCTCAAGTGGTTTTGATAGTTCAACAGTTCTGAATTGCTGCTGCTACATTACCTTTTATGATTCAGTTTTGGAAAATACATAACATCAGTGCTGTTACACACTGAATCAGAGTAGTCAGATTTCTTATTTCATGGGAGGAGGCGGAGAGCACAGTATTCAGTAGGAGAAGTGCTGGTCACCCTGAGTGTGTATGGAGTGGGAGGTGGTGTGGCTGTCCTTGAGTAACACAGTGTGCCACACCAAGGCAGATTCTATAGAAACCATCCAGATCCTTCTCTGTTTCACTTGTCTTTACTTCCTGTTCAGAATGAGGTACGGAAGATAATTGACAGTCATGTAAAAATGAGTTAAATCAAGCCGTTGATTTATCAAGCATTGGGAATTTCTAAATTAAGAGCTAACTAAATATGGGCTGTTGATAATTGCTATCCATTCGGCAGCATCATGTGAGTGGTTTTACCTGATTCGTATCTGAAGCATGGAGATCAAATTAGAAGTTCTAACATCAACAAGTATCAAACAGAAGAAACCTTGGCCACGAGTCTCCTGGTTGGGACAGGTAAGTTTCTCTTCATGCAGACAATACTGGTTTTATATGTGTTAAATGTGAGTTTGTCTGTAAGATGTAGCAATGTTCTGTGGCTTTAAAGAAAGAAATGAAGCCTTATCACTATAAGGATTATTGGTCCAGTGGGCAGGGTTTAATTAGCCCAGGTTTTCCTGTAAAGTCTTCTTTCTTGTAGAACACCTTGCTTTCCAAAAAAGGTCTTTTTTTTTTCCCCCCATGTGTTTAAGTACATTGGGGTTTGGGATGGCATATATTAAAAAGGATTATTTAATCTTAATTTTTCTCGGCTGGAATAGGTAGTATATGCCTACCCTGGTGGTTTTCCTGTGTGTTCTTTTTAATGATTTATTTACATGAAAGACAGAGTTCACAGAGAAAGGGAGAGACAGGGCTTTTTCATCCTTGGTTCACTCGCAGGATGGCTACAACAGCCAGGGCTGGCCAGGCTGAGGCCAGGAGCAAGGAGTTTCTGTAGATCTCTAATGGGTATAGCCGGGGCCCAAACACCGTGGCCATCTGATGCTGTTTTCCCCCGGCCATTAGCAGGGAGTGGGAGGTGGAGCAGTTAGAACGTGAACTGGCACCCATATGGGATGCCGGAATCACTGGTGGAAGCTTATGCCACTGCACCATAGTGCCTGCCCGAAAGCATCCTTATATCTGGGAGAGGTGAGATAGTCACAATATTGATTATCCAGTGATGGCACACATGATATCTGGGAATTCTTCACCTTAGGGACAGTGGGAAAGCCTGTAAAATCCTCTTACAATCTGGATAATGATTATTGAGATTATATAGCTTACTGTAAGAAATTTTTCAGTTAGCCTACCCTGGGAAAGATGTTCTCAAACTAAGTTTCATCAGAAGCACTTGTGGAGGTTATGAAAAGACAGCTGGGTCCTGCTCCTGAAGTTTCCAGTTTGGTAGCTCTGATATGCATTTGGATCATTTTTTTTAAGATATTATTTATGTGAAAGGTGGAGTTAAAGGCAGAGATAGAAAACTTCTGTCACATGGCTCACTCCCCAAAAGGCTGCAAAAGTCACACCTGGGCTAGACTGAAGCCAGGCCATTCTTTCTGGTCTCCATCTGGGTGTAGGGGCCCAACTCCTTGGGCCGTCCTCTGCTGCTTTCCCAGGCACGTGGGCAGAAAGATGGATCAGAAGTGGAGCAGCCAGGACTAAGACCAGCATCTATATGGACCCCTGTGTTGCAGGCAGCAACTTGGCATGCTGCATCACAATACTGGCTTCTGGATAAGTTTTATTTAATTTTTTAAAAATTCATTCTATTTGAAAGAGTGAGAGAATGACAAGTACAAGAGATTTCCCATTGACTGGTTCATTTGATTGCAACCACTAGGGCAGGCCCAGGCCAAAGTTGAGAGCCGAGACCCCATCCAGGTCTTACACTTCAGCATCACCTGCCTCCTGAGGTGCAAATTATTAGGAAGCTAGAATGGAGAGCCAAGGCTTGAGCCCAGGCCCTCTGATTATCACAAGAAGCATCTTAACCAGGATACCCAACTGCTTGCATAATTTGAATTTCTTTTTAAGATTTGTATGTATTTGCTGCTTAAATGCCTGCAGAAGCTAGGTCTGTGGCAGAGTGATGCTAAGTCTGAAATTCAATCCATGTTTCCCATGTGGTTTTTGAAGACCCAAGTAACTGGGTCATCATCTACTGCCTCCCAAAGCACTCATTAGCAGGAAACTGGAATTACTCGGGTCTCTGAGTATATACTCAGACATTCTGATAGGGGTATGGCATCCTAAGTGGTATTTTAACAAACTGTGTCAAATGTCTGCCCCACAGTAAATAGTTCAAAAACTTGCCTGTAGTGCTGTTAACAAAA
Source organism: Ochotona curzoniae (assembly GCF_017591425.1). Lineage (NCBI taxonomy): Eukaryota > Metazoa > Chordata > Mammalia > Lagomorpha > Ochotonidae > Ochotona > Ochotona curzoniae. Next base: position 16,890,241 of record NW_024465582.1, on the reverse strand, counting down.
ATCAGTGAGAGATCAAACCACAGGTAGCCCCAAATTGGAATATATTCATATATTGTTACACTTCAAAGAATTTTAACTGCAATGATTAGATCATCTTACTTAGTATTTTTTTTAAAGATTTATTTTTATTATTTTTTATTGGAAAGGCGGATATACAGAGAGGAGAGACAGAGAGGAAGATCTTCCGTCCGATGATTCACTCCCCAAGTGAGCGCAACGGGCCGATACTATGCCGATCCGAAGCCAGGAGCCTCTTCTGGGTCTCCCACGTGAGTGCAGGTTCCCAAAGCTTTGGGCTGTCCTCGACTGCTTTCCCAGGCCACAGGCAGGGAGCTGGAAGGGAAGCGGGGCTGCCGGGATTAGAACCGGCGCCCATATGGGACCCCGGGCGTGCAAGGCAAGGACCTTTAACCACTTGCGCCACCGCGCCGGGCCCCTTAGTATTTTTTTTTTTTTTACAAAAATTTATTTTGATTGGAAAGGCAGATTTACAGAGAAGGGGAGATACAGGAGAAGATCTTCCATCTGCTGGATCACTCCCAAAATATCTGCAATGGACAGAGCTGAGCTGCTCTAAATCCAGGACTCGGGAGCTTCTCCTGGGTCTCCCACACGGGTGCAGAGTCCCAAGGCTTTGGGCCATCCTGCATTGCTTTCCAAGTCCTAAACAGAAAAGTGGGTTGGAAGTGGAGCAGCTGGGACTAGAATCAGCCAGAACTAGAATTAGAACCCTGTATGGGATGCCATCGCCACATGCAGAAGATTAGCCTGTTAAAAGAACAGTTTCTAAGTTACTTTAGAATATCAGCCTTATCTTATGATTAGTGGTACAATTAGTGGTACAAGTGGTATAGTCTTAAAGGTTATATTATCTTCCTTTCTAGAGTAATTTAGATAATACATTAAATTAACTTCTGGGGTCTCTTAAGGTTGTCACTTTTTTTTTTTTAAGGAAAATGAAGCTGTTTTTCTGTTGGATGATAAATTCATAAATGAAATTAATCTGCTCTCAGGAAGGACGAAGAAGAAGATTCCGAGTGTACAGCCTGTGTTGAAGGATGTCACTGCCCTGACAACCTCTAGTAATGGTGAAGTAATACAGAGATTCTCAGAAGGCTAGGAGAAGTTTAACACTTTAAGGTAACATTGAGAGAAATGTTAGATTATAAAAATTGTATTTCATTTCTGGAAACAGCTGCCTGGCTGGCTGGGGCACTCGCTACAGGGGACCTTTTTATTTGGAACAAAGATCAAGATTGTTTGAAAACCATACAAGTCGCTGAAAAACCTAAAGAAATAATTAAAGCTACTGTAGGTAAGAATTTGTTTATTTAAATTGGCTTAACCAGGAGAAATAGGAGAAAAAGATGCAGAAGCATTTCCCTGTCACTGTTTTCAAACTGTGTCTGTATGTATGCCTGTGTTATTTCTGTGTAGATTCCAAAAAATGTGTGGGGTATTTAGCTGTGTTACCTAGATGGAGCTTAAAGATGGACAGTCTGGCCTGTTTAACATTCCTGTGATAGCAATGGATTCTTGATATCAAGTAATAAGTATTTGATAAGTGATTCTACGATTCGCACTTTTTATTGCTAATTTCTTAGTGTTGACATCCTGAATGTAATGTCAGTGGGTGTCTTGTTTTAAATTGAGAGAAGATACTTACTTCCTTGTGGGAAATTAGACTTCAGAAGTTGTTTTTTTTTTTTTTTTTTTCAGCATGCTCCTTCAGATTGTACTTGTATGTGTCTGGAAATGGGAAAAGAATTCTGCTTGTAACGCTCTCTGGATGCGTTTTTCTCTGGGAGTATTTGGAATCACCGACTATCTTCTCTTGTAAAAGCCTTTCATTAGTGGGTCGATGGTCCCAGATCAGACCTGAAGAAGCAGTTATTTTGCCTTCCCCTGAAGATAAGGAAGCTGTAGTGAATGCTGTCTTTGTTAAAAATGAGGTAAAATCCAAACCGGAGAGGATGTTATGGGAATTGAAAGTCTCGTAAGGAAAGACACCCTGTGTGGATCTTTTCAGAAGAGTGTAATGGTATGGCTGTTAGTAGTTACCATTAACTGTCATGATAATTATATAATGATACAAAAGATGTTTTTATGTCTTAAATCACATTTTAAAAAATATTTTTATTGATTTGACAAAGATCTGCGTTCATTGCTGGTTCACCCTCGAAGCAGTCTTGGTCGGGGTGGGATCAGACCAAGAGGAGCAGAGAGCTTCCTCCAGGGATCCCGTGTGGGTGCAGGTGTGAGCGTTCGGGCCATCCTGTGCCAAGCACATGAGCAGGGAGCTGGGTTGAAAGTGGAGCAGCCAGAACTTGAACAGGTGTCTGTGGGATGCTGAAATTGCAGCAGGCAGCAGCTTAACTTGCTGGGCTACAGTGCTGGCCTCTCGGATCACATTCTTAAAAAAGAGGTCGATTTTTGAACTTAGAACTTTTTTTTTTTTTACAAGAGAGATTTATTTGAAAAGCACAGTGACAGAGATGGCGATACTCCATCTTTCCTCCCGTGGCTCCTTCTCCGCATGTCTGCAGCTGGCACTCATGTGTTGCAGGTGCTTGCAGTGGCAGCTCAACCCACGGTGCTACAGTCTGACCCTTTCTTGTTTCTTGGCTTAAAAGTATAAGTTGTTTAGTAATCTGATATGTTAAGATCAGTGATACAGTATTAAATGAGCCACTGAATTCCCAATAAATAAGAGATTCATTAAATAAACAAATTTTTTCATAGTTGCTTGATATTCTTTGAGTACATTTTATAATCTGTTGTTAGAAATTTGAACATTAATTATATCCCTTGCTTCTTGGGGTAATGCCTTAACTTGGTATAAAATTACTAAGAAGCAATATTAAATACATTTCTTCCAGTTAAAGCCACAGTAGGGGCTGGTGTGATTGCTCAGCTGGCTAATCCTCTGCCTTATATACCAGCATCCTATATGTTTTTGTCCTAGCTGCTCCACTTCCCATCCAGCTTCCTGCTTATCACCTGGGAAAACGTGGGAGGGTGACCCAAAGCCTTGGGACCCTGCACCCATGTGGAAGACTTGGAAGAGGATCTTGACTCCCAGCTTGGGATCCATTCAACTCTGACCATTGCAGCCATTTGGGGAATGAACCAGTAGATGAAAGAGCTTTCTGTCTCTCTCTATAAATCCATCTTTCCAGTAAAAACAAAAACATCTTTAAAAAAGCCACAGGCCCAGCATGGTAGCCTAGTGGCTAAAGTCCCTTCTTTGAATGCGCCAGGATTCCATATGGGCCGATTCTAATCCTGGTAGCCCTGCTTCCTATCCAATTCCTTGCTTGTGGCCTGGGAAAGCAGTCGAGGATAGTCCAAAGCTTTGGGACCCTGTACCTGTGTGGGAGTCCTGGAGGAAGTTCCTGGTTCCTGGCTGTGTATCGGCGCAGCACCGGCCATTGTGGTCACTAGGGGAGTGAATCATTGGATGGAAGATCTTCCTCTCTGCCTCTCTGTATATCTGCCTTTCCAATAAAAAAAATAGCATTTACTGTGGCTTTTTTTTTTCTTAGAACTTAAACTGAAGTCTGCTTTTCTATCTGGGACAGGCTTCTGGCTCAAAAAATATTTTATCCTTATTATTAAGAATAAAAGCATACTGATTCTTTATGAAATTCATGGAAAATGAAATTTTAGGACTCTTTTTGGTACATAAAATTTTGAAATCCATGCAGTTTTTGCACAGTAAATGTTTTTTGGTATACAGGCAAGAACCTTGTATTTTTCATTTGTTTTATTTATAATTAAAAATATTTACATGCTTTTGTCTTAATTTTAATTTCCAGATTAATTATATACTAAAGGGTATTTAATTTATTTGCAGCTGTTTGGTGACTGCTGCCTCTGTGCGTTTAGCTTTTATTCTGGGGAATGCCTGAGGTTAACATTTCTGGCAATTCGATGGCAAGAGAATGTGTTTACACCTTTAAGGTAAGGCAAATGCTTCTGGGTCATACATACATAATAAAACTTGTAATTGTTATAAAGCCACAGAACATGAAATTTATAATTCCTTGTTTTTACGATTTCATTTCTAAAGATGTTCTTCATATTTTGGTTTTGTATCTTTTCTTAAATGAAAACCCACTAAAGAGAGAGGTTGTGTCTTAGAGGTAGGAATTAAATTTAAAAAGGAGTATTTGGATTTAATGTCGTAGCTGTTCAGTGCTCAGGTTTGGGGCATGGGTTTGGCCCATCTTTCAGTAGACTTGGCTGACCTGCTTCCTGTGCTGGAGTGCTTGGTGTGATTCCTGATGGTCCTGTACTGCACACAGTGAGAACCTGTCACGATGGCTTGGGTGCTTGACCCCTGCCCCCATGTGGGAGATCTGGTACTAGTTCCTTCAGTCCCGGCAGGATACGCCTGGGCAGTGCTGGATGTCACAGGTTTTTGGAATGCACTCTCTGTTTCAAATGAAGAAAAAAAATTATTTTGCAAGTTTAAAAACAGTCAGATTTTTAAAAAATGTTCTGAGAAGCCAATAAAGTAGAAGATACATTTAAGAATTCAACAAATATGTTGAAGTAGGACTTGTTAAATGTTTTGTTTGCTTTTTCTTGTGCTAACACTTTATTAAGGTAGTTTGCCCAAATGAACAAATAGTAAGTGTCCAACTAAATGGACTTTGACAAATATAGACAGCTGTGTGACCATCACTGAGATCCAGTGTGGAGCACTGACACTGCTCCCCAAAACGCTCTTTTCTACTTCTAAAATTCTCAAAAAATGCTTGCTACTGTGTGAAAGCATGTGTGTGGAACTTCAGCGGAACGAGCTCTGGTTGTGAAGTTATTTAACCAGCTGCTCTTCTGCAGTGTGTTTGAAACTTGGGAAAAGGTTGCTAACAGTCCTAAGTACATGTGACATGTCAGGATTTAGGCAATCTAAATTTGTAATGGGCCATTTATTTAAAAGTTACTGGGGCTGGCATTGTGGTACAGTGGGTTAAGTTGACACTTGCAGTGCTGGCGTCCTGTGTTAGTGGTGATTTCAGGCCTGGCTGATCTGCTTTGATCTAGCTCCTTGCTGCTGTGCCGAGGAAAGCAGTAGATGATGGCTCCAAGTAAGTGAGCCTTGCCATGTGGGGCCCTAGGGCGGAGTTCAGGATGGTAGAGGTTTGGCTTTCTTATCTGGCGGAGGCCTGGCTGTTGTGGTCATTTGGGGAGTGAACCAGTGGGCGAAGACATTTCTTTCACATTCTACTTTTCAAATAAGCTGATAAAAAATTTTTTTTTTTAAAGTGACTGTACTTTGTTTTCACCAATATTGCTTCCTTAGATTACTACCATTCCACGTCTGCTGGGCGCAACACAATTGTGCTCTGTGCGATCTGCGTCCTAAGTGCGAGTCCGTGAAGTCAAGAGGAGCTCTCATTTCTGCCTTTTCAAGAGACGGCCTTACCCTGGCAGTAACTCTGAATCAGAAAGACCCGAAGGTCAGTAAATACAACCTGTCTTGGGAAGTCATCCATGAAGACGAGTTTATTTTTGAGATAGATTTTCCATTGAAATATATTTTTTAATACTGCTTGTCATTCTTTATACTGTTTTTCTCATCCAACGTGATATTATGGAAGGTGGAGTTATTAAATTGAGCTGCCAATGTATTTTTAAAGTTGATGTATGTACGTAAAGAGGATAAGTGGCCCCGTTTTTCCCTTTCTGGCTTTGGTTCCCCTTTTATTTCCCTCACCCCTCTGCCTCCCGAGCCCCAATTAAAAAAAAAAAGGATAAGTGGGGTGGTGTTGTGGGTAGTTCTGTCTCCTGCTCCACCAGAACCCCATTTGGGTGCTAGTTCAGGTCCTGGCTGCTGCTGATGGTGTAGGAAAAACAACATAAGACGGCCCAAGAGTCTTGGCACCTGTGAGCCATGAGGGAGACTCAGACAAAGTGCTCGGGTGAAGCTCTTGGCTCCTCGGTAAGAGCCAGGAGTGAGTGCAGACAGTGCCCACTTGAGGATGTGGGAGATGCTGCTGAGTGGAATCAGGAGTGGCCTGGAAGGGTCTCAGATCTTCGTTGTGGATTCCGATATGATTTAGTGTGGTCCAGTGCTGGTTTTAGGGGCAATCTGGGAAATGATCCGATGGGTCTCTTCTCTCCTCTCTGTGATTCTGACTTTGAAAATACATGAATCTTAAAAGACAAAAAAAAAAAAATCTTTAAATAAAAGGGCCCAGCATGGTAGCCTAGTGGCTAAAATCGTCGCCTTGCATGCCCCAGGATACCATATGGGTGCTGGTTTGTGTCCCAGCTGCTCCACTTCCCATCCAGCTCTCTGCTTGTGCCCTGGGAAAGCAGTCGAGGACGGCCCAAAGTCTTGGGTCTCTGCACCCGTGTGGGAGACCCGGAAGAGGCTCTTGGCTTTCCGATCAGCTCAGCTCTGGCCATTGCAGTCACTTAGTGTGAACCAGTGAACAGAAGCTGTATCTTCTCTTCTCTCTGTATGTCTGACTTTCCAATATAAATAAAATTAATTTTTGAAAAAGGTGACAGAAAAGGAGGAAAGAGTGATAACGTATTTTTGTTTTTTTCAGGAAGTGTAAATATGTTGGATTAACCGTGGTTGTCATTGCCTAGCAGGTTGGGAAAGACTCCCTGGATAGTTCATTTATGGTTTCTTGATGTGATTACGTTTCTAAGTCTCTTGAGTTACTAAGTAATGATTGAGATCATTTGAGTAGTTTTGTCTTTATTATCGTTCTAGGCAACTCAGGTATTATTTATCAACACAGTGAATTTTGCTACTGTTTCTGGTAGCCTTAAAGGCTGTAGTAATAAGAACCCTGTGGTTCCAGCTGCGCTTGTCAGGTAAGAACTCTTAGCTGTCTCATGTAGTGTTTTTATTTTTCATTTCCAGTAGTCTGACAAATTTAGCACTATAATAACTCAGTAGATTCGTAGAGATAGAGAATCCAACCTGTCTTCAGTGTTTGTGCTTGAGAAACTTTCAGTTACTTAAAGAAAGCCTTAAATGTCATAAGGAAAGAGGAGCTGGTCTGGAGGTGTGGAAGACGAGTCAGTATATTTCCATTGCGTTTCTGTGTGCTAGGACTGACTGGAAAGTGCATTTTTTCCAGGAAGGTTGGGGTGGTTACTGCCCTTTACAAAGCTGTCATCCCTGCATACTGATCAGTAGTGGCATAGGTGATTTTGGATGGCATGTGAACTACCGCCAGGACCTATGGAATTGCAGAGTGTGAAGATTCCTTGTGGAGCCCTGACACTGTTTCTTAACAGTTTCCCATGAGATTCTCCATATTTTCAGAATTTTCAGGTCCAACCTGCTTGGCCTCCTCATTATTTTTTTTGTTTTGCCTTCCCAAAGTTCCTTTGTAAAAGTATGGCTTATGGATCGAAGTACATTTTCAATTACAATTTGTACTAGATGTTCATGAGCAAACATTTTTTGTTATAGGAAGTGATATTCATGAAATATGTGTGGCAGTTCCCACCATTGTTTTGCCTTCTTTATTTGAAATGTCTTGCCCCTACTTGGTGTAAGCTTCTTACAAACTGTCAAGGGCAGAGTCGTTCCTAACATGTCCTTTGCTCTTTCTAGGTCCTATTGGATAGGTGACATCAGCTGGACTCATGATAGTCTTTTTCTGGCTTGTATATTAAAGCGTGGCTCCTTGTTTATATTGACATGCCAAGGTGAATTGCTAACGTTAATTACCTTCGGTTGCTCTATAGAATTTGGGCCAGCAGAATTTATTCCTCTTCATCCTCTAATAACGTACAGGTGAGACATTGAAGCCATTGGAATTTGTGTGTAGACGTTTTCAGTTTGCTTGTGGAAGTTTTTGTTGTTTCTACTGCGTATTTTTATTTTTCACAATACTGTCTATACTGTCTTTCAAGTTGTTTTATTCTTTCAGTCTGCTGTATCAATATGTTTGTTTATATTCTTCTATTTCTTTTTGTGGCTTAATCCTGGTAACAGTTGACATTGTGACTATGTAAGTACAAGCTATTTAACTGTTCAGTACCACTAAAAATTTATCTTTATTGTAAGTGTTAGTAGAAGTATGTTGTGGCATATTTTGGTTAGAATTGTACTTAAAATTGTATTTAAAGTTAATTTGGCCCATGGGTTTGTCCACTTTTTGCCTAATAGGAAAAAGTTCACAATAGATAAAACACTTTAAAATTTAGCGTATTTTAGTTTTCAAGAAGATTTGTTTTATTGGTTTGATAGGCAGAGCCAGAGTCCCCCATCTGCTGTTTTATTCCCCAAATAGCTTGAAGGACCAGGACAGGGCCACGATCCAGGAGCTGTTTCTGTGTCTCCCATGTGGGTGTGGGTGCCCAAGTGCTTGGGCCATCCTCTATTGCTTTTCCAGGCACAGTAGCAGGGAGCTGGATCAGAAGTGGAACATTTGGGTCTCAAACTGGCACCCAAATGGGGTGCGAGCATTGCAGGTGCAGCTTACACTGTATGCTGCAGTGCCAGCCCCTGTGTTTTAATTAAAAACAAAACAAAACTCATTTCAAAAGGTAGAATAGCAGAGATGGAGATACAGAGATTAATCTTTCACTGGTGACTGGTTTGCTCCCTAAACACCCACAACAACCAGGTCTGGGCCAGGATGAAGCCTGGTTCTAGAAACTCTGTTGGAGTCTCCCTTGTGGGTGGCAAGGACACGAGTAGTGTTTGCACCTTCATCTGCTGCCTCCTAGGTGCATTAGCAGGGAACTGCAACAGAGCAGCATAGCTAAGACTGGAAACAGCACTAAATTAGGGGTGCAGGCATCCCCACTGGTGTCCCAAGTACAAGAGTCAAGTATTGATTCTTCTATTTAATAGTTGTGTGACATTATTTTTCTTAGCCTTTTTTCTTTTACTATGGAAAGAGAGTCCTGTTAGGGTTGAGGGAATGAAGTGAGGTAGTGCTGGTATTTAATTATAAGTCACCTAACTCTATCCTTCCATAGAATAAGTGCTCGCTAAATATTTGTTACTGATTTTGATCGCATTGTATTTGTATGTGTGGCTAGTTCTGTATGTTCAGCTATTGACAAAATAGAAAATTGGGATAAATCTATTCTCTACTTTATGGAAAGGAAACTGAAGTAAGATATGACCTTGATTTATGTTAGCAAAAGGTAATGCCCAATTTTTAGTCATAGATGGAACAAATTGGGAAAAGTCATTATTTCCTGCAAAGTATTTGTTTTCCTTCTTAGGGTTCAATTCATAATTGACCAGAATTTCTTCATACTCTTTAAAGGGATTTAAAAGAATTTCTTCACACTTTTTAAGCCTTTTAAATTTGTTCCCATTATAAAAGTAACAGTCATTATTTTACTTACTTTAAAAAGTTGTTTATTTAAAAGATCTTAAATAACAGAGCTCTCATCTGTTGATTTCGTTTTCCTAATGCCTGCAATGAACCAAAGCCAGGAGCTCAGAGCTCCGTCCATGTCTAGTGTGAGTGCCAAGAACCCAGTTACCAGAGCTGTCAGTATTGTCTTATGGTGTGTGTTTGCAGGAAGCTCAAACCAAAAGCAGAATCTGGTAGTCTGGTATTGAACCCAGGTTAAACATCAAGATCGTAGAGTGTAAATAAGTCTTGTGGTTACAAAACTAAATCGTGTAGAAAATGAAAGACTTAATTTTCCTGTTCAGGCATTCTTTTGTAGTGATTTTGTAGGGTTTTTAAAAATTTCTTTTATGATGTTTAATTACCTGAAAGACCGAGTTAGAGACAGAAACAGACACATGCAGAGACTGGAAAAGAGAAGGGTAGAGGGGTGTCTTCCATGCTCTGGCCCGTCCCCCTAAAGGCTGCAGGGCTGGGATTGGGCTGGTCCAAAGCCAGGATCCAGGAACTTATTGCAGGTCTCCAATGTGGTTGCAGGAACCCAAGGTTTGGGGCCATCCTCTGCTGCTTTCCCAAGCACTGCAGCCAGAAGCCGGACCAGTAGAATAGCTGGAACAGAACTGGGGCCTGTATGGGATGCTAGCATTGCAGGTGGTGGATTTATCTGTTAAACTACAGGGCCAGCTCTGGTTCTACAGATTTTTGTGTTACATTTGAATAATTTCCTAACCAGAAAAATATTAGTGTACTAAGGTGATTTGTCATTTATATAGCCCCATGCTTTATAATAGGTGATATCAAATAATCAGAATGCAAAATAACAGTAAATGAGTATACTTAAGTGAAAACTCACAGAAAGTTAATCTTTAAAAAAAATTTTTTTTATTGGAAAGGCGGATATACAGAGAGGAGGAGAGACAGGAAGATCTTCCGTCTGATGGTTCACTCCCCAAGTGACTGCAATGGCTGGCGTTGAGCCAGTCTGAAGCCAGGATCCAGGAGATCTTCTGGGTCTCCCACGTGGGTGCAGGGTCCCAAGGCTTTGGGCCATCCTCAGCTGCTTTCCCGGGCCACAAGCAGGGAGCTGCCGGGACTAGAACCGGCGCCCATATGGAATCCTGGCGTGTGCAAAGCGAGGAGCGAGGACTTTAACCACTGCACTATCGTGCCAGGCGTTGAAATTTAATCTTAAACTGATTTCAATTTTACTTGTAATTGACCTTTCCGCAAATTCCGTTTCTTTAAAGCACTTGTGCTGATAGCTCTTAGTTGTATTGCTATTAGTATATTAAATATGTTAAAGAAGCTGGGCTTCGGCAGTGTTGAAGCGCCCACAAGGGTTGCCTGCCTCACATACTCAGTTTTGCAGTAAATCCTGGCTCCACTCCTGATTTCTAAGTAGTGCACACCCTAGGAGGCTGCAGGTGATGGCTCCAGTCTTGGAGTTCATGCCACTCATGTTGGGAGACTGGGATTGATTTCCTGGCTCCCTGATTCAGTCTGGCTCAACTCCGGCTGCTCCTGTGTTAGAGGTGTGAACTAGCAGAGCGTCTCCCTCATTCTCTGTAACTGTCTCTTACGAAAGGTAACTGCGTAACTCTTTTTAATAATAAAGGTAGACTGCTTTAATTCTTTTCTGAAATGGATGGAATATGAATTGAAAGCAAAGCAGAGTAAAAACAATTTGAGGGCAAAAATCAAGAATACACAAATTTAAATATTATGTAATCACCCTTAATCTTTTTGTGTGTGTTTCATCTGCTTGCTTCATCATTATGCAGCTTTTATATAGCTATTTCTTTGGATAAGTTTGTTTCCTTTAAAGTCTCTCACTGATTCTTGAATTTTAATATTTGTTTGCTAGACCACAGCATTTCATGGGTCAAGATTCGCAGAATTCCATAGATTCATCAGCTTCTGAGAATGACCCTATGAGACAGAGATTTTCTGTAAAAACACATTCCCGGCTGCCCTACTTCATTGCTTCTGATGGTTACATGGTCACAACCCTGCGGTTTGTTGATAGACTGTCTCCATCCTTGCTCATGAGGTCACTGCTGCTCGACTCCACCCTGAGGCTTGAGAAGGCCTATCAAAGTATGTCATCCCTGAAGGTATTGTGCTTTTTGGTCCCACTGGTGAAAGCCCGCTTCTTTATTCTTAATTTAAAATTAAAACTTGTATTTATTTCATAATTAAGTATAGTTATCTACATATTTCTCTTGCATGTAATGGAATTGCAGATACAATCTCATCTTGGAAATCTCTTCTCCTATAGCCAAAAAGCAAAGGGCTGAACTTACGATCACTGGATTCCCTGAGGTCCAGCCTGTTAAAACACCACGGAAGTGAGGGTACGGCGGATCCCACTGTCCCCAGGTTTTTGCAGGCAAGAGAAACAATGGACTTGAATGGAAACACAGAGGAAGATCAGGTACCTGTTTACTTTGAGCATTTCCATTTTGACTTTTGAGAAACACATTTCACATTTCCCCTGTTAAAGGGAAGAGAAATGAGAAAACACAAGAGTGATTCCAGTTACTGGTATTAAGTGATATTAAGCATATACTTTTTTCTTTCATAATTAGGACTTCGAAGCAGAGGAAGTGAATGAAGGCAAATACTTTCCAAACCACTTATTTCCTTTTTGGAACCAAAAACATGACGAGCGGTTCAGTAGTATCAAGGAGGGAAGATTGGAATTTGCATCTATGTTTGATACGATACATGCAAAGGATGACGGCAAGGAGGCAGACAGAACTGAGGGAGAGCTGCATTCCATCCAGAAAAATCTGCTGTCAGCATGGGCTGTAGGCATTTCAAAAAATGTGACAGAAAAAAATACAATGTTAAATTACACAGTGATCTGTATCACTCATTTTTTCTACATTCTTCAATTTATAAAGTGTCCTTTTCCTAAACTTGATCTGCCTTTAAGTGAGACCAGAAAACATAATGCATGGCTACTTTGTATCTTTGAGTTTTTCCTTCAGTGTTTGTCAGTCCAGTATTGGGATGTGAGGTACAGGCACGATGTGGGATATTTGATAAAGCTGACCTCAAATACCATCAGACTCTGTCTGGATCAGCAACAGAAGGGTCGGTTGTTCTCAGAGAAACTTTTAGCCTGTTTTTATTTACTCAGAATGGTCACTGACGGTTTAGATGATGTATACAGCCTTCACCATGAAGTTGTTTCAGCATCAGCTGAAGGAAACAGAACAGCAGATCAAGACTCCTTGGTGGTGCCTGTTTTTCAAATGTTGCAAGACCGTAATTCTCATGGAAACTGGACATGGAAGTCATCTTTCAAGATTCATCCACAAGTAACACGTGTTCAACAACCAGGACATAGGTATAAGTGTTTATGTTAATATTAGGAAACCATTATCATAGATTCTTTTTTTTGCTGTTTTAAAAAAAACGAATTTCATACTGTAAAATTCACTGTTACACATATTTCAGTAGGTTGTATGGTGAAACCATTAATTCAAGAACTAATTCAAGAACTGTTTTTATCTACAGAAAAGAACCTGTGTCTGTTAGTACTTAGGGTTAAACATTTATTTTTTATGACTGATTGATTTGGAAGATGGAGTTAGAGAGATCATTCAGTAGTTTATTCCCTAAACGGCCACAATGGCGAGGGCTGGATCAGGCTGGGCCTGGAACTCTACCCAGGTCTCACACATGGGTGACGGCGTCCCTACTCTGTGGTCAGTGCATGCTGCTTTGCCAGGCACATTCGCAGGGAACTAGCTTAGAAGTGGAATAGTGGTGGTGACTCGAACCCATTCTCATAACAGATGTCAGATTTACAGTAGGGAGCTTAACTTGGTGTGTAACAGTGCTGGCTCCAAAGCTCTGTGTTATTTAAAAACAGGTATATTTAATATGTCATGTTGCTGATAAATACATAAAATCTTTGATAATGATATATTCAGATGTATGGTCTCTGTAATCAATGGTGAAATTCTAAGACACTGGTTAAGTACTATTGACGACTGGAGATGTGTTCAGTTGTGCAGGTGTGTTTTTTGTATGTATTGTGCATTGTTTAATTGTTGGACCTTGCACTGTGTTTAAATCTGATCAGTTTTTCTACGTATTATTCCATATTATAGGGTGCTGTTTTGCTTGTCAAAGGCAGGCTACCAAGGGCACTAAGCAGGTGTGAAATTTTTTTTGAATGATGACCTTATTTTATTTGCAGATTGGTTGTTCTCTGGAGATTATTGTACCAGAAAACTTTATGGTATCAAGCACAGTTAGGTCAAAGAGTTCCAGAAGGTGACAGACCGTTAATTGATAAGATGGCGTTCGAAGCATCTACTGTCAAGTCCTTGTTGTGCCACATACAGGCCAACTTACAGACTGCTGGAGACCGTTTGAACCACACCTTAGAGCTTAAACCTATCAATGGTCAGTGTTTCCTTTTTCTTTCTTATTCTTTTTTAAGATTTGTTTATTTGAAGGGCAGAATATTACAGACACATACAGATTTCTATCTGTTTGCCCAAAGTCAGGAAGAAGCCTGGGATCCCATCCAGGTCCCTTAGGAGGGTGGCAGTGGCCCAAGTAGTTGGGCCATCATCCACTGCTTTCCTAGGCACATCAGCAGGGAGCTGGGTCTGAAGCAGAGCAGCTGGGACTCAAGCTGGTGCTCCGTTAAAGGATGTCAGCATTGAATTCATTAGCTTACCATGCTGCACCCAAATACTGACTGCCTCAATATCTTTCAAGCAGTTTCTCTTCTAACCAGGTTTGCTTTTTTAAATTGCTTGTAGTTATTTGTTTTTCAAAAGTAATATATATATATATATATTTTTTTTTTTTTTACCGAGTTGTATCTACTGAGTTTTTAAATGAAGTTCCAGAAAGCAGTGTAATTAGGGCTACCTGTTTGTTCAAACTTCCCAGGTGAAGAGTGTTTCCTGTTAGGTGAATATGAAAAGTCTGTTGATTGGTGGAATCGGGCACTACGAGAAGCCCAAGAGGAAGGTAGGCGAGTAATGAGAATGATATGTGTCATGACTTTGCTGGGAACAGATTTTTTTACTTGCTTTAGAACTTAAGCATAATTAGAAATTTCCAAATGATCGCAGCTTCTTAATGCCCAACTAGAGTATATGTTATAGGCAACTAGACTCGGCAATGTTTATTTAAAATTTGTCTTGAAATGCGTAGCATGTAGAGTATTCACAGGGATCTCTGGGTCAGTCTCGTATCCTTTGGTTAGTGATGAAAGTTGTGATTGATTATTGATGTGGAAAAATGGGATTTAAGTGATAAATACAAGATTTTTTTTCTGTATTTAGAAGGATTGCAGATTATCTATAAGAAAACTATTAGTACAATATTTCACCACCTTCTTACAGACATACAAAATATTACAATGCCTCTTTAATTTCAAAAATTTCCTATTACACATATTTCATGTAGCCCAAACTAGCTCAATAATATTTATTTTTATTGGAAAATCAGATTTTACAGAAAGATCTGTCCACTGATTTACTGCCCAAGTGGTTGTAATGGCCAGAGCTGAGCCAATCTGAAGTCAGGAGCCTGGAGCTTCTTCTGGGTCTCCCATGTGGGTGCAGGACTCCAAGGTTTTGGGCCATACTCCACTGCTTTTGCAGGCCACCAGCAGGGAGCCGGATGGAAGTGGAGCAGCTGGAACCGGCACCTACATCAGATCTTGGTGCATGCAAACCAAGCTTTTAGCCAGTATGCTAGCACACTGGGCCTTACATGAAATTTTTGTTAAATGTATAGGGTTGCAGATTCTGTAGATAATAAGGCTCAACTTGCAGATAAAATGAAATTCTCAGATTGTGACCTTGAAGATAACCCCTATTACAAACTGTTATGTGACCAAATTTGGCTAAAAACTGCATTTCTTAGCTGCTGTGGTTCTGTTACTCATTTACCTACTTGAGCAGTATTTATTTTAAGAGAGCTAGAGAGTTCCCGTCACTGTTAAGGATCTTCATGGAGTGCTCGCCTCTGTCTTCCAAGCATTAGACCAAGAGTATTGCCAACATGCTCTTAGGGAAGCTTAGCTATTTGCCGTTTCAGGAGGAAGAAGGACGTGTTTTCTTCAGACGCGCTATTATCTTTCTGTATTATACTGCTACCTCTATAGTTACAATTTAAATGATGCTCAAGGATTATGTGACCTACTAGTGAGGGAGATACTGAGATGGTCCCAGCTGCCTGTAAATGAACACGACGATTGTCCAGGTATGTCCTTTTCACCTTAGTTACAGAATTGTCTATATATCAGTTGTCTGTTCAGCCTCTTGGGTGAAAAAGCCTCTGTGCTGACTGAATTCTGCGCCATTGGATGTCACAGGAATCAGGTTGAATTTTTGGTTTTTCAGGTTTTGCCTTAGGATCCTCAGGTTGCAGCAGTAGCTGCCTGTAGAACTGGTACAGTTGTTTCCTCACAACCGTATTTGTTAGATCTAACATTACATCCTCAAGTATTTTTACACCATGTTTTTATGTTTTGTTTGTTGTGGAATGTTACAAAAATCGTTTTTCTGAGATGTTCTAAGTCTTTTTTTAATATTTAAGAGTCCCCAGGGTATGTGGATAGCCCTTTTTCAAAGAGCTACATTTCAGCTAACCAGAGGAAAAGCTGAATTTGAGTGAGTCCACTGTTAATGACTAGAGGATGATAGATCGTTGAATGTGTGTACTATCCATAGAATATATCCGAAAGACTAAATGAGTCAGAACTATGTTGGTGGAGTCAATCTTCTTAAATGTTAATGATCATTATGGAAGAAATTTATACTCATTTTAGATAACTTTAACACTATGAAAAGTACAAAAAAAATTTTAAAAGTCTACTTTTTTCCCTCTAGGGTCTGTCAGCTTATGAATATCAGATATGTGTTTAGTTTTGTCATCTTTTGAAGTTTAATAGCATGAGTGTTTTCCATTTTTGATAAATATTCTTTAAAAATTTTTATTGGAAAGAAAGGTTTATAAAGAGGAGAGACAGACAGATCTTCCATCTACAGGTTTACTCCACAAATGACCACAGTGGTGGTCAGAGCTAAGCTAAGTTGAAGTCAGGAGCCAGGAGCCTCTTCCAGGTCTCCCACATGAGTTCGTCATCCCAGGCGTTTGGGCCATATTCCACTGCTTTCCCAGGCCATTAGCAGGGAGCTGAAGTGTAAGTGGAGAAGAGAGGACTTGAACCAGCACTCATATGGATTGCCTTTGTTACAGGTGGCTGTTTGTTCCACTGTGCCACAATGTTGATCCTAAAGACATTTTAAATGACTGAAAAGTTCATTTTCTGGTAGTATTATCTTTACATGATTTAACTTTAAGGATTAATTTAACGTGTAGTTACTAATCTGTTTAAACTTTTCAAAAACGTAGTATTTTCCCCTTTAGTTTTTATTAATTTTGGTGGCAGATTTTAGAGGCAGAGAGAAAGAGAATGTGAGTAGCTCACTTTCCAGTTTCCTGCAGCAGCCAAAACTGGGCCAGTTTGAAGCCAGGATTCCAGTCACGTTAGATCTTCCCCTGGAGTGGCAGGGACTCAAATCCCTAAGCCATCACCTTCTGCTTCGCAGGTACTAATGGGAAGATGGACTCAAAAGCAGATCTAGAACTTGAACCCAGGCACCTGATAGGGACTGCAGGCATCCCAAGCCCTGTCCACCACACTGCCACATGGTCACCCCTACACGATAGAATTTAATATAAGACTATTTGCATCCCCCTCATCCCTTGGGGTAGCCCAGCAACTAAAGTCCTTACCTTGCATGCACTAGGATCCCATATGGGCATTGGCTTGTGTCCCGGCAGCCCAGCTTCCCATCCAGCTCTCTGCTTGTGGCCTGGGAAAGCAGTCGAGGAAGGCCCAAAGCCTTGGGATCTGCACCTGCGTGGGAGTCCTGGAAGAGGCTTGTGACTCCTGGCTATGGATTGGCTCAGCTCCAGCTGATGTGGCTACTTGGGGAGTGATTCATCAGATGGAAGATCTTTCTCCGTCTCTCCTCCTCTTTATATATCTGACTTTCCAATAGAAAAAAATCCTAAAGCAAAAGGACTGATTATCAAGTGATTTTTTTTTTCTGGGAAAGAAACATACTTTTCTATTGTTGGAACTATATAAATGCTAATGTTTAGTTTTTATTGTGTTCAGTTTTTTTTTAAATTTGAAGTGTCAGCTTTTATTAGTGAATTTGGTTTCCTGTTGGGTCTGGCACATATGTCCTCCAGTCCTGCTGATGCTTTTCAGAATCGCCCTGGAAGCTTAAACATGACCTCTCCCTTCTCCAGGCACTTACCTTCAGCTTGCTGCTCCTTCTAGCCACACATTTTTTTTTTAAATTCAACTCAGTCACTGATATTAACAAGAGTGTAACTCCCAAACCAAATGATACAGGAAGAAATACTAAAAATCCCTGTTTTACTGCTTTTCAGATTTTGTGGAGGAATCCTTTCTGCCCCATACCAAAAAAAAAAAATGTTGAACATGCAAGTCTTTCAAGGATGGATTATTTCATGTATATCTCTATTTAATAAAATGGAAAAAATTGTTTTAATCAGAAGGTAGAGAGACATGGAGGGAGATTTTCCATCTGCTGATTTAATTCCTAATAATATCTCTGACAACCAGGTCTGGGTCAGGCCGAAGCCAAGAGTCAGGAAGTCCCAAATGGATGGCTGGGCTGTTTACATTGCCTTCTCAGGAAGTGGGATCAGAACCAGGGCAAGTGGGACTTCACGCTATACTCTTACATGGGATGCTGGTATAATAACAGGACCTATTAGATAGCTGTTTTTATTCTTATCTTCAGGAAATATAAATATAGGGTAGTTGGTACAGTCCTTACGTGGCCATTTCAGAAAAATGTTGTAACTGTTATTTTCTTTGTGTATGATGTTGGGAACTTGCGTGTAACTATTTTCTGCTGGTTGGATCAGAACTCTTCTGACCATTGGCTATGTTCCTTAGTTTCTGAGACATATCTCGGTGAGTTTGGAATGACTGGACGTGTCCATCCAGAGGCAGCAATCAGAGCTGTCCAAGCCATGGCTCGTTTCATGACTGCCTATTTCACCAATCAGCTGCTCTGCATTTTGCCCCCTCACAATGTGAATGTTCTTCCTCCAGTCCATATGAAAACAGGTAAGGCAGTAAACAAAGGCCTCACTTTCCTCTTGCCACTTGTTTTAAGTTTCTTCAGTTAATTAATATTCTAAGGCAACGTTTGCCCACCCCGTGAAGATGAAGTCATTGCAGCGTCTCTACTTGTGCTGTTCCGCAACTGACCTTGGCAACATTCTTGCCTTCTCTGTCTCCATCCTGTTCTTGTTGGTCCGTATCTTGTAAATCTATGTCTGGATTCGTTTTTCTTTGTATAGTCCAAGGATTTGTAAATCATGCCAAAGTCCCTTGCCTCTTCTGCCGTCAACAAAATGGATTCTGTTTTGACTCTTCCCCTCCCTCACCCAGATTTCTAACTGAGGCATTGTGTGTTGCCTTCCGAAGGTTGGGGGCACCAGTGACACCTGTTCTCTCTGAAGCGATCAGGTGATCATGACCTTCTGGTCTGCAAGGTTACTGGATCATTAATGATGTCAATCCTCAGGTACCCATGGAGAAGCTACATATAACTATTTATGTGTAATACATATCATAATTAATATCTTATTGTAATTATTCTATGGAAATAGTTCTGTGCTAGGATCATGCCTGACATATTAGAGATGGCTCAGTGACCAATTCTGAATGGAGTGTAAGTGGTAATGGCTTTGATATGTTATTTTTTGTAAGGTTTTTTTTTTGTTGTTATTTGTCTAAATATAGAGGGGCAGGTATCCCATCTGCTGGTTCAGTGCCCAAGTGGCCACAAGACCTGGGATTGAAATAAGCCAGAGCCAGGAGCTCAAAACTCTGTGTGTCCCACATGGATTGTAGGAGCCCCCAACCCTCAACCATCTTGTACTGCTTTCCCAGGTGCATTAGCAGGACCTGAAGCAGAATTGGGACACAAACTAGTGCCAATATGGGTTGTATGGTAGCTTAACCCAAATTTTATTCTATTGCACATGAATTTGTTTGCGTTTTCCTTTTAAAGACTTATTTCTTTATTTGGAAAAAGTCAGAAACAGACAGGGAGGGGCTGGCATGAGGGCTCAATGATTTGTTCTTTGCCTGCATCCCATTTGGGTACCAGTTTGTGTCCTGGCTGCTCCACTTGCCATCCAGCTCCCTGCTTGTGGCCTGGGAAAGCAGCACAGGATGGCTCAAGTCCTTGGTTCCCTGCACCCACGTGGGAGATCTGAAAGAGGGAGATGTTCCACCTATGACTCGGGCATTCCTTATGGTCTCTGGTTCTAGTCCTGACTGCTCCGGTCCTATTTAGTTTCCTGCTTACAGCCTAGGAAATGCAGTGGAGGGCTCAAGTGCTTTGCCCTGCATCCAAGTAGGAGACCTGGCTTGCTTTGGACCAAGCCAACTCTGGACTAGGCCAATTCTGACCAGTGCAGCCATTTGGGAATAAACCAGCAGATGGAAGACTGCAACCACCCCCACTCCCCATCTTCGGTCTCTCTGCTTCTCTCTCTAAATGTACCTGTCAAATAAAACTTAAAACCAAAAACAAAAAACAAAACTGTTGCCACACTCGTTTGGTGTTATTTCAGCCCATTTTGTGAGTAATTACCTTGCTGTGGCTTTCTATAAGAACTCTCAATTCAAGGGATAAACATACCTATGTAGGGAGTTATGCTTTTGGATGCACGAGTTTGTAATTACAAATATCCACGTTAATCTTTGCTCACAGAGCAGTCCCTGCGACTTATACCTCTGCAACACTCTAAGGTGGCCGCTGCTGTTAGAACTCAGAATCTCTCCAGTGTGTGGACTGTTGAATACGCCCTGGAATTACTGTTTATTGGTGGCCTGGTTCCTGAGGCTGTGTGGTTGGCACATAAACTTGGAGATTGGAAGACATCTGTTTCGATCGGTGTGGCTTTCCAGTTGTTCTGTAAACATGATAGCAATTTCACAAGGTACGTATTTTTAGGGCAGTAAAAGTTAAAATGCAATATAAAAATGTTCATTGAAAGACGTCTTACATCTCTTATTGCTAGCATTTAAATGCTAAATGGAATCCTTTGGTTTAGTTTGTCCAACAGAACTTTGTTTACTGATAGAAACAATGTTTGTTTGCTGTCCAGTGTGGTAGCCATTGGTATAGGATACTTCTGAGCCCTTGAAATGTGGCTCGTTAGATCCAAAGTTTAATTTTCAATAGCTTCATTAGTTTTACTGTGCTAGTTTAGTGGCTAATTTAACTCATTTTTATGTTAACAATGACCTTTAAGATCTTAGAGTCAGTATGGAGTGTTTATCCCAAAATAGGATTTGAGTTTTAAGCAAATTAAACTTATTTCTAATTTTAATGTTTTGATTTATTCTGGTACTGTTATCTCTTACGTATTTTTCAGTTCACCATATTTATTTAGTTGAAAGGCAGAGTAATAGAGAATAAGATGAGTGGGAAGGTGTTTAAAGTCGTAATTGTGGCAAGCTATACAGTGTTTACTCAAATTTTTATTTTCAGAATATGAGGACAAATTCCATTGTTTTGTAAACTTTCATGATTAGTTCTTATATGAAATCTTTAATTTTTTAAAATTTGGATTCATTTTTCTTAATATAATGTCATTTTAGGTCTAGAAAAAAGGGTCTGAATCTCCCATTAAGTATGACTCCAGCACAGGTTTTCCAGGAAAAACTGAAGGGTTTTTTGGGTCAGCCAGCCTCTGTGGAAGCAAAAACTGAAATCCGTTCAAAATGTAAACAATTTACAGGTGTGTTATGTGCATAAGGTGTGATAATTGTATCAGGTTACAATAAACCCTGTAATTTTTTTTTAAAGCTTGCTAGCATCTATAAGTATACTAACACTTTGAAATAACTTTACCAAACACAAAAGTATGATATTTATACTTCATTCTGGGATTAACCAAAATTTTTGATGGCTCTATATAGGAGCATTAATGACTGAATGACTTTCTGATTTTTCCATACTTTTCCCCCCATCTCAGGTTTATTTGTATAGACAGCACAGTACCCTAGGGATCACACCAGTTTTTGTGTCTGCACAGTGGCCAGCAAAGGCTGTCACTACAGAGCCTTCCTGAGGGGCTGGGCACCTTTGGAAGGAGGCCAAACTGGAACTGTGCTACAAACACAACCTGAGCCTGGGCATTGGGCTGGGTTTGAGCCTTGTCTTTGCCCTTGACCTGAGGAACTTTGAGAAATCTACAGTTGCAAGTCTCACTCATTGATGAAGTTCTGCCCCCTCCATTTCCTTGCATTCTGTCTGTATACAGATATTATGTGGCTGAAGTCATATCTTACGTAGGGTCATTTTGTATGTTTGTATTTTTGAACTTCCTAAGTAGATCTTACTAACATTTATCAGCATGCAACTGTGATAGACTAAAGATAAAGAAGGGATGGGGCTTTAGCCTGCAGGGGCTGTGATGCCTGTATTGCATGTTGCAGTGCCCGGGTTTGCTGCCAGCTCGTGCTTCTGGTTCCCTGTGTACCTCTTCCTCTGCCTCCTACTCATGCAGACATTGGGGCCATCCATGTGAAAGGCCTAGATCAATCTCCCAGTGCTAGCTCTGGTTTGACCCGGTCCTGGCCATTGTAGGTATCTGAGTGGTGAGCTAGAAGATAAAGTGCTCTTTTTCTGTCTCTGATATTCAAATACAAGATGTAAAGAAGAGAAAAGGAAAAAAAATTACTATCCCATGGTTTACAAATACTGTCTGTTTTGAAGTAATTCTTGGCATTCTTTTCTCTATTAATTTTTAGTATTTTTGACAGTGTCATATGCCAAGAATATTTTTAGTGCATCGTTATTATGTCTTACATAATTTTGGGGGAAAACAGTTGCATGTGCTGATTTTCTCTAAGTTTAAAGTAGCATGTTGGCCAATACATTTGTTCATTCTTGTCAATCGACTTTCTCAGATTTGAAATTTTATTCTCCAACATGAAAGATCAAACAGACGTTCTAACCAGATTTTGTGCTTGGTAGATCCCATTGAGGAGGAAGATGCAAACGTGCTGTTGGGTTCAGTCCAGGAAGTGCTGAAAGCGTCGGTCATGGCGGATGCGGACGTCCTCTCGGAGGCACTGCAGCTTCTGATGCACTCCGCCAAGGACTTCAGTAGGAGGCTCTGGGGCTTGGTGCCAGTGGGCTTGTACCTCCCTGCTCCGCCGTTGTATTGTCCCCAGCCAGCTATTCTTAGCGAAGTAAGTGCAGTGTATTCCTGTGATTCATCTGAAGTGGATTGTCTATTTCTTTAAATGAGAAACTTGTATATTGTCTGATAGTATACTAAAATACTGTGCAAGTTTCCTTCTCTATATAATGCAGTTGATAGTAGTAAAAGTTGAATAACTCTTTTCTATAGTGCTTGGGCCCAGCAGTCTTTCCTGATTTGAAAGTTTTTAGACTTTAGAATGATTGTATAAGCATAATGAAATGCCTTGGATGTGGGTCCTAAGACAAATAGTTGAAATTTACTTAACTGCTATATCCCTTTTTATGCATATACCGAAGGTGATATTACACAACACTTCAATTCAATTTTTAATTAGTTTATATATTTGAAAGGCAGAGTGACACAGATAGTGGCAGGAGGAGAGAGAAGCAGACACTTGCACGTGCTGATTCACTTCCCAAACGGCCACGGCAGTCAGGGCTGGACCAGAC
Source organism: Ochotona curzoniae (assembly GCF_017591425.1). Lineage (NCBI taxonomy): Eukaryota > Metazoa > Chordata > Mammalia > Lagomorpha > Ochotonidae > Ochotona > Ochotona curzoniae. Next base: position 16,867,110 of record NW_024465582.1, on the reverse strand, counting down.
GAAGCTGGGAGCCGGGCGTCCCGTGCTAGGAAGGGAAGGCACGTTCTCCTTGGCGGGAACTCTCAGCCTGCATCCGTGGGGACAGGAGTGCTTGGGTGTGGCTGTTGGAGCTGCAGACATGTGACTGAGGTTAGCTTAGGCCTTGGCATTGCTTGAAGGGAGAGAGAACGCTCGGCATAGGTGAGATCTCAGAGCCCGTGCCTCTGCATTGCTTCAGCCGTCTCTAGGAACGCTCTCATCTGAGAAGCCCTAAGCATCATTAACCTGGCTGTGTTTTCACTTTAGAACTTCATGTCTTCTGAATTACCAAAACTGAAATGATTTCGTTTTCCTTAGGAAGATGGTGATGATCTTCCTCTAAAAGCCGAAAAAGACAATCGCCAAAAGGTGTCTGGAATCCTCCAGCGTGTTCTCCTGCTTTTCCGAGCCGCTCGGTGTTCCGTTCCTGTGGCGCAGTGGTATATCTTGCAGTTGAGATGGGCACGAAAAGTCATGCAGAAGGTATGGAAGCGTCTGGGTCACTTAGGGACCACACTGGACAACTGAGCTGTTTGGGTACGAGGGTCCTGGAAGTGTTCATGGAAACGTGTGTTGTAAAACGGCTGCACCTTTTCTTTTCTTTTTTTGGTTTTTGTTTTAGATTTATTTTTAATGGAAAGGCAACTTTACCGAAAGGAGAGACAGAAACATCGTCTGTTTGTAGGCTCACTCCCCAAGTGGCTACAAGGGTCAGAGCTGAGCCCATCCAAAGCCAGGAGCCAGGAGCTTCTTCCAGACCTCTCTCTCAGGTGCAGGGTCCTTAGGCTTTGTGCCATCCTCGACTGCTTTTTCAGGCCACGAACAGGGAGCTGGATGGGAAGTGGAGCATCTTGAACTAGAACTGGTGCCCAGATGAGATACTGGGCCCTGTCATTACTTTTTAAAAGTTTGCATCTGTAGGGCCCATCGGCGTGGCCTAATGGCTAAAGTCCTCACTTTGAAAGCACCGGGATCCCATATGGGCGCCGGTTCTAATCCCACCAGCTCCACTTCCCATCCAGCTCCCGGCTTGTTGCCTGGGAAAGCAGTCAAGGACAGCCCAAAGCCTTGGGACCCTGCACCCGTGTGGGATGCCTGGAAGAAGTTCCTGGTTCATGGCTTCGGATCGGTGCAGCACCGGCCATTGCGCTCACTTGAAGAGTGAATCATCGGATGGAAGATCCTCCTCTCTGTCTCTCCTCCTCTGTGTATATCTGACTTTGTAATAAAAATAAATAAATCTTTAAAAAGTTTGCATCTGTAGACTTAAGGCTTTAAAACTTGTTTTTAGGTATCACACATAGGTCTGTGTTGGATAAGATTTAGATACTTAAATTTTAAAATTTTCTTTATTATGCCTGTGGGAAAAGCCAAGGGCAGATAGCCTAAGAGTCAATAGTAGAGGAAAAATGGTTAGCGACAGAGTGTTAATGATCCTGCCTTTTTCTCTCTTGAGATATAATCTAATGCTTTGTATTAGGTTTGTGAACTAAGTTTCTGCAAGGACAACTAGCCTCAGTGTGTGTTCCTAGGGCTTACAGGAACTGTATTTTTGTTGTTGTTGTTGTTGTTCTGTGTGGTTCCTCTCACCTGCCTTGTTCTTTGTACTTCCCTTGGAAAATGGTTTACATGACTGACAGTCCACATATTGTATTGCTGTTTACTTCCAGATTCGAATGAAAGGATCCCTTCCTGCATTGGGTCCTTTCCCTGAGTCTTTACTCAATTACTGTAAAGGAGGCATAGCATTCTTTAGACCGGGCGCGACTGGAGACCGCAAGCTTGATGCAGTTTCCATCACAGCAATAGGTTTGTCTCAAATGAATCTCTGATTTATTTGGTTCAACTACAGATAACGATCTATAATTTTTTTTATGTGAAAGTTTCTTTGCGTTGCAACAAAGGCAATAGGTTTTTTGTGAACTTTTGTTTTTACTAATAAGTAATTTATTCTAACAGCTGTGGAGGTATTAAGGAACTTGAAATATCCTCAGACTAAAATAAAAGTTTAGTTTTGTACAAAAAGTTTATAGAATGTGTGAAGTTTTTCAGTAATAAACATTTTTTTTCAATATTTATTTTTATTGGAAAGGCAAATTTACAGAAAATGAGAGACAGGAAAATCTTCCATCTGCTGACCCACTCCCTAAGTGGCTGTAATGGCCAGAGCTGAGCTGATCCAAAGCCAAGAGCCAGGAGCTTCTTCAGGTCTCCCAGGCAGGTACAGGGTCCCAAGGCTTTGGGTCATCCTCTGCTGCTTTCTCACACCACAGGCAGGGAGCTGGATGGGAAGGCGGGGCCACCAGGACACGAACCGGTGCCTAAATGGGATCCTGGCATGTATAAGGCGAGGACTTTATCCGCTAGGCTACCACACTGGGCCATGTAATAATTTTTAAAAACATTTACTTGTGTTTGGGATACTGGCATTGTGTGTTAGAGAACGAAGCTTCTGCTTGCAGTGATAACATCCATGTGAGTGCTGGTTTTTGTTCTGGCTACTTCACCTCTGATTCAGTTCCTTGCTAATAACTGTATCGAAGCGAGGTTCCAGGAACTCCATCCTGGTCTTTTGTGGGTAGCAAGGGCCCAAGGGAACCTTTATACATTGCCTTTGTAGGTGCATTAAGAGGAAGCTGTTATGGAGGTTGGCATACTCAGAACTTGAGCTAGCACTCCAATATGGGATGTTGGTATTGCAAATAATGACTTAGCTTGCTGTACTTCAACACTGGCCCTTATTCTGTTTCTTAAAATAATATGACAAATCTTAACATACTTTAATTTGTAGGGAAAAAGACAATTTATTATATATATATATATATATAATTTTATTTTGAAAGTGTTTTCTTTGAAGAAATGTCTTTTTGAGAGAAAGAACTGTCATCTGCTGGTTCACTTCTTAAATTCCTGCAGTGGCTCGGGCTGGATGCGGGCCTTAGCCAGGAGCTGGGAATGTGATCCAGATGTCCCACGTAAGTTAGAAGGAGCCTGGAGCAGGGCACCCAGCATAGGTACTCGAGTGTGAGATGTGGGTATTTTCACCTGCATCTGAACCAAAAAGCCCAAGGGCCATCCTGTACACTATTAGGCTATTTGCGGGCATCATTTACTGCGTGTGTTTTCTGGTGTCAGTCAGTTTTCTGTTAATGGTCTAAAAGTTCATCAAGCACTTCAGATGTCATTTCCACTGTTGTAATGTTATCAGAATTTGATGTGAGGGAGGTGGGCTGTAGTATGAAAATACCTGTAAGGTAATCCTGATCGTCCCCTGGAACTTACGGAATTTTTAGAATGCCTGTATTCTGATCAATTTCCATGTCAAACTACTTAAAAAAGTAACTTCTTTAGAAATTGCAACTGCAGACTTACTGTAGAAATGAGCTCATTTAGAAAAATGGAATGGACAGGAATTTGAGAAGATGGTATTTCTCCCTGCCTAGCAAGAGTTTTTGTTAACCACAGAAGAGTAGAGAAAATAATGCGTTAATTGCTCATACTTGTTATATTAATGAAATTTTAGATTGACAGAGCAGTGGAAATTTTGTTTTGCTGGTTAGATTGGGGACATGTGATTGTGCATAGTAAAATCATGTTGTACAACAGAATGTTGTACTCATATTAAACCCTTTAATAAGTGTTTTTGGGGCTGACATGGTCATGTAAGAGGCTGAATCCTCTGCCTGCAGGCCAGCATGGGCACTGGCTTGAGTCTTGCCTGTTCCGTTTTTGATCCAGCTCTCTGCTTATGGTCTGGGAAGGCAGCAGGGGATGGCCTAAGTCCCCAGTGCCATGTACCCAATTGGGAGACCTGATGGAAGCTCCTGGCTTCTGACTTTGAAAAAATAGCTCAGCTCTGACTGTTGCAGTGGTTTGAGGAGTGATGGAGTGGATGGAAGATCCCTCTTTCTCTGTCTCTCCCTCTTTGTAACCTTGACTTTCATGTAAAGATAAATGAATCTTTTAAAAAATCAACTTAAAAGTATTAGCACCTTGAAAGGACATTCAACATATATTAGATTAAAAAAAAAAAAACAGGTTACATACAAAACCAAAAGAGAAAAACAAAACAAAAATCTTCAAATTTACAAACCAAGTAAAATCATAATAGAATTGATTTTATTTACTTTACAGATACATTTTCAACATTTTCATGCTTTTGAAATGCATGAAATGTATTAAAAATTCTGGAAGATCTTTGACTTTCCTATAAGATGTTAAAATGAGTATGTTTTTCTTTCATGATCAATGAGGTGGAGATCTTTTTAAGAATGAAGTTGTGGCAGAGGTGGAGTTGTGGTGGTGTTCGTGTATGAACTGGGTGTCCCTTCATATCTGCACCCCTGCTTCAGGTTGCTTCAGGGAGCTCTGCGCTTTGTGTTGGATGCTGCACGTCCGTGATCAGTTATCCTACAGCTGCAGACAGTATCAAAAAGCAAGAGAAAGCATCAAGAGAGAAAAGGTACTTGCCTGCTCAAGAATAAAGGAACAAATGTAACTTGGGAAATTACCACACAATGGTTTTATTTGTATCAAAGTTTTCTTTTGAGCTCATTATGGTTTATCCCTCTAAGCTGGAAGGGGAATGACTCTTTTTCAATCTTCATTCAGGACCTGGAAGTCGAGTTTGATTCTTGTATGGTTGAGCACTGCCTCAATGCAGTAGATTGGGCTTACCGAATGCTGCCTTTTTCTCGGTTTTTTAATGTTGAGGAACTTATTCAGGACATAATTTTGAGCCTTCTTGGAGAATTGCCACCAATCAGAAAGGTAAGGTGATTGTAATCAGATTTTAAAGGATATTTTAATTTTTAGTGATTCATTTGAGAGGCAGAATGACAGAAAAAAGGAGAAACAGAAATATTCTATCTGCTTGTTTACTTCCCAGATGGCCACGACCACTGAGACTGGGCCAGCTCAAAGCCAGGAGTCAAGAGGTTTACCTGAGTCCTCTGTGGGGGTGTGGGAGCAGGGAGCTGGACTGCAGGCTGACACTGCAGCCGTACTCGGACAAGGGGTGCTGCCGTAGCAGGAGGCGGTTTAACCTGTGGCACCACAGCTCCAGACCCAGATTTCTGTTTTAATTAAGAATGATATCGATTTTCTCTGTCTGGCTTATTTGACTTAGTTTAATCTTTTCTAGCTTCAGAAGACAGATTCCACGCGTGAGGTCACAGAAGTCAGACTCATGGGAGCCAATGGGAGAATGGTGGTTGCCTAGGACTCTTGGGATGGGAATGGGAAGATAGTGGTCAGCGGATTCACTTGCAGCGTTCAGTTGTAGGATGAACGCGTTCTGGGGATCTAATGTGTAACATGGTGACTAAAGTTACTAGTACTGTGTTGCTTTTCTGGAATTTAAGGAAGCAGATTTTAATGTCCTTGTCAAGCATGCGAACTAGGGATTTCAGAAGGTCTGTGGAAATGAAATTTTAGAATGGCTTTATTTTGCTGCAAAATTTTTTGAACTTGTGTATACAAGGGATATATATGTAAAATGTGGGAAAATATGTGTTCCAAAATTACATATGGGTTTATAATTTAAAAGGTAAACTCATCTTTTAATTGCGTTTTATCAGTTTTTTGAAATGTCTGAACCTACACAGTGATAACTGTGTGGTGAAGGACGTGTAATCATGACTGTGGGGACCACATAGTATATACAAGGATACTTGGAAAAGCTGATGGAGTGGGAGCGTGTTTGGACATCTTTCAACCAGGCCCTTGTTCGGTATCAGAGTGCCTGGGACCGAATCTCCATGTCACTCCAGATTCTAGCTAGCTTCTTGCTAATCTGTGTATCCTGGGAAGCAGTAGGCGACGATGCATTTGATTGGGTACCTGCCACCCATCTAGAGACCTGAATTGATTTTATGACTACGGGTATCTGGGGAGTGAGCCAGCAGGTGCTAACTCTGTGTGCGTCTCTCTCTCTCTCTCTCTCTCAAAAAAAAAAAAAAATATATATATATATATGTATATACATACACACATATTTAAAGATTTAAAAGTTTATTTTTACTGGATAGTCAAATATGTAGAGAAGAGGAGAGACAAAGATATTTGTCCACTAATTCATTCCCCAAGAGGCCTCAATGGCTGGAGCTGTGCGGATTCAAAGCCAGGAGCTTCAGGGTCTCCCACATAATGCAGGGTCCTAAGGCCTTGGGCTGTCCTCAACTGCTTTCCCAGGCCACAAGCAGGGAGCTGGATGGGAAGCGGGGCTGCTGGGATTAGAACTGGCATGCATATGGGATCCTGGCGCGTGCAAGGTGAGGACTTTAGCCACTAGGCTACCATGCTGGGCCCTTAAGTCTGTATTTTTTTTTCATAATGTGCATTTTTCCTGAAATTTTTTGAGATGCACATGTATGAATTACTGAATTTATTACACCCTAAATGCATTTAATCATTATTTTTCAGTTGAATATTCAAGTTCACAGATGAGAATTCTGAGCTACAGTTGGCAAGCTTGTGCTTGCTGGGTACCTTTGACCTAATAGTGAAAAAGCAGTAATGAATGTATTTATGATTTGAACTCAGATATTTGAGGAATGGAAACAAAAAAATATTGTTTATAAAACTCAAAATTCTTTTTCTGAAGGTAGCGGAAGTATTTGTGAAAGCCTTCCCCAATCCCGAGGACATAAGAGTTCCTTTAAGAGAGAAATACCATTGTCTTCAGCAGCGACTCCGGCACTGTGTTGTAAAAGGTATTTATTATCTATAACGTCTCAGGTAGCCAAGGTACTGAAGATTTTCCTTTAGTTTTGAACACATTTAATTTTGTCCCTTACATGCCATGGCATTTTTGCCTTTCCCAACAGATAGGAGTGTGAGACAGTAGACCCTGGCTCAGTGGAGAACTGATACTGTTGTCTGCAAGTCAGAGCTGATTTCATGTCCTGGCCCTGTGGCTTCATGTGTGACCCTGGGCAGCTTGCTCAGTCTCTCTGGGCCCCCTTTCTTTTTCTGTAAAATGGATATAGTATTACCTATTTTGCTGGTTCACTCCCCAAATGGCCGCAGTGAAGCCAGGAACCTGGAGCTGCTTCTGGTTCTTCCATGTGGATGTGGTGACCTAAGCACTCGGATGTCCTCTGCTACTTTCCCAGGCTGTCTGTTAGTAGGGAGGTGGCCCTGAAGTGGAGCTAGTGTCCATCGGGAGTACCAGTGTCCTAGGTGGTGGGTTAACTAGCTATGTCACAGCTCTGGCCCCTCTGATGGCACATTAATTCATTAACTTTATTTGTGATTTCATTTTAATACTTTTTTGACATCCTATAAAATGTCCTATGTATAAAATTAAAAAAAGCTTAAAATTTTTTCTATAGGTATCCTTGAAAATCTTGTTTTACTTTTAGCTAGTACTTGTATTAAGAAACATATATTTTTTTGTTAAGATCACACTCCACTCTGGAAAAAGAAACTAGAAAGAATACTTGCCAATTATTTTTAAATAATTATATCTCTGATTTTTTTGAAATTGTTAGATAACTCCAGCCTGTGCACACTGCTCCCCTGCCAGGCATTTTTTTCTTTTAACGAAGCCTGAACTCTGGTTAGCTTCTGCAGGTCTACTGCAGAACACCACTCATAATTTTTCCAGCACACAAAGAAGACGACTTGTGGGAATGTGGAAATAAGCCTTAGTTTTTGGATAGGTTGCATCTTCCCAGGACGTAGCAGAGGTACCCTCTTCGGCCTTGAGTTGAAGCAATGTTTTTTTTTTCTTTTGCTTTCCAGGTCCCCAGACCGAGGAGAAGATGTCTGTCGTCATGCATTCTGTCCGCAAAGTGAGCGTGAAAGCCCTAAAACGCGTGCGGAGAAACATTGGGTTGTTCGAGATGAATATATGGGAACCTGCTGAAGAGAAGCCGGAAGAGCCTGGAGGCCTTGACAGGTTCTCCCTGGGGACCAGCCTCAGTAGGAGCACCCTCACGGATCTGGCGAGTTCCCTGACTCACAGCGAGGCCGACACTGCAGAGACGCGCTCGGAAGCGTTTCCTGTGGAAGGGAGAAGCGGCATGTGTCTATCTCAGAGGTACAGTGGGGACTCCCCCCAACAGGGTCCGCTTCTCTGGGAAGCTCAGGGTTTTCAAAATCTTCTAGTTGCAGCAGCCCTGCCCTCCCTGATTTTGGTATAGTGATAGGCGTGACAAGCACTACTTGTCCTGCCCTGAAGAGTGTTAGGACTCAAGTGAACGCTGCACATCTGAAGTTTGTGTTAAGTAATTGAGATATGAGTTCATATTACTGTCTGAAACCATGAATTCAAACTGAATGGCTCATTGTTCATTCTTTCACCAGTCATTAAATTGTGTGTGATTATCGGGGTGGCCATATTATTTTTAAGGACTTCCAAAGAAGTACATTATACATTATCTTTCAGTCCTGTCTATAAATTGTTGGAAGAGTCTCACTCGTCTAGACTCCTGTTACTGTGATTTAAGCTTATTTTTCTCTAAGATTCTAGTATTTCCATTTCAATTTATCTTTCTTACGACTTAGAGCTAACCTCTTGAGTAAAATTATCGCATCTACTGTAAATATGTGCTTAAATCATAGCAACCATTTTTAAATGCCATTATTTGCCTCACAAAGCAACTATGCTTAAATATTATCCTAGGAATAGTGTGCCGCTTGCTTATTGTACGTTTTCAGTGACGAGACATGTGATGCCTTTAGCCCGTGTGCGTAACATCCCTTCTCTTATTGAAGGAACCCAGGACTGCTTGAAGTGAGGTACCTGCCCGACGGGTTTCGTAAGCGCTGCGAGAGGCCACGCCTGTTGTGTGGTCCAGCAGAAAAGGGCAGTCCTGCTGGTCGCACTTGGGATGAGGAGACCTGAAAGGGACGGCCCTAAGAGGAAAACTAGCAAACAAAACCCTAAATTAAGATGGAAATTCATGGCTTGTGATTCTTAATTATGAATTTGTACTTTGTATTCATAAATGCTGTGCTATAGCACTATTTTGTTCCTCCTGAAAAAACTTTTGTTACTGTGTAATGAGATTTCTGTGAGTACCTTTTGTATTTATGTAAAAGGTGGTGAGAAAGAGGGAGAGATTTCTCATCCATTGGTGTTTTCCAAATCCCCACTAGAGTTAGGGCTGGGCCTGGCAGAAATAAGAAACCCAGAATTCACTTCCACATGGTTGACAGGGACCCAGGTACTTGAGCCATTGCCTGCTGCCTGCCTTGTGTGCTCAGAGGAAGCTATATCGGGGGCAAAGTCAGGGTTGAACTCCGGGCACTCAGCTAGGGCCTGTGCCTCCCAGTGCAGTGCAGCCACAGTGCTAAACACCGCCCCGTGAACAAATGTTAACCTCTTAACACAAATCCTGTACTGCATTTTCTGAGCTTTAAAAATATTCCTCCATTCAAAATACTTTAAGATTGTTTAGTCAAGCCTCCTCATTTGAAGGATAATTGAGGCACAAAAATGATCTGTGACTTAATGGAGAGAATTTTTAATGTCAGTTCTAAGTTTAGTGATAGTAATTAAAGAGTCCTTAATTTTGTCTCTTTCCTTTTTGTTGTAGAAGTGCCACCAATCCTATGGACTGGACATTGATTGACAAGCCTGGTGATAAAAAGAAAAGAAGCAATCAGAACCTACAAGGAAACCCTCAAAGGAAAGATCATGGAAAGTTACCACAAAATGGACTTCCTGTGATAGGTGTTTGGGAATTTGAACGTGATGATGATGAATATATTAAATTCCTTGACCTCTTCTTGAGTTATGTTCTAGAAAGAGACCTACAGAATTCCAGGAATCCCGGCATTCCATTGCTCACCAGCTTTTCTGGACAGCTTAGAGAACATGAACTGAATTCTTTACTTTTTGATGTACATACAACATTGAAACGACGCCAGGGCAAGACCAAGAGCCAGAGTGTGTTCAGAGCTGGTTCATGCTTTGTCGTCTCTCCCGAGTGTCAGGATTCGGAGAAATCTTCCTCCTTATGCAAGGAAAGCACCCTCCACTTGGGACAGCAGGCACTTTCATCTTCAGTTCCGGTTCATCCAGGGATCAGGCCTCTTTTAGAGAACCGTATAAATGAAGTCAGTGAAAACGAAGGTAGGAATGGATTGTTTGGCTTAAAACAAAAGTCAGTTTACAGAGTACAAGCTGATCATCGAGAGAAGCCGCAGATCCTGAGATCATCAGACCTATCTGGAACTCCCCCGTGCACCAAAGCCAAGAGATCTGTTTTCAGAGCAATTCAGGAGGGTGACATGAGCCCTCGGGAAGACCTTCCCCCAGCACTCGGCGACACACTGGGCCGTGTAGGACGACTCCTGGAGTGGATGATAAGGTGGTCTGACAGGAGACTGCTCTGTGACCCTGGCACACTGCAGTCACCTTGTGGGTATAGACCAGTGATTCGTGTAAGGACCTCTGCAGCCGCCATCCTGACCTCACTGTGGCTGCTGGAACAGCCCTATTTTGTTACATACAAGGCAAGAAGTGCCAGTATTAAGGTATATGCATCAGTTGTTAAGTTACAAATGAAACCTTGTATTTTTCATTTTATTCTTCTGCTAAAGAATCACTCGGTAGTGGGAAGCAAATGGCAATGTTCATTGTAATTTGTATCACCTCTTTAAAAAAATTTATTTGTATCGCAAAATCAGATATACAGAGACGAATAGTCAGATCTTCCATCCAATGACTCGCTCCCTAAGTGACCGCAACAGCCAGAGCTGAGCTGATGCAAAGCAGGAACCAGGAACAAGTTCCAGGTCTCCCACATGGGTGCAGGATCCCAAGGCTTTGGGCCGCTCTCGACTGCTTTCCCAGGATATAAGCAGGGCGCTGGATGGGAAGTGGGGCTGCTGGGAATAGAATCAGCATCCATATGGGATCTTGGCATGTACAAGGCAAGGACTTTAGCTGCTAGGCCACCACCTCGCTGGGCCACCTCTTTTTTCTTTCAAGGGTTCCTTTCATTCTTTTTTTTTTTTAAAGATTTATTTATTTATTGGAAAGTCAGATATACAGAGAGGAGGAGAGACAGAGAGGAAGATCTTCCCTCTGATGATTCACTCCCCAAGTGAGCGCAATGGCCGATGCTATGCCGATCCGAAGCCAGGATCTAGGAACTTCTTCTAGGTCTCCCACACAGGTGCAGGGTCCCAAAGCTTTGGGCTGTCCTTGACTGCTCTCCCAGGCCACAAACCAGGAGCTGGATGGGAAGTGGAGCTGCTGGGATTAGAACCGGCACCCATATGGGATCCTGGCGTGTTCAAGGCGAGAACTTTAGCCATTAGGCCACGCCACCGGGCCCAGTTCCTTTAATTCTTAAACATTAGTGAAGTCTACCATACGAGATGCTTTTTTTTTTTTTTTAAAAAAAACAGGCTTCATTCACTTCATTTTTCTTACATGAAAATGCTGTCTTGTAACACAGATATAGGTTCTCTGCGCATTCTTGCTTGGGTCTTTACCAGGTGGGCAGTGAGTTCCCAATAGCAGGACTTGGTGCAGTGTGTTCCTTTTCCAGAGACTGGCGTTCAGGAAGCTGTGGTCTTGGAGATGATATCAAAAGTGGCCATGCCGCCCCTGGCTGAGGATCAGGATTTGTCTCTGCCAGCCATCTGCAGCAGCTACTTGGGCACTGAGGCCTCAGGGTCAGGTGCAGGAACGAGCTACACCACCTCAGAATGCAGTGGCCCGCCCCATACAGGGGACAGTGTAGGGCTTGCTGATGTTCCCATGGTGTGCTCTTGCTTGCTGATGTTATTCCTGTGGCATGAGAATGGTGGATAGCTTGGCCAGCATGGTGGCTCTTTCAGATGACAGAGGCTGCTGGCCCTGGAACACCTAACACCCAGGCCAACATATCTTAAAAACTTAGAAGACAGATTTCTGTGGAATCATAGTTAGGGAGTCATTTTCTTTTTGCAAGTAAAGACTTGATAATTGTCTTAGCATCGGATGTCGAGTTGAACAAATGTAATTATTTCATACAGAAATAAAACAATCAGCAGAAGGTTTGCACAAAGCATGAGGAGTCTTAAAATATGGTGAAAAATAAGGGGTCCAGTAGTAAGCACTAAATACTGTAAATGATTTTGCAGGTGCTAGGAAATCATCCTGCTGGGTCTCAGACTGGATTCGGTACTCGGAGGGAGCTCAGAACAGATGCTGGCTGTTCAGCTGCAGCGGCTCCGCATAGAACTAAGGCAAGAATTAATCAGAAGCAATCTTGTTCCAGTATCTACAAGTAAGTTGCTGATAAACACTGTGCTTTTCAGTAGAAGATACCTGGTTTGATGGTGTTTGGGCTTGAGAGTTAAAGCAATGAGCATGAACTAGAGAAGTAGGAAGTGAGCTTTCTGAAGTGCAGCAGCTGTCACTGTAAAGCTTCCTTGCCTGTGGGTCTACTGTGTGTCATTTGAATAGGAACTGAGTCATCCTGAATGATGCCTTTATTGTATGTATTTCCCATTTGTAATTTTAAAGGAGTATTAGGCGTAATGTCCTTGAGCATCAAGACAAAAGTCCTTACGGCATGAAAATTGTTTTGTGAAAATGATAATTATAAATGTCAGTTATCTTAACATTTTGAGTAAGTAAAAGTGAGACTGCTTAGGCATTCATGGACTTAGCTCTTATGGAACTGCTACTATGTACTAGAAATGTCTGTTTGAAAAAGTTTGTAAGTGTGAAAAGGTTTCAGCTTTATCTAAAAGGATGAGTCAAGTGAAAGCAAGCCCTGTAGCTCCCAAGAGTGAGTTGCAGTTTTCAGTGTTGCATTTCCATCAGTAGAAATCCAATGGAAGCAGAAGCCCCTGAAATAGAAGAAACCAGTGAAGAGATTGTTTCCATCTCTCGTAACACCGAAAAGGAGCGTGTGTGTGTCACTGAGGATGTGTTAGAAGTGGAAGCATTTACACAGGAGGAAGTGGGTGTGCACTTATCAGACTGTGAAGGTCAGTTCACTTGGTTAATTTGAAATTGCTACATGGTATTGTCAGAGTTAATCTTGTCTAGTCTAATGGCCAAGGTAGTTCATTTACAATAGCCAGAATGGAAAACTAGAGAATGTGGCATGTATGAAATATGAATGTTGAACATATTCATTTGTAACCTTTCTTAAAATATTTCATCTACTGGAGTCAGCAACAAAAGAGAGATCTTGCATCTGCTGATTTTCTCTCTAATTGCTCACAAGAGCCAAGGCTGAGCTGAGGCCAGACCAGGGTCGGGGAACACCATTTGGTTTTCCGTGTGTGAGTGGCAGGAAGCCAAGTCCTTGCACCATCATCCACTATCTTCCCAGATACATCAACTGGGACTTAAACCAGGTGATACAATATGGGATGCAGGTTTAGTCCGCTGTGCCTCAGCCTGCCCTACATTGTTTGGTTTTGATAAAGCAGGACAATCTAACGTATTTTTAAACTTTTGACTTTTTTCTTCTAAACGATTGTTGGTTTTCTTTCCTTGCTTACATAATATTATGGTTCTCTTAATTTCTGTGAACCACTTCTATGAACCCTTTCCCCTGCTCATCTTCCTTAAGATAGTCACTATCTTTCAAGAGAGGGCATTTGGTCTAGGAGTTAAGATGCTAGTAAAAGGTGTGGCATTTGGGGCAGCAGTTAAAATGCTGTTCCAGAATCTTCACATTCCATAGCGAATATTTGGGTTCTACTCCAGCTTCTCTTTCCATTCTGGCTTCCTGCTAATGTGTACCCTGGGAGGCAGCAGGTGATGGCTCAAGTTCTTAAGCCTGTGCCATCCACATGAGAGGTGTAGATAGAATTCCTGACTTCTGCCTTTAGCAAAGCCCAGCCCTGGATGTTGTAGGTATCTGGAAAGTGAACCAGCACATAAAAAGTATATGTGCCTCTAGCCTTTTCTTTAATTTTCTACGTTCTAGTAGTTGAAGTTAACTAAATTAAAAAGTCTTGGAGGGGCTGGCATCATGGTATGGCAAGGTAAAGCCTCCACCTGCAATGCCAGCATCCCATGTGAGCACTGGAGCAGTCCCAGCTGCTCCCCTTCCAGTCCATCTCTGCCACATGGGAAGTCAGCAGAAGAAAATCAAGTACTGGGTCCCTGCGCCCACCTGAGACCTGGAAGAAGCTCTTGGCCCCTGGCTTTGAGCTGGTGCAACCTAGGCCTTTGTGGAAGATATTTCTCCTCTCTAATTCTACCTTGTGTACAAGTAAAATTTTTTAAAAAATTTCTTTTGGGTGAGGGGCATATTTGTTATATAACTTGTTTCTTGTTAATATTCTCTGAACCATATAAGATTCAGTAGATGGTTATTTCAGTGATTAATTTTTCCTTTCTCTTTTATTTTCTTCTAGAGTATGCTGGAGACACTGGAGGAAGTCTCCAAAGTCCCAGTGTTGCCCTTTGCAAGCTGACTTCGCCTCAGAAGTTGGAAGAAGTAAGTCAATCAGCAGTGAATACAATTGCGTGCCTTGGGGCTGCTGCTTAGCCTGGTGACTGGAACATTCGGGATGCCTGCATGCCATATCAGTGTCTGGCAGAAGTCACAGCTCCAGCTCTTGTTGCCAGCTGCCTGCTACTGCAGACTCTGGAGGCAGCAGAGATGGGTTTCCAACAGTTGGGTCCCTGTTGACGCACCTGGCAAATCCAGATCGAGTGCACAGCTCCTGGCTCTGGCCCGCCCCCCCCAGCCCATGCTGTTTTGGACATTGGAGGAATGAAGCCGCAGATAGAAGCTCCGTCTGCCTGTCTCTCTGTGCATGTGTCTAAAAACTAAATAATTTAACTCTTAATGTGACTGATATTTAAACTACACCCTAATGCCTTTATTCATGGTGACAAAGTACATTGAAAAAATTATCTCGTTTTTAAACATTGAAACATTTTTCTTTGGGTGAAAATCTTAGTAACAGGTTCAGTAATTTTGAGCAGTGAAACTCTCATTCCACAAAAGGTTCTAGCAATTATTGTAACCAAGAAGAGTGGAAATGTCCTTTATTTTAAAAAGCATAAATCAATCTTGTCATAACATAGCTTTTGTATATATGTGCACTTTAAAAATACTTTAATATAATTTTTTTCTGAATGAGCTCTTTCTCCCCTGAATTTGTTCCTCAGATACCTTCCGCAGCTGACGCTGTGGCAGGCTGAAGCCAGGAGCCAGGAATCTGATCTTGAT
This sequence comes from Ochotona curzoniae, assembly GCF_017591425.1. Classification (NCBI taxonomy): domain Eukaryota; kingdom Metazoa; phylum Chordata; class Mammalia; order Lagomorpha; family Ochotonidae; genus Ochotona; species Ochotona curzoniae. The sequence goes on along the minus strand of NW_024465582.1, from coordinate 16,851,940 downwards.
TTCTCATGTGGGTGATAAGGGTGAAGCACTCGGGCCACCCTCCTAGGGAGCTAGCGGGAAGCTGGATTGAAAGCACAGGTGCTGGACACGACCCAGGCACTCCAGTGTGGCAAGCAGACATCCTAAGTAGCATCACAACTGTGCCAAGCACCCACCCCCATGAACTTCCTTGCATCATCTCTCTCAAACTGTGTACCCTGGATTTCCAGATGGGACACAGACACTTCCAGTTACCATAACTGTTCTTCTTGAAAGGATTCGTTTTCTTAATTTTAGAGTTGTTCTTGAAGGGTAGCTAATAACCAGGTAATGGTGCAAGTGTGTAGATGTGGTCCAGGTCATCTCGTACCGTAGAATGTGCAGTAACTCGGGATGGGTTAAAGGCCGCCACACAGTCTAAACACCCACTTAGGGCAGGACTGGGAGTATACTGTAGTGTTTGGTTTCTCACTTGGCTTTTAACCTGTTTTAAGTTACTTTGGCAAGTAGCTTCTGTGAAACTCAGAATACCCATGACAGTAATGTGTCTTTGTTTCACTCCATTTTGGGGTACCATTAATTTTAACAGCATTTCACAGAAGTGTTCCAGTTCCCCAGGGATGAACCATCAGAGACAAGTAAGGAGGAAGAGCAGACTGAACTGGAAAGTAAGGTGAAACCTGCAGGAATTGTGTAAGTGGCTCGTTTGCCTCAGTGGAGCTTCCTTCTGACTTTTTCTTCATAATTTATAATACATACTTTATGGCAGAATTGTTTTTTAGTGAAAATGTGATTTTTTTTTTCAGTAATTATTTTGTTGTTGTTGGGTTTTTTTGTTATGTTGCTGTATTATGGTGGAATAAACAGCAATGCCCAGAATGCCTTTTGTTCTCTCATTATCAGCCTTGTCAAAGTAAAATAGTCTTTAGTAGACAGGAGTATATTCAATTTCTACTTACAGAATCACTTTTGCCTACTGATTCCATTTTTAATTTTTCATTTTTAACATTAACTTTGTTATTTAAAAGTGTTAGAGGGACAGAGAAAGATCATCTTTTTGTTAGTTCACTCCCCAAATGGCTGTAGCTGCTGGGGCTGGGCCAGTCCAACCCAGGAACCAGCAGCTTAGTCCCGATCATCCATATGGATGAAGAGGCCCAGATACTTGGGCAATTTCTTTCTTTTTAACTGCTTTTCCAGGCATATTACCAGGGAGCTGGATCAGAAGTAGAACAGTGGAGACTTGAACCAGTGCTTATATGGGATGCTGGTGTAGCAGGCAGTGGCTTTAAGTGCTATGCCACGGTATCTGGTTGATTTTAAATGAATACAGGAGCCAGGCACTCCATTCAGGTCTGTCACATGAATGGTGGGGACCCGAGTACTTGGGCTGTCATCTACTACCTTTCCAGGCATATCAGAAGTTCTTGAAGGTGGCCTGGAAATAAGGTACTGGAACTCAAACTGATACTCCAGTGTGGAATTTGGGTATCCCAGGCAGTGGCTTAGTCTGGTACATCAGAATATCTTCCATTTATTTATTTGAAAGAGAGAATGATCTTTTCTACAAGTTTAATTCCCAAGTGCCTGCAACAGTCACTTGTGGATCAGGTTGAAGCCAGGAGCCAAAAACTTGTGGATGTCTGGTGTGGGTGGCAGGGCCCACGTACCTGAGCCGTCAGCTGTTTTGCAAGTACATTAGCAGAAATCTGAATCAGAAATGGAGTAGCCGGAACGTGAATCAGTGCTTGGATATGGCATGCCAAGCAGCGGCTTAACTTGCCACACCACCACAGTTGTCGCAGTTGCCTTTTTGTGGACTCGAGCACGCATTGTGCACCTGTCCCTCACTGTTGTGCTCTGGCGGCTGCGCACTGCCCGTTAGGGCTGTGATGCTCGTGTCCTCTGCTCGCTCATTTTCTGGCAGTTTTTCTGTGTTGCGGTTAGGATGTGATTTCTTATTGTAGGATTTTAGAAATTTTAGAGTTACCATGGATAGGAGAGGCAGCATAATTTTCTTACTGTTTCAGCGTGCAGTTTTGTTTTACTATGGATAATTCACCAAAAAGAAACCTGTAATATCATATACCTGTATAACTAATTAGATATTACTGTTCGTAAAAGCTAACCTTAGAGCTAGTGTTGTGGTGTTGTGGTTAAAGCTGCTTTCTGCAGGGCTGACATCCCAGATGGCTGCTGGTTCATTTTTCCATCTGTGCGGTTTCCAGCTCTCTGATAATGGCCTGGAAAACCAGTGGAAGCTGGCCCAAGTGTTTGGGCCCCTGCCACCTACCTGGGAGACCTGGATGAAGCTCCTGGCTTCAGCCTGGTCCAGCTTTTGCAGTCATTTGAAGAGTGAACCAGAAGGTGGAAGATCTTCTCTCCAGTCCCTGTGTACCTGTGTCTGCTTGTCTGTAACTTTTTTTTTTTTAAGATTTATTTATTGTTATTGCAAAGCGAGATATACAGAAAGAGGAGAGACAAAGATCTTCTACCCACTGGTTCACTTCCCAGGTGAATACAATGATCACCCCTAAACTGATCTGAAGCCAGGATCCAGGAACCTCTTCCTGGTCTCCCACAAGGGTGCAGGGTCTCAAGGCTTTGGACCAACCTCGACTGCTTTCCCAGGCCACAAGCAGGGAGCTGGATGGGAAGTGTGGAGCAGCTGGGACACAATCTGGTGCCCAGATGAGATCCCGGCACTTGCAAGTCAGAGGATTAGCCAATTGAGCCTTCACACTAGCCCCAATACATACATATTTAAAAGGCTGATTTGTACAGCGTCAGTTGTGAGAGAAGACGCGGGTACACCGAGTCCAGTGCCTGTCCCCGTCATGAGGGAGCCCAGTCCCGGCAGTCCTCTCGTGTCCTCTTAGTTCATACTCCGTTTTCATTACTAAACAGGAGGGTTTAAGTTGCATGTTATGTCATCCGGACTTATTCTTAGCTTTTGTTTGGATCTGTGACTAATTGCTATGGAGACCAGTGTAAACAGATGGTAATTATGAGCTAAGCATTGCGTGGGAGGAGAGGCTGTTTATACTTCAGATGGCTAGTTATTACATCACCTGGACTTCTGATAATGCAAACAATATCTTGCTTCCTAATGACTAATCTTTATTTACAGAATGATTGACGCCCTCGAACACCCTGAACATGCCATTTCTCCCTCTTTTAGGGCAGATACAAACTCAGAAATGTCTAGGTAAGTATTTTTGCCTTCTGCACCAATCTGAAATAACCATGTTTTTATAAGTGAGGGAATGCAGTGATGCATACTATGCCATTTTGAAATAATTACTGTTTTAACTAAAACCAAGAAAAGATGGAAGCCAGTGAGGTGTTGACAGCGCCCTGGACACATCCTTGTTACGCTGTGGTAATGTTGGGTTCTTTCTGACATCTGTGTTTTCAAGAAACTGTTAAAACAGCTGATAAATCAAGTATTTTTTTCTACAGATAGAAGAAAAGGAATAGTGTCTTCTGTATTATAGAAACACGTAATTGATGTTTACTTCTGGCTTGTAACATTTCAAACTGCGTTGGAGAGACTTTTCTCTCTTGGAACAGTTCATCCACTTCTGACTTTTAAACTTGTACAGAGGGCCCGGCATGAGAGCCTAGCGGCTAAAGTCCTTGCCTTGTATCCACCAGATCCCACATGGGCGCCGGTTGTAATCCCAGCTGCTTCACCTCCCTCCAGCTTCCTGCTGGTGGCCTGGGAAAGCAGTGGAGGACTGCCCAGAGCCTTGAGACCCTACATTCATGTTGGAGACCTGGACGTAGCTCTTGGCTCCTACTCTGGATTGGCTTAGCTCTGTCCACTGAGGCCGTTTGGAGAGTGAATCAGCAGATCGAAGATCTTTATCTGTCTCTCCCTCTCTGTAAATCTACCTTTTCATTAAAAGTAAAATCTTAAAAAAAAAAAAAACACACTTTTACAGAAGTTACAGAGTGCTTAGTGTTGAATCTTGTCAAAATCATAGAAATCTAGCACAAATTCACTCGATTTTTTTTTTTTTAATACAAAGTCAGATATACAGAGAAGAGGAGAGACAGAGAGGAAGTGAAGCTGCCTGGATTAGAACCGGCAACCATACGGGATCCCGGCGCGTTCAAAGCGAGGACCTTTACCACTAGGCCACGCCACCAGGCCCTAGCACAAATTTACTCAAATTTTACATAACTATTCTCCTCGCTCCTTTTTGAAAGCACAGCACAATAGAGTTGTCTGAAAATAGGCAGATCAATTACAATACTGGCTTTTTGTGGATTTGCCAGGTAGTTTTGTTACTAAGTTTATTAGGTACTTGATGAAAGGCACATATTACTGTTGAATGAGTGAATAAACTTAAATGCAATTTAGTATGTTCTTTTCATTTTAGAAATAGCTATTGATTTATTTTAATACAACTGCCTACTTCCTTGTTTAATTTATGACATTTATTTACCTAGAAAATATTGAGCACCTGTTAATGTTGAAGGAATCATTCTTCCAAAGTCTTATTTAAAAACCAGCGCTTGTTTGACCTTAATGTTCATTTCTTAAGGTAAACACGGAGGGTTTTTTGGACTGATGCATTTGAAAGGCAGAGTTGCAGGAGAGGGAAAGACACTAAGGCCTCTTTCATCTGCATAAGTTTTTTTTTTTTTTTAAATCGGAAAGGCAGATATACAGAGAGGAGAGACAGAGAGGAAGATCTTCCGTCCACTGGTGCACGCCTCAGGTGGCTGCAACAGCTGCAGCTGAGCCGATCAGAGGCCAGGAGCTTCTTCCGGATCTGTCACTCTGGTACGGGGCCCAAGGCTTTAAGCCTCCTTGATTGCTTTCCCAGGCCACAGGCAGGGAGCTGGATGAGAAGCAAGGCCGTTGGGACAAAATTTGCCCATACAGGATCCTGGTGCATGCAAGGCGAGGACTAGGCTACCGTGCTGAGCCTCATCTGCAGTAATTTTCCTAATGCAAAAATTAAGTATTTTGGGCCCAGTGCAGTAGCTTAGTGGTTGAAGTACTCACCTTGCATGCACCAGGATCCTGAAGAACCTAAGTGTTCTCTGCTTTTGTGATTTCTGCCTTACTTTCTTGGCTGGGGGTTGTGTGAACTCCAGGCCTGAGGGCCTACGTGACACCCGGCAGTACACCTGGCAGGTCACGTAGGCAAAGCACTCCTCAGGAAGGAGGTACCTGGTGTTAGATAAGACTTAGTGCCCTGGGCCCGGCACGGTGGCAGCAGTGGTTAAGGTCCTCAACTTGCACACCCGGGATCCCATATGGGCGCCGGTTCTAATCCCGGCAGCCCCGCTTCCCTTCCAGCTCCCTGCCTGTGGCCCGGGAAAACAGTCGAGGACGGCCCAGAGCTTTGGGAACCTGCACCCGCGTGGGAGACCCGGAAGAGGCTCCTGGCTTTGGATCGGCATAGTATCGGCCATTGCGCTCACTTGGGGAGTGAATCATTGGATGGAAGATCTTCCTCTGTGTCTCTCCTCTCTGTATATCTGCCTTTCCAATAAAAACATAATAAAAATAAATCTTTTAAAAAAAGACTTAGTGCCCTGGGCCTGGCGACGTGGCCTAGCAGCTAAAGTCCTCGCCTTGAACGCGCCGGGATCCCATATGGGCACCAGTTCTAATCCCGCCAGCTCCACTTCCCATCCAGCTCCCTGCTTGTGGCCTGGGAAAGTAGTGGAGGATGGCTCAAAGCCTTGGGACCCTGCACCTGCATGGGAGACCCGGAAGAGGCTCTGATCTCCTGGCTTTGGATCAGCTCAGCTCCGGCTTTGTGGACACTTGGAGAGTGAACCAGTGGAAAGATCTTTCTTTCCATTATCTCTTTCTCTCTTAAAGTTGCCTTTCCAATAAAAATAAATAAATCCTTTTAAAAAAGATTTATTTTTATTAAGAAGTCAGATATACGGTGGGGAGGAGAGACAGAGAGGAAGATCTTCCATCTAATGATTCACTCCCAAAGTGACCACAATGGCCGGTGCTGTGCCAAGCAGGAGCCAGGACCAGGAACTTCCTCCAGGTCTCCCACGTGGATGCAGAGTCCCAAAGCATTGGGCCATCCTCCACTGCTTTCCCAGGCCACAAATAGGGAGCTGGATGGGAAGTGGAGCTGGCAGGATTAGAAACAGCGCCCATGTGGGATCCTGGCATGTTCAAGGCAAGGACTTTAGCTGCTAGGCCACTGTGCTGTGCCCTAAAACGCATTCTTCATTTACTTTTTCAAGCTTCTATTTATTTTTTAAATGTTATTTGAACATCAGAGTTACCCTGAGAGGCAGAGAGAGAGTTTCCACTTGCTTGCTCACTCCCAAATTGGCTGAAATGCCTGGGGCTGTGTCAGATTGTAGCCAGGAAGCAGGAGCTTGCTCGAAGTCTCCCTCCTGGTAAGATCTCAAGCATTGGACCCTATTCTATAGGTTTCTCAGGTTCATCAGGGAGCTGTGAAGTCTTTACTGTTTATTTCAATGATTGGATGTTTCTCAAAATCAGATGTCTACAGACACCAGACAGGTAAAATGTGAACTGTTGTAACGGCATAGGAAGGGACCATTGCTGACCAGGCAGGGTCCCCAGTAAGGCATTGAGATGACCAGTCACAGAAGTTCAGGGACTGATGGGTGCTAGAGAAACGGGCTTTACAGCCGAGAGTTTTCTGAAAGCTGAAGTGGTGTCGGCATGTTCAGATCACAAACACCCGTTTTTTATTGGTGGTGTTGATGAATGTATTTTTTGTCATCTCCATGCTTTCACGTAGTGCGCAGATTTCTGCATGTGAAGCAGAGCCTCCAGCCCCGCCCCCGGTGCCAAGTGGAGTCAGTGTGGCTTCACAAACGCCTGCAGCTCCTCGGCAGACGCAGGGCCACGAGCACGTGGCTCCGTCGCCAAACCCTTCTGGTTCTGTTAGTCAGCTGCTCCAAGATGAAATGCTGAAATTAGTTCAGGTAAGCATATGGTTGTGTACATAAGTTCTACATAATATATATGTATATATGTAAATTTAAAATATTGATAAGCTTGTGGACATATACAAGATGGAATTAAGTTGCAGCCAATTTCTGTGTTTTGAGCACTGCTTGTCATCCAGAAATTGCTACCCTAAGGCCTGGAGTCTAGGCTAAGCTCCACCTTTCTCACCACAAGCGTCTTCGTTCTGTTGACCCCTTAGGGCTGCACCTGCTCACAGTGGTGAGTGGGGAAATCAAGCTGTGGGCCTCTACTCCAAAGTCAGGCTTATGTTGTGACACAGGCTATTGCCTCCTACACGAACTGGCCCCCACTCTCCTATTTTAAAATCGTCAAGGGCCCACCGTGATGGCCCACTGACTAAATCATCGCCTTGCGTGCGTCAGCATCCCACATAGGCACCGGTTCATGTCTCAGTTGCTTCATTTCTCATCCAGCTGCCTGCTTGTGGCCTGGGAGGGCAGTGAGGGAGGGCAGTAAAGGATTGCCCAGAGCCTTAGAATTCTGCACCTGAGTGGGAGGCCAGGAAGAAACTCCTGGCTCCTGGATTTGGTTTGGCTTAGCTCTGGCTATTGCAGCCACTTGGGGAGTGAATCAGCTAATGAAAGATCTGTCTCTCCTTCATTTTGTATGTCTGCCTTCTCAATAAAAATAAATAAATCTTTTTAAATCTTCACTAAATTTCAGGTGCAAATTTGTATACTATGTGAGTCAGTTTTTTAAAGATTCATGTATTTATTTGAAAACAGTGACAGAGAGAGCATCCATTGCTGATTAACGCTCCAGGACTGGACCAGAAGGAAGCAAGGAGCTGACGGCTCCTTGCAAATATCACAAGTGGGTATTGGGGACCCAAGTATTTAGGCCGTCTTCTGTTTTTTTTTTTTTTCCCCAGGCCATTAGCAGGGAGCTGGATTGGCCATGGGGCAGCTGGGATTTGAACTGGCACCATATTTGATATTGGCATTGCAGGTGGAAGCAAGCTAGTGTATATGCCAATATGTCCGAAGCCTTTTTGCACTTGAAAATTTCCAGGTCATCTCTTTTTTTTGTTTTTAAAAATATTTTATTTTACTTTCATTGGAAAGCCAGACATACAGAAAGAAACAGGAAAATCCTTGATCCATTGATTCACTAGCCCAGTGGCCACAATGGCCAGAGCTGTGCTGATCTGAAGTCAGGAGCCAGGAGTCTCTTCTGGGTCTCCCACATGGGTGCAGGGTCCCAAGGCTTTGGGCTGTCCTCTACTGCTTTTCCCAGGCCACAAACAGGGAGCTGGATGGGAAACTGGGCAGCCAGGACACGAACCGATGCCCATATGGGGTCCTGGCAGTGCAAAGTAAGGACTTGAGCTGTTAGGCTACTGCACCGGGCTCAGTTTCCAGGATATCTTAATGTTTGCCCTTGGCTACTTTCCCTGTTTTTCTGATATAGCGGTTATTGAGTGACTTGGCCTCAGGTGCATCTTCAGGCTGCTGAGATGATTCTAAATGTGCAGCAACATGTGGAAATCACTGTTTAGCTGCCTTTGCCTCTCACCCAGGCAGCCCTTCCAAATCTTGTATTTGTTTATTTGAAGGGTAGGTTACAGAGAGAATGAGATCCTCCAACTGCTGGTTCGCTCCCTGATGGCTGAGGCTAGTCCAGCTGAGAGAGCCAGGAGCCTGGAACTCTGTCCATTTCTCCCACCTAGATGACATGGGCCCAAGGACTGGATCCATCTTCCTCTGCTTTCTCTGGAGCATCAGCAAGGAGCTCTGTTGGAAGTGGAGCAACTGGGACTGAAACCTGTGCCCGTAAAGGATGCCAGCCTCACAGGCAGCAGCTTAACCAGCTGCAACACAGAGCCTGTCTCCAATCCCTCACTCTTCACCTGTGTGTGACTGTCTTCTTTCTAGGAATCCATTCATCCATCTTTCCCCTTTCTCTGCTCTCTTCCCTCCCTCCCTCTGTTGTCTGTATGTCCTTCTCTCCCTCTCCCTGCCCGCCTTTCTTCTTATTTGAAAGACGGAGCGAGAGGAAGAGAAAGGATCAAAATCTTTCACTAATTCACTTCTCACATCCCTGCAACAGCCACAGTTGGGCCAGACTAGAGCCAGTAGCCCAGAACTCAGTCCTGTTCTTCCACGTGAATAGCCAAGGCCATCTTTTGCTTTCCAGGAGCTCATTAGCAGGAAGCTGGACCACAGGTGGAGGAGCTGGGACTCACACCACACATTCTGTCATTGGCGTTTCAAGCAGCATTTTAAAATGCTGCACCCAATGCTTCTTTCTGGGACTCTTTTAATTAGCTTCCACTGCATTGCATCCTTCTCTAGTCTCTGGTTGTTTATAAAAAGTCGAAGTCACAGGTCTCATTCATGAGTTAATACTCATTCTCAGTCAAGAGGAAGCTCTATCTTGTTTTCTCTTAAAAAAATAAAAAGCAGCGTCAGAACGGGTCTTTGACCTAGAGTTAAGATGTCAAGATTCCCACAACCCCGAGAGGAGCGTCTGGGTTACACAGCTGCGGAGTCCAGCTTCCTGCTGCTGAAGGGCCGAGACACAGCAGGATGACTCGGGGTCCTGGGTTTCTGCCATCTGCCTTGGTGTCTGCTGGCTTCAGGCCTAGCCTATCCTAGCAGTTGTGGGTATAGAAGCTCGCTGTCCCACAACCTCCACCCCACCTGACTCTGTCTAATAAAACCTTGGTATTGTATAAAAAGAAGTGTTGCTTTACTGCCTGCTGAGCGCTCCTGAATCTGCCAGATGAGACAGAAGTATCCCTGTTACAGTATATTCAGATGATCATTGCTTTTATATTTTCATTGATTTTTAACACGTCTCTGATTTCTGTTTTGTTTCAGCTGCAACAGATCAACTTCTTGAGCTTAATGCAAATAGTAGGATCTTCCTTCTCTAACCTGCCAGATATACATCAGCTCCTTCAGCCGTCTCAGCCTGTGCGCTTACAGGAAAGGCAAGCATCGAACCCCACAAACAGAAATGATTGTGTTGAAGAGAACAGCAGAAATCCTAAGGAAAGTTCTTTCATTAAGCCACATTCGATGGGAGGGTACAGCAAAGAACCTGGCAAGGACAGCCCTCACTGCCAAGAAGGAATTACCCAAGCTGATCAAAACAGCAATGGGAATTTACCGGTAATGCATAGGAAAATATCATCCATGTCCTAGTAGTTCCACTGCACACCCCCACCCTTAATACATATTGAATATCTCCCAAATAAGCAATGTGTAACATATGCTAAACCTACCCAATATCACTCTTCTCTTCCAGAATGTTCCACATGAGAGTATTCCTTCACTTCGTTTAGGCAGCCAAACCCAGAAGAGAGAACCAACTCCAGCATCTGAAAGCTTGCCACCCTCAGGGTCGGCCGTGGCTCCTGCTGGAAGTACTCACCTCTACCTTCTGTCCACACCTTCTGTTTTTCCGAAAACACCTAGACTCCTCCCGCCTGCAGAAACTTTTAGTCCTAGCGATGGTTTTCCTTTGCTTCATTTTCTGCCTAAGCAGGAGTTCAGGCCCCTTTGCTTACCTGCAGTTCCCATCAGGCCTCTGGCCCAACCAAGAGAGGCTTGGGGAGTCTCGGACTCTTTGCAGCCTCCTCTGACCCAGACTGTAATGTGCCCTCCATCAGTATCTCCTTGGGATGGAAGCCAGCATAATGAGGAAGCCGCCTCAACAGCTGCTGGGAAGCGGGCACAAACTGTGGCTAGAGAGATCCCGAAGCAGGTGAACTTGGATTGGGATGTTGGACCTGCAAACGTGACACCTCAGCAGGATTCTTCAGTAATGTTAAGTCCCCCCAAAATACCTAATATTAAGGTGGGGCCCCTGGAGATTCCTCCTCCGAATTCCCTTGGACTCCCCTTGTTGCACCTACAATTTCCTCCTCCACTGGTCTCGGCGAGCTCCAGGGCATCAGTTGCAGTTCCTGCAGTACCTATCAGAGCTGTTGCAGAGGAGAGCAAATTTTCAGGACTATCATTGCTTCATTCATGCTTATCTCCAGAAAATACGGTAATGAATTCTTGTCCATTGATGATGCAAAAGCAGGCATTTTTCATGTCCTCAGTACTGTATGTTCAATGGAGAGCTCTTGCACATTTCTGTTTTAAAGACGGTGCTTCTGTTTATGGCAATCAACATAAAAACCAAATTTAAATAATACTATATTTCAAAGGTGTTTGGTTTATCTGGCCTATCAATATGTTTATTCTCAGCTACTTGAAAGGCAGAAAGAGATCTTCCGTCTGCTCCATTGCTTCCCAGTGCCTTCATCAGCCAGGGCAAGGTCAGGCCAAAAGCAGGAGGCTGGAACTCCATCTGGGTCTCCCCCGTGGATGGCAGGAGCAGTGCTTGGGCTGTCGCATGGTTCAGGCCTAGGAAGTGAAGCAGCTGGGAGCCAAATGAACACCGACTGGGAAAGCAGGTGTTGCAAGCTGCAGTTAATGTGCCGCACCATGTTGCTTGCCTGCCCATTACTAGACTCACTCAAAATAATTTGTTTTACTCAGAGAAGAAAAAAGGACAGTAAATTGCCCGCTAATCAGACTCCTGTGTGGGGTGCGTGTGGAAGTAGTGACCCAGCGCACATATTGAGCAAGGTTCCTAGCTCTTGTGATATGGTTTTCTTTGAAACATTTGGCGGTTATAATCATTTGGTGATCCTAGGGTTTGTTTTAGCTGTACCTAAAGCAAAATGGTAGCTTTATGACTCTGCCTCTTTAAAGATATAATCCTTGATTTATTAAAATTCAAATTGTTTAGGTTCCAGCTTGTAAGTAGTATCTTACTAGTTCATTCTTCTCATGTCCTTTTAAGTTTTGAACATGCTAGTAGAAAAGTAGCAGTTACTCTTTCTTATTTTTAAGATTTATTTATTTTTATTGGAAAGGCAGATTTACAATGAGAAGGATCTTCTATCTGCTGGAGCAGATGCCAATGCCTGGAGCTAAGCCAATCCACAGCCAGGAGCCAAGAGCTTCTTTTGGGTCTCCCACTCAAGTACAGAATCCTAAGGCTTTGGGCCGTCCTCCACTGTTAGCTAGGCCATTGGTGGGGAGCTAGAGGGGGAGTGGAGCAGCTGTTACAAGAATCAATGCCAATATAGGATGCCAGCACTTGCAGTCTGAGGATTAGCCAATTGGTCTGGCCCCATAACAATTATTCCTTAGAAAAAATATTTACCGGGCCCGGCGCGGTGGCGCAAGTGGTTAAGTCCTCGCCTTGCACGCCCGGGATCCCATATGGGTGCCGGTTCTAATCCCGGCAGCCCCGCTTCCCTTCCAGCTCCCTGCCTGTGGCCTGGGAAAGCAGTCGAGGACGGCCCAAAGCTTTGGGACCCTGCACCCGCGTGGGAGACCCGGAAGAGGCTCCTGGCTTCGGATCGGCATAGTATCGGCCCATTGCGGCTCACTTGGGGAGTGAGTCATCGGACGGAAGATCTTCCTCTCTGTCTCTCCTCTCTGTATATCCGCCTTTCCAATAAAAAATAATAAAAATAAAAAAAAAAAAAAAAAAAAAGAAAAAATATTTACCATGCCTCCTTTTTGTCTGAACACATGACTAGAAGGTGAGCGGATTGAAGGGGTAGAATAAGAGATTTTGAGAATAATTTTTTAAAAGTATTTATTTGAAAAGCAGAATTGCAGAGAGAAAGATCTTCCCTCTGTTGGTTCACCCCCTAAGTGGCTGCCAACAGCTGAATTCGGTCCACGTTGACGTCAGAAGCCCTGGGTTTCTTCCAGGTCTCTCGTGGAAGCAGGAGTCCAAGGATTGGGCTGTTTTTGTTCCATTCCAAGTTGCGTTAGTAAGGAGATGAGCTGAAATTGGGGTAGCAAGAATTTGGGCTGATGTCCATATAGGATGCCAGCATTGCAGGAGATTCCATCTAGTACGCTGAAGTGCTGACCCTGTGTAGAAATTTTTTTAAAGATTTACTTACGCACTAGCTTTTAAAGTTTTACTTATTTGAAAGGCAGAGGTAGAGATTCACCTTTCATTCACTGGCTCGTGGCCTGTAACAGCCAGGGCAGGGCCATGGTGAAGCCAGGAGTCAGGATCCATCCTGCTTCTCATGTGGGTGCAGGGGCCTAAGTACTTGGGCGTCTCTGGCTGCTTTCTCCGGCATGGCAACGAGGAGCTGGATCACAAGTGGAGAAGTCTGATGTTGAACTGGCGCCCCTGTGGGGTGCAGGTGTCATAGGCAGCGGCTTCACCCACCATGCCACAATGCCCCCTCCCACCATACCCCGAAGAATTTTTAAACACAGGTTTTGTTTTTTAAAGTTCTCCCCAAGTTCTTATTACCTTGCGTCAGGAGTTGTAAGCACACTACTCAACCGTTTTGCATCTCCAGGCTTTTGTATCCTCCCTTTGAAATCATCTTTGAAATGTTTTTCTCAATTTCTTAATATGTGGAACAATTGAGTTTATGTTTATTATTTTGTTGATGTTTCTTCTAGTATAAGAAGCCACAGCTCATCCCACTTGAAAACCTCCTTGCGTTTAAACAACGCCAGCAGAAGCTGACACATAACTTATTTGAACAAGGTGATTCTGCACAGCTGCAGCTTCTGAAGGCCAAAATTGAATCGTCTGAAGTAAGACAAGAAAAGGACAGTAAAAAAAGGCAAGTTTTAAATGGCATTTCGGTGTCTTGTGCCATCAAGTTCATTATTATTCATACTCATTTGTCATAAAGATGCAGTTTATCTGGTTTCACCTTGTACACTTTATATAGTTTCATGCTCAGTTCCCTGTTCAAGTGTCATTTTTGAATATATCTTGTAATGAGCAAAATTTCTGCACTGTTGTGCTTGGCACAGTGACATAGGAAGCTAGGCTTCTGCCTATAGCACAGGCATCCCATATAGGAGCCAGTTTGAGTCCCAGTTGCTCCACTTCTGACCCAGCTCCCTGCTTATGGCTTGGTTAAGCAGCAGAAGTTGGCTAAAGTCCTTGGGTCCCTGCACCCACATGGGAATCCTGGAAGACACTCTCAGCTCCTGGCTTCAGATGGGTTCAGCTCCAGTCACTTGAGGAGTGAAGCAGTGGCTAGAAGATCTCTCTCTTGCTGTTTGACCTTTCAAATAATAGTCTGTTTTGAAAAAAAAAATACTATATTGTAAAACAAAAACTATCATTTTCTCAAGGAATTTTATCCTGTTCATAGGCTGGAGTACTTTTCTTTTCTGTAACAAGATGCATGTTTGGTACCATACGATGGTCTCGGTGCTGTCCTAGATTTGGTGCAGTACCTATCAGATGTATTGTTTCCTTATTTTTTAAGATTTATTTATTTGAAAGACCAAATTAGAGGGAGAGGGAGAAATCTTCCGTCTGATAGCTCACTCCCTAAATGACTGCAGCTGCTGCGGTTGGCAAGACCAAAGGAAAGAGTCTGGGACTTCATCTGGGTCTTGGGCCTAAGTACTTGGGCCATTTTCTGCTGCTTTTCCATGCCATTAGTGGAGAGTTGGCACCCTCATGGGACACTGGTATCGCAGGCTGGTGTGCCACAGTGCTGGTCTGTTCATCATTTTATATTCTCTTAAATGAAGATTCTGAAATGAAACAGTAGCATTTATGAAGAAAATAGTTTCAAGATACTGTGAAAAGTGCATGAGAGCAAACGAAGCTGTGACAGGCTTTTGGTGACGCAGTTAGGGCCCTAGCATCCCCCACTGAAGTACAAGGATGGGATGGCTGGCCCCTGAGGCCGGCTTCCTGCCAGTGTACGCCCTGACAGGCAGCAGAATGGCTGAGAGTCTGAGCTCTTGCTGCCTCCACGGGAGACCCAGGCTGAGTTTCCAGCTTAGTTGTGGCCACTGCAGGCAGATAGGGAATGAAGCAGCAAACTACAGCTTTCTAGATTCTCCTCAAATCATTAACACAAAGTCTGCAGAGCACTTAATGCAGCATTTTACTTACCCTGGGTGTTCACTGCTTACATAAAGTATTAATGAGTCTAGGAAATAATTTTTAAAAGATTTATTTTATTGGAAAGGCAGATCAGATTTACAGAGGGAAGGAGAGAGAGAGATCTTCCATCCATTGATGCTCTCCCCCAAAGGCGGCAGAACTGAGCCGATCAGAGGTTCTTGCATCCATCATCGAGTGCCTTGCCAGGTCATCAGCAGGGAGCTGGATGGGAGGTGAAGCAGTCAGGACACCAACTGTCACCCAGATGGGATCCCAACTCAGTGAGGCAGAGGATTAGCCAGTTGAGCCATTCTGCTGCCCTTAGAAAAGAATTTAAAGTTTCATACATGCTATTTCTAGAAATGGTTCGTTCCTCCCATCTTTTCCAGATACTCCGTCCTGAAGCTGTCCCTTTACTGTTTGGGTATCTGGTTCCCCTCCAGTGGAACCTCAAATAGGGACCTGCAGTCATCTGGTAGGATTTCTGCCACCAGTTTTGAACCCACAGTAAATAGAGTTGGAAAATGCCATAATGGTTCTAACACAATAAATACAATGAAAGATATAGCCTATCCTAAGATTTCCATTAGTAATACATGCTATTTCTTTGAAAGATTTCTTTATTTTTATTGGAAAGTCAGATATACAGAGAGAAGGAAAGACAGAAAGATATTCTGTCCACTAATTTACTCCTGAAGTGGCTGCAATGGCCGAAGCTCAGGCATTCCAAGGCTAGGAGTCGGGGGCCTCTTCTGAGTCGCACACACAGGTACAGGATCCCAAGGCTTTGGGCCGTCCTCGACTGCTTTCTCAGGCCACAGGCAGGGAGCTGGATGGGAAGTTAAGCAGCTGGGACACAAACCTACACCCATATGGGATCCAGGTGCATGCAAGGCGAGGGCTTCAGCCACTAGGCTACTGCACTGGATCCAGCAATACAGTAATGGAGGAAGTTAATGTAAATTTCACATTTCTTTGATTTTTTTTTTCCCCTTCCTTATGTTTTTCTTTCATTAGAAAATGTTGCTCATATAATTAAATGCTACTAAATGTAACTTAGCATAATACTGCTCATTGTTCCCATGTTGTGATACAGACATAAAACTGCTGATACTGTGGTGAGCGTGAGTGTGCTTCATGCTGTACTGTTTTGGTTAACAGGCAAAAGCGTCGAGCCCTCAAAGAGCTGCAAGCAAAAAGCTCCGAGAAACTGAAAAGACACCCAACTGTCACTTCACAACCGGAGGATTCAGTCACCAAGAGCGCTCATCCCCAAGCGGCTGTGAAACCCCAGGTATTACACAGCCAGGTTCTTTCCTGTTTGGCTTGTGTTTGCGATTTATTTCATGTGATGGCTGTCGGCCTTGGACTGTGACCAGGACAACCCTGAAGTCGCTCCGTGCGTAGGTCCCTGCTGCTTTCCTCCCTAAACCGTCAGGCGCTTGGTCAGGGGTGTGAGAAGCAGCTGAAGGGAAGGCTGGAACTGCAGGGAAGAACCTGTGTGTCTTTTCCCTGTGTTCTCAGTCATCCTGCTTTGTCTTCTGTGGCACCCCGGTGTGTGTGGCATGTCACCAGGGCTCCTGTTACAGTCCGGATCTCTGAGATGCCTCTGGGAGTCCCCAAATACAGATTTGGGAAACGTACGCTATTTAGCCTGTATTTTAAGTCCGATCTTAAACACTCATGGATTTTTTTTAAGGCCTGCCCCAAGAGTGTGTATAGAGTCATGTAGTCACAGATTCCATTGTTCTAACTTTTCAAGATTTTATTATTTAAAAGTCAAGGTGGCACAAGGAGAGGGAGAGCCAGAACCCAGAGATCCCCAGGTGCTGAGCGTCTCCCCAGAAGGTCACGCAGCGGGGCCAAGCCGGGGGCAGGAGGTGCGGCTGCGTCCTGTTCTCGCCCGTGGGTGTCAGGGGCCCAAGGACTTGGGCCGACTTCCGCCTTCCCAGTTGGATTAGCAGCGAGCTGGGTGGAAAGCCAAGTGGTTGACACTAGGCCCATGGGATTGCAGTTGTTACAGTCACACATAACTTAGCAACTTCACACTGAATTGGTTGACTCATGAATTTCATGAACTCTTTTCCAAAGTTGTTTTATGGCACATAACTTGATGGGACAGATAATGATGCTCAGAATGAAAGAAACTGAGCCTCTAATTAAGGATTCTGCAATCTTCCTAGCTATTGAATGTTTTTTTCCAAAATAATAGATTTCTTCGAGTTAACCATAGTTTGTTTATTGGATGTTCATTTAGGAAGAGCAGGAGCGTCACGCTTCCCAGCCTGCGGATGGGTTTGATATTCCCTTTGGTATGTATACACGTGATTAGCATTAATACCTAAGTTTAGAGTTAAAAATCAGCCTCTAGAATTGTGTACCAGAATGTGTTTATTATCTTCGGCAAGGCATAGGGTGTGTGTGTTTCAGTTCTGCTCATGTAATTATTTTGGGAGGCCAAGAGACGCACAGTCCCACGGAGCAGGAGCGCTCTCATCTTCTGGTTCAGCCCTCAGATGCTGGCAGTCACTGAAGTGGGAGCAGGGAGTAGGGAGCTTGGCCCAGGGCTCCCTGTGTCTGACAAGTGACAGCCTGGGCCTCCAGGCCGTGTGCTGCAGGAACCCAGAACTGGGGGTCAGAGCTGGGAAACGAACCCAGGTCTCCTGTGAGGGACGTGGGCGTCTTCCACCACGAGGCCAGATGCCTGCTCTTGTGTGTGTGTGGATTTCTTATTTACTAAAGCTGTGCTGGACAGGGTGTGGCCTAGAGGCTAGGTCTGAACTACTTGGTTTTTGCAAATGAATATTTGTTGGAATATAATCTAGTCTATTCGCTCACTCGCGTCTGCAGTGACTGCACAGTCCAGCTGGATAGAGTGGTTACCACTGGACACCGTGTCGTCCTTTGAGTCTGAACTATTTCTGATCTGGCCCATGACAGAAAACACTTCCTGACCCTGGCAGGGGAACAGTGTAGTTACTTAAGATTTCTCTTTCTCTATTTCCGTATTTTTTTAAATATTTATTTAATTTTACTTGAAAGGTGGATTTTTACAAAAAGGGAAGGAGAAGTCTTCCATTTGTTGATTGACTCCCCTAACGCCCAGAATTGAGTTGATCAGAAGCCGGAGCTTCTTCTGGGTCTCCCACATGGGCGTAAGGTGCCCAAGGCTGGGCCATCCTTTGCTGCTTTCCAGGCCAGGGAGCTGAGTGGGAAGTGGAGTGGCCAGAACTCAACAGGCACCCACAGGGGATGCTGGAGCCACAGGGTGGAGGATTAGCATGCTACACGCCAGCGCTGGCCCCAGTTACTTAGAATCTTAAATAAGATATATGAGCTCTGAATGGAAATCAGTTATGGCAATGTCTGGGATTGAATTCATTATAGAAAATAGATTCACATTAAATATAGAAAAACCACTTAAGGAAAAATAACTGATTTTATGGATATTGAATTGTTCTTTTTCTTAAATTGTCATTGTGTTTCTAGATAAGTGTAGTCCTTAACGCCTTCTCAGTAACTCCTACACATAACAGAATGCTCACTGACTTATTCCCGCTTGCTGGTGTGCTCGCTTGTGCTTGCAGGCTATTTGTTCCTGTGCCTAAAGCTTTGCACTGTTTTTGTGTAGTCTCTCATCTTTGTTTTGTACTTGTTCCTTAAATTCAGTTTGTGCAGGTTTTAAAGTGGCATCTTCCTGTTAATGATACCACCATTGTATTGACTGACCCCAATTTTTCCTTTGAAATTCACCCTTGATTTATCCGTCAGCTCCACTCCCCTGCATTCATTTAGCTTTTAAATGATGGGGGTTCTTTCTTCCTCATTTTGTTCTCTCCCTTTTATTTGTTTAATCAATTAATTTGCTGTGAACTAAATTTCGTTTTTACAAAGGTATTACATACTTACAGGAGAAAATTTAACAACTAAGTGTAAGAATATTAAAAGCACACATCTTGTCTCGTGTTAACCGGTATTAACCTGCATATGTATGTGTCTACATTTATGTGTAACTGACACGGTTTTATGTACCAGCATTAAGTTAAATTTTCCAAAACACTAAGTATGCTTCTATAATGTTTTCTTTTTTTAATTTTTAAAGATTTAATTATTTATTTCAAAGATAGAGTGACAGAGTAGGGGATATAGAGAGATCTTGGATCTGCTGGTTTACTCCCCAAAATGGCCTCAACAGTCAGAAACCAGGAATCGGGAGCCTCCTCCAGATCTCCCCTGTCGGGGCAGGGCCCAAGGACTTGGGCCATCCTCTGCTGCTTTCCTAGGCATATTAACAGGGAACTGGGTCAGAAGTGGAATAGCTGGGACTTGAACTAGTGCCTGTATGGGATGACAGTGCCAGAGGCAATGCCATGGCACTGCCCCCTCACTTTAAATTTTTTTTAAATTTTTACATGAAAGGCAAAGTGACAGAGAAGAATAGGGAGAATGTCACCTTTTTTAGGGACTGTATAGTGCTTCTGTGGCTGCGCGTTGTAACTCTGCAGTTCCCTGGCACTAACTGGTGTCCTGCTGTATTTGCCTGCTCTGATGCTGCCTGCCTGCAGTGAGCGCAGGTGCCGCAGCTGCAGTGCTCACTCCTGCAAGAGTGCTCTGCGTAGGAGCCAGCTGCACGTAGTGACCCCGGTCACCTGCATGTCTGCTACCATGAATGACGAAAGAATTGCTACCGCTCAGGAAATCCCAAGAATCTAAGAAAGTGTCACAAACTAAGGTCACAGGCTAAATACAGCTTACCTTTTATTCTGTCACCATAGCTGATTCGAATCCATCATCCCCTCCCCCTCCACCTAATTATTTTCTCCTACACTCCCCTTCTCCAATCTAGTCTCAGAGTAACATATCTGTACTGTAACTCGTAGTCTCTCCTCTGTCCTCCATCCTTCACCACGCCTAGGTACTTACTCCATCTGCTGTAACAGCCTCCTTTTCTTTCACATACATTTTCTCAAAAGGCAGACTGACAAAGACTCTCCCATCTGTCATTCACCAAGTGGCTGCCCTGGCCAGAGACGGGCCGTGCCAAAGCCGGGAGCCAGGAACTCCCTCTGGTTCCCTATTTGGATTGGAGGGGCCAAGTACTTGGGCCACCTTCTGCCACCTTCTTCCACCTTCCAGCTCCCATTAGGAGCTGGATCAGAATTGGAATATCTGGGACTTCAGCCGGCACTCCAGTGTGGGATACTGGTGTTCAGGAGGCAGCTGCTAGCATGCTGTGCCATGGTGCTGGCCCGCAGCCTCATCTGAGTGATTGCCTTCAGTTTTATGGACTCAGAGGGTTGAGGAGGACGAACTTTTCCATAACAGTAGCCTGACCACACTATTTCTTCAGCTCACTGCTCCCAACCTGCTTTAGGCAGAAGCCCATCTCTGTCTCTGGCCTGGATGTACACTTTTCTCTGCAGTTCGGTTTTGGTCCCACCTCCTTCAGAAAGTCCATTTTTGTAACATCGGAAGACTCCAAGCTCACCTCTTGAGCTCAGTACATTGTTTCTGGGCTTCTAGAATAATCTTTTGGACTTTCACAGATGGCTTCTGATATTTTGTTGTGTTTTAGAAATGCTGCAAGATGACATTAGTTCTTCAGCTGGACTGCATTTCATGGCTTCTGTAAGGAAGAAAGCTGCAGGAAGCCAGGATGCAAGTACAAACACAGACCCAGGTAAAGTGCTGTGTTTCCTTGTTTAAAAATGTATACGTTTCATCATATTTAACATATGTAAACTTAAGGCACTGTCTTTAAGGCTATGATGTAAAGGAATTTTTAGTCATTCTGCCCTTCCCAGGTATACGGTATACATTTTGATTTGCTGTTAACTTGAGTTAAAAAAAAAAAGAAAACAGATAGTTATTCAGAACTGAAATGGACTCCAACCTAAGTCAGTAGGAATAATGCTTTGAATTGGATTCTCTCTGCCTGTAATAATAAAATGAATCTTAAAGAAGATGGAGAAGGAGCAACAGCTATCTCCCATCTGCTGGTTCATGCCCCTAAAGGATTAAAACATCTGGGACTGGTCCAAGTGGGAGCCAGAAGCCTGAGACAGCATCCAAATCTTGCCACATATGTGGCAGGGCCATCTTCTGCTTTCCCAGGACATTAGCAAGGAACTGGATCAAGCTGAACAGCTGGGATTCAATAGCTGCAGAAAAAGCTTTCGATAAAATCCAGCACGACTTCATGCGAAAAACACTAAATAAAGTAGGCACAGAAGGGACAATCCACAACGTAATAAAAGCAATGTATGAAAAACCCAACGCCAATGTCATATTGAATGGGGAAAGATTAGAAGCCTCCCCGCTAAGCTCTGGAACCAGACAAGGATGTTCGCTACCACCACTGCTATTTAACACAGTACTGGAACTCACAAATGCTATTAGACAAGAAAAGGAAATCGCAGGAATTCAAACGGGAAACAAGGAAGTCAAGATATCTGTTTGCAGATGACGTGATTCTGTACATAGGAGAACCAGGAGACTCAATAAAGAGTCTGTTACAACTTATATGAGAGTTCAGCAAAGTCACAGGATACGAGATAATGAAAACACATCAACAGCCATAGTATGTGTAAACAACCCCAAGGCTGAAGAGCTAACCATCATGGTGCCGTTCAGAATTACAGAGCAGAAAACGAAATACCAAGGAATAAACCTAACAAAGGATGTGGAAGACCTATATGAGGAAAACTACAAAACATTAAGACAAGAAATAGAAGACTTCAAAAAGTTGAGAAACATACCATGCTCTTGGATGGACAGAGTCAGCATCATCAAAATGTCCATATTACCAAAAGCAATGTATACATTCAAATGATCCCAATCAGAAAGGCAGATTTATAGAAAGAAGGAGAGACAGAAGATCTTCCATCCGCTGCTTCACTCCCCAAGTGGCCGCAATAGCTGGAGCTAAGTCGAATTGAAGCCAGGAGCCAGGATTCTTCTGGGTCTCCCATGCAGGAGTAGGATCCCAAGGTCTTGGGCCTTCCTCGACTGCTTTCCCAGACCACAAGCAGGGAGCTGGATGGGAAGTGGAGTAGCTGGGACACGAACTGGCACTTGTATGGGATCCCAGCAGATGCAAGGCAAGGATTTAGCCACGAGGCTATCATTTGGGGCCCACCCATGAAGTTTTTAAAAGCCTTTCATATGTATGAATTTCAAAACTTTTTGACACCAAACTAAACTTGTCTAATTTTTGTGTGTTTTGAGCAGATACTTTGAAGCACTTCTGCATTCCCTGGTTGCTTGTGGAGTGCATTCAGTAGTTCCCATTTTGTTTCATGAGTAATGCCGCGGGGACCATGCTCTTGCCTAAGAGCCTTGGTTAGAGACTGATTTAGCTCACTTTTTTTTTTTGCTTTGTCAATTGGGTGGATCAAAAAGCAGCATTATTTTAACTTGTGGTTTTTTTTTTTTTAATCTGGATGAAGTTGAACCGTGTATGAGATGTTTTTCATGTGAACAAAAGCACTGCTTTTGTCTGCGTGTGTCTTGGAGCCTGACAGGTTCTTTGTCTTGACCCTGGCTCAGCTTGTCGGTTTGGACAGCTACTTAGTAATAGTTGATTGTTCATCTAGGTCAAAGCCCAGGAAGTAAATAGAAACAAAACCTTTTTTTTCCTACTATTTTAGGTTGTAAGTATACCTCTCTTCCTCTGTTTATGTAGAATATGTGATTATCTGTGTTCATATATTTAATTTCTTCTTGTGTTTGCAAAAATCCTTTGTTTTTCCTTATGCCCACAAAGCACCTAATGTGTTAGAAAACGAGGAAGCAGCTCCTGCAGCACTTGCTTCTGAATGTGGAGAAAATCGACACATCATCCCTTCTACTTCAGGTACAGCTTGTCTTTTCTCCTGAGAACAGTTGCCTGATTAAAGATGATGTGTGTACGTGTGCTGCTGGTGCACGAGTCCGCATCGCCCTTGAGAAATAACCAGCAACTGGGTTAGAGACAGTGTCACATAAATGCTTTCATTTTATGTTTGTAAATTTTTTTTTATCAGTTTATGCTTTAAACTCAAGCTTGTTGGTAAGTTTCTAGTATTTAATTTGACAGTGAGTTGCAATATGACATGTGGAGGTAATGCTTTCTTAAAGATAAAATGCTCATGACTGGTGGTTGGTGCAGCATCCAGATGCCGCTTGGGGTATCAGCATCTGAGTAGCTGGGTTTGAGCCCAGCCTGTGTTCCCAGTTCAGCCTGCTACTGGTGCAAACCCTAGGACAAGGTGGTTGGTCGCTTGCTCGTCTCGGTCATTGCCAGAGGGACCCAGATTGGGTACTTGGTTCTTGGCTTCAGCCTGGCTCATCTTCGGCCACTGAGGCAGCATTTGGGGCATGAACCAGCAGTCAAGAGATCTGACTGTCTTCCAAATAAAAGTAGGCAAAATTCTCAGAAGATCAGAGTCCTAGAACCAAGGGCACAAAGTTCAGCTGCTAACCAACCACAGTGAGCCTATTTGCTGTTGAGTGAGAATAAGTACATTTTTTGAGATAAGTTTTTACCTTATGAACATGGAGCTTTTATTTAGATTTCCCAGTATTTTACAAAACGTGGTACTAACTTGATATTTCTGGTCTTCTCTTTATTATTTAACCCCTAGAGCATGAACCTTTGCAGATTCCTCAGCAGTTGGTTCCAGATGTGTGTCTAAACCCCGAATTTTCCTTGGAAGTGCCAGAGAGGGCTTCGTCACCTTCAGCATTTAATATGACAACAAATTCGGTTTGTGCTTTATTCAAGAACTTTAATTTGGCTTTGTGCTAACATGGGTACTGGTCTTCTAGACATCATGTAACTGGGTGAAATGAGTGGCTTTGGCGGAAGGGAAAACATCCGATGCTAAGGCCGAGCGTGTACTTGCTAGCGCTTTCGCTAAGGCAGCACACGCAGCTCTGCTGGCCTCAGGAGAATGAAAAGGTCAGCCTTGCTTTGCAGAGTAGCCATGGCGAAGAAAGCAGAGTCCGCCTCTCTGACATTACTCCGTGTTTTGACGCAGGCGGGCCATGCTTACCTGGCTGTGATGGACATTCAGGCTGATGAGCTGCTGCAGGAGCT
The DNA here is from genome assembly GCF_017591425.1 of Ochotona curzoniae. Classification (NCBI taxonomy): domain Eukaryota; kingdom Metazoa; phylum Chordata; class Mammalia; order Lagomorpha; family Ochotonidae; genus Ochotona; species Ochotona curzoniae. The sequence goes on along the minus strand of NW_024465582.1, from coordinate 16,827,980 downwards.
GGCCGACACCGAAGGGCCTTCCTGTGCCAGCGTGCCCGTGCCAGCCCCGTCGGGTGCCGAGCTGCACTACCTGGCCGCCTCAGTTACCAATGCTGTTCCTCCACACAGGTTTAACAGTCAAGGTCAGGGTTGTCCCCTCCTTCCTAAATAAGTACCTTTTGAAAAATTATTTAAGGCTTTTTTACCCTACTTGCAGCTAGGTCCCCACAGTACTTTCGCATGTTGATGTTCACGGTGGGAAATGTTGGGTTAATCCTTGTTTGAATGCTTGTGTGACTTTGATTGCCCCTAACAGACTGTGCCAGTTCGGCTCTGGGTTTACTGAGACCTGCAGAAGAGACTCCAGGACTTCTGGAAGGAATAAGCTGGAGAGCGGCTGTTACCGAAGCGAAGGAGCCCAGCTTCTGCTCAGCTGCTCCACCAGCCAGGCAGCAGGACGGAGGTGAATGGCGAGACAGCCCTCCTGCCCCGGGTTAGGGGCCGCGCTGTGCGCTCCACCACAACGTGGGCGTCCCAAGCGGCCGGCCCACCTGCAGTGCAGCTCACTCCCGCTGCGCCGCTGGTCCCCACACCCCTTCTCCGTCTATCTCACCGCTCCTGTGCGGCGCCACCCTACGCCCCCACCTTTGTCCGTCTGCATCTCTCTGCCTTTCAAACAGAAAGAAATCTTTAGAACATGAAAAGAAGCAAGCGCCGGGGGTAACTACAGTTAATGCCCGAGCAGCTGATCCTTTGCTAAGGAATGGGCAGGTAGATCAGGGGGAGAAATCGCTGGAAGGCTCACACTTACGGGTGGTCTTCAAGGAGGCTACCGAGCAGAGCATTTTTTTCTAATTAGGCTAAGAATAAATACACTGTGGGAATTCACTGTCTTAACGTTAGAGGAGCTCTGGGGCAAGTGCTTGGCACGGTGCTCGAGATGCGCTGGGACTCAGTGCAGTGCCAGGACTCGAGTTTCCGATTCAGATTCCTGCGTCTGCAGACCCAGATTCAAGGTTGAGGCCTGGGCTGCTGGCTGTGGCCTGGCTGTAGCTGGCGTGAGCATTCAGAGTGAGCAGCATGTGGAAAGATCTCCATTTTGTTTGTCAATCTCTGCCTTTCAAATAAAGTAAAAAAATAAGTTAAACCTTAAGATTGAAAATAGCCATTCTTCTTTTTAAGGAGGAAATCCTTAATTGGCACGTCAGCCAGAGAGAGGCATGGTGGCCAGTAGTACTTTCTGTTTTTAAAGATTTATTATTTTTCCATTTTTTTATATTTTTGACAATCTTTACATAGTTAATAGGGTACAAAGGTTCAAGGGGTTCAGAAAAGTGGGCAAGACTATTATTTCCATATTGTTTCCTTCATATATCTGAGGTAAAGGGGGATTTTAAGGGAGAAGCCCCACCCAGTCTCCCACCCACCCCAGGTCCCTGATGTGGGGCATGCTCCGAGGGTCTTGCTCAAGTGGCTTTGGTAGTTCACCAGTTAGGAATCGCTGCCATTCTCGCCACTCCAAGCACGATGAGGTCGTTGAAGAATCCACTGATTGACTTAGGCCTTCATGCAGTCTCCATTTGCCCAGTTTTTCACTGCCAACATATAGCTGAGGTGGTTGACTAACTTGTTCTGTCCTGTCTTTTCATGGCTAGGGTATGTGGCACTGCCTGTGACTTGGCTGTGGTCAGTGGGCACTCGGAGCCCGGAAAGAATGGGTGGGAGCCCTTCACTTGATGTGTTACGGCACACACATGCCAAGGATTTGTCACGGAGAAGTGTGGGCGAGGGCGCAGCTGCCTCAGACGGCCGCAGTTACTGGGATTGGGGCAGGAAAAAGCTAGGAGCCTGGAGCTGTGTCTGGATTTCCAGGGTGGGTAATGGAGGCCTGAGCGCTTGGGCCATCTTCTCGTGCTTTCCCAGGCGCGGAAGCAGAGAGCCGAGTTGGAAGTGGAGCAAGCAGCACTCCAAGGGCTCGTGAGACGCTGGCTTTGCAGGGGGCAGCCCGTCTTCCTGTTCTGACCCTGAGTTGCCAGTATTTTAGATTTTGAAACTTTGGCAGCCATAGAACAGGATATAGAAAAAAAACAGCGTCCATGGGTGATGGGGGAAGAGAGCGCAGCCAGCGATCCTTCAGGCTGGGGAAGTGTGGAGTGAAGTGGAGGTGAGAACAAACTGGGATTTCAGACCCACTTCTATCACCTAATAATTTAGAGACTTCTAACACATAATTACCCGAATCTCTCTTCTGTCCCTGTGGGACTCAGGTCTCTCAGGACTACTGCAAGGTATCTGCAGCCATGTCTCTGGCCACTGAAGTGTCTCATCAGTTTCCTTTTATTTTTAGAAATTACTTTTTAAAAAATATTTATTTTTATTGGAAAGTCAGATATACAGAGAAGATCTTCCGTCTGCTGATTCACTCCCCAAGTGGCCGCGACAGCATGGGTGCAGGGTCCCGAGGATTTGAGCCATCCTCAATTACTTTCCCAGGCCACAAGCAGGAAACTAGATGGGAAGCTGGGCTTGCTGGGATTAGAACCGGCGTCCATATAGGATCCCAGCACATGCAAGGCAAGGACTTCAGCTGCTAGGCTACAGCACTAGGCTCGAGTTATTTACTTTTTACGATTTTTTTTTTTCCTTTAGAAGGCAGATTTATAGAGATAGGAGAGACAGAGAGAAAAGGTCTTCCATCTGCCAGTTGATTTCCCAAATGGCCTTAATGGCCAGAGCTCAGCTGATTTGAGGCCAGGAGCTAGGAGCTTCTTCTGGGTCTCCTAAATGGGTACAGGGGCCTGAGGCCCTGTGCCGTTTTTGCTGCTTTCCCTGGCACATTAGCAAGGAGCTTGCTCAGAAGTGGAGCAGCCAGGGCTTAAACGTACTGTGCCAAGGCACAACCCCAACATTTTTATACCAGCCAACTCTAGAAAATTAAAAGCATCCAAGAAATATTAAAGGGAAATATGAATTAGACTCAGAGCTTTGATAGAGTCTGCTGAATTTGAGAAAATTAAAGTTGATTGAAATGGAATGTTTGTTTAATGAAATGGTATGCGCTGCTCCTGGAGAGGTCGGCAGGAAAGCTTGTGTGTGTCTTTTACCCTGTTGAGGCATCTGGGCTGTTAGCAGGATCCTGGGGTACCGGGGCTGCTCTGAGGGGCCCGGGCAGAGAAGGAGCAGCACATTGGTGGGGTCTCAGATTTTTTTCTGTATTTTATTTTGTTTGAAAGGAAGAGCCAGAGAAGAACAGGCAGAGACTAGAAAAGATCTTCTGTCCACGAGTTCATTTTCCAGATGCCCGCAGCAGCCCAGGCTGGGCCCGGATGAAGGTGAGAGCCAGGAACTTTGTCTCCCACGGAGGTGGCAGGGTCCCTTTAACTTGAGCCATCAGCTTGTGGCTTCCAGGATGTGCACTGGCAGGGAGATGGAATTGGGAACAGTCTAGACTCTGCGCCCGCACTCCGATGCAGGAAGTGGGCCACCCAGACGGTGCTGGTGCCATTCCTGTGGTCAGTGCTGGTCTTGTGTTGCTGTGTAGATGCAGCCAAGCCGGAGCTCAGAGCATGGAGCACGGAAGCCGCCCGTGCGGAAGGGGAGCTGCTGCAGAGCCGGCCGCGGGAGACCCCTGCACCTCGGCCCACTCCCAGCCCCGCGGCCCGCTGCCTCCAACGCCTCACCGCCAAGCTCCGGGAGATTGACGAGCAGCTGCTGGCGGTGCAGAACATTGCCCAAAGCATAGAGCAGGACTTCCCCGGGCCCGAAGTGCTGGATCGCCACAGTTCCAAGGTAGAGTCTGGCCTTTAGTTTTGTAACTGAGTTGTTAGAGTTCTAGTATGATGCAATTTGAGGCACTTGATTTCTTCTTTTCTTACTCTTTTCTCTAAGACTTATTTTTATTTGAAAGTCAGAATTAGAAAGAAACAAATATGATGTATAATGACTTGTAGCTTGCAGTATTTATTCTACCTGTGGAATTATAAAGTGTTACAAAACAAAGTAATAAGTAAGCATTTTGCCATGCATAGGCTACCTAAATGTCTTCATTTTTTCCAGTACACCTGAAGTAAAAGCTTTAAAGTTTATATCTCTATTCCCATATCAAGAAAACAAGAATAATTATAAAGTAAAAAATATAATATTTTCTAAAAAAAAAAATCACAGCCGCTGACCATCTGGTCCTGGTTCTCAGTGCGTGACGCTCGAGAAAGGTCGGCTCAGTGAAGGTGCGAGGCAACACCTCTTCTGGATTGATCTCTGGGAAAGTCCAGTGTGCGCTGAAATCGCATTTTCTTTTGTTGCATTAATAAGTGTAAAACTTACATTAAAAACATTTGATATTTTGAATATCAGTGTTAAATCTGTAACTGTTGCTCTGTGTTTCCTCCAGTTTGGACAGGTGAACCACGGTGAATTGTCTGCTGGCTTTGAATTTGAAAAACCATTCCCTTCCAAAACCATTAGCGTCTCTGAAGAAGGTTTGTTGTCGCGGGTGGCAGGGCCTGGGCGGACACCTCGCTGGTTCAAAGAGCACTGTTCCCTGGCCTAGGAGAACCGAGAGTTCTCCAGTGGAAGCCTAACCCTTCAACCTCCGAGTTTTTAGTTGGGGATTATTTTTATAATAATGTTCTTGGCTGCCCCCTCAGGCCCTATTCTGTGTCCTGAGGGGCTGGTCGTGTCCTCCAGTGTGGACCCCGGGGTGGGGCAGGCTGAGCGGGGTCTCCCTGGGTCCCACGTTCCTGGCTCCACGCAGCCGAGGGTTGCCAGGGCTGCTGCTGGCGTGGCTGTGGCTTGGTGATCGTCATGCCAGCTTGCCGTCTGCGTTCTGGTTCAAGGGCCAGGCAAGGATTGTGCTTGTTTCTGAAAGGTGTGGTGATGTTTACTTGTTTATACCTGCGCTTACTTTCTCATACAGTCTGGCAAAAAAAAAAACCATCCCTTCTGATGTTGTTTTCTAGTATCTTAGGTCTACCCTGTGGTTTTAATTAAAAAAAAAAAAGATGTTGTTCTTCTTTGAAAGGCAGAGTTAGAGAGATGAAGAGACAGAGTGGAGAGAGTTCTCCCACCCTCTGGTTCATTCTCTACCCAAATGGCCGCAGTGGGCTGGAGCTGAGCTGATCTGAAGCCAGGAGGCAGGAGGCTCTTCCAGGTCTTTCCCAGGCCCAGAGAAGGGGAGCTGGATCAGAAGTGGAGCAGCTAGGACCCCAACTGGTGTTCTTACAGGATGTCAGCACTGCACACAGCTGCTTTACATACTCTGCCGTGGTGCTGGGCCTATATAGCCACTGCTTAAAAGATTTTAATTTCATTATGTAGAGTCTGAGAGTGGCAAATTTTCCTGGTTTTTTTTTTTTAATAACTTACTGTGCTATAATTTTTTATGTGATAGCTTATTTAAAGCAAAACTCTAGGATGATCATTGGTTTCTCACACCACTTTGAAGATATGTACTGTGGTTTCCCTTCAAAAAGAATTGAGGGAGCTGCCACTGTGGTACTTCGCACAATCATAGAGGTGCCTGCATCTCAGATGGGTACTGGTTCAAGTCCCAGTTGCTCCACTTCCAATCATGCTCCGTGCCGATGTGCCCAGGAAAGCAGGGGAGCATGGCTCAAGTCCCTGGGCTCCCTGTGCCCAATTGGTCTCTGAGTGGGGGGTCCCAGTTACCCCAGGATTCACAGCACTTGGATTTTGGAGTTGGGAGTGCAGGCGGATGTGAGGCCCAGGTGCTCTCCGTCTTGGATGTGCGTGTCTTCACTGGCATCTTAGGACCAGGCATTTGGCCAAGTGGCTATCTACTGACCACCTGTGTGCTGGCAGTCTTAATTGCATGCCCTTTTATCTCCAAATGCCCTAACATGGCTTAAGTTTCTCCTGCTGTTTTGCTGCAGTATGTGCGGCTCTTCATCTTCCCATGAGTAGCAGTGCTGCTTCAGTTGGATGGTTTCCCACTGGGCCGTTTTCTTGTAGCGTGCTCGGGAGGCCTGCGCCCCCTGTTGTTCCCTCTGAAAACGAGCTTAGAGCTCGCTCTGTTCCTTAGCTGTTCTGGGCACTGTTCATTTCCGCCTCTTCTGTCTCGGTGGAGTAGCTGGCAGGTCTGGGAGCTCTCCATCTAGTTACGAGTCTCCCTGCGCTCCTCTCAGCTGCTTCACCCGTTCATTCCCTATGACTTTGTTTTCTGCATCTACATGTTTAATTTAAAAGTTCTACTTTTTTTTTTCAAATCTAGCTCTTTTAATGTCCTATTCCATTCTTTTATGGTTTCTGTGCTTTCTTAAAATTTTATTATTATAAGGGGATTTTAAGTTTCATATTTCTGTATTCTGTAGAAATGCATCAGAAGACTATATTAAACCTTCTGACCTATCTTTGTTGCCTGTGAAGGTATTAGCGTGATTTGGGGGGTCTGGGTCTATTTTCTGTTAAGTGTAGTTTATACTCTCACTCAGTGCGAGTCCTGGCTCCTGTGGATGAGGAAGATCAGAGTGACCCGGAGGAGACTTCAGCCCAGCTGTCCAGAGCAGAGCCTCTGTGTCCTCAGCAGCCCCGCGTGCTTCCTGGTGATGCAGCGGCCAGCCCCTCCAGTGGCCAGGACACGCCTTTTCCCGGTACTGTGCCTCGTCCCTGCTCGCCCTGCTCACTCTCCGTCAGGGTTCCCGAGCTGTGCTGCCTGGGCCCGTCGACGTGGGAGGTTAAAGCTGACACACACAGCATGCAGAACTGGAATGCACAATGCATCGGTCCGTGAGGCTCTGCCAGGTTAGACGTCCCTTGACAGACACGATCCTGGTGGAAGCTGGACCTGTGGCATACGTTTGTTATCTCTGTCTTAGGGTGGAGAATGTTGAAATGTAGATTCAGTGCTACTTTTGGTTCTGTTTCACACAGAAGGGACAATGGCAACTGATATGCTTTTGTTTACTTGGCGTATTTTGTCATGACTAACAGGATATAGCAAATGCAGCCTTTCAATCTCAGAGTAGCTTAAATTTTTTCCTTAATTCTGATTCTGATGGTCAATATAAATTATTTTACTGAGTGTTTAAAGCATGTTATCACCATTAATAAAGTAACATGAGCAGTAAGAATACCCTCTTTAAATTTTTTAAAAGATTTATTTTTATTGGAAAGTCAGATTTACAGAGAGGAGAGAAAAAAAGTCCTCTGTCTGCTGGTTCACTCCTCAGGTAGCCACAACAGCCGGAGCTGAGCCGATCCGAGGCCAGGAGCTGCTTCTGGGACTCCATGCTGGGCTGTCCTCAGTTGCTTTCCCAGGCCACAAGCAGGGAGCTGGATGGGAAGTGGGGCTGCTGGGATTAGAACCGGCGCCCATTTGGGGTCCCGGTGTGTGTAAGCTGAAGACTTTAGCTGCTAGGTTATGTACCGGGCCCAATAATACTATTTTTAAATGCGTTGCTGTTGCTTAAAAAATAAAGTATTAACAGGATGACTTTAAAAACTTAGGACTTTTGTAAGTCCTCCACAGGGCAATAATAGTTTCCTCTTGCCTAAGCTGTGTGTGACTGCTCGTCCAGGGCAAAGCCCCTTGCTGGGCGTCCGCTTCCTGTCTGTGTGTCCCGGTCTCTGACGGCTTTCCTCTTTCCTCCCTGGGGAAGGACCGACAGCCCAGGTTCCACAGGACTCGTGCTGGGGGAGCGTAGTGCTGGGTGCATCTGAGGGTGTTACACGCTGTCCTTTACTTCAGCGTTCGTGGAGAATGCTGGGGAAGTGCGGGACACAGGGCAGCTGGCAGGTCTGGACTCGGCTGACCTTTGAAAGAATGAGGTCCTGCAAAGCACTGTGGGAAACAGAAGAAACAAGACATTCTAAAATATAGCTGGAGGTAGGCAGCGACTAAAAGGTTAAGGAGGAGGTTCACTACCTGTTCAGCATTGCCAGATGGTAGGAGCCAGTGAGCAACTGCGATGTCCGCCTCGGGAGCGTTCTGAAGGCCAGTCTGACAGGTGAGGGTGATCCCAGCTGAGGGGCGTGGCCGCATTACCACACGAGTAGGCGGCAGCTTCAGATGAAGAGACGGATGTGGATGGAAGTGAAGGTCTGAAGGACCATGTGAAAGAGCTGTCATCTAATAGCCTGTTCAGACCCAAGTGTCTCTGTTCTTTGCAAGCAAGAAGGAAAAAGGGGAAACGCCAGGACCGCATCCTGTGAAATATTACCTGTTAGAGAGCCAGAGGAGATCCCGGGTGAGATGGGCGAGTTGGGTTTGGTGGAAATCTGCAAGAAGTGAGAGGCTAACACCTCCAGCAATGAGGAAGGAGTTGTAGGGGCTTTCAGTGTAATGTCAAGTAGATGTCGGGTCTGGCAAGACAGCGTAGTGGTTAAAATCCTCACCTTCAACATGCTGGGATCCCATGTGGGCGCTGGTTCTAATCCCGGTGGCCCCACTTCCCATCCAGCTCCCTGCTTGTGGCCTGGGAAAGCAGTAGAGGGCGGCCCAAAGCCTTGGGACCCTGCACCTGTGTAGGAAATCGGGAGGAAGTTACTGGCTCCTGGCTTTGGATCGGCACAGCACTGGTCGTTGCAGCTGCTTGGGGAGTGAATCATTGGATGGAAGGTCTTACTCTCTTTTTCTTTCTCTTTGTATATCTGACTTTGTAATAAAAATAATCTGAAAAAAAAAAAAACCCTCACATGCTCCCCACCCCCCCATTTTTGAGAGGTGATATCTGTGCCTTTTTCCCCTCTGTATTAACACATTTTCCCAGGTTAACCTAGGAAGGTTTAATAAATTGTCTGCTTTAAAGACACATACTTGATACTGAACAGGTTTTAAAAAATCATTCCTTTCTGTTTGAAGTAAACCTTGGATTTAAATTAGGTATTTTCCCAAGTGTCACTCCTGGAGGGGCTTTGTGGCTCTTGTGCTGTTGGAAAGTCAGCTGCGTCCCAGTGCTGCGCTCTGTGTCCTGCAGATAGACATGGCCTGGCCGACTGCAGTGCGCCGGACACAGCTCAGCACTGCAGGCTCTCCTGGGTGTGAGCCTCCGTGACCACCATGCATACAAGCAAAGCCTAGATACTACAGAAGGGCTGCACCCCAAAGCTATTGTACAGAACGCAGCATGGAAAAGCAGCAATCCTAACATGTAGGCTGTGTTGACTACCAAAGAGCATATTCACTACTAGTGACATACATGTGTCTTTTAACCAATTTTGAGGTTAAAAATGTGTAAAATTCTCATTGTGGAAATAGATTAATGCTTTAAAACAAAGAAGACCTGAGATTTTTAACTGATAACATTTCTTTTTTTCAAGGTACAAATAACAGTGAGGAGTTCCCTGACAGGTAAGTGTGGTAAGGGTCCGTCCCAGGGCGCGGTCTGTGCGTGCTTTTGTAATGTAGTCATGTTGTGGATGCTGCTTTGTTTCTCCAATTGCGCAGGCCGCTCAGCCTTTCCGCAGATGCGCTCCAGGCGGCTGGGCTGACGGACATCGCAGACATTATTGATGATCTTCTAACCGGAGGTGGAGTTTCCAGTGAGGAGCTTGGCCTTACAGAACAGCAAGCTAAGAGCATCTCCAGGTAAACTTGGGAGCATTCACTTCTTTCTTTTGAAAGGCAGAGAGAGGGTGACAGATAAACAGAGAGCGAGGAGGTATGCGGGGGTTCTCACGTGTATTACGTCATTCTCCAAATGCCCGTGGCTAGATTGGCAGCAGCTGAGAGACAGGCTCTGTCCACATCTCCCACAGGGAGAAAGGATCCTGGAGTCCGGCCCTTGAGCCAGGAACCAGCCGGAGGCACTGGTGTGAGATGTGGCCTGCTCTCGGTAGTTAAATGCTCACCTCCAGGAACTCACTTTCAGCCTATTAAAAATATTGCCAGTTTCTGTGTTTGTGCTGCATCCAGAAAGATCAACAGAAATGTGTGACTGAGTTGCAAGGGACAGTCTGGGAGTGAGACGTGAGGAGCAGGGAAGGGGACAGTCAGACGGGGCTGCACTGTGTGCCGGAGAGGCTGGCTGTGAGGACCGAAGCCCCGAGTTCTTGCTGCAGGTGCTGGGCTCGGGTCAGCTGAGGGCTTTCACGTTGAACTGAAGCCAGCAGAGGAGCTGCTGCGGGGATACAACAGAGCAGAGTGCAGGGTGCAGGTTTGAGTAAACACTGGCAGGCAGTGAGAATGACGGCTTTTCTACCTGGAAAAGCTGAGTTCGTGGTGATCCGTCTTTTAGCAAAGTGGAAACGTTGTCACTTTCACCTCTTTGACCTAATCCTGACTTTTTTCAGCTACTTGACAGAAGACAAATAATTGAGCCATCATGTGCCACCCCCAGGGGTGGGCATTAGCACGAAATAGGATTGGGAACAGAGTTAGGACTTGAACCCATGGCACTGCAGTGTGGTGGGAGGGTGTCCCAAGCAGTGACTCAGCCACTGAGCTAGCTGGCTGCCTGAGAATGCAGTTGGTCCATTCTGCAGGACACGGGGGACTCATGGGGACTCGGGATCAGGTCTGACCACCACCTTTCCAGCGCTGCCTGTAGTTCTGGCCAGCACCAGCCTCCTCTCTTCCCTCTCTGCTTAACAAGCAGTGCTCACACCCTCCCCATGAGTCCCCTGTGTCCTGCAGAATGGGCCACCCCAAACACTCCTGCCAGGGGTAGTCCCTGGTGTGGCCAGACTCCGTGTTACCACAAGGAGCTGGAGAGACCCAGAAGAGCTGCTGCTTGCAACAGTCTCTGTACCGCAGGAAGTGAGGGGGTCTGGGACATAAAAGATCAGAGTCCAAAACGGAGATCAGAGAGTGAAAGGCAGGGCAGAGCAAGGAGCCAAGGTGGGAGGCCGCTTGTGTTTTCAGAGTTGAGACCCAAGCAAGGGGTCCAAGCATTGTGGTTCAGTCCCAGCCACCCTGCTTCTGAGCCAGCTCTCTGCTGCTTGCCTGGGAAAGCAGCAATGGCCCAAGTGCTTGTGCCCTGCCCCTGTGTGGGAGGCCCAGAGTTCCTGACTCATGGCCTCAGCCTGGCCCAGCACCACCTATTGTAGCCATTCAGGAATCGAACTAGCAAATGGAAGTCCTCTCTCCCTGCACCTCTGTCACTTTTTTTTTTTTTTGAAGATTTATTTTTTATTGCAAAGTCAAATATGGAGAGAAGAGTTGGGAAGATCTTCAATCCACTGATTCAATCCCCAAGTGGCCGTAACGACTGCAGCTGTGCCAGTCTGAGTCCAGGAGCCAGGAGCTTCTTCCAGGTCTCCCACAGAAGTTCAGGGTCCCAAGGCTTTGGGCGTCCTTGACTGCTTTCCCAGGCCACAGGCAGAGAGCTGGATGGGAAGCAGGGTTTCTGGGATTAGCTCATACAGAATCCTGGCATGTGCAAGGCTGAGGTTTAGCCACTAGGCTGCTGTGCCCAGGCCCCTCACTCTGCCTTTTAAACAAGTAAATAAGTAAACCTTTTAAAGGATCCACTCATAGGGTTTGAAGAGGGTGGAACTGAAAGCAGGTATTGGTCTTTCTGTGAACCCCTTTTTCAGCGAGTTTCAGGGACTAACTGACGTGCAGGTCTGTGACTGCTTTCCAGGAGGGGCAGACTCTCAAACTAAATGCTGGTTAGTCGTGCTATCTACTGTGTCCGTGAAAATTTAGGAGTCTGGGCCCGGCGCGGTGGCGCAGTGGTTAAGGTCCTCGCCTTGCACTCCCGGGATCCCATATGGGCGCCGGTTCTAATCCCGGCAGCCCCGCTTTCCTTCCGTGTGGGAGACCCGAAGAGGCTCCTGGCTTCGGATCGGCATAGCATCGGCCGTTGCGCTCACTTGGGGAGTGAATCATCGGACGAAAGATCTTCCTCTCTGTCTTTCCTCTCTGTATGTCTGCCTTTCCAATAAAAAAAATAATAAAAATAAATCTTTAAAAAAAAAAAGAAAATTTAGGAGTCAGTGAAACCTTGTTTTTTCTACATCGCAGGATTCAGCGTTCTTCTGGCAAACGTCCACAAAGAACTGAGAAGGAGAGGAGAGAGATCCAAGTGTGGATGAAAAGAAAGCGGAAGGAAAGGATGGCAGAGTACCTGAACGAGCTGGCAGAGAAGCGAGGGCAAGAGCATGAGCCCTTCTGTTCCCGCAGCGACCCAGTGAGTCTGCGCGTCGGGACGGTGGGTCGGTGGGTCAGCGGGTCAGCACGGACGCTGGGTCAGCATGGAACGTGCCTGGAGTTTTTGTTTTGGTGCCAAATCCCAGAAGCTGTGTCTGGTTGTTCCTGTCAGATACTCAAGAAAAGGGATTGTGTAATTTGGGTGAATTTTTTTAATCAGAAAGTCAGTATTTTATTCTTTAGTCAGAAAAGTGTAGCAGGATTTTGTACAAACCATGCTCTTGCTTAACCTAGCTCCAGTACTTGCTTGTTTGCCCAGTCTCCTGATTGCAGCACTCATGGAGGCCGAGTGGGTGGGGAGCCAGTCAGAGTTGGTTTTATAGTTTTGGTGAGAGTCAGTAACAGCTGGATGACTGTGTGTGTATAAACCATGTTTCAAACATTCTGCATTAGTTATCTACAAAGAATTTAAAAAGTAACATTGTTCAAACATGTACCTGCAGAATAGTGACTCTGAGTGTGTGTGTGTGTGTGTTGGGGAGGTTACTTTATAAAGTTTTGTTTCAGGGACTGGTACACAAGCTAATCTTCCATCTGTGGTGGTGGCATCCCATAGGGCACCGATTCGAGTCCCAGATGCTCCACTTCTGATCCATCTCCCTGCTGGTGACCTAGGAAAGCAGTGGAGGAAGGCTCAATGTGGGGACCCTGCATCCATGTGGGAGACCCCGAAGAAGCTCCTGGCTTCCTACTAGCTTTGCTCTGGCCATCGCAGCCTTTTGGGAAGTGAACCAATGGATGGAAGGTCTCTGAGTCTCTCCAACCCTTTCAAAAACTTTCCTTTAAGGGACCAGTGCAATGAGTATCAGTTCTGAGTCCCTGCTGCTCCACTTGGAGTCCAGCTACCTACTGATGTGCCTGGGGAAGCAGTGGAGGATGACCTATGAGCCTGGGCCCCTGTACCCCTAGGAGAGAAGCAGTGGATGGAGGATCTCACTGTCCGTCGTTATCTCTGTGTTGGAACTCTGCCTTAAATAAGTTTTTGAAAAGATTGCTTTTATTTTTTGAAAGATAAACTGATGCAGAGTTCTTCTCCCCTCTAGTTCATCTTGCAACTAGCCCCAATAGCCAGGGCTGGGCCAGGCTGCAACCTACCACTGCTAACTCCATCTGTATCTCCCATGTACGTGCAGGTACCCGAACTCCTGGACCAATTTCTTTAAAGATTTAGTTCTTTTTGTTGGAAAGGCAGATGTACAGAGAGAAGGAGAAAGAGCTGGGCCATTCTGAAGCCGGAAGCCAGGAGCTTCCTTTAGTTCTCCCCAGGCCACCAGCAGGGAGTGGGACTGGAAGTGGAGCAAGCAAGACTCAAACTAGCACCCGTGTCGGTTGCCTGCAATTCAGCTACAGGCCTGCCATGATGCCGGATCCCAAAAGGGTGATTGCAGATGTCTGACTCATTTCTTTTGTTCATCCAAGTTCTTGGTCAGACCACTCAGACTGAGTATAACATAAGAATTTCCATTCATACAATACTCCTTTTTTTCTGATTTTAATACAGGTAACAACTCGCTCCCCTTTTGCAATAATGCAATAGCTAGTAAAACAAACTGCATTACATTTATTAAGTTGGGATTTTACTTTTTTGCTAGTTGTATAAATTTTATTTTTTGGTACTGTTTTCATATTTGATTAGGGTGTGAAGGGTCAAGGGCTAGAGGCTTTGACATTCTGTTTTTTCCTTGTATTTTTTGGGGGGCTTGGTTTTACTTTAAACTTACAAATTTTAGTATTTTCATGTTTTGTGCTAGCTAGGTTAGGGGACTTCATCAAATGTTTACACGGTTTCCTAAGAGCAGAATTCCGCCTAGTGATTCAGTGACGAGGACTGAACAGGAAGGCACTAACGGGTTATTTCTTGGCAGTTTTATATGACCTCAAGGGAAATCAGACTGAGACAAAAGATGAAGCACGAAAAAGACAGGTGAGTTTGGTAGCTGCACCCTGAGCATTTCCCGGAGCCCATTCTCCCTCAGCTTAGAAAATGCCTGAAAAATTCTGTTTTCCAGAATATTCTCTTTTGTTGATAAACAGAAAACTGTGGGAGATATCAGTACAAGGAAAACCATTTGACTCACTTCCAGCCATTTCTAGAATTTGCTTTCAAATATTTCTTCCCAACAGTTGTTATGACTTAAGTTTGCTGTCCCCATTCTAACCCCAGTGCTATGCTTTCGGGGATTGTCCAAGGGTCCAAAGTACAGGTACTGTCAGTGACGCACCTTACTGGAGACTGGCTTCGAGAAGTCTGATGAACAAGAGACTTTGAAAACATTGAGGAAGTAAAAGAGCAAATGCTAGTTCCTCGTGAAGTGCTATGTGTCCTCAAGAAACACGAGTGGAAAGTAAATGATACTTCATTATTTGCCCGAAGGTTGCTGCTGCGTGACCACTACAGTCGTCGCATCTCACAAGCATACACTTTAATGAATGAACTGCTGTCTGACTCAGCTCGGCTCCCGGGAGCCACTCACAGACCAGCGCCCCCCAAACCCAGCCCGGCCCAGGCCCCCAGAGGCCACCATTGCCCTTCTCCAAGAAGGTAAGACAAGGTCAGCCTGTCCATCTGGCTGTGCACTGCCCTGATGAGAAATGTGACAGTTTGTGACATAGGTCCTGTTTATTTCCATCTACCTAGAGTTAAGATGGCAAAGAAAATAATAGCTACACAAACATGAAGCTTTTTAGCATGAAGTTTGTAGAATTAAGGAAATGGGCAAAAAATGGTATTAATTTTCTAAGATTTAATAAAGCACTTCGGTCTGCCTGTTTTGTTAAAATTTGCTTCCGTAATTTTGCTACTATTTTTTTCTTGTCATTGTCGCTCATAGAACCAGCAAGTCCCCACGAGCTAACCAGTTCTCTTTCTGATTCCCTTCCCACTCTGCTGTCATTCTCACTGGAAGCATAGATATTACTATGCATGTGTAATTTCGCCTGCAGCAAGTTTGGAGTCATTAGGCAGGAATTTGTGTGCATAAGTGATTAATACATACATAATTGTGTCATTTTTTTAAAATAAAAATTGGAGGAATTCTTACGAATTATGTCTTGTGATAAGATGAACATGAGTTAGGGAGTACATAGTGTTAAAAATTGCTTCCTTTGACAAAAATGCATTAGAATTAATACTTGTATAACTTGAGTGGCTAGAGGAAATGCCACTAACACAGCTGCGTCATCACTCATGTGTCGCTTGGAATGGACTCTGAATACCGGAGACCTCCTTTGAGCCTTTTCTAGAATGCACTGGGGGATCCTGCACATGAGTAACTGCCAAATACATAAAGATCTGAAATAGGGAAAGAGTACTAAAAACTTCTTGAGAAAGGGAATGAGTTTGAGGTGTAAGGACAAAAGGATCATTGGTTGAGGGTTTTAAACTTTGTCACTGAGGCACAGAATAAGCAGTACCAAGTGCATGGGCTTGTTAAATGTGGAAGTGTAGCTGATATCAGCTTCTAGCAATATGGCAATCTCTACTTTAGGGAGAATCAGCACGGTCACAACTGTCCAGTAAACCGACCTGGAAAATGCAGATACACAAGGAAACCAAGTTGCACCAATAAGAAGAAACCTTTTGGGCAACTTCAGAGTTCACCTTGGGCACATGGTAAGACTTTTTTATCTTGTGTAATTTGGATCACTTCCTTCTTGTCTATAAAGATGTGTTGTCATCAAGAAAGGCTGTGAATCTTAGCAAAAAAGGAACTCTGATTTCAATACAGAGTAAGAGATCAATAGACATAGCTAGAGGAAGATTTTGTGTCCTGGCTTTGGAATAAGCAGGCCCTAGGAATCCTTTTAAAACTGTATTTGAAAAATAGAGGGAGAGCCCGGCACAATGGCTCAATGGTTAAATCCTCAGGTTGCAAGTACTGAAATCTGTTGGTTCGTGTCCCAGCTGCTCCACTTCCCATCCAGCTCCCTGCTTGTGGCCTGGGATAGCAGTAATGACGGCCCAAAGCCTTGGGACCCTGCACATATGTGGGAGACCCAGAGGAGGCTCCTGGCTTCAGATCAGCTCAGCTTCAGCTCTGGTAGCTACATAGGGAGTAAGCCAGTGGACAGATCTCTGTCTCTATTCCAATTTATCTGACTTTGCGATAAAATTTTTTTTGAATATGAACTCCTTAAAAAAAAAAGGTCGAGCATCCAGTAGTCAAAATGTCACCTATTTGACATGTTGGCCTTACAGGAAGTGGCTTTGCCCACTATGCCACAATGCTAGTCCCTCAGCCTGCCTTTAACAAATTTTCCCGTATTTGGGGTTTGATCACTAAAGTACAATGTATTTATAAAATCATTACACATTCAAAATAGATAGAGCTAAAATTCATAACAGCTAACTTATGAGCCAAGTTCTTTTTAAACTCTTCAACTATAACACTATGAAATAGGTACTGTTGTATTATTTTAAAGATGAGAGGGGCCTTGTGCGGTAGCCTTGCAGCTAAAGTCCTCACCTTGCATGTGCCCAGGAACCCATTTAAGTGCCGGTTCTTATTCCACTGGCCCTGCTTCCCTTCCAGCTCCCTGCTTGTGGCCTGGGAGAGCGGTCAAGGACGGCCCAAGACCTTTAAAAAAAACAGAAAACCAGGCCTGGCATGAAAGTTCAGTGGCTAAATCCTTGCCTTACACACACCAGGATCCCACATGGGCACTGGTTCGTGTTCCAGCTGCTCTGCTTCCCATCCAGCTCCCTGCTTACAGCTTGGGAAGGAAGTAGAGAATGGCCCCGAACTTTGGGACCCTGCACCTGCGTGACCCGGAGGAAGCCTCTGGGAACATGAGCAGCACATGCAGGCGTCTTTCTCCCTGTCGACAGATACCGTCCTCCACCTGGCAAATAAACAGAAACCTTCAAAGACCTCATAGCTATTAAGGAGTACAAATAAAATATTCTCTATAACATAGGTAGTAAGTGGTTGCTGAGGATTTTAAGAATCCTTAATTATTCTCTTGATAAAATTTACCCGAGGACTGACCTATGTGTTCCCTGCTCCTAGGTTTCTTCCGGCCCTGGCTGTCCAGTCGCCAGTGATGTCCAACAGTTTGACAAAGGATGCCAGCCTTCATACTCTAGGATTCACTTGGCTTGGCTTCTTTGGTTCAGATCAAGCACCAGTTATGGCTCCTGCTGGGAGCAGGGCCTGGGCACAGAGAGGGTCAGGCTTCTGTTCGCAAGGCCTTGCCAGTATGTTCTGTGGAAAGGCCTGTTTGCACGTAGGGCTGTAGAAGTGTGTCTTTGCAGGATCCGCCACCTGGACCGTGCAAGAAAGAGCGGGCAGTGCCAGATCTGCAGGAAGAAAGCCTGCGAGGTCCCCAGTCACCCTCCAAAGAGGTAAGCATAAAATAATCTTTTAAAAAAATTTGGTGCTAACCTTAAAATCATAAAAATAAAAAATTTCAAACAGATTCTAGAAGCAGGGCGGCTGTGTCGCGCAGCGATGTAGAGAAGTGACTTAGCAGTTACTTCATCTGGAGTCCCACTTCACCACCCACTCTGTAACCTTGGGCAAATCTCACGTAAACTTAATTTTTTAATAATTAAACTTTGAACAATAGACAACCAAACAGAAAATTACTAAGGAGTTAAACTCTACTATAGGCAAAAACGGACCGAACAGTTAATATACAGAGCTCTCCATCCAACTTCAAAAGAATACATATCTTTCTTAGTATATCTTAAAAGCTACCCTGAATAATGTTTAAGTTGAAATAAAATAAGTGAAAAAATGCAAGAAGGAACCTGGCCCAATAGCCTAGTGGCTAAATTTTTATCTTGCGATCACTTGGATCCCATCTGGGCACCAGCTAGTATCCTGGCTGCTCCAATTCCATTGAGAGCTGCCACCTCGCGGCCTGGGAAAGCAGTAGAGGATGGCCCAGGCTTTGGGACTCTGCAGATCTACAGAGACAAGAGTTAAAAGAAAGACTCTGTCACCTGGCTCACTCCTCAAGTGGCTGCAATGCCCAGAGCTGAGCCGATCCAAAACCAGGAGCTTCTTTTGGGTCTCCCAGACAGGTGCAAGGTCCGAAGGGTTTGGGCCATCCTTGACTGCTTTGCTGAGCCAGAAGGGAAGTAGAACAACTAGGATGTGGGATCGTGGCAGATGCAAGGTAAGGATTTAGCTACTAGGCTACCGCGCCGGGCCCATGCTGCAAATTTCCATGAGGGAAGCCAACAGAGGTAAATTCTGTATTCAAGACAGCAGGCAGGCTGCAGTTCTGTGACACTCTGCCACTCACCTGCCACTGGGGACATCTCATCCCACAGTGGGGCCTGCATTGGTTCTTGTCCACCTTCTTGCTGAAAAACAGATGAAGTTCTGACCCCCTGGCTTCGGCCTGGCTATACTGGCTGTCCTGGTCACTGGGAGAGCAGCCCAGTGGATGGAGGGTCAGTCGCCTTCTCCCCTCCACTGCTCCACCCCCAGATGGACTAACACTGTGCCTGAACGACACAGGGAAAAAACTCAGATAGCAGGAGGATAGAAGAATGCTAGAGAACGGAGAAGCCATAGAAAATACCCATAGACCTAGATTTTGAGACAGTAAAAACTGATCTTAGATGAACTTAAACATGTAAATTCAGAACTGATAGTTTATGAAATCGCTGTGTAATTATTTCCCATCCAGCGGTTCACTCCCCAAGCGCCCTCGGCAGCCGGGACTGGGCTGGTGTGAAGCCATCAGCCAGGAGCTGCCTCTGGTCTTCTAGCACTTGGGCCGTCCTTTGCTGCTTTCCCATTATCATAGAACTGGATTGGAAGTGAAGTATCGGGAGTTGAACTGATGCCCATATGGGATGTTGGCATTGCAGACTGAGGCTTACTGTGCCATGGCACTAACCCCCCAACTCAATAATTTTTAAGCTCTCCCCAAAAATAGAGCTGAAGGGGATACTCTGAACTCATTTGGGGATTCCAGCATTATTTTTAAAAACTGTACCTGACACAGCCACTGCAAAGTTAATTAAACTTTTGGAAAGTTTACTGATTAGCGTGTATCATCTTTCCAATGTTTAATCAAGCAGGGTTCATCCCCAGCATACAAGGCAGGTTGTTACACACAAATCAGTCAGTGTGATTCCACATAGTAGTAGGCTGAAAGACAAATGACCAGTTGACACGGACAGAAAAAAATGGAGGGGCTGGTGTTGTGTAGGTAAAGCCTCCACCTGCAGTGCTGGCATCCCATATGGAGGCTGGTTTGAGTCCTGGCAGCTCCCTTCCAGTGCACCTGGGGAAGCAGCAGATGATGGCCCCCATCCTTGGGCCCTGCACCCCTGTATTAGACCTGGCTAAAGCTCCTTGCTTGGGCCTGGCTCAGCTCTTGCTATTAGAGCCATTTGGTGAGTGAACCAGGAGATGAAAAATTCTCCACTCCTACCTCCCCAATTCTGCCTTTTCCTGCCTCAACTTCCTTGTCATTATTTCAAATAAAAAGAGGTAGCCAGAATTCAGTTTCCACACACTGCCAGACGGGACTGAGATCTCTAAATGGACTGTATCCAGAACGCACAGCTCAGATTGTAGGTAAAAGGTGACTTTGTTTAATGATGAAAGAAATTAACAAATTAATGTCAGTCTCCATTTATGCTTTGTTCTCTTCCCTTGAATTCAGGTTCCCATATTGCACGTCATAGTCGGCAACATACAATAAAACAAGGAGGTGCTGGGCTTGACCCGCGAACGCAGGAGGCACGTGTGGAGTGTGAGAGAGAGGAGGCTGTGCTGAGTCCCTGGACGTTACCTTCCGAAGTCCAGGCGATCCTTCAGCGGAGGCACAGCTCCCTGTCCCCGGTAAGCACCGGTCTAGGCCGCACTTTCTGGTGTTACAGCTGACGTTTTGTTCTGGCGGGAAAGAAATGTGGAAATGCCAAATAATCAGATCAGTTTGATTAAGGTGTCCAGCTTCTGGATTCATACTGAAGCACCTACCTTTTGGAATCCTTGCCTTGGGGGTGGCCGTGAGGATGCTGCTCTGGATACCCCATCCCGTTTCGGGGTGTCTGCACTCGAGTCTCAGCTCTGCTTCCCAGCCAGTAGCCTGCTGGTGCACATTCTGGGAGGCAGCAGATGGCTCAAGTATGTCCTGGAAGGAATTCCAGGCTCCTGGCTTCGGCTGGGCCATCAGCAGCTGGTGAAGGCATCTGAGAAGTGAACCAGCAGATGAAAAGCAGAGAAAAATTATCCAAGTTAAATTTAAATAGAAAGTTAAGGACACACACGAATCTCCCATTAATTTGTGCTTTTAAACTAAAAAGACAAGGAAACCATAGTAACATCATTACCAGTACCAAAATCCCATCTGTGCCCTCTGATTATGTCAGATGCTGTTCAGTGTTCAGTCCACACATGGCTGACCACTGCCAGCTTCCTTCCCTTAAGAAACAAGCAACTCTAGAACCTTCGGAAACCTTAATTCATAGTTTTTTCCCTCCAGGACTATCTAAAATAAGACCACAACTGACTGTTCTCCCCATCTCCTAGGATTTGTCAGCAACCGAAGGTGAAGAGTTAAAGCTGCCCTTTGGGGTGAGGGGCGTGGACAGCGTGTCCGAGAGCACGGGCAGCATCCTGAGCAAGCTCGACTGGAACGCCATCGAGGACATGGTGGCCAGCGTGGAGGAGAAGAGTCCCTCTGTGCACTGGCCGCTGGACCTGTGAGCGCTGGCCAGCATTCCTGAAGACAGGCCAGGGCCTCAGGAACGTGACCTGGGGAGCAGCAGCGCAGGAAGCAAAACGACCTGCCAGCCAACGCCCTGTGACTGCATGGAGGATAATACACACGGCCCAACAATTCCAACTACTTGGAAAAAGGAAAAGTTAACTATAAATATTATATTCTTTGACTTGTCTTTAGATGTAGTTTAAAACATATATACCTTTCAGGAAGAACTTACATAATAAACTACTTTTAATGAAAACCTTATTTTTTGCCTCCTTTTTTGTTACATTGAGTTTTGAGAGCCAGCCTTGACTGGATGAACCTGATTGTAATGAGTCAGTGTTGTATACTTGATATTTTATACTTTCACATCATCCGTTATACTTACCACAACTAAACTAGTTTAACAAAAGGTCTTCTTTGTAACTGTTCTCCCATTAATGTGTAAAACTTCAGCTGTTGGAGCAAGTCATTTCCACTGCTTTTTCCTGTCAATTTCTATATAATATTTTCCTTCAGCTTAAAGAACATTAAAATTTCTTGTAGCATAAGTATTAAAATGTCTGATTTCACTGACCCAAGCATTTCCTTATTTTACTCTTGGCTTTAAAGAATTTAAATTTTCTTTTGTATTACACAAGCCATACAACATGTTTTGACACGCCATATTCAAGATGTACAATTTGATGTTTGCTATTTTTAATGAAGTGACTCACAACCCAATTAACATATACAAAAAAAAATAGGGATACAGGAAACATGAAGGAAAAGTAAACATGTCACCAACAAAATAACCTGAGCAACAGATGACAAAGAAATTGAGATTGATGAATCACCAGACAAGAATATTTTTTTAAAGATTAATTTATGGCCCCAGTGCGGTAGCCTAGCAGCTAAAGTCTTTGCCTTGTACACACCAGTATCCTATATGGGTGCCGGCTCTAATCCCAGCAGCTCCGCTTCCCATCCAGCTCCCTGCTTTCTCCCTGGGAAAGCAGTTGAGGACGGCCCAAAACCTTGGGACCCTGCACCCCTGTGGGAAACTCAGAGGCAGCCCTGGGTTCCTGCCTTTGGATCAGCACAGTTCTGGCCATTGCGACTGCCTGTGGGGGTGAATCAACAGACGGAAGATCTTCTCGGTCTCTCCTGTCTGTATGTCTGACTTTCCCACAAAAATAAATTTCAAAAAAAGATTCATTTATGCATTTAATTGAAAGTGCTTCCATGTGCTGGCTCACCCCCCAAGTGGCCACAGTAGCCAGGGCAGGACCAGGCTAAGTGAGGAGACACGAACTCCTCAGTCTCCCAAGTGGGCAGCGGAAAATAAAGCACTGCAGCCATTGCCCACTGCTTCCAAGAAGGATAGCAAGGAGCCGGATTGAAAGTGAAGCAGCCAGGACTCAAACTGCACTTCAAAATGAGAAGTTAACATTCCATTCTAGCAGCTTAATCTGCACCGCAATGCCCACACTCTCCAAAAATTTTTAAGGAAACAATAAGATAAATAATAATTCAACAGCATTAGGAAGACAGTTTATGATAGCAATGAGAAATTTACCAAAGAGATCATAAAAAAAATTTAACCTGAAATCTTAAAGCTAAACCATTGAGTGAATGAAACTAAAATACATTTCAGAGCCTCATTAGCAGAAATGAGCAGGCTTCAGAACTTAAAGACTATTTGTTTTTCTATTCAGGCTAAAAAAAAATGAGGAAAACATTTAACATTTATAAGACGCCATCAAGCACGCATGGGTGTTCTAGAAGAAGGGAAAAGCATATGGAACTGCAAAATCCTGAAAAAAATCAGTGGCTAGGCAGCCCAAAGGAATGCTAATGAACTCTCCAAGACAAGTCTAACAAGTAAAATCAAACAGAATCCAAGACAGGGAATTCTGAGAGCAGTAAAAGCAAAGTATCAAGACATCTGTAAGGAAAGCCATATTAAATTAACGTTGCAACCCTATAGGCCGGGAGAGAACAGGTTGAAATGTTCAATGTCCTCAAAAATTGCTGACCAAGAATACTAGTATCCAGCAAAGCTATCCTTCGGGAGTGATGCAGAAGTAAATAATTTTTATGACAAGCACAATTGCAAGGAATTTACAACCATTACACAGGTTGACAAAAAATGTTTAGGGGAGTTCACATTAAAACCTAAAAGATCACCACTACCATGAAAACGCAGGGGAGCGCAAGCCTTGGGGCTAACCTCCACCTGCATTGTTGACACGCTGAGCGCCAGTTCAAGTTCTGGCTGCTCTGTTCCAGATTCGGTTCTGCAGTAATGTGCCTGGGGTAGCAGTGTAAGACGGCCCAAGTCTTTGGGACCCTGTGCCCACTTGGGAGACCCAGAAAAAACTCCTGTCTTCAAACTGGTCCAGCTCTGGCCATTGCAAGCCACCTGAGGAGTGAATGGAAGATCAGCCTCTACTTTTATCTTTGTAAATCTGCCTTTCAAATAAAAATAAATCTTTGTTAAGAAAAAATCATCATTTAGGGAATTTCATTGTTGGTTTCTACTGAATCCTTTTTTTTTCTGGATCCTGGGTTACAATTTCATATGTTTACTAATTTTCCACTGCATACAGTATATGCCAGATAAAACGTAATAAACTCTTGATTCTGTTAGGCAGCCTGAAAAGGTATTCTTTTCTTTCTTTTTTTTTTTTTTTAGAATAATCATATTAGTCTAATGTATATCCCAAATCTCTCTAAATTGGTAGAAGATAACTTTCAAAATATCTTTTCTGTAGATATTTTCTGGGTTTGGCATTAGGCTTTCAAGACCTTATTGTACAGCAAAATTTTAATACAAAGACAGGCCCTCCTGGAGTATTGATGAGGTGTTGGTGCTACAATGTGGCTACACTGGCTCTCCACCGGCCTCTCAGCTCAACCTTTAGAATCCCTGTCCTCACAACCTGGGAGCACCTATTAGAGTCCTGCAGCTAAGCCAAGCAGCTTGTTTCCCAGGCAAGGCTTCATAGGGAAGTCCTACCAGGACTTTAGGCAAGATGTCAGGTTTGTTAAGGAGAAGGCAACGGTCTAGAGCATAGGGAAATGAAAGGTCTTTTGAGTTAGGAAACAGATTAGTCCTCTGTCACTTCTATCTTACAGGGCAAACTCCACCTTCTAGTGGAGCAGCTCTGAGCAGCATTAACTTAAGACTTGGAGTTTAAACTTCTGTATGAGAGGGAGGCATTTGGTTCAGTAAGTAGGATGCCATTTGGGATGTTTGCATCCCATACTGGAGTGCCTGTGTCCAGTCCTGGCTACTCCAATTCACATCCAGCTTCCCACTAAGGCACACATTGGGAGGCAACAATAATGGCTCAAGTACTTACGTTAGCCACCTAGCTCTCACCGGATCTGTTTCTTGCTGTTGTGAGGAGTGAATCAGTGGATGGAAGATGTCTCTGTCCAACTCTCTCTGCTTCTCAGATAAAATGAAAATAGATATATCCGATGAGTTGGGGAGCAATGTAATTTTCTTTTAAGATTTATTTTATCTTTATTGGAAAGGCGGATATACAGAAAGAAGAGACAGAGAGGAAGATCTTCCATCTGATGATTCACTCCCCAAGTGAGCGCAATGGCCGATGCTATGCCAATCCAAAGCCAGGAGCCTCTTCCGAGTCTCCCACGTGGGTGCAGGGTCCCAAAGCTTTGGGCCGTCCTCAACTGTTTTCCCAGGTAACAGGCAGGGAGCTGGATGGGAAACGGGACCGCCTTGATTAGAGCCGGCGCCCATATGGGATCCCGGGTGTGCAAGGCGAGGACCTTAACCACTGCGCCATCACGCCGGGCCCGCAATGTAATTTTCGATTAGAATTATGATGAAGAAAAAAAAAGCCCCATAAGTCCGAAATACTCCCTTTCTTTCTTTTTTCCGTTGACCCACCCTATAGACTCCAGCCATTGATCCTCCAAAACTGGCTTTGCTTCCTCAGCTCAATGGGAACATGCAGTTTGCCTGGACAGGAGCTCATTCTGGAAGTCAGGAGAACATCATTAAGCATTGTGACTAAGGTATTCACAGGACTTACCTCTTGAGTTTCCCAGATCTCGTATGCCACATGCTGTCCAATGTCTAAAAGGATTTGTCCCACATGTATTTTGCCCAATTTTATGGTTACTACAGCTCAGCGAGTGAGGTGCTACTAGTCATAGCTGGAAGAAGTCTTCTCTTCCTGAGCTTTATGGCCACACAACAATCCTGAGACAGAAGGAAGAAGGATGAATGTCAGCAGAGGACCAAGAATCCCAGGAGATCATCCGTTTGATTACAATATGTTGTCTTCTTCGGCTGATTGAGACAACTTGGCTCAGTATGTCTGAACACACAGCCAACACTTAAATGAGTGTTTTAGATGTTCTGCTTCTGTGGAAAGGCCACCGGATGACATGTTCTCCACACGTGAAAGAAGCAGCAGTTTCCACAAATAGACTTGAAGACTTATACCACACCCAGGTTTGAAAATTACTCAATTCAGTTTCCCAAAACCCTCTTTTATTTCACTTTATTTGAAAATAAGTTATATGTCTATTAATATGGTCTGTCTATAAGCCAAACCCATACAGATGTTTAAACTCCAACTCTACGCTCTGTCCTGTTGGCCGAGTCTGGAATCTGTCAGTAGAGAAAGCTCAGGTGCACAGTCTTTTTTCCATGGATTTTAACTCTAGGCATTGATGTAAGCCTTACCTTCTCACTTCAGCAATACATTTATGGCCAACACTATAATAACAGGAAATGTTTGATGAACTAATGACAAACCATTATACATTTTTCCATTTACTATTTCTCAACATATCAAATAATCTTACACCATGCTTTGTGTCCTGTTTGAAAAATCTTGGATTTCTTGGAGAAAAGCAATCAACAAGCTCTTCCTCCTTTGACATTGCTCATACTCTTACCATTCATGTGAACTGAAACTCTATACAGTTAAGAAGATCTAGTATTTCATTTTCATGGAAAAAAATGAATCTGGGGACTACCTCAGGAAAAAAATGCCTTGTTAGTAAGGTTGATTTTTGAGTTATGGATCAATGTCCCAACTCGCAGGTCTGGGGCCTTCTGAGAGGTTTTTTTTTCCCCTTAGTTTTTTTATTTGTTCTTATTTTATTTGAACGACGGGGTTGGTGGGGGAAGAGAGAAAGCACTTCCATTTACTGATATGTTCTTCAAAAGCCAGCATCAGCCAGGACTGGGCCAGGTTGATGCCTGAAGCAAGGAACTCAACCTGAGTCCCAATGTGAATGGTCGGGACCCAAATACCTCAGTCATTACCAACGGCCTTCCATGATGCAGATTAGCAGGAAATCGTACTGGAAGCAGAGCAGCCAGGCTTGAACCAGGCACTCTGACAAGGGATATGGATGTTTCAAGAGGCATCTTAATCGCTATTCCAATGTCTGTTCCTGAAGGAAGAATTATTACACAGGATTAAGAACACCCAGCACACTAACTTAAAAAAAAACAGCATTGGGTCTGCTGTGATGGCTTAGTGGCTATATCCTCACCTTGCAAATGCCAGCATTCCACATGGGTGCTGGCTCTAATCCTGGCAACTCTACTTCCCATCCATCCCTGCTTGAGGCCTGATAAAGCAATAAAGGAAGGCCCAAAGCCTTGGGATTCTGCATCCACATGGAAGACACAGAAGCTCCTGGCTCCTGGTTTTGGATTAGCTTAGTTCCACTTATTGTAGTGTTTTTGGGAGTGAACCAGCAGATGGATTTTTCTTATCTCCTTCTTTCTGTAAATCTAACTTTGCAATAAAAGTAAATAAACCTTTTTCTAAAAGCTAGCATTTAAAATATGTTCAGAGTCAGCCAATATAAGAACAGGCTGATGCCGGCCCAGTGCCATGGCCTAATGCCTACAGTCCTCACCTTGAACATGCTGGGATCCCATATGGGCGCCGGTTCTAATCCCGGCAGCTCCACTTCCCATCCAGCTCCCTGCTCGTGGCCTGGGAAAGCAGTCAAGGATGGCCCAAAGCTTTGGGACCCTGCACCCATGTGGGAGACCCGGAAGTAGTTCCTGGCTCCTGGCTTCGGATTGGCATAGCATCAGCCATTGCGCTTACCCATATGGGATCCCAGCATGTTCAAGGCAAGGACTGTATGTATTAGGCCACGCTGCCGGGTCCATCTTTTTTTTTTTTTTTTTTTTTTAAGAATAGGCTGATGGGGGTGAGGGGCTTGTATTGTGGCACAGTGTGTTAAGGCCACTTATGATGCCAGCATCCCATATTGCAAGCTAGCAGATGATGGCTGAAGTACTTAGGCTCCTGTCAGTAATATGAGACCAGGATGGAGTCCTAGGCACCTGGTTTCCACCTGAGCTGCAGTTAATTGGGCAGTGAATCCAGATGGAAATCCCTTTCTTTTTCTGTCACTCTTTCAGATGGGCAAATTTTTAAAAATGGAATTAAAATAGCATCAATGTTAAGAATTTTCTTTGTTTAAGTATTTATTTTTATTGGAAAGTCATATTTACAAAGACAAAGGGCTTCCATCCACTGGTTCCACTCCCTGAGTGGCTGCATTGTTTGGAGCTGAGCCGACCCAAAGCCAGGAGCTTCTTCTGGTTCTCCCATGTGAGTGCAGGGCCCCAAGGCTTGGCCCATTCTCTACTGCTTCCCCAGGCCACAGGCAGGGAGCTGGATGGGAAGCACAGCAGTTGGAATATGAACCAGCACCAATATGGGATACCTACACGTGAGGCGAGGACTTCAGCCACTAGGCTACTGCGCTGGGCCAAGTGTTAAGAATTTTCAAATAGTTTGATACAGTGTGTAAGTATTTTTATTCCTTTTCTAAGACTCAAGTAAAAAGATAATAAGGCAAGTGTTTTTATTATTTTTAAAATCTGTAATGCTTATTTATTTGAAAGGCAGGGAGAAAGAGCATGAGAGAACTCTTCTACCCACTGGTTTACTTCCAAATGCCACAATAGGGCTGGGCCAGTTACTTAATCTAGGTCTACCATGAGGGTGGCAGAGACCCAAGAATTGGAGCCACCATCTGCTGCCTCCCAGGGATTATATTAGCCTGAAGGTCGGCTAAGAGTGGAGGAAGCACTTGAACTCAGCAAGCTGATATGGAAGGCTGATGTCCCAAGTGGCCATTCAACTTTTGCAGCACAATATCTACTTCAAGAATTTATACATTCTATAAATCAATGCAAACAATGTTTAGAAGAGAGCCAGACTATTAGAAGATGGTTAAAGAAGCAGCAGATGTAACAGACCACAAACAGCGTAAGTTGTGCTAAGTAGCATGTTGAAGTGCGAGTTTGAGACTCCAGTCTGACAAGCACAAAAAAATGGTTGATGAACAGTCATGGCTGTAGTCTACACAGGCAACAGCTCTAATTCATACCTGGAGTTCCCAGCAACAAAGCCCCTGGCAGAAGCGGATCTTCCCTGGCGGATCACCTGGAACAGATGTGAGCACTCTGGTCCACTGGCCAAACCTGGTCCACTCTCTGTATATCTGACTTTCCAATAAATAAATAAATCTTAAAAAAAAAATCCTAGCATTTGCCACCACATGGGGAAAATCTATGTGGTACTAGGTTGGGTGTAATAAGCTATGCTTACAAACACTCCGATGCTGGTCCCTGAAGTGCGTATTTGTAATTTAAAGGGAGGGAATAGGGGCTCCAGAGAGTTTCTGTGTCCATATGGAAAAGAGAATGAGAAGTCCAGTACAGCTTTGTTATAGCCCTAGAAAATCAGTCTGAATTGGTGGAAAACAGTTCCAAAAACCATGCTGAAGGGGAGGTGGGTCAAGGCACAGTTACAGGCAGGGGAAAGTCTTGAAAAATTTGTGCAAAATTTCAACATTGTTGCCTTCAGGTTTACGCTGCAGTCTTTTTTTTTTTTTTCTTTTTAAAACGATTTACTTATTTTTGGCCTTGGCGTGATGGCCTAGCGGCTAAAGGCCTTGCCTTGAACACTCCGGGATCCCATATGGGCACTGGTTCTAGTCCTGATAGCCCCACTTCCCATCCAGCTTCCTGCTTGTGGAGTGGGAAATCAGTCGAGGATGGTCCAAAGCCTTGGGATTCTGCACCCATGTGGGAGACCAGGAACAAGCTCCTGGCTTTGGTTTGGTGCAGCACCAGCCATTGTGGCCACTTGGAGAGTGAACCATCGGACAGATCTTCCTTGCTATCTCTCCTCCTCTCTATATTTTTGCCTTTCCAATAAAATCTTTTAAAAAGATTTACTTATTTGTATTGGAAAGGCAGAGTTAAAGAGGGGAGAGACAGAAAGAGCTTCCATTCGCTGGTTCATTCCCTGGATGGCTGCAATCGCTGGAACTGAGCTGATTTGAAGCTGGGAGCTTCTTTCAGGTCCCCCAAGTGGGTGCAAGATCCCAAGGTCTTGGCTCATTTTTCTCAAGATGCTGCTTTTTCAAGCCATATGCGGGAGCAGAATGGGAAGCGGAGCAGCTGAGACATGAACCAGCATTCATATGGGATGCCAGAGCTGGCAGATAGACAATTAGCCTGTTGAGCCACTGTGACACTGCTGGTTGCATATTGAAGTGCGAGTTCAAGTCCTGGCTGCTCTGCTTCAGACCCAGCTCCCTGAAAATGTACTTGAAAGGCAACAGATTACCCAAGTGCTTGGTCCCCTACCACCCACTGGGAGTACAGGATAGAGTTCCTGGCTCCTGGACACAGCCAGCCCCAGTCCCAGCTCTTGTGGCCATTGGGGGAACAAACTATTGGATGGTTCATCTCCCTTTGCATTCTGCCTTTCAAACCAACCAATCATTTTTTTGAAAAAGCAACGAATTCTATGAAAGCATTTCAAAAGAAGTAAAAACTTCTATTGTTGATTTGGCTATTAAAAAACCAAAACAGGAGCCTGTGCCATGGTTAAGCTTTCACCTGGGGAGCCAGCATCCCATGGGGCAATGGTTGATGTCCTGGCTTCTCCACTTCCCAGCTGCTCCCTGCTTATAGCCTGAGAAAGCAAAGGAGCATAACTCAAATCCTTGGGCCATCCACCCACGTGAGAGACACAGAGGTTCCAAGCTGCTGGCTTTGGATCAACTCAACCAAGGCCATTTTGACTATTCAGGGAGTGAACCAGCTAAAGGGAAGCTAAAGTCTTCCCTTCTCTCTGTAACTCTGTTGTCTCAACTGCTCCACTTGCAGTCCAGTGCCTTGCTGATGGCCTAGGAAAGCCACAGAGGAGGATCGCCCAGGTCCTTGGACTTCTGCACACAAGTGGGAAGCCTGGAAGAAGCTTCTGGCTCCTGGCCTCAGACCAGCCCAGCTCTGATTGTTGAGACCATCTTGGGAGGAACCATAGTCTGGAGGGTCTATCTCATTCTCCCTTTCTGTAATTCTTCCAAGTAAAAATAAAAGTAAGTACCCCCTCCCATAAAAAAAAAGTCAATTTCAATAAGAGAAATAAAAAAGTAGACAAGAAAGAAAGAAAATGTGTAACTCAGAGCATGCTAAGCAGTAGCTCTGAGCAATATTTAGACTTATACAACACATTAAGGTTCAATAATATACAGATAACCATATGGAGAGGACAGGTAGGAGAACCAAGTCATAACCTAGCCTAACATTCTTAATAAGAGATTTACTGTTTTTCTCCTTTTTTGATAATATCATATCTTCTAATTCCTTTCATCATTTCAAATTGTAGTTGTTTCTCATGCACAGTTCTCCAGATTAACCAAGTTGTAAGACCTGCTGTCTTTTATGTGGATACATTACGCAGAGACTTGCCTTATTCACCAAATCTTCCTAAGAGAATTCCTGTTACCTCACCTCAATTTAAAAAACAAACCAAAGCTTCGATTGAAACAGATACAACCACTCTCCTTACCCTACCATCAGTCTATCCCAAGTAATCATCTCTCATGTGGGCTACTATGACCTCTTTGTTACAAATTTTTAAGTTGTATTTGACATTTAAAATTGCATACTTGGAACCAGCATGATAGCCTAGTGGCTAAATCCTCACCTAGCATGCACTGGGATCTCATGTGGGTGTCAGCTTGTGTCCCATCTGCTCCACTTCCTATCCAGCTCTTTTCGTGGCCTGGGAGGGCAGCAGGGCACAGCCCAAAGCCTTGTACTCATGTAGGAGATCTGGAAAAAGTCCCTGGCTTCAGATCAGCTCAGCTCTAGCCATTGCAGCCACTTGGGGAGTGAACCAGCAGATGCAAGATTTCTGTCTCTCCTCTATGTAAATCTGACTTCCCATAAAAAAATAATCTTCTAAAAAATATAATTGCAAACTGAATTCCATACATGCAAATTGTTGTTCCATGCCCACAGAACTTTATTTCCTTGCTTGCTTCCCATTGCTTGTATGATCATTCTTAACAAGGCTTGAAGTGGGAATTTGCCCTTGTCTATTTCCTCAGCTTCCTCATTCGCTCAATTTTATGTCCATTTATAGGAACTGTGAAGCTTCTGAAAGCTATATTCACTTCTCTTTATCGCCTTTGCAAATGCTTTGACATCTTTTTCCCCCCTTATTCTTTGAAACTAAATTATCATGTCCTGCAGGGGTAAAATACTAGTGGAAATAATATATTTATATAATTATATATTATAATATATACATAATATATAATTTCCCATTTCATACTAGTTCAGCTTACATTATTTAGTATCCATTACCCCGATTAGGTATCAAGCATTATATGAAATTAGCTGCATTCAGCAAAATATCTATCAAATAAGAAACCTGTAAAAATTTAAAAAATTGGGCCCAGTGCAGTGGCCCAGTAGCTAAAGTCCTCACCTTGCATGCACTGGGATCCCATATGGGCACCAGGTCATATCCTGGCTGCTTCACTTCCCTTCCTGCTCTATGCTTACAGCCTGGGAAAGCAGTCAAGGATAGCCAAAAACCTTGGAACCCTGTGCCTGTATGGGAGACGTAGAGTAAGTTTCTGGCTCCTAGTGTTGGATTGGCTTAACTCCTGCCATTGTAGCCACTTGCTCTCTCCTTTCTATAAACCTGACTTTGCAATAAAAATAAATCTTTTTAAAAACTTTAGAAAATCATTGTTATACGTCATTATTCAGATTTCCTAGTGAAAGCACTAGTGTAACAGTTCAGAAGCAACAACTCAGTGTTTTACTTCAGTTACAGACTGCACACTACACCTTGCTACTACTTGTATTTCTTCAATGCTAAACTTTATCTCTTCCCTTTAATTTGCTCCCAAGCCAACACACTGTGTCTTTCGCCCAGAACAGCTCTCTCAGAAATCTTATCACACAGGGGCCATGAGTTTGGTGTCATGGTTAAGGCCACTTGGGACACTATGATGCCATTTTGGAGTGTCTGGATTCAAGGCCTGACTCTATCCTATTTTAACTTCCACTAATATGCACCCTGGAAAGGAGTGGGTGATAGCCCAAGGGTCCTCTCTCAAGTGTTACCCAAGAGTGACACATCTTGAATTCTTGGCTCCTGGTTTCACATTGCCAAATTCCAGCCATTATGGGCATCTGGGGATTGGGAGACCTGTATCTATATTGGAAATAAATAAAATCATATATATCCATTTCTCTGTATTATCCAATTACTTCATTTGTTACTCCCATTACACTGACTCATTTATTTTATGGCGATCTCTGAACCTCAATCCAACTTCTTTCAAAGTATCTCTTCAACCTCTATCAATCCCCCAATCCTGGCTCATGATAAATTACTTTCTTTGTCAGACACCTGAGCGTTACTGGACAAAAATAGCACAACAATGCAGTTTGGCATCACCACAAATTTCCACACTGCAAGCTCTGAATTCTCTGTATGCTCCAACTTAACTATGTTGTGTCCTTTTGAAGGTCTTTCTCCAGTTCTGAATGTGGCTCTTAAGATCCTTTCAATACTTTCATTTGGATTCACTTAGAATTTCACTATCTTGGTCTCCTCTTTTGCCTTGCCACTCTCCTTCAAGATTATTATTTCTTAATTCTCATTCATCTCCTGCTGAGGGTTACATCCAGAATGTCAGATTAAAAAAATTGGGGTCTGGCATTGAAGCACAGTGGGTAAAGCTGCTATCTGCGATGTAGGCTCCTTTATAGGTGCCAGTTCATATCCCAGTTGTTCCAATCTAGTTGTCAATGGCTTGTAAAAAGCTCCTGACTTGGGCCTGGCTCAGTCCTGATGTTCATTGCAATCTAAGGAATCAATCAGCAGATTAAGATGTTTGTTATTCTTTCAAATAAATGTTAAAAAGTTCTCAAGTCTTCCACTTCATCTTATGTTACTCTTTGTTGAAACTGGTTCTTTGATTGCTGCATTCTTCCTTCAGGCTTGTACTAATTTCTCTGTATCTCCTCCAAACTCATTTTCTTCTATTGTATTTTATATTGGCAATCTCCACCTTTCTGTGTGCTGCTCTTAATCTGCAGCATATGATGAAGATAATCTGCTTGCCCTAAGTGTTGACACTTAATTTCCACTTTCTGAGCAACATCTGAAGTTCTATAGATACTCACTGACTTTTCTTTTTTAAGATTTACTTATTTTCATTGGAAAGGCTGCAACGGCCAGAACTGAAGCCAGGAGCTTCTTCTGGTCTCATGAGAGTACAGGGTCCTGAGCACTTGGCCCATCCTCCACTGCTTTCCCAGGCCTTAAGCAGGGAACTGGATGGGAAGAGGAACAGCTGGGAAATGAACTGGTGCCCAATATGGGATACAGGCACTTGAAAGTGTAGGATTAACCATTTGAGCCATTGTACTGGCCCTCCATTTACTTTCAACCTATTTAAAACTGAGTCTAGTCACTTATCTAGAAAATCCCAATTAACTATTCTTAAACATGGTTTCATTTATTCCACGTATTAATTTCCATTATTTCCTTACTATATCAAAAAATCATTTCAAACTTTCTCTACTGCCATCATCATCCTAGTTCAGACTCTTCAAAGTCTATGGCATCATTATCTCTTTGAGACTGCCCAATCTATTTTCTATATAGCATGGTGAGCTTTCATTAATTCCTGTTTTTAAATAAAAGTCCTACAATCAGGGCTGATGTTATGGAGTAGCAGGTAAAGATGCTGCCTGCTGCCTGCAGTGTCAGCAACCCACATGGGTGCTGGTTTGAGTCCTGGCTGCTCCACTTCCAATCCAGCCTTGAGGGAAAGCAGCAGAGGATGGCCCAACTGCTTGGGCCCTTGCACACGTGTGGGATATGTGGAAGAAGCTCCTTACTTTGGACCTGCCACGCTCCAGTCATTGAAGCGATTTTGGGAGTGGACCAGAGAATGAAAAATCTCTCCTTATGTGACTTTTTCAAATCAATCAATCAATCGATTGACCAATGTTTTTTTAAAAAGTTCCTCACTCAGCTATGCATTAAAACAAATGACATTATTATCAAATTTCATTTCTCTATTAATTTGTTAACAGTTTTTTTGATATTGTACTGTATGGCTCCTAGTTTTTCTACTTACCATACTGTTTCAACTTCTAGATTTCCATCCTTCGTTTCCTGGAACATTATAATGACCCAAATATATGCAATATAATTACGCATCTCTTTAAATAAGAAAATAATGTGCTAAATTGTTTTATTTATCAAACTGTATTTTACAATTGTTTCAGAAACACACTGATGTAGACTATGTGTTCTGATTTCAAAGACACTTTACAAATCCAAGTTTTAGTCTTCTATATCAAACCAGATGATACAGAAAATAGTTAAAAAATAGAACACACACAATAAAAATATCACATTTACTCTTCTTCATTTATCTAACAGAACTGCAGGCATCTCAAAATTTGAGAATATAAAAATGGATCTTTTGAAAAGGTAGTAAAACAACAATAACACTGTCACTAAGCAGCCTATATTCAAATCTTGTATCAGAAGACTGAATGAAGCCCTTCCAAGAAAAAATTCATCTCTGTAAGAGCAAATGGTATGGTTGCTCAACTCTGCTGTTAAGATGTATGTAGCTAGGCCTGGAGTGATGGCCTAGTAGCTAAAGTTCTTGCCTTGCATCCACTGGGATCCCATGTGGGCACCAGTATATATCCTGGCAGCTCTACTTCCCTTCCAGCTCCCCGCTTGTGGCCTGGGAGAGCAGAAGAGGACAACCCAAAGCATTGGGACCCTGTACCCACATGAGAGACTCAAACAAGCTCCTGGCTCTGGATCGGCTCAGCTCTGGCCATTGCAATCCCTTGCGGGGAATGAACCAGTGGATGGAAAATCTTTCTTTCCTTCTCTCTGTAAATTTGACTTTCCAATAAAAAACTAAACAAATCAATCTTCAACACACACACACACACACACACACACACACACACACACACACTCAGAGGCATGCAACTTCTGTGATGAATTCACTTCTCAATTTTACCCCCTTCACAGGATGTATTTTGGTTAGAACCTGAAACCTAAATATGTGGTTCATAGATTTCCAAAACAGAATAACAGAATTGAGGTGGGGGAGAGCAAAATACTATGAAATTGTATGCATCACTCTACACATGAATTTGCTCCATTTTCTAAGGAGGTATTTAACAGCTCTCATTAGATTCTCACAGGGATTCATCAATTCAAAAGTAGTTAAGAACACCTCAAATAATTAATTTTTTGAATCTATATTTATGAATCCATAAATATCTTTAAGACTATAGAAATCCATTATTGGTTTAGGGTTTACAATAAATTTAGGTTAAAACTAATTCCTTTCTGTTCTTTGTTCCAGGATCTAAATCTAATAAAGCTAACCCATAAATACATTTTGTATATTGAACACTTATAGTGCTATTTTTTAGAGGAAAAAAGGCTAACATAAAGGGTGAAAACAATGTGATAAAGACAAAGTAACTTCTAATTTCCAAGATTCTACATGTTTCAGACTAATCAACAACTGAAAGTCTTAAGTTAAAAAAAAAAAAAAGGTAGGGGAGCTAAGCATGTGCCCATGCACCATATGATTTGGGTGCCGGTTTATGTTCTGGCTGCTCCAGTTACCAGTTCTCTGCTAATGGCATGGGAAAGCAGCAGAGGATGCCTCAGATCCTTGGGTCCCTGCACCCCTGTGGGACACAACAGAAGTTCCTGGCTCCTGGGTTTGGATTCACTCAGCTCTGGTCATTGCCACCATTTGGAGAATGAACCAGGGAATGGAAGATCTCTGTCTCTCTTTCTAACTCTGCTTTCCAAATAAAAATGAAGTATTTTTTAAAAAGATAGGGACAAAATTCTGTCAAACAGAAACATTAATATCTTTAAGTTTTATAATAAAAATTACAGTCTGCTCAAATTCATTTATTTCAAGTAGTATGTAAAACAAAATTAGGGACCAAAAAAGGAACTTTGATTACAGGCCATCCAGTCATTCAACTTCAACTTCCTTACTTTAATTCTTTACCTCCAATTGCCCACATGGCATGTCAACTCAAAGGATTGTACATTGGTCACCATCTTTCTGAAAACTACATCTACCTCTTTATTACCATTTTTAATGAAAGTTTTGTTCAGAATTATCAATCTGGAAAAACAGATCTATTATCATACACCTATCGTAAGTTTAGAAAAAGGATTTAAGAATAAATAGCCAGAAAATGGAGATAGGTATTCTACCTGGTGGTTAAGACACCATTGAAATCCTTGTATTTTCCATGGGAGTCCCTTGGTTGACGCATGGGTCTGTCTCCTGACTCCAGCTTCCTGCTACTGTGGGTCCTGACTAGGGCCGGTTGTGACTGCTCAGCTAACCGGAGTTCCTGCAGCCCACAGACTGGGACCCGCACAGAGTCTCTGGCTCTTGGCCTCAGCCTGTCACAGCTCTGGGTCCATGATAGGTATCTGGAAAATGAACCCACAAACTGGGAAACCAGAAAACAACTGTTAAGCCTGTATTTAGAATCAATTATTTTCTTAAGAAACTAAGGAAAAAACAATTCAATTTCTTTGAAAAAGATCAGTAATGGAGAAAAAAAAGGCAAGTTTTGTATTTACATGTATGAAAAGCAGAAAGACACCTAACACATGCACATATTTCTCCTCCAACAGTTCACCCCCCCAAGTGCCTGCTGTAGGCCTGGGACTATGCTGGAGTGAAGTCAGGAGTTGAGAATTTAATCTAGCTGCCCCCCAGTGTTCACCAGCAGGAAGCTAGAACTAGGGACACACTCAGATCCTGAATTCTGGCACTCTGGTATGAAATGCAGGAATTTCAAGTTGCATCTCACCTGTTGCACACACCAAATGCCTGCCCTGGTAAGTTCTATAAAGCCGGAGAGTGACACACTAAAAAAACTGATTAATATTCAAAGATAACATACACAGATTAAAAATGCTTGTGATCCGTTTCAGAAAAACAGACTGGAATACCTGGGGCACAATTCAAACTAACTTGATCACAAATTCAGAATGACTTTAACTGAGAGACACATACATGGGAGTTTCCCTAATAACATTTTGGAGTAACTTAAATAATTTGATGGGACAAAATAATTGTGTGTGCAATACATCACTCTGAACACATACAATCAGGGCTGTTGAAAGAAAATGGTGAGTTGATGGTACTGCCCCACACAATCATGTGAAACCGAGATTTCCTGACTCCTTACACAGCAGAGGATGCAAACAGGAATTTGGTCAGCGGCTTTCTTTCATACCATCTGTCTCTCTAATAGCAAGGGCTATTGTCAGAAAAAACATCAAATAAATAAAAGCAGTAAAATCAATGTATAATGCATTTTACACTTACAAAACAACCCAAGATCAATTTAAGAATCTTATCAATAGTTCAGAAAATGCAAGCCATCTGGACATTAGGATAGTGGCCAACATGTGTTTTTGGTGTAACCAGCAGTGGTGCGAGAGAGAGGAAGAATACATATATTCTGGTTAAGTTCACTTTTTGAATGAAAATATTACGAATTTTCTTGTTGAACATCATACTGGACAAATCCATAGGGGACAAAAATCAGTTTGACTTACCTGTCTTCAGGAGACACATTGCCTGTGTGCTTCAGTTACCTGCCAACAATTCAAATATCAGCATATCAACAAAGTAAGCTATACCTGACTCTTCTCTAAAGGCTCACTATTTCTTCCACTAGACATGACAAAATCCAGTTAAATTTTAGACTGAACTTTCTGCAATGTGTGTTTTGGTACAGGTTTTCTTTTTAACAGTAGCTTTTCTTTGTTAAAATAATAAACAATTTGAATAAGATGCTAAAATTTCAAATTTATATATTTAAAGAGGTTTCTGAAAATTTTTATATACAATACAAGTTTTCAATATAAAATAAAACATAACACAATTTACTACATCTCAATCTATGGAAATAAATGAACACATTACAAATTAACTTTGTTAATCTTGAATATATTTGAATGCTTGATTTTGTGTATTTGAGTACCACGACCTTAACTTATTTTGTTAAAACCTAAAAAGAATCTGAGAAATTATCAACTCTTTGAAAACTTTGGTTTGTATAATCAAGAGTTAAAGGCCTATGCATCTTATAAAAAGTGGAATATATCAGCATTAATAGGTAAAATATCAAAGTTTAGAATATATGAGAAGTCACAAAACTTACAATTCATTAAACTCTAATGCATGGCAACCTAACAATTCACTGATTATGTAATTAAGGCAAGGAAAGTGTTACTTATTCTGCACCCACTTTCAAAACCGGATTCCCAACTGTATCTAGTACCAGGATCTTCCATGAACTGGTGTACTTTCAGAAAGGAAACACTTTCTTAATGTTTGATTTTCAACTGACTAGACTAGTGAGATACTGTTTCTTCACATTTAAGCTTAAATTATTAGAACATTTATTATCAAATTCCTGAATTTTTGAATCTGCATTCCTTATCTACAAAAAGTGGGAAAAATATTTAACTAGCAGTTTTTGTGAGAATTAAATGATAGGCACATAGCTTTCAAAACTTACAGTTTTACTTATATTTTTATTCGTTAGTATTCTCTAGGCTAGATTTATATACATATATATTCTAACATTTTCTCTAAATTGTATTTCACTCTTTTTTATATATTATGTTTTCAAATGCTACCTCAAAATTTTTGATAACAAACTCCAAGGTGGGGGATAGTTAGCTTTGCTCCAAAGAGTTCAGCGTACAAGCGGGGGAAAAAACATGTAATTAAGTGGAAGAAAATAAATAGAAAACATTTTTTGAAAGAAAGTATTCTAAGAGTTCCACCTAGGAAATAGCGCCTGGAAAGTTATTTTCACAGAGATTTCAAGGGGTGTTTTCAAAAACATATTTTATGGCTATTTCACTATTCCTTATAAATTAAATACCTTTACTTTTTGTCAATCTCATAAAGCTTAGGATTTTAGAAGTCAACTTTTCCAAAGTGATTAAAAAACAAGTACACACTTGTAAAAGAAATTGAAACAGAAGTCATTCACTATTTTTTTGGTGTCAACCTACGCAAATTAGTTTAAAAAGTGTTTCCCAATTTCAGTTTAAGGTATTTGTCATAAGCAGCGTAAAAATGACAACTATTCTAAAAAGATTTATGATAAAAAACTTTTAGAACAGGAAATGAGTATGTAAACTAGTAAAATTAGCCTTTTTGAATTAAAATTAATTTGTGAAACACGGAACTGTAAAGTATCGTACACATCAGAACTCTACTGCTAAAATAACATGACATCATTTTAATCAAGAGAAACGCTGATATCCAAAATAGCAGTTTTTTTTTTTTTACCTTTCCCCAAGGTTTAAAAAATAAATAATACCATCATGACATCACTAGAAAGAAACTGAAGCATACAAGGAATAAACTATAGTTTCTTTTATATCAAAATGTACTCTTGAAAATGTGTTTGGCACAGTGCTAAATTATATATAGTTAATGCTAAGTATTGCAGGATACAATAAAACCCTGGCATTAATTACTTCACCCTCTTATGGGAATGAAAATAAGATACCAGTTATTCAGAAGTCAGCCTATACAAACTGTATAAACAATATTTTATGTTTTGCTTTGAATACCAGTGATATAATAAATTTTACATAAAAGACTGCAAAATAATATAAATGGATTTAAACAGATTTTTACAATAAGAAATTCAAATGGAAACAGACAAGTAACAAAGAGAAGTAAAAAAATTTATTGCAGTATTCGCTCCACCAGATTGCCTGGGGATCCCTTTTCTTGTATTGTTTTCAGGGTGACCTAATACATCAAAATCTACATTTACAAAAACTCCTTCTGCAGATAGGTCATAGATACTGCATGCTTTTTTTTTTCAACAGAATAAATTATATATCCAGGAGATTTCGCCATTTTACAGCCTGGAAAAAAAACAATGCTTCCCTGGAAACTGGGCTAAGCTAAAGAAAGCCATCCGCTGCTAGGTTAAACTCCAAGAACACTTTATTAAGAACATTAACAGACTAATTTCCAACATTCACTTGTTTATTTTTTTAAACAGAAAGTTTTTTTTCCAAGATATAAACAATTTTTGTTAAACTATAATACAGTGGGAGTAAAAATGAACTGAGAATCTGTTTCTGCTGCACAACAGCGAAGGGAGCTCCCACAAAAATGTCTGCCCAACATTTCCTTCTTGGTTCCTGCATCCCAGGTTCCACTCTCTTCAAAAAATCGATTTTTTTTTTTGCCAGAATGTTGATATTTCAAGTTTTTCTGCCATTAAAAAAATTCCTGTAAATTTGGCTGCATGTACAAATTCATTAGCTGGAAGTCCCATCCTTGGCGGCATACAGGGATCGTAAAGTCTGAACAACTTTATTAGTCAGCTTATTAGCACTCGTTAGAGCAATTTTTTTGTAAATAATGTCTGACTCTTTTATAGTGTCTACCCAAGGCACCAGTTTGCGGCCATCACGGCGCTTAGCCTCAGTCCAGGAGCCACTGTAGGAGCCTGCCATCCACTGAACACTGAAGCCATTGCTGGTTTTCTGTACTACTCTTGCAATTTGTGGTCGATCTTTGTACTTTGGACAGCAAATAGCGATGACATCCATGACGTCAACACTTTCATTCATCTGTGCTGCCAACTCCGTAGAGTCTGAATTTCGTTTTGACCTTCTCAATGACTAAAACATTGGGAGGGGGAAAAAAGACCAAGTGTTACACAAAATAATTTTAGTGAAATTATTGTTTTTATTGCTTTTAATCCCTTGACGCCGGGAGCTGGGATTTCCCGGCACACTTCCATTGCCGGCAATGAGACGCACCGTGACCGCCAGCGCCAAGGGGTTAACATATACTTGTAAAACCATATAACTCTTAATTTTGTACCCGTGTCTTTACTCTTAATGATATATAAAATTATATATACATATGAACCATAAAGCTACATAAAACTTAGCAACAATAAAAAGGATAACACACATTAATACAATTCAAAGAAAAATTAATAATCCTTTATGCTGGATAAATCTTATTTCTTTTTTTATTGTCTTTTACGTTAAACTTTCTACAAAAGGATGTATAAATGGTTAGGTAGAGAATCTCTATCTACAAAATTTTTGCTCTTAGAAGTATTACATTACTTGGTGTACATTTAATAGACTGACATATATAAGCACATAAAAATCATTTTACGTAATACGCTGCGAAATACGTTGACTCCTCCTCCGCCTCACCCCTGAAGTGCCTCCTCCTCTATCCTCCCCATCACTTTCATCATCTTCTGTCTCTGCTGCTGTATTATTTTTAGGGCTGCCTCCTCCAAGTAGCGAGGTAATTGCTTTGTTCCGAGCATTTGTACTAGCTGACACCTCCCCTTCTTCCTCTTCTTCATCAGGGTCTAGATGTTCCATGAGAAGTTTGAACTACAAGAAACAAATATCAATTCAGAGTTCTAAGTAAAAAGAAGTCAAGCAAAACTGTCAAATTTGCAAGTGGTTCCTAAGGTAGTAGTTTGGAATGGGTAAAATAGACCTTCATTATTGTCTGAATTGGGGCTGGTAAAGAATTTCTGTAAAAGGTTATGATCATAGGTATTATGGCTTTGCAGTTCATTCAGTTCTAGTCACAAACACATAAATCTGCCACAGCAGTGTGGCACCTATAGACAATACATATAATGTAGACAATACAACGGTCATGGTTGCTGTTAAAAAAAAAAAGGGAATATGCTGGATTTTGCCTAAGTCATGGTTTACTAACTCTTGGGCCAGGTCATTACACAACCAGGTAATAATAATTTCAGATTGTCATCTTTTAATTCTCTATCAAGATAAGATAATCTAAGTAGCAGCAAGTAGTTGTATTTATTATGCCCTCCAAAGACATTACAAAAACATTAATTCTTTATGCAGCAAAAAAAGCATGTAACATATAATTTTGAGTGTATAATTTATTGACATTGTTTATTCCCAATATTGTATAACCATCACCAGTACCCACATTCAGAGCTTGCTCATCACTAAGATACTTTACACTAAGTGAAAGCTAGGAACTGGAAACAATTCAGGTTTCTCATGTGAGTGGCAGGAGTCTAATTACTTGAGCAGTCATTATTGCCTCCAGCAGCCAGGGGCAGGTATTGTATCCAGACACTCCAATACGGGAGGCAGACATAGTAACTAGTATGTCAAATGCCTGCCCTCACATACTTCTTGAGTGTGTTAAGCATATGCTTGTATTATTCGTGTAAGAATAAATGCAACAGTAGTATCTCTCTAAAAAGAAGAGGGATGGCCAAATAGCACAAGAGGACAATTGTTACTATAATGTTTAATTTTTGTTAAAACATTTAGTGGGATGCTTTCTCCTGCTGCTAAAAATTATGATACAGCTGGTGTAATGGTAAGGACAAGCTTACATTTAGCGACTCATTAAAACTAGAGAAATAAATTATCTTGATAGGTCATGAAGTTTACAGAAAAAAGGCATGTCCCTTCCAAAAATGGACTTTTCAAAAACTCCTTAATGAGAAGGTTTTAGTACTCACATCTAGATACTGTTTCACTATACTCCTCTTCACATCTTCAGTAATTTTGGAATTAGCCATATCACTTCGCAAGAAGTCCAATGTTTGTTTGGGATGAAAATGAACTCCTGTTTTTCGGTTTATCGCTTTATCATATACTTTTGCAGATTCAGATGGAGAGTATTTCTGAATTTTACTATTTCGGGAAAACAAAATAGAAATCTTCGTGAACTTTTCAGTACTTACTTTAAAACTAATTCTAGCTAAAGTCTTCTGTTACCAGATTGAGTATGTTTTATCCAAAATGTTTGAGACCAGAGTGTTTTGGATTTTAGACTTTTTTCTGTTTTGGAATATCTGCACATAAACATTGATATATAGTGGGGATAGGACCTCAGTGTCAACAATT
This sequence comes from Ochotona curzoniae, assembly GCF_017591425.1. Lineage (NCBI taxonomy): Eukaryota > Metazoa > Chordata > Mammalia > Lagomorpha > Ochotonidae > Ochotona > Ochotona curzoniae. The sequence continues at coordinate 16,784,867 of NW_024465582.1, read as the reverse complement.
TTTCCCAAACTCAGGCCACATCTCTTTATGGGCAGCAAAGATCCATTTAAGTGAGCCACAGCTTGTTGCCTCCCAGGATACACATTAACAGAAAGCTAGAATTAGGCATTGAGCTAGGTTCGAGTATGTAGGTACTCTCATGTGATATTCAGGTGTTTTACCCACAAGGTCAAATGCCTGATTAGTACCTGCAACCCATCATGAAGTTACGTGCAGAATTTTCTACTTGTGTTGTTATGCTGGTACTCAACAACTTTTGGATTTTGGAGCATTTCAGATTTTGGACTAGGGATGCTCCACCTGTGATTTCACTGATGTTACATATATTTCAAGAAATGAATTTGACCGTTAACAATTACTAAATAGAAATAAAGAAATAAAAATGAAAATAAAAGATACTATTCTCTTAAATACAGGCCAAGCGATGGAAATAGAGAAAAGAAATCTAGAGAAATCCAGTAACAGATAAGCAGCACTGTCTCAATGACACTTTCTCATGCGTGTGACTGTAACAGAACAGCTTTAATACAACTGCAACACTTATCAGATTGGCTTACTGCCATCTACTCCATTGTCCCCTAACTACTTATTCTTAGCAAGCAGCAAGAACGACTCCATAAATTCTGCTTCAGATTAGTAATTTTGCTTATATCATTTCAAACTCTTCAGGAAAGACAGAAATATCTTCCGCCCACTGGATCTTCATTCTCCAAATGGTTGCAATGGCCAGAGCTGAGCCGAAGGAGCCTCTTCCCCAAGAGCTTGGGACATCCTCTGCTGCTTTCCCAGGCCATAAGCAGAAGATGGATGAAAAGTGGAATAGCTGGACACAAAGAGGTGCCCTATGGGATCCTGGTGCTTGGAAGTAAAGGATTAGCCACTTGAGCCATTGTGTCAGCCCCTCTCATGTAGATCTGAATCTCTGTTGATCCTAAAAGAGTAGAAGTACTGGCCACTTTATACACCTTCTGTTCTACTGCAAGAGATGCTGGGAACTTGAGAAATGTCTATTTAAATCACATTCAATGACTTCTTTATACAACATTCTTCCCAGCTGCCTTGGTGCAAAGGAATCACTTCATTACCCGACTCACTATTAATCTTTAACTTTGTGATGGCTAATCCAAGGTTTCAATGAATGCCACAAATGATCAAAATATCACAGGTTATAGGCAGAAAAGAAACAGTTACAGTGACTAGATGCTGGTAAAGGTATAAAGTATTTACAATGATGACTATTTTTTTTCTATATCTTACTTTATTTAAAGCACATTATTGTACTATTTGGATTCTGTCAGAGTCCAGCTTAATTTTTTTTTTTTTTTTTGGTTCTTACTTCATTGTTCTTTAAAAGTCAAATTTGTCATTTACTTTAACATTAGTCCTTTTCAAGGAAATCAACAAAAATAGTTCTTCATTTTGTAGTGCATTATCTGTTACTAGGTAATGCAGTATGTTTCCCTTTAAGAATAGAATGATTCAATTATGTTACATTATAGAGAATACTATGCAACAATAAAAAGGAAATCAACCTTTCCTAAAAGGAACATTTCTAATGTTAAAGTAAACACAGAATCAAAACTGATGTCATATTTATTTATTATCTGAACAGGGCAAAATTCCCCCTCCCCTCATTGCTTACCTATCAGAAAATCCACAGAGATTCTTCAAATGTTGCTTTAACATTAGAAGCAATAAAATACCCTGGGAGACATTTGCAAACTCAATTAAAGGAGCTGAATTTTCTGGTAAACATTTCATCACTGAATTTATATCATCTTCTGAATCTGAATCTGAATCCGAATCTACACGCTTTCGTGACTTCCGAGGCCTGGAAATTTCTTCTTCACTCTCACTTGACTCATTTTCTTTACTGGGTGATGATTTTCTCTCTTTCCTTTTGTCCTTTACCATAGACTAAAAGAAAGAGGAAATGATTTGGTTTGAAAAATGATAAAAACAAAATGGCAGTAAAACTTTTTATATGTAACTGGAGATACAACTTCTGGGGTTAAAAATTAATCAAAACAAAATCATATCCTCACCCAGAGCAACTCCCTTGAGAAAATCTTGAAAAACATGGGAGTCATTTAAAAGGGATTTTAAAGGGATTTTTTAATACAGATAATAATGAAATATTAACTAGGGAAAGTTACTAACTTGGTACATAGGTAAACAACTACAGAAGTAAAAATGATTATAATGAAATTGAGAAAAATACAGTAGGCTTGAACCTCTCCAGTTTCTATTCAATTTTCCATTTCAAGAACTTTTAGTAAGACAATATACACATTTCCTTAAGAATACTTAAATCCTAGTTTTACTGTAGTAGTTTCTTTTTTTTTTTTTGGTACTCTATGAAAATGTTAGGAGAAGGACCACATTAACAAAAAACAATTATGCAAAATGCAATTGTTAAGAAATATAATCCCGGGAAATTATTAGCTTGTCAAATTTAATGTGAATATAACACTTGGGATTTAAATGCAGGCTGTTTTAGTGATTCTACTTTGGAACCTGAGATTGGAGAGCTTGCTTGAGGCCAGTTCTTTGGTTGTCTTGTTTACTCTTTGAGAGGCTTTGGGATACTGCTGTAGTTTCAATCCTTAGGCATCCTAAAGAATTCCCCTAATTAATAGGCTGAGATTTGAGCACAACAATTTTGTAGGGTGAAATTTACTGGTATCATTAAGAACATGGAAATACTCCAACCAATTTATGAATAATTTTTGTAGTGCTTACTATGTGCCTAACATTACATTGGGTGTTTTCACAATTAAATCAATTTTATTATTTTCTACATCATGGCAGAACATAGCTTTTTTTTCCCTTTAAAAAAAAAAAAACCCAGAAATTTAGTAGAGTTTAGGTACATGATATACCAACTCCATCTTGATGCTGCTGTGGAGAGAGCAATGATGCTATAAATTTTGCTTTGTTCTAAGCTGTCTATCAATATAGATCCTGATGTGCACTGCTGTGATCCACAGCATTGCAACATTTACGGAATAGCAATGTGCTATAAATGGGGCTTAAACAGATATATGAATGGGCAGGAAGCAAAGATTAGTGCTTAGAGTGAGAGAAAACAAAGGAGTGAGATGACTTAATGATAGAACAATTTATGTATGTATGGACAGTAGACCTAAACGATCTACTCATGAAATCGCTTTAGCTCTTTCTGAATAAAAATGAAATGGTGACCCACTTCCTCTCCCAACTAAGTGAAACTTAGAAGGATTATATATACCTGTGAACATGAAAAGAATGGGAAACAAAAGAGTGAAAATAGCATCCCTGTACTTTTACAGACGTATTAAGAATAGTAATGTGTGTAACTTACCTCCTTGAATGACTGCAGTAGGTTACTACCAGAAACTGAGAGTGTAATGTCTATATGATGCATTATAAACAACGGCTCTTCCTGTGTCTGGTATGGAAAACAGGCTAGATTGTCTGCTATATACAAGAGCATAGTCACTTCTGTTTTCTGTAAATTAAAAAAAAAAGGCACAAATATTTAGCGGATACTTTAGAAACCCATCCAAAAAACTGTTTTTGAAAAAATACTACAGGGCACTTTCACCTCAGTTAATGAGACAGAGAGAAAAAAAGAGAGAGAGAGAAAGGCAGAGGAGACACACACACAAAGAGGGATAGGACTGAGTGTAGGGCTGGGAGCAAGGAGAAGGGAGAGAAAATGAGATTTTTTTAAAAAAAGGAGGCAGGAGATCAGAAATAGATTCTACAAAATAGTCTCATAACCATTTTAGGAGAGATTTTGTAGTGAGTTACACCATGCTACCTCAAGAGGGATGAGGTGAAATTTTTAGTGCACCAAAGCAAAATTCAATGACATTTTCTTAAGGAGTATATGGAATCTTTATAAATCCATACCATATCAGAAAGTATACAAATGAGTTCATAATTGCTATTGTGTTTTGAAGAGTTTAATCCATATGGAAGATCAGTTACACACAGTTACTATTCTGCCCTCTAAAACATGTGGCAATTGTAGTACTCTAGGTGGGTTGGAAAAAAAAAAACCTCCCAAATTCCCATAACCATATATTTGTCAGTTTCTTCTATATGTCTAATTGAGAACACCAGCGTTTTTCTGACAATCTTGTCAGCTTTATACTCCAAAAACTCTGAGGTAGGCAAAATGTAAGCAAAAAAATCAAGTTTAACACTGTTTACATTCAAACAAAGTAACTCTAACCCAGGACTTTCCAGATTTTAAATATAGAATGCAAACAGAAAGGCATTATTACTCAAATTCTTGGGGCAGGCATTTGGCGCAGCATTTAAATTGCTGCTAGAGACACCTGCGTCTCACAGCAGAGCGCTTGGTTTGATTCTTGCTCCTCTACTGCTGATCCAGCTTCCTGCTAATGTGCACCCTTGGAGACGGCAGGTGAGGATTAATGCATCAGGGTCCCTGCCAGCTACATGGGAGACTAGGAGTTCCAGGGTCCTGGCTTTGGCCTGACTCAGCCCTGGCTGTTACAGAAATATCAGTGTGAACAACTAAATAAAAAATCTTTGTGAAATAAAAGCTGCATGAAAACAAACAAAATCAAATTTATAGCTTTATAGCTCAAGAAAAGATAAAAGTAAAAAAAAGTAAAAACCAAACAAATGTCCCCCTGCCATCTACCACCTCGCCATTCGGACAACATAAAATCTAACACCAACAGTAGCAGCAACAAAAATTTCATAGGTGAGATGGTATAAACTTGCTATCAATATTCAGAAGAGACTCTCACTTTTTCATTTTAAAATATGTATTAGTACATACATTTATGGTTGAGGAAATGTAGACATAGAACCTACCTTATCAGTTTTAACACTGCAATTTCTACATGTGTATACATTTCCTACTTAACACTTTATTAAACCTTCTCAAAACTCCCTGAAATTCTTCAACTGTGGTTCCTCCCATTCAAAATCAAACTTCTTTCTAAAGAAATATGCTGCTCCCTTCAAATATATCTTCTCTGTCATTTCAGAAAATCTGCTTTTGCCCCTCACAGCTTCACTATTTCTGTCTGCCAAGTCTGTTAACCACCATGCCTTGGTTTTCACTTGGTATTCTCCTTGACTTCTCAGTGGAATCTAACTTTTGTTTTATTCCTGAAATTTTGTTTTTCCTTAGTTTTCTCTTCTATGTCCTTCTCAATCGAACTCTTCTTCAAACTGCCTTCAGCAAGAGTCCTGTTATTTTCTGAGGTATCCATGATAAATGTATTCCAGTTGTCCTTAGATTTTTTTTTTTTTTAAGATTTAATCATGTATTTGAAAAGGAGAGTGACATAGACAGATATCCTCTACCTGCTAGAGCAGCTGAGGCTCAAACCAGAACTCTGATACAGGATGGTGGCTTAGCCTGCTGTGTCATAATGCTGATCCATTCCCTATTTTTATCACAGACACATATATCTTACTTCTGCTATAAAACATTAATGTCTTTTTCTGCTATTTATTCTGCTATGGTCTTGATCCCTAAAACCTTTGCTGTAATGTTCCTAATCCGTTCTTTAGGACTTGTCTACATTATTTTATTAAAATATTTTATTAAAATGGTTTATATTGCTCTTCATGAAACACACATATAAAATATGTAATTATATATGTATATACACACATACATATAATTCCTCCATATGATTTTTCTATTTCCCACAGATTGTTTACACTGTATCTTTTTTAAAAAATTAATTTTTATTGGAAAAGTCAGATATACAGAGAGGAGAGACAGAGGAAGATCCTCCATTTACTGATTCACTCCACAAGCAGCCACAACGGCTGGAGCTGAGCGGATCTGAAGTGGAGCCAGGAATTTATCTATGGGTCTCCCACAGGGGTGCAGAGTCCCAAGGCTTTAAGCCATCACACTGCTTTCCCAGGTCAGAGCAGGGAGCTGGATGGGAAGCGGGGCTGCGGGGATTAGAACCAGTGCCCACATGGGATCCCAGCAGGTGCAAGGCAAGGCACTTCAGCTGCTAGGCCACAGAGCTGGCCCTACACTGCATCTTTACTTATATTTTCATACATGTCTGTAATATCCTTCTTTCATGATTTACAGAACAGATCCATGTAATCTAATCCCTCTAGATCTTCAGTCATTTATCCCTCTACTGACATCTTTTGTTGGAGATAGTCAGAATAAAGCACTGCAATATGAGAGCTGACATTTTTAGTACAGCATTTACATGCTGAGATGGCAAGATTTTTCAACTGATGACACAGAACGGGTAGTGATGCCACACAGGAATGAAACTCAAGACAGACCCCATGGAAACAATGTCATCAGTATGAACCAATGTCACTTAAGATATGCAGATGTCAACCACTATTTATTTGCTCTATTTTGTGTGTTATTCCATAGAGCAAAGCACTCTGAGGGTAAGAAAACGACATCATACCGTGTTGTACTCTCAGTACAATGTCCTGTATATTATGAAACCTTTTGATAATAATGATGATGATGGTTATGACAAATTAATTATATTCTAGGCATTTCTGAAGTAAATCTCTGTAATATTTATTTACTACATTATACATCCAAGAACTTCATGGAACACTTTAGAAAGAGTTCTAATTAGGTACCCAAATTCTGCTAATAATAATTTTGTTTTACTGAAAAAATTTGATATCAAGGTAGCAAGTTACTGAAATAAGAAAGTATCTTTTGTTCTCTTTAAAGCAGCTATACGCATGTGCTCACTTGTTACTTTGATGTGGGTAGATAGTACATCTGCTTTTCCTATTTAATCCTCTAACCTCAGGGCAATGGCTTATATGGTGAAAATGAAGTATTATATTAAAAGATAAAGAAAGAATAGTCCTTTTCCTTGCTTACCATTCCGGCTAGCCAAAAGTATCAAAAATGGAACTACACAAAAGTGACTCAGAGAGTTAAATTGAACACAAAGAATCCCATCAATAAAAACAGTAAAAACTTGGAACAGTTACTCTCAGGCAATATTTGGGTTCTACAGAAATGAGGCAAATCCATCTGACTTATTTATTTCTTTTTCTAAGTAATGTATTCAAAAAATGACGGAATAGTGATATACCATATCTGAAGATATGCTGTGACAGAATCTATTATCAAAGCCTATAAAGAATTCATTATAAACAACTACATGCTTATTCCTCATATTTATTCTCACATAAAAATTTCCCCTCCAGTTCTGACTGTATACTTTGAAAATAACTTTAACATTTAATACGGTAACTGTCAATACACACAAAATGTGCAGAACATTTAGTTCCTTTAAAGTAGTAATTTTTTATGCTTACTGCTGTGTCATCAAAGAGGTTGAGTAAAGAAATAAGAAAAGCTCGTCTGTGTTGGCGGTTTCCTCGGATCATGGAGTAAAGGTGTGAGCACAAAGCGCTGGAGGACTCATCTTGTCTGAAACCCCTCACAGGATCTTTTAGGCACGTGTTGATTGCTTGTTGCACCTGATAAGACATCTTCATACCAGCCACTGCTTTCATCTGAAATCAATAAAAGCTTCATTTTTGTCAGGAAAACTAAGCAAGTTAAAAAAATATATTCTGAACATTACATTCTGAGCTACCTCATTTTTTAGTTTTCTTATTTAAAATACTGAAATAGCAAAATGAAGTGCCGGAAGGAACATTAGTGATCATCTCCTGCAACTACTTCATTTAATGAGAAAACGGAAGCCTGTAAGAGTTGTCACTGCTAAGATCACACACATATGGCGGAGAGCCTAAGCTCGGTATTTTTTCATTTAGTAATGCTTACAGACTGTCATCCTAGACCAGTCACAGATATTTCTAAAACAGAGCAAAGACCATAGAGGATATACTCTTTGCATACATTACTCAAAAGCACTTTAATTATGAATGGGTGAGGAATATTTACCAAAGAAATGGTTTAGTTAAGAAAGACACCTAAATTTAGGTTCTAAAATTTAAAAATACGTACATGAATGAATCCAGCATATTTTTTGTCTATTTCCACAAGCTGCTGATCAGCCTTGTTCCGCATAGCAGGTTCTGGATCTGTTCCCATAGCAATTAAATATGGGACACACTGGAAATGAAAACAAAGGGTTTATAAGACATTACAGTAGTAAAATTGTGTATCTCAACATATGTGAAAACTTGTGTATCTGGGATATATGAATTTAACTGTATATAAATAACTGTATTTAACTGTATAACTTCCTATTATAACTATATTGTTATATTTAAAAAATGATCTCTAGTTCAAAATAAGAAAGTATCAGCAAAAATATTGGTGTGGCATTTGAACAACCTCACAGTAAATTTAAATTTTTCACATATAAATTGCTTACACACTAAGAATATACGTCTAAGTTTATTCCTCAAATTAGAATCTCGTGTTTCTAGCTTTAATACAATAAATAAGTATTTATTTTCTATATTTAAAACTAGGAAAACATAATTTTACCAGCACCCATATGGGATTCTGGTGAGTAGAAGGCAAGGATTTAGTCACTAGGCTATTGTGCCAGGCCCCTCTTTATTGTTCATTAAAAAAAAAAAGATTTATTTTATTAAAACGGCAAGCATACAGAAAGGAGAGATAGAGATTTTGCATCTGCTGGTTCACTTCCCAAGTGGTGGCAGTGGCTAGAGCCAAGTTGATATAAAGCAAGGAAGTAAGTGCAAGGCAATGACTTGGCTATCATGCCAGGCCCCTTTCTTACTTTTTAAAAATCATTTTTATTTACTTATTTTTATATATATATCTGAAAGGCAGTTACAGAGAACAGGAGAGAGACAGATCTTCCCTCTGCTGGTTCTCTCCCCACAATAGCCAGGGTCGGCCTGATCAGAACCCAGGAGCCAGCAGCCTTTTTGGGTCTCCAACATGGCTGCGGAGGCCCAAGGAGTTCAGTTATCCTCTTCTGCTTTCCCAGGCCTTTGCAGGGAGCTGGATCAGAAGTGGAACAGCCAGGACATGAACTGGCTCCATATGGGATGATGCCACCACAGGCAGTTTCACCTTATTATGCCATTGCACTGGTCTCTCATTGTTCTTCTAAAGTCAAGGAGTTAAGTGGATCTGAATCAAATAGCAGTGAGAAAGTCATAAGTACTAACACAAACATTAAGTATAGATGTAAATGTGTCACTAATCGAAAAGGATTATGAGATTAAATGTTGGATTGGGAAATAAAAAATGTATATCCTACCTGGCAAAATTTCAAAATGGACTTTGTATTAGATAATGTATCAATGCTAAATTTCAATACGTTATTGAGCCATTATTACATCATGTTTATTAAAGAATGTCTTTATCCTTAGAAAATATATGCTACAGTGTTTACAGATAAAGATCCATAATATCTGGAAGTTATTATGAAATAATTCAGAAAAAATATGTAAAGATATAAAAAATGGTTAATATAGGTACAAAATATAAAGTAATTAATTCACAGACCTTGTGTGCCATTTCTTTGTATCCAGCAAATTTTTAAAAAAGTAAATATAAGACCAAGAACCCAGTAAAGCAGTCTATTTTTAAAAAGTGCCTCCACACTGTAAAAGCAGTTTTAATGATAACCCTAAGTCACAAGAACTGACTAAATACTTAACATGCTTTTTCTCTTGATACAACAAAGAATGCAGCATCTTTAAATATAGCATATTTTAGAGAAAGTTCTTAGAAAAAGTCAAGATGAGATCTTTTTTTGTTTCCAATTGGTTTCATTACAGCTGTGTATATAAATTAGAGTATATATTTATTCATCAGTGTTCTGTCCTGTCTTTCTTACTTTAAAAGAAAAAAGTAAGGACTCTATTCTCCATTACCCAAACCAATCCCTCAGAGACAACCAGGTTACTGTGCGGGCTCAGCCCTGGGAAGGTTAATAAGCATGAGCTTTATAGATTAACAGACCTGTTAAATCGCTGCACCTTTATCAAGAAGTTGGAAACAGCTGCAACTTGAACCCTGGCATGCCATAATGATAAGTGGGCATCTGAAGTAGTGTCTTAAATGCTAGATAAAATGCCTGCCCCACTTACATGTTTTTATTACATTATTCTGTTCTCCTATCAATGCTTTGAAATATTGACTGGCTGATGTTATTTCTTATGTAAGCATGAAAAATGGAGTTTACAGTATACAATTCACTTTTCTGTGAATTAAAATTTTACCTTGATCAACAGATTATGGCCTTAAATCAGTTAACTCTTGACCTTATATACCACTAGTTGATAGGAGTAAGGGTTGATACTGGTTAAAATGAATCTGTCATTTCTGCTTTGGAAATTTATCCGAATACTTGATCTATAATAGACATTGGAATGAATACACAGGTATGGATTTTTTTTTAGTAGTAGAATATAGGAATCCCTTAGCACAAGTAAGAGTAAAGATTTAGAGAAATAAAGAAAATACTTACTCTCTAAGTAACATCATAAAATGACACTTTGGCTATTTGAGTTAAGTGCTGCTGTTACAAAATATGCTTACCTGAACTGGATGAATAAGACCTTGGTTTAGAGTCAAGGCAATGACATTCAGGGCAAAATGGCGTACACTGGACTGGGTGTGAAAAAAGGCCTCAAGCACCTGTTTGAGGTAAAGCTGCATGATGGAACTACTCATCCCTGAGGAAACATCACCCATTTCTTTTAAGTCTTCCTGTTTTGCAACTTTTTTCCCTACAAAAATAAACATAGAAACATATACCATATATACATATTAAAAGTATGTATGCAAACTACATACTTCCCAAATACCAACAAAATATCACAAAATATTACAGCTAGTGTTCTCCCTCAATTTTTAATTTTTTTCAAAATTTATTTGAAAGTTGTGGGTAGAGGACAGTGAGGAGAGAGATTATCTTTTCTCTGTTGGTTCACTCTCCAAGTGCCCCAGAAGCTGGGGCTGGGTCAGTTGGAAGCTAGGAGCCATGAATTTAATCCAGGTGCTCCTCTTCAACTGCTGCTGTGCAGGGTATGCATCAGCCAGAAGGCTAAACTGGAAAGGGGGTATCCTAAGTGAAGCCATAACCACTATGGCAAACACTTGCCCTCTATCTGGTGTCTATGTCAGGAGGCCCCTTTGAGATGACTCTTCTTTCAAAAAGTTAATGCTTACACACATATATGTAACTGAATTCTTCATCTCATCATTTAAGGAAATTTAGATAGCTGGATTAAAGCAAATGAGTCACAGAGGATCATACTGTATCATATTTTCACTTTCCACTTACAGTCTCTATCTGCCTGCTGCATTCGTGTGTCCTCTTCCTGTAGATAGGTCTGGAGGTTTTTTAACACTTGAATTTTTAAGTTTACTGAGGAGTTTTTATCAGACAAAATATTATTATACAGATTCTTCACTTCTTGTTCAAACATTAGACTTGGATGCTGAATAAAGGCAAATCCTAAAAAGAGGAAAAACTTCATATATTTATATTAAAATTTAACATAACATTTAATGAAAATGTTGATAAATTATATAAACAGCTCCTTATTTCAAAAAATGAAAACTTAAAAAATGACTGGAAGAATATGCTGGTGGCCTTACCTAGAGCAGTATAAGAGCAGGCACTTCTTTCCCAATGAATTAAAAACAAGAAATTGCATTTCAAAGGAGAATTTCACACAGAGGAAACCTTGAGGGAGCAGGGCCTAGTGGCTAGGGGAGTGGATTAGGAGTCAGGAGTCTTGGGTTCTATTCCTGGCTCCACCACTGACTTGTAGTGTAACCTTGGGAGAGTCACATAATCTCTCTGTGCCTCAATTCTCCATCTGTAAAATGGGGACAATAACACTTACCACCCACCTACCTCAAAGGGATGTTTACAGGATTTAAGATATTAATGGCTGCAAACACTTTTCAGATTTCTCAGAAGATACTACATTGACAGTAATTACTAAAAATGTAAACATGTCCATTTTATGAAACAGATGAAAAGAAACTAGAAATTAAAAATATCTTCCTTTTTCTTCTATATAGCCTTACAATTTATGAGGCGATAATGCTTAATTCTATAACCACTAATCATAAAGTATTATTATCTATGTTCATTTATTTATACGTATGAAATTGTTACAAAAGTAATGAATGCTAGTAATGATATTTTTAATATCAAACAACAAACTAACAGCATAGAGTGATCAAATAACTAGCCCAAGGTCACACAAAATAACGATGGCCCAGGCAAGATAGCTTTTAAAAACGTTCTGGAGGCACTATTTTCTGAGAAATGCTGTTTCTTTAGATAAAGCTTCATCTATTATTTATTCTGAGTTAGCTCATTAATTTTGCCATTTGATATATATAATCAGATTTAATACCTTAGGTTTATATACATTGGCTTGAAGTTACTACTATTGTACTACTACAACTTTCTAGTAAGCAATGTCTGAATTCTTACCATGTTCTCTAGGCAGTTTTCTGGAAGGTTTGGAGGAGAAATACAGTAATAAGATTTAAATTTATGTTCAGATACTATAAACATGTTTTAATGAGGGAATACTACAGTATCTTTTACTACTAATCATTGCTTAAAAGAATACAAGATTAGTTAAATTATAAGTCTTGGGGCGGGACGTGTTAGCCTAGTGGTTAGGGTCCTGTCTTTCACATGCCAGTATCCCACATGGATACTGGTTCTAATCCTGGCGGCTGTACTTCCCATCCAGCTCCCTGCTTGTGGCCTGGGAAAGCAGTTGAGAACGGCCCAAAACCTTGGGATCCTGCACTTGTATGGGAGACCTGGAAGAGCTCCTGGCAGGCGCAGCTCCAACTGTCGTGGCCACTTAGGCAGTGAATAATCAGATGGAATATCTTTTTCTCTGTCTCTCCTTCTCTCAGTATATCTGACTTTCTAATAAAAATAAATAAATCTTTAAAAAATTATAAGTCTTGAAAATGTTTCCAAAATCAAATTTAATTAAGTTATTGAACTTATACTGTAGTATTACATGTATCTGAACAAAAAAAAAAAATCTAAAAGCTGGCTAGATTACTCCTCTTGGAATTAAAAAAAAAAAGTTCATTCATTTAGATACTTAGAGGCTATCCTCTTTCCATTTTCTAATTCTTTTTCAGACAGTCCATACAGGTCTGCCTGTAAAACATTTTTTTATATTCTATCAATGCTCCTGGAGAAATAACAAGTATGCATCTAAACTGTCCTCTTGATTTGGTAAGCATGTAAAGAAATTCTTGTTTAGATTGTCCATTGTTTTAACTTGAAATGGCATGTAATGACTAAGCTTTGCAATGAAAATGTAAAATTCTTCTACATCATTTTCCTATATCAAAGTGCTCTAAAAAGATGCCCTATGAAGTAGGGGTAGCAGAGAGTATTATCTCTGCTAAAGAAGAACTGATGAACAGAGAAATTAAGTGGCTTGCTCAAGGTGACCCACAGTTATTGGCTGAGCCAAGAATGGAATCTAGGTGATTTAACACCTCAAACCTCCATTCTATTGTCAAGAGAAACATATTTAAATACATTAACATTTTATACTAACAATATTTAAAAATTTGTTCCAATCCTTAAAGAAATTTAAGCTTAACTTACCTAGACCAATGATGGCTTTTGTTTGCACTTCTTCATCTGAATGTTTTGTAAAATACATTAATAACTCAAGTACTTTATCTTTTATGTTAACCTAAGAAGGGAAAAATTGCTTTGATATATTTCAGAATGATTCACATCAATTTTCAATTATAAAGGAAAAAACAGTATCTTAAACAGAATGAGAATTCCTAGATGTGAACTTTACTAAAAAATAAATTACCAAGTCCATTTACCTTAGAATAGTGGCATTCAAATTATCACTATGTGGCAAAATTTGTGCCACAATGTAAATTAATGTGTCACTCCCTTCCCTGAGAAACCAAAAATCATGTCAGTTGTTTTCCCTAAGCAGTACGTGTGTACTGTTACAAAGCTGATGGAAGTGATGATAAGTTCACATCTTGTCACACACCAGTAACAAACGGTACAAGTTCAAGAACCACACTTTGAATAGCAACGTTTGCAAAAATTCTTAGTAAAGCAGACTACACAAAAATGCTGCATCCATTCTGGGTCACTACATTGATTCTCACATCATTGGAGCCACTCAGTTCTATCTTACAGCATACTAAGTAAAATTACAATCTTTACCTTACTGTTGCCCTTAAAATCCTCCAAATCAAAATCAAAATGCCGACATAAAGCTCCAACAGTGAAAAGAGATCTCAGAAGTGCTGGTTTATTTGTTAAAAGTGATGTATTATTTGGGTCTTCTTGATGCTGACTTTTTAATTTTGAAATGGCACCTAAAGAAGATAAAGTCATATTTATTTTTAATAAGCCCCTTAGCCTTTATGGGTTGAAGTACTTAACAATAATAAATTATAACCAGTTTTTCCTTGAGTGTTTTGCCTAAGTATTAGATATATCTAGCATTATGAGAGCATTCCTTAGAGCAACTAACATAATAAAAATTTTTTAAATTTTATCTTAGAGATACCTATGACGAGATAAATTTCCAAAGTAATGATCATGTGATCTTTAAAGGGATACAAGACATATCTGATACTGCTTCTAACAGTGGACCATGGAGGACAATCACACTCTTTATTACTATCTGGATGTTATATTTTATTATATGTGTTAAAAATAAACTGGACACTCTGTAGAACTTAGTAAAGAAATTTTGAACTCTGGGCAATGAACTTACCATAGTATCTATTGAAGCAGGCCCACACAAATTTAAAATTTTGAGTCACTTTATTTACAACAGCCCCAAGACAGCTCACACAATGCTGCACTACCTAAAAGATACAGAATATGTTATAATTTGACAAAAGTTAAAAATGAACTTGCCAAATTTTAAATTTTAATATTTACTTAAAAACATAAAGACAGTGGAACTTAATTCTGACATACAGGATTTTAAAAGTTATTGCAAATTACATATTAATCAGCACAGACACGTCAACTAAATGCTTACAGTCATGCCGTATTTGATGATTAGTTTCATCAGATCTTCTTCAATAGTGGCAAGGAAAGTTTCACTTGGATGTTCCATTAGTGGCACAACTAGTTCTAGGATTTTTGCAACATTGCAGATAACCATGAAATCATTTTGTGTCTAGAAGGACAAAATTAATGCTTTATGAATATCTCAAAAAGAACTATAAATGTAAAACTTTACTTGTGGGCAGGGGAGGGACATATTTTTAAGTCTCTGTTTTAAAACAAGGGCCAGCTTGTACACAGCAGGTCAAGCTGCACTTGCGTTACAGGCATCCCATCATGGAGAGCTGCTTCCAGTTCAGGCTGCTCTAATTCTGTTTAACTTCTTGATGATTCCCCAAAGCAGCAGATTGCCACTCACAGCTATTTACAGAATGAATTAGTTGACAGAATCTCTGTGTCTGTCCCCCTTTCAAACACATTAATAAATCTTAAAAAACTAAATTATATATATACACATATATATATACATGTCATATAAATCTGATGTAAAAAGTTAGAAAAATACTTTTCAAGATATGGAAGAGCACTAGATAGTGCATCAGGTATCTCGATTTCAATTCTGCCACTAACTTTGTCATGTGCTATCCTAAAGTTATTTTTTTTCCCTAAAATGCAATGTAAGTCACTTCTATTTTAAATAAACAATCTCTTTCTTTCTCTCTCTCTCTCTCTTTCTTTCTTTCTTTGAAAGGTAGATTGACAGAGGGAAGGGGAGATAGGGAGAGAGACCTCTTCACTCCCTAAATGGCCACAACAACTGGAGCTAGCTGATTTGAAGCTGGGAGCCAGCAGCATCTCCTGAGTCTGAGGGGGTATAGGACCCAAGGCCATCCTCTGTTGTTTTCCCAGGGTATAGGCAGGGAACCAGACTGTAAGTAGAGCAGCTGGATAACAAACTGTGTCTCATATGGGATGCCAGTGCTAGGAGGCAGATTATTAGCCTATTGAGCCGCAGAGCTGAACCCAATATAATTCAATTCTAAATAAAAATTTTAATACCTACCACGAATTTTATAACTGGCACATGGGTTACAGGTGGTAGGCAGATGGGTTACAGGTGGTAGGTAGGTCAACCTACTGACAACACTGACCATTTAATGTATTTCTCATCTACTGCTACTCTCCTCAATTTTTAACTTAAATTTTCAATCTTAGAATTTGTAATTATTTTTTCATTGAATTTTTAAAGTCAATTTATTTGATAAGCAAAGAAACACAGAGAGAGAGAGATAGATAGCAAGAGAGAGAGAGAGTTTCCATTTGCTGTTTTGTTTTTGTTCTTTCTAGTTTTATTTTGAATGAGTTACAGAGAAGGAGGGAGAGATCTGTCTGCTGATTTACTCCCTAGATGGCCACAATGGACAGCACTCGGCAAGGCTGAAGCCAGGAGCCAGAGATTTTCATCTGGGTCTTCGACGTGGTGACAGGGTTATATTCCAATGTTTTCCCTAGGCCATTAGCAGGAAGTTGGACAATAATGAAGCAACTAGTACAAAAATTGGCACCCATATGGAATACTGGTGTTGTAAATAGCTGCTGTACCAATATGTCCCTAGGCTGGCCCCCTTACCTGTAGATTTATTACCCAAAATGTACATTATGGCAGAGACTAGGCTGAGATTGATGCTAGGCACTCAAAATGATAACACTCACGTAGGTTGCAGGAATCCAGTTATGTGGGATATTAATGCTGATTTCCAAGGTCTGCATTAGTAACAAGCTGGAATTCGAAGCTACAGCCAGATTCTATGCAATGTACTCTGAGATGGATGCTGGTACTGGCAAGTGTTTAGAGTACTTTCAAATCTCATATTACTTAAATGCCATTAATGTATTATTAATAATTTGAGGGGTAGAGATGGGACACACATACATAAACTCCCATCTGTTGTTTTTATTTCCAAAATTCTTGCAATGGCCCCTATCTGAGGTGAAACCCAGCAGCCAGAAATTCAACCAAGGTTTCCCACATAGCCGACAGGAAGCAAACCACTGGAGCCATCACTGCTGCCTCCCAGGGTCTGCATCAGCAGGAACCAGAATTAAAACCAGAGCTGAATTTAAGCATTCTAACATGGGACACTGGTGTCTAAATACTCGGGCCAAATACCCACTCTGCTGTATTATTTCACAGAAAATGTTTACCTTTCACATTTTGTTTTATACAAACAAAGATATGCTAAGGTTAACTTAAAGTTATAGCTTAACATCTTTGGTATGATACTATATTTTCCACACATTCATTTTACTATTTTATCGGAAAAACATACTTTTAATATGAAAGATAGCAAATCAATAAAAGCAGGAACTTTGCTTCTTTCATCTTTGAAATAAATCTTAACAATTGCAGCATTATTAACCATTTACTGAGGGTTTAGCTAAAGGAACTTAGATAGATGGAGTCAACCTTATTTATGATACATCTGATAACTGATGTTTGTAGATAACTTGCTACATTATATTAGAGACCATGCATCTGAATAAGTGATACAGTTGATTTGTCAGAATGTGAAACACACTTACTCCTAAACTGAAAATCTTATATGTTTCATATAGGAGAAAAGAAAAAGACAGCTCTATACTTACACTACATTTAGTGGTAAGGTATGGTTGCATAGTCATAGCATGTTTAACCATGAGTTGGGGTCTTATTTTGCTGAATAAGAACAAAGTGGTTATGCAAGCTACCAATCTTCCAGAATTCACACCTTTATTGTCAGAGTCTGCAAAAACAGAGAAAGAAGAAACGGAAATATAACAATGATATAGACTATTATTGAAATTACTTAATATTACCCTCTGCAAAAATTCAGAGTAGGTCTCAAAGTAATGGATTGGCATTTCTTATGATATTGGTATCACTCCCTCCTCCATTTTCTTCTATTTTATTCCATTTTGCTTTATTTATCTATTTTTCAAAGATTTATTTTTATTGAAAGGTAGATATAGAGAGGAGGAGAGACAGAGGAAAATCTTCCATCTGTTGATTCACTCCCCAAGTGGCCACAACAGCTGGAGCTGAGCCAATCCGAAGCCAGGAACCTGGAGTTTCATCTGGGTCTCCCACATGAGTGCAGGGTCCCAAGACCTTGGGCCGTCCTTGACTGCTTTGCCAGACAATAAGCAGGGAGCTGGATGGGAAGTAAGGCCACTGGGATTAGATCCAGAACCCATATGGGATCCCATTGCACACAAGGTGAGAACTGTAGCCACTAGGCTACTGCACCAAGTCCCTTAATATTACTATTATGGAAACTTCATATGCTACAGATAAAGGACAAAGAGGTAACTGTGCAAAGCAAATTTTCCACTAGGAGCAGTAAGCCTGATGTTAAAAAAAAAAGCCTCAAGAAACAAAAACAAAACAAAACAAAAAAACCAGAAGTTGGAAAGTTTAGGATGGGCTTTTAGAAAACAAAATATTCATCATTAAAAATTGCATGGGAATAAAGACAATTTTAACTGAGGTGATAAAATATTTAAGGTTATTGCAAAAACAGCTTTCACTGTGGGTGAAGAAACTTAAAAGTGATAAATGGAGAAATTAGTCTAATGTTTTCCTAGACAAAATGTTACTTCATTGGACAAATGTTATTGATGAACAATGATTTTCAGGGGTGCTAGAACAAGGATAAACAGGGGTAAGAGAATAAAATAATAAAGAGAGAAAAAGTTAACACAGAAAACGGTAGAGAAAAAAGCATTAAAGAAAGAAACTATAAAAATACTGTTGTTGTTGTTGGCTGTTGTTCCAACTCATACCAGTTGTTGACCTTGTTTCATGGCTTCTCAATTATGGAAATGTATAATGGTGAGTACTGGGGTCTACCACATCTAGATGTGGAGGTATAATGCAACATGCATCCCCGCTTCTGGATGAAAGATGGATTCCCAATGAAACTGTTGCACATGTGTAGACAATGGGATGCTGGACTATCTGACATTGTCTGTACCAGCAATGTTGGGGTATGATTCCTTATGAAGGACTATACCATTGTAGTAAAATGGGGAAAATCTGTTGGGGAGTGGGAGTTTGGGAGGAAATCCCAATCTATACAAAATTGTACCACATAACTCAAAAATTCAATATATATTTATATATTATAAATATATTATCAACAGTTTCCTCAGATACTAGGAATAGTACTTTATTTATATCTTTTTGAGGCTATTCACCCCTACTTCTGGAGAATGACTGAGTCTGACCGTTGCTAATCATTAATGTGAATTAAGAAGCAGGGAATATTGTTAATATTGTGTGCTTTAAGCAATGAGTTAACACTTCTATATTTTTACATATTTGGGAAAATTCACGCATATTACTGATAAGCATTGTGGCAGATGATACACAATGTTAAGTACTCAAAGAAATTGTGATTTTTGTTTCAACATACATCAAGTTCAAGTTTAAAAACTTGGTATAACAATTACAAATAATATTAACAAAGTACCACAAGTCTTAGCAATATTTTTATGATAAGCAATTTTATTTTCAAGGAAAGCTTTATATATATGACTTTATAGATATCATATAGGTTTCTGGTGACTATCATTTGCTAAATAAATATGAGCTCCTAGACTGAATTTTATTCCTATTGAATGTAATATCTACAATTATGTTATTGAAAGATACATAAACAGATGAAAACTATGGTTTTATTATATTGCTCTTGATAATTTTAGTCAGCAATATAATCTTGGATATAATATCAGACAGACAATTACAGAATAAAATACAAAACCAACAGCACTGAAAAGTGAAAGCATTAATTATTAGATAAACAGAGTCACAGGCTGAAAAGAAAAAATGTACCCAAATTATAATAAAACAGTTCAAAAAATTAATGAAAGAACCAGTATACATAAATAAAATGCCTTACCAGCTAGAGATTCTTCATATTTGAGAATGTGCTCAACTAGATTATCAACAAGTTGAGTACAAGCCTTCTTCACAGGTTTATATGAGGAATCCTCTTCAGACTTCAGTAACTACATATGTACGTTAAAAAAAAAATCAATGCAAAATTATTAGTCAGTGAGCAATATTCTAAAAATGTTAAATGTGTTCACCAGTAATGTACTTTGTCAAAAACAATTTAATAATGAAAGTTTAAGTTAATAAAAATTAACATTTGGAAATATAACCAAGGGGTCGGTGCAATGCTTCAATTAGCTAGTCCATCTCCAAGCTCTGGCATTCCATATGGACGCTGGATTATGTCCTGGTCTTTCCACTCCGATCCAGCTCCTGCTTATGGTTTGGGAAATGAGTGGAGGATGGCCAAAATCTTGGAACACTCCACCCATGATGGAGACCTGGAAGAAGCTCCTGGCTTTGGATCAGTTCAGATCTGGCTGTTTTCATATTTTGGAAAGTGAACCAGTGGATTGAAGAACTTTCTGTTTTTCCTTTTTTTATAAATCTGCCTTTCCAAAAAAAAAAAAAAAAGTCTTCACATGACTACATGTGAAATTCTATAAAAATATAATCAAGTAATTAACAAACACTTTCAACTTTATTATGAAGTATTTAAATTGTTGTCTATAGGATCACTGCTACACAGGAAAGGTGACTTTTCCTTCACTCTAATCAAACACAGGATCGCTGAAACTACATGTAAATTCTACCGTAAAATTTCTAAGTGTAAAACCCAATGATGGGGCCTGGCGCGGTGGCGCAGTGGTTAAGGTCCTCGCCTTGCATGCCCAGGATCCCATATGGATGCCTGTTCTAATCCCGGCGGCCCCGCTTCCTTTCCAGCTCCCTGCCTGTGGCCTGGGAAAGCAATTGAGGATGGCCCAAAGCTTTGGGACCCTGCACCCACGTGGGAGACCCAGAAGAGGCTCCTGGCTTTGGGACCGGCATAGCATCAGTCCGTTGCGCTCACTTGGGGAGTGAATCACCGGACGGAAGATCTTCCTCTCTGTCTCTTCCTCTCTGTATATCCACCTTTTCAATAAAAATAAAATAAATCTTAAAAAAAAAAAAACCCAATGATGGGTATCTTATACTTTGCCTAATAAGCAATTATTATTTTTCTAATAACCAATTAGTATCTTTTCACTAATAAACAATGGTAGAAAATGTTATGATAATGAGAAGATGACAGCAATCAGCCTAATTATAGCTAAAACATAAATCTGAAAGCACAGTGCTGTGTACATATATAGATTTTGCATTCTTTGATTCAGTTCCCAAAATGCCTGGAACGGTCAGGCCAGGTTGAAGTCAGGAGGCAGGAACTCTGTTCAGGTCTCCCACATGGGTAGCAGGTGCTCATGTATTTGGGCATCATCCAGTCTTCCAGACCCATTAGAAGGAAGCTGGATCCAAGCTCAGTGTACCCAGAACTCAAATCTAAACTCTGATACGAAATGTGGGTGCTCCAAGGGCTGGTTTAACTTGCTGGGCAGCAATATCCATCCCCAATTCAACAGTCTATGTTTTGTTTTGTGAACAGTCATCATTGCTATACTTCTGGTGTATTAAAGGATGGCAGTTGGCACTGATTTCTTTGAACACTCTCAGTGCTATCAAACATCTTTCTACAATAATGGCAAGGTTCTCTGTTGTGTGCTATATGAGTGCACCTGAAACATGATTTATGTGACTGAAGAATTAAAAGTAAAACTTCATAAAAATACAGGCGACTAATCCTGGATTGCAAGAAATTAATCTTTCTTTATGCAGCCAGAACAACAAAAAAATGCTTCCTCTTCTAATTTACAGAAGTAATTCAAATAAAGTAGACAGCTGCATTTTTTTAAGGGCTTTCAACTCTATACTGCATTAACATCCTTGTCCTAGTCCATAACTCTGTCTCTCTTACCCTTGTTTTCCCATTTTTTTCCTCACAATTTCAAGTATACACAGAAGGATTACTCAAAAGAGTTGGTTTCTGATACATCTAAACTTGCATATGTTCTTTAAATTTCTTAACAATGCTATACAGTGAAGCCAATTCCAGAAAAATTCTAACAATGTGTACTTCCCAATATGCTCCTTCCCTATCTTTTCTCCCTGTACAACTTTCAAGCACCACCAACAATCAGTTTTTAAAAATAATTGCTTTTGGAGAAACAACTGTTCAACGCCTGTTTCCCCAGAATGAGAACTGTCATTTTTCTTTTATAGGAAATAAATACTATTATATGTAGTCTTATCTTCTGGATCTATTTAGTACTGATATATTTTACTACTCTACCTTAATTGCTCTATCTTTAGTTTTTAAATTTTATCATCTGACAGAAAGAGCTGTCATCTTCTGGCTGACTCTTTAAATGCCTGCAATGGCTAGGGGTGCAAGGTGTTACAAAGCCAGGGGTTAGAAACTCGTTCATTCATGCGGGCAGAAGGTGACCATTTCCTTAGTATCACTGTTGCCTTGCAGGGTCTGCATTTGGGTTCTAACAAACAGGAACAGATGAAGTAAAGATTACTTTGAATTGCACTGCCTGCACATTTCTCATAAATTAACAAAAGGGCAATCTTGGATAATAGGCAATTAAAACACAAAGAATTTTAAGAGCAAATAAAATTTTATGGAGCTATCCTGACATGACAGGGTTTTCTGAAGGCTTTTATGCAGATCTTCTTAGGACTTTTACTGAATTTAGACAGTAGTTTATATAATAGGGATACTTGGAATACTGTATTTAATGAATGTGCAAATCAATGACCTTTTAAAAACATCAACCTATTCTCCAAACAAAAATTAGAAATATCTAGAATTGTGCTGAATAGAATGAATGCATGTGTATGTACACACATGGAAAAAGAATGCTACTTGTTCTTGACAAGAATTTGCAATAAAAAAATTAATTTTTTTTCTGTCCTGGTTGTTAAAATTTCAGCACATATATTGAGATAATCACTGAGAGCGGTTGTGTCTGTCATATATACATTTATATGAGTTTTCCTCATTTTTTAAAATCAAACTTTGCTGCTATATGAAATTGTACCATAAAATGTCAGTGTCACCAGGATGTAGTTAAGAAACTGCATTTTCCTATCAACATACTATTAATCAATAACATATCAATTAAGGCCATAAGGTTGTAAATGGCTGTTGATGTTATACTGGGGCCTTTAATTGATTGGGATGATGCTTTGCTGGCTTTACCTTCAGACCAGAGATGGTCTCACCAAGAAATCGTTGAACCCACTAGGATAATAAGACATGGACTTTATGCTTCGTAAATACTTCCAATGAAAGAACCTCAACTGATTTTGAACTGTGGTAACGCAGCAAGGTGGAGAAATCCACCACAGGGAAAGGGTTCGGGGAGGGGTAGGGGGAAATCCCAGTGCCTATAACACTATGTCACATAATACAATGCAATTAATAAATTAAAAAAAAAAAATCTCAGTGTCACTAGTAAACAATTGTGGACAGAAACTAAATTAGGAAAACAGAATAGAAACATGCATTCATTGAATGGGTAACAACTGACTAAACACAACTAGAGAATAAACATGCCATAAATGTAAAACTACTATTCTTTAAACTTGGCAATAACTGTAAGTAATACAGATTTTATTTTGTTCTATGATACAGTTCCATAGCTTCTGGGGTTGCCCATGCCCTTCCCCAAGAAAACTTACTTTTTAAAAAGCTGAATAACTGATTA
The DNA here is from genome assembly GCF_017591425.1 of Ochotona curzoniae. NCBI lineage: Eukaryota > Metazoa > Chordata > Mammalia > Lagomorpha > Ochotonidae > Ochotona > Ochotona curzoniae. The sequence continues at coordinate 16,761,222 of NW_024465582.1, read as the reverse complement.
AACAAAGAACAAGAAAAATATTTAATCTAAAAAAGAAATGAAATTTTCCTAACAAAAAGCAAATACTTTGTACAGAATTGAGGTCTTTTAAATCATAAAGTTACGAAGGAATGATTATCTATTAGATTTCATGTTATTAAAGTTTAATTATTAAGATACTCACATTTTGAAGTAGTTGCTCAAACCAGTCATATCCAGTGTCTCTACATGCAGCAACCTAACAAGAAAAAGATGGTAAATTATCAATATGATAAATCTATTTTCATAATCTGAAAAAAAATACATATTCTTTAGTACAACGTGTCTGTCTTCTCAAAAAGTTCATTTTCAAGTAAATAGTATTAACAACAATCCAAACACTAACCAATGTTACATAATTTTATTTATTGGGATGAACTCATTCCAATTCTTCTTTAACTAGTTAAAATCACTGAAGGAGAGAGTATCTTCCAAAATGCCTTCTATTGGGTCAGCATCACCTTAATTTCAAAACTAGATAAAGATATAGCAAAGAAAGAGAACTACAGACCAATATTCCTGACGAACATACACATAAAAACCCTCAGCAAAATACCAGCTAATCAATTCCAATGACACATCAAAAAGATCAAAAACATGAACCAAGGAGAATTTAGAATTTATCCCAGGGTTGCAGTAAGTATAGTTTAACAATAAATCAATAATTTGATATATCACATTAACAAATGGAATAAAAACCATGTGACTATGTCCAGAGATGCAGAGAATGCATCTGATAAAACACAACATCTTTTCATGATAAAAACATCAAACAAATTGGGAATAGAAGAGACATATCCAAACACAATCAAGGTAATACATAGCCAGCATCATACTAAATGGAGAAAAGCAGGAAGCATTGCCTCTAAGATCTAAAACCAGAAAAATTTGCCTACTTTCACCATTATTATTCAATACAGTTCCAGAAGTATTAATCAGAACCGTTAGGTAAATGAAATCAGCACATGAAAGAGTTATCTGTTCACCTGTATTACAGCAGAATTTAATTAGTAAGATATGTAATCACACATGTCCACCAACTGATGAATGAATAAACAAAAATGCAATACATATATGTAATAAAATACCACTCAGCCATAAGAATCAAATCTTGTGCGTTAGAAATGGCGTATTTCACTAAGAATAATAGTCTTCAGTGATATCCTAATTCTCAAGAGTGGGATGGTTGATTTATATAGTAGATCTATTTTCAAATTTTTAAGGACTCTCCATACTGTATTCCATAACAGTTATATGACTTTACACCCACTTCCAAAGACCAGCAAATGCTGCTTTTTGATTTTTCGATGATAGCCATTTTAACAATGCTGAGGTGACATCAAAATTGTCTCATCAAATATATCAATACTATAATTTTCCTGATTGCGGTAACTAATATGCAACAATAACAAAAAAGCAATGTATATGAATGCAACTGACATCTTGAAGTTTGATTGATGTTTTTAATGTTTGTTTATAATCCAATGGAATAGTGGTCTTTCTACATTTTATTAGTAGAGCTCTCTGTTTACAGCAACATTGAGCTTTGATTATAAACTAAACTAAATGAGAGTATGTTATCACAAAAATAAGGGAAGTAAGACAGGAAACAGGGAGAGAGAAACATTATCACTTTATTCTTGGAATAACGCATGAAATTAATAAAATGTATTTTCTATATATTAATAAGGTAAAAAATAATTAAAATTTACATCACACGTTTAATAAATGTAACAAAACTAATCTAAATTCATATTTTTGGATAAAGATAGAATCATTACATTTGCTATTCTTGAACTATATCTATTTTTCCTCTTTCCTTTTCCCTGTTTTCAGTTGCTGCATAAAGGGGAAATTTTCAGAATTAGTACTTCACATTAATGAACATGAAAAAGTTTGGCTATGAGAACAACCTCACTTTACTTGCATCCTTTGAGTAGTATCAAAATGTAAGGTAAAAGAAACATAACTGTATATAAAAATCAATCAAATATCTCATTAATAAAAGATGATTGCAATTGGCTGTGCATCAGTGACCATACACTTATTTGAACTTTTCTTACCACATCAGTGATATTTAAAATTTTCCTTGTCATTGCCTCTTTGTCATTGTGTGGTGTTGGAGTAAACCAGAGTTTTTGGAATGTTTCATTCACTAATTTCTAGAAGAAAAAGACATACAAATTACCTAACTAATCACAAGGAAAGGAAATTTTCAACCCCCAAGTTCTCAATACAGTTCAATACAAAGTTATAATCACTAATGAAAACACAAATTGACAGAAATTTTTATAATGATTTTCACCACAGTTTTCTTAAATGATCAATTAATTTTTTCAACATTATGAATTTTCAAAATTTGGCAAAAAAATTTAAACAATTTGAATGAGTTGAATGAGTGTTAAAACAATTTGAATGAAAGTTTTACATGGTACACCCTCACAGCTTTTATTTGTAAAGTTTTTAATGCACATTTAAACCAACAAAATTTAGCAGCAACAAGTATCTAACTTATTTCAAATATTTAAGAAAATAAGTGTTAAGGCGAGTAATATTTCATCTTACCTTAATGCCTTCCTCATCATTGACTCTACGAATCATTTTTACACACATTTCTGTAATTTTTGGAAATGTTGGTTGTTCAATGCAGATATCTCTTAGAATCTTTATTACCCTTTTCCTGACACTGATACCAGTATCCTAAAATCAGAAAAGTATTTTTATGTGTTAGCAAAATTGAAATACCTTAAGTGTACAAAATTTGATAGAATGAACTTGGAAAACACACACATAAAAGATTTATTTACTTGAAAGTCATAGTTAAAGAGAGTGAGGAAGAGACAAAGAGAAATTCCCCATCTGCTGGTTCATTCCCTAAATGGCCGAAATGGCCAGAGATGGGTCAGTCCAAAGCCAGGAGTTGGAAGCTTCTTTGGGTCTCCCATGTAAGTGCAGGGCATTAAATAGTCAATCTTCTCTGTTTTCCCAGGCACATTTTCAGGGAACCGGATAGGAAGTAGAGCAGCAAGACTACCAGGTGCTCATATGGGATGCCGGCACTGTAAGTGGCAGCTTTACCTGTCATGACACAATTCTAATGCCTATATTCAACATTTATTAATGTGATAAATATTGTGGTTTATATAATTGTTCTTTGCATGTTGTTTTATCATAAATCATTTGTTACTGTACCACCCATATGTAACATTATTTATTAATATTATTTTTATTTTGAGAGGCACGAAGATAAAGACAGAGAGACAAAGAGGGACTTCCTGTTCATTACCTCCCCAAATAGCCACAACAGCTTGAGACAGGCTGAAATTAAGAGCCTGAAGGCCATCCTAATTTCTCATGTGAGCGGTAGAGCACTAAGACCCTGGGTCATCAAGTTCTGAAGGTATGTATGAACATGAAGCTGGGTTGGAAGTGGAAGAATCCAGGCACTCTGAGATGAGATGCAGACATCCTAACGAGCAACACAAAATGCTGAGCCAAGCATCTGCCTTGTTTTATTTTACTTACAAAATATGACATCCAAGAAATTAAACACATTCTGTAGTTTTACAAGATACGTGATTAAACTGTAAGCTTGTCTGGCACTTAAACAGCAAAAGACAAGGGGTCTGGGAAATCAACAAAGGCTAGCCCAAAGCCTTGGAACCCTGCACCCACACAGGAGACCTGGAAGAGGCTCCTGGCTTCGGATCAGTTCCACTCTGGACATTGCAGTTACTTGGGGAGTGAACCAGTGGAAGAAAGATCTTTCTGTCTGTCTCTTCTTCTCTCTGTATATTTGCCTTTCCAATAGAAAAAAAAAAAACCTTAACAAAAAATAAAATGTATCCTTTACATAGTGCAGAGATTAAAACTATACATATATAATTGACATACTGCTTTTCTAGCTTAACATTTTAAAAGCAGATATTCAAAAGGCAAAATTATACTGATGAATCACAAAAACATCAAACATACCAATATTCGTTCAATTAACATGTCATAATACTGTTCAGCAAGTTGAGGTCGACAAAGGACAAATCGACCGAGTAATTCTACAGCAGCTTCTCGGACACTGGTAGAGTTATCCATCAATCGTCCATGAACTCCTCGCTGCATATCAAGCTAAATAAAAATAAAGATAATTTATACTTAACAAAGCTATATTTTAATAGAAATAGAAAACCCAATTAAGAATTATTTTTGCTCTCTTTACCCTTGCAAGGATACTGGGGTCTACAGCGACAACCTCAGATAAACACTTCATGGCTTTTGTTCGAACGGCAATTGCATTTTCACCAAGAACTCGTAGGATCTGTCAAGCAAATATTGTTATTTTTGTAAACCTTAGAATATGTAACACTTAACAAAATATATTATGAAAAACTGTCTCCTTTACATCTAAAAAAATACTGATATAAACTTGAGTGTGTTTGTATATGATTGTAAATATTTACTGATCTAAAAATGTAAAGATTAGCACATAGGGTAAGTGAGGCAGGCATTTCTGTACTTTGGGGACACTCCTTTACTTTGGCATTTTCAACAAAATTATGTTTGTTCATATGCTTCATTTTCAAGAATATTCACTCTTTCTAAAAGCTCCTTATGTATATATCTCTAATTAGGGACATTGATAACTAATTTTTGTAATACCATCCATTCTACTCTATGATATGTGTACATATTCATATATACATATCCACTTATTTTAAAACAAGAATCAACATGTAAAAGACAGTAGAACAATTTTAACAAATATGGAATATAGAAATTCTATAATCTGTCCATGCTTAGTAATGGACAGACATAACTCCTCAAGCAACCAGACTCAGAATATTAACATCTCTGTATGGTAAGCATTGGCCTGGTTTACCTGTGTCAAATAAATATCAAAGCTCTGGGCAAACGGCCTCATGGAGGCCAAGTATCGAACAATTAAGCAAGCATCATCATAGTCCACAGTATCAGAGTTCATCCTGCAACCAAAAAATTCACCAAAATTTATTAATTTTTAGTAACTTATGTACACAGATATCAAAGAAATAATAGAAAATGTAAATACACTTTCTGTCTGGGCTCTTACTTCAATGTGCTGAACTGAGAAGGTGTGGTTTTGATAATGCTTCTAAGAAACTTTTTCCGGTTTTCAGCTCGGTGCATGATTTGACCAGTTGTCTCAATTTCTTTTGCATGATGTGTTCCTTCAGATGATTCTTCATCTTTTTGTGATTTCATTGCTTTCTCTGTTTCTAGAGTTGTGTCACGGAACCACTGGGCTATATAAAATTTACGAGAAAACTGGAGAGACATTAGCCAGACTTGAGTATTATGAACTTAGTAATAAAATTTTCCAATCATTAATCAAAGTACTCACAACTAGGAACACAATTTTAAAGCTTAAATTAAAATAGTTTTCATCAGATAAGAGCAGTGTAAGGCTGTCCAATGTTTTGGAATATACTCAGTCAGTGACAGAAAACATACTTTATTTAGTTTCAGTACTTATATCAATCAATGATGTAAAAATACCCATATCTATTTTCTAATACATACATTTTATTACAAATCTATTACATTAATAAGTTGGACACATCACAGAAAACATGAAATAAAATTTAAAAATGAAGACATAAAAATATCTGGCCCATATGTATACTGAGCATCAATGACCAAGCCAAGATTCAGTGGTAACCTGTGGTAAGATTTCAAATATTTCTTGCTACTCAAAGTTTGGTATACTACAATAGATACAACCAGGTTTCAATGTAAGACAAACTAAATCTAACTGCTAGTGTCCCTTTACTTTAGAATCAACATTCCAGACAACTTTACTGTTATTACTCATATCAATTCCAATTTTTTTTCAGAACTAAGACAAATATATATGTAACATCTCATCTCCAAAAAGAAGAGACTCCTACCACTAGTGAAGGGTCAGTCTCAGTGTTTTCATCTAGGTAATCAAGTAATGCCTTTTGCAACTGCTGGATTTCATCTTCGCCTCCTGAGACCTACAGAATAAATCAAGTAATAAAATAGATATCACTGATGTGGTTCTAAAAAATCATCTATTTGTTTACACAAACCCAAGGAGAAAATTGACACGTGAAAAGTGAAAATGTCACTACAGAAGGTAAGAGGAAGAAACAGAAAGATATTTTTTATTCAAAAAAAATTTTTTAAAAAACTACATGGCTTCTTTTGTTGAAAGAGCCCATTAGTAGATGATAAAGATTACCAGAACCAATATGCTAAACCTTCAGAGGTAAGAACCACTGGCACTGGTTTTCTGTTTGAAATAAAGGGAGCACCCCCAAACTTGAAATCTCACAAATGGTAAATGCTATTATCAATGTTTAATCATGTGTCAGTGCGTTTTACAGAATGGTGAAGATTATTCATAAAAAGAGTATGTTCCTTTGAAATATTATTTAAAAAGAGCATTGTGGAAGGGAATAATTAATATGAAGATAGCATATTTCACATAAAACATTAAATATTCAACAGGTGATGCTATTTTTCTATCTAGGTACAGAAAGGAACAATCTTTTAGGTTTTATCAAGAATTCTACAGATAGAAATTATCTCTGAACTAATGTTCATACCCATACCATGTGAAATGTCAAATACGTACATATATATGTAGCATACAGTCTACAGTATTTATTATATCAAACTACATAACCTAATTATACAATATATTAGAATATTTCCAAGTTGAATACAAAGACCTGAATAACCATCTTCTGGAAGTACAGGGAAACTGATACATTCAGAAATTGGTCATAGCACTATGAGTAGGGACACTTAAATTTCCAAAGGCAACTGAGACACGTGTTAAAAGCCACAAAGATATTTAGGAATAATACTCTTCTTGAAGTTGTACAAGCACAATATACATAGCTATATGTAGCAGAAAGAGGTCTAAGGATCACGCTCAGGAAATACTGAAAGCTGTATATACTGAACAGCATGGTGTCTGCATTACCATTCTCTGTCACAAAGAACTAGAATTCCTTGGAGAAACAGCTGATCAAGGGCTGGGGCAGAGAAAGCAAAAGATAGGTCAGGAAGCAAAGGGCAGGACAGAAAGGATCTTCAAAAAACCAAGAAGCTATGTCAAAGATCATAAAACTAGCTTACAAAGGACTTCACTGGTCAAATAATGTATTATAACCTATTAAACAGAAGAGGAAAGGCAGCCTCAAATGAGGGTTAGTTGAAAAATTTAAAGATACTTATTTTTTGGGAAAAAGACCTGCAGGTGGAGGATTAGCCTGATACACAAGTGTGTGGGTCCCAAGACTTTATTTCCCCCCCAGGGAGGATACTAAGAATTCATATTTTTAACAAATTTGCAAGTGAGGTCCACACTGGGGCTGCTAGGCAAAGGGAAGTTTACTTTGCAAACCGCTTTACAAGAAAATTTTGGGGCAGTGGTGATAATATGTCTGTAACTTCAAAAGACAATGTAAAAACAAAACAAGCATGCATTTAAAGACCCACATACATATGTACTTTGAGGGAATGACAACGCAAATGTTGTAAATCGTCAACAAATAAGGGATTCACATGGAGACTTAACGGGAGTTTTTTTGGGACTATTCTTACAATTGCTCCATAAGGATGACATTGCAGAAAATAAAGTGAAATAGTTAAGAGGTCTTTCCATTCAAAAAAGTATAGAATTCTAAACTATTCCCTCACTTACCCTTTGAAGAAAAGAAAAAAAAAGAAGCAATTAAAATGCTTCTCCTGCAAGAGGAAAATTCTCTTTTATAAAGGGAAAGAAAGTCCTCTTTCCCACTCCTCAATAAAAAATACACACAACTACCAAAATAACAGACTCATCTGACCAGGCAAGCTAAAATTATCTCAGTAAATCAGAGATTAAAATAATTAAACTTATGTTAAATGACATATAAAGTAGTATTATCCATTCATAACAGTAGTCCATCAAAAGAAACTAAAGAATTTATACAAAACATGCAGAAGTGCCCATTATTTTTATCCTTTTCACTCTTTTAGAATTATAAGATTTTTAATCTACAAAATGAAATGAAAACCCTATAAGAATATTTAAAGAAAGTAATCAACTATTATCCCCCAGTTTTAATTCTTTATTTCAATACCTGCTTCAAAATTCGTTCTATAGAGCCCTGATCCATTTTGCTTGTAACAGCATCTTTTCTTAGTCGAGCAGCGACAGTTCCGAGGTAATCCAGAGATGCCACTCTCAACGCCATCTCGGTAGATTTATTACTGAACTGATGAACCTAAACATCAAAACAGTTTTCCATTAAGTTAACAGATTTGTACTATCTCTTTACAGAAATAACAGACTCCCATTTATGCTTCACCGTTCAAATTTAAACCATTTTTTTCCTTGTAGAATTCCATAAAATAATTTTTGCCTTCTTTGATTTTTTGGAGACTGAGAATTTTTACTTGTTAACAAAAAAACAGATTAAGCTTCCTTAAGAACATAGTCATTAAAAAAAAAGTTCAGCTGTTTATGCAAATGGAAACTGCTAATAAAAATTTCTTATGCTACAATTTTGTTGCCTATGAATCATAACAGTTTCAGGGCAGTATTAACATAAACATAAAGACAAATCACAATATTTCTTTACATTTTCATATGTAACAACTAGAAACTGTCTAGTAATTTTAGAAACAGTCTTAAAGGTGATAAAAGAGTTAACATAAACTGATTTCACGCTTTGGAATAAAGTATGATACATTTTGACTTAGTGTTGAAATACTTTTAAATAATAACATTTCTACACCCTCCCCTCCAAAATTATAAAACACTATTTTCTTACATAATTAAGTGAAAGCACTAAAACTCCTAACATTCCAAAGTTTTTTTATAGAGTACAACAATATTATGCACAGTTATGCACATGCAAGAATAGAGATGCAATGTTCATATTTCCTTACACATTCTTAAAGAATTCATCATCTGTGAACCAGAGTACATCCTCATTATGTTGTCTTCTAGTAATCAAATAATCTTTAAATGCTATACTCTTACCAACAGTCTCCCTAACAAACTAAGGAGTAGTTCAGCAGCTGGCCATTCAGGCTTATTGACTGTTGAAAGAAGGTCTTGAACAAAATTTTCAAACAGTGGTCTGTAATCTTCTTCACCTTGTTTACTGCCACATCTGTTTAAAAAGAAACATCAAAAATTATCTCAACTTTTGTGACATGTCTAGCAACATGGCTAAAATTTTGTTAACGAAGTCCTTTTTTCTGTATCTTGTATAAGGCATGAGTAGACTAAAAAGTTTTAAAAATATTTCTCAAACACCACTTCCCCCTTAATTTAAGAAAATGTAAAATTTTATATAAATACATAAAATATAATAACTAATATTAACACCCTTTTCTGGTAACATATCTTACAATATTTCTTTCTTCTCCATATATTACCCTAAATATTTAAACAGGTTAAGAAATATCTCTCTCTACCAACTCTCCTATCAAGTAAAATGCTCCAAATTTTGCTGAAGAAAAATAATAGAATTCTGAATGTTTACAGAATAATATCTAAGCAAGTTAAAAAAAAGTGTAGGCTTTCAATACTCCAATATGCCTTACTTAAAATCACATCAGAAATTAAGGACCAGAAAGATGTATTCAATATTCAGAGTAATAAATGAACTATTCTCCATACTTTGGAATATAAAAATCAGGTTCCCGTTACTTTAACTCACTTTTTAAGGAAGATAGAAAGGAAGTTTTGGGCTGTTCGCATAGCTGTTTCATATGAATTAGTAATGACAACATCCTGGTCAACCTAGGGAGACAACAATGGATTTATAAAGATAGAAGAAATTAACAAACAAGCTGGCTCAGTTGCAACTGCAATAAAAATATTAGAATTCATTTTAATTTATGAAATAATCTAAGAGTGATAAAATGGTTAATGAATGCTCTTATAACTAACATGGCAGGTTTGTTTAGTATTATCTGTTTTTTTAAAGTTATTAATATAAGGAGAAGAGATTTTACATTATTTCATAGGTAAAATTCCAAGACAACCATATTTCCCTCTCCCTCCACCAACCCCCTTCTATCTTCCTTTTTAAAAAGTTTTTGCAAAAACAATTTCAATCTACTCTATAATCACAGGCTTAATGTACCATCAGGCATAATGCTGATGACAATGATCTGTATGCCTGATAGACATTAAGAAATCCAAAAATGCTAATATTTAACAAGAAGCTTAAGGCTCCTAATAAAAATCTTTAGCTTTCTACGGATACGGGTGTCTCCCTACTTAAGATATAAAGATATAAAACCCTTAAAAAATATTCCTTACTTTTTTATTGGAGTCCTCTTCTGAGTTAGAGTCCTTTTCTGATGATGGCAAATGTACTACACACTGAATAAGTTGTAAAACCAGTGCTGTAACCATCTGAATGTACATTGGTTCTCCATCCATATCACTGCTGTTTAACCTTTAACAAAGAAAAAATTTAAATTATATGAAGTATGAGGATAAGCATTTTGATGTCAAACACAACCTAAAAGCTTCAGGATGCTTTCTTTTTAACATTTCTTGGCATTAATTTTTTATAATAGCATTCTCAATTTATTTTTCATAAATTAGGAAAATAAATGCTGATGCATGTCATATAATTAAAATGTCAAAGAAAAAATGCAAGATTTAATATGAATCTCTAGCCTTTTATATTTTGATATACTACAGAAGAAAATTTATAATGAATAACGATGGATACATCTTAAAATTGTTTTTTTTTAAAGATTTATTTTTATTATTTTTTTATTGGAAAGGCAGATATACAGAGAGGAGAGACAGAGAGGAAGATCTTCCGTCCGATGATTCACTCACTAAGTGAGCGCAACGGGCCGATACTATGCTGATCTGAAGCCAGGAGCCTCTTCCGGGTCGCCCACGCGGGTGCAGGGTCCCAAAGCTTTGGGCCGTCCTCGACTGCTTTCCCGGGCCACAGGCAGGGAGCTGGAAGGGAAGCGGGGCTGTCGGGATTAGAAACGGCGCCCATATGGGATCCCGGGCGTGCAAGGCGAGGACCTTAACCACTGCGCCATCACGCCGGGCCCTAAAATTGTTTTTTAAAAAAATTATTTGTGGGGCCCGGCGCGGTGGCGCAAGTGGTTAAAGGTCCTCGCCTAGCACGCCCGGGATCCCATATGGGCGCCGGTTCTAATCCCGGCAGCCCCGCTTCCCTTCCAGCTCCCTGCCTGTGGCCCGGGAAAGCAGACGAGGACGGCCCAAAAGCTTTGGGAACCTGCACCCGCGTGGGAGACCCGGAAGAGGCTCCTGGCTTCGGATCGGCATAGTATCGGCCCGTTGCGCTCACTTGGGGAGTGAATCATCGGACGGAAGATCTTCCTCTCTGTCTCTCCTCTCTCTGTATATCCGCCTTTCCAATGAAAAAATAATAAAAATAAATCTTTAAAAAAAAAAAAATTATTTCTGGGCCTGGAACAATGGCCCAGTAGCACGAGCCAGATCTCTTATGGGCACTGGTTTACGTCCAGATGATCTGCTTTCCATCCAGCTCCCTGTTTGTAGCCTGAGAAAGCAGTAGAAGACAGTTCAAAGCGTTGGGACCCTTCAACCACGTGGGGGACCCAGAAGAAGCTCTTGGCTCCTGGCTTCGGATTGGCTCAGCCCTGGTCATTATGGCCACTTGGGGAATGAACTAGCAGATGGAAGACTGTCCTCCCTATCTTTCCTTCTCTTTGTAAACCTGCCTTTCAATAAAAAATAAAAGAAGTCTTAAAAAATAATTGTTTATATATTTAAAAGGCAGAGTGGGACAAAGAAATAAGAAACAGTAAGGGAGAGAGAAACAGAGTCAGACTGTGTTAGGTCCCATTCACTGGTTCAATAGCTCAAAACAGCTAGAACTAGTCAGGCCAAAGCCAGAACCTGGGAACTCAACCTAGGCATTCTTTATTTTTTCCCCATCAAGATTTATTTATTGGGCCCGGCGGCGTGGCCTAGCAGCTAAAGTTCTCGCCTTGAACATGCTGGGATCCCATATGGGCACTGGTTCTAATCCCGGCAGCTCTACTTTCTCATCCAGCTCCTTGCTTGTGGCCTGGGAAAGCAGTCGAGGACGGCCCAAACCTTTGGGATCCTGCACCCATGTGGGAGACCTGGAGGAAGTTCCTCTCTCCTGGCTCCAGATCGGCACAGCACTGGCCGTTACGCACACTTGGGGAGTGATTCATTGGATGGAAGATCTTCCTCTGTCTCTCCTCGTCTTTGTATATCTGACTTTGTAATAAAAATAAATAAATCTTTAAATAATTTATTTATTTTTATTGGAAAGTCAGATTTACAGTGAGACAGAAAGATCCTCTGTCTGCTGGTTCACTCACTAAGTGGCCGCAATGGCAGGACCTGAGCTGATCTGAAGCCAGGCTTCAGGGTCCCAAGGTTTTAGGCCAACCTCTACTGCTTTCCCAGGCCACAAGCAGGGAGTTGGATTGGAAGTGTGACTGCTGGGATTAGAACTATTAGAAGCTCCTGGCTTCAGATGGGCTAAGCTCCAGCTGTTGCAGCCCCTTGGGGAGTGAATTAATAGATGGAAGATGTTCCTCTCTGTCTCTCTTCCTCTCTGTATAAGTAACTTTCCAGTTTACCAATACTAAGGATTAAGTTTAATCCCTTTATTCTGGTTTATAAAATAATTTCAGAACTGCCTTGACTCTATTACTGCTCTCATAAACCAGCGATGATTTTGCTTTCCAGTCCAGTTTTGGTGGCCAGCACTGGAAGAGGGTGGGCAGTCTGTGCTTAGACATCACAGATGCTGCTGGTTGCCTTGTGAGGCACAGGACAGACCAGTACAACAAAGTGTGAGCTAATCCAAGTGTTAGGCTGAGAATCCCTTTCATACTCTCTGCAGTTGATTTATTACAGAATTTGTTTCCCAAAGACATTACCCTACTTCACACATCTGTTTTTTATGCTTTCTTGATCAAATTCTCTTTTAGTGTTAAAACATAAATCAGACATGAGGAAGAACAGATGTTTGATGTTGACAATGTAATGGCATTTTTTAGTATACTTGACCCTTGCAATCAATTAGTTACCTGAAGTTCCTCAAACTCCTCTTGCTGGTTGGCAATCTTGCAAGTGAAGTAAAAATTTCTTCCAAAATTAACTGCCTATGTTTTTCATATCTTGAGAATACCTGTTAGTAAGTATAAGATTCCAAAGTAAAGTTGCTTGATTTAGTAATAAAACTGATATAATAGTAGGCGATAAAAGATATTTGCCATTTAGAATGAAACTATTTCTAACATATTGTATAATGACTTCAGATAATTAGGTCTATTTTTCCATTATCAATTAAAGTATTTTCTTTAAAAGTCAAAGAATACTAACTAAAATAGAGGTACAGAATATCTTGAGTATAGAAAGACAGGGTATGATTTTTAAACCATGCTGATTTATAATAAATATTAAGGAATTATTAACTGGAGTAATTTCAGATTATAAAAATCTGATAGGACACAGCCAAACTGTCTTTATAATGAAGTAAATTCACTGGAAAGCAGGAATCTGCATTGATGTCTAATATTAAAAGCCTGCATTAAATGACAATATTATTTGGGAAGCAGAGTAAACAAGCCAAACTGATGGTACTTACTGCAGTGACTAACTTAATGGCACACAGCTGTAGTTCACTGACATTTTCCACGAAAAATGGTGTTATTCCCATTGATGAAACCTGGGAGGTGGTGGGGGAGGAATCAGTACCCAACTTAGATTTTAGTAACATTAAATATCATCAAATTCCAACATACCCATGAACTTATAGGGAAACACAAGAAGGACATTTTCCCTTGCCTCATTTAAGCTATGTTTATTCCTTTCTTTGTAGCCCTTTATCTTCCAGCACATAGAACATACACAAGGCACCCTGATTCATAGCTGCCACTTCTCTAGCAGTCACTTTTTCGATTTATGAATGCCACAGGGATATAAAGAAACAAGCATCTTATCCTGGATGAAAATATTTTGGCACATCATAAAGGGTATCTTTCAAACAGTGGTGAGTTTGAAAATTACATTATATTCACCTGTCTTCTCTACAAAATATCTCTTAAGCTTCTCTTAACATTTATTTTCCAATTTAGATACAACATACTCCGAACAAGAAAAGTTAACAGTGTTGCTACTATCATTCAGTAAGCAAAATACTAGATTAAATTAGATCCTCTATCCTTACACCATTTTGTCTGAAAATACACAAAACGCTTGGAAAAAACAACAACAACAACAACAACAACAACTCACCTGAAGAATTGTTGTGTCTGTAAGAAGCTGTATCTCCAGCAGTTCTGATAAGCTGCTAACAATGTCACAAACTTTGTTATAAAGCATTACTATTACTCTTTGCTTATGAGTAGAACACTTCGCCCTTTTGGCCTTTGAACTTAGTAAGCCTCCTAAGATGCAAAAATTTCAAGACAAGAAAAATAACATGTCTTGAATTAAGAGAATAAACTTGTTTTAACTAAATAAAAATTTAATATTTTAAATAAAACTAGTGATTAAAGAGAATTTACCACCTCTATATTAGAAACAATCATAATAACAATATAATGGCACATATTCTGAATTCTTGTTAACTAAAAAGTATTACAATTCCTTTATTTCTATTTTTTGTCTATTGAAGCAAGAGAGTAACACTGTACTTTAATTATTGTGAAATAGGTTATTAAAATGTAATTCCTGAGCCTCAAATTAACCTTCCTCTCTTTAAACAGAGAAGTAATTAACCATCTCATTTTTTTTTTATAAAAGTTGACAGCAAAATAAAATGAGACGTGCGTTCAGCCTAGTAATTAAGGTGTCAGTTAACACAAATGCATCCCACAGCAGAGTGTACAGGGTTGACTCTGGTTCCGGCTCTCAAGTCCAGCTTCCTGCTAACGTAGCCCATGGGCAGCAAGGATGACAGTAACTTCATGTGGGAGACCTGGACTGAATCCGCAGCACTTAGCTTCAGCCTCTGACAATCTCCTGGTTTTATGGGCATTTGAAGAGTAAGTCAACAGATGGGGACTCTCTCTTACTCTCAAAGAAACGCCCCAAAAAAAAAAAAAAAAAAAAAGACAAAGTGTATACATGTAGAATCAGTCCAAATAACAAGAACATTGGATAAAACCAGGGAGGAGTGTAAATGGAATTGTAAATTAGCATTTGCAATTTTCCCTAACCAGCAGAAAACTTGTACTGGGGCAGATACCATGGTGTAGGGCTAATCATCCACCTGTGGCAGCTGGTTTGCGTCCCAGCTGTTCCACTCTGCATACACCTCACTGATGTGCCTGCAAAACGAGCAGAATGACACCAGTTCTTTGAACCCCTTCACTCATGCTGGAGACCTGGAAGAAACTCCTTGCCCCCAGCTTTGAAACAATTCAGCTCTGGCTATTACAGCCATTTGGAGAGTGAATCAGCAGATGGAAGATATCTCTTTGTTTCTTCTTAATTCTGCTTTACACATTAAAAAAACATATTTGTCATTTCTTTAATACAAGTTAGTATCTTTCAATGTTTGTAACCAGTTTTTCAGATTCTGAGTTGAGTTTTGGAATGTCTGCATAGGTTTTACCAGTTGAGCATTCTTATTCTGAAAATTCAAAACATTCTGAACTTTTGGCTTAGGGATGCTCCAACCTGAGGTGGCTAAAAAATTTACAATTAAACAAGCACTATACTATGAGTTCTATGGTCTAGTTAAATCCAAAATCAAAGTCAGTATTAATCACAATTTACGTAACCTAGTAATTTTGGTGTCATTCTAAATTAAACCAGTCTGACTCAGGAACATGGCACAAATTTAAACCATACAGAAATCATCAACATAAAAGACAAAACTAACCTCCATGAGGATCTAATCTGTAAACAGGATCATACTGGGGATAAAGTGTATTTTGCAAATGGAATTTAGTGTATTGTATAACTCTTTCAATTACATCCTCAATGTACACAGCTTTTGGCATGTTAGGGGATGTCATAATGTTGATGGTTGTAAGACAGGCATCTGCGGATTTCGTAACTCTTTCCATAATAAGGTCTCTCCAAAGCCTTTCTTCTTCTTCAGTATCGTTATTCTAGAAAACAGCATGATGTTGGTAAAACAGAAACAAACTGATTTGATGATTGAAAATCTAAAGTAAATAAATACTTTTCACTGATTAAAATCAGATTTTTGATACATTTATATTCATTGGTATTTTTAAAAATAACGTATTCTGCCAATTTCACCTCTCGATGATACTCTCCTGACAACACTATAGTTACTTTCATTTTCTAAGAATCTTAGCCAGATTTATGACGTTAGCTGATGACTAGAACTGCATACAATTTAGGTTTGTGCTTTGGATATAAACATTGTTAGTTAAAAAACTATAACATCTGTGCTTATTTTGACAGCACATAAGTAAAAACCTACAACACTTATTTGTGGTTGTCAGAACAAACCAAAAATTAACAATGGAGGTGGAGACTTCATTTAGACAGTAAAAAGTTGTTGACTGGATCATGTTTAATCACCTTTTTTTTTTAACAGCACTGTATTTTGAAAACTGGTATTAGAAAATAGTATAATGTGGATTCCTGAAGCTTATTGTCTAAAATGGGTCATTCAAATAACTGACAGAAGACTTCATTTTATTTTATAATCAGCAACCTGACAATACAATCAGGGAGTGCTTTTAAGTCTCACAATGAAGGTGAAAATTTTATCACACCTATTTTTTAACGAAATATAGGCTTTGTATTCTGGGACTTCTTTCACATATGCTTATGATAGCTTATATGCTGGGAAAGCAAACAAATAAAAACACTTAGTAGTAAAGAGATGGGCTTTCTAATCAATAGTGCCCCAAAACCTGATTACATTTCTCCACTGTTTATTTTTTCTTATTGTTTAAATTACATGCATACTTAAATAAAAAAAGATAGCTTGCCTTTTGGAAAAGTCAATTAAGAAGGTTCATGATTCCTGCCAAACATTAACACTATAATATGTTAAACATCACTAAGAGTTTGTGCCACGAAAATAATTCTACTGTGACTGAATAATTTTTCTGAAACTCTAGATTACTGGTACACTGGTAAGTATCCAGAATTTCCTGGTAAAACATTTAACTTTGTTTCTGTGATTCAAAAACTATTTTAGAGATAGTAATTAAAAATAAAAATATTTAATTATCTATAGAACTAGTCCATCCTATATAGATCATTTAGCAATTCTCTGAGGAGGTGGGGCTGTAAAAACTAACATTCCTCACAGAATAAAATAAAGTACATATACTAAATACGAGAGAACTTCAAAAGCTCATGAAAATGTGCCAGCGCCATCGTTCAAAAGGCTAATCCTCCGCTCACAAGTGTTGGCATCACATATGTGTTCAGGTTCACATCCCAAGTGCTCCACTTTCCAACCAGCTCCCTGCTAATAGCCTGGAAAAACAGTGGAAGATGGCGCAAGGCTGTTGGACCCTGTTCTGGCTCCTGGCTCTACACAGGCCTCAGTTCTGGCCATTTCAGCCATTTGAGGAGTAAACCAGCAGATGGAAGATCTTTTTCTCTGTCCTTTCTGTAACTCTGCCTTCCTAATAAAAATAAATAAATCTTAACAAAAAAAAGTTGAGATATAAGGATTAGCATTTTAGTGTATTTCAGGAAATCAACACAAAGTTTCTAAGGATGATCAACAAAAAGAATTACCAGGCACTATCACCTTATCAATGATGAAGACATTAAAGAATAGCTTTCCAAACTGAATAAATTTAAATGTCTTTGCTAGTTCTTTATATCAAAGCTGCAAACTGACAGTGTGTAAGATTAATTTTTAATTACTAAATGAGAAATTTCATTAGCAACACAAATGAACGTAACTAGCAACTTCTGATAACAAGATCAAATCAAGGACATGTGAGATTTTTCCTTGCAAAGCAAAGCAGCCTAAGACAAAACTTATTACCTTAACAACATTAAAGGCAAAGTTAACAACAGATTGTACACTTACATGATTCAACAAAGTGGAAAGCTTGGAGCCATCCTGAATATTCTTCTCCAAGATGTTTAGGACTTTCACAGTTTTCTCAGTTGAAAGCTAGAATGCAACATAAATGTTAAAATCAATCACTGGCAAAACTAATTACTCAAGAAATATGTTGTACTGTTATTCTGAACTCTAAAATATATTACTTTTATCCATTAGATGCTTTATTTAAGTTGAATTATGTACAAAATTAATCAGCTGTTTGTGAAGAACAAAAAGACACATACAGAATGGGCACAAAGATGTTACTAGCTCAATTCTCCCCATTTATCTAAGATCGATTGAGTTTATATTGATGTCTACACTCTAGTTGCCAGGTAGCTTTTAAAATATCTGCTTATTTCTTACATAGAAGGCTTTCTGTATTCAAAACAATTATACTGCATTTGGAGTTTGTCAGGAGGTAATGGAATTCACATTCTCTTTTTAGATACTTAGCATGGTTCTAGGACATTCAATTAAATAAATTTCATTAGGAACTCAATGGGAGATGAAATAGCAACTAACATTGACTATGGTTTCATTAACTTGTACTGATGTATACAGAAATAAACTCCCCCCAAATATTGTTTTATTTCACAACAGGTTAAAACTGTTGAGACTTTTTGACAAAATTTTCTCACTTTGAAGACAGTCAATAAATTTGCCTTTTTTGAGTTAGTAGTATAAGGTATATGTAATTATGAGACTTATCAAGTCTTACCAAGTAGTCCCTAAGAAAGGCAATGACACTTCATAAAATTGCTGGCATGGCCCTATACATTAAATAAACCAACACATTTCTAAATAAAAACAGTACGTCACTGTGACCAGTACACTATCCTTGATTAACAAAATATATGGCTAAAAAAAAATCAAGTTCACATTAGAATTGCTACTTAGAATATAGACAATATTTAAGCAAATGAAAAATAAATAATCGATTATATTTAAAGCATGTAAGAACATCAAAATGGGAATGAGCATTATGGTTAACTCATGGCTGAGGGATGGCGGCATCCCATTTTGGAGTGCTTCCACTCCAGAAGCAGCAATGACAGGTCAAATTCTCTAGTTCCTGCCACCCATGTGGGACACCTGGATACAGTTTCGGCACCTGGCTCTACCCTGGGAAAAATAAATCAGGCAATGAAAATTCATTCCATTTCTGTCACTCTGCCTTTCAAGTAAAGAAACAAAGAAACTGGACAAAAACATCAAAACATTTTCCAAGATAAAGTTGCTTAGATTCAACTCCATTAATCTTTCATTAATTCTTCTACTAGTTTTTAAGGAATAAATTCTTGGGACCACCACAGTGGCATTGCAAGCTAAACCTCCACCTGCAAGTGTTGGCATCACATATGGGTGCCAATTCATGTCCCGGCTGCTCTAGCTCTGATCCAGCTCTCTGCTTAAGGCCTGGGAAAACAGCAGAGGATAGCCTGAGGTCTTGGGCCCCTGGGCCCATGTGGGAGGCCAGGAAGTAGTTCTTGGCTCTGTCAAGATCTGTCTTTCAAATAAAAGCAAACAAACAAATAAAACAAAAGAATAAAGTCTTATTTCTACATTTTGTACAGAAAGCTAAGAGCAGTCCTGTATAATTTTGTTTAAGCAGGATTCTGGTTAGTAAAGCAGAGGGAAACCATCTCAAAATTGTACTAAGGGACTTGAAAAAGTTTGTTGAACAATTGAATTAAGTTTTTTTGGTGCAAGCAATGTTAAAATTCATGCATAATATTTTAGAATATACACCTTTTATGAGCTTTTTGAAGACACTTCCTATGCCAAAAGTGCAGGTGTTAAGTGGTGGCTTGATAAAGATCATGTGAAGCACCCCCTTGATGCTACAACTGTCTGAAGGCATTAACAATGAAAAAATACCCCGCTCTTTCATGAGTGCATTAGAAGTAATGTGTTGAACCTGCACTTATACTCTTTCATGTATCCTAAATGACTACTTATTGTCAAAAAAAATGCACTGTATTTATATATTTAATTCATGTATGTATTTGAAAAAATTAATAACTGAAGAAAATGAATACTTACGCTTTTTTCAACACAGTGCATTTTTAGTATAATTTGCAGAGTATTTATTCAACAATTTTGAAAGAATCTATTCAGAATCTCATAATGCAATCAGCTATTAATTATTTTATGCAACCTCTGTAATTTAACCTGAAAATTTTAATTTGAAATGTTAGCTTTAACCAAATTTTTCAATTTTACTTTAGTGAGATACCTTATCCATTATACCCATTGCTTTAATTTTGGCGGATTCACTGCCAAGTTCATTAAGCTGATGTTTTCCTAAGAGCAGTTCCTGTGGAATTTCATCATCATCACCTGAAAAACCAACCAAACAAAAACATTGTTTAGGTAAAATAAGTAGCTCAAAACGGTAAGTTTAACGTTAGTAAAAATTGTGGACATACAAAATATACACACAAACACCACAATAACAACAATGAAGCCTCCATAGGCCCTTAAGAGATATTCGCATGACAGAAAACAGAAGTTTAAATTAGGGTTGTGAGTTGTATAGATGTTTTAATCTTTACTGCTTTAGATATTCTACTATTGACTCTTCTCAATCATGCTCTGTGCCCAGAGGCTGACTTGTATGGGACCAACAGTGTCCCATGCTCTTTGTTTTGCTTTAGGGTTCAGCTGGTGAGGTACCCTGTCAGAAGGTCAAGGACAAGCAAAGTCAGGTTAGGATACTTATATTCTTTGTAAGAACTTCCCAGGCTAGCTCTGTCCTATGACCAAAAGTACTGCTTCTTCCAAGGCAGATATTACTCTATGCTTTTTCCTACTACATGCGTTCTGGTAACTTCTTTAGAGAGTTAGGGGTAATGACAGCCTCATGCTGTTAATCCTGGTCTCCCATCTTTGTCAGTAACTCCTTTCCAAAACACCCTACAGTGAGAATACCTCCCTTTTTGGACCCTAATGATACAGAAGACTATTGCTTCATACTGAATTGGAAGTTTTAGAAAAGATGAAACTAACACTCTAAACCAAGAAATATATTTATAAGAATAAAATCTCACTGAATAAATATAGTGATCTATTTTTTACTTCATTCTTGACTGGATGGACTGATTTTAGAATTAATGTATTCCATATGGCTTTTGTATAATTAGGCATTAATATGTTTTTAAAAAAAAATTGTCTGTTTGCATTTGTTTGAAAGGCAGAGAGACACAGAAAGGTAGACTTCCATCTACTGGTTCATTTCTCAGAACTCTAGAACAGTTAGGGGGCTGGGCCAGGCTGAAGCCAAGAAGCCTTTAAAACAATCCACGTCTTCCCCTTGTGGGTGGCAGGGACTCAAAGCACTTCACCGGCAGCCTCTTGGGGTGAACATTAGCAGGAAACAAGTAAGAGCCAGCAATCAAACACAAGCATTTGATATTGCAGGAGCTCCAAGGCAAAGCTTAACCACCATCCCAAACTCCTGTCCCAGATTTGAAGGATACAGTGAATAAATCATGCTTTTGTATCCTCTGGAATAACCAGCAGACAGCTAGACACAGCACAAGTAAATTATGCTTTAAGTTTATTTTACCAAATGCAGTAAAATCCATATCTTCCAAATTGTCCAATATATTCTCTATCGAAGCCGTGAATCTTTTAAAAGTCGAAGAGTCCATCATTTCTGCAAGAGATTAAGAGAAAAAAAAAAACACTTATATCCACATTCCAAGTAGACAACTTAAGATAAAGACCATGAATGAATAAATCACATAAATTATTACCTTCAGGTGTTAGTTTTGGTTCATACGCTTTCCTTTTCTTCTGTTTTTCTTTTTTCTTCATTTTTCTAGCAACTGAAGTGAACAAAAAGAAATGCTTAAATGCAATAACAACTTTCCATTTAAATTTCTAACTTCTTCCTGAACATTTGCTACTTAAACAACTACTGCAAATCCAAACTAAGTATATACTTTCAAAAACTTTTAACCTAACGATCAGGATTTAATTAACTCATGAAAAGATATTCTACAAAGTTGAAACCCTAAATTTAAATCAGTTTATTTAAAATATTCATTCACACTGATGAATTACCCTCACTAAGGCTGGGAGGAGGAGAATAATCTTCCATGTCAGAATCTGATGGACTTCGGTTCCGATAACGACCACCACCTGAGCTCCTTCTTCCTTCATGAGAGTGACCACTTCTCCTATGATCCCCGGAGCTTCTTCTGTCACGCTCTTCATACTCCCAAGCTTTATCATCATCTTTTTTATGTCGTTTCCTAGAGGCTAGAAGCAAATCCCCATGACAAATAATTTACCTCATTTAAAAAGAATATTAAAATCTGTACTTTACAAATGAACCCCATGGGAGAGACACTTCTTTCTATGGTTGTAAGAAATTCTGGGTAGTTCTGCCTATCCAGAAATTTAAATTATAGTGTACAAGCAGTATCACTAATAGTAAAATACTCTATCCAAATGTAAAGATTTTTTACATGAATTAGGGAGTGCTAGTAAATTCACATAGTATCTGGATATTAAGCCACTGTTTGATGAAATGCATTCAATTATTTCAATAAAGATTATATCTAAAATTCAAGAATAATTAAGGCTTGTAAAGCAGCCTTTATTTAGATTTGGATGACAAAAGAATTATTTGAAAGCATTTAAATTATGAACAAGGCTGTGCAGGGTTTGGAGAAAAGGTTTTAAGGAAGTGTCACAAAATATAGGCAATCATGCATATAATCAATTAACAGCTAAGTTAAACCTACAATGAAGTAATAAATTCCACAGACTCTTACAAATAGCACAAGGCTACAGACACAGGCATGGAGTAAACTTGTATAGTTGTAAATACTAACCTACTGAATTAACTTCAATGGACTTGGAGATAACCTAAGCTTGTGCATGCTACATAAGCATGTTTATATATGTTACCTTCAGTCTTTCCCCCATCCTTCCAGAGGTCCAAGCATTGTGTTAAAAATCACCAGTACTGACAGGAGCCTCTGGGCAGATGTGGCAAACAGATTTCATCTGATACATCAATCTGGTCAACTGGTAAGAGTTGCTTAAAACATTATGTTGAAAATAATACTGAGCCTTGAGAAAGCATTCAGCAATAAAGCGAGAGCTGAAGGGCAATGCAAATATTTACCATACTCACTCTGAGGTGTAGACATCACCACGTTAAAACCATGGTAGAGAACTGTGTCCTACCAAGATCATACACTAGTTTCAATGGTGTGACCGCTGCTGCTGACAGCTATACACTTTCTACTCTGTTGTTGGACTCCTTGTGACCACATTCTACCCACCACAAATCCTGAACTGTGATCAAAACACAAATGGCTAAGATAAATCACCTGGGTCCCTTACTTAGTTTAAAGGATGCCGATCTCTAGTCCATACACCTCACCCATGCTTTTATCAATGTGTCTTTACGTGTCGACAACAGATGTTCGCACCCTGGTTAATCTTGCCCTTGCATGCCACCCAAAATATTCCTATTCAAGAATGTAGTTTGGTTTCTGATTCTGGACACTTCTTCCCAATTTGGGTAGTATGGCATGAAAAGAAGATTTTCATTTCTTCTTTGTGGTCATAGGTTTGGCATAGCAGCAGAATTCAAATTAAGAACAAATTTAATGGGACAGATTGAAATATTCAAGTATTTTAATAATTAGGCATAAATTTGTTTAAGAAGCATATGAAGAAGGGTGATATCGCCTTTCTTTTGAAATCACAGTGTGTCCTAATACAAGGAATTATTTCATATACTAATTTATGTAGTAGTTATGTGTAAGTAGAAATAGGATTTGACAACAAGGAAATTTTTTCAGAAATATACCATGATCTCGAACATGAGGTTTTATGGTACCAAAGTTAACATGACTCAAATTAGTCTTGAACTTTAATTCATTTTAGAAATCTAGTCCAAGCATTTAATCTTATAAATAGAAAGTGACTAAAAAAAAATCATTATTAATTTTGCATAATATACTACTGGCAGTCACTATTTATAGGTCTTGGGGATTTTTATTTCACATTCTTGAAACTTGAGGCAATTTGGATAAACATGAAGTGGCAAACAAAACAAAAAACTTTTATGACATATTTTGTTGGCAAGTGAAGTTACTAAGATCCAAATTCAGTGCAGCTGGATTGTTTTTTCTCCATTTCTCTCATTACCTTAACACAAGCAGAGGAGGGCAAGAGGCTCAACAGAAGATATGTAAAATACAATTTGGGTGTTTTTCACCTTCTCTTTCTGAGTTTTACAACTTTCTTTGCTGAATATTTCCTCTTTCCCATTTTTCCCAGGCACCCAAATGACCCTGAATTTATGTTACAGCTACTGGATTATGTGGGTCAACTTTTACAATCTTTTCCACTATCTTTCAACTAAAGTATTTTTGCAAATTTTAGAGTCTAGAATGGCAACTGGATTAAAGTGCAAAACAAGTCTCTTCCTCTCAAACAGCACAATGCTTGCAACTAACGTTCTATGATTCATAGTAGGTATTGTGATTATTTTCACTGATTTTTATTGTGGAAAAAATAACAATTTGGTTGTTTATGTCAACTAAATG
This sequence comes from Ochotona curzoniae, assembly GCF_017591425.1. NCBI lineage: Eukaryota > Metazoa > Chordata > Mammalia > Lagomorpha > Ochotonidae > Ochotona > Ochotona curzoniae. The sequence goes on along the minus strand of NW_024465582.1, from coordinate 16,736,549 downwards.
GGCTATTTTAACACTCAAATCAATGGCACTAGTATCCATTTTTTTTCTTTTCTTTTTCTTTTTTTTTTTTTTACAAATGTTATTTGTATCAAAGTGAACCAAAAAAAAAAAAAAAAATCCAGAAAACTACACTGAGATTTATTTTAAAACATAGAAAAACTTTCCTTTTTGTTTTTCCTAGCAGAGGCTGAAACTCCTGTTCCTACTCAGTAACATTAGTTTAGCAATAACTATAATGGGAGGCATATTTTGCATACAAAGCTATATGCTCCCAAATAAGAGACAGTATCTCTTAGAATAGCAAGGAAGAGAATACTGGCTGTAACAGTGACAAACACATAGCTTCACTCTTGTGTATCTCTGTATTTGATGATCACATTTTATTATTCTATCCTTTCTACTTAACTGTAACATAACTTCAGAATTTTCAACAATTTGGCAAGGCAGGCAGTTGAAGTGAAGTTGATATCAAACTGTAACTAAGGAATGACTTCTTAGCTAGTGCAGAAATGGATAATACTTAGAAGAGAAAGGGTAGAGGCATGTGTACAAAAAGGAATGAATTTCTAGGTCACCAAATTTCTCTTCTCACTTTGCAGAGGCAATAGTCCCCATATGAGCAAAATGTTTGATTTTAAATAAAAAAAAAATCTTTAGCAATTTTAATATACTGCATATAAATACATCTCACAACACAGTATTGTAACAATTATACACATATTTCAATGTCAGAATAACTTTGCTGTATATTTTATTTCAACTTGAAAATTTGTTCAAATTTGTTCTGCATTTGTATACTAACAGTTATCACTCAATAGCTCACAATTTTAAAGATCAGAGTATATGAACATTGATTAAAAACTCTGCAGAAGGTGAAGGGCTTCCATCAGCATACACATTTAAATATGGCAGCATGCATCTGTCCTTCCTGCCTTTGCTGGTCACACCTCAATCTACAAACACTAGGTGGAAAAGGTAGAGCACAATGGTGGTCTTCCCACTTCTTTTGGTCATTATGACTAAGTCAGTTGGCACACAAGTGAAGATCTCCCATAGTCTGTTTCCACTGAATGGCGTTTAAGTCAAACAAGGTTGCTGACCCCTCTTGGCTAGGCTCAATTCTGTTGCTCCAGAAGAAGGAAGATAGGGATAAAAGAGAAGAACTTTTTCAGTGGACCAGTAGGAAGACAGGCGAGGTATAGCAAGTCTAGTGCAAGGACAGGTGGTCACAGTGTTGTAGAGAGGTAGCTGTGTAGTGAAGAAGCCAGCTCTGGAAAACAGTGAAACAAGGGAGGAATTCCAGGACACAGCTGGGCAAAAGGAGAAGCCAGGTCCAAACCACACAGATAATCCGCAATGCGGCTAATCCATTCATAATTTAGTGAGAGTATGGTTTATATAGTTCTTCATCTGGCTATCTCCTATGTGTCCTTCAAGACTCAACTCAAGTCTCACCTCTTCCAGTAAGCATTCCATGAACCCCCAATTCTAACGTTTTAAAAATGTCAGTCCAGTGTGTTACCACAGCACTCTGGACTTAAACTATTAGCACTGTACTACAATACTTCATTTACATATTTCCCCCATTAGACTGAAGATTTTTTTTGAGAACAGGGGCCAAATCTTATTTGTATTTTTATTATTAATGCCTAGAATACAATAGGAGGTCAATCAATGTTCATTAAATTCTTAGACACATATCTGGTTTTTTTTTTTAATCACTAATTCTAACTCATTTAAAATTTTTTTCTTGGTGCCAACTGATCTCATCTTTCATACATTCTTAAGGAAAACAGCCGACTATATTTGATTATTAAGAAGTCATTTTACTTTTGCTACCCCCAAAATTACAAATAAGACACTCTGTTTTATATTTCCAAGTAAGTAATAAAGTAATACTTACATTCAAAGGCTTCATCACTATCATTATCTTCATCTGAACTGATTTCAGCATATTTTGGCTTTTCATTAACTGTGCTACGCTTGCGTTTGTTCATTTTCACGCGTTCACAAAGTGGCATTGTGGATTCAATTTCTGCCAGGAGTTCAGGGGGTAATTCTTTTAACACTGATTGATCTATACTACCTATTAATGAAAGGCAAGAAAACAATTTATATCTGAATATCAAAGCAAAAATTTTAACTAAATTACTCACAAAATAAAAGTATTATTTATTTCCTAAGTGACTTATCAAAATAAAATATGCTCATTTAAAGTTATAATGCTCTAAGCTCTTCGTATATATATGTAATTTAGAACATTCATAAAAATGGCATTAAAATATGGGTTTTAGTGAAAACAATTTTGAAACACATGTACAGTTTTCTCTAATGTACATTTCTATGAACTTTTGAAGACCCCTTGCATGCAGGAATTTCAAGTGTTTTTCTTGCACCCGAAAGAAAATGTTTTATGGCTTATTTACTATTATTTTAAAATGTTTATTAACTTTTATTGGAAAGGCACATCTACAGAGAGGGGAGTCAGAAAGGAACATCCTCCATCCGCTGGTTCACTCCCCAAGTGGCCACAATGGCCGGAGCTGAGTCAATTCGAGACCAGGAGCCAGGCTCTTCCTCCAGGTCTCCTGTGTAGGTGCAGGGCCCCATGGCTTGGGCCATCTTTACTGCTTTCCCAGGCCACAAGAAGGAAGCTGGATGGAAAGTGAACAGCAGGGATATAAACTGGCACCAATATGGGATCCTGGTGCATGCAAGGTGAGGATTTAACCATCAGGTTATTGTGCTGGGTCCTTTTGTATGGTTTATTTTTAAAGAGCATGAGCAGCTCGCAAAGATTCTTTAAATCTATTTTCAATGAACTTCTTGAAGTCCCTTGTATATATGTAGAAATATATATGTATTTTTCTGACACATAGTAACTTAAAACAAGTATGACACTGCTATAAAAATGAACAGTAGTAACATCGCCAATTTTTGATACAATGTATTCCTTGATTAGAAATATTCTGTACATGTTATAGATCACTGGTATCAGCAAGTGGATTTGTGGTAGATAGTAAGTATATAGCTTATATTCTCTTACTACTCTAACTTGTATTACAAAGGTCTGGAGTACACCAGTAAACAGTTTCAAACTAATATTATTTCTCAGTACAACTAAGAAAAGCTGAAGGGCAAGAACCACCTCCTTTTTTCCTCCACAATCTCAGGGTGGATGGGACAAAACCTTTACATGTGCTTTAATCTGTCACTGTCTAAATGAGAAACATGATAATGCTTTCAAAACATGATAATGCATTATGAAGACTTTCTTCAAATAGACAAAACCAATACATACAGAGGATAACAGACACAAATAAAGCAAATAAGTCAAAATATTAGAAAATGCAAATATCTGTAAATAAAAATAAGTTCCATATTGTTAAATTCATATCTTCCTTTCCAAAGAGTAAAGACTGAATAAAAATATATAAACATGATACAATAATAATGAATATCACACTAATTCTGCCTGCATCCACACAATTTCTATGAAGAAACTGTAAAATTCTGACAGTTTAGAAATAAAGGAGTAGTAAGTTACTTATTCAGACTATTCTTAATGGCTAACAAAGATGACATTTTTGCTTTACTTATGCAAAATTTTTAATGAAATAATGTGTTACCTGATAAGTGTTATTATGAATTAGAGCAAAGAGTAACACAGAGGTTTACAGAAGGAAATACTAGCAACTTATAATCAATATTAACATCGTCATTTATGACACTCAAATGGTAGCAGTGGTTATATAAACAGTAAAAATAAACCATGACAGAAAACTAAAGAGGCTCTAACACATATTTCAGTATCTTGACACTATACTATCAAATAATTCAAGATATAGAAGGCAAAGTATTCATTTTAATAAAATAATCCTTTTTATACTTTTGAAGCTTATTTATGTGCACAATTTCTTATATTCACTTATAGATATTAATTCCTGCATTGTTCCTAAGCTGCTGTATTTTACAGACAAATACAGACATTTACAACATTTTTAAAATGGACAATTGTTTCTGTAATATTATAAATATAATTTTTTAGGGTTATAAATATGGGTAACCCAAAGTCTTTGTCCCTTAATCCATCACAAGTCACTTTTCATTTTTGTAAGTTTAATATCAGCAGAATGTAAACATGATTTTGTTAAAACAAATAATTAAAGGCAAAAGAGGAGAGAAGCAACAGATAAGACCACCCACTATCTTAATCCCTACATGTCCAAGAATTAAGGTTCGAAGGTGTGAAGTGGGAACTAAACACAGGTCTACTGCCTAGATGGTAGGGGACCAATCACATGAGGCTTCACTGCTGCCTTCCAAGGTCTGTCTTCACAGAATCTAGAACCAGGCCCTGAACACAGGCATTCCAATGTAGGGAGTGAGGATTTATCCGAGTTACATTCAGCACACGGGATTTTTAAACAGATTTCCCTGATAGTTTCACATAGTTAAATTCATATCACAAAGGCATACTGACTCGCTGATATCCCAGAATTAAAATTATCTTGCAGACAAGTACTCAATGGGTAATCAATGGCTAATGTGTGTGCTTGTACTTGTGGATCAGGATGTTACTAGAGCAAGCACTCCTTTTACAAAAATTGTTCCTAATGATCAAACACTGATAATTTGGGTCTTCTATCCAATAATTCACATATCAACATTTATTCATGGTAGAAGGGACTTCAAAAGTTCATAGAAAATTGAAATGAAAGAAAATCAGAATTTTCTGTGAACTTACTGGACTTTCCTAAATTAACAAAGAGTCTATCAAGTTTCATAGTATTGCTACTCTCTAGATCATTCTAACCTCTGCACATCTTGCAAAGTTAAAAATCACATAACGTAAGAACCAAATGTTTTATTTCTGAATCTGATTTACTTAATTTCAACAAGAAATTCAGCAATGTATTATCCTAGAAACATGAATACTATTTTATTCTGAATGAAAATGTCTAGTCCACGGGCTTATGTACTTTTAAAATTAGCCACATACTTTCTTTGTATGAAACATTCATTTAAGTTGACTCAGCTAGGTCCCCTGATTACAAACATGAAATACTTGATTTTCCTATTCTCAGGCTCACAATTTTTGATACACTGTATCAAGGATCTCAAATGAATAAACAATGAGTACTTAAAAAGATGCTTCTAATGTTTTAAAATTCTTTCTCCTGAACTAGAAAATAATCCTTTAAACACAAGCCTGTTTCACTGTTTTTTAACTGATTGATAATTTTGTGAGAGGTTGCCGTCTGCTGAGCTATTTGCTTCTTGACACTGCAGACTACCAACTATATTATTTACATAAGGGATTGATCACCATCAAATTTCAACTTATTTTCTTCAGGAAAAATGCTATTTCATCACAATTTTGTTACACATATAAGTATTCAATTAAACATAATGCATCTTTGTATATTACTGTTGAAGTTATGATTAAGGAATGCATTTACTGCTCAGTGTACCACATTTCAGAAATCTTAGGTTTCCAGTACATATCAATTATAATTAGTAAATGTGCTAGAATACTTAAACCCTAAGTCATTAAAAGACAAAGTTGCAAAGATTCACTATTACTGTGGTTTGCTTTTGAAAAACAGGAAAACAAATTTGAGGTTAAAATAAATCACCTCAACTAACAAACTCTTTTGTTTCAGCCAATGGAAATCAGCTATGCTCAGAAATAATACCAAGAACATGTCATAGAAATCTTCAGATTTTATAAATATTCCCCAAATCCTGGGCAAGCATTAGTATTAGTTCAGTGACTTTTTTCCCGCAGTTACCAAATAACTTAGGAGTATCAACAAATAGAGCTTTAATTTCAACTAAAGGTAAGCTGGGACAAGAAGAAAAAATGCAGAAATTCAACAATGTACACTATCACTATGTCCTCTTTTGATAGTAAGTGAGCCTTAACTGTTTGAAAATACATGCTTGTTTTTTTCTTTTTGGTAAATGGTTCCTAAACGCATAGTTGAAGCCACTGACAGGGAGTACATTCAGGAGTAAACACTGATGCCAGAGCGCTGAAAAACAGCAGTTGAGAAGCAGAAACAAAGGAGGCAACCTGAAGATAAACTGGAAAACAATGCAATTTTAAACATGACTAGTACACTGAATATTCTTCCACCCTGTCCCAAACACACACACACACACACACACACACACACACACACACCCTCTCAAACCTGACGGTAAAAAAAGAGGTATGGCACTCTGAGTTATGCTCCAAAATGTACAGTGAATGAGAGAAATTGAAAATGAGCCAATGAAAGTTTCTGAGCTCACAAAACATTTGCTACAGAGGAAGAATTTAGGTAAGCATACTTAAGCAGTTTTTTGGAAAAAAAAAAAGACAGTCAAAAATTAAGACATCCATTTTTGCACTAAGGGAATTAAGATGAGCGCAGTGAAATTCAGTAAACATCAACAGTTGGCAGGGTAATAGAGGGGATCTGTTTATAACTGAAGGGGCACAGTTTCAATATACAGAAAAGAGGATCTAGAAGAAAAAACATATTCTAGGAGAAAAAAACAGTAGATAATAACTAGAGGGGTTTCCACTTTATGTAATGGTTCAGGAAAACCCAAGTGATTCATGGTTTGACAACAGGGCATTGAACAGTCTAAAATTTGGTAAGAGACAGACACTCCAGGTAGTAGCTACAAGCCGGCCAATCATACCTCTCCCTCTGAAGCAGAGGCGATTAGGGTCAAAGCTGAAGCTATTGTTTCTAGTATCTCTGAAAACTCTTGAACAATAACCTAAGGCTAGCAAGTCTCTTTTTAATGTTTTCCAATAACTGCAAAACTGCAAATTGTGACATTTAAAAACACATTGTAAAATCTATTTTGTGGGTCTTGATTAGTGGTTGCATCTAAAATTTTAATTTTTACATCTAAGGCTCACTTACTTCTTACCTGTAAATAAAATTTTGTTCATTCTATAATAAAGTTTTATTAGAACTCAGTCACATACATTTGTTTACAAATGATCTATTGCTGTTTTTAAACTACATTAAAGATAAATGGCTCACAAAGCCCAAAATATTTGCTCTTTGATCCTTCATGGGAAAAGTTTGCCAACTCCTGATCTACACACATCATATTTTATTAAGCATAAATATGATGCCATTTACCCTGTAAGTGCAGTTAACTATGTTCTACAATTTAGGTAAGTGAAAAACGGTTTATTTAATGAAGATAAAGCTTGTTTGTAGCAACTCAAAGAACATTTAGTGAAAAGGATAAAAGATTTTAAGAAAATCCAGCTTTAAGTTTTGTAGTTTGATACATTGTTCAATTACAAAATCACTACAAGGTAGAATTAGAAAATGAAAATGTGCTTTCCAGAAGATGTCCTATTTAAATGACAATTTACTATTTAAAATGGACGGTAGATGGCAGAAATCAAAAGACTCTTGTTGACATGTATATACCACAATTAAAAATACATATTGTGGCAGTAATACATTTAAAAACATACTAACTAGAAAGAAAATATACATGAAGAAACTGATACTAAAAAATTACTTTCTTCATTAGATAAATTCAATTAAAAGGTCAATAATCTCCATTTCCTAGAGAGCTGGTAAGAACTGGGTAGAGTTTTGGACCTAATTTTAACAAGTTTCATTTTGCTCTCTTAACCATGTTAATAAGGAGGATGGATACTGGTTTCTCTACCATAAAGTGAATGAACTAAACCTTGAAAAAACAGTTAATATTTACTCAGGGTTTTCAGTACTTTTTTTTTTGTACTATAATTTATAGTGAGTTTAAAATAGAATTTTCAAAAGAAGGTCCTACATAATCCTGAAAATACTAATTTTTCTTTTTTGATATTTATTTATTTTTATTGGAAAGGCAGATTTACAGAGAGGAGGAGAGATGGAGAGAGAAAGATCTTCCATTTGCTGATTCACTCCCCAGGTAGCTGCAAAACATGGAGCTGAGCTGATCTGGAGCCAGGAGCCAGGAGCCAGGAGCCAACAGCTTCCTCCAGGTCGGATGCATGGTCCCAAAGGCTTTTGGCCATCCTCTATTGCATTTCCAGGCCAAAAGCAGGGAGATGGAAGGGAAGTGGAGCTGCTGGGATACAAACTGGGGTGCCCATATGGGATTCCTGCACAAGCAAGGCAAGGACATAAGCTACTAGGCTACTGTGCTGGGCCCAAGGATACTAACTTCAGAAGGAAGGGAAGTGATTCTCTCTCTCTCTCTCTCTCTCTCTCTCTGACACACAAATTTTTAACTGGAAATTCAGAGGAGGACAGACAGACAGATCTTCTGTCTGCTCATTCACTCCCCAAGTGGCCACAATAGCTGGAGCTGAGCTTATTAGAAGCCAGGAGTTTCTTCTGTGTCTCCCATGTAGCTGTAGAGTCCCAAGGCTTTGGGTCATCCCTGACTGCTTTCCCAGGCCACAAGCAGGGAGCTGGATGGGAAGCAGAGCCACTAGGACACGAACCAGCACCCATATGGGATCCTGGAGTGATCAAGGCAAGGAATTGAACCACTATGCTAATGCACCGGGCCCCAGTTAACTGAATTTTAAATCCACTTTATTTATGTTTTATTCATAAGATATTCATCATATTAATATCTATTATCAGGCCTTTTTAAAGGAGGGCTTCATTTACTTTTTTAGAGTAAGAGGGAATTTAATATGTTTTTTTTTTCATTTTATTTTCCTCTTTAATATGCAATTAATCATATGGTACATTTCCTGGTTTTTGCATAATTTTTTTACAGTTTTATTTATTTGTTTTAATTGTTATTAACATTGTATTATGTGATACAGTTTTATAGGCACTGGGATTCCCCCCACCAAAGATCATTTCTTTCTAATTTTGTGAAAACCTTTATTTATGAAGAAAACATTTTTAACATACTAAGTTTTGGCCAAAATTTTCTACATAAGGAAATAATGCGCACACATTTTCAAAACATCATCCTGAAATTATACTCAACAATAGGAAGGTACACATGTTGGCCTCTGCAAAAATTATTCCAAACACTTCCTAAAGCTATCACTGATATTGTCTTTAATTCAGCATTTAAAGTTACATTTTTTTATTTAAAAGGTAGAGAGTGACAAAAAAACTTTCTATCTGCTACTTCCTTCCTCCAAATGATCACAACAACCAGGCTGGACAAGGCTAAAACCAGAAGGGACTTCAACCTGGATCTTCCACAAGAGTGGCAGGGACCCAAGCATTGGAGCCATCTTTAACTGCCTTCTAGGGAGCAGGGAGCAGGATTTAAAATCAACTAGCGTTTGGGGATTCAAAGGAGGTACCCGTTGATCTGAGATGTAGCAATCAGTTGCTACATAAAATGCCCCTACATAAGCATTTTAGAAAGGCATCTTATAAAATAATCAATTGACTTAAAATAAATTTCCACTGCAGCATCACTGAGGGCTAGTAAATATTACAATCTACTTCAAATAAGCCAGGAACTTCATAATTCATAAACTTATGCTATAAATCTATTCTCAGAAACAGAATTTACTCTCAAAATTATAGAAGAGTCTTGTTGTTGATTCTGCAATATTATTTAAAATAAGAAAGTAACAGAGAAAGAGCCAGAGAATAGAATAGGTAGGAATGAAAGAGAAAAAGACCATCCACTGGCTCATTTCTAAAATGCCTGCAGCAGCAAAGGCTGGGAAGGATCAAAGGACCAAGCAAAGTCTCCCATACAGATGGCATGGACCCAGCTACTTGTGAGCCATCTCTGTGGCCTTTCCAGGTCTATCAGTACAAAGCTGGATCAAAAAAAGCAGGGTAACTTAAATCAACACCTCTAAGTAAGGTGGTGCACTCAAGCAGTGGCCTAAGGCACATAACATCTACTCAAAAGCTGAGAGTCTTTAACATAATCTGTTTAAACTGCTTAGGGGTAAGGAAAAGGCAGTTAGTTGTGTGTTTTGGTGACCAACTCTGGGCAGGATAGCTTCTACACTAGATAACAGAGGTTTAACAGCTGCCTCTAAAAACGAATACAATCATAAGCTCATCAAATGAGCAACAGAGTTTAACCACTGCTGATTATTAGAGCTGCTACATACATTCCTAGTGAATATAATTTCAGCAACTGTTTCCCCTTTTAGTTTAAATGATCACAAATAAATGTTCATAGAGTGTTTCTTGAACTGAGTTCAAGTAATGGAAAACAATACACTAACTGCCAGGGGCAGGGAAAAAAATAAAGCTATAGATCGCTAACATATTTTGACAGTCTATAGTTTTTCATTAAAACTATAAAAAAAATCACATTGTAATTACTGACATCAGCTGTTAAGATACAAGCATTATCAACTGATGATGGTCTCATGAGCACTAATTTAATTTGGACAATAATTGTACATTAAGGATATATTCTGATAATCAAAGGTTAACAACAAAGTAGTTTTGGGGCACTTAATACTTTAAAAGGAGATATTTTAGAAATGTAAAAGGCCTTATAAAAAGTCATGTCACTCCTCCCAATCCAAGGAATAAACAAAGTGGTAGAGAGAGAATAGGATTAATATTGAACTTACAACAGCTATAGCTCAAAATGAAGTTAAAAGGGAAATTAAACAAATTTGGGTCAAGTTACTTTGGATTACAATAAAAACTAGTTGGTTGTAAAAGTGAACAAAGTTATGATAAAGTTCAATGAGCAAGAATTTGGAAATTATGTAGTTCTTGTACTATTTAATTCATATATTAGTAAAAACACACAAGATGTGAACACACAATGTTAACCTGTACACAGTTTCTTCCTAAAATAGCAGCTACACAATTTCTTGTCATGAGTAGGCATTTAATAAATGTAATATGCTCTTATTTTCTGTGAGGTAATGTACTCAGGATATAGACATTGCTACAGAAATAAAATCAAGTTTAACAGTATCACCTTAGACTTCATGCGCTTAGACCAAAGACAAAAGCAAGCAATCTACATTATGAGTCATAAATATGCGTCTCTGTCATATATTCGAAATTTATCTATTTAAAGCATATTGAAGAAATTGCAGATTACCCTGAAAATGAACATTTTATACACTGAACATTCAGTAAATATTTAAAAAATGGATTTGTGACTCTTAAAGAAAGAAAACCTACTGGGAATTTTAGCACCAGGAATCAATCACCAAAGTATAACCAGCAATATTTATATTAATTTCTTAAAATACATTAAAATCTGTCATTTTTTTTTTTTGTGAATCTGTGAAAAAATATCCCAGGAACCCACATCTTAGCTCATACACAGGTACTTTAAAACACACACACACACTCACAGAACTCTTTGATTACTAAGTAGTCTAGACTTAAAATTGAACTACATACATGTATATGTTAAGCTGAACGCAACACAAATAATTGAACATAGCGCATATAAATGCTAAGATATAAAGTTAGATATTTACATGCATTCTGAAATGAATCTAAGCAATGAAATTATATTTCTGATAAATAACCTCCCTTACACTTGCAGACAAATTACAGTACGTATTTGTATACAGAAGCATGCCCATGTACACACACTCTAAAATCACAATAAAAGGCAGACACCCAGTTTTCTTACTGACATGACCAAATGAGTTATATAGAATTGTATTAGTAGTACACTTACAGTGAAATTTGTGTTAGTGCCAAAAAGTCATTCATAGGCAATGAAATCACACATGAAAAAACCAGTAGAAATAAAATAGCTATCAATTAAGAACTACAATTCTTGATGTTCTTTAAGCATTTGTAGAAGATAATTTGTGAGAACACAGCTCAGAAAGCAAGGCTAGTATAAGCTGACAGAAGGCAGGAAGGAAAAGATGGGCCACAGCCAAGAAACCAGAGGGTACCACTTTCCATCTTTCATCTAGACCTTCTAAAACTGTGTAATTATACTCTTTTACATTATCTCCAAACTTTAACCAAAAATGTTTAAGTAAAATCTGGATTCATAAGCAAAACAAAACAAAACACTACTGCTGGTGCTAGCCCCCACATTGTACAATCTCTTTCACATTAACAAGAAATTTTGAAAAGATACATCGACAATAAAAGGCTACTTAATAAAGCTAATGTGTTAATGAACTTTTGTATGTCTGATAGTCATAATTGAAAAGGTAGAAGTTTTGCCAATAATACTGATTCAGAAGGCAAAGGCTTTTGGTTTTGAAAGATAATTAGTAAAAAGTAAATATTCAATGAAGATCAAGGAAGAATAAAAAGAGTTAAGTCAAAAGTCACTTCCTGGAATATACTGTTATTTATAGTAACACTGTTTTCAAAGAGCTTTTGTCGGGTAATCAAGTCACAATAACAGCTTAAAAATATAATAACTATTCCACTTTGCATATCTTCTAAAACGCTGCAATGCTATATAATACCACTTTGTGCAATAATTCAAATATTTTCTATCTGTGACACCTAAGAGCTGAATATGACTGCAGAAGAAACAGTTTTGTAAACTTAATTTCTACTTAAATGGCCAAAAAGGGGCTACTGGCTACAATTCTGATGGCATATAATGACAGAATTCATATATCTGATACATTTACATTCTAATGAAATCTCACAGAACTGAACTTCAGAATCAAACATTTATTCAGCTCTACTGCTTTTAAAACTATTATCTAGAACTATTTATTATTTAGAACTATGGTACACATAGGCTTTGCCACATAGTGCCATAAATATATTTTAAACCCTAAGGACAAATGGGAACACCAAATTACATTTTGTATACAAACTAACAATGCATTTGCAGCATTTAAGATTCTCCCAGCATAGCCCCTGGAAATAATACAATTTGAGAACAAGCAAATAATCAGAAAATTTACTTTAGTGACCACAAACACAGTACCAGTTACCCCCACTCCCAAATTTTATGATTTAACCCATGAGACAAATATCAAACCACATTATCTTTGCATAAAGAGTATATAATTCCCTAAATAAAAATGCCTCTCCAGAAAATGAATTTGATGTAACTTTCAAAAAAGTTTGGAAAAGTCAAACTATTCAATAATTAAAACAGAAACAGGTTTTAAAGAATTACATATTTAACATTCTTAAGAAAACATATAGTAATGATTTTCATATACCATAGAGCTTTGCCTAGACACTGGACATTAAAATTCAATTTATTACCTCATTACAGAATAAAATACTCTCTAGCCAATATAATTTACTAAATACACTTATTTCCACATCTCATCCATTTGATCAATAAGCAACTTTCAAAAATACCTGAAACAATCAAACAACAAAACAATTTATTCCTGTGTAATCAAACAGAAGTAAACCTGAAGAGAACCATGAGTAGTTCCAGAAGGTGGGAGAACAGAGTTCATTCAGAACTTTTTAAACAGTTCACATGACAACTTACCTATAATTCTGGAAGTATTTAAAAATTTTTAATCAGCAGCTTTTAAACTTATACTTTTAAAATAATCAGCAGTCTTAAAAGTTTAAAACTTGTTAGAAGACAAATGACATCAGAAATGTTCTTACCTTTGTTTGATTTTGAAGGCTTATTCTTGATAGGTTTAAGCGAACTTCTTGATTTATCCTCTCTATCCTTAATAAGTTTCTGAACATCATCCAAAGACAGCTTCTGCAGAACTACTACAGGCTTAGCTCCTTTATTTAGATCTTCAACTAGTCCCATTTTTTCTACTTTGTCTTTCTGATCTTTCACATCCAATTTTTTTGTTTCCTGAGTAATATTGCCATCTTTATCCCTCTTGATTTTCGGAATGACAAAATTTTTCAATGCACCAGACCTGCCTCCCAACAAATAACTTGGAAATTCTGCCTTATTGTCAGGATGTGCTTTATTACCATCTACTTTACTCTTGTTCCCCTCTGTCCTTTTGTCATCTTTACTATTTGGTGACTTAAAACTAGGTTTATCAGGCCTTGATTTATTAGAATCTCCTTGTTTAACACGAGGACTGTCAGGTCTTGATTTTTGTTCTCCTGAAGACAGTCTTTCCCGTGAATCCCCTGACTCATGCCTGTGTTTTCTTTCTAGTTTATCAGTTTTTGAAACATCAGATTTAATGCCATGCTCGTTTCTACTAGAGGATCTCAATGTTTCTGGTCTTCGAACTCTAGACTGATCCCCTCGATGTCGCTCTGATTCACCTCTGTCATCTAATTTTTGTTTATTATCATGGTCACGTCGTAGTGACTCAGAAATAGATCGCCCATCAGGTCTCTGCTTTAAGGCTTCAGCTCGCTCTGATTTTAACCGAGGTGAATCAGATTTAATATCCTGTTTATGTTTAGACACATCAGGTTTTTTCTCTGTTGATGGTTTTCCAGAATCCCTCCTATTTTCATGCCTGTGTTTTGGCGTTTCTGGTCGACCCTCATTTTTCTGCTTTGGAGTTTCAGGCCGGCTCTCACCTTTCTGCTTTGGAGTCTCAGGCCGTCCATCACCCTTCTGTTTCGGGGTTTCAGGACGCACATCACTCTTTTGTTTCGGAGTTTCAGGGCGGCTTTCACCCTTCTGCTTTGGAGTTTCAGGTCTTGATTTTGTTGTTTCTAACCTGCTATTATTTTGTTTGTTATCATTTGGTTTTGTGTCAGATGGTCGGTTCTCATTCTGTTTAGGCTCGCCTATGGTGTTCTCATTTTGTTTGGATTCAGTTGTTCTGCTCTCACTCTGTTTAAGTTCTTCTGTTTGGGTTTCAGTTTTAGTTTCTGTTTTATTTTCATTTGATTTTGTCTCTACCAGTTGGTTTTCATTTGGTTTAGATTCTGACAATCTACTTTCATTTTGTTTCATTTCACTTTTTGAAAGCTCTGAATCAGACTTTTTTTTAGGTGTCTCAGGATGGTTTTCTGGTGTAGACTTAAGACTGCCAATAATGTCTTCCTGAAGGACAGAAATAGGTGCATCATTACATGGTTTGATTTCTTCAGGCTTTTTTATGGAGTCTGAATCCTGAGTTATAGAAGCCTGAGAGTCCACTCTTCCTGCCTGATGAAGATCAATGCTAACCATTAATGCTGGCCTTGACCCATTTCCCGTAGAACCCGTCTCCTGAGAAGCTGGTCTATTACCTCCTGTAGCACCCCCAGCCTCCTGTGGGTAAGAATCTTGTTTTCTTTTTTTCAAAGGCTTATCTGAAATTTAAAGATAAATATTCAATATCAGTAATAGATATATATTCTTGATATTTAAAAACCATATGGACTCTGACCATCTTTTTAAAGTCAAAATTTTTAAATGTAGTGAGTATAAATACATTTATATAATAGCAAACATGAATTACATATGCTTTTAAAACCAAGAATTGTGAAATATTCATGTTTGCTGGAATCCAGTATCAGTGAGAATCCTATAAAGAATTTATAGTATACTTTTTGAATATATAAATAAAATTACACCATGAAGAAATTTATGATACATCAAATAAACATATGCTTATACTTGTATGTGTTAAGAAAACTGAAATTCTTTCTCTAAGAATAAGGCAAACTTGAAATAGGTATACTACCAGCAATAAGGTAAATGAGGGTATTAGTAAAACAAATAATTTTACTATTGTTCATAATTCTTTGATGTAGGATTCAAGTTATTTAAAGTATTGACAGCAGAACAGCAGTTTAAAAGCTAACACACAATGTTAGAAAGAAGCAAATTTAAAATAAGGAGCAATACATATTGAAAGTAGAATCCATATAGTATATAGGAACTTTTAAGGTGAATTTCATCCTAAGTAACTTCCACTAAAAACTGCTTCTGTTCATAAAACAACAGTTCTAGGGGGTCTATACAATAGCTTTATAAAGAAATAATTACAGTTCCATGGAAATGCAAGCATGAATACACACATCCTACTGGAGAAAATGTCAGGATATTTTTGACAGCTCTATGTTTCTATATATGACTCCACTTTTAACAGAGATTTCCAGGACATTTTCTACAAACTAAATCTTCAGTTTACACACTGAAGTTTTACCAGCTTTTATTCACTTCAATTCTTCACTGTGCTTTAAAAACAATTTCTACTAATTTTAAGAACCACCTCTACAATCTCACATTTATTACTGTGATTTATCAATTATGGAAAACAGTACCACAAAGCTAGAGGACTGACAACTTTTCAAAAGAGCAGGTCCTTATTGTTAGTGAACCAAATTCTAAAATAAATTTCAAATGTTAATGCTTCTTTCATACAACAATGTTCTATAATTTTGCTGTCAAAGTGAGAAACAGTTTATTTTAGCTAAAAATACAGTGCAATACAGTTAAAGTTTGCAAAGATAATATTTTTTTTTTTTTGGTAAAACTGAGTCATTCTGCTCTGATTACACATGAAGGTTAATTGGCAAAATGACTTAGTAAATAACAAAATTAGTTATTAGATTGCTTTCCCTAATCAAAATAAACATGGTAGGAATTTACAGAATGCTTTCTACATCAAATCTAAGAACAAACCATAAAGAATACTAAACTTACAGTTGTAGAATCCTTTTTAAAAAGCATCTTTTCTATGTATCATTTTTAATTTATTTGAGTGGCAAAGAGATAAGGAGGGAGCAGAGGGAGAGAAACAGAGTAAGATGAACAAGAAGGCAACAGGGAGCTCCTATACACCAGTTCATTATCCAGTGGGCAGGAATATAATCCAGGTCACTCCAGATAGGGGTAGAAGTCCAATTACTTGAGCTGTCACTGCTGTCACCCAAGGTCTGGCCTGATGGGAATCAGGAACCAGGAACCATACAAGAGAACAGAACCTAGGCACTAGGACGTGAGGTAGGCGCCTTATCCCTAAGCAACATGTCGGATCCACTAAATGCTCCTCTGTTGAAAATTAGGTCACATAAAATAAACTTTGCATTTTATCAGAGGGCATACTAAATAATCACCATCTCCTAGACAGAATTTTAATTACAATTCCTTAACCTTCATGACAGAAATCTAAAAGTTCATACAGTATAATCTAAGATTTCTATATTTTCGGTGAAATGGGATTTAGGTATCTAAATTTAGGATATTTAAGATATTTGTGGTTTCTTCTGTTAATGCAAGTGATCTGGATTTCAAAAAAAATTAATATATTTCACAAGGCTCATATTTAAAGAGTTACAAAATACTTAAGAGTGTATAGATCATTAAGCTCGGTCCAATTTACCCTTTGCCAATAAAAAGGAAGTTTCACAAGTAATTTAATTCTAAAGATATGAAAATATATTATTATTAAACTGTGGATCCTATTATTATTTATTTAAAAAGTACAAGAAAGCTTATGTACATAAGCAGAATATTAAAATGAAAAAGATAATTTTTCTACATTATTAAAACTGCCTAAGTTCTATCTTTTTCAGCTCCTGGAAAATATTTCACATCTAATGTAAAATTCAGAACATTTTCATCATTTGTATTGAAATTCTTGCCTACCTCAAGAACATGGACATTCACTTTCTCTGATTCAATTCCACTATGAACTTACTTTGTAAGGTGGCTCATTTCTGTCCATCCACTTTTGTTACCAGTCTTTACTACATCTAACCTTCATCTAATAAAGGTTATTATTCTAGCAATAATAACAGAAATAATTTTAAGAAGAATAATTGTTCTAAGAAGTATAACTGTAGTATTTGGGAAACTGATTACCTTTAAACCCTCTTCATTTTGGGGGATTGTAAGATTAGCAATTAGGATGCATATATTCTAAAGAAAATACATACAAAAGGATCAACAACTCTTGTCATCAAGATACGAATATTTTCAAGATCTGCCCTTTAAAATTTTCTGAATTCAGTTACGTCTGTAAGAAGCAAACTTACTATTGTATACAACTGCAAGTGATAACTGGAAGCATCTAACGCACAAAGCACAACAGTCACATACATGATACACAATTATGAGAAAGGAAAACACCTCACCCTTTAAACCAGATCAAACCATTCTTACCCCAAATCTCAAGCTCTTATTCCAAATGACAGTGGATAACATGGATTGAGTATTACATATTGAAATGGTTGATAAGGAAATGTTTCAGATTTTAATTTTTCAGATTTTGGAATATTTGCATATATTCTACTGGCTGAGCATGCCTAACACAAAAAGCTCTGAAATATGAAAATCTATCAACATCCAGAACATTTTATATTTCAGGTTTCCTGAACAGATATGTTCAAAGAGTAATTTATTTCTTATGAGGGCTACAGTGCAAGATTACTGTAACATTTTCTAAAACACACTCTTACTGAAGCTAGATCACTCATTGCACTTATAACATGGAAAGTGGACCTTGGGAAAAGATGAAATAGGCAAAGACGAACAAAGGAAGCCCCTTTTTGACAAAAGAAAGAAGAAATTTTCAGCAAAGGAGATATTAATTTTTGTGATAGGTCACCTCAGAGGCAAAATGAAGTCTTTTAACATTAATTGATGTAATGATAGATGTTAAAAGTATGAGCAAAAGGATTGAGAAAAAGTCCTCTTCAGATACTATAAAATACTGGATTACAGAGTCACCATATCAGTAAAAAGAACTGTCCAAACAGATAATAGACCAAAGGGACATATATATCCAGCAGCTAGAAAAATGCTTCCTATGAGTGGAACTTGAGTACATTAAGAACCATTACAGCTTAGGCAATATGTTCTTTAAGGTTACACCTTGTCTTGAGTTGCACAATTAACAGCTATATTTTTTGAATTAAATAATTTCATTTATAAGATAAAGCTTTTGGGTGTCTGATTATTGAAAAGAATACTTCACTCAGTGCAAATGAATAAACTGACAAAGTTATGATCTAAAGCAGAGCACACAGTAAAACTCTGTAGGACAAACAATTAGTCTTTGTTTTGTATAACCAATTACACAATACTTGCAAAAAAAGAAGTCCTGACCACATTAAATATTAACCTTACAGTTTAGTCCTAAAAAGTAAAAATTGATAATTTTGAATCATTATATGAAATAGTTAATGAATTAATTTTTACAAAACCCCCACCTCAGACAAGTTTTCTTTTTTCCATGACCTCATCTGCAATCTTTCATCTTTCTAACACCTTAGGTAACTTCTTAGATTAAATTACTATCACACAACACAAAACTAAATGCAAAATGACATGTCTAAAGTGTTAGGTTGGTACTTAATCCCAAGTTTTCAAATAAATCCACGGAACAATAGACACATGTCTTTCACAAAACAAGTTTAAAATGACAAGAGTAATAAGACATTAACAAAACCTACTTTCATTGTTACAGTACTAGAAAACTATCAAAATTATGACAACCCTGCTCAACTTTTCAATTTTCTCTGCGCTAGCCACATATCATAGAGTACAGAGTAAACTGTTTAGATACCAAATATTACAAATTCCTATGAAAATGATGTATAGTACGTTTTTATTTACCCAAAGAAATAGTAGCAGTACAAAATAAGTTTGCTAATGCATTTAGATTTATTTATTTATTTGAAAGGAAAGATCTTTGATCTTCTGGTTTACTACCCACATGGCTGTAAAGGTCAGGTTGAGTCAGGACAAGGGTAGGGAGCCAGGATCTTAATCTGGATGTCTCACATAGAGCAAAAGGGGCCCAAATACTTGGGTTATTTTCTGCTGCTTTTCCCAGACCATTAAAGAGAACTAGATCGTATATGGAGCAGCTGGGACAGAAACCGGTGTCCATATTAGATGTGCGCTATTTTACAAATAGCTATAGCAAAGCATCAGTCCCTGACCTTATTTTCATTCCACTTCTAAAAACTAAAAATTGATTTCAATAAATATCATTCAATAAGAATTCAGGAAAGTAAAAAACATTTATGATTTTCTGTATTTTTCCATGAACAATAAAAATCATCTAAAGGGTTCAACTTCTTTGGAGAGTACAATTTTCCATAACAAGACATAATGTCACACTAAATTCAGTTGTCAAGCCAGCTTGGTCAGGTAATCACAATTTTTGTTTTTTGTTTTTTTTTTTTTGCAAAATTCTCATTGGATTCAGGAATCCTGAGAGGATTAATACAGAAGAAAGCAAAACAATATTGCTCTCTTAATCTAACATGGATAGGTCTCTAAGACAGATTACAGGACAAGTTAAAGATATTTTTAAAGTTTTTGACTAACTGATTTAAAAATAATTTATTGTGGAAGTGAAAAGCAAGAATAAAAAATTTCTTTTGGAGCAAAAAATGAAATTCATGGGTTTTTACAATTTGTATTTTCAACTAACATTTAGGACTCATTATATACATAAACCTCAAACTTTTTGTTTTAGGATTTAATTCCACTTTCCATAAATATTCTAATATAACCTTACTTAAGAACCTGTATACTGCACACTGCAAACTAAAGACAAAAAAAAAAAAAAAAAAAAAAACACCCAAAAACAGGCATAATGTCAAAGACCTTCTAGTTAAAGAAGTTTTGTTCAATAATTACCAAGAAATAAAATCTACCAGGTCATACATAAAAATATAACTAGAATGTGTCAATCATAAAATTAAATCACAAAGTCTGTCTTTGGTTTGGATGACTGTATGAATATAAACATTTGTAAAGTCATCAAATTTCTCCACCTCCAATTCAATCACTGATTCCTCAGGCTCTTAAAATATTCAAGGGAGTGTGTACATAGTGTATGGCAAATAATCTAGAACACAGTAGTACTACGTTTTTTTGGTAACAAAGCACAACAAACCCATTACTACACCCATTCTAACATACTAGTCAAGTGAAAGGCATTCTAAGATTTGCTATTTAGTATCAACTTAAAACTCTTCCTGTGTTTTATGACTTCCCCTTCTTAAAAAGTACTAAGCAAAGTAAAATCAAAAACCAAAAATAAAATAGAAAACACATTGTTAACTTTATAAATAAATATAGTTCTCTAGTAAGCATACATATTAACTTTCCTTAAATTTATCAGATGAAATAATCCTATAACACTTAATCCTGACATCAAAAGCTGAAAGCACACATCTATGTTAACTTTATTTTTCATGTAATGGAATTTAAAATGCAGGCTATTTAGCAGAAAAACACAAATAAGTAAAAATCACATACTATATAATTGATGAGAGATCTGCTATAGAGAAATATCCATCTTAGATAAAGCGAACTATTAATATTAGTATTTCAAATACACGATGAGTCCTCAAAAAGTTCAAGGTAAATGTTTACAATAAAAATCGTCTCACAATGTTTTAAATGTCTTGCATCATTTTGTAAAAATATGTATTTATTTATTTGAATGTCAGAGTTTCAGAGACAGAGAGGTCTTCCAGCACTGGCTCACTCTCCTGATGGCGACAACTGGGACTGGACCAGGCAAAGCCATGAGGCAGAAGCTTCATTTGGGTGTCCCACATGGGCTGCAGGAGTCCAAACACTTGGGTAATCCTAGGCTGCATTCCTCATACCATTGGAATGGCACTGGATTACAAATAGAGCAGCTGGGACATAAACTGGGGTCACAGGTAGTGGTTTCACCCACTATGCTTTAATGCTAGCCCTCAAGGATAACTTTTAATTCCATTTCCCATGAACGTTTTGAAGAATCAATGTATTTGAGAGGACTAAACATAAAAATGTAAGAAAGCAATTTAAAAAAAATATTCAAACATTGTAATTATCCATTTGACCAGATGATGGAGTAAGAGATTATTTTACCTTTATCTTGAACTTCTTTTGAAAAGCGCTCCCTTTCAATGGCTGATTCTCTTTCTATTCTTTCAATTTCAGCCAATGCATCCAATTCCACTTCATCATATATAGGTCCCTGTTGTGATACCTGTTGCTGATTCTGTACCACAGAAGTCTGGGGTGGTTTTGTAGCAACTGAAGTGTTCTGTTGTAAAACAGGCACTTGATTTGCTGGAAGGAATGCTGTTTGTTCTTGCTGCGACAAACATTGAGCAGCATTTAGCGGGCGATTTACATCCTGTGGAGTAATGGGTGTTTTTGAAGTCTGTCCTGGATACTGCACATTAAATGGAATATCATTTTCTGAGACATTGCTATTTTCCATACCAGAAAGCATATCTTCTTGCTGGTCCATATCTGAAGACCTTACACGAGATAGTCTTAATGTAAGTTTAGTGGAGTCCTTGGATGGGGAACTAATTATATCATACATTGCAGCTTTCTCATTCTGGTCTTTTTCATCCTTGCCTAATTTCATTTTCTTCTGTTTCTTTTGTTTTCTTTCTGGAGAATCTAGCAAGATGTCTGGGGGAACATCTCGAGGTGATGAACAAGGTAGAGACTGAGATTGTAGAATTAAAGGTGGTCTTGATCCTAGGAAAGTAATTTGACAAGAATGAACAATTGTGCTGGTTTTATATATTCTGATAGTGTGACAAACTTTTGTGACAACATAGTAACACTAGAATGAATATTAACTTATTTAATAAAAACATTTAGTAAAAGATGAAAAGAAACCATCAAGTCTTGCCCTGCACAGTTGTTAAGCTAGTTGTTAGACAATCTAGGTCTGACTGTGAATATTTGATTCTCAGAGCAATATTATTTTTAATATTAAGTAAGTGAAGTATAAATACTTAGCTATAAAAGGGCAAAAGAGTTTATTGTTTGTAAAGACAAAACAACTCAAGTATTTTACCTTGTCCTTGTATCTAAAAGTAACATTTGGCACTTTGTCAAGCTGCACAAAAATAAGAAATTAATTCCAGAGTTCACTGACATGAGTATTACTAAGAAATTGCAGAAAATGATAGCTATGAGAGCCCTTCATTTACTTTAAAAATTGGTAATAAAATACTGAATTACACCTTTATGTGGATCTTCTCTTTTTCCCTTCACTTATCATTATTCACATACATTCAGCTTGCTATCCTCCTCAGAAAAAATTCCAATTCCAGAAAATCTTAAGGCTCAAAAAGTATCTTTGAGCCCATATTCTATTAATCAATACTATACGATACAAAAAAGTATAGAAAATACAATACTCAAAAAGAAAAAATCTCTTACTTTAAAAGTATTAGGTGATGAAGAAGGGCGTTCAGGAAAAAAAGAAACTATATCTGAGTAATGTGAAATGTGTAACAAATTAGTTTAAAACATCAGTCATCTGGGAGTGCAGAGAAGATGGGCCCTGCCATTCAAGTGGGAGATCAGGATGGATTTACTGTCTCTTGGTTTTGGTTGGTCTGGCTCTGGCTGTTATCTGGAGAGTGAATCAGATAGAGGAAGATCTCTCTTTCTCACTCCCTCTCTGCTATTCTGCATTTCAACATATAGATAATAAAAATTACTCAAGATAATAGCTTTACATAAAGAATTACACCTAGATCTGTTTTAAAAATTTTCCATGACTTATACATCCTATCTCGCAATAATGATGTATGTTATGTGTTACATAAAAAAATAAATTTCAAGAGAGCTTGGATCACAAGTAAAAGATGTGATAAAGATGTCATGAGACTGATTTAGTACAAATGCTAGTTTCAAGTTTTATTAATCAGGAGATATTAACTGAACTTCTAAGAGACATCAAAAATGAACTGACACTTTTGGACAATTGGATTTGTGTCAACTCTGTGATGTGTTTTGTATGTAAATTTTTAATTTCAACAATATTCTTGAAGATTTTCATATATCACCATTTAACAGAAGACATTTATGAAGCTTACAGAGGTTAAAAATCTGCCCAAGTATGTATGTAGTAAACTTAAAAACTTAACCATACTTTTCTAAATCTGAACTATATACTATTATGATTTCTATTAAAAGTGTACGTTTTGGGGCAAGTTTGTTGACATAGTAAGGATGACCCGCTATGCCAGTAACCCATGTGAATGCTAGTTCAAGTCCTGGATGCTCCAGTTGCAGTTCACTGTCCTACTAATGTGCCTGAAAGCAGCAATAGTGTTTGGGCCCCTGTAACTCACATTAGAGAAGCAGCAGTACCTGGCTCCCACCTTCTGCTTGGCCAAAACCAAGCCATTTTATTTGTGAACCAGCAGATGAAGATCTTTCTCCCTGGTTCTTCCACATCCTCAGGGATTGATGAGGTTGGTTAGGATACTGGGTGTGGCCCTCTCCCCTTCTCACCCTCCTTTACTCAGATACAGGAAGAAGAAAAAGAAAATTGGAAACAACTGTCTTATCCACTTTCCACTATTCCTCGACCCTTCGCACCTAATCAGTGGTCCACATGGGCATGAATCCTCCTCAGCTATATAAATATCATCAAAAATAAAAATAAACATATTTCTTAAAAAGTTCAGGCTTCTGATCAACAATGTATGTATGAGATTGAGCTTATCTAAAGTGATCTGCAAAAATAAATAAATAAATAAATAAATAAATAAATAAATAAATAAATAAGTAAATAAAATAAAGTGATCTGCCCAGCTACCTACCTACCCACCTCCTAAGTCATCTTTAGAGTCTCAAGAAAAATGGTTAGTTCCCTTAATGAACCACCTCTGCCATATTAACCCTCCCCGACAGTCTAACATGTGCAGGATAAGCACCCAACTTTGATGGCTGACTTACAAAACCAGAGTTAACCTGGAACCTGCTTCCTCTTTTTCTCTTTTAGATGCTAAGTTTTTAATATTGGAACATAAATACAATCACAGAATTAGAATGGTTCATAAAAGTTCAACTTTCATTTCATGAAGAATGTCCTCAATTTTATCTGAAGTACTATTAATGAAAAGTGTATCTTCACAAGACCAGCATATGTTTTAGATAGCTACAATTAGAAATTATGATGTATTAAAATGTTATCAGCTATAATCAATTATAGCAATTTTTATAAAAGCAAAATATTTATTTCCATGATTACTAGACTCTAATCTCATGTATTTTTAAAAATAGCCCAAACACGACTAAATGTTACAAATCTGTGAATCTGCTGTAGACAGATGACCATGCAAGTTTATTTGGAATTCAAATAATTGAAACTAACATTATATGGTAAGTTCTTGGAAAATGGTTAAGATGATTAGGGAAGGACCGGAGATCACTCATTTAATTTAGAACTAGAAGATTTTAATTAGCAGAGATAAAGTAGATGTGAGAGATTTAGAAAATTAACAGAATTGGCTAGATTTGATAAGTGACCATAGAATTGAGAGAGTACTTTATAATGATGTCAAGTTGGTTCAGAACTGCAATGTCATTAAGAGAAACTTGAATGGTAGAGAGAAGAGTTAAAATAATTCTGAGAAGGTATTTGGCAAGCCAGTGTTGTGATGCAGTGGGTTAAGCTGACACCTATGATATCAGCATCCTATGTGTGCTGGTTAGAGTCCCACCTACACCAATTTTGATCCAGCCACTTGCTGATGTGCCTGGGAAAGCAGCAGAGAATGGGCCTGTGCTTGTGTCCCTGCCACACAAGTGGGATATCCAGATAGTGCTCAGGCACTTAAATTAGGAGCTCTGGCCCTTGTGGCCCTTTGAGGAGTGAACTCATGGATAGACGATCTCTGTCTTTTTCAAATAAAAAAGATAAAGCTTTAAACAAAACAAAAAAAGAATTTGAAATACTGAATAGAAATGGAAAATTACAACTTGAGAAGTAAGACTACAGTCAAAGATAGATGCAACAGGGGTTAATATTATAATGCAGTGGATTACACTGATGCATTCAACATTGCCACCCCATATCACAGTGCTGGGTTGAGTTTTGGCTGCTCCATTTGCCACCCAGTTCCATTCTGATACACCTGGGAAAGTAGTGGAAAATTGCCCTGATAGAGACCAGGATCGAGTTCCTGGTGTCCAGCTTCAGCACAGATCTGGCTGCTGCGGCCCATGCAGGATAGTGAACCGCAGAAAAAAGATCACCACTTACTCTGTTGCTTTGTCTTTCAAGTAAAAAGAAAAAAAAAATTAGGAGTACTGTTCACAAAAGAAATCAATGCTGTCATTAAAATTTTGTAAAGAAGCCAAGAAAAAAGTACAATGGAAGATGTTCTAATTCCGGCAGCCCCACTTCCCATCCAGCTCCCTGCTTGTGGCCTGAGAAAGCAGTTGAGAAAGCAGTCGAGAAAGCAGCCCAAAGCCTTGGAACCCTGCAACTGTGAGGAAGACCCGGTTTCTGCTTTCAGATTAGTGTAGCACCAGCCATTGCGGCCACCTGGGGAGTGAATCATTGGACAGAAGATATTTCTCTTTGTCTCTCCTCCTCTCTGTATATGTTTGACTTTGCAATAAAAATAAATAAATCTTTAAAAAAAATTTTTTTTTCCAAATGTGTAAGAAAGATTAGGAAGGCTGAGGTCTGGTGCTGACATTTGGTGTAACAAGTTAAGCCTCTGCCTATGACTCACAAGGGTTCTGGTTCAAGACCCAGCTGCTCCATTTCTAATCCACTGTGCTGCAGATAGTCTGGCGAAGCAGAGAAAGATGGCCCGAATGCTTGAGCCCTTGCACCTACATAGGAGATCAGCAATAAGCTCCTGGCTCCGGGCTTCCACCAAGCCCAGCCCTGGCCATTGTGATGATTTAGGAAGTGAACCAGCAGGTGGACATTTTCACTCTTCATTTTTCCTCCTTTCTCTCTATAATTCTGCCTTTGCAATAAATACAAAATAAATCTTTTTTTTAAAAAAAGCAGCAGTAGCAGAAGCAACTTACAGTTTAGAACATTGGCTTTAGATTTATTTATCAGAACAATAGTGGGTACACCTGAGAACACTACCAACAATTTACTGTGCTATAAAAGAAGTAGAAGATGAATAAATTAAATAGAAGATTTAAAGAGCTGTATGTGTTAAAAACAAGGCTTTTTTCCTATATTGTGAAATAACAGAGAAAATTTTTTGGTATCTCCTTTAATAAATTTGTGCTTTTGATGTGAAATACGAAATATTCTAAAAGAAATTTTGTTATAGCAATACCTTTAGGAGTTCCATCACTTCCAGCAGGGGAGCAAACTGGCTGTGGTGATCTCAAGGGAAAAGATGTTGCATTCCTTATTGTTGAAGAATCTCCATCCTGAGAATACAGTATAAATTTATATCTTGAATGACAGGAGAGGCTTTACAGAAATCTTAGAGCACCAATAGAAGACATGAATTACTGACAAAGTGTTGAAATTCATAAGCATAATTCCTCTGCACTTTCCTGTTTTCTTCTTGGTATATTCTAGAAGAAGAACTGAAATTGTATCCAAAAGAACCAATAGTCTAAGTGTGGCAATGAATAACCAAATTGGTATTACTAGTATGTTTCATTTTTGCTTGCTGCTTTCTGTCAGAGGAGTTGTGAATACCCCATCAAGATGTAAATGTTTGGAGGGTATAGTCCATTGTCATCTCCGTTATTTTTCGAAACATGCAAATTACATAAAAACATAACCAAATTCAAAGCAAGAGAAATGTCCATTTTTGGTTTATTTTAATGATATTAAGGGTAACATAAAAAAATTAAGGTAACGTTAAATTCCAGCAGAAAATTATGTAAGTTTTAGAGGCAAAAACACTCAAGTTCTAACAAGAAAAAGTATATTATTCAAAAAGAATATTTTTGTGTTGAGTAGTATTAAATTAAGTTTCAAAAAACCACTCACTACATGAGGGTGCTGGTAAATTTTCTATAAAAGCACACATATTGAATATTTTATCGTTTATGTACTATCAACAGGACCTATCATACATCATTTTTTGGCTTTGGTCTTTTGTCTAAAAAGCTCCTTAAAAATGTAAAAAAGAAATTCTTATTTTCTAATATAATGTTTCACATATTATAGATCATCTTTAAATTGTAGAACAAAAATATTTGTTTATATGATAAATGCAAGGATTTTATTACCTCAATGATAACAATACATTACATACTTCATTACTTAGCCTGTGCACCATGTGTAGGTAGTCATCACTTGAGCCATGTCTAGGATTATCAGCATGATGATTAGCTGAACTGCCAGACAACGGACCAGAAACTTTATTATCGTGTATGTTTCTCAAACCACCTGCAACAATGGGATTTGATACCGATGCTGAAATTAATAAGAATTTCAAAAAAGTTTATAAGCTGTTGAATTTCTTAGAGAAGAGCTGTACACAAGAAAAATTTATAACATACAGAAATTACAGAGAATAACAAAACACTCATATTCAGCCTATTCAGTCTGGTAAAACACTGTGTATGCCACATGAAGATAAGCAAAATGGAGAAGGCCATCGTTCATGATTTCTACTTACCTGTACATTCGCATCTTCTGTTCCATTCCACTTATTACCTAAAACCACTTTTGACTACAGAGTTCATTTTTTTAAAAGATTTATTTATTTTTATTGGAAAGGCAGATATACAGAGAGGAGGAGAGACAGAGAGGAAAATGTCTGCTGATTCACTCCCCAAGTGACTGCAATGGCTGGAGCTGTGCCGACCCAAAGCAGGTAACCTGGATCCTCTTTTCTGGGTCTCCCATGTGGATGTAGGGTCCCAAAGCTTTGGGCCGTCCTTGACTGCTTTCTCAGGCCACAAGCAGAGAGTTGGATGGGAAGCAGGGCTGCCGGGATTAGAACCTGTGCCCATATGGGATCCTGGTGCATTCTTGGCGAGGACCCCAGCTGCTAGGCCATTGTGCTGGGCCCTACAGAGTTCATTCTATCTTTGCCTATTTTTAGAACTTTGCTATAAATGAGCATGTAACTAAATAATACACACTGATGTTTGGCACATTTTAACATCACAAAAAATTTAATCAGCACTGATATATATATATTATACTAGCTTTAAATTTATTTTAAATAACATGTATTCTAACAAATATCTGTTGTTGAGCATTTACATTGCTTGAAATTTTGGTATCATAAACAATACTGCTATGCATATTTTTGTAATGACTCATTTTACAAACGTATATGCATGCCCCAGTGTGCTGGTATAGAATGCTAATTCTCTGCATATGGGCATCAGTTCTAACACCAGCTGCTCCACTTCTGATCCAGTTCCCTGTTTACAGCCTGGGAGGCTGTTGAATATGTTTCAGGTCCTTGGGCTCCTGTATTCATATAGGAGACCTGGAGAATGCCTCTGGCTCCATGCTTCATAGCAGCTCAGGTCTAACCACTATGGCCATTTGAGGAGTGAACCAGTGGATGAAAGATCTCTCTCTCTCTCTCTCTCTCTCTCTCTCTCTCTGCTGTCTCTTTGTTTCTGTAAAATCTGCCTTTCAAATAAAAGCAAATAAATCATATGTAAAACTGCCAACATAGCAAATATATAAACTCTAAGTACCACTACCTAGGAGTAAAACTGCTCATTTAACAATTTCGAAAATTAAAACTAACAAATCACTTTCAAATGCTTGTGCTCATTCGTACTTCTTAGTAGTATGTTAAAGTTTTCATATTCTATATCCCTGTCATCAATCATGCCATTCTGAGAGTGAGATATGTCTCTAAGTCACTTTAGTTTTTATTTCTTTGGTCACTAGATGAATCCAAGCATTTTTTTCTTGTGTACTGGCTATTCAGATTCTTCCTTTAACAATAACAAAAAGTCACAGAAAGTCTTCTATAAATTACTTTGAAAGTCTTAGAATTTTACTATTTTATTCTATCTAAAATTTATTTAAGTGATATATGAAACTGGGCATGTTTCTGATTTTTCACTGCCAGATATTGGAAATGCAAATTTACAGAGTAAGGAGAGACACAGAGAGAGCTTTTATCTACTGTTTCACTTCCCAAATGTCTACCCCAGCTGCAGCTCAGCTGACCCAAAGCCAGGAGCCAAGAACTTCCTCTGGGTCTCCCACAAGGGTGCAGGGACCCAGGGCTTTGGGTTTTGCACCTATGTTTTCCCAGGCCACAAGTATGGAGCTGAACTGGAAATGAAGCAGCTGGGACAAAACCAGCACTCATAAGGAATGCTTGTGCTTACATGTACAGGACTAGCCAACACAGCCATCATGCCAGTCCCCAATCTATTTTTAATTAGCAAAAACGTTTGAAAATCATAAATGGAATTTGACTGTACCTTTTGTAGGTATGAAGAGACTCAGAGGACCTTTGCCTCTTCCATTCGAAACACATGAATTGCTATTACTAAGTCCATATGCTTCTGACATACATCCAATGTTATCATACAGTCCGATAACATTGCTTTGTGGCCCCTTAACACTTTGAAATTTGATTTCTATGTCATGTATAGGTTGAGTATGCAATTTTTCCTAATCTTACCTGACTTTTGTTTCCAGACCGTAATATAATTTTGTAAAATAAGTTTGTTAGTGTTGATTTTTTCCCCCTAGAATTGTTTACGACCAGTGTAGCTATTGTTTGAATGTTTGGGCAAACTTGCAAAACTGTGTGCTGCATTGGGGTCTTGAGCATGACAGCTGAGATACCACTCAGGCCATCTGCATTCCATATCAAAGGGTTCTGGTTAATTCCGGTTCACCTTTGATTCTGTTTCAGATAATGAGCAGCCTGGGGGATAGTAGGTGATGGCTTTCAAGTAGTGACATCCCTGACACCTGCTGGGGAACCTGGATTGAGTTCAGCTGTAACTGCCAGTGGCTGTGTAGGGAATGAATCATCAGATGGAAGCTCTATCAATCTTCCTCTCTGCTATTTGAACAAAAAACACAACACAACAGTTATGTTTGCCTTTTTCTCCCCCTTAGTAGAAGAGAAGTAGATTTTAAACTCAGTGAGGTGTATGAGTTTCAAATTATTACAATGTCAAACTCCTCTCAAAAACTGAACAGCAATTAATATTCCTATGTAGATTGTAAAATGTTTACCAATCTGACAAATATAAAATTTCATTTCACTTTAATTGCACTTCTTTGTAAGCCAGGTTACCATAATATCATAACCTATTACACTTTTCCACCTTTTTCTGTCTTATTATTACTCTACATATATACATATATACACACACGGGATCTTGATATATTTAAAATTTAGCATTCATACATGTAATAATTTGTTTCCATATCAATTTGTTTATACCTCTCTTTACATATTCATGGTCTCTTCCTTGTATGGAAATTTGTAATTATTTGATTTTTCTCAATTATGGAGTCTAAGTTTTCAGTTTGCTAGAAAATGGTCTTCTCACCTCTGAGATTACCAAAATTTGACCATACTTTTCTTCCAACAATTTTTGTTCAAAGCAATTTAAGAATTCAACTAAAATTTCAAAATGTCTGGAAAATCATTTACTAAACAATCCACTTACTAAATAATTTACTAAACAATCCACTCTTACTCACTGATTTAAGGATGTAATTTTTGGAATGACAGAAATACAATCATCATTATTTTCCAACAATCAATGTAAAAACTAATGAAATGAGAATCACTGGAAACCAAGTTTCCCGGTTACAAGATTAACTTATTTCACAACAATGGGATGGATCATCAGATGGTCACAGATGGTCCCATGTGCAATATGGGTAATAATGGGGCCACCTGTATTATGTGCCTTCTGATGTGATGCAATATAAATATGCAATGCTTCTGCTAAAAAGCCAGTACTGAAACTAATAAATGTTTAAAGCCAACTTCCAGCTGAGATACACAATATCAGAACAAATCAAACTATGAAAAAAAGTGAAGTCTCAGTTATGTGGTGTTCTGAAAAAAAAGTGACAGATACTCAAGAAAAAAGTGTCATGAAGTAAAAAGGTATAGGATAATTTTTAATTAAAAGAACCAGAAATGCTATAGAAAATAAGTGCTATACATGAAAAACTAGGATAATACCTTGAAGAGAAATAATATATTAAAGACATATTTAGGATAACTGCTAAAAATTAAATGTAGATTGGATTATAAATGAAACTACAGAACTGTTCATGTTTTTAAAAAAAATTTTCACAACAGGCATTCATATAGGAGAATCTTCTAGCAGATATACTTAAGGTCAAGTATTATGATGCCTTTTGGTAAAGCATTGTCTGTACATGGTTAAAATTTCCTGCATAAACATTTTTATAATACAACACTGGAAGAAAGTCATAAATGTTATCATTCTCACACTCTAAGCTGCCTGATTTTATACTGTTTTCTATCCTACTGACCTATTTGTCCTTAAGCATCTGAGAGCATTTCAAAGAAATGACTCATTACTGAAAAGTCCTAAAAGTTTCTTTCTCTTTTGATTTTCTGATTTCAAATATTCTTCTGGACAAATTGGGTTTATTCTGATAACAACATCTGCACATTATTCAGAGTAAAAGTTTTTGTTTTCTTTCACAATCATACATATGTGGACACTAACAAAAGAAAACAGAGGTACCTTCTCAGTATTTCTCTTATGATGAATTAATTACACCTAAAATGTTTCTCATACTTCTGTATGCAGAGTATATTAATAATTTGTAAGGATTCAGAACCTACATAAGTTCGGAACTCACACTGAGGTCACTTCTTTTGAAATTATCTATTCCCAAATGTGAGCTGCTTTCTAGTTTCTCCTTTGATTATTACATAAAATGGTCTGAATGCAATGATTATTGGAAATCAGAAGTTGAGTTGATCACTGTCACAGATAACGATATTTTAAAAAGTTTGTAAATTAAAAAGGTTTATAACAAAAGAAGTTTGGGGCCCAGTGTAGTAGCCTGGGGGCTAAAGTTTTCGCCTTGCACACAAGGTGGGATCCCATGTGGGTACTGGTTTATATCCCTGCTGCTCCACTTCCCTTCCAGCTCCCTGATTGTGGCCTATGAAAGCAGTCAAGAACAGTCCGAAGCCTTGGGTCCGTCCCTGCACCCATGTGGGAGACCCAGAAAACTCCTGGCTCTTGGCTTCTGCTTGGCTCGTCTCTGGTCACTGTGGTCACTAGGGGATGAACCAAGGATGTAAGATCTTTCTCTTGTCTTTCCTTCTCTATGGTAAATCTGACTTCCCAATAAAAAGAAATAAATCTTAGAAAAAAAGTTTCAACTCTCTCCAGAATAAGAAAAGCAAGAATATACAAATGGGAATTAGTAACTATATCTGTTTAAAATGTGCTACTGGAAAACAAAACCATGGCTTTTTTATATTTTATATCCACTTTTATCATTTTCAACTTTTTTACTTTCTAAATGAATTTCTATATAATAAATTATCTACTTTGCTGAATTAACCTGTATGTCTTCAATTTTTAATGATGTAGTCTGTTCAAAAAGGTTTATTAGCAAGCATACAGTAAAGTGCTGTAATTTGTGTTTTCAAAAGCATAAAAAGAAGAAACAAATTACTTTGCATGGAATCAGAGGTAATTAGGTATTCCTAATAAAGTAATAAAAAGCTTCTTACCTTGCTGCATCTGTGGATGTGCTGTGTAACTTGAAGGATGGGAATATGGCATGTATCCTGCAGGGCTTTGTGGGGCATAGGGACTAGGCACTGGGCTATTTTGTTGTGGCATAAATCTGTTCCCAGAGCTTGTCTGTGGTGGCACAAACCGGCTGAAACCCAAAACCCAAATAAAGAGTTAAGAATGAAATAAATATACTATTTGTTGAAATTTCACTGCCATGAAATACACTTTATTTATCATATACAAAGACATTTCATAAAACAATCAACATGTAAAAATAATTCATAACTCAAACCTCTTTGACTTATTCTAATGTAAAAACTGAGGCAAATAATTTAAATTACATATATAAAAACACCAAGGTGGTTAAGGCACATACAGCCATGCTCCCTAAAATAAACTCTACATGGGGCCAGCATTGTGGTGTAGCATATTAGTCTGCCACCAGCCCATATGAACATTCCACTTCAGATCCAGTTCCTTGCTGATGTTTCTTGGAAAGCACCAGCACATGGTCCAAAGTGCTTGAGTCCCTGTACCCGTGAGGGAGATCAGGAATAAGCTCTGGACTCCTGGTTCCAGTCTGGCACAGCCCCAGCAATTGCAACTATTTGGGGAATAAACTAGCAGATGAAGATCTCTCTCCCGTCCAACCCTGCTCAGCTTTCCAGATCAGACAAGACTGGCATATTAAGAGTGTATGGTTGTAGGAAGAGTTCTCTCACCTTTCAAGCAAATAAAAGTCCACCTTTCAAGCAAATAAAAAATGTTTAACAATAAAAACAATTTCAACACAATGAATTTTCTTATTTCAGAATAGTAATTAAATTACTAACATGAAAACTACTTCCATTAGCATAGTGAAGTATTTCCACATAGAACATTTTAAGGCAAATATTTCTGTGGATTATTAGTATCTGAGACCAAGCATACCAACTAGTTAACTACACACTTTTCATCATCATTATCCAAATGTACATGCTTTATAATCACAAGCATATTCACCACATAAGTGATTTAACAAATGAGAAACAAACATACTCTTTTTTTTTTTTTTTTTTTTTTTACCTGGAGGGGCTATGTGAGATAGTGGTTTGTTGATAATTGGAAGATGCAGGACTACTGTGCATGGAATTCTGAGGAAGTTTGTATTGAGACATCATTCCTATGTGCAGAAAAAGGCAGATACTACTTTAACAGCAAATTATTTAAATCAATAAACTCTCCCAGCCCCCAACAGCATACATTCAAAAGTTTTTTTGGGACCAGTGTTTTAAATTTGACCAGTGTGCAAAATGCACACTCGGTAATGTATAAATTTTAAACAAAAGCAATATTAACTAAAACACCAGTTTACATATAATTAATCCAAGATCTGAAAGTTATTCTTAAACTGTATTTGCCTATTCAATATTATATCATCCAGACTTAAAACTGAACAGAACTTCTAGAAGTCACTTGATCAAATCTGTGACCAAATACCATACACTGCTTATCACAGCAGGTCTTTGGGCAGTCATTTTAAATCATGGAATACTTTATCATATATTTATATGTATTTCTGCTTAGAAACAGTTTCATAAAGCTAAGTGTTTCACTGTAGAAAATACTTTTACAAATCACAACATATAATCAATTCATTTTAAATAATAGCTCATGTTTTTAAGGATTAGGATACATAGAAATTAAATATTATTTTGAATAAAATATGTAACTGATGGATAATTAAGTTTTTCATTGAGTGTTGTACTACCCAAATTAAGGTTACAATAATATCATACGTGTAGCCTTGGCAGATTTCCTTTATTATGGAAGAGGATTTCAAAAAATTAAGGAGAATGTACAACTTTCAGTTCCATTTTCCATGAACATTTTGAAGCTCCCTCATATTTACTGCAAGCTGCCAGACATTATACTTCCATTCCATTAGTATTTTTCCCAATTATCTCCATTATTTTCCTCCAGTTTCAACATGCTTCAAGGAAAGCATTCAGAACTCTAGTTTTCTTTCATCATTCCTATCTGTACCTAGCTTGATTTCTGGTGAAGGTGCAACTCTGTCCTGTACATCTGTCCTCAATTTGCTAAAAAATTAAGTGACGCAGAGGCATCTTGTAGCTGCGTTTTGGGGAATGGATAGCAAATACACAATTGCTTTCAAAAACATGAATCACACAATTACCTAAGATCAACAATCTTAATCATTTTGGAAACTAAACTAGAAAGAAGGAAACAGAATAGTAAGCTTCACATAGGTGACTACAATAAACACAAATGCATCTGGCAATATTCTTGCACAGTTAAACAGTTAGCTATGCCACACCTTCCTCAGTGGTTTGAACTATTCCCTCCTCAACTATTTAATCTGTGGAGCTGAGCAAGTACCTGGGCATGTAAAATTCTGTAATCTTCAGAACAGAAACACAATTCTAATGCGAAAGTATTTTGTGCATAATTTTTTATAGTTATTATACTTTTAATGCTGCTACTATAGTATGAATATCCAATAAATTAAAGATGAGTAAGAATATAATCCTATATTAGTACTAAAATCATGATTTAATTATATGTACACATACTCTTTCAAATCAATTCTTTGATTTTCTAAAATTCCAAAGCTCTCTGAATAATGAATGCCTTCTGAAATATTTAACAAAAGTCTAAAAACTTTAATTGTAAAATTTTAATTCCCAAGAAATTTAGTTACATATTAAGCTACAAGAATATATTTAGTTTCTTTCTTGGTCTTAGCTTGATACAAGATATAAACACAGCATTCCTAGACAATAGATCAGCTTGTTAAGGAAGCCATTTGAACTGAACTACATGTCAAATGAGCATTTATACAGGAATAATATTTAAAAAATACTATAAGATGCAATAAATAAGAATCTCACCACTTGGTACATATCTGTTTTGCAGGCTTTTCTCCCTGAAAACGTTAGGACTCCTTGCCAGGACAGCCTGCAACAAGACTGGTATGTCGCCTTCAGGATCATCGCTGCCAAGGTTATCTTTCAATTCTCTGGCATTGAAAAAATAAACACAAAAAATTAAAATTTACTATGATTTATCAGAAAAAGACTGTAAAATAAAAACAAATCAACTGAGGATGTCTGGCCATGTGGATTTTTGAAGATGTTATCTTCCTTAATTTTTAAAAAATTATTTATTTTGGGGTCAGTTCTGCAACGTAGCAGGTAAAACTGGGACCTATGCTGCCTGCATCCAATACAGGCAGCAGTTTCCGTTCTGGTTGTTTCACTTCTGATCCAACCTCCTGCTAATGGGCTTGAGGTGCAGGGGAGGATGACCCAAGACTTTGGGCACCTGTAACCATGTGGGAGATCCAAATAAGGCTGCTGGCTCCTGGCTTCAGCACCAACCATTTAGGGATTGAATCAGTAGATTGAAAATCTTCTTTATGTCTCTTCCCCTCTTTCTCTCTCTGTAACTCTACCTTTCAAACAAATTAAAAAAATAATTATTTATTTTATTTGAAAGGCAGCAAAGTTACACAGAGAGAGCTTTTAACATCAGTCAGTTCATTTCCCAAATGGTCACAATGGCCAGGGCGAGGCCAGACTAAAGCCATAAGCTTCATCTGTGTGCTGTGGTCCAAGCACTTGAGCCCCCTTCTACTTTTTAACCACGTGTATTGACAGGGAGCAGCAGTCAGAAATGGACCAGTGCCTATATATTCCATATGGGATATGCTGGCATGATATGCACCAGCTTAATACATTACATGACAGCCCTGAACTTGGTGGTAATCCTTTCAAATAGAATTATCAAAATGATAGGACAATAACTAAGGAGAACATTTCTTCCCCTACCCCTTTATCACGACCATGCAAAAAAAGTACAAAGCATTATTTTACACAACTGCTAGTTTTATCCAATGTTCAAAATAGTTTATTTTACACTCAAATTAACAGAAAGGTATAGAAGTGATAATCATGCAGCAAAACTGATTTAGAGGCTTTGAATGAACCTTCTCTTGCATTTGAATATGAATAAAGCCTGATTTTCTGGGCATGGCCTCCTAATGGCATACTGTTGATAAAAACACAAGAGCTGATGTATTTTTCCCATCTTATATTGTTTTCTCAAATAAAGTCAGCAGTGGGGGTGGAGGGAGGAACCCTAATAAGTAATTAAGTGAAGTACTAATTTTCAATAAACTTCACAATGAATGGCACTTTAAATAATTATGAAAAGTGGTAATAAAATCAAATAAAGGCAGTATTCAATGGACCAAACAATAAAGGCCTTTATATAAAGCTGGTGTTCAATGCTCAGATGCTATAAATTTCTGAGGGTGCTTATTTTTTAGACATGATTATTTTAACCTATTTGAAATATAGACAAGATACAAAAAAAAAAGAAAGAAAGGAAGGAAGGAAGGAAGGAAGGAAGGAAGGAAGGAAGGAAGGAAGGAAGGAAGGAAGGAAGGAAGAAAGAAAGAAAGAAAGAAAGAAAGAAAGAAAGAAAGAAAGAAAGAAAGAAAGAAAGAAAGAAAGAAAGAAAGAAAGAAAGAAAGAAGAGAGAAAGAAAGAAGTAGAGAGAAAGAGAAAGAGGTATCTTCCACCTGCTGGTTTACTCTTAGAACAAACACCATGTGAGTATTCCATGTGGGTGGCAGCGGCCCAGGCACTTCAGCCACCATTTGCTGTCTTCCAGGACACATCTACCGAAGGCAAAGCTGCAAGCTGAGGTATCAGAACAGGAATCACCATTTCAATACGGGATCCTGCATCCCAAGCATCAGCTTAAGCTACTTAGACACAACACTACTCCTGAGCCCAATTTTAAAGCAGTGTTCCTTTACACCCTGGATCTTGGAAAAGTTCATGGACTATTAATGTCTTTTTTTTTAAGTTGTATTTATTTTTCTTGCAAAGTCAAGAGTTACACAGAAGAAGAGAAAAAGAGACTAAGAAACGAAAAGCTTCTATTTGCTGGTTTATTACCTAAATGGCTGCAACAGCTAGAGCTGGCCCAGTCCAAAGCTGGAAGCATGAAGCCTCATACAAGTCTCTCATCCGAGTACAGAGGCCCAAGGATTTGGATCATCTGTGCTGCTTTTACAGGCTGTAAGCAGGGAGCTGAACACAAACTGGCATCTATATGGGATGCCAGTCCTAGCAGGTGGAGGATTAACTTATGCCATCTCCCATATTGTCTTTTCAATTAGTTTTTAACTTTTTGAAGCCACTTCAAGTATGTGCTATTTTCCAGACCTCTTTAAACAGTTAAGCAAAACTGTTGAATGTATACATAGGCATAAGAAATAATGTAACATTAAACATGGTTGAATTTCTGGAGTGACAATATCATATCATACTTTTTCCTGATTTTATCCAATTAATTATGCTTCTGCATGAGAAAATTCACACTTAGTTTTTTATTTTAGTCATCAGTTTTAAACATATACTCAAAGCACTACACTGCATCCAATAGCTGCAATTTCTCCATTATAATGAGTTTTATCCTCAAAATAAATTTTTTAAAGATTGGTTTACTCTTATTGGAAAGTCAGATATACAGAGAAGAGACAGAGAGGAAGATCTTTTGTTTGATGATTCACTCCCCAAGTGGCTGCAATGGGCGGAACTGAGCCTATCCAAAGCCAGGAGCCAGGAGCTCCTTCCGGACATGGGTGCAGGGTCTCAAGGCTTGGGCCATCCTCGACTGCTTTCCCAGGCCACAAACAGGGAGCTGGATGGGAAGTGGGACTACCCGGATTAGAACCTGTGCCCATATAGGATACCAGTGAGTGCAAAGTCATGACTTTAGCCACCAGGCTATTGCATGTGGCCCTCTTTTCTTTGAAAAAAAAAAATTATATAAAGTCAGTTTCTGGTTATGCTATTTTTTAAATTCAAAAAAGTTTTTAAGAATTTATTTGAAAGGCAGAAGAGAGATCATCTACCCATTGGTTCATTTTCCTAATGACTACAACTGCTGGGGTTTGATCAGGCTAAAACCAGAAGCCAGAAACTCAATTTGGTTCACTCACATGGGTAATGGACACAATTCTTTTGCCATCACCTGCTATCTTCCAGGATGTGTATCAGCAGCAAACCAGAACTGGGAGCAGAGCTATGACTTAAATCCATTCTGATAGGATGCAGGCTTCCCAAGCCATAGCACCAAGTCTCTTTCTGCTAAATAATGAGTATGGGAGTGGGTCGAGGATACAAAACTATCACCATTTAGTGGAATATGAAGCAGCAACATTAAGATATCTTTACTCTTCAGATAATTTTATAGATATTATTATGTACTGCTTTTGTTGTAAAAATAAATTTTAAGAAATGTACAAAATATTTATAAATGTGCTAATACACCTCAAATCAATTTTATAATGTATACATATGTTCAGATGTTACAGTAAATTTCAGGACAATCTAATTCTAACTTGGTAGAAGCCTACCACTGAGCTTTCCTTTATTTCTTAACATACTTATGAAAACCACTGTCTGCCTATTCGAATAAAACTAACAGCACTGCCAAAGTGTTCAGGAGTTATAGTGGCTCTGTAATACTATGAAAAAGGGAGATGGCCTCATAGACAACTTCAGTTTCCTGCAAAGCTTGCAGATTCCAAACAACTTTCAAAGTCGCAAAGATGTCCATAAAAATAAAGTTGCAACTATAGTTTCAAAATAGTGCTCGCCTTTTTAAATCTCATTAACATCCAGTCACAATCAGGCTACACTCTCACTTAGATTTTGATGGATTTTAAACATAAACCACATATCCAAAATCTTTTGAAAAGAAAAACCAGGAATATACTGTTTGTCTTAGTGAGATAAAAATTTTTCACTTTACTTTAAATATAAACTTGATTGTACTTACATGTGATCTGTTGATACCTGGTTGAGGCTATGGACAAGTTGTGAAATCAAATTGTCATCCCTACAGGCCAAAAGGCAGTTCACCTCTTCTGCTATTCTTGCATTAAAGAGAAGGCTCTTTGTAGTGGTGGCAGGTAAAGGAGATGGAAGAGGCAGCTGGTTCAGGACTATATGGAATAAAATCACATCATTAGAAATGGAGTACTATACCTACATTTCTTTCGTGCTTACACAAATTTTTGCTTGTTTTTCATTGCCTAAGTTTTCATTTGCATTGATAGATGCCTAATTGAAACAACAGAGTTAAACTGAAGCAATATCCAAGGTAAACAATTCACTAATTTGAATTATTTATTCTTGTAAGATTTTTCAGAATCACCTGTATTTTCACAGAAAATAATAATATCTGACTTCATTAAATAGGCATGGAATATATTTTTTAAAAGCTTATACGCAAAAATAAACAGTACATATCAACAGGAAAGTATTAAAATTTAGGAAAAGAGTTCTGGTTTCAGATATAAATTCTTCAACAATTCTTTCCTTTTCATCTATTTTGAAAGGAAAGAAAATAAATAAGCTAGAAGAGCTTAAATTCAGCTATTTATTGTCTCATCACCTAATGAAAATTTGTGCATTTGTCCATAAATTTATCATTAAGAAAACTAAAATGTCAGGTGTCTTTGTTTGGGGATTAATTTCTAGTCATGCACACAGTATAATTATCACGCTGCTCGGCCCCAACACATTATAGGTTTTATATATACAGGAAAAAAAAATATGGAGGAGGGTCAATGCAGTGGCTCAACTGACTAATCCTATACCGCCAAGTGCCAGGATCCCAAATGGGTGTCAGTTTGTGTCCCAGCTGCCCTACTTCCCATCCAGCTCCCTGCTTGTAGCCTGGGAAAGCAGTAGAGGATAGGTCAAAGCCTTGGGACCCTGCACCTGTGTGCGAGACCCTGAAGAAGCTCCTGGCTTCAGATCAGACAGCTACAGCCATTGTGGCCACTTAAGGAGTGAACCAGTGGACTGAATATCTTTATCTGTCTCTCTTTCACTGTGTGTGTCTGCCTTTCTAACAGATATAAAACAAATCTTTAAAAAAGTTTTTTAAAATGGTAACAAACTATCTTTTGAAGAAGAAAGTTTAACAAGTGAACCTATCTAATTTCTTACTGATGTTTATTTTGGATGTTTATTTCTCATGGGTATCAACAGCCTACTTAGATACTTTAAAAATTTACAATACTGCTAGTCTTTTATGATTGTTTAAGGCTCTTGGAATTCTTTCACCTTGGTAATGGTGCAAAATCTACCTTCATCATTCTACCTGAATATAAAGGGAAAGAATTGCATAAAAAAGAAGGGTAGAAAGTGATGACATTGCACAATGATTTTTGTATAATACTGCACAGGTTATGTGGCTTCAAAATAAAGATTTGGAGAAAGTAACCTAATGAGATTTTTTACTCCAGTTCAGTGTTTTGGAATCAAACTATAGTGAAGGATCTTCATGAAATTAATGAAAATGAATATTATAGAAAAGTGTGCATGGATTTCAAAATTACTTTACATCAGAATAAATCTGTCTTAAGTTTTATTTTCCCATGAACTTCCACGAGCAGGGAGGTGGATGGGAAGTAGAGTAAGCAGGACATGAAACTGGGTCCCTTATGGAATCCTGGTGCGTGCAAGGTGAGGCTTTCGTCATTGAGCCATTGCAAATTTTTTTTAAACATTCTACACAAATTTCTATTAAGAAAACTCATGCTTCAATTTATCTTATAGATTTATGTAACCTTCAGTGCTTACTTTTGCATTTATCTGTTTATCATATAAGATCATTTATCAAACACATACAATTTTTAATGGTCTTTATGAGGAAACACAAAATTAAAGGTTTAACTGTAACTGGCTGGCAACACTAATTTTGCTACTTTCATACATATCTCAAAAAAAATCAAAGGCAATAATGTTTGTCACTCAAAATTAGAAATTTTAACAATTTTCTGTTAATTACAACCTTGCTAATCATTTTATAATAGCTTCACTAAAAGGCATTAACACACATTTCAACTTAAAGTATAGTCAAACTTACGATCTGTGAGACTAGCAATCCCCGCAAGAGTAGTGATGGGGACATGGGGCATATCCCCATTCATCCTGAAGTTCTGGAATGGTGTTGCCTATAAAAGTATTTAGTTCAGGTGCCAGCTGTCATTACTTCCCATTTCCCAAGCACTGAAACACACAAAAAATAATTATTTGTGGAAAAATGTTAAATACAATACCATTATGGAAATGCTCAATTACTATAAAAATTAAAAATGTCTGCTTTTGCTGCTCAACCTATATAACGATAATAGTCACGATCTATGTATCACTTAAACCATGTCAGGTGCTTTACACACATGAATGCAATTAGGCCTTACAACAATTCAGTAAGGTAGGTTGTGTTTTCTATATTTCATTGATGAGGCAATTAGCTGATGGGGAATTTGAAGTACCTAAAACAGCAAGTAGTAAAACTCAAAAGCAACCTACTTCTAGTGACTTTTTAATTATTTGGCTGTATTGTTAAAAGACAGGAATATTCAATTAAACTGCACAAAAACTATTAATTTGCTCCCATTTTATAAGCACATTAACATTTTAGTGTCAGCATTTAACTTTAAGTTGCCTAACCATGACTCTTATCACTTTGCTAACATAAACCATTTTTTCCAATCAAGTTTATTTAATCAGATCCTCCCAAACTCATTGTATTTTCCCATCTATATGTACTTCCTTAAGACATTCATTCTACCTAGGAGACTCATTCATACTTTGCTCCAAATCCGCTAATTTCTTCAAGATCCCATGGGTGTTGCAGTTCAGCCCGATCCTGCCCACCACACACTCGGCCCTTATGCAAACCAGTGGAAGCTGCATCCTAGTTGGAGTGACCCACAATAACCCCCCTTAGGCTTGCCCCCTGTCCTGGTTCCCGTGCTTGCCAGTATGTACAGAAGACCAGTCCAGTCTATCCCAATTCCCATTCAGATCTCTTACATGTTAATGGGCATAGGAGCCTAGTTCAACCCAAGCAGGCCACACACATGCTGGTGGATACTGTTCTGTCAAGCTACGTCTGCCCCAGTACTAGTTTTCATGCTTTCCAGTGAGAGTGGTAACTCAAGAGGTATATGTACATTTCTTTTGTAACGTCCTATCACAACCATTCAGGCAGTTTCACTAATCTGATA
Organism: Ochotona curzoniae; assembly: GCF_017591425.1. NCBI lineage: Eukaryota > Metazoa > Chordata > Mammalia > Lagomorpha > Ochotonidae > Ochotona > Ochotona curzoniae. The sequence goes on along the minus strand of NW_024465582.1, from coordinate 16,693,192 downwards.
ATTGAAATGTCTTTAAATTCCACTTTACATTCTCCAGAAAAGATACTTCATTTCATTTTTTTAACATTACTACTTTTCTCATGTTTTAATGAAGATGCTTAATAGTGAAAACAGTTTAAAATGGCGCATTAGGTTACACTCATCTGGCCATGTAAGCACCTGCTGAGCTATATCCAACACAACTCACTAGCATTTCTGTAATATTCAGCTCTTTGTGATGATGAACTCCCAGTTCTTGTGTGTTACTGTGTGAAATTGTTAAACACACGCACAGGCAAATAAACGTCAATAGTTTGGAAAAGGGAAACAGCCTTGAGCACGTGTGTCTTTGTATTAGGAAAATCGTAACAATGATTTTTGAGGGTGTGCATTCTGAGATTTGGAGAATTCCTCATTTTATGTATTTCTATTTTTATTGCTTGGACTTTTTTTGTATGATTAGCTTATTCCTTAACAATTCAGAAAAACTGATAAAAATGAAAAAAGTTCTAATATATGTACCTGATTTCTATGACATTTAAATAATGATGAAACATGATACACAGCTGGTATGTCAATGTATTACGCTAGGTGCTAAACAATAATACACAAGTTGAGCAAACTAACATTCAGGCCATAGTACATGAAGTTTATGATTTTTTTCCATTTGCTGATAAAGTAAATTTAATTTTTCAGTTAAGACTGAATAGCAGACAAGAGTCAGAAAGTTACGTTAAGAGAACACGACAGTACTAGCCTTTAATAATAGCTGGAAATATCTAATGTGGGAAGCTAGAAACTCACAAACTGACTAAACTGGAAACAATTATAATAATAGTTATACAAACGATCCTTGGGGAATAACAATTACATGTGTTAAATACCCTTAACATAAAAATCAGAAATCTGAAACAGTTTAAAATCTGAAATTTTCTTATGACTTACATGACATAACAATTGGAAAATTCTCTCCCTGAATATGTGTGACACACTGTACTCAAAGTGCAGGTGCACTAAAAGGACTTCCTAAAATGACCTTCAGGTTATGCCTGTAAGGTTTGTATGAAAAACAAATCCTGCATTTAGACTTGTGTCCAATCTGATCAGGGACATGCAAACACTCTAAAATCTGGAAATCTGAAATACTTGTGATTCTAAGCATTTCTGATAAGGGTTACTCAGATAATACATGATATAGGCAAGAGACAATATTGTAGCACAAATTTTATTTTAGCACTTAAGTGATAAAAGTTGTATATATCAGAAGGTTGTAAAGATTATCACTGTTTTGCAAAGGTAAAAATGTAACTAAATACTTCGTGTAAATAGCACAGAGAAATGGGATTTGAATTCAGATGTCTCTAAATAAATTGTATAATGCCACATGTCTAAAAGATGTAAAACTGAGAAATACCTACACCAGTATGTAGGTGTGTGGCAGAAAGAAAAAAACAATTCAAATCATCAAAATATCAGTAAAGATATTTCAGACAAGCTTTTTGTTCACTCCCCAAATGGCCTGCGGTGGCTTGCAAGCCAGAAGCCAGAGCTCCATCTGGGTCTCCACATGGATGGCAGGGTCCAAGGTGCCTTTGGGGACAGCTGGTTTCTAAATCAAACAGCCAGGACTCAAACCAGAGCTCAGCTCACATGGTATATAGGCACCACAGCAGGAGGCTTAATCCACAGAGCCACAGACAGCCCTCATAGGTACTTCATATGAGCTGACTTTAACAAAATCTCACCTCTCTTCAGGTAGTCTCAGTGGATTGTACAATTAGGCCAGCAGAGTCGGTACAGAAACTCCAACATCACAATATGCAAAAATACAAACTGTATCAGAAATAGATCTAAGCCCAGGAATTCAATCATTTAAGTATTTCTTTACAAAAAGGTCAAGGAGGAACATTTCAAATTTCAGTATTATTGGGGTTCCTCAGCTACCCCTTCAAATAGCTAAACAAATTCTGTATCTCCTCTCTTATACACTGCAAACAGCCCATCTTCAAGCCCCTAACAAGAATTAAGAGTGTATTGTATATGTTATGTCCTACAGAACAGCAGACCATGCAAAGATAATCAGCTTCTTTATAACTGAGGTCTAGATTTTAAAAAGTTTCATTATTAAGATCAAAGCTCAAATATGGCCAAAACAACATTTGCAAATTATTTACTCATAAATCTTAAAAAAAAAAAAAAAACCAAACACCTACCAAAATGAAAATTACTAAATTAGCCACAAGAGGGCACACATTCAACTACTGTAAATAATGGAAAAACCAGAAATACAAATTTTCTAAAGTCTATACATCAAAAGTTAGGTGGATTCTTTGAAACTGGTTGTTCAGCATTGCTAGCAAAGAAAAAATATGTGTAAAACTTCATTTACATACAGATACATTTTTCTTTTGCATTGTGAAAAAACTTGCATACACAAAGACTTAGTATGAAAATGACATACGCTTCAGATACTTTAGGAAATACTTTCAACTAGTGAAGATTATTAATTAGAATACTTGAAAGAGTAACTTAGAAAAAGCTAAACATAAAAAATAGCCCAAACCTTGGATTATTTATGCATAATTTGCATATCCATTCCATTCTGCTTTAACCTATTCAAAGACAGCATTTTAAAATCTCTACTCTTCTGCACAGAGTTTTCCCACTTACAAAATCATTCCAGCTAGCATAAGCTACCTATATGCTGCTAAATCCCTTCTCAATAAAAACAAAGCAAAAAACTTATGAATCCTAAATCCATCTCCAACAGTCGCTTAATTATTCTGCTCCTTCTCACAGCATTCAGCTTCATTCAGTTGTCTATATTCATCTCAACTTCTTGTGCTGTTCAACCCATAACATGTCAAAAAGATTTGTTTATACTGGAAAGGCAGATTGACAGAAACACAAAGCTCCTCCATCTGTTGGTTCAATCCCCTATACTGAGCCAGGAGTAGGCCAGGAGCCAAGAGCCTCTTCCTGATCTCCCACGTGGGTGCAAGGGCCCAAGCCCTTGGGCCATCCTCTGCTGCTTTCCCAGACCAGAAACAGGGAGCTGGATGGGAAGTAGAGCAACCAGTACACCAAACTGGTACCCAAATGGGATCCTGGTGCTTGGAGGTAGAGAATTAGTTATTTCAATACCCACAACATATACTTTAAAATTCTTATCATTCCACCAAACGTCTTACTGGTTAGGAATAAAACTAACATTAAAAAATTCAACAGACAAGCCTCAGATCCCCAGGGATTTAGCTAGCATTCAGAGTTGATCACAATTTCCTTTGTGAGTAATTCTATACCTGTTACTGCACAACAGCATGCGATTCTAGGTTCTCCTCAAGTTGGGTTCTCTTACAATTATCATTTTTTAAAAATTTCCATTATTTTTTAAAGAGCTGAAGATCAACCTTTTTTTTAAAAAAAAAAAAGATTTATTTATTTTGGGCCCGGCGCGGTGGCAGCAGTGGTTAAGGTCCTCCCCTTGCACGCCCGGGATCCCATATGGGCGCCGGTTCTATCCTGGCAGCCCCGCTTCCCTTCCAGCTCCCTGACTGTGGCCTGGGAAAGCAGTCGAGGACGGCCCAAAGCTTTGGGAACCTGCACCCGCGTGGGAGACCCGGAAGAGGCTCCTGGCTTCGGATCGGCATAGCATTGACCGTTGCGCTCACTTGGGGAGTGAATCATCGGACGGAAGCTCTTCCTCTTTGTCTCTCCTCTCTGTATATCCACCTTTCCAATGAAAAAATAATAAAAAATAAATCTTTAAAAAAAAAATAAGTCTTTAGATTTATAAAGGAGGGGAGAAGACACAGAGAGGAAGGTCTTCTGTCCAATGGTTCACACCCCAGGTTACCGCAACAGCTGGAGCTGAGCCAATCCAGGAGCCAGGAGCTTCCTCCAGGTCTCCCACGTGGGTGCAGGGTCTCAAGGCTTTGGGTTGTCCTTTATTTCTTTCCCAGGCCACAGGCAGGGAGCTGGTTGGGAAGCGGGGCTGCCGGCATTAGATACAGTAATCTTATGGGATCCGGGCACATTCAAGACCAGGATTTAAGCCACGAGGCCACCTCGCTGGGCCCTGAAGATCAACTTTTAATGTAACTCTACTTTATTAATTTATTGTCTTATTTTCTTTGGTATTACATAAGAAACTTCTGTTTAACCCAAATTCTCAAGGTTCCTATCCTATTTTTCTAGAAGTTCTACGTTTCTATTGATATCTAAAATCAATTTAAGTTTACTTTTATATGCAGTGCAAGTTATGGAACAAGTTTGATTTTTTTCCTTTTGGAATGTGATTTTAAAATTGTTCCACACCGCTAGCTAAAGAGTAGCCTTTCTGCACTGTATTGTCTTTGCACTGTTGTAAAACAGCAATTCTATTTCTTAGCTCTTTATTCTGTTCTGATGAATATATTTACATTTCTTGATAACAACAACCATACTGTCTTGGTTGTTGTCACCTTGTAAAGGATCAGGCAATTAGATACCACTGCCTTAAATTTCCATTTTTTTTCTGTCCCTAATCTGCTAAATAGTTACAGATGAGTTTTGGAAATACCTTACTGGGCAAGTGTCGTCACACCGCTTGGGATGCCTGCCCTCTGCACAAGAAAGCCTGATTGGAGCACCCCCTTCGATCTAGCTAACTTCCTACAAACGAGGCACTCCAGGAGGTAGCTCATGACACTGAAGTATTCCGGTTCCTTCCGCTCACATGACAGGCCAGGATGGAGACCCTGGCTACTAGCTTCAGACTTGAAGTTTTGTCTCTTTGGGATATGTGGGTGAGGCATGAGACAGCAGTTGGAAGGTTGTCTGTTTCTCTGCCTTTCCGATAAACAAACCTTAAAAAATGATCCTGTCATAGTTTACGAAACTGCTGGGAATATGATAGTAGTGTTCCAGACAATTTTTGAGACAAAGTCTGTCTTCCTTTGGTGTTGATTTTTGTTTAAACATCCAGGGAATTCACCAATAAAGCTATGTGAGCCTTCACTCTTCACTGTGAGAAAGCTTTAAATTATAAATTTAATTTCTTTACTAAGTAAAGGGTTATTGAGATTATCTATTTATATTAATGAATATCATCATTTCATGTCTCTCAGTGTTTGCTCATTATATCTGAGTTATCAAAATTACAGGCTTAATACATAGTATCTCCCATCTTTTATGTATATATAATACAGTCATCTATCTCATAGATGACACTGAATGCTGGTAAACTTGAGCATTGCCCATCCTACAGTGCTTTTGGTCAATTTCATCCACTTTTTTTAAAGAATCTAATACTACCTTCTTTGATTACACTTTTCCTGCATTTAGTTCCCTGTTTTCTGGCTACATCTTTTTTTTTTTTTTCCTTCCTTCTGTCTACTTACTTTGGGTGGAATGTGCTGTGCTTTTGCTATTTTCTTATGGAAAAAGCCAAGGTTACTGCTTCCAGTAACATTACAAGTTACATTACTTCTTAAACATAAGACATATAGTGGTATCACACAAATTTGAATATTAAAGTACAAATATGATTAGTAGCTTGACAACAAGTATCCTTTCCTTGCATCCACAGTATTTCACCATTACATATGATCTAACTGTAAAATTTTAAAAAATTATATCAGATAAAGTCTTCATCCACTGAGAGCTTTTATCTTGAATAAATGTTGAAAGATTTTATTTTTATTGGAAAGTCAGATATACAGAGAGGAGGAGAGACAGGGAGGAAGATCTTCCGTCCATTGATTCACTTCCCAAGTGACCACAATGGTTGGTGCTGCACCGATCTGAAGCCAGGAGCCAGGAGCCTCCTCCAGATCTCCCACGAGGGTGCAGGGTCCCAAGCCTTTGGGTCATCCTCAATTACTTTCCCAGGCCACAAGCAGGGAGCTGGTTGGGAAGAGGGGTTGCCGGAATTAGAACCAGTGCCTATGGGATTCTGGTGCTTGCAAGGTGAGGACTTCTGCTGTGAGGCTACTATGCTGGGCCCAAATGTTGGACTTTGAGGAATGTTTTTTATTTAAGGCAATGATTCTATTTTTCATCCTTTACTTCTTTTTCTTCTAAGACTTATTTAATCTTGTTTGGAAAGGCAGATTTACAGAGAGAAGAAGATATAATGATCTTCCATCCACTGGTTCATTCCCCAAGTGGTTACAATGAGCTGAGCTGAGTTGAACTGAGCTGACCCGACCTGAAACCAGGAGCCAGTCTGGGTGTCCCATGTGGATATAGGGTCCCAAACATTTGGGCTATTCTCCACTGCTTTCCCAGTTCACAAGCAGGGAGTTAGAGGGAAGTGGAGCAGCGGGACACAAACCAACACCTATAAGGGATCTTGGAACTCTCAAGTAGAGGATTAGCCAATTGAGTCATCATGCCACATCCTGATGTTTGATATCGTTATGCCAACCATGTAAGACAAAGTGAAAATCATTCCTTCTTCTGTTTTAAAAATGAGCTTGAGTAAGACCATAAAATTACCTTATTAATATTTGAATATTGTGGCTTCTATAGCAATTGGCTCTTTCGTTTCTCATATTGTTGGCTTGCAGTCTGTGATTTTTAAAATTAGTTTTAGTATGCACTTTTCAATTACATTAAAATTTAAAGAATGGATTTGGGGGGTTGGCATTGTGGTACAGCAGGTGGGGTCTCGACTTGGGATGCAGTGGGCACTGGTTCAAGTCCTGCACGCTCCACTCCGTTCCAGTTCCCTGCTAGTACACTTAGAAAAGCAGATGGCCCAAGTGCTTGGATTCTAAAAATGGGAACCAGAAGAAGCTCTGGGCCTTGCAGCCATTTCAAATAAATAAAAAAAACAGATATAAATTTAATAATAAGTAAAGATAACTTTAAAAAGAATGGACTTTGGTTCATTCATTATAAGGTTGTTTTCTATTTCATTTATTAATGCTCTTATTTTTAAATATCTTACTCTTATTTATAATATCTATTCAAAAATACTGAAGCATATATTCATAAAAGGCTTGTATACAAATGTTCGTAATAACTATGCTCAGAAAGCCTCAACTTGGAAACAAGTTAAATATCAAATCAATCATACAAAGTCTTCTAAGAAAGGAGAACAAAAGAACCAGATAATTTGTCAAATCCAACCAAAGTGTTCCAGAAAACTGAGATGGAATCCTTCCCAAATTCAATCTACAAGGCCAGGACTATCTTGATTCCAAACGCTAAACAATGATATAGAAACAAAAATAACCTATAGCACCAACATTTATGAACATGTATGCAAAATTCTCAAAAAATCGCTAGCAAATCAAACTCCAAAAGAACTTCACTGTGATCAAGTGTGATTTATTTATCGTAGGGTTACAGAGATGGACTGAAACACAAATCTATAAACAAAATGTCACAGCAGCAAAATGAAGGACGGATATGATCATCAACAGGTGTAGAAAGAGCATTTGACAAAACTGAACATCCATCCATGATTAAACACCCTGAACAAGGTAGGTGTAGCAAGAATATATCACAACATAATAAAGTCCATTCATGATGACCCCACAGTCAACATCATACTGTATGGAGAGCGCATAAGCATTTCCTTTAAGATCTGGAATGTGACAAGATTATCTACTCTCAATTAAAGTAATTAGGAAACATAAAGAAATGAAAGGCACACAACAGGAAGGGCACTTTGTCAAGTTATTTGTTTGTAGATAAATAGGTTAATGAATTCAGTAAAATTGCAGAATACAAAACCAACATACAAAAAAAGTATCCTTTTTATACACCAATAACAAACTTGCCACAATAGAAATTATAAAAGTAATCTCACTGACAGTAGCTACAAAAAATAAAGTAACTTGGAGTAAATTTAGCTAAGTATATGAAAGATCTTTACAATGAAAATTACAAAATGCTAAACAAGGAACTTAAGAGATATAAAGAAGAAAAGAATATCCGTGTTCACAGATTGGAAGTACATCATTAAAACGTACCTCTCAAAGTCATTTACAGATCAAGGAGCTGCTCATTAAAAACCAAAACCAATGACATTGTTCTTTGAACATGAAAAAATAATCCTAAATTCACATGGAAACAAAAAAGGGCCAAATATCCAAAGCAGTCTTGAATAAAAAAAATAGTAATAATGTTGGAGCACCAAAATACTTGATTCTAAAATACACAACTGTAACAAATAGCATGATACTGGTGTATAAACAGAAACACAGATACAAAGAGCTATCCAAAACAAATCCAAACATCTAAGGCCAAGTAATTCTCCATAAAGGTGCCAAAAACATACACTGGATAACAACAGTCTCTCCAGTACACGATGCTAGGTAAATTGGATACTCATATGCAGAAGATCACCCCTTACTTTGCATCCTACATAAATATAATCTAGAAGTAGATCAAGGATCTGAACATAAGACCTAAAGCTACTTCAAGTAGTGGATATAGTCAGCAGTTTTTAGGATAAAACCACAAAAACACAAGCAACAAAAGCAAAACTAGACAAACAGAAGCTTCTGCACAGCAAAAACCAGTAATCAAAAAAAGGCAAAAAAATCAGACTAATTAACAGGATGTGAGAAAATACCTACAAACTAGTCCTCTGACAAATAATTCATATACAGAATCTTTGAGGAATTGAAGGAAAAAAAAATCAACCCCCTACCTCTCAAAAAACAAAAACAAAAACAAAAACAAAAAAACCAAGAAACAAACCCAACCAAGAAATGTGCAAAGGACCTGAACAGACATTTCTCTAAAGAAATACAAATGGCCACCAAGTAAATGAATAAATGCTCAATAACAAAACCATGATGAGATACCATCTCATTGCACTTGAACAGGCTACTACCAAGAAGAAAATAAACACTTGCATAGACATGCAGAAAAGGGAACCTTCTTCATATACAGTTAGTGGGAATGTATACTAGTATAGTCATTACGGAGAACTATAAGAAAGTTCCCCAGAAAACTAAAAATATATCATAGCTCTATGAACCAGCCATCCCAGTTCTACAAATGTAATGGAAATGAAATCAGCATTTGAAAAAGATAGTTGCACTTTCATGTTCAATGCAGCACCACTCACAACAGTCAAGCTATAGAATCAAGCTGGTGTCCACCAATGGATGAATGGATAAGGAACATGTGTGTGTATACATATACATACACACACACATATTACACAAAACGTACAGAGATACACAATAGAGTTCAAACATGGGAAACTGAGATCTAAAATTACAGCAAGAAAAATGGAACTGGGAATCATTATTTTAAGAGAAGACATACACAGAAAAACAGATACCATGTTATCTTTCAAAAAGAAATCTTTGAACTTAGAATGGTAAATAGGGTATGGTTGGGGGGAAGGGTATAAAAGATGGGATAACAGGTACCAAAACACTGTGATATAACTAGTAAATTCTTGCATCTCCCATCCAAGTACTAACCAGGTCCGACCCTGCTTAGCTTCCCAGATCAGACGAGATCGGGCGTGTTCAGGGTGGTATGGCCGTAGACAAATTCTTGCATCTCTAAATGTCATAATTCACTGACTGTATAAGATTGCAAAAGAAACTATCTTACAGGGAACTTTAAATTTCCTTGATGAAACCGAAGTACAAAAGAGAAATGGAAAGATTTCTCAAATGTTTTAATACGTGAATTCTTACACAACTGAAACAACAGGGTGGTTTAGTTTGGAGACTGAAACAGTAGTGAAGTGGTCCACATCCCATTTTTTAATGCTTGAGTTCCATGATGGGCTCTTGCTCCAAAACTGCGCTGGTTCTTAACTTCTAGCTACTTCAAACAAACTTGGAAGACAGTGGTAGTGGCTCAAATAGCTGTGTTCCAACCACTAATGTGGGAGAACTGGAATGAATTCCTGCAGCTCCCAGCTTTGGCAGGCTAGATCCATGTCTGTCATTTTGGGTATCTGGGATTAGCTCAGTGATTGGGAGCTGTTTCTCTATCACGTCTGTCTGCCTCTCAATCAAATGAACTAATGAGACAAGAAGGAAGCAAAACTTTTTATACTGGACAGAAGATCTTTCTGTCTCTCCTTCCTGTCAATCTTTCTAAGAAACATAAATCCTTAAAAAAAAGATAAATTCTGTGCCAGTCCCTGTGCTTGCTAGAACACACAAGAACCTGGACTGGGAATACCTCAACATTTCTTTGGGGATATCCCCAATCGAAATGCCGGACTCAGATCCCTAACAAAGGTAAGACAGAACAAGTCAATCAACCACTTCAGCTATTTGTTGGCAGTGAAATACTGGACAAATGGAGACTCTATGAGGGATTGTGTCAATCAGGGGATTCTTCAACGACCTCATCATGCTTGGAGTGGCAAGATCGGTAGCAATTCATGAAACCACTTGAGCAAGTATCTCAGAGCATGCCCCACATCTGGGACTTGGGGTGGGTGGGAAACTGGGTGGGTCTTCTCCCTCTATATCCCCCTTTGCCTCAGATATATGAAGGAAACAATATGAAAATAATAGTGTTACCCACTTCCCCATAGCCCTTGAACCTTTTACCCTAATTAACTATGTAAGGATTGTCAAAAATATAATTAAAAATAAAAGATAAATTAAATGCTAAGTAGAAAGGCAACTGCATACTCTTGAATATTTACAAAAGAAAACTAGCACTCAGGCAAAAACCTGTAGGAAGGGTCACCATATCTTCAAATGCAATAGTAACAACTGGAAAAAGCCCAAATATCCTTTATTCCAAGAATCATTCCATAGAATACTACTCAACAACAAAACAGAATTATTGGTGCATATGTCAACTTGGATGGCCTCAAGAAATTTATGCTGAATGGAAAAATGCCAGTTTGAAAAGGATACAGACTAGAATTCCACTTATGTAACATCCTTGAATTAATAATATTCTAGAGATGGAGAACAAATGTTGCTTCAATTGTTAAAGATGGTGTTGGAAATGCATGGCTACAATAACTTGGTACAAGGGAATGAAGTTTACAGTGTCAGAACAGCTCTTTATGCTGAAAATGGTGGTGGTTACATGTGACTACATGAATAGTAAAACAATAGAGCATTCCATCCTCAACTATCAGGAAAGCATAGACAGCTGGTAAACAAGATCTTGGATTGTATCCATGTCTAAACTCTGATTTTAAAACTATGGTAATTTGAAATTTTGTGATTAGGGGAGGTAAGTGAAGGGTTACCTGATTCTCTGTACATCTTTTTCTAGCAGTTTAAGACACCAGTTAAGACACATATGCCCATTTTTGGGGGTGACTGGGTTCTGGTCCTAGCTCTGGCACTGTAATCTTTCAGGTGATTCTAGTATTTGCTAGCTAATGTGTAACTCATGGTCTCTAAAGACTATTGGGATATTACCCAACAATTTTCATTTCTAACAATTTTTCCTAATGATGTTATTACTACTGTTGATTCGGGGACTAAGTGGGTTCAGAGATGTCACGTGTAACAAATTTTGAAACCCAGGTGCAGGAAGAAAATGGAAATGGTGCTTTGGGTCTAGTGAAAAGCAGCTACAAAGGCAAATAAGCATGAAATTGCATGAAATGTTTAAGAAATTTCAAATTGCAAATTTCATTCCAGAATTAATACAATAGAAAGGTGTGAGGAGTGGGGAGATCTTTAAAAAGTAGGCAGGAAGGGCCCGGCGCGAGATCCCATATGGGCACTGGTTCTAATCCCAGCAGCCCCGCTTCCCATCCAGCTCCCTGCCTGTGGCCTGGGAAAGCAGTTGAGGATGACCCAAAACTTTGGGGCCTTGCACCCACGTGGGAGACCTGGAAAAGGTTCCTGGCTTTGGATTGGCATAGCATCAGCCGTTGTGCTCACTTGGGGAGTGAATCATCAAATGGAAGATCTTCCTCTGTCTCTCCTCTCTGTATATCTGCCTTTTCAATAAAAATAAATCTTTTTTTTTTTAAAGAATACTAGCAAACAAAATCTAGAAACATATAAAAAAAGATAATATATTTTGACCAAGTGGGATTGATTTTAAAACGCAAATTTGATTAACTAGTAAGAAATCAATGCAAAGCATACTATTAACAAAGAACTAAAACAATGATCATTTCAACAGACATTTCACACAACCCATTCATTACAAAAACGCTCAGAACTTAAGAACTGAAAGATCTTCAACCTAATAAAAGGCATTCACAAAGTCTACAGCTAACTGGCCTCCCATATCAGTAGCAATGAAAGGACATCTGTCTTACTGCTTTTACTAAATACTGCCCTGTAAGTTGTGGCTTGTGCAGCAACACCAAAAGACTGTAAACAAATTTTAAAACCTAACAAAATAAACTACAGAAATTACATAAAGATTGAGACTATTGAAACTGCTCATTATCAAATGACATCATTTTGTAAGTGTAAAATCCTAAGGGACCACCAAAAACTACTAAAAGCAATAAACAAGCTTAGCAAGATTACAGGAAGTAAGATTTGCCCTAAATCTTATTGATCAATAAACCAAAATCAATTGTATTTTCTATATTCTAGCAAGAACAAAATTAAAGTAAATATGATCAAAACAGAATCTCAATGATATTAATAAATAATTTTTTTAAGAGTTCGGGATTTAGAAACTAAAAAAAAAAAAAAGTTAATGTATACAGTCACAAAGCATGGTGAGAATCAAGGTCTACACAGCTGATACTCAAGGAATGACTATTAATATGGCAATGGTTCTTGAACGGAAACATGGATTCAACACAGCTCTTTTCAAACTCCCCCACTGTCTTTTACATTGAAACAAGTGTTATTGATTTTACACGGAAATAAAACAGAATCAGAAGAAGGAAAGCAACTTCAAAACAAAGTATCAAAGTTGGCAGATTTCTAACACCCAATTTAAAACCTTAGTTTGAATCTTCAGTAATCCAGATGCTCAGCAACAGAATGAGATATGAGGATTGAAAATGAAAAGAACTGCTTTGCACAAGAATGGCAAAACAATTCACCGAGACAAAGGACAATTCTGTCAACAAATGATTTGCAGACAATTGGAAATATATATATGTAAAAAATGAATAGACCGTTATCTCACTTCATGCGTAAAAAGTAATGCAAATAGATCAAAGACCTTATTCACAACAATCAAAATTGGAAATGTCAACTTACCAACCAGTATACAACCAAAAAAAGTATGTCAATACAACAAAATATCATTCAGCTAAAAGAAATTAAGAATTGAAACATGCTATTCCATGGATGAATCTCAAAGCATGCCAAGAGAAAGAAAGCAGATGTAAATAATGTAAAAGGCAAAAAAGTAGATTGGTCTTGAAATACAGAAGTGGTGTTATGATTGGGCACAGCCTACAAAGACGTGAGGAAAATTATGGAAGTAAAGAAGTTCTAATACCAAAAACTGTTGAGTTATACACTTATGATAAACTTTACATTATATATATTATACATATCATGTATAATATAAATTAGAACTCAATAAATTGTAAAATAAAACTATGTTTGGATATTAATTACTTTTACCTAGCTCTAAACATTTTTCCTTAATTCAATAGTTTTTCTCTTAAACAGTGTAACTGCATGTTTAAACATTTATATACTTGCCAAATACAACCAATTTCTTAGAATACAAAATATTTTATTTGGTTTTATTAATTAACTCTAGCTTGGCAAAAATTTCTTAAAAGAAATAAGGACAACAATGTTATTCAAGCAAGCTTACATACTGTCATCTGCATATATTAAAGACTCTTTCACCTACTCTAACATGATAGCTGTACTTGATATAATTATCTCACTTGGGATAAAATCATAAATACATGTGTGGAAGAGCATCTTACAAATACTCTAGCCTACAGCCTTTGTTTTGTAGTTAAGAGGAAGAAATAAGAGATGAAACAATCACTCTTTCAAAATGAGTTGTAAGGATTTCTAATCCTCCGACTTTCCTGGCTTTTAGAGCATGGAATGTGAACTCACTGAAAGGAGAGGTAGACGATATATAAAACAAAATAAAGCAAAAATCAGAAAACATCCAGACAACAACCAAGCATATATTGTTTTTTTCATCCTATGAACAAATTTCTTACTCCACTTTGTTGATTCCCTACAAAAAGGGAAGGTTGTTTTTTATTCTTTTTTAAAAAGTTTATCTCAGTTAACATACAACATAGCTCTACGAAAAATTACCACAGGGGTTATCACTGCTTCCCATGGATGAAATTTGGGACAAGGCTAAGCATCTCTTTCTCAGGACTTAGAAGGTTTTTATTTTGTTTTTTAAGATACATTTTTGGGAGGTTGATGCCATAGCATAGCAAGTTAAGTCTCTACCTGTGGTACCAGCATCTCATATGGATACCAGTTCATATCCTAGCTATTCCTTTTCTTATCCAGCTCCCTGATGACCTGGGAAGGCAGTGAAGGATGGTTTGAGTGCATGGGTACCTGTACCCACATGGGAGACCAGCAGGAGGCTCAAGGCCTGAGAATGACCCAGTTCTGGTCATTGTGGCCATTTGGGGAGTAAACTAGTGGATAGAGGATCTTTCTTCCTCTCTCTGTAACTCTGCCTTTCAAATAAAAGTAAATAAATCTTAACTGTTCATTTTTCCCCAAGTCACTCCTCAGTAGTTTAACACAGCAGTCATTCTGTTAAAATATAGGTCTGATCATGCCATTCCTCCCTGCTCAAATTTCTTTAAATAATTTGTACATTTAAAAAATGAATTATAACATTTCTTAACCAAAAATTTGCTTTGATGCTCTTTTCTCCACTCTCTAACATATAAGCTTATTTCTTATTTTAGAAAGCATTATTTAAGACATTTGTTTTATAAATTGCTGAGAAAAACATGTTAGATCAGAAGCAAAAAAATGGAAGAGGATCCTCCTTTTCTTCAGATTTCACACACCTCTAACTCTTGCACTCAAGCGAAGTGAAAGGAAAGGACATGGCATTACTGTTAATCATTAAAAAAATATATACATAAGAATATACACAGAGGATAAAAAACAGAATGTTAATGTTAACAAAATCAACTTCTGATTTCCAATAGCCTATAAATATTTTGGTTTAGCTCCAAAAGATCAACTTTATTTGCTGCTCTGAGTCTGTAGTAATTATTAAAATAATATGATTCAATTCATTTCCCACTAAGTTTATACATCTAAAAATTACTAGCATAATTTAGTGAGTCAGATTAAAAGCAGTCAAAATTTTTTTGCTAGCCCTCACAATGAGGTGCCATCTAAGTAACACCCATCCCTTTGAATCTGGGCTCACCTTTGTGATTTGCATGAGAATGAATACAAAGCAGCAGAAAAAAACATGAGTTCCATAGGTTAGATTGTTAGAAATCTTATAGCTTTTACTCAAGCTTTTTAAAAATACTTTCTGGGAGGCCTGATGCACCATGTTAAACACTAGACTACCAGAAAAAGCTACATGAGATATTCTGGGAGCAAGTACTCTGGCTGGTATTTCATGTGAGCCTAGACTTTCGTTTATTTCCAGTAAGATGGTATTTTTGTGGGCAAAACATCTTTAACTATGCCGATCAGTCCATTAACTAGCTAAAGAAAAGTAATCCCATTATATCACATGAACAAAGGCAAACCCTGAATGTATTCTGGGTGCACAAAATTATGACACATAAGAAAATGATTGTTAAACAAAAATTAAAAAAAAAAGAAAGAAAGAAAATGACTGTTGCTTTAATCTAGACTAAATTCTTGGTATAGCTGTACACAGCCACAGATAAACGAAATGTAGTTATAATTTCTATTAAATTGGAGGGACAAAGAAGCATTTAAAGGGGTGGTATGGTATTTATGGAGTAAGTCAAGAAACTGATTTATTCTCAGATTCAAGAAGGTAAAGGCAAGGAGCAGAGTTACTGAACAAGTCATCAATGAACAGGACTTGGGAATAGCTATGAGGAGTAGATTCATTATTGATACCTAGCAAAAGCAACAAAGTATATTAACACAAAATTATGACCCAGAGGTCTAGGAGATTTGTTATGGAATAGTGTGCTCTTGTTCCATGTGGAAAGAAAGAAAAAACAAAATTAGAAGTATGAGTGGAACGCACACAAATAAAGCAACAAGAAAAATCAAAAGCTATGCAGGATATACAGGCAACAACTTTCAAACAACAGGGGACTGCAGTAGCACAGAGGTTTTAAAATTATAACTTAAGTAACTTTAAAAGTTGAGTAATTCAAGGCAATTAGCCTTTTCGAAGATTTTCTAATATATAAAATTAGGATGGGCCAGTGTCTACAACTCCAGTATCCCACATGAGTGCCAGTTTGAGTCCTGGCTGCTCTGCTTCCAATTCAACTCCCCGATTATGTGCCTACGAAAGCAGAGGAAGATGGTTCAAGTTCTTAAGTCCCTGTATTCACCTGGGAGCTCCAGGCTCCTGGTTTCAGACTAGCACAGCTTTGGCCATTGTGGCCATTTGGGGAGTGAACTAGAAGATGCAAAAGCTGCAACGTCTAAGTCAGGAGCTTCATTTGGCTATCCTACATGGGTAGCAGGGGCCTAAGTGCTTATGCCATTTTCTACAACTTTTCCAAGGCCAGAAACAGAGAGCTGGACTGGAAGTGAAGCAGCTGGACCATGAACCAGAACCCTTACAAATTGCTGGCATCAAAGCTGGCGGCTTTGCCTGCTAGGCAACAGTGCCCACCCTGCTACAGAGGAGTTAACCTCTGCATTTAACATTTGTGGACTGCCTGCACAAGTGGACAGAATGCTTATCAGTACTTTAAAAAGTATTTTCATTTAAAAATGCAATTTGGGGGTGGGGGAAGGCAGTACAATGGCTCAATTGGTTAGTCCTCCTTTTGCAAGCACTGAGATCCCATATGGATATCAGTTCAGGACACGGCTGCTATACTTTCCATCCAGCTCCCTGCTTGTGGGCTGGGAAAGCAGTCGAGGATGGTCCAAGGCCTTGGTACCCTGCACCCGTGTTGGAGACCCAGAAGAAACTCCTGCTCCCAGACATGGATTGGTTCAGCTCTAGCTGATGCAGCCATTAGGGGAGTGAACCTAAGGATTGAAGGAAGATCTTTCTCTCTGTCTCTCCTTCTCTCCATAAATCTGTTTCCAATAAAAAAGTTTTTTTTAAATGCAATTATAAAGGACAACATTGTGGTATAGCAAACTCAGTTGCCGCTTGTAACAGCAGCATATCACATAAATGCTGGTTTCAGTCCTGGTTGCTCCGCTTCCAATCTTGTCCTGTCATTACACCTGGGAAAGCAGAAGATAGCCCAAACGGTTGAGCTACTCATGTGGGAGTATGGATGGAATTCCAGCTTTCTTGCTTTAGTCTGGCCCAGCTCCAACAAAAGCTACAATTGAACCAGCTGATGAACGAGCCGTTTCTCCTTCTCTAACTCTGCCTTTCAAATAAATAAACAAGCCCTTAAAAACAAGGCAATTATTGCTTCTTTACCTGATCCTAAAGATGCAAGGCTAATAAACCTAATTCACAGTTAGTAAGGGACAGGTAAGGATACACATTCAATTTTTACTATAGCAGCCAGAGCTGTAGATTAGTGAGTAAAGCTGCCACTTGTAATGTCAGCATCCCAGATGGATGTGAGTTTGAGATCCAGTTGTCCACTTCCAATATGGCTCCCAGCTAATGTGCATAAGAAAAGCAACAGAAAATAGCCCATGATTTTGGGTCACTACATTAATACGGGAGACCAGGAAGAAGTTCTGGGCTCCTGGCTTCAGCATGGCCCAGCCTTTGCTGCTATGTACACTGGAGACTGAACGAACAGATGAAAACTGACCTCTCTTTGTCTTTCAAATAAACAAATCTTTCAAAAAAATTTCATGGAAAATGCATAGCAAAATTTGTTTACTTTAAACCAAGGCTCTTTTTTAAAAAATTAATTTTTTTATTGGAAAGGCAGACTTACAGAGATAAGCAAAGACAGAGCGAAAGATCTTCTGTCCGCTCATCCACTCCCCAAGTGATCACAATGCTCAGGCTGAGCTGATCCAAGCCAGGAACCTAGAGCCTCTTCTGGGTCTCCCACACAGGTGTAGGGTCCCAAGGCTTTGGGCCATCCTCGTCTGCTTTCCCAGGCCACAAGCAGGGAGCTGGATGGGAAGTGAGGCCGCTGGCATGAATTGGCACCCATATTGGATTCCAGGTCATGCTAGGAGAGGATTTTAGCTGCTAGGCCACTGTGCCGGGGCTTAAACCAAGACTCTTAATCACTGCACTTATTACCTCAAAGAAATAAAAATTCCATAATATTGATAAGTTACAAGATCATACAAATTAATATGAACAATAAAACATATTATTACTCAAAATAATTTGTTAAGTAAATTTATTGTATTCCAATTCAATGCTACCTGGAATTATGGTAACAGTTATCAAAGATTAAAAGTTTGGATATTAGTTCAGTGGTAAAAGTTACATTCAATGTTAAAAGCTAAAAGCTATATTCATGGAGTTCTGCATTATCTAATTTAGTGTGATTGAATATTTAATAATGTGAAGAAATCAAACAATCCCAACGCTGAAACAACTGATCTCTATGAAAAGAAAAAGAAAAGTGGACAAACTTTAACACTGCCACCTATAGGATAATTGGTAGAACACACACAACTAACTTGGAACTTGCAAATAATTCTCAGCTATTTTCACTAAGAACTTATCTAGAATGGAAATAAGACATCAATAACACTCAAAACTGGATCTCTGCCCACTCAGTTTGCAATTCTTAGACAGTTTATACAAACTCTGTACAAATGGCAGTGAACATTTTTACAATCTAAGATGTTAACTGGCCCATCACTTGTACCACACTTTATAAAGGAAGTCACGACCAATGGAGACTAATTTTTGTATAGAACCGCTCCTAGATGTGAAGTTTTACATATATATTCATCAGAATATCTAAATTATAAAGTATTATAACCCAGCACCAAATAATCCTCCAGAGTATAAAAAGAATATGAAATGGGAAACTGGTCAATTTTTACCAAGAGTCAGTATTTTTAAATAACAATGACTTAGCAGCACAAAGATTCAAAGATGACTCTAGTTACCAGATCAAGAGGTATCAACAAACACAATGCCATAAACTTATACAAAACAGAAAACAAGAAGCATTTACTATTTTAAGGTATAATATTCCTGGCCTACAGAAGCTAGTTTTTTCAGTAGTTCCAATTCTTTCCTTTGGAACGTACTTTTTAAACTTTGAAAAATACTTTAAGGTGATAGAAAAAAAACCTCTCATTCAAATTTTCTATTAACTTACTGTCCTATCATCAGTCACACTTATCAATTTCCCTTAGCAAAGGTAATGTAAGGTAGATTTTCTAGTGGTTTCATATTCCTTACGTTTTTAACTAACCTTCCATAGTATGTAAAGTGAGCAAATACAACTGTATTTGACTAATGAGGAAATAAATGAGTAAATAAGGAAATGAATCTCAGAGTTATCTGCCATATTTTATAAATAAGCAAATTAAATTCATGACTTTGTGAAGTAAAAAAACTGTGTTCTACATAACAATTAGGAACATCAATAAGAAATCAGAAGTAATCCTACAGAAATTAATATCCAATATGTGTGACACTTTCCGTATTTCATAAAGGTTAAAACTATTCAATAATGGCTAAAGAAAACAGAACTTGTTATTTTGAAAAAATATTTAGCTTCTATGGATTCAAAAATTTATTTCTACAGGCCCGGCGCGGTGGCAGCAGTGGTTAAGGTCCTCCCCTTGCACGCCCGGGATCCCATATGGGCGCCGGTTCTATCCCAGCAGCCCCGCTTCCCTTCCAGCTCCCTGCCTGTGGCCTGGGAAAGCAGTCGAGGACGGCCCAAAGCTTTGGGACCCTGCACCTGCATGGGAGACCCGGAAAAGGCTCCTGGCTTCGGACCGGCATAGTATTGGCCGTTGCGCTCACCTGGGGAGTGAATCATTGGACGGAAGATCTTCCTCTGTCTCTCCTCTCTGTATATCCGCCTTTCCAATAAAAATAAATCTTAAAAAAAAAATTTATTTCTAAGAAATAACTCCCAAACTGGTCAATTTCAGATGAGGTTTCATCCATGCTATTACAAGTATAATTTTAAAATTCAAGAATCAAACAGGTTTAGTGTATGAGACAAAAGAATATAGAAATATAGTAAAAAAATGTTTTTAGGAAATGGAGCAAAACCAATGGCCATTATATAAAAACTAAGGGAGTTGCAGATGCGCAGTAACAGAAACCAGTAGTATACATTTTAAGAATTGTACCATGGAAAACAAAACAATAAAATATTAACCATTTCTTATTCCTCTTTATTGATGATTTATCGATTTTAATATAATTTAAAAGCC
Source organism: Ochotona curzoniae (assembly GCF_017591425.1). Lineage (NCBI taxonomy): Eukaryota > Metazoa > Chordata > Mammalia > Lagomorpha > Ochotonidae > Ochotona > Ochotona curzoniae. The sequence continues at coordinate 16,672,856 of NW_024465582.1, read as the reverse complement.
TTTTTAAAAAAGTATTAATTTTGTGGTGGCCACTCCTTTTGGAAACCAGTGTTTTCATTAAAATAGCTTGGGTTTTACTCTGCCCTAAACAAACTTTTATCTAATCAAAGGCAAACTAAAATCCTGACTACTTTTTTTTCGAGATACAAAACTGGGACAGCACTGGCAAAGTAGACTTGGCTCAACAAGTCCTAAATCATCACTTTCATTTTGCACAGGCAATAAAATAAAGAAGAAACATGAGCAGAGCAGAGGACATTGTCATGGGATGGCAAGGAAGGAGGCAGGCATAGCATCCTCAGACAACAGCTCTATTCTGACTATCATAATAGGACACATATGACACTAAATTAATAGTTCCACATAATAATAATGATTCTAATGGCAATTTTGTTCATTAAGATTTTAACCTAGATTTACATTGCTCATTCTATTTTCAAACTAGTACTCAACTGACTCAACTGATGTAAAACAGACTCATGCAAATATCAGAAATGGCTTTTACAGATATTGAAATATATATATACCTTTTCCAGGAATACATATTATAGTTAAATATAGGAACAAAAATAGATATAAGAATAGGTGCTCCTGTAGAGTAGTGGAGAGGCAGGAAAAAAAAAATAAGACAATTAGAAAATATTTGGTATTGATGAGAAAAGCTAAGTCAACCAAATTTTCTGAAGACAGGTAAAGCTGACCAATGGATGACCAATGATTACATGTAAGGGAAGACCTTGATTGACCAGCTCAAAACAGTTAAGGGCAAAGGACAATTGTGACAGTCAAATGGACAATGGAAAAGGACAAAAAAATGCCTATGGTGAAATATTAGGAAGGGGCTGAGGAATATTATGCACATCTGTATTCATGATGGCAAATATGACTTGAACATTCTGAGAAATAGCTAAAAATTATCAATAAATCATTTTAACAGAAGAAAGTAAGTACAGGCAAATGTTATTAGCAAAAAAGAGCATCAGCAACTAGATTCTGAAGCATGACCCAATAAAAAATTGAAGCATCAACTTTAAACTTACAAGTGTCAGAAGTTGAGTCATGTGTCCTAAAGCAATCGTCTCATCATTTATTCAATTTGTTTCATTCCACCATTTCTGAGTATCAGTACACTCTTATTTTTTTCATTTAAAAATATTTTATTGATTTGAAAAAGTATAGGGGGGAAGTGAGAAAGAGACTGATCTTCTATTCACTGATTACTCCTTCAGCAGCTGCAGCAGTCAAGTCTGGGACAGGCTGAAGTTCCATCCTGGTCTCACATGTGGGTGGCAGGAACTCAAGTACTTAAGTCGTCTGTTGTTTCCCAGGTACATTATTAGGAAGTTAGACCAGAAGCCTGAACCTGAATCAACCCTAAAGCATAAGATGAAGATACTCCAAGCACAGGCTTAATTAACCCACTATAAAATACCTGCCTTCAACATCTTTTTTTAAAACGACGCTTTTGGGGCCAATGTTAATGGCATAGCACATTAAGCTCCTGAAATGCTGGCATTCCACATTAGGTCTGAGTTTTAACTACTCCACTTCTGATACAGTTTCCTGCTAACTGCTTAGGAAAAGCAGCAGAAGATGGCTAATTGCTTGGCCACCTGTCACCCATGCAGAATCACCTGTATGAAGGTTGTTAAGGACATTTGGGAAGTAAAACAGTGGATGTAAGTTCTGTCTTTCCCTCCTCTCTAATTTTGTGTTTCAAATAAATAAGCAAGTCTTCAGCTTAAAAACAAAAATGGCTGTTAAAATGCTTAGACAAATTGATAGGATGCTAAAACAAATGTTTCCCAATTGACACAAATTTAAATGTACAAAGAGTACAACCAGTCATCAGCAATTTATTCTTTCCTAGACCCTATAAATACCTGCATTTTTGTTGCATGAGCTTCTTCTGTACTTTTTATAAATGAAATAAGGGTATAATGTGAAATGGTTACAGATTCCTTCATGATATTCACATCCTGTTCCTTAAAAAAATGATATATCAGTTAAAAAATGACTAAGAGTTTAGACCCTAGAAGTGGTAAAATAGTATTAACATTTTATGTACAAAAGAAAACTGCAGTGAGCTTCAAATGTCACAATTCATTTTAGAATTCATAACATAATGGTTGAATATCTAACATGTAAGTTTTCAAAGACGTCTAACATTACTGGAGTCTGTAAAAAGAAATCTGCAGTTGGGCAGTTTTCATTTTGGTGAATCAAAGTTATCAATTTCTCTCAACTAAGAGTAATTTATTAAGTGTTAAAATAGGAGTTCTATTTTATCTAACACCTAGATCAAATTGGAACAAACGGAAAATGTGTCAGAAGTCAATTACCTTCTTGTATCAGAAAACTTCAAACTTGTGTAAAACAGACTAAAAATAAAATTTCATTCTTTTCTTCCCCCAGGAAATAGAAAATTGGAGAAAGACAAAAAATGCACATCAGATATATAAATAATTCCTTTTAGTCTGCATTCTATCAATAATAATAAATGCTGAAATGTAACTTAACTTACAAGCTGATAAATGAATCCTTAGAGAGTTTGACAGAAACACCTAAAAATTTTTATGTATAGTTAAGAACCACTTCTACAAGATGAATATAGTCCTGGAGATACTTGAATACTACATTTTATATTGCGATAAGACTGATAATCAATTTTGTGTGTCTAAAATTACTTTAAGAGGATGATGAAATATAACTGGCTATTAAATTTTTGTTGTTGTCAACTGAATAAAAAGTTAAAGAAGTTTCTTGAGCCAATGAACTTGTTCCAAGCATGGTAAAAAACATGTGAAAAGCATTTCGCTTTCATTTACAGTTACATTATTACTTTGGTGCTTTTTAAAGAGTATCGTTTATTTTTTAATTTATTTTTTAAAAGATGTACTTATTTGAAAGGCAAAGTTACTGAGAAAAAGAGACAGAATGATTTAGGTCTTCCACTACTGGTTCACTCCGGAAGTAACTGCAATGGCTGGGAATGTGCCAGGCCGCACCCAGGAGCCAGGAGCCTCACCTGGGGTTGTTGCATGGGTGCAGGGGTTCAAAAGGTTGGGCTTTTCCCCTCTTCCCAGGCACACCAGCAGAGAGCTGGATGAGAAGAGTAGCAGCTGGACCAGAATTGGCACCCATCCGTATGGGATGCTTGCACTGCATGAGGCAGATGAACCCATTATGGCACAATGCTGCCCTCTCTGCCAGAGAACGGATACAGAAAAACTGACCAGCAAACAGCGGGGCACAGAAACTACTGAACTTAGTGGTAATCTGAGAACTGCACCAAAGAAGAGTTTCTAAACTATAATTCACTAATGTAACAAAAAGTAGTAGTATGTATGAAGGGTTGGTACAGAGAGTAGGCAAACTGAGAATATGCAACTGACTCTGTAATGTGTACGGACCAACCACCTGAAGATACTTAAAATGCTATTTTTCTATTGTTATGGTTTTAAGAGAACTTCAGTACTAGAAATTAAAAGGCAAACTTCAGAGATACCAAACATGTTTATACTGTTTCAATATAGACAGTCATTTCACGTTTACAATAAACAACTATAATATAGAACATGCTGGTTATTAATTTAAAAGCACATTTGTGTCTAACAGACTAAATGCACAAGGGAAGAACATGGTTTTACACTTTGGAAAATACCATCTGATATTGTTAATGTAAATAATATACATCTTTGGAGAATTATTACTTTTATTGGAAAGCCAGATTTACAGAGAATGAAGGACAGAAAGAAAGAAAGATCTTCCATCCACCGGCTCACTCCCCAAGTGGTCACAACGGCCGAAGCTGAGGCAATCTAAAGCCAGGAGCCAGCAGTTTCTTTGGGGGTCTCTCACACAGGTGCAGGGTCCCAAGGCTTTGGGTTATACTCTACTGCTTTCCCAGCCAACAAGCAGGAAGCTGGAAGAAAAGTGGAGCAGCCGGGATACGAACTAGTGTCCATATTGGATCAGGGCATGTACAATATGAATAATCAGCCACTGAGTGTCGTGCCAGGTCCAAATAATATAAATCTTAAGAATAAAGACACCAGACTGGAGCTGTAGCTAGTAGGCAAATCCTCCACCTTCAAGTGCTGGCATCTAATACAGACAGTTCATGTCCCAGATGTTCCACTTCCAACCCAGTTCCCTGCTTATGGCCTGGGAAAGCAATGGAGCAAGTCCTTGAGACTTCAGCATCATGTGGGAGACCCAGGAGAGGGTCTCCCAAAAATAAACCTTTAAAAAAATTCCCCCAAAAATGTTTCAAATCAGCATCTTAAGTTAGTAGCCATTAAAATTAAAATGGCAAAGCAAAATTTCAAAATTCCATAAGCTCTCTCAATGATATACTTTGTAACTCATGGCAAATCCAAACTTCCTTTTAAACTTAGTTTACATTTAAAAATTAATTACATGAGAAACAGTGAACACTCAAGCAATAAACCACTTTTTGTCATAAAACTTTTTTTAAGAGTTATTTTATTTTTACTAGAAAGTCAGATATACAGAGAGGAAGATCTATCAAGCTGTCTCACTCCCCAAGTGGCTGCAATGGCCGGAGCTATGCTGATCTGAAGCCAGGAGCCAGGAGTTTCTTCTGGGTCTCTCATGTGGGTGCAGGGTCCCAAGGCTCTGAGCCGTCCTCAACTGCTTTCCAAGGCCACAAGGAGGGAGACGGATGGGAAGTGGGGCTGCTGGGATTAGAACTGGCACCCATCTAGGATCCTGGTGTGTGCAAGGTGAGGACTTTTGCTGCTAGGCTACTGCACCAGGCCCAAACTTTTCTTTTTACTATAATTTAATAATCAGAATTATGACAGCAAAGGCCATTATCTGTAGGTTTAAAGAGTATCTATACTATTTCTTGGGTTGAATGACAGTATGTTGCAGACATTAAAGTTCACTAATTCCATGTGCTCCATACAGGTCCCAGATACTTAGCAAAAGAGCAATGTAACTAGTTCTGGTTAATGGTCTGTAATCAAAAATTACTTGTATGTCATATCATAGCTAAACTATGAAAATGTCAAAGGAAGGACCCCTTCTTCAGCTCTTTGCTTTGCTGTCCTGGACACTGTGGGTGCCTAGTGCTTCAGGTATTCAGCTGTACATAATCTCAGAAATTCCTTACTTTGGTTTCTTGAGCTAGCGTGTAGAACAAATCTATTCAAATCTTTAAATATGTGATATTTGCAAGAATAAACTTTGTGCCAAGCAACTGAAATTGCAGGATTAAAATACACTATTTTCAATCAGTGGATTCTGCAGCGACTTCATCATGATTGGAATGGTGAGACTGGCAGCAATTCATAACTGTTGAACTATCAAAGCCACTTGAGCAGGACCCTCAGAGCATGCGCCACATGGGGACCTGGGGGGTGGGAGGCTGGGTGGGGCTTCTCCCTATCTCCCCTTTTACCCCAGACACAGAAAAAATAAATAAATAAATAAAATGTGGAAATAATGGTCTTATCCACTTTCCTGTAGCCCTCGAACCTTTGTGCCCTAATTAACTATGTAAAGATTGTCAAAAACCAAAAAGAAAAAAATACACTATTTTGAATTATGTAGTTTAGGAGATCATAATAGCTCTGGTTTATTTACTTAGTAGGTTTAGCTGCAAAGCAAAAAACTGAATGATAAACCAGTTTCTTTAGAGAATGCTGTTCTAGCTCCCATAATCAACAACAACAAAAAAATCCAAACACATAATAATCTTATTCAACCTTCAATATGCAATCATATGCAAAAACATTAAGAAAATTAGATATTTTTTATAATACACTGGCTCTTATAACTACAAAACTCTTGCAATGCCAACACATGCTTGCTTTATCCTCTTGTGTGTGGGCTAAATCAATTAAGTTTGCTAGAGCTAACAGTATTCTACCCTAAGAAAAAGGACATTTTCTGAAATAATTGGAAATCAACTTGAATTTAACACAGATACTATTATATAACAAACAGGCCATATTGAAATGCCTGCAACTATTACAATGTCACCTAAAAAGAGAATACAGGATCAAAGATTAGCTTGCATTTATATATATATATATATATATTTATATAAATATATATAAACTGCAAAGTCAGATAGACAGCGAGGGGGAGAGACAGAGAGGAAGATCTTCCATCTGATGATTCACTTCCCAAGTCACCGCAATCGGCGGTGCTAAGCTGATCCAAAGCCAGGAGCCAGGAATTTCCTCCAGGTCTTCCACGCATGTGCAGGAACCCAAGGCTTTGGGCTATCCTTGACTGCTTTCCCAGGCAACAAACAGGGAGCTGGATGGGAAATGGGGCTACCAGCATTAGAACTGGCACCCATATGGGATTCTGGAGCATTCAAGGTGAGGACTTTAGCTGCTAGGCCATTGCGCCAGGCCCAACTGCAACACATTTGTAAGAGTTTGAGCAGGAAACATTCATTGACCCACTACACTATGTGCCACGGTGTTGCAGTAAGTACTGTAAAAATTTAGAGAAGGGTGAAGAGTACTCCACTCTAAGAAGTTTTTTTTTTAAATTTGTTTAGATTTACACATAATTCTCCTAGGAAGCCAAAAAGCATAGGGTACTAACAAGATCCAAAAAAACTCAGAGAAGAAATTATTTCTTAGTAGCAGAGGCCAAAGGAAATCAAGGAAGACTTCCTAAAGGAGACTGGCTTCCTTAAAGAATATGAAAGGAACAGGCATGATTGTGAAGGTCATTAGCCTGCATACTGCCAACTCAATCTAAGTTTTCTGCTTCTATGGAGGAGGAACACTTGACAATTTCCTTTAATGACAAATGCTCATTAAACTGAATTCTTTGAGGAAGAAAGGTAGTAATTAGATTCCAAAAGCTCTCCAGAGGCCATGCCCTCTATCCTAAGTACCCAAAATGGAAAGCTGCTCTAGAGGGGTTGTTTACTAACTGATCAATTCTGAGCATGTTTCCCAGATTCCTATTGTTTACCTACAATGCCAGTCCAGAAACAGATCAAAATAATATTTTTAAAGAATTTCATTTATTTGTTTTACTTGGAAGGAAGAGGGACAGAGATCTCTTCCCATCCAATGGTTCACTGGCCAAATGCATACAGCAGCTTAAGTAGGGTTGGGCCAGGCCAAAGTTAAGAACTCAACCCAGGTTTCCCATGTGAGTCGGAGAGGCCCAATTGCCTGAATCATCACCTTCTGTCACCCAGAAGACACACTTCACCATGCAGGCTCCTCCAGTAAATACGTCCATTTTAAATCTTAACCACGATTTGCTGGTTTTATCAATATTCTCTCTTCTGGAAGAGTTGGGTCAGTATATAAGCTTAAAGAGAAAGCTTGTGGAAAATGGAATTAAAAAAGAAGTTTGCTTCGGTATAAAAGTTTGAAATTCATGCATGACTTTTCGGTATTATATATCTTAACATGAAATTTTTGAGGAACCTTCACATGCCAGTATCTTAAAAACTTTTTCGGATCAAAATAAACTTAGGCTTTAATTTTGTTTTCTATAAACTTTCTGAATACTCATAAAATTACAACCACCACCCATAATGAAACACAGCAGTACCAGCTTCCACATCTTTTAAAAATTTATTTATTTACTTTACTTGGAAGTCAGAGCTAGAGAGAGAGAGGGAGTAATTGAGAAAGAGATCTTCTCTAAGCTGGGTCACTCCCCAAATGGCCACAAAGACGGAATCATCTATTCATGAATTCGCTCACTCATTCTCCAAATGCCTACAACAGCTAGATGTACTGATTCCATGTGGCTCCAATTCTATGTTCCCTATATAATATCTAAACATTAATTTCACCACATGCAATGGGAGTGCCATAAATTTTTAATGAAAAGGTGGCTCTACTATTGGGGAAAGCTAAAAACAAAACTCAATAAGGCCTGGGTTCTGATTTAGAAAAATTCTTTTGGAAATAGGCTCAGGAAACATTTAAAACAAAAACCCAAATATCGGTAAATATATTGTGCCTTACTCACTTGATAGTCAAAGGTCTATTATGTGTAAGTTTGCCCAAAAATACTTTGACAGGGTGGAGAACTAGCCCTATTGAGCCACTGTCTTTCAAAAGGTTGCAAAATGCCACTTAAAATGAATGAGCATATTGGTTTGCTGCATTTTGTCTTCTCACACTTCTAAAACACTTTTCTTTAGGAAAGATAGGTACCTATGTGTAAAATGATTATTATAGCAGTTTTTTTACCTTTTAAATTTTCTTCAGTTGCTTACTGCTTATAATCTAGCAGTACAAATTATTGCTTGTTCATATTTCTAAAGAAATCTTGATGTTTTTCAAATGAACTATAAAGTATTAATTTTGGCATTATTTTTTAAGACCTATTTCTTATTGGCTTTTTTGAGAAGACTGAAACTTTTCATCTTGCACAGTAAAACTAGCATGTGCAGATTAAAACTACTTGGGACTCCATGTAAAAAGAGAAATACCCACAATCCAGTCACCATACTGTAACTACTATATATTTTAATGCTTCCTCTGGTCTTGCCTTGATTTTAGTTTCTGTCATATTATTCCCACAGCATTTTTTCTTCTTTATTGTTTTCACTTTAGTTCATTTTAAAGCTGTAAACAACCACTGGAGTTTCTGCTTTAAACCTGCATGTATTAATCTCTGGTAGCTGCATACTTTATGTGTTTGTCTTCCTTCTCTTCCTTCCCTCCCTTCCTTCCTTTTTTATCTGAGTTTTCCCTACATAGTCCTGTGAAGATTGTAACAGGAAACAAAATCAACAGCATGTTAAGATCATAACACCAAGAATAGTATATATATTTTTTAAACTGGAAAGTAAGAAGGAAGAGACAGAGAGGAAGTTCTTCTATATGCTGATTTACTCTCCAAGCGGCTGGAATGGTTGGAGCTAAGCCTATCCAAAGCCAGGAGCCAGGAGCCTCTTCCAGGTCTCCCACACGAATGCAGGGTCCCAAGGCTCCGAGCCGTCCTCAACTGCTTTCCGAGGCCACAAGCAGGGAACTGGATGGGAAGTGGGGCTGCTGGGATTAGAACCGGTGCTCATATGGGATCCTGGCGTGTGTGAAGTGAATACTTTTAGCTGCTAGACTACCATGCCAGGCCCAAATAGTGCAAATTTTTTTCAATAAAGGCATGACAACTAATCTATCCATGCAATTAACTGTCTAGAATCCTGTCACTTACATGCTTGTAAGAAATACATTCTTATACCCTACTCCAGGTCTACTGAATGAACAACCTGCATTTAGTAAAATGTTGAATGTGAACCTCAGATCCATGCTTTTCAAAACATGGCTATGGACCTGAATCACCTGGAAAAACTAAATAAAATACAGTTGGACCCACAGCCTACTAACAGCCACCACCTGTGGCAGGGGAAAAAAGAGAGAGAGACACCATAGTACTTTTAACACTACACTAAAAAATACAGTGAGAACTAGTCTGGGGTCTTGTGTGGTAGCCTAGTGGCTAGTCTTGTGTTGCATACTCTGGGATCCCATAAGGTCCTAGTTTGTGTCCCAGCTGCTCCACTTCCCTTCCAGCTCTCTGCTTGTTGTCTGGGAAAGCTGTAGAGGATGGCCCAAAGTCTTGGGACCCTGCACCTGTGCGGGAGACCCAGAAGAAGCTCCTGGCTCCTGGCTTTGGATTGATTCAGCTCTGGCCATTGCAGATACTTGGGGAATGAACCAGCATATAGAAGATCTTCCCCTCTGTCGTTCCTCTCTGTAAATCTGACTTTCCAATACAAATAAATTAATCTTAAAAAGAATAAATAAATAAACACTAGAGTTTACACTGATGTGTATCTTTGGGGGTTGTGAATAATAAATTGATTCATGTTTCTCATGGATATATTTTCCCATACAAGACAGTGCCTGAAAACCATTCTCTCAAAAAACATAAAGGCTGAAGTTGTAAGAAGTGATAAAAATTGTAGCTCTTTTCAGTTTGGTGCCCTTTCCTCCAAAGACTAGTCCCACTGAGGACTAGTCAGTCAGTTATACCTCCTCTTGAAGACCTGTGAGAAAAAATAACTAGACAAAAATCTCAGAGTGCAACATAATCGAGTGAACTGTTTACGCAGTCTAGAGAAGTGGGGTAAGAAGATAATCTATACTCGGTCAAATATTCAACTTCCTTCCTTCTAAAACAACCTTAAATTACTAACAATGAGGAAAAAATGTTCTGATAACAAATAGTTTTTGAAATGCTACTGCACTGGTAGTTTGAAAAAATCAATTGAAAAACTAAAATAAGCAAAACAAGATGAAAAATATTACAATCTACAACTAAGATTATACTTAACATGAAATATATTCTAATTAAGATATTCAAAATAATCTCCAAATCCTTATCATATTATTAACAACACTGTCACTGCTGATAGTTATTTTGAGGGGATCCTAAAAATGCAAAATTTCCTTAATTTTTAGGTAACTATTTCACACTATCTATGACAAATTACATATTACATATAATGTGATATTGATTAAAAACCTAATCTGCAGAGATGGACTGATAGCATCCATTTCAGGGTTAGTCTTCTCCACTGATTTATGTAAGTCTGTGTAAGCTTAAAAACGTGTTAATATGAGGTGGGCACTTTAGTTCTTCCTTCTCTATTAACTCATGTTTTCAAATTTTCGTTTTGTTAAAAGATTTGTTTCATTAACATTATTTCGAGTCTCCTTATTATCTCAATGAAACTTTTATTGAAAAAAACATTAAACCAGTAAATAATTTAGAAATGGTAAATCTTCAAAGTATTGTCTTCTATGCATCTTTAAGTTTTAAGGCTTTTTTTTTTAAGATTCTCATTAAAACTGACTCAGAGGGCCTGGCACAATGGCTCATTTAGCCAATACTCTCTTCAAGCTTCAAACACATGTATTCCATTTAGGCACTGATTTGTATCCCAGTTGTTCCACTTCTCATCCAGCTCCTTGCCTGTGGCCTGACAAAGCAGCAAAGGATTGCCTAAGGACTTCGGACCCTGCACCCACATGGGAGAACCCAGACGAAGCTCCTGGCTCCTGGCTTCAGATCAGCTCAGCTCTGGCTGTTGCAGCCACTTGTGGGGTGAGCTAGTGAATGGGAGAGCTTCTTCTATGTGTCTCTCCTTCTCTCTTTATACATGCCTTTCCAATAAAGATAAATCTTAAATAAATCTTTAAATCTTAAAAACAAAAACCAAAACTAAAAACTGCTTCACAGAAAAGCACAGAGGGACGTAATCCACTCACACACGAAATATAGCTAAATTGAAGAAGGTAGTCCACAGTCAAGTCCAATTCCAACTTTATGAACAAACTGTAGGTTTTTCTGCTCAATTACCCATTATTATGTCCTACACCTTCTATTAAGAATCCTAATTAGTAAATCTTGCTCAAACAGAAAAATATTTTCACATCACAGCTAAATTAAAAATGACCATGTAGCAAAAGATATAGTGACCCACAAGGATAAACACAAGTTACAGTTTTAATAGTTAAATTACTCAAATTCATTCTTTCTTATCTTTCCAACAAACTACTCAGAAAGTACCTACTTCTGCTCTTGAATAAGTTTTTGACCAATTTACCCTCTATGCATTACAAATGCATGAAAACCTCAACTTGCTTCTTGTGCTTACTTTTGTGTAATTTTTTAAACTTGCACAACAATGGAATCTCATACTAATCCCACAGGGCACTGTGGCAGGCAGCCTCTAAAATGGCCTCCTATGATGCCATCCTCCTGGTATTCAGTCCTTTCTGTAATTCTCTCTGAGAGTGGGGTGGACCTAGGGTTTACTTCTAATAGAATATGGCAAAAGTATTACCATACCACTTCTGAGACTAGGTTATAACAGAGGAGCTTCTTTTGGGATGTCTTCTCTTTACTCTTAAGGGAAGTCAGCTGTCATGTTGTAAGGTGAGGCTCATGTGGCAAGAAACTTGGGACCCAACTCCAGCTAACAACTCGAGACAGGTCTACCAAAATCCAAGAGAACAACAGTTTGCCAGTCTATCCTTGCAAAAGCTGAATGCCCTGCCACCCTGACTGCAAGAAGACCGGAGCTTGTGAGACACTTCCAAGTTAACAGCGTATTAAACTAAGCTCTATCAGACTTCTGGCCCACAGGAATTGAGATAATAAATGTTTATTAATTAAAGCATCTAAAAGTTGATGTTTTCATTTGGAGACACAAAGAGCTCCTAGTCTCTGGTTCACTTCCCAAATGCCCACAGCTGGGGAGTTGGGCTAAAACTGGGAACTTACGTCTCTATGACATGGACTTAACCATTTGATCCTTCACCTGTTGCTTCTTAGGACCTACATTGGAGGGAAGGTAGAACCAGAACTGGGTGTTGAGCCTATGTCCTCTAACAGGGGATGCAAGTATCTTTCACCTCTAGGTCAAGTGCCTGTTCCCCAGTACAAGTTTTACGATATTTAAGAATCATTTAATCTCTAGTATACTACATAATTTAATAAAATTCCTCTTGCAAAAATGTGTAACATTGTCCTAATTTATGAGCAATTCTATTCATACTAACTCAATTGAGCCTATAAAAAACCTTACAAGGTAAATGGTATGTGCAAGAGTAGTTCTAATTCTGATTTATATCCTGCACTTAAGGATTCTAGAATTGAACAAATTTAATACTTTCTTTATACAAATTCTTAAAAACCCACTTATTTCTAGATATCTGGCTATTCTATTTACTTAGCTTACTGGCTTAAGTTTCTTCCTCTATTCTTCAAATTTTTCTCCTAACAAGTACAGATTTAAAAAAAAAAAAAAAGCCGTAGAAAACAACAACCAGCCATCCTGGGCTGCTGTAACATCTCTTCCAAATTAGTGTTTCTAAAAGAAAGCCACCTTGAGGAATGCCCTGTTAATAAACTAGCACAGCTGCAAAGCAAAAGGCAACCATTCAGACAAAACATCTAAATAAATGCCTCAACACTTATCTATAAACCTAGTTTTAACTGTTTGCATGAATACATTCAGCCCAAACATTCAATGAGCACCTACCACGTGCCACAAAGCGTGCTTGATGGGTGCTAGAAAGTCTAACAGCTTCCCTTCCCTGACCTGTGAAGGATTCCCAGACTAGCAAAAAAACGTAATTGTGACATAATGGGGGTTTTTTGTTTTAATTTTTGTTTTTAAGGCTTAAAAGCAAGAAAGAGAAAGAGAGGAGAGAAGCGACACTGACACATCCTGCCAAGAAAAGACAAGGAAGGTATCACAGAGAAGATGAATTGCATTGGAACTTGAATAAACAGGAACTTGTCAGATTCTCTGCCAAATAAAGGGAAAATGGTATACTAAGACAATGTGAAAAGTCATAAATTTAAATCTAGATTTTCTTCCAGAAGGCTTACAGCTAAGGATGAAGAATCAGCCTCTCACAACCTTATCCATTCATTCATTCATTAAAAAAGAAAGAAAGAAAGAAAGAAAGAAAGAAAGAAAGAAAGAAAGAAAGAAAGAAAGAAAGAGAGAAAGAGAGAGAGAAAGAGAGAAAGAGAGAGAGAGAAAGAAAGAAAGAAAGAAAGAAAGAAAGAAAGAAAGAAAGAAAGAGAAAGAAAGAAAAGAAAGAAAGAGAGAGAAAGAAAGAAGGAAAAACCGTGTGCTTGGAACTGTGCTAGACAGCTGAAATAAAGCAATAAACAGAACATTAAGTTCCTGACAGAAAGGAATGTATGCATTCACTATAATAATGCTGGTTTTCTTGGGGAGGGGATAAGGGAATATGGAACTGTATTATAAAATGATAGCAATAATAATAAAATGTGAAAAAAAAATAATGCTGGTTTTCAATTGCTTATGGGACTTCACTTCTCATCCCTCGGGTTAGTCTCTATAAGCCTCAGTACTCTGATGTGCAGTGAGATAATATTATACCTATACTTCAAAACAATGAGCTGACCATTAAATAAAATCAATAAGAAAATAAGCTCTTGATAAAATCAGTCATTGCTGCTACTACCACTATCTTCTCTGCTAAAGAATGAGACAGACTTTAGTGAAAAACTTATGTATTTTCTAAACTATAAATTAGAATTTATAGAAAATCTCTGCTGTTTATCTCCTTCCAGACTCCACAAATAAGGTGTAAACAGAGACAATATAATTATCAACTAAGTAGTGCCAGTCTGTCATAAGGTCTCCCATTCACCTTAAAACAGGATACTGGAAACAAAAGCTGGATTAATCTCTAATTATACAACCTGAAATTAATTTTACTTGGGTAGTAACAAGTTCTCAAGTCTATATGTGTACTAAAAAAGCAATATTTAATAATTCAGGTAGAAAGATTTAATTGACCTTGAGATTAAAATGTAAAAAGAACTGAAAACAAGAAGTTGATATATGCTAGAAGGTATATTTGATATCTCAAACAGCAAGAAGAAACAGAGTTATAGGTCTTGATAAAAAAAAAGAGGAGGGCCCCGGCGTGGCCTAGTGGCTGGGGTCCTTGTCTTGGATGCGCCCGGGATCCCATATGTGCGCCGGTTCTAGTCCCGGCAGCCCTGCTTCACATCCGGCTCCCTGCCTATGGCCTGGGAAAGCAGCTGAGGACGGCCCAACTTATGTTTTTATTTGAAACGCATATCTGCAGAGAGAAGGATAGAGAGAAAATCTTCAACCCACTGGCTCACTCCCCAAATGGTTGCAATGGCCAGAGCTGAGCCAATACCAAACCAGAAGCCAGGATCCTCTTCCAGGTCTCCCTCGTGGGTCCAGAGGTCCAAGGTTTGGGTTCTCTTTCGCTGCCTTTCCTGCCAACTAGCAGGAAACTAAATTAGAAAGGAGCCACCAACCAGGACTTGAAACAGTGCCTGTAAGTCATGCTGGCAAGAGGCTTAGCCTGCATGCCACATGCTAGCCCCTAGAAAATCACTTTTAAAAGAGCAAGAAAACACTCCAAAAGTTACTTATTTGAAAAGCAGATTTATCTAGAGTGACAAGAGGCACAGAGTGAAATTGGCGGCAACAGCCAAGGCTGTGCCAGGCTGAAGATTTTATGCAGGTCTCCTACACGGGTAGCAGGGGCACAAGCATTGGCCATCCTCTCCTGCCTTCCCCAGATGCATCAGCAAGGAGTCCAATCAGAATTGGAGCAGCCACAACACAAACTGGAGCTGAGATGCTGGTATGGCAGGTGGCAGCTTAATCTTATTTTGTCCCAGCACCAGCCCCTTTGGGTGATTTCTTCCAGTTAAAGTTAATTCTATGAAATTCTACTGCTCAAAAACTCAACAAATCAAACAATGCAAGTTTGCACCAAACAAGAGATTCCCAAAGAGGATAAAATACAGGAGTTGGCACTGTGGCATAGTACTGCTGGCATCTACAGGGGTGTCAATTTGTGTCCCAACTGCTCTCGGCCTGGAAAATGCAGCAGAAGGTGGCCCAAGTGTTTGGGCCCCTGCCACCCACAGAGCAACCCAGATGAAGCTCCTGGCTTCGGCCTGGCCCAGTGTAGGTTCATGTAGCCATGGGAGCAGTGTGCCATCAGACAGAGGATCTCTGTTCTTTCTCCCTGTAAATCTTTCAAGTAAATACATCTTAATTTTTAAAAAGGCAAAATTCAAAGGAAATTGTAAAATTTCCATAGGAACTTAGTACACACCTTTAAAAATTTTTTTTTTAAATCAGAGAATACTAAATATGAAACTAAATCTTCAACATAAAACCAAGTTAAGGGTTATTTGGCTCTTCAACTAATGCCCACTGCTCTCTTGAAACCAACTTCTTGCCACTAAAAACAGGGGACTCTTCCAGGACTAGAGTTTTTAAAAGTATTAAATGCGGCAACAAATAATTGCATAGAAAGCACCTGATAAACATTAACTTAAAAAAAAAAAAAAAGGCAGGAGTTAAGTTCTTCGCTTGGCAGTTCAGATAGCTGCAACTCACACTGCAGTGCCTGGACTCAATTCCTGCCTATGGTTTCTGACTGGAGCAGCCTGCCACCCATATGGGGAAGATACAGACTGCATTCCTGGCTCCCCACTTATACTCTCATCCAGCCAGTTACAGCCATCATGAGCATCTGGATGTAAACCATTAGAGGCAAGGATCTCTCTTTCTCTGCCTACCTGCCTGCTAAAAGGGGGAAGACAAGGGCCTGGTGTGGTAGCCTAGTAGCTGGGGTCCTTGCCTTACACACACCAGGATCCCATATGGGTGCTATTCTAATGGACCTGCTTCCCAACCAGCTTGTGGCCTGGGAAAGCAGTCCAAAGCCCTGGGACCTTGCACCCACGCGGTAGACCCTGAGAAGGGCATCTGGCTCCCAGTTTTGGATCAGCTTAGCTTTGGCCATTGCGATCACTTTGGGAGTCAGTCAGTGGATGGAAGATCTTCCTCTCTGCCTCTCCTCTTCTCTGTATGTCTGACTTTGCAATAAAAATTATTATTTTTTTTAAATTGTAAAAAGAAGGGGGGAGGACAGGAGATGAAGGGGGAATGACACCTTACACATTTATTTGTATTATTAACACCTAAGAGCCAGTGAAAAGAACACAGTATTAATGAGAACCGAAGTAACACTTCTTAAATAGGCATACTTTTTATGGTACTTTAAACACTTCATTTTATTGAATCTGTATAGATCAAGAGCATACGTCATAAGCTAATTAGAGTTTTACTCTTTATTTCCCTGTTAAAGCAGGTTGGATATCTGCTTAACATATGTATTTGCCGTATTAGGCTCAATTCTAATGCAGATTTAAAAACAGAAGCTTAAACTTGAAGAATAATTATCACTGCTTCTTAATACATGTAAGGTTTTCAATCAGTAGAGAAACAAGGATATTCAGGGCCAGCGCAGTGGCACAGCACAGTAATCCTCTACCTGTGGTGTTAACATACAATTTGGCCAACAGTTTGTGTCCCAGCTTCTTCACTTTTAATCCAGCTGCCAAGGAATGACCTAAGAAAAGCAGCATAGGAAAGCTCAAGCCCTTGGGCTCCTGACCCCATGTAAGAGGTCCAGAAGAAGCTCCTAGCTCCTGATTCGAATCAGCTAAGCTCTGGTCCTTGCAGCCTTTCGGGGAGAATCAGTGGAAGGGAGATCTATCTTTCCTTTTCTCTGCAAATCTGCCTTTCAAAAACAAGAATAAGAAACACCAAATCTTAAAAAAGAAAGAATGAATCTCAAGAAAAATGTGCAAAAGGGAATGAAAAGATTGGTTTATTCTGGTACAAAAAGAAATTTTGAAATCTATACAAACAAGGACTTCAAAATATGAATTAAAATACATGTTGCCAAAAAAAATCAACCATTCTTGAATTTCAACACATTTTGCACCAAAATAGACTTGTTCTAATACCATTTTTGCATGTCCTTTTTGAGATACCTTTTGTGTGTCCATTGAACAATATTGTCTGCATTAATGAAATTCAAGTTACTAATCTTAACTTCCTTGCTTTTATTGTTTTATACTCGCTTCTCCCCCAACCTCTTACCTATTTCTTCTTTTTAAATTTATTTGATACACATAGAAATTAATAAAAGAATTGGGAATTCCTACTAACCAATAACATTGATTTCATATCCACACGTACACATGCCTGATACAAACACTTATTTCTGCAACAAGCTTCTTTAAATACTGAGCCACAAGTCCATTTTTAATTGCACACTACAGGCAAATAGCATTGCAGAAAAATGCTAACATAATTAAGCGGCTGAAACTTTTTCTTCTGGGCTAACTTTGCTTTTCAATGAGCATAAGCTTGTTCAAGCCATGAAAGAGCTTTCTACCTTGCAACCATCATTAAAAGACAGGATTCGCAAAGTTGAAGGACACAATGAACCAAACTAAGGAGCAAACATACACCACCCCAAGAAAACTCAGAATGTAAATTAAAGCAAATAACCAAGCTCAGCAAGGTTGCAGGATACAGGATCAATAAGTAAAATCAATTGCATGCCCATACACCACCATGACCATCATGTAAATGAAATCAAAACAAGTCTGATTATACAAACATTAAGAGAAAAATGCTTATAAACAAATTTTAACAAAAGAAACGTAAGTCATATGCTGAAAACTACAAAATTATGTTCAAAGAAATAAAGGTCTAAAGAAGAGAAGGGCGTTGTATGCTAATGGATTAGAAGATTTAACACTGTTACAATGGCAGTACTCCCAAATAATCTGCAGACTCTATGATTTTTATTCAAAATTGTAACTGCCCCCATTTTTTTTTTTTTTGCAGAAATTGGCAAACTGATGCTAAAACTCTTGTAAAAATTAAACTGATCCAGAATAGTCAAAGAATTCCTGAAAAGGAACAAAGTTGGAGGACTCACACTTCACATTTTATCTTACTACAAAATCACAATAATCATTATAAGATAGTCATGACCTAAGGCACCATTATAGATGAACAAAGAGTTAAGCAATAAACTCTTACAATTTTTGCTCAACTAATTATTTTCTAACAATAATCTTTTTTTTTTATATTATTGGAAAGGTGGGTAGACAGAGAGGAAGATTTTCCATCCCATGATTCACTCCCCAGGCAGCCGCAACGGTTGGAGCTGAGCCGGTCCGAAGCCAGGAGCCTCTTCCGGGTCTCCCACGCGGGTGCAGGGTCCCAAAGCTTTGGGCTGTCCTCGACTGCTTTCCCGGGCCACATGCAGGGAGCTGGATGGGAAGCGGGGCTGCCGGGATTAGAACCGGCGCCCATATGGGATCCCGGGCATGCAAGGCGAGGACCTTAACCACTGCTGCCACCACGCTGGGCCCTCAACTAATTATTTTCTTGTTTGTTTAAGATGTATTTATTTTGGGGCCTAGTGCAGCAGCCTAGCATCTAGAGTCCCCACTTTGAACGCACCAGGATCCCATGTGGGTGCTAGTTCTAATCCTGGCAGCCCCTCTTTCCATTCAGCTCCCTACTTGTGGCCTGGGAAAGCAGTCAAGGATGGCCAAAAGCCTTGGGACCCTGCATCCACATGGGAGACCCTGAAGAAGCTCCTGGCTCCTGGCTTTGGACTGGCTCAACTCCAACCACTGCAGATGCTTGGTGAGTGAACCACTGTAGGGAAGATCTTCCTCTCTGTCTCTCCTCCTATTTGTATGTCTGCCTTTCCAATAAAAATAAATAAATCTTAAAAAAAAAAAAAAAGCTTTGTTTTGAAAATCAGAATTAGAGATCTTTCATTTGCTTGTTCACTATGGAATAGAAAGCAATGGCTAATGCTGGATGAGGCTGAACAAGGAGACAGGCATTTCATCTCAGACTCCCACCAGAGTGCAGAAACTCGGGTATTTTGGCCATTGTCTGCTACTTTCCCAGGTGCATTAGCAGGAAGTTCAACTGGAAGTGGATGCTGGCTTTGCAGAAAGGAGCTTTACCTGCTATGACACAATCCTGGCGTCTCAGCTGATTGTTGACAAACACGCCAAGAACATTTAAAGGGGAAAGAAGGTTTTTCAACATATGGTAGGGTCAAAGATGCAGACAGAATAATGAAGCTAGCTCTCTACCTAATACAAAAAATTAACATGAAATGGATCAGAGACTTTATATTAAGAAACAGAACTAAACACATATGGAACTTGGCAAAACCATGGATTACAGTGGTTTCTTAGATACGATATCTAACATTCAACAACCACAGAGCGGTGGGGGTGGGGAAGATAAAATAAAAACGTACAAGCTTTGAGGGACATTATCTAGAAAATTAAAAAAAAAAAAAACAGAATGGGAGAAAGGCGGTTTGCAAATATTTTCTGATAGAGAACTTGTATCCATAATATTTTTAAAAACGGGTAAAGTCAGATAACAAGTAATGACACAGATGTGGACAACTGGAACTCTTCCATACTGTTGCCTGAATATAAAATGGTGTAGACCCAAGAGTTTAACATAAAACTGAAAAATTCTGCTATGTATGTACCTAGAACTGAAAACTTGTACACACAAGAACTTGCACATGTTTAATAATAGCATTATTCATAACTAAGGTGAAAACAATTCAAACATCCATCAAATGATAAAACAAAATTTGGCTAGTCAATGAATATTATCCACTTTTTAGTATTATTTTATTTTTATTGGAAAGTCAGACATACAGAGAGGAGGAGAGGCAGAGAGGAAGATCTTCCATCCACTGACTCACTCCCTAAGCATCTGCAACAGCTGGAGCAGTGCCAATCCAAAGCCAGGAGCCAGGTGGCCCTCTCAGGGTCTACCTTGCAGGTGCAGGATCCCAAGGCTTTGGGCTGCCCTCCACTGCTTTCCCAGGCCACAAGCAGGGAGCTGGATGGGAAGTGGGGTTTCTGGGATTAGAACAGCACCCATATGGGATCCTGGAGAGTGCAAGCTGAGGATTCTGGCTGCTAGGCTACCATGCGGAGCCCTGGTGTCTGGTATCTTAGAGACCCTCCAGAATATCCCATGGGAAAGGATGACTCCTGCTTACTGAAAAACATTTAATTGTATACTTTGAAAGAGGGAATCTTAAAAAAAAAATGATTTTTATTTATTTGAAAATAGAGTTATACAGACAAAGCGAGAGACAGAAGTTGGTCGTTCATCCCCTGATCTACTCCCTAACAGCTGGAAGCTGTGCCAGGTTGAAGCCGGGAGCCTGAAGATTCTTCTAGTTGTCCCAAGTGAGTACAGGGTCCCAAGCACTTGAGCAATCCTCCACTACCTTCCCAAGCCATTAGCAGGAAAACGGACAGAATTGGCACAGCCAAGTCTCAAACCAGTACCTTAACCTGCTATACTACAATGGCAGTCTCCTTCAGAGGGAATCTTAAAGTTCATCAGAACTTCTTCAAACTAGTATTCGTGAGCTACATCAGTTGTTGGCAAACATTTGCTCAAGAGTCCAATCCAGCCACAACACTTATTGATCACTTTCACAGGCAGATGATGCCTGCAAAGAGTTTATAGTCCAATCAAGACAGGACAAATAAGACAAAAACGAAACCAAATAGACTAATAATTTGATATAGGATGAGGAAGATAGGCAAGTCAGCATATAACTTACGTAAGTACCTACTCAAAGACACTTACAGAACAAAAAAAAATATGGACTGAAACAGAAGAGGTAGGGAATGGAATTAAAAACAAAACAGAAGTGATTCTAACATGCCACTTCCTTCCAATGAAAAAGCTTGAGAACTGTGACACCAAGAGGTTATACGGACTTGGGTATAAAAAAAAAAAAAAAAACAAGGGGATAACATTTTGATTAAAAGGTCTGGGACAAGGCACAAGTCTAGAATTAAGACATCTTTGTTCCACTTTGGATTACTTGGGTTTCATTCCCAGGTCTGGCTCTTCACTCCTGCTTTCTGCCAAAACAAATCCTTTGGGGCAGCAGCATTGGCTCAAGTAAATGGGACCCTCCTACGCACCAGGGCAGCATGGATTGCATTCCCAGCTTCTGGCTCTGGCATGACACAGGCCCAGCTGTCGCAGGTATTTGGGGAGTGATTCAGTGGGTGGGAAGATCACTCCCTCTCTCTCTCAGGACATCAATATTTAAAACATAAAAATTAAAAGGTGCTGAGAAGGACAAAAAATGAGCCATCAAACATAGTGGTATATTTGCCTAATTGATATATGACCATATAATTAAGATATCTAACATGAGTAAAATCAAGTATCTCATATAAGTTATTACTTGGGATACTTGGTCTGTAGTACACATCTAAATTATATTATGAAAATGAACTTAAAATATTTTAATATCAATGAAAGTTGAGTTATTTGCCAACCAAACAAAGTTGAGCTGATCTGGTAACTTTTTCTTTCTTACCAAATTTCTTTATTTCTAATAATACATTAGAAATGCCAAAATCAGCACAGCTAGTTTTCATTAGAAAATATATTTAGGGCCTGGTGTAATACCATAGCGGCTAAAGTCCTCGCCTTGAACACGCTGGGATCCCATATGGGTGCTGGTTCTAATCCCAGCAGTCCTGCTTCCCATCCAACTCCCTGCCTGTTACCTGGGAAAGCAGATGAGGACGGCCCAAAGCCTTGGAGACCCAGAAGCTGCTCCTGGTTCCTGGCTTTGGATTGGCTCAGTTCTGGCCATTGCAGCCACTTGGGGAGTGAACTCTGTTTCTCCTCCTCTCTGTATATCTGCCTTTCCAATAAAAATTAATAAATCTTAAAAAAAAAAAAAGAAAATACATTTGAAAAGGATTCTTTCTCATCAAATCACAATCACAAGGTTATCTATAAAGTAAAAAGTTTATAGATTTACTGTAAAAAGTTTGAGGATTTACCGTATGTACATATCTCAGTTTCTTTTTTTTTTAAGATTCATTTATTTGAAACGCGAAGTGACAGGAGAGGCAGAAGAGACAAAAAGAGATCATCATCTGCTGCTTCACTCTTCAAATAATTACAATGGCCGGGCAAGCCCAGGCCAAGCTAGGAGCCAGAACTCAAAGAAAATGTTCCTCAATCTGGGAAACAGGGATTCAAGTATCTGAGCCTTTCCAGGCACATCAGCAAGGAGCGGATCGGAAGTAGAGTAGCTTGGACTCAAGTGCTCATAAGGGATGTCAGCATCACAGGCAGTGGATAAGACATCCACTTCTACATGTTACTGTATTATAAAGTATATCTAACACACTGCACTCAACTTGGTTTTTGGGTAAACTCTTTAGACAGACACCTTCAGGAACAGATCAGCTTGCACTTTTTCATTTTGTTCCACACACTGCTACTCAGTTGTGCTTGATCTTGCTTCCATTTTCCTATCGGTTTCATTTTTTGCAAATTCATTTACACAATCTGCTACCCTAAATTCTTTTCTCAATTCTACTATGTCCTCTACATATCCAGCACCTCACTCTCCATTCTTCAGAACTAAACACATCACACCATTTCATATTTATTTTTAATCCTAATTCATTAATAATTCTGTTCACACGATTCTCTGCTCCTTTATAACTCACAATATTTTTATACAGAAGAATAAACAAAGGATTCTTTTAGGCAAATATATAAAATTCAGAGGGAAGCTGAAGAGATAGTCCTGGCATCAAATGCCTGGTATTCATTGCTAAACATATAACAGATATTCAAATAATTCTTGATGAATTCTTGAAAAACCTAACTGCTAAAAAGAAAACTTACAAGCTTATCTTGCACCTCTTCAGCCAAACAAAGCCCATTTGCTTCAATGTACTTAGATTTTAGGAAAACACTAATTTTCTTTTTTTTTTTTTTATTTTATTTTTTTTTTTTAAGATTTATTTTTATTATTTTTTTCATTGGAAAGGCGGATATACAGAGAGGAGAGACAGAGAGGAAGATCTTCCGTCCGATGATTCACTCCCCAAGTGAGCGCAACGGGCCGATACTATGCCGATCCGAAGCCAGGAGCCTCTTCCGGGTCTCCCACGCGGGCGCAGGTTCCCAAAGCTTTGGGCCGTCCTCTGCTGCTTTCCCAGGCCACAGGCAGGGAGCTGGAAGGGAAGCGGGGCTGCCGGGATTAGAACCGGCGCCCATATGGGATCCCGGGCGTGCAAGGTGAGGACCTTTAACCACTTGCGCCACCGCGCCGGGCCCGGAAAACACTAATTTTCATTTTGACCATATCACCTGGTCAATAGCTTTTTTATTAATTTCTTTGAATGCTTTAAAATTATTACACATTTAACACGTAAAAAACAATTTACTCACTTACTGAAAGGCAGAAAGAGAGAGAGACAGACAGGTTTACTCTCCAAATGCCACAACAGTCAGGGATGGAGCAGGCAGAAGATGGGAGCTAGGACCTTCATCCAGGTTTCCCACTTGAGTGGCAAGAATCCAACTAATAGGGCCATTTTCTGTTGCCTTTCAGACACATTAGCAGGAAGCAAGATTGGAATGGGAGTGGGGAGCCACACTTGATTCCAGCTATCTTGATTTGGTATATATGGGTATTCCTAAGGGTGGCTTAACCCACTAAAACACAACACCCACTCCTAACATGTTTGAAAGATCTGGCATTTTTACTATTTTTAAAGTAAATCTTTAATTATATTTGTAAGGTTAGCATCCCTTCTCATGAAAAAAGTAACAGCTCTCATCATATCTCTGATTATAACTGAATATGTAGTCTGGCATTAAGGCTGAAGCAAACATGTACTTTAAGATATAATACAGCCCTGAACAAAACATGGGGGAAACAGTCTTATTATCTTCTGGTAATTTAAACCCTTAAGGAAAAACAAAAACAAAACACTTGAGATCTATCATACAATTTCTAACCCCTGAGACTGGAAATCTTTTCTAGGTCAGCCTTGAAAGTAATCTTCAAATAATCATTAAGATATACAACAGTCTGACTACTAAAAATTTCAACATTCTTTTTTTCAAAATATGAAAAATGTTAGACTTATTCACAGGCAGTCAAATGGAACTATTTATATGCCATCCTCTAATGCTCAGTTAAAAAACTAGTACTCAAAACTGTTTCTTCATTTTCATTCTCCACTGCCCAATCTACCTCTACAGACTCATTAAACTGTAGCCAGGTTAACTCTTTAATTTCTGTTACAGGTTTCCTTCTCTACATTTGGTTTTCTTCACTGAGGAACTGATCAACTCCTATGTCTCCTTAATCTCCTTTTACTGCCTACTGTACAATTTTTGAAAAAAATTTTAAATATACTTCATTACTAAATAATTTCCTGGTTTTCCACTGCCTTTACAATACAAAATTGTCAGTATAGCATACATATATTCCTCCATAGTCTGCTTTCTCAAGCCTATGCTGTAGGTTTAAGCTATCTTCAGTTTTCAAAATCAAAGAAGTTCAGCTAACGGGCTTCAAAATACACGTAAGAACCCTTCTCGGCAAGCGTTTCTGACTTTTCCCTTGCCACACCAGTCTAAATTAGGTGGCACTACCCCCGCAGGACTGCTAAGCCGCCCTGTTTATTCTGATCCACAGCACTTGGAGACTATAACATGATCTCTGTTTACCTGTCCATCTATAACCTTTCTTAGACTTGATGAGTAGGCTTTAGTCTTTTCATTTCACCATTCCAAAAGACATAGGAACTATTCACTATTTAATGAACAAGGGAATGAAACTGAGATGTCCACATCACACACCAGATATTCTGCATTTCAAATATTATGACTATGCAGTAAGTCCTACCTAGAAACTGATCTTTTTTTATTTTTTGCAAGTATGCTCCTATCTAGAATCTCTATCATCTTCTGTAGAAGATTCCTTAAACCTTCAACATTCCAAATCAGAGCACTCGCACTGTTTTGATCTCAGCTACTCCACCCAGAGGTTCAGCTTCCTGCCAAGGTGCCTAGGAAGGCAGCGGAAGACAACCGAAGTGGTTGGGGTCCTGCCACCTTGTGGGACACCAGGGTGAAGCTCCTGGCTCTGCTTTATGTTGGCCCAACCCTGTCTGTTGCAGCCATTTAGGTTGTGAATGAACAAATGGAAGATTTCTTCTTCTATATTTTTCAGTCATTTTGCCTTCTAAACAAATAAATAAATAAATCTCAAAAAGAAAAAAAGATCAGAAGCCTTAAAACCATTTGACAATTAGGTGGTAACACAGCTAGGTAACATCTGATTCTGAACATCCCTAGGGCAGCTACAAGTTTATTATAAATCATAAACCATTTTAAATTCCAACTTGTTCCCCCCACCTCATTTGGATACCAAGGACAGTGCAAAATCCCTCTGATATACACTAGGAACAACGAGAAATCGGAAAAAAATTGAAGAACAAAGAGAAAATGCTTTCCTTTTCCAGTTGATACTTCTCAATTCCCAATCCATACATCTAGATTATGCAGATAATTTTAGGTTTTGTTGCTTGGCAGTGAGTGTAAAGCTCAGAAGTAGAATAGAGTAAGAAAGGTAAGAAAAACTAAAGACATTTTGGGCCCGGCGCAGTAGCCTAGTGGCCAAAGTCCTCTCCTTGTACAAGCTGGGATCCCATATGGGAGCCAGTTCTAATCCCGGCAACCCTGCTTCACATCCAGTTCCCTGCCTGTGGCCTGGGAAAGCAGTCAAGGACGGCCCAAAGCTTTGGGACCCTGCACCAGCACGGAAGGCCCAGAGGAACCTCCTGGCTCCTGACTTTGGATCGGCTTGGCTCCGGTCACTGCGTCCACTTGGGCAGTGAATCAGCAGATGGAAGATCTTCCTCTCTATGTATCTGACTTTGCAATAAAAATAAATAAATCTTTAAACAAAGAAAAAACAAAAAACAACTCAAGACATTTCTAAGTACAGCGCTTTCTCTTATCAACTAAGCAGGCCTGACTGACCAAACACAAATAGTTAACTAAATTACAGTAATTTCTTGTCAGTCTGTGGTACATTTTCTGGGCTTCACGATTCCTTTCCCACGTGAAACTTATCCACTATTTAGTGGCCTCATTCATTCTTCCCGCGCTCCACTTAGTCCTACACTCCAAAACTAAAATATATTCAAATACATTTATTCAACAAATGTTTGATGAGTGCTTAGTAAGCTGCCAGAAGGATCTAAAGACTGTCAGACTCCCTCAGCTTGTGTGAATTGTTTTGGGATTGATATCATTTACTCCAAGATACGGTAATATATAATTTCTTCAGTTGTGAACTTTAATGATGAAAGTGCTTCCTTAGCCCTTCACAGAGTTGATACCTCCAGGTTCCAGCATCCCATATGGGTGCCAATTCATGCCCTGGCTGCTCCACTTCCCAAGCAGCTTCCTGCTTCTGACCTGGGAAATCAGTGGAGGATGACCCAAAGCCATCCTTTGGACCCTGCACCAGCAAGGGAGATCCACCCAGAAGAAGGTCCTGGCTTCAGACTGGCTCAGCTCTGACCAGGGGATGGAAGACCTGGCTGTAAAGATCTCTGTAAATCTGCCTGTCCAATAAAATAAATCAATCTTCTAAAAAAGCCACAAAAGATGTCTTTCACAAAAAGAAATACTCAGGATTATTTAAACCATAATATAAGGAGACCTTTTGTTCAAATTGGGATATGGAGTGGTTTACTTCTAAAGAAGAAAAAACACCAGATTATAAAAAATGTTGAGCAATTACTTCTAAATTCATAAACAATACAGTCACAACATATTTGACTGTTAGTAATAAAAATCTTTGCATACCTAGCAACTGGACAGTATCACATCCTATTATAGCTACACTTCAGGTTTTCTATTGTCAGCAATACTTTTCTTGTTATATTCCCAGTTTCGTTCCTACTCAAAATCCAGCTCCTGGATATATAAACACACAGCACTGAAATGAATGAACACACAACAGAATGCAGTGCGCTTAAAGGAAGATAAAGAAAGATAAAGTCTGAGTCAAAGTGTTCTAGCTGATACAGGGTTGTAAGTCAAAAGACTCAGATTTTAGATAAAACAAAAATGTGTACAGAAGACAGTCACATTTAACTCATGAACTGTGAATGTTATTGAAGATTACATCTAAATTTTAAGCAAAGAAGTAACGCATAACAATACTAAATACATATTTTTTTTTTACAATTAATTGCCTCCACATATTTCTTAAATGCCAGTGTTGCTCAATGTGGTGAACTATATGTTCAGGCCCACTCTCAGAATAAAAAAACATTGAAGAAAGACTAAATTCAAGTGATATCCAGTGAGCTGCTACAAATGTCAGATCTAGGTGATGAACTTGATCATGGATTATCTCATTTCTAGTTTGCAATTTGGGCAACTGTGTTAGTGGCGCAAATATTAACCTAAGAATAGCTCTCCTTCTTTTCTGGTGATGCAGGCTGTTGAGGATAGGGAAAGATTTGACGGATGAGTTCAGACTGATATCCATCTGAAACTCTAGGATTTGTGGGACCACTAGGAGCTGCATGGCAGACAGCAGGATGTAACTCAGGAAAAAATGCATTTCAGGGACATATCTGGGGGTCATCAGCATACTCATCCAGGTAATATGTAACAAATCATGTGAAGAAATGAGAACAGAAAAAGAATAGAGAGCTGAGGTTTTAAGTTCTTATTATTTTTACTCCTTTTTCAGGCTTTATGTGCTACATGCTCAAAATATGCAATATTACCTATTTTACTTACAGTGAGAGAAAGGGGAAGATCTATTTCACCTGTCTGGCAAAACATTACCTTAACAGCATTTACTAATACAAATAAATGCCATTTAGTAAAAACAGCAATGCACTCAGCTAAATCCTTGCCTTGCATCTGCCAGAATCCTATGTAGATACCAATTTGTATTCCTGCTTCCCCACTTCCCATCCAGCTCCCTGCCTGAGGCCTGGGAAAGCAGTTGGGGAAGGCCCAAAGCCTTGGGATTCTGCACCCATGTGGGAGACCTGGAAGAGGCTCCTGGCTCCTGGCTTCGAACTGGCTCATCAGCTCTGGCCGTTGAGGCCATCTGGCAAGTGAATCAGCGGACGGAAGATCTTTCTGTCACTCCTTTTTCTCCATAAATCAGACTTTCCAATAAAAATCTTAAAAACATTTAAAGAAGAGAGAGAGATTTTTATTTTCTGGAGCCAATACAATGGTTCAACTGGGTAATCCTCTCCCATGCAGCGCCAATATGTCCTGGCTACTCTGCTTCCTATCCAGTTCCCTGCTTATGGCCTGGGAAAGGAGCAGAGGATGGTCCACATGGGAAACTCAGAAGGGGAACCTGGCTCCTGGTTGCAGATTGGTTCAGCTATGCTGTTGCTACCATTTGGGGAATGAATCATAAGTCGGACAATCTCTGTCTCTATCTCTCCTCTCTGTAAATCTGCCTTCCTAATAAAAATAAATCTTAAAAAAAGAAAAAGCAAGAAACAATCATTCTGTCAGGAGCTGGAGCTTGTTACAAAGGGACACAAAAAACCACTTTGTGGGGTAATGGAACCATCATGACTGTAGTGATAGTTGTTGCAAGACTATGTTTATCAAAACCCATCAAACCATACACGTAATGAATTTTACTGTGTAAATTATACCTTAATAAAAACGACTTAAATTTTTTAGATAATTCAGTTGTCAGATCACTACTTTGGTTGAATAGCATTTTTAATGTGCTATAATGTATTTCTGATTATAGCTCATTTATCTGCACCAAATAAATAAAAAGTCAGCAAATAAAATTAAAACCATACTAAATCTATTTACAGATTAAAAGAAGAAAGCACTTTGATATCTATCCTCTTGTAATAAACCCTACTGTTACTACCAATTACATTAATCAAGGAACCAGGACAAAAATCCCTTTCTATATTTCATAATTCCTGTCAGCAACTAAAAAGGAAGTTTCATTTTCTTCTTTTTTATACTCAAGTTACTTGTATGCTGTTACTAACACACACAGGTAAATAAAATGTTCTTACTCCAAAAGCAAAACACCTCAAGGATGTAACCATAGCCACGAAAATCACAATTTAAAATTAATAGATATATGTTTATCACTCACTAATCCTGGATTTAGAGATACATCTTTATGAAATATAAAACCTATAAAGATGAAAATAAGAGTTCCATGCCCTCACAGGGGCAAATGATTTGGTGGACAGACATAGCACTAATTTATTTTATCAAAAAATAATACATATTGCAGAAATGCTAGAAAATTCATAGAAAAACTTCTACTGGGGGAATAAATGGTCATGAAAAGCAATTCTAATATTCAAGCTAATGTTGTGAAAACCAAAGCATGTCTACAGAAGAAAGGCAGAAACATTTTACACATTTACAGTGCATGTCAATGGTGCACAGCAGCAATATTTTGAACTTAGGAAGATCTCTGATTGAGGCCTTTCAAATTGCTCCAAGTTTCATCAAGAGAAAGTATGCATTATAAAATCTTCCATATTAACAACAACCAATCAATACCTGTATTATTTAATTCACTACGTAAAACCTACTGGAAGATAAAGGAACGGACAATGACAAAGATAGGGAAATATATATAAGAGAAAGAAAAAATAAAAAAATTAGTAGAGTTGAACAAAAACTCTCTCATTCACATCTTTCAGGACAACTTAAAGGTAGGTTAGAATAACCTGTTTTCAAAGGGAAAAGGATGCCAAAGTAGTTATTAGGCCATTACATTTTGCCTTTCATTTTTGTAATCTTCTGAGGCATAAGTAGAACTTAAGAGAAAAAATTATTTTCCATGCATTAACTATTTAAGAATAGCATTAATAATAATACCATTAGTTATTATTTAAATTCATGTAAAATGTTAATCTGCCCATTGCCAAAGAAAAACTAAATTACATACAACCAATGCTCACATGATGAATTTTTCAAAAGGCACAGAGTGCAGCAGCAAACACCCGAGCCATCATCTCTGCCTGCCAGGCCTGTTACCACGAGGACGCTGAGATGAAACGAGGACTCACATATAACTTACAAGGTACGTCTCAAAAATTAGTTACTCCTCTCTAAGGTATTGAAGATTTCTCTGCACACCTCTCCTAAAACTGTTTTGCACCTCAATTGTTAACATATATCTACTTAGAGTTATAAGCTGGATTAGACTATCCTAAAATTCGCCAAGTAAAAATTATGCTTCAATACTATAAACTGCTAAATATTAAAATGAAAATAGACACGAGACAGCTGAATAGTACCCTATAACCATTTTAAGGTGTATAGCAGCCGGTTGTGTATAAACTAAAATTGAAATGTCAATGAAGTAGTCACAGGGTGTGATTTAAGAACTTGCATTTTCTAACATATTGGTCACTCAATACCATGTCAATTAACTCCATAATGTTGTAAATTGTTGTTGATGCTATGTTGTGACTTTTCATTGAATAGGATGATATTCTGCCAGCTCTACTTTCAGATCAGGAATGGTGTCCCAATGAAACTGTTGAATTTATTTGGTCAATAAGATGCTGGATTCTATGCATGGTACATGCTTGCAACGAAGGAACCATGAGTGGAATTGAACTGTACTATTGCAGCAATGTGGAAGAATCCATCATGGGGGGAGGGTATGGGATGGGGATGAAGGAATCCCAGAGCCTATGAAACCATGTCATAAAATGAAATCAAATAAACAAAAAAAAAAAAAAAGGAGGAACAGTGAACAGGCGCTGGGCCACAGGGTGTGGACACGTCAAGAGCTGCTCAGCACTGTGCTGTGCCACCTCAAAACCAAACGGTCAATTTCTTTATCTGAAAATTGGCAACCCATATTCCTCTCAGGTATAAATAAATAAAAGTATGTTTAAAAATTCTAAGATTTGAGCCAGGAGTGGACGAAGCCCAGTGACTAAAGTCCTCACGTTGCATGCACTGGGATCTCAAGTGGGGGCCGGTTTTGTATTCCAGTGGCCTACTTCCCTTCCAGCTCCCTGCTTGTGGGCTGGGAAAGCAGTTAAAGATGGCCGGAAGCCTTAGAACCCTGCACTGCGTGGGAGACCCAGAAGCCCTGTGCTCCAGGCTTCAGATTGGCTCAACTCCAGCAGTTGTGGCCACCTGGGGAGTAAATCAGCAGACAGAAGATCTTCTCTCTCTTTTCTCTCTGTATAGCTGGTCTTTCCAATAAAAATAAATAAATCTTTTTTAAAAAATGAACTCTGGGCCTGGTGGCGTGGCCTAGTGGCTAAAGTCCTCACCTTGAATGCGCTGGGATCCCATATGGGCGCTGGTTCTAATCCCAGCAGCTCTACTTCCCATCCAGCTCCCTGCTCGTGGCCTGCGAAAGCAGTCCCAATGCTTTGGGACCCTGCACCTGTGTGGAAGACTCGGAAGGGAGTTCCTGGTTCCTGGCTTCAGATTGGCGCAGCACCCACCGGCCACTGCGGTCACTTGGGGAGTGAATTATCGG
This sequence comes from Ochotona curzoniae, assembly GCF_017591425.1. Classification (NCBI taxonomy): domain Eukaryota; kingdom Metazoa; phylum Chordata; class Mammalia; order Lagomorpha; family Ochotonidae; genus Ochotona; species Ochotona curzoniae. The sequence continues at coordinate 16,641,066 of NW_024465582.1, read as the reverse complement.
AAGGAAGATCTTCCTCTCTGTCTTTCCTCTTCTCTGTATATCTGACTTTGTAATAAAAAATAAAATAAATCTTTAAAAAAAAAAAAACAGGCTGATGGGGGTGAGGGGCTTGTATTGTGGCACAGTGGGTTAAGGTCACTTATGATGCCAGCATCCCACATTGCAAGCTGGTTTTTCAGTTCTTGTTCTTCTGCTTCCAATCCAGCTTACTACTAATGCACTTTACAAGGCAGCAGATGATGGCTAAAGTACTTCCTCTTTATCTCTCCTCCTCTCTGTATATCTGACTTTGTAATAAAAATAAATAAATCTTTTAAAAAATGAACTCTGTAGTCAAAAGTGGTTTTAGGGAATAAGTGGAATGGAACAGAAGATGGGAATATACAGAAAAGTAGAGAGCATGAACCATGTCCTTCACATTTTGCTTATGTTCATGTGGCATACACAGTGTTTTACGAGACTGAATAGGCTGAATATGAGTGTTTTGTTATTCTCTGAAATTTCAGGCCTTGGCCACTACCCTAACAGCAGTCAGGGCCCATTATCCTGGAGGAAGGAATGCTGAGGAGTTAAATGGGATAGTAAGCAGTTAGGATCTCTGGTCCCTGGTGAAGCTATCTTTGCATAATATAAAATTCTGCTTCTCCCCATTTCTTGACCTTCTTAGGGTACATTATCCCTAACTTCATCCCTCAGTCCTAGTTTACAAAACAGAGAAGGGGGATTTGTAGGACAATGGATTGGGTATACAAAACAAAGAAAGAAAAATAAAATAAAAAACAAACAAGCAAAAACCCCTAAGATACCTCCAGGCAAGGGTGAAGAGGCAATTGATGGGTTCAGTAGACAGGTTTGGGGAATGCCCAAAGACTCAAGTCAACTCCCACCTGTTGATATATAAATTCCTCAAACCCTCCTCCCTGGTGCCGATATTTAAAAAGTCTAATGTTGTTAATAAACTTCAGCTACTGCCCATCAAAAAAAAAAAAAAATTAAGAAGGCACGTGACCTTAAATGTGTTATGCTTAACAAAAGGGAATCCAGCACTCTAAAATTGTGAGAGAGCACATTGTATACAAAATCATGTGTGGCCGGTGCCGCACAGTACTCCATGCGGCACGGTAGGCTAGGCTTCAACCTATGGCACAGCATCCCATATGGGTGCCAGTTTGGATCCTGGCTGCCTCATTTCCCATCCAACTCCACTTACGGCCTCGGAAAGCAAGAGAGGATGGCTCAAGTCCTTGGGCTGTTGTACCAGGCGGGAAACCTGGAAGAAGCTCTAGGCTCGTAGAATCAGCAAAGCTCTGGTCCTTGCAGTCCTTTGGAGAGTGAACTAGTGGACAGAAGCTCTCTCTTTGTCCTCTCTGTAAATCTGGCTTCCAAATAAAAATAAATCTTTTTTTTTTTAAGTATAAAACAGCATAGTAATAAATCATGATGTTAACTTCATCAGGGTTTTATGCAAAAATTTTTTTTTCCTTTTTGCCAAAGAGCAAATAATATGCCAAAGAAAAAGTTAAAGGAGTTTTGTATATCTCAGATGACGTTATACACGTAAAAGGTGGCAAAGCAATTTACCTACATGAATTATTTTGGAAGGTTAATATATTCTTGGAAGCCTAAAAAGAATATTTTTTATGAAAAGTAACTGAAGAGTCACAATAAAGTCCAGAAAATAAAATGCCTTGTCAGATATTTTCTAAAGCTATCTATTCAATAAGCACTTCTTCTTAATAAAATCCACCATACTTATATGTAAAAAAAAAAAATCACTATTCTACCTAAAAGCCTGTTTCTGTACACAGATTTTGTGTATCACAGTGATTTATTTTTTAAAAGATTATAATCAAACATCAAATCCACTGCAGCTGAACAAAACAGGTTATTATTAATCTTTAAGTCCTCTGGAGGGGATGGGCATCTGGTGCAATGGTTAAGACACCACTTAGGACACTAGCAGCCCATACGGTAATGTCTGGATTTGACTCCTGGCTCTTGATTCTGGTTCCCAGCTTAACACAAACCCTGGGACACACCATAATGGCTCAACTAGTTGGGTCCCTGACATCCATGTAAGAGGCATGGATGAGTTCTTTTCCTTGAGTACATTTGTGGTCTCTCATACAAAATAAGTAAATAATTTATCTTGATATACCTTTATAATATACATAAGATTAACTGTGTATTACATAACAAAGTCTATCCTTTTCATCAAAAACCATTTTGGGCCTGGCGCAGTAGCCTAGTGCCTACAGTCGAACATGCTGGGATCCCACATGGGCGCTAGTTTTAACCCTGGTAGGCCCCATTTCCCATCCAGCTCCCTGCTTGTGGCCTGGGAAAGCAGTAGAGGACAGCCCAAAACCTTGGGACCCTGCACCCATGTGGGAGGCCCAGAAGAGCTCCTGGCTCCTAGCGTTGGATTGGTGCAGCTCTGGACGTTTGGGGAGTGCTTCAACGGTAGGAAGATCTTCCTCCCTGTCTCTCTTCCTATATGTATATCTGAATTTCCAATAACAATAAAATAAATCTTTTTTTTTAAAGCCTGTGTTATATAAAACTTGAAGAGGAAGAACGGTAAGAATGAAAGAACAGGGGTTTCAGAATTCAACATACTCAGGTTTAAAGCCTACACCTGCTAGATTCACCAAGGCAAGTTTACTACATGTGATGAACATCAACTAATTTCCATTAGTAAAACATGTACATTACCAATAACTTAGCTGGGCAGTTGGGAGATTCAAATCAAACAATGCAGCACGGTTAAGGCTGATTGACAATCAAGCATCAACTTTAGATCCTTTCTCCACTTTCTTGCATTCTAGCTGTGTGACCTTGAGCTGGTCATTCAATCATTTTACACCTTAGTTTTTCACATAACCAAACTCAAACTATACCCTAAGGAACTGAGAAACTTCATAGAAGGTTGCCAGCATGGTATCCGACACTTACAAACCACCCAATAATATCCACAGCAAAAACGGCAGAATGCCTTACACACACAAATTATTTTTCTGATCTCAGTTTCAAATTACTTTAATTGCATCTAAAACTCAAACTCATTCCTAAAACAAAGATTCACAATGAAGGAGAACAGAAAAACATTTTTAAAGTTACCTTGTCACCAGAATTCTGCTATGGTTTATGCAGTGGCAACAGGTACGGTATAAAGGCACACCGTCCAGGTAGATGACTTCGAAAATACCAACACTGTAAACTGACACTAGCAGTCATATTAACTTAGAGATTCATCCAGTTATACTACAATTGCTCATGTGCATTTCAATGAATGAAAATCCCTCTCCAAAACCCAGTTGCCCCTTTCTAAAAATAGATGCTTTAGGGTCAGCATCTTGCTGCAGTGGTTAAGCCATTCCACTGCATCCCAAACTGGAGTGCCTGCTCAAGTCCTAATTGCTTAGCTTTGATCCAGTTTCCTTCAAATGCCTCCTGGAAAGCAGCAAGCAGAAGATGGTCCAGATACCGGGGTTCCGCCACCTATGTGGGAGACCGGATGGAATCCTGGTTCGTGGCTTTGACCTTACCCAGACGTGGCTGCTGTGGGCATGTGAGGGAGTGAACCAGCGAATGAAAGCTCTGTCCCTCCCACTCCATCTGACTTTCAAATAAGTTAATCTTAAAAAAAAAAAAAAAAACCTTTGGCAGGTTCAACCCAATATAAAAAAAACTCTAGAAAAATTCACAAACTGCCCAACAAAACTGAAATATAACAGTAAAGATCTACTGGACTTAAAATGTTATATACACATACAGACAGAACAAAAAGTTGGTGACACAATGAAATTAAAAGATAAATTTATTGTGGTGCAAACACTAAAATCCGTTCAATTTTTTTCATAATATGCCTATCTTACAAACTCTCTGAAGTATCCTTGTATGGTACGATTTCTAGTCTAGCTTCTTTGCCTGAGGTATACTGTTTCTTTGATGACATGACTTGTAAGTACTGACTCAACTAGGCAGAAGAAAATGTTATGACTATATTGAAACTAAAAATGTAGTACCCTAAATCTTTAATAAACATAAATCATATTAATCATTTACTAATTATAAGATCAAGGTCAATTTTCTAAACTTTTCCAGCTTCAATTTCTCCATTAACAACAACAACAACAAAAAACCTTGTGGGTAATAATTGCTTCTACTTCACAGACTTGTCAAGAAATATGAAATGAGGGCCTGGCACGGTGGCCTGGCGGCTAAAGTCCTTGCCTTGAGCACGCTGGGATTTCATTTGGGTGCTAGTTCTGATCCTGGCAGCTCTACTTCCCATTCAGCTACCTGCAGTCAGTCGAGGACAGGCCAGAGCCTTGGGACCCTGCACTCGCATGAAAGACCCGATGAGCTCCTAGCTCCTGGTTTCGGATCAGCACAGCACTGGCCACTGCGGTCACTTGGGGAGTGAATCATTGGATGGAGGATCTTCCTCTCCGTCTCTCCTCATCTCTATATATCTGGCTTTGCAATGAAGAGAAATATGAAATGATATACTACTCTGAGGACATACTTAACATAATCCCTGGCAATAGTAAGATCTCCAAGTCTCATATACTGAAATCTTACGCTTTATCAAGAAATATTCTCTAATAACATTTTGAGAATAGAAAGGAATATTTCTTAACACATAACACAAAGTGACAAAACTAAACTAATTAAAATTGACTTCAAAACTTCCCCCAAAACAAAATGCCAGATAACAAAACTAGCTAAAACTCACTCTTCTTTCTTACTTTGGTAAAATTTTCTGAGCAAATAAAATATCATTTAAGTGAAAATAACTACTTTAAGAGATATGGCATCTAAAACTGACTTTATATCAACTAGAACCCTAAAATTCCACTTCAGTTTTTCAAAGATTCAATTATTTGAAAATCAAAATGACAGAGGGAGACAAACAACAACCAGTCATCTGCTGGTTCCTTCTCCAAATGGTGGCAACAGCCAGGATGGACCTGGCAGAAGTCAAGACCCGAGAACTCTGGTACCATTTCCCACCTGGGTGGCATGAGCTCAAGCCCTTGGACCACCACAGGCTGCTTTGTGAGGCACATCAGCAGGAAGATAGAAAGGAAGCAGAGCAGCACAGCTACTCCGATATGCGAGGCCAGCATCACCATCATGGTTGCTGAACCCATACACTAACACTAGAACCTCTAGTAGTTCTTCAAAATACAATTTAAAAACTCAAACACTTCAGCAGGTATTATATTCTGCACTACAAAAACAGTGAAATTCACTTACATCCCTTAAAAAGGACATATGAAAATAAAAGCACATATGAAAATAAAAGCAATCATTCAAATACCACATACACAGAATTTTTCATGTAGAATTACTATTTGCAATTTAGTGAAATATAAACAAAAAACAGATATAACCTCTCTTTGGAGGGAGGAAGTAAAGGAAAAAAAAGAAACACTTTGAACTCAGACCACTGAAAAACTCATAAGTGGTATTAGTGTCAGCCCTGAGCAATACTTTAAGACCAAAGCTAAGACATTTCTTAAAACAACACAGTCTAATAAAAACTAATAAGTGTCAGGGAATCCCATACTCTTCAAATGACTCACTGCATGAATCTACATAAATCACGTGGTCTGTTTCAAGCTTTTTATCAGAAAAAAAGAAAAAATTTTTCTAGACACTTCACTCTCAGAAATATGAGATTCATATTCAATGGACTCATATCACCTTGAAAAAGGACCAATTTTAAATACAAATAAAAATGCAACTGCTGAAAATAGGAAAAACTGCATAAAAAGTATATTTTTAAAGGCTGTAATAATCATAAACTTTCAAAAAAAGTCAACATGGTATGCACAGGACATTAAAATAAGTATCTTCAAACCAGTTATCAAGCTTTTCATAAAGGTTGCTAGTCAAAAGTTTCCTGTTTGCTTTATAAAGAAAAATGTGATAAGCAGAATTAAAACTGTGGAAAAAATTATCCTAAATCAAACACTTCATGTAAAAATGAAATATTAATGTGAAATTTAAAAATCTCTTACAAATTACACTTTTCCTAATAAGCAACAGAAAGTTAAATGAAACTATGAAATTCAAACTCTCAGGTTTTACGCATGCTTGCATTACTGCATCTTAAAGAAGGTAAAAATACCACAATAGGGTATGCCAAAATCTAAGACAGCAGAGTTCAAATGTTTCTATGACAGCTTGATGACACATTGGTGCCAAAAATTTAAAAATGAAATTAGTTAGGGAGACTTAGGAACTAAATATTGGAGCTGGGCAGTTCAGTTCTAAATAAAGAAAATTTTATATTTGAAGTGGTAATAGCCTTGAACTTTTTTAAATTTAATAATCACCATTTTGCAGAGTCAAAATGGTTTATTATCAGAGTAAGAACTTTCACTTTTCATCTCTGAAGAGAATCTCAAATAGACAACCTTACTTCAGATACAACCTTTTTGTTTCTAAAGGTGGACATCTGTAAAATGATCTGCAACACACGGGCTCAAAAAATGCTCTCAGATAGGTTTAGCAAACAAAATTTTAAGGGCTTTGACGAGAAGACATCCTATAGATGTTTTTCAAAAAACTAAAAATAATTATTTAGCTTCGATTTACTAGACTTTATTTACTTTAAAACTGTCTTCAAATAAGACAAGTCATTGGCACCTCCCCAGATTCAAGAGAAACAATAAGCCTCCACTACACTCTAGCGCTGTTGAAAATTTCCTTCAAATATATTAGGAAATGTTTCTCCAAATAACCTAACCAGAATGATAAGATTGCTAGAACAATTAATGGCTGCCTCCATTTATTTATTTATCTTTTTATTTTAATGTAATGCTCGAATGGCTACTGATATATAAATTTCCCAGTCAACAGAGGGGACTATCCTAGTTAGAGAAATACTAATTATTCTGTTCAACTAAGTTATTAAAAATTTAAAGTTCAAGTTCTGGCTTTACTTGAGTGTCACAAAATGTTTCCTCCTTTTAAAATAATAGCTTTATAAATGGCATGAATCAGAAAAAAAACTACTTTCCAAAGGTACCTTAAACAAATGTTTATGCTATCTTAACGAAAGACATCATGCAACCTACATCTCTCAGAAATTACTAAGTATACAGAATTGGGGAAATAAGATGAAAAGAACTAATTAATCTACTTCCAAAGTCTCAAGAAAATCAATCATGCAAACCAGTATCTAACATATTGATTCAAACGACTGCATAAGATCCATCACTATAAAACTCTAAAAATAAGTTGTTTCTGCTGATGAAAATTAAGAACTTTCCTGTTACCCTTTGTAGAAATACGCCTAACCCTTGACACACGTCCCAGTATTTTAATTAAATAAAAGTCATAAAGGCAATCATAGGAACAGGAGGTCCTTTGAAACGTTTATGATGAACACCTTACCCGCCCCACCCCAAGTGCCCCAAACCAAACCCTGGGCTTTCTTACAGCGTGAGGGGTCCCTCCCCTCAGCACTCCCTCCCTGGCATGCCCCCCACCCGCAGCAGGCCTGAGGCCCCACAGCAAACAGTGTCTAACAGGAGCAGGCAGCACAAAGACAGGAATGGGAGATTAGTGGGAGGGAGGGAGGCCGGGATTGGGGCTCAGCAGGAGCTTCAGGCTTTTTAAAATTCAAACTGCTTCCTGACCAATACAAATCACGGACACGCTACTGACTACTACACGGATTTATAGCATTAAAAACATGCCTAGTACGTGACAGCTATATTAACTTCACTCTTTTAAACATTTATCCGTATGTTTGCGGGAAATGTGGGCCAATCTATTATAAAGAGGATGCTAAACTCAAAAAAATAATCTCCACAAAAGTTACTTAGTGTACATGACAATAATAATTTAATAAGACACAAAGAATTCGGGCCATTGTAACACTCCCCAGTAAAACAGGGACTTTGCTGAGAAGCGTTGCTTCATTTTAACCAAGGAAAAGTTTTTCCTTCAGACACTCTGAAAACAAAGTATCAAAATGGCCCAACCCAGGTACCTTGATTTTTCGACATAATTTGTATGACTGAGGACTTTGAAATTGGTGCTTTCCCCCTTACACTGACCAATACGACCAACGTCTGGACAAACAGGCTCGAAAACACTTAAGCTGGGTGAACTACAACTTGTTAAGATAGCACTGATCTTTTTCTCCAGCATTTTACAGCTACGTTTGACCTATTAAAATGACACCTCTCTCATTACACAGTCAAACATCATGGCACAAACAGCCAATGACAATCCTGGGACCTCAAGAAGATGTGCCCTGACTTGTGAGGATGGCACCTTCTACATGTACAAGGTTTGTGAACTTCCCGAGGGTTTAGAGTGAAACTTTTCATTTCTGCCCCCTTTTAGAGAAAACTGGCTGTGCCCCATCCCAGCACCATTCTCCGAACATTTAAAATTCTTTATAGGCTCGTACACGTTTGGGTCAGGAAGTACCTGAGTGTTTTACGTACAGCCGTTTAAAACTGTCCTTACATAACGCATACAAAATATAAAGTGGCGGAGTAAACCTGTCAAGAACTTTACACTTGTCTTTGAATAAAAAGTCCATGTGCAACACACACACACACACACACACTGTCAAAGAACATAAAAGCTCTAAGCGGGGAGGGGGGGCAAGCGGTGTGCAGTGTACCATCCCCTGCGATTTTTTTTTTCTGTTAAATATTCATGTGGACGATTTAATTCCTTCAAAAAAAGAAAAACGAGTCTTTCTGAACTTTCCAACGTCCACACCAAGTTTTACAAAGAGAAAAAAAGAATCAGCCCCGGATCCGTGTCTGAGTATTTACATTTGTCTCACTAACTGAAACTACTTCCTCCCTTCGTGGGGTCACAGGGGGAAGAACGGGGAGGGGGGGGTTGTTTGTTTCACCGGGACGTTTCCCCACTCCCAGACCGGGAAAGTTGTAAATATGGGGACGACGGGGCACATTCGCTGTTAGTTGTATTGTTTCCGCCTCCTCGCTTAGCTACGGCTCCTCTCCCGGGCGAGGCCTGTCACCGAGCAGCAGCAAGTCGCTCCGCTCAGCCCGGAGCTCTCCTAATCCCCGAGCTCAAGTAGATTCCGCTGGCCCGCGGCCTGCACTCTCCGCCGGGCCTACGCCTCCCCGGCCGCCCCGGCAGGAGCCCAGTCCCCGCCACCGGAGCCGGCCGGGGAGCGGGGCTACCCAACCACCGCCACCCAGGGCGGCTGCCACCGGAGAGGAGCCAACTCCAGAGACTCGCCGCCAGTGGAAGAGACCTGGGGCCGCTGAGGAAACGGCGGGGAGGGGAGCGAGGAGGAGAGACGCTGAGGACCTGGCGCCGCCGCCGCCGCCGAAAGAAAGAGCAGGAATTTACCTGGGCGAATCGGCGTCTGAATCCGAGGGGAGGCCGAGGCCGCTGTGGCGAGAGACTATAATCCGGGCCGGGAGGAGGGGGGGTGGCTACGGCTCCTCTTCCGTCTCCTCAGTGCGGGGAACATGTAGAGCCGGGGGGAGACCAGCCGAGAAGACAAATCGCTGCTTCTTCTTCCTCCTCCTCCTCCTTCTCCCACATAGAAACACTCACAAACACCCGACCGGGGGGCCCCGAGCTACCGGGGGGGCATCGCCGCGGGCCCGGGAACCAATCCTCCTGGCGGCGGGGGCGTCCCTCCCTGCGGCTTGGCGGTGTCGGGTGAGTCGGTACCGACGGAGGGAGGGGGGGAGGGCGGGGGGAAGGAGCCCTGTGTGTGTCTCTCTCTCTCTCTCTCTCTCCTCTCCCTCTCTCTCTCTTCTCGCTCTCTCTCTCTCTCTCGTTCCGTCTCTCCCTCTCAGAACAAAATGCCGACCGGAAGTGCAGCTGCAGGAATGACTCCCTCCGCCGGCGCCAAACACTAACAACCACCCCCTCTTCCCCACTCCACTTCCGCCACCGCCGCCGCCGCCGCCGCGGCCGCCGCTGCTGTCGCCACTCGGGCTCGAGTCCTCGGCTGAGGCGGGCCTCTCGGCGCCGGAGCCCGGTCGGCCGGCCGGGGTGGTGGCGGCGGCGGCGGCCGAGGCTCACCTCTGCGGCCCGTCTCCCCGGGGCGGACCGTGGAGGTGGCGGGCGTTGTCGAGCGTGCGAAGCGGCGTGGGGGCTGCGGGCGGCCCCCCGGTTCTCTGTGGACTTGAGGTGCCTGGAGGAGGCTGACAGGAGCCGGGCCCGAGTGCGATCGGTGCTTGTGTGCGTGGTCGGGGGGACGCCCAGGCCCGGACAGGCTCGCAGGCCGCGGAGGGCGGCGGCTGGAAGCCCAGCTGGTCGTCGTTAGCTCTTCACCGAGCTCCACTCCGGGGGCGGCGGCCTGGAGGACGCCCGCGATGCGACGGCGGCTGTGCCTCGTTGGGTTTTCCCTTTAATTTTTTATTTATTTTTTAATGGTGTCCCTGCGGCCAGGTGGATGGATGTATCGTACACCTTGTCATTTTTTTTTTTTTTTAATTTTTGCGAGGCCGGACTTGGACGCCCGTGCGACTGTTATTTCTGCGGAGTTAAGAGCGCAATCCTGGCAAGTCACGAAGACCACCCCTACCCCCTCCTCAGCTGGATTGACTTGGAATCGTGCTTGTGATGCATTGATTTCTGGAAATGGTGCGGTGGCCGGCTGCTCGGGGGGCTCTTCCCCGGCGGTCGGGAGCGAGGCCTGTAGGCGACGCTGTGGCGGACGTGGAGCCGGCGAGCTGTGTGGGTGGAGCCGAGCGCGGCGGCGACCCCGGCCCCGGGGCGGACCCGGGCCCAGCGGCATTTTCTTCCTTCTGCTGGACACACCGAAGCCCCGGACAAGGCTGGAGTACAAAATGGGATCGATCAGACGTCCACGTATCGTGGGTTTTTTTTTTTTTTTGGTAACCTTTTTACTGTAAGAACGAAGTCCCTTCATCGTATCCTGGTTCTATGTAAAAGTTTCTTGTGTAGATTTTTAAAAGGGGGCTATTCTTCAGGTAAAAAAAAAAAAAGTGCAGTAGGTAAGCGAATTTTACTCAAATGGGATGGAATTTGTTTCACATTGTTAAGAGTTAAATCAAAGTTAAGTGGGGGCATTTGTGTCTGTACCAGTGCGCTTAAAAAAAGGGGGGTGGGGGTGGGAAAACTTGCCTACAGGTGATTCCTTTGATCCGAACCTCACCCGGGGCGCTAAGGTCTTGCCACTGCTCTGCTCTAAGCCTTGACTGAGGACTAGGGACGCGGGCAGGTAGGGATGGGGCGGGTCTTCCCTCTGCACGACTCCTTCCTTAGTTTTCCTGGGGTTTGGTCCCTCACTTCCAGTGTTTTGTTCAAATACGTTAGTGCTTCCATAACCCCTTTCTCGTTTTATCCTTTGGACACTCTTCATGGCTTTTTAAAAGAATATTATTATTTTCTCTTTCTCTGGTTGAACATATCCTCCAGATTTTTTTTTTTTCTCTACAGGTGTTAGGACCGCTCCTAAAGTAAATGCCACATAATAGATTCTTAATATTTGGTTCCTAAGTGAAAGAGGATTCTAAGGTCCTTGGCAACCTCCCTCCCCATTTCTGAATACTAACCTTCAGTGTATTCTTAATATGTATTTACATACTAAGCAGCACCTTTTGAAAGATGGTGCCAACGGTGGGAAAATATCTAGTGGAATAATGCATGTTTGCTGCAGAGCTGGGGAAAAGAGAGACATTTGACAGCCCAGCACCACAGCAGCAGCCCACACGTGGACGATCTTTACTTGTTTTTAGATTTCTACAGGGGCATGCGGGAGAGTGGATTCATGAATCACCTGGTCATAGACCTTGTGACAATTACCTTTGCTCACCCTCCCAGCCTCAAACTGCAGTCTGGTCTGTGTCTCAGCACGAGCTGTTTCCATTGGATTGAAATCTATGAGAATTTGGTTGACTCGACCCAGATTCAGCACCACGGGAATAGTTCATTCAGCAAGTATTTATTGGGCACAAAATGTGTGCCAAAGTGATTAAAAAGGTGCTTTTTTTTGTTTTTTTTTCCTGAGGCTATGAGCTCTCTATAAAAAGGCCACATACACTGCTTTGCTCAAACGTTACTACTTCAGCTATGCTGTCAGGCAAAGCTTGTGAGGTGTATTTTTGTAGTTCTCTTAGGAAAAAAAGGTTTCCGTGAAAGCTGAAGTCAGGTTTAGTGTGGGTGTCTTATGGTAGCACTAGATATATCAATAAGTTAATTGAAAATCACTTTTGAAAACTAAAATGGTGATATATTTTATTTCTTAATGGCTGGGGGGGTAGACCTTTGATATGAATTTGAGGAGACCACTAAACTAGAAGCTATTTAATCAGCCTTTTCCTATAGTTAACATTTTTTTACTTTCAGCCTTGATAGGTATTTTTGTAACCTTTATTATAATGAAACATTGATTCTAAGATCTTTAATATGCAGATGGATCAGAATGGGTTTTCACTCACTTTCAAAATGCCAGTGTTTTGTTATTTTTGGTTATGGCAGCACAGTTATTCCCCTGTATTCTTCCTTAAGTGTTATTGCTAAACCATTAATTTAGCATGTCCAAATAATTGCAGCTGATAGAATTTATGGTTGAAAGTTATGGCATAATTGCAGCATTTAATTTGAAATTTAATTTTTTGAGATGAATTCTAAAAATAAACATTGAGGACTAGATTAGGTACCAATTAGCTTTATGTTAGGCACCTCATGCGTACGGCAGTGAATGAAAATAAGCTCACCGTTTTTGAGGATTTTAGCATATATATTTTATACCAACTTTTTTCAGATTGTAGAATTATTTCAATTTGTACCAATATTTCCCCCATCAAATCGGTATTTTGCTCACTTAATTAAGTATGCAAGTTGAGAACTTATACAGATTCTATTAAGTGTTTTCTTGATTTCATTTTTTTTTTTTCTTTTTAAAGTTCTCCAATAACATCAATGTGTTTTGCCCAAATCACTTAACTCTTTGGTGACCTTATAGGTATCTCACTGTTATATCCTAGATTTATTAGTTTTAATCTGAAGTGTAGCTCAATGGACTTTTTTTTATTTTTAGATTTTTAAATTTGTAATCTATTTACTTTTAAAGTAGGAACAGAGACAGATCAAATACCTGCCAGTTGACTCCCCCAAATGCCCACAGTAGCCAGGGCTGGGCCAGGCAGAGCTAAGGTCTCCTATCTGAGCAGAAGGGTTACAGCTGCTCCTGCCAACACCTGCTGCCTGTGAGCAGGAAGTGGGAATTCAAAGTGCAGCTTTGTCTCAAACCCAGGCACTTGGGAAGTTAATGCAGATGTCCCACACATACTCTTTAATCTCTGCCAAACACCCCCACCTCTCAATAAACTTTTATCTGAACTTATAGCACCTCCTTGCCTTAACCAAGTTACATGACTCAGTTTTATCTGCCAGGCATGTCCCTATACATGAACACTAGATTGCTGAAGATTTAATAAGAAAAATTTTTAATGGGTGTTAAGTATTAACTGTATTGGATGTCTTCAGGAAAACATGCAATTTGCCATAAAATGATCAAAATAAAGATTTTTAGAAAATCGCTTTCTTATTGTTTAATGCCTGCTCATTATTCTTTGGTGATCATATCTTAATAGGAATAAGTTTTGCCTCATTGTTTATTTGAGAGAGTGTCCTATCCCTTGGTTTACTTCCTAAGTACTTGAAACATTTGGGACTGGACTGGGCCAAAGTCAGTCCAGGTCTCCCATAGGGTGGCAAGAGCCCCGTGACTTGAGCCATCACCGTTGCCTCCCAGGAGTCTTGCATTAATGGTAGGCTGGATACTTAAGCCAGATCTGGGGCTGAGAACAAGGTACTGCAGTACAGGATGCAAGCATCTTGACCAGTCCCTTAAGTGGTCAGCTAAACACCTGTTCCTAGCAACAAATTTTTAAAAGATTAAAAATGAGAAATAAAAGGTACAGGACTAGGTTAATTTAGACTATCAAAATATTCCATATTAAGATAATCATTTTTAGGGTGACTTCAGGAACTTTGTTAAAGAGATAATTAAGGATGTTGATTTTGAAGGCACAGTGATAGAAAAAGACAACTTTTGTAAGTCTGTTCTTATTGTAACTTTTCAGTACAAATACAGTATTTAAATTTGTGTTCATGAAATATTTATCTCATCCATCTTTGTTAAGAGTATAGAAGAATTTTTACAACCCTGGATGCCTTTATTATTATTGGCTTACACTGGTCCTTTAAGCACTAACATTTATTTTTCCTTTTATTTATTTGAAAAAAGAGAAACATGGAGAGACAGAGAGGTCTTCCATTCACACTCCAGGGCTGGGCCAGGCGACAGCCAGAGCCAGAGCTTCTTCTGGGTCTCCCGTCTTCCCCTGCTTTCCTGGGCTCAGTAGCAGGGAGCTGCTGGAATTCAATCAATGGTTAGGGGTAGGTGCTGTGAATCAGCAGGTTAAAGCCACAACCTGCGATCCCCACATCCATATCAAAATGTCTAGGACCCAGTCCTGCCTGTGTTTCAGATCCAGCTTCCTACTTGGGCAGCACATGATGACCAAGGCACTTGCATTCCTGCCCCCCCTTGTGGGAAAACCTGGTGGAGTAATCCCTGCCTTCAGCCTGACCCAGCGCTAGCTATTGAAGGCATTTGGGGAAATGAACCAGCAGGTGTAAGATCTCTGTCACGCTACCTTTCAAATAAATCTTTTAAAATAAGCTTTGTCTTTGCCTTCAGTAATCCTTCTTGCACATAATTATGAATATTCTCTCAATCTGCTATTCATTTAAAATCCTGTGACTTAGCTATATTGTTTATATTGTTTGTATGTGTCTGATGCTCTTAAATCAAGGTCATCTGGAAAAACTTATTTATAAGCCTTACAAATTTATTTTGAAAAATGAACCATTTAAAGTATAAATGAAGTATATATAAATAAAGTATAAATTAAATATAAATTTAAAGTATAAATGAAATATAAAGTATAAAATGCTCATTTTAACTGCTCTTTTGAATAGGTATAGTGTGTAGTCAAAAGCATCTAATCCAGACCAGAGCCAGCATAGCTCATGTACCACGTAGGTCACGAAATAAATGATTTGTGACCAGCATTTTTACTTAAAATGTGGAAAATAGAAAACCTGAGAGTACATCATAGGTGGAAAGATAGGTGATTTAAAATACTCATTCCTTTTGTTTATATGCTGTATTCCTGTGTAAGAAGTCTTTCTTACTATGGGCTTCCTTGGAAGGAAGAGATTTGATACTGGCTTCAGAAAGCTAATAAGGAAAAGGGTAGAAAGTAAAGAAATATTGATACAAATGTCTAAATTGTGAGAATTATTTTCCTAGTGGATATGCGTTTGCTGTATTTAGATCTATGATCATTATTGATCTGTCTTAGCACATTTTTAAGGGTTTATTTACTTTTGTTTGAAAGAGTCACAAAGAAGGAGATTCAGAGAGAATTTTTATCACTCATTCACTCCAAATGGCCAAAACAGCCATAGCTGGGCCTTTCTAAAGCTAGGAACTTCTTCTGGGTCTCCATGTAGGTGCAGGGGTCTCGAGCATTGGTTAATCCTCTGCTGCTTTCCCAGGCCATAAGCAGGGAGGGATAAAAGCAGAGCAGCCGGGACATGAGCCAGGCTCATGTGGATGCTGGTGCCATAGGTGGAGGCTTAACTTGCTATGCTTAGTACCTGCCCCTTAACGTTTTCTAATCTAAATGTCTTATTCAGCAGAAGAATAAGTATGAGATAAATTGTTTCTATTTTTTTCCTACTTTCGCTTTAGTTTTTAAGTGTTTAATTTGTTACAGAAGGCCAAAGCAAATTGCAATGTTTTGTAAAGTAGTTAGAAGAATATTTAGTTAGAAGAATATTCCTGGGACCTGCAACATGGTACAGAGAGTAAAGTTGTTGCCCACAATGCCTGTATCCCACATGGGTGCCAGTTCATGTCTCAGCTCTTCCAATTACAGTCCAGCTGCCTGCTAATGACCTGGGAAAAGCTGCAGGATATGGTTCAAGTTCTTGGGCCCCTGCCATCCATTTGATACCTGGATGAATCTCCTAGCTCCTGGCTTCAGCTTGGCCCCAGCCTGTTCTGGGTGTTGTGGCCACATAGGGAGTGAGCCAGAGATGAAAGATCTTTGCCTCTGACTCTCTCTTCTGTACCTCTTTGAAATAAGTAAATAAGGCTTTAAAACAAACAAAAAAGGTTATTCCTTAAAAATGACAGAAACTGCTTGCCTCCTGAGAAATAAATTTTACTACTATGTTTCTATGTAGATAAAAGTAACGAAAACTCTCTTTTGCCATCAATTCGTATATTTAAATAAAGGTAATTAAATTGTATACAGACTAACAGAGAGAAACTTGATACAATTGTGTATACAATTTTAAAAGGGGGCATTGTGTTGTAAATGTGGAATGAAGTATCCACTAGAAAAGAAAATCAGGATAATCCTATTAAACATTTCATTCCTGTTTCACATTAGTTGTTTGGTGCATCTTTCAGTATCGTAAAGTTGCTGAGGCTACTTAAGAAAGCACTAATAAAATTTTTGCTTTTTAGATATGTGATTCCAGGATCCTTTCATTTGTGGATGTGTGAGGCCTGGGTTGGTTAAAACCTTGTCTAAAATAAGGAAGGGATTCTATTACTAACCAGCAGAGGGAGCTGAGTCTGTCTTGGAAGGCAGGAGTACAAAGGAAGACCACATGACTTCCTGTTTTGAATTTAACTGTTGTGGCAGCTATTCTCTTTTTAAGCTGTTTACCAAAAAGTCAAGCAAAAGCAGAAAAAAGCTACCAGTATAACCCAAGGTGGAAAGGATCACACTTTTAATTGTCAAAATTGCCATGTAAGAAGCAAATTCTTTAAAGCTGAGGGAAGCATATTGTGTGTAATAGAAATTTTTAAAAACCAGGTGTTAAAAATTGAGTAAGACACGCAAACATTAATAGTAATTTTCTTTGTACTATGACTGGTGAAAAATGGATCAGAACACAGCAAGAATTTGCCAAATATTCAGTACATTCAAGTACAAGTATAAAAATGGAAACAATGCCTTGGTCACTATGAATTGCTTGCTAGTCAGCTATAATAGTGACCATCTCTTATTAATTCTGTGTTTGCTTATGGCTGAAATTTGGTCCAAGTAGAAACATTTAAAAATTAAAAAGATATACATAAGGGACCTTACATTACAGTGATATGCACTTAATCTACAAAATAAGGGATACATATTAATAGAAAATATTGACAATAAATACATGGAGATGATATAAAAATAGAAAATTATTTTCACTACCCTTTCTAAACACAGCAAAGAAAGTACCTTTCTTGTGAAAAATATTTGGAGAAGTAACAGCTAAATGATAACTGTGTCAGTTCATTGCTTTCTAAAAGCCTTACAATGCTTGGTAAAATGAATTCACATTGAACAGATATGATCTTGAAGTTAAAGCTGTTAGCTAACTATATCAAATTAAAGTTTTTAAAATCTAACGTTTTCAGCTAAATAATGAAAGTTATGATAATCTAGCTGTTTCTTTAGAGGTTTGGGAAGCATAGTGTCCAGATACACAAGGACATTCTATTCTGACATTATTTTAGCTATATGTACAACTAGGAGTTGTTTAAAACTGGGTATGAGCAGATGGGTGGCGGATAGGGGCCTGCGTTCAAGGTACAGGGTTTCTTTTTGAGATGAGGAAAATGCTCTAAAACTGAATGTAGGAATGGTTGCATGTATTGATGACTATATTAAAAACCACGAATTGTACACTTTAATTGGGAGAATCACCTAGTATGTGAGCTCCATCTCAGTCTAGTAAAGAAAAAACAGGGACTTATATACATACACAAGACCTATCTCAATTTCAACTTTGTGTTTACATACTAAAAATACCTATTATTAGATTTAATTAGATTATAATTAGATTTCCCTAATTTCAAGAAAGAGAAAATACATGAACACAATCAAAGACTTAAATGATGTAAGAATTTGGCTACAGTACTAGACATTTCAGAAATATTAATGCAATCATCTCAATCTACTACATCAGAAAACACTTATTGGTGTCTAAAAGGTATTCACCATCCATCTTTTGTAAAATCTCACTGAAAGGAAAACAGTGGAGTAGAAAATTACTCGTTAAATGATGCTATAATAATTCATTGGATATTTGAGAAAAAGCTTCTTAGTATCCCTTTTATCATGTACTGAATCCCATACACTTTAGAAAAAAATGAGATTGATACCAAATTTTCAGTGATTAAGTATTTCAAAGGTAAAATATGAAACATTTAAAAAGAAAATATGAATAAGTTATTATATTACAGGCCAAGGAATCTAACATTTCTTGGATCAATGATCAAATATACTCTAAACACTAAATGGGAGATTTGTTCTGGCGGCCTAAGCAGACTTCTGTGATGAGTAATGCATCAGGCTTTCTTCACTTGTTCCTTACAGTCTGTGTAGGTCTGTATTTTTGTGTGTGCATGTGTATGGGAAGACATCTCAGTGAACGGACTACATATGCAGCAGTGGTCCCTTCAAATTGTAATGAAGAAGAAAAACCTAGTAGAGGTAACCTGGTATTTCTACTGTGCCTTGTAAATTTTTAGACATGTTCAGAAATACAAATACCATTATGACAACTGCTTACAGTATTTATACAGTAACATATAGACTTGCAGTCTAGGGACAATAGAATATATCATATGGCATGGATGTGTGGTAGGCTATACCACTTAGGGTTGTGTAAGTAGAATCTTAAGATGTTTTTAAAAAGATGCAATAACTTCACACATTCTCTAAAATATATCCCTGTTGTTAAGCAATGGCAGAATTAGCATATTCTTAATGTATCTTACTCTTGCTATTGTTAGAGAAAGTATCTTCCCCTAACTCGTCCTCTAATTGCAAGCTGTATAGACTTAGTCACACACTATGTTTGTCAGATGGCTGGCTCACCAAATGTTAGTATTTCAGTGAAAAATTAAAGGTTTCTGGCTTTAATGTTCCTGTAATATGCATGTATTATCAGGGCAATAAAAAAATCTATACTTTGGAATAAAATCTAGAGATACAACCTGTAGAGTATAAATTGACATAGAAATCACACATTTTCAAAATACTTAAAACATTTTTATTTGAGAGAGTATATCTCTATTCCTAGAACAGTGAACCAACATTTTTTACAGAAACCCAACTACTTGAGCCATTTTGGTATTGCAATTTCAGATCAATTTATACCTAGATACCAGTTTTACACTCTAAGGCCTGGCTCCATAGCCTAATGGCTAAATCCTCACCTTACATGCTCCAGGATCCCATGTGGGCACCGGTTCATGTCCCAGCTGAGACACTTCCCATCCAGCTCCTTTCTTGTGGCCTGGGAAGGCAGTATAGGATGGCCCAAGACCTTGGGACCCTGCATCCGCATGGGAGATCTGGAGGATGCTCCAGGCAGATTGGCGGCTCAGCTCTGGCCATTGCAGCCACTTGGGGAGTGAATCCGTGGGCAGAAGATCTTTCTCTCTGTAAAATCTCCCTTTCCAATAAAAATCTTTTAAAAATTAGACTCTAAAATGTTATATTGTTTTTATGTCTAGCCTTTGCCATTACTAATTGAAATTTCATTTCTACGTGAAATGTAGAGTTTCATACAAACCTTGAAAATTTGGATTTAAATAATAGAATGTGGGTAAATATAAACGTTATGTCTTTGGGGGGCAGGGAGGGCAGACCGGCCTTTAGTTTCGCAGACGTTGGCTAAGACACCTCCCTCTCCTGCCAGAATGCCTGGGTTCATGTCCTGACCCCATTCTGAAATCTTGCTTTCTGCTAATGTGCATCCTGAAAAGCAGCAGATAATGCCTCAAGTACTTGAATCCTTGTCAATCATGTGAAAAAAACAGATTGAGTTCCCAGCTCCTGACTTTGGCCTGGCCCAGTCCCAACTCTTACAGGCACTGGGGCTTGAGCCAGCAGAGGACAGTTTATTCTCTCTCTCAAATTAAAAACAAAATGTAACTGCAAAAATTTTGAAGCCTACGCATAGTTTTTTTTTTGATGATACACATCTTCAGGAATTTTTTGAAGACCTCCTTACCTATTTGAATTTCTTTTCTATAATAAATATAAATCACACTGATAATAAGGAAAAATACAAATTTTCATTAAAAAAAAAAGTTTTTCATAGCAAAATAGAAAAATAGAACATTGCAAATAGCTGAAGCATAAAGGCCAAATTGGAAAAAAGCAGCTTCAGCATTCTCCCTTTCTTCACCTACTCCTCATTTCTTCAGCTCTACATGCTTTCATGTTCAACCCAATTAACTAGTTGCTCCTGCCTCCTCTCCACCGCCTCAGTTCAGCCCTTGAGAGTGAAACATTTAGTGCTGTCTTGCCCAATTTGGCACTTCGCCTTCTGCTACCTCCTAAATGATAAATGAACACTGACCAAATATGAAATGAATTAAACTTTCCCCAATATTATTTATCCCATATAGGAAACTAATACAGACTGCAGGGAAACATAAATCATAAGCCAAAGCAAAAATAATAAAAGACTTCATACAGTCATGTGGATGAAAGGGGTGTAGATATAAACACAGCTAAAACACATCATTGCTGTCAGTCTGCTTTGCCGAGGTTTTCACCAGTTCCCCATTGAGTAGTAATTGGCAGTAATATCAAAATCACACTCCAAGGAGCAGTTAGGATGTGGGTTAAGATGCCTACATCTTGCATCAGAGTACCTGAATTGTATTCCATGTCCTGGATCCTGGTTACGGCTTCCTGCTAATGTGGAACTTGAAAGGCAGCTCAGGTGATGGCTAATTATTTTGGTTCCTGTACCCTCTGTGGGAGATCTGAGTTCCTAGTTCCTGGGTTTGGCCTCAGCCCAGTCCTAAATTTTGGGGAGTAAACTAGCAGATAGAAGCTCTCACTGTTTGTTTTCCTCTGTCTCTCTCCCTCTCAAATAAATAAACATTTAAAAACATAAGAAAATCACACTGGGATGCTAGCACTGTGGTGTAGGAAGATAATAGTTGAAAAGAGGTAACACAGTGTGTGCACATAATCAACTCTAAATGTTTAATTGGTTGTTACTGCAAGTTTTAATTCTGATCCTGATATAAGGCAAATTACCCCCAAATAACCTAGTACTATCATATATATGATGAATATATTATGTAGCAATACAAATCAAGAAACAGCCTTAGCTTTTTTTTAAAGGATTTATTTATTTTTTATTGCGAAGTCAGATATACAGAGAGGAGGAGAGACAGAGAGGAAGATCTTCCGTCCAATGATTCACTCCCCAAGTGACCACAACTGCCAAAGCTGCGCTGATCCGAAGCCAGGAACTTCCTCCAGGTCTCCCACGCAGGTGCAGGGTCCCAAGGTTTTGGGCTGTCCTTGACTGCTTTCCAGGCTACAAGCAGAGAACTGGACGGGAAGTGGAGCTTCCATGACTAGAACCGGCGCCCATATGGGATCCTGGCACATTCAAGGCGAGGACTCTAGCTGCTGGACCACCGTGCCGGGCCCAGCCTTAGCTTTTTAAAGTGAGGAAGGAATGAATATGTTGTGACTAAGGTGTTATAAATTAGTATGTTTCATTGATGAATAAACTTTTGAAGATGATTGGCTTACTTCACTGAAAATTTATGGGACAGGAATAGCTGTACCAAGCCCTTATTCTCAATTTACCTTCACTAGAGTCTTGGACACTAAATGACTGTTTACACCCAAGCTGTCAGGGAAATGGTATGTATAGTAGTTATTGCTAGTTACATGTGCTAGAATACAAAGTATTCTTTTATAGGTTTATTATTATTTTTATTTATTTTTATTGCAAAGGCAGATTTACAGAGAGGAGAGACAGCAAGGTCTTCCATCTATTGGTTCACTCCCTAATGGCCAGAGCTAAACCAATCTGAAGCCAGGAGCCGAGGACTTCTTCCGGGTCTCCCACGCAGGTGCAGGGTCCCGAGGACTTGAGCCATCCTCCACTGCTTTCCCAGGCCACAAGAAAGGAGATGGATGGGAAGTGGAGCAGGTAGGACATAAACCAGCATCCATGTGGGATCCTAGCTCTCGCCACAGGAAGATTAGCCAATTGAGCCATCGCACCATGCCGCAAAACACAATATTCTTAGGACTTAAAGTGGTCTAAAATAATTGTTTAAAACTGCTCATATCTTCCATCCACATTGATTAAAAGCAGATGATCAAAATGAGATAATCCCTACAGTGGAAAAGTAGCCTGAGTGACACTGCCCACTTTTCCTTTACTTGTACAGTAAGATAGTAACCATGACCCCTTGAAATCTTTCTGGTTCAATTGCTTCAAGTGGAACAGTCTGAAGGCGAGGGCGAGGGCGAGGGCGAGGGCGAGGCGAGGCGAGGCGAGGCGAGGACCACCGAACCGCCAAGCATCTCCACCTGGAGGCAGCGCGGTGGCCAGAAGCCTGGATGTGGGCGGACTTCACGCCCACGGTGAGTCCTCAGCCTCTCTCCGAGTTCTGGAACTTTGAGCAAGTTAATGTCCCCAAACAAGCGCCATTCGGTTTTCCAGAGACACGCAGGACACGCAGGACACGCAGGTAGGAACTGAATAAGAGTTTATTTCTGTCAAACGTCCACGCGTCTCTGGTCCCGAAACCCTCACTTGCCGTGTGGAACGGCTTCAATTGCGGGGACCAAAACCCTGGGCACGTGGATTATTTGTTTTTCTTAATAAGAGCCATACAAATCGGACTCGATTTTACTTAATCACACATCTAATACGTGAAGTGGTGCATCTATATGGGAACGGCGCTGGCTGGGTGAACAGGTTTTCCTCCTGCGGTCAGGAGTTTCAGGGACAGTAAACGGAGGCTCTTGGCAGAGCTCCCTCCGAGCGCCTCCCGCGCGTCGCCCCGCAGCCCGCGCGCCTCAGGGACCGGGTCCACGCAGGAGCCCGCACAGCTCCCGCGGCGTGGGAATGCGCGCGCGTGGGCCGAACGCGGCTGGCGGAGGCTGCTGAAGACCCACAGAACCCAGGAGATACACTAATAATGACTTCGTGTTATTAGATAAGTACTTAGTGACCGAGAAGGGGCGCGGGCGGGGGGTGAAAGGCGTCTTACCTGAGCGGGAAGCTTCGGATAAAACCATTTTCCCTACGAGTTCTGATTTGAGAACGTAGGAGAATTTCACCTTCAAAAATTTACCTCAGATTCACTTATATTACTACACATATACTTGTGTTATGATTTTTTCTATTGAATGCATCAGTGAGGGTGAAATGCTGTTGGCGGAAATGGAGCTAAATAAACTCTATTTTTGAGGGAATCCCCCCGCCGCTCCGGGAAGATGGAACAGCCCACTGGCGGGTCCCGGGGTCCGCTCCGCCGGTGGCTGGGCACCTGGCTGGCAGGCTGCGTGTCCCCAGGGAAACAGGCTCTGTAGATTGTGGTAAGGCGAAGACACCTTTCTGATTTACAAAGTTAACTTATCCTGATATTTTTTAAAAATATATATAAGTAATGAAAACTAAATGAGGGAAGTTCTTAAAAACCGTGTGAGCGTAGATATTCCAAACTACAAGAACCAGTTTTAATTTTTACTTCTTAAAAATTGATGATATAAACTAACAGGGCGTTTCAATGAGATATAAGGCATTAAACGAACAGTCATTAAATATAAGAATTGTAAAAAAAAAAAAGAAATGGAACTGTGTTCCCAATGAGGATACTTTTTTGTTTTTCTGAATTTAATTGTGATACACGATAGCTGTTTGAAAAATCAAAACTATAGCCAAAGGCATAAAAGAAAGTAAAATCTTCTGAAATCTCACCACACAGAGATCAACAAGGCTAATTTTTTCTGAAATGATTTTCTAGCAACCTTACAATCTATATACACATTAAGAATGCCTGAGTCACTCTGTGTTTTGTATGCTAGTTTCTAATGATACAATATGTTGTGTACATACTATGTAAATGAAATATAGAATCTATTTTCTTTATGACAAGATAACATAACATAACATGGACTTACTTGATCCATTTTAAAGAATAGCATATAAATAGTACCATAGAGAATATCCTTGTGCATGCATCTTTGAGTATTTGTAGGGCTGTTTCGGATAAATTTCCATAAGTGAAATTAATGGATTGAAAACACGTATTATTTTTAAAATTTGGCAGTTTGCTTTCCAAAAATTGTATCAATTTACATTTCTGCTACGTAAAAGAGAATGCTCATTTTGTAACACAGAATTATTGTTATAAAACCTTCAGATCTAACAAGCCAAAAAGATTTTCCTTTTTTTTCATTTATTTTATTAACTTTATTAAATAGCTTTTGTTACATTTATTCTATCCTTATGTTTCCATCTTCAATCATTTTTATGTCATTTACATGTTAGTCTTGTAGCAGCTACCTCTCTTAATTATGAGATAACTGAATATTATGAATATTAACCTTTTTTGTATTAACAAATGTAAACATGTCTCCCAATTTGTTATTTGCCTTTTTTCATGGTGTATTATTAGGAAATTTTATTTAAAACTATTAAGTCTTTGTATTTACCATTTTGTAATTTTTCTCTTCATTACAGAATTATACTTTTTTTTTAGCATTTTTACTTTTATTTTAGATTTATTAATTTTTATTAGAAAAGCAGATTTACAAAGTGGAGAGTCAGGGAGAAAGGTCTTCAACTGCTTCATCCCATAATGGCCTCAATGACCAGAGCTGAGCCAGTCTGAAGCCAGGAGCCAGGAGTTTCTTCTGGGTCTCCCACATGGGCTCAGGATCCCAAAGCTTTGGACCATCCAACTGCTTTCCCAGGCCACAAACAGGAAGCTGGATGGGAAGTGGAGCAACTGGGACATGGCGCCAGTTCTAATCATGGCTGCTCCACTTCCCATCCAGCTCCCTGCTTGTGACTTGAGAAAGCAATCAAGGAACCCCCCAAAACCTTGGGATCCTGCACCTGTGTGGAAGACCTGAAGGAAGTTCCTGGCTCCTGGCTTTGGATCAGCTTAACTCTGGCCACTGTGGCCACTTGGGGAGTGAATCAGCAGATGGAACATCTTTCTTTCTGTCTCTCCTTCTTTCTGTGGATCTGACTTTTTAGTAAAAATAAATAAATCTTTTTTAAAAAAAAGGTTGGATGCATATATGATTTTCATTGAGACATCCTGAGAAAGGAAGGCTTACATAATTGAGTCCTTGTCACCCATATGGGATGCTCAGGCTGTGTTTGTGCCCTTGCCTCCAGTCCTGGTCACTGTGGATTTTTCAAAAGTGACTCTTCAGCTATAACTTTCTGTTTTATAAATAAGTGTATAAGTTAATTAATGAAATTTAAAGTAAATCATCTCAGATTAGCATTTGCTGTCGAATACCTATTAAGTATAGGGCACTTTTCTTGTTGTCTTAAGAATTAAAGGTAAAATAATCAGGTTGTCTTGAAACATCTAACAGAAGGGCAGGAAGGAGCATGTTCTAAAAAGTTAGATGTAGTGCTAGATAGTAATAAATACAAAGGAGGAGAAATTTCATGTGCCAACTCATAAAAATGAATGGTGTCAATAGTGAGTACCTACGTCCAAACTTGCCAAGCTCTTAAAACTCTTTATAAAAGGAGAACAAGCATGAAAAGATGAATATTTGGATAATGAAATCAGAAGTGTATATATCTTGGGTCACGTTAGGGTTACTGTCTGGAGAGCTTTCCAAAGCTGTAATAGGCAGGTTCAAACAGAGCATAAACTGCCGGAGTCCAGCTCCAGCTGAGTTCGGAACTCGCGAAGAGTGCGTGGATGAGGCGCAAAGAAAGAAAGAGACGGACCACTAGGAACTCTTGACCATCGTGGACGACGCACAAAAGCTGTCCGCTTTATTATTTTTTTTTTAATTTATTTTTATTATTTTTTCATTGGAAAGGCAGATATACAGAGAGGAGAGAAAGAGAGGAAGATCTTCCGTCTGATGATTCACTCCCCAAGTGAGCACAACGGGCCGATACTATGCCGATCCGAAGCCAGGAGCCTCTTCCAGGTCTCCCACGCGGGTGCAGGTTCCCAAAGCTTTGGGCCGTCCTCGACTGCTTTCCCAGGCCACAAGCAGGGAGCTGGAAGGGAAGCAGGGCTGCCGGGATTAGAACCGGCGCCCATATGGGATCCCGGGCGTGCAAGGCGAGGACCTTTAACTGCTTGTTGCGCCACCGCGCCGGGCCCTGTCCGCTTTATTTATACAAAATCAGTCAAACTCTGGCTCAGGCTTTTTACGTCATGCTCAAGCGGGGGTTTCTAAAGATAGCTCTGCCATTAGTTTCACCTAAGGCTAGGTTGCTATTCACCTGGCACCTGGCTAGGAAAAGGTTTTCAATAGATGATGCATATCAGTCAGTAGCACATTCCTACCACAATTACTTTACAGCTAGGTCTTGAGACAGTCAAGGAAGGAAGGGGCCTAAAAGATCAAAGAAAGAGGGAAAGAATAGATTCCCACTACACCTGAAGACAAAACACCCTTGATTAGCATAGGATCAAAAGGGGGGTTAGCACCCTTGATTAGCATATTGCCACAGGATGCAGCCGGAACAGCAATAACAGCTTTTAAGCTCCCATTGATATTGTCTGCCGCAGAGGCAGACAATGCCTAAATAGATTACAGAAATCTCAATGGGGTTGTCCGGTGTCCATGCAGAGCGAGGCAGAGCTGCATTCAGGTGTTATAGAGACATCCACTGGGCCTTGCCACACAGCGGGACATTCCTTGTGGCCTTGCCTGCAAAGGAACGATACTCTTCACACCTTCCTGTCTTCCACATCCATCACAGACCCCAGCAATAAACGCCAGCAAATTTGTTGATTTCCAAAGATTTGAGGCACCCATGTTTTGGTGCAATTGGTTATCCTGTGGGAGCACTGGTTCTAGTCTCATCTGTTCCACTTCCAATGCAGCTACCTGCTAATGCTCCTGGGAAAGCAGCAAAGATGACTGAAATACTGGGGCCTCTGACACTCAAGAGGGAGACCCAGGATCCTGGCTCGGGCCTGGTCCACTACTGACCATTGCAGCCATTTGGGGAGTGAAGCAGAGAATGGAAGATCGCTCTCTCTCCTCTTCGTAACTGTGCCTTTTAGATAAATAGATAAATTGTAAGGGGGGAAAAAAAACTTAGAACTAACTTCCCCTAGGCTATAGCTTGTTTTTCTAAATTAATATTTCAGTCTCAATGGCAGACATTTAGTCTGGTAGTCTAGCTACCTTTCCACATTGGTGTGCCTGGGTTGTATTCTTGGGTGCTAACTTCTCTTCCCTTCCAACATGTGGATCTTTGAACAAATTTTAAAATTTTCCATCCCAGTCTCACCTGTCACAAATAAGCATAAAGACCTGAAGAAGAGTGGAGTAAGGAAACCTGAAGGACAAAGACGACTTTTCCTTCACTCGATGAAGTGTTTATTAAGTAGCTGCATATGCCATTTACTCAATAAAGAGCATGGTGCCATGTAAGTGTACACACAGATTATGAAGTGATAATGCAGTGTAAAATCAACAGTCAGATTCCACTATGGGCGTGCTGGTGACTTCTTAACCACTGCACCAATACCTGTCCCTCACTGACTTTTGAGACCTGTGTGTTTCCAGTTTGCTTGGTTATATGCTGGCTATGCTACTAGTGTCTTGCCTTCATTCTGACATGACTTCCTGTTTCCAGAGCATTTTGACTCTAACTCCTGAATTTCTGCTGTAGAAATAGATCTTCTTCCTGGATCTCTTTATATCTAGCTAGCATGTGGCTCCCCATCTAGCTAGCATATTTGAAGGAAGTATTTAGATCTGTCTGCATTTGAAGAGAGTTCTGTTTTGTAAACATCATTGAGTGGGAAAACATGCTGAATTATTTCTATGACTCCTTTAAATTTTCCTATAGAAAGCTTAGCTTAATTGTTATCTGCCTACTGCATCTACTTATGTCTGCATTCTGCTAGCTACTATAGTATACAAAAGAAAATCACTTTCTTTCTCTCTGTTTTTAAAGATTTATTTTATTGAAAGTCTAAGTTACACACATAGAGGGAGAGACAGAGAGAGATCTTTCATATATTGGTTCACTCCCCAAATAACTACAGTGGACAGAGTTGGGCGCTAGGAGCTTTTTCCAGGTTTCCCACATAGAAACAGTGGCTGAGATCTTGGGCCACCCTCTGCTGCTTTCCCAAGCTATTAGCAGAGAGCTGGATTGGAAGTGGAGCAGCCAGAACTTGAACTGGCACCATTATGGGTTGCTGGCACCACAGATGGAGAATTAGCTTGCTATGCTGCCACACTGGCCCTAGAAAATCACTTTTAAATAGCAAAAGCTAACTATTTCCTTTATCTTTCTCTTTAGATTTTTTTTTTTTAGTGAGATTCTTAATTTTTCTCTCATGCTAACGGTTGGTTTATTTTTTCTAGTTGATTGGGGCTAATGTAAAATGTGACCAGAATATAGGAGAGTAAAGCACATTAGTAGTTTCCATGATTTACCTGATTCTCTTTCCCTCAATTAACTTGGAAACCTTTACAGTATTTGATGTTTCTATTTTACCTTTAAGGGGAAAAACTCTGTGGTTGAAAATACAAGATCACAGGCCAAATGCAACCTTTGAGGCAGTGTTTTGTTGGTTTACAACATGTTTAAATCCTTTTGAGCCAGCCTGTGGAAATTGGGAGCTACCATATAAACATTTAGCCCTCTTGCTTCCTCTTAAAAGGCAGAAGACTCACCCACACTGAGTGATCCCCTGATGTGGCACCTTTGGGCTGAGCTGGTCTTGAGAGGGGTCATGCTCTTTCCATTTTGCTAAGAGCCAATTACCTCTAGCCTATTTCTTCCCCTGACTAGCTATGTCTGCTCTTAGCTGGGCAGTCATCCTCTCTCCATGGCCTTTGTCTTCCATCAATCCCCGGGGGCCGTGAGATCTCATTTTTGAGAGATTCATTGTCAGCTATTGAGTCTTCTAGAGATTCAGGGGAGACAGAGCAATGGGGGTCAGCTGTCTAAGTCATTCAGGGAACTGCTCCATCTCAGGCAAAACTGGATAAATTCCTTGGTGGCCATCAGATTTAAGGGAATATTGGGCCACTGATTGGGGAAACTCCTTTTGCCCACTAGGTCCTGGAACTAATAGGTTATGCTTAATAAGCTAGTGAATGAGAATTTCAGATGCCAGTCGGAAATATCTTCAGTAAAGTGTTTTATTCTCTATTCAGTGTAGTTGGTGAATAATGGGCAATTAGTTATATTAGTTACTCAATGCTCTGGTAGCTAAGTGTTTTCTTTAACTATTGAAATATTCTGAAGGTTCCTAGAGGAATCAGAAACTACCTGCCCCCTATCTCATTTAGGCATCTCTCTTAGCAGAGAGAAAAGAAAAAGCAGGCTCCCTGGGCAGACTGGTTCCCTCCTTCCCTTAGAGCAACTGGTTTCCCTCTTTAGGACTCAAGGTGACAGACAATGATGATCTGCAGATAATACTTTCACTTTCTCATGTGGGGTATTGAAAAGCAACTCCCCCTCCCCAGTGGTGCATTTTGTGATTTTTTTCTTTTTCAAAGATTCTTTTTTTTTTTTTGTCTTTGAAAGGAAGATTTACATAGAAAGGTAGAGCAGGAGAGATCTTCCATCTGCTACTTCACTCTCCAAATAGCCTCAATGACCAGAGCTGGGCTAATTTGAAGCCAGGAGAGAGGAGCTTCTTCTGGGTCTCTCAGTGGGTCCAGGGTCCCAAGGATTTATGCCATCCCCTGCTGTTTTCCCAGGCCGTAAACAGGGAGCTAGATCAGAAGTGGAGCAACTGGGACACTAACTGGTGTCCAGATGGGATGCCAGCACCACCGATACTCCATCTCAGAGTACTATCTACCTGCAATCCAACCTGTATGCAAAATAAGTCACCTGAAGCCTGTGGTTGTCCCTTTCTAAGGAGAGAGCTTATTATAAAAGCAGATTCCTGAGTCCTACCTTTAGTGACCTCAATTTCATCAATTCTGGAATGGTACTGAGGATTCTGTATCTTTCCCAAGCCCTGCAAGTAACTCTGTTACAAT
The DNA here is from genome assembly GCF_017591425.1 of Ochotona curzoniae. Lineage (NCBI taxonomy): Eukaryota > Metazoa > Chordata > Mammalia > Lagomorpha > Ochotonidae > Ochotona > Ochotona curzoniae. The sequence continues at coordinate 16,610,971 of NW_024465582.1, read as the reverse complement.
GACCTCTGTATCCACATTTAGAAATCACATTAAGGATGTTAAGTTTCTAATATCCTTTGCTCAAAACACATTCTCATATCAGTGGTGGGTTTGAGAGGAAAGAATAAATCATTTTAAGCTTGGCACATCATAGACAGAAGGATGGACTGAGTACTTAATTCTTTAAAGTTCCTTAATGCTTCCCTTATAGTAATAAAATTGTATCAGAAGTGAGGGCTTGTTTATAGGATAAGGCAGAAAAATTAATTGAAGAGGAAACATTTCTCTTCAAAATGGGTGATTATAAGATATCATATAGTGTTTGAAGTTGAGTAGAACAGGCAAGGTCTCATGTTTTAATTTTCAGAAAAATTAATTAAGATTTTCTGCTGTAAGTAACAGAATGACCAGCCAGGATTACATGATTCATAAAGACAACTATATGTCTTAAAGAACAGGAAGCCTGGCTCCACTCCAACCATTGTGGTTACCTGTGGAGTTAACCACCAGATGGAAGATTTTTCTCTCTCGCTCACTCTTGTAATGGCCCCAGCTGTCTGTCTGTCTGTCCCTCTCTCTTTAGTTCTTTCAAATAAATAAATTAAAAAAAAATCTTAAAAACTTGGTCAAGGGGCTGGCACCATGGTGTGTTATGTTAAGCTTCTGCATGTAGTGCTGGAATTCCATATGGGATCAGGTTCAAGTCCTGGCTGCTCCACATCCAGTCCGGTTTATGACTTGGATTTGGACTGGCCTAGTTCTAGCCATCGAGACCATTTGAGGAGTGAACCAGAAAAACGGAAGAGCTCTTTCTCTTCTCTCTGTAAATCTGCTTTTCAAATACAAATAAATAAATCATTAAAAACCTGGTCAAGGCTAGATCACCCCAACAATTGACAAAGCAGGATGAAATTATAATTGATAATTCAATTAATGAGTTTTGAGTTACCAATTATGATTCATACCCTTCTTTGAAATAGTACTTGAACATGTCAAAGATTCTTTAAACTGCAATAAATTTAAAAAATGGGAAAGGATGATGTACAACCATATCTGCCTCAGTTTTGAAATGATCCTTTGGATTTCAGTGCTTTCAGAATCCTAGGAATGCATTGAGAATGGGATAATAGAGTGGGAGGAAGGGATGATGGTTGGATATGTTTCTGGGGATGTTAATAGGGTAAAGTAAAGTGGAAGTATTTAAGAAATTCGCTGGAGAAGAGCCTGCTTTTTTGAGATTTTACTCAGCAACTTGAACTGAGGATAATTTGATGGGAACTAAATGTCTTTGAGAATCTTGCATTGCCATGAAGTATAATAAAAGTAAAGTGACAGCAACCTTCTAACATCTTGTGTAAACTAATGAATGACATTTTGATTATTTGCAAAACCCATCTGTAAGGTTACCTTTTTGATAATTTGGCATCTTACAACCTTCTACTTAATTATAAAACAAAGTTTCCCCTTCTTACAAGTCACTCACATGAAAGGCTACAGTAAACATAGTGTTGATTTGATCTTCAGCCCTGGAGACCACACAAGATATTTAGATGTGCTGGAGAAATAAGTGTCAAACATAGATGCAATGCTTTAATGTTTTGCTTTGTTCCAAAAATACGTGAGGTTGCTTAAGGGAATTTCCCTAATGTAAAAGCAGTAAGTAGAAACGCCAGTCTAACACCTAAACAGGACAGTTTGGTGTTGTTTTATTGTATATGATGCAATGAATTTAATCCTTTCTGTTACACTAATGTAAGTTGTTCAAGGATTATTATTTCAGAATTAAACTCTAAATTACTATAATTGAGAAATGTTTGCTTTTATCTACTGTGTCTCCTCATTAAAATTGCTTAAAACAAAAGAATATGCTTATTGTGTAACATAACTTCAAAATGCCTAACTTGAAAATCATTCATGTAAACAAACTTAATGGTGACTTAAGTTTTTACTGTATAAAAATTGTAACTATTTCAGAAGCAGAGTTTATATCTGATAGTAATGAATATTTTTAAACATGTAAAGACTTTAACATAAATGATATTAAAGAGACATTGGTTCATTTGACATTTTAATCTTAACAAATATATGTTGACATTTTATGTGTAAGTTAAATTTTAAGTAAATTGGAAATGGGGTTGTTTCAAAGTAGTGCAAAGTAATACTTTTTGATTTTAGTATGTCTTCTTAACAGTGTCATCTCTTTTATTTAAGAAATTTATTATTTGAAAGGGAGAGTTATAAGAGAGAAATGGACAGAGAGGAAAAGAGGGAGGGAAAGAGAGAGATCTTTTGTCTGCTGGCTCATTCCTCAAATGACCACAGTGACTGGGAGTCAAGAGCTTCCTCTGGGTCTCCTACATGGATATTAAGAGTCCAAGCAGTTGGGCCATCTTACACTGCTTTATTAGCAGGGAGTTGAATTGGAAGTGGAGCAGCCACAACTGAAACCAGCATCCAAATGGGATACTGGCACTGTTATCACCACAGCACCATTCCCAGTGTCCTTTCCTGAGAAAGAAACAAAACAAAATAACAAAGCAAAACAAACAAAATGCACCCAATAATAGAGTGTAATATCTGCTTCAACTATAGCCTTGAAAGTGACTTAATGATAGTGTTTCACTTGAATTTATTTCTTTTTTAGTTTAGCAAATAGCAGAAAATATTTTAATCACCTTTTCCCTTTAAAAATGTGCTAATGGCTTAAAAATATAATCTTCAGTGTTTTGTTATAGCATATCAAATTCATTATAAAGGAATCTATTATGGAAAACAAGCTAAGCCTAAATGGTAAATCCTAATTTGGTTGTTTTGCCATCTAGATATGTAGTGGGTATATAGTTGTGTCTTTGTGTATATGGTTGGCACTTTGATCCTAGTGTTGGGCCTCTCCAAATTTACATCTGCACTAAATAATTATAGCTACTTTTTTCACTAGTCCCCGAACAATATAGTAAGCCAACTATTTTTAGACATTGTTTTTAATTTATTTATATTTCTTATTAGAAAGTAAAATATACAGAAAGGAGGAGAGACAGAGAAGAACTTCTATCCATTGATTCACTCCCCAGTGGCTGCAATGGCTAGAACTGCGTGGATCCGAAATCAAGAGCCTAGAGGCTCTTCTGATCTTCACGTGGATGCAAGGTCCCAAGGCTTTGGGCAATCCTCAGCTGATTTCCCAGACTACAAGCTGGGAGTTGGGCCACCGGGATGGAAGCAGCGCCTATATGGGATCCTGGCACATGCAAAGCAAAGACGCTAGCTGCTAGGCTACTGTGCTGGGTCCTATAGCATTTACATTGTATTAAGTGTTATGAATAACTTACAGATGATTATACGGGAGGATGCACTTATGGTATATGCAGATAGTTCACAATTTTATGTGAGGGTCTTGAGCATCTGTGGATTTTGATATCTAAGATAGATCCTGTAACCAATGCCTGGTAGATATAAAGTGATGACTATACATGCATGTATGATCAGAGAAACCTGCCACAATCATTTCAAGCATGATTTTTAAGAATCGAAAAGTTCATTAATGATCTTATTTAGTCTTCATTTGTTCAGAATTTTTTTTGATTATTTGGGCTAGTGATGGCTACAATGCATAAATCACTTAAAGAATTAACCTGAAGAGATTCAATTAAAGAGGAACAATGTAGCAGTGAGTATTTGGCACAATGATTAAGATGCCACTTAGAATGCCCACATCTCTTATCAGAGTGCCTGGGTTCAAGTCCCAACTGTGCTTCTAAATCCAGCTTGTTGCTGATGTGCACTCTGGGAGGCAGCAGATAATGCCTCCGGTACTTGGGTTTCTGTCATCCAAGCAGGAGACCTGGATTGAACTCCTGGCTTTGGCCTCATCCAGCCATGGCTGCTGCAGACATTTGGGGAGTGAATCAGAAAATGGGTGGTCTCTCACTCTTTCCCTTTACTCTCTTTCTCCCTCCCTCCCTCTCTCTCCCTCTCTTGGTTTGTATGTGTTCAACTGGGCTGGGCCAAGCCAAACTCAGGAACTCAGAACTCCATCCAAATATCCCATGGAGGTTTCAAGGACCTAACTTTCTGAGTTTTCATCTGCTGGTCCCCAGCCCAAGCAGCAGCCTTAACCTGTTGCACCACAATGCCTGTCCTGTTGCATTTTAAATAAAATGAAAAAAATTTTTAAAGTTTTAAAGGAGCATTGTAATCAAGTCTGGGAAAGTTAAGGTTAGATTGATCAGCACTTATCAAATGTTAAATATTAATGAACAGTGCAGTTTCCCTAGTGAGACAAAACTTTAGAGACAGCTTGGATTTTAGGCTCCTGAATGAGGGCAGTGATGGGCACAGAGGCAGAAAGTGCAATGACTGGTATCTTTCCCGTGAAAAGGGAGGGGCTGAGAAATCTCAAAATCCCCTTTTGTCTCTTATCTCAGAATTATGTCTACTTAAAGAAAAAATCTTTTTGGCAAAATGAAGGGCTGTTCACCTGCTCCCAAATTTCAAAATCCACCTGAGAGAAAAAGAGAGAGAGAGAGAGAGAGAGAGAGAGAGAGAGAGAGAGAGAGAGAGAGAGACTGACTACAAGACAATAAGGACAGAGTAGTGATTTTACAAAAAATAGTTAATATGCTTTGTATTTCTAATTTGTGTATTATCAAGAATTCCAGGAGAGGAGAGGACTAGCAGTAATGAAATGTGAGCAGAGAAACCAGGGAAGGGCGAATATTTACAGCTTTCTAAGTGTGCTCAGGTTATTCACGGTATTTCTGTTAGGATTATTTATATTGTTGGGGAAGTAGGATATAGATCTTCAGTTTAACAGTTGGACTTCAGGGTAATGACCATTTGCTCCTCTTGAAGTTTTGACTGACTGGATTGCTATATGGACTTGTGATTTGCTATTTTTAGTGGGCCATGTTATCACCAAACTTCGTTAATAAAGACTCCTTAATAAACCCTAGGCTTGTCTGGCATGATCTAGCTCTCACCCCGCAACAAAATATCTGATGGTGGAGACATGTGAAAATTTGGGAGAGATTGTAAGTGAGCCTATCATTCAAGTTTCATTCATTCACAGAGTATTTATTAAATACCTAGAATTACACCCAAAGCATTATACAGAAACAATGCAATTCTAACAGAGATTTCATTGGGATTTTCTCCATGGAACTTGACTCCTGACACTGGACCTACTTCCTGCAGCTTCCTTAGACCTTTTATGCCCCAACTGAAAGGGCTAGAAGAGGGGTTGATATGCACTTAGAAGAAAATGTCTTCCCTACTATTTACAACTAGGTGGTCCCAACTAGAGATCATTATGCTCAGTGAAATGAGCCAATCACAAAAGAATAAATGCCGTATGTTCTCTCTTATATAAGAAAAGCAGCATGGAAAGTGTAACTTCAATAATCTGATCCATGCTGTTTTTTTACTTGTTTGTTCATTTTTTTGTTTTTCTTTTTTGGCTGTATCTCATGTGTTTTGATGTTTTTTATTTCAGTTTTGTCTATTCCAAATACTTTCTTTTGTCGAATTCATCAATGGCTCATGGATTACACAGTAGCATCATTTTTCCCAAGAGACTTTTGTGTTTCCATTTTGTCACTCATGCGTTGGTTACTCTGTGGTATGTTTTTTCATGGTGCTGTAATTTGTTGTTGATGTTGTTGTTGTTGTTGTTGTTGTTGAGGCTGTTCTAACTCATACCAGTTGTTGACCTTGTTTCATGACTTCTCCATTATGGAAATGCATAGTGATGGAGTACTGGGATCTATCATGTACAGATGTGGGGGTATAATGGAACATGCATCCCTGCTTCCAGACAAAAGATGGATTCCAAATAAAACTGTTGGGCATGTGTAAACAATGGGATACTGGACTGTCTGACATTGTCTGTACCAACAATGTCAGGGTACAGTTGAATAAGAGACTGATAGAATTATGATTCCTTATGAAGGACTATAGCATTATAGTAAAGTGGGGAAAATCTGTCAGGGGGTGGGAGTTTAGGGGGAATTCAAACCTATATGAAATTTTACCACATAATTCAAAAATCAAAATAAAAATGTATTTTTAAAAATTTAAAAATAAAAGAAAATATGTCTTTTCTTATTAATTCACCTTCATTGACAAAGGCAGGGCTAATGATAAAGGTCAAGAATAATCCAAGGATACTGGATCTAATCTAATCTCATTTTCAGAGTCAAGAGGACACTCCTTGAATTTACATTGAGACTGCCTGCACCTTTGTATATGTCTTTGCCTCCATATTTAAGGTCAACAGAAAATCCTGAAAATTCCTATTCCTTGTCCACCAGTCTTCCTGCCAGTACCTGCCTTGGACCTGCTAAAATTAACCTCATGTTAAAATTTCAGTAGCACCAGACCAGACTCCCATGTCCTCTATTTTATTCCTTTGTCCTACTTGTCCCTAACTTGTGAAACTTTTCACATTGTGTTCATTGGAACTCATGATCCATCACTCATTCACTGCCCTGTATCTTCAACCTACTCTAAAAGTTTCTCTCACTTCCTTGTTCTAATTAAAGCCTGACTCCCTCCTGAGCCAACTCCGTCACTGTCAAGCAGTAAGATGCTTTTTTTCTCCAATATTCCTGGGGCTGGTGAAGGAGGATGTATCCTCCTTTATACTCATCACCACTTTCAGAGAAGTCTCACTCTCTGTTCCCTGAAAAAACATTCAGAGGTCATTAGACTTTGTCACCCACTTTCTCCACTATTTCTCCTGGTCCCCTGTGTCAGTGCCCTTCTTCTCTTTTCTGTGTGTCTTTTTAGATGTGATCGGGTGCGTTCAGGATGGTATGGCCATAGACTCTTTTGTATATGTCTTTTTAAATAGCAATATCTGGGTTTGGAGCTTGCACTGGCCCCAGGCAGGCCTGAGGCAGTCACCCCACCCCCACCCTGGGATCTTTTGGGAGACCTGGGATGGGCTAGGTGGCATCACTCACTGCCTGCTGGCATGCACAAAAACTAGACCTCGAGGGCCTGCTGGCAACCCCAGGCCATGTTGCCCATTAGTGAGTGTCAGGGCAGGGATAGAACATGCAGGGCTGTGCCACGACACCAACTGGCACATGAGAGAACCAGATCTGGGGGTCAGATACTGTAGGGGATTTCTGGGCTATCACCTAGGTTATTGTACCCTGTCACCTATGTTATGATTACCTAGAGTAAGTCCAGTAGGGAAACTGTAGGCACTTCTCTGATGGGCTGAAGTTCCCACTGGTGAGCATGAGAACCAGGACTAGGGGAAGCCCTGGCTAGACAGGCAGTGACACCCACTGGTATGAGTGAGGACTGGAGGGCAGAGTTGGTTGGGTTGAGTTAGGCTCCAATGCCCAATGATGCATATAAGAGCTGAATAGGATATGGGACAGACCAGAGCAGTCCACTGCACATGTTGGAAGGCACATGAACAAGGGCTGGGGGCCAGCCCAGTGTGGGAGTTAATGGGGGTTCCTCCGACTGGACCACAACTCCTGATGGTGTACATGAGGGCCAATGTATGGTTGGGCTGGGTCACAGCATCCATTGATTTGTGTAAGAAATGAGGTAGGAGATAGATTTGACCTAGCAATTGCGACTGTCACATTGTGTGTGTAGGCTGATGTGGGTGATGGAATTAGCTGGATTAGGTACTGATGGGCACACATGGGAGTCAGGTCTGGGATCACCTCAGACGAGTTTTCTTGGAGGTTCCCCCCAACTAAACTGCTGGACTCAGAACTTCAACCATGGGGAGAATCGCATGGTCTGGCCACGGAGTCCATGTGGCAGTTGAGTGAGAAAAAGACTGCTGGCCATCTCCACATGCCTGAAAGATCACCGAGAAAGCCAGTATCTAAGTGCAATGTGTTATAATTTAGTATGATGATTTAAAACTGTGATAAGAGGCAGGCAAAATGTGGTGTCAAATTCAAAACAAAGTGTGGTGATGTGCCTTGTTTTCAACTTGTTGCTATCTGATGGAAAGACTTTTCCACAAGTGAGACTGATGAACAGATGGTGCTAATAAGGCCAATTAAGTGCTGAGCTTCTGGGAATGTTTTTGTTGAGTGACATCTTCAGACTGGTTTCTGCTAACACACATCTTAAGCCATGTGCTTTTAAGGTGCGTTAGCATTGGTAATTATGGTCACCAAAATGTTCATTTTTGAGGATACAGACTCAGATAAGACAAGTAAAAGCCCTTGCCTCAGCTCCAGACAGTGTGTGAAGTTGAGTGATGAGATTCAAACTCTTTGGAGACTGTAGGTGGGAACTCAGTCTAGGTTCCTGGTTTCCAGTAGTTGGTGCATGAAGGGATTTTCTCTAGTCTCCAATGGAAGGAGAAATTTACAAAATAAAACCAAAAGATGTAATGGGTTTTGGGAGTTTGGGTAGAAAGCTTTTTATTTCTAAGCTTTTACTTTTTCTCCTGAAGAAGCATACAAAATTGAATTAACCGTAACATATTATCATCATCATTGATTCATGAATCACCTTTCATTTTCTTCATTTTTTTATCATTAAGAAAAGTATTTATCTGCTACTGAGTTTTTAAAATTATTTTATTTTATTTTGATGTTGTTTACATGGTTGGCAAGTTTGTATGCCTCTGTGGATCACTGATTAGAGTGGGGAGAGTTGAGACCTGGGGGAAGGTATCCGGTATAGGAAAGGGAGGGGGCCACTTACCGCAGCTAAACCATATTAGTACCCAGGAATGGGGGGACTGCCACTTGATGTCATCCTAGCAGTGGAACAAGGCCCAAAACCTTGGAACCTCGTACTTACATGTGGGAAATCTGAAGGAAGTTCCTGGCTCCTGGATTTGGATCAGCTAGCTTCGACCGTTGTGGCTGCTTGGGGAATAAACCAGTGGCCAGAAGATCATTCTCTCTGTCTTTGCTGTAAAATCTGCTTTTCCAATAAAAATAAATAAATCTTTAAAAATCATTTTAAAAATCATTTATTTCACCATTAGCCTCTGGGTTATTTCCAGAATCTTGCTATCATGGACACAGCTGCTATGAACATTCTGATCCATCTCTCCTAATGCATAGATAGATGAATTTTCCTGGATTGTATATGTGAATAGGAGTGTAATGTAAAATAAGCACGGCTAACTCAACCAATTATGCCAAATTGTCTTCTCAAGTGTTTCCACAGTTTTAAAATAATGTCAGATTGTTTTCCAAGTGGCAATATTGAGTTGCATTCCTACCAGCAATGAGGAAGAGATCTTTTTGATTCACATATTCTCCTTTTAGCTTAAAAATAGCTATAATAATTGATACAAACACAAACCTTAGTACTCTACCAACAAATTTATCTTTTATATCATCTTTATTGTAGTTTCATCTTTTTTGTCAACATGAATGCATTGAATGTTTTAGTTAACAATTAGTTAGCTTTACAAAAAACAAAACAATAAAAACCAAAACTATACCAACATAGTTACATGGAGAGAGAGAGAGTGAGAGAGAGAGAGAGAGATCTTTCATTCCTTGGCTCACTCCCTAAATGATTGCAATGGCTGGGGCAGGGGAGGCCAAAATTAAGAGCCAGGAGACTCATATAGGTCTTCTATATCTGTGCGGGGGCCCAAGCATTTGAGCCATCTTCCATTGCTTTCCCAGGCACATTATCAGGGAGTTGAATCAGAAGTGGAGCTGCTGGAACTTGAACCATGCCCATGTGGGATGCCAGCCTTGTGGGCTTTGCTTGCTATTCCACAGTGACAGTCCCTGTACTTACTTCTTAACTGACCATATCTTTTTGCATTCATTTATTTCTTTTTTATTTCTTTCTTTCTTTCTCAATCTATACTTCAATAACTTTTCTTCAGTTAAGGTCTGTGGGTTGTAAGCCTTCAGAGTTTGTATGTATATTTATGCTGTGTAATAAACCTCCCTTATTTAGGTGCATGAAAGAATAATAGCCATTTTAACAAGTTAGCTGTCTCAGATGGGCTTAATGGGGAGGATTTGCGCACCACTTGGTGTCACCTGGAGAAACTTAATAGAGTGATGAAGGAATTATGTCTAAGATGGTTCAGCCATATGACTGACCAATCTATGCTTTCAGATAGGGGCTCAGGGCTGAAGTTCTTTATACTGGCCTTTTCATGACAACACAAAATAGCATCTGTTTCAAATGCAAACATCTCTATTATAAATGAGATGGTAAATGCCTTTTCCAGTCTGGCTCCATACCTCACATTAGCATCACCTATACTGTATTCTTCTCGTCACAGATGTCACAAAGCCTCGTCTAGTTTCAAGGGGACATGCCACAGAATCTACCTCTTAGTAGTTTCCAAACACCTGTAAGCTAACAAATTTTATTATAGTCACTTAAAATATGCAATATAAAGATTCATTCTCAGTTGCAGAAAATTCTGTCACTTTCTCTAGTCTGTATTTCTAGAGCTGCTATCGATCCGTGTACCTACATCTCACAACTTCTTTTGCATTTTGCATCTGTTTATTTGTGCTGAATTTTGAGCTGATTCTCAACTGTAAATGGGGCAGTGGATCACCAGTAGCTCTCATATGATATTGTTTAAATGATTCATTTGAAGCCCTTTTAATTTTATGCTTCATGCATTTCATGACAAAAAAGTCAAGGTAAAAGAAAAGACAAATGTAATCACAGGAAAAACAAAGGATAAGAGTAATGTAAAGACCTTTGTTTGAAATTATTTACTTACTTATTTGAGAGGGAGAGGAAGATGGGAGAAGTGAGAAACAGAGGAAGCACTCCCATATGCTGGTTCACTCCCCACAGTGGCCAGACTAGGAATTCAGTATGTGGCAGGAATTCAATTGCCTGAGTCATGGCCAGTTCCTCCAAGGGTTTGCAATAGGGGAAACTAGAATTAGGAGCCAGAGGTGAGTGTAGAAACCAGTTCTGATAGATGAGACGTGTAACTGTGAGGCAAAACACCAACCTCAGCAGCAATTTTAAAGTAGAACTGCACAGAATAAAACAAAGAAGCAAGCTAAGAAGGGTGATTTATTTGACTTATAATTGTGTAAGAAATGAATGTTAGTGTAATGAAAAATTAACCATATTAGCATATTAAAATTGCTTAGATGATCCCAGAGGAAATAATAATTAATATTTCAGACTTTATAGTACTATTTCTAAAATAATACAGAAACAATAATTTTACTACAGTGTAAAAGCAATGACTTTGTCACTGAATATTTCAGTAAAATAATAAAAACAAAGATGCTTTTATTTTACTTCTCAATTCTGATATTTTATCTTGTTACAGACCCTCTGTGTCAATTTATGAGTATGTTTGGTTATTTTCTGCTATTACAGATTATGTGGCAACTTTATCTTTAACACTTTCTGTTTAATTATAAACAAGAAAAATAATGGATCAAATTTATCATCCTTATCAGTTGCTGAGAACAGTCCCAGGAAATAAAATGCTACTCTTAGACTAAGCACTTACTTAATTTACATATGAATGCAAAAGGGATCTAAAAACCAATGGAAATTTCTTGGTAGGCTACCTATCCCCAACCAAAAAAATGCTAAAATATATATTCATTTGGCATGTTTAGTTTCCATAGCTATATTAGTGAGTTATAAAATAGACATTGGCTTTATGAATAATGTTTTTATTTTAACTGTATGATTATGTATTCTAATAGTATGGAATATGTTCACGAAAAAGAGATCAAGGAAGATAAGTATGGTCTTTTTATCCACATTCTAACTGGTATTCTAGAAGACTATCCCAATTAAAATTGAAGAAAAGTGGAGAACTTTTGTAAATTGTCTTTAGACTTTATTTAATTTTTTAATACTTTGATTTTATTTTTTATTTTTGATGCTGTTTACATAGTTGACCAGGGTGAGACCATTGTTTCTAAATCTTCCCTGCTCTTCCTCCTGTATCTGGGGAAAGGGGAGAATTTAGGGGAGATACTACACCCATCTCCCCACCACCGCATTAACCAGGAATGGGGAACGGCCACCTGATGTCATCCCAGGGTCTCCGACGTGGGGCCTGCTCTGAGGGTTCCCTCCACGTGATTTCATAGTTCTGTTGCTCATCCCACTGATCTTTTATTTTTTTTTTTAAAGATTTATTTATTTTATTGGAAAGGCAGATGTACAGAGAGGAGGAGAGACAGAGAGGAAGATCTTCCGTCTGATGATTCACTCCCCAAGTGGCCACAATGGCCGATGCTGTGCCAATCCGAAGCCAGGAGCCAGGAACTTCTTTCCAGGTCTCCCATGCTGGTGTAGGGTCCCAAGGCTTTGGGCCGTCCTCGATTGCTTTCCTCCTAGACTACAGCAAGGAGCTGGATGGGAAGTGGAGCTTCTGGGATTAGACCCAGCGTCCATTTGGGATCCCGGCACGTTCATGGTGAAGACCTTAACAATTATGCTGTCATGTTGGGCCTGATCCCACTGATCTAAGGATCAGGAAATCCTCCCAAAGTGCATCTGCTGACATAGTCCACCCCAGAGTCTCATCTGCTCACATATTTATTTGCTATCAACATTTGGCTAGGGTAGTTGATCAATTTGTTCGGTTCTCCTTCCTCTGCTATGGTACCAGATGTCATGCAGGCCCCAATGGACTGCCATATCCTCCATGTTCATCTGGACAAGCCGTATACTGCCTCATTTTAGCTACTTGACTCATGTACTCTACAGTCAGACCACAAGTCCTATGATTCTCCCCAGGGTTGTAGTTCTGAGTTCAGTGGTTTCGTTGGGGGAACTCTCAAAGAAACTTCATCTGAGTTGATCCCACTGACTGTTGTGTGTAATTGCCAGTATTGGGTCTGGTTCAGTCCATTACCCATGTTAGCTTACACACACTGGTGGTTATAATTGCTGGGTCAGTTTTATCTCTAACTCTGCCTTTTATGTAAACCAATGAATGTTGTGGCCCAACCCAACCATGCCCACTACACACTTGGCCCTCACATTCACCAGTGGGCCCTGCAGCCTAGTTGGGGTGAGCCCTAATAGCCCCTTTTGGGCCTGGTCCCAGTTCTGGTTCCTATGTTTGCCAGTATATACAGCAGACTGGTTCAATCTGTCCTGCATCCCATTCAGCTTTCATATATACCATCAGTTTTGTAACCCTCCGACACTCATGGGTACTGGGTTTGGGAATAGGCTGGGCTGGTGCAGGCTGCAATATCCACAGGTACACCCAAGAATACGATGTGGGGCAGGCCAGGCCACAACATCCACTAGCTCATACAAAGGTTGGGTTGGAGGGGAGAGACTAAGCCTTTAGCCTCACTTTTTCTAGGTTTAACCAGGTTCACCAAGTATCATATTTTCACTGTTTTTAAAGATCAAATAATATTCAAGTGTACTCATATAACACATTTTGTTTATCTATTGGTGAAAATTCATGCTGTCATGCTGTTTATAGCTCCTAACCATTGTGCATAATACCACTGTGAACATCAGTGTACAGTATCTGTTTGAGCTCCTGCTTTTTGTTTGCTCATATATGCAACTAAGAATGGAAATGTTGGATCATATGGTAATTCTGTTTAATTTTTTGAGGAATGATCATACTTTTTTCCACCATGGCCATACCATTTAATATTCTAAGTAGTAATACATAAGGGTTTCAATTCCTGAGTGTATTTGCCAATCCTTGTCAATTTCCATTTTTAAGTAATAGCCATTGAATTTATATGGAGTGATCTGTCACTGTGACCTTGATTTTAATGTCTTTGATGGTTATTGATGTTGACATTTTTATGTGCTTATTAACCATTTGTATATTGTTGGTGTAATGTTTAAGTCCCTTGTGTATTGTTGAACTGTTGTTTTTGTTGTTAATCATAGAATTTCTTCACATATTATGGATCTTAATCTCTTATCAAGTACATGATCTGCAAGTATTGTCTCCCATTATGAGGAATCTGTGTGTTTTTAATACAAGAAGCAGAGAGAAAGAGAGATAAGTAGAGGTCTCATCTGTTGCTTCATTTCCCAGATATCCACAAGAGCCAGAACTGGGCCAGGTCAAAGCCAAGAGCTAGACACTTAATCTAAGTCTCTTACATGAGTCATAGGACTTAAATACTTTAGCATTATCTACTGCCTTTCAAGAGCTGCAGTGGCAGGAATTTGGAATCAGGAGCTAGATCCTGGAACTGAATCCAGACATTCTGGTAAAGGATGCAGGCATGTTGATCATTAGGCCAAATGCCCGATCTTTATAATCAATACTGTCTAAATGTATTAGTTTTCATCCAGATGGTTAGTACCACAAAGTGAGAGCTAATATTAAACATAAAACATGTGATAAATTATGTTTGAAACTATCCCAGAATCTCTCCATAAGTAAATTATCCCATAGATTTAGAAAATGTACTTTTCGAAGTTGCCTAATTCCCTTAGGCTTTGTGAGGCTACATACACTGAAGCAATTCATTAAGATGACAATAATGCTTTGACCTGGACAAGTTCATAAAGTCTTTGGAAGTACCCACAATATTTTCATAGTGCTTAAGCAGTTAAATTCAGACTCAGCATATTTATTCTTTGCTTTTATATAGCCTTTTTAAAAATTCAACTAATTTATCATAACTTGAAAACAGTGAATCAGACATGCTGGGTTGCAAAAACAGGTAGCTTCCATTAGTAACAGTGGCACGTGCCTGTCAGGCCACCCGCTCAGCTGTCCTTCCTCATGCTGAGTTCTGTTTCAGGTGATTCCTAGACTTCCATCTCAGAAAGAAGTCCTCAGCATCTACAGCTTCAGTGTAGTCACCAGGAGAGCTAAAAAGCAGTTTCCATGCTCCATTTCCCTGAGATTTAGCATAAATCTGAGGAAGGTACAGTTTTCTTGGGATTCTTAATCTAATATTGTCCATGGAACACAGTTTAAGGCACACTGTTCAAGCCATGGCCTTTGATTTGCCCAGTAGACTGCTTCCAATGTATAGGATACTTCCCCCTGTATATCCTGACTGCAAAACATCAGAGAATTCAGTTGAAGAAAGAAAATATAGTTTTCAACAGCATGATAGACATGAATGGTGAGACATGAAACCAGTTACATTAAATGTGAAGCAAATTATGATCTGCTTGTGTTCTGTCAGGGTAAAGTCACTAATGGGTGAGATCTAACCTGAACATCTCTGATTGTGCCCACTTTGAACAGATTTTGGCTTTTTTTTTTTCATTTAATGCTTCTGGGCTTATGTAGAAATTGTAGGACATGCACTGTTCTCACCATCACATTCTTCCGCCCAATGTTCCTGTTTGATATCTCTGGCATACAAAGCATCCCTGATGTTGATGAATTTTGCAACAGAGAAGTTACTCTAATTTTTAAATTCTGGTGTGAAGGCTGGTAAAATCAGAATTTTAAGTGTTTCCTGTGTCACCTTATCCACAGGAAAGTGTAAATCAGAAATTGAAGTTTCAGAGGAAAGAAACTATTTCAGTGAATTCAATTAAACATGCAAATAGATTTTTTCAGTATTTTCCAAGTGCCACTTTTACCCTCATGCTAAAAGCTGAAAAGGATTAAGATATAATGCCATTTGTCTGTAGATTAATACTAATTTAGCAAATAGCAATTAACTTAAGAACATGGTATAGTGTGGGCCTAGTGCAGCAGACTAGGGGCTGAGATACTTGCCTTGTGCCGGGATCCCATGTGGATGCTGATTGGTGTCCTGGTGGTTCTGCTTCCCATCCAGCTTCCTGCTTGTGGCCTGAGAAAGCAGTGGAATAAGGCCCAAGGCCTTGGCACCCTGTACTCATGTGGGAGACCCCAAGGAGGTTCCTGGCTCCTGGCTTTGGATCAGCTCAGCTCTGGCTGTTGCAGCAACTTGAGTGTGCCAGTGGATGGAAGATCTTTAAGCAAATAGAGAGGTTTGCCTGTTATACAACAAAGAAGAGAAACTTTGAAGCCAGACAGATGCCAATTCACATCCTATTTTTTAAACTTACTGTGTGATTCTCAGAGAAGCTATTTCTGGGCTAATCCCCATTTATAAAATTTTTTATCCAAATATTTGAGTGACTGTCGCATGCCTTCTACTTAACCACTCTTCTGCAAACTGGTATTATTTTAGGTACTGGAATTAACGTGGCTAATGATATAGACACTCTTGGAATTACGTTCAATGGGGGATGAACAGTAGTAAGGAAACAAACAGATAAAGAACCCACAAACTGAGATAGTTGTTATGGAGGAAGAAATAAAACAGAAAACAATTGATAAGGTCTACTCTCATAGGGTGGCACTGAAAGTCTCTTTGGGCAAGTGATTTTTGAAAAGGGCACCCACTGAAGAGTTGGAGGAGGAGGCTTAGCAAGGACAAAGAAATGCGGCTGGAACAGAATTCCTGTCCCAAACTGAATGAAGCCCAATGGGAGGGCAGAGAGTGGCAAGTTTAGTGGCAGAGAAGCAGGTAAGATTAGTGAAGAGATCTGGAGCCAGATCACATGGATTCTGAAGGAGTACTGATCAGAAGTCTGAATTTTACTTTCAAAGCAATGGGTAGTTTTAAAGATTTGAGGCAGGGGCTAAAAACATGAACTTTTCTCTGTTTTCAGCATATTGTCATGAAAAATGATCTGTGGGAACACAAGTTCCTGTTAAGAGAACCTGGCAATAACCTACTTCAGATAACAAAGGCTTGAACCAGCTGGTGGAGGAGAGGATGCATTCCACATATACTTGGAAGGAGCCCAGCGAGGCTGTGGTTGAGCAGACAGGGTGGGCTTGCTCAGAGGAAGAGCACAGTCTAAGCCGATGCCTCGGTCTTTGGCTGGAGATCTGGAATACTTGGGGACAGCACCCAACCGGCTTTAGGAAGGTGGGGAGGAAAGACAGATTAGCGGGAGGTGGGACATAGGTTTATTTTGAATGAATTGTTGGAAATTCTTAAATATTCGAGTGGTGCTCTCCCCTAGGCTCTTAACTGCAGGAATGTGAAACTTGTGACACCAGCATACCATGTCAGAACGCTGTGTGAGTTCTGGCTGCTCCATCTACAGTCCATCTTCTTTAACTTACTCACACTGTTCACTGCATCATTCCTGCCTAGCCAGGGGATGATCCAGTGTTAATGCTGGAGGAGCTTTAGGTTTTTTTTTTAAGAAGATTTATTTTTATTTTTATTTGGCAGGCAGGTTTACAAAGAGGCAAAGAGGGAAAGTCCTTACATTTGTTGATTCACTCCCCAAATGGCCACAATGGCCAGCGCTGACCTGATCCAAAACCAGGAGCCAGGAACTTCATGTGGGTCTCCCATGTGCATTCCAGAGCCCAAGGGCTTGAGCCATGCTCTGCTGCTTTCCTAAACAGAGAGCTGGATTGGAAGTGAAGCAGTTGGGACATGAACTGGTGTCCATATGGGATGCCAATGCTATAGGCAGATGATTACCCTGATATGCCTTGGCTCCAGGAGGTAGAAATCTATTACCAGTCACTAGCAATGGCTAGAATCTCTGCATGGCCACAAATCTTACATGAAATTATTTGATTTTGCAAGAGACAAACAGGGTGAGTATGGATGAGCCAAAAAGGAGTAAGACTAAGAATCATGAAGAATGTGGAAACAACGGTCTTACCCACTTTCCTACAGCCTTTGACCCTTTGCATCCTAATCAACTATGTGAAGAGCATAAAAATAAAATAGTAAGAATTAGAAAAAAAGGGGAAAAAAAAACAGAGCATCTGGGACTCTAACTGTCCCTCAGATATGGCATTCCACCATCACAAATGGTCACCACAACGAAGGCCCCTCTCCACCACACACATCTTAGTTAAGTGATTTTTACTAAGCATATAGTTAAAAAATGTGTGTCTGTGGCCTCCTTTTCCTAGATTAAAAAAAAATCATGTAAGTGAAAGGAATGCATTTTTTAATACTTCCCAAATGGTGAAAGCTAAGGGATTTCCCTCACCAGCAGAGTGGACTCACTTGCTTTAATTATCAATCCTGTGAATATCTTTTCCCACAAGTCCATTGCTGTGAATCTAGGTAAAGCAGGTTTTACTAATTGCAAACACTCTGACCTATTCTGCCAGTAGTTAATCAAGGGCTAATCAGTTGTCCATGACCACATTAGATAGGGAATCTAAAGCAGCTTGTTGTTCGGGCCCGGTGCAGTAGCCTAGTGGCTGAAGTCCTCGCCTTGCGTGTGCCGGGATCCGATATGGGCATGGTTCTTATCCCGGTGGTCCCTCTTCCCATCCAGCTCCTTGCTTGTGGCCTTGGAAAGCAGTCGAGGATGGTCCAAAGCCTTGGAACCCTGCACGCATGTGGGAGACCCAGAAGAAGCTCCAGGCGCCTGGCTTCGGATTGGCGCAGTTCCGGCCATTGTGGTCACTTGGGGAGTGAATCAGCAGACAGAAGCTCTTCCTCTGTCTCTCTTCCTCTCTGTATATCTGCCTTTCCAATAAAAATGTCGTTTCATAATATAGCTGGTGATGATGGAAGCAATTTTTATCATTTATAGGAGCTTTTGCAAAAGCATTTCTGACTTTTGGGGGGTACATTCTGTGTTCAAAGCATTCTATTGTAAATTGTCAATCAGTAGGGTAGCTATGAAGAAAGAGGACAATAGTTTCACAATAAGGATGAATAATAGAGAAGATAAAAGATATCCTCAACAGACAACCCAGTCAAGAAGGAAATTGGAAAGCATTTAAAGATGCTGATTCATATCAATAGGTCATTCTCTGGGAATAGACATCTAAAATAATATTTCTATAGAAATTTCCTTTGTCAGCCCAGTGCGATAGCCCAATAGCTAAATCCTCACTTTGCAAGTGCCTGGATCCCATGTGGGCACCGGTTGTTGTCCTGGCTGCTCCACTTCCCATAGAGCTCCCTGCTTGTGGTCTGGGAAGACAGAAGAGGATGGCCCAAAGCCTTGGGACCCTACACCCCCATGGGAGACCCTGGCTTCGGATTGGCTCAGCTCCAGCTGAACCAGCAAATGGAAAATCTTTCTTTCTGTCTCACCTTCTCTCCATAAATATGATCTGCTTTTCCAATAAAAATACTTTTTTTAAAAAAGAAAGAATAAAGAAATTTCCTTCAGCCACACAAATATATTCTTGGTGAGAGCCATGGCATTTTAGAAAACTAGATGAAGGGTTTATCAACCAAAGGTAGTAGAACTATCCTTAACTACACTAACAAATGTGAGAGAATGTAGCTAAAGCAGTTTTTCAGCATCTACTGTATGTCCAGACCATGGCATGGATGCTGTTTGGCGAATTGTGTGGCATCCAATCTGAAGGTGTTTTGTTTGTTTGTTTTTTTGGGGGGGCCCATTTGGATAGTTGTGGAATGAAGGAATATCCTCAAAAGATTGTTGGAAATAAAACAAGATAATAAGTGTGACGCTCAGGGGGGTGGAGGGAGAGGGGTGCAGGTGTTCGGCACACTGATTCTAGCTGCCCATGCTGTTACTGCAGAATGGATCCATGTGTCAGGTCAATGGCAGATAAAGAAGACGAGAGGTGGGAATAAGGAAAAGGGGTATTTCTTCCCTCCTTTCTGCCTCAGCAGCATCTCCAGGAGCAGTTAAACCTTTTTTAGGACCTAATGTTCCCTCAGTTAGGCCAACCGTGATTCTGGTTTCTGCTGGTTAAGTCTGGCTCTGGTTCTAATAACCATGTCCTCTGTTTGATCTTTGAGCCTAGAGGTTCCAGAAGCTTTCTACTGAAACTTGGCTCCAGGTTGTCTCGTTTCATTTTCAGTTCTTCCATCACCTGTGTGGACAATTCCCTTTATCAACTTCCCTCTATGACAGATAAGTCCATATGTTTTCTGGTTGAATCTTGACCAAAATAAGGAGTAACTTTGGAAATGAAATTGTGAAAGTATAACGTGCAATACAAGCAACAAGCAGAGGGCCCATCACAGGTCACAGAGCTGACTGACTTTGAGAAACTCAGCTAAGAAACACTAAGGACATTTTTGCTGGTAGTGTCCACCGGAGCTGAGAAGGCGAGCTGTGGGTTGTATTTGGATAAGCAGAAGAATCATTCGAGAGTAAAAAGACCAAGGACTGGGTCACATGGCTTCTGAGAAGCTGAGAATGTACTCTCGATTCAGAAAGCTTTCGATTTTTCAATATCAATAATAAACATAAGGCTTATTATTCCCACTTTTGTATTTCATGAGATTCCTTATATCCTTTTCATAAATGCCACCTCATGGGAATCTGCATGTTTTTGAAAAAAAAATTAATTGATACAGTAATTATACATATTTTGGGGTGCAGTGTGGCATTACAATACTTCTATATGATGTATAACAATCAGATTAAGGTAGCTGATACGTTCATCACTTCAAACATTTATCATTTCTTTGTGTTACGAGCATTCAAAATCCTCTCTACTAGTCATTTAAAATATATGAATAATGGTAAATCGTGGTTACACTGCTGTGCTATGAAACATTAGAAGCTATTTCTCCTATTCAACTATACCCCTGTACCCATTAATCATTCTTTCCCAATGTTACTCCCAATGTTTCCCAATGTTACTAGGACACCATAGGTATCCCTACACACATATACACACACAGACCCCTTTCCGAGTTTCAGTTGCACTTAAAAATTCATAGCTTCGGCATTACAAATTATATGTAATTGTGTTTGGAGTAAATTACATGAGCAAAAGCTCATGGATGAGAGAAATACAACTCTTCATCCCTGCTTTTTTAACTAACTGTAGTTTATCAATGTGACTTACAGGTTTAAGCAAGCATATTGTAAGTTAAATATAGTTGGAACTTTATTCTGTGTAGTTGGTTAATAGCATTAGTGGTCCCTGAACCTACTTTAAAGTTAATTATAATATTTAAAAGCAATGCAGCAACGATCATTATATTATAATGTATTAGAAAGTAATTTTATAAGAAACATCTCTCCTCCATGCCCTAGGCTATGCCACCACTTGTCTGCAAAAACTGAGTCAAGAAGAAAACGCAGTAAATGAGGACTTTTTTGGACACTATCCTGCAATTTCTGAAGATAAACTTTTGGTACACAGAACATTTCTGGGTCATAATAACCAAACACAACATGTTCTTTGTGTTCCAGTTTGTCTTGCTGTTAGATATTATTAGTTCTCAATCCAGGAGAATCTCGGTGCTGCACGCCTGTGCTAAGTAACTAGGTACATTCTAAAACAGGCGGGATTCCATTTTGCTATTTCAGCGTGAAATATAGCAGAGAAGAAGCTTGGGTGAAAATGAGGAAGGAGCTGTCAGAAAAAAAAGTTGCAGTTTCAAAGTTCTAAAAATACATTGGTCAGCTTCACTATCCGGATTTGGAAGTTTTGGTTCTTTTAAAAAAAGAAACATTTTGGGACAAAAGTGGGTTTTAGCTGATTATACAAATTCATTTGTTGCCAAAGGACAATGTGTGCTCTGATGTACTTTTAAATCCCATGTAATCATATGTCTTTTAACATCTTCAACTATAAAATTTATGATGGCTTTAACCTTAGAGATTGTATAGCCCACATGTGAAACCACATGTTTCTCTCTGTTCCAGATACTAGGTGATAGCAATGAATCTTAATAATCATTCATACATTCTGCATATTTGGCTGTTTTTGTGAAATGGCTGAATATTCAAATCGAGACATAGAATGTTGTTATTATTATGTGGGAGGCGTGGCAGCATCCCAACTGGCTTATGAACCACTTGGCCAAATGTCTACCCTTGGAATGTTATCTTTTAAACATGTATGTTATCAGAAACATTCAGTACTTATTAGTTGGGACAAAATTCATCTCAGGCTTCCAAGACCTGTTTGTCTCTTAGGTTATCAAAAAGTTTAAGGAAAAATGAAATTAGTAATAATTGGTACAAATTATTTTTGAAATAGTTTTTAAAATTATATAATGTTTTTGAAGACTCCTTGTACTTCTCTAAAATGTCACTTTTAAAAGTGATTTCTTTGAAATTTGATTTTGAGAAATTAATTTATGAATAATTGTCGCTGTTCCACAGCAATGGACTTGGTGGACAGAGCCAATAATAACACGTGTGGACTCTGACTGAGTCTGGTCAAAACCCGAAGTTTATTAGTGGCATACACTGAGCATCATATGGGGTAAGGGAGGAAGTATTGAGCTCATCAACAAAACCCACCAACTTTTTCTATCATTTTGTTTGGAACTCCTTTTGTTTTGTATATTCTCCCAAGTGTTCTCATTCACATGCTGTCCACTCAACTGTTCTCATACAAATGATATCCAATCAGTTATGCCAAAGGTATCCATTTGGTTGTGATCATACAAATATTGTCTAATCAACTGTAATCCTGTGCTCGCTGACCTTCTAGGGTCACAATGTCCTCCTACAAATAATGTAGCTTTCTAAGGAATGTTTAAGTAATACAATAGGTGTTTATACATTTTATAGTTAAATATGTTTTAAAAAATAATTTTTGAAGATTGTGCTTCTTGGGTGCTGTCACCATAATGGGAACTGTACTAATATTCTTTGCTATGCATTCATTGTTGTTAGGATCGAGCATTCAAGTTCTGCCACTCTAGCAAGATTATTTTTCATTGCTTGGATTCCTTGAGCATTCTCTATTTTGAGATCTCTTTTTAAGTTTTTTTTATTGTTATTATTATTTTGCATGATATAGTTTTGTAGTATAGGGATTTCTCCCTTCACTTCCATTTCCTTCCTCCCTGTTCTTCCTCAGCCCAACCTTCCCTCCCTCCCCATATTATTACGATAATATAGTCCTTCATCAACAGTCACAAGTCCAACATTCTACTATTTAAGTGTATCATGACATTGTAGACATAGGCAATAGTAAAAAATCTGGTGTCATATTGTTAAAGTATATTTAGCAGTTTCATTGGAATTCCTCTTTTTATTTGGGAATAGAGATGCATGCTGCAACATAATCTTCACTTCCCATTATGGTACTGTTCATTATGCAGTTAATCTTTGAGAATGTATGTATATACATCTGTGTATATATATATACACACATATATACATGTATATATACATACACATACATGTTTGCCTGTATGTCTGTTTACATTGTATTTTGCACAAAAGTTGCAGAGAGACTATATCATATTGGTCCTTTTGGAATTGAGTTATTTCACTGAGCATAATGATCTCTAGTTGGGACCATTTTGTTGCAAATAGTAGAATTTAATTTTTTTAATGAAATTTATGAAATACTATGGCTGAATAGTATTTCGTGGAGTAGATGCACCAATTTCTTTATCCACTCCTCTTTTGACAGACATCTGGGTTGTTTCTGTTTATTTGTTATTGTAGATTGTGCTGCCAAAATCTAGGATTGCAGGTCACTTTCTCATATGCAGATTTCACTTCCTTTGGATATAATTTCAGAGTGGGATAGCTGGGTCACACAGCAGATCTGTTTTCCATTGTGCTAGCATTCTCCATACTGACTTCCACAGTGGCTGTATTAGCCTACGCTCCCACCAACAGCAGAGTAGGACACTTTTCTGCCCACCTACCCTCCAGCAGGTGTTGTTAGTAGATTTCCAAGTGTAGGCCAATTTGACTGGCATTAAGTGGAACCTCAGTATGGTTTTTATTTGTGGTTCCCTACCAGCTTGGGAGCTTGAGCATTTTTTCATGTTGGTTACTGGCTTGTCTTTCAGCTAGGAGTATGTGAGTCTCTTCAGCAGCTGCTGCAGAACTCTGGAGACTTGGTCAACTGTCCTTTATTTTTTTAGTTTGGCTGCCTGGCTTCTCTGGCCTGCCTTGACCCACAGAACCACTGAATTCCATGGTTCCTGCCAGACTCTGTACTGATTTCAAGGCCATGCCTCTTTAGATTGGCTGAAGCAAACCAACCAAGAGTTTACTTTTGCCTTGTTATTCTCTTCCACCCCATCCCTCGCTTGTTATAGTACATTATATATTCTGTTTGGGTCACACTCCAGTTCTTTGCATCATGGGTACCCATTGCTATCCTACAATACTGAGCATTTTGATTCCATGCTTTTTTGAAAACCAATTTGACTGCCATTCACTTTATGTCTTTTGAAGGTCAGACTTATCTTACAGATTTGAACATGAGTTCTTGACATCATTTCTGGCTTTGTTTCTTTCATAAACAGCACACTAGTGTGCTAGTTCTGGCTTCTCCTACCGCCTATGGAGGAGAAACTATCTTCCCATGGCAATCTGTTGAGTTCCTCCTTCCTAATTTGATCTCTACTACTCTTGAACTGGGAGTGTGGTACCTCAAGATTGCTTAGTGTTCATTGTACCTTCTGGCTTGCTGCTCTCCATCATTACCAACTGGCACTACCTCCTGTTCTAATTCCACTCCAGCCATTCGTTGGGCCCCTCAAGTTCCAAAAATAACAACAGGAACTGGATAGTTTGTCTTATTTTATTTTTCTACATGTCCAGTTGTGGAATTACAGCTTTCTCAAGATCTGGCTGCTTAATCCATCAGTGCTTAAAGTTTTAACATGATAAGCTATAACAAGCTATCCAAAGTGGAGATAATACAAACAACATTCATCAAAGTCTTTGGCAGGAAATACAAAGCCAAATGACATCTTCATGTAGATTTCTAAACTATGTTTTAAGAATTAACACTGTTTCAGGAAATCAGCCACAAAAGGCTAAATTAATTATTAACGTGTTTGGGAGTATTTGGCCTAGTGATTAAGATGTCAATTAAGATTTCCATGTTCCAAATCAGAGTATAGGGTTTGATTTCCATCTCCAACCTCTGATCTCATTTGGCTGATAATGCACACTTTCAGAGATTGTGGAGGGATAGCTCCACTAATTAGGTTGCTGTAGCCCCTGTGGGAGACCTGTTGTGTTCTTAAATCCAAGCCTGACCTAATCCAGGATTAAACCAGCTTTCTGTCTCTCATATCTATGTCTCTGTCTCTCTTCCTGTCAGTAAAAATAAATAAATAAATAAAATAAACTGAGAAAAATCAGTGTATTTTATCTTAACACCTTTCTTCACTATGAAATGAAAAAATTATCTGCTTCTGCAAGAAATTTTTTTCTGGAACTACTTTATGCTTCAACATTTAAAATACAAATGAAGACAAATTGTGGAGGGTGGGTCTCTCAAATTTTGTTTAATAAAAATTTCATCTGCAATTGATACCTTTGTGCCTGGCATGGTGACTATCTTGTTGTGGGATGCCTCCTTGGATCTGCTCTAAAAGCTCCTTGTGTCCGTTGCTAAGGACTATAGTTTGGGTTGGTGCAATGACTCAACTGGCTGATCCTCCACCTACAAGCACTGGCATCCCATATGGTTGCTCGTTCGTGTCCCGGCTGCTCTATTTTCCATCCAGTTCTCTGCTTATGTGAAAAGCAGTAGAGGCTAGCCCAAGTTCTTGGCACCCTGCACCCTTGTGAGGGACCTACAAGAAGCTCCTGGCTCCTAGTTTCAGCTTAGCTCAGCTCCTGCCATTGAGGCCATTGGAGGAATGACCCAATAGATGCGAGATCTTTCCTTCTCTTTGTAAATCTGCCTTTCCAATGAAAATAAATAAACCTTAAAAAGAAAAATAAAAAACCTAGTCATGATGTGCTTGGTGGGGAAGTGCTGCAACTTGAAGGCATTCTTGGAGTTGGTGAGACAGTGAAACCTAATACCTACGTGATTCAGACCACAATGTTATATGTCTAACTAGATGTGTTGGATCTGGTCATCTAGTGCTTGTTTTCTAATGCAGTACCTTGTCTTGAAGAGGCTGAAAAGCCACAAGTCTGATTTCTCAGACTCATTTGCAGGGATCTTGAAACTTATTAAGGATTGCTGGTAAGATGCATTTGTGTGAATATTGGAAACAAGACATAAAATGGAGGTTGCTTTATATTGTTATTGCTATTTTCTGCTGGCCAAAACAGCAACAGTTTTTTTTTTCTCCATCAATATTCCAGAATCTGTTTTCCAGTTTTGTGAGTATTAAACAGCAACTGTAGGTCAAACAGTGGCACCTGCACGTTCCAGTGTTATTTCACCTGCTTTTGTGTTGAAGGGTAGTGGCGGGAGTTTCCTGGGTCTTGTGTTCCTCATACCCCATGTGTATACCTTTGCCATGCCCTTGATTGAGAGAAATATGGCCAAAGTGTAAGATGGAAGTATTGGCATACCAACTTTGAGCCTAAAACTGGGGAGGCCTTGTGTTTCTGCTCACTCTTGTGACATCATCATGCAATAAATATACCTCAGTAAACCTGCTATATCCGGGAGGTGGCTGTGACACACATAGGGCAGAGCTACCTCGCACCTATTAGGATGGCTACTACAGAAAAAAAAAAACAAACTTCCAAAACCAAAAAATAGTAAGCAAACATTGGCAGGGACATAGAGAAATTGGAAACCTTGTGTGCTATTGTGGGAATGTAAAATGGTCCAGCTGCTGTGAAAAACAGTATGGCAGTTTCCCAAAAAATTAAAAATAGAAGTATCATATGATCCAGCAATTCCACTTCTGGGTTTATACCAAAAGAAATTGAAACAAGAGATTTAAAGAGACATTTGTACACCCAATGTTCATATTAGTGTTATCATGAGAACCAGAAGGTGGGCGAAATCCAAGTGTTTACCAACAGATGAATGGATAAACAAAGTATAGTATACACATACAACAGAATATTATTCAGCCCTAAGAAGGAGGGAAATGTTGACATGTTATAGTGTGCAAGAGTCTTGAGATCATTATGCTTCCTGAAATAAGAGAGTCACAAAAGAGCAAATTTTGTATGATTCCACTGAGGAGATACTTAGAATAATCAAATCATGAAGACAGAATGTAGGAGGGTGGTAGCCAGGGGCTGAGGGAAGGGAGGATTGGGAATTATTGTACAAAGGGTTTTAGTTCTCTGCACCACTGAAAGAACAAACAGTTCTGAGTCTAACCTTGAGAAACTCAGTCTAACTCGGGAGATGGTAGATTGTATTTGTTAAAAAAATTCCTAATAAAGCACTGCAGAAACGCAGAAAACAGCAAAACAGCAGTCTAAGGCATGAAGATGGAGGAAAGTGCCTGAAAAATGAAGATGAGATCTCCAAATGCAGTGAGATGACAAGGACGTTTCCAGAAGGAAGGAATGATACCAACTGGGAAGTTTTTTGTTTTTTTTTTCCTGTCTTGTTACAAAAATTGAGAAGAGATGAATGTGTAATCCAAACAAGTTTTACTAGGGGTGTATGCTCCAGCACAGGACAGCATGGTGGGAAGAATGTTCTACCACCTTGCTCAGTACAGTGAGCTGTGTTGGTGTCAAGAGGTGTGGCAGCTTCCCCACTGCACCTAGCGCTTTGATTTGGGTCTGGTTCAAGTTCTGGCTTATCCCACTTGGCACACAGCACTTTAGTTTGCCCACAGCTCAGTGCTCCACAAAAGTACAATTCCTTCTTCCACACAGGACACGCTCCAGATGGTGGTGTTGCTCACAACTGCCTCTCCAGGAAGGGCAGATGACCATCATGCAGGGATGTTCTGGGCGTTCGTGTGGGTTGGGGTGAGTCTCTAATGGGTAGCAGGGAGTCTTCCGTGGTTAGGGTGTGTGTGAATGCTCCTTGTTCTCCATTGGTGTGGAGCTGAATGGAGGTGGATGCCTGTCAGGCGAGAGGGAATGAATTTGTGAGCCCTGCTTCCTGCTTCTAGCCTGAGGACCATCATGTCTACCCTAGCTGTGATTCTTGGAAACTTTATTTTTAGGCCAGTAAATTTTGTGAAGTTGGTTGGGAATTTGAAAAGACTCCAAATGAGTTCCTTGGCAGCTGCTTGGGAGAGAAAATCCATTTGGAAAGTTAATATTTTGGAGAAAAAAATCTAACTCATTTTTGAGAAATTATCACTAATAAATAACTTCTTAACATCTGTTTCTTACAAATTGGAAACTTCAATGAATAAGCTACCTAATTTGAAAGTAATACCCATAGGAAGCATTAATAAGGGTCAAAGCACAAATAAAAAGATACTTGAGTATATTGCTTTTTAATTAGGGAGAGAGAATGCCTAGAGTTCAAATTTCAAAAGCAATTATCAAGCAAGTTCAGGCAATGTATGAATTCAGTCCTTGACTTTTCACCTAAAAAAAAAAACAAACATAATTTTCTTTGACTTCCTGGCCTTACCTTAAGCGTGCCTGTAATATGAGGATTTCTGCTGAGTTTGGGTTAGGAAATTGTATTAATTCTACAATGATTCATTGGAGAACTATTTCATATCTTTTTAATGGAAACATTTTTTAAATATAGGTTTGTGTTTTGCTGCATATGTTGTTGATGGGAGAAAAGTTTTTCACTCAAATATCTATATGTGGGAGATTAGATACAGTCAAGGAACATAGTAATGAGTGGGCAGTTCTTTGCAGTTACGCTGTTTGTTAGGAGTTATGTTAAATTCTGGGTTACTGTAGTTGGTGAGGTCTAGTAATGATTTGACCTTCCTTTGATGCCATTAGCCCTACTATTGTGTTACTCAGACATGATCAACACTCAAGTTCTTATCTCTTATAGAAAATAGCTGTTGTGACACAACAGGTGGACAGCTTCTTACCATGTCAGCATCGCATCTGGGCACCATGTAGCAGTTCTCGTTACTTCATTTCTGATGCAGTTCCCTAGGAAAGCAGCAGAAGTTGACCCAAGTCCTAGAGCCCACACACTCATTTGGGAAACCAGAATAGGACTCTTGGTTCCTGTCTTTGGCCTGGCCCCACCCTAGCCAGTAAGGCCATTTGGGGAGTGAACCAGCAGATGGAAGAGCTCTCTATCTTTCCCTGTCTGTCTCTGTTACTCTGCATTTTAAATAAATAAAAATATGTTTTTAAAAGACATTTATTTTTAATCTTGTTACATAGTTCAGAGGGATGCATGCCCTGGGTTTCCGATTAGGGTGGTAAAATTTAAGGTATAGAGGAAGGTGAGTGAAATGAATATTTCAATTTTTTTCCTTCTATGTTCACAGCAGGGGAATGGGAAGGGGCTACTCCTTGCTGTTAAATCACATCAGCACCCAGGGATGGGGGGATGGTCATTTAATGACACCTTAGATAACCCAAGCTGAAAAAGAATGTTCTGAGAGTGTTACTTGAGTGGTTTTGATAGTTTGGAGGCAGCATTGGCTTTTTTGCACCAGGGTTCAGAAAATCTTTCCAAGGTCTGGGCCCAGTGCGGTGGCCTAGCAGCTGAAGTCCTTGCCTTGAACACACTGGGATCTCACATGGGTGCCGGTTCCAATCCCAGAAGCTCCACTTCCCATTCAGCTCCCTGCTGTGGCCTGGGAAAGCAGTCGAGGATGGTCCAAAGCTTTGGGACCCTGCACCCGCGTGGGAGACCTGCAGGAAGATCCTGGCTTCTGGCTTCAGATTGGTGCACACCGGCTGTTGCAGTCACTTGGGGAGTGAATCATTGGATGGAAAATCTTCCTCCCGGTCTCTCTTCCTCTCTGTATATCTGACTTCGCAATAAAAATAAATAAATCTTAAAAAAAAAAAAAGAAAAAGAAAGAAAATCTTTCCAAGGTCTATTGGCTGACCACACCACCTTAGTGCATTAATAGGCCCATGTTGCAAAGCTTGACCAGTCGAGTGGTCCAACCTGTTTTGCTTTCCATCCTCTGATGAGTTACCTGACATATTCTATGGGCCTGGATGACCTGGCTGTCATGTCCCCTGTGTGCATCTGGGCATGCTGTTCACTGCATGAACATCAGCAACTGAAAAAGAAAATGGCTATTTAAACTACAACCGGTGATTAATGTATTGTGAAACTAATGAAGGTTTAGCTTTAGAATGCTTCAATTTCATATGTCCTTTTTACAAGTTACACATGTTGGAGGAGCTGTAAGCATTCTGGGATATTAATGAATTCTAGATTGGTAGTTGGTTTCCAAGGAAATCCTCCCATTTAGGAGTATTCCCTAAGCACCTCTTTCCATACCAATCTCATGCTCAAAATATGTTCTGTTTTCCATGAACTTTCTGGGAAAATGGTGCATTTGTCTTTATTAAGTGAAATAGAAGAATTAGGGCAAGGGTTATAAAAGTGCACTGTCAAGAAATCAAATATGTATATTTGCACAAATTTGCTAAAATATATATGGAGATACAATAAAAATTATTTCTTCCTTCTGTTTCCCTTTTGGGTAAGTTCCTTTGGAGAGAAGAATTTCCATTTAATCCATCTTTTTACTCTACTTTCCACCCCCATCTCTAGCATATAGTAATTGTGTTTGAATTTTTTTTTTTGAGTCAGTGACATGTTTAGCTAGTGTGTAAGCTGAATAAACACTCCAGGCTGATCTATAGCCATTGTTTGTTAAGCTTGTTAGATCTAAAATCATATATACATATTATTTTTTCTGAGGAGCCATGCATGTAATTGCACCAGGCATGTTACTGGTTGTTATTTAATGCTATCATAGAAATTGTTTTCACAACTGTTCTTGGAGACTAGACTCTTTTTGTATTTACTTAGAATCAAGTGTTGGTTTTTTTCATATCCTACTAGGTGAACTGGATTCTAGAAGCCATCTGGGGAGGATGTTGAGGATGTAAATGGTATTTCCTTTCCAGAATTGATATATACTAGTATTCGTAGAGATTCTTAAGATTTTATTTATACCTTAACAATAGACGTTTGTGAAAAAGCTAATTAATTCATTTTTACAAATGGGGTGATATGTATGTGTGTGTTAGCAACACACTTGACCAATAGTGTTAACCAGCCAAGAAAAAGTCATGACTCATCTTGAGTCGTGTTCATCCTTTTGATTGATGAGTGAGTTACATGGGTTAAGGCAATTGCATTCTCCAGAGTTAACAGGCATGGTATATTTACACTCACTCTGCCTTCTTTCAAAGTTGATTACATAATATTGCTTAGGACCAAAAGATACTTGGTCTTGAAATGCTCTATGCTTTCTGGTCTCCATAGCTTTGGTTATCATTCTTCTGGAGTGGCAACCACATACTATTCCCATACACCTGTTGAGGTCAAGCTCCTGTCATTAAGAAATCCATGGCAAATACACTCATTCTCTCTCATATAGTGTTGTTCGTTATAGTACCATTTACCTCAGGCAGATTTTGAGTGAAAAGTATGTAAGCCTATTTAGAGAAGAGTCAGGATCAGTGAGTAGGAAGCCATCCAGGTACAAGTAGAGAAGTAGGTGCTATTTTGAAATGACTAATCAATAATAGAATTTTTTTTACTTTTAAAATTATTATTATCATCATTTTATGATACAGTTCCATAGGCCTTGGTATTTCCCTTGCTTCCTCCCCAAGTACCCCCCACCACCCACTGACTTCCCCTGTATTATTACTGTAGTATAGTTCTTCATAGACAGTCATATGTCCATCATTGAGGCCATGGACAATGGCAAAGAGACCAGCATCCTATTGTCAAGATATAGTTAACAATTTCATTGGGAGTTCATCTTTGGTCTGAAAGTAGAGATGCATACTGCATTGTAACCTCATATCTGGATATGATAGTCTCTATTACACAGTTATTATGCATCCCTCCAAAAGAAAAGCAGTCTTAACACCTTTGCCACAATGTACAAAATGGCACCTGATGTGCCACTGCTAGAGTTCTTGATCTGCTGGTGGTCAGGCCTGGGGGCTACCCGAACCTATCTTGAGTGCCACCTGTAGGATGCCATGTTGTTGCAGTTCACTGAGCCAGAAATGAATTCACTCCCAGCTTAATGCGTGCTCAGTCCTGTCCCATAGCCTTTGTTTTTCTAGACAAAATGGTGCCTGATTCAGCTCTAGGGGATGGACTGGGCTGTGAGATCCACCTTGTTCCTGCACCACTCATCTGGGACCTGCTGCTCTGTCTCTGCTACTGGTCAAATCAAACAGACCAGCAGGACAGGTAGTTCTTTGTGTTCATCTCCTGAGTGCAGGCTGAATGTCTCTTCCCACCTTGTTGCTGGTGTAGTTCTGGCTGCCACTGCAATTCAGATCACCACTCGTTGAAAGCCACTGGATTATCTGTCACTGCAACACCATGCCGTTGTGTCTGCTGCTTTCCTGTGTCTGTCAGTCTCCAGGTGCTCCTCTGCTGTCGTTCTGTCCTCTCTTATTTCCTGGAATGTGCTCTGTCTGCTTCACAATGGCTAATGTTTCTCTGTCTGTTTAAACATGTTCTTACCCTACTCTGCCATCATGATTCTCGATAATAAGAATTTTAATGGTATTGCATTGGAACTATATGTTCAGAATTAATCCTCTCTTCTTCATTCACTATTATTTTTCAAGTTCTGATATTTTTTACTTTGTAGGTAATTATTAATAGAGATGTGAGCTATAAATTGTGGTTTCTTAAATGTTAAACTTGAAAATTGTTACAGGCTTATGCATTTATAGTCAAGACAGTATTAGATCAAATTAAATGAGTTGAAATATTTTTAAGCAACTTTGAATTGCCTGCCAGCCTGACTCCAGACTTCTTCAGGTTACAGTAGTCATACTAATAATTATTAGCTACATCAACCAACTAATACCAGGAATTTTAGTGGGTACTTGCCTTATACCGTTAACTATGCTAGTTGATGCACACTGTACAATGCTAAGTGCTGCTATCTTTAATGATATGAGAACCTAGAAAAGGAGTTAATGGAAATATATATATTGTGTTAAAGATTTTAAGTCATCACTTACGATAGTAAAAATAAATAGGAGTTATAGCATAAGTCTAGTCTCATGAGAAACTTTCTTTTGGCATTATCACAAAGGTTCTGAAATATCTAACTCCTGTATCTTCTTAAAATTTATTCCTATATAAAGGTAATCACCTTTTGGGATCAGAAGTTTTCAAAAATATTTCCACTGTCTCTTTAAAAATATATAATGAATTGAAATGATTATTAAATGCCTTGATTCATTTCTTCAGTGAATCAGTAAAATAATTTAAGCCATTCTCCTCCCTTACCCTGACACTTTTATAGTGACCCATCTACATTTTATTTTCTCTTGGAGTCTCTCACTGTAAAATAATTGTAGTATTTTTTCACTCATATAGAAGATAAGCTGTAGTTATTGATCATTATTAAGTATACAAAACTATGACATCTTTAATTAATACAAATTTCATCTTTATATTATTCAGAGGAAGGATGGGCAAATTAACCTTCTAAAAGACCTGCCTTTGAAGAAGAAAAATTAGGATAGTAGGAATATTCAAGAAATATGACCAATTTTCAAGAGAGAAGACGTAACCTGATTTGAAGTTACTGGAAAGTTCTACTTAGATATACTATACAAACTTCATAGAAAATGTGCAATTAATATGCTGTTACATCCATAGAGGATTATGCTGTATTCTTTCCTTCAAGTTATGGAGCCTAAATTCATTGTCTTTGCATGTGTGCCAAACTTCTTTATTTATTCCCAATAAATAGAAAAAAACACACAGCTCAGTAGACCAAGTTATAGAAGGTACCACAACTTCCTCTCCATTCTGTCTCTTGACTGCTTGCTGGAGTTAGGGGTGAGGGACAGGGTATGGAGAGGCCAGCTGCTTTGTTCTTAGACGATTCAGGCAACTGTGTTGAGAGATCCACATCTAGCCCCAGGTAAACCTTCAGGTAACTGTAGTACCACACAACAAACTCCCAAACTTGAATCACCAAAGCAATCTACTTCCAAATTCTTAATCACAGGACCTGTTGGATAATAAATATTTGTGTGCTAAGTATTAAGTATACAAAACTATGACATCTTTAGTTAATACAAATTTCATCTTTATATTATTCAGAGGAAGGATAGGCAAATTAACCTTCTAGAAGACCTGCCTTTGAAGAAGAAAAAATTAGGATAGTAGGAATTTTGGCTGACAATTTGTTACACATAGCAGCTAATACAAATTCCTATACCAGGACTCATTATCATGAAACAGAAATATTTTCAGGTACTTGAATTTAAAAGAGACACCATATAAAGGGTTGGAAGAATTAGATAAATGATATTTGGCCATATTTACAGGATAATGCTATGAGTGCATGCAGTGGAAGCTGTTGCTTCTGCCTAATTTTTTGGAAAAGTGAAATGTTGGAAAGCTCTTTTGTAACTTGTGACTGATAAATTCTGCTAGATGAGTCAGAAAGCCTCTGCCACTAGTACCACTGCTAAAACTCCCACAAAATTCCTGCCTGATATAGAAGTGTTGCTGTAGAATAAAGCAAATATATGGGGTTTTGAATCAACAAAGGCATCAGAAAAAATGCTTCTGCTTCCGAGTCATGTGCAAATATATCTGTTTGGCAAAAAACAAGTCAATTCAAAACAAACAAAACCACAACAAGAGACCTGTCTTTGAGGACCCTAGCTGAGAAGCTTGAGAAATGTTGTTTGTAACGTCCATAGCCTTAGCAGTATAGGACACATCTGGTTGGGTGCTTTGTGTCTATTTCTGTAAGTGTTCTTGAGCTTTGCTTTTCAACCCAGGTAATTTTCTTAGACACAATTTGATTCTTTTAGGTCTTACTTTTAAGATTTACTAGACTACTTTTATACTAAGGCTGGCTATTTCACTCTAATGAGGCAAAAGCTTTTCAACTACTCTACCCAGTGCCCTATAGATTATGATGCTTTTCCCATGTGATCGATGGACACAAATACAAACTCTGTGTATTTGTCAGGCATTGCTCCCTCTAATTCTGCCACTTGGAAATTTCCCCTGCCTGGGGGAGTGTTTTCCTTACACAAATAGAGTGATCATTTCTCTGCTAAATACATAGGGAAGCCTTGCTGACTCCCTGGAAATTTTGCCTTTGTGCAGATCTGTCCTCTCTGGAACAGTTATTTGCAAATTCTGTCACTTGAGTCTCCCTGGACTCTTAGTTTCATTTCATTAGCTCTGGTGGGGGGGGTCCACCTGGCTGCACCTGGGCTTACTTTCCCTGCCCGGCAGCCTGGAAACTCTCTCAAGTCAGTAAGCTAGAGCAATCAAAAGGTTTAGTTCATTTGTTTGTTGTTTCTCTGGGTCACTACTTTTCATTGTCTGATGTCTAGTGTCTGTAAAACTTTTTTTCAAATACAGTACTGCTCTGTGTCCTTTATGGTTGTTACACATGGGAAAATCAATCTGGTCTCTATTATTCTATGTTGCCCTTTTATTGGATTTTTGATGAGAGTTGTATCACATGCTTTGGGAAAGCATTTCAGCCAAATATAATACTATTTTCCAGGTGATGCTATAACACCAATAGCCATTTTTCCTGTTTCTTGGTGGTGGGATATATGGTAATACCAATGAGCACCAATCAATTCATCACATTCTTTATTTTTTTCTGTAGATTTAGCTTCTTGATCAGTAGTTGAGTAAATAAAGCATTTAGTAAGTTTATGCATGAGATTACTGGCAGAAGTATGACACATAGGAAAGAAATCTATATTCAGAATGCATCTCTATTCTGTTGGAACAATTTATATCTGTGATGGGAAATTTTCTGTGGCGGCAATTGGCCATCAGATACTAGCTTACACTATAACATTACAAACTCACTGCTGGTTTCTGCTATTGCTAGATTAAGTACTCAACAATGGAGATAGATCAGTCTTTTTTTCAATGTAAGATTTTTTTGAGAGGTGGAATTACAGAGAGGGTGAGGGAGAAACAGAGAGAGAGAGAGAGAGAGAGAGGTTTTCTCTCCACTGGTTCACTACCAAAATGGCTGCAATGGCAAGAACTGGACCAAGCTGAAGTCAGGAATCAGGAGATTTTTCCAGGTGACCCACATGGGTATAAGAGACCAAGCACTTGGGCCATCTTCAGCTGCTTTCCTGGAGCATTAGCAGGGAGCTGGATTTGGAAATGGAACATGCAGGACTCAAATCAGTGCTCAAATAGGATTGTACCATTACAGGCAGAGACTTAACCCAGAGGCTTAATGTCAACCCAGACAATTCAGTCCTAATGAAGGAACATCCATTCCACCCCCATGCACTATGGAATCCTGTTCCTGTAGCCATTGAGAAGTACTGAGATGACTGAAGATAATGCCAGGCAGATATTCCTAGAACAGTTTTTACAGATCACCAGATTTTTGAGAGCCTTAACTGTAGTGGTTGACTTTTGGTTAGCATTCACTCCAGACAGTATATATATATATATATATTTATGTATATATGTGTGTATATATATATACATACCATTTAGGCAGTCTTGCAAGAATAACATGCCTTTGTAGTACATTGCATCACTGCTGACTTGAACACTGGGGCCGGATTATTCTGATGCCTTGCGTCCTCATTGGTGTGGATGTTGATGCTGATACTGCTTAGGTCTCAGCAGGCTGTAGACTGGAACATTTGTGTGTGGCTTTTCCATGTGGCTGTTTGGCTTCCTTTCAGCATAGTTACTGGCTTCCAGATGTGAGCATCCCAGGAGGACCAGAAGAAAGGTGCATTGTTTTTTGTGATTTAGCCTTCAAAGTCACATGATAGTACTTCTGCCAGGGCCTGCCCAGTCTTCTCAATGGAGGAGTGTTGTTGTCACACTGTACAGAGCATACAGCTATGGTGGTATGGGCATCTTTGGAAAATATAGTCAGCTCTGCTATCACACAGCTCTTCCGCAGCCTCAATCCTCCATTCTTGTTTCATTCAAGGACATCTGGCTGTATTGGTAGCCCTTGTGCATGAATTGATGTTAATGTCATTGGAGCATTTCTATTTCCAAGCCAAAAGGATAAGCACATGTAATACATTACATTCTGCTCAGTTAAAGAACTCATCTGCCTTATTGTCCATCATTGTCCACATAAATAGAACTATAATGCCAGTCCACTTATAAAAAGTGCCAACATATTATGCAGACTGATCTGAAAAGTTGTCACAAATTGTGTTATTGCCCAAGAAATTATCATAGGGGATTATTTGTGAGATGAGGAGGTTGTGGTATTTTATCAGGAATGAAAATATTAAGAACATAAGCCATGTGTTTATTACAAATATTGTATATTTGGAATCTTTCTAGAGTCTAATCTTTTTCTGTATGGCTGAGAAGTAGCTCCTCATGACTTTAAGGTTTACTGGATCAGCCCATGATAGGAAGTTCACTTGAAATCTGCTGGTTAGGGGCTGGTGTTATGGCACAGTGAGTTGAGCCATACCCATGACTCTGGCATCCCACATGGGTGCTTGTTCTAGCCCTGACTCCATCATTTCCAGTCCAGGTCCCTGCTAATCAGCCTAGGAAAGCAGCAGAATAAGACTCAAGTAATTGGTTCTCCACTGCCCTTTTTTCCTTTTTTTAAGATTTATTAATTTTTAAAATTGGAAAGGCAAATATACAAAGAGGAGGAGAGACAGAGAGAAAGATCTTCAGTCCACTGATTCACTCCCCAAGTAGCTGCAATGGCTGGAGATAAGTCAATCCAAAGCCAGCAGCCACAAGCTTCTTCTGGGTCTTTCATACAGGCGCAGGGTCCCAAGGCTTTGGGTCATCCCCTACTGCTTTCCCAGGCCACAAGCAGGGAGCTGGATGGGAAGTGGGGCAGCTGGGATTAGAACCAGCGCCCATATGGGATCCTGGCACATGCAAGGTGAAGACTTTAGCCACTAGGCTAACACGCAGGGCCCAGGTCTCCCCTACCTTTTAGGGAGGCCTATATGTAGCTCCTGACTACTGCATGTGGTTAGGTAGTGGACCAGTACATAGAAAATTCATTCTTTTTCTGTAATTATGCCTTTCAAACAAGTACGTCTTTAAAAAGGAAAGAAAGCTGATGGTTAGCCATTATTATAGTAGGCTAAATAATGGCCTCCAATATGTTAGTGCCTTAATCCCCAGAACCTGTGGGTGCTACACTATAAGGTGAACATGACTTTGTACATGGATCTTGAGATGAGAAGATTACTGCAGACTGTTCAGAGGGACCCAATAGAATCACAATATTCTAAGAAGAACCCTAGGAGGATGAGAGTGGGAAGGGAAAAATGATGTGAAAGTGAAAACAGCGATTCACATGATGTGTTTTGAAGACAGAAGAAGAGCTACAGCCAATGGAGCTGAAGAAAAGCCAGAGAATGAATCTCCCTTCAAGCTCCCAGAAGGTTCCAGTGCTGCCAACACCTTACTTTAGCTCAGGAAAACTATTTCTTGTGCTAGGATCCAGTAGTAAGCCAAAAGTTGATTCTCAAAAGTAGTTATATTTTTGGGGCAAGCACGGCTTTCTTATGAAATTCTAGGAGGCTGGGCAGTGATTCCTTGAATGTCGTTTTTCAGAGCAGCCTTTTGCAAACTTGGTTTGGCATGCTAAGTCATCAGAGACATTTGTAAAGCCGAGACCAGCTGGAGAGCTTCTCCATTTCTTGGCTCCATCTAAAACAGGCTGCCTTGAGGGTCAGTGAGTAAATGGACAGGAACTACATACGTAATGTGGTGTGTTCTCTCTAAATCCCAAGAGATCCATTAAACATGGTGCTCTTTTCATATTGGGAGAGGATACAAAGTACTGTACCTTTTAGAGGAGATTGTGTTAGTGCCTAGACTTCTAGATAACTCACTCAAGTAGCAGACCCGTGGCTGTATCTGGCTCTAGCTGTGTACAAAGGAATTGCAGTCTTGTTAACCATTTGTGACATTTTCTTTCAAGCCCTTTTCTTTTCTCTCGTGTCTATACAGATATTCTGACTTTTAAATTCTCGCCCAGCTGCTCTTTATCTCTTTTTCCTCATAATAAAATATACAGTGATGGGTTAATTGATTCTGACATCTACACTCTCAACTCCCACCCACAGAGTCCCCTGTGAATTGAATGAAAGAGAGAGATTCTGGAGTGGGAACACACAAAATATCGATAATAGGTATCTTTTTTGAAGCTTAGTTAAGCCAGATGCAAAAAGAATTTGTTATTTAACATGATGAATATGACTTGTGTTTTTTTGCCTGTAGTTTGGGGAATTTGCAGGTGGGGTCTGTCTGACTACTAGACTCTTCTATTTCTGAGCCAGATGTGATCACAAAAACAAGAGGCACACATTAGCTGTGTGTATATTTGCATGAATAAATCCTCTCTTATTAAAGCCCAAGGATGGGAATACTCAAAGCAGGACCCTCTTTCATTTAAGAGGAACGACTAAGACATCCTTACTGTTGAATGTATAGGTTTTTAAAAAATTGTTTTATTTGTTTGAAAAGCAAAGAGAGAGAGAGAGAGAGAGAGAGAGAGAGATATCTTTCATCCACAAGTTAAGTCCCTAGATAGCTCTGTAGGTAGGCCAGGCTGAAGCAAGGAACCAGAAACTTCATCCAGATTTCTCACATGGAGCAAGAGTCCAAGCACTTAGGCTGACGTCCTCTGCTTTCCCAGGCACATTAGCAGGGAGTTGGATTGCAGTGGTGCATCTGGAACTTGAATAGGTACCCATATGAGATGCGAGCATTGCAGGCAGTGGCTTAAGCCACTATGTCTCAATTCCCGCACCTAATGCATAATTTCTAGGGAAACTAAATATTTCCAGGTATTTATTATTTGTTACCAAACCTGGGTACTTACAGTTCTATCCATGTATGAATACAGGTTCTTCTGTAAGTTTAGTTCTTCGAAAAAACAAATGAAAATTGGGAAAAAAAATCAATAGTCTGTCTTGTAGAAAATATACTGAGATTAGATAAAATTGAAGCGTGTGTTTGTAAATTCTCCTTTACTTAAAAGAAAAAGCTAAGGCTCAATGGAGACTCTTAGAAATGAGGGTATTAAAAGATCTATGGAAAATTTTTCATTTTGTAGGTAACAAAGTTCTAAGGACCTCATGGAACTGGGCCTGGAATTTCAAATAGTTTTTTTTTTGTTTGTTTTATTTTGTTTTGCTTTTTTGTATCACCAGAGAAAGAATTATTGAAAAACAAAAACAAAAACAAAACACTGTTAATAATGGTATCTTTAAGCAAAAGCATAATCTATATAATGAGGTATGAACCAACTTTAAAAAAAATTAAAAGCTAATGGGCCCAGTGTGATGGCTTAGTGGCTAAAGCCTTGCCTTGCACATGTTGGGATCCCATATGGGTTCTAATTTGTGTTCCAGCTGCTCCACTTCCCATCCAGTTTCTTTCTTGTGACCTGAGAAGGTAACAGAGGATGGCCCAAAGCCTTTAGACCCTAATCCTGTGTGGGATACCCAGAAGAAGCTCCTGGATCCTGGCTTCAGTTTGGCGTAGCTCCAAATGTTCTGGTCACTTGGGGAGTGAACCAGCTGATGGAAGATCTTTCTCTCTGTCTCTCCTTCTCTCCATAAATCTAACTTTCCAATAAAAAAATGCATCTTTAAAAAATAAAAAGTGAAGTATACTGAGGTATGCAACAACATGGATCAACTTTGAAAACGTTATGTTGAGTGAAGGAATCTAAACATAAAACACAACATGTTTTACTACTTCATTTGTGAGATGTATTCAGAGTAGACAAACCCCATAAAGACAGAAAATAGATTGAGTTTGGCAAGGCTGGAGAAAGGGAAAGAAGAATAATTATTAATGAGAATGAGGTTTCTTTTTGAAAATATTCCAGAATTAGTGCTGATGGTTACACACCTCTGAGTATACTAAAGCCCATTGAATTTATGCTGGAAATAGGTGAATTTTATGCTATGTGGAATATTTCAGCAGAACTGTTATGTAAAGAAATCAAAGCAAGAAATCAAAGGAAATTTTCCTAATGAATCACTTCTCAAACTTTTAATAAGATGTAGCACTTTTCTAAGCTTTTGAAAAACAGACACAGGTAGTAATACCAGCAATGGTTTCTTACCATGTTCATTTAATTAATATGATGAATAATCTAATAAAATGAAAGATGTTTCCAACAAAACCAGGGATTTGTACTTAATTGATTCAGTTTTCAAGAGAGATAAAAAGAGAATTAGGGCCAAACAATTGACCCTGTTTAATTAAACTGAATTATAAAGGCCTCACCAAATATTAGGAGTAGTGACCCTAAAGGTAGCTAGCATTCTTTCTAACCATTTTAACCACAGTTTCCAATGAGTTAGTTAAATAATTTGAGAGTCAGGGAGACAGAGGGCTCCCATATACTGATTCATTTCTCAAATGCCAGCGACAGCTGGGACTGGGCTGGCTGAAACCAGGAATCATGGACTCATCCTAGTCTTTCCTACATGTGTGTATAGCAGGAACCCAGTCACCTGAGCTACCACGTGACCTCACTGAGTCTGCATTAGCAGGAGGGTAGATTCAGGAGCCAGAGGTAGACACTGAGCACCAGTACTTTAGCAAAGGATGTGTATCTTCATCACTCAACTAAACATCCTTTCTTTATCCTTTGTAAGAAAAATTCGGTACAATGGATACCTGCTGCTACCTTCTAGAATATTACTAGCATTGCTCTTGGCAATTAGGGAAAGTTTTCATTTTATGTATGCATGTGTGTATGAGTGTGTATTTATACAAACACACAAACACACATATATGAACAATTAAACCTCTTAATAAACAAGCAGGCCTTTGTTATAGATACCCAGTCCTCATTAAGCATCATGCTTATAAATACTTAAGTAGGACAGAACACAAAAGAAAATCAAGCCATGTAACAAGTTGGGCAGATACTGCAGCATCTATCTTATATCAATTTTCTTCTCTCTTGCCACTGGAGCTATATTATTGGTGAGGTGTTGCAGGCTGGTATTTGTACCTGTAAAATCCATGTGTTGAAGTCCTAATTTGGGGTTTGTTTGTTTTTTAAAGATTTATTTATTTTTATTGGAAAGAGATTCACAGAGAGAAAGAGAGACAGAAAGATCTTCAGTTCACTGATTCACTCCCCAAGTCGCTGCAATGGCCGGGGCTGAGCCAATCTGAAACCAGGAGTCTGGAGTCCCTTCCATGTCTTCCATGTGGGTGCAGGATCCCACGGCTTTGGGCTATCCTCTACTGCTTTCCCAGGCCATAAGGAGGAAGCTGGATGGGAAATGGAGATTCTGGGACACAAACTGGTGCCTGTATGGGATCCCAGAATGTGCAAAACAAGGATTTAGCCACTAGACTATCTCACCAGGCACCTAATTTGGGTTCTTAAAAGATTAAGGGAACCATCATAATGGCTCTACTGGTCAATCCTCTGCCTGCAAGGCATCCCATATGGGTACCTGTTCATGTCCCTGATGCTCTGCTTCCCATCCAGCTCCCTGCACATGGCCTGGGAAAGCATTGGAGAATGGCCAGAGTCTTGGGATTCAGTACTTCCACGGGAGACCTGGTGGTGGTTCCTGGATCCTGGCTTTGGATTGGATCAACAGTGGCTGCTTTGGCCATTTTGGGGTGAACCAGCAGGTGGAAGATCTTTCTATGTCTCTCCTTCCCTCTGTAAGCCTTCATTTGCAATAAAAATAAATACAGCTTTATAAAAATATTAATTAAGGTTAAACAAGCTTAGGGTGAACCCTAATCCAATATGACTGGTGTTCTTTTAAGAAGAAAAAAAAAATAGGTGACAGTCACAAACAGAAGGACATTTGAAGACCAAAGACAATGTGCTCTTCCATGAGTCATGGAGAGAGACTATAGGAGAATCTAACCCCTCCTACACTATGATCTTGAACTTCTAGCCTCCAAATTATGAGAAAATAAATTTCCGTTTAAAGGATCCATTCTGCGGTGCTTTGTTATGGCAGTCCTAGCAAGCCAATGCAAAGAATATACAAAAAAAGAAAAAGTTGTTTTTGTTTTTGTTTTCAGTTTCTGTATAACAAGTACAGCCACTTCACAACATTCAGGACAAGGAGGTATAAACGTAGAAGCTCTTCTGGGCTGTTTAATCACATGCTCTAAAAGAAGCCAGAGTTAGCTGCCACGTGCTTTTTTTGTCTTTGCTCTTTCCTTTCTTTTTGGTTGGAATAAGAATATGCAGTGACTACCGCAGCTTGAGACCAAGATGCAGCATCCCCTGACGGTCAAGTGTATCCAGTGACATGGTAGGGTCTTTATACCAACTCTAGAATGCTTTAATATTGGGAAAGAAAAACCTATAGTTTCTTTGAGCATTATTTTTTTCTTCTTTCAGATTTCTACTAAATAGAAAGCAGTTTCTAAAGATACCCTAGATATTTAGTGATTTTTTGAAACTTCCTGAAAATGAGAACTGTGCTATATTGGGATGAGTTGGAAAATCTAATTGGAAGCCACATGGAACAGAAAATTCCTTTGCTTTCAACCATCTGCTTGGTGAGACAGTTACTGTTTTCTCATTTGTGAGCAAATTTCAAATTAGTTTAATATTTAAATTAGATAAATAAAGACTTTTAAAATAAATGCGGGTAATGATATTTACACATACGCATATTTCAAAGAAGTCATAATTTGGTCATCCACGCACTTATATATAAAGAAGTCCTTCACTATGAATCACTGAGGTAGGGTTCAGAGTTGAATCACGGAATTTATTCCCTTGTAACTTATCATGTGCAGGCCATGCTGATGCCTGGTCTCTGTGTCTGTGACCTATCTGTAGGTCTACATACTGTTACCATTTCGCAAAGAGATGGGAGATAAGAACTTGTTCTTAAATGTAAACCAACTATATCATTAAGCATAGTTTACATGGGGCGGAGAGCTGGGTGCAAGACTTCTCAATGGAGGAAGAAATATGTTGTTTTATCTTCTGGGGCAACTGCTTTATCTTGTTGCAAATTGGTACTTGGTGTATCGCTAAGAGGGACAACTTCAATCAACCAGTGGTTGTGAAAGACCTGATTGAGCATGTTTGCCCTCTGCAACTCATCAGCCTATAAGTCTAATTGAAATCATATTTATGTGAGGCCCAGACTGTGATGACGTTGAGTCTCAGCTCTCTGACCAATAACCTATCTATGTTCTGAGAGACTCCAAAAAATTGTCTCATGGTGTTTTTTCAGTAGAAAGTCACTCAGCTTCTTTCATTCTGATCTGCTAGTCAATTGTTCCAGCGCAGCCTCTGCTGCTACTATTCCCTGTGATGAAAGTGAAGTGCTTTATTATTTAGGATACATTTGGCTGCCAGTAACAGAAGATCTACCCAGTAGTATATTCAACAGTGAATACTTTGTTGTATTATGTAATCGAAAACTGAGAGAAAAGCATTTCTAAGTGGGTAACTATTGCAGTAGTTGTATCTGCAAATAATTTCTTTACATCCTGAGTGCATCCATTTTTGTGAATTCATTTCACGGAGTTTGCTGTAGTGGGTGACCACAAAGTCTTTGCCACTCTTACCATCAAAAGATAACATCATGAGCCTGGCGTGGTAGCCTAGTGGCTGAAGCCCTCACCTTGCATGTGCTAGGATCCCATATGCGCACCAGTTCATCTCCAGTTACTACACTTTCCGTCCAGCTCCCTCCTTGTGACCTGGGAAAGCAGTGAAGGATGACCCAAGGTCTTGGGACTCTGTACCTGCATAGGAGACCCAGAAGAAGCTCCTGACTCCTGACTTTGGATCAGCTCAGCTCTGGCTGTTATAGCTACTTGGGCGGGGAGTGAACCAGTGGATAGAAGATTTTCTCTGTCTCTCCTTCTCTTTGTAAATTTGGCTTTCCAATAAAAATAAGTAAGTCTTTTTAAAAATTAAAAATAAGGCCATGCGCTCTTTCTCTTACATCTGGGATTCCTCTGTGGCTTATTTTGGCAAATAAAATGTGGTAAGAATGGAGGGAAATTATAATGCAGAGCTGGGCCCTCAGATTTCTGCAATTTCTCATTTTGTCCTCATGGAACCCTATAGACAGGCTGCAAGGAAGCCCAGATTGCTAGGTTCAGAAAGCTGCCTGGAGAACTGAAGCCCCTGACCCTCAGCCACACCTGACTTCCTGATCAAAATCCTCCCCTCTCCACCGTCCCATCATCTGCCTGCCATCTGGTCAACATCTTTCTATATCTACCAGCTGTCCCAGCACACTGGTTAACACCACAGAGCAACAAAACCATATAGGCAATCTACAAAATCATGAGAAATAACAAATCATTGTTTTAAGCCAGTATGTGGTCTGCTATG
The DNA here is from genome assembly GCF_017591425.1 of Ochotona curzoniae. NCBI lineage: Eukaryota > Metazoa > Chordata > Mammalia > Lagomorpha > Ochotonidae > Ochotona > Ochotona curzoniae. Next base: position 16,565,990 of record NW_024465582.1, on the reverse strand, counting down.
TAGCAACAGATAACCAAAACACTTGGGAATAGATAATTGCCTAGTCTTTCAAAGTAAGTGGCAATTTACTGAAGTCAAACACAAAAATCTCAATTATGGTGTAATTTGTTTTATTGAGTTATGCCTTCACAAAAGTATGTCAGATGACAACTAAAAGGAAAAAAAAAAGTGTGTGTGTCAGCTTAGTTCAACAGGAGTTTCCTGTTTCTGAGATGAGAAGTGTATGTGTGTGCCACATCGCTCTATTCCCTCCAGAATCACCTTGCATTTCATAGTTCCCAAAGCTATTCCCTTCACTATTACGTGAAGCTGAATCTAACAGTCCTAGAACTTCGGCATGTAATTAAGGGGTACCCAAGCTTTTGTTGTGAAAAAAAAAAAAAAACACATGAGACCAAACCTAAGACTTCTGATCCTCAGCCTCACTCCACTGCAGCACTGTTTGAGAGAGCTGTGCTGCTTTCTGATTAGGCTGGATATTCCAGAGACTACAGTAGGCTTTTCAACACTGTTTGGGCCTCAGTATTAGTAATAGATCTCTTAATCTGCTACTCAGTCTCTACGTGTGCTTTTAATTTTTTTTTTAAACTATTTTTATTGCAAAAGCAGAAGGAGAGACAGAGAGGAAGATCTTCTATCTGCTGGCTCACTCTCCAAGTAGTTGCAATGGCCAGAGCTGAGCCAATCTGAAGCCAGGACCCAGGAGCTAGGAGCTTCTTTCGGTTCTCCCAGACGGGTTCAGGGTCCCAAGGCTTTGGGGCATCCTAGACTGCTTTCCCAGGCCACACGCAGGGAGCTGGATGGGAAGTGAAGCAGCTGGGACAGGAATAGTGCTCCTATGGGATCTCAGTGATTGAAGGAGGAGGATGAGCTAATTGAGCTACTGTGGCCAGGCCTTCTTTTGATCATCATCTGGCTGCTTTAGCTTCTAAAGCAACAAATTCTGAAGCTGAATGAATATTAAGTCCCAAGTTCTGTCACATCTGTATTCCTTCCCATCATTACATCAATGAAAGAAAAAGGGGCTATAACTTAAACTTTCTCCAAGTGGTATAAAATGCTGTAATCATCAGGAAGTTTCAGTACATAATCTGTACATAATCTGCACATGATCTGGATATGATCCTCCCAGTGCACAGTTACTATTATTTTGTTCATTTGGACTAGTTCTTAAGCATCTATGTCTTTGCATTAGAAGAGAAACAATGAGATAAGGTTGATTAACACATGCTTGTTGTTTGAGAAATTTGGCAAAATTCATTGAGACATTATTTTTTTTAAGAGTTTATTTATTTGAGTGGGAGAGAGAGAGAGAGAGAAAAGGAACTTTCATCCATCTTCTGGCTCATTTCTTTCATTTCTTCAGACATCCACAACCATTGTGGTTGTGCCAGGCTGACTCTAGGAGCTGAAAACTCAATCCAGGTCTCCCATATGGGTGAAAGAGACGCAGATACTTGAACCATCACCTGATGTCCCCTAGGGTACAAACTAGTGGGAAGATGGAAACTGGGATGGATCCAGAACTTGAGCTCAGGCTGCCTGGCATAAGATGTGGACGTCCCAATCCATGTCTTAATTGGTAAACTCAATGCCTCCTCAAGGTGTACATTTCTTGTCTTTTGAAGAAAGGTGATTTCTGGCTTTGACTGGCTGAGTTTATTCTCAGTGGAAAACTTGGAGATTTCATGTGATAGCAAATGGATTGTTCATTAAAGCATTTGAAAAAAGAGTGAGAGTAAGGTGCGAGTGGTGGAATCAGATAATGGGATAGGATATATGGGTCCTGAAACAAGGCTTGTAAAATCTTCATTCATTCAAGACCAAATGTGTATTTACTGAAAACAACACATGGAGAAGATGGGGAGCTAGAACTCATTTTGTTAAGCTAAGGCTTGGGAAGCATTATAATTGGAGATCCACCTGGTGTGTTCAAAGCAGATTACACAGGCCTGTGAAACAGCAACTCATTTGTCTTCTCTGGAGATTAGTCCATACCTAGGAACATAGCTTGGTTGGCTTAGTAGTACCCAATCAAACCACAATTTTGTCTCACTCACAAGCTAATTCAGTCTCTCTCTCTCCTTTCCGCTTTCTCTCCCTCTCCCACTTCTGTTAAACACACATGTGTACACACACACACACACACACACACACACACACAGTTTTAGTGAATATTTGGTAGGTAGAATAATGATAGCAATGGTACCACTGGATAATGGTGCCTTTATTCAATAATTCACCATTGGTTGAATCTATGGACACAGAACACCACCAAATGTGATACATTTTAACCTTGGGCCATAACGGCAGGAGCTGAGCCAATCCGAATGCAGGATCCAGGAACTTCTTCCAGGTCTCCCACACTAGTGCAGGGTCCCAAGGCTTTGGACTGACCTCAACTGCTTTCCCAGGCCACCAGCAGGGAGCTGGAGGGGAAGCAGGACCACCGGGGTTAGAACCAGCGCCCATTTGGGATCCCGGTGTGTGCAAGGCGAGGACTTTAACCACTATGCTACCGTGCCGGGCCCTCTTCCTTGTTTTTAACTTGAGATATTCTGCTGTTTTCTAAGCATCTACTTTCCTAATTCAGTCTGATGTTGTTAATACTTACTTGATTCCCAGTTCTTTCTTCTATGAACATCAAGGTCAATCCATTCTAAGTTTTTTTTTTTCCACTTAGTTTTTAACCATTTCTTTAAATTGTGTATTTTTAATTTGTCTTTCAGATAGTACATTTGAAATCTATTCTTTTCCCTTTCCAATCACAGAGCATTTTCTTGGATTCAGTGAAATCATTGTAATTTTATACCATCTCTGATAACTCTCTTACAGGAAGAGCAAGTAGTTAGATATCAGCCACAGCTGAAAGCTGCCACGAAGCCTTGTCTCCATCAGTTAAATAACCAGACTGCGGCACACTTCAGGGGGTTCTTCCAGCCCTGGAAATGACTGAGTGGTATTGCTGCAGAGTTGACAGCTGCTCAATGACTTACACAGCTCGAAAGAAGGAGCGAATTGGCACTAGTGGCCAATTTGATCACAAGATAAACATGGTGTGTGGTGAGGGGCTGGAACCCAAGAATGATTCTGGAGGTTTAAAATCACCCACATCGTTACTGTACACACCACTCGTCTCACCGACTGTTTAAACAATTGTTACCTCCTTTTGGAGGCTTTTTATCCAGTCTGACAGTCTACCAGAATCTTCTCCCTTTTTCCATCACCTTTTTCTTTTCCTTAGGGATTTCTCCCTTCTTTGCTGTGACAAAATAAAACCTGGTTCTCTCCTAAGGGTACCAAGTGGTCCGCTGCCAAAAATTTGTCATAAACGTAAATTCCCAGGCTCTACCTTATGTCTGTGGAGTTGGGAAGTTGTGGTTAGGGTTCAGCCATCTTTTTTTTCCTGATACACAGTATAGTTTGACAACTATTGCCCTAGAGGAAATGGAAACAGCTCAGAAATATTTGTCAGAGTGGGAGGCAGCTGTTTAGTCTAGTGGTTAAGATGCCTCTTTGGGCTCTCAAATTCTATAGTCAGCTGGCTGGGTTTCAGTCTTGGCTCTATTTGCAATTCCAGCTTCCTGTTAATGTGTACCTGGGAGACAGCAGGTTGATAGCTCATGCAGTTGAGTTCCTGCCACCCACCTGGGAGATGTGGATTGAGCTCTAGGCTCCTGGACCTAGCCTGGCTTAGGTCTAGCTGTGGTGTGTGTTTGGGAAACAAACCAGTAGACAGAATTTCTTGTTCTTTCTCTCTACCCTTGCTTCCTCTTTTCTATGTCTTTCAAATAAATAAAATAAACAGACATTTAAAAAGGCCTGCTGAGGCCGAGGTGATGGCTCAGTTAGCTAATCCTCTGCCTCATAGTGTTGGTATCCCATATGGGCAGCAGTTTGTGTCCTGGCTGCTCCACTTCCCATCCAGCTCCCTGTTGTGGCCTGAGAAAGCAATGGAGGATAGCCCAAGGCCTTGGAACCTGGCATCTGTATGGGAGACCCTAAGGGGTTAGCTCCAGCCATTGTGACCGTTTGGGGAGTGAACCAGCAAATAGATCTTTATCTAGGTCTCCCATTCTCTCTGTAAATTAGCCTTTCCAATAAAATAAAATCTTTTTTTAAATGCCTAGGATTATACACTAATTCACAGAGTACAAAATTGTAGCCTTATTCCTTGATAGGGTACCACTCTGTGATGCTATTCAGGTCCCTAAGTTCCTCATAGGGTCAAGCTGGAACTGAACCAACCTCAGGTCTTGACCAAACTTCTCTCCTGGACTATGTTGCTCCCTCATTCTCTTAAGGGTTTAATTATGTTTCCCAAAAGACATGTTGAAGTCTTTTTCTGCTTTGCCTGAGTGTAATCTTGTATGAAAATAAGGTTCTTATAAATTGATAATTAGGATGAAGTCATCCTGGTATAAGGTATGATATGATCGGTGTCCTTACAAGGTAAAGATGCAGCGGTCTCAGGAAGGGTGCCATGTGAAGATGGAGGCAGAGACTCGAGGGACACATCCACAGTTCGTGGACCTGCAGGGTTACTGGGGATCACCAGCAGCAAGGAGGGACTAATCCCAGGACACCTCCGTCTTAGATTTGCTGCCTCCTGTGCTGTGTGAGTCAGTGTGGTTTTCCTTTTTTTTTTTTTTCTTGAGGTATTTTGTTGCAGCGACTCTGGGATAAAACAGATGGGTATTCACCTGCTCAGGTTCCCTTCCTGCTCCTCTGGCCCAAGAATGAATTGCCTCAGACTCTGCTACTAGGGAACCCAATAGGGGACAGTGAGACTTTCCTTTCCTACTCACTGGAATTTCTACTCTGATAGACACGTTGGGACTTTGAGTCTCAGCCACTTTGCTTTGAAAGCCTGTTGCCAATGTAGCAAATTTGCAAGATCAGCTGACTGCAATTATGCAAATACTTAGTCCTCTGCTGACCATGTGAAAAATCAAAATGGAGTTCTTGGCTCTTGGCTTCTGTCTGGCCCAGCTCTGGCTGTAGATATCATTTAGGGAGTGAACCAATGGATAGAAGTTCTCTCTTTATCATTCTACCTTTCAAATAAGACAAATAGATCTTTTTTTTAAAAAATCTGACATTCTTATGGCAGCACATATCAAAATGCATGACAGCTGGCTCAAAGTTGTTTTCAGGTGGTGCTAGCATTACACAGGTGAATACCTGGTTCCCTTCATAACCTCACCAGCTTCAGGTGGGTCCTACACACTGCTCTGAGCACTTTCTCCCAGCTCTCCGACCTGCTCAGTCTCTCACTCCCTACAATGAATCAGGCTTCTACTCTCTTCACATCTCCAGCTTCTTCCTTACATTTACTACCTGGTGCCTGGTGCCCGTACAGCGCTGTGCTCGAGATTCGAAGACCAATGAGACCATTCTCACAACCCACGACAGGAAGACTGGCCCACAAACAGGTAATTATAGTCCAAGTTGACAAGGGCAATGGCAGAGCTCTGTACAATGGGCATTATTAGAATGTAGAATGGGGAAACCAACCCCATGGTATTGTTGGGAGAGAATTAGGCAAACTTCTCGAAGGGCAGTGACTTCTGAGTTGTTTTTGGAGGTAAATGGCATTGAGCCAGGTTGTATAGATTCTCAAGCTGAGAGAATTTTGGGTTCACAGGATTGTATTGACCCCTACACCACTCCACATCTTGTGGTAGAGTTGGAATGGCTCCTGGCATTCAGTGATTTCCACTTGGTGGATGGGTCTACAACTTCAGGTGAGTGACTTCTGTCTTTCTGCTGCATTTGGAAATGCAATCTCATGGCACAGTGTGTGTGCGCTTGAGAACCCTGCCTCATCTCATGGATCACTTCTCTGCCTGGATTCTGTCTGATGTCAGATACGAGCGGACAGTCCCTCATTCTCTGTCCATACACACACTGCTCCTTTGCAACCCTGGAGTTCCTTATGGACTCTACCAAAGGCCTCAATTCTGGGTTTTTACTCATCTGGAAGTGTGGAGCAGTTCATGCCCTAGGAGATGAAATTCAGATCAACTGCATATAGAAGCCAATGGGTAAATGCTTACCTTTCCGTCATGATGAGATGCAGCTGATAGTCCTTAAGGGCTAAGTCCTATAGCCTGAGCACTCAATAGGCATCAGCAGTGGTCAGTTCCAAGCGCATCCTGCGTTGGCTTTCCTGATTTTCGTGTCTTGCTCTCCTTTCTCTTTTGCTTGTGCTCCCTGGAATTGCACGTCTGAGTAAAATAGCATCACATAACTAAATATCTGGAACCCATGGAAGGTATTAAGGAGAAATAGAAAGAGTGTTGATGAGTTTTGGTGAGCCCATTCTTTTGGATTTACTCCAATGTAAACCTTCAAGTGATTTTCTATCATAGCTCATGTTTTGTTCTTCTAACTGGTGCTTTCCTCAGATGAAGCATTTAGTAAGATATAACTAAGGAAAATAAACATCTGACCAGAATTACTATAATGTTCTTATAATGAAAGGACAGCTTTTAAAAATAGTGTGCATTAAAATCTAAGTTTCCTAAAACAGCTTTTCCAAGATAACAAAACATCATTTGCAAAGTAGTGACTGAAGCTACCCTGACAGGACTGAGCTCTTTTCTGTTTAATGTTGAATAATTCTATACACTTCAAGGCTGAATTTTCTTCACTTAGCTTAATTGTCATTTAGATGAATGGAAAATAGCATGTTACTAATTTCAATTTATTTTGCTTTGATATAGTTGAAATGCATGCAGTGGAGAACAAAAGGAGGTTATATGATCTGAGAACTTTTTTCTTTTATTATTCATATTTTTGCTATAATTGCTAACATTTAGCAAATCGACCAACCAAATTACAAAGAAAATCCACAGTTGACATTTTTCTCATAAAAGGAAAATATGAAACTCAGTATAATTACAGGGCATAAGAATTATAAATTTGTATGGTCAATTTTTGCCTTTTTTGTGAAGAAATATCATATGATGTCAACCTTTATAAATAGGTTTGATTCTCTTATGCAAAATTATTAAATCTGATTGCCCAGTTTTGAATTATTCTCTTTCACAACAAATCAGATCGTATTATTCTCAATGAGTAGGTTTTTCAAAAGTCTCCAAGGAATCTGGTAGTTTTCAAGTGCAGTGACATCTTTCTGTTAAAAATGGTCCTTAAGGTTGGCTGAGGGGGATAGTGGTATGCAGATTGGCTATTAATGAAACAAAATAAATTCAGAATTGTTTGTGGGAGGAACGGAATTTGTGAAGCCCATTACTTTTAAGATACAAATGCTTGGCACCTTCTTTCCTTAGCAGAGGGAACTATTTCAGGTGTTAGGTGTTGTCTGGCTTCAATTCTGTATCTAAAACCATGGTTGAGTCAGGTCTTAGCCAGAGATAAAATAGGTAACTATCTCTGAGGTGAAGGGTGTACATATGTGTGTATGAACTTCAGTGTTTTCTTCAGGCATTTTTAAGAAATTAAGAGGGAGTTGGTGTGGTGGGAGAAGGGAGAGAACTCCCATCTGCAGACCCAATCTGCAAATCGCTCGCTTTAGCCAGGGCTCTGAAACTATTGCAGGTGGTCTACACAAATGCCCCATAGTAACTTCCTGAGAGCCAAGCCCAGTGCAGTCCTCGCCTATGGATGGGAGGGACTAGCCTACTTGAGTCTTGCCTTAGAATGAAGCTGGGGTCGGCAGCTGCAGCCAGGCCTCGAACTCAGGCACTCAGACATGGAATGTGAGCACCCTGTCCAGAGTCCTACCTGTCTTCACATGGGCAGAAGAGAAGCAATTTTACCGCTCCCTGGGTTTTTGAGTGGCATTAGAAGGAAGCGATTCTAAAAAGTAGTAGTAAAATAGGGTAGTCAACATGAGGATTATGTTAGTGGTCTCTACTCTGTACATATTTATTCATTCAGTGCCTTGCCTTTCTTTAAAATGGGGATAATGATATTGGACTATTTTACAAGGTTGATGAAAAGAACATCTAATTACTGCTGGTAAAACACTTTGAAAATATTGAGTGCTGTCTCCAAAAATGCTAAATAATAACTTCCTGATGCTGTTGAAAGAATTAATTAGGGGATATTTGCTTGGAACCTTGATCTTCTAACGAAAAGTGATTCTCCTGTTGCTATTTTTGTTTTAGCTATTATTTTGTGCTATAAATCTACTGGTTAATGAGAATCATGTTTGGCTATTTTTTACATAGAATGTTAATAATTTTTCTTCACAATATGTGATTCTTATGAGCTTGTAAAGTATTTCACCCAATGACATCTAACAAAGTTGACTTCTGCGTATTTCATGCTGTCCGCCTCAACTTTCTGGATGTTCTCGCTTAAGCCGTTCTTTCACAGTCAGCTTAAGATATTATCCTTAGTGATGGATTAAGAATTTTCTAGCTTCTTGTATTCCTTTGTATTCCTTCCACTGTTTTTTGGGGTACCAGTTACAAGAACTTGGATTAAGAAATGGTTAAAAAAATTAATTTCTGCTTTAGAAAAAACTAGTGAGAATTATGACTTGCTTCTAAAAGAAAATTGTCATTTTCATTTTCCATACTTTGTGGATGTGCAGGTTTCCTCTCCCAGGTTATTTTCTTTGTAGCAAAGGGGACTGCCTGTGGAGCATTCTTATCCCAAAGGGGCTTTGGTGGAATTTTATTTTCATTTCTTTAGAATAGACATAATTGCTGTAAATCATTTTGTCCTTTCCAGAATACACTCTAAGTAGAAATTGGGTCAGCAGAAACCGAGTTGATTCTAGGAGCTAAAGAATTCATTCATTTAAGGATGTTAGGAGACAGAATGTATGGGAAGCTGCAGATAGAAGCATGGCTGAATAACGCCCATGTCATGCTGCAGTGTGTCTCCTGTAGGCACCGATGTGGCAGCCTGCACTGCCTATATACCCGACACTGGTACAGTGCAGGGACTGCCAGCACAGCTGTGGTCACTACTGCCCCTGAAAATCAGGTGGTACTGCCATCAGCACCAACAGCCATCTTCACATCAGTGCAGGCAGGCTCTCCTTCTTTAACATATGGAGGGGATGCATCTGTTGAAGGAAGCCAGCTGAAGCTCCTGTGCCCAGCGCAGGGAGGCTGAGAAACCTGGAGTTCAACATTTTCTGCTGTCTAATGGGAATTGGACTGTGTGTCAGAAACAGGGAGGGATGTTGGTCAAGAGTTGCAGAATGTAGGGGCTGGATGGCCAAAAAGAATGATGAATGTCCCTCCAGGCAATGAAAGAATGCCAAAAAAATGTGCAGTTGATCCCTTGAACTTCCTCCTGGAATGAATATATAGAAGTTGGCAGTGTTAAAGATTTATCTTCTGTGCTGTTTAAACTTGGAAAAGTTAAATTTCACTTGGAAAACAATTCCATTACCAATCTTAATGCTCTTTAATGAATGCCCTTATGGATTTTTTTTTCCTCCTATACATTTTCTACAAGACATTTCCTTTGAATATAGTAGATCTTCCTGGGGGCAGACATGTGGCACAGCAGCTAAGATGCTGCTCGGAACATCCATATTTCATAGTGGAGTCCCTGGGTTTAAGTCCTGGCTCAGTGCCTAACTGCAGCTTCTGTAATGCAGACTCTGAGAGGTGGCGATGGTTTGGGTAACTGGGTCCCTGAGACCCACATGAAAGGTCCAGATTGAGTTCCCAGCTCTCAGCTTCCGCTGCAGTGGACCAGCAGATGGGAGTCTCTCTTCCATGTGTGTCTCCATCTTACTGTCTCTGCCTTTCAAATAAGTTAATAAACCTTCTTCATTCATTGCACATCTAGCAAATGATGAACAGAAAAGCCAGTACGCAAAAACAGTAGATGCCGTTTTTACTATCCACCATCTTTTTATCTTTCAATCCTTTATCTTGTATCAGCCATAAGTAACAATTGGTACTGATGATATGCTGGAATTTTAACCAGCTCCACATTAGCTGATTGTATCACTGTGGCTTTAACTCCCATTGGCTTTTTGTCCAAATCTAATTATTGATTTCCTGGGTCTCATCATCCCTGATGAGGAAAGCTTTTCCCCCTCTGCTTCTTCTGGGTACAGTGGCAGTACCAAAAACCATGAGACTATTCCAATGACTTTTGCAAACCAATAATGCTGTTTGTAAAGTTTACCAGGACCCTGAGGCAATCTCTTCAAATTTCAGTTTCTAGAGTTCTCATTCACAGCAGATTTTTTAGTTCTTTCAATTTCAGTGTTTCTCAGTGTTTTAAAATAGCTGTATTGGGAGTCCTATTACTCATGAATAGAGATACATACTGTATAGTACCATTATTTTCCAGTATGCTAATCTCCCTTATACAGTTCATGTATGTGTATACATATACATAAATACATGTATACATATTATACTTTGTGTATTATGTCAGAGAGAACATATGTTTGTCCTTTACACTAAACAAGACAAAGCTTTATTGGAAAAAGTCATGAGACTGCTAAAAAAAAGTGAATTTTTCTAGAATATTGGTGTGCAGAGGCTAGGAGGGTGAGGGGAGAAGAGAGTGGGGGGAGGTGGTGGGCCAAAGAAACACGATTACAGTTGGGAGAGGAAGAATACATCTCAAGAGATTACTGTAGAGCAAGGTGCCTATCAGTAACTATGACAAGTACTGTATTCTTGCAAAACCTCAAGAAAATGGAGGTTTACACATTCTCACCACACCAGAAATAACTATGCAGTGTAACTTACTAAATCAAACACTTTCATGAGGTATATGTACTTGGAAAAGTCCTGTGATACTTAATAAAAACATATCTGTTTTTAAAAATTAAAAAGGGATTATTCTGTTCCAGTGAAGATATTTGCTACTGAGCTCTCTAAGAAAATCTGGGAAATTATTTTGGGTTTGTTTTTATTTAACGTTGAGGGGAAATGGAAGCTTCCAGTTGCTTCCTGATCATTTTCCCTTGCATTTTCGATTTATCTTTACTTGAATGAGATAATATATCCAGGTAGGCTCTACTGAACTCTCTGCATGAAATAACTTGTACAAAGGAAAAGTCTAATTTGGTTGGGGTGTACATATTGAGGATCATTTGTTTCTGATTGCTGCCTTCACTTCATTGGACTGTTGGTGCAATTTCACTTACCACGATAGAGGAATCTCCCTTGGTAAGGGGACAGAAATGCTACAGAACTCTCAACTAGTGATTACATCCATTTATTTCCTTTCTCTTTCCATGATTGTCTGCTAGTATAGATTTGGAAGGAGGAGAGAAAGCATGGAGCGTGGGGTGTTGTAATCGCACAACTATTTCAGCCACCTCTCCACAGACACCAAGTGGTGTTTTCACTTGCATTCAGCTCTCTTTAGAAGGTGTGGTGCTTCTCCTTGGTGTGAGTCCCTGGCCACCAAATCCTCTGCTCTAGGAAAAGTCCCACTCAATACCATGGGACACAAGTGTTTTGATTTGCATCCGTGAGGGTAGACCCTGAGAACAAAGCATTTATCTAAAAGGTGATCCCAGGAGTCACAGCAAGGTAATGAGGTAAAGTGGGCATGGGGAGGGAGGAGAGTCAGTAAAGGATGCAGGTTACTAAATGGACCATTGTGACCCAGTGCTGAGAGCCCACTGGAAGGCTACAGAACACTGGGGCTGGCCTTTGAGATACTGGCAGTTGAGATGCCCACACCCCCTATTAGAGGGTCTGGGTTTAAGTTCTGGCTCTACTCCCAAGTCCAGCTCCTTGTGCGTGAGCAAGCTGGAAGGCCATAGATACGACTCAAGTAGCTGGGTTCATCCCTCCCATGTGGGAAATCTGGATTGGCCCAGCCTGGGATATTTTGCAGGGATCTAGTGGGTAAACATGCAGATGGAAGATTGCTCATCTCCTTGCTTTTCAAATGAGAAGACTTTTGAGGGTCCTTCAGAATTTTCTTATGGCCACATCACAAGTAGGGAGACTAGTAGACAATTTGCCTATTGATTCCCATCCCTCATTGGCCTAGGGTCGTGGGCATGGCTGCTTCCATTTCTGGCCTGCCCCTCCTTTGGAGGCCCTTTGGTAGAAATTGTCTTTACCTAACTGGGCACGAGCGAGTACAGCAATAAGCTCTGAGGCTTCTGGTGATTTCTGGGGTATGCTGGGAGCCATGGCATGGATCCGATTGCATGTTCTCCAGAAGGACAAAAATCAGAATATCAGGGTCCCCTGTCACATGGTGGTTTTTAGCACCAGCCCATTGATAATTTTAAGATTTTTTTTTTGATTGGAGAGTCATATTTGCAAAGAGAAGGAGAGACAGAGAAAGATCTTCCATCCACTGGTTCATCCCCTCAAGTGGTCACAATGGCCAGAACTGAGCCAATCCATAGCCAGGAGCTGCTTCCAAGTCTCCAGGTGGGTGCAGGGTCCCAAAGCTTTGGGCCGTCCTCTACTGCTTTCCCAGGACACCAGCAGGGAGCTGATATGGGAAGTGGAGCACCTGGGACATGAATCAGAGCCCATATGGGATCCTGGTGCATGCAAAGCAAGGATTTTGTCAGTAGGCTGTCATGCTGTGCTGACTCAGGAGTCAACCTCTCTGGGTTTGAATCCTGCTTTGTGTCTATTGGTCCTTTATGATCAACAGAAACGTTAAATCTTTGTAAGCCTCAGTTTTTCTTCTGTGAAATGGGAATATTTAATAGCACTTCCCTTTAGGGAATAGTGTAAGGATTAGTCAGTGTGAAAGATAGGCTAGTATTGGCAGGTCTCTGCTCTCAAAACAGGACCTTGGACGCTGCATCCTCCGGTGATGCCCATGTGCTCACACATCAGGAGAGCAGAAGAGGAGAACTGACTTTGGGGAGCCATTTCAGTGGTGGTCTTTTTACCACATATGCGTTTGGGGATTGAATGGCAGGTTCAGCCAATTGCTTGACCCGGCCTTACTTTCCTGTAACTCTTCCTTCTCCTTTCTGTTTCATTTCCACTGTGTCCACCCCATCTTTGCATGAAGAGGAGTGTTAAGAAGTAAACTGCTGAAACAGCAAATATTTTGGAGGTGACTTAACAAACTGAAGCATTTAAAGAGCTAGAGAAAAAAAGATAAGCGTGTGGCTGGGATGTATTAAATACTCAATAAATATTAGCTGTTATTAGAGTGAATTGGGACGCCTTGATGAACCAGGTTTTTTTGCCTTCTAGAAACATTTATTTTAGAAATAGTGATTGATACTCTAGATTGGGTTGTCAACCCTTTTCTCTGCTTGCCCACCATGCATGGATGCATGTTTTCCACCTTCTTCTAGAACTGTTGTTTGCCTCCCATTGCATTGTCTGAACAGCACTGGTCTCAAATAGGACTACAACGTAAGGGAATACATGTTTTAGTGTCACGACATGATCTAGACTGATAATCTCTGCTTGGACTATGGACTCAAACTCCAATTCAGTTTTGTTCAACTCAAAATAGTTATTGAGCACCTATTGTTTTCTAGGCTGTGTCCCAGGTACTTAGAACATAGCAGACATAAAATAGAGGGGGAACATTTCTCTGTAATGTATTGTGGCCATTATCCCCTTTTTATGGGAGCAAAGAAATGAATTAAAACATTGTAACAGTCCTCCAGGATGCTCTCTTTCTGCTTTTCATTGGCACTCACTCTGCACAGCTCAATTGATTAAGTGCCCAGTTAAAGAACTTTGAGTACTTGACAGAATAAATTGGGACTATTACAGGCCATTGAGTGTGGCCTCAGTTTGTAAACTCTTGGCTTGCAGATCAATAACTCATAAGAACAGAACAGCTCTGAAAAAGTTACAACCTGTAATCTATGAGAATACTGTGGCCCAGGAGGCCATAATGGGCATGCCGGAGGTGTGTTGGGTTATTGTGACCAGAATAGTTTAGCAAGATTCTTGAAGTACAGCTGCGCTGGACCTTCTGGGCTCCTACAAGCCACCGTGGTCAAGTGGGGGCCAGGTACTTGTGATAAGCATGTATAAAGGATCTTCAACATATTCATGGAAAATGTATTGTGAATAAAAAAAGCCACATATGGGCTTCAAAGCTGGTTTGCACTAAAATAAACCAATATTTTAATTCTATTTTGTATGAACTTTTTGAAGTACTGTTGTAGAATTGGGGTTTTGAAAGATGTGAAATGGATTGCTGGTTTGGTGATATATTTTACTGTTGGAGCAGATATACAATGGTTTGATATAAAACACAAAGTTCTTTTCTTTTTTTGGTACAAGAATATGCAACTATTATCACAGGATCCAGCTATTGACTCAATTAATATTGATTACCTATATGATAGAATATATATTCTCTATGTCTCTTGAGATACCTACTCACAAAGGGGTGTGTATGTGTATATATGTGTATGTGTACATAGTCCATATGTGTAGGGACACAAATGTACACAATTGGTGGTCACTATTTAGCACAGTAAACTTACAGTACTTACTTCCATATAGTACCTAACATTCAAGAGCTGCTAATACGATAGTCACTCTGCCTTCAGTAACTGCCGGCATTATTATCCCAAAGTTACTGTTAAATTACTTGTTTGGGTTTTGGCTCCCCAGGCGGTCCCTGAGCTTTTCAGGCCCAGACAGTAGAGCAGGCTCTGCTCCTGCATTCATCACACTGTAGTAATCAGCAGGAACTTCAAAGGGCCGCAGCGGTGCAGCTGGAGCAGGTGACATTTCTCTGAATGCCACTGCCTGTTGCACAGTTGCAATGTATTTATTGTGACAGAGCTCTCATCTGGCGATTCACATCCCCAATTCACCTAACAGCCAGGGCTGGATCACATTCTCTCCCAAGGGTGGCAGGAACCCAAGGACTTGGGCCATAACCTGCTGCTTCCCAAGGTGCCCTGGAAGGGAGAGGTGGGATGCAGACTTCCAAGGCTGATTAGCCCCTTTGCCCAACACCTCAGTCTTTGAATGTGGACTAGGTGCTTCCTGAACTTGGGTGGGTCTACAGATCACCTGGGAATCTTGTTACAGGACGGTTTCTGAATCATTAGGTCCAGGCCAGGGCTTGAGAGTCTATGCTTAAGGAACTGCCACGTAATGCCCAGCCAAGTGGCTGCGGAGCCCTGGGTGGGAGCAATATGCAGCACCACCCAAGATCAGACCCTTTCAAAGGTGTGTGAAAGACTCCTGCAGCTTGCTGACCCCTGGATGCCCCGCAGCCCCACCCCAGGCGTTTCTGGCCTCTGGGTTGTTTGAAGCACTAGTTAGGACACACCCAGTTCCTTCTCCCTGTGCCCAGTAGTCTGAGCCTGGTAGTAGGCAGCAACCTCCAGGCAAGATAGACAGTTTCCGAGTGGTGGTAGCTGGAGGACCTGGCAGACCGGTTCTACCTGTCCTGCTCCAGGGGCTGGATCCGGTGGCAGACAATCAATCACAGGTGGTAAGTGCCCTTCCCTCCTGCCTCCCACTCGCTTGGTTTTTCCACCTGACACTCCAGAAGCCACACAAACCAAGTCTTCAGCAAAGCAGCTGGTCTGGTATCGTCTCCGGAGATGGGTGTGAAACCATTCAACCCAAAACACAAACAGCAGCCACTGACATGTTTGAAGAAACGCTACAGTTGGATGGCGGCACAACCAAAACAGAGGGAGCGCAAGGCAAGGAGGGAACGCACTTGGCCCAGTTGGGTTGGAGCAGCGGCTCGTGTTACACTCCCTCTGCCAGTTAGCGTCGTGGGCGTTTGTTGCTGTGTTAATTACAGCTCTTCCTGAGTCGGAGGCGAGAACAGCCCTGGTGGAACCGTTTCAAGCACAACGTTCCACCAGGAAGAAAACAACTGCCTTCCTTCTCCCCAGCTGGGCAGGGATCCCACCGCGCGCACCGGTGGCCGCCAGCACCAGGCTGTGCTTGCTCGCTCAGGTGCACGCATCCGGAGCGCAGCAACTCACCTGCCGCACCTGCCGGGCTGGTGCCCAGTGCGCAGCCTGGAAAGCAGTCTAGCCCTGCCAGCCGCCGAGGGCGGAGTCATGCTCAGCTGACCTGGAGCCTGGCCACTCGTGACCTGCAGGGTCTCCTCACGGTTCCTGGGAACTCCCAGAGCGGTGGCGCAGCTTCGTGGGAGAGACTGTGATGGGATGGTTGAGGGGCGTATATCATTCAGAAGGAGATGGGAACAAATGGGACAAAGTGTATCCAACAGGTGGGGAGTATGTAGTCTTGCAGACACAGTGCCCTGGCCCCAAATTCCATCTCTGCTCCTTATCAGCTTGTGGCCTTGAAGTTTTAGTTTTCTGGACTCTGGTAGCCTCACACCCTGCGACGTCCTGAAGAGGCAGGACACGTTAATTCTCTCAGCGGAGGAGTGATTTGCAAATGCTATTCACAGGCAGGAAAGATATCGAGGATGTTAAGAAAGATGTGTGAAGCCACACACTCTGATGAGCTGTAGAGGCAGGATTGGTAACAAGATGGTCTGGATCCCAAGTTTACACTCTGTGTACAACCCTGATTGCTTCAGGTGCGTGTGAAGTCTCTGGAAAAGAGCAGGCTGGGGACCTGGTGCTGTCCGTGCTGGTGTCACATCCAAGTCCCTGGCACCACTCCCGACTGCCGCTTCTCGCTTCTCGCAGCTCATGCACACCCTGGGAGGCAGCTCCAGTACTTTGGTCCCTGCCACTCCCATGGGACCTGGGCCAAGCTCGCTTCTCTTGGCTTTGACCTCCACCGGTGGGCTGTTGGAAGCCTTTGGGAAGTGAAATGATAGATAGGAACATTCACTCTCGCTGTCATTGTGCCTGTCTGCCTCTCAAATTCAAAAATAACTGTTTAAAAGAGAGGGAAATAGCAGGGTGGTAGCTATATTCCCATTTCTCTAAGTGCATAAACATCAAACTGCTTGTTAGGATGTAATGGACTTGCTGCCCGCTTGGGACAGGGAAGTGAGGGTCCAGCTGATGCCAGGAAATTCCTGCAAGGTAACTAGACAGGAAAGGTGAATGAGGATTCCAGCTCCAGCCCTGTCACCACCTTGCTAGGTGTGTCCATACCCTCAGCACGGCCGGATATCCCAGAGACTCAAATAACTGATCCATGGGATCAGCATGCCCAGTGAGAAGGGACATGAGCCTGTGAGTATAAAAGCACTCAACTGATATGTCCACATCATGGTGTAGGCCTCTTAAGGGTAAAATTCTTAGAATCGCCTCAAAAACTGCAATTTCCAAGCTGTGCTATGCACTCCGTACTTTCATTTCTGCACAGCAAGGACTGGTCTTGGGAGGATGCTAGTGAACAGCAAACATTTTAGAAAAAAAAAATCCCTGTGTCATGCTACTATACAAAGATGCCTTGCATGCTTTGGGTGACAATCCTCTTTCTGGGATAATTCTGTCCTTATTTTCAGAGTTTTGTTCAGAATCAATCGTGCAGGGATTGTGCAGGAAACTGTGACCTTAGCAAGTAGGTGATGCTGGGTGTGGCATACCTGGCCTGTTCAGAATTATGAAGGAGGAATGGGAGGCAGATATTGGGTTTTTATTTTTTTTTTTGAGAGCCATCTACTTATTTTTCCTCAAAACAACTCTATTCATCAGGATAATGTAGGGCTGACTGGACGTCTGTGCACCCTGACTTGGCTTCCTACTCACCGTTGTTAAGGATGATCACAAATGCAGGAGCCTAAAATAACCAAATACCTCATCCTCCATTTCTTTAGATCAGAAACTTGACACCAATCTGTCACCAGGGTGAAAAGCAGTGCATCAACCACAGGAGTATGCCCCCTCTGGATGCCCCGGAGTGAATCCGTTTCCTTGTCAGAGGCTGCCCACTCCGTGGCTGGAGTCCCTTCATCCTGAGCACCCCTCTTGAATCTCTCCCCAATTCCCCCCTTCTTGCTATTAATAATTCTTGAGATGACGTTGTGCTCACCCACAGAGTGATATCCCTGCTCTAAAGGCTTCTGATTAGCAACCTTCATTCCATTTACAACTGTCATTTTCCTTTGTCGTGTAGGGTAACAGAGATGGGCTCTGACAAAGAGGGTGTGGACTCTGTAGGGGCCATATATTCTGTCTGTAATATATTCCAGTTGCTTTGGTAGCAGGAAGAGCCCTAATGTGCATATGCTTAGTACTTACTCCATAGACACTGCCTTTTTGTGAAAGGTACTATTGGTACTACTTGGTCATAAATAAATGTGTTAGGGGTTAAGCACTGTGTCTTACTAGTTACACTATTTTGGCCCAATTCCATAACTTTTCAAATTACCAATCTCTTCAGCTGTAAAAGGAGGATAATATATCTTCCTTAATAGAGTGCTGTTTGAATTAAATAAGATAATGCCAGAAAAACACTTAGCACATTGCTTAAAAGGTTTTCGGTTATTATTATCAATAGTTGTTATAGGAATTGCTTACTGTTCACCCTTATGGAATGTGGAGAGTTAGACACACTCGAGCCTTGCCTGAGTGTGGAAGAGGACTTCACTAGCAATGGAGAGTGAAACACGGACAGTTTCATGCCTATGTGCTAAGTGGGTAAGTGCTGTTGAGAGAAGCGGAATATAATAGTTTCAACAAGGAAAGGTCAGGTATGGAGGAAACAGTACTAATGCTGGAACTGGACTTAGGTAAAGGAGAAAATGTTGGGCACGTGAGTGTGTACTCGCCATATAACAAGGCGGCAGTAAACAGGTCATTGGCTGACAACAGGTGCAATGGTATCATGTACTTGGGGTATTCACTCACTTCTTCCCTCTAGGATGTTTAAGGGAAGCATGGACTGTCAGGCTTGAATGGGTTAGGCTGTGGGAAGTCTGATATGCTAGATTTAAAAAAAACTATTTTTATTACAAAGTCAAATATACAGAGAGGAAGATCTTTCATCCACTGATTCACTCCCTAAGCGGCTGCAACGGCCAGACCTGTGCCAATCTGAAGCCAGGAGTCAGGAATGTCTTCTGGGTCTCCCACATGGATGCAGGGTCCCAAGGCCTTGGTCTGTCCTTGGCTGCTTTCCCAGGCCACAAGCAGGAGCTGGATGGGAAGCAGGGCCACTGGCATTAGAACCAGTACCCATATGGGATCCCGGCACATTCAAGGTGACGACTTTAGCCATTAGGCTACTGTGCTAGGTCCTAGTTTTTTTTTTTTTAAGATGTATTTATTTTTATTGCAAAGTCAAATATATAGAGAGAAGAGACAGAAAGGAAGATCTTCTATCTGATGATTCACTCCCCAAGTGATTGCAATGGCCGGAGCTGCCCCAGTCTGAAACCAGGAGCCAGGAGCTCTTCAGGTCTCCTATGTTGGTGCAGGGTCCCAAGGCCTTGGGCTGTTCTTGACTGCTTCTCCAGGCCACAAGCAAGGAGCTGGATGGAAAGAGGGGCTGCCGGGATTAGAACCGGCACCCATATGAGATCCTGGCACATTCAAGGCTAGGACTTTAGCTGCTAGGCCACCGTGCCGGGCCCAGATAGGTTCTATAATTAAGCATTTTCCCAGAGATGGGACTGTTTTTATTGCTAAAGCCACCCAATCGGTGGCTCCTTCAGGGACCACAGCCCTTGGGACACCACTCCATCTGGGTGCAGGGCATCCCACACTGGTCAGTGCCTCCATCCTACCAGCTCTGTTCCTCCGCTCCTTGGGGCGGGGTGGGTGGGGGAGGAGATTTGTAGTTACCAGAATTTTCCCTGAGAAGTGGACAAAGAGGTGAGCCACCTCTGCTGACAGTGCTAGGTGTCTCAGGAGACAGTCCGGAGAGAGGGCGCTGGTGTCTGAGCTGGGCTGGTGGAGCAGTGAGTGGTCAAAGACACCCTTGAGAGGGTCGGGCTCGCAGCTGTCGGAGGACTGCTCTGCCACCTGTTCAGAAGGCTGTCCCTGCAGTGGAATCTTGCATATGCTTTCCTCTGAGTGCATGCTCAGGACAGAGGGAAAACAAGCTCTCTTCATTACCAAGAGAGAAAAACGAGACTTCATTGCATTTACAAACCAGTATGTTCTTTTGCCTCCAAGAGTGATACTAACTCCCAGTTGGGTCCTGTGGTTTTAAAAATTATTTCATGGGAAAGGCAGAGAGGGAGAGAGGAAAGAGACAGACACAGATAGGCAGAGAGAAATCTACTTGTTCACTCAAATACTTGTAATGGCCTGGACTGGGCTAGGACAAAGCCCAGATCTCCAGGCTGAGGGTTAGGGACCCATGTATTTGAGCCATCACTTGCTACTTGCCAGGGTGTGCATCAGCAGGAAATTAGAATCGGGAATGAAGTCAGAACAAGGCACTCCAATATGGGATTTAGTCATTCCAAGCAGTGTCTTAGCTGCTGTGTCACAAATGTCCACTCTCCCACCTCCCATCTACCATGCTGATTTCTCAAAGTGCCCTGAGGGTTGAAGATCTAGTCAGTACTTAAACAGCGCTCAGAGGAAACGGGCACAGTGAAGGAATCACACACCTCGTGCCAAGAGCTTCTTAGTGGAGGGGTGGAATAGCTGCTGCCTGGAATTCCTCTTAGCCCCGCTGGACAGGTCCCAAGTCCTGACCTGCAGACTCGTGGGTCAGTAAAATAGTGCCCTTGGCCACTTGTACGTGCATTAGAGCTGGCCTTTATGATGAATGGTGGCATTTAGGATGAGGACGACACGGGTGAGCCTAGAAGACAGGATGAGAGAGCCTGCCAGAAGGTGGAGAACTATGTTAGAACCTGCTCCTTAGGGCCATTTCAAGAGTTAAGTTCTCTTGCTCCCTCCTCTGGGCATCTGTGGTACTACCATGAAGTTTTCACGAGCCATTTGACAGTCTGGGAAGAATTATTTATTTGGCTATATGCTGCCTGCTATCAATAGAGATAGAATGGGAACCCCCAAGGAACTCAGGTCTCATTTATCTGTTTCTCTGCATCAGCATCTAAAGGCACTGGTTGAGCATTCAGTGGAAGGGTGAATGAATGATTCGCTAACTCTGTCCCGTGACAACTTTTATATCCTGTGTGTGTGCGTGAGAGAGAGAGAAAGAGAGAAAGAGAGAAGGGGAGAGAGAGAGAGAGAGAGAGAGAGAGAGAGAGAGAGAGAGAGAGAGAGAGAGAGAAAGGAAGGAAGGAAGGGAGAGGCCATGGGTGCTGGGGGAGAGGCCATGGGTAAATGACTCCTGGAAATGACTGATGCCAGGTTTCGTCATCCCAGACAGCTAAGAACTATGTGAACAGAGTATGTGAATACCTAGCATATGCTGATGATTTGGACATGATGATTGACTAACAAAGGGCTGAGAAACACAGGGACTTGCCAGAAGGAGAGGCGTGCCTTTCTCTCTAGAGACTTTTAAGGAAGGTGACAGTTACACCTGTGAGATGGGTGTGGGCAGCCAGCTGGCAATGGGAACCATGTGTGCATACTTGAGGGGACAGTGTGGCTGCCACTTCCTGCTGCCAATGGCTTGCCAACCACTGTGTGCATGTCGACTCATTTGAGAGGAATTTTGCTTTCCCCCATCCTATGGATGGGAAAACTGAGACATTTATTCACAGATTTGCTAGCCATGTTTAGGAAGGTCATGCTGTGTGCTAGACTTTGTCCTAGGCTGCCAGCACACCAGTGATAAGACACTTGCACTCTGTGCACTCGTGGAGATTAGACCCTAGCAGGAAAGAAACAAAAGATACAAGAATGATGACTTCACAGGGCACTGTTAAAGGTTATCACAGGAAGTGGGGCCCTTTAAAATTATTTATTTCTGCTTGAAGATTTACAGAGAAAGAAGGCAAGACAGATCTTCCATCTGCTGGTTCATTCCACAAATGGTCATAACGGCCAGAGTTGGGTTGGTCTGAAGCCAAGATCCAGGAGCTTCTTTCTGATCTCCCATAGAGGTGCAGGGACCCAAGGGCTTGGATCATCCTCTGCTGCTTTTCCAGGCCACAAGCAGGGAGGAATGGGAATTGGATGGGAATTGGAGCAGCCAGGACACGAACTAGTGTCCGTATGGGATGCCAGTGCCTCAGGCAGAGGTTTAGCTTGCTATGCAATGGAGCCAGCTCCACAAGTGACCTTCCTATTAGGAGCTCATGAGACAGTAAAACATGAGCAGCAAACCATCCATGACAACAGCCTTGGTTCTTACAGCTGCATGGCAGTCACGGGACAGTATGGGTTTGTAAGGATTCCATGATAGTAAGCACAGGTTGCTACAAGAACATGCAGAAGATGGGGTCACATAGTAAGCTAATCCTCTGCCTGTGGTGCTGGTATCCCGTTTGGGTATCAGTTCTGGTTCCAACGGCCTCACTTCTGATTTAGCTCCCTGCCTGTGGACCAAGAACGCATCAGAAGAGGACTCAAGTCCTTGGGCTCTTGCACCCATGTGGAAGACCTAGAAGAAGCTCCTCAAGAGTGAGAACTAAGAAGACTGCTAGAAGTTAACTGTGGCTGCAATATGGGCCTTGATTGAGAAATGAGGCCACAGAGTTAAGCAGGGCCCAGACTCTATAGGTAATAGGAGGAACCAGGGACAATGAAGGAAACCAGAACAATGAAGGTCAGGGGTGTCTGACAAAGTAGGAGCAGGTTAAGTGACTTGTAACCAGAGAGCGTCACCCCTAGGATTTGAACCAAGATTCAGCTGAACTCTAAAGCTCATCCCGTGGCTCCTGGCCCAGGTGGAGCTAGAGAGGAAAAGGCAGGATTCTGGTCATGGCCTGGCACTACAGGGCGTTCAAGAAGTGAATCAGCAGATGGAGGAATCTCTCTCTCTCTCTCTTTTTGCTTTTCAAACAAGAATAAAAAAAATTATAAAAAGGAGTTAAAACATACATTTGAGGAAAGCAATGTAACTAATGCACATAATGAGATTTTGGCGGGGGCGGGGGGGGGAATGGGATTTTGAAAGTTACAGAGAAAGTGGCAAAGAGAGGGATTTTCCTCTACTGGATTATTCCCCAGATGGCTGCAGCAGGCAGCACTAGGTCAGGCCGAAGCCAGAAGCCAGGAGCTTCATTCGAGTCTCCCACATGGGTGGCAGGGGCACAAACATTTGGACCATCTTCTGCTTTTTCAATTCTTCACCAGGGAGCCAGCTTGGAAGAAGAGAAGCCGGGACACGGTTTGGCGACCACGTGGGCTGCCAGCATCACAGGAGGCAGTTTTACTTGCTGTGTCATGATGCTGACCCCCTTCAGCTTTTTCTAAGTTGCAGGGAGTGCACCATTGGTGAGTGTTCTTTTGTAATGTGGCTGGCTTTCTCCGAAGGCTGGGTGAATACCTGTTGCTCATAAGCGTTTTAATGGACAGCTCATTCTGCAGCTCTGGATAAGTAGGTGACTTTTACTTCCTTCTGAAACAACTTTATCCAGAAGATACATGCACGAGTTCAAGGAGGAGGCAGCTTTGTAGACAGAGGCTGTGGCGAGCGAGGTCTCAGCAGTCTGCACCGCCTGCGAATGTGCAGGTGACTACTGAGAGCGGGGGACAAGAGCGGGCATATGGTCCTCATTGGCACAGTAGAACAAAGTAATTAAAAATGTTTTAAAATGCAGAAACCCCCCAAACTGTAAAATATATTGTGGTGGATGTCAAATTAGCATTTTCTGCCTCTTTTTAACAACGCCATAATCTCATTAATCTACAGAAGGAACTAAACACATGGACTCCAACCAGTTGGCTGGACATATGTTGCTCATTGGACCGGCCATTTGGCTGGATTAGATTAAAGTTGGGAAATGTGTGTGTGTGTGTGTGTGTGTGTATGTATGTATGTATTTGGGCACTCAACACAAATCTGGGCCTGCCTATTACTTTTTGCACTCTTTTTTTGAAGTGGTAGATGTGTAAGTGCCAAAAATGCAGTATCAACTTGAGGTGTTTTTTTTTTTTTAAGAAAAAGTGTAAAGAAACTGTGCAGAGGAAAGGGACAAAGGATTGGAGTTGGAGACCTGGGAAACAGGATGTGGGCTGCCCTCAGATCATTATGGTAGCTTCAACAGCCACATTCATGTTGGACCATCAGTGTACAGCGTGCGGCTCACTTTCAGGCAAGGTGGCTCAAAGTTGATTCCTTTGAATGGTATCTGTTACTATTCAGAGTTTTGGCACTGTGCTTTGTCTTAAATTTCATTGCTAATGGCTATTACAATTTAAAAGTGTTACAAATTTTCTGGAAAGCAAAGTGGATCTATCTTGCTTGCCTGCATGGATATGTCCTCTCACATTTTCAGAGTCTTCAGGACATGCCCAGAGCATTATTCAAAAACATTTCAAGAATTACAGCTTGAATGTGACCCTGTAAGGTGTTTGCAGTCAGGGTAGGAGCATAACTAGTTTTCATGCTGTGTTGGTGTGGCTCCTTTGGAAAATTTTCCAGTGTGTTCTCAGAGAGGGTTGTATCTGGTGGATGCAGGCAGGAAAAGGTGTTGGTTGAGGTCAGAGGTGCTCATGGAAAAGGCTGCATTTGACAAGATGGGGGTAGCGTGGTGACAGGCAGAGAAAGGAGGTGATTCTATGTCTTGGGGAGCAGGAATAGTAGATGAGATAGCACTGGAAGCTAGGCAAAGCGAAGTATTGGCCATGAGTTAGGGCACCATTTGGTGGGCAGGATTAAATGGCAGGTTAAGGACTGAAGGAAAGTTGAGGCTGTTGAAGGCCTCTGAGTAGAGGAATGACAAAAATGAGCGTTGTTTCTTAGGGCAAATCCCACGAGAGTATGTGACACATGGACTGGGTTCATGAAAACATCAGTGACAAGACACTATTGGGGCTGGCATTGTGGAGTATCAGTTAAAGCCGTGCCTGCAATGCTGGCATCCCATATGGGCACTGGTTCATGTCCCAGGTGCTTCACTTCTGATCTAACTCCTTACTGATGTGCCCAGGACAGCAGCTTGGGCCCCTGTACCCATGTGGGAGATCCAAGTGAAACTTTTGAGTTCCAGGCTTTGGTCTGGTCCAGTTCTGTCCATGACAGCCATCTGGGGAGTAAGCCAGCAGATAGAAGATCTTTCTGTCTCCTGCTCTCTAATTCTTTAAATAAATAAAAAAATTTTTTAATAAAGAAGACAATGATGGCAGGCCAGGTGAGACATGATGAAGGCATCCTCTGAGGAGGGGCAGGAAACCAGAGGGGAAGGGGAGCCAGGTTAGTGCAAAGGCCCAGGACATGGATGTCACACGTGGCTGCTGTGTCACGTGATGGGCAGAGAGGACTCAAGTGGCTGAGACCAAGGTAAGCTGCAGTAGGGGCTGGCTGGGTGTGTACCAGCTGGACACAGGCCTCGTGTTCTATTTCTAGCTGCCTAGTACCGCCCTCCGGGGGTTAGACACGCTGTGAGGCCCGGAACTGTCCTGCCTCTCCTTCCCCCAGCACAAGCTTTAATGTCTTCACAAGAACCTGACACCAACTCTTCCCGTCAGTTTCACAAGATTGTCTGCCAAGAGGGTGCCCGGGCGGAGAAATGTGTTCAGAAGCATTTTTAGGACTGCTGCTGCAGTGACGTCCCAGGAATTCTGAAGTGAAAGCATGCTGCCAGTATGTGCTCACCCAAGGTGGTGGGGAAAGTGGTTGCTGCAGACGGGGTGCACTTTTGACCTCTGTCCTACATCCAGGGTTCAGAGATGAGTGAGTCAGTCTCTTTCAGGACACATAGTAGTGACTTCATTTCATTAATCTTTTTTTTTTCTTTTTGTGACAGTAGGATTTTCAGAAGCGGAAATGAGACCTCTGAGACTCTTGGCATAGAGGTGGTAAATTAGAAATCTATCCATGAAGACTCCTCTGCATTTAATTAAAATGACAATCTCCAGGGAGTTCAGTGGATGGTGTGATAAACCCATCGCACAGAACAGCTAACTGTGTAGGCTGTAGGCCACATGGGTTACCATCACAGGAACATTCTAGTGGTATATGCAAATGTTCAGAGATGATTCTTTTGGAAGAAATGATTGCTAGGATTTCTCCCCCCGACTCCCCGCTTCCTTGTTATTAGAACTCTGAGCAAGGCAGTTTGAATCACAATGTTACTTCCTCGGCTTGCAGAAAGCTGTCAGGTCAGCATAAACATTTTGGGGTTTTCCTAGGAGTAGAGGGCAGAAAGAGGCTGCGAGAGCCCCTCCCCATCTGTGTGATGGAAGCTTCTGGGGCGACTGTGCATGCCTCAAACTTTACTTCCCAGCCAGGGCTGTGTGGCAAGTATTCACCAAAGCGTGAGATGTGTTCTGTTCTCAGTCGTGTTAGATCTTCTAGGGGTTCCCCCCGGGAGTTCCCTCAAAGTTTTGGATGAAAATGAGCTCCTTGAGGGTCAGAAGAGGTCAGTGCCATGCAGGGGCCACGCGGATACTTATAACATCATTCCCAGGCATGCAAGAGCATCAACCGAACAATTACCTGCTGTAGCTCTTGGAATTCCAAGCCCCATCTGTGGTTGCCTTGGTAGGGCCAGACCAGATGATTTTGTGGGCTTCTGTGGCCATAAATCTGCCATTCCCCACCCCTGCTACAGGTGAACTTTCCGTTCTTGCTGGCAGATCTCCATTAGCTACTGGGCAGTGAAGGTGTGTGTGTGTGTGTGTGTGTAGCATATTTTCATGAGATGTGACACACTCCCATTCCGTGTTTTGCGGGTTTAATGGATTACACTAAACATCGCAGCTGTATCTTTTTGATGTCATGGTTGTTTTCTGTTAAGTCTCTGCCTCCTTCCTGTGACAGGAATATTATTTATTTAGCAATAGCCTGAGAAACTATAAAGCCTCTGGCAGGTGATTTTTAAAACGCTGCTATCGTGCATTCCCTCCCTATTAGAAAAAGATAGGGATGAAGGATCCTCATCAGCTGAGGCAGGAAGCTGGTGCAGCCCCTGCCGATGTGAGTGGCTCAGACACTCTAGAGTGAGCCACGGATCCAGGTCCTGGCTTTGCCTCTTCCACTCAGTCATCCACTCCTGAGCCCCAGTTGCCTCATATGCCAAGTGGCAATGTGGAAGGTGAGAGAAAGCATGCAGAGGGCTGGAACAGTGTCTGGTACCTGACCGGTGCACAGGCAAGGTTAGCAATGACGGCTCCTAGCTGGCATGTGTGGGTGGGATTTTGCTGCCTCTGGTTGGGGTGGAGATGCCAGGCTGCTGACTGGGACAGTCTGTTTCCATATCCGGCTCCAGGGCTTCCAGTCTCCTTCGGGATCCTGGTGCTTGCCAAGCTTGCTGTGACTGTTCCTGAACTTGAGCAATCTGTGCTGACCTGCTTGGATCCCAAGGACAGTAGCTGCCTCTGCAAACTTGTGTAACCTTGAACCTAGAAGCCAGTGAGATGTGGGATCTCAGGAAGTCTAGCCCAGCAACCATCAGGGCAGAGTGGTTTCAGGCTTGAGTTTAGGGGTCAAGATCTTGCTCCCTTCAATCAGTTACTTTACTTCGCTGAGCCTCAGTGTCCTTGTCTGTAACATGGGAACAGGGATTTCCATCTCCCAGCGTTGGTGTGAGGACTGACATGGTAAGAGACATGGAGTACTGTACCTTCCTGCATGGTTAGCTGTTGCTACCAGAGGAACCCTGGCTCTATCACACGGTAGCTATCTGTGTAATCGTGGGCAAAAACCTGCACCCCCCCCCAAATCTCAGTTTTGCTCATCTTGAGGAAGGGGCTCAAACCTAAATACAAAATTTACTAATGTTTCCTGTATGCCTTTTATCTACGTAGACTGAAGGCAATTTTATATTGGTACCTGCATTCTGACTCTGACCTGTCACATGAAATCAGAGCAGGAATTTTCCACTTGTGCCATCACATTAGTCTTTATAAACTTCTGGATTTGGGGTGCCTTTGAGACTTTTGGGCCTGGAATGCTCTACCTAGTTCACTATTCCACCGTGACCACAAGCAAATTTTTCAACTTCTCAGAGGCTCAATTTTTGTCACTTGTAAGACTGGAATGATCAGATCTGCTTCTGAAAGACAGGAGGACTGGATGCAAGAGTGTGCCCGCAGGACGAGGCCCGCCATGGGCAGTGGGCAAAGGGCACTGTGTCCCGTCAGTCTTGGTACTAGAGCACTCCCGCTGGCCTGGCCAGGGGCCGTCTGCGGCCAGCCTCGTGCCTCTCATGCCTTGTTGGAGCCAAACCACATTCCCCACAGATTGGACAGCTTTCCAGAGTGGATTCTGTTCCAGGTGTCACCATGCAAACCAAGCCCAGAGGCTGCTGTGTTTAATTTCTGGAGGTCTCCAAACAAGCACCTGACATGGATGCGGCATGTTGGCCGGGGCAGGCCTGTGTGTTGCCACTGGCACCTGTCTGGCATGCTGTAGCAGCAGGATCAGCAGCAGGCATGTGCTTCCTTCCTACCTATGCTACAGCAAGAATTCATCAGGCCCAGATGCCAAGGGTGCTGGTGCTAGAAACATTGATGCTGATGCCTCAGGACAGATGCCGGCAAAGCCTCTGCTCGTGTGGCTGGTGGGAAACGAGGGGCCTTGTTGGTTTCCTGCAAGCTGGTAGTCCTGGCCTTGGGGTTGCAGAGATAGGCTGAGCAGGCGGGATGGTGATGGGGCAGATTGCACAGAGGCCAGAAGCACAGATTCCACCCCTATCACCAGTCCCCAGATGTGGCTGCCTCGCGTTCCAACTGTTCTTGGGTTCCAGAGACAAGTACCACCCTTCAGAGATACCGCACAGCTGGCAGAATATGCATCTGGGCTCCAGCTTCTGCCTCCCTTTCTCCATCCTGGTGTGGCTGCTACTGGGGCCTGGATCAGTTCACCTGTGGGTGGCCTGGTGTCCCCTGTAGTCCTTCTCCCTCAATAGGCCCAGCTTCTCCAGCAGCTCATCTCACCTGGTCCCATCCCAGCTCAGCTGCCCTCTCTTCCTCTTTCTTGGAAAGTTGTCACTCTATAGACTGAATTACAGTCTCTGCATGTCATTGTCGTGTAAGCTGTTGAGTCAGTGAGACACTTTGCCTTGGTGATAATGGCAGCAATGCCTTGCTTTGGTGCAGCTCTTTTGTTCTTCCGGGTCACATTGAATTGCTCTTGTTTTTCACGTATGCACATTCGTCATCCCTACCATGCATTTTCTTGAGAACTTTCCTTATTTGTCAGCTTAGTATACAATGTCTGCCCACCCTTGCTTTACTCCCAAGGATCAGCAGTGTGAAAAGCCACAACAGCATGAGTTCTGCTGCCTTTTGCATATTACGTAGCCTCAGTTTCCATGTCTGTAGTATGGGTGTAACAAAGGCACTGCTTTCTTAGCATCTTTATGAACACATGTAATCCTATTCAATATCAGCACAGAATTTGGAGCCCAGAGTGTACTGGGGATGTTAGAAGTGTGATCTTTTGTACTTTCCCATAAGTTCTGACTGCCTCCTTTGACAGGCGAAGAAGCCAAAGCTTGCTCTAAGTTTCAAACCTGTTGTGTAAAGAAGTGGGGTTCAAAACCAAATCTTGTTCTTTGCAGGGAAACCTCAGTGTTGCATGCTAAACTGTAAGGAGTGGAATGAAGGGTGAGAACTGGGGAACACAGAAAAGTGAGCCCAAGAGATGAGGCCATGGCCATTCTAAATAAGTCTTTGGGCCAATCCTTCTTTGCTTTTATGCACGGATACTTTTAATTAAAAAAAACTAGCACTTAGATAAACTATTCTGGAAGAATCATCTTGTATTGGTGATTGCATATGGTCAAATACTTTTTGCATTTGTTTAGTGCTAGTGTCAGGTACTCCTATATTCAAAGTTTTCTCAAAGTGGAGGAAAGCATTTTACTTAAAGAGGAACTTTTTAATGTTCCCAGAGCAACGTGTTTGTGACTTTGTGACTGTTTTTGCATCAGTGCCCTCTGGTGGTAGAGTTTGGAAACCATTATTTTTATTTATTCATTTATTTTTCTTAAAGATTTATTCATTTTCATTGGAAAGGCAGATCTTACAGAAAGAAGGAGAAGCAGGAAGAAAAAGTCTCCATCCACTGGATCACTCCCCAAAGGGCCTCAATATTTAGAAGTGAGCTAGCCCGAAACACAGATCTTTTTCCTGGTCTCCACTTGGGCACAGGGGCCCAAGGGTTTGGGCCATTTCTTGCTGCTTTCCCAGGCCACAAGCAGGGAGCTGAATGAGAAGTGAAGCAACTGGAACTAAAATCAATGTCCATATGGGATGCTGATTCTTGCACGTCGAGGATTAGCTTGCAATACCACCACACTGGCCCCACTGTAAGTTTTTTTTAGAGAGTAAGCATAATTGAGGGGGAAAAATCCTCAGTGAGTGATCCTTCTGGCATTTCTTGCAAAATACCAACAAGTTAACATTTTTATTCACATAAAATATCCTTACAAAGGTCCAAACTGAGAGAAGCAGATGACTTTTTTTTTTAAAAAGAGATTTATTATTATTATTTTTTTATTGGCGGATATACAGAGAGGAGAGACAGAGAGGAAGATCTTCCGTCCGATGATTCACTCCCCAAGTGAGCACAACGACCCATGCTATGCCGGTCCGAAGCCAGGAGCCTCTTCCGGGTCTCCCACGCAGGTGCAGGGTCCCAAAGCCTTGGGCCGTCCTCAACTGCTTTCCCAGGCCACAGGCAGGGAGCTGAAAGGGAAGTGGGGCTGCCGGGATAGAACCGGCGCCCATATGGGATCTCGGGTTAACCACTGCGCCATCGCGCCGGGCCCGCAGATGACTTTTGTACAATTGCTAGGTAGCTTTGTCCCTAATGGTTGAGGGTGGAAGATATTCTGAAACCAGTGATTTCATGTTAGATGAATTGATGTCAAGGAAAATTCACATTTGCTCAAGATTTCCACTTTCTGGGTCCAGCAGGTGGATTGGCTAATCCTCCCCCTTCAAGCACTAGGATGCCATATGATCACTGGTTCGTGTCCCAGCTGCTCCACTTCCCATCCAGCTCCCTGCTTGTGGCCTGGGCAAGCAGTCAAGGATGGCCTAAAGCCTTGGGACCCTGCACCCACCTGGGAGACCTGGAAGAAACCTAAGGCTGCTGGCTTTTCATGGGCTCAGCTTTGGTCATTGTGACCACTTGGAGAGTGAACCAGTGGATGGAAGATCTTTCTCTCTGTCCCTCTTTCTAGACTCTGTAAATCTGCCTTTCCAATAAAAATAATTAAGTGAATTAAGAAAAAAGATCTCCATTTGCTGTCTTTTCAGAGTGACATTATAGAGAAAGAGTCATTTTGCCCCCATCCTTGGCCTTAGACCAGATGAGGCTGCCTTCCTCAGATGCTCAGGGATCTGCGGGCGGAGCTCTTCCTGGATCTTGTGTTTCTGGGGAGAGATTTGATTTGCTGAGCTGATGTGAGCAGCTGCTGTGGCCAGAGCTTGCGTCAGTGTTTCCCAGCCTGTTAGCTCTAAGAGAAAGATTCCAAGAACCTGCCAATGTGTTGGTGTGGAGTTCCTATAGCAGGGACACTCCTGCAGCCCCAGAGCTCAGCTCTGCCCCCTACTGATATTAAGATCGAAAATACCACAGCCCGGGCTCATGACAGTGAGATTTGCATGCAGCCATACCTAACAGCCCTGCACAGCTCCTGCAAACAACAGTGGCCTTCCCCCTAGCACAAACAGGGATTCCCCTGGGGACTGCCTTTGAGCTACTAGACCCAGAGTAAAATTGCCCCGCACAGGGTCCCCTGACATTACCACCCAGGTGCTGGTCAAGCTTTATAGCTTCTGAGACCTAATATGTACGCGGGTAATGAATGATAATAGCTCCTAGTAGTAATTTTGAATCTTTTTTTTTTTTTTTGGAAAAAGTATTTTGTTAAAAAAAATACTTAAGCCTTCTTTTCTTTCTGATGTGGTTAATGGATAATGTCGACCTTCTGGACCACACTTCCATAAGGTCTATTCTGCCATTTTTGTTTCTAGAGGTCTATTCTCTGTAACTACTTGTGCATGTGATAAAATATACATGTACATGAATGAGAAGGTTCCTGGCAGTATCATTTG
This sequence comes from Ochotona curzoniae, assembly GCF_017591425.1. Lineage (NCBI taxonomy): Eukaryota > Metazoa > Chordata > Mammalia > Lagomorpha > Ochotonidae > Ochotona > Ochotona curzoniae. Next base: position 16,534,111 of record NW_024465582.1, on the reverse strand, counting down.
TACAGCACAAAGATACGGAAACCCTCTGGTATTCATCCTGGTGAAACAAAACACAATGACTTGATCCCTTGTATGTTTATGTTACAGAATCAAGCAACTGTTGGAAACCCAGGAAGTGATTGGATGTGCCAGTGTTCCCATGTATGAGGCTAGAAATGTTGCTGGCATGCACTGTTCAATTTGACAAAGTTGTAGACCAACATATATATATATTTATTTAAAATCGATGTATATTCATTAGGAAAAAGTTTTGTAACTTACCCTGAAATCTTAACAGTGGGTGAATTCTACCCTGGCCATTGGGGCAGCACAGGAGCAGGAGGAGAAGTGGGTAGGGTGCAAAGGCTTATTTGTTTTTAAAGGTTTATTTATTTGAAAGACTTACAGCGAGAGAGGGAGAGACAAAGAGAGACAGAGAAGTCTTTTCATCATGTTTCATGCCCCCACCCCACAATGGTCACATTAACTGGAATTGAGCCAGGCTGAAGCCAGGAACCAGGAGCTCCATCTGTGTCTCCCATATGAATCATGAGTACCTGAGCTGCTATTTTGTTTTATTTTAATCTATTTATTGGACCTGGCACAATGGCTCAACTGGGTACAGGGTCCCAAGGTTCTAGCCATTTTCCACTGCTTTCCCAGGCCATAAGCAGGGAGCTGGGTGGGAAGTGGAGAAGCCAGGACATGAACTGGTGCCCATATGGGATGTTGGCATTTTCAGACAGAGGATTAGCCAGTTGAATCATCACTCCAGACCCTTAAATTTAAATAATAATAATAAATGTGTGAATTTTGGAATTAAAAAGAAAAATAATACTTTCTATGTACTTAGTGGCAGTGAAAATATCAGAAGACAAATTCTGCCCATAATGTAGATGGAGTGGAGTGTTTCAGGTCCATTTCATCCACTATCTCCACAACTCCCTATCCCAGGCTCACCCCTGGCTAGCAGCACTTGAGCTTCCCTCAGATGGGCCTGGGCACCAGGACAGACCAAGGTTGGATGCTGTAGAGTTGCCAAGCAGCCTCTCTACCGCACTGCATGCTTTTCCTCTCAGCTTTGCTCCATGTCTCCAGGGATGTGCCCATGTGTAGAAATTCACAGTGGAGAAAGGAAGTGATGTGACCTTGGCCAAGGGCAATGTTGGGTTAGGAATCATCATAGAATAAAGTCCAGTTCAGCAAACTGAAGGCAGTATCTAGAAGGTTCCCTAGATCTCAGGTGGGTACCCCTTTCCCTAGAAGATTGGTCACTTCAGTAGGCGGGTTATAGAATCATGGTGATTTCTACATAGGCCTGCAGCGGGCATCAGGAATGTGTTAATCAGGTGGAATGTCAGAGGTTGATGGTTCCAAGGCACAATGTTAGTGTTAGACAGTCTGGGGTTACCAGATCAGGAGCCAAAATTCAGATATAAGGAATAAAGTTACCTAGACTGGGCAGTAGAGAGCCCTTAAAGCAATGCACAAGGATTCTAAAGGTCTCACTCTGTTGGCTGGGTCAGGAGCTTAGTGCTGGCCCTGCCTGTGCATGGGAGGGGTGCGGGCTTAGATTCTGCAGGGAAAAGGGGCATGCACAGGTGGCAGCTGCAGGTGGCCACGAGGTGAGGAAGTTTGTTTTTTCTGCTTTTCAATCATCTGAGCTTCTTGAGAAACCTAGTAGAGAGTGGGTGTTGGAGTAGAAGTGGAGGGTTTAGGGATAGCTCAGTGAATAAACCAAGTTGTCCCTTCTCTACTTGTAGGACTCTTGTTGTTCTTTTTCTTTGATATATGGAGCATGATGGGACAATTAAGACCTTGACGACCTAGCAGGTGTTGGGAAGGCCAGCACATGACCGATCTGTCAAGAAACAAGCATGTGAAACAACTCCTGTAACTTCTGCCTTGTCTGCTTACAGATACCGCTTTGTCGTCTTATAGTATTCTCACTTCTAGTCACATTGACTTAATTACAGTACCTCAATGTGCCTGAGAGCCTTCGCACAGTCACTTCTCTTGGGTTGGATCAGTGTTCCTCAAGATAACCCTGTGCTTCTCTCTTTCTCTATCTTCAAGTTTGCTCAAAAGGCACATTATCAGGGAATCCTACCCTGACCACCCTAATTTATGCAGCAGTATTCCATCTGGGCACTGTCTTTGAGCTCTTGCTCTCCCTCCCAGATACCCATGAAGCACTTGTGTCTGAGATGCCAAATGCAGAACAAAACAGAGTTCTTGTGGTTGGTAGGCACTGGAATTTCTGCATTTGCTGCCCAAGATCTGGAGCTAGGTGACCCATTGCTGATGGCAAATAGCAAAATGCAAATTCTGTGGGTTTGGCTGAGAGAAGCTGAAATAGAAAGAGCCTGAGAAACCAGGTGGCCGTAGCAACTTGGTATTTAGAGCCCATGGCTTCAAGTAGAAGACAGGAGATAGGAGAGGGGACCTCAGGGATGCCTAACCAGCCTCCACTTTGGTATTAATCCCCCCTCCTCAACAGCCCTGAGTAGGGCTTTCTGGGCTAATGAAATCTCCCATTTTTCCTCCCATCTAACACCTGCTCAATTGCTCGGCTTCTTTATCCTGCTACCTGTTCGCTGTTAACTTTTTTTTTTTTTTCCTGAGATCCTTTCCCTAGAAAAGCGTCTGCATCCAAATACTGGCTCAAGTTCTGACCCGTGAGGAGCATAGCTTCAGTTGGTTACAGCGCAGCCAAGAGTTCTGATTGGTTAGCTGAGGGTCACATACTCTAACTGGGTTTTTGATTGACACCTGTTGCTTCAACCCGCTACTCCCTCCCACATACCCAGCTTTGGACTGGAAAGGCAGAAAAGCTCCAACCTGTCATGGGACAAGTGTAATTCCAGGGACTGAGACCACTAGCTTGAATGAAGACCTTGGCCCTCACAGCTTTTAATCAAGACAAAAGAGATAATAATTCCATGTGCAACTACTTACAAACTCTGGAAAGTACCAGGAAGGAAAAGCGCAAGACTCAGTAAATGGGAAGTAGCTGGGGAGAGGAAGTGATGTCCTCACTGGCTCTTACGCAGAGGGTGAGTTGTAAAGACAGCAAGGGTGACACCCAAAGTAGGAGATGGAGATGAAGATGACTCTGGAGGTGGAGAGAAGTGAAAAAACTCAGGAGTCCCCTAAGCATCTGACTCACTGCCCTTGTACTGGAACCTCATCCTCACCAGGTTCCTGCCGTTGCCTTAGGTTTAAGGCCAGCCAGCCAGCCAGCCAGCCTATACTGCAGTTATATCATGACTCAAAAAGACTTCAGGAATTAAAAAAAAAAAAGTGGTGTCCTGTAATCTGAATGTTTATTTTTTTTAAAGATTTATTTATTTTTATTGGAAAGGCAGATATACAAAGAGGAGAAGAGACAGGAAGATACTCCGTCCAATGATTCACTTCCCAAGCAGATGCAATGGCCGGAGCTGGGTCAATTCGAAGCCAGGAGCCTGGAGCTTCCTCCAGGTCTCACATGCAGATGCAGGATCCCAAAGCTTTGGACCATCCTCGACTGCTTTCCCAGGCCACAGTCAGGAAGCTGGGTGGGAAGTGGGGCCACTGGGATTAGAACCGGTGCCCATATGGGATCCTAGAACATTCAAGGCAAGGATTTTAATTGCTACGCTATCATGCTGGGCCCTAAACATTTGTTCTAGTCTTCACTGGCTTCCCTCTCCTCCTTCCCTATTTTCAACTTTGATGTTCATCTGAGGGATCTATTTAAAATCCAAATATTTGGAGCTTTAGAATAAAGAAGAGCTTCTTTGTTGGCTTTGGGAAAATGTTGTCTGAAACATATGTCCACTTGTGACATTTCCCATCATTCCTTTATTCCTTTTGAGCGCAGAGGGAGAATATTTCCAGGACAGTCACATCTGGAACCCTGCCCCGGAATTGGTACGTGATAGAGTAGCTGTTTTCACATGGGATTTTCATGACACCACTCACACATAACAAGGTAAAAAGAGTTCAAAAACTGTTCTTTTCAGGCAAGAGCCATGGAGTGGTTAGTAGATTAAGTTTCCACCTGCAGTGCCAGCATCCCATATGGGCACCAGTTCTAGTCCCAGCGGCTCCACTTCTAATCCAGCTCCCTGTTCATGGCCTGACAAAGCAGTGGAGGATGGTTCAAGTCCTTGAGCCCTTACACCCTCATGGGAGACCTGGAGGAAGCTGCTGAGTTTGGACACACTTTTTCTGCACAAGCGTAATGGGTTACCTGGGCCTTTCCAGAGTATTTCTACCCCCTCGTTTCCAAGCAGTGGAAGACACTAGAGCTCAGGGGAAAGTCCCAATAACTCCAGTTCTGTACCATGGGCTGTGGCTGAAGAAGAGGCCTTACAACCTAATAAACCCAGTAGACATGGTTCTAATTAGCCAGATAACTCTTTCAGGTAGCAGCTTGCGAAGACTATGTACAAGTTTTTATAAATGATGTTGCTTAGCATGCAAAGGGATGTCCTCTTTGTCTTGGGCATCCTCTTGTATGTAACTCAGTCTTCAGAATCCATCGAGCATTTGCCCCTTGGCAATCCTCCCCTCCAGACATGCCTCTGTCCCCAGACTCTATCTGGGGACTATTCTATTTGTTTTTATTCTTTTTGTTTCTACTCTTTGTTATTTTGAAAAATCATCTTTGCCTATCCCTTAATTCCCATTCTATCATGGTGTTCTGTATTCCCTTACTTAGGTTGTTCCCTTGTCCTTCTTTTTCAGTTGATTTTATTTATTTGAAAGAGAGAAAGAAAAGAGAGAGTGGGGGATCTTTCATCTACTGGTTCACTCAAACAAACAAGCAAAAACAAAAGAAAACAAAACAAAAAAACCTGAGCCAGCCCAAAGCCAAGCTAGTTACTCCTTTTGGGTCTTCCACATGGTACCGGGTACTTGAGTATTTGAGCCATCATCTACTGCCTGCCAGGCTCTTTAGCATGGAAGCCAAGTATCAGGGTACAGATAGGGCACTCCAATGTGGGCTGTGCCTGTCACGAGTAGTGGCTTAACCTGCTGGGCCACAAAACCCTCCCCTTCCTTGCCTTTCTTTCTCCCCCTCTCCCTTTTATTTCCCCCATTTCTGTTGCCCTCTGCTACAGCACAGGAGTCAGCTTTGACCTCCAAATAGCCTGTGTCACATCATCTACACAGCAGCACAGGCAGCTCCTGCTCTGACTGGAAGGTGACAGTTCTTTGAAATTCCCCTTAGAGACTGACAGCTCTAACCCAAATGATATTGCCAGTTAAAATGATCTTGGCACAGGGACTCCAAGACTCACCAATCATTATGCTGTATTGGAAAGTAAAACTAATTTGGCAGCCTCATTAGAAGACAATCAGCCCAAATCTTCCATTCTGGCTTCTCGAAGCATAGCATGCGTGTGTCTGGAACAGAGGGGGAGAAAACCACCTGTCCTCCCCAGAATTCTGTATTCCTTCTAGGTTCATGGCTCCACTATCATCTGTACTCTGTTAAGGCAGAGAATGACTCAGGGGCCACCAGGCCTATCAATTTAAGTGGTTTCTAATTGATTTCAAAATCTGTGAGAGAGCCCTATGATAGAGTTTGTAATCTCAAGGGTGCAGTAACAGAGTACAGATTGTGTGTGCCAGTAGATGCTGGGTTAAGATGTTCAGTCTGCATTTGGTGACAATAGCACTAACAGCTGCCACCAATTGAGTGCTCAGTGAGTGCTAGACAGTTCTGTTAACTTGTTCAATCCTGAGGCAAATACTGTGGCTTATTGGGTTATGCCATTGCCTGGGATGCCAGCATCTCCAATGAATACCAGGCCATATCCCAACTGCTTCAGTTTTGATCCAGCTCCCCTGCTGATATACCTGGGAAAGCAGCAGAAGATGGCCTATGTGCTTGGGCCCTGCAGCCGTGTGGGAGACCTGGAAGAAGCTCCCGACTTCTGGCTTTGACCTGGCCCAGCCTGTGGGCATCGTGGCCATTTGGGGAGTGAACCAGAAAATAGAGGATCACTCCCTCCTTCTTTCTGTAAATTGTTTTAAAAATATTGTTTTCACTTTACTTTTAGCACAAGAAAGAATGTCTGAAGTAAAGTAATTTTCAAAAAATGACAATCAGGATCTGAACCCAGACACACTGGCTTCAAATCCTGTGTTCTTAATACTTCCCAAACCCAAAATCTACAGGCTATGGGGAGCTATAGAGGGCTGCTAAGTAAATATGACATGAAGACAATTAAGTTTACATTGTGTTACTGGAAATAGCATTGTTGATGGACAAGCCAGTAACAGTTTTTATAATAATCCTCATATGTGAATTAGGCTGAGAGCAGTAACTATGAAAGCTTGGGAAGTGTGAGCTGGTGTGAAGGGTGCATTTGAACTCACTTGGGACCTTAGAGTGTTCTCTGTCACAGAATGGGGATAGTGGCATGCTTAGAAGTCAGGGTGGCCAACAGCACCTGGAAGTTGCATATGGCCTTGAGATGTTGCGCTGCTAAGATTCCAAGGTGCAGAGACGAAGCCCAGCCCCGAATCCTAATCACTTTATGGTGATAAGGCAGGCTGCTGCTGGGGGAATGGTTATGCTCCACAGGGCCAGCAGGCCAGAGGGTGGGGTTCTTGCTGAGAGATGCGAAAAGATGAAGAGAACCACCCTGTGTCCCTTCCCACTGCAGTGCCCATTCTCAGGTGGGCCATGTGCTGAAGAGAGGATGTCTGGCAGCTTTCTTACAAGTCCTTGTGGGTGGGGCTGGGAAAAAGTAGCATGGAGGGCAGCTTAGGGGAAGAGTGTGCACTTCCGTGTTCATGTCCTAAGACTTCCTACTATGGAGGAAAAGAAATCAGGTGAGCTGGTTGGAGATGAATTTGGAGAAGCCAGCTGAGTTGCAGTCATTGCACCTGCTGAGGAGCAGCATCCAGGGAAGAGCTAGGAGTTGAAAGTCCAACCCATGTTCTACCCTATAAATTTTTTAAGAGTTATTTTATTTTTATTTGAAAGGTTGATTTACAGAGAGAAGGAGACAGAGAAATATCTTTCATCTGCTGGTTTGCTCCCCATTTGGTCAGAGCTGAGCCAATCCAAAGCTGGGAACTAGGAGCCAGGAGCCTCTTTTGGGCCTCCCAGGTGGATGCAGGTTCCCAAGGCTTTTCCAGGCTATAGCAGGGAGCTGGATTGGAAGTGGAGCAGCTGGGACACAAACTAGTGCCCATTTTGGACATCAAGCTTGAAGACTGAGGAATAGCCCACTGAGTTACAGTGTCAGTCCCACCCTACCTTTAAGCTGTGGGACATCCATCTTGTCTAGTTATGTACTCAAAGTTGAGGTCATCAATGGGGTGGGATTTAAGGATTCAGGGTTGACATGTATCAACCATGATAATGCTTCTTTTGCATATCCAGCATTCAGTTACTCTCTTGAGTTCTTTAATGTCATAATCTGCCTGTTTGCTCATTTTGATAAGACACAACGTGATGTGTTTGCAGAGAGCTAAAAGGAGTTATGAAAATAGACACCTGACTCCCACCCCAAGTGATTCAATATGTGATAAAATGATGGAATCTGAAGCTCTGATTATTGCAAGAAAAAAAACCCCTCTCTTTGACAATAAACAAAATCAAGGGCCTTGTGCATATTAATAGTTTGGAGGTGTAGGTGAAACTGTTGTTCTTTAATAACATATGTAAATGCTTCATCATTTTAATTAACAAAGTCTTTTTTTCTTATAATTTTAGCAGGAGGTGTCTCAAGGTAAAAGCACAAGACCTGGATTTATGTGAATACAGTTTTTCAATTTCATCACTGAAATTTATTTTTTTGTTTAAAATTTATTTTATTTTTATTGGAAAGATAGATTTACAGAAAGAGAAATCTATGGTCCACTGGTTCACTCTCTAAGTGGCTATAAAGGCCAGAGCTAAGCTGATCCGGAACCAGGAGCCAGGAGCTTCTTCTGGACCTCCCATGTGAGTGCAGGGTTCCAAGGCCCTGTGCCATCCTCTGCTGCTTTCACAAGCCATAAGTAGGGAGCTGGATAGGAAGCAGAGCAGCCAGGACACTGACCAGTGCCCATTTGGAATCCTGGTGCATGCAAGGCGAGGATTTAGCCGCTGAACCATCATGCTGGGTCCTCATCACTGAAATTTAAAATTAGTGTTCTCCCAGTGTGAAAAGAGATGGCGAAGACTTTACTTGTTGTCAAAGGCATTATGCCAGAGATTGAACCTTTCTTAGGTGGATTTGAATGAATTCCAGAAGTTATTTGTCATGATATGTCATCTCCCAGAACCTAATCTGTGGCAGGTACTTTTATTAACAAATTTTATATACTCAAACACAGTGGCTCAAAGGAACCAGTTTTCATTCTGGCAAGTTGTAATTTCCCCCCTCCCATTTTAGCCCATTGACTATATATGTAAAATTAGGTTTGTCTCAGAAAATACAATCTGTGAGTCAGAATTTGCATATTTCGTATATCCTAGCTGAAGAATATCTTCTCAAATTTTTAAGACCTTAAAAAATGAATTGGGAAAGATAACCAAACCTTGGTTTAGCAATTTCCTTAATAGTCTTATCATTTTGTCATCCCCAACAATGCCAAATTGTTAGACACTGTCCTTAAATGATGTTTGAAATCATACATTACTTTTTAAGTGTAAGGAGCTATTATATGAACTTTGAGACAAAACCAAGCTTCTACATTCCTGATGGAAATTAGACAATGAGGCTAATTCCTCCCTGCTTCTAGAAAATGAACTGGGTAACCATGGGCTTGGAACCCACATAAGGGTTCCTGCAGGAGGAGGTCTCACACAGAAGAGGCCAGTCCCTGAAAGGCACGACGTGTCGCCATGAACTTGCCATCACAGTTTGTTTTGGGATGGATGGCCCTCTTACAGTTCATCAAGACTATAATGTCTTGACTTTTTCTTCTCAGGTTCTTTTCATCTTCACCAATTCATTGACTCTATTTTATATAAGGATTAGGGGACACAATTTCAGATCTGGACTGAGCACTCTGGATAGGGCAGAGGTGAGGCGCACCTTGGCGGCTTATGATCCTACAGGTTTTGAAAGACCTAGGGTGTCTAGAGAATCTCTAAAAATTAGTCACAGTAGAAAAACAAACTTGGCTGGGTAGTTGGTACGGCAGTGAAGATGCTGCTTGGGAAGCCCGCATCCAACATCCGCGCCTGGTTTGAGCCCCAGCTCTTCTGCTAATGTCCACCCGGGGAAGGAGCAGGTGAATGTTCAAGCACGTAAGGGTCCTTGCCCTTCATGTGGAAGACCCAGATTCGGTTCCTGACTTCTGGCTTCAAAACCTGGCCCAGCCCCAGTTGTTGTGGGCATTTGGGAGAGTGAAGTAACAGATGGAAGATGTCTCTCTTTCCCTTTCCTTTCAAAGAAAAAGAAAAAGCACATAATGTTTTTCAAAAGTCTTTCAAAAACACAACACACACACAAACACACACACCACTCCCACACCACCCCTGATCTTGGGATCCAGGAGTCTAGGACGAGATATTCTCAACATTCATTCTCAACATTCATTCCAGTCATGCAGTTGGTCAGAGAGCTACAGCTTGAGAAACTCTGCAGATTGAGCTGTAGCTACATGGCACTTTTAATGTTGAAGGAAATTGATCAGCTATTAAAGTCCTGGCTTTTATTTGTGTAGAAATGATGACGTTCTGTCTCAGTAGTCTCAGTAACCTCAAATGAAGGAGGGAAGGTGGCATGGTGTCTTCTCTAGGAGACACCGTGAATGATTTTGATGACTTCTGCAGCCTAGTTGGAGGCTGCAAGGCAAGAGTAAATATTCTCAGAGATCTGTCCTGGGCACAATGACCAAATACAGTGTAAGAACACTGACCTGTGCTTACAATAACGTGTTGTCAACTCACTCTTTCTGCATTGATTTGTTTCTTATTGACTCATGACTGAGCCAGTCAATTAGCTAAGAATCAGCACAGAGGATAATGATGTATAATAATAATGGGGTTACAGTTGATCCTGGAGGAGCAAGGTAAAGAGTGACAACTCCAAGAAGTGAATTCTGATGCACTAGCAGCTACATAAGCACAACAGCACTCTCAGGCTCAAGATGCCGTTGTGTGGCTTTCATGTTTATATCCTTATTCTTATATAAGGATATTACTATTATAAGGCTGCACAGGCCAAAGATACGTTAGACCACAGGATAGGTAGCATGGACATGTATTATGTGTTCTACGATGGCTTACCTTGAGCAGGCAGTTGGTGGAAAATAGTCATGGATCTTAAAGCTTCTAGGTCATTTAACGAATGTTTCTGTGCACTGGGAGTAGGGCTTCAGAGACCTGGCTCATGTTTTATGTTGACCACCATCCAGACAGCTGCCTTGAATTTCTCAGTCAAGCTGAAACTGGCATTCAATTTCTGGTTGTAGCAAACAGATGTAGGAAGCTTTCTAATGTTTTGGGCATTTGTTGTCTTTTGAATGGCCAACTCACTCCCTCAACCTGGAGACTTCAAAGTCCTCATTAATTGCTTCAGATCCCTGATTTCTATCTCAAAACCTGGAGAAGAACTTAATGAAGATGCATTTGGGAGAGGGACCTTTCCCCAGGAGTTACACAGTGTCGGGGAGATCATCAGGCAAGGTACAGGCATTGGGGTCCCTGCTTCTGGTTTCAGAGTCTTTTGCTTCTTTCTCTAAGTCATTTTCTTCCTCTGCAAAAGAAATAATTCCATGTCCCCATATCCCAAGCCTTCATGAAATTGAATCTCAGTTATGGAAAAGTCCCAAATCAGATTCTGAGGAGGCAAACAGGTTAGGGAGAAGCCCTCTGTCAGAATTTACTGCAAACTGTGCATAAAATATTAAAGTCCTAAAAAGCAGACACAAACATCAGTCTAGGGGCTTGTTGTAACCCCTGAGTTTGTTTCATAAAGCCAAGCCAGAGACAAGGGTTTGTGTGTAAGTTGCTTGATTTAGGAAGTGAGCTCAGGGCACCAGGAGAGCAGAAGGAGGAAAAACCCAGCAACTACTAAGTTGTACTACTGTCTTTAGCCACAGTGGTGGGCTACTGGAGCGGATGCTGCTGGTACCCTCTGAGAACTATGAAGAGTCCATCTCATGAGATGGGCATGTGGCACAGATTTAAGACCCTGCTTGAGACCCCCTCATCCCATATCAGAGTTCCTGGGCTTTGAGTGCCAACTCCACTTTCGATTCTAGCATCCTGCTAATGCATGCCCTGGGAAGGAGCAGGTGATGGCTCAAATACTTCTTGGGTGCCTGCCACCCACATAGGAGATCCACATGAGGCTTTTGGTTTTGGCCTGGCCCAGCCCTGGCTGTTGCAGGCATTTGGAGAGTGAGCTGGAGGATGGAAGATATTTATAAAAATGTCAATAAAAATGTTGAAAAAATACATTTCATAATTGTCTCTGCAGGGAACCCACTGGGTCAGACATCCACAAGCTGCTATCCTGATTAAGGAGCAACCCCAGGAATTAATTCCATCCAATGACCAGGTTTGCACGGCTGCTTGGTGATTCCTGTAGATGTTGCAGGTAGAACTCCTAGGTAGGCATGCAGTAAGGTGCACTCAGGAAAACCAGAATCAAAGGTTGAATCTGGAGAGGGTGAAGTGGACGCAGTCACGCATAATGCAGTGCTCAACAGGCAGGAGAATGAACAAGTCAGCTTCACCCTTCACACCTTTTTAAATGGCAGACTTTGGAACATTCTTCCGTTGACTCGACATGGCATTGGGTAGCTTCCTTGTCCTCTTGCTCTCAGACCTCCAATTGCATGTATGTTCCTCCTTGTCTTTTAATATCTTAAAGTGTTTAAATTGTGCTTCCCTTCCCCATGAGAAACTGGTCTCCTTGAGTAGTTTGGGACTGAGCTGAAGCCTGTTGACCTGAGTTCACTTGGTAGATGATAAATTCTTTCTTTACAAGTGTGATTATCTTTACAGGGGCCTGTGGCATCTTCCTACTTCCAACTATATTGAGACCCTCACTAATTAATGGGGCTTGGAAAGCAGCACATTTAATGAGGGGCAGGGATGTGGGAGCACAACGCCAGGGTGGTGTTCGGTTTTCATCAGTAATTCATTCTGTTCTTTGTGTTTGCTTCCATTATGATTCCTTTACAGCCAGTAGTACTCAGAAAGGACACATATGTAAGCAGCTGCAGCCTCTTCTTGACATGTGCTGTGTGCAAACAAACAAGCAACAGCAACAACAACAACAAAAACCCCCACACACAAAGATACTAGTCCTTTCTCTGCTTAATGCTTCCCTACTCAGCTGCAGTCCTCGCCAGCTGGAGATACCATCGAGGTGCTGAGCAGTGTCTAGGGACTGTGATAGGTGCTCAGGAGACTAGCATTTGTTGAAATGTTTCTGCTGGAGGATCTGCAAGTGAACTCAGTGTTTCTTATGTGAATCTAGAGCCACTTACACAAGAATACTCACGACAACCATATTCAGAGTGTAACTGGGATACTGGATGGTTCTCGAAAGGCATTCATTCATATTATGGTTGATACGAATTCAGCTCCCAGAGGGAGGGCTGTAAATAACCTGTGGTCACAAACTATTGTCCCATCTAACTTCTCACTCTAGGGTATTTTTTTAAGATTTAAAAATTTTTATTGAAAAGTAGATGTACAGAGAGGAGAGACAGAAAGATCTTCCATTCAATGGTTTGTTCCCCAAGTGGCTGCCAACAGCTGAGCTGAGCTGGTCCAGAACCAGGGGCTTCTTCTGGGTCTCCCACAGAAGTGCAGGGTTCCAAGGCTTTGGGCCATCCTTTGCTGCTTTCCCGGGCCGCAAGCAGGGAGCCGGATGGGAAGTGGAGCAGCCAGGACACAACCTAATACCCATATGGGATCCTGGTGGATGCAATGTGAGGATTTAGCCACTGAGCCATTGCACCAAGCCTTCCAGCTCTAGCTCTAATGAAGCAGAATCTCTCAGGAGGGTGCCCAACAACCTGTGTTCAATTCTCACAGTTTCCTAATAACCCTGAAGCTTGAAAATCACTACTTAGGAAATGGACTTTAAGGTAAAGATACACCAGAAAGAAAGATGGGAAATGATCTTAGAATGTATACCATTCTTTAATCCTCTACTCCCCATACTTATCTCTGGCTTTGTGGAAAATTCAGTGCATCATCATCATTCAGAATATGGTGATTTTGTTAGTGACCTGGTCATCTTTTCACCTGCTCGAGAGCAGGTGTTTCTTATTTTCTTTTCTGTATGCTTTTATGTTCAGACTTTTCAAGAAATTCTGATCAGGCAGGATTGTTACCATGTAATACAGGATGCTCCAAATGGATAACATTCCAGCCAAGTTATTTCCTTGGTAACTGATCTTGCTTATGTTCGGTAACAAGTATTCATGACTGCTTTTTCATGGACATTCATCTTTGGTGCAAGGATCTTCACATGTGGCAGCTTAATAAAGAAAACGCTAGATAGCTTTAATCCCATTCCTCTTATGGGAGTTGTATGCATGGCCAGTCTCTTGTGCTTTATTATTATTATTTAAAGATTTACTTTTATTTGAAAGGTAGAGTTAGAGTATGAATGAGAACTAACTATATTTCATCTGCTGATTTATTCTCTGTAATGGCCAGAGCTGTGCCAGACTGAAGCCAGGAGCCAGGAGCTTCTTCTGGGTCTCCCACATGAGTACAAAGGTCCTAACACTTGGGTCATCTTTGGTTGTTTTTCCCAGGCCATAGCAGGGAGCTGGATCAGAAATGGAGCATATGTGATACTGGCACCACAGCTGGAGGCTTAGCTGGACACAAGAAGGTCCTAATTGTTAGGACAGGAATGAAACATGAGTACTCAAAATATTATCTAGAGCTGTGTCACATAAGAGCACATAGTAATTGGATATCACCTGTGCCAGACATGTTTTGTAGGCATTTCATTAGCACACGTACTTGTGATTCTCAGAAACAAATATGGGTAATAGGTGTTCCATTGGCTTCATTCTATACGTTGAAAAATTGAGGGACCGAACTTGCCCAAAAGTTTTATATGGTTGAACCACAAGTGGAGCCCAATGTGGTTTGGCTCCAAAGCCTTTGTTCTTTATGATTGTTGGGGTCATGACAGAAGAGTAATGTGTTGTATGTATGTGTGTCTGTGGGGAGGGGGGAGAAATAGGAAAATGTTAAGAGGGAGAATGCAAGGCATAAGTGAAGTTAGAGATGCAAGGGTGTGTAGAAATATTCATTGGTATATGTTATGAGAAGTAGTAGGAATACAATAACAGGTGCCACAAACCACAAAACAGAGCTTAGCTTACCTAGAGGACCAGATAAGATTCCAGCAAGAGATCCTGAAGTTTCTTTTCCTCCTTTCCTGACCTTAAGAAAGAACTAGAGATAGCTTCTAATTGTCTATCCTTGCTTCTGAAAAGACCATCATGTTAAACATCTCCCTTTGGAGCCATCATTCTCCATCCTAGCCTGAAGACCTGGCTCTACTTGACAAAGATTTGAGAATTTAGGTGAGACAGGAAAGCTTACATTTGAGAATGGGGAAGGAAAGATGATGAAGGGGTTATGAATACATTGTGAAAGAGCATGAAATTTGCAGTAGCGAATGGAAGGAATGGGAGACTGCCCTGAGGATATGACTGCTGGGGTCCAAGCCCAGAGCAGCTCCTAAACCTACAATCTTGCCTCCACTAGAGGTCCAGACAACTACTCCAGTAATTTAGGAGAGGGAGCTATTGAATGATCGGGAATGATTATCTCTACTTTCTTTTGTTAGTAGAGAATGATCTGATCTGCTCGTGTGCCCCAGTGCTGGACCTGAGCTGCCTCCTACATCCTTAACCTTTTCAGTAAAACACAGCAGTCAATGAAATATCCTTTTCCCTGGCTACACAGGGACCTTGGCAAAGAGCTCCTTGGTACTTCTGAAATGGAACCTTTCACCACTTTTCTTTTCCCATCAATGCCAGCAGAAGTAACATGGGAGCTTTCATTTGAAAAATGTCATTCTCATGTTATTCTCAAATCACAGTAGATCGGTGTAGATTGGGAGTGATTTTGAACCATCCAGACTGGGGCAGGAGGGTGCACCAGCTGACTTTTGATCTTCCTAATTCTGAGCAGACAACTGGGCGGTGTGAGGGGTGGGTCCTACGCGTCATTTGGAACTCCCAATCAGTTTCGGTGCTAAGATGGGACTTTGAAAGAGGAGATGGGGTTCTCTGGGTAATTTGTTTCTTTGAGAAACACAAAGATGTTTTCAGGCAGAACCGTGACTCCAGGGACCACAGGAGGTTTGAGACAATCAAACACGTGATGGGAAAGATCTCTTGGAGAGGTTTGACTGTTCATCTCCACTGGGACTCCTCTCCGCAGCACATCATTGACTTCAAGGCAAGAGGCCATGAAAACACCTCCCCGAAGACAGTAAACTCTCTGTTTTCTAAAGTGAATGGAAAAAAAGCGGCGTGTTTTGGTTCCCTATATCAGTTTCCAGAAATGAGTATATCGTGCAGTGTGCTTCAAACTACAACACAACAGAATATAATTAGCCATGTCTTGGATGATTCAGAAGCTCCTCTGAGACCTTGTCAATATAAATAGCAAGTATTTTGTGCTGCAGCTGCGTGGAAGGGTCACTTCTCAGTGTCTTCTAGCAAAGAGTCAGAAAAAGAAATAGCATTTCCTCGTTGCAGTGTATTTTATATCGTCCAATCAATTGGACCTTATAGTTTACCTGTAACTGCCAAAGGATTGTTACAGGTATGTGGAGTAAATACAGAAATGTAAGCTGTAGGCTCATTAGTTGCAAATGGTTATGTCTACATAAATTCTTTGTCAGGGCTGAAAACTGAGTGCCCTCAGTATCCTCTCCACCTGCCTTCCCCTACCCTGCAAAGGCTGAGAACCAAATACCACATATCCCAGGGCCCAGGCCCTCTAGCTGTTAGGCTATACTGGTCCAGGTTTGGACAAGAGGGTATGATGAGGTAGGCAGCATACTTTTGTTTCTGCTTTGATTTGTAATTGGTCACAGTGACACCTGCAATGTGGGTTACAGGGATCTCATTTTGCAGGTGTTGATATGTCTAGCCTAGTGCAGAGCCAGCTTCCTGTTCCTGGGAATTCCTCCCAATGGGTGGCTTTCTGACATTGACAGTCACACTGTAGTTCAGGATGTGGCTGTTAATTCCTCTCGGGTAATTCAGGAGTTCTCTTGGTAACCCAGCTGTATGTTGTGACTTTGGGAGCTGTTTCTGAAACCCCAACCTTAGTCTGTTTCCTTGGCTCTCCCATGATTCAGTGATGTTTTTCATGCCTTATTATGGTTCCCTTCACACTTAGATTGGCTAGTATAGCTTATTTTCTCTGCTACTGAATCCCGGCTGTGACTGATATTGGTATCAAGAGGGTTACAGACAGTGGACTCAAAATAAAAAAAAATTGGAAGATTGGAAATCTGGCTTTTTTGGGGACCTGATGTGTTTTGAAAGGAGCACTGGTTAGGTCAGAGTTGGAATAGAGTGCTGGCAGTGGGTGACATGCAGTGGCAGAGTAATGAGTTAAGTCATCAGCCAGCAGTCAGTTGGGATGAAGTGTCTGGTGAAGGCGAGGCTTTGGTGGACTCTGCCTGCTGGTCGTCATGGGGAGAGCGAGAGTGTGGAATATGAGGGAAATGCAGTTGGAAGGCTGTAAATACTGGAGAACTTGAAGAAAGAAAATGGTGTGCTAGGGGCTTTCATTTGATTGGTTTCAAGGATGTTCCAGAGAACCAAGGACCTTCTGTCTTAGAGGTATCCTTGATTTCACATAGCCAAAAAAAGCTATAGCTTATTTTATACAAACATAATTTGATCCTGTGATTGACAATAAAAAGATTATATGACCTGACAACGCTATGAGGTATATCTTAGGGGAGTTTTGAAATTAGTTTGCAAAGAATGGGGCTTGCAAACTGAAATGGGCTATTTGGGCAGGTTCACTCGAACCTGCCTTCAGATTCCTTAAATGCCTTTTTTTTTAAGTACATTTTTCTTTTTTAAAGATTTCTTTATTTTTATTGCAAAGTCAGATATACAGAGAGGAGGAGAGATAGAGAGAAAGATTTTCTGTCCGATGATTCACTCTCCAAGCGACCGCAATGGCTGGTGCTGCGTCGATCCGAAGCCAGGATCCAGGAACTTCCTCCAGGTCTCCTACATGGGTTCAGGGTTCCAATGCATTGGGCCATCCTCAGCTGCTTTCCCAGGCCACAAGCAGGAAGCTGAATGGGAAGTGGAGCTGCTGGGATTAGAACCAGCACCCATATGGGATCCCAGCGTGTTCAAGGCAAGAACTTTAGCTGCTAGGCCACACTGCCGGGCCCTGATTCCTTAAATGCCTTTGAATCCCCTCTGAGCAGTATAAGTATCTTTCTCATCCCCTCTCTATCAAGGCCTACATAGCCTACATAGACTCCATGCTTGTTGTTCTAGACTTAAAGAGTTAAGCCCTCTTATGCTTCAGAAGGACATATATAATGTCTACCTAGGAATACTAGGTTATACAGTCAAAAAATAAGATTTTCTAATTTATGTCAGCAAAATCTGATTTTGGTGTGGGAATGAATGATCAGAATCTGGGTTATATAAGAATTGATTTTTAAAAAGGATTTATTTAATTTTTATTTGAAGGATTTACACAGAAGGAGAGACAGAGAGAAGATCTTCCATTTGCTAGTTCACTCCCCAAATAGCTGCAGCAGCCAGAGTTGAGCTGGACCAAAGCAAGGAGCTTCCTCTGGGTCTCCTATGTGGGTCTTGAGCCATCCTCTGCTGCCTTGCCAGGCCGTAAGCATGGAGCTGGATGGGAAATGGAGCAGTAGAACACGAACAGGCATCCATGGAATACTGGCATTTGCAGGTGGAGGATTAGATGGCGGAGCCATTGTGCCATACCCTAGAAGAACCAATATTTTATTGAATTTTTAAAAGGTTAATTTTATTTATTTTAAAGGCTGAGTAAACAGAGAGGAAGAGACAGAGAATGAACCCTCAATGGCCACAATGACTGGGGCTGAGCCAAGCCAAAGCTAGAAACCTGGAGTTCCATCCCAGTGACTTGGTCCACCCTCTGCTGCTTTCCCAGGTGTATTAGTAAGCAGCTGGATTGGAAGCAGAGCAGCTGGGATTTGAATCGGTGCTCATATGGGCTGCTGTTGCTGCAGGTGGTAGTTTTACTCCCTAAGCCACAGTGCCAGCTCCAGAATCAATGTTTTAAAATGTCTTGATTTATTAATATGAGTGTATATTTCAAGGATTCTAGATTCATTGAGTAGGCACAACTAGGCATTGTTACAATTCTGTAGGCCAGGGGTGAAGACAGGAGATGCTACTGAAATGGCCACTTTGATAACATTGGGTCTATTGACACACTGAATGGCAAAGGACAGGAAGCAATAGCAAATGCCAGAAGCATGGCAGAAGTAGGAACAAAGGGCCAGGTGCATCTTTGTTGGTTGTTCACTGAACACTGCATTTCTAGGCATATGTAGGTGACAAGTCTACCAGGATATCTGACTAGCTATGTCTAACTCTATATATCAACCATCAGTTCTATAAAATTCTGCAAAACTGAGGCCCAATTTTAATTGCAGTGATGGAAAGGCAAAGGCTTTCATCTAAGGAGTTTATAAACGTGGGCCCCTGAATGAGGAGGAAACCAGGAGGCTGACGTTCTGATAAGAATACAGTGTCAATTTTCTTCCTAACCTTGTTGTAACTATTTAATAATTCAGATCCACACTGGGGGGAAAGAAGGGAAAAATCAACGTGTTTGAAGGCTTATTGGATTCTGACTTTGACTAACATTAACCCCCTGGGACCTACTGTGAATCACGGGAAACACTGTGGTTCTCTAGAAGTGAAAAAAAGATGGAATCTGGGCCCGCGTTTATCTCCGTAATCCTGGCAGGTTTGTGAAATCATCCTGTGATTATTTCCCCACCTCATGGATGCACTGTTGGAGTCGATATTTCGGTATTTTGGGAATTGCCACCATGGCTTTGTGGAAGGAAGGCTGTGCACTATGAAGGCACGAGTGGGAGCTAGAGGTGCTTCTCCCTATCAAGAGTGGATGACAACAACAACAGAGGTCTACAAAACTCCAGGAAATTCATGGGGCTTTGCACCATTATAGAAGACAGCAGGGGTGGTTATTTCTCTCATAGTCTGCTGTTAGCTCATCTGTTTGACATTTTCAGGAAAACCATGAGTCTTGGAGCTCACCAGAAGATTACTGGAAAATTAATCAGAGAGGGACTGTAATTGTATTTGTGGCTTCATACATCAAATTAACACAGCTTTTGGTACATGATATGGAGCTCTAAATTTGACAAATATCCTTTTCTCCCCTGTTCCACTTAGTACTGACGGCCAGAATTTGGTGTATTTTGCCTCACAGAGATAGCCCTATCCTATCTGGGCTATATGAACCTCAAATTCTGAGTCATATTTTTGTTGCTGGGATATTGGATCAGACCATGAGGTTGATGCTCCATATCCATTCACACTTTTCTTCTGGAGAACTTCCCTTAACTGCAGAAGTTACAATCAAAAATGCCGTTTCCTGGACATTCTTGCAGTTAAGCCTTTGGATGCCATTGAATCTGAGCCAGTTAAACGTGTGTGTGTAAGATGTAGGAAGCAGAAATGAGGCTGAGGCTGTACTTTTTGCTGCGCTTGCTTTTCTGCAGGAAGTGCAGCCCAGGAGAGATGATTTTTCTTCTGGCAGTCGCATTAGCACAGGTGCAGGTGATGGCTAGCTGATTGGTGAGTATAGAGGAGCATCCGCACACCAGCAGGTATCACAAAACCCAGTGCAACTTTCTGCCATGGCCGCTCTCACAGTCGGAGCCTCTGATCAGACCATGTCGTGTCCTTCTGAGCACAGCAGAGGCAGAAGCTCCTTGGCAACCACCGTGAACTGGGCTCCTCTGTTTCTGAAAGCTTGACTTGGAGGCTATGTCTTCAGCTCTATCTGTGATTCAGTAAGTCATTGAAAACCCCATAATTAACATATCTTAAAAATTATTTTTTATTTATCTAAAAGACGGAATTTTTTTCCTATTGCTTCAATTCTCCAGGGGCCACAGCAATAAGAACTGCTGAGCTCATTCTGGATCTCCCTCTTGGAGGGTGGGGAACCAAATGCTTGAGCAGCAAAATTAGCAGGAGATCAGAAGCAGAGCCAGGATTTGAACCTGGATACTGATATAGAATGTGGGTATCCCAGATGGAGCACCGTCCTCCCCTTATAACATTTTCCTCACTTAAATGAACTTTAACAGACTCAGTTTGCTATGAGTAAACTTGAACCAATGTAAGGCTGTAAGAATCCACTTGCCAATATTCTTTATGAGGAGCAAGCAACGTGCTGATGTGGCTCCTCCACTATTGTTCATGGTTATGCCTTTGGTTATTCTGAAGAGAAACCTGGCAAAGGATATGTGTCAGTTTCTGTCTTCCATTTCTCTTTCACCTGCCTCTGATTCTGATGGGAAACTGGAGGGGCCAAAAGAAGTGAGACTGAAAGCTGCTGAGGCAGTCAGGGGGTTAATGATGGGGTTTTCAAAATTCACCTGCATATTAGAATCAACTGGGAAACTTTAAAATTCCAGATCCCTAAGCTGTCCCAGACAAATTAAGTTAAACTCTTCTGGTGTGGAGCCCAAGATTCAGAGGTTAGAAAGTCTTTGAAGGGCTTCCAATGTGCAGCCCAGGCTGGAGAGCCACTTCCGTTGGAAAGTGAGAGGAGTGTGAGCAGCAGCTGTGGAGAAATAACCCACCAGTAAAATAGTACACTTACTACCTTTCTGTCCAGAACTCAAAATAAGGTCTCCTTGAGTTACAGTCAAGGTGCTGGCAGGGCTGATCTTGTTTCAGGAAACCCTGGAGGGAATCTGCTTTCTTGTCTAGTTTCAAGAGTTGCCTGCAGGCCTTGATTCTTGGCCCCTTTCCATCTGCAAAGCTGGTGAAGCCTGGTGGAACACAGCACCTCTCTCTGGTCCTGCCTCCCTCTTCCACTTTGAAGGAACCTGATTGCAAGGGCTCACTGGGACAATGCTAAATCATCTCCACATTTCCAGTTCTGTTGCTAGACAGCATTAGTTCCTTGTTACTGAGTGACCCAACATAGTCTTAGGTTTTGGGGTTGATATGGATAACTTGGGGCCCAGTGTGGTGGACTAGCGGCTAAAGTCCTCGCCTTGAACACGCCAGGATCCTATACGGGTGCTAGTTCTAATCTTGGCAACCCCACTTCCCATCTAGCTCCCTGTGTGTACCCTGGGAAAGCAGTCGAGGATGGCTCAAAGCCTTAGGTTCCTGCACCCACATGGGAGACCTGGATGAAGCTCCTGGCTCCTAGCTTTGGATTGGCTCAGCTCCAGCCATTGCAGTCACTTGGGAAGTGAATCATCAAATGGAAGTCTTCCTCTCTATCTCTCCTCCTCCTCTCGGTATATCTGACTTTGCAATAAAAAATAATATGAATCTTAAAAAAAAAAAAGATGGATAACTTGGGGAGGACCATTAGCAGGCTTGTTTTAAGGAAATAAGGCACAAACATACTGAGGAAGAGACAGCCTAGGTCTCCTCCTCTATACCTTTGGAATATGAAGAGGCTACTAGAGGGTCCTCATCCCTCAGTGCCATTATGCTGCTAATTGTTGATTAACAGGAAGCCCGGCGCACTGTGGATGCACACTTCTGTAAGAAGCAGAGGAGACTAAATCACTAATAACTAGGTAACTTTTGCTAACTTACAAAGCCCTATGTCAGTGCCTCTCAGTTCCAAAACCTGGTAGGCTGGCTGTTGACCAGGGCAAAGCAAAAACATGCAGGCCATCCAGTTGGCTCATCTGTGTGTGGTTTCTTGGGCTCTGCTAAGGCATCAGGAGGGACCTGCCAGTTCCTTGTTTCCCTGCTTTCCAAGAGACATTTAAAATGAACCATTCAAAATTGAGAAGTATTTATGCGGCAGATGTTGTCCAAAGCATATTGCTTTCTATCTGGTGACCGCTGGATGCAGGCCAACCCATCTAAGCTCCTCTGGGGACCACATGTGGCAGTAAATTCATCCAGCAGATTTGCTAGGGGAGCACTGGCTCATGAGAGTATTTCTGGGATTTTTTTTTCTTTTAACCTTCCTGAATAACTGGTAATACCTGCTTAAGGCACTTGTGCCAAGAGTACCGGAGGCATGATCTGTGACATAAAACACGGTGAGCTTAGCATTCATTTGTTGGCAGGCTGCAGCAGGTTCTGCTTCCCCAGGAAATTCCTGGCTGAGCCCCCAGGTACCCTGCAGAGGCTCACAGTGCCGCTTTGCCCTTCTGGCCTTAAAAGCATTTAGATAGGCTGGGAACAAGCAGCTGCAGCCCCCAGCTTGGCACCCAGCCTCCTGGACTGCAAAGTAGGTAGCCTGTGGCCACACTAGCGGAAGGGGAGGAGGAGGAATGGAGTCAGGATGCAATGATAGGATCACCCTGGGGTGTCTCTCTGGCTTAGCGGCTGTCCCAGCCCAGACTCAAACCTTGCCCTTCTGTGTTCTTGTTCCTGCAATCTTGCAGCTGAGGCCAGAGGCCACTTTACGGGGAACTCATGGGAGGTCTTGATTGCCTGGGCCAGGAGAGAGGATCTTTCCATAGCCAGTTAAGTGAATGGTCCCAGGAAGTATAATAGCAGGATTGAATCCTAGAAGTAAGTAGGAGGGAAAAAAAAAATCACTAGTTCTTTCATTGTTATAAAGAAACCAATAAAGATCACTGCATTTCCAATCTTGGCACATGGTTTCCTTTGTTATAAATGGAATTTTAGCTCAATTGGCATCATTTTTTTTAAATAGAGGATGAGCAAGTTTGTTATTTTTTTAAAAAAAATAGTTATTCATTTATTGAGAAGGCAGAGTAGTGGAGAGGGAGACACAGAAATAGATCTTTCATCAGCTCATTCATTCACCAAATGTTTGCAACAAATGCCTTGGGCTAGGCAGAAGACGAGAGCCAGGAACTCCATCCAAGGTTCCCGCGTGGGTAGCAGGGACCCAAGTGCTTGGACCATCTTCTGCTGCCTTCACAGGGCGCATTAGCAAGAAGCTAAACAAAAAACAGAGCAGCAGAGACCCAACCCAGTGGTGTGAAATGGGGCTCCAGCAGCCACTTAACTCACTGTGCCACAAAGCCAAGTTCTGAGGGGTGGAGGGGGAACCTCTTCCTGTGCATGGCACCTCTTTTCTTGCCCTCCCTTTGCCTAACACTGGATGGAGTTTCCATATGGGCCTAACTGTGGCACTAATAATACCGCTGGCTGTGACCCAGCAAACCTTCCCTTGCCAGACACCGTGGAGCACCCTTGGGTTGGCACCTCACTCACTCCTCTGGGGGCTTGTGGAATGAGCTGAGCCTGACAAGGTGTGCAATGGCTCTGCTATGTCCTTTGCCAGCATTCCAAATGATAAAGTTACTGGTCAAATATTTGCAATTTTGTTTTATACTTAAAATATGCTGGCTAATATGATAATGGCCACCAAAAATGACCTAGAACAGACTTATAGGGACTTGGAAGTGTTGCTTTATTAGTTTTTTGGGGTTTTTTTTTGGAGGGGGGGGAGTCATTTCCCTAAGCAATAATGGAAGTTCTAGAGGCTGTTGTTTCATACTGAAATTTAACTGCTGTTTTCTGCACAGCAAAATAGATGCTGGCTAGATGTAGGCAGGATGAGTAAGAATGGAAGAAGTAGGCAGGTGTGAAGCTGTGAGCTGAGCTTCTATTGATAGGTGTGATACTAGCCATGATTCTCAATGCTTGGTCCCGTGAGAAAGCGAAAGTACCAGCACTATGGTGCTGCATATTCATTCCCCCAAGCAAGTCCCTTCAGGCTGGCTCCAATAGGGAGTTGAGTTTTGTTTTTTCTTCTTCCTAAAGTATACCTTCTTCACTGTTGTGGCAACCCCAGTGTGTGCAGAGTTTCTCAAAGTTCCTCTGCTTCACATGTGAGTCCTGAAGGTCACCTTCTAAGGCAGATGTGCAAGGGCTCCAGGGACCTGCCAGTGTTCCGTGATCTGGCAGTTGTGTGTTCACACCTGGGGGCCCAGAGCCAACCTGCTCAGGCACAGGGCCCAGGGCCAGCCTGCTCAGGCACAGGGTACTGGGGTAGCTTGCTCAGATACAGGGCCAAGAGCCAGCCTGCTCAGGCACAGAGCCCAGGGCCAGCCTGCTCAGGCACAGGGCCCAGAGCCAGCCTGCTCAGGCACAGGGCCCAGGGCCAGCCTGCTCAGACACAGGACCCAGGGCCAGCCTGCTCAGGCACAGGGCCCAGGGCCAGCCTGCTCAGACACAGGACCCAGGGCCAGCCTGCTCAGGCACAGGGCCCAGGGCCAGCCTGCTCAGACACAGGACCCAGGGCCAGCCTGCTCAGGCACAGGGTACTGGGGTAGCTTGCTCAGATACAGGGCCAAGAGCCAGCCTGCTCAGGCACAGAGCCCCGGCCAGCCTGCTCAGGCACAGGATCCAGGGCCAGCCTGCTCAGACACAGGATCCAGGGCCAGCCTGCTCAGACACAGGATCCAGGGCCAGCCTGCTCAGGCACATGGCACTGGGGGAGTACAGTCTTGCATCAGACCCTGAGAGTCTTTCATCATGTGTCTGTGACAATGAGGCTGACGCAACAGAGCGGAAGGGCTGGCAGCGCTGGGAGTTAAGTCACTCTGGCAAAAGAGCACAGAGAAGAGTACTCGAAACACTCTCTTGAGGCATTCAGATTACTAGCTGCTCATTGCCAGAGAGCATCCTATGTATGATTGATTGGCTGATTGGAGAGGAAGGGAGGGACAAAGGGAGAAAGGAAAGAATGAGGGAGGGAAAGGGCAAGGGGAAGACAGAGAGAAGAGAGTATTAGAAGGCAAGCGCCCCTCCTTTAGGACGTGAGAAAAGGAGGTGAAGGAGACTCTGTGGTGAACTTTAAGTACTTCCCTATTGATCTACTCTTTTATAAGGGAATGAATTCATTAAAAAAAATACATTAAATAAAAGGCAAAATGATTTAGCATAACTCTGATGTGATTTAGAACAAGAAGAGGCTGCAGAACCTCAGTGGTTTTTCCTAGTGTATTTCTGGGGTGTAACTGAATATGTGGAATTGACTGTTCCCTGACCCAGTTCCTAATGTGATATTGTGATCAGATGCCAAGGTGCACTGGGAGTCCTACCCATACGCCTAAGTTGTTGTCAAATACCTGTTTGTTTCGGATTTCTAAATACTTAAGTTCCTTCCTCCTCCCACCCTTCCTTCTATAACAAATGCAGGTCTATGCTGAGTGCCATGTGGGACAAAGCACAGACACTCAGCTTTTGTTTTTAAGAAAATTACATACTGGCTTGAGAAACAAGATAAAACGGGGAAGCAGGTGATCTGTTATATGAGATCACACCATAAGCTTGGCGTGTGTGTGAGTAAAAACCGATAGGCTGTGTTATGAGATGGCATTGCGAACGCAGATTTCAATGACGCTGACCGTCCGAGGGTAATTCAAACAGGACACTGTTCAACTCTTCCCACTCCTCTCTAGCAGTTCTGATTGGCTGCTCCTGTATTGGTTTCCACTATTCTCAAATTGTTCCTGTGTGAGAGTAACTGCCAAACATCTATCTTTAACATAGGAAATATGAAGAGTCCTACCCAGGGATTTTGCCAATAGGTCCCATTCCTGCTGCCAACTAGCTCCAGGTACAACTTGCCCATACTCACCTGTCACCTGAGAACATCTCTCTTAGAACACAGTGGGCCTAATGTCCTTTGTGTTTTATTTTTATAGATTAATTTATTTGAAAGAGTAACAGAGGTCTGGGCCAGCTGAAGACAGGTGCTAGGGCCTCCCTTCCCATGTGAGTGGCAGGGGTTCAAGTACTTGGGCCACCTGCTGCTGCCTTCCCAGATACGTTAGTAAGAAGGAAGCTGGATCAGAAATGGAGCACCTGGGACTTGAATCTACACTCTGATATGGGATGCTGGCATGGAAAATAGTGACTTAACCTACCATGTCACCATGTAGCCACCAACATGATGCCAAAGAGAGACAGGATTAGGAGTTGAACCAACTGCCTATCCTCAAAGCCTGCAGGCTTGGCCACTGCCTTCAAGAAAGAGAAGGGAAACGAATCCTGTTAAGTTTTGCTTTGTGCCGGGCACTTGGTAAGCACCATCACATTCACTGTTTTGTGTAATCCTCATCACAGTATTTAGAAATAATGTACAGTCTCTAGTTTTGTGGTAGAAATAAAATGGCAGCTGCAAGTGGTTAGGTGGGTTACTTGAGGTCACACAGGCAGCACACAGCAATAGGGCTGGGACTCCAACCCGAGTTTTTCTGACTCCCAAAGCCCCATGCCTCTTCCATGATTTCAGGTGATAAGGAATAGAGTGTTTGGGGACACAGTGCTGGGATACCACTAAAAAGTGGTTTTTGGTGATCTTGGAGAGCCTCTGCCTGGCTCCATGTTGTCTTTGTGTGGGTTGTAGTCACCCGCTCGTCCTTCCCTGTAGCCCCTGTCTTCTCCCTCTCCTACCCTGGCCTCCTTTCCCCTCCATCCTTCAGCCACTTAGGAATCTCATTTTTAATTTCCATCAATAATGTCATGAGTTAGTTCTCTTGCTTTCTCCTGATATGTTCCCATTTCCACACTGTAATTCACGCTAAAGTGGTTTAGTGATGAATGTTTCTGTTTTTTGTGCCCATTCTGAATTTCCAGAGGCTGGGAGCCACATCCCTACCTTTCATCTGTTTCAGGTTCAGGGCTAAGGAACAGGCAATCTGTAAGTATTTCTCAATTCGCAATCCTCTCTGGTTGCCTGTCAGTGTCCACTGCAACTTCTCCCCATTGTGTCATTGCAAAGGCATTCCAAGCTGCTCCCCATTGGTGCCAACTCACGCTCCACTTCCTGCCCTTGGCCTCTCACATATCATGTCCAGCTTCAGAGGGAACTCGGGGATGAAGGCTGTGCTGGCTGCCATGATGAAGTCTATTTCTGTTGTTCTCCATTTGAGTGCCCCTTTAGGGACATGTAGCTTTTGAGCCTGGAAAATAGAGAAGAATCCTCTTCCACCTGCTTTTCACCTTTCTGTTACCTAACGTATGTGGCAGGGCAGAAGGTGATTACAATTTAATATTCTGCTTGTATTGTCAAAGCTAATGGTGAGGCAGGCGTTTAACCTTTGATTAAAGTTATTAGTACCCATGAGTATAGATAATGGAGTTTCACAACTCTTTTTCATAGCAGAATCCCAAACTTAACCCTTGCATGTGAAGACATTGACAGTGAAGACATGAGGCCTGACGTGAAATATGTTTATCCTTCCATTTATAAAGGTGAAGAGCCCATTCATTAATGAAATTTCTTAAAGTTTCCCCTTGTTCTGCCAAGCCACAGAGAATGTATTTTTCAAAAGTCCCCATTTTTCAGAGAGGGAAACTGAGACTCATTAAGAATTTTGTTTTCTTAACACATGTGGGTATCAGCTGTATGGAATAGTCCATCTGTAAGCCTCCTTCATCCAGGACCATCTTCAGAGCACATAAGGCTCTCATCTGGCTAGCCATGTGCTCTTGACACAGACCCGATGCCTATGCTGCTTGTATATTTGACATTAGCAATGAAAATGGAGCAGACAGAAGAAGATTTCCGTTGTTTTAGCAAAGTTCATCAAGTGGGAAAAGGTGAATACTTCATCTCCTTGCCCTGGCAATATGACCAACATTTCTCTCTCCATATCCCTTTTCAATCTTCATCTCTCCTACGGGAAGATTCCTCGTGACAGTGCTGTGACGGTCACTCAAAAAGTAATGCTGAGGCATACGCATGTCAGGTAACTGAAAAGCAGCAGTGTTGGGGTGGATCCTAAGAATTCCATATACACCGAGGATGCCTGATTCAAATACTTTCCATCTGAGTCAGAACCACCTTCTAACTAGAGTGGCTCTAGGCCACTCGGGTGTTTCCTTGAGGACATTTAAAAATACATAGGACATCCGTTGTCATGGCAACAGGGACATAAGATGGGCAATGGGGGAGGTGGGACAGGGACCTACCAGCATTTGGTGTCTAGGGGTCAGAGATGCTGAATTGTAGCAGTTCTCAAGGAAGGCCACCCAAGGAATCATCTCACCAGAAATGCCTTATAATAACGCCTGTGCTGAGAAACAATGGGAGGAAAAGGCATTATATGTAAAGTAGTCATCATCATATTTATATTTACTATAATCATTATATATTTTTATTTTCTTTACTGTGTGCCAGGCATTAGACTCTGATGGTGAAGTGAAAGCACTTTTGCCCTCAGGAAGCATAAGGTTGGTGGGGGAGAGAGCATATTTTGCCATGACAGCAATAACCCAGGAGGCCAAGTGAATAGAGGAATGCCCTGGAAGGATTTTCAAAGCTCAGGCTGCATCTGCCACTGCTGAAGCTGAAGCTGCAGTCAGCAACGACAAGGTGGGCAGAGCGGTCTGGGGACGGAGCATCTGTTGCTAAGGCCTGGAGGTCAGAGGGCATGGTGGCTTGGTAGGGGGAAGGGGGCGAGGCCAGAAGTTCAGTGTGCTCCCACTTCCAAGGTGAGCTGAGTGGGGACTAGGGATGCAGATGGAGAGGGAGGCGGGGGTGCAGGCTCCTGAGACTGTGTAGGAGCCCCGAGAAGCCTCACTGTTTCAGCTGAGGGAATTATCGCAGGAGCGTACAGCAGGGCTGGCACCCTGGAATGAAGTTTTGTGAGTGCCCATATTGTTACCCTCTTCAGACACGGACAAGTCCCCTGAGGAGCAGCTGGAACCAGTCCTCCTTGTGGTTGCACGGCTACCGTGTGCTCCCAAAGGCTGGCCCATCCTCTCCCACCTGTGTGTGTCTGGTCAGCAGTGCTGTCATCAGCCCCCTGGCGAGGAGGGGCCTTCCATGGGCAGAGATCTCCCTCTACTTCTGAGATCGCAGGCTAAGCTGGCAGCCTGGAATACCAGGAAGACTCTAGAAATAAATGATCCGAGTTGGAATTCTAGCCTCACCCTTGGTTCCCCCTGTGCCCTCAAGTGGGGTTTTTAACCTAAGCACCCCCATCTGTGCAGTGGCATGATGAGAAAGACTATCTCCTGGGGGCTGTGTAACGATCAGATGAAAGAGCATGTGCGAAGAGCGCAGCACTCGCCAAGGAGCAGCTTTTATTCCAACAAGGAGTCAAGTTTAGTTCAAAGGTTGAGCGTGTGCCCTCTCAAGCCTCATGGGTAGTTTGCAAGTGAAGTCCTGGGACTTGTGACCTTGGGCACCTACTTACACTCAGCCCACCTGGTTTTCCTCATTAATAAAACAGAGGGTGTTGATCGTCTCTCCTCTAGAGGGCCGAGCAGGACTTGATTTGAACCATGAAACCTGTCAGAAGAGCACTTGGCCTAAAGTAAGCGCTCATAAATATTTCACTAGTATTTTGCTACAGTGAGCCAGACAAGCAAGTGGGAAGGAAGTCAGATTCTAAACTTTGAAGAAGGAGAGAGTGTTTTACAAAGACAGGAGGGTAAGGAAATCTGTGTTATTTGAATGCTTAATAAGTCCCTGGAACATATCATTGCAAGAGTTCTTTGGAAGGTTAAACATGACAAGGCACCCCAGTGCTCACACAAGACGGTTGCTGCTTCCTCCACGTGTGGCAGCTGAGTCTTACAGAGTTTGTCATTGACTGGTGCAGACATCAGAGGATAGGCAATGAACCCTGCATGACTGACCCCTGCATCTTTATGCCCCCTCCCTACCTTGCTGTGTCCAGCTGTGTGAAGTGATGTGATCCTTAAGGCAGTGAAGGTACCAGGAAAACGGTTCCACTGGCATCAGAAGGGATGCTGGATTGCCACCTCTAAACTTTCCTTCCTTTCAAGACACTAGGGTGCCTGCCGACCTCTGCACGACCAGCAGGTGTCAGTGCTAACAAGGAATTCCTCCACTGGGTTCTGCAGAGGTAGTCTTCGTCTGCCAGGAGCACGGCAGATACAGCCTTGCCAGGAAGGTTAGCCTGGAGGTGCCCTTGTTCCAATGGGACTCTGGGTCAGAGGAACGTGTGCAGCAGAAATGAATCAGAAATCAGAAAAGTGGTGGCAGAACATGTGGGTCTTTAAAAGTTCATGGTGTCACTTTCTAAGGAATCATTTGTATTTGAAGGATGGAAGTTTCTTAAAGGTGGTTAATTCTGGCAACTGAAGTTATCAATTGGTTATTGGTTATCGGTCTGTAAAATGTTGTAACTGTGGGTTTACATTAGTGAATAATGAAATGCAGTCTACCACAGATGCAAATTTTAAAAACATATACACAATTTGAAATGCCCTGTAGTTTAGAAAATGCTGACTTAAAAGATGATGCCATGGTATTATTTTAGATGGAATCTTTTATGTTCAATGTTTGAGAAGACTTAATTTCCAGGATTAGAGGAATTGAATGGAGAAAACACTTGCTTTGGATGCAGATGATGTTGTTAGGGATTCAGTTCTCTGAACCTCAACTCTCTCATATGTAAAAATGGGTAGAATTAGGTGCCCACATGGGAAGGTGGCAGGCATGTGGGGGCCTGGAGGTGCAAGCTTGCTGGGGGCCTGAGGGATGGTTCCGGCAGGGATGTGCAGGGAGCTGGGGGCCTGCGCCCAGATGGGCAGAGTAAGCCTGGTGATTTCCCCATGTCCTTGGTCCCAGGAGGGGTGGGGACAGACCTAGGATAACATGCTGGACTCGTGCACTGGTGGACCAGGCTTGGAGCACTGTTAGCAGGCCTGGGTTCTGGGTGTGTGGAGGAGTAGGGTCCTGGGTGGACACACATACTGGGAGTTTGGGACCTGGTTGGCAGGCAGAGCTCCACATCACTCCCCTGGAGGCCAGCCCATCATTCCACTGGAGGATTGGGCTTAGGAAGGCTGCACTGGGGAACCCAAGTGCTGCTGGGCTCAGGGACCTGTAAGGGGAAGGGCATGTGTGGGAAGGAGGAGTGCTGAGGGAGTGTGTTGCCACCGAGGAATGGCTTCTGTGGGACATCCATTGACAAAGCCACTGTACTTGCAGGTAAATGAGGGGGCTGACAACGACTAGTTTGGAGGGGGAATCCAGCAACTTAATCCAGGTGGCAGGAATCAATTTCTTGAACCATTGCCAGTGCTTCCCAGGGCCTGTGTAAGCAGAAAGCAGGTGTCAGGAGCTGGCTTGAGTATTGAACCTGGGTATTCCAATGGGAAATGCAGGCATTTAAACAAATATTTACTTATTTGAAAGTCAAAGTTATGGATGAGGGTGAGGGGAGGAGAGACAGATTTCCCACCCACTGTTTTGCTCTGTGAAGGGTCACAGCATCCCAAAGCCAGAAGATTCATTCATGTCTCCTACATGGGTGATAGGGGCCCAAACACTTGGGCTATCTTCTCTTTAAAAGGTATTATTATTTGAAAGGCAGATTTTACAGGGAGAGAGGTCTTCCATCTACCATTTCAGTCCCCAAATGGCTGCAGTGGCCAGAGATGGGCTGGCCTGGAGCGGGAAGCTAGGAGCTTCTTCTAGGTCTCCTATGTGGGTGCCAAGGATTTGAATCATTCTTTGCTGCTCTCCTAAGTCACAGGCAGGGAGCTGGATGGGAAGTAGAGCACCCATGACATGAACCGGCATCCATATGGGATGCTAGCACTTGGGGGTAGAGGAATCGCATCGGCCCCCATCTCTTGCTGCTCTTCCACAGCCATTAGCTGGGACCTGAATTTGAAGTGGAACAGCCGAAACAAGAACTGGAGACCCATGTGGAGTGCCAGTGTCACAGGTGCTGGCTTTGCCTGCTATGCTACAATGCTGGTCCCCAGGTATAGGTGTTTTAACCTCTTTCCTGCTAGGCTAAACATCTGCCTATTAAACCAACAAACCTGCAGTAAGTGCAGTCTTGACATTGATAAGCCTAGGTTGACTAACACTAAGGAATAATTTTAACAATTTTATATTTTTTAAATTCTTCCTTTTTCTGTTGTAAAATCAGTTTTTGCTTTACATGTTTCTGAAATATTTATTTGAAAGGCAATTACAAAGAGAGAGGGAGAGAGAAGGAGAGAAAAAGAGAAGTCTGTCTATGGCTCATTGCCCAGATGGCTATGTGTACATCTAGGGGCTGAATCTGCAGCCAGGTGACTGGAACTCCATCCAGTCTCCTACATAGATGCCAGGAGCCCAAACACGGGCCGTCTGCTGCTGCTGCAGGTACAGCAGGTTCAGAAGCAGAGCAGCTGGGACTCAAACTGGACCTCTGACATGGACTGCCAGCATCATAAGCAGTGGCTTAACTCACTGTGCCATATTGGCTCCAACCTTTATGTATATTCTAGAGGAAGAGAGGGAGAAACAGACAGAAGGAGAGACTGCTTTCCTTCTGCTGGTTCTTTCTATCAGTGACCACAGTGTCCTTGTTCTGAATCCAGGAACCACGAACTCACCCAGCTCTCCCGAGTGGATGTCAGGACACTAACCACACAAGTCATCAATCCCCACTGCCTCCCAGGCTCTGCACTGGCAAGAAGCTGGGGTCAGGAGCCAGAGTACTCATCTCCCAGGCGCTCTGAGATGCATGTGCTGTGTTCAAGGTAAGGCTAAACTGCTCTTGGGGTTTATGCTAAGACAACTTACAGAGGTGTGTTCCAGAGCTTGTAAGGGCCTCGCAGTTCCCTGCAGAAAGTTTCTTATACTTGCACTCCTTTTCAATCCCTGTTACTATTTTCTTGGGCCAGATGCATGTCTTCCTTCCCCCATTGGGTGATAAATTCCTTGCACCCTCTCGCTGATGCCATATGGGTGGCTACCTGCCTTCATAGCCACCGTGGCGAGGCAGAGGAGCAGCTGAGGCTGTGGGAGGCTATGACATAGTTACCAAGCATCAGAGCCAGGATTCAAACCCAGTCATCTGAGGCCAGGGCCGGGGTTTGAACCTTCAGCCCTCATGGCCTCTCCCTTTTTCATGGCCTCCTGACACCCACTAGCTCATCACTCACGTGTTGTCAACCTTCCACAAACAAGGTTTGTTGGTTGGTGGGTAGACCCAGAACTCGGGTCTGATTCCCTGCAGAGGAGTCGCAGCCTGAATTGCTGCATCCAGCTTGCGACGGAGTGTTCCAGAACCCTGGGCCAGGCCTGTGGGGACCTGAGCTCAGGGTATAGAGGTGAGGGAGTGTTTGCAGGGGAGAAGATGCCCACAGGGAATGGAAGAGGGGCCTGGGAAGTACAGCTAAGGGGTCTGTGGTGCTCACAGCATCATTGGGGGGAAGGCAGAAATGGAAGAAACTACAGGAAGAAGGCTGGCTAGACATCAAAGGCCAAAGTCATTTGAATTTCATAAATGGATCTGTGAGGGAAACCTAGAAAGTGGAGAATTAGGTCTTAAAGACTCTGGAAAGGTCTGTAGAAAGAGAGCCGCAGTGAGAATGTCCCTGCCACCAGGCCCCATTTTCCTAAGATAATAATGACCTCATGTGGGCAGGGCTTCATTGGCAGGGTTTTTTCTCCTTGTCAACCTATGCTTTCATCAAGGCTACTCATTTCTCCTCAGAAACCAGGATAATCACAAAGAAACGGGTGGAACTTCGGCTCTGGTTCTCCAAATAGGATCTTGTTTCAAGGCAATAGCTTTGAAAGCTGGTATTATGGAGAGATTTTCTAAATTCCATTTTCTCCCTTCCTTAATAAGAGCTGGGCTTTGGGGTGTTTTTCTGGAAGGTTCCTACAGAAATAGGAGTGGGCAGCAGGAAACCCAAGGAACTAGAAACAGCTGGAAAGAGAAGGGGTGACAGGGAAGCTTCTGTCCCAAGACAACAGCTGCTGCAGAAGCTGCGGGAGCCCTCAGCTCTTGCCTCTGCCTCTACTGTCTGAGCTGGGAGCCCTGAGCTATGGGATGTGGCACCACTATTTGAGCTGTGGGTGGTTGGGAGAGGTCTGACAGGGTCCTGCCTTCCTGGGAAGAAATTCCAGGGAGGGATGGAGAATATGAAGAAGAGGGAAGGGAGCAGAAAGGCCAGAGGATTACATTGAAAGAGGCTGAGGATTGAACTAGAAAAAGGAGCTCCTTGAGACTTCAGTGGAAAAAGCCTGGGACCATCCACCCGAGGGCCAATAGCTGGGCTAGCTGTTGTTTGATGGGGCTTTAGTGACACACCTGAGCCCGGGTAAGTTACAAGCCACAGGCATTTCTCATGGATCAAGGTGCCGGCAGGTTTGGCTATCTGTTGAGGGCTGCAAGAAATGGCTCATCCTCACAGGGTGGAAGGCTGGAAGGCCGGGGAGCTAACAGTGCTCAAGACCTCCCTGACCCCAGACCTGATGGCTGTGATGGCATTGTTCACTTCTGACGGCCTTGCCTGACCATTCTGTCCCCCTCCAGGCTCAAGCTGGTATGGTCATTGTTCATGATGGTGATTACACATGACCCTGTCTTAGTTCAGGATGCCACAACTACAGCATACTAGGTGGCTTAGCCAACAGACTTGGGCTTCCTGCAGCTTCAGAGGCTGCACGTGCAGAAACAGAACAGCCCTGTGGTTGATTCTGGTCAGGGCTCACCTCCTGGCTTGCAGGTAGCCGCCTGCTCACCATGGCCTTACCCGGCATTGGCCCCGCACATGATCATGGAAATCTGTCTCAAACTGCCTTCCTTGCGAGCACTACAGCTCCATCTTTCAAATTTATTATTTTTTTTCTTTGAAAAGTAGATTTACAGAGAGTAGAGACAGAGAAAGATCTTCTATCTGCTGGCTCACTCCTCAAAGGATTGAAATGGCCGGAGCTGAGCCCGTCTCTGGCCAGAAGCCAGGAGCTTCTTCCGGGTCTCCCATGTGGGTGCAGGATCCCAAGGCTTTGGGCTGTCCTCTGCTGCTTTCCCAGGCCACAGGCAGGGAGCTGGAAGGGAAGCGGGGCTGCCAGGATTAGAACCGGTACCCATCTGGGATGCCAACACCTGCAGTTAGAGAATTAGCCAATTGAGCCATCATGCTGGCCCCTAGAAGCTCCACCTTTAAGACCTCTTTAACTTCCTAAGTCACGTTGAAAATGAGAACTTCCAGCTAGGCTCGTTGGCACTAGGCAGTTACAATTCAGTCCTTGCTAATTTGTCCCACGTTTGTTAACAAAACGCAGCTACACAGAGGGAGGGCTCTGTGTGATCACTGAGTGTCCATTGTCCTTTCCTGGACCTGGCACATGCTAGGCACCCAATACGTACCTGCTTAATAAATGGCGGGCTGCCTTTGCATATTGTAGTCCTGTGAGCAAACTTACTGGTGGACTCCAGCCCCTGAAACGAAGCCTAGGCCAGTGACGTCATCTTCCTTTCTCCAACCTTCCACAGTCCGAGCTGGTAGGAACAGGTATGGGGTCCCTACAGCGTGCCGGGAGGCTGTGCACCTTGTCCTGGGCACACAGCTGGCAGGCGAAGCCAGGGTTGAGAAGTGCTGATCTGGATGTGAGAAGTGGCATTTCTCGGGTTCCCAGGGCGCGGGGACATGCCCGGAGGATCGCAGCCAGGCCTCTGGCTCCCTGTCCCTTCCCACTCCCCGAGCAGGGCTCTGTGCTCCGGCCTGGGGCCACGCGGACACCGGCTCTGCCGCAGGAGGGCAGCAGCTTCCCAGGCACCGACGGCGGCCGTGCACGCCAGCCCCGCGCGTTCCCACAGAGCCGGGCCAGGCCGGGCCTCCTTCCCTTCCCTCGGCATGGACGGTGGCCCTGGGAGGGAGGCAGGTGGCTGGCACGCAGAAGGGGCGGTTTTGTTCTCTGGGAGAGGAAGCCGGGTGGTCTCCTCAGCGTCTGATTGTGCCCAGCACAAAACCCCCATGCAGCGCGGTGCTGCTGGGAGAGCCGGGCTCCACAAAGGTCCCGGAGGAGGCTGCCAGGGGCTGCTGGGCCCTCCGGGAAGGGGCCTGGCAGGGTCCCCGACGCCCGTTTCCAGGGCGGACAGCCGGGCAGAGACCGAGGCCTGGGGAGCCACGCTCCTGCTCCTCCATCCAGAGTCCCGGGGGCTTGTCCTTCCTCACAGAGCAGCTTTTGTTCTAGTATCTGAGAAGCCTTTCCTGAGGGAAGGGACTGTGCAGGGTGTGTGTGTGTGTGTGTGTGTGTGTGTGTGTGTGTGTGTGTGTGTGTGTGTGTGTGCGCCCACACAAGGGTCCCAGAAAAAGTTCGGGAGGAGTAAGTTTATTTGGTTGCATGTTTGACATTCATGTGTAGTTAAGTACGTGTTTTCCAGGAACTCTTGGAAGACTCTGTGTGTGTGTGTCTGGTCCATGTGTTGGACCCATGTGCCATGAGGAAGTGGCGACCATCGTTTATGCCAGGTTTAATTGGCCCTTCAACCCAGGCGACGGGAACACCCCATGATACCTTGAACCTGTAGACTTGTAGAACCTATAACAGGTTCACTGCCATTTACAAAAAAAAAAAAAAAAAATGATTTGGAAGGCAAAGTGCCAGAGCAACATACACGTTGGCTCTCCATCTGCTTGTTTATTCCCTGATGCCTGTAGCAATCAGGGCTGGGCTCGGCTGAGGCCAGGAACCACGCGGGTCTCCCATGGGGGCGGCAGGATCCCAGTGGATATTGCCTGCTGAGCCTCGGGCATGCCAGAAGTACAGGATGGCTGGGCCTCCAGCCGGACCCTGGAATAGAAGAGGCAAGGGGCCCCAGTGCTGGATTAACCCAGCCCACAGTGCTCACCCCTCACCGCCCTCTTTAACATGGCTATGTAAATGCTATTGTTACGTTGATGATTTGATTTTCTGCCCCCCTCAGTAGCATCAGTTGGGTCTTGTTTTTGCCTATCCGTCAGCCGTGGCTTACAGAAGGGGTCTTTTTGGGGGAATAATTCCCACCCACAAAGATTTGAGTTCCCTAAAGAAACTTTGAAAAATGCCTCCTTGCCAACATGACAAATGGAAAATGATGGTCTTTAAATAGCACAAAATGGAAAAAAAAAGGGCTACTTTTCTAAAAAAGTGCTCCCTAAATGAAAAAATGTGTCCATCAAGTGTGGAAGTGTCCTATGCTTCAGTCCTGAATTGGGTTACAGAAATATTTTGTAGGGGGGAGGGTGTGGGGAGGGTGAGAATAAGGGGAAAATCAGAAAGGGGAGGAAAGAACAGGTGAGTCCTCGTGCTGTTTCATGCTGTTTCAAGCGTGGGTCAATGAAACAGTTTATTTAAGACAGTTCTGTGGAGTCTTAGAGGTGACCAGGAGCTTCTTACATCTTAATGTAACATGTTAGTGTCCCCGAGAGATTGCCAGTACTAAGCATCAGATCTGGACCCCATTCTAAGGTATGTTTTTGCCTTCAGAAAGAAATCAGAAATTGGGGCGATTAGACAAGACTAGCCCGACATGCACAAACCCTTTGACCTATTGGAGTCAACACAGGTGGTCTTGAAATCTTCATTTTACTTACATGCAAGGTGGTCAGATTAATACATATGCCCCATACATTTTATACAATGTGTTTATACACACTCTATTACTTGATATTTATACCAAATCATGTATTAGTTACTTGAAATTCTGACGTTACAGGGATGTCTGGTAAGGTATCTGCCAACGCTACTTGTGTGTGTAGGGTTCAGCAAAAAGCAGGTTTTAAAATAGAAGTTTAGGTTAGCAGTTTGTGGGTAGTTATCGAGAGCGATCTGTTACAAAATGTTACTATGCCACCCTCTGCTGGGGAGACAGGATAGACTGCATGGGATGCTGAAAGACACAAGGAAGCTGGAACCGGGGTGCCCAGAAGGAAAGGGGTTCTTGCGGAGACAAGAAGGAACTTCAGACCCTGCGATGGCCTTCGCTGACGGAGTCAGAGCTGCGGTCCTTGGAACCGGGCGCTGCTGAAGCCGGCTTGTCTGCGAGACCTTCAGCTCCTCCGGGGAGCAGGGTGAGCTCCGCGCTCCCCCTGGTGGCCCCTTTGAGTATCACTGCCTCAGACGCCACTCGTTTGTCCCGGAAATTTCTCCCACTTTCCCCTCCCAAGACACTGCCTTCACTTTTCCTGCCTTTTCCTCCTCCTTCCCCTGTCAGCTTATTCATTCGAAGCCTGCCCTCTGAGTGACACCTAGCGACTGCTCTGGCCCAGGCCGAGGCCACACAGAGTTGTGCATTGTTGCCCCAGTTTTGAGACCACCCAGGCTGGTGCCCGAGCAGAATGAATGACAGCTGCTGGGGTCAAGTGCCCAGCGGGATTCTGCCGGAACGGGGGAGTGCGCTGCGGCCCTGGTGGCGTGGTCCCCACAAAGGACACCCGCCCCCGGCGGGAACCGAGTCATTCCTCCAGCCCCACGCAATTAACAGTGCCGCGGGCTTCGGGTTCTTTTTCTCCACCGGGTGCATAATAAGAAAAGCCGCAGGAAGGATTTTACTGGCCAGGAGAAACCTTTCCTCTTGGGCGAAAGGCGTCCTGCTTTAAGTGACTGGGAGTGGTGACAGGATGGGGTTTGGAAGGGAAGCGCCTTAGCCCCCCAGTGTAGGCTCAAAGTGTAAGTCACAGCCATCTATTTTAGCGATGTGCTTGAACTGCACCCTGGTTGCTTTTGGGAACCAGGTCTGGATCCACTGCTCCGCCCTCGCATTCACACTGTGTCTGAGCTGCCACGTCCCTCATCCCAAAGGGCTTCCCCCCTGTCTCCCACAGGTGACAGAGCAGAGCACGCTGCACCCCAGACGACCCTACCCAGGACGGAGGTGCTTCCGTGAATGGCTCGCTGCTGGTCACCCTGCTGGTCAGCCCCCTCCTTTGCCCAGCTGGACCATGCAAGTACCGGATGTGTAACATGTTAGGTGGATTTGTATCTTTTTTTGGTC
This sequence comes from Ochotona curzoniae, assembly GCF_017591425.1. NCBI lineage: Eukaryota > Metazoa > Chordata > Mammalia > Lagomorpha > Ochotonidae > Ochotona > Ochotona curzoniae. Next base: position 16,495,226 of record NW_024465582.1, on the reverse strand, counting down.
TGAGACCATTTTAGAGAAACTGGTGGAAAGCAAGGGTTTGTAGCTTCCAGAAAAAGCCAGTGCAGTTGCTCTTAACTTTCAGGTGTGTGGGCCTGTGGACAAGAGACCCTGCTCGCAAGTGGCTCCTCTTCCCCCCACCCTGAGAAGGTTGGATGGAGGGGTCCCTCACGCAGCTTCAGTCCGCTGTGTCTTGACATGGCCTACCCTCCCTTGATTGAGAAGGAGCCCTTGGCCATTCGTGGCCAATAGAGCAGTTCACAGGCATCATGGCTGTTTCTGGAATAGTCCTGCAGATCTTATCCAGCTCTTTCCACAAGTGGCAGCGAGTAATCACTGAGGTAAATCTACCTCATTTGAAGGTCAGGCAGGAAATTAGTTTTTGGGGAAGAATTGGTGGCAGTATTACAGCCCTCTAATTCCAATGTGGAAATGGTTCAGTTTGAGAACCTGGAATCTGACATGGCTGAGTAGGTGCAGACAGTTCACGCCCCCTCCTGGGGCCAACCACAGCCAGCTCCAGGGCTTGGGCAGGGAGAGGCAGCTAGGGCGCATTTTCCCTGGGGCTGGCTCCCCCAGCTGGTACTTGCAGGATGTGACCGGCGGTGAGGCGTCCTAGCCCAGCCCTCCTGAGCTCGTGGCAACACTTGCATGTGTGGACAGTTCTTTTCTTTCAGGAAGAATAAACAACAGCAAAGTTGTGGATGTAAAACTTTTTTTTTCTTTTTAATTGGAAATATTTCTACAAAGTAACGTTTCCCAGGCTGCACGGAGTGCCTGTGCTGGGCTGGCGAGTTACCCTAGAGGACCTGCTTTCCAGAACAAATGGTTAGTACAGAACACAAAGATGACAGGATGTCACAGAATTGATTTGACATGATTAATTTTTGCCCTACTAGCATCATGACAACCATGCACATTAAGTTTTGTAGTGTTTCCCAAATAGAACCTGGGTATTACATGGTTGCTGTCGAGGCCTAATGTTAGCTTTTATAGGCACATAATGCTCAGGATCTATATAAAAAAAATCTAATTGTGTATCAGAGGCTGTATGTCTAGATTTTCTGCGGGTTAGCGTAATGAAGTCCATTTGTCACCATTTTTAGGCAAACTCCAAGGCAGCCGGGATTGTCTGACCACTCCCACCGAGCGTTTGGACTGGATATTCTTGAGGGCAATGAAATCTCCTAGAAATCCCGTAGCTGCCTCACCTGAAACTGCCGTTTTGTCTTGCAACCTCGCTGACATTGTCACAGTACTGACTCATCTTCTACCATTTCTCTGAGGGACACAGACAAAACAGAAGCAGGTGCCACTCCAGCTGCAAGTTCTGAGTGATCGGGTAAGTGGAATTCGACACAAAGAAATATCATGTTTCTCTCCTTCCAAGCACTTTTGATTAAAGTCATTTCCAGATAAGAGACCACCCATCCAGTGCATGGATCTTAATTAGGGAGCGCATTCATTTGGCTTCTATAAAGTGTAGCAGTGAGTTTATATTTTGGTACCTAGACTTCCTTGGGGGAGTGATTTTAAACTGGAGAGAAAAAATGCTTCAGATTAAAAAACAAAAACAAAAAAAAAGAAACGGTTGTTTAAATTCTTCCTAAGACCTCTCCTCTCAGTATTTTCATGACCATTAGCTCCATTCTTTCTGGCTCTTCTGCGTCCTGTAGTAAGAAAATGAGCTCCCTTGCTGGTGCCCCATTTTTCTCAAAGTCCTTCAGCAGTGGAGTGATAGGGGCCATTTGCCCCAGAGTCATCCCTTCAGACTGGGATGGCAGGAAAGAAGGGTTTATTTTTCTTACTGGGAAAGCCTGAGCGAAGGATTCCACGAATGACCCCCCACTCCTACCACCTGGTACCTTAGCTGACCATTTTAGACACGAGACCCAGGGAACCACTGGGCCATCCTGCCCCTACTGGGACATGTTGATTAAGTGCCCTTTTGGAAAGCTCCATGCTCCAATGGAGTGGTATTGTTCGGAAGTATACCTGATGCAGGGAAACCAGAGGGCGGGCTCTCTGATGTCACAGAATGGTTGGCAGGTATGATGTTGGGTATCTGGGACTCAGGGACAGAGGATACCGTGACCGCAAGGCCATTCAGAAACTTCATTTTTGCCCCTCTCCACAGCTTGCTAGATGTCTGTGTTTACTGTCCCACTATTAATAATGGTACAATCAGAAGAAAAAGGTAAAAGAAAAACCCTTCTACTGTCCAACTGGTCATTGATTGTAGTTCAGCAAGTCAATCTTTGAGACTAAAAATCCAGTTGGGTTATGAGGGACTTTGAAGTGTTTTTAACCAGACTATGTTTTTAAAACTTAATGAAAAACCAATTTATGGGGTCATATATCAGATAAATTAATCAGATCTCATCAAGATTATTTTTGGTACACCTTGTTAGGTAAGACAGGACAATGATCTAGAAGTTTCAAATGTGGATGAAAATTGTGTATTTTGGGTCACTGCCAAATCCTCCCTTGTGCTTGGATTAACACCTTGTAATCCTGCTGGAGTAGGGAGGACAGGGAGGGAAGGGGCCTGCTGGAGAGGAGGAGCTGTCGGGGATGGACTCATTGTGACTTGCTTTACGCTGGTCTACATCTTGGTCTCACTGTCAGTGGCTTTCTCAGCTTCGCTGTCCTGGGCGATCAGCTGGTAGGGCTTCTTCATTTCATTCTCTTCAATCACCGAGTTGCCCATTTCAACGTCCCGGTTCTTCAGTTCATGTCGTGACAAGTGCTCGACAATCCCAGCTCCCAGAGAGTCCCCCAGGACGTTGGTGGTGGTGCGGAGGCGATCCCTACGGGCAGGGCGCGGAGGGAAGGGAACACGAGGCTCCTTAACAATTTCATTTCTATTGGAAACTGACCAGAGAAGTCTCCAGAAGCAGCCCTTCCGACTCAGTTTGGTGTCTCTCCCAAATGCATGGATATATAACCGACAGGCAGCATTTCTGACAGTAGCTGCTAAAAGTTATAAGAATATAGAGCTGATTTGTTTTTAATCAGTAATGTCATTGTAGTTAGCTAGAGTCCTAACTCGGGGGTGGGGATTAAAGTTTGCCTTAGTTTTGGACTGGCTTGCATTTAGACCAGTGGTTCTCAGTGTGACCCAGACAGCCATTCTCTCTCTCTCTCGTGAGGTAGGATCCTGCAAAGACTATATGATGTGTTCTATCACAATACACTGAACGCGGACTTCCAGGGCTCCGGCTGACTGGTATTAAGCGGGATAATGTTGGTATATAATTTATTATCACCCTTAAAATAGAAATTTTAAAAATTCCTTTCTATAATTTGACAAATATTTTAAAATGTCTATAGTCATTTTATTTGAAAGACGAGCTTTTATCTAACTCATTTACTCTCCAGCTGCCTGCAATAGCTAGGCTGCCCCAGGCTGGAGCCCAGAGCCTAGAACTACAGCTGGGTCGTCTCTCAGGTGAGTGGGGGTGAACGAAGCACTTGAACACATTGTTGGGAAGTTGGATGGGAAGTGGAGCAGCTAGGACTTGAACTGGGCATTATGAAATAGATTATAGGCATCATAAGTGGCTATTTAACCATGTGACAAAATTGATTGTTGTAACCCAAAGAAAAAAATGCTTTCTTGGTCCTTCAATACATTTTTAAATGGACAGCTCAAAAACTTTGAGAACCATGGCTTTGCACCATAAAAGTGAGTCTGCGTGCTGGGAGTGCTGACTGTGGCCGACAGTGCTGTGTAGCGCCCTTGGACACAGCCTTCATGGCACCCCCAGCAAGTAGCAGGCACGAGCATTGCCATGTGAAAGAGGTGGAAGGTACAGTGGTAGGGTAATTTGCCCAATATCACTCTTCATGTTCATTGGTTGGCATCAGGTCAATATAAAACGCCTCCAACATCTACTGTCTCCTATTAGGCATTTGTTTTAGGTATCCTGGGGAAGATTTTTCTAAAATGGGAGGAAACTTGACAGAGCCCAGGGGCAGAGATGGTTACCTGGAAGGGCAAAGGAGAAGGGGGCAGGGATGGGGGCTGAAGCTTAGGATCCAAGAGTGGAGAGGGCACGTTCGTGCAGGTTTCCCTGGAGCCAAAGGTCTGTTCCACTGAAGGACATGAGATCTCTTGCTCCTGTCTGCACGGCCACTCCTTGCTCTGTCGGACTTGGATGGGACAATCTGGGCTGCATTCCATACCCTTGGAATGGGAAGCACAAAGAGGAAGGGCCCGAGCCAGCATGCAGCTCTGTTCCAGCCACCATGGGCCACATTGTGCAATGTGGACACAGCCTTGCTGATGTACGCTGGCTTCACAGACTCTGGGTTTCCCAATCCCTGAATGCCTTGCTGGAGTGAGAAGGATAGCTGCCAGATGTGCCCTCTTGACTGATAAGGGAGCAAGAACACATGCTGTCTGGGGCTTGTTTCAAGGCCGTAAAGACCCTCTAATTGCAGGTCTGGCTGCCCCTCGTGGAGGACCCCTTGACAGCAGGCTGCCCTAGCGCAGCAGAGAAGGGGGACCCTCCAGTGTGAAGTGCACCCAGTCTGAGTACTCACAGGAACCAGTCCACTGCGATGATGAGTGTGATGTCATCAGTGGGCAGGCCTACAGATGTCAGCACGATGACCATGGTGACAAGACCAGCCTGAGGAATCCCAGCTGCTCCAATACTCGCGGCTGTGGCTGTGATGCTGTTGAAAGAAATATGGAAATAGGAAACAAACGTTTTTTACAAATCTCCCAAGTAGAAAGTGTGCCCTGAAAAACACACAGGGGGCCCAGCGTAATAGCATAGAGGTTAAAGCCCTAGCCTTGAACACGCCAAGATCCCATATGGGCGCTGGTTCCAATGCCAGTGGCCCTGCTTCCCCTCCAGCTCCGTGCTTGTGGCCTAGGAGGGCAGCCGAGGACAGCCCAGAGCCTTGGAACCCTACACCCATGTGGGAGACCCAGAAGAAGCTTCTGGCTCCTGGCTTCAGATTGGCTCAGCTCCAGCCGTTGCAGCTGCTTGGGGAGTGAACCATCAGACAGAGGATCTTCTTGTCTCTCCTCCTCTCTGTATATCCGCCTTTCCAACACTCAGGGCTAAGGCCTGGCTTGCTGTGCTGGTAGGAGAGGACGTGATTCATACATGTGTAGCTGAGGTTTAAAACAGTGAGCCAGGGATCAGACTGTTCTCTGTCATGTGCTAATCATATGTCAAGGAAGATGACGTATGACCTTGAGTTGGGTCTATCGTGACTTTAAAATGAAGCAAGCGGAGGCTGTCTGCTTTTGCACATCCCTGTGCATTTTGTACAGTATAAAATGCCACAGAGTTAATTAGACTTGGCTCTAGTCATCTCCCTATTACATGGAGGGTTGTAAAGAACTTGAACTTGCAGGTAAAGCTGTCCTCTTAGAGAGCCATCCTGGCCCGGTGACACAGAGGGGAGAAAGAAGCAGAAATGCCCAAAATGCCCCATTTGGGGTCTAGAAGAGGGCATTTGTTGTAATCTTATTTTAACTTGTCTCTGTGCAGGATAATTTCAAATATAAAAATTTGTGGGGGACCCCCCCCCAACCCTGCAAAGTGACTTAACATTGTATTTTGCAGATCAAATTAATAAACAGCTCACAGCAATGTAGGAAAAAATGCTGATCTGGATTATGAGGCCTAAAGTCTTCTGTGGTGTTAGACATGGTGCGTGGTATTGGCCAAGGAGCCGGAGTGGGGAGTACGCTTGAATGTGCCCATGGTGCCCAGAGACAGCCTGCGAGGATGCCAGAGAAACTGGCAGAGAAGCTGCCTCTCCCAGAGGAAGCTTCGGGACTGGGGGAGGCAGGTAAAGGGCAGGTACTTTTCACTAAGCACCTGAAATGTAGCAGTTAAAAAAAAAAAATCTCTGTAAAAATCTAGTTCTCAACCTGCTTGTCAGTATGGTCTGTCATCTAGCTCACACTTCCTAAAAGTCAGCCCCCGTGCCCCCAAAAAAGCTCATCTACTTTTTAAACTACATTTTCACTTTCTAAAAACCTTACCTATATAAGGTAGCATTTTTTAATGCTTCTTAAAGTACAATGTATATACTAAGTATTTTGTAAACCCTGAAGTGTATCTTAAATGTGTCGATACACAAATTAAGAGGCAAATTAGGGATGGTGGGATTCCATTCAGTGTAAACAGAATGTATGTGTGTGTATCTAACTCACAGGTCTTTCTAACCCAACACGCAGCACGCTCACCTAGAGAAAGAGCAAGGCAGATACAGAGGCAGCTAAGTCTCCATTTTTACCCGCTGTGCTGCTGTATTATTTGAATGTTGGATGTTCACATCTGTCATCTCAAAAATACTTGCTGCAAACCTCAGCCTTTTGTTTGCACAGAACTTTCCTCGTACCTGATGGTAATAATCTGGCCGAAGTTCAGTTCGAAGTTGTTGACTTGAGCGATGAAGATGGCGGCCAAGGCCTCGTACAGGGCCGTCCCGTCCATGTTGATGGTGGCCCCCACAGGGAGCACGAACCTGGTGACACGCTTGTCCACGCCGTTGTTCTCCTCCAGGCACTTGAAGGTGATGGGGAGGGTGGCAGAACTGAGGACAGTGAGAGAGCGCGTGTCAGCTAAGGGGCTGCTTTCGACCCTGTCTGGTCTCTTGGACAGACAGTTCCCTTTAGGACATGGGACAGGAAGGAACTAAGTCAGCACTGTGTAAAAGGGGAGAGGGGTTGGCAAGCGTGGGGCCTTTCCTGGGGTCACTGGGCAGCTCTCCCTGTGCCTGGCTTCCTCTTGTGACTGCTTACCCATCACAGCAACCTCACTCAGGCAAGGTCAGCTGGGAGCGGGGGAAAGACAATGGGCAGCAGAGATGGCTTCAATACTGTCCCCAAAAGGACGCCTAGCTGGCCATTCTGTGAAGCCCACTTAGATCAGCTTAGCTTCAGAAGGGAAAGACCCAGTTGAGGGGCTGGCATTGTGGCACAGCTCGCTAAGCTGCTTGTTGTAGGGCTGGCATCCCAACTCATAGTGCTGGATTCAGGTCTGGTTCTTCGGCATCTAATCCAAGCTTCCTGCTAATGCAATTGGGAAAACATGTGGTGATGGCTCGAGTACTTGGACCACTGCCACCCACAGACGAGACCTGAACCCAGTTTCTGGCTCCTGTGGCCAACTGGGCAGTGAATTAGTGGGTCCAAGATGTTGTTTTCTGTGTCTCTCCTCCTCTGTCTTTCAAGTTAAGAACCTTAAAAAGTATTTCTGGAAGCTTCAAACCCTGAAGAAAAGATCTCCTCCTTTCAACCATAGGGGCCCTGAAGAAAAGATCTCTTCCTCCTTTCAACCATAGGGGCCCTGGTTCAAAGCAGTTTCCCAAACACATTGAGGAGTGGGCGACACGGTGCACCCACCTCGATGACGTCCCCAGAGCTGTGATGAGGGCTTGGAGCAATCCTCCAATGAAAACCCAAGGGTTCTTCCGTGTCACCAGGAAGTACAGGAGCGGCAGGACGATGACGGCGTGGATGAGCAAGCCAACGATGACCGTCACTGTGTACATGGCCAGCTGTCCCCCGATCACACCCATGTCTTCCATCTCAACAATCTTCCCTGCGATCAGGAAGAGGATGCCCAGAGGGGCGTACCTGTGGAGAACACACAGGTGACTCGAGTCTGATAAGCCATTTCCTGCCAAGTACAGACTGGTAAGAGAAGGAGAGGGAGGGGTTTCAAACACTTTTGCTTTAGTTCCTGTTCAAACTTGTAGAAACTGGGTCCTACATTATGTTGAAGGGCCCATGGTTATCACAGAGCTGGCTTTTGGCTTTTCCTCTCACTTGGGATTGCTCTGGGACAGACTATCCCCCGTCACCTAACCCTGTGGGGAAAAGGCAGGTCCAGAAGTTTTGTCGTGCACCTGTTTTGCTAGATGGACGTATTTTCCTCATACCTGGCTCACTTTTCTGATCCTCCGAGACACCTGCCCTGAACTGACACATACAGATCTTGTATGCCTGAGCTGGATTGCCAGTTACAGTGAGAGGCACAGGTTAGTTCTTCTACTCCATGGCCCCTTTTCCCAGAACTTCACAGCACAGATAATATTCTTAGTATTACTCTTCAAATCTCCTTTCTCTTGAGGTCAGCTATGAGGAAAACTTTTTTTTTCTTAGAGTGCAAATAGAAAACACTATTTATGGCAAATAGCAACGTTTGCCATAAATAGAAGGTGACGAAAATACATTCAGAACTATTAAAATGAATAATGTGCACATACGGATCAGCACAACCGGGGGTCCTAATGAAGGAGTGTTACCCCCAGCTTACTGCATTCGGGCCTATTTGCCTGCGGACTAAGTAACTCACAGGCACAGGAGAACCCTTGCTGCTTACAGGCCTTGCCACCCAGCTTCCATGTCCCTCGCCCTGTACCATTAACCACAACCAAGCTCATGTCACTGAAAATCAAGGAGCCAGTCGCCCTCGAGGAGACGAGTCTGTTGGCAACTGTGGAAAACTAATTTCAAATTGGAGAGAAAAAGAGGAAATCCAACAATGCTTCTTCAAAAGTACAGGCCAGGAACTCGCAGGGGTACCCGTTCCCAGATGTCATCACCCAGGCCTGGGTGCGGGGCTGAGTACTGCAAGACAAGCTACATGTGAGGTTTGTTCAGTGTTTGAATGGGCTTCTTTCACAGGAGCGCTGAAAGGTGCAGGCATTTTAATGATGTGAAGATGAATGTTCAGCCTGAGCCCCGCCAGGACTTCAGAGAGCCTTCCAGTTGGAAGCTGCTATGGAGACCCCATTGTGGTACATCACTGTGCCCTAGTTCATATCCATCTTGTACTAGCTGCTAAAAAATGGATTTCTCTGGTTCTGGTGGCATAAGGACAAAGGGCATTTTGGTTCGTGTTGATGAGTAAGCATTTTCCTTAGCCAGGGACGCCTTCCTGCCTCGGGCAGGGGAGAGCCTGCACTGAAGCACCGAGAAGATACTCAACCCGAGGCCTACGCCAAGTAAACAGTTCTCTCCCTGCTGGAAAGAGAGCTTCCATTCCAAGGTCAGTGTTCCCCTGGAGAATTGGCTTTTTACTTTGTTTCGTGCTATATGAAAGGAAGTTTTAGTAAACCATGCTTGGCATTTTCCAGGAGTCCTACAGGTATGGTAACAAAACTGCCCTGTGCATTTAAGGCTGACCCAGAGACATGACCTCTGTTCTTGCCAGTGGTCTAGGGACTTCTCTACATTTGCAGCCTTCGGCTGGGAATTCCCTCTACGTGCCTTTGTGCAGCTGGCTTCCGGTCTTTCCGGTATTAACAAAACATTGTCACTTCTCCAAGGCCTCCGTACCATCATGGCAGCACATTTCATGCCTTTTCTCCAGTCACTTGCTGTTATTTTTGTCCTAGCATTTGTGACTAAAGCATATGGTTGATGGATCTGTCATCTGTCTTAAAAGCATCTAAGATCTAGGATATCAATTTTTTTTCATTGCTGTATCCACAATGACCGGCATCATATGATTATCGTACAGTAGACTTTATCAATAGATGAAGTAATCACTAGATAGATCTGAAATGGAGGAATGAGGAGTGGAATTCCTTTTCCACTAGGATAAATGGACATCTTTCCAAGACAAGGCCATGGAACTTGTTAAGAGAGGCTTACAGACATACGTAAGGCCTTGGTAGGCTCAGAAATTGCAGAGAGAGAGAGAGATTGAAAGAGAGAGAGAGAGAGAGTGTGTGTGTGTGTGTGTGTGTGATGAGAATGAGATCACTGCAGCCATTCTACCTGTTGACAGCTCCCTCAACAGAGAACACCTGCTGACGGCTGTACGCATCCTGAGCAAATGGAAATACATACCACATAATCACGGCCACTAGTCTCATGATGGCTTCGTTGAGAGAATCAAAGAAGTCTCTCAGGGCCTGTCCCTGCTCCTTCATGTTTCCAATCACGAAACCAAAGCACATGGAGAAGACCACGAGTCCCAGAGCATTGACCCCATTCACAGATCCCGGAACTGGTACCAGCTCCTCGGTGATCCGTGTGAGGGTCTCCATGGCCTCGGACACGTTGTTAATCACAGCACCCACGAGCGTTTCATTGGCCTGGACGGGCACTCGAAAGCTTCTTTTCTCATAGGTGGTTTTAAACTTAAAGATAAAAGCACAACAGGGATTAAAGGTGATTTCCATTTGTTCTTTGTAATTCTCTGCTGTCCAATTTTCCTTAGTGATATATACTGCTTTGTGTCCTAAGAATAAAGTCATTTTCTCCCTTCCTTCCCTCTATCAGCTCACTCATTTATCCTGTGGCAACCCCCCACGACTTCCTCAAAACATAAATATATAACTCAAATAACTATAAATTGAATTTTTAAAAGCATAAATATTCTTTTTTGTGAGGATGATGCTATAGGAACACACACACACACACAAATCACCAAATATCCTCTCAAATCCCACAGCTATGAATAAAATAACTGTGCTAGTTCTACATTGCGCAATTGCTGAGTTGATCCAATCAAACGGGACATATAATACCTTAAAATTATAAAGTACTCATGTTTGTTAATGATTTCCACTGACCAAGTCCTCCAGGGATCAGGCTTAGTTGGAGATTTCAGTGGCTATGAAGTGTTCCAAAAGCAACACTCTTCAAGCCATTCCTAATATTATCAATGCTTAAGGATAGATGCTTAATAGGATGACAACTTACTTTCTCCAAGTCCACAGTGGCATTTCTCTTCTACCTCAGAGATGGTCTTTTCCCCATAGCTGCTGCATAGATGCCTCTGACGGGAGACACTGGGTGCATTACTGTGGTCATGGGACGCGAGGAAGCCCATCCCGCCAAGACTTTAATGAAAGGAGAATGCCTGGCATTGGTGGCATGGGTTATAACATCATGAGAGTGTAGAAATGAGGACTGGATCTAGGCTGGGGAAGCATCCACAGCCTAGCAGGAAGTGCTCGGCCCTCTCTTTACCAGGAATAAATAGAGGACTGTCTTGTCTCCAGGGAAACCACTCTTCCCAAAGATACGGCCAACTGTACATACGGTGGACACCCTTAAATGTCCAGTGGGACTGATGGGTAATTTCAAGCAATGACAATAGACTGGCTTGTCTGTCTCGTATTTGTCAGCTCCCAAATCTCTTTCAAAGGCTGTGTGTGAGTTCTGTGGCTTGTACAGGGTAGATTTTTTCCATCCTGTTCAGCCTTTCCTATGCCTCCCTGCACCTTAGTTTGAAGCTTACTCAAGAATTGGAATCTCATTTGCATTCTGGTCTAAGTGAGGCAGATCTGGGGAGATACATTTGCTTCCCCTTCAAAAGCAAATTCAGTAAATCTAAATTTTTTCCATATGAAAGACATGGAAATCAGCATTTTTTTAAATATCACTGACCAACTACAATTATCAGCCCATGGTGCTGGGCTTGGCTGTTTGAACTGAAAGGAGTTAGTTGCTTCCAAACAAATGAAATTAGAATTATTAGAATATGACCCCTTAGCCTTTTAAAAGAAAGGATTGTTTGAATTTTTCAGCATGCAGATATATCACCTACTAAAGTCTCCATGAAAATCTTTATAAAGAGGGAATTAAAAGCGATGGCACCATGACATAGCAAGTTAAGCCTCCATCTATGGTGCCAACATTCCATATGAGTGCTGGTTTGAGTCCTGGCTGTGCCACTTCCATCCCAGCTCTCTGCTCATGGCCTGGGAAGGCAGTGGTGGGATGGCCTCAGTGCTTGGGCCCCTGTACCCGCAAGGGGGACCTGGAGGAAGCCCCTGGATTCAGACTGGCTCAGCTCCAGCTGTTGTGGCAGAAACCAGCAGATGAAAGATATGTCTGTCATTTTCTGACTTAACTCTGCCTTTCAAACAATCTAAAAGACAAAAAAGAGGAAATAAAAGTCCAAAGGAAGACTTGAACATGTAAACTCCAGTCACCAGGGTGGGCATTTAGTCTAGGGGTTAAGCTTCTAGCTGCAGCCTGTAATGGAGGGCTGGCGTTGGAACTCTTCCTCTCCCAGCTACTTGCTGACCCACGGGTGACTTCAACTATTCTGTCCTTCATGGGAAGTCTAGATTGGCTTTCTGGCTCTTGGTTTCAGATTGGCCCAGTCCTGAGTACTGTGGGCATCTGGGGAGTTAAACCAGTGGAGGGAGTGAAGCTGTGGGAAGAGCTTTGGCTTTTTATGTCTTTTCTTTATTTTTTTTAAAGAAGATCTATTTATCAAATAAGTAAGTAAACAAAAAGCCCAGTTCTCCATGAAGTCGGTGTTTTACCGAGATTTTAAGCAGAAGGGCTAAGGACTCACCACTGGAGTGAATTGGCACTTTCTGCAGAAATGCTTTGGGAAGTGTTATTTAACTCACAAGGGTCAACTATTTCCTTTTAATATTTTAAGCAAAAAAGCCATTTCATGGCATGAGTTTAGAGTGAACTTAAAGTGTTATGTTTTTTAAATACTTATTTTCTACTTGAAAGGCAGAGTCTCTCTCTACGACACAAACACAAACCTTCCAAGAGCCCAAAATTCTCTCTGCGTCTTCCTCATGAGCAGCAGGGAGCCAAGCACACAAACTACCACCTGCTGCCTCCCAAGATTTACCATTGACAAGAGGAGCGGCTGGGATCCAAGCCAGCACTCCAGTACGGGATGCGAGTGTCCCATGCTGTCTGCCTTAATAGAATGTGTTTGTATTTACAGCACAGAGACAGGGCTTGCTTGGCTCAGAGGCCAGAATGACTGGACCTCACTGGCCTCCAGGCAAGAGCTCAGCACTCTGAATATCCCTGTCCGAGAAGCAGAGTGGCGCAGTGAAGAGAGGACAGAATGTGGTTGGAGTCAGGTGGGCTACTTACTATCTGTGAAAACTTGTCCCTGTTCCATAACTTCCCTGAGTTCTCAGATGAGTCGTCTCACAGTGAAATGAAGACACTGATACGCCCCAGAGTTATGTGAGGACTAAATATAACATGCCTGGCCCAGAGCAGGCATTCCATAAATGATAAGGACATTCTCTTCTGAGAGCGTTCTCTTTTAGGATCCGTAAGACCTTTTGTAGACTTGTAGAAATAAGGTCAACTGATTTTTATACTAAACCCAAACTCCAGAATATCCTAACTTTCCTGAAGATAAGTTGTAAATGTATTTTGTGTTGGGGTGGGGGGCTTTTTACATGTGAGGAAGCAGAAGCAGGAGGAAGGTCTCTTGATTAATCTCCTTAATAACAGAATCAATGAGAACTTGTATATGCAAGACACATTGTATCAGGAGACTAAGAACTCTTCAGTGTAAGCTCAGAGTGCCGCTCCTGGAAAAGACACTCAGAAAATGAAGTGCTTCCCATCTGATTGGAAGGAGTAGTTCTTAATGTAGAGATGTAATATCACAGAGAAACAGACTGTACCACTTGGTTTGGTATGCCAAAGAGGAATCTGAACCGTGAGTTAGTGGCTGTGTTTACCTGTTTAAAGCAGGCTTCCACCAGATTTGGAGGGAACATGTTCCTGCAAAGAAACGAACAATCACGTGAAAACGTTCCCATGCTGTAAGGTTGCTTTTTGAATATTGTATCATTATGACTAAGGTTGGGAGTGTATTGAATCAAGCAGCCAATGGACAAAGATTTTGCTGGATTTGATGACTTGAACACACCCCTAAGGACTAGCCAGGAGAGTGAAATTCCTTAAGGACCACCAACTCTTCTATCCTCATAGGAGCCAGTGGGAATCTTCATTCAGCCACAGCATCATTAAAACCCTGCTCAAAGGAAGAACCAAACTGGGAAGGGAAATGTCACTAGCCATCAATATTCTGGCTGAGGTGCTATTTAGCAGTGGCTATTGCCCTGAATAGTCTAAATTAAAATCATGGTCAGAACATGGTTATCCTAAAAATAAATCCTCCCAAAATCCAGGTGATGGATACTGCCACTGAATTACTGGAGCTTCTGAGGCTCCTTGGTGGCTAATGGAGAGCTGGGCCATAAAATCTGAACTGGTGAGAGCCCGAGAGGTTGTTCAAGCAGCTGCCAATGCGTCAAGGAGGGACAGAAGCACATGGTGCTCTGAGGGATCAACTAGCCTTGATATAACAGGATTCTAGCTCTCCGAACAGTAGAAATGATAGGGAAAGAAAATATAACAAAACACTCCTTCCCAATCCAGACTACTTGAGGACAAAGTCCATAAAAATCATACTGAAAAGTTTTAACCAGCTGTATGAGCTGAACGATCACATACCAGCTGAGGCTAAGTTGGTAGGAAACGTCATTCTGATGAACTAAAGAAGCCCCATGGAGTTGGCCGGTGCTTACACTCAGATGCTGCAAAGTTACCCATGGGTAGACTGAGACATGTTTCCCTAGGAGATTTTGTGTCCCCTAACTCTCTCCTGAATCTACCTGCCACAGAACAATTCCTTGGTTGGCTTGTGAACCCAATGCTTTAGAGGAGTGATTTTCCGATGTTCAGTGGGGAACCCCTTAGAGTCAGCGTTGGTGACTGACACAGCAATCACTTCGCTGGGAAGAGGGAAAGATGGGAATAAGGGAGGCAACTTTGGGAGGACAGGCTGGCTGGGGCTACACAGTGGGTGAATGCTAAACAGGTGGCGATCTGGAGGCCTGTGCTGGGACATCTTCCACTTTCCTTTCTCGACTCATCCTTCGTTCTACTCTGTACGTCCTGGGAAGCTGAGCCCTGTGGAGTGCAGCCTGTGGCTTCTGTTGCCTTCTGGCTTCTCATCGAGATTGACCGAGTGGCCTGTACCAGTAGATCACAGGCTGGAGGGAGACTAATTCCATGTGTATATTTTCCTGGCTCGCTCTTTGACATGAAGCAGCAGTTCCTCTCCTCCAGTTAACGATGTAGCTCCCACTCTGAGCCCCTCTCCCTTAGCCACAGCTCTTCCGGGTTCTAGCAACAGCCACCACCTTTTGCCTCTTCACAGCTCGGGGTGGCAATAAAACAGCTTTCCACTGTGCTGGTTCTCTGGTGCCTCATTATCCACATAACTTGCCTGAGCCTCGCCCCCTGCCCCCATGCCTTTGCACACTTTCTCCAGCGTCTGAGTGTCTTATGAGACCTGAGTGACACAAGAGCAGGTATAGAGACAGCAAGTGGGGATATCACACTTTGACTTACTTCACAGTTCTATATTAAACCTACTGTATCTAGGTCTACCCCAAGCATTACTTAAGATTCATTTGTAATAGGGTTATATTTTGTTCAAACAACAATGCTGAAACCAGACTGGAATCTTAATCTGTCAATTCCTTTCTTCATAGCACAAGAGGAAAACCTTGGGACAAATATGACCAAATCATCTCCAATGTTCCTTCTGGAACTTCATGGATGTGCGTAATGGATGATGATAGGGATCATGAGTTTTCATCAGGAGACTTCATGACCAGACCACACTTGAATAAAAAGCTGGATTAAGAAGCAGTCATTTTTCAAGGTGGATGTCAGAACAGAGAACTCAGTGACCAGATTCTGACTCTTAAAAGCAGCACTCTCTCCTCTCATTTTATGAGACCAGCAAACATATCCTTCCTTTAGCTTCTGCTAGAAAGCAGAAAAAATGTGCCCTTCCTTTAGGCCTGGCAAGGCCAGCTGAGTCAGATACCTCTTCCAAGGGTCCAAAAGAGAGGAGATGGCAGTCAAAATGTACTCCAGGGACGGGCTTGCGAGGACCTACCTGATCAAGTCCAGGAAGGCATCTGCAGCTGTCACTTGTACAATTTTGCCTTCTCTGTGCATGTTTTCCTTTGTGCCCTTCCCAGGATGGATGATGATGACAATGATTATGCCAATCACCACGGCAATGATGGTGGTAGTCATGTAATAGACTACAGCTCGCATTCCCATCTTTCCTGATGCCTTACTATCTAGGGCCGCCATTCCTGGGGAAGGCAAACAGAAGATTTTCAGGTAATCAGTTCCAGGGAATTCTACAGTGGAAGTCAGTGGGAGCAGCATTTCCTTCCATAGTCCCCCTACCCTCATCCCACTTGGCAAAGGGATTTTTTAAAATATATATACATCTTGGAATTTGGCCCCAAACTTACAAAGCATCATAAATGGTGAAGAGGAAAAGCTATAGAATAGCTAGAAATCAACCGCATCAGCAAATACACATCAACTGGTTTTATTTGTGGTGATTTTTTTTTTTCCTCCCAGGGGTTGATTTCACACACAAAAATCTGCTCTCTGATGATTTCAAAGTATAAATGATTTCCTAGTTAACTGTTAGCTGGGGAAAACTGAGTGTGAGTAGTGAGTATATGTTGTGAATATAAGGAGAAGTACTGTAAGAATGTTCTGGCAAGTTAATGCAAGCACTGGGGATTCACACAGATGAACACATTCAATTCTTTCAAAAGAAATGTTTATGCATGTATTTTGGAATTATATTTTTCCAATGTATAATTTAAGCTATCATTCTGATCACCTGTTTTCAGTTAGCACTGAAGTAGACATTGGGATAAAAGGTCAAAGTTCACAAGCATTTCCTCTGTTCCATTTATCTCACAATCACAACTTAAAAATATATACATTTTGGTGGATTTTTGAAAAACTGCACAGCCTTTCTCTGCTATCCAAGCAGGTGTATAACACCTGAGTGTGTCTTGATCTGCAGGACACCCTCAAGGCCCACCTCTGGCCAGGTGCTATCCTAAGTTTAAGAAGGTGCCATGACTTTCAGATGGAGGATCTGTCTCTCCCTCTCTATAACTCTGTGTTCCAAATCAATATTTTAAAGAATATGAAGAGCTCAAAAGATTAAATTAGTTGTTTCCCCACTTCCTTCTTCATTCTCCCCAATGGACTAGATTATTGGAACGAGATAACATAATCCAATTACACTTTATTGTTTAACATGTATTCAAAGAGTATGTTTTGATCCTATCAATGAGGAGTCTCAGATTCTTATGTCTTAATATTTAGGTAATGACTTTACATTAACTTATACAGGTTATTTAAAAATATATACAAAAAAATGTGATCACCACATGGTTGGGTTTGCTTAATTAAATTAGGTGTGAATTGAAACGACATCAACTCATCATTTCATTTGCATTTGAATATAATTTTCATGATATGCAATTATTTTTAATTACAAACTACAAAGCAAATTTAAAAACAAGTAACTAAAGTTTTTGATAACAGCAAGTAGAATAGAGGGGAAATTAAAATCTGGATTGTATACAATTAAGTTTAGGGAAAGTTTGCCCTCTGAGAATGCCAGCTGCAGCTTCTATAAATGAAGAGGTTAACTTTGGCATTGGGATTCAGTGTGTGAACTTCTTACTCCTGCTCGTTTTCAGGAAACCCAACCTCTGTTCATTAAAATGGTACCACTCAACCACATTATAAATGGACTAATCTACCCTAGAGTATCCTATCCTCCCCTTCCACTCTCAGGTCTGACTCACCTCTCAAAATATCTTGGCTTTTCTATGCTCAAAACAATCTATTGGAAGGGGCTCACTCGCCCATAATTGCCTGAATTTTGTCACCCCCAAAGGCTGTCATTCTCCCAGCTCTTTTCCCTGCCAGCCTGGGGAGCAGGATAAGCACAATGGGCTGGGATAGCCTTGCGAGCAGGGGCAAACAGCAGAGTTTTCTTCCTCTTTCTATTCTGTTCCCATGCAGCTCTCTTCTGAGCTGCAGCCCACCATTCCTGGCTACAGTGAGTCAAAAGGAAAGCCAAATGGGTGAGGACAGCACGCTGGAAACCAAATCCACAAAGAATGAGGCTTCAACTTCCTCCCTCCCCCATGGCAAACTGCTAATGCAGTACTCATTTTAGGCCTGTCAACTTTTAAGAAATGAAGCTTGTAGCTTGTTTAATTAGAAAAATCAATGAAAAACTTTTGCCATACTCCCTAATTCTGAATCTGTGAATGCCATCCATCAAGGCATTTTTGGGGGCAGTAAGCACAGTCAGAATCAACAGTCAACACAAGGTCATTTTCCCTCGAAAAGATCATGGATTTTCCATGCTGGTCCTTCCCCCGAGGAGGTCTGCAGCCTTCCTTGCCCACCTCTGCTTCTGGTACCCATGCTTGTAAAAGTGAGGAGATCACCAGGAGCAAGGCCATGCAGGTGGCAGGGCAAGAGCAGCAGAGGTGTCCAACCTGTTACACAGTGGCCTTAGCACTGCTGGGAAACCAGGTGGGAACTCTGGGAGACAAAACCCCAGGGGAGCAGGATGCCATTCATCCTGTGCCTCAGCTGAACTCTGACCACCCACTCCCCCTGGCGCCATGAAATACGAGACTCTCTTCATCCTGAAGCTAAACACAGAGCATGGCTAGGGACAAGGGCAAAGTCTTAAATCACTTTGTCGAAATGGGAACTTTGGCAGGAACATCCTAAAGGCTAGAGAAGGAGGAAAGTCCACTTAGCCTCCTCACTTGAACAAACGCGACGAAAGGGAACTGGGGCAGTGGGAAGGTGGGAAGCCATCCGGGTATGTGAATACTGGTGGGAGTGTTACAACAGCCATGCATTCATCTCAGTCCATGGTTGAGAAGCATTCCAGAGCTGGTCCTGCAGATAATGATCTGAACTGGTCTCTTTGTCCTCATCTGGTCTGGAATTAGCTAAACTAGCTCCTTTTGAGACACGCTGACATCTTTATTATGAAGTTAATCTGCCATCAGAATCAAGTCACTCTTAAAGGAACCCTGGGACACTGCTCCAGGGGCTAAGATGGCTCTTCCAGTAAGGAAGACATTGATATTTTGGGGGTTAACTTTTATGCTGGTCCACTGACTCACCAAGTGCCACCTCTGACCGATGGTACATGCTTATTTAATTTCAGGACAGCTGGGTAATGCGAATGTTGCCAACACTATTTTATGGGTGAAGAAAGAACAGGTCAGAGAAGGTAACCGATTTGCCCAGGATTGCATAGTAAGTTCAAATGAATGAAGTAGGGAGGGCCATGGAGACCTCCTGGCTGAGCACTTGGACTTGACTTTCTGAAAAGCTATCCATTAGTAACCTGTCATCGAGCAAGCAATGATTTCTGTATAACTTCTTCATGTTTACCAACGAGTTCAGCACTGACAGTACATGGAATGAGGCACTTTATGGAATGGACATTAAAACTTTGCTTCAGACACCTGGAAGTTTTAAGCAAGCAGCATGCACTTGGGGAAGAAAGTGGAAAAGGGTAATTCTTGACACAAATAGACAATGACCTCTTTATTTATGAAGACAATCATTTGCTAATCAGTTTCATGCACCAAATAAGTGATTTTTTTCTTGAGGAGCAGGAGAAAATATTTCATAAATATGTATGTGGAACTCTAAGTCTGTATTATAAATTAGGTTTCTTTGAGTGTAACACTTGGTAAGATTACTTGGAAAAAAGAAATATATATTCAGCCAAGTATTGAAGACTAACACAAACAATGCCAGTTTCCAAGGGTCCGTCATTTGCTTGGATTTTAGTCTCCCACCTGCTGAAAACCTCTGTCTTTTACATTAACCTAGCATCGTATCCCACTCCTCATCGGCTTCCTCTCCTCCATCCTCCATCACGCCTCCTGGTTTTGAAATGTGGACTCTAAAGAAGCCTTCTGTTTCAAATTGTCATTCTGCTGCTTTCGCAGGATGCTTCCTTGCTCTTCCTGGGACCAGGAAGGACAGTGGGGGTGATGGCGACTGCTGCACCTAGGTTTTAATTGTATTGTGGAAGTGCTGCTCCTCTGCAAAGCACTTCTCCAAAACCCGTCTAATGAAAGCCGCCTGTTTGCAGCTTCAAGACGGGCACGTTTACCACAAGGAAATCAAGGATGGGGTCACGGTGTACCGTATTCATGAGAATACAAGGAGCTGGAGTTTTAAAAGGAAATGTGAAACTCTACCACTACATTTCATACTACAGGTGGAAAATGGGCTTCCCTGTGCCAAGTGGCTGCTCACTGCTGCCACATGTAGGACCCTAACGGAGGAAGTGAGGGAGGGGAACCAAAAGCAGTGAAGGGATGAAGTAGGACCACTCAGCAACTACCCTCAAATCTGTGTCTAAGGCCATGTGAAGCTTTCCTGCCCTCTAACACTTGGATCCTTTATAGATTGTTTAAAAAGTTCTAGGGCCTGGCACGATAGCCTAGTAGCTAAAGTCCTCGCTTTGAACGCGGTGGGATCCCATATGGGCACCAGATTGTATCCTGTCAGTGCCACTTCCGATCCAGCTCTCTGCTTGTGGCCTGGGAAAGCAGTCAAGGACAGCCCAAAGCCCTGGGACCCTGCACCCACATGGGAGACCCAAGAAGCGCCTGGCTTCTGGCTGTGGATTGGCTCAGTTCAGGCCATTGCAGTTGCTTGAGGAGTGAATCAACAGATGGAAGATCTTCCCCTTTATCTCTCCTCCTCTCTGTATATCTGGCTTTTAATACTAAAAATAAAATAAATCTTTAAAAAAATGTTTTATGAGTCTATGGGATCTAGAATTGAAGGCAAAGAGTGCTTAGATTTCATTTTTGCTTGGGGTACTATGTGCCCTTGGTTTTCTCATCTAAAATATTAATCTGAAAGATATTAATCATTTACCTTGCAAAATCAGAGAAATCACCAACCATCAATGTCATTGATAAATGACATTATCACTCCCTTTCCTAGAATTTTAGTGCCAAGAGACCAGAGTAATAAGTTTCATTGATTCCTGTACCCTCAGAGCCTGGAACATGGGAGGTACTCAATGATTATTTGCTAATTCATCAGTCTTATTATTGCTTCTATTGTTCAGCATAGAATCACTCTATGAATTTCAGGCACTAAAGGTACATTTGTTGGCCCAGCGCAGTGGTCTAATAGTTAAAGTCCTTGCCTTGAATGCACTGGGATCCCATATGGGAGCCGGTTCTAATCCTGGCAACCCCACTTTCTATCCAGCTCCCTGCTTGTGGCCTGGGAAAGCAGCTGAGGGCGGTCCAAGGACTTGAGACCCTGCACCCATGTGGGAGACCTGGAAGAAGTTCCTGGCTCCTGGCTTCAGATTGGCTTAGCACCAGCCGTGGCAGCTGCTTGGGGAGTGAATCATCGGACGGAAGATCTTCCTTTCTGTCTCTCCTCTCTGTATATCTGACTTTGTAATTTAAAAAAAAAAAATCTTTAAAGGTACATTTGTTTTATGTTGAAATTCTGACTCACCAATTTTGGTCATTTGTTCTACCAAGTTAAAGTGCAAGTTCTGTTCTGTCTGGAACTCTGAGAGTCAGACTTTGTGGGGGAGGTGACACCATACCTAGTGTCACCTTGAACTTCATTCCCAGAGAGGGCGCAGGTAGCTGGGGGCGGGGACTGTCATTCACAGCAGAGTCCTCCTACAGCCACCACCCACCTTGGTCCCCATTTCTGCTCACTGCCTCCCCCAACTCCTATATGTTGTTCCTTCTTTTACTAGTCGATTTCGCTCTTGCACATGAGCCCATGGAAGTAACTGTTTTATTCTATGTATCCACAAACTAGGAGGATGGACCACATGGAAAACAACCAACAATGCAGAGGTGAGTGGCTGGGTCTGAATGAGTGCCGCCTAGGTAGATCATAAAATTGACAGGGAGGTCACGGCACAACCAGTACTGTCAATGAACACAGGAGAATAGGATGGAAAAGTCCAGCGCACATCAAATGCTCTTCAGATGTGTGGGGATACAGGAGTTACCAGGTCACAATGCAAAATGTACCAATCACTGTAGGTACCAACCAAAAAATAAACAAAAAATCTGCAAGCGTAAGCAGTTCACTTTTATCAATGATGACTCACAGTGAAGACGGCTAACCAGTTCCACCAAGAGCCGAGCACAATTGTGTAGCATTCACAGTCAATTAAATCACAAGGATTTTCACATACGGGTTTTCATCCTGGCCAACATTTCCTTTCTATTATGGCTTTTCATAAGATCACAGAACTTGACATTTCATTAGCACAAAACACTACTTAGCTTTCTAAAGTTGAATTGCCCAAAAATGACAAGTGGGGCTTCCTCAACAAATGTGTTGCTTATGATGGCAAATAACTTGTCAGGCAAATTGATTTTTTAAAAATTTGACCCTTAAAACTTGTCAACAAGTCTTTTTCTTCTAACTTGAACGTTCCCTAGGACAATGAAGAACAGAAAAAGCCAAAGAGAAAAATCTTCTTTTGAAAAAAGTTGTTAAATGGAAAAAAAAAAATCAGTGAGGCAGACAATATTATTAGTAGCAGGAAGAGTCAAATAAATCACTTTTGACCTCAGTCTGGTTAGGCTAAGCAGACAGTCCCTTTCCCCTGGCTACAGCTGTGTTCTGGGAATGAACTTTCATATAACGGAGCAGAGGGTAAACTGAGGCCCCATACCCACCACCACTCACTCTAACATCCTGGTACCCTCTGACTTAATCTTCGGGATGCCCATTTCCTCTGCAGGTAAACCAGCTGGTAGGAACTCTGAGTGGCCACGTTTTGTTTCTCCCTATAACGGACTTGCTCAACCGACAGGCTCTTCTTACAGCCCAACGCAGTCACACCATGGGGACTGTAAAGCTGTTGGCCAGACAGCTCACCCCAGGGACTTCCTGCCACTCTCAAGGCCGCCGGAAGCTCCCTCGGAAGGGCGCAGCTCCGGCATCCCCTTCTCAGGGCCGGCAGCTGCCCGCGCGAGCCCCACAGGGAGGTGATTTAGATACCCATTTACCCTCCACGTTAGCCCATCCTTTGCTCACAGTATTGGAATGTGCCGCACAATATGCTTTTTTGAAGAGGGACCAGAGAGTAATTCATCTTCTTTATGTGTGCTAAGCAGAGCAAGAGGGAGAGCCGAGGCGGACCCACGACGAGCTGGGGAGCTGTGATTAGGAACAGCTGACGGCCTCAGACCCTTTCTCTGCTTACCTCATTGTAAGAGCAGAACACAAAGGAATGACTGTCCTCCTGCCAAGATTCAGAAACCAACGGCCAGAGAAAGTAGCCGCGAAAAGCAAAGCATGTGTCGGGCAGAGTGGGTGATGGGTTGATCAAGGCGACTCTCGGCTGTACCTGCTGGACCTGGCCTTGGACAGAAGTCTGTTCTTGGGGGAGAGGCGTGGGTGGGCGGTCCCCTAGATTCCACTGGGCGCACTGGTGTCAGTGAGGAAAGGGGGCAAGCTCAGCAGCAGCCAGAGCGAGAGGGCAGCAGGTTGCTTCAGAGGTCCCCCACTATTTTTTGTCACAAAATAATCATGACTTCCAAAAAGAGCAGTTAGTATTTTCCCAAACTGCCCTGTTCCCTCTGGATTGCATTTCTTGCTATGGAAAAGACCTTGTCACATGACATTCTTAGGGAGTTGATGGGAGGGGGGGACACATTTCCTGGCTGGTATAATGCTGAGTGGTCATGATGGAATTATGTAGTGGGGCTCAGTTTGTTAAGTGTTTCAGGTTGACTATAGAACGTATTAGGCTCACGGACGGGGTGCCCTTTCTTCCTGCCAATGATCTGTCCCTCACAGAAGAAAAAGAAATGAAAGTCCCCTAGATGTTGAAAGCAATACATGGGGCCCTGTGCGGTAGCCTAATAGCTAAAGCCTCACCTTGCATGCACCAGGATCCCATATGGGTGCTGGTTTGTGTTCTGGCTGCCCCACTTCCCATCCAGCTCCCTGTTTGTGGCCTGGGAAAACAGTCAAGGTGGCCCAAAGCCTTGGGATCCTGTATTTGTGTGGGAGAAAGAAGCTCCTGGCTCCAGACTTCGGATCCACTCAGCTCCAGCCATTGTGGCCACCTGGGAGTTAACCAGCAGACCGAGGACAGAGGATCTTTCTCTGTATCTCCTTCTCTCTATATATCTGCCTTTCCAATAAATCTTTTTTTAAAATAAATATATCTTTTTGGGAAGTATCTAAAAAAAAAATGAGTAATATATGGATGCTAAAAACCAAGTCAACTGGCCCAGCTTCCAGAAGAGCAACTGAAGCAAGAGCAGGACTCCAGGCCTTCCTTAGCAGAGAGCTTGGGAGGCAGTAAGTTCCCAAGCTCCAGGGAGCCACACAGGCCCGTGGGCACCTTGTCTGTTCAATTTCCCATTCTTCAGCATCAAAAAGTTCTGGAATGAGGACCTAACCTGAGAACTCTGAGTTGAATTTTATTCTGAAAACTAAAATTCAGACTTTTTTTTTTTCAAAATGATGCATTTCTAAAAAAATAACCAGAAAGCAACATGTATCCACCTTATCTATTTTCTACAGGAAATCTACATGTGACTTTTACTATATGAAAGAATGGCTATAATTAATTGTATACTATTGATTTATAAAATGCAGATTCACATTTTGCCAGTTAACAGAGTATTCAGGGTTACATCTTTGAGGGCAGTGGTAGGGGGTAAGACGATAAAGACTGTGTAGATAAAGAGTTGATACCAGGCGGAGAGATCAAAAAGTAGAGAGACCAAAAAGTAGACAGACATTTAACAGAAAAATTTCTATAAGCACCTTTATCTCGGCGCACTTCTTGGGTTAGGGCCAAGAACACTCCATTTTAGTTTTGGTTCATTTTCTCAGCATTTAAAAGCTCATCAATTGTTCTTATCTAATCTATAAAGGAATGGTCACGCCCAGGGAGCGGGGGATTATTCTTCCAGCTACCTGAGCCAAACAATAAAGCAATATCACTTTGTAGAGTGGAGGGGGAAAAAACCACCAACTCTTATACATTTTGGAATTGGTCAGCTTTCCTCATCTCTTACTCATAGTAAGAACATTCTCTCCTTAGAACAGGAAAAAGTACATTTTTTTGCCCCTTGCTCTGAGGGCGACAATGCAAACAATGGGATTGAATCATCCCCGATCGCCTGCAGACAATGGCCAATACTTTCTTCCTGCCACAGGAGCAGCTGTGTCTGCACAATCTACTGTTTACTTCCGTCATGTCCATGTGTACAGTTACTGCTTCTCGGTTTCATGTTTTGATGTTTTGTATTTAGGACAGTCCCTTACATACACTTGTTTTATCCTGAACAGCTTTCAGAGTTCCAGGAGGATGTGCAGAGAAAGGATGTGGAAGTGACATCTGGTTGAATTGAGGTGGATGTTGCTTGGGAAGGGTTGGGAAAATCTTTGAACCTGGAATTTACAAGGCAGTTGGAGATGCTGTCATCACTCTTCAGGGCAAACACCACTAGTGAGTGAATTCACCTGGGCAAGATATGATCACCACAACGACACGTACACACACATATATGATTATACACTATAACATATACCCATCTATTCTATATATTACCATATATATACCACTCTTACACAAATATTCACATGTGAGTGCAGGTGAACTAGCATCAACGACTCAAGGCAAAGGGAAGCAGAGTGCCAAACACCGATTCGAATCAATCAAAGGGCTGTGCTGGTCTCATCACAAATAAAAGAATGAATTGATAAAGGTAGTTGAATTATACTCTTTTTCCTGAAAGTGACTATTAATTGCTTCTACAATTAAAATTTTCATTTCTTCATGAATTATTCAACATTTACTAAGGACTTTTTAAAAAAACAAAATATAGATTTTTTTTCTTTGAGAGGCAGAGAGACCAAGTTCTCACCTGTTCTTTCCTCCCCCAAATGCCCACAGTGGTACCTGAAGCCAAGAGCAGACAACCCAACCCAGGTCTTCCCCAGGGGTGGCAATGACCCAATTGCTGTTAGCTCAGAGTGCACATCAGCAGGAAGCTGGGCTAGAAGAGGAGGAGCTGGGATGTGAACCCAGGCACTCTGGTATGGGAAGCCCAAGATATGGAGATCCCAACGGATGCACCAAACACCCTCCAGGCTTAATAAAGCAAACAAAAACCTGGCTGTACTACAATAAATAAGATTTTAAAATATTACTATGGAAATGCCCTGGAGAAATAAGACATATGCAATTACATATAAGAGTGAGTAATAATGGAATTAGGAAAAAAAAAAACCCAGAAATTTGTTGGTGTGTCTAGGAAAGAAATGGCTGTAGCCACAGTGAACACAAGATACTGCTTGGTTTGAATCCTGGCTCTCCTACTTGTAACTTTTGAGCTTCTTGGTTAACAGGTTTGTTCTGAGAATAAATAAATCAACCTGTGTGATGCTTTAGAACAATGTCTGCCACAAGGTCATGACTATGTTTTTGTTTCTGTTGTTTAAAATAAACATTTTTAGCTGTGACGGGTACCTTAAAATACAAGATTTCAGTAAAAGGGGAGCATGTGCTAAGAGCTTCATCTTCCAGATAACCCTACATGGTGGGAACTAGCAGAGGTCGGTCCTCAGAGAGCAGGAAATGGGGAGGTTAAAACACTTGTTCACCAGCACACAACTACCGACTGGCATTACTGCCAACTGACCTTGGTTCTTTCTGGACTCCAGTGGATCCTTTATACTGGATCTTTTGTTTTGCATTGGGTTCATCATATGGGGGTACTGTAGCAAGAATCTGTTTAATGCATATTTTAAAGGATGCCCCATATCACAACATGAAATGTATGCATATTGCATAGTAACAGGCAATGATGAAAGCCAGTTGTCACAACACAGGGAGTATCGTCTGCCCCTGGAGTAAGATGTCTGCTACGCCACTGGACTCATCACCTCGCAGTTTATCTGCTAAGGAGCTATGCTAATGGGGAAGCCTAAATCAAAGGAGAAAACTCTGCCACGGCTCATCTCTGACTGCGAGGACCCTGGGTGCTTCCTAGAAAGCCCAGGCCGCCTGGTGAAACAGCAGCAGCACTTGCCCTTCCCGTGCAGTTCTACCCAGCCTCCTGCATGCTGCCATGTAAGCACTCCTGGTCCCCTTGACTAGCTCTTCGACACTGCGTAACTTTGAATTTTGAAACAGTGCTTAGAAAGAAACCGAAATTCCCTCGAGACAAATTTTCTGCTTTTGGAAGAATTCAAAGCAAATCTGGTCTACGTCATTAGGGGAGATTGTATCTTTTTTGTGCAGAATAACTGTGTATTGCTCCTTCAGGTAATTGTCAGGTGCCACTATTTCCAACAGTTTACCTAATCTGGAATGGCGCCCATGGCTCCATACTCCGGCCCCCAACCTTCCCTGAACTTTGCTTCCCAATTAACGCCTCCCCTATTCTCCCAGGCCAGCTAGCCTGCTCCATATTCCCTAGCGGTGCCTGGAGTTTTCCTATCTTTGCATCTTTGCTTTCAAGGTTTCCTTTGTGCTCATTTCCTGTGGAAAACTGACAGCTGGTCCAGCCCCCGAATTCCCACAGCATTTGCTTTGTGCTTCTTGGCATCATAACCTGCTTTGTTTTACGGTCATGTGCGTACCTGTTGGGCTTGCCATTAAAATTTTCAACTCCTTGAGGCTAGAGTCTTACACGAGGAGGCAATGTCTGAGTACCTTTATTGCCTGCACCAGTGAACACAACAGGAATCCAATAAATGTACCTTGGATCAGATTCAACACTCTGAGTAGCTACTCTACTTTGCCAGGGTCCTTCCTGAACATGTACAGGGCTGAGCAAGTAACTCCTGATTCACTGTGTCCAGTGCAGGGAACAGGGAATTAGTACTGTTTCTATGGAGGAAGCATGGAGTTATATTCATTCTTTTCATCACTACTTCCCACTGTGGGCTCAGGTGAAGCTTCTAGTCACATGGACTGCTGCCAAGCCCTGTTGCTCCCCATCCTGTAGCAGTTGCGTAACTGCCTTTTGGATCGCAACGCAGGAATGTACATTTATCCCCATGGTCCAGCCTCATCGTGTTGGTTTCCATCCAGCATTGCAGCCCATTGAAGTCATTCTGATTTATGACCACAGGCATATGTAGCAGAAGCCATTCTTTTGCAGCTTATGTCATCTGAAAACACAATGTAGGCGTCTTCTACATCTGAGTCACTGATAAAAACACGGGACAGGACATGGTTTTCTAAAAACTTCACTAGGGTACTTCACTGAATATGTTTCCAGGTTGATTTGGAGTCTCAGACACCTCTTTTTAAAGGATTTATTTATTTGAAAGGCAGAGTTACAGAAAGGAGAAATAGATGGAGGGGAATCCACTGGCTCACTCTCCAAATGTTTGCAACATCTGGGGCTGAGCAAGAACAAAGACATGAGCTTGGAGCTCCATCCATGTCTTATACATGGGTAGCAGGAGTTCAAGTGCTCAGGTTGTCTTCTGCTGCTGCTTTTCCAGGTGCATTAGCAGGGAGCTGGATAGCAGTGGCAAAGCCAAGGGTGGCCATATGAATGCCATGGGATGGCCCAGGCCAAGAAGGAGGATCTCGTCCTCTCTGGGCAGACCCTAGAGATGGAAGTGCCAGGAAGGGCCCTACGTCTGATCCTCTCTGGCAAGGAAGCTGAACGAAAGGAGCTTTGAAGTTGATGTTCATGGGATGGAAGCAGAATGCCAGTGGTAGCAATCACCACTGTTAGTCTGGTGACTACAGATTCAGGTCACACGTGCTCACTGCCCTGGTCTCCACTGCAATTCCCAGCAGGCACGTACAACAAATATTTTAATTATGACCGCTATTATTTCCACTCCATAAAGGAGCCCCGAATACCAGAGACTTCTCCCACAGTTAGAGAGGGCTGTGACTGGTTTAGAATCCTAATCCTCTACTCCCAAAGACTGTGTTCTTAAGACCTAAACAAATTACCACAGGCAAGTATGTACTTGCTGCAGACAAGCCCACCACCATTCAGCAGGACCCTGTTCAGCCTTTCTGATGCAAACGTTTTGTTTCTCTGCAGAGATCGATCCAGGGCTTGGTGTTGAACAGTTCTGTGACTTCCCACCCCAGCACCTTGCACACAGCTAGCCTGAGGAGCTCAATAACGAACAAAGAAGCCCAGGCGGGCACCACTGCAACGCATGACTTCCGGTGCAAATGCAGTGTGGACACAGAAGGGGATGAAGTGTGAACCCATGGCAGATGCTGTCAGGACTAGTTACCATGAGTGGGGAGAACACTCGGAGCCATGCAAGATTTGTCAGGGCAGAAAAGGTAATGGGGCCGCCCGGGGCCTTGGGAGTCCACAGCATAGGTTGGATGCCACGTGGATGCTTGAGCAATAATGCTTAAATATGTAGAAATGTGAAATGCTTGGAGCAGGGAGAGGAGTTTGTAAAGCAGTAGGTGAATGGGATACCATAAGCAGGGGAGCTCATATGCAAGCGACCCAAATGAGCCCTCATTTTGAAGTGTAAGAATGAACCTTCCACTGGCTCAGGCAAGCACACTGCATTTTCTGCACCTGCAGGTAACTCCTGCTCTGCTCCCCAGCGGCCCCCTCAGAGGAGGACTGACGCCTCCCGTCCTCGGCTCATCTGAGAAACGCATCTCCAGGACTCGCTCCAGCCCTGGAGACAAAACTGAGCTTTGGCATTCAGAGCTCACAAGCCCCAGGGTTAGTACAGCATTCCTCAGAAACAGCACATAAGACTGAGAAAGGGGCACTGTTAAGGATGAGGAAGAGAGGGGCCCTGGAGCAGAGGGCTGGGGAAGCTGAAACAACCCGTGAGCCAGCAATTCTGGCAACACTGCTGGGACTACTGGGAAAGCTCATCCCAAAAGGAGGAGCAGGATCAGGGCCAAATCAAATCTGCCTGTACATGTTTACCAGATGTAACTTTGAGAGGCAAGAATTCTGTGATGGTGATGTCAGAACCGATGAAGAGGTTAGGAGAACTCGGGAAGAGCTAACTGGGGAAGCAAAGGTTAAGTGTTTACATGACGTGGCAGCACATGGAAGGTTGAAAGGCTGAGCCGGTCCTAATTGCCAGCCACAAAAACATGCTGCCAAACACCTAGTGTCTGTCCAAATCTACTACAAACCACTTCTTCAGGGAGGGAATGTGAGGGATGGCAAGCAGCTGCTGAGAAGCGTGTCAGCCAGGGAGGCTGCCTCCACGTGGCAAATTTATGTGCAGACTCACTAGATAACAACGTTACAGATCCCCAATGTGCAGCAAAATGAGGGGAGGAACCCAATCACCCAGAACACGGAAGGTCTGTTCCTCTAAGGGGTCAGGGGCGTACCGCCCTGGGGAAATGCATTAAAAACAATCCACCAAGCCATGCAGCTTCTAGACTGGGCTTGGTAAATCCCTACCTGCGCTCCCCAGCATGTCAATTCTTAGTGCCCTTCCCTAAATCATTACAAGGCTTGTATTTTACAGGAGCCATGCCAAGTTTTCAAATTCATCTTTGAGAAGTATCAATTCTATCTTGTTTTCTAGAAGACATGCATAAGATTCCTAAGAATTTTTCTTGGCAAAATTGTCTTCTACTGTGCTTTGTACCCGAGTTATCGTGCGAGAATAAGAAAGTCATGTGATACAGTGGTATTAGTAAGACACAGCTATATTGGATTACTTTCTTTTTACTGAACATCTGTGGCCTGGATGTGGCTCTGTGGGTAACCTGGGATTCTCCAGAGGTCTGTAGAAGACGTGAGTCTAGCTCTGTCTGTAACTGTATACCTGTTATTGAGGCAGAGGATGAAAAGAACACAGCAAACACACATTGTTCCATTTTTAAGCTGTAGGATTCAGCTCCAGGGGAGGGAAGAGACCTTCTCTCCTGCTCTGAAATTTACCGAGAGCCAGCTCTTCTGCTAAAGTGCAAATACAACTTCCAAGCTTTGAAGACAGAGGGCCCTAACTACTGAGGGGGAGTGAATGGAATGTGTGTGTGTGTGTGTGTGTGTGTGTACACATGCCCACACCAGTTGAAGGCAAAACTGCCAAAATAAACCTTTCCTCACATCCGGAAATGCCTGTCAGGGAAGCTAACTAGCTGGCAATCAGAAAACTCGCATGCAATGCTGGTTTCAGTGATAGGTACGCATGTGTACACACACACACACACACACACACACACACACACCATGGCTTTAGGAAACATTCCACCAAGTACTCACAGAAAGACCGAGTCAGTGAATCTTTTCAGGAAAATCACAGCAAAGTTCTCTTGTTTAAAAAGAGAAGTACACACACACACACACACACACACACACACACCCCATATAACCCGGCAACAGGGTGCATTCCTCGGAGTCTAAATGCTTTTTTTCCTGGTCTGATATGGCCCAAGGCAGCAGCAGAGTAGTCACGGGACTTTGGAACTTTGATCCTTCCTCCTTTCTGAGATGCGGGTGTACAACCTAGTGGTTAGGATACCTGCATCCCATATGGGAGTGCTCGACTCAGACCTAGCTCTGGGCTTGAGTTTCCTGCTGATATAGCCACCTCCGAAGCAGCAGTTATGGCTTAGGTAATTAGGTTATTGCCGCCCACGTGAGACTTAGAGCCTGGTCCTGACTCCTATCTGGCCCACGTCCAGGCCAGATCTGGGAGTGAACCAGTAGGTAAGAGAGGCCTCTCTGATTCTCTACCGCTCAAGTTAAAAAGAACAAATAATAATAATAAAAAGACTGAATTCTCAGAGAAATGTTACATGCTACAAACATCCAAAACTCTTTAAAATGTGACTGGTGACTTGATAATAATCCTCATCCCCCATGATGGAATGCCAAGATACTGACCAAAACGACCCCTCCTCTCATGACACTTTTGTGGTTGGCTGAAGATAGAGCTTAATATCGGGGCTGTCTAATTACAATGTACTGGGGGAGGTTTCCTGGAGGAAGTGACATACAAGGTAAGACAGAGGGTATGCAGGGCCTGGAGGGGAGAGGCAGACCCCGGGGCAGGAGTCCTGGGGGATATGGGGTTGGTGTCTGGGGAGTTGGAGTGTCATCAAGTGGAAGGACACACAGGAACTACCTAAACTATGCTGAGATAGTCAGCTTTTATTCTAAAGGCCACACAGGGAATGAGGTCAGAGTGGAGTTTTAGGAAGATCAGAAGGTCTTCACGTAAAAAGAGGTGGGTAGTGGAAGAGCAAGCCCCTGGTTGGTGGGAGGAAGACAGAGACAGGAAAGAAGTAATCATGCAAGGGTACTTCACAAAGTTGGTGAGCAATGGAATTAAGGCCTAAGTTCATTGCGGTGTAAAATTTTAAAAACCCAAAGTTTTTTGATACACATTTTAGTTCCTGAACATTTGGACGTGTCATTGTAAAGCAGGAAGTTGCCTGGACTCAGGTGAAGGGGGTGGACATAGCTGGAAGGGAGTTAAGGAGGCAGATCAACAGGGCTATGGGGTGCAGGAGTGATCTAAGGAGAGGGCTGAGTTTCTGGTCCTTAGTTTTTACGCTTACTGGGCTAAGAAAAAAAAAATCCAACCAATCATTTTAAATAGCTTTACTACTTTCTCTGAATCTAAAATAGCTAAATTCATCTCCATATTTCCATTCTTAGAGCAAGAATCCACTTATTCCACATGCTCCCACTGACTTCATAGTAATGAATTGTCTCTGTAAACTCTTAGTAACTTAAAAAGGACCAGTGGCTCCTTTTTGGCAGGGAGATGGGGCAAGAATTATGAAAGCTTTGTCTACAAGCTTATTTTGCCAACAGTTTTAGTTATATTTGTTGGCTGCTCTTTCTCACTGTAGGTATATGGAAGTAGCAATTGCACTGTAGCACAGGATGGTCCTAATTCGATATTCATTGGTTGATTAATTTATACCAGCTCCCAAATGCTGTGGTTACTGAGGTTCTTCAAAGTACCCTCCACCTGTGGACTTCTGCTTGTATCCCTGTGACTTTCACAAATGAAAAGCAATGAGAAACGGAGGACGATGTTAAAAATAAAATCTTATGAAAGAGGCATGTCATGCGTGCAGAGGGCATGTAGCACTGCTCGGGATGACCATAACCCTCCTTGCAGAGCCAGGTTTGTATCTCAGCTGCTTTGTTTCTGCCTCCAGCTGCCTGCTAATGCTCATCTTGAGACATCGTGGGTAATGGCTCAAACCTTTGGATCTCGGCCACCCATGGTGGAGGCACACATTGAATTCGAGGCTCCTGGCTTTGGCCTAGCCCATTCCCAGCTGTGGAGGGCATTTGAGGAGTGAACCAGCGGAAGGAAGATATCCCTTTTGAGTAAAATGGGAGGAGCAAAGGTGAGAAAAAGAGAAAAAAAGGGGCGAGCATTGAGGGTAAAGGTGAGGGAGAAGACAGGAGAGGGAAAGAGTCAGACTATAAGACTGGAACAAATTCAATGTATGAATGTAGACTGACTCAAACTCTACAAAGAGAAAGAAAATGATAAGTTTCCGAAATGGACTAGAGGACATTATTAAAAGATTATTACCAATTTTAAAGTAAGTGATAATGGGTATGAAGATTATGTCTGCGGGAAAGAATTCTCAGAGGCAGATAAATGACTAACTGGAACCGGCCCTTTTCTCAGACTATAGGAAGTTCCCACCCTGATTTCAGGAGGGAGGGTTTCTGCTCTCATCCCAGAGACACTCTGGACAGGTTCACCCAACATTTAATCTGGTTTCCCCACCTGCCTCTGCACTAAGAGGTGGATGCCCATAAAACAGGTAAACCAACACAAACTCAACTTCCATCTGATTCCAGAATCTCTTCATAAAAGTGAAGTTCATGTTTCTAAAATTCGGAACAAAGTTTAAAGGTGCTCAAACAATCTGTGATGGAACATTTTATGATTCATTACTTTTGGGAAACTGGATTCCCAACTAGGAAGGGACAACTTACTCAAGGGCTAGAAAATGAGAAAAATTATTAGAATAACCCTTGGAGTCCCTTAACCTATAGAACCTATAGCTTCCTCTGCACCTTCACTACCAACAGCAAAAATAAAAATAAAAACAAGAGATTACATTAAGCACTATGCATGACTGGAAGAATTTTAAAATCCTTCAAGTATGTTGTAATTGAAAAAAATTTAAGAGCCATGGATCTGGACTTGGGATATTTTCTCAAAATAAGCTATACCTTGTCTTTTCAACACAGTCAGACGTTATTTTACAACAAATCTGGTGGAATGAAGTTCCTGAGAGGGACAGAAATATCTAAAAGTCAAATAACAAACTACAGAAAAGGTATAGCCCTGCGTTTGATGTCACTTTTCAAACTGCCTTGTTGCCCAACAGAAGATAGGATTGTGTTTTCATCTGGAGGCTTAGAAGTAGGAATTTACACCAATTGTCTGGTTTTTGTTCTTTTTTTTTTTTGCTTTGTTTTGTGATAGAGATAACAAAATTCTCAGAGAATCCATTGCCAGTGATCCAATCAGATTAATTCAGCGAGGGCAATTTTGTGACTTTTACAGTTAAACACACAGAAAGAATATAACAGCGGCATTATCCAATCAGTACTGCTCATTATATATGCTATAGACATATGTGTTGGGTGGGCTTTGCGTTATTTTTTCCCTTGCACTGAAATCTTAGGTCATTAATAAAATTAAGGTCATGAAAGATCAAAGCCCTACACTTTTCCCCCCCCCTGAATCTTTTCACAACACATGTGGTAAAAGATAAAAATTGCTATCTCCGCTGACTACTCATTCTCTGAGCTGTTCATGCTTTTACAAAGCCCTTTCCCAAATCTCTTTCCTGGTGAAGCTGCACTTTTTCCTGTGATATGGACTATCTGTGCTTGTAGCGGCGCTGGTAACAGTGACTTAGTACTTAGTACCACAAGGCCAAAAGAGTTTAAAAAAAAGATTTTGCAGACTGGAATCAACTGAACTATATTCAAAGTTACATTAGTAAAAAGTTTACATTTTGATATTAAAGTTTGTTGCTCAGAGTAGTATGGTTCTTCCTTTAGACACACAGGATACAGAAATTTGCATTCATTTCCTTTCAACACCAAGGCAGGGTCCTCCTCCTTTAAAACTTAATCATGGAAAGGAGTTTAGACAAATAATGATTCTTTGTACATCTAGCCATGTGCTTGGTCCTCAGAGAAGGGACAAGTACAAATCAAGTGGTAAGCTCATTGCTAATTAAAGCCTTAATTAAAAGAAAAACCTAAGTGATCACACAGACATGCAGACTATTTTACATTAACTCTTACTCTCCCATTCCACAAGAAACAGTGCACAATTAAAAAAACAAGGCCAAAGAAAGAAATGAGAAATGAGTGGGTACTGTAGTGCAGTGGCTTAAGCTGTCAGTTGGGATGTCCTGATCTCAGAGTGCCTGATTCAAATCCTGCCTCTGCTTCTGATTTAGCTTCATGCTAACATGCCTGGAAGGCAGTAGATGACAGCTCAAGTGCTTGGGCCCTTGCTACTCTTGGGAGTCTGGGCTGGAATTCCTGTCTCCTGGATTTAGCCTGATCCAGTCTCAGGTATTGGGAGTGTCTGGGGAGTGAATAAATGAAAGCTATCTCTCTCCCTTTCAAATACATATCAAACAAGATATGCTAATGAGAAAGTTACTGAATAAACTGTGATAAAAGAAACTGTTCCCTTTTAAAGTCTAATAATTTAGAGTGACTGCTGCCTTTTTTCAAAAAACGGATTTCAGTTGTAAGCACAAAATAAAATAGATCCTTAAGGAAAAGCCCTTCAGCAAGATTTGCTGCCTTCTGATGTTGACAGAATTATCCATCCCTGGAAGAGCTATCAGTTCTATCTTAATTTTTATACACGGCTCTTTCAGCATGGGTTGGCTGACTGGTGGAACATTAGCAACAACATTCCAAAGTGAAATGGACTCAGATTGCATTTACACAGTGGGCTCGTTTCCACCTCCCGCTCATCTGAAAGCCAAAGGAAATACTCTCCCCAACAAAAAACTTCGAAATGGAGTGTATCTCCACTGAATGTCCAGAGGGAAAATGCGTGTTTTGGAGGATCGAGGATGCTTTGGTCAGAGAAACTCACTACAGCTATTTTTGTCTTTTTTTTTTCTTCACACTGCAGACCATTTCATTCATGTCTTCCTTCAAAGTTTGCATTGTGACTGGCATGCGGCTGAAAATAGAAGTTGGTCAGCAGTGAGTGTTGGTTGAGAACTCACAGTGCTCGAGGAGTTTTTTAAGAGAAAAGTGACCCAAGTATATTCAAACTACCAAACACCCATGTATTTCTAGCAACGTAATCAGAGAAAAACAAATGAAAACGTGTTATTCTGTAGTGTCCTGTGGGACCACATTTTACTGGAAGAGATACCAGAGCGTCAGGACTTCGGAATGGATGATTTCAAAGGGGAGAACGAGTCACTCATGGGACAGGTGCTGTGCCTGGCCTTTATACCCCAGCAGCTCAGTAAGTTGTGCTTCCCTCACGGTGCACTGAGGCAGGGATGACTTGGACCTGCAAAATGTCAACAAACTGTTTTCTCACAACTCCTTGAACGATTCGTGTGTACTATGAAGACAAAGTTCTCCAAGGTTTAGGAACCACTTGGTGAAATTTTCTCCTTTGAGAGAATGACACCAAGAAAATGTTTTTCTCAGGGGAAAATACCTTTCCATTAGGGAGCTGAATCATCGTTATCAACATGAACACTCGCTCACAGAATGGCTTGAAACCCCTGGGTGGCTTCTACTGAGGTGCTGACAGCAAAAACTCCAGCAAAATAGAGACAGGCTGTCTGCCTTCATGCAGCTTGCACTTGGGGAGCCACTGAGAGCAAGTCACGGGCTGGAGAACAAAGGGCACACACAGCCCAGACTGTGGTTTTGTCCAACCACTGCCGGCAGACGGTAACTGAGCAATGCCTAACATTTCGGTTTCCAAAAAGCTAGGATATTTTGTTTATCCTCTGGATGGTTTTTAATTTTATGCCCCTTGTGTGGATTTCAACACAGAAGAGACAATCTGAAAAAGCAAAATAAACAGAGGAAACCAACCAGCAACCCTTCGTGAAAAAAGCCAGTCCTTGTTATTCAGGAGGGTCCGCACAATCCTCTGTCAGTGTTCTTTGGAATTCCAGCATATCCTCGGACCAAACCGTCAGCCAGCCGGCCCCCTGCCCTTGCGCCAACGGAGGCTTTGAAGCCAGACACTGCTGCCTCTTTTGACACCGCCTTCCCAACCATCTTCCCCCCTTTACTGCACAGTTTTCTTTTCAAGTATTAAGTGGCTGACATTTAGTTTGTATCAGTTGTTTCTGTGGGGCAACTTCTTTCATGAACACAAAGGAATGACTTTTAGCCAGCACGTATGAAGAAACATCAGAAATCCTGTGGAAATGGACCGAAAGGTTAACTTTATTTTGGTGCCAAAAATGTTGAATTTTGTGCAAACATTTTTCAAAAAGTTGATGATGAAAGACGCACATTATGAAATATGAAAAAAGTATGGATTTTAAGATTTTTTTTTTTTGGCACCAAAATGAAGTTTTCTTTTAACTTTATTTTCCCACAAACTTTCTGAAGTACTCTTTTACATTCCTTACATTTCTGAAAGCTGTCAGCGTGGATATGAGAGGTGGGCTGGGGTTGTAGATGTATTCAGAAATTAGTCATAATTTATACTACGACATACTGCTTAGGTAAAAGTAAAGTTTCTGTAGCCCCTGCTAGGAATTCATGACAGGTGATAACGAATGCTCAGTTTGGCTTTCCTGGGAAGCTTCACTTTGGCTGTTTCCTACTGATGGGCAAAAGGCAGTGGAAATCATTTTTCCAAGATGTGGAGTTCGAGTCATAAGTGTGGTTTTAAAAATAAACTAGGTCTGATAATTTTAGAAACTTTTTATATAAGAGTTCTCCCTTCTGCTGGTTCACTCCTCAAATGCCTGCAATGACCAGGACTAAGGCTGGGATCCAGGAGTCCAACCCACATCTCCCCGGTTAGGGACAGGAACCCAATTACTTGAACCATCACCTGCTGGCAAGAAAATGGAATTAGAGGTATGAAACTCGGAAACTAATGTGGACTCAGGTGTTCCCTCCAGTTGAAGGTCTCTCATCTGGTTGACTTACTCTCCAAGCGACTGCAGCTGCTGGAGCTGCGCCTATCCAAAACCAGGAGCCTGAAGCCTCTTCCAGGTCTCCCACTCGGGTGCAGGAACCCAAGACTTTGAGCCATCAATGATTGCTTTCCCAGGCCACAAACTGGGAGTGGGATGGGAAGCAGGGCCACTAGGATTAGAACCGGTGCACATATGGGATCCTAGTACATGCAAGGCAAGGGCTTTAGCTGCTAGGCTACTGCGCTGGGGCCCTCTGCAGCATCTTAACAGTGCTGGCCTAACACTCATCCCAGTGCTATCATCTTAAGGAACAAGGGGAGGTGGTGGTGTCATTTGCAGTTTGTTTCTAGCAATGGGAAGTTTGATATTCACTAATACCAGCGTTTTTCACTTAAGTAAAAAGTGCTTGTGTGGTGTTTATGTCAGACCCTTGCGCTCACTTGGGAGTTTTTGAATTCAGATGCTTATTTAATGGGAAATTATACCATGACTTCATGTCATGTTCCCATAGGACATCTGCATTCCAAAAGCAAAATCCAAATGGTTTTCTAAAATCAAATAATGATGCTGTGTGCCAGGAAGAAGAAAGAACACGTTAAGGTTAACAAATTCATTCTCTCAACTTGAAGACTTCTTAGAAATTTCTTTATTCTTTCTTACCTTTTACTTGATGAAATGCTAACAGAAAAAGGGCTTGAAAGCTGTTAAGCATTAAATCTAAATTGTGTTTGAGATGGTCAGGCATGCTTTGATTTAGCAGTTGACAGTACTTAGGGAAATAGCCCTTCCCAGTTTTACTTCTCACTGTACATGAGGCTTATCATCTCACAGTAAATGTGTTTGAATTTTGCCTTACAGAATTTGAGGCAAAATATTTTTTACCCATGAGTGTGGTGATTTTTGTTTGAGGACTCCTGCATTGATGTCTGGCTCTAAAACTATGTTTGGAGCCAAAGGAAAGCTTTCAGCAGTGTTAGAGTATCAAGGTAAGACTACTAATTTCTGTTCCAAAGTACAAAAGAAAATGGCTGGGCCCAGCGCCGTGGCCTAGTAATCAAAGTCCTCACCTTGCGCATGATGCCAAATGGGCACTGGTTCTAATCCTGGTGGCCCCACTTCCCATCCAGCTCCCTGCTTGTGGCCTGGGAGGGCAGTCAAGGATGGCTCAGGGTCTTGGGACCCTGCACCCATGTGGAAGACCTGGAAGAGGCACCTGGCTCCTGGCTTTGGATCAGCCCAGCTCTGACACTTGCAGCCACCTGGGGAGTGAATCATTGGATTGAGGCTCTCTGTCTCTCTTCCTCTCTGTATATTTAACTTTCCAATAAAAATAAATAAATCTTAAAAAAAGAAAATGGCCAAGATTCTAGTATAGATGCTATTAATATTTCCATTTCCCCTTAAATATCTATTGTATAGTTAACTATGCTGATATTAACGTTTTTTCTGTAGATCAATATTTTATACTTTGGAAAAAAAACTTTAATATCTATTTACTTGAAAGGCAGAGTAAAACACAGAGAAACCCAGGGAGAAAGAGGGAGTAGAGAGAGAAAAACAGAGATAGCTTCTATCTGCTGGTTCTCCCTCCAGTTGGCTTCATGGCTGGGGCTGGGCCAGGCTGGAGCCCAGAGTCTCATCTGCACGTCTCATGTGAGCACTTGGGCCGTCCTCTGTTCCTTCCCCAGGCTCATTAGCAGGAGCTGGATCAGCAGTCCGGCAGCCCACACCCATACGGATGTCAGTATCACAGCTGGTGGTTGATGCTGTACCCTCACTATGCCATACCCCTAAACCCAGAACATTTTATGACATAATTTCAGAAAGTTAGCTTTTAAAAGCTCCTAGCACAAACACCTTAGAGAATAGTACATTCAAATTGTGGCTCAATTACAATTAAGCGAAGAAACATTAAAGCACAGGAACATACTACAGGAAATTTGCAAAGAAAGGATTATCAACACAAGTGACATAATCAGATTACCATACTTTTTTGGAGTAGGAAGGACTTTGGAAAAAAGAGCAAGTATAAAGTGTGCACATAGACTCTAACTCTGCTATAATGAAAAAATCGTGTCCCCGAATTTCATAGCATAAATATGCTATTGCATCATCTCCTACTAAAGTTGTATCATGTTTTGGCTGCAGGAGGTTTTTGGTGATTAGCATAAAGCACTAGTACAGAAATTTATACCATAAATGGAGAGAAGAATCAAGCTTAGCTTGCAATTATTTCTTCAAGCAATTGCCAATGCTTGGTATAGGTGTTCTGTGTTTGTAATGGGCCATTAAAGAACATAAGCTATGTCAACATTGTTTTACTGTATCACCTTATGTTGCCTTTGCTTTTAGAAATATAATGAAATACCTGGTAATTGCTTCAAAAGAAACCAATAGTGGAAAGGGATATAGGTCAGAGTGCTATAGGTGGGAAAGAAACCAATAGAGGAAAGGGATATAGGGATATAGGTCAGAGTGCTATAGGTGGGAAAAGAGTTACAGGGGGATTACAGATGAAATAACATTGTATGTTTATGGCGCTGGCATGATGGCTCTAATAGCTAATCTTCCACCTGCCAAATGCTGACATCCTGTGGGTACCAGTTTGTGTCCTGGCTGCTCTACTTTCCTTCCAATTCCCTCCTTGTGACCTAGGAAAGCATAGGATAATGGCCCAAAGCCTTGGGAGCCTGCACCAGTGTGTGGAAGCTCCTGGCTTTAGATCAGCTCACCTCTAGCCATTGCAGCCATTGTCAATCAGTGGATAAAGTTCTCTCTCTCTCTCCCCCTCCCTCCCTTCCTCCCTCTCTGTAAGTCTGCCTTTCCAATAAAGGTAATTGTGGTTTGTTTAAATGGTTGCTTCCTATAGTTTTCTTCCCTCCCAGCATACTGAAAAGTCCTGGTAATATGGATGTCATGTTAACAGGTTGAGTCAAGAAAGTTATCATCTTGCTCTGCTCACTTAAAAAAAAAACTATTTAAAACATAGGAGGAGAGAGAGGAGAGAGAGAGAGAGACTGCGATAGTGCTCCCACCTACTAGTCCATTGTTCAAATACTTCCAACAGCTGAGGTTGGGCTAGGCTAATGCTACAAACTCAGAACTCAGGAACCAAGTTTGTGAGCCATCATGTGCTGTTGTCCCCATGTGCGCATTAGTAGGAAGCTAGACATGAAAGCAAAGCTATGACTGAAATCTCCAAGCAGAGTATTAATCATGATGTCAAATGCATCATTCCTCTTGACTTTATAGAATTCTTCATAAAAGATTAGCCAACATATTTTCTGATTTAATCACTTGCTTCTGGAGGCTCAGAGAGCTTGGACATTGACCACTTCTAATCCAGTATCAGAGGAAACTCCCTTGGTAACTTAAGGGAAGCTACTTCTCTTTGAAGAAAAACCAGGTGGAAACTCAAGAAAAACCAAAATGGCGAAACCTTGCTCCGCATATGAGAAAGCCCATTATTTAACAGTTCTGTGCAGGTAAGTGCCTATGCAAAGCGATGAGGTAATGCGTTGTCTTCGAGGCTGGGCACTTAAGGTTGTTGCAGGGACGTTCACCATGACGCTAAAAGAAGTTCATCTTGCCTAGTGCAAGTATTTGCAGAAACAAAAGGCTTGGGAACCTAGATTCTTTCCAGACTCAAAATATTCTGGCACATCAGTCCAATAGCAGAGAATCACAACACCAAAGCTGACTTTCTGCTTATCTTGAGATGACCACTGAGCAGAGGGCTGACAGGATACTGCCTGTGACACTGCCACAGAAAGCCTGCTGCGTTTCCCATCAGCTGGAGTACTATAAAGCAATGTTAGTTCCCGAAGCCCCTTTCAGCGCAAGTGACTGGAGAATGTTTGGAGAAAGAGGGTCTGAAATTGGGGCACTATTTGCACATGGTGAAATTAGTGTGAGTGAGATAGCATGAGGATACTTCAAAAAATTATGCTCTGGGATCACAAGGTAAATATTGATGCACAAAGGTTTTGAACTTCATGCACTGAGTTTTCCCAGTGTACACTGGCCATGGATTATCTGAAGGGCTGCCTCACTTCAGGAATGA
Organism: Ochotona curzoniae; assembly: GCF_017591425.1. NCBI lineage: Eukaryota > Metazoa > Chordata > Mammalia > Lagomorpha > Ochotonidae > Ochotona > Ochotona curzoniae. The sequence goes on along the minus strand of NW_024465582.1, from coordinate 16,453,379 downwards.
CCTCCATCCCCAAAGCTTTCCTGCACCCCTGGTCCTCAAGTACAAACCTCCAGGTTCAAATTGAATGGGAACTTGCTCTGCCAAAAAATATCGTATCAACAGAACAAAGGCACCGATTCCTACCCTTCAGAGAGCTGAGGACATTATCAAGTTGATCCTTTAAGAGGAGGGAAAAAAACTCTTATTTTCCTTAGAAGTCAAGAAAGCTTTAAAATTTTCTATTTTTTTAAAAACTTCAAAAACCTTTTTTCCAAGCCAGAACTGGCTAAAAGCATGAGCTAGCAGTGGGTGGTTAGCTTAGCTGCTAAGACAGCACTATCTCACCGGAGACGCACATGGCTCTGAAACCTGACTGTCCCGACTCTGGCTTCCTGCCAATGCTGACCCTGGGAGTCAGTGCTCATGCCTCCAACAATGTGTCCCTCCCACCCATATGGGAGACCTAAACTGTATTCCCAGTGCAGAGCTTTGGCCCTTTCCAGTACTGGCAATTTTAGGCATTTGGGGAGTGAACCAGTGGATGAGAGCTCTCATTCTGTCCTTCAACTAAATAAAAAGTCCATAATGCAAATCAGACACAAAGCCATTGGCCAACTGGAAGCTGCTGCAGTCAACGGCTAAGCGTTGCCAACTCTCTCAGGCCTAAGCCCTTTGGAAAGTAGCCTACCATTCTGCCAAGCCATGAGCCTGGGGCCTCTCAGCTTTCTACTGAAGAACTGTTCAAGTTTTCACCACAAAAATCTTCATAAACATCTAATTCTGCAGTTTCATTGACCACAAGCTTTGTTCCTTTAAGCCAATGGTTTGTTGCTGATGGTTAAAGAGCCGTCGCAACCTCAGCCTATATTGAGACCACTGTCCCTTCCCAGGTACAGGACACAGGAAGTGCCAGGATCAGTTCTGGGAACACAGTGGCACATACGGATGTGGCCAGGGTGGGGAGGACTGAGGGGCACAATATAACTGGAACACCAAGCTTGTGCCCCTGAGACAGTCAGGTGTGCCCCTGCTACCAGCTGGAAAACTGCCATCCTTGGTGACTCCACAGGGCACAGGGAGGATCTGGAGGTCTCCCTGAAGGAGCGGTACACAGCTCAGCAGTGGCACTAAGGGAAGGTTCAGGCAGCACTGCATGGCCACCTTCTGAGATGCTGCAGAGCAGATTCCAGCTCAAGTATGGTTGTGTAGTATCACTTCTTTTACTTGGGACAGCCTGGAGTCTCCAACTACTCTGAAAGGAATGGTTCCTGTGGTTGAAATCCCATCAAGCATGTCCCCTCGACTTCCCATTTGTGCAGCCACATTCCTTAGGGTAGCTTTTGCTGGGAAACTTACAGGGCTTGTCTTTGGCTCCTTTTGCATGTAATGGTCAAACACTTTGGTTGAGGAAAGTAATGCAAGAGTAAAAGCAAATGGCTTCTCGTCTCCTGCTTACAGGATGATTTCCTGGCAAGAGAGCCTGGAGCTGGAGACAGGGGAAGAGAGACGGGCTCCTGGTTCCTTCCCTACTTCTCCATGCAGTTCCTACTACCTGTGTTCCCACTATCCGAATGTTGCAATCATGGGGTCTAATAATCAGATAGGATCCTTGTCTTTTTAAATTTTTATTTGGATTTGTTTGAAAGGAAGAATGACTCAGTGCGCACATGGGCAAGAAAAAGAGAGCAAGAGATTCAACTACCGGTTCACTCTCCAAATACCTGCAACAGTGGGATAGTGCCAGGTCAAAGCCAGGAGCCTAGAACTCCAGCCTGGTCTCCTACATGGGAAGCAGGGATCCAGGTCGTTTCTGTCTTCCCAGGTATGCGTTAGCAGGAAGCTGGAGGGTAAGTGGAGAAGCCAGTACCAAGACCCAGGGATCCTTCCATGGGACACAGGCAGCCAATGTCCAGCCCAAAACCTTGCCTTCCCCACTTTGCTGTCTTCTGTCCCAGGAATGTCCCTGGTATATAACCTTCTCAACAAGTACTTTCAGAACAAAGGAGTCTTCAACAGAAGAGTAGCTTCTGGAATGACCACACTTCTATGACCAAAAACCAAATTCATGAAAAACACAAAGTAGCAACTCATTAAATTCCCTTTCTACATAATAAAAAGCTGGTTAGTGCTTTACACACACACACCCCACAGTGGTTCCTCTCACTATATCCTACTTGCACCAGCTCTGAGGAAGGGTATAGCTCGGCTCCCTCCATCCCTCCTGTGAACAGTCCTGGAAACAATGAGGCAGGAACAGCTTTCTGGCTGCCGAGGACCTTGGCTGCAGCCTCCTCAAGATCGCTTGGTCTCAAGGCTGCTGTGGAATAGGTCTGAGTGCCGAGATAGGCTGTTTGTGACTCACGGTTGGCCAGAGCTTTTACTCACAGTGTGCGAGAGGCGTGTGGAATTTGCTGCCCAGAAGACTCCAGGGTGCCACGCAGTGGGGCCCGGTCTCTCAGGAAGACAGGGCAGTTGTGTAACCAATGATAATATTTAGAGCTGTGCAGCTGTGATATGGTAATCAAGCCCCATGCTGCAGGGCAGAAACTACTCTCGTCAGTGGTGCAGAAGGAATGCTCTTGGGCTCCCAGTTAACTTCAGGGTTCCTTCAATTTACAGTAATAAGCAAGTCGGTACTGTAGAGATCAGACAAGTGAGGCTTGTGGCAGCTCACGCGGGTTCTGTCATCTCTAACATTTCCATTTGCGTGTTGCACACGGCCAGAACAGCTTCTCCTGCTGCTGCTCCTGCAGCCAGCAGCCACCACTAAAGGAGCACCTGCCACACATCAGGCATAGATCCTCGCAACAACCCACAATACCCACATCTCCCATAGCAGAGAATGAAATTCAAACTCCTCACCTCCTGAGATACCTTTGCATTTCAACGCAGTGTGGACCAGAAAGAAGGGGAAAAATCCAGACTCTTTCCTATCCTGCAGTGCTTGAAGGATTCAAAGCGGCCTCAGCTATACATCAGAGCCACAACAATGACTAATTTAAAATGTTAAGTTTCTCTTGAGTTTAGCTCTTATTTTTGCAAGACTATAACCAATATACCCAAGAGCGAAGAATTGCCTAAATCATTTTCTTTGGTTTTTGCTTCTCTTGTGGGAGATGTGACTGACTACACACCTTAGTTTGCTCTTTTTTTTTTTTAGTGTTTATTTTCCATAAATTTCATTTCCATGTCCATGTCCGCTTCCGAGACCGAAGATCGGCTTAAGACCACTTGGCGATTATTTCTACCCATTTGGTAGCCTGAGCCATGGGGCTGTTGACCTGTCTTCATTGGTGAACTGCTGAATGGGCACAGAGGGCACCTGCATGCCTTCAGAGCGGTCTGCAAACTTGGGCTGGTTGCGTGAGGGCGGTCCACTCACCCTGAAATTCCTCTGTGGTCACAGCCTTTACATCAGTGGTCTACTCTTCTTTTTCAGTCTCCTCAGGACCTTGGTAGAAGCAAAAATTAGTCATGACCACTTACAGGCGTTCACAGGAGATGACACCAAGCACGTGCCGAACCTCGTGGGCCAGCATCCACACCAGGTCCCCCGGTGAGCTCTTGTTGCACAGGATTGCAATGTCCATGTAGTACAGAGGAAAGTCTACGCTGCAGTGTGATGGTGGGCAGGTTCACGAATTGACGCCTCTGTGAGGAACCATGGTCACTCCTGGGACTGGTCACCACTGGAAGCCGCAGCTCCTGGAATGCGCTCTGGATCTGTTAGTAAAGGTTCCAGCTGTGAAATGGCCAGCGATAGGAGTGACTCCTCTGGCCAGTGTTCTGGGAGGCAACCACGCTGACGTCAGCGGGGTTTGCAATTGCAATGCACTGCCAACAGAAGCTTCCCTCGGGTCCTCTTGAAGTTGATGATGTGGAGGCCATCCCCTTTCCTTCTTTAGATGTGCTGTTCCATCTGGAATTCAAGGTTGGTGTTGGCCAGGTGGGTTCCTGTGGCCAAGAATTTGAAGACACTCTCCTTTCTGTGCGGGACGTCAAGGGCTCCATTGCGACAGCTTCCCTATAACCTATACTTGAAATCAAAGGCAATGCTGTATGGACCCCTGCCTGGGAGTGTGGACAAGACTTTGCTCTTTCTATAAAGACCACTTCCCAGAAAAGGAGCCTACATAGAGGTGCAACAGTTACTGTTTTTATCCTGTTCTCTCAGGTAAAGCAGCCACGACTGATTTTTAAAATTTGTTTTTGCTTTGGGCAGAATTGTTTCTCAAGGGCACATGGGTTCTAAAGCGCTCATTTTTGAGGATGCTCAGGAGCAAGCTGGGTCACTTGGAAGGGACATTTGTAAGGATGATTTCCCAAAGGGACAGAAGCCCAGTGGTTCTGGTGGTATGAAACATCAGCCTTTATTAAGATCGTGTAAGGCTTGATTTTGATTCCTAGTTCTAGCCCCTACAGAAGTAAGAATTCAAAGCAGAGGCATAAATATATTCACAGGCGAGAAAGAACAGGATTTGGTTAGAAACAGTGAACATACATTCACACACTGGCTGACAGATTTCCTCCACGAGAGCACCAGAAAGTTGGCTGAGAGTGTGTGGGAGGAGGCCAGGGAAGGACCCGCAAGCAAGGTCCAGAAGTCAAAAAGCAAAATGGAAAGCTGCTCCCACGTGGGTCAGCCCCTCTGTAAGGCAAGGATGTGGGCGGGGATCCTAACTGAATATACAACAGGATGGAGGTCATATGTGAAGCTTTTTGGGCATTTGACGGAACCTCCATGTGGAGTTTAACTTCTGTGTTGTCAGTGTACAGCATTCAAGAACAAAACTCTCCTTTCTGGAACTACAGTGAACCAGGTTCATTTCCCTTTTACTTGGATCTGGAATAGAATGTGTGTGTACCTTGCATGAGTTGAGATGCAGGGCATTTCTCTCCTCCATAACTCTTGCTCAACTTCCTAGGGGACATCTGAGTGTGTTCAGTATCTAGATTCCAGTGGTTGACATACTTAGAGCCCAGTGACCAGCTGTGCACCCCCAAACACTGCTGCTGCTTTTGCTGCAGCTACTCCACACTCAACCCCTCTACTTAGAATTTACCCCACCTCACAGAAGCTCCCCATTTTCCGAGAACTAGGGTGATACCCAAGATGGCTTCTCAGGTGAGTCACTGAGGGGCTGTGCACACTCAGAATGAGAACTGAAGCAAGCTCCAGCTCTTCAAGATTTGTCAGGAGGAGGTGGTAGGTATGACCACACAGCACAACCAGACAAGGCATTTAAGTAGTGTCCAGTGAACCAAATCAGGCCGAGCCAGCCAAACCAACTCATACTTTGGGAATGAAATATCCACTCTGGATGCCTATCTTGACCCAGTCAATAGGAATGATTGCCAAATGTCTATTGTATGGTATGTTGGCACAGGCACGATTCTCCTTGTTCAGGAAAATATGTACCTGAGTAAAAATGTATCTATAAGGCTTTTCCCCCAGCGTCTCTCTGGGAGTTTCTGGAATGTTAGCACATATCAAGGATGTTTGGAAAGATTGGAATTTCAGATTCAGGAAAAGGAGACAGTGGCTTAGAGGGTTATCAGAACGACAACTCAAAAGTATACACTTGAAGTATAAAATGTGTGTTTTGTGTAAGTGCATAGAAAATGTCCTAAAATCTTCCAAAATACAGTGCCTAAGACACACACAATAATGTCTTAGTGCATTTGATCTTTTATCTGCACAGCCTCTGGGGAGTTTCAACACTGGAGTACTGAGTCTTTGAAGCCTGCTCCCCCTGGGAAAGGCTTTCTATGTGAGCTTGATCTCTGAATTCTTAGTCTGGTGTCCCTACCAGGTGCTGATCAGGGCAGCTACTACACAATGGAGTCAGAGCTATAAGGTGGAGAGGTTTTTCAATCTTTGTTTAGCTGGCAATACACACGGTGTTCAGGTGGCCACTGGCTGAGTTGGGCAGCAATGGAAAGTCAGTGAGAGCCTGCCGAGTGCCTCAGTTTAGCAGTGCATTGCACATTATTGCTAGCATTGACATTAAAGCCTGAATCTGATGTCAGCAGCTCAAGGGACAGATCACGCCTGCTTTTCTTGGTTTATACTGTTTTGTGGAGTGGAACAACATTTACAAATCTGAAGATTTTTTGCAAAAATTTCAATTTTTGGATTCTCTTGGCAAACAAAGATCTGGCCCTTGAAGACACCTGGCAGTATGGGCTGAAGCTGAGCAGCCTCTTTCCAGGTCACGATTGTCTCCTTGCCTTTCCTTCTCCCCCCATTGCTGTGCAGCACAGCATTCTTCCCAGTTATCATCACATGGGCCCCTGGTGCTTTTCTTGAAGAGAAACAGTTCCCTGAATCAAAGTAGGAAAACAAAAGCTAAGTAGAAAGGGCAGCTTTACAAATACTCATTCACCATGTGCTTGACCACTGCAGGTACCCGAAATTGCTTTTCTACTCTAAAATAATGGAGTCCAAGTTGTTCCCCACCCAGGCAGCACATTGTCCAGTAACATGACACAGTACACACAGGGTCCCTCAAGAGTCTGTAATTTTCAAAAGCTCTCCCCTTTCCTTCTCCCTGCTTTGTACCCCTAATTTTTAAATTTAGAATCATTAACATTGAAAGCCAAGAAGGAAATTCTTATTTAATCATTCATTCTAATTGATCCTAAGTATCTAAATTACCATGCAGCTTGGAAAGCACACTGTAGAGGCTGACACCTTACAAATGTCTTTGGCAAATTAACTTCTGCCCCTCAGCCTCTTTGTCTTAACATACTCCTAGCCAAGAGAGAAGATTTTCTTAATGGTTCTATGTAGCATTTCTCCAGCTTGCAATTAAATTATATTTTAAAAGTTCCTCTTACATCGATTGTTTGAAGCTTTTAATTCTGTTGTCTTTAACAACAGAAATATTAAGAAATATTGACCATTTATATATTTGTGTAAAGTTTCCAACCAAAGCTCCTATTCCTTCAAAAAGTCAATGATTAAGTATGAAAAACATGAGGAACAAACTATGTGCTGGGACTCCCTTAAGGGGAAGGAACACTTTTTTTCTCTACTTTTCTAAAGAATAACACAGCAGGTTAACAGCACAAGTACTACAAAGTAAAATCCTCTAAACATTGGTTTCATTTATGAAGAGGTCCTGGAATCCAGGACCTCTGAGATAGTGGGCAAAAGGACAACTAATTTTTCATATAGCATAGTTTGCCCCAGGAATGAGAAGGAATTCCCTGCTGTACCAAATAAATGCAAGAGCTCTATTCTAGAAGTGTTATCTGCAATGAATTTGTTCCTCCCCTCTGTTCACAAAAAAAAAAAAAAGTAAGAAAACAAGAATGTTCCCTCAAAATCAGCATTTAATATAGTTGCTCTGATGAGAACAGTAACTACTATGCCCAATCCTGGTCAGCAATGGCACAGTCCAATTCCACAAAGTAGCACCCCAAATTATGACTTTTATGGGTCATTTGCCTTCCACTGGGAGCACAAGCACATGCAATCACTTGTTTAAAGCCCCAGGCAAGTAGAAGCCAGCAGGAATCTGCAAGGCATTGAGGAAAAATTTGACATAATTCTTGTCCAAGCAATGGCCAACCCTCCAAGGCATGTAGTAGCCAGAATGTTACCCCATGACTTTTAAGTTGTACTAAGAAGTTCTCATTCCAGAGATCTTGTAAGGAGATCATTGGGATCCTTGACAACCCCCTGGGAGGGGGAAGAGAATCTCTGTGCCAGTTCATACAGAGGCAGAGAGGGGATGGTAAGCCAACAGGGTCAGTAATACCTGCACTCTGGGCTTTAGTTACAAACCCAGAAAGCATCCTGCTCAGGCACTGCCTACAGAAACCCCTTCTCTAAGTCAGAAACAGGAGTAGGCAGGATGGAAAGCATAGTAACATTTTTCTGCAACTTCTTGGCTCCATTCATGTTCACCAATCATATACGCAAATCACTTGTTTTGGCCATGCAGGAGTAAATTGATACCTTATGGACACAGAAAGTAGAATCCTGTCCTACAAAGCTTCCTCTTGCTAAACATCCAAGTATCAACTGACAAAATATCCAGATTGCAGAACCTCCCCCTCCCTCCCCACGCTCCCACCAGCGTAAGAGGCAATGGGGTTGGGAAGGGGGGACAACTGGAGAAGGAAATGAAATCATGCGGGTGCACCAGGAAGAGATCAGTGTTGGTGGCAGCAGAGTTGGTGAGTGTGTTGTGGGCATTACCTCTTGCTGGGGCTTCCAGGAAGGCTCCCGCTCAAGTCCTGCTGGCTCTGAGAACAAGCATTCTTGCATCAATAGCTAATAGGCTGTCCAACCAGATGTTATCTGGGTGGGATAAGAGGGTGAGAAAACAGACCTGTTGTACGCTGTTGTCAACTACATCACTGTGGCGAGAGAAGGCTGGTCGTGTGGTGTTTAGCTGGGCACCTCTTCCACGGCGAGGCAGACCACATTACATTGCTGCTTAAATCCATTTCCTCTTGTGATTGGTAGAACACGAGCATTATAATCATTCATGCATTACTAAAGCTTCTGTTCCATCATTTTGAAGGGACAGTAATTTTTTTTTTCTAGTACAGAGCATGCATCCAGCAGAAAACCTTAAGCATTCATTGGCTTTTGTAAGCAATCTTTCGGAATAAGCATCAAATAACTGCAATGGGGTACCTGTGACAAGACTGGAGATGATTAGCGGTAGGACCAGCATCTGTAACATCCGCATCAGAAGTTCCCCAGGAAAGGAGAAGTACTTGACCTCCCGATAGCTCATTTTGTACGGTCTGAGGGTAAATCCCAGGATTGTACCTGAAGGTATGAAAAAAAAAAAAGAAAATAAATTCAATCTTTACAAGAAAAAAAAAAATCAAAGCCACAGTCCTAGATAAATGAGTAAGTGTTTAGCTGGTGGCCACTCACGTCTGGCAAGTGCAAATTTATTCAAGCAGCAAATATTTGTGTAGCTTGGGGAGCAAGGGATACATTTATCCCTGCAATCATTATCTAGAAGGGTCTGACTGTATCCAAGGTTTCAATTCAAACTTCTAGAAAAAAATCTCTGGTTTGAGTAAATGGAAAATTTCTTTGTGTAACTTGAATGTAGCAATACCCATTTAGCTATGGCTCAGTACAGTTATAAAGATTGGCACAAAATTAAGAAACAAATCATGCATTCTCAAACAAGGTGATGTGTGGGGGGGGGGAAAGGCCTTACAATGAACTTCCTTTATAATAACAGATGTTAGAATTGCGAGCATAACCACCTGCAAAGGGTAGCCAATTTTATTCTCATTCCAATTGGGGGAAAAAAAAAAGAAAGACTTCGTGTTCACATTGTTAATCCATTTTCATCATGTCCTGTCTGCACACCACATTCTCTCGCTATGTCTACATGGCCTTGACATTGCCTTGGCAACGTATTGTACAGACTTGTTCATGGCTGGCAAGAGAAGACTCCACAAGGAGCAGAAATTTTTCTCCCAAAAGTTTCCTCTGAAAAGTTGGGGGAAGATACAAGAGAGAAAAAAAACACGGTTTCCTCATTTTTTCCTCTGCTCCTGAAACTTGGAAATATATTTTCAAAATAATTTTATAAGTCAGTCTAAATTGTACATGACACTATCGACATGTGCAGACATTAACAAAGGTACTGAATAAATTATTGTCTCGCCTCTCCCTAATTTGTCTCAAGAAAATGTACTCATTCTAATATTAACAATCTTTTCAAAAATTTACTACATGTAATTTCATGAAAAGAAAAAGTTCACATAAGTGATCAAGAAAATACCCAGTACTGAGTTAACCAAAAGCTAAAGAGAAAGGAGAGAATAGAGGGTAGAAATACATTTTCCCAAAGAATACAAACTGTCCTTTGCAGATTGAACTATATCAACTTCTTATGAAATGGGTTTTTCATATGAAATAGGATACCAAGTTCATCTTGTTGTTAACTGTAACTTCCATTTCAATTCCTAGGTCTCAGCAATCATGAGGTATTGACTATAAACATGGGGTCTTCAAAAAGTTCATGGATAATGACTAGTATGATAAACTGCAGGGGTTTCAAATTTTTTCTATACCAAAATAAGGCTAACTTTCAATTCTGCTTTTCCAGAATTGTTTGGGAAGCAATCTCATGCCATGATATTCTATGATTCTATGTGACTAGAAAATCCAGCTGGCCAAGTTCTCAGGGCCTTCAAGGAAACACCAACCCACCCCTCCTCCTCTCCCACCCCCTACTACAAGGTAGCAGTAAGGTGCTCAGAAGAGTTGGTCTAGAAAAGAACAATGGGAGGCCAAAATGCCCACAATGGCTCTGCTCTGAAAAATAGCAAAGAGCTAATGCTTCCCGATCTCCTACTATGTGGTGGGCACTGTTATCAGTGGTTTACCTGTGTTACAAGTCTAACCCTCCTAGTAATCCCGTTGGTGGGTACTATTACCACCACCTGACTGATGGAGAGACCCAATCACAACTAACTTACAACTTCCTCAAAGTCAAACACACTCAGACGGCAGAGCTAAGACTTAAAGCCAGGCAGTTCCAACTCAGATTCCATGTTCGTGAACCACCCTACAGGCTGCCTGCCTTCTCCTGTAGCACCAAGACAGCTGTCACTAGCTCATCCACCAGTTTCTTTCAGAGTGCTCCAGAACATCACTAAACACATGGAAATCGCACAGAATTTGCTTTTCCATATACAATCACTATAAACATTTCAATCTCATGGTATCAGACCCAATAACTGTTTCAGGATTTTCTTAATTGGTGAACACTTTTGTTTCTATTTTTCACTTCTAGGAAGAACACAGAAATGGATACAAGCAAACTAATTTACATGGAAGGGTATTTTTTGGTTTTCGAGAAAGGAAACCAGGGGCTCAAAGGATCCGACTACTACAATTTCTGTCATCAAATAAGTAAATATTTCCTAAACTCTCAGCAGCAGCCTATTATTTACCATAAAGAGAATGTTAAAATATTTCATTTATATCATGAATAGTATGTCTGCTTGTTTTATTTTGTAATTAGTATCTAATGATGTTGATAATTTATTTCCACCAAGTATCTATCAAACCCTATTAGTTATATATATATTTTTTAAAGATTCATTTATTTCTATTGGAAAGTCAGATTTACAGAGAGAAGGAGAGACAAGGAAAAAGCTCTTTCATCTGCTGGTTTACTCCCCAGATGGCTGTAATGGCTGGAACTGAGCCAATTCGAAGCCAGGAGCCTCCCCCAGGTCTCTCACTTGGATTCAGGGTCCCAAGGCTTTGGACTGTCCTCTACTGGTTCCACAGACCAGAAGCAGGGAGCTGGATGGGAAATGAAGCTGTTACATGAACCAGCGCCCATGTGGGATCCTGACACATGCAAGGTGATGATTTAGTCACTAGACTACTGTGCCGGGCCCAGTTCCTAGTAGTTTAAGTGGTTATATAAATGTGTGTTTGTGTTCAGACTAGGTTCTTCATATAATACAGATAATTATTCTTGGCCTAGGTATAAAATAATTTGTCAGAATTATTATTCTAATTTGCATGCCCTGTTACTTTAAAATATACAACTTTTTTTACATTTTTGTAAAATCATGTATGCTTTTTATTAGATGATTCCTCTAAGAGTTAAAAGCTTTGAGCCTGGTGCTATGGTTCAATGGATAAATCTTCACCTTGTAAGCACCAGACTCCCTTGGGTGCCATTTCATGTCCTAGCTGCTCTACTTCCTCTCCAGCTCCCTGCTTATGGCCTGGGAAAGCAGTGGAGGACGGCCCAAGGCCTAGGGACCCTGCACCTGAGTGGGAGAGCTGGAAGAAGCTCCTAGCTTCCGACTGGCTCAGCTGTTGTGGCCATCTGGGGAGTGAACCAGCAGCTTTTAAAAACAAGTTAAAAGTTTTCATTTCCTGCTCGGCTCAAGCTTTGATAAACATTTAGATTCATTTTTCTTTCCTTGATCCTTTAATTGCTTTATTTTAGAATATTGAACCTTTACTTTTTCTTAATTTCTAGTTTATATTTCATTATTTTCAACATGTAATTCAACACAGCAATAACCGTAACACATAGACTCAATAACAAGTGATAGATAATTCGCCTTCCAATCAAATGCAATTTTACCAGAAGTATCTGCTTTCATATTTTAGATACATCTAAATATTATCCATTATTAAACTTACTACCAAAAACATGTACAATAAAAACAGGGAGTTCATTTTCATTATCTGGAACTTGAACATATCAAGTTGTTAGGAATTTTAGGTATTTTCAAATAGCAATTAAAACTGGGCTTGGTTTTACAAGTGTATCTAAATTGGCTGTTATGAGAAATGTGTTTACTAGGGCATCAGGTTAAGCCACCACTCAGGATGCACATCCCATTTCAGAGTACCTGCGCTCAGATTCTACCTCTGCTTCCAATCCAGCTACCAGCTGGTGTGTGCTGTGGGAGGCAGGAGATGATGGCTCAAGTCCCAGAGTTCTTGTCATCCATATGGGAGACCAGGACTCAGCTCCTGGTTCTGGGCTGGGCTAGCCTGAGCTACTGCAGGCAGTTAGGGAATGACCCTAACTGCAGGTCTGTCTCTTGTGCCAGTCTCTGACTTCACCTTTGAAGTCAATGAAAACAGACATTTTGAGCAGGGGAAATCCAAGCACCTATAAAACTGTATCAAAAAAAAAAAAAACTGTATCACATAATACAATGTTATTAACAATAAAAAAATAAGTTTTAAAAAACAGACATTTTGTAAAATGCATTTACTCACATACAACACTATTTCTAAGAGTAGAGAGAATGCACAAAAATCTAATTTATGATTTATAAATCATCGAGAGCCCTGGCTGCTCTCCTAATGACATAGGGCCTAGAAACGAGATAAACCAGGATGGATAAAGGAAGCAATTATTCTAAATAATAGGATACATGATCTCTTCTCCCAAAATCTGACTTGTGCCAACATCATCTCTAGGCCCCTGTGTACTGCCACACCAGCTACACTCAGCCTTTCCCCCCTTAGGGGTCTACCGCCTTTTCTTCTCTTGTCCATTGCATCTACATTTCCTTACTGCAACCAATTTTAAGTGAAGAGAGAAAAGTAAGCCGGCTTAGTAAGTGAACTCTAGGTAGTCTGTGAAGGACAGTCTGTTAATACCCTAATTCACTACCTAGATATCCAACCCAAAAAGTAGGACAGCCAGGCAAGGCAGTCTCGAGAGGTGGCGATTCTTTTTTAAATGTTTACTTATTTTAATCTACTTGAAAGGTGTGTGTGTGTGTGTGAGTTGAGAAATTTTCCATCCTTTAGTTCATCCCCCAAATGTCCAGAATAGCCAGTGCTGGACCAGGCTTAAACCAGGAGTCAGAAACTATTCATGTCTCCCATATGGGTGATGGAGACTGGAGTACCTGTGACACCTTCTGCCTGCCAGGTGCATTAGCAGGAACTGGATCAGAAGCAGAGTAGCCTGGACTCAAACCCAGCACTCCAACATGGAATGCAGGTGTCTCAAACATAGGCACAACCACTGCCAAAGCCCCTACCCCTATTATCAGAACTAATACGTGATTTGGCATGGAGGATTCTGAACAAAATCCAGTGATCTTTGTATTACACTTTTATTGTCTCTCAAACACAAACACATCCTTATAGGATAGGTCTGAGAACAGTTTTAAAGATTTATTTATTTTTATTACAAAGTGAGATATATAGAGAGAAGGAGAGACAGAGAGGAAGATCTTCCCTCTGATGATTCACTCCAAGTGACTGCAACGGCCATTACTGGGCCGATCCAAAGCCAGGAGCTCTTCTGGGTCTCCCACATGGGTGCATGGTCCCAAAATATTGGGCCGTCCTTGACTGCTTTCCCAGGCCACAAGCAGGGAGCTGGGTGGGAAGTGGGCCACCAGGATTAGAACCGGTGCCCATATGGGATCCCGGGCGCATTCAAGACGAGGACTTTAGCTGCTAGGCCACGGTGCTGAGCCTGAGGACAGTTCTTATGAGAGCCTGGAACCCATGCTTTCAGCATCACTAACTTCTACATTGTAGATGTCCTGTGTAATAACTCAATGTCTTTGTACTCTTTATAGGTCTTACTTGTTGAGAAAGTCAAAATATGATTAGGTCACTGTTTAAAATGGCAACACCAGGGCTAGCACCATAGCAATAGTAGCAGTGCTGGCATCCGTTATGAGTATCAGTTTGAGTTCTGGCAGCTCTGCTTCTAATCCAGCTTCATGTTCATGTGCCTGGGAAGAAGATGGACCAAATCCCTGGGCTCTTGCCTCCATGTGGGAGACCCAGAAGAAACTCCTGGCTTTGATCTAGTCGGGCTCTGGCGATTGCAGTCATTTGGGAAGTGAACCAGTGGGCGGGAAGATCTTTCTCTTGCTCTCTCTGTGTATGTGTGTCTCCTTACCTCTCTAACTCTGCCTTTTAAGTAGAAATAATTCTTAAATAAAATGGCAACACCAACTCCCCTTTTATGGATTTATTTCACTAAATGTACAGTTTGAATAGCCTCAATTTTCCCTCTATTACACAGATTTTAATCACTGAAACCCATCAATAATCAAGGTGGAAAGAACACTGAATGAACACATGGCTTGGGGCACTCATTCCTAATAATATCTGATACAGCCATGGAGCACACAGTAGGTATGGCCACAGATCTATCGGAGCTATTTCCATCCACACCTCACAGATTAAGAATCAATATGTACATAACTAAATTGCCAAAATCATGCAGCTGGCATGGAGTGAGTTCCCGGGAGGCTTAGGCAGGACTCGGCTGCTTGGCACGGGCCATGGTGAATGACTGAGGTGGACTCCACATCCAAGAAGCCCAACACCAGAGCTCAGAAGTTTCAGCCCCTCTACTCAACTCACATCTCTTAGAAATAAAATGCTACAAATTCACAGAACCTGAGGTAGGACACACTATTCTGCCTACCTTTTCATTCTGTTTTTGAGTCAGCTTAACTAGATCTAGACAGAACTTAAGATGGAGGCAAGGTCTTGTTGCTTTTGCTTAAGTAAGTAAATATCTAGGGTTTTTTTTTTTCCCAACCTATATGTTGAATGAATCGACAAAAGCCATTTTTCTTCGGCTTTTTGTTCAGACCCAGTAGGGGAGGTCGGTGGGAGGGTCAGCCAGTCATCAAGCATCAAAGCAAAAATTGCTTTTGGGGGAAGCAGTTTAGGTTGCCAGTGACGTCCCAGCCCTGCCACGAGGAAGCCGTCCTGGAAACGTGTTCCCCCAGCCTGGTGTGCAGACTTCTGCGAGCTCTCCCACTCCGCCCTTTCCACTGCTGAGGGCTGGCAGGTGCAGTGTGGGAATCCTGTTGTCCTCTGGCGCAGTAGCTCAGTGGCAGACTGGGATTCATGAGCGCAACTGCCTGCAAACACAGGGATGTCAGCCCCAGAGCTCATGCAAAACTTTCTGTCCCCTTCCCCAATCCTCAGTGCAAAAGAACAGCTCTTTTGGTATTGGGAACTCAGCAAAACTAAGAACCAGAAAGACCTCTCAGCAGAATTTGTTAGAATTGAACCAAACTTTGCCAAGCTGGCATTGAAATTAGCAATATGCAATGGAACGATATCCCACTTGCTCTCTCTCACCCATAATCTCACAGTATTCCTGTTTTAGGATTTTAGCAAACTTTCAGCATCTAGGAGATGTTCAATGTGATCGAAACGAAGCACACTGGCGGAAGGCCTGTGAGTGAAGATGCATCTCTGCTTAAGCACTTGTTCTCTTCTAAGCAGGGAATCCTGAAGGGATCGTCTCCCCAGGGACTTTCTCCAACAAACACTTCTTTGGAAGATTAAATATCATCTTGCTTTCTAAACCAAGACACAGTATACTGTACACAGAGCCTCAAAGAATATATCTCTGGCTTGCTTTGTGAGGCCAAAAACACAGGTTGAAAGTTAAAGACCTGGTTTAAGTATCTGGTTCATATTTAATCTGATAAAACTATTGAAAACATTCAGATGCTGCACAATAGCCAAGAACAAAAGAATGTGGCTTGATCTGAAGTAAAATTTGGACCCAATTATCCAAGTTAAATTTTATAAATATTGAAATTTGAAACAGTTAGATGTGATTATCATTCCTCTCCTATCTACAAAACCTGTTATGAATATATTGGTAGATTAAAGTCTCCTAGAGTTACTACACACAATCCAAAATCCTCTAAGAGGAGTATCTCAAAGAAGTTCTGATACCAGAAGAAAATTTCCACAGGCCTTCATCTTGAGAGAACAGCCTCACACTGCGAGGCAAACATAAGGAAGCTACCAAGTACCCAGCCCAGATGAGCCAACTAGCATTTACACTTTAATCACACTAGTCCAAGGCCATTCCAATTCTCATCCAAAGACTGGCCTGAAGAGCTTCAGCTAGGAAGAGGCATTGCTGTGCACTTGCAGTCAAAATGGCACGAGGAAAATCATAGTTCCAAAGATTTTTACTGCTAGTACTTCATTGATTTTATGTAGCAAAATGCTACTGTTTCCCAAGGAATATCTTTTATGTAGAAGAAAAGTTGCAACAACCAGGTATACAGTGCAACATCACAGGTATGCCATCCCATCATCATTGCCAGACTCTACTGGGCAGAAGCAAGAACCGTGTTCCACCTGGACTTTGATTACATATCGAAGTGAGGGATATGTTGGCCATAGAAAGCTGCTTCTGGTTGGTAGAGAAGAACTCCAGTCCACGTCCTGTGTTTCAAGTCTTCTTGTGATCCTGGGGACAAGTCCTTTTCCTTCTGCACCTCCTTCGTTTTTTTCTAATTTATACACTATGAAAACTTCAAACTGAAGGTCACTCTCCTTGGATAGCTGTTGTAGTCTTTTAACTGGTCTCTGAATCCAGATTATAAACCCGTAGCTTGTTCCCAATACAATGACAACGATATAGATTCACCAGGCTGACTTTTCAGGCTTAGTCCACAAAGAACTTTCTAAAAAGATTTATTTAAGAGGCAGAGATAGAATCTTTCATGCGCTAGTTCACTCTTCAGATGGCCTCAACAGCTAGAGCTTCCTTTAAGTCTCCCACATGAATGCAGAGGCTCAAGATTTTGGGCCATATTCTGCTGCCCCAGGAACATTAGAGGGACACAGGCTAGAAGAGAAACAGCCAGGAGACAAATGTGTGCCTAATAGGGATGCTGGCATTAAAGGCAGTAGCTTAACCTCTAAGCCACAACACTGGGAAGAACAGTTATACATGGAGAGATGTACAGACAGGATAGGTAGGGGTGGGGGCAGAGAGCAAATGACAATGACTGCAAGAGAATGACATCTTCCATCCTGCTGGGCCACTTAAATGGCTGCAGCAGCCAGGTAGAGCAGGTTCAAGTCAGGAACACAGACCTCCATTCTGGTCTATTACATGCATGACAGGGGCCAAAGTGTTGGGGCCATCCGGCACTGCTTTCCAGACACATTGATGGGAAGCTAATATATATATAATGTCTTAATGAGGCCTACCCTGGACTTTCTTCTCCCTCAGCTACTTTTGTTTGAACAGCTCTTATCACTTTCCACAATAAGAGTTTTCCAATGTGTTATGTATGATTATTCTTACTAAAATATACATTCTACACAATCAGGGTAGTTTAAATTTGGTTCACAGATGTGTGCACCCTAAAGCAGATCCTGTCATGAAGTACTTAACACATTCAAGAGCACAACTTGCTCTCTTTTAGCCAGCCAGTGTCCACCATGTCTGGCTTCAGCTGGTTTTGCACACACCCCAAAGGCAGGTCCCTCCTTCCTAATAAGTCTCCTTCTCCAATACACTCCAGCAGCATAGGAGCCTGCCCTAAGGGACAGCTCTTATTCTATGCTGTGCGACTTCTCTCTGGTTGATCTGGGCCAGTGGATCTTGATTACACCATGTCTCATGGCCTTTGGTTTCTAATTCACCAAAAATGCATAATGGCTCCGAATCCCTATTCCCTTCTCTCACCAGGAGTTTTGAGTGAGTAAGTGTGAAGGCATCCAAAGGCCATGGACCGAGGGTCAGAGATGAGGGCTCTAGTACCCATTCTGTCAGTAAATTAGGCTCAAAGATTTTTTTATGTAAATGAATTAATCTTCATATCAAAACCACAGGATTTACTATCATTGTCTCATTAATCAACCCATGGAAGGTTCCTGCTTTCAGACTGGCTCAGCCCTGGCTGTTGTGGGTATTTGGAGAATAAGCCAGTAGATGTACGATTTCTCTTTCCTATCTGCCTTTCAAATAAAATGAAAATAAGTAAAAAATTATAAACTGAAAGTACTGTATATCTTAGCTACCTTTTAAGTTCATCGTTTCTTCCAGTGAAGTTTAGATTACTTAAACATGCAACATGAAGTCATTCAATGAGTCAAAATTCTTTACCAATTTGATCATTATCACTTCAATGGCAGGTGTGCAATAAATCATCAGTTGAGGGATTAAATAAAAGTTTCCGTTTCAGGACTTGGCCCAAGTTTCCAGGCATTTTCTGGTGAGAAGCTATCACTTTTGGTGGCATGTTCCCAAACCTCCCCCACTTCCTGCTCCAACATCCTTCAGAGGTTTGGGGCCCCTGGTCTGCTTCACTCTTTCCGATGGCATTTCCTGTTGCTGGGGGGTGGGAAATACCTACTTGAGCCTTGCTCCACCAGAGGAGCCTTGAGCAGCCCTGGTGACTGAGGACCAAGTGAGGTGTAGCTACAGACCAAAGCCCACGTGACATGTAACTTGAGACAACCAGGTCAAACCATCAGACTCTCTGCAAAGTCTGCTGCTCTCAAAATTGTGTCAATAAGGACTGTGTAAATAGCAGTTTCATTTATAAACAATCCTACAGGCCTTCCTAGAAATAACAAAGAAAAATTATACCATCGTAAAAATGTAGAAGAGCTCACTGGGGAGAGAAGGGACTTGGAGAGGGGTAAGGGAAATCCCAGGGTCTATGGAACTACATCATGAAATAAGTCAAATTTTTAAAAAAATTAAAATAGTCAACAATATTATCTGATTGCCAATCTGTTCCAGGATATGTTTGAATGCCCAAAGTTATGGTTTCAAATGCTGCAATCACATGCTAATCTTTTTCAATAAAGGCTTTGCTGTGTTTTCAAACTGATCTAATAAAGTTCTATGCATTTCAATAAAAAATAGCAAAGAAAATCAGCAGATAAGGGGGGGCATTATGGCTCAGTGACTTAAGCTGCCACTAGGATGTGTACATCCTGTATCAGACAGTACTGGGTTTCAGTGCTGGCTACTCTGATTCTGATCCAGTTACCAGCTAATACGCTCGAGAGGAAGCAGGCAACAGTCTGAGCTCATGATTTCATCTGGCCTGGCCTTGCTCCAGCTATTGTGAGCGTTTGGGAGGGAATAGAAGATTTCCTTCTCTCTTCTTTCTCTCCATCTTTCTGTCACTTTGCTTTTCAAATTAAATACATACACTATCAGAACTGGACTGGTTGCCTTCCTTTCTGGAGAAACAAATGCTCTTTTGAGTGAGTAGAAACTTAAAAGTGAAATGTATTTGTAGCTTTTTCCACGTTCCCTGTTACATACAGCAAAGGTGCCCCATTTCCATCCAGTCCCTCTTCTGTTCTTTCAGAACCTCTGCTGTGGTCACTTTCAGGTCTCTGGGCAGCACAAATAGAAAATCTCTCTGCTATTTCCTGAGTTTACATTCAGCGCCAGAGTCAGCCCACAATATCTGTGTGTAACCCTAACCCTATTGGCACCAGCGTTCCATGGAATTATCACAATGTGAAACTGGACCTGAACAAGCCAGGGTTGGCCTGGATGCCAGGGGCTCTGACTTCCGTAGTTTTATTTCCAGATATCTTGTATTTCTAAGAGCCTTTGACACAGTTTCAATTTACAACTTTCTTTTGCTGTACTGATGGGTGGTGGTGGGTGGGGAGGGCTCGAAGGGAGTAATTAAAAACTGATCCTTGGATCATCTTGTTTAGCCTGGTGGAAGAGTGTGGCTGATAAAGGATACAAAAGTGCTTGCAAAGTTGAAAGCATACAAATAAAACTGCGTATCTGAGTCAAACCCAGGATTAGATGCAGACCACTCAAAAAGCTGTATTTCTGAGTCTGTGCTGAAATCACATATTTTTCAGTGTACCAATTAAAAACAATGCTTATATATTTATCTGAGGGGTAGAGTGATAAGGAAAGGAGAAATATAGCTAAGAAAGATCCTCCATCCATTGGTTCACTCCTCAGATGCCTTGCAGTAGTTGGGACTGAGCCACCACAGTCAGGAGCCAAGCACTCCAGCCTGGTCTCCCATGTGGGTGGCACAGATCCAAGTCCTTGAGCTATTACGTGCTACCTTCCAGGGGCATTCACAGGAAGCTGGATTGGAAGCAGAGGCAGGTCTTGATCCCAAACACTTTGACAGGGGATGTGAACATCAACAGCTTCAGCTTCACCTGCTGCACCACCGCGCCTGCACACCTGTACTTTCAGGTTTCCTCAGTCTGTGTCTGTCCAGGCTGCTCGAGTGGAACAGCCCACTCCTGCTTACTCTTTTGTAAAACTACATGGTTTGCATAGAAAAATCACTGCACCTTTACAAGGTCCAAACTGGCAACAGTTGTCAAAATGAAAACCTATACGCCTTTAGATCCAGCAACTAACTTCACAACTAGGGTTCTATTACTTAAGTGGTTTCACCTGGGTAAAACACACTTGATACAAGGCGATTCATTATATCATTTCTTAAATACTAATACTGAAACATTGAAAATAGCCTATCAATTGCAAATTGCATAAAGTCACAGTACCCTAGCACAGCCACAGAGACCAAGAATCTTTACACTCTTCAGAGGCATATTGCACCAGAGGGAAGCAAGCAATGTAGCAAGCAGGCTAGGTAGTGTGCTATTTGTGCTATAAAAAGGTCAAAAATTAGTAAACCTATATTTATACTTTTAAATTAAAGGCATATAAGACAAGGGATGACACATAAACATTCTGAGGGCAAATGTAGGTGGGACACTTTAGTTTTATATCTTTCTGTACTCTTATTTTGGACTACGTAAATTAGATTCACATCTGACTAAGCTCTATTAGACATCACTTCCACTAGATGCCATTAAGTCATTTCAGGGATGGGTTTGCTCCTCCTCAATCCTGCGTTAGTTCACTCCCACAACAAGTTTACTCTTAAATTAGGAACAGGAACCTCACTAGTGTGCCCAGATTTGTAATGAGTGGACCACTTTCCAATCAAATAGTTTCTGGTTTTGGGAAAGAAAAGAAGTCTGTAAAACCAAGTCCATTATTATGGGTCTGTGAGCCACTTCAACCAATGTGGGCTTGGAGTTTCAAGTATACCAAAACAAAAAACCCACCTTGTAAGCCACTTGGCAAAGGGGTCTTCTCTCATAGCCCATCATCCTACATATATCACTGCAATGCAGTAGTCAAAGCCCTGGACAGTTCACCGAATGCCAACTTCATTCTCAGGACTACTTCACTGACCTTAAGTCAGTTTAAGAACTCCCATCGGGTCCAGTGGTGTGGCCTAGCAGCTAAATTCCTCGCCTTGAATGTGCCGGGATCCCATATTGGCATCCGTTCTAATCCTGGCAGCTCCACTTCCCATCCAGTTCCCTGCTTGTGGCCTGGCAAAGCAGTCACAATACTTTGGGACCTTGCCCCTATGTGGGAGATATGGAAGAAGTTCCTGGCTCCTGGCTTTGGATCAGCACAGCACTGGCTGTTGTGCTCCCTTGGGGAGTAAATCATCGGACAGAAGATCTTCCTCTCTGTATATCTGACTTTGTAATAAAAATAAATCTTAAAAAAAAAAAAAAAAAGAACTCCCACCACCTGATGACAACTGAGGTCACAGGCAGTCTCGGTAGATCCAATCTCCTCCTTGGTGTATTTACCCTCCCATTGATTCAGAGGTAGAGACAACAGCCAAGTCTCCAGTTACACCCTTGTTCTAAACATAGGACTTCAAACAACAGGTATCTAGAAGAGGGACCATCTTCCCAGGTTGGGAAGTGTAGCAGCTGCCCATCTGTGCTCTCATTCAGAATGAGGGAGACTCAACTCAGGAGGTTCCGAATGAAGCCTCCCCTGCTAATGATCGGCTGTCATTTCTCTGGAAAGCAGCAGCTGTGTGTGGCCTGAATCCACTGTTAAAGAACTGGAGAAGTCTCTTTGGGGCCAGAGGGAGAGGATGAAGATGGGAACTCTGTCTTGAAATTCAAACCCTGATTGTGCCTTTCAACTCACTGATCCTAAATTGTCCTTCAAATCTTTGGCACAGAGGATAAAAGGGAGTGCCTACACCACTGTTTCAGGGTCTGTCTTGGTTTCTCTAAGCCTTCTGGGGTGTTATCTTTCACTTCTTGGTTTCAAAACCTCTTGATCTTTTTTCCCATAAAATTTTATTTATTGGAAAGGCAGATATACAGAGAGGAGGTGAGACAGGGAGGAAGATCTTCTGTCTGTTGATTCACTCCCCATGTGGTCACAACAGCCAGAGCTGAGCCGATCCGAAGCCAGGAACTTCTTCCAGGTCTCCCACATGGGTGCAGGGACCCAATGCTTTGGGCTGTCCTCACTGCTTTCTCAGGCCACAAGCAGGGAGCCGGATGGGAAATGAGACCACAGGACACGAACCAGCACCAATATGGGATCCCAGGATGTGCAAGGCAAGGAAGACTTTAGCCACTAGGCTACCATGCTGGGCCTGTGTCTTTCCTTTTAAAATGAAATTGAGACAGAGAACAGAAAGGCATACACAGAAAGAGCTTGTCTGTTAGTTCATTCCTCCAACGTCCACAACTGCCAAGACTTTGCTGGGGCCAGACCTGGAAGCCAGCAACTCAATTCAGGTCTTCCATAAAGATGACAGAAGGCTAATATGGTGCCATCACCTGCTATCTTCCAGAATCTACATTAGTGCAATTTGAAGCTGAGAATCTAACCCAGGTTCACTGATGTGGGCATCTTAACTACCAGACTAAAAGCCAGCTTCTAGGCACCTCTCTGGATTGAGCAAAGTGTTGTGAATACTCTTAACTTAGGGAATACACTGTAGGCGACTCTCATAGCACTGAAGCTGGACATAAAACTCATCGTTATAATACCCTATGAGTTTAATCACTAAATTTTGTGCCTCCAAAGTGTTCTGTGTGTTGCCTACTTCACAATAATGAGACAGTTCTCCTGTCTGCCAAACCAAGCACTGACGATCGACAATATCCCAGTGTTCTCAAAATATCCAGAACGTACCTGGGATGCACACCTTGGGAAAGGCGCACCAGCTCTGCTCGTGTCCCTGAGTAGTGTGAGCACTGCCGTCTTGTTCACGCCAGGGTAGAGCAAACTTTTCTTTCTCTGATCTGTGAACAATGGGCAGAAGTGGCCTCCATGGAAGTGTGTTCCATGTGGGGACCTGGAACACTGGTTAGGTGACATTTGTCAGTAGCCCCAGGACTTGACTGCCCTTGGGAAAAAGCGTATTAGCTTGGAGAGATCAGTGCAAAAGCCCGTGAGGTACCAGTCTGAGAAGGTTCTCTCAATGATACAGTGACAGGAATTACAGATCAAAACTTGCAGCTGCTGTGCCATATATTCTCACACTGTAGGACTAAAAGTTACAAAACTTGGAAGATGGAAGCAGACAGTAGTTCAAACTTAACTCTACAGACAAGGAAATAAATGGTTCAGAGATTCTTTAAATTATAAAGCTAGTGAAAGCTAGAGCTGAGCCTATAGTGTGTACATTTAGACTCTGAATGCTTTACGGGGTGAGAACCAAGAGGGAGGATTGACCATGGGTTTAAATTGCTACGCAGAGAGCGATGGGAAAGCACTTCCAAAACTACCACCACAAAAATTGAAGGCATCGTTATTGCAGGTAATTGTTCTGCTTATTTGATCAACTACAAAAGAAACTGGAAGCTGCCTGCTCAGTTTTATCGCCGTCTCAATGAGCAGGAAGAAAGACAGAGCAAAATAAGGGCCAGTGATAATTTTAGAACAATTTCACACCATCTACTCCCTGCTTCAAAATCACCTTAACCAGACAGGGTGGGTCTGTGCCCACCCTGCTGATGGGTAACTGAGCCATAGACCACCCCCCAAGATGTGGGTGCAAAGGGGAAACAAAGAGGTGGGGACTCCTCAGATGGTCCCAGGTAGAACAAACAAAACACGCACCACTGAGTGTATTCCAACAGTACTTATTTGTACTTTTTGAAAATGCTCCTTTCTTGAGATGGGCACCTACTCTGGGCACTCCTTCCAATAAGTCGTCTGCATTGTGAGAACAGCTACAGTGGGACTACTTTCTGATTCTGCTTGGGAAGCTGGATAGGAAAGGGACAAATAATGATGGTGTCACTGAGGCTTTCATTTCTCTTTCAAAGTCCTTTACAACTATTAACTCTTACTACAACTGGTTTGGCTCTTCTCCACAGACAAGGGTATAGATGCCACTTCTAAACCTGCACTAAGTAAATGTCTTCTCCCATCCCTGCTTCTCAGCCTATGCAGTTTCCTGGGTCTAATGGGTCTCCAGCAGACCCACATCATCCCATCAGAGTATATTCCATCTCAAGCCATACCGCAGATGCTAACAAAAGATGGCAGAGGCCATAGCTTGTGGGAACCTCTCCTCCCCCAGTCACCTCAAACTCCTCCCCCATCTCATTTCCAAAAAGGGTTAAAGAATCCGTAAGTCAGAGACTGGAAATCTGTCCTCCATTCTTTGCATTCCTGTTGTCCACTCTAAATGCATATGACTCGTTAGGAGCTTCAGAAGGCTAAGACCATCAGGATGGGTGCCACAGTGTCCCCTAACACTAACTCCATGCTTGTAGTGGTCCCACTGCCAGTTGGTTCAGCCCAGCAGCTGAGAGTAAAACACAGCAGTTGACCTGCCTAGCTGACTGGGTCTGAGGCACAGAGCACCTCTACAGCATCTCTGAAAGAGGATCGCTCTCAGGCAGGAAGGGCATTCACATCGTTTCAGAGTTGCTTCTGCCGTAGGATAACCTGATGCCCAGCTCAACAATTACTATCATTAAGCACAGCACCAACCCGATTCAGTCAAGGGACGCGGGAATACCTCCCAGTTCTGACTCTAGCACTGGATGTGCCCTGCAGCTGCATCCTACAACTCCAACTAAACAGCTTCCGAACTGAACTCGTTGTCTACAGGTGCTTTCTACCTTCATGGGTGCTACCCAGCAACCACCTGGGCACTCGTGGCAGCAAACACACCATCTGGTACTGTGGGACAGCAGGCTAAGTCAGTTTGTTATGCAGTCACCCCAGAGTTCGTTCGAGTCCTGGCTACTCAGCTTCTAATCCAAATTCCCGTTAATGCACCTGGGAAAGCAGAGGAAATGCTTGACACCTTCCCACCCAGAGACCTAGATGCAAGTTTTGGCTGCTTGTTTCAGCCTGGGCCAGCCTTGGCTGTTGCTGCCACTGAGGGAGTCAACCCCTGAATGGAAGCTCTCTTGTTCTGCCTTTCAAAATAAGTCATTAAAAATATATATACTTTACATTTTACATTTACAGGTCACATTTTACAAAGATAAGGATAGAGGAAGATCTTCCATCCCCTGATTAACTCCCCAAGTGGCCACAGCAGCCAGAGCTAGGCTGATCCAAAGCCAAGGGCCTCCTCTGGGTCTCCCATGCAGGTGCAGGGTCCTAAGACCCTCGGCTGTCCTCTACTACTTTCCCAGGCCACAAGCAGGGAGCTGAAAGAGAAAGTGGAGCAGCCAGGATTAGAATCAGTGCCCATATGGGATCTGAGCACACACAAGGCAAGAATTTAGCCACTAGGCTACTGTGCTGGAGCCCCAAATTAGTCATTTTTTTCTAAATGAAAGAAAGTAGAACATCAGCCTGCAGTCAAATTGCTCATTGAATCCCTAACTGAGCATCTCCCATCTCTCCCAGTGTGGAGTCAGTGCAGACTACTAGTTAACTGCACTGATAGCTAATGGATACTTCCTAAGCCTGGGGAGCAGCACCTGGAATAGTGTGGGAAACAAAGAGTACAAACTTGGGCCTGGTGCAGTGGTCTAGTGGCAAAAGTCCTCGCCTTGTACGTGTCGGGATCCCATATGGGTGCTGGTTCTAATCTTGGCAGCCCCTCTTCCCATCCAGGGCCCTGCTTATGGCCTGGGAAGAGGCTCCGGACTCCTGGCTTTGGATCGGCTCAGCTCCAGCCATGGGGGGTGATTGGGGAGTGAATCAAACAGAAGATCTTCCTCTCTGTCTCTCCTCCTCTCTGTATATTTGCCTTTTCAACAAAAAGAAAAATCTTAAGAAAGTATGAACTCTATGAATGTCAACTATGGGATTAGGATCTGTTTCTTATTTGTAAAATGAGAATAACGGAATAACAAAAATGCCTCCGAGTTATTAATGAAATAACATGGTTACACTTAAAGATGACGTTGCTTGGCACACACTCAGAGCTACCTGTTACGGTCACCAAGACATGTTAAAGTTGTAACAACAGAAGGAGCTGAGGTCCAGGGGACTCCCACCTTCTTTAGGATCACATGACAATGTGACAGTCCCAACTGGTGGATACATGCAGCCCTAATCTTCAGCAAAGCCCTGCTCTTTTTCCAACAAGATGGCATGTCTAGGTCCCCCTCCCCAAGTAGCTATTAATGAGAAGTGAAACCGCTGAAATACCAGAGAAGTCACACACTTGTGTTACACATTTTCAAATGCTCAGAGTTCACTGCAAACTTCTCTACTGCCACCTCCAAACTTTGTACACTCCTTCATCCTCTTCCTCATCACTCCTCTGTCCCACTGAACTACCCAGGAGGAGCAAGAGAGCCCAATTACCAAGTGATCCGCTACACAACAATGTTTAACAGCACTGAGTATTTTTTAAAGAGTAAAAACTTAAGCATTTAGTAGAGCATAACTAGGTAATGGATTACATGTGAATTGAAAAGATCCAAACTATAGAAAAATGTATCCAGAGGGAAATGATGTTCCTTTCACTGTATTCCCCAGAAACCCAGTTTGTTTTAAGGGGCAACCAGTTTCTTAGACATCTTTCAGGAGACAAGACAGGATTTTGCTGGACTTTAAATCAACGACAAAGAATATTAGAGGATGTGGGAAAATGTTTAACACTTAAGAAGAGTTTTCTTTCCTGAGAAGTCTTTTTCCTCAAATCAATATAAACGACAACTCAAATGCAAAAATCTGCATGTGTGTGAATGTGACAAGATCCACACCAAAGATGCTAGCAGGCAGACGACACTTCTCATGAAACACACCAACTCAATGTCACTGTTTACAGATTCCCGCTCCTTGCAGCCAGTCTTATCCAGTTCTTCGCAATTACGGACCTGAGATTCTTTCAATTGTACTATTTAGCCCCTAAACAGGGAAAAAGGAGGCATTCTGTGATTTGAACATGGCAAAGGACTTGTCTTTTCTTCTGCAAGATGTCTGAGGCCACCACGACTCGACTACCACATTCTGAAATGAGAAAGTGTTTGTAGTGACCTGGGCTAACTAGCATGGATGATCCAGACTTCAATTTCATTTAAAAATGACATCCAGGGCCTAGTGCCTAATGTTCTCGCCTAGCATGTACCAAGATTTCAAATGGGCACCGGTTTGTGTCCTCACTGTTCCGCTTTCTGTCCAGCTCTCTGCTTGTGGCCTGGGAAAGCAGCAGAGAATGGCCCAAGGCCTTGGGACCCTGCACCCGTGTGGAAAACCTGGAAGAAGCTCCTAACTTCTGGCTTCAGATCAGCTCAGCTCTGGCCATTGTGACCACTTTGGGAGTGAACCAGCAGATGGAAGATATTCCTGTCTTTTGTGAATCTGAGTTTAACAAAAATAAATAAATCTTTTAAAAAAAATGATATCCCAATTGGACAAGTAATGAAATATTTATAACTTTTTATCCTGACTATACAAGGGAACTGCAAATATTCATGGAAACAAAGTTTATTGGCACAAAAATCTGAAACCTATGCAGTTTTCATAATACGTATTTGCCAAATTTACTGAAAATCTTTCATATGGATTCACATTTCTACTTCTCCGTCATATTTTCCCTGATTTCCTCAAGTGTACATTCATTTTATTTCAAACTGTTAAAACAGATTTAACAAAAGCACTCATCATAATACAGATTTTCCCAGTGTTCACTAAAAACAATGAAAGCTAAGAACTTGTAAGTAATAGCTATTGTTCTTCACAATAAATCTTTGGCGACACTATTCTTTTCTTTCCTGTTAATATTTTCCATTTTTTTTTCCCAATTTCATAGCAAATAAATTAGAGTTGGTATCCAGACATCTTTTCCTCTTATTTCATCGAGGGCTGACAAAACCTAGGGACAATCTGGATGAAGCCCTGGGTTGCCATTGGGCCCTCAATGGAAGAGGCCCCAGCAGATAACTGAAGGGCTCTCCCTCTCTTCCAACTCTGTTGGCCCCTAACTTGTCTGTTTGCTATTCTGAGTCTTGGGTACAGATTCAGTAGTCTGACCATCACTGAGCCCTGTTCATGAATTTCTTTGTCAGTGCCTTCTTGCTGCTTTTGTCGCCTCAGTTTCCATTAGTAAAGCCAACCGCAAGGGCATTCAGCCAACTTATTTCCCCCAGCTCAGCCAACTCTTACTGCAGTTCTCACAAGAATGTTAGGAAAGGCCCCATGGGGCTAGGAAGTGATCCCAACACTCCTAGAGAAAATGGATTCTTAAATCCTGGTATGAGCTTCCGTTAATTAGAGATGTGATTTCTTTGTCCTAATCAATTAAGAACTTCCTTCTCCATCTTCTGGCTTCCATGTTCAAGTTTTAAAACTTTTCAATTCCTCTATTCTTTAATGGAAACATTTCTATCTTAGAAATAGAATTCATCTAAGGGTCAGCCTCTTGGCACAGGTTATACCTCCACTTGCAACACCAGCATACCACACTAGAATATAAGTTCAAGTTCTCTGATCCAGCTTCCCACTAATATGCCTGGAAGAGTGTAGGGGACGGCCCCAACACTAGGGCCCCCTGCAACTCACATGAGTCCTGTGTGAAGTTTCCAGCTCCTGGCTTTAGTCTGGCTGTCTCTGACCTTTGCGGTCATTTGGAAAGTGACTGAGAAGGTAGAGGATCTCTCAGTCTCTCCCTCTCTGTCACTCTGCCTTTCAAGTCAATAAACCTTTTTTAAAAGTAAGTGAACCTCATCTGGTATTTAGAACACCATTCTGAACAGGTGCTTCTGCATCCTTTCTAAACACACACAACTGTTACTGAAACCTTTTATCTTACACATATGGGATTGTGAAATAAATGGACTGTTTTTCAAGAGAATGAAAGGTGTGGATTAATTATTTGTAGAATAAGCTTTTTGCGAAGTTTAAACGGGTCAATCCTGTGGTAAAGCAGCAGTACAGGGTGACTGCATCTAGCACTGCTCACTACCTGGCCTCAAGTGACAAAGGGCAGCAGTTCCCAAAAGATGTCAACTAATCAACAGCACCGAGGGCAGGATGGCCAGATGAGAATAGTGGCTGCTAGTCTTGGACTGAGTTTGACCTCCTACTCTAGTTTTTATTAGCTTTCCTACAATGGACACACCTTTGATCTCTCTATGATCATTTTTATCAATAAAATCCTAGTAATCACACATATGCACTCATTTCACGGGCTTGAGGATTTAACAAGTATATTTATGTAAGTTGCCTAGAAAATAGCTAGAGCAGTTCTATGGAAATGCTTGCTTTTATTGTTGTTGCTTGGCTCAATAATGCCTATGGTTAGGAGTAAAAAAGGAAGTGAAGCATAAGGCATTTTGTGTCGACTTGCAGGGAAATCACATGGTACTGAAATACTTCCCCTGGGAATATATTCAAACCTAGAAACCTACTATAGGAAAGTCTTCACTTCTCCCAGTCAGAACAAGTTATCTTTGGACATCTCAAATTTATTGAATCACCAACAATTATAAAATCAAATATATGCAGATGGAGTGCATCTAATGTCTTGTGACAAACCACACTCTCCAGTATTTTTGTCTATAATTGAAGAATCTTTTTTTTCGTAGATAAAAATCATAGCATATAAATAATTTTAATTAAATCATTAGCTCTATATAGTTGTCCAGAGAGGTTGGGAAACTTCATGAAACAGATTAAAACTGTAGATGGAGGATTTTTTTGGTGGCCAATTGGTATAAAATCACATCAGAACTTTTTTACAATATGGCATTGGCTCAACACGCTTGCCAATCTAAGGATTTTGAGATTGGTTTGGTCAAAGAATTCCAAATAAGTGGCTTTTCTCAGCTACATTTTAAAGTAGGATCCATGCCACTCCTAAAGTAATAAGCTATAATTCAGATACCAATCAACCCAAACGTTTTATTAGTATAACCACGCTCTGTTGGAAAGAAACTGAAATGTTTCAAAAAGGGTATAGCTTGTTACAGCAGGCTCTGTGAGGCAATGAATGAAAGATTTGTGTTCACATTTTCCCCAATTTATCTTTCCTCATTGCTGGGTGGGAGAGTGCAATCACATAAGAAATTTGGCCTCTGCATCCAAGTATTGATACACAGCTTCCCGTCAGCACCAGTTAGAGTATAATTACTATCAGGCACTTGCATCTCAATTGAGGGAAATTAAATGTACAAATTAAAATGAAAATGACATTTTATAATAGTTATATTTTGGCCAAATCTAGATCATGTTGCTTATGTTTGATAATTTAATCATTAGGCGTGAACGGTTGAGTGATCACTTTTAGCAGTCCATGAAAAAAACTTGATTTACATCTTTTCTCTATCCAATCAACCGACTGAATGTTTAATGATGCTTCTTTCAGATTCTCATGTGTTTACCATACCTTGCTCCAAACATGCCAGCAATATGTCATTTTGTGAAACAAATCTTCCAGTTTAGAGGAAAGCCTTGGCTATCACTGTGAATACCTATAACCCGTCCATCTGATAATGTTCCCAGGCAGCCAGATGTCAGAGAAACAGGATAGTTCCTTTTGTTTTTCACCCAATGACTCACCCACAATGACAGCGGTGACAGTGAGCAGCACAAAAGCATTCCGAAACAGGTAACTTTTAACATCCTCCTTTGTGATGTTCTGAACTTTCTTCTTGGCCAGAAGCGTGCGTTTCCGGACTCCTTGCTGGAATCTCTCCATTCTGCCCCCAATCCGGGCCTCTTCTCCATTGCCTTTGGTCATAGTTTTTTTTTTTTTAATTCCTAGGGAGTGACTCTTCTTTGCACTTCAATGTCTTGGAATTGCCTCCAGAAAGCCCAACAGCCTCTTTGGTGTGAGAGACCACAACTGGAATGGGAGAGAAAGAGACAAGGGTTACGGTCTCGGAGGGTGAGAGGTCAGGGAAGGCTGTTGGCAGACTGCAGAACCTCAGGAGGAAGCAAGGATGGGTGAGCTGCGGTACCAGGCTTCAACTCAGAAACCAGGAGCAGAGATGTACCTTTGCTTATTAGAAAGTGCAAATTTCTCCCTCCAGGGAGAAGCTTGCCCAGAGCCAGGTGTGACAACGACCCCCAACACCACACTGTCCCCCACTCCTTAGCATTTAATAAAAGTCCACTCAAACTGAATGCACAGGAAGTGCCCGATAATTCCCTGATAAATCACACACATGGTTGAAATAACAACCAGGTCAACAGACAGGATTAACATACTGAGACGTTACAGTTGAGACTCTGTTGTATGCAGTAAAATAACTGGCTCTCTGCTTCATTAACAAAAAGCCATGATAAAATCAACTAGTAAACATAGTCATAAATAGACCTAGGTGTCCTCGGGACACGGGAAATACTACTGGCTATTTTAGAGGGTAACATTTTTCCGTGAAAGAAGCAAAGAGTTCTGGACAAATCTATAAATTATGTCTCTTTGTGATTCATTTTCATTTTTATCACAAGTGTAAGTAGAAAGTAGCATTTGTCTCGGTGGCAAACACACTTGAGTCTGAGGAGCTATCATGGACTTCTAAGTATTTTAAAATTGGGGATGATTTCTAGAACAGATAAGGAGATGAGCCTAATTTTCATTCCAAACATTACAGTGTGTGGTTTCTGGTTTCGCCAAAGCATCTTAGGGTATTCAGACACAATTAAGTAGATCTTTGCCCTGGGTGGAAATCAGTGGTTCTGAAATCGCAAGGGATTCTTTACAAGTTTTCTCAATCCACAGTCTTTGCCGTGATCAATTGCAGTGAAAATCAGCCATGCCTGTGAAAGTCTCTGGCGACGCAAGCAGCCAGCGTGTGCGACTGTGGGGGGAGAACTGGAAACCCAGGGACTGCTGACAGCTTTTCGCATACCCAAAGGTGAAGGGAAAAAAAAATTCTCTTCACCAGTTTGACATTTACATAAAATTGCAGGTTGGGGATCAGTGATAATAAGCCCTCCAACTTGTTTAAGACTTCACACCAGATTAAAAGCTTAGAAGTGCAGAAATGTAGGAGGGGGAGAAGGGAGCGACCAAACTTTCCCCCTAATAGCTCCGATTCCCTTTATCAGCCACTTTTCAGCAAGCAGCCTCAATCTTGATTCTTCTCCATATCACTAAAGCACAACCTACTCCCAATACGCACTCTGAACATGACTCAACTCCCAATTTCGAGAGCATCCGGCACGCAGACACACCACACGCTCAGGATGAGAAATTACTAACCCGACTTTACCAAAATGGCTAGCTTTTACTACTGCTCCTCCTCTGCTGGGGAAACTCGGTGGGGAAATAGGACTAGAATTGAAGTCCCACAGCACGGGAAGCTCCACTTACCTCTTCTGAGGTTGAAACGGAGGGAAACTTCCCAGGCAATGACAAGGTGAATTCCCCAGCAGGTACCACGGAGCCCCAACGCGCAGTGAGCCACGCGGGCTAGCCCTGACAACACTCATGTGCTCTCAAACTGCAAGTTACTATCAGGCAACTTAAGAAAAGGGGAGGAGCCTGCGGCCGGCAGAGGGGGAGTGGAGAAATGAAAACGGCACCGGGCAAAGAGGGAGAACCCTGAGGTTTCTGGAATATTGATTAATCTTGGCACAACCGGAACGGGCTTGCTGCCTTTGTTTTACTCCTTCAGCTGCTTTCAGCCTTTGTCAGCTCGGTTCCATTAGAAATGCAAAACCGGGACCAGGAAGAATTGCAAAATAAGGAGCGAGCGCGCGAAATCACACACACACACACACACACACACACTCGGAAAGCGTCTTGATTAGAACATTTCAAAGACTTTTCTAAGGCCAAGTTTATCACTGCACAGTATTGCAGGTTTCTTCCCTTGAAGAGAACGCGAGCAGTGGTTCAGCCAGGCGAAAGCACACTAACGAAAATAAGTCTTTCGATTTTGAATTGGGAAATAGCTGACATTTCTTGGGAAGACCCCGAATGTGATCTAACAGAGAGGGAAAAAAATGCTTAGCAAAATTCTCCAAACCATCCTAGAATTACTCGAAACACAAGCTGAGACATGCTATATTATAGTAGTTACAAATCCATTCCAACCAAATCTACTTTAAGCTCCAATCGCGTGCCTTACACTGAAAGACAAAAACACCAGGATTTCTGCCAAAAAGAAAAAGTGTATGTTAAGACAGTGCCAATGCACATTAGAAAACTCGGGATCTCAAAGCTAAAATCTCCCCTTTTCCTCCCCTCTCCATCCCTCCATTTATAGCAATCAGAAAATTCTCTTGGGCTCTAGAATAGAACAGATACTTCAGTTTATTGTTTTCCAAGAGAAAAAAGATTGAGAAGATGTTTAACACTTTTGTGCCCAACTCAAGTCGATTAGAAACACAAAGTCGATTAGAAAACAAAATTCACCCCCCCCCCAAAAAAAAATCAGAGTTCTGCATTCTTGTTCACCCAACTGCATAGCCTTGGTGCAAAGTCCACCCAATTCTTGGGCCTGTTATCTGACCAGAAAGTGGGTCGTTTTCCCCCTCTCATTAGTACATGCAGATATGTTACAAGGAAGCCTCTGGTCAGGTTCCGCTAGTCCCCATCAGCTAGATTGGAAAGCAATGATGAATCATGTAAATACCTTAAAAATTAGTAGCCATTGTAACTTTGGAATGATCTTTTAAAAGATTTATTTTTATTGGAAAGGCAGATAAAGAGTGAAGGGGAGGCAGAGAGGAAGATCTTCAGTCTACTGATTCACTTCAAGTGGCCACAATGGCCAGAGCTGCGCCAAGTTGAAGCTAGGAGTCCAGAGCTCTTCTGGGTCTCCCATGCAGGTGCAGGGTCCCAAGGTTTTGAGCCGTCCTCGACTGCTTTCCCAGGCCATAGGCAGGGAGCTGGATGGGAAGTGGGGCTGCTGGGATTAGAACTGGCGCCCATATGGATGCAGGAAGAGGACTTTAGCCACTAGGCTATCGTGCCAGGTCCTGGAATGATTTTTAAGTGCCGAAAATATACACTCTTGACAACCATAGCCTTTGGTGATCTTCCCTTCTGTTTTCCTAAATTAATAGTGTCTGTATCACATGTCTTAACAGTTATACGGTGTATTATACTTCAGTGTCCCTCTTTTATGTCAAGTTTTGGCTTCTCAAATAAGTTGCAATTTCTTTGAGGTCAAGAACCTGTCCTATGCCTGGCACATAGTAAACATTAAACAACTCTTCATAAATGGAAGGCATCATATTAGGGTGTGGGATAAAATGCTTTTCAACCACCTGGATTAAAACAAAACTTGCTTTTATGTCGGTGCCTCTGGTCTAAGTGTATGGAGCAGATCTCATTTTTCAACACAGTGACTCCTTTGGAAAAAGGGATTTTGTTCACTATACCAGGTCCTACCTGAGTAGGCTTAGGGGCTTAGGACTGACTCATTTATTCAGGCTTCTGGTGGAAATGGCTTGCAATTCAAGGGAAACTGGAAAGAAAAATCAGATGACAAAGTGAAATTTTGAAGCTGAGTGTACTTTCTGCTTTGTTTCTGCTTTTTCCCAGAGACGAGAAAAAAGAGCTGGAGAGCCACACTTGGGTTAGCCTAGAGATGACAAGACTCCGGTCCAGCTTTCTTTCCTAGTCTCTAAAGCTTGGTTGAAAACCATTTCATCATTTCAGTTTGTCAGACATTATGGAGGTCTGGTGTTCCTGGGAAATAACTCACCACTGAGAGTTTTGTTGGATGCAATAAAACCTCAGGCGAAAATGAGATGCAAAAAGGGTCTCAGTTCAGAGTTCATCCAAATTACAAGTTTTAGTCTGGGAGAAATAATTGCAAATGACTTCTTTTATGTACCATTTTCTCCTTCTGGAAAGTTATTACAATAATGCCCAGAGGCAACCTGGATTTACTCAGATTTGTACCTTCCTCCCTGCTACTTTATAGGCAAGGCCTTTGGAGCTTTAAAAGAGTTCTTTCCTCATAGAAACGCTACATAAACGAGAGATCCATAAATTATAGACTAGCCTCTGTAGGCTTGTTTCACTTACAACTCCTCGGAGCAAGGACACAAGAGTTAGGAAATCTTAGTAACGCCGACTTCTTGGAATGGCAAAAATGCCAACAGATAGACAGCAATATCATCCCTTTTGAAACATGTCAAGATTCATCTGCCATGTTGTGTCATAGGGAAATTTCCTTCTTTGGGGATAAAAGTGCCAGTATGACAAGAAACTACGGACACAAGCCTGTTCTCCAGAGGAGCACTTCTGTCCATTCAAGTATGAGAGATTGTGGGGATAAGCAACTGGTGATCAGAATACAGAGTAAGACAGTCAAATTCCAGCCTTCAAAACTTTTCTCCAATACAAGTGTAAGTAGTAACAACAACAACAACAAAAACCTGTGTTCTGGTTAATTTAGATGTTTGACTGGCTTGTTAGTTTCTATTTAGATAGAGAAATCAACTATAGAAGTGAACAATAATTCACCCTTACCAGACTCATTCACTTTTTGGCTATTCAACAAATGTGGAGCAACCAACCATACTTCAAAATAGTCTTTTTCCTCAAGGACCTCCAAAACATACATCTCTAATATATCACACAGTGGGCCAAAGTAGGGCCTCCGAGTTCACGGAAGCTGTGTGTTTAAGCCCCTTTTTCCGTTAGCCTGCCCGTAACACCAAGAGCATCTTGACACTGTGTCCAGCTCTCCACTGTATCTGGTGCCCAGCATGGTGCCCTAGGTAACAGACACAGCACAACACAGCAGAGAGGGGATTCAAATTCCTGCTGGAGAATAGATGGAGACTTTCAGACATCAAATTGAAGACCTTGAACTTTACTCCTAGGCTATGGGGAATCTCAGAATGTAAACATAAGAGTTAAATTTTAGATGGAATAAGAACATTTTCTGTAAGATGAGTTAGGAGGTGCAGCATTTACAAAGTGGGAGAGTGCCCATTCACATTAAAAACCAATTGCATTGAGAAAATACAGTGACTCTCAGTCTTGAGGCCCTTCAAAATTCAGTCTTCGAAGATTCATTTTATCTGAAAGTCAGTGTTTGAGAAAGAGAAAAAAGATTGTCCACTCACAGGATGACTCCCTGGGTAGCTGCAACAGCCAGTGCTGGATCAAGCTGAAACCGGGAGCTTCCTGTGTGTCTCTCTTGTGGGAGACAGGGAACCAAACACTAGGACCACCTTCTGTTGCTTTTCCCAGGCCATTTGCAGGGAGCTGGGTCAGAAGTGGAGTAGCTAGGACTCAAAGACCTAGTAAACCCTAACATCATGGGGGAGGACAAGGAGACCGTTATTTTACACGAACAATTTTTAATTACAAGTTAGCCAAGAGTTGTACATAACAGTATCTTTGAAAGCTAAGACAGTTCCCTCATACTAAAGAGGGTCTGCTTTGTAATGAAGACTTAATACTGATTTCATCAATATTGAGCTGTTATTCATAATTATTATAACATTTCCTTTCATTGCTCAACATTAGCCAAACCTCTGTAGTAACAGGCTTACTGGAGAGGGATCCTGTATGTTATATGACTTTAGCTGAGTATTAGCAGCAACAGTAGCCTACACTTTATGAGCCTTTATTGATTTATAAGTACTTTTATGCACATTGTCTGAGTCAATCTTCAGGATAATGATTTGAGGTGCAATCTATTGTTACTATTCCTCTATAGCCAGATGTTGAAAAAGATTTGTAGGGATTATGCTATTTTCCCAGGACCACAGTTCTTAAAACCTCTTTGTACTTTGATTTGTCTTTTTTTTTTTTCAGTTTCCAAAAGTAACTCCTAGTAGCTTTTATTATAGACACACAGGAAAGAGTGTAAGGAACATTAAAGAAGGCCTACTACGTGCTACCTCCTTGGGGACATTAGCAACAAAGCCCTCCCACTCTCCAGACCCAACAGGGCTGCTGGCCCTTCGAGGTGCTCCCAAAGCTCACATGAGTGTTAAGTTTCCAGTCATTACCACTCTGTACTGTGGTTCTCCCTCTGCAGACTGGAAGCCAGGTGGGCAGTGATAAGGGCTGCAAAGACAGGAGCCAAACAGAAAGTGCTTTGTTTGGGAACTGCCAGGATAAGTGGATACAATGTGCTCCTAGACACAGAAGAGCTCATCAATCCACCTGTAATTCTGAGGCTTGAAAAACTAAAGATCCTTTTTTATCAAATACAAACCAGATCCCAGCAGGGCTACCCTAAGGAAATGGGTGGGTGGGAAGATGGAGGGGGGGCGGCGGGGAGGCTACTCATAGTAGTTCACAGAAACTGGGTTCAGGCCCCTGGCACCTTTTCCATTCACAGATTTCCAACACATCTGAGTTGGGAACCAGGAATGAATAAGGAATTCAAGTGCTTGTGCGGTAATTCCTTAGAGCCTAGTTCAGGTTTAAAATTGACATCTTTGAACTTGTAGTCTTGGTGTTTGCAGTCACTAAAACATATGCTCCTTCCCCTCCCAATTCTGAATGTCATCCATAAAATTAGGTTGGACTAGATTATTTTTCTCCAGTCGTTTTCCCCAATTCTAAATTATGACACGCCAATAATGGGCTTGCTGCATTCATTTTGGTCTATTCAGCTAAGGACACAATTTTTATATACACTCAATGATTAATGGTTTCTCATTAGGTTTCCCTGCCACAGATTAAACACAAACATAATACAATCCCCAAAGGAAGCTTATTGAAAGGCACGGGTTTTATGAAGTACCATGATGACATGAATCTCTTATAACTGTTTACTGGTATAGAATCATAATTACAGCAATCAAGACAGATACACATCTTTTCTAAGAAAAAAAAAGTAATTATAATTTAAAAGCACACAGCCCAAAGTTGCCATCACAAAAACGACTATTATAGCAACTATTTCGCATTTGGACATTTTTTTGGCAGGAGGTTTGGGCATTGTTTATTGTGAGTCAGAAACAGGCACTGAGAAAATATGCAAATTTTGCGAGCAACAGAAAATGCAGCTTGGAGTTGAGAAAGCAGAGTGAACGATGGAGACTGTCTGGACTTTGGGCACAAATCAATCCTAGCAGCTGGAATAACTTTGGGTCATCGGGTGCTGTTACAGTCATGCGGGTGTAAGGCCAGGGTGTTTAGTTTACATGCTAAAGCATACATTCAAGACTAGTGTTCCCCAAAGTCCAACTTCTGCTAACGCCATGTTTACAGATGGATTCCAGGCTGAAAGACCAGGGCACGAAGCATTCAGAATGGCTAACTGTTCTGCTTCCCTGGTCACAGCAGTGGAAGTGCTATCACGCAGAGACCTTCACCCAGGGCTGGAGCGAAGGCAAAGGCCAGCCTCCCACCTCACCCAGCTGCACCTCAGAAGACAGCATCACATTTGCTGAAGTAAAACCGGTGGGGTTAACCAGCTTGCTCCTGCCAGTGGGCCTCACTTGTGTTTCTATGAGGGGTTACACAAAGACCAATGAACTTTTCAAAGTCTCTTAGGTAGAGCAGGTGAAACCAGGAGATGTTTCATAGCATTAGAGAAAAAACACAGATCAGGAAACCCAGGCTATGTAAGTTTGGAATGGCACCGATGGCACTGTAGAAGTCTTCCCATCCAAATGAAAGGAAACTTGAGTTTCACACTATTTAACCCTTTATACCAATGAGTTTCCATGATGAAACAAATATGACAGTCATGAGCCTGAAGTGGGTGTACAGAGCCCACAGCCATTCTTCATGCTTCCTCTGCTTTTTCTTCCTTTTTTTCCTTTCCTTTTCCTCTGCTTTCTACCTCCCCCTCTCCATCCCCTTTATGTAAGGCATCAGCTCAGCATCTAGACCACAGCCTATTCTTAAGTTGTCAGGGCAAGATATAAAAATGACTGTAGGGCCCAGCACGATGGCCTAGCAGCTAAAGTCCTCGCCTTGAATCACATATGTGCGCTGGTTCTAATCCCGGCAGCTCCACTTCCCATCCAGCTCCCTGCCTGTGGTCTGGAGTTGAGGATGGCCCAGAGCCTTGGAACCCTGCAGCTGCATGGGAAGCTTGCAGGAAGTTCCTGGCTCCTGGCTTTGGATAGGCACAGCTACGGTCATTGCAATCACTCAGGGAGGGAAGATCTTCCTCTCCGTCTCTCCTCCTCTCTGTATATCTGACTTTGCAATAAAAATAAATCTTTAAAAAAGATTGTAGTACGAATGTTCTCAGAATAAACCACTCAAACCAGCAAGACGACAGAGAGCACCAAAGTAGTGAGATGGCAACGAGAGACTTTGTATAGTCACAGGATGAGGGGGTGGGGGGGCCCATCGGGATTAAGAGATTAGATTGAGAGGACGGTCATGTCTTATGACCCTATGACCAAGCTGAGCTCCAGGACAGACTTGGCAAATGAAATGGACAAATTAAATGGTTTGTACCCAGTGAATGGCAGAGTTGAGATCAGAACCTAGTATTAGTGTCCCCTGGCTCTAATCATTTTTCAGAGGAATGCATTGTCCTTTAATCACGCCAGCACTCGGAGAAAGCCTGGGATCACAAGATTCATGTATGACATGGTTCAAAAGCCAAAGTTATAAAGCTGCACTGCCCAGTGCGGCAGCCATTAGCTACATGTAGGCACTGAGTACTGCAGTCGAACAGGAATGGATCTGTTGAAAGTATACATTGGATTTTTAAAACTTAGTTTCACCAATTAAAATGTCTAATAACTTGTTAATATTGGTTACTTATAATATTTTAGATAGGAGTTAAGTATATTAAAATTCATTTCACCCTTTCTGTACTTTTAATGTAATTAGATAATATTTTTTATCAGTTTACCTGTATATCTGTATTTATTAAAAAGACTGATGGAGAAATAGCCAGGGAGTCAGGAAAGGGTAAGGGGCCGACTATCAGACAAGCCATGTCCGTTGCCCAAGTCCCATCACCTCCCGGCCCCAGTCAACATGGCTGAAGACACAGCAGTCACTCTAAATATTGCAATCTACCTTCACTTTCCATCCTGTTCCTAATGAGAGGATGTCTTCCTGGAGAGCACCCCTCC
Source organism: Ochotona curzoniae (assembly GCF_017591425.1). NCBI lineage: Eukaryota > Metazoa > Chordata > Mammalia > Lagomorpha > Ochotonidae > Ochotona > Ochotona curzoniae. The sequence goes on along the minus strand of NW_024465582.1, from coordinate 16,412,916 downwards.
CCTAGTCCCACCCTAAATCCTGTCTCCTTCAGATCCTCAATAAGGGCCTGTGCCTTAGTTAGCACCACGCCTACCCCATAAAAGGATGAACCCAGCCCACGTGGCAGCCATTTATGTTTTTTTTTTTCTTGCTGTTCAATAAATCCTGCTTTTCTATTCACATCAACCTATGGCTCCTGTTTCTCATAAGTGGCAAGACAAGAACCTGGACTAGGTCTAGCTGGCGGTCCAAGTCCAGCCAGGGCTCTTGATCCTCACCAGGAGCTCATTCCCCAAATGCCCACCACAGCTGGGGCTGGTCTAGGCCAGAGCCAGGAATCTGGAACTCCATCAGGTCTCCCCCATAGGTGGCAGGGACCCACGTATTTGAGCCATTATTTTCTGCCTTCCAGGATAGAGTAGCAGGAAGCCGGGTCAGAAGTGGCAGAGCTGAGATTTGAACAGGCAAATATGGAATAGTCACCCTAAGCTGCACCTCAACACTTGCCTCAGAAAACATATCCCCATTAGAGAGAGCTGTGTTAAAATGATTACTCTTCATGGAGGAGTCCTGGGAAGAGGAGAGAATTAGCAGGGCCAGGGAAAGCCTCTTTCTAGCCCCCATGTTCCCAATTTATTTAAACAGGAACACGTGGTAGAAATATTTGGGCTCTGCACAGACTCAATGCTAACGGTGAGAACGATAATAATGAGAACAGCAACCCTTAAGTCTTCTCTGTGTCAGGCGCAATTCCAAGCAATTTGTATTTGCCGCATTTACCCGTCACCGCAATCACAGTTACTAGGTTCTGGTAGCCCCACTCAACCAATGAAGTGAGGAAGAATCTGAGACTTCAGTCGCCACGCTCCTGAGCTGGCTGAAGCCACTGGAGTGGCATTTCACCCCACTCCTCTTGCAGTCAGCACCCAGGTGCCACCAGTTCTGCTTCGTGGCGACTGACACTCCCAAAGAAAACATCAGCTTAAGAATTCGGCGAGCTTCCACTACATTTGAAGACAGTGGAAGTAAAATGGGACAGGAATAACAGGCTTACAACAAGGATCTCGCCACAAGGCAGGAAAAATAGGCACCGTAAATGATAGCACAGAGCGAGACCTCCCGAGGTAGATTAACCGGAAATTCCCGAGGCAGACCGGAGGGGATGGGTCCCGTGGAAGAGGCAGCGTTTCTGGAAGAGCTGCAAAGATGAGGACATTTTTCCAGTGTGAGGGAGAGCTAAGAGAGGCAGTCCAGGTGGAAGAACCAAGAGAGAAGAGGGAGAGAGGAGGGTGAGCTCAGAACGACCATTTCTACATGTCAAGGCATGAGAGAAAAGCGGTGATGCCCAAGCGCAGGCCACAGTTCCCGTCAAGGAGAGGGAAGAATAAGCAGCGACTGCTTCCTAGACAACACAGTCACAGCATTTCTTAGGGGAAAAAGATCTGGAGCAACTTCCAAAATCAAAGCGCGGCTTGTGTTAAGTGCAGTTTGTGGAATCGTTATCTAGCCCCCCCCTTTTTTTATGATAGTGGTAACACCAATTTGGAGAACTATCCAATCTTCCTGAGCCAAAAGGAGTAAATAACACGACCCTGGGAGCGACTCCCTGGTAGCTGGCTGCCTTCCATACACCAAGGTGTTTATCAACAGAACGAGGGAGCCCCAACACTCCCAACACTGCTCTGTTCAAAACCCTGGTTTTTTCCTCTGTTAACCTTAGACCTGCCTTGATGACGGCGGACTCACCAAGGCAGACAGAGAAGTCTGGAAAACAAAGCAATTGCACAAGACGTAGAAGGTAGTAACTAATTTTACTACACTTTCCATGGGAATTCCATTTCAACTGTCTGGTCTGCTTTTCTAACGTACTATTTAAAACAGAACTCACCTCTCCGGTTCTGGATGCAGTGCTGGAGTCGTGTTTCTAGAAGGCTGCTAGAACTGATACCTTCCTCCACCCAAACCAGCAGGACAAAGAATGTGCTCCTCCAGGTTCCGCTTTTAAATCCTTCCAGAAACTTGAAACCACCAGGTGAAGCCTATTGTTACGGAACCATTCCGTGATTAAAATGCGCTATCAATCTAATCCCAGCTGGGGATTGCCTCCTGTTTAAAATTGTGTGGGAGTGAGTGGAAGCAGGTGAAAGAAGGCCTGCAGGGGGCGGGGGAAGGTAAATGTACTCCAGTTTGACTCTCCAGTGCATCAATCTTTTACCGAAAACTTGTAGTGGTCAACACCCAGCAAATCCTACTCCTCCCATAGCTGGCCCTGTCCCTGCTCAGTGGGGCTGCCTCGCTGGCTCTACTTTTATCTATCAGGAATGTCTGGACTTCCCAGCCACACACACGCACCCTCTCTCACACTCTAGTCGCAAATCTCCAGAACCTGAGCTCCTAGCCAGGGAGCACCCATCGATTCCTTGTTGACCCTTTCAAATTAAGTCTTTTTGATGAAATGCCAATCCTTTAAGTTACTGAGCAGTATGGAAGCAGGCTCTTGCTTTAGGCGTGTCTTGAGTCCTTAGAAACTACCCAGCAATTTCAAAGTGCACCTGTCTGTATCAGTTGAAACTGGTGTTCCGTGTGTGTGAGAGAGAAAAGAGAGAGAGAGAGAGAGCAAATCATCCCCAAAGCCAGAGTCTGAAATTCCATCAGGCTTTCTTATGTGAGTGCCAGAACCCAAGCACGGCAACTATCACCCACTTCTTCCTAGGATGAAAGTAGAATCCCGAGTACAGCTTGGTGTTCAAACCAGGCACTGTGACCAGAGGTGCAGGCATCCCAAACAGTGGCCTCACTGCTATGAGGAAAGTACTAGTTTGTTTCTGTTTGGGCAACAAATATGTATTGAACACTCTGTGCCCAGCAGTATTTACCGTGCTGTGGATGAAGTGATGCACAGAAAAGAGGTTTCCACTTGCATGAAACTTACCTTCTAGTAGGGGAGACAGACCTTAAACGAACAAACAATCAAAATGCTGAAAACTTTAGGAAAGGATTTTGACACATTCAGATAGAAAGCCATTATAGGGATGAATGCAGAGTAAAAGGGATCTTTTAAAAGGTTAAATCTCTGAGGAGAGTGGTTAGTAGGGGAACAGACTGATTGGGATGCCCCACGTGAGATCATGGTGGTTCGGACTGAACTGACTAGCTGCAGAGGTGGCGGCACAATTTGGGGATATTGTTTGAAAGAACAGCGGTTGGGATTTTATAGAAAATTGAATGCAGGGTATAAAAGGGCAATGAAAGATGAAAATAATGTTTGAAGATGGAGAAACTTGGTTAATAAGAATTTAACTGAGATGGAGCAGAGGCTGAAGGTTCGGGTGAGGTGGAGAATGAAGAGCTGTGTTTTGGATTCTCGCAGATTTGCAAATGGAGATGTGCAATAAGCAGCAGAGAGAGGGAGGAAACCACCGCTGGAATCGCAGTCTCTGGACCTGCCACACCCGAGGGGTTTAATGCTGTGGAGGAGGGCACCACCAGAGTGTGCACCGGCTTAACGACAGAAGATTAAGAGATCATATGGAACTGGGCACCGACAAATTAAGTGTTAAAGCTACTTTGTGGGCTTGACATTGTAGCCTAGTTGCCAAAGTTCTTGCTGTGCACTCACCGGGATCCTATACGGGTGCCGGTTCATACCCCAGCTGCTCCATTTCCCATCCAGCTCCCTGCCTGGGGCCTGGGAAAGCAGTAGAGCATGGCTCAAAGCCTTAGAACCCTGTACCCACATGGGAGACCCAGAAGAAGCTCCTGGCTCCTAGCTTCAGATTGGCTAAGCAACGACCATTGTGGCTACTTGGGGAAAGAACCAGTGGACAGAAGAGCTTTCTCTCTGTATCTCCTTCTCTCTGTATATCTGCCTTTCCAATAAAAATAATAAGTCTTTGGGCCTGGCGCAATAGCGTGATGGTTAAAATCCTTGCCTTGCATGCGCCAGAATCCCATATGAGCACCGGTTCTAACTCCAGCAGCCCCGCTTCCCATTCAGCTCCCTGCTTGTGGCATGGGAAAGCAGTTGAGGACGGCCCAAAGCCTTGGGACCCTGTACCCAAGTGGGAGACGTGGAAGAAGCTCCTGGCTCCTGGCTTCGGATTGGCTCAGCTCCAGCTGTTGCAGCCACTTGGGGAGTGAACCATTGGACGAAAGATCTTCTCTGTATCTCCTTCTCTCTGTAAGTCTGCCTTTCCAATAAAAATAAATAAATCTTAAAAAAAATAAGTCTTTAATTTAAAAATAAAACCTATTTTGCTAAACATTATACACGTTCAGACACCAAAGAGCATTACAAAAGCCAGAATGACATCTAACTAAATCTATATTTCTGTATCAGTTGAATATTGGTAGCCAATTTTTTTCCCTAAGCATTTATCAGCTCCCTCAGTAACTGAAGGAATGCAAAGGAATGTAGGAATTTACTGGTTAGGGGAAAGGCAAGGAACAGACTTGTCTGGGGTGTGGTCAGGACAGGAAACCAAAATTTGAGACATTCAAGTGGCAATGTTGCACCACTGTCCTCTATGGAGGTCTATAGGGAGTTAAACACAAGAGAAGGCAGGCAGAGCAGACACAGGGTTTCATCAACATCTGAACAGTGTGAGCACAGCCAGAGAACAGATACCCTAGGAGAAGGCCTTGTGGGCTCTCCAGTGTCTACAGATGGAGAAGATGGGGAGACTAAGAAGGTGACAGACAAGGGAGGACAAAGCAGAATTAGTGCCTAATCTCCAAATTAAATTCTGCAAGACTTCTAAATACTGGAGTCTCAGGTACTTTCTAAATTTAACTCAAGGCTAGAATACCATGGGGGTTGATTTCAACTTCATCTCTGAAATTCCAAATCTTTCCAGGATTACATACCTGCAGTCTTGTGATTGCTTTCCCGAAGGAGACTGTAATTTCAGGGAGTAAGGGGGAGGAGCAAGGTTAAGTCAAGTCATGGCATGGGGTGCTGCATTGCGTGGTAGAGGGCTTTTCTCAAATCCCTGGTACTATTCTACTTCCCATCAGTTTTCTTGTTAATACCTTGGGAAGGACCAGGTGATGGGGATCAAGTATTTGTGTCCCTGCCACCCACAGGGGAGACCCTGGTGGGGTTCCTGGCTCCTGGGCTCTGCCTGATCCAGCCCTGGATGTTATCGGCGTTAGGAAAATGAACAGCTCATGCAAGATCACTCATAATCTCTCTCTCTCTTTCAAATGAAGTGAAAATGAAAGTTTTTTTTTTTTTTTTTCTTCAGCTAATCAGTACTGCCCAGGGCCTTTTGGCCCGGTATGAGGTATGAACAATCAGGGTGTTACCTTTCATCCCCAGCCTGCCACGTTGAGGTGTCCTTTGGAGTCTCTTTGTCTTGAGTTGAAGAGTACAGCATTCTTTTCATACTTTGAGCAATCTCAGCGGGCGGGCCACACTACTAACTGGACTTTGCATTTTGCACTTTGCTTTCCTTTGTCTTCGAGGTTATCTCTGAGACAATGTTGATCCTGAGTCTGGAGAAGTCTTCCCTAGGGCTGTGGATAGAATTCATTGGTCAGTGAGATTGAATGGGAATATGGCTTCTTTGTTTTAATTAATGCTGAACTGAATTTCAGTAGTTTGATTATGGGTATATGCAGAAAATTGTATTAGTTAAAAAAAAAAGACAAAAAACTTTTTTCCCTTTGTCACCTATGCACTTCTCCCATCTGCTGGTCCAACACACACACACACACCCATCCTCATATCTCTCTCCAACCTGCTTAGTCATTCCCCAAAGGCCCTCAACAGGTTAGCTGGGGAAAGACCAACACTGAGGCTGAGAGATGGGACCTCAATGAAGGTCTCCCACGTGAGTGGTGGGACTATAATCCCTTGAGTCATCACAGCTGTTTTGAAATGTGCTAACAAGCAGGAAGCTAGAGTCAAGAGCTGGAGACAGTCTTGAACCCAGGCAACTCCAATGTGAGATGATGGTTTTTTTTTTTTTTAAGATTTATTTATTTTTTATTGGAAAGGCAGATGTACAGAGAGAAGGAGATACAGACAGAAAGATCATCTATGCACTGGTCTACTCCCCAAGTGGCTGCAATGGCCAGAGCTGAGCTGATCCAAAGCCAGGAGCTTCTTGTGGATCTCCCACATGGGTACAGGGTCCTAAGGCTTTGGGCCATCCTTGACTGCTTTCCCAAGCCAAAAGCAGGGAGTTGGATGGGAAGCAGGGCCTCCAGGATTAGAACCAGCAGCCATAGGGGATCCTGGCGCATGCAAGGCAAGAACTTTAATCACTAGACTACTGCACCGGGCCTGATGTTTCATTCTTAACTGGTGTATCAACTGCTGGCCCAAGTGCTTGCACAAAATCACATTTGTTTTAGCAGTACCTGAACTTAGTCACCATTAGAAATCACAGATACATTTGCTTTGTATAGCTCCATATGTCATTGACACTCATCAGTCTTGCATCCTCATAATTCCCTGGCCTGATGAAAAAGCACGCGCGCACACACACACACACACACACACAACCACACTCCAAGGAATTGGCTTTCTTTGAAATTGTCTGCAATTGGCCTTCGATAGGAGATGATGGTTTAGAAGGCAGAGTAACCTGTATGTCTGACCGCATATCCAGTGGGTGTCCCTTCTGGGCGTCACACCACTCTCTGGGACGGGACACTAACTTTATCCACAGTGTGTGCTCTTGTCTGAGGTTTTATATTTTTTATATTTTTGGTGGTGAATCTGTGATTATTGCTTTTTTTTTTTTTACCATGATTTTCAGGTTTTGAGTTTTTCTTGGAAAGGCATTTCCCAACCAAAAGTTAGAAAAGTATACTGAATTTGCCAATGTTTCCTTGCGACAGTTTTATAGGGCTTTTGCTTTGTTTTGCTTTTCATGTAGTACTTTAATCCAATTGGAATCTTTTTTAATGTCTGCTGTGATGTAAGAATCTAGCTTCTCTACTTGTTTTCTTAAAATAGCAGCCAAATGTTCCAACGCGATTCTATCTTTCCACATGCACACTTACTGATACAGTTGATGTAAACCATAATTATGTATAATTTTATGTTTTGACATAAACATACACCCATGACATTATTACCACGATCGAGAAAGTGAGCCCTTTTAGTTTTAAAATAACTATTCAATAGTTAATGTATTCATATAGTTCAAAATTCAAGGCCACAAAGTGTTTTGTTGTAAAAAAGTTTTTTACTCCTATTCAATCCCCTATTCATTTTTTTCTCACGATGCAGTCAGGTCATAAGTTGCTGCCATATCTTTATAGAGATATTTTATTCATGTTTAAGCAAATAGATGTACATTACACACTCACAAACATGACATACAATAATGTCTTATGCCACAGTTTTCACTCTTCTGTTTTTATCTTGATAATATATCTTGGACATCATTCTATAACTGTATTTGGAAAAATGTTCATTCCCATTTGCTTCTGATATGTATTAGTTTGTTCAAATTCAACAAATACTGATTGAAATAATACTACGTGTGAGGCCATTTCCGAAACTCTGATGAATAAAACAATGCTCTCCCTCATGAAGTTCACATTGTAAGTGGAGTCTGTCATTTTTTTTTAAAGATTTGTTTATTTTTATTGGAAAGTCAGATATACAGAGAAAAGGAGACAGAGAGAAAGCTTCAATCCACAGACTTGCTCCCCAAGTGGCTGCAGTGTCCAGAACTGAGCTGATCCAAAGCCAGGAGCCAAGAGCTTCTTCTGGATCTCCCATGCAGGTACAGGGTCCCAAGGTTTTTGGGTTGTCCTTGACTGATTTCTCAGGCCACAAGCAAGGAGCTGGATGGGAAGTGAGACCCTTGGGGCATGAATTGGTGCCCATATGGGATCCTGGCGCATGCAAGCTGAGGACTTTCACCACTAAGCTACTTTTCTTATATAATATTTGTGTCACTAGTAGATTTCCATACACACTTGGGTCTATCTCTGGGCATTCTACTCTGATTTATTGATCTGCCTGAATATTCAGTGCATTAACCTCAGTGTTTTAATTATTGTAGCTTTGTCATATAGACTGTGTATTCCTACTTTTGTTTTTCACAATTGTCCTAGTTATTATGCTTGTTTAGTTCTCCACATGACTTTACAATCAGCTGACATAGTCCAATATATCATTTAATCCAAATGTAAGAGTTCTTCAAACAGTCCATGGAACACATATGTAATGAAAAAAAAAGAGGTATGGATTTCAAATGCCTTTTCCCACTATAATAAATATCCTTTCATTCAATCTTCTACACACTTTTTGTAGTACCTAGGCGTTTGGTTGTGATTCCCCAGGAAACGCAATGTATAGGATTTCTTTTCTCTGCCCAAGCTCCAAACACATTGAGAAAAGAAGATAAATAAGTAGGCTTTTGAGTAACCTTCAATGGAGACAAAGGTGGAGAGAGCAGTTAAGTATGGTCTGTGGACAGGCTTATGAATTAAACCACAGAATTGGGAAGGTCTCCTGTACCCTGACCCCAACAGCCACAAGAAAATGTAGTCTGAGGAATGTTCCTTAGTAAAGAAGTTGTTCAACTGGCTCCTGTGGCCTGCTGACTTTTAAGAAGAAGCAAGGAATTAGGCCAAGAACAATCTACTTTCCAAATGTTGAGGTCAGGAGCTATGGATTCATTGCAGCCTCCGCATGGATGACAGAGACACAAATATATGGGTTATACCCTCTTGCTTTCTCAGGCACATTGACAGCAAACTGGAACAAAAGCAGAGCAGCTGGGATTCAAACAGTTACTGCACTGTGGGATGCGGGCTTCCTGAGCTGCTGCCTATTCCGGTGGCAGCACAGTGCCAGCCGCAGGAACTCTTCTTCCTGACTGGCAGTAGTGAGTCAGGGGTTGGAGAGAGGCACCTTAGGAAGTAATCCTCCACAGGGAAAGGATTGAGTCTTTCCCTTCTGGGAGTCTGATGCTGATAGGAGTCAATTATGAATGTGCTGTTTCGAAGAGACATAATACACAGAATTATTCAGAAGAGACTCAGAAAGAGACCTTCATGTTCTACAGCAGTTTATTCCCTTTACCAAGGTTTTCTTGGCAACTAATCAACCAATGCCTTAGATTAATTATTTTGGTGTATTCTCTTGCTCCAACATAAACACAAGAGAAACCAAGAGGACACATTTCTCCATTACTTTTTTTTTCTTTCTTGAAGTGATCTACAACTAATCTTTAGCAGCATTTCAAAGACAAGTGCTCCTCAATTGAACATTTAGCTGCGTCCTGTTAGAACTGGGATTGCTAGGGTTAAGCCTTCCCAGGAGTACTTGTTTCAGAACATCATCCCCCCCCCCTTTTTTTGTTCCATATCAGTCCTGCGGCCTGGATCTGTTGGACTCTTTTTTTTTCTTTTTAACTTTACTTAATTGAACCTGAAATGATGCTATACTACCTGTAAACACGGGTCACCTAGTAGCTCCTTCATTCCTTTGAGGGTATTCATGAGGTTACTGATGTGGCATCTGAAACTGGAGGACATTGTTTCTGATTTGCCGAACATCAAAGTGGACTTGTCCAGAACATAGGCTCTACTCCTGCCGCTATCCTGTGCGATTTGGTTTCACTTGAACAGGCTTGCAGTGGGCCAAGCCGTTCCTTCCAGGAATTGGCTGGCTCCTTCTAACCTGCCTGCTCCTGTGTCTATGGGTGGTGTGCCTGTTTTGGCTCCTCCTCCTGCATCTCATCCCATTCCAAAATACATGACTCCATGGAATTTCACTGCATTATTCCGAAACACATGGTCTGAAATGAAATTATGCTTATTTTTACATTGATATTTTCAGTCAACAAGGTAGGTGCACACAAGAAGAGAAAGAATAATTTTAAGTGTATATCAGTATTGGCAAAGAAAGGGAAGAATTAATTTAATTTACTTATTTAAAAAAAAAAATCAGCTTTATTATATAACTTCCCAAAGTATGAATGCAAGTCACGATTGCAAAAGCTTTTCTGGTCTTTCTTTCCATATATTTTGCTTTTATGATTTTTTTTTTTCAGTTTAAAAATCCTTCTGTAAGTGCCACCAAGTTCAAGCACCCTCCACTTGAAGAGCTTGTTAACCTTCATCACGGCATCTGTGTTGGATTTTGGGCGGCCCACAGAACTTCATTAAGAAGAAAAGTTGGCTCCGATTTCTTCTTTTTGTCCCCCCACTTGAGAAAAATAAAGCCTGGTTGTTTAAAGACGCTTTTTAAAAAATCATTCTTCAGCTTTCTCCTGATTTGTGTTTATTGCTAAAAGTTTTCCCAGGAAAGGGCTGAAGGTGACCCTGGAACAGCTCAATTCTCTTTCTGTCCAAGGGCTCCAGATAAGAGCCCTGAAGGAGGGAACACATTCAATCTTCACAGCAGGACGTGGGTACTTTATAATAACCTCTCCCACAGCCCCAAGCTCTCAGCACTCTTCACTTTGTACCCGTCCCCCCAACACAGCACAAAGGAAGACTTTGAAAAGTGCCTGGATCCCACATCCCTGCTGGGAGCACAGGATGCAGGATACTGCACAGCGGTCTTCAAAAAGCCCGCTAATTTTATTTCCGTCTCTGATTTCTGGGCCACAATCTTCTGCTTGAACAAGGGGAAGAGCAGCTGTGTAAATAAATATGGATGACTGCCACAGGCCAAATGCTTTCCCTGATGCCCTCACATGGACTCTCTGTTGATGGTGTATAGCCTGAGGACCTAACCCAAAGGGCCGTGAGATCTGCAATTCTCTGGTAAGAAACGTGTCAGGTATTAAGCATCCAGCAGATTGTTCTGTATATAAAAAGGGGGATATAGTGATTTAAAAAAAAGTCTAACTGTGTGTGTGTCACATCCTTGTGACGAGGAACTTCCAAAAATTTGATTTTCCTAAAATTGATGTCTGTCAATGACAATGGAAAAATTCCCCAAACATTGGAAAGTTGGTTCAAATTTTGGGAAGTAAAAACCTTTACAGATTTCTTCCACAGGAAGAAGAGGACAGGCAGAAAACTAATAAGCAAACAACCGAGATAAGTTATAAATTCTAGGCAAATAAAATTAGGCAAAAACAATGTGGAGAGGCCAACAGGAGCTCTTGGCTTCAGCCCGACTCAAACATGGCTGTTGCTTGTTGTCATTTGGGGGAGTTGGCCAACAAATTCAAGACATGTCCCTGCCTCTCACTCTGTAGCTCTGCCTTTCAAACAAATAAATAAACAAGCACAAATCTTAAGAAAAAATAAAAGCAATGTGAACTAGTGTTGAAGATGTTGAAGGTGTTAACAGCTGTGGCAAATACAGCAAATGTATTTCTTCATATTATGAATGATTTTATTAAGAAAGTAGCTTCACTAATAGTCATAAAAAATCAGTGAGGAGAAATTGGTTAGAGGTATTTGTGTGATGTGGGGTGTGGGCGCACTAGGAGGAGAGCAGAGCACCGGGTGCTTGCCACTTCAGGATGGCATTGATGGTTTTCTGAGACAACGAAGAGAAACCCCAGCTAAGAAATGAGTCTTCCCGCAGATGATGACTTCCGCCATGCTATGATGCAAGGAGTGGGCCCTCACCAGATGCCAGCGTCATGCTCTTGAACTCAGCCTTCAGAACTGTGAGATAAATAAATCTCTTTTCTTTGTAGACTTTCCAGGCTGTGGTGTCCATTTACAGCAGCAGAAAACAGAATAAGATACCCTCTTTTCCACTTTTTCAAAGTCTAGTGATATAACTGATATTTCCCTAGGAGTAATGCTTTTTCAAAAAGCTTTCATCATGCCTTTAAGCAAACAAAGCAAATAAATGGGTGAATATTTATTCTTTGTAGGCCATTTGAAGAATATTGCATGTCTTACAGTGTCTGCTGTCCTGCGAACACGTGGACTACTGACTCATGGTCAACAGCCCAAGTTCATTAGTATCATCAGGGTCACATGGGATAAGGGAGGAGGGTTTGAGGAATTTACACATAGATTATGGGAGTTCCCATAAGCCTTTCTATAGATCCCAACAATTGTTTCCACACCTTTGTCTGGAGGTGTCTCTCTTAGTTTTGTAAGCTAGGCTCATAGATATAATCAGTTGTCCTTCCACAGCAGTGTAGTGGATAAAGCCGCTACCTGCCATGCCAGTGTTGCATATGGGTGTAAGTTCATGCTCTGGCTGCTATGCTTCTTATCCAGTTCTCTGCTAACGGCCTGGGAAAAGCAGTGGAAGATGGCCCAAGTGTCTCGACTCCTGTCACTCACACAGGAGAGTTGGATGAAGCTGCTAGTTACTGGCTTTGGCCCAGCTTTGATCCTTACAGCACCTAGGGAGTGAAGTAGTGTATGAAAAATCCCCTCTCCCCAGTCTGTCTATCTGTTCCTCCCCCTAACTCTGTCTTTCAGAAAAATAATAAAAAAAATTTTTTAAGCCTAAATATTCAGCTGTTTGTCCTAGGGCAGGAGTGACACAGCCTTGAGTTGACCGGCCAGGAGATGGTTTTCCAGATCAAGGCTCCTCTGGTGTCCCTGGAGGGCACTGCTCAGGAGGATCAGGTTGTGCTCTGTGGTCAATCCCGTGCAAGATGAGGCTGTCCTGGCCCCGTGCTGGGTGCAAGCCCTGAGCACGCTGGGGGTGGCCTGACGCATGCTTGGAGGTAAAGTTCATGGCTCCCTGACTCGCATAGGGGAAGTGCAAGGTCAGACTCCTAAGGTGGCCAAACAGAAGACCCCCTCCAAACAGGCCCCCTCCAAGCCACGGATGCAGTACAACTGGTGCTTTGTGAACGTGGCCTCAACACCAACTCCTAGAGCCCCTGGCAGCCCTAGTGTCCACTAATAAAGCTGCTTCATCCCCTAAAAGAAAATAAAAAGCTATGAATTTCTACCAACCTTGAATAATCACTTTATAAAGCAGAATAATGTAATATACAAAATTGTACATCTGATTTATAAAAGCTAACAGGGTAACAAAAACATTTTTCTAAAGTTTCCAGTGTCTTTGCTTGTGGGTATTGAATAAGTTACCTAATCTCTCTGAACCTCAGGATCCTGATCTATAAAACAGAGGTAATAGCAGTAGGTCTTTTACAAGTCCTCTGTAAAACCAACTACGATAATTTATAGACAGTTTTTGGTTAGCAGTTGGTATATGGTAAGCACTCATATGTTAGTTAAAATTAATGTATCTCAAATATAAAAAAAAATGTATTGCAGATCCAGCATGATAGCTTAGTGGCTAAATCCTTACCTTGTATCTGCTGGGATCCCATAAGGGTACTGGTTCGTGTCCTGGCTGCTCCACTTCTGATCCAGCTCTCTGTTTGTGGCCTGGAAAAGCAGTAGAGGATGGCCCAAAACCTCTGGATCCTGCACCTGTGTGGGGGATCTGGAAGAAGTTCCTCGCTCAGCTTCGGTTGTTGAGGCCATTGGGGGAGTAAACAGGTGGACAGAAAATCTTTCTGTCTCTCCTCTCTGTAGATCTGCCTTTCCAAAAAAAAAAAAGTATTTTTAAAAAAATTAATGTATTTCATGTTTTATATGAATCAATTACATTAAAATATTACCTTAAATGAGTCATTGAACAGCTATCACTGTATGATAACATATGTCATTGCATAGCCATAATGTGGCAATAGGAGTTCTTGATATTATTAATGATTTCATTAAGAAATTAGCTTCACTAACAGGCATAAAAGTCAATGTGGAGAAACTGGTTACCTTTTTTGGATACCCATATTGGGTAAAGTTTTTGCTGCTAGGTCTCTTTGTAGCAAAAGGCCTTCGTTATAAAACTGTTTACATTTTCAGATGAAAGTAAATTCTTTGACGCGGATACAATTGTCAAGAGTAAGGGAGAGAATATCAGTGGAGTTCGTTTTCTCATTCGACTCCATACAAATTTTTTCTAACCTCTTACAGCCACCTTGCATACACAGTCCTTGGGAAGGGTTACAGTCTGGGGCTAGTTTCTAGAAGAGCATGAGTACAAAGAGAAGGGTGTATTAGAAGACTTCAAATCTTCCTTTCCTTTCATTGTAAATTCACAAAGGGATAGGAACTGCTGAACTGGGGGAATCAGAAGATTGGGGGTCCAGGTCCAGTTGAACTGCTCAGAGTTTTGGTGGGCAAGTCATTCAATATCTTGGAGAGCCCTATGCTAGATGACGCACTGGGCTTTACTTCTGAAGTGTCAATTCTGCATTCTGTAGTTCTAAGACTCTGACAACGGCACAGCTGGGTCAACTTGGCACACTTCCTATTTTGAGTGAACAATCTGACTCATGTAATCACTCACTCATTCATTCATTCAATGATATCTCTTGTCCATGAACTTCCAGCTAAGTAGGAAACTGGATTAGTCAAAAACTATATTGATACATTGTAATAACAGAATTTCATACCAAACCTCATGTAAAGATAGAAGGAGGATGCAGGCAGATAGGTCAGATTAGAAGCATGTTCGTCTAGGAGAAAAAAATCAGCCAACCTCAATCCTTTTTATGTTTTAGCAAATTCTATATACTAATAAAAACTATGGATTTCCTATTTGTCTTTGGATTTCCATTTGTCTTTGAAATCTCTTTACGAAGCAGTACTGAGGAGCACCTCCAGAGAGGGACAGATGGAGTGAGTATAAAAATGGACCACCCTTGGCCAGCCCTTCAGGGACAGCAATGGAGAGACAGCCACAAAAGTCACCGAGGTTGTGGGAGGTAGCAATAATTCACACATGGTGCCGTGGGAACCATGGGGAAGGAGTGAGAGATCTAGGGAAAGCATATTAGAGCAAGCACTTGACCTGGAGTTGGTGGGGCCACCTGCACCTTCAAGGTGGGGCCAGGTTCAGCCTGGGTTACCTGGAGGGAGGAACGTGTGTACAGCCCGAGGATAGGCACACAATGAAGGTGATCTTTTCTCTCTGCCTCCTGATGTTAATCTCTTGGTTTCAGTTTATGCACCATAAAGTATGAGTAATATTTCTCCTTGAAGGAACATAAATGCATCAATGTGTCAAGGCATTCGGCAAATGACAGAGCATTACTGTGGTTCTGTAAGGGGGCAGAATTGGAGCTGGGAGCGTAAAGAGCTGCCTTTTCCCCTAGGCTTTTCACAGCGGAAGTGGCAGTTACCAGGGAGCTGTGGCACTGGGTTAGCAGAGGGCACTGTCCAGCAGCAATTGCTGGAACAGGGCCTAATGGTGCTGAAAGCACTCAGAGGAAAGGGAAATGGAGCAAAGGGGTTGAGAGACATGGCCAGCTGACCATGGCCTAGTCTGACCTGGTCCAAGGGCCAGCAGGGACATGGTCTTAGGACAGACAGCCACGTAGCAGTGCAAAGGATGTGACAGACCGGCCATCTTTTTCTTCTCAGTCCCTCCTTATTATATGCTAAAGGTAAAAACTGTGATGAAAGGGCTGTAAAAGCAAGGACTTCAGGGGAAAGATAAACTAGGTTGGCTTGCCAGGACAGTAGCAAATGGGACAGTTGGCCTGAGTGGTGTGCCCTGGGCAGTGAGGGAGAAAGTCCTTCAGATGTGCTCAGCTCTGTTCACCTCCAAACCAACATACAAGGACCACTCCTGGTCACCTTCACCCCTGAAGTCCACCCACACACACAGAAGGTGAGAGAGAATTAATTGTAATGTAGAGTGCTTTGAAGATGAGGTGGGGAAGAAGAAAGAGGAAAAGAGAGAGAGAAAGTGTAGAACATCTTAAGGCCCTTCATGTAAGGCGCCCAAAGAGAAGAGAGGCTCCCATAACAGAGGTATGAATGGTATCTCCTTAGGTACCAAACACCTGCCAAAAGTAGGTGGCTGTTTTGGGGATGGAACAGGACTCATGCAGTGTTTGAGATGTGTTGTCTTGGAACATGTTTCCTATGCAGGTCCAATGCAGCAGCTTTCTGCCCTGGCGTGCTCCTTCTGGGTAGTTTGTGTGCTGAGTTAGATCACTGGCTAATGCTGCTTAGTTGACTAATTCTCCACCTGCAAGCATGGTCATCCCATATGGACATCAGTTTGTGTCCTGGCTGTTCCACTTCCTATCTGGCTCCTAGATTGTGGCTTGGGAAAGCAGAGGAAGATAGCATACAGTCTTGGGATCTTGAACCTATGTGGTAGCTCCTGGCTCCTGGCTTCAGTTCAGCTCAGCGCCGGCCACAGTGGTCATTTGGGGAGTGAAACAGTGGATGGAGAACCTTTCTGTCTCTTTGTCTCTCTATAAGTCTTCTTTTACAATAAATAACTAAATATTTAAAAACAACTTGGTAATGAAAAGGTTTCAAAAGAAACATAGGTATGGGCTGAAATTAGTAATATTAGATAAATAGGGATGGATGAAAAATTCCTGATGAATTTTTATAAAATAGTTGTTTTGCTTTGATATGGAAAAATATGAGTAACAGTTCATGCGAAACACACATTTCCTATTTTACCTTTTTTTTTTAAGATTTATTTATTTTTATTACAAAGACAGATATACAGAGAGCTGGAGAAATAGAGAGGAAGATCTTACATCCGATAATTCACTCCCCAAGTGAGCCCAATGGCTGGTACTACTCCGATCCGAAGCCAGGAGCCAGGAACCTCCTCTAGGTCTCCCATGCAGGTGCAGGATCCCAAAGCATTGGGCCCTCCTCGACTGCTTTCCCAGGCCACAAGCAGGGAGCTGGATGGGAAATGAACCTGCTGGGATTAGAACCAGCGCCTATATGGGATCCCAGGCGCGTATAAGGCGAGGACTTTAGCCGCTAGGCCATGGTGCCAGGCCCAGCTTTTTAGATTTTAAAGGTAACATAAGCCAGGAAATATGTGATAGGGTTGACCATAGAAGCCAATTGCTAAGGTTGTAGCAATAAGGGTATTATTGCAGAAACATAACTATAGAGGGGCAAGAACTGGCAGGCAGGCAGGAGGCAGGCACCGGGCACAGCAGTTCAGACACACTTGAGATGAAGGTGTTGGACACCTCCTCTGGGTCCCACATCCATCTCCAACCCTGGCTTTAGGCTGACTCAGGTGCTGGGAGCTGCATGCAGTGTCCCAAAGACTTGGATGGCTGCCATGTACATGGGAGTCCAGATTGAATGCCAGGCTCCTGGCATTGGCCTGGCCTGTGCTGGCTGCTATGGGCATTGGAAAGTAAACTAGTGCATGGGATGTCTTTCTTCATCCATCTGTCTGCCTGTCTTTCTCTTTGTCTTTCAAAAAAAAAAAATCTAAAAAAAAAAAATTGGCAAACAGAACACTA
This sequence comes from Ochotona curzoniae, assembly GCF_017591425.1. Classification (NCBI taxonomy): domain Eukaryota; kingdom Metazoa; phylum Chordata; class Mammalia; order Lagomorpha; family Ochotonidae; genus Ochotona; species Ochotona curzoniae. Next base: position 16,395,714 of record NW_024465582.1, on the reverse strand, counting down.
AGACCATTCATGACAGGGCAGGGTCTGGAAAGCATGCTGATTTTTCTAACAATTTCAAACAAATAGAAATTGTTGAAGGAATTATAGTGGTTTTTTCTAGAAACAGTAATAATTATTGTTAGAATGCCTAATTTTAATTTAACAGCTTCTTTGACCCAAAGGTATACTTTAATTTTTTTTATCCCTTACAACACTCCCATGTGTAAATCCATTCTAATTTTACAGAAGAGGAAAAATTGGTTACACAGCTCAGAAAACTAATATAGAAAACTTATTTTTAAAGATGTATTTATTTTTATTGGAAAATTAAATATACAGAGAGCTGGAGAGACAGAGGGGAAGATCTTCCGTCCGATGATTCACTCCCCAAGCAGCTGCAACAGCCAGTGCTGTGCTGATCCAAAGCCAGGAGCCAAGAACTTCCTCCAGGTCTCTCACATGGGTGCAGGGTCCCAAGGCTTTGGGCCATCCTTGACTGCTTTCCCAGGCCACAAGCAGGGAGCTGGATGGGAAGTGGGGAGGCTGGGATTAGAACTGTTGCCCATATGTCATACCAGTGCGTTCAAGGCGAGGACTTTAACCACTACGCTACCACGCAGGCCCAGGAAGATCTTTCATCCACTGATTCACTCCCTAAGTGGCCAAAACGGCCAGAGCTGAGCTGATCTGAAGTCTGGGGCCAGGAATTTCTTCTGGGTCTCCCATGTGGGTACAGGGTCCCAAAGCTTTGGGCCATCCTCAAGCTGCTTTCCCAGGCCAGAAGCAGGGAGCTGGAAGGTAAGTGGGGCTGCTGGTATTAAAACTGGTACCCATATGGGATCCCAGTGCGTGCAAGGCGAGGACTTTAGCCTCTAGGCTACTGCGTTGGCACCAAAAACTTCTGTCTTGTACTTTTGGTTCCATCAGGGTCACTTGTAATATATACATTCAAGGAACAATTTTTACTCTAATTCATAGTTAAATCTGAACGAGACCCAATGATAATGCCTGTATCTTTTCCCAACTCTAAATAGTCCCTCTTTTAACAAGCATGTGATACAGGAGCGTTCTATGAGAAGACACTGCATCCACATGTGAATGACTGGGGACAACTCACCCTTTCTGCTGACTTCTGCTGTCCCTACTAGCCACTTGGTCTACCCGTCAGCTATGTCCTGGTCTGACCACAGCCGGAGAGAACCACAAAACCACAAGATTCTCCAGCATGTGGGAAATATGAGAAATTACATGTTGAGTGTTCTAGAGGTCTTCAAAAATGCTCATGGAATATGTGTTATGAAAATACTAGGCATGTATCTCAACTTCTCTTACATCAAAACAAACGTACCATTTACTTCTGTTTTCTCATGAACTTTTTGTTGTATATTTGCATGTAAAATAGTTGCCGGTTATAAAGGTTGAGTAGTACTAACACAGATGGTATATTCAGAAAACAGCATGGATTTTTTTTTTCTTTTTTTTGTCACTGGCTGTTAAGTAACTCTACAAAAAATTTTGCAGGAAGACCACTCAACTGTAATGAGCTAAAAAACGAAAGCAAAAGCAAAGAATGACAGCAGTGAAGCACAATCGTAAGCCTGCAAGACCAGTTAGGTTTTGAACGTTCATTTCTCAAGCTAGTCATTGATGAATATAAAATGCACACGAAATGTTTGTTGACATTTGCCATGCATCAGAGGACTTCTGTGATGTCAGCAAACATACAAACAGAGGACACACACCTGCTGAAGGCAGCCGCAATATTTCAAAGGTAGGTTATTTTAAGAGGATTGTAAGTTCTAAAAAATTCTAAAAGAATTTTAACATGTGCACCAGTGAAAAGGTTTGTTTATATATTCTTTGGAGTAACTGGATTTACATAAAATATCAATTTCTCTAAATTAATTGTAGTCATTTTGAATACCTAGCTCCTTGTGCATGCACAAAGCAGCATTCAACTGTTACCATGAGCAGTTTTGCAAACAGTGAGATAATTTCAGTTTTATATCAAGGTTGTCAGATTCTTCAAAAGGAAGTCAACAGGGTAAATTCTTGCTCATGACTGAAGTTTCCTTTCATGAGAAAACTCATGGGATCAAAGCGAAGCGTTCAGAAGTTCATTTGCTGAAGGTGAACCATCTGACACCATTGTATAGTGTGATAAATCTTATAAAAATCAACATTGAAAATGATATTTTCACTCCCTAAGTGACCACAATGGCCAGAACTGAGCCAATCCAAAACCAGGAGCCAGGAGCTTCTTCTTGGTTTCCCTCGTGGGTGCTGGTTCCCAAGGCTTTGGGCCATCTTCTACTGCTTTCCCAGGCCACAAGCAGGGAGCGGGTAGACAAGTAGAGCAGTTAGAACAGGAACCGGCACCCATATGGGATCCTGGGGCTTGTAAGCGAGGACTTCGGCCACTAGGCTGCCATGCTGGGCCCAAATTTTACAAAATGTAAACAATTTTTGTATGCGCATAGGGTAACTGGATTTTTTTGTTGTAAGGCTAATAGCCTTTGAATGTTTTAACATCTTCTTTTGTAAGCATATCATTTGTATTTAAAAGGAAAATTAGATTCTGTAGACATGATGGAGTATTAAAGTGTACGAAGCATTCACACAAAAAAAATCAACCTTGGAGGAAAACAGGACTTCATTGCAAGCCTTGTATCTACACAAACTAGAGTAAGTAAAAGAAAGATTCTACAGGGGAAGAAATAGATGCAGAAGAGAAACTTGAGTCATTTCTGGCAACCACAAGAAGTCCTTATACTCCAGATGACCACGTGGGTCCGACCAGACTAAAAGAGACAGTCTAGCCTTTTCCACAACTGCTCACATGACGTATTAACCAGTGCCCTCCTTCTTCTCTTTCACACCCAAGACCCTGAAGTTAATTCAAGGATTTAAAAGAAAGAGAAGTGAAAGGAAAAGATCAGATCAGTATGTGCAAAATGTCAACAGTCAACTGTCTCTAGAACAACTTCTTTCAGGCACAAATCATTATTCATAATGATGCATGGAAAAAAATGCTTACTCAAATCTGAGTGAAAGTTTGTTCCTTTTAAAATTGGGCGATGAAGCTGATGGCTAAAAATAAGCAAAATCATCAGCATAGCAATGTATATTTTCACTTTGTCATGCATCACATGTTGGATAGCACACATGTTTGAGCTTTGAAGGTTTGCTTGGCAAATCAGCCTGATAGTCAGCCTTACTAAAGAAATTTTCTTGGGCCTGATGCGGTAGCCTAATGCTTAAAGTCCTCACCTTGCATGAGCTGGGATCCCATATGGGTGCTGGTTCTTATCCCACCTGCTTCACTTCCTTCCAGCTCCCTGCTTGTGACCTGGGAAAGGAGTAGAAGATGGTCCAAGGCCTTGGGACTCTGCTTCCATGTCGGAGACCGGGAAGAAGCTCCTGTATCCTGGCTTCAGATTGGTTCAGTTCTGGCCACTGCAGCCACTTGGGGAGTGAACCAGTGAACAAAGGATCTTTGTATCTATCTTTCCAATAAAAATAAATAAATATTTAAAAAAAATCTTTATGCTTGCATTTTGCTTAAAATCATTTCAAAGTATTTATTCCAATTACTTAATAAAAGGAATAATAAAATATTTAGCTTTTAAAGTATATAAAAATTACAATTATTAGAAACAAAGCTTGCTAACAAGGACATATTATAATTTATCCAAAACCACAGGAAGAAGTAAATGAATTGATGAAAACCTAAGTGTTAATAGTACAACATGTAGAAGAAATTTTCTGATGATTTATTTTTAAAATTAAATCAATATTAAATTCTAAAATGGACTGAAAATTTAAAAGCTTTTGTAGGACCCGGCGGCATGGCCTAGTAGCTAAAGTCCTCACCTTTCTGAACGCATGCGGGATCCCATATGGGCACCGGTTCTAGTCCCGGCAGCTCCACTTCCCATCCAGATCCCTGGGAAAGCAGTCAAAGATGTTTTGGGATTCCTGCAACCATGTGGGAGACTTGGAGGAAGTTCCTGGCTCCTGGCTTCGGATCGGCACAGCACCGGCCGTTGAGCTCACTTGGGGAGTAAATCATCGGAGGGAAGATCTTCCTCTCTATCTCTCCAGCTCTCTGTATATCTGACTTTGTAATAAAAATAAATAAATCTAAAAAAAAAAACTTTAGTAAACTTTGTAGAATCTGAACCATACTAAGTATTTAAAAGAATCATAAGCATCTCTTTTACCCTGAGTTTTATCGTATAAAAACTTTTTTTTTGGTTAGCGAAAGTATTTTTAAAGTGATGGGTCAGGGCAGATAGTACCTGTGACCATATTTGGTCTAAAATATTTACTGATATTAATTGAAAAAGGCAAAATTTGAGAATAACTTCTAATAAGAGATCTGCATTATATTAGCTTTGTGTCACTGAAATGACATATGTAAAATACGTAAAACATGTGAAATATGTTATGCAGAATAAAATATGTGAAACAAGCTGCCTATAAAGTGTACTTTGGCTTACTGTTTTGAAGGCTCATAGTCCATGATCATAAAGCCCCATTGGTTTGTCATCTGGTGATGCTCCTGCTGGCAGGGTTTCATTTCTTTCATCTGCAACGAAGAAACAAGCCAACTCAGTCTTGCTGACAGGCAACTCATCATTGGAGTGACCAGCCTAGCCATGCAGTGGGTTTGCCCACAGTGGTAGATATAGGAGCTACTCAAGGAACCCAGGTTTCCATGGACTGGATTGTCAGACTTGCTTTCATGGGAAAAAGCAATGCTACAGCATGCACTTTTGTTTCCCCAGCTGATGACACAACAGCTAATTATTTAAAAAACCTTGAAGTGCATGGCTTTAATCAAGAATATGCCTGGGACATAGCTGCAATTTTAGCTTTTAATGCCATGTCCGATTGCCTTGCTAATTGTATTGATCTAGTTTCCAACCAAGAATTCTATTTTCTGGGCAGAACTAGTGATGCTAATCACATCAAGAGTGAACTTGCTGGGCCTGGCACGGAGGCCTAGCGGCTAAATGCTCATGAGTGTCGGTTCATATCCCAGCCGCCCCACTTCCCACCCAGCTCTGCGCTTGTGGCCTGGGAAAGCACTCGAGAATGGTCCAGGGCCTTGGGACCCTGCACCCGTGTGGGAGACCCGGAAGAAGTCTCTGGCTCCTGGCTTTGGATCAGCTCAGCTCTGGCTGTTGCAGTCACTCGGGAAGGGAATCATCGGACAGAAGATTTTCCTCTTGTCTCTCTCTTTATATATATTTATTGACTTTGCAATAAAAATAAATAAATCTTAAAAAAAGAGTGCACTTGCTCCTCCTCAAGTACAAAAGCCTGACAAGAAAGACCAGTGTTTATTATTTCAGTCATATGTCATGTTACATCATCATACATTAATGAGGAAGTAATTTTGGGAAATAAAAAAGAAAGCTAGTCAATAGACAGAGAAAAAAAAACAAATTTGATGTTTGCTTGAAAAAAAATAAGCACATTAAATTCAAGAAACTTAGATATTATTATAACACCATGATCTAAACTCTGTGGTATCTATTGAAATTTGATTTCTTATCCTAATAATGTCCTTCAATGCTACTTTATTTCCCGATTCAGTGTCTAATCCAACATGCAACTACAGTTGTCAGATTTTTTTGGTCTCCTTTAATCTGAAACAATTCCTCATGTTTTCTCTGTCTGAAGCTTGACATTTTTAAAAAGAGAACAATTTTGTTATTTCGTAAAATGTCCCTCAGTTTGGGCATGATTAATTTCAGTCACTATGCCATATGCAATGTCAACTTCTCTTCATATTAGCCATGTTGATTTAGACCCTTTGGAAAAGATGTTGCCTGTCAGATTTTAGCTGTGTGACATGAGGTATAAGGGGGTTATTTCAATAAGTTTGTGGAAAATGAAATGAAAAGTTTATTTCAGGATAAAAAGTTGTAAAATCTTTGAATATCTTTTTCATTGTGACTTTTTCCATAAATCTTTTTCCCTTATAGTTTCTAAGAGCTACTTGGAGATCACATAGATTGATCTTTATGTTCAACATCAGTTGATTTGGTTAACTGCCCTGTTTGGTCAATAGGTGCTTTATGACACTGACTCCTTGTCTTTTGAGGCTTCCTTAGTGTATGAGCACCTCTGCTTTTCAGCATGAGCCACAGCAGGGGCATCTGGTACTCTTTCTGTTCTAACCCTAGAAGTACCCTTTCCTCCAAAGAGCTTTGAATTTTCAGTATAGATTGGGATTTGTAAACCAAGATCTGGGTACCAGATGTGCCTGTTATACATGCGTCATTGCTGTAGGATCTCTCAGTGGTGGTGCTAACACACACACACACACACACACACACACACACAAAGAGAGAGAGTGACTTGGCTTTGTTTTCTAATTCATGATCGTAAAGAGGAACAAAGATGGTTAAGGAATGGATCTAAAACAGTAGATAGCAGAGTCAGTGAAACTTAGGACAACAGTGGATGTTACATTCCTTACAGATCTTAGTGCTTTCAGGGCAGAGTTTTTGAGCAGATCTCACTTACTGAGATGGACAAGAATCTCTGTACAGTCATATAAGACTGTTAAGAAAGAGACATTTTGCAATATCCAGTTTTCTATTGTATCAACTTGGGCTTGGTAGGTGTTGAGAACCATATTGAGGATGCCTGTTTGGGAAGAGGTATACAGACAACTAAACTAATTAAATATGCCAGGAGTTACTGCTTCTGTGATCTGTTTTTACTCTGTTTGTTCCATTTGCTGCTTTTGAAATGTTTATCTGCCGTTGGAGACTTCTGTAATGAGAACATTTTTAAGAACTCCATTTAAAAAAAAAACTCATCAGTTTTTTAGACACCATCACCTGTTGACATGTAGTCAAGACATAATTCACAATGAAACATCTGTTCCTTGGCCATCAGTTCACATCCAGCAGGCAAAGCTTGTCTGCTCAGTTGCCTTTTCCTGCAGTTTGTATTATTTGAAGATGTCTCAGATCGAGGATTCAATTTTTTTTATCTTTACAGGGGTCACGTGATCCAACACACATTGTGTCAGATGTTTTTCTGTCTTCACCCACCAAAAAGGACCAAGATGCCCTGTACTTTCTTCCTCCAGTGTGGGGTTAACCCTTTCTTGGCTCCTCTATCTTTATCATTGTTCTCTTCTACTTCTTATCTCTTTATCTGCTACCTGCCAGGACAGGTAAGGGAAGAATTTCAGTTAATGTCTTCATGTAAAATTCTAGTTGAACGTATGAGTAGTGTATAAAGTCTAGTAGGGAAGATACCTGTGTAGAGATCACAATGTTTGAAACAGATGTTCTAACAAAGGATGTTGAGCCCACAGTGCTATGGGGTCTGTGGTAGGAAGCTCACTTGGGAGGCCTGGGAAAGTTTTCTTTATTATTAGATACTTTAAAAAGCATCGACATCCTACTTAAAAGATAAACAGGTACTAAATCACAAAATAAATAAATAAATAAATATGTTAAAGAAGGCAATGCTTAATCCAAAATAATGAGAGCCATCGAGAAACAAGGCCTCTTCAGGTATCTTTGAAGACTCTGTCATGGAAGAGAAACTGTAGGTAGTGGATCTATAGGAACCCAGCTGTAGCAGAATAGTGAGAAGTTGTGGAGTTTGAAAATGCGGGCAATGCAGAAGAGATAAAATCAAAGATTGTTTTCAAATGTGGACTCCACGGTGCTTGCTAACCAGTTGGAGGGAAGATGGAAAGCCGATAGTGATGAGGAGGAGTTAGGAGTCTGGGGTATAAAGGTGGCACCAGCCAAAGACATATGGCGGGTAGATAAGTAAGATATTACAAGTTCGTCTTTGGATTTGGATTTGAGGTTATAGAAATATAATAATTAGAAGCCTAAGTGTAGGATCAGAAGAATAATTTTTGTTTTCATTCATACATCTGGTAATTTTTAGTCCTGTATGTTTTTTCCTAACCATTCTATCCTTGTCATAATTTTCCTTTTTTAAAAATTATTTCACCACACATAAATACATCCCTAATGCCTTAGTAATCATATTGTGTGAAGTTTTTTTTTTAAAGATTTTATTTACTTATTTATTTATTTTTCTTGGAAAGGCAGACATACAGAGAGAGGGAGAGACAGAGAGAAAGAGCTTTCATCCGCTGGTTTACTCCCCAAGTGGCTGCAATGGCCAGAACTGAGCTGATCCGAAGCAAGGAGCCCAGAGACCCTTCTGGGTCTGCCATGCAAGTGCAGGGTCCCAAAGCTTTGGGCCATCTTCCACCATTTTCCCAGGCTACAAGCAGGGAGCTGGATGGAAAGCCGGGCTGCTGGGATTAGAACTGTGTCCATATGGGATGCCAGGGTCAAGATGGCTTACCCCACTGCACCAAAATGCCAGCTAATGGATTATCTTCTATGTGCTTGGCCCATGACTAGGAACAGGATATTATTGGGGTTGAGAATAACATACGTTAAACAATTGTTTATACAGAATCAAGTCCTAAAACAAAGGATAATATACTTAGGGCTGTTTCTCTGACAGTGGGTATAGCCACTGTGCCAGTTCGAGTCCTAGATGCTCTGCTTCTGATCCAGCTCCCTCTTAACGTGTCTGGGAAAGCCTGCTTATATGTCTTGGAAGATGGCCTAAGTGCTGGGGATCCTGCACTCAGGTGGGAGACTGAAAAGTTCCTGGCTTCTGGCTCCTGACCTTGGATATGCACAGCTCCAACCACAGAGGTCATTTGGGGAATGAACCCACAGATGGAAGAATTTTCTCTCTTTCTCTTTCTTCCTCTTGTTCTCCATGGTTCTGCCTCTCAAATCTAGTCAATCACTCAATCTTTAAAAAAGGATAGCATAACTTTTGGAATATGAGGAAAACAGGTAATATTGTAGAAGAGTGCAATGAAGAGAACGTGAAGAAAGGAATTGTATTTGAGCAGAGTCGTGGGAAGGATGGTGCAGCACAGATGTGGAGATGAACAGCTGCATGGGAGAGTGCAGAAGACTGCCTCGGGGGAACCGAACACTGTCCAGCACAAGACTCATACCTGCAAACCTATTCACAAAAGATTTATATCCAACATAAAAGGACACTGCAGGTTTAAAGCAACAGGTAGCAGATGGGCCATTTATAAAAAAATTTTTTTTTTCTGGATGAGTGGAGAGCTTGGAGTCCCAGATTATTCTTGTATTGTTCAAAGATTTCCTACAGTTTTCATGAAAAACAAACTTGCTGGACATACACTGGCCTTTTCCTTTTTGTGGTTGGGTGGTTCTAGAGTTTGCTGCGACTATAGGAATGAATTCAGGAAAAAGGTCCATGCCTGCAGTGAGTAGCTGAAATCTGCAAGCATTTTATCATCAATGTGCCATGTGCAATGGCTTTTCCTCAGTGTTTTTTTTTTTTTAATCTGTATTTGCTTCAACCTCAGAGACAATCTGTTCAGTCACCAGAAGGGATACCTTCAAAGAGTTTTCTTGGGTAAGGTCCACTCTTGTGGTCAGCCATGACCACTTCTTACTGTTCGGGGGCCCTGGCTTGGTGTTGATATCTTAGCTCTTGTTGGAACAGAAAGCAGAAAGGCCCTTCTTTTTCCTGTTTTTCATTTTGGAACACACCAGAAACCCCCAGGTAGCTTGTGAGATTGAAATGGTTTCCCAGGGTTGGTTGGTTTGTTTGCTTGCTTGCTTATTTTTCACTTTGAAATAATTCATTGCTCTATTTTCTTTCAAGAATCATCAGAGACAGCCAACTGTTTAAAATCCTTATAAATATAGACTGGGAGAAATGGGAAGCATGAAGTGGGCAAAGTCACTGTGCTGGCACAAAATCTGAAATCGGAGGAAAGATGAACAGAAATGTTGGTTCAGATATTCCTAAACTAAAATGCGAACAGGAGGTTTCTACCCAGTAATCATAACACTCCTTGCATAGAAGTTTTCACACTTATCTCTCTTAGCTGTCTGTTCAAATTTCAAACTTTTTACAATGGGCTCTGTATTCACCTATTTTGTTTATTCACGATAAGCAAGTCCTCTGGTTGACTCTGCACCCCTTGGATGAGAAGTCACATGGCACAGTACATTTCTTTGGCCTGCCTCACCCAGCTGTAAGGACAGATTGAAAGTCCCTGACTATAGTGTTCCTATTCTCCTCCCATAGCAAAACTGCTCTTGCAGATTCAGTTTTTAAAAGCAGCTGAGAGGTGGAGCAGGTGGGTGTGGGGCTGGGGGCAGGTGTCTTGTTGCAGCCCCAGAGAGTAAAGCAAGGCAGGGGACAGGACCTGCTTCCAGCACAGGCCTTCTCTGCCAAAAACAACTTATTCCTTCAAGAACCTCTGACTTATGTTTCTTAATAGGACTCTTATGGTTTCCTAGCTGCAACTTTGTCCCTTGGAAATGAAAGCTTATTATATTTTTATGTGAAATTTGAGTTTTGAGGTCATCTTTGTAGACTGATTCCTCTGCTTCATGCTCTCAAGGCATTTCTGAAGCTCAACTAAGCAATATCGATTTGTGGGACTAGATTTTAAACTCTACACATGCGGAGACTGAATGTTCTCTTCACTGCTGGTTTTCCAGTGGCTGGCCTAATGAACAGTGCATTGTTCCAAAATGATTGTTTCTTGAATGAACAAATGAATGAGTAAATGAATGATGTGGTCACTTGGGGAGTGAACCATCGGAGGGAAGATCTTCCTCTCTGTCTCTCCTCCTCTCTGTATATCTGCCTTTCCAATAAAAATAAATAAATCTTTGAAAAAAAAGGAACTAGAATCAACAATGACAAAATGAACAAGCCAATTAAAAAACATACAGATATTACATATTTTCTCTGATATATGGAAGTTAGTATATAATACAAAAAATGTATAGGAATGAAATGGACATCCTTATGATCCATGCTTTTAGCCTTGTTTATACTTCATGGAATAGAACTGTGGTCTTCCTACTTTGTACTTGTTTAATATTATGGTTGGTGGTGACCAAGTGTGTGATTATAGATTGGACTGAAGTACATCTTTGCAAAAATCAAAGCAAAAAAGAAAGCAAATAAAAAGAGGGATCGAAAGGGGACAAGAAAGAGGAAGAAAATTATGGTTATCTTGTTAGAACTATGCCTACAGAATACATGAAATCTGTTCTCTTTATATTAAGAAACACTAAAAAGAAAAAAACAATGATAGTTTCTCAGCCCATTTACCTGAAATCTCCAAGCACATGTTAAACACAAACTTTAGTTAAAAAAATTAAAAAGGAACAGGCTGCATGGGTGCCCTTCTTGGTCTGCTTCTACTCATAGCTGAAATTAGAAGACTTTATACAGGATTCTCCTGTATACTGATGTGTCTAAGACTTGCTACATTTATCTTAAATTTATCTTTCAGTTTTCTTGGGATTATTGGAGCTGTGTTGTTGATCTTTTCTCTCTCTGTTTAATTATCAGTGTCATAGTCATTGAGGCTGCTTACATACAATACCTTAGACTGGGGGATGTAAACCACAGATATTTCTGGAGACAGTGAAGTACAAGGGCAAGTGCCCAGAGATTTGGTGCTTGTGAGGACTGCCTTCCAGGCTCGCAGACAGCCGTCACCTTGCTTCTCTGTGAGTTTGCCTATGGAGAGCACAGGATCTGATGTCTCTTCCTCCTCTCATAAGAGCCCTAATTTAATAATTTGTCATGCCCTTCTCTAGAACCAGTTATTTCCCAAAGGGCTGACGTCCAAATATCGTCATCACACTGAGGGTCAAGAGTGTCAGCAGATGCATTTTGAGGGACATAAACGTTTAGTCCATAGCTGCTTCCTATGCACTCGTATCCTACACAAACTGTTCCAAATTTATTAAATTGCTTTATATTTCTGTTGAACTCCTCCCTCCTCAACAGGCAATGGCAAACTATCCAATTCCATGAGTCAAATTCTGGACCATGATTCCAGCAATGCATCATAATCCAATTCCAGATTTTGTCATTGAACATATTAGGATTCAACAGTTGAATCTGAGTTTGCTCATCTGCAAAAAGGGCCTGATAATGAAAACAACTAGCCACATATACACTATGTGAGATATTGTGCCAAACATCTTGTGTAAACACCCCAGTTAATCCTCCTGAAAATTCCTAAGTAAGTGCTATCATTATACTCACTGTAGACTTAGCGGACTTAAGCTAATTAGTGACATTACACAATTTTTTAGTCAGGGAGGGTGTTTTCAACATAGTTCTGATTCTAAAACCCAACAGTCATAAGTACATTTTACAGAAGAAGCTGTTTATCAATTGCTTATTTTTTGGTTATTATTTTTAATCATTATTGAGGATGAACCTACCATTTCCAATTTTTTCATTCAGTCAGTCATTTTGTATATGGGGTTCCTGCCACATGATGAGCAAAGAATTCTGGCAAGGCTCTGGTGAAATAGACAAGGCTACTGTCCTCAGGCAATTCATAGTCTAAGCAGAAGCAAATAGGAAAATGGATGGAATTGTTTCAGAGAATTCTAAGTGATCTGAAGAGAATCAGAGGTGATGAAGGAGTCAAGAATGACACCAAGGGTAAGAGGACAGTAGGATCCACTAGACGGGAGTTGGAGAGTCTGAGGATGTTTGGGAGGAGGCACAAAGGTGTACTGAACACGCCCCTGTCCTAGTGTTAAATCTGTGAACATGTTACCCTACATGTCAGAAGGAGAGTACGACTGCAGATGTTATTAAGACTGGGAGATTATTCGGCATTAACCGGTTTTTAATCACAAGGATTGCAAAAAGAGGACAGACAGAGCTGGAAAACGTCAGGGCAATGCCATGTAAGAAGCACTTGGCGCTCTTGTGTTGGCTTGGAAACCATGAATAAAAACGGAGGAAGCCATGGAGCTTTCTGATGAACTTGCTATGACAGGATTCAGGGGCAGAGACACTGAAATTCTTTCCTAAGTTTTCCACTTTAAGATATTGAAGAATAAATCACTGGCACCCTCAAATTCTCAGCTTCTTCAAAGACCCTATGCTAACTCTGTATTTATTATTTTATATTATTCTTCTTAGCTATTTATTCCTGGAATTGTATGTGTTTCAAGTTCCTAAAAATGGGTTTCGGTGGGACAATTTCCTAAGCTAAGTCTCTCTCTCTCCTCTTTTAAAATATTTATTTATGGGAAAGTTAAGAGTTACAGAGAGATACAGGAGAGACAGAGGGAGAGATTGTCCACTTTCTGGTTTACTCCCTAGATGGCCACACTGACCAGCACTGGGCCCTGCTGAAGCCAGGAGCTCCATTCTGATCTCCCACATGGATGGCAAGGCCAAGTACTTGGGTCATTTTCTACTGCCTTTCACAGGCCATTAGCAGAGAGCTGAATTGGAAGTGGAGCAGCTGGGACTCAAAACTGGTGCCCATATGGGATGCTGGCATCTTGACCCCCCTGTTCTACAATATCTGCCATGGATCCATCTCTTTAAAATATTTCTACTTGAGGTCAGAATTGGTCCAGCTAAAGCAGGAATGGGTTGCAGGTGGAAGTTAATGAATTCTCAACTGAAGGGTGAAGAGAGAATGGAGTTTGGGACCTAGCTGGGGATTACTAGTGATATCCTAGGAGAAAGACAGTCCTTGTCAGCTCAGCCTAGCCAGTGCTGGTTCTCTGCTGCACAGTGACAGTGAAGGTGGCAACCTCCATGATGCTGGAGAGGTCAATCTGAGCATCGAAAAATAAACATTAAGGTGTTCGTATAGGGCCAAGTACTGAGCGCTACCAAAGGAGAAGAGTCAGAGAGAGAGATCTTCCATCTGCTGATTCACTCCTCAGGTGGCTGCAATAGCCGGAGCTGAGCTGATCCAAGGCCAGGAACTAGGAACCTCCTCTGTGTCTCCCAAGCAGGTGCAGGGTCCCAAGGCTTCGGGCCATCTTCAACTGCTTTTCCAGGCCACAAGCAGGGAACTGGATGGGAAGCGGGGTGGCCAAGATTAGAACTGACTCCCACTTGGGATCCCTGCATGTGCAAGGTGAGGACTTTTGCTGCTAGGCTACCTAGCAGGGCCCAAAAAATTTTTTCTTCTTAAATCATTTCCACCCTTACAACCATGGCTCCTTATAGTTCACATCAATTATGTGTTTTGTCGATGTGTGCCAAATATTTATGTACAAGGTAAAACACATCACAAACACACTTAAACAGATTGGTTGTCCTTTGAGGACAGCAGGTTTCCTAGGTTTAGACTGATTTCCTTGGAGTGAGGAGCTACACTGCTGCCATTCAGGACATCATTGATGACTGAAGATTACAGCTTGAAAACCAGACTCTGGGCTTCTCTCTCTGCATTCGGAGAAACAATTCCAAGGAGGTAGAGTGACTTGCGTGTGGCTTCACAGCTAATTAGAGACAGTTCTAGCACAGAATCCCTGGGCCGGGGCTTCCTTGGGTTCCAAAAAACTCAGCGTGGTTCTGTCCCTCAAAGACCTTTCATTCATAGCGATTCTCTGCCTGTGGCTCTTTCTCTGATCAGGGGTTTTATAGATGAAACAGACTGACAAAGAGATGGACTTGAATATGGCCTTTGCACAGGGCCGGAGGGAAATGTCTTCTGTGTAGGGCTTCGGGGCTTTTTGCCTGGAAGTGGCCCCCACGGGGTAGGAAGTTTGTTCCCCTTGCTCCTCTCTCCTCTGAACTGCGGATTCAGTCATACTTATTTCTCCTCAGGCCCTTTTAGTTGCTGCCTAATGAGACCGGTGGTTGCTGAGTGCTTGATTGACACATGGTTATGTACAGCTTGTATTCATCTTCCTGAGAAAGGACATTGGACAAGAAAGGATTGCCCAGGGCAACCGTGGTGGCATTTCTGAGAGCAGCAGCGGCATTCCCAGCAGCTCTGTTCCGCACCCCAGTGGAAGGGAACAGCAGGCGGGACAGCGGATGGCGCGAGGCAGCCTCCTCAAGTCATTAAAATACTCCTGTGCCCAGTCTTTGCTAACCACCCTTCAGATCTGCTCCCAGTTTCCAGGCCACCTGAGCCAACATGAGGCCGGAGGAAAACACTTGTTGGAGCAAAATCCAGTTATAAATGAGTTACAACATTTCAATTGCCCTAATGGATCAAACAACACTTCTGCAGCAGATTTGGGCATCATAATGAACTGATGTCTCTGAAGCCACTCAGCTAAGAGATGTAAATCCTTGGCATGTCTACAGCAAGGTTCTTAGAGGCTTGGCCACACACTTGGAATAGTGCTTGCTGGGCATGTGGCTGACCAGGATGGGGGTAAGCTGGATGGACCTCAGGCCAGGGAATATTCAAAAAGTTAGGAATAAAGAAAATGCATGTTGCTTCCACTGTGTCCTGGGTATCACGGAGGGGAAAGGGTGGGCAAGTGAGGGAGCTTTCTGTGTTGGTAGCATTTTGAGTAGCCCTAGCTAAACTTGCTCCCTGTCCACGTCTCCTCTTTCTATCCCAGCTCCTTCCATTGGAATTCTGTGTACTTCACTTAAGTATGCATACAACAGAGCATAACTCCTTGTTTCAGGTGAATCTTAGAATGATGAAAACTTTTTCAAATCTAAACTTTAAAAGCAGATAGAGTTGTGATTTATAGAGCAGTCCTTCAAATTGAAAAACAAAAACAACTGCATTTTTATTGAGGCACAACTGACATAAACAGGATATAACCAAGGCATACGATAGTATAAGTGTTAGCACATTTATATGGCACTGGGTGGTGATAAAATTGCCACCATCAAGATAATAAACATTGTCATAACCATCACTAATCTTTCTCTTGCCCTTTTGTAATTGTTCACATTTTTCTTATCAATTATTGAGGTTTGCAGGCCGAAATTTAAAATTATAAATATGGACTTTGAAAATTTCTCCTTAAAGTTTTATCAGTTTTTGTTTCATGTTTCTTTGAAGTTCTGTTATTATCTGTATACAATTTTTGAATTGCTATTTCCTACCAACGGCTTCATTGATATGTAACGGCATTTTCTGTCCCTGGCAATATTCTGTACTCAAAAACTTGTCTGCCTGATATTAAAATTGCTATCTCTGCTTTATTTGGGTTAGTGTTAAGATGACAAACGTTTTCCCGTCTGAATTAGTTTCCTGTGGCTGCTGTGACAAATTATAAACATAGTGACTTAAAACAACACAATTTATTATCTCCCAGTTTTGGAGGTCAGAAGTCCAAAATCAGTCTCACTAGGCTAAAGTCAGTGTTGGTTACTTCTGGGTACTCTAAAGAAAAATGCATTTTCCTGACTTAGCTTTCAGAGGCCTTGGCACAAAGCTTCTTCATACCGAAAGCCAGTGGCACAGCCTCTGTCCTGGGCAGATAGGGGAAGATCTAAGTGACACTGTGGTGAATGTTCTGTGGTTGATGAAATGAATCGCTGTACATAATTCAGGTGGTGCTATCACCACGTTACATACTAAGCTGTTTAGGGACAGTCAGCCTGGAGCAGTGAATACTCCAGAAAACAAGGTGGATCCGTTGAACTGTAGGAAGAACCTTGAAACAGCATCATAATGATGTGATATGAACGTATGGCAAGACTTAGCTCTTTCCAGTCCTGTGAGGATGCTGCTCACAGAACTGGATATGAACCATAGTCAGTGGGATGGGGACTAGTGCTAAGGACCCACCTCAGGTGCATGTCATCAGCATTCATTCTGGTGGGGGAAGGAAGCCAAAACAGGTACAAAGAGAACAATCCCCCCACCTTCAGCAAAGGACCTGGGAGGATATGGGGTTGCAAATTGAAATTTTAATTGCTTAATTAAAAAAAAATTTTTTTGCTTGCAAGACCAAAAGACAAAGAGATTGAAACAGAAATATTTTCTGTCCATTAGTTTACTCCCCAGATGCCCCCACAGCCATGGCTAGGCCAGGATCAAGCCAGGAGTCTGGAGCTCAGTGCTGATCTATGTTTGTGGCAGGAACCCAAATACTTGGGCCATCATCTGCTGCCTCCTAGGGAGCGCCTTAGCTCTCTCCCAGGGTATGCATCAGTAGGAAGCAGGATTGGTAGTGGAGGTGGAATTAAATCCCAAGCACTCTGATATGGAATATGAGTGTTTCAGGCACAATCTTAACTGCTGCCCCAAATGCCTGCTCCTAGAGTTGCTGTCATCTGTTGGAATCTCCTCTGGTCTTAAACATGGTTGTGTCAGCCTTCTCACACACCCTAGGGCTCTCTTTCAGGAGCTGAGAAGTGTCTGAGGATGAGCTCTGTGCGCTCTGTCTGGCTGTCCTCAACTCGTTACTAAAATGAATTGTATAAGTCCTTCAGTTCCCTTGCCCCTTGGATTTCACGACTTTACGGTACAGGTTCTGACTCTTGCTGTTCTCAAATGGGTGAACGCTCCAATTACAGCATTAGTTGGCTCCATTATACACTATTTGGTGCCTTCTCTTTACTGTCTCACTTCCTCTCTTCCCTGAAGTTCCTTGAAATCACCTCTCTCCCAATCTCCTTCTACTTGAGTGCTGTATCAGGATCTGCAACCAAACCAAGCAGGCAAAGCAAAAGGGGACATGAACATAAAGAAAAAAAATCACATCTGGTGCAATCTCCCACTAAACTCAGAACATCAGCAACAAGGTTGAAAATCCCACATTGCAACTCTAAAGGCTCTGAACTATAATGGAGTTATTGGCAAGAAGAATGATCCTTTAAAAATTCCCTTCTGACAAGGATGAGAGATCTTTGAAGGAGAAAAATGTCCTGACTGCCATGAGAAATGCTTACTCAGGAACAGAAAACAGATGCTTTGCAACCCCTATCAGTGGGGCTGGGAGTCCAGAGGGCTTTGACGGTTCCAGGCGTGTGCTTTATTTGCTGGCAGTATAGTTTAGACTTGCCAGAGCTCCTGGAGTTGCCATAGTATTTATAAACAAACTGTGTGATAAACTCCGGGGTGGTATGATGATGCTGAAGGAAGTCTGGGGGAGGCAGGGTGCTCTTGCTGGGAAGCAGGCTTGAGAAATGACATCTTAAAAAGGTCACAGAACTCTGAGCAATGGAACTGGTTGCCTGCTGATTGGGACCAGCCCTCCTTTGCTCTCTAATCCCTTCCTACTCCCCCACCCCCCCCGCCGTGCAGATTTTTCACCATTCACAAAGAGGAGATAGAAGTGAAATGTTTCGGGGCCAAACATGACAAGGCCAGAGGCATAGCCTCCTCTTGGGGTTTGGAGCAAAGAGAGCTTAATAGGATTGTTTCCTGCTGCTTCGGCTGCCTTGACCAGGCCTGCTGAGAAGCATTCAACCCACCGAGAGTTCTGCACACAGTGCTGCACCTGGTGCTGGATGCGTGGAGATACAGGGATAACTAACATACAGCTCGTGTCTTCAGGAGACCCCTGTGAGCAGGGAGACTACAGGACGACGAATGCAGAAGCAGTCAGAGAATTACCACTGAGGGAGAAATGGATAACTTGGGAGTGGGTTTGCTATCTGTGAAGGGGAGGAAGAGTTAATAATGATAAAAATAGTTACCAAGTACTTAATATTTCTAGGTATTATTTTAAGCGTAAACCTATAAAAAGTGGCTTCAAAAAGTCCATGGAAATATATATAATTTTTAGCTACAGTTTTCATGGACATTTAGAAACTCCTTTGTATAAAATAGCATGAGAGTATTTTGAAAAGTTCAGGGAGGTTTGGCACGGTAGCCGAGGGGCTAAAGTTCTTGCCTTGAATGTGCTGGGATCCCATATGGCCGCTGGTTCTAATTCTAGCTGCTCCACTTCTCTTCCAGCTCCCTGCATGTGGCCTGGGAAAGCAATCAAGGATGGCCCAAAAACCTTGGGACCCTGCACCAATGTAGGAGACCCAGAAGAAGCTCCTGACTTTGGATCGGCTCAGCTCCAGCTGTTGCAACCAGTTGGGAAGTGAAATAATGGTCAGAAGATCTTTCTGTTTGTATCTCCTTCTCTCTATAAGTCTGCCTTTCCAATAAAAATAAATAAGTCTTTCAAAAAACAAGTTCATGGAAATAAAACATTCAAATAAGTTTATTTGGGTGCAAAAAGTTAAAAATCTGAGTGTAGCCTTTTATAACATGCATTTTCAATAGGCTTTTAGGAGATGCATGGGTTTCAATTTTTTTTTTTGCAACTAAATAAAATTCTCTTTTTAACATACAATTTTATTTATTTATTTTTATTTGAGAGGGAGAGAGATCTCCCATCTGTTGGTTTGCTTCCCTAGTGTCTGCAACAGCAAGGGCTGGGCCAGGTTGAAGCCAGGAGCCTAGATAGAAACCTGGGTCTCTATCTGGATAGCCTACACATGAGCCTCCCAGTGGCTGCATGATCAGGAATTCGGAAGAGAGAATGGTGGGTCTAAAACC
The DNA here is from genome assembly GCF_017591425.1 of Ochotona curzoniae. NCBI lineage: Eukaryota > Metazoa > Chordata > Mammalia > Lagomorpha > Ochotonidae > Ochotona > Ochotona curzoniae. Next base: position 16,376,390 of record NW_024465582.1, on the reverse strand, counting down.
TTGACACTCAGGTTTGGAAAGCATACATCATAAGCTTCATTGCTATGCTAAATGCCTGTCCCTAAATCTATCTTTAGATTCCATTTTCCATGATCTTTTTGAAGCATGCTTCTATAAAAATCTGAGACAAATACTACTTTTATTCTTGAAAGAGCAAACTGAGAAGTCAAGTGACTTATTCAAGGTCACACAGCTGAGCCAAGATTCAAGGTCCCACAGTGAATACTTTTCTTCAACTTTTTGACTATGTAGCCTTCTTCCTTCCTTGCTTCCTCTCCCCATTTTCTCCTTTCCTTTTCTGTTTCCCTGTCTATGCCTGCCTGCATGTTGCCTGCCCGCCTTCTGCCTTCCCCTATGCCCCACCTGGCCAAGAGAAAGATCGCTTTCACTGGTTCAATCTTCAAATTCTCATAATCACTGGGATGTGCTGATGCCAAGAACTTAGGACTCCCAGGTAGGTGGCAGGAACCCAACCATTTGAGTCATCACCACTGTCCTTGGGTTCTGTCTTAAGTATGAAGCTGGAGTCAGGAGCTGGGGCTGGGTACAAAGTCAGAGTTCTCAGATGAGGGATGCAAACATCCTAACTGGCATCCTGACTGCCAGGCTAAGTGCCTATCTCAGAGTGCACCATCTTGATGACTACACAGTACTGCAGGGAACCTTCCCAGTAGGCTGAGGCAGGGCTATAAGTATGGAAAGCCAAATTGAATTAACAACCTTTAAACAAATCATCTGCAAGTGTTCCTTAGAGGGTACACTAGAGTTCTGGATACAAAACTAGAATCCTGGAGAGCCTAGAGTATTCATAAGTGAAATGATCAGAGTGCCTGTTGCACATAACTTAGCTTGGAGAAAATTTTTTGCAACTCCCTCACCTCTCAGAGATGGGGAAACATAATTTTATGTATGAAGAGCTGCTGTTTTATGTATGAAGAGAGTCTGTTGGGTTTCTCTCACTGCCAGGTTCATTGTTATGACCCAGATATGGAAGAGAACTGAGAGGTCTGAATAAGCAGAGCTCCAAACACAACCTGGAATGCTAGGCAGAGCCAAGAGGAGGCCACTTTTCAGGGGAGAAAATGCTCAGAAAGAATGAGCCTATTTCTAACCCAGAGTGAATTTTTATAGTCCAGAGAGGTTGGGTACACTCCAGGCAAGAAGAACCTTGATAAGGACAGGCAGAAATAAGGAGAAAATGGATTTTCAGCATGTAGGTGGCAAGGAATGTGACTTGGCAAGCTCTGATTTCAATAAAGAATCCTCAACCAGGGTGGGAAAGGGCTGATCCTGCTAGAAACAACATGGAGCTTAAGAGATGACCTTGACCTCGGCCTAAGGCATGGAAGACAGCTGTGTTGGCCAGAGGGAGAGTAGCCTTACAGATCTGGGCCTCCAGTAGGGGTGTGCCGTTTGGCCGAAGGAAAGAAGACAAGGATTGCCCAAATAGACTTGTTTGAACTCTTTAGACTGAAGCCAAGCTACTGAGTAATGTGTCCTAGTGCTCAACTATCCTCACCAAAACAGCCTCACACTGTAGCACAGTTTTCATTTGGGATCCTGAATTGACAAAATATGTTAGACTTAGATCAGAACCAAAGAGGAGAGGAAGGTAGGGACCTGGTCCTCATTATGTGTTTCAAGATTCCCTTCTTTCAACCTCTCACATAATAATAATAATAATAATAATAATAATAATAATAATAATAATAATAATAAGTAGTAGTAGTAGTAGTAGTAGTAGTAGTAGTAGTAGTAGATGAGGGAAGGAGGGCTGGAACAATGGCATAGCAGGCTAAGTCTCTGCCTTTGGTGTCATCATCTTTATGGGTGCTTGTTCAAGTCCTGGTTACTCTACTTCTGATCCAGCTCCTTGCTGATGGCCTGCGGAAGTTCAGAGGGTGGCCTAAGTCCTTGGGTCCCTGCACCCTTGTGGCAGACCCAGAGGAAACTCTTGGCTCCTGAATTTGTACTGGCTTAGCTATGTCCATTGCAGGTATTTGGGGGACTGAACCAACAAAAGATCTCTCCCTCTTCCTCCTCCATCTTTTCCTCTTCCTACTCTCCCTTTTCTTCTTCTGAACTCTGCTTTTCAAATAAAAATAAATGATGAAAAATGTAGTAAATGCACTTAAAAGACCACAGAGGTCTATGAGATTTATGAGAAGAAAGGTAAACAATTGCATAAGGCAGTTGCTGTGGTGGATCATCTTAGCTCTGTCTCCAAAATACATACCTTTGATTAAATTTTTTTAGGATTTATTTTTCTATTTGGAAGTCTGACTTATTAAGAGCAGAGTAACAGAGACTGATTGAGATAGAGCGAGTCAGATGATCTTCTACCCACTCCTCAGATGACCACAACTGCTGGGGCTAGACCAGACCAAAACCAGGAGCTTGGATCTCCATTTGGGTCTTCCACATGGGTGGCAGGCACTTGGGCCATCTTCCACAGCTTTTTCAGGTACATTAGCAAGGAGCTGGAAAACAAAAGTGGAGCAGCTGGGACATATAATATATACATACATATATATTATACACATAAATACTTATACATATAAATATGTGTATGTGTATATTTATATGTATAATGTGTATATATATATTCCATGCTGATGGTTTAGATGGGGGCAAATTCTTTTTCAGACAATAATAATAATTATGGCCACTTCTGGGCAAGAGGGATGATCTCTCCTTCTTACAGAGGATACTCCTGATCAGGAATCTACTTGAGAAACAACGTTAGCAATTTCATGTCAATTTATAACACCAAGCACTCTGGAATACTTTCTCCCTTACTTGTCACAATATAGACTTGTGGTGTGGATATTTTCACTCTGTCACTCTGCATGAGGAGGCGGGGCTCAAAGAAGCAATCACCTGCCCAACTGCCCACCATCTGTGTGTGCATGGCTAGGGCAGCAGCTCCTTGCGCAGGAGAGTAAATGAAGAAACATTTGCCCAAGGGATTGAGGTAACATGGACATGAGTCTCCTCAATGAGTGACAAATCATATATTATTGGGGACAGAAGAGGAAGAAGCTATTATGATGCTAATATGCTTATTTCTATCATTATCCTGCTGCTGCCAAATGTCCTAGATGAGATATTTCCTTTAAAATCCCCTCCCCCTGGCCCTCTGGCCTCTCTTTCTTTTATGAGGAACATGACCTAAACCAGCCTACTTTCTATGAATGCCCAAACAAAACCATACGTCACAGTCCTTGATGAATGCTAGGAATAGTCAGAACTGCACAGAATATTTTCCTTCACACAAATCTTCCTGACCATTAGGAAATGATCCTGAATGTTATTAGCACCAGTGAGTGTGGCCAAGTGGACCAACCTACCCAGATCCTAACAACAGTGACATAACAGCCACTGACATTTCCCAAGATCTCAGGTGCCTAAGGAGGTTGGCAAGCTGTGGAAGGGATTTTGTCTCCTAAAGCTTATCATTGAGGTCTAAAGCAAATGATTCCTTAAAAAGATTTATTTATTTGAAAGAAGGGTATGGGGTGTGGGAGAGAGAGTTGAGAGGGAGATTAGAGAGAGAGAGAGGGAGAGAGATTTTCCACCTGCTGGCTCACTCCACAAATGGCCCCGACAACCAGGCCTGGGTTAGGCTGAGGGCAGGATCCTAGAATATCAATCAGGTCTCCCACGTGAGTGGGGAGACTCAAGTTCTTTAGTCATCATCTGTCACTTTCCCAGGCACACTAACAGGAAGCTGGATTGGAAGTAGAGGAGCTGGAATGGGAACTGGCACACTAACATAGGATACAGGCATCACAGGTCATGGTTTGATCCACTGAATCACAATCCAAGCCCTTGCATCAAAAAATTGAAAAACAAAAATTGTGTGACTTGTTAAATAAGGACTTTCAATGATGTTTTGTGTCCAACACTAACTGACACCCAATAAGGGATGAGTAGACTCTCTAATCCTAATGTGATTAAGGGCCCTGTCTTGTACTTTGGACTCTGCCTTATGCTCTTATTCACAGCCACATCCACCCTAGCCAGAGAAGTCCTGGGGAGAAGCAACAGATTCATAAAAGAAAGAGCAACAGGGGCCTTGACACTCTTCACCAGGCCCATACTTGGAATTCGTGTATCAGTGTCAGTTGTTGTCATGAAGAAGAAAAGAAGAGCAGGGGCTATAGTGTGAGTTGTAGAAACCAATCCAACAGCGGCTGGCTCCCTGTGAGCTTTGATTGTATTGACCTACATTTCTTTGACTGCCAACTTGTTCGAATCAAGAAATGGCATAGAATTGCTGGCATTAGAATTCTCTTTACCACACACTGGGAAATAATCCCAAACACTTGGAGCAAGATGTGCAGTTGAGGTTTAGCCAGGTGAGGGATGGAAATTGCAGAAGGGTGCAGGGCGATGAAGGGGCCCAGAATCAGGAGCAGGTGCATGTTTTCTAAGCTCTCCCATCAGTGGGATCATAGGCTCCTGAGTGGGCACAGGAAAAAGGAAGAATGAAGGTGAGGGGGAGGAAAAGAGAGTGGGGTAGGAGGAGCAGAGAGTAATGGGAATCGATGCATGAAAACAAACTCTGAGGAGGAAGGGAAGTTTGATGTGGCTCAGCTTTCATGTTTTGAGGTGTTTGGACTCATGTGTCTGTTCTGCATGAACATACATGCATGTTTGTGAGTGCCCCACACCCTCTGTTTGCTGGCTTCTAGCCATTAAGCAAGTCAAACATTAATTTTTAGATTATTCATCTTAATCATCATCTTTTAAAAAAAGATTTATTTATTTTTATCACAAAGTCAGATATACAGAGAGGGGGAGAGACAGAAAGATTTTCCATACAATGATTCACTCCCCAGGTGAGCGTAATGGCCGGTGATGTGCCGATCTGGAGTCAGGAGCCAGGAACTAACTCCAGGTCTCCCATGCGGGTGCAGGGTCCCAAGGCTTTGGGTCGTTCTCGACTGCTTTCCCAGGCCACAAGCAGGGAACTGGATGGAAGAGGAGCTGCTGGGATTAGAACTGGCACCCATATGGGATCAAGGTGAAGACTTTAGCTGCTGGGCCACCACGCCGGGCCCAATCATCATCTTTTAAAGTATAATCAGTATATTTCTTTTTGCCTTTGTGAATTCCTTTCCTGAAATCACATTACTATGTACCACATTAGTGGATAATTTTGGGTTTACTTTGCTCATGTTTACTTTTTCCCTCACAGCCATACTTTTGACCTCTAACTGAACTTGAGTGTCTTTCATGGTGGTGACAGTACTGTTTACTTCCAAATCCTGAGCCTGAAGGACCCTGAAATACCCTAGGGTATGCTTTTCGCATATCCTAGGTGCTGCACGAATGCCTAGTTGGCTGCGTCCCCATAGGAAGGAAATGGTCCATGGCTTTCCTGGATAGTGCTCAGGGTGGCTGGAGATGGCCACAGGCCCAGAGGCAATTTGTCCTGTGTGACTTTTTGTCTGGAGTTCCAGAATATTCTGCTGCATTATAGTCATCTGGTCCCAAAGTGTCAGTTTCTCTGGTCCTGGGCTTCCCTGGCTTGGCCTCCTCTCACTTGGGACCCTGTGATATGACTGCCCTTGTGGTGCTTTCTCCATGTTTGTGCTCTGAGTGACATTGTACTCATATAGTACTTCTAACTAATCTAACTTTCTTGGCTAGAGCCCAACAAGGGCCCCTGTAACCCCGTGCTCTAAGCCAAGGAAGTCATGTCCTGGCAAAGGTTCTCCGAGACAGAACACCCAACTGCATTCTTTACAGTCTGAGAAAATTTTATGAATCTTCCAGGATTGCCGTATGCTGAAACGCTTTTCTCGCCAGCCCCATTTTGTTGGTGAATGAGATTCTTCATTCACTCTGAAATACATTCCAATTGTCTCCCAAATCTCCCAAGGAGAAGGAAAGCACCCCTCGTGGCCTAGTGGCTCGAGTCCTTGTCTTGGAAGTGCCAGAATCCCAAATGGGCACTGATTTTAATCCCAGAAGTCTGGCTTCTCATCTGGCTCTCTGCTTGTGGTCTGGGAGGGCGGTGGAGGAAGGCCCATAGCCTTGGGATCCTATACCCATGTGGGAGACATAGAGGGAGTTCCTGGCTCCTGACTCCTGGCTTCAGAGTGGTGCAGAGTGGTCACTTTGGGAGTGAATCATCGGACAGAAGATGTTCCTCTGTCTCACCTCCTCTCTGTATATCTGACTTTGCAATGGATCTTTAAAAAAAAAATGTTTGTCCACTTTTATTTTTGCTTGAGATACAAATAGAGAAAGAGATTAGCCATACACTGTTCATTCCCCACATGCCTAGCACAGCCCAGAGTGGGTCAGGCTGAAGCCCAGAGCCCGGAACTCTAGGCTGGTCTCCCATATTGCTGGGAGAGACTCAGGGCATAGTAACAGGAGGCTGGACAGGAAGCAAAGAGGTGGGACTCCTCTAGCACCCTGATACGGGATGTGTGTGTCCCAGCCAGCATCTTAACTCTATGCAACACAATACTTAACCCTAAACTAGTTAGCTTATAATGTTTATTTTACATATGTGGTACACATGTATGTAACATGTAAGCAAATTCCTTTAGCAAGGTGCTTGGTCACTAATACTATGGACTAGAGTGAATTTTTTTCTTTTCTTTTTGTTTTTTACTGAACAGCTATTTTGATTTAAATGCATTTTCTTTATTGAAGAATTTCCAGGAATGAGTAACTTCCAGCTCAAACCTGAACTCTATGTTTTTGTTTTAGGAGTTTTTTCAATGTTCCTTCAAAGTTTAAAACTGCCGGGGCCTGGTGCGATAGCCTAGTGGCTAAAGTCCTCGCCTTGAATACGCTGGGATCCGATATGGGTGCTGGTTCTAATCCTGGAGGACCTGCTTCCTATCCAACTCCTTGCCTGTGGCCTGGGAATGCAGTGGAGGACGGCCCAAAGCTTTGGGACCTTGCACCTGTGTGGGAGATCTGGAAGAAGCACCTGCTTCCTGGCTTCAGATTAGCTCAGCTCCAGCCATTGAGGCCGCTTGGGGAATGAACCATCAGATGAAAGATCTTCCTCTCAGTATCTCTTCCTCTCTGTATTTCTGCCTTTCCAGTAAAAATAAATAAATCTTAAAAAAATGTTTAAAACTGCCTTTGTTATGCAGCCGTTTGGTGGTTAAACCAAGCAGCGCTCTGCCATCCATACAGGCAGGTGCATGACCAGGAGGATTGTGCAGTGTTTTCAGCAATGGCCCTGCTGTCTGGACAACATATTACTGAAACTTGTTTGCTTCTGCAGCTCATACTGAGTTAAAACACAACCACATGAAGTAAAAATGAAACAGAAACATGGGATGATTGGACAAAGACCGACACTCTGTACAGGTTTTTTTGAAAAAAAAAAAAAACAAACCCAAAAAACTACTTTGAATTCAAGTATTTACTGGGTTGGGCAGAGGGTCCAGGCTTTCCAGGAGAGCCGGATACAATACAGAGAACAGCCGTCGGAGAGTGGCAGAGCCAGGAAATGAAGGACCACTTTGCCAAAGGAAGCCACAGGAACCTTGGTGGGCCAGAAGGTATTCATGAGAACGGCGTCTTGGCAAGGTGAGGTGGGCCGGCTATCTGGGTCATGAAGAGTCTTCTGCACCTGTTGTGTCTTTAATCACATTAAACCACTCTGCAGTTCTGACATGGGTGAGTCACGACAAGTTCAAAGGGCCATTTTGCTTTCATATAATAATAAGTTCACATGTAGTACTTCGTGAAGTGAAGGACAAGTGGGAGAAATGCTTTTTCCTTAAGATGCTAAAAACAGCACTTGAAAGTGAAAGACAGAAATTTCAGGAGCCAGGCAGCACAGGGTACAAATCCTCCAAGTTGCTATAGTGAAACCGCAATGAATAAGATCTGTGCTAAGGGCCGTCTCAGAAATTCCAAATGCTATATTCTCATTTGGACAGAGTCTTAGAGTATGGGGTAACTTTGACTCCAAGTTTTACAAGTGTAATTGACCTTGGTACCTCTTCCCTGCCTCTCCCCAGTGAACTGGGATTCTTTGATGTTTTGGATGGAAGCAGCAGAAATCAACTCTAACTAAAAAAAAAAAAAAAAAGAGTAAACTAAAATGTTCTGTAAGGGTTCTGGGAGCCTGCAGGTTTGACAGGAAGCTGGAAACTTTCTCCTCAGGTGGTTGACCTGATGGCTGACATGCCTTACCACAGCTGGGACTACAAGGACTGGAGGTGGGGGGCTTAGATATCAGTCAGGGAGGGTCTGTGACTTCACAGCTGAGGAAGTTAAAACAAGCAGAGGGGTCATAGCTTGATCTAAGTTACCCAGCAGCGAGTCATGGCATCCTGCAGTAGCTGTTAGTGCCTCTCTCATTCTCACCTTTTCTTTAATGAGTAGGGAGTGTTCCTTAGGAGCACAACACTCCCATCACACATGAAGGAGTCAACATCCTGAGTAGTTGCTTGGCAACCACAAGCTTTTTCACAGAGATGCTTAACTTCTGCCTCAACCTTACTCAGTAGGAGACCTTACACTTACATAGTGTGTGTGTGTAAAGATTATTTAGCAATTATTTCCAAAACTGGCAATGATTCTGGCATGTTTCAACATATTGCCACAAAAGAAAATTTGTGGGTCTTTTGAAAGTTTGTAGTTTTTCACACTCATGATTCATAGAGAGTTAGACACAATCCTTATGTTGTTCCTCCTTTTCTTCTTTCCCATTATCTCACATCTGGAGAAAAATAAATCATCTTTGAGGCTCACTTTCTCTATAAAACATTATCTATTGCCTCATTACCATCCTAGCCTAGAACACAACATTCTTAGTTAAATTAGAAATAATGTTTCAGTATAAGTATGTCTCAAATACTACACAAGATACATTTTTCCGGAAGGTATTTTTTATGTATCTGAAGCTTAATCCAGGGATCCTGTATATGCGTTTGGTAAATTTGCCATGCTAATCCCACCCTAAGGATGAGAGATAGTTTGGTCTTTTGTCCCCTTCCCCAGTGCCACAGGAACACTTCTCAGCACTGTGCCCTGCTCGCCACCAGCACTGCACTGCCTTTGTTGTTCCTGCTCTCTCCCAAGGAGGCCTGTCCTTGTGCCAACATCACCCGAACCCTACCCTCAAGTCACCCTTGCCTTTTCCATTAGTCTGTAAATGTAACAACAGGTGCAGCCGTGTGTTTATAACCTAGCAGCTGGACAGAGCTGATACTTAACAAACATTGAATTTTTTTTAAAGAAGAAACAAACAAACAAACAAACACATTCAAACACAAACTAATGCGTAGAAGTAACCAATGAATGTTTTGGTGGAATCTGACAATCGTTAATTTGGGGTTTAAAATCCCAGGCTCACCACTTAATATATCTTTATTCCTTGGACAACTCAAGCTTCAGTTGACTTCATTGCAAACGGGAATAACGTGTTTTTCTGGGCCTGTGGGACTGAGAAGGATCATGGTCCTGGTGCCCTTGGCAGCGCCTGGTGGCCTGCGAGGGCTCACCTGCAGTTAGCGCACTCACCACACAGTGGGCGGGGAGCAGGAGGCTCCGTGCAGAGCAGTCTTCTACAAAAACACAACCTACTTTATAAAGCACTTGGGTTTCCCCTTCACCCATTTTAGGACAAACTTTTCGTGGATTATGCCCTTTTCTTCCTCCTTTCTTTCTTTCCCTCTTTTATCTCCTTTTACTCACACTTTCATTTCTTCTTACATTCTTCCCTTTTGCAAGCAGTGACGGGAATTGAGCCTCCCTTTTGGTGCCAAACAGAATTTATTTCTTCTTTTTCCCTCTTGTGTGAGAAAGGGAAGTCGAGAGGGCCGGGGGTCTGTCTTACTCATCTGAAGGGAGGCCCTTTGTTAGGATGTGAATAGTTTTCCTGCCTTCTGAAGCATTTAGGACAGAATGTCAAGTTCTCATTAGTGACTCAGAAGTATCATTATGAACTGTGATCTTGGAAAAATGTGGGGCTCTGAGATTTTGACTTAAAAAATTATAACTGGAAGGCAGGAAAACTTCACTGAGTAGGTAAGGGACTAACCAGATGCTTTAAGCTCCCTTCACCAAATGGAAGAAGGTTTTGGAGACAAGGAGATCATGCAGCACTCTGGCTGAGAGAGACAGACTTTCAGAACTCAGCCTGACCCAGCGGCATGCCCTGCTTGCAAAAACAAGACTGGTCCGCATGCCGATTTTAACCTTGAACTCCCATCAACATGGAAAGTTAGGTGCAAAGAGAAATGGTTAAAAACTGAGAACTCTTAAGTCAAACTCTTTCAGTCTACATTCTAGCTTTACCTCTCACTAGCTAAAAGATCTCAGGGAAGATGCTTAACTGCACCTGTAAGACTGGAGCACTAACAGTTCATGCGGCATGGAGTTGTTCTGAGGGCTAAACACAGTGATACGTGCAAGCGAGCATGGTGCAGCAAAGTCTAATAAATACTAACTCAGAGCTTGTATCTTACAGATATGGAAAAATTAGACACTAGTGGAGCCAAGATTTGATTCCAATCCCACTTCTTCTTCTTATTTTTTTTTTTTTAATAATTTCACCACTGAGACACTGCCAAAGGAGAAAGGGAAAATGAAATTTGGGGCATAATCCTTGAGATCTTCAAAAATATTTCCTTATTTAGAAGTAATAAAATTTCATGAGTTGATTGGTTATGGTGTAGGTTCTGTTGCTAAAACTCAAACTGTCAGTGACTTAGGTTTACATTCTTATCAAGAACTAGACTGAGCACAAGGAGCACATAACGATGTGGCTACTTCATCAGCAACTCTCTTGCTCACTCCCTCTTGGCCTTTGTTGTTCTATCATCTTCAGTGTGTGACTGGTTATCCTTGTTTCAACCACCATAGCCACATCTCAGCCAGAAGATGAGGTGAGGGAGGACATGACCTAGAAGTTGTTCATACCATTACCATTTCCATTCATATTCATTCAGTATATCTAATCGCAATGGAGGATTACAAATATGGTCTTTATTCTGTGTAGTTGCATGTTCAACTGTCACTGAAAAAAAAAAAAAAAAGGAATGGAGTGGGCGTTAGGTGCAGTGGTGAAGTCACTTTTTGTCACATCTCCATCCTGTATCAGAATCCCTTGGTGTGAATTCTGGCTCTGTCTCCAATCCAGCATTCTGATAATGTGAACTCTGGGAAGAAGCAGAGATGGCTCAAGTCCTTGGGTCCCTGCCACCCAAGTGGGAGAGCTGCATTGAGTTCTTGGCTCCTTGTATGGGCTTGGCTTAGCCCTGACTGTTGTAGGCACTGAAAGTGAAGTAGCAAATGAGAGATCTCTCTGTCTTGCTCTCTCCCTCTAGGCCTTTCAAATATAAATAAATAGATATATTTAAAAAAATAAGTAAGTGGGAGCTTAGGTGAAATAGCTTCTCCAAAATGGTTCATTACTTAAGTCCTATTTCCAAGCTGCATTGATAACCAGTGCTACTGTTATTCAACATATGCTACTACATTGTCAAAATATGCTAAGTTGAATGGGCCTCTTGATATTTCCTTTGCATTTTGTAGACACAAAGCAATCCCATGGGTCCCTGTTTATCGTATTTTCATCATCTTATCTTTCCAGTCTTAGAGGCAGGTTGGTCGGGGGCAATTTTGTTGGCTAACAGTCTAGCTTTCAGAACATTTTCTTCTACACACTTATACATTTGGCATTAGCACTTTTTGAGGTAGAATTGTGTGTAATACAAAAGCAAACTGGATTGAGTGAAGGTGAACTTAGCACAAATTTTGTGATAAATCCACAATGACTAATCAGGGGTGATTCTGACTTATTTCCTGGTTCTCAATAAAGTTACAACAGCTGAGATTGCTAGATAAGAAAATCTTTGTGTTACAAGAACAAGGGTGAGGTACAAGGAGATCAGTGATGGAGAGAATTAAGCAATCAGAAAAATAGTTTTGTACTGGATTTGCCAGAAAGAAACCCCACCTATCAAATACCTAGTACTTAAGGATAAAAAGCAGATAAGTAATATAACAGAAATAAATATGGGAAATTGTAAAAAGCCGAAACTCAATGCAATCTTCTTGAATCTTTAAAAATAATTAAAGCCCCTGAGTGTGGACATCTGGAGTGTCCGTTGCAACCAGGTTTCATTCAAATTTAAAACTTAGTTTGAGGGGTGGGGAAGTCTCCAGTTTGTTAAGTCTGTGGTTAAATGAAAGTTGGGAAATACAGCCTCTGGAGTTAGTATGCAGGTCAGCCTCCTGCAAGCTGAAAAGAGGCCATTAAGATGCTGGTCACCCGGGTCTCCCTGGCAAGGAGTACAGGGGAGCTGAATGCTGGTCTCCACGCAGACCATTCTAATAACTAATCCTTTTTGTAACGGTCGATTTACATGTTAGAAGATCTAAAAGGCAGGAAGCAAAGAAATGGGCTTTGAGTTTTCTTCCTTAGATTTTGTTTCCAATTAATCTTTCTGAGACAAGAATTGCAATCCACCCCAAACTGTTTTGAAGCTTTCAAGAGCAGGTTTTGCTACTTCGGACAAGATGCTAACACATTAAAAATGAAGAAAACAACTTGGCGTTGTGTTGAATATCTTCGTTCCACAAATATGAAAACAACTTCTCAATATCAAAGGACAGTACAAAAATTCTATTTTCCAAGTAGACTTTTGGCAGTTTACTTTGAATAGCAGGACTTGAGAGGACTACCCAAATTTTATGGAGCTGAAACAACTGAGCCCAGAGATGTCCAGGCATTCCCCAAATGTTGCTCAGCAAATCAGGGTAAAAGTTAAACCTTTGTCTATTGACCCCTCACTGCACCCTCTGCCACTTCATCCGAGACACATTTTGTGATGGAGCACATGACTGATTCATTTCTCTGTAATGTGTAAGAAAGCCAGCATTTTCTGGGAGCAGAAAAGTTTTGCATGCGAAGGAAACACTTGCTTCTGAGAAGATGAAGCTATCCCCTGCCCCCAAGGAGAATCTGTAAATGTCTTCCTGAGGACCAGGAGAGGCTGTGTTTGCTGCCCCAAATGCTCTTTCCTACCACTGCCTCTGGATTGGAGGTCTTATCATCGCTATTTCTTGGGGGCAAAAAGATTTAGCAAATGGTGGTTCCTCTAGCACACAATGGCTAAAATGTAAACTCTCTACTATTGCTAGGTCTTAATATTCAGCAGGAGTGGTTATAGCTTTTCTGGAGGATTATGGATATTTCTTAGAATTTATTGAAGCCATGACACTTTTCCCCATGAGCATGCAAAGTTGTAACATCTAGGGATCTTCACACTTTTTGTACCCATCTTTGGATCAGGTTGAAGGGCTCCTGCCTTTAAGTAAATAAGCCTGTCTTGTTTACTGGCCTGTCTTAATCTGTGGAGTGTAATGGGTATGAAACTAATTTTCCATGAGAAAAAAAGAGGCCCAAAGGAGCTTCCCTGCGTGACAAGAAGCTAAGACCGAGAGTCCTGGCTAAGTTGACGGGAAGGCAACCAAAGAGACAAGTGAGACAGAAGGTTCTCAGGGGAGTTTGGAGGGAAGCCAAAGACAAACTTCTCAACTTCATCACCTTGTCTAGAGTTGGCCATCTTTATGATTTCCAGGCTTTCTGAATGTACTTCGTCAACCTCTGAAATTGTTCCAAAGTCACGCACCTTCTTGGCATTCTTCCCTAAGACACAGTCCCTCAAAGGCAGCCCTGTGCTGCTGAGTGAGATGTCTAGATGAGAGCCACGTCCTTGCTGCCTGGCATCTTGCCACTGAGGCTGCTCGTGGGTCTTTTGGACCCCTACAAGGGGTGGGAAGTTCCTTGGAACAGCTGCGGAAAGATGATGTATCCCCACAACCTAGACATGATCTTGGCAAGCAGACTAGGTAGTGATGTACTGATAAACATCAAAAGCAGCAGAGAATTCCAAGCCAGAAAATGAACTGGAGTAACTCCAGTGAGTCAGTTGATTTTATTTCTTAAAAACAGAAGGTGATTTGTACTGCTCAGCAGGATGTGGCTGAGTGTGTGAATGGATCCCTACGAGCAGGGGAAAGAGCTGCTGCAGAGCAGGACCTGAGCCATTGGGACTTGTGTGCTCCCTGGACTCCCTGGCATTTCCAAACAAGTGACCTTGAGATGGTATGTGAGGGATGAGTAGCCACTTGAACTCGTCAACACTGTAGCAAGTCAATAATGGGCTGTGTGATTCAGGGCTCCACAGATGCCATCTTTTTTCCCCCCTTTAATGATCAGTTTCTCAGATGGGAGCTCTTACATGAAGAAAGGGACAGTGGAAGAAAGTTCAGTAAAAAGTAACAGGTTTACAAGGTTGGATAATGCGAAGTTGGGTGGCTGTATCTAGCTAAAAATTCCTAACAGAATTTATGTAAAAGGTTCTATAGTTTGTACTCTACACTGGGTAGCCAGCAATCCCATGTGATTATCTAGTGCATCGAAGGAACTGACTTTTATGTTTCATTTAATTGTAAATTTAAATAGCTCTACCTGGTTAGACACTACTGTACTGCACAGTACAGCTTTGGCTTTAGGGCTGGAATATGTCCAGCCTGGATCACAGTATTAGTTCTCTGCTGGAAATTAGCATTAATCATTGTTCATTTCTCCACTCCCCTTATGCCTGGACCTTACAGGGAGTGCAGTATCCTGATTAGCATGATGGACCTAGGCTCCTGGGGCTTCTAGACTGGTGTCAGACATCCCGCCTCTAGAACATCTGAAAAACTCCCTTACAAGCTCATGGGAAGTGTGGTAGTTCCTATTTTGCTCTCATGATCGGGTTGCTGATCTTCCCTGATGTAGCACTTCCCCATTCCACTTTGGTCTCACTCCCCTGGGGACATTTCGGCTTCAGTTCTCTTTCCTTCTATATGAAGTTTCTGATCTTTCTTTTTTATCAATTACTATTATATTGTTCTACTTTACTCTATTCTTCAGTCTACAAAACGGACATTTTAGGTATTCCCTTTCTCAACAGGAGGCCTTACTTAATCTATAAATCATCATGAAGTTATATGAAAGAAGGAAGAAATGTTAGCAGGGGAAATTATGTTGGACTTGATGAAGGTCAATTTCCTCACTGTTCTAGAATGAAGGGCTTGAGTGAAAACCAATGCTGTTCATTCTTCCTCTTATTTGACAACACTTACATGCCAGGCACTGATGAAGAAGATGAGAATACAGCAAGACAGAGGAGTCTCTGCTCCCCTGCAGTTAATTTCTTGGTATGGATCCTTGACCACAAATGAGAAACTAGCAAAGAGGTAATGCCAGTGGAGACAACTGCTACCAAAAATGGAGTTGGGTAAGAGGATATGTAGTGAGTGGTGCCTTGTTAGAAAATCTTCTCTGAGGGTTGATACTTGACCTGAGAGCCAACTTAGGAACACCTGAGTTGAGACAAAGGACCAGAGGCTTGTGATTACCTGGAGAGTAACCTATATGCAGAGGAAACAGTCAATGTCTGAGGCTGGGGCCCAGTTTGTCTGAGGAACAGCAAGTATGCAACAGAATGAGTTAGGGCAGGTGAGTCAGAGTCAGAGTGTGCAGCATGTTCTAGGTTGCAGGATGGACTTGGATTTTCCCTAGTTTGCCAGTGTGGGACCTTCCTTAATGCCAGCTCTGACTTTCTTGTTCTCTGCTCTCTCAGATGCCTTTAAGCATGTAATGACCAAGGCTGGTTTTGTTGAAAGGGATGAGGAACTTCTCTGTTCCAGGTCATCATGGCCATGTGAGTAGGCAAGATTAGTGCTAACTTTCCATCCCTACAAAATGTGGACATAGACATTTCTATGTAAAACTTTCTCAACTAAAAATACTAGCAAAAAATTGAAATGAAACACACACACACGCACACACACCAGGTGAAAGAAAACGTCTGCATTTAATATCTGCCCAGTCTGCACCGTTTGCATTAGACATTCATTTCCAAAAAGTTTGGATTTCCAGGTAAAGTACCTCAGAGAAAGAAAACTCCAAATGGCATCCAAATAAAATCACCAGGGGATATGAAACAACCACCAGTGTCATTTCCTCTGTAAGCCTGACCAAATAGTAGACAAAATCTACTTTTAGAAAGCAATCCCTCAGTAAATGGTTGAAATAGGTCATTGCTTCTGCTATATCATGGAAGCAAAACATAGATTTTATGAAATATTTTAAAAGACATTGGATAGATAATTAGATATTATGGTTACCATAAAGATCAAACTCTATTTTCAAATTTATTTGGAAGAGGAAGGGGAGGGCATGGTGAAAAAGTCAATACACTCCCATTCTCTTCCAAATGCTTGCACAATTAGTTCTGACTCAGGCCAAAGCCAGGAGTTGGGAACTCTGTCTATTCTTCAATGGGACCCAAATACTTGGGCCATTACCTGCTGTCCGTCATGGTCTTCACTATCAAGAAGCTTGAGTGGGGCCCGGCACGGTGGCGCAAGTGGTTAAGTCCTCGCCTAGCACGCCCGGGATCCCATATGGGCGCCGGTTCTAATCCCGGCAGCCCCGCTTCCCTTCCAGCTCCCTGCCTGTGGCCTGGGAAAGCAGTCGAGGACGGCCCAAAGCTTTGGGACCCTGCACCCGCGTGGGAGACCCGGAAGAGGCTCCTGGCTTCGGATCGGCATAGTATCGGCCCGTTGCGCTCACTTGGGGAGTGAATCATCGGACGGAAGATCTTCCTCTCTGTCTCTCCTCTCTGTATATCCGCCTTTCCAATGAAAAAATAATAAAAATAAATCTTTAAAAAAAAAAAAAAAAAAAGAAGCTTGAGTGGAGAGCATAGCTAGGAGTTGAACCCAGGCACTCTAATACAGAATGCAGGTGTCTCAAGTGGTATCTTAACCTTTGTGCCAAGCATTCACCTCCAGACCCCAAGAGCAACAGCATGTCCTTGCCCATTCTCCTAAAATATACATTCAAGTGTCATTGTTCACTTATTGCCTCCTATACCTCAAAGGCAGTTGTAATTTTATGGGCTAGATTGTAATTTCTCACATACCCTTTACAAAATATGTTGCCTTTCTTTTCAGCTTAGAGTGGTTTTTAATATGCCAACCAATGCTTATAAAATCAAAGTCACTAACGATACATGTGAATTCTATTTCTTGATTTCTCTTCTCTTCCCCACCTGGTCTTTAAGATATTAGGAAAACACTCAATTAATACCTTCAAATTTACTTATGGAGTTAATTTTTGATAATCTAGGATGGGAGGGAGGTTATGGGTTATGCCTTTTACCTTACATCAAACAAAACTAAGAAATTCCTTTGTGATTAACTGTAGTCAAAGCACTTTGGAGGCCTCCCTCTGAGGGCCTTGTGTAAGGCTGAGCCCAACCCCAAAGCAAACTGGAGACATGCCAAAGGGGAATGCTGTTGGAGCAGCCAGTGGAGGGTCCCATCTGTTTCTGTCTTTAAAAAAAAAAAAAGATTTATTTTTATTGGAAAGGCAGGTATGCAGAGAGAAGGAGAGACAGAGAGGAAAGAACAACTTGTGTCCAATTGTTCACTTCCCCAAGTGAGCACAATGACTGGAGCTGAGCCAATCCTAAGCCAGGAGCCAGGAGCTCTTCCGGGTCTCCCATGCGGGTGCAGGGTCACAAGGCTTTGGGCCATCCTCCACTGCTGTCCCAGGCCACAACCAGGGAGCTGGATGGGAAGTGAAGCTGCTGGAATTAGAACTGGTGCCCGTACGGGATCCCAGCGCATCCAAGGTGAGGACTTTAACCACTATGCTATCACACTGGGCCCAGTCCCATCTGTTTCAATCAGAGCAGTTAAGTTGATTTGATCTCTTTCTTCTGGTACTGACAGATCATTGTCTGAGGAAATTTGTTCCAGTTCTGTTCTATGACTTATATCCAAGAAAAGACTGTAGATATGTGGGGCACTGAAAGACTGAAGGACAGCTGTGCTCAGAAATGCAGAGAGTGTGTTCTGTCCACTGAACTCTAGCCCTTGGGAAAGCCAGGCATGAATAAGGCAGAACCTTAGTCTTGAAGCAATTGGGGTACGGTATGGGCTAACAGAGCAGTGATTAGGGATCAGACACCAAGGAGGGTGCCTGGATTCCCACCACAACTCCAGACACCACATAGGTCAGTGGACAGATTCCTCATTCTCTGTCAGTTTCTTCCCCTTCTCCAGGGGTACCGGTTATTAAGCCAGACTCAAAACACACAACAGAACATGATTTCCTGACCCTCTTTGCAGCACTATGTCATCAGCTGGTTGAGTGCTGGTCTATGTTATGCTAACAGGCATGGCATGTGCCCTTTCCTACAATTGTAGCTCTCAGTTTGCTTGGGCTGCTGCAACAAAGTATCACAGAATGAGTAGTATTTAAACAGCAGAAATTTATTTCACTGGGAATTCTAAGATTAGGTGCTGGTAGGACTGGGTGTAGTGAGGGCTCTCTTGCTGGGTTGCAGATGGCTGTCTTTTTAGGCCTTCAGGAGGAGATGAGGCAGAGAAATTTCTTGAATAATTTCTTTCTGTAAGGAGTCTAATCCTATGAGGAGGGCCTCATACTCATCTAAGCTTAATTAGGAGGTCCTATTGCCAAATACGATCACACCAGGGGCCAGGGTCTCAACATATGAATTTGGTAGAGACAAATATTCATTCCATAACAAGGTCCTCCTAATATTTCATCTCCTTTCCCATGGAATAGGGATTATAAAGATGAGCCATCTTGGAACTGGTGAATAAGGGCACCAACCTAGACTGGCACAGCAGCAGGTAGGAGTGTGGGGTCCTGGTTAGTTAGGGGCTGTCATTCCAGCTGCAGCTTCTGTACTACAGACAAATAAACCTCCAGCTAGTGTAATCACAGTTACTTTTGGTCTGCATTACTGCAATCTACTCCTAGCCTTAGTTATAGGTCTTAGAAGTGAGGTACAAGTACCTCCAGGGGATATATGTCCACTGCGGCAGAGGAAAACCTTTAACATTTTAAGGGAGTCTCTTTCCAGAGAGTCCAAAGCTTCCCCAAGAATGTTGATGACAGGAGTGGGTATTTGGCATAGCCATGAGACGCTGCTTGAGATGCCTATCACACTTTACTGGGATGACTAGTTCCAGTCCAGACTTCACTTCCAAGTCCAGCTGCCTGCTACTGTGCACCCTGGGAGGCATCAGGTGATAGCTCAAGTGCTTGGGTGATTGCCACACACATGTGATACTAAGCTGGAGTTTTGGATGCCTGACATTGGCCTGACCCAGTCCTGGATACTGAAGGTACGTGGGCAATGAGCCAGCAGATGGAAGATCTCTCTATAATGATACTGATGATTTTATCTACTCATAATTAAAAATTAAGTGTGTTCTAGGCACTTAAAATAATCTTTTAAATATATCTGAAGTCATATGTATTCTTTCCTAGGGTGAATCTGTCTTAGGACATGCTTACAGTTGAAATTGCTTCCCTTTCTCACTCCACAAATATCCCTCTCCTTGCTCAAAACAAGGCATAAATCTCACTGATTTCAAACTTTTTAATGAGGCCTTTCTTTTGAGTAGTCTTTCTCAAACTCTTTTCATTATTATTTCCTAATAAGCCCTTTAGACATTTTTTCCAATCACTCCATTATAAAATTTTAATACTGTTCATATACTTACTATACATATGTTTTCATGTGGTATGTGCATATTTGTGTTTTATACCTAAAAAGAATAGGATTTTCTTTTGTCTCTCAAAAATCAGCTTTTGAGAAGGCATATCCTAGAATTAAAAACCTATGGAATCTAATAAACGATTTGCTATACTGATGTTACTATGGAAAATCAAATGACTGTATGACTTCACAACAAACCTCTTTCAACTCTCAAGATTTCTGACTTTTTTTTCACTAAAGTTCAAAGGATATAATTAAACTGTCCATTGATAAACCATTAAAATTACTTCAAAGATTTCAAAGAATTGAACATTACTGGTGTAACGAAACTCTTACATTTCTGCAAAATTATTTGTATGAATGGTTTTTCAGGACTTGCATATGTAAAAGTAGAAAATATTAATGTAAGTTAATGGAGAAGTCTTATTCAGTAATATTAACTATTGCTCATCCTATCCATCTGGAAATGTATTTATAATGATACATTTTACCTACTGTTCCAAATGTTCCCCACCAATTCTGACTTTAAAAAAAAAAGAGCAAACAAACAGCAAACCAATGGAAGAGCTGTGCATAGGCAATGACGGTGGAATACCACAAGCTAAGAATTATAACTGACTGAGCAATCTGCACTTGAAAAAAGGAGGAAAAAGACATTGGTCAATTTAGGCAAGTGAGTCCTTTTCCTCCTGCTGGGAGGGCAGACGGAGGAGAGTAAGGGGTTGAATTCAGCAGACTCATAAACCTGCAGCTGCGGACAGGCTACCTGGAGCTCCTCAGCGTGCAAGTTGAGCCTGGGTGTTTTCCAATCTGTTTGGTAATGAGGAGTTATCTCCCTTATGTAATGAAGGCCTTATGCTATTTGATTTACAGCTTCCCTCAAGATGAGAGATTTGTTCAGTAATCCCCTGGATTGTGGCTAAGCCCCCAAGGGCACATTAATCTACTTCAAGGTACCCAGGATCCCAGCTCAAACATCTCCTGCTCCCTCTTGGGTATGCAACTGTGATTTCTTTCATTTGCTTAATACATTTCTTCAACTCTGGAGCATTCCAGGAGAACTCTTTGGAGTGATTCCCCTATGAGTGAGGTAAAAAAAGGGGGGGGGGTATGAGGATTTTGCAGGCTTTATTCCATGGTAGAGAATGAGAAGTGTGTCATCATCTTATAGTTGGAGAAAGGACAGGAAATACGCCTGCTCAGCCTTGGCCACACATAATCAACCTGTGAAGAGCTGCAACAGAACAGAAACTACCCAAACACAGGAAACATGTTCCATCGTCCTGTATCCTAATGGCTAA
This sequence comes from Ochotona curzoniae, assembly GCF_017591425.1. Classification (NCBI taxonomy): domain Eukaryota; kingdom Metazoa; phylum Chordata; class Mammalia; order Lagomorpha; family Ochotonidae; genus Ochotona; species Ochotona curzoniae. Next base: position 16,355,491 of record NW_024465582.1, on the reverse strand, counting down.
CCAGGCACTGAGAATATTGTTAAGTGTTCAACTTGCACTTGTCAATCAAGTAAACAGATAAATGAATGCTCAACTGCATTTTGGATTCAGACTGAAAAGGACTGACAAATGGGCAATAAATCATAATGTCTTCTCCTTAAATCAAAAAAATGATTTGATTAGCAAACAGGAAAAAAAAATAGAACACTAGCAGATATCTATTTCTACCAACATATTTGGGTGGGTTACAGCAATGTTTAGGTAAACATAATAAATAGGAGAAATGCTAAGTAAGTGAGATGCAAAAAGTAAGTAGAAACAAATTGTTCACTTGTGCTAGAAACCAAAATGTATTACAAATATTCAAGACTGGGGGACTCATAAAACCTTGTTGGATTACTCTCTGGTGTTTCCAGTTTAGAAGTGATAATTCTCAGGCCCAGCTCTGTTAACCACAAGGGTTTTAATTTCATCACCAGAAGCATTATGAAATTCTTCCTTAACTTCTCAAAACAAACTGTTTTAACTCACTGTGTTATTCTAAAATCAAGGCAGTAATGGAGTAGGAATGTTTTGAAATCAAAGAAGCAATGGCAATGCCACCCAAAAAAGTTCACCATGTTTCCTATCTAGACAGACAAATGCTTCTGGAACACTCTCCAAACCTAGAGATGTACTGCAGAAAAGTAAAGAAGAAAATCCCCAAGATTTTTTTGTCCCTCTCTTGCAGGGCTGCTATTTGGAGTTGAGTATTCTTTACCAAAGCACAGAAGTGGTGAATCTTTCTTGATTAGGAAAGTCAAGTTTGCTTGGATGGGCATAAAGCAAACAGTTTTGCTTTATTAAATTATTTTAAATAATTGGAAGCATCACTCTAATGGTCAGTGTTGCAAGGCATCATACAGTGAACTCAAGGAGAATCGGTCATTGAAAGCAAACCTGGCCTAAGGAACTGATCAAGAGAGACAATTACAGTCTCTCTAAACTGAGAAATCAGAGCTCCAAGGTTTTTTGTCCACTTCCCTTTTCCATTCTCTCAAGGGAATCCGTCTCCCTATGTTCTATCCTCCTGAGTCCTTACCTCAGGTGCCTTCACAGCTGCCCTTGATTCCAACTGTACCCTGTTCCTTTCTAGACCTAGATCTCCTAACAGATCCCCCATCTGTGCTTATCATTATGATTGTGTTGGTCTAGTGCAAACTTTGATCCAAGCCACAAGACTGGGATGATATCCAAGTCTGACTTAGGTACAGTGCTGGAAATCATCTACTTTTTGTCAGTATAGAACATTTGCAGACATTTGTTCAATGCCATGACCCCAAGTATTAGGCAAGAAGAGAGCTGCTTTGTGATTTTTCCTCTGTTGGAAGTGCATTTTATCTTACTGGGCACCTTATTTCATTCTCCCTGATCCTCCAGGTTAAATCCAAGAAGGCCTTCAGTAAGTGTCTTCTAGGTATCCAAGAATAAAGCAGGCCAAGAACCATTTTTATTCATATCTCTATTTCCTAGTGTTTCTAACCCTAACTCTCAAGCTCAAAAACAAAAACAAAAGAACCTATCCATTGTTACTTATTGAAGGATTTGCCATGAGTAAACCTGAATCCCACCTCCAGAAATGCAATAGGTCTGCAGTGAGGTATAAACAAAATCAGAACTTTAACATGTAGTTCAGGTCACTTAGACAGGTGGACAAGTACTGCATTTTTGAGGAAAGAGAAGCCCAGAATCCTAGCAGCTGAAAATAGTTCCAGCAGGGAGAAGAGCTCAGGGAACTTGGTAATATATAGCCCTATGACACTGGATGAAAGAAAAAGCTTCAGAATGTAGAAATGTCTAAGGTCTGTTAATTCTCTTTTAGACTGCTGTTTACTACTCTCTTATGCAGCATAGAAGTGGAGGAGAGTAAACATGGTAGCAAACAGCCAAAAGCATCCCAGTTTCCCATACTGTGTCCTGCTCGTGGCCTGGGAAAGCAGTGGAGGATGTCCCAAAGCCTTGGGATCCTGCACTCATGTGAGAGACACAGAAGAAGCTCCTGGCTTTGGATTGACTCAGCTCCAGCCATTGCGGCCACTTGGGGAGTGAACCAGCAGATGCAAGAGATCTTCCTGTCTCTCCTTCTCTCTATAAATCTGCCTTTCCAATAAAAACAAATAAATCTTTTAAAATATAGTTATTTTGCTGCAAATAAATTTGAAATGCATGCATAATATTTTCATAATATGCATTTCCATGAACTTGAAGATGCTTTAAATCCATAGGTTTCAAATCTTTTCACTCCACAATAAACTTTACTTAATTCCATTTTCATAATGTTCATCAAACAATCAGTGTACTGTGCTTAAAAGTCCCATGAGAAATGGGGCTGGGGGTGGAACTGACCAGCTATCTGCATCCACTGGTATGTGCAATGGCTGGTACAAGTGACAGACTGAACTTGACCTTGCACTGCCTGATGTATACAGTGTCAGGTGTGAGTTCATCCCAGGTGAGGTTTCTTGGGGGACTCCCCAACTAGATTGTTGGACTCAAATTCTGGTCACAGGGACAATGACAAGATTTGAGCTTGGACTGCATATGTTGGAACAGAGCCTCCATAGTTGCCGATGCCTGTGCAGTGGACAGCATTCCCAGATGCACATGGGGGGCATGCCAACCAGCTCCTCTAGGCAAGCAGAGGATGTTGAGTGCTTCATCAGAGTATGAAAAGCAGAACAAATTGGACCACTCTCCTGGCCAAGCTTGGCAACATGTTCCTGGGCCTGTGGTTACAGGACAGTGAACTTGGCCAGCCAATAGACCTTGGAAATATTTTCTCAACCCTGGTGCAATGAAGCCAATGACATCTCAGAACCACCAAAACTGCTGAAATAACACCCTCAGAACACTTTCCCCCACTTTGGGGTCTCTAGGGCATCATCAAATGGCTCTCCTCCCATCCTGGGTGCTGTACTGATTTGACAGCCAGAAGTGGGCACTTCCCTTCCCCACCTGTGGATACAGGAGAAGAAAAACATGGAACCATTTGTCCCACCCACCCTCCTCCATGCCTCTACCCTGATTAGAAACCCACAAGGGCATGCATCCCTCTCAACTATGTAAGTACTGTCAAAAACAAAAATAAAAAAGACAAAGGTTTTAAAAGTCTCTTGAAGTAACTCTTTACATGTTATTACAAACCTCACAGTGTTATATGAATGTTTCCATTTGTTTTTTATAATGCTGAACATTTTTAAGACTTATTTATTTAAAAATCAGAGTTATACATTGAAAGGGAGAGACAGAGAGGGAGGTCTTCTATTCAGTGGTTCAGTCCCCAGATGGTTGTGACTGCCAGGGCTGGACCAGGCTGAAAGTAGGAGCCAGGAACTTCCTCCAGGTTTCTCACATAGGGCCATAGGTCCAAGAACTTGGAACATCTTTCTGTGCCTTACCAGGCACATTGGCGGGTAACTGGATCAGAAATGGAGCAGTTAGGTCTTGAACTAGTTAGTGGCTACATGGAACGTAGGCATTAAAAGTGGCAGTTTTACTCACCCTACCACAATGTTTGTCCCAGATTTTAATTATTTGTTACTATTTTTAATCAGTTTAATCTTTTTGAACATGTAAAATATTATTATTGTGCTGTTTCTCTTTCCATAATGAGTGCCATCATCCCCTGTCTAAATGGGCCATCTCACAGTAAAGTTACTATTCAGAAAAAAAAAAACAACAGTAATGCAGTAATAAGTGAGCTGCATATCTCTACAAACTCACTTTCAGAAGATTAACACTGGAGGTTTCCTTTAAATGAAAGCTAAACATTCCAATCAGTTGGCTATCCAAGCCTAGCAGTAATAGCAAGGTTGGGGTTGAACTCGTTCTGGAACTGCAAAGAATGTTTCAAGGCAGTCATTTTTGTGGTGTGTAGAATAGCATATGTTCTCTAACTCAGGAAACCTAAGTGCAGAATTAATGAGAGGTTTCATGGTTTGCTAAAAGAACATCTTTCCAGGAATTTATTACTCTCATTTTGGCATGTGATCTTGCAGCAATTCAAATTAGTTGGTGGTCAGTTCAGAAAGTTCATAATGTCTTTTAAAAAACTCTGCCTGAACTTTGTGCACTTTTGTGTTATATGTCAATAAAAAGTTTGGAAAGAAAGAAGAGAAAGAAAAACATTTAACTCTGCTTTAAGTTTCACTTGTTATAGGGTAACCCCAACATACCCTTCATGCTTTACCTGCAGTATCTCCTGAACATGTAAGATTTGTCTTTTTTTAAAAAGATTCATTTATTTACTTATTAGAAAGTCAAATTTATGGAGAGAATGTGAGACAGAGAGAAAGATCTTTCATCCATTGGTTCATCCCCAAGTGGCTTCAATGGCTGCAGCCGAGTCAACCAGAAGCCAGGAGCCAGGAGCTTCCTCTGAGTCTCCCACGTGGGTACAGGGTCCCAAGGCTTTGGGCCATCCTCGGCTGCCTTCCAGGGCCACAATCAGGGCAGTGGAGCAGCCAGGACATTAGCCAGCAGCCATGTAAGGCGAGGACATTAACCACTAGGTTACCCTGTCAGGCCCAGAAGATTTGCTTTTATCTCTGGAACTGGGAATCTGGGGGGCAGTGGTGGTAATAATGAAAACACATCTAGCTGTGGAGGTGGAGTCTCTGACTCCAGAATTCATCCTTTCTGTTGTTGGCGGAGACCCCATACCATTTTAAGGTGCGGCTTTCTCAGCCACAAGGTAGGCAAAGTATGTTTTGTGACAAAATGTGTTGTCAGGAAGATAGCATAAGAAAATGGATCTGAAACATGCTTTGTTAACTGCATGAAATGTGAAGACCTGACAGGGTTTGATGTATTACTGTGATTTGGCTCTCTGAGTTCTATCCAGGGCTGCCAGCATGCCTTTACCCCAGCTGTCAGAGCCCCAGGATCACGTCTCCCCTTGGCTGCCCTCTGCCTCTCAGCTCCCTTTTGCCTTTCTGCTTTCAACTCCTGCTATTCTGCTACTCTTGTTCTCCCAGACACTGGAGTTCCTGCCAGTCTTCAACCTCCTCAAAGCTTTTGCTGTTTGCTCTGCTGGGAAGGTTTCCCCTCTAGACATCCTGGTAGCTGACTTTTCCACTTTCTTCCAGTCTTTTCTTTTCAATGAAGTCCTCTTGGCCATTATGTTAGTTAAACCCCTGGCACTCCAAAACCCTCCCTTACTACGCATATCCGCACAGAACTTGCACACATATGCATTATTTATTTCAGTTATTATTTCCCTTTTCCTACTAAATTATAAGTGCTAGCAGAGCAGAAATTTTGTCTGTACCTAGAAATTCCCAGTACTTAGAACAAGGTCTGATACATCATCGGTGCTGAATAAATATTTGGGGGATGAATAAATAACAGTCTCCAAATCTCACAACGAAATGGAGAAAGAATGGGAACTTGTATTTTTGGACACTTCCCAATACATAACTATACAAAACTGAGCTCTATCAGAAAATCCAGTGTATTCCTTCCTTTCCCCCAGGATCCTGATCACCTGAAAGATATGTGTATAATTTCTTTGCCTCTTTAAATAATCCAGGAATCCTATTTCCACCTTGATGAAAAAACAAAACCAGTGAATTCAAGAATGATGCTATTCTCTAGAGAAATAGAGAGAAACTAGACACTACCAGGCCAATTTGATCCAGGGCACTCGTCTACTATGTACTATTGTTTCCCCAACTTGGCCCGCAGAATTTTCCTTAGCACCATGTAATTTGAAGTACCATCTTTTTGGTTTTAGAAGGTAAAATCATGTATTACTCAATGGCATTTCTCAAACTGTGGGTCAGGGAACGATAACTCCAGAAAATGCTAATGTGTGCTCAAAAAAAAAAAAAAGACTAAGGGCTTTGTGGTTCTGAATCATAGTATATATTAGCATACTAGAGACAATGACAAGCCACATAGCTTGCACAGGAATAGGAGATGGGTGAATTTTATTCATTGGCTCTACTTACTGAAATAAGGAAAGATTTTTCTTATTCTTTTATCTATTAATACTCCTGCCCAAATCCCAGAGAAGAAACTATGAATAACTTCCAATATTAATGAAATTTTACTTAAATTTTTGTTGAAAGAGCCAATACTGAGGGTCCAGCATGATGACTCAGTGCTAAATCCTTGCTTTGCAAGCCTGGCTACTGGCTTCAGATCAGCTCAGCTCCAGCCATTGCGGCCACTTGGGGAGTGAACCAGCAAATGGAAGATCTTTCTATCTCTCCTTCTCTCTGTAAATCTGCCTTGCCAATAAAAATAAATAGTTCTTTAAAAAATAATAAAAGACTCAGTGATGAAACAAAATGTAGGTAGGAGGTTCATGACACCATGCTATATGCTATATTATTTGTAAGACTAGTGTCAATTTTGAATTCTGCTATGATGTTTATTTTATCTGAAATAACACTCTGCTGTTTAAAGATATGACCTATTTGTGGCCATGAGCTGTAACTTTCAGACTTTGCTTCCTGCAGATCTCCTGACTGTGTGCATATTATTGTGCTACTGAACCTTGTTTAGTTCCCTGCAGGCTCACCTGAGGAAGAAACAGCGGTTACAGAGTATCCTTGATGTTAAGTGCATGTTCTCAAAGATACTCAAATATCTTTTAGAGGTTTTATTGATGAAGTGTTTATGAAATATTGCTCCCTGCTTCATGCTGGAAACTCCTTTAGGCAGCATGAAGGTACCAGAGAGAATGAGACAGAGTAAGTTCTTGGAGCTTTCATTCTAGCAGAGTTAGGCAGAAGTGACAAGCGATTAGACCAAATAATCAAGTGTTGAGAAGGCGGTTTTGTGACAGCCCAGACAATAAAGGATGACCACAATAATGCTAAATCTCCTGAAACATTTCTGGGACATGTCCATAACTTTGGGTTCTCAGAAAGTCCCAGGAGTGTGAGTACTTATTGCAAGAAACTATCTCATTCCAGAAGAGGAGCCTGCTTTTCTTTCACGGCTCAGGCAGTAAGCTGATTGCCTCCAATTGGTTTCTGTAAGTGGAATTGGAAGGGCCAGTTTGCCTGGTTTAGTTGTTCACTACTAGACAGGATGTAGCTCTTCCTGATTGGGTGGTTTAGAGTGTACGATGCCTAAACTAATTGGGTGTCTGTTTCGCGCCACTACAGTAGGCTAGATAATTTGTATTGTGCACTGATGTAAGCTGGTTGACTGACTTGTATCATGTGCCAGTGCTCCCTCAGTTGACTGTATAATCATTGCTTTAAAAACCTCTGAACACGGCTGACTGGGGCTGCTCCCCTCTTCCATTTGCAGTGGTATGGGACAGTCCACTGGTCAGCACCGGCTGGTGAATAAAGACTCCTGAGTTTCAAAGAGTCTATCTCTGACTCATTTCTGGAAGAGGTTTGGTCAACTTGCAACAGTTTTAAAAGGGAGGAGCTGAGGCAGAGAAGCAGGTGTGTTTGAGTTTGCTTCCCACGTAAGCTGGAGTGCTGGGAAGGAAGGTTTCATTTAATTTTAATTGTATTTTCATCTTCTGGTTCACTCCCTACATGACAGCAAAGGTCAGGGATGGGCCAGGTGTAGGCCAGAAGTAGAAACTCCATCCAGATCCCTCATGTGGGTGCAGGCATCCAAGCACTTGGGAAATATTCTGCTGCCTCCCCAGACACCAAAGCGAGGATCTGGATCAGAAGTGGAGCATCTAGTACTTGAACCTGCACTCATATGGGATGTCGTCATGCAGACAACAGCCTAATCCAAAGTGCTACCATGCTGTATTGTTTTCTTTTTTTAATATTTTAAAGAATTATTTATTTTTATTAGAAAGTTAGATCCACAGAGAGGAGGAGAGTCAAAGATCCTCCATCTGCTGGTTCACTCCCCAAGTTGCCGCAATGGCAGGGGCTGAGCTGATATGAAGCAAGGAGCCAGGAGCTTCTTTTGTGTCTCCCATGCGTGTGCAGGATCCCAAGGCCTTGGTCATCCTTGACTGCTTTCCCAGGCCACAAGCAGGGAGTTGGATGGGATGTGCAGCAGCTGGGATATGAACTGGTACCCACATCAGTGTGGAGTGTGGAAGGTGAGGATTTAGCCACTAGGCTATCGCACAGGGTCTTGCTGTATGGTTTTTTTTAAGTGATGGAATATCACTTCTCATTATTCTAGGTCACTTATTAAATTCTGGTTTCAAATAAATGAGTCTATATTTTGCTATCACTTGAATTCATAATCATTGACCATTCTCTTGTAACTCTACAACTTTCCACCAGTCTGAATAGTTATAATAATATGTATCACATTGCATAATTCCTCAGGTTTTTTTTTGCATCTTCTTTTATTGTCCCCATCTGGCAAAACTCTACTTCTGACAACAGGCAAAATTCAACTTGTTCAATGCCTGTACCCACCCAGGGGTACGTGGCTGTCATATTGACTACTCTCATATTACACTCACAATCACTTATATCTTAAATTACCCAGTAACGATACTTGTTGATCAGGCTACATTTCCCTAGTCCACTAACATTCCTATGCTTCTAACTCTTAAACCTTTTCATCTTCACTCAAATCTCTATTACCTCTTGCAACACTCTCACTGCTAGCTGACAGCCTTGCTTCTTTCTTCTCCCAAACAATAAAAACAATCAGATGGAACCAAGACTGGCTCCCACTTCTGCAGAGCTTCATATAAGTCCACTGCGGTTTCCATTGCTGCATAATAAATCAGCCCAACACTCTGCAGCTTGAAACGACTCAGTTATCTCATAGTTTCTACGCATCACAGATTGAGTTCCGTAGGCCTGGATTCTTCGAGCCTCATGATTTTTTTCTTCTGTACCTGAGTGGCACAGCTGTGTCCCAGACAAAAACATTAACTAATGACATGCTGGATGGGAAAAACCATACAGGTTTTCATCTTTGTATTGAATATGCACTGGACAAAATAAACATTTAATTATTAGCAAATTATAAAATTCTCTGAAGCTTTTTAAAACTTTTCTTATATTATTATAAAAAACAATGTATTTGGAAGAAAGAAGGTGGGGATCTTGCCTCAGCTGAAACAACTTTCAGATAGATCAATGATTTATTTGTAAAGAAGAAAAGTATAAAGTACCAGAAAAAATATAAAATAATTTTTTATCATCTTCCTTTGGGAAAGATAGTCAGATGTAGGAAACAAAACCTCTAAGTTACATAAAAGACTGGTGAATGTGATTACATAATAGGGAAAATATCTACAAGGTGAAGAAAATAATAAAATTATAAATTAGGACAATATTTTTAACTACTGTAATGGAAAAAATGTTATAATTTTAAAGGTCTGACAAATCTGTACATAAAAGGTAAATAGCCTAATGCTAATATGAAAGCATGAAAAAAATACAATTGAGAAGATGTTCAATTTCATTTATAAGTAGAGAAATGCAAATTATCGCTGCAACAAATACACTTACTTTGAGTTCAGCACAATTTGCTCAAGGATAGCTGACAAGCAGCAGGACTGTAAGAATTGACAGAAGTGCAAGGATATGTACTGCAGAACCTGGCACAAAATGAGCATTGAGGAAGGGTTGACTAAATAGGTGCTGTTTACAACAGCAAGACTTGGAAGCAATCTACATGTTCCCCAATAGAAGACTAAGTCAAAGTGACACATTTGAAAGAAATAGGCACTTAGGGTACCAACAAAGATGTCGCTGGATTCCAAGTTTAATAATTGAGAAAAACAAGATGCAAAAAAAAAAAAAAAAACCCATGGATAACATGCACATCTACTGCACAAAAGGCAATATAGTTAAAAATGTATAGCCTGTCTCTGGAAGTATTCACAAGAAATTAGTGAGAAGGCTGCCTTTGAGGAGAGGAACTAGATGTCTGGGTTATGGTAGAAGAATATAAAATACTTTTAATTGTATACCCATCCTCTCTTGCCCTTCCACATTGTTTCTTTCATGTGTGCTATCCAGTACCTCTTTAAATGAACGAAAATAGTTACGCTTTTAAAATAAATTTAAATCATCCATAAGAAACAAAGAATAGGAAAATGCAGTATTAGAGAATGAGCTGTTAGTCATTACATGTATTTAGTAGGCCTGAGGGTGGGGGTGGGGAGTGGTATTAAGCACAAAGTAAATGCAGGGATGTGAGTACAGGGTGGGAGCCAGCTCGCCTGACTTCATCTTTCGCTGTTGACAAGGTTGGGGCCTGAGGCAAGTGACTTATGCCAGTTAGATCTGAATAATAGCACTTAATACTCAAGCTCACTAGTGTATTGTGAAAAATGAATTATTTGATGTTAGCAAATGCTTTGAGGGTATAAAGTTTGTGCCAGGTGGAGCCTGCTCCAACCTGCGTGCTGTGGGAACTGTGACCATGGAGGCAGGCTTTGAGGACACTTTCAATCCTGTCTGGTTTCACAGATATTTTCAAACAGCTTCCAAATGTTTCTTAAACACTTGTGTTCAAAGAATTGGCTCTTGTTTTCTGATTCTTCTCTTACTTTCCTTCAGAAGAACCCAAGACCTAATAAGCAAATGTTGAATACAAAGATTTTTAGAAAATGGATTCTTTGTAGAGAAAAGAAGCTATGTTTAACACGTAAAATGGCGTATCATTCAATAAAGAAATGAAAGACCCCTCTAGAAGTCACAGTGGCCGAAGAACTCATTGTTGACTTTTGGTCAATACATATTAAATTATATTAAATATAACATTCTCAAAGAGAACTGCAAAGTACAAGAAAGGAGAACTTCAGGAAATGAAAATGTTGGCTGATAATTTCCCAAGGGACACTCAGATTTCTGCATTTCCTGCAAGCAATAAGCTGACAATTCCCTTTCCTGTATTATGTTTTCAGAAATGTTTGTGGATCTGTATCATAAGATGGTAAATAAATAAATAAATAATTGTATCTGAGAAAAAGAAAAATGTAGCATTTAACAGCCTTGGCAGATAAGAGATAGTGTTCTCCAGAACAGATTCCAAATCTGCTTACTACGGTTCCTGAAAGATTCAGAGTCTCTAGATTCAAGTTTCCTCTCATAATGCAATTACAGACATGTACTGTGGTACCTGCTCTGTGGTAACTAGGCTTGGTGAGTGGGTACAATAATGCTAATATTCTGGCAGCTACTGTGGATTATAAACTTTTAAAAAATCCTCTTTAAAAACTATTTAAGGCAGAGAAACACACACACACACACACACACTGAGAAAGAGAGCGACAGAGAGCTTCCATCCACTAGTTCACCCCCAAATTGCTACAATAGTCTGTACCAAGAATTCAATCTAGGTCTCCCATATGGGTGGCAGGACCCAAATTACTTTGGCCATTACCACTGGCGCATCCTCCTGACCATTCCCCCAATAGTCTGTGTTAGCAAAAAGCTGCAGTATTCTGAGTTATTCTGAGGAAGGACATTAATTGCCAAGTCAAACCTCTGCCCATCCTACCTTTCTGACCCAGGAGTCATAGGTCTTCTATTAGCAACCAGCAAACCATGCTGGGCTAATTTCCTAACTTACAAGTGGGGTAAAATCTTAACGTGTTCTACTATCATACTCATGTGAGCTCTACACATACTTTTACATGTAAGAGTAGCTACATTGAATGGGTAAAACAAACGGGTGAAAATAAGTTTAATACATTTTAAGTCATTTAATATGTACAAAATGTTATCTCAACATTTAATCAATATGAAAATTATTAATGAGTTATTTCACATTGTTTAGTCCAAGTCTTCCTAATCCGGGCCTTTTTGTTTTTACACATATAATACATCTCAATTTAGACTAGTTCTTTTCAAGCACTCCATAGCCACATGCAACTATTAGTTTCCACTTTAGATACTGTAGCCCTAGTATGTAAAACATGTCAAAGGAAAATCAAAGTTTGAGTTTAAAACAGATTTGCCATTTTCTTTTAAAAAGATTAAATCCAGACCATCAGTGACATCACTAATTGGGCCAATTGCTCTTGAGACTATGAGCCATGTTTAACATTTTCTAAAATGTAGGTCTGACAGGCTTGTCAGAAAATCCTGCATACATTATTTAATCCTCCTAGGCCCTTTAAGGTACATTTGGGATTGGTTCTTCTGCAGCTGCCAGTAATAAGATAGGAATGTAGGGTAAGAGTCACTAAAGACAAATTTGATACCAATCCACCAAGCCATGCCTTGGCCTTGTGTTTCCAGACATGGAAACTTAAATGTGCCTTAACTTTCCCCTGCATTTTTTTCCTTTGTGAAGTTTATCTACTCAGCAAAAAGAGGGGGCAATCATTTAATCTGTTTGTATTATACTATCATCTGGATAGGAGATGAATTACTCACTCAATTTGGAATCAGAAAAACTGAGTAGCGTTAGCCTCTGCACACTTTGTTTTTTTTTTTTTTAAAGATTTATTTTTATTATTTTTTCATTGGAAAGGCGGATATACAGAGAGGAGAGACAGAGAGGAAGATCTTCCGTCCGATGATTCACTCCCCAAGTGAGCGCAACGGGCCGATACTATGCCGATCCGAAGCCAGGAGCCTCTTCCGGGTCTCCCACGCGGGTGCAGGTTCCCAAAGCTTCGGGCCGTCCTCGACTGCTTTCCCAGGCCACAAGCAGGGAGCTGGAAGGGAAGCGGGGCTGCCGGGATTAGAACCGGCGCCCATATGGGATCCCGGGGGTGCAAGGCGAGGACCTTTAACCACTTGCGCCACCGCGCCGGGCCCATGCACACTTTGTTTTAATTTGTTCATCTGTTCTCTGCCTGGTTCCTGAAGGGCTACATGATCACATGAGGTAGTCACAGCAATGGCATATTGTCAATGGGAGAAAGCATCCGAGATGAGAGGTACAATGATGAGGAACGTAATAGCTTGAATCTGCTTTATTATGATTTTTCCTTTCTTTTTTTTAAAGATTTATTTATTTTTATTGGCAAGGCAGATAGACAGAGAGGAGGAGAGACAGAGAGGAAGATCTGACCGATGGTTCACTCCTCAAGTGACTGCAACAGCTGGAGCTGAGCCAATCTGAAGCCAGGAGCTAGGAGCTCTTCTGGGTCTCCCACACAGGTGCAGGGTCCCAAGGCTTTGGGCTGTCCTCAACTGCTTTCCCAGACCACAAACAGGGAGCTGGATGGGAAGCAGGGCTGCTGGGATTAGAACCGGTACCCATATGGGATCCCGGCGCGTGCAAGGCAAGGACTTTAACCACTTTGCTATCACGCCGAGCCCAATTTTTCCTTTCTTTTTTGCTTTGTTTTTGTTTTAAAGATTTTATTTATTTGAAAGGCAGAGTTACAGAGAGAAAGACAGAGAAACTGTCCATCTGTTAGTTCACTACCCAGGCAGTCAGACCTGAGCCAAACTGAAGCCAAAAGCCAGGAGCTTCTTCTGGTATCCCGCATGGGTGCAAGGGATCAAGGACTTTGGCCATCCTCTGCTGCTTTCCCAGATGCATTAATAGGGAGTTGGATCTGGAAATAGAGCATCCCATATGGGCACTGGTTCAAGTTGGTTAATCCACTTCTAATCTAGCTCCCTATTAATGCACCAGGCCAAGGCACCCACCAGTGAGCACGAGAGTCGGCTCTAGGGGCAGGCCAGGTGGGACCACTGTATTCACTGAGGTCTGGGGAATGGCTTAGTAGAGGCTCTAGGGGTCCCCTGACTGGGCCACTGTACCTGCCAGTGCACATGAGAATCTGAGCTTGGGACAGGACAGGCAGCTGCACCCAGCAGCATACACAAGAGCCAGGTCTGGGGAGCTAGTAGAGATTCAAGGGACTCCCTGACTGGACTGCTGCACCCACCAATGCACATAAGAGCCAGTCTGGGGGTCAGCCTGATAAGGGTTCTTGAGTGCCTTGTCCTGGTCAAGGCACTCATCAGAGCATATGAGAACCTGGCCTGGGGGCATACCAAATAGGGTGGCTGGTTCAGGAGTGGGTCCCCTGAATTGTATGAGTGCCACAGATCAGCGGAATCCACAATCTCAGGGAACACCCATAGACACATGGTCTGACCTTGGAGCATATGTTGCAAGACCAGGCCACCTCCACTGCTGACTCCCATGCAAGGATGAAGAACATACTCAGATGCACATGAAAGGCAAAACAGCCTATGCCACTAACCCAAAAGAAGACCTCAAGTACCTCTTCAAAGGGTGGAAAGATAAGTGAGCAGTACAACACTTCAAGCCAAGTCCAACAGAAAGTCCCTGGACCTGTGGACAGTCTGAGGTAGACATGGACAAACAATAGGCCTTAAGATTTATATAGAGAACAATGGACAGCCCTACAAGGACAGATGGAGTATGTCACCTCTTAAACAATGAAGCCGACAATATCTAAAAGCAATCAAGATGATGCATGGGATGCAGCCAAAGGCACTGTAACAAGGTTGTACAGATGAAGGTCAGAATCGGGACAACTAGGTAGCAAATTTATGGCCACAAGCTGGAAGTCACACCTCCCCAGCTCTATGGCAGTCTTACCCAGGTACCACCCAGGCTAGAAGCCACCCAAGTAACACTGCCAGGACATTCTTCCTCCCAAGAAGGTTCCTTAGGCATCTTCTCTGTCCCCTGGCACATAGCATGACATAGCATGACAACAAGAAGCATTATACTCTCCCCCAATCCTCACGGACACAGGGAAAGCAGATACATTTGTGCCCTGTACGCCCTGATCTTCTCTATCCCAACCTGCGGCTCACAAGGGTCTGCAATCCCCTCGTCTTTGCGGTGAACACTAAAAAGAACTAAAGAAAAAAGCTCTTTGATAATAAACTGTTTACTTACTTATTTGATAGACTTGTTTACTTTCTGTTTGCCCCTACCAAATTGTGAGTTCTACAAGAGGGAGTCCATTCTGATCCCTGTGTAGTTCAATGTCCTGGAACAGTGTCTGGGTACCATGGGTGTCATTTGTTGAAATGATGAATGAATTTCCCACAACTAGGATGGTCCCTATCTCTAAGTTTCTATATCACTGTAGTGATTATTCTCTTGCAACATTTATTTTAGTCCAAATTATATTTTGATACTCACCTTAATTTTTACATAATAGTGTGGTACTTTATAATAGTGTGAGTTAGAACAGTGTGTTGTTTTGTTCTACCTCAAACACCTGACTAGAATTTTGGACTGTACTCCTTATCTTTACTCTACTTATTCCCACGTCATTTCCTCATTGATAAGTTATACCCAATTAATTTTTAAAGACTGACTTTATTTTCAAGATCAAATGAATTTTACTAGTAAGTGATTAGATTTAATTTCTGAAGATAATGCTTCATATTTTTCTAAAAGAAAAAAAAAAAACTCATGCTGTGACTTCCTTCTTCTTCGGTGCTCGATAGCTAAGCAACAGCATCCCAGGCTTGATATGTCATGGATTCAGTGGGACAAAGAGACTCATTAATGGAAGGCTACCTCCTCCTCTGACCCCACTCCAACAGTGCTGTGAAAACAAACTGGCTTTAGGGAAGACATGAAAAACTGCAAAATAACCACTTATGAAAACAAAACTGTAATTTTTTGTCTTAAAAATTACACAGGGAATTTTAAAAATACTTTAGAATTGTTTATCTAACAGACAGAAAGAACAGCTCCTATCCGATGTCTGGCACCAAAACCATGAGCAAAGGCTTTCAGTACAAGGCTTGCACATAGCTGGAAGGGACATAATTATCTGATCTATCACTGTTGCCTCCCCGTGTCTGCATTAGCAGGAAACTGGAGCCAGGGACCAGAGCTGGGTATTGAACCCAGGTGCTTGGATGTGTGATGGCGGGCATCTTAACCAATAGGTTAAGGCCCAGCACTGACACTTCTGTATTTTAACAAAGTACTAAAATTCATCTGCTTTTAACCAGTTTTTTATCCTGGTAACTGATTTCTGTTAAAATCAAGGTCAGGGATGCAGTTGGTTTGTACAAATCTTTTTTCTTTTTAAAGATTTATTATTATTTTTTTTTATTGGAAAGTCAGATTTATAGGGAGAAGAAGAGAAAGATCTTCCAATCACTGGTTCACTCCCCAGGTAGCCACAACAGCTAGAGCTGAGCTGATCAAAAGCCAGGAGCCAGGAGCTTTCTCCAGGTCTCCCAAGCAGGTGCAGGGTCTGAAGGCTTTGGGGCATCCTCTGCTGCTTTCCCAGGTCACAAGCAGGGAGTTGGATGGGAAGTAACGCAGCCACAGCCGGGACACAAACTGGTGCCCAAATGGGTTCCCAGCACGTGCAGGTCTTAAACCACTGGTATACCATGCCAGGCCCGGCTTGTGCAAATCTAAAGAAAGAACTATAGCACTGAGCTGGGGTGAGCTCCACACATAGAGGACAAGAGGCACTGGGTCAGCAGCGGCAGCACTGCAGACAGGAAAGAAGGCTCGCCTTGCTCATCTGACACAGCGCTGGTTAGAATCCCTGAGAGTTGTTTTCATCACTGCCTTGTTGGGGAGGCCCATGGAAGGTGATGAGACACGCTGCCAAATACGGGGACACCATTTGTTCCTTCAGTCTTCAGTCTCTCAACTCTGAAGCCTGTCACTTTTATGTGACATTTCTTTTCCAAGCTCTTGGAATCTCCTTGGGACCCCCAATGATACAGTGAGGTCTGCCTGCTCTGCTGGGCCCCTAAGGGTTCACTGCTCTTTATGACATGCAGGGGCCTACCCTCGGAGCAACATCCATTTCCCAGGCTGCTGGGCAGAATTAATGGCCAAGAGGGCCATGGGCTTCAAAGGCCCGGATGAGCCCCTGCAGCAGGTCAGCCCCTGGAAACATCTATGATGTGAACAGACACCTGGACAAACACAAGGGGTGTGCTACAGTTCTTTATTACTGCAACTCATTTCCCTGAGCATTAGTTGCCACAACTGCCTTCATCACCCATATCATAAAGAGGCTTTTGTGTTGCTGGGGGCCGCGCAAGGGAGTGGAGGTCAGATTAGAAGATTTTTGCAGTTAGTTCTTTCTGCTTCAGACACTCAGCCAGCTGGTCCACATGGTCCATCTGGACCTTGATGTTTCCAGTGAAGATAGGCACCACTGTGGCCCTACTACTCCTTTCCCATGTCACACTAACTCTGTACTGCATGAATGCATGGCTTTCCAACACTTGATCCATTGCCTGCTCCTGTGCAATCATAATAAACATTTGTTGAATGAACAAGTAAGCTATTAATCAAGCTCCTAGATTCATTCTAGAACAAAACTAGGTATTTAGAAGTTGAATCCTTTTTTTTTTTTTTTTTTTTTTTTTTAGTTTGTGTCCCTACTAGAAGCAAGCTCTAAAACACAGATCTGAGAAACATTTATTTGGGAAGTGATCCCAGAAATCTGCAATCAGAGAATAAGGAAGTGGGTTAGGCAAGGAAAAGCAGCTGGCAGAGCATGTCTCATTCAGCAAGTTGCCACTGTGAACTATCAGGGTGAGAAACAGCCACCTCGAGTTGCTTCATCCAAAGGGTGAAAGAGGTAGAGTAGATAGGCTTCTAACCTCCTAATTTGGATGCTCATTGGTGGAAGACAGCTTTGGAGAAGTGTTCATTTTAGTCTGCTCTGTGCCCAGGCAGCATGAGCTTTTGGGATTATAGAGAAACTGCAGACCAAGAGTACCTTGACAGTGGCAAGTCAAACACACTTGCTGTGTGCGCAGTATTGTTCCACTCACTGTTTCATTCCCCTCCAGTTTTTCTATACAATTGACTGTCAGAGAGAGACTGGGCCACATTGGTTCCAAAGACTATGGCCTAGGACAGGTATTCTGCACTGGTCACTGTTCTATTAGTTCTGTGGCTAATGGATACGCATTTCAGACACTAAGCCAGCAGGGCATTCTGGTTGCCTGTGATTCTCTTGTTCTTCGTTTTCACACCTCAGCATCATGCTTTAGTACTCAGACGCGTGAGAGAATAAGGCTTGTGTCTATCATTGGAGGGGGTTGGGAGACTTCTAGGAACAGCAGTGTTTAAGATCAGAAGAATTGAAGATATCAAGGCTACTCTAATGTTCCTTCTCTTAAAACTGAGCACACTGAGCCCCCAAAGCCCTTACCATCAGTTCTTCAAGGGAGTTATTTTTGCAGGTGACAAGTGTGAAGAACACATGGTGAAATGCTTTGCCAAGTTCACACACAAAGTCAGGATAAGGAGAACTCCTAATCCCTGCACCTATGGCCCTCCCATGCTGCAGCTCACACACCTTGTTCTCAGGGGCTCAGAGGAATAACCACTGGAAGGCCTGGGTACAAACACAGGGCAATGCAGGATGGTAGTAAATGATTTAGTGGTGGAAATGGAAGGTAGGTTTAAAAACAGAAGTGTGGCTGTTATTAAACACCTCCTATGTTCTGTGTCTTACAGTCATAGCTCATTACTCTTTACAAAATCACTAGGAAGCCAGTATTACAGTACCAACAAAATCCATATGCCACAATCTTCTTTTAATAAAGGTAATTTCTTTTGATTTTTCTTTGTAACTGATCTCATCTTGTGATGGGGTGTCAGTCTCATGAAGTAGCAGGAAATAAGAGATAAACAGGCAAACCTAAACATGCCCATGAAAGTAGCTATGTTGCCTAGCGATTGACTTATGAGAATAGTAGTTTCACCTTGTTAATAACCTAAGACATGTTGCTTATATAAGCATGAGAATGGTCATTCACCAGCTTCTAGTACACTAAGGTGATCCTGGGCATCTGCTGCCAGGGACAGCTCCACCTCCACGGAAATTCTGGGTCCCTCTCTGGCTACAATACTTGAAGTCTCTTTCAGATATAATGTATTTTTGATATAAGCATCGTGCTAAAGCATTTTAATAAGCACATTTAGCAGGTGAGACCAAGTTAAGAGCTGGTTCTCTCAAAGAAGCAGGATCCAGAGGAAGAGCATGGAGGGTAAGGGGCAGGAAGGGGAGACAGAGGTGCTGTCACAGGGTGTTTGAAAACATGAGGGCCTTCCAAGAAGGCAAGCACGGCCTGAGCTATGAAGGAAACCTGGGAGCTTGGGCAGGAAGGGGTATCATGATTAGGACTAACTTCCTGCAGTAGTGCAACAGTGAGGCCAGCCTGGGTGGAACAAATATTGAGTTTGGTGTTGACCAAAAGGTGGTCTTTTCGTGCTGTCCTCACAGCATCGTAAGCTCAGAGCTCTGTTCCTGGTCCCTGTTCAGACCTCCTGTGTCAGTTGCGACTAGCAGAGTGCATCAGTGTTCTGAGACCAAGGGGTCCATTTCAGGCCTGACGCAGCCCTCTCAGAGCTGTGCTTTCTTTTGATTCTGTTGTTCTTGTTCCATCCGAGTGGGACTTCTGTTCCCACTCTGAAGGCCACTGTTAAGTCCTATTCACTCTCAATGGCTCATTTAGTTCAGTGGGGGTTTGGGTTTTGAGAAAGTTTTCTCTTTTAATTCTTTTTTTTTTTTAAGGGTCATAAAGAGCGTTAAGATGCCATGCGTGAAGAGCTCTGGATAAACGCGACTTGTACTGGATTGTGAAGTCCTGTATTGTTCCGACCTTAATTCTTTGTGTGAGACTAGAATCCACAATTTCCTTTTGTCTGAGGCAGAGACAGAATACCAACTGACTGAAGCCTGCAAGCAGGGAATGCTGCCCCCGCGCCCCCAGCCTTGGGAGCACTCTGGGAAATCAGTCATCTCTGAGAAATTCTCCTTTGGGTCTAGATTGATTTTCCTGACTTTTGCAGGAAGCTAAGACCCTGCTTCTGTGAAGAAGAAACACATTTTTGCCTTTTGACGTAGCATCTGGGGGCAGCTGTGGCTATTGCCTATGGTCACGCACAGTTATTAACCACAAAAAGGCCCTCCCTGTAGCAATCCTGCTCTGAAGTTCTCCAGTCTTAACTGGTGTCCCAGTTGGTGTAGGTGGGGAGTCATTCAGTGCAGACTCCTTTGGGGAGACTGGTTCTGACAGTTCATTTCTCCTCTCTTGATGACAATGTCAACAAATTGCCCATGCTCACATCAGCATGGCTCAGTGTCTCACATGTCTGCCAAGTTTGCCCTTGCCTCCTTGTCTCTACTCCCACACTCTCCTGGAGTCCACACTTTTCCATTTTCCTCTCTGGCTGGGTCCTGCCTCCCTGTTGCCAAGCCCCACTCCTTTATAACATTCACCTTCATCTGAGACTCTCAATCCTCCTGGCCTCTGCTCATAATCACGAAGCCACATTTGAATCTTTCCTTGACTTGAGAGTTTGCAATTCTGTGAAGGATTATAATGTAACACGTGCTTTCTTACTTGCCCACAATGAAGCAAGAGCTTCATGAGTTCCCACTGGAGGGTGTTTTGGTTGGTTGATACTCTGGCTCCACCTGTTCCGGTGTCTGAGACAGTGTCTTACTTGTGGGACTCTGGTTAGTGGCGATGTTCCTGGGATTATTTGAATCCATGCTCCAT
Organism: Ochotona curzoniae; assembly: GCF_017591425.1. NCBI lineage: Eukaryota > Metazoa > Chordata > Mammalia > Lagomorpha > Ochotonidae > Ochotona > Ochotona curzoniae. The sequence continues at coordinate 16,335,101 of NW_024465582.1, read as the reverse complement.
TTCAGCAGCTAGAAACAGTCCCTCCTTTGGTTTCGGCGGGGGGGAACCCACTCTCAGCAAATATTGTTGTGAGTTTGAATATACTCCTTCTAAATTAAAAAAAAGTTTTTAATCAGCATACAGTTGTGCATAGTTTTAGGGCACACTGTGACACAGGTATATACAATCCATAATGATTACATCTGGAGAACTGCTGTATTCATCACTTCAGACATCATCATTACTTTGTTTTGGAAATATTCAAAATCTTATGAATTAATTATTGTCAACCAGTTATCCTATAGTGTTATAGATAGTGTTATTGGAAGATATTTCTTTTATATGGCTGCAACCTTGTCATAGATTTTCGCCAAATATTTTATTCCTGTTGTCCTACACGATTTATTGAATTACTTAAGTGAAAGGCAGAGAGAGAAAAAGGGAGAATGAAACTGTTGGTTATTTTAAAAAGTTAAAGTTCTAGTTGTTACGGTATTATGATATTACACGCAGCTAATTCCCGCAACCTGGTTCTTTACCGTGAGCTGAAAACACCAGACGCAACGAGGTATCTTAAGAGGTTTATTCCAGTGGGGCAGGAGCAGGGTGGAGGTGGTGGGGAGGCGAGAAGGAAGGGGAGGATGTGGTGGGAGGGGAGGCAGGAAGGAGGAGGGGGGGGTTGGTGGGGAGAGGGGGAGAGAGAGGGAGAGAGGGAGAGAGGGAGAGAGAGAGAGAGAGAGAGAGAGAGAGAGAGAGAGAGAGATTGCTGCACCTGGGGGCCTTTTTGTCACTCAAGTGAACCTGCAAGGTGTGGGGGCGGGGATTGGGAGGGATTGAGGGCAGACCCCAGGGGATTGGTGCCTGAGACTGTCACAGGTGATTGCCTAAAAATGATTGGTAAGTGGGCAGAGTTGGGATGGAGCTGGGAGATTGGGGGTGGGATTCTCAGGTGAAATGCCTGATTGGTGGACGGCTGGACTGGCGCAAATTTCGTGAGCCGTGACGAAGAGGAGACGGCGTCGGGTCCAGGGTGCGATATTCCAATAACTCCTTACATAAACTCCTACCCTTTCACCTGCTGGAAGAGTTTTCCATCACTCCCCAAATGGCTGCAACATCCAGGGCTGAGTAAGCTGAAGCCAGGGGACGAGAAGTCCATCTGTGTCTCCTACAAGGATCACTTGGGCCCAAGCACTTGGGCCATCATCTGTTGCCCTCCAGGCACATTGGCAAGGTACTGGATTGAAAATGGAGATATTTGATACAGGATGTCAAACAGCAGCTTAACTGATTGTGCCACAGCACTGGTCCTCATCAAACATTCCGTATGGAAGGATGGCTATGTGGCCAGGAGCAGAATCTTGTTGTCTCTGTCCACATAGCAACACCAAGTCCCTGTGCACGAAGGCCGTGTGTTGGTAGCCACCTTCCATGACTTATTACAGTATTTCTACGGAGAAAATGCCATACTTTCTCAAAGATTAATTCCAGTTAGTTCCCATTGTTCTCCTTATTTTTGCAGTGTCACTAACCAGTAGAGTTGAGTTTGCCCTTCCTGGATCCAATTATTAAAAGTGTTTGTCACAGAATGCAGCCACTCTGAGAATCAGGAAATAGAGAGATTTCAGATATTTCCCCACCTCCCAGTCAGTTTCTGTCAGAGACTATGTTCCCAGAGTTAGCACTGTGGGACACCAAGAATGAAGTATGGGCCCCCAGTAAACATCGCCAAAGTGCCCCTCATGGTCTGGGTATGAAAAAGTAAACAGGTCTGGCAGATGCAGAGTTTGGCAGTCCACCTCCCCACCAGGAGCTGTTTGAGTGGTATTTGTTTCTCTGGCTGGGGGCTCTCACCAGGTCTCAGCTTTCAGCCTCTGCTTGATTTGATTTTTTTCCATCCCCTTTTACTTCCTTGTGGCTTTTAGTCCTGTAATTTCAGGACAGTGGAGATTTCATGTTAAGGTGAAATAGCACTGGTACTTGGCTAACTGCTATTGAAATTCGAAGGCTGTTTTTCACTTGTTTGCAAAGAGCCTCCTCTTAGCTCCCAGGCTCCCCTCTCTTGCTCAGCCTTTTGTGCTGTTCCTCAGATGTGCACACATTTTAAATAACATTCCTTCCTGAATTTGTCCCTTCATGTCCCCAGCTTCTGTGCTTGGGGACTGTCCAACTCCCATCCTTTTTCTTGCTAATGTTTCCCTTGCTGTCCTTTGTTGACAAGCCAATTTATTCAGCTCCAGTCTCCTTTCCTCCCCTCTTTTTTTTTCACTCCTCAAACTTCTAACTGAAAAAATACTCCTCAATTCTGTGTGTGTGTGTGTGTGTGTGTGTGTGTGTGTGTGTGTGTGTGTGTGTGTTTTGGGTCTAGGAAAATAAACCCAAGTCTTTAAGATGTGGGAGAAGTGAACAATTTTCCTCAACAAATCCCCCCAAATGTATATATACTAGTGTGGCCAATCTGGACACAGTCAGGTTCACTCATAGACTAACAGCTGTGTGGCTTGCCAGGTGCTGAAAAGGTCACTATAGCTGTCACTCTTGATGTCTATGCATCAGCCATTTCTCTTTCTTCTTCCTAACTGAACCTGGATTTGTCTGGAGATACAAAGTTATGGAAAATAAGTGCCATCCCTATTTCCCAGCTGTGAATTATGATTGATCTAAGTAAACTTGAAGCTTCCATCTCCTTTGTCAATGATTGGCTTAGATATGAATGTATGAAACAAGTCCAGCCAATGAGAATGAAAGAGAAGCCTGCTAGGAGAGGATTGGTGGAACCTGGAAGAGGTTGTTCTCCTGGGAAGTGAAAGTCCTGAATGTCCTCTACGCTGTCTGGAAGCTGTGGCACTGAGGGCTGCTGCAGGCATTTCAGAAATACGTTCAAGAGGACAAGTCTTAGGGAAAAACCCTTTTGCTGCGAATGGCACAAAAGGAATATAAAAGGAAGCTGATTCCTCAATGGCTTCCTGCATCTGCTGAGGATGTTCTAGTCTATACTTGTTCTGAAGATAATAAACTCTCCTTGGAAGCCAATTGTTTTAGGGTTTTCTATTTTTTGCTATCTAAAATATCTTTACACACATAACTCTTTCTAAAATAGTTCCTCTGGAGTTCTCTCTCCTGCCTTCTCTGTGATTCCCAGTCAGACACTGTTCTATATGCTTTACATAAAGTAACTCCTCAAATCCTTACAAAACCCTTTAGCAGCAAGCACAGGTTGATTAAAAAAAAAACCAAACAAGTAAACAAAAAACAACCACCCAAGGCCCAACAGCTAGCAAGCAGTGGTGGGATGAATACAGGCAGACAGGTGCCAGAATCAAACAATGAATATCTTAATCATCAACTTGCAGGAGCTGAATGAAGTTGGGGTTCTGGGCTGAAGCACTCCTGAAAAGGGGTACACTTTTCCTGTCTCCAACTCAGTTCAATTACATTGCTTTGCTTCAAGTGAGGGGCACTGCCTGTGCCTCCACCTGTATGTCTTATTTCCAAGTTATAGAAACTCATCCCAGTTTTGTTAGAGCTAGGATTTGTGAATACCTCATCTCTCCACAGCTGAAATGCTCAGGCCAACGCACTTAAGGTATCTGGGACATGTAATATTAGGGTCATTATTCTCCAATATTCTTTTAAAAATTTAAAACTTATTTGAGAGGTAGAGGCAAAAAGACATCCTCTAACTAACTTCTCATATGCCTGCAATGGCTGGGACTGGACTAGGAGTCAGGAACTCAATCTAGACTTTTCCTGTGATGCTTAAGCTATCAGGGTCTACTGTTAGCAGAAAGTTGGAGTCACCAGCCAGGACTGGGACTTGAATTCAGACAATGTGATATGGGACATGGGCACCCTAACTAGCATCTCAAATGCCAGAAGAAATGTGTAGGAAACCCAACATGAAGCAAGCAGGAAAGAGCAAGTCCTTTCTGCTGACTTTGTGGTCCTCGTCTAGTTCTCTCCTGGTAGAGTCTAACAGTGAAGCAGTAGAGCTTGAAGGGGAGGATGTGAATCTGAAGCAAAACAGCTAGTATTCTCTGTGCCTAGAATGGTGATTAATCCAGAGGATTGCAAGGTGGAGATTTATCAGTTAGAATTCAACACAATAAGACAGTTCTTACTTCACTTGCATCCCATTTGTTGCAGTGGCACAAGATACAAGTAAGGGGGCAGCTACTGGACACAGGCAACCCTCTAGAAAAGTCAGTGCATAAGGCTTAACAGCCACATCGAAGAAGCTGGTAAGAGGTTTGCTGTAAGGAAACTTCTTTCTTCTCAGAGGATTGTCACTAGATGTTTTCTGCTTTTTTAAGATTTATTTTATTTTTATTGGAAATGCATATATACAGATAGAAGGAGATACAGAGAAAGATTCTCCTTCCACTGATTCACTTCCCAGGTAGCCATGACAACCAGAGCTGAGCCAATCTGAAGCCAGGAGCCAGGAGCCTCTTCCAGGTTTCCCATGTGGGTACAGGGTCCCAAGGCTTTTGGTCATACTCTACTGCTTTCTCAGGCCACAAGCAAGGAACTGGATGGGAAGTGGAGCAGCTGGGACATGAACTGGTGTCCATATGGGGTCCTGGTCAATGTAAGGCAAAGATTTAGCCACTAGCCTATCACGCTGGACCCTATTTTCTGTATTTTACATGAAATAAAAACAGATAATTCAGAGTTTGATATCTATCAGTGTCATAGTATTAATACTGTTCTTCAAAGTATTTTTTTCCCTACTCTTCTACTTCACCTCTTTGGAAGTCGCAGAGACTCCTTCTCTGCTTCTAAAGCAAAGAGTAATAATATCCACGTGGGTAAATGAGCACTTCTGGTTTTATTTTAATACTTATTATAAAGGTGAGGAGTTGTATGTAGACCCATGTGGGCCTCTGATTAGGATGGAGGGGGAAGGTGGGTGAGATAAATGTTTGAGTTATCCTTCCTGTCTGCAGAGGGAGGGGAGAGGAAAGTGCACCACTCTTTGCTGTCACACTACCTCAGCACCCAGGGACAACAGTGGTCATTTGATGTTGCCTTAGAGACTCCAATGAGGCAAAGAATGCTCTGAGGATGTTACTTGAGTGGTCTTGATTATTCAGAGAAGTTGTTGGCTTCATTGCACCAGAGGTAGGAAACTTTTTCTAAGGCCTATTGGCTATCCAAGTCTACCTCAGTGTATCCACAGACCTAGGGAGTAGCCTGGAGTGTTGTTCAACCTGCTCTCCTTTCCATCCTTTGAAAAGTTATTAAAAATCTTTTGTTGGCTTAGAAGGGCCAGCAGTCTTGTTTTTTTTGTGTGCATCTGGGTATGCTCTCTATGGGAGCATGGGAGCCTATTCTTGCACAGGAGTCAGCAACTGAGGTGGCCCAGTCTTGAAACACGTGCTCTGGAGTCGGACCACATGCCTAAATGATTCTCCCTGAGGTTTGGGATTGAGTTCGGGAGCCTAGCTGGGGAACCTCCTAAGGAAACCTGACCCGGAAGGTCATCAGGTTTGGCTCCTGTGTGTGCCAGCTGGTGCAGGGTCAGACCCAGTCCACCTCCTGCCCCGGCACTGACTATCATGTGAACTGGTAGGTGCTGCAGCCTACTAGCCTGGCCCTCTGGCACCACAAAAACACTGGCAGATGTGGCAATCCTGAAAAACTCCAATCAGGCCTTCCCCTACCCTTGATTCTCAGCAGGTGTTATGGCCTGGTCCTGTCTGTATGAATGAGGACTTTTTAAGGACTTTCTAATAGCCAAGCATTTTTAAGTGCTTCTAACACTTGTTATCAGGCCAACATCGGTTAAGTTATATTGTTTCTCCAAGCCTGGGTTTTCATTTCTATGCAGTGGAGACTCTATCACACAGAAACAGGAAGACTAAGAGAGAAACTGGGAGTGTGAATAGTTCTAAAGGCATACACATATATCAGAGTTATCCATTTACACATTTTTTTTTGGTTTGAGGTTGTAGGGAGAGAGAGTAGAAAGAAGAGGGAGGAAAGAAGGATGGACAGATGGAGGGAGGGAGGAAGAGGGGGAGAGAGAGAGATCTTATTTTCTTGTTCACTCCCCTACATGCCCACATAGCCAGAACTGGGCCAAAGCAGTTATGAGACAGGGACTCAATTCAGGTCTCTTAAGTAGGTGGCAGGGACCTAGCCACTTGATCTCCAAGTGCTGCAATGGCAGGAAGCTAGGACAGCTAACTGAGCCAGGAATCAAATCCAGTCACAACGATATGGGATGTTGGTATCACAACTGGTAGGCCAAGTGCCTGCCTTCAACTATATATTGTAAAAATTATAGTTCAATGTATGTTAATCATATCTCAATAAATCTGTTAAAAGTTAAACAACTGAAATGCATTGTTATCTCTAGGAGACAGACTTTGGAAGTTTCTGGTCTACTTGCTTCCAGTTTTACAGTCTGCTCCAGCTAGTTGTATAGCAAAATGGCAACTGGCATAAAAATATTTTACAGGGCTAGGGCAGCATGATTGATTTTACAGGAACACTGAGTTAAATAGTCCTTTGTGGGCTCATCTGGGAACCCAATCACCATTTATAACTGAGTTGCTGTGAAAATATGTGCTTTCCATTCCAAACACTGATCTTAAGTTGAACTTTCAGAACAGTTGTATTTTCTTTTTAACTCTCTTAGCAGCAAGATCCTTTGTTTCAGGTTTTGCTCGCAGGAGTTTCTCTTAGTTCCTTGTGAGTGTTTATTCTTCACAGTAGAGTAAAATGATTCACTAAAAACTGAAGCAATATTGGGTGTGGGAAACACACAAGATGAGGACTGGGCCTGCTTGATTCCCCAGGAAAAGCTTTCAATGTGGTTATGATCGGAAATGAGACTATAAACATGGCACCTTGTTACTGTGAATGCCTGCTTCCCAGTTTAGGTAGCCCTGGCGACAGAACTGCCTGGTGAACTAATTGCCTGCTCCTCCCACACAGCTTCCCTTGACCTCTCAAAACGGCAAGCCTTGTGCAAGGTTCCCATGCAGCAGAGCAGCTGTCACTTCAGAGGCCATATCAATTCTGTCTATTGTCTCCATCAGACCTGTTTCTGCCTAAGTTTTAACTATGATCAAAATGAAAAAACAAAAAACAGGTGGAAAATGTCTAAATTGGTACGTGCTGTGGTTTGAGTGTGTCCTGTTAAAATCTGAATTCTAAAGTGTCAGGGTTGAGAGATGGGACTCAACAGGAGGTGCTTTTGTGAACGGATTCACACCCTTCTTTCCTAAGGGACTGCGTAAACTCAAAAGTGAGTTGAAGAGACACGGGTTCACGCCTACTTTTCCTCGTGTGTGCACCAGCTGCTCTTCTGCCCTCTGTCATGAGTTGAAGCACCATGAGGGCCTCACCAGATGTGGCTGCTCAATATGATCTTGACCTTTCCTGACCCAAAAATCATGAGCCAAAATAAACTCCATTAAAATTGCCCATTCTCAGGTATTCAGTTGTAGTAACAGGCTGGATTAAAACAATAGGACTCTCACCAGTTCTTCAGGGAGTGGATAACTATTACATCCAGCTGGATTTAGACTTGCTGGAGCCTAAATGAAAATTCCTTAGCCCTTTGGAACAGCGAAAGCAAGGGAAAACTAAGAAAGCTGTGCACAGATTTTTCAGAATAACAAAAATTAAAACTATATTTCTTACTATTTCCTTAGAATTCTCACACGTGATCAGGAATACAACCTGTGCACATTTTGTCCTGTTGTAAATGGCTCAAATTGGACAGTAAACTCCACACATCCCCAACCAACCAAACATAGACTCAGAAAGCTTTTTCTTCCAGTAGTATTCTAACAATACATATGATACTATGTTCAAATTTCTGACTTCAAAGAGAACATCTTTTTCTTCTGTGAATCTGACCAAGCAACTAGCAGAGGTTCTGGAACCCAGTAGGCACTGAAAGATGTATACACAAACATCCTTTACAAAGGTCACAGAAAAAGGTGATATGAAAACACTACATTGGAATTTGGAAAAAAAATTTGTATCAAAATAAACCTTTTTACTGAATTTTCCACAAACTTTCTGTAACATCCTCATATAGTTAGCTCTCATCATCTGTAGATTCTGTATCCACACATTCAACCAACTGCAGACTGAAAATATTTAGAAAATAATTTTGTTCTAAAAAATATAAGTTTTTGTCTTGTTATTTTTTCCTGAACAGTGCAATTCAACAACTTTTATAGGACCCCTACTTACACTGAGCACTAAGTATTTTAGTATAATCTATAAGGAGGATATATACTCCTTATTGTATACTACTCTAATTTTACTATCTAATTGTAATACACTATCTAATTTAATTTAAGAGACTTGAATATCTGAGGATTTGGGGATCCTTGGGCTTCTGGCAATCCCCCTTGGGATTGTTGTATAACATGCAGATTGCTTCATTAACAAGCTCCAAATGCTTAATGAAATAATTCAATTGTCCCACCGGAGTGATTGATGAAATTATATCAGAATAACCCAAGTGAGTTCTCATTATTTAACATCATCTGTGCTGCTTTTTCTGTCTTCCTCTTCTTCTTCTTCTTCTTCTTTTTTAAAACAAGTTCTTGGGATGCAAAGGGGGGAAATACAGTATTTCAGTTAAAGTTTTGCCATTCTGATCCCTTATTCCCCAAATCACTGACAGCTTTCCAAAAATTTCTTGTTGGAAAATAATTTTTAAGTCAATATTTCATTCAAGAAGAATAAAATTTTTGTCACTGAGCTTCTTAGTTATAAGCAATACAAATCAACTAACTCATTTAAAAGGAGCAAAAGAATCCATTAAAGACAGCTCATAGACTCTTACATCAGACCAAAGATTCAGTCATGTACAATGCCCAGGTGTGACAGTGAACCCATCCTGTCAGAGACACTGTCCCCAGCACCGGGCCACCCAACAGCCAATCTCTCTTAAGCAGGCCAGGCTCTTGGTACTGACGCTGCTATCACTGCTGCCTCCAGGGACAGGGCGGAGCCTTTGTCACTGTGGTTGACTTCATCAGAAGAGGGTGAGTGGTCCTGCTTCCATGTGTGACCAGTTTCCAATTCCAGTCCTAGAGTATGCATAATCCTGTGGTCTGCGCTCTGGCTACAGAGACGTTGAGAGAGCATGTCTGTGGTGTGTTCACTCTGGATGCTGCAGGTTTTTCTCCTGGGAGCAGCGGAAGCAATTTAGATGCTAATGCTGATAATAGCCTCTACCAGGTTATTACTATCAAGGAACTGAGAAATATCTTCAATATACAGTTTCCTAGAACCGATAATACTCCAAGTGACAATGAGAAAATAAGTGACACTTGAAATGTGCATATGACAAGCACTGGAGAGTCATACATAGAAAACAATGGGTGGGCATCCTTAAGTCTGTGATTATGAAATTTATATAAAATTGCATGTATCAGGACCTGGCGCAGTAGCCTAGTGGCTAAAGTCCTTGCCTTGCATGCGCCGGGCTGGGATCCCATATGGGTGTCAGTTTGTGTCCCAGCAGCCCCACTTCCCATTCAGCTCCCTGCTTGTAGCATGGGAGAGCAGCAGTGGACAGCCCAAAGCCTTGGGACGCTGCACCTAAGTGGGAGACCCAGAAAGGCGATGGGCTCCTGGTTTCAGATCTGCACGGTTCTGGTTGTTGTGGCCACTTGGGGAGTCAATCAACGGATGGAAGATGTTCCTCTCTGTTTCTCCTCCTCTCTGTATATCTGACTTTCCAATAAAAATAAAATAAATATTTTTTAAAAAATCACATGCATCAAATGTTTCTATTGTGCAAAATGTTTGCGAACTGAGATTTAGACTCTAGTCTAAACCCCTCCTTAGGCAGATTAGATAATAAATTGAGTCTCAGCAAGTAGCTGGTTCCCAGGTGCACCAGGGTACCCTAGTAGGGAAGGAGTAGAAATGAAGTCTAAAATTTCTCCGAAGAACATCTTTGAAAACAGTCCAGGGAGAAAGGACAGTCTCTTCAACAAATGCTGCTGAGAAAAATAGATATTCACTTGCAGAAGTAAGAAACAAGCCTCCTACCTTTCATCTCATATAAAATTGACTCTAAGTGGATCAAGGATCTAAATCTATGCACATAAAATTACTAGAGGAGCACATAGAGAACACCCTTCAGGGAACAGGTGTAGGCAGACCTCTTAAATAAGACACCAAAAGCATAGACCGTTAAAGCCAGAATAAAGAAATAGGACTACATCAAGGGAAATGGACAATAATACAAGGAGACAACCAATAGAATGGGAGAAAATCTTCGCATACTACACAACAGATAGGGGACTAATACCCAATATATATAAAGAGCTCCAGAAACTTAATAGCAAAAACAAACAAACAAGCAAAAAAAACCAAAAAAACAAACCAAAACCCTGTTAAGAGATGGGCAAAGGACATGAAAAACCGTTTCTCAACAGATGGAATTCAAAAGGTTAACAGACACATGAAAAAAATGCTCAGGCTCCTTAGCTAGTAAGAAAACGCAAATGAAACTACAATGACATTTCATCTGGCTTCAATAAGCATGACCTACATATAGACATCAGCAAACAACCACTATTGGTAAGGATGCAGAGGGAAAAGGCATCACTGTTGGTGGGAATGTAAATTAGTACAATCACTTCGGAAGAAAATGTGGGGAATGCTTAGACAACTGAGAATTGATCTGCAATATAACCCAGCCACCTCACTTCTTGGAATACATCCAAAGGAAATGAAAGCTACATTGAATGGAGCAACCTAAAACCCCTTATTTATAGCAGCACAATTCACAATAATGAAAACATGGAATCAAACCAGATGCCCATCAATAGAGGAATGGAGTAAGTAAGGTTTCTGGTATATCTACTCAGCCATAAAGAGGAATGAATTCCTGCCATTTGCAACAAAATGGTCCCAGCTAGAAATAATTATGTTTAGTGAACAATTGTCCCAAAAGGACAATTACCATGTTTTCTCTGAAAAGAGACAGCCAATAAACAAAGTATAATATATACAAATAAATATATACATACATATGTATATATATACACATATGCTAGTGTTTCTTGTACAATTCACATACATGTATACAGGTATACACACACATATATAAAGATGAACTATACAAGGGAGACTAGCATATTGGGAAGTTAAAGGTACTATGCAATATGTGTCTACTTCTGAATAAAAGTAGGACTCCTGGGACTGGTGCAGTAGCCTAGCCTTGCATGTGCAAGGACCTCATATGAGTGTCAGTTTTAATCCCGGTGGTCCTGCTTCCCATCCAGCTCCTTGCTTGTGACCTGGGAAAGCAGTGGAGGATGTCCCAAAGCCTTCAGACCCTGCATCTGACCCAGAGGAGGCTCTGGGCTCCTGGCTTTGGATTGGCTCAGCTCTGACTGTGGCTGTCACTTGGGGAGTGAATCATAGGACGGAAGATCTTCCTCTCTGTCTCTCCTCATCTTTGTATATCTGACTTTCCAATAAAAATGAAATAAATCTTTTTTTAAAAGCAGGACTCCAAATGAAACATATAAATACACCATTACATTATGATACTAGGTTTTGTACCTTTGCCTATACTTAACAATGTATGATACATTTAAATATCAGAAAGTTAAGTTTGTAACTTGTCCTAAGGCTGTATACTATTGTGAAAATATGAGCAAAAATGGTAGGAGGGGGAAATGGGGAAGGAAGCAGGGTGAATGATGAATTCTTACACCAATAAAACTGTATCATGAAAAACAATAAAATAATGATAATAAAAATAGAGAATATCTTCAAAGTATGAAGTACAATTTAAGTGCCTCTGTCTTACAACAACCAGATTCATCCACACTGAAGTTACTACGTGTTTACTGTTAACACTGGAGTCTACTCCTGGGCTTAAATTTCAGTTTCACTCCAGCAAGCTGCTTTGTATTGATTTGAATCTTATTTACCTTCTTTATTTTGCTTACCAGCAACTTAGACACGTCCCCTATAGGTCAGAAGCAAATCAAGTCACAGGTCAAAAGGCTTAGTTTGGGCAACCCTTCAACTCCAGCCATGTGCGGGCTCACACGAGGTTCCCCAGTTGAGCCTATGCGTTCAAATACATGGGTTTTCCTCAGAGGGCCTTGCTTCCTGTGCTGAGCCATCCAACCCCTTGTTGCACATGGGCTGCTATTGAGAATGCTAACTGTATGGTCCAACCAGCTATCATGACTCAAAGAATGAAAGGAATTCTGAGCACATCTACTTCACTCTCTGCATGAAATCTTGGTGTCTTCACTTTTCCTTCTAGGGTCTAGACTTACTGTGCTCTTTGGAGAGACATTTGCTTAACAACCTTCTAATCAAGTTAACTTATTCCTCATATGTTATCTTTATTTTCCTGAAATAAACCAAACAAATTTTCTCCTCATGAAAGGAAGTGAGTTGGGCAGAATTTCTAGGTCATGGGCAGCTCACTGATCTTTCTGTTCCTACTGGTATTTATCCTGGGAAGCGGGTCTTGGTCATGCTCTGGTTTGTCATTGAAAGGTGTTAGAATGCTGTTCTGTTGTGTTCCTCATGCAAAATTCTCATAATGCCTCAACTGGAGACATCCTATTGCTCTTGAAGTTTTAATAACTTTCCCTTACTTGGATTGGATTCTATGCCTAATTTGATGTTTCCAATGGTTTCTCTGACATAATTAGGAGAGCACCTCTAGTGGATGGGGACCCCAGAGCTGAGGGATCCACAATTCACCTGCCTGCTTCAGTAAGGGAGTTCATTTTTATTTCAGGAAACATAAATTGGCCACCTATGGTATGCTCAGACTGAACCAGGGCATGTGTGTCTGGGTGATTATGATTTTGTAGGTTTACTGACATCCATCGACACAGCTAGGCCTTTGAAAATCCACAGGAGAATGCATTAGCTGCACAAATTATTCAGTTAGGACCTAAACAATTTAGAGATTGGAGACACATTAGGCTACCTCTAGTGTTCAATAAAGAATGCCTTCTCCAGAATTCAAACACAAACCATTCTACTAGAATGTATGCGCCTTGTGTGAGGGAGAAATCCCTCCTTCCATCTGGTGTGGTTCCATCTATCAGAATTTTTGTAAGAATGAAACAAAATATTAAAAATAAGGAAGCTAGCATATAATATGTCCTCAAGTAACTATTAATTTCTTCTCTATTAGATTGGAAAGTTTTGCTCTAGGCAAGCCTCAATTTGATTCCTGTCTCTTCCACTCTTCTTGGTTCTGGTTATCCTTCCCGAGTCAGCATGAGACAAGTGTGTTTCCTCCTTCACATGACAATCCCTGAAGTATCTGAGATGGTTGCTTTAATTTCATCTCATGTTTCCTATAAGCATGTCCTCAGAGCAGCCTGCCATGATGGGTCCCAGTTACTCTGTCACTGCATTTGTTCTCTTTAAAGTGCTTTTCACAACCTGAACTGGTCTTGCTTTTGTATTACTTATTTCCTTATCAATAACTAGAAAATGAGCTCTTTGAGGTCAGGGATCTTTTGCACTCCAGAATCTTTTCTGCCTAAAACTGTAATTAGGAAGTACCCCAAAACTATTTGATGGTTAGCAGCTGAATGAGTAAATGAACAAATTTGTAACTAAAGTCTTAACAATCGTTTCTTGTAAGATTTGATTCTGCTCTGTTTCCTTTACTCAGGTAACCAAGGGGGTAACCAAGCAGAATAATAGAGGAATTAACTTAGAGCATGGAATACCTACTAGCCACCTCATGTTTTCTTTGCTTTGGATTCTTGTGATGTTCAGAGAAAAGCAAAAGCTGTTAGGAATTCTTATATTCTCAACTTTTTTGAGCTTCAGTTTTTCCTACAGAAAAAAATCCTAAGTCAGACAACTTGATCTTGAGGGTATTCTGAGGCTCAGCTCAATATGGAAGTATATTTCTTTTCTTTATCTTTAATTTGAGAGACACAGAGAGATCCTCTCTCCATTGCTACTCCACAAATACTGGCAATAACGAGCGCTAGGCTAGATTGAAGACAAAGAGTCCAGAACTCAATCTGGGTCTCCCACGTGGGTGGCAGGACATGAGCCATAGCCTGCTGCCCCCTAGTATGCACTAAGTTTAGGTACATTTTAATTAGAGGGGATTTCCTTCTCAAGTTTCAGTTTTCCCACAATGCAACTGTGGCTAATAGTAAATGAGTCACAAATTCTTTACAGATATGAGCATTCTTGTTCCTAACAGACCGTCTCAGCCAGATACTGTGGCCTTTTGTAGCCTGTGAAGTTGCTGGAACCCGTAACAAATTCCAAAGGGCCAGCTCTGTAAATATGTTTTAATTTCTAAGATATCCATAAATTGAGTTATGGGCCCCAGTGTTCACAGGATAGTCTATAATCTTAATCTGTAACTGCTAATTCCTGCATGGAAGAGCAGAGCTGCTCTGAGCGCTCTCTGTTTCAGCCCACCTGTTAGAATTACCTGTGACAGTTTTATGAGTTGCTTTGCTGTGTGGTAAAACTTTCTTTTTCCCCTAACAAGTGAGGGAAACCTTCTTTGATTACAGTACACAAACGCCACCTTCAGGAGGGATATAGAATGTTTTTGTTAAATCACAGGAATGCCAATTATTGTTGCAAACTTGAAGTCTACGTTTTAAAACTGTTTGATTTAAAAAAAAAAAAGATTATTGAGCTATTTTAGTTTTAGGCTCAGAAGAAAGTTTGCTAACAGGTACAGAGATTTCCCATAAATTCTGTTCCCCATATACACATAGCATCCACCACTATCAACATCCCTCATCAGATAGCTTATTTGCTACAATTGATGAACTTGCTATTGTCTCCTAAGGTCCACAGCTCATATTAAGCTTCACATCAAGTGTTTGATAAATGTATAATCATTTTACCCACCACCATAGTTTTATATAGAGTAATTGCACTGCCCTGAAACCCTCTCCTATTTAGTCACATCTCCCTTCTCCCTAAGCCCTGGGAAGGGATCAGCGGATGCTTTCACTATCTATGTAGTTTTGCCTTATCCATAATATTATATAGTTGAAATCACAGTTTGTAGTTTTTTCAAACTGACTTCTATTGCTTAGTATGCATGTGTCTTTCATAAGTCCTGTAATCATGCTAAATTACTTGCTATTATTTTGGCTACTAGAGTTTTTAAATTGATTGAGATTTTGCATACATAATCATATAATCTGCAAGCAAATATAGGTTTACGTATACCTTCCCAACCTGCATATCTTTTATTTCTTTTTCTCATTTTATTAACTTAGCTAGAACTGTCAGTATGGTGTTGAAAAGGGGCCTTGAGTAAGAGACATCCTTGCCTTGTTCTTGATTTAACGGGTAGAGCTTATGCTTTCTCAACCTTAACTATGTTAGCTGTGGGATTTTAAATAGATGTTCATACCATTTATTTTGAACTGGTGCATATGTTTAATCAAGTACTCAATTATTTCAAAAAACTCATGAAGGGGGCTGGAATTATTTTGTAGTATGTAAAGCTGCCATCTGCCAGCATCCCTTAAGGTAGAAGTTTGTGTTCCAGTTGTTCCACTTTTGATCCTACTCCCTGCTAATGACCTGAGAAAAGCAAGAGAAGATGACCCTTTGTACTTGGTTCTTTAAAACCTATGTGGGAGACATGGAAGAAGCTCCTGGCTCCCGTGTTCAGCCTGGTCCAGGGCTGGATGTTATGGTCATCAGGATGGCGACTGGCAGATGAAGAGCTCTCTCTCTCTCTCTCTCTCTCTCTCTCTCTCTCTCTCTCTCTCTCCGCCTCTCTCCCTCTCCTGTAACTCTTTTAAATAAATACATAAGTCTTTCTTTTAAAAAAGACTTAGTGCCCGGAGCGGCAGCCTAACAGCTAAAGTCCTTGCCTTGAATACGCCGGGATCCCATATGGTCACTAGTTCTAGTCCCGGGGGCCCTGCTTCCAATCCAGCTCCCTGCTTGTAGCCTGGGAAAGCAGTCGCGGATAGCCCAAAAAACAAAAACTTTGGGATCCTGCATCCATGTGGGAGATCTAGAAGAAGTTCCTGGCTCCTGGCTTCAGATCAGTGCAGTCACTGATGGCTTCCGGCCATTACAGTCACTTGGGGAGTAAATCATCAGATGGAAGATCTTCCTCTCTGTCTCTCCTCCTCTCTGTATATCTTTCAATAAAAATACATAAATATTTAAAAATTCTCCAGCTATATTTTTAAAATTTATTTTTATTTGAAAGGCAAATGTTTATAAAAAGAAGGAAGAGAGAGAGGAAAAAGAGAAAGAGAATGTCTCCCATCTACTGTATCACTCCTCAAAAAGGCTATATTTGAGCTGTACTGAAGCCAGGAGCTAGGAGTCTCTTCCTGCTCTCCTGCCCAAGGACCTGAGCCATCCTCCACTGCTTTTCCAGGCCATAAGCAGAGAGCTGGATCAGAAGCGGAGCAGCCAGGATACAAATCAGCACCCATTTAGGATGCCAATGCCGCAGGCAGATGATGAGCTTGCTATACCACCATGCCAGCACTGTTTTTAAAAAAATCATGGTAAGCGAAATCAAAACACACATTTATTTTGGTTGAAAATGTTTGAAATTCCCTGCTTGTGGCCTGGGAAAGCAGTCAAGGATGGCCCAAAGCTTGGGGCCCTGCACCTACTTGGGAAACCCAGAGGAAGCTCCTGGCTTCGGATTGGCTCCGTTCCAGCCATTGCGGCCGCTTGGGGAGTGAATCATCCGACGGATCTTCCTCTCTGTCTCTCCTTCTCTCTGTATATCTACCTTTCCAATAAAAATAATAAATAAATCTTAAAAAAAAAAGAAAATGTTTGAAATTCATTCATTCAAGGGGTTATCAAAAATTTACATACTGCAAAGAAATTATTAATAGATTTCAAAACATGTATACACTAAGATAAATGTACCTATAAATTTCTATTGCCTACACACATTTTGAAATATCCTCACCTTTTGCAAAATTAATAAAAAATAGAAGTGTTATTATTCAATGTCACATTAAACCACTAGAACAGGTTTATCAGAAAATTTTAAAATAATTATTTTTATTGGAAAGACAGATATACAGAGAGAAAAATCTTGTTGTTTGCTGGTTCACTCCCCAAGTGGCTGCATCAGCTGGAGCTGAGCCGATCCGAAGCCAGGAGCCAGGAACTTCCTCTGTGCCTCCCACACATGTGCAGCCTCCCAAGGCTTTGTTCGGTCCTCTACTGTTTTCCCATGCCACAAGCAAGAAGTTAGATGGAATATTCAAACTAAGAAAGTACATTTTTGATCTAGTTGATTATTTCATTTTTCATCCTGTCCCTTAAAATGTGAAAGAATAGATATAAAATTCAAAACATTTTGTCCATTGTTAGTTTCATGGTGATGTCAATAATTTGTCGCGTGTTTCATATGACTAATCCTGCCAATAAATTATAAAGAAGTTTAAGTCAGTAAACTTAGAAATCCATTAGGAATTTAAGAGAGACATTGGGAACAGCCAAGAGACAATGCAAAGTCAAGAGTAATTAGTCATCAAAGTGAGTGACAGTGGTTCTAAGTGCAGAAGAGGTCAGGGAAAAGGCAGACCAGTTTGGATTGGAGGAATCGAGAAGGGTCTTAGAAGGCAGCAAGGAAATGAGTCATCTTTTTAGTCAGCTTCTTGTTTCTACAACAAATACCCAAGGTAACTAATCTTATAAAGAGAAAAGGCTTATTTATTTAGCTCATAGCTTTGGAAGTTCCAGGTCTAAGATCAGGCAGGCTTACTGGTTTAGCTTCTAGTGAGGGCAGCAGAAGGCAACAGTGGGGGTTTATGTTGGAGTAAATGGTCACATCTCGAGCCAAGAGCTGAACTCAGGTTTACAGCAACTCTTCTGAGAGAATTAGATTGTGCTGCAAGGCGACACTGCCAATGATCTAGTGACATTCCACTAGGACCTACCTCCTAAGGGTTCCAGTATCTCCCAACAGTACCACCTAAGGACTAAGCCTTTAACAACATGTAAGTCATAGCAGTCCGTAAACAACAGGTTGGAGGTCCATACATGAAAGGAACACAGAGGGAAATACCCCCAAGCAGTACATCAGCACAGCAAATGACTTGAAACGGGAATAAGCATCGCATGAGTAATAACAGTACAGCATGAAAAGAATGGTCATGAAGTCTTACAGAATATGGAAGGTAGATTTCTTCTTGAGGTTTGACTGCTCATAGTTTTATTTTTCAAATGGCAAAAGAAAGATTTTTTTAAAAATACCTTTTTTTTTCTTAAAAATCATTATTATTATCATGTTATGATACAGTTCCATAGACCCTGGGATTTCCCCTACCTCTCTCCTAATCCCCCCACCCCTGAGTTCTCACAAATCATTACAACAGCACAGTTCCTCATAAACAGTCATAAATCCATCATTGTGGGAATGGACAATGGCAGAGAGTCCAGCATTCAATTGTCAATTTGCATCCAACAGTTTCACTGGGTGTCCATCCATGATCTGGAAGTAGAGATGCACACTGCACCGTATCCGTATTTTCAGAATCAACTTTCCTAAGTGTGAGGAAGTCATAAAAGGGCACAAACATATTTCTTTCTTTTTCTGCAGAGGTAACCTCTTACAGAACTTCCCATTCTAAAAAACAGTGGTATATGTGTATGATCTCTTGAATAATTTTCTTTATTTGTGTGATTAATGTTTCCATTGATTAATTAGTAAATTCTACAAGTGTTTATTAAATATTCACTTTGCCAAAAGCCAGTGCTTTGGGAAAGGGATACAATGCTGAACCAATTGCTTATCATTGTTCTCAAGGCATTTCGAGTCCATTCGAAAAGGCAAAAATTAAGACACTTCACTAGAATGCAATACCTATGCAGTTAGGAGTGGGCAACCCACAGCAGAGGGGCCTAACATGAATCTGGTGCATATAACCGGTAACAGGAAAAGTGCTTTGGGAAGAGTGCAGCCAGGACACAGGACCAGTCCTGCCACAACACACACTGATCCAAGCCATGACCAGAGGGAGGCAGAAGTGTGATCTTGAGAACTATGAATTTTATCAAAAGAGCAAGATAAAGCCACTGAAGAATTTAAAGACAGAGGAGAAAAAAATGAATATAACAAAAAGTGTCTGGCCCCCTTTCTGAAACACAGAGAAACTTGCCAAGGATTGTTTATTAATACACAGCAACAGCAAATCTTAAAGCTCTGCTCTAATACGGCCACATATTTGAACAGTCATCTTATAGCATTATTTTTTATTTTGGGTAAGGTCCAAATGTAAAAAAGAAAATTAAAAGTAGTGTGATTCCTGGGCTTCTGCAGGGCTCAGAGATTTCCATGAGCTAGGATGATTTGGCATAAGATGGACACTCCAACCTCAGCTGTAGGCATATGAGTTAGGGCTGGGGATGGACCTTACCAGGTGACTGCTACCACCACTGTGTGTAGGTTGATATGGATGATGGATTGAGCTAGACCCCGCACTGGCTGGCACACACAGGAGTCAAGTTGGGGTCACCTAAGGTGAGGGTTCTTTGGGAACCCCCGACTGTACCACTGGACTCAGACCTGCAACAATGGTGAAAATCATAGGATCTGTGGTCTGACTGTGGAGCGCATGTGTCAGAACTAGGTGTTCTTGGTTGATGCGGCCTGTGCAGTGCCCAGATACTCATGGGGGACAGGACAAGCATTTCATTGAGGTCTGCAGATGATGTCTAGTACTATGGAGAGCAGAATAAATTGGACACTTCTCCCAGTCAAGCTTTGACAGCAAATATCTGGATGAATCAGCACCCTAAGGTGGACTATTTCAGCCAATGAACCTTGGAAGGATTCCCCCAACCCTGGAGCAATGAAATCACCAGCATCTCAGAACTATCAAAACCACTCTAGCAGCATCCTCGGAACATGCTCCACATTGGGGATGATGGGATGACATCAGGTGGCTGTCTCCTATTCCCAGGTCCTGATGTGATTGGGCTTCTGAGAATGGCCCTCTCTCCTCTCCACTTCCTCCAGATACAGGAAAAAGGCAGCAGATTGGAGATAGATGTCTCATCCACTCTCCCTCATTTCTCGACCCTAATCGGTAGTTCACATGGGCGTGCATCCTTCTCAACTGTGTAAACATCATCAAAAATAAAATGAATTTATTATTAAAAAAAGTTGGAAAAAAAGACTGACACTTCAAACCACGGAAAGTGTTTTTTATGGTTTCCAGATCAGAAAAGGTGGAAGGAAACTGCCATTGTTGACAGTGGTTATCTCCTTATGAGCGATTTTATTTTATGGTTTACATTTTTCAGTAGTCTCTAAATTTCTGTATTACTTGTATATTCTGAGAAAGGATCATTTTTAAATCAGAGTAAAATAATGGAAACCAAGTTAATGTTTCTAAAATTTTTCTCACTATTTTTATCCTTTACTAAAATTGCCATCTGTGAGTATCCAAAAGACCATGGGTTACAGGTCACTTTCACATATGCAGATTTCACTTCCTTTTGATATGTTCCCAGAAGTGGCACAGTGGGGTCATATGGCAGACCAATTTTCGCTTGTCTTAGCACATGACTCCCATAGTGGGTGCACTAGTCAACGCTCCCACCAATAGTGGAGTAGGGTATTTGTTTTCCCACATGCACACCAGCAGGTATTGTTAGATTTCCAAACGTGTCTTGTAATCCTATATTTATATCAGCGCAATCTACAATAATGAAAACATAAAAACAACCCAGATATCTGTTGAAAGAGGTATGGATAAAGAAACTGGTACATCTACTCCAAGGAATATCACTCCACCACTAAAAAAATGAAATCCTACCATTTGCAACAAAATGGTCCCAACGGCAGACCATTGTACTTGGTAAAACAGACAAATCCATAAAGGATAAACATCATATGTTCTCTCTGACGTAAGGTAACATTCATGGAAAACAAATAAATATATAAGTAAACATGTATACACATATGTTCCCATGGATGAACTACATAATGGAAACATCCCAGGAAGTAAAGATAAGTTGTAGCATTTCTAGTTCTGAATCAAAGGAGGACCCCCAATGAAACTGCTGAATATACCTTGACAATAGGATACTAGACTTTCTACCATTGTCTAACCTACAATGCCATGATACGGTTAAGTAGAAGAATACTGGACTTGTGACTATTGCTGAAGGATTATACTGCTGTAATAATATGGGGGGAAGTGGTTGAGGGAAAAGAATGAGGAGGAAGATTTAGGGGAGAGTCCCTATATCAACAAAACCATACAATGGGAAATAATTAAAACAAAAAGAACATATTTTGATTCATTATTCATTACTTGGAAAAGTCCTGAGAAGTTGCATGGAAGAGATAAAATCCATTTAGCTTTGATTATTATAGGTGCTACACTTCCTTCAGTCTGCTCCTTCCTTCTGCAGTCTTAATAATGAAAGTCATGCCTTTCTTCAGATTTAATATTCAGCCCCAGTGTGTGACTGAAGCAAGCTCATGCAATTGACACAGTTTTCCTTCCAAAGTCCTGAGTTCCGATATCTCAGAAAAACACACTTGGCGCTCGGAGGAGAGGGGAATTAGCACTTGTCAGGTTTTCAACTTAATAGTGATTTGTTCAAGTCCTTCCTGCGCTGGTCATGGGCTCCCTCACTTTACTGAAGAGATCCAGAGAGGTTGAGCAACTTGACTAGAACCATGGAGCTAGTTAACGTCAGAACTGAGTCTAAATCCACATTATGCTACTCGTAGGATATTGTCCTCACTCCACCCTGCTGCCTGCCTGGGAAGAAGGTGACAGGAGAGGGTAGACACAGGATGATGATCTCCTGATAGAGCAGAGAGGATTAGGGAAGTGGCAAGGGAAGGGTGGAAATGCACAGGGGAGGAAAGAGCGGGTTGGGGGTGATGCCAACCCCAGGGTAAGACTCAAACAACTTGGACTAGTCCAAATGAGGCCAACAAGCCGCCTTTGATTGGCCCATCCGGCTTGGTTCTCTAAGCTGAAGTCCCTGCATGGTGCCCAGCTGGCAGGATGAAAACCATTTGAAAAATATCCGGAAATTGCTACTCACTAGGGAGTGAGCATCTGTGAAAAATCCTGGCCGCAAATGAGCTGGCGGGGGTTCAGCGACTTGTGGGTCACCCTGACACAGGAGTTTGTCTGAAGGGGTTCCGGAGCTGTTTCCCAGACAGGACACTCTGCTGCTGGAACTGCTTGGGCCTAGTGAACATTTCTGAAGAACATTTCTCTAATGCAGCAGACATGTTCTAGAAAAGCTGCAGGTAAAGCAGGGTCTTGAACTCAGAATCATATGTTTTAAAATGCATGTGTGAACAACCCTGTGTTAATTTTCTGAAATTCTCTTTGAAGTAAAGTATTTTCCAAAAGAGTCTGGATTCTTGAGACAGAAGATCCAAGGTCATACCCAACCAAGGTCATGAGGGAGAATAGATCTCAGGGCTCTGGGAGGTGACTGACAGCTTTGTACACTGCTGCTGTGGGACGATTTGGTGCGAGGCAGACATTGACTCTCTTCCCTGCCTTCCCACAGTGTTGGAGTTTCCCAGCCTCTTGTAATAATGACGCCTTAAGAAATCAACACCTGAAAATCTAACCCAGCAATTAGTTTATCCTTCTCTGACCCAGATTATTCTAAACCTCATTGATCATTTCTCTTGTCTTGTCCATCTTAATGTTCCTCAAGAAACTACCAATAATGTGTATAAGATATCATGTAAATATTTTTATCTGGCCTCAGAATTTAAGTTCTTTTTTTAAATTTCTGTTTGTGAATGGGCTTGCTAGTTTGCTGTTTCCCCTGATTTTTTTCACCTGCAGGATAGGATCAAACTATTCACCAGATAAAGGTGCTGTGGGTCTTAATGAAATGAACAGAATAAAATATTCATTCACCATCTGAATGAAATGTATAATCTGTTCTGTTCATGAACTTTTACCCTCTTAATGACCTGTCTAGTAGTTTCTGTTTATTTTAAACAGGTTCAAGACCACACATGTTAAGGAAGAAAAGACTAAAATTGGAATGTCCTTGCCATCAGTATTAATACCCTACTCAAGAGTGACTGAAAGAATCCTAGAGGAGTCTCACACAGGTCCTGAAGCAGAATTCCTAAGGACTCAGGCCAAGATTCATGCAAAGACGTGTGTCCTGTGTTCCTTCCTATACGCATGCTGCATAGTACAGAGGTCCTCTGAAAACAGACTTGAGAGTCAGTGTGAGAGAAAGAGGCTTTGGGAGATTAAGAGGTATTCCAGAGAAAAATGGAGAGGAATTTCAAGTAGTGGTAAGGTTTGATAAGATTTAAATTTTCTTAAGTGAGCACTGGGCAGTCTCAGGAACTTCCAACACCCTTCAAAGAGGTAGGTGCAAGTGTCTACTTAGGAAGCCTGGTCAGCCCTGTTAACCACAGAATCCCATAGCGTTTTGTTGTTTTTCATTCATGTGATTACTGATAATTCCCTTGGTAATGTTATTTACATTGTATAAATATTGGCACTCTAATTCTTTTAAAATTCTCACTTATGTGCACTAACTTCATTTGACATCCACCGTTGTGGATGAGCGACCCGTTTAAATGTGACATACTTTAATCCAGACAGTCCAAAGCTCCATATGTATCAGAATCACTGATGAAGAAAGTTCTCATTAAAAAATAAGATCTCCAGTGTTATCCTAGCAATTGTGACCTAGGGACTCTTCATTTTCATGTGTAATTCCAGTGGCGCCGATGTGCATGTTCCCTGACTGCCCCTGGAAAGAGGCTGATAAAAAGACACTTTGATGGGACCTATACAGAGACCTGTGGACCGCCCTCAGGCTTGTGACCCGTGCTTACCAGCCATGGCTACACTTTGTAACTTAAGAGAGTACCAATTCACAGTTAAAAGATTAAAATCACAGTTCCTATTACAGAATGAATTAAAAATTTTTAAAATCAGGGTTCTTTTCTGATTCCTGAAAATATCTGCTCATTATAATATGGTAAGGACTACCTGATGAAGGGGAACCCTGCAGTGATTGTCTTCATAAGCCAAGGGCTCATTTTGTGGAAGGCATTTAGTTATTCTAGGTGGATGAAGAGATGAAGAAGTGTTAGGGAAGCTTTAGGAACTAAAATTTAATTCAGTGAAAAGAAGTTAATAAAGGCTGTTAAAAATTAAGCACACCCTAATCTGTGGTAATACGTATGGCATTATTTGAGAGTTACGATAAAGGGGCTGTGTTATTAGTTGACTAATTGTTTATTAATTGATGCATATGGATGAGTGGAAAGGGTTTTAAAATTAAACCTGGATCAGACCCTGCACTCCTTGTGGTGTGATCTTGGAAGTGTGATTTAACCTTTACAAGGTTAATGTGACAATAAAACAGGTAACTGCTCAGCGCAGCAATGAGCACGTACGTGTATGTATTTTCTTCCTGCTCCTTTTTTCTGTGTCTGGCATTGCTCTAGGGATCAGGAACATGAGAATGTGTTTCCTCTCTGGGAGCTCCCTAACAAAATGAGATAGCACAACAAGCACAGGCTAATGTGTCCCAGAGCGGTAAGGGGCTTGCACTTCTCCCTAGGAGTTAATGCGTATTATCACATCAGGCTCTTAAGCTGCCTGAAATGGAATATACTTCTCCAACTTGGAGTAATTCTTCATCTCAAGGAAATACTAAGGAGCAAATTGGAACTAAGCTACAAACCAAAGTTCTAATTTCCTTTAGTACTATTTTTTTTTTCTTTTAATTTTATGTTTTGGGCACCTATAAACCCAAGGTAGCAGACTGGCATCTTGGGATGTAGGGTTAGTGGGCACAATTTTCCCCCCATTGAGTTCATAGTATATGGGGAGAGGTAGAAATGAGTAAAAGTACACATTCCATAGCACCCTAATATCGATTTTAAGCAACGACATCTTCTCATTTGCCTGTATTGCCTTTGGATTTACTTTGATCAATAAAACTGACTTTGGCTGACACAGCACTTCTGTTCTTGGGATTCCTTTTTCTTCTTTAAACTACATTTATTGCATTTTATGATACAGTTTCGTAGGCTTTGGAATTCCCCCAACCCTTCCCCAAACCTTCCCCCCATATTAAATTCCTCCATATTGTTACAGTAGTACAGATAATAACCAATCATGATTCCTTCATTGCAGGCATGGACCATGCAGAGAGTCCAGCTCCCCTGCCTGTGGCCTGGGAAAGCAGTAGGGGATAGCCCAAAGCCTTGGGACCCTGAACCCAAATGGGAGACTCAGAGGATGTATTAGGCATTGGATCGGCTCAGTTCCGGTCTTTATGGCTGCTTGGGAAGTGAACCAGTGGACAATGGGAGATCTTTCTCTCTGTCTTTCCTTCTCTCTGTAAATTTGACTTTACAATAAAAATTAAATAAATCTTTTTTTTTAATCTATGATTTAAGTCATTGACATCAATAATAATACTACTATGATTAGTCATTTATATTCATTATTGTAAAAAAATGCTAAAAATCCAATGGAAGTAAACATGTATGATTTCCTTCCTAATTTATTTAGGTCTGAATCCCATTCAGGCCAGAAACCCCTCTTCTGGAATAGGTTTAAACAATATATACAGTTCTCGGAGCTCACCATGCTGTTTTCAACAACTTTTTGAATATTGGACTAAGAAAATATTGGTGTGCAGCAGTTACATATTTTCCAGAAGGTGTCAGACTTGCATTTCTGAACAATGAAATTCACTTGCTGTTGGTTTGCTTCCCAACCTAACAAAGTTCCTGGTTTATTTTCAAGAAAAGCAATCCAAGCAGGCTAATATATGAAAATGAGATGAAAATGTTTGTTTCAAAGAGAGATAAAGTGCTTTCATGAAACCAATTCTACACAAAGAAAGTGATGTTTAAAGTTAAGAAACTTTGTGGCTGAGAACTGTCTTTAGGAATGGAGTTGTCTCCATTTATACTCAGCATGAAGACAGGATTGATGTCAGTAAGGATCTGACATTGTGGGGTTCTAAAAATACATCATAGACAACTTCTGCTTGAAGAAGGATAACTTTTATCCTCATGGAGAGTCCAAAAAGTGGAGGATTATAAATCAGAAGAGATGCTGAAAATCCGGATGATAAGCTGAGGGTTTTAGGTACAAAGCATGGATTAGATGATGACTTTCTCTTTCATCCAAGTTGTATCCTCAGAACTTCTCAAACTCTCTCAGAAAATGAAGAATTTATTGGAAATCTATCACATTGAATAAAAGATGTTTCCCATGGAAATCACTTGTCTTACAAGAACTGTGTGGGTTTTCAACATATCCAAGACATACATATTTAATTTAAAGTGAATTTTTGTACATAAATGATTCATTAACAAATTGATAGATTCTATGTTCATTGAATCTGGAAAAATTAGTTCAATTTTAATATTATAATTTCTGACTGATCCTTATTTGAAAACTGCCTCTACAATTTCCTATAATATTGTTCAAAATGATTTGTCCTCTTTAGAAAGAGGACGTCAAGCTTGGCCAACTGACTAGCTTTCATTACTGAACTACCAGCAGAAAGTGACATTTGTTAGATCCAAGTAGAAATTTACATAGCTGCTGGGTGGTTCTGCCATCTCCTTTTCCTTTCCTCTGTTTGAGAATGAAATGTCCTAAACCAAAACCATTTCTGAAAGATTAGATTCTGAAAACATCTCAAGTTCAAACATCCTTATTGACCCAACTATACTCAATACTCAATTTTTGTTTTCAAAGATGCTTAAGAAAATATATGATTATACTTATATGAAGTTCAAAAGTAGCCAAACAAAGGTATATCATTGCGTTAAAACCATGTCTTTTGAGAAAGAATGGAATGATAATTGAGTTGGGGCAGAAGGACTTCAAGCACTGTTAGGTAGTCTGTTTTTTGTCCTGGATAGACAGATGAGTATTCATTTTATGGTAACTCACTTATATATTTATTTTTCTCTAAATGTGTGTGCCACTTCCCAAATTGAAACTTAAAAAAAAAAAAAGAAAAGAAAAAAACACCACAGTGGCCACAGCTAACCAAAAAAGCACAAGGAACTCAGACCTTGAGAATGGACAAACTCTGACTTTCAAGGACCACTCTGCTGCTTACAGACAGAAACACTATTTCATTCTTCCTGGCTTTTCTGGGAGAGGAACCAAGTTGCTGTTCAATCTACTATGTTCCTCCTCTACATTGAGTTATCAGATGTTCTTAGTTTTTTCCAGTTTATGCTTTTTTTTTGTAGCTTATCTGGGGAAAATGACAGTAGGTAACTATATAATTATATATCATAATAGGAAATTATATATCATTTGATCAGGTAATTGTGTAAATGATCAACTACACTGTAATAAATGCCCTAACATTCAGTGTCCTGGGTATATTAGACCCTATATCTGCCACACAGTTATTAGCTCTCAAAGTGCAGAGTCTCTGATGTACAATTCTCCAGGATAGGAGAGAAAGGAAGCAAATTAATTTGCCTAATAAAAATGTATTGGGGCTGGTACCATGGCTCAACAGGCTGGTCTTCTTCCTGCAGTGGCAGCATCCTATGGGAGTGCTGACTTGTGTCTTGGCTGCTCCAGTTCTGATCCAGTTCTTTTTTTATGGCCTAAGAAAACAGTGAAGGATGTGGGAGACCAAGAGGAGGCTCCTGGCTCCTGGCTTTGGAGTAGCTCAGCTCTAGCCACTGCAGCCACTCGGGGAGTAGACCAGCAGAGAATGGATCTTTCTCACTCTCACCTCTATAAAACTGCCTTTCCAATAAAAATTAATACATTCTTTAAAATATCAATAAAATAAATAAATCCTTAAAAAATAAAAAAATATATACCAAATGAATAATATCAGTGGCAAGTTCTCTGTCTGCAGCCTACAATGTACTCAGAAGTTACTCAGTTCTGGGAAGGATCTGACTCCAGGGCTCTCTTTGATCTTGCTGTCCCTTAGGTGACTGCTCACAGAGCCTTCGGCAGTGATGCAACTCTCTCTGTGACCACCAGGAAAACGAGAGCTAACCCCCACAAGTTCTTCTCAGTATGAATTCAAGCACGTCTGGACTTCTTTGGCCAGATTCGAAAGGCTGCTGAAATTCTTTTTAAAACAAAAGATTTATTTGTTTTTATTGGAAAGTCAAATATACAGAGAGCTGGGGAGACAGAGAGGAAGATCTTTTGGCTGCTGGTTCACTCCCCCAAGCGGCTGCAAAGGTCTGATGCTGAGCCAATCTGAAGCCAGGACCCAGGAGCTTCCTCTGGGTCTCCCACACAGATACAGGGTCCCAAGGCTGTGGGCTGTCCTCAACTGCTTTCCCAGGCCACAAGCAGGGGAGCTGCATGAGAAAAGTGGCTGCCAGGACACGAACTGGTGCCCATATGATATCCTGTTGCATGCAAGATGAGGACTTTAGTGACTAGGCTATTGTGCTGGACCCAAGGCTGCTGGAATTCTAACACTGACAGCTGTGTTGGGGGCTCTAATGAGGGAAATAAAGAACACAAAGGGAATTGGATGCTGCTTCCTTCCTCCACAAGGCAAAGACACATTTCCAAAATATATTCCCTACCATACAAGAATACAAGGAAAGAAATGCTGGATGATAATGGACTTGTGGTTTTAAAGACTTTAGCTGGGCTTAGAACAGTTGAGAACCATATTTCCCAGATTCTCTTGTACATGAAGTCTTCCCATGTGTTTAACTTGTAGCCAATGTGATGAGAGTGGTTACAAATGGTTTCTATATGTCACATCTTTAAAAAGAAAAGGCAAGGCCCTCTTCCTTATCTCCTTTATTCCATCCTTCTAACTAGCATGTGGTTGTAGTGGCAGAGCAACAAAGGGAACACTCAATGGATGAAAAACAACAAGGTAAAAGAGGTCTGGGTCCTTGATAACCTGACAAGGAAACGCTACCTTAAAGCTTTGACCTTGATATAAAGAATGGGGAAATTTCCGTGTTGGATTAGTTCTCATGGTCTTCTGTTTTGCAACATGAAGTTAGGCAAGCCTGTATCTTAAATGGTGCAGGCATCATCTGGCCTAGATGGAAGGAGAGGGAGGGGCAATTTTTGACCATCAGGCAATACTGAATTACACAGCCTGAAATATCAGTGGCTCTAAGGTTAATAAGAGTGCCCCAGTTAGTAGCGAGAAGAGTCCAAGTTCAGAGAGACTGAATGACAGGCCTTGCTGCCAGGTTATTGGGGCTACAGCCATTGCCTAAGATGGCCAGAGCATTGTTTTATTTTTAGATTTGTAAATGTACCATTTCATTGGCCCTCAAACTAGATCTACTTTATTTTTTCCCCATATTTATTTAATAAAAGTTCATAAGAGGAGATAGCATTCTTGAAGGATTGAGAAAATGTCGCACCCTCTATCTAGAGTCTACACAGTTGAGCATCAAACCTTACTTTCAAAATTTTCTTGAGGCAGAGACAAAGACAGATATATCTTCCATCTGCAGGTTCACTTCCCAAATGTCCATAAAAACTAGGAATGGGCTAGGCCAAAGCCGAAAGCCCAGACTTGATTCTGGTCTCCTACATGGGCAATTGAGACCCAAGAAGTACTTGAGCCATCATCTGTTGCTTCTAAGGATGCACGCTGCAGGAAGCTGGACTGGAAGCACTGCAGCCAAGACTCAAACCAGGCACTTCAATATGGGCATATTAAGTGCTTAGCCAAACGCCTGCCCCATCACTTTACTTTTATTGCACATCTCTTTCATATAAATCTCTAGGCTGGATGCCAATTTCATATATAGTTGTGAAATTAACACATATACAGTAAAGGAGGACAAATAATGCACTGGAGAAAATGGTAGTATACTCAGAGGAGCTCCTGCAACGAGTGGGTGGACACTGAGTGAAGAAAGAGAACCTTGGTTGGCTACAAGGGACGACTGAGCATGGTGTTAGAGTTACGACTTCCAGCTCCTGTGGACTCTTGCTGACTCTGATGGGGTTTGGATGCTATGGTTCCCACTCAGCTCTTCACAGTCCCTCGGCACAGATTCCTTCCTTCAGATTCCTTCCATCACACATGTGATGGACTTACGCTCCGTTGCACTGCTCAGCACTCCTCTGCCTTTGAAAGGTGGCTGCATTTCTTGGCAAGACTTTACTTCCAGATTTTAGATGATCATGTTGGAGTACCAGTCATATGTCTGTTTTAAATATATTCTAAATTCTGCCCTTGCAGATCCTTTCTTTACCTGTCTGGCCTGCATGGTTGCTTCAAAGGGTCCCATTTGGCCAAGGGGGTTCAGAAATAGGAGGCAGGATGGAGAGTAAGGTAGGGACATTTTTCTCTGGGTGACATCTTCACTAGCTTGGGGACAACTGAATTCTTCTGCTGACTGGGTTATTCTCCATCAGCAAGGCTTCAAGGTAGCTAACTTTCTCAGCTATACCCTTTTGGCTTCAAGATAATAAGGACTCCTACTGTATTACTCTTGGTATACTGCATGACCTCTAGTTAGCTTCTACTGTGATACCACTGTAAATAGTCCTGTTAATGAACAGTTCTGAAAGTCAGCAGTTTACTTGCTGCTGGAACCTTGACTGCCATGAAAACTTACTCACATGCAAATAAGAGAGTGAGTACACAACTCAATGTGGCCCATGGAATCGACTGCGGTGGCTTGTTCACAGGCTAGGTATCTAACGTAAAGCAGAACTGCCCGCAGCCCTTTTGTGCGATCCGGAGTAAGGTGACTTTTTTTTTGCACCTGGAATGAAAGAAGTCTGTGACCGCCTGCCCATGCTTTCCCCTCTCCTACCAGTGGAGGGAGCCCATGTTTGGTAGGAGAGAATGATAAACCCAGAGATATGTGAAAACTAGGCCTAAAGTCCGGCTCCAGTTACTTTTTTTTTTTTTTAGATGATATTTACATAGTTGATCAGGATGAGAAAGATGTAGTTAGGGAGATGTGGGTATGATCAATGTTTCCAAGCTTTTGATTTCTTCTTTCAATTTCTGGGGGAATCCAGATACTTTTGAGGCCCTTCTTTGCAGTTGAGTGGACCAATAAATCTTTTTTTTTTTTCCTGCATATTCTGGTTTGACTAAGGTTTCTATCACTAAGCAGAAATAATCTCGATATGTAGTATGTTGATCCACTTCCACACTAAATGTGGCCTCTGTAAAAACCTGTTTCCAGAGTTTTTGTTGTCATCAAACTGTCCAGTTTTCTTCAGAAACATCCCTGAGGGGAATATAACCCAGTTTTTCCAGCAGAAAGCAGGAGACAAACAAAAATCTTTTTTTAAAATTTTACTATATGACTATTACTCAGACTTTCCTAATGCCCCTATGACCAAAAAAAAAGTCCCTTGCATGTAACTGCAAACATCCCACTTCCCCTCTCTGCAAATGACCAGGGTGGACCAAATAGGCTTTTTCTTGAAGTGATAAGAGCTACTCTGGGGAGCAGAAACAAAATCAAAACAGCCAAAATGAAAAAGAAAACACTGGAATCCCAGTTAAAAACCTGTACAAAAATACTGATTCTTTCAGTCACCTAACCTCTTTGAGCTCCAGCTTTTCCTCTGGTTATCTAAGATCAACTTAGACTGACTCATGTGCTGTCTAGGAAATACATCTATGTTGAGATATATTTTAGCATCTGGAGATAATGGGCAAGGAGAGAGTTTCTTTTTTTTCCCCTTGGAAGTGAAGAGAGGCATGGAAACTCTTGAAAAAGCAGATATACAGATCTACTGATAATTCCAGATTACAGCTATTTTTTGATCTTCAGCTGATAATCATGACTTGAATTGGAGGGAAGCAATGCTGGTGCTAAGAGATGGAATCTGAAGCACTTCCCCACAGCATTCTCTGAGGTCTGCCTCATGCTCCTCACCCGGGGAGAACTATCTAGAATGTGCTTCCAGCAGCATCTTCAAGGTTGGTCCTGAAAATCCCCTACCATGGGAATGGGCACTGTGGTGTAGCAAGTTGAGGAACTACCCATTCTGTCTGGTTCTAATCTTGGCTGCTCCACTTCTGATCCAGCTCCCTGCTGATATACCCGGGGAAAGCACTGGATGGCCCAAATGCTTGGGCCCCTGCACTCATGTGGGTGAACTGGAAGAAGCTCCTGGCTTTGGCATAGCACAACCCAGGCTGGTTTTTACCCATTTGGGTATTAAACCAGCAGATACTAGATTTTCTTTCTATCTCTCCTCCTCACTCTTTAACTCTACCTTTCAAATAAACACAAAATAAAAAGGGAAAAAGGAACTAGGGCTTTTATTGGGACTATTTATTAAAAAAAAAAAAAAAGAAAGAAAGAAGGAAGGAAAAGAAAGAAAATGCCCCTACCAGGAAAGCTAGCTTCTTCTCAAAGTGCGGGAAGCCACAATTCCAGAGCAAAGTCATAGAAAAGTCCCAGAAGATAGGTTACATAGTAATTACCTAGAAAGGAAGAAGAATCTCCTGATTCTTCAGGGAATCCCCACCCCCCCCCCCCAAAAAATAAAAAATAAACCCAGCACAAATAAGACAGGAAGGTTTCTTTCGCCTCTTTTCCTATGTAATTCTTTCCCTTCTGACCACACCCCAACCCCGAGGTTCCCCTACACTGTCTGCCATTGGCCTCAGGCAGACCAGCCTCCACAGTGCAAGGGCACACATCTTCCTGCTGTTGATCACAGCACACCGCTAGGTCTCAGCTGTAATCCCCCTAGGATATGCATGTTCCTTGGGCAAAGGCAGACACTGGGGGAACCAGATGTATTATTTTGGTCTACACTTCAGTTGATGTTTCAATTCTGCAATTTTGTTTGTTTGTTTGTTTTACTGGCTCTGCATCACAAATAGCATTTACATATATCATGTTATTTTTATTTCCCAAATATGACTCTCTAAAGAAAAGGCCTGGGCTACTTGGTAATTTGCAGGTCATGATTACAGTAGATAGACATTTTATTTGCATTCTTTATGTGGTTAACCATACATCTTTAGCCTTGAAAAAAAAAGCTTTCTAGTCAGGCTTAGAACTTTGAAACTATTTTTTTCTCTATGCTTCAATTTCATGAAGTATAATTTTTAAAAGGGGACTGATTCATGTGCTAAGGATTCAAACTATCATTCTACATAAACAGTAGAATTAATATTTATTTTATTTAAACAAGTCGATACATATCTGTATTGTGCTTTTCAAAAACAGCTGTGTCAGTAACAAGTATCATAATGCATTTGCAGTGACATATTATTACATCAGATAGTGGGAACAGGTCCCTGTACAGAGGGCAAGAAAGTGATGATAAATAAACAAGCCAGGAGAGGGCTCTCTTGTAACTCCAGAGAATTCTGAACACAAAGAATGCTAGAGAGAAAACAACATGATAGCATTGCAAAGGGCTCAAGAGGAGTACACACACACACACACACACACACACACATTCACCATCACTACCACCACCACCGTCATTTTCCCACTGTATACCCTTTACACAAAAGTAAGCCATGGAAATTTCCAGCATCACTGAAAAGCAATTTCCAGTTAGTTCTCTGCTTACTGGACTTTTATAAATCTTTGTGGTATTTGCAATTTACCTATAAAATTTGCATTATGGGTCACACCAGACTGGGCTGCAGCACCTGCCAGCACATGTAAGATCTGGGGAGGTAGGGGCAAGCCTGAGAGGGAGACAATAAGGACTTTCCTGCTGGATCAATGCTCCAACTGGTGAGCATGAAAACTAGTACTGATAGAAGACCAGGCTAGCCAGGGTTACAACACCTGTTAGCCTGCATGTAGCTAGGTGACTGTATCCACTAGTGCATGCACGAGCCAGAGTAAGTGTAGACTGGTTGGGTTTTGACGCAGCATCAGCTAACAAGTGCTGGGAATGGGGGCAAGGCCTGTCAAGCTAGACTGCAGAACCACCTGGAAAGTGCAAGATCTGGCATTGGGAGTAACCCTAGCAGGGAAACTATGGGCACCTCTCTTGATGGGCTGCTTATGCCACTGGTGAACATGGGCACTATGGCGGGTAGATCTAGCTGGACAGGCAGCAGCACCTGTCAGCATAAGTGTGGGCTGGATTGTGGCATTAGTTGGGCTGAGCTAGGCTGCAGTATACATTGGTTTGTACAAAAGCTGAATAGGATGTGGTACAGACTGGAGCCATCTGCTGCAAATACTGTCATGTGCAGGAACCAGGATTGGAAATGGGGCTGGTGGGATTGCTCCAACTGGGCTGCAGTTCACATTGGTATACATGAGAGCTGAATGCGTGGTGGGCAGGGTGCACTGAGCCACAGCACTCATTGGTTTGCATAAGAGATGGGGTTGGAGACAGGGCTGACCCAGGAACTGCAACTACCAGTGTGTGTGTAGGCTGATGTGGGTGATGGCCTGATGGACTGGTTAGCATACACAAGAGTCAGATCTGGGGTCACCTCAGATGGGGTTTCTGTAGGGATTCCCCACAACTGAACTGCTGGACTCAGAACTCCAATCATGGGAAGAACTGCAGTATCTGTGGTCTCATCACAGAGTTCATGTGTCGGAACTGTGTCTCCTTAGTTGCTGAAGATGGTGCAGTGGATGGCATGCCCAGATGCACACTGACGATACGGCAGTCCACTGGGGCCTGCATAGCACATGTAGTACCATAGCAGAGGACGCAGGGCAGAACAAATTGGATAACTCTCACAGTCAAGTGTTGATTGCAAGTATCTGGGTGACTGGAGACTCTAAAATGAACTATATCAGCCAGTAGACCTTGGAAGGATTTCCTCAACTATGGTGCAATGAAAACAACAGTATTTCAGAACTATCAAAACACTTGAGCAGAACCCTTGGAGCATTCTCCATATCAGGGACTCTGGGACGACATCGGGTAGCCATCCCCCAACCCTGGGTACTGATGCAGTTAGGATGCTGGGTGTAGTTTTTCCTCTTCTTTCCCCTCTTCTTCAGATACAGGAAGAAAAAGTAACAATGATGTCATTCCTCAACCCTACCCACTATGGTCGGTGGTCCACATGGGCATGCATGCTTCTCAACTATATAGACATCATAAAAAATAAAAATTTTTAAAAAGATTAAAAATTTGCCTTAGAAGCTGTACATTTTTCCTACCTTCCTATCATCTGAGTGCTGCTATTTGCTTCACATTGGAAAACTCTTCTGAACGAACAGTTTAGCTCACTCTAGAGATAATTATAGAGATCACTGAGCAAATTTACAACTATGCTATGGAACTTTAGAGATAAATAGCCAAAGTCACAAAACTTATAGTCTTACGGTAGAAATATATATGCTGGAATATAACAGTGAGCAGACTGTGATGACATAAGCAGCAGTCAATAGATGAAAACAGGACAAAACATGGTGAAATGGAAGACCTGAGCTATTTTCACAGAACACTTGAATTGGATTAGAAAGGATGGGTATAGTTTGACATTTGGGGTTGCAAAGAATACAAAGAAACAATAAGAATACAAAGAAACAATAAGGCCCAAAGATGGATAGAATATGGTCACTGGGATCAGGTAACTTTTCTGGCCCTCAAATTTGGGAGCAAATAGTGACTAAATGATGAAGGGTATCTTTGGGTTAAATATGAGGAAGAGAAAACTCTCAGAATAGTGAAATTGCTGTGATTTTACATTTTATGACCAATGCTGCAAAAAATTTATATATATATAACTTTTTGGGAGATGGTACAGGGTGGGATTTCCCATTTAGACTGCAGTGGAAAGCTACTAGAATGCTCAGAAATAAGCTTATAGAATTATGGACTAGGGTTAGATGAATTATTGAGTTCTTAATTTCTAGTATTTCCTTGAGTTCAGAGTTAACTATCATTTGACTCAGTAAAACATACTGCCTTCTTAAATGGAAAAATACTCAGTTGGTGGAAATTTCATATTACTGACCAGCAGGGAATTGTTGGCCAACTGCACTGCATTCTGACAATCTCACTAAGAAGGTTGTTCCAGCCCACCATTCCCCAGATGGCTGGTCCAGGCAGGATGCATTAGAGGATGCCACAAAGTCCATGCTTTGCAGTTCAGGCTGTGAAGTAACAGCACCTGATTTTGAATCTTAACTCTGTTATTTACCAGTGTGTGAAAAATCAGATAGTGACTTGGCATCACTGAACTCTCAGGACCATCAAGACTGGATATAATTCCTACCTCAAAAGGCTGTTACGAAGATTAAACTTCACCAAAATGACATTCAGAGCTTGGCACATAGCTAGAGCTCAGATTATATTGCCTGTGAGTAAAATGAGGAGAAGACACAAAGAGGGACTGGCAAACCCTTTCTCAGAGGACTAGGAGATGGAAGAGTCCTCTACCCCTCAAACAGACCTCTGATAGCCCTCTCTGTCCATACCTGGCCACACTCTGAGCAGATCCCAGAGCCAGATGAATCTCCAAACCTCTTCAACCTGCCCCGATTATCTGAAAGCTTCAAAATGCGGGGGCTTTCTAATTATGTAACACAAGAGCTGCAATTTGTTGGTGGCAAAAGCTCATGGCTGAGGGCAGATGCGCCGGCAGTTTTCTGCCGGATCTGTAGAATCAGCAGGTCCTGTGTGCCAATGCAGGGACTGATTTTGTGAGACTGTGTGAAGGGTTTCATGAAAAGCCTCCTAAAGGCATTGCTTTCTTCACCTCTTCCGTGGAGGTGACTTTCCAGACTGCATGTGAAGGCGGTGGGAATTCAACAAATGCACCCAGCATGATGACAGAGGGGAAGCGAGAACTCTGTAAATACTGCTCCATTTTTTTCCGTGACCCTGCCCTGGTATCATGCTGCCCTGAATCACTGTCACAGTGCTGACTACATGTGGCAAGAGAACCACAGGAAAGCACTATTCAACATTTTTTCTTAGTGTGCAATTGTTTTATCAGACCTCCTAGCACAGCTCTTTGCACCCTGGTTACAAAACCACAGCAGTAGGCAAAATGTCCAAGGTACCCCCACACAAAACAATCTGATTTAATTAATTGTTTCTTAAATAAATGAACTCCTTTCTGGGTTTCATTTTCATCCTCTTTCAATCGAGAGGCAGAGAAGTATGTAAGCTTTCCAGTTACGGCACATCAAAAGGTGGCCACAGATCTGCTGAAGCCTGGACAAAAGGGCACACACCCTAAAGCATACTGTGTTTAGTTAACATTATTTTTTTTACTGTTTCATATTTTGCTGTTAGTTTTGATTTTTAGAACACTGCATAAAATATTATTTAAGTTGATTACTGAGTTTTTTTTTAAATTCCCTTAAATGTTGTACTTTTGGCCACAGCCAAATGCGGAAGGAAGCTTTAGAGAAAACATCGCTCCATTTGCCTATGTAGGAAATACATCTGAAATGGACCAGACATCCAGGTCTTTTTCTTGGAAGGTTTTGCTAAGTCTTCTCTTTGGTTCTGAATGGTGTTTCTAGGAGGAGTGGTGATGGCTTAGCACCAGACTGAGGATGGGCTGTTGGTCTGTGGCAGAGCTGGCCACAGACAGGCCCAGTGAAGTTTTGAGGTTTCTCTGCAAGAGATTCATTGAGTGTAAATTTAAGACTGGTTAGATTCTGGCTGTGCCTCTTTAGTAGTTTATGCAGCATATGAAGTTCCTCCTAGAAGGAATATATGTTCTTTAATCCACCATTTGCTCACAGTTAGGCTTTTCCACTCAGGCTAGCTTGAAATTCTCAGTTTATTCTAATCTGGGCTGGGGAATAAATAAACAGCAACACCAGAAACATCCTCAGGGATCTTCAGGTCACAAGCAGGTTTCTTTGCCTGCAAGGAGGGCCCTGCTTATCTGGCCCAGGAAAGGAGTGACAGTTTGCAAACAGACATTCAGACAAAGTGGAAACAGGGAAAATCTCTTTGTGGAGGAGCACAAAGAAGCCAGCGTTACACAGTCTGACCGCCTGCTTAGAGACCGTCTGTAACACCTCAAGGAATCCCCTCAATTCCAACCAACTCTCAACTCCACTCTCCTCTTGTTTCAGTTCATATTAGAGTACAGGTGCCTGAAGATAAGGAATTTGTGGATTTTATTCACATCACAGAATCTAGAATGGTACTGAGGACCAGGTTATCTAGTTGAAGTTGTTCCTCAAATGTCCATTACCTTCCGAATGCACAATGAAGCTCTGCATGCCTTGCCACTTGCTTATTAATCCAATTCCACTTCTTCTTCATTTACTCTGCTCTGAGTTCTGCACCCCAGGACTCTGCAATGTTTCCTCCACCAAAAGTGAGAGGTAGGAACTCAATGTGGGTCTCCCACATTGATGGCAGGAACATGCTACTTGATCCATGACCCCTACCTTCTAGAGCCCACATTGGCAGGAAGCTGAAATCAGCAACTGGAGCTAGATAGTCCAAAACAGGATGCATCAGTCCTAACTAATAGTTCAACCACTTGGCCAAATGCCGCCCCCCAAATAATTTCTTGAGTGCATATTATGTAACATGCTCTGTTTAAAGTGCAAAAAGAGATATATAAGATATATATGCCCCAGTCTTTGCATTCACTATGTCTTACAAAGAAGTTCCCATGTGTGATTAAAATAAAATCTAAGAACCAAGAGACTTTGGAAGTTTTTAATACTGCTTTTGAGGTCGTTGCCATTAAGAGAATTAAAGATAACCAAAGAGTCTAGTCATCCCTTCTACCAAAAGGTGGTATCTGTTTTTTTCTCTTCTTACAAGGCTGACCTTATGATCTTCTCTGGTCAAAGAATGCATCACAGTTGGTACTGAACTAGTTGCAGTTCCAGGCTTTTAATAATTCAACAGCTTCTATTCTTGTCGTACATGAACCATTAGTAACCATGCAAAGAGTTCCAGACACGCTGCTGGAGGGAACTCAGGGAGAGTGAAATGCCAGGCTATTCTAGCTATGCTAAAGAAAGTACTGCATGTGTGAGGAAACCCAAGTGAATCCTAGGAAGTAGCCACATGGAGAACTGCCAAGGATGACAGTCATATAACTGCTTAGAGGTTCCAGTGGAAGTCTCAATCAGCCAACCAGAGAATCAAGAACAATATATAGCTTTTCTTGCAGTTACTAAGCATTAGATTCACTTATTATATAGTAAATATAACTGATAAACTGATCATTGGAAATGTAATGATACAATAACAAAAATCTAAAATACATGGCATTGACGTAGGTCAGGTAGAAGGCAAAAATTGGGAGAAACCAAGTGGCCATCTGAAGGTAGCCCAGTTACCTCAGTGAAAGTGCAAGACTTGTGATGGAGCCACTCGGAGTGCTGCCTTGAGAACATCACGTGGGGAGGCCACAGGGAGAATGAAATTATTGCAGCTGATATTGCCAGACTGGCTGCCAACTCAATGCAGATGGAGGACTGATCCTGGGCCAGAGTGAAGCCATTCATTCAACCCACAAATTCATAACAAATAATAAATAACAAATAATAAATTGCTGGGCCCGGCGCAATAGTGTAGTGGTCTTAGCTAAAATTGACCTTAAGCTGTTGGTTCTATTGTATCATTTTATCAGCCTATAATAAGTGTGCAAGTCTTTCGGGTGTTAGGATGCAAAAGAAAAAATCTTGTTGACTCCATTAAACAATCAGAGGAAAATATAAAAGACAAAAAGTGAATGGAAAAAAAGAAAACCTCCTAACAGGACAGAGTATTATGAAGAAAGGAGGGCAGAGGAACAAGAACCAGAAGTCTGAGAAGGGATGAACACAGGATGAATGTTACACCAAGCGGTCGGGGTTTGGAAAAGACTTGAAGGAGGTGAACACATTGATGCAGCAGGGGATTGTTTGGGAAAGCATCTTTCAGCAGAATTGAGACCAGTGAAAGGACTTGCAGTGAGAGTGGACATACTTAAGGTCAGAGTAGCCACAAAACAGCACATCTGAGAAGTCATCTGAAACACTTTTGACAGCATGTCCTTTAAAAAGCATGGAACAACCTGGAAACTTGTGCAACCCAGCCTGCCAGGCAAAGCCTGCATGCCCAGCACAGTGGCCCTAATCCATGCTTATCTAGCAATACAACGAATCTGCCCAGACCCAGAGCTCCCTGGTTTAAAAAGTAGCTGATCTCATTGCAGAGGAGTTGGGGTGGGGCGCTCTCTCCAGTCCAGATTCTGTAAACTGCCTTCTTCGGTTCACAGTGTGATTCCACCTGTGCTCTGAAACAACACAAACCCCCGCTTTCAACCATTGGGCACCATTACTTTAGCCAAGGGCACCTGTGAGGTAGCTTGGGACAAGGCAAGAACAGGAATCTGAAGTCTAACAAGACTGCGTTCTGTCTGGTTTGATCATAAGCGAACCATTTATCCCCTTATGCTTTAGGACAAAACTGGGGAGAATACTCTTACCACAGAGGACCACTAGGGACATTAGAGACTGTACATGTGACACTGATATTTATTTTGTTATAAGGTTATGTATTTTTCACTTACATGCCGTCTCTACTGCTGCCATGGCTTAGAGTCGACGGCCCTGTGAGTGAAGCGCATTTGTATGAAGATGGCCCTAAATGCTTTCCACCTGTGTACCTGATCTTTAGCAGAGAAGACAGGCAACCTACCCATAGCAAATCATCTGTGATGGGAAGTACATAAAAGCAAAAGACAACTCACCACGTTTACTGGACTCTTGGTACAGAAGTTCTGAATTCAACCCAAAAAAATCAGTGAAGAAGAAAATAATCTCTTGAGTGCAAATACTACAGAGTAAACTGCCCTTTTACTATTGTATGCTGGGATTTCTTAGGGGAACGGCTTAGGCAGCACAAGTGGATATTCCCAGACACAGGACATGAGCCAGAAGCACATGCTGTCTCCCAGATGCCCAGTACAACCTTCTCTCTGAAAAGTCTTGGGGCCAGCATTGCTGCCTTACTCCTAGGAACTCAGATATAAGCTACTTCAAGAGATGGTCTCTCGGGCCCAGTGCAGTAGCCTAGTTGCTAATGTCCTTGTCTTGCATGCCTGGGATCCCATATGAGCACGGTTCTAATCCTGGAGGCCCTGCTTCCCATCCAGCTCTCTGCTTGTGGCTTGGGAAAGCAGTATAGAATGGCCCAAAGCCTTGGGACTCTGCACCCATATGGGGACCCAAAAGAGACTCCAGGCTCCTGGCCTTGGATCAGCTCAGCTCCAGCCGTTGTGGCCACTTGGGAATAAATCATTGGATGAAAGATCTCTGGCTCTCCTCCTTTCTGTATATCTGACTTTCCAATAAAAATAAAACAAATCTTTAAAAAAAGAGATGGTCTCTCAGCAACTTCCATGACTCAGCATTAGCTGAAAAGTACACATGCCATTGCTTCTCCCCAGGTGGAGCAGGGCCTGGGCAAGGTTCTTTCCCTCTTTCTCTCTGCTGTATTGGCTGACATGGAACAGTTCTGGGAGTCCTGCAGAGTGGTCAAAGTGAGAAATGTTCAGAGATCAACTTTCCATAAAACTG
This sequence comes from Ochotona curzoniae, assembly GCF_017591425.1. Taxonomy (NCBI): domain Eukaryota; kingdom Metazoa; phylum Chordata; class Mammalia; order Lagomorpha; family Ochotonidae; genus Ochotona; species Ochotona curzoniae. The sequence goes on along the minus strand of NW_024465582.1, from coordinate 16,293,700 downwards.
AACAAGCGGATTTTCTTGGTATCCCTATCTCCAACTTGGAATAGGTTGAACACCTACTTTCTTCCACAATGCTGGAAGCTCTACAAAGTCTCGCCTCTACAACAACAACAACAACAACAAAAATGTGTCTTACCTCCTCTAGTCCCTCTTTTTTATGTCTTCAAGGCAAAGGTCATAAATCAGGTCTTTGGTTTGCTCACATCAATGCTGTATAAAACCTGTCTGTCATATGTGTCGTATCTCGCTACTGATAACCTGGATTCTTTGATCTTTGCAGGTAGCTGACGTGTGATGACAGGGCAGGAAAAAGAAGTGCACCCACGCTTTTGTGTGATAAGTCATTGCCATATGTAAATAATTAGTATGCCCTTCATTTCACACACCTGCATGTTCCTGTCCAAAGAATGAATGGTTATGCTGCTCATCAAAAAAAAAAAAAAATTGCACCTAAAAAGAATTCAGAGGTAATTTTGTCAAACTTCCCCAATGTTCAGGGAAAGAAATGGAATCTTACAATCAAATGTGAAAACTTAATTTTCTTTCATAGTTTATTTCTTTGTGCCAGAAATTCTGAAGCTAAATTTTTGATCAACTTTTTTGATCAGTTATTTCAGTTGTTTTAATACAAACTACGATGTAAGATGATCAAAATTACAGACAGAAATTTTTAAGCTTTGCTGATAGAATTATTTCTAAGTTTCTGAAAAAACACCCTTAAAAGAATTTCTTGTGGCCATTGCTGTGGTGTAGCAGTTAAAGCCAGCAACTATCTCTGGCATCCCATGTGGTTGATGGTTGGAGTCTTGGCTACCCCACTTCCAACCCTGCTCCCTGCTAACGTACCTTGGGAATCCAGAAGATGGCCCAAATCTATGGGCCCCTGAACTCAATTGGAAAACGTGGATAAAAAATGTAGTTCCAATTGAGACTGAGGGTAGAGGTATAAAGAATAACTTGAATTGATAGACTTTTGTGGAAAACAAATAATAAAAGTTATATGAACACATTTCACAATACTTCCCTTAGAGTAATTTTATCTTCATGAATTTTTATTTATTTATTTTCACTTTACTTTGAAATACAAAGAGAAAAAGAAAGAGAAATGTTTCACCCATGGGTTCATGCCTCAAATATGCAGGACAGCAGTATTAGGCCAAGCCGTCCATGGTCAGGACCCTGGAACTCAATCTAGATCTCTCCTGTGAGAGGCAAGGATCCTTTTGCTTTGCAAAATCTCCTACTGTGGACTGAGTATTTGTCACCACCTTTCCTCGACCAAACTTGATGCTGAAGCCAAAAGATGGCTTTTGGAAGTGGAGTTTTGGGTAAGCTCCTGAAGGTGAAGCCTTCATAAAAGGGGTTGGAGTGCCCTGTCAAGAAGAGACAGGAAGAAACTGCTTTCTCTCTATTCTAGAAGGACAATGAATTGAATGTACAAAAACCACTTCCTAACTCAATGACTCACTTTCCACGCTTGCCTCTAGATATGCCTTGCTCACTGCTGTATCCTCAATTTTTTTTCTCATTGCTTAAAAAAAAGTTATGTTTTTAATATAAAACTTTATAAACAAACATCAAATCCAACACCATGGGGTCTCACAGGCAGTGAGAAATATATTGTTCCAAGCAACAGGCAGCAAATTCTGAGATAGCTGGAAAAATACGAAAAAGACCATAGCCTTATTGTAAGCATTATTTTTCTTATTTCTGATAAAAACATACCTGATCTGATAAAAACTGGATTCTAGCAACTAGCAATTGATTATATTCAAGCATGTAGAAGTTTAAAGGAACAAAATTTATATGGTCATATGTTATATGATTTATATGTTGAAGGCATAGAAAAATAATAGCTTTATTATAATGTCTTTAGGTCTTTGAATTTGGTAAACAGCAAAGCAATATTTTCAGGAAAGTGCATTTTATAAAACAAATGACAAAAAGCAACGATTAACTCAAAATTCTTTGTCTTTGAGATGATCTATAATTGAGTATGTTGATATTCTCTCTCCTAGAATGGATCTGAAGACTTCTTTAAGGTGTGTGAGAAAACCTCAGATGGCATGATCAAAAATATTTTTAAGTGTGAAGTCACCATTAGTGTGTTCTCTTTTCTTTATCACTTAAAAAGTATTTTTTTCTGTTCATGTATATGTGTGCTCCCTGGTTCTGGTCAACAGCTAGAGATTAGAGGGGAGGCCAAGACCTGACACACTTAGATCACGGTAGTATGTTAGAGTAGCCCAAACCGACTAAGACACTAACCAATCGTCTTTTAGAAATATAATTGATGAAACAGTACAATCATACACAGTTGCAAAAATAATATGTAAAATGGTTGATTGCATTTAGTATGCCATCTTAATATAAGTTTCAGCTTCCTTCCTCTGCCTTGGTGACATACTTCTGTCAAAAATAAATGTTTGAGAAACACCACAATGTAGGTTTGTTTGTTTAAAAATTATATTAATGTGCTGATACACTAATACATTATAAGTGAACATTTTCTTTTCATTAGTTATTTACCACATGAATTTTCTCCACACTTTAGTACATCTAGAATTGCTTGTTCCTTGTCCCCTCTTAATCAGATTCATAAAGAATTATTTTTCAGAGCTAGTTATCAAAGACATTTTTAAATATATAAAAATAGTCATGAAGGCATAATGAATTCCTATATACATATTACTCAGGTTTAATAATTCTCAAATTTTGACCAATCTCATTCACACTTCCCATATCTCTCATCTGAATTATTTTGAAGCAAATTCCCTTCATAGAATAATTACATTTTAATACAACAAAATTATATACTGTGCTTAATTAACAAAATAAAATGCGTGGAAGAAGAAATAATAAAAGAAAAGGAAAGAAGGGAAGGGGAGAGCAGGAGAGACAAAAAAGGGAGAAAAGAAGGTATGAAGAAAGGAGGGAGGAATGTGGTTAGTTATTACTTATTCCTGTAAAGATAAATTCAAATGAAGTAACAGAGTTTGCTGTAAGTGCGTTCGATTTCTTTGAAAATGTCTTTATTAATCCACATTTACCTTGAGAGATCTCAGCTGTCCTGCAATGCCATTGGTGTGGATGTCTAGATACTGCAAGCCTTTTCAGATCATGTTTAGACTCTGAAGGAACACTACATCCTACTCAAATAGTGGATGTTATGGAACCAGAAACACCTTATTCTGGCTTTCCTAGACATTTGAAATAAATAATGTAAAAATTGACATTTTTTGTTTTCACTTGGGTTCAAAGACAACTATGAAAGATTTAGTACCAACACATAGCCAAGGTGAAATTTCAACCACGGGAGGATCATCAGCTAACTTTTTGGCAACCTCAGATTTGGATCATCATTTCCAAAGCATAAAATATAGAACCCCATTCTTATAGAGGCTGGATGAATAGATAAGAATTTAGCTGCGTTGAGGCCAAGACTTTCAGCCTTTTATTAATGACCCTTGACTCTCCTAACCTCCAGAGAGACTCTTTAGCAGGCAAATCTACAGTGTGTCACTGAGAGGGCTAATATTTGAATGGCCAATGCAATGATTATGGAGTGAGGAATTGTTTCCAATAAGACCAAATGCTGGTGCTCACTTCATTAAAGATCAATGGTAGGAATTTCAGAATAATGAGCACCTATGATTCTGGTGCTTCCTTAGTGTGGCCTTACGTTTCCATGATTAGAATTAAGCAGTCAAACAGTAATCTCCAGTGCAATCATGTACATCTCCTTTGTTGTTATAAGTGAAAATTATGATATTCCACAGTCAGCTCTGCTACATGATAAACCCTGTGAGTTTAAAGTAGTAACAGAACTTTGGACAATTACAAAAGCCCACCTTTACAGGTATTAATGATATACATATAGCAAAAGCCATTATGAGATCTTAAAATTGAACATTTGTATCCTCAGTGTCTCCGGCATTGGTATTAAAGAGGAGTAATCTGGGAAAAATCTGCTGGCTGATAAAAAAGAGCAGGGGAGTGAATATTTGAATTTCACAGCAAAATCTGCAGCCTTACGAATATTTATAATGCCATTTAATAATCTCATGCATCACTTAATTCCAAGACATTTTACCTTCAAGAGGAACTTATGGATTTAAAACAAAAACTTGAAACATGCAAATCAGCACATTGCTAAATATAATAGGTAGACATCTGAGTTTACATACATATTTTAAATACCTATGTACATCTACCTATATGCATATAAATTAAATATGAGGACATCAGGAATATAAGAACTTAGCCTTGGTATTTAATTACATTAAGGAATCATGTTAATTGTTGCAGGTAGACAGTTTTATTCCAGTTTTGTTTTTAACTTCTTATATTTTAGAAATGTGTACTGAAATATTTATAAGCATAGTGATATCTTGGATGCTCCAGAGCCAGTGGTATAGAAACAGGGAGAATGGCTATTCTGGAACACAGAGCTGCACTGATTGTCCATGAGTGGATAATTACTGAATCCAAGAAATGGGTGCACAACATTTATTATGCTACACTACCTGTCCATGTTTTTAAATTTTTTCTCATTCTAAAACATTTTGGAAAAAAATTTTTCTCAAAGCCTATTTATCAATACAGTAATTTGTTTATTAATGAGGCCCATAGTTTGATAGATTATTGATTATGCTCCAGGAAGAAAACACCTCACATGTCCGCCATGTCCTGGGTTGGAGGATGGAATGATTATCCCTGATACATCAGGTCCTAGGCTTTCCTGATGACAGTGCTCCAGTTTGAAGGAGAGAAGACTAGTAGAACTTGTTACATTAGAGTTCTGAAACAATAAAAGTGTTTTAATAAAGAATGGGAATGGAAAAGGAGCAACTGCATATTTCATATGAGTTCTCAACAGTCAGAGCATGCTTGGAGAATAGGGGACTTTTTAAAGTTTTTTTTTAACTGGAAATTCAGATTTACAGAGAGGAGAAACAAAGAGAAAGATCTTTCATCCACTGGTTCACTCCCCAGATGGCTGCAACGGCCAGACCTGAGCCGATCTGAAGCCAGGAGCCAGGAACTTCTTCTGGTTCTCCTGCACAGGTGCAGACTTCCAAAGCTTCAGGCCATTCTCGGCTGCTTTCCCAGGCCACAAGGCAAAGGAGCTGGATGGGAAGTGGAGAAGCTGGGATAGGAACTGGTACCTGACATGAACAAGGCGAGAACTTTATCAAGTAGGCTATCATGTGAGGCCCAAGGGAACGTTCCAATAAGGAAACCCATCAAGATCTGGCTAAGAGGTGAGCTTATTATTAGGTTGTGGAGTTCAGCACCAACTTCCAAATACACGTAGGAAAGTGTAGGGCCCAGAGTTGGAGCTTAAACAGCCCTGCCTATTTCCCTACTTGTTGCCTCCACCTCCCTTCTGAGTCCACAAAAAGCTGAGTCTTGAAGGTCAGGATCCTCCAGCCTTCATTACACAGCAATACTAGCATGTTCCACGTTAAATCAAACATATATGGGATTTATGTTTTTAAACAGTAATGAAATAGCAAGCAGGAAAAAGTGATAGAATTAGCTTTGTCTTTCTATTGCTTCTCGGCCTTTTGGCTAAGATCAAGTGCAGCTATGTCTTTCTTACATTCCAGAAGCAGCAAGAACCCAAGTGGGAAACAGAAAGAGGTCTTTGGAAAGATAATGTCTGTTTATTTTTCTTCCAGAACTCCAAATAGCTGCCTTGACATGGATGCTGCCCTGTAACTGCTCCCTCCTGGAGACGTGGAGGTGTTTACAGAAATTGAAAGTTCCAGCAGTACATTTCCATGAGCTCACCACCAGTTTCAGCTGTAGCTTTTAGAGTTCACGTGTGTAAATGAGAATCCATGCAGGTTAAACCCAGCTCTCTGATTGTTCTAATTACAAACAGAGGCATAGAGGTGAGGTATTTAATTACTGCGTCCTCAGTCTACCTTGAGAATCTCTACTTCGGTCACTATTATTCAAAGCAACTCTAATGCTGTTTCTTGCCTGCCTCTTTATGCTAATCAGCCTAGTCCACTTGGCTCCTCCTCCTTCCAGCCTCCCTTAGGAACTGTACACTTCCAGCTGTCACTGTTGGTAACTCAGACCAGACTTGGACACCAGCTGATTTAAATCAGCAAGACTTTTCCCTCCTCACGTGTATATTATTTTACAGTCCTCTCAAATACTGGAGGCTCTGGGTTTCATGTTAGCAGGAGGAATCAAAATTGTCAAAAACTGTAATCTTTTAGGAATAATTAGTTTGTAGGATTTGAACTTTTAAGGAGGGAAGTTTCAGTTTGCTTTGAAGTGAAAGAAATTAAGTGACATTTTTAGTCAAATGAATTGGCATTTTCATACACAGAAACCGCACTGGTAAATATTTCAGAATCCTGAGCAGTGAAAAACATGGACGTTTATGAACGTGGTAACTGCTTCCCATGCAAGAACAGGATCTGCAAGTGCCTGTTGCTGCTGGGTGTCTCCTGCAGATCATTGTAGGTGACTAGCCAAGGGAAGGAAATGCTCTAGTGATCCTGACTACAGCCACACTGCAGCTACCATGTCCACTGGGCAAAGAGCAGGCAGCTGCCACCTATTCAACAGTCTGTGTGTGTGTAAGCGGAAGCTGTCGGAGGACGAGCCACAGCAAGGTGAGTCCTTCGGGATATCTGTCTGCATTCCTTGAAGAACAGTGGGCTGAAAATGTCCCTGGGGAGGTGCTGGTTATGACCTGCCTTGGAGTTGTCCATTTTTAAGCTCTGAGGATAGATGAGGTAATGATACACAAGGGAGCGTTGACTTGGATTACTGACTTTTAAAGAACTCTCAAAATTCACATGACTAACATGAATGCAGATGCCATGGATCTGTCATGCTGAACTTAATGTTTACATGTCTGAAACTACTGTCAGTTTTTCAGATGAAGCTAGACTTTGTGTAACTCAAAACACCCTTCAAGGAATGGCTGAATAAGCCACATGGAAAATTCAACTGAGAGCAGTTTTACTTTAGCCTTTAGCCTGGCTCTTAGGAATTAGTGATACGCTTATGTACTTTGCTTGAGCCTAATTTTTTCTGGATTTCTGGCTCACTCATTTGTGAGGAAACTCTAGTGGTCCAGGGAGAGCTGGAAGAAAAGTGTCAGACTTCACTTACTGAGCGTTCATCTTACCTCACAATGATTTTCACTATTAGTCTTCTACAAATTTTGAATTTACTTTACAGCCAGCAGCATCAATGGCAGCTGGTTAATGTGAGTAGAAAAGCTGATCCCTCCTGACCACTCTGTCAGGGACGGCAAGCCCCCTCTTGGGAGAGGCTGGCTGCTCCTGTGGATGATGTAATCACCATCACCAACCCACTTTTGGATAAGGTAGGGATTTACCAGCCCTTTCTACCTTCTCTTCTACCACTTAGTATGGACCTGTTTATGTAAGAGTCTAGGTTATGAGCTCTTCATTTTTTTTCTAGAGAAGCAGATTTAGGTATCAATGGCACGATAAGTGCTGGCTGAAGAGCTGAAATGTGATTTCTGAGTGCTTACGTGTGTGAATGTGTCAGGCCACCTGCATGTGTTAGCTTCTCAGAGCTGTGCACAGCAACTTCATGCTATACAAGGCCTGGGACAGTGTGAGCACAAAATACTTCACATTATATGCAAGCAGCTTTTTAAATCATGTTGTATTACTAGGGCTCAAGTAAATTATTGTGAACCAAATACCTGAAAATGTAAAGGCCTGGAATGTACCAGGGTTTAGGATCAGCCCAGTGAAATGCTCTTGTGCCTCTATTACTAGCTCATTCTAGTTGATTATAGAAGTTATTTTTTTTTTGTTTGGCTACTCATTGTGTTTAAAACTTTTAAAAGTAACTCCAACACATTGGAACTGCTGATGTAATAATATAAAAATCCGGAGATGGAATATTAAGGAGATAATAAAGAAAAACCACTTATAATCTTAACACCCAAATATACTTGTTAATAAGTTAATTTATAATCTAGGCTTTTCCTCTGTACACATGTGTGGACATTTCTTTTGCTTCATTTTAAATAAAAATTGGTTTACTGTGCTTTAAAACTGCTTTTAATTTAACAGGTGATGAACAAATGTCCACCAATAACTATTTTTAAAGGTTACATACTATTCCCTCACATGAACAAAGAAACATCAGGCAATTTCCTACTGTGACTTAAATAATGTATTTCTAATTTTTGCAATTCTTTTCAAATTTTATGATTGGGAATAATATCTCACTGTAGTTTTAAATTAAGGCAGTTGGTCTTGATGATCTCTCCATTACTGACCATATCCAGAGAAGCCTGGAAATATCACTATGATGACATGCTTCCCAAAATACCAAGTCTAGTTTTCTTTCTCAGAATGAAACTTTTTGCCTAGAATGTTACGAAAGCAGCCACATATTTTCATAATGAAATCTCAAAATATCCATCCATATAAACCACAATTCAAGAGGTTGTGGAGCATGCTAATGTAGTCAAGACTGGCCATGGACTAAAACAAGAAATGTCATCTAGAGATTTGAGCTGACTAATGACACTGGGTAGTGTTTGCTATGCTGTTAAATAGCATTCCAGTTACTAAAATTTAAAAGTTTAAATTTATTCCAGTCCTGGAGTATTTATTCAATGTAGTGGCCTGGTGTTTTTCCCCCTGAGCTATATTTATACTTTGGTATTATGCAAAGTCCAGTTAAAGTATAAGGAAGCAAAGTCATGAGTCTTAGAGAATGAGGTCTGACTGTAGATTTATTCACCAAGGCAACTAGAGTTCACTAATTGGGCCATCTCTGTCAAAGTAATTTTCCAGATCTCTTACTTAGTTTATAGATTGCTTTAATTGGCACTTTCATCCTCTGAAGATATAACTAGCTTCAACATATGCTTAGTTTCTAATGCTCCATGTTACATTCTAAAATGCTTTAGGCAAACTCCAAAGAATTTTAACTCTCCCTGTTTCACTTAATCACTTATAAAATTATATCTTTGGGGTAAGCCTGTATATAGAAGTCATCTGTTTTTCAGCAATCATCCGGGCAACTGTGTGCAAAGTATTAGACCAAATAAATGCCAGAAATGTGAATTGAACTAACTGAACTAACCCATGGTTTCCTGTCCCCATGTTGTTTATACTTTGTCAATTATGCCATGTCATTCCAGAACAAAAGCCCAGGGAGCATCAACAAAAAACTAGGCAATTTCCTTTATGTTCTGTAGTGCTTAAAAATTTACCTATGGTCTCACATATAGCATCAAATTAAATTCTCACAACCAACTAACTGAAGTGGTATGCCAGAGTCTCTAGTAAAGCTACTATCAATCATGCACATGGAATTATATATGCTATGTGTATATGAATTGAGAATGATTTGTTTGAAGGAGCTGACACATAATTATGGAAACTGACAGATGCAAAGTCTGCAGTGTGGGTCAGTGGGCTGAAGACTCTAGCAGTGAATCACTGAAGCTCATTTCTCAATGCTCTGGGGCTCAGGCCATCAGTGTATTGGATGACGCTAACTCACACTGCAGAGAGCACTTGAGTCAGTCACAGTCCACCAATTGCAAAGTAAATCTCATCCAAAGCTAATCTAACAGAAACACCCAAAATGTTGACCACGTATCTGGGTACTGCTGCTCAGCCAAGGTGACACACAACTATTGTAGGCATTTTCATTATTATTTAAAATATTATATGTTTAAAGATAGAGGGAGAGCTAGGAAGGGGAAGAGAGAGAGCGAGAGAGAGGGCAGGTGAGTGATGTGCAAGCTTCCATTTACTGGTTCATTCCACAAATGCCCTCAACATTTGAAACTTGGCTGAAGCCAAGAGCTAGAAACTCCATCCAGGCTTCTCACATGGACGTCAGGAAGCCAACTACATAAGCCACCACCTGGTGCGTTTCAGGATGCACAAAAGCAAGAAGCTGAACTCGGAAACTGAGCAGGGACTCAAGGCAAGTGAGATGTCACTCAGGAGACATCAAGCCTCCAAGAATAATGTCCATCATTGCTCTATAAGTTTGATCATTACTAGTGTTTCACTGCTTCATGTAAGATTAGAGCTTCTACACCAATAACATTGTAATTGCAAAGTTAGAAGAGTTTGATGAGAGGAACTCAGGGCAAATTGAGGCATAGGAAAAAGAACTTTCTAATAGCTAGGTTGGGAATTCAGTATCTTTTCCTCTTGCATGCTTCTGTCTTCTCATTAAAATAAACACTTGCTTAATTTTTTTGCTTTATTAATTAAAAAAAAATAAGTGTATCTGTTATTTTAAAGCTACAACTACACATTATATATTCTTTAATAAATAGTTAAAATGGGTTACTTCACGGACTTCCCTCACGTTACTTTCATGTTTCCTCCAAGTATGATCTTTTTTATAACACTTTTTTATTCCATTCAGCAAATAAAGGATGAGAAAGAGATTTGACTTTTTTTTTTTTTTTTTAGATTTCACTTTTATTTATTGGCTTACTTGCCAGATGATCATAAATGGTTGGATTAACATGAAGCCAGGAGCCAGGAACATCATCCAATATGGATGAAGACATTATGCTAAGCAAAATAAACCAGACACAGAAAGATAAATCTGGTATGATTCCACTATATGAATTATGTAGAAAGCTCAAATTTACCATCAGAAAATTTAATAGCAGTCAACAAGGCCTGGGTGGCAGAGCAAAATGGGGAGTTACATTATGCTTATCTTACAATATTTAAAAATAATTTTAGAAGGCATCACATAATTATAACATCTTCAATCCTTTTATCTTTTGGAAATACTCTCGTGTGTGTTTTGTGGTGTGGTGTAGTGTGGCATATGTGTGTAAGAAACATGTAAAAGCTGAATCTAGAGTAAATTTTGAAAAAACACAGCACTAGGCCTATTGACTTCAAAGATGTGAAAAGTTAAGTTTTGTTCAGCTAGAGAGCCAGACACAGGTCAGACAGGATGAAGGGGTGGGGCCATAAAGCAAAACATGGGATACTGGGATGAGACAGGGCTTAAGGAGAAATGGCAGAAGAGGGTGTGGTAGAGACATGTGGAAGGCCCATGAAGAAAGAAAAGGGAAAATGTGGAGCTGCCAGGGCCACAGTCCAAGTGGCTAATTCCCATCCTGGTAGCAATTAGCAGTGACCCATTTGGCAGCCCCCCCCCCCACCCGAGCCTCAGAAGGGGATGTTTGCCATCCTCTGTCTTGCTAAGATCGCTTCCATAACCCTTTTCAGCCCTAGCTAGGGTGGTCCCTTCCTACCCAGTATGAGAACTCAACTTCCCACAGTTTGTAAATTACCGATCGGCAGAAAGTTAGCTGTGTTCCAGGTGGGAAAGGTTGTAGAGAAAATGTCCGGGCACTTCTACCAGCTGTCTGTCCCCAGGCTACGGTGGCTCTGTTAGACTGCTAGTCTCTTCTGCTTTCAGGATCTTGTTTTTTGGCTTAGTAGGTCCTTTTAAACCCTTACTCTGAGATGATCCAGCAATAAAGTCCTCCAGTTACTTTCCAAAGTTGAAATACAGCTATCTCTGAGGGAGTCAATGCCATTTAAATTTCCTTTTTGGAAATAAAGGATAATGACAACATCTGAAGACTCAGGCAAGGCTTTCTAGAGAAAATTGTGGTCATATTAGAGTAGGAAAAGGGAGTTTTTATATATACATTTTACAAACATTGACTATGTCATATTAATATCCTGGAATCTGGAACAACAAAGCCATCACATATATCTATTTCTGCCTGCCTCACTGCCTGTTGTCTGTCTATATATCTAATATTTACCTGAATTCTTGCCTGAAGATTCACATGAGTGCTATGAGTGAAGTTCAAGGTCATGAACATAAAATACCCTTCAAAGGTGTGAACACTTTTAAAAAGAGAAAACCTTCAATTATTCTGGGGATGTTTCAATTACTTTCTGGAATCAGTGGGAAAAATATATATATAATTTTTTCTTATTTGCTGTTGAGAAGGAGAGAGTGAGATCAATCCCATCGTCCACTGGTTCATTCTCTAGATGCCCATGGTGGCCAGGGAGAGGACCAAGTCAGGGTGCAGAGGCAGTCCAGGCCTCCCACATGGTGACAGGTCCACAGTTACTAGAGCCATCACTGTGCTTTCCAACATCAGTATTGGCAGAAGGCCAGACTCAGGAGTCACAGTATTGGGAAAATGTTAGCGATGGTTACCTAGGCAATGGCACGCCCTGCCCTTATCCCCACTTTCATATTATACTGGTTCCAAAGTTTCTGTATTAAGTATGTAAAAACTTAGTAATTAGGGACAGCCAATCTAAAAGGGCCCATCTGTGTAAGCAAATGGATATCTGACTTGTGAAAAGAACTTTATGATATACTGTACACTGAGCACCTCAATAACTTGACTTGCCTCTTGTTCACATACAAAATACCCCAAATTGCGGTTATAATGGGTTATAGTTCTTCTGTGATACAGCCATTTATGCATATGTCTGTTTCTTCCACCATGAGCTTCATGAGGTCAGATTTATGCGTAACAGAATGTCTTCATATGATGGGACCTCAAAAAATACTTATTTACTCCAATTAGCTGGTTTACTCCCCCAATGTCTACAAAGGCAGGAATCAGGGACTAGGGGGTGAAGGAGATGGGAACTCAATCCAGATCTCCCACATGGCTGGGGGGAACCCAACCACTGGACCTATTATAATTGCTTCCCTGAGTATACCAACAGAAAGTTGAAGTAAGGGGCCAGCCAGACACGGAAACTGGGGAACTTGACATGGGACACAGGTGTCTCAACTGGTGTCCTAACAGCGAAGCTAAATACCCACTCCATAAAATATTTATTGAACTGAAGGATAAATAATTCTTGCCAAAGGCATTCTGCTTCTTTTTGTTGATAAAATTGATTTTTCCCTATATTAGTGATGTAGAATTTTTCCCACACAGCAATAATCCAAACAAATAAGCAAAAACTCCACTTTCTTATTGACTTTGGTTTACAATCTGCTTTTAGTGTCAACTTTGTCTCAGAAGACAATGAGATCTTCATCCTTCACTGACTTCCCCACCTTCCTACCTTCTGGACTAGGTAATAAAGAGCTTCTAGAACCGCAAGCCTAAAACTCTGACTCTTTGAAAACATTGATTTTAGCTGTGGCTTTTCTATTTTATTTTCTATTTTAATCATCACAAAATGCCGACATTAAGACAGGAAACCAAACAGAAGACTTAGCAGAGTATGCATGGAAGAGTATCTTGTGCATTTCTACCCTCAGAAATTCAGACAGCACATATGTTTATTTCTGTTAGCAAGTTTTCAAAATATATAATAATGCTTTAGACTCACACTGTGGAAGTTAGAACATGGTTTCATTACAGTTTATAAGTAATAAAAATATTACCTCTTTTCATTTGAAATTTGCAATGCTTTGATAAGTAAAACCACTGTATAAAAACACTTGAAATGATTCACACCTTCCCCTTGTTAAAATAACAGCTTCTCTTACTGTATGTTTTTATTTCTATTGAACAGCCAACTGACTTTTCTAAGTTGAGTTGATCATTAAGAAATAAACAAACACGACCTTCAATTTCTTGGTCCTTCTGCACCCAGGGACTACAGAAGTTTAAAGAATTAAAACCTGTTCTTCTTCATAATTCCAAGGATGTCTGAGCAACAGTATGTCAAGCACTGTCAAGTGCAGAAGGCACACTTCCTAGCCTAATAGGCCCATTCTGAACTGATGAGCTACAGATAATAAGAGAAATGGGAGTTTAAAATTCAGAAGCCAAAATGTTTTGTCTTGCTTATTGTATTTATGAATAAAATAAAGATATGACTTTAAGTTACCTAGAGATATACTTCTACTTGTTTTAATTAAGAAATTATTTAACATGCTGCAGGAAAGGTAGAAAATTGTACAGCTTTCTATAGTCTATTAAGTGTTCATATTCAATAACAGATCACAAGAATCACCAAATTTAAATCTAAATAAAAAAAGCAATTCTACTGACCAATTGTAATACTTGGAAGAATATTTTATAGAAATAATTCTTTTTTAAAAAAATTTCTATTATTTAGATGTATAAATTGTGTTGTTTATGCAGTTTCCAATCAGCACAATATCTTTTTGAAATGCAATTTGCAATCAACAGGAGAGATCTTTTAAAAAAAATTTTGAAATTTCTTGAAAAACAAATTCCATCTTTACTTGTAGTCACCACTGCAGGCTTACCTACTACAGTTTGGAAAAATAGCCTATCACAAGGTCATCTTTATTCTTCTGCTTAACTATTTGTTAGATCAGGGTGGTGGAGTGCAGATTTTTGCCAATACTCTTATAATTCTTCATAAAATTAAAGCACACAGTTCATTACTAATTCAGATTTTTTTTAATCAGATTTTTTAGAATTTCTTACCGCACACTGCTTCATGATTCTAAAGAACTTACAGAAAGTGACATAGTTTCCACACACTTCCAAAAGTAAACAGAACTATATAGCAAAACTCATGTAGCAATCCCATTTTTAGCAAGAGTGCACGCATGTGCATGGCCGACTACTCTTAGTTGTCAATAGCGACATCTACTGGTGAGGTCGGACCAGGACCGTCAAACCTTATCAAATCGATGCACTAAAGATTTTATATTTTTCTTACAGTGAAAAAAACAATGTCTTTATAACACCAACTCTTGTGAAAAGGAATGTTGATACAAATAGTGAAGAACAAGGTTTGTGGTTGCTATTTCAAGAATAATAGAAATTTTACTTTTTTATTTATGAAAGTAATAGAAAAAGCTCACAGAAAACGTAATTAAAAGATAAATTTATTTTGCCACAAAACATGTTAAAAACCATGTGCAATTTTTCATAACATTTTTTGTGAGATGTAAAATGTCCCTCATGTGCTCACGTGTTGTGTGTTAGGTATATGGAGGTAGGAAAGAGATAGCAAGTCCACCTGCAAGCACTAGCATCCCACGCAGTACCAGTTCCTGTCCCAGCTACTATACTTTTGATCCAGTTCTCTGCTAATGGCCTGGGAAAAGAGCAGAGGATGGGCCAAGTCCTTGGAAGCCTGGACTCACATGGAAGACCTGGAAGAAGTCCTGGCTCCAGATGGGCTCAGCATCTATTTGGGAAGTGAACCAGCAGAGAGGGGATCTTTCTCTATCTTGCCTTCTCTCTGTAAATTTGTCTCTCAAATAAAAACAAAAAAATTTTTTTAAAAAAACAGACATGGAAGGCAAGAAACCAATTAAAAAATACTTGGTAAGCCAGTTGCCAAAGTCAAAATGGATGTTTATTTGTATTTATTGGGGAAAAGATAACAGTAAGTGAGAAGTAGGCAACATAACACTTATCATTACTTTAGGAAAAAAAGTTAAAAATAGGAAAGAATGACTTTTTCATTAAAAAAAAATATTGATCTTTGTATTCTATTCTTTTAAGGTCCTGTGAAACGTTCTGAACACGTTTTAAGACCTGCTACTTTGCAGGCGCCTCAATCTCAAAACTGTAAAAGAGCCAGAAAATCATATGAGCACAACACATTGGAATCCAGCAGGATGACACAGGAAAATATAAAACATAAAGTAAGTACATTCCACTGGCAGGGTTAGCGCAATCCCACGTCCTTCTATGCATGGGTTGTTTTGTGGCCTGGCATCCAGATGTGGGGGCTGGGTGAACTTTGTTTTGTTGCTCAAACAGCAGCCAGGCTGGATGCAGAATGGTCTTGCTGACTGTGCTACCTTTGTTCTCTTCCGGGCGTGCATTTGCCGTGGTGGTTAGATGCTCCCATTCCCTAGGATGCCTGGTTTGGAGCCCCGCCTCTGGCCCTGACTCCAGATTCCTGCTAAGAATCCACTTGCTGCGAAGCAGAAGGTGATGGAATTGGGCTCCTGCCACCCACAGTGAAGTCCAGGATCTGACTGAATTCCTGGATCACAGCTCCTTGCTTTAGGGGCATGTGCAAAATGAATGAGTCAATGAAATCCTCTCTTCATGTTTCTCAAATAAAATTAAAAAAAAAATTTGTCCTAGGAGCAAAGTGTAAACCTAAGTACCAAGCAGTGCTAATCCAAAGGATCTTGTTGGATTGCTGTGGGGTGAGAACTGGAGTTAGTAGCCAAAACAGAGAGAGATTTTCTACATACTCAACTTGTTAACATCATAGTGTTGTGCTGCCTTGGCAGTGTAGCACATCAAGAATCCACTCAAGGCTTGTCTTCATACATAATGAGGGCAAAGAAACTGGCCCTGTAGCACAGGGTCTGGGCAGCCTCAAGAGCCAGGGAAGAATTCTCTCCTCCAACTGCTGCTGTGGCTGAATCACTTGTGGAGACTTTCTTAGGAAATATGAATCGGGGGATATTCTGTTTCTTTTGACTATCTATCCTAACATAACCTGATAATGCAAGATAGGAAGGCTGCAATTTGGAGTTATTCCATTGGTCATTTTTAAAAAATTTTTTCATTTTATGACACAGTTTCATAGGCTCTGGGATGACCCAACCCCTCCCTATGCCCTCCCCCATGTTGCAACATTGTTGCAGTAGTAGGTCATTTGTTTTCAACTAGTTACGGTTACTCACAAATCTTTGCCTGGTTCATTGCCTCTCTCTCTCTCTCTCTCTCTCTCTCTCTCTCTCTCACACACACACACACACACACACACACACACACACACTCAGAGTACAGAATAATAGCAGCACAAGGGAGTATAAATAATACCAACCATTTCATTCAATGAAAAAAAAATCAGCTAGTACTAGTTCTGACTCTGACACTACCTATATTTTTGGGGACAAAGCAGCTGACATTCTCTTTCAACAAAATCAGGTAGTTAAATATGAAGTCAGCATTTATCAATATCTTTATATTTGCAAACCCTTTTCTTCGTAAGAAAAAGAGATCTTTTACCCATTGGTTTACTCCCCAAATGGCCTAACGACTGAGACTGGGTTAAGCTGAAACCAGGAGTCAAGAGCCTCTTGATCTCCATGTGAGTGGCAGGGAACCAGGGACTTGGGCCATCTTCCACTGCATATCCGAAGTGCATTAGTAGGAAGCTGGATCAGAAGTGGATTTGAACCTGGGGTCATATGCAATGCTGGTGCTGCAGGCCATGGCTTAACTTGCTGTGTTATTGTGCTAGTCCTACCACATGAGGAAAATACCCAAATGGGCATGACAAAATGGAATTAAAAGGTAAGTTTATTTTGTGCAAAGTAACCCATGCATAATTTTCCCATAATACTTTTTGTGAATTTTTTTGAAGATTTTGACCATTTTTGGCAACAATAACTGATTCCATTTCCATGAACTATTTGAAATACCCTCATATTTGCCAGCTTTCAAACTCTTGTTTCAAACAGAAAAATACTCAAAATTATTTTTTACCAATTATTATACAAAAATTTAGGTGGAGAGATCCTGTCTGCAGGCCTTGGCTCAGTTCTGGATCCATTTCCAGTTCTGGCTTTCCGTCAGTGCGGGAGGCAGCAGGTGATGGTTCAAAGACTTGGGTCCCTGCCACCCAGACTGAGTTCCTGACCTTTGGCTCCTGACTCCTGACCTCAGCCTGGCCCCACCCCATCATTGGAGGCCTCTGGGAAATCAACTAGTGCATGGAAGAGCTCTCTTTGTCTAGAATATGGAAAACTTTGCATATACTTAAGTAAAATTAATGTTTCCTCATCTGATACTCTTACAGCAAGGCAATTTTAATAAAATTTCTAATGGATTTATGTCTTTTCAGATTTCTGAGGGGAGTACCTATTCATTAAGTGAGAATATACCCAGTGCCAGAATTTCCAACCAGCTGACTACTGACCAACCCTTTTAAGGAGTAACATTAGTAGCGTAAGTTAATACTGGTTGAGTATTCCTTTCCAAAATGGTTGGCACCAGCTTTTGGATTTGTTTGAATTTTGATATGTTTGCATATACATGAGATATCTTAGAGATGAAGCTCAAGTCTAACCATGAAATTCAGTTATCTTGCCACACATATGAAATGTGTGTATATATATGTATTGTAGACACATAATAATGGTAATTTTATACAATCTTTAAATAAATGTGCATTTGCACTGCAACCCATCATGTAAGATTAGGTGTGGAATTTTCACATTTGCACTCAGAAAGCTTGAAAATTTGGAGTGTTTTGGATCTCAAATTTTTGAATTAGGCATGTTCAATACATAAGGAAAAAACAGAAATGTTATTCCTTCATTCTTATCATTTTAACCACTCATGAAAAATAATTTTCTGACATCATATCAATAATTTATCAAGAGATTTTTTTTATGAACACAGGTTTAAAATGCTTTTTAAATTTTTTTATACTATTTGTCATTAATATTAGTTTATCCTAACTGTCTTTAAGACTTGGTAAAAATATTTTGAAAAGATATAACTAAACTTTTATTTAGTTAGGTATTAATAATCTGGTTGTTGGCTTAATGTTCTCCTTTTTCTGCCATGCTTTAACTTTTTTTATTATTCATGATTTCTCAAAATAAGTTGGAGTAACAAAAGGGAAAGCCATATAAACCTATAAAATGAAAAGTTATTATTGTTTAATACTGTCAGTAATTAAAGAATGTTTAACCTGAGAAAATATTGAAGCTAGCTTTGGACATACATCGGCTCACAGGATTAGGTCCTGGGCAAGTACCACAGTAGCACTTGCCTGCTGAATTCAATGGAAACACAGTGCAGAGCCTTGACATGAATGCTACCAAGACAGAGCTGCATGTTTTGCAGTTTCTCTCCACACAAAACATTTTTAATGTTAACATAGTTTCAGAGAATGAAGAAAAACTTAAGCCAAGGTACACTCAAGTATAACTGACAAAGTACATTGGCTTTGGGCCCTAGAGACCTTTGGTTGCTAAAAGCTAGGGCACTTAGGAAAGGTGAGAGTGCAGAGTAGAAATTGAAGAGATTGTGCTTAAAAAGCAACCAGCTAAGGCCTGGACAGCGCCCCCTGGCTAATCACACAGCAATGTGGGACTTGTCTGGATTGTCTCTATAACTGCCATAATAACTGGCAAATATCTCGACTACCAACTCGGGAAGAATTCATCCCAATTTTTCCTTCTTTTCTCATTAAATTCAGATAAAACAAAATTTAGCAGTGTTTATGCTTTACAAAAATCAAACCATCTGATTGTTTTACCTGCTAAGATGTAAAATTTCTTTATTCATACATTTAAAATGGAAAATGCTGATTTTTCTTTAGATGTCAACCAAGTGAAGATAGGAATTGTTTTAAAAGTTACAAGTCTGACTTCATTTTTGGAGAAAACATGATAAAAAGAGTTTTGGTAAGAGTTTGGTAAATGTTTCTATTATCGTATGTAGAGCTGTTACTTCAAACTTCTGAAGGCCAATCAGCTAAAAACAAAACTACCCTGGTTTGTACCTATTAATTTCTTGGTTAAAAGCAAATTTTCTTTCTTTACTATTAAACTTCTCTTGGGAAGCATCACTTAGTTGTTAGAATAATAGAAGTAACCCACTGAGGTAGGGAACTGCTTAATGAAAACTTACTGATATGAAATATTTAATCGTTCTTTAGACCAAAGACACCTAAGAAAACCTGAGAATTATCTGTAATAGATGTTCAACAAGTGATAATATTCTAATAAAGTCTTTCAATAATGTTTCATAACAAGACTGATTTAAAATTGTTTTCTAATTATTATAACCATGTCTTATAAGTTCTTATGCCAAAAAAGTATTATTATAGCATTTTTGGCTAACTCTACGGGGAAAATACTAGTGCTTTACTTGTCTAGAGGAATCTGTACTTGCCAAATACAAACCTAAGATAGTTCCTATTAATATCGTCCCTGTTTGAACGTGGACATCCTTCTGCTGCTATTTGGCCTGCCACGGAGCTCTGACTTCTTATCTCAATGTTGGCACTGTTCTATGATATTCAATTGCCTGACATCTTCATCTGAATGCTTGACAACCATCTCAATTCTACTTTCAAAACAAATTCCTTATATCGTTCCTCATGTCAACTTCTTCTGCAATACTGCTCCCACTTTGATGAGCGACAACTCATTTTTCCAGCTTCTTTGTTCAAACATTTTGGCATTCAATTTCTATTTTCCTCAGTCCTATTTTGGATCATGAGCCTCTCTCTTTAAAATACATGAAGAATCTGACCATGACTGAGTCACCGTCATCCCTCACAGCCCCTTACTTGTTCTTCATTATTCTTACCACTCCTCAGTAGTTGTCATGGCAGGAAGCCATTGTTAAAATATAGATCAGATCATGTCACTCTTTCTTATTCAAAATTCTTCAAAATACTTGCAAGTTTTGCAAATGAATTGCAACATGTCTTAACCAAAAATATGCCATGATATTCTTTTCTCCTCTCCACAGAGCTCTGAGTTCTAAGCACAAACTACAGTAGGGGATTATACACCCAAAGGAAAATAGCGGGACGACTGTGCCTACGGTTTCATCTGTGCCATCATATCACTACTGCATTTTTCACCCTGGGACCATGGCTAAGATGGACCCAAGGCGGCTAGGCTGTTTCAAGATTACCAGTCACATGAAGAATCCTAAGGAAGCTGCGGAGATTTAGAAATCTGTGAGAACACTCAGGTTAATACAGAGATCAATTTGGTTTCTTCCCAGATGGGAGGGCTTTCACAAGTCAGTCTATTTGAGGAACTTGTTTGCTCTAGACCTGCCTCAGGCTACATGTCAATCAACACTAATATTTTAGCTTATTTTCAAGCTGTCATTCTCAGAGTGAAGGTAAACTCATTAACCCTAGAACTGTTGACTCATACTTTTGGATTTGAACCAGAATAGTCCATCCTTCAGCATGAAATTCCAGGCAATATATTTAAGTGTATTTATTCTGTACCATTTATAGATTAGTCATGGCTTCTGTAAAATGTCAGGCACAGTTAAGTTACATTCCAACTTCATAAGATAAACTTTAACATTCAACTCAATTCAGCAAACATGTACTGCGTTCTTTCAGTATATAAAGCAATGGTCTTTATAAGTTTGGCTGTATATTAGCATCAACATGCCTAAACTTTTCCCCCCAGCACCATTAGGTCAGAATCTGTCAGTAAGGCCAAGTGTCAAATGAGTGTAATGTGCAGCTGGTTTGAAAAGCACCTGAATAAAGTGTTAAAGCTACAGGCAACTCCATGTTCTAAAGGTGCATTTTATTTAGTAAAGGAAGACAGAAAGATGCTTGAATGAACAATCTACAGTTTGGGGACTATCAATTTGTATCTGAAATGCACCTGTGCACCTTTACCATGGGTATTTTAAACGTGGCTTATAAAGGAAGTGAGCTTTCCATTTCTTTATTTTGCTAACACACTAAGGATGACAGGAACTATAATTTCTCCCCAAGTCAGCTCTGAAAACCTTTGGCCTTGGGATTTAAGGGCCAAGATGCCACCCTGGCTTGATGGCTGGCCCTATGCTTTTAAAGTGAATCACAAAAATTCCTGCACTTTCATTTATAGAAATAATTATTCTCATCTTTACAGATTTTAAGGGAATATACTGCTGTTCAATGAAATGATAAAGAATCTGAGCTCATAAATGAAAAGATAAAAACACAATTTTCAGAGCAGGTATTTGGCACAACGGTTATGGTGCTGCTTGGGACACCCACCACCACCATCTAAGTATGCAGGTTTGAGTCCTGGATCAGCTTCCAGTTCCAACTTCCTGCTAACATATCCCAGGAGGAAGCGGATAACAGCTCAAGTACTTGAGTCCCTTCTACATATGAGAAAGAACCAAACTGGGGTCTTGGCTCCTGACTTTGGCCTGGTCCACCCTTAGCTGTTGTGAGCAATTAGAGAGTGTACCAGTGGATGAAAAAATTCTGTCTCTCTCTCTCTCTCTTTCTGCTTTCAAATAAAAAAAAAGTTAAAATGTAAACATAAGTTCTTGACTATCACTGTTGGAATTTTCCTATTCTGCAGGTTCTGCACATTAGTATAAATGGCATGGCAATGACTCAGTCCTTTTCCAGGCAGGCTTGGATTACAAAAGATTTATTTACAGAGCCCCATGAAGTTGTTCTCTGAGATAACTGGTGAAGTCTCTGGATAATTTTTGTTTCTATAAGTGGTTAGCAAAAGGAGAATACTGAAATACACTGACATAGCTGCACTTTCAGGCACCAGCTTAGCCTAGTGGGCTCATGAAACAGCTTAGCCTAGTGGGCTCATGTTACCTTCTTTGGTGCCACCAGAACTTTCCTCATTTCCTGTAGAACTAAATCCTGTCTGAGGAAGACTACTGATAACTAGATTATGCTTTCTGAGGATTAGATCCAAGCCCCTCTAAATTAAATAGCGAAGAATTTCCTGTTTAGCTCAACACAAAAACAGCAGATAGGTTTGTTTATCATGTGGAAGTACAACAAAACTATCTTGTGGTTTACTGCAAAGATGAAGGACCAAATTTAGATAATGCATCTTTTTTTTTTCTCATCTAGGGTACTCAATTATTCAGTCAGTCTCAAGGTGAAAAGGATTCTTATGCCAAGGACAAAACATTCAGATCCACTCTGAAGCTTTCCACTAACTGTTCAAATTCAAGTAAGAATTATTTCATCCATTAGATACTTGACTCAAGTAGTTTGTTTTTCATGCCATGCTATGCAAAAATAATCCAACAATCTGGTATTTTATAGTTTTTATGGACATCACGTGATTACCCAGTATTTATAATAAGTGGGGTTTTTAAAAGACTTATTTTTTATTGTAAAGTCAGATTTACAAAGAGAAGTAGAGAAAGATCTTCCTTCAGCTGGTTCATTCCCCAAGTGTTTGCAATGGCCAGGCCAGGAAATTTTTCCAGGTCTCCCACACATGGGCAGGGTCCCAAGGCTTTGGGCTATCCTCGACTGCTTCCCAGGCCACAAGCAGGGAGCTGGATGAGAAGTGGAGCAGCCAGGATTAGAACCGGCGCCCATATGGGATCCTGGCGCATGCAAGGTGACTTAAGCTACCATGCTGGGCCCTTATATTAAGTTTAAAAATGTAACTTACTGTTTTTAGGGGAAACAATAAAGGGAATTTTGTTTTGCCCATACTCAAGCACCTTAATTTCATTTGGCAACATTTATTATTACAAAAATATAAGGACATAATGCGTGTTAACAGGGGCTATGAGGAACTTTAATAGTAAAGAAAATGAGACCTTTTGGTGTTTTTTTCCCCCTATTTTCCCTTAGAAGCACTCTCTAATAACACATCTCTAATCAAATCAGCTACTGCTGTCTTTTCCCAACCATCCCAAAAATGCTTGCTGGAGGAAACTGATGTTCTGAGGGGAGGAAGCAGAACGTAACGTGTTAAAGCTCCGTACACCATCTATCGCTCTTTCTGGTGGCATTTACATATTTGGAATAAAGTTATCACAAGCAAGAACATCTTTAGAAATGTAGAGTGAAGTATAGTTTTCATGAAGACTAAGTTGTTCAAGTAACTTTCTTACATTTGTATGAATAATTCTCAGTGAAATGGGTGGGTTTACTGCTCTTCATATTAATCCCTTAGAAAGAAGACACTTGGGCCCAGTGCAGTAGCCTAGTGGCTAAAGACCTGGCCCCTGGCTTCGGATCAGCTCTGCCTGGTCGTTGTGGCCACTTGGGGATTGAATCAGCGGTGAATCTCCTCTCTGTATATCTGACTTTCCAATAAAAATATATAAACCTTAAAAAAAAAAAAAAGAAACATGACACTCAATAATCCTGTATTACATTTAGACTTCATTTTGTATTTCATCACATTTGCTTTTATGATCAAGTTCATTAGTATATATTAAACTGATTCTACTAACACTGAAGCTTTTTTTTCTTAAAGATTTATTTTTATTGAAAAGTCAGAAAAAAAGGAGATACAGAGATAAAGATTTTCCATCTGCTGCTTCACTCCCCACGTGGCTGCAATGCCACTAGTGCTTTCCAAGGCCACAAGCAGGGAGCTGGATGGGAAGTGCAGCAGCAGGGACACAAACCGGTGCCCATGTGGGATCCTGGTGCATGCAAGGTGAGGACTTTAGCCACCAGGCTAATGTGCCAGGCCCACACTGAAGCTTCTTAAATGTAGATACAGTTTGGTTTCAGTTCAAGAAATAATAAATAATTTTGTTCTCCTTTTGAAAATTTTCAAATTACATATCAAGTATGGGTGCATGTAAGAGCATCACACACAGGATCTGTTGGGGGTATCACTAGCAGGATGGGTATTTGGAATATAATCCCTATAACTTCATGATGGATTTCATTTTGTCTTTCTCCATATTTCTCCCAAACACTCTCCAGTCCTCCTTGACATATAAGGACAATTTTACTTTAAGTCAGTGCGTATCAAAGCAAAACTATTTGATTAGATTAACTAAAGCCATCGTGAAATGACTGCTAGTGGTAAGGCCCTAGCATGCTACACTTTGAAAATTATATGGGTGAATCTTGCATACAATAGTGCTTGAGGACCACTGGCAATTATACATTACAGCTAGGAGCTCTGTAGTATCCCATCATGGTTCTCTGAGTTCTGATGTTGTCTCTCAAAATTTGAAGCATTTAAACAGCTCCATGAGTCTTTCACTTTCAAATAACATAATATAGCTCAAAATAATGTCATTTTTAATATAAAAGTTGTTTACTGTTAAATGAAAAAAACAGAAAGTACATGTGGTATTTCCACTTGTAGAAAAAAGAAGAGGACAAGCATGAGAGGTCTTCAGAAGGGTTATGGAAAATGCAGATTATGAAAAAAACTACGCATGGATTTCAAAATTTGGCGCCAGAATAAATTTACCTCTTAATCCAATTAGTTATTGAATGTTGTATATACGTATTAGCATGTAACTACACACAAATATTTCTGGAAAGATAAATAAAAAGATTAGCAATAGTTGTTATCTAAGAGTGGGAGTGGAAATTGGCAGATGCAGAAAAGAATTTGCAGGGAAGTTTTTCATTTTATATTCCTTTTTTCACTTATTGATGTTTGTGCCACTTAAAATTGTTATGTTTTAAAAGTTAAATATGTTTTTAATGC
Source organism: Ochotona curzoniae (assembly GCF_017591425.1). Lineage (NCBI taxonomy): Eukaryota > Metazoa > Chordata > Mammalia > Lagomorpha > Ochotonidae > Ochotona > Ochotona curzoniae. Next base: position 16,268,620 of record NW_024465582.1, on the reverse strand, counting down.
TGGTTTATAAATTATCAGCTAAGGTTATCTGATAAAAGAGCAAATATGAAAGTGGAACACCATAGCAAATAATTTATTTTGAAAAAATTCTGTAAATTTGACATTTACATTTTAAAAATGTAATTTTTTTTTTAAATTGTCACTTAGATCAACTGCAAGCTTTTTATATTCAACAAAGCAACACAATCCTGGACTGAGAGGGCAGAGGAACTTTGAGACTGAATGACACAGCAAGCAGTGACTGTGGAACATTACAGTCAAGACTGAGTAAGGAATCGTTTCTCAGGGTACAAGTCCCCATAGAAGTATGCACCATATTCGGCTGTTGTGTTAAAAGACACAGCCCTCAAGCAGATGAATGCAAATGGTATCACTCCTGACATACTTCAGGAGCCTTCCATTTCAAGGAGGACGCCATGTACGGTCAGACTTTGTGGGTTCCTGGGCTGGCTGCATGACTAACTAACTGGTGACCTTGGGTAAGTGACTTAATCTCTCTCTACCGCAGTTCCATCCATTTAAAATAGTGATAACTGAAGTTCATGACTTACACGGTAACACACATAAAGCACTATGCACAGCCTAGCACGCACCTGCATAGTCAACTTGACATTAGCTGAGGACTACAATACAGGTTATTTTGTTAAGTGAAAAGTTTTTCTAAAAGAAATTATCTTCCCCATAATTGGTCCCTGATATTTTAAACATTGTGTGGGAGTTGGGCTAAGGATCACTTTCTAGGGAAGCAAGGTGCGTGGGCATTGAATCCTGCAGGCGGAGTGATGATCAGAAGCTGCAGGCAGTCAAACTGAAAGTCAAGGAGATCTGGTGTCCAAAAAGGCAGCGAGCACTGCTCAGAGCCATGAATGGAGAGTGAGTACAGAGAGCAGGGTGAGGTGGGTGGATCTACTGGTCATTTATAGAGGTCGAAGTATTGGAGAAAACCACAGGAAAAAGTTGGAACCTGATCTAATGATAAAAGAATGCTGAGTTTCATATGATCAAGTTCAAGAAGTAAATAAACAGCACATTTCAGATAAGAAGAGGAACAGTATCTTCAGTTCTATCACTAGCACACAGGTTTGTAAATAATGTCACTAAGAAATAGTTTCAAGGATCCATTTTCACTGCCAGCCAAACACAGAAATAAAATGCAAAGTTCCAAAATTATTTGTATTTGTATCATGCAGATAATAGATGCTCATTGGAGAAGACAGAAATAAGGATCAACAAAAAGAAAAAAAATAAAATCATTTAAAGACTTATCGTCCAGAGACTGCCTCTGTCAACAGAGGCTACTCTGTTCCTTCTTCTCTGTACGCATCTGTGTATGCAAGCATGTAGGCCATGTGACTCAGGGTGTTCAAACAGCTTTTGGACCTGATTTTCTTACATAGTATATCTTACTATACATTTAAAAAAATTTTACATAGTAGCCAAGATCATCTTTCCACATTGATAAATATCTTTGTTCAGTATTCTTAGTGGGCTTACAACATTCTCTTAAATGGCTATACTGTAATTTATTTTATTATTTTATTTAAACATTTTTAAAGCTTTACTTATTTCAGAATCAGAGACAGAGAGATCCATCTTTCATCGGCTGATTCACTTCCTAAGTAAATAAATACTAAGGCTGAGGCTGGGGCTGGGGCTGGGGTTGAGGCTGGTGCAGGCCAAAGCCAGCAGTGAGGAACCTCTTTCTGGGTTTTCCTCATGGGTGACAGGAGCCCAGGGTGGTGGGCCATCTTCTGCTGCTTTTCCTGGGCTCCCAGAAGGTAGCTGGATTAGAAGTAGGGCAGCCAGTGCCGACATGAGGTACAGGCATTGCAACCAGCAACTGAACCTTTGTGGCACAACAATGGCCATACTGTAATCGATTTAATTCCACTTTTGGGACACCTAAGGTTTTTTTTTTCTTTTCCTGTTTTTGCCATTGTAAAAAAAAAAAAACTTGAATAAAATAGAGTACTAGCTCTTAAAAGATATTATACACTTTTAGTTGTTTAAAATTAGGATAATATTGGCTTGGTGCAGTAGCCTAGCAGCAAAGTCCTTGCCTTTAACATGCCAGGACCCCATGTGGACGCTAGCTCTAATCCTGGTGGCCCCACTTCCCATCCAGCTCCCTGCTTGTGGCCTTGGAAAGCAGTCGAGGACAGCCAAAAGTCTTGAGACCCTGTACTCGTATGGGAGACCTGGAAGAGGCTCCTGGCTCCTGGCTTCAGATTGGCTTAGCTCCAGTCATTGGGGTCAAAAGGGGAGTGAATCAATTGATGGAAGATCTTCCTCTCTGTCTCTCCTCCTCTCTGTATATCCAATTTTCCAATAAAAATAAATAAAATTACAAAAAAATAATGCAACAAAGATAATTCCAGTTATATAAGCTAAAAAAATTTCTCCAACACAATAAAGCAAATACAACTTGAAAATAAAGCTATAATCTAGTCAAATTACAACTATATTGTGAAAATGTAGTCTGAAAAGCAGCTACAAGATTTGTTTCACTTTTAAAAATGGTAAATTCTCCAGGAAGGCTAAGGGATCAACTGCTTCGGGTCTGACACAGTCACCTTCCTATTTCAGTTATGTACAACCAAGGCAGTTTGAAACTGATCCTCAATAGCAAACTCTGGGCTCAGATGAAGATTGAGAGAGCAAATCACAAAAATTTACGAATAACAGCTGCTGATTTAGAGGAGTATAGCATCAAAGTATTTTTAATTCAGGTAAGTGAGAATTTTCAATAATAAATGATTCTGTTATGTTAATAGATCCATTTATTTACCAACTTTTCATTTTGTTATAATAATCTCCACCACTAGCAAAAAAAAAAAATCAGCCATTCATTCTGAAATTCAGAAATTAATACCAAAGTTTATAGTCATCAATTGCTTCCCATTCCAATATATTATCTTGATATAGGTCATCCAACTTCTACCATTTTTTCCCCTGCGGATGCTATGTAAACCAACTTGCTGACTTCCTGAGGTGACTACTGTCAGGAAGGGCTCTCAGGAGGAGTGCTGCAGGATCCAAACTTGGTGCTTACACTGCACGCTGAGATTGAGAAGGCTTTGCCATCCTTGGAAAAGAACCAGTGAGAAATGGAAAAACACAGGCTACCAAGTTAAAACAACCAGTCCAACAGCAAATTCCAATTCTGGACATAAGTAAATCTCCAAGGTAACAGAATGGGGGCATAGCTTTAGCAGTTCCTGGCAGCAAGAATGCTTGATTCAAGTACAAGATTCAGACACAGAGAGCTGGCAAGTCTAAGGTCCCTTCCTGCTCCTTCTGCCTTCTGTCCCCTCTCATCCCCTGCCCCCAGAAAGGAGAAGCTGGGTTTCCCAGATGACCTGAGCCAGAAGACTAGTGAAGACAGGGTACCTTGGTATCTTGGGCAGAAAGTGACAATACCAGTAGACTGGCTTTCATATAGTAATAGAGAAAAAAATTGTTGGCATGTGCCTAGTGATGAAATGTCAAAAATTTTCACTACAGTAAGTACACTGTTAGGTGTAAGTGATGTAAGTATTATATTAAGGTAAGATTACATTCAGATAAGCTTGCCACTTAGGAAGATGCTTGTTATTCTGCTAGGCCAGGTCCCCCTAGTTCTGAGCGGATAAAGCAGCCCATCAGAGATTGAGATTAGGGCTGACAGTCCTAATTCCTGACCCATTTAGGGTATTTATTAGTGATAATAAAATGCAATAAAAACTATTAAAAATTCTACCCCAATATTGTCACTATGAAGATTTTCATCTTATTCTATATTTTAGTATGTACATGTATGTATATACATATATATGCATATGGCATACATACATATTGTATGTTCTTCAGACAGGTTAGCCTTTCTTAAACAGATTTCATTCATCTGCAAAATGAAAGTAAAATAATATGCTTTGTAAGGTTGTTGAGAAGCTTGAACAGCTAAAATGGCTTTTGAAGTGCACAAACCACATTTCATCTATTAATGTCAATGAGTGTCTCCATGCCTTTAAACACTGGTTTATATTCTACTTTAGTGGGTAAAATAATTCCATTAGGCACCATAATTTATTGCATTAACTCAGAAAACCTGAATGTCAAAAGCCTGGAAACCAATTCTCAGCAATTTGCTGACTACCTATAAAACAAGCAGTTTTACCTTTCTGAACCATTATTTCCTCAATTGTAAAGAGAAGGGGGGAAATGAGTATATACTGAATATTTGAGCTTTTATAATGTAAATATAGGATTATTGTAAGGACTGAATAAAAGAAATGATAACAGTCAATGTTAGTTAGCATTATCACATATTATTACCATATGTTACAACACTGTATGTTATTAGAAACCTTTAAAAAGTAAGTATGGGAAAGCTTCAGATATATTTACTGAACAGCATCATAGATTTAATGAGCTCTGCCTCTCCACAAAGCTAGGGGGAAGGCAGAGATGCCCAAGGAAGTGATAGGAAAGGACTTTCAGTATACCAGCAACAGTCTAAAGTTAGGCCAGGTTAAATTCATGAGCCTAGGACTCCATCTGGATCTCCCAGTAATTTTTTTAAATAAAATTAAAATAGTGGAAAAAGAATTGTTTTAGTTAACTTAAATTCAAATATAATTTTTAAATCACCAAATTTAACTTTCTCAGTTTCAAGTTGCTAACTTTAGGGTGTAGTTTGCTTTAACATCAGCTATTTACCTCTTTTTATTATTATTCATAAGCGCTTATTTATAATCTAGATTCATACCATTTTGTTTCCTCTTAACAGTCAAAGATTAAAAATGCATAAAACATAGTTAACATTAGTAGGTGACTTATGTTCTTAATCCAATATTCTTCATGCAGGCTAGTATCAAAGATACAGGGTACCTGTACACAGCAATACATCATCGGCTGGTTGCACTTCAAAGCTTCAGTAAGCAGAAGGCCGTCACTCAAGCTGAGACACGGTCAGAAGCCATCCTCCAACAATTGGACTTTGACAGCTGTGATGAGGAGGGGGACAATTTCTTCCAAGTCACTCAAAATGGATCAGGTAAGTAACCTTCATTCTGTTAGGGCAGAGGTATTAAAAATAAACTAAGCACAGTCCTAATATGCTAGATTTTTTTTTTTTAAGTGGAGCTGACTTGCTTTAAATGGTTGATGGTTAGAGATGTTTAGATCTGACAAATGATTTGAAAATCACTGTCTTCTGCAAGTGGTGTTCACTGGGATCTGAGCCTGTCTGTCAGCTGCATGATGATTCCTACAGGCTATTTGCCTATAAATTGCATGAGACCACAGTGACAATTTAAACTATTATTCTGTCACTTTGAAAGCAGCCATTGATTCATATTCCTCTTCATATGTCTTCATTCTATTACTGGTTATAAAATAAGAAATTATAAATACATGTAAGGAGATCGATCACCAGGGAACTCTAACTAAAAACCTAAAAAATTCTTGTCTATTTCCATCCTGGAACTTGACCATACAAGGGAAAAACTAGATCGTATAATTATATGCTATTTTTGAGGACTCCTTTGCCCAAGGCAAAAAAGTATTACTTTTTTTGATTAAGTCAGGATTCATAAATAAGTGAAGTTGAAGTGGAGCCAGCAGTCAACGGATTTTAGGTTTCAGTGCTTGCCCTGGTGTGTAGATTTCTCATTAACATTCATCATTATTTCTGGGACAAACTATCAAAGAAAGATTAAGCTCCACTTTGTTACACAGAGGTAGCTATTCTAATAATGTTTTCTAAGTCTGTTCATTCAGAATGAATTCTTATTGTATGGAGGATTCAGTGACACTGTTTCAAAGATAATGTGATAACAAGCATTATTTTTCACTTTTAATAATTTTAAATTCTAAAGGTGCTTTAATTACTTAATTTTGACATAATTTAATCTAATCTAAAAACCTATCAAAGTTGCTGCACATATCTGGATTAAAATATCTCCCTTTGCTTAATATCAAAAATATAATCAGGGTCAGTGTGGTGGCACATTGGGTAAATGACCATCTGCGACACTGGTATCCCATATCAGAGTGCCAGTTCAAGTCCTAGTTGCTTTGCTTCTGATCCAGCACCGAGCCAGGGAAGCAGCAGACGAAGGCTCAGACAGTTGGGTCTCGCCCCCATGTGAGTGCATATGGCATTCTTGGCTCTGGGCTTCAGCCTGGCCCAGCCTCAACTGCTGTGGCCATTTTGGGAGTCTGTCCAGTGTCGTAACCTGCTTCACTCACTGAGTCAAAAACTCAGTGATTATGATTTGTCTTGCTACTTTCCACAAATGGTTATTACTTGAAACATGAAATGAAAAGTGAAATCACATTCTACATGATTGTGTTTTTTAACAATGAAATGTAGTCTATTAGAAAATGACTTGTTATTAAAATAGTCAATTTGAAATAAGTATTACATACTTACGAAATGTGTATTATGTTCCATTTTAGAAAAGGAGTGATATGTAGCTATTTTAATGCAAGTAATGGAAATTGTGAATCACATAAACCTTCCCCCTCCTTTTCAATTAGCATCTTCCAGGAATATTGCAAGAAAATGCTAAAATGTTACAAAAGCAATGAGAAGTCTAAAGTATTAATTATCTAACAATGTCATGTTTAAAATTAGAAACATTTCTAAATATTATCAATGGAAATGTAGATTCCGCAGCTTTCATTTCATCATCAGTAAATATATTCATGAGTGTTCACATGTATTGCAGTCAATATTGTACCTGATTTAAATATTACATTGTATAACAAAATCTTTTAAATTTACCACACAGATCCTTCTAGGAGGACCCACAGATAGACTGTTGCCTGTTCATGAGCACTACTTAAGTATAAATACAACAATTCACAAAAAATCAGCCCTCTTACTGAAAAAAATGAAACCATCTGAGTGAAATGAAAAGATCTTATTCATTCCTTAAAGAAATTTTACAGGAAAGGTAAAGAAATATAGTTTGCTGCAATTGAACTTTTTCTGTTTTCCATGTAACATTTCATTATTGTGGGGAAATGACAGATTTTAAGAACTAAGGGGACTTCAGAAGTTAAAAATTTATCATTTTTGAAGATTTTAGGGTGAGATTTGATAACTAATTTTAACTATTCATCACATTGATGGATATAAAAGCTAAAATTTTGAATTTCTGAATTTGATAATTGTCTAAAATATTTATTTTTTGGTTATACATTGGCTGTAAAAGAAATATATTGCTAGGTTCCCAGAGTCATTTCTTTGAGAAATACTATAATTGCATGATACTAGTTCATTAAATCATACTTATCTTTTTAAATCATACTTATGTTAAGGAAATGTGTGTTTTCATTTAGCTTTTGGATTTTTTTTTAATACCAAGAGTATATATATTCATGACATCAATTCGTTAAAGAGAACATCTGATTTTGGATTGTGTTTATGGAATCTTAAAAATGCTTGGCTTTGAGTCAATACTGGCTAGTTGTTGAATGAATTAATAAAATATAATCTATTACCTAAGTGTCCAAAAAAAAAAAGCAAGTGTATAAACAGTGAAGTATGTTCACCTATTATTCTTTGCTTGAATAAGCTGTTTTTAATATTCCAGTATGTGTGGGAATACACAGATCCTCCATAATTTCATTTATTCATTTCATGTTTCAAAGAATAACTAGCCACTTTTTTTAAAATAGTAAGAAAAATCACATTCACCTAGTCTTCTGCCTGGGAAGGCAGTCGAGGATAGCCCAAAGCCTAGGGATCCTGCACCTGTGTGGGAGATGCAGAAGAGGTTCTTGGCTCCTGGCTTTAGATCAGTGCAGCACCAGCCATTGTGGTCATTTTGGCAGTGAATCACCGGAATGAAGATCTTCCTCTCTATTTCTCCTCCTCTCTGTTTATCTGAATTCGCAATAAGAATAAAATAAATCTCTTTTTAAAAAAGTTATGTAGGTAGGTGGCTTCAAAGTCTTCATTTTGGATTTTCATAGAAGCTCTTATTAAAATTTATTTCCTGGGCCCAGCATGATCGCTTAGTGACTAAATCTTTGCCTTGCATTTGCCAGGATGCCACATGGGCACAGGTTTGTGTACTGGCTGCTCTACTTCCCTTCTAGTTCCCTGCTTGTGGCCTGGCAAAACAGTTGAGGACAGCCAAAGCCTTGGGATCCTGCACTGCTATGGGAGACCCGGAAGAAGCTCCTGGCTCCTGGCTTCAGATTGGCACAGCTCCGGCTGTGGTGGCCATTTGGGGAGTGAGCCAGTGTACAGAAGATCTTTCTCTCTGTATCTCCTTCTCTCTGTAAGTTTGCCTTTCCAATATAAATAAATAAATCTTTAAAAAATGTATTTACCTATTCTTCAAATTTATTCAATATATAGCTAACATTATATCTGTCCATGGGTTTATTCCCCAAAATGGTTGCAACGGCCCAAGCTGAGCTAATCTGAAGGCAGGAGACAGGTGCTTCTTCTGGGTCTTCCACATGGCTTCAGGATCCCAATGCATTGTGCCATCCTCTACTGTTTTCCCAGGCCACAAGCAGGGACCTGATGGGAGGTAGAGCGGCTGGAACACAAACTGGCCCTCGTGCAAAGTGAGGATTTAGCCACTGAGCCATTGCACTGGGTCCTATACCTACATTAAAGTCATAAAAAGCTTCTTGTTTAGCTTAATTATCGATCATTAAAATATTCTCTCTTAAAAATGTTGCTTTGTATGCAGCACTTCCAAAGGAAAGGTTCTTTATCCCAGGAGAAATGTTATGAAAAAGAGGACTACATATCTTCCACAGTCATCACACAACAGGTGGTAAGGAAGGTTGGAAGAAATGCACAAAGATTAAGCAACCAGTTCAAGGTTCACAAAACAAACAAATGCTGAAACTGGGATTGAACCAAGGTCTTTCTAATTTCAAGGCCCAAGTTCGTTCCATTACACAACACTAGGTGAATCACCCTGAGCTAGAGTGGAGAGAGAAGCAGCAGGGATGGAGAGAGGCAAGCGGGAGAGAGAAGACAGACTCCAGAAATGGTTTTAGGGAGAATCCCAAAAAGGTACAGAGACATGGAAGGGCACAGGGTGCTGGGAGATAGGTTTCAGGACCAAATCATAAGTAGGACAGTCCTTTCCAATGCTGCACAAATACTCAGGAACCCATGGACTGAAAAACGTTTCCTAAGTTTCATTCAGATCATTTGGTAACCTTGGAAACAGCAGTAATTAGTGAAGTGGCACGAATAAAGGGAAGACAGTACAGATGTAAACAGCAGGGCTAGGAAGATCCTTCTGCGTCTCAATGTTACAGTCACGAGCACGTTTACATCCTGAAACACCAGGAGGGAAACGTGAGTCAATATGTATGGGCAGATAACATGATGAAGCAATTATTTCAAAGGAAATTTTGTATAAATGGGATCCAAAAACGACTGTGGGTAAAGGGACAACCTAGCTGAAATGTCAAGGTGTGTTGTATGTTTGGAGCTGAAGATGGAAAAAAACCAAAAAATTTTAATTCTCAGCTATGAAGTGGTAAGAAAATATGTCTGAAATTGAGCACTTGGACAGCTCGCAGACATGATTCAAGCTCTTTCTGTCAAATGGATCCATTCAGATTCTTGACCTCAAAGTCAACCGTGACTGCACTTTTCTTGCAGTAAAGCATGTCCAGGTTACCCAAAGTTGTCTGTGACAGAAGAGCTTACTTAAGGTTGTTACACTGGAAGTCCTGGTAAGGAGGCGTCAGTGACAAAACCATGAGAGGAAACAGCAGACTCATCACGTGTATTGCCAGTTTCGGGCTACCTGGCACACAGCAGGCACTCGGTCCTTAGAGCGAACCTTGAGGGAATGTGGCACTGGCAGGTGGCTAAGTCACAGACTCACAGCTGGGGCGTGACAGAACCTGGGGGATCACTGTACTTCATCTCCTCCCCGCCCCCCCCCCATCCTCCGCCTCTAGCTCCATCTTGTAGGGTGAAGCCTGAGGCCCCAGAAACATGAAGTGACTTGTCCAATGACCAAATGTACTTAGGGACGGTGCCACAGCAAGAGAAGGGAAGGGGCAGGAGGCTTGCATCACCCTTTGACTCTTCCCCAACAACCGCTTAGTCTCCACTGATTCTCATTACTGCTCCTTTGTCAGTTCACATGCGACTGTTCCAACCCCTACTAACTCTCTCCCTTTCTCATCTACACAACTTTCCAAAGCTAGATCGATAGTCACCAAACATTGCTTTCCGGCTAAAAGCCTTTAAAGAACTCCTGCCTATAGGACAAAGTCCAAATGACTGGCATTGCGAACTCTTCCCTCTACTCTTTTAAACATTATCTCCACAGCCAGACAGACCCCACTACCCATTGTTCTCCAAGTTCCTGGAAAGACTGTGCCTTTCTTTCTTCGGTGGCCAGCAGCGAAAGGGCGCAATGGGGTCCGAAGCTTTGAAGGACCTCAGGCTGGGTTTAATCTCTGCAGCCTGTCTTCAAGTTCTCAATGACTCCTGATGGGCCTCGAGCATCTCCATTTTGCCTTGGGCCCTTGCAAATGATGCGAACGTTTCTGGGCCAGTCTCCTAGTGCAGCGTGGACCACTCACCAGCCTTGCTTCAATGAACACTAGAGAGGGCGTGTGCCCGTATTTTACACCGTGCCGACGTGAAAAACACAGACCCTGAGAGAACTCCTGAGGGAGCAGGAGCCACATACCTGACTTCCCGCCAGGCGCTCAAACCCCACCCCCGTGTTCCGCGTTTCCTCTGACCGGATGCAGCTGGATTTTTCTCGGCAGCTCGAACGCCAAATAGAATTCCAGCCCTTCCTCAGGCCGCAGCCAATCGGCGCAGCTCTTCGAGCTCCCAACCCGTCGCGGGCTCTTGATTGGCTGACTTGTTGGCGTGGGGGCGGACCAAGAGCGACGTCAGGGCCCGGGGCGGAGCCAGAGATTGGCACCAGGTGGCCCAGCGGCTACCGCGCAGGCGTCCATGGAGCAGGGTAAACAAACAAACAAAACCCACCACCCCGAGGCCTCCGAGGCCTCTTCCCCGCCCACCTGCCCCTCGCGTGGGCGCTGCCGTCGCCCAGAGGACCCGCTTTCCCCGCCTCCGTCAACGTCTGGGCACGTCCCCCGCGCCTCGCGGACCGCGCACGTCCCCGCTCTTAACCTCTGCCCGCCCGGCGCCAAGTTAAAGGCCGGGGCGGCGCGCGCTCCTGGAGGCGGGGAGTCGAGGCCCGGGCCCGAGCCCGCCGCCGCAGCCGAGCCGACCATGACTTGCTACCGAGGCTTCCTGCTGGGCAGCTGTCGTCGCGTGGCGGGCGGCCGGGCGGCGGCGCTGCGAGGTTCGGGCGCGGGAGGCCCGGTCGCGCGGCCCCGGCTCGGCGGTGACGGAGGTGGCCGGCGTTCCCTGGGGCAGGGGCAGCCGCGCGAGCTGGCGGGCTGTGGGAGCCGCCCGGACGGCGGCTTCCGCCCCTCCCGGGTGGTGGTGGTAGCCAAGACCACCCGGTACGAGTTCGAACAGCAGCGGTACCGCTACGCGGAGCTCTCGGAGGAGGACCTGAAGCAGCTGGTGGGTCCCGGCGCCGCCCGCTGCTGGGTTTAGGCTCGGTCCCTGATCGCTCTGAGGTTCACCTGCGCTCCCTCTTCCCCACGAAGCGACCTGGGACGGACGCCCTCTTGCCCTTCTGGCTGCTCCCCCACTCCCTCTGGCTTTCCTTGTGATCCCCTACTCCGTAGATCCCGGGCGTGTGTATGTGTGTGTTAGAAGGAGACTGGAATGCGTTCACCGGGGGACCTCCGGGTAGAGGCTTCCCGAGCAGGGGTCTGTTGGTTGAGGGAAGAAGTGCTGCCTTCTGATCCTGCAGGGCGGGAAAGATGTGGGGATACACTGGTGCGTGGACACTGTCACATGCCAGTTGGGAATAACCATGCTAGCCCCCCGAAAGGCGGGCAGGTGGCCGGAGGGTTTGCACACACTGGGAACCGCTGCCCAGGCCGCCCCGACAAAGTGGCCCCAGGACGCTGTTGAGGCTGGGGAAGGAAGGGCGAAAGGTATGGCGGACACACCCCCTTCTACTGGGCTGTAGGAGGCCTGGGCTCGGTGGAGAGTCTGTCTGGTCAGCCTTCACCCTCCTGGAACGGGGTCGTCAGACAAGGTTCTGGTAGTTTTCAAAGCGCAAGTGTCTCTGGTACTGGGAAAATTTGGCATGAATATATGTGCAACTAAAGAGAAAAGGTCAGACAATGGACAGGTGAACCAGAGGAATGTAGGAAAGGAAGAACGTGCGTCTCTTGTAACTATAGCTCCACCATAAACTGAGTATTTAGTAGGATAATGTCTGCAAAAGATAGGGGGTGGTGGTGGAGGGGAGACCCAAATTGTATCCTCCTGTTCTGGCAATTTCCGATCCCGTGTCCCTGCCAACTTTAGAAGCGGAAGGGTGATCCATGCTGCCGTGAACAATGCTTTGAAAAAATCTCCATTAGCAATCTCAATTGTTACTGGCACAACACACAGAAAGCTTTGGAATGCCATAGAACCAAATTTGTTTAGTTCAGTGCAAGAGTAGACAGTATTTTAGAAGTGTCTGTCATCATTTGAAATTCTCAGTGCTGCAGAGGCTTCAAAATGATAATAATAAATCCTCTTTGCCTGGCTCCTGAATGGGCGTCCATGTCACATATCATGATCTCATTGAAGGGTTCTTTGAAGGGGGTCCTAGCATTTCCTTGATGGAATTTTGGACACACGTTCCTTTTTTTTTTTTTTTTTTCTGTTGCTTCTTGAAGGTCGCAGCCTGTAAGAAGCATTGGGGTCACTTAATTCACAGTTTGAACAGGAGGCTGGGGGAGTTGAGCTGCCAGTAGTCAAACTGGGGCTGACTCCCAGAATGGAGAAGTCAGATGAACTCACAGTGCTTATGTTTGGAAAAAGGGGATGTGTCCTTTGGGTTATATTCCTAATTTTGTTCGAAATTGTCAGATGCCATGTATGCATAAAGTGTTACTCATACAGTTTTATTGAATTCTCATGACCATTCAAAATGCTATAGACACTCAGTTGGTTCTGTGTGGCTAACTTTCTATGCTTTGATTTCTTTGAGCCTAGTGGGTGGAAAGGATACTTTTGTGTGGTGTTATCTGCTGTCAATCTGACTTCACCTAATTCGGATGTGAAGGGCTGGGGTCGGATTAGATGCCTTCAGCATTTTTCTAATGCTGTAGCTTTGAGACTCTGGTAACCTTTTTCAAAGCCTCAAGAAACAGGTAGCATCTGAATTAGGATTAATTGTTAAACCTCTGACCTAGATTGCCATTAATATAAAAATAACCTTGAATGTGAGAGAAAATTAGTGTCTTTAAAAATCAAGCTACCTGGTGTACCCATGGTGAATGGAGAAATCTAATAGGTAAATATTTGTGTATTGCTAGATAATGTTTTCTTTGGAGGGATAACAACAAAAAAGCTTTGAAGTGAAACTCCTGGACTGTATCGTTTTCTAATTGCCAGGCAGGGAGGTCGGTTTTGTTAGTGTTATTTTTATCCCCATTTTCTTGGCTTTAATTCTTAGAGTAGGAATTTGTTTTATAAATGCTGTAAGGCCCGTTCTCTCAATTCAGGGGCCTTAGATGCAGCCCGGATTAGAGATCATGATCAGACCAAGGCAACCTGGCTGTGTGTAGTTGGTTATTAGAGGATTCTGGAATAGGACTCAAGAAGGTTAATGCTGCTGCTTGTGGTTGGGGTTAGGGGAACCAAGCTGTGTATGAAGCATGGGAGTCGGATATGAAGGAAAGTTTCCTTGAAGCCGCCAGGCACCGAGGCTGCTGTGTGTATAGCGTCATGGAAACTTGGTTTTGTGTCAAAGCATTCTATTTATTGTTAGGATGGTGGTTTTCTGATGCAAAGTAGGTCTCTATTAGGTTACTTGTTAAAATGCAAATGAAAGATGAAGAGTGGAGTGCCAGCATAATGTTATATCCTGAAGCCTCATGCTTTTCTAACTTTGTACAAGCATAAGTGATTGGAAGAAATGTTTTTTGATTGATTAAGGATGTAGAGGTTTACATGTTTATTGGCTTTCAGCTACCTTTTCATTACTGTTGCTTTAATTTAAAATCCCATTCCCCCCCCCCCAGTGATAAGCTAGTAATTTGCTAGTTAAGGATTTTTGCCTCTCCTGTCTCAAGACTTTGCAAAAGCTAATTGAATATGATTTGAGTCATAGGAGATGTAGCTGCTGACCAATTTGGAATTTTTATTGTTTAAGGTCCATAGCACCTACATGTTAGACCTTTAGATGAAACAAAATTGATTTGGGAAGGAGACAATGCTAAAAGCATAACCTTGTTGGCATCCGCAGAAGTTTTATTTCAAGCTGTTAGTGCAGACTGAGAATCCCTAATTTGAAAATCTGGAATCCAAAATACTCCAAAATGCAGAGCTTTTGAGCACTGATGCCACAAATGGATAATTGCACACCTGACCTTCCATGATGAATTGCTAACAAAAGACAGAGGCTATTAGTTTATTCAGTGACATCCAAGGGAGGAAGACACTCCCAGCCCCTTTCAAGTTGTAATGTATTTTTTCTATTGGCTTCCAAGTTCCTCTATGCAAGGATACCCCCCAGGGTCCATACAGTACATGCGAAGGCTGTGGGTGCACAAGGAGGTTCCTTACAGTGTCTGTGGAGTCAAGCCCATGTGTGCGTCACTTTTTGTTGTTCTCTGCTTGTGGCTTAAAGATATTGTTGAAGATACGGTGGTGGTAGGGGTTGACTGGCATTGTGGCAGATTAAGCCACTGCTTACAATACTGACATTCCATATGGGTGCCCAGTCCCAGCTGCTTTGTCTATGGTCTGGTGTCCTGCTAATTCACATGGGAAAGCAGTGGAAGATGCCGCCTGCCACCCAAATGGGAGACTGGGGTAATTAAAACTCCTGGCTTCTGCTGGGCCCTGAGCTGGTGGTCAATTTGAGGATTGAACCAACAGATGGAAAATTTGTCTTTTTCTTTCTCTGTGTATCACAGTCTACTTTCTGAGTAAGTAAATAATTTAGAAAAATATAATGATAATGTCAAACAATCACAAGTTGTTCACTAAGTGACTTGAGATGATGATACCTTTGTTTTCTGGTGATTCAGTGTACCCAAAGTTAATAAAAATGTGCATAAAATCATATTAAGTATATGTGTGTAAAATACATTTAGATCCTGAATAAATGTTATGTGTAGATCATCCCCAAGAAACCTTGTTATGTACATGCAACACTGCAAAATTTCAATTCACTTATCTAGCCCCAAGCATTTTAGGTAACAGATATTCAAGCTGTATATACCAAAGAGAAAAACAGAAGTTTCATCTATTCTCGCTCCAATTCGAGTGTCTCAGCCTCAGAGGTTTGGTGTCAGTGTTGTGTGTAGTCCACAACCGAATAGAATCATTTCATTCAGCAGTCCTACCTATTGGCCTTGCCTTCTTTGATGATTTGAGAGGTGTAACACCTTTGCTACAAAGATGTTTCCTTTTGTTTTTGTTTTCTGAATAAGGTGTTAGGGCTTGGGTTTTAGCTCTTGTGCAGTCCTTCTGCCACGTGGTATACATTAAGTGTATTTTATGTAATGTGAATATTTGTCAAAGAACATGATCTGGAGTATGGGCTGAGCCTAACTGAGCCTTGCTCCTCTCCCATCTTCCAGACACAGACGCCAAAGTGATCTATCCGAAGTAAACATCTGGTCACCTTATCTGTTTAACAAAACTCCACAGAAGCTCCCTGTAGCCTGCAGTCACCTAGAGAATTTGTTACAATGCAGATGGGGAAATACTCAGGCTAGAAAATCAAGGATTTGATGATTGACCATGTTAGCATATCTGTTAGGTAGCCAAAGATGTCAAAGAGGTAATTGGGTAAATTCATTTCAAGTCCTAAAGGTAGGTCAGGGTTAGGGATTCAGAATTGGCAATGGCACGTACATCTCCTTTCAAGCTTTGAAATTCAAGACTGTGGAGGGAGATGAGAAAAAGGTTTTGATTTATACCTACTGAGAGGTGGTTAGTACAGTTTTAACTGCTGAATGGTAATAACTGTATTCATCTTTGTTTCTCAAACCTGATTTTTTATTAAAGCACATGAAGGATGGCCACTACCTTCTTTAAAACCAACTATCGATGCTGCTGGTTTGCTCTAAATATGGTGAGGCTTTGCTAGGTATTGAGCTGTGTTGCAGGCTGTCTGCCTAGGATGCCTTTGTTGTTTAACACCTGTTACTTCTCTGGAGCATCAGATGCTGCTTCAGTTGCTCTTTTGAGGAGCCTGCCTTTGTAGTAGATCACGGAGTAAGGACAAAACTGTGTTGATGCTCATCACCTAGTAGAATAAGACAAAAGACCAGGGGCTTAGGTATCAAAATATTAAAATTAGTTATCTGAGGAAAATGACATATTTTAATTTTCATTAAATGTACATCTTTATGTTGTGAATGTTTATAACATTTTGAAATGAAAAACATTAAAATGCTATCTGAAATGGATTTTACTTCATAATTTAATAAGTATTTTTAACATTTCAAAATGGTTTTAAATTTACAAAGTAAAATTTGTGAGTTAGTATGAAGCATTCCTGAATACTCTTCACCCCTTTCTCTAGTTTAAATCTGATTATTATTAGTTTATGTGTCACAATCAATGAGCCGCATCCAGCTTCCTCTGTTTTCTTGTATCCAAACTCAGTAAGTAATGATTTGCAACAAAAGAATATACGTATTGGATAGGTACTTGAGAAATTGATTTTGTATTCTGAAAGAGAAGTATACAATGCGGTTTGGAAGAGGAAAAACAGTTGTTTTTGAATTCTATTAGCATTCACCTCAATGGACAGATTAGTCCTACCTTCTCAACGTGTTACTTTATGAATTACAAGACACATATTTACAAAGGATAACATTGATGATAACATAATTATATTACTCCAGTCAACTAAGAAAATTAATACTTGAAGTATATATGTCTATATATCTAAAAGTTACTCATTCTCGGGGAGCTAAAGAACCCCTTGTTTAAACTGTGTAGGGTAAATTCTCAGTAGAGCAGGAAATCTAAATGGGACGAAGGTCACCAGATTGCCTCTAAAAATATATTTGTCTCAGGTCTTCAGGTTGTTTTAATATACTAGAAAGACATTAAAAAAATAAGCTGTTGAATTTTAGATCCTACTGACTACATGATCAGAAAACTTATATTTGCTCTTAGGAAATTATGACTGCTTGAAATCAGACTTTCTAGTTCACTTCGTACTTGTGAGTTTTACAGGCAGTCAAGAACAAAAGGTTTTGTTTCTTAAATCGCTTTTCAAGGGCTTAATGTATCATATATATCACACAGCAAACCAACATTTTCTTATTTTAGCTTGCACTGAAAGGCTCCAGCTACAGTGGACTACTAGAACGACATCATATTCACACCAAAAATGTGGAGCACATTATAGACAGCTTGCGGTGAGTCTAAAGGATTGGGTCTTGGATGGGATTTTATATTCAGAACTTTCAGGTTTTGTTTTGTATATTAGCAGGTAATCATTAGATTTTTTAGTACATATTGCTATGAAATCATTTTTTGAAAAGCCTGTCAAGGTTAATGGTCCTAATGTTCCAGATTTCTAAGCAAACTTTGTTATCCCTTAAATTTCACAAAGGTTTTCAGTTATTGCTTGGTTAGCCAGAGAAGTATCTTTTTTGTAGTTTAATCAGTGCAGAAAAGGCTTCAATTATGTGTAATATTTTATTTTTAAAACAGAATGATATTGTATGGGTGTTCATTATTTTTTGAGTGACTAAATTACTGGAGAAATTTCTGTTAGTACGGGAGTCAGAGCAGTAGGAATAAAGACATGTACACAGGGACCCAGTATGGGAACACACAAATTACAAAGTATTTTAGTCTGTCACTCAATAAATTTTTGTTTAGTTTTAAATAACTGTTTCATAGTTAAAAATTGTCTAAGTGTTCAGACACTTAACATCACTAGGAATAAATTTTAAAATCACAAGAAGTAAATGAAATTGTAGCTGATCAGTATTGCTGTTTGTCAGTGGTTATAAACATTTTTAAAGCACATGGAGACTTTGATGTATTCATGTGCTCCCTGGCCTATCTCAACTAGTGACTGTTATAATTAAATGAAAATGAAGCTAATTGTACTAATTTATTTATAAGACAAATTTATTTTATGTTGCATATTCATTGTAATACTATGCCTTTCAGCAATATAATATAGATGTTGTCAGTGGAATTTTATCTAACTTTTTCTTTTTTCTTTTAGGAATGAGGGTATTGAAGTTCGTCTGGTGAAGAGGAGAGACTATGATGAAGAGACTGTCCGATGGGCAGATGCTGTCATAGCTGCAGGAGGTAATCATTGTACAGAGCTGTGGAGATGTTCTTTAATGCACACTGCCCCCAAGTACCATGTGGTCCAGCTGTATTAAAACAGTCGTACCATAAAACACATTTTTGGATAAGATTTAACAAATTTCTTTTCAAGATTTATTTATTTATTTTCATTAGAAAAATATACATAGAGGAGGAAAGACAGAGAGGAAGATCTTCCATCCACTGATTCACTCCCCAAGTGGCTGCAATGGTTGGAGCTGAGCTGATCCGAAGCCAGGAGCCAGGAGCTAGGAGCTTCAGGGTCTCCCATGTGATGCAGGGTCCCAAGGCTTTGGGCCATCCTCTGCTGCTTTATTAGATGACAAACAGAGAGCTGGACGGGGAGCGGGACTACTGGGATATAAACCAACGACCATATGGGATCCTGGTGCATGTGATGCGAGTACCTGCACTTGCACTTGTTAGGCTATCACACTGGGCCCTAACAGGTCTTTTTTTTTTTTTTTTTTCATTGTCATCATTTTATGATACAGTTCCATAGGCCTTAGGAGTTCTCTTACCTCCATCCCAAATCCCCTCCCTGCCACTAAGTTACCCTATATTATTACTATAATATAGTTCTTCATAAATAGCCAAAGATATTATTACTATAATATAGTTCTTCATAAATAGCCATACACCCATCATTGTGGGCATGGACAATGACAGAGAGTTCAGTATCCCATTGTCAACTGTTTTGGTGGTAGTCCATCTTTGATCTGTGTTGTATCCTCGCATCTGACATGATAGTCTCCATTCCACAGTTACCATACATCCCTTAAATGAAAAGCCACAGTACAAAATCAACAACGGGAAGAAAAATAGAAATTTTCAATGCCATGAAGTTCTCAGGAGGTTTTGATAGTTCAACAGTCCTGAATTACTGTCTATGCCTCCACTCCAATCACGATGAAATCTCTCCAGAATCCACTGGCTGATAGTCCACCTTAGAGTCTCCATCTGCCCAGATATTCACTGCCAATGCTTGGTTGGAGTAGTTGATCAATTTGTTCTGTCCTCCGTCCTCTGCCATGGTTCCAGCTGTTCTCTGGAGGCTCCAATGTACTGCCATATCCTCCATGTGCATTTGGATATGCTGTCCACTGCTCCATCTGAGCCACTGAGATTATAGCTACAGGCATAATTTGAGGGTACTTCAGAAAAGTTGTGATGAGTAGGGTTAAAATGTTTATTTTGGAGCCTGAAAGTTTTGAAATTCGTTTGTGGTGGAGATGTTCAAAAAGTTCATGCAAAATACGTATAATGAGAAAACTGTACATGGATTTCAAAGACTTTCTGTATCAGAATAAGCTTATCTTATAGTTTTGTTCTCCCTGAACTTCTTGAAGTACTCTTGAGGCAAATGTCCACAAGGCAGATAAAAGTGTAGTAGCCTGTGGCAGTCAGTAAGATGGGATGTAATTGTTAGAACAGAAGTCCTTATTTTCAAGATGATGTCAGAACCTTATCTTTAACTTTTCTTCTATCTTATGTCCTTTAGGTGATGGCACAATGCTTCTTGCAGCAAGTAAAGTCTTGGACAGGCTCAAGCCAGTGATTGGGGTGAATACTGATCCAGAACGGTAAGAAAGGCAGTTGCTGGTTGCTTGTTGTGGGTTTATTTCAACTGGTTATAGATACAGATATTTCTGCTTAATTTTGTATTATATGGACTTATGATCTTAAAACTAGGAAGCTGTTATTTATTTTCTCTTTTATAGACATATTGCTGAGACCTGTTGCAACAGAGATTTTACTCTATGTAAAATGTGCATGCTGTTTCAGTGGAGACGTAATTGTTCCTAGCTATCAGTAGAATCATCTTCCAAAAATCTTTTGATTGATGGAATCTGGGCATGTGGAATTAATATAGTTGTTTCCTCATCCAAATAAATCTGCTCTGTGACTTTCAGTATTTGATTGATTCAGTTCTCCATTTTATTTACTTTCTTGGCAGTTTCTTAAATATTTTAAATCATTATCTTAAATCATTATCTTTCTGAGCAATTTGGATCAATCTGACCATCATCATCCTTTCCATTCCAACGTTAGCATTACCAAGGTCATCTAGGGAAAAAGAAGTCATAAAAACTTGGGTTTGGTGGCACTTCTCCAGCACTTAGAACTGGACTCTGACAATTGCTCAGAAGCATTCTGTGTAGTCCTAATCATCTCTCATTACTTCAGACACTGAGGACTTAGAGATGTTCATACTTAACATCGATCTTAATTTATTCTTAGTCTTACAGTGTTCTTCCCTACTATGGCCAGTGTGGTCTTTTTTTATAGAAGCTTGATATTTTGTGACTTCTCGTTCATGGTGTTAGCTGGCTTCCCTTCTAACTTAAATAAGATCTAGTTCTTTACTGTGTCTAGGGTGATGAGCTTAAACTGGTTTGCCTGACATTTTGCCCAGCTTTAGATCTACAAGTCTTGTGTTCCATTGTCGCTCTGAGGGACATTTGGTCAACTTAACTATGACTTAAGGCTCTTGATTATCTGTCATCTCCAACCTCTGTTCTTAGCTTCCGTTATTTTTCCCTTTCTCCTATTCTTTATCACATTGACTTCTACTCGGATGTATCTAGTGGCATTAACAATGGGACAATTTAATTCGACGACAGATGAGGTTCCTTTTCCTCTTCTCCACCATTGTGCTTTTCCCATGTGCATAAGCAGGGAGCTGGATCAGACATAGAACGGACAGGCTATAGACTGCTGCCTGTCTGGGACGCCAGCATTGTAAGTGGTACCCTGTAGCACCACAGTGCTGGCCCTGGACTTCGATTTCACTCTGATGCATATAATCCTTTCAAAAGCCCAAACATTTTCAACTTAAATTTTCTACATTAGTTAACAAGTGCATTATATAAAAAAAATCACCCAACTTAGAGGCTTAAATATTATTAATCACTTTTTAAACTTCATTGGTTCTTTATGTCAGGAATTCAGGAGCAGCTAAGGTTATAATCAGATATTACTGGGATGCAGGCACCTGCAGGTTTGACTTGAGCTGGAAAAGATAGCTTCCTTATATGAATTCATCTAAGTTAAACATGATTGCTAACAATATCTTCAGTATTCTGTATGCATTACACTAAGCCTAGTAAATAGTTATAATATCTAAATGCTTGATACTGAAAGTGAGAAAGAAGCCACATGGCAGCCTGTCTCCAAGATAGCTTCCTAGTATTTACATCTTATGTTTTGTTGGTCCTTCCCCAGCCAGTGTTTCACCACAGCTGTGAGACTGCTGGAGTATGGTATGGTAATATGTGGATTCTTAGGTCAAATCCTAAATGATATTGTGGCTTCTGTGTTGGTCTTTTGGATTGCTCTTGGAGTAAGTCAGTCACCAAGATGTGAATACATTCAAGCAGTCCTATGGAGAGGAACCGAAGTTTCTGCCCAATGGCCAATACCTATTTCCCAGCCTTGTGAGGGAACAGGTTTGGCAGTAGATTCTCTAGCCCCATCCAGCCTTCAGATAGATGCTTGTAGCCACAGCTGATAGCTGACTGTAATCGTACCAGCAGTCTTTCTGTGCAGTGCTCTAGACTTACAGGTGTGTTTTTATCAAATGACTGATGATCGTTCATATGCGTAACGCTGTGTCAAATGTTACAATGAATACATAAAAATTAGATTCTGCCTTTCCTTAACCTAAGTCTTGACCCTGTCAGATAAAGAAATCGACTAGTCACAAGTTCATAACAGTCTTTTTTTTTTTTCTTTTTTTCTGTGCTCTTCACATTTACAGAAGTTAGTTTATTATCAGGAGTGTATTTGTCAAGTCCAACCTTCACCATTCCTTCAACACTGAAGCATCAAATAAACGATGATTGTGCTCTCTGGACACCATCTTGTATATCCCTTTAACTTCCTGTAGCAGCCAGTAGGCAGTCGGATTAGCTGTCCTTTGCCACTATTTGCTCTACTCTTTGTCTTTGACGTCCAGCTGTGAAAGCCTGCAGTGAGTTCCTCCTTCTCTTTAACACTCTGAGGATCTCTTTAATGACATTTCAGAAAGGATTGATTCATAACACTTTACATAAATAATTTGAGTTCTTGGTGGCTTATTTTTTTTCAGTTTTTGATTTTAGAAAGGTTAAAGTGACTTACTCAAAGTTAATAGTTACATAATTTAAAGGTAAGATGCAAATATCAATGTACCACCAGATACCTTTACTTGGTAATCAATCCATCAGTAGATTTCTATTATTTGTGGGTTTCACCATAATCGTTTCATCATAATGTGGAAAGTGAACTGTAACATATAAATTGTAACATTAAATTGCAGAGTACTATTCTATTTGTTATTTTTTGTTCTTAATGAAAACAAAGACAATTTTGTGGCAAAAATTAAGTAGGAACTTTTAGAATTTTGTACCCTTTGATTTGATGATGCTTAACACTTTTTTTCTCCATCCTTTTTTTTCTTTCATTTAAATCACCCCAAATTGTTTTTGACAATAAAGGTCTGAGGGTCATTTGTGTCTGCCTGTTCGATATACACATTCCTTCCCAGAAGCCTTGCAGAAATTCTATCGTGGTGAGTTCAGGTAGGAATTGATTCTGTTGTTCTTACGTAAATATTTAAGTGGGTATATGTTGTTAAATGAAACATACAAGATAACGCTTGAATTACTCCATGGTTACAACAGTAAACATAAAAATAACATATAGCTGAATTGTAAATAGATGTGATTTACCTGCTAATTCTGCTGGAACCAGGCAGAGGAATACAGACAAGATGTTACTTGGCCAATAAGTGATGGTACATAGAGGTTCTTCTTTGGTGAGATAGAGGCCATGAATTCACTTTCTTATTCTTGGTGGAAAAAAAGTTAAAGCTGTTGACTGGAACTGATAATTCATACTGTCAGATTTTACATTCTTTATCCTTACCTGCCGTCTAGTAGTGAATTGTCATACCAAGATTCTTGCTATCTCTGTCTTATACGTTAAATATGG
Organism: Ochotona curzoniae; assembly: GCF_017591425.1. Classification (NCBI taxonomy): domain Eukaryota; kingdom Metazoa; phylum Chordata; class Mammalia; order Lagomorpha; family Ochotonidae; genus Ochotona; species Ochotona curzoniae. Next base: position 16,245,243 of record NW_024465582.1, on the reverse strand, counting down.
CTTGAGTAGGGTAGCCGTGATTTTAAAAAATTCTTCATTTACACAATCCCTTCAATGTTCAGATCAAAAGAAGTTAGTACAGAGAAGCTAGGATGAGGTTGGCTGGCTATATTTGAAAGATCTGACTTGGACTCCTTTTGTTTTCTAACTTGGACCAAATGTACAGGTAAAGCTTTTTCCCCAGATACTTTGCAATTTAATATAAAATCTTCCACAGAATCATTTTAATTTTAGTGAGTTTAGTTTTTACTTATTTCACAAGCGTGGCATCTCTGGGAACGACTCATTTATAACCAAGTTGAATTATGTTGTAGAATATATTCCTAAAGGAATCTGTCCTTTAGACTTTTTTTAGTTTTAAAGATTTTTGTATTTTTTTGAAAGTCAGTTATGGAGAAAGAAAGAGAGAAATATTCCATTTGCTGGTTCACTCCTCGGTTTGCTGCAATGGCCATAGGCCAGAGCAAACCCAAGTTGTAGGAGCTTCATCCAGATCTCTTATGTGGGTTGTAGGGACCCAAGCAGTTGGACCATCTATCTCTGTTTGCCCAGGCATATTAGCCTGGAGTTGGGTTTAAGTGGAGCAGCTGGCACAAGAACCAATGCCCGAATGTGACACTAGTATTGTAGGGGGAATCTTAACCTAGTACTCCACATGGCCTCTCCATTAGCCTTTCATACATCAAGTATTAGCTTTGAAACCAATTCTTAGTTTTATTCTTTTACCAAATGCCATTTAGATTCTGAAATGTAATCAGTAAAGTACTGTTATTTTTAAATTTCTTCCACTGTTAAAAATCATTACCAAGTCTCATGCTATTGCACTCACCCTAGCACACTATTATTTTAATTTCAGAATGCATTTTTGTGTAACGTTTGCTGAACAAACACAAGCAATTTTCGAGTTCAATATTTCTGTCTTAATGAGTTCTTGCCTTTGGCTTTAATTCACATTACTTGGGTGCTTTTTGTACAGACATCTTAGATGTTTCTCTTATAATTGTAGAAGAGAACTAAATAACCACATTTGTCTGAGCAGGAACCTTTGAGTTTTAGGTGTTTCTGAATTTTGTGAACTTAGTGTATCTAATCCTTGGTTGAATTTATTCTGTTTTACTGTAAGTTGCTCCCCCCCACTTTTCTAAGGTGGCTGTGGAGGCAACGAATCCGCTTGTACCTTGAAGGGACTGGAATAAACCCTGTGCCTGTGGATCTTCACGAACAGCAGCTGAGCTTGAATCAACACAGTAGAGCTTTCAACATTGAAAGAATTGATGATGAACGTAAGTGGATGGGAAGTTGGATATGTTGGGGTAATGTGTTATGAACTGTACCTTTGACCTTTAGTTTTCCAGAGTGGTAATTAATAAGTCATTTATTATTAGTGCCACTAATGCAGCTTAAGTACAATAACCTACTTCATCTGTACAATTTATAATTATCATCTGTGAAGATAATTATAGTATGTTTCAAGAACAAATGCTTTATATGGCAAGTTTTACAGTTACCTTTTTAGGAAAGTGTTATATCTGGTAGGAGGGTTAGTGTTTAAAGTGTCTTGCCATTTTTAACACATTTTTAACAACCCAAAACAAACTGCATACTCATGGGTAGTTACTCTCCATTTCTTAATCCCCATCTATACTTTTCTATCTGCAGAATATGTGAAACCATAGTTTTTTTTTTTCCTGTGAGGATTGACTTATTTTATTTAGCTGGTGTTTTCCAAGTTTATGTGTGTTGCGGCATGTATTAGTATCAGTTGCTCATGTTATGGATATAGTCATCTCTAGGTATCCATGAGGAATTGATTCCAGAACCCCAAAAGATACCCAAACCTGTAGATGTTCACATCCTGAAAATAGTGTCGAAGTAGTTGTAATTAAACAGTAACATTATCTTGTAGATATCCAGAATGACCAGATAAAATACATTTCTTTGAATCTGTGTCTTGTGCTGATGTTGTTTGATGTACCCCTGCAGCTTCAGTCTAAGAGGCTGATGAGCTCCCCAGGCTCCTGCCTGCAGTGATGGTTGGGCAGAGATGTAAAGGAAAAGCCTCTTTCTCTGTCTCTCCATCTCACTGTAAATCTGATCTGTCTTTCCAATAAAAATAAATTTTTATGTACATACATAAACTGTAACTTTGTAAATAAAAAAGAAAGGATGGTGCTTTTAGATGTGGTAGTATTCCTTCAAATCTGTTGTTGCTAATACATTCTTGAGGTTGGCTGTGGAGGGAAAGAAAAGCAACTGCTGTTCTCTGTAATGAATATAGTTTTGTTTCCTACAAGAACCCTGCATGTAATTTGCTCCTTAAATTCAAGGAGCTCCTAAATTCTTTAGGAGTGCTTGGTTCATTTATCCACGGAAGCTTCCAGGAAAAAGCTTGAGTGTGACAAGAACTTTTGAGATACATATGCTTTATTACTCATGGAAAACTGTTTCAGGAAGAATTAAAGTTTATGTTGCAAAGAGAGAAACGTTCTCACTGATATGTTTAGGTGACTTTAATGTTAATACTATGGATGCTTTAAGAATTGTTTAACCCATGCATTAGCCACATAAGCAAACATGTTTATTATACCAAAATATAAGTTTTAATGTTTCATAAAAATTTTATTGTAACATTTCTGAAATCTGAGGTATTATCTTAGATTTTTTTCTGTTGTTTAAAATTATCTCTAGGGTCTGAGGCTTCAGGACCCCAACTATTGCCAGTAAGAGCATTAAATGAAGTCTTCATTGGGGAGAGTCTGTCATCCAGGTACTTTTAAACCTTAGACATTGAGTGTGGAATTTAATGTTTTAGTACTTTTTTGCATTTTCAGTTTCTATGATTTGGTTAAGATTTGTAATTAACTAGTTACTTAATGAAATGGTTACAAACTCACACATTCAGAGGAAAGATTAAAGTGTTCAAGGGTCTTGATTCTGCTACTTCCTAGAGCCTGTTATCTGTTAGGTAGGGACTTTGTAAATATTGATTAGGGTAATAAATAGTGTGGTCATGCATTTGCAATTGATGTAAAACTTTTACAGTCAGTTCACATGAGCATTCATGCATTCTTTTAGTTCGTTAAAACTGATTTGTATAGTTTGCTTACTTTATAATTCAGTTAAGGATTATGTTGTGTTTAGCTGTTATGACTTTTTAAGAATGATTCCTTAGCCTCAGTCATTCCTAATATTAATATTTTTTTAATGATCTAAAGCAATTGATTTGCAGGATATTCCTTATTTTACACTTGTATTTTTTTTTCTTTACAAGACTCAGACTAGGCATTTTTTGGCAGGCATGCTATGTAGGTGATGTATCGTTAGAGTAGCATATAATAAGGCAAGTGAATTGACAGTTTAAGATTATAACCATTATTAGTGAACAGTAAGGTTATTGTAGTTCCTCATTAGGAGTATAAAGATGAAGTATATATTTGTTACTAATAAACTGTTTTGTGGGATTTGGGTATTACTTAGGCTTAAATAATCCCCAAAATGTTTTTGTGAAACTTGTGTGTGTTGACATGGTCACTAGCTAAATAATGACTACCATAATCTAAATTAATTTAACTCTTGATAGTATTCTTTTTTTTTTAAAGATTTATTTATTTTTATTACAAAGTCAGATATACAGAGAGGAGGAGAGACAGAGAGGAAGATCTTCTGTCTGATGATTCACTCCCCAAGTGAGTGCAATGGCCGGTGCTGTGGTGCTGTGCCGATCCGAAGCCGGGAGCCAGGAACCTCTCCAGGTCTCCCACGTGGGTGCAGGGTCCCAAGGTTTTGGGCCGTCCTCGACTGCTTTCCCATTCCACAAGCAGGGAGCTGGATGGGAAGTGGAGCTATGAGGATTAGAACCGGCGCCCATATGGGATCCCGGCTGCATTCAAGGCGAGGACTTTAGCCATTAGGCCATGGCTGCCAGACCCTCTTGATAGTATTCTGGAACTTCTCATATTTGCAGACTTAGGTCAGTTTGAGGTAAAATATTAAGGTGATTAATATTAAGATAATTAATGTCCCACTTTCCTGCTACTTGACCAATCTTTGGAGACTGTGATCAGTTTCTTGCTTTACTGAGAGTTACATTATTTTGCCTTTTTATAATTAATTTGTTGTATGTAATGTTGGATTTATCCTGTAAAATTATACTGTGTATTTTCCATGTGCAGTGTGTAAATTAGTGTGGATGTAAAGATGTGTAATATAGAGGTCATGGTATCTTAATTTATTATTGGTAAAAATATATAATTTTAAAAAGTTTTATCATTTATTTTTAAAAGAAGTCAAATATTTAAAGGAAGTTAAAAATAAAATATAGACATATACTATTTTAAAATAGACTTAACCTATATATAAAGCTTTTTATTTTGCAACTATGAAATTTGAAGTAGTAGGGAGATCATCTTATAGATTGTGTGATAAAAGACAGGAGAAAATGTAACTCGTGATATCTACTTATTTTTACTAAAGATGTGACACGAAAAGGCAAAAACACTGATTTATTAAATTAATGACAAACATAAACATGCTGTGTGAATTTATGCTTATCCTAAGCAAGCCACTTACTGGCTTATCTCATTCCATTTGTATATTTTAAAGGTTGTATGGTTAACTGCTGAGAGCTTCTGCTAGTGTTGCTTTGTACTTTGTACTTACCAAAAAGTTAAGTAACTCATGACAGAGGAAAACTGGGAGTAGTGGATGTGTTTGGGAAGTCAGTGAAGTCCTGTGAGGTTGATGTCTGATGCTGCTCCTTTTGCGTTGTTTAAGTCTCGCCTTGTGTCTTTACCAAGAGGAAGACAGCAGTGGATTGGTTTCTGATGCTGCTGAACTCACTGAACATAATTTAACAAATGGGGTTTTTAGAACATATTTTTAAAGATTCTGTGAGACACTTAACAAAAATTAAAATGAACAAAACAGGGATGCCTGTTTTGTTGCAGGCAGTGTATGAGTTGTGTAACTGATCTCATTTAGTGCTCTTGGCAACCCCGAGGGAGTAGTGGTTGTGTTTATCGATGAAAAGCAGTGGAGATTTGGAGAGTTTGAAAAAAAAGACCATGTAATTAGTAGCATCAGAACTATTATATAAATCCAGATTTTCTGATTTCACATCCTGTGTCAAGGCTTCACTATGCTCTGAAAACTTGAGTGCTTTTATAAAGTGCAGCAATACTATTCCTGCCTCATTTATAATGTTCTTAGATTTGAGAACATTTTAAAAGCCCAATTTTTTTTTTTCTTTTCTCCTATTTGTTCTAACCTAGAATGTCTTATTCTTGGGCTGTAGCAGTGGACAATTTAAGAAGAAGTATACCCACTCTAAAGGGACTGTGAGTTTTATTGCTGCCTTAAAAAATAATTTTCCTGAAACAAAAATTCTGTGGACTAATCTCGATAAACCTGCATGTGAGAATGACACTAAATTTGCTCCTTGTTTCGGGCACCACCTCTCAATTGCCTACACCTTTTCAACTCTTGGTTTCTGCTGCTTCTCTTCCCATCCCCACTTATCCCTAATCTTATTTGTTTCTACTTGTTTCTACCATTGTAGCAGCCATTTTAGGATGTGGCTGACTTGTCTGTATATAATAGGTTCCTAATGTGCATTTTTCTAGGTAGACATAACCGTTTTGAAAGAGACTGAATGTGAATAGTAGATCTGCTGTTCTTATTTTTTAAAAGGAATATGGATCTTAGAGAAAAAATGGAGAATAATATTGTCTTGCAAAACCTTAAGAAAACCTTAAGCTTGCTAGAGGTATAAAAAGGGCTAGAGTAACAGGAAAATTACCCCAGAGTCGTAGTGTTTGCGAGCATGTGTAATAGTTGTTATCTTTAAAAGCTACATTTTACTAAGGGCTTGTGCTGGAGTAAAAAAGCTGATATTGATAATTGATTTGATAGTGTTATTTTAAGGTAAAGGTCACAAAATAAGCTTTTACATGTTCCAAATTTTTTTCAATAGTTGCAACTCATTTCCACATACATGAAATTAAAGTATACTTTTTTCTTTTTTCTTTTTTTGGTTTATTTGTTTTTATTGGAAAGGCAGATTTACAGAGAAAAGGAGTTAGAAAGATCTTCCATCCGCTGGTTCACTCCGTAAATGGCTGTAACAGCTGGGGCTGAGCCAATCCAAACCCAGGATCCCGGAGCCTCTGCTTGGTCTCCCACACAGGTGCAGGGTCCCAAGACTTTAGCTGTTCTTGACTGCTTTCCCAGGCCACAAGCAGGGAGCTGGAAGGGGAGTGGAACAGCCGGGATACTAACAGGTGTCTGTATGGGATCCTGTCACATTCAAGGCGAGGACTTTAGCCACTAGGCTACCAAACTGGGGCCTAAAGCATAATTTTGATTTCATATTGCATTAACTGAGTCACTCCCCAGTTGCCGGAACTGAGCTGATTTAAAGCCTGGAGTTTCTTCCAGGTTTCCTATAGGGATTCAGGGGCCTTGTCTGTTCTTTTCTCAGACCGTAAACAGGGAGCTGGATGGAAGTGGAACAGCTAGGACACTAGCTGGCATCCAGATGGGATGCGGGCACTGCATGTGGAGGCTTAGTGTAATTCACCATGGGCCTTACCTCCTAGTTTTGCTCTCTAATCCAGTATTTTTTTAAAAATAATTTTTATACATTTATTGCCTAATCTCAGCTTACAGTCAATTCCAAAGGTGTATCAGCATATGGGTAATTCAAAGAATTGGACATAGATTTAGAAGTGTCAGGACTAGCTGCCAAGAATGAAACTCACTTGAGAATGGTATATTTTTCTTGAATTCTGAAATGACATGGTGGATGTGTTAGATTCTGCACCAGCAGTAGCAGCAGTGTTAGCTAAGTTGATAAAAAGTCCCAGTTTGAAATATTGAAGTATTCATAGAAGGGAACTTATAGATCAGAAAGGAATGTAGATATGCAGAAGTTTTTTCTTTCTCTAATTTTTTCACTTAATCCACATTGGAATTAGCAACGTGATATATGTGCCTACTAAGTCAGATATGTCTTGGTCAAACTGACTGACTTAGATTCCATCAGTTTTGAAGAACGTTGTCTTATTCACTGTGAGCCATAAACTCACACACACAGTTTTATCTTCTCAATTCACAGGGCCTCCTACTATGAGATTTCAGTCGATGATGGTCCATGGGAAAAACAGAAGAGTTCAGGGCTGAATTTGTGTACCGGCACAGGATCAAAGGCCTGGTGAGTCACTGGAATGTTTCTTAGCAATGTCTGTCAAATATGCCAAGTAAAATAATTTGCTAGATATCACATAATGATGCATCTAAAGTCTCTAGCTCTCAGCAAGTAGCATGGAGTTCTTTTATAGGCTGCTCCAGTTTCTGCTTCACTTGTTGCTTGGATCCAGTAATTCCACCCTGATTGGATTACAGCTATTGCCTGGGTTTGGTCATTATGAGCCTCCCTTCCTAGGCTTGTAAGGAATCGAATGGAAATGAAAAGTAGAGATTATTTTCTTTGTAGTTAAAGAATGTTTTAAATAATGAAGAAATGATTTGAAGTGCTGTAGAAAAAATAGGCTCTAAGTGAACTTACTTTCCCCTAATTAGAGACTACCGGGGCGTCCTGACCTTTTACAGTGCATATCTTCGTTTAGGTTGTCTTTGAGTACATATGAAGAGTACATGGGAAATTTGAATTTATTTTAATGTTAAAAAGTGGAAATGTGTTAGTTTTTGGTAATATGCATTTTCCACGAACTTTTTGAAGATACCTTGTACATCCCTCCTTTACGTAACGGTAGCTGTCGTCTTTCCTGAGTACGAAGTCAAATCTTAACAATCACCTGTTGGAGTGGTAGGAATGCTTTATACTCACTACCTTGAGAACGGAATTGGCATAGTTCGTTTTCCTTTCTGTGTGCCCTGTAATCCTTAATATCACTGTCGTTCACCTGGACCCTCTGCTCTATAGTCAAAACATTACTTTTCAAAACTTTGCTCTTTCCGCTTGTCTTCCCCTTCTTCATGTGCTCATCTGTAAATCTTGGTAATTACTGTTCTCAGCATTTTGCCTGCCCTTTTCAGGTTCTGCTATCTCTTTGTCCCACAGGTCCTTTCCTTTTTTGTGGGTGTTCTTTGTGCCTCACCTGGTATTCAAGTTGTCATGCGTACTACCAGTAGTTAGATTTCTAAGTGTGGGTGATGGTGTGTCTACTTTGCTTTCAAACTGTCATTGACTTCTTACTATATTCAGATTGCTTAGTTTGGCATTTAAGGCCCTTTCAAAGCTAGGCATTTCAGTCGTTTTTCCTCCTCTACACATGCCCTTCCTATCAGCACACTGGAGACACCCCAGGCTACTTGAAATTCTCAGCACACACCTTGTTCTTACTTGGGCTTTTGTTATTGCTCAGTGCAACTTTTCTCTTGGTTTGAATGCCTGACCACTGTCCACTTGCCATCCCCTGGCTGAAAAAAAAATTCAGGTTTTAAATGTCATGCTGCTGTTTATATTAATGCTCAGCTGTTTTCAAAAGCACAATTAATTAATCTCTGTTTTGTCCCTCATACATTTTCTCATGATACTATTACAGCCTTTATCACATTATTAGTTATCTAATATACTTAATACCCAGCTAGTTGAAGCAATGGGAAGATTTGAGATGATGACGACTGGCAATTTTTTTTCTCCTTCTGCTTGTTTATGCTTCCCGTAATATCTAATACAAGGGTACTTCAAAAGTTTGTGGAAAGCAGAAGTGAAAGATAAATCTGCTTTAGTGCAACAATTTTGAAATCCATACTTCGAAATGTAATGCATTTAATGGAAGAACTATGCATGGATTTTAAAGTTTGTTTTTTTTTCTAAGAATTATTTATGTATTTGAGAGGCAAAGTTAGAGACAGAGGAAGAGAGACAGATAAAGAGATATTCCATGTGCTGGTTGACTCCCACAAATGAATATAATGGCTAGAACTGGTCCAGTTACAGGAGCCAGAACTGGGATTCCTCTTGGTTCTCCCACATTGGTGGCAGGTGCCCAAGCACTTCAGTCATCTTTTGTTGCTTTCCCTGGAACATCAGCAGCGAGCTGCATTGGAAGTGGGTTGCTGGTGTTGCAGGTGGTGGCTTAATGTATTGTACCATAATGCTGGCTCAGTTTTCACTTTTCCTGAACATCTTTGAATTCCATTTTTCATACATTTTTTACTCAGATATTTTTGAATAAGTTATTACTTGCAAATATGGCTGACATACATAGTGTTAAACTACAGTTTTAACTCTTGATAGTTTCATTTGGGATTTTGTTTCTTACTTTTTCAGTGAAACTATTTAAACTTTTTGTTGTGGGAAATTTAAATGTTCACGGAAGAGGACCAAAGCAGGGTGATGAATCCTCATGTATCCATTAGCTAGTTTCAGTAGTTAACTGACGTCCCGTCCTTTTTTCTCTGTACCCTCTTACCCTGCCTATCTTCTTTTGTCTTCTGTTTTGATGCAATTTTCAGATTTTCTGTCATTTCATTCATAGTTATTCAATAACTTCAAATCTAAAAAAATATTAGATGCTTATGGAAAAAAATAGTATCTCTTAAAAAGATGAGTTAATAATTCTTTTTCCTGAGGGTGAGAGGAACATTTCTAAAATTAGATTTTTTAAATTATTATTTGAAGAAATACATTTAATCTTCTAGCATGTTATGAAGTTATATTCTGTCTCAAAGATTAAATTGAAGACATTAGCATTAAGCACTTTGATTTATTACGATAGCACTTTTTCTGCTAAACATGGTATGCTATTGTTGAAAACTGAGATGAGTTTCCCAGATTCTTTCCCTTTTCTTTTCCCAGTATTCTCCTCCATAAAAATGGGCAAAGAGGTATAAGTGAAAAGATTTCTGGCCTGGAAGTTAAGAGGCCTGGCTAAACCACTAACTAGCTTTGCCACTGTACACAAGTGTCCTTATCTGCAGAATGAGGGAAATGAAACAGATATAATAACATTACTTTATCTTCTGAACTTCTGAGATTCTGTAAGTTTATACTTTATGCATTATAATATCAGTTGTCAGTTATTTAACTCTTGCTACTTTGTACTATTTTAGGTACTTTGTTTACATTAATCTTGAAAGTTAGTGGTGTTACACTCATTTTACAAAGAACTACAAGTTTAGCAAAGACAGACTTAAACCAAAGTCTGAGCACTTACAGTAAATATGTAAGAACTTGCATTCAAGCACAGTATGTGTGACTGCAAAACCATTGTCTTTTTTTTTTTTAAATTCAGTTGTGTCCTTATTACTTGTTCTGCCACACAAAGGAAAGTTAGTTTTAATATGCAGAGGAACAAGAGGGGCATTCTGAACTGTCTGTCAGAGACCACACGTTTGGCAGGAAAGTCCCTTCGCTGTTGTCTTTGTCTGTTTCTTGTTGCTATGACAGGATACCATAGACTAGACACTTTATAAATGCTAGAGCCTATTTCACAGTTCTGGAGATTGGTCTGTGCAGTGTCAAGGTGCTGACATCTGGAAAGGGCCCTCTTGGTGCATGAGTTCATGGTAGACATTGAAAGGGCCAAGAGAGCATGGGGGAGAGAGAAAATGTGGGAGCAGGGCCTGAGAGAGGGACTCAACCCTGTTTTCATTAGGAACCCATTCACATGGTAAAGGTCTGAACCCATTCATGAAATCAGAGCCCACACGACCCAATTGCTGCTGTAAGTCCCACCTTTCGACACTGTTGCCTTTGTGGCATGAACCTTGGAGAACACATTCAAACGATAGCAGTTATATTGAAAAAGTGTAAGTGTTGAAAAAATATAAGATAAATTTTGTTTTGTTCTTGTTGTTTAAAGATTTATTTTATTTTTATTAGAGAGTCAGATCTACAGAGAGGAGGAGAGACAGAAAGGAAGAACCTCTGTCCATTGATTCACTCCCCATGTGGCTTCAACAGCTGGAGCTGAACTGATCTGAAGCCAGGAGCCAGGAGCCTCTTCTGAGTTTTCCTTCCATGTGGGTGCAAGGTCCCAAGGCTTTGGGCTGTCCTTTACTGCTTTCCCAGGCCACAAGCAGGGAGCTGAATGGGAAGTGGGGCCACAGAGATTAGTACAGGTGCCCATATGGGATCCCAGGCATGCAAGCGAGGACCCCAGCCACTAGGCTACTGCACTGGGCCTAGGATAAGCTTTGTAATCTCAGTGAAAGAATGAAAGGTAAAGAGGCTTTGATTTTCTGCTTTGGAGAGATAAACAGAGATTAATTGATTTGGTAATTTAGTTTTCAAGCTTTCAGTAATGAGAAGGGTGTGAAAAAATAAGAGGTGCTTATCATAAACGCTTTCAAAGCATTTCTCATCCTTCCCTTTCCACACTGTGTGAGACCTCTGTTGAATTACATATGAGTAAGCATGGCTTAGATTACAATTTAAACCTTATCTATTGCCTGTTAAGGTTCCCTCCTGAGGTGGGTACCAGCATTCCACATTGGACTGTCTGGGGTAGTCACATCTGCTTCTGCTGCGCCTTCCTGCTGGTCCAGTACTTGGAGCCCAGCCACCCATGTAAGAGGCCTGGATCGAGCTCTGGCACCTGGCTTTGGCATGGTCCAGTCCCAGCCGTTGTAGCCATTTGGGGAATGACTCAGCAAAGAAAAATCTCTAACAACCCTCCACCACCCCCTCTACCCTAGCTCCAAACCCCAACTCTCACCTTGGGCCCGTCATTCTGCCTTTTAAATAGGTAAAATAAACCTGAATACACACAGAAAAATGTTGATTTTAAATTTTGATAGTTGCTCTCCAGCTTCTTGGAATTAAAAATGTTTTGTTTTGTTTTGGTTTTTATCCTAGGTCATTCAATATTAATAGGGTTGCAACTCAGGCTGTAGAAGATGTATTAAATATTGGTGAGTACCAAAGTAGTTATTATATGCTATGCATTTATGTTATTAAATGTGTTTTATACTGGATGATATTATATAAAATAATTAACCTACCCCTCCTTCTTTTCAATAGCAAAACGACAAGGAAATTTGGATCTTCCATTGAACAAAGAATTGGTAGAGAAAGGTCAGTGATACCTGATACTAATCACTAATGGCTTATCATTTAGCCCCCTGTCAGTTTTGGGAATGGTTTTGTGTGGTCTCAAAGTTGAGAGCTTCATAGAAGCAAATATCTTGATCCCTTTAAGCTAATTCCACTTGTCCAGCTTCCCAAGGCAGAGGTACATGTGTAGTTTGGAGTGAGCTATGACTGGCCCGTGTGCTTTTGTTCTGTAGAAACCAGGGGTTGCACGAGGAAGGACATACAAAGATGGGAGAGAGTATCCAGGGAAGGGATGATTATTGTGGGAAAAGACAGAAATGAGGCATTCTCGCAGCTTCAGTATCTTTTAAAGATTTCTACTTCAGAGGCATTGAATAAGGTAGAAAAGGTCAACAGTCCCATCTCTTCATAAGATTATAATTTATCAAAGCACTGTAAACAGTAGAAATCATAGAAAAAAATTTCTCTGAACAGAGAAGATGAAACATTTAAATGCAGAGTCAATAATATTTTAAACGAAAGATAGAAATTCACAAGCTTTGCTATTTGATTCAGTCTCAAGTAACTAATTTTTGTTTTGTTTGATCTGTTCTTTTTTTTTTTTTTTTAAGGTTTTTCTTTTCATTTAAAATACAAAATTAGGAGAGACAAGGAGATCTTCTACCCACTGGTTTATTCTCCCAGGTGGCTGCAAAGGCTGAATTAGGCAGACTCGAAGCTAGGAGCTTCTTTTGGGTCTTTCACTTGGGTGCAGGGTCCCAAACACTTGGGTCATCTTCTGCTGTTTTCCCAGTTGTTTTCAGCTGCAAGCTGAATTGGATGTGGGCTAATCCATAAGGAATTCAAACTGGCACCCATATGGGATGCAAGCACCACAGCAGAAACTTGCTATTCAGAAACGTGTATTAGAATTTTTTCTATAAATTTAATTGCAAATGTCTTCAGAGAAAAGTAAGAACTTAAAAATGATCATGTTTAAAAATGATAATAATGATAGAGCCAGTTATGTGCATTGCATATGTTTTTGTAGAAAGCATCTGGCTTGGGAGGACTAGAAACACATATACTGTTTAAGGCAAGATGAAGTGGCTGTACCTAGGCTTTCTCCAAACCCAACTGAAGTATTGGGTTTGGAGAAAATCAGAAGGGCAAAGTATGCGACCCTTCCTTTTTGTTACTTGCCACACGCATGACCAAAGGGGTGGAAAATATGGGAGCTGACAGCCTTTCAAGATGAGAGTCTTACCTTTTCTAAAACTCAGCTTTCCCAGGTTGTCCGAATTGTAACAGAGGTAGCAGATAACACAAGAGATTCTTCTCCAGACAGAATTTTTTGAGGTCTGAAGAGAACAGAGAGATCTGGCTGGAAGAGTGCTGTAGCTCAGGAACAGGGCCAGGCCTCCTGTTTCATTCTGGGGCTAAACCAGAAATGAGGCAACCTTTTGTCAAGGCCTTGAGTAAAACTGCATCTCGTTAGGTGATTTGTACTCAATATCGAATGGTTAGATCTTTTAACTTAGAGTGGTTCTGAATGGACTAGTTAGCTGAAAAGAGAGAACAGTAAACTTTCGACCTTGCAAAGGACAAAGGGAACCTTTAACATGGACTGGGGGGTCTTCACCCCTATGAACAAGGAATGAGGGGAATGAGGTCATTTTGATTCTGCCTGGCTAGAAACCATCAGTTACCCCCTAGGCTGGAAGGGTGTCCCCCAGGGACCAGAGAATGGGAGTCTTTCACTTCCACTGGAGAGTAGCCCCTCGAGTCCCCTCTGACTAGGAATTGTCAGTGCCTGCCCTGCTCAACCCCCCGCCCCATGCATGCAAGCAAGCTACTCTTTGAGGATCAGAACCTCAGAAGGGAGGGCTGAAAATGGTTAAGGGGCCAGCAGTGTGTATGGGTTTGTCCATACACCCTGTCGTGTACACCTGGGGGTTAGGCTCCATTGCTATACTGGCCCTGAGAAATCATAAAATGTGCCAATGTTGTGGGTGGTAAAAGAGACCACCAGGACAGTGAGCCAGGTTAGCTTTTCATACTGCAAGGCCCTAGCATGGCAGGCAGGGCAGCTAGGAGCTGTTGCAGTCTAAGAGGGGAACTCACAATCCTGCATTCTGAGTCAGTCTCAGATGTGTCACTGTGATGAGCAGCTGGCCTGGACTTCCACTGATGGAGTGATGGCTTACTAGATAAGTACATTCTAAGGGCAACAGGCTGATTGACAGGCCTGGACCTATAATTGCTTTTTTTTTTAAGATTTATTTTTTATTTTTATTGGAAAGGCAGATATACAGAGAGGAGAGACAGAGAGGAAGATCTTCTGTCCAATGATTCACTCCCCAAGTGAGCGCAACAGCCGATGCCATGCCGGTCTGAAGCCAGGAGCCTCTTCTGGGTCTCGCGCATGGGTGCAGGGTCCCAAAGCTTTGGGCCCTCTACTGCTTTCCTGGGTCAAGCAGGGAGCTGGATGGGAAGTGGAGCTGCTGGGATTAGAACCGGTGCCCATATGGGATCCTGGGTGTGCTAGGCCACAGCGCTGGGCCCCATAATTGCTTTTAAGTTGTGCATAGTATGTTACTCATTCTGTACTTTTCAGAAGTTATTATTCTTAATCAAATCTGTTAATTGTTTTTTTTCTTTATAGTAACAAATGAATATAATGAATCCTTGCTCTACAGTCCAGAAGAACCAAAAATACTTTTCAGTATTAGAGAACCAATAGCAAACAGGGTTTTCTCGAGCAGCCGTCAGCGTTGTTTCTCCTCAAAGTGAGTATCTAGGGTTTGACACCAGGGTCTGTCTGTCCACTGCCCTTAACTCATGGTAAAGTGTCCTTGACTTAGATAAGATTTCATTAAATTGCTTCAGTCACACTTAATCTAGCAGGAAAGTGGAACCTGTGAATCTAATGAGGTATCCTGCTAATTTAGCAAAACAATGTCATTGGAGAGAGACTCAATTTTAAATGAAAAGCAGTATAAAGATGAAAATTTAAGATATTAAACTATTAAGCATAGCTAATAGAAAACTACTCAGTATTTAAAGAGATATTTCCTTCTGTTTAGGGTTTGTGTTCGTTCTCGTTGTTGGGATGCCTGTATGGTGGTGGACGGAGGAACTTCTTTTGAGTTTAATGATGGAGCAATTGCTTCGATGATGATCAATAAAGAAGACGAACTTCGAACTGTGCTCCTAGAACAATGAAAAACAATGAACAGTCCTGCAGAAAGAGACTACTAGTGAGAGTCCTAGCCAGAGACTGGCCGTCAGCTCAAAGAGCAAAAGTGAGATTTGTATTATTCTGTTGAATGCTGATGGAGATGTTTATTGTGTAAGAAAATGGAGGCAGTGAATGGATTAGACTCAGTAGCAGTCCAGCTGTTACATTGCTTACGTGTGGTACCCAAGAGTGTCGAGATCTCTTAAATTTAGGGCAGGCTTAAATAAAGGATTAAACATTTAGGATTTGACATTTTACTGTCCAGGTGTTTTTTCCTTCCTCTTCACCCTTTGTGGAATTGATCACCTGAAATGCTTATAATTTGACTAGTTCATATTTTTTATAATACGTAACAATCAAGATTTTAAAGTTTTGATGATGGAGAATTTTGATATAATGTGACATTGACCTAATTTAAATAGGTAAATGTGTTTTTATATGTGCTGAGAATTTTTCTAATTTCAGAATATACTGATGTTGCTATAAGTATTGATTTGAAAATGTAATCACTTTTGAAATTGCAGATGAACATTTTCATTTGATTTTCATTCTGGTGAATTTGAACACTGCTGGGTAAAATAAATGTGTTTGACAAAATACAATGCTATAAATTAATTACCCAGTTTTTAAAGGTCAGACAACTTTTACAAATGACTGGAATCAAATAGTTTTTTTCTTCTTCAAAATCCACTAACATGGATTCAAGGATGAATTATTGTAATTAGACTGATTAGAAGCTTGTACGTTCTTTTGAAATATTTTCAGCTAGTTTTAGGAGTCAGAGAATTTTTTTTTTTTCTTAGTGAATTGCCCTACTTAAGAGTGGTGGTTTTCACTTAGCTCATTCTAAATTTTTACAAAATAGCTTTGTAAGATAAAATGTATGGCTTTCATTTTTCCCCCATTATGAGCATTCCTTTATTTTTGGAGGAAATTTTTTTTTATTGAATTTCTTACCTACTTATAAGTAATCCTAGAATTTTCACAGAAAACTCCTACAAGTATTGCTGCATAATGAAACAATTGGTATGCCTATGCCGTGTAGTCAGTGGTATGCTTTTTTCATTTGCTGGTGAGAAGTTTGTTGAATTTTTGACACATTGCATGAGGCATTGAGCCATGTATTACAGTGTCCAGTTCTGGATATATGTTAATGAAAGAAACAGGCCATCCTTATAGATTCTGAGCCCAATTAGCTTAGAAGTAAATTCTGTGAGCGCTAAAATGTATAGTCAAATTGACTATTCTAATTTCCAACATAACATGTTGCTCATATGAAAAAGCCTTTAAAGTGAATGCTAATGTAGAGAGGCAATCTAGGTTGATGTATATCCAGACAATGTTTTCTTAATTAAAAGCATCTGCATAGATACTCATTGCAAAGCATTTATACATGTTGCATTGGAGATAAAAACAGTGTTTTCCCAGAGTGGATTCTGATTTCTGGTTTGATTTTTTTTTTTAAGTGGTATATATAAGCTTCCCGTTTTTAAACAAAGAAATTAAGTTTCCACACTAGAGACTGCCTTGGAATACTTTTTTGGAAAAAAAAAAGTCGATTCTACCTTGAATATCTCAAGGCAATCTGATAGTTCAAATGCTGATGTAACGTTGTTAATATGTAACATATTAATAGGTAACCTGTGGTAAGTTTTCATTGGCCAAATTCTGAAGAGTTTGAAAAATACTCAGTGTGTTCCATTTGTAGTTTAATTTCTGCTCTGCGGTGGGGATTTATTTGTAAGAGAGGAGTGGTAAAGGATGTTAGAATAGCAAAAATGTTTTTATGAATGAGTTAACCTTTATAATGTAACACTATGTGAATAAAATTAAATCATCATTACCAGTTTTTCATTTCCTTTCTTTCCTTCACTCTCGTGGGGGTCATATCTGAAAACCAGCTTTCCCAAAATGTTGTATTCCTCTGCTCTGTCAGTGTCACTCATTGCTAGCACAAGACGAAGAATGCTGGTCTGATTAAAAAAAAAAATTTATTTATTCTTATTACAAAGTCAGATATACAGAGGAGAGACAGAGAGGAAGATCTTCCGTCCCCAAGTGACCGCAACGGCCGGTGCTGTGCTGATCCAAAGCCAGGAGCCAGGAACTTCCTTCCCCGCATGGTGCAGGGTCCCAAGGCTTTGGGCCGTCCTCAACTGCTTTCCCAGGTCACAAGCAAGGAGCTGGATGGGAAGTGGAGCTGCGAGGATTAGAACCGGCGCCCATATGGGATCCCGGCACATTCAAGGCGAGGACTTAACCACTAGGCCACTGTGCCGGGCCCTGGTCTGATATTTAATCAGATGCTAAAGTGCTTATCTATTAGATGTTATATGTGGCCCCAGCACATCATACATATATTATGCTTCACTAAATATTTAGTCTTCATGTACAGTTTACATGATTTCATTTTTAAAAAAAGATGTATTTATTATTTGAAAGGCAGATAAGATCTCCCATCTGCTGGTTCATTCTCCAAATGTGCAGTGGCCAGTTCTGGGCTGGTCAGAAGCCAGGATCTCCCACATGGATGCAGGGGTCCAAAGAGTTGGTCCATCTTCGGCTGGTTGCCTAGGGAACTGGATCAGAAGTGAAGGAGCCAGGACTCATACTGCAGCCCAAATGGGAATGCCCATGCTACAGATGGAGGCTTGGTGGGCTACACCACATCAGCGTGTATGTCTCATTTTAAATAAATAAGCAACCAGTTCACATTGCTTGAGTGGGAAAATATGTCCAGTAAGCTTAAGGTGTAATACTGCTCATCAATGAAGAGACTAACTTTAAAATAGAATTCAAATTCACTCCAGTGTGCTGCTATCTGAGGAGATGATAAAGTGACATCAGTGAAAATGAAAAAGAAGACAAATGTTATATGCCTCGTAACCAGAGATCTTAATACTGTTTATCAAGTGTTGCCTCACTAAAACAAGAACCTGATCAGAGAAGCTTCTGGAGCAGGGTTTCCCAACACTGAGACTGTTGATATTTTGATGCACACAATTCTTTCTTGGGGGTTGGGGAGCGGCAATCAGAGGACTGTCCTTAGACGGTCAGCAGCATCCTCAGCCTTTAGCAGCCAGATGCCAAGTAAAAGTACTTCCCATGAAACAACCACAACTGCCTGCACATGTTGCCTGGGGGCCCGAAGTCACACATAGTGTCCACAGTGTAAGCAGCAGTGACCCAAGTGCTTGGACCCTTGTTACCCATGTGGGAGACTCCAGATAAGAGCTGCGGGCATTGGCTTTGACCTGGCCAACCACCTGCGGTTGCTGCAGTTTGGGGAATGAACTGGCAGCTGGATGAGCTCTTTTATCTGTACCACCCCCTTTCCATCATGCTGCCTTTAAAAACTTTTAAAGTGTCATTAGCTGAGAGTACATGACCATTACATTAATTACTAATATTGAAATATTTTATATGTGGGTTGTTTTAGAATCTTAAGGAAAAGAATACACCAATATATAGATACTCTAAGTTCACGGGAAATGAATACAATAAAAAATATGCATATTTCATAACATTTCTGCATCAAAATAAAATCTGAATTCCATTCCCCACAAACTTTTTGGAGTACCCTCATACTTAGCACTTTTAAAAAGTGCATTATAAACTGTCAGCAGTAAACGGGTCCACAGGATCATCTTTCAGGCCGATTTAGAAAGGTCTGTAGAGCAGTTTCTGAGCCACAGTGCAAGTCATACTGAATGTGTTCTGATTTTAACCATGTAAATAGAACAGATACAACTAAGTCCTGATTTTTATAAAAATGTGCTTTATTTTAATACAAGCCTATAAAAGTAGAAATCACATACAAAAATACAGATTACTCTGACGTGTTGGCAAAATAGCTTATGGCTGGACTTGAGTTTGGAGTAGAGATACTGTCAGTGAGGGCATCCGGAGTCAATGTCCAACCGGATCCTGTCACCAGCCCTTGTCACTAATCTGTAAACAATAATTTCAAGTAGTATTTAGCACTTTTTAACTACTACGAAATTGAAGCGTAATCATTCCTGTGTAACAGTACTTTAAAATGTTCTGAGCAGATAAGGGCACTTTATACTATTTAAAAAAGGCAATAGAAATGATGGGTTTTGGCACTTCTGTTGCATTTTTAAAATATGGGGAGGTCATCTACTCAAATTAATGTGATTTTTTTTTTTCAGGCAGAATATAATCTCTACTTTCAGTACCTGCTTGGTACGTGTTTTAAATTATTCGTATTCCAATACCCGAGACGTAACTCCTGTGTAGGTGCATGTAGTGCTTACTGCTCCGACACGGCATGACACATGTGTCTGCTCTAGTGTATTTCTGATTTAAAGGAACATGCAATTCTTAGGGAACTCTTAAGTCCAATAACCACAGAAAGTAGACAGTTCAAGCAATTATAAGAGATCATTAAAATGAAAAAAAGACAACACAAAACGTGACTCCATAGTAATATAAAAATAATCTCAAGAATCTCAACACTACAGGAAAACAACAGATAACTTCAGAATGGAGAAGGAGTTAATACAGTTCTGAAACAAAACTAGTCATTTTAGAAGCTGAACAACTCATAACATAATCTGATTTTAAAGTTAGAAAACCACAGTTTTATTTCCTTACCTAATTTAGGATTCTGGGAACACAGTGTATTAATGACCGATAAAGGATACTTCAATTAATCTGACTTGGAAAATTGCCTCTTGGGCCTGGAGATCAGTTCTGTATCTCTGGTGGGTCCTTTTCCATTTTTTAAGTTTTAAGATGAATTACATAGGGCTTTTTTTTTCTTTCCTAGTAGCTGAATTTCAAGTCTGAAGGATGAATTGAAATGCATTTTTTCTTTTAAATCCCTAGAAGAGATTGCTTCCAATGCTACCATCCCATGATTCTAGTCAGCCCATAATACAAATGGCTATTATTCTCTCAAATTATCTCTTATAAAACAACGCTGAAAAATTAAATACAGAAAAGTTATCATAGAGGCTATAAAAAATTTCCAATGATAGTTTTAAAACTTATTCTAAATAGGCTAGTAAAAGAAGGGCACTTGAAGAGGTGGCTCAAATTTGGCTCTCTTGGGTATCCTCAAGTTACAGGCTCGTTTTCCTGAAATTGCAAGAGGCCTACAACCTAGGCTCGTAAGAGCATAACAGTAACAAAAGCTTTTCTAGTCACTTCAAGAAAGCAGTACCTGCCTTCTCCCTCTCCAGCTGTTCTTTAATATACTTGCAGAATAAAGGCAAAGGGAAAACCAAGGCTAACACTAGCCAAGTGCTCCAGACATCGGGCTTCCTGCCTGTTCCAAAGAGACTTCATCCTACAATAAATACTTCATAGACAACTGGGTTTCTGCAGTGACAGTCGGCATTTGATGCCCCAAATCTCCTGGTTCTTTTTGTTGCCAATAGTTGGCCTGGCAATGGTGGTGAAATGGGAGCAATTAATCTGTAGATGAGGCAGGGCTTCCCTTAACAGTTGAAGGGTTCCGTCAGGCACGATTCCAAAAACTTGTAGTGTTTTTAGCGTGGGAATTTCTCCAAGTTCACTGCAAAGAAGAAGGAGACTTTTAGAGTAGCACTATCTAAGGAACCAATTGGACTAGACATCTATGACCCAACTTTTACAATTCACATCACAGTCTATAAAATATGTCCTGGAACTCTACTCTGCAAGGGAAGACTTGAGACTCACACAGGCGAGCGCAGGCTATCCGGCTTCAGCAGCTGGCCTTGGCAGACACAGCAGGCCTTTGGCTGAAAGAGGCCCTGGCACCCTGAGAAACAGAGGATTATTGAATATCTGACTACATTTGCTTCCTTTCTCCATTCTTGATGGATATAGTGATCTGAACAGGGCTCCTTTGCTGTGAGCACACACCAACAAGCTAGTGAGGATAAAAGTAAATGTCTTTCTGTGGCAACACTTGGAGATAGTCCAGGTTACATGCCATCCGAGTGTGTACACACCTCAGCTTTACTTAAAGTAGAAGGAAATGTCAGTGGAGCTGACAGCTTCTTAATAGCAGCTAACAGCCAACGAGTCCATTATGTATCATGGAACCTACTAGTGAATTTTCAAAGATGATTTTGGGTTACATAATTGGATGGAAAAAAAGGGTGACCAGTGCATCGTTCCATCACAGATAAGCCACGCTTCTTCTCAGATATTTCTTTTAGGAAATATCTAATTTCTGATTAGAAATATCTAATTTCTGATTATCTGATTTCTTTTATGCCAAAAAGAGAGGCTTTCCCCAGAAATGAGTACTTTTTGGTTTTGGTAATGATTCCTCTGAATCCAGATCTGTGTGCCTAGAAATTCATCTCTCTGATCTATATTTGCTGCAGGTTGGGACATACAGTCCAAAGTCCAGGAAGTGGAACATTTATTTTAGAATGTCAATAAAATCCCAAGGAACAGTTTCATGACCTAGAGTTAAAAATCTTTATTCTCATTGTCAATAATTGCTTTCAGGCCAAAACCAAACCAAAACAAAACCCCAAACACCTACCTTTATAGTAATTGTAACCTTGCCTCCAGCCATTCTCCCTTCCAGGCTGTTCTATAAAGCAATGTTCAAAGCATTCCCCCAAAATCCAGCTCAAATTATGTCACTCACCTGGCCCCAAACCTTTGATATTTACAGAACCCAGACTGTTCAGCTGACCTTTGCATCGTTCATGTTTAACCTGTTACTCCAGTCTTCCCACAGAATTGATTTTACACTCCAAAAAGTCTCTGGAGTAACCCCATCTGTGGTTGATATTGATTGATACTGATATATACATATCTCATCCAGTACAAAATGATGGACAACTTAGAATACAAAAACACTACCAAATATTACTACTGGGACAGAAAGATCTGGAGATCATCAAAGATCAGAAAGAAGAAAGCACAACCAAACGACTATTATTGTTAAACTCATTTCTGGAATGTGGAAACAAGGGTATCAAAGAACGATCACAATACAGAAATTATTATCACTGAAGGTGACAGCAGCCTGCTCCGATCTGCAGTTGCTCTGGTGTAAGAAACAAGCGTAACTGCAGTTCTTGTCCTGTGGTGTCCAAGCTGGACTGTGACTCACCCACAGGGGGTAACACTGAAAATGAGAAGCTAAGTGGGAGCAAGGAAAAGGGTGGCAGATGGCGGAGGAGGAAATGTTCTTGCCACTGCACTGGCAGAGGTCTGGTGAGGAAGGAACCACAATGTGTTAAGTGGGGGAAGGTAGCCGTAGAAGGGGCGGCGAGCAAAGGATCATGTCCCGACTCAGACATCCAGAAGAGTTTTTAGAATTTGCAAGGTTTATTTTTGAAAATGTAACAGGAGATATAGAAAAGAAACCAAGTAAAAAGAATGGTGTGAGAGCAATTATTTTGAATTTAAGTACAGGTTAAAAAGCACAGGTTGACTCAAAATATTTGGTTTTAATAGAAGATATTTATAAACTTACAGGCCTACTGCTTACTTCACACATAAACCTGTTCTTACAAAACCTGAAATGATTCAACTACATTAGTTTCTCCTAATCTCTAATCAGATTACTCTCTCAGCTCTGGTTTCTTACTTGTATGAGGAATGGAATAATTTAGGAGAAATTTTAGACATGAAAAATAGGGCCAATTAAGGAGTAAAAAGCTAAATTTATTGAGACAGCTCTCAGGAAGAAAAACCTACCATTTCTCCAGTACTTTAAATTTTATTTTCTCCTTCGGAAGGTAATTAGCCACGTTGAGTTCTTTAGCTTGGATGGATCTCTGGAAATTACTGGTGAGACATCCTGGAATTTTTACTACCAATTTCTTTTTTCTTTTTTTTTTAAAGATTTATTTTATTTTTTTATTGGAAAGGCGGATATACAGAGAGGAGAGACAGAGAGGAAGATCTTCCGTCCAATGATTCACTCCCCAAGTGAGTGCAACGGTCGATGCTATGCCGATCCGAAGCCAGGAGCCTCTTCCGGGTCCCCCACGCGGGTGCAGGGTCCCAAAGCCTTGGGCTGTCCTCGACTGCTTTCCCAGGCCACAGGCAGGGAGCTGGATGGGAAGCGGGGCTGCTGGGATAGAACCGGCACCCATATGGGATCCCGGGGGGGTGCAAGGCGAGGACCTTAACCACTGCGCCACGGCGCCGGGCCCTTTACTACCAATTTCTAATGTCAATTGCCAGAATCATTGAAATTAGAGGGGAAATATATTTTACCTTGAGAAATTAAAGGCTAGGCCACCAACAAACTCATCTTTGGGGAATTCAGAAAATAAATCATACTATTTACATAACGCCTAAAGGAATACAACTTTTAAAAGTTCAAGGACAGCAACTCTCGTCTCACTATTCCGGTGGTCTGGTCGTTTAAGCTGCTAGAATCCTGGTGCTCCCAGTTTTCTTATTTCAAGTTAAGACTTTGAATAGTGCTAACGCAGTGAGGATTCTCACCTGGCTCTGTGACTTCAAGCCCAAGCTCTTCACCTGCAATGCACCCCACCTGCAGGCATTATTATTACTGTTTCTCCACTGAACGAAAGTATTACTCTGTGAGAGTTCACAGCATTTCTCTCTCACCTAAGCTTCAGAAAGAGCAAAAGCATTAGGGGTGTGTGTGTGTCAGGGGGAGTTATTACCTGATTAGCTTCTTTGTTTTTGCAAAGGAGAACCGAAAGCAAGACACATGGATAGATACTCTGGAGAAAACCACCACAGAATTCTCACCATACTCCCCAGAGGGCAGTAGAGGCCAAGGAGCTGGTGCTCAGCTGGCAAGGACAGGAAGGAATGGGTGAGAGAGAAAAAGCCAACTTGGGCAGATGCTAGAGAATACAGAGGGCAGGCGCTTTTAGTAAGGGCTGCAGGGCTATGCATTTAGACCCTATTAACTGAGACTCAGGCAGAGAAAGACTGATACTAATTTTGCAGATAATGGTTTTCCAAAGAGATCACCTCAGGTCCTGAGCCCCAAGATGAAGCTGGTTCATTAAAGTACACAATGATGAGACTATTGTCATCTTTCTAGTTAACCCTGTGTAAATAAATGTGTCTGATTTATATGTTAATTCTTGAACTTACAAGATCCAAATGACTAATTTCATAACTAAATTTATCCCTTGTTCAAATTCATCAACCTTAGGTATAAAACCAAAGCTAACCAGCCTTCCATTGAGCACTGCACTAAATGAGTTCTGCAGCCATACTCCAGGCATATTGGCTGCAGTAAGAAAGAAGGGCACATGGCCAGATCCAAGACACTGACCTCTTGTGGCTTAGGAAAATTGCTACATTTGGCATTAGGAAGACTAGCTCTCTGGGATGATACAGGACAATCAATAGAAGCTATATTCAAGAAGACTCTGCAGCTGACCAAGAGGACCTAGGATCTATAGCCAGCTTAGTCAGTAACACCCTCAACATTTGGATAAGTCACTTTACTGGTTTGAACCTTAAAACTGTCTCACCCTCTCCCCAGATTCTTAGGATCTAGTCCACTGACATGCTGTTATTCCTGCTATTCCTTCACCATTCCAGACTTTCATTGCCAGACTATAGAAGTTTTCCTCTAAACCTAGATGGAAACTTCTGGAATTGACTGGGATTTGAAAAACTTTGGAAATCAATGAAATAACAACCAACCCATCTGCACTGAGTTTGTCACTAGAGTGCCTCATGGGTAAAAACAGTCTTGGAGCCCTGTGGCTCTTCATGAGTACAAACATGGTATTCCAACATTGAAAACTGCTGACAACTACACTTAAATGTTTAGTGAATAACTGTGGACAACTTTACCAAACATTTCAATGGGAAACTCACCCTGGCCTTTTCATTTTCCCGGTCACTGCTGGCCAGTTTGTGGTGTACTGATAGCAATGTTGACATTTTGAATCTCTGCTATTTCTGGAACATTTTTCTACCAGGCAATAACTCTGTTGATTGCTACCTTCTAGCAATCAACACAAAAAATACTCACAGTAAAGTTTCAGGAACTATATCATAGCACCGACTGAGGGAGAGGTGTTGGAGGTAGTTGAGCTGGTAAAATTCCGGAAAGCAGTCGTTCTTCAACATGATGCTGTCACTGAAACACAGTAAAAGAAGTCACCAAAATCTCCCACGCATCCTACAGAAAAGCAACTTGTCAGTTCAGCACTCAGATCCTTTCTCACACAAGAAGCAATCAGGATCTCTCAACATTTGATCTAAAATCCGAAATTAAAAAAAAAAAAAATACCTTAAGTCTAGATGGACAAGATTGGGGCATCTTCTAACTAGGGTAGAGACATCTAGGAAAAACAAACACACACAACGGTCACTTTCACAGGAGACAAGAGACTGGGATATTTGCTTGGACTGCTGTCCTTCGGCATCACGCCTGTGGTCACCATTAGAAGGAAAAGCAAGTGAGCATCCTGGTATATAAAATGTTCTACCACCTAGGAAACTACTCGAAATGAAAAGACTTGTGTAAAATGTTAACACAATCCAACATTAATCTATGTATCAGCAGTGAGTGGTTGAAAAAAACATAAGAAAAAAGGCATCCCACCCACAACAGCAAAAATAAACCCCAACACCAGTACACACAGACAATGGTAATGGCGGCTCTTCCAGTCAGTGAAGCAAACTGTGTGTCACCGAAACAACGTTCCTGCAACAACTGGAAAAAAGTACTTTTCCAACTCAAGAAATAAAGCCAAATAAATTCCATGCTTTAAAAGTTCTAAATGTAAAAACAAAAGAGTAATGATTTATTGAATTCTAGAATAAGTGTTTTTTTTATTTGTAATCACTTATCTTTTTGCAAATCAAGATTTTCTCTTGGTATTTATACAAATAAAACAAAGCATAACCAAATGGTGAGGTTTATGAGCAGCATAATATTTAGCAACTACATCTGACCTGTCTGTTCATTCAGACAGCCTCATTGCTTAGAATGAATTGAAAAGTTAACAACCATGAACTTACAGCATATTGCCATTGCTGACATGAGGGCCAGACTGTATGTGTGTGTGTGTCTACTCTGCTGTGCACTGCTCAGCAGCCCCCAGCCTCTCCTCTACCAATCTGCCTCCCGGGACTGCAGTCCTGGGTCCGGTTCCTGACTCCATCCCGGCAGCCAGCAGCCATGTCTCAGGTAACAGGATTGCTTCCACCCATGTGGGAGAGCGCAGAGTTCCCAACCTGCCCTGGTCAGGCTTGGCTTCACGTAACCCTGGTGAGCACCAACTACCTCATTTAAATAATGAGCATGGTCTATGCATGGGATTAAATGAGACAGCATATGGAGCACAGCACTTAGGAGAGGTGAAGAGGTGAGGCAAAGCTGAACTAGCACTGCAGCTGAGAAGGCCCCGGTGGCTCAGGCCTGGGAGCGCTAACCTGACTGCTGGAGGTTCTTCCGGTAGCCACTGAGATTCAGCTGGGTGATGGTCTCTGAAACGTGTGCGACAGCCACTTGCACGTGCTTCTCAGTGAACTCATAGCACCAGGAGAGGTTCAGCTCGTCCAGTCTGCACCGAAGAGGGGTGAGAAAGCAGACATGAAACCATCACACGGGAAGTTTGTCACAGGCTGCACAGAAAACATGAAACCAGAGATTCCCTGCCACTGCATGCCGTCACCTGCTTCTCGAAGCAGCTACATTTGCTCACCTGGAACTAACTGCCTGGCCCTGTTCTCACACACCTCTGCGCCACTTAGGCCTCATAGTTCTCAGGGCACCTGAGCACAAGCCTTAGTGAATGCTGCCCCCTTCTGGAAGTGGAGGGAGCAGACGCTACTCTTCACGGTTCATACCTCCAAGAACCGAGGTAGAAATTCTAGTCTAAGATTCATCATGGAGAAATTTTAAACACAATTGAAAGAGGGGTGGATTTTGTAGCTCAGTAAATTAATTTGTATCAGAATGCCTGGGATTGAGTCCCACTCTGGTGTGACGTAGCTTCTTGCTAGTGATGCCCACCAGGAAGCAGCAGGAGCTGGCTCAAGTTTTGTCATGCATATTACATCCGGGAGCAGTTTCTGGATTCATGGCTTCTGCGTTTGGCCTGGCCCAGGCTTGGCTGTTGCAGGCACTTGGGGTGTGAATCGATGGATTCACATACACATGCATGTGTAAGCTGTCACTCTCACAATTTGTAGCTCTCTACCTTTCAAAAAACACAAGTAAACATTAACAAGCTTTTAAAAAGAGATGGATTACACTGCGGATTACTGTTTGGTGCAGATACTAAAAAAGACAAAGTTCTTCCAACTCTGCCTCAGCTAACTGAGCAAAGGGCATTTCAAAATCCACGTCCAGTCGTTACACCACACAGCCCACAGGCTGGCACTGCTGACTAAATGTAGAGCTACCCACTGTATCCCGCCAGTACAGGTGAAAGTTTACATTTAACAGGTCACTTATGAGACACAGGCACGAATGACATCCCATCAAGACTAGCGAACACTAGAAACCACACACGAGTTCTGTGCCCTCTGCAAACCATGTTTCCCCTCACTCAGTGATAGCTGTACCCTCTAGGTGCTGCCCTTTTTATAAAAGATGCTGTTTACCTGAATAGCCCACACTTTTGGTTGATAGTTACAAAGTACCAAATCTGATCAAAAACAGGTCTATAGTATAACAGGGCAAACATCTGACTGTACAGTCAAGTGTAAGCACATTCCTTTCATCTTGGCCGCTCATGAGGACACTACTGCATTGCTTTTACTTTAGTGGCAAACGTAGTAAGCAGGAGAGGGGTGACAAGGTAAGCATTCTTTATAAACTGAATTGATTTGGCTCTGGGAAGCTTCGAGGGCTGGAGTTGGCATTTGGCACAGCAGTAAAGATGACACGCAGGACACTGGCATCCCGTATTGGAGAACCGGGCTTGAACCTCAGCTCCACTTTTTGATGCCGCCTGACTGCTGACGCACGCTCCGGGAGGCAGGTGATGGCTCCAGCAGTTGAGAACCTAACAGCACATGGGAGACTGGTGAATTCCCAGGTCCTTGCTTTGACCTGCCCAGCTACGGCTGTTGAAGGCTTCTGCACAGCAGACCGAGTGGCTGAAAGGTCTCTGTCTCTCTCTTTGTTTCACTGGTTTTCAAGTAAATTAATGATTGAACCAAGTCTCAGATTTCCCACCTGGAGCAGTTGCTTAGCAAAGTTTGCAGCGCAGATTCAGAGAATCCAGAACACCCACAAAGGTTTAGTCGCAGTAAATTTGAGTTCTGACCAAGATTACTGGGAAAAGAGAACAAAGAGCAACAGTGGTTAGGCAGCTTTCCTGGGAAAGTGGCTGGCTTTAGGCGCCAAGGCCTTGGAGTCAGACCTGAGTTCAGAGACCACAGTCCACTGACACTCAGCAGGTGCCTTTGCCTTAGCTTACCTGAGAGATGCAAAATCCGTGCCTTTGTGCCTAGATTATTAAGATCAAACAAAATAATGTAATACAGGACCTGACACAGTATCTGGCACCAAAAATCACAGAAAACATTTGTCTGTGTACTTTTTAAAGAAAAAAGGCAACAAGATAAAACATTAACTCCAATATCGAATCAGCTTACAAGCAAGCTTGTGCCTCTGAAAACTCAGATTGTATTAATTAAGTGTCTCTTAAATTTGTCACCTTCTATATTTCCCAAACACTCTGTAGTAATGAAGCTTAATTCTTGAATCCCATTATATTGCCAGGTTCTGATTTTGATTTAGCTATCCATTAAATATGTGATCCTAGGTTAAGTTATTCAGCCTGTTACTCAGTGTCCACAGCTATAAAAAAGGAAACATCCAGAACACACATCGGGGATTGCTTGTCAGAATTAAATGAGAACAAAATAAAAGAATTTGGGGACTGGGTTTTCATGTGGAAGTTAAAATACATTCGGAACACCCCCCATTTCCACATCACGGTGTCTAGGTCTGAGCCTTGGTTCTGCTCCCGACTCCAGCTTGCTGCTGATGTACAAACTGGGAGGTCGCAGGTGACGGCTCAGGTAGTGGGGTACCTGCTACCCACGTGGAACACCTGGACTGAGCTCCTCCCTCCTGGACACTCAGGGAGCGAACCAGTGGGTGGGGGAGCTTTTTCTTAAAACATTAAAACAAATAAAATAATAAAAAATAAAGACCAGTGTGCAGTGTTAGTAGCTATTGTTATGCTTCCCAGTATCAGGCTTCATCTTCTACACAACCGGGCCCTAGCTAGTCTACTTTCTCCGTCGTCTGTCACCTCACAGCACCTACAGAGTTCAGTTCCCAGATTCATACCTGTTTCGCTCTCCACAGCTCAGCATGACAGTGTGGCCCACTTGCCCATGCTAATCACTGCCAACCCACCTCCGGACTCCCCAAACCTCCTGTCACCTCCTGTCCTGATCCCTGGGCTCCAGCAACTCTTGGCCACTTCAGTTTCCACACAGCTGTTATCTAGGCTCCTTCCTCTGACCTGTGACCTGGGGTAGCTCCTCCCTGTATATCTGGAATTCTCAGCTGCACAGTCACGTCCTCTGAGAAGGCTGCCCTCCTTCAATTTAACTAGTCTCTCCCAGGAGGCTGGCTGCTGCATCATCACCAATGCATGTAACAAACACACTGCACTTGTAATTATGCTTCTCCTGTGAATGGGGCAGGGACCATGATTCCATGACTTGTTTGTTCTCATGACTCTACAGCCTAACCTAGAGTCTGACATCTAGTTAGCAGTTCAACTTGTGTTGGCCCATGAATCCTGGGAAGTTGTACAGAGGCTAGAGTACCGCACCAGGTGGTTTCTACGTCCGTCCTGGATATGGTACGAAAGGCACTCTTGTTAAATCCAAGGAACAAAATTAAAAACAATCCACAGCTGTCTTTGGGACATGCTCTGGCTCCCACTCACCTGACAATGACATCCGAAAGCTGTAAGCCTTCCAGGCTTAGATTCTGCAGCTTGGAGCACTGAGACAGAATGCCATGGAGGGCAGATACATTTATAACTGAATTTGATAGGTCCATGTGCTGCACGCGAAAAGAGCTGGACAAAGAAAAAAAAAATAGAGGCTCAATGAGGTGGCTCACACAAGCACATTCAAGGTCAAATCTGACTCTCTGTATAACCAGGTGAGCAGCCCATGAAGACCCTAACCACAATAGCTCACTAAGCTCACAGACAACGCAATCAAAAAGCAAGAGTAGGGGCAGGTAGTCAGCTAGAGATGCCCGGAGTACTGGCTCCACTCCCCCCAATTCCAGCTGCTTGTTAATATTCAAGTGCTTGAGTCCCTGCTCTCCGTGTGGAAGAACTGGATGGAGTTCCTGGTTCCTCGCTTTAGTCTAGCCCAGCTGATGGCAACATCTGGGGAGTGAACCAGCAGAGATCTGTCTTATCTCTTAGGCAAATCGTTTCTTTGGTGCAAACAATTCTGACAGACATTTGTCCCTGTCCCTTATTGAGATACCTAGCTTGACTCCAAGCTCTAGCTTCCTGCTAACATGGACAATGGGGGTGTACACTAATGGCTGAGGTGCCTGAGCTCTTTCCATGTGCCTGGGAAAGCTATATCGAGTTCCCAGTAGCAGCCCAGTCAGTCCCAGATAGTTCATGAACTAATATATGGAAACTCCCTCTATCCTGACTCACAAATTCTTAAAAAATCATGCAAAGCGCATGAAAAACTTAATCAACTTCAAGTTTTTTTTTTTTAACACCAAAATAAGATTATCTTTTAGTCTGATTTTTTTTTCTATGACATTTTTAAAATACTTGTGCGCACATTAAGTAGTAACTGGAGTTTTGATTATAAAACAAACTCCTATTAGCTGTCGCCATCATCCATTTTAATATTCAAGTGGGATCTTGCCAAGTACAGAAGTGGCTGCCAATACAGTCCCACTTAGAACAGCAGTGGGTGTCAAGGAAACGAGCTGCATATACCTAACAGATTACCGCTATGACTCCTGGCACCTTGGTGAACAGTAATGGTTTTTTTAACTAAAAGAAGGAAGAGAGTGGACAAGGGAGCTTTAACTTTAATAGGATTTTGAAAGACAGTGTTGAGTACAAACAAGGCTTTGAATGCTGGGCATCAGTGCAGTGTGCTGGGCACAACCTGTCCCAGGGCAGCAGGCATATTAGGAAGGTCTCTCCAAGGTCAGATGTTGGGGCAAACAAAGGAAATCTCAGGCATGAAGGAGACCAAGAGAAGGGCTATGGCAAAGACAAATGGTGACGGGCGGTGACTGAGCGTAGAGGGCAAGTCAGGAGACATGCTTCCTCTTAGTTCTGCTGTCTTGAGCCTGTTTTCCATTTCAGTGTCTAGTTATTCAACTCAAGGATGAAAATGCATTAAGCCTTAACACTGCAAAACTATCAGTAATAGAATTTTTTTTTTAATGTCCTATGAAACAGACAAAGATGTTCTCCCCTTCCCAGGTTGATACCTGGTCTATGATAGGACAGGAGCTCCAAGCTACAAATCTAGAATGAAGACTCTTCCCACGCTTGTCATGCGTCTGCCAGCCCCTGCTGAGCATGTTCCTGTTCTGTGGTCTCCCAGGCCCTGCCTTGAGAAACCCCGGGAAGTCCACCAGCAGCCCTGAGTTGAAATGCGGATATCACAGAATCAAGAAAACTTGTGATGTGTTTTAAATCCTTTTCACACATTAAGTAGTAACTGGAGTTTTGATTACAAAACAAACTCCTACTAGCTAACTGTCACCCTCATCCATTTTAATATTTAAATGGGCTTTTGCCAAGCACAAATGGGCTGCCAATACAACTTAGCAAGAGATGACAGATGACCCGTCAGAAGCTTGAAACTGCAGAAACAAGTTTTGACCTGTTTCCACCTCAGGATTTAGAAAGTGGTTTTTCCCAGGGAGTTTTCTGTTACCTGAAGTGTTCACCCAACGGCTGGTCCACAAACGACCGTGGGCAGCGGAAGGCAACCACTCCTCGAGACAGCAGCCGACCAATGACATCAGGGTGCAGATTTTTACCTGTGAGGTCTAATGTCTGCCAGAGAGACTCATCAAACCTAGGAGAGAGGAGGTGACTGACTTGGTGAGTCCATCACACATGTGCCGGCAGTCCCCAACAATCAGGCCACTAAACACCCGCGATTCAGACTCCGAAGACATCTTTGATTTAAGGTTGATTACATGGGGTAAGCGTTGGGACTGTGTTCAGCTTCCAGTAAAGACAACCACATCCTGCACTGGAGGACCTGGTCACTGCTGGCTTTGCCTTCGGATTTCGGCCCCCTGCTAATGCAGACCCTGGGGACAGCAGCGATGGCTCAAGTTCTAGGATGTCAGCCACCCACAGGGAAACCTGCACGGAGTTCCTGGTTCTCCACTTAACGCCCCACTGCGGGCGTTTGGGGAGTGGACTAGTAGATGGGAACTCTGTCTCTCAAACGTAAAGGGTTGGCTACACAATCAGCTATGACATTTGGGGGCTGGTGTGGTGGTGTAAGTTAACACCATTGACACTGGCTTCCTATATCGGAAAACCTCTTCAAGTCCCAACTACTGTGTTTCTCACTCAGCTTCTTGCTAATGTCCCTGAGAAGACAGTGGAAGACACTACCCACGTAGACAGGAGACGTGGATGGCGTGCCTGGCCCCTGGCTTCCGTCTGCTCCAGACTTCCCGGGTATAGCTTTTTGGGGAGTGAACCAGGAGAAGATTTCTCTTTTTCTGTTACTCCTTTTATTGTTCTGCTTTTCAAATATTTATATAATTACTAAAAAATTATATTATTTACATATATGTTACAAACATATTTTAAGGGTGCTACTAAGGATTTCTTGATCCTACTGTGGATGTTTCCAGCAATCTTTTTTCATATATTTCCAATTTGGGATGGCTTAGTGATAAGATGTATACAATGATCTGAATATGGAGAACTCAATTCACTTCAGTCTGACAATTTAAAATGATTATTCCAATCACTTCCTTAATTATTCCTAGATAAGGGGTTCAAAAGCTCTTCAATGAGACTAGTTTTTGTTAAGCATGGACACATTAGCGCAGATGGCCCAAAATAGTGCAAAACGAAAAATGCTCAGGGAAAAGAATGGGATTGAGGAGGATGGGTATGGCTAAAGTTCCAAATGAGGGGCTGGCATTGTGGCACAGCAGGTAAAGCTGCAGCTTGCAATGCCAGCATCCCATATGGGTCGGTATTGGTTCATCTCCTGGCTGTTCCACTTCTGATCAAGCTCCCCACTAACATGCCTGGGAAAAGCAGTGAAAGATGGACCAAGTGTCTGGGCTTTGTCACCCACATGGGAGACCTGGAGAAGTTCCTTGCTCCTTGCCACTCGTACAAAAGGTAGCAGCATCCCCACTTTACACAGTGTGGGTGGCAGAGGCTGGGTTCAGGCTCTGCTCTCACACCACAGTCCCCGTGTCCTACCTGGTGGCCCACCTGGGGGAGGAAAAGTGGGTCCATGCAGCTCTAGGACTTCCTTTACCTAGAGTCAGCACCTGCTAAACACGTGCCAGACTGAATACGGGGCCACGTTGTCAGAAACAGGGCCCGACCCCTCCAGGGAACTCCTCCCTCCCACTGAGAGATGAGGGCATGACCAGGAACAATAGCATGATGATGCCTCGTGGCCCTGAGGCTGCTCTCCTTCTCACGGTTCTTGGTTGCACTGGGCCAAAATTAAGAAATCACCTTGTTTGCTCTTCTTGTGTGGCACATGTCAAAAGGAGTACGTGATACTTACGCTAGGCAGTACCACCTCTTACAAACCCCAGACACCTTCAGCAGCTCAGGGAGGCAGAGACAGGAAAAGATTCCCAGGAGCAGCTCGTCAGGAAGGGAGTCCCAGGAAACCCCTGTGAGGACACAGAGAACCCACGGATTTGTCCGTCACCACTCATTCTTGGCTCATCAGGCCTGTGGAGTTTTTTCAAGTACATTTAAGTTCACACAACATTTGGTTCAAAAGGGGGAAATGGACACTAACTGAATTTCTATTCCTCACAATTATTTTTCTGCTCAACCTGCTGCCTACGGATTCTGAGGTGAATAAGAGAATACAGCAAGTGAGTCAGGGAACACCCAGAGTTTTTCTGCTCTCCTTCTTGCCTTCAGCTCCAGCTGGACAACTGTAGGTGAGGTGGCAGGGAGAGGGGGAGTCTTCACCCTTTTAAGTGCTACTCCATGTCTAACATACTGTGAGGCCTTACAGTCTCCTGGGTGCGGCCTCAGTGGTGACCTAGGTTAAAAGGCCCTGAGTCTTCCTCCCCTGCTTGGTCAGGTTTACAGAGAGCATGCTGCAGCCCATGCACCTGCAGAGCAACAGCAACGGGGCTCTCGTTTCGGCAGTCAACAAACATCTACCAAGCCCCTTCAGTTCACATGTTAGGGAAATGGCAATAAACAGAACAAGCCTGTCGCTTTCCTGGAGGTACACTGCTAGTGAAGGGGATTCACAAACATCAAAGAAATATGCCATATATTGTAAGTAATGAGTGTAATACGGAAAAATTTAGCAGCGTGATAGAGAGTGGGCAGTTCAGAGACAAACTGTGAATCTGAGCCCAGTGGTCAGAGCCTTCCTGAACAAAGGTTTAAACCAACAAGGTGGGAGTAAGCACGGTGTGTCACAGGTGTAAGAAGCAGCAAGGAGGCGGGTGTAGCAAGTGGGAGTGAACAAGGGGGTGGTAGAGGATGAAATCAGAGAGGTAAGGGTGAGGACACGTGGGCTTTCTAGGTCATGGCTTGGACTCTGAATGACAGGAGGAATGCCTAGAAAGTTCTGAGCATAATAATGACAGGAGGAGCTAGTTTTAAAATAATCACTCTGGCTGCTCTGATCAAAATAGAGCAGGGAGTAAAGTTGATGTCAGAAGATCCTTTTTTTTCTTTTTCTTTGTCTCACAAAATCCATCTATTCAGCTGTAGAGTAAGTATTAAATTCAGATCTACAGGCTTATGGAGTAAGTCCAAAAGATTAGGATAATACAATGTGGCCAAGGCAACACACACACACAGCAAACAAATGCCAAAATGTGTTGATGAATTTAACAAGAGTCCTCTAAGTCTCCATGCTTTCAATGTACTTCTCCTCCCAGCCCCATTTAAAAGGTACCACTATTTACTGAAAGTGGGTAGCATGTCAGAAGGCTCCAAAAAATGGAATTAGAAATGCATTTATGTTGGTGCAAATATTTCTGAAATCCATGTATACTTTGTTCACAATAGCCATTTCCACCATTCTTTAAAAGATCTTTTGTATACATATTACAATTCTTACACTAAATTCATTTTTCTTTTTACATTTGTAAATTTATTCAAGAGACAGAGAGTTAAATCCATTAATTAGCTCCATAAATGCTTGCAACAGCTGGGGCCAGAATCAGGAGCCAGGAACTCATCCAAGATCTCCTAGAGGGATGGCAGAGATCCAGCCACCTGAGCCATCACTGATGCTTCCACAGATCTGCACTGGCAGAAGCTGGATCAGGAGGCAGAGTCTGGTAGTAAATCCAGGTACTCTAGTGGGGTCATCCTCACCAGTGTCTTAAGAACTGGATCAAACAGTGCCCCAGTTTACCTTTTAATTCCATCTCTATGAGCACTAGAAGCTCTCTCCCTCACATCTCACCAGGCATTGTGTAAGTGGTCTGAGGCCAGTGCAGAAGAGCACTGGGGTGGCTAACAAACATCACAACTATTGCCTCCAGGCACTATCCCCACACAACCAGGGCCAGGTCTAAATCAGAGTCCTGGAATGGCACCCATCAAATATTTAGCCTGAGGCACACACTGCTTAACATAAAGTTCAAAGTTTTCTTGCCAGGGTCCAGCTTGTTTTAACTAGGCGTATTATTTAGAAATGTGATCCAGTCATTTGGAACTACCTGTAGTTCCTAGAATGAGTCATTCTGTGTCATGTCTCAATGCCTCTCCCTCCACTGCCATTCATTTAAAATCAAATTGCTATTAATCCTCAGCTCCTATAGAGGGCCTTCCATGACACCATCAGTGACAGGTCACTTAATACTGATTTCATTAAGATTTAATTATTAAAAAAATTTAGTTATTCATTTGAAAGGTAGAGTTAAAGACAGAGAGAGAGAGAGAGAGAGAGATATCTTCCATTTGCTGGTTTACTCCCTAAGTGACCACAATGGCCAGGGTTGGACTGGCCAGAGCCATCTGGGCATCCTGTATGGGTACAGGGACCCAAGGATGTGGGTCATCTTTGTTGCTTTCTCATGTGCATTAGAAGGGATCAGGATCAGAAGTGAAATAGTCAGGACTCAGATCATGAGTGAAGGAACCAACAGGTGGACAATTTCTCTCCTTCTTTATCTCTCTTTCAAAGAAACATCGGAATTAATTCTCGAAAACAACTCAAAACAAATCCAGGAGACCATCTAGAACTTGCCTCAGAGCTGTCCCACCTGAGCAAAAGCATGCTGAGGAATGAATTCACCATCTGCTGCTGGTCATGACTGCAAGCTCAGTGCTACCTCCTAAGCTTTCCTGCCCACACAGAGTCCTCAAATTGGTCTAAGTCTCTGGTGTGTAGAGGAATGGTGAGCTTCAGTGGGTTATAGGAGGGACGTCGACAGTGCCTGCTGAAGACTAGTGCAGAAAGGAAATTGCTGACAAGGGCAGCACAGAAAGAAATCAAATGAGTGTAGTGCTTCTTAGTCTCCTGGTAAAGCCTAAGCAATCAGGAGTGGTCAGGACAGCAGGGGGAGGCAGGTAATTACATTCCCAGGACAATCTGACACAGCAGTGAATGCAGTGGGCAGCACAGCCAGACAATGAAGCCATGCAAACATGAGAACAGTGCAGAGTTGGAACGGCTTTGTATTGCACCTTCTATCCTCCCCGCACAACTCCTAGTCATCCTCTAGTTCAGCTCAAAAGCACCTGCTCAAAGAACTCCCTTCAACTCCCAAAACAGGCCAGTACTACACAGCCCCACATCCAGTGTTGCAATTGAGCACATTTAAAAAATTGTTTTTGCAGATTTATTCATTCATTTGATTGTTCATTTGAAAAGCAGTGTACTCAGAAAGGCAAAGAGAGACAAACAGACAGGGAGATTTTCCATCTGCTGGTTTACTCCCCACATGGCCACGATTTAGAGAAGTGACTCACACCCCCATGCCAGGTAGGTTTCATATTATATACAGGCAAGACTGTTGGCCTGCTAGGACCAGAGTCTCATTTGTAAGGTGATGAGCTTGCCCTGTGACTGCACTTTCAACAACCATTTTGTGGGTGTATGGCTGATGCACTAGTGTTGAAGGATGAGTTTAGGTCACAGTCCCCGCCTGGTGGCCTCATTTGGACATATACTGATAAATAAACAATTTAACAATGAGAGGTACTGTTTCCTGACCTCCTAAAAACCACTGGGCACTTACTCAAGTACACTGACGCTAACCGCTGCAACCCTGGATATGAATGAGAAATCTGTTTTAGTGGGAGTCAATAAGTTCATTAAGATGATCTTAACTATCCGATGGCAGAGCCAAAACACAAACTTTGTCTGTACTGTTCCCAAACTTTCATGCCCCAGAGTGAGCTGAAATCTGATGGTCTGCCAGGTGGCAAGAAGCACTGCAGGTGGGGGTGCAGGACACACACATGGGTGCATGATAGCAGTGGCATAGGGAAGGAAGGAGGCTGAGAGTCCCAGAGCACAACCATGTGCTCCAGCCCTCAGTCCACAGTATTGCTATCCATGGCTTATGACCTGAGGTCAACTGTAGTTTGAAAATATTAAATAGAAAATTCTAGAAACAATTTATGTATTTTAAATAGCCCCACATTTTTAACTTATTGTTATACCTAGTCTATTGTGTTAGTTACTACTGATTTCTAACTGTACCTAATTTGCAAATTATCATAGGTATAAATGAGTAGGAAAACAAATATTCAGGGTCAGTACCAGCCAGGGACCCTGGATGGACTAGAGGCACTACTGTGCCGGTCTTTGGGAGAAGGGAGGTGGGCTTCAGGAGAAGATGTAACTATGACAAAGGAACAGGCTCACACAACCAGTGACTGACAGAGTGGGAATCCAACCTCAGCTGATTTCAAATCATGCCATCTTTCTAGCCCAGCTTGTTCCAAGAGCCTGTATGTTCCTTTGTTCACAGGACTTGATTCTTCCACAAGCTTAGAAAACTGGGAATTAAACCCCTTTTGCTACCAGAAAAGAATTCAATCAAGATCAGGGAGTGAGCAGTGGCGGGGAAGTGATAACTTATTGATTAATTTATTGAGCGTTTATTGATGGATTGAGCATCCAGTGCAAGGATCAGTGGCTAACAAAATACTCAGTCTCAGCTGGCACAGGAGGAACTGAAGCTCCACTCAGCTGGCCACAGGACCACCCTAATTTTAGAGCTCCCTATGTAAGGCCACCCCCAAACTGGCTCACGTCATAGCAGATGGAACACAAGTTTGTCGTCAATTGCTGCTCTCCCAGCTGACATCCAGGCAGTGATGTGCTTCATCTAATTTTACTTGCTGAATTTAAATTTCAAAACAGCAGCCATCTGTTTCCTGGATTCCTGACTCCACAGATGCTTGGCCTATTTCCTGAGAGTAGAAGAGAAATTCAGATGTCTCCTCTCCACTAGCCTCTGCTAACACCACGTAGGCTGCACAGCAACTCCAGAGGAAGGAAAATAATGATCAAGTCAGGGTCCTGGGTCTCCCACGATATTGACAGCCCCATGGTTCAGACCAGCAAGCCTACCAGAGGTGCGACAAAGTTTCCCTCTGTTAGAAACCCATCCCAGCTCAGGATTCTCAAAATCCTCTGGGAAGAGGAGCTTGCGGGAGAGTTTCCTATGCGTTTATTTAGTGGCTGCAGTAAGGGAACTCATTTCACTGGACACATTCCTCTCTCAGAATATCACCTACACCCAGATTCAGAATAATCCCAATCATATCCGAAACGCTGGCTTTCATAATAGTTCCTTTCTTTAGGCATAGATAATCAAAAACTATACTTAAACGAGTTAATGAAAACAAGAATGGAAAAGGTGTTTGGTGCAAAAAAAAAATTCATCAAATTCACGTAATTTTCCATGAAGATTCACAAAAAATGTATCTTATGAAAAATACTGCATGGATTTCAGAATTCTTTGCTTCTAAATAAACACACCTTTTTTTCTAGCACCTCAAGTGTGTAATGCCATCACACTTATGGAAGCAGGGACAAAAGGAACAAAAGACCTGGCACCCACACCAACTATTTCTTTTTTAGGTGGGGCTCATTTCAAGCTTGTTTTAGATAGCAATCTCCCATACTTCATTTCTAGAGAACCATAAATTTTGGCATTCCAGATAAGAAGACTCACCTTCCATTTCCCACAAAACCATAATGAGAAAACCTAAGACCATACCATCTTTTCATATTTCGGATTTTTGTTTTTAATAATTGAACAAAGGTGACAAAAGCAAAACAAAATAAAACTAAACAGGGGCCCTGCTCAGCCTTATAACCCTTTACTTTTACAGAAGATTTGTTCAAACCTGGGTATAGTGGGAGGAACAAAGCAACCATGGGAACTGGGACTTGCGGGATGGGGGATATTAAGGACACAGCTTCACAACAGCAGGGTCTCTGGCCTGTTGTGTTCAAAGCTGCATTCCAAACCCTGAGAATGGTCGTACCTCACAGATGCTTGCCGAATGAATGGAAGGAGCTAGGGAATTAACGTGACTGGCGAGGAGCCCATAAATGCTCTAAGAGCTGACACTCGGGAACTGCAGGCTAAGCGGTCAAGATGCCTGCAGCCTGTGTTACAGTGTTCCAGCTCCTGACTGCAGCTTCCTGCCAAAAGCAGACGCTGGCAGGTGCCGGCGACGGCTCAAGTAATCAGATCCCTGCCACCCACCTGAGAAGCCCAGACTGCGTTCCCAGCTCCGGGTTCTGGCCTGGCCTAGCTTTAACCATTAGAGGATTGGGTCATTTGGAGATCAAGCCAGCAGATGGGGACCTGTGTCTCGGCCGCTTTCCCCTTCCTCTTGACCCCTCTTCTTCCCGCCCCCCCAAAAAAAAGAGGGAGAGAAAAAAGTTGTGAGAAAAATTTTTGCCCGGGGGACACTGAAACAGATTTCCAGGGTCTAGGACTTCTTGGATCACAATCTAAGGAATTCTGCACTTTGAACAAGTTCCCCTGGGGTTTCTGATCTACTCT
This sequence comes from Ochotona curzoniae, assembly GCF_017591425.1. Lineage (NCBI taxonomy): Eukaryota > Metazoa > Chordata > Mammalia > Lagomorpha > Ochotonidae > Ochotona > Ochotona curzoniae. The sequence goes on along the minus strand of NW_024465582.1, from coordinate 16,204,848 downwards.
GAGCTTTAGAGCCACCGTTTGAGAACTGTGGAAGGTTCTGGAATTTCAAGCAGTTTCACAGCCGTGGAAAAGCTGATCAGCAAATTGGTTCAACAGTGTTTTCCAGGGTGTTGCTTGTTTAAAGGGTGGGGAGCAGCCTTTACCAAGCTCAGAGTGTGATTTTCTTCTGGCTGCCTATTGCTGACCTCACTGCTGGGCTGCTCTTCCAGCTTCTCCTATCCACTCACTCCAGGGACCAATCAGACCTGTTCTGGTACCGGTTGCCCACATACCTTTTATCTTCCAAAATAAACAGATAATGAAGATGATTTGGCTGCCAGATGTGAGGCTGGACTGGGGCCTGCAAGGAGAGCCTGCTTAGCAAGGGACCAGCAAAAACCTGCAGCCCAGGGTCAGTCATTAGATATTTATGCACAGCAGGTGTAGCCATTTTCACCCGAGTCTTGGCCGAGCCAAAAGCCACCTGTCCTGATGACTGCACACAAAACTCCCAGGAATGGCAATCCAGCAACCCTGGCGGCCCACTGGGACTCCTCCTCAGCCTCTGTCCCTCGCCCTGTCCCACTGAGCCCGTCCTCCCCACCTATCTCAACAGTGTCCACGTCTATGCACGTACAAATGCACACTGCTGGATGACTCTGTCCTCTAAGGCCTGTCTCTCCTTGGCAATAACCAAAACAAAGGTCACTATCTTTTCTCTCTTTGCGTAACTGCATTTTTGAGGTCCACTACTTATACTTACTGATGGGACCAGGCTTGGTAGCTTGCTTCATTTTTGGAACCTCTACTTTCTTCAAGTGGAAGGAGAATCACCTACACCCACCTGAATGGGCAGCTTTGGGCTCCCTTCTGCAGAAGATATTCCCTCCCTTCGGGCCTCACAGCTTGAGCACCTGCTGCTGCTCTGTAAGCTACCACCTACTGTTACAGGTGAGCTGCTCTGATTCTTCATTCTCCCCAGTCTGACTGGTCAATTCCTAGGGAGACACAAGCCATCTCTTAAATTTTTCTTGTTCCCTTAGGGCCTCGCTTTATAAATGTCTTTGTGGATGTGGAAAGCACAGAACAATCACCTTTTATGTCAAAAGCCATCAGCACAGGTCACGTTAAGCTAAACCTGTTAAGCTTCATAGCAGGGAGTCCCTTTCACCACTTTCGGGTGGTCAAGCGCCAAACTGCGAGTGCTGTATTCCAGACATGAAAAGTAGCACCAAGTTTTGGAAGAAGTAAAATTCCACACTAACAAGATCAGACTGACAGTATTAAGGGCAAAAGGCAAAATCATCAGCGTACTGAACAGGTGTTGGAAATGCAGTCAACCAATTCTAACTGGTATTTTCACTAACTGGTATGTTACTCTTCTTCACAGATAAACTAAGGCACACTGAGCTCAAGCATCTTTCCAGGGTTGGTTATAGCACTAAGAGGATTTGAACCTAGATTTGCCTGACTTCACTATAATCCTCTACTGCCTTTAAGTCACCCAACTCCTCCTAAGGATCCCTGAGCTGTAAGATGGATAAGGCTTTTTCTCCTTAAAAAAAAAAAAAGAGTGGGAAATCAAACGATCTTTTCAAAGCAAGTAAGTAGCTAAGCAACTCCCTTTGCAAAGAAAACCAAATGGGAGATTTTAGGAATGTACTTATTGACCTTGGCTCTACACAATTTTGTCTTGATTTTTTTTTCACTGTTCTTTCCTCCATCACCCAAGTAACTCCAGCTTAGACTGACTGCATCTTCTATGATTCCAACAGCCCACTAGTTCTGTTGACTGTAACATCAGAATTCATCCAGATCTAAGCACTGCTGATCACAACCCCCATAGCTCTTTAAGTCTCTGGGTTTTTGCTCTCCACTATCGTTCAGTTTCAGCATATCAGTGTGTGCTTTTAAAAGGTTAGGTCACAGCACAGCATCTGGCCTGCTCTCCCCCAGCTCCCGAAACTTCTGGAACATGACTTCCTGATTCTCCCTTGAACAAGTATGTCATGCTTCTGCCTCAGGAGCTCTCCTTTCTGCAAGACACTGCATTGGCTTGCTCCTTTGCCCCATTTTCTCTCTGTTCAGAGGCTACTGTCTAGCTGAATCTGTTTTCCTACTCCAATGCATCGACTCCCTCTTGGCTTGTTCTATTTTTATTTTTAGACATAGCACTTAACATTTTCCAACAAACCACATAAAACATTTATCATGTTTACTATACCCCCTCATTAGAATGGAAGTTTCATGTGGTAGAATTATTTATTTTTGCCTTACCGCAGCACCCCCAAGGCCTAGTACGGGGCATGTACCCAGCAGGAAAGTGCTAAATTACTGCTGGAATGATTTACTAGTAGGAAAAACGGATAATCCCCCTTGTCCATGCACTGTGTTTACTCTGTGGCTCTGGAGACTGGGTTCCTGATCCAGTCTGGTCAGGTGGAAGGCAGCCATTCACCTGCTTGAGAAACCAGGCACTAGGGCGCTGGGGAACAGGGACAACAGGGTGAGTGTTAACGTGTCAACCCATGCCCACTCTGGAGAAGGCGCCAGGGAAGAGTAGGCTCAAATCTGGAATCCATTCCAACAGCTCAGGCAGCAGATGACGAGGGCTTGGGCGAGAGGGGAAGACGCAATAACTGACTGGATGCTGGAGACTGGGGCGAACTGACAGGTTGGGGCTGGGTAACTGAATAGCTGACACCATAATCCTAGCCAGAGCAACACACTGGGTGGGAGAAGCCCCCTGGGAGGGGACCCGGGAGACAAGTGCCCTCCACTGAGCACAGCCCTCACTTTGGCCGTCCATTGACTGCAAGTAAGGCAAAAACCTTCCTTAGAGGCACAAAGCAGGGGCTTGTAAACAAAAGGGATCCGAAAAGGTCATTGTTTCAATTCCTACTTATCAGTGCCATGGAGCAGGCCTCTGGACAGGCTGATTCCCTTCTCAGGAAGCAGGGGAAGGCTGACATTGCGACACCCACGGTGGACCTGCAGATACCTCTCTCCCAAGATTCTCAACAACTTGCCCCACTGCCTGGAAAACGAATTCGGTTTTAGGCCATCTGAACAGGGACCCATCGTCAAGGACCCTAAACCAAAGTTTGGCAGCGAAAGCTTAGTCCAGTGCAGCCTTTCCCCTTAAGCCACAGTCTCATCCTCCCAAGGCTGCAGCCTACCTGGAAGGTTTTCTCTGTTGAGCTTGGGTCTGCGGATAATCACGAAGTCTTTCTCGTTGCCTTTGCTCTTGAGCCGTTTCCGCGGGGGGCTCTGCGGGTGGCCCACGTTGGAGAGCAGCTCCTGAGGGATGTTCTCGCTGTCCACCTCCTCCTTCTCCAGGGCGGAGACCCCCATGCCTGACAGCAGCTCAGAAGTCTTGCTGGAATCCCATCCCCACGTGAAGCTGGTGCTGATGTTGCCGCTCTGATCCGGGATCTCCTGGAGGTGTTTCCTGTGGAAGGGCACAATGCCCGCGTTCCTTTCTCGCGCACACGCGTGAATCGTGCCAAGGTGGGCATCGAGGAGGCTGCCAGCTAGGGCACTGTCGGAAACCTTCACCGCCAACTAATACAAGGGACATTGATTTTGATACGCCCGTGGCAAGTTCCCCAGGAACGTGGCAGAAAATAAAACGAGAGGGAGGAAAAAAAAAAAAAAAAAAGAACCGGAAAGACTTTGTGCAGAAGGCCTCGAGCATTGCTTTCACAAGCAGGGAACAAGCCAAAGGAAGAAGAGCCATCCCACAGTGCGTGGAAAACGGGGAAGCCAAAGAACACGCGAGCACCGAGTCCCGTCACGAAAGCATCCATCCACCCACACTTTCCTCAGGAAGGGTCTAGTCGCAACACGGCGTTCGCCACAGCATTACGAGAAGTAGCAGTATTTGAGGCCTAAAAGAAGAAAGACGGTCCATTCAGGTTCTGCCCCCTTTTTCCACAATTGGCTTACCTGTGCATGGTTGCCCACAAGGTTCGGAGGTTTTAACTTGGGGTGCCTTCACCACAGAGCCGCCCGCCTCTCGGATGCCCGCTTTGGCGCGCAGCGGCTCGAAGCGTGCGGCTCCAGCCCCCCGGCGCCCGACCCGCGAACACTAGTAACGCTCCATCCCCGCCGCGCGCGCAGGCTGCAGCCCGCTCTCCCCGACGACCGCCGTCGGCGGCGCCCGCAGCCTGCTGGGAATTGTAGTCCCGTCTCGTAGTCCGAAGCGTTATTACTACTTCCTTCCCTGCCCGCTTCGCCCGCCCTCTGGATACCCACAATCCCACGCGGTGTGGGGCCGACCGGCCCACCGGGGTAGGCGGGGAAGCGGAAGCGGGCGGTGCTGCGGCTGACGGGGAAATGTCAGTCGCTTGACTGCTGACGGGTTTTCAGCCCCACCGGGAGCTCGCGGGCCTTCTGGCGACCGCCTCCTCGGTCCCCTCCGAGAGGAGGTCCCAGACTCTAGACAGTCTGTGGCGGACACGGAGTTTCCCGGAACCTTCCAGTTGCTGTCTGGCGAGATCGGACGGTGAGCCTAAGGGAAAGCGCGTGCGACTCTGGGTTCGGGGCTCGAGCCCAAGGGGAGACGGAGGGGAATCGGGGACATCCCGAGGAGCCGCCCCTAAAGGGCCTACGGCCCCCCGCCGCTGAGTGGGAGCAGTGGCCCTGCCCACTGGCTGTGTGAGAGGCGACCGGGAAGCTTCACCTGGGGAGAAAGACGGGCGACCCTTGGGACTGGGTCTATGGAGTGAAGCTTCCCGTCCTTTGTAAAACTGACAGCGACGATGCACGTCGGAGTGAGGGTCAGATCTGATCACGCGCCGTGACAGTGTTGTGTAAACTCCAGTGCAGGCCATGGTTTAATCTGAGGGGCGCGGGAGATTGCAGCAGGGAAAACGCGAATCCCTCTCTCTGGCAGCCTCGACAGGTCTCATAAACACTAGTAAGGCAATAAGTAAGACTGCAACTGTGAGGCTTGCACAGGGTTTGACCAGTGTAGCGCCAGGGAGCGCCTGCAAAGACTTTCGGTGCCCCTGACCCAACCAACCAACTGCATCTTAATGGGCATCACCCGCCCCCTTAAAGAGCTGCTCTTTCAGCCCATCTTCTGAGAAGAGGTTGGAAGCGATTAGAGAAAATGTGCCGTATTACAGGTTGAATAACCAGGCGAAATTGTGCAACCCGTACCTGCAAGTGTGACCCTGGGCAAGCAGGGAGGGAGACAGATTCAAAGCCTCATACAAATGAAGCGGATCTAGGAGGTTCAAGAGTAAGCTGGCCAGCTTGATCAAAAATGCAGTATTAAGTCATAGGACATACCCTCGTGGGGTTCGGGGGAGGGGAGAAACCGATTGGCTTTATGTTAGAATTAGACTTCCCTTGTCCAGACTGGTGCTGAACTTGAAAAGTAACTAGCTCTTGAGGAGGGTTTTTTCCTGAACCTTTTCAAGTTTGTTCTTGAAAGTGAGCTTGGTGTAAAGAAGAGATCTCTTCACTTGCCGTCTGATTGTTTATTGGTAAAGAATATTGATGGTGCTCAAAATTCATTACAGTAATGTCCTATATAGTATATTTTAAAACGCAACATCCTGATTCTTTCTCCATAAATTTACACTTACATTCAGGAGAAAGCTGTTGGCTCTGAAAACACCTTCTTTCCCTTAAGATTGCCAGCTCACCGAAGAGAATGTTTTTAACAAAATACAGAAAACCTTTGAACAAGGTTACAGCTTCCTTTAGTAGAATAAATGAGAGCTTGTAAACTGTTGGAGGTAAAAAGAATAAACAAGGGAAAAATTATACACCTTGATACCAGGATATAAAGTGGGAGAGGCCACCTCCAATATAAAGCTCATGGATGGGAAAGTCTGGCAGGCTGGTGCTGATCGTAAAGACAGGCGGTGTTCTCATGTGGGCCTGGCTTCAGCTAGGAGCTCCCTGAGAACTGGCATATGTGACTGTCTGAACTCCTGCCAGCAGGGTCTCCTGGGGGCTTCAGGGAGAGCCTGGCAGGCAGGAAAACCCACCTTCTATCACACAAATGCATACTTTCCTCTCTATTTGTCCTGATAACAAGCATACAGCTTGCTAGTATGGGAATAATCTGTTCACATCCCCTTTAATCATATCTTTTTTGTTAATAGAGTAAAAGTTTAAGTTGGTGTATGCAGTTCTTTTGAGTATATTTGGCAAGGAATTGCTTTCATTGAAGACTTCAGATTACCAGCTACATAGAGATTACAGTTTATTCCTTTAAAGAGCTGCACTATGATCGCTACAGATGTAGGGTATTTTCTTGATTAATCTTACTGTTACTCAAGATGCCTCATTTCCAATTTAGTAAAAATAAAAAATATATATATATATTTTGTATATTTTGGGGGCCTAGCATTATGGCTCAATTGGCTAATCCATCCCCTGCAGGCGCTGGGATGCCAAATAGGCCCTGGTTCATGTCTCAGCTGCTCCATTTCCCATCTGGCACCCTGTTTGTAGGCTGGGAAAGTAAAGGAGGATGACCCAATGCTTGGGACTTATACCCACATGGGAGACCATGAAGAAGCTCCTGGCTTCTGGCATCAGATAAGCTCAGCTCTGGCCATTGTGGCCATTTGGGAAGTGAACCAGTAGATACAGGATCTTTTTCTCTGTCTCTCCTTCTTTCTGTAAATCTCACTTTCCAATAAAAAAAAAAAATCAACACATCTTTCAAATGCTAACGTTAATAGGTCAATACCACCACAAAAGACTACATTTTTCAAAATAACTAGAAATGACACTGGGGCAAGAACTTCTTAGTACTCTTTGGAAACTTCAAACAAAATGCAGAGTGACTTTGTAAATTGATAAAGTATTTATCCTACAATTTGAGCTGCTTGAGAGAGAAAAGCACTATCATTAATGCATAACTGCAAGTTGATCCCAAGAATCAGGGCACAAATGGAACCAGAAAGGACGGGCAATCATAATGGACACTTTCTGTGACTAGATCGACAGACATATATACACAGTAGATTGCTAGTCTCATTCTGGAAAATTGCACATGACAAGAGATTCCAATTAAACTGATTTGGAAGAAGAATAATGTGCGCTTTCCTTAGTTCTGTCTTAACATGAAATCTTAAAATTTCTTTAATTTTTTTTCTTCTTTTGTTATTTACCTTTAAAAAAAAAACTAGAACAATTTCAGAGAAAAGGTTTCTATTTTCCAATCACATTTCATAGTTGTGTTTATTTATTTGAATGTCAGAGTTACAGAGAGAGAGGGAGAGGTGAGAGGGAGAAAGAGGTCTTCCATCTGCTGTTTCACTCCCTGGATGGCTGCATGGATGGGGCTCGGCTAGGGAGAAACCAGGAGTTAGGAGCTTCTTCCAGATCTTTCTGTCAATCACATTTCAAAAGAGTCCTTTTCCCTGCATCAATTTTATAGCAGATTTTAGTGTTGTGCTGCAACCTAAAGCTTTGGAATAAACAGGCTGGGCCAAGAGCAAAAGAATTTTAGGTTTGATTAAATTTGCTCTGTTTTTCCATGTGGGTGGCAGGGGCCCAAGCCTTCCCAGGCACGTTAGCAGTGAGCTGGATCTGGAAGTGGAGTAGCTGGTCTGTTTTTTCTATGTATATTAGAGTTGTATATTACATTAAATAAAGTAATGGTAATGTTGCCTGTAAGGTAAAAAGATTTTTGTTAAATTCTGTATTACACATGACTCAGCATTCTATCTTGATATATAGAGAAGAATCATCACAGGAGAGTATTCGTAATTTCATCACCATGACAACTAACAATGCATTATTTGGATAATTCACATTGCATGTGGAAAGGATACTAGGATTGGAGAAGAGGGGTGCAGCTGTGACAAGGCTTTGTTGTTAGGGTGCCTCGGTTTGAAGCACAGCGTTAGCCTTACCAGCTGTAGGAACTTAAAAATTACTTACATTTTTATGCTTTCTTCTCGATTAAGCAGGCACACTAACAATTTTTCTCACTAGGTTGTGAGGTTCAGATCAATGAACTATAATAAGTACAAACATGATACTAAGAATATAGTAAGTACACTAAATGTTAGCTATTTTTTTTAAAAAAATAAGTTTATCTCACTTATTGAAAAGCAAAACCACAAAGTTCCTATCCACTGCTTCCATCCCTACATGGCTGCAATAATCGGAGCCGTGCCCGCCTGGAGCCAGGAGCTTCATCTGGATTTTCTTCAATGGGGCAGGGACTTAATGACAGTGACTAAAGTCCTTGTCTTGCAAGTGCCGGAATCCCATATGAGCACCATATCCCATGTCCCAGTTGCTCCTCTTCCCTTCCAGCTCCCTGCTTGTGGCCTGGAAAAGCAGTAGAGGACAGCCCAAGCTTGTGACCCTGCACCTGCATGGGAGACCCAGAAGAAGCTCTTGGCTCCTGGATTCAGATTGGCTCAGCTCTGGCTGTTGCTGCCACTTGGGGAGTGAACCAGTGGATGGAAGATTTTTTTTCTCTTTCTCCTTCTCTCTGTAAATCTAAGAAAAATAAATAAACCTTAAAAAAAAAAAAGACTTGGATTAACTTCCAAGCTTTCCCAAGGAATTGATCCCAGGTTAATGATCCAGCACTAACAGAAAGCTGAATCAGAAGTGGAACAACTTAGACTTGAACTAGTGCCCATTCAGGATGCCAGCATTGCAGGTAGCAGCTTAACTCAGCATGCTGCAACGCTGGCCCCACTCCACCATCCTTTTTTTTTTTTTTTTTCTTTTCTGTTTTTCATTACTAGAATTCTAAGAGTTATTTTTTTCTCAAAATAAGTCATAGTTTTCAAACTTGCATTTTTAAGATTTTATTAAATTTTAGTTGTCTTTTTCTTCTCTGCTCTTTTTCATGCCTTAAGATGAAATAATTTGTATAGTTTTCTGCTTTCTTGTAGGGGCTTTTCACATTTTGGAGTGTATGGCATATGGTTAGTTCTTCAACTCAGATATTGGGTAGCTTCAAAACATCTGACTTGTTCCCATTTTTACATTGGAGCCTGTGATATTTTACACTCCAAACTGAAGTCTCTCCATACCTGAATCTTTGGATCTGAAAGTAACAGTTACATTTGAAAGATTTAAGTTTGGATTGTCAGTAGAGGGTTGCCAGCTTTTTATCATTCAGTTGTAGTTCTGGTTCCTTTAATTGTCCATCATTAGAGTCTTTAATTGTTGGTTTTTATTATTTATGTATTTAAGTAAGGATATCTTTCTAGTACTTTCTGAGTGATGAATACTGGATTCCAATCAGAATTTTTTTGTTCAATTTCAAAGTCTTTGGTTTTGAGAGTTTGTTTGGAGGTTCTAGCAGGGGAGCGCAGCTACTCGTATACCCTTGACCGAAGACCGGTCCTCCTCTAGCCAGGATGGTCGTCCTCTTTGAGCGCGCAGCTTCGGGAGGGACACACATGGAGCGGTGAGGGAGGAAGGGGACACCCGCCTAGCCAGCCAGATCAGCAGGATCAACCCTGACGATCAGTGGGGTGACAGATGTCGCAGCCAGATCGCCCTCACATCCGAAAGTCTTTGGTTTTGACAAAATTTTTGTCGATTTTTTCTCTGTTTATATTCTTTGCCTTCAATTGCTACCATTTCTCTCCTTCTCTGACTCTTTTAACATTTTAACATCCAGGTTACAAAATGACCTTAAGCTGTAGAATTTCCATTCAGACTATGTTGAACCTGAAGAACCATCACTAACTATACAGTCCTCAAGGAACAGTACTCCAAATCAGTAACATGAGCAAACTGATTACAAACCCATCATAAAGGCATTAAAAATAATACTGTGTGCTAGCTTGATAATTAGAAGAAAGACTGAATTGGATTTTAAATATTTAAGATTTGTGGAATTGATATTTTTCAGGAAATGATAACCTCTACTTTAGACACTACAACTTGATAGAATGGATGGACTGACATTTTGATTTTCAGTAAAACAATCTTTCGATGTTGTGATGTTAATACCAACCTATGATAGCTTTAATTATCTCTCCCCTTGTTATTTGTTTGAAAGGGAGAGAGAGAGAGATCAGTCTTCCATCAGCTGACTCACTTCCCAAATGACGGCAGCAGCTGGGGCTGGGCCAGGCTGATGCCAGGAGCCTGGAGCTCCGTTTGCATCTCCGCTTCAGTCAAGTGCAGTGACTTAGGGCCATCTTCTGCTGTTTCCTCGGTGTAGTAACAGGAAGCTGGATGGGAAGTAGAACAGCCTATGTAAGCATCTAGGTAGCAGCTTAACTCACCAACCCCCCTTTTTATTTCTTAATATGTGATACTAAATTGCAATTTGAGTACTACATAATGACTATTGTGGACAGAATTTTATTTTTCTCTTTGTCCTTCAAATCTTTTTGCAAAGCTTCTTTTGGTTACAGTTCAACCAATGATCTGTAATAGTCCACTTCCACTGTGTCATGGGCCTAGAAAAAGGGCCTTGTCTTTCTGTACCACTTTTACCTTGTGAACATGGCTCCGGGAAACGTTCAGCCTCTTCACAACAGACAGCTTAAATGGTGTTAGGCTACTTTGCAGACCAAGGGAGGTGATCCTAATTTGTGAAAAGAGGCACCAGCAGCCAGTTTTGTGACCTAAGCTTGTTTCTTTTTTATAGGAATGAGGATGGGCTGTGGCTGTTGCAGTCACTGAGGATGGGATGTGAAAAGCACTTGTCTCCATTCACTGTTCTCACTTATTATTTTTGAGGCAGTGGGGAAACCATTTAAGGTCAAGTTATCCTTTAGGCCATTGAGATAGCTAGATTTTTTCTGCATGCTCAAGGATGTACTATGCCTGCTACTTTTGATCTTCATTGCAATTCATGTGAGATGATGATCCTCGTTTAACAGCTTAAATTGCACAGAGTTACACAGTGATTAAATAAAGTTGGAATTTGAAACCCAGAACAAGTAGCTGTACCTTTAAATAGGCATTTAATATCCCAGAAAAAAATTAATTTTCTATTTTATGTACTTTATATTGACTTTTAATTTTTAAATTACAAAATCTATATTTTTAAACATTTTAAACATACACATATATAAGCACAAAGAAGACAATAAGAATAATCTCTTCATTGCATGATAACAGCCAATATTAGCATTTGGTTATATATCTGTGTATGCACAAATGTATGTATCTTTAAAAAAAAAAGACTCATTTATTTGAATTGCAGTTTTATAGGGAGAAAGATGTTTCATCCACAAAGTCACTCCCTGAACAGCCACAAGGGCTGGAGAAGCCAGGAGCTTCTTTAGGTCTCCCACAGGAGCGACAGGGCCCAAGCGCTTGAGCCATCCTCTGCTGCTTTTCCCAGGTGCATCAGCGGGAAGCTGGATCAGCAGCACAGCTGGTGTTACAGGTGGCACCACCCTGTATTTCTTGTATATCCTCCCCCACATCCCACCTGTGTGCTTTCTGATACCCTTTAAGGTATTGCTCTGGATCTCTTCTAGACTTAGACAGCTGTTTTAGTCCATGTCTGCAGCAGACTTACTTTGATTTGGCTGTGGACCCCTGCTGCCATCAATCTGGCCAGAGTGGCAGGATTAGTGACTCATGAAACTTGATCCTTTTCTCAAAGGAGCAGTGGGCAGTGAGGAGGCTGGTGGATTTTGTGGACTGTTGAGTTCCAACATTTAATTTCTTTTTATATAGTTAAATGATATTGTAGTGACAAATAACGTAGTAGTTATATTTTTGTTTTCATTTTTTTTTCCTTGAAATAAGTTATCTGAAGAGAATATGATAGGACAAAGGATATATACTTTTTAAAAGTTTTTTTTTTTTATTTCTTTCTCTACCCCAGACACAAAGTTTTTTAAAATAAGTCAAGCTTGAGTTATTCAATTTTTAATGTTGCTACACTTCATTTGATAATTATTGTATGAACTGTAATTTAATTTGCACATAACTAAATTTGATGGAAAATAAGGCATTTCTTGATTTCAACAGGTAATTGAAATCTAGGCTCTAAGAAGTATTGGAACCCAGAAGTACTATCTTTCTGGACTGTAAAAAGACACAGGCTTTAAAGGTATTAACATTTCATGTTAGGGAACCCCCCCATTGTTATATCCACTTTCATGGGAGTACTAGGTCTAACCTATGTCGTAACATCAAGACTTCAGCCTGAACAGAATACATGATGTAGTTAACAGAATAAGGAAATCCTCCCCAAAAGGTACCTATACCCTAACATCCAAAAGCAACGGCAATTAGATTATCCCAGTGGCTGCATTATGACCTGATGAGCCCTAGAGAGCAGAGTTTTCCTCAGAAGAGGCCTGCGTCCAGCATGAGAAGGACTAGTTAAAGAAGCCATGGTTGCCTCTAAGCTCACATACACGTAAAAAAGGGAGGGAGAAAAGTAACTGTGAGGTGCGTGGGTGGATGTGTTAATTCACTTGACCATAGTCATTATTTTGGTCTATTTGTGTTTCAAAGCATCATGTTTACAATATAGACATTTTAAAAAAAAGATTTATTCCTTTTCTCTATTTGAAATGCAGAGTAACAGAGAAGGAAGGAGACAGAGATTTTCCATCTGCTGATTCACCCACCAAATGGCCACAGCTGCTGGAGCCTGGACCAGGCAGAAGCCAGGATCCATCCAGGTTTCCTTCCTCAGTGTCAGAGGCCCAAGTACTTCATCATCCTCAGCTGCTTTCCCAGGGACATTAACAAGGATCTGGATTGGAAACATAGTTGCCAGGACACAGATGTCATCTTAACTTGCTGTGCCACAATACTTACCCCACATCGCAGTCTTGATTCTCTATGAAGTTATTAATTCTTTAATGTACTGAACTTTGGTGGCTGCTGGTGTGTGTATAGTAGACTAAGCTGAAACCTGAAGCACATGCATCCCATATGGTTCTGGTTATCCAGCTCCCTGTAATGTGCCTGGGAAAGCAGCGAAAGATGGTCTACTTATAGAGCCCCTGTACCCACATGGAGACTCAGAGTGTTTCTTCTGGCTTCAGCCTGGCCCCAGCGCTAGCTGGTATAGCTGTTTGGGGAGTGAACCAGCAGATGGACGAGTCACTGTTCTCTGTCTCCTTTTCTCTGTCTGTAAACTCTGACTTTCAAGTAAATAGCTCAATCTTTATATAAATACATACACACACCTATATATACCCTCTTGTATCTATGTAGACAGTATTATTAACATTGATTATGTAAAGGTTAAAAATTATTCAGTACATAAAATAAATTATTTGAGTAGAGAACTTTCAAAGCATTTGTTGATGTTTACCTCATTGGCATTTATAAATAAAACTTTTAAACTATATAACTTCAATACTTGTTGATAAATTTTCTTTGTATCAAATTGTTAAGGTAGCTTTTTTGATGAAAATAAGACTGATATTAATAGGAGAAAATGGTAAATGTGTTTTGGGAACACTAGATGAATAGGAATTTCAGATAATAAAAATGGTTAGAATTAACATGAAAGAAAAATACTAGTGCAGACAAAGGAAAGGTACAAATAATCTTTACCTTTCTGTCTCCCTCATTCTCTTAGATCTTAAATTGTGGGCTATGATAATCTTAGAAAATTACTTTACTAAATATTTGTTTTCCTGGAATCTAGACAGAAATGTATCTATATAAAACATACTATTAGGACTTATAACATCTGGAAACAAACTCCAGAGGACAGTGTTTTGAAACTGTTCGCATCTGTGTTTATAACTTCTTAATTCAAGTAAGATTTTCAGCAAAATAACTTTTAAAGATACAACGTGTGTGACTTTTTAAAAGATGTCCTTTAAAGAATTGATGGGGATCCTTAATTGTCTTGTTTCAAGGTCTCTAGGATCAAAGGAGATAAAATGTGAAAGTACCTCAAATATACTGGTGCTCAATAATTTTAATTTCATATTATAGCGCAGAATTTAAGGTATATTCTAGAGTCTCCTAAAAATTTTAATTACACATTAAATCAACATTAAAAAAAGATGCGCTTTAAAAATGAATAAGCACATAGAAACTATCCCTTTCATCATATATAGTCTAATATTAAGCATGCAAGTTATCAGTTATTAAGTAATTGGTTATTTCCTTTATTAAAGCTGTGTATTTTTTTCAGTATACAATTATGATCCAGACGTGCATGTGAACAACTGCGCTTAGTCAGACTGAGCACTGAATAATGAGTGGTGCAGCTCTGGGCCTCGAGATTGTTTTTGTCTTTTTTCTGGCTCTGTTTCTACTTCATCGATATGGAGACTTTAAGAAGCAACATAAGCTTGTGATCGTTGGCACCCTTCTTGCTTGGTATCTCTGCTTTCTTATTGTCTTCATACTGCCCCTGGATGTTAGTACGGTAAGAAGTGAAACTGATGTTCATGTCACAAAAGCAGTTATAATCATTTAGCATATCTGACACTACGTTATTTCTTAAATATAGCTAAGTGATATAAGCTTATGCTTACATTTTGAATTTAAATGCTGTTTTCAGATTCTGATCATTAGAAAACATAGTGAAAATAGTAGTTTTAAGAAGATTTATTAACTGCCATATCCCTTAAGTACTTGCTAATGGTTTGGTTCTGATTTTTAAACCCTCCATCCACTGGTGTAGACAATATACAACCGATGCAAGCATGCTGCTGCAAATTCCAGCCCTCCTGAGAACAACATCACAAGGTTATCTACAACTCTCGCCCCAACTCCAAGGTATTTCTTTTTTTCTAAATATGAATGTTCCAGGCTGTAATTTGTCTTGTTTTAATTTATTTATTTGAGAGACAACAAAGAGAGAGTGACAGCTGTCATTCACTCTCCAAATGCCTATTGGCTGTCGACCCGCCAGTCTGAAGTCAGGACCTGGAAGCCCAATTGTGACTTCCCCTAAGGGTGAGAGGGCCTTGTGCACTTCACGCCATCACCTGCCAACTCCCAGGCTCCACATTAGGAGGGAGCTGGGGCTTGAGTCCAGGTGTCCTGGGAGGACGTGGCTTAGTAAATGCTATTGTAACTGCTTTGCCTGATGTCTGCCCTGGGAAATGATTTTAAAATAGTTTTTACCATCAATTTTACATTTTTAAAAGTTACTCTCAACTGTTCCTTCCACTTCTGTTTTGGTAGACTTTACTACATTGTATTCTATGTAAATCTGTTTTTTAAAAAATATGTATTGATACACAGGCCTTGCAGTAGATTGTAGTGAGAAGTTTGAAGATCTGAATTTTTAGTGCAAGTTGTTCCTCTTATTAAATATATTATTTCCAAAACTTTCATTTTCTCTCAGCCCATCTCAGAGCCAAGAAAATGGGACATGCCTTTTCTCTTTTGCCTAATTTGTAAAGTTGTGTCAAAAGGCAAGCAGATGCAATGAAAGACTCTTAACTGAATTTGATCTGTAATACTGCATCAAGGTGGAGGAATCCATCATGGGGGTAGGGTGGGGGGAGGGGTTGGGGGAATCCCAGAGCCTATGAAACTGTGTCACATAATACAGTGTAATTAAAAAAAAAAAGGCAAGCAGAGTTATGATAAAGGACAAAGTTGTGAAAAGGACAAGCTGAGTGTTTCTCATTGCACATCCTTTGAAGTTCTTATATTTCATCTACAGTAAATAAAAGTTTAAATTGTGAAAATATTGTATGGAATTCATGTGAAATTTTTATGTTAAAAAAATGGACATTGAATTAGCTTTTACCAATAATTTAAGTACTAGTTGCATGCTTCTTCATGCAGCTTTTAAAAAATCCATGAAACTAGCTTGAGTAAAGGTAAATTTAAAATGTGTTACTCCCCATTGAACAACATTTGAGATGGATGTAGGGGTGAGCATTGAACTTAGTATTTCAGATGCAAATTAAGATATCCAGATCCCATACCACAGTATATAGAACAACTCTCCATCTCTGGCTCTTAAGCCCAGCTTCCTGCTGGTGCAGAACTTTGGAGGCCGTGGTGATGGTTCAAGTGGTTGGGTTTCTACCTCCTGTGTGGGAGACCTGGATTGAGTTCCTAGCTCCTGGCTTAAGTGCCGGTCAGGGGCCTTTGTGGGCATTTGTGGGAGAGAACCACTGGATAGGAACTCTACTCTATCTTTCTGCCTCTTCGGTAAATAATAAAAATTAAGGGAAAAACTGGAGGCAAATTAGGAGCCATTCCAGACTGTTGGAAGACCTTGGATTAAAAGATATCTTTACAATCTAGGACAACTGTTTGTAAATAGAGGATTGTATTGTCAGAGACTTATCAAATCTTTAAAAACTTTTCAGACAGAATTTTGCTTAAATGTTAGCTAGCATGGATCTCTGTTAGAGCTATACTATTGTAACTTACTTATTAGTATTCCGTTGTCCAGGAATTAATCACCTAATGTCTTCCATTCCCCATAACCCAACTCAATGCAGAAAATAAACAAAAATCCCATTCTACACATGAGGTGAGTGGGTATTTCAAAGGTAATCATTAGAGATTTGATTCAAAATACCTTTACTTTCGGACTGCTGCGTTCTAAGTCATTAATTTAACACTTTGCCCTGATTTTATTCAGTAACCAGAAATACACTGAAAGTTGAAAATCGAAATTGCATTCATCTCTAAAACTGCATTATTACTTTTGTGTGTTTCTTTTCAGTTTTGTAATAAGTTTTGCATTTAGTGTTTTATTCAATATTTAGTTAGAGCCAGTAATTTAGAATTTGAATATATATGCACTTTTCTATGTGTAAAATTAGTTTCGTTGTTACTTATGATTAATTGGCTTTAAATTGTTATTGAACAGCCAACACCCATGTTTTAAGCCATGGAGTTATATTCCTGATGGAATTATGCCAATTTTCTGGAGGGTAGTATATTGGACATCACAATTTTTAACATGGTAAGTTAAATTTTTTTTTAATTAAACAGTTAATTTTCTGGGGACTAGAATTGTGGTGCAGTGGGTTAATTCCCTGCTTGTGACTTCAGCATCCCATATCAGACTGCCAATTTGAGTGCCAGCTACTCTGTCTGCAAACCACTTCCTACTCATGTGCCTGGAAAGGCAGCAGATGTTGACCCAAATGCCATCCACAAGGGAGACCCACCTGGAGTTGCCGAATTTGGCTGGTCCTAGCCTTGGCTCTTGTGGCCATTTTTTTTTTAATTTTATTTTTAAAATAATGATTATACGGTTGATCAGGGTGGGAAGGATCGAGGTTTAGAGAAAATTGGGTAAATTCATTGCTTCCAAATTTGCTTTGTCTTGTTGTTGTTTCTGGGGGAAGAGGAAAGACAAAGGGGGAAACCATTCACGACCTCCCACACGTCCCAGTACCGAGGGATGAGGAACTGCCACCTCACATCAACGCAGAGTCTCGGTGTGCACATATTCCGAGGGGTCTGTCCAAGTGGCGTGGATAGTTCTGAAATGCTGTGTTATGGCCATTTTAGGAGTGAAACAGCTAAAGAAAGATGTCTCCTTCCTTTTTCCCTCCTCCCTCACTTCCTGTCTGATGCTCTTCCAAATAAATTAATAAATTGGTAAATCTTTGCAAGATTTAAAAAAAAAACTGGAGTAAAGTTATGGTTTTTTTCTTTGAAACTTCTCACTTTGGCATATAGTGTCATTTGCTTTTTATCCTTTAAATCTTTGTCTTCTTTCTGCTGGCTCAAGTTTCTCCCATCTTAAAAGATGAAAATAAAAAGGAAAAGGAAAATCAGATAAGCAGAAACAGAATCTGCCTGTCACCGTGTCCTATCAGACACTGCTTTCTCTTCTGACCTTCAGTCCAGGCTTCTTCTGGTCCTGTTGCTATGTGAAACTGCATTTGATAAGGTCATCATCCTTCCCTGGTTTTCTTTGTATTTTCTTAGGCCAGCCTTCGAAATTAACAGCATGAGAATTACCTTCACTTCTGTGGTTCATTTCCTTAAGAGTGACCTTCTGTAGAGTCTCATCTGTAATCATTCTGATTCCGGACAGTGGATAACCATAGACTCATTGATTAATCATTCATTCTAAGTCTTCATTTTTATTCATTAGAGCCTTGGCTTTCCATTGAGTTCCGCATTTACTCACTTTGATCTCTTAGATATTCTTCAAGCAACAAAGCTTTAAAACTGGAGGCAGAGAATATTGCAAGAGGAAAACAAAACAAAACAAAAAACAAACCCCCGCAGAGTAATGCTCCTACACAGTCATGCTTATTGAATTCAGCTGGGCTGTCAACAGTGCCAGACTTGCCTTCTTTAATTCTTTAATCAGCTTACTCTCTGCTTTTTTTTTAAAATTATGTTTTTATTTCATTTTTCAAAAGATTTATTTATTTATTTTTCTTTTATTTGAAAGGCAGATTTACAGAGAAAGATCCTCCTTCTGCAGGTTCACTTCCCAGATGGCCACAGTAGCCGGGACTTGAACCAGTGCCAACACTCATTGCTGGTGCTGCAAGGCAGAGGATTATCCTGTGAGCCACCACGGTGGCTCCATTTATATCATTTCTAAGTCCTACTATTGAATTTATCTTTGTGGCTCTTTCTTGCTCCTCCCCCAAAGCACCTTCACTCAGCACAGGTGACTACTCTGTTACCATACTGTGAAAGTGAAAGTCATCAGTCGGCAACCATTGACCTTCTTCCCAGCAAACCTACTTACCTTCCCCCTCCAAGGGGCGGAGGAGAGACGGGGTGGGGAGAATCACTCTTGTCAAAGTTCATCCCTCTGGGCTCAGCAGCGTGGCCTAGCGGCTAAGGTCCTCGCCTAGAACGTGCCAGGATCCCACATGGGTGCCAGTTCTGATCCCAGCAGCTCCACTTCCTGTCCAGCTCCCTTCCTGTGGCCTGGGAAAGCAGTCAAGGACTGCCCAGAGCTTTGGGACCCTGTACCCATGTTAGTTTACTCTCCAAATGCGCACAAAAGCAAGGGCTGAGCCAGACCAAGGCAAGGAGTTCCTTTGGGGTCTCCCATGTGAGTGTTGAGGTCATTACCTGCTGTCTCCCAGTCACATCAACAGGAAGTTGCATGCACAGTGAGTTCAGGACTCAGGCTCAGGCACTCCACCACGGGATACAATGCCCAAAGTGACAGCTTCACTTGCTGCACCATTATGCCTGCCTCTTGTAATCATTTCCTAGTGGGGAAAATCATACATTAAAATTGAGATGCATTTATTTCTGGTATTTTTGAGACTGTACAAGTACATATAAATGTTTTGTTACTTAATCATATTTTTTCTGCCCTTCCAGGATTCTGTTACCTTTTATGCAGTCGTATGCAAGATCAGGAGGATTTTCCATCACTGGAAAGATTAAAACTGCTCTCATAGAAAATGCAATCTACTATGGCACTTATTTATTGATTTTTGGAGCATTTCTAATTTATGTAGCTGTAAACCCACGTTTGCATTTAGAATGGTAAGAAAACATTACTATTGTTTGTCCTTTTTAAAAATTAGTTTCTCAAGGCCTGGCATTGTAGTATAGTAGGCTGGCATCCCATAACTAGTACTAATTAGAGCCTGGACTGCTCCACTTCTGATCTAGCTCCCTGCTAAGCCCTAGGTGGCAGAAGATAGCCCAAGCACTGATGCTTTTGCCAAGCGTGTGGCAGAGCTGGAGGAAGCTCTTGGCCTGGCCCAGTCCAGCCCTGGGCTGTTGCAGTCATTTGGGGACTGTGCCAGCAGATAGAAGATCAGTCAGTCTCTTTGTCCTCTCAATCCTTCCGTAATTTTGCCTTTCAAATAAATATATGACTTTGAAAAACAAAAAAAGATTTTTATCTCATACATGTAGTTAAACAGACATTTTGACAAGATATATATATCAATCTGTGCTTTGTATAGATTCTCCAAAATGGCATCTGAATAACCTTATTGTTAAGAAAGAAAATATGAAATAACATCTTTAAAGACATTAGCTATTGTAAATGAGTTGATGCTTTGCCTATAACTATATTAAAAGCAATAACATTATTTTTGGATAGATTTCAGATTTTTTAAATGGTTTCCTTTCTCGCCTGAACTTATGGCTTATTTCTTTCTGTTTTAATTAAGTTTGAGGTCATATTTGCCCTTAGTGTAATTTTAGATTTATATATTTCCACAAAATGTAGAACTGTTTTATGCTTATTTTCTGTAATATTTTGTTAAAAATGAGATCTGAAAATTTAGGAGCAGAGCAGTAGTTGGGCCTCACTGTTTTGGTTCGTGTTTTTTTTTCCATTAATTATTCTAGATTCCAATTTCAACTGTAATAGAAGCAGTGGTTTCTATATTAACATTAATTATTGCAATAATAGTTGATTTTTCCATCAAAATCCATAGATTATCTATAATTAGTAAGTAAAAAAAATTATCTATCATTAGTAATGTAAAATTCTGCTTATCATCAGGGGAAATACTTTCTGAGAAAACATTTCATTGTTATTATTTTCAGCTTACATTTCTATAGGAAAATGTATTTATCACAGCCCTCTGCTTATGTTTTCTGTTTCTTAGGAACCAGCTTCAGACGATTGGCATTGCTGCTGCAAATACATGGGGTCTCTTTCTTCTTGTGTTACTGTTGGGATATGGCTTGGTGGAAATACCTCGATCATACTGGAATGGAGCAAAAAGAGGTTATCTGCTTATGAAGACTTACTTTAAGGCAGCCAAGCTCATGACAGAGAAAGCTGATGCAGAAGAAAATTTAGAAGATGTTATGGAGGTGAGTAAATTTAAACCTCATGAAAAGTTGTGGCTAAATTGTATGCCATTTCCTTTTACTCAATGTTGATTTTTGTTGTTTTTAGCACATGGATGGGGTTTAGACAACAGATGTTGGCAATGGGTCATCCTAGATGGATTTCTAATGGCGATTCAGCCTCGTAGGTTTTATTTGCAACCTCCAACTGGGAAAAATTCAAGATTAATCCTGTTGTTTTGGGGTAACATTTAATAGTGTTACTCTCAAAAGTCTCCTAGATCAGATGATAAATTATAAGGTCACCCTACCATAGAAATGAAAATAATGATCAGGGGACACTCTTCTTGAAAGCTTAACCCAAGGTTGTGTCTAGAAACCTCATTTGAGAACAATTACACTGCAGTTTGAATCAATAAATTGCATTTCCTATTGTAACGTTGAGCTACTTCATGTACTATGAAATGCAGGCGACTTGAGCCAGTTTCACAGCATTGTTGAAATGTAGCTTTCAATAATATACACAGAAATGCACAATAAATTACAAACTTTTATTGTTAAGAGAAATTTGATTATGAATTTGAAGATATTATTGAAGTTAGCTCACATCTTTTACTCCTCTGTGAAAATGCACCACTCAGTTATTACAGTCCAATTTAAAATCTCACATTCAAAGCTTTTCATTTGTATTAGAATAAGCTCCATTAGGCTTTAATGTTGTCTACAAAAACTAGTTTTACGCATGATAGCTCTGCAGGCTTATTCCAAGCCTCTTAACTTTCTCATATTGATTGATTTTGATTCTGTAATTTGCTAATAATAATGAAGTAGTAAAAAGTTGTTCAGATTTAGTGTTTGCCAAACACTCAACTTTGGTTCCCCAAGTTAACAATGATCACAATAGCAATTATAGAGACTGAAAACTCTTCACTAATTTACATATGTTAATATAACAATTCTTAAAACAACTCTATAAGATAAATTTGTATCCACCTTTTATTTTTTTAAGATTTATTTATTTCTATTGGGAAGTCAGATATACAGAGAGCAAGAGAGACAGAAACAGAGAGGATGATGTTCCATCCGTTAATTCACTCCCCAAGCAGCTGCAACGGCCGGAGCTAAACTGATCCAAAGCCAGGAGTCAGGAGCCTCTTCCAAGTCTCCCACACGGGCACAAGGTCCCAAGGCTTTGGGCCATCCTGAACTGCTTTCCCAGGCCACAAGCAGGGAGCTGGATGGGAAGTGGAGCTGCCTGGATCCTGGTATGTTCAAGGCGAGAACTTTTAGCTGTTAGGCTACCGTACTGGACTCAAAAGGAAGAAAAATTTTTAAAAAACACTCATGGGCCCGGGCGCGGTGGCGCAAGTGGTTAAAGGTCCTCGCCTTGCATGCCCGGGATCCCATATGGGCACCGGTTCTAATCCCGGCAGCCCCGCTTCCCTTCCAGCTCCCTGCCTGTGGCCTGGGAAAGCAGTCGAGGATGGCCCAAAGCCTTGGGACCCTGCACCCGCGTGGGAGACCCAGAAGAGGCTCCTGGCTTCGGATCGGCATAGTATCGGCCCGTTGCGCTCACTTGGGAGTGAATCATCGGACGGAAGATCTTCCTCTCTGTCTTTCCTCTCTGTATATCCGCCTTTCCAATGAAAAAATAAAAAAAAAAAAACCACTCATAAATCACTGATTATTATTAGAGCCTTTAGGGAATGGTTTGATTTTGCCTCTGGTATTGGTATGGATTATTCGTAGAGTCTATATGTTCTAAATTTTGACAGATGTAACTAAAATATTTTCCAAGTAAAGTATATCACTTTTTACTGTACATAAAGCCTGTTTTCTCAAAGTTTTAACTCATTACATTCATCAAATATATCAATTTTTAAAATAATTTTACTAGAAAACATCTCATTTTGTAATTTGTAATTTTAAACAAAGATGTATGCATTTGAGGGACAGAGGGGCAGGTTTGAGAAAGACTGAGTTTCCCATCCGTTGTTTCTACTCCCCAAGTGGGTGTAACAGTAAGCATTGGGGCCAGACCAAACCTAGCAACCAGTAAACACCCACATGGGCCTCCCATGTGCTTAGGTTAACGGCCTAAGTACGTGGGTGGTCCTGTTAGCAGGGAGCTGGATTGGAAGGATAGCTGGGACTCAGACCAGCACTCTGATATGTGATGCCAACATTGTGAGTGGCGGGATACGTGGCTGTGCCCAGACACAGCCTCTGTCATTGTTTTCAGTGAATTCAAGTATCTTGAGATGTTTATTAATCAGTGGGATTTCTTCTGTAGCCCCTTTTTCTGTTTGTGTGCAAGAGAGCTCCACACACAAAAGTTAGGGATTATTTGACATATAAATATTTTCTCACAGTTTAGTCAGTTGGTCTCTCTGTCACTAGTTTTGTATTCCTGAAAGCCTTTCTCCACCATACTGCCAGAATGTTCTTTTTGGCTTCCTACTCAGATGTTCCTTGCCTCCCAGGTTGTGAACATGCTGTTCCTTCTGCTTAAACAGTGGCTTCAACTTTTTAAACGAATTCATGAATAGTGTAGAATATTGTGACTTCTTCGCAACTACTGGCTCTAAAGATTCTTTTCCCTAACCCTTTTATGTATCTTATGTTCATTAAATTACTTATTCTTTATCACAAAACTGTAATTTTAGGCAAAGACTGCTAATACCGTGCCCTCTCGGCCTTGAATGCAGCACGGTGCTGCCGTGTAGTGTGCTCTAAATAGGCACATGTACGATGGATCAGTCAGTTGGAACAGTGCTCTAGTACAAAGCCTGCAGGTAGGGAAAAGAGCCTATGCTTTAGGACGTTTGTCATTTTTGCTTCCTCTAATTTCTTCACTCTGTTTTAGATGAGATAATTGATCTTGATGAGCAAAGTGGAGGAATACAATCCTGTTCTTTGAGGATTACCAAGTTTGATCCTTTGTGGACTTATTTATAATATTTATTCATCTTTGTGTACCAAGTAAGCAAATGATAATGAAATAAATCTAGAAAGTAATAATAAAAAAAATGAGGATCCAGATAAGGACTATTTGTTGACCTTACAATTTTACTTAAGGACCTTTGTTCAGTGAAAAGAACTTCATGTAATACTAAGTAATGTGAGTTTAAATTATACTTGTGAGAATGTCTGTAGTACTTAGTGCATTCTTATTTGAAACGTCTGATTTATAGAACTGAAAGCAGTGTTACTGTTCTTATAGGAGGTTCGTAAAGTGAATGAAAGCATCAAGTATAACCATCCATTGAGAAAATGTGTGGACACAATACTTAAGAAGGTAATCAAATATTTTCATTGAAAGTATAGATTCTATTTATTAAAAACATCAGAAAAGTATGAAAAAAAAAACCCTGTAGCTCAGGTCTTTCTGACATATGTTCATGGAAATATGAAGCATAAATCAGTAGTAATTTTAAGTGGTATTTTCCCTTATTATTACAAGCTTAGCGTTAATTATTGGCGGTTTTTTCCATGGAAATATGAAGATAACTGTGATGTCAAGTAATGTCTAATAGTCTCCATGACACAGTAATGGAGGTAACTTTTCAAACATTGTTGTATGTGGTTACTGAAGGCGTGTCTCCTACAAAAAAATTAACAAGGGTTTGATATCTTTCGATCTGCTTCTTCTATGTATTTTGCAATATACGCAGTTCATGTATCATTAAGTGGATGACTTGAAATACTGAAAACATATTTAATAAGATGTCATACAGTTAAGATTTTAATATATTAATATTGAATTAGGAGTATTGATATAATTCTAAAAATTATTATTTGTTAAGTTCTCTGTTTTTCTGTAGGTGCCCACAGAAGCATTACAATATCTCCTTTCCTATATTTTCCATCTGTGGTACTGAGTATTAGCTCACATTTATTTTGGCTATAATGATGGTTACGTTTGCTACTTTTTTAGGACTTGCCAGGAAGGTTAACTAACTTACCAAGGTTCATATAGACAACAAATTACTACTAGTACAGTAGTAACTCTAAACTACATGTTCATTTTTCTTTACATTTTCAAAAATTCAGCATCTTAGGTTTATGATAATTCTTCTATATTATGTAGGAAGTTTTATCTGGCATCTGCTTGGAATAATCCTCTTAAGTACTAGTTGCTTCGCATGTGTAGACTTCTTTGCTTCTACCCATATCTAGATAGTATATCTGAGCATAAAGATTGATAGAAGAAAGAAGAAGAAATTCATTGAGTCTCTTAAAGTATTTCGCAAAGATTCCAGAAGATCAAGATCTATTTGGGAATGCCAATAAAGGAAAATGTTATTGAGAAAATTACAGAT
Source organism: Ochotona curzoniae (assembly GCF_017591425.1). Classification (NCBI taxonomy): domain Eukaryota; kingdom Metazoa; phylum Chordata; class Mammalia; order Lagomorpha; family Ochotonidae; genus Ochotona; species Ochotona curzoniae. Next base: position 16,179,925 of record NW_024465582.1, on the reverse strand, counting down.
GCTGAAGACTGAAAGATTTTTAACAAAATCATTTTTGTGTCTTTTTACATTAATATTTTAAAAATCTTCCTTTTAGTGTCCTACAGAGTATCAGGAAAAAATGGGTAGGAATATGGATGATTATGAAGATTTTGATGAAAAGCGTAATACTTACCCAAGTGAAAAAAGTCTGGTAAAATTGCATAAACAGGTAATTTGGATTATTAGTTGTAGCTATTTTACATACTTATAATTTGTTAGATTTACAATTGTCCGCAGCAAAGAGATTTTGAGTGCATGTGTGTATCATTGCCTTCGATCCTGGATTTAATCCTCTTTAGAGTGTTGTTTTTCTCAGGGGTGGTAATGGTATGGTGTTGGGGAGAGTTACTCATTGAGCATACTGTTAAATCTGTATAGAATCATTTTGATATTAACACCTCAGACCCAAACATTAAATGCTGCTAGCACCTTCCTTTCTTGTGGCAATGAAATTGGACTCCCTCATGGGGAGTTAACCACTGTTACATCAGAGCAGTAATGGCTCTGCCCATGTTTCTCCTCCTAGGTGATTTATTCAGTTCAGAGGCACCGTCGAACTCAAGTACAATGGCAAATTCTTTTGGAACAAGCATTTTATTTAGAAGATGTAGCAAAAAATGAAACTACTGCTACTCGTCAGTTTATTCACACCTTTCAGCCAGCAGAGCCAGAAAATAGACTTATCCAATATTTTTATACTCCTACAGTTGGTATGTAATTTGATACAAAATTTCCAAGTTTTATTATATTTTTTTCTGCATAAAAACATATATATGTTTCAGTAGTGAAGAGTTGAGAATTTTACTTGTGTTTTGATTATAGCACAGTATATGATAAGCTTTCCCCCCAATAACTTCTGCTTGTCCCATTATATGTAATCCATTAATTCCACTATTATTTCATAAGTAATCAGAATTCAATACAAAAATATATGTACTACGTCTACTGGCTTGAGTATGTTAGTACTATTGTTGGGAGCTTCATATGTCAATTTAAGAAGACAAACATTTCTGTCATGTGGAATGAGAAAAGCAAATAATAAACACATTAAAGTATAAGTATGTTCAATAGGCATTTGGCTATAACAATTGGCATTTGTGGAAACTTCTGGGCTGCAAATATAAATTTGGTTGCCATTAATGTTTAGTGAGCCATGGGTCCGGATAAAATCTGTAAAGAAATGATTGGAATAGAGAAGATAAGCCTAAAGAACTCCAGAATTTAGCAATAAGTTTTTTTGTTTTCAGGAGAAATCAGCAGAAAAAACTAGAAAATGTGCCAGCATCCTGTGACACGAGCATCCCATGTGGGTGCCTGTTCAAGTCCTGGCTGCTTCATTTTTAATCTGGCTCTTTGCTAGTGCCTTGGGAAGAGCTGCGAGGAATGGCCCAAATGTTTGGGCTCCTGCCACCCACACTGGTTCCTGGCTTTGGCCTGGTCTAGCCTAACCTGTGCCACCATCTAAGGAGTGAATCAGAGGATAAAAGCGTGCTTATTCAATCTCTCTCTCTCTGTCTCTGTCTCTCAGTATTTCAAATAATTAAGCAAATCTTTAAAAAAAATGTTTTGAGGACAAGAGTATGCGAAGTAACTTTTCCAATATTAAGTTCAGGTCAAGTATGAATGCTAAGATAGGATCATTGTATTTTAGTAAAGTGAAGATGGCTTTAAAATTTAAAAACCTGATTGGAACTTTGAAAGGGGCATGGAGAATAATTGCAGTCAGAATAGTAGACCCTTAGTGTTCTTGTAAAAGAACAGAGAAAAGTGACAATAGTTGACTGAAGATTGACTGGAGATAAAGGATGGAGCGTCAGAGAAGTTCTGGCTTACAGTTTGGCAATAATATTAGAGAGGAAACTTGGGGACAGTAAAGCATTTCTAGGATGGTATTTATGAGTGTTAGAGGTAAGCTGGGCAACAGTGAATGGAGAATATCAGAAGAGGAGGAAAGGCTTAGTTACACTTCAGGTGTAGATGACTTGTAGTGATGCAAACTAGGGGAAGTTCTCTGAATCACCTTAAAAAATTTTTTTTTTTCTTAGTGGATATAAAAGAGATGATTTTTTGATATTTGAGGAGGAAAGAAAAGGTACAAAATAGTTACCTAAAAGTGGACCTGCAGAAAAATGAAAGGATTATGGTAGGTTAACCAGGCAGATCCGATAACCCACCTGAAGCTAGTAATGAAGAATTTAAAGTGAGGCTGGTCAACAAAGTTGTATGTTTTTCTTTGGCAATGTCTGATGTGCCTGCTCACAGTGGCCAGGAAGTCAGGCCTAACAAGGATGTGGCTTAACAAAGCAAGCGCAGTGAACTAACATGGCACCAGGGAGCCGGGAGAACAGAGAGTAGCTATCCCCAAAGACTGTACAGTCTGAGATAGGTAATAAGAAAGGAAATAAGGATACAAGGGTATTAAGTAATTTTTTTAAAGTGATAGACTAAATGGCTAACTGGTGCAAGTGTAGTCTTACAGTTGGTTGCTAGACAAAGGTTTTGTTCAGAGACAAGGATGGTGGAATGAGATTATATGAAAGGATTGGACTTGCTGACAGTGGAACGTAGGGATAGCAATGGAGATGAGTAGCTTAGGTTCACTGGGGATAGATGACAAAATCATTATGTAAAGAAAGTGAGAGACCTGCCTGATGGAAAGGAGGGTCATACATGCAGAAACTGAAACCAGCAGGAGAAACAGGGAGGAAGATCTGTCCATTAATCCACTCCCCAAGCGGCCACAGTGGCTGGAGCTGAGCCAATCCAAAGCCAGGATCCAGGAACTTCTTCCAGGTCTCCCACGTGGGTGCAGGGTCCCAAGGCTTTGGGGTGTCCACTGCTGTTTTCCCAGGCCACAAGCAGGGAGGTGGATCGGAAGCAGGGATGCCAGGATTAGAACCAGTGCCCATATGGGATCCTGGCATGTGCAAGGCAGGGACTTTAGCTGCTAGGCTATTGGTGCTGGGCCCTTTATTTCTTTGTGTTTACCTAAATCCACAGTTAAAACCAGAATCCTCTGAAATATTCCCATACAATCTTAACTCATGGTCTTTAAATGTTAACATTTCACCATACTCATTCGGTTTATCCTTCTCAATGTATAGTCTTGAATTTTACCTTAATTGTATCCAGATTTGGTAACTCTGCCCATCAGTGCTTTCAATGTACACTTTCTAACAATAAAGACACTTTCTATCACAAATCAGGAAACAAATATGGGCACTATACTATTATTTACAGTCATGATTCAGCTTTTGCTAATTTTTATCAAAAAATATTCTTTGTTAAAAGAAAGGAAAAAGAACAATCCTGGCTCATATGGTACATTCTGTTGTCAGGTCTTCTGCATCTCCTTTAACCTAAACTTTTTCTTAGTCTTTATTTGTGGATCGTAACATGGAGGCTTTTGAAAAGCATGCTTCATTTTTCTGTTGAGTGGCCCTGATTTGAATTTGATGTTGCTACATGATTATACAGTTTCTACATGTCTGGCAGGAAGGCTGGAGCACTAATGCCTCGTTCGCAGTAAACCACAACAGGAAGTACGTAGCATAATTTTATCCCATGATTGATGATCATTTTGCTAGGGCAGTGTCAGTTTTGCCTCCATAAAGTTGATGTTTCTCTTTGGAATTAAGTATTTTGGGGAGTTGTTTTTTTTTTTTTTGAAACAATTAAATACTCTGTTGTTTTTTTTATAGTTTTCCTAATTGAAGCATTTCTTTTATCTTCCAGAATGGTATTGGGAATGTCTGTTACGCCCATGGTTTTACAGAATCCTAGCTGTGGTTTTATCCATCTTTTCTGTGATTGTCGTGTGGTCGGAGTGCACATTCTTTAGCACTACTCCTGTCTTATCCCTCTTTGCAGTCTTCATACAGCTTGCAGAAAAAACCTACAATTATATTTATATCGAGGTCAGTTTGCTTTACATCTGTCAAAAATATGATTTTTAACTGTCGTATCTTTTGCATATAGTCCTAGCTTGAAATGAAAGTTTTGATGGTTCTCACAGTAATATTGTGCATACTTCTGAAAAGAAGCTTCATAAATGTGTACAGACCATAAAAACTCAAGACGGTATGTGAGGAGGAAAGAGCATGTGTGGATGGGCTGAGTTTATGGAAGTGTTTTGGTCCTCCCCATGCCAGCGGAGCTGCAGGTTACCTTCATTTGAAGAGTTACCAAGCAAATGGGAGAACAGACTTTAAGAGGTAGATTTGGAGCTGAAGCCCTTAGGAGGTTGAACTTGCTGAGATGCAGATGACTTTCATAATTTCACTTTCTTAATGTGATTTTAAAAGTTTCTATTACTATATTTACACTGTTGATCAGTAAATATCAGCTGGAAATGGAGAATGCTTGTGATAGTATATAAAGTGATGGTTTAAAATCTGTTAGTCTCACACTGTTGTTTTTGGTTTTTCCAGATTGCCTGCTTTCTTTCCATCTTCTTTCTAAGTATCTGTGTTTATTCGACTGTGTTCAGGATTCGTGTATTTAACTATTATTACCTGGCTTCCCATCACCAGACTGATGCCTACAGCCTTCTTTTCAGTGGCATGTAAGTAGGGTTGAGTTTGTTTTTTTTTTTTTAAAAAAAGAAAAATATTTTGGAATTCTGTTTTTCTATGAGTTCATTGACTAGATTTAAATAATAGATAGCTGCTTACTGGCAGCTAAACTCTGCTTGAGATTTAGGGTTGAAATAGGTATGCGAGGTTAGGGAGAAGAAAAGTGCAGTATGCCTGAATTTATGAATTAGAACTTCAGCAGATAGATTAGTACTTAGTACCAACAATCAGAGGTTACGGAGTCAATCTGAGCTACAGTGAGTGTTCAGAGATTCTGTGGCCTGACAAAAAGGAGAGAACCTACAGGAATAATCTTTCCTGAGAAGGTTTGATTTTAAGAGAATGGCTGATCTGGACATAATAGTTTTGGTATTCATTTTGTAGCTAATTTTTTTTTAGTCACAGATATATAAGCTGAGCCAGTTGAAACGTGTGCTGTTCCTAATTTGTCTTTTTCACACAGGATGTAAGCAGGGTTAATTTTGTCCTCTCAAACTGATGTGGAATATCTACCACTGTGGACTTACAAGTTGTCTGTCTCTTCTTAAAGCAAACTGTCATTTTTAAAATGTTGGTATCTTTGGGACATTGTCCCCATAAACTTTTAAGTGACACTGATATTTGTTCTTGCTTCTGTTTTAGCAAAAATCATGTTTCTCTGATAAGGGCTCTTTTCCAACTAATATCTATTTTGGTTATTCAGACTAGATTATGTTTAGACACATTTATGACAAATTAGCATAAGTTTACTTCAGTGCAAACATTTTTGAAATCGATGTGTAATTTTTTCATAATGCACATTTTCCATTATTTTTTATGGATTTCTCATATACTACACAAGTTAATGAACATTTTAGGCACAAAATATTCTTAATATAATATAAAAAGCATTTTTCTTATGTTCTGCTTTTATAAATATTTACTGCAGGTTATTTTGTCGTTTGACTCCTCCATTGTGTCTTAATTTCTTGGGTTTGACTCACATGGACTCATCCATCTCTCACCAGAATACTCAGCCAACTGCTTATACATCTGTAAGTGTCATGAATATTAAAATTCCTTTATTTCAGAGACAGATGGCGTCAGAGAGCTGCGTTCTGATTCATTCTGGTAACAGACATTCAGTTTGGCAAAGATTGAGGCTGAAAATGGGGACCCAATGTAGGGATCCTACACTGGGAGCAGGGACCTACTTCCTTAAGCCATCATGGCTGCTTTGCAGAGTGCACGGTAGCATGGAGCTGGATTGGGAGCAGAGGCTCGACCTGAGCTGCTCTGATATGAGTTGCAGGTGTCCCATCTGTTACTAAATGTCTGCCTCTGGATTATTTGCCTATATGTAATGTTGTTGCTTTAGAATTTATTTTAATGCTGGCAGAAAAATTCTGTAGTGTATTAGATTCTTTTTTTTGTTTGTTTTATTTGACTTGGTTTTTTCAGACAACTAAAACTTTCTTTTAAAGGTCATATATGTAATTGTTAATGGCTGGATAAAGTGATTTTGTTTGTTTTATTGTTTTTAATGTTTTTCCATTTTAAAGGATTTATTTAACACTTTTTATACCATACAACATGTTTTAAACACTGACATATAACTCCTTGATGGCTGCCAGTAGACAAAAAGTATTTCTCCTATTTTAAAAAGTTTTGTAGGTGATATAGATTGGTTGAATAGTATAAAAGGACCTGATTGATACTATTAACTTTCTTATTTATAGTTATAATATCTATAAAAAGTTTTAGTTATATTTGTGAGATACAAGTTTTTCTTACAACTTCAATGAAGAGCCAATTCTTCAATCAGTCCATTTGGTTCATTTGCTTCTGCTTTTTTGACTAGTCTAAGTTTATTGATGGCTATAGATAAATTTTCTAATGATGGAAAAAAATGAAAGTACAGAACTATGCTGATTTAATTTACTTTTTTCTTGCTCTTCAGATTATGGGGTCCATGAAAGTTTTATCCTTTATTGCAGATGGATTCTATATATACTATCCAATGCTGGTGGTAATTCTCTGCATTGCTACTTATTTTAGGTAAGAATGTTAACTTTAGTTTTTCTCAGTACTTTTGGTTGGGTATGGATATCACTTCTACTTGAAACTTGGTGTTTACCTGTTAGATTTTAGTAGTTCTTTGTTTTACTGCAACTTTTGGAGAGACAGGGATAGTTTTAAGCAATATGCAAACAACTCAATATCAGCAATATACTAAATGGGGAAACGTTGGAAGCTTTCCCACTAAGATCTGAAAGTAGACAAAGATGTCCGCTTTCACAATTGCTATTCAATGTATCATTGGAAGTCCTGGCTGGAGTTAGTTAAGAAAAAGAAATGAAGGGAATTCAAACTGGAATTGAGGAATTAGAATTTTCCCTATTTACAGATGACATGGTTCTATCCATAGGAGCATCAGAAGACTCAATCAATACTCTACTGGAAATCCTAAGAGTTTGGCAGGTGGTAGGGTACAAAATCAATGAAAACATGATACAGCGTAATAATCCCCAAGTACAACATTACTTAAAGGCTCGTTGACTGGAGCAAGCATCTGGTGTAACAGTATGGTACCCTGGGCTCAGGTCCTGCCTCCTCTTCCTGTTTCATGCTGTACACCCTTGGAGGCAGCAGGTGCTGGCTTGGGCAGCTGGGCCCTGCCCCCTGCTGGGTTGAGTTCCTGGCTCCTGGCTCCAGCTAACCCACAACAGTTGTGGGCATATATAATTTCTGTGTTATCTGGTAGCTAATATAGAATGCCAAAAATGATATAGGAATGAAACAGTCACTTTAGGATATGATTGTCACTTTTAGCCCCATTTACATTCCTGCAGAAGTATGATCTTCCCACTTTTTACATGCTGAATATTATGATTAGTGGAAAATTATGCTGTGAATACAAAGTGGGTTAAAATTATTTCTGCAAAAACTGATGAGGAGAGGGAAGGAAGCGAGAAATGTTAGGAAAGCACAGGAGTGAGGGAGAATTATACCTATGGAATGCATAAAAGTTGTCTTTATATTAATAAACACTTCTTTTAGAAGAAGTAGCAGATAAGAAACTTTTCTCTACATTTCAAATAAATTAGAATTAATTCATAGAACATGAAAATGAATTTGCATAATTAATCCTTTCTAAGCCAGAATATTCTATTCTTGGAAGTTATGAATGTATATTTCAGTGTTGAAACTGCTATGTGAATATAAGAGCAAGTTGCTCTTATCATAGACAACATGGAGCATCCTGGTACAGTTGTGTTCTGAAGGTGTTCTCATGGCCTGAGTTAATGTAAGAAGTCTGAGAATAGTTTATATCCTATTCAAGGAAGTCTTGGGGATAAAGTTTTTAGAAAAGGGACAGAAAGTACTTCTTAAAAAACAGGAGTGGAGGGCCCAGCACAATAGCCTAATGGCCGCTTGGGGAGTGAATCAAGGTACAGAATAGCTCAGAGTGAACCTCTGTCTCTCCTCCTCTCTGTATATCTGCCTTTCCAATAAAAGAATAATTCTTAAAAAAAAAAACACACACAGGAATGGAGCATTTGGCATAGTGCCTAAAACATTACTTGATGTGCCCACACTCCTTATTGAAATGCCTGGTTGGGGCTCTGGCTCCCTTTCCATTCCAGATTCTTGCTGACGCAAGGCTGGGAGGAAGCTATTGATGGATAAGTAGTTGCATTCTTACCTCCCAAGTGGGAGATTAGATGGGTTCCTAGCTTCTGGTTTTGACCTGCACAGCTTTGGTTATTACATCACTAGAGAACCAACCAGTGAATGGAAGTTTTCTAACTGTCTGATTTTCAAGTAAATAAAATCATCTTTAAAAATGTTTAAATTAGTTTAAAGTGACTCTATTACTTGCCAACTTGAGTGGTACTGAAGTATAGGCTTCTTTGGGGGAGAATAATAGGCCCAAGGAACACAATGTGAAATGATGCTCTTTTTTTCTTTTAATCTATTTTTATTAGTTTGGGGACCCGTTGTTTGAATCTGCTTGGTTTCCAGCAGTTCATGGGAGATAATGATATGACATCAGACTTAATTGATGAAGGAAAAGAACTAATTAAACGAGGTAAGATTTGCCTTTTAAGATAAAAGAGGAAAGATACTTTTAAGGTATAAATGCAAAATATATAATTAACAAATCATTTAACCTATTTGAAGAGAATACCAATATAGTTTTTAAGCTAAAAATCTTCCAACAGCCGTTTTATCAAAAAGAGCTTCTGGCTCTTGGCTTCAGATTGACTTAGCTCAGGCTGTTGTGACCACTTGGAGAGTAAACCAGTGGACAGAAGATCTTTCTCTGTGTATCTCCTTCTCTTTACAATTAATAAAACCTTGTACAGTGTCAGAGTTTTTACTACTTGGTTAGAAATATATTTGCCAAGTTCTACATAATTATAAGCCAAATTAATTTAAGGAAGTGTAAGTGATACTGCATGGAAAATCATTCAAGCTAAGTCTTTTAAACAGTCTATTAGAGTATCCAGCAGTGTACTAGACATAATCCCAAACAATATATTGAATTTACTGGCATTTAATGATGCTAGGATAGGGATAAAATATGATGGGACATTGGTTGTTAGACATTCTCCACAAAAGCTGATACAGCCTTCATGCACTCTCCTTGGAAAATAATATCGAGTTGATGCCTCTTTGTTTTGCATTAATTAGTTCTCATCTGGTACATCACATCAAATCCTGGGTGAATTTTTTTTTTAGAACAAGATTGATAACTAGAATAAAATTAGACAGGGACAGCCAGAATGATACATTTATAGACTACATGCTATGGACAAAGGGGGGAAAAGCACCAAATATGTAACCTCAAGAAACTAATGAAAGACTCTGATAACAGGAAAAAAATATGAATTTAAAATAGGACTAAAAGAAAATAGAAGTTACAGAGAAACAAATATCAGTTTACCATAAAGAATGAATGTCTTTTAAAAGAGCTGTTCAGCTGGAGATAGTGGGGCCATCTCCAAGAAGGAGAGTATCTTTATCCCATGTACATGAGGTGTTCTCTCAGCTCTTTTCCAACATTAGAATATTGCATTTGATTTTGTGATCATTTTTTCAATGTCTAATTAAACCATGTTATACCAAATTTGAGGTCATTTTTCTGTCTCTAGAGAAGAGAAAGCGGCAAAGGCAAGAAGAAGGTGAAACTCGAAGAAGAGTAAGTGCAGTGTTTATTAAATTGCCATAAGCTGAAAATAAACGTGAAATATCATGAGAGTCTTACGTATTTTGAATGATTGGCTCAGGACAAAACAACAGTGATAAAATGTATTATTTAAAATTTTTACTAATATGGACAGATTCATATATATTTTATAGATATGATTTTAAGAAGATAACCATACCCCCCCAAATCCTCCATACTTCAATCTGCTTTCTTCCTTATTTGCTTTTAATTTTTAGAATAATTTCAATTTATTTTATAGTCACAGGTTTAGTGCACCACTAATCGTAATGTTCAGCAAGTGAAAGTACAGAGACCAATGTTCTGCTGGCCATAAGTAATAACCAAATCATAAGATATTGTTCTGAACTTTCATTCTTACGTTTTTTTATATCTTAACTACCACATGTCAGAGAATGTATATGATATTTTCTTTTGGGGACTGGCTTTTTTCATTAAGCAGAATGGTTCCTTTATACATTGTTGGTGAAATTGCAAACTAAGTCCAAACATTATGTAAGACAGCAGGGAAATTTCACGGCTTACCAAAATTGCGATAAGTTGCTCAGACAGAAAATTCAATGTTGCCTAGTCAAGTGAGACTGTTTTGCCTGAAAGGTTGAATTAAATCACCTTTCCGAGCTTTCTAGTCTAAGATTGGATGGGTAGGAGAAGCTGTTTTATTGCATTTGAGATAGCTTTAATTCCATATGAGTCATAGTCTAATTGTGCTTTTAAATAACTTAAATTTTGTTACTGGAAATGACTTTTCAAATCCTATATATGTTTAGTTGATTTGAGTGAAGGAAAATTTGATAATATCTTTTTCATTATTGCAGGTTTTCATACTTTTACATAACTGTGGCAAGCTTATAGTTGTAATATTGTTATTTGGACAAAATAATTTTTTATAATGATAGCTAGCAAAACTGTGAATTTCTTCATTAAAAGTTAAAACTTACAGAGATTAATTTTAATGATAAAAACCATGACAGAATTTTAAATACACTATAACTACACTAAGTGCTAATAAATTTCACATGAAAAGAATCCTGTGTCTACAACCTCTTGGCACTTACAAATGTCCAGTCCTTTTATTTTATATTTATATCTCCTCTCTAGGAGTGGAAAGAACGTTATGGACACAACAGAGAAGATTCCACAAGAAACAGAAATACTTACATGGATCTGAAAGAGTCCAATTTCTCAGATGTTAGTACTAACCGATGTAAGTTGTTTATTTTTTTAGTTTGCTTTTTTCTTAAGCTTGCTTGCAAAGCAAGATTGACAGTTAGAATTGTATGTATCTACAATGACTTTACTTTCTTACGTTCCTCAGTATATGCTAGGGAAAACACAGGTAGGAGGGGAAGGAGACCAGTGACTAGTTACACTAAAATGAGACAGAAGCCATTTGCCTTTGAGGAGGTACCAAGAAACCTGTGTTAAACCTTGCACTGAGCAAGAAGCAGGCAATGGATATTTGTCTTTTAGCAATAATATCGTTGAGAGCGCTCTACCACTGAGGTTCCAGTAAGGGGTGTTTTAATTCGAAGGGAGAATGCATGCAGGACATCGTTACCTGAGAGAACCTTTGAAGAAGTGCTTGCTTTTCTTTGTTACTACAGCTCAAGCCTTAGACACTGATAAGAGGCCACAGTGTCAAGAAACAGGTACGGTCTGCTCCAAAGTGTTGATTTTGTCCTGGAGATGTGACTTCAGTCTATGAAGAAGCATGAAGATTTTTGGTTTAAAAGGAAGGATTTCATGGCCACATAAAGCACAATTTTACAAGACTTAGAAACCATTTCGGAGTCATTTTGGCAGTCCAGTCAAGAAATGACGAGAGCCAAAAATGGGCACTGACTGTGCTAAAAAGAAAATGTGTTTAAATGACATTTAGTGTACAATAAATAGGGGAAGGCTAAAGCTTTAGTTGAAGTTGAAAACTAGAGGGAAAGATCAGTGAAGGAATTTGGGCTCTTGGTTACCAGAGGGGAAGTTTAGAGCCTGGAAATATCAGGGTGAATGGGAAGATGGTAAGAAGTAAGAAAAACTTTGGAATGTTGAGTTAGAGAAAACCTAGAATTTCATAGGCAACACTACTTGAAATGATGAAAAGATAAAGTGGCTTACATTTAGGGCTTAGTTCAAGAGGACAAATTAAGAATATTAATGACTTGCCTTAAGTTAAAGATCTCTATCATTAAGTTGTTTTAAGGATAATTGAATTTTTTGATAATTGGATTATTTAAAACAACACTGAAAGAACTTAGTTTGTTAATGAGAAAATTAAAATAGGACAATTAATTGCAGAGCTGTATCCAACCAGTATGGTAACCATTTAGCTACCTGTAGCTGTTGAGCATATAAAATGTAGCTGGTACCCTAGGTTGAAATGATGTTTTGGTTATGTTAATTTAAATATATTAAAATTAATTTTAATCTATTTCTTTTTTCTGTTTAATGTAGCTACTAGAAAATTTTGATTTTAAATTTGTAGCATGCATTTTTTTGTTTTAAAGATTTATTTATTATTTTTATTTGAAAGGCAGATTATTTTACAGAATGAAGGAGAGATTAAGAGAGACAGAGGGAGAGAGAGATCTTTATCCACTTGTTCACTTCCCAAATGACTGCAACAGGCAGAGCTGAACTAATCCTAAGCTGGGAGCCAGGAGCTTCCTCTGGGTCTCCCGCAGGTGCAGGGTCCCAACCTCTGGTGCTTTCCCAGGCCACAAACTTAAAGCTGGCCTGGAAGTGGAGCAGCTGGGCCCAGAACCAATGCCTGTAGGGAATGCTGGCACCACAGGGCAGAGGATCAGCTTGCTGTACCTTCATGCTGACCCCATGCATTTTGAATCTGTTAGTCATTGCTTGCCTTATTCCTCATGGACAAAGACTAAGATGTTTCTGTAAGAGCTTGAGTTGATTATACTGATACCGTCAAGTCCCAGCTCCCAAGATAATATTCTCTTTGATAATATTCTCTCTGATAATGAATAATTTAGTAACATAATTTTATATTCTAATATAAATATCATGTATATCTGTCTTTGAGATTAGGCTAGCTACAAGACTAGGGAAATTCCTTCACATTTTCTGTTATGCTGTTCATAATTTTAATCATTTAGTGAGCCCTGTAGTTGTCTTGTTTTATTTCTCTCCATGCTATTCAGATCCTTTAGAATATTGATTTTTCTGTGAATCTATCAACTGATCAACTGTAACCTGTATGTTAAGAGGAAGGAGGAAGTAAATATTTTTTCCCTCCTTTTGCAGCAGTATCCAAATATACCAGGGCCAATAATAAAACTGAAAGGGACCGCATAGAGCTTCTCCAAGATGCAGAACCTTTGGATTTTAATGCAGAAACGTTCACTGATGATGCGCTTGAGTCTGAGTCAGGGAGGTAAGTCGCTGTTGTGTCATTTTGGCTCTGTTAGATTCCTCCAGAATCTAATAGCACAATGAGTCCTCAAGGTTAAAAATCACTAATACTCAAACATAAGGAAAATGATCATCATTACCACTAACTTAAAAGCATATCAAGTAATTTTTCTACCTTCTTGTCTCTTCTAATTTGAGAAATTACATCATTCAGTAGTCGTAACTGAAATTGGTGTCGTCATACAGCACAAAGTGGTATAAATTTAAAAGGAATTAAATTATAATAACAAGGATTCATAGTAATGTTTATATGCCTGCTTCTAACAGTCTTGTTTATGAAATGTATTATAAATTAAGTTGAATAGGATCACAGAACTTGTAAATGACAGGTCAAGCATTCAACTCTGTCTGCATGATGGAAATAATTCTGCTATGAGGAAATAATTAAAAGCAAAATAGCATTTGCATGAAGATGTTTACCTGTTGTTGCCTATAAGGAGCAAAAAAAACACATTCTGCTTATATTGAACAATTGAGAATTATTATCAAATTAATCTGGATATGTCTTATATCCTCTTTTTTTATAACTGTCATTTAAAAAAATTTGATACAAAGAGAACATATTTTATAGGACCAATTCTGATAACAATGCTTCCTTCTGTTTCAGTTTCCCTCCCTCTTTCCTTTCTTTTATTTTTCAGGTTTAGTAAAACCATGATTTTAATCCACTCCATAATCACAGGTTTAATGCACCACTAACCATAATATCCAATGAGTAAAACATAGAAAGACTCCATTTCTACAGGAGTATAAGCAAGGGAAAAAATAGTAATCAAATCACAAGATTCTGTTTCATTCCAATATATCTTTTGTATTCTATATTAGTTACAACAAATTAGACAAAATATATAATATCTGACTTTCTGGAGCTGAGACATTTCACTAAGCATATTGGTTCTAGTTGCATCCACATTGTTGCAAAAGACAGGATTTTATTCTTTTTCATGGGTGGCTAGTATTCCACAGTGCGTATGTGTCACATTTTCTTTACCTAATCATTAGTTGATGATCTGGTTAGATTCCGAATTGAAATGTAATAAACATGGGAATGTGAACAACTTTTTCATGTACTAATTTCATTTCACGTGGGTAAATTTCCGGGAGTGAGATGGCTGGGTTATGTTGCAGATCCATTTTCAGATTTCTGGGTAATTTCCTTACTGTCTTCCATCCATAATGGTTGTAGTAGTTTACATTGCCACCATCAGTGTATCAGTGTTCCTTTCCCCCGATATCCTGACCAGCATTTATTGTTTTTTGATGTTTGAATGATAACCATTCTAACTGGGGTGAGGTGAAACCTCACTGTGGTTTTTATTTGCATTTCCCTGTTGCCTTGGTGATTCTGAGCATTTTTTCATGTATTCCATCCTTTGAAAAATGCCTGGTCATGTCCCTTGCCCATTTCTGTACTGGATTGTTGGTTTTTTGTTGTGGTGGATCCTGGATATTAATTGTTTTTCAGTTGTGTAATTTGCACATATTTTTTCCCATTCTGTTGCTCGCCTCTTCACTTTGTCCAGTGTTTCCTCTGAAGTGTGGAAACTTCTTTGCTTGATGTAATCCCGTTTGTCTATTTTTATCTTTATTATCTGTTCATCTTTGCTAGGAAATCTTTCCTTTGCTAGTGTCTTGCTGTTTCCCTTGTTTTTCTCTATTAATTTGATGATATCAGGTTACACATTTAGATCCTTGATCCTTTTTGAATTGATTTGTGTATAAGGTAAGAGATTGTTTTTTCCAAGAATTGATTTTAGCTCGTTTATCAAAGATTAGTTGGTTGTAGATGGTTGGATTGATTTCTGGGGCTTCTATTCTTTTTCATTGGCCTGTATGTGTATCTTTGTTACAGAACCAGACTGTTTTTATTATAAATGCTCTGTGGTATCCTGAGATCAGGTATTATAATTGCCTTCAACTTTGCTTTCATTGTCTAAGAATGCTTTAGCTATTCAAGGTCTCTTGTGTTTCCATTTGAATTTTAGCATCATTTTTTCTAGATCTGAGAAGAATGTCCTGGGTATTTTGAGTGGGATTATATTGAATCTGTAAATTGTTTTGGGTAACATGGACATTGTGGTATTATTCTTCCAAACCATGAACCTGGAAGATTTTCCCCTTTTTTGTGTGTATTCTTCTGTTTATTTCTTTAATGTTTTGGAATTTTCTTTGTAGAGATTTTGACTTCCTTGGCTTAATTTATTCCAAAGTATTTAAAAATTTTTAAGCTATAGTCAGTGGTACTGATGCTACTCATTTTTTCTCAGCCATGGCATTGTTTGTAGATACAAAGGCTATTGATTTTTTGTGTGTGTCAGTTTTATAACCTGCAACTTTACCAAACTCTTTTGTGAATTCCAATAGTCTCTTAGAAGAGTGTTTGATTCCTCTCTATATGAAATCATGTTATCTACAAACAGGAGTAACTTGACTTCCTCCTTTCCAATTTGTATGCTTTTGATTTCTTTTTCTTGTCTAATGGATCTGGCTAAAATTTTCTAAAATGTGTATTAAATAACAAGGACGAAAGTGGGCATCCTTGTCTTATGTCAGATCTTAGTGGAAATGCTTCCAGCTTTTCCTCGTTTAGGATGATGATGGCTGTGAGTTTGCTTTAACTGCCTTGCATGTGTTTCAGAATGTTTCTTCTCTACCCAGTTTGCTTAACATTTTCATCATGAAAGGATGTTGAATTTTATCAAACGCTCTCTCTGCACCTATTCAGATAATTGTTTTTTTATTCCTCTCTTTGTTAGTTTATTGATTTGCATATGTTTAATTATCCCTATATACTTGGAATAAATTTCACTTAGTCCATGTGAAAGTTCTTTCTGATGTGTTGTTCGATGTAATTAGCATTTTCTTGAGGGGTTTCACATCTGTGTTCATCAGGGATATTGATCTGAAGTTCTCTTTCTTACAGTGTTTTTCTGGTTTTAGAATTAAGGTGATATTGACCTCATAGGAGGAGTTCGGGAGGATTCCCTCCCTTGTAGTTGTTTTAATATTTTGAGGCACTTTTTTTTTTTTTTTTGCTTTGTCTAGTTTTTCTTCTCTTTTGTCTTACTGAGCTATTTCCAAGGGTTTGTCTCCTAGCTCCAAAATTCTTTATTCTGCCACACCAAGGCAGGGATTTCCACTGGCTTTTTTTATTTGACATACAGAATTTCTTCTTTCTTTTTTTTTTCTTTCTTTTCTTTTTTTTTTTTTTCTTTCTTTGATGATGTTTACATAGTTGATCAGGGTGGGAAGGATCAAGGGTTAGGGGAAAGTGGGTGAGACCATTGTTTCCAAATTTTCTTTTGCATCCTTTTGCATCCCAGCATGGGGAATGGCCATCTGATATCATTTCAGGGTCCCCAACAGGGAACATGCTCCAAGAGTTCTGTTCAAGTGGATTTGATTATTCTGAGATGCTGTCAGTCTCGCTGCTCCAAGGAAGAGGAAATGCTTCTAAGGCTCATTGGCTGACATAGTCCACATTAGAATCTCCATTTGCTCAGATATTTGCTGTCAATGCTTGGCTGGGGTAGTTGTCCAATTTATTCTGCCTTCCCTCTGCACTGGTACAAGATGTCCTCTGCAGACACCAATGGACTGCCATATCTTCCATGTGCATCTGGGTGTGCCATCCACTGTTCTATCTTATCCCCTGAGGAGGCCCAGTTCTCACATGTGCACTCTATAGTCAGTCCACAGATCCTGCAATTCCCCACATGGTTGGAATTCTGAATCCAGTGGTTCAGCTGGGGAAATTCCCAAAGAAACTCCATCTGAGGTGGTCCCAGTTCTGACTCTTGTGTGTGCATACCAGTATGGAGTCTGGCTCAGTCTGTCACCCACATCAACCTACACACACTGGTAGTGGCAGTTGCTGGTTCAGTTCTGTCTCTGTCTTCATCTCTTATGTAAAACAATGGATGCTGTGGCCCAGCCCAACCCTGCCCACTATGAACTCGGCCCTCTCGTACTCCAGCAGGAATTGTAGTCTAGTGGGAGTGATCCCAAATAACACCTACCAAGCCCACCCTCAGCCCTGGTTCCTGTGCTTACTAGTATGTGCAGCAGGCTGGTCCAGTGTATTCCACATCCCATTCAGCTCTGATACACATCAATGGCCATTGAGGCCTAGTTCAACCCAACCAATCCCAATATCCAGCCCACACTCATGCTGGTGGGTGCTACTGCCTGTCTAACCAGGCCCGCCCCCAGCTCTGGTTCTTGTACTCACCAGTAGAAATTGCAGCCCATCAGAGAGGTGCCCATAGTTTATTTACTGGACCCACTCCCATTCCCAGATCTTGCGTTCTCCAGGTGGTTCTGCAATCCAGCTTGACAGGATTTGCCTCCAGTCCCTGTACATGCCCCTCATGCTGTGGCTTGCTCAACCAGCTCATGCATTCACCAGTAGATAGAGTCAGTTAGCCCAGCTTGGCTCTCCCCCTAGCCCAGTTCAAATGCAGGCCAATAGGTGCTGTAGCACACCCGGCCTGGTCTGCCTCTAGTCTCAGCTCTCACACTCACCAGTGGGAGCAGTGACCCAGCAGGCGCGCCTGCACTGCCTCCCTACTAGGCTCACACCCCTCCCTTTGCATCTCACGTGTACTGGTGGGTTCTGCAGCTGTTTGCACCCTCTACCACAGTCACAGAACACAGGACTCCCACAGTCACAGGAAGCAGGCGACCTACCCTAATCTTCTCAAGCCTCCCCCATTCAACAAATGAGCCAGAACATACTCCAAACCATCTGCCTCACCATTAGAGATTGGTCAGTGCTCCACCTTGACAAGTAGAGTCCAAATATCTTAATAGAGAGCTAGGAGAGTGCTTCGGGGGCTTGAGTGGCCACCCTGTCCCCTGCCAACTCCACAGACCAGTCTCAAACTCACTGGGAAATGTTGAATTAACTGCTCCAGTTGGGCAGTGTTGCAATGGCTTGTGCTCCTATTGAGATGGTGTTTTCTCCCTGTGGTTGTGGGTGCTTAGCTCCAGGAAAACCATGTTCCCTCCAGTCCCCAAGTGCAGGAGTCACTGACAGTATCCTGCTCACTGCTGCAAGACTGGGTTTTCTGCCCTCCTCTAGGCATTTGTCTGCTTTTTGTAGACTTCCACTGCAGATTTAGCTCCAGCTGCACCCTGGGAACTGCAGTGTGACCAGTTTTCCTCTGTTATTCTGTGGTCAGAATCAGCACATGTTTTCCCTGTCAAACCATCTTAGGTCCTCTCCTTCATTCTGTTGCACTTGTGCTCCAGAGAGAAAAAGAGTTGCTGATTGATTTGTAATTATTAATTATCGTTTTGGGTAATATCCTTGGAGGGCAGGTTTCTGCTCTCAGCTACTAGAAGACTTCACATTGTTTATGAAGTATTTAGCCAGTTCTTTTTAATGTTACTGATTTTTTTCTTCCTCTTATTGTTTTTTGCTGTCTCAGACTGATTCTTTATGTTCACCTTTTAGGTATCAGCCTGGTGGACGATATCTTTCAATGTCTCACAAGGGAATGTTTGATGATGTTTAAATTCTGAAAAAAAGGTGTAGAACAACTAACCAAGATCAACACATCAATTCAGTCTCCACGAACATCTGTGTGCTATGCAGTTTGCTTTGTATTCTCAGTGTAAACTTCCAGGATTATATATATATATATACGTATATATATAAGGCACTCAGAATTAATCACATCCTGATAATGATAGTTATTCTCTGACTACAGTATCATCTTTTCTAATAGGAATTTATTGCATACTATTTCCTAGGTGTCTGCCTTAGAAGTACAGTTGACAGTGAAGTATTTTATTCAAGGTAAACATCTGTATATGTTGAGAACAAGTTTGTTTCAGATCAGTTTTTTTTTCTTTTTCAGGAGAGTTATTTCAGAGGTTCAAGGAAGCCATAGTTATATTTTAAATAATAATATATAGTTTTAATGTGAGTTAACGTTTTTGCTGTTTCTAAGGGAAATGTTCAATCTGTGTTTCCCAAAGAAATGTAAGTGAATGGGGACCTCAAAAATAACCATATTCACAATGCCCATGTCTTAAGCCAAGGTTTACTTACCAGACATAACTGAATGTAAAAATATGTTTTTCAAATCTGATTGCAAATTCCCATGGTTCTTTGCATGTATAATTGAGGTTATATTGCAACTGATAGTGTCTTTAGCATGTATATTAAGATCAGGTGATACATTGTTCTTTCCATCTCCATAGGAATTGGATTTTATGCTTTTGGTATTGCTTTGTAAGATTTTCATTTCAGAGAGAAATATTTAACTTTATCATGATGCATATTTCAATGTTGATCATTCCACTCAAGAAAAAATCTGAAACATTAGTGGCAAATTCTTTTGTTGTCATTTTTATATAGCAAATAGTTCCACAAAATTCTCTTATCTGTGTATATAGCTGTTTATGTTTTTAGGGAAAAAATTCTGATATCTAAAGGTGAAAAGTCAATCATTTATTATTAACATGTAAATTATGTTTTCTTACGAAACAACACTATACTAAAATACGTAATTTATTTGTTGAATATGCTTATTATCATTAATTTATTATTTTACTGTTTAAGCCAATGTTGGATATTATTTTTCAGACACTAGCATTTTATTTCAAAGTAAACATGCTTGCAGAGATTTTTATGTCCCTAAAATATTTGCAGCTCTCATAGGATCCATCCTACACTGAATGACGTTACTTGAGTTTGCCCAGGGTAGCTTCATTTTAGTACCTATTATCTTTATGAAAGTAACTCCTAGCTTTCACTCTTAGTTATCTAAGTTGGAAGGTAAATTACATGGTCACCATAACGACAGGGTTACATATTGGTTGAAGGTAATCTTACTGTGAATCCTAAGTTGAAATTAATGAGTACTTGCAGGTAAATTTTTTAAAGTTGCAGTTCTGTGCAAGTGTTGAAAGGTGCGTTATCCAAATCAGCTATCCTTCTTGATCTTTTAGTTTTTATGATTTTGGAAATTATATCCTCTTTAATTATCAATGTTTGGCTTTACTGTAATGGAAAGTTGTATAGCATGCTTCTCTGAGCTCCCTCATACACAGACTTCTGTATTATGCAGTGTGGTCAGAGAGTAATAGACCAGGCAGAGATCATTTCGTACTGCTTGCAATCTCATGACCAATTCACAGAATACTTTGGGCAAACCATATAACTCTTTGGTGCCTTCATTTCATCATTTGCAGAATGAAGTTGATACTTGCCATTTACCTACCAATCTACCTCCCAAAACTACTGTGAGGGATTTGACTAGATGAGATTTAAAAGACAGAGCAAGTTGTTAGCTGTGTCATTTTTCCTAGCAGTACTTGAAGGTATTGGAATGGGGAAACGATCATCCCAGATAGGGGTCCAATTTCTTATTACAGGAAATCTTAAAATTCCCAAAGCAAAAACTCTTTTAGAATTAATTCATCAAAGTCTGTGAAAATAGTGGTCTGTGGATTTACTTGGGAATGTTTTTTCTTAAGTATATAATGTTTATTATCAGTTTTGTCATAATAGATGCTGTTATAGAAGAAGCAGAAAAAAACTACTCAATTTTACAATAAATTCTTAGGTGTCTTATGATAAATTGGCAGAAGCATGTAAAGAAATGTTATTTCCTTTAAATTACCTTTTACAGATTTAAAAGTTGAGTTTTACAGTTACATATACTCAGCAAACAGTATAGATTCCTTTTAACTTTGAGTTATTTCCAAAATACTGTTTGGTTGGTTCAGTGACCCAGAATATGCAACCTTTTAAGTAGGACTTGTCTTACCGAATTATAAACATGATCATGTACAAAGGCTACTTCTTTGAGTAATCTTGATGCAGAATGCATTGATTTAACCTTTGGTGAGTAAAAGTTTATTGTTTAAAAAAAATGTTTGTTAAGCTACCTTGTTTAAAAACTATGGCAGATGCAAATTTTCTGTTTTGAGAAGCCTATTCAGATGTAATGGCTTTTTTTTCTTTTTTTTAAGATTTACTTATTTTTCTTGGAAAGGGAGATATACAGAGAAAAGGAGAGAGAAAAAGATCTTCCATCTGCTAGTTCACTCCTCAAGTGACTGTGATGGCCAGAGCTGAGCCAATCTGAAACCAGGAACCAGGAACCCGTGAGTCTCCCAGGCCGCTGCAGGGTCCTAGGGCATTGGGCTGTCCTCTACTGCTTTTCCCAGGCACAAGCAGGGAGCTGGAAGGGAAGCAGAGCAACCAGGACACAAATGGGCACCCATATAGGATCCCAGTGCATGCAAGGTGAGGATTTAGCCATTAGGCCATTGTGTGGGCCCAAGATGTAATGGCTTTTTTGCAAAAAAATAGTACTACAAAACTCATGAACTTTACATACAAAGTACATTTGTTGAATAATTACTTTTGATGTCTTTTATTACATGATAATAAATTACTGATTATAATTTTTTAAATAGTTGTTAGGTAACCATATTCAGTAAGCCAGTAATTAAAATAATCATTCCCAAATGTAATAAGTAAGCAGTTAATTTCATGCATCATCTGTAACTTGCTACTTAACTTTTTAGTTCATAAATAACTTATTACTGATGGATAATTTTTGGAAAAAAATTCTTAAATATGAACTAAAGTATGCATCTAATTATTAAACTTTGCTTTTACCAAATAACAAAGGCTTTTAAATAATTTCAACACAAACTTTCACTTCAAAAAATATTAAGAGCTGCATCAATATACTTGAAAGTTTTTCTCATAAACGATAAATCAGAAAACTTGACAATCTGAACATTGAGGAAAAATGTTGCCCATTGATTTGCATTTAGATTTTAGCATTTATGAGGTGCTTACTTGTTAAAGTTAAGCTAAATATACACTGAAACATGGATAGAAAGGACAGCCTATGTGGTTCCAAAGTATCTTGTACCATATTAATGCAGGGATTTCATATATATTCAATGGCAAGCATCATTTAAAATACTTATAGAATGTTCTTGATGGTATATCGCTTACTATAATAAAAGAAAAATAAATTCTCTATTATAATTCACTGTTGAATAGGTGAGTTTTGTCCTTGTAATTTGAGTGAATCATGCCTTAAAAATTACAAATATAAAAGTATATTTGCACTAAGCAAAAGATGTCCCGGAAAAACCTTAGCATACTTGAATCTCCATGTGTAATCGCTTGTATTATGTTAAGTTCTGAGTATTAAGAAGTGAATGGATTTCAGGTTTTGCCTTTCCTTTCTCTTTTACTTCACCCCTTTTACACCACCCTTCAGATTTTCTGTATAATTTTTAATGTGCTAGCAATTTTTTTCTTTTGTTTTGTGTGCCCAATTGTTTTTAATGAACAGAGCATTCGAAATGAACTGCTTCTAAGAATCCTGCTATTTGAAATAGCAGTATTACGCCTAAAGTAGATACCGGACAACTAAGCAACAACTGAATGTATTTGTACCATTAGCTGGCCAGTATATGTGCTTGTAAGTCACAAAACAAGGCACTATAGTAAATGGACTTAATACAAGGTATTCAGAACCTTGAAACCTCTTTTTATGAAAAGGAATTAATGAATTGCGTGCAACATCAACAGGCGCCTTAGATGAGTCAGAACAATGTATTGGAGTTAATGGAAGTCTTGTAACTTTGAATTCCTCCCAACCCCCTTAACTCTCTCCTGCCCCCAGAGACTTAAAAGATGAGGAGATTCATCTCCCTCCCGGCTGCTAGAGACAAGGCCTTCTGATCTGCCTCGCCTCAATGGCGCAGACACTGTGCCCACCCTTCTTCTGGTTGTTTCTGGAGCGTGATGTTCCTCACTTCTAATCCTCTGATCCACCTTGTTTGGCTAAAATTTTACTTATATTTGAAAAAAGCTCATCTGTTGAGGTCAACTGAGGCCTTGCTGTAATTTTTTAATTTGTTAGAACAGCAACACTCTTGGCATATTTCTCTTCTCATGCATATCCTAAATGACAGTTGTTTCCAATACATACTTTGAGAAAAATTAAATCTTTTCTCCCTGAAAATCCTCTTTTGTGGTTATCTTAATCTCAAGTCATTTTGTAGAAGAATTTCACTGTACACAGTTCACAGGAGTAGAAAAAGTGCTTCCAGTGGCAGACAGATGTCCTCGTAACTTATTACACTGTACAGTACCATTTAGAATTGACATTAATGATGTAACTTCTCAGCCTGCTCACCTAGCACTGGATTTCTCAATGCTGGCTAGCATCTTCCCTACTGAACATACCAAGATTGAGGGGAGAGATTACATATTTATCTTTTAAAGCAATCCAATGGATTTGTTTTTGTTTATATTTTAAAAACAGTCTGAAGGATTTTTCTCATTTTAGAAAGTAGAGAATATGTGGACCTCTTTTAAATTACTATAATCCAATACATATTTATGAATTAAAACATTGAAAAGTACAGGTTATACTGTTGATGATCTTCCTTTCTGATATTTAATTTTTATAAATGTTTTATAAGTGACTCATTGTAGTATTGCTTTTAAATAGTTTAAAATTTTCACAAGATCTGTTTCCTTAGGGCAATATTCTAAAATTCAGTATTCCTGTGTAAATTCAAGCTACTCACCCATTGCTTCAGAAGCTTTTTATATTAACAGTCCCCAAGCAAAGTGTACCAAAAGCCTGATTTGGGGGTTGCATTAATGAAGTACTTGTTATTTTACTTATATCTAGTTTAGCTGATTGGATGAAATAGGAAACAAATCTTTCAGATGTGTATCTGATGATACTTTTCCAAAATGTTTATTATGTTAATTTTTGGTACATGATGCCAAAATTATCTTTCATCAGCCATTATTACCTAATGTGTAATGACAGATGTTTTCCTGTTTGATGGATGGGTTATAATTTGACTGTTTTTCTCTGAAGATGCTCACTGCAGTTTCAAGTCTGTGTTTAGAGAAAGTGGCAAAGTTGTTTCCGTTTGGTTTTCACAGACTCATTGACTTATAGTTCTTGCAGTTCCTTCATAGTATTTTAACGTATTGTGATGTAAGAAATCTTGAAATGCTTATGATTAGTTGTTAAAATATAGTAAAGTATGTAGCTTTGCATGAAAAAAATTAAATTTCTACAAATTACTAAGTTTTGCTGATTCTGCGTTTTATTTCATTTGAGAGAACTTCATTGAGAAGCAAATTTATGACTTATTTAACCCTTAAATATTTATTAGCAGTGGTTACAAAGCAAATGTTTTTGAACAAGTAGTGAAATATATGTACTGTACTTTATATATTCAGTTTTTTATATTCTGTTTGCATTTAAAATAACTAATAAAACATAGAACAAAAACCATTGAAATTCCAAGTAGATAGACTTAGAGAAAAGTCAGCAAAACCAAAATTCAAATATTTGAAGAGATCTGTGAAGTTGATGAAATTCTAGCCAAACTAAGAAAACACCCACTGGTGAGCATGAGAACCAGAGCTGGGGGCAGGCCTGGTTAGACAGGCAGTGGCCCCCACCAGCATGAGTGTGGGCTGGATGTTGGGATTGGTTGGGTTGAACTAGGCCTCGATGGCCATTGATGTGTATGAGAACTGAATGGGATGTGGAACACACTGGATCAGTCTGCTGCACATACTGGTAAGCACAGGAACCAGGGCTGGATGTGGGCCTGGTAGGGGTTATTGGTGGTTGCTCCAGCTAGGCCGCTGGAGTACGTGAGGGCCGAGTTCATAGTGGGCAGGGTTGGGCTGGGTGGCAGCACCCACTGGTTTGTGTAGAGACAGGGCTAGAGACAGAATTGACCCAGCAATTGCCACTACCAGTGTGTGCGTAGGCTGATGTGTGTGATGGACTGAGCCGTACTCCATACTGACAAGCACACACAAAAGTCAGATCTGAGATCACAATGGTCAGGGTTTATTTGGTGATTCCCCCTAAAGGAAGCACTGGACTCAGAATTCCAATCATGTGGAGAATTGCAGGATCTGTGGTCTGTCCATGGAATGATTAAGAACTGGGTCTTTTCAAGTGGCGTAGATGGAGCAGTGGATGACATATCCAGATGCACATGGGGGATACGGAAGTTCATTGGGGTCTGCAGAGGACATTGGGTGCCAGTGCATAAGAAGAAAGAACAAATTGGACAATTACCCCAGCCAAGCACCAACAGCAAATATCTGGGTGAATGGAGACTAAGGTGGACTGTGTCAGCTAACAGACTTTGGAAGGAACAACGAGATCAGCAGCATTTCTTTTCTTTTTTTCTTTTTTAAGATTTGTTTATTTTTATTGGAAAGCCAGATATACAGAGAGGAGGAAAGACAGAGAGGAAGATCTCCCTCCCTCCCTTCCTTCCTTCCTTCTTTCCTTCCTCTTTTCTTTCTTCCTTCCTTCCTTCTTTCCTTCCTCTTTTCTTTCTTTCTTTCTTTCTTTCTTTCTTTCTTTCTTTCTTTCTTTCTTTCTTT
The DNA here is from genome assembly GCF_017591425.1 of Ochotona curzoniae. Lineage (NCBI taxonomy): Eukaryota > Metazoa > Chordata > Mammalia > Lagomorpha > Ochotonidae > Ochotona > Ochotona curzoniae. Next base: position 16,154,262 of record NW_024465582.1, on the reverse strand, counting down.
CTTTCTTTCTCTTTCTTTTGTTCTTTCTCTCTTTCGTTCTTTTTCTCTTTCCTTATTTCTTTCTTATAATTTCAGCTCTTTATTTGACAGATAGAGAAACAGCCAGGGAGTGACTTTTTTCATCCACTACTTCACCCTCTAAACATCTACAACTGTCAAGATGGGCCAGGCTAACACTGAGGGGCAGATACTCAGTCTGGATCTCCCACATTGACCAGAATGACCCATGCATGTTTTTAAACCATCACCTGCTGCATCCCCAGGTGTACGTTAGAAGGCAGTTGGAATCAGAAGTGGAGCTAGGGTTCAAACCAGGCACTGATGGGATGTGACACTCCCAAGCAGCCACCAATGGCACACCAAATGTCTGCTCCAATTCTTTCATTTCCTATTTGCTTCTCTTATGCATTCTTATGAATGTTGAGGAAGCTGTGTTGTGTGTGTGCATTTAAGAGTGAATCTGCCGTGGCACTCCCAAGCAGCCGCCACCGGTGCACCAAATGTCTGCTCCAATTCTTTCATTTTCTATTTGCCTCTCCTGTGCATTCTCATAAATGTTGAGGAAGCTATGTTGTGTGGGTGCATTTAGGAGTGAATCTGCTCTGGTGGGTCTGCATAGGTGTTTCCTGCCACTTAAGTCCCTTGAGAGCTTCTTTGCTGATTGAACATGGAGAGAGTGTACAAAAATCTTCATAGAACTTCTCCACCATAAGAGCATCCTGTCCTACTTGTCCAAGATTCTGATTCCTGACTATTCAAGACAAAAGACAGTTCAGTCTCTCCACTAGCAAATGGCACGGGCTTAGGGAGCTGGAACTTGAGTGTTAGCATAACCTACCTGTGCTGTCCAAAGAACATGGAAAAGGGCCAAAAAATGTTCAAGCATGTAAAGAAAAATTTTATTTTGGCATATGTTGATATGCCAAAGTAGCAAGCACTCCTAGAAACTTCTCTGGCTGGGCCTGAGGGAGCCCCTGGCACTATGTTGGTCTCAAAAACTTTTCAAGGCTGATGGGAGCTATGAAGTAGGGCAAAGAGAGGGTCTCAGTCCTAGAGTGCCAGTTCATAATTATTGAGCAGGTGGAAAGAATGGCTGTTGTTCCTCCAGAAAGATTCTTACCAAAAACTAGTGAGTAATAAACCTTAAGTAATGCAAGAAAGGTGAAAGTTACGTTCTTTAGGGTAATTTAATGTGAAAATGTGATTCACAAATGAGCTCTCTTTACGGTAGACATGGCTGTGAAATCCTGTGCAAAACTCATTATGTTAACGAGCAGGAGGAATGTGTCCTCATCATCATGTTCCCACAGAGGTAGAGGGCGGCAACTTTAGACTTCCTGATGAGAGCTGGCATTGACCTGCACACTCATGCATATAAAGGTTAACTTGCTCTTTGATAACTTTTCTTTCTCTTGACTGACAATAAGGTTTGTAAAATGCTGAGGTTGGTATCAGGAAACAGGAAATGGCACATTCCCATAGGGGCTTCTCTTTCTCTGTGCTCCCTAACCTACATGGAATTCTGTGCTAGCTGCACTATAAAAAAGGTTAAATGAAATCCCCATAAAGAGAAAAATAAGCACCAGAAGTTAGCAGAGCTATTCATTGGACTCCGACTATAAGTATTTTTGAAGAGATAGTGGATCTGGGAAAAGAAAAAATGTGAAATAGATCAAATTTGGCCTCATTTGTCGGATAGGAGACCTAAACACTCAATTTATATGGAGTGGGTTTATACTGGCTAACAGGTATCAAGAGCCCTAGGACTTGTTGGTGGCTAGTTCTCCAAGCTCAGGAAAGCTGCCCAGTAAAGATAGAGTCTCGCCTCCCCTGTCCCACTCACTTTAATGTGGTAGCATCTGAGAAATGGCCTATGGAAGTCAGCTTTCAACATTATTGGAACAAAATACCCGAGGCATCCTACCTACACAAAGAAAAAGTTTATTTGAACTCATGGTCTTGGAGGCTCACCTTTCTAAGATCTGCTGGGCCCAAGTGGTTTGACTCCTGGTGCTGATGTCCTGGCTGGCAAAGTTCCAAGCAGCACATGGCAAGAGTCACAGAACATGCTTGCTGTGACTATATAGTCTTGATGAAAGTCTCCAGGATTTAATCATATGCAGCTGTTCTCTGATAACAGTCCAATTCAATCATCTCCCAAAGTCCACACATCGAAACACTGTAGTTGGACTACAATGTTATCCTCTTATATTATTAATGTAAGCCTTTGGGGACAAAAGCTTTACACAGGAGTCCATAAGTCAATACAAATGTAACATGAAGTAGCAATAAGGCCTCTATCATAGCATAAAATCAGGTCCATTGTGAAGAAACAGTGTCCAGTCTCAATAATCCATTGATTGGATGACAACAGCAGTTTAACAGATTCCATATACTCACAATTGCCTAATGTCATAAGAAAACCAGCCAAAGAGTCAATAGGCACAGTGCACTGGGAGTCCTGGGTCCCAGTACAGAAAGGGGCCAAAATGTTCCCTACAAGTTAGTTTTTAAACTATAAACAGCAGGCTTGCTGGTTGCGGACACTCATAATTCTTTCAGGTCAGTAGGCTCTGAAGACTTCAAAGGCTGTGGCTGAGTGATAATTTGTTGACTGGCTTCCAAGTCTTGATGTTGTCAAAAGGCCCCGTTCAAAGTTGGCAGCTTTGTGGGTCATTTTGACTAAAAGGCAGAAAGAACACCCAGGTTGGATGCGTGCTGTCTTTAGAATCTGAAGAGGTCTACCAGGCTTTAGGCTTCCTTTTTGTTAGTGGGTATTTCCTGGAGAAACAATTTGTTTGATTTTATCTGGAATTCTTATTTGGAAACCCATCTAGGTGGCCTTGTCATTTAGCCACAATAGACTATTGTTAGTCTTGGTACCTGAAAGACTTTTTCATTACCCAGTAAAGCTGTTGCATTGTAACAGGGTAATTTGTATCCTGAATTAAGGTGATGTGCAGTTCTATACTCAGTACATGTTACTGCTCTGGTTGCATCACTGTTGTGGTTGTGCAGCTCAGGTGGCAGGTAGGAGTGAGTGTGGCCCATTGCTATGGCACAAAGTGGCTCTGTTATTTTGTCTGCTCCCTGTCTTCCTCATGCACCTGCTTGCCACCCTTGTACACCTCTGCCATGTGATGCCAGTAACTATGCTATCAGACCTTTCCCAGATGTGGCTGCTGGTTCTTGGACGTGCAGGTTCCAGCATTGTGAGCCCAAAGCAAGCCTCTTCTTCTTTTTTTTTTTTTTTAATAAATTAGTCCGTGGTATTCTGTTGTAACAGCAGAAAACAGAGTAAGCCTCATCCTGCACGTTTGCTATCTAGGATTTGATCAAAGTGCTCAGGCACTTCTCTCAGTCCCTTTATCTGCATTGCTGCTTTCTCATTCATTCGTGGCATGTTTTTAGGGTTGCACTGAAGGCTGTTTCTATAGCAGATGGAGTGCAAAGGTGATTCTACCCTTCCCAGAGCTGATATAAAGAAGGGGGTAGAAATGCAAAGTGCCTTCATCTTGTATTTGGCAGATCTGGGAAAGATGCTCAATTCAGTTGGAATCACAGGCTAGGCTTCAGCCGTTTTGTCTTTCAGATAGAGATTCCAACTTCCAGGATTAGGGCGTTAGCCCTTCACTGATGTTGACATCTACATAGGCCCTCACAGACAGCTGCCAGCAAAGGCAGACAAGATTGCTTTTAACGATTCTCTTCGAAAGCAGGGCGGGGTGTGGGGGGCTTCAAACGAGTTAGAAATTTTAAGCAAGTCCCTGGGAAATAAGGCACGCGATGTGTTCAGCACAGCATCTAGTAAAGAGTTAGATGAGGCTGACTCCTATGTGACTTCTTCAGAAGGCCCTCGCCACCCTGATTCTTCGTGTTTCCCAAGAGGGAGGGCTGGGAGTCCTTGCCCGGGCTGGATGAAGGATTAGCTCAGTGGCCCCTCCTGCAGACTACCTGTGATTTGGTTAGGTGATGACCCAATATCCAATGGATGCGCACCAAAAGAGGAGGAGACAAAAGGGCGAGGGTGTGGGCAGACAGAAAACCTCTCTCACCTCTTCCCAGGTCTGCTTCCAGTGCCTTTGCTCCAACCAGTGGGGCACAAAGTCCCCAGGGCTGCTGCTTGCAGGAGTGAACAAGGCTGGGTAGAGGATGCTGCTTCTGGGGTGCTTCCTTCTCTCTGGGACCCTGTTCTCAGACGCCGCCAAAATCCTGACCGTGTCCACACTGGGTGAGTGAGTGATGCAAAAATCGACGCTGGGAGATCCGGGGTTCGCGCGCTGTCAGGGCTCAAATAATCAACGCGGGACCAGGGATCACCCAGGAGGCTGGTGTCCAGGGTGGTAGATGGAGGAGGAGCTGGCCCAGATGTGGGACAAGGAGGATCTGCTTCCGCTGAAGTGGAGAAGCTAGTTTCGGAACAAACAGAGCTCTCTCCTTTGCCCTCTCTCTGTTCAGAACACACCCCTGGAACACGAACCAGACCCTGGCTGCCTTCCCGGAGGGCGCAGGCAGGATGTGCCCCAGCTCCTTCCAGGGAGGGAGCTGTGCGCAGTAGCCTGGGGTACAACCCGTGGGGGCTGTAATGCAGGATTCCTAAAGGGCACCAGAATTAGGATGGAGTGCGACAGGTCTTAGCACATAGTGTGCCTCCATTCCTAGCAAACCCTGAGAACCAGTGGGGCTGAAATCCCTGCTCTTAACCTGGCGGCTGGAAGTCTTTGAAGCATGTGGTGCTTCACTTTTATCTTTTTTACTTTGGGCCCAAAGTGAACAGAAATTAAGGAGGAAAATATGGCAGGAGAAAGGGGTCTTTCTAGGATGAGCATCTGTTCAAACTCATTGATCGGATCACGTGTAGGGAGTTTAGAGCTGGAAGGAAACATAGATTATTTCATCTAGTCCTCACTTGGATTTTTGTAAGAGGAAATGGGGAGGATCAAAGAATACAGCTTCTCTTTTCAAGAGCACAGCAACCTGATGGTGATGCACCCATTTGTTCAGGATTGCTCATCTCTGGACAGCTTATCCCAGGACTATCCGCACACCTTCCACGCTTCCACCCTTCTTAGTGAGAATTTTTTTAAATTATTTTTTAAATCAGAAGTTTAAATTAGAATATTTTTAATTAGTCTCGCTCTCTTTCCCCCTCTTTCTCCTCTCTGTGAATCTACATTTCAAATAAAAACAAATATTTTTTTAAAAAAGAAACTATGTAATTTCACTTGAAACCTATATACATTTTTGCTTCTGAATATTAGTAGCTATAAGTGAGAGAGTTTCCATGCTTGCTGAGCTGGTGTGGTTTCTGACTTTCTGGAATCCTGTTCCAGAATGCACCTGACTCACCCAGACCCATAGTGAATGGCTGCCTCTGGGGCATCCTGCATCAGTAAGAATGCAGAGGGCTTGGACTTAGCGAGCTCTTGTTGCTTTCAGCTGTGCATGTCTGGGTGGTGTAAATATTGAGTCCTTCCCAGGGCTGTGTACTGCTTCTCTAGCTCTCCTCCCATGCATCCCCAAACACTGGGCATTGCCTTGCACTTTTCCATCGTTTTCTTTGCTGCCAAGTCCCTCCGGTTCAAGCAGATGCTTGGCGGGGGAACACGGTGTGAGAGGAAGCATTGTTGCGCTGGCACTCACACGTCACCTGTAGACTGGGTTTCTCCTTCCTTAGCATCTCCATGCTGTCCTAGGAGCAGCTGTTTCGGCTGGGATGGAGTACCTCACCTCAGGAACCCCACGTAGTCCCAACTTGCTCTCACAGCTGTTTCTTGGATTCACTTTCTAGTTTCCACATTCCCATTTCCTACAGTAGCATCAATTTCAGATGAGAAAGAGTTCAGAAATCGCTTTCATTAGTTGATCATTAGGAATCCTTCAGAAGCACAGGTCTGACATTGCACCTAATCTCCCTCCGCTATGTGGTTCCTTCTTTAGCTTGTGGCTGTTTCCCTAAGGCCTAGAGAAAATACAGCATGTTCCTTAGCATGGAGACCCTCTCAGGGGTAAGCACAGGGAAACTCATCTCCCTGACATGGAGACTGGGAGCCTCTAGTGGGAAGCTCTGAGAAAGGCCTGCCATAGATGAAGAGTTTGGACACTTGGGCTTTGCTATCTGGGGGTTACTCAGAGGGAGACGGAGATACAGACAAAACTTCTCTTCTTCCTTTCCTCTCCACCAGCTCTAACTTCCTGCTCCCCAAACCCTTTTTCCTGAATGCATCATGCAACCAATCAAACCTTCTACTGTCATCTTAATGAACCTGACGTTGCACTTGGCTCCTAGGTGGAAGCCATTACCTCTTGGTGGCCCGGGTGTCCCAGATTCTCCAAGATCACGGCCATAATGTCACCATGCTTCATCAGGGAGGAAACTCTTTGATGGCAGGTATATTTTCTCACTAATTGCTGATTTTTGTTACTCTAGGCAAAGAACAAAATGCATTGTAGAAGAAAAAACTTAGCAAAATATTTTCAAAGATCAAGTCAGACTCAAAAGATACAAAACTTGTATTGTGTGGATGTGTGTGTGTGTATGCGTGTGTGTGTGTGTGTGTATGTGTGTGTAAGTGTGGAAAAATGTCCATTTCTGTTGACCAGGACTCTACACTCCATATTCCCATATTTTTTCTTCCTTATCTGGATTTCGACGCCGTTTGAAACAGCCTCCACAGGTTATTAGATTATTTTGATAAATGTCACTGTATAATATGGCTTGAAAGTATGTGAAGCAGAAATATTCAGCCAAATTTAACAATTTTTATCTGTGAAAAATCACCTTTTCTCTATTTATCATAGGTTGTTTCTTCATTTAATGATAGCTATCAAAAAAGATGTCTGAAGGAGCCCCTGTTTTTGCAGCTAAGGTATCACTGAGGTGATTTTTATTTTTGAAAAATGAGTGACTACGAGTGGGTGTGTGTATGGTGATGTTGGATGTTGTTAACTGATTCATTGAATCCGGAGAGCTTCAGCTAAAACATAACTCCTAAATAACATCAACTCTTCTCTGCTGACAGATAAGGAAATTATTTCAGTCAGGCGATCAAAAGGGCGTGTTTGAGGAGAACTGACAGGATAATGACAGCGCTGGGAAATGTAGACCTGTTCACTTTAGGGTTATTCAGCATGAAATGTTGTGCTGTATTTGATTAAAACGTTTTCCCCAATCAAGCGTGTGTGGGACAGACATGAGATGCTGTTATTACAATGGGGCGCGAGATTCCCACATCGCATATTGGAGTGCTTGAGTCTGAGTCTTGACTGTGTCTTCCATTCCAGCTTCCTGACTGGTTCCTTGCCACCCACATTTGAAGCCTGGCTGAGCTCTGGGCTCCTGCAGGCAGCCTGGCTTAGCCCTGGCTGTTGTGGCTCTTTGAGGAGTTAGTCAGTAGATAAAAATTCATTTCAAATTAACTGCCTTTTTAATAAAGTTAAAAAAATTGCAAATCATGCATCTTTGAAAAAGAACATATTGAGAGATACTATAAAATTAGGCAGGTGACTTTTAGCCTCTTGTTTAGGCGCTAACAATACTTTTCTGTAGAAATTTTTCATTTAGTTAAAAAATATGCTAAGGTAAACTCTACATAACATACTCCCCTTTAAACCAGTTTATAGAATTTAACGACTTTAAGGACATTCATATTGTTGCACCACGATCACTATCACCCATCTCTTCATCACAGACTAATCATTTAATCTACCATGAAATGATAAATGCCTGGGTCCAGCGTGATAGACAAGTGGCTAAAGTCCTTGCCTTGCATGCACTGGGATCCCATATGGGTGCTGATTCTAATCTCAGCAGCCCTGCTTCCCATCCAACTTTCTGCTTGTGACCTGGGACAGCAGTTGAGGATGCTCAACGCCTTGGGACCCTGCACCTGAATGGGAGACCTAGAAGAAGCTTTTGGCTCTTGGCTTTGGATTGGCTCAGCTCTGGCCATTGTGGCCACTTGGGGAGTGAATCAGTAGACGGAAGATCTTCCTGTCCATCTCTCCTCCTCTCAGTATGTTTGACTTTCCAACAAAAAATATTTTAAAAATAGTAAATGCTGAAATACAGTTCATTAAAAAAAATAAGAATAACTGCCTATTAGCCTTACCCCTACCTGCTGGAAACCATATTTTAAAAACTTTTAAAATTTGACAGTTTTAGGGAGCTTATATAAGTAAAAGACATTTGTCTTTTTGTGTCTGACTTATTTCAGCTACTGTAATGTCTTCAAAGTTCAACCATAAGTTAGTAGGTATTTGATTCTTTCCTTCTGCAGGCTGAATAATATTCCACTTGAATTTTATATAGTATTCTGTGAAATCATTCACAGATATTTGGGCTACTTATGTATTTTTATTACTGTGAATAGTACTGCTATGAACACTGGCATATAAATATTTTTTGAGTCCCAGCCAGTACCATTGTAATTGCCTGCTAGGTTAGTTTCCATATCCTCATTGAACATCAGTGAAATCTCTTTGAATCTATGTAGTATACTACTTTTTAATGCCATTTTAAAAAGATTCATTTATTTGTATTTGAAAGGCAGAATTAGAGAGAGAGATAGAGAGATGGGTGGAGAGATCTTTCATCTGCTGGTCCACTCCCCAAATGCCTGCAACAGCTGGAGCTGACCAATCTTAATTCAGGATCCTGGAGCCTCTTTCAGGCCTCCCATGTGGGTGCACAGGCCCAAGAATTTGAGTCATCTTCTGCTGATTTCCCAGGCATTAGCAGGAAGCTGGATCAAAAGTGAAGTAGCAGGACTTGAACTGTTGCAAATATGGAATCTCAACACAGCAGATAGAGGATTAGCTTGATAGAATACCGCGCTGGCCCCGATATAAGTCTCTTATAATTTTCTAATTATGATTGGACTATATGAAATTACAATTTTAAATTAAAATTAATTTGGTAGCGACTGGGAATTTTGAGACACTACTGAAAGATGCAGATTTTCCATTCTTTACAACAAATACATTCAAGCTAAAATCCATAAACAATTTCAGGAAATTCATATTCTTCCTATCATTTTGTCCTAGTTTTAGGAGTTTTCAATATTCTCTTGTGGTGACTATCTCTGAGGCTTTGACACCGAACTTTCATTTTTTTCCTTTTATTAGCAGAGCTTGAATAGACATCTGCAAATAAGGAAAGCACATAATGGGGCTACTACTTCTGATGCGATTGCCAATTCAGTGTATAGAAATATTGGAACCATTCATTAATGAATGGTTGTGTACGTCCTCTGCATGTTGCTTATTTATTTATGACTTTAACCGGTGACATCAGGTGTTAAAGAAAATAGGGTCTAAAGTATAGTCGTGCCTTAATGAGGATGTGGAATCACAGTGGGGTGGCTTGTTTGGTGTGACAGACTGTGACAGACTATTAGAAATATGGATGCAAAGCACTATGTTGTGCAGACTCAGAAAGAAGTGAGAGATGTGGGAAGAGAACTTCGTTATTGTCCTAGAGACCACACAAATGATCATAAGTAGACTTTCAAGGGAAATGGATTTTATAGTTTTATAGGTTTCTTTTTTGTGTGCGAGTCTAGCAAAATATGAGAGAAAAAAAATAATTGAGATAGGAATTGTAGACAAAAAGAAACCAGAACTTCTTGACTTGGGAAGTTATAATTGCAAAAGATTATAAAATTATGGGATTTCATGCCAGGAAAGCACTGAATCTTTTTATCTTGGTTGTTCTGAACTTTTGCTAATGTTCCTGAAGGATTGAATGGTCACAGCCCTCAGCCACTCAAGAGTGAAAGATGAGCATGAAGCAGACTAAATGTGTCCTGGTTCCATGAACGTGTCTGAGTTCAGTGAGACAAAATGTTCATAGATAACGCAGCATGTGGAAGAGGGCTGGTGCTTACAGATAGGCAGTGAGGGGCCATGGATCCCAGTGTTCACTGGGAACCTGTACCCCCAGCTCAGAAAGCTACTTGAGGTACATGAACCCTCTACTGCTTGTGCTCCACTCACAGAGATGAAATTATCAAAAGTCAATGAGTATGAATTTTCATGACAACTAAGAAAATGCACAAGGTTTCTGAGAATCTTATGCTAACAGAAGTACTGTCAATTTTGATGGAAAGGAACAGGGGAGTAGATAGGAAATTCTGTCTATTGGAGATCAATGGGTGAACTATCAGCTGAAAACACCTGTTACTTTCTATGAGAAACAGAGGATGATGCTAAGAATGCAGCGGTGGGCCCAGAGGAGGTGGGAGCTGAATGCGAGAGGGTTATTCCAAGTTTTAAGTCAAAATCTGATGTTGGTTGTTGTTTGTTCAATATTTCTGAAGACTCATTGTTTTCTGTCCATTTTGTCCCAATTTTATTGTTCCCCTATTGACTCGTGGGAACAGAGAACTCTTTTATGATTTCATAGCATCACACAGAGAAAGAAATTTTACCTCTGGATGAATCATATCCAGATCTTCAAACATACTTGATTTTGATTATTTATTTGGTTGATGTAATTGGGACTTTTGAGTTGACAAAATTTAGATGAGATTTTTGCATTTTGAGTTACTAGTTTTATGATTTGAGAAACTGGAGTAAGTTGGATTGGAGCAAATGCTCTTTTTAATATTTGGAGCCCAGAGGGCAGTCAATGGTGGATGTGTGATACCTCCCTCTGAGATATCCATGTTCTAATTTCTGGACCCAATAAATATGTTATATTATACTGCAAAACAGACTTTTCAGGTATGACAAATGCAAAGATTTTGAGATGGGCAAATATTAGGGATTCTGTAGGTGGCTTGATGCCTTCGTAAGAGATTAAAAAAAAAGATTTATTTACTTTTTATTGGAAAGTCAAATTTACGGAGAGAAGGAGAGACAGAAACATATTCCATTCACTAATTCACTCTCCAAGTGGTGGTACTGACCAGAGCCAATCTGAAGCCAGGAGTCAGGAGCTTCTTCTGGGACTCCCACGTGGATGCAGAATCCCAAGGCTTTGAGCTGTCCTCTAGCTCACTTGGTTTTAATCTAATGAGATGCATTTTGGACTTCTGATCTCCAGATCTGGAAGATAGCACAAGGATATTGTATGAAGCCACTAAATTTATAGTAGTTTATTGCAGCAGAAATAGGAAACCAGGCAGACAAGGTGAGTGGTTTAGAAAACAACTGGATGAGAGAGAAGAGGTGGCTAAAGCTTATAGTGAAAGAGGCTCTGGGGAGCCCCATGGTAGTGCCTATAGTATTGCAGTTTGGACAGATTGGAGATCATTTTAATAGCAAGGGGTCCTATTAAAAGTGAACTGGGCTCTAAATTAGAAGCGTGATTGGGATTCACTAAAAACCTATATAGAGGAATGTGTTTTCTCTACAGTGCAATGTTTTGAATAGAGATCCAAAGTGTTAGACTTGTTACAAAAGCTGCAGGTGCAGAGGGGTTCAATACTTATTTCATCACAGGGTCAGGAATGGAGAGGCCTTAAGCTGAGCAGGTGATTTCTAGAGAATCTACTGAGAGTTTCTGGGACAATGGGGTATCCCTTTTGTGAACTCCTTTGTGAATGTCTGCCTTGAGTAAGTATGCCAGATGGATCTCCTCAGATAAGGACGTCCACATGGTTGCACTATATCTGTACCCCTCAAAAAAGCTGGAAACAGTCAAAACCTATCTTCCAATGAAAGTTTTAAATGAAACTTCCAAAACTTTAAATTGAATAAAACATCACAAATTATTGTTTTAGTAAATGCTGTCAGCTTATAAACCAGGGTAAATGAGAAAGCATCAAAAGATAAAAACAATACTTCAAAAGGTGTACATTTATATAATTATAAAATAATTAGGATGAAATATTGGTGTGGCTATGATGGTGCTACCATGTTTTATGGTATATTTAACATGTTTAGCCTTTTGGTGTCTTTTTAGGTTTTAAAGAAGAGGAAAAATCATACAAAGTTACCAGTTGGATTCCACCTCAAGATCATCAAAAGGAATTTAACAAGTGCTTTGATAACTTTATGGAAGAAGCACTGCATGGCAGGTAATTTTTTTTCATTCTTTGAACTAAAAAGTTACTGTTTTAACCAATGTTAATGGGCCGTAGCTACGTGGAAGCTACTGAAGTGAGGATCAGGGAATGAATGAACAGGTGGAGGGACAGATGATGCGTGAATGGAGTAGATGAACATCACACATAAAACCACCCAGCAGTTCTTACACACAGTTAAGTTCTCTCTTCAGCACAAGTTTGATGCCATTAATGCCAAAATACCAGGCGCAGCAAGGAACCCAGGAGGTCCATTACTCCAACAGGATAAAGATGGGAGTGGAGGCAGAGGCAGGGATGGAGAAGAGAGATAGAAGGGAAACATCTCCAGCCATGGTGGCAGGAGGGGGCTAAAAGGGAAAGGGGGCAAGATGAGTGAAGGTGGGGAGATAACTGGCTGGGAAGCCACAGCATGTGCAGAGGCAGAGAGGAGAAGGAAGTGGGTGGGAGGGCAGTGGTGAGTGAGCATTAAGGGATGGGCCGCCAGAGTTGGTGGGTGGACTTGTCAGGCAAGGTGCCACCAGGTCATAGCCAATTGGTGGGCAACCAGAACGGTGCAGATCCTGTGAGCCGTGGGAAGAAGAAGCAGGAAGTGTGCGGGGTCCAAGATGGCGAGATCTCATTAGTCTCCGGAGCGCTATTCCAGCCACTGCTCACAGTAGTCACTGGAAATTTTTTTGTACTCTTACTGTTCTTACATTGTGAGTATGCACATATTTCTGTGAAAATTAGGGAAATGATTCTTTCTGGCCCTTCTTTGCAACCCTTCACTTAGAATCTCCCAACACAGACACTAAGGTATCCCACGTTCTTCTTGTTAATACAGAGATCAAACCGTATATGATATGCATGACTGTCAATGTTTTATACCAAAACAATCTTAGCTTTGAATTCCATTTTTACATGAATGCTTTTAAGTACTTTTGATTTGTAAATGGAGAGAAAACTGAATTCACAGAATTTCTAGCCATGTAAACGTTTATTTTGTTGTAAATCAATCAGCCAAGTACACAATGAGATGTGATGCCATCTCCTTTATATTTATCTAGAATGGAAAGGAACACATAACTCCTTGATGTTAGAGGTGCCCATTCTGGCTGACCACCTCATCTCACCCCCTTGCTTTTCTTGAAAATTTTATTCACTTGTCACGGTGTGGTGAAGTCTAAAGAAAATAACCTACAACACACTGATGGCTGTGTCATCAAGCCTCTTCCACAGTAAACAAGGAAAACCACTACAAATGTAGTAAATGAGGGGAAAGCAGTGGCTCTCAGGACTCTGAGATTTGCTACACTGAGCAACCACTTTGAGGGCAGCAGGATCCTGACTCTGATGGTGGGCAGGGTCGGGATCAAGGAAAGGGGATGAGGGTTAGGAACATTATAGGGAGCAGAAATAACTGGGCAAGAGTGACCAAGGAAGAGGGTATTTGTGGGAAAATGATAGATCTGTAGGTTGTTGCTAGATGGCCTCTGGGTTATTTTCTTTAGAGGTCAAGATACTCTTGAGTGATACAAACCTAACATCTGCCATGGCCACCATTTATTTCTTTCAGAGGAACTTTCGAAAACTTGCTAAAATTAATGGAACAACTGGGGTTTCAGTGCAGTCATTTGCTTAGCAGAAGGGATATCCTGGAGTCTCTGAGGAGTGAGAACTTCGACCTGGTAGTCGTGGAGATCTTTGACTACTGTCCTCTTCTGGTGGCTGAGAAGCTTGGGAAGCCGTTTGTGTCTCTTCTAGCCTCCTCGTTTGGTGCCTTGGATTTTGGGCTTCCAAGTCCGCTGTCTTATGTGCCAGTGTTCAGTTCTTTGCTGACTGACCACATGAACTTCTGGGGCCGGGTGAAGAATTTCCTGACGTTTTTTGGTTTCTCCATGAAGCAACGAAAATTGCAGTCTATGTTCGATAACAGCATCAAGGAGCATTTCCATGAAGGCTCCAGGCCAATTCTGTCTCATCTTTTAGAGAAAGCAGAGCTCTGGTTTGTAAACTCTGACTTTGCCTTTGAATTTGCCCGGCCCCTGAATCCCAACACTGTTTATGTTGGAGGATTAATGGTGAAACCTATTAAGCCAGTACCACAAGTAAGTACAATTTTGTCTTCACTTTGGGCTTTGTGCAGAGGCTGTTCACTGTCACTTGCCAGAGGACCCCTGAGAATAGAGGGTTAGGCAGAGGCGACACTAGTGCCTGCTTTCTGGATTGTGCAAGTTAAGTCTTGCTTGAGATTGTTAAGTTTTGAGACCTTGAGATTGAGGCTTCCATACCAAGTACACCCTAGTACAGGCTCTTTGACCTCATCCAAGTCCTGCCCTCAGTTTTCATTTGCATTTTGTGTGATGATGCATACAGGAGTCATGTAGCAATGTCCATTACATGCCACAATGGTTAAGGAGACAGGTTATTCACAGTAAACTAGAGAACACTGGAGCAGGGAATTACCAGGGTAGAACCACCAGGGCCTGACAGCACAATCCGTGGGTGTTGTCTCCAGTGTCTCCTGTGTGTAGAGATGTGGTTCCTCAGTTCCATATGGACACCTCATTTGAATTGTTTTGGAGTAGGCTGCAATCAGTATCACTTGTGAACCTGACCTCGCTGATCTCCTTGGCCTCGGGATCAGGTTTTTTAACAGGGTTGGCTGCCCGTTATGTTATCAGCACTGGACTACTGTTATATACAAATGATGAGACACAATATTTTTGCTTATTGTAGGTTGGTGTGATCCGTTCCACTATCAGAAATAGAAGACAGACAGAGGTTCAGATGACGTGGATGGCTTTCTTGTTAGTGTTTCATTCAGAGCCAGGGAGAGCCAGGGATTATTCTGGATTTTTCAGGCACCACAGTTTCCTCCCCCAACTGAGGGAGAAGGAATTGGGAAATAATTTACGGTGATATGAACTTTGTGCGGAGGAGTGGACCTGGGAAAGAGGCTCTCAGATGGAGAGAGTAGGGTCCAGTGGAGGTAGGCATGAGACAGCCATGAGGTTAGTTCTCTGGGATTCTGGTTGACTTAGAGCAGTGAAAGATTCAGCTGTATAAATAAAGTCTGGTGGGATTATGAGAGGCCTTGCCTAATAGGTGGGTCTGAGGTACAAAGGTCCGTGACTGAGGTTACCATGGAATACGGAGGCAAACATACTAAATGGTGTAGCTTGTGTGAGGGCAGCAAGAGTTTTAACCCACTCTGTTTCCATTTCTTCTACGCCCCAGCGGTTTCTCCAGCTTCTCCATTTCAGCTTCTGGCAGAACCATTTCCTCTGTTGGGCTTTGATTTTCCACTGATAGTCGTTCCAATACTGCCACCTCTGCTCTGTCTTTGAAAAGTTCCCAGATGACCTTGACTCTCTGGAGAGAGAGGGATGGTCTGGACCTGGAACCAGGGTTTCAGAGAATGAAGAAGTTCTCAACATCACAATGGACATGAACCAAGTGCGAAGGACACTGAGCTGTACCAAGAGCTATACTACTGCCAGGACAGTGAGCACAAGTAATGGACAGGAAGGTGTATTTTTTTTTCTTTAGGATAAATGAAAGGATTTATTGCTGAGAATGGGCTTATGTAACTGTGTTAGTGCTTGGGTATTCTTGTAAGAATGTTATGTTTGCTTGTGATACTACTTGAAGTCTGATACTTGAAGTCTGCCCTACCTGATACACAGACACAGAGAGAAAACTAATATAAAGTGAGGGATAGCAAAGGTAGATTGAGATGCAGTGCATGAACTGGAACCCCCAAATAGTAGAAGAAAGACCAAATCCTCTTGTTGTCAACCTTAATGGCATGAGTGTCCTTCAGGAGTCTGGACTTCTCCCAGAGCCAAGCACTGACCCAGGAGTCAGGAAGTTTGAAGGACTCAGGGAAAGGAAAGCAGATGCAGAATTTGTTGCAGCCTTACACCAAAAACATGAATATATCAGTCACAATGGGTGTGAGTATGCCATTGTCTGCTCCTTCTATTTGTCTTTCACCTTAACTGATACAACATGCAAGACAATGAATTTTTGGCTAAACTACAGCACATTTGCCAAAAATTTAGGTATATTTTGAGCATAATATGACTTTCAGTTCATGACTGCCTCAGCTTTCACATACAACCTGTCACTCTTTATTGTCTGTTTTTAGGACTTGGAGAACTTCATTGCTAAGTTTGGGGACTCAGGCTTCATTCTTGTGGCCCTTGGGTCCATGGTGAGCACCTATGAGACCCAGGAAGTCCTTAAGGAGATGAACAGTGCCTTTGCCCAGCTCTCACAAGGGGTAATATGGAAATGTAAGCATTCACATTGGACCAAAGATGTCAAGTGGGCTCCCAATGTGAAAGTCATGGATTGGCTTCCTCAGAGTGACCTCCTAGGTAAGCACTGCCCAGATCTGTGGGTCTCAGTCTAAGAAAGGAAGAGCTCTCTATAGATAGACAAAAGGTTCCATAGGACAGAAAAGAATCAACACATTGGAGTTCTTAAGGAAACAGGCTACATCTCCAATGAATTCAAGGTGGATAAGTCAGAATCTGGAAACACTGAGGTATAGGAAAGTCTGGTCTCTGCTTTTAATGACTTCTTAAAATAACAAAACATATAATCGAGTCAGTGCAAATTTTGTGAGTGATACATAGTTTGTGTTGTCAACAAATGTGGCAGGAATTTAAAAACAGTTGGGAATTACTAGGCAGTGAGTAAAAGTGAGCTCAATGCAGACTGAGACTCAGGGAAAGAACAGCTATGAGAAAGTCAAAGAGAGGCACAGGGTGAACCTAGATGTGGATGGATCAGTAGAAGAGGCATGTGCCTTACTTAACACTGTTCTGTGAAATTCCCTGGACATGATGCTTAGTTGATTTCTAGTTGAGGCAAACATCACCAAACAAAGGCAAGGCCTGGAATTTTATATTTTGGAATGTACATTCTTGGACAAGCTAAGTCATTACTTAATGACTTTAACATACCTCTAGATTTCCTTGGTATTTTCTTATGTCTTCCTTACTGTGCATGATGTTCTGAAATTTCCCACGCTGTAATGTTACATCTTTTCCTTTGCTTTCCACAGCTCATCCTAGCATCCGTCTGTTTGTCACTCATGGTGGGCAGAACAGCATCATGGAGGCCATCCAGCATGCTGTGCCCATGGTGGGGATTCCTCTCTTTGGAGACCAGCCTGAAAACATTGTCAGAATAGAAGCTAAAAAGCTTGGTGTGTCTATTCAGTTGCATAACCTCAAGGCAGATACCTTGGCTTTTATGATGAAACAAGTCATTGGAGACAAGAGGTATGCCGCTTTCTGGAGTTGTGGTCCTGTAGATTGAACAAAGGCCTAAACCTGAAGGCATTGGGTGGGTGTGCTTCCCAAAAGAAAGTGAATTTGTCAAGTCAAGGAATGGGTATATGATGTTAACAGCTGCCTCACGCTCTCTGAGTAACACTGGAGCAATTTAGACTATCCACAAAAATGAGCAGTTAATGATTTTGGGTTAAATGAGGAAATAACAGAGGCTTAGTGATCTCTAAAGTAATTAATGGTTCATTCTGCACAGTGACCTCATGTAAAAAGAAAAACAACAACAACAAAAATAAGTGCATATTTTTTCCTGCGATGAATAAGAGCTGTAGGTTATTAGAGTTTCAAGGGCACCAGCCTGACTCGGTCCTGAAGGCTTAACAGTTTATCTAGTATGTAGGAGAAAACCTGGCCATTATAGTGGAATGCCTGGAAAATAGTCTATCACTCATTCCAGAGCAATTGTATATATTTGTAACTTCATCTGTGGTGGGTTTTTTTTTTTTCTAAAAGTAGTTCATTTTCAATTGCTACATAAAAATAATCACCTGAGACTGGGTACTTTATATAAAGAAAGGAGAATTCTTTAGCTCAAGGTGTTGGAGGCTGAAAAGCCAAGACCACATGACCTCATTGATTAGCCTTGCTGAGGGCCTCTGTGGCTGAGTCAGCTCGAGGCAGATGGCACCCCACAGGGCACACATGCAAGAAGAAGAAATTGTGTGGAGGGACAGGACGACAGAGGGACTGAGGAAGGGTCAGTAACAACTGCCCACTGGCCTCTCCTCTTAAAAGTCCCATGACCTGTTTATATTATCACACTTTGGACTAAGATCCCAACACATGAACTCTTGGGGAACACTCAAACAGCATCCAATAGAGAACCGTGAGCAAGTTTATAGTTTTCAGTGGCTTTTCAAAGGCCTGGACCAAAACTGGCACAAAATTAGTGCTCCAGGTACATGTACATGTGCATGAATAACTGTATCATATATAAATGACCTTCTTATTGTATATTATAAGCTACCTTGCAGTAGGCACTTGTCCTCATAAATTTAATCTTTTTTGTAGTTTAGTGTTTGTAGCATTAAGTGTGGATATTTGTGTGTAGGGATTATTGCTTATTTTTGAAAATGTACTTATCTAGAAGCTGGAGTTACACAGAAAAGGAAGAGAGAGAGAGAGAGAAAGAAAGAAAAAGATATTTCCTATCTGCTGATTTACTCCCCAAATGGTTGCAATGGCCACGGCTGGGCCAGGCCAATGCCAGGAATCAGGAACTTCTTATGGATTTCCCACATGGGTGCAGGGACCCAAGCACTTAGGCCATTTTTTGCTGCCCTGCCAGATGCATTATCAGGGAGCTAAATGGGAAGTGAAGCAGCCAGGACTTGAACTGGTGCATATGTGGATGCCATCACAAGTGACAGCTTAATACCAGCAAAGCCACAGCGCCAACTCCTGTTGTTGATTGTTAAAAGTGACTCTAGTAAACTATCGCAAAGCCAATGTTTCCTTATAACCCATTTATGAGAGTATCAGATAGAAAAAGAGAATCCCTCCTAGGTCTTGGAAGACCAAATGAGGAACAGCCCATCTCTGTTTCTGCCAACAGGTACAAGGCTGCAGCTGTGGCTGCCAGTGTCATCAGGCACTCCCACCCCCTGACGGCATCCCAGAGGCTGGTGGGCTGGATCGACCATATTCTCCAGACACACGGGGCAGCGCACCTCAAACCCTATGCCTCCCAGCAGCAGTGGCATGAGCACTACCTGCTTGACGTCTTCTTGTTCTTGCTGGGGTCCACTCTGGGCTCCGCTTGGCTTGCTGGCAAGCTGTTGAGCATGGTGGCCAAGTGGCTGCGTGGGGCCAAGAAGCTGAAAGAGATATGATGCCAGGTGCCAAGTTGGGGTGGAGGTTTCAGGCAGTTCCTGATTCCTTGGAGGAACTAGCACAAAGTACCCCTTGTGTCTCCTCTTTTTCTCCACCTGCTGGTGATCCTGCAACGGGCTCCTCACTTGTGTCTGCCTTGGTTTAGAAAACCTGTGCACAACACACAGGTTTCTTGACTTGATTCTTGTGACTCATCTCTCTAGACCCCCACCCATCCTCACCCAGACACAGAATTCACCAGCCACTTTGCCCTCTCCTCACTCTTCTCCAAGACATAGTACTTGGATAATGTCATCCTCCCTGTCACGATGACGTCTCATTCTCTGTCCTCTATTTTTTTTATCACTTTACATAAAAAAAATCATAACAGATATTTGGCATGTTTTTCCATTTGATACTTTGTTCTTGCTTCTTCTGTAAGTTTTTTCCAAAGCACAGGAGACCTTGCCTGCTCCCTTGCATTTCGTCTAGAACAGATCCTCTCAGCAAGGAAAGAAAAGGAATTGATTTGAAAACATGAGAAAGCCAGATCATCTCTTGCATTATAAAATAGGAAGCAAAGGTGCATATAAATGAAATTCTTTGAGGAAAAGATTTCATGATGCATCCCAAATGAAACACATGTTTTCTTAAAATTTAAACAAAATAAGGAAGAGACAGTGGAACATCTATACAGGCAGTAGAAACAAGATTCAGCTGTAAGCTAAAATGAGCAGGAGGTCTATGGGTTGATGTGGAGTGAATTATAACGCTGATAAGTGAAAAAAACGTCAAGTGAAAGAGTAAACGCCCCCTTTGGCAAGACAAAGGAAGTTGAGGAGGAAAATTAAAAAAAAAAAAAACCACATTTATTCACGGAATAAATGCTGACTTTTCGCAGGAAGTGTTTGTTTTTGTTGTGTGTTTCTCTGCCGAGAACAGAGTGGCAGAGTTAGCTCTCCATACAGTCACTTCATAAATAAGTTTGGAGTTGGAAAAACAGATATTTTGTCTGATGACTTATCTCCCTCAAGCCATAGCTGGGATCTGGGAACTCAATCTGCATCTCCCACATGGTGGCAGAGGCTCAGATGCTTCAGCTGTCACCTTGTTCCCCAGCATGTACCTAAGCAGGAGGCTGGAGTGGAGAGGAGATGGAAGGTTGTTTCACCCCCAGGCACCCCAGTGTGGAATGCAGGCATCTCTAGCAGCTCCTACACAGCTGAATCAAATGCCTGCTCTAGATTGCATGTTTCAAATGTCCATAGTACAAATGTGTTTTGCTCAGTTGAACAACTTCACTCAGCCATTCCTGAATGGTTTCATGTTTGTTCAAACTCTGTGTTGGACATCTTGAAAGATAACCAGGCTCCCTCTTAGTCTTCTAAGAGCTCTCTTTTGGCTTCTCATGCCCTACTAATTAATTACAGATTTGGACTGTTTTGGTTATTGGAGACGCATCTTGTCTAAATGGCTGCTTTTCAATTGCTAATTAGCTCAGTTTCACAATTTCATTTGTTGAAAATGACATCACTCCATTTCTGGGGACCGGGTCTTCATGTCTGGCCAGGAAGGTGGCAACAAGAAGCCCCTGAAACCACCCAAGAAGCAGGTCAAGGATATGGATGAGGAGGATGAGTTTTTCAAGCAAAAACAGAAAGATAACCAGAAGAAAATTGAGCTGAAAGTGAACTCTGAAGGGAAGGGTCCCTTGGCCACAGGTGGAATTAAGAAATCTGGCAAAAAGTAAGCTGCTCCTTGCAACTGAAGTGATGCTGCCCTCGACCCCACGTGTATCCGAACAACTGCATTCCTGGCTGGAACGTCTTTTGTCACCTGTAGTTAGAATGCAGTGTTGACCTGGAGTCTGTTGTGCATTTACAAATAAACTTTTGTAAAAATGGGGGAAAAAAAAGAAAGTGACATGAAACAGACACACATATATATTTTTGAACAAGTGGGCTTTTCTTGCCCCACCAGTACATTGTTAGAAATCTTCACAATCAATTTCAGAGTTTATTAAAATTCACATGGAATATTAAAATTCACCTGTTTCACTTGATAAGAAAGCAGAGATTCTGTTCTCTTGGGGATTCTCTCAGATTCTGTCCTCTCAGAGATCCTAGAAAACAAATACCACACTGGCCTGAGAACGCACATCCTGTAAACTGTGTAATGGATGGAAAGGCACTTCACAACTTAAGGGTGCACAGGGGTGGGACTGGCAT
Organism: Ochotona curzoniae; assembly: GCF_017591425.1. Lineage (NCBI taxonomy): Eukaryota > Metazoa > Chordata > Mammalia > Lagomorpha > Ochotonidae > Ochotona > Ochotona curzoniae. The sequence continues at coordinate 16,132,845 of NW_024465582.1, read as the reverse complement.
GGCTAGGGTGAATGTCATAGACACTCAAAAAAGCAGGAAGATTTAGATAACTTTCTTTAAGCAGAATTGTTAAGCTGCTGCTTATGTGGCAAACCTACAGCCAAGAGTGACAGAAGTGAATAAAAACCGAAGAAAAGAGGAAAGGAGAGGAGAAACTAAGAATGGGCATGGCTTTGTAATCGCGTGTGAATGCAGGGAAGCACTCCGATGCACCTGCAGGTGCACCTGCCTGCTCCCAGGAGCTGTGGCTTAAATCTCACCTGGTAATAAAGCATCCTAGCAACATATCTGGTGGAGACAACAGAAGGGCAGGGAGGGGCTGCCTGAAAGAAGAGAGACAGTTTGCTGTATATTAGCATAAACAATATAGGGGGCAAATTTTACTATCATTCTAGAAACCAAACAATTTCCAGCAAGATTTCTGCCTTGGCTCCTCTCCCAGGGTAAACAGCTTGAACTTGCACTGGCCGTGGGATTTCCTAGGCAACCGGAGTGTAAACTTGAGAAAAGGTAAGGTCAGCATAGGGATTGACTGTGAACCGGACCAATGAGGTTGTGAGACTGCCCTCGTTGTTCCTAAATTGTCCAATTAACACTAAGAGGCTGGGCCAGGACCTCTGAGGAAGAAGGTAAGAGGGAGGAGGCAAAGAGACAGGGGAGGGGACCAGATTTCCCAGATGCGTCCATAGTTTCGGTTCCAAGCAACTGTGGCAGCAGGTTAACATTGAAGGTAAACCAATCTTTATTTATTGATTTAATCAGCCTTATCCTGTGTTAGCTAAGAAGAGAAGATAGTAGATGTTACGGTGGTGAAAAGAGGTCCCAGAAGTTTGTGAGAAGCCACTTCCAGGCTGTCAGTCCTTACAGGAAACAGCCTGGCACTGAGATGGGCTTTTGTGATCTTGGTCTGGGATTTCCCAGACCACAAGCATGGAGCCGGATGGGAAGTGGAATAGCCGGGATAAGAACTGGTACCCATATGGGATGCCTGCAACTTGGAGGTGGAGGACTAGCCAATTGAGCGAACATGCCAACCCCGCGATTCTGTTTTAAATGTGTGTCTTCCTTCTGAAGATCCTGGATTTTCCAAGAGATGTCAGAAAGTGAAAGTCTGGCTCCCAGGTCCAAGGTCATGATCAGGCAAACATAAACTGGACATGCACCTGTAGCTATGTTCTGGATGTGATTTGTCCCCCAAGGGGTTGTGCATCCAAGACTTGGTTCTCAGGGTGGCCCTGTTAAGATGGAGCCTAAAGGAAGATCATCAGGGCCCTGCGCTTAGGAAGACTAAGGTCGTTCTAGTCAAGGATCTGCTACTGGAGAAGCAAGCCTGGCCCCACCAGCTCCTCTGCCTCCTGCTCCAGCTGCAGTCACTTGTCATTCACTCCCAGTATTGTCCTTTGTCCTCTGTGACACAGCCAAGAGGGCCCTCCTAAGGACCGAGCCAGAGATAGTGCCATCCCTCTTGAGCCTCTGGAACTATGAACTGAATCAACCCCTTCTCTTTGTAGGCAATCTGTAGCAACAAGAGCAAAAAGCTAATACAGCAGACAAAAGCCAAAGGTACCTGCCAGGCTAAACGAGTGTCCCGCGTGAAGGACACGTCCCACCCCCCTAACCCTACTGTGAGATGTGAGGCGATGGGCTGTGTGAATGACATTGTGCTGGAAGATGTCTCGCATGTGCTAGAAACACACCCAGGGCTCTTTCGTGTCCTCTGGAGGCAGTTTTACCAGCTACTCTGAGAGTGGAACTCCAATTGTGAAGAAAATTGGCTTTTAAAATAGGGATGTGATTTTTTTTAATTCTCTCTCATTCTCTTTACTGGAGATATTAGACTAGATATTAGACTAAAATTTTCATTTAGACTCAGAAGACCTTTTCATACTTGAAGTTTAATTTAAAAATGAAAGAAATGTACCAGAATATGTTTGAAGGCAGTGACTGGACAAACTTGCGCCATCTGCATGGAATTTTGTCTTATTGTTACATGATCAGCAGGAGGATGGGGGGGAGAAACCCTGTGATTGCGCAAAAAAAAAAAAAATTCTTTTATAAAAGTGGCCCTTTGGGGCCCCACATTGTCGTGCAGCAGGTTAAGCCATTGTCTGCAAAGCCCACATCCTTACCAGAACAATGGTATGAATCCTCACGGCTCCACTTGTGACCCAGACCCTTGCTAGTGCACCTGAGAAACCAGCATATCACAGCTCAAATGCGTGGGCTTTGCCACCACAGGGAGACTCAGACGGAGCTCCTGGCTCCTGACTTCACCCTGGCTCACCCAGCCCCAGCCACAGCCGTCACAGTCATTTGGGGAGTGAACAACAGAATGGAAAACTCTCTCTCTCTCTCTCTCTCTCTCTCTCTATTTACCTCTACCTGTGTGTATGTGTATGCCCCATCTCTCTCTGTGCCTTTCTACCCCTCAAATAAGTAAAATTAATATTTCTAAAGTGCTCCCTTGAAAACAGTGGGTGGGGGGAAGGCAGAAGGGGAAGTCCCTGAGCCTAAGGAACTGTACCATGAAAAATAAAGAATTTTTTAAAATAAATTATTTAATTAAAACAATAAATAAGTGCCCCTCTCAAAGAAATTTTGGATCGCAGGAGTCTTAGCCCATTCATGCTGCTATAGTAAACTATCCTAGCCTGAGTAATCAATAAGGAACAAAATATAGTTCCTGGAGACTGGGAATTCCAAGTTCGAGACAGCAGCAAGTCTAGAGTCGGAGAAGGGCTTTTCTCTCTGCTTCCTAAATTGCAGCCTCCAGAGGAGAGGAAGCCCATGTCCTCACAAGGTGGAAAAGCTAGAAAAGCGTGAGTCCTTTGGAGTGGGCACAGAAGTGAGAACGGTGGAAGAAGAAAGTGAAAGGTTGCATTTGTTTTGAAAATGGATGGCAAAACGACATACATTTTAGGAGTTTACTGTATTACTGGGGACTGGTCTGAGAATTGATCTTGAGTTGGGCGAGAGAGGAAAAGCTTGGATGTGGCTAAGTGCTTGAAAGAATTTTCTCAGTCCTTGGAACTATCTGGAAGTCCTACCGGCTTGATCTATAGCTACCTGCCCTCTGTATCGACTTTTCTGTTTTCTCTCTACATAGCAGAATGTTTTAAAGTCACATGGAACTCTTAGACCAATTCCAGGTCTCTTGCTATTGAGAATGGCTAATGGAATAGCACAGGTATTTTAACGATTGTTCTTAAGGCAAAAATCATTATAGGGTCTGACTGTGGGGAAAATGGGTTTTGCTGGCTTCAGGGGGATGTGATAGGCACTTGGGATAATAGAAGAGCTCTGCAGAGGATGGGAGCTGCGTGACCTCCTGTGCCCGGGTGGCACGGTGCCTGCATCTCAGCACCCAGCAGTGCAGACAGAAGTTGGGGACAGTCCCCATCTGACCTCCCCAGGGAACGGCCAGCCAGCCTGCTGGGATGGGAGCTTTCCCAAAAGACTGACTGTCCTCTCGCCCTGCATGGCTGTTGATGAGCCTTCTTGCTACCCAGTTCTGCCCTTCCCTCTGCGCTTCAGCATGACCTGACTTTACTTTTCTTCAAAGTTGATCTGAGATGAGTAGCCCTGCCTGTTTCCTTGGCTTTTCCAAGCAACCAGCCTTTTTTCTACAACAAGGAAGCCAGCAGAATAGCGACAGAGAAGCCAAAAGGGGTGCGAGTTTACAGGACGGGTCGGGGAGACGGTTTCTTTGGATTTTGCAAGAAAGAGGCTGGGGGAGAGCTTGGTGCCTTGTCGTGTTTGCTTCAAGGATCCCTAGGGTGGGAGTGGGGAGTGGGTGGACTTGGAGAAGTGGTAGGGGATGGTTAGAGGACAGAGAGCAAGCAAGCGAGCTGTAGTTCGGCTTACTGCCGTTAGGGGGCACCAAAGACAATCCAATAGCATGAAGTGAAGGCAGGGGCTGAGTAACTTCTCCCCAAACACCTGCCACCCCATTCTTAGTGGTGGAAGAACCATCTCAGAACTGTTTGTCTCAATAGTAAAAGACTGGTTAATGATTACAATGCATCATAAAACCTTCAGAAGGAAAGGAAAATGTTTTGTGGACAATTTGGTTTTTTTTTTGTGTGTGGCAGTTTTATTAGTTTTTAAAATCAATACTTTTTCATGGAAACAACTGGACCAAAAATCTGTCACAGAATTTTGGGACCCATTGAAACAAAGTTTAATGAGAAAAAAAAATTGGCTTAAACCTGCCACTGAACCCTATTGAGAATAGTCCGTGCAATTTCATTCTACACGCACTCTCGAAGTCCAGGCAGATGGCATTGGCAGTGACTGAGCCCTGGGCTTGTAGCCTCAGGCTGCAAGGTAGCCTGAACAGGGGCCACAGACACAAACTTTCCCCCACCTCTGCTGCCAGTGGTCCCACCTCGCCTGTGCCCCGATCCCCAGGCCTTTGTGTGGTGTGGGTCTGTGCACGTCCCTTCCCAAGCACACACTGACTAGGATGAGGTGAGGAGCCAGCAGTGGGGTGCCAGCTCTGAGGCCGCCACCATGGACGTCCTCGGCTCCACGTCCCCACACTGTTCATGTCCAAAAGTGGCGCTTGCTTCTGGCTGGCTGTCTCGTCCTCCTGTCCACCGGCTCCCTGCACCCCAAAGGACTCCTTGTGGCCTCCCATTGCTTTCAGTACAAAGTCCAAACACCCCAGTGGTTCTTTGCTTTGTGGTACCTGCTTACTTGTCTGTTTCCACCCCCCTGCCCGATTTTCTAGTTTCTTCTTTCTTTTAATCCCTCCACTCTTTGTTTCCCCACCACGCCCCCTCTCCTACCCGTGCTCTTCGACCTTTCTGAAATATACCCGTTTCTTTATACTGTTTTCTGTTTCCTGTCAGTTTAGCACTTGGTGCACCTGCTCTCTAAAATGCACAGCGCTCTTCCTTCGACTCCACAGCCCGACTCCACTCTGCCGCTTCATTAGGATGAAATCTGAAATCTGTTCAGAAAGTCATCCCACAAAGCAGCGTCAGCCTCTCTCTGGGGATTTGGCACGGCTCAGCTGTGGGTTGGCATTCTCTCTGCCAGGCTGTAAGCTTCTGTTCTGTCTTGGGTGCACATCCAGTTATCTCAGCCCCAGAACACCCTGGGTTCTCAGATGTCTGTTGAAGCTATACAGCCGCCGGGGTGAAACGCGGAGACGCAGAGCGACCACGCGGTGGCGCTGTGGGCACGGGCATCCGCAGCACAGCGTCCGCGGGATTGCAGGGCAGGCTGGAAGCTCAGCGTTTGTCACCAAGTCCTTAGCGCTCAGAGCTCTTTTGGGACCAGGGACACTCATGATGTCAGTGATGTATGTATGGGGACAGACCTTACTCTGTGTCTGTACAAACTTCAGAAACTCCTGCCTTCCTCCAAAGCCCCAGTTTCTTTTGTTTGGATAAAAAAAAATGCTATAACTCATTCGGATAAAGCGAACAATTTTCACGTATCTCACAATCTAGATTAAGGGGCATAGTGATAGGTCTCACCATACTCTCCCTCCGCCTGTGTTCCCCACCCCCTCCTTCTATCTTTCTTTTCAGAATTTTTACAGTAACATTCTTTCATTTCTCTTTAACATCACAGGCTTAGCAGTCCCTTAGGTAAAGATTTCAGCACATGACAAGGAAGAAAAAAAGCCCCGCTATTTTTCAAGATTATAGAGGAAGGATCTAAGCAATAATCAAACATCAAAATATCAATCTCTCTCACATAGATTATGCTTTTTGCTGTCTGTGTACTAGTCATCACAGATCAAGGAAAAGCCACACTATTTGTTTTTAGGGACCGGCTTATTTCACTAAATCTAGTGATTGCCAATTCCATCTTTTTTTTTTCTGGACTTTTTATTTTTCTAGGCTGAGTAGTATTCCATAGTGTATATATCACACATTTCTTTATCCAATCATCTATTAATGGGCATCTGGGTTGATTCCATATCTTAGTTATTGTGAATTGAGCTGCAATAATCATGGCGGTACAGATAATTTTTCATGTGCTGATTTCATTGTGTTTGGGTAAATTCCCAGGAGTGGGATGGTTAAATCGTATGGTAGATCTATTTTCGCAGTTCTGAGGAGTCGCCAAGCTGTCCTCCATGGTGGCTATAGTAGTTTACATTCCCACTAAGAGTGGATTAAGGCACCTGTTCCTCCACATATTTGCCATCATTTATTGCTTTTTTTTTTTGATTTTTCAATGATAGCCATTGTAACTGTGCAGAGATGAAAGCAGTGTGGTTTTAATTTGCATTTCTCTGACGACTAGAGATTCTGAGTGTTTAATGTGTCTATTGGCCATTTGTATTTCATCCTTTGAAAAATTCCTGTTCGTGTCATTTGCCCATTTCCCAGCTGGGCTATTTGTTATGTTGTTATGGAGTTCCTTGAATTCTTTATAGATCCTGGATGGCATATTTAGTATTTCCTGTTTTTTCTTAGATGGGGGACTTAGGATTCAGTTATTAAGGTTCCACGGTTTTCCAGGGATTGATTTCTGGAGTCATGCCTCACACACTAACATCCTGATCAAGCACAGTGCCTTGAAAACAGCTCAGAATGCATATTTGTAATTTGTTGAACAGAATGACTGTGTGATAATAACCAATGCTTTGCGCAACTTCCCCTATTGTTGCTGGTGGGGCTAGCCTCGCGGAAGCCTAAGTTGGGGTCCTGGGCCAGCCTTTACCAATGAAAGATGGCTGGACCGCATCCCCTGACAGCTCACTTGCTGCTTACACCCAAGTTTATGTGCTGATGGTGCCGGAGGTGTGGCCTTCGGGAGTGATCAGGCTCAGGTGAGGTTATGAAGCGGCCCTGATACCACTGATGGCTTTGCAAGAGCAGCCGGCTTGCTTGCTCTGTCACACCCTGAGAAGCCTCCCGCCACAGTTTGCTGCAGCAAGAGGGACTTGGCTCTGAACTGCTGGACTTGCTGGCCTCCAGAGCCAGGAGTCAGATACAGTGGTATTTATTATCTGATCACAGTATTTTTGTCAGAGCAACAAAGACAAGGATGGTCAGCACACCTGAAACAAGAGGAGGTGGCACTAGATGAACTTGTGAATTCCCAAGAACTGTGTCATTGCGTGATCTGTGCACCTTACCAGATTCTCCCACACCCCCATTTCTTACTATATTGATATATTCTCTAAATCAATGAGACTTACATAACTTTAAACTAATTACTCAAAAACGTATAGTGCATTCCTAATGTTCTCCACCCACCAACTATGTTAAATTCCAAAAGTATTTTCATCACCTCAAAAGGAAATGCCCAGCTGTTTCTGTGTTGGGTGAATCCAGAGGATGCACTCTCCTTGTGCCAGTGTGTCCGCTCTGATGACACCCAGGAGGCGCCTGTCTCTGCACTCACCTTTGTTCCTATTTCTGGATATTTAAAACACAGAAGTACAAATTGGGAAAATAGTCTTACATGCAGTTGTCAGGTGGTAGTATCTACTTACTATGTTTTTGTTGTTGTTTTGTTTTTCTGCCCTTCCACCTCGTAAGGTATTGAAGGGGCATTGACCTGTTAATCAAGAAGAACACACTGGCTATTAGTAAGAATCATTAAGGCTCAAGTGTTGAAAGTTTTCATCAAGATGGACATAATAGAAATTAATGCTTGGTTCAAAGGGGAGGGGAGAACATAGGGCCAAAGGAATATGCAGAAATAGAAATAAAAAGACACACATCAGATTAGTTCAAAAAAAGTATAGCAAGGTTGGATTTCTTTTCTATGGAGGGGGGAAGGCTTCAGAAAAATTATTTCCCTTGGAAAATGGCTGTGTGTTTTAAATGTTGTCCTGGCTGGAGAAAGTAGGTGTCTTTAGGACTGGGTAAGTAAGTAATCAATGTGCCAGGTGCAGAGTTGGCATACTTAATGCCTGGAGACTGAGAAACTGAGAAGTGTCAGGGCAGAGCCAGTTGTAAATATATTTCTTAGTGAGGCTGCTGTCGCCCTGTCCAGCTAGAGGGTGATGGCGAGGACTGAATTGCATCATTGCACTGTGGGTTCCTCTTCTCAGATGGCAGGGACAGCACGCCATGACCGAGAGATGGCAATTCAAGCCAAGAAAAAGCTCACCACGGCCACTGACCCTGTCGAAAGACTCCGACTGCAATGCCTGGCCAGAGGCTCGGCTGGCATCAAAGGACTTGGCAGGTAGGACCCGGATAACACATAGCACAGAGCTTGGGCATGACTGGGTGAGGCCAATGTTGGCTGTGTGATCTTGGGCATGTCATTTCCTTGTTTGTGATGTACAGAGTTGCAAAGAGTTCTTTTAGGTTCGTAGATCCCATTTCAGCAAGGCCCATGTGTGCTGTTGGACAGGGAGGCTTCTGGGATAACTTTAGATAAGGGAGACACATGAGCAACGAGTAGAGAGACCTAGAAAAATGACGAGGAAGATACTCCATGTAGCTGGGATAATTGGGAAAGAAGAGGAAGGAAGGAGTGATGATTTGGTGGTAACTGCAGAATATGGAGTTCTACCTGAAGACAGTCATGTTTTGCTCACTCCTATAAACACCAGAACTGCCCATTTGATAGTTAACAGCTCGCTGACTGTGGGAGATCTTCCAGGTGGTGGATTCGGTTCTGAGTACTCACAGTGCAAGTTTCTTGGGCCTGAGAAGTCCAAGGTGAAGGGAGATTATGAGCCTCCCGCTGGCAAGTTCTGCGCATTCCAGCAAACCCTAGTGAGTGTCTGCCATGGTCCAGGCCCTGTACATGTTCTGGATGATTTGTGGGTGAAGAAGACTTCTCCAGGGCTTGGTGTAATGGATCAATTGGTTTAACTTACACTTTGAGCACTGGGACCCCATATGGGCACTGGTTTGTATCCTGGTCACTCCACTGCCCATCCAGCTCCATGCTTGTAGCCTGGGTGAGCAATATATGGAGAATGGCCCAAGTCCTTAAAACCTTGCACACAGGTAGGAGACCCAGAAGAAGCTCCTGGCTCCAGCTTTAGGTCATCTCAGCTCTGGCATTTGCAGCTGTCTGGGGAGTGAACCAGCAGATGGAAGATCTATCTTCCTGTGTCTCCTCTCTGTATATCTGCCTTTCCTATAAAAATAGCTAACTCATTTTAAGCCTTCTCCAGTACCCATGAAAGCCTTAGATTAAGAGGAGTGAGTCATGTCAATGAACTTTGCAGTGGCCCAGAAAGATGAGTGTTGGGAAATAGAGGGCCCATGGAAGGGATAGAGTACCTTTTGAGCATTTCTAAGTCTCAGACCAAGCCCAACTCTGTCACAAAGCTTGGGCTGTGGTGGATAGGGACCCTGGGGGTTAGGTTGTTACAATCTAGTGGTAAGATGTGCCCACTTCCTTTCAGTATGATGGCATTGATGCCTCTCATTCTGGGTCCACTGTGTTGCCTTTGCAGACCCCTGAAAATCTCATGCCTTTTCCCTTTTTCTGATCGATTTCCTTATGCCATGTCCCCACATTGCACCTGCAGTGGTTCTTCTGCCATGAACCTGACTGCTGCCCATAGACACCATGTCATCCTCAGCCTGTGTTTCCTTTACAGTCTTGGCCTTGTCCGAATCTCTGCTCCGTCTCTTCCCCCTCTACTCCTTAGGGTCACCTGAATGTTTAATGCTCTCCTTCAGGCACAGAGAATAGTTCTTCCCTCTTGGTTCATTATCCTTCTCCCATAAATCCTGCTTTGTAGGACAGCCCTGAAGTTTGGATCCTACCATTTGCCAACCTCCAGGATTTCCAACATCCTGAGAAATGTTGGCTCCTGGAACAAACTTTCCATCCTGTCTTGAGTCTTTATTCTGGCAAAGGTCAGGGTGCCTCTATTATTATCTTGACATTGTCATTTCTGACATCACATTTGGATGGTTTCCAGCCGTATACGCTCTTGTGCATTTGTTTGCAGCTGCCTCCTAAATGTAGACATTTCCCAAGATGCTGTTGCCAGCATCTTTAATTCACCATACATCTTGCCCACTCCTGAGTTAGTTAAAAATTTCCCCAGTCCCTTGCCACATTCTTGGCACTGAAAACTCTTCCTGAGTGCCAAACTCATTTCGCAATTTGTATCTTTTATCAGGAACAACACTAGCTCCCTACTAAATAAGTACCTGATTAATAGCTCTGCATCATTGGCTTACTGTCCAAAACCAAATAAAAATTCATCCAGCCCTGATACAGACACAGATTCTCCTGCAGCACTTACTCCTTAATGCTGTCACCAACTTGCACATTTCCTTTCAACTGAAAACTTTAGAATCTGCTTCAGTAACTTGTCACATTGGCTCCTCTGCTTCTATTAAATGTTGCAATCTCTTTTCTTACTTTTACCTCAGCTGCTTTCCTATAGACACTAAATATCTTTCCCCTGAACTCTTGCTATAAAGTATTCTTAGTGGTTCCTTCACTTCCAGGGATTTTGTCCTCTAACTCATTTAACCTACCATTGCTAGAGTTCTTTCCAGCTTTTATTTTGGTGATGTCACTTCACACGAAAACCATTTAAAAATATTTTAAAAATTCAAAATAAGGGTGGGCACTTGATATAGAGGTTAAGACACTGTTGGGGGGCGTTTGCACCCTGTATTGGGGTACCCTGACTTCAGTAACTGCATCCAGTTCCTGGTTCCAGCTTTCTATTCATGTGGACTAGGGGAGGCAGTTGTGAGGACTCAGGCAATTGGGCTCCTGCCAACGATGTGAGGCATAGATTGGGCTTCTGTCTCCATCTGTCAGGGACTGTGGCAGGCATATTGGAGTGAAGCAGTGGAGGTGCATTTCCCTTCTTCCTCCCCTCCTTTCCTTCTCTCCTCTCTCTCTCCCTCTCTCCCTCCTTTCCTTCCTTCTTTTTTTTCTCTCTCTCTTTCTCTCCCCCTCTTCCTCTCAAGAAGTAAATTAAAAACCCCAAATCAGGGGATATTTATAACTGGTCATATTCTGCCACTAATTCAAGTTTCCATTTTTGTTCTGTTACCTTTCCCCGAGCAGTAGTCCTCCGGCTGCCTTGGAGGGTGTTCAAGCATCCTTGAAATGTGCTTTGACCTGCAGTGCATCTTGTCTCCCTGTAACGGTGACTTCGAACAGTACTTGTTCTTGTCTCTCTCCCTCTTTTTGCCTGTCTCTGTCCTTCCTTCCCTCTTGCTCTAAACGTCTTAGGGAGGAGATGAAGTCTAGCTCCTTTTGAATTTCTCCTCACAGGATTTAGAGCGGTATTTGGCACGCCGTAGATGGCCAATGAGTTTGGACCTTCTATTGCTCTTTAAAAATATTTACTCGTTTATTTCAGAGTCAGAAAAAGAGCAACGGCTTAAGGACGCACTCTTATCTTCTGATTCACTCCCCAAATGCCCATAACAGGATGCAAGGAGGGAGCTAGCAACTCAATCCTGGTCTTTCACATGGGTGGTAGAAATCCAGTTACTCAAGAAATGACCACTGGCAGTAACAGGCAGCTGGAATCAGGAATCAAACCCAAGTGCCCTGGCATGGGTTGAAGGTGTCCACTGCCTGACCAAATCCCCCACCCCAGGGGTTTAATAGTGAATTATTTATTTCAATTTTTTTAAAAAAAATGTTTAGCAAATGTTTTTTTACAAGCATTTTATGAGAAAATCAGTTTTGTTACTGTAGCACGGGTATGTATTCATTAGTTATTTTAATCATTAATTCATGCAGGCAGCAAATACTAATAGAGTGACATCTATGTAGTGAACATCAAAAAGTAGTCAAGCAGTTAGGGTTTTTGCCCCTATGAAGCCTGTGTTCTACTCCGTGTGGCTCCCTTACTCAAAGTTCACTTTCTTGTTTTTGAAATGATGTGTGAAATACCGGTGAGTAAGGAGCTGATCTTTTCCCATGTAAAGAAAAGTACAACTTCTGCTTCAGATTATACATTTTCTTTCCCCCTTACAACTGGTAGGGAATTAAGACAAACCGATCTAGTCCTTCATGGAAAACTGAGAGCCAGAGGTTACATGTTATTCTTGAGGTCACATAGCTAGTTTTAGTAGTAGAATTGGAATGCAAGCCCAGTTTTTTTTTTTTTTCCTGAATTGTAGTTAAGAGCTGTTTCTACATGCCAGACTGTCGACAAATCAGAAAATTCTCAAGGCAGTGGGAAGTGATGGTGGAGATGGGAACATGTGGTCAACACAATGGGGCAAAATGAGATTTATGGAAGCATCTCAAGTGTCACAATTGAGCACAATAGGGAGGAAGGAGTGTATGATTTCTTTATAGAAAAGGCTATGTGTAACATGTGTTTGAAGGGGATTAGGATTAGTAACAGATCATCAGATCTGTTTCAAAGTACTAACAACCTTTCTGTCCATTTTGGGCAGTTCGTGGGTTTACGTTGAAAATAGGAGAAGCGATGCATACAATCTATGTTAGGTTTTAGAGGACGCATAGATTAAAACAGCATAAATAGGGTTTACCTACCTACATTTTCTGGCTTCCTTTAATTGAGAAATAGCCAAATTCTGCATTCCTTGGGTCTGTTAGCCAAGTCAGGCACTGGGAACATAGTTCATGCTATGTATATAGAGTGATTGTGTGTGTGTGTTCCAATTTTGGAAGGGAAGGCGCCAGAAGAAGCCGTATTCTCCTTTGGAAAACCTTAATTGTAAATTGCTTTTTAAACCTTCATGCTTGTGGTCTGTGAGGGCTTTTTTTAAAAAAATTCTGTGTGTGTATTTTCTTCAGAGCATTTCGAATTATGGATGACAACAATAACCGAACCCTTGATTTCAAAGAGTTTGTGAAAGGGTTAAATGATTATGCTGTGGTCATGGAAAAGGAAGAGATAGAAGAGCTTTTCCGGAGGTTTGATAAAGACGGAAATGGTCTGATAGACTTCAATGAATTTCTTCTCACTTTAAGAGTAAGCAGCCCCTTGAATCAGTGTGTTTGCTGAAATAGACTCTCAAGGAGTCTCCATTGGTTATTTTAAGGTTTGACCTCAGAAGTTATTAGTGCATTGTGAGGAGTTGGGGTAGAACTTTGGGTTCAGTTTCAGGGGCGTTTTTGTGGCAGTAGAATTTAATCGTAAATAATTTAATAGTACATATTAAATTAAATATTAAATAGTACACGTAGAATTTAATGGCACACAACATTGCATTATTTCCTGTCACTGAGGGAATATGATCTTTCATTACATGAGATGTGAGAGTTCATCTGCTGAGTAAATGTAAACGTATTTTTTCTATTCTTTTAGCCTCCAATGTCTAGAGCCAGAAAAGAGGTCATCATGCAAGCTTTTAGAAAGTTAGACAAGACGGGAGATGGCGTTATAACCATTGAAGACCTTCGTGAAGTGTATAATGCAAAACATCACCCCAAGTACCAAAATGGAGAATGGTCAGAGGAACAAGTATTCAGGAAATTTCTGGATAACTTTGATTCTCCTTATGAGAAAGATGGATTGGTAAGTAAAAGGCTTAATCAAAAGCAACGTTTTTTCTATCTCGTTTAACACTGCAAAGGGACGATGGGTCCAAAGCCTTAAACATCTCAACACGTTGTTAACACATTTGTTATAAATGCACTTGCATTGGTAGGGAATTCATATTCAGATAGATATCCATTATCTGGAGGATGTGGCATTTTGATAAAACACTCTGGTTCAACTAGTTACATCCCCATGAACAAGATCCTGTAAAACATATTCAACTTTAAAATTAGACCATTTAATTGGTGGGGTGATAGACTCACAAGGCCTTTTAGAATGTTCCAGTGCCTTTTACATCCATCCTAATGAGCCTTTGCCATTTAGAGGCAGCTTTTGGTAAAGAGAATACCAGGTAACAGAATTCACTCTGATTTATTCTTTGACATGCTTTGAGATTAGCTTGAATAAAAAGTGACCACTCCATCTCCATTAAATTGTTATTTTTCCATTAAAAGCACATAGATTAAAAAAAAAAACCAAAAAAGTGCATAGCTTGGTAAAGAATTGTGTCCTTATAGCCATATGTGAGTTGAGATGGAATTGGCATGTGTCTTTTACCCACAACCGTAAATGGACTGCAAAAATGATTTTACTTATTTGAGATGCAAAGTGATAGAGACAGATAGAGCCTATGTGCTGACCGATTGCACAAATGTCCAGGATGGTTGGAGCTGTGCTGGACTGAAGCCAGGTTGCCAGGAACTTAATCCAGGGCTTTCAGGTGGGAGGCTGGGGCTAGCCATCAGCTCAGTCATCAGCTGCTGCCTCCCATTGACTAGAACTTAGAATTGAGAGCAGAGCTGGGACTCCAATACAGGTAAATTGATATCCATGAGCTTGTAACAGCCAGAGCCAGTTCTGCTCTGAGGTCCGGAAGATGGGAGATGGGGCTCTCTTCACGACTGATGTCAGAAGCAGCAGAACCTCAGCATGTGTGACCTCAGTCCTTTTGCAATACAGGAAAAACTTGCAGGACAGTGGACGGAAAGAGGCGGTGCTCAGGGGAAGTAGAGGCTTTTCCATTCTGAAGGGAATTTCCCCTTTGCTTTTGTGTGACACTTTACAGTGAGACCTACGTATTAGGAGGAGGTGGGGAAGAGGCATGGGGCAATTCTCGGTCTCTTGTTGACGTTTTCCCCATCTTCTTTAGGCTGAGAGATTGTGGAGGTCGGTGAAAGAAGGCGGTTTTTAAATTCCGTGGGGCCATCACATCTTTGGGGACAGAAGTAGCAGAGCTGCATGTTTTGCTCCAGCGTTGCTGTGCCTTTGATCTCTGAGATGTCAGGGGGAAAAATAGCCAACTGCCATTTCCCCAAATTCACCCAACTGTCTGTGGATCCCAGGGGTGTCTTGTCGTACTTTCTGCAGGTGGTTCCTCCTCATCGTCATGGGAAACCTCAGCTGCCCCTTTCTCTAACGCAGATCAAGGCAGCTAGTTGTGATTCAGCTGATTCAAGTCTCCACCCCTCCCTGTGTGACATTTAATCAGCCACTTGAAGCTCCCCAGGACTCAGAGACATCACTGAATTAAGAGCAGTTCCAGCATGTGGTGTCACCTGAACATTACAGTCCCTGCAGCAAAACCCAAGTCTGATTGTTTGGGATTATGGTGGAGAGAGAGGGATAAGTTAGTAATGCAGATTTCTGATTGTACTACAGGACCATATAGTCTGACTTTGGGGGTTGGAGACCAGAATTTACATATTAAGTGTGTTAAGTGTCTCCTATACGCATTTATATTTGAGACTCTGAAGAATTCAGACTTGAGTTTTTAATTATTGAGTATGAGGTGCACATGAGCCTCAGTTAGCATGCTATTGAATCTGGGCAGCGTTTGCTGAGCATTTATCAACTGGTCATCACACTACAGAGATCTTCGTTATGCAACATAATAAAAATGTCTGAATTTGTGCAACTCAAAGTTTCATACATTGAATCATATCCTAAATGCACAAGGAATTGTTGATATAGTGAAAATTTATGGTAATTTTTAAAATAAAGTGTATAATTAGGCCATGATATATTGATTGCTGTATTTACAGACCATGGATGAGCAAGCTATACTATACACTAAGCCCAGTGCTTTTAATTGATTTTGAGAGAGGTGCAAGGGAGAGAAATATGGATCCTCTACCTTTATTCTTTTCTGTTCACATAATTTCAACAACAACAAAGCAGTCAAAAAAAAATATATAGCTCCACCAGGTTCTATGATTCTTAGAAGCATCAGGCATACCTGCAAAAATATGGTAAGAAGAGTTTGTTGTTATGAACTAGCAAGAGGTTTTGAATTACCTATGGATTTCCCATCTTGTGATGGTTTTAATCCCGCTTGAACATGGAAAATTGAGGGCTAGCTAGAGAACAATGAATTTCCCAAACAGGTTTCATTAGTGTATGTCCTCCCGTCTAAGCAGAATGATGGGCAGGGACAGGTGGGGCCAGAAGATAGTTTGGCTCACTCTGCGCTATTAGTGCATAGATGATTTGCATGTTGGAAAACCGTGGCGCCCAGCATGTCTGACTGGTAACCTCTTCCTTTGTCTGCAGGAGAGAACTACACTTGGTGAAAGGAGAAGCGTTTCTTATCCTGGCACAGGACATGGCGTGTTGATCCTTGTGTGTCACAGAGAGACGACCTTAACTCCAGTTCTAGAGCATGGGTTCTTTACTCTGCGTTTCAGTCTCACTTACCAGAACTGATGGACTCTCATGATAAACCTGTCCTCACTTTGCATTTAGGTTGCTTGGGACATTTTCCAGGCTTTCATCCTCTCTTTCCCTGTGCCAATTTCTCTGCCCTCTTCAGCTTAATTTTTTCTCTCTTGTGTTAGATCTGTTTCTCAGCTATGACCCGTCCTTCCCAAACTGCTTCAAAAAGTCCTTCTGTTTACAGGTACACAAGACGGGCTTCCACTGAAGCAGTAAGACATCAAGTTTCCCTTTGTTTCTAACATTTCTGCTGCAGGTGACCCCTGAGGAATTTATGAACTACTACGCAGGTGTAAGTGCATCCATTGACACAGATGTGTACTTCATAGTTATGATGAGAACTGCCTGGAAGCTCTAAATGCACGGTCCCAGGGACAAGGCCTTGGGGGACAGCTGCGTGACTCCACATGACTAAACCTCAGCTCAGAAACTGAGTTCATACTTTCACGTCCATCAGTGTTTCTTCTTATGTTAACACTGCATTTTCTGGGACTGAGAAAAGGAAACAAATAAAGACACTGAACAGACAATCGCAAATTTGTCTCCTCTGAAGCTATTTCCTTAGCTCTGAAATATAGATTAAATACAATGGCAACTATTAAAGTTCCTAGAAGTAGCGAGTATGGTGGATATGTGTAGCTGTCTAATCAACTTGAACCTTCTTCTTTGGCCATTAACAAAAGTTAGAATATTTTAATTATAATTCCTCATCATGCAGCTCCTACTTTTCTTTACCTCTTTGCTAGTGTGTTTCTAGACATTTTTAGATGAGAGAGTTCATCTATTTTCTTGACTGCAAATTTTAAAGTGCTCCTGATTTGGGGACCAGAACAATATTATGCATAAGCCTCAATTTCTGTAACTAAAATTTCAGCTGGAGTTTAAAGAAGCTTTGATTTAACAAACGGATTTTGGGGAAGGTCGTTTTATTTATTTATTTATTTTTTTTGGTTAGCTGATTTTTTATTTGAAAGGGGAAATGAGGTGAGGGGAGAGAGGGAGAGGGAAAGGAAGAAAGAGAGAGAGAGAGAAAGCGAGCGAGAGAGAGAGAGAGAATCTACCATCCAAATGCCTGCAACAGGGAGAACTTAACCAGACCTACCACACAAATGGCAGGGATCCAAATCCTTAAACTATCACCTGCTGTCTAGGATGCATAACAGCAGGAAGCTGGAATTTATATTATTTTTCATCTATGATCACACAAAAAACACACAGCCGGAACTCCAGCCCTGGCGCTCTGATAAAACACTCACCCCCATTAGAAGTCTGTCACAAGGGTTGATCCATGACTTCCAGGGGATTGCTGTTATTAAAATTTTGAATCTGGGCTGTTTTCTCAAACTTTCCTCTGTGGGTGGACAAACTGTATCAGAGGGGTCTCACCAGGCAAATGCTCTTCCCTAGAGTCAGCGAGTCACTGAAGCTCCCACTAGGATGGAAAATGGGTGTGGCAGAGATGAGTGTCCTAGGTATACTCCAATGTAGACTTTCCCTCTTCTAGACCCAGAACTCCCCCACCCCCTCCATTGAGCTCTGGCTTCCTGTTTTGGTTGTGTGGAAATGTCTTTGTGAAAGGCAGCCCAAAGTGCTGGAAGAGAGATGTGGAAGGCACAGCTCTTCCTCTTTGTACTCTGTGACTGTAGCTAGAGTTAAAACCACAGGGACTAAGCCCTGGTGGTGGGTGCTGGAGGTAATGACCACACACCTCGTGTTTAAGGGAAGCCCTTCTTTTTGCTACCTCTGGGTATATTCGTTTCATGTTCTGGGGGCCACAGGTTAGGTTAATGGTCTCCTTTAAGAACTTTAGAGGACCAATACACTTTTCATGTTTTACATCTACTTACTTTTTATGTCACAGTTACAGAGGTTGAGTTCAAAACTGCAACACCTGATGCTGTCAAATGCAAATTACAGCAGTCACTAAGGAGCACTAAGGCAGCTTAGCTAGCCTGCATCCTGGGGACAGATTGGAGAAGGGCCCCTGTTTCTTGAAGATGGGCGTGAGGAACTTTTCTGACGATAAACACATTCTTGAATCATGAGGAGCAACTTTATTTTCACACTTAGTTCTCCAAGTCTGACCTTCTGTTAGACTTACCACCTTGATTTCATAGAGATTATGGGTCTCGAGATTCTGGGAGTTACAAAGAAATCATCATCTCCTTGTGTTTTGCATCCTGTACCTTTCAGATTGTGTCTGAGAAGGGGTCCCTGTTTCCTGCGCATGGTGGGTTTCAAGCTTACTGCTGGATTCTGAATATGACTCATGCCCCTGCTTGACTGGGGCCATCGAGCAAGCAGGTGATTCTGAGTAGGCAATGGGTTGTAGATATCAGCTTTGTCACCCCGAGTGGCACCGAACTTCCTGCCTAACGGGGGCACAGGGCACAGCTATTTGATTTCAGATAACCTATGTGTCACAATAGAATTTTATGCAGGTACTTTCTGCTTGCTTAACATTTAAAATCTTATTCTGTTTTAAAAGTAAGCAGTTTTAAAAGTAAGCACTTGAACCAGAAGGAAAAAAAAAAAAGTCCATAATACCCTTTGGTAGCACCACTCATTGATTCTAGACCCTAGCTAGGAAATCAAATAAACGAATGTGCCAAAGAAATGAGGATGAAATCAGCAGCTTTTTATGAAGCAGGACACATATACGTGAATATTCTGAGAACCAGGCTTTGTCAGGACAAACCACCCATATCATACGAATCTGAGTGCCTAACTGTCCCAGGAAGAAGCCTATGCAAGAATGGCAAGGGGCTAATGGACCCGATTTTCTTAGCCACCTACGTTTTGGTAGAATCTTATCTGGCCCAGATGGCACTTGGGAGGCACCCTGGGTGAAGCTGGATACCCCTCATGTAGGTTGCAAATTGGCTTGACATACATGGTTTGAGGGAAAGAATACATTCCATCAAGAGCTGTTTCTTGGGCCCCATGATTCTTTCTAGGCTGTGGTGATAGAGCAGTGAACAAGAATAACTGCAAGCAAAGCCACTGACTTGGAGATCACACAGGCCATCCACAGCTGGTAAGAGATATGAGTAGAGAGAGGTGGGGAAGCATGAGCAGCAACATTGCGGTTCCCAAGTCTGCTCCAGCCTCTGAAGCCAGGGCAGCGGGAGCCTTTCACATAGCTCTGTGTTAGGGAACTGTGTGGTGAACTTCATGAACATAGAGTGCACGTGTAAAGACAAAACCAGCAACTCCCCTCCTATACTTGGAGATAGGTACTTATCCTGGTTCTTCAATTCTCTTGGCCTCCTTGAGCACGAGAATACAAAGCAGGTAATGACTCCACTCTCACTAAGCTACAAACACAATCGATTCTGTGGACACTCAATCAGCTGGAGAGATTAAGTAAGTCAAGTGTATTGTTGGGTAGTGTGTAGGTGGGCTGCCACTCCTGCTTCAAGAAATTCCGTGAACACCCCCTGTGTAGTATTCCTTTTCAGATTTATGCATGTCTGTTTGGAGCACAGAATGAAAAAAAAAATCCCACAACTTCTAGTTTCCCAAATTGCTCATGAAACTTGCTTTCCTAGAAATTATTACCTGCTATTTTAAATTAAAAACTTGTTGAATGAAGCAAGTTGAATGAAAGTTCAATCCTCCAGATGCTTAGGACTCAATGGAAAGACAAAGATGCCAAGGGTGTGGAGTTGGTCCTACAGGGTTGCTGGTTCTCATGTAATTGGTCTTGGTGAAAGCCCATGTTTCTCACATGGCTTAACCCTTCCAAATCATTTCTGTGAAAACCACATAACTTTGACAGAGGTAGGTGTTTTATTCTAATTAGTCCTGAGTTCATTCCTAAAGCTCTTTATTCAAAAAAAGATCGTGGGTGAAATCTGTTGAGACAAGCATACGCAAATGGTTAATGGGGTTCTGAGAAGAATGCTTTTGTCATCCCAGTTGGTGCGGTGACAAGTTGTGGTGAAACAGCCCTTCCTCTCTAAGAATACCATCTTCTTTAATTCTCACACCTGCTTGGCCAAAGTCAGGTGTTTTTTTTTTTTTCCCTCAGCAAAATATACTGGAAAAAAGTACTGCTCAAGAGTGAAAGGTGTTGTTGTCAGTAGGAGCAACTAACTAGTTGCTGGAGCATTGATGAGCACTTTGCAACTATCCAAAAAGAGTAATGCATCAGAGTGGGAAAATGGGAAAATGTAATGGTCTTTTTCTCTTATGTTAGATTTCTCACCCTTTTCTTCACCCTTTTCTTCATAATGGGATTTACTGATCTTCACATTTGACACTCAGCTATGGTATTGATTTGGGGATGTCTTGCTTTTCAGCTGGAAAGTTTTTAACTTAGCTGGTCTGCTGGAGGTATTCGGGCCACACAAGCTAGTGGCTATCAGTGGTCTGGGAGCTGTAGAAAAGAAAAGAGACCTGAAACTGGAGGAAAATGACAGGTGGTGCTGGGGCTGGCATCTGCAGTGAACCTCTCAGTGCCGCTGCATTGATAAGAATAAAATGCTCAGGAAGGTGAAAAGTTATCAGATGTTGGGCCTTATCTTACTAAACCCAGAACATTCCTTCAGTTTTCAAGGAAAATGGAAAAAAAGTAGCATTTCACAAATTTGACAATCATGCTTAAAAATCAAATTTAGTAACATGGTTCAAAATCCATTTACTTAAATTATTGTTGAAGCTACTAAGTATGTATAATAAAATCCTACGAATCTGAGTTCCAGTAGCTAAGGTGATTTTGAAAAGATATGACTCGAAATTTACTTACACTTCATCTCTATTTTAGAAAGAGGGGCAGTTGCTAAGTGAGTCAGTAACATAATGAAGATTGTAAAGGCTGTGCCTACCTAGCTCCATTTATGTTTTGTGAGTACTAGGAGATGCCTATTTGCATATAAGATGCAGTTAGTGTACTAGTCATAGGAAGTATCTTCGAGTCTTTTAATAATACTTCTTTGTACAATTGTAGCTCAAGCTAGTAAGGTGTTCCCATATATAAATTTTAACTTGATTTAATGACATTCACGATAGAAACTTTAATATATTTTATCTAAAAAGCTATGCATAAACCTTTTGGTACACTGGATATACACTGGAGGTAATAATCTATCTTAGTGGAAATAGTTGGACTATCATTTTTAGGAATTAGAAATTGATACTTTTTGAGCACAAAAGTTATATTTAACTTAATTTTGATATAATATAGATATTGTTCAATTAAAATTAATCAAGTTTATAATTTTTATCACATCAAACTTTTAACACTAATGTAGTTCTGATTTAATAGAATTTCTCCAATTTATGATTTAAAGATTAACAATTATTTTAATAAAACAATACATTTAGCCTTAGTATTTTTGTCTGAAAATGTTTCAACAAATATGCTTCTTACAGCTGACAACTATCTCTAAAACTTAATTTTCTTGATGGTGCTTTTTGATCAATTAGAAGTGTCATTTGTATGTGATTCTGCTATGGGCGATGAAATCTCTTCGTTGACAACGCAAGTCCCTTGTTGTTATATTGTATTCTCTCATGTTCTAAAAAGAACAGATACAACTCATAAACCATCATGTTGACATCCAAGAGAGCAAATGAAAAATTAATGTTGTTTTTCCTACAGGCAAGAATTACTCACATCTAGCAGGCCCAGCAAGTTCCCAGAATGTCCAGCCTCTTGGGGATGCTTCTAGGGCTATGGGGAACAGTGTTACTCCATGTGCTGGTAAATTGGAGGGGTCAAGAGGGAGGAGAAAATGAAGGAAGCCAGGGACTGATTCCTGCTGTTTATAGCTTGTTATTAAAAATATTTTTTTTATTATTTCAGTTTATGACACAGTTCTACAGGCTCTGGGATTCCCCCTAACTCCTCTCCAGGCCCTCCCCCCATATTGATTCCCTCCATATTATTACAGTAGCACAGCTCGTAAACACTCATAATTCAATCATTGCGGGCGTGGACCATGCAGAGAGTCCAACAACCTTTGCTAAGATAAATCCAACAGTTTCATTGGGAAATCATATTTGATTTAAAAGTAATGGCAGAATATCCTCTCCTCAAATGAAAAGCAACTACACAAAGTCAACATCAGGAAGAAAAATGGAAATTTACAACATCATGAAGTTAATTAACATTATAGCTTGTTCTTAACTTCACTGCTCAACACAGAATATGCAGAGCCAACTATGGAGTAACATATATGCAAGTCAAAATGAGAAACTGGAAGAATTTTCTATGGTTAGTCACTCTTCATTTTGCCATTGAAAGCCAGGCTACATATTTTGACCCACGACAGTCTCTCATTTCCTACTTTGATTTCTCATTATGTTGGATAGTACTCCCTTTTCCTAAGGAGCTCCTTATTTGTTCATGTATGTCAGACATTCCTTTGCACTGAAGTATTAATAATAGCCACAGTGATACATGATACAAAGATAATTATACGTTATCACGACTCTAGGGCAGAGCTATGATGATGGCTGCATCACTATACATACTGTCCAGTAAGGCAGCTGCTCATGAGTCATTGAAATACAGCAAGTACAACTGAGGAAATGAATTTGCCTCTACCTTTCATTTTAATTATTGTAAATGAAAATAGCTGCATGTGGCTAGGGGCTACCTTGTTGGATAGTAGGACATACATTTGGAGAACTTACCAACTTCACATACTGCTGGATGTGGGGGACTATGGCTGGCCAGTGGGCAGGTAAGTCTTCATCAATCTCTCTCCTTTCTACTGTCACCCTATGAAGGAGCCGGCCAGCTGGGCTCTTGCAGACCAACTTGATGCACTTGCTTGATTGTCTGTGGCAAATCAGACTCAATAGAAACTGGTCCAGGGAGGATGTAAAACACTCTAGGAAGACTTAATTACTCACGGATTTTGACATCATTTTCTTCTTTCTTTCCTTGCCTTTCTCTCCCTCAGATTTCCCAAGAAGACTTTTTGAACTACTACGCAGGTGTTAGTGCTTCTGTTGACACTGATGCGTATTTTATTTTGATGATGACAACATCCTGGAGATTATGACTTGGTCTTATTCATTTTTTTGCAAATCAGAAACTTTCAGAAAATGGAATGAGTTTGAAAGAAGATTTTCTAGATTTTGATAAGGTGTCAACTCTGCTTTTTGGAAGATTTGGAAATTTCAAAGCAGTAGATCTGTAGTTATCCCACTGAGTTAACCTGGAATATGTTCACCTCCGTAAAAGCGTGAGGCTGTATGCTTTGATTAGTAAGAAAGGAAGGAAGAAAGGAAATGAAAGGAAACAGGAAATTATAATGTGAGATTGAAAAGTGGCTCCTAGGTCAAAAAAATGTATTTTCTGTTAAAGATATTCCTCTTCTGGTTGTAAATCTAGTTGCTTCTCTACATCCAGATTTGACTTCACTTACTATTTAAGAACTCAGTAGCAGAAGGTGATAATAAAAGTTTCAGAGGAATATTTAACTCTAACATTTCATGAGCTTATTTTTTGTGTGTGAAGACAGTCAGTTCTCAACTTGCAATTTTTTTTTCTACAACATTGTGAAAACAACACACATTCAATAAATACCATATATTACATTCTGATTTTTGATCTTTTCCAGAGCTAGCAAAATGCGGTGAAATCCTGCCTCAAGATGCTGGCCAAGGGCAGTGAGTCACAGGTCCCAGGCTGCCTTGTGTTCATAAGCAGAAGCAATGGATACTTTATGGCAGGTGGTGATGTTAAGTTAGAATGCTCAGGATGCTTATTAAATGTACTTTTGACATATATTTTTAACTTACATTCTTTTTTGTTTTTTACTTTTCATTATATATATGCACACACATATATATCTATAAACATATACTGTATCTATCTATATGTATATATGTGTACATATATATATATATATTTGAGAGAGATTTTGAGAGAGATTTCAAAGTGTATTTAGAGGACAGAGTGATAATTGGTGAGAGAGAAAGATCTGGTTCACTTCCTGAATGACCACAATGGTTGGGGTTTAACTAGGCCAAAATCTGGAGCTTGGAATTCCATCGAGGTTTTCTACATGAGGGGCAGGGTTTCAAAACTTGGACCATTTGTTTTTTGGAACTTTCTCAGGCACACAGCAGGGTGTTGAATCAGAAATGGAGCTTCTTGTCTTCAGATACCACTTTGAGTAAAAACAGGTGAAGAAATATCAACTTACATGTTTCCAGTGTACTTTGTCTTGCTTGCTCCCTGACGTATGATTGACATCATAGCTTGTTATTTTTGACCACTAGGCTATCGCTTCCTTGTCTTTAAAGTCATAAGTGTGTGAAGAAAACATGAAAGGATATATGCATACCTCCCAGACATGCATAAGTGAGCAATAGTACCTCCAACTGAAGAATTTCTCAGTTCAGGACTTGAGTTTTATGGCCCCGAGGCTTAAATGTTAAATCTATTAGCCTGTCCACGATAGCTTTACTTTTTAAGAGACCTACCTTGAGCAAAGTCATAGCAATCGATGTTAAAACTAGAAAGCCAACTCACTGATACACTAACAGGGAGTATAGTTCCCATGTTTCCTGATCTGATCAAAGATCTAGGTTTTAGGATGTGAGAGAACGATAGCTTAGCTCATAGTTATAAGGGATGTGTTAAGTCGTGTATTCTCAGATACTGCTGAGCCGAACAGACACGTGCGCAAGGTATGTTAGAGTGATGAGAACTGCTTAAACAAGTAAATCCTCAGAAACGTAAAAGCTCAACTACCCCTATATTTGTTTTTTCCTCCAAAGGCAGCATCTCTTATAAACTGTTTATAGTAACAGATTAGCATACCTTTTCACCCTACTTTTCTCCAAGATGTCCATGTGACTGAAAAGAAAGAAGTTATTGAAATGATGGATAATCTTTCTGAAGATCTTGGGCCTGGAAATGGCATAAGTGGTCACGTGATCACCCAGAAGTGCAAGGGGGATTGGAGAGTGTAGTCCTTGTAAGAAAGCTCATCAGTGGCAGTCTGTTCGGTGGGAAGAAAGCACACAATCTGAGGGACTTCTGTCTGTGTCCTTGGAAGCCATGGTCCTTATATACTTACACTTTATTATGCTGACTTGTCAGGGGGGTCTCAGTTGGTCATACAGGAAACAGATATAGAGAGCTGAGGTCTCTATCTTTAGCCATGTCAGCAACCAATAACATCACTTATTTAGTTGTATATGATAACAATTTTTAGTGCCGGCTTTGAATATTGTGCTACAAGGCCCTGGAGGCCTGGGATCTAGGACTTTCCCATCCAGGTCCACTTAGGGGCTTTCTGTGGGGGAGTAGACACCACGTCCTGTCACATGAACTGGAACTAAATTATTCATCCATTTTGGTAAATGAGAACATTTTTGTCCTAGAGGAACATTCCTTGTTGATGGACTAATTATAATTATGAAGTTATTTGGCCATTGGATTCAGGACAAGAAATATAAGGGTAAAAACATTTAATCAAACAAGACTGACAGATTCATACACTCATCTTGCCAGTGGGACAATAATACTCTACAAATGTCTTTAACCAAGATATTTTCTTTGATTGTTCTTGTTCGATGTGTTATAGTTTGGTGGCTGCTTATAGAACGACACATTTTTCACTTCAGATACCTCTTGCTGTGGTCAATTCCTCCTAACCCTTGAAGTAATGACTTTTGGGATATGAATAGGTGATCAGGTCAGAGCCCTCACAGATGGGATTAATGGCCTCATGAAATTGGCTCAAGAGAACATTTTTACCCCTGACTATCATGTGAGGGCATAGCAAAGAGTCAACTAGCAAATGGACCCTCTCCACGTACCACATCTGCCAGTGCCTTTGTCTGGGACTCCCAAGCTTCCAGAACCGTGAGAAATGCATTTCTGCTTTGTATGTCACTCAATCTATGGTATTCTGTTACCTAATTCATTGCATATAAATTATCACAATAATTTCAGTTTCTCAGAAAAGAATTATTTATTTGAAAGATATGAGAGAGAGAGAGAGAGAGAGAGAGAGAGAGAATCCCCCACACATCTTCCACTCACTGGTTCACTCCCCAAATACCTAGAATAACTGGGTCTAGGACAGGCCAAGAGTAATTCAATCTGGGTCTCTCAAGTGGGTGGTGACTGACTATTTCACTTCTGCGCATGTGCAGAGAGATGGAGTTGGGAACATTTCTGAGATTTGAACCCGGGCACTCTGATATGGGGTGCAAGCATCCCAGGCCACATCTTAACTTTTTTTTTTTTAACCAAACTCCTATCTCAATATAATTTTAATATTTCTTTGAGGTCTTTCTTACTACTATATAATTTGGAGTGTGTATTAACATAACTCCAATGAGCTTAGTGCAAAAATCAGATATTTTTCCATTTTCACATCAAGGGGGAAAATTAAATCAGAATTTAACTTGATTTCCTCTGGAGGTAATTATTAACATAATGAACAGGAGTTAATAAATCATGAGGACACTTACGAGTTTTCAAGTAAAATAAACTGAAAGTTTAAAGTAGAATATGGCTAAGGATAGATTTTTGTAGGAAAAGCTTATAATTAAGTAGAGTTTTAAAATCAGAACATTAATAATATATTAGATCTAATGCATAATGTCAGTTTGCCAAAGTGTGCACAACAGAAAGTCTTACTTCAAAAAATTTTCACCTTAACTTCCAAGAGTCCATAATGACAGACATTGTTAGATGTTGTTCTTGTTCATTTAAAACTGGACAAAATAAAAGCCACCATCTGTTCCCTGTTATCCATTAACCTTATCCCATCTTCAATTTAGATCCAGCATGCTTCTGTTTTTAGGATCTCAGTATGTAGTCTTCCAACTGCCTGGAGTAGAAACCCATGAACCTTAGTTCCCTGTATTATGAAGGGGCAAGGTGTATTAGCCATTACCATAATGAAACACCAGACACGGGCTACCTATGGACAGAAAAGGGATATTTAGCTCACAGTTCTCTAAGTGAAAAGGGAAAAACACGTAGTGCATACTCCTTTGTTGACTGTATCATTTCCTTGTGGGCAGCAGTGGCTGTAGCATCTGCGGGAGGAAGTGGATTCCAATCAGACATCAAGGACCATTTGAAACTGTCCTGCCTGGGAGAATGATCTTAATGTCTTCTGAAGCAGAGCAGCCTGGAAAGGTGGAAGGACTCCCCACTAAGACCAACCTCTTAAAAATGTTCCATGCCATTTTCCAGCCTCCATGCTATGGATCATATACCCAACACCTGGACCATTTGGGAGACACTCAAATCATCCACATTTTGGTTTGATTCTCCAACATCCTTGATTTTCTCCATTCTTTCTAATCACCATTAGGGCCCAGATTCCCATTCCCCCTCCACTTTCAGAGAGGGTGAACTACTGCCCATCAGCACATTGCATTCTCATAGCGGCTATCACTGGTTCCTCTACATGCATACAATACCAGTTGGGTCAATCATGTTAAAGGTGAAAACTTCCATTTCATGTTTAGGAGAGGAGTACTTTGTGTTTCCTTTTTCTTTCTTCTTTCCTCTCTTTTTCCTCCCTCTCTTTTTTCCTTCCTTCCCTTCGTTTCCTTTCCCTTCCCTTCTCTCCTTTCTGTACCTCTCCTTCTCCTCCTCCCTCTTCCTCTTTATAATTTAACAGTCTCTGGAAGAATAAAAAGTAACATTTTTGTTACCAGATTAAGAAATCCATAAACATTGAAATTCTTCAATAGCCCAATCACCTTTTTCTTTTCCAGAGCTTCCCAGTATAGATTTAGACAAAAGTCATTTCACTATGTAGTGGAAGAAATAGTTGTGATCTGGCTGCTGTATGGACGAAAGAGGAAGCCCTCATCACACAGGAATAATACCTGTGCTTTCACAGAAATTGAACAGGACCTGTGCCGTCTTGAAGTCTGGTTAAATGCGTTTGTGTTAAAGACTTGACTCTTCATACCTTTCCCCATTCACACAATAGAGTCCTCATTGACTCATTGATTCTGATTTGTCATGTGATCTACTTGGCCAATAGAATGCGGTAAAACTTTTGAAATCAAACTTGAAGTTTTCTGCTTGTCCTGCGAAGAGAACAAGCCAGGAGAAAGATGGAACTCAAGGAACTGAGGAACGTGTAGCTGGATTCAAATGATTTCTCTCCATTTCCAGATGCCAGAAACATCCTAAGCGACAGCAGCAAAGCCATTCAGCAGAGCTAAGCCCAGACTGTTCACCTTAGATGTATGAGAATAAATGTTGCTTATAGCTCCTGAGTTGGTGTGGTTAGTTGTGATGAGGGTAACAAGAAGTATACTGTCCACTTTGGTATTTTCTCCTGCTGGAAACTGGAAGGAAAAGAGTAAGAGAGCAGTGGGGGCTTTTAGAGCATTTCCTCTTGCTGGTAGTGTTGGACAAAAAAAGGCACAGACGCTTTATTAATATATATTGCAAAAGCAATACTGGTTTAATAACCTTGTTAATATTCTATAGCATAGAGATCTGATCACTTATTTAGACTTATAATTTTTCTTGAGTAAAAGTTACACTGCATTGATTTTTAAAATACATACTTTTGATTCTTTAGGAGAATTCCTTGGTAGAAAATTCTTAAAATGGGGATTTCTCATTAACAGTGTATTAGGGGACCCTTTTCTCCACAACCTTGGCAAGATTTGTTAGGTTTTGATTTTTGGTTGGTATTCAAATTAGCACAACCATTAATGAAAACAACGTGGAGATTTTTTCAAATCTAAAAGTGTATCTGCCATTTGACCCAACTATTCTACTTCTGGAATATGCCTATAGGAAATAAAATCAGCATATGAAAGAGTTGCTACACCACCGTGCTTATCAAAGTCTGAATTACAATAGCAAAGGCGTGGAATCAGCTTAGATGTGCAATGACTGATGATTGGATGAAGAATGTGATTTATATGCAGTATGGAATATTATTCAGACAAGAAAAGGAATGGAATCACAGTGTCTGCAGCAAAATGGATGGAATGGGGACCATGATGCTAAGCAAAATAAATCAGACACAAAGGACAAATATCACATGCTTTTTCTTATTTATGGAAATTAATATAGAATGTGAAAATTTTGTGTGACTATCATATTATTTGATATATAGTTATAAATATTGTTTCACTAAAAAGAATAGTTTTCTTGGGGACACAAATTTTATTGTTTTGCTCTGCATTTCCAAATTACCCATTTAAACATTTGTGCCAAGTTAAACTTCAATCTAGAATAAATGAAAAAGTTCAGTTTGTCATACCTTTCCCAGCAGTAAAATTTAGAAATTTTTAAAATATTCACAATTTAAAATGCAAGACATTTATCACATTTAGTTAATCTGGTATGTTTTGATTTAGAATGAGATTGGGTGTTTTTTGTGTGAATGTTTAGGGTCAGTTTCATTTCTTCTGAGTCTTCTGTTAAGTTGTTTTGCTCATTTCCGTGTTGGGTTTTTCATCTATTGCTGATTGACGTGTAGCTTGTTTTGGGTGTTATGAATATTGGCTTGACATAGTTTTTCTAATTTTTTCTTTTTTTAAAATGCTTTTCAGAATGAACTAAAGAATGCTCCCATTCTGGATTATATGTAGTCACATGCATTAATCTTTCTCTTTTCATGCATTTTTATTTTTCCCTCTTATTGAGGAATGTTTTTCCACATTCAAAAAGCATATCTCATCCATACCTTCAAGCAGAACTGCTTTCATTTAAAAATCATTTATATGTGTAATCTATACAGGGTTTATTTTTGAATGAGAAACCATTTATTTATTTGCAGAAAAAACTAAAACATTGTTTCAATCTTATTTACTGAATAACCTAGTCTTTCCTCACAAGAAAGGGATGACATTTTAAAAATTACACAAATCTGGACAAACAGATCCTTTTTTGTATATTTGGTTGTTCCTACTGAAACAAATTTAAAAAGTACTAGTAGTCACTCTTCTTTATTCTTCCTTTAAATTCATATAAAATTTCAGTTTTCATGATACAGGTTTAGAAGCATAGGGGTCCTACTTGCTCCTCTCCCTCTTCTCCATATCCCCCATTAGTTTTCCCCAAATTATTACATTATCATGTTGATTTACTTCACAGAAACAAGCTTTACTTTTTTGTTATTTAAAGGTATCTTGTCATAGCAAGTAGAGGAAGGTGAAAATGAAAAAAAATTACTCATAATAAAGGTAAACTAAAATGAAAATTCTACTCACTCAAGAGTATAGACTCTTGCTTTGTACAGCCATTCCCAGTAGGCTAATCTCACTCACAAACAGAGTATGTTTCCTTTGCTCTGTATATTAGTTGTTACAGAGTTAGGAGAATAGCTGATATTTACCTTTTTTGGGACTGGCTTTTCTCACTAGACATTATGTTTCCAGCTGGGTCCATTTGTTGCAAACAATATTTCATTCATTTTTATGGCTGAGTACTCGTCCATAGAGTATTTGTATCATGTCTTCTTTATGCAGGTATCAGCTGATAGGCGTCTGGGTTGGTTTCATAACTTAGCTGTTGTTTGTTGTTCTGCTATAAACAAGATACAGGTAACTGTCTCATATGTAGATTTCGTTTCTTTTGGATATATTCCCAAGAGTAGAATGGCTGAGTTGTACAGTAGATTTATTTTCAGATATATGCTCTTTTCTTAATTATTTCTTCTCTGGAATTGTGCAGACTACTAGCAAACATTTATTTTTTATTTGCGATAGTATCATAGATACAGAAAGAACAAGGGAGATTATGTATCAGTTATTAAGCATGATTACTTTCTAAAAGTGAAATGAAACAGTGCTGTGTTTTAATTATGATATTATATATTTACATTTATGTTTATGTTTTTTATTGGATTTTGGGGGGGAGATAAGCAAATATTCACTTAATATTAAAGACCAAGAAGCATTTTTTTTTAAAAAAATACTTTGTTTTTAATTTGAAAGGCAGAGTTACAGAGAGGAGAGACAGAAAGCTCTTGCATTTACTGGTTCACTCTCCAAATGACTGCAATAACCAAGCTAGGAACTTCATCTGGACCTCCCACCTGGGTCTAGGGATCCAGAGATTTGAGCCATTCTTTGCTGCTTTCCCAGCCACGAGCAGGGTGTTGGCTGGATTCAAAGTGGAGCAGTCAAGACATGACCCAATGCCCACATGGTACACCAGCACTGCAGGCAGAGGCTTAGCCTGCTACCCAATGGTACCAGCACCTCAAAAACGGTTTAAATAGAGAAAAGTCATAAAACTATTATAAACAAATGCTTTTATAAAGTCTGTGCATCTTTTAGTGGCTTTATTGATCCTCACGTGTTTTCCAAATTACACAATAATTTCAACTACTGAATCTGGTTTCCTCTTAATACAGTGTCTTATTTTTTTTTCCTTGCCTATTTGCATTTCTCAACATTTCTAGAACAAACGTAAATATGGTGACAGTAGAATTTTATTTTATCGTTAAATTTAATGGAATACCTCATGTATTCCAATACTGAACATAACCCTGGCTTATATCCCATTATTATTCCACAAAATTCTTTAAAATAATAAAATCATTGGGCCTAGATGTTGGCGTATCAGGTCTGGCCACAAGTTGTGACTCTGAATCCTGTTGAAGTGCCAGTTTAAGTTCTGTGTACTCTAATTCCAATGTAGCTTTCTGCTGATGCACCTGGGAAAGTGGGAGAGGATGGTCCAGGTACTTGAGTCCCTGTCACCACATGAGTGACCCAGTTGGAGTTTTGACCTCCTGACTTTGGCTTAAACAAACCGTGGCCATTGAGGCCATTTGGGGAGTGAATCAGGACATGGAAGACTCTGTTCTTCTCTGTCCCTCTCCATTATGAATCTACTTCCACATAAAAAACAAGCAAATAAGCAAATAAATAATTCTTTGAAAAACAAGAGCATCTTAAGCATCGTTCAAATTTACACTGAACTTACATTCATGAAATCTTGCTATTATGTAAAATTGAATTTTACAGTATGATTACAGTCTTAGACAACAGCATTTACTGGACCTCTAGCTAATCAAATGGATAATTCCTTAAGGTTTGAAATATCTCAGTCTGTGAGTGATTGGTGTTAAAACTTCCTGATGATTCTGATATTTATGTCCAATGATTAGTCCAGTAAACAGTTTGCAGCAATTATATTTGTCTTTCTAAACAAAAACCAGAAAAATGGTTTTAAGTCTCTTCAAGTTCTTTTTGCCTTCTTGGAGAGAAATCTTTACTAAGGCAGAGGGATTTTATCTCTAATAATTCACAGTGAAGGGGCCTTCTAAATTCATGCAAGATTTTCAGCAGAATTCATCATTTCAGCTTACTTTTCAACCCTCAGGGGCTTAACATATTGTGCTCTTCACATTTGGTTTTCGCCAAAGTCCTGAAGAGCATTAATGGGTCCTTCAGTTCCACTAGGTCATTAAAGCTGCACACAAATGCCACCAGCCGTCACCACTCAGACGTTAGGGTAGGTCTCAGTGTGGATCTAAAATAAACGGAATACGTCACTAATATTTAATACAGATAATCATCAGAGAAATTGAAGCTTTGGAAAATTCTCTCCCTCCCACCCGATTCTTTGTTTCCCCACTACTGTGGTTACAGTGGTTGAGTGTGCAGCTGGGGCAGCAACTGTGGGCGGAGGGGGCAACCGACTCCCTACACGTGGCTGCCCAGATGTGCTGCTCTCTGAGGGATGTGGTGCCTGCTCCGCTCAACAGCCTGGTCTCACAGTTCGCTGCCTTCAATAGCATTGGGGAAACAAAAGAACCGACAACCATCACACACTAATACATTAACTGGTTCTTGGATTCAGTCCTTTCATTTATGATTAAATGTTGACTAATTTGTGTAGACAGTGTCTATCAAAAGGCACAAGCTCTGGTAAATCATAGTTCTCCATGCCAGAACGCTGTAGAGGCTATAGTTGATTCAGACAAATCAAGTTAACTACCAGACAGTATGGTGACAAGGGAAAGCATAAGATGTGACAGGCATTGAGAAATGAACCATATTCTGGCTTGTAGGATGATGCCTTCCCACAAAACGTGATGTCTGAGGCTAGTCTTGGGGGATTAGTAGGGATTTAGTCAGGCAAAGGCCAGTAACTTATAGTAAGCATGCCAAGAGGTAAAGTAAGAAAGCTAGGCAAGAGATAAATAAGACAGGCTGAAGAATGGCTCCCAAAGACACCCATGTTCTAATCCTGGAAGTGTATCAATGTTCTGGGATTTTGTGTGTGTGACTATTGCAAAGATCTTGAAACTGAGAGACCATGCTTGATCATGAGAGTTAACTCAATGTTATTGCCCAGCCTGGTGTCTAAATCCTCGCCTTAGGTGCTGGGATCCTATGTGGGAGTCGGTTCATGTTCTGGCTGCTCTAGTTTCCATTCAGCTCCCTGCTGTGGCCTGAGTAGAGGATGGGCCAAAGTCTTTGGATCTAGAGAAGAAGGAATAAGTAAGTCACCTAAAGATCCAGAGAAATCTTGTTTCAGACAAGAAGAAGAAAAGCAAGTGCAAGGGTCTTGTGCTTTGGGAAATGTTTAGTTTAATAATAAGAGGTGATAACTGCGTGGACCACACCGTGAAGCATTACCTGAAACATTTCTTGTTTTTCTGAAGATACTGGGAGTTGAGGAATAATTAATATTTTGCTGGTTTATGGACCATGTACTACATATTTTCCGTGCTTATTTTCCATGACCACAGAAACTCAGCTTTTGAGCGAAGAAGCATTTGCTGGGCACCATCATTAATTTGAAATTCCAGGCACATCTTCACATTTCAGGGTATATCTAGCTTAGTGTAGTTCTTAAGTTTGTTGTAATATGGATCACATGGACTGTCTTAAAAACTAATGTGGATAC
This sequence comes from Ochotona curzoniae, assembly GCF_017591425.1. Classification (NCBI taxonomy): domain Eukaryota; kingdom Metazoa; phylum Chordata; class Mammalia; order Lagomorpha; family Ochotonidae; genus Ochotona; species Ochotona curzoniae. The sequence continues at coordinate 16,098,853 of NW_024465582.1, read as the reverse complement.
TGAAGAGCCACACTAGAACAACTAAACCAGATGCAGAGATAAAGCCAGGAACCCCAGCAGAAATCAACTAACCAACCAACTACCAAAATGGGAGAATTCAGGAAAAGGGTTAGGAGAGGGATAATGGTCAAGAAACTGGTAGAGGAGACTATCTGGACATTACCTAGACACACACACACACGTACATACACACACATTTGATGTTAGGTATACAGAACGTACCTGTGGATAATTACCATTTACCAGGGAAGTGAGAACAATCAATGAGAACTAATAAATATAGTGTTTTTTCCACTTCTCTAATTCTTAACTCTAAAGAGGGAGAAGAGGAAGGTGAAGAACGGTTAGGCGAAGGAAAACAAGCAATTAGTTTTCTTTCCAAGTCCCTCTTGTCATAAGCCTATTACAGAAACATGTATGGCTTTGATTCAAATATGAAATTGTATTTTCAAACAAGATTGAATTAGGCTTTGGTCACTGAAAGGAATTTGCCTCAAGAGTATTTAATAGTATGCTTGAGATTAGTAATTGGAGAAATGTGAAACTAGTTTAATATTTATATCCTACTGAAATCAAGATTTCTTTGTAAAAGCTGATAGAAGACATAGGTGTAGCTGAAGATTTTTTTAAGGATGAGACCCCAAAGTACAAGCCGTAAGAATAAAAACAGACATTAGGACTGGCAATGTGGACACAGGAAGAAAGGCAGAAACATTTCGCTCTCATCCACCTTTCCCCTCCTGGTCCACCCCACGCCCGAAATACCCCGCTTATATCTGTGATCTTCTCATCTTTTAAATACAGTAAAAATTGACAAAAGGGATTATTTCAAATGAAGAAGCTTCAAAGGAGGCAATTGACAGAGGGAAGCGACTCAGTGGGAGGGAAGTTAGGAGACTTCAATCAACCAGACATTAGTATTCAAAACACAAAAGACTCCAACAACTCAATAACTATCAAAAAGTCTGATTTAAAAATGAGCCAATGAGCCGAACAAATATTTCCCAAATGAAAACATATAAATGGCTAATAAACGTATAAAAAAGTTCAATAGCACTAATTATCAGGAAAACGCAAATCAAAACCACTATGAGATACCACCACAGTGCAATTAGTACAAGGAAAATGTGGTATACGTGCACAAAAATTAGTACTCAGCTGTACAAAAAAAAAATGAGATCTTGCAATTTACATATGACTGGAACAGGAGGATATCAAGTTAAGTGAAGTAAGCATGACACACAAAGATGAATACCAATAACATATTCTCACTGATTTGGGAAAACTTAAAAAAATGACTTCAGAGATGCACAGAATGGCATACTAGCCACCAGCCACCGGGATGGCTGGGAGGTAAGGACAGTGGAAACAGGTGATATAAGGGCTCTGAAATACAGTTAGATGGGAGGAATTAATTTTCGTATTCTACAGCCCAGTGTGAGTACCATATTCTATAACAATTTATGCCATTTTTGAAAAGAAAATGGAGAAGAGTTGAAAATTCTTCAACTTGCAGAAAAGGTCAGCATTGAGGATATAAAAATGCTTGTTATCTTAACTTGATTATTACATTACATTAATTTGATTATTGTATTGCATACATGTGTTGGATTATCATTCTGTATGCCACAGATAAATAAAAATAGCCCTGGTCTATAAAAAATGAACAATTTAAACGTGAGGTTTACATATGATCCACTATTCTACTTACATGTGTATGGTGAAAAGAGTTAAAGCAAAGAATCACAAGTATAGTGGGACACCAGTATTCATGGTAGCATCATTTTTTTAAAAAAGCAGAAATTACCCAAATGTACCTTAGTAAATAAATTGAAAAGCACATTCTGAGATATATGTACATGAAGTATAATTTAGCCTTAAAATGGAATCTAATACATGATACAACATTGCTGAACTTAAAAAAAGACAGTAAGTATAATAAACCAGATGCCCAGGGTAGATTCTTTATGTTCTTACTTATGCAATTTACTTACAAGAGGCAATTTCTTCAACACAGGAAGTAAGATAGATATTATCAGGGAGAGGAAAATGGCAAGTAATTGCTTAGTGGGTACAGAATTTCTGCTTGGAATTCTGAAAAACTCTCAGAAATTTCACAATATTTGAATGCATTAGATGCCACTGACTTATAGAGTTAAAATGATGAAAATTACTAGTAAAAGAACATGAACTCATCCAATCAGTCACGTGTATACTCCAAATCATTTAAACCTTAAAGTGTTTTCTTGTCATGCTATTAAACAAACTGATGAAATCAAAACATGGAAAGAAAGGCAACAATCCATCTCCCAGGACTGCCTCAAATGCCCTGCTACGACTTGAGATTGGTATGTTGAAAAGACATTTCTAGCCAACTGGGGTGGAAAAGTGATAGCAAATTTCTGGAAATAAGTACTGTTTAGGAAGCTGAACCTTAGCTTTGGAGGAAACAAATAGAGAATCATTAGCCAGGGTGAAGCAGAGGGGCAGTGATCCTGGGAAATAAGAGAAGACAACCTGATGGCAGAGGAAGGAGACCCATGGACATGGGGAAGCAGCAGAAATGGCAGAGCAGTATTGCAGTGATGAGATACCCCATTGGTGGTTGGCGATTGGTGATCAGAGCTCCACCAATGGCCAGGTGGGAAGGGGAGTACAGCATGAGCTCAGGAGGTGAACCCAGGCATAGAGCTGCTCATTCTACTGATTTGTTTAATCTATGAGTAGAAGCAGAGTGGCAGATCCCAACAGTTGGGTACAGGAACAGGATGGATTTCACAGCCCAGACCCCCATCAGTGCCACATCAGGTGCCATGTTGTGTACCGAGGAAAAGGCTGTGGGGCTGGAGGGACAATAGCAAGCTGTGCATGTGCTAAGCCAGGCGAGGACTCACTTCTGGCTCAATGCATTGCACTTGTCTATGTGAAATACAATACCAACTTGGCTTCCTACAGGCTCCATCCAAGTTAGGTCTGGGTGGCCCCTAGTCCTGGCAAGAATATAACCATTGACAATCTAGTGATTTAGTTGGTGTCTCCTTAAATCCTGGAACTTCTTGAACTGAGAATGGGAGAGAGGTTGAGCAGGTAGTAGTGTAGCCACAGCATGGAATCACAGGTGGGGAGTGGTGAGTCAGGAGATGAGGCTATGGAGACCATTTTGGAAGCTTAGAACAAGATCCTAGCACTGAAACTAGCTAGAGGGAGTGGCATGAGCAACTGTAAATAAATAACCTGATATTTAATGGGATCAGTAAAACTGACTTATAGACCTATGGCAACACAGCTTAGAAACCTGCTATAAGGAGAAGAATCTGATAATCAGAATAACAATGACCAAGATCAAAAGAAGAGACAGAGCACAATGAATATTACTGATGCTTCCATCTCAAAGGAGCAAAAGCCTTCGTCAACCTCAGAGTTAACTGAGGAAGACATTGAGGAAATGGGGGATAAAAAATAAAAAGAAATGTTATAAACCTCTTTAATAACAATAAAAAGCACATATAGGAGTTCAAGGAAGTTAAGGAATATGTTAATCAGGATATGGTAACTCACAAATTAAAGCTGAAATATTAGAAATGAAGACCACAAGGCAGCAATTTAAATTTTTATTTCTTTTATTATTTTATTTTAAAAATAATAAAATGAGAGCGGCAGAAGAAACAATCTCTGAATTGGAAGACAATTTCTTCAGCAATGGGGAAACAATAAAAACGCCTGAAGAGGAACTAAGTTAAGCTAAGAGAAGCATTCAGGAATTAAGGAACACTATTAAAAGGCCAGATATAAGAATTATGGGAGTTCCAGAAGCCACAGAAAAAGAAACTGAATTTATAGCTGTATTCAATGATAAAATGATTGAGAACTCCCTAATATGGAGAAAGAATTGGAGGAACACAGAACTACCAATTGGGTTGACCAAAAGCAATCTTTGCTATAACATATCATAATCAAGTTAAATCTTAGGAAAAGATCCTTAAACATGCATGTGAAAAGATATCAGTTAACTTAGAGATGAACCATAATTAGACTCACAGCTGACCTCTTAGAGGAAACTGCAGGCCAGAAAAGAATGGAGTGACATATTCTAAATTCTAAAAGGAAAAAAAAATTGTCAGACCAGAATAACTTACTCAACAATGTCTTTTTTCCTGATGCAGCTTTCTCAAGTAACCAGGGAACCCTCATCTCATGTTTGGGAATGCTCCATTTAATGCAGTAATGCCTGCCCATTTCTATAGAAGTGGGAGATCTCAGTTTTCTCTTCATTGCTACTACCCATTACCAGGACCCACACACATGATGAGCCCTTGGTGCTACTATGCATAGGCTCATTTCAGCTGCAACCAGAGATAGGATCCGGGGATGTGTCTATGAAGACCAGTCTGGGGCTAGGAGGCCACAGTGGAGATAGGTAACTGGTTTCAGTTTTTTGAGGTGCCAGTCATGGCTGTGTGGCTTCTAAGACTGCCTCTTTGATCCATCCAGATACTCTCCTACAGCCTTTAATACATCCATTTTTTTGCTTGCCAGTGTGTGCACTGGCTGTTCCACTTCTTATCCAGCTTCCTGCTAATGTTCCTGGAAAGGCAGTGGAAATTGACCTAAGTGGTTAAGTCCCTGCCCTTACATAGGAGACCTGGAAGAAGCCTCTGGGTCCTGGTTTCCATCTGGCTCATCGTGGGCCTTTGAAATCATTTGGATGAATGACACAGCAGATAGAAGATTGATCTCTGTCTTCCACCCCCCACTGTAACTCTGCCTTTCAAATACATAAAAAAGTAAATAAAGCATCAAAACTCATAAAGTGTTAGATAATACCATCAGGATTTCCACTGGCTGAGTCCCTTCTACATAGCTCCTTATCTGTTGTTTTCACAGAAGACAAGCATAGTCACAAAGAGTTCCATAGCATTTAATTAAATATGAGAAGGTAACACATATTGTGCCCCCAAATGTTTAGCAGCTCTGTGAAATGTTCGTAATGCATGTGAAAGTACACAGTCCAACCCTAGTGATGTAGTGACAGATGGCTATTGTAAAGAACAACCCCAAGGAAGGCCACTGAGCTGACAAAACCGTCATCTGATTTGCATCATATACAGGTGTTGTTGAACGTATTCTCATCATCTGCCTGGCCAATTCTGTTTCATAGCCTTTCTAGAGGGGCATAGCCCATAGATGTTTCGAAGCAAAGTCTCATGGAACCAACACTGATGGGACAGGCTGGTAGAAAATCATCCAAACAAAATGGGCCCGCTACACCCAGAAATAGTGGTTTGTCTGAATTGTCATTTAAATTTTTTTTCACTTCATGCTACGTAGAGCTGTCAGTTTACATCTGATGCATACATTGCCTCTGAGCAGTAGCTTTTCTTTCTTCACGAAGTCCATAGGAGTTGTGTGGAACTAATTAGGAATCTTATATTATACAACATCCCTGAGTATACAATCAAGCATGAGCAGCAATAAGGTTTATCAGAGCACAATAAAATAAATGCCTTCCTCAATAGACACATATATACACATCAACTCAGACGATTCCATATGTCAAACAACACAAAAACACAGGATCTCAAAAGTCCTTCAGAATCTCCTCATTTCTTTCAGGAATTATCTGTATCAGCACACAAAACTGTGCCTTCCAGTCCAGGGTTGCGTAACTGACCTATGCTCTCTGTGGCCTAATTTTAGCATAAGTCAAAGAAGATGGTCATAAGGTAACAAATGCCTAGGTTGTGCATGACAATTTGAGTGACCTCTTCATGGATATTTGGCTCTCATTTTCACAAAAGATAAGGAATACCTGGCCATCTGATGCACATGTATCATTGGTCATTTCCATATCAGGAGGACTCTGCTTTTCCTCTGTGCAGATTTACTTAAATTTGGTGGAATTTTCCCTGAATGTCTCCAAGAGGACAGTTTCAATATGCCTCTATCACAGCATTTTGCAGCATTGTGAGAATTTGTTTGCAAGTTATTGATTCTTTATTTTAGAGTTTTTAAGTCTTATGTCCTCATATGTCTTAGATTCCCTGTGTCTAACACTACGGGGGTTATACAGCAACCTTTCTATAAGTGCTTGTCAAGGAGTCAAGGAGCTGAAAGAGAATGCTTATGAAAGTGCCTTGAACATCACACAAGCACTAAAGAAGCACAAGGAATTATTATCTTGTATATTCATTGCTCTTGACAAAGAGGAAAACACTTTAGGAAGTAAAACACTCATCTGAACAATAAAATGGTATGGTTATAACTGGCTCAACAGATAAAGACTACTAGTCTACAACTTAAAATACCATTCACTGAAGATACACCATAAAAAATAAGGTACAAATAAAAACATGTAGCCCCCTAAACAAAACAGAACAAGAAAAGGAAGAGAACTCAAGACATAAACAACTGCAGCTGACCTCAAACAAGGCTTTGCAACCCTGTGTGACCTCTGCCCTGAGTGATTCCACAAACAGTCAGGGTTGGGAGCCTCTGGGAGGCAGGTTTGCTCCCTCCCCGGAGTTGAAAATGTTTAGTCACCTTGTCTGGGTTTGAGCTCATCATTAGAAATTACTTTAGACTAAGAGAGGCCAGAACAAGTGTCCAATGTTAAGGATACGTCTCCTCTGTATCTGCAAGGATGTAGCCACAGTTGGCTCACTCACTGTATGTGGTTATAGCTGCTCCATGATGCCTGTAAGTCATGTTGAAGATTGTAGAGCTGGGGACAATTTAAGGATGCTTTTGAACAGGGGCAGTGTCAGTACTCACAGCTTCTTAGTCAACTGGGTTATCATCCAGGGACAATGACAGGTTGTTGTGAGATCATGGATGAATATATTGGGATGGTGGCAGCAAGATGAATTTGGTCTTGGTAGCCATTCATATCTTTAGCAATTCTGGATTTCAGATTTATCCTGTCTTGAGTATATTTGCAGAACAAAAAAATCAAACAGCACGTGTGTGTGTGTGTGTGTGTGTGTGTGTGTGTGTGTGTGTGTGTGTGTGTTTTACCTTGTTGGCTTTCTTTAGATCTGGCTGATCATAGAACTTCACCCACATGGAACTGTTTGTTCGCTACTTTCTTCCTATGGCTACTTGAATCAGGTGAACATACGTCTACATTTGTCTGAGTCAGTTCTGGTTTTTGCTTATCATTCTGGGGGTAATTCTTAGAACATTCTATTTCATTTTTCCAAGTGACCCAGGATGGAATAACACATCATCTTGTCACTCTGCTTGTCACTATTATTAATGTCATTTGGTACCCCAAAATGGGAGGATGCTTTTGGCCTTCAGATTTTGGCTCCACCTCTCCATGGGGCAATTTGTTCACGATACTTAACTCCTTAATTCTGTTTTATCATCTATATACAGGAAAATGATAACTGCTCCCATCTTCGAGCATTATTGTGAGAATCCAGTGCAGCAAGATATACAGAACACTTAGCACAGCATTGGATCTACAGTAAATTCTAATTCTTGATCTTTTTTTCCCTTGCTAACATCCTGCCTTCCTCATCACTCCATCCCCCCTTCACTCTTTATTTCATTCTTTCCTGCTTTGTGTTCTTAAATCATTGAATCATTGAGTCACCTGTAACCTCATGACCCAATCAACCTTTTAGAAGCAGAAGGCTCCTGTCTGAAGCTGAATGACCCTGAACCCTGGTGGAGTGGTTAAAGTGGTGTTTTAGCATCTTGTAGACTAAGTAATGTGGTCGCATGCTTTTTTCTCCTTTACAATGAAGAGAAAGCACTCTAGATTTTCCCTCTATCATCTTTGTTGACCATAACGGATTCAATCCCAGGGTTTCTTAAAATGGACTGGTTTTGATAGAAGCTAGACATGGTGATGTATGCTTCTTCTTGACCTGCTCCCAGTGAGGTGAGGATTGGATGTTCTGGGAGGACTGGGTTCAATATCAGCGCTTCTGATTGTGAAGGCAATGGAGGGATCTGTGGGCTGTGGGGGGTACCAGGACCTAGCAGGAGGTCATGGACCACATGAGGTCCACCTAGAACACTCTCTCTGACATCCTGGGACCTGGAGGAAAGGCAAGTAGGGGAATCACATGCACTGAAGTTCTCTGTTAGGGATTTGGAAGGCAGTTGTCGGAAAGTTTCTGGGGTGACAACTGTAACATTAAATGACCAGCTGGGGTCCTGAGCTCCTGTTCCACATTTCTGTTTCTCGGTCTCCTCTGGCTGTGGAGGGAAAATGTTTTGCAGAAAACCTTCCACTTCTTCTCTATCTTGAATGCCATCCACCCGATGAATCTGGCAGTCCAGGAAACTTTCGGGATTGAAACTCACATTTAAATTCTGCACAGGAAAAGAGAAGGCATTAGCACAACACTGGAGAGGTGACCTTTCAAACATTCCCATGAGGAATAGTCCTGAAGAAATCCCTAGCAAGTTCACCATACAATAACAGAGAATTATGTAGCTGTTTCTCAGTTGAATCTTACTCCAGAAGTGCTGGGACACTTCGGGTTGTGAAGTGACCATTACCTGTTCACTCCAACACTGGGAAGCTCACAGATTCTGAGGATTGCATCTCACTTTAGTTATCCCCCTTACAGGGAGCTGCAATCAGGATTTTAAGAACAATTTTAGTTATGGAATGAAGTCCAATTGTTCCTTATTCCCGAATATTATTCTTGAGTATGGGGATGCTACCAATGGATTGTCTCTTTACGTACCAGAAGCACTCACCTTCTTTGGTTTCTTACAGAGTTGTTCCAGCGTTTTCTTATGATCAGGAAGACTAGGCCATATCATAGGTTTAATCCTGAAATCAGAGGAAATTGACATGAAGAGCAGAGTGAGCCAGCACAGAGGAGTTTTCCACTGAATCATGGTCAGGAATTAGAAAAGTAGTTTTCTAGTTCTGACTCCTCCACGACTAGGTGGACGACCATGGACATGAGGCTGCTTTCTCTGGCCTCAGTGCCCTGTCTATCAAAGCAGGGGTTAGACTAGAGATCATTGTTACTCTATTCTGTGAATAGAATATCACATTGGTACATTGCTGAAAGAAGCACCAGAAGGAAGGAGGTAAGAGCTTTCCATGCAGTAGTTTTGCTGTGGTTATGAGATAAAATTTGATTTGGACATTTTCATTCAACATAGATGATGTGGTCTTTTTCTTTAGCGGCCTTTGTTTTTGTGCCCTCATTTAGGTGGCTGTGGAGAATGTTTTCCAGGTTATTCAGGGGCATCACTTTAAGGAAGTAGCATTCAAATTGGGGTATTTATAAGTTTGGAGATACATGGTTTTATGCTGAGGGCAACTGCCTAGACCATTAAGCAACTTAAGTGGTATGTATTTAAAGCATGGTTTTCACCATGAACCCAATATATCTCCTTGATGGGATAGAATACAAAAGTCTTGTGAGTTAGCATGATGAAGTCAGACTTCCAGTACATTTTACGTTTCAGCTACACTCCAGAAAGCTTTAGAAGTAAAGTGTGGGGAGAAAATGACCTTTAAAATTTCTTGTGCATCCAGTTTATATATTTTTGTCTCTTAGGAAATCAATTGTGGGAATTCACTGATATTTAAGAATGGGAGGGATTACCAGGCATTGTAGTTCCTGAAATGCCTAGTTCTCCATTGTAGTTTTCTCATCAACAAATGAAGAAGTCAATAAATTTGGACTGCCTGAAATTCCATAGAGTCACCCTCTTGATTAGTTGAAGAAAATCACCTTTTTTTCCACAACAGACATGCCAAGACAGCCAACAGAGCGACAAAGCAGAACCCCAGAATGCTGACAGTTAGTACAACAGGATCTATCTCCCCTGGAACACAAGGATACATCGTGGTTAGCATTCAGGAAGCATGCAGTGGGGTAGACATTCAGAATGCTCTGAGTTTATTTATTAATTAGGCCTTTTTACTGCTTCTTGATAACTCTTCTTCTGTAAACAAGATTATGTTCTATTTTCAAGGTCCTAACATTGGCTACTTGAAATGGAAAAGTGATGTAGTGTCAAGGAATAATCACTTCTTTCACAACTTCCACCCACGGGGGAAAGGGGCCAAAATAGAGTGGATCTGGGTTTTTCTGCAGTTACAGCAAGTTGTGGAGTGAAAATGGAAGCTGACGTGCAGAATGGTTCAAGGTCCGAAAGAGAAGATGTAGGTGTGGTATTCCTGTGTCCAGAGGCCTACCACATTTCATGGCTGTTTTAACTTCCAACAACCCAAGGGCAGGTCATCAATGAAAGTGTTCCCTACAGGGGACTTGGAGACAGCAGTCATTTAGATCCCAGTTTAAATTGGTGAATGGGAGACAAGAGTGTGGTATTTTGTTCTAAGTTATAAGTAGTTCTCAGGAATACTTAGGTTAGTATCACCACATAGTTTTCATCAATTCCTGTTGCAGACAACCCTCTCCCAGTGCTCTCTTGTTCCCCTCACACAAGGGGCAAAGGAAGTGTAAGGACGACATTGGGGAGTCCTGCGCTCCTTGTCTGTGCCACTAACCTCCCTCTCTCTGGGTTCCTCATACTGGATGTGCAAAGACTGCAGGCCACTGGAGCTCTCTGCAGGTACTCCTTACCTGGACTCTGAGTCTCTGCTGTCCTGAAATAGGTACTTGGGCTCCATTCACTCCAGAAGCCTCCAAAATAGTTGTAATTAGGGATGGATCGAACCTTAATCTCATACATGGCATTGGGCTTCAGCTTCCTTTGCAGGAGTGTCAGTCTCGTGCTGGATAAATTCACGTGCTAAAGAATAAAATGTGTCATTATACGGTAGGATGGGAAAAGAAGTGTCATTTTTCTCATAGAGTTGTTTTCCACTGGGGCAATGCCCACACAAGTAATGGAAGAAGGCTGAATCAAGGTCACGTGTGTGTACGTGTGCGTATCAGGGAGGGTGTATAGAAGGAGTGGCAGATGACTTGGGGCAGGTGCTATGTTTCTACACAGAGCCACATTGTACCACGCTGTGCTCCCACAAGAGTGATCGCAGCTCAAGCAGGCAGATGAAATAAACTGTTGCTCTTTGAGCTCCCCAAAAGTAAAACAGCCATCTGTTTTGTGTCTCTGGGGAACAGAAGACAGAAGGCCGTCAAGTGGGCTAAGAGAACCTGGATATTTGACTTTTCTTTTACATTCTTCCCTAAGCAGGTTGTAGGGATAGCCAGATCATAAAGAAAGAGGCTGAGTAATCCTCCAGATCACGAGGGGTTAAAACTCAGTGGCTTGAACCTTCAAGGGATAAAGCAAGCATTCTGGCTCCACGCTACCTTCCCTCTTATGGCCTTCACAAATCCCATAAACCCAACTGTGGTTGTGATTGGGTGGTGCTGCTCAAGGATGAGACCTCCAAATAAAGATCAATTTGGTCTCAGTGGAAACTGTTATATAACTAAACCAGGAATATTACAAAGGCAACAGACAGAGCAAAGAAATAATTTAGAGGTAGTACCGGATGGGTTAGACGGGACCTGCATTTTGTGGGGCTTGAATGGACACAGTATTGGAGCATCTTTCAGCAAGGGTACATTTCTGAAGAAAAAATGGTTTAGCCCTCTAGGGTTAAATGCACTTCTGGGGCAAGGAAAGCTAGAGCAGTGAGAAGTTTCAAGTAAGAGCAAACTTGGTTTACCTACCATCCAGTTGTCTTCATCTTTTTCCTGACGGTAGGCTACATCATGTATTAAACTTTTTACATAGTTTTTTTGCAAGTGTGATGTATTAAATGTTACCACAAAGTCATTTGCTCCTTCACGATAAAGAACTTTTATGTCAAAAGGAGGCTCAGGTTTAACTGGAAAGGGAGAAAAACAAAGAAGCTCTGTATAGAGGAGGAAATAAAGGCAGTTTTTAAAGTTGATCAACTTTGAGTTGCATTCTGATCCTAAGTCAGCGATTGGCTGTTTGGAAAGTGGCTTCTTTCTGGACTCCAATTCAGACTACATTTTCCAGCTTTCCTTGCACTGAGGCATGGTCTTGTGAGCAACGTGAGAGGAAGTGGTGCTTACCAACTCCAATTCCAGTCAGAAACCCTCCTGGGTGGTGCCACACATTGGAGATAGAGGAGTGTCATCTTCACACTAGGCTGTACTCGTATTGGTTGGAATCACTGTTATTCTCTGGTCAACATGCATGACCAAATGCCTAATGCCTCTTTCATACTATATTTGCTTTTAAAAAAGTTAAGATAATTGTTCACATCTAGAACTTCTGCTTTTGCCCTTATTTTATCACCTTATGTATATATGATTCATTTTGTATCTTATTTGTCCTCTGAAGATAAACATGCAAATAAAATATGCAAATTGTAATTTTATTTGAAAAATAATTAATTTTCTTTTTCAAGTACAACATGTGTATTCTAGGCCATTCAGGTTTGGCCATGCTTTATTTCTCAGCCTTAAGTCCCCTATGCAAGTTTTGAATTTAGGTAGGCCATGGTGCCCATTGCTTGGTCAAACACAAGTATAAAGACACTGTTTTGGACATGTTTAAAATTTAAGTCATTAGACATTATGTGAAGTAGATTGCCTTCTATGATGCTGTGACCATCATCCAATCTGTAGAAGGCCTTAGAGCACAGATTATGATTCCTTAAAGAAGAATCAGTTGTGTCTCAAGAATGTAAATCAGAAGTCTGGCCTTCCTGTCGTGAAGAACTCAAGGTCAAAACTGCAGTGTCTGTTCTTACCTGAACTGTCACAATTTCAGCTTGCCCTAAAGACTCCAGACCTACCAGTCCCACGCTGCAAGAGCCAATTCCTTAACATAAACTTCTCTCTCCCTCCCTCCTCTATCATAGACACACACACACACACACACACGCACCCCTCTACCTATTTATCATCTATCTGTATCTTCTCTCCACATCCACTGGTCTTCATTTTTTGTAATGCAGAAGGCATATTTCCTTTCCTGAGTGACTTGGTAATTTATCGAAGCATGCTCAGAATATGGTGGGGACATGGCCTAGAAGACGACCTGGAGCTCAGGAAAAGGGAGGTGAGGAAGGAGAGGGTGTGTGCCGGTGGATGACAGGAGACCCGACTCCAGTTAGCACTTGGCAGAGATCTGCTCTTTCCTCAGTCTGCGGATACAAGCCATCCTTACTCACAGCTGAGTGTGAAGTATCTCAGAACTTCCTCATAGGGTGAATTTTTCACTTGATAAGAAACTGCTTTGGAGATTTTGCTGTTAGATGACTCTTGCAAATTATCTTCCTGATTTGTTCAATATCAACATGTAGTTCAGATACAGTACTTTGTTATCCACATGATGACAAGCATGCCCCCATCTACAATTTCTTACCTATCTTGACGATTTCGATTTTTTTGCACACTATGTTCTTTTTCCCAAGCTTTACACATATTTTGCCACTGACAACCAGTAAGAATTCCTTTGTCTTGATGAAATAAAACTCTTCTTGTTTATTCAAATTCTGGCATCCTTCGTTCAAAAAGACACCACTGCAAAAGCAAAAAGCAAATTTGTCTTGTTTCAGGGAAGAATTTCTGTAAACAACAGAATAATAGCATATGTATATTTTAGTTGTATGACCTGAACTCCACTCATTAGCATATGAGTGGGTAGGTCTATTCAAGACAGGGAGACTATGAATTAAAATAATGTGACTTCTTGTTGCTTGTACATTCAGTGATGGTTTACTCAGGAATTAGATGCAATTAAATGTGAAACAGTTAAAACATGTTTGTTGCAATCACAGTAAGTTTCTGATTTTTTAATAACTGATCATTGAGACACATTGTTTAGAGAGGAAGATAGTTGTTTTATACTGTTATCTTGAAGGATAAATGGAGATGTTGTAAATAATAATGGAGATGCCAAAATAAGGATTAAAAGTAAAAATAAAATAGTGCAAAAGGTTAGATTCACACAGCTTGTACCTAATGAGTCATTTAACAAATTTCCATAGGTAAGTTTGATGGATAGGTTCTGACATGATGAGTCGAGAAAATAAATACATGAATCATCAGTATTTAGAGTGTAAGAGGGTAGATCATGCACATCATGCAGATTCTGAAAGTGCAGGGGAATTTAAAAGTGCATGGCAATGCATGAAATTACTTAAACATAATGAAAACGTTTCTTACAAGCTAATAAAATGAATCCACATAGAACTAATATTTCAATAGTCCTATTTCTTTTAAAGTAATTAAATTTATTATTAATACACTACCCTACAAATGATCCTATTTCTGATGGTTATATATTGGTGAATTTTATTAAAAGTGTAAGAAAGAAATGGTAAAATATTAACCAAATTCTTTTAGATAATGGAAGTCGAGTGGACTCTGACCAATTTATTTTCTGAATTTAGCTTAATGTGGCAAATTATTACAGAGAAGAAACTTATAGGCAAATTTCCCTCAAGAATAGTTTCTCAAGAAAACATCACCACACTGTGACAAAGGAGTATATATTCCAGGAAACCCACAGGTTTGAACATTTGAAGATCAATTGATCATATTTACCACATTACCCAATAAAAGATATAAATAATCTGGTCATCTACAAAGGATACAAAGATGAAGATATGAATGCTAATTATTACCCTAAGGTTATGAGAAAACAAGGATAGACAGTTAATTGCACTGTTTCTACTCAACACTGTCTCAGAGATTCTACTCTACTTGTATAAGATAGAAGAAGTGAATAACAGATATTCATACAGAAAATAAAGAGAATTCATTTCTTTATATACAACATGTTTGTTCATATGGAAAATTATAAATAATTTCCAATACTACAAGATTCAATAAAGTGTAGTTATCAAATCCATTACACTGAAAGTCAATTATATTTCCTTAGTTTAACACAAAAAATTTGGATATTGAAGTTCAAAATGGACAGTTCCATTCATGATATCAATGAAAGTATGCAAATATTAGAAACAAAGCCAATAACAGATGTTTAATGTCTTTGTATTGAAAATTGCAAAACATTGTTGAGGGATAATAAAGGAAGTTTAAATTCATGTGTAACCAAATTCAGTATTGATAAGACAGAATTTGCATATATGTATGAATATGTATTTTTATAGATATAAATATATACACATATATGTATATATATACTCACAGATATATATACACACATATACATATAATATTAACCAAAATGGCATCAGGGCTTAAACAAGTGAAAGACTGATTCTGAAGTTTCTGTGAAAATACAGGAAACTCACAACACACTGAAACAAAAAATACCTTGAAAGACATAGAATAAATATGGGTGACTTTGATTACATAATTTCAAATTTACCTTAATGCCATGATAATTAGGATAATTCAATGCTGACATAAAGATATATATATTAATTAAAAGGACTAGAGAGTTCAGAAATGGATTCATAAGGGCAGTTGATTTTATGTGCAGATAACCAAGAAATACAGAGGAAGAACAGAAATTTTTTTTTTACAGTAAATTTCTCAAAAACAGTGGTGTGTAAATTTATGGAAAGTATGAACTTCAATTTCATGTTTTATAGGTTAATTGGATATGTGCTACCAATCTAGATATGAAGTGTGAAACTGTGAAATATTTAGAAGAAACTACAGGAAAATACTTTCCCAACTTTGGTACCAAGCAAAAAAATGTCTTCGTAATGACACGAAGAGTACTAAACACGAAAAAGCAGCCAGTATTGCGATGCAGTACTGCTGGATCCCACACAGCACTGGCTTGAGCACCTGCTGCTCAACTTGCTCATCAGCTCATTGATACTGTACCTGGGAAGGCAACAAAAGCCCAAGCACTTGTTGGATCCTGGCACCCATGTGGGAGACTCAGAAGAGCCCAGCTCCATCCACTGTGGCAATTTGGGGAGCAAACCAGTGGATGGAAGATTTTCTCTCTTTCTTTGTCTCTTTTTCTATAATTCTGTCTGTCAAATAAATTTTGAAAAACCATAAGAAAATAATAAGACATGTTGAAATTCATTGAACTAAAAAAATCGCTCTTGCTTATGTACCAGTAAGAAAATCAAATGAGTTACAACTGACCAAAAATATAACATACAGATGTGAAAAAGGAGTTGTTACCAAAATATATAAAGTACTCATATCTATCAGTCATAATAGGACAAGTAACTCATGATTTTTAAAAAAGATTTACTTATTTTTATTGGAAATTCAGATTCATGGGGGAAAGAGAGACAGAGAGAAAGATCTTCTATCTGTTGATTCACTCCCCAAGTGGCTGCAATGGCCAGACCTGAGCTGATCTGAAGGCAAGAGGCAGGAGCTTCTTCTGGATCTCCCACATGGGTTCAGGGTCGCAAGGATTTGGGCCGTCCTTGATTGCTTTCCCAGGCCACAAGCAGGGAGCTGGATGGGAAGTGGAGCAGCTGAGATATGAACCGGTGCCCACAGAGGATCCTGGCGCGTGCAAGCCGAGGACTTTAGCTACTAGGCTAATGCACCGGGCCCTTCACTCATGAGTTTAATAGATACTTGTCCAAAGGAGCCATACAAATAGCTATAGAAAAATATAAAATTATTTACTTGAAAAATGCAAATTTAAATCATAAAGATACTTTTAAGTCCATACTTTAGAAATGGTGCATCATTCCCATACATTGTTGGTAGGAGTATAGAGTAATATCATCTTTCAAAAAGTTTGGAGTGATTTCTTACAGCTAATTACACAGCTATTCCATGATGCGGCAATTAGAACCTCAGGTTTTACCTAGGAGGACTGAAATCATACATTCATAATCTAAATTTTACACAGCAGTTATCAGCAACTTTAAAAGGTGTTAGTCTGAAACTTGGAAAAACAGATGTCCATCCAGTGGAGGAAAGGATTAAATATTTCCGGTATACTCAGAAACCAAAGAGGAGGTACAATCAAGTATCAGTACAAACTAACCCATTTTGCCAAATGCAAGAAGTCAGAAAACAATAACCAGTGTGCTTCTACATAGAAGAACAATCAGAAATTGGCCAAACAAGCAGTGATGGGATTCAGAGTTCTGATTGCTGCACGGGTGTGAGAGAATTGACTGTAAGGGGACCTCGGGGACCTTTCTCAAGGGTGAGAAATGACTGATGTGAGGCTTATGGGTCATGCACCTTTCTCAAGGCTCTCTTTTTACCAATGTAAATATTGCTCTACAAGTGAGCTATCATCAAAAAAGAAAGCAAAGGAAACTAAAGGGAGTGCAGTAAAATGAAAGAGGTAATGAAAACATATGTTCTTGCTGTAAAAATAAACAATACTGAATAAACGTGCAACTATTGCTTTCCCTTCCTTCTTCAGATTTCAATTTAATTTCCTTCTCCTGTGATTACTATCATTACCAGGCTTCACTCCCCCTCCCGACATGCTCCTTACACTGAGTTGAATAGTTCTAAAAGGAAATACAACTGGGTCAAGCTAGAAGTGGAACTCTTGGCAGAAAAAATAGAAACAGCCTGTGTATAAATTTGCTCACATGAAAAGGTTCCTTCTCACTCATCATGTATCATGAGTGTGTTTCAGGAAGGCTCTGTGCTAACAATAGCCCCGAATACGTGCTGGTTTTCTCTGGTGAAGTGGAGGGGTACACACATCCCTCTGCATGCATTTGAGTGTATTCTAGCATGGTTTGTGGACGGAAGGAGGAACATGTCAGTGAGGCTTTGGGTGAGCCTGTAGGTGCTCCCATAACCTGAACTACAGACGTTTCCACCCGCGTGCTCTTGTAGTCTTTGACTGCTTAAGCTCCTGCCATCATGCAAACTAGTGACTGGTGAAGAATCTTTGATTATTTGTTAGATGCTTTTGTTTGTAATAATACATTTCTTAAAATTGTATCTCTAAAATAGAATTTTTCTTAATTGTTATCTCTTAGGCTATGCAGTTCTTCAGGATCTGAAGAGTTTAAGTGTGTGTGTGTGTGTGTGTGTGTGTGTGTGGTGTGGTGTTTTTTCTAGAGGATTGTGTCCCTTATTGAGTAGAAGAGTTTTCTTGCTTGAAACAGAGCAAAAAGAAAAAGCAAATTTTAAGGTAAACTAGATGGATAACAGGCAATGAGCGTGGTAGGAATGTCATGTGGAGAGTTCTAAAGATGGGGAGCTTGTTGTGGCCGAAGACTGACAATCCAAGGGCAGAGCTAGGGACAGGTTCCCATTTCTGAATGTCAGGTAAGCATGTGATGCAAAGAAGCTGGGGGCAATGCCTTTTATTCCAACCGGTGGGTTCAGAGTATGTTGGTAAGTATCAAGTTGTAGGTCTGTAGCAAGTTTCTGGAACTGCCACGAGTTTAAGATCTAAAATGGTATTCTTGGCTCATTTTCACTTTTCAGGGAGTGAAATTAATGAGAAACTGTTGTTAGGAATCACCATATGGCATCTTGTGAGCCTGGGCCCTGATACAAGTGCTCTTGAACTGCAGGAACTGCTTGGTGTGGGAGACGAAGACAAAGCCTGTGGGCCAGACAAGGCAGAGCCACTTTGAGCTACTGACCTCTGATTCTGGTAATTGGAGGAAAGCTTAATGTTGGCCCATGGGTAGGCTAACTCAGTGTATCCAATTTATTTCAACTGAATTAAATCAATTTAATTGGTTTCTGACTGTGTGTTGCTAGGGTTAGGAAAGTTCCAAGGCTGCACAGCCACTACCAGTAGGTGGTTGTTTAACATCTGAAATGTGGCTAGTCCAAATGGTGATGCCATGTGTCAAGTAAACACTAGATTATAGTAGGAAAAAATACAAAATCTCAATGTTTCTTTATTCCTATTGCTTTCTTAAAGCTTTATTTATTTATTTATATATTTGAAAGGTCCAGGGGGCACAGAAAGGGAGAGACAGGGAGGGTCAGCTGTGGTTTCATTCCCCCCAAATGACTGCAATAGCCGGGGGGGTGGGGGGAGACTGAAACCAGGAGCCAGGTGTTCCATTCTGGTATCCCACATGGATGGCAGGTAACAAAAACAAGAGAGGTGCCTCCAACTTCAGAACTAAGATTTCACTCCCCATCTGACAAGAGCAGCCGTGTGTCTGCTGCACCTGCTTTTGTCCCTGTGGGTTCAGAGACATCAGATTTTTTTTAATAAACTAACCAATATAAGTCACCCAAGAAAGATAAATATATATTCTCTTGGAGTTGTGACAATCAATGCACAGAGTGAAATAAGCATAATCTCTATGAGTGAACGCACTCATAGGATACTGAAAGTATCCTGGGGATTAAGCATTGTATATAGCAACAATGCAAACTCATGAGCAATAGGATTGCCATTTTCAATTTAGTTTACTTTCATTATATGCAACTTTATTTTTTTCTCCTCCCTTTACTTGCTATGTCATGCTATCTTTAAGTACTGCAAAGTTAAGTTTGTTACTATGAAATGAATGAGTATGTTATTGCAATCATTTAGGAAAAAAAAGACAAAGTGAAACAGAGAGGTAAAAAGGGGAAAGGGAGGGTGGAGTCCTTATGCTTATACATCTGCATCATGCAAAAAATGTGAAATTTACTCATTTTATAGAAATTAGAAATAAAAAGTTAAAAAATTACCGATAGGCAACAGTACAGCTTTATGAGGAATGCATCTATACACTGAGCATATTTGGCATATTTATATGTTGGCCAGCTCAAGATATCCAGGGTTTTTAAATGTTAGTCAAAACTAACCTTTCTTCTTCTTCTTTTTTTTTAATTAACCACATAGAAATCAGAAAAAAATACCTCTGCTCTTCAAAGCAACAAATTCCCTTGGTTTTGCTTTTAAATTTACTGAATGACTTTTTGACTATATTTTTAATGAAAATCAAACTGTACTGAGAGGATTCAAGCATCAGTTGCAGACACCTATCCTGTGCCAGCCTCTGCCCGCTTCTTCCCAGGCACACGCCAGTTACTACCATCAGAGAGGGTAGATACCTTCCTGGCCCACAAAGATAGTTAGGTGTTGCTATGAGGATTCTAGCCTTGGTGCCTTTTCCTGCACTTCTGCTTTGTCACTGAAGGCACCTGAGAGCTTGCTTGAGTTTTGAGGAAAGAGAAATTTTCAGACCTCCCAGTCAAGGGGGACTGATATGGATCTGCAATCTAGCAAGCCTCTCTTTCCCCTCCCTCTCCCAGTAGCGTTTCCTGTAGCTCTTGTGGCCAGGATGAACATTTGATCTGCATGACAGCTGTATCCCATGGGTACAAAGTAGCTGACATGAGCTCAGTTGACCTAAATACATCCCTGAAATCCACTGGGTACACAATGCTTCAGTTTCTAGCCCTGGGAGACGAACTGTAGCTCCAGCTGAACTGTAAATTCGTTGCTTTCTAAAAATGGTTCTTGGAAGTCTTATTAACAAACCTACCTGTTAACGACTTCATTGGCATGCATTATGTTCAGAAAATTCCAATTTCTTCTTTATGAATTTACGCAAGCAGGAAAAAAATGCAATAATAAAGATAGCTTCACTGTGGAAGAAAAAAATAATCTAGCCAGCAAATACAGTACTGTGTATAATCAAATTATTGGAGATAAATTGCCTGCTGTGAGCATAGAAGGGGCAGGAACTCCTGCACAAAACAACACTTGTGAAAAGCAGTCCAAGCTTATTATTTTTACACTAACAACATATCTTGAGATAATCACTTTTCAGCTGAAATATCTGATTTCAACTGCAAAACTGGAAAGAAGGCTTTGCATACACTAAACTACAACAGGTACAATCAGAATACTGAATAAAAGAAGTGGCCAAATTTGTTTAAGTGGGCAAGGAAGTGGTTAAGTCCGTTGTGAATGAAAGTGGATAGAAAGGTCAGCCTTGGCTTGGAGGAGAAAAACCACAGGGGTCATAGCCATCCACCCAGCAAGTGGTTGAAAACCCAAAGTCAAACCTCTGTGGGAGGTCTCCTGAATGAGGTGTTCAACTGTTTTAGCATTGTTTGGCTGCAGCCTAGAACTCCGTAGTTTTCTTTTTAATGACATGTTTTGCCCAAGAACGTGCGTCTCAAAAGTGAACTAGCAGAGATAGTCCAGTTTATGACTCTATTTATTCAATGCTGACCAAAGGAAATACTGCATGAATTGGTGCGGCAAGCACCCATAAATGAACTTAGGATGGAACTCAGGGCTTGTCCGAACTACCTATTGTGGGAAAAAGACCCGGGTGTCTCGGAATGAAAGAAGTCCTATTTTGCTGCTGCTGGTGGATCTTGACTCACTTTCCCTGCTAGTAAACTAAAAATCAGGTCATCTGATACAAATTTGGAGATAGCCACGAGTAGTTTATCAAGCTAAGAGATAGTAACCCCTGGCAACTAGAGATGACATATGGAAGGGAATATTAAATTCCCCGAGCTTTTTACCATTCATAATCTGGGGATTTCCCCCCCCCTCTCTCTCTCTTTTTTTTTTTTTTGCCTTTTCTGTGAAGCTTAGTGAGACAAAGGGCAACACATTCCAGGAATGTTTTGGAAAATCTACATTGAGAAGATCCTCTGAACTGACAGTTCCAAGAGGCAGGGTGTATGTGTAGTCACAGAACTACGGGTATCTCTTCTCCATTACTCACTACACAGTGGATGATTATTCTGAGTGTTTGCATGCATGAAACTATTTAACCATTGCAACCTTCTTGTGGAAACTCAGGCCATTTTACAAACAGGGAAAGTGAGGCTTAGCTACGGTACATAATTTCCTTTAGGTCCAAAAACTGGTGTTGGGATTATAAATCTCCCTCTAACATGATACTTGGAGATACGCAATTGTCTCATGTTGGGCAAATAAATAAAATTCCTGAGAGATGTAATCTAGGAGAACCAGGGTTTTGTTTAACCGTTACTATGAAGTCAGGTGGGATGTGACCTCTCCAATACTAAGCATCACTTAGCTATAGTCTTCAAATCTGAGAGATGAGCAGTGAGAGTTGCTCTGTTTCAGTCTTAGTGAAGGTCAAGCAGTTTCAGGAGGTTTCTGAGAACGTGTAGGGTTTAAATATTTATAATTAGACCTCATACTTCTTCCTTTACCGCTATTGTCAAGACCACAAGGAAAGAACAACAGAATTTCTCAGCATCCATTGCCACCATCATTTCTCACCATATTTCAAATTCCAGGTCGGTGCTGTTGATGTCTGGGTCATCAAAGCTACAATTCAGCAAGTGCTGAAATCCGTCCACCTCCAGCTGGCTGTAGCAGGAGAACGCATACTCATCTGCTTCGGCGTCTTCCAAGTCTCCTGGGGAGGAAGACACGTGCAGTGACCATGAGGCCAGTCAACAGCACCTTTTGAAACCTGATGCGTCATTGAAACAGCAAGAAGTGGTTACATTTTCACTGAAGAAAAGCCCAGGATCTAATAAATGAAAAAGCTGCTTACATAGTTGAAAAACAAAATGAAAATGCTCCATGAGTGCAAAGCTTAGTGATAAGCAAGATAAATGTTTAATCATAGTTTAAAAAAAATCTGCAAATATTTTTGAATAGTTCTGCCATTGAGTTGGGGCAGTAGAGCTAGAAACGGGCTCTGAACAGACTCTGCTTAGCTGGACTTTCTTGTGCTATAGTTATTACCTTCAAATATTTGTATACTCCAAATAAGAAAATTTTAATTTCAACCATTTATATGATATTTAATCTAATCATCTTTTTCTAAAAAGTTTAAAAAATTTTGATTGGAAATGCAGATTTATAGAGAGAAGGAGATACAAAGAGAAAGATCTTCCATCTGCTGGTTCACTCCTCAAGTGGCTGTAACAGTAGAAACTAAGCCTGTCTGAAGCCAGGAGCCAGAGCCTCGTCTGGGTCTCCCACAAGAGTGCAGGCTCCCAATGCATGCTTTCCCAGGTCACAGGCAGGGAGCTGGAGGAGAAGTGGGCAGCCGGGATATGAACTGATGGCCTTTTGGAATCCTGGTGGCTGAAAGGCAAGTATTTAGCTACTGAGCCATCATGCCTGGCCCTCTAATTATTCTTTTTGAGAGACTGAGAAGTGGGGGGGGGGGGGGGGGGAGGTTGAGAAAGAGAGAGAGAGAGAGAGAGAGAGAGAGACCTACCTGCTGGTTTACTCCCCAAGTCTCACATGACTAGGCTGGATGGAACTGGATCCAGGAACAGTTAACATTCAAATCCCCAGTATGAGTGGCAAGAACCCAACTGCATAATCATTTATTAGAAGCTGAATGAGGAAACAGAGTTGGATCTGGGCATTGAACCCAGATATTCCAATACGAGGCACTTACTCAAATAGGCTAAATGCCTACTCACTACTCTAATCTTTGACTTCATTATTAATCTTCCCAGATATTTTTCAAGTTAAAGAAGATGATAACTATCTGATGGCCAGAAGATCACATTTTTAGGGGCCCTTTTTTCTTGCCTGAGAAAAGCATCCGAGCTGAAAGTAGCATTGAAAATCTCCATTGTGTGACTATGTAAGGCAACTTTGCTATGAATGCTACAAATACCGCTTTATCTTACAGACTCTTCTGTTGTAGATAATATGTCTTATAGATTCCACCAAGATTCTGGAAGAAAGTGAGAAGCCAGCTATTTTTCTTCCATAGCTACTTTTTGTAAATTGCTACCTGTCAAAGATAGTACTTGACTTCTTAAGCAGATTTGGAAATACACATTTCACATGTGTATTTCACAGTACTTAATACATAATTGAGGCTGGAAAAATCCTTTAGTAAATATGCTCCAAATAAGACCTAGATGACCATGGAGTAGGCAATTCTAGTAGTAGAAACCATTATTATGAACCTATAATTGCTTTCATCCATTTTGGTTCATCAATACTAAATTCCACTCTTCCAAGGCTTTAAAATGAGAGCAGAACATACCCAAACTGAACCCCAGTTGAGTGTCCTGAAGGGTATGGGCTGTCAAGCAACTCTTATATACTTAAATAACCCACTTGATCTGCTTATGAATGGGCCATTCAATTGAACGACAGGTTGTTTCAATTAAATCAAATCTCCAACAGCTAGAGCTAGATGAGAGCTGTGGGCACTGCTCTCAACCACCAACATTTGTACTTCTGGCCATGTCAAAATCCATCTAGTTCTCAATTCTGCTACCAGAAATAAACAGGACACGGTTCTTCTGATGATAGTGTTAATATAACCCTTCATTTAGAACTTGTCTTTCAAAACATGCCCATGCAAGGCCAACAAACTAGGTGTCCTGCAGAGTGTGTGTGTGTGTGTGTGTGTGTGTGTGTGTGTATCAGGTTTGGCTTCAAAAGATGGGTACTATACACTTTCTGTAATTGGTCTGATATTATATTTTGGCTCCAACTTTGTATCCTGAAAACACTCAGATGTTTCTGCAGTTCTGATATATACAACTTGAAAGACCTACAACTTTCTGGTTGGCATAGCATCTTTTCTGCTCATCCAATAAACAGCTGTGCCCTACAGTACTAGATTATTTTTTTCTAAACAAGACTATTTCTAGTAGCTGTTTAGCAAAATGTGCCTTCAGTGGCACTCCACAAATGGAGTTTGCCCAAACATAGTTCTGTAAGAAGTGTGTGTGTATGTGCGCATGTGTATTTTAAGTTATTGGCATTGTACAAGCTTTTTAAGCCCTGGCTGTGAATTTGATTTTGAACAATTATGGCTAAAAACAGTTTCTTGGTCTAGAGAAGATAATTAAAGTTATGTAACTGTGTAAGCCTTAACGGTGGGATGTTTTATATGTAGATGTTGTTGTTAAACATGGGGACTGTTCCCAGGTACAGATATGAATCATAATTTAAGATGGATATTAGATGGGATTATGACAGCTCTGTGGTGCTAGATTTGCTAGTGTGTGATGAGAAATCAGGACAAGCTGTAGAGAAGTCTCTGTTTTGATGTAATGGAAAAATTTTTGACACCAAGCCTTAAAATACCCAAAGGGAGCAGATGCTCACCTCATTCACACAATCAGGAAGCTCCCTGCAAACTGCCCCTGTAAAAGAAAAGACCCCTTGGAGTAGGGGTATTTAGTGAGCCCAAGCAGGGTCAAGCCCCAGCAGCACCGCCAATCAGGAGATACCATTTCACCTTTATATCAGTTCTTAAGGAAGGGATTTGGAGTCTAGGGTCAGACTTCCCTGGATTGTTAGATGTCTATGTTCAATGGCCCATGCTTTGCTTGACAACTCCCTACCTGAAGTTACTGCATAGGATATTCGTCAACTGCTTCTGAGGCTTATGGTGGGGGAGACGAGGCAGAGAATAAGTACACTGTGTTTAGAAGAGGTAAGAGTCTAGTATATAGATAGATAGATTATATTTTCAACAATTTGTAAAATTGCCTGGCATTTGGCAAGGAGAGTATTCTCCTTGATGTGAACTGATAAGAGTTTAAGTTCTGCCACTCCTACTGTGTGGCCCTAGTCTTCTATCAGGTTATTTAACCTCCTTGTGTCCCAGTGTTCTTATGTGAGAACTCACAGTATGAAATACCAATGAATGGATATGTATAGCCTTAACTTAGGACACAGTAAGCACTCAATAAGGGTCAGCTATGACTATTATCATAACTTTTAGAAATAAGTGTTTTAAGGGTAAATAAAACTTTTAGTTCTAAAATACACATGTACACCTGAAGTTCTTTTAAAATAGAAGTCTGTGTCAATTGATGGTAAAATCATTGCCATCTTGAAATTACATAGAACTTCTGAATAGTGAGTTTGGCTGTTCTTTAAATGCTCAACCATGAATATTTTAAATTTTTAAAATATTTAACCAACATCAATGTTTAGATAAATATCTATGCATATTTATCCATTAATGTTTAAACCTTTTGGAATATGATCTTAAACAGTATAGTATGGTTTAGAAGTTTTCCTACTGAGTAGAATTGGTTGATTAACAGCTTAAAATGTTTGAACTTCAAAAAAATAATAAATCCTTATTCATTTGTAATTATCACAGAACTAACTTTCAAAAGTAGTAGCTAATTATGTTGTGAATTCCTGACATATAGAGCTGGAGGAGTATTTTGATGTAAGCATATGGATAAATAGTTCTTTTAAAACAGATTCTCTAAAAATATATGAAATCTAAAATTTGAAGAGAAAAACCCTGGTTTTCAACAAGAATTCTTGTTTCTTCCAAAAATAGTATGACCTTCAGGGAGAAATAGCAGGAATATATTATATCATAAAAGTGAAACTTTCGTGCCCTGCCATGTCTCTGTCTTTGGGCAAACACAAGGTGAGACTTCATGTAATGAGCATGTCCCTGGTCTGACTCACACCCGGTCACCATGTGAAAAATGTCAATGCTCGGACAGCTCCCTTGAGAAGAAAATGTAAGAGTTTTCCATATTTGGTAATTCTTAAAGACATTGACTTAAAATATCAGAGCTGAGAAAACATGTCTAAGGAAACATTTTAAAAGATAGACTCTGAGTCATTAACTTGGTATGTTTGACACTTTTAAAGTGAAAAGATCTAATTTTCAGGACCTAAGTGGTAGCCCAAGTTCCTAGTAGCTCTTCAGGTTGCTGGCATTTTTGTCTATAGATCAAATTTAACTATGTATACATTAAGAGCTCAAGGTCTGCTTCTAGGTGCCAAGAATTTTAAAGACTCCCAACAAGAATTATTACATGTGATAAATCCTTTGATAAGAAGGCAAAGAAGTGTGTTTCAATGAGAGAAAACTCCCAGACCTTTCTCTATTATTTACTAAGGATTTCACACGAATCTATTGAAAGTAAACTATGTTGAAGAAAGTTTCAAATATTTATTGACTGCTTTTAGATGCTGATTTTAAGTGCTGAGGATACGGTACTAGTCAACATAGAAAAAGTTATCAATTCTAAACATTATTATACCACGAAAGTGAAGCTTTTGGGGATCTCTAAATAAGAGTCTAACAAAACACATCTTGGTTTCTTGACAGAATAAAAATATCTGAGGGATTTTCCAAACAGCATAGTGACAGACTTTATATGGATGTTCTTTTCGTATTAGCAGAGGCAGTAGCCTACCTGTGAGACGCACAGTTTGAGTGTCAAACACCTCCCTTCTTGATACTTCTGAGGCCTTGTAAGTCTCCCATCATAGCAGCTCCCAGCCCTTGTCTTGATGGTTAGTGCATATACAATGACTGAATATGTGGCAAGGCCCAGACTCTACCAACCCATTACCCAACTCAGATATGTTAGAGAAATGAGTAATCCAAAACATGTAGAAAAGATAATCCAAAGTCCTTAAGAAAAGTTAGAAATGACTCACCATTCTGAGCATATCCACTCTCTCCAGAAACACCTTGAATTAAGTAGAAAACCAGACCAAGTGCTGTACCTAGAATTGTCATTCTGAGAGAGAGACACAGAGGAGAGAGCTGACTTGTGGCCCTGCGTGCACAAATGAATGAGCCTAGGGGAAGGAGGAGGCTTAGATCTACAGCTCTCTGCTTAGTTAACCACACTCAGGGGGAAGTATAAACACTGCTTAAAAGAAGGCGAGCTTCAGAAACAGGAAGTCTCAATGGAAGTACTGCTGCTGTAAGCAGAGTCAGAGATGAAGAACTTACAATGGTTTAAATTATTGCACTTCTCTAAGCCCAGTGTTCCTGTGGCTCTCAAGCTTTCTATGTTCTTTGGTCTGAAGGAACAGATGCAAACTTACGCTGAAGTCATCTCAGGCAAAAGCCCACTTTAAAAGAATCAGAAACAAAATCTAAATCCACAAAGCTTACCCATTCATACTTCTAGGGATGAGTTTGCCTTAAAAATAATTTCTGTACTTTATGAGATAATATATGAGGGTTATTTAAAATAGTTGACCCTGACTCTTGAGTACAGCTAAAGTTTTGTTCTTAATGTCAGTTTTGGTTATGAGTGTGATTAGAGCACCGAAGTCTGATTTATCTGCACAATTATGTACATTTCCTGGAATGTATATTGTACTTCAATATTATTTAAAAAAAAATAAGTTAGCAGTAAGAAAAAGAAATAGCTTACCTTTAACCTCTAGGTTTCACATCAATAGTAGTTTTTCTTTTTCCGTTTTTTTTTTTAAACACCTAGAGCTTACTCACAGTTTATTCATGCTAGCAGTCTCTCCGAGATTATTTGTTTAATGCAGGAGTGGGCCAACTTTAAGAGACTGAATTTAGTCCACCACCTGTTTTTGTGCATAAGGTTTCAGTGGAGTACAGCCAACCCATAGATTTGCGTGTTTGCCTACAGGTGCTTTTGTGCTACAATGGTAGCCTGAAGCAGATGTGGCAGAGAGTGTAAAGTGTAAAAATTAAAATCTTTACCATCTAATCGGTTGTAGAAAATGTCAGTGTCTTGTTCAGGAATGACGTAGATATGTTCTTAGCGGAGTTGAAACATGATTCCACTAGTGAGAATCCAGTTGCCACAGGTTTTCTACTTTTTTTTTTTTAAGATTTATTTACTTTTATTGGAAAGACTATACACAGAGGGGGCGAGATAGAGAGGAATATTTTCCATCTGCTGATTCACTCCCCATGCGGCCACAACAGCAGGAGCTGAGCCATTCTGAAGCCATGAGCTTCTTCTGAGTCTCCCACGTGGGTGCAGAGTACTAAGGCTTTGGGTCATCCTCGACTGCCTTCCCAAGCCACACGCAGAGAACTGGATCGGGAACAGGGCTGCCGGGACACAAACTGGCACCCATATGGAATCCCGGGGCCTGCAAGGTGAGGACTTTAGCTACTAGAGTATAGTGCTGAGCCCAGTATTCTATTCTTTTAATTATTTTTTTAAAAAGGATTTATTTATTTTATTGGAAAGATCAGGAGCCAGGAACTTCTTTCTGGGTCTCCCACGTGGGTGCAGGGTCCCCAGGCCTTGGGCCATCCTCGACTGCTTTCCCAGGCCACAAGCAGGGAGCTGGATGGGAAGTGGAGCTGCTGGGATTAGAACCGGAGCCCATATGGGATCCCGGCTTGTTTAAGGCATGGACTTAAGCCACTACCCTATCGTGCTGGGCCCTATTCTTTAAAATATTCATTTTATCATTTGAAAGCAGAGTTGTGTGGGAGTGGATTCATTCCCCGACCTACCCCTTCTCTATGTCCCCACTGAAAAAGAGAGGTATTCTTTCAGTTGATTCACTTCTCAGTTGGCTATATTATGTGGATCTGAGTCAGGGTGAAACCAGGAGACAGGAGTTCCTTTCTGGGTCTCTCACAGGATGTGGCCATCTTCTGCTGCTTTCCTTGCTTTCCCAGATACATTCTCAGGGAGCTGGATCAGAAGTTCAGTAGCTGATGGCAGTGCAGGTGGTGGCTTAACTTGCTGTGCCACAAAGCTGGCCCTGTCACAACATTTCAAGACTATGTATGGCTTCCATGGTATATACTGGAACATACTTATGAAGTCAATGGCTTCGAAAAGTTGTACCTTTTTTAAACTCGTATGGCCATAAAAATTGTTCCCTTATATTGACCTCATGGTTAAAGTGGTGGTATTCAAAAGATTGACTAAATGTCCTTTTTGGTAGTTGTTTGATTTCTTTGTCCACACAGAGGTTGACAGTAATTCTGTCACGGATAGGCAATGCATCCTGTAGCTCCTTTTCAGCTTTGAAGAAACATGGTGATGGACTTCGTCTGCAGGAGTTATCGATGACATAGGCTTAATGACAAACCCAGGAGATACTTTAGAGCAAAATTCTTCCTGAAGGAGACATATTCTGTGTTCAGCTGTTCAGGTCCTCTTGAAGGCATTTACTTCCAAGCTAAACAGAGTGATGGTTTGGGCATCAGATGATGTGTGTCCTTTTTTTCTGCTCTCGTTTGAAAGGTTGGTTGGAAAATTACAAATCTGATTCACAAAAGTTGATGTGTTGTGTGCATTGAGCTGAATTTCATTTCAAGAAAGCTCTAATTATAAATTCATTCAAATTCTGCAAGTATTGGAGAAAAAAATCACAAATTATATCCATCTACCAACACAAGGGTTAGAAGCTGCTCAGTGACTGTCACTCCATGGGTGAGTCAATGGGTCATGTTTCTTTAAATTCTCTTGTTTATAATTTAAGTGGACTATCATTTTGATTGTATCTCTTTCCTTTAGTCTTGAGGTTGTAGAAGAACAAAGTCAAAAGACAATATTTTGGTACAGCATGTGCTACTTTGCTCGGGGGATTTCCACTGGTAAGCTTGCAGTCTCTGGGTGGGGCAGGAGATGCTGAAAGGACCCGAGAGAGAAGACCCGAACAAAGTCAGGGAACTCAGAGAACGCTGACAGCTGCCACTAGTCCTTCTAGAGACTGGGACCGAGGGACCAAGGGAGCAAGCTCTCCTTCTTCATTGAGGTTTCATCTATTCTTTGGATACTTAGAAAACCTGAGGAAGAGCCTCTTTGTACCACCTCTGCCCCACGTGAGAGTATTAGAGTGCTTTGTTGCTAACGTCTATGGGACACGTCCAGATAGAAATTACAAGAGAGGATTGGGAAGATTCTTCAGGGCACCTGTACCTCCAGCGGTGAAATCAGGACTCAAGTCGGAATAGGCAATGCAGGTCCTGGGCTATGAGTCTCTTTCTCTTTTCTCATCACTTCCTTTTCTCTTCCCTCTTTTATACACTGCCTGAATTGGTTTCATGAGTGTCTGTGATGTGGCAAATTACAGAAAAGGAAAGCCATGTTATTGTGCCTCTTATGCAAGCTGAATGTGTACATCTAGGAGGACTCTCAATACCAATTGCTCAAATCTCTCCTTTCTTCGTGTCTGTGTGTGTGTGTGTGTGCGTACTTAGATCATTTATGAAGAAAAGCAAAACACTTCAAAGAGATTTTTCTTATTGCAAGAAGTGATGTGTGTTTCTATGTAACTAGCATAATCCTGGAAAGTTGGTCTTTGAACAAGGTTTGAAACCCTAGGATGTCAGGGTTGGATTGTTTGCTGATTCTGTGCTCAGTACCTCCCATGTCTTCCATTCTTTTCCAGCTCAAGGTCAATAAAGGCAAAAGTTTTCTATGGCAAATTCATGTTGAGTATCTGAACTTACCTTTGAACTCATTTCCTAGAAACAGAAATTTATTTATTTTATTTAGAAAGGCGTACAGAGAGTGAGTGAGAGAAGGAGAGGTGAGAGAGATCTTCCATGTGCTGGTTCACTCCACAGATGGCTGGAATGGCCAGAGCTGAGCTGATCTGGAGCTGAGAGCCAGGAGTCAAGAACTTTTTCCAGGTCTCCCATGTGGATATAGGGGCCCAAGGACTTGGGCAATCTTCTGCTGCTTTCCCGGGCCATAAGCAAAATGGATTGGGAAGTGGAGCAGCCGGGACATGAATTGGTGCCCAATAGGATACAGAAATCAGCAGGAGGTAATTTAGTCTGATATACCACCACAGCTCCTCTTCCCCCCACCGAATTTCATTTCCATTTTCTATGGAAGTGATAAATTCAGTGGGAGCTGATGTCTGTTCTTCAGCTCTTTCAACATCCTCGAGAGCATAGATGATTTTAACAGTTGTTGCTAAATCACTCATCTTGTGGCACATTGTCATTATTGAATATGTTTTATCCTTAAAGTGGAAAACAATCTTGGGCATGTGACTGCCTCAATGGAGTTGCTGGAGTCTGCAAGAGCCTTGGTGAAGGAGGACCAACAGCATGTGGGGGCGTCAGGTAGAGGGGTTGGCTGTTTGGAAATGCAGTGCTGACTTAGTCCTCAGTCAGATGTCTTGAGCATTTTATCACCCTGTGCTGAGTCAGACCCCAGGGCTCTGAGGGGGAGTCCCAGCATCTAGAAGTTTCCTTTCCAGGAGTACAGTGTTTTCCTTGTTGTGGCTCTTCTTTCATTTCACTTTCCTCCTTACCCTGCATCTTCAGCCACGTGTCTTGTTGACATTGAGCTTTCCGAGCAATGCCACATCTGTTTCACCTTCATCAGATTTTAGCTTTTGTCTTTGGATGCAACAAAATGGAATCTCTGTCTACCCTCTTTTCATTTGCTGACATTGTTTCTGTAAAAAAAAAAGGTAAATATTTTGATTTTTGCACACACCTGAAATTTGGTACAAGCAGGAACAGGTGAAAAGGTAAAAGCGAAATACTTTTGGTCAAAGGTCGAACCCTGGTGTTCCTGTGGGCAACTGCACCAGAGGCTAGGTCCCTGCAGCTCTTCACCTCCCTCCTAGGTCCTGGAGGACTCTGTGCAGCATCTCACAAAGTTTTTGAGAAAATTCTGGATTAAGCTATCCAGTTCTGGGCTCCAATCTCTGCTCTTTTG
The DNA here is from genome assembly GCF_017591425.1 of Ochotona curzoniae. NCBI lineage: Eukaryota > Metazoa > Chordata > Mammalia > Lagomorpha > Ochotonidae > Ochotona > Ochotona curzoniae. The sequence continues at coordinate 16,066,682 of NW_024465582.1, read as the reverse complement.
CATAGTCTCTTGCTTTGGAGGAGCTCCTGTCCTCTTAGGGGGTTGTAGCTGATAGCCACACTCTGCCAGCCATGTCCAAACACAGACCACCAGGAGAATTGACACGAACCCCCTGGAAGCCCAAACACTCTGTGCAAATGGAATCTCTGAGAACAATTCTGTCATCTCATGAATTCCCAGTCTAGCTATGCAAGCTCAATATCTAAAGTGCCCCTGAGGACACTTACCTATGAAATTATCACAAAGAATCGGTAGGCATTCTAAAACAGTGAAAAAAGCCAGGAATTTGGTCTATTGTCATACTACATAAGCCTGTAATATTCCTTTAATTTTTAATGTGTTTGTGTGAGTGTGTGTGAGAGTGTGTGTGTGAGAGTGTGTGTGAGAGAGAGAGAGAGAATTATCCACAGGACAAATATCTTGGGCTTGGCTAGGTGAAAACCAGAAACTGGGAATTCAGTCCACAACATGTGAGTGGCAGGAACCCAATGGCTTGTGTTGTCATTGCTGCCATGCATGCTCTGCACTGGTAGGAAACCCAGGGTCAGGACTGGAGCCAGGTAATGAACTCAGGTACTTGGATGTGATACATGCATGCCTTTCCCATTCGGCTAAATACCCACCCTTGTCTGCAAATTTTTTTAAGATTTATTTTCTTTTTATTGGAAAGGCAGATTTAGAGAAAAGAAGCAACAGAAAAAGATCTTCCATCATCAGCTGGTTCATTCACCAAACAGCTGCAGTGGCTGGAGCTGAGCTGATCCAAATCCAGGAGCTTCTTCTGGGTCTTCCATGGGGGTGCAGGGTCCCAAGGGTTTAGACCATCCTCCACAGCCTTCCCAGGCCACAAGCAGGGAGTGAAAAGGGAAATGGACATGAACTGGCACCCACATGCAGTTGGGTGCTTGCAATGCAAGGTCCCCAGCCACTAGGATACTGTGCCAGGTCCTGGACTGAAATTTTAAGATAAAATTGCGACTTGCAGAAACTTTCCAAGAAAATATTACAACGTTGCCAACTTTTGCTATCACACATAAGTGAACATCTGTGCTTTCACTTTATCATCAGTTCCAAGACACTTTGAAATTTGATGTAGGATTTTGGTTTTGTTTGTATTGGTATACTGTATTGCTGGGACAATGAAACCCCAAAATTTCTTGGTTGCAACCAAGATGTGCCTGTACTACTCTCTCGTGGCTAATGACCCACGATTGGTATGTACCTCTATGAGTTCATTCAGGTAGAAACCCAGTCTTTCATTTCCTAGGCATTTGACTTGGCCTGTGCCCTTGAGGTTGGTTTAACAGTACGTTAATATCATTCAAGATCTTGGCAAGTAGACAAAAAGGTAAAGAAAAGGGGGATTTCTTCTTAAGGACATGATCTGGAAGTTACTTCTGCTTGGAACCCATGCCTGGAAAGTAGTCTTTGTGACTGCTTTAGCAACTAGGAAGGAAAAAAAATACAGTCTGGAGAGAGGTTACCAGCTTTCAAGTAGCATTGGAGGCTGCATTGGCAAAGAGAAGAGAAAAGAGATGTTGGCAGAATAGGAAACCTCTTCAAGAACTGTATGCTCAGTAACATGGGGGTTGTGTGTATTCCAAAGAACACTGGAAACTCTAAGAAGGAAGATCAGCACTCGACCTTGGGATCACAGAATGTAAGATCGCTTGGTAGGTGACTGAATCTAGAACATATGAAGATACAAATGTTTTTCTTTTAGTAGATTTTCAGAAGGGACCGTGGCTCCCAATTTTATTTACTTAATTTATATGTTTTTATTGGAAATTAGAGAGGAGGATAGACAGAGACGATTCACTCCCCAAGCGGCCGCAATGGCTGAAGCTTCACTGATCCTTAGGAAAAGCCAGGAGCTCTGAGCCTCTTCCTGGTCTCCCATGTGAGTGCAGGGTCTCAAGGCTTTGTGTCATCCTTGACTGCTTTCCCAGGCCACAAGCAGGGAGCTGGATGAGAAGTGGGGCTGCTGGGATTAGAACCAGAGCCCATATAGGATCCTGGCACGTGCACAGCAAGGACTTTAGCTGCTAGACTATGGCACCGGGCCTTCAATTTTAAATTCCAATTCATTGACCCATGGGTTATCATCATGTAACCAAGAACAATAAAATTGTATCTGAGACACTCACTTGGAGCTTCCAAACAACTTGCTCACCCTATCCTGGCAGGGGGAAAGAGGCATGTTCAACCCAGGCGTCTTGTTTGTGCTCACATCTGTCTTCCCTACCCATGAGCAGATGGGAGAAAATGATGCTTTCCTGTTTTGTTTCTGGTGCCTCAAATGAGATTACCTGCTCCCCCACCCTGTGGAGGGGGGCTTCACAACATCATCTTCTTGCAAAGTAATGAATTTCTTCTTTACAAGAAATACACTCTGTTGTCCAGTTCTGTTCAAGTCTTGTATTTTCTGTAGCTAAACACTCTCCCGTTGTCTGAATCCAAGAGAAGGTGATTTCAGTTTGCTGAGGACTAAGGCTAGTCAAGGGCAGTCAGGGAACCTCAGATTTTCTACAAATGCGTATCTTGAGCTTCTTTTTTAATTGAAAAGATTCTTAGCTCTTTGACTCAGATAGGAAGCTGAGTTTTTGCTCCCCTGGTCCTTTCACTGTGACTCTCATAAAGGCAAAGTTGAATGTTAGGCAAATCTCAGATTTTTTGTGTAGCCTCGTTTTCGAAGGACCCTCTGTACAGAGAGCCACAGAGGGTGCTGGAGTTCTTGCTCCAGCATGTTGATATTTTTGGAAATATTCATCACTGCCACCTCACTTCTGGGTTTTACTTCCGCTTATTGCTCTTTTCATCTCTGTGTTCCTCAAATACGAAGGTCAGCTATTTGGAACTCTTGACTCAAGGAGAAAAGGCACCGATGTATTGAAGAGAAGAGTCTCTTTCGGCTTTTCAATTTGGAAAGTCTGAGTCTTGGAGGTAGTAAGCAAAGACATACATAGAGTAACCAGAGAAAGGATTTCTAAAGTGTCAGGTTCCTAAAGATACTACCACTCTTCATATCATACTGTAAAGTGAGGCATACTGGAGAATGAAGAGCAGTGAAGTGGGAAGAGGGCCATGATTCCAGCTTGAAAAGAAGCAACTGGAATCAAAGGCTGAGATGGAAGGGACCAAACCTGCCACTGTAAACTGCCCTCCCACACCTGGATCTCCTTGGGAGAAGGCCAGATCTCCCTACTCATCACTTTGGGGTACCCCCTTCACTATGACACTGAGAACCCTGCAAATGGTCTGCTTTTCCCATGCGGGCCTGCTGAGGATACTATTTTAGCCCAGAGACCCATTTCTCTAGCTTCCCAACTGGACGATGATATAGCATGGTTAACTTCACCCCAGCAATGATCTGGCAACTTGATAAGTTCCAGAGAAGAAAAGTACAGTGTTGGATGTTGAGAGGGTTCTGAAAGTATGGGGGGAAAAAGTCTCCACTCTCCTTACTCCGTGTAGACTTGAACTTGAGGGGCTGAACGGATCACTGTGAGAGTGGAACAAAAGAAAGGTGACTTCCCTTATTCAAGTCTGTTTGAGATAATCATCTTCCGTTGGATTTGGTTTGAAAATGAGTAAAGTTGTTTGAAATTTAAGAATGACTGAATTGCGATGAATAGAGTACAGACTTAGAATCACTTATGGCTCCAACTGTATGCCTGCCAATGCCTCTTATTTGTATTCTTCTAGTCGGAAAAATTGGATAATGATATTTAATTCAGAAGGATTCTCTGTAGTTCAAGTGCATATTCAATCGCTGTTACATATTTATCGCATATAACTTTGTGTTTGCTTTCTATTTTTTGCATATCTTAAAGATTTACTTATTTTTATTGCAAAGTCAGATATACAGAGAGGAGGAGAGACAGAGAGGAAGACAATTCATCTGGTGATTCACTCCCCAAGTGGCCGCAATGACTGGAGCTGAGTTAATCTGAAGCCAGGAGCCAGGGGCCTTCTTCTGCATCCCCCACACTGGTGCAGGGTCCCAAGGCCTTGGGTCATCCTCCACTGCTTTCCAGTGTACAAGCAGGGAACTGGATGGGAAGCGGGGCAGCCGGGATTAGAGTCGGCATGCATATTGGATCCTGGCACTTGGAGGGCAAGGACGTGAGCTTCTAGGCTATTGTGCTGGGCCCGTTTGTGTTTGCTTTCATCAAGAACATAATGGGTATAGCAAATGGTATAGTAGGACAGTCAGCATTGCCTGTTCTCCTTCCCATTATCCATTGTGCCAGATGGAAATCATGCTGAAAGAGACTTTATAGTGCTGGTTTGAGTTGCACTTGAATCAGGTAAAAGAGCCCTCAATATATCGGTTTGTCAAGGAAGGAAAATAAAAAACTAGAAAGTTTTGCAGAACAGTTTACCAAATAATCCTATGAAGTAGAATTTTTATGAGCGTTCATTACAGTTATTTTTGAAACGGCAGTGAATGCCATGCTTAATTAGCTCCAGTCTGAGTTTGAGAAGTTGAATGTATCTGAAAATGAGTCAGTCTTTGTGGAACACACCACCAAAAGTAAAAGGCAAACGGCAGATGGGCTTGCTGCCAAACACAACAGATACAGAGATGCATTGGTCTGGGAATGTGAGTAGATTTTGTATAATGATAACCGGGGCTCTGATGGCACATCCATTTGTTCCCTAACTAGGGACTCATCTATAGCCAGGAAACCCTTCACAATAATATGCTGTGAAGTTTGTTTTCCTAGGAAGCAAACATTTAGCTTCCCCAAGATTCTTATATCTGTGATCTCAAAGGCGGTAAGTGCGGCTGCCAGTCCAGCGTGTGGCTTCCAGTCCAGCGTGCGGCTGCCAGTTCAGCTTGAAGCAATGGTGGGAGGTCAGACAAAAGGCACTCAGACCTGACTGCAGAATTTTCTTGCCCAGGTATTCTCTGCCTTGCCTGCGGATCAGATTCTCCCATGCACAGCTGCGTGTGCCACACTGTCTAGATTCACCCTAGATCTACTGCCTACACATCCACTGCGTGATGTGGAGCTTCTCTGGAGGTTCAGCGAGGTTCTGTCATGGCTTCACCTGCTCATTCCAGGAGTCTGTGCTGTGGGTGCAGTTTTTGCCCTGACCCTGAATGCCAGCTTTACCCTGCTTAGTCTCACCACCCCACTGCAAATTCCTTTCTCTAATTTAATGAATCAGACCTTTTCAGAGGGGACATCTTTTTTTTTTAGAGATGTATTAATTTTTATTGTTTCTTTAAAGATTTATTTATTTTTATTGGAAAGGCAGAAGTACAGAGAGGAGGAGAGACAGAGAGGAAGATCTTCTGTCCGATGATTCAGTCCCCAAGTGGCCCCAATGACCAGTGCTGCGCCGATCCAAAGCCAGGAGCCAGGAACTTCTTTCTGGGTCTCCCACATGGGTGCAGGGTTCCAAGGCTTTTGGCTGTCCTCACTGCTTTCCCAGGCCACATGCAGGGAGCTGGATGGGAAGTGGAGCATCCGGGATTAGAACTGGCACCCATATGGGATTCCAGCATGCCCAAGGCGAGGACCTTAACCACTACCCTATCGCACCAGGCCCTAAAGATTTATTTTTAATTGGAAATGCAGAGATACACTCTCCAAGTGGCCTCAACAGCTGGAGCTAAGCTGATCTGAAGCCAGGAGCCTCTTACAGATCTCCCATGCAGGTATATGGTCCCAAAGCCTTGTCCCATCCTCCATTGCTTTTCCAGGCTGCAATCAGGGAGCTGGATGGGAAGAGGAGCATCTGGGACATGGACCAGTGCCCACAGGGGATTTTGGTAGATGCAAGTGAGGATTTAGCTAACAAGCCATCACGCAGGGCCCCAGAGAGTCTTTCTCTCTTTCACACACACACACACACACACACACACACACACACACACACACACACACACACCTATGGAACATAGTTTTTCTTATTTAATTTTCCTCTGGAAGTCTAATTGGCAACTAATAGCCACTCAACTCAGATTTCTTCCTCTTGTCCATTTCAGATCTGACTGGCAAACACCACCTGAACATCCATCTGCCTTCCCAATTGGTCCTCTCTGTTTCCATATCTTTTGGTAATGGTCATACCTTTCCCCCATGCCACCTAAACACTAAAGAAAACTCCACTAGAAAAGAATTCTAGGAAATGCTTCTTCTGCATCTCTTGCCAGCAGTGCAAGGCCAAGGTCAAGTTTCTTGTGATCGCTGTGCAGCACCACTGTCCTTCCTGCTCTGGTGTGCTGCTCCTTCTTCAATCTTTTCTGTCCCTGTTGTACTTGTTGCATGCAGTGCTGTTACAGGTATCACAGTTACTTTTGCCAGCATGGAGAGGACACTCACAGATTATCCCTATAGCTGGAGCTCTCAGTAGAGGCATTCATTCAGCTGTAGGGTGGAAAATGTCTGACTGCCTTGCTCCTGGTAATTGTCTGCTTTCTTTGTGTCCCTGGGACTCATACCTGGCTATACATATTCTCCAACCCTCCTATTTTCTTCTCATCAATCCTGTTTACCTTCAAGGCTTGGCTGGCAGGCGTCTTTGTCTTACTGAAAAGTTCTGTTGCTGGAAACCAGAGTATGTCAACTGGTTTAAAGTTCTTCTCACTGCTTCTCTAGAGAGAATCACATCATGGCAAATACAATGGAACTTCATTATTCCACGTTGTGTATAGATATTTGTGGAAAGGATTTTTAAAATTCTTTTAAAAATAATCTTGACTTTCTTGCCTCAAGTCAATGAACTGTAAATGCAAGATTATCTTTTAGACTCTCAAATATTCCATTTACCTATATTGATATTCATGTCCATGACATACTGTTTCATTACTGTAACTTTGCAGCAAGTGTTGTGACTGGGTTTGTGTCAATCCCCAACTTAATTCTTCCTTTCATCCTCCTGTTTTTATGTTTTGAGTGCTTCTTTTTATATAAATTTCAGATTCCAGTTTCTAATTTCATATAATGCCATTTCATCTTTTAATCCATTAGCACAGGTTGTTTTCCATTATTAAGGTTTAAAAAATTTCTTTTCAGTGTTGTTTTACAATTTTCATAGTACACATCTTCTGCTTACTTTGTTAAATGTATCCTTAATTATTTTAAAAGTAAAATTTGTTTATTTGAAAGAGTTACAGAGAGTGGGAGACACAGGAAGAGAGAACTCTACGTGTTGATTGACTCACTGAACTGTCACAATGGCCAAACCTGGCCGGACAAGCAGGAGCTTAAAGCTTCTTCAGGGTCTCCCACATGGGTGTAGGTGCCCAAAGACTTGAGCCATTTTTGGTTTTCCCTGGTACATGAGCAGGGAGCTTGATTGGAAGTGAAGCATCTGGTACTTGAACCGTTTCCAATGTGGGATGCAGGTTGTTACCCCACAGGGAGATCCCCCCTATATTTTTAAAGAAAATCATGGAATGGGGAAGAAGAGGGAGGGCAGTGCTTTGGGGGAGAGTAACCTGTAAAGTAAAGTCACCTTCTGATATCTAATTCAGAAGAGCATGGTAGTAAAGGAGTCCTATTTTGGTAGTTTGATATGAATAGCTAGAATCATAGCACAGATACAGGAAGAGATGATTCATAGTTCAGATGATGTGATTTGAAGAATCATATGTTGTTCATGGGACTCCGATGAGATAGATGGAAAATCTTTAGGTTCACATTGTGAAATGTGCACATGGGAAGAGCTCTCTCTTCTTTGAAACTATACTCTATTTCCTGGTAACTTCAACTGTGGTGGAAAGCATATTTGACTAATAGTAGACTGTGGTTTCTCTCTGGGTACTGGGGATTGGGCAAGATTAGTGTGAGCCTGAGGGACCCAATGCTCGCCCTCTAGGGGCGTGGTTATAGGTGATGGCTGGTTATGTGTGGCTGAAAATTAGGTTTTAATATTGATAGAGATTTGGTTTCTTGTGTTTCATTTGAAACAAGGAATGGCTAATGTGTGTATTCTGGAGGACTCAAGGGAGTAAATGTAGTGATCTCGAGGAGTCATACTAACAAAAAGACATTGAATTGTGGTGACAGCTACTATTTGGGTAAATTTAGGATCTTAGATGATCTTACCATATAACATTACTACACAGTAACTCTGTTCCAAATCCTCAAGAAATCTTCAGTAAAATCCATATTCCTTATCCTGGCCTTAGTGTGTGCACACCACTATTAATGAGTTTAGAATGCTTGTTTTGCAGCAGCGAGGTCGTAACAGTGTTTACAGAGATCCTCAGGATTCTCCTTTAAAATTTTGCCTTTGAAAAGAACACTACTTCCCTTTTAAGCGCTTCCATCAGGAAAACACAGAGCTAATATTTTTTTTTCATGCAACTTCTGTACAGTCATGAGATAAATGGGAAAATATTAAATAAAGAAATCAAAAGTCACATACCATCTTTTAAGTTTTCTAGTAGTTTTGGTATTAGTAACAGGCAGGGAGGAACAGATGGGGGTGGTACCAACTAAAGAACTGACAGTTCAGAGTTTTCCAGAGGCAAAGTTTGCTGCTTTAATTTACTGATCCTGACCTTCAATTCCTTGGGTTTCTTTGTGTAACAGAAATTTTGGTGTTGGTTTTATCTTCAGATCTGTCTTTGCATTTTCTCCTGTTTTTCCAAGTGAAATATGGAAGGCGTGGCAACATCAATCACCCATTAGACAGATCAGAGAAGGAAAGCTTAGATGCCCTCCCTTCTTAGGACCAGCGTGTTTAATGCAGTCTAAGAGAAAACAGCCAATAATAATACCACGTGGCATAGACTCACTCCTGTGTGATCTTCCCACAACTGACTCCTGACTCCAGGTGTGATGACCACCCACGGTATCTTGTTTTAATGAGAGGTGCTGTTTATTTAACAAAGAAAAATTTAGGTTTGTCTACAAACTTGCATCAGATGTAATTGTTATGGTACTTGTACAAGACAGTTATTAATAGATAAGCTGCTGAGCTATCAGTATACAATTCTGCCTCTATAAGGCACATTTGAATCATTTGGAAAACAAAGTTGATTTAGCTATTGCCTTGAAATAAACTGGGTGCAAGGCAATTATTCATGATGAGTAAAATCATCTATATGTATGCTTTTGCAAGTTTGCAAGTATGATTATCCAGTGAGATGCTCTATTGGAAATCTCTCTTCTCTTACTGTGCAAAGCAAATTGTGCTTATTACATGAGCTCTTCTGAGTGTTCTCATAAAACATTTAACTCTAGCCAGAAGGCCAGAAAGGGGAGCTGTACTTAGAGAATAACCTTTAGCTTGGTGGAAAAGTGTTGGACATGTCACTTTGTTCTAGATGAGCATATTAAGGCTATGATTTTAAAAAAAATATTTATCTATTGATTTGGGAGGCAGAGTTTTGTAAACAGAGACAGAGAGGAGGAGAGATCTTTCACCCACTCATTTGCTCCCCAAATGACAGCAATGGTTAGAGCCAGATGTATCTGTAGGCAGGAGCCAGGAACTAGGAGCTTCTTCTTGGTCTCCCATGTGGATTCAGGGGCCCAAACACTCAAGCCATCTTCTGTTTCTCCAGGTTCATAAGCAGGAAGCTGGATTGAAAATCAAGTAGTGAGAACTCAAATCTGTGTTTGTATGAGATATAGGCTTCGCAGGAGTCAGCTTTGCTTGCTATGCCACAGCACTGTCCCCAGCTGTGACTGTAGTCCTCTCTTTGTCCCATTATTTTCAGTTTATTTATCTATTCCAACTCCTGGTAGAATAGCAGGATCTTCAACAGTGGCAATTCTTTTGTGTATGTTGCTCAGATATTTATTGCTTTATTTATATCTCAGTATAACTCTTTCAAATTATTATTTATATTTTACAGATAATACATCTAAAATATGGTATGGCTACATGACTGACCTAAAGTTCTAAAGTTAAAATGTCTAGAGCAAGAGCTGGCTCTGTGCTGCAGCAGTTAAGCCATTGCTTGGGACACCTGCATTCTATATAGGAATATCTGGCTTGGAATCCTCTATTTCTATTTAAAAATAACTTATTTTTATTCGAAAGGAAAGTTTACAGAGAGAGAAGGGGAAACAGAGAGAAAGAGCGGGACACACACAGAGAAAGAGAGAGAGAGGTCTTTCATCCATTGCTTCACTCCCCACATGGTCACAATGGCTGAGCTGGGTCAGTCCAAAGCCAGGAGCTTCTTCTGGTCTCCCACATGGGAGCAGATGCCTAAGCACTTGGGTGTTTTCCCAGGCACCTTAGCAGGGATCTGGCTCAGAAGTGAAGAGACTGGGATTCAATCTGATAACCATTTGGGTTTCCAGTGCTTAGGCATGGCACCATTCCTCTCCTCTATTACAACGTCCTGCTAATGCACACTCAGGAAGGCATTAGGTGATGGCTCAAGTACCTGTGTTGGCGACCCTGGACTGAGTTTCTAGCCCCTGCTTTCAGCTTGATCCAGCTCCAGCTGTTACAGGCATTTATGAACCAGTAGATGGGAAATTCTTTCTCTTGTTTTGTGTTTTTCAAATAAAAATTTAAAAAAAGTAAAAAGGAGAAAACATTGTTATAAAAACAAATATCCGCTGTAAGCAATAAACCAAATTAAGGAATCAAAAAGCAACTCACATACAAAATTTAGAAATTGTTTCATTCATTTATTCATTATGTTTTAAACTTTATCCATCAACAGTTAAGGATTATGCCTCAAGAATATGCAATATACTTTTTCAATTCATCTGCTCTTCATGTGAGAGGATGAAGATAAGACATGTAACCATAGTACAACTGGGGAAGGTCCCACACCCCTAGGGAGTTAGAGATCATGTTAAAGAGAAGTGACACTGTGTTGGAAAGAAACTGGCAAGCATCTCTCCCCAGCTTCATTTCTCTAACTTTCAAAATACATCCTTGAATTCTCTTGCAGAGAGCCTGTTCTGAGCCTGAGAGCATTTAGTAGCTACCTGGCCCACTCTGTGTGCACAGTAAGTGGTGGCCGTTACTGCTGGCTCAGTCACTGGGATTGCTTTCCCCATCATGTTCTACACGCAGAGCTGGCTTCTGCTGGCTCTTTCGCCTTTTTATTTCATGCACACGTGGACTCTTTTGTTCAAATCCCAAAGTCAGCCAAGTCAAAAGAAAAGCTGTCCAACCAGGTTTCCCTGCTGGTTGCTACTTCTCCACTGTCCAGGGTAGCTGTAGCAGGCCAGTGAACGCTGGCTCCCACTTTCCAGCACCCTGGGCACCAGAGGAGGTGACAGTCCCTGAAAGAGGGCAAGTTCTTTTGCTTCTCTTTGGAACGATTTCAAAAATTCATTTCGTTTATGAAAAATCAGTGTTCACCATGAGCTGTATTTATTTCACACTTTATGGCAAATAGTTCCTGCATGTATCTTTTCTTTTTACCTCTATGTTGGTTTTATTTTATCTCTCACCCCCTACCAAGGATGTTTTTCATTGTCAGTTTTCCTGTACTTTCATGTAGCATTTCTTGTTTTTTTTTTTTTTTTTCACTTGCGTTCCCATAAATTCTGGTTCATTCTTTCTCGGAAGGTTTTTCTCCTTCTTAGTCATCAAGATGGTAATTTCGTTGCTGGGTCTCTCATTTATGGATGAGCTGAGATATGGCATCCTCATGCATGATAAGAGGTAGTTATTTGGAAATTTAAAATTTTATCACTTGTGAAATTTAATTTCAAAATTCACGGAAGATAATGAAACAGTGTTTTGGAAGTAGCCTCTGGACAAAGATCTCATCAACTTGAATAGCCGCACTTCTTCAAAAGTTTAGTCATAAAATATCACTTTCAGTCTTTTTCTGATTAACAAAGAAAAGAGAAACCAGGGCTCCTATCCTTTCTCTCAACTTTCTAGGTAGTTGTTCTGCAATTACAAGAATTGTTTGTTTATGAAGCAACTGAAGGAATAATTCTAATGTGAAGTATGCCATAGTTACCAATGCCAGCAGAGAATTGGCCATGGCTATGGGCATCACTCAAAAAGAACGATGAGAACTTTTGTCAAAAGACAAATTTTGAAGTTCTGAAGCCTGACTGGAATGGATCCCAGGCAGGAGAGGAAAATGGCTGTTAATGAAAATTCACCAACGAGGAAGCAGTGTTTGAGGGGCACAGCACTGAGAGAGAAGGGCAGCTCCCAAGAGGTTGGAGGCTGAAAGAGCTGAATGTAAGAGAATGTACATCAGGCACACATTTTTCATGGTCAAAAATTATCATCACTATCATTATTATCATCACTTTGATCTCATGTGATTCTTACCCAACTTGCTGTTCTTTGAGGTGTTACAGACACTGGGGGATCCTATGTCTGTGTGAAGAAGGGCGCAGATTAATAGGGTTCCGAGCCCATGTTCTTCACAGCCCATTTGCCAACACCCAGGGTCCTCCCTGGCCTCCTGCATGCACACAATCGTGTGGAATGTTCTTCAGGAAGTGGGGCGCTCCCTGACAAGAGGCCTGGTGTCTTGTGCATTCTTCTGTCAGCATCAGTCCCTGGTCACAATTGGTCCTCAGACTGTTGAGAAAATGCATCCATGGGTGGATAATTACAGTATTCATGAGATGGGATTTACAGAATCCTAACTGTTGGAGCTTCCTTTGAGGTCTCCTTGTTTACATCCTCATAAAACTTAATTGAATAGAGCAACTTTGCACATTCAGTGAATTCCTTTGGTGGTAATTTAAGCTCATTTTCCTTTGATATGATCAGTCAACTTCAAATATTGCTACTTAAACCTTTTCACTACTTAAAATTTCTTCACTTCCCTGAAGTGAAGAATGTCATTAAATGACACTGACATTTCCTTTCTTCGTGGAAGAAAAGATCTCAAATATTCAGTTTCCATTACTGCATCAACTGCCAGTCCTTAACTGTATGGGCAGTTCTCTAACATTTATCCAAAGTTTTCTGCTCCTGCTTAGTTTGAGGTCCTGTAACAGGGATTAGGATATCAGAAAATGTCTGTCAGTCCAAATTGCTTTGGGCATCCTACAATATTTTCTATAATCTGAAAAATATACTTGTGTCTTCCATGAAGGCAAAGTAAGACACAGATGCTGGAACAAGTAAAATAAGACAAATCTTTCTTTTCTTTTCTTTCTTTTCTTTCTCTTCTCTTTCTTTCTCTCTTTCTTCCTTTCTTTCTGGGAAACCAAGCATATCTTTATTTCTCAAATTTGAAAATGGTTGACTAATTAATCTGGGTTAGTATGCCCTTACCCTCTTTTTTTAACTCCCGAAAGTCATTTTTTTTTAAAGTTTGTTTTTATTTATTTGCGAGAGAATAAGAAGGAGAGTATCTTTCTTTTGTGTTTTTCATTCCCCAAATAGTTGCACCAGAATGGGCCATGCAGAATTCAGAAACCCACAACTTCCATCAGGGTCTCCAGTGTGTAGGAAAGGACCCAAGTACTTGATTTAGCATCCACTGCCTCCCAGGGTGTGAAAGAGAAGAAAGCTGTATCAGAAGCAGAGGGGGTACTTGATCTGACACACTCCAATAAGGAATGCTGGCCTCCCCAAAGACAGTTTAACCTGTTGCAACACAACAGTACCCTCCCTACAAGCCATGAGGTACTGTATTTGTTTGCCAATCCCCCACCCCCTCCCCCAGCTCAATTCCTTCTTCCCGTTTGTTGCAGAAAACCACTGACTCAGTTCTACAACTCTTCCCATCCTGCTTATCTTGCGGTGAGTTTCTGTGTCAGAAAAATCACCATTTTAATCATTGTAGGCAGCATCTTGATGCTTCCTGGTGGTGTATCAACATGCTTGCTCAACAACAAACAGAGGTGTTCAGGTAGGGAACTTCAGAGAGATTAGGTTTTCCTGTTTACTTGGTACAGACAACAGTTCTGTCTCAACATACTGGCTTTGTTTTCACAATGTTAATTTTATCTTAGTTCCTCTGAAGTAGTAGTAGTGCATTGTTGAGACTGAGTTTTCAAATGGTTAGGTATTAGAGTTACTTTCCAGGCAATAAAAACACAGTAAAAGTCTTGAGCCAATCTTAAAAGAACCCTCCACATCCTCTTCTGCTTAATATCTGAATCCAGCTCGTCCACAGCCTCTTATAACCACAGACCTGTCACTTTGGAGCTGAGCGCAAATGTATGGTCTAGGTCAGCATTTTGGGTCAGAACCATTTGATAACAGTTTCTGCTTATGATGCAAATTGTTTTCGAACAAATTGTGGGAACAAGATCTTTGTTTAACCTGACACTTTACTTGTGGTTTATAGGTGTTAAAAACATTTTCCCCAATAAAGGAACACCCAAAACGCATGTAATCAGCACTTTAGCAGTTATAAAAATGAATGGATCAATGATTTATCTGGACAATTTAGAAGTTATAAACATTTAGATTCTTCAGATGCTTCATCTAGAGTCACTTTAAATTATATTTCCATGTGACTCAATCAGAGAACATTTTAGGTTTTCGGTGTCAAAAATGTGCAAGGTCTTAAACGATAATTCAAAAACAAAACAAAAATGGATACTCTGATGAAGATCTGCAAACAACTTTTAAATTCAGAGATTAAAAAAGAGTGTTCAGACACGAGTTATCTTTCTGGTAAGGAGAATTAAAGCAGTCACTGAAGAAAAGAGAATAAACCTAAGGAGCAGTTGGGGTTCTTAGGGAAGATTATGAGTCACTAAGAACTCTCCAGGAGAAAAACAAGAGGGTCAAGAAAAAAGATGCCACAATCTGAAGGCAGGGAATAGGATTTTTGTGGCTGCATTTTCTGTCATGTTGCTTCTGTCTCATTGAAGAGGCAATTCCATAATGATTTAAATTCAGGGTGCCTCGTGATCTGTGTTTCGGAGAAGCCTGGCAGAGTTGGAAATAGTTCAGCTGGTGTGGTGAGTGATTTGCAATTGTGCAACAGGTGCCCATCAGAGTATGTTAGGCTAGTGTCCTGCTCAGCACAACTGTGCTTGTTTAGCAAAGAGTTCATCTCTAGCAATAATAATAAGTTAAAAATCTATGTAGCATTTTGGAAACAAGAAGGAAAAAAGAGAATTACACAGCCCTCCTACACAGCATGGTGAGATAGGAGTTTCAGTCCATTGAAATGGAACTCATTAGAATGACAAGACCAACTGGTCAGACTCCAAATCAGCTAAGAGAAAGACAATGATAAGTACCTTTAAAGCAAAATATCATTACTCTCTGTGTCATCATGTCTTCAGGTTTCCAGCAAATTAGCTAACCCAGAGGAAGTTTAATTAGGTACCATCAACAAAGATAATATTTTCTAGGTTAAAATTTTGTTGAGCAAATGAGCAAAAAACCTGTTAGGATGTGATCGAGAAATGCAATTATTTTACAAATATTTGCAATTGCTTTAGAACTAATAATGCTGATGTGTGGATTTGATATTATACTTATTTCTGCAATTCAAGTCTATAATATTAATTGTAAAGTTCATTCCAACTTCAGAGTTATTGAAAAATTATTAAGATACTAAAAACATTTTTTTGATAAATAACTTTTTGGCCACTCTAGTTCTTTTAAACATATGCTTTTTAAAAAAAGACTATTTCCTTTACTTGAAAGGCAAAGTGACAGAGAGTAGGAGAGAGAGAGAGATCTTCCAGCCACCGATTCACTCTCCTAATAGGTCGCAATGACTATTCCTGGGCCAGGTTGAACCTAGGAAACTAGAACTTCATTTTAGTTTCTCATATGAGTGTGAGGGACCCAAGCACTTGGGTCACCTTGTGCTGTTTTCCCAGGTATATTAGCAGGAGCTGGATAGGAAGCAATGTAGTCATGATTCCAACAGGTGCTTCAAAATGGAATGCCAATGTTGTAAGCATCTACTTAATGCATTGCATCAGGACGCCTGCCCAAAATATATGTGCTTGATGCTTGCAGATATCGAATACAATCACGCTCCTTGGAGAATCTTTTGCTCATGTCTTACCTTTAGTTTGTAAAAGCTGTCATGTGACGGCATATAAGTATGTATCAGGCTTTGAAGTTATGAGAGGGTTCAATTTTGTTTGCTAGCTTCTGACTTTTATGTGACAATACTTGTATTCTCATCATTGTGTCTGTCTCAATCGATGGACTGTCTGAGTCCTGCAAAAGTGCTGGGCTGCATTTCTAGGAACCAGACCTGGATCTAAAACCTAGAATTTCTGGTTGACCTTAATATTTTTAAGAGATTGTGGAGGGGGCAGAGTGGAACTTAAATTTCTGGGTGTCCTCCTAGCCCAACCATTGAGTGCCTCTTGTGGGAGAAGTGGGTGCAGATACTTCCTGACCAAATCTAGGCTAACATTTGGCCAAAAGGAGAAGTTACCATGTGTTAGGGGCTATGATTTTCCCATTTGTTTTTTTTTTTTAATTTATTTTTTATTTACTTATTTTTTAGAATCAAATGCTTCTTTTATTTTTCCCATTTTAATTATATTTTTGACAATCTTTACATAGTTAATTAGGGTACAAAGGTTCAAGGGCAGGAGGAAAGAGGGTAAGACTATCATTTCCACACACATTTTTTTTTTTATATCTGGGATAAAGGGGGAGGTAAAGGGAGAAGCCCACCCAGTCTCCCACCCATCTCAGGTCTCTGATTTGGGGCATGCTCCGAGGGTCTTGCCCAAGTGGTTTTGATAGTTCAACAGTTATGAGTTGCTACCAATCTTGCCATTCCTAGCATGAAGAAATTGCCACTGGTTGACATAGTCCATCTTAGAGTCTCTGTTTGTCCTGTTTTTCACTGCCAACATATGGCTGGGGTAGTTGATTGATTTGTTCTGTTCTTTGTTTTGTTAAGGTTAGGGTTCTGAGTCTGGCAGTTCGATTGAGGGGATCCCTAAAGAAACTTTGTCTGAGGTGAATCTAGACCAGGTTCCTGTGTGTACTGGCAAGTACAGAGCCTGGTACAGTTCATCGCCCCGATCAAGCGGTAGTTGCAATTGCTGGGTTGGTTCTGTTACCAGTCCTATCTTCAACTGGAACCAATGGGTGTTGCAGTTCAGCCTGATTCTGTCCAGCACACATTCGGCCCTCACACAAACCAGGGGGAGCTGCAGCCTAGTTGGAGTGACTCACAATAACCCCCACCAGGCCCACCCCCTATCTTGGATCCTGTGCTTGCCATTATGTGAAGCAGACTAGTACAGTCTGTATTTATTTATTTTAGTTTGTTTTGTTTTGTTTTGTTTGTTTGTTTTTAGAAATCGGGAGCTTCCCAGTGGCCGACATGGGTGCAGGTTTCCATGGCCCTGAATGGTCCTCTGACTTTCCCAGGCTGTAAGCAGGGAGCTGGGTAGGAAGTGGAACAACCAGGATACAAACCGATGTCCACACGGGATGTACACAGCAGATGTAGGATTGGCTCACGAGCCACCACACCATGACCCTCATTTATTCTTAATAATGGCTTCCATCACTCTACCATGCAGATTTCAGCATGCCTTGGCTTCCTAGTGCATGAAATTTGGCTTCTAGAGATGGAGTTGATAAGGACATAGTTGTTTGTTAAGGAAGTTGAAACATTTAGTACTTACTTGACTTTGGTGGCCTTAGAACACTGACTTAGGAAAACTCTTGTTAACTCATTATTTCCCTTCAATCTATATACAGGGCATTTATAAAGATTTAAGCTGAGGAACAAATTAGGTCCTACAGTAACTTTGAAATAAACTATATCATTGATATATAAACAGTATCTCCTTAATTCCAAAGAAGAAGATACAATAAGGAAAGAGCACTGTGGACTATTATCCTTAATGAACACAGACACAAAAGTCCTCAACAAAATACTACCTAAACAAAAACAACAACACATCAGAAAGATCAATCCCCTGGACCATGTGGGATTTATCCCTGGGATACAGGCATGGTTCATTATATATAAAACAATAAATGTAATGTATCTCATTAATAAATTAACAAACAAAAACATGATGATCTCAATAGACGCAGAGGAAGCATTTCATATCATGTTATTATTTTAAAAATTAAGCAAATTGAATATAAAAAGAAATACTGCAACACAATCCAGGCCATGATTGACAAATGCACAGCTAGAATAATACTGAATAGGGAGAAGTTGGAAGCATTTCCCTAAGATGTGGAACCATACAAGCATATTCAATTTCACTATTGCTATTCAATATAGCTCTAAATGTTTTAGCCAGCGCTATTAGATAAGAAAAGGAAATCAAAGGGATACAGATTGGAGAGGAGAAAGTAAAAGTTTCTCCGCTTACCATGCAAATAAACTATGAAAGGGAACTCAAAGACTGCTAAAATTGTTGGAACCCATAAGAGAGTTTCGCAAAGTTACAGGTTATAAAATCTACACACAAAAATCAATAGCATTTGTATACACAAACAATGCCACAGTTCAGAAAGAACTTGCAAAATAAGTCTCATTCACAATAGCTACAAAAAATTCCAAATACATTGGAACAAATTTAATCAAGAGTGTGAAAGATCTATACAACAAAAAATACAAAACATTAAGGAAACATAATTAGATACACACACACACCCCAGAAGTGAAAACCTAGAACTTAAACATTATACTATTCATCAACACCATTGTAAGAAAAGTTAATACAGAGAAGAACAATGAGATAAATGGACTACCCTTGTCCCAATCATGAAACTTCATTTTGGATAGGACTGTCTCATTAAGGAAGAAAGTGGATATTTTGGGTGTTTAGATGTCTGTTGTTTCAGACTTTTTCAGTTTCCCATAGAGATAAATATTTTGGGTGTCTGACCTTGATGTATTAAAGTACAAATTTATATCTAATAGCTTGCCAGTCTGGTCAAATTACAATTTTCTCTGAATGTTACAAGGGGAAAGAACTAGGCACTGTACTTTGTTCCATGTCTGAAATGGTTAAAGCATTGCTCTGGAATACGAAACTAGGACTGTGGCTTGGAAACAGTGTTTGATATTATCTGATAATCTTCAAAACACAATGCAAGTGTGGCCATTTTTTTTCAAGTTGATTTGCCATACCTGTGTTTTAGGTATCTGATTGTGCTCAGATGTGGGTAAGTGGTGGGGAGGAAAAAAATAATGTTTCTCAACTCTGAGGATAAAAAGATTTCAAACTAAGTGCGTCTCACTTTGGTAAGCTGCCCCACATTCTGCGCCATGATGTGGGATAGATATGGCTATTTTGGTGTTGATTTCTTCAGAGCTTGTTGTGGAGGAGGAAATAGACAAAGAGGAAAGTGTTTCAGACAGGTGGCAATTTTAGAGCTACCAGGGTCTTCACAAAATCCGTGGAAAAAGGAATCAAAGGTGATTTGCACTTTACTTGGAGTCTTCAAAATCTCATGGCAACTATTTATTATGGAAAGAACTATACAAGGATTGTAAGAGGGTTGTTGTTCGTTTCACTGAAATTATCTAATCTCATTTTCTATGAACTCCAAAACCCCTTGTATCATGACAACTCTTGTAAGTTGCATGTTTGTATGTTTCTACATAAATAGGAAAAACCTTGTCTTGTGTTAGAAAAGAATTTACCATAAAGGACGTAACAAGAACAAAATACACATGCATTTTGAGATAAACCACGAGACTTCACTGGCTTTAGAATGTAGTTCTCCTTTCTTATTTATCATGACTATTGTGTGAATGTTTGAGAGTGTTTGCTCAGTTCAGTGAAGCCTTCGGTTTGCCTCCTTGTTTGTACTTGTCAGAAAAGACACAAGCGTGAAGATGACTGGCTGAGATCTCCCAAGAAGTTCTGGCTAAGGGCAGCCACCAGAGTCGTGATTAAATCCCCTCGAGGTCCTCATTGTGAGGAGTCACCTGATTTCTTTTCACATGTAATGCCACTTTAAACAGTTCATGAAAAAAATGAATTGGAATGATAAGACAAGCTTATTTGGAAGAAAAAAGGCTTGAAAGCCATGCAACACTTTTTCTTGATATGCCTTTCCTGTAATCTTCGTGAAGACCCCTCCATCAATATGCTTTCCTTTAGGCTAGATTCTCATGGATGTGACCTCTCGATGGAAGGATTCAGTAGTTTGAAATGTAACCACTTCTGTAAGATTGCTTTCCAGAAAGCTTGCATTAATTTGTTATTTCTACCAGCATTGATTAGAGTTGATGGTCTTTGCTAAATCCTGGCTGTTCCAAGTGTGATTTGCAGAGGATGCCATCAGCATCACCTGGCAGCTTCTCTGAACTGCAGACTCCTGTGCTCCAGGTGCACTTGTCCACCTAGAGATCACTGCAGGCCCAGTCACTAAATATCTGGCTGTGGAAGGCCAACCAAGGCAGTAACAGTGGGTGATTCTTGGGTGGGAATGGCAGATAGAACTGCGATAAACAACCACAACATGTGCAAGACTGAATTTTGCCATGTGCCTTTCACTGTTTCGAACGTTTTCAAGACTAACACCACCAGGAAAGAGTTGTTCTGTGTTTCTATGGTATTCTTCACATACTGTTAAGTGAGATGTTTTACTGCTATGTTCCTGTGTTAGGAAGTACAGGCAAGTTCTCCAAGACACAGAGCTTGCTCTTTGAGGATATGAAAATGCCATGATGTCAATGAGGCTTTAGGCAACAGGGGCAGACATGCGTCAGTGTCATAGGAAACTTCTAAAATTTTCTCTGCAGCAGTCCCACAGCTTGAGCAGTAATTACTGACCCTGTGTGAAATTTGCAATGATAGCAGAAACTGTAGCACCAGCAAGTGGCATTTAAAAAGGACAACTAAATCAACTTCTTAAAATCATACGAGAATTCTTAGGTTGTTTTGAGTCAGAGAACTGTCTAGCAGGTGTGGATTAACTTAGTGGCAGTTCCTGCAATAAGATGTATTGATATTAGGGAGGGATCAGTTTTTGCTCAGAGAAGTTGGCAACCTTACCCTGTAAAAGAAACAGAACACCCCTTCACCCTATTTATTCTTGGAAATCTTCCTAGAACAAGAATCTTCCAATTGGCCTCAATGATGCATTGCATAACCAACTTAGTCTTAGGGAACAGCTCATGCAGACCAAAGCAAAAGCATATGGGAGTTGACAGACTGATGGCTTAAATCTGAGTCTTTTAAATCTAGCTTCTCCAGAGATTGCTCCTACATGTATGGGTTGAAACAACTTTACACTTAGAATTCAAATTCTTTTGTCTCTGAGCCCACAGACTCACAAGACCACCAGCCTTCTGAGAAATATGGCTCAAATATCTTGGGGACTCATTTTTGGGTAAAGCTGGACTTATGCTCCCAGCCACTCACAAACAAATCTGGTTGGCTACCAGTGGATCTGCCATTTCTTGTTTTGTTCTGAAACTCTTTCACTTGTGTTTGGTACTGCCATTTCTGTCAGGAATTTTTATCCTCCTGCAGAACATCTTCATCCATTAAGAACAGATCTCCAGGTGTGGCTTGGACACTCGAACCCTTGTGTGTTGGGTGGTGAGATAAAGGAGCGAAGGTGCATGGCCTCCTGGGTGGAGAAGAGGTTGTAATATCTCTTCTTTTAGCATTATTCTCTTGTAGTGAAACTCTGTTCCAGGTTGTTAGCAAAACAGCCCTTTCAGTGTTTGCTTGAATCTCTTCTCTCTTAGGGATGTTTTCTAGAAGACAAATCCAAGTAACAGAAAAGAAAATTCTTTGGGAGTGGGCATCTACCCTATCAGCTGAGAGTCTGGGGTGCTCACATTCCACATCAGAGTTCCTGGGTTTGAGTCTTAATTCTACTCCCAATCCTAGCTTCTTGCTGTTATGAATTCTAGGAGGCAACCGGTAGAGTATTGGGTCCTTGGAGCTGACAGAGACCTATATTGAGTTTTCAACTCATAGCTTTAGCCTGACAGCTCTGGCTGTTACAGGCATTTGGGAAGTAAATGAGCAAATGGGAACTTAGTCTCTCTGTGTGCCTTGCCTGACTCTCAGACTGAAAAACAAAGAAGAAGAAGAAGGGAAAACAAAACAAGAGAAAACCAGAAAACCCACTGTGGTGATGATGTCATGGAATCCAGCTGCTAGGCTCCGGCTCTGGCTCTTCAGGTGCTCAAGGCACCTTTGTCCCTGGGCTTTACCACTAGCCTAAGGGCTTCTGGTTCAGCTTTGTGCTGTGGCTTCTGCTGCAACCAGTCCAAGGACATGGGGTCACGTGAAATCATGTTCATGTCCTGGACTGCTCTGAAACCCAAGAGGGCTTCATGACTAAGCAGAGACCACAGGCTCAACCTTAAGAAGTGAGCATTCAGGGGCAGGAAGTTCCACAGCAAGGCAAATCCCACCACTTAGTGAACCACTGCCTCTGGAAGAGTCTGGGAGACCAGTTTCCTTCCTGCATGGGAGCGAACAGCCTTCATGGACTCACAGTGAGCTGGAAGAAGGAGATTGTTCTCTGTTTTCAAGTTCTGTGATGCTGCAGGGCTGCTGCCAAGTGCAGCTGAGCTACCAGGGTGTTTGGTGTGGGTGGGCCTGGGAGACAAGTGGGGCACAGGGTCCATGGGCTCAGTCAGGGCTCTTCCAACATGTTCCACTAGAATGGCAATGAAGTTTTCAGGAAATGCATTTATATCTTCTTATAGTCTTATTTGATTCCCCAGTGTGATGGTGGCTAAAACAGGGGACAGAAGTCAGGGTGGATTTGGAGACTACATCCTCTGACTCCACACTCCTCTCCCTGGGAATTTCTTGAGAGGCAGGCAGTGCCTTGTGAAGTGGATCCTCAGTTCATTTGGGAATGGATCCCCCCCAACATCTGGCTTCCAGATGAAAACCTGGATTCCAAATGATACATGAGCAGTTACTAACCAGTCCTCATTTCCAGTGCTGGGGGACAATGGAGTCTGCTGGATGTTGTGCTGGCTCAGCCATTTCAACTTAACCTTGCAGATAAAATTCAGAGATTTTAGACCAAAGATGGGTTACTAAGCATCCTCATAAAGCAAAGAAATGTACAGGCCACCATAATACATGCTATACTTTTACTTGTTAGTGAGCATTGCCCTACTTCATAGCTGCCAGATTTCCTCAAGGCGCAGCATTGTCCCACACATACAGGCGACATTTCACTTCTGCTCTTCTGAGTCTCATAGGGGTAGAAGACATGGCTGATGGGAAAATGGACTTTGGGGTGACTTGGGCTATGATTCTGATACCACTGTGAACACATTGACTCCTGGGGCTTCAGAGGAGGGCTGGTAGCACTCCAATTGCACAATAGCTTGTGTACCTGGCAGCTGAATGCCTTCCCTCTTCATCTTTTCAGAATGGTGTTTATTTTTGTTTAAGAGAGAAAGAGAGACAGAAAGCGTGATTGGCTTCCCATTCTCTGATTCATTCTCCAAATGCCTTCAGCAGACAGTGTTGGGCCCAGAATCAAATCCGGTCTCCCATGTGGGTTGCAAGGATCCCAGGGATTTAGCCATCACCTGGTACTTCCCCTTATGTGTGTGATGAGAAAGCTGAATCAGAAACAAAGAGCCAGGATTTGACCCTAGGCACTTTAATATGAAATTTCCATGTCCCAAGTAGGGTCACTCACTATGCCCACTGTGAATTGAAATCCCCTCCCCACTCTTGCCATCACTGGGGAATATTTATTTTATAAAGATCGTTACCACAATGTGCTATAAAACATTTGAAATAGTTTTCAATATTGAAAACTTAGAAAAAAAATCTGTATTTCTAGTTTCCCACATTATTGCCAGGTAACATTTGGTTACAGTGAAATACTCAGTGAGGTCATGGCCTGTGGCCTCCCTGGTATTAGGATGAAATTGAATATCATTTTTTATGATGTGTTTGCTTGATTTTCTTCTGAAAGAAGTGAAAGAAAAATGAAATCTAAGGCAGGCATTGGCCAAGCAGTTAGGATGCTGGTTAGACTACTTATACTGTATTTCAGAGTGCCTGGCATTGAGCCTTCGCTCTGCTTCTGCCAATACACACCTTGGGAGGTAACGGGAGCTGATGATGTAAGTGACTCAGTCATTGCGACCACTATGGGAGGCTTCAGCTGAGTTCCTGACTCCTGGCTCTGGCCCCGCTCAGTTCCAGTCAACTGGATAGTTAGCAAACCAATCTAGTGGATGCGATCTCTGTGTATCAGTCTGCCCCTCAATCAGAAAAAAAAAAAAAAAAGTTAAAAAGCAAAATACATCATGTGATCTCTTAAAAGTGTGGAAAATTTTAAAAGCCAACTTAGAGGCCCGGTGTGATGGCTTAGTGGATAAATCCTTACTTTGCACATGCCAGGGTGCCATATGGGTGCTGGTTCATTTCTCGGCTGCTCCACTTACCATTCAGCTCCCTGCTTGTGGCCTGGGAAACATGTTGAAGATGGCTCAAAGCCTTGGGACTCTGCGCTCATGTGGGAGACTCAGAAGAAGCTTCTGGCTCCTGGATTCAGATTGGGCCAGCTCTGGCCATTGTAACCATTTGGTGTGTGAACCAGCAGATGGAAGATATTTTTGTCCATCTTTCCTTCTCTCTATAAATCTGCATTTCCTATATATATAAATCTTGTAAAAAGAAAAGCTGGGGCCTGGTGTGGTAGCCTGGTGACTAAAGTCCAGGATACCATATGGGCACCAGTTCATATCCTGGCAACCCCACTTTCCACCCAGCTCCCTGCTTGTAGCCTGGGAAAGCAGTTGAGAACAGCCCAAAGTCTTAGGACCCTGCACTTGCATGGGAAACCCGGAAGAAGCTCCTCACTCCAGGCTTTGGATTGGTGCAGCCACAGCCATTGCAACCCCTTGAGGAGTGAGCCAGCAGATGAAAGATCTTTCTCCTCCTCTCCGCATATCTGGCTTCCCAACAAAAAATAGATAAATCTTATAAAAAGAAAAACTGATTTAGAAACCATATTGTAAATAATTCTGCCTTAGATATATAATTACCTGCCACATCTTTAGTATTTGTGTTTGCTGCCAATGAACTTGTACTCAAGAGTTGATTCATACTCAATTAAAAAGAATTTGTGGTTTTTCATTTAAGGAGATGTATAGTAATGGTATAATGGAGACTGTCATATCTAGTAGCATGTTATTTAACTGCATGCATTTTGAATTTTTATTTTTCTTCCTGTTGTTGATTTAGTATTGTGGCTTTTCATTTAAAGGGGATATATAGTAGCTGTTAATGGAGACTATCATATCCAGATGTGAGGATACAATGCAGTATGCATCTCTATTTCCAGACAAAAATGGATTCCCGATGAAACTGTTAACTATATATTGACAATAGGATGCTGGACTCTCTGCCACTGTCCATACCCGAAATGATAGACACATGATTGTGTATGAAGAACTGTACTATAGTAATAATATAGGGAAACTCAGTGAGGGGGGAAGGAATTGGGGAGGGGATAAAGGAAATCCCACAATCCATGGAACTGTATCAAATCCCAAACAATTCTGTGTTCCTTTACTTGACTGCTAAATTAAATAACTAGGCTTATAGAAGAATTTTGATTTATCCTGCTGCCTCTGAGCTCAGTAAGTATGTTCTGGGGTTTCATCTATGCCACTCTCATTTACCCAGTGTGTTGACATGAAGAGGTTAGAGTCTAGTCTTCTTGTTTAACTGGGGGACTCAATAGATAAGTGGGTCATATAGATGTCAGATGGCCAGAGAGATGTGCATTGTGATTTGAAATATGAACTCAGAATGAGTGGGAGAGTGTAGGGATTATGTGGAACGTGGATGAGACAAGTCAGGCGGTGATGCAAAAGAGCAGGTCCACAGAACCTGACTTCATTGGCTAGAATCCTTGCTGGCAGAGTCTTATCAGTGGGCAGCAGACGCTGAAAACGGAGGGAGCTGGAGACACTAATCCTTAGCTCATGGAAACTCTTCAGAACTTGATGCACTTGACTCTACCTGGTGACGCTTCTCCATGGCCTGCCGGTGATGTGGAAGCAGTCCAGTGGAGTGGTGGAGGCCAAAGAATGTAGGCCAATTCTTTCCTCAGGAAGACTCGTACCTTCTTCTTAGCTGTGTGTGCCAAAAAAGCCTCTCAAGTGCCTTCCCTTTGTCTACAATGAGCGTAATGACACACTCAGCTTTTAGGTAGTCTGTAGATGAAGATTTAATGGGCTAATTCTTAAAAAGTGCTTAGAATAATGCTTGGATAGGCCAAGTATCTAATAAGGATTTCTATGTTCTTGCTGATTCTCATTGCCTCCCTTGGGAAAATACAATATGTGGAAACATCGTTTACTAGTGTGGAGGTAAGCCCTTCCAAAGAAATAATAGCACTGCATGAGGATATTGCACAAAGTTGAGGGAAGGACTGGCATCATGGTAGAGTGGCACTTCAACCCTGGCATACCATGAAGATGTTCTGTGAAAACAGTGCAAGCTGGCCCTAGGACTTGGGCTCCTGCTGACCATGTGGGAGACCTGGACAGAGTTCCTGGTTCCTGGCTTAAGCAGCCTTTTGGAGAGTGAACCACCAGAAGGAAGATCTGTCTGTCCTCTTTGTATACCTTTGCCTTTCAACAAAGAAATCTTTAAAAAAGGAAGTTCATGGAAAAAGTGTAACTAAAGATAAATTTACTACAAAAGTTTCTGAAATTCATGCATATGAGAGATTTTTTTCAAAAAGTTCACATAAAATGCATATTACCAAAAAAAAAAACCCCATTCATGATTTCAAATTTAAAAATTCTCAGTATTTTCAAGGGTCTTTCCAAGAAATGCTTTTGGTATGAGGGGTAAATATCCCCTGGGCTCAGAAAGCAATGACTTCTCATCAAACACATTGTTCCCTTACACACTTTCTGGCGGGCTCTACTTGACTTAGAGGGTATTTATCAAGAAATGGGCTCAAGCCATGGGCATGTTTCAAGAAGAGCCAAGCCCTCCCACTGCGATGTGCGCAATGAAGTCTGCTCTACTTGAGAAGGATGTTGTGGTTTCTGACTGGTTTGTGGGGGCACAGCAAGGGGAGGCTGTTTCAGAGGCAGCGCTCAGTGTCTCTGTCTCCTTGCGGTTACTGTGAGGTGAGCAAAGACACAACAATGTGCGTTTGGAGCACAAGTATCTGAAGCGCTGCTTTGAGCCCAGGGTGGCCCTCCGGGGCTTTGAACTGCTGCCACAAGTCTCTGGTGGCAGCTCTTTCCAGATTTGTTTTGAAACAAGCTTGAAAGCAAAATTGCACCCTGTTCTTCGGCTCAAAATCTGAGAGCTGATGTGCTTACATATCTGTAGATCCTAAGCTTAACCGAATGTTCAATGCTGCCTCTAGGAACTAAGAGGATGGCCACTAAGTTGTCAGGAAAAGTGACAGAAAACTACTACTGCAGGGAAATGGATTGATGCATAGGGCAAAATGATTTTTCTCCCCATTAAATCAAATCCAATAAAACATACAAAGAAATGGAATATGTTGTGAATGGTGCCGAGGCACAGTTAGGGCATCCTTTGTTCAAGTAGGGAATGATGGGAAGAAGGGAGGTGGTAGCTGCAGTACTGACTTGCTTAGGGTCAGGCCACACTTCAGGTTCTAAAAAGGATCTGATTATATGTCAGGAGCCAGCCAGAGCAGATGTACCCTGATGTTGCCCAGCCTGTCTCATTGTGAACTGTAGTGGTCAGTGGAGGGAAGGGAAGTGACCTCTCCCCCGCTTTCACTTCAGTATATGTACTCTTACACGTATGTACACACATACCAATGGATAACCCTACACAGAGTAGTCCGGTTTGCTCTATTGAATGTTTAAGTTTAAAGGATGTTTAACCTTATGGAAACATTTCTGCTCTAAAAATGGTATCAGTGCCCCCTAGAATTTCTGTTAATAGAGGATGTCCCTTTTCATTCATTGCATTTGCTGAGTATACTGTAGGTGCTGGCTCTGTGGGTGAAGCTGTGTGGTATGCTAAGTGGGAGATAACAATGAATGAGCATCGAAGGCAGATGAGAGTCAGATTATAAATCATCTTAAGGAGAGACTCAGAATGCATCGTACAAGTGAGGGGTCAGAGGGAAGGCTTTGGAACAAAAAAACATGATATGCTGAAGTAGTTTCAGAAGGATTACATTGGAAGCCGAATTGGAGCAGAAAAAAAATGATGGAAGATTGGAAAAAAGACTCAGAAATTTAGGGAGGATCAATTGAAAGATGGCAGTGACTGGGAACTGATACAAAAGGACAGATGCGGAGACACTTTGTAGGAATAGTCAGTGGACCTGGGTATGAGGGGAGGCCAGGACAATGGTATGTTGAGTATGGGAAACCAGGGGTACCAGAGGTATTCCCATCCGTGCAGAACGGACAGGAGAAAGAGGAGTTCTTCCCAGAGAACCTCAGAGACAGATGGTTCCGGTAAAGCCAGCCGACACTCCATCTACTGTTAGTATCTCCTCTATTCCCATTGCAATCCTCCCAAAGGGAACTAACTTCAGGCTGGGCTGGAGAGGGGAACAGTCAAATGGTGGCATTGGGCTCTATGGGGGGTGGGAGTTCTAGTGCAGGGAAATATGGGGCAGGTAAACAATGTGCAAAAATCCATTCAAAGGGGACTTGGGCCTGGGGGTGCTGGTCCTCCAGCCGCTGCATGGTGACTGGGGGGCCCTGGGACTTGCCGTTTCATGCCTGGTAACCACACAGCAGCTCCCACGCCCACATGGGGAGTTGTCCTGGGCTTGCCAGAGCCCTATAGGCTGCCTTCCTTTGGAACCAGAGAAGGTCTTCCCAAGAAGCCGTTGAACTTATCTGGACAATAAGATGCTGGACTCTATGCTTGGTATATGCTTACAATGAAGGAATCTCAACTGAACTTGAACTGTGGTTACACAACAAGGTGGAGGAATCCACCATAGGGGGAAGGTTAGGGGAGGGGTGGGGGAAATCCCATACCTATAGAATTATGTCTCATAATACAATGTAACCAATAAAGAAAAAAGTCCATTCAAGGTGTTCTATAAGAAGGAGAGACCTACACTTGATGAAAGACCAAGCTGAAAGGACTCCTTAAGGACTCTGTGAGGACAGTGGAGAGTACAGTCTATTTCAAGAGAGGTAGAATCACAGTAGGAACCAGACGAAGAGGTTAGGGTCTGGGTGCCTGTCACAACTCCCCCATTCAATGGTACCCTGCCTCTGTCAGAGCATTTCTGTATTTGAGTAGCTTTTCTAATGGTTGGTGAAGGCTCCCACGCCCCTTAAATATGCATTTTTTGCTTCTCAAGGTTAAGGCTAAGAGACTTTCAGTTTCGTTACGTGTGTGTGTGTGTGTGTGTGTGTGTGTCTCCTTGTATATATTTAATCCTCTGCATATGGAAGGTGTGTATGTTAAAGGATGCACCTACAACTGCATACAGAATTGCAACTGAGGTCTGAGCACCACAGACTGGAGAAAAGTTGCCACTTCTCTACTTGATTTATTGTACTATTGCTGCTGCTGCTGGAAGAATTTTGGATCACTTAAAGGACACACAGCATGGTGAATCACATCATTTCACACAGAATGTCTGCCTTTACTTTTAAGTGTTACTAAGCCAGGCCCTGTGATTGCACAATTAGGCATTAACACCTAAGCACAGAACACTAGGTGAGAGGGTGTGGAGCTGGTATTGTGTTTGTGGTCTATATCTCTTATTTACCAGTGCCTTGACTGTGGGCACGTTACATAATCTGAGTCTCATTTGCATTATATGTAAACAACAATCGTAGGAGTACTTACTTTGCAGGATTGTGAGAACTAAATGAAAAAAAAAAAAAAACCTTTAGCACAGTATACGATTTGCAGCAAACCCTCAAAAACATTTTGTCCCTTGTGTCAATTATATTAGCCTTATTAAAGCAGACTCATTCGTTAGGTAAATTATTGGGTCCTTTATATCTTATTAGTCATGACATAACTCAAATCTCTTCCAACTTGGTGTCAACCAGAACTGTAATTTACATTGTCTCCATGAATATCATCTTTGATGTATTATATCTTAGTGGAAAATAAGTCAGACAAGATCAATATTTCCGTATGCCAACAGTCCATTGAAGAACACAGATAATGAATAACTCAATATGATTCTTCTGTGTTTGCTAAAATTACTCCACCAGTTACATTTTCATTTGTCTTTGCATTTAGCCCTAATTTTTTTTTTTACCTTAACTTCCAAAGATATCATGAAGAGATCAAGAATAACTTTGAAAAATGCCCCATTGGTACCAAAATACCCTGTATCAGGAATGAGATGGACAGTAACAAAAACATAGGTTTGGAGAGACATAGATAAGCAGTCCTGCAGGATTTCCAAGGCTAGCAGGCAAATAACACGCTGAAACTTGTGCAAGTCAGGATTGAAGAAGGAGTATCATTATAGATGAGAACAGAAGTAGGCTGAAAAGAGTGAACTGAGGCTTAAGACACACACAAAATAGGACTCAATAAAACAATAAAAGCAGGGTAACCAGAGAGTTAAAAGAAAAGTTAATGGAGTCTGCTCTCATGGAATCTAAGGGAAAAGAGACTTTTAAACCCAAAGCAACTAATAGTATGCAAACGTGGAGGGGAGCAGCCACTACAATTGTTTAAGGACTCTAGTGCTCGTTTTGTGTCTCTGGGTCATGTGCAGTCACCATATCTCTTCATTCTGATGATGACTAATAAGCTGAGATGCGACAAATAGAAATACAAAATACCTCTAGGAAATCTTTAGCGTGTCTACTGCTCCTCTTCTACTAAAGAGGAGTAGTGGGCTTTAAGATAAAGATGCCATAATTTTTCTATTTACCTGCTTTGTGCAAGAAAGTTGGTGTAGCAGGAAATACTGTTTGCCTTTACATTTTCCTATTCTGATGTAACACTGTTTTGTCTAAGTGCACCCTTGATGAGATGTGGATTAGCTTGCTGCC
The DNA here is from genome assembly GCF_017591425.1 of Ochotona curzoniae. NCBI lineage: Eukaryota > Metazoa > Chordata > Mammalia > Lagomorpha > Ochotonidae > Ochotona > Ochotona curzoniae. The sequence goes on along the minus strand of NW_024465582.1, from coordinate 16,035,880 downwards.
TATTTCCTTATCATGATATCGCACTGATTTAAACTCCATTTTAAGATTTGCATACTTTCCCTTCTCTAGAATTACTGGAATTACCATGTGATTCTACATGTGAATCAACTAAACAGAAATTTGAAAATCTCTGGTAAGATTTCCTTCTCCGTGTCCCAAGCACACTTGTCAGCCTTCATCCTCCATTATCCTGAAGACAAGGATTCTGGGAATGGAGATACAGGTGAGACTGCCTGCAAGAAGCAGGACTAGGGAATATGTCTCTAAAAAGTAAGATATAATTTCCCTGACAAACAGAAGTTGCCCTAGACTGTGAATTGTTTCAGTGATCAATGATATTTACTCAAATGTATTCTGGGGCACAGCATAAAGAAAATATACAAGTACCACAACCTCATGGAATTTACAAACTGCCCACATGTTAGCTAAGAGGGCAAATAGTTTCTCAGATACTACTAAGTGCAATGGAGTCCAATACAGATTTGTGTGGGGGGGAAGGAGATGTGTTACTATTTTGCATTATGTTCTCAGAGAAGGTTTTTCTGACTAAGTGGCATTGGAACAGACTTCCACCTGCAGGAAGTCACAGGATAAGGCAGCCACGCAGAGGTGTGAGAGAAAAAAAAAAAACATTCCAAGCAGATAGAATAGCCAAGTGCAAGGGCCCTGTGACCAGAGTGTGTCAATGTGCCCCAGGATCTGCAAGGTGTATTTGCCACTTAGAATGAGAACAGTGGAAAATAACAGGGGATGAGGTCAGGGACAGCAGGAGGTAAGATCCAGATGTGGAATTGGGCTGTTGTTGTCCTAAGAGAGGACTAGAGCTTAATGATGGTTTTGTCTGAATGCATTATTATAAAAGGCTCCTTCCGGTTGTTGTAGTAAGAACAGCCTGTAGAGAAAGGAAGAACAGACACAGGAACTCTGGCTAAAAGTCTTCTCCAGACCTCCAGACCCAAGGTACTGGTGGTTTGGAACAGGCTTCCTTTGATAGCAGGGACAAAGCAGGTTCCATGACAGATGCACTGTGGAAGAATACCCTGTCAGACTTTCTGATGAAGTAAAGGCAGCACAGAATAGAAGGAGTGTTGTTAAAATCTATGGTCTGAGTAACCGAAGGACCAAAGTGTCTGAGGTGGGGAAAGATGTGGGGAAGATGACTTCTGGGTGAGGGAATTCAGGAATTTCAGCTCTTACATGTGTTGATTTGGAGGTGACTACTAGCTATCCACCTGGAAATCAGGTAGGTGATAACACAGAGAAGCCTGGATTTGGAGCAAAGAGTGGGAAAGGGGGCTGGGCTTGTGAATGTCTCTCTTACCCACGCAAAGTCAAGGACTGACTGTCCATAGAAAAGACCGCCCACATGGAGACTGAGTAGAAGAGAATCCTCAGAGGGGAGGTCTAGCTAAGACACCCTGAAGGTTGAGGATCACATAAGCCCAGCCACTGAGAAAACATTATTCTTCATTTAAAACAAAACAAAACAAAAACAAGACACTTCAGATAAGTATCCTTGAATTAGATTCTCTTATGTACCAAGCCAAAAAAAAAAAAAAACCCAAAAAACCCACAACTGCACATTCAGCTACGAAGAAAAAATATTAAGAAACAATTACAAATAGACATTCTGAGCATGGCTATACTAACAACTCAATAATGCAGCTTTGTCCTTACCCTTGGTTGCTGGGACAACACAAAGCAAGATGTGTAAGATGCTCAAGGCAGTACAGCCCTGATGTGGCGTTTAGGAGGCAGTGTTCATTGCATATGCCTATTACACACACTTTTCACGACATACATTTGTGTTTGCTTTTGAACATAGCATTTGGGTACTTTCTATTTGCAGAATCACTTCGATGTACACTCTGCTTACTGTGGACTTTGGCTTTCTTTCTTTAAAGTTGAACATAGAGCATCATTTAAGTTAGGAGAGATTTCCTTTTCAGGACTGCTCAGACTCTGGTAAGGTAATTTTTGCACTTGCAACAACAGATATGACAGACATCATCTGTGTTTTGGAAGTTTGTTTATTAAGTTTTAAAAGCCGCACTGTTTTTTCATTTCTTTTCCTCTGTAAGTCTTGAGGGAGACCTCTCTCCATCACTTCCAGCTACATGCTCACTCCGTTGGAGAATCATTTTAATATCCTAAAATAAAAGATTCAAAAGAAAGTTACAAATATTAATAAATGACTCAAGATCAATTTTCTATCACCTAATTGAGGGCAATGATTCAACAATCTTTCTTTACTTTGAGAAAAATTGCTCTCCGTTTATTTTGAATCCCAACTTTCAATTTATTAGTTGTGTACATGGAGAGATATTTAAGATCTTGGGACCTCGGTTTCCATATTTAACAGCGGAGCTGTCATGTTATTTAAACAATATTTCTAAAAGCAATTACACAGACTGTGATTTATAATGAACAAAAGATTTTATCCCTATTAAAGAGTAAAAAGCTGTATTCATCTCTTATTTAAGAAAATATTAAATGTCAAATTAATCATGTCTCAATATTTGTAGAGTTTCAGACCAGAATTTTATTTTTCTGATACTGTTTTATTCCTTCTATTTAAAAATATTTTATAAAATTTCTTTATTTACAAGGAAAAATGACAGAGAGGGAGACACAGAGAGATCTTCCATTCACTGTTACACTATTCAAATGGCTGCGATGGCTGGGCCAGGAGCCGAGGACTCCGTCCTGGTCTCCCACATGGGTATCAATGGTCCAGGTACTTTGCCATCTTCCAGTGCTTTCCTAGGAGCATTAGTAAGTGCCAGGTAGTAGCTTCACCTTTTATGACACAGCACAGGCTCTTTCTATTTTTTTTAAATTATTTATTTGGAAGGCCGAAGTACAAGACAAAAGAGAGGGTCTGTGTGTGTATGTAGCTCACACAGATTTTCCACTCACTGATTCACTCCCCAAATAGCTACCAGAGCTAGACTGAAGCCATAAGCCAGGAACTTCATCTGGTATCCCATGTGGGTGGCAAGAGCCCAAATACTTGGCCCAATGCTGTCCTGGGCACACTAACAGAGCTGAATGGGAAGTGGAGCAGCTGGAGCTTGAATCATTGGTCATATGGGGTATCGACTTTACAATTGGTGGCTTAACCTGTTAATTACATCTGCTTTCCGTTAGTTTTGTAATATCTAGGCTGTTAAATACAAGGAAGTAGTCCACTTTCATCCATTTACAATGTCTAATCTTATGCCTTAAGTCACAGATTTAAAGGCAAATTGAAGACATCACATTGTGGAAGAGGTATTACTGTGTGGGAAAGCATAAACTGCATTAGGTAACTGCTAGTTTATTTCATAAATACTGGGAAATTGTTTTAAGAATATGGATTTGCTCCAGAGTTAATTCTAACGGTTTTACTTTGTGGGGAGTTATTTGATCACTCAGGGAGACCTCAGTTCACTCTTAGAGATGGCCCTTGCTGACTGGCATACAGTCTGCTTTTGTAGTAGCTGTCAGGAATCACTGTGAATCACTTTCCTGAGGGACATGGTTACTTGAATACATACACCTCCTAAAGCCAATGACCAACCTGAGTGAATCACCAACTGGCAAAGAATAGCTGCTCCCACTGACTTCCCTGCTTCTTCCCACTGCAATTCTAAGCAACAGGCCTCCTTTGAAATCTGTTTTCAATAATTACGTTGACCATTGCATGCTAATTTGCGGATTATGGAACAAGATGGCCTGTAATTATCTGACACTTCATAGTGCAAGCGCCCCACGTATTTAAACTGTTTGGGGCTCAATTTATAGCTGAGGTCAAGAGCTATAATTTTCAGGAGCAGCAAATAGGGAAAAGCCTGAGAACGGAAGAGATTTGACACAGGTGCCTTGTGAAGACACAGAGTACCAAAGCAGTCATCGTAAAGCTAATGAAGAAAGTGGGAGGATATTTTAGTGTCAGAACCTTCCCCTCCTTTCGCCTTCCCTTGCCTTTTTTTCTTTCCTTTTTCCCTGCCTTCCATCTTTTCTTTTCTCTCTTCCTTGCTTTCTCCTACCCTTCTCTTCCCTCCCTCTTCCTTCCTTTTTCCACCTGCCTTCTTTCCTACCTCCATTTCTTCCCCTCCCCCTCTATCCCTTCCTTGTTTTGTTAGCAAGGATAAGAAATAAATGTCAATGGAAAGAGACCTTTTTTTTTTTTTTTCAATTTTTCACTTCAGAATTTAGGCTTTTAAGCCATAAACATACTTCCTCCTGACTCCCAATAATATAGTTAAGTTCCAGTTATGGAAATTTACTCCTGTTCACTTAGATTCTTGGTGGAGCAACAAGGGGTTGAAGAAGGAGAGCAAAAGTTCAAGTAGTTGAGATGGGCCTAACCTTAAGGAAGTATCGTGGTAATGAACTAACTATCTGACTGAGATGCTTTTTGCTGTGATGCTGGTACTGTGAGACTGTGAGACTAAAGGATATGCATTCTCCAGCTGGGCAGCTCTCCAGTGAAGGCTACTGGGCTCCAGGGAAGACTCTGGGAATGCAGGGAAGGTTTTGATGGTCACCGTGCTCCTGGAATGGTAGACATCCTGTCACATCTGGGATAGTTTTGCATAGAGAGGCACTGTGCTGTGTCAAATACAGTTTCTCAGCTGGAGTTCACTGCAAGCTGAAAACCTCCTCCCTGAATGATGGAATTGAAGCACTACAAAAGAAGCCCTCATAGACTCCAGCTTTCCTTGTGAGTCTGAAGTCTTCTTCAATGGTTGACTGTAAATGCAGTCATGTGTCATGTGTCTTTTTTATTTAAGATATATTTTATTTTTATTGGAAAGTCAGAATTACAGAGAGCAGAGACAGATAGGAAGAACTTTCATTTATTGATGTACCCTTCAAGTAGCCATGATGGCAAGAGCTGCACCAATCTGAAGTCAGGAGCCTGGAGCGTCTTCTGGGTCACCCATGCAGGTGCAGGGTCCCAGGGCTTTTGGCCATCCTTGACTGCTTTCTCAGGCCACAAGCAGGGAGCTGAATGGGAAGTGGAGCATCCAGGGCATACATGGGTGCCCATATGGGATCCCAGTTTGTGCAAAGTGAGGACTTTGGCCACTAGGCCCATCATGTGTCTTTTTTTTTTTTCTTGGACAAAATGCTGAATAGAATTCTCTCCTCAAATTAATCATGTTGAAGCAGAGTAAAGATATTCCCCAATTCTTCTGATTTTGTAGGGAATTTTCTTTCCAACATAGCAGGAAATAATTGTGGCATCATTTAATGCTGAAACTTTTTCACTGTAATGTAAATAAATCCTAGTATACGTTAATTCCAAGGGATTTCACAAATTAATTTCCTTGTTCAAAACAAGATCTCAATACATATGAGAGTAGGATGCAATGCGGTCAAAAGGGCCTATCAACCCTCACCTTAGGTAGCATGACACAATAATGTGGTGAAATGGTTAGAGATAAAGCAACACTTAGCGATGAAACATGAAGTCTCATATCATGACTCCACTTGGAAGCCTATCCATTCTCCATTGCCTTACAGACTGAACCCAACTCCCCCAGCTGACAACTGACCTGATTATTAATCCAACTGGACCCCTCCATACTCTTAGCCAAACACCCTCTAAGGGACTGAACCCTTCTCTTCCCATGTGGTTTCCTCTGTTTCACCTAACATGCTATGTTACTATCTTTTTGAAAGCCAATTTATTCCTTCTTGGGCACACTCTGCCCACAGTTCTAACACAAAATTTTGGTTGGAATTCCTGTAATTTTACACCTGGATTGTTTACACTATATCATTCTCTTGTAATTCCCACATGTACAAATTTTCTTACAATTAGAAGTGGAATTTGCTTGAGATCAACAACTGAATTTGGCATGCATCTTTCTCTCTTGTATTGAGGCTTTTACTATGAGACCCAGTGGCAGGTGTTCAAAATTCCTTAGTAATCTTAATAGCCATCATTTCCAAAGCATTTTCCAGGTGACCCATGCCATGCCAAGGACACATGAACTTAATATAAACCATTGCCCTTGGAGTAGGAATGAGTGCTATCCATATGTAACAGATGAGGATAAGGGTAGGCAGGATAATGGACAGAGAAGATCAGGCAGCTTAGTGGGGTGATGGGCCTGAGATTAAGTCCCAAGACTTTTTAATTCCAGAGTTTTGGTTCTTAAATTCTGTATTCTTACTTCACTTAAATTTTGTATACACGCTTCATTATGGATGTGCCTAGTGTCTCCACAGCTGCTAGTTTGTTTGAAACAGATTTCAATTAGTACAAATATAAGCAATAACATTAACGTAAAAAGGATCAGCAAGTTAGTAAAAAAAAAAAATCAAGTGCAAAGCCACTTAAGTTCAGATGGTTTCTGAAGAAACTCTAAAAGGTAATTTGTTGTCAGTGAGATGTAAGAAGAAATGCTTCTTAGGCCACTTTGAATCTTACCAAAGTGATAATGCCAGTATGTGATGCTGAGCAACTCTTTGTAGTCCAATAAACAACTGGCAGGAGGCAAATATGTAGGAAGACTTGCTACCATTAAAACAGGTTTATGAGAAGGTTGCAGTAATTTGCCATACTCTGAAAGGGCAGTTAGCTTCTGCTTCCCCTTAGACTGTGTTAAACACGTGGGACTTGCCTGAGTGGGTACTCATTTGGTCTATGTGGCTGCTTAGTTACCATGTGATCTCTGAGTTACATTTCTTTCTTCTGCTTGGCTGGTATCATTTCTTGGTTTTGTCCTCAATTGCCCCCAATTTTTTTTTGTACAGTGCTTAATCAATGGAACTAGCACTCAACCCTTCACAAGCAATATTATTTCCACTGTATAGACAACACATATCATAATTAAAGTACAATGACTATTTCAGCACTTGAAAATCATGCTCTTGGTTCCCTTTGGCAGAGGAGATGCTGTTTTGCACATGCTGTGGTAATGGGCTAGAGTTGTTACATAGCTGAAATGACCCTTAATGATCCACGCTCCTAGTTTGATCTCTCAAACTAGGAGACTTCTGTTATGGTCCCACCATAGTCTCATAGCACCCACAAAGCAGACCCATCGCACTGACAACTGCTTGAATTGTTCATGGCTTGCTATCCTCTGGGTCCTGCAGGCTGGCTTGTCTGAGCAACTTCGGCTTCTTCCCCTTTCATGCTTGCCTAATTAAGAACTGCCCCACCATGTTCTGAACCGGAGCCCATTTGAATTAGGACACCTTAGGTAACACTCACAGGGAGTTTATAATCTGAATAATTTGAAATCAGTTCTTGGATGAAAGGATGCTTCAAGAGTACAGCAACTTCAATTAGCTCCAGGTCCTTGGTATCTAGTTCTTGAAATACTTTTATGAAGCTCTTAGAAGAAGAAGAAGAAAGAGAAGTTAGTTAACCTTACAATCATGTAGATATGAATATATTACTCTTATTTGCTAAAAAAATTCACCATAAGTTTCATAAAATGACACATTTTAAGATAAATTCTGTAAAAAAATATACTGAATATTGAGGCCAAAAAGGTTGTCCGTTTTACAGCTTCATTTCACCAACCTCTGCATAAATGTTTTCTGTCTTAAGGTGGCTGGTGAATCTGTTGGCATCCTTTACTTCGCTCCCTCCTCGGAACACTCGCAGCAGTGTTTCCATGGAAATCTTTTCAGTGTTCGCATTTTCAGGGATATCTGGTTCCTTTCTGTCTTTTTCCTCCTTTTCCTCTGTGAAGTCCTTTTCCTCTCTTTCAGCATTTTCTTCAGTTTCCACATACCCCTCGATGGGGCTCATGTCAGCAGAGGAGGTCTGCAAAAATTATGTGAAGAGAATTTGAAGTCAGGCTGAAGTCTTCCTGGCAATAGAGACATTTGGAAAACACAAATTTGCTTTATACATCTACAGTGGAACAATACAGCCTACTACAAAGTAGCTAAAGGAACTCTTGCAGACAATATGTTGAGTGTTTTGGAAATCATGATGTCAAAAATCCTTGACCAGTTTTGCTTCTAAGGCACAATGGCGTCAGTGTGTCTCTATTCATCTCCATAGAGCTGTAAGTCTACCACAATGCCAAGTACAACAACTGGACAAGGAAATGAGTTACTGTAACAGCTGCCAGACTTCCAAACATGCATATAGATTTTTTTTAAACAAGATTTGGTCTTGAAGTTAATTGTAGTGGAAAGGTTATGGAGAGAGATTTTCTCAAGCTTGATAGATACTAAGAGAATCAGAAACATTTCTTTGGACTCCAAAGAAATCCAGACAGCAAACGTGAAAGCAAATTGAGTAAAGATAATCAGGTTGGGATTCTTACTGCATGTCTTTGATATCTGGCTGACATTCAGGAACACAAGCATTCTCATTCTGAGTATGCAGAGAGTACCTTACTTTCAAAGTCGGTCCTTAAATATATTCCTATCCCTTTACTCAATATTCATAAAACTAACATGTGATCTGAAGAAATATTGATGGACATAATTTTTTAATATATGGATGTCCATATATTTGGTGTTGCAGCAATAATTAAAAACACACAATTCTTAAAATGGGAAAATGATAGATCTAAATTGGACAACTGTGATGGAATGTTATAATGTCACTAAAATTATGATTGGAAAAATACTCGATGGTATGAGAAAGCACAGAAGGACAACCGTAAATAGAACATGACAAAGTAATGGACACATAAGGGCCTTCATTTTGTTATATGTTCACACTTATTAATGAAAACAAAGCAAGCAGACACATTAAAATGTTACCAACATTCACTTTTGTGTAATTGCACAAATGAGTCCCCTTTCCTGTTTTTCATTTTTCACATCCTGTATGGTAAAATTGCATGCATATATAGGTACATATGTACGTATATATGCATGTGTAGAATGTGCATGTGTTTCTGGTAATTAGTTAATCAAATTTGATAATTTGCATGAAAAATGTGCATTTTGGGAAAGTTGGCTGTCCAGTTGTGAGAGAATACCTTGCTTTCATTTTTTATTGTGCCAAGGACGGGAAACATACTAATTCAGGAGACTGCCAATGTGTGATAAAATTCAATTCAGGAGAAGTACAAAGTGCTTTCACTCTGCACGCCCCTTCCAAATAATCATGTAAGTCTATACATGAAAGGATTAAGATGAGGGACAAAATTGAGCCAATAGATTTCTGAGTGAATATAGGGAGTGTAATGAAAAAAAGATGCTATTTGCCTACCTATCTGGGATCACCTTGATTTAGTTGGCTAAATCAGAAATTCAGTGTTTAAAAGGATGGGAGGATTCTTTTAATGCTGTAAGAAACTGGAAATGCTACATGGTAGAAATGTGAAACTTTTGGAGATTTAGAAATGATTAAATTGCCTCTCCATCTGTGATATTCTGGGCTGATACTATTCAGACTAGTGAATGAACACAATTAGCATGTAACGCATCTCGTGAGTGAAGGTAGAATAAAGGAATTTCTCTTCAGGGTGTAACCACCATCACAGTGTTGACAGGAGAGAACTGTGAGTGTGCAGGTGGCTAGTCGGTGATATGAGTGGGTGATAAGGAAGAAAACTTACCTCTCTGTAAGTATTCCCATAAGTAGGAATGAACTTATGTTTTTTCAGTAACTGATAAAACAATCCTGGATTTAATGAAAAATGTGCAATACAAAGGTCAGTAATTTAAACATCTGTTATTTTAGAAATAAATACTCCTTAATTTCAGAAGATGTATTCTAAATTTTTGCCATTTTTTTTCTCTCTAGTGGCCAAAATAGCATAAGTTGGTAGCTCTGTAAGAACAGAACAGTGAGTTTCTAGGGGGTAGATCAGAACAACAAGTTCTGAATCTTAGTGAGATTGTTGGGCAAATAAGAAAAAGAATGTACTGTCTGCCCCTAAAAGACAAGGATATGGCATATGGATGTATCAACACAAATGATGATAAAAATTGAAAGAAAAAACAGTGTTTTCCAATGAGTGAGTGCCAGTGGCATCAACTCCATGTGTCTTACATTGTAATCTAAGTAGGGAGACAGACTGTGATGCTGACAAGAACCATGTCAGTCGTGACTGGTTCTCAGAGGCAGCCCTCAAGGACCCAGTGTAAATGCGTTCCTGGAATGGTGCCTGCACATCCTCCTGACCATGCATTCTGTGATGCAATCATCTCAGTCCCACATCTCAAAGGCAGAACAGAAGGTCGATGCTTGTGATTCATGTGGGCAAAGCATCAAAGAATAGCATGGAATTAGAAATGCATGTGCTTTTGAACCCCAGGGCTTTAGGCATTCTGGCTAAGATGCTTTTACAAAACATTTACAATGTAGGAGATTCAAGCTCCTAAATTTTTAGATTTCAACATACAACCCCATGCCACATGGGTTTTGGAGTGAACTATTTCCCCAAATGTTGCTTATTTACAGATCTGTCGGGATTAGTGTGTTATTAATGAATGCCTTGTTCTCAAGCTTCTTTGAAATGGAATTGAACTGAATGCTGAATAAAGTCACCATGGGTAGTGGAAACAGACCAAGGAAGAATAAATCATGGACAAGGTTTCCAGGTTGGAAATGATTATCTTTTTTTAAAAAAAAAAATTGGTTTTCATTTTATTTGAAAGGCAGAGGAGACAGAGATAATCCTCCATCCACTCGTTCATTCTCTGAATAACTGAAATGGCTGGAGCTGTTGATCCAAAGCCAGGACCCTCTTCCGGATCGCTAAGGTGGACACAGGATCCCAAGGCTTTGAGACATCCTCCACTGCTTTCCAGGCCACAAGAGTGGTTAATGGAGCAGCCAGGATACAAACTGGCACCCTTAAGGGATCCCAGTGCTTGTAGGTGGAGGAGTAGCCAGTTGAGCTATCATACCAGCCCCATCATTGCATATTTTGAGAATGAATGTGGATCCATTGGAGGTTTTATTTCAGAGCAGGCTCAGGATGGCCTCCTGGGATGATTTTGCCCAGGAAACTAGAACAGACTGGAAGGGGATCAGAGATGAAGCAGCAGAATTGGAGACAGAATGGCCCGGATGAGAAGTGTGTGAACATGTGGGAAGGACAAGGCTGCTGTTGTCCCCAAACAGACTAGATTCATTTTAAGTCATGCGAGAAAGATATGTGCTCTACCCTTTGCTGGGTCCCAACCCTACACTTCATCTCTGGTGTGCAGTGTTCCCTGTTGGGTTCCTGTACAGTGCTCTTGGATTTTAAAGGAGCTCTTGAGAGTATAACTTAAGGGGAGCTTCTTCCTGGGCTGATACTCAAGTAGAAGGTGAATGAATAGGACAGATGGGATGTGATAACTGACTCGCCTGCCACTCACAGAGGGACATCTGTTGTCTTGGCAACAGCTATAGTACATAACCCACTTTCTCTTGTCTTCCTGCTCAAAGAAGCCTCTTGGAGTCTGCTATCACTTCCACCTGCTGGGAATGTCTGCTCTCTTCCTCTCCAACCTGCAGACTGGACTCCTTTCATTTCACTCCCCTTTCCTCCTCTTTTTCTACCTTGTCACGTTCACAAGCATTTACTGGGCACTTACTATGTAGAGACAGGTAGCAAGATGTTCCAAAGTCAAGGAAGAGAGAACTTAGCAGTAGAATTTGTGGATAAACACCCAGGCCTGAACTACTAAGTGTTCTTATTTCTCTCATTTGCCTCTTCTCAACACTAGCCAGAAATTCTAATACATATCAGGTCACGTGACCATGCTCTTCTGATGACCTTTTCTCTTGCACAGAGTTAAGACAATAGTCTCTGCAGTCTCTCAGAATCCTCATCTGCATGTTTTCCTTCCAAGCTTATTCCTTTCCAGCTCTACTAGCCAACTCTCTTTGGTACAGCTAAGGCCTGGCCCTACTTCACAGCTTTTGCGTTCACTGCTATCCACCCTTGAAAGGCTTGTAACCCAAGGAGCTGAAAGGCTCTCTCCTTCTACCTTTTCCATACCTCTGCTTTTGTCTCTTTATAGACAGGCCTTCTCTGACCACCCTAAGTACCATGGCAACCTCCACCCTAACTCCTATGCATTTCTCTGTATTGTTCCCAATCCCACTGAAAGCATTTATCACTATTTGATGCATTCTACCTTCTACTTATCTGTTGGTTGTCTGTCCTTCCCTGCCTTGTTGCTTTCTGTCCTCCCCTTGCCAGTTCAGCAATGTTACCCCAGATACAACCGTTCTCACTAACTGTTTGTGGAAACATGAATGGGTGCATATGAAGCTGCTCTCCCTAAGTTCTGGTTCTAACATAGTTCTACTGTGAGGGCACTCAGGATCCTCAAGGGAAGCATCATGGGTGATCTTGTCATTGACAACGAATAAATAAGGCCTTGGATTATGCAGAAATTTCTGACACTTGCACTTGGATAAAAGGTACTGCATATGGAGAGAACAGCAAGAACTAAGGCAGGGAGGGAAGAAGGTGGCATGAACTCTTTTGATTGACAAGGCTTCACGTCAGTCTTCATTCCTTGCATGGTGGGAAATGAGATGAAATCCCTTCAGGAGGACATTTTTGTCTCTTTCATAGATTTCAGAGCTATGTAAAAGCAAAATTTATGAACTAATTGATCTACTCAATGCAATACTGATCTACTCAAAGCCTTTGGCATAAGCTCATGGGTTCAGAACATGATAGTTGTTCCTTACCCATCCAACTCCATGCTTAGATACCAGAGAAGCAGAACTTGAAGAAATCATTGTTGTGTGGGCTGTACTGAATAAGGCAAAACATACCACAGCAACACAGACTGGGTGGCTCTTGATATGATTTGAGTTAAAGGAAAGCTTTCCCAAGGACAGACAATTGAGACCTCAGGGAAAGTTACAATTCAGGCTTACATTATAGATGTAACTGGCCAAGTTATAATGGAAACAGAAATGTTCCAAATCAAGTGTATTTATTGTCAATGTGACTATATACCATATTTAATTCCTATGAGTGGAAACGAACAACCCTTTACTGAACATCCTGCCATAGTTGTACCAAGATTTTAAGAGTCCCCAGCTTACTAGGCATTTCCCTGCCCTAGTGAAGGGGAAGCAGCTTCGCCTGTCCGTGGGCTCAGGGTCAAACCTCAAGACAATATGCAACACAACACATCCCTTCCCAATGTAGATGCTGTCAAAAGGCCCTGAGGGTGTAGGAAAGAGCAAGAAGTGTGGCTTGGGACAGCTGTTGAGTTGCTTAATGTTGCTTAACATGGCCAGAGAAGGTCTTTCTGTGAGAAGACATACAGGCAGTGTTCTGCAAAAGGTGGAGTAAGAGAGTCTTACGGTGCTCTGGGATACAAGCATTTTGAGAGAAACGTCAACTTTCTCCCCTCTGTGTTCACAGAGGGAGGATGGAAACAACACACATTCCTTCCACTGCTTTGTCCCCCACAATCCAAAGCTGTGCACAGTGCAGATGGGTACTTCAGGTCCACATTAGTCAGTACTTTGCCTAGAGGCTTTTTCATCTAAAAAGGACAGAGTCCTTGCTACCAGTAGTGTAGGATCTTCTGGCTTCCTCCTCCAGACGCCAAAGTTAGTTCATTTTTGGACTTCAAATTAAATTACCTTTTCTGCTATCATGACTGGACTTTCAACTTTTCGGAAGATATGAGTTCCAATGGCCACACTGAGGGCCCTGTAGACCCCTTCCACGGGATCTGGGTGGCAAGCAAAATACAGCAGCATTTGTGTGTAGTCCAGCTGGGGTGGGTCCATCTCACAGTCAGCAAAGAGCCTAAAGAAAAACTGTTAACAAAAATGATTTCAACCAAAGGGGAAACAGGTGTACTCTGTTGGGCAGTAGATCCATATAGTGGTGGAGAATTCTTCCAGGAGCATTGGGATTAAGTTACCTTCTCAGTATGGAGTTAGTAAAGCTAATATGCTATGAATGGTATGAACTGAAGAAAAGCAAAAAACAAAAACAAAAACAAAAACACACAGACAAAAAACCCAGGGCTCTAAGTATGGATGTAAGCAACTGTTGTGTGGAAATTAATGCTACTAACATTTTGACTGAATGCACAGATTAAAACAAGAGCAGTCTACAAGTAGGAAAACAGAGCCCAATGGGCAAGGGCTCATTAGGTATTCTTAGAATCCTCCCAATAAGTGAAGCCCTACCATACACATGAGACTTGTGGACCCTCCCACATCTATGCGAAGGGGAAGGGGAGAAAGGGAGTGACACCCAAAGCACTGACACACTTACATAGCTCTGAGCTTCATGTGCAAACTTCCAACCACAAATGACTTCTTGCTATGTGGACTCATATCCAGGGAGAGTATGGTAAGAAACAGATCTTAGTTCTGGCAATTCTGGCATTCTGAGTGAGTGGCCTGACCTTAGTTCAGCATCTTGTGCATTTGGCAGCATGAGGAGTTAATTCTTGGAAGCCTGACACCCTCCAGGACTCTACAAGGTCAAGGCCCAAACCCTGGGACACGTGGAATATGGACACAACTCTGTCTGGAAAACTTGCTGGCCTTGTTGGTATTTCTCAAAGTGTATTCAGTGACCCGGAGAAGCTTTTGTAAACAGAGATTCGGATCCAGTCAGTGGTTCTGGAGCTGTCTGAGGGTTTCGATGCTCAGCCAGCTCCATTATGATTCTGTTGTTGTTGATTTTGTTCCACACTTTGAGAAGAAGCAAGTTCCTAAAGGGTATTTCCTTTATGTTATTCTGCTATGAACAACCCTTACAACTACAAATACGTGTAACTAGACACATATTAAGACAAAAACTGGAAAAACAACTTGATGTGTCCAACAAAATATTAAAATAAAAATAACTTCAAAGAAAATGCATAAAACCTGTTGGGATTCAAAGCAGGAATTTTAAGGGTTGGGTGGAGGGACCTACAAGCTCGCAGTCAGTAACCCTTATATCAAACAATTACTTGGTTCTGGTCATATGCCAGACATAGAACTAAGCCCAGACATTTAAAATACACACTACAATAAATTATCCCTTGTTTCTTTAGGAAGCATGATCTAGCTGATGATTTTCCATTTTTTGAAGATTTATTTATTTTTATTGGAAAGGCAGATTTACAGAAAGAAGGAGATACAGAGAAATATCTTCCATTTGCTGGTTCACTCCCCACATGCCAATAACAGTTAGAGCTGAGCCAATCTGAAGCTAGGAGCCAGGAGCCAGGAGCTTCTTCCAGCTCTCTCATGTAGGGTCCCAAGGACTTGGACCACTCTTTACTGCTTTCCCAGGATGCAAGCAGGGAGCTGGATGGGAAATGAAACAGCTGGGACATGAATTGGCATCCATATGTGATGCCTGTGCTTGGAGGTAGAGGATTTGTTTGTTGAGGTTTGGCACTAATGACTTTCTGAAGGAGCTTGTATTTTCATCTTCCCATTTGTTTTGAAGTTATTAGGGGGATTTCCAGTAGGGCTTGAAGTAGGAGGAGGACTGACACAAGGACAACAAGGCACTATCTAATAATTTCACATGAAGAGTTGATTTTTAGTATTTTTCCCCTTTAGTTGCTCTTATTAATAATGTGTTAGTACAAACCGTCATTACTCCCATTAACAAATAAGCTAACTATAAATTGAAAAAAAGGGGAGAAATATGGTAAATTGATACATGTTTTCCCCTATATTTTAAATCAATGATTTAGACATTTAAAATTACTTATTATGTTCAGAAAAATTACTCAAAATACTGGAGTAGGCAGAATTAGAAGAAATGGTCTGATCCAGAGTGTGTTAGATGTCGGGTTTGAAAAACAGAATCAGGAAAGATTGCTAAGGTTTGGGTCTGAGCAACTGGAAGGAAAGAGTAGCCACTGACTGAGGTGGAGAAGACTAAAGCAAAAACGAAACAGGTGAGATCGGAGGGGCTGGGATTAGAAACCTCGTTTGGGACATGGTGAGTTTGAGAATATTAAGTGGAGGAATCACATAGGCCATTGTACACAGGAGTTTGTGTTTTATGTGGAATCTGCAGAGGAAAGGACAGAAAGATAGCAGGGTTGATTAGCAGACAGCTCGTATTTCTAACCAAGAACCTGACTGTAACACATTAACCAGCCTGAGAGAAGAGAATCTTGTTACATGTTGCAAGATGGACAAAAGCTGTGAGGAGAAGTTAAGAATACATTTGTGAATTTTAATATGGAAAAATTCAAGGAAATTCAAGGAAAGATCCCAAGGAATTATTGAAGATGGGGAAGTCTTCCCTTGGTGCTGTGCATAGGGTGGGCTAGAAGGCAGCACCCAGCTTGTTAAGCTTCAGCAGTCACCCGGGAACAGGGCTGTCACTGTCAGAAGACAATGACAGTGTTTCAGGATTCTTTGTTGGGGTGCAGCTTGGAGCTCTTATGTCAGTCAGGCCCAAGATCAGTGGCAACCACTTGACTGTGCAGATCAGTAGGATGTGGCTGTTCAGAGGCAGATGGTGGCTCATGAGGCACCGATGACAAGGCAGGAGAATGAGTGTGATCCTACAGTATTGCCCAAGCCCTCTGTTTAAGTGGATGCAGGAGGAAAAAGATGTGGCCATGTTCCTCTGCTGAATTACAGCAGAACTGGGAGTGAAACTGGGCTCCTAACTCCCAGAATTTCTTCATGAAGGGGACACTTTTTTTTTTTCTGTGTTGGTTTTCCTATTCTAATTATGAACAAAGAAGAAAACATTATTATTGTTTTATGTTTTCTCTTTGGCTTCTTTCCTACAGCATGTTAACTGCTGTGTAACTGACACATATATAGTTAGCATGGCTAGCTTTTGTTTCAGTAACATGCTTTAAGGATGCAGCATGCATGAACTCACTGTGAATAACAACCTCTGCATCACAGAGGAAAACACATAATGGGTGTTTGCTGTAGTGGTTAAGATGCTGCTTGGGAAGCTGGCATCCCCTGTAAAGGTGCTTGAGTTCAAGCTGTGGATCCCCTTCTGATTCCCACTTCCTGCTAATAGGTATCCTGGGATGTGGGTGGTGATGCTCAGGTGGCTGGGTTCACCCATATGGAGAACCTAGATTGGGCTTCAGGCTCCCTAACTTTGAACTCAACCAGTCCTGGCTACTCAGCTACTCTAGCAGTTTGTACAATGAACCTGTAGGAGATATTCTCATTTTCTCTCTCTCCCTTTCATTTTCAAATAGAAATGAAGAGGTTAGGTGATACAGCTCTTAAAGGGTGGAATTTATACTATGATTCAAGCTTAAAAAGCATTGAAATTTATGTAACTATGAACATGTAATTCCCAGGGCTCCCTGGGAAGGGTGGAAAATTCCTTTAACTTTTGTGCCCTAAAGGCATTTCACACACACTCACACACACACACAGTCTCCCACACTGAAGGGCATCACACACACACACAAACACACACACAATCAGCCACACTGATCCTGATTTTGTTGCTTACATCTATAACCTTCCAACAGCAAGGGGGAGCGACACCTGTTCTTTGACCTTTCTTGTTTCACTGCTGAGTAAACAGCTAAAAAGTTCTTCCTTTGACTGACACTTCTAAAAACTTCTGGTTGAAAAGGAAGTAATTTTTCACCTGACATGTTATTTAGGCTGTGAGTTTCTTCCCAAGTAATGAAGAACTTTCTTTTTTTATATTATTGGGGTGGGGAACAGTATAGAAATCACATTGCATTTTATAGAAAGTCAGGAAATTTTACACAAAATTGACCTTGGCCCTCAAGTTTCACATTAAAATTAACAAACACCAAACAAAAGTACTGACCCTTGCAACCTCTGACCTTGTATCTTGGACTCTTTGGTACTGTTCTAACCCCTTCTCTGCCCCACTCTCCTGCATTCAGAAGATCAGAAAATGATCATCCAATGGATTGAACTTCTCAGTTTAAAGTCATAATACAAGTTGTGTTCAATTTTGTCCTGCAATTTTCATCTAATGTCTGCCTGGAAATTGAACAAATGATATTTTATAAAGAGCTTTCCATCAAGTCTAAATCTACCTTATACTTTCCTCATTATCTTACTGGAAGTGGTTATGTTGAGTACGTTTTTAAACATTTACACTGAACTCAGAGTGGCTTTCAGATTTTAAGGTCCTGCTTTCTGTTGTGGTTTCAGGATGGAGCCTAATAAAAATGTTAGTATTGATGATAATGTTATCAAGAGTAATATGCTTTGATGGATCACAGGTAACACAAGAAAATCCCTGCCCTTGTTGGTCAAGACCAGGGAGAAATGGACAAAGCATACATTGGCAAAATGATAGAATTTTAGCCTAGACTTTCAGAATTAAAGGACACCCAGAGACAAACGTGTTGAGTCACAGCTTAGCTTGTTTGTCAGAAAGGAAAAATGAAATCTGGAGGGATCTTGGAAGTTGCCCAAGATCACTAAAATGGACAATAGCAGTGCTTTATTCAAGATTTTGATCTCTGCTCTCTCCCCAACAGCTTTGCAACTCTGGCTCGTCAGTGATGATTAAAGTCTGCATTTTAGGGACACACTCAATGACCTGGGAGGACAAGATAGGGTCCAAACCAAATCACACAAATGGAAAAAACAAACAAAAAATGTTTAGTGTCTACATTTAAGGGAAAAAAGGTCTCAATAAATTACCTGTATGAGATGTACCTGCCTATTAAAGGGCAGGGGTTCAAGAGGATTTTCTGGAATTTTTGTATCTTCATCTCCAGTAAACCACAGGCCAGCCTACATAAAGGATAAAAGTGCAAATTGTGAAAGGATGTTACTGAGAATGGAAAGGTTCCTCTTGAGATTGAACTTGCCTAGATTCAGATGCAAGAGCAGAGGTCTCTAAATGAGGGTACAGAAACTACGGCGACCGAATAAAAAAAAAAACACTGGGATTTCCCTTTACATTTCCTATTACCTCATTTTGTCATCATTTCTATTTTTACGCTCTTTATCATGTATATGTGCTATATCCATGCTATGGTACATACATAGTTTATAAATGAAAGAGTCCACGTCAAGGAAGTTAGTTGAATGGTAACATGATGAAGCTTGTAATTTATTGTGCCAGATTAAAGTGCTTTGCTCCCAGAACAATAGCTCATGTTCCACAACGCTATCAATTTTCCTAGACTCTGGTTCTGCTACAGGTTGCTGACGTTACAACGTTTTGTTGAGTCACTGAATTACTAGCTCAAGTTCTCTTTCCACTATCTTCCTCTCTTAATATCTGACAGCAATTACCAAATCCCTTTGATTCTCACTTGGCAATGCCTCTCCCATTCTATTCCTTATTTCTGTTTACAATAACACCTTTTTGTTTAAAATGCTCATTACCTCTGTCATGGGGCCACTAAAGTAATTCCAGGCTGTTTTCATTTCCAGTTTTGTTTTGTTTTGTTTTGTTTTTACTTGATTCAGATTTACAACTACATACATTTACTCAAAGTTTTCATTTTGTGATATTCTCTGCTCAGACCATCTCTACTCTCATTATTTTGATTACAGAATCTTCCTTATCTTTAAGTTAGATTCTCCCATCCATTCAGGTAAACCTACACTTCTTCCTAGAGGTTGTCAGACCACACTACCTCTGGGAAGCTCTCCCTGGGCTGTTCAATGAGACTCTGAAAGAAGGCTATGATGGCACTGGACTGACTGAGGAGGGTGAGGTCTCACTCCAGAAGGGAGGCCTGGATTCTCTTCAAAGGAGAGGCTAAAGGAAACCTGTGAAGGAGTCAGAAGAAGCTCCATGGCCAGCATGGGCTTAAATTTGAAAGTTGGTATCTTCTGTACTGATTCAGAGGAAATCCTTGCTGTTGGGAAGTGAGAACAGAACAGAGAGAAAATGGGATATGAATTTTCAGGCAGAATATATTTATTGGTGAGAAATTTGCAGAGGTGGCCAACTGCCAGCATGCACATAGAGCAAGCACGTGGCAGTGACTTGGTCCTCCAGCAGGCCCAGTCTTACATAGGTTGGGTGAGTTTAGGGCTTTGCAGGGAAAGACAGTGGGTGGAGTTGAGGGAGCTTTGGGCGGGCTGTTCTAACTCAGTGGGCCTTTCTCTCTGTAATCCAGGTAGTTAAAAAGGAATGCACTGTGTGTGGTGGGGTAATTGTGGGGATGTGGATGTTGTGATGTGTATCCAAATAGGGTCTGGTCTTGCTGAGTTAACAAGGCATATGTTGGAGCTGAGCAAGGCCAACGTGGCAGGACATGCAGGAAGGAGAGTGTTAGAGTTGTGCACAGAAAATCTTAGAGCTCTAGAGCTGTGTTTCCAAGTCTTGACCGTGGACCAGTCCGTGTATCTGCATGTGGTAAACACCAGGCATTGGAAAAAGACACAGGAGAGGTGCAAGCCTAAGAAATGAAACTTGCACAGGAATGGAGCAGGCTGTGTTTACCACCAGACAGAATGAAGGGTCCTCTTTTTAGATACGATTTTTGGGTCCAGGAGAATATTACCTTAACAGCAGAGCCAGATTGTCCCTCCCTCTTGTAAATGTTGCTTTGAATCCACCCCCCATAATTCTTCATATATATGTATGAAGAATATATATACCTCTATATACCTCTCTCTCTCTATATATATATATATATATACCTCTTTATACATATCTATCTATCTATCTATCTACATACACACAAAATTTGGCACCTAACAGTATAAAACAATACCTGCCATCCAATGTGAAATTACTAGGCATGAAGAAAAGACAGAATATATGACAGTCATGAGAAACACTAACACAGAAATCAGACAGATGATGGAATCAACTAGCAAGCACTATGCAATGCATGTGAGCAAAATTAACATTTTGAGATTTAATTGCTGTTTATAGTTCTTTTCTATACTCTTGAAGAACAATGTTGTTTTTTTTTCTACTTACTGTTCGTCGAATTCCTTATTAAAGAATTCTCTATTAAAGCAGAGAGATAATCTTGGTAATGTTTCTTGCTGAGACACAGTCAAAGAATTTTATTTTTTTACTTTTCCTTAGAGAAGATGCACTAAAGTATTTGGACCCTAGAATATCTCACATCTTAAGCCTGTAACGACATGTACTCTCCTTGGTGGAAAATGAGTCAGTACTTGAACATCAAAGGATCTCCTGAGGGTGACTAAACATTTACACCTAACAGAGGCAAGCATCTGAGGGGTGCAGCCGGGCTGGGAGCAAATGGTGAGCAGGCTTTTATGCTCTCACTGGTAAGCCAAGGCACCTAGACTGATGTACTTCACAAACACTTAATATCATTCCATCATAGAAGCGGAGAAATCAGTGCACTCCTAAGGGGCTCTGAGGGTGAACTTGTACTTAGTCAAAAGAAAGACAAAGAATGACAGAACAAAAAGCATGGTAGGCAGTTCTCTTCCACAGAACTTCATTTCAGCAATACCAACCTACTATTTCACGTGTTTATTGAGACATATCCAATAAATAGTATAAAGATTTTGTCGTAACAGCTGTTTGCCATTTGAAACATTTATGGTGTGTGTGTGTGTGTGTGTGTGTGTGTATGTGGGTGGGTGTGTAAGTGTTGGGTATCTGTAAAGGGCCTCCAATAGTATCCCTGTCTTAAGTTTTCAGGAAATGGGAACTGAGTGCGAGAGAGAGTGGAGAGCTTGCAAATCAAGCAGCCTCAAAACACAGGCAGTGTTCAACTCAGTATTTCTGGGTTTCCATTAAATGCAGCAGGCAACTTTCTCTAAGAAAGTCGCACCTTGGCTAAAGGAGTTTCTAGTTTTGCCTCAGCACTTCAGTAACAACTGCCATCACCCTTCGTTCTTTTTGTGTTTGTACAAAGCTATGTTCAAATTGATATCCTGTGTTAATTAAAGCATAGTAAATAATGAAAGTTCACTTGAGTGTTCCATACTTTTATAAAGAGTTTAAGCCATTTATGTGAATGTATTGTTTGTTTTACTGTTGACTCTTCAAAATCATCTTAAAAAATGATTAGTCAAGAACAATTCCAGTATTGATAATCTAATTGGAAGATACCAATATCAGATCCCATTCAGCCAGCCACCTACCCTGATCAGCCTGGCAGGCACTCTCACTCTCTCCAGCATTCAGGGGCCTTGTCCTCTGTTTCATTCACCCAAGCACGGGACCTTTGGGACCACATAAAAATCTATGCCATCCACTAATGAGCCAAGGAAAGAAAACTTGGAAGGACCATGACTGTTCTGTGATGAAATCAAGGTGAGGTGCAGACACTTGGACAGTATCAACCTGTTTCAAAGGTAGCCTCTGGGGAATATTTCCCTCTTTCATGTCCACTAGTAATGTGAAATGTTGGCAGAAATAATGAATTCAGTTACTATAGAAAAAAACAAATGATTCAGGATTCTCTCAGTTGTAGAATCTCATTCTAACTTTCTTCTTACTCGAACTTCTCAAAAATGAGCTGATTGGTCTTTAGTTCCTGAAGAGCTATTCACTATTTTCCATACACCGCAGACTAGATTTTGTACTTGCTATTCTGTGAAAATTGCACTGTCAGAGGTCATCAGCTATGTCCTACCTGTCAAGTTCAATCATCATGTATTATACTACTGGATAATTTCCTTGTGTGACCTCGCCCATTCACAAATTCAACACTTGCCTACATGACAGTGGCTTGCCATTCCTTCTGTAGCTCCATAAGAGATGGGACATTTCTGTCTGCATTCCCCATGGACATTTGAAAGTTAACTTGTGAAAAACAATCTCATTATTCATCACCCTTTCAATAGCAAAAATTCTGTTCTTGCCATGCCTGGAGTATTTGGGTATAGTTGTGCAATAGATTTATTAAAAGTGCTGTGGGAGATTCAGATGCACAGCTAAGGGCAAGAACCATTGGTTAGGAACTCAGGAGGAGGACAACAAAGCTCATGTGACTTCTCTCTGAACTTCTAGTGCTCCAGCAAGTTTTAACCTTTTTCGGAGCCTCTTGCTGTGGATAGAGGCCAGAATTCTGCCCGAGGCTTTGGTACTGTATGTGCTGCCTCTGGTTGCCTAGACAAGGTGAGGATCCACACGCTGGCCTGAGGTCTGGAAAAAAGACACTAGCAACACCTATTAGGTAAAGAGAATTCTAGCATTACTAGTGCCGCTAGGTGCCGGGTATTCACCTGCAGGTACTGCTCAAAAGTGACGGTGCCCGTCTGCTTCTCATCCATAGCCTTGAATCTGTGCAGGGTCTCCAGGAGTTCTTCTTCCAGAGGGATGGGCCAAGGCAATGCAGTTACTAACAGGAATTTCCGCCAGTCCACAAACTCTGAGTTTACTATTAATAAATATGTTAACTCCTGCAACTGGAAGAAAACAGGAAGTATCACTGGAATAGTTGCAAAGTTCTATCTTGAAACTGAACCTGCTCAGGCTTCCATGATTCTACAAAGGAAAGTACAGCCTGTTCTGAAATTTGTCCTTTTATTCTGTTGCTAACGAATCCATACAGGAGAGTTTCACAAAGTGTTTCATTGTTTTCCTTCTTGTCACCTGTGTTTTGCTTGCTGTAACATAACCAACTCATACACGTGATTTGGTAGCCTAAAGATTCATGTTTTATTTATTGGGCAGAGTGACAGAAAGAGAGAGAGAGAGAGAGAGAGAGAGGAGGGACACGGAGAAAAATTGATCTAACTACTAGTTCACTCCCTCAAATGTTCATAAACTCCACAGCTAAGCCAGGACAAAACCAGGAACTCCATGAGCTTTGCCCACTTGGATGTCAGGTGCACAACCACTTATGTCATCTTATGCCGTTTTCCCAGGTTGTTATCAGGAGGCAGGATAGGAATTGAAATAGCCAGGGAAGGAACCAGGTGCCCATACTGGATGACAGCATCACATATGGTAGTTTTAGTGGCTAAGCCACAAAGCCAGCTGCAATATAAAATACTTTAAAAAAGATTATAATTATACCTGTTCAAGGACTCTATGGCCCATAAGGGAAATGCTTTTTGCCTATTTAGTTTCCTGATACATTACTTAAAAAAAAAAGATTATGATAAAACACAAACACTACTATAATAAGGCCTGGTGTGAAGGCTCAGTTGGCTAACCCATCCTTTGCAAGCTCTGGGATTCCATATGGCATCAGTCTGAGTCCAGCCTTTTCCATATCTGATTCAGCTCCCTGCTTCTGGCCTGGGAAAGCAGTGGAGGATGGCCTACGGCTTTTAATTCCTGCACCCACATGAAAGACCTGGAAGAAGTTCCTGGCTCCTGGCTTCAGCTCAATTTACTTTGGCTGTTGCAGCCATGTGAGGAGTGAACCAGCAGATGGGAGAGCTGTCTGTCTCTCCTCTCTGTAAATCTGCCTTTTCAATAAAAATAAATAAATCTTAAAATAGATGACTAGAATCAGGTACTATTGCTTGTCAGAATCATTTTATTTGTTAATAAAACTCATGTAGTAAGCCTCACAGTTTCCAGAATGTTTCTTGACTATAAGATTACTACTTATTCTCCAAATATGGACTGTGGACTTCCTATGTCTTAATTCTATATTCATTCATATATGCATTAATTAAGATTTCAGTGACTGTTTCATAACTCAGACTTTGTACACATAACGAATTAAGAAGAATGTGCAAATCTTTGAATATCAAACAAGATGGAAGCTTACTTCAGGCTGGGTGAGGTTCATCCAGCTGCTAGGGAAGTTGTTTGTTCCAAGGTTAAAGGTCATCAAATCAAGCAGAATGTCAGTAAATGCTTTACTTCCTATAATCCCTGCAACGTAATAAAAAATACACTATTAATTATCTAATGTGACTACTTTTTCCTCTTTGGCTAAAATGGAAGAAATGACAGGCACTTTTTCATATTATTTAAAGTAATAGCATTTAATGAAATAGAAGGAATATTGAAAATAGGAGAATGACCTTCAGTTTTGTTATGTTCTATTATTATTTCCCAATCGAGAACCAACGTGTCTTTAATTGCTGAGTAAAAATTCATTCCACATTCGGAAAATTCCTGAGGCCAATTTTTAATTTGAAAAATTTTTAAATCTTTTACTATGAATACATTTATTTTAAGATATTACTCTAAGGTTTCCTTTATTCAGTAGGGCACAAGACCAAACTATTTTAGAAGCATGTATGTGAGATGAAGGATGCTTCAAATCTATGTAGCCCAGCACTGTGATCAAAGTAACACATTTACCATTGTTTGCCCTTTAGAACAGAATCTATTTGCTTTTAAAAATGCAGTGCTGCTTGAATTGTTACACTGTAGGCTCAAAGTTTTAATTTAATAATCTCAATGGGCCCAGATTTCCACGTATTTCATAGAAGAGAGATGGAACAAGTTAATCAACCACCTCAGCTATAGGTTGGCAACAAAAATACCAGAGACGCTATGATGGACAATGTCAATGAATGGTTTTTTCAATGACCTCATCATGCTTGGAGTGGCGAGATTGGCAGCGATTCATAACTGGTGAACTATCGAAACCACTTGAGCAAGTATCTCAGAGCATGCCCCACATGCGGAACTTGGGGAGGGTGGGAAACTGGGTGGGGCTTCTCCCTCAATATCCCCCTTTACCTCAGATACATGAAGGAAACAATATGGAAACAATAATCTTACCCACTTTCCTGTAGCCCTTGAACCTTTTTACCCAAATTAACTATGTAAAGATTGTCAAAATAAAAAAATAATAAAAAAAGTGTTGCTCTTACAGACTAATAAAGGAGATGTCTACCTTGTTATTTCTAATTGCACACACATGCATTAAAAAAAAAAAAAGAAGTAAGGAAACAGAAATAGATGAGAGGAGTTTAAAAAATACAAATCTAGCAACCCACACAGCAGCAGTACCTTCCAAGTCCAGAGAATCTCCTAGTGGGTCCCCATTTATTTTTCAGGTCCAGATTACAGAGCTACTCTTCTTTGTTTAGGAGAAAAAGAGCGAAACACAGAGGAAGTGGGCCAAAGTTTTTCTTTCTATAGTCAAGATTTTAATATTTCTGAAACATCCTTAACATTCCCTCCGTATTCCAGGGAAATGTAATAATCCTCTTAAAATGTCACTGGTTCAAGTCAAATATACAGTTTTGACCGTTGGGAAGGCAATTTCCCGGGAAAAAGAGCAGAAGCTTCCTTTCTGTTATGTAATTGGCCATCCATCAGGTCGTTCACAAATGCATTGGCATACCTCTTGATTAAACTCAAGTAGTCAAGTTTACAGCGAAAAGAACCTTTTTCTTAGGTAACAGAATTTTTGGATAACTGAACTTCATGTGATTCAATATTGATTTTTAGATAAGTTAAAAGACAGATCAGTCATTTTTCCTCAAGATGAAACTACAAATAAAATCTGTGGAAACCATGAAGATACTTAAAATATTTAAAAATTCTGAGATATGTACAATATATGTTCAGTGTTCTAATCTCTACATACAAAAAAATTGTAAGATGATAGTTTAAGTTTCTATTGGTTGTTAACTTGGGGATTTTAATGTGAGGTGTGAAGGCCATTTTAATGTTTCATTGTTTAGTTTATGTTTCTTAAGCATGGGGTGATATATTCACTGCTAATACACTAACATAAATAGATGCACTTAAATATTTTGTTCATGAATTTAAAATGCTCTCAGTTTGGCCCTGATACTGATTTATCCGGTGCGACTGTCATTTGGAATTATATAGAAGAAATAGTTAATGGTATGCTAGACAATATGGTTCTGCTTAGTAAGAACTATCAGAAAGATGACATCACAATCACGTTTTGTTTATCAACATACATTTCCATTCAAAGAACACCAAAGAATGTGTGGGTACTAAAGTGGCACAACAAAGTCACAAGAAAACCCATCCGCATATTTTTGCTTTGTATGTTTGGCAGATGTCAAATGCCTTTATGAGTCTGATGCGAAGACTGGTGACTTCTTTACAGTTCATTTTCAGGGTTTTGGAACTCATCCGTCTTTTTGCTGTGATCAGTAAGGAAGCCAATGTCTGTAATGGTGCTAATCACTTCCATAATGGCTTTCTGAGTCGGATGAGGAATCTGACGTGTGACCGGCTGAAGATGGTGTTCTTGTATTCCACAAACGGATAGCTTTCCTGGGGTCGAAATGATTGATGTCTGGAGAATTCAGCTGAATGATGAGGATATCGGTCAGGCTCTCAGCCTTGATGTTGGCCCACGTGTGGGATGTGAAATGTCTCATCTGACTAAAGCCACGTTCCGCTTCAGCTGAACTTGCAGGGAGGGTCAGCACCAGGTCGACGAGCTTCAGGATGTTTGGATACTTGTGTGCGTAAATGGAATTCACAAAATCCCAGGTCAGCTTTTGAATGTTCTGAAATCTACGTGAAAGGACAGAAAAAAAAAAAAATCTAAAGGTTTGAGAGGCCCAAGTTTTAGCCAAATATTTGTAAATACAACTTGTCGACTTGGCTTGCTTTCTTCCTTACCTGGCATAAATCTCTAATTTCAGCATGCTCCATTCCGTATCTACTTCATCTGTTTTCACACTGGCAGCTTCTAACACTGGCTCATAGTGTGAAGTCAGGATGGATACCTCTTTCTCCCCGAATTCTGCCATTGAGATACCAGAAACAGAATCACATATGTGAAAGATGCTCAGGCGATCGAAGAATCACTGGTTCCGAGTTAGCAACGTAGAGTTTACCTTGATGTAGCTTTGTGGGCCACAATTTAAAGCTTACGATCACCGTTGCCTTCACCACATCTTGGCTAGCATCTATGAAGCAGCTCTGCAGCCTCTTGATAAGATGTGTCAAAACTACGTTTCTCACAGCTGAGATGTTTTCTGCTCCTCTGAGGCAGTCGGTGTGAAAGTGTGTGACTGAATCCATCCTGTGCTCTTTGGGGCCTGGTCTAGGGAGAAAATGAGATAAACCTGGCCTAAGGAAGAAACTGAGAAAGCGCCTAGCAAATGCTTTCCCAAGTCAAACTGTTTGCTTTGACAGGCTCTTCTATCATCCCAGCCCCCTCACCTTTTTTGATACATTTGGAGCATTTCCAGTGTGGACTCTAAGGTGGCAAATATGTCAGCAATTGAGGAATTTCTGTTCTGGTTGACACGGGAGAGAATGCTAAGGACATTTATGACATCCACTAGGAAATGGGCAAACTTAATAATGTCGGCTTGGAGAAGGAGTTCTAGCAGATCTTTGGCTTTATTTTGACTAGTTTCACTTCCTTCTTCACTTTCCTGTAACATAGGAGCAAGAAAATAGCTCAAGGTATTTTCTATTATTCTGAAAAAGAAAAATAATGTGGAATTTCAAAATTACTTACTGCATGCAACTGCTGGATAATTGCAGGATATCCCCTGAGAAAGTTGTGGAGGGCTGTCTGCAATCCATGAAGCCACCTCCTACCCCCTATGTGAGAAGGCATTACGGGCCGAAGGTGAAGTTCTCTGAAGGCTGCTTCTAGAGACCGCTTACGGAGAGGAGAAGTGTGATAGAAGTGATAAATACTGCAAAGCAGCTCTGTGACGTCGTTGTACAGGGGAATGTTCTGGAACACTGCCTTGTAAGACAGTTCAAGGTGATGTGCAAAGCAATAAACAGTCTGCACACATGGCTGAATTTCTCTTAAAAGCAAGGTCACCCCCTTGTTCTCTCCTTCTATGCCAGCAGTACCACCACTTCCAAAACCAACCAGTTTCTTTGCCCAGTCGTGGCTTGATAGCCTAAGCTGAAGATTTACATCTAGAGTTTTCTCAATGGCAGTTTTAATGGCCAGGGGATCCTTCCTTTCTACTGTCTGTGCGCCAACAAGTTGGCAGTGCACTTTGCCTGCATGGGCAAACTGTACGTAGACGAGTTTGACTTCTTTTATGAAACTCTCTGTGACTCCATCGCTGATGACGGAGAAAAACGAACTTTTCTCCAGCTTCTCTCTTAGGTTTTTCCGTTCTACTTCAGCAATAAAATATGTAAACATTCTTGCTGATTTGTTAGTTCTGAACACCGGCCCGATATCGATACCCTTCATATCATCCAACTTGCACATCCAGATGAAATCCTTGAGGGGACGTCCGGTCTTGGCAATGGCATGACAGGATCTGAATAAGTTCTCTACTCTCCCAAGAGTTACTTTGCTCATGGTTCTCACCATTAGTTCTGTGGTGGCTCTGTTCACTGGAGAACCACTGGCTGCTTCCATCAATAAAGCCTTGGCATGGGCCTCACTGAGATGATGCGCATTGAGAAGTTCGGTCCTAAAGTTGTCTGTGCCATAAAAAAAGCTCATCTGACTTCCTCCTGACTTCACTCCATGCTTACGACACAGGGCACAGAACATAAGATTTAACAGCTCGTCGTAGACAAGCCAAGGGTATTTTTTTAACCAAATTTTCAAAAATTGATTGCATCTTATGGGGAAGTAGAGGTTAATCTTCTGTGGCTTTTTCTGCTTTTCGGTGACTTGACTCACAACATCTGGAGGATCCTTGCCTTTAAAATAACTGCATGTGGTCATTTTAAGTAATCACAAAACATACCCTCAGTTGTTCCCAACTCCTGGCCCCCCACATTTGCTAACTATTTCTGGAAAATCACATTATTACATGCTAATTCCTTATCTGTTCTTGTAAGTTCCTTAACTGGCTCAAATCATTTAGTCCTCATGGCTTTACTCCTCTGTTTTATTGTGACAACAGTCACTGGCACTCTATAAATTTTAATGAGTTCTTCCAGTGCTGATTAATTTTTACTGCCTTATAAGTGGTGGAGCTGGGAGTCACTTGCAGACAGATTGGATCCACAGTCCCCATGTGTATGCATTTGACTATTATGATTGTTATGTGGATAAAAGGTGATACAGTCTTCACGCTAGAATCCATTTCTTCTTTTACATCTACGGTCAGTTTTTTTTAACAGGTTCAAAGAATTCTGAATTCATGACTACATTTCTGCCATCTGAATCTGAGCTAGCAGGAGCTCACCCAGTGAGGGAGCCACAGGACACCTGCCAGCCACTAGCCTCTTCCCTATTATCCTGAGGTTTGGCCACCCGATGAGCTATTTCTATAGATAAAAATCATCCTTCTGTATCGCCCCTTTTCTAAGAAACATTTCTGTATTTCTTGATTTAGCTAAATGTCAAACTAAGCAATTTTCAGATCAAAGTATTTTTCTGAAAATATGGAGTATCAGATGTTATTAATTATCTCAGGGCCACTAAACTTGGAAAAATCCATAGAACTTTCTAGTTAACCTTTTTAGCAAACAATTCCAATGCCCGAGTCTTGTCACTGGATTCTGAGGATTTTGTAGAGCGCCTGACAGCACCTGCTGCTCTTCAGGCAGGTTCTCTACACCCTCACTCCAGCCTCCAAGCCAGGTGGCTCTTACAGCTTTAGGAAATCCTCTCCTATCTTAGCTTTGCAAGCCATTCAAGGCTCTTTGTGCCTTGCTTTCTGTCCCTTGTTCCAGGTAGTCTGGTATTTCCCAATGGTCTGTAGCTTCAATATCTCCACGTCTGTACATTTCACTTCTCCTTTGCCTGGAATATCCTTCCTCTGCTTATCTTCCTAGAAATCTCAGCTTCAAAAGCCTTGGAGCTAACCCCGATGTGATCTACACAGGCAGAGAAGGCTACTTTTTCCTTTGGACACATGTGGAAACGAGGCGGTTGAAAGGACTGAACTTCGCCACTCTGCTTAAAAGTCTTGAATTTTACCCTCTCTCCTCTCTGAGATCAGTTAATAAATCCAAAGTGTCTTCAGGAGGTGTGTAAAGGAGAGATTTTGTTAGTTACAGGCCTTAGGCAACTAAATGTTGCCTCTTTTGCAGTATGTGGATGTACTCAGTTTATTGGACTGATTTTTCAAGCCTGTCTCATGGCAAATACCAAAGTTGCTATGAACCAAATCTTACAAGCATTACATGGAGTACCAACGAACTTAAAAGGAAAAGGAGTTCTTATGATTTAAGTGGGTACAGAGAAACACTGCTAAAGTGTTCCAATTTCAATAGACTACAAATTGTTTCCGTTGGAGAAAGACTGTCTTCCCGATGTACTTGGCACTTGGTGTTTAGAGACAAGATGTACCTATTCGGAGCTCACTGCAGTATACAAAAATCAATGTTTTTGTTAGGGGTGCTTACAGTACCTGGGGGTCATATTACTTTGTGGTTTAATACTACCATCTAATGTACAGTTTTTCTGGAAGAATTTTCAGGTAATAAAGGTACCTATTAGAGTATTTGTAGCTTCAGGATGTCAAGCTAACTTTTAATAATTAGAATAGTTCGCATCAATATTGTATAATGTTATACATGAGGCTACTTCAAAAGTTCTTGGGAAAATGGGATGAAAATGAGCTTATTTTTGGTGGGAAAAGTTTAAATCCATGTCTTGTTTTTTCATAGTAGTAATTTCTCAAGAATTTTTTGAAGATCTATATGATGGATTTCAAAATATTTTTGCACAAAAAACCCCTCATCTTCCAATTCTATTTTCCAACAAACTCTGTAAAGGATCCTCATATTAATTTCCTTCACATGCGTAACAATATCATGAGGAAAATGGGGCAGAGGAGATTAGCAAACACCTTGCCCAAGATCAAGTGACAGTCACCTGACAAAAGGTAGATGAGACAAAAGAGCATTCCGATTGCAGCCATCCCAACACAGGCTTGGAGAGGGAGAGAGGTAAGTCAGCACACTAACATGGGGCTGACACATCATGAGCACTTCAAATTGCCTGCTCTTATAATTCAGTAATATTTGGCACATCTCTCCCTGCCTTGCAATATGCTTATGGGAATGGTGGAAAGAAAGCACCCTTGCTAACTCTTGCTCAAATTGTCCCTGTGACTCTAAACCATGGGACTCTGGGGGAACAAACACACAAGCTTGATGAATTGTCTCACTGCCTTTTGCAGGACCTTGTTTGATTAGCATATGTAAGTTTTTTTTTTCCCCAGCATGTTAGTGACAATCCTGAAAATGGTATTTTATGTTTAATCACTACTGTACCAGACAAGATTAACAAATGACATAAGTGACAGAATTGGACCAGAAAAGGGGGATGTTGAGTATAAACTTTACAGTACAGGAGGCATTTTGAACTTTCAAGTAGGTTAACAAGTACTCAGCAGAAAGCTTCAGTTCTTTCCACTTACATCAGGATAGATACTAGCTCTTCCAAAGGACTTATTTGGTCACTTGTTTTAATGAAAGATTATCCATTACCCTCAAAGCTTTTATTTGTGTAGCAATAATTAACAGTTGCAAAGTGTGATTTAAAAGCATAAATAATCTTTGTAAACTTGTTAAAAATCTTACTATGGGCCTGAGCATGACTGCTATATGCAATTGTGTATGCCGTTTTTTCCTCTGGGAAGAAATACATCTACATATTTTATTAAACTTGAAAGTTTGCCTGTTAGCCATTATAAGCTGCATGGGATGGTTGAAAACTATCATTTTTCCTGACTTAGGAATAACAGCAGCCTTCAAGTTCAAGCAGGAAGTTCTGTAATCACACATTTTGAGAGGCAGCACATCCAATCGATTGTCCCATACTTTCAAAGCTGTTATCACTTTAACTAACACTGTCTTTTGAAATTGTAGAGTTCTAGTTCTGCAACAGGTAATATCATAAAAGATTGTTTTCCGCTTCTTGGAAGGAACAGAATAACAGCTTTAATCTAAAAGATGAATGGGTGTGTTTCATTTCTGGTGGTAAACAACAGTTGCAGAACTGAGAAGAAAAAAGAGGATGATTCATGGGAACAGAAGAGATGTGGAAAAATGTGGTAATTCCTGGACTTCTGCAGGGAGGTTGATATCAACGTTTGGGGCTTGGGCTTTGGTTATGTCAGTAGTGAAACCAATCATGTGACTCTGAAGTGCAGAAAATGGAGTGATATTGCATTTCCCCTCCACATATAATAGTAACAAAAATAGGAACACTGAATATTACTTCTACTGATAAAATACTCAATACTGTGATGATTATTTTGTAGACACCTGAAAAGCAATGTATGTGAAAAGCAATGTATGCTATGTATGTATTTTTTCAAATAGTGCAGTTGAGGTAATAAAGAAAAGGATTTTTCTTTATTTTTTCAGAATTGTTTGCTCATGGAGCATAACTCACATGAATCATCACATTCCCTAGATCCCCGTAAATTGCACAGCAGTATACATCCTTTGGTGATAATAGTTGCCTTTCTCACACTGAGGTTAAGCTTTCAGCTCTACTGGGTGGAGTTGACTTCTAGGATGAGTAAAGCCTCCTGCCCCTAGTGCCTGCAGTTCATGGGGCTGGAAAGGGGAAAGCAGGGACCATCCCCCAACGCCCATTGCTCTATACTCATGCCAATACAAGAGTGCTCTCTGAAAAGGATCATGGGTAGCTGATCATTTTCAAAATCAAACTGTACCTCTTCAAACACTCTTTAATCTACTAATTTAGGTGATCCCAATAGTGTAAATAGTATTATACCTTTAGATCTTTTCAACAGGTATCTTTCTATTTTCTATGTCCAAAAGCAGCGCAGGTAAAGTGAAAAGCAAAGGCAACTTGGAAGAGGGAAATACGTCCTTCGAGAGCACTGTGAAGCTCACAGGATGGAAAAGAGGATAGACTCCACCTGCCTGAGAACTAGCAGGGTTTCATAGGCCAGTTCTAGGAAGTTAGGAACTTCCTGACCTGCGGATGACCACACTTCCTTCATGCCCAAGTGCTGCAGAACTGAGCCAGTGTTTCTCCATGGTCGCACTATGCAATTTTACCCCTGGAGGTGTAACACTCACTCAAGTGATTGGATGGGTTCACATACTTGAGCCCAGGGGTTCACTCAGACATGCACCTAGTTCACTTACTGCATTTGGCCAGGATGCCTGAAGACCTCAATTGAGGCTTTTGTGTGGATCTCTACAAATACCAGACTACTTTTAAAAAGTGGAGCTGTGTTAGTATGAAGCCTGTTGACTATTTTCTAGCAAAAGTGGTAATTCATAATGAATAGGGTGTATCAGAGGATAAAGTCAAGTTGTTGGTGAGAGGTAACAGTGCCATAAAAGGGGCAATTTTTTCAGGCAAGTAGCTCAGCTACTCTGTGACTCAGTGCCCAGACCTACAAAACATAATTTAAAATACTTGTGCGTCGAAAATAATATGCACACATAGATATGACCAAATAATCTTTAAAAATGCTTATTTTCGTCTCCCTGGAAGCAGAAGACAGATGAAAGGGAAAGTCATGTAGTGGTCAATCTTCCTTCTGCAGGTTTACTCCCCAAATGCCCTTCCATATGTGTGGCAGGGCCAGTCACTTGAGCAATCATTGGCTTCATCTCAGAATGCACTGGCAGCAACCCACTCCTTGGATTAGAACAAGAGTGGACAGAACTTGAACCAACATTTCTATAGAATGTGTGAGAAGTCCCAAGAGGCAGCTTAACTCTATGGGCCACAATGTCTTCAAGTTAATTAATTAATTGACTTAGCAAAAAATTGTTACTATCTTACCTTGTACTAATCATGGTCTATAAAGCATTACGAAGAAAAATACATAGACAAGGAAAATCCTCTATTCCCTGGCCTCCCTTCGCACACTAGAGGGGGTAACAAAAACAAACTCCTAGGGCTGCCGCCATGGCTCAGCAAACTAATCCTCTGTCTGCCAGTGCCACCAGCTCCTATGGGCACCAGTTTGTGTCCTGGATACCCCACTTCCAATTCAGCTCTGTGCTTATCGCCTGGGAAGGCAATGGAGGATAGCCCAGGTGTTTGTGCCTCTGTAATCATGTGGAAACCTGGAAGAAGCCCTAGGCTCCTGGCTTTGGATCTATTCAGTTCTGGCCATTATGGTCATTTGGGGAGTGAACCAATGAAATGAAGACCTCTCTGTATCTCCTTTCTTTGCAAAAGCTGCCTTTCAAATAGAAATAAACAAATCTTTAAAAAACAAACACAAACTCAAGATCCCAATTCAACACCTAAGTTGGAAATATGTATAAAAGCTTCGTATCAATTTCCAGGTTGGTTAATGCTTGGATTTAGCAACTTGCCAGCAAGGGACAGAATGCATAGAATTACCAACAAGCAGGACCAACACATGGCTCAGCTATTAGTCACTGTGGATTTACTGCTTGTTCATTTCAGACCCAAACTGTGTGAAGCATATATTTGATAAACTATGACAAAGCACTCCCATGGGGTTGATTTTTCTTGTAGGCAAACGATTGCCATCCTTCATCTTTTGGTAATTTTCATCTTTTCTGGGTACTGTTTTCATGATTTTTCCTACCTTTAGGTGCCATGTCTAAGAACTGTTCTCGAAGATTGTCAAGCTGTTCTATAGTCAGGGTACCATCTTCTTCCTTTTCTACAGGTGGAGGACGTTTCGGCAGGGGTGGATCTGGAAAGACTTTTACATCGCCATTAATGAAGAACTCTTCTTGGGTTAAGTAAAGTTCATTCTGAATTTTCGTGGCTGTTTCAATGTGATAGCGAGCCACCTCAGTTAATTTTTCCACACTGAAAAGGTAAAATGAATAGTTGTCTCCAATAAAGATTGTCAGATAAAGAGTGCTTGCTTATACACAATAATGAATGCATTACTTAGCTAACGTAGATAATTCAATCTGCGTATTGAAAAAGTCCAATGTCTTTAAATGTGTTTTATAAAAAGGCAGGATGGAAATGAATACATTTTAGAAACAAACAATACACACTTATTACATAGCCAATAGTTACCATTTAATACAAAGCTGAACAAAAAGGAGCCATTGGGCCTGGCGTGGTAGTCTAGTGGCTTAAGTCTATGCCTTGCATGTGCTAGGATCCCATATATGTGCTGGTTTTTATCCCGGCTGCTCCACTTCCCTTCTAGCTTCCTGTGTGTGGCCTGGGAAAGCAGTTGAGGATGGCCCAAGGTCTTGGGACCCTGCATATGCATGGGAGACCTGGAAGAAGGTCCTGGCTCCTGGCTTCAGATTGGCTCAGTTCTAGCTGCTGTGGCCACTTGGGGAGTAAACCAGTGGGTGGAAGATCTTTCTCTGTCTGTCTTCTCTGTAAACTCAACTTTCCAATAAAAGAAAAAAAATCTGAAAAAATGATCCATTGCAATAAGGTTGTTACTATTGTTGGAACATATTTTTTCCTATGTAAACAAAATTATGTCAAGGGTTATATTAATTTTAAGTATGAAACATATAATATTTATTTAGGGATCTTGAATGAGATTGTTAAAATGGAGCTAAAAAGTAAGCTTATTTTGGCACAAAAATTTTTGGACTTACATATTGTTTTCATAATTCTCACTTTCTATGAATATTCAGAAGATATCTTACATGGCAGAATGCCATGCTAAACATCACTGTTAGAAAAATATATTTATTTAGAGTCAGGGTAAATTATAAACTTGATAATATGTTTTTAGATAAAAGCATTTTTTATAATTTTATGATAAGGAGTTTGATGTTCTCCCAGACATGGTTGTCACAATAGCTTGTGATGTAACATATTCAATTGAAATTGCTTTCCCATCTAAAAATTCCCAACTAGATCACATGACTTATGAGAGAACTGAACAATTATGCCAGAAATGGTCTCTAGCTATGAGTCCTAAGGTGCGTCATTTAAGCTGTTTGAATTTTTACCTTTGCAATGGAGCCAATAACCCCTCTCCTTACTTTGCGATAATTAATGCGGCACCAAGTAGGCATGAATTTGAACTGTACTGGGGGGTGCAGCTAATGTCTTGATTAAAACTATGTCAAAGGCCAGATAATTTTTTGGTGTAAGTATAACATTGCATGGAAGAATGCATTTTTATTTTATATCTCACAATGAAATATTGAACATCATAGAAAATGCATATCTAATTTTAGACAATGTAGGAACACCAACATTTTCTTGCACTGAAAACTTAGGAAATAGCTGTTGTCTTTGAAAAGATGTTTTTGAACTGAACTCCAGAATGCGTTCTTTTCAAGTACCTACATGGTTTGCTTTAGAGTGTGTACCAGGAGTGGCGGTGAGGGGTGGGTGGGGAAGAGAAAAAGAACAGTGGACAGCTCCTCTACCTTTATTGGCTCGAAGACTCCTAATGGGGACTGAGATCCAACCACAACTAGAGATATCAAAATAGGTGTGTGCCACCTAGTGGAAGCTTAACAAGTGTAACCTCAAGAATGGGGATAAGGGAATGCTAGGAAAACGAAAAGCAGGATTTGAACTTCAAAGGCATCTGAGAGCAGAGGTCTGGTCTACTTTCCACTCCTCAAATCATATGTCTAGGTTTTAACATTTGTGATCACAATATATAGACATTTGTATACACAGACACAGAATTTAGGGGGTAGAGTGCTGCGAAATATAAGTGAATCTGATACAAATATTTTGTATTCACACTTGTTACATGGATGAAAACCATGAATTATAAAAATAGGAAGTTTTCATTCGTGGAGCTGCTGTTGGGGTTCCACAGGCTGATCCTCTGACCTGTGGTGCCAGCATTGCATACAGGCAATGGTTTGTATACCTGTTGCTCCACTTCTGATATAGTTTCCTGCTTATGACCTGGGAGAACAGCAGAGGATCATTCAAGTTCATGCGCCCCTGCACCCACATGGGAGACCTGGATGAGGCACCTGGCTCCTTGGCTTCAGATAGGCTTGGTTCTGGCATTTTGGCCACTTGGGGAAGTGAACCAGAGGATGGAAAATTTTCTCTCTCCTCTCTGTAAATCTATCTTTAAAATAAGAATAAATACATCTAACAAAGAGAGAGAGAGAGTTTTCATTTGTAAGTGGCAGGCAGAGGAGAGAGCTGAGCATGGCTTCTCTGTGTGTCTGCCGGGAACTGATTTGGCTCTCCGTTAGTACGGTTATTTTAAATATTGCTGCAGGGAGTCCATCAGACTGGGATCTCTGTGTGTTTGTATATTTTTCACTCTGGAGCAATAGCACAAAACAGCTAGGCTGAAGACTTTACAGTAGTACTTTCATTATGAGATAAGGACCGGATTAAATAAACCATAACCGCTTTTTTTTTTTTCAGATGGCACTTGCTTCTTAAAAAAAAAAAAAAACCTTGCCATTTGAATCCTATTTATGTAGCAAGTTCTAAATTTTCTGTAAATGTTTGTGGGAAGCTGTAGTGCATCACAGAATCTAGATCAAGTAGAAAACTCTGAAAGGGCTGGGTAGGAACATTTCCTTTTATGGATAAAGCTGAGGCCCCAAGCAATCAGGCATGCTGTTAGCTTGTGGATATGGTGGACCTTGATCTCCTGGGCAGTCAGGTCTCCCGAGCCTCAGTTGCTGTACTCCATTGGGCTGTCTCTTTATACCTTGTAGAGGAGGACAACGAGGATGAGATTCACGCCCCCTTGGTAGAAGTGATAATCTGAAAAGTGTCTGGAACCCAACAGCAAAGGCTGAGGGAATGGGGATCACCAATAAAACGTTTCCGTGAATGGAGTCTGCATGACTAACAGCAAGTCTGGCATTAGATGTGTGACATCAGCTTCTGAAAATATATTACAATTGCTTGTGACTCTCATGGGCCATTTTGAAATCTGAGCTCATAGAAACATATGTAAATGGGAATGCAACAGAACCCTCTGAAACGCAACATGCTTGTCTCATCTAGGAAGAGTCAGTGGAAATGTGGTTAGGTGAAGGCTCCCTTCATGGGCTTACACACAAGCCTACCTAACGGGTCAACACTTGTGTTTGTAAATGGTATTTGTGAACAGCTTACAGGATTTCACAAAGTGTGTTTGCAGAAAAGTCAAGCTGAACTGTACCTGGACATTTCATTCAGGTATCTCTCCCCAAGCCATTTTTCCATGAGCTTATAGATATCGATCACCTTTGTTATTAAATTTTCAAGGACAGACAATGCTTTGGCCTTTATCAATTCAAGTCGAAACTGGGTAGCTAGCTCTATTAAAAAAAAAAAAGAAAAAGAAAAACAAAGATTTTGAAGTGTGCTTCATGCATGTGGCCTTTATGATGAAACCAATGTTAAAGTAATCATGTTTCAGTTTGTGACAGCTTTCAGGGCACAGTGCACCTGCAATAAACCAAAGGAGATAATGCAGTAGTCATGCAGTAAGAAGGAAAATGTTATGTATTATAAAGTTATTTGAGAAATGATCTAAACTCAAAACAAGAAGCATTGCCGCAATTAATCTGTGTAGTAATCCTCTTTAATAAGTGGAATGTGAATAGATGATTTGATTTCAGAAAGTGGAGAAGGATGGGAGAAGTCTCTGGTTTAGTTCTCTGCTTTAGAACCTTGGGGTGGTAACGTCACTGTATTTCTTGGGTTTGCTAAAACTAGCGCAAAACCTTTTGACCCTTGAACTTACTGTTATTCCTGACCCATTATAATGTCTTTTATCTTTAAATACCAGTATTGTTCTAATCTCTCTTTGCTTTTTCTGTTCTCATGGGCCTGGCTTGGGCACTGACATCCCCATGAGCTATTACAATAGCTTTAACCCTATTTTCTTACCTCACTCCAAATCTACCCTGCTCTCCCCACCCAGAGCCCCACTTCAGATGTGATTATCATCTCTTCTCTGCTTACAGTTTCTCACTGGCTTCCAGTGAGACATGTGATGTCCTCAGTAGGGTCTCTAGGATTCTCCTTGGTTTGGCCTCTTTATCTCCCAATTCAATCTCCCCCTCCTCCAGAATATGCCTCAGGTTCCTGAGCAATTAACTGCAGGACCTCAAATGTGTCCTATGACCCTCTGGTCCTCATAGGGTCAAATGACAACAAATACTTGAATGCTGCACTTTCCAATCAGTTTATTTTGTGTTCTCAGAGACACAGTCATAGGCAATTGATGGATCAGTATGGACTATTCAACTCCTGGTCCACTTTCTACTGAAAAGCAACATGTGAGTTATTTCTATTTGCTACCTTCAAACTGGAGGGCTGCAAGATGCTCTTCCTTTATTTTGAGCCTCAGTTCACTTTTCCTTTCGATTTCAGCAATTTCCTCTGCTGTGAATACCACAGGGGCAGCTTCAGCCACAGGTGGTGATTTCCCTGAAAGGACAATGACAGGGACAGAGTACAACATCAACATAAATATAGCTTAGGATGGCATTCAGATAGAATGAGTACAAAGTGAAATTTGTGGAAGTATAACCCTCAAGTGCTTTAGAAATAATGACCCTTGCTATTTCCAGAGTGAATGATAAAGTACTGACAGCCTTTCCTTGACAAGTCTCCATGTAGTGCCTGGACCAGATTTAAGTGAAAATGTCCCCATTTGCATAGCCTTCTAGGTCAGGAGGGGCATAGAAGTGTGCAGACGGTTATAGACTTCAAAGACGGTGAGTATTCAGAGATGAAGAACAGAAAATAACAAACCCCCAACTTACCATGGATGCCCTCAGTCATCTGAAGCAGTAACCCTCTCCCCATTTTCTTAAGGGACCACATGTGATAGCAGACTGTATGCCAAGAATAGTTCAAGGATAAGCTCAAGAAGACATGGCTTAAATGTATGTGATGGTCAGGAATTACACCCTATCTGACTTTTAGTTCATACTTACCTGCAAGTGCCTCAGTGACTACTCAAGGGAATTACCAAACAAGAATTTGTCAGCATTTATCAGAGAAAATACCATTGGGAGATGGCAGAGTTTACAGTAATATATTCAATTCAACACATTTTTGTTTAGAGTTTGACATTAAGGGGGTTAAAATCTCGTAAAGAAG
This sequence comes from Ochotona curzoniae, assembly GCF_017591425.1. NCBI lineage: Eukaryota > Metazoa > Chordata > Mammalia > Lagomorpha > Ochotonidae > Ochotona > Ochotona curzoniae. The sequence continues at coordinate 15,995,287 of NW_024465582.1, read as the reverse complement.
ACATAAAATTAAATAAAGAAAATTAGATAAGAAACATTTACTGCAATGAAGGATGTGTGCATGACTGATAAAGAAGAGATTAACGTTTCTGGATTTCTGCTTTTCTGTAATTAATGGATTGGACTCAACCATTTAATCCATTCATGTATCTGGAAGCATTTCCTTTACCTTCCATGCATTTATTTTATTTTTACCATCTAGGATGGACTCAGGTTGTGTATTCTTTCTCCAGGTGGTACTCTTTACCTTGTTTCAGGTGCCACTAACCCACCCCATCTCCATCTCCAGTGCTAGTCATGGTTGCCTACAACATAATTCACCTGGAAGCTTTTCCCTGTCCCCTCAAAGGGAGTCACATGATTTTATTTTCAGGGTAGCTGTACTTCCTCTGGGAAAAAACAATCACTTCAGAAGCAGACATCCTGGTCCAAGCCCCTAATCCCAGCTTCCTGCGGATGCAGACCTCAAGGAGCAGCACTGATGATTCAAACAGTTGAGTTCCTGCCACCCATGGAAACTGGAATTGAATTTCTAACTTTGAGATTTGTCTAGGATCTGGACAGTATTGGCATTTGAGGATAGGGGATTTCTCTCACCCCCCTCCCCCGTCTCTCAAATTAAATAAACAAGCCAGTAAGCACAGTGATTGATCAACCTTGTGTCTCTGCCTTGAGACTACAGTTCCATCAAAGCAGGAGACAGGGATCTGATTTTGGTTTAGATTTCGGATCTGGTCTTGTGTCCTTGATGCCCGCTGTAAAAAGCTTCCCAGGGTAGGTGCCTATAAATACATCCTGGGCAGCTGATGAGTGGAGGGACTTTCCTCCCATGGGTCCCACTCTTTGTTGCCTCAAGTTACCTCAAAAAGTACAAGTGGAAACCTTCAGAGGGAAGGGCAATGCTTGTGTCAGAGCCATACCAAAGGTTAACTGGAGGCCTCCCAAGCTGAATTTTCCTTTATCTACCTTGCATTGTGCTTCTGAAACACATGTATACATGGGAAGCTTCAAGGAGAGGACTGATTAAACAAAGTGTTCCTGAAACACACATATTTGAAGGTATTTCAGAAAGTTCACGGTCGTAGAATTGAAAATGTGAGTTTATTTTGGTGCAGAAAAATACTTTTAGCTCTAATATTTTTTCGTAACATACGACTGACATATGACAAGACTAGGCAAGAATTTCAAAATAATTTTGTAATAAAATATGTGAATACTTCTATTTTCTACAAATATTTTGAAGTACTTTCACGACTTCCAAATTTCTCTCATTACAGCAGCAAATGTCAGCACAGACTTTTCAGAGCACACAGAGCCAGAATGGAAGTTCTTTTAATATGTTTAAAATTGTCTTTGTAGCTTATTTTACCCTAGCTGTTTCTGGCTGTTTGGAAAAGCCAAGTTAGGCAGGACCAGTATGCAATATTGTTCATTAATGCTTCATCTCATATTTAAGCTACCTTTGGTGGCCTAACGGCCACTGCACCTGGTGAAATGCTTGCCTTCCCCCAGGCAGAGGCTGAAGCAGGTGCCAAAACCATGAATACCTTTTCCGTGTTTGTCCTCCTTTTTATTCCTGTGTGTCTCATTTTCCTTTTTGATTTTTTTGTTCGTATTCATCTGGGGAGACTTCTCCTTGGATTCTGCTGATTGATTTTCTTTGTCTTCTTCTATGAGCCTCTGGTGAATTTCAGCAGCCACCTGGTTGTACAATAGCAAAGTTTCAGTGGATGCACCGTGTGTGAAAGGTGGTAGCAACTGGAGTCAAATGAGCACTAGATTGAAGCCCTATCCCATTGCAGACCTCCCCAGATGTACACTCGATTTATGAAACACACACACTGCAATGTTTTTTTTGGCCCTGTCCCAAAATGCAGCTCCCCTGCAGCCACCTGTATGTTGGCAGCCCAGGTTTGCAAAGCATTGGCAGCCTGCCTGCAGTGCTTTCTCAGTGCCAGCTCCAGACTTTGGCTCTGCCATGGTTGTGCCAGAATCCCTTTCTTTTTATTCTCAGATTCTATGGATATCTTCTGTGAGTGTGCCAAGTTCTTGCTATTGCTGGACCTCCAATCATGCTTTTTCACTATGTCACTGCCTTCTTTTTTCCATAATTATCCCTGCAATGAATTTTCTTTGGACATTTTCTTCCAGTCACATCCCTTGCCATGAAATTTCAGTACTGCAGAGGGATATTTACTTATGCACCATGCGAGTATCTGTGCTTTTAGATATTAAAACGAGAAAACATTTTCACTCTCTCCCAACAAACCCTTCTTGGGAATGTGTGGCCTATATTAATCGAGGGGCTGACACTTGAATTCTGGGCTTTGGTTCTGTTTTAGCACTAGACATCATCCTCTAACTTTTGTGTGCTTAGGATGATGACCCATCCCACAGGCTACCCTCCCAGCTCTGCTGCTTTTCTCAGCTCTTTTAGCTTCTCTCCACTCTGGCAGACCCCTTCCTCTCACTTTCCCTAGGTGTCTTACTTAAAGAGCCAGTTGCATTGTCATCCTAGGATCTATCTTCCATCTCTAGAGCAATAATCATGCCCTCAATGGTCTTTCCTTGTCTCCTGGGGCGAGAACGAGTGGGGCTGGCACTGTACTTCAGGAACAGAGAAATTCTGGCTTATGAAAATATGGATGACCAAAGTTATTATGCTAAGAAAAATAAGCCAGATGTAGAATATCAAATACTGCAGGATCTGCTTATATTCTTAAATGCATTAAAAAAAATACTGAGCTCACAGAAATGGTAAGAAGAAAGGTGGTTACTGGTGGCTGGTGTGAGTGAGTTGGCTGGGAAAAAGAGACGTTTATCCAAGGATAGACAACTGACAGGAGGAGTAAGTCGTGGCGATCAATTGCACAGCATGGCCACTGTAAGTTAATTGTAATGTATTGCTTATTTCTAAACTGCCAAAAGTGTGGATTTTAAATGTTTTCACTATAATAATAAGTATTTGAAGTGATGGCTGTGTTAATTAAATTAGTTTGATCACTGTAAAGTGGATGCATTATCGAAACATGTGATGTGCACATACAATTCCATTATTTATAAACCAAAACAAAATGCATGAAGAAACTCCAGTTTCAGGGGCTGTGCTGCTGGACTCCTGTCTGTAGTTACCATACTGGTCGCTCTGAAAGGAGGCCGCCAATTCTGGGCAGTCAAAGATCTCAGAGGTGACTGCTGAGAGCAGAGACCTTTGGAAGGAACCACATGTCCTTAGGAAGGACAAGCACATGGGTGGACATTTTAAACTCTCAATAAATCAGTGCCACAGAAATGGGACTCCATGGAGTTTATTCTTTGATCTCAGTAATTACTGGGTCCAAACAGGGTATTATTTCTGTGAAGCATGGAAAGTGAGGAGGGGTGAGGAGAAAGAGGAAGATTGATGGAGGTGAACATATATATATTTGTATATGCACAATCTCTACCACTGAACAACGTGTGTTCTTATAGGTAAGACATAGGGATCAGTTCCTGCTTGCTCCAAGTTCCTGACATACTTCCTACTCCTGGCCTAGCAGGCAACTGTTCCTGACCACTGCAAAAAGGTAAGTCTTGCCTCATCCTCTGATGGGCTTTTTTTTTTTTTTAAATAAATGATACTTGCATATTTGGAAGGCAGAGTTATAGATAAGGAGACAGACGACTAACACACACACACACACACACACACACACACACACACACACACGAGTGAGAGAGAGACATCTTCCCTTTGTTGGTTCACTCCCCAGATGACTGCAATGGCCAAGACGAGTCCAGATGGAAACCAGGACCTGGAAATGCTTGGAAACAGTGGGTCTCACATGGGATACTGTAATCGCATCACTGCATAAACTGCTACCTAGCAGTTTAACCTGCCACAACATTAGCGTCAACAGAGTTAAGCCAGGCATGTTTGTAAACTCTGTAGCCTTAATTATGTTTGCCTTGCTCATGGGGGATGAACCCTAAGTGCTTGTTAATGGATGGTCTTTTCTTTTAAAATGATCACATTCTACAGAAGCGGTTCACAGCTTCTTTAATACACGCTGTACCTTAGAAGGACATAGAGAAGCTCCAGAGAGTGGGCCAATGTTTTAAGTGCACCTCCCCCCCGTTTTTTTAATCAGATGCCCTTTTGATATAAATGGATTTCAAACTATATGCCATATTTTCAAGTTCTTGGTAAAGCAAGAGCAGACTTGTTAACATTCCCCCGAAATTGCAAGCAATTCATTTTTGAATCTGTTCTTGCTAAACACAGTAAATTAGCAATTTCCTTCAAAATTGGATTTTCCTCCTTAGTAAACAACCTTGTAATGATGATGGTGGTGATGATCATAATTTTTTGGTTTTTGGTCCTCTTCCCTCAAAGACCGCTGAGTCTCTTTAAAAATTAACATGATTTACAATGCATTTAACAATCTAATTTTTTAAGGTTGGGAAGATATTGTAGAGTTAAGAGTTAAGCACGGCTTCTGTGAAATCATTACATACCTGCTAATTAGAAGAAAGTTTGGCCAAAAATTAACATTGTGTACTAAATTGATAGTACATGGGATGCTGTAATTGCATCATTGCAGGTAACAGTTTAACCTGCCACAACATTAGCGTCAACAGAGTTAAGCCAGGCATGTTTGTAAACTCTGTAGCCTTAATTACGTTTGCCTTGCTCATGGGGGATGAACCCTAAGTGCTTGTTAATGGATGGTCTTTTCGTTTAAAACGATCACACTCTACAGAAGCGGTTCCCAGCTTCTTTAATACACGCTGTACCTTAGAAGGACATAGAGAAGCTCCAGAGAGTGGGCCAATGATGTTGCAAGGGGCATATTAAATTGATGTGGCATGACAATGGCCCTAGGAAGACATACTAACCGTACTTTAAATAACCTCATGCCAATATATTTACAAATTTCTAACAGAAATGAATTTACTAAAATGCGGTTTCTTCCAAGAAGAAATAGAAAATAGAAAGTATGGTATATATTTCCAAGAGTTATGTGTGCCTATGGGCATCATGTAAACACACTGCAAGGTTCACACAATAATGTTTATGAAGGCATCAAATTAGAAACTAGAATGTTTATGAATAATGAATGGGTTAGATAAACTCTGATGGGAGTGGGAATTTGGCAGAGTGGTGAAATTACTACTTGGGGGAAACCATTATCCCATACCAGATTCCTTGGTCTCAAATATCAAGCATGCTTCCTCTTGAGCATGTGCTGGCTCAATACGTGGACATCTGCCATCTATATGGGAGACATGGATTTGCTTTTGCCTGACCTTGTCCTAGCTGTTGTATTTGAGGTATTAACTATAGGTTGGGAAATTTCTCTCTCTCTCTCTCTCTCTCTTGCTTGCTCTCTCTCGCTCACTCTCACTCTCTTGCTCACTCTCTCTCGCTCTCTCGTGCTCTCTATATTGTGTGCATATATGTGTGTGTGTTTGCTTTTCAAGTAAAACAAATTAAAAAACTTGTGATGTGTACAGCAGAATATAGTATAGCAACAAGAATGAACTATAGCTACAACAACATGGGAAGAATTTCACAAACAATTTTGAGGGAAAGAAGACACAGAAAAGTAAAACGCATCTGTCTATTTAAAACGCAAAACCATGTGAGGATGCACATAGTGTTTAGAGATGTGGACTTGGGTAAGAAAATTATTTAATTTTAAAAAATCAAAGAAATGATTCCTCAAGAGGCAAGTGGGCAGGCCCAATTAGTGGGCAGCAGGTGGGTGAGGAAGGGCAAAGGGCGCGAGGAAGACTTGCAGGTGAGAAGCTCGTTTCCCACACTGTGCAGTGGTGCCCTGGGCAGTCCATGAATCCATGCTGTGCTTCATAAATTTTCCTTATGTGTGTCAACATCCACGCTAAAATGCTTTTCAAAAGAAGCAAAATAGGAGAGGCTTTACAGCTGTTTCTAAGAGAGCCAGAAGAAAGGACAACAACAGCAACAACAACAACAACAACAAAAAGGAGGCAGAGGAATGAAGGGAGATCCTGGGGCTTCCTCACCACAAGTTCAGAAACAAAGCCGGGAGGCACGGGGGCCGAGAGGGGCTCTGGAAAATGCCCCATCCGAAATTTCCACTGTTTGTTGTGGGAGTTTCCTCTTCCATCTCTTTCACTAAACGTTTTGGAAAGTTGGCACAGTCTTCTGTGAGAATGGGATGTTTTCTGGGAAATTCAAAGAAAGCTTGGCACGGTTGAAAACAGAAACCTAACCGGTGGACCCAGCACCTGGTGGATAAGGCACAAGCGGCCTCCGAGTTCAAAATCCCTGTATGCTTCCTGTATGATGGGCAGGCTCGGCTTACATGAAAATGATCTATATCTTTTTTCATTTCCTTTTGAATTTGAAAGGATAGGAACTTTAAAGTCATATAGGCCTAGGTTCAGGTTTCATTTTGATATCTCTCTGCTGGGGGAACTTCAATAAATTTCCTAACCTTTGTGAACTTTACTTTTATATTGCAAAGAAGATAATAACCCTGGATGCCATGTGTGACTTAGGCAACGTGTCTGGCACAAAGGTTGCAGATCAGAGACCTACAGACAAGCTATGTTTTTTTTTTTTTTTTTGGCTGTGTAGAATATTTTATTTTTATTTTTTTGTTGGAATGGCAGATATACAGAGAGAAGAAAATACAGAGAAAGACGTTCTGTCCGCTGGTTTACTCCCTAAATGGCTGAAATAACCAGAGCTGAGTCAATCTGAAGCCAGGAGCCAGGAGTTTCTTCCACGTCTCCCATGTGGGTGCAGAGCCCCGAGGCTTTGGACTATCCTCTATTGCTTTCCCAGGTTACAAACAGGGAGCTGGATGAGGAGTGGAGCAGCTGGGACGTGAACCATTGTCCATATGGGATCCTAGCACATGCAAGATGAGGATTTAGCCACTAGGCTATTGCCCTAGGTGTGGCTCTGTAGAATATTTTTACGAATTTTATTTTACTTTGTGCATGTTAAAATCAGTAGTTTTGCATTAAATTGAAATCCCTGTGTTTCCCCCTAAGAGCACTGGAAAAATATGACCATTTCAGGCTTCATACATACATGACAAAGTTGGCAAACATGGGGCAACGCCCTGTTGACAAGAATGTGACTTACATCTGGCTGCAGTCCCACTCCTCCTCATTGCCGGATACCTCACCTGCCTTTCCCTGAGTGGCCCTTGTATGAGGAACCCTTACTCAGTTGAGGAAATACTAATCCAGATGTTGGTTCCCTCTTTCTTGATCTCAAATACTTTTTGCATGCATCATTTTACCACTATTTCTTGCAGAAAAAAGAACTGTCTTTCTGAAGGCATGAATTTTTACATTGCTTGGAAACACTGCATACAATTTCCACAAACCATATATTATCAATATTGCCATTCAACTAATGGGTACCAACAAAATCAACGTAGTGACAACACTACTTACCATGTTAGATATCGCCAAAGAAGCCTGCTGCCAGGTGTCCAGTACCAGCTTCTCATCTGCCTCAAAGTTGGTCTGCACGTTTTCAAGTGAATAATCAATCTTGCCCTTCAATATTGCTTTTAATTTTGGCCTGGACACGGCTGATTCCGGAGAAATGGATATTCGGGGAACTAGAGGAATTCTTTGGAAAACAAACAAAACAAACATAAAGACGGTATTCAGTAGAATTCTATTTTTATATGCATGTTCCTTTTTGTCTTTCAATACTCAAAGTTTTCCTGGAAGAATTCCTTTAGTGGGGGAGAAGCTTATAAAAGACTATACACAAATTTTTGTAGTCCAAGAAGTTTTGTTAAAACTCCCCCCAAAAACTTACAGAACTTAGAACTTCCTTTCTGAGTTTACTTCTCAGGAATTATAAAGAGAAGGATTTAACAATGTTGATTATCAGTAAATGTACTTTTGAAATTTGTACAGAACATACACTTTCAGTGAGGGATAAACCAGTCAAGACAAACCCTGGCGTCTTGAAGTGGGCAGTTAAAAAGTGGGAGACAACTAAGTAATGTCATCTCCTCTCTTGGGGGTCATATCATTTAGATACCATAAAGTTTTGCTGGGGGGTTGGTCTACCTCTAGGAGTCCTCCCCTTTCCTGAATAAGGATAATGATTTTGTTATTGTTAAGTGCTATGAGAATACAGAATTAAGCTTCACTTTTCTAAACCATGTTGCTGTCCCTACAGAGACATTTTTAGATTTGTTCCTAGGTATATTCTGACTCTGAAGGATCCCAAAGGCTAACTGAAATGGAGAAATTCGCCTATTTCACTGTGCATGGCATCTTCCACAGTGATGATTGCAAAGGTTCTGAGCTTAGGGAGAGGAGTGAGTAACTCCGAGGATGTTTTTGGTGAAGTGCAAGAAGTGGGATCTGCAACAGCAGCAGGCACTTGGTTTATGGATTGAAGCTGATGATGATCCAGAGATCACAACTGAGAACCGCGCCTGACAGTCAGGGCCTGTTGTGAAATATCTGACACGTCCTAATTTGAAACACATTCTAACAGTGCTGGCAATTTTACAGTGCATTCAGAATCCACTACTTGTCTATGTATAAATTACATTTTTGTACTCGATTGATGCTAACTCACAGTCAGTTCAGCTCAGCTGTGATTTGTATATTCAGTAAGTTGAAATAAGGCATGCCTGGTCATTCCAGGAGATTTAATACTGTATAACATGAATTTCTGAACACCTTGCTATGCATGATGCCAATGAAGGTATATAATTTAGAAAAAGAAAATGGGCTTAGAGCTCATTCACTGGAGAAAAATTTCTCAGTCTAAGTAAACTTGTTATTATGGATGAATTTGAGCTTGGCAAAGTACCTGACTTTCTGAAGTTTTATTTCTCCTAGAATAACATAATAACATTCAGTATCAATTATTCAGTATTCAGTATCAATTGACTAATACTATTGTTATGAACACTATGCCAGTGAATAACATCATTTTTGTTACAAGTTGTTGGAAAGAGTAAAATAGATAAGCTATGTGAAGACGTTTAATTTGGGGTTTGTCCTTACACCTGCTACAGACAGGGGGCAAGCTGGTTGGTTGATCACTGATTGATAGTTCCAGTAGATAGCCACAAAAGTGATCTGAGCTTGAGATGGGTGCATACATGTTTTGCAGAAAATAATCTGTTCTTCTTGGCCAGCTTCACTCTCCTAAGTCATGTGAACAGCATTTCTATTACATCTGACTTGCTTTTTTGTGCTAAAGACAGAATGCGCTGCCACTCTAGGCATTGAAACGTGGATGCTCTGGTTGACTGAGACGGTTCACGTTGCCTTTGGAAATTTGTATTATCTTTAATTTTATAGTTCTGTTTCAGTAGCTGGCTGTACATTTCTCCTTTGTTGGTATTCAAAACAGGGTATTCACTTTTCCTTTTGTGTAAGTATCCTGGACCTCTGACAGGGATATGATGAGACTAAGTAAAAGAAGACAATGGAAGCAGTGGGTAGCAGATCATGGCATAACCCTACTGCATCAAGGCCTCCTCAAACAACCAAGCAACAATACGGAAGACTCACAGATTCTTCATCTGAGTAATAATACTCTACATTTGCTGAGGGCTGCGTAATCTAGCTTGAAAGTCTACTGATGGCCAGACATGGTTGATTTTCTGTAACCCTCATGGAACAACCCTACCTCATACATAAGGAACTGAGGCTTTGAAGACCTGGATGGATTTGACTAGAAAAAAGTATTTTAATTTGCTTACATATAGTAATTATACGTGACAGACTCACAATTAAAACCAGCTCTTTCTGACTTCAAAGCAGGTTCACTATCCTATACTTAGTTTGTACATTGCTGTCACCTGTATTGAATGAACAGGCTTGTAAAACAAAACTAGTACACTATTTTCAATATAAAATATGCAGCTCATCTTAGGAATTTAAATCTAACATTCATGCCCTTATATTATTTTTTAAATATAGCTTTTTTCCTTTGACCCCCTCTTAATAGCTTTAGTCTATTTTTTAATGATCTCTTAATGGCATTGAAAAAAAACCAGTATTTTAAATACTCAGTTTAGTTTCTTAACTTATTTTTAATCAACTCATTTAGTTTTTAAGAATTCTAATTCTATTTTCAATTGTTTTGATTAATTTTCTTAGTTTTAATTCTTTAATCTTTGATATTTAGAATCCACATCATAGGAATTACTACCAATCCCAAACCCATTCATTGAAGAGATTTTCCTTTTTTCTCATCAAATTTCTTTAAAAAAATGTTTATTTTTATTGGAAAGGCAGATTTACAGAGAGGAGAGGCAGAGAGAAAGATCTTCCACCCGCTGGTTCACTCCCCAAGTGTCTGCAATGGCCTGTGCTGAGCTGATCCGAAGCCAGGGGACAGGAGCTTCCTCTGGGTCTGCCATGCAGGTGCAGGGTCCCAAGGCTTTGGGCTGTCCTTTACTGCCTTCCCAGGCCACAAGCAGTGATCTGGAAGGGAACTGGGGCAGCTGGGACATGTCCATATAGGATCCTGAAACATGCAGGTGAGGACTTTAGTGACTAGGTTACCTCGCTGGCCCCACTCTCTTTAATTTTTATTTATTAAGTTGAAGGGCCAGAGATACATACACAGGGAGATATATATACACAGGGAGAGATATACATAGAGAGGAAGATCTTACATCTGCTGGTTCATTCTCCAAGTGGCTGCAACAGCCAATGCTGAGCAAAGCTGAAGCCAGGGGCCAGCAGCCACCAGGCTACTGTGCTGGAACCACTCTCTTTAAATTTTATTTATCAATGTTAAGGACAGATACACACACGCAGGGATATATATACACAGAGAGGGATATCTTCCATCTGCTGGTTCACTCACCAAATGTGCACAATAACTGGGTGGGACAGTCTAAACCTAGAGCTTCATTTGGGGCTTCCACCACGGTGACAGGGACCAAGCACTTAGATCATCTTCCACTGATTTCCTGGGCATTCTAGCAGGAAGCTGGATTGGAAGTGAAGCTACTGAGACTTGAAGTGGAGACCATATGGGAGACCTGTCTTGTGAGCGGGAACTTAACCTACTACATCACAACACTGGCTTGATGTCATTCTCCTATGTGTTCATAGTTCGCAGAGTTTGGCATCTTGCCCTTATTCTGCCAGCCCTTTATACTAATAGAAATATTTATTTAGAAAATGTTATGTTATATACTATTTATTAAGTTGAAAATACAAGCTTTCAATTTGTATGGAAGTCTTCAACTTGTTTTGAAGAAAATCCCAGAAAACCTGCAACGACCAAGTTCATTTTCTTGCTAGCAGAAATCTGTTAGACAAGTTTTTCAGTCTAATGAATTCATATGACTGAGACTTCGTTGTTTCTCAATTTTTTCACTCATGAAAGCAGTTCATAGTCCCTTTTATTTTCATTTATATATTGGCTTGCTCTTTCTCTCTCTTTCTCAAACACACACGCACGCAAACACACACACACCCATGCTTGCGTCTTTTCATTAAAGCCAAAGAGTTTCACAATCCCTGTGTGGACATTTTAGGAGTCAAAATCATGTCGGAGTTTATATTTTCCACACATCCATTGAGATCCCAGCAGTGTCTGTGTAAGCACTCTGCAAGAAAACTATAAAACATTTCTACAGCAAATTGAGTAAATATTCGCTATGAATGCAACATGTGATGTATACTAGTGGTCTTGAAGTAATGACATACAAGAGTTAGAGAAAATGCTCAGTGCCTACAGATTTTATGGAGTTTTAGATTTGCACATAAAGGAGTATTATTTTTGACTGGTGGTGACCAACTTCAAATCACGAGGCTTTATGTTTACAACAAGTAGAGCCCACCATGACAGCCAGGCCTTCCTTACCGAAGCTGGTTTTCTGAAGCATCTTTACTATCCAGTCGGATCAAAGGGATCCGTGTGAACCTCTTGTTGTCATCTATTGGGATTTTGTGTTCCATTGCCCTGTAATAATCTTGAAGGAGTCTCTTTGTGTCTTGGAAGCGGTTCAGTTCTGCCTTTAACAGCAAATGAGAATGTTAATATCCCAGAAAGAACAAGATGCTGTGTACATAATTCCCAGAGAAGAACCTGTGAGCAGTAAATAGTTTTAGAACATTTAGTGTAGAAAGCACTGGGTGGATATGGCAAATTTCTACCTATGGAGTACATTTCACTAAACAATATATTCCTTGGATATCCCTATGCCTCTTCTTTCTGTAACAAGAGATTGCAATAGATGCCACGTCTCAGCTTGTGCGTGTTAGCCATTACTTCAACTTTCGGAATTCTTCCCACCCAGTTCTCCAAAACTTTTTAGCCTTTTGACACAGCTAGGATCTGAATGTTCCCTAGACACAAGACCTGGACTATGTACTCTTCCCTGTACTACTATAGAATAGACACCTGTCTTCTTAACTAGTCCTATGTGAATTTCTTAGGTAGTAGACTTTCTACGTAAATTTATCAGGTTGTCCTGTCAATAGTGTGTTTTTCCAGTCATGTACCATAAAATGTCTTATATTCAGGAGTCAAACACCTGCCAGGTGTGACCTCACCCAAACTTCGTAGTCCGGCTGTTTTTCTGGTCTTCTGTTGGGAAAGACTGAACAGACAGATAACACCATTGCACAAACCGTCTCTGTATCTATCTCTACACAGCTAGGCCACCTGGAAACAGAGCTTGTTAATAGCTCCTTGGGATGCTCCCAAGTGTGGGAGACTGGCCTGGACCAGACTAAGTTATTTTAAGCAACTTTTCTTGGCTAACTAGAGCATGCATACCAGGCAGAGTTATAAGCAAATGCAGACCCTTGATGTTCCCAGGATATGTTACACCAACCACGACTGCTCCATCTCCTGGCTGACTGCTCTCACCTGCATCAGTGAAAAGAAGTGGTTCATCGTTATTCCCAACGAGTCCTGCAGCCAGTTCTGGTTGATGATATCCAGCCGCTCGAGCTCAGCCTCTTCCTTCCTGGCGTCACAGATGTCCCATAGGCGGTCTCGTAAATCCTGAATAGAAATGGAAGCCACACAGCTGTGCTTTAGAATCAAGGCTGGAATTACTTGCATGCAATGAAACTAAAACCTGTTACTACTCGAAAACAAACAAGCAAGCAAGCAAGCAAGCAACAACAACAACAACAAAATACCTCTAAAGGAAACTTAAACCCAATGCATTCATAGATTTGTTCATTTGGTCAGTATTTATTTTGCTTGCCATCTATCAGGCCATTGCCTATCTAAAGACTCATGCACCAGGTCAAATGACCTTGTCTGCCTCAAATCCCCTCCAGTTGCTTGGTAAAAAAAAAAGTTCTTTCAGTAAATTTTTTGGGAAATGGTTATTTTTGGTAGAAAAAAAAATACACAAGGGCATAGCCAAGGGTGTAGCCTTGCTACAAATTATGCTGCTGGAACATATCTCTACAGAAAAAAGTCTGAGTTTAACAGAATGGCCCCAAAATGATGTTTTGTTTTATTGTACTAACAGAAAAGAAGTCTTTTCTATCACTGTTTAATATCATTTTCTCAGTAGAAGTTTCCACAAACACCACGTTTAAAAAATGGCACATTCAATGTCCTTTTTCTCCTTTCATTGCTTTCTTGTTCATCACCTAACTCTTCCTGAAAAATGACAAGTTGATTACATTTTTTTTCTCTTGGTCACTGCTTACTCCATCTTTTGGCCACCAGAATGTGGGCATTATGCAGTCACAGATGTTTTTTGCTCATGGCTGGATACCCAGCCCTTTAAACAGTGGCAGAACCTCAAAAGGTACTCAATCAACAATTACTGGATATATTAATGCATTATTGGGCAGAATTTGACAACGTTTTTATTGCACGAACATATATTAGGATAAAATCAGATTTAATTGTAGCCTATACTTGAAGTAATGGCAGGACATGCCTCTGATGGCATAAGAGAGTGGGTCAGTTAATTACACAGAAAATGCAAAAAGTAAGAGATTTCTTGTACAGCCTTGACCAGTACAGCCCTTTTCTAAAGCACCAAGATGATATCCACTCATGGATGTGTGAAAATATTTTGTCTTTACTGGAGATTTACAGAGAGCATGTAGTATTTGTTTTTCTACTACTGGGTATATATCTGTAAAAGACATAAACTCATTGCATTGAGATGCCTGCTTCACCAATACAGCAGCACTGCTCACATAGCCAAAGAATGAAAAAACATGAAATCAACCAAGATGTCCACCATCAGATGGATGGATGAAGTGGGGTACACACACACTCACACATACACACATGAACACAATTCAGCTGTAAAAAAGGAAGAAGTCATATCATCTGCAATACGTATCATGAAACTAGAGTTTCACAACTCTTCAAAGTTAGCTGATTAAAAGTTAAAGCCATTTCCGTCCTCATCCACAAATCTCCTGAAGGTATGAGGAGGAATGAACTGGAGTTCTGTAGGACCAGATACCAAAGTGTGGCGAGAGCAGCTCACAGATTGTCTTACATTCACTCTTTGGTGGAGTTCAGCCTTTGTTTCCTCATCTTCCCACAGGTCGTCAGGAAAGGAGTTGAAATCGGCCTGCCACTGAGCCACAAAGTCTTGCTTGTGATCTGGACGCCTTAGAAACTCCTGGAAACTTGTTCTGTAAGGCATCAAGAAAATGAGATGGATCTAACGTGTTATTCTCTCAAACTCTAAAATTAAGATCTTGGAAATGTTACTTACGTGATTTCATATAAGTATGTAAGTACATCATGCTGGTCTTCTCTCAGATGCCTAAGAATGGTTTTGATGGTGTTTATGTAAGAATTTTCTATTAGTTCCCAGTAAGGTACCAAAAATGAAGGTATTTCCTGTTAAATGGTAATGCACAGTAGTCATTATTTTAAAATGAAAATTCTTTTGAACAACTGAAATGCAAGAGCACTACAAAGGGAGAAGCTCAGACTGAAACTACAACAACTTTAGGAATTTTCGGTGATATTTCCCCTTCTCCAGCGAATCCCAGCTAATTCTGTTCCAATAATTCTTCATGTGTCAGCCAGATATCATTTCTTCCAGAAATCCTACCTCTACCCAGAAAGTCGGCAAGCTCACCTCTGCTGGCTGTGAGGCTCTTAGTGCTCTGTACCTCTCCCAGCATAACACTGCTGTCAGTAGTTGTGACCACTTACTTGTCTGTATTGCCCTCTAGAATAGAAATCCCATGAAGTAAGGAATTAGGTTGTCTTGCTCATTGATAATTCGGTTTCTCAGTAATTAAGATAGTTTCTAAGACATAATAGGCTTGAAAGACATATTTACTGAGTTAAGAAATGAGCCATCACAACTGTCACATTTTGCCTTGGCAGCAATGTGTGCTGAGATGGAGGACACCCAGGGTGTTCATGCCATACTGGTTTCCATGTGGTGACAGGCTATTTCTCCCATCTGACCCTGCTGTATGCACCACGAGCACCTGAAGGAGTCCAGGTTATGGTCTGACTATACTTCTGAAAACTGCTTTTCTGATTTCCAAGGTAAATATTTGTTGATGTTCTGCAAAATTCTTCTTTGACTATTAAAGCTACTTTATTACTACTAATTGCTAAGTTACCGATCATTTCCATTCAGCCAACTGCTCAGTTTTACTGGTGAGTACTCAACTCAGATGGTCCTTATAGCTTTCTGTGTATAGCAACCATCCCCTTATTGCGGAGTAGACATTCCAAGGCCCTGAGTGGATGCCTGAAACCACAGATAGTATTGAACTCTGTATATACAGTTTTTTTTCTGCTTCATATACAGAGCTATAATAATGTTTAATTTACAGTTAGGCACGGGAAGAGGTTGATAATAATTGCTAACAGAACAGAACAATTCCAATAATCTGTCATAATAAAAGTGATGTCAGTGTGGTCTCTGTTGAAAGAGTTAAGAGAAATGGCACTTTCAGATCATACTTAATCTCAGGTAACTGAAACCACAGAAAGCGAAAGTACTGTTTCCCACAGAAAGGGGAAACTACTGTATTCGAACTATTGAAACCATCAGTAAGGCCACTAGAGGATAGATCGGAATTTGCTTTAAACCAAGTTGTACTTTCGGCAGAAGAGTCTTGTGTCTGTCAACCTCCTAAGGAAAGATTCTTTACAAATTCAGTTCCTGGGCTCCCATGACTCCTGCGGCTCCAGTTTCAGCACCCAGAAGAGGATAAGACTCCCTTGAGTGTGGGCGGTGTATTTCCCTGCTCCTCCCTGCGGCATCCCACTGGGGGCTGCAGGTCTCTATGAAGGCCAGAGCTGAGTGTGCTGGCTGGCTGCGTTAGAGCAGCAGGTCCGAGCGGCTGCCCTCCCTCCTCTCCTGCGCCCTCAGGGCCAGCATGACTCAGCTTTTCCAAGGTGTCAATCGAATCCCTCTCCTCAAATGGTCATGTTTCCTCTCAGAACCCTGAGTGTCAGAGCAATATGGCAACTGGAACCATATCTCAGGCAAATGTCTATTGTTTCAATTCCTATAATCAGTTCCTTCTTGTTTTCTAGGGTCCCCATTCTTTGAAGGGATTTAAGCTTTAGAGCCAGAGGCTGGCTTTCAATATTTTTACTTCTTCCCTACCACTCCTCACCTAATAATATTGTAATATTATTTCATTCTCCAAAATCCCTTCTATATTCTTCTAAGATAGGTACATATGGCTTCTGTTTGGCTGAGTGATGCCAATTATAGGCACCATAAATTATTCTATTTCTGTTTGTTTGTTTGTTTTAAGATTAATTACTTCCACTGCAAAGTCAGATTTTTTTTTTTTTACAGAGAGGAGGAGAGACAAAGAGGAAGATCTTCCATCCAATGACTCAATGCTCATGGGATACTGGCATGTTCAAGATGAGGACGTTAGCCGCTAGGCCACTGCACTGGGCCCAAATTATTCTATTTAATGTTCTCACCTTGAAATATTTCACTCTCAATAAGAACGGGTTAATTCATCAGGAACCTACCAAAAACCTGTTACAAATTCTGCAATGTGCTTGAATCTGTGTTAAATGAAGATAATTGCTTCATGTGCCCTTACCGTCCCAAAGGAAGTTATGCCCTCACCAGGGAGATGGCAGACATCCCAAGGAAATTTCACAAAGAGCAGCACAGCACACAATTCGTGCAGTTCAAGACTGAGCTCAACATGATTGATACAGAGAGGCCTTGCTGAGACGAGCAGATTCAGACTACCAGGCGAAGGAAGATCGACTCACCTGGACCTAGTCCTTTCTAAAGCTCTTTACATTTTGAAAGATTTAAAGGAAAAACAACAATTCTGTGTAATTTTTCTTAAGATGTTTTGTCTGTTAATGTAACTACAAGTACCTATGTGGAAGCTGGGCTTTATAGTTGTCAAGGGCAACAGACAGGCTGCAGCTTTCAGGGCTCCACTGGGCTCCTTCCTTGCCTTACATTATTGTCACTATTAGAGACTGCCAGGGAATATGTAGCGATCTGCTCTTTTGTAGGTTGAGTTAGCCTCAGCAATGCTCTCCTATTTCTTAAAAAGCCATGGGTTAAGCTTCATTTATAAGCATCATGACATGGGCATTGGGTCATGGATGAAAGGCTATGAATTTGCTAGATATGTGTTCTACGCAAGTTATTCTTCCAGGAAACTGTCTCTACTTGTCCTCAGAGAGAAAATTGGTCCTCCCAGAACCCATTTGTTCCTCCAATTTCAGCACTCAATAGTAATTCCAAGCATGACTCAGAAGCTCAAGCAAGGAGGAGAAAATTTGAGATGTCATTCAGTGTAAGTACTCTCTAAAAAAAAAAATCATCTCAGCTTTTGGGAGAGTACATATGTATATTTCAGCAGTTATGAAAGGCCAAATGATGTTCCAGATGATAGCATGAACCTTAAAATAAACAGGAGAAAGAACAGTTTCTAACAGCTTGAGTTGAAAGCACCATACCTCAGGAATTGGTTCATTCACGTAGACCCATTCTTCCGATCCCGGCTTGGCTGATGGGGGTGCTACTGGAGTAGGTGATATATCTGTAGATCCAACGGGTGATTTCTTTACTGGCACTTTTCCTCCTGGGGGTTTTCCTTTAGGAGAACCTTAAACATGCAGATGACATCATTCTAATACAAGTAAAATAACAGGATAGCATTTGTGGAAGAAAAAATCTGATTGCTGTGGATTCTGAGTAATTTATTAACTACATTATTATCTGCTTTGGGCAGTCTTATCCAAACAAAAAATATATTTTAAAGATTTTCATTCCCCACAACCCATAAGTTACACCAGCAAATGTTCAGAAGCAAGCGATCCAATTTCTCACACTCAACCAGCTATCAAATACAACCTGATATTTTATTTTCATCTCTGAACTTACTTCCATGATAAACTCACAGCTCTTAAAAAGATTTGAATCTAGTGTGAAGTATATTCTATTTCCTGTTGCAAAGATTAAAAAGTTAAGTCTCCCAACGAATGAGAGTGCAAGCAGCTGGAACAAGGGGTGTCCTCAATGACCCTTAGAGTTTGGAGAGGGGAGAGCAAAGATGAAAGAGGGCATTATAGGAGTCAGAAAGAGTAGGCAAGGGATGAAGCGGAGAGGAAATGAGGCACTGTCAAAGTACATGGCACTACTGTCAGGTACTAAGTCTGGCTTAACCAAGGCTTTGCAGGGAGTGGGAGGGGAAAGACTCGAAGGGAGGGAATAGGAGTCAGAAAATGCAGAGGGAAAGCAGATAGAGGTGAAGTAGGAGGAGGAGGAAGGAAAAGTAGAGGAAGAAGAGGAGGGAGAGGACAGAGGTCTACTTTTCTGTTTTAGAATTTAAAAAGGATATTCACTTCATCTCCCCTAACAGCATTACAAGGGATGTATTAAAGTGATACTCTCTGGTTCAAATGACCTTGTTCTTCAACCAAGAGAACTTGATTTTCCCTGAAAGGTTCAAGGTTATCATAGTTTAGAAGTTTACGCTGTGTAAGCTGCACTTACCTTCAGATTAATTATGAGATTTTTAGATACAATTTATACATGCCTGTGGACATAGGAGTATGTTCTTTCCCCACAATATGTTTTTTTAATGAGAATATTTTGATGCTAATGCTGCTTAACCTAAATACAACCATTTCATGTTAGCTAAAAATACATGGACTTTAAGTAAAGGAGAAATCTTCAGGTATGTTTCAACACATGTGATTTTTATTTTCATGTTTAGAAAAGATCTGAAATTATAATTAATTTTTTGGAAAATTTAGAAAAACTAAAACAAAATATTTAGACAGTAATCAAAAGTCTTCATAATTGAATGTACTTTTTTTCTATATGATGGCTCTTTATTCTTTGACCTAAATATCCCATGAAAGAAAAGTAATAAATCTCTGATCACTTTTAGATGAAATTCTGTAAGCAGAATTCTTAAGATGGGTTTTGCAATTGGTGATCAGGGACTGAGGCAAGTTTCTTTTTCCTTTTTTCTTCAGTTTCAAAGGTACTGAATACAAACTATAGCAGATGGAGGCTATTTTCGAGCCACTCTGATGTGGATGCCTGGCAGACGTTCCAAGCGAGGACCTCCTGTGTACATGCTAGAGCTGTGCACAGTCCTAGAGCCATGGCAGATCTGACCCCAGTGTCTGATGTTTGGGTGCGCCTTGGAATGTTGCCTGATCATTTTCTTCTCACAGTAGAACTATTTATTTTCCCTATGCTTAGAGTTGTTATGGGCTGTTTTGGAAACTTAGCGAATCTGTACTCCGCACACCTGCTTTCACACCACTTGCACTATGCTTTTGCAAAAGTAAAACCCTCGTTTGTTTTTGTTTTTTATTCTTCTCAGTTGTCATGCTGCAAGATGATGGCCGCCCTGCTACAACAACAAAAATTCAGTTCCGCACGACCTCGTGTTCTCCATTTATTCACATCTAACACACTTCGTTTTTTAATTCAACATAATTTTTATTTCATTTTTAGAAAATTCTCTTTGAGAGTAACAGAGAGAGGGAAAGACAAAGGAGGGGATTTTCCATTTGCTGTTTCTTTTCCCAAATGCAGCAATGGCTGGGGGCTGGGCCACAATGAAGCCAGTAGCCTGGAACTCCCTGGGGGTCTTCCAGGTAAGCCATCATTGGCTTCTTTCCCAGACCCTTTAGCAGGAACTGGATCAGAAACAGAGCAGCTGAGACTAGAATTGCTGCTCTGAGACGCGATGCCAGCATCATATGCAGTGACCTAAACTATTATTCTACAATGCTGGCCAGCCTCAAGAGTTGAGAGGAATGAGAAAGAAATGAGAACTGTAGGAAGGATTAAACAGATACAGAAAGTCTGATTTATGTTTTAAAGAAGGTATTATTATTATTACCCTTCAGTCCTAAAATATTTCCTGTAGACCCCTATTTTAATTTACAGCTTCATTATGTAGAGGCCAGAAGACTGGTTAACACTGACAACTTTCTTACTGCGTTGGGGCCAGCCAAGCTTAGCCAAAATCAACACTGGCAACCAATCTTGATATTCAGGATGTCGTGGATGAGATGAAAATTTTGAAGTTTAGAAACAGGACAGATGGAAGCTACACAACCAGAAATAGGAAGCAGCTTTTGTTCTAATTCTCATAGAGAAGCTGTTTTGGGAGAGTTTAATGGAGGGAAGGTATTCTCTGCTCAGTGCCCTAAAACCCATGTTGTTTTTCTGTGGAATGGGAGAGATGCAATGTGAACAACTACAAAAATAATGAGACTGGCTCTCTGGGCTCATTGATCAAGCTCTTGTTTTAGAGGGGAGATTCAACAAGTCAGCTTTATAGAAGATTCCCCTTTTTGCCTGCTGTCTTCAGTAACTTGGAGTGGAGTCTTATTCAGACTGCGCTGAGCCAGGTCTGGGTTATTTTACTCTTTCCAATCGGCGCATGGATAGATACTCTTAGTATCGTGTTTAACAGAGAGCAAACAGACGCCTAGCAACTGAAGTCTCCCATTTGCTAAAAGCTAGAATTCCAGCTGATAACAGCCTGGCTCCAGACTTGCGCTTTTGATTATTACACTCTATTGCCTTTTCGGGACTATTGACGTAGTTCATGTTCATAACTGCTCATTAGATTGATATTAAGCAATTTACAAACGTTAGTATGTTTCTTATAATATGATTTATTTGGAATACAAATTGATTTTAAGACTGTTTTATGGTGCATGCCAATTTTCCTTTGCATAATATTCTGAGAAAATTAAAAAATACAGGCTGAGAAAATAGATTCATTAGATGACTCACATTAGAAGCAACAGTATTATTTAATTTACCTAAATCATGGTGATGGTATTCAGGTAAAATCCAGAGAAACTATGGGCAATTTAGCACTGCAAATTAATTTGGGCGTATGTGTTGCATTTGAGAGTGAAGAGCTATAAGATTTCTTTTTTCATAGGCTAACATTTCTTTATTTGACTCAGATTATTCTCATCCTTGACGGTTGTAAAGTGATCATTTCAACTCCAAAGGTGATTGTAAGCACATGTTAATTATCTGTTAAAGTATCCAGTACATAGTCAATATTCCCAAAAAAGTGTTTGTTAATATGATTACAAATTATATTGTAAAAGGAGATTGTGATAGCATTTTGCTATTTAAACTGGGACCATAAATTGATCATAAACAGCATGAACTTTGAGGTGTCATCAGTGCAGTTTGAATTTGATTGCCTTCTGTTTAATGTCTCAGGCAATAAAAATCAATCTTTAAAAATTAATCCTCAAAAACGTCTTTCTTTTTTTGTCTCTTAGAACTGGCATATTTCCTGTTTGGTGGTGTGAAGGAAGCAAACGAATATGCTTCTTTCTTCCTCCTGGTTTTGCATTTTTAAATCTATTAGTACAGCATTTTGATACTTATATATTGATTTTAATTTAAGTATATTGTGAAGGGAGTATATGCTAAATCATACATTACATTAGAAGTAATTGATGCTTCTGATATTCCCATGATTGTGATAAAATAACAAGTCTTGGATTCCAGCAGAGGGATTCCCAGACGTTAATGATCACCGGAGTCCCACTAGGGCTTTGTTCAAACGGACATTTGTGGGCATCCCTTCTACAGCTTCAAACACAGCAGTTCTTGGTTGAATATTTCTGTTTCCAATAAGCTTCTGGATACTGGGGATGCTGCTGTCCACAGGCCATATTTGAAGCTGTTGTTCTTGAGTTAATTCAATTTCATTTCACGTTTGTCCTTCCCCCCCTCTGTTTGCTCCCATCTTTTACGCATGACATTAATGATCATACCACTAATATTATGACCAACTACAATTAAAACTATAAGACATAAGGTAAGCATTGGAAAAATATTAACACAAGCACTACTACGCGGGGCAAGCCATTGGAGGAAGGCAATATTATTTCTGAATGCTTACTCCAGCAGATATTAGTATTCCTCAAAGTGTTCTGGGATCTTGTAGATGGTACCCACCACCCCATCAGACATGCACGAGCGCTTTAGAAAACAATTCTGTAGTTAAAAAAAAACATTTTAATTTTTAAATAGTTTCTGAACTTAACTGATTATGGATTAAATAAAAATTTAGCTCCTAATTAAGATCAACCCAGGTAAGGTTATGGAATTGAAAAGTAATTATTTTCAGAAGGTACATTAATGGAACAATAGAAAATGGGTAGAAGAGCACAGGAAATATTTTGAGAACCCGGTAAGTACAACCATAAACTGAAATCCCAAGTTCAAAAATTAGTTCAAAAATTTAAATGCACAAATGGTTGACCTCGAAACTTATGAAAGGAAGGGAGGGAGAGAGGAAAGAGATGGAGATTGGAGGTTGGAAGGAAGGAGGTAAAGAGTTAGCATGGGGCCCGGCGGAGTGGCCTAGCGGCTAAAGTCCTCGCCTTGAACGCACTGGGATCCCATATGGACGCCGGATCTAATCCCGGATGCTCCAGCTTCCCACCCAGCTCCCTGCTTGTGGCCTGGGAAAGCAGTCGAGGACGGCCCAAAGCTTTGGGACCCTGCACCCATGTGTGGGAGACCCGGAAAAGGCTCCTGGATCCTGGCTTCGGATCAACATAGCATCGGCCGTTGCAGTCACTTGGGGAGTGAATCATCGGACGGAAGATCTTCCTCTCTGTCTCTCCTCCTCTCTGTGTATCTGACTTTCCAATAAATAAATAAATAAATCTTTAAAAAAAAAGAGTTAGCATGAATTCTATTTTAAAAATTAACTCCAAAATATTCTGATATCTCCAAAAAGAACAGCATAGACAACACTATTCTACTTTGTCATATTGAAAAAATTATTTCTAAACTAAATGCTGACACTTGGTAATGGGTTTGATTATAAACCACTTAATGGAGCACAATGTTTTCAAATGTAGTCCTTAATACAGGTGAAGCAGATAAAAAATGCAGAACTACTTAAAATACAGAACTATATTTGGTCAAAAGGACTGTTAAGGCTTCGTATACTGTGCCTCCGTGTCTACCTCATTTCCAGTCTGATATTTGTGTGTGTGTGTGAGGGGGTGGTGTGCAGATGTGCATGTGTGTTTAGTAAATAATTTATCTTCTCATCTCAATTTTTACAGATAATTTGATGTTTGAGTTAGGCATGCTCAGCAGCTTCCGATTTTCAGTTCTAAAAAGATTTTCTTAAAAAAAAAAAAGAACAATCAAACACAAAACAAAACCAAAAACCAAAAAAAAAAAAAAAACACCCACAACTGTGTGTGTGTGTGTGTGTGTGTGTGTGTGTGTGTGTGTGTGTGTGTCTCTATGCAATTGCACCCATGTAGCTGCTGGAAGCTTGCCTCCCTAAAATCCCCAGGATCACACTTGCGAAGCTTCAGCGAAGTCTGCTCTTCCACCCAATCCATGCCCCTGAGCACCAGGACTTCCTGCCAATAATTTGCAGGATGGCGGTAATTTGGACTCTGGAGGTTAATGTCTATACATTTTTAAAGACAAGGCATCAGCCCTGTCCTTGGCAGAAAAGAAGAGACAGATACAACCGGAGGTTCTTGATATAATGAGAAATTTATTGTTCTTTCAATGAACAGTATTCAAGAACACACGACTAACACAGCAAATAAACTTCAGAAAAGTAAGGATGGATCTGTGTCATTATTAGAAACACTAGGGATTCACATAAGGGAATGGATTCAATACAAAGACACTCCTGATTGCAAGCAAGCCAAGGGTGGATGAGTTGAATGAAAAGCTACTGCCACAGGTTAAAAGACTGTGTTGGGTGATTTCAGGTTACTGAGAAAATTTCTTCCCCATTCTAAGCTGCGTTTTAAAGATTTCAACTTATCCTCAAAACCTTTGCATTTGAAAAAAAAAATCCTTAACCAAGTAGTGGAATACAGGGTGGATATTAAGTTGCAATTTTTGGCTTTGTGAATTTGGGCTCTAGATAGCCTCAACTTACACTAGCAAAATAATTATTTCATAAGCAATTTCATTTGTTACTGAAGTCTTTACACTTTACATTTAATATGTAATAATGTAGTTTTTTTAAAGTAAACGTAAAAAATTTCAAGAGGTTTTAACAATTTCAGAATCATCTCAATTTTCCGCAGAACAGGAAGACTCTGGTTTGTGTAAATATGGTCATGATACAGCATCAAGTTTACCTTTGTGGATTTGTGCAACTGCATAGGCAACCCTGCAGAAAGCTGGAGCCAGAAACCAGATGCATGCGTTTCAATTACGCACACCAAAGTGCTACTGATACCGCTTCAGTACCATGAGTTAACGCCCACTGAGCTTTTTAATTTTGTCATTTTCCGCTGTCTACCACTTACTGGGAGTCTCATAGTTTGTAGTGGTGAGGGGCCTTGAAAGGATCTAAAGTATATCTTCCCACAGGGGTTCTATCTGTATCTCCAGAGACAGATGTACACTGATATGTCCGGTGTATGTATGTTTCTACACTTTTGTAATCAAACCACCTGGAAGTTAACACGGTGACACACGAGTTCTCATCTCTAAGAATGCTGCTGATTGTTCTCTTATTCTTGTGGCCAGGCAGCTACATCAATTCTAATTCTGTCAAGATATTCTTACTCTTTATGCAAGTCTAACTTCATAGCCCAGCAGGTTTCTGGATAGAAGGTTCCAGATCTGCCTTGAGCTACTTTCTAGAGCTACGACCTCGTTTCCCTACAGCATTTCTCTCCTTACCTTTCGTCATGCTTGGATCTAGAGGCTTGAATGTGATCACTCTACATTCTCTACACAGAAAAGACCCCAGAACATTTTTTTTTTTTTTTAGTAACTACTACTTAGCTACTAGTAACAAGTTCGTCTTTCCCCTCCACTTTTATCTAAGTGTACAGATGGGTTACAAATGACTGAAGTTGCCCCAGGTCTGGAATCTAGACAAATGCAGATACTATAATTTCTAATTCCTTCCAAGGTGGAAAAGCAGCAGCTGCCTAACAAGATTATAAGTTGTTCTGTCAATCACCTGATTGTGGTTTTCCTTTTGCAGGGGGAGTCTTTGCGGGCTCGTGCTGTTGAGCTTCCTTCTCTGGCTCAGCAAGGAGAGGAGGAGTGGCAGGTGGAGGCTGGGCCACGGACACTGGGGCTTTTTTCTCAGTTTCCTTTTCTTCCAATTTCTTTTGAACTGAGAGAAAAAAAAAAGGCGGGGGTTTGAAAGGACCCCTAACAGGGCCTCCAGATACTACTTTTCAATGGAACAAGAGACACCTGAATATAAAAGTATGCTTATTGACTTGCAGCAACTTGCATGTCTTTAGGTTTCTCCCTTAACTTACCATGTTCGTAAATTTACTCTGATAAGTTGTCTATGATTTGACAGAAAACATGGTTTTCCTTGTCTTTTGATGAGGAGTGGTGACAGCGGTGGCGGTATGGAGATGCTGGTGTTGATGGTGAGGGTGGTGCTGGTTGGTGCTTGTCAATAAGAATGGCAGAGGTGCTGGTGCTGGTGGTGGGGAGGGGTGGTTGTAGGGGGAAGATGGGGATGGTAACGATTATGTGGGTGGTGCTGCTGGTAACACAGATTGTAGTAATGGGGTATGTGTGTGTCCACGGAACAGAGAAATTGGATAGGCACGTTAATGCCAAATGTAGCAATTTAGAAGTACCCTCATTAAAAGGAATAGGAAACAGGGATTATTTTTAAAAATTTCCTGTGAGGATCAAGATGAAAAAATGACAGAGAGAAGGTGAAGATAAATATGAAGAAAAAGGGATGGAGAAGGCATGTGTGGGACAAGTGATGGGCAGCACTGACTTAAAGAAATGCATGTAAAACAAACAGTACATAGTATGTGTGTAAGTCTTAGGAATTTATTCACTCATGCAACAACTCTTTGTTGAGTTGGGCTTGAAGGAAAGAAAAGCTATAACTAAGAAGTAAACTCCTATGAAAGATGACAATGATAATGTTCAGACATCATTGGGTAGTAGAGATATAACAACACTACAAAATGGAAAAGTTGATGGCTCTGTGACGTTCACGTTCTATTGATATGAATTAATTCAGAAATGTGAAATTAATTTATACAAGAGGTTAGAATGTGATTAATACTATGGAAAAAAGAAACACAATGAATAAGAGGGATCAATAGTGCTGCCGAGCTGCTTAAGTTTTGGGTAGGCTGCCAAATTGGGTAGCCCACCACGAAGGTACTTTTTGAGGCCTGGAAGGACTGTTGCATATACTCGATAAGGGGTATGGGTTGTGTCTTTCTAAATCACAGTCCTGGTCAAGCTCTTCACCTTCATTCAGGTTCACTTGTTTTCTGACAGTCTGAAATGTGGAGCTTGATAGCTGGAACAGCTTCTAATATGGACTTTGATAAATACATGAGGATTAGTTTGATTTTGCCCCCTAAACAAGACTCTAAGATTTTGTAGAACATTTTGTCCCTCCTCTCTGTCCATTTATGGCTATTAAATGGCATGCTAAGGCTCTTCAATTCTCCACGTGTGTGTGTGTGTAGTTTTTCGAAGCATACATGGAGATGTAGGTACTTATTTTTCTATGTTTGAGCCCCACAGCGATTATGGCTTACTTATCAGTAAACTGACATATTGTGTTAGGTGATCAGTCTAGTAATGAGAGGCAGGATGCAATCAATGCAATTACAGGAGCCTTTTGAAATTATTAACTTTGATCACATTTTATTATAGCACAAAATTGCAGTTATTAGCATAATTAGAAGTAATTGGTAATTAAAAGGAAACATTGCTTTCTCAAATCATTTCATAGAGGTAAAATTCTGCATAAAATGGTAAAATAACGCATAAAATGAACTATCCCAATTAGACAGTGAGAGGTTAATGCGCAACCAGTATTGTTTGAACAAAGAAGGAAGTCAACTGGTTTAAAATGGGTGAGATACACCACAGAAGTGGGATAAATAAGACATTACTAATCAATACAGTCACAATAAAATATGTAATTTGGAGAGAGAAAATTTTCCTGAAAGGAGAATCATATATTATTTCCCTGAAGTGATGAAGGTAACAAATTGAAATCTTTCCCCTTTCTATAGAATTCTTACTTTTTATTATAAAATAGTTTCTTGAACAATAAACACTGTATCTATTCAGGTTACACAATGTGACAGGCTACATATCCTGGGTTTTTAATCCTGCTATTGTATTCTTCCCTTTGTGGAAGCAGTGCTTTCAATGATAGAATCCCTTTTGATGAAATTGAAAAGAAGAAAGAAAAATATTTTATTCAGAAACATATGCAGTAAGAAGCATATGCAGCAAGAAACAGATGCATTCAAGAGAAAACACACATGCCAATAATAAAATTCAAATACAAGTGAAATTACAATTGTATTTTCATTTCATTCTCACCTTCCTAAAACAGTGCATTTTAATTATATAGTTGCATAAATTCAAAATCAAAAAGAATTGTGATTACCTTTATTCTTCTTTTTCATTATTTCAGATGAAAATATTTCTCTTACTCTTTCATATAAAGACTTTTGATCTATCTCAGCATTGATTCTTATCAAAACATTTTCTGGCTCTGAATACCATCTCTCCAACGAAGGCCAGTTGTCCAAGAAACCTATAATTCTGCAAAACCACAATATTATGTGAAAAACTCATAACAACTGAAAGCATTAAAGATGGCATTACACATAATTCACTTAATATGCATAATGAAAAGAATGGGCTGCCAAAGGAATTGAATCTGAAAAACCAACTTGAAGAAATCTACAGTGTAATATTATCTCTCTAGATGAAGGGATAAATCTTTTAATGCCATCAAGATATACAATTAATGCCATCAAGATATACTTTTAAAGTATATGAAGCAGTAAAGGAAGATTTGAAAATGTCGCTATTCAGGAAATCTTTAATGTAAGTTCCGATGTGTAAGAAAAGGAAGCATCAGTAATGGTAACAGAATAACTGAGCATTCTGATATGGCTGTAACTACACTTAGGCTATCTATGTTTTCTTAGAGACAGAAACTGAAGAGACCTCTCAGTAAGTATAGATGGATCAGATTTATCTGCTTTACACCAAAGGATTCTTGGAACAGTCCTTGAATTTTTTTTTTTTCCTGGAGTGTAGACTCCCTTAGTGTAGCTCAATTACTCTTCTTTGGCACACTTCATATCTCTAGACTGCTTGTGTTTCAAACAGTTGCATAATTTTGTATAAATTTTCTTTCTCAATGGCAAACTGTACACTTCCAAAAGAATGCCAACAATGCAAGTTTTGCACAACATAAGTAGCTTTAGAACTAATGTGTGGGGTTTGATGTCTGGCTCTTTGCATTTCCATGACGTTCACTGGCATCTCCTTGATGCAGCCAGAAAGAGAAATGTCACCAGATGGACTTCTTGTTTTCCTGGACTATAAAGACTTGGAATATGAAAGCTAGCACACACATATTCGCCTCACTTAATGATCAACACAAGTTCATGTTTACCTGTAAAAGATCGAATACTCTTAACAGAAGCCTTTTTTTTTTTTCTAGATGATTCCAAAGGGGCTGCCTGTTAGTCCAAAGGGCAAGAATTAGGAAGCAAGGCGTTTATTTAAAACTAACCTATGCTGTATCTGGTCTCTTAAATTATGGTCCCCTTCCTTAGGCTTGTTTTCAGCAGCTGTTCGTTGACTGGTATCTTCATGAGAAATTGCACGTGAAAATTCTTCAGCTATGGCATGAAAGTGACTTCATTAATGAATCTATCAGCATTGAAACTTATTAATACAGTATATGCATACTAGATGCCAGATGGGTACACTTTTGTCCAAAAGTACTTAAAACTGTTTAATAAGCCATTAAAGATGAAGTTTTCTAAAGTTTTATTTTTTAAACTTTCATGAAACAGTGGTAAAGAATGCTATGTGACTATAGTTTTAATGATCTGTGATTATCATAAAATTTAATATATATGGGTGAAGTGGTCATTCTCCCATTTAATTTTGTCTATGGCTGTTGCTTGTATTCTGAGTAAGGTAAGGTCTTTCTGCTTTTGAGTTGCTAAATCACTTATTTGATGAAGTATTTAGCCTTTTTACTGTAATGAAAACTTAAATATGTTATTTCAAACCCCCCTACACCCAAAAAAGAGAAAGTGAGTAGGAAGAAGGGTGTGCAAGGTAGGGGGGAAGGAGATACTATGTGCTTAGAAATGTATAAATCCCACTGAATCTGTTAAAAATTAAAAATGTAAAAAAAAATTAAAAAACAATTTTGAGGTGAAAATTCAATTTTCTTGGAAATCAGAAAGAATGGAGTAAAAAACACGAAACATAAAGTGTTGTTACAATGTAGAGAATCTCAGGATGATTGAACAGATAAGGATGAAAATGACAGAACACACACAACAAATGTATAAAGAAAAAACAACACTGATGTAAAAGCATTCAGAATGAACTATCAAAGTAGCCATTTAGTCACATATGCATAAAATACTTTTTTCATATTACATTACAGTAAAATTCTAGACAACGATATACCCATAAAGTACAAACAACATAAAGGAATAGAATACAAGAGATACAGAAAAACAAAAACACTTCCAATAGCTCGCATTTCATCTTATTCTGGATTCAAGTTACAACGCTCAGACAATTCATAAATTCAGAACACATGGAAAATGATAGAGAGAGACTTGAATTAGGTTGAAGGAAAGAAGAATGACTGAATACATGAGGACACTGAAGTAGTAGCAGTCCACAGCAGTCAAGAAAATAAAGGCTCCAGGAGACAGCGGAGGGTGCATCACACACGTGTGTGAAAGAACAAGCTGAAGTGAATCTAGAGCACAAAACCACGCTGCGAGGTCATTAGATACTGACAGCAAAAATGGGCCACTCGCAGGAGCCTTTCTCAGGAGATGTTATCACACACCAGCTCTGCCTCCCGTTTGGAAGGGACTTCAGCATCTGAGTCAGCTTCCTCTCTCTTCCACCCCTGACCTGTCACTGGCACCTTTCCCTTCACTCTACTTCCCAACGGCCCCGCTCCCACCCCACCCTGGATTTTGTGATTGCCCTAATAGGCTCTATATTTATAATCCTAAAGATCTATATCCTTACCATAAATTCGTATCTGACACTGCCGTATAGGTGATGCATTCAATTCCTAAATTTCTAAGTGTTTCCCCGAATTTACCAGCCCTATCCTATCTTTACTTGATATTTTTTCCAGCAAACTCCATTGCGTATTTGAAGCTTTCACCCTTATCCTTCCACCTAATCTTGTGTTTGGCTACATCACCTTCCCATGACACTCATCTCTTTTATCCAAGACTCAACAGTGCTATGTGTCTTTGAACAAAACATGAAACCTTGGATTCTCACTAATGCCCTGGCCTAACTAAATAAAATAACTGGCCACTACAGTTCTTTACATTCTTTCAGAGCTAAGCTTTCTACAGTTTACCACCCTTCCAGGTTTCCCACGTGGGTGCAGGGTACCAAAGCCTTGGGCCGTCCTTGACTGCTTTCCCAGGGTGCAGGCAGGGAGCTGGATGGGAAGTACAGCATCTGGGATACAAACTGGCCCCAACATGGGATGCTGGCACAGGCAAGGTGAGAACTTTTAGCTGTTAGGCTACTGTGCCTGACCCTCCCTTAGCATTTATAGGTGACATTAAGCATGCAATTATCGAATGCTTTTACAGTATGGCACTTACAACCCAACTTGTAGAATATGATTAAGTTTCTATAATGGATCACAAAATGTAGTTTACAAATGATAGAATCAGGATTTGACTCCAGTCATCCTGACTCCAGACTCTGACTTTCTTTTTAATCTTTATCCTCTTTGCTGAATTATGCCTGCTGAAAACAGTGTATATAAGCTTATGCAGTTTAATAAGCTCATAAGCTAAAAATAACACTCAGACCAAGAAACAAACATGACCATTCCAAAAACTCCCTTAAGTTTCTTTTCAGCCACCATCACCTGCAAAATATAAGCTTGCTGAGACAGGCGCTCAGAAACCCTCTGCAGGAACACAGCCACTATCTTCCATTCTCTAGGCCACGGATAATAAGCTGAGATAGCAAATCTATTTTTCCATCTCATACGGTTTTTACGTCGCAATAGCTGCTTCCTGTCATTTGGATTTGTTTTCAGACCACACTTCTCTGCCTAGTTCTGGCTGAATTGACATTCAGCCTTCGCAGCCCACCTGCCTTTGGATGCTGTGTCTTCTCTGCTTTATCCCACAGACACCTAAGCACTGCAAGCTAATAAGCCACCTCAGTTCAAGTGACTGGATCCCCATCCCCTGTCATATTCCTCCTGGGCAGGGCAAGAACAACACCTCTGTCTGGAAAAGTTTTTCCCCTTAGCAAGTTATTCCTGTTTTTGGTTTCTTCCTTTACATCTAATTGCTGTTTCTAGACATTGCTTCCTTTGCTCTTGATTAAATTCAGATGATTTGCATGGTTCTTTGCTTTTCCAGCCAATCTATTTCCTACATGATTTTTTAAAAAAGATTCATTTATTTATTGGAAAGTCAGATATACAGAGAGGAGGAGAGACAGAGAGGAAGATCTCCTGTCCGATGATTCACTCCCCTAGTGAGCGCAACGGCCGATGCTATGCCGATCCGAAGCCAGGATCCAGGAACTTCTTCCAGGTATCCCGCACATGGGTGCAGGGTCCCAAAGCTTTGAGCCATCCTCAACTGCTTTCCTAGGCCACAAGCAGGGAGCTGGATGGGAAGTGGAGCATCCGGGATTAGAACTGGCACCCATATGGGATCCCCGGCTTTCGAGGCGAGGACTTTAGCCGCTAGGCCATGCCACCGGGCCCACCTACATGATTTTTAAATGTATTTTAAAAGCCTTAACTTTAGTATGTACTTCTTCATGTTTTCTCTCTTCTTAAGATTTACTTATGCTTATTGTTTTTTAGTTTTCCACTAATTTTATTAGTATTATAATTATCATTTTATATTACAGTTCCACAGACCCTGGGATTTCCCTTAACCTCTCCCCAAATCCTCTTCCCCCCTCACTGAGTTCCTCTATATATATAATTAAAATAGTATAGTTCTTCATAAACAGTCACATGTTCATCATTGTGGGCATGGACAATGGCAGAGAGTCCAGCATCCTATTGTCAAGATACAGTAAACAGTTTCATTGGGAGTCCATAGTTGATCTGGAAGTATTACTGCATTGCATCCTCACATCTGGATACGATAGTGTCTATTACACAGTTACTGTTCATTGCCTTAAATAAAAAGCCACAAAACAAAATCAACAACAGGAAGAAAAAAAAATTCACAATGCCATGAAGTTAAATCACATGACTAATGTGTCGCTAAAGAAATGAAAATCTATCATCTTCTTGAAGAAAATGATGCTACTGTATGATCTGAGTCAGTAAAGGATTTAATAAGAAAATGTTTTGAAGAGATGAAACTAAAAACAAAATCATCAAAACTCATGAGATATAGTTTCCTCTGATCTTTGTGGGTGAGATATATCTCCTGTAGGCAACAAAATAGGTAGTAATTTGGTTTTGTCATTTTAGCAATGAGTTGTTCACTGATTTAGTCCTCCACTGTTATTTTACTGAAATGTTGATTTGATTTAACCAAAACAAGTTAAAAGACCCAACGCAGTGGCCTAGAGGCGAAAGTCCTGGCCTTGAACATACCAGGATACCATATGGGTGCGGGTTCTAATCCCGGCAGCCCTGCCTCCAATCCAGCTCCCTGCTTGTGGCCTGGGAAAGCAGTTGAGGACAGCCCAAAGCCTTGGGACCCTGCACCCTTGTGGGAGACCTGGAAGAGGTTCCTGCCTCCTGGCTTTGGATTGGCTCAGCATTGGTTGTTGCGGAGGATTGGGGAGTGAACCAACAGAAAGAATATCTTCCTCTCTGTCTTTCCTCCTCTCTATCTGACTTTCCAATAAAAATAAATAAGTCTTAAAAAAACAACCAAAACAAGTTAAAACTGTATCATTAATTATTTCATTGTATTTGTAAAATTAGCTATCAGATTCAATTTATGAAATTAATTTATGAAAATATTAGAAACACATGATAAAAGATTGCACTGTGCTTGAAGACAAATTCTTAAAGGCATATTGTGTGTGTGTGTGTGTGTGTGTGTGTGTGTGTGTCTGTACAGGCACAAAGATATGCATAAAACTTGAAAAAGTTGGACTTTTCCCTGGAATAATGGAGAAAAAGCATTTTAAAGTCTAATAGCAAGTCCAGGGTTTAAAATTTAGAGATTATCTAAATGCTAACATTAGATTTGGAAAGTTTTTCAGAACCCTTTATAAGTTTGATAGAAAGAACAAAAACTGGATTTAATTGGATTTCATGAAAATTTTTTCCTAAAGAATTCCTTTTCATTTCATTCCTTTTTATTTTTGAAATACTTAATAATATACTTCTTATGGAGAAAATCCTTTGAGGCCTTTGTATGGTTGTAAGCCCCCAGGGACCCTACCACACAAAAGTCTGAATGTGTAATTTATAATAACTTGTCATATCTACTCTAACTCAGATTATCACAGTGTTTGACACTCGGGACTGTTACCAATGGCTATAGATGAGCAGTACTCTTCTCCAATGCTCAGCTATGCCCTGCACAGGCAAGGGAAATTAAGCAAGCAAGTACAATCAGCATTACTACTGTATGGCTCCCATTTTCTTGGGAAAGAAAGAAGAAAAGTTTCCCATTTATCATATACTAGATCCCATCCAGTTTGAACTACTGGGTTCAACAGCTTTACTAATGTCTATTCACTTTTAAAAAAAATTAGGTAGACAGTTGAAGGCAAGTTTTCAAGATTACATAAACTCAAAATGAGCGTAACTTTGGACAAATCAAGCATTCATACTTTGAATTCCTATCTAAAAAGCCCTGGACATGATCTCGCACTGAGAAGAACCCATTTGCCTTTACTTGGACAAGAATCATCTGCATTACTATCAATTTCTGACCATTTATGGACATCTCAGAGAACCGAGCTAAAGCTGATGAAAGAATAGGTTCCCACTGGAAGGCTCCCACTGGAATCAAATATCTCAAAAGCTCCAATAGGTAATACTCAGCCATATTTTCAATGGAAATCAAAAGATGGCTTCATCATACCCACAATTCTTCCTGATGTATTTATTACATATTATTATTAGGTGCCAGATTGTATCCTAGATGTTCAATTCGTCTTACCTCACGTAACAGTGACACCATTACAGTGAGCCAGTCTATTATTTATGTTGTAAGAGGTTTAGCACAATGGAAATACTTTTTTAAAATTCAAATGTCATGTGACCAAATAAGGCCCCAGGTCTAAGAACGTGTGTTTTTAATTCAGGAATATTTAATTTGTGGAATAAAGTAACATTTTCATGAAGAACATTTACGTAAGCAATGGATTTTTTTTTTTTGGCCGGAATTGTCTGTTCCACAGTGTGATGTCTTCAGCAAACTGACACTTGCTACTCAAGAACTGATACACAGTGCAAGTGAAGGATGTTTCCAGACTCCTGCTTAGAGCGCAGATTCGGTTTGTCACCACCCCTGGGGCACACACCAAGATGTACCAGACAGACACAAGGAGCTCTATGCTCGCAAGTAGCATGCAAGACTTGTCCCAGGGGAGCAGCCAAATAACACAAAGGTTTAGTGACACATCTTGCAGTTTGCTGAGAATTTTCCACTCGTTCCAGGCTTGGCCTGAGGCAAAGAATTTGCCCGTAACATTAACAGTGAAAGAGGCAACTGCGCTCAGCTAGACAATCATTTGCAAGGCTGAAATGGATACAATGTCCCTTAAAATTGAAAATGACAGCATTTAGTGAGTTAATTTGAAATTTAGGGGAAAAAAAAAAAGCATTTTGACCATAAAAATCAACATCAAAAGGAAAGGCATAGCTTACCCATAACATCATTCATACGACTCAGTGAGGAATTATCTGCAATATCTAATAAAATGACAAAGTCAAATGTAGGAGCGGGCCGGGGTGCTTCTTTGGAGGTGGTCGGGTCGGCAGCCAGCGTGGATATTTGTGCTCCTTTTCCCTCGGCTTCCAGGAGGTATCTGTTGCAGCCTGTGAGAGCTTCCTCCAGAAGCTGGGCTTGATTGAGTGTCATTGGAAAACCATCCAGGAGCCAATCCTGATACACAGGGATCTCACTAAACGAAACCAAGACAACCCATTTAACATGTTGAGAGAAACAAGTACTCGGGCAGTGATATGCAGTAAAACTTTATTTCTTTCAACTCTACAATAACCTCCTATTATAAGTATTTCATGACTTTATAACTAAAACACTGGGTTTACTAGTGTATTCCAACCACCTCCTCACATGCAATTCTGTTGTGGGGACATAACTTCCCCCTCACCCCCTACTGAATCTATTCCAGAGGCCTTACCATTGTCTGTAAAACAAATGGGCCACAACTTATTTCTCATACCTCTTGATTTTGAAGCATTTTGAGAAAACTGATCTCACCGCTACATGTTTACAAATTACATTTTCTAGCTTGTGTCCCAAAGGTGATCTTCACTGGCACCTCAGTTTCCTCATCTGTACAAAATGGGGAGGTTGTGAGGATGAACTGAAACGATGCATTTCAAAACCTTAGCACTGAGCCTAGCACATCCTGGGAACTCACAGGTTTGTTAATCCATCAGAGTCACACAGCCTGACCTCAACTCTGGCTCTCATTCACCTCACCACACAAGAGGTTGTCGTAGTGCTTTATTTGAATTCAAGTGAGATTAACTCAAGCTATAAGTTGCAGCATGCTAAGGAACATTTCTTTGCTGTTTGCACTCAGTGCTGCATCCTTATTACAGAGAATAAATCTTCCAAGAATCATTTTAATGTAATATTGGAAAACCATGTAAAAAAGGCATAAACATCAAGGTTCTTCTAAACATTTAAATTATGTACAATTGAGATGTTTGTTTTGGATTAAAACATGTGATTTTATTTCTCTCTCTGTTAAAACTCATATTAAACCACAGATTTTCTCTTCCAAGGGTTTCTACCAATGTTTTGGTACCGACATGTGAGCCTTCTGATCATGTGACAAGGAAGCAAGGGGAAAATGAAGTTGACAGATTTCATTACTGGTTCGATATCACAAAACTGCAAATGAGCAAACTACAGGAATCCTCCCATAATACCAAGCTTTTCTCAGGCCTGTGCTTTATATCCACCATCAGACTGCAAAATGGGAAGAGTCAACAGATTGCTTCATGATATGCTTAAAGATCACAAGGCATTCTGCACTGGAGAGCTGTATGGTTTCCTTTTTAAAGATTTCTTTATTTACTTGAAGGGCAGAGAGAGAACAAGAGACAGAGGTTTTCTATCTGCAGGTTTACTCCCCAACTGGTTACAACAGCCAGGACTAGACCAAATGGAAGCCAGGAGGCAGAAACTTCTTTCAGGTCTTCCATGGAGGTGGCAGGGGTCCCAATTTTTGGGCTATGTTGCATTGCTTTTACAGATGCATTAGCAGAGAGCTCGGTTATAAGTGGAGCAGAAGCCACATGGGATGCCAGCTTAACAGTTCTAACAGCTCAACCTTCTATGCCACAATCATGGCCCTAGATGTGTGATCTCATTGGTCTTAGAAGGAGAAGATACATCCTTGAGTACTTTTCCAGTTCAGGGGGAGCCCTTTCTCACACCCCTCTGCCCTCTATCCAGTCTTAGGAGATACTTCTATAAGAAGAGGAAGACAGAGACACACTTCCTCAGCTGTTATGTGAGGACAACAGATGGTTGGCAGTCAGGTGACCAGGAGCTTGGCTTGGTCTACACTACTATCCAGATACATCATTAGGGCATCTTGCCGAAATGACATGTTCCCTTTTGCCCATGAGCAAGATCAAAGCATTTCAGACTGATGAAGATCCTTTGCAAGTGCCTCAAGTTCCAACAGTGGAGTGTGAATTCTCTAGTGCCACAGAAACTAAAGTGAAAATTTGCTTTATATCTGATGCTTTTCTGAAACACTTTTTCATAGAAAGGAAATAATCCAATCCTATGCCTGAAACATATTTCATGTCAGTTTTGAGAGATGTTATAATGTTAGACTAAGAACGCTTCCTGATTCCAGGGCAGCAGCCCTGTGGTCTGATTCCAGATATATCACAACTGAGAAAAATTTAAACCCTAATGTAGTTAGTTGTTCAAGATAATGTTAAGGGGAAGTCCATGCCAGAGGCATAGTCAGACTGTTGACAACTTTCTTGTTTTCCTTCTCTTTGGTTTATTATTTCTTATATTATTTCTTATATAATATATTCTTATATTTCTTATATTTATTATTTCTTATATTTCTTATATTTAATATATTCTTATATTATTTCTTATATGCCACATCCTCACCCTCTATGATCTCCCAAACTCATCCACAGGGGCCTTCTGAGCTTGTTTCCCTCCTGGTTAGCCTCTTTATCATACGGATCAACTGAGACTGATTTTTTAAAAAATTTTCTCCCCTTTTCATATTACAAAAGAGGGCTGAGAGAACCTTTGGTCCTTAGAAGGGAGGGAGTGGAAGATCACCACGGAACAACCCATTTCAACCACGCATCATCGTTGCGCCACTCAGATATGAATTTCCTGTGCACATCTGCTCTGTCACCAGCGCCCCGTGTTCGCACTACTCAAGTCTTTGTGTGCCTGCGCACAGTTCGCTGACCCCTTCTTTGTATCCCCAAAGAAGAAGCCCAGTATCCTGGGTCCTCAGAGCTGCTCCCTTTCCTCCATTATCTGTCCCTTGGTGTTTCCAATTGATTTCTCACTGAATCCCCCACAAGGGATAGAAGTTGACTTGTATTCGTATCTGGGTGTAAGAAGTCAAGGTTGCTAAAGGGGAAGAAGGAAAACACATACATGTAAGTCACAAAACAGATTCACCTTTGTGTTACTGAATACTTTCTCATGGGGTGAGCAATTATTAAATATTAAAAACTGAAGTATTCTATATCATTCTTTATATATCTTCAAGTGGTAAAGACTGTCATTAACAAATAAAGATAATCATAATACATACTTAATGGCATTGACCAGGATGCTAACAAGCAACGCGTCTGAGATACTCTTTCCTTTCTTCAGCAACTGTTCTGATTTTGCGCCAAGCTGTGCCCGCACAGTGAGCTGTGAAAATAAACAAATGGTAGATGGCAGCTAATTTAAAATTCAGATTCCAAATGTTTTGCTTAGGAGAAAATAACTAAATGCCCACGCTCTCTGAGAAAGATACTGATTCATTTGGTGCAATCCTGGGGTCGGGGAGGCATCTCAGGAAAATTTTTATGCAGATTTTGAACTTCTTCCTTCCAACCTGGTGTATCCTCTGGGGACAACCTGTATAAACATGGCTCTGTTTCAGACTAAAGCCTAGGGTTTTTTGGTATTTTGTTTGTTTGTTTGTTGTGTTTTTTTTTTTACTTGTTTCTGAGTGCTGACTTGTTTGCTGTTTTTCGCCAGTTCTGTCTTTTGGTCCTTGCCATGGTTTGGATAGTTTGTTTCCCATGGGTTTAGATGTTGAACTTTTGGCTCTCATTGTGAGAGGGGATGATACTGCCTTTAAGCTGTCGGGTCTAGTGAAAGATGTGAGGTCACTGGAGGTATCACTTTCAGAAGGTATTCATGCTGGTCTCTTGAGAGGAGTTAGTTCCCAAGAGAGAGGGTTATTATGAAAGGGTGTGTCTGATCTGAGTGTCTCTCTGGCTTCCCGTCTAACTGTGCCACCTCTTGCTCTTACAAGTTTATCATCAGCCTGGTATCATTCACCAGGAAGTCCTCCCCAGGGCTGAAGCACAATGTCCGTGGGGTCTTTCTTTTACAAATCACCTTGGCTCATGTACTTTTGTTACAAAAAGGGAAAATGAACTAGTACAGTCCTCATACACACACACACACAAAAATGATATGTTTTGCTACTTGTAGGAAGACAAGTCAAATCTGAGCTTTTGAATGTCAGGAGAACAGGCTCTCACTTCCCTAGGGTACATTCTTAACTGCTAGGGTGAGTGCTGAACACTCCAAGACCTGCACGACACTGGGCGGCATGGTGCTTTCTCTCTCTTTCTTTGCTCCCTCCCTGTCTCTCCCCCTCCTTCCCTCCCTTCCTTCATGGCCTGAACTAGGAACAATATGATCAAAAATGCTCTAACACACTTTGGGTTCTCCTGTTGGAAGACAGGGCAAATTTCTCAAGAAAGGTTAAGCTGTTCACTAATTACCCTTTCTTCTTCCAGGATTACCAAATTATGGATAATGAACATGTCTACTAGCAGACAACTCTGCTAGTCAGGAAAGTTCTGATTAAAATCAATGAGAAAGTATTCAGAAGTCATTTATAATTAATTAGAGTAGTTTAATAATATGATTATAGTTTTTAAAAATAAGCTATCTCTTTATAAACAACTAGAGTAAATAAATAAATGAAAAACCCAAATACTTTGAGAGATTTGTATGATCATGACTAACCTATGTGTTATTTGGTGATGATGGCAACAAGCATAGTGAGTCTGGAGGTTCTCAGATTTATACTAGAATATAAAGAAACTATCTAAGAGGGCAAGCCTGTAAGCGAGAAAATGTGTTTGCTATGTAAAATTGGAGCTGAGTTGTCCTTATGGAAACACATAGTAAACTGTGGCATAATCTGTCTTTCAAATGGTTTTGATTACTATGTATAATATAGCAACTGCAATTTGAAAATATGATGGAATTTGAGACAACAGTACAATTCAAGAAAAGTATCCTCAAATAATAATCCTAGAAGTCGTGGTCATGGAAAAGTAAAGGAAAAAAAAGTAGATTATACATAACTCCATTGGTTAAAATAGAAAGCGTATCACAACATGGAAGAAGACAGAGTCCAACAAGAAGGGAAAATTCCCAGTTCTTTCAGCAATGAGTGGTTCAATTCTATTTAATGTGCAACCCCTCCAAATAACTGAGTGAATGTTCTACTAGCATATCCAGTTGCAGCAACCCACAAAGAATAGAGAGTTACACTCAGAACCTGGAATTTCAATCACAGAGTAGCCATAGACAGTCTGTTTTTAGCCCAAGTAAATCAATTCATGCCTAGGGTTTCTACCGTCACCTGTGTAAAATGAGGCTAGACCACATGAATGATTCTCAAAATGACCTACATTCTCTGATCTAATCTTTCACTTCACCCCAAGAATCTTCATGCAATAACATGAAGAGATATAATACTGAAAGGAATGTGAACCTATACAGAGAACTCCTCCTAACTCCCACACATTGATCTACTAGGCTGAACAAGAGTAGGTATGCTATGGCTTTCAGCAGGACAGCTATTATTCTATGGATCCTGGACATCACTCAGGGATCCCAGCACAGTGAACCTGGATGTTAGCCCAGGTAGTTTTCCTCCACTCCAGTTTGTATTGGTCTTCAAAACCTGTGCGGTTGCTTCCAGAGACCTCTTCTGTTCCAATTCCACATTGTAGACTCATGCTGTTAACTGCTAGGAGCTATGTAATAGGATCACAGTCCTGGAGTTGATGACTTCTTGAATTTTCCTAAGCATTCATATTTTATCTTGCAACCCTGGCAAGTCAGTTATTCCACCCATCTCCACTTATCAATTAGTGGCTCTTTCTTCAAGAGAATGGAATGCCTTATGCTGAGAACAAAGTGAGCAACCACTCTGGTGGTCCACACAGCAAGCTGATGGGACTGGGTGGAGTTTCATCTCTTTTTGCACAAGAACTCACATAATATCATCCATTTTACACTTGATCCATAAAACCTAAAATGTTTATATCCCTCTGGACCTTACAGGAATACAATATCTCCAGTCTAGAAGATCCTCTGGATTTCACTCGGTTTCAAGTCTCTGGTATGTAAGTTGTACAAGAACAAACAAAAATTGCACTTGCCTGGTTTTCTTTCCTGTCCTCTTGTGGAATTGGTTGGTCCCCACTGACTTTTTCATTGTCATGATAGGCTTGGATAGCTTCTTGGACAAGAGTGTCAATAGAAAGTACTTTAACAGGAAAGTCTAAAATGCAAAAGACAATGTTTTCAATAGCTTTCAATGTGGGAAACTGATGTCATTAGTTTGACCCTACAAGATCGTCTTTTGGGCCCCCCTTTCAACTGCTATTTCAGATCTTTTGTTATTATTACTATGGAAAAACTTCCATAACATAAACTTAACCATGAAATAATGTACAATTCAGTGATATGTTATTCATTATCTTGTTCCAGAATTTATTTTATCGCCACTAGCCCATTAAGCCGTCATTCCGTATTCTTCTGCCCTTCCTTTGACCACCACTGTGTCTATAGATTTGCCTGTTCCAAATTTTTATGTGATCTTTTGTGTATGGTTTCTTTGACTTACAATGTTATCAGGGTTCATCCATATTGAAATATATATGAGTATGTTGCCAGTTTCTTAAAAGATTTTATTTAACTTATTTTAAAGATACAGTGATGGAAACAGGAGAGCAGGAAACAAGAGGGAGGGAGGAATGGAGGGAGAGAAAAAGAGAAAGAGAGAGCGATCTTCCTTCCATCTGCTGGTTCATTCCCAGTTGGCCACAATGGCTGGGGCTGGATCAGGCCAGGAGCCAGAAACTCCATCTGGGTCTCCCAAGCAGGTGGCAGAGGCGCAAGTACTTGAGCCATCATTTGCTCCTTTCCAGTGCATCGGCAAGAAGCTTGGTTGCAAGCAATGCATGGGGGCACTCAAATTGGCATTAATCACAATTAGTCACAAATTAGTCAACTAACTGATTGCTTGACAATGTCAAAGTACAATGCACAGTCTTACAGCATAATAACCATGACTTAGAACATAACCATAAAGCAATCCAACTACATAAGAGATTTCCCAATATCAGCAGAGACTCTTACATGATTTTCTGTAGACATATGCAG
Organism: Ochotona curzoniae; assembly: GCF_017591425.1. NCBI lineage: Eukaryota > Metazoa > Chordata > Mammalia > Lagomorpha > Ochotonidae > Ochotona > Ochotona curzoniae. The sequence continues at coordinate 15,952,942 of NW_024465582.1, read as the reverse complement.
CTACAGTCAGTTTAGAATCTGGTAAGGGAATAATAAAAGCTATCCTACCTTTTTGTAGAGACTGTAGAATGGTAGTTTTTCCACTAAACGTTTTCCCCAATATGCATCCTTTAACAGCTGATGAAAGTAATTCTGGCTCTGCTGATTCAACTTGAGGAGGGAGAGATTTTTCAATTAGTCTGTGAAGTACATGGCCTAATATTTGATTGTTGGAAGGTGGTTGATTATCAGCCATTTCTTCTGGTAAGGCCCACTCCCCAACCATGTTCTGAAAAAGTGACAAGCAAGCACAAAATGGAGACATTCTTAAAGACAGAATTTTAAGGGTAGAAAAATTTGAGTATTAAAAGGAAATACAACCTATAGCAAATGAAATACAATCATGGAAAGGTAACTGATCTAATGATTAAGACATTACTTGGGATGCCCACGCTCCTATTGAAATGACTGGGCTGAAGTGCTAGATCCACTTTTTATTCCGATACATGTATTGTTATAAATGTCACAGTTTGTACTGTCATGGATTAACTAAACAAACCATGGGGTCATTAGAGAATATAATCTTATGATATACTAATAGTATTTTATAAGATTTGCTGAGAATATAATCTTATGAGATCTGCTGTGAATAGGCAGGTGCTAGGTGACCAAAATTTCAAGGCCAAGGCAAAGTGAAAGTTACTAATGTTACCCATGATTCCAAGCCATCTAAATTATAGAGTTTTAGACTTAAAATAGGGCCAGGATTCCCACAGTCATCCACTACTTGCTGGTTTTGCATTTCTGTCAGTTCTCTCATTTTTGAAGCATGAACTATTGTCCATCTTACAAGATTGTGTATAGAATGAGTGAAGTAATCCTTGTGCACGTAGCCTAGCTGATGGCTGAACTCCAACATGTAATCAAGAAAGTTCTCAGGATGGTGAAGGGGGTGTGTAACAGTGCCACATGGAAGGGGTGGCAGCATCCCCACATCTGCCTAGTGAAGAAGTCCACATATGGATGCTCCCTCCTAAGGGGACTGAAATCCAGCCTTCTTCCATCATAAGGTAATTGTGGAATGTGGCCAAACACAGTAGAACAGAAAATGGACTGTGAAGAGAACAGAATGTGGAGGTCAGGAAAGAACTGAAGCCTGACTGATGGTGACAAACAGATAAAGGATTTGTGGAACATGTTGAGCACAGCCACCTTAGAAAACCAGCTGGTGACATTTTAAAGCAAAGGCCAAGAATAAAGGCCAAAGTCAAGTTAAAATCTCAAAGATGATGGAATAACTTGATGAATGAACATGAGATCAGAAGATCTGGGAAAAAAATTTAAACTAAAATGAAGTTTATCAATTTAACAACCACAAGATAAAGAGTTCCATGAATGAAGATAACTCTCTCTCTCTCTTTACACACACACACACACACACACACACACACACTATATATATATGTATATACACACATATACATGTATATGTAGATATTTACAGACCACAAAATTTCAACAGGGAATCAACATGCTCCACTTTTGGTCAAGTCATAACCTGTTGAGTGTATTAATTGAACTGCACTGATCCTTACTGAACCTGAATCTTGAATTCTCAGGTACAAGCCTGGAGTGATAGTGTAGCAGTTCAAGTCCTTGCCTTGAACGCACAGGGATCCCATATAAGCATCGGTTCTAATCTCAGTGGACCCACTTCCCATCCAGCTCCATGCCTATGGACTGGGAAAGCAGTCGAGAACAGCCCAAAGCCTTGGGACCCTGCACCCATGTGGGAGACCTGGAGGAGTTTCTTGGCTCCTGGCTTAGGATTGGCGCAGCTCCAGCCATTGCGGCCACTTATTCAGTGTATATCTGACTTTCCAATAAACATAAATAAATATTTAAAAAAAAAGAATAGGTATCTATCAAAGTATATATTTTTTACTTATATTTTAAAGTCTATTTATATTTTTGTTCCTTCTGATAATGCTCTCAGAAAGTTGCATTACTTAAGAAAATCTTCCATTTAAATTGAACAGACTGTCCTAAAGCTGTTCTAAATATTCCCTTAATGTCCATTTAATATTATCAGAGTAAATCTTTAAAATAATATATTACTTGTTGTAAGTTCTCACAAGTGTTTATAATTAATTTAAAGATCCATTTAGATTGCTAAGTCTTATTTATGTTATTAGATCTTAGTCATGGCCTATATTCATACTTTAGAAAATGGTTTTGTGTAAAATTACTTTTCTTTAATATTTCCATAATATAAATGCTAGAAAACTCTTAATAAGTAACATTATCAATTACAATTGTTCAGAGCACAATAAAATTCAAGCTTATTGGAAAACAGACTAGCTTAATAGTTACATTTCACCCAAAGTAAAAGTATTAACACATGGGAGATGAGGTAAGCCATCAACCAAAGTCCAAATATTCTGGGAGCCCCATGATGTCTTAACCACAAACAACTAAGTTATCCATTTATCATACTGTAATTCATTACATAATTGACACATTAAACTCTTGAATATATTTAGACATAATCATGACTGGTATCTTCATTCAACTCCTACGATACACAAAATTCTTGCAGAAGTTAGGGTGTTCCACATGCCTGACATTAAAAGAGCTCATGGGGAAAATACAATGACAGGAGGTCATAGGTATAGTCCATTTTTGAATTAACACCTTCAAATCAATTGAATATAATTCCTTTGAACATGTCCATTGTCATTTTTCATTCTTATCTTCACTTAAGCTTTTCTATACAGTAATTTTTCTCCCATTCACACTAAACCATGAACATCGGAAGGGGATGATTTCTTTCTCAGTCAGCTTCATAATCTAATGTCTAGAACGTCTAGAACAATATTGATATAAATATGGACTGAATAGATATTTATTGACTGAATCAGTTCATTAGTCTCAACAAATGTAAACAGATTAATGAGCAAATATAAAGACATTAAATTTTATACTGTTGATTAAGGGAAAAGTTGACTTAGGTAATCAAATCGGATGGACACAACCTAACCTCAAAACTAGGAACAAGATCAGAACGCATCATTCTCATATAGAGACGTAGTAAGAATATTAACACCATGCATAAAATGAATTGAATATAGGAACCCCCTCAAAAAGTAACAATGTGTAGTGTGATGTAAAGAGCCTCACTATCAAAGAACAGCTTTTTATGTCAGCAGAAAGTATCTCATTAAAATTTAATAAATGAATAACAATTTATACATTCAAGACTTCTTGAGGCCAGGTCCAGGGCTTTGGAGGAAGAGAGGGTTTGCCCACTTCCTGGACCCCATCTCACAGTTCACCATCTACACATACTAGATGGGCTGGCTGGGCAAAGCAAGATTTTCAAGTCCCCAAAATGACCAAGGCAAAGGGAGGAAGGTATAGGCCACATTTCCAGAATAAGGTAAGATAGTTACTTGAATACCCTAGTTCAAGATATTTCTTTATCAACCCAGACACCTGGGTCCCGCTATGACCTTCTCTATGCTCAAGATTATGAGAGGAAAGGAAAAAAAGAAAAAAAAAATGAAAACTCCCAAGCCAGGCCTGGCATGGTAGCCTATTGGTTAAAGTCCTCGCCTTGTATGTGCTGGGATTCATATGGGCTCCAGTTCTAATCTGGGCAGCCCCGCTTCCCATCCAGCTCCCTGCTTGTGCCCTGGAAAAGCAGTTGAGGACAGCCCAAAGCCTTCGGAACCTACACCCACGTGGGAGACCTGGAAGAAGCCCCTGCCTACTGGCTTCGGATTGGTTCAGCTCTAGCCATTGCATCTCCTTGGAGAGTGAGTCAACGGATGGAAGATCTTCCTCTCTGTCTCTTCTCCTCTCTGTGTATCTATCTTTTCAATAAAAAATACAACAATATTTTTTTGAAAAAAAGCTCAAGGCCATTTTCCTTAAAGCCAGCATCCAGTCGGACACTCCACTTCTCTGTTTCTCATTGGGGCAGTGCTTTCCTATTGCTTTGCTTGGAATAAAGATTCTGCTACATTTGACTTGCTTCCCAGCTTTTTATTTCTATACTAAGCTAAGGAAAGAGCTCCTCAAGTTTCACAATAACATTTCTTGAATTGGGTCATGATTTAAAGAGAAGGAATATGTAATACTATTTTGAACATGCAAAAGTTAATATAAGCATTTGAGTTTTCTGAAGCTTTATTTCAGAGAGAAGATGGGTTATATCATCACTTTTAGCTTGGTAATATCCTGAAATCACCCAAAACAAATAGGTACCGTCTCTTGGGGGAAACAATCTCACAGGAACACCACTGACATTTGTATGTCTGCAAACATTTTCTCCAAGTGAATCCCTACTTGGGAAGAGGAGACCTGACACACTTCGGACACAGCTAGGAATGGATCAGAGCTATCCGGGATTCAGATCTCCTGATCCTGAGGAGGCAGGTTTAAAGCAGTGATAGGTCTGGAAAGTTGCGATTCCTTGGTTGAATCCAGAGGGTCCTGGACCAAGGACAAAATAGCCAGAGAGAATGAGTAGGTGCCCCTCACTAGCAGACACTGTTTGGGACCTGGATAATTTCATATTCCCAGCTAGGGTGTGCCTTGAGTCTTCCAGGCCTGTTTGATCCATCTGTGTACCACACAACTGGCAAAAATAACAAAAATAAACTGCATATATCCCAGCTCTGTTTGCCTACGGCCTCTTCACTTTGCTGCCAAGTCTTTGAGTCCTGTTCTGTTCCAGTCCTGCCTAATTTCTAACCTGCTGGCTTCATTTTCATTTTCTAGTCTGGTTCCCACTCAAATCTCAGTTTCGATCACTGGCATGCTCAGAGGACCTGGCACAATCCCACCTCTGCTTCTTCCTGTTTCTGGCTACTTCAGAGAAATTATCTTGCTCCTTTGGTCTCAGTTCTAAGAATTCAACCCCTGGCACTACATCTGCTGGTTGGATAGGCCCTGGTCTCCTACCATAAGGAAGCAATTCATTACGGAAGCACACCTACTGCTATGGTAACATGGAAAGCTTGGTGGCTATATTCCAGTTAATGTGCTTGGGAAATCTGGCACTAAGAAAAAAAGCCATATTCTAAATCGAGGCAGTAAGGTAAAACTTCCCAGGTTTGAGAGCCACTGTTGTTTGTCATTTCTCCCCAGGCTTTCTTTTCTCCAGCTCGAAGAGAATCTGCAAGAACTGATTGTAAACTTCATAATGACTACTCAGGATTCTCAAAGCAGGAAGGACAGTTACAGATATAACTTGATGTCCTATTCAGATAATCTATATTTGAGCAGCCAACTTGGGTTTCTTGGATAATGGATGGAACCTGCTTAATAGCAGGATTCCTATGGAACAGAGTGATGATGCTACCATATTCTGCCCTTGATAAGGAAGAGAGAGGGGAAGGGAGGGCAACTGACTTTTGACTTCTTACCTACAAATTGTCAACAGAATGGGCTGGGTGTTAAGAGCCCAGCTTCAAGAAGCTCTCAGAACAACTTTAAAAGATGAACTGACTCTGATCAGTGAGCCTGGCAGCATAAGGCATCTGATCTCTGGTTGGATCACAGAATGCTGAACTCCCAACCTGGCCATATCTTCCTTGCAGTTTGGCCTTTGAGATCAGAGGAGCTAGGAGGCAGGACAGGAGCTTCTATCTCTTCTTGATGTTAGCTGGGGGTGGGGGGGTGGAGGGTGAACCTTCAGAGAGAAGGTTATCTAGAGATGCAAATATAGCCTGTGGCAGCAAAAAAGAGGCAGAAGTTAGCTGCTTCACTGGCATTTGCAGCCCATGCTGAGTTGAATAGTGTCTTGACTAAGAGTTATGGGTAACTGATGCCTTGCCTATCAATCCCACAGTCATTTCTGTCTTACCAAGATCCAAAGAACTGTTTCTGATACAGAAACAACTTTCACTCTGGTCTCTCTGTCCCAGCAGTGGCTTTCCTCAGTTTGCCCTCATTTAGTAGTATGGAATTAACAATGCTTAATTATAACCTATCACCAAATAAGACCCAGGGTAAGAACTTAGGTTGATTTTTAGAGGGACATCCAAATTGACCAGGGCCAATTACTTAGTAGGTAACAATGATGGTTGTCAGGACTATGGGTCCACGCGTGAGCGAGCTGGGAACTCTCACCATATGCATTTCAGTGATTGAACATAAGGTGAAGTTCAGAGAGCTCAACACTTATGAACTCTGTCATATTTTTGCCTCTGAATCTCTGAACTGCAAACAAGCAACATTTCAGGCAGCTAAAAACACCATGTTGGCTGTACAAGTAATTAAGCCACTGGGAGAGATCCTGAAAATGTAGTGATGCTGAGATCCAGTAACAGAACCAGGTATAAACAATGAGTAGGGGATTCTACTTATCAGTCTGATTCACATGTGCTTAAAGCTATTCATGTGTAAGAACAATGGAGGTATAGCTTAGTCACCACAGAGTGACATGTTCCTGCTCCTGGCCCCACTGTGTGTCTTGGCAAGCCATTATGGCCCTTCAGTGCCTGACACATTGAATGTGATGCACCGGGAATCATAACAGCTTAATGGTTTTCAAAGCATGGTTGCTGGGTCCAAAGAAACAAAATGACTCTCAGGCCTTGGAAGTCTGCTAAGCTCTAAGCGACTTTGGGACAGTATCACCCCGCATTCATATCAGCACTTTCCCCTGGACTGGAGCTCACAAGCAGTTCTATTGGTGGTGGTGGCTGGTATCACTGACCAGTGTATCCGAGACTAGCACAGGTCCAGTGTACCAACAAGTCATGGCACTGGACAGGTGCAACAGGGTGGGAATCTTTCTGGTGGAGAGCTTTGTAGTTAAGTCCAGAATATCCGACCCAAACCAAAACCCAAAGACTTTCTTGGAATCCATTCAGACTTCTAAAGGTTATCATGATATTCTTGCTCCATTTGTCTGCCAAGATACAGCTTGAGAGTTTAGAGTCATGGAGCCTGCTCTGTAATACTTGGTGGGAAATCCAAGAAACTGATTGCTGAGAAAGTGGACTTGATTGCAAAGAAACCGAGTCAATAGATTCCAAAGCAGATAGTCAAGAAACCAGAAAATCATTAGTTGGAAGACCAGAAACGCCTCTAATTTTTCTGGACCCAAACAGGAAGAAGCTCAGAGTCTATACAATCTGCATTATCAGTAGTAAACAGACAAAATGAGTGCTAGATACTTTAATCATGTCAATTATGCAGGACTCTTCTCTTTGGCTCTGTCTTTCTCACTTCCTATGCCACTCCACTTCTATATGAATACCAAATTATTTGGCTTTACAGGTCATTTTCCCCCCAGTTCTAGTATAATGCCTTGGACTTGAAACCTTAAGTCAACTGTTTCTTCCATAGTTTGATAATTACCTCACCTTGTCTATAATTCTGGTGATCTTAAGCAAATTACCTTTCCTTCCATCGTGTTTACTTCATAAAAACAAATTCTACAGCTTAACCAAGCCTATGACAATTTCCAAAAAAGAACTTTACTCACAAGAATTGTAAAATAATGTGCTTTTTTATTACATGAAATTATATTAACTATAACTCCCTTTGAAGACATATTGCTTTCTGCTATATCAGTTATAATAATTATGCCTGACTACCTGCATTCAACATCACATTAGTGACCTTATGAAGACACAATAAGGCTAGATTTTAAAAAGCCAGCCAGATAAACTTAACATTGCCAAAGGGATTTGAGAATTTAGTTCTCAATGAATAAAGAGGTGAATTTGCATATATGAAATATAAAATCTTAAAGGCAAAATTAAGTTGATATTTAGAAAATTATTTCTTAGCTTCTTTGAATTTTGCAGAATGATTGTAATTCCTGTTGCTTAGCTTCAGAAATATTGTATTGTTGCAAATGCTTAGGAATGATAACGTGGTGCATCGAGTACAACAGCAGGTAGACATTACGTAGCAAAACAGCATCTCATCTCCTATCATGTGAGCAACTAAGAGTAACCTGTATTCATATGTTTCTCAAAGGGGCCTCCAGGATTTCACAATGAAATCCTCTATTGTTAATTAAAATTGAATCAGTGCTGCAATTCACTAGCAGAACAACTTCTTTCTTAGCAAGGGATAAAAAGACTACATGAAATAATCTCATTTGATTTGGGATGCCTATTTGTATGCCCCTAAAAGTCCTATTGAAGTCTTAATGCCTACAACGACGGTATTTTACGGTGGTCCTGTTTGAGGTAATCAGGTTTAGATATAGCCTTGAGTACTAGTAAAGGGATAACAGCCTTAGCCCATAAGGATAAACAACCAGAGCTCATTCCTTCTCTGTGTTCTGCGAGGGCACAGTAGAAAGGTAATTTTTATTTAAAAAAAAAAAGCGTATCAATCAATATCATGACTAACTTAGAACAACATGGTCATATGCTGGAAATTAAAAATCTTTCCTTTCCTCAAATTATAGGAATTCCAGCTCGAGTTTGAGGGTGTTCACACTGGAGCTCTGTAAACAAAGTGCTTGGTGGTAGGCAGAGGGACTTCTCCGAGAAATTCAAGTCTGTATGAAACCACAGGCAGGAGCTAATTTCAGTTCAGATAAAATAATTTAATCTGCTTCTGTGAAGGATTGGCTCAAGCTTTCCCCACCCCCTAAAAATTGTATATGCTCAAGAGAATTTGCATGTAACCTGAACACCTATCCCATCCTTTAAATTATCTCTAGATTGCTGATAATGACCAATACACATTTATCGACATGTAAATGGCTGCTATTTTAGTCTCTGTTAAGGAATAACAATAAGAAAAATACTCTGGGGTCCGGCACAGTAGCCTAGTGGCTAAAGTCTTCACTTTGTATGCACTGGGATCCCATATGGGTGCTGTTTCTAATCCCAACTGCCCAAGCAGCTCCCTGCTGTGGCCTGGGAAAGCAGTCAAGGATGGCCCAAAGTCTTGAGGTTCTGCACCTGTGCAGGAGACAGAAAGAGGCTCATTGCCTTGTCTCTGACTGTTGCGGCCACTTGGAGAGTGAATCAATGCATGAAGATCTTCCTATCTCTCCTCTTCTCTGTATATCTGACTTTTCAATAAAAATAAACAAATCTTTAAGAAAAAAAAAGAAAAATATTCTAGAAATGTTTAATACAGATGGATTTCTTTGCACTTTTTAAGGTATTTTCAGTCCACAAATGTGTTGATTCTGTTGATATAGAACCTAGGGTTCTAATTCATAAAAAACATTCAATAAATAGCTACAAGAAGCTATGCAAAATCAAAATCCATGGATTGCAATGCATTTTCCAGGAATATCTATGGAAACGATTTACATATAGGGGAGGTTCAACAGGAGAGGTCCACTGCCTGAAAACCACTGGCTGCTGGGTGGACTGTGCTGCCGCAGCTAGCCTCCTGGCCTAGCCACTGAATAGGGTCCATTTGCTTTTCAGGGATCTTTCCCATTCTTTACTGGGTAACGTCCTCATTGTCTTGTAGTAATTTCCTGGGAACCCAATGGAGTCTGGCTATTCCTTGATGCTGTTTCTGCCTCCTTACAAAAGGGAAATCTTTGCAGGTGTTATCATTTTGGGGAAAACATTCTCTTACATGTAGCCATATAAAAAATAGAGTGTGATAATTTAGGAAATAATGTTAGAATGAAATTCGGGGCAGCTGGCTTTGATATTCAGATAAGAAGTGCATTTGATGCCTGTTAATATGTTGAATATTTTAAAATGTTAATCACAACAGTGGCCCGGAAGAGTATGGGCTCAAAACTGGGAGGTATAAGTTCTTTAGGGATGTTAGATATAGACATCAATAAAATATTCTAAAAAATATAAGCTTCACAAATATTAATTTCATGGTTATGTTTTTACTTTAAGTATCCAGGAAATCCCAATCAAACTCAAACGTTGACAATCTCCTTTAGCTAGGCCAGGATGTATGTCCCTTCATCTGGTGTGACGGACGGTTCAAGTCAGGTAATATGTATCTAATACATGTAAACATTTTTTTACCTGAATGGATGAATATTTAGGACAAAAATCTAAAAATCAGAATGCAATGGAGTGTTTTGCAGTAAATTCTAAAACCTGTATATAGTACATTATTATTATATACTCAAAATGAACACAGCATGTAAACATACAATAGAAATTGTAACTGGTTAGAAAAAAAAAAAAAACCAGCCAGGGCTGATCACAAAAATTGCACTTGCCTGAGGTTCACAAACTCCTAACGAAAGTTTGTGATTTCCTGCAAAAGAAACATTCTGGCTGCTTCAGGATGTGGGTTAGACAAGCATGTTCCTGTGGTAACAGTTTCCCAAACAGAAGAAAGAGAAAGACACATTTTTGCTCAGCTGCAGCCTTAAGTCTCCTGATTTATGAGCAACAAGAATAGAGTAGCTTGACTGTTAAAAATTATTTAGAAACAAATATTCTGTGAAGCAGCAAGTCTGTCAATTCTGTTCCTTTTAATTTACAATGAAAAGAAATACCTGAACATACTTTGACAATATCAAAACATTCTATTACGTGTCATAGTGCTTTAGGTGGACACACTAGCATTCTCATTTGTCTCTTAAGGTTCTTCTTGTTAATAAAAAATTAAAAACCCTTTCAGTAATAAGAATATATATTCATTCCATTTAGCTATGGTATATGTATGTTATTTCTCATAATGTGTTTCTTTTTACTACAAGCTTATGCTTTTTTCTTAAAATTCTTCGTTTATTTTTTAATCAGAAACACAGATTTTACAGAGAAAGGAGGAAAGACAGAGAGGTATTCCTTCTTCTGGCTCAATCCCCAACAGCCACAAAGGCCAGAGTGGAGCTTATCTGAAGCTGGGAGCCAGAAGCTGCTTCTGGGTATCTGACATGGTGCACCCACATGGGTGCAGAGTTCTAAGTGGGTCATCTTCTGCTGCTTTCCCAGGCCATAAGCAGAGTTAGATTGGAACAGGAACAGCCGGGACACAAAGAGGTGCCCATACTGGATGCCAATGTCACAGGTTGAGGATTAGCTTGCTGTGCCATCACACCAGCCCCAACAAGTTTATCTTTCAATATTTATACATTTGGGCTATTTTACACTTTCCCTTTTTCACTGTTATTCATTCATTTTCATTCATTCATACTTGTCACAAATATTTATTGAGTATCCACTAAACATGAGCAAATGAGTGAATGAAAACATCTTGGCTTTGCTTTTTCTGGTTGCTTTTAATATCCTTCTAGAAATCATCCATTTATTTCTAACAATAAAAAAGCCGCATTCTTAATTTCATAGCTATTGATCTGCAAGAACTTCTATCCAAGAGGTAAACTTTTTACATCTTTAGTAATGGTATGGCCAGGTGCTCCATTTCTCATCCAGCTTCCTGCTTGTGGCCTGGGAAAGCAGCACAAGACGGCCGGAGATGTTGGGCACCTGCACCCATGTGGGAGACCTGGAAAAGGCCTCTGGATCCTGGCTTCAGACCTTGCCAGCTCTGGCCACTGGAGCCATTTGGAGATTGAACTGGCTCCTGAAGATTCTCTCTCTCTTTCTTTTTTGTTATCTCTCCTCTGCCTTCACTCTCTTTAAACCTCTTTCAAGTACAATGTTTCAAGTAAAAAAAGTTTTGCTTTTTTCCCTCCACCTCCCCTTCCTTCCTTCCTATTCTCCCACTCCCCACTATTTTCCCCTATAATATGATAATAGTAGAGCCTTTCAGCAAAAGTCACATTCTGCTATTTCCGTGTATCATGGCATTGTAGGTATTGGCAATGGTAGAAAATGTATTATTGTAAAGTCAAGGTTATGCTTTAATAGTTTTGATTCTGGGTCCAGGGCTTTGGAGATGGGAGTGCCCACTTTCAAGACCCCAATTCACAGTTCACTGCATGCATGTACGTGGATGAGGTTACAGACCATGCTTCCAAATTAGATAAGACAATCGCTTCAATATTCTCATTCAAGACACCTCTTACCAGCCTAGACACATGAGTTCCCCTATGACCTTCCCTATGTTCATGATTATGAGAGGAAAGGGGGAAAAAAATGAAACTTTAAAAAGCCAGTGTCCAGTCGGACACTCTACTTGCCTGTTTCTCCGTGGGACAGTGCTTTCCCATTGCTTTGCTTGGACTAAAGATTGTTATACTTCACTTGCTTCCCAGCTTTTCATTTCTATACTAAGCTGGGAAAAGAATCACTAAGCTTTGCTGGTAACAAGTTTTACTGGGAGTCATCCTTCTATTTGGGAGTAGAGATGAATACTGTAGTGTATCTTTACTTCCTGATATGCTAGTCTCCATCATAGAGTTCATCTATGCGAATATATGCATATTCATGTTTACCTATATATCTATTTGTTTTGTTTTATATGAATGTTGCATCACATCAGAGAGAGCATGCATTTGTCTTTAGGGAAATGGCTCATTTTACTGAGCACAATGACTGAAGTCAGTATGGGGAGTGCTCAGACAACTGAAAATGGATCTACTGTATGATCCAGATACACCACTTCTGGGAATATAGCCAAAGGAAGTGAAATCTGCATGTAAGAAAGTGACCTGCAATCCCGTATTTAGAGCAGCACAATCTACAACAGTTACGACATGGAACCAGATGCCAATCAAAAGAGGGATGCATAAAGAAACCAGTGTATCTACTGCATAGAACACTGCTCAGCCATTAAAAATAATGAAACTCCACCATTTGCAACAAAATGGTCCCAACTGGAGACCATTATGCTCAGTAAATAAATATCTTTTAAAGAGGGAATTTAATGTGCTTGCAATATATTTGAGTGTTAAACAATCATATATGTTACACAACAAAATGAGGTCAGTATATTGTTATTCCTATTTGCAAAAATTTGGAAATTGAATCATAGCATTTAAGGGATTGATTATCTCAGATCGCATCATGCTGGAAGTGTCAATGAAAGGTCTAATGCCACAGTTTTATTATTTTTTTTTGTTTTGTTTGCCTTGCTTTTTTTGTTTGGTTTTGTTTTTTGCCAGTTCTTGTAAAAAGCACAGTTGACATCTGAGATTTGTTTTTAAGAACCTGAATACAATACTGTCTGAATATAAGCTACTTCCACTGCCCAGAGCTCCTCTTTTCCCATTCTACCTACAAAAACAGTAATGTTATTCAGATCAACTACTACAGGAACATCCTTAAACAATGAGTTTCGAATCAAACATAGATATACAAAGAAAAATGCAAATAAGTAAGTTTAAGCATTTAAACATTCTGTAATCTTGTCTTCTCAGACAATGCATTATAGTTGGCATTTTTCAGAACACTTGTGGGAAAAAAATATAAGTTATGAGTAGTTCAGGGATCTAAAATTAGGACTATAAACATAAAAAAATCCAAATGCAAAAGTGCAAGCATACAATGTCTTGATTCTAAGGATCAACATGAAATGAGAGCACAAAATCCATGTGAAATAAAAAAGCATTTATTAGATGACATTCCAACCAACTATTTCATGTTAGCGTGTACCTTGTAGTCGTCATAGTCCTTGCTATCTAGCAAATCCCTTTTCTCCAGTTCTACAAGTTGTTCTTCAGTAGGCTTAGCAGCTAGCTGCTTAATGGAGGCTTGTTCATATATGGGCTTTCCATTGAAAAATAGTTCCTTCCAATCATGCATCATCTTATGTGGAATCAGACTATGGCGGAAAAGGTTGGTAGAGAAGAATCAGTGGTCAGTTAAATATACACTTTAGACTTGGGTCTTTTATTAAATTTATGTAATTAATACACTTATTAAGACTTACATAGAACTAACTCTTAATGGTTATTCTAATGGCTATCAAACAATTTTGACTGCAATGTCAGGGCCAACATGTATTAGATTTTTCTATTACAAAATACTTACAAATATGTAAACCTACTACTACTTTAAGGAGTCTTGGAAATATCCCATCTGTTCATTTTACATTGAGGGACAATGATATTATTGCACATGTAAATGAGTTTCTAAGTTTGCATAGCCATTAACTATCAGAACTGAGGTTTAAACAATATTTAAGATTTCTGATTATTCTCACTATTTTAAGGTATGTCGTTACGTATGGCACAGTCAACAGTAAAGCTTGGGGTTTCAATGGCAGGAAGCTAATATCTCTTCACTGAAATCTACTGAGCTCCAGACATTTTTCCTAACCATCAGGGATTTAATAGCAAATGGAATCCATAGCCTTGATCAGAAGACCTTGGGAGAAAAGGACAAAAAAATAACAGCACAAATAAATAAGAGTTCTGAATGGGGATTAGATGATGGGAAAATATAGAAGTATGACTTGACTCAACTTGCTGGTTCAAAGAACTCTTTGGAGAACTAACTGCTTAAGCTAAGGCCTAAACAATGCCCAGGAGGCAATCAGGACACAGTGCCTGGGAAATATTTTCCAAAAGAACAAAATGTGCAAAAGAAAGAATCTGATATAATTCAGGTGAGTTTCTTAATAAATACTATTTCATTCTGGTACATGCTTCAGAAGACACAATGCCAAATGAAAAAGGTCAGACTCCAAGAAGAAAATATTCTATGATTTCACTTAAATTAAGTGTCTAGAACAGATCAATCCGTGCAGCCACAGAGTGCAGTTACAGGGCACTGGGGAGACAGGGCTGGGAGTTATTCAAAGAGCACAGAGATAACACCCTCTCCTTTGTGAAGAGCTGTCAGGGGGTCAGGTATCTCTGGTCTTTTTCTTTCAATTTCTGTTAGTGTTCAGAACCTAAAGTCTCCAAAGTTACCTATGTTCCTTCTTTTATACTTTTAGTACTTTTTTTTGTTTCAATGATTCTGCTATGACATTTATGGAGGGCCGATAGTTGGTGATTAATAATCCATTAATGTAGTCAATACATTTTGAAAAAGGTTAAAAAAATTCTTTAACAATTCCACCTTCAGCATAAAATTCTATTCATGTTTAAGGATACAAAGACAAAAACAGACAATGTGGCAGAAGTGGAATGCTTTTTAAATGGTTTCTTCGGTCTTTAACGGTTTCCTTGTTCTTGCCTAAATTTCTCCTTATCCTCAGAATTCTGACCTCACTGCTCCCCACCTGAGCCATTTAGGTTCCCAAATACCAATATAACCCCTGTGGGGCTGAATACTTTCTCTTCTTGCTAACTGAAATTCTTAACATTTATGCATGCATTTGTGCTAGCTGTTTTTCTCAAATAATTTCAGTTCCATCAGCTGAGCTCAAATCCACCTGGTCTGATGAGGCAATTATTTACTCAAGACAAAACAAGTACAAAAGAAACACTCTCATGTTTTATATGTACTTCACTTCGCTATTTTAGAATTTTGCTTTTTTCACTTTAAACAACTTAACCTTGAAATTCAAGGTAGACGGTCTACTTCAGGGCAAGAGTCTCTATGAATCATTTATAATCATTAAAGCTACTTGTATGTTAAAGCATTGCCATCAAAACAACACATATTTGAGTCCAAAAACCCTTTATTTTGAGATGATTATAGGCAGTAGTACAAGAGCACTTCAAAAACTGTAGAAAATGGAATTACAAGGTAACTGTTTCTGATGCCCCTAAATTAGCAATCTATGCATACAAAGGATCCTCAGAAACTTTAGGGAATGTGTCTACTATGAAAAACTTTTACTTTGTTTTCATAATGTGATCTCAATTTTCTATTTAATTTATACTATGACCTTGTTGAGCTCACTTATCAGTTCTAAGAGATTTCTGCAGATTCCTTGACATTTTCTAAATAGACAAGCGTGTCATCTGAAAAGAAACATTTTCTTCATCTCTGTAGAATTACGGAATTTTATAATTTTTAACTTTAGATCATATTTTTATCTTTTATACTACAGTCTACTGTTTACCCTCAAAATAACTGGCATCATCTTTTCCGAGTTTAACTTTCTCATGACTTAGCTCTTCTAATTCCTGGCCTGCTCTGATTTATTTAATCAGGAAAATAGTATTAGACATTTACTCTTTTGTACTTATTTTCTAAACCCAGCCTCCCCATCTTTTCATGAAACATTTTTGTCTCTTTATGTACCAATTCAATATCTGTAATTTTCTCATTTTGTCCCTACTGTAATTAATTATAAAAATCAATACTTACTTATTTGTCAGCATTCGATAGTCTGCCACTTTCGTGGACAAATCGAGTATTTGATCCAAGATTTCTGCACATACTGCATAATGCTTTTTATAACGAGCTTGAGCTCTTTCCACAGAAATCTGTTCATGAATTTCTTTCTCTCTAAGGATTTGTTCTTCAAAATCAATCTTGGCTTGTTTTGCCAAGGCCTAAAATGACAAAAATGTGTTTCAAGTCATATTTGCTCAGTATTTAAATTAAAATGACATATTTCAATGGCTAAAAAAACACTCTTTTAATAGAATAATGCCTCTTTTTTAGACTAGGAAAACTTTAATTGTAAATAATCAGCATGTTCACCTTACTTGAGTAAGTACTGAGTCCAATGGCTTAAGATAATATTGGAAATATTCTACCCTTAGTTTATTTTTTCAACAAAACATAGTACAGTAAACCATATGGTTTTCCTGAAAAAAGCCTAATGCAAATCAATAATAAAGTGAATCACTGGCCTTCAAAAAGATGTCCTGAGTTCATGAGCTGCAAATAGTCAAGTGTCACCAAGAAACAGGCAAATCTGTGGCATACGTGGTCCCTCGCACCCACCTCAGGGGCCTTGATGTGGATACTCCTGCTGTGGCCACTCCCTTTGGTCAATCAGTGTGAAGAGTTCTGTGATACTGATTTATAGATAGGAAACATTTTGAAATTTTCTAACTGTGCTGGTTTTGCGACAGTCGAGATGATTAAAAATGGCAACAGTAAGGTTAGATCTCCTGATACATTTCTGGGACATGTCCATAACCTTGGATTCTCAGAAAGTCCCAGATGGGGAGTGAGAGTACTTACAACAAGAACATACCTTATTCCAGGATAAGATCTGGCTTTTCTCTTGTAGTTCACACTGTAAGCTGAATGCCCCAACTCGGTTTTTGTACATGGAATTGGAAGGAACTGTTTACCTCGTTAAGAGTTGTTTGCTACTAGATGGAATGAGGCTCTTATTGACTGGATAGTACAACAGTGCACAGTGGTTAAACTGATGGGGTGTCTGTGTTTTGTGCCACTCCAGTTGATTGAATAATTTGTGTTGTGCACTGATGTAAGCTAGGTTGATTAGATTGTATCATGTGCCAGCTCTCTTCTAGTTGATTGGATGATCATTGCCTAAGTTCCCCTGAAAATGGCTGATCAGGGCTGCTCCTCTCTCCCACTGGTAGTGGTACAGGACAGTCCACCAGTCAGTGTCAGCTGGTGAGTAAAGACTCCTGAGCTTTTAAGAGTCTGCCCTTACTCATTTTGGGGATAGAAATCAATCAGCTCACAACAGTTTTAAAATACAGTTGTCAACAAATGTTAAATATGTTGACATCAACTATAAAGCTTTTGCTGTTAACAGCCTTAATAAATTAATTATATTTGCGTGCAAAAAGATTTCTTTATGCAAAAAGCAATGAAGTATTCAGTTTGTCATTATTATCTACTTGGTTTTTAACATTATTTTGCTTAGAGAACTTTTTCTTTATATACAATGCAAAAGTCAAACTCAGCCCAACCAAAGAGCCAAACACTCTTCAATCAGTGGCTTAAAATGACCAAATGTAGCTTTTCAAATAATTACGCCGGAGTTTTGAGAAACTTCATCATTTCATTACCTCCTGCAACTTTACCCAGTAAGTGTAGCCACAAGTAAGCTTGTCAGTTGGAAAAGCTGCTATTCCATGTAAGCCCTAGAATTTAAGTTCTTGTTATTAGATCTTGGGAAGATCTAGTTTCCTTACAACTCTCTTCTAAATTGAGGATGTCAATAATATTCAACATATACAAGAGAATGAAACAAACCATCTTGTCAGTGCAAGTATGCCTTATTAGGTTACAATTTATCACCGACTAGATGCATGACAACTGAGTTCAGGATGAAGTTCAGCTTCGTTCTGCTATTGCTGTCTTGTACATTCCAATTCTTCTTAGAAAAATGAGTTGGGCTGCATAACCACTAAGATCAGTTCTGTACATGTGATGCATGCAGGAATCACACAGGGATTTGTATTTGTTACATTTAAAATGCTTTGTTTTCATGAAAAAAAAAGAATATAATACAAGCACAAAGCTTTGTAGCATGCTTCATGAAATCTAGAGAGTTTGGAGGAAAAACGATTCTAAGAGACCAGGAATAATAGGTGAGAATGTATAGTGACACTAAACTGGGTCCTGGAGTGAGTTTATCAGTGTCTCTGGAACATGGAAATATTTAGAATGTGAAGATACAGATTTAATCTAAAAACAAACAAAACCTTAAAGTGAACAATGGAATTTCCTCGTCAAGGATAGAAGAGCTATATAAAGCCTTCTTCTTTCCCTCGTCTCTTTCCTCCTTCTTTCTCTCCCTGCCTTGTCCCCATTCCTCTATTCCACCTAGTTATTTGCGTTTTTTTTTCTCCTTTTTCTTTTTTTCTACCTTTACCATCAACTTTATGCTAAGCCTACCACAATTTCCTGTCTCTGTGCAGCAAAGTAGGTTGCAGCCCTAAAAAGAGAAAGAAGGAAAGGAAAAAGGAAGTTGGTGGGAGGTAGCAAATCTCAGCAGTTTTGAGCTTGGACTTTTAAGGACTTCTAAAATTGGCTTCGCTGGTTGTTGTCCTGCTGACAAAGTGTGACTTTCAATCTTCCTAGACTGTGAATACATATTTTCTTTATGTGTCAAATGTAAATAAGGAGAGTGTTCACTCTGGAGGCAAAGGAGACAGCCTTTCCCCACTCCCACCCAACCCCCGCTGTGCAGGCTATGCTTGCTTACAGAAGTGAGAGAACTATTTTCCTGATCTGCGGAGTATGGTACTTTCTAAATATTTCTTCTAAAGCTTGCATAAACTTGCCAAAGTTTTTCTTACATTTTCATGGACAATCACAGTACAAGTCATGCAATTGGAAAATGAAGCAATGCCTTTTTAATTTCTGTGAGGCTTACTCTCTTTCTTTTTTTTTTTTTGTCCTGCTACATTTTAAGATTATTTTATAGCCCAAAAACCAGACTATCCAAAATGCCACTCACATGTGTTGATTTTCTTCAACCAAATAGCGACTATTAGATTAAACAAGTCTCAAACATTTGCAGTGGGAAACAGACAACAAAGGATTCATATAATCCAATATTAAGACTAGACACATTCACACACATATATAACAAAAAGGTTGTATATGTATTTTTCCCATTTATAAAGGGCCTATCTGTAGTGCCACCATCACTGCACACAGAACACTCACCCAGCAGCTAGACCTTGGCTTCTACACCGTTCTCAAATGAAGTGTACTGAGTACCCCACAAAAATGACTGACACCAGTTTTCTGCATCTGTTAATACAACGGAAGCCTGCAGGAAAGCTTGTTCTATTAGGAGACAAGGAGTTGTTTACTAAACAATTGCAGTGTTTACTGAAAAGAAGCAGCTTAAAAACTGCCTTGCTGTCTGAGAATATCCACGTAGTATAACCAACAATAATGTCTGCTCTAGTGAAACCAGCGAACTTCAAAGATAAAGGTTTCTATGGATGTCTAGAAATAGAAGTAACAACTCAAGGAAATTAAAATTAGGTGATTTTTTTTTTTGACAGCCAGCAGCATTTTATCAAAAAGGAAAATAGAGTAGTGTATTGAAGATACTCAATGAAAGGAAAGTATGAAGCATGAATTTCATAGACAGCAAAACTGACAATCACATACATAAGGCACACACGCTTGTCCAGATACAAAACCTCAGGGAATGCTGTTCTCTGAAGGCTTTCCTCAGGAATCTCTCAGACAAGGAGCTTCAGGCAATCCAGGTGTCCAGACGGATGTGGACACAGTGTTGGTGGGGAGGACTAAACAGTCAGCAACTTGTGAAACCAGCACTAAGAGGACAAAGTGCAGTGTGTGTTGGCCACATACTGACTATGTAGGTGATGGACATATCATACAGAGAGCCTGCAGGAAAGGAGCTCTTGTTAGGTGACGGGTAACAGACCACAGCTTTGTTGACCACGCCTTTGTGGAAAGGATCAAGAGGAACCCGCAGATTTTAAGGGAGGCGTTATTTTACCGCTTCTCGATCAAGTGCATCCTGGAAATCTTTCAGTCGTCTCTCCTCATATTGTTTTTCTCTGAAGATTCTGTTCTGCCATAAAACTTCCTTCTCGTGCCGAACGTGCATGAGCTGCACCGCGATCCTGCGCTCCTGCTGGGACTGGCGCATCAGCCGGTTGATGAGCTGCTCCTCGCGGTAAGCCTCCTGTACACACCAGGGGAAGGGCCATGCAGCGATCAAAGGGGTGTCCACACTTTCCACTGGGCTGACAAGACTATATATAAACAATGTACAGAAGGCATAATACTCTCCTTAATCAACTTCTGCCAGTTAAATCTGAACATGAAAAAAAAAAACCGTAAAAAAAAAAATGTTTGACAAGAGAGGTATAATTTTGGTATCCTGAAATATTAAAATTTTTAAAAATTACAATTACTTTTCTGCTTTTTTTTTTTTTAAGTTGCTTATTTAGAAGAGGGAGAAGCACCTGGAAAAGAGAGATAGTGTGCCGTGTGCTTGCCTTCATTTGCTGGATCACTCCCCAAATGTATGTAGTGATCGTGGCTGGGTCCAGTCTGGAACTCAATCCACAGGTATCCCACATGGGTGTCAGGGACCTAATACCTGAGCCATCACTGCCCCCACCCCTTATGCCCACATGAGCAATTGATGGAGTCAAGGGCTTGTGCCTTGAGTTGAATCCAGATCCTGTATTATGGGATATAGGCATCTTAAACATTGTAATTGGTACAGTAAATGTCCATTCTACCCAATTATTTTAAATGATTCATTTCTTCCTTTAAAATGGAAACAGATTAGGTGATTTTGTTCAAGGACTTCTAAACAAGCACTATATCAATTTGTAAGAATGATTTTAGAAGTCTGAAATTGCATTATATGCATTCTAATATAAAACTGCTAGTCGTTAAAAAAGCGTTCACACTGTCCAGGTGAACACAGCAGATCTGACGGAGGGGAAAATAAACAACCATGTGAGAACAGGCTAAAAATTGGTAGCTTGTGAAGACTGGAGATGAGGTTAGGTGGAAATGGCCTATAATTTGTCTTAGAAAATCTGTATGTTCATAATCTGAAAAAGAAACTAGATGCACACTATTTTTTGGACTGTTTTAGAACAGAGGTCAACCAGGTCATGAACAGTGGGAAAATCAGTCACTGGGAATCAGCAAATCAGCCCATCACCTTGCAGGTACATTGTTAACGAGCTGCATTCTCTTGGACAAGTAACAGCA
This sequence comes from Ochotona curzoniae, assembly GCF_017591425.1. Taxonomy (NCBI): domain Eukaryota; kingdom Metazoa; phylum Chordata; class Mammalia; order Lagomorpha; family Ochotonidae; genus Ochotona; species Ochotona curzoniae. The sequence continues at coordinate 15,931,577 of NW_024465582.1, read as the reverse complement.
CAGGCCTGTTTCACTGCAGGTACCAACTAGAGGGTCAGGCAGAGGATGATCTCCAGGATCCCATCAAGCACTCTGACTCTGTCTAAACAGAGACATCATGTGGAAAGAGAAAGTAACTGTAGTGTTCAATAGAGACAGAAGATGACAGCCAAACGCCGGGGCTTTCCATTTCACTCGACAATCTAATGGTTCAAGGAGAAACTATGACTCTGCTAACAACACTACCTCACGTAAGCTCTCTCACTACACTGTTACAGGGGAGATATTATATATTTACCAGGATGAGAAATAAATAACAACACTGAGAGAAGTGCTAAAATCTGAACCTGGGAATTAGATAAAAGTGTAGATTAAATAAATGTAAAGCTGAATGTAAATATCAATTATTTGTTAGATAAAATTACTAGCCATTTGATATGTTTATACATCCATGATAATTTGCCATATATTTCTATAGCTACAAAAAACATGGAAGAAGGGATTCCGAATGTTTTCATACCATTAGAAAATGTTCATCTTTTGAAAGATAGGTATGTTTGCTCTAATGGGACATTACAAAGTGTATGTGCATTCAAAACATCGCATGAAAATCCATAAATGTATAAAATTCTTATCTGTCAGTTAAAAATACAGAACAGCAACTATGAAATCTATATCTCAATTAGACAGAAAATTCCCCAAACTTTAATGTTAGTCATTTGTTTCATTCTGATTGAATACTGGAGACAACGCACAAAGTAAAAATGGCTACAAGTTCTTTCCTTCTAGTCTAGTATATGGCAAGACAACTTAGTTGTTGGGATGAGATAAGGTCATCTCAACCCTTAGGAAGAACAAACTGGATCAATTATGCTTTGATTATTGACTGAGATATCAAATTATGACAAATGGGACAAAGAAAATGTGCAATGGCTGAGTCAATGATATGTCTATAAAGATATAGTATGAAGATAGTTAAGACTTGTATCCCAATGTTTAGTGGGGAAGATTTGTATTTTGCTTCTTTGTAAAAGTAGTTCATGTTTTGGATACGGATAATCTTTCAAATTTTCAGTGGAATGTAGTACATATTACCTGATGGAAATAAAGATATCAGTTATAATGAGGTACACAGGAAAGCCTATAGATTGTTTGCTTAGTCCACAACATAAAGTACATATTCTGTGCTTGCAATGAAATAAATGGAAGAGATGTTTCTGTTTAATTATATGTACCATATTCTAGGATCTCAGTAGATACATGAGTAAAAACTGAAAACTGAAATGCATTTCCCTTGACACAGCTCAGAGCTCATGATCTGAGCCTTGGTGACTCACACCAGATGATGTAACTTTTTAAAGCTCAGCACACCTAATCTTTCCAGCTCCCCTTCCCTCTCCCCCTGCAACCACACTGCCTTCACTGACTCTCTCCAGGCACTGTTGCCTGAACAGAGGTGGACGTTCCCCTGTTTTAGCCCTTCCCACTGGTTGTATAGCACTTTCACACTCCAATGGACTCGCTATTTACAGACCCTACACTAGACATCAGGCTCTGCGAGGCATAGGCTTCCTGGTTTTCTTGCTCATTGTTCTGTCTTTGGGCTTAGTGCAAGTGCCCTCAGCAAGGGAGAGGTTCAGGATCTGTGCTTAGTTCGAAGTTGGTCAGTGGTTCTCAAACTGTAGCTACATAAAGAAATTAGAGATGGCTGGTTAGCAAGTATGGTTGAGTGCTCCTGGCTTTGAGCTGTTGATTCAGTGTGAGTGAGGGTGGTAACAATTTACATGCCTAAGATGACCCAGACAGTGCTGATACTGCTGGTCCAGGAATTGTAGTTTGAACCACTTGGAGTAGACTAACAGAGATGTCCTTTTTTTTTTTTTTTTTGCATTGTTTTCATTCCACAGTTTCCTTTTGCTTCTAAGATAGACATACATGGTTAACATAGATTTCTTGTCTTACATCATGTTTTACTGTGGAGAAATGTTATGTAACAGATTTTGCCATTTCAACCTTTTATGTATATAATTCAGCAGCATTGTTTTGTTTTGTTTTTTAGTAAATATGTACATGTTCCCCTTGATATATTTGCTGTCATCACGGAGCACGTGACAGTGACATGTGATCAAGTGGCAGACAGTGAATTTATATTATATTATATATTATATTTGTGTACACAATAGAGCAGATTCTGTGAAACTTCCAGCACTGCTATTTAACCCCCATCAAAACACCTCACCTCTTGTGCCTCGTGTGCTATTAACTGGTCCATTAACAGTCTCCGCCGTCTTTTCTCTCTCTGCTCTCTTGCAAGAGCATCTTCTTCTAGGCGCTTCTGGATTTTCTTAATGTAGTCATCATCTGAGTAAGTGTTCAACAAGTCAGCTGTCATCTGGCCTGCTGTGTCTACAGAAGCCTTGGAGGCACTGAGGAACAACAATTTTCCAGTTTTAGTTTTTCTTTCTCTGGGTAATTTTATCTACTACTGCTCTCCTGTCACCTATGCAAATGCAGGTTATTTTCTGAGTTTCCTGGTGACTTTGACTACTTAACAACGAGGCTCAGCATTTATTGGCAGCTCAGCAGCAGAAAAAAACAGTAGCTCATCATACCACTCCGACAAGCACAAGCCTGAAGTGACCTCTTGCCAAACTGGAAAGTTCAAGTGAGCACTCTGAATTTTTGGCCTATTTCATGTTACAAGACTTAAAGGATAAGAAAGAGCCTGTGGTCTTTCCAACAGAAACCAAACCAGTTCAGTTTAGCAAGACAAATGGTGATGTAGCACAGAATTATAGATTCATTCAAGTTACCACTTTGGATTCAAAGGTTATCACACATACACATCTATGTAATAACCAATTAATTAGGAATTATTGGTATAGCTCTTTAAAAACTAAGCAGACTATAATCAGTAAAACGTATGTTACAGAGCTACTTACTAATAAATGATTAATTTTTATATTAGAAGTAATCATTTCAAAATAATAAATAACATATTTAATGAATAGTATTATTCAAAATCTAAAAATATGTCTTTAATGTTCACAGGGACTAAATGGTCATCAAGCTCATATAGACAGAAGTATTTTTAGAAAACACTCCTTAGGCCATGAGAAGATTTTAGTGCTTTCTGGCATCAAGTTTGTGAATGAGCCCACAACATCTCTAGGCTGAGGATAAGCATACAGAAGGAAATAAGAAAGTCGTGATTAACAAAGGGGCTTACCAAAGCCCACCTGATACCACAGCCTTTGTTTTCCTTAACAATTTGCTCCATACCAGTACTTCTTAAAGGTTTTCTTTTTTTGGATATCGGAGAAAATGATCTTCCTGCAGCGTCACGGAGAGTACGGACTCTCCTGTGAGGCTGCTCACGGCTGCAGGGAGCTGAGCAGGTGCTCCAGCTGCCCCAGCTCCAGCTCACTGCACTGGGAAGTGAAGTGTCACATGTAAAGGTTCCCCAGCTGAAATTCGTTAGAATCAAGTGAAGGCTGCTGGGAAGAAGCAGCCTGTGATATACCCAGCAATATTTAAAACAAAGCCCAAACTCCATTTAGGGTAACACTGTAACTAGTTTAAGACAACATTTCCCAGCCTCTCTTCCTCTTGTGTGGCCATGGGATTAGATTCTGGTCCACAAGATACGAGCAGAAATGTTACTACTAGAGACTACTGTGGAGGTTTTGTTTCCCACAGGAAATGGCTATTTTTGTTGGTGTTGTTGTTTGTTCAAGTGCCCAGAGTCCCAGCAGCCATCTTAAATCATGAATGTGACTTTGATGATAAACACACACACACACACAACAGGCCAGAGCAGCAAAAATGGAGCAAGGCGAAACCTCAGTGTGTGGGTTTGCGTGCACACACGCCCTCACACACATCCCAGGGTGCTTTCTTTATATGTTCTAGGATATGGGAGAAAAGCCAACTTTTATCTAGTTTAACTCATTGTTACTTGGGAGTTTCTAAAGCAACTGACAGATCCCAGGATCAGGCTGGGAGGGCAAGGACAATAGGAGCAGAGTCCAGGGTGATCTTGATGGTACCTGACAACTGACAGGACTAGGGCACTACTCAGTGCAAATGGAAGCTGGGAAAGGGCTTGGAACCAACTATTTCCACTAAATATGTGGCTTGTAAATAAAATGGACCATGCTTAGGGTGTTATGTGGTGGAGGATCTAGTGGTCACTGTAAGGACGAGTGGTCTAGTTTTAGGGGTCAGGGCCAATGCTGGTAAATGAGAGCGGGGATCAGAATAGGGCATTCAGAGTGTCTGATGATGGTAGGAGGAAAGATCATGTATGCCATATCCATTGTGATTGAAATCCTTTCTGCACCAACCACCTCATGACTGTTTCCTTCCAGCCTTTTCTTATTCCTCATCTGTGTGTGTGCGTGTGTGTGTGTGCACGTCTCTTTTCCTTCAGAAATGATAGTATATAACAGGGCTCATATACTATAATTTGTTTCTGTTTTCTTATTTGATAGAGATCAACTTTGTATTCTATAAGATATAAATGAATAGTCTGGACAATATCTATTTTAAAAAATACAGAAAGATACAAGTCATTTTATACATGCGGTCTCTGGCAGATTACTTCCTGTGAATAAATGACCTCTGATGGAAGATAAGGGGTAAGGAATCTTTATCTCTCAAAGAATGAAGCCAATTCACTTTGTACTTATTTTTGGAATAAATTTATCAAACTTTCTCAGTGACATTCAGCTAACGCATTCATTCAGCAATGCTTTATTACTGGTCTCTGTGCTCAATAGTGAGGATTCAACATAAAAGAAACCAAAAGAGAGTCTAACGGAGGCTTTACTGTGACAAAACTAAACCAGTGGGAACTTGAAACCATCTTAACTAATGTTTAAAAATGTGTGCAAACAGCAAAAAATATCAACTTATCATATTAGCCACTTTCCCTCTCACTTGTTTATACAAGTGACTAACAACTAGTTTGAATTTTAGCACATCTGTCTTCCCTCAGACACTCTCACTTAATGATTTTTTCTGAATGAAAAGATTCTTGGAGCAGCTTTTCCAGAGAAGATATTTCTAATATTCAAAAGATATGCATAAAACAGGATACAAATTTATGAGTGTTAGAATAGTTCACATCCTACCTTTCTTTTGCCTGGAGATCCTTTTTTATTAATGCTTCAAACTTCTTAATCTCATTGGCCACATCCTTTAAGGAAAATTCATGATCAGTTCTCTGTCTTAAAAAATCTCCCTTTACCATGTTAATTCAAGTTCATGTCATTTACTACTAACTCAAGATAACGAGGAGCCAAAATGTGAAAAGCTGTATGCTGCATTCTACAATATTTTCATAATTTTTTGTTATTTTGACACCAAGTGAACTGCAAAAACTGCTTAATCTGAATTGTTCAGATCACAATTCCAACTGATACTGAATCTAGGGATATCTAATAAAAAGGAAAATTATCAGAGTTGGAACATGCATTTATGAGATATACACTTGTGATACATAAATATTTCTTAAAGATGGCAGCCCCAAGTATGTCATCATTGTTCCTTGATATTAACACTAGTTCAATTTTTTATATTATAAATCCTTATTGGTAAACATCAATTAGGTGGGCCTTTGATGCTGTGATTAAAACTATCCTTGGGATGTTCTCATCCTCCCTTGGAGCTCAGAAGTTCAGGTTCTGCTCCTGAGCCGAGCTTCGTAGCAACATAATGCTGGGAGACAGGTAGCAGCTGAAGAAGGTGGGATTCTGCCACGCATGTGGGAGGCCCAGACTGCGATCCTGGATTCTTTCTTCAGACTGGCCCATTTCCTGCTCCCTGGGGCAGGTGGGGAATGAATTAGAGGATGGAAGATATCTCTCCTTCTCTCTTTCTGGCTGCCTTTCAAATAAATCTTTAAAAATAAACTATCAGTTCTGGATGTATGATAGTTAAATACTAAAATAGGGTCCACAAAAAGCTTTTGTATTGGTGATTTTTGTTGTTGTAGTTATTATTTGTTTGTTTTTTGGTTTGTTGTTGTTGTTTTGCTAGGACTTTTAAATTGAAGAAATGTGAACTGACCTAATACAATGAGTTAAAGAATCAGAAAGATATGTCAGTCTCTACTGGCACAGTGAACTTAACTAAAACATGGCCATCTCCTGGGTCCCAGTCTCCTTACGTACACACTGGGGAAGACAGAGCCCTGCTTTAGGCTTGTTTCCAAATTAAAGATAACACAAAGTGCTGCCCCCACAGCCTGACATACAGCTCAAGGTCAACAAATGCTAGCTATTATTCCTCTACTTAATTCACACAAGAAAATTTCAATAACCAGCGTAATGTTATGCAATGTAGAGTATGGAAATTTTATCAAAATGTAGTGACATCTATGAAACATAATCAGATTTTATTTTATTGGAATGATGGACAGTTCATATAGCTTAGGGAAAAAAAATAAACAGGGGTATCTTAAATTTAAATATATCAACAGCAACAAGTCACAATGTTGCTGGGATTCATAACAAAATAGGTAAGTTGAATCAAAATAGCAAATTATAGAAGTTGAGTCAAAACAGAGTAAAAAGAGCTTATAGATGGCATGTACCCATCAGCATTTGCACATTACAACAGTGCCCATGCTGATGAATTCATTAGCAATCTCAAAATCCTACTCAGCACACAGGAGTACAGCCAGATTCTGTTACTTAAGAGTTTTCCTATTCTGGCCTCAAATTTCTATCTCTGTATCTTAAAAAGATAATAAAATTGGGTTGGATATTGTGGTAGACTGGAATTCTGAATGAGAAAGGATAAAACCAGGGATAGTTCAAAAAGAAAGTGAGAAGTTTGGGAGGGTCTGGCTATACTTGTGGGCTTTAGGGAAAGATTGTTCTTGAATTACAACATGTTTAACACAACATGAATCGCTTACCTCTGCGTCTTTTTTCTTTTTCATCATTTTTTGAGCTTCCAGTGCTTTTAAAGTACGATTTGATGCAGGTTTAGGAATCTGTATGATAGCTGCTTGGATTTTGGCCATTATTTCATTTTGTCGTCTTCTGCTTAAGCGTTGCTGAGTATTACACATACACTAGTTTAGTTCTTTGGTTTGTCAGAATAATAGATATTATTACATATACATAATATGCTTATTTCTAGAACGCAGCAATTTACCAATGGACAATGCGTTGTGGTCGTGTTGGGAAACAGTTGGCGATATGACTTACTTTGCAATGCGTGATGTTTGAACAGTTTTGGAATCCTCAAATTATGTGTATCAAACAGTGTAATTTTATTACATGTGACAATCCTGAAGGACAATGAAGGTGCTCCAGGCACAAAGAATATAAATCTCTCCCCATCCCACCTTCACAAACAGTCCAATTGTGGAGACAGAAAATCCTGCAGCTTTTTTTTTTTCTGCAGAAAATAGCCTGCAGAAAAAAAAATTCCATTCTAGGAGACAGTCCCTGGAAAATCCAAGACAAGTGCCTTGCTTCCCTGCAGAAACAACCACATGATTAAACAATGGGTTCAAAGGCTACCTCAAACATAAAGTTAACACTAAAATATAGAATATCACTATTGGACCATCTCTTCTACATGTAGGCAGTAATTATGTTAAGGAGAAATTAGGCAGATGATCAAACTGAAACACCTGAGATAGATCAGATAAAATATTTTAAAATATACACAGTCTCAATGGTAAAATATAAAACAAGTCGTTACTTATTACTCAAGCACAATATTAGAACATATGAGGTTATAAATTTCTATGTCCAAAGACTAAACACTCTATCATTAGGAAGGTAGAAATTACAGATAAAATTTTCTTCATTATGCCTTCCAAATTGCAAATTTTTATTTGATTTCTTATGTTTTAAGAAAACTGAGAAGATGGAGGCTTTTCCTATCGCCCTATGTGCTTCCTATGGTAATTTTTAACATAATTTCAGAATATATATTGGGGATAGATTTCTTTCACCCACTTTGTTTGGAGCCTTTCAACATTTACTTGGCATTGCACGTTTGGACAGCCTGGTTTTATGTAAGTTATAGCACCAGCATGTGGTCTTGACTCAAATGCTACTTTTAAGAATGTTTCGTCCCAGAGGGCAAGTATAACGCATTATCTCTTCTCACAAGTGAAGGGATCAAAAGACCTGTGTCTCAGCAATCCCTCCTTCTTCTCCAGCAGTGGCCTGAATTCAGGATCAATTTTATATGATCCTAAATATATCATTTTTAAAAATCTGTTTTTTTATCACAACATGAAGGACTGTAATTCTTTTGCCTATGGTTTACACATTCCATGTATCTAGTCATTTGCAATTCCTTTAAGTCTTTAATGATTCCAAACACCTTTATCCTCTCATGTATTTAAAGGCATAAGATATCATTAAAGGTTTTCAAAGAAATTTGAGAAGCAGCAGGGAATCAGGTAAGCCAATTGGCAAAGGCTAGGAAGGAGTTGATAGAGATGTGAGGTGACTGGGAAGAGAATCAAGACTATCCCACAAGACCGAAATGAGGATAGAAAGACCAAGGGCTTGCGAAGGAGTAGAAAGGACAGTGGGAAATGTCCACCCTGCTTCCATCAGTGGTGACTATGGTCAGGAGCCTGTGACCGCTGGGGTAGCAAAGAGCAAGCCGCATCATTAAACCAGCTCAAGCAATAATTTTCACCAATGAAAGAGACCAATTTGTGCCTCTGCCACTCCAGAGGCAGGCAGGTTTTGTTCTTGGGCACAAGCAGAGGTGGCAGCAAGCATGGGGATAAAGAGAAAGAGTGACAGCAGGTCAGGGCAAGCCAAGCACGAGGAAAATGCAACTTGCATTAATGGTCTTACTTATGCAATGTGTATAATAGGCAAGAATCACAAACAGCATACTATGCACTAAAAATTATCTGGAAAATTGCTCTAGAAAACCTTTTCAATATCACAACATCTTTGTTCTTCGCTGAGTTTTTGCATTCTTTCAAGTTTCTCAGCATGCTCACGGGCAAGATCTTCTCTCATGCGTCTATATTTTTCTTGAAACCTGCATGAAACTCGCATCAGATTGAAATCAGTTTGACGTGGTATCAGGATTTTAAGTCTCTGAGTGAAGAAAGCATTTTGAAAGATTCTGTTATTATAGAGTAAAGAATATACTGTCAGGTAAGCAAACATAAAATTTGTCTTCAAAATAAAAATCTATGAAAGGCCGCTGCTAAGGATTGGCATCAGTTCAAGCTCAACATCAACTATCTGTATCTTTAACCAGTGTGAAGACACCTATAAAATCATGACTTGAGTTCCTATTTACAGCCTCATTTATGCTTTTCTAATTAATTTTTTTCCTCTAGAGCTTAATTTTCAATGAATCATACTTGCATCTTTACAAATACATCTTTATAAAATAACAATACAGAGCCAATTTAGCATATAAAAATATAAAGCAGCTACATTTTTCCTATTACTTAAGCCACTCCCTAATAAAAAGTGAAGAAACATGGAAACATTCTTGTTTTGACTGTGAGCTCTATCACCTACTAGCTGCATGAAATTGAACCAAGTTACCAAATTCCTCTGTGCCTCATCACACATGAGATAGAGATAATAAAAGTAGTTGGTCTCTTCTGACAATCCAGTAAGATGACACACAAAAAAGCATCTGGAACTTGGCTTAGCACATCACTTGGTTCATTCAATACATTTAAAAAAGAGACTTATTAATTTTATTTGAAAGGGTTATCAAGAGAGAGAAAAAGAGAAGAAGAGACAAGAGACATACAGAGAATGAGAGAGCTCTTTTATCTGCTGGTTCATTCCTCAAATGGCTGCAATAGTTGCAGCTGAACCAATCTGAAGCCAGGAGCCAGGAGCCAGGAGCTTCCTTCAGGTCTCCCACATGGATGCAGGGTCCCAAGGACCAGGTCTTCTTCCATCGTTTTCCCAGGCCATAAGCAAGGAACTGGACTGGAAATGAAACAGCTTGGGATACTAACCAGCACCACCAGCTCAGACACATTTTAACCATTATTACCAGTACAATGTAGAGACACCTGTATCTTCTTTTCCTTGGTGTCAAATAAAAAAGATATCCATATTTCCTAAAATATTTCCTCTCCCAAATGAACCATTATTTGCATCCCTGTCTTTTTGTCCCCAAACGACCTCTTTCATTTGGCCCTCACGACATTTCCATTTAACTGCCTGACACTGATTCTTTTTCTCAAACAGCAAGTTGACCCACCTTCTGTGTCCACAAAAACAACAACCTCACACCTCCCTTGAGCTTTAGTTACTGATTTCCACTTTTCATTTACTCCTACATTCCTTGAAAGAATAATCCCCTTCCTCCTCATTTCAAAGTCCACTCTGATCACTGTGCTGCACGACTCAGTCCAAGCAACCTTCTCACCATCAGATGAGAGCTCTCTGAGGCACAGGGCTTCTCCTGCAGTGTGTAACATCCCAAGGACTGACAGACTTAACACTTCCTGCTTTCCTTGCAGGCTCTTGTAGCATTTCTGTTGACTGCTTTGTAGTTCCTTGTATATTAGCTTCCTGAAACTACATAAAAGTCCAGTTCTGAGGCAGGTATCCTCGTTGAAGCTGGGAGCTTTTAGGTCCTGGCTCAGTTAACCAACCTGCCTGTGAAGCTGGGAGGGCCCTTACACGACTTGAAGCCTAATCTAATTTATAGTTCCCCATGAATGTTGCAATCTATTTTGCCATAGGCTGGTTCAACATAGGCTGGCAGAACAACATAATTCACACTGATTTATTCTTTGGCTGAGGGGAAAATGTGTAAAATGTTCTGAAATCTCACTGATCACTTTTTGGAAAGCATTACAGTAAAGTCTCTTGTATGGAAAAATAGGGGATTTTATGATTTAAAAGTTAAGAATATTCTGTGGGGGGGGGGGGAATCCAGAATGGGCAAATCTGAAAATGGAGCTGGCTCTGACATCTATTGTATCACTGTTACAATAGATGTTAAATTGCAATACAATGTTAAAATTAGGTATTTGTCTTCATTCACACTTAGGACTTTGCCATCGGTATAGCAATTTTATACAACAGTCATAGAAAACTTAATGCACATTCCTTATCATAGTAAGAAATTCTGAATAAAAATCATACAATTAAAACATACTTATATTACAAGTCATAGCATTTTCATCACAAAATCCTGGTGTATGAGGTACTAAAAACCCTGTGAGGTCACATTGCAAATAAAATACAGAACAGGCAGCCTTTGGTATCCGAGTTAAGAGTTTGAAAGCACAGATTAAGAATTACTTGCAGCCTCAGATATTCAAAGGGAGAACTTATTTGTACTGGGAAGACTGCACAGAAATGTTAGAGAAGGAAAGTTAAGAGAAAGGGAGAAATGCGAAGGGTGACTAGCGCTGGCAGGGAGCAGAGAGCGGGAATATATGGATCATACTCCAGGACTCATAGTCAATCGACACAGAAAAAAGATGGGAAGAAACAGAGGCAGGATGATGCTGCAGAGTGAAAAATTTTGAATGTCCGTCTAAATTCTGTGCAGTATATGCAAAATCCAGGTGCCCAAACAGAAGAACCCAGTGGGAGTGGAAGAAGAACCCCGTGGGACTGAAACTCAGCAGAGTCATACAGCAGCTGCCTGACCTCCTGAAGTAAGTCTGAGGATGAAAAGCCATGTCAACAGGTCGCTGCAGCACCTCAGGGGAGTCCAGCAGAAATGAGGGGGCGGGGAGGGGAAGGGAGCCAAGGCACACCCATGAACACTGCTGGGGCTTGGGAGCCAAGTGCTAAAGTGCTGGCCGTGTGGGTAGGAGAGGGGAAAAGAGCAAGCATGACTTCAAAATAAAACCCAGACACAGCCAGTGACATAGCAAGAGGTGCAGTTATCCAAATGGGGCTTCTCTGAGAACGCAGCATCACTGCCGTCTCAGCTTTACCTCACGGCATGCTCTTCGTGTGTCAGTACTCACCTCTCGAAACACCTCACTTCTCATGTTTTGAAGTCTTACATTGGCCAGGGGCTGCATGGTTTGCATTTCCACTCCAGTCAGTCCGCTTTTCTTCTTTCTCTGAAGAGCGATGTACAGCTGGTATACAAGTTTCGTTGCTGCCCCAGGCTTTTCTGTGATGATGTCTTGCGCCACATTCTGATCAAACTGCACACCCAGAAGATGAAGTGTTGGCTCCAAGCGAGAAAAATTATTAAGTTTGGCAGTTGACACCCTGGACATTAAAACAGTTTTCATAATTAGACACTGGTAAGGAATTTAAAAATGTAAGTATCAGAGTTGCTGACATTATGAATGCTCCTAAATCAATGTAAGATGTCCCTGTCACCTATAAATAATTCAGTAGGGTTTATTATCATCAATGTCTACCTAAACTCCCTTTATTTCTCTTGAATGGCTAAGCTAACACTTGCTAATTTCATACCCTTTTCTGTTTTAGATTGACAATAGAATTTCTGTAGAGATCATACAAAGACAGATAATTATATGCCATATTTTAAACAAAAAACCTAACTATGAAAGCAAAGAATGCAATTAAAGCTTTAGGGGCTAGTGCTGGGGTATAACAGGTTAAACCATTGACTAAAGTGCCAACATCCCATGTGGGTGCTGGCTTAGTACTGGCTGCTCCACTTTTGATCCAGTTGTCTGCTAGTGTAACAGGTAACAATGAAAGACAGCCTGAGTCCTTGAGCCCCTGGCTCACCTGGGAGACTCCAGTGAAGCTCCTGTCTCCGGGCTTCAAATCAACTGAACTAGCCATTGTGACCACCTAGAGAGAACCAGCAGATGGAAGAACGTGCTCTGTCTTTCCCTCTCTCTTTTTCTCTCTCCCTCTGTAACTCTTTCAAATAAATACAATACATTTAAAAACTGATACTAATTTTATTTCAAGGGCAGAGAGAAGGAGCAAGAGACTGAAGGACAGCACACGAGAGGGTGAGAAAGAGAGCTTCCCATCTGCTAGCATGCTTTCAAAAGACTGTCAACAGCTGAGAAGTCAGGATGGGGACCTCCAGACTGCCACATGGGAGGCAGGGGCTGAGCTGTCCTCTATTGCCTCTCAGGGGGTACATTAGCACAAAATCTGAACTGGAAGGAGAATCAGGACTGACAGCCAGGCACTCTTGATTTGGGACATAGGCAACTACAATTTAATCATCTACTTTAAGTAAGGCTATTGAAGGTCTGGGAACGGTCCTAAATGTTTCACTGACAATTTTAGCAACAACCATATCTCTGTCAGTATTACTTAACAAAATATTAGTTATAAAATAATATTGATTATATAATCTTCAGTATACAGTTTATATTGTTTAAAATCAATACAAACTTTCACATTAAGATGCTATATTTATTTTTGAATGATCTATTACCAAATCAGGCTTACATTTTTGAAGGAATGTATTAATTCACTGATTTATTAATTTTCTCTTTCAATTGACGAGCATCCGTTTTGTACTCCTTGTGTACTGACAGTTTATTTAATTGATACAAATTTGCGTAAATGTATTAATGTGTTACAAAGCTTATTAAGATGTGGCTCTTTCCCTTGAGGAATACATAGCTACTGAGAAAAACAAATGCATAAACAGGAGGCACTAAATTGAAATGAATGGTATAACAGAGACCTAAAATGAACTAGAGCTGTTAATTAGACTATGAATCTAGTCACTGACAGAAATCAAAAATATTTAATGCATTTTTGAGTTTTGTGCTGCTTTATGATCAGGCTAGATACAAATGAGTCTATTATTTCCTTCTTTAACTTAAAAGATACAATAATATACTTAATAAAAAATATATACTGATACATCTAAATATAAGCCCAAGATTTACCGAAAATCCATCAAAACTGGCACATCAGAATAGATCATTGTCAGGTATTTGTATGTCTACAGAATTCCTATAATCAGAAAAATATGTACTCAATTACTTAATTTCATATTCTCAGATCAATTATTTTTTTAAAAGAGATATTTATTTTTTTTATTGGAAAGGCAGATATAACTAGAGAAGATACAGAAAGATCTTCCATCCACTGGTTTACTCCCCAGATGGCTATAATGGCAGGAACTAAGCTAATCTGGAGGAAGGAGTGTTTTCCAGGTCTCCCACATGGGTCCAGTGTCCCAAGGCTTTGGGTCACCAGCTACTGCTTTCCCAGGCAACAAGCAGGGAGCTGGGGATGGGGAGTGGAGCAGCTAGGACACAAATCAGCATCCATATGGAATCCTGGCAATGGCAAGGAGAGGATTTAGTCACTAGGTTATTGTGCCAGGCCCAACTAAAAGATCATTCGGGGAATACACTTTGATCTTTAATTATTTCAGTTAAGCTTTTAGTAGCTCACAGAGAGGAACACCTAAAAATGCTTGTAGTGTTATTAAATGCTCAGTATACTATTTCTCAAGAGATTGCTCTCAAATAGTAGCACTAAACTTTTTTGTTCCAATTACAGTTATCTTTGAAAATATTACAGCTATCAGCTATTTGCCTCAGAACACACACACACACACACACACACACACACACACACACACACATCTATATGTACAAATGTGTCTAATACGAATTGTACTAATTGTGAGAGGGAGAAAGTGAGAGAACATATATAACCTTCACGCCCTCATTTATTCCACAATTCCACAGTTTCCAGGGGAGGGCAGTGGCCTCCCTGGGAGATAGGAATTCAATCCACACCTCCCACTTATGTGGCAGTATGTGGGACCACTACTGCCTCCTGGAATAGGGAACATAGCCAGCAGTTGAATCAGAATATTCCAATGTGGGACAGAGGTGTTTTGACCACTTGAATGAACTTCACTCTTTGCTGAACAGTTTATAACACTTTCGAACTTTCAAAATTTAGCCTAAAAGTGCTCATTCTCTGAAAGTCAGATAGGGCAGAAGAAATATGAGTGTTCTTAAAGGTGAATGACCATGCATCATGAGGAGGCTCACATCAAGACCAAAGAACAATAACAACAACAAAACAAAACAAAATAAAACAAAACAAAACAACAACCACCAAGGTTGCAAATACTAAATTGAATTCCTTTTCCACCAACATGGTATAATTTATTATTCTAGAATTTACTGCTATTATATTTTAACAGAAATAACCAATAATATATATCTAGAACATCACATTACATCAACCAAACTTTGAATAAAATATTTTAAGTTAATCAAAGAGAAACTGGACTTAAAGGGTACAAGAAGGGACTACACATGATACAAGAAAATTTCCTCAACAGAGTAAACATTGTTTTAAGTCTTCTTATGTGTCAACTTGACATTCATCTCTGCAAAAACACCTTTAAGAAAATAAATCTTCTTAACTTCTAAGATGCTGGACTCTATGCATGGTACATGCTCGCAATGAGGGAATCATGCAACAATGTGGAGGAATTCAACATGGGGGGGGAGGGCATGGGGAAGGGTTGGGGAATCCCAGAGCCTATGAAACCGTGTCACAAAATGAAATAATAATAATAAAAAGATAATAAATCTTCACCCAAAATGACTGGAGGAAAAAATCAACATGTCTTGAAGAATTAGAATTGTGAAAGGATGGTTAAGATCTTGGCATGCGCTTACACTCCTTTTGTCATTGATGTCCTCTCATTCTTTTTCCATCCTAGGTGCTTTGCTCACTGCACATATTTTGGAAAGACCTGATTGAGAGCCACCTGTGAGAGCTTTTCTCTGGGCTGTAATGGGCAAGCAGGAGCATAATTCAGGAGCAGAATCTTTGAAAACCAACATTACTGATTTTTACATTTTGTCAAAATTTAATCTTGTACTTGCTAAAAAGGAAAGAACACATCGCCTCCTTTGGCTAGTATGATGTGTTCTGCAGAATGTGTGGTAGCAAGCTTACAGTTTAGGGATCTATCTTTTTAAAATGACTTTTATGGACTGGCCAGATAATTCTCGTATCATTTTAATTTTTTCTTCCTGGAAGCTTTGATGTTCAAGTATATTTCAAATTTCCCATCAAGCAAAATAATTTGGAAAATGTAATGTTTGTCTAAAGTAGTGGTAGTCTGCTCCTGTTAAAGCAGGTGTACAGTCAGCATTAACAGGATAATTAGCAATTGTTTTTGAACAGAGAAAAACCAGTGGGACATCTTTTCTCATGAGAGAGTGTCTGATGTAAATGATAACCCCTGAGGGACTAAGGAAGGCATTCGGGGAGAAGTCTTCTCCCTCCCAACTCATACTTCTTATTTGCCAGGGGACCACCGAGTTCCTCTTGTCCTTGCCACCTGTTGAGAGTGTATACCAGCTTGTAAGGCAAGTTGAAGTCCTCTAAGGGATTTTCTTGTTTGTTTACCTTCTCCTTAACACTAATCCACTCATTTCTCATCCTTTGGGAAAGACTGAAGATATTCTAAAACAGGTTAATTCTTATAGAATTAGATGAGCTTTCCTTAGAACTAAGTCACTCGCGCAAGAAAATGATAATTTCAAGCTTTTAGCAAAACATAGTTTGCTGTTTAAAGTTTAGACTAAAGAAACTAAAAATATTAGACAAGATCTTTAAATCATGAGTACCCAGGCATGAAACACTTGTGTAAAACATGTTTTTTTTTTCTCACAAGTGAGAATCCTTTTCTCCCACAAATTTCTGTACTCTTTTGATGATCATTCCCATGGATTTACTAATTCTCACTTTATTCCAAAGACCACGTACTACTGAAAAGCAGATGGTGAGTGCTTATCACATTTGGGACAGTTAAAGGAGAACTTATTTAAGAAAAAGAGTAGTTTCTAAGTCTTAGAAAGAACAGAGAGCTGTTTGTTGTTTTAACTCACCCTATTTCCCCATCCTTCATCTCAGCATCATGGTAGCCTTGAACACCAACAGCCTTGCAATTATAATAGCTGTAAAACTCAAAGAAAGCCTGGCAGGAATTGAAGACAGATCCCCAAACCCTCAGAAAGCCTATCAAAACACTGCCACTATTTGACAAGCCTGTCATGGATAATTCTCATTGCTGGTTTTATCATTACTTAGCATGAATTAGAACTTGCTCATTAAAAACAAAATAAAACAAACAAAAAAAAAACCCCAAAACTCTATTCCAAGGATATTCATAAAAAACAATCACTACGGGCCTGTAGTGTGACACAGTGGGTTAAGCCACACCCTGCAAAGCTGGCATCTCATAGGAGTGCTTGGGTCCTTGCACCTACACAGGAGACTCAAGCAGAGTCCCAGCCTCCTGGCTGTGGACCCAGCCCAGTCCTGACCACTCCATTTCGGGAGTGAACCAGTGAGTGGAAAATCTCTCTCTCTCTCTTGTTCTCTTTCTATCTTTCAAATTAATAAATAAACCTTTCAAAACCCAGGTCACTGACAACCATGCAAGATCACAGCTGAGATGGCAATACTAGCTGAAGTGGACAAGAGTGTGTCCAGAAACTTGCAAGGAAGACCTAAAAACAAGATGTATGTTGGAGGCTTTGGAATTCCTCTGTACTCCTGAGCATCCAGAAGGCCACGTCAGTGTGCAGGGATGAGTGAATGCTAAGACATGGGGAGGTCTAGGTCTCTGACTTCACTACTTTCCACTACTGTCACGGGGAGAAGGAACACTTAGGATTTAAAGGCTTTTCCATTCATTATCTGGAAGCAAAGGTGACCAGGGACTCCAGTTGCTTTACATAACAGTGAATACAGACCTAATAAAGTTAGTCCAGGGAAGTCAGGAAACAAACAAAAAGCAGCAGCAGCAAAAGCTGAAACCATCAACAACCCTTTTAGCTTCAATAATCTGATTTTCCATACTACATTAATTTTAGGAAGGTCTGGCTAGGACATAAAGGAAAAGAGAATCAATGAAAACTCCTTGAGGAACCTTAGGTTCAAACCTTAAATTGGCTATTACAAATATTTTGTAAACAATTTCTTTTATTGATTTGAAAAGGAAGAGTTATAGAGAGAGGTCGTGAGGGAGACAGATCATCCATCTGTTGGTTCACTTTCCAAATGACTGCAAAGGCCAGAGCTGGGTCAGGCCGAAGGTAAAAGCCAGGAGATTTACACAGGTGGCAGGGGTCCAAGCACTTGCCCATCTTCCACTGCTTTGCAGGCAGTGGGGAGATCAATTCAAAGTAGAGCAGTCATGACAGGAACTGTGATATTAGCAGTGGAGGTGGTGCTTAATCCATTATACCACTACGCTGGCCCCTGTTATAAATATTCTCAAAGAAACCATTTATTAAAAAAGAAAACAAAGTATAAGAACAATGGCAAAACAAAACAGAACACCAATGAAGAAATAGAAATTATAATAGTAAAAAAGTAGGTTTCTGAAGTTGAAAGATAAAACTGATACAAAATATTCAGCAGAAGAGCTCAAAGGACTTGCGTTCCCAGAAGAATCAGAAAATTCAAAGACAGACCAAATGAAATTATTCAGGGGGAGAACAAAAAGGAAAAAAGAATGAGGAAGACTAAACAGAGCCTGACACACATATATTCACTTTAATTTTAAGAGGAAAAACATAGCAAAATCTGAAGGATAACATTTAGTTACTATTCACAAAGTCAAAGGCTGAGCTTGTAGCATAGTGGGTAAAGCTTCCTCTTGCAATGCTATATCCCATGCTGGTGCTGCTCTGTGTCCCAGCTGCTCCACTTCTGATCTGCCTTCCTGCTGAAGTGTCTGGGAAAAGCAGTGTTAAGACAGTCCAAGTACCTAGGCCTCTGCCACCCACATGGAGATCTGGAAAAAGCTCCTGGCTCCTGGCGTCAGTGTGCGCAGTTCTGGCCATTTTAGAAATCTGGGGATTGAATCAGCTGATAGAAGACCTCTCTGTGTGTCTCTCCCTCTCTGTAACTGACTTTTAAATAAACATGTACATCTTTTTTTAAGGTATTTGAGAATATGTCATAACAAGTGAGACTAAAGACATATGACAAATAAACAAAATGTGGTATCCTAGATAGGATCTTGGGTCAAAAACAGGATACACACACTGGCTTCATTTCAAAATAATGTATAAATATCTACACTCATTATAACAAATAGAGCTTATCAATGTTAAGATACTAACTAATAAAGTTCACACATGGGCAATACCAGAATTCCTTACTATCTTAACAAGCTTTGTGAGATATAAAACTTCTAAAATTAAGGGCTGGAGTGGTGGCATAACAGGCTAATTCTCTGCCCTGTGCCACTGGCATTCCATACGGGCACTCGTTTATATCCTTACTGCTCCACTTCCAGTCCAGCTCTGTTTGTAGCTGGCAAAGCAGAAGAGGAAGGCCCAAGTTCTTGAGACCCTGTACCCATATGGGAGACTTGGACAAAGCTCCTGGCTCCCGGCTTCAGATCAGCTTGACTCCAGCCATTGCAGACATTTGGGGAGTAAACCAGCAGATGGAAGGACTCCTTTTGTCTTCACTTCTTCCTCTATAAAATCTGCCTTTTAAATGAATGAATCATTTAAAAAAACTTTTGAAATAAAAAATTTACTAAAAAATTAAACAATGCCTTAATGCACTGTGCAACAGCATCAAGTTTACCGTCGTACACAAAATGGACATTCCAGAAGAGAAAATGAGAGACAAAAGGGCAGAAGAAATATCTGAAGTAATGGTGGCCGAAAAATGTACAAATTTTATGAAAGACATGAATCTACCCATAAAAGAAGAAAGCAAGAATGATGTACAATAGGCTACTCACAAAGATATTCTTATGGAGACATGAACAAACATGAAATTTGAAGAGCAGCAACTAGAAAACAAGTCATGATATTCAAAGCAGTCTCAATAAAACATATAACCAAATTCTTCTCAGAAACCAGGGAAGCCAGAAGGCAGTGGTTGTTCCAGGCGAAATGCTGGAAGATAAATACTGATAAAGAATTTCATACGTAGCAAAACTAAATCAAAATGGAGGGCTAAATGAAGACCATTTGTTATCAGAATACTTGCCTTACAAAAAATACTACAGTGAGTCTCCAGGACATGAATGAAGGATGCTAGGTAGCCATTCACGTCACATGAAGAAATAAAGCACATCACAGAAGTACTAACATATAGAAACAGGTAACAGTTAACATGTATCCTTGCTCATAACTGCTTCCTTCTCCACGTGATTTAAAGGATCACTGTACAAAATAATAATTACACAACCGATTGGCTGGGCTCGAGATGTAAGGAAGGGAGACCATGCTGAGATCTACTGACGCAAAATTTTTATAAACTACTGAAATTGAATTTGTATTAATATTTTAGCTAATTTGGTTTAAAATGTTAAATATAATCCCCATGGTAGACCTTGACACTACTAGAGAAAAATGTTGTTAGAGAAAAAATAATGAAATTAAAATGGCATCAGAAAATACCTATTTAACATAAATGGAAGCAATGATGGAGGAATGAGAAATATTGTAAGCAACGAAAGAAAAACAAATAAATTGAAACGAATTAGTTCCCCCATAATTCTTCAAAGAACATGATTAAGAAAGTAAAACAACAGCCCTCATAGTGAAAAAATATCTTTAAGTCTCATACTTGACAAGAGATTTCCCTCCTCCAGAACATATAATATCTATAACTCAACAGCAAAAATACACCCATTATTAACATAGACAAGAGATATGAATAGATATTATGACATTATAATTATATAGTTCACTGACAGGCAAATAAAATATGTTCAAAATCATAAATACTTAGGGAAACACACATAAAAGTCACAGTCTCACCCCTTGCTAAATGGCTATAGTCAAAGAGAGACAATAACAAGTGTTGAAGATGTGGAGGAGTTGAAACCCTCACACACCACTTATACAAACTGAAATAATTCTGGCACTGCAAAACCTGTTTAGACATTCTTCAAAATGGAAACCTAAACTACACGACCCTGAAATTCCACCCCGTGCTATATGCCTGACAGGAAGGAGGATACATCTATACAGAAGCACTATGTTCATTACAGAGCATTCGTAACAGCTTATTCCAAATAACTATTCCTAATAGATTATTCCTAATGCTAAAAAGTAGGAACAATTCAAATATCTGCTAAGTGGTAAATGGTAAAATATATATATATACATATATATATATGATATTTTGAGCCACATAATTGAACTTATTCAGCAAATAAATAGGAATGAAAGCCTTGAAAAATATCATCCTAAATGGAAAAAAAGCAGTTACAAAATGTCTCATGTTTTATGATCCCATTGAAATGAAAGGTATAAGATGCATTTGGAGAGCCAAGGCTTTGGAAACAGTGATGATTGTGAATGCAATAAAAGCAACTGGATTCAATGCTTTCAAATGGCGAATCAGTATATATGAAGTATAACTGGGCAGAGTTACTAAAACATTTTTATTACTATTTTTATATTTTTTAAATCACAAAGTGATATTAGGACACCAAATGTGATTTCACTTCTTTTTATAAAAAGGTTTAATCAATGGACCAAACAGGAAGTAATTTGACCTAAAATGGAAGAAACGTGGATGATAATAACATGGCTTCTTCCCACGGACGCCATCTGGCCAATCACTGTCCCTCCTTGTCTTCCTGAGACAATAGGACACATCAACAGCCAGTCATCTTTGCTTGGAAAAGATCTTGTGATCAACGACTCTTTCTAGTTAACTCTGGAGTTTCCAAATGCCACAGAAACTATTTCTTAGAATAAGGACTCGTTTCACTAACCTGCTTTCTGAAAATTCCGAGAAGTCATCTTGAAGTTCGAACTTGTGCAGGACTTCTCCAATCAAGTAGCCAGTGGAGAACACCTTTGCAAACGACTTGGGGCCTGATTATTAAAACATTGAGATGTTAAAACATGAGTATAAAGCTACAAATGGAGCTAATATATTTTCATTATGCACACAGTCAAAACTCAAATTCAGTTCAAAATGTCCAGAATATAGTTTTATAAGCATCTCTTAATAACTGATGTTTATTTACAGTAGCTATCTTAGAGATCTTCAAATAAATATAAACCAATAATTAATAAAATACTTTAAAAGAAAAGAATTTTTCTGATCAAAATTAAAGAAAACATTACCAATTAAGGTTTCAAACAATCTTATGTCTTAAACCTAGATGGTTTATAAAGTTACATTTCAATACTTTAGTTTTCCATATGGCTTATGAGGATGCCAAATCTGACCAAGCAAGGTATTGTCTAATTTTTTTAAACAAAGTTTTATTTTTAACCTATGAACATAGGAAATTTTAGTAAATCATCTCTTTATTGGATAAAACCTATGGATTTAACAAGTTTTTCTTCCACGGTTCAGAAGGGACACACGATCTAGCTGTGCATTTGGTGATATTCTAGATAAAACTGGCTCTAGGGCCTGAGATAACTGTGTTGGAATCTTTTCCTGTGCCACTTACTAGCTATGCGACGTCAGACAAGCTACCTTGCCTTTCCTCATCTCTAGAACACAGATGATCATGCATGCAGCTTTGCTTGCAGAATTATTTTCAATATTTCAAGAGCATGTGAGAGTTGCTGAGTTTCACATTTGTGACTCATACTAGGCACATGAAGGTAAATACAGAAAAACAAAAAGTGTTCATTCAACAGCACTTGCTTCCTTTGAAAATGCCCCTGGTTTGGGGTCACTTGTATTTTTTTAACAAGCAACTGATACGGAGCCGCAGGTTATTTAAGCACAATATATAAAATTGAAAGTCAAAGCAAAGCATCTGGCCAGAGATTAAGCTATTCTCTCTAATGATTGCAAAATCCTTCATAAAGCTTCAGGGGGTTCCATCGGATCCTTCTGCCAACAGCCCTCCAAATACCATATGTGAATGCAATAGCCCTAACTCAGTTACATTATACTTTCTGGTTCATATATCTGACTAATCAGGTGGATAACTTAATGTGAAGGAACATCATTTCTTCACGATCTGTAGGACTCTTTGGTTTGTGCATAGAGATGAAGTGAGCTGCTCTATAAACATCTCTGAGCAGAGACCTTCCTTGGAAGTTATCTACATGCTATTCTATATTTTGGGAGCAAGACTATTTAGACTTTCCTTAGAAGTTATCTACAGGCTATCCCTTGTTATGGGAACAGGCTATTTAGACCCTCCTTAGAACTTACCTACAGGCTACCCCATGTTCTAGGAACAAAGCTATTACACACATCTGACATCACAATTTTGGCCAAGACTTTCCTACTAATTGTTATCAAAACATTTTATTCTCTCAATAATATCCCAACTCTTAGGTTGAACCAATACATTAAGAAAAGCTGTTTGAAATGATATAAACTCTTTTCGCTGATTCCATTTCCTCAAGGTGCACTCCCAATCTGCCTCCATTAGGATCAAGTGAATATGTTTATGTCATCATTGATTTATAAGACAAAAATAACGGGTAGAAAATGTTCAGAAGAAAAAAATGCTTTTGTCCATGAACCATCATAGATACCAATAAAGACACAAAATTTCATAAGTTTTAAGAAAAGGAAAACTTCCACTGATCTAACCTTGTGTTCAGCCATAGTTCAAGTAAGAAGGGACCTATTGCATTTATTCTAAAGTCCAGACTCTGGCAGATGCTGCTTCTCCTCCAACAGCCCACTTCTAGCAGCATGTAGAAAAGTATTCGAAGCAGAGCACCTCACTCTAAAAACATCAAACTTACTTTTAGATTTGGTGATGTGATGCCCTTCCTTATCAATCACATCTAGCCACCTGAAGCTTAATTTGAAACAGCAATATCACTTTCAAAAACATATATGTAGAGAACATGAATAAATTACCTCCAGGAGTTCCCAGCTAACAATTGCAAAACTCACTGTTAGCCTAAACATGTATTACTCTTTCTGCACATTTGCTTTGGGTGTCAGCTAGCATTGTTGATGAACTGGAAAAATACAACACAAGCTAGCTTTATAATCAAGTCACTAACCTGTACTAACTTTAACAGGGCACCACATGAGTGTCACAGTACCTTGAGCTTACACTCAATGCCATCTGTCACTCAGCAAGTGTCTTCTATCATACCTTAGTAGTCTTTACAGCAGTGTAATGCCAAATGGCTCCATCCAACGCCTAAGGGCAGAGTGAGCCATCACCTCCTCAACCATCAGTTGCTGTTTCCATTTCCCTAAAGTCACTCAGTGCTTGTCAGTGCTGTCCCTATTCTGGCTGCTATTCCTGCTCTCAAAGTCTAATTCAGTTGGCTC
This sequence comes from Ochotona curzoniae, assembly GCF_017591425.1. Lineage (NCBI taxonomy): Eukaryota > Metazoa > Chordata > Mammalia > Lagomorpha > Ochotonidae > Ochotona > Ochotona curzoniae. The sequence continues at coordinate 15,907,395 of NW_024465582.1, read as the reverse complement.
TGGCTGTACCCTTCCCCTAGTCCAGACCTATTAATCTTAGTTTTCTAAAGACCCATCTTATTTAGACATTATCACTTTACAGGTGTCCATCTTTCTGGTTCTTGGACATTAGGCACTTGGGCACCATTTTGGCTAAATGCTCCCTTCTCTAGAGCTGTTGTTACACCACCTTCCCATAATCTCATTTGCTAGCTGTCTCCTTCTGGAGTGTGTACTATGCCTGATGTTCCATTCACACGGCTGAAATACAGACAATGAATAACTGAATTTTATTCTGTTATCTTAAATATGGCAAATTATCTGTTGTAAAATATTGGTTATAAAAAGCTCACCAGAGACATAAAATCATGACCCATTTCCTTTGAAATGGTATATATTAATCAGGCAATCCTGATATAGCTAAAATAGATGTGAGTATGCTATAAAAAGTCAAACCAAGACAGTAAACACTTAAGAGATTTTTTTTTCATTTTTTAAGCAACGTACAACAAATAAGTCTAAGAACGGCTGCAGTTTTGTATGCAAAGGACACTTCAGGCTGCCTGCCTGCCAAGTCAGCAGAAAAGAAAACAATGAGAGAAGATCTAAATGACAAATGCAGTGAAGGGGAAACTAGGAGAAGGTATGAAAAGGAAAGAACACATGAATGCAAAGTGACAAGGAGAGAACAGGTGCAGAGGCTAGCAATGCAGAAATTAAAAGTATAAATGCAAAGATGTATAGGAAGCCAGAGAGGAAGATGGAAAGCTGCAGAATCAGTGAGAAGGGAATGAAAAGCTTACCTTCCCCCTTTGATTTATCAGGCTTTGCTTTTTTTCTTCTCTCCTTTATTTAAAAAAGTGTTATTAAATGCTTGGTTCTCAAAATTACAGCATGGACTTCTTAATCATTAAAGATCTCCCGTTCCTATTCCATCCTTCCTCATCTCTCTTCCCTCCCCAACAGGCACGGTCTGAGCAACGTTCAGCCTCCTGAAGTTGACCCCACAGTGGGGGAAGCAGGAGGTCGCAGGAGGGCAAGGTACACTGGGGTCATTTTCCATCCTGCAGATTCCTCAATAGCCCAGTAAATTGAAACAATAGACAGAGACCACAATGGGGAGGGCACTGCCATGGGAAGCCAGATAAAAGATGCTTTACAATTTACACCAGTTTACAAACTTTAAAGGAGCTCACCAACTCCACTAGGGCAGACCAAACCACACAAAGGCAGGCCTCTCTGCTAAGGCCCCCATCTCAGAAATCCCAAACAGCTTGCTGGGCCCAGCCTCTCAGTGGCTTGTCATACTTGTCATCTTTGCCTTCACAGGGAAAGAACAACAAGGGCCTTTTGAGGTGCCAAGCTGGGGTGAAAGCTGGGGATTCACAAAGCACCTCCCACAGTTTCTCTCCTGGCTCTACTTCAGCAATGTCAATATAATGCTCTTTCCATGCTGCCGCCAGCATTTTCCCATCATGGCTAAAACCCAGCCTGGAAAAGTACCGGACACATGAACATCACTATCCCAGAGGCTGACAAAAAGCATCCACACTTCCTGTAGCCAAGTACCTTCCCCCAGGGGTCAAATTCGATACAGATGCAGCTGTAACGAAAGGCATTATTATGCTTTTCTTCCCACTAACCATCACTGAGTACTCGGATTAATTTCATGACAGGCTGTCTCTCTAAGGTAATTTACACTCAAAATTGAAATTTCCTATGGGGAAGCAGTGGTAAGCTGACTCCAGGGCAATGGGCAGTGAATGGATACTAAGAGTAAATGAACCAGAGGAACCCAGTGACAATCTTCACCATGAATCCCCAGATGATTCACGTCTGGGATGGAGGTTTTCAATGACAATGAAGCTCTGCCTCCAACATTTCAGGCCACAGGGATGGGTCCACCACTGAGGTTTTCTTTTGCTAAAATCTTTTTGGATGCCTGTGACAGATTTGGTAGGCAGAGACTACAAGTGAAACGGTCTACATGCTTCTCTACCCTTGGAGAAAACACAAAATCACGCACATTCCAAGATGGGAACGAGGAGAGGACAAGCTCCAGAGAAAGATTCCCCATGTGTGACTTCTTGTTCATTTACAAGCCTCTTGACCTTGGGCAACTATACAGCCAGAATGCTCTTAATATAAAAGAAGGAGAGTAGTGTTTCTTTGGGTATTTGCCTGGTGTGTATTGTCAATGCTCAGTGATGATTTTTACTGTTAGTGTAACTGTCTTCTAATGCACATGAACGGGTTCTGTTAACAATACAAGTTGTGGACTCAGTAATAGATCCTCAGCAGGCATCACCACTCCTGAATAAAAGGAGAACTCCCACTGAAACGGTTAAATGTAACTTGACAATATGATTTTCTACCTTTGCTTATACCTACAATGCCATTATGCACTTCATAGCAGGATGTCAAATCTATAACTGTTGTAAAAGGACTATACTACTGTAATAAGGAAGGAAATAGTGGGAGGGAGAAAGAGGAGAAATACAGGAATCCCTATATTTATAGTACTATATCACGGAAAATATTTTTAAAAAATGTAAAAGTTCATCAGTGACTACAGCACAAACACTTGTTTCAAAGGTAATCTAACTTCAGAAACCAAAATTTGAAATATATTTCAGTTCATATACAGCCATGATTTAGGACCCAATGGCTCTACCAGTAAGCCTAAGCAATAGCAATCAAACACAACTGATGTTTCTGGCAAAATAATTCAATATCCTTATTCATTGAGGTGAATAAAATCTAAGCAGCTCATGGCCTCTAGTGAGGCTTTGCTGCCAAGTGAACATAGGCCATATCTTCGGGTTTCAGAAACTTCTGGATTTCGAGATTGTAACTAAGGGTCTGTGACCCTGGCCATTCTATGCTCAGTGGCCTTGGCTCCTCCTGTGATACGGGAGCAAGGAGCCAGCCTGTATTGCCAACTGCATTTAAAACTCAAGCAGACTCATTTTCATGTGGAAGAGAAAAGCAGTGGCTGGTAGATTGGAACAGGCCTGGCCATGGTGTTCCCAGGAGCTGACCAGGCACTCACAGCCAGGCCTTGGCATTCTTCTGCTGAACATCAATTTCAAGGCATAACAACATCAGACAAGGCTGCCCTGTGACCCTGGTGAATCCAGACACAAACAAATCCCTCTGAAATCATGTCTGAGCTCAACTACCAGAATGTTGTCCAAAATACAAAAATGGCCAAACATTCCCATTTAGCTAAAATGAATGATTGGTGTGATATTTACTATTATTACCAGTTACAGATATATATTGTGTCGGCTTGTTCTCCTCAGTACAGATTTATTATGACAGTCAGTCGTAGATTTTCTTCTGCCTCCAACAGGGGCATGTTCAGAACAAGGCTCTGTTCCCTGGAGCCCTCTCCCGGCCAGCACAAACCCAAGTCTTTTCCACACTGCCCTTAGTGACATGCCCCACAGTCCCCAAAGCATGTTGTCTGTGTTGGTGCCGAAATTCAACAAACAGGTGGCATTGTGGTCTCTGGACAGGGAACGCTGAAATTTCTTTTCCTTTAGCTTATGAACAGAATGGTCTAGCTTTACAGTTTCTCCATTGAAGGCTTTGCCATAGTTCTTAAGACATATTACCTAAAATTTTAATTTTTATTGCTATATTATAATCTTTGAGAAGATACTGACTTTTAAGAGGATTGTCCCCAGTTGAAATTACTGAATTAATTTTTCTCTGCTTCAGATATTCAGGGTATCCTAGATGCTACAAAAATTCAATACAATATGCCTTATTCAAATTGCTACCTACTTTTCAAAATAAACCAAAAATGTATTAGCTCCAGCTGCCTCTCCAACACTGAACCATTATCTTGCCCCCTCCACTCACGTGGCACACTTACAGTGTTTCGTTGCCTCAGCATGTAACGTAGGGGCTGGACCACTCTAAGCAAATATTTATTAATAAATCCACCTTTGTCAGTCATCTAGGTTATGCCCTGTGAAACTCAAAGGCCTAGGCATGGGCATTTCCGCACTTCTTGGGGATACAAACTAAATGATAATATTTATTTTCTAAAATCCAAATAAATACATTTGAGAGTTACTCATAATCATATATATACATCTCCCTAATTAATAAACTCAATATTCAATGTAACAATCTACCATACCATGCCTAAAAGCACAAGCAGACACTGTAGCTTTAAATCTCAGCCCCGCAACCTACTAGCTTTGTGAATGAACAAGTTACCAAACTCTCTGAGCTTCAAGGGAGCTCTGAGCCTCATCTGCACATCGACAGCAATGACTCTTAACGTTGCTTTGGATTAAACAAGAAAACCCATGAAAAGGCCTTGGGGCAGTTGTAGCATACGTGGATAAATGCTCAATAAGTGATGACTTTTCTTCTATTTACAAACTTTGAGAAAATAACTCACACCCCTCGTAATATTTTGCTCATTACCTTCCAACTAAAATCTGAATTGCTTCTTATTTCATCATGTGAGGTAGAATCTCTTTTTATTTTTAATACCATATTGAATTTTCTTTCCTAACCATGAAAGCAAGACAAGCAAAAAGCCGAATAGCAGAAATGCATAAAGGAATGCAATAGTCTCCCCGCCCCCTCTGCTAAGGAATCAGTGTAAACAGGCTGCTTTATTATGCTTCCACACTCTCCCCTGTGCTTAAACTGCAATGTGATGATTCAAGGACATGTCAACAGTCGAATGTATGTCTCTCATCACTTTTCGCTGTACTCCTATAACAACATCTGCCTCTGTGTATGTGTGCTTCCTATTTGCTATAAAGCATTACAACTCCCCAAGTCACAATAAGCTACTGCAGCTTTTGACTTCAGACAATACATGGATATACTTTAGGTCAGGGGTCACACCAACTACCATTCTTTCTAGACAGCAAAATAAAGCATCATTTATCTAAATGTGATACTGAAGAATATTCAGAACTTCCCAGGTTTTTCGTTTTTTTGCCTCTATAATCCATGCAGCAGTTAACACCCAAAGCCACATGGCTTCCTGTATTGCTTTTACTTTGCTAAGGCAAAAGGTAAAACATGAGATTTAGCATTTCTTTTGCCCCAAGTTCTGTTCTAAATGCTTTATGGCAATTATCTTGCTTAGTCTTGGTAAAATCTGGTGAGGGAATGTTATCACTGAAAATTTTCAAGTTTGATAACATTCACATCAAACATAACTGGTCCAGAGTAAATGAGCTAGTAAGTGAACATGACAGAGTTCAACCCAGACAGTCTGGCCATCAGATACTTGCTTTTAACGACTCTCGCCTACAAACTGCTGAATTATTTTGCCTTGAGGTTGCACACACTTAAGTCTGCCTATGAGACTTTTCTGCAAGTCATCCCAAGTCTCCCCTACACGTCACGGAGCTGCTTATCTGACAGTGAGCCAGCAGCAGCAGGCAGTGTGTTCCCACAGCAGCACAGACACAGGGGCGAACACGTTCTCCATGGTCTGAGAATTCTTTCACAAGGCTTTGGAACCCGGTTGACCACAGCAGCTCAGGTCAAGAAATAAAGCTGTATCGCTCCTGAAAGGAATGCAGAGCACCACATCCATGCTGATGGATGCAAGTGGACAGCTTCCAAATGACACTGCGGGAAAGCAAATGCTGGGAATTTTCCATCCACAGCTTCTGTTACCAAAAGTCTTTACTTAAAATCCCCCTTCTCAAACTCCCCAATCTGATTACAAGAATGATAGCAGCCATTATGTTCATATTGTTCATTCATTTTAGTTACTTTTCCCACCAAAGCATTTCGATCCCTGACTGGGGTCCAGCATACTTAAGCAAAGGATGTGGTTGTTACAAATAAATTAACCAAATTATACTCAGCCCAACCAGGCAAGCCTTTGAAAGGGTACAACTTCAAGACATGGTACTGCACTTTGGCCCTGATGGGGAGGGAGGAATAAGACATGATAGATGCTGAGATGAACATCAACTTTTAAACAGGCAGACACAAAGCAATGATCCGGGAACCCGGGGAAACAATTTCTCGCTGTTCCTAGCGAATGGGAGAGGGGCAGCTGGAGGAAGAACCCACAGCTGATGGCTTAACAAATACAAGCAAAGATCCTCCTGCTGAAATTCAACACTTTGTGCCAAGTTAAGACTGATTTAGCAACTTCCGCAGACGACTTCCGTGCAGGCCCCCCTGGTAACAAACGACTAGGCAAGGGTTCCACAGATTAAAATGATTTATGCTGAAATCCTCTGCTCTAGGGCGAAAAAAAAATCTACAGGGGTTTTTGGGGGGGGGGCGGGAATGGGGAAGGAGGAGACGTTAGCATGCTGTACTAAAATTAGTCGACGGTCAGGAAGAGCTGTATGGAAAAATGGTCGCTGGGTTGAGATATTCAGAAACCTTGGGTGGAGGCTTCACCGTTAGGATAAGTTAGGTTTGCGGAAGGACAAATACTGGCTAGAAATAGCTGAAGGGGTAATATCTTCATCTTCTACACTGACTCATTTCACTTTAGTCTGGTGAGTGTGACGGGTCCAGCTGCCATGAGAGAAACAGGTCCCACGCCTTGTCCAGGAGTTTCCTACTTCTGTTGACCCAGAAGAAGGCCATGCCAGGGTCAGACTACCAGCCCAGCAAAGCGGCCCCTCCACAGTGACTGCCTGGAACCACAAGGAGATCAGATATTCTTGAGGGAAGAGGGACGGGGTGCACTGAGGAAAGGGGTAACGCGGGAGATGCAGACAACGGAAGGCCCGGTGTGGCCGGGGTGAGTGGCAGTGGTCGTGGAAGGCCTGGGCGCTGTGGGGCACAGGAGCCCAAAGTGGAGAACTCCCGGGACCCCTGGATGCCCCTTCTGTCCTGCTCCACCACATCCCCACAGCCCCCCTCGCTCCCGAGTCCCGCATCCTGCTCGCCGTGGTCACTCACTCACTGTCCGGGACACCTTTAACTCCTGGTTGAGCCACTGGCACAGGATCTCCGACATGGTTCGGCCGGGGCCTCTGACCGCAAGCAAATGCTAGGAACACGCCAGGAGACAAACCCTCTAGCCCGCGTCCTCTTGTTGCCAAGGGCAACTCGTTGTTAAGGAAGCACATCAAGGCGGGAGCTCCGTGAAAGGCTGAGGGAAGAGAGGCATCCGAACTGCGCGGTGGAGGATTGAAATCGTGGCGCGCCCCCTGCTGGTGAGTAAGACCGGAGCGCGCGCAGGCGCAGGAGGCGCCGGAGGGTGGCGGTGTGAGTAGGTGGAGCGGCTCAGGGAGAACAGATGTGGAGAAGAGAGGCTGAGAAAGTTCCTGGGCACTGGCGGAAGGATGCAGAACAGACTGATTTTTCTGTCTTCTCAAAGCAAACTATTGAAACTCTTCTTTGAATAGTGATGAGCTTGTCATCAGTGTGCTCACTGACAGTTCTCGTCATGCTATTGATGGGCAACTCTAGCATGCACAGGGTGTCTCTTGTCCTTTCATTCCCAGTTTGGTAGGGGTCAGATGTGCTGCAAGCATTCAGTAACGTGTGTTGGCCATCGCAACCGAACAATGAAGGTGATGGATATCTCTGGATTATTTTAAGAGGTGAAATTTTAATGGCTTTCTTTCTGATGAGTTCTTCCATCCAATTAATTATTTCGAGATTGTATTTTTACGGACGTCCTATTGTTGACCAAAGCTGAATCAGAAGCTTATTCATCCAGAACTTGTCGTTGGCTTACTGAAACCAGTTTGGGCACGAATAGTGCTGGATTTCTCTAAAGAGAATTCCTCAGTCTGGACGTAAGATCTAGTTCCTAATCTTCCAGTGTTCCCCAGGTTTTACCCTGACAAGCCAGTTCAGCTCAATTCTCTCTAACTGGGATATTTTCTCCTGGTCATATTTCCATCTGCCAGCCTCACATCACCCCTTGGCTATAAATCCTACTTTTCCTTTGTGTGTTTAGAGTTGAGATAAAGCTCTCCTCTACAGCAATACCCCATTGCTCCGATAAAAATTTCCTTATCATCTGTAAAAGTATTAGAAAAGTTTTTGCTTAATGGTTCGTAAAGATTTAAATATATAGGAAAATGCATATGTACATATTATCTATGTTATTTATAGGTATAATACATTGTTATATATGCACATGGTAGTGTACATAGGTGTATTAAAAACAGAAAGACTTTCTCCCAGTGACATGGAGCAAATTCTGATTCTTTTAAGCTGTGAGAAAAGCTGCAGCTCGCAATCCCCCGAGATTGATCAGCTGTTAAACTGCGTGTCTGGACTGAATGAAAGCTTTGCCCCTTTCATTGGTGGCTTACCTCTCAATCTGCCATCACTCTCATGTCCTCGGTGCCTGCAGCAAGTGCGTGTGTACTTTTTGATCTCCTCGTCCTGTTTTATATATGATGTTGCAATAAACCCCAGATTACTTTACAAGACAGTCGTCTGCCTTGCAAGACTTACTTTATTTAGAGCAAACTAGCCATGTTGAGGAAGTGTGAAGTTCAACAACATATATAATCTAATTTGGAGCTGTTTTTGTATTTGAACACGTACTGGATAAAGAAAAACCCAAGGAAACCTGGCTGTGGCAGGACCAGGAGATCAATTGCCAACACCTTTGGGGCCTGATGTGTTTGCTATGTCTCACTCAAGAGCTGTCCAACCTAGCATGTCTGTGAGATTCTCTTTTTTAAAGCACCATATCTCTGGGAAGATATTTCATAAAGGGATGGATATATATCTGGCCTCCATGACAGCTGCGCTTATCTTCCTAGTATGTGCTTAACTTGATGATCGCTGCCGGGTTTCTTGAGCAGCTCCAAACTTTGTCAGTAGGTCCTGTGGAATTGGCAAGTGTACTTTCCAAATTTCTGAGGGAACGTCTTTTTGAGAAGGGCAAATCCATGTTGCCACAAACTCCCGTGTGAAACGCCATGGTGCACACCCAGAACTCTGTGCAGTGTTTATTGTCGGAACGCAGCTCCCAGCAGCATGATCTGCTCATGCAGCATTTTGGAAAGGGGGTTTATATAACAATTTCTGTAAACATAGATATGATTTACAAAAATTAGATAGTTCATGGTTTTACAAAAAGAGCTTGATTTTTTCTTTTTTCCGTTCCTAAGGCATTGAACTTGAAAATGATCTGCAATAAAATGTTAATGAAATTGCGGCACCTTAACAAGAATACATCATGTTAGCAAGCACATCTATTTGAAATTTCTAATTTCGTCATCATTACAAGTTTAAGGTGAAGTCTACTGGCTTTCCATTAAAATGCCAGCACTGCATAAGCCTTGTGAGACTGCATTGCTGTCTTGTGATAACATGTGACCTATTTGTTCCCTCACAATGAATTAGTAGAGAAGAATGATTGACTAAAAACAATGGACAGTTCCCTATATCTTCCTATGATAGTTCTCTGTTATTTTTTTCATGGAAAGTTTTATAACATTTGGGCCCTGCATCCAATTTTAACTACCACAGGAACTGAAACCTACTAAAAGGCTTCTTTATTAATGCATCACCATTCATTAGAATTGTAAATCTTTACTTCTGTTCTGTACATATTCACAGGTGAATTATAAAGTCATGTTAGGACTACAAATTGATTCAAAAAGTGACTTAGTATAATGAAATGGAATTTATTAAAAATGCATTTGGCGTCTGGCAATTGGATTATTCTTACAGCAGTACTGAACTTGCATTGATAGATTGCAAGTTGGATGACTCATGCCTCAAAAAATCATGCTTCTCAGTAAACAATCTCCAAGTGCTAAGTTTGGCAACTGACCCGAGTTATGGGGTCAGGCAGGGAGTTTTCATCTACTGGTTTACTGTCAAAAGAACTACAAAGGGTAGACCTGGGTTAGTCTTAGGCTGGCAGCCAGGAGCTTCTTCCTTGTCCTCCATGTGGGTACACAGGCCCAAGGACTTGGATCAGAAGTGGAGCAACCAGGACTGGAGCTGTTGCCTATAAAGTGATTCCAGCCACTACCCAACCCCCAGAGTCAGGATGTTGGTGTTAATGGAAACTTTATCTATGTTGATTTCCATGTCACATGTATTTTGATGTCGAATATGTAATGTTGAAATCATATATATATGTATTATTTTGTCTTGTATTTCTAAACAATTGATCTTTCTTCATCCTGCCATTTCTACCTTGCTAAATTATAATGCTTTCATGTTTCCTATTCAAATTAAATGCCAAACTTCCCAGTCACTTCATAATCCCTTTGTCTTCTGCTTGTACCAATGCCTATTCTTTAAGTCAATTTTCTTTTTAAAAAATCATCATGATATCCTTTAAGTGCAGTCTTTTCTCTGTATACCAATGGATCAAAATGCAAGAGTGAAATCTGGGATAACTACCTGTCAAAATACTCAATAAATGATGTGTCATATATTCTTCCATGTTGACACAACTTTTTAACGTGAATCACTCATTTGGGCATCTATTTTTTATCTTGCATCATTATTATTACCAGTTCCATTATTCCAGTTCCTCTGCATTTAGAACAATGAGTACAAAAAGACATCTAAATGCAATCATCGCCTATTCCTATGTTTTGTTTTGATTTGCAGCCTTGATGGAGTAAGGTGTTTCACACTTCCTATCCCATGACACTCAAACTAACATTGGACAAATATGCAATGAATATATTATGCACATTGTTCTCATCTTTATTCCTGAAGGAACTGTCCTATTTGGCTTAAAGAAATGTTCACACAACTGAAAACAAACGTCTTCCTGCCGCACTAGTCTTGGGGTGGGGTAGGAGTGGAGAGGGGATACGATAACGATGAAGAAAAAGGTGGAATTAGGTGATAGGAAAGTGGAAAAGAGGAAGGTATGTGGAGAAAAAAACCCCCTAGGAATGAGCTTGGGAAGTTGTCTTCAGCCAGAGGCAGAGCTGCCTGTGCAGTGGGGAATAAGGAGCCAATTCTGCATTCTGTGATTTGTACATTTCTAGGTGTCATTGGTGTTCCAGTCAACCAGAGGGAAGAATCCTCACTGAAACACTCAGCATGTTCAAATAAAAAGTCAGAAAGAAAACACTGTTTTTAAATGTCAGGCTAACAAGATGGGAAAAGACAATCTAACAAGATAAAGCTTGCTATCCAATAAATTATTGTCTGCCAGAGGAAAAACCAATCTTTAAAGGAAGGCAACAGGAGGTCAATGTTTGGTGCAGGAGTTAAGACAGTACTTGGACATTTTCTGATAACAAATGCTAGTAAATCAATAACTGTATTGTAGAGATGATAAAGTAAATGCTTTAGGCTGAAGAAAAATGATACCAAATGGAAGAAAGAACACTGGAAATAGGAAAATATGGGGATTAGTAGAAGACATTTCCCCCCCCTTTTTTCTTTTTTTTCTCTTTCTTTCTTTCTCTCTTTCCTCTTTTTTCTTCTTCCTTCCTTCCTTCTTTTTTTGTTTTTTTTTCTCTCTTTCTCGCTCTTTCTTTTTTTAAGGGAACTGATTATGACCCATTGTAATGGTTCAGTGGCTAAATCCTTGCCTCATATGTCCTGGGATCCTATATGGACACTGGTTTATCTCCAAGTTGCTCCTGTTCCCACCCAGCTCCTGCCTTGGGGCATGAGAAAGCAGAAGAGAATGGGTCAAAACCTTGGGACCGTATACCCATGTAGGAGAGATGGAAGAAGCTCAAAGAAGTTCCTGACTCTGGATTGGCTTAGTTCCAGCTGTTGTGGAATCTTGTGGAGTGAACCAGTAAATGAAAGATCCTTCTGTTTCTCCTTCTCTATGCAAATCTGATTTTCCAATAAAAATAAATAAATATTTTAAAATGGGGGTAGCTGGTTAAAGGGCGACCGGTGTTGTGGCTTAGTGGGTAAAAATAATACCTGTGGCACCAACATCTGAGTACCAGTTTTTGTACTGGCAGCTCCACTTCTTATCCAGCTCTCTGCCAACAGCCTGGAAAAGCAGCCAATGATGATTCAAATAAATACTTGGACCTCTGAAACCCACATAGGAGACCTAAAGAAAGTTCCCAACTCCTAGCTTCACATGAAGCTAAAGAGAGGAGACAAGGGAGTAACCAGCAGAGAAAAGATTCATATTCAGTCTCGCTCTCTCTCCCTCCCTCTTTCCTTCCCTCCCATTTGAAACTCCACTAACAGCATCTGCTGCGATAGATGTGAGGGAAAAGGTACCCTCTTTCACTGCTGGTGGGAGTGTAGACGAGTACAACCACTATGGAAGTCAGTGGGGAGTGTACTAAGAGAACCGAAAATTGATCTGCCATATGGCCCTGCTATCCCTCTTCTGGGACTATATCCAGAGGAAATGAAATTTGCATATGAGCAAGTGACATGCAATCATATATTTACAGCAACACACACTCTGACTTTTAAGTAAGTATATCTTAAGAAAAAGGGAGCTGATTAAAGGAAAATACAACTATTCATTTTACTCTTTCTAAGGTGTATAAGTGAAATATATGTCAGCAGTAGCGCAGTGACAGAAGAACTTGTTTCCTATAACACATTTTATTGATCCAGTCATCAATCGGTGAACTTTTAGGTTGATTCCTTATCTCTTCTGCTCTGCACCGGGCTGCTATAAACATGGGAGTACAGATATCTCTTTTATATATTGACTTCATTTCCTTTCAGCAAATTTCTGTGATGGGGAATAGGTGGGTTATATGGTAGATCCATTTTCAGTTAATTGGCTTTCGGATTTGTTTTTGGGATATTACTAATGGTACAAATCTGAGCCAGGAAATTGCTGTCCAAAATGAAATACATATACTCCCTTCACCCTGGTTTTATAAATAACTTCTTAAAATTAAATTGTGCTTTATTACTCCAGCCGTTTAGAGAAGCTTCCTCTATCCTATTGCCTCAACTAAAACAAAAGGTAAAAAGGAAAGAAATAATTTAGTGAAACTTTAGCTATAGTAAGTTATATTTCAGTTAACAGAGGACATGCACAGCTGCTAACAAATCAGATTTGTTTGCCTTTAATCCCATCTTCCTTACAAAGCTGGTACTGCAACTTTTGTTAAAATAAAAATACTATATAATTCAATAAAATCAAAATAACAAATGTTGGTTACGTATTTGGAAATGTACTAATAAAAATGAAAATATAAACAAGGCTTAAAAGAATTGACTAATTAATTAATCAAAATCTAATATATCAAAATATTATGTTACAGCCAAACCACACCCGGTCCATGCCGTGACATAGCTCTTGCATAGTTCAGTGGGAGGAGAGACATTGCCCAGCACATGAGCACCAGTGAGTGCTGACGTCTAGACAGACTGATGCTTCCCAGACCCAGTCCGCTCCCATGCTGAGGGACACTGTAGCTGTGTTCAACTAAGCTTGTCACACTATTCCAGCCCTCGTGCTCACCAGTGGGAACTCCAGCCCAGCCAGAACATCCCCTTAGCTCCTCACTCAGGCCTATACCCAGGCCCTGATTTTGTGCATGTCAGTGTTTGCTTAACCCTCCACTAAAAAAAAAAAAAAAAAAAAAAGAATTGACCAGAATTTCATCTGAGCATTTAATTGAATTATAACTTCCTCTAAGTTTAAGAAGCCTGAATCTGGCTGTAACAACAGCAAAAACATCTAGATATTTAAATGAAACATGAAATCAACTTTTATTTTCCAAATGTGCGATGTTACTGTATTTCATGAGGTTAATACCAGATCCATTAAAGTTATTAATTTTGAACCACCCAGATGTGAGCAAAGCTAATCAGTGGTGAAATTATAATGAAATTTGATTTTTATGCTTAATCAGATTTTAGAAAGTGAAGTTCAATGTTCAAGGATTATTAATTTGATGCATTTACCATATGTATCTATTTTTAGATTAAATTTGTGCTATGCTCAGAAAATAATTCTTATTGCATATGCATATGCAGTCTCTGAAGACAAAACAAGGTTTTAACAGCTACAAGGATATTAATGATTGTAATGTGTAACAAAATAGGAATGATGGGGAAGGGAAACCCCAACGTCTATTAATCTGTGTCATAAAATAAAGAATTTTAAAAACCAAAAAACTAAAATAGGGATGAAGTGATTATCAATAATTATACTATGTTCTATTTTTTGAAAGTACTGTATTTCATCGGTCAAGGTATATATAATTTTCCTTCTGTCAAAATGCTCATGAGTGTACAAATACAATTAGTCAGTTGAAAGATGGAAATATCTTGTATCTGGAAGTCAAAATCAAAGGAAGGTGTACATTTCCTTTCCATAATTTTCTTCTAGCTCTTTACATATCCCATTATTTGGTACATCACACTACACACATGCACACATGTCCCTATATGTTCATTGACACATCTATAGATATGTGTGTGTCTGTGAATGAAGCTGCTGTATTTATACTAGCTTAAGCTCAAAATGCCTTAGTGTTTGGAAGGTTACTTGCTTTTAAAAATGTGGCTATGTTTTTGTTGAGCAGAAGGGACTGCTCTCCTGGAAATGAAAGGAAGACTCTTTTTTAAAAATATTTATTTTTTATTTTTATTGGAAAGACAGATATACAGAGAGGAAGAGAGACAGGAATATCTTCTATCCGATGGTTCACTCCCCAAGTGACCACAACGGCTGGAGCTGAGCCAATCCAAGGCCAGGAACCAGGAATCGGAATCTCCCACGGGGGTGCGGAATCCCAGAGCTTTGGAACTGCTTCCTCAGGCCACATGCAGGGAGCTGGATGGGAAGCAGATTGGCTGGGATTAGAACCAGTGACCATATGGGATCCCGAGTGTAAAAGGCGAGGACCTTAACCACTGCGCCACCGCGCCCGGGCCCGCCCCCCCCCCAAATTTATATGAGCTTATCTGACCATTGGAATGACATCTGGGGACAAGAGGAACTACATAGAGCAAAGATTAAACATCTGCCTACCATGTAATATTTGAACACTCAGAATGGACTTTTCATTTTGAATTGTTATGGATGCCTATGTAGTGTGGGTGGGAAGAGAATCAAAAGCACTTCAAAGAGTAAGCAGAAAGACTCAGTGATGAAGAATGGACCTCTCAACTAGAACTGAAGATACAAGTGTGAGTGATGTGGTGAAACAGGCAAAAGTGAAGAAGCCAATAGAGAAAATGGTAGTGATTTATTTTTTAAAGCAACTCATTATATGGTGATATTGACTTGCTTTATTTTTTTGAAAGTTCTTTACTCACATTACAGAAACAGAGCGAAAGCAAATGCCAGAGATGGAAAATTTGCTGAATGATTTTCTTTTAGTAAAATGATCAGTCATGCAAACAGCAGAAGCAATAATAAAAAAGTGATTGATTTTCACTTTGTAATTTGAATTCCTGCAGTTCCCCAGATTCCTAGTGAAAATGTCACAAGCTTATACTTCTGCCCCCCCCCCAAAGTGATTTCATTTCTGTGGTTTAATCAAATCTCGACTTCCTACCCTTAGTAAGAAGAGGAGGAGGGGGGAATGATAGAGAAAAATTAGGTAGGGTGTAGAAGGATGACAAATTCTCTCTGAGTCATAACCTCTGGGCTTGTATGACCTTGAAACAGCCCTGTGATCTCAAATCTCTCATTTCACAGAGAAAAGGGTTTGGCTTTCAGTATTTTTGTTACTATAAAAATGGGATGACAATTTCCAAGCATTTTATAGGTCAAATATAAAACTGAAAGCCCCAAAGTAAACATTTTAGAAAGGATGTCTTTTTGATCCTGGGACATTTGTTTTCCAACTTAATAAAGAATAGAAGTGAAATGTTTACACATTATAGAGAGCCTCATAGAGTCTGGCCCAAATCTACCATCCATCTATACTACTACAACTATTGTTCCCAAAGCAAAACATTTGCCTTCTCATTTACTGTCTGAAATGCTTTCTCTGTATCTTCCATGAATTATGACATTTCAGTGTTGCTTATCTTGTAATGTCCAGAGAAAATGTCAACCCTCCCATAAACATGTCTCATTCATTTGTCTTTGCTCCATCTACATTTAGTTTTACTGCATTGTGTTTTAACTTGCATATCTTTTTTTTAGGTTTTTAACACATCATGTCCTTAATTTTCAGTATATTTGCATGTTCCTGCTGTTATTACTGATATCTATCTGTATATATATATACATATATATTTATATCTGATGGCTTTATCAACAACTGAAGAAAAGGGACCTACGAATAATTAAACAGTCACCTCTCCAAAGAAATATTATACACTTAAAGAAAAACTTTAACTGTTACAAAAGCAAAGGGATGCAAGCTTTCAAGCAAGTCGTACTAAGCACAGGGAGTGTTGAAAAGGTACAGTGCACAATATTTCTACAGTGTCTACAGGTTACATTGGAGGCAAAAACTATTTGTTTTACCAAAAAACGTACAAGCAGAAGTGTGAGCATTTACCTTCACATCAACTTCCTGGAATTCAGGAGACATTGTCTCTTGCATTGGATGTTCCCTCACTCAGTGCGGATAAACACATGATTTCTCAACAATTTCTGGAAGTATTGGCGAATGCTAGAATTATGCTTCTCAGGGAAGGCAAACTGAATATGCTTTATAGACTTTAAAAAGATTTGGGGCACTCTCAAATGACTTGGCAATGAGGGACATTAGAAATCACTTAGGACGTAAAATACCTCAATGCTTCATCAGTAAGCTTGATTACAAAAAAAAAAAAAAAACAAAAAACAAACACAAGTTGATAAAACTTTAGCATACAGAAGGAAAGTAAATAAAAGTTACTACAGTTTGATAGCTCAAAAGTTCAGCATTTTTTAAAATTTAAAATTCAAAAGTTGGTTGTATCAGATATTCATTAAATCTACAAAGCAACCATATGCATCTCTACTTCCAGATCAAAGATGGACTCCCAATGAAATTATAAAACATATCTTGACAATAGGATGCTAGACTCTGCCATTGTCAATGCCCACAATGATGGACTTATGACTGTTTTTAAAGAACGATACTATTGTAATAATATAGGGAACTCAGTGGGGGGGAGGAATTTTGGGAAAGAGGAAAGGGAAATCCAAAAGCCCATGGAAGTGTATCGTAAAATAGTAATAATAATTAATAATAATAATTTTAGAAAAGCAAAAGGAAGGAAATGGAAGGGTACCACATAGCACATCATTGACGTCTGAAGAAAAATTCCTCCCAGTGAATGAAAAAGTGAATTTATAAATAAATGAATAAACATTATAAGAAAGAAATTGGATGCGGAATGGTTTTTTAATAGATCTAGTTTTATTCCATCTTTTCCAGCTAGAGTCGCTTTAGGAAAATCTCAAAATGCATTACTGCCTATAATTGGTGGTCAAAAATGTTAACTGTATAAATTGGGCAGAGATAAATGAGGAAAATGCTTGTAATTGTGAAAGCAAGTACTACTCGTCTCTTAAATTCTATGAAAAGATTATTTTGGTTTGTTACATATGTTTCTATAAATTGTTCAAATACTGTGCTAAGGTTTATTTTAAATTGTAAACTCTGTCAGTTTCCTAGCCAGCTCCAGTATCAAGGAAACTGGCACATGAATATTTTTGGATTGTTTGAATTAGTTGATGCTTAATTTTGAAAAGATAATAAGATGATGCTGTCAAGTTCTGATTGGGAAAAGCTGAGTTTTAAAAGTAAAAGCTGCTTTTGCATAGGGTCTTCTTTTATATTTGACAGGTTTGGTTCTTCTGACTTTGAGATTTCCAGATGAGCCTTGGTATCTTGAAGTGAGAAGAAGGTGAAAGTCACATCTTCTTTCTGGTAAAAGTAATAACTAACCCGGCCATTTGGATTGTGTGTAAAGTATTGCCGAGATATTAAATTATGTTATATTATTTTGTGATATAAATATGCTTAAAAGTTGGAAAAGTGTAATGGCCTTATTTGTTACTATTAAACATGATTGTTAAAAGACAAAAAGTTTGGTAAAATCCTTCAGATGCTTTCAAAATGCTGTGGGCACACTTGCCAGTTAATGAGTTTAAGCTATTCTATCGTGGTCAGCACTTTCAGATGATTTTTTCAGGATGGGGTTGGAGACATTCTGGAATGCTTGGCTTCAAGGGTTGCTAGGATTATAATAAGATGTGAATTCTCAGGAAGCCCTATAATTTCAAAGGTTTACTTAGATATATCAGTTTTTCACATTAAATCTGTGACTGCTCTAAATGAGGAAAACAGGCCTCAAATGAGCCCTAAAATGAGGAGCAAGGAAGTAACATCCAATGTTTATACTGGTAGCAAACAACTCACACCCGTTTCTTATGAGGCCTGAGGGGTTTAAGGCTGTAGTGAGTACACCTGGAGAGCACACTGCAGAAAGTAATCTGGCTTTATCATAATGACATTGTCCAGCACTGTAACTCAAACATCTATCTGCCTTATATTGGCATTTTATCTCTGGGAGTTTATAAATCTGTGATTATTGTACTTAATGCAAAGAGTCATTCAACAGACTATAGTATGTTCCTCCATCACATCAGCTTTGTGCTGGCTTTCAATTTTGTGTAAGTTACACAGACATATGTATATGGCTACAGTAGATATAAGCATTGAATATCATTGTATTTTTGGAAACTCTAATGTTATTCAGGGAAATACATCCTTCCTAAAGTTGTACTACTTGCAATATGAACTGATGCTTGCTTGGTAACTAAGCATTTTAGGCTGATTGATCTTGCTGTCAGCAATAGCTAGCTAGAGTTGACCAACATTCGAGAGGGCTGGGAACCAGGCCTAAACCTATCCTGTAGTTAGTCAAAGATGCAAATTTGATTTGTTATGTTTGTGTCAACTTTAAGCTTTATGTCTATTGCTTGACAGAATTATACAGAAGAGCAATTCCTTGCAAGGTAATACTAACCTACCACTCTCAGATGATAACCCATGTCTGCATAAGAGATGGCAGTAAGCGTCAGGTGAGCTTAGCATCAAGACCATTCCTTCTAAAACCTATTTTTGCTAAATGTGGCTTTTAAACAGTTGTTTGACACTGACTCCTTATCAAATGATCTAACTACTCATTTGGTCAAGGTCAATATGGAATATGGAAAACAGGGGGAATAAGATCATGTAAATATGGGAGAGAATCTGGGGCAAGGTTTATGATTCAACGAATCCAGTTAAGTCCTCTGTGGTCCTCTATCCCATTGGGTCTATCACAATACTGCCAAACCCCTTGTGCAATATTGTTTGCAAGCTTGAGTCCTAAATCTTCTTATTATGTGAAATCGAGGCATCAGGCAGAATGCTCCTGGATAGAGATTGAGTCAATGATTTGACTCAAGTGTTAAAACACAAATGGGGAATGTAGTAGGGTGCAGTTGGCTAATAAGAACTCCAAAGTAGTCCTAGGTTTTGAGAGTGACTAAACGCGGCTAATCTGCTTCTGCTCCTGGATGGTTTAAGAGGCAAGTTGATTCCTTATCCATAAAAGGTGTAGCTAAAAAAGACAGCTACATCATGAGGTTACTATGGAGAAATGATTAGTTCATATTTTTAGCATTTGGATGAGTGCTAGTATAATGCCTGTCCCACAGTAGGAAGGCACTTGAAAATGTCTGGAAAAGAGGAGATTAAATATGTTTGCTATTATGCAAACCATTTTGAAATCACGCATACACTTTTCATGATATGCATGCTCCATGAGCTTTTTGCAAACCCTTCTCACAGGCCTTACAGTTGTTCAGTTAAGGAAGTACAACTAGAACTGCTCTGTTGAAGGTTTTAAAGAAACAAGTGCTTCTTGTGTGAAGCTAACAGATGTTGGGAGCAGAGGACAGCAGTTATTAACTAGAGAAAACAGGCCCTGAACTTTGGGATTCAAAGAAGTCAGAAGACAAATGTCAATACCAAGTCACCAAAACTCAATGAGATTGAAAGGGCGTTGTTCAATTGTTGGATGTTTCACTTGATTTTTCTACACACAAGGAAATAGCCAATTGAATAAGTGTTTCCAGAACTGCTAGTGTTTGTTGATCAAGAAGGAAATGAGATCAGAAGACAAACTTTTTATTACTTCCCAAACATGTAACACAAAGCATCAGATACTCATAACACATCCAGCACTAATTTGCCACTAAAAGTCCAAGCCAGAAAAGTTGAGTATCAAATGAAACAATGGTGATATGAAGAAATCTTAATGAGTAGAGTATCATGATGACTGAGCTGCCAAGTCTGAAGGACAAGTTGAATTCTACCAGCCGTCAAACACACAGGCACAACTAAATAGTCTATCCCTTACTACAAAAAAATGCGTACCACTGCTTGATGGCAGTAGGTTCAAATTGCACAAACAACACACTGCCATTTTAGATCACCAAGTTGTTCCCAAATGCGGTTCTAATGCATTTAAAATTTTACTGAAATGTTTTTGTTCTAAATAAGGTGAGGAATTTCTTTAAAAATATATTAACACACTTTTTCCATGTGAATTTAATTAATATTTGAATAAAAGGAATTTTTATTTCCTCTGGCATTTATTTTATGGTGTTCTAATCACATTAAGTAATCCCAAACAGTTTTGAAACCATCCTTTCTTTATAATAGCTAAGTGCTAATTAAATGCTGTATTTACTAATCTTCAAAAATACAGCTTTGCTAACACATGTTAACTTTTTAATTTGCAATTTGGCACATACAATTGTGTAGGTTTTTTTTTTTAAGACACAATAAAGACTTTTAAGCATTGTTTATTCAGAAGAGCTTAATATTTTAAGTTCAGGCATAATTTAATTTCCTGTAATTAAATGTGTCACAATAACTAGACTTAAGAGCTACAGTGGAAATTCTTTGAAGCTTAAGAGAGAAGGAGGAATTATTCCCTGCATGTAAAATGTCCTGTTATTTATTTTTTTTAATACCACAATGTAAGGCTGAGTCACCATTTTTAAGCTCATTATGAAAGTCTGGAATGGCACTAGTCAGTTTCTGAAGGTTAGCTTTCTTTCACTGTGATGCATTTCATGCACTAGGAGTCTCCTGAATGTACAGCTCATGACTGTAATGAGCACTTTTCTTCTATACTTGAAAGGGAGGACCGTAGTCTTCCACATGAGTAAACGCTTTCCCCTGAGGCATTCTATAAGGAACCCTGATGTTACGTACAGGAGAGTGGCTTTTTTGCTTTCTGGTTTTCTTTAAGAACAATGGAAAGAAAGTTTAAAAAGACATATTTCTTTCTGTTCAGTGGTTAACTTAAATCAAACACTTGTAATTTTCCTGTGATACCTCTGTTGAGAGCTTCTGAAACATTTTATAGACTGGACTTTTAAGTAGTTTCTTGCCTGAATCATAAAAAAAAATCACTGGGCTGCAGAGATTGTAGACATGTCCCTGGATTCATTTAAAAAGAAACATTTTAAAGGGTGCAAAGATAATTCACAAAACCCAAGGAGAGGGTTTTAACTATTCATTGTACCTTTTTAAATAAGAGAGTTTGAATGTGACCACAATATGTGCTACATTCTCTCTGGTGGTCACTCTGGTGGTCAGCCTGATTTAACCATCGATAGGTAAAAGCTAAGGCAGAATGGAACAGGCTGGTATTCCCACAGCTTAGAACTGGTTTCAAATCGTACAAGTTCCACACATACTTCAGTACTTGACTCTGCATTCTTGATAGTAACCATAGTAATATATAGAAAACTATTACTTTGGAAGGTAAAGCAACTGATCTTTCCATTTCCTTCCTGCCTTGCATAGTTCTCGTCTTCCTCCTCCTTGCCTAAGGAAATGCTAATTTATTTATTCAAACCATTTTTAAAAATTTCATTTAATGGCACAGTTTCATAATCTCTGGGATTTCCCCCCACCCTTCCAAAAAGCCCTCCCCACATATTGAATTCCTCCATATTGTTATGGTAGTACAGTTCATATCCAGTCATGATTCCTTCATTGCGGGATGAATCATGCAGAAAGCCCAGCATCTTATTGTCCAGATAAATTCAACAGTTTCATTGGGAGACCATCCCTGGTCTGAAAGTAGAGCTGGCAGAATATCATCCCGTTCAATGAAAAGCCACCACACAATTTCAACAACAATTTACAACATCATGAAGTTAATTGACAAGGTATTGCATGACCAATATGTTAGAAAATGCAAGTACTTAACCACATATTGTGACTACTCCATTGACATTTCAATTTTAGTTTAAACACAACTGGCTTCTATACCCCTTAAAATGGTTATAGGGTACTATTCAGCTGTCTTGTGTCTATTTTCACTTTTATATTTAGCAGCTTATAGTATTGAATTATGATTTTTACTGAACTTGGCAAATTTTAGGCTAGTCCAACATGCCATGTATTAACAATTGAGGAGCAGAACAGTTTTAGGAGGGATATGCAGAGAAATCTTCAATACCTTAGTGAGGAGTAACCATCTTTAATGGGGGCCTAGGTTACGGCAGACATTGCTTTAGCCCTATTTAATATTAAACTGCAACTGAGTACAATGATCTAAGGAAATGGCGACGATGAAGACATGTCATCCACTCTGTTCCCGTAGACAACGTACTGCCAAGACCCACCCTTCCCCACCCAACTCTAAGACCCACAACAAATCCAGACTCGAATTCTCCAACCTTCCATTCTCTACTTTAAAAAAGGTAACAAATATTTATGAAGCGTTTGTTACCATTCACCAATCTGACTTGATTAAAATTTGGTGAGGAATTTCTCCTTTTCCCAGAAAATAACTCCAACATTGCGGTGTGGTTTACCTCCCCTTCCTCCTTAATGGCAACAATTGCTTGGCCTTAGCGTAAGCATTCTGTAACCAACTATCCCATTAGTTCAGCTGCTCATTTCACTCCCACCTCTGGTTCTTTCTAACTTTATTTACTTCTCGCCATCAAATCACATTCTCTTCTACTTGACTGCTGAGATGCTTTCTGAGCTCCTGGTTAGAATGCACTTCCTGTGGTGATACTTGGCACCACTGCCCTGGTCCCCTTTCCTCTATTGGAAAAATTTTGACTATGATAACTCTATCCTGAATTCCAAGTATGCTTTCTTGCATGATAGGCATCACAGCTGTGAATAGAATCTACAATGTCATGATACACTTAAATACAAGAATGGCGGACTTGGACTTGCGGAAGAAACTGCATTATAATAATATAGAAAGGAAAGAGTTGAGGGGAAATCTGAGCCTATGGAGCTGTGTCATTAAAAAAAATTTAAAAAGAACATACATATGTTACAGCTGTCTTGACACTAACATTCATGGGAAAGATAGTAAATTAAAATAATTTATCCCTGTTTTTGGCCTGGGAAAGCAGTCGAGGATGGCCGAACACCTTGGGACCCTGCACTCACACAGGAGACCTGGAACAAGCTCCTGACTCCTGGCTTCGGATCAGCACAGCGCTGGCTGTTGCAGCTAATTAGGGAGTGAATTAATGGAAGATCTCTCTGTTTCTCTGTTTTTCCTTCTCTCTGCAAATCTGCCTTTCCAGCAAAAATAAGTGAATCTTTAAACATTTTTTTAACTCTTATTTTGATTACTTAGAATGATTGAAGGAAAGAAATGATTTATTAAATATGGAAGGTATCTTTGTATCTGCTGTTATTGCAAAATTCCCGAGAATGGGTAGTTTATAAAGAACATTTTTTTTTTCCTAGTGGATGTAGAGACTAGCAGATCAAGGTGCTGGCAGCAGCAGTGTCTGCTGAGAGCCCTATTTCCCATTTCTAAGATGGTGATTTGTTGGCTGTGCTGTTCTCCCATGGCAGAGTCAGAGGGGACCAATGATCACCCTTGTTTCCCCTAGTCCTTTGATAAGGCACTCATTCATTCCTGCATGCTGAGCCCTTATTACTTAATCACTTTGCCCAAAAGCCCCTCTGCTTGTTACAGCGCAGTGCAGTAGGAGGACATGCATTCAAAGCAGAGTAGATAGATGCTTAAATTATGTGTGGAATAAATAGCCGAGAAGGCATCATGGAAGTGACTTTTAAGAAAACCCAGTGAATGAAGGAGTAGATATATGCAGAAAGAACAAGAGATCCATCTTCAAGAACAAGGCTTTGCATGTTCAAGGGCACAAACAGTGCAGTGGACAGAGAATAGACAAGGTGTCTGGCATATACTTGCCATCACAGACTAGGTCAAGATTTTACTTGGTTTGGGCACAAATGAGTGAAGAATAAGGAGCACTGAGAAGAAGGTTCCTTTGAACTGTGGGCTTTGCTCTTGCCTGGGCCAGAGTTCTTGTGTATAGGTGGAGGAATGGAAATGTGAAGTCAGCAAGACTTGATGCATCATTCTTACGTGAGACACTCCACAGGGTTCTCAAATTCCTTAGAGGAGCCAAATCCTGCTCTTCCCTCTTCTTCCTATCTAAGGATGCCGAGGTAGCCATGGAGAGAAATAGTGGCATGATACGCTCAGATAGAGAGCTGAGCTTTCTCCTTATAAGCAAACCCCACGTGAGATACAAAGAGCAGTATGGAAGAATAAGCTGAATTTCCATAGGCCAGCACCTGGAGAGCAAAGGGGATGGAAATCATGTCTGCCAGCCTTGAGACTCATAATGGGAAGACAGCAGGAACAAACACTAAGACCATGGAACAGAGAACTCCTTTCAGTGATGAAAGGACAGCGCATGAGCTGGAGTCCAGGGAAGAGGAGGGATTGAAAGGACCTCTGATTGCTCTGAGTTTATGCTGGAAGCAACTGAGAAAATTATTGCTAACTCTGAATTGATCAGAGTAAGATTTTTTATTATCTTTTGGAACACGGATCTTTAATAACAATGAAGGTTTCACTTCCTGAGCATGCAGTCTGAAACATCAGTGTAGTAACATTCTGTAGAATATTAATGACTTTCGTTTAAATGCAAAGTGCATGCTCTTGCAGTGTAGCTGTTTCTGTATTTTGTCCACTAGTTTTTAGCAGAACAGCTGCAATATTGATGTTCAACTCTTTCACGTGCAGCATTCACTAAAATCCTCTTCTTTGGCTGTTAGTTGTCTTGTGTCTTCCTCCTAAGAATCTCCTCACATCAACCAGAAGGGAACATGTGTTCATTTGCCAAGGTGAAAGAAATATCAATAGTCTTACCTGTGTTGTCTCATTGCACAACTCTGGGAGTACCATTTGCATTGTAGTCTACATAAGTAATGCTTTCCTGTGTTATCCAACACGTATTCTATGTCTGACGCAGCCACTCTGAAATAATTACTTCTATCCATCATCTTTGTAGGTATATTGCATTCTCTTTGTTATCTTGATTCTAATCTTTGCATAATAATCTTAATAGTTATACTAGAATTTACATAACACTTTTTGCTTTTTGATGATTTTGTTTATTTTTATTTGAAAGGCAGAGTCACAGAAAGGTGGCTAGACAAAAGAGATAGAGAGATCTTTCATTCACTGATTCACTCCCCAAGTGGCCACAATGGACAGAGCTGAGCCAATTGGAAACCAGGGGCCAGAAGTTTCTTCTGAGTCCTCATATGGTTGCAGGGGCCCCAGGGCTTGAGCCATCCCTGTCTGCTTTCTCAGGATATAAACAAGGAACTGGACAAGAAGTGGAACACCTGGAAAGCAAACTGGCACCCATATGCGATGCCAGCACAACAGAAAGAGGTTTCACCAATTACACCATGACTTCAGCCCCCAACTGCTCTTATCTGTTTGATGATGGGCTTATTTAGCTTTAGGGCAGACAGAGAAAGAGGGAGAAAGGCAGAAATAAAAGAGAGAGAGAGAGAGAGAGAGCGATCTTCTTTCTTCTGGTTGACTCCAAGGAATAGTTTCGATGACTAGGGCTGGGCCAGAATAAAACCAGGAGCCAGAACTCCATCTGAATATTCCCATAGGTGTCAAGGACTCAAGAACTTGAACCATCTTCATCTTCTTTCTCAGGTGCATTAACAAAAACAGGGCTTGAACTGTTAATCTAATACAAAGTGCCAGCCTCACAAGAGGTGGCTTAAGTCACTATGCCACAACATTCTCCTATTTAAAACTATAATGGGACAGACATTTTTGGTACAATCATTTTTTTCACATACTTTAATGTTCATTAAAAGCAGTTGTTGCTTTCAGATAAATTCCCAGAAATGGGCCAAGGGGATGGACATTTGAAGATTCATAACCCTTAGTTAAAAGCTGTTTTCCAGGAATATTGTTTTGATTTACTCTCCCATTAACCACATAGAAGAGTGGCTTTTTCATTGCAACACTGCTATTATTGATGAGTCCGATTTATCAAATGACACATTGGCAGAGTTTTGGATAGTGGTTGAGATATTGTAAATAAAATCTGTTCATTTCCTAAGAAAAATATGTCATTGTTTTCTAAAGTTACATTAAACATGATGATTAATTTGAGGACATTAGAAATACGTACCATTAGAATTACAGATTTCAACTATAAAATTTTGTCATAAAAGAAATGGAGAATATATGCAAATATGAACACTTAAGGATATTTTATGGTATAACAAAATAGTGAAATATAAAAGCAATTTATATGTAAAAGAATTGTTGCATAAATGATAAAACAGCTTTAAAAAGTATTGCAAAGCTACTAAAATGTTAGATGTACTTAATATTAGTGAGACATTAACAAAAATCAACTATCATATCATTGATGTTTTATTTGAGATAAAAATTCAAGGTGGTTTTAGTTGCATTTCCCTGATGGCTTGCAATCCTGAATATCTTTTCATGTATCTGTCGGCTGTTTGTATTTCATGACCTTAGCACACTTTTAAAAGATGTATTTTATTTGATTTGATGAAAAAAGTTATACTGAGGAGGAGAGATAGGCAGAGAGAGAGAGAGAGAGAGAGTTCTTCCATTAGCTAGCTCACTCCCCAAGTGGTCCCAACAGCCAGAACTAAGCTGATCCAAAGCGGAGAGCCAGGAACTTCTGGTTCTCCTATGTGAGTTCAGGGAATGAGTAATTCTTTGCTGCCTTTATATCCCATAAACAGGGAGCTAGATCAGAAGTAGAATATCCAAGACAAGAACTGGGGCCAATATGGGGTACTGGCACTGCAGACAACTGCTTACCCTACCAAGCCATGGTGCAGTCCCTTAGCCCATTTTTAAACTGGACTGCTTGTTTTGTTGTTGAGTTTCTTGAGCTTCTTTTTTTATCCTAGATATAAATATCAGATGTGCAATTTGGACATGTTTTCCTATTCTGTCAATTGCCTCTTTATGTTGCTGAGTGTTCACTTGGCAGCGCAGAAGCTTCTTAGCTTGATATAATCCCATCGTCTATTTTTTTTCTTTATTGTGTGTAATTCTGGGGTCTTGTCCAAAAATCCTTCGTCTCCGACAATGTTTATCAGTGTTTCCCTATGTTTAACTGATATTTATTTATGTATTGCCTTTCTTTTTCCCCCAAGAAATGCCTAAGTAACTACTTGCTTACATGGATGTGAGCTTTAAGTAAACTTCATGTTATTTATGGTTTTCATAACAACAATGTTTGTTTTCTGGAAGTAAGCTGTATACCCCTGTTTATCCACGTCTATCATGGCCAGGAAAGTACTGCTCAGCTCTCTTCACACTGGTCTCTCCCGTTCGTGGCTACCATTTGTTGCTTCCCTTGTGAATAGCATCTCTTCCATTGCTACTTCCACTTAGTGTTTTCACTGTTATCATTCACCTTGTCCTGTTCAATTAGTTATGTTTGTCTTTCAATGAATTGTTTAGAGTTTTCTCATACACACACAGCATTTAAAAGTTAGCTGCGTTGCCTGCTCAGTGTTTGCGTCAAGCCCCTTTTTCTTGCGTTGACATGGTCTCTCTTGCCGATTCTGGAACAGTGATTTCCACAGCAGTTCTGTTACCTCAGGGCTCTTTCTGGGATCCTGAGAGATACACCATATTATAAATCAGGAAAGTTTCATAATGTGGTTTTACCTTATGAAATATTTATCATAAAGGAAAGACCATTAAAATTCATATTTCTGTCAATGATAACCATCTTTCTAGAGATTTAGCCAAAGTCATTATAATTAATCTTAGCATTTTAAATATTTTAACATATCAGTCAAACCCGTTTATCATTATTTTCTTTGGTTTTATCCTTAACAATATTCATTTCCAACATTAGTCATCATAATGTGTACTGTCCTTTTTTTAAAACCACAATTTGGCTACAAATATGAACTAGTGTCACTGTTTATAGTTCCCATAATTTGTTGCATTAAAATTCATTGAAAAAGTCAAACCTGACAGTATTTTTATATTTGAATATTTCTGAAAATTTTAAATGGCGTTTGAAAACAAAAAAAAAAATCCAAAGTGAGTTTTGAATGCATTAAAATATGTTACTCTTAGAACTCTGCCTAAACATGTAGCAGAAGTCACCACCTCTTTTTATTCCCAATGTTTCTCCTTAGACAAATACAGGTATGTCTAAATGAGTATTTCCCATCCCTACTCAAAATGGGCTTTGGTAACTAGCAGTATTGATAGTACCTGTAGGCTTTTATAATTCCAAATACCTCTAGAATGTCCACAATTTTTTAAATTTTCTTTTGGGCTTATACTAATAGCAAGGTTTGAGGAACACTGAGCTAGAGTTGATGATAATAAACATTTCTAATATTCTTGTACTTGTTTTGTTTTTAATGTTCTGAACCTTATTTACACACTTCCACCTTGGTAAAAACAACTATATAATGCTTCTTCTATCCAATCTGAAACATTTTTTTTTTCAAGTCTGGGCAAATGTAGCTGCATGGTTTTAAACCAAACAAACCAATAATACGTTGAAGTTTTCCTGGAAAAACTCAAAGTTGAAAAAGAAAACAAAGCAATGACACAGCAACTGCTTAAGTATTACCTGTCAAAAACAGGTTGTTCAACTAATGCAAAATTTCTTCTTTATATCCACCAGACTACATCAAACAAAAGCATAGGTGCCTTTATATATAAGCATTTATGCCATTTTTGTTACAGAATTTCTTTTTGTGAAGGTGAATTTCATCAAAGCTACACTTCCTAAAGTAGGAATATTTGAACTGGATCGCTTAAAAAAAAAAAACACTTTTTAACCTTGAACTAAACACATATGATAGAATAGTCCTAGTTTAAAAGAGCATGTGGATTTTTTTCTCCTGGAAATCAATACTAATAAAACAATCTTTTCAATTCATGCAAGAATTCCACTATGTGCATACCTCTAAACAAAATAACATGGTGAAAAGAGTTAGTTTTCTTTTCCTGTGAACCCAGTGGGGCATAATTGCCCCATCTAATTCATGAACAATACATGAGCAGAAATGACTAAAACAAAATCTTCCACTGCTTTCATTGCATCTTTGTGAAGGACTGTGTTAGTACTCTGTGGAGCTGGAGTTCACATAAATGGTCAACCAACTTTTGACATGCTAGGGTGGCCACCAATTCTTTGACATTCTTCATTTCATTCCTATGTCACTGGAAAGGTGAGTTGCTCCTGTTTTCGCAACATGGTGGTCTGGTAACTAATCGAATGGAGGGGCAGAGTGTGACCTCTGGGACCTTGTAGGAAGAAACTGTGCAGTTCCTCCCTTGCCTGTTCTAATTCATCCCATCAGGGTATATTCCTTTGGGCTGTCCTCACAGGACCCAGAGACTATGCAGCAGGGACCCAGCCATCAAAAGACACAAGCTCCTGTTGATGGTCCCAGTGGGTGAGTCATTGTGGAAGTGGAATTTTCAGATGACAGTGGCCCAGTCAACATGTGACAACAGCATCTTGAGACATCACGGCTGAGAACCGTTGGCTGAGCTTCTCCTCAGTTCCTGGCCACAGAATCATACAGAAAATAACATGGTTATTTTAAGATGCTATATTTTGAGATCACTTTTTAACCATCATGGTTAAAACATAAACAAATTTTCACATTTTCCATATTTAGAAATCACATTTTCTTTTCCACTTGCTTTCTATTCCCATAGCAATGACCATTTAATTCAGCAAAATATTAACCATGACTTTGTTGATCTTAGATAACTTAATGATCTCAGATTGCTAATGTCAGCTGTCAATTTCATTTTTTTTTCAATTTTGCTGACCCAATTGAGTTGGGTAACAGGCAAAATGAAATTTGAGAGCACTGTTGCTGTCGGTAAGATAGATTCATAAAGAAAGCAGAACCAGACACTGAACTCATGAGGAAGCCAGATACAAAGTGACGAAGAAGACAAGTCTGTGAGAGGCAAACAAAAGCTGGTGAATGAGAGCACAGTAACATTTTCATTGGCTTTGCAGACTTTTTTTGTTGTTGTTCCAGAGTGAAAGCATTTGACCAACAAAATAATAAAAATTGATTTTTGTGAAAGTAGGCCAAGAATTTTCAACTAGTAAACTGAATTGATCGCTATTGCATAGACAAAGTGCTCCTATATTGAAATTAAAGCTCACCACAGAAGTGTAGGGCTACTTTTAGGCTACAGCTAGAAAATTCTGAAATCTCAACTGAATGAAGATCAGGACCTCAAGCATGTCAGCCATTTGTCACCAAGTACAGTACAGACACCAAAACATTGGGAATAGTTGCATGTTTGTTTTAGAGCTGGAGGGTTAAGAGAATGCCAGAATGTCTTGATACCAACAAGAATTAGAAATAACTGATTTCAATTGTGTGGCCTAATGACAGATGGGAAGTAAAATTACCATTTTACACATCACTGCTCTACTGCTTAAAATACTAACTTAAGAATGTCTCACAAAGATTGAATGTAGTGTTTAAGCGTATGGTCCCAGCAACCCTTTCTTTTATCCCAAAGCCCCCAAGTCTCCTGCAAGTCTAAAAGCATGCAAGTTTCCCAGGACCCAGGTGATATTTGAAAGCAGAAAAGAAGAAGCATGTTGCCTGACTTTCTCTGCTCATTTACTCACCCTATGTGCATTTGAGTAACTGAGGAAAGAACCATAGGAGGAACTAGATTCAAATTCAAGCGAATTTACATACTTAGCACACATAATCTGAGAGTCAAAGAACATAAACTCTATATTTACTCCTAGAGCCCATTTCAGCTGGTTAAAGTGGTTCAACCACAAGTAAATCATACTACCACCTAAACCTTCACGTAGGGTCAGAGCATACCCAAAAGAAGAAAATGGGTAGACAGAAGCTGTCTCATCTTTGCTCATGCTGGGAAGTCTTTTATTTTCTCCTACATCTGTGAAGCAAGAACTGAGTGATCCTCCTTGTGATCTGAGAAATGAGGGAAATGAGTACCCAGCAGAAATGAGAAAAGTAGCTTTGCTATAGGCTTCATATCTATCATTACTTATTCCCAGAGATTATGTCTTTGATTAAAATATTGATTCTAGGTAAAATCAAATCATATCATTTAAAAAATAAGTCTAAGTTCAAATAAGCAAGTGACTTTACTAGAGACAAATAATCATACATGATAAATAGCTTTATTTAATAGTTAGAAGGCATTTGTTTATTTACCCAATAATGTTTGTTATTTCTACATCTGAAATAGTTCAATATTATTTAAAATAAGTATAAACATGCAAAAAGAGAAATAAAAATAATTAGATAGAACCGAGTCCAAATGAGGATAATGGATAACATCTTTAATTAAAAGTTTAAGAAATGGCATACATACTGGAAAATACTTACGAGCTGTTAGAATCGATAAACTCTGACTGAAATAGTTACAGTTGGATCCAGGCTTTAGTAGCAGATGGACTTACTGTTTCATATCACTGAGAAAACAGAAGCAATCAGAAGAGAACTGTGCTATCCTCCCACATAATTCATTATATTTGTACCTGAATTCTCCACTTTCTGTCATATTAAAATTGGCAATTTATAGCTCTTCTAATCTAAGGGCAATTATTCCACTTGTGCAGTGGATTCTATGCACTCCTTTCATCTAGTGAAGTATTCTGTTCCTGCAATTATTATTTTGCCCCTGCATCTTCAAGTTGTGCTCACTATTGGGTCATTCCTATTACATAAAAATACCCTATAATTGCTCTCATTAAAAAGCAACAACAGCAAATCTTGTCTTGACCCCATGTTCCCCTTCATTCCACTATCCATGACAGCAAAAATTACTGAGAGTATATGGGATCTGAGTTATCAAATAAATGACATCATTTTTCCTTTTCCTAGATGAGATTCCAATGAGAACAAAATAAAACAGTTAGGGAAATTGTGATAACTGACAAGAAGAATATGAAAGGATATAGCTTAGGTCTGTTAGTAAGTTGGTTTGTATAGTATTTCCCAACCTAATCAGACGAGCACCTAGCTATTGACATAATTGCACAACAAGGACCTCCCTTTCAGAGACAGAACTTGTTTTTCTCAAAGAGAGCAAAGTAGGTGAGTGCTGGGCAGAGGGGGATGTTAGAGGAAGGAATCACACCACATCTGCTCAACTCTTCCTGATTCATCATCAGATCAGATCCTCCTCTTTCCCTGGGAGATTGTGATGAAGAGGCAGAAGGAGCTCAGAAAGTTATTCTAGTGGAAAGTTGCAACGTGAAGACACGGGGCAAAGGGAATCAAACTCCTTCCAAAGCCTTCTGTACTCACTTCCTCCACTCTTAACCTCAAATCAATGCAATCAGTCCCTGGTCAAGGCTCCCAGTGAATGCCAAATTGCCAAATCAAGGGCCAATAGAGACCTTGGGCCATTGTGAGAAGCCTACGATGAAGTAATCATAATGCACAGGGTTTAGATGTAGAGGAGATCTAGTGCAACGCCAGTTTTGTTTTCCTCAATTCCAGGGAGTGTGGAACAGATCCAGAGAGATCCCCTGTGAGACTTTAGTGGGACAGGGAGAAGAAGGCAAGGGAGGGAGAAATAACACAGAAGAGTCATCCTACAGGCAGTGGAAATGGTACAGGGGGAGAAACCTTATAGTGAGACTAGATCCCAACATTGGTAAGTCAAGGCTAGATCTGGTGCATGCAGTTGAGTCTCTGCGGTTCATGTGAAGCTAGAGCAAAACCCAGTGAGTTGGGCCACAGGGTCATTACCACTCATTCTCCTCTGTACCAAGAGAGCACAGGACAAACCCAGGATACTTGAGTGCTAACTCCAGTATGAACAGAGGCCAACACCCAAAGGACAGGAATAGACACTAGGGCACATTTCTCTCTGTGCCTAGTAACTAGCTTGGCAGAAAGACAGAGTGTTAGCTCCTTGAAACAGGCAAAAACTAGATTTAGCAGAGGTTTGAATTTCATATGGGCTAAATATTTACTTTAAAAAGAAGGTCTTCAACTAGG
Organism: Ochotona curzoniae; assembly: GCF_017591425.1. Taxonomy (NCBI): domain Eukaryota; kingdom Metazoa; phylum Chordata; class Mammalia; order Lagomorpha; family Ochotonidae; genus Ochotona; species Ochotona curzoniae. The sequence continues at coordinate 15,874,213 of NW_024465582.1, read as the reverse complement.
AGAGATTGAGTTGCATCAGACAACTATACTAATGTTTATTAACTCCTCACTTCAATATTAAACTGATATAGCTCTATATTATATTTTATTAAGCCACCGGACAGTAACAAGTGTGCAAGAATGAGACAGCTCATAGATCTAAAGATACTCAGGTACATTTGTAAAGTTAACCCTGTAAAATTGTGTATACCAGTGAAACATTTGCTGAATTGATGTTCCTATAAGTAAAGATCATTTTATAAAGTAATATTGCCATCTGCTGAACCCATTGCTTCACTTTTAAACTGAGTATCGACACCTGAGAAGTTCTAGGTTAATTTCTAGTGAAGCAATAAATGTTTGGCCCAATATTTCAGTTCTCGGTTAGGATATTCCTACCCCATATGAGAGAGTACGTGGGTTCAAGTCCTAGCAGAAAAAAAAAGTGATGCCAAATCATTGGTTTAGAAGCACATCACAAGTTCCTGCACCAAAAAAATCCACCATGAATTTCTTTATTGTAAGATGTATTCCATTCTTCTTATCAGGTAAGTCAGCACTGTTAGGTTGTCCATGGGATGTGACAACAAAAACTTCTAAATAGATGTACCAGTTTTATAGAATGGGACTTCAGATACTTACAGGAGGTATAGGATAAGAGATCATGAAAGTGTAAGTACTTCATAGGGTGCTTGTCCTAAAGTGTGTACCCAGTAACTGTAGCTATTATAAATAACACCACTGCTGTTGTTATTGTTATTACTAATATAGCCTAATGTTTCAAGGGGAAAAAAGCAAATTAGTACGGCAAATTAATGAGGCTACAGGACTTATACAGGTTGCACAGTGAAAAGATACTATAAGGGAAAACAAAACTCCAATTTCTGGGCTGCCAAAAGCCCACAGACTTTTCATCTGGTGAAGGCTCCTGTGTAGGTAATGTGTCTTTATTAGGCTTCCAAACCTTTCATGGACTCTATATTTTCTACGGAGTTTATTTTCCATTTTTAAAAATCTTTGTGAGCCTTTTGTTTTCTCAGTTTATTTTCCGTTTTTAAAGAGGATGGAACATTCCACAGTACTAAACTGGGAGTATTTAATAGTTCCCTCCTTGTCAGAAAATGGATTTTATTCTTTGGATACTTACATTTGTCTTCATATTTTCTCTTGAGTGGGTAGTAAGATAAAACAAGAATAAAAAATTCCATTTGAAATTCTGGAAATGTAAAAGCAAAAACCAGCAAGGTTATGTAATTTCGTTTTTTTCATAAGTACTATGTTTTGTTTTTCTGTCAGCTCACTTCTTGTGTTACTTCAGTGTGTCTTTGCACAATAGAGGAGATTCAGAAAACACAGCTGTGTACCATGGCAAGGGTAGAGCTCAGAGCATAGGGAGAAGAGAAGTCAGTCTATCAGGAAAGAAACCACCCGTTTTATGCCCCTTTGAATCACTTTCTTCTTTGCAGTGGAAGCAGAAGATAACGTTAATTGCCCCTAGTGACAACACTGCCTAGAAAAAAATTATTCCACATGAGTTTTACTTCTAATGTATTGGGCCACTTTGATTTTTATATTTTGTTCTGACCTTCTGATTTCAGGACAAATCAAATTTTTAAGACTCAGAGCATTTCTTAGCACGACTTTGTTGCACTGTGCTCAGCAAAGAAACGAAACTTTCTTTGTCAACATTAGCTATGTGTCATTATGCAGTGGAAAATGATGAAGTGTGGCATTATTCTTTTGTAGATAAGTCTCCCAAAAGAAGTGATATTCTCCATTAAAGTTAAAAAAAATTACTGTAGAGATGTATTGCCTTGGAATTGCCTGAGAGTTAGAAAAGCTGAAAGAAATTCTGTTTCTTTTAGGTTATTAATGATCTTATATAGTTACTCAACTACTTTAATGTGTCTTCATCCTGGTTCACCATGTCTCCAGTTTCAGGAATGTGGAACAAACATACAAAGTGAGTTAGCAGCACCCTATGCCAAAGGGGAGAGGGTGGAGTGAAAGGAAAAAATAAAATTCCCTAATGCAGCAAATCACATTCATTAATATTTTAGTTTTCGATTTCTCTGAAATGCATTCCATCCTAGATCCAGAGTTTAAGGTCTACTCACACATATGGGGTGTATTTCAAGAAAATAAAGCAGAATGAATTGGCAGGTGCTAGATGATGGGGGCTTCTGAGATGACTGAAACCTGGAGATGGCATCTTAGGCTGAGCTCACTGAAGAGAGTCTGAACATGGGTTTTTGTGAAAGGTAATGAGAGACATTACACTCCTCAAGAACAGGAGTGAGGGGAGCAAGGTAGAAGGCAGGAAGAAAGGCGAGAAAGAATATGTTCTCAGAGAATAGCTTCTGCCTGGTCCTACAGGCAGTTCTGTGTTTAAAAAAATTCATCATGAAGTGGCAAGTACTGTTGTGCAGCAAGTTCAACTGCTGCTAGTCATGCTGGTATCCACTTCTTACAAGAAGACTCTATTGGATCTAGCTAGACTGTGTAGGATTACCTTCCAATCTCACGATACTTGATTAAATGACATTTGCAAAGCCCCCTTGCTTATGTAAGATAACATATACCACAGTATCTTGGAAGTATGACATTGGCATATTTGAATTTCTATCATTCTACTGACATGATCACAAAATTCCTGGGAAATCCCATAGTTTTCCCTGTCATCTACAATAATTTAGCTTTTGACATCAGAGATGCTTCATTTAAATTTATCCTGGATATTTGCTCTGTCTCGTGAAGGGCCCAGGTTGAACCCATCAGGTTCGCTAACCATCCCAATCTCTTACCAGCCTTTGCCTCATCAGAGGTCAGAGGGCATCCCACTTATTTGGATTGCACTAACTTCCTCTTTTTCACTTATCCCTACTTTAGACGTTTTCATGTATGCTGATTTCATTTCCCAGTTCCTCAAATCCTTCTCTTCCTCTTGATTTCTTCCACTATGTCCTGATTTATTTACTCATCACACCATACCTAAACAATAAATATCTTTTATGCATCTTCTTGATGCCAGTTACTTGCTGTGAAGTTTGTTCTCCTCGCTGACACAACAGACTTTAAAGGGGTTGTTTGTCCTTGTTAAAAACAAACAAACAAACAAACAAACAAACAAACAAACAAAACAAAAAAACCCTGCTATGTGTTTCTCTCATCCACAGGGAAACAACCCAGCTCTGGGAACCTTCTGTGATCTGACTTCTGCCTGCAATCCAAGCTCATTCCCTTCACTCTTTGTCTCACACTTTCTACTTTAATAAGCAGAAAGTCCACCTACAGGGATCTTTAAAATTTCAATCATACTGGTTTCCCTAAGCATAAGAAAAATGAGCATTTGAATTATCTTCTATCTGCCTGGAGTGCCTTTCTCTTCTCTGCCTAAGTACTTTCTACTCAACTGACAAATTATAGGAGGACTTTGTAGGGGTCTCACATGAGAAGGCTGGGAACCCTTTCCATGTGTTCCCATGGTAAATTTCACATTCCGTTTGCACTTAACACTCACCACTGTTATATGCTCTCACAGAGTTCAGAAAAGTTCCTAACAGAGTACAAATCTTGTCTGTTTCCGATGAATGAATGAATGAACATGTTCTTAAGTGGCAGAACCTGGAACTAATTATTACCAGTTTTGTTAGCACTCTTTCCATTACACCATACACTTCAGATCTTTATAAGTGTAGCTGCTATGTTTTAGGGGATAGAGCTGCAGGTGCAGCTTGAGCCCTTCAGTTTTAATAGTGCAAAAAGGAATATGTGTAATGCACTCCTTGGCATGTCTTGGGTGAGCTGCATTAGCATAGTTTCTCACCTAGCTTCTGTGTGTCTCTACGCCATCTGCCCTCTGTGGGTCTGTGTATGTGTCCAAATTCCCCTTTGATATCAAGACACAACTCATTTGGGAATAGGAACCACCTGATGACCTCATTTTAACTTGCGAATGTCTGTAAAAGTTATGAAAAAAAAAAAAAACCACTTTTATCCAAATAAGGTCCTATTCTGAAGTAAAGGGGGTAAGGACTCCAACATACCTTTTCAGGGAGAAACAAGTCAACACATAAGAATTGATGGTAGATTATTTATAACTTTGAAGGAATTAGAAAACGCAGAAATAGTAAGAAACAATAATTTTTCCTTTCCTAGGCTAAGGAAAAAATTCAATGTAGGAATTTGGCAACATATAAGAACAAAAAAAAAGCGCAAAGTTTAGAAGAAAATGACTGTAGTGAAAAAATAAGTTAGCTCTGTTTGTGAACCCTTATTAAAATTTTTCTATTTAAATATTTTAAAATATTTTAGCTCTTTCAGGCAATGCTTAGATATCACCTGAGATTTTATAAGTAAAATTTAGCCCATAAGAGGATTTGAACCTGAAATCAGAATAAAAAAATAACTGATGGAGGCAGAATTGTTCTTATAGAAGCATATGAAAAGGTTGATCCTGAGATGGAGGTGTCAGAGCAGAGAAAGAGAGAGGTAATTAGCAACCTCGGATGTTCTTTTACTCTTTTTCTAGATTCTCCAACCAGAAAGTGCAAGAAGGGATAAAAAAATCAAGAAGAGCAAGATATTAAAACTTTGGGGAAATATTTTTTCACCAGGAAGTTATGAAAAATGCCATCAATTTTATGCCCGCTATGGAAATACCCAATACTTCAGAAAGGAGCTCTGAGAGGACTTCTGAAGTATTAATCCACCCCACACCATCAGACCATATCCGAGAAAGGAACGGTGAGCATAACTATAAAAAGTAAGAGGAGTTGCAGGCATATGCTGATCAATTGTGCTGTAGGAACTAGGAGTCAATGAGGAAACTTTGTTTTGCTTCTTCAAATCTGCTTCCTGAATCTACGTCTCTCTCCTGTTCAGTGCTTATTATGCCTTTGTTGATTTAAAATATCATTATGGAGACATGGAATCAGTTGAAAAAAATATTATTACTATTTAAATATTGAGGTCATCACTAAACCCCTTTCTTCACTGACAGTAGATACTAGTTATCCGTGAAGTAACATATAACTGATTGAATACTTACTAGTCTAGTATTTAGAGCTTATGATTAACTTACTCTAATCACTGCCTCCATTTTCATCTGTGTTTTTCTTTTGTTAATATCCAATTCTTTTCTGCCTCGCTCATTTAAAGATAGAAAGCTACATTAAGAGCTCATGTGAAGGGCCCAGCACGATGGCATAATGGTTAAAGTCCTCACCTTGCATGCGCTGGGATCCCATAGGGACACTGGTTCTAATCCCGGCAGCTCCACTTCCCATTCAGCTCCCTGCTTGTGGCCTGAGAAAGCTGTCGAGGAGAGCCCAAAGCCTTGGGACCCTGCACCCATGTGTGCACAGCACCAGCCATTGCGGCTCACTTGGGAGTGAATCAACGGATGGAAGATCTTTCTCTCTGTCTCTCCTCTCTGTATATTTGACTTTGCAATAAAAACAAATAATTTTTTTTTTTAAAAAAGAGCTCATGTGAAAAACTTGGAAAGACTCCTTATGAAATCTTTAATATATTCATGCCTGCAAAAACCCTCTTTGTATGAAAGGTAATTTTTATAAGGTGTGTTAGTAAGGAGGTTTAAGGGAGACATGATTCACCAACCACAAAACCATTGCCTAGTAACAGTAAGGTAATATTAAGAGGTATTTGATAAGGCTAGCTCTAGAGTCATCCAGATATGCTTCAAGTCACTGCTCTGACATAATTAAGCATCTCTGTACCCACTATTCCAGTCTGCAGATTGGGGTCAATATTATACCGTCCTTAAAATACATGTGATAGGGAACAGATGAGAGTATGCACTTAAAGCATTTAGTACAGGATTTATACATAAAAAGCTTTTGATAAAAATCAACCATTTATTTATCTGAAAGGCAAAGATTGACAGAGAGAAGAAAAAGCACAGAGATCTTCCATCTGCTGGTTTACTTCTTCAGTGGCTACAAGAGGTTAAGTTGGGCTAGACTTAAAACAGGAGCCCAGAGCTTCATTTGGGTCACAAGTACTAAGGGTCACCTTCACTGCTTTTTCAGGTACCTTAGCACGGAGCTGTATCTAAAGTGGAGCAGCTGAGGCTTAACTAGCACTCATATGGGATGCCAGCATTGCAGGTGGTGGCTTTACCTGGCATGCCATAATATAGACCCAGTAAGTTTTCAATACTAATCATTCATAAAATGAATAAGAATAATGGTGGAGAAAGAATTCTGTGAAATTGCCAATGTATCTTCCATTGTGTTCTTTTACACGGAAAATGGTTTACTCTTAAATCACAAATTAGTTAGAAACCTACTGGAATACTTATTTTAAGGAAGAATCTCCAAATAATCTTCATGAAATAATGGAATCAATGCATGAGGGGCAAGGCGTGTCACAGGCAGAATTAGTGGACACTGAAGTGGGGAGTTTAGTCTCAAGTACTTCCCTTACAGCTAGAGCAGCACAGAATTAGTTTCCAAGAAAAGACAAAAACAGCCAAAGCCAATAGCAGAAATACTTTTAAACTGGTAGATATTAATTGCTTAAAGAATGACTAAGAAAAAGCTACCCTTTCAGATTAAAATAGAATGTAAGTGGACCTGATTTTTAGTCTAGATAACCCATTTTTGGTGTCCCCAGTTACGACTTGCAGAAAATTATGAGAATGCTGTCGAGGAAGCAGAAGCTGTTGCGGAATTCTTTCTTCTTCAAACAGAAATTTGTGTTTTCTTGTGGGATGGAGGATGTTTGCATCAGCAGAGTGTGTTACACAAAAGGGGAACCACGCTGGTGAAATGGTTTCCTGTTCATTTTTTTTTAAAAAATTATTGTTTCTAATTTAGAGTCTAAGAAAATTTTGAGAGGAAGGCATCTCAGGTATTCAAATCTAGTTCATTTCGACTGTAAATTTGATTTTGGAGAAGAGTTGAGACGAAGTGTAAGTGACTAAGTCAATTTTAGGGAATAATGTCTTAGAACCACAAAAGAGATATTTGGAGCAATTGAAACAGCTACAATTCTTTTTTTCTCAATTTTATAAAACTTTTGTGTCCAAAATTAAGTCCTGTTCTTCCCCGCCTACAAATTACTCATGAAGAGCAGAGTTATATCAGAGAACAGGATCTATTTGAGTTTTATTTCCCTCTTGCTGACACAAGAAGGAAAAATATTCCTTTTCCATTATTTTCTTTGGTGGTTCTTATCAATTTCCTTATTTTGAGTCTACCGAAATTAGTTCTCTGGGGTTAAATTCTAATGGGATTTTTTCTTATTTTTCCTCTATAATTGAGTTGCTGAACACTCCACATGCCTTTTTATTATAGTCAGCATTATTATTCCTCCTAACAGGAGAGCTTGGGTTGTGAAAAAAAAAAAACCCTTATAATAACTCCCTGTGTTAGCAGAGTCTGATTGAATAAGTCTGATGTAAAGCTCAGGAATCAACATTTCTGAAAATTTCTCCTGCAGCTTAATTTCCCATGTCTAGGTCAGAATGACAGCCTTTCCTCTAGGGGAATGACAATCACTGCTCTGTAAGCAAATTCATAATTCTGACCCTTTGACCTCTAGTGTCCCGCTATGCCATTATTAACCCTTTGTGTATACGACTGTGCATATAGGCGTGTGGTGTAGATGTCCATGTCCTGCATATGCATGTCTGGGTTTGCACCCCAGCTTTCATTCCAGTCCAGCTCCCTGCAAATGCACACACGGGAAGGCAGCGTGTCCTGACTCCTGCACACATGGAGGTCTGGATTGAATTGCAGGTTACAGACATTGGCTTGACCCTGGCTATTGCAGACATTTGTGGAGTGAACTGGCAGATGTGAGCTCTCTCTCTCCTTCCCCACCTCCTTCACTTCTGCCGGCTTTCAAGTACACAAAATAAATAAAGAAAAGAAAAACAATTAAAAAATAGGTAATAATGCCTGTTTATATTCTTGTCCTTCTAATGACAGTATTAATGGCACTTGATAAATTACACATATATTTGAAGGTGTTCTCAACATTTTTAAGCAAACTTGTCAATAGCAACATGGTGAAAGCTAACCTTCAACTAGAATCTTTCGAGATTCAGACAAAATGGAAAGTAGTTTACATGTCATTTATCTAAATTCATAACTAGCATATTAAATAATTGTTAATACTACTTTTAACTGACAGGAAAATTGAGGTGCCATAAAGTTATAATATTAGTTTATGGCAACTAAAATTGGAAAACAAATTGGGTTGAGATGATGCTATAAAATCTAATTTCAAACCTTCCCATTTCTTTGGAATAAATAAAGCCATTAATATTTGAAGAAATGACATTTTAGGACATAGGCTTGTTTGCCACTTTGCAAAGTTTTGCCTCAGGACATAATGCCCTGTGATCAGATTTTCTTTTCTTCATTCTTTGATTATTTATTCTGTGTCTACTTCCCAAAGGAATTAGGCTGGCCTGTGAGAGCAACACTAGAGACAGCCTAAGACCTGGAGACTCTAATGACAGAAATAAAGCAAATTTAAAATGAAGTCATGGAAGCTTGGGCACAGAAAAGAAAAGGATGTTAAGAGGCCAACATTTGTTTTCTCCCTGTACTGGGATGAGTTCGTGAGATACACACCTCCCCTTGGCCTTTTCCAATCTCCTGCAATTAGTCTGAGTCATGTCCAAGCACATGAGGGGATTTAGGATTTTTGGAGTAGAAATGTAATGAGAAAAGCAAGCTTCTTTTCTGTGTTTTAATTTCTGCATTCAGCTTCCCAGAATCAAAAAGACTATCCTGGAGGATCATTTCTATGAGAAGCAATTATAGAAAGAGACGAGCACTGTTCCCCATCTTTGGGAGATGCGTGAGTACTATGGACATGGAAGAAATGACTGCTCAAAAGGAGAAAATCTGACTTGACAGAGCCTGAGAGAAGCTGTGTGAGGTCTACTTCTCTCTTCCCTTATGCGAAAGAGCTGTGGTTGCTTCCTTCCAACCTTGTGGATGAAGGTCTTCAATCCCAGGGCCCAACCTGTCTCTGTGACCCATCTGTTGGAAGGACCCCTGACTCTGCTGCCAGATACAGCTCTTGAGAATCAGACTCTTGTTGCCAGTCAGGACATAGGATGGGGTCTTTTCTCCTCAGAGGGGTGGGAGTACCATGGAATCAAAAGCCTTAACATTACAGTAAGGGGGAACCAACACTTCACTGGCACTGATATGGGAGGAATTTAGTGCTTCAAGTGGATAGAAACACACAGTGATATTCAGATGTGTTGAATATTGCCATAAAAATAAATCCACTTAGGGTGTATTGTCACACATTCACTTGGGATTTGGAGAATGAAATCGAAGTTAACAAAATATTTCTTTACTCTGTATTTCAGTGAAGACCTTTGTAGAACAAGTTCAATCAGTGCAGCTTTTATTATGTTCGGCTCAGGGCTATCAGAATTAATAACATGCTACTTCTCAGGATATTAGTTGTATATCACAATATGTCAGAGGCAGCCCTGCTTCCCATCCAGTCTCTGCTTGGGGCCTGGGGAAGTAGTCGAGGACAACCCAAGCCTTGGGATCCTGCACCCGTGTGAGAGACCCGGAGGAGGTTCCTGGCTCCTGGGTCAGATTGGCTCAGCTCCAGCCATTGTGGTCACTTGGGGAATGAATCATTGCATGGAAGATCTTCCTCTCTTTCTCTCCTCCTCTCTGTATATCTGACTTTGCAATAAAAATAAATAAATCTAAAAAAATCCCACAGATTTCTGTATAAATATCAGTTAATTCTGGGGTTGAGTCCTAGAATCGGCATTCCTAAATAGATTCCAAGGTGGTTGTTCCTTCTGGTTCAAGACCAAACTTGGAGAAACACTCACCAGGAGAATTAGACTGCTAGAATGAGATAATGGTCCTACTTGAGTGGGCATTCTAGGAGGACTGTGAAACGAAAACTCACACAAAACCAGATCCATTCCTGTCAAGTGATGTTACAGATGGGTTTCACATGGGAACACACTTCGCCTTCATAGGAACCCTTTCAAGGACACACCAAATTCCTAGCCTCATGGTGCAGATTAGAGAGACTGAGACACAGAAGGCGAGATGACTTGCCCAGGAGCACACAGCTGGAAGATGACACAGGTAGGAGTCAATCCCAGGTTATCTGCCTGTGATCGCCACTTCTGTGATACATGCTGCAGCTCAGTTCCCTGAACGTTGCCTGAATTACAGATGCTGCCTCTGGAATGCTTTAGATATATCATGTGTAGGTGAAAAATTGACATTTTGCTGTGAGAAATCAGTGTGAAATTTGGAATAAAGATTAGGAGTTCTCATTTTTCGACACACAAGCCCCCCAAGGAGATGAGATCTCGAACTGTAGGTGGCATCAAACTTTCCTAAGGACAAAGATGTTGATATGCAACATCCTATGACCTTCATCCACTTTCCTCTAGAATTTAAATATCCAGGGATTCCTTTCCCACTTAAATGATGACCACAGCCCTCCCCAGGCCCACTGGGACTTTTCTCATCTGGATTTCTCAAGGCCTTACTTTTTCCTATCCACAACTCTTTCTGCTGTTACCCAGATGTGTGCGTCGTATTTTTTCTACCGGAACCTTTCAGTAGCAAGCAAGGGCAGCCATCCTTATCCCCGTGACTTGGCTTCTGCACACTCCTCATCCTCTAATGCATGGCCCTGACCCAAGCTCTGGTCAGCTTGCATCCTCCCACATTCCTCCCAGCCTGAGGCTGCTGTTGACTTCAAACTTTGGATTGCCTTATCATTCCATTTGTTTTCTTGGGTCTTCTGCCATTCATGAAATCAATTCCACACATGACATCCTCTATTTAAGGGGTTTTAAGTGGCTTTTATTCTTTTACTGGCCCAGGGCTTAGCAGCCTGAGTTACACTGGACCTTGGTCCTTAAACACAAAGCTTGTGCTCTGGGAGATTTGGACATGTTTGTCTACTGTGAAATGTTGTTTTTTGAAATAGCTTCAATTTACTTTCACATACTATGATGGTCTTTTGATAAATGTCACTTTCTTGAAGAGCTTACACAATCATCCTGCACAAAATCACTTCATTAGTCTCCATCCATCAGTGATGACCCAGGGGTGGTAAATAGATAATCTCTAGATTGCCAGCTCTGATCAATTAATGTTGTCTACAGATAATACTAAACAGACATTTTATAAGATATATTTATAAATTTGAATCTTAAAGGAATTTTAATAAGACTGCTGGAGCAAAGCAGATTTTGAGAACACTCATGGTACAATAGGCACACTTGTTTGCACAAATCAGAAAATACCGGTAGTCACCAGAATGACTTCACGCATGCGTTACTTAACACTGTCCATCTAAATGCTAGACAATGCTTGCCTACCTCAAAATAATAACTTTGGTTTCACATATTGGATAATAAAGTGTTCTTTTATACATTAATTGATAATCAACTTGCAATTGCTTCTATTTTTAAGATTTATTTATTTTTATTGAAAAGGCAGATGTATAGAAAGGAGAAGCACAGAGAAAAATCTTCTGTCTGCTGGTTCACTCCCCAAATGGCCCCAACAGCCAGAACTGAGCCAATCTGAAGCCAGGAACCAGGAGTTTCTTCAGATCTCCCACATGGGTGTAGGGTCCCAAGACTTTGGGTCTTGCTTGACTGCTTTCCTGGGCCACAAGCAGGGAGCTGGAAAGGAAGTGGGGTAGCTGGGACACAAACCATTGCCCATATGGGATCCCAGCGCATACAAGGCAAGGACTTTAGCCACTATGCTATTGTGCCAGGCCTTCTAGCATTCTTGTGGAAATATTCTTTCTTATCAGGAGCTCCATTGTCCTCAATCATTCTATGTATTTTTGAAGTTAATGAAGAATGAGAATTAATGAGTGACACACTTCACGAGTCCTTCCAAATATAAATGGTAGTTTTGATTTTCTCTACACAGGATTTTCAATTAGCTCTGAAGCAACATGTTTGAGCATATTTGCTTCACATTCAGAAATGCAAATGTTTCCTAGATTTTCTTGCAAATGTTTCTGTAGAAGAAAAGTCTTGAATCCCTGAAATATTGTTGCTCACATGTTACAGATAAAGACACAGATGCCTGGCTATGCATTAAGTGCATGTACATACAGATTACGCAGAAATGAGTGTTTTTCTAGAGGTTTTGTATTTTTTTTTCTAAAAATGATTTTAAGCAAAACTTTTGTCAGATCTAGAGTTTTCTTAGTTTAAGGAAAAATTTTACTTTTTTTTTTTAGCTCTTCCTCTTAAATAATTTATTTTTCATATTTCCTTTTTCTCTGTTCCATGTCTGTCACTTATCTTTCCTTTGCATTTCAATAAGGTATACAAAAATTAGATGCTTTAATTTTTCATAATAGTATAATTTTTGGTCTTTATTCCCTACAGTGCAGTTTTTAATCTTTTACGATGTTTCCATTTCTAATAATCTTTCACTGTCTTACACTTTTTCTCATCTTGAACTGCTCCCTTATTTTCATCTGTTTTGTTTCTTTCTCCTCTGTGTCTGTACCAGGAAAGCACATGTAAGTTAATGTGATGAAGCTGCTGAAATTCCAGTTTTCTTCTTGGATTCTTAGCTCACAGTTTTTCACCAATGTATCTTTCTTATCTGTGTACAGAATATTGTTTTTCTCTCTTTTTCTCTCCCATGGGGTCAAAGGTAAGGATTTTTCTTGCTTTGGCCTCTTTCGACTTTGCTGTGGTCCTATTCCTTTCTCAGATTTCTGTCTCGAGGCCAAGTTGTAAGTGACAGGCCAACTTAGCCATTTTGGGTAGATATTGTCTTTTCTGTTTATTTTTGTTCTTTTTCTCCACCTCACCCCCACCCTGCCGTGATTCCTTAGTAGTCTGAACGTTTGAAATGGATGAAACACTGTGTAGGGTTACTCAGAATCTTGAGTTGGGTTCTGCCTCTGCTCATCCACCTTGGCTATGTGAGTAGGGAGATAGCAGGTGGATCATATGATATGAAGTGAGTGCCCTTAACCATATACAGGAAATAAGGTAGGAAGAAAAATGTGTTGACTTCCTAAGAAACAAGTCTCAGACTCCAGAAGATAAGAAAGGAATGTGAATTAGATAAAGCAAAATTTTCCTAACACGATCTTCTCCCAGATATTTAAAAGTAAACATCAGGTGCCCCATGAACTCTGTTTCCCAATTTCAATTTAACGCGTTTTTTTTTTCTTTAAGCATTTTCACATCATTTTGAACCCTTTCTCTCTTCTAGCCTTTCAAATTTTATGATTATTAAATGTAATGTACAGTGTAACCGATGGCTGCAGAAACGCACGCTTATGAATAGCTGTCTAAAACACCCCAGATGTGAAGTATCGCCCACACTGTTGCAAGTAGCCTCAACTATGTCCACCCACCTCTTCAATCCCCACAAAGGAAAATGCTCTCCTGAATTATAAAGCAATTACCGCTTTGCTTCCAGGACTGTTTGGGGACATATTCACCAGAGATTTCAGTGTTATTTGCCTTTATTAATTTATTTTTAGCTTTGCGTAATGGAGGCATACACTACACAGGTTCAATTTTCTCCTTGATTCTTGCTCTCAGACTATTATGAATCCCTGCATGCTGTGTTTAAGTCTGTTTTGTTGTTATCCCATTCTGTTGATTGGCATGACGTATTTCTGTTGTATTACTGTGCATGATGCTGCTTTGAATGTACTGTAACACGTGTCCTAGAACCCCCAAGTGCTTCTACATGTCTAGGAGCAAAAGTATGATGTCATGCGGTGAGAAAAACTTTTCTATGTAAAACCAATCTGCTTTCTAAAGTGATTATACAAGTATACCTTCCCAACTTCTGGCAGTCTTGCTCCAGAGAATCATCATGAGTTATTCTCATCCTGTTTTTAACCTCTTCTCGGTGGCAAGAGGTCATGTATATCTCCAGTTTCAGCAGTGGCCTGCAGATTTGCACTCAATGTTTGCTGTGTAATCTGACCACAGCACTGTCTTCTCGTATGTAACAGGATACATCCAGGATTAGTTTAATCATATTTGTTTTGAACTAAGTAAACTACAGCTTGAAGTCTTTTGTTGGTAAGTCATGTCCTCTACAATAGTATATTTTTACAACATTTTTTTTTTACTGTTGTGTTTAATGCTTATATATTCTAGCATTTTCACTATGCTTCTGATGAAAACTATTTGGCTTTGGCCTGCCTCAGTCCTGGTTGTAGCAGCCACCTGAGCAGCGAACCAGCACTTGCTAGATTCTCTCTCTTTCTGTCCATCTCTCTCTCATAACAAGGATTTTCAACTGAAAATGTCAGCAGGTGCTAAAGCTGGGAAACTTCATATTAGCCTTACCTGAATGTGTTATCTAATTGAGAGAAAGAAAATGTGAAATACGGTTACTAATTGCAGGTGATGCAAATGCATACGAGCCTGTCTGAGCAAGTCAGAACACTGGAGACTGATCAGAGAATGAAATAGCAAGTTCTATTTAAAATAGTGAATAAAAGAATAATGCTCATTATAACTTGATTCTTTAAGTTGGCAATCCCAAGTATATTCAAGATGAGAAAATGTAAAATTTATTCTTTTTTCTAAGATTTATTTATTTTTATTGGAAAGGTAGAATCACAGAGGAGGAAAGAGAGAGAGGAAGAGCTTTCATCCAATGCTCCACTCCCCAAGTGGCTGCAATGTCTGGAACTGAGCCAATCTGATCTGAAGACAGGAGCCTGGATCCTCTCCCTGGCCTCCCACGCGGGTGCAGGGTCCCAAGGCTTTGAAGTGTCCTGGACTGCTTTCCCAGGCTACAAGCAGGGAGTTGGTTGGGAAGTGGAGCTGCCAGGATTAGAACCGGTGACCATATGGAAGAAATCTCAGCACGCTAAAGGCAAAGACTAGCTGATAGGCTATCACGCTGGACCCAAGTTTAATTTTTTTTTAATCAACTGTTTCTTTTGCAATAATTTTAATTTTTAATCAAGTTCTTTTTTCCCAATGAATGTGATTTGGAATTTAAGTTTTGAGTAGGATTATGCTTTGCTGAAATAGCTACAAATCTAGGGAAATATTCAGAATTAGCTGCCCAGATTAAGAAGTGGCACTAGCATCCAAATCAAGAGATGCCTTCCTCATTGAGGAAGTCTAGCCAAGAGAACTCTTAGCTGTCCTAAATGTGCTTGCTGATGCACATTGTAAAGTATATGAAGACTAGTGCACTTAGAAATTGTTCTGTTTATTCATGTAAACCTCAACATTTACTACTAACGACTTTTGCTACATGCTGATATACAGAATGATCAAGGGGAAATATTGTGTTGTAAATGTTTGAACTGGGGAAAAATCTCACTGTTTTGGTCAATATTTTAAAGATGAAATGGACAACTAAATTGTTCTTTCTTAATAATTTCTGTGTTGTTAATAACTTTGATACTTTTATGTGATAAAAATGTGATATACTTCCCAAAACCATGTAACCTAAAAGAGCAAAACTTAAGGCTGCTATCTTGGAATAGTTTCTCAGAAAATTGTGGTAAGTTTCATACCTTCACAATAACAAACCATGGTTAATAATCTGAATATGAGTCTGTAACCTAAAACTGGCACATTTACAAAGAGTTTTCAATGACAACTTAACAAATTTTGTAGGATATTTTGCACTTTACTGTCTATCAACACAAAATCCACTCTAGGAAGTCAATTAGTTTTAATCTGAAGACAATATAAACTATAGTCCAAAAAGCACAGATTATTAGAATTGAATATCTACAAAAACATGAAGAGGGATTTGAAAACAAATATAGATCTGTTTTCTTCATTTTGGGAACAAAGTTCTAAATTTATATCAAGAATTTCTCATTTGCGAGCTAACCTCTAAACTTGTATCATATAATTGTTTTATATCTCATGTCCATTCCTATGAACATAACTCCAAGAGACATTTTTCTCTACTATGAAGGTTAGGAAAACAGTTTTACATACTTTGTCTCATATGAATTTTACACTTGCCTCAAGAGAAGATAGCAAGCAACAAGTCCATTGGTCAAATTAAAATCCTTAAATATTGATAATCATTCAAAGTCTACCTAAAATGGTGAATGTGGAAAAATAAACAGTGGTGACACCCAGACTGTTTCGTAAATTTTAAATGCAAAAGTGACCTAGTAATACCCTCAAGAAAGAACCATTTTAAAAATTATTTGAAAGGTTTTCCCTCAAAGTGAGCAGACTGCAATGTTCTCTTAGTTAAGCTTTATTAATCTCTTAAAGGACAGATGGGTTACAGGATAATCAAACAGTTTCAGACCCTAAAGAGACAAAAATCACTCCAATTCTTACGACAGCGTAACACATTAGAAAACTAGAGCACAGCACAATGGTCACTATATACTGCCAAGTATAATTATACTTAAAAATTGTATTTTAAAATTCCCATAATATGGATTTCTGAACACATTACTGCTCTGGCATATAAAAGAATTCCATAAGAAATGAATGCGCCATACTTGTAGATCAAAAACATTCTATATAGACATTGTAGTACATGTCAAAACCATTTGACAATTTTGGACAATCATTATTGATTTAAAAATACAAAGGAGGGGTGTCCTTTTGGTCTACTGGTTAATCGGATGGTTAGGACACTCGATTCTTCTATTAAAAGAGCTTGTATTGAGTTTGGGTGCATTTCCAATTTAAGCTGATATTCACTGCAAATAGGCATCCTGGGTGGCAGAAGATAATGACCACGTGAATGAATCTCTGCTACCCCTGTGAGAGGCCTGAATTGAGTTTTAGGCTCCTTACCCCAGTGTGTCCCAGCCCTGCTGATGGGAGCATTTGGGGAGTAATTCACAGAAAGGGGACGTGTGTGTGTGTGTGTGTGTGCCCCTTCTGTTCCTTCTGTTGCGATAACGTGACTAACGGGCATATAAAATGTGCATGTTTTTATCTCCAGGTGCTATGAAGGTGTTTTAAGGGGATCTTCAGGTGGAGTTAAGGCTATAGACTTACATAAGTGGCCCTAATCGAATAATGGAATCCCTTAACAACACATAGCAAGAAAATAAAGGAATTCAAGTATGTAAAGGACTTGATACACTACTGCTGGCTCCAAGATGGAAAGGACACACAAGGAGCTGAAAAAGAACTCCCTGATCTTTCAGTAGCCTGAACCAGCAGGTACCAAAGAAACAGGGAGCTGTGACGGCAACATGGAACTGGATTCTTTCAACAATCTGAGTGACTAGGGAAACAGATACTCCCCAGGGCATTGGTGGAAGAGCTCAGAAATACAGCACTACAACTTCATCTTTGTGAAACCCTGAACAGAAACAGCAAGCCTAGAAGGATGACTCTAGAAAACTTCTGACTCCTAGATGTACGAGATAGTAAGCCTGTATCATGTTAAACTGGTTAAGCTTGTGCTACAGCAATGTTCTGCATAAAACTCATATGTTGAAGCACTAACCTCCAAAAAAACTGTGTTGGAAGATAAGGACATTGAGGAGGCAATCAAGGTTAAACAGAGTCATGAGTGTGGGGACCTACTCTGCTGGGGTCTTTGAAATAAAAGATGCCAAAAGCCTGTCTCTCTCCCCAAGTATGCGCAGAGAAAAGCCTATGTGGGGAAACAACTGGAGGGCAGTCAAGTGCAAAACAAGAAAATGACACATAGCCAGAAATCAACTTTGTTAACTCCTTGATCTCAGACTTCTGGCCTCTAGAACTGTGAGAACACACATTGCTGTGTCAGGCACTGGACTCTGATGTTTTGTTTCACTAGCCCTGACAAATGAACACAGAGCCTCTCCTTGCACTGTGAGATAAGTATGTTGACACTGAGCTCACAGTATATTTTTGCAGTTTAGAAATGCTACCCATAGGATCACATTGATCAACCTTTTCTCCTGTAGAGTTCAGATTCTGTGTTTTGCTAAGAAAGTCTGCCATCGCGGCTCACTCCCTCACTTTTAGGTGTAACTTTTGAAGGTTAAAGTGTGAAATGAGCATTCTTTCTCTCCTTGCCTTTCTGTACTTTTTCAAAGCTCTCTGACATTAACTTTCTCTTTCTTGTTTACATGCTTGCCTTGATGGTAAGAACACTAAGCTCTGGGTTCATGGCTTGCAAAAAATAAACCTGTCCGAATCACATGCACTTAGTTTTGAAAGATGCTCTAATTGCCTGATGTCAACCTTTGCTATTTTGGAGTGTTATTTCCCACTGACTGTTGAAGCAAGAAGAAAGAAAATTCCATCACGTACATATTTCCATTGTACCTGATTATTATAGTGATAGAAGGTTTAAATTTACCTGTTGAGCAGATAGCTTAGCCATTCATGTGCAATGTGTCATGTGACTGATTAAAACCAAAAGGCACTCTTTGGATGTGCCAGTCCTATTCAAAAAAACAATACCAAAGTCATTTCTTAATTTCTCCCCCAGCCTAGGGAATTGTTTTAGATCTCTATATGATATTTAAATGACTACTATTTTACTTAGTTTAAACTGCCACTCATTCGTGAGTCCTTTGCTTCTTCCTGCAGCTTGCCGGGTGGCATCCTGTCTTGGCACTCCAGACAGCACTGTGCTCTTGCCCTCTTACAGCCACAACTTAGACCACATGGTTTGCATCTTTTCCTAACTCTGTGTTTGGTCACATCAGATCAGTCATGTTGGAAGGATGTTCTGTTCTGTTCTGTACTCTTGCACAGAAACTGGCAAATATAGAAATCAGATTTTTTCCCCAGTGATAATTTGGCCAAAGATGCAGATGGCCTGGCCAGTCACAACTGCCTCTGCTACAAGGAGACACCAAGAGCCAAGGTCCTCTTTTTACAAGGTCATTAAATTGATATTTACAAAGACCTGAAGAGGAAGATCAGTGGCCCCTGGAAATACTAGTTGGGTCTTTGGGTTATAACAATACTGTTTGAACTGTAAAATGTGAGTGACAGATGATTTCATTTGGATTTGAAAACAAGTAAATTATTTACCAGGAGAAAAATTTCATTTGGTGAAATCTTGATTGAGAGGTAACTAAATGACTGATTAAGAAACCTACCAGCCTATGTCCTGACCTTTTCTCTTGCCCTCTCCTTTTTGGTGCACTTGGGTAAATATTTGTTAGAATTTTTTAAAGAGAAATTGAGGGCTAGAAACAAAAAGTATTTAATGTGTCAAAGGCTGCTTTGGGTGATGTCTTCTGCAGGACCAAGGGTTCTTCACAAACCAAGCTGTATTTCTCTTTTTTCACAATTCTCCATCTAGATTGTGTTCACTCAGGTATGGGTGCTGAACCAACGTAAACTTAGCGAGAGTTTTTGCATGACCCCGCAACTGTGCCCTGAGATCTAGGATTGAGGGCTGACACTCAAGCTTTTAATCCATACTGGGTCAGTGACGTTTGTTTTGTCTTCATCCCAAGGGACCACCGTTACTAAATTATGCACTGTCACTTTGTGGGCTATGTTTGAACCTGATTAAAACATTCTTTCAAGGGTGGGAGCCGCCTGCCCCATGAGTCATAGAACCCTCAGGGAGTCATTTGGTCTGGCCTTGCCAAGAATATTGTATGTGGGACTCGAAATTCAATAAATCTATAGCAGGCTCAATTTTAATTTGAGATTTTTATGGTAGGTGAATGGTTTTATAAATATCCAAATGATCCTCAGCAGAAATAAATGTTCTCCACCTCTGAAAGTTGGGCAGTTTCTTTGGTGCTCTATTGATTGGAATACCTTTTGATACCACAGTCATTTGAGGTTGTTATGATGCTGAAATCATCTGTAATTTATCTATACAATTCTAACAGTGTTAGTGTTCTTACGGTTCCTGGTTATTTAGCTTATACTGAAAAACAAGAAAAAAATCTGGAAATGTTTGCTTTACTTCAGCATCATTATTTTTTTTAAAGCTTTCCCCAGGGTTGCTTTTTTTATAGTTCTGATGTCTGGAATGGAAAAAAAAAAAGGAGATTTAATATATATTGTAATTCTTCTTCTTCAGGTAAATCAATAATAGATACATTTTTATTAAACTGGGCCTTAGTGCCTGAAATCTGCATTTTTATTCTGCTTGGCAGCCCTTACTGGAAACTTGGAGAAAGTCTTTACTCTCCAAATCCTGGACAGGAGAGCACTGCCCTCCAGCTAGTTGGAACTTTGTGCCAACCATTCCTCTTGATTGAATCCTAATCTTTGGTAAAGGCATTGCAGAATTTACACCTGTTCCAGACTCGAGATGAATCGCTGTGTTTACACTTAGCTTAGGAGACACAATTGGAGGGGCTTGATGGAGACTGCCTTAGGAAGAAGGTGTGACTCAGCAGAGGATGAGAATTGTCAAAAGTTCAAGGGTAGGCTATTTTCTGTTAGTGTTTCCTCTCTCAGGATGACTGACACAAGATAAAGGGCAGCTCAGCCAATTGTGTCTTCTGGACAGAAGGAGGCAAAGCTTTGGTAATACTATCAGATTCATGAAACAGTTTATTTTCCCAAGCATGGATGGAGGATGGGTCCAGAAAACCAAGCGCTCTTCGAAGCTTCAGTCCGTAGAACATCCTCCTCCGGTGAGCTACACATACTGAGGAAGCGTTGATGGATTGGCCTCTGGGGTCACTCACTATCTGTATCTTGCTGCTGCTTTTCATATATGGCTGCAGGAATCTCTGGGTGACTGTTGTGGGGCAGAAAATGTGTGTCCTTTTCCAAGAAGGTATGAACTGCCACTGTAAAAATGGCCCTGCTGCAGAATCTGCTCCTGGGTCACTGTAGTTTCCCCCTCTTGGGATCAGGACACTGGGTGCTGGTGGGCACGTTGGGGCAATGGTCAAGAACATCGTGTGGTATTCATTCTGCCTTTACCACAGCTGCTCACTGCCTCTACCCACCCTCAGCAGAAGGCCAATATTGGCAAGTAGAGATCTAGCGCTCTAGTCTTTTAGGTTATATTTATATTCCCTGGTCTAATTCACCTGAGGTTGCCTTGCCTTTGCTTGTCTTCCCACAGACCAGTGAGCCTACCAGGATCACTGCTCAAAATCACCCACACAGCTCCCAATCCATGTCAACAAAAAAGAGCTTTCACTTGAGCTTTGTGCAGTTCTTTAAAATTATCAGTGTCAAAAGTTCCACATTGATGGTTTAAAAATGAAATATTCAATAGACATATTTTAATAAAATCTAACAAAATAGTATTGTATGGATAGAGAAAATTCTAATGGTTATTTTTTTTTTTTGCATCTGCATTTTCTCTATTTGTTTCCCAAAGGGCATCAAATTGTTAACATAGTAAACCTGGTAGCAATAAAAATCTGTTTTGAAGCTCTATTCTTCCACTTATTTAGTTGTGTTTATTTATTCAGGAGGACCAACCACTGATCTTACAGCTGCTTCTTTAAATGTAAGATTAGTTTGTTAAACTTAACATTTGGCTTGAACACTAAATGGTTGCCAAAGACCAGGCAGTTGGCTAAGTGCTTACTAAATGTTAATCGTTTATTCTGCCCTTGCTTCAAAGAAGTCTTTTTTCTTTATCTTCCAAAGTGAAGTGGATCAGTACTGGATGATGATGCATATTTCTGAATACCTCTTGATTTTCAACATTGCATTTCCCTTTTGTGGGTACCCCTCAATCTTTGGCATTCTTCTTTATTTTAAAGTTAGTAGCCTCAAAATAGACTTCAAACATGATTAAGTTCACTAAAATCTGTTGTTTTATTGTTTTTTTTTCCCTTGATCTAAGTTTAGTAGTGTGATGCCCTGGAATTGCTTGCTGTACATTAGCTGATCCTAAAAAAAAAAAAAAAGTGAAGGAATATAATATTCAAGGAGCTTGTTTGGTTGTGTGGTATAGTGTTTTAAACTGCTAGATGCAATTCCAAAATCCTGTGTGGGCGTTGATTTGTGATCTGGCTGCTGAACTTCCTATCCAGCTCCCTGCTAGTGTGCCTGGAATAACAGTAGAGATGCCCCAGGTGCTTGGGCTCTGGCACCCATATGGAGAAACTTGAATAATCTCTGAGCTGCTGGGTTTGGCCTGGCAGTCTGAGAAGTTGTAGCCATTTGAGGAATAAAATAGTGGATGGAAGAGTTTTTCTTTCTGTCTCTCTCTCTGTAACTCTGCCTCTCAAATAAATAGAAGTAAACCTTTTTTAAAAAAGAAAATATTCAGAAGACAATTTTTCTTTATTTTCTTTCAAAATTAGGAGTGGGAGAAATATAAACAAGAATAAATGTTATACTTATTTTAAACACAGACAAATATTCAAAGTAATCATAATGCCAACACGATGTAAGCATAGTGAAGCTGGCATCTTTCTTTTACTAATCAAATCTACTTTAGATTTTCCCTCCAGAACAATTCTGCAGTTGAAAGCTCATGAGGACAGCAACATAAAACCCCACAGAGCTCTGCACTGAGCTGTGATGGCACTAACTTATTTTTCAAAACATTTCAAATATGGCACACAAATAGAACCAATGTTTGGGTTTCAATTTGTCTCTGTCTTCTCTTTATTATGACACCCAAACTTAATGTCTAAATTATTTTCTCCAATGCTTCGGAGGCACCGTTTATCTTGTTTTTTTCTCATTAACTATTTTCTTTGTAGACATATGATCCATTTTTAAAAATATTTTATTTATTTTTACTGATAAGGCAGATCTCCAGAGAGAAGGAGATGAGAGAGAAAGATCTTCTACCCATTGGTTCATTCCCCAAATAGCAGCCATGGCTGGAGCTGAGCCGGTCTGAAGTAAGGAGCCAGGAATTTCTTCTGGGTCTCCTATGTGGGTGCAGAGGTCCAGGGGTTTGGTCCAGTCTTTGATGCTTTCCCAGTTCATAAGCAGGAGCTGGATCAGAAGTGGAACAGCTGGAATGTGAATTGGTGCCCATGTGGGATGCCAGCACTTACAGACAGGCGTTAGTTGCATAATCATACTGGCTCCAAATCTTTCTCTCTCTTTTTTATGTTTTAAGGTAGGAATTCTATTATCAAATAATGTTCTGCTAAGAAAATGTGTGAGAAGTGAATTAGGGGAGGTAGTGTTCAGAAGTACCTGTTACCCAGCCTTGGGTGCTGCTACTGAGGCCTAAGAGTGAGGCTGATGGATGGTAAATGTTCCCCAAATTACTGCTTGATTGCCTTTCTGTGTGCACCACTGAAAGAGTTTCAGCTGCCCTGTTCATTTTTCTGTCTCTGAGTCTCTGCTTCACCCGTGCAAGTCTAGAAACTAAAAGGAACCATCTAAGGGGAGGGATAACTCAAGTTGAAACAAGACCCTTGGCTATTAGCTGTTGCTTAGTTCAGGTGCACTAAAAGAAGGAATGAGTGAATACATTTTACAGTAACTTTATGATCTTATAAATGCAGAAAATTTTCTTGTTCTGTAGCAAAAAGAATTGGCTTCCTTTCTCTTTGCTTTTAATTTTTGTGGGCATTGGTAACATTTAGTAATTCTTCTTATCCCTATGGAGAATGCTTGTCAGCTCCCTTGTGCCCAGTAGATTTTAATAGTATGAAACTACAGTTTGCAGGATTGAAGTTAACTTGGGAGTGTGGCTTCTCTGAGAAAAAAAAAAGAATGCTTAATAGAATATTTGGAATGCAATACACAGAGTTGTCTTATTTCCTACTGAATTGAAATATATTACTTTTCTAAATATTACAAAATTATGTTGTTATATGGCCATTAATATGCTGTTTTGAGGTTTGGCAGCTAATCGTCACAACTGACACCTGTTTGGAATGACTTAAAATGTTGGCTCAACTATTGCCATTTCACAGAGTGTATACAGATGGCCTCTTCATAAAGCTTGGTCTGTGAAGCAGTACGCCAGCTCAAGATTGTCTGACTCGTCCCAGGAATGGCATGTTCCAGAGTAAGCTTCCCCTTCAAAATAGCAGAAGCTGCAAGGTCTCCTGAGACCCAGCCTTGTAAGTCATGCAGTCTCTTTCTTTATACTGTGTTGGCTAAAGCAGACGTACACAACCCAGGATTACAGGGAATGAAAACACAGAGCTGATTCTCAATGAGAAGAAAACGATAGAGTTGGTGTGTTTAAGCAATCCTAAAAGCTGACTTGAAACAAATCATATTGAGGTGCTCACAGGTTGTACCAAAACTCTTGACCATCTCTGTTCCTTGTAAATATGAGTTGCCTGTAAAATCATCTCTAATTTGCTGGTTCTGCTCTAAAGAACTGAGGTTCTAGCATGACCACAGGGCTAGGCCAGGAATGCAGTCAATTGTAAGCCATGAAAGTTCTGACTCAGCAGTTCACAGATAAAGGTCAAGGCAAATTGCCTACCAGCTAAGCAGAAAGCATAAATGACTAAATTATTGATGTCAAAGTGCTCCATTTGGACTGACAACAATATTGTCTGTTAACAGACTCCTGTGTCACAGCTACATGCCTCCTCCAAGAGGCTGAAAGAGTTGGTCTACCCAAATGTCCTGTCTGAGGATGAGGAGCACGGGAACGGAGCAGTTTCACGAGGTAGTGCATAAACTCTGCTCCATGAAGGTTTTGAATGCATATACCTATGCCTATACAAATATGTATTTGAGATTACTACAAATAGTTCAAGGAAAAATACAATTCAAAGATAAATTTGTTTTGGTGTAAATTTTTAAAATCCATGCAAGTCCTTTCATAATACACATTTCAATAAGATGCAGAGTTATTTTTAAAAATGTGTACCAGGATAGATTTGCCTTTTCATTTCATTTCCAATGATTTTTAACTACATAAACCTGTGTGTGTGTGCACGAGCGTGTGTGCTCACATGGGGGTGCATGTGTTTAGAGAGAGGAAGAGATGATACATGGTGGATACAGAGGCCAAGATAGAATTATATGAGTGAGGATACCAAAAATATTCAACTATTCAAAATAAGTGTTGAAAAATCAAGGATCTTCTGTCTATGATTTAACTATTTCCCTTTCCTTCTGCTTGCTGCCTAGCTCCTAGAACCCACCACTCTACTTTCTGTTTTCTAGGAACTTGACTAATTTAGATACCTCTGTAATTAAAGCTATGCAGTATTTGTGTTGAACTGGCTTGCACACTTACCATAACATTCTCCAGATCTGGCATGATAGAATTTCCTTAAATTTTAGGACTGAATAGTCCACTGTAAGTATATATTCCATTTTTAAAAAATCTATTCATTTGTGAATGAAGACTTAAGCTTTGACTTCTGTTTTTAAATACTGATTCAGTGACCATACGGTACTTCTTAAGGTGCAGCTTTTAAACATTTTTGTAAGTTCAAGATGCACAACGTATTTGACATACATATATAAATTGTGACGTGATAACTACATACAAGCAAATTCACTCACCTATCACCTTCCATAGCCACCTTTTAGAGAATCTAGAAGATTCCCTATTGTTCATTTTCTGCACGTGCTGGAGAAGAATGTGTTTTCTGTTGTTGGAATGGGTGTTCTGTGTATGTTACCAGGTCTGATTGATTTATCGTATTGATTGAATCTTCAGGGTTTTTTTAAATTGATCTTCTGCCTTGTTGATCTACCCATTATTAAAAGTGAGATATTGTTATTTACAATTACTGTTATTACAATTACTGCTATTTCAGTTCCTTCAATTTTTAATCTTATGGAAGCAACTTTATATAGGGTGGATTGCTTTTCTCTTGTGTCTTTCAAGTTCTTATCTTTGACTTTCCACAAATGGATTAATAATGTGCCACTTTGAACTTATCTTAGTTGGAGTTCTTTGGAATTCCCATTCCTCTCACCAAGTCCCTTCCTCCCTGCACTATTGATTTTTCCTCTGGTATTACAATGGGTAGTCCTTCATGAGCAGTCATTAGTCCATCATTCTGCTTTTGTAGTGTTTCCCGACATTGTAAGCATGGACAATATCATGGAGTCCAGCTTCTTACTTCCAGGATATAGTCCACACTTTCACTGGAGTCCATCTCTGGTCAGGATGCAGAGAGGCATACAGCACTGTGTCTCCACATCTGGACCTGACAGTCTGCGCTACACATTCATTCTGTATCCCCATAAAAACAGAGCAAAAACACAGTCCACAACAAGGTGAACAACAGAAAATTTACATCAACATATTTATGCATTTAAATAATTTTTACTGTCTTTCTTTGTTGATGTTCTCATTTTGCTCATGAATATTTTTTCAGGTTTTGTTTGGCTATCTTTCTGGGTTCTGCTGTAATGTTTTGAGTTTCTTAAGATTGTCATTTTAAGGCCCAGTACGGTAGCATAGTGGCTAAAGTTCTTGCTTTGCATGTGCCAGGATCCCATATGGATGCCGGTTCATATCCTGGCTGTTCCATTTCCCATCCAGTTCCCTGCTTGTGGCCTGGGAAAGCAGTGGAGGAGGGCCCAAAACCTTGGGACCCTGCATCTGTATGGGAGACCTGGAAGAAGCTCCTGGTTCCTGGCTTCAGATCAGCTCAGCTCCATTGAGGCCACTTGGGGAGTGAACCAGCAAATGGAAGATATTTCTTTCAGTATCTCCTTCTCTCCATAAATCTGTCTTTCCAATAAAAATAAATGAATCTGTCAAAAAAAGACCCATTTTGAATTTCTGGTCAGATCATTTATAGATATCCACTTATTTAGAATTAATATCTTGAAATGCATTGTTTCTTTGAGCCATATTTTCTCAGTTTCTCTCTCATGCCCTCCCTCTGTGTGTGTGTACATGTGCAATTTTTGCATAGACTGATTCCTTTATTAAGGATAGGATAAGAACTTAAACAGTAATCTTGATTGACAATCTCTCCAAGCTTTAGCATGTAACTTCTCAGAAAGTTTTATCCATTTCTTTTTCCGCAGCTTGTAACATCATCCTATCTTTTGTGTCTGGGTTACTGCAAATTTATTGATGCTGCAACAAGCTTCTGAATTCTCTTTTGTCCTGTCTGACTTCTAAAGTATGTGATGTGAGTCACAAGCAACAGACAATTCTGGAAATAATATATTATTTCTTACCATGTTCACTCATGTCCTTACCTGCTGAGTGAAGACATGTTATATGGTCCATCCTGATTATTCTAAATCATACAGTATTCGATGATTGGCTACTACTGCTATGTGAGACATCCTTTCTTACCTGTTTCAGTGGGACCCTTCTTAGACTCTGAGTTTGCCTAACTTATTGTGACTTCTTATATGGGGTATAGACTCTTGTAAAAGCTTTCTTAATTCTTTACTACTACGTTAGTCTGTCTGTAAAAGAATATATCTAAAGCTTCCTATCCTGCCATTTTATTGTCACCGGTAATTCCATTTGTCGACAGTTATCTTTTAAGGCAATTATTGATCATTTTATCTCATCCCACTGACTTGAAATGCTAGTTCATGTAAGTCCCCATGAATTTCCAAAGCTTTTTCAGATCAATTAGTTTCATTTTTCCTTCCATTTATCTGCTTTTCAGTCAATATCACACTGTGTTGATTACTGGAACTCTGGGAGGGAACATCCTTCCCGGTTATTTTTATTCATACTACCTTAAATTTTATCACTTTAATTCAACTTAAAATCATTAGGAATAATTTCTCCAACATATTCAGTTGAACTTTTAATTAAACTTACACGGAATTAATTCATTGTGATTGATATTCTCATCCTCACAATATTGAAGTTTCTCATACCATCTGTCCATTTATTCAAATATTCATCTTCTGGACTCAGCGTGATGGCCTAGTGGCTAAAAGTTCTCACCTTGAATGTGCCAGGATCCCATATGGGCGCCGGTTCTAATCCCCGCTGCCCTGCTTCCCATCCAGCACCATGCTTGTGGCCTGGGAAAGTAGTCGAGGAAAGTCCAAAGCCTTGGGACCCTGGACCCGTGTGGGAGACCTGGAAGAACCTCCTGGCTCCTGGCTTCTGATTGGCACAGCACTGGCCATTGCAGACACTTGGAAATGAATCATCGGATGAAAGATCTTATCTCTGTCTCTCCTCCTCTCTGTATATCTGACTTTCCAATAAAAATAAAATAAATCTTTAAAAAATCATCTTCTTGCTCTTTAAAACTTGTTTGTAATTTTTTCCTGCAGGATTTACACATCTTTTGTTCAATTTATTCCTGAGCAATGTATAATTCTTATTGCTGTAGATGATATTCTAATTTTTTATTATAGCTATTAAGTGGTTGTTATCAATGTGTGAAAATGGTATTGATTTTTTTTCATTGATTTTGAGTCACCTGGAAGTGACTTGGGCAAATTCCAGTTTCTGAGAGATCTAGGATAAAGCTGTCCAGAACTGAAAGCTATAATAATCAGTAAGTTTAAAAAATGCTTGGGGAAGGGGAAGGGAGACCCCAGTGCCAACTAAACTGTGTAAAAAAACAATGAAAAAGAAATTAAAAAATAAAGATAGTTCTTATAAAGATGCTTGGTGAAATCATCTCCAAAGCTCATTTAGTTAACTCACTTGCCACTGGTATTTATTCGCGGTAGTGGCTTCTAGAGGTGTATGTAGCACACTTCATAATTAACCACAGATACTGACAAAATAGGTTTGGGACCTATATTTTAATGATTCTCTTTAAACTGATCCCAGGCCACATTTGAATAACCAATAATCTAACCTGCAACATCTGCTGGCCATAGTTGGTTGCAGTGTAACTGTTGGCATCTTATTTAGGACTTTTGCCAAGGTGGTTATTTATAATGCTGCCCCATGAATATTTTGCCACACAACCAAATGAACTTATCAAATTGTGGCCATTTTGTGTCTTCTTGCCTACCAAGTCCTTCTGCTCCTTGCTTTTAACAGCTGTAGTCAATGCATTTCAGAATTTGTTTTGTTTCTTGCTAAAATTATTTTCCATCAGCTAATTGGTTGGCTGGCAGGGCCAGGAGTTATGGTAGTATATTCAGAAACAAGAAAATAAAGCCTGGCCTATTTATAGGGTCAAATTTGATGATACTGTTGTGATGAGCTTCGTGTATCAGGTATGAGTAAGTCAAGGAACAAGGGAAAATGAAAACGTTTAAGTGGTAAAAAATGTATACTGCTATATTTAATAAAAGGCTAGAGAGATATATGTGTGAGATTGCTCATGCATGTACACAGTAGGTATAATGTATATATCTATATCTATATATATATATGTATATATCTTCAAAATGGTTTTCCTTTGCAAAATGGTTTCAGACAAACAGGTAACTGCTAGTCTAAAAGCCCTGAACCAAATTCTCCCTGAGTATTTTGAATAAAGAATGATGTCTATCTTCTTTGGTAGTAAAAAACAACAACAGCAAAACCAAACCTTAAATCAGTAGTATTCACAAGCCCTTGCTTTATTAATTGGATTCCAAATCTCTTTTTAGCACATAGGTTTATTAAATAAAAGTCATTTAGGCAGTTTTGTGTCTTGGTACCTATTAGAGTATGTAGATTCATTTGTCCTTTAGTGATGTTCTTTGGCTTCTAAAATTCTCAGAAGAAAAAGTGAAAGGACAAGAACCAAAGTTTTACAGATTTCCTAAAATATCTGAAGTGTTATTTTAGGCACAGCCCCATTTGTTATCACTGATTTGATCTTCATAAAAACCAGGGAACTAAGATCCGATTACAATTTCCATGACTCTCAGAGATTCACTCCTCTTGTCCAAGGTCACATGGGTAATATATGACTGAGTCATGAGTTGAATCTAAGATCATTTGATGTTCAACCCAGGTACTTGATATAGTGGGTCTGTCTTTTTAGAATAGCACATGCAAGTTTTGACAGAATTTAAGGAGAGACTGGATTGAAAAATACAGTTCTTTGCATCTGAGAAGAACTTTTCAATTAGCAAGGGAGTGTATGTACTCCTGTTTGCAATGTGTTTATGCCTGAGAGAACCTCTTGTCAGGCATTTCTATGGGCTTACCAAATATTAGTCAATTTTCTCTGTTCATAAAGGTATTTGGGTGAGAGCCTGTGAGATGCATTGACCTAAACTGTTCCTTGGGTTGTCTAATAAAACACAGGCACCTTAAGAAAACAAGACCAGAATCAAATGATATTATGGAAATGGGTTTCACATTTTCCAGAAGGCATCAGAAATACAAGTAACCCATTTTGATCAATAAAGGTGAACTGGTTTGTACCAGTTCTTAACTCATTAGATGTTAATTCCTATTTAATGGGGGATGAGAAGGAAGGATTAATAATTGGTATTATTTTCCTTCAGGAAAGTAATAATTACCGGAAGTGAAAAGACAGCTGCTTACTACCAGTGTACATGTGAGAATAAAGCCAAAGCTATACGAATTTAGTCAAATGATCAGGTCTTAAAACTTTTGAATCATTGAGACTTTGCCTTCCTGATGTATTTTTACACAGTCATTTGTAAGGAAATATGTCAAAGCCTAATGACCCGTGTATTGGTGTAGTCTATATAACAGTAACTTCAAAAATATTCCGCTACTGTATCTCGAGCTTCCAAACTTCCAGTTCAAGGATTCTCTTGTTGGAAATAGTTGAACTTCCAGTTTTGGCCTAAAGAACCCAGGAAGGACTAAATACTCTACTCTTTCCATACAAAGGAGTATTTTCCTTTATGTAAGTGCATAAGCAAAGCCTAGAAACTATTGGCAAAGGAACATGGATTTATAATAAGGAACAATGTGCTAGTGGAGACTGATGATCATGAGATTCATGAAACTTGGAGAAAAATCTCAGACCAGAAAATGACAGAGAAGTATTTTCTTGATTAAATGTTTTCATCAGTTCTTGGGGGAGCATTGGAAGCTAGTAGCAAAAGCCCATTATATTAAATGTATAATGACTACCATTACTCAGCAAAAGTTAGTAACAAGGAAGGAAATGTGACATTTTAGTTTTGCTGTCTTCAAAATGCCTTAAATTGAAGAATCCCTTCAGGTATCATTATAGATCATTTGACCTGTTTCTGGTCTGTACAAAGAGCAAAGCTTGACAAGCAATGACCTTTCATGCTATTGCTTTAATTGGCTCATCTCTACCTTAATAAAAGTGTACTCTTCTTAGAGAAAGATACGCAGGAAAGTGCGCCTGTACCCAAAATTGCAGAATCGGATGGGAACAACAATTCAAAGCAATGAAATGACTCAGGTCAGCCTTAAGGAAGGTAGGATTGTAGACTATGTCCCCATGGTCACATTTCACATAACAAAATAAACGCCAGGAAGTTGTTCTGGATCCAAAATTCACTCTTTTTAGTCTATCACTAGGATGACTATTGAAATTCACTGAAGCCAAGAAAACATTGAAGGTCCTGGATGAAAAAAGAAAGAAGTACTCAAAGATTTTGGCTTGTTTTCAATTTTTAATTTTGATTTATTGCAGGAATTTTACATGAGTTGTGGATACAGTTCTAAAGACATGATAAGATCCCCTCTCTCCCCATCCCTTCCCATTCCCTCTTTCCTCTATTGTCTTATTGCTTTCTTTTTCTATAGGAACTATAAATTTTTTGAGATAAGATTTCAAAATATTCTTTTTTTTTTACAATGCTAAAGTATTCATAACAGACCCTAGGCTCTGTTACACAGCTTCTCATCAACAAGTTCTGTTTTTCGTTTTGTTTCTCTCTTACAGAAAGATGGGCTCATATAAAAATTCATTTACTCAGCAAATTCTTAGTAAAGATCTCATTACCCATTCAGCTCACCCTGGGTCAAATGCTCATCCCTCAACCAGCCAATTTTAATGAGGAAAGAGATTCACAATGTACAAACTTAGTGTGAATCAGAACGATGTGGAAGAAGTGAAAAAAGGAGGCATTTCCTAAGTATCACCAAGCAGCCATCTTCACAGCTGTCCAATGAAATGCATACAGTTTTCAATCATCCAGAATTATTATTTCATAATTCACGTAGCCATCCTTTCTGAGGTCTTGAAAAAAATTGTAGTGGAAACTTAAAAAACAGTAGACCTTTTTTTCTAGACTCTTCTTTCAATGATCTCAACATTTCTCAATGACTATAAATAGGTTGATGACTCCTATAGGCGTAACTCAATGAAGACCTTTACCCTGATCATGAACAATTGATTTTTTTAAAAAAACAGATGTGAGAAACAAAGATTGGCACGTAGTTCTGGGTAAAGACAACCAATGACTTTCCAGATTTTTTCACAGTGAAAGAATATAATTAGTTGTCCAGGATCTCTTATAGGGGTAAAGAATAAAGATTGAGATCTCTATCATGGTTCCACATATTTGAATCTATTAGCTGTCATGCCCAGTGGAAGAACTGTATGAAAAAGACCAGCAAAGAAGATGGAGATAAAATAACAGAATAGAAGAAAAAGAGATTGAAGTCAAGGAAAAACACATGCAAGAAGAGAGGTAAAGAATGAAACAGCTGAAAGTGATCAAATGATGAAAGACCTAAAGAGATGTCTTTTGTCTTGGCAAGTGAGCAATCAGCATCACGTTTAGTAGCACGTTGACCCAGCAGACCTAATGATTGGGTTGAACACTATGTAGAAGAAAAAGAAACGTGCCCAACATTGAAAATCTGTTGATAGAATTGCCCAAAAGAATTGCTTTTAATGAACAGAACTAAAAGTTGTTAAGTACAAGGGCAATGAGCACTCGCCTCTACTGCTTGGAAGGAATGGCAGTTGGCACATCCCCAGGCAGAGCACCTGACCAGGTATGGCAAAGTTTGAGATGCACGTGAACCAAGATCTCCATTCTTAGACCTTAAACACTAAGAAAATTTCCGTATCTGCTGAGAAAAAAATATTCTAGACTCCTCAATGCAATTCTGTCTTAATAGCAAAGATGTTAGTGATCATATTTATCAATTTTTTTAAAAGATAAATTTTGTATGATTTAAGGAGAGTGAATTAGTAATCGTTTTTCCTAACTTATGTGAAAGGCATAGAGTTAGTTATTATCCAATGCAAAATATATGCGTTTTGCTAGTCTCAAATTCCTCACTGTAAATTTGAAATATATTTTGCTTTTAAAATAGGAAGAAACCAATCAGTTATTTATAACTCCTAAAAAACAGGAAGCAATGACACCTCTGTTGCCACCTGGAATCTTACTTCTTAGATTTAATCATGTACAAGTCTTTGTCTTTTTCTTTCATAAGATTTATTCATGTTTATTAGAAAGGCAGATATACAGAAAGAAGGAGCTACAGAAAGAACTTCCATCTGCTAATTCATTCTATAAGTGGCTGCAACAGCAGGAGCTGAGCCGATCCAAAGCCAGGAGCCAAGAACTTCCTCTGGGTCTCCCACTTGCGTGCAGTGTCCCCAGGTTGTGGGCCATCCCTGACTGCTTTACCAGGCCACAAGCAGGGATCTGGATGAGAAGTGGAGCAGCTGAGACATAAACTGGCACTCTTTTGGGATCCTCATGCATACAAGGTGAGGATTTAGCCACTAGGCTATTAAGCTGGGCCTGTCTTTTGTATATATATATATATATATATATATTTTGTATGTATATATATATATACAAAATATATATATATATATATATATTTATTTTACTTGAAAGTCAAAGTTACAGAGGAAAAGAGAGAGATCTTTCTTTAGCTGGTTCATCTCCAAATGACCCCAATGGCCAGAGCTGGGTCCAAAGCAGGGAAACAGGAACTTGTTCTGGATCTCATATGTGCATGCAGGGGCCCAAGGCCTTGAACCATTCTCTGTTGCTTTCTCAGGCCATTAGTAGGGAACTGGATCAGAAGCGGAGTAGCTAGGACTTAAAGTGGCAACCTTAAAGGCAGCTGATGCCATAGACATAACATTTGTTTGCTAAATCACTATGTTGTCTCCAAGATGTTAATCTTTTAGAATTTGACATCATGAAAGAATGAAAAGAGGAAAGAAAAAGGAAAAGAAAAGAAAAAAGGTGAGAAGATGTGCCTGGGGCCAGAATGAAGGACTTATGACTGATTATGGAGGAAGGACTGTACTATTGTAATGATATAGGGGAAATTAGTAGCAGGGGATAGGGACCTGGGGAGGGGGAAAGGGAAGCCCCAGAGCCTAAGGGGTTTATCATTTTATCACAAAATAATAAAATTAATACATTCAATTTTTAAAATGCCCTTTTTCATCCTATATAAAATTTAAGAATTGCACATAAAGAATGTGTCATCAAATCCAGAATGTATGTTTTTCTTAAGGAAATGGGATCCAATGCTAGTATAGACCTGAGGTCCAGTTCAATATCACTAAATTCAGACCACTATTTCTCTTTGGGAACCCATATTAATGACACACAGAACATCCTCTTAAAGATTAGTTTGTACATGGGAGTGAATAAAAGGGAAACTCCTGATATGATTGTGGTGGTAGGAATGAAGAGCAGGTTGATATCTGAAGGGTACAAAAGCAAACAGATCAAGCTGATTGTTACAAAGACTGCAAAACTGAAATGCCTTTCTAAATGTGGTTCGTATTCCCAAAACATGCTTTATAGATTTTGTCTGTCTCCATTCACTTACTGGAAACACAAGATTTCTTGCTGTGTCCATTAACTTCTGCTTGTTACTAGGCACTCAAATATTTGCTGAATTAACAAATGAATAAATGTAAGAAGAGAGGGGGTGTGGCAAATGTAATAGATGAATACGTTAGCATGCTATGGATGGTTTCCTTTGAAAAATTCCTAAATGAATACAAGTTGAAAATATTTATGTCTTATGGAGGTTGGAGAACCCAAGAATGAGCTATGAACTATGTTCCTCCAACACCTCATGTCATTTGAATCTCAGAGGAAGTCAGGTAGTATGTGTCAATGATGTGTCATCAGCTTCATTTCCATAAGTGCTCATGGGTAAGAATCCATTCAAAATAAAAGGGTGAAGGAGTTCTATCTGGTCTGAATGTCCCCATCAAAACTTACGTTGAAATTATGAATTATGTAAGATATTATGATGTGTGACCAGGTAGGTAAGAGCAGTAAGAGGTGACTGGTTCATGAGGACCCTCATGAATGAATTACTCCATGCCTGGAAAATGGATTTGTGGCTAAGACTACAGGGGCAATCATTTTCCCCCTACAGCTCTCTCTGCCTTGCTTTCTCCGTCACAGTATGTGGTCTCTCCTACCATGTCATGCTGCAACAGGAAGGCTCACACCTGATGCCAAGCAGATGCTGGTGGGACACTTACAGACTCCTAAAGCCATGAGCTACATAAACTTTCCTTTTAAAAAGTATCCAGTCTGTGGTGTTCAGTAAGAGAAAACTAATTAAGTCAGATTTTCCTAGGGAAATACAGAGGAATTCACTGGGGTTTGTGGTTTTAAATGCTGTAGCTTAAACATTCGATTTATCTCTTCTGAAAGGTTTATTTGTTTTGTCTCCTCTTTTTTTCCCTTACTCACAACAAAGTCTGGCTATGATCTCACTTGAGCTGTTTTTATTATTTAAAGAAGAATCTTACGCTGAGGCATTGACTGGGCTGATCATGATATTTTTTATTAGGGTGTTTTATGTGCTATCTCTGGGAGTTCTCATCATATTTTGCTAGTTTATTATTTATCATCCATTGTCAAGATCTGATTTTAAAAATGTGCTGTTTTATTCGATCTCTCTCCCCTCTTGCTGTATTTAATTCTGAAGAGCAAATGTAGCATAGTCTTTCATTCTTTTGATTCTAAATTCATTGACAAACATGGTTATAAAGATCCATTAATTTATCTAGTGGTGGTCAATATTCCAGTATGTCTTACATGCTGTAGTGTGCTGTGGAAAGAGAGAGGTTTAGAAGCCCTGTTTTTCACCCAAATTACATTATTTATTGGTTCTAAGAGTTTAGGCTAATTATTCAAACTGTCTAGGCCTTAGTTTCTTTGTTCATTCTCCCAACAATTATACCCATCCTATTCTTGTGACCTGAGGCCAGCAGGCCTGAGACAAAAGGCTGCTGATATCTTCTGGAAAGCATGAAACACTTTACCAATGTAAGACACTACCACCTGATGTATCTTTCAGTGAACTTGTCCTGACCACTGCTTTAGGTTTGCTGGACTACCCTGCTCTGTAGAGCCAGAGAATCTGCTGTTCAGCAAAGGCAGAAACACAACCAACCCCTTTGATAGAATGCAGCTACCCAATCAGTATTTAAAACATTATTGAACACTTACTTGTTGTATGTGTAATACATGTGGAAGAGTTGTGAATACACATCTCATGAGCTTAAATTAGAGTCAGTATGGAAAACAGCAATCCACACAGAATAAAAATTGCTTTAATTATATCAAAGAAGTGATAAGACATTAACATGGCCAATTATATGTAAGTAAATGGTTTGATGGAAAATTTCCATTTCTACTCATGGGTCTTGGAAGGAAGACGAAGACAAAATTTAGGGTGGAGAGAGCTGGAATGCTCGTTCACTGAGCCAGAGGCCAAGGAGTGCCTCCATTAATAAGAAAACACTCTAGCTCTGAGATGAATTATTTTCTTTCACAATCTCCATAACCCAAGTCAAATGCTTATCTCATAAACATCCTCCCTTCCTCATCCTACACAGCAGACGCCACCTGTGCCCCAGGCTGACCCATTGCAGGCTTGTTTAATCCTCTTGTTGTAAAGCAAATGCTAGCTCATGTGAAAGGTTGTTGGTAAACCCCTAGGAAGAGACAGGTCCCAGATATACATCTTGGTAACCGCATGACTTTGAACAGCAGATGATTCTGTGCTTCAGTCTCTTTACCTGAAAAATCAGCTAATGAAACTACTCACCTCACTGTGTTTTTATGTAAAGCATGCAATGGCTTGTCTAGCACAGAATGATTTCTCAATCAGTATTGGATAATATTATTTCTTAACAAGGCTATTAATCTTTATTTTACCTTTAGTATCAGAGAACCTTGTAGTTTCAGATCAATGAATAAAGGTTTATTAGATAAATATAAACTCCGATTGTTATTTTAACCATTAGAAACCACATCCATGAGTGTGGGCTTTAAATAATATTGATGGCCCTAGACAATGAATTTAATTATTTCAGCTTTTCTGGAGACTTTTTTTTTCTTAGGCATAACACGAAAGGTCAGACTCAGTTTATTTCAAGATTATCTGAAAAGGAAAGAAAGAAACTGCAGTAATTATTTTAAATTATTCAGAGGTGAAACATGAGTTAAAAAAAAACTGAATGGAAATGGTTTTGCGTTCAAGCAGATAGGAGGTAGAATGACTTCTGAGCGCATAAACTGATCAGGCAGTACCTGAAGCAAATAATGGTGTTTGAAAGCCTTTTGGGTTCCAGCAGCCATATATAACAGCATCATTAGCTGTCAGTGTCAATTTCCTGGATTGTTGAGTGGATAAATTGTCAATTAATTTTAAAGTGCTTTGAAAAAGATAATAGCACTTTAAAATTTCTAGGCCACTTTTACGTCAAGCTGAAATGCTGCTTCCACAACAGATCCTTAACATGGGGTTTGTATTGCATTTATTCCATCCATTGATTTAGGGCAGGAGATGTTGAGTTGGTCTTTCTTTGTCTACTATAAAAATATAATATCCAAAATATTTTGTGTTTAAATAAATATTCTTCCCTTCTTTTAACAGAATATTTGGCCTTTGCTCTTGTTAACCATATTTAAAAAGATGTCTCAATGCAACCTACAGTATGGCAGTTCCTTTTCTCTAACAGCACTCTGTAGTTTTAGGAGACTCTGAGCATATATTTGAGATACATCTCCATAACACTACAAGGAAGAAGTTGGAAAGGGTGACACAGGTAAATGCCCACAAGAGATGGAAAACTCTATGCTACTTCACAAGTTGAAAAGAATTTAGCCAATATTTTGACAGTTGCACATTTAAATATTACTTTGTGAAGCTAGCTGGTATATCTTTTAAAATCGTTTCAAACAGGGCAACAGTGGTGTTCAGTAATGGTTCTGCTGTACCCAAAGTCCTTATTATGTTTCTTTTGTAGAGAAAGTTCTTCACTTCTAGAATAGGATTATCCTAGAAGCACTGCACATAGACTTTAGCAAACTATAATAATTTTTCAAGACGCCTAAAACTGATGATGGAAAGGCAACCAAATACTGGAGTTGGTGAAAGAGAGTGTTTCTCAAATGTGAGGGAAAAAAATCTAGAAAACAGATATTCTTACTTAATCAAACTATCCAGCCTGGTACTTTTGAAATACTTGGTTAGGCATGCAATATCCTACTATCTCCTGCCCCAGTCCAGTGTACCATTTCAAATACACATGGAAAACTTTGCTTTTTTCCCCCTTAAAGGTTGAACAGATGTGGGCAAATCAAGAGACAGTGAAAGATTGCTAGAACTTTTGTATCTGGGGAAAGCAAATGATCATGTGACTTAGCTCCTGCTCTGAAGTGAGCAACCATACAAATGAGGGAAAGCGTTAACAATTTCCTTAAACCTTGATCCTTCCCATCCTGATCAACCATGTAATCATTACACATTTTTAAATGAGCATTAAGCATCCAAGGGCATTTTGGAAAGTTCCCAATCCTGCCTCCAGTGGCTGATACCCTTACAGTGTGCCCTTCATGATATACCAGGCTTGGTCTCAGTGATCAGAAAGAATATAGCAGCACTGGGGCTACATCACGAATGAGTGTGTGTGCCCCTACTCTCTCTTCATCTTATAGAAGTGAGTGTGTGTGCCCCTACTCTCTCTTCATCTTGCATAACTCCCTTAGAAGAATACCACAGTGTTGTGTGTACCCTGGAAAGCCCAAGGTGAAAAGCTGGAGCCTCCATTGGCAAGGTCTACAGCCCAAAACCAACAGCCACATGAGTGAAGTTGGACGAGTCTCCTGCAAACCAGTCAGGCCCTTCAAAGTCCTTAGCTCTAGTCAACATCTTGACTGCAAGCTCTGGTTACACTCTGACCTGGAACCCCAGCTCTGACAGATGTTTATTATTTTAAAATCTATATTCAGTGCTAAATTGTCATGCAGCAATATATGAGTGTAATATTCCTCAGACTGTTTCCTGTCTGATTCCAAGCTTTCCTTGTTGTTCTCTGTCTATCAGACAGGAAACGGTCAGTGGGGATGCACTTACACCTTACTCGGTGGGACACAAATATTAGTTACTCCTCTCTAGGGTATTGAAGATTTCTCTGGACACCCCTTCTAAAACTGTTCACCTAAACTATTGACATATGTCTTGTTAGAGTTATAGAGTTAGACTACCCAAAAAACAGCCAGGTTCAGCAAAATCATGCTTCAATGCTATAAACTGCTAAATACTAAAATTAAAATAGACATGAGACAGTTAGATAGTAATCTATAGCCATTTTATATAAAAACTAATAATTGAAATGTCAATGAAGAAGTCACAGGATGTGGTTCAGAACTTACATTCT
The DNA here is from genome assembly GCF_017591425.1 of Ochotona curzoniae. Taxonomy (NCBI): domain Eukaryota; kingdom Metazoa; phylum Chordata; class Mammalia; order Lagomorpha; family Ochotonidae; genus Ochotona; species Ochotona curzoniae. The sequence goes on along the minus strand of NW_024465582.1, from coordinate 15,834,925 downwards.
TTTTTTTTTTTCTTTTAATATATTGGTTACTCAATACCATGTCAATTAATTCCATAATGTTAAAATTGTTACTGATGTTGTGCCGGGGCTTTTAATTGATTGGAATGATACTCTGCAGGCTCTACCTTCAGACCAGAGATGGTCTCCCCAAGAAACTGTTGAACTTATCTGGACAATAAGATGCTGGACTTTATGCTTGGTAAATGCTTGCAATGAAGTAATCTCAACTGAGTTTGAACTGTGGTAATGCAACAGGGTGGAGGAGTCCACCATAAGGGGAGGGTTAGGGGAGGGGGAGGGGGAGAAATCCCAGTGCCTATAAAACTGTCATATATGCAATGTAATCAATAAAAAAAAATAATCCTCAGACTGATAGTGTTCTTATAATGAAGACAACCTGTAGATTGTGGAGGCCTCAGCTCCCATGGGTCAGGCACTTGGAGAAAGCACTGCACCAGTGAAGGTGTTTCCCATAGAGAGAATAGGACTTGCCCTCCTCTCACCACCAGCCATGTAGTTACCCTCTCTAAGGATGTCACTGTTGCTAGGTTTTTGTGGATATTTCCAGAATATTGTGGGAATTTGTCTTAAATATTAAGCTTTATCCTCAATAGATACTTAGGCAAAAAAAAACAACTCAAGTTAACATTTTCCACATTTATTAATTTAAATATATAAATGCATATTTATATATGTAATATACACAAGCGTAAGATATATATATTTTATATCTATATGATATATATAAGTTCCACTTTCTAGTCAACTCCTCAAGTGGCTGTAGCAGCCAGGGCTGGAACAGGTCAAAACCAGGAGCCCAGAACTCCCTCTGGTGTTCTCAAGTGAGTGAGAGGGGCTCAAGCACTTGGGCTATCTCCTGCTACTTTCACAGGAGCATTAGCAGAAAGTTGAATCAGAAGCAGTGTTGATGAACACATTGTCCCTCTGGGACAGGATGGCAGTGTTGTAGTGGGTGACTCACCCTGCTGCACCACAAAACTGGCTTTAGTTCCACATTTTAAATCTTTTTACAAAGTGGGTGTGGTTTCTAGTTCTAGATATGTGCTCCTAATTTTTAATGTATCTACTTTCTGAACTTATCTTGTTTATTTTAAATTCTACATTCCTATATTTTCCAGGCCCATAGGACAGACCTTCCAAGTTGTACTTGAACATGGGACTATTGCAGAACCATCTGAATAATAAACATCTAAATGATCACTTTCATTCATGCAACAGACGGGTTGCCATCAGTTTCTCTCCCTTTCTGAAAAATATCTAGCTTTCATAGATAATTCATTACGTGCTTTTAACAAATGTGCTGTTAGCTGCCTTCATTAATAATTCATCATATATTTTAATAATTGTACCCAGCTAAGGATCCTCAAACACGGAATTTATCTTTTGGAGTTGAGAACACCTCGCATCTTGCATATAATCCATGCAATTATTAGGATTTTATTCCTAAGAGCCAGGAACACTTCTGAGGCATGCTAAGCATTGGTTATTAAACCATTATGATTTTTCTTCTAGGGAATTTACTTATATTAGACCGTGGTTTTGGAAATGATGTAGGGAGAAGTTGAGATCTCTAGACACTCAGTCCCACTATGCTGTACCCCTTTCTGAACCTCCCAGACCTCAGCCTCTGAGAAATCACAGGTTAAAATAAGCACTGACCCAAAGATGTGAGTGACATGGCTGCCTCTTGCGTCCATGCGACGACCTTTGGCTTATTATAAAGCTATTGCAATAAAATGGTCACAATTGACATACCTACTCTCATTGTGCACAGGATGCCATGACATTTCAGAGTTTTCCAAAATTGGAAAAAAAAAATGATTGGTACTCAACTCCTTTCCCAAACTCTGCTCCTTGTGAAAATTCAGTTACAAGCAACACCCAGCACATTACCTGAAGGCTTCTGGTTTAGGTAAAGAGATGGTTCTGAACATCGCTTTTTAACATTTCTTGATTTGAAAGGCAGAGCATCAACGAGAGGATGGGAGAGAGACAGAGGAAGAGACATCTTCCATCTATTGGGTTACTCCCAAAACTGCTGCAATAGCTAAAGCTGGGCCAAATCAAAGCCAGGAGCAGGAACTGCAGCCGAGGCTCCCAAATGGGTGGCAGGGACCCAAGCACGTAGACCATCTTATACTGCCTTCCCAGGAGTGTTAGCAGGAATCTATTGGAAGTGAAACAGGTCTTACACCAACATTCTATAAGGGGATGCCAGTGGTGCCAGTGTTGTGCCCCGATTTCATCCCGCCCCACAAGCCTTGAGTGCAGTCTTCTCTTGAGCAAACCCATTCTCCTTCTGAGTGTGTACTTTCACCTTGCATGCCAACAAACCTTGTTTCTCCCCTGACCCTCACTTATGTCTCATCCTTATATTTATTCTTTTATGGGTGACAAAAATCCACACCTGACTATGTCATGAAAGAGTTATATTTTTATTCTATTTCCTTTATTTAGCAATTGAACTTTTTTTAAAGATTTATTTTATTTTTATTGGTAAGTCAGATATACAGAGAGGAGGAGAGACAGAGAGGAAGATATTCATCTGATGATTCACTTCCTAAGTGGTCGCAACAGCTGCAGCTGAGCTGATCCGAAGCCAGGAGCCAGGAACCTCTTCCAGGTCTCCCATGCGGGTGCAGGCTCCCAACACTCTGGGCCCTCCTCCACTGCTTTCCCAAGCCACCAGCAGAGACATGGATGGGAAGTGGAGCTGCTGGGATTAGAACCAGCACCCATATGAGATCCTGGACGTGCAAGGCGAGGACTTTAACCACTATACTATCTCACTGGGCCCTAACTGAACTTTATTTTTAAAGATTCATTTATTTTTGTTGGAAAGTCAGATTTACAGAGAGGAGAGACAGAGGGGAAGATTTTCCATCTGTTGGTTCATTCCCCAGATGGCCATGATGGCTAGAGTTGAGCTGATCTGAAGCCAGGAACTGGAAGTTTCTTCCACATCTCCCAAGAGAGGACCCAAAGTGGTGGGCCATCCTCGACTTCTTTCCTAGGCAACAAGCAAGGAGTTAGATGGAAAATGGAGCATCCAGGACATGAGCTGGCACCAATATGAGAGGATAGTGCTTGCAAGGTGAGGGTTTAATCATTGACACAGCATGCTGGACCAGCAACTTAAAATTTTAGCATTTTTAAATCCTATATTTATTAACAAATCAAATATTCAATGAAAACATATTTCAATATCAGAGAAAAAGAGAAGTTTTGCTTTTACTTTTAATTTTCAATTGCTTCAAATTCAGGGGTTTTGTTGTATTCCTTTAACATGATTTATATAGTCATGCTTTATGCTTTTTTATAATCCTAGTTTTCTGTTTATATGTACTTCATTTTATATTTAAAGTGGCTACAAACTATTTTTAACTCCAGATCACAAGGCATAAATCACATGATTGAAAACTCATATACAGAATCATTAAAATCCCTGGAAGTTAACAAAACCACAATAGTCATCCCTTATTACTTGGTTAACAGAGTATATATGTTCTTATTTTGAAGAAGTCTCTATTTGGCCTTTAGCTATGTGCTTCTGGACTTATTGGCTTAGTTAATTTTGAATATGGCTTTGCAGAATAAGCAGTAAATTACATAACCCACAGATTTTTCTCCAGCTTGCTCTCATTTCCTTTGCTATGGTATAATATTAACATTTGATCCTGGGTGTTCATAATTTTTTCCATGCAACATCATTGACCTTAACTTTGGTTTCTGTCCATTGTTCCCTGGGACCAACCCTGTAACAGTCTATTAGTTACAATTACCCAATTTTGTTTGGGTCAATATCCATCACTGTTCAGTTTCAGACCATCTGTCTTTTAACATACAAGTCTGTCTTCTTCCATAAAAACCTCTTATGTGGAACATACTTTGGGCCTTTATTAGGGTCTTTTGGGGGAAGTAGAACAAGAAAGACAAATCTATATAGTAGCTAGGTCTAAGTATCTGTGTACAGTCTCACACCCACACACATGCATATGAGAGCTGGGGGAGCTGAGCTGGAGATTGATTTATTATAAGGGATTGGCTCGCATGATTTTGTAGGTGGAGAAGTCTCAACCTGCCACCTACTAGCTGGCGAGCCTGATAAACTAGTGGTGGTGTAATTCACTTTAAGACTGAAGTACTAAAAACCAAGAGAGCCAGTCATACTAATCCCAGTCTGAGGACAGGTGATGATGAAGTGAGATGTTCTAGCTTAAACAGTGAGGCAAAGAGAAGGGAGGGCGGAGGCAAGGGGTGGCTCCATATCTTCTTCCAGCTCTTGTTCTATTGAGATTCTCATTGAACTGGATGATACCCAAACACACTTGACAGAATCTACTCATTCATGTGCTGGTTCTAGCAGGAAATACTTTCCATGGGCACATTAGGGATGGTGTTTAATTTGACAGCTGTGGTCAATGCAGTTGACACCTCAACAACCATTCTAAGTCTTAGTACATTAATGCCTTTAAAAATAGTAAATGAAAGAGTCTAACGTAATAATCACAGTGTCAGCACAACCCACATTAACTGATACTGCTCCTAAATTCTTGGTGGGCAGCATTTGAGAGAAAGTTTATGTTTAGTGGCTCTTCAAGTGGAGTGTGTTTAGGAGAACACCAGACTGGAATGCTTGCGAGATTCACCAGTTAGGCGCTCCCTGTAGACTCTGATTCAGAAGCTCTGGAGTGGCATCCACATGTCTGCACCCAGCAAGATTTCTAGCAGTGAGATTGGTATCAGGATTCGAGAAAGGAGCATGGTGGTGATACACACAGAGAATTCTCCCAAGATGAATGCGAGCACCCTCATAGCACTGAAGCAAGCAGAACATGAACTATCACACAAGGGACAAAATAATTAGCTCTCAGATATTATTGATGATTCTTTAGAGAAGATGTGATTAGAGGGGCTGTTTAAGACAATCAAGAGAAAATATATTTATGGGTAATGACTTTGTGAAGAGTGTGAGAAAACAATTTAAAATGTGAAAAGAAGGAGGGAGAATCTCAAGGGCATCAGAGTTTGTGGTTGAGATGGAAAAATTCAAATAGCTGATATGTATTAGCAACAGAATATAAAGATGAGGTTTTTTTATTTAAGCATTATTTACTTGACAAGGTAGTTCCTGCATGTGAGGAATGCAAGCCTGTAGTGAGAACCACAGGGTTTTGAGGGCCACAATAATGCATCCTCCTCGTGTGCTACGTGGAATAACGGCCCTAATGGTGCCTGTGACTTCATCTCCAGAGACTGAATGGAAGAACCATGGCAAGGGGCAGTGTAAGTCGCAGATGGAATCAGGTTGGCAATTTTTAAGACTTTAATTTGAAAAATTATACTTAAATGAGGATTGTCCTGACCCTCCATTTACATCTAGTAGAATTACAGGCATCTTTACAAGTGAAACAGAGAGGCAGAAGAAGCCAAAGAGGAAATGTGACAGGGATGCAGTTTCTGAGGGATGTGAGTGGGGAATGAGACCTGCTGATGCTGGCGTTGGATGTGGAGGAAGGTGCCATGAATCAAGGAGTGCACTGCCTTCTAGAACCTCCTGGAGGGTCTGTGAGCCTTCCAACACTTCAAATATATTCTAGTGAGGTGGATTTATGACAGGCTAACCTGGAAAGAAAGAAGGAGGGAAGGAAAGAAAGAAAGAGAAAGAGAAAGGGAGGAAGGAAGGAAGGAAGAAAGGAAGGAAGATGAGAAAGTTATGCTATGTTGAACTACTGGTTTGCAGTCATTTCTTGCAGCATCCACAGATTTAATGAAATTTTCCCATTAAAAGAGTGGAGAAAGCCATGAAAGACAAACTCTCAGATGCGCTTTTCACTGACTCAGGAGACAAAGACCATTTTCTTCCACCCAGAAGAGTGGTTGTTACAATGAGTATTGACAGGACTTCTGCTGTATCTTCTAATCCATTTATCAACTGTATGTACAAGCCTTTATTTGGAGGTTGTCTCTTTTTTCTGAAAACAAGTATCCCCCCCTCAAAAAAATACATAAAAATCCAAGACCGTTTTGCAATTAAAAGACCTTTAAAAAAGGCCATGTTGTCAGCAAACACAGTGACATTTTCTGGGAGCTCAGGACACTCCTTCTGACTTGGAACCTCAGTACCTGACTCACTGCAACTTGCATTTTTAAGGTTGCCTCAGGATTCAAGTCTGGTAAATGTCTCAAAGAATCCCATGTGTTATCAACCCTAAACACCAAAGACTTAGAGGTTATCTTAACTTTGTTATAAAGCCAGGAAAGTTTCCAGGAGAATTTGGAAGGGCTTCTCTTATGTAAGTGAGTGCCATGTATAAACGATGATACTGCAGCTGCAGAAGTTGCTAAAGAGCTCATCTTTAACGTGTGATGGGAAGAGAGGGGAGCACTCAAGCTCAGCCATCCAAAATGAGTTGGGCGTCATTCAGCTTGGCAAGGCTGTAATGCGTTAGTCATCAAAACACTGGGAACTAAGCAATGTCACTGTAGCAGGTCTGAGTAAAGCTTGCTAACACAAAGCTATTTATTCTCTCTCCTTTTCAACTTGATGCTGTCAAAACTTTTAAACCTCAGTAGTATTGAGCAGCATGAGGAGAAGAGAGAGCAAGTGTCAGAGTGAAAGAGCAAGAAAAATGTGAAAAGTAGAGATGTTGGATATTTGGGGAAAAATAGATACCTAACTACCAGAGATATCTTCTTCAAGTTAGAGAGGAGCTCCCAGGCTTTTCTATGAACTAGAGGAAGTACCTTCAGACACTTAAGTTTTGTGGAATTACCAGTTTCCTAATGGTTTTATGGAATTCCTCAGATATTTCATTACAAAGAGAATACTGGTCAAAAAAGTCTGTGACTAGCACTGCCATTATTATTCATTTTTTCATTAAAATGTGTTTTCCCCTGTTGATATAATATTATTTTTTTTCGATTGAATCTGGAGATTATTGGTTGAGACCCATCACCCTAACAGTGTCTCTGATTACACTGTCAAATTAGTATGTTAGATGCAAGCATGAGATTTCCTGATGTTTAACTTCAATAGTTGAACTCCTTCAGTAGTGTTTCTAAGTTGTTTCTCAGTGATAACAAAGCATATTATAGACATTTTAGAGCTCTTAATAGTCAACCCTTACTTTACAAAGGAGAAAACTGAGACCTAGAGAGAAGAAGCAACAAGCTAAGCGCACAGGGCAGGGGCATGGATGGGTAGAGTCACAAATGCTTCAAGTCTAAGGACAGTACAGAATCTCCACAAACCACACTTGCTATTTGACTTTCTCTGCCTTTCCAATAAATAATTTTAAAAAAAATCAAATGGATGAAACCAAAGTTCCTTGCTTACTAATCTCACCCAACTTCTTCATTTTGAAGATAACTCCTAAACTTTGACAAAAGTTTTATTTCATACACAGATAATCATTAAACTTAAATTTGTATATATATATCACCACCACAGTAAAGGTCATTGCTGGGAACACTCCTTCAGTGAGACAGTGACGTTAGAATGCACCACAGATATTATTTACTTCCTTAAACATGCTCAGACAGACCTCCTGCTCACAGACTTCCCTTTGAATGCGACAGGCAACTAACATTTGCTTTGTCTGTTTTACCTCAAATTTGCCACACTTGTGTTTTCCCAAAGCTTTCAAGGCTAGAGAAGACAGAAACCACATCCGAAATTACTGCGTTTGTTCTAGGCTCTAAATGTCATGTATTAGAAGAGTCATGGGTCTCCCACCAGTGTGCTGATTGAACTCAAAATTATGATCTCCTTATTCATTCCATTTACAGTACCCTGAAGGTCCAGGTGTTCCACAGAGCTCCACAGCATCAGCTCATGCTGCGCAAGCATCTCACATTAGGAACTCCTGAGCATCCTAGGGTTGCTATAAAAAAAACCGGCTTAGATGGCTGACATAAGACATACTCTCCATCACATTGGGAAGAGCATTTGCATTCACATTACAGTCTGTGTGAACTGGAAAGATAAACCATACTGCAAATGATTATCCCTGAGAGTTCTAAGCCGAGGGCATCTCAGAAGCAGCAGATGGTGAACCAACTACATGGGCCTTTGCAGTGCAGCTTGTTCCTACTTCTTCTTTTCTCAGGTACCCAACCAACTGTCAAACTAACATCCTTCTTCACACAGCTGATGCTACAGTTCATGTGTATGGGTACCTGGTTTACACAGCTGCAATGAAATTAATCTCTAGGGTCAGGGTCACAGGGGAAAGAAGAGACTATAACAGAGATTTATGCTTCAGAAGATATTCAGACTAGGATTCTATCAACACAGCTCCCTTGGATGGCTACACGGTCACTTCACTTTCTGCTTTCAGGATTCGATATTATCCAACATCCATGTCTGCTAATAAAACAACACAAAGATATAAAAAGTTCATGGAGAATGGAAATAAAAGACGTTTGAGTACAAAATAGTTTGTTCGTAATACGCAATTTCCACAAACTTTTTGAAACCTCCTCTTAAGGCATGGGTTATAAAATTATGCCACTAAAATATTTATCTTTCATTTTAAAGCATTTATCTGTTTATCTGAGAGGCAGAGAGACCCACACCTGTATAGAGATAGAGGATGATAGGGCGGGAGAGAAAGATGTCTTTATCTACTGGTCCATTTCCAAATGTTCACAAGAGCCTGAAACTATGAAGTGAACCCAGATTTCCTGGCACAGTAGCCTAGTGACTAAAGTCCTTGCCTTGCAAGTGCCAGGGTCCCATATGGGCACTGGTTCTAATTCTGGTTCTAATTCTGCTTCCCATCCAGCTCCCTGCCTGTGGCCTGGGAAAGCAGTCAAGGATGACCCAAAGCCTTGGGACCCTGCACCCGTGTGGGAGACCTGGGGGATCTTCCTGGCTCCTGACTTTGGACTGGCTCAGCTTCAGCCATTGTGGCTGCTTGGGGAGTGAATCATCAGATGGAAGCTCTTTCTTTCTGTCTTACATTCATTTAAAATAGCATTAATATATTTTATTTCAATACAAAAGACTTGAAATTTTATGTATTAGATCTCTGTGAAATGTTCATCGAAGCATGTTATGAAAAGAAACTGATGTATGGGTTTCAAGTTTTGCACCGAAATGAATTTTATCCTTTGATCTCATTTTCACAAATTTGTTGATATAATCCCCAGAAATCTCATAATACATATGTTAAATATTTATTTATTTATTTATTTATACACATTCAGCATCCAACAGTTCTAAAAGTATGTGGTGAGGGGAAATCATTAAATACCACCTACATTCATTTTAAACTGTCGTTTTTCTTTGATACTTAGACTATTGAACATTAATGACAAGACAAAGATGAGATAACAAATAATGCAATAAAAGTACAATAACACAATTTTTCATCTTTTATCATTCTTATTCTGAGTAAAGGAAATTGAATGATGATGATGCTAACAATAGTTAGTGTCATACGTGTAAAATAATAACCAAAATAATAACCAAATGTAAAATAATAACCAAAATGAATGTAGAAAACTCTGAAAACAATGGCACAACCAACAGAACCTGAGCTTCTGGGTGTGGACAGATGCAGGAATCGAAATTTGAATTCACACAGACAGTAAACTGAAGGCAGGTAAGAGGTGGTACAGCTTCTCCCTGAGGTGAGAAAAATACTTTCTCACCTAAAAATGAATGTTTGCCCTGGTCTAACTCTGCAAGGGGAGGAGGATGAGGTGCTGCGAAGCCATGTGTGAGGCGGATAGCCCTGCGCTGGTCGGCACGTTCCCCCAGGGCTGGCTTCCTCGTAGGCTTACTCATTCCGCCTCGATTTTTTTTTCCTCGCTGTACACCGATTCCAGGAACTTCTCTTGGTCACTAGAAAGAGAGCAAATTATCCGCAGCAGGTGGTGAATGACTCCACGAAGACACTCAGGTCTAATTAAGGATGGCCATGTCTCTCCCTGCCTCACTCCACTCTGGCGCTCGCACTCAGCTCTAATCACAACCCACTAACTGGTTGTGTGGAGGGGACAGGCTCTTAGGCCAGAAGGAAAGATAATGTGATTTGGCCTTGTTGATAAATCTTTGCCTCTTGGAATTGTTTGGCAGGTGGATTTGCTGAACCACTAATTTACCCAAACTTGAAAATAAGATGAGAGAAGAGGAGCAGTTGGGATGTCTGGTGTCCTGGGCACTCTGTACTGCTCTGCTCTGCTCCCCATGTGACAGCGGTGACTGAGTGGCGGCCACCATAAGCAGCTCTTCCCGAGCACAGTATGTCCACTGAGGTACTTCTACAGGTGCACATTATAGTAGTTTCCAAATCATTTTCCTTTACTGAACATGAAAATCCACGTGAACAAATTGAGAAACCCTCCTTGGTTTTAAGAGGTACTGGTTCAGTTCTAAGCTTTCCTCATTCTGTTTAACAATGATTGACATGAGAATGAACTCTGGGCCCAATCTGGCACAAACGTTATTTGTTAGATGCTGCAGCCTCATGGGCCCTAAAAAAGTCAGACATCCTGTAAGCATGCATGAGAGGAATGAATCAGCCGGCATTACGGTGGGCAGATGCTCAGCTTTGGTCACATTTGTGAGCTGCTAGAAAAATCCTGAATTGAGGCCCAGCTGCATGGCCCACTTGGGCAAATCCTCACCTTGCAAGTGCCAGGATTCCATATAGGCACAGGTTCATGTCTTAGCTCCTCAACTTCCCATCCAGCTCCCTGCTTGTGGCCTGGGAAAGTAGTCCAGGGTGGTCCGAGGCCTTGGGACCCTGCACTCACGTGGGAGACCTGGAAGAAGCTCCCAGCTTCAGACCAGTTCAGTTCTGGCTGCTGTGGCCACTGGGGGGAGTGAACTGGCAGATGGAAGATCTTTCTGTCCCTCTTTCTCTCTGCAAATCTGCCTTTCTAATAAAAATAAATATATTTTTAAAATCTTGAGCTGGGCCTCATTTTAAGATTTCTCTTTGAAACTCATTGTTATTTCAGAAGTTTGGGGTTTGAGTTTCTTACTTGCTGCTAAACTTCTAGAAATAAAAAAAATATGTAATTCAAATATATCATTTGTGCCACCGACTTTTTAAGACTCTTAAATTTTAAAAAAATAGTTTTGTTATTTATCAGGATAGAGTTTTGTAGGTATGGGATTACCTCCTGTTCCTTCCCGTTCTCCCTCCCCACCTTCCCCTCTCACTCTTCCTCCCCCTAATATTACTATAGCAGTGTAGTCCTCCAACAACAGGTACGTTCTGCTACCCACATGCATCGTGGCATTGTAGACATAAATATTAATTTGTAAAGCAGAGTGACAACAGAGACAGAGGATCTTTCAACCACTGGTTCACTCCCCAGGTGACTGCAATGGCCAGGGTACAATCAAGTCAAATTCAAGAGCCTAGAATTCCATCCAGATCTTGCAGGTAGGTGGCAGGGGAAGTTAAAGAAGGAAGGAAGAAGGAAGATCAGGAGAAAATAAAGAAAGAAAGGAGAGAGGGAGATGGAAAGAGTAAGGAACTCACGCAGTTTGTATCAGGTCTTTCTCCCAGAATCTGGCCAACTAGTTGTGATGGTTGAGTTCATTTTGTAATCCCAAACTAAAATTCAAACATGACATACATTCCTCTGCAATATGCTAACTTACGACCCTGGGGGAGTTATCTAATCTTTTATTCCTCAGTTTCCTCATTTGGTAAAGCACTTAAACATGTGTAAGGATTCACGGTAACTCACAAACTCTCACAAGTGCTCACTTCAGTTTAAAGATTTATTTTCTTATTTATTTGAAAGATAACAGAGCAACAGGGAGGGACACAGAAATAAAAATCTTCCATCAGTTGGCTCATTCCCCAAATGGCCACAATGGCTGGGAGCTGGACCAGGTCAAAGCCAGGAGCCTAGAACTTTACCCTGGTTTCTCAAATGGGTGACCTGTGTACTTGTGCTAGCTTCTGTAGTTCTCCCAGGTGAATTAGCAAAACGTTGGATTGGAAGTGGAGCAGCCAGAACTTGATCCAGTGCCCATAAGGGATAACGGGCAGTGCAGTTGGCAGCTTATCCCGTTGTACCACAATGCTGGATCCTGAGTTTAATTTCAGTAAAATAGTCAATCATGTTTAAGATAAACCTGGTTGATATTTAAATAAGATATGCCTGCTCAATCTATAATGAATGAATAGGTGGGATCTGTATGAAGGCTAGCATTTTGTGTCTGAGATTTCACATCCCTATAAGGGTCAATGGATAAGTACATACATCCTAAGGTATCCACACACCCCCAGCCTCCCACCGCTCCAGCCAGCCAATGACCTTAGCTGTGGAGAAATATGTGCACAAATTCATAATTTTATTTCAGAACCTCTTATTGATGCTTTCTTTCCTGGCTCCAGTGTCATTGTTTGCTTAACATTGTGGAAAATGCCCAAGGCTTTCATTTTTCCTTTTAGTTTCCAAGCTCGTACATTTTAACCCATAGATTCTAGCCTTTTCTCCTCTGGTAGAATTTCTAAACCATAGAGGAGAAACCTTTCTGTCAGTATACTTGCTATTCCAACCTCCAAAATGAGCCCTTCCATCTTACTTTCCACAGTGATATTTTTTGCAGAAAATTATTTACATTGTTTCTGTTTTATATCCAGGAGATAGTCAAGTCACCTCTAACCATGTGAGCTCCTTCCAAACTGTTAGAAGAAAAAACTGCCCAGTAAGACAAAAGGAGACACAATTTTATAGTTTAGTTCTTAATCCTACTCCAAGGAATAATAAAGTGGCTCAAAATTAACCATCATGTCTCTGAAGAAGAGCTCAGTGTTAAGCACTGTTGAGCTAACTCAAACCTGACCTTATGAACAAGCTTTGTCAACAATGCAGAAACACCAATAGGGGCTTTCTTTAACTTCTTTCACGCCTGGGAGAGATCATTCTATAGAACAAGGTTCCCAGCATGCAATTTAGGACTAACTCCTAAAGTCTTTATTAAATCACCTGATGCACAGGCACCTCTGCTGATTCTGCACATCCTACAGTTTGTGAACATGCTAAGGAAGGCCCCAGGAGATGTCACTTTGATGGTTATGATACTTACTGAAGGAAGTCTATTAAGGGTTAAAGTGGCAGAAACCAAGACCATTTTAGGGCAAGGAAATCTTCATAGCCCAGATCTCAATGTCTAAGTATCAAATTTAAGGAAATCATGATGTAATTACTAGGAGGTGGATCTAAACAAGTTATGGGCAGTTTGAAGGTTGAACCACATGACCTTCAAAGGTTACATTCCCCACAAAATGTCCCTTGAATGTTTTATCAGAATCAGAGCCCCTAAAATGTCCATATTTGACATTCTGAGGTCATGGCAAACTTGATGCTGTACTATATTCCCCCACCAGTAAATCTTATTTTCTCAAGGTCAGACACTGCGCCTGCAGTAAACTTTGTGCTTCTGTAGATGCACAATGTTGGTTAATCATGAATAACACTAGACATCAACAAACACTGAATGTGCTTGCTATTCAGTCAGTGTGTGCCGGAATGAACTGGAAGAAGAATCACTTGAAGAGTGATTTTCCCTTGTAAAAGAAAAAATTCAATCTAGTGGCATGAAATACAGAAGTTAATTTACAAAAGTGCACATGCTACTGTTATTCAACACATCCTTGACATTTCACTGAAACAGTCTATCAGGATTACAGCTTTCTATTCTGTCCCAGCAGTATTGCTGGCAATTTTGACGACAAACATTTGTGGCTGGCTCTGCCTTTGGCATCCTTGGTCCTTTTCCTCCAGGCTATCCAACTAATTACTAATTTAGTAATACTACATAAAATTTTCATACCATTGAACCCTGTTTTATAAAGTACACTTTAAATAAACTTCCCCTTCTCAGGAGCTGTTTTTTTTTTTGTTTGTTTCACAATGACTATGGCTTAAAAATATTTCTTTAAAGCAGGTTATTTCCCTTGGGCAGTTCCACTGAAGTATTAAGATACGAAAGAAGTTCTGCTGGAGACAAACACCTGGCACCCGGTGCACTGAGATATCTCACAGAGAAAAGGTTCTGAACAAAAGTGCCTCTTTGATCTGCTCTGCAAATCATGCATGTGTAAAAACAAAACAAATATTGGTAAGTTTCGACTCCCTATGTATTTGATCCCCTGGTGGGAGTATACAGGCTCCAACAGGGACATGAATCAATTATTCTTGCAAAATCGTTACTTCTGTTTCCAAAGTAGAAATTTGTAAAGCAGCTTTTACACATTGAAAACTTTCTGCATTGTTGCAGACTTACAGTAATATGAGCTAAGGACAAGTACAAACACATGGATTAACAGATTTGTCCATTATGTATGTGCCTAAAAAATTAAGAGAAAAATCATGCTGTGATACAATATGTGTTACTTTACAAAACCAAAACTGTATTTTGAATTGAAAGTATTCAAGTAGCTTTTCAGATAAAGATTTTGAGTGCTTTTTTTCTATGGATATAATTTTTAGACTTGCTTGAAATAGATTTGCTTACTAAATGGAATGCAAAGTATGATTATTTCTGTAGAAATAAATATCTAAACAAATCAAATTTACTTAGTTATTGATTAAGCCTAGTACAGTGAAACAAATAATAGGAATATAAACTCTCAGGGTTAGAAAAATACACTAGAGATGGTTGGAAGAAATTTATTTGAAAAGATTAATTTCATTATATTAAAAGACAGAGTTTAAGAGAGGGAGAAAGGGAGAGATGGAGACAGATCCTCCATTTACTGACTCACTCTCCAGTAGTTGCAATGGTTGGGGCCAGGCCAGGCTGAGTTAGCAGTCAGGAGTTTGGGTAGGCTCCTGAGCACTTGGACTGTCCTACACTGCTTTCCCATGCACATTAGCAGAGAGCTGGATTGGAAGTGGAGCAGCTGGGATTCAGAGAACTTTTTTGATCTGGACTGAAATGATGCACTAACTAAAAATTATATAGCGGTACAAGTTAGATTTGGGACTAGTTGAAAATCTGGCCTGTAGGTCCAGGGATAAAAGAATGATTAGACAATGAAAAATGTCAAAATGTCTTGCTATTATTCAAAAATTTACTTGTCATAGCTCATAAACTCTGAAACAGGTGTTTAAGTTTAAAATCTTTTCCTTATGTAAGATGGCTGTAAGACACAAATACCTGTTTAATTTTATCAAATCAAACAATATTTAACATTTAGTTTATAATCAAATCAAGCTTACATCTAAACTAGATTTATAATTAAGTTTAGGATCAAATTGGTTTATAAATATTTCATTCTTTGGAATTTTATACTGGGGCAGAGGTAAATAAATGGACTTGAATTACTCATACAAAACAGATGTGAAAGGTGAGCTATAGCTTAGAACAGAAATATGGAGCATGGAGACTGGCATGAGAAGAAGCCAGGGTGTTGACTTTTATCAATGTGACCTTGGTTGGGCAAGGTGTTGTTTTGAGACTCAAATGTCTTGTGCCACCTCTGAGGACTGACACAATCCAAAGGAAACATTGCATTAAAACAACTCTAAAAAGTAGTAGCACAACTGCAATATTGGGGCCAGTATTTTGCTGATTATATACATGTATATATTCATGGTGAGTGTCATATAATGTTAGCATCAACATAATGCCACACATCACCAGCACTTATTTTTCCATTGCTTTTCAGAAGCCATCGTGATGCATGTAAGGTGATCCACTTATGTTTTATTGCACCTTTGGAATCACTAAGCATTAAGTTCAGAGTTCTACTAGGAAAGTGTAACTATCTTGTGTATGACATATGAGGTGGGGACTTGGACCAGAGGAACTCTGGCGAAACAATGTTTCAGAAATTATTACAGAACATTCTGTGAGCAGGGCAACACATTGCCCATCACTGCTAGCCAAACTGCCCCCTTTCAGATAATACTGGTGCCTGAGCTTGAGACAAAACACTAGGGCGGACCCTGAGTACTTTTCTATGCTTTTTGCTAAAGAATGAAGAGCCTTGTGAACTGTCAGTCTCGGCTTTGCTTCTCCAGGGATAGGCATAATGGTTGTGTGTTTTATGCTGGTATGAAGTCCTCCTGGTCGCAAGCCAACCCAGAATGTCTGCCTAACCTCCAATATGAGGAATTCCTTGTACCTGTGATGTATGCCATAATTTCCAATATAATTTTTTAAAAAAAGAACTAAAGCATTTGCCTGCAGGTTTTTTTGTCCTATTGCAAGTATTTTTAGAGCTTAGTTCAGAAAACAGATGTTCTTCATTTTTATTCATAACTTTAGGACATCTCCACAAGTGTAGTTCAAACTATGAGATTAATATTTCCTTCTATGACTCTCATATTGCTGCAAGGGAAGAAAAAGTGCATTTGTTGAAAGATATGGGAAATTGACATTATCTGGTTCATATTGTAGAATGAAGAATTGATTCCTAAGTGCTTTTTAGCAAAACGCTCTCTATTTTATTTTCCAAAGAAGGAGCAGGTCTGCACTTTCTACAAGTTTTATAGTTGTTATTGGTGATTTTTAAAATTATTTTCATATGGTTAGAGAAATGGACTGGTATGAAAATGACTACCTTTATAAAAAAAAAAAAAACCAAAAAATTCTGCTGACAAAAATAAAGTGATTATGAGATATAAAAGCATAAAAAGGTTGCAAAAATTCATAGTCATGCAGAAGAAATCTTGAAGGGTAAAATGAATTTAATTACATAAATTTTTAATTTATCTGGCTTGAATTGAATATTCCTAATGGTAATTATCAAAGCTATTGTAACTTTGTAAGAACTGTTCTTTCACTCATTCCTTCATATCATTATATTTTTTTTCAATTACTCCTAACTGTGCTTTTCTGGCTCTTTTGAGATCTTTCCAAGTTGATGAAAAGTGTGTATCTTTCCCTGTTGGCAATTTTTCATTTTGACAAAGTCTTTACTTAACTAAGATAATTTATTCTCCAGATAGATCACTACTGAGGCATAATGCTTGTGTGTTTTAGAATACCCAGTCGGGTAGCCCATTGTGAATATTCTTGCAAAGCCTCCAAAATGAGATTTCTAAACAGATAAACACTTCTCAGAGCCAGCCAGTCTGCATATTTATGTCCCATGTGCAGATGCTTGTCACGTATCTTAGACTCTTCTACTTCGAGGCCCTTGTAACTTCACCATGAGTCTGTGAAGTGATCGGGCTACAAAAATTTTCTTCCAGGGACATTGTCGATCTAATACTAAATTAAAAGAAAATCAAAACAAGCTAAAATGAAGTAATTTAAAAAAATGATCTTAGAGTTATGCATTGTGATGTTGCTTATACTGGATCTGAATGACCATTCTTAAAAATAGTTACCCTTTCTGGCCTGTTATTTGCTGTGTTATTAGTAATTCCTTCTCCCTCATTTTGGCATACAAACTTTACTTTTAGAATATATTTTAAATGATTTTATTAGTCTGCTAAGGAATAACCACACAGTCAAGTTTGTAACTTTATAATAAATAGCAAGTTAGTACTCATCCCTATATTTAGAATGCTGCTTAGTGGCTAGAATTATTTTTTGCCATAACTTTAAGAAGTACATATTTTAATGGTTAAAAGTATAAGTGTTAGTAGTTTTCTAAAAAAATATATTATTTATTTGAAAGTCAGAGCTAGAGAGCTTGATCTCCCATTCCTTAATTTATCCTATAGATGGCCACAATGGCCAGGGCTGGGTCATGCTGACACAAGGGGCATCATCTGAATCTAACATGTGGGTGAGGGACCTAAACATTGCATCATCTTCAATTGCTTTTCCCAGGCCATTAAGCAGGAGCTGGGTATGAAGTGGAATAGCCAGGAGAGGCACAGATGTTCATCTGGGAAACCTTAGTTGCAAATAGAAGTTTTACCCACTATACTATAATGCTGGCCCAAATCTAAGCGGTTTTATTTTAATTTGTTGATTTATTTTCACTTTTGTTTGCGAGACAATGAGGGGTGCAGAGAGAGAGAGAGAGAGAGAGAGAGAGAGAAGAATGTATGTTTCTATCCGCTAGCATTGCCAAACGCCTTCAATAGTTGGAGCTAAGCCAGGACAAAGTGGGAGGCTGGCACTGAACCCAGGTCTTTGACATGAATGGCAGTAATCTACTGGGGCACCTGCTCTTGCCCATGGTGCATATCATCAGGATGCTAGTGGAAGCGGAGGAGCTGGGGCTCGAGCCAGGCACTCTGAGACAGAATGTAGGCATCCCAAGCAGAGATTTAACTGCTGTGCCAAATGCCCAGTTCAGACCTGCATTTAATTCACACTTAAATCTCATGAGTGATTAGTCAGTTTTAGCTTCCACAAGAAAATCATATGCACTGGATATCTTAAGCAACAGACATTTCCCTCTTACAGCTCTGGAATCAAAATCTGACATTAAAACATCGGCACTGTCAATTTCTGGTGAAGTTTCTTTTCATGGTTTGTGGAAGCTTAACAGCAAGGAGAAAGAGAAAGGAAGAGAAGGGGACAGAGAGAGAGAGATTGGTTATATACCCTCATTATCTCTTATAAGGGCAGGGCATTGGGTAGAGTCTCCATAAGATAGAATCATCTCTGTCTCTCCCACCTTTCTCTTCCCACTGTATCCCTAACCATGGCCCACACATGTCTGTGATTTCCTCACCTTCTAAATCAACTCTTTTACTTTGTAAGCTGTATTTGTGCCTGTATTTTGATTGTGCTTTAAGGAATAGGCAAGAATCTAGAGAAGAAATATTAGGCCCATCCTAACCCTGACAGAGCCAACCAGGAGCAATTCCACTCTAGAACTGGTAGTGTGGTAGGTGGAATTCAACTGTTTTTTGTTGAATTCTCAGTGACCTATTGCTGAGGATCCCCTTCTCATGAATTCATGTTGACTCAACTATATCCCCAAGACTAACACATTGAGGGTTGAGGTTGCCACAGCATTTGTGGTGTAACAGGGGTGGGGGTGGGGAAAGCATCAGGAGAATCAGGTTTACAATTGAATCCATGACAATGGGCCTGAAAAATACTTATCCATTTAAACTGGATTTTGTTAATCCATAAAAATGTGAATTACAACACATGTTTTTTTTCCCCTTCTCTGTGTTGTTTTATTCCTCCCCACCCTACTCCCTTGAGAGCATGCAATAGTTTTGTTACAAAACACAAACAATAAGACAGAAACTCCTAACAGAAAAGGAAATAATCTTACAAAAGAAATTTTTGAAAGATTTATTTTTGGAAGGACAGAATGGGATGCAGCGGGGTACGTAAAGAGAGAATGAAGGTAAAATATGCCTGGGCGGAG
Organism: Ochotona curzoniae; assembly: GCF_017591425.1. Taxonomy (NCBI): domain Eukaryota; kingdom Metazoa; phylum Chordata; class Mammalia; order Lagomorpha; family Ochotonidae; genus Ochotona; species Ochotona curzoniae. Next base: position 15,815,627 of record NW_024465582.1, on the reverse strand, counting down.
GGCAGGGGTTTGAAGCAAGATTTCATTCCTTCTGCACAGCAGGCAGAGTCTCTTGTTAAGTGGCTTGCTGGGAGACATAGGTGCAGAGCACCAAAGGGACTCTGATAAGTTGGGTGGGGAGCTGTGCAGAACGGTTCCTGGGTGAAGCGAACAGTGCCTTGTCTTAGAGGTTTGGCACGTCCTCAGGTGTAGGACTGTCTGTAGCAACAGCATTTGACTACTAGCCTTTAGATGAACTGTCAGTAGCCAGTTTCATTCAGGCTTAGGGTTTCAGGCCCAACATTCCAACAAATCCAGCATGTTAATACATATATAGAAACAAAAAGAAGTTTTGGTGTCACACAGACAAGAGCCCCAGGGGAAGGAAAAGCTTGCAAGGAGAAGGCTGACAGTCTCCATGGCTACTTCCTACACAGAGAGGGAAGTTAGATAACAGGAGTGGCTTCTCCCTCTCCCAGTGCTGGCATCATTAGTGCAGTGGCTAGAATTGCACATGGTGTAGTAGGATATTGTTGACATGAGCCTGCAAGTTTAGGACCATTGAATAAATCAACCATTTCAATGACTGAGGAGGAATGGCTCAACATAAACAAGACGGAAAGTTAATGAGGAGTGTGAGAGGGCACAAGCCAAGGTAGCTGGTGGGTGGGGGGCTTGGCTAGAAATGCATCATTGACATGGGGGTGCTCTATCAGCTTGTGAACAGCATCACAAACAAGACTGTATTGACTCACATACAAGCAATATTCTTGTTCATTCTTCCACCGGTTGAGAGTACCTAGCAGTGTGGCACCTGTGAGAGACTGTAGGGGATTGTTGCAGTTATTTCAGGATGCTTCTGATGAGTTAGAGAAGCAATCTCCACAGCCTACACAGAACTGAGTTAAGCACAGACAAGTGCAGAAAGGGTGGGGATGCTTGTGAAGCAGACAGGTGGTGTGCATTTGCCATTAGCCTGGGAGGAGACACAGTAATTAACCTGGCGAGCCTGTCGGTTTAAAGGGCCAGTCATCTGGATCATTATGGGACATAGCTCTGGAGCAGATCTCTCCACGGGAATAGTTGCCCTGGGAGGGGGCCCTAGCAATGCAAATAAGGGTGTTGGCTAGTAGTAACTGGTCCAATGATGGGGTTTTGAGTTGTTAGGACTTTCCAACATCAGACCCAGGAGGGTGCAGTCTCACAGTTTTATGAGCAGTCAGCTCTTCCTGAATAGCTGTGGGTATCCTGTTTTGTAATCACCACCTTGTCATGGCCTTGTCCCAGTTATCTTCTTGGATCAGGGCAAGTTCAAACCTGGAGAAATGAATCTGGGTGGAGATGTCTGACTGTTTATCAGCTACATCATCTTGCTTCTGTCTCCTGAGCTTTTTGTTCTGCCTATCTACTGCTTTCAGAGTCCTCCCTGATCTAACCATTTCTTCTACTTCTACCTTCTGGCCTAATTAGATTAGTCATCCATTCCCATTCGTGGTCTGTAACTGTTTACCTGGACTCCGGCATGCTGTTTAATCAAATCTAGCTGATCAAACTGTACCATCTCATGACTGGCACTTGGTACAGCAGTTAAGACCACATGTAGGATATCTGCACTCATATTAGAAGTCCTGGTTACTAGGTGGCTATCATTTCCATTCTTTGTGTTCGTGTGTACCCTGAGTGGTACCAGGTGATGGCTAAGCAAGTGGCTAGCTGGGTGAAGGATCCAGATGGAGTTGCAGACTCCTGACCTCTTCTCAGCCCTTCCCAGCCTGTTGCAGGCTTTTGTGGACTGTCCTGGCGGGAGGTAGATTTGTCTCTTTCTCTGCTTTCCACTTTATTTTTAACAAAATTCTGTCTTCTATAAAGCATTTCTAAATCTCGCTCTTGAAGTAAAGTGTCTCCTTTGACCAGATAGCATTTTGAATCTTTTTTTTTCCCACATGATTTCATCTGTGTAATTGTAGCTTATGGCCTTACTGACAAAAGAATTGTTTGAACAAAAGAATAACCAGGTTATATGTCACCAATTAAGGACACAGTATCCATTCACTTCATAAATGAATTGAGACAACTGCAGAGGCATGTGGTAGGCTGAAATTTTCATTTGTACGTCAAATTCAAAGAGATAGTTGTGTTAATTAATGACAAAGAAAAAATTGTGAAGGACCCACTAAAGACACAACTCTTGGGCCTTTTAAGAAGTATGATTTAGGAACACAGAATTGATGTGCTTCCTTCAAATTAGAGTCAAGGATTCATGAAAGCAAATTCCCCAAGGATCAATACCAGGCAACCCTTTATCAGTGTAGGCTGCTCCTGGATGTGCAGGAGCACAGGAACACTGCCTGTATTTGTCTACCATTGAAGAGTTTATCAATGCCTTCTGTTACATTATCTCAATTTGTCATCGCATCATCCCTTGTGAGATGGGCAAAGGAGCTATTTTCCTGTTAACTCTGCAAACACGTAAACAGATACAATTTGTTCAATGTCACAAGCGGGTACACACTGAGACCAAAACTAATTACACACCTACCTTCTCTTGATCCATAAGCAAATTATTGTCCATTATGCTGGATAGTTTAAAAATGATTCCATAATCCATAATTTTCATTAGTCAGGCTGATATCTTTCACCACCATCTGCCCTTTAATCAGTATGTGAGTTTTTCTACACACTAAGGTTTCATTTGATTAAAGCCTTTAGTTGAACAGATTTTATTTGATTGCAAAATGCCTGGGGAAAATCCTGATATGATTAGACCAACCCTTTTTTCCCTGCTTGGCTTCTATTACTTCAGTAAACTGTTGTACTATGTTTATCCAGTTTATTCAATTATAGAGGAACATCGGTTCCCTATTAGTTCTTATTTAAAAAAAAATACAGCCCAATATCTTAAATCTACACTTCGAAAGTCGTTCTCTCACAGAACACTTAAATTAAAATGAACATGAAGTATGATGGATCACCTACTAGTTTGTGTATTGTTAAAATTTGGTGATATTTCCTCAAAATGCCTACAATTCATGGACCTTAAGTTTTCCTCATAGATATTTTAGCTAGTAATTGTCTTTGATCTGGATTATCGTCTCTCTTTATGTTTCCTTACTAGATTTTGTTAAAGCTTTGTAACCAGTATCACCTCTTGTTTCAGAGGTGAAACTTAGCTGATTATATAATTCTCACTGAGTTAGAACTTTTAATGAAAACTTCCAGTACTTAAGTCTTGTTAAAAAAAATCATTATCCTATTTGAGTATCTACATTTGTAATCCACTAGGTGGTTTCATGATGCCATGGCTTGCTTCCCGCAGTGTAGGATATCTGGTCTCCAATGCAGCATTTTTGAAAGGCAAGAATTTTGGGACATTAGGTCTCAGATCTTCAGAATGGATCAATCTCCTAGGTTTAATAGATTCAGGGATTGATAGGTGTCTATGGAAATGGTTTTCCATAAAAGCAAACTAACTGTGGAACTTTCCATGCCTGGCTTTGTATGTACTCCAACATGTTACATGCAGGAAGAAGCCCTTCACCCAATCCTAGCAGATGTTGTTTGACTTCCCAGCTTTCAGACCTACGAGCTAATTGAATCTCTACTCTTTGTCTAACACCCAGTCCTGTAGTAGATACTTACAGTGACTGAAAACAGACTAAGCTCAGGAAACGGTTTAGTTTCATTTACATTCTGTGGATGGTATAGTGATAATATTTCACATGATTCTAAGTATTTAGAAGTTATGATTGTTTTTTTTAAGAAAGTCCATGGTAACGTTTTAGACTGGCACCAATATCAAAGACCTCACCCTGATAATTGGCAAGCGCCTTGCTCTGTGCTTTTGAGCCTTATTTTGGCTTCTCACTCTAATACCAATTAGGATTTGCTCCTTTTTAGTGCTGGTGTTATGTCAGGGTGCCAGTTTATAATGGGCAGGGGGATAAAAAGCTGTTCAGATTTCAAGTGCTACTTCACTTGGATCCCAAGATCATAGTTTTCCATTACATTGTCTACAAACTCATATATGTCATCTATAGGAGAAAGCTCTAAAAGACAGGGTTGAAGGGTGTACTTTGCAAAACATAATGCAATGGTCTTTTAGGAGGTAAGTAAAAGCAGGTGTGGCCTGATTGCAGGACATTAGGAGGGTGCTATTATGACCAGGTTACTTCCGAGATGCCAAATAAACACCTGGCAAGCAAATTACCTAGATGCACTGAAAACTCATTTCCTAAGGATGCGCAGGCATGGAGGTGTCTGGGAAACAAAGGCCTTCCAACCTGGCTATGGGATGTCAAGTTGACCCTGAGCTGAAGATGCCGGAGCCAAATCAGCCTCCCATTCCGCCCTGAAAGGCACAGTGCTGTATTTTCCACTCTTGCTTCATTCCTCCCCAATGTTGCACCTGAACCACAAGGGCTGAGTGCCTGGCAGACTGAGTACACAATTCTAGCAGCACACAGAAAAGGTCTTTTGCAAGCCAATTCAGCCTGGAACATTATGGCCTTTCAAATCTCATCTCTAACTAGGACACCATTCTAAAGAGAAAATGAATGTACAGTTTTGGTGAAATATAAACTCCACCGAATTGTTGACAATATTGTATAGCATATAGACTAAAATTTGCACATTATTTGTGTCTCTATGCATTTTTCTATACATTATATAGGCTGAAATGTAGTAGCATGTCTATGGATACTTAATTGAAAATACAAATTTTTCTGTGATCCGTTTCTTTCAAACCAACTGATTTCAGCAAATTTTGAAAATAATGACAGAATCAGTTACAATTTAAGTTGTTCCTTTGGATAAAAATATCTATTGATTTAGAAATGCTATTTGAAAGAGGAAGATATTTTCCATGCCAAAGAATGTTGGAGACATAAATCTAACATGGAGCTATGAGCCTGTTTAACAAGTTGAAAGTTATATAACTGAGGTGTAGATATTCTAGAGATGCAATTAACTTCATGAGAAAGAGAAAATTGCAGGAATAAATGGGATTTGTAGTCTCACAAATCCTTGAAAAGTGGTAGCAAGAATCTGATTTCTTTTGTATCATACTGGGGTGATTTTCTTTACTGCATTATTTGCATATTAATTAAATTTTGACTATCATCAGACAGGGCTGGTTTGAATGATGGCCCTGGATGTGCTCCAAACTAACCCAAGATTGAACTCCAAAGAACTTTGCCACCTGTCACTCATAGGCACGGTAAGTAGCACTGTGTAACCTCTGCCTGTAGTAAAGTCGCTGTAGTGTCCATCTTGCTCTTGGATACTTTGAGGGGATGTCAGGTGCATATTTTGTGCATAGTTAGGTGCTTTGCAGAGTTTCACCTGGAAAGGAAGAGAGGCCTCCTGGCCCTCCAGAGCTTTCACATGCCAGCCAAGTGACTGAGCCGTCCTGGAACTGGGTCCTTCCAGGGTGTATCGCGATTGAACCTTTCCTCAGCTCCTGCTTGAGTATGAGTGCAGCTTCAGGAGAAGTCCTAAACCAGGCCACTCAACTAACGTGCTTCCAATTCCTGAACCACAGCAACTGTGTGAGAGGAGAAGTGTGTATTTTTTCAAGACACCAACTTTTGAGGTCATTCAAAGTTTTGTAAAACTCATTTTACTTATTTGAAAGGAAGAGAATGAAAGATCAGCCTCCTATCTGCCACAAGGGGGCAGAGACTCAACTGCTTTTGCCATCATCTACTGCCTCCCAGGGTACACATTAGCAGGAGGCTGGAATCAAGGGTACAGCTAGGATCGGAACTCTGATAGTCTGATATGGAATGTGATTATCCCAAGTAAAAACAACTGTGCCAAGCACCTGCTCATGGAGTAATATCTTATGAAGTAACAGACAGAATAGAACAATCAACTCTTCAAAACAAGTTGTTCCAAATATGTAAAATACTAGTTTCTCAGCTAGGTCTGTCAAGAATGTGTTTCTAGAGCAGCCTTTTCAAGATCTCTTACATAATGCTAGCACCTACATACTTCTCAAGCTGCAATTCTTACCAGTCTCTGGTAGTAAGACTTCCATCCATGGCTATTTCCCGCCTGGGGGAAAGCCACAGCTTTCTGCTCTTGCTAAACCCTGGGAACCTTACTCTCATTTGCTACAGTTTTCATCAACCACTCATAGTTCTGTGAATAATCTCCTCATTAATTCTCTTTTGAGATTTCAGTTGAATAAATCTTTTGTTGCTTGCTGGAACCCTGTCCAATGGAGCAGTCAAAAAATTGCCCCTCTAAGTCTTCTTAAAAAGAGGTTTTCAATAACAGCACAATTGCATTTGGTGCTAGATAGCTCTTTTTTGGAGGGGCTGTCCTGTGTACTGTGGGATATGTAGCAAGAGCATGGAGTTCTACTCACTAGATGTTACTAACACATTTCTAATTCTGACAACTTAAATGTGTCTCCAGATGTTTTTAAAAGCCCCATAAGGACAAAAATGTGTTCAGTTAGGAATCGTGTTGCTTTACACTGGTTTGTATTTTTTTTTTTAAAAAATAATAATTTACTTATTTCAAAAGCAGGGGAAAATACCAACATCTGCTGTCCACTCCCCGGATGCCCAGCTAGGAGCCAGGAAATCCTCCTGAGGCTCTCAGCTGTAGCACTTGAGCCATCACTAGCTGCTTCCCAGGGCGCATTTGCAGGAAGCTTGAATGGAGAGAGAAGTTGGGACTCAAACCCAGGAGGCATTATGGGAAGTGGGCATCCCACATGATATCTTAACTGCTAGGTCATGTGACCACTGCTAGTCTTTTCCATTATAGATTTATCTTTCTACATCACAGTTATAATTCACGGATTATGTGTGGTTTATAATCAAGTTTTCCCATATTAGCTCATTATAGCTTCATAGAAACGTCGTCAAATAACCTTGGCCTAATTTAGTACAATGTAAGAAGTTGCATGATTCCTACAGGAGCACTTACCTAATAATTATAGGTTTGGAATGAATCTTATTTGTTGACCTACAAGTCCTTGGTTATAATCCAGAGATCTCAACCTGGGGGTTATGTTGCCTCCTTCCCCACAAAGGAATAGTTGCAAAGATATGAGAAAATGTGGTAGTCTAATAGTCTTAGTATAGTCTTAGTAGTAGTCTAATGTTAGTCTTAGTAGTCTAATAAGGTTACTGTTAGGAAATTAGGGAAAGGCCAGGATGCTGATCAACATTCATGTGCAAGACAAGAACCCCAACACTTGAACAAAGAATTCTGTGGCCTCAAATGACAATCGTGCCACAGACTGGTCTATCCACTTGTCTTCTTGAGCAAGAACTAATTTTCTCTGACTTTTCATGCCTTTTGGTTCACATTTCGTCTGAATTTTTAAGATAAATTACAGCCATACATTGATAGTGGTTTCACATTTCAAGGAACTTAAATCACACCAAGTTTAATTTTAAAAATGTAATATCCCAACCTCTATGTTCTCTGGTGTTTAATCTACTTTCTTTCCTATAGTGTCAGTGAAAAATGTTTGGAGAGAACTATTTTTGGAAAGCCATATTAGAGCATGAGGATGACAGAAGAGAAAGTGAAAAGATGTAAATATTTTGAAATCTTAATGGACTTTTTATAACTTCACAATAAAAATATTTTAGGATGTCATCAAAGTCGTACTTTTTTATCCTTGATATGTATATGTTAAGGAAAAGAACAACTTTTTAGCAAAATTTAAAAGATTAGAAGGGGTAAGAAATATGGTAAATAATAACTTTGTTACTGGAGCAGAGCTCAGTTTGGGTCTAAACTATATTACTTGTACTTTCTTTTTAAATTTACACACAGCAACACTGAGGTTTTTAGTGTGAATTTATATGCACTCTAACACAGAAGTACATTTAAGAGAACTACCTCATCAAAACACAAGAGTTGTATCACCCTAAAAAATACTCTAATATTACTCCATTCTGGTCAAATCCTCCACTGACCCATATGTGTCCTGAAAAGAAACCACAGTTCCTCAGTTCATACTTGTCTCTTACATAACTTCACAAAATATGAATCATAGACTATGAGACCCACTTCTTTTAGCAGCATGACACATTTTTGGTTTATCCTAGTTGTTGCACAATCAGCCGTTTATTAGTTTTGCTCCCATTATATATGTACAAGAGTACTTCAAAAGATTTCAGGAAAAATGAAAACAAAATTATATTTTAGGACAAAACAAATTTTGATAGGAGTGTGTTACGACACAGCTGAGTTGTTGCTTGGGATACCTGGATCTCATATTTGTGTGCCTGGGATCCAGTTCTGCCTCCCCTTTCCATCCAGCCCCCTTTCAGTGAACACCCCGATAGGTAGCAGATTATAATTCAAGCGTTGCAGGTGCTTCAAGTACCTGCCATCCACACAGAATACCTAGATTGAGTCTCACTTCTGGCTTTGGCCTGACCTAGCACAGCTGTTGTGGGTATTTAGGGAGCAATCAGCAGATAAAAAAATTTTTCTTTCTCTCACTAGGTCTTTCAAATAAGTCAATAAACAAAAAAAAGTTAAAATTGATAAAATAAACAAAAACAATCTAGGCCTGGTCTCCTTTTTCACATTGCATTTTCCATGAACTTGTGAAGGCCCTCATATCCACTGCTATTCTATCTGTTTATCTGTTGGAGAATACTGAGTGTTCCAAACTTTTGATGAGTGTAAGTATGGCTGCTTTAAAATTTACTGCCCAAGTTTTTGTACGTGAATTTTGACTTATCAATACACCTTGTTTTGAGACAAGTAGAACGTATGACAAAATGATTTAATTTTTAGTTTTCAAAATTTTGTTCGATTTGGGGGCAGAGGGTGGAAGAATGAGAGTGCTGCCTTCTGATGCTTCACTCCTCAAACGCCATAGCAGCCTGGGCTGGGACAGGCAGAAGTCAGGAGCCGGGAGCTTGAGCCCGGTCTTCCAGGTAGCTGGTTGTCATCTGCTGCTTCTCAGGGTGTCCATGAACAGGAAGGTGGAGTTGGAAGCAAACAGATCCTCTGATCAGGGTTGCAGCTGTCTCCACCAAAGGATTCACAGCATAGCAAAACAGCTACCCCAGTGTGCCCAAGATTTTTAAGAAAATGCCAAGATGATTTCCAGAGGGCTTGCAAACATGTCATTCCTATCAGTAGTATACAAGTATTCCAATTTGTCTATGTTTACACTAACAGCCATATGATGTTTTAGACATTCAGGAAAGGAATGCAATGGTATCTCATTGAAATATTTAGTCAACTATATGTCTCACTTAATGATAATTTTACAAAGCACCAAGATAATCAGGAAAATTTCTATATATTGTGTATTTAACTTTCTGTTAGTAACATACATTAGCATAATAAAATTGTCACAATTAAGAACAAATTATTGGGGCACTATTGTTAGCGGAAGTCCAAATATTGCTTATATTTCCTTATTTTTTTTAACCTAATGCCCATTTTGTTTAGAATCCCATCCATGATACTATTTTGTATTTAGTCATTATGTCTCCTTTAATTCCTCTTGCTTCTGAATTTTTGTAACCTTTCTTAATTTTGATGACCTGGAGAGTTTTAAACACTCTTGTTCAAGTATTTTGTAGAACATTCCCCTACTGGAATGCATCTGATGTTTTCTTATAACAACTCAGTGCTATGAAATTTGGGGAGGAAGACAGCAGTGATATTGTCAGCACATCCTGTCAAAACCATTAGCATGATATCAGCATGACTTATCACTACTGTTGATCTTGATCCACTAGCTCAAGCTTTGTTTATAAGTTTCTCCACTTGCAAATTTGCTCTTTTTTCCCCCTTTCCATACTGGACACTTTGGAAGGAAGTCCCCATTCCCAGCCCACACTTAAGGAATGAGGAATTACATTCCAGTGCCTTGCCTCTCTGAGAGTTGAGTACCTGCAGCAATAACATATTTGGAATTCTGCGTCAGATATTTTTCTTTCCTCTTCTCATTTATTTATCCATTCATTGTCTTATATAATTCTAAGTTCATTGATATTTATTTTATACACGGGATTGTAATTCATATCTACTTTATTTATTTTACTGCGTAAAGTGTTTCAACTTCTGATGTGAAAGCTCTTTCTCTTGCTGTGCCATTTTGGTTTTGGCTTGGTTTGCTTTGGTTTTCAGCACTTCCTGTTTGGCCCTCAGATGTGGAAGGATCCTCCTTTAGATTTCTTGCCACAGTTCTAGAATCAGTCATTTATCCAAGGAGCTCTGATTCCTTTTATGGAAAATGGCATTAGAAACCGAAATCTGAGTGGTAAGTGTACTCTTTGCTAATAGGGACCCATTGCTTTAAGGACCACTCGGGAGACACAACAGGGCTAATGTGTGTGCGTACTCACCCAGGCAAACACAGTCACAGAGATCCTGCTTGTAATCATCTGTGTATCTGTAGTATGCTCAACAGGGGTTCATACTACTTTCTCCAAATCTGACTTGTTGCTACACGGATCATTCTTGCCCCCTGCCTCCCTGGGTTATTCAGAAGCTCATCTGAAGTACTGAGGGACCTATCTTCCAACACCTGCCATACATTTATTCTATCATTCACGTCCAATATACATGCATAGCTGTTTCAGGTTGGTAAACTCATATCTTATGGGAGGCACCTACATCAGCTAGCACACAAGTGATTTTGTACATCTTTAGGCATTGCTCATTTCAAAAGTCACATGAATCAGCACTCGCCTAGCCCTTAAGTGAAATTATGCACGTAATACATTTGCTTTCTCAAATGTTGCACTCCTTACTGGGAGCTCCCAAACACTTAAACATTCTTATTAACATTCTTCATGGTGCACACTCTTCTTATTTTTTAAAAAATGGTATTAATATAAGGAGAGCAGATTTCATGTATTTCATCAATTCAATTCTCAAATGATAACCAGCTTTCCCTTCCTACCCACAAAGCCTCTCTTTCCTTTCTATCCTTTCTTTTCATTAATTTTACAAAGACATAATTTAATTCACTCTATAATCGTAGGCTTTATTCAGCACTGACCATACTATTCAACAATTAAGAAGCAGGATGATCACAGCCCCACAAGAATACTAACTGAAAGTACATTTTACATGGCTTTTGATAAACACATGTCAGTTTGCCATCATTTATGGTGCAATACAGAGTATTCCTGGAAAAGTCTCTGTGCCATTACGTTCTTCACCCCTAAACCCTAGTCACTAATAGCATATCTGTCATTGTTCTGGTTTTGCCCTTCCGGATTGCCATACAAGGGCAACCCCAGAACACGTAACCCTCTCAGATTGCCTTCTTTCAGTTAGCACTGGGCATTTAAGTCATATCCACTTCTTAGCCATCTTTGTGTAGCTTGATAGTGCCTTCTGTCTTATTGACAAAGGGAATTTCATTGCATGGATGGTTTGCAGATTGTTGATCATCCATGATAAAAGAACACCTTGTTACTTCCAATTTTTTACAATAATGAATAATGCTTCTATAAACAGTCACATGAAGGTTTTGTGTGTACCTAAGCTTTTAAATCAATTGAGTCAATAGCTAGGAGGGGAATTGCTGGGTTGGTAAGAATCTGTTCAGCTGTATAAGAAACCACAAACCTGTCTTGCAAATGGCATTACCATTTTGCTTTCTCATCAACAATGAATGGAGGTTGCCAAACTCACCAGTAATTAGTGGTAACAATATTATTTTGGATTTTACTCATCCTAATAGTTATCTAGAGATCCAGTTGTCCTGTCCATTATCATTCATTTTCATTATTTCATACCTTTATTGACTCAATACTTTCTTACCCTTATTATTTCCAACATTGATTTTCAGATGCATTAATTTAGGAAAAATTAATATTCTATTTCCATTCCTTCTGTATGTTCTTTACTTCCTTTACAGAATCAGACTTATAACTCATATTATTTTCACTCTGCTTGAAAAATTTCTTTGAACTTTTCTTGTAGGAATATGTCCGCTTGTGATAATCACTGATTTTCTTCTTCTGAGAAAATCTTTATTTATTTTTTCATTTCGTCTTCACTTTTGAAGAATATTTTTGCTGGAGATAGAATTTCAAATTGCTGGGTTCCTTTTCACAGTACTACATTTTCCATTTATCCTCTTCTTGCTTGCATTTATATTTCTGATTTCTGAAGAAAAGTCTCTTGTATTCCTAAAAGTGCTTTTGTGTAGATGAAGCATTTTACTCTGCTTATATGCTCCAATTTATTTCATGATTTTTTTCTTTCTGACTTGGAATGTGAAATGCCTATGGTTTGTGTTGTATTTTGTAAATTGTTCCAGTTCTTCGATTTTCCATTTCTGGTTTCTGTGCATTTTATTTTCTTCTTTACATTTCAGCTTGAAAATTTTTATTAACCTGTAATCATCTCATGAATTTTTACCTCCTGGCCAAGTCAAGTACAAAGAGCCATACTTTATTCTGTCACTGCTGAGTTTTTAATGTCTTTTTGGTTACTTTTTAGAGTGTTCATCTCTTTCTCTGCTTACTTCACCTATCTGTTTCCACTAGACTTTATAATATATTAATTAAGCTACAGTTAGTTTCAATATGTGGTTCTATTCCTCTGTCTTTCAGGAAAATGAAAGCCATGGAGTTGAAGGTTTAAAAAAAAGTCAATGGAATAATAAGTTGTTTACTATTCGGATCACGATACATATATGTCTTGTGTTTCAATTTTTTTCTCAATGTAGAAAATGTATTAATTCCTGGCAGAATAATGATTCTTCAAAATGAAGAACCATATGACCCTACCTTATATTTACCTTGCTATATTGCCTTTTAAAGTAAAGCTGAGCTTACTGGCTTGACAGAGAAACTTCAAACGGAAAATCAGCCAGGATAGCTGATGGGTCAAATCTAATCAGAAATGTTCCTTTAAAGGAGAGAGCAGTTCCTGGTCAGAGGGAGATGTCACTACAGACGATCAGAGAGACGCAAAGCAGTGGCCTTAAGTTAGAGAAAGGAGACTGCAGCAGTTGGAAGATGGAAAATGGAGGGAAATGGATTTTCCTCTAGATTCTAGAAAGAACCATACCCTGTTGACATCTTCTTTTCAGCCCAGAACAATTAGTATCAAGTTTCTAACCTACAGAAGAAGTCTAAGAATGCATTGGTGCTGGCTTCAGTCACTAAATCTGTGGTCATTTGTTACAGTAACAGTAGAAAATGAATGCAGGAGCCATTTTGGAAATACATTGCTTAGAGTAGTTCTATTACTTTTCAAAAGAGAATGACCTGGTATATGATTTTCATGCAAATTGTTTAAACCCCAGAACTGAATTATGAAGGCCCTCTATTTGACATAAATGTCTTAGAAACAATTCTACTCATAATTGAAATTCAGAACAGTAAAATTCCTTTGGAAAAGTATTGGTGTTGAACGTCATGGCGACCTGCTGATTTGTAAGTGTAAGCAGTACACATATGGTAGTCAAAGTTAATTCCAGTTTTGAGGAGACCAGACAGACAAGCGAGGCTTCTGATTTATAGAAATGTGTATATTATCTGTTATGCTTGGTAATTTTTACTCACATTTGTTTTCTTGCTGAGTTATTATACTTCTTCAGTAAGTTTCATGATCATTGAAAGTATTACAGGAAGAAAATATTACAGGAAGATGCAGCAGTAGATTTGCTGGAGCTAAAAAACTAGCAGCAGATGAATGGGCTGGTCCAGACAAAGATCACAGAGTGATAGTATTTCAATACAATTGAAAACAGCAACACATGACCCCATACAAGAACAAAGTTCTAGGTCTTTTTAACAAATAAAAAGAAAACTATTCAGCAGCCATTAATTTAGACAAACAACAGACCCATTGGGGAACTTCTTTACCTCTTGGGGGTGGAAGAAGGATACCTGGGTAAAAGCTGCTCCAGAGAGAACTCAGCCAGCTTAAAAAAGAAATAAGTAGTTGGGCCCACACATCAATTGAGTGATAGCTTCATTTGTTGTAAATCTCCAAGAAGTTGATGTTTTCCAAAATGTATTTCTCTTCTCTTGCAAAAGATTTCTTTTGGAAGGAAGGTGCTAATGGAAGGAAGGGCCTTGACAGTTGCAACAGAATTATTGTAATTGAATTCTTCTGCTATGGATATTTGCACTGTAGGATCCTTAACATGGCTATTACAATTACAGTAATTTGTTCATTTTGCTTTAAAAATTAGACGAAAGTGCATTCAAACTCAATAGGAAATGTGACAAAAATAACCAGCTATTATTTTTCTCAAAATGCAGTAACCAAAATCAGAAATGCTTAAGTTTTCTAACCAATAAAAAAATCCTTTTGTGAGGAATACACATAGTTCATTCTCAACTTTGTATCAGGTACTTCAGTGAATATAAATTTTCCTCCATGATTTTTAACCTGCTTTAATTCTAGATCCATATAATATTTCTTCAGATTACTAGATAACTGTTAAATGGTAAGTGGAGAATTTTATGTTTTGGGAAATCTCAATATTTTACTAGGTTACAAATTTTTCAGTAATTTAGGGAAAGCATCCTAAAGCAAATAGGATACCATGTTTAAGACTCCTCATTTAATTCTTAACATGCAGTTTGGCTTAGCTCAAAATGAATTGTATTGGCATACCTTGAGCAGACTGAAGAAGATACAAGGCTGTGATTGATACCTATTGGAAATTAGGTTACTTTGGTGGCAGCATTTTGGCACAGTAGGGTTAGCTGCTGCCTGCTATGGCTGCATTCCTTTATGTGGGTCAGTTCAAGTCCCAGTTTCTCTATTTCCTGGTCATCTCTCTGCTAATCCTTCTGGAAAAGCAGCAGAAGATGGCCCGTGTGCCTGTGCTCCTGCACTCCAATGGAGGGCACAGAGCTCCCGTCTCCAGGAATCTGGTCTTGCTCCAGTCCTTGTGGCCATTAGGGAAGTGAATCAGGGGATGAACAGTCTGTCTTTCTGCTCTTTTCCCTCTCTCTGTGATTGTGCTTTTAAAATAAATAAATAACTTTAAAAAAAATATTACAAGTCCAGGAGGCAGCAGAGGGAATTTGTATGACAGCAATAATGGAATCACTCAGTCACGTGACTGACCAAAATGTAATCATTGGAAATTAAGTGGGGTTGTTATGCTCACAAAGGAGAAAGACGCTCATCCCTCTGCTACCTTAACCAGTATACAGACCTTGGCAACTACAATCTCTTCCCAGAATCCTCCAATACTCCAGGAGGCTTGCAGTCATTAACCATTACACACAGATATGCAAATGAAGAACCCATTTCAGAAAATGTTCCCTTTGACATTGAGTTGTTGCCAAGTGAATATGTTTTCAAGGCAATGTAAACATTCTCTTTTATGATTATTACCCATTGGGCATTAACTTAGTGCAAGTTTCCCACACATTTTACAAATGCTATTGCAATGATTGACTACTTAACAATGTAATTGGGAGAGCAATTAATTAAGTTAGGAGGGACACAAACAGAAATTAGAGGGCATGGTCATAACACAGAAAAATAAAGTTAAGCATAAACCAATCAGAAATCACTACCTTACCGCTACCAGGCTCTTTCCACAATAATATCTTGTTCCCAAGAACACCTTATAAAACTATCCTGCTGAGTTTCCTCTGTTTAGCCTGTGGCCTCCTGCTGATCAACTCATGAGTCTCTGTTTGCTCAAATCGATTCTTTCAAAGAAAAGTGTCTTAGCTTATCTTTGGACACTACTCCTACAAGCGTTCTACAGTTACTATTATCCCATTTTTCAGAAGCAGAAATTTTGACTCCAAATGCTGGTCATTTTCCCCAGGTCGTGTGGGAACCTCATGACAGAACCCAGGAATAGAATTCTATGTATTCTAAGACTCAGTTATATCAGAAATCTTGATATAACTTGATATCAGAAACTGATATAATAAATGCCTTAATGAGATAGATTGGGGATGGTGAATTCATTATCTGGTATTAATGTTTTATCCTTTTCATCTTAGCTATAATTATATAAGAGTACTTGCAAACATCTGCAACAAGTGGAATTAAAAGTAATAAGTATTATAAAAAATTAAAAAGGTAAGTTTATTTGGCACAGAAATCGTTTGAAATCCATGAATATGCATTTGGTACAACAGTGAAGTGATTTCTTGGGACATTCCTGTCCTATGCCACAATACCTGGATTCAAAGCCTGGTTTTGCTTCTGACTCTAACCTTGGGGCAACAGGCAATGGTTCAAGTGCTTGGGTCTGGCCACTGATGTGGAAGGCGCAGATTGAGTTTCAGGATCCTGACTTAGCCCAGCACTGGCTGCTTTTTATTATTTTGGAGAGCGAGACAGCAATAGTGATGGTTTAAGTGCACAACTTCTTCCTCCTCCAAACCCCACCCCTGTGTGGGACACCTGAATTGAGTTCCAGGCTCTGGGTTCTGTCCTAGCCTATGCTTGTCTGCTGGTTGTAGCAGCAATTTGGGGAGTAAATCTGCAAATAAGTCTTTATCTCTCTCTTTTTGCTTCTCTCTCCTTCTCTCTTCCACTCTCTCTCTCTCCTTGTTGTCTGATTTTCAAATATAAAATGTATAGAATGAAAAAACTATTCATTGATTTAAAAATTTTTGCACCAAAATAAGCTTATGTTCTAATTTCATTTTCTATGACTTCTTCAAGATACCTTCATATATTTAAGGCCAAGAGACCCATGTTTAATTAGGAGGGATACTAGTCCCAAAGAAATTTATCTCCATATGATTAAATCATCATGGAAATCCTAGAAGTAAACAGATACACAGAGAGCCAAATAAATGCCCTAATCTCAATGGTGGCTTAGCCAGGAGCAAGAGGAGGAGGTGGAGATTCCCTACGGTTCCTTCAGTTTTCCAATATTTCAATAGAATTTATAAAGGCTTACTATGTGCCAGGAAAAGTGTTCTGTGTTCCCATGATGCAGACTCAAGTAAGGCTGAGGTACACGTTCTATTCAGAAAGGTCATCATGTGATGAGGAAGGCAGAGAAACAGGTTATAAAAAACAATATGCAAAAGGGCTCTGCTATATCAAAGTACACAGGAGGGAAGCTTAACCCAGTCTGTGGGAATTAGAAAAGTATCTTAGATGAGACATTGTGATCTAAACTGCTGCTATATATTTTTAAGATTTACTTATTTTTATTGGAAAGTCAGATTTACAAAGAGAAAGAGATACAGAAAGATCTCCCATTCAATGATTCAATGTGGCCCGAGTGGCCACAATGGCAGAAACTGAGCCAATCCATAGTCAAGAGCCAAGAACTTTTTTGGGGTCTCCCATATAGGTGCAGGGTCCCAATACCTTGGGCCATCCTTGACTGATTTCTCAGGCCACAAGCAGGGACCTGGAAGGGAAGTGGGGCAGCTGAGACATAAAATGAACCCATATGGGATACAAGCAAGTGAGCAAGGTGAGGACTTTAGTCACTAGACTACCATACCAGGCCTAAAATCTGCTGATATTTTAAAGTCCCTAGTAAAGGTAGGTAACATTAGCAATGAACAGAATAGAACAGTCAGACTTTTACTGGAGCATATCATGTAAAGCCACAGCCTAGAGTGCCAGCATTCTATACGGGTTTCTGGTTTGGCTGTTCCACTTTAATGCGGCAACTTGCTAATGTGCCTGGAAAAGCAGTGGAAATGGCCTAAGTTCTTGGGCCCCTGCACCCATATGGGAAAATCCAAAGAAGCCTTAGGTTCCAGGCTTTGGCCTGACACACACAGTCCAGTTATTCCTGCTATTTGGGGAGTGACCCGATAGATTAGAATCTCTTTCTCCCTCTGTCTCTCCTCTATCTGTATCTCTTTCTTTTAAGTAAGTAAATTAATCTTTTAAAAATACTAAAAGGAGTTATTTATGCATGTTTTATAAGCATAACTGATATCTTGGAATTATCATAATCATCAAACAGATTAAGCTCCATGGGCCTCTCTAGGAAAGGTATTGTGTTATCAATAAATGTGTATAGCCAGTGCCCAACACAACCTCTAGCACACAGTAGGTGCTCAACACAGTACGACAGGCATAGAGTAGTTGAATTTGAAGCACTATGTTTGAAAAGAAAAGGATTGCTTGGGATGATGCAAAAGTAAAAGAATGATTTAAGTCTATGTATAAGGACTTGACCCAAATCAATTATTTCCCTAAAAATGCCATACGTGTTGACATTAAAATGCAAGATGAATTTTTCCTTGAACCTGATACCCTTCATTGAGAGATATTTGGGTGGTTATTTAAAAAAAAAAAAAGCTGTGAGAAAAAGACCAAACTTTCGCTTCTCACTTAAATTATAACTTAGGATAACAATCATTGCAATTAAAAATTATTACAGTTCTTAACTCTAAGTACTTAGGAATTATCTGTTACCAAGTCCACTTTAGTTGTGAAAATGTAAGCTAGACATGGAATTGACTTTGAAGTAAATTTCAGAAGAAAAATTGAAATGCATCCATTATCTTATCAATTGAATCAAATCTCTTTATTCCTTCTTTCCAGTGCTTCTATCCTTTGCAGTCTGGAAGCCTCAAAAGTGAGATGGTATCCCAGGAGAAGTTCCTACACATTCATTGAAGAATTGAATCCTCAGTTCCATCAAAGTACAGAAACATACTTTGCCTTCTCTGACACCTGTCACCCCACTACCCACTGCCAGAGGATGTGTGCACTTCACTCTAAGAAGAAAGCCCATGAAATGTGACTCTTGGGACTGAGAACTCTATCTTGTCTAAAGCTTTTCAGAGTTTCTTCTTAAAGAAGAGACTACACACTAGAAATAGGTATCATTTAGGGTCTGTTTATTATATCACGTTGTTTGTAAGTTTTTTGAATTTGTCTAAAATTTATTTATTTTTATTTGAAAGGCAGAGAAACAGAGAAAGAAGCCTTCTTTCTGCTTGTGCATTCTCCAAGCACCCTTAACAACCCAGACCGGTAGAGGATGGAAGTCAGGATCCAGGTGTCCCCATGTGGGTGATGAGTACCCAAGTATCTGAGCTATCATCTGCCAACTCCCAGGGTGCACCCTGGCAGGAAGCTGGGATCAGAAGCAGGGTTGGACTGCAACTCAGGCACTCTAATATGGTATTTAAGCATCCCAAGTAACATCTGAACCACTGTCCCAAACACCTGTACTCCAACCTTTCCAGATACAAAAGAAGAGCACACGCAAAAAAGAATAGATCAGAAAAAGAAAAGGAAAGAAAAGCCACAGGTGGGCTTTTCAGCCTAATGGTTAAACTGCGTGCTAGGATATGTTTGTTATGTACCCAACTGTCTACATCAGTTCAAACTCCAGAGGTAGTTCCTGATTCTAACTTCTTAGTGCGGACCCTGTGAGAGACAGCAGAAGATGGTTTAGCTGGGTTTTTGTCATCCACAAGGGAGGCTGGGATTGAGTTCCTGGTTCTTGGCTTCAGACCTTTGTGGATATTTAAGGAGTGAACCAGTGGATGAGAATTTCCTCTGCCCAGAACAAAATAAAACAAAATTTAAAACACACACACACACACACACACACACACACACACACACACACGTGAACTTTATAAAAACACAATGGCCATGTCCAATGATCACATATCCTAGTCTTGGAACTCAGAATGAATGACACAGAAGCAATCTGCTCTGTGGGAAAAAAAAAAACTGTTAGAGTTGAAATGGTGTCCTCCAGCATCCATGCAGCTAAAGAACCACTTAACGCATTATGGTAGAGGTAAAAAGATGAAGAGTTTCAGAGTCTGGAGATGCTGCACAACAAAGTTTCCTTTAGAATGGTCCTATATGTTCCATGCTCTTGACCTAGTATTATTCATGCACATCAGACCTGCATGGCTGATGATTTTATTGGCTGTTGAAGTTGCAAAGATGGACAAAAACTTGAAATCAGTAGTTCTGAGGAACTATTTGTTATGTGTCTGCATCAAGTCAATTATTGAAAAGAAGATGATCTGTTTAGAAAATTGATTCAACACTTAACTGTTTCTATTACATTTGATAATTTAAAGGGTGGAGTCTTTGCCTGTGAACTAAGACACCGGTTAAAAGTCTCCTGTCAGAGTATTCGGGTTCAATCCAAAGCTTCAGCTCCTGGTTCCAGCTTCTTGCTAATGTAGACCCTAGGAGGCAGCAGCTGATGGCTCCAGTGATCCATTTCCTGCCATTATATCACAGAGCTGGACTGAGTCATCAATTGCTAGACTTTGCTGAGACCCATTCGCTGCCTCTGCAGGTATTTGGGTTCTCATGGTTACTCTGTCTCCTTCTTACTATCTCTCTTTTCTTTCTCTCCCTGTTAAAAACGTTATTTTTAAAAATTGAAAAGAAACTTTATGGATTAAATGCATGGATTTTTGTCTTTCAGTTTAAGATAATGGGTTTTCATTTTATTTTATAGATTTGTCAGTCCTTAGTAATTTTGAAAAAAATTAATGAGTCTGTCTACATATGGTTTGAGAAGATGTTCCCTTGTGGTCATGCTGTTATCTCCAGGATTGGTGGAGAGTCAGAAGTCAAATGGGGGATCCATGGCGTACAGGTTCAGAGCTTCCTTCATTTGCTTCAAAAGAGCAGCCTCTGTTCAACTGTTGTGTATCAGCAGGACGAATGTTGGTGGTTATAGTGAAGATGATAATATTCATTTTGGAAAGAGAAAGTAAAGGCCATGCTTGGAGAATCTCTCTCTTTAAATGCAGAGAATTTATTTTGTTTTTATAGCTTTGTGATCCTCTTCCCTTTAACTGAAGAGGGAGGACGTTGGGGTGCAATCTCCTTTGTTAAGCAAAGGCACAGTCTCACAGGACAGCAGGAACAGAGGCAGACTCAAAGAACAGAGACTCCAATTTCGGTGTGATCCAAACATTCAACCAGAGATTACCAGAAATTACCAGTTGGTTGACTCACTGCTTCTCACTGAGCAACAGTCCACATATGTTTCTGACTGAACTTCAGATAGGAGATTAAAACATTTGTGAAAACAGGGAGAGAAAACAAAGGTGGAGAATATCTAAGCACTGGGGGAGAAGCAAGCAAAATCTACATTGTGTTGGCTTATGCATAAATTCCTACGTGCTAAGTGTAAGAACATCACATGCATGCTCTCCTTTATTTTGAAAACAGTCCCAGTAATGGAATTCTAACACTCTCATATTGCATAGGTTTTATTTTTTAAAAAGTTCAAAACTGACAAATTGAAAATCATTGATGAGCCAAACCTTTATCTTTAAATGAGAAGCCAAGGTCCCCTGTGCTGAGATAATTAGTTATGGTTTAATTTGTTAAAATGGGAGCAAATTACCCACTCAATTATCTACCCTAATGTTTGGCACATAGTAGAAGCAATAAACATTTAGTAATGTCAAACATGTTATCCTAATTTAATAGAAAATTATGAATTTGAAATCAGATTTACATGCTTCCAGAAGAGCTGGCTTGTTGTACAACACCTGCAGTCATGTTGCTGAGCTAGATGACCAGTTTCAGAGGGTAAAGATGGTTCTACTGGGAATTCTTGACTCAATGCGAAAATTACGGAAAACATAAATTCAAACAAGTGGAATAACTTCAAGGAAGAAGTTGCTTTGGTTCTAACTTTAAGAGATTTTTGGAAAGAGGCAATATTTGAGATTAAATAAATAGTGGTTAATCTTTTTTAAAAAACCCAGAGACAACAGAAGATTAATGCATTGTATATGAGAAAAGGCATGAATTGTAAGAATCCCAGAAACTTTGAAAGATTATTTTTTTCAGGTAAAACAACAGAGAAGGACTTAAAAGTATATTGCTGAATAATCTAAATATATACCTGTGACACCACTGATCTTAATTTCTGTCACATCAACCTATTCTTGATTCCCCAAATTGTTCCTCCTCTACCTCCTCCTCCTCCTTTTTTATCTTCTTCTATTACAATGATTAAAGAGAGGCATGCTACTCTACCTGAATTTTCCTGCAATACATTTTGTCATGGAAAAACAATAGCTAAAGGCAGCACTGGGTACACTGATAATATTTATTTCAAGAGTGAGCACCTCAGCATACACACACACACACACACACTACACTCTCAGGTCTTCTGACCTATGCAAGATCTACATCCTTCTAGAACAAAGTTTTGTTTAGTTCTTGGCACTAATGACGTTACTGCGCTTAAACTGGGCAGGACCTACAAACACAGCACATGAGGTCAGTTGGCTGGCATTAATTCATAAGGAATTCGTGTTGTTTTAAAGAGGTTAAGTTTTTCTGTTTGATCATCAATACTCAATGCCACATTCTGACTTCCACCAGCTATACATCATTGGTAGAGAAAAATCACTCCTGATATTTCATGAACCATAATTTATTTACACTCGCCCAGTTGATATATGACTTGGACAATTGCCTAGTCTCAGGAATGGTTAGTTAGAGCCTTTATTTTTTCTGGTTTATATTTGATTTCTGTCTTATGATTAAGATCATAACCCAGATGACGGAACAGATGCTTAGTGCCTGGTTTATTGTAGGTGATTAGTGAATGTTCTTAGTAAATTGTTCAAGAGGTGAAAAATCACCTGTAGTCCCAAGGCAGAGCTGTGATGAGAAACGCAAATTTTGAAACTTCTCATGAAGACCCTTTCTGCTCTAGGACCGTGACCTTTCAGCCTAAAGATAACTAGGAGGTTCTGCTACAACTGTTCACACAGAAAATTCCAAGTGATCTTCATCACACACATATACCATACACACACATAACGCACACACACAGTTTGCTAAAAGTCCAAGAGCTCCAGGTGCAAAGAGATATGGAATAGAGAGGATCAGGTAGCACAGTGGGCGGAAAGTAGTGCCCGGATGTAACGACATTCAGCTTAACCATCATTACCAATAGTTTCAGGAAACAAATGAAGCTTAAAATAAGCAGAAGCTCAAGCCAAAGTATGTGTTCTCTGATGTATCAGAAAGACTGGAAGCATCACAGAAATATTACAACTCTATCAGGAAGGGAGACTATTGGAAAAGTTGTTCCAGTTTTGCTCAAATCTCAGACACCAAAGTCAGCTCTTGCTTATGTTTCTCTGACACTTCTGCCCCCAAACACTCCAATACATTCCAAAGACTGGTGTTGAACACCATGAGTCAAATAGCCAATTAAAACACAAACAGTTTGATCTTCTGTGTTTTTCTTTCCTAGAGGACTTTGCCAAGAGTCGCTGTTTCCTGAGCTGTTACCAGGTTTCTCATACCATGCATTTTATCTGTCCCTTAGAGCACAAATATTAGTCTTCTTTCTACGGGCTTTCTACAGAGAGAAATAGCAATGTACACTGTGTGTTTTACACCATAGAGTTACTGTTGATAGCCAAAAGTATACCAATTTAATTTATGGGCAATATTGAATTAGCTTACTAATTTATAATTACTTATTATATGATGGCTATCAAAAATGTCTTACTTGCCAGCAGAAAGGTCCTTCAACTCCTAGTGACTTCAGGCTCTCCGTGTCCTTTCTATGCTTCAGCCCTCTTCTCTTTGCCATACTACTACTAGTGAGTATAGTAACCAAATCCAGGGAGAGGACTGGGAAATATGGTTTCTGAAAATGGTGGGAATAATACAGCAGGAATTATAAGCTTTAAAAGTTTTCAATATAGTGGCTTCTTTGAATCATAACTAGTGTTTGCAGTGACCAGAAATGCTGTCACTTGAAGTGACCTACAGATATGTATGGGTTGAGTCTGTGAAGTGTTTGTTTCACTAATTGCTAGGAAGCAAGGCATCAGTGAGAGAAGTCTAAGATGACCTAATGACAAAGATTCAAAGATTTTCCCAGCGATCTCCTTACCTGAGAACAAGATAATCCTCTGCTCCCAAAAATAAGGCATCTGCAATTCTAATGTTAGATGTTTGCCTTTAGTTAAGCAGGCATGGGATAATTGTTTGACTCGTGCCGTGTAAACTTTTACAGATTTCTACCTTATCTTGTTGCATGAAGATAATACTACTACTTGTTTTATTTACCACTGTATTTTATACCACCTAGAAAAGGGACTTTGATGGCCTAGGGTTCCCTTTAACAGAAGGTGGAAGGATGATCTAAGTCTCCTATAATCTTTGGTCTATGCCAGATTCTGTGAGGGAAAAAGAGTGGGCTATTTCCTAAGGTAACACTTCTAAGCATTCAAAATGAGTTCTAAGTCCTACATTAAAAATATAAGAAGCAAAAATTAAGATGATGGTTAGATCCACTGCATATCTTGAGTATTTCAACACTATATAACTGGAAGGTGCTACGCATTTTCCAAGACCCTATGGTTGGGGACAAGATGTGCACAATCTTTTTGTTTCCTAGTGAACACATCACGAGTCAGTCTGGTTATTTACAATATGCTACTGATCTTAAAGCAGGAGTCATTTGCTCATCCTAACATATATAATGCTGTGTATGAACTTAAAATAAAAAACAGCTTTTCCTTCTATAACATCATTTAGTGTTGTTGTTGATTAGTAGTCTTCCATTCCTAAAACAAATTCTTAAGGTGTATCACTTTAACACTCCTCTGAGCAAGTGCTACACCCTACACAATATCTCAGAGTTTTAACAGAATGACAGATAAACATGTTGGTTTCTAAGTTTAGTAAGCTACTTTTAAAGGAGAAGAAAGGTCAACACTTTTATAAAACCAAAACCTTCAATAATGCAGGAAAGAATTCTGAGGTGGAAAGGTTATGTGGCGAGTGTTTTCAATCCAGAATAGGTCATTATTATTTAGAATAGGATAGAAACAATTGCTCAAAATGAAGCATGAAATAGTGAAAATGATTTAGCTCATTTCACAGAAATGTGGTAAGGCAAAGGCAAACACCAAATCACTCAGGGAGGGAATGTTTCCATTAAATATTCACCTTCTCCCTGCGGCTTCATGTGGATCATTTCTCCATGTCTCTGTGGTGAAACACTTGCCCAGTTATCATGACAGTCTCCCACAATTCTACTCCTTCCCATCCAATAAACATTACAGATGCAATTGGCGTTGAGGCATCAGTGATTAAGTAGACTGCCTCAGTAGTTAGTCAGAAGCTATCCAGGTACACCATAAGAAAGAAAAAGATGACCTGTGACTCAATGAATTTGTCAATATAACAAAGTAGCAAATGTATATTGAAGCTAATTGTGTGCTTAGTAGCACATAGCGGACACTATCCATGCACCAGGTCACTCCTTAGCTTGTTTGTATTTAATCACTCAATAAACATTTATGAAACACCAAAAATATGTGCTGTGTATGCAGTGATATCCCAATTTTTTTCCTGTGCTGATTCCCACAGTTCCTAGGTGGTAATGAACTTGAGTTCAAGTACTTATCTCAGGATTTGTTTCTGGGAAAGTCTAAATTAAAACAACAGGTTAAGTGCACTTTAAGCAGGGGGAATATGAAAGAGATGGCTTGGATATTGGCCAAACACTCAAGAGCATCAAAAAGACATATAGCATGGCCAGAGTACAATAAGTGGAGAAAGTGCCCAAGAGGAACTGATGGGCTAAGTTGTAATCCAAAAATGAAGATGCTTACAAGCTATTCTACAATTGTGTGCTAATAAATAACAAAGTTTATGACAATATAAATTTATTCTCCTACTCTTCTGGAAGTTACAGGTACAAAGTGGGTCTCACACAGGATCAACAAGGCTGTGTTTCTTTACAGAAGCTCCTAGAAGAATGCTTCTTCTACTCGCATTCATGACTTACAGCTCTTCTCCAGCCTCAAAACCAAGAATGACCAACTGCTTCTTTATCACATTGCAACCCTGTCCTTCTCCCCTCTTCCACTTACAGGCATCCCGGGTTTGAGTTGTACCCAATAAGACAATTTAAAATCCTCTCTCCATCTAAAGTTCAGCTGATTAGCAATTTAATTCCATGTGCAAACTTAATTCTGCTTTGCCATGTATAATATCCTAGGTCTTAAACATAACATGGGGACTAAAATTTGGATATCTTTTGATGGAATGCATTATTCCATCTACCACAACTGTGCAAAGACGTTTGAATTTCTAAGACACAAAGAAAGCAGTGAAGAATTTAAACCAGAGAGTGATTTCATCTCTGCAGTTTTTGCTACCATGTAGTGAAGCAATTGGCAGGGTGTAAAAGTAAAAATGAGAAGATTCGTCAGAAACTGGTGGGCAAATCCAGAGAGAAGCAGTGAGAAGAGGGCTAAAATGATGAGATCAGAACTTTTTGGAGATTCACCCTGCAGGATTCAGTTAGTCATTGGATTGGGAAAAAAAATGAGAGAACAGGAAGTCTCAAAAATAATTGGTAGGCATCACTCTTTAGCATGTAGGCAGATGAAGATGATAGGAAAAAAAATTAGGTTATAACAAATAAAACATTCAAATTTCAACAAGCTCATTGTAGATGGCTACAAATGCACAAGTGTTTATAAACAGGTGGATATATGAATCTAGAATTCAAAGGTATGGCTTGTGTCAAGGACGCATATTTTTGAGCTATCATCAAATAGTATTTATAGCTGTGGGAATTGATGTAGTCAACATGGATAAAAGCAGTTAAAATAGAGAAAATAAGTTCAAGCTTTTAATACTATACCACTTGCCCTTGGAAATGATGTGTTTGTTCTTATTTTCGGTTCCCTCCCTTTTTTCTTCCTTCTAGGATTTTTATGTGCTATTTTAGGACATAAAAATTTTAGGACTTATTCTATTCGATGAATCTTCTTCACAGTGTTCATTTTTTACAAAACATTTTTTCAAATCTATTCTTCAATTTCATGGCCTTCAGTGTCTTATCTAAAATTAACATACTCATTGACCTTTCAAAAAGATGGTTTTTTGTCTGTTTACTTAAAAGGCAGAAATTCAGAAAAAGGGAGAGACAGAGACATTCACGGGTTCACTCCTCAAATGACCTAAAACAGCCATGCTGGACCAGGCTGAAGTCAGGAGCCTTGAATGGCATCCTGGATTCCCACATAGCGGCATGGGATTGAGTGCTTGGTCCGTTATCTCACTCTTTTTCCAGGTACATTAACAGAGTCCTGGGTCAGGAGTGAAATAGCCTGAATTTGATCCAGCAGTCCAATGTGGGACGTTGAATTCTTAACGAGTGGCTTAACTCATTGTACCAAAATTTGGACCCCACTCACTGACTTGATGATTTTACTTTAGTGACAATCTTATTTCAGAAATTCCATGTGATCCATTACAAAAATCAGAATTTTCTGTTCTCAAATTTTTCTCATCTATTTTTTAAAATGGAATTTATATAATTCAGAGCTTACATTTGGCTCTTTGAGTTGATTTTTTTTTTAACATCGCGTCTGAGATAAGGATCCTGTTTTACTCCTCTGCACTGAATATTTTCCCAACACCAGTTTTTGAAGAGACTGTGTATTTCACCATTCTGTGTTCTTGGTACTTTTGCCAGAGACCAATTGACTGTACATGTGTTCTATGTTCTTTCTTCTGTTTCACTGACCTCTCTAAAAATATTGTAAAATTATTAAGATTTATTTATTTATTTGCTCATTTGCAGGGCAGAAACAGAGTAGAGAATAAGAGAGAGGGAGAGGGATAAGGAGAGCTTTCCCCTAAGGGCCATGACAGCCAGGGTTAGGACAGACTATACAAGTTTGAGTCAGAAACGAAGAGCTCCATCTGAGTCCGCCAGGTGAGTGACAGGAACCCAAGCATTTGGATTCTCTTTTTTTTTTTTTTTTAAGATTTATTTTTATTATGTTTTTATTGGAAAGGCGGATATACAGAGAGGAGAGACAGAGAGGAAGATCTTCCGTCCGATGATTCACTCCCCAAGTGAGCGCAACGGGCCGATACTATGCCAATCCGAAGCCAGGAGCCTCTTCAGGGTCTCCCACGCGGGTGCAGGGTCCCAAGGCTTTGGGCCGTCCTCGACTGCTTTCCCGGGCCACAGGCAGGGAGCTGGAAGGGAAGCTGGGCTGCCGGGATTAGAACCGGCGCCCATATGGGATCCCGGGCGTGCAAGGCGAGGACCTTTAACCACTTGCGCCACCGCGCCGGGCCCTGGATTCTCTTCTGCTGAGTTCCCAGACATACTAAAGGGAGTTTGGATTGGAAGCAAAGCAGATGGAACTGGACCCAGCACTCCAATATAGGACAATGGAGCATCAATTTTTAGAGCACAACACATTTTTTTTTAACTGTCCACACATGTAATAATCTCTAGAATTTATTTATAATGCATAGTTTAAACTTTACACCTATTGAACTACAGCTCCTATCCTTATTCTCTCCACTCTCTGGAAACTACCTGGAATAGAAATAGTAAATTGACTTTGCCTGCAGATGAAAAAAAAAATGTGTTGAAGAACTATTATTATGTTATTAGAAATTATGTCTATAAACTTCATTGAATATGTTCTCTTGGTATAAATATCACGTTAGCAAGAGAATAGATGAGAATTGTGTTGTAGTAATTACCATGCATTTGTAGTGAGCCTGAGAATAAAGTGCAAGAATAAATTCCTTAAATTGAAAAAAGAACTAATAAATAAAATTAGTTTATATACAGTATAATAACTAGCAAAAGAAAATTAAGAAAGCAGTTTCTTGGACAATGTCATCAAAAAGAATAAAATACTTCAAAATAAACTAAATGAAACAGGTGAAACCTTGTACATTGAATGCTTTAAATTCTTTTAAAGTTAATTTTCACCAGCTACACTTCCTTTGCGGTATCCCTCTTTAGCAAATTTCCCTTCTAGGTTTACAACCTGTGATTCCAAGAAATCTATGATTAGGTTGCATAAAAATCCCCTTTCAGTAAGGCATTCTTATGAAACTAGTTTTACCTTTTCAAAAACTGCTAAAAGTTGTGTTCTATCTCATCTCCTTTCCATAAACATTTATTAGGAACCCTAAAAGGCCCCTCAATCTAACACAATCAGATATCAATTAACAAAACAATCTATTGTTTGTTAGTGCTTATGATTTGTTATTGTAATATTTTAATCTCACATCACACGTTGGTGAATCTGTCTTCTCAGCTCAAAGTTGGGTGATGTCCTGTTGGAGCCTGAAATTGGCCATGATGGGAGTATTTTTCAGTAGGGCAATCTAGCCAACAGGACAAGTCACTTCCCTTCTTCAGCCCTGGAGAACCAATTGATGAACATATACCAGCATATTGTTGCTCCATCCTTGCAAGATTAAGTGTGTGAACTCACTTCCTTGTATAGAGGACAGAAGAGTGGGAAGGAAGAACTATGGTCTCCAGTTGCTCACTCCTGCTGTTTCTCCATGGTGCACAGTCTGACATTGGTGGTGGAAGAGGGATGCCCATCACCTGTCCCCTTCTGTATTCCTTTATGTGACTGCCTGAGTTGGTGGTGAGCACTTCTCCATCCCATTTCTGCAGGTCCTCAAGGCCTTTGTTGAGAGCTCAGGTAAGTGATGTATTACAAGCGCTGCTGACAACATAGAGTTGAAAACCGTTGCTCAAGGAATCACAGAACCCTTTGAGACTGATTTATAGTTCTGACTAAACCCCAGCTGACTACATTTCATGTGTCTCTTTGCCCTGTGTTGGGGAGGATGGTCATCTGATGCAGCCATCGTGTGCGTGAACCATCTGCACCCTGATGTCAGGCTGGCATACTCAGGAGGGTCTACATTCCTTCCCTTTGAGGAACCTGATACTTTATGAGACAGTCCTCATGTTTCTTTCCAATCCTGAAACCATACTGACTTACTGATCTCTAACCATACAATGGAGTCACAAGTCCATCCTTGAAAGTTTCCACAGATAGCATACACAATTCTTCAGTCTGTTAACAAATACCCTTTATCCAAAATAAAGATGCTGTGTTTTTTTTTTTTTCAATTCTCATCTTTGACAAAGATATTTCATGGATAAAACAATGAAGTTGAAAGGTTATTTTGGTGCGTGATTTTTTCATAACATATACTTTATAAAAACTTCTTGAAAACCCCTCTTTTGCGTGAATTTCAGGATTTCTGTACCAAAATAACTTTTCAGTTCTATTTTTACATGAATGTTTGAAATCTCTCTTTGTCAAAATCACCGTTGCTTGTTTGTCTTGTCTCACCCTTAAGGACAAAGACTCAGTCTTGTTCTACTTTAAAGTGGTTCTTGAAGAATGTTGACCTTTTGTTTTCAATGGGGTGCTGTCTCTGTTCACGACACCTTACTCCCATGTCCCTGGTACATACAATCTACTGGTCTTATTTCTAAGCGGGTGGCATTGACCTTAATATGAAATCAGGCCTCAGGAGAACAATTCCATTGTTGCATTATTGAATTCCATGTTACTTTAATCTTTATATCATTGTTTTACTTTTGTAGTAAAGATAAAGTAATGGTATTTTTAAAATATGCCTATTGTAATAAAAGGAAAAAATATTGCATAGATGTACTCTGCATTTGGAAAAGAAGGTCCAACACTGTAATTTATATATTCAAATGTTGCTTGGTATTACCTTGGTCAAGTAAGATAGCACATAAGTTTGAGATTGGACATGAAAAAAAATTCACCCTTCTCTTACCTGATCCTAACAAATGGATTTTAAAAAAGGCTTTAATATATTCAGTAAGTTGAGATTGCTGCCATAAAAGTCTAGACAGGAAATAATGCAGGAGCTAAATAAATAACTAATGAATGTGAACTCCAATAGGAAAATAGTGGATTCATATGTAAATCAAATCACATATATAGAATAAAGGTTAAAATTAAGATAGCAAGACAGGGGGCTGGCATTAATTTAAGCCACCACTTGCTGGGGACATCCAATACCAAAGTTTTGTGTCTAAGTTTCTCTGCTTCTGATCCAACCTCGTGCTAATGTGCCTAGAAAGGCAGAAGATGATTGCTCAAGTGCTTGGGCCACGAGACCCAAATGGGATTACTACTTTCTGGCTTCAAGCAGCATTGGTTGTTGGAGACGGAATCAGTGGATGGAAGATTTTCTGGCCCCCACAACCTCTCTCTCAAGGCCTTTCAAATTATATATATATATAAAGGTAATGTCAAAGGAAAGAGAGCCACTGGGATCGTTAGACTAGAAGGAAAGCTATCTATGAAACACCAAAAGAGAACAGTGATTTCCTGAGTTCAGTCATGCGTGGGAATGATATACTCATCTCACAGAATGATAGTCCTAGATTAAGGTGTTATTTTAAAATGGTAGCATCTGTGGAGTATAGAGCCAGAAATGTGTGTGCTGGCCTGAAGGCAATATAAAGCTATCATTTACACTGCTAGCTGAGTGAACAGAGGTCCATTTGATTGGCATTCTTCCAACAGTCATTCAGTTGAAAACTGATGGAGACTCTGCTGTCTTCAACAGCTGTGTAATAGGGTAATCCTGGGCTCTTCTCCATCCCAAACAAAGGAAGAGGAAGGGTATGGAAGTTAACTTAGGGAAGCTTCAACAGTCCAGGTTTATAAAACGCATTTTTTTCCATGTGTGGTCACTAACTGAAGCTCAAGTACAAAGGCTCATCACTGTAAGGAAAAATCAGAAATATATTCTTGCCTAGGGAAAAGAGGAGAGGGTGGATTTGCTGAACAGCTAGCATCACTGAGTGTAAAACAGAATTGCCTTCGTTCTGGATTAAGACAGAATAGCTCTTTATCTTACTGCAACAGGATGTCTATAAGTGTTGTCTAAGATGTAAGCAAGGACATCACCAGTCTCTGAATAACGCTTAACGTCTTCTAAGTTTTGGGAAATTTTTTTTTTTAAGAATACACCGAGGATGGCCCTGCATAAAGAAGTGTGAATGGAGCACTTGTGGGATTCTGTGTAGTTTTGCATTGACAAAGGATGTGGGAAGAGACAAGTCACAAAGGAACCTTAGAGAAAGGAGCTGAAAGGGTGGGGTGGGAAGAAAGGGCAAGGATGCATAAGTAAAGCAAGATCTGTTGTCTGTGGGCTACCATGAAAATGTCAAAACAGAAACAAAAAGTGGTCCAGAAAGCTAAGAGAAAAAAAATACCTACTCGCTGACACTCCACTCCTGATTCAACGAATTTCAGGAACATGAGGATTTGCAGATTCAGATATGCACAGGCTCGCCATGGGAAAGTTTTGCTGTGTTGTCTTCAGAGCTCCCTCTGGGAAGTCAGCAAGTTACAGTGTAGGTGATGTTGATCCAGTATCTGCATTTGGTTATTATGGTTATCACCTGCTCACTGCATCAATTTGAGAATCCTTTAATTGACACCTACAGATCTGATTTTGACTGTTCCCTTCCCCTTTGGCTATTTATGGAGCTCATGCCAAGTGAAACATTCCATAATTATGTTAAAAAGACTGGACTCCTTGAAGAATTTGAGATTTCTAGCTTTTAAGAAGTAACAAGTTGCATGGGCAGCGACAGTGTAGATTTTGCATGAGGCTGTGGAGTTGCCCACAACCTTGCTTATTTGCACCACTGTGATGATTGATGATACAAAACCACCTATAACCACAAGACCCAGCAGAGCTGCTGAGAGGAGTTTTTTAACTTCCGACTGCAGGTGATTATATGTCTACAGCAGTTCAGTTTAGCTGGGGAAGGCCTGCAGGCCTTCACCTGCCACTTGGTTTTTGTTAGCCTGGCATCAGATGATTACATTCCAAGCGGATTAGGATAGACCCTGAGAATAACTCTGGTTGGAAGTCTGTTGGCTAGCATTTTGTAAATTTCCTTTTGCACATAGCCACTACAGTCTTTTTTTAAAATTTATTTAAGTGAAGAACATTAACGATCTGTAAATTAGTTCCTCAAAGACCAATAAAAGGGAAAAGTGTAGCTCCACAATACACTCTACCTGTTAAAATGTGTGTCAGATACAAACACAGAAAGAAACTCAAAAAAAAAAAAAAAAGCGACCACTCTAACAATTTGGGCAAAGTTAAAATGCAAAAGGGACAATAAGAATAAGTTGTCCTGGATGGCTTTTGAAACCCTTTTGTTTTAAGAGCACAAATGGAGAACATTCAGTTGCATACACTGAATTGAGCTTTTGGAACTGGGAACCAGAACATCTTATCATATACAGCATTAGCTCACATTATAAAAGCATGTAATGTCAAAGGAACATAACTACCAGCATTCAATAGCAGCATTGGCAATGAAGCAATGAAACATTCTATAATACGTCTCTCTGGTGTCCATCAAAGAAAGCTTGCCACAACACTGTTTGGCGTGAACATCAATTGAATATAGAAATCATGACATTTATTTTGAATCCTTCTACAAGAAAATAAAATGAAACATAAGTGTCAGTGATAGATATGAACAAATTCCTTATATATTAGATTCTCTATAATAGAATTTCATGGTGATTCTCTAATAGTGAGGGAGGGCAGGCATCAAATAGAATAAGAACATAATTGGTTTATGTGGATATCCTGGGATTATGGGGATGTAAGAGAGGGCTTCTGTGCTCCCCCAAATCCTAAAGAGGACGTTAAGATCATTTTAAATGCAATAGCTTATTTTGGGGAAAAGATTACAAAGTCTAAGTTATGCTTTTAAAGTATGTTTGTATAGGTTGTTCTTTTCTTGTCAGACAAATCAAGTTCAGAGTCTGGGCAGCATTTCTAATTTTTAAATTAGCATATTAGAATATGGATTCTTGAGTGTTACATGGTCATACTAACAGAATAAGGGCCACATCATTCACATATGGAAGTGCATATATACTTGAATATGAAAATGTGAGTGT
The DNA here is from genome assembly GCF_017591425.1 of Ochotona curzoniae. Taxonomy (NCBI): domain Eukaryota; kingdom Metazoa; phylum Chordata; class Mammalia; order Lagomorpha; family Ochotonidae; genus Ochotona; species Ochotona curzoniae. The sequence goes on along the minus strand of NW_024465582.1, from coordinate 15,781,959 downwards.
GTACATGTGCTTACAGGGTCATGTCACTAGTTGCATCGATATATGTTAGATACAATGACAATCTATAGTACATATCAATATAATATTTCTAGCTCTAATGATACTTTCACATAAAGTACTAAGTTATAGCCAGTCCCTTTAATAATTATTAATATAATTGGAGGCAGATCATTGGTGTCCCAAGTGCACAATGTTTTTAAGTAATCTATTGTTCAAAAATACAGAACACTAACTGAGCACATCCCAATTAGAACATACTGTAGAACATAATGAAGGGTGGAACAGAATCACCATATCAAGAAGATAAGGCCAAAATTTTGTTGCTGATTTTTAAAATTTTTGTTTCATGATCAGTTTAATAAGCACCGGGATTTCACATCCCCTTCCCCAAGACCCCTTCCCTGCCCTCCCCAATGATTTCCTCTCTAGTTTTACAATGGGTGTCTTTTATGAAAAATCGTCAGTCCATCATGCTGTCATTGAAGTGTCTCCCAACAATGTAAGCATAGATAATGTCAGAGAATCCAGCATCCTACCATCAGGACATCTTCAACTGTTTCACTGGGAGTCCATCCTTGGTCTGGATCCATAGAGACATACTGCACTTTGTCTCCACATCTGAACACATCAGTCTCTTCTACACTTCCAATATGCATCCCCTTAAATACATCCCAGTGAACACAGTCCACAATAGAGAGAAAAATAGTAAACTTTCGTCAGCATGAAGTTAATGAACATGCAGCAATACCGATGTGTCATTAGAGTGATGAAAAATAAAATAAAAACCTGTATGTACAAATAGATGCCAGGGTGTGACTCATGTGGCTCTAAAGATGTTACAGTAAAAGCTGGAACATCATTACTCATGAGATTTAGCAAAAACAGTGTCGAAAGGTGGACTCCCAATAAACTTCTAAATACACCGAGATGAAGTACTTTTAATGTCTTCTCTGTTACTTAATGGTGCTAATGCCATTGTTTATATCTGTGTTCACTGGAAATCACAAATGGTTTCAAAATTTGGTGATATGAATTTCCACATCTCAGGAACCTGATACTTTAATTGCCATCTATCAATGGGAATGTCTGAGTATTCCTTTCTCCACACCCTAATAAAAAAAAATGTTTCCAGCTGTAACTTTTTTTTAATGGAGTATGTCACAGTGAGTGTCACAGGAAATTCACGAAGTGTTTAAAATAATTATAGCCACAGAAACACCCTGAAGTTAGACTGTTCAGGATAGTGACTTCACAAAACAAAAGAAGCCCTTGAAACTTTGAATTTGTACAAACAATAAGAGATAGGCTGAAAAGCTTCTTGGTGGCAAATGCATGCTGCACTTCCTGGAAAAGGAGGGTGAAACCTAGAGTCCACATCATGAAGCCAAAAGCTACAAGGAAGTATTCCTAGGCCTCAGTTGCCATGTCCAGGAACTATCAACCTGTGCCCATTATAAGATCAGAATTGCTGTGGACTTGTGGCCCCTACATCTTCCATTTCATCTTTTACAAATATCCATGGCACCTGTGTTACCATGACGTGTTCCTAAGACTCCTGCATCTTGGAGGAGGAAATGCTTGCTTCTTTTACTTTACATTTTTTGAGTGGATTAACACCCCCCTCCAAAATTAAAGAATTATACTTAAGGAGTTGCATTAAGAGAACCTGATCTGCATCAAGGCCTTGTTTAATGATGCTATTCTGGACTTTAAAACTGTTACGAGATTTGCAGCATTCAATTGATAGCAAGTGCAGTAATTACTTACATCTCTGGTGTATACAGATGCTTCTGAAGTGAAAGCTCCACTACATTTAATCAGTCATCAAAGAGACTCTGAGTAGTGGGCCTGGTGTCAGCCAGCAGGTGACAAAGAAAAGCATCAATTAGTTTGAATTGTTACAACATAGATAAGTTACTGCCTGGAGGCTTTGGTAGTGAGAGCACTGACAAGTGGATGTACTTCAGAAAAACGCCATCATCACTGCAGGAAGACAGCACCATTTCCTTAAAGCATAATACATCTTTTTTTTTTTTTTCTGTATCACCTATGCAATAATTTGATGGAAACATTTTATGTTGTGATTGAATTTTTCTAACTATATACTGATGAAGAAACTTTATTTGATAATTTTTAAAAGTGGGAAATGGATATACTTTTTTAAAATTAAGCATGATTGAGTATAAAATTATATTGTGTTCTTTTAAAGCAAGATATATTTGGTTGCATAATAAATGTGAAAGCCCAAGTTCTGATTATATATACCCAGTCCTAACACAGATCACCTGGCAAAACCAGCCATTATTCTTGCCTTTTTTTTTTCAAAAATTTGTGGTTTAATTTTTTTTTAATCTGTTGTTCCCCCTGCTTACCCTCCCCCATCCTCATATCTTCTTACTGTGATTTTCTAAGCTGTTAGAATAAATTCCCCTCAGATGGATGGCATGGTGAACATGTCCCCTTCAAAGATACCCATGAAATCTATGCATTTGTGGCATTACGTGAAAATGGTACACTGAGGTTACAAATGGAATCGAGACTGCTAATCACCTGATTTTAAAATAGAGTTTTTCTAGATTACTTAGCCAGGCCCAATTCAGTCACAAGGAACCTTAAAAATGGGAGATGGAGTCGGAAGATGAGGCATGGCCTTGCATCGTGAATATTAGTTCTGCAGACAGAGGAAAGAAATAACTGGTACAGTCTAGTTGGAGCCTGAGAGCAAAATACAGCCCTGTGGATAACATTCGGTAGAGCCCACTGAAATAAATGCGGGACTTAAATCTTGAAAAATCACACATTTGCGTTATTTGAAGACACTAAATTTGACATAATATGTTATAACTTAAAGCAGATGTTAAAAGGATTTATAGAAAGACAAACACTTGGGGGGAAAAAAAACAAAAGTCATGCAGTGAACTGAGCTAACATGACCAAACTCACATATAAAATCAAGCATAAATAATAATAATAATAATAATAATAATAATAATAATAAATTTGCCATGTTCAGAAATTAAAACTGAGATGGTGAGTAAAAAAATCTTTTAACTGCTGAAAGCTTGAACCAAAATCAGGAATTCTAATGGTAATTTCAGTGAAATGTTTTGGGGTATTAAGGAGAGAGAAATGGCCTTTCCCTTGAACATACAAGGTATCTTTGATAGAGTGGTTGACACACAGGTGGGGGTTCAAAAAGGAGTGAATTCATCAAATTGATGAGGAATGGGAGAAGGGTATTGCAGACAATGAGTGCGGATTTCTAGCATGAAAATGGAGATTATTTTCCAGAAATTACAGTGTGTTTGGTGTGTAATGACCTAGAAGTATAAGGCAAAAAGCAAACAGAGCCCACATTATGTAAAGTATTGGATGTCTGGCTAAAAAGTTTTGACAGCATTTCATAAGCCAAAAGGTCACACACCGGAGGCCTACAGATGTATTTCAGTTAGTTTTTCTGTGGGTTACAGTTATTATTAACATTTGTAATTGAATTATAAAACATAAAAGTATTTTTAAAAATGAGATAGCAAAAAATTACAGATTTCCACTTTCTCTTAAACAAAAGCAGTTGATATGGCCACAGTGGATCTCATTTGAGCACACTTGGAAGGTAAATAGTGCCTGACTTTTGAGTTGGGATTTTTACTGTTAGCTCTCCTCCCAGTTCCCTATTTGTCTACTTTGCACCTATTTGTCCCTGTTGAACATCCATAGGCATTCATGTTTTTTTTTTTTTAAAGATTTATTTTTATTATTTTTTCATTGGAAAGGCAGATATACAGAGAGGAGAGACAGAGAGGAAGGTCTTCCGTCCGATGATTCACTCCCCAAGTGAGCGCAATGGGCCGATACTATGCCGATCCGAAGCCAGGAGCCTCTTCTGGGTCTCCCACGCGGGTGCAGGGTCCCAAAGCTTTGGGCTGTCCTCGACTGCTTTCCCGGGCCACAGGCAGGGAGCTGGAAGGGAAGCAGGGCTGCCGGGATTAGAACCGGTGCCCATATGGGATCCCGGGCGTGCAAGGCGAGGACCTTTAACCACTTGCGCCACCGTGCCGGGCCCAGGCATTCATGTTTTTAATTCCTGTGATTGGCCAATGGTTACCATTGATGATCAAATTTATGATTTAGGAAGAAAACTTTGGTAACTATTTTAACATACCCTTCATATTTCTACAGTATTTCATATGAAATTCTATCATTGCATTTAGGTTAAAATAATCTGGTTTTTTTTTATAAGTAATTAAATTCTTGTAAAAGAGTTGCTGCTCATTGATGTGTGGTTCCCTGTTACCTATTGCAGTATTTAGTAACTAGTAGATACTTAATAATCATCAAAATATATTGAACACAGGGTAAGGGTAGATGAGACAGGAAAGGTACAGAGATCAGTAGGGTTGACCTTGTCCTACACGATTCTGAAGAAAACCTGGATTAGGATAGTTACAGATCTTATAAAGATATAATTGTCAAAGATATTTATGAGATTTACATACTGCTTGTATATGAAGAGCCATATGGTTTTGATGTTTTCTCCACATTCATGTATTAGAAGATTGTTTCCCAAAGCAGCTGTTTGTAACAAAGTTTAGTTGAAGGTGTTCAGGATATTCCAGCAGCACTGTAATCGAAGCATTAATGTAGTTATCAAGAGACTAGCTCTCGTTAAAGGGCAAGTCCCGCTCCTCTCTCCCGTATTCACTTTCTTGCCTTATGCCGTACGATGATGCAATACAAAGACACTTGCCAGATGTCACCACCTTGATCTTGAACTTCCCAGCCTACAGAATTATGCATGGGAAATAAATTTCTGTTCATTAATATGCAATTAATATGTACTATTCGTTAATATGTAATAAATACATACCCAATCTGTGGTATTCTATAGTAATATATACTGTATATATTATACTATACATATAACTATATGTATATATACATATGCATATACTATATGTGTGTGTATATTTATATATATGCCTTAAACTATGGTAAAGGAAAGTGAGGAATAAAAGCAAGGTTCTTCCTGGGCTTTTTGAAGCAATAGTTAAGACATCATTTGGGATGTTAACACTCCATTTGGAGATCCTGGGTTCAAGTCCCAGCTCAGCTTCTCAACTTATTGCTAAGGGTGCACTCTGGAAGGCAGGAGGTAATGGCCCAAGTACTTGAGTACTTGCCATCCTCAACAAATCCTAGTGTAGAGGCTGCATCAGTGCATGGAAGATTGGTCTCTTTGTGTCTCTCTGCTTTTTTTAAAAATTAGATAGATAGCTGTATTTTTAAATGACTCTGAGATTTTGGACACATATATCCTATAGGATTAGTTCGCATGATGTGTTGTTAACAAATCCAAAGACTATGGAAAATTATTCCATGTAAATGCATGAGCTGCCCCTATTCCATGGAGAATATAGCCTGTTCTTTTGGTGTGTTGTGTGTGTGTGTGTTGTTGCTGTGTTTATTTTTTGTTTTTGTTTTCCTACTGAGAAGCAGTAGAAAAGCTGTGGGCAAGATGTTGGAATATCTAGATTGATCAAGTCTCAATTTCTCCCATGATGTATTGATATGGCCTGAGAGAAAAAAACAAACAAACAACAAAAAAAAACGAAACAACTTAGCTGCTCTGGTCTTGATTTCTAGAGAATAGAACAACATTGATCTGTTGGCTATAGCTATGTGAGAATACATGAAAGCTCAAGTACTTTGATATCATACAAACACACTATACCTAATATTGTGGTTTGAACATAGTTCGTTCTGTCTGAAATTCACATTGAAATTGAATCCCTTTATAAGGTATCATGAGGTGGGACCAGATGAGATTCACTGGAAAGGAATTAGACCTCTGCCTTCATGTATGGATTAATTCTATTACAGGTTTAACGGCTTCAAACCTGTAGTAGGTGAATGGATCATTTCAATAGTATCTGCCTTGCAAACCACTTCAGCAGGGCCTCTCTCATGTTCTGTGTCTATTGCCACATTGTGTCCTGGATTCTGCCAACTAGAAGGTCATTAGCAGATGGCAACTAGATGCCAGCACTCTGCTCTTAGGCTTCCACAACTGCATGAGCCAAAATAAACCTGTGCCCTTCATGGCTGATCAATGACATTGTGGCAGAAAATGAACTTAGGTGTTTGCCAACCATTCTACTTGTTACTAAGAATTCAGCAGTGAAAGCAAAGCTTTAAAAAGAGGTAAACATCATGTTTCAAAGAGTTTGTGGTTTTAATTGTGGTCAAACTAACCTTAGGAACGGTTAGAAGTGCAGATGAATATAGAATGTTTCACCACATTTTCATTCAACGCTTTCTTGGATTTCTTTGTAGTAGCTAGATTTTGCAATTGCTGTTTTGCAAGTTAGAACCATGAATTGTGAACTAACTGAGTTTTCCTAGCAGATCAACATATTTCTCCATTTTCAGGCTTCTGCTTTTGCTCTGTGAACTGAAGTATAAATCGTTGCTGTTACCACTGGATGGTTGATTTGTAAAGATTGTAAAACACCAGAGGAATGCTTAATAAACATAAATGCAGTTTTAATTACTTTCTAAGATTCTTTTAACCACAGATATCTCTTCTTCATTGACAGCCAATATGCTTCATGTCTTGCAGTTCTGTGCACTGGAAAATTCCAGGGGATAAAAGATTAAAATAAGACAAACAACACCATGGAATCTCAACCATAACAAATGCAGGTACTCAGATCATTTTCCTGGCCATCCCTGGATCCTCACCCACAGATAAAACACAAATACATTAAAATCCACTCAGTGTGAGAGCTTCTCTGATACTAATGTGTTATATTGCTGTAGCAATTATGTGAGGAGCAAGAGTAGCTTAATTTCAAACAGCCAACCTATTTGAAGCTACAGAGAAAAATGATTTCAAATGAAATTTGGGTCACGAGTATAGCTACTCATCTAAATGAACTAAGTTTAATTTTTTAATTTGTCCTAGGAAAATAAGTGTTATATCATTTAGCCACACAGAAATTTGTATTATCAGAAATAAGATTGAAAGCAAAGCTAGAGAACAAATGTCCCATCAGTCATGGAACTTGCATGTCAGGGTTCACGATAGAAAAATGAACCGGCCATATACCACATAGTCAAATGCAGTGAGATTATGCACCTCTGAAATAGAAATGGATGTTTTTAAAACAGAGCATATAGAAATTCTGCAGGATTAAGGTGTATAAAAATGAACTATCTTGTCAAGACAAAGAGAAATTCTTTGAATTTGGGACTAGAAAACAATTTGCATAGATATGGACTATACACAGCTGCCAATTCAAAGCTATGAAAATCCTGGGAATCTACCAGTCTAAAGTTTTTAACAGAAAACATCATCTCACCAGAATATAGCACTAAGGAAATTAAAGAGGTTTGCTTCAAAAGCTCAATGAATCCATTTTTGCAGGGGAGTCCACTGTCATAATTTCATATGCTAGATATTTTCTGAATGCATACTGAAGAGGCATTTGCTACCCAATAGGAAAAGCCACCATAAATGAGAACCAGTGTGTTGCCTGGCAAGGACCATCCCAGGAAACAGGAGGACCCTGTCTGCTTTTTTGATATGTCTCTTTCCTCATGCCCTGATTTGCTCCTCTTTGGTGCATTTTGCACAGTAGAAAGAAGGACAGTAATGGTCAGACAGCTAACAGGAATTTGCAATCTAGGTTAAGATAAGGTGGCATCAAATGAGGCAGCAAGCATAGGCAATCAGTGGATGTAATCACCGGTTCTGACTTAAGATACGGATTTCAAAAAGACCCGATGGCCTATGAAGACTAAGCAGCAAATTTTGCAAAGTGCAAACAAGACTGTGCGGGCAAGGCTCCTTGTTCAAAAAAGCAGCCTTCGGAAAAGGGCCTTTTCCTTTCTCTTGTAGTCTCTCCCTCTGTCTGTGTCTGTTGCCTGTTATCTTTGGTATGTAGTCTCAACGCTGGGGTTACCAGCAGGGCAGTTGCAGAACCTGACATTTGCCCAGGCCTTTTGTGGATACTGCCAGAGAAGTGCATGAGTCCTTCCCACCTCCCTAATGGGTCCCAGGTGCTAAGGTCATCTTGGTTGTGCCTTGGGAGTAAACAGCAGAGAACCCAGTCAAAAGCATGAACGGGCAGAAAGAAGCAGGAGCTCAGGTGAAAACACCCTTCAAGCCAGTGGTACAGTCTCCCTGGTCCTGTGGAACTTGCTTCCCAAAGCACAAATTGAAAATTAAGAAATTCCAGATACTTGAAATACTGAGCAGGTCCTTCCAAGGACAGGGTCCTAGGCCCCTGAACCATGGTACACCCTGGAGCCAGGTTTTTGGCAAACCAGCTGGTCCAGAAAACTCTCCTCTCATGTTCTCATGAAGATGTAGGTTAAAAAAGTCTCCTAAAAAAATTGCAGAATCCAGGGAAGGGAAGGACAGAATAGAAATTATCCTCAACTTCATGGTTTTAAAAGCTTTTCATTGCTAAAAAAAAAAAAGCAAAAGGCCATACACAATTCCACTCAAAACTAGATGGAATAGAGGCAGACCTAGCCTGACACTGGAAACTTCTCAACAGTGAAGAAACAAAATCCTGTAATCACCCCAGTATAAGCAAACAAACAAATAAATAAAATAGGCTCTCTGTAGAAAAATGACAGTAGATTTTTAAAAATATAAGATTATTCTTGGTTTTGAGTCTTTGTGAGAAAAGGCAAAGTCGTGGTTTCCTAAATTTTCCAGCAGAGCAAGAACCATTCAAACACGCTCAAATAGCAAGAGTTCGAACAAGTTTGAGGAGAGCAGTTTAACGCCATGGGGAAATTTTGAACACGTGTAGAGGAGGTGGTACACAGCAAGGGTTGGAGAGATGAAGCATGGAAATCTCACTGCCCCCCAGTCAGTCACTGATTGGGAATACGAACCTGGGTTATTCACCCCTATTTCCAGTAGAGATTCTAAGCAGAACTTCTGCCCATGACTTCGGAAATTCAACCTACATTTGAGCGATACTAGGCCATGTCAGGGCCTGGTGCAGCCTGCTCATGAGCCAAAAAGAAAGCAATCATGACCAAATCTTAGAGTGTATGCTTAAAAGACAATGCAGATGTGTATAACTGGACTCACAACCCTAGGATTCATACTGAGAACTGAAGCTTAGAAAGACTAAGTAAGATGAATCCAGCCAAACTCCTTCCCAACTTATAGAGGAAAAATGGACAGCTACTTCTTGTTTAAACTTATGAAAAACTAACATTGATTTGCCTGTGCGTTTGTGAAAATTAAGCACAACTACAGGAGAAGAAAATATTAGCCATTTCCCACCCAGAGAGCCATACAAAAAGAAAACAAGCATGAATAAAGGAAATGCAACATGCAAAATGGGAAAGCCAAAGTAAAATAGAACACCAATTATTTCTGTTATAATTGAAAGTATGTCAGCTACTTATTGAAAAGCAGATATTGGGGCTAGCATTTCCATATTGGTTTGAATGCTGTCTGAGACATCTGCCAGTGCCACGTGTCGGAGTCCTGTGCTTCACCCCACTCTACTTTCCGATTCTAGCTTCCTGCTATTATGCGGCCTGGGAGAGAGTAGATGGGCTCCTGACTAACCATCACAGGCTGAACCACCAAATGAACAATGTTTCTCTGCCTCTCTGTCTTTCAAAAATACAAAAATAAAACTTAAATATGTGAATATTGCCATTTATGCTTTAAACATCCATAGAAAACATATTGATGAAGAGTATGTCCAAAGTCAAATAGTACACATTTTATAAAATAAGGATTAACTGCCTGGAAGTAATGACAAAGTGGAAATGCTTTTCCGTCAGGCATATCCAAATATAAAATCATCATTCACTGTGTTTGTTTATTTGTGAGGTTTACAGATTTGACAGGAAATATTGAATGAAGATAACATGAAACTCATAGAATTCCAATAAGATGAAGACATTGACAGAACTAATGAGTGCTATCAGTTCAAACTGTTTAAGAACATCCCAATAAAAAGAAGCCTCTTGAAATGTTCTAAAATCCTACAGTTTGTAGGACTAAGGCTTTCTCTCCCAGACTTGACATTCATGGGACATGACCAACAAAGTGCTTTGAAACTGAACCAGTAGTAAAACAAATAAACCACCAAAAACCAACAACAAAAAACCCAACTTCCTTCTTATCAATCATGCTGGAAGACACTGATTTAGCTTTTCTCTAGGAAATATAGTGCTGTAGAAAAATGTTATAGAAAGCAATAATCAGAGTGAGAAGCAAGAAATGTGAAGGAGCGAAACACAGTGATCAACAAGTAATAAACAAAAGCGCCACATTATTTTTTTTCTAGATTTTGAGATATTTGGGATGTTTGTAGGGATTTGAAAATGAGTACACATCTGTGTTTTCTCAACCTAATAATATTTGCCATCATATTGCATTTATAGTCATAAGTCACCCTGGGATGTTTTCATTTTCCTTAAGAAAGCCACAGTCTGTATGAGCTTCAAACTTTTAGGTTGGATCCAACCCAGGGCCTGAGATATTAACAGATATCAACAGATTTCTCTCCATGGAGGATGTGATAATCCAACATTTCACATATCAATGAGTATTAGAGTTTAGTTCAATCCTACTGACCCCACTATTTAGCCCACAGTCATGCTGGCAAGTGCCATGATCTATCTAGCCAGGCCCTCCCATCACCCTGGTTCTCATGTTCACCAGTGGGAGTTACAGCCCATCTAAGAGATACATTGCCATGTTTTTATGAATATTAACAGTATTGGAGAACTTGCGAAGAAATAAATCCTTTAATCATCATTTCTAGCACTATAACCCGGTTTCTGGGAGAAGACTTGGCTACATGAAGCCACTTTCAGGATGTTTATTCTATGTTCCAGTAACTTAGCTCCTGTAAATTATTGCAAAGGAAGAAACACATAGGCATACAAGAATTAATGGACAAGAACATTCAGTTCAGTTCTGCTTATAAGAACAAAAACTTGGCAATGATGCAAATTCTCAATAATTACAAAAAGAATAGATAAAGGATAGTGTGGTTATATAATGAAATCCTGTGAGGCCACAAGGAAATTGATGGTTTTATGTTTTAATCATGGAAAGAGCTGTTCAAGGCATATGTCACTCACTAATAGTTAAAGCTCTCTTTATTTATTTAAGTACTTAAAAGTTGTTGCTTTCCCTGTCCACTTCCCTCAACATAGCATTGTACAAACTTATTTAGTTGGTGGCTTTTTGTTTTTGTTGCTGAGTTTCAATCTCAGAGAAAAAAATACTGCTCAGCCAATGACCAATGAACAAACGCATAGGAAAAAAAAACCTGGAATAAATTGCATTAGCTTTTCTTTCCTCAATATTCAACTCTGAGGGATGAAAATATAAGCATTATCATTCATGCATTTATGTTTCTTCACATTTTCTGAAGACAGTGGTAGGGCTGGTATTGCAGAGCAACCAGTTAAGGCTTTGCCTGCAGCACAACCATCCCATATTAGTGTATGAGTTTGAGTTCCTTCTCCCTTGCTTCACATCCAGCTCACCGGAAATGTGCCTGGTAAGGCAGTGAAAGCTTAGACCACTGTCATCAACATGGAAGATCTAGATGGGGTTCCTGGGTCCTGGCTTTGGCATGGCCCAGCCTAGACTCTTGCGATGATTTGGGAAATGAATCAGGGAATAGAAAATCTCCTTCTCTCCCTATATTTCACTCTTTCTCTGCAACTCAGCCTTCCAGACAAAGAATTACATCCTTTTAAAAATTTCAAACTTATAATCTCTTTTGTAGACCTTTCTAGTGTCCCCGTCTTTCTATTTCTTAGCGTTTACTAAGACAAGTAGATAGGAGTGTACAAGTAGAGTGTACAAGTACAGGGACATTGGGTGTTCCATGAACATTCATTGAAGATATGTTTGTGTTTATCTTGAAATAAAAATGCAAAGATGCATAAAGCAAAAGTAAATAGTTGAAAACACAAAATCATGCACTATGGTGAATAAATAGAATATTGTCAGCATCCCAGCAGCCCTCTAAAATCCATGACTAATTTCAACCCTCTTGTTTTATGTTAAATATAATCATCATTCAGAATTATTGGAAATCACTTATTTGATTTCACCATCTTAGAATAACAGTTCAACATTGACATCTTCTAAATTATATAAGTGGAATGATGGAAGTACTTTGGGATCAACGTAGGTTAAGAGGCTTATTCACAGTGCATCTGCAGCAGTGACTCATTCACTTTCAGGGCTGTATATGATTTCATTATTTGACTCTACCACAGTTCGGTTTTTCCTCCCACTGTGATGAATATTTTGATTATTTCTTATTTCATGCTATTATATGAAATATCAACAATGTCTGTAAACATTTGTATATATGATTGGTGGCCTGTTCCACACATTTCTGGGGTGTCACCTTGTACTTACGGTGTCATAAGGTGCAAGTGTGTTCCATTTTTGTGGTGTCAGCAAACTGCTTCCTGAAGCATTGGCACTTATCTCCACCCATCTTTCATGAAAGTTACCGTGTCTCTGTCACCTTGGTTGTCATTTTAGCGTTAATCATATCAACAGGTCTGTGATACTATTGCATCGTGTTGATTTACAAAGCCTTTAGGACTATTTTCTAATGCATTTCATCCATATAAACTTCCTGCTATGTAAGTGCCTTTTGACCTCAACTGCCAAAAGGATCTTTAACATGGAACCTCTGAAGTTGTGTCTCATCACTCAGTCACAGAAAATATGCTAAACATACAGAAAATATCAACAAAATAATCAGTTTTACAGAAAGCAAGAAAATTTGTGTACCTAGAGAAAAATTCAGTCTTCAATGCTCAAGCCCAAATAGAGTTCTTTTTAAATAATGTATTAGTTAATGACTAAAACATTGAAAAGCTGCAATAAAGTAAGGTGCAAAAAGGAAAATACTTTAAATCATAGAAGCAGGAATGAATATGTTAGAAATAGGAAAACAATAAAACTAAAAAACAAATCCAAATAATAGTTCTTTGAAACATTCTGTAAAATGTCTAATCATTAGCTAACTAGAGAGAAAGTGCAAAAATAGAAAATAGCAAGCAAATTGAAGTACCAGCAGTTTAAATAATAATAGGAAAGCCATCGTGCAACAACAGGTACATAAATTAGAATAGAGATTACTTGAAAAATTTTATAGAGAAATAAAAATTTTTAATTTATCCTAAATGAAATGGAGAATCTTAAGAAACTTACACAGAAAATAAAAATAAATAGAGCAGTTTTTTCAACGAAATACTTTTTAAAAGACAACAGCCCTAGGGAAATTACCAAATCTAGAAAAATTCTAATTCTGCTATATTATCCAAAGCATTCCAAAAATCTTTTATTGCTATTAGACAAAGATTACAAGGAAAACATAAGTCTCATCTTTTTATTTTCTAATTAAGAAACTTTTTATTTAGTGGGATAGTAAGCCCTGGATTATGCTGTACATGAAAAATACATATTTGAAAGATAATAAATAAGAAAATTTTGAATTCTAAATAACATATTATCAAATAAACCAGCAGGAACTTAAGAATGCATCATAATCAAGTAATGACCTGATATTAGGAAACCAATTTATATACCTTAGTATTAGACTTGACTATATAGATTATATGATCTTTTGGAAAACAAATGGAAAAGACATCTGATAAATATTCAACAAATATTTTTGATTTTTTTTTTAAAAACAAAGATGCTCAGTGAAAGACTAGATGAATGGTTAGTATGACAAAATCAATTGCCTTTATGCACATAAACAAAAAGTTGGAAAATTTAGAGCATGTTAACATCAAATTGATTATAGTAAACAATTATATTTTGCTTGAATTATAGAATCAGAATACAAGTAATGATCTTAGCAATAAATTTATCAACTTACGTGCCAAATGCTGATAAGACAGACTTTAAAAGAATACCAAAGACCACAACAGAAGGTTTAAAATTGGTAGAAAGAAAATGATTCTTGGTGCAAGAATTTGGTGCAGTGGTTAGATTCTGCTCAAGACACCTGCAACCCATTTTGGAGTGCCTGCCTTAGATTTCTAGTTCAACTTCTGCTTCAGCTTCCTATTATCACACAAGCTAGGAAGCAGCTTGTGGCAGTTGAAGTTTATTTTTCTCACTGCCACCCGGAGTTCTCGGTTTCCAACACAGACCTGACCTTGCTCCAGCTGTTGTGGGCATTTGAAAACATGTACTATTTGGAAGATCACTCTGCCTGTCTCTCTCTGACTTCCCAATAAAAGAAAATAAAACCTTTTTTTAAAATCAGCATCATTAAAAGTTGAAATATGCCTATGTGAACACACAAGTTAGTAGACGCCTAATACACTGGGAGATAGTTGTTTAAGTCTAATGGATAGGACACACAATTTCCACGTCAGAGCCAGGGATCATTTCCCAGCTAGACCCCAGCTTCCTGTTACAGCCAACCTTCAGAGGTATTGGTAATGGCTCAAGCAATCAGATTTCTACCACCCATGTGAATGATGTGAACTGAATTCTGGCTCCCAGCTTCAGCCTCAGAAAGAACCAGCCCAGCCCAACAGCCTTTGCAGAAATTCCAGAGTAAACTAGCAAGTTGAGGGTCTCTAGGTTTCTCTGTCTCTCTCTCCCCTTCACTTTTTCCTCTCCTTTACCCTCTTCCTCTCTCTGTGCTTCTCTCCCTTCCCCTTTATCCTTCCCTCTCCTCCCAAATTTTTAAAGTTCATTATGTTAAAAATTTATCTAGTGGTTTTTAACATTCCTGTAGAAAGACTCTAAGAATAGATGGCAATAAAATTCCAGGGGGGAAAAAAGACACAATAATGCTGAAACAATCAGATCAGACATTGAGATATATGATAAAGGTTCAGCAAGTAAAATAATGTAATCCCAAAGCACTTGTAGATAGGTAGACCAATGAAGCAGAAATATCCACAGTAAAAGAGCCAAACACATTTAGAAATTAGCATATAATGCAGTGATATTTCGAATCAGTAAAGGAAGTTGTGTGATTCAATAAATGTTAGAGAGACAACCAGTAGCCATCTAGAAAAAAAAAATAGCCAAGTAACATCTATACTCTACCATTTGGGAGACTATATACTAACTGGACTGAAGACTTAATTGTTTTTAAAAATTAACCATATTATGAGTGGGCACACACACACAAATGAAAATTCCTTTATAATCTTGAAATAAAAATAGCCTTTCTATGATTCAAATCTGTAAGCCAGATAAAGAAGGTAGATGCATTTGAAGTCAAAATAAAATGGGAAACTGAGAAAGCTCACAATATGAAAGTTGCCTTAATATATATACTATATTTCTCAGAAGAAAAACAAATCAATAGAAAACAAGAAGATATGAACTCTCAGAAAAAAAATATGAAAAGTTCTCTATCAAGTACAGCTCAATCTTATCTTTTAAAATATGAAATGGAATGGTGAGTGTTTGACACAGTGGTTAAGGTTGCATCCCATATCAGAACACCTGACTTTGAGTCCTGGCTCCACTTCTAATTTTAACTTCTTGCACATCCCAGGAGGCAGCAATGGTAGTTTAAGTACCCTCATGGGAAACCCTGACTGGGCTCCAGGCTCTTGGCTTTGGCTTGAAGCAGCCCTGGCTCTTGGGGGCATCTGAGTTATAAATCAACAGACAGAGGTTCTGCCTCTGTTGTCTCTTGTGTGTGTGTGGGGGGGGGCATGCCTGAGCATTTGCCTTGCACATGACAAATAAATAAATAGCAGTCATTATGCTTTCAAAATGAAATGCAAGTTAAAATTCCATAGATATGCCAGACTTCTGGAGTTCTGCCAATTTGATGAGTGAAAAAATGTAATCTCTTGGCAGGACTGTGAGGAAAGAGGTACTCCACTGTACATCCAGGAGGATGCCAGTGAACACAAGCCCACAAAGACTGACTTGGTAATACCTGTCAAACCTACAAGCATATACTTCCTTTGACTCAGTAATTCTATATCTGAGACATTTGTGCATTTACATGGAGTCATATTCATTGTAACACTGTTAGTTAAACAAACAAAAAAATAACCCCAACCTCTCAAAATCCCTTAACAGATGAATACTTAAATAGATTGCAGTATATCTACTAAATTAAGCAAACATAAAAATAAGGAATAAGAAAAATTTTGGAACTGATATGAGAAAATCTCCAAAAGGTATAGATGTCAGATAGTATGTAAAAATATTAGAGTGATCAACCACTTGGTTAAGACGTCTCCAGAGGCAGGGGATTTAAAGTGTTAAAATCAGAAACAGGTTGTCTTTCTGTATCTATCTCTTTTTCTTCAAAAGAGATTAAAATTAGAATATCATTCGTATTCTATTGTATACATGTGTAGAGCCTCTGATAGAATGCGCAGAAAGGAACAATGCAGCACCTGTTTTATCTGGAAGGGGTGGGGAATATAATAGAGGATTGGGATTAGCAAATGATGTTCCATTCAACAGTTACTTAAAATTTTTGACACATCTGAATGTAATATCTATTTAAAAATTTAAAGTGACAAACAAAAACATGAGCCAGAAGTGAAAAATTAATCTGTTTTGTGGGGAGAGAAAAATGTTGTTTTCCTAAGAAGAGAGCAAGGAATGTAAGTAATTCATGCAATTGAATGGCTTAGAAACTTTCTTGCAAAATTTATTTTTTATAAGCTCTGCCAGCCAGCCTTGGGATAATGAATGTAGCACAGCATACTGCCCTTGAGAACAAAGACTCCCAGGCTGACTGCCCTGGTCAAAGACAGTAAGTCTGAACAGCTCTTAAATTTCTGAATTGCCTAGTCTCATCATACACTCATCAAGCTAGAGTCTGAGCGAAAATAGATTCTACTCCAAGCAAATCATCCTGAGAACAACTGCACATTTTCCTCCATTTGAGAATACAACCTACATCACAGATTTTATCTTTTAAACCCTCATGCTCATAAAACTCTATATTTTGTGACTTGGAAAGTCTCCATAAAACACATTTACCTAAAAAATTCTTATTTACCCAAAGTGTTTGTTTCCCCACTCTTTTGGTGGATGGTAGACAGAGAGGGCTTGCAAGAGAAACATTTGGAGTCATTCTTAGAGGAAAACCTGAGTGAGTTTACATGTGTAATGGCATGCATATGTGTTGTATGTTGTGCTTTCAATTTGGCACTTGAATTCATATTACCTTAGAAATTAACATGCTTAAGAGGAATAAATGAGTTAGGTTTTTCCAGAGAAACAGAACTAATACACTACACGTATTTTATGTGCAAAATCAATCTAAGTCCATCTTCATCATTATCTATCTATCCATCTTCCTATATATTGCTACATGATTGCATATCTTATGTTTGCCAGCTACAGGTCCAGGAAACCCAGTGCTATAGTGCAGTCCATGTCTGAAGGTCCGAAAGCCAGGACTACTGATGGGCCAAGGGCCGCACTACGGATAGAACACCGTCGTTCCAACAAAAGCACTTCACCAGAGAAGAGTGGACAAGTTCTCCCTCCCTTCACCTTTTGTTTCCTGGCCTTTGGGAGCATGGATTACACCTTCTCACACTGAGAAGAACCAGCAGCTTTACTGGCCCGCCTATTCAAACGCCAATCTTGTTCAGAAACATGGAAATAGATACACTTAGAAATAATATTTGACTAGATAGCTGGTCACACCATGATCTAGTCAAATTGAAAGAAAAACATAGCAATCACAAGGGAATCAAGGGACAAATCAACAGGTATTGCACATAAATAGGTAGGGTATAATCCCTGCCTCTAAGGAGTAGTAGTGATCACACAGATGCTAAAAGACCTCTTGTATTAATTTTACACATGGTTAAGCATCAGATAAATTGGCTAGAAAAGCATAGAGTGGTAGATGCTCCATTTGGAGCTCAATGTCTAGCCTGAGGCAGACAAGGTCTTAAGAGGAAAGACTGAGTGATTTGAAAACATTCAGTCTGAACCGGAGAAGAAGACAATTAATGGTTATATTGTCAGAGGAAGAATTATAAGACATGGCCAATAGATCCAGCTTGCTGTACTCAAGTTTGCTAAGAGCAGGTAGCTGGAATAAGGACACAGCAGTCAAGGAGCTGGCAAGATGTAGAAATAAATACTTAGTCACAGGAAACACAAAAGTTGAAATATGGCATGAGCCCTCTAAATCTACTTTCAGAGTGGAGTGGAAGGTGCATGGGCAGCCGAAGCAAGCTGGGTACCCCTAGTGCCGATAATTCACTTTGAGAACATTGCCTATGAAAAGGAAAGCAGCCCTGTTGGACCAATGCACCTCACAACATTGTGATAGAAAACAAATCATAAAAATTATGAATGTCTATGAGAAGGTAAAATAACTCTATGCCACAAGATATTATGTGAAAGTATGAAAATGAAGTTTAAACTATAGTTTTTGACCTAGAGGAGAGAAATATGAAAACCTACATAACTATGTTGCCTACCATTTATTCACTAACCACTGCAGATATATTTGAGCCACATCTGGAGCCACATAAGCTCTCTCGTGAAATTTCTTAAACAAGATACAATGCTGTAACTGTTGGCATTTCTGCTTCCAAAATTCAGAATGAGGGGAAAGCATTTGGCTCCGTGCTTAAGATAATGCTTGACACATCAGTTTCCAAAATCAGAGTGCCTGGGTTTTGCTCCTGGCCCTGCTTCCCAGGTCTAGCCTCCTACTCATGTGTATCATGTGGATAGCAAATGATGTCTCAAGCAGTCATGTCCCTGCCATCCACACAGGGGATCTGGATCAAGTCCCTGGCTCCCAGTTTCACACTGGTCCGGACCTGGCTATTCCAAGCAGGTCTTTGGGGAATGTACCAGTACATCGGAAACCTATCTTTCACTCTTCCTCTTTCTCTGCCTGGCAAATAAATAAATGAATACTTTAATCAAAATGAAATATGAAATCCAAGTATATCTTTTAATATTCATGCAAATCCGTTTGTTTTTAGTTCAAACAAGAAACTGCGTTACAGATAAACAAATGCTCATCTTTGATAGCAAGAAGGTATTTGGAATATTAAAAAAATCTTGCTAATTATTTCCCTTCATAACAGTTACTAAATCCATGTAAAATACTCCAAACTAAAGTGTCTTGGTTTAAGGGGAGAAATCTGGAGTTCTAAGAGAATGGAATATGGCTAGAAGTAGATGGAGCTTTAAATTAAAACAGATGGGGACGTGGTGACCTAGGACCCTTTGGTATGTGCTGAAGAGTTCATACTTCATTCTGAACTTGATGGGATACTAAAATGCTGCCACCGATTGAAGGACAAGGATGGACAGTCAGGCCTAGTGTGTCTGTGTTGAGAATGGACTCAAAAGATAAATTAATTTCCTAATGTGTGGTACTGTAAATTCATTCTCCTGATGCACTCAATTCCACTTTAACTCCAAAATTGTGTAAGTGAAATTTTGAAATGTTTGACACATCAAAAGTCTGTTTTTTGCTATGATTCAAACCATTTTATGTCAAAAGGAAAAGTTGTTTTATACTAAATTGCTATAAATTGCTAAAAGCATTTGTACCTCCCTCAATGGAATTATGTGACCAAAGATATAATTTCCAGTACGTCCTGTCTTGCACATCTGTGTTCTGTCCCCTCTTTTCTCAATCCATAAGTACAAATACTGTTAGGAAAAAAATAATTCCAGGAGTCTTATAGCGAAGCTCAAGATCATTTATATGAGGGTACTTCAAAAAGCTTGTGGAAGCAGTTAATTAAAAGATAAATTTACAGGTGGGCATTAGATTTAAAAGTTAAAATGCTGGCCAGGATTCCTCAGTCCCATAGTGGAGTGCATGGGTTTGATGCTTGGGCCTGGCTACTGATTCCAGCAACCTGTTGATGCAGATCCTGGGAATCAGTCATGATAGAATAATTATTTAGTTCCTTGACACCCACGTGGCAAACCTGAATTGAATTCTGGGCTCCTGGTTTGAGTATAGTCCAGCCTCAGTGATTGGATGCTACTAGGGGATGAATCAGCATGTGGAAGTTCTCTCTTTGCTGTTTGTTCTCTCTCTCTCTCTTTCTCTCTCTCTCTCTCTCTCTCTCTCTCTCTCTCTCTGTATGTGTGTGTCTCTGTGTACATGTGTATCTCTATGCCTCAAATAAAACAAAATGTAAAACAGATGTTTATTTTGATGTAGAATTTTTGGAAATCATGCATAGCTTTTTTTCATAGTGTATATTATTGTGGCTCTTTGAAGATTCTTACATATAATAAAATGAGACCACCCCCCCCCAGGTCCTGTGATTTGTTGGTAGGGCCATGTGGCTAATTGTGAAATACCTATGTGTCCCTTCTGGAAAGAAGCCAAGAACACACAAGATCCCTTGCTGTCTCCTTTCCTTTCACAGTAACCAAAAAGGCTGTAATCCAGACTCTCCAATTTCAGAGGTAGAGAATCCAGAAGTCTGGGTCTCTGAATGACTGTTTGATACACAGAACTCTCCTTTCTGCTCTTATTCGCAGTCAAGACACGTTATACATATATTCACAAATAAGGATCAAAACAGTCAGGCTAAGTCATTGATGGTCCAAGTTCCAGCATTTCTACAGCATCCCTGGCTTATCTTGGCTAATTGCTCCGAGGACCTGAAGTTGACTGTGTAAACTTCTCCAGATAACCTCTGCATTAGCAGTTATTAGAGATTAAAGAATGTTTTGCTCTCCCTGAACACACAAATCCTTTGTGCATGTATATGTGTATGCGCATGTGGGTGTAGTATATATAAGTACTATTATTTTTTGTTGCAATTGTTCACAAACTAATTTTGCAACTAAAAGTTGATGAGTCCAAACAGGAAAATCAGTTGAATAATTTTGGAAGTACAAGACAAGATCCAGTCAGCCTCTGAGTGCAGTGGCTTGGATTAGAACTGAAGAAATAATTTCCCGCTCCCAGGCCAGAAGGAAGACAACTGGACAAACTAACACAGGTAGAAGATCCAGAGTAGCAGAATTGCCTGCTTTACCTGAGATTGAAGTGGCGAGTAGAAAACAAGAGCCTTTCAGCATTCTGGTTTGTTTACTTCAAAGAAAGTGAGTAACTTTCTGTTTCCAAGAAAAAAACAACAAATTCTGCTGAGAGTTACATGGAAAGACCTCTCTGACATCAAAGGCTCTTCTAAGAAACTCTTGGTGAAGGACATAAACAGTGTCAAAGCGCTTGCACACACTAAACAACCAGGGGTCCGCGTCACGTTGGCATTTTTTTTTTTACTTGTACACCCAAATATTTACATTGAGGCTCTAAAAGTTCTCACTAACTTAATCAATCACATTTATTTCTTCCAAAGTTAGCTGTGTGTACTAGGACTGGTTACTGGCTGACACAGGAAGATAAAGATCAGTCTCCCTTGCCCAGCTTCATTTCATTTCCTCATTTTGGCTCACCCAATGGCTACCGCTCCAGCACTGGAACCTCAAGTTGAACTCTTCTTCCTTGTCTTCACTTCAAAGCTTCTAATCCTGCTGATTTTGCTGTCTGGTTGGGCACAGGCTCACACATGGTTAATCAGAGTTTCCTGCCATCTGACATCCTGCAGGTCTTCCACTGAAATAAATTTAACATTGATAGTCATAACTCAGTGTCCATGGGGGATCAGTTTCAGACACTCTGAGAATATCAAACTCTGAAACTGATACAGCCCCTAATTTAAAGAGGTATAGTATTTGTTATAACTTGTGCATTTCTGGATTACTTAGAGTGATAGAAGACAATGATTATATGAACAGATACACTGTATTATTTAATGACAATGAACAGCACAAATGTGCATGTTTATTACAGTTACATTGTTAACATTTGTTGCATATATTATTTACTTGAGAGGCAGATACAGTACCTAAGAGAAAGAGAGAGAAAGAGAGAGAGAGAGAGAGGGAGATGATGAGAAGTTCCCATCCACTGATTTACTTCTCAGATACATACAATGGCTAGCTCTAGTTTGGAGCTTGAACTAGAAGACAGAAATGCAATCTAGGTTTTCTATATGAATGGGAGGACCCCAATTATGAGAGGCATTGCCAATTGTCTCCTGGAGTCTGCATTAGCAGAAAGCTGGAATCTGCACCCAGAAATGGAAACCAAACCCAGGTACTCCAACGCAGGACATGGGTGTCTTAAACACTAAGTTAAACATTGGCTTGCAGACACTTATTTGTTAGAATATTTTTGTTCATTGATTGTTTGTATTCACAGATGCCTATCCCACAGGTGTGGAGGGCTGGCTATAGTTTCACTTTTAATTATCATGAGCTGGGATGTATTTGTACAGTCTGAGAGATGATTGCTGATCTCAAAAACTGATTTCTAAACTCAGACAGAATTCTGGAGGACCTTCACATTCAGCTGCAGTCAGTGCATTTGCACTTGAGTATCTTCCTAAGCTGACCAGTGTTTAACATCTGCTTCACCTTCTCTGCTATGTAAGATGATGGATAGGAGGATTTTTTTGAAACAATGGAGAGATGAAATGAAGAGACACAATATGAAGCTGTTGTCTTTGGAAGAGCTTGGATGTGAAAAGTGAAACTGCTTGCTGAAGCCTTTAAGGAAATAATTAAACAAGCCGCCAGTAAGCATGGGGATAGAAATCCTGGAATAAATGCATGAAGGTAAGAATTTTTGGCTAGGGCCCGGCGCGGTGGCGCAAGTGGTTAAAGGTCCTCGCCTTGCACGCCCGGGATCCCATATGGGCGCCGGTTCTAATCCCGGCAGCCCCGCTTCCCTTCCAGCTCCCTGCCTGTGGCCTGGGAAAGCAGTCGAGGACAGCCCAAAGCTTTGGGAACCTGCACCCACGTGGGAGACCCGGAAGAGGCTCCTGGCTTCGGATCGGCATAGTATCGGCCCGTTGCGCTCACTTGGGGAGTGAATCATCGGACGGAAGACCTTCCTCTCTGTCTCTCCTCTCTGTATATCCGCCTTTCCAATGAAAAAATAATAAAAATAAATCTTTAAAAAAAAAAAAGAATTTTTGGCTAAAATAATCCAAAGATAGGAAAGATTTCTAAGTTTCAATTAGAGAAAATAAAACCATACGAGAAACAAAGAGAGGAAATAAAGAGACTAACATTAGCTGAGCAGGTGACAGTGTGTATGACATAAGTGTGAAGTGCTCTGTTTCTATTCTTTCAGACAAAGCCTCAAATCCCAAACAATAGTAGATATCATTTTTAATCTTCATGGTCATTTTACAGATGAAGAAATATAAACAGACAGTGTTAGCAAACATTGAATAAAATGGTCATTGTTGCCCACCAGTTATTAGAACTTAGGAGTGAGTTATTTATTTAATATTTAGTTAGCTTTTATTAATGAGTGAGAGAGAGAGAGAGAGTTCAATGATCTGTGGTTCACTCTTCAAGTCTCCATAGCAACCAGATCTGGGCCGGTCCAGGTACTCAATCTAAAGATCCCCCAACTTGGGTGGCAAGGACCCAGCCCCTTGAGTTGTTGTCTGCTGCCTTCCAGGTAGAAACTACCAGGAAACTGGGAATCAGGAGCAGAACAGGAGCCTGAACCCAAACACTCCAATAGTTGCTGTGGCCATCCCACGTGATGTATTCATCAACTGTGCCATCTGCCCTGAGGTCAAGATTTTGAACGAAGACAATTTGGCTTCACCACAGTGGTCCCTTCATATCTGCATTTTCACTTTGTGTGATTTTCAGTTACCTGAAGTCAACTACAGTTGAGAATGCTAAGTGGAAAATTCCCCAAAAGAACAATCTGTGTGCTTTAAGCTTCATGCTGTTCTGAGTAGCATGATGAAATCTCTTACTGCCATGCTCTTTCCTGCCTGGGACATGAGTTATCTTTTGTTTGGTTTAGTTTAACATTTTTATTTACTTATTTTTATTGGAAAGGCAGATATATGGAGAGATGAAGAGAGAAAAGAGATGAGTCGATCAAAACCAAAAGCCATAAGCCAGGAACTTCTTCCAGATCTCCTAACGGGGTGCAGGATCCCAAGGCCTTGGCCATCCTTGACTGCTTTCCCAGGCCACAAACAGGAAGTTGGATGGAAGGTGGAGCATCCGGGACATATACCAGTGCCCAAATGGGATACTGGTACATGTAAGGCAAGTATTTTAGCGACTAGGCTTTCATACGGGGCCCATGAGTCAACTTTTTTTTCTGTTCATTTTTATTTTGTTGTTAATCTTTACATAGTTGATTATGGTGCAGTGGGTCAAGGGCTAGAGGAAAGTGGGTAAAAGCATTGTTATCATACTCTCTTTTTTCCTTCTGGTGGAAGGGGAAAAGCCACATTAAGCCTCCCAACCATCCCAGGGTCCCTGATGTGGGGCCTGCTCCGAGGGCTCTGCTCAAGTGGGTTTGATAGTTCAACATTTCTGAATTGCTGTCAATCTCACCACTCTAGGCACGAGATCTCTCCAGAATCCACTGGCTGACATAGTCCATCTTAGAATCTCCATTTGCCTAGATTTTCACTGCCAACACTTGGCTGGGGTAATTGATCTATTTGTTCTGTCCTCCATCCTCTATTCCGGAACCAGATGTCCTTTGCAGGTTCTAATGTACAATCATATCCTCCATGTGCAACTGGCCATGCTGTCCACTGCTTTGTCTAAGCCACTGAAGAGGCCCAGCTCTGACACAAGCGTTCCATGGTTAAACTATGGACTCTGCGAATTTCTCCATGGTTGAAGTTCTGACTCCAGTAGTAGTTTTGTTGGGAGTATCCCCAAAGAAACCTCATCTGAGGCAACCCAGACCTGCTTACTGTGTTTGCTTGCCGATATAGGGTCTGGCACAGTCTGTCACCCCAATCAGCTTACATGCACACTTGTGTTTGCAATTGCTGGGTCAATTCTGTCTTCAGTCACGTTCTTTATGCAAATCGATGGGTGCATCCCAGCCCTGTCCCATCCACCACACACTTGGCCATGTAAACCAATGGGAGCCACAGCCTAGTTGGTGCAACTCCCAATAACCCCTACCAGGCCTGCCCTCTGCCCTGCGTCCCATGCTTGCCAATATGTACAGCAGACTGGTCCAATCTGTTCCATATTCCATTCAGCTCTTGTACATGTTAATGGGTATTGACACCTAGTTCAACCCAACCAGCCCCGCTATCCAGTCCACAAACACCTGCCAGCGGGTGTCACTCTGTCTAGTTCTGCCTGCCCCAGTGCTGTTCTCAAGCTCACCAATCGGAGTGGCAATCCAAAAAGGAGATGCCAACTATTTCCCTACTGGGCCCATCCGCATTCCCGGATCTTGCACTCTCCAGGCGATTCTGCAGTTTAACTTGACAGAATTTACCCCCTGTGCCACACTCTACCAGCTGATGCTGCAACAAGGCCCAACCAATCCACACCCACTCTGCTTATTCATGCACCAGTAAGAATAGTCAACCCAGTCTGGCCTTCCCCTGATCCAGCTCATACGAGGCCAACAGGTGTTACAGCCCTGCCCAGCCTGGTCTGCCCCATCCCAGCTCTCACGCTCACCAGTGAGAGTAGTGGCCCAGCAGGGGAATTCCATGCAGCCCCCATACTGTGTTCATTACCAACTCCCCAGTCTCATGTGTGCTGCTTGAGTGCTGCGGCCCATTCTGGCATAGCTTACCTCACCTCGGCATTTGCCAGTGGGTGCTGTAGCCCGGCCACTCACACTGGTGGGAGCTACAGCCTAGCCCAGCCCAGGTAGCCCCCAGTTCCAGCCCTAATGTAAGTTGGCTAGTATTGTGGCCCAACCAGCCTGACCCATACATCATTCTGGTTCTCAGATTTGCCAGTGGTTGATATGAACTGGCCTAGCCTGGCTCGCCCCAGATCTGAGCCAAATGTATGCTGGTGGGTTCCATTCCCTGGCCTGGTCCAGGTTGTTCCCTGTCTTGGTTCTTGTGTTCACCTGCACCTCTGTTTCCCTTCAGAGGAGTTGCCAAGCTCCTCCAACAGAACCTCTCTCAATGCCAGATCTCACGCACCCTTGTTGGTCCATGGGCCACCATCCTAGCCAGAATGGTGACCTTTCCTTACCTGACCGGCCCCTACCCTTTCCAGTTTTTACTGTTGGGTGCTACAACCCAGCCAAGCCTGGTCCACACCCAGACATAGTTCACATATGGCTCAGTTGGGACAGACACCTAGTCCACCCTGCTTCTCACGTGCTCCAGTGGATGCTGTAATCCAGGCCAGCCTGGCACAACCCAGATGCAGTCCGCACCTGTACCAAGGGAGACTGCATCCATGTCCAGTCCAGACCACAGCCCTCACCATGAGTCAACTTTTGTCCAGCATATCCACGTTGCATATACTACCTGCCTGTTACACATTTGGCTGTTAGGTTATCACAGTATTGCAATGTTGATGCTCAATTAGTCTTCAGGCAGAGGCTTAACAGAACATTACAAATGCCAATATTTCTCAGTCTCACTTCTTCCCATGATATTAACCTTGCATTATCATGTGCAGAGGGATATAAGATATTTTGTGACAAATATCTTTTAATTCTATGATTAAACCAATCTTCTTATTTCATGATAGTTTCCCATGAACTATCTGAAGGGACACACACACACACACACACACACACACATGCACACACACGTGTGCATGTGGCTTAGTGCTATTTGCAGTTGTAGGCATCCACTAGTACTCTGCCAATGCATCCTCAGCAGACAGGAGAAGACTAAGGTACCTAATTCTGAGAGAGAATGAAATGCTTTAAAACTAACAGGAGAAAAGTGGAAGGATACATAGTACAGTACAATGGCTGTTCTATAAGCAAAGTATATGCAATAATTAAAACATCATTATCAATAAATAAAAGATCAGTATCAAAAAGTGTCATACAGAGGTTTGTCACTGTCATGCCAGCCTTGTGGAATGGGATGACGTTTCCCCATATGGGCACTTATTCATTGTTCAAAAGAAATGTGATGAATTGAAGGGAGAGGGAATAGATATAAGTGAAATAGGTTTACTCTTTACATTTGTTAATTGGAGCAGAGCATGATGAGTTTAAAAATAAAAAAAGAAGAAGAAAGGGACTTGAATTTTAGCCACCTTGAGAGTAATGCCAATTATTATTTCAACTACTTTCTTGATGATGCTTACAACCCTAGGGTACTTCATCTCCCTTTACCAGTCCCCTGCCTTCAGTGTTATTAGTGTGTGCATTTAACTCTGTCTGCATTTTAGTCATTATGAAATGCAAAAATATTTTGTATAGTCAATTTCAGTTACATTTACCTAAATTCTTTACTACTTCACACATTCTTTCTTCCTTTTGACAATTCTATTGTATCCAAGCTCAAGAAAAGTCCTTGTATATTTTCATTTGTTTAGCTTGTCTAGTGTTTTTTAAAAAAAATGACTCAGAAGTCACCTTTAGAATTTCTTCTGGGTATAAACAACAAAATAGGTGCTTAGTTTTTTGTACGTCAAATACTATGTCTTTAAATATGAAGGCACTTCAAGAATTCATGAAATTATAAGTACATTTATTTATAAGTACATTTGAATTATAAGTACATTTATTTTGTGCAAAACATTTTGAAATACATGTATTCATATAACGCACATGTTCCATGAAGTTGAAGTACTCTTTCATGAGCTTTTTAATGTCATATTCCATCTCAATATGTCTAACTATTATCACTTTTAGTGGGAAGTTGACTGTCAGTATTACTGTGATTCTTTGAAGACAACTGTCTTTCTTCTCTGTCATTTTCAAGGTTTTCTCTTGGTCTGGCTTTTCAGCCAGCTTGGTAATGATGTGCCTGGAATGATTGATTTTCTTTGCTTTTTTTTTTTTTTTTTTCTTACTTAAGGTTCTCTAAGCTTCTTGACCCTGTGATGGGAACTTCTTCATAAGTTACAGAAAATTGCTCACTCTTATCAGTTCAAAAGTTGCTTTACCTCATTTTCTCTATACATTTTCCCTTTCGTGAATTGAGTTTTACAAATGTTAGAATTCTGAATATGCTTCACAAGATTCTCAGACTTTTCAGTTTTTTTCTCCTACTTATTTTCTTCTGTGTGTTTCATTGGACATTTTCTATTGATCTATTACCCAGCTTATTACTAAAAGCATTTATGAAGGTCAAGCATTGTGGAGTACCATGTTAAGCTGCTGCTTGTAACACCTGCATTGTGTATCAGACCACCTATTCTAGTCCTAGAACCTCTGCTTCCAATTTGGCTTCCAACCAATGTACCCTGGAGACAGCAGTGGATGGTGCGAGTACTTGGGGCCCTTGCCACTCATGTAGGAATCAGAAGAGTTCTGAACTTCTGGTTTCAATCTGGCCTAGACTCGGCTGTTGCAAGCATTTGGGGAATGAAGCAGCAGGTGGAAGAGCTCTCTCTATCTTTCTCAGTCCCTGTCTTTATCTCTGTCATTCTGACTTTCAAGTACAGGATAAAAGAATATTATAGTTTAAATTTTAAAATACACTCATGGAATTCTTAATTTTAGACCTATTTTTAGTTCTAGGATATATGCTTGATTCTCTTTTATATGCTTCATTTCTGAGGAATTCTGTACCTTGCCATATATTCTCACTATAGCACTTCTATATTTTTTAACATATTCATTATTTTAAAGTCCTTTTTGCTACTTCCAAGATTTGAATCATGTTTGAGTCCATCTCTATTGTCTACTTGCTTTTTTCTATTGGAGATTAATCAAGTCACTTTATCTCATGCCTACAGTTTTTTTAAGTTTTATCACAGAAATTAAGGACTAAAGAACTATGTTTAATATGGCATTATCTTTCCCAGATAGAGTTCAATTTTTCTAATAGACAGATAGTACAAAGATGTGATCAGTGTAAGCCAAACAGGGCCGAGTTGACTCAGGACAGGTTACACTTTTGGTTGAAGTTTGTCTTCTAGTTCATCACTGTTCCTAGCGTGTGCTCCCTTAGTGCTTCTTTCTTTTAAAGGACTGTGTGTTGTTCATTTAAAAAACAAAATGACAAAAAGAAAAGGAAAAGGTAGAAAAAGAAAAGAGATCTTCCATTTGATAAGTCATTCTCCAAATGGCCACGATGACCAGGGCTGGGCCAGACTGAAGCCAGGATCCCAGGTCTCTCATATGGATAGCTCAAATCCAATCTTTGGTCCTCTTCTGGTTTTTCAGGTTTATTAGCAGGGAGCCAGATTGGAAGTGGAGCCATTGGGACTAAACCCAGCACTCCAATGTGGCATGTCAGTGTTATAAATAGCACCTTAACCACTGCATCTTAACTCCAGTTTCATGATAACTGGGAACTTTCAGAGTCAGCCTGGTCATCTTGCACTCAGTGACTGATGACTGAAATTGCACAGTTTATTTAATTTAGACCTCCTGCCACAGAAGTCACAGCTCTGAGACTGCAGATTTCTTTCTGTCCCCCAAAGACAAACATGTTTGCTTTCTCTGATGTATGGAAGCTAACGTAAAAACATTTAAAAAAAAAAAAAGCCTAGGAATGAAACTGACATCTTACGATTTGATTATAGTTTATAGCCTTTGTCCACATTCCTGTGAAACAATGGTCTATTTTTTATTGTTGAACATTATGGTTAGTAGTACACTAACCATAATCACAGTACACTATGATTATGAAGTAAATTTAAAACATGCTGTTACAGAAATTAAAAGAAAAGACAAGAAGGGGGATAAAAGGAACTGAAGGAGGGAGGTATGAATTGTATCTATGAAATGCATGAAATCTGCTCACTTTCTATTAGCACAAAAATGTGTCTAATGATGATACATGTAAGATTGGGTTTTCACTGTGTGAGAATATAAATTAATGAAAATACTATCAAGCTCCTGTTACATGTATTATAAAATATCTATGAATAAAGTACATGATGGATGTCTTAACTTGGAAAAAAAAATAGCAAGTCATGGAATCTAACACCTTAACCTTCCATGCAACTTCAAACTTAATAAATGCTTTGTGCAGCCCACCAGTCACATGTTTGAGATCTTTCAGTTCTCCAATCTTGTGGTCTTAAACCTGTGTGATAGCCAAAAGTTGTGTCAATTTCTCTCCCTCATGGTGTTGGGAGTTGTAGGAAGGAAAGAAACTTCTGGTTGCCCAGAAACAGCAAATATTCACAATAAAAAGCCCGCAGGTATTCAGATGAAATTGAATGTTTTGTACTCACAGGAATTTCAGTTCTTCTAGACCTTATTACTCTCATCGCTCTCTTGGGTTTAAAAAACGTGTATTTTTTTTTTCAATTTTTTTTGTCTTGCCCAATTGATATGAACAATGATGTTGATTGGCTAAAACTTACATTTTTACTTGGAAGTGGAAATCTCTACATGGTCTTAATTACTAGAAGAAAGACCATAAAATTAGTGGCAAACTGTTTTGATAAATATGCTCAAATTTCATGTTAATTACATGCGCACAAAACAACATACCAATCATGTTCAATTCCACCTCTCCTGAAAGGTACCATCTTGATTTCTACTTTTCACAGGCAGAACCCAGACAAGGCGGACTATTCTCATTCTGTTTTCTTTCCTTTCTCCATTCACTAATTAAATGACTCACAGCAATCAGCTGCTGCCAAATCCAATAAACACTGATTCTTATGACTTTTATGACATTACAAAAATCTGATTTTCCTTCTCACTCTCTGGCTGTTCTGTTTTTCATTTGTAGTTCTTTTTCTTCTGGCAGTTTTTAAATGTTCATGTTGCTCTATGTTATTTATAATTCTAATACCTAACAACCAATCTTTTTCAACTGTGGGCATTGACTATAAGTTTATCTGATTAGGAAAACCACTTACATTTTTTAAAAAGTGGAAGAGGAGACGGAACACTGATAATGAGTAAGAGGGAATGGCATAATTCTGAGGTTATAATAGAAACAGACATCTAAAATATGCTCTTTTTTTTCAGAGGAAGAAAATAAGCAGAGAAAGGTAAAAACAGTGCCTAAGGCAGACTGGGGGCACATTAAGAGATTCTGAATAGAGAAAGAGAACGTTACAAACTAAACACATTGTGTTTTATTTCTACCTTCTCCAGTGTTCTTCAATCAGCTAAAAGTATGTTAATTATAGTCCTTATGAGTAAAATGAATTTTATTTCATTGCACAAAACTCTTTAGTGTTATTGTTCTCACTACTTTCTGTTCATTCAGCATTTATGATAAAGAATGAGATAATTCATGGTGAAGCTCTGTCAGGTCTCACAGGGCCATCTGAGCCTTCTTGGGGCCATCGTCGAATCACAGTTCCACCGTGCACCGTGACCTCAATTTATTGTAGGGAAGATGTGCAGCAAGGCCAATCTGCTCACCCATAAACTACAAAACAGAAAGCTACGCAGCACAAGCTTCTTCTGCTTGCTTTCCCACCTCATTTCAACTGCCATGGCTGATTTTGATGTTTAGTATGACCCATGTTTGTATGATAAAGATGATTTTGCTTTTCTGTAACCAGAAAATGGAAGCAGTGATGCTGGTGTTGGTTTTGCTCCACTTTTGTTCCCCACACAAAGTCAGAGCTGTGCCCAGGACATTTCTTGGTGTTGTTTCTCAACTAGTCTTTCATTCTTCCTACTAAGATGGCATGTAAAGATCTGAACATTCACAACTCTGTGTGGTATGATTACATTGACTGAGTCTGTAAATTCTACTTTGGAAAAATTTCAGATCCTAAATTGTAGATTGAAGGTTATAATTGGTGTTTATAAGTACCAGTGGCCTTGATGCTGAACCACCAACAGCACCATGGTGACAAGAAAGACATCATGTGCTTGATTGGACTGCCCTCTGTTCCAAAGAGAAAGCAATGACAACATAATATAGGCTGCCCTTGTGGTACGCTAGGTCAGATTCCATATGGGTCCACTCTGGGAACTCTTGTTTCCTACTAAAACAGACCCTGGGAGGCAATGGGTCAAGTAATTTGCTTCCTGCCATTCACATGTGAGCCTGCAGTTGTGTTTTTGGTTTCTAGTTGTGAACCCATCCCGATTCCAGACCTGGTGAACAGGCAAGAAGTGTGCCAATGAACAGGGTATCTCTCTGCTAAGTAAATAAATAAAATACCTTGGTCTTGCATGGATGATTCTAGACAACACACCTTTAGGTTTGTCTTTTTTCATTTTATCTCATGAATCACAGCCTGTCTCAAACTGGACAAATTTTCCTCTCCCAAACAAGCTTCCTATGTTATGCCAAGTCAGTTGGCACATACCTGGTGAGCATTGTTCGAAGCATTGGTTTGGAGGATGGAGCCATAAGAGAAGAACTTGTGGCATTTTCCAGGGAAGAAGGACATTAGTCACAAGTGTTGTGAGTTCTATGAAAGAGGGCACGGCATTCCAGAAATATACCCAAAGGAACAATCTGGTAGAGGTGTCTTGACAGTTTTCCATGAAGAATTAGCTTTGAGGCTGAATCCTGAATGTTAGAAAAGAAACGAGTTGGGCTACACGGTCATGATGAGCAGAGAGCAGTTCAGACAGAGATGCTAAGTGAAAAGGTTTTGCAGCATGGTGTGTTTAAGAGCTTGAAAAAAAATGACGAAAGTTGAGAAAGAACAGTGGAAGCACAGCAAGCTTAGTATGGAATGTAGCTAGGGCTCTGTCAACTATATTACAAGGCTTAAGTTTTATATTAAAAAACAAAGAGAGGATTTGAAATGGTCTCATTTGATAGAAAATGGAAGTGAGAAGTCAAAGCAGGATTGGCTCGATGTAGGTAAAAGGCAACCTTTGGTGCGAGCTTGGAGACCAAATTCCAGAGAGGCAAAAGGGATGCAAAAACACTGTTAGCCAAGCCCAGCTTTGATCAACATGCTGTTTCCTCCCCTCTTCTGAGAAAGCAAAGTTACTACAGTGAATTTAAAAACCCATATTCACATTTTTTTAAAGTCTAACTCTACAAGTAAAATTTGGAGTGATGCGGTATTGCTGCAGCACCTTGCAGAAAACAAGACAATCTGATCAGTAGAAGACAACTAGATATACACAAATAGTGTGTTCCTATGTCATATTATAAAAAGTATCCATTTATTAGAAAGGAGGTGGGCCCGGCATCGTGGCCTAGTGGCTGAAGTCCTTGTCTTGAGCACCCCAGGATCCCATACAGGCACCGCTTCTAATCCCAGTGGCCCCGCTTCCCATCCAGCTCCCTGCTTGTGGCCTGGGAAAGTAGTCAAGGATGGCCCAAAGTCTTGGGACCCTGCACCCCCGTGGGAGACCCAGAAGAAGTTCCTGGATCCTGGCTTCATATCGGCACAGCTCCAGCTGTTGCAGCTGCTTAGAGAGTGAAATCAATGGACAGAAGATCTTCCTCTCTGTCTCTCCTGCTATCTGTATATCTGCCTTTCCAATGAAAATAAATAAATAAATCTTTAAAAAAACAGAGGCATTTTGGGGAAGAAAATTCACCACTGGTTTCTCCTGTTTCTGCATGTCTTGAACACAAAGATACCAGCTGTCTTTTTTGAACATCTTTCTGAGGAGATTTACCTAAACCAACAACTCTGGGAGATAAACACTGCGTCTCTCTCCAGCAGGAAGGATAAACAGGCTTGCTCCCGTTCACAAAACAAACAACAAAAAACACCATCTCGAGTTTGGCTCTTTCAGCGTGAGCAATTGCCCGTGCACACGTGACCTGGCCCATCCCACACTGCTCTATGGGAACCAGCGTAAATGCCGATCCTGCAGCTACTTCAGTTGCACCGAGTAATAAACGGTCTCTGACCTCTGACCCCAAGAGCCCTGTGTTTTCTTTCAGTCTCCAAGAAACCGTCCTGGGCTAATTTGTTTGCTAGCATGCAGGCTGAAAGCTCAGGACTGTCACAGTTCTGGACTGTGTTACTCCCAAGCGCCTCTCTCACTAATTGTCTCAGTCCTACCCAGGCCTACATAGCACTCTGAACACAACAAGCTCAGTCTTGTTCATATCTTAGCCAGGTCAAAGACCAGCTGTGTATCAGATCCTACCACCAGCTGTGAAATAGGCTCAATGTGATGAATACTTCTATAACATTATCTACTCTAGAGATAGCAAGTTCCTGCAGATAGAGAGCTGTGACTGGTCAATGTTATAATGTGGCTTAGGCAGAGCGGTTAAGGACAGTTGAGAGATGAGGGGTAGGATTACATCATTAAAGCCCCTCCTAGGAGCTCCACAATGATCTTTTGAACCCTGCCATTACTTATTTTGCAAGAGCCACCCATTAGGAGTGAACATCAGTGCTGAAGAGAGCCACCTTAAAGTTGCACATCATCACAGGTGCAAAAGCTTAATCTAACACACAGGCTTAAATTCCAGCTGCAGATCAACTCATTCTGTAACTCTGAATCTCTCTCTGTGTCTTTTTAAAAGATTTGTTTATTTTATTTGAAACTCATAATTACATAGAAGAAGAGAGAGTCTATAATTTGCTAGTTCACCCCCACCCTCAGACGGTTGCAGTGGCCAGCACCAGGCCATGCCAAAGCCAGGAGCTAAACTTTTGTGCCATCTTCCACTTCTAGGTCGTTAGCAAGGAGATAGATAAGAAGCAGTGCAGCCAGGCAGGAACCAGTGCCCATATGGTATTGCAGCATTACAGGCTGCAGCTTTACCTGCTATGCCACAATGCCTGCCCCTCTTCACTTAACTTTTCTATCTAGTTTTTTTTTTTTTATCCATAACAGGAAAAGATTGTCCAACTCCTGGTAAGAGCAGAAGGACTAAATGAAGTCACAAGTTTAAGTGCTTATCACCACATTTGCCCCAGGTTGTTGGTATTTCCCTCTGGTAGCTTACCCTCTCCTCTCCTGAGAGCTCAAGTTCTATATCACTTAGCAGCATTAGTCTCAAACTTGAGATTCTGCTACAATATTCAAGAATACTTTTATATGATCTTTATGCCCCCACAAAGGGCTGGATTTAGTCTTACACAGATCTGAACTACAATGAGATTGCTTATGTTATAGTCAAGAGTTTTCCAGCTTTGGAACATCATGGATTTTCACCAGGAAGTTATCTGTTGCCAGCCTAAACAATTTGGAGATTTTTGTGAAGGTTATTTCAAAAATCATCATAAAAAGTATATTTAGGAAATGAGAGGTAAAGCATTGTTTTCATGTGATCTATTTCTCCAATGAACCCATTGGGAGAAATAGATTTTTTCCAAGTCTCTACTTCTGCTTTCAAGATCAGTCTTCTGCCTACATGAAAAAGTATAGGAAATCTTGTTTACCTGGAATTATTTTAGCCATGCACTACTATTCAAAGACTTCCTGAAAAACAACCTGAAGTAATAGCTTTTGTGCTGGGCCACCCGGAAGCCTTGACATCAGATGAGCCTGTGGATGCCGTAGCAACGGCAGCCTTGTCGTCATGGTAACAGCCTTGCGCTCCATAGGCAAAGCCAATGAGCTTTAAGTAACACTACATTCTAGCTAAGCCTCTCTGACCTTATCAGGGAGCAGTAAGATCTGTCTGTTCTCCCAAACGCACGTGCCTCACAGCAGGGAGAGAGAAATGTGCATAATGTACCTGATTTAAATGTCGCACTCAGATTATTCAAACAAGCAAATGCTTCTCCCAGTTTGAAGCATTATGTGACATGATTTTCTTAAATAGATTGATGTCAATGATCTGTGAGTATTGTTAGGAAATCTGGGTGTGTGTTATGTGTGTTATGAATGCAGTAAATATACATTTCAGAGAGGTAAAGTGTGTAGATTTCCTTTCCATGACATGCACCACAAACTGCAAAAATGGTTTTGACCCATTGTACTGAAGGTTTTCCTCCCCTGCAGGACGGTAAGTAGGTGCAGCATCGCCTTTCATATTTGTATGCCACATCAAGGTCACAGTCTGGAGAAACAAATTGTAATTTTAGCTCTGCCTGCTCTGCAATGCCTTCATAAGGCTCAGGTCTTCCCCTAAACATTTCCTTCCCCCAAATGGGGCTAGCAAGCTGTAGTCCTCTAAGCTGCTTCTCAAGCTTCAGTGCAGGAAATAGAGAGCCAAGGCTGAGCAATTCATTCATGAAAACGACAGAAGTCATTCCCCTTTCTGTGAACTGTTACTAGCTGTTCAAGATGCATTATGTGCAATTGCTTAATCCCATATGCCAATGTGTAATAACAAACCAAA
This sequence comes from Ochotona curzoniae, assembly GCF_017591425.1. NCBI lineage: Eukaryota > Metazoa > Chordata > Mammalia > Lagomorpha > Ochotonidae > Ochotona > Ochotona curzoniae. The sequence goes on along the minus strand of NW_024465582.1, from coordinate 15,745,803 downwards.
TGGGTTTCCCAACAGTGCAGAATTTAACTCGTGTTGTTTACTTGAACTACTTCACACTTCACAGCGTATTTTAAATTATTTTTTAAATATCTCAGAACATTGTGTTTTAAAATGCAATTGAAGTCGTGTGTATCCTTTTATAAGTGTATTTTTAATTCATTCTGTTCTACTTAACATTCCAATTCCAGGCTGGGTTAGGACAAGAACTCCCCTAGGAAAACTTCTCTTTACATATCAGCGTGATTTTGATGAGTGTGCAATGTTCTGACCTGTGTCCAAGAGGTGCACTTTCATTCATGCCTTGGATTTACAGTATGTAAATTGCCTATTGTGCATTGTCTTAAATGCCATGGTTATGTTTATGTGGATGGAAAGGTGTGTGTGTGTGTGTGTGTGTGTGTGTGTGTGTGTGTAGGTGTGTATGTTTCCTTTTTCTGCTAGTAGGATCACAGTTATTTGCTCTGGTTCCATAGCTTGCACAAGATGAAGAAGGTGGTGATGAGTATGTTGAAGTGGATCTGTCATAAAATGGGCAGCAGGGTGACAATTTTAAATGAGATGCAGATTTGGTGAATTCAACATAAAAGAAATTGCTGTCCAAGAAATGACTTCACCTAAATTTTGGGCTGGTCATATGAAAAAAAATATATAAGCCAAATGAAAACATTGATTTTTCTGCTTGGAAATAAAATGTGATTTAGCAGAACAACATCGTTTAATAACACAGTACAGAGTCCGTCAAATTATAAGCGTTATATATACCTTCACTGCATCCTCAATAGGTCATTGGAATTTTTGCTAATAACCAATAGCATGAAAAATCCAAAGAAAGTTATGGTGCTTCAAAATGTCAAGGATAGTAGTACCAAAATGGACATTGAGGCTATTAGTCTTCATGTAAGTAAGGATATTGAGGTCTGTATGTGTTCTTCAAGTTTGCAATGTCAAATTTGCTATTACTTTTTTTTTTTTTTTAAGGAAAGTCAGATTCACAGAGAGAAGGAGAGACAGACAGAAAGATCTTCTATCCGCTGGTTCACTCTCCAAGTGCCTACAATAACCAGAACTGAGCTGACCCAAAGCCAGGAGCCAGGAGCTTCTTCCGGGTCTCTCATGTGGGTGCAGGGTCCCAAGACTTTGGGCTATCCTTAACTGCTTTCCTGGCCACAAGTAGGGAGCTAGGTGGGAAGTAAAGCAGCCAGGATATAAACCGGGGCCCATAGGGGATTCCAGTGAATGCAAAGTGAGGACTTTATCCACAAGGTTACCAAGCCAGGCCCAAACTTGCTATCTCTTAAACTCCAATAATATTGAACAACTGGTTGGTACCAATGATAACTTCCTGTGAAGTAAATATTGTCTGCTCTGATTTGTATTCATGTGATCCACTTGCCTTGATATTTTTAAGCTCTATTTTCTTTTCCAGCTCAATCATTTTTAGCTTCCTGTAAGTCAAAAGATGATTAAAATTCTTGAAGAAATGTTAAGCAGAGGTCATTAACTGGTCTGACTAAGGTGAGTTGCACTAAGAGAGATGTGATTTAAAGTGGGGGAGAAATAGAAAACTTGTCAAAAAGAGTTTGAGCTTTCTGAGTTTGCTTTTTTCTGAGTTTGCGATTTTCTTTATCTCTACAGTCTTGTTGGAGTCTACATGCCTTTATATTTTCAATTTGTTTCCTCATTCCTTTGTGTTTTTTTTTTGTCTTCTTAACTTACTACAAAATTGGCCTACTCCAGTGATTATCTTAGTGATAGTCAAGCTAAGATATCTCCTGGCCTTTAATGTCTGAAAATGCATGTACATCTAGTCCTGCAAGCCAAATCTGATTCTTTGTGTGAGAACACACACACACACACACACACACACACAGTGGGCCGTGGTGGCGGGGGGGGGGGGGGGGGGCGTTGAAAGGAAATGATGTCCCATAGGGATAAATTGATCCTATCTGTAGGTTAATGGCAAGTCTAGGATTTAAGAAATTTGGCTTTAGTGGCACATATCCATTCTTCCATCCTGACATGGTGTCCTGCCCCTGCTCTGTGTAGATTCGATGCCCAATGGTCAGTCTCCATGTCAGATCTTCAGCAACTCTTGGTGGTGGTGGCGGGGGATGGGGCGTTTATTTACCCACACTGCCCTGGAGCTGGTTTCCCTTTTCCCTACCTACTTTGAAAACTCACTTATTCTAGATATTTTGCTCTCAAGATCCTCATCTCTAAGATTAGCTATAATCTTTTAAATTATTCCTCTAAAGACATTGATGCAGGATAATGGCTTAATGTGCATCTTAAAAGGACTCTTCTGTGTTTTAACCAGAGGGGCTGGGAATTTCCAGTACCATGTTCTGCTGGCTCAGGACATTCAAGCAGTCATACTCTAATATACCCTTTAATTCTTGTAGTGGATGGCCACTCAGCATCGTCTCTGAACACGTCCATTTTACTATGCTTAAACAAATGTATCTGGGTGGTTTAATGGAAAAGCTAACATAGTTAACACTCATTGGTCAATTAGTGTGAGCCTATATTAGTTTGGTAGGGCTACTGTGAGGAAGAACTTGAGTGATCTAAGCAGTGGAAACTGACCTTTTCACAGATCCTGAGGCTGAGAAGTAACCACATCCAAGTATCTGCCCAATTGAGGGTTATGTCCTTCTTTGGTCTTTTCTCTGTGTCTCTACATGTTTTTTGTTCTGCACTTTCTTCCCACCCATAAGACCTCATTTTACTTAACTCCTTCAAGGTGATATCACCAGTTCAGATATTATGAATCACCTAAGTTTAGAAACGGAACCAACAATGTTGGGGATATGGGCTCTCAGCCTGTGAGCACATCAGATAGTTTTTACGTGTGTTATAACATTATGTTTAACTATTTTTTTAAAATTCTAGATTAGTATTTTATTGTTCATTTTGTTTTCTGTTTAAAACTAAAGTTCTAGGAGGAAAAGTAACTTACTTAAATTTATATACCTGTTAGGTAATGACACCAAGAGTTGAAAGGAGACTTGCAGTCCCAAGTCCCAGATTTTCTGCTCTGCCACTTGGCCTCCAGCTAAGAGTTAAACCATGTGCTTTGCCCAGGCCCATGGTTCCTGCTTCCTGGAATTTCCTACTCCCTGGGGAACTGAGAGACGCAATGGGTGTTTGGGCAGAAGTTCTGTTTGAGAGATTATGTTCAAGAAACCAAGATAATGATTATTATCTAATAGGTTTTTTTTTTAACTTGGCAAAAATTAACAGATGATTTGGTTTATTTTTCAGGAAGAAAGAGACTTTGAATGTTAATTTTTAAATCAGCAACAGTGACAATTTTAAAAATACTTTGAGAAAATGTTTAAATCATCAAGAAAACATTGGTTTAGTTAGCCTGTGTCTCTGCAGTCTCTCACACTCCAGAGCATGAACAGTGAACTTAGTTGGGATATTCGATATTTTCTGAGACGAGTCACCAAAATTTCAGCTTTTATCCAATTTAACATTTTTTTTTTTCCAAAGGAAAGAACTGTCTAAGCATAAACCAAATTCAGGCTTCTTTTGTTGTTTTCCTTTTCTGTCTCCAGAAATGTAGGTGAAATATCTCTGTATTCCTGCAAATTATTTAATTTGCCTTTTTTTTTCTGTTACAACATAATAAAAAGAGATTTCATAAGAAATCATCTGTGACAAGTCAATTCTTTTTTTAAAAATTTTTCCAGTACAGAAATGTTTACATGAAAAAAAATCACACCAAATGAATGACAAAATAATGATGACGTTCCTGAAAGAAGAAATAATCCAATGAAATTCTATTGTTGTAATTCATGGGTGAAATGTTCAGGGCATTCTTAAAGAGGTGAACAAAATGAAGTAGGAAAAGAAAAATAAAGAGTACTGAAATTCTGACAAAAAAATTTTCTAGCCCCATTATCTATAAAAAATAGAAATGTATTTCTAAAGTATAGGTGATAATATTTGCAATATCTGTTTACTATAATATAGTTAGTGCTCTTGAACAAACACATTCTTACTGAGCAATGAAAAAAGATAATCCAATAATAAAGGAAAGGGGGGAATAATGTTCTCTGGCTCTAACAAGACAAATTCAGTAACTTTCCAAAAATATTTATTTTATTGAAAAGACAGATCTTCAGAGAAAAGGAGATACAGAGATAAAGAGCTTCCATCTGCTGGTTCAGTCCCCGAGTGGCCACGATGGCTGGAGCTGAGCCGATCCAAGGCCAGGAGCCAGGAGCTTCCCCTGGGTCTCCCAGGGGTCCAAGGCTTTGGGCCATCCTCAACTGCATTCCCAGGCCACAAGCAGGGGGCTGGACTGGAAGTACAGTAGTCAGGACACAAAGCAGCATCCATAAGGGATCACGCAGGTACACGCAGGGTGAGGCTTTTGTGCAACGCCCACAATTTAATAATTTTACCAAAGGCCGGATGGTATCTCTGACTTTGCAACTCTATTCCCCATCTCCATAGAAATCCAACAGCACTTCAGATCCCAGAGGAATGCAGTTCGCTGAACTCCTGGGCTCTCACAGGACACTAGTGGGCTAAACCATTTAGATTTCATTTCCTGTGGGTCACGTTGGTCTTAATTACAGTCTTAGCTATTGATATTCCTTCTGACTCCAGCAAGTACCTGATTCTTGCTTGCTCTTAATTCTCAGGCGCCTCAGGTGTACAATTAAGAATAAATCTGGTTAATTTGAAGAAGTTGAACAATTGTTCCAAACATCGGAATCTAGGAAGGACAGCAGATATTGGAAATCAGCAGTATGGTTTGTCAATTGGGTCACAGTCTTAGAAGGAGAACACACGTATCATGAAAGTATTTATGTTTTGTGAACTTGTGTTAGTGGTGAAGTATGCCTGGCCTTAGACATTTTTACACAGACTATCAACACTTTTGCTTTACAGAACCAGAATTGTATCAGGTAAACCAAAGAAGACTAAACCCAAAAGAGATATTAATGTGAGCTGTAAGCAAATGTTTTGCCAATCTTAACATCTGTCATTATATAAGAAAGCAAAATGCATTACAGCTTCCTGTAGGGATAGTAAATGTCCCCAGGGCCTTTGGAGGTGATTCCCCAGACAGCAGCTTAACAAACTCTAATACAGAGGCATACATGTTCAGTGATCAGTCAGTTTGTATCATCGTTTAATCATTGCCACATACAGGAAAATAAAGCAAGTAGAAGTTTGTTTCACAATGGCTATGACCAGCAAAAGACCAATGACTATATTATCCCACCCAATGTAAATTGTAAATTGTTCTGTGCACAGAGTTTGCATGTTGGGAACAGCACAACATGGGCATCTTTTGCTAAGGCCCAGGTGACAGAAAGTGCAAAGTCAAATGCTCAAAGCAGAGGGGACGTCCTGTTTTCTCTAGCAGAACTGATTCTGTTCAAAGAGACCATCTCATTTCTTAGGACAGAGTCCCTAGTTGCAAACATGTTGTTTAAGAAAAACCTGCCCTTGTGTGGGGCATATAGACTCCAAAACACTTTTTTTTTTTTAAGAATGACTTTTTTTTTCAGTAGGTAGATATACTGATGAAAAGTCACACATTGCTCATGACTTTGCAGAACTGACAGCCTAGCAGATTCACCAGACACGGGTAGAGGCATTTGTTTTGCTCATTAGTTTTCCCCTAAATTAAGTAGGCAAAGCAAACTGTATTTAAGTACCTTGCAATACTTCTCTCTCAAAATCATTAAAACAAAATCCCCAAAATGTATAAAAACAATTTGATTGAATTACCCTAATTTTAAGACATTACTGTGTAGAAGGAAAGAAGCTTTATCTTTGTTTTTAATACTTTACAGTTTTACTGAGGAAGTTTTATAGCTGCTGCTGGGAAGGTACTCTAAATGTTAAAACAATCTGCCATATCCAGTTTTAAATTATAATTCTAAACATTCTTAACTGTTTCCCTCTTGTACAAATTCCTCATCATCTCAGATACTGTTTCTTAATCTTGAAATAAGGAAAAAATAGGAGTTATCCATAGTATGGCTGTGGAGCAAAATGATAAAGTTTTAGAGAATCTTGTCATGTCGGTGTTAACATCATCTATTATAATTATGAGGTGATATAACAGGTTTTATAGAAATAATGCCACAAATTTCAGAGCATAACAAAATGTGAGGCAATAACAGCTTCTGTGAAGAAGGCTGGGCACGGAGAAGGTTTGGTAGAAGTTTCAAAGAAAAAAAGGATCTCAATTCTACCTGAACAAAGGAATGGGACTGGATACAGAGAAGAGAAAACCAGACCAGTGGTGTAAGTGATCTAAGTGAGAATGTGGGGCCTGAAAGAGCACACTGCTTGAGCAGGACCAGATTAATTGGGTTTACACAGAAAACTGAAAGTTGGGAAACAAGGAATTGAAAGTTTTATCAGAAAATAACATGTTCTAGGGCTTGTGCTATGGAATAATTGATTAAGCTACTGTGTGATGCTAGCATCCCATATGGGTTTTGGTTTAAGTCCCAGTCACTCCAGTTCCAATCTAGTCTCCTGCTAATGCGTCTGGCAGAACCCCAACGAAGCTCTGTGTCTTAACCTTAATCTGGCCCAGTCTTAGCTGTTGTGACCATGAGGGGAGTGAACCAGCAAGTGGAAGATCTCTTCTCTCCCTCTGTAACTCTGCTGCTCAAATAAATAAAATAAATCTTTATTAATAAATAATGTTTTAGAAAAATACATCAAATCATCATGGTGTGGGGAATAGCTTCCACCTTGAGTTAGAAGGTTGCTAATAGAGCCTTACAAGCAAACAAAAACAACACTAAAGTAGTGAAACCCAGTGTACATGGCAGAACTGGAGTGAAATGGGGTAAACCAAGACTGGAAACATCAAGAAAAAAGGATGGAAGATAATTATTGGTAGACTAGGAAGAGAGACTTTGTAAAGATGTTGGAATCAACAGGTAGATATTGAAGGACACAGAGTATAAAAGAAAGTGAGAAGTGGACTTCTGGAAGGAAGTGAGGAGGTGATTTTAAACTCTAAACAATTTACTTCCTAAAGGAAGAACCATGTCCCATTTATCTTGGGTGTTTAGTACAGAAACAGGAATAGGAACTTGGGTTATATAACTGTGCAACTGGGGTTCAAATCCATTTCAGAGCTGGCAACACAGACTAACAGCTGGCACATGAGATCTGATCCATCCTGAGGGCTGAGGCATACTTAAGCTTGTAGACCACAGTTACGATCTCGGCACTTACCCTTTCCATGCAGAGAGTCAACTTCCAGCATCCAACATTTGCAGCTCTTTGGTTGAAGACTGCCATTGCTTACTTTTATGTGAGGCAAACCAGAAGCACGGGAGAATAATCACCCTTCAAAACAACTCTGAAATAAGGTCAGAAAGTAATTGATGAATAAATATCCCAGCTCCTTTGTTTAAGATAATTGTGTCCTGTATGTTCTAGACCATCTTTCAAAGTAAAATTCACCTCTAGCTGCCCAGAGTGGTAATTTTTTTAATGATTCATTTTTTTTGCTTCTCCTGTCACTTGCTTTTGGTACTGTTTTTACATTGCTTTGTTTTTTCTACTTGTAACTTCCTCCCCCCAAACCACTTGCACTTGAGTTTTGTTTTTAGGATATGGCTCTAGGAATCTTCCACTTAGTCAGTGGGAACAACAGAAGATCATGAAGAAAGTTAATCAGTTAGGTTGAACTTTCATGGAGAGTACCAGTGGATCAAGGCAGTGCAAGAAGACAGATGAATAATGGTGCCCAAAACAGGAAACATAGCTTAATCCAGACCCAGGTCCTGTGTAGAAAGGTGGGTGTTCTGGGTCCCAAATAAGAATCCAAACTATAAATTCTAAGGAGAGATAATAGCCATACGTGGAATGCAATTAAATGAACTACATTTGTGCTTCCCAAAACGTATCAAAGGGAAAGATGGAAGATGTGAAAATAGCTTAAAATCAAACCAGGCAAGGAGGGAGAATTTTATACCTTTTTCATTCTAAAAGCCTCACTAAGTAAGTAGCTGATTCTGGAACCAAGCAGAAAATAGAGATTTGGAATGCATAGTGAAAGACTGACAATTGAAGAGTATTTGTGCTTAGCTCTATTTTTACAGGTAATGTGTAATCTGCATGTGTTTGTATTTAATTTTCTGTGATGTATCTGCAATGGATGATATCCTGTATCACTCCTTTAGTATTCAGCTGTCTGCACCCTTTTCCCTCAAGATGATGGCGGTGGAATCTTCCCAGCACAGGCCCTTTCAGTTTCCCCATATTCTTTTGAAATAGCTACATTGCAGGGACCAGATTGTACCTGACTGAGTCAGTAACTAGTGGTTACCCAGCCTAATACATTCCACTCTTGTTCTGTCCCATTTCTTGGAGCAGAGTGCCAGGAGTTGTGCCTCCTGACTACACACTGAGATTCACCTCCTTCTCTGTGAAGTCTGCTGAGCCATCTTGGCCACCAGATGTATTCCACGTGGCTATGTTATATCCTGTCTTCCAACTCAAGGTATATTGCTGGTTGTTTTTTTTTTTTGTTGTTGTTGCTGTTATTTTTCATTAGGGAGCTTGGAGTCTGCATATCTGACGGTCCATTTGGGGGGCTGCTTTGCATACCATTTTGCTAAAAATTGTCTAAGGCAGATAGTTGAGATCATTGTCAGAAGGGGGAAAAACTTAAAAAAAAAAAGATAGAGGAAAATTGTTTTGCAGCTGTTAGCACCACTGCTGATGCCATGCCACCGATTCTGTTCATGGCAACCACCTAGCTACCCACTGTGCAATCCATGTTCTCAGCATCCTTCCCTCATTTCCAGCATTACAGAGAAACAACAACAGAGAGGAATGACACAAACGTGTCATCTTGCCAAACAAGATGGCTTGTTTTTCCAAATGTCAAGGCTTTGCCTTCTCATGTTTCACTCTGTTCCTTCAAAATATTCAGTCCCTGAGTGCCCTGGGCAATGGCAAAGGCTCCTAACTCCTCAGGCATGGAAAGCCTGTCACAGGGGGACCTCTCCACAGAGCTTGGAATGGTTCCCTGTGGGCTGTAGTAACTACTAAAAGTATGAAAAATTCCTTTAGAAGTGATGTTGTTGGAAACAAAGTCAATTTGAAGTTTAGATATTACTGGTCCCTTTGAAAACCACCAGATACAATTGTCTGGCATATAGTGACAGCATTCTAATGAGGTCTTAAGGGATTAAACATGTCATTTGGAAGATCTTCTGAAAACATCTGTTAAAGAGCTGTCTTTTGGGCCTAGCATATTATGGGCCAGCATATTACCAGTCTAACAAGTAAAGTCCTTGCCTTGCACATGCCAGGATCGCATGTGGGCACCAGTTCTAATTTCAGTGGCTCTGCTTCTCATTCAGCTCCCTGCTTGTGGCCTGGGAAAGAGGGCAGCTCAAAGCCTTGGAACCCTGCACCTGCGTGGGAGACCTGGAGAAGGCTCCAGGCTCCTGGCTTCAGATCAGACCAGCTCTGGCCATTGTGGCCGCTTGGGGAATGAATCAATGGATGGAAGATCCTTCTCTCTGCCTCTCCTCCCCTCTGTATATATGACTTTCCAGTAAAATTAAAAGTAAATCTTAAAAAAAAAAAAAACAAGAGCAGCCTGTCAAAAAAAAAAAAAGCAGCCTATCCAACTAAATTAGAGTGATTCTACAATCATGTTCCTGCCCATAACAGTTACAGCAAAAAATATTAGTTTGCTGATTGCAAAAAGTTAAGTGGGAAACCTTGATGCAGAATACAGTTTGATTCTAAACATTTTCAATCAAGATCCCTTCTCATGATTAAAAAGATGGGTAACAAAGAATCTGACCAAAAAAAAAAAAAAACACTGCCAAATTACAGCTTGCATTAGAAAATGTTCATGTTATGTGTGTATGTGTATATGGGTATGCTAAATTAAAGTTTAAAATATACTTATTAGTAGAGTTAGCATATGGAACTCATTGCTTTGACCTAGAAAATCCTATTATAACTGTAAAACATTGTAATCTGGTAAATCATGGTAAATCTGGTCAGCACTGTGGTTGTAGGTTAAACCTGTGATGCCAGCATCCCATATCAACACCAGTTCAAAACACGGCTGCTCTACTTCTGATTCAGCTCCCTGCCAATGCACCTAAAAGCAGCAGAAGATGGCCAAGTGTTTGAGCCCCTGCACCCACATAGCAGACTGGGAAAAACTCTGGGAACCTCGTTTCAGCCTTGTACAACCCTGGCTGGTGTGTAACTCTGCGTTTTAAATAAATAACAAAACAAATCTTACCAAAAGAAAGTGAATCATTTTATTTACTATTGAGGAGTCAATCGTTGGTCTTGTCATCTAAAGGAGTCAAAAACACGCTAGATGGGAGAGCAAGGAGAACTTACCTTTAAATCTCAAATTTAAATCTCAATACCCTTGGTATTGTAAATACCCCAGAACTCAGTGTGAAACATTATATGACATAACTCTGATAGGCACAGTAGTGTTTTTGTCTACTGTGTAATGAATATGCACATATGATCGCAAAGAGCCATGTATATATTTGTTGCCTGTTTCTTAAGAATATTAAAGGTGTCCTGTATTTGTGCTTTCATAACACCCAAATCAAGTGAGGTAGGCAAACCATTAAGTTTTTAAAGATTTATTTATTTACTTATTTATTTATTTGAAAGGTAAAATTACAGAGGGGAGAGACACAGAGGTCCTCCATTCACTTGTTCATTCCCCAAATGATCACAGTGATTAAAGCTGGGCCAGTGCAAAGCCAGGAGCCAGGAGCTTCTTTCTGATTTCCCACATGGGTGCAGGAACCTAAGCACTGGGTCTCTTCTGGCTGCTGTCCAGGTGTGTTAGCAGGGAGCTGGATGGAAAGTGGAGCAGCTTGGACATCAAGTGGCAGCCACCTGGGATCCTTGTACCACAGGTCAAAGGGTAAGCCAGGTGTATCATTGATCCAGCCCCCTCAACACATTAATTTTTAAGTCAAAGTATCCTTAAGAGATTTATATAACCATGCATTCACTCTGAAAATCTATATTAGTTTTTTTTAAAGGAGACAATATTAAAAACAGAATGCAAAAGACCAAAAATTTCATAAGGAAAAAAATTTGTTCCCCAAAGTCAGCCCTGCAATGTGATATCTAAGATGAATGTGTATGATGACAAGGGTCTCATGATAGAGCCAATTATGGAGTTTGTGTTGTATCTGAAAGAAAATCAGTACATGGGAAGAAAACTTAGATCTGTACCACAGAACTTATGTAATATTTTTATATTTAATGAGCCCTTGCTGATACTATGTTTGGTGAAGAAATTGACAGGTACTGTATCATTTAATTTTTACAGCTGTAGAAGATGAGAATAATAATTACTGTCACTTTTCAGAGGAGAAAACTAAATGCAGGATTAGATAGGTGACACGCTCATAAATAATATTATCCAGCTGGTAGGAAGAGGAGCCAACTGAAGACTCTATGTTCTTGAACACTGGGCTCTAAGTATCCCTGCTGGATGATGTGTGCTGCCACCAAGGGCGCTGCTATTGTCCCCTAGCTATGTTTTCCAAGGTCCCTTTCCTCCTTCCTTTGTGTGCTGTTTTGTCCTTTTTCAAAGCTGAGGCATATTATATTCTGAACTTTGAGGTGAGGAGCACTGAGAAGAAAGGAAATTAACCTTCACTTGGCTGATGAGCAAAAGGAAGCTCAGAACCTAAGCAGCTGCATGCGTGTTTACAGCAAACGGCATCATACAACCTCACAGCTTACAGTGCTGACCATAGAGCAGGGAATCAATGAATGTTTATTGATTGGTGGTGGCTATTTGGCACAGTGGTTAAGATGGCACTGCAGATGCCTGCGTTTGACTCTCAGCTCCAGTTCTGTTTTCTAGCCTCCACGGTGGTAGGTAGAAGGTGACTGATCGAGCACTTGGGTCCCTGCCATTCATGTAGGAGATTCTTATAGAGTTTCTGACTCAACTCTGGCCATTGTTTCCATCTGAGGAGTAAACTATCAAGGGATTGGTGTGTGTGTGTGTGTACTTTCTTCTTACTTTTCTCCCTCTCTCTCTCAAATTAAATAATTAAGTAGTTTACTGACTAGTCTAAAATCTTTAATCTTCCTGGTTAATGTCTCGTGTGTATAAGTGTGTGCACATGTATGAAGCATTTGCATACTGGATGACATCAACATCATGACACCTAATCCAGTGTGTTCCTGTTCCAGCTCATGTTTCATTTTTATGAGTGAAAAGAAAAAAATCTTAGACATGGTTAAGGACTTGAATCATCCAGAATACAGGCAACTGTACGTCAGTATTGGATTGTGGATTAGTGTTTCCTAGCACATGTTCATGAAAAGGGCAACCAGGGAACATTAGCTCTGCAGCTACGAATCACTGAAAGCTCTTCTCAGCAGTGTGGAACTGGCACTCTGTCTTTCTTGGTTTCATGAGATCAATATTAAAGGATGTATTCATTTTCAGCGAAGGTCAATATTAGAAAATAATTAAGACTCTACTCTCTTTAGTAATTATTTTTTCAAGGGTTTGGCCTAGTGTTGAAGCTGCCAGAAAAAAAAAAAATGCTTGTATTCCATCTTGGAGTGCTTATTTTCAATTGCTGGCTCTGCTTCCAAATTACAGCTTCCAGAAAATGCAATTCCTGGGTTAGCAGAGGAGATAGTTGATGTGGTTAGATTCTGACACTGAGGTGTAAGATCTGGAGTGTACACACAGCTCCTGGGCCCTGGCTTCAGCTCAACCCACCCCCAGTTGCTGTCAGTGTTTGAGGAGTGAACCAGCAGGTGGGAGCTCACACACTTTTTCTCCTCTCTCTTTTCTCTCTCAACAAATAAGTAAACATTTAAAGAAAAATAAATATTTTCCAAACAATATACATTATTATAATTCCAAAGCTTTTTGTTGAAAAAGAAAAAAAATCCCAAATTAGTGTCCAGTACAAAAACCTTAACAAATCTGTAACTGAAAATCATTTAAAAATCCTCCTTTTCCATTTATTCTTACAGCATACATCTATAATTTCATAGGTATTAATTTCCCCTATGTACTAACTAAATAAAATTAATCAACAGGTAAATAACATAGGTAACTCAGTATCAGGTTGGGATATTTTTGTTCTATTACATAGGATGATACGAAAATTTTGTCTATATATCAGCAATGTTCAATAAAAACATAATGTGAACCACATAGAATTTCACAATTTTTAATAGCTGATTTAAAAACTAAAAAAATACATGAATGGAAGCTGTTATATGCAAAACATAACCATTTCACATATGACATCATCCATATTTCAGTAATCCCATAACCCTGTTAGGTAAGGGACTACCATACTGAACTGCTAGTTCTAGATCCTAACTCTTTAATTTTTAAATCACTAGACTTCCCAGATGATTGTTACTAAAGGAAAATTAACAAAAGTGGTGATCATTTTAAATATCTTATAAACACATAAAGACATCTAGCCAATGAATAAATATAAAACCTTAAACTAGTGAAAACAACAGCAAGAAACACACATGGCACAAAAATGAAAGAGGAGAAGGAAGAAATACCACGTTAGGTGGTTATGCACAAGTGAAAGCTAAACCTACTTAAACACGGGGACATTCAGCCAAGTGGGTTGATGACTAAGCTCCAAAAGAAATTATTTCTGGTTGAGCAGAGACAATTGTAAATATATGTAAATACACGTGACTAAAATGAATGGAAAGAGTGTTTTTGGTATTGCTCAGATGTTGTGACTAACACAGTTAGGCTTTTTGTTGGGCCTCTAGTGAAGCTGGGCTTGCAAAGTACTGCTGCTGATGTAATTAACTGCTGCTATGCTTGTAGGACATGTTATCCTCTTGGGAGTAACGATAAGACACGCATGAGGAGATGTGGAAATGAAAGAGAGTGGGGAAGCAGTCAGAGAATCCTTCAGCTTGAAGAGAGGAGGAGAGAAAGGAGCCGGTGATGTCAGATCTGCCATTTGCATTTAGAGCACTGAGGCTCACAAATGAAGCTTTCTGTCCTCAGTTCCCAGTGCACCAGGAAATGAGACAAGCTGAAGTGAAGCCTAAGGAAGAGGCATCGTGCACACTTAGAGAATTGCAGTGAGAGGCTCTGCTAGCATTTACTCCATCATTCTTGTGGACTGCAAACTTGGTTGACTGCAGACTTGGTGTTATTTCTTCTAAATACTTTGGTGGGGTAACTTACAGAGAATCCTCCATCTTTTGTGGTTACTGCTTATGAATTGTAACAACATGAATTTGGTTACTGCCGCAATTTTCCCAATTTGAATCAGTATAATAATAACAACAATAATAATACCTGTTTCATAATTCTGAAGCATAGATTAAAGGTGATAATCTCTTAGCTAAGACCTTTATACAGAGAAAATATTATTTCCTAAAACATCTTACTGTGTCCATCTTATGTTGTTTCAACATTAGCAAGAATAATGTCTAGTATCTAACAGGTACTCTGAATCAATGAATGAATGACCTTATTTCATATCAGCTGCAAAAGCAGAGATTGTGCTACTAAGATGGAATAACTTGATCGTTAAAAAATGATCGAGATTGAGATCTGAGGTGGGTGTTTGGCTGAGCTATTATATCATGAGGTTGGAACGCTGACATTCCATACCAGAGTGTCTGGCTCTGTTTCTGCTTCCAGCTTGCTGTTACTGCACAGTTTTGGAAGAAGCAAGTGATAATCCAAATTCCTGGGTGCTTCTACCCTTGAGGGAAATCCTTGGGGTGTTTTTGACGTTCTGCTTTGGATTAGCCCAGCTCTGTGGACATTTGGAGACTGAACAAATGGATGGAAGCTTGCTGTGTCTCCTCATCTCAACTAGGTAACCCAACAAATATATTTAAACAAAGGAAGAAATGAGGCCTGAAGATAGCCTACACTCCTGGGATTCATAAGTCCAAATCTTTGGTATCAGTGATTCCATTGGGACCAGTGGGAAAGAACAGACAGTCCATCAACAAAATGTTCACTAGCTACATCCACAGACACGCTAGGCTCTCCAAAGGTCTTTGTGCCCATTTAAGAACTCCTGCTCCGGAATTCAGAAGTGCCAGGGAGAATGAAAGGAGAGAAGCAGAGAGGGCAATGAGAAGACCCTCAAAAAAGGGGATTCTCGCTGCTTTCAGGTCCTTATATTCACACTTTAGGTCAGACTGTCCCTAACCGTGGACCATGGAGTGAAATGCCAGAGATTTGGTTTTAAAGAGAAGAGTGTAACAGAAATGATGAGCTACCAATTACTTTAACAAAGGAGACACAGAAACTCAGGTTTTGCGTGAGAAATCTGCAGAATTGAGCTGTTGCCTCATCTTGAATCAAAGATGATTTCTTGGAAAAATTCTGGGAAGAAACATTAGCCTTGAGGGTACTTGAAGGAGTCCAGCATCCTTTTACAAGAATGGTAGGCGGAGGATCAGTTGTAAATTCAGGACAAACCATAGATCCTAGTGGCAGTGTCTGAACCTGCACCTCCCTGTCTTCTAAGACTGTCAGCTCAGCTAACCATCAGAAGAGCACGCTCTTCTATGGAATGCAAGAACAGACCCTCAAAGTCTGCCTTCACCCTTCCCTGATGGGGGAGGCTCATGCTGCGCCTCAGATAATTCATGACCCCCAAGGGTGTGTTGTCTTTGCCTTCCATTGTGGTTTACTAATGAGAATTTTTTCTCTTAATTAATGTTGGCCATTTACATATTAAAATACATTTGAACCTTGCCCTTCCACTATTTCCATGAAGAATAAGCCAATTGCCAGTAATGATTTTCCTATGTTTAAAGCTAAGATTTTGAATATATGTTTAAGTTACACAACCCTTGGCTTGGGAAATTTAAAAACCAAGACTGAAGACACGTTTCCTGCCATCAGCTTAACAGTAAAATAGAAGCTGGTATGGATGTAATTGCTGTATGCCAGATACTGTGCTTTACGAGGATGCCTGATATGGATGGATTAGACAGATGTCATTGAAGTGTTCATTGCAATTAAAGTGTTCATTGCACCAACAAGTACTTTGAGTTCTACTGTGTGCAAGCAATGGGAACATACACTTTGGGAATCTAAACTAAACTGAAGGTGGGTGAGAGGGTGGGGATAGGCTTTCTTGAGGAAGCAATGCTGAAATTCAAGAAATGGGTTCATTCATGGTAGTACAGTGATAAATTATGAAATAATACAGAGCCCTCTAAGCCAGACAGTCAAAAACCAGAGGAGTGGCAGCAAAAGAGTTGCATTTGATTAAGAGGGACCTGGAGGGCAGGTGGGACTGTGTTTGTCTTTAAAGGAGATGTTAAGTAGAGATGCAAAGGGTTGAGTTTTTTTGGAAACAAGAGGATCTAAGATGAGGCATTGGGAAGAAACATGATACAGGTGTACAAAAAGTGGTGACTGACCTTCCTAATTTATGTGAAGAAAAAATGAATACAACAGAGCTGTGTATATAAGCATAATGGAAATTCCTAAAAGCCATGTAGAGAACTAAGATTACATGTGCTGGGAAATAGGGACCTACTAAAAGTTGGCAGCGAATGACATGAACAAATCAAAGATTTCCAAAAGCATCTGATTAGCAACTGGATTAGCCTGGACTAAGGGAATCTGAAGCCTGCAGACACGACAGGGTGATGATCTAAACGCTGGAAATAGAAGCGCATAGAGAAAGGTCGCTGTTGTGGTACAGCAGGTTAAGTGCAGCTTGGAAGACGCACAGCTCCAATTGCAGTACAGATTGGTGTTCCAGCTGTTCCACTTCCCACCCAGTTCCCTGCTGGTGCACTTGGGAAGCAGCAGGTAACAGCTCAAGCACTTGGATTCCTACCACTCCTGTGAGATGCCTGGATGGAGCTTCTGTCTCCTGGCTTTGGCCTGGCTGAGCTCAAGCTGTCGCAAACGTTTGAGGAGTGAACTTGACACATAAAAGATCTTTCTGTGTATCTAAATTGAAAAAAGAAAAAAAGAAAAGCTAAATCTTCTAAAAACCCCGGAGAGAACTCTAAGAAAAGAGTTTCATCATTAGCTGATCATTTAGATACCAGGATTAATGAGACCTGGAGTTTTCTGGTGAATTACAATGGTGAGCCTACTCAAAAGTCAGAATTAGAAGGCAGGGTAGGGAGGACAGGGCAAATTGGGTCTGCAGTTTAATTTTATTATTTTTTTTTCCAATAACCTTTGCTACTTACTCCTTGGCTTTCTGAGGACAGTCTTACAAAATACACTTGAAGTTGTGTGGAAGAGAAGGAATGTCTTATACAAGGAAACTGAAAAAAGCTCATAGAAAATGGTATTCCAAAGATGAGTTTAATTGGGTCAACAATGTTGAAATCTACTCATAGTTTTCATAACATGCACCATTATAAACGTTTTAAAGAGTCTTTGCAGGCAACTGCAATGAAGCTAGAAATCTGTGCAAAATAAAACAAAATTTCTGGGGCTCTGGAGAGCTCTTTGGGGGTATAATTAAATTGGTCTTCAGCTACATGTGAAATAACAAATCATCTGGAATTTTCTCCAATTCAGTGTACAATTCACATATGTTATGAATTTTGGCAAATTTCATTTAACCAATATTTTTAAGCACACACAGAGTATGTATTGGAATTGCTTTTATTTCTTTGAATAATTCCAACTCTTTGGATACAATTACCAGTTTTTTCATGGGGTGATTTAAATCACCTTCTAATTTTGCTTTTGTGAGGACCATTCATTGAAATGTGTTTGTTCAGGACCCAGCACCATGTCTCAATTGGCTAATTATTGCCCTGCAAATGCCAGGATCGCCTATGGGCACCAGTTTGTATCCCAGCTTCCCCACTTCCCATCCAGCTCCCTACTAATGGCCTGGGAAAACACCTCAGGATGACCCAAAGCATTGAGACCTAGAAGAAACTCCTGGCTTTGGATCAGCTCAGTTCAACTGCTGTGTCCATTTGTGGAGAGAACCAGTAAAGATAGAAGATCTTTCTGTCTCTCCTTCTCTCTGTGGATCTGCGTTTCAAATATAAATAAACAAATCTGTTTAAAAAATGTATATGTTCATAGAAAATAGACTTAAGCTTGGGGGTTATCTGAACTTATGGTGTAAATTAAAGCAGTTCAATTGAACAAATCCATTTCTTGCCTTTTTAACATTTCAAATTGTAATTGTACCTATTTATAGAACAAGTACCGCATGATATTTCAGTACATTTGTGCAAAGTATAATGATTAAATCAGATTAATTAAAATTTCTGTCTCTGTGTCTCATTTCTTTATATTTGGAGGCTTCGAACGTCTCCCTTTTAGTTCTTCTCCAATATATGATGAATTGTTTTAAGTTATAGTCGCTCTAGTGAACTGTAAAAAATTTAGAAAATTATCGTCTTTCTTTAACTGCATTTTGGTGCCTATTATCCAATCCCCCTGTCCCCTCTCCCTTTTTCCCCCCACTCTTAACTAGGTATCATCATTCTATTATCTCCTACTCTCAAATGCAAGACAAAACCCAAGTGCAAACGATAGATATTGTAATCCTAGAGATAATGAATCCAAGTATTATCCTGAGGTGTTCTTCCCTGGGGTAGCAGTGTACAAGGTTAACAGATGGGTCCTTACAGGTGCATTGCTGGGACATGAAGCACTGTTAGTTCATATAATCAGTTTTAGGTCTTCCTACTATAGCCACCCACATAAGTCTGCCTTGGCTTCTTTTGTGGACTTTAATCTTTGTCATTGTTGCTTTATTTAGCAATTTATTTTTTTGAGTTGCTTTCCCAATCACAGTACAGGGTGAGACACCTTCCACTGTGCCAGTCACACTTGCTTCCTCCGAGTGACTTCTTGTGCTCTACTCACCCTGAAGGCCATATGAGGTCACTCGTAAGACAACTGGAGGAAAAAAATCTCGAAGCTCAGCACTCAGCACTCAGAATCTCAGCGTCCCCAGCTTCTATCCCTCTGTCTCAGAACATGTTTATGCTGGAGAGTTTAGTTATGTTACTTTGAATACTTCGATCTTGAGAAAGACTTGAGGAAAGTTTCAGGTGACTAAATTTGTACTGACTGTGCTTTATCACATACTCTGGTGTACATTGTTATTTCTAAAAATTGCATCCCTTAAAGAGTCAATTAAGTGACACAGTATTGATGTACTTAGAATTTTCTCTTACAGTGAAATAGTTTAAGCTTTGTGGGGAAAAATACACATACATATTTTCCTGAGATTGTTGACTAGTATAAAACAAGACTTCCAAAATTAACAACAGTTAGTGAAATGTTTCTCTTTCCAGACAAGATAAATATGACATTTAACGTCATCTTGCACTGTTGAAGCTATTAAAATACAAGCCATAATCAAGCATTGAATCTAAAACATTATGTCAATAGTTGAAAAAGAAATCACATAACCTGTCAAACAAAGAGGAATAAATCCAAATGCAATTTAGCTGGGTGACTTTATTTTACAGCACTTTTACATAAATGCAGACTTCATGATTGCCTAGGTCTAAATCAGCCAGAACATTGTTGATGATGTAATGACGCCTTAACATTTCTCTGTGGTCCATGATTAAAGTTAATGTTTTCAGGTGTTATGGTTTTTTCAACGAGGTCTTTCTCAGTCTTCAGCATAACTGGTTACCATGCATGAACAAAACTGTTTACCCCTGATTCTGTGCATGTATCTACAAGGTAAATGAAACATCTGTGACTCCCCTAGGACTTGCAGGGCAGCCAGCTTTACCACCAATTGGTTGTTTCTGGGTCTCAAATTCTGCATTTGACTCTCTGGATCACTTCATTCTTGATTTTTCAACCAAACTCTGATTGTTTTTACTTGAAAGTCTTGGCACCTGAGGCAGGACCCAGAGCAGACCATCTGAGACCCATGGTAGCACCATCTCTATCCCAGTGTCTCAGTACCAGCAAGGACTCAGAGCCCCAGCTGGCAAGATGTGTTTGTCCTGGTTGCAAGCCTCCTGCTTTTTGGTTAGTTTTTATCCAGTTCATCATCCATACATGAAGTAATCCTCCATGATACATAATCAGGTGTTTGAAGTGTTGGGGGAATACCAGGGTGCCAGCATTGTGGCATGGCTAGTAAAGCCACTTCCTGTGACTCAGTCATCCCAGCCTGGCCCACTCCTAGCCATTGCAGTCATTTTGAGGAGTGACCCAGGAGATGGTTGTTCTTTGTATCTCTCTCTCCACCTCTTCCACTCCATCTATAGCTCTGCCTTTCAAGTAGTAGCAGTAATACGATAATTCGATAATAACAAAATCCAAACCTAATGTATTGGGCACTAAGGAAGTAAATCAACTGGAAAGAGAATGTATGTCTTCCCCTTTGCTCAGGACCAAACATAGTTTAAAGAGACAAAAGGTGAGACTTCTAAAGTTAAGGACATGTTCATCTCTCTTTTGGAAGATACATTTAATTATTTATGCTTCTAGCAATATCAATAGTGATAAATCAGGAACTAATATAAACAATCATTTTATTATGCCTATCAGTTTGTGGATACATTTTGGAAAAAAAAAATCCTGACTTTACAATTCTTGCTGAGAATCTACAATGGAAAGAATATCGTCCCTGAGAATTCATGTCTATTCAGAACTTTGTATGAACTTTACTGGAAATAACACCCTTATGCATACAATCAGTTAAAGGTCTCAAGAATGAAAGCATCCAGGATTTGGGTTAGACTCTAAACCCAATGATCTTATTAGAAAAGGACCTTATGAGAAGAGGGCATTGGGAGATTCATACACATTCTGTAAAATACATGTGACGATGGCAGTTGGCAGAGATCAAGAAATACCTGGAACTGATGGAAGTTGGAAGAAACAAGGAGGGATTGATCCATAGAATTTATGGAGGGACCATGGCCTCTGAATTACCTTGATTTCAATTTTTTTAGACTAAAGAACTTAAAAACCCTAACCTCTGTGATTCAAGCCAACACAGTTTACAGAAGTTTGCCATGATGCCAGGGCCAGGAAATGCACACAGAGTCCATCATGTGACTTGTCAGAGTGACCGAAGAGTCAGCTGGCCTAGGTATGGGCAGTGACTCCACAACGTTACTGGCAAGCCGGTGCCAACTATAACTGGGAGCTCAGAATTGCAACCTTGGGCCTGCAATTCTAATCTCCCCGAGTGCCTCTCCTGTGGGGTTAGTTTAGCTTCCTTGAAAAATTATGGCTAAATTCTAAGATGGAGAATGCTAGAGGGAAGCTCCTCAAAACACTTCTTAGGAGACCCGAGCAGATAATGAGAAGCTTTTCCTTTTGTAAGTTATTGCTATTATTTTCTGTGATAGTTTTGTATGTATAAAGATCTCCCCTCCCCACCCTAACCTCTCTCTCCATTTCCCCTCCCATCATTGCCCCCATATTATTACAGTAAAATAGTCCTTTAGTAACAGTTAAGGTTTTGTATTATGCATGAAAGTTGTCTTATATCAGAACATATATCTGTCCTTTTGAGACTGGCTTCCTAAGCTTTTTCTGACTCAACCTCAAATACTTCAGAATGCAATATCCATTGCAGCCTATTTATCGTAAAGTCATTAAATCCAACTGAAATCTTAGGAAGGGAAATTAAACTCCACCTCTTAAGTGAAGGAGCATAAAATAAAGTCTGCTAATTGTTAAGCCAATTCACAGATCAAGGTGCAATGAATAATTCTAACAATTTCCTAGCTGAAAGAAAATTGCAAAACTCCTTTTAGCCCATTTTTCCACTTTGAAACTTGAGAAGACAATATTAATGTGAAGAAGAGATTACAATGATTTAATTGAATCATATCAATGTTTTGTTGGTTCTTGAAAAAAATCTATATATATGGATAGTATGTTAATCACAGAAATGGTGAATACAAGGAACACATTAATTGAACAGAAACAGAATGTTGCTTTCCAAAGTGACTCTGGGAATCCCCTACTTGTACATCCGTTGCAGTTTCTGTGTCTGTAATTCTAGTGAGAACCGTGCTGAGCTTTCATGTGAGATGGAAACTGGGAAGGAAGTACAACAGGGCATGACATTATAACCTTCATACACCCATGGGGAAGCCCAACATCACTGCCAGTTCAGTAGCCCCTGTCCCCAGGACACACCTCCACGGTGAATTAACAAAACTTTCTATTCTCTTGTGTTTCTCCAAGGTTCAAGTGCGTTAATGGAGCATTTTATCGCTTCTGAACTGAATGTTCTTGGCTGTCATATTGAATTCTCACCATATTTCTGTAGCAAGTGGAACACACAAACAAAGCTGCTGTTTCTAGCTCAGAAAACCGAGGAAGGAGAGGTTTGTTTATTACCATCTGCGTCAGTGAACATTAAGAGCATAACAGGACAACAGAAGCACTGTGTTCATTGATCTTCGCTGTATTGCAGCCTCCCCTTCATTTGGCCCACCTCAAACTTTTTATCATTGGGGACATAGCTTAAAGTTATCATTTTGTATTTATTTTATTGCATGTTTAGAAACTGTACCTCACAAAACCTGTAGTTGCTGATTTTCTTGCTTAGGCTAAACAAAATGAGTATGTTTGCCAAAAAAGAATGCATTATATAAGCTAAACCCAGTGTTGAATTGATAAGGCAGAAATAACAAGGATAGGTTAATAAACAACTGGAATTTGAGAAGCTCTTTTCTAATTAGAAAATAACTAGATACTAAGCCAGTGAAATACTCATCCCCCACCCCCGTGTTCTGCCTACAACTTTAAACAGGTCACTCATAGAGTAGGTTCTTCATTTAGACCGAAGCCATTCTTAATGGGTGTCTGTAACCAGCCCTAGGTTTGTCAATGCAGAAGCATCTCTAATCTATGACAGTGAAGAGCTTTTCCTAAAATCTAAATATATGTGGCCTGCACATAGCTGCTATGTTACTGTTAACCATGTTTCAGTCATCAAGAAGGGAAAGAGTATTTGGATAGAGATTTTCATTCTTGCCTTTTATTTCCAATTGTTTTTTCTCAAGGCAAATGACGTAATCTCTCTAGCTGTTTTCTGCATCTTTGAAACATTCTTCATAGGGATGCTATATCAAATAGCATATGGCACGTGAAAGTTCTTTGCATGTATTAAGAAGTACTACAGACATAGATATAGATATAAACACGTGACATTAGTCTGTGAAAAATAGTTGTTAATGGCATTTAATGGAAAAATAGTACTTAAAATTCTTAGAGCATAACATACAGACATCCATGAAAGACAATCTGTGAACGTCAAATCTAAGCTCTTCCCCTAATTGCTTGTATGTGTAATGTGCCTCAAGTTATTTGTAAAATGGGAACATTTGGGGATGCTTATTTCACAGCCATTTAGTACTTAATGTGTTAATTTGTGTGAAGTGCTTGGGATAACAAGTTATCCTCAGTATGTTCATTATTAGTATCACACTGATATGTTTAGATAATAGTGGTGAAAATTCTGAGACAATATTTATTGAAACATGAAGATTATGCTTTCTTATTGTGTGTTTTCCATTACCATAGCCTCAAAATGAGTTAAAGGAAAAGAGATTTTAGAGGAGGCATTATGTGCTCATTCTCTTGTATACAATTTATTCCAGTGAAACATTTTTGAAGTGTTTAGGCCTGTTTCAACAACAACTGGTGGTTAAAATATTTCCCAAGAAGTGGAATTAGTGATCATTTTATGATATATTGAATCGGGCTACTCGTTTTTAAAACCCAATCTATTACTCTCTAAGTGTTGTGGCTACACTGGACAAATAACTTAAGCTCCCAAAATATCACCAACCTCGGCTATAAATTGAAGATAGTGATTGCTTATATCAAGAGGTTATGGAGAGCTCAATAGAAGGGAAGGTGAGGGTGACAGGTAAATATTCCTGTTATCGTACACTACAATCTATAGAGGTATCTTTCATGTTGTTTACATGGTGGGATTAGATACAAGGTAGAAGATTCGCAGTATATATTTAAGAGATGACTCTGTGACCCAGGCTTCTGGCTCCTGGTCTCACTCTGCCTCTTGGATGGGCTATGCCTACTGGAACAGGTGATGTATGAGCAAGAAGAAACTTGAACGGGCACAGCCCACATTCTTCTTCTCTTGTTACAAGATTCTTGTGGCCTCATGACTGCAGTGAAATGCCAGGGACTGCACTTTCCTTGTCATTACTTGTCAGCAGGTCATCTCACTACTTCGTGTTCCTACAAAGCACTGTGTTTATTCTTACATAGCACCTTATTTATGTTTCCAGCTTCTGAAGTAGCAGATGTTCATCTCAGGAATGTTTCTGGAGATCTATCACAGAGTATGCAAAATGCGTGACGGCTGTAATGACTGAATGTGAGGATGTTGAAACTGTGACTGTGGAGTAATTTGTATAGGTGCTCTAGGCTTAACATGCAAAGGGGCTTCCACTGCAGAAGCCCCTGGAGGTTTGATGCTGGGTCAAGTTTTCCATCAAACTTCCGTTTAGGATTCCATTGAAACCAGATCTTTTGAATTAAAATACAGACATAAGTTCAATCAAAAAGGAAAATTCCCTTTTTCATAACCACACCTTTACAAGTAGTGCAGACATTCCAAAAGTCTTGATCTTACAAGGTCACTTAGAATAAAATGGATTTGGTTTAAGCAAGCCATATATTTACATCTATGTTCTAAAAGCTAGGTAGACTATGCTGCCAGTCTAGGCACATACTGCATTGTGAACTTAAGGAATCCATGGAGCACACCAACCCCGGTAAACTTTGTAAGACTCATTCATGACAAGTGTTTCAAAATCTTTCCCCTTGCTATACAAATGATTTTTGCTTCTTCTTTTTTTAACCTTGTTAATGTAACATGTGATATGCTCAATCAGGGTAAAGGCTGCTAAGAATAGGATACTGAGGGGTGAGAAGAAAGTATCTAATAAAATAATAGACAATAAAGTTAGCCACTAAAACATTCTACAAATTATTTTAATTATCACACAGCTCTATGATGTGTTAAGATTATTAAATACAGGACACTATATGCCTACAAAGGAAGCTATACTTGCTTTTAGTTCCTCTTGACAAAGCACCAATGGTTGCACACAGCAGCTGAGGGGGCACCGGTAGTTCTGGACCAGTTGTCTGCACTTGCCCACTCTGGACACCTGTAGCTTCACTCCTTCAGGGATATCAGCTCCACGGGGCAGAACCATCTCTTTCTCCAGGAGATCATTCTGTCTCTATTAACAGTAGGATATGAGGCATTAGCATGATGTTCAAGAGAGGACATATACTTGAGAGCTTTGTTTTCACTAATGGGGTAACTTGCAATAAGTTTGACGTTATATAAAACTACTGACCAAAGACATGGGGCCTCATTTGCTCAGAATTAAGCATGTCAAAGGACTTCCCAGGACTGAACTCAGATAGCCATAAGTTGACAAAAGTTCAGCACTGATGTCCTTTTGGAGAGACTGCTTGCAAATTAGAAATGGAATGCAGAGTTTTCTCAACTTCAATCTAGTGCCTCAAACATCAGTTCTCTGTTCTCCTTCCTGTGGTATTCCCCATCGCCACATCTGTTGAGCTTCCGTCCTCACTATTTTTTCTTTTTAAAATTAGGTATTGTGCAATTTTTATAAACACAAACCAATGCACGAGTACACTAATAATTTATTAAAGGGAATGCACAAAAATAGAATGTTGATAAAATAATCAAATGATTAACTGCTTAAGATTAAATCCACAGTCTAGACCAGGAGCCACAAATTTGTCAAAGAATATATTTGGAAAGATAAAATCATAGTCTTCATAAAAATAGCAAATGAAAGCATATTGAGATTTTGTTTAAACTATTAAAGGAATTGATAATAAGTCACAACCTATTTAAAAAGGAAGTCTAAAGGGCAGACACGTCTCTCGGCAACTTCAAGCTGAGACTGAATTTGTTAACAAATGCACAACTAGTCAATATCCACAGGATATTAATCAACTGTATTTCCATTGGACAACATGTATTTGTATGTCTGTGGGCAAAAAATATTTGAATTACTTTAATTTTCTACATTAACAGAGTTGTAAAATGACCTGGGAAGGTGTGTTAGACAAAATATTCAGTAATCTTTCTAAATTTTTTTTTTACCATTTTAGATTTTCTTATTGTTCCTGCTGTAGCTTTTATATAGACACATACATCTAATGTCTAGAATATATACCACTTTAAGTGGTAGCTACTATGATAAGCTTTTTGCTTATCTTCTTTAATTATCATAGCTCTATGAAATGGATATTAATCAAATCCTGTAAACATAAAGTAATAAGCCTTCAAAGAATGAGGTATTATGAGCAGGCCTTTAATCCTGTGGTTCAGATGTTCATTAAGATTCTCATATGCTGTAGCCAAGTATTTGCTTCAATCCCAGCTCTAGATCCTAACTCCAGCTTCCTGTTTATGCAGGCCAAGGAATTGGTTTCCTGCCACCCTCACGGGAGACCAGCCCGGACAGTTTCCACCTCTAGCTTTACCCTGGCCCAATCCCAACCATTTGGAGTATTTGGGGAGTGAATCAGCAGATAAGAGCATGTGGTGTCTCTCTACCTATCATCTTTATCTCTTTCTGCCTCTCAACTACAACAAAAAATATATTTTTAAGGATGTTATTTTAGCCTTTATTTCTTCATCATTAAGTCCAAAATAAATAAATGGAACTACATCAAACTAAAAAGCTTCTGTGCAGCAAAGGAAACAATCAAGTGAAGGAGCAACCAACAGAATGAAAAAAATCTTTGCACACTATATAATTGATAAGGGACTCAGGATTTACAAAAAGCCTCAGAACCCAGGGACAGTTAAAAAAAAAAACTGAAAAAAATGGGCAAAGGAAGCAAACAGACATTTTTCAAAAGAACAGATTCAAATGGCTAATACACATATGAAAAGATGCTCAGGTTCTCTTGTCGTCAGGAACGTACAAATGAAAACCACATTGAGGTTCCACCTAACTACAGTGAGATTGGCTTACATTCAGAACTCTACTAATAACACCTGCTGATGTGGATGTGGGATGAAAGGTACCATTCTTCACTGTTGATGGGAGTGTAGGCTAGTACAACCACTATGGAAGTCTGTGCGGAGAGTGCTAAGAGAACTGAAAATTGATCCACCCTATGACCCAGCTATCCTGCTGCTAGGAATATATCCAAAGGAAATGAAAACTGCATATGAGAGGGGGATCTATAATCCTATATTTACAGACAAAATTCTTTGCCCTCCTGGAACTTAAATACAATTCTTAGAAAGACGTGGGATTTTTATTATATTAAATGTCATGAAGTATTACAGGATAAAGAATGCAGAAAATAGACATCTGGTCTTGCAATTGGGCTGCTGTTCAGGATGCTGTATTCATAGTTCAGTTCTAAGTCCCAGCTCCTGACTGTAGCTTCCTACTGATGCAGAACCTGGGAGTCACTGGGTGGTGGTTCGTGTTACCCACAAAGGAGATGTGAGTTCAGTTCCCAGTTCCCAGTTCCAGTTCTTGACAGTCACTGCCCTCCAACCCAGCTGTTGTAGAATTTTGGAGAAGGAGCTAAAGGTTGGAAGCTCTCTTTGCTTTTCAAATTTAAAATAAGTCCAACAACAGCAAATTACACACACAACAAATGAAACTTTTTAAAAAATGAATGCAGAGAAGAGATTGGGGATTTTAAAAAGGTTGTGATATGTTAACAGTTGGGAAAGGGTGGAGATTTCTAAATTGCTTTCTGAAACAATGTCTTGCAAAAACATGAACGTGAGACAGTGAGCTATGTGGATACCAGAAACAGGATGTGCATTTTGGCAACGCAAACACTCTGTAGCAGGAGAATACCAGAAGTCTGCAAGGAGCAACAATGAGGCCATACCAATAAACTCCTATCCTTCTCCTTAAATGTTGAAGACATTATTCATTGTATGGGCTTTGTGCATACCTTATTTTCCATTTTGACTTTGCCACATTATTTGCCCTTATTGTTTGCACAAGGTTTTTATTTTAAGGCACTGTGGGTCTTACAGGATTCTTAAAGCTGTAGTGTGATATTATGTTTACTATCTATATGGTAGCTAATGACTTGCAAAGTACTTTTTAGACCTTTGTACCTTGCTAAGGGTTGTGGTATGTTAATTTTTAAGGAGACAAAGGCACTTCCAAAATTAATACAGATTATCATAAAATCTTTACTAGCCAGAAATGCTTATTTTGATCTTCCACATAATTTATCAACATTCTTTTCCTCTGTCTTCTGTTGTGTGTGCTCCTCCTTTTATTTACTTTATTCTGTTTCAGTGATAGATTTAAAGAACATAAGAAGAATATATGTATATATAGTCATTTTATGCACATATGGCCACTGTATGTACATAAGCATATTTAAGAGTGTCTATGTGTGTGTGTGTGTGTACATATATACACACACATGCATAAATAGACACACTCTATATACAAGAGAAGACAGATGAAAAGTAAGAATAAGCAACTTTTATTTGATGAGACAAATTTTTCTATGTGTGTCTGTTCAGGGTGGGTATGTGTAACACTGAACTTTCTCATCATCGAGTATTCAATTTTCCATTGCACAGCATTGATTAGCTTCTATGGTTGATCATATTTCTAATCATCAGAAAGAAATTTCTTCTTTCGATTGTGCTCCAAATGTTAGCTCAAGAGCTTTACTTCATTGATTTTGCTCCATGGCTTGGTTTTCATTAAGACTGTCAATTAACATGTTGCATACTCACTCTCAAGTTGCATAATAATTGTGTCCTTTGACCTGTATCCCAGCAATAACTCATTCAAATTTGGCAGATTTTGCAAAATTCTGAAATACATATTGAAATCAAAAGCAATTTGCTCCATGAAATAAAGTTTGCCACTTTTCTCTGACCTCATTGTTGTGTTCATCCCTATGTCTTGAATTGCCCTCATTTTGTCCAATTCCCTGAGGATGTTTATTTAGACAAAGCTTAAACAGAATTCAGCATAGAAGAAACAGAATTCAGACTTGAGGTTGTCCATGTTCAGTTTGTCTGAGTAGCTTGTTAACAATCTATAGAGTTTAAGGGTTTTGTTCTTTGGACTCCGTGGTTAAATACTGGCTCAAGCATTTGTCAGCTCTGTGAACAATGGCACTGCCTTTGCAAAATGGAGATGGTATGAGAGAACTTCAAACCATTCATAGAAAATTTAATTAAAAGAAAAAAGCTGATTTTGTTTACAAAGAAAATGAAATGCCTACATTTTTTTTTCCTTTGAAGTATTGAGCACCAAGAACTCACACTGATTAAGATAAACTCTATAAGCTTTGTCTTTGGAATCATTATCTCACTTAATTCAATAGGAAGCCACTTTTTTGAGTAGACACACTGATTGTTAACCATTGTCTTCATTTAGTATTCATTAATATTAATTTCATGTTTGCCATATTTTGACTCCCAGGGAACAGAAAGGCCAGGGCACAACAAGTAAATATACCTGGCTTAGTTTTTTCATTCTTTTTTTTTTTTTTTTGTACCAATTGCAAACAAAGCTCCTTTTCCATTAAGCTTCACTGAAGAGAAAAAGAAATGATTTTGGGAAGACTAAGAATTTCAGGTCTTTGTGTGGCTGCTCAGGCAAGTGTGTGATATGAGCTGTCCTGCTTTTTTGAGCTCAGACTGGTCTTCCAGCGATGCTGAGGCAGCCCATGGCCATGAGAATCTCTGTCTTTGCTACATTCTGCTGCACACTTCTCCTCCTCTTAAGGTTCTTATTTCACCATTACTGGTAATCAAACATCTAAAAATTAATCGCCTGTGGGGGTGGTATTTTGATCAAACTTGTGACCCATGCCCAAGCCAACTTACTAGTAATACTCTCTGGTTAATCTTTCATTTACATGATATGTTCTAACATGTAGGAAATAGATTCAAATGGGAGATGAATTGGGGTTCAGAATGAAGGAGAGCTAGAAGACTCAGAAAGACCTACGTAAAGCAATAATGTACAACCATAGGGATTTAACGTGATAATTGGGCAGTAGGCAGCCTATAGCTAGCTACACAGCATTCAAACAGAATGGACAGTGTACACTCAAATTGAATAGGAGGAGTCTCAGAATTGTTGACATGTAAGAACAGCAAAGCAAGAGTCAGAGATACAAGGTACGCCAATTTCTATTAGCTGTATTTGTTGGCCAGGGCTGCTATAACAAAGTCACCAAAATCAGGGACTTATGAAACAACATGAATGTACTGTCTCATAGTTCTGTTGAACTTTAAGTCAGAAACCAAGGTGACAGCAGGGCCATGACCTCACTAATGGATTCAAGGGAAAAGTCTGCCCTGATTTACAGCTTTTGGTGATTTCCATCCATTTTTGGTGAGAGTTGGATGGTAAAAGCATTTCTCCAATCACATTGTTGCTGCCCTACCATGACACTAGACTTACCAGATTAGGGCCCACTTTAATGATGCCATTTTAGTCTGATCACCTCTGAAAAGACCCGATTTCCAGAAGAAATTGCAATCTGCCATAATGGAATTGCAATTCAACCCATAGGTTATACTACAAATTTACTACAAATTGTCTAACCCTAGTTATCAAGTCAGAGGGAAATGGTGGTGATTACATTAGGATACCCAGTTAAATTTGGATAGCAGGTTATCAATTTTTAATATATGTTCTAAATTTAGCAATAGACATGTTTATCCGAAACTCAACTTCAAACATGTGTGCCATGTGTTAGCTGGTAACCTGAAAACAGGCCCTCGTGATCCTCCCTTTTCCTGGAAGCTTCTAAGTAAGGCTGTGCACCCCTAACACACCAGAACCAGGCCATTCTACAAAGCACCGAGCAGTAAAGCTGGGTTTTGGATTCCAGCACCTAGTGTGCTGCTCCAAGTGTTGGTCTTTCCTGCCTATTGAAGTTAGTGTTGTGATGCTCAAACAAGATAAGAGAAAAATGCTTCCAAAATAGTCAAGCATTATCATAACAAATTTGTTACTTGTGTTGCTTCAAATACAGAAGCTTGATGTTTTGCCTCATTTCCTGTTCTTAAAGCTGGTTTCTCAGAGCAGCAGAGAGCAGGTAGGAGTCCCCAGCTCACACCTTTGGCAAATAATGGTTTCCTTCTCGAACCAATTGCTGTGGATTCAGTGCTTTATAATAAAGCACTACAGAACCAAAGACAGAAAGGTTAGCCCTAAAAGTGACCCCCTGAGTTGATGACCAGGACATTTTGCTTGCTGCTGTCTGCCCTGAAATATAAAAATGTTTTCCAGCAATACTTTAGAACATTTCTTTTTTTGGAGATAGAATTACAGCTTGTATACCAGTGAGAAATCACTTTTCGAATTCAAAGAAAAGTCTTACCACAAAAAAGAAAAAAAAATGAGGAGAAAAGAAACCCTAGGATGTTGAATATTTAGCTGATAGACTTTCATTGACAATTCTGGAGAAATTTTTCCAATAAGAACTGGCATAATTACCCACACTTGCTAAATAAACACTCAAGGTGGTTGCTATCAAAATGAAAATCTGTCATTTCTATTTTGACTCTGAGGACCCATAATTAAGTAGGTTTGACAGCTGTTGTAAATCCACACACCTAAGGAAGAAAATTAGATGCTTTATCTAGAAAGGAGGTTGTGATTTGTATTTTAAATTCCCTCTCTAAGGGATTTCTCACCAGAAGGTGAAAGATTTTTCTTCATTATTGAAAGCAAAGTACTCTTGTCACAATTTACACCAAGTACCAAAAGGTAGCTCTGAATTTTAGTGGATTATATAGCATTTCAAGTCACTTGCACCTTCATTAGCTTCCTCAACTGCACTATTGTAAGTACATAAATGAACTATGTCCATGTGTCATTGTAGTGTCATTCCTTCAATATCATGTTTACATGAGTTCCTGTCAGGTGTTCAATGAAACCACTTATTTTTTTTACAAGACAGACATTTAACAGCCATCATCTGCTTCCTAAAAACCACTATATAGCATTAATGATGTACATCTAAATATTGACCTATAGATCATGCAAAGGAAAAATGCTGATCAATCACAGCGGTAAAATATGTATGTAGTCCAAAAGAGATAAGAGTATAATTGGAAGTTTTAATTCTAATATAGATTTTTTTCCTTTTTTAATCTTGTGGGTGTTTTTTTTTTAACATGGCCTGAAGACATTAGGGATTTCTTCCCTAATGTACACATCACATAAGATAATGTAGTTAAAAAAAATGAGGTGTCAATCTGTTTTTTCTGAAAGCCATTGTAAATGCTGAGAAACAGGCCTGTTAAGATTTGGCTATCCCCCCCCGCTCCATGGCACACACCTCCCAAGCAGAAGGAATGTCTGAAAGGATTAGGTGAAATCTCCCAAGAGAACCCAACATGCTAATACATACAATGTTAGGCCCGTCATGGTTCAATCATCTGTGAACTTTAGTAGCTGAGGCACAGCCACAGATTCTTAAATACTAATCAATGGATAGTACATAAGACCTTGACCTGTCCTTCAGAGCAATCAGAATCTGATTATTCCCCAATTTTGGTTTTATCTATGGAGTTGAGCCCATAAACAGATCCTCAAATGCTAGATACCATCAGAATCCAGTCTCCTGGCCCCCTTATTTAGCTTAACACATTGAATTACAGGAGTGATATAGCCAGCCCTTCAAGACCATTATCAGATAATATCATTATTAATGGCTGATATCTTGAGGGATTTCACTTAGGTGAATTCTTTTACCCTCAAACCATGTCTTTATTTCAATTTGGCATTGAAGGCAAGAAATATGCTTTTGGTAACTCTAGAAAGTTTTTTTCCTCATGTCAAGAAAGCCATTTTTGAGGATTACAGTTCTTGGATAGTTAATTATAAGAGGCCTAAGTGTTATGACTAAAATTACCACTAAGGAATTACATTCCATTTCAACAAATGAATCATTTCTAATTGCTCTTATTTTGTCATAGTGTCCTTTACTTGCTTGTATGTTCGTAAAAACTTATCTGTAAATATTACTACAGATATATATGTGTACACATGTGTTAATAGGTATATCAGTTATCTGAAGTCTCTGGTACTCATTTTAAAACTAACGGGCATGAGTTCTAATGAGATAGGGCCACTTCCCCTGATCTTCTCAATATGTAATTGCCCACGTCAAGTCTCCTACCCACATGATGCAGAAAGCTCTACTTAGAGAATGGAGAGTCTTTGTTAAAATCTACATACCACTTTGCTAATGCATTTATGTTAAAATTCAAATCAAATTTCCTTCCTTTAATTATCATTTACCAATTGACCGTGGACTATTTTTTAAGAATTGGTTATCAGCCAAGCATTAGGATAAGTGAATCGTTGATCATATGGTGTCCCCATCTTCTTCACAGATCCTAGGATATGTGACAGGATATGGTTAGTCAAGCAATTCCAACAGTGCATGCTGAGAGCTTTTCTAAAGGAAGCAGAAGGTGCTTTTCTGAGAGGTTGTGCAAGGGGCCCATACCAGCATCATCTCAGGAGACATTTATGAAGCACTTATGATATGCCAGGCACTGTGCCATTGCTTTACAAGTTGTCATCAGATCTAAAACACTCAAGCAGGTTTATGCACTTGTGGATGAGAGAAATAGTATACCAAGGGATTAACTAACCTACCCAAGTTACTGGGAAATGAGGAAACAATGTGTTTCCAATCCACAAAGGTGGACTTCCACTGGCGTCCACTAGAATTTTCTGAAAGCAAAGATTAAGATGTCATTGTTTCTACAGTAACCCAGAGTTTGGCCCAGTGAGGAAAAAAAGAATCGATTAATGATTGGCTCTAAATTTATGTGATTTCAAAAACCTTCAAATTTTCGAATTGGTCCATCACTTGAATCAGTGCATTTACCTGCTGTGCTCATCTTAGTCACGCTGAGTTTTGGTCTTTTTTTAAATCAATCAAAAGGGTGGAAAACACCGAGGAGTATCACTATGACCACAGTGTATTTAACAGATGCAGCTTTTGTGTCTTGCTATTAAGAAACACAGAAGTTTCAACCATGTTAAAATTTCCCCTTCAGCTTACTGGTCTAGTGCCAACTTCTAATGGGCGTAGAGTAAAATATTTTCTCATTTATTTCAAGCTTCTCTTGAGTTTCATTTTTCATAATCCCTTTTCTTAATTTCCTTCTGGACAGATTCAACAAATGTTTCATTCACATTGGTTATTATATTTTTTTCTACCAATAAAATCATTCTGTGGTTTACTAGACCATGTATTAGTTTCTGGACATAATTAGGATTCTAAATTATTGCTAAGTGATCAAGAGTTAAAAGGAGACTGACTAAATTGTTTAAGCAGTAAGGAGCATCATTTGGTTTTGTTTTGCTTTGTTTTGCAGTTTGGAAAAGGAAATTACATTGCTTTTGAAAATAAACATGAAATTGTAAACCATGTCACTTCTATTCTAGCCTTCAACTGAAACTTGTTTTTGGAGTAGACAGCACGCCCCAAATCTGCCCAAATCACCCTCAGTCACTATGTGGAGAACATTTCTCATGTTTACAACACTTGTAGATTGGCAAACCAGGGTTGGTGAAAACAAACTTTCATAGTAACTGGCTGCGTGTTCTTCTACTACTAAGTATACTCAGTGTGTACTCTAGCTTTCTGTGCTGTATTTTCCCACACACATCCAAAATTATGAAATTGTGCCTTCTATGATGACCTTACCTGTATATTAAAGAAAGAAAGAACCACCATTTTGGGAGTGCTTATCTTACTCTTACACCTCAGACATTCTTCTCAAGGGTTCCCATTTTCTAACTCACTTCATCATCCTCATAGACAAAATGATTTCAAACCTAGAGGCCTGAAGGTGCCAGTGGAGATAGCACTGAATCACAAAGAAGAAGATGAGAACGCTAGGGAAGCAGCAAGTGATACATTCAGGAAAGATGGGCCAATACCAAAGGGGAGCTAGGAGGGTTGGCCACAGACTGATGGTGACAGCAAAGGAGTCAAGAAGCAAGAGGACTCCCTTGAGGAAATGTAGTGAGAGACCTCAAGAAGACTGAGCAGTGGAAGTAGAGCCGAAGGTATGCCTGACCTTGAATCTCATTGGCTGATGGCACTAGGACTTTCCCTGTCCCTGCCACCTACCAGGACATGTCCTGTGTCTGCACCACAAGGCACGTGTGCAGGTGCCTTATACATCTCGCACCTCCATTTCCTGTCTGGAAAGAGTTGCTGTTAGTTGGTACCCTTAATAAAAATTCTCCAAGGAAACAGGGACAAGAAGCATTTAGGTTCACAATTTAAAGGTTGAATTTTAGTTTCATTTCTAAAGTCCCGAGAACTTGAGGTTATGGTTCTGCCTCTCTAGTCGTTTATTGGTTCATATGCATCTGCGGGCATTAAACCAGAATTTTTTTGAGGCCCTTTCCAGCTCTGATGTTTCCCAAGTCTCTCTGTTCCAAGGGATGCAAGCCTGTTTTGATTTATGAAAGCCGATGTTATTGCTTCATTTGATCAAGTTTTCAATCCACATGAGTAGCTTGAACTCTGAAGAAGTGAACTTAGGAAACATGTGGGGTTTACTCTCCCCAAACAGATTTCCAAGCAGGAAGAGACATCTTACCTCTCCAAAACGTGACTGCAGGGGACAGACTCACACGGCAGTCACACTCTTCCAGATCAGCATGCTGACAATTAGCCACAGCAGAGCCATTTGTCTTAAATCAGCTTAAAGTCTGTTAGCTGAGGCCTAATTAAACATTGGCAGTTGCTTAGAAAAAAACAGTTACAAAGTCTTTCAACAGCACCATCTTGTCACTGCAGAAAACTTTAGTCAGAAAGACTTGCAGGCTATTGGAAATCTTCTGCTTCAGCCACAGCTAATATGCACATTCTAAATAACACCTGCAGAGGGACTGGAATGAGACAGTTGTTTCCTCCGTGCAGCGTAGGTATTTGGGATTTTACCTACATCTGGGAGAAAGCCAAAAAATCAAAACAAATTGTGTTCTGTTTGTCACGGCAGCTGGACGTTATGCAGAAAATATCCAAATGAGATAACAACAGATAAATCCTAACACCCTAATCACTTGGCTCTTTTCCCTTTCATGATATATACCATTCTCTTATTTTGGTAGGGTTTTCTTACCTAGCAGATTCCTGACAAATAACTTATGGCATGTTGTGTGCTCTCAAAAAATTTTTAATCTCCATTTACGGCTGGTATTAAGATTCTAGATACATAGCAAAAAGACCGTGTCATCCCTGAGCTTTGTAATAATGACTGAACAGGAGTTCATTCTGTCTTATCTCAACCTCTCACTCTTTGAGAATTTTCCCTTTCTCAATTATCCATTTGTTTCTTTAAAGAGCAAGTTTCATATATTTCATAAATATATAGTTTTAAGAATATGACACCTTATCCACTCCTTTTCCATTCATTCATTGTTTTATGCTGCTATTATAAAAATTTCAACTTTAAGTTGATTTTTCCTAAATAATAAATGAAATCTTTGTCATTGATACCAAGTGGTGATTAGTGGATAATCAATCCTTTCTCTAAAAAGCAGTAATGGTTTAGTTCAATTTCTACCTCTTGGTATTTGCATGGTATTAAAGTAGACTGGCTGTTCAAACTTCTGCGGGTTCAATTTCTAATTGTTCAACCGACAAAGGATCATCTCTTTGTCTGCTAAACTCAGGAGAATGCAACAGCTGCAATTAATTTAAATAGGGTAGTCTCCTTAAAAAGTATATGCAGTCTAAAGAGCAGAGAGAACCCATGTGAATTTTCAGCCATCTAATCTAAACATATGGAAAAGCTGAGTGTTACAAAGGTAGAGGAGGCCTCCAATCTGGTCTGATATCTTGTCCTGGAGGCTGATTGCAACTGGACTCAGCACGTTGTTGAGAGACAGTCTATAAAGATGTGCAGACATGGATCTTTGAGCCTCCTGTTGAGTGCATCCAAGACTGTGTAGATTCCACTGGTTCAGGTTCTGCATTTCCATGTGCTAGTAAGTAAACCGCCCTGGTTTGGTGTTTGATGTCTACCTTTGTATTTTTGTTTGTGTATTTTAGCATATAATTGGTTGCTGGTAAATGATATCCATCTCACTATCTTACATTGGAAATTATAAGAATGCTTCTGGAAACTGACAGAGAAACTGACATCATTCTCCACTTGGAGCCAAACTGCCACTCACAGTGAATGAATTTTAAGGAAAAAAAAAACAGGAGCCACATAAACAGTAAATATAACAAACTCACAAGGCTACTCAAAAACCATGATCAAGTGACAGGAGACCTGCAAATTGTTAGAAGAAAGCAAAAACTCAGCCTTCTAATTAGGCTATTGGTTATAACCAGCACACCACACACCAGTTGGTAGAGTAGCCCGAACTTTCTTTACACCTACCTCTTATAAAAAAAGAAAATAAATTATATTAAATCCATTATACATAATACTGACATACACTAGTAGAGAATTTCTTAAGTCACTCGTAAGAAGTAAGGGAACAGAATGACAAGATTGACAAGATAGAAATCCACTGAATTAAAAGGAGATTTTCAATCCATAAACATGTTCACTGAGAAGAATACAAAGCAAGACAAAAATGCTGACTTCCTATTTCTTAAGTCAGACTCCCTTAGGCGTGTATTCTAGATTAACCACATTAATGAGAGTGTTTAAAAACATTTATGGAAAATGAAATGAAAAGATAAGTTGATTCTCGGGTAAAACTTGTGGAATCTTTGTATAGAATTTTATTTTCATAACACATACTCTCTATGAATCTTTGGAAAAGTTTCCACATCAAAATCAAATGTCTTTAGGTCATTTCTTTTGTGATATCCAGTCTCCAGCATGGTCCTAATGAGTCTCTTCTTGAGGCCCATGATTTTTTTTTCTCTCATATTTGCCAGAGTTTGTGTGATCGATAAGACATGACAGTTACAAAGCCAGGTGAGTAGGCTGCATCTGGCTCCCACTCTCACAGCCCTTGCAGTACCCTGAGTTCTATTGTGACAGCACTGGAGCAAATGAGAGGCTCAACCAGCACTGAGCAACTCTGTGCCTCACAGAGGAAAATTAACTAACCATGGGGGAAGGAGATACTAAGAAACTGAGAGGCAAAATATCATCATATGCATTCTTTGTGCAAACTGCCTGGAGGAGCACAAGGAGCAGCACCCAGATGCTTCTGTCAACTTCTCAAGAGTTTTCTAAGAAGTGCTCAGAGAGGAGAAAGACCCCATTTACTAAGGAGAAGGGAAATTTTGAAGACACGGCAAAGGCAGTCAAGGCTCATAATGAAAGAGAAATGAAAACCTGAATCATTCCTAAAAGGGGAGACAAAGAAGTTCATAGATCCCAATGCACCCTAGAGGCCTCCTTTGACCTTTTTCTTGTTCTGTTCTGAGTATCAACCAAAAAACCAAGGGGAGCATGCTGGCCTCTCTATAGGTGATGTTGCAAAGAAATTGGGAGAGATATGGAAGAACAGTGCTGCCAATGAGAAGTAGCCTTACAAAAAGAGGGCTGATAAGCTGGAGGAAAAAGATGAAAAGGATACTGCCACATACAGAGCTAAAGGAAAGCCTAATGCATCCAAAAAAGAGAGCTGTCAAGGCTGAAAAGAGCAAGAAAAAGAAGAGGAGGAAGATGAAGAGGATGAATCTGAAGTTGGTTCTAGGGCAGTTTTTGTTTTCTTCTCTATAAAACATTTAACACATCCTCCACCCCTGTACACAACTCACTCATTCTGAAGGAATAAAAAAATGAAATGTAAGGCTGTGTAACATTTTTTTTAAGATATGACAAAAATGATAGTGTCTTCTGAAACTAATACATAAGAAGTTGTATGGTTTATTCCTAACTCTATTCATGTGATGGATTGTTAATTGTGGGAAAAGTAGCTGTTATGTTGCCGGGACGTTCAGATGCCCTTATGGAGAGACCCATTAAAGTAGAGCAACTGGAGGCCAAGAGCCCGTAAGACACTGAGAAGTCCTGCCAGCTGCCATGTGAGTGAGCTCTGATGCAAATCCTCCAGCCCCGTTAAATCTTACACGTCTGCAGTCTTACCCACTATCTTAATCACAACCTCATGAGAGACCTTGAACCAGAGTTAACTCAAAGCTCTCTAAACCATGACTCATAAAACTGTAAAAATGAATAGGTATGATTTTCAGCTGGTAAGTTTTGACAAAATGTGTTACAATGCAAGAGATGACTAATGAACTTTCCTGATATAAATGATGAATGATATTACTTATTCCCCTAGATGCGTACTCTCTGAAATTGTTAATCATGTTTTCTAAGTCTACCATTAACAATTTCTTTAACGCAGATAAAATTGAAGATCTTATTCTGGGGGTACTTGATACAAAGATTTTACAGCCTCATTGGGCTCTGAGATCAGCTCATGAGATTTTTTTGGAGAATTGGGCACACAGCCCATATATAGTACAGTATTGCATTTTTTTTGTTAAAGATTTATTTATTTTATTGGAAAGGCAGATCAGATTCTGGAGAGAGAGAGACAAAGGTCTTCTATTCTCCAAATGGCTGCAATGGTTCACTCTCCAAATGGTTTCAGTGGCTGGAGCTGAATTGATTTGAAGCCAGGAGCCATTTTATCAAGATGTTAACTGGGTTGGTACAGAAAAATCAAAGAATGTTAAAATTGATTATCAGTTAAAATGAATCACCTAAGAAAATCCTCTTAATTAGTTGAAGTAGAAAAATAGCTACCTGTTCTCCTCCAAAGATAGTTGTGATAATGTTGTAAGAAAGGAAGTATGTGAACCATTATTCAGAGCCAGTTTTCTCCTTACCTTAGAGACAAACATGAAGCATGACACACTGGTAAGTCCTCAATGCAACTAAATAGACTGACTCAGTAAAGGTTTTGTGGTTAAAAATCTGCTCCTACATTTTGTAATATTTTTCTAACATGTAGGCCATGCCAAGCTCCCACTCACTGAGGTAACCCACATGAGAAGCAAGGCCCTAGGCTTTTATTTCTTAATTGTTTGAGTTGTGTGTTGGCTTGAAACCCTATGCTCTCCATGTCAAATTTACAACTTCTACCATCAAAGTAGGGTAGGGTTCAATGACTTGAGAAGTTTCCCAGTGAAATCCTTTTGTACTTTCAGCCTGTTTACTAAAAGGAAAATTGAGTAAACGTAAATCATCATTACTAAACTTCCTTGTGACTTTCTGATATAATTGGATGATGAAAATAAATGGCTGTATCCCTGATAAAAAGATAAGACAAAATAAAACTTATGCTCATATCTCTTTGTTTTTACAGAGGCTAATTAAAATGCCAAGAAACCAAAAGTATGTGAGACAAGGAATATGTTAATTAGCTTGATTTAGCCATCCCATGATGTCTGCCTGTTTCAAAATATCATCTTGTATACCATAAATAGAAGCAATTTTTATTTGTCAATCTCAGAATTAATGAGTGAAAATGCAACTAACCATAAGTTACACAATTTGTGCTCTATTATTATGCACAATGTTCTTCTTCCAAATGACCCATTGAGAGTGGAAGAAGGCAATAAATCAGGGATTAGTTAGCAACACATAAGATAAAAAAGAGAGGCCTAACCAGTATGCTTTAATGATCCCCATATGCAGTGCCAGAACACACTGCGACCAAATGAAGTCAAAATAGCTCTTGACCCCTTTAGCAACCTCTAAATTTTCTAATTTGTGCAATGGCCATTAATGCTTCAGTTACCTTAGGTTGTTTCTAAAATACAATCTTCTTTAAATAACAAATAATATTTACAGAATTTGTCTTAGAATTTGTATATTGATTTTGCATCTGCCTATTTTTTCAGGTTTTCAATCACTTGATCCTGGAAGAGTTAATCCCCTTGAAGTTTCACTAACCCACATTCTAGAATCAATGGAGAGAATATTGCAAATTATATATACTATTAATCAGTTCCCTATCAAGTGGGCACACATTTTAAATGATGAGATACAAGCTCTAAAATATGTTTAATATATGTGATCATAAAAATCTAGACTCACAGCACTCTCTAATAAAATTGTTTTTACTGATGGAAACATTTTATATCTGCAATGTCCAGTACAATAGGTGATGGTTTTAGAGGACTGGAAATGTGGCTAGCAAGTCAGGGATTGAATTTCCCATTTGATTTTTAGTGCAACTTATTTAAACATGGCTACTTCACTGGAATATATAGATGATATCTCATAAATTAGTGCATTTATCCTCCTGAGTCACACATATTCTAAAGCTGAAAGCATTATCCTAACAGGTCTAAGTGGAATCAGAGTCCATCTATGAGCTGTAATTTTGAGTTCAGACACTTCTAAGAAGGGTAACCCAACCTATGCATAAACTTGGAGTGCTATTTGGTTGGCTCTCAACAGCCTGACTTTCCCATTATGTCTTTTGTCTGATGTGTTTCTGTGTGTGTCTCAGGACACACCATCACAGGTTTGTAGACCAGATCTCATTTATTAGATGTACATCAAACTGCTCTGTTGTGCTAAGATTGCCCTAAGATTGTAGGTGACTGAAAACTCCTCATATTTGCCTAAAAACAATCTAGAGAAAAGCAGTCCCAAATGATACTGTAGTGATGAAGAAAACTACGAATATAGTCACAGAGATTCACACAGATGTAGAGACAAGCATTTTTTAAGTTTTTTTTTTAAGCATTTCATCAAATGATCAACCACAGGGATATATTTTCAACACATTATTTTGTGGGGAAGGACCATTTCCACTCCTGTTGTAGGCGTAAAGTTGGCTTCTAAGGAGAGAATCTAACATATGAAAGCGATTCAGGTTTCCTTGGCTTTCGAGAACTGCCTGTGTCCCATTCCCACCTCACACTTTTTAACTTCTAGCAGATCAGGCACACGTGTGTGCCAAGTTGTCTTCAAGGAAACAAGAAGTCCAGGTCTTACAGCATCTTGGTTTGTGGCCTGATCCAGATGTCTGGCATCTCTTACCTAATATCCAAGCCCTGGCATTGGTCCTGTACTCTTTGGCTAATTTCATTTCTGGCTAAGATTTTGTCAGTCTGAATTCCAACATCACTTTGCTTTAGTTTCCCAAGTTCTGGCACATTGTCTTATCAGATGGAGCCTTTCTCTTGCTCAAATTACTTTTCTGCCAGTTCCTTCCTGCATTAGTTGAAGTTCAGGCATGTGACTCTGACTATGTCATGTTTGTGCACAAACTGTCTTGTTCATCTGTCTTTATTTTTCTGGACTTCACTTAAAATGAGCCTCCAGTGGGGGAAGTGATTCCCCCAAGGCCTCACAGTAAGCAAAGGCCAGAGCGTTGTTGTTTCATCTTTATCCCACCATACTTTCCGGGGAAAGACTGGAGCTGAACTCATTCTTTGCACTGATAGCAGAGACCAGTTGTTCCAACTGGCAATCCAAACCTTTATCTTTCTTCAGTGTCCTACCTTGCATAAACACACAAATTTAGAAATGCAGAATACTAACAACCTAGGGGCTGTCTATAAATTATAAAACATAATAGATTAGCTTACAAATACAGATCCTTGGGCTATACTTTGTACTTGAGTTATGCTTTCATAAATAATAAGACAATTATATAGAAGTGTGATACCAAACATTGCTAGAGATATAATGTGCTTTACAACTGCAGAAATTCGGGGATCCATTTTAATTTCTGTTGACCTAATAATTTGAGAGAAATGTGATGACCTTATTTTGGTGCAAACAGATGTCAAAATCTATATGTATAGACTTTCATGAATTGTTGAATTCCCCTCTATACATAGATTTTGAAAATTTTGGTCGAAAAATGTGGTTTTATAGCACTTCTCATGAAATTGTCAAGTGCCCTCATATTTAGGGAGACTGATATCCAAAATGCCCTTCACTGAAAATATGAGTATGGGTTGAGCCTTTCCAAGTTCCACTGTTTCATCACACACTTGGGACAGACAGATGGTGTCAGCAATTTCCACCTTTTCAAGTGGATTGTGAAGTAAAATTTTCTGCTGGGCTTCATACCATCAACAACCTACTGCTCTCTACAAGCAAACATTAAAGAACCCCTGCTTTATATCTGCTGTTTTGAGCTTATTTCATTATTATCAGAGGGGCTGACTGGCATAAGCTAAGATAACCAGCAAATGACACACCACAGGCACCCACACCACCAAAAGCAATCTACGAAAGAAAAGAGCAAAATAAAGGAAGAAGAAAGCACCAAAGGGAGAGGTCTTTGGGGTCCACTCCTATTCATGAAAACTGGAAAAGAAGAGCTGCTTT
The DNA here is from genome assembly GCF_017591425.1 of Ochotona curzoniae. Classification (NCBI taxonomy): domain Eukaryota; kingdom Metazoa; phylum Chordata; class Mammalia; order Lagomorpha; family Ochotonidae; genus Ochotona; species Ochotona curzoniae. The sequence goes on along the minus strand of NW_024465582.1, from coordinate 15,702,484 downwards.
TAAGAATCTCTACTTGATCAAGTCAGCCGCAGAAGTCATTGTTGTCTGTGGCGCTGCTGCAGAATCAATCTAACCTCAAGTGGCGACAGGACTGTGATGCCATGGCAACCATGCTGCTGCAGAAGGGACCTGGGAGCCAGAAGACAGGCTGTGGTAGCTGAGGACACTCCGCCAAGGGTCTGCAAGTCTGTCTCTTGGCTCCATCCTTCAGGGGTGACACTTTTTCCTGGGAATAATATTCATCAGGGCAGATGATACAGAAAGTCATAATTAGGGCCATGGCCATGGAGGGTGGTGAATCCAGAGCATGCTAGACTTGAGTGGATTTGTGGCCCCTTCTTTAGGAAGCATAGATCTCACCTGAGCCCTAGCATGTGACAGCTCAGCCTTAGATGTGGGGGCTGTAGCTTTATGGGAATGTGGCTGTGACACAGACACTTAACACCAGACACAATTCAAGATTGTCCTACTGGGTTACTCATTTCCCACCCACCCAAAAAAGAGTTGAGATCCTGATTCAACAGGGGCTGTTGCAGCTTTGTGCCACTGAGATGACAAGTTTTCTTCTATTCCCTCCTCTCTTTTCTGTCACAATTTTACCACCTGCTCTTAGGCTCACCCACTCCAAACCACTGATTTGACAGTACCACTGACTGCAGACTAGAAGATGTGGATGATACTCTAAAACAGATCTGAATACAGGAAGGCCAAAGGGGTAAGGATGAATCCAGTCCGTACAAAGATGTAAGCTTTTCTTTGATGTTTCCTACATCAACCTAAATGTCTCTTTAGATTTAATTTCTAATCCATCATTCAAATTTCAATGGACATAAGGAAACTCATCAGTGTCTATATCTTCTCTGCTTGAATTTCACCATCTTACAAGAAGGTTAACTGATGATGACAATTCAAAGACATCATGCATGTGGCATTAGTTATAAATCCAAAGCAAATCTCAGGCTTAAGCAAAGTAAAAAGCACCAGGTGTCCCTCTATATGCATTCCTTCTCTCTCAGCTTCAGAACGTCTAAAAGGAAACCAAGAAAGATCACATGGCCCTTCTTGCTGGGCAGTGTGATAGAAACTGACAAGTAAATTTTGGCCAAAGGAATTTTGAGTGAAAGTTAGGAGAGCCACTTCTGTACTATGACCTTGAAGGACAAAGGTTGCCATCTTTGTTTCCCTGTCTTCATATTTCCTTTGAAAGTATTCCTGATGCTATGGCATGCTAGACCCAGAGGGCAGAGGAAATAGCTGGGGAATGGCAGAATAGCAGTAATTCTGGCAAAAATCACAGAGCTTTGAATCACCTACCACTTTATGTTACATGATAGAGAAATGAATTTTTCATAAATCATTTTTGTAAATTCATTTATATAAATCACTGGTAATTTTAAATCATTTTTCATAATATGGTTCTACAAGCAGGGGGTTTCCTCCTTCCAGTACCAAACTCCCAACCCCCTAATGTTTCCCCTTGTGTTATTACAATAGCATAGTCCTTCAGCAACAGTTCTAAGTCCAACTTTCTGCTAGTTAAGTGTATCATGGCATAGTCTAGTATTCTGTTGTCAAGACATATTTAACAGTTTCATTGGGAGTCCTCTTTTATTTCAGGGATAAAGATGCACACTGCAATGTATCTTCACTTCTTGGTATGCTATCTCCATTCTACAATTTATCTATGAGAATATATGTATATACATGTTTACATATGTATCTAATTATCTTGTATATTGTATATTGCATAAAGTTGCTATATAGCAGGAAAAAATGTACGGTATTTGTCTATCTGGGATTGGTTTATTCACTGAGCAAAATGGTCTCTAATTTGGGCTATTTACACCCACCTACATTTGATTCCTGTATTACACCAATCTTTACCAGCAAACCTGGTTATTGGATTTGCACTTCAATGAGCTCTGTAAGAACTAATGCTAGGAATGTGAATTACAAAGTCAGGAATCAGTAAGGATTGAGGTTGTAAGATACAGCAGCAGGGATACAGTCCCAGGAAAGTAGGGAATCAAGATGAGATAGGTCTAATCTGACAGTCACTCAAAGGAGAGGGCTTCAAGGTAAGTACACCTGTTTTGAGTATGTAAGTAATCTTGAATGAAGCCTACACAGGTAGAATCAAGGGGCTGGACACAGGCATTTTCAAAGTTGCAAAGATCATCTTGAAATAGTCACTTTGCATCTTGGCTGTGCCCTTGGAAGCATTTAAGAGGGAAGTTGTGCAGGCCTCCTGGGCTAATCGCACCCCACAGTTCTTCAGGCTAAAGAGCAGTTTTGTTTCCACTCACATGGGGATCACGACGTTTGCAGGTTGCATCCTTGCAGTGAATTGGAGGTATCACTGGAAGAGTCAACTCTGGATTACTGGGATTCAAGTGGAACCAGCGCAAGGGAAAACCTTGGACTCAGTGTTTGAACAACACACCTAATATGATAGGCCTCATCTGCACATATGTACTGAGCACTTGAAATGTGCCTAGTGAAGGATAATAAGATGCTGGACTTTATGCTCGGTAAATACTTCCAATGAAAGAACCTCAACTGAATTTGAACTGCAACAAGGTGAAGAAATCCACCATGGGGAGAGGGTTCGGGAAGGGGTGGGGGAAATTCCAGTGCCTATAACACTGTGTCACATAATGCAATACAATTAATTAAAAAAAAAAAAGAAATGTGACTAGTGAGAAGCAAGATGTTCTGTCAGTGGATTTGACAGACTTAAAGCCAACATAATAATATATACAATGTATAAAATATCTCATCAACATCTATTGCTAATTAATGTTGCAATGACATTTTGGATATATTCCATTAAAGAAAATCTTTTACGAAAATTGACATCTGGAAAATCAAGATGGCAGAATAGGGTGAGGACACGTTTAAATAGATAGAGAATCATTAGCCAGGCTGAGCAGAGAGGGCACATTCCAGGAAATATGGGAGGACAGGCTAACAGCAGAAGGGCACCTGGAGACTGACAGACATGGAAAAGCAGCAGAGACAATAGTGTCGTGTTGCAGTGACTAGATACCCCTGTGGCAGTCAGTGAGCCATGAACTGAGTTCCACCAGCAGCTGGAGCTCTACCAGCAGCCAGGAAGGAAGAGGAGGTCACCAGGAGCTCAGCAGGCAAACCCAAGGAAAGAACTGCCCAACCAGCTTATTTGTTTGATTTGAGCAAGAGCAGAGACAGAGAGCAGCAGATCCCAAACAAGTAATATGGGAACAGGGTGGATTTCACTGACCAGACCCCCATCAGAGCTGCATTGTGCTCCATTTTGTGGAGAGAGGCAACGTTATGGGACAGGACCGCACAAGTACTAAGTGGGGATCAAACTCATTTCTGGTTTAGTGCATTGCAACAGTGTGGCATCCTACAGGCTTGACCCAAAAGTTTCAGGTAGTCCCCAGACCTAAGGGCCAGCAGAACAGGAACTCTAGTAGTGGCACATCAGGCACCATTTTGTACATTGCAGCAAAGGCTGCGAGACTACAGGGACAACAGTGAGCAGTACATGCACTGAGCTGCGAGCAAGCTCACTTCCAGCTCAGTGCACTGATCCCACAAGGAAAATAGTATCAACTTTTGATCAGACAGGTCAATATAGGTCCAGGTAGCCCTCAGACCTAACAAATAGCAGGTTCCAGCAAGATCAGCACCATCAACAACCTAGTTATTTAGCACACCTGATATCTCCCTGATCTAGGAACTGCTCAAACTGGAAGTGGGACAAAGGGTTATACAGACAATGATGCAGCCTCAGCATGGGATCACAGGAGGAGGATGGTGAGCCAGGAGCGAAAGCTACAGACTATGGTGGACACCTAACACTAGAGTCTAGACCTGAAACTCACTGGAGGGAGTGGAAAAGCTCAAAGAATACACCTCTTCCAGACCTGCCCTACAAGCAATACTTAAAGATGCCCTCTTGACAGAAAAAAGTAATAGCACCCACCAAAACCAAATGTGAAATGTGAAGGGCATCCCAGTAAAATAGCAACAGAAGTCTAAATCAAGCAATGAACAACGCATTGCTAAAAATGATAGCACCATATTAACCCTGAATGCAAAAGGCTTAAACCCATCAGTCAAACATCAAATTAGTAGACTGAATTAAAAAAAAAATCTATCTGTTGCCTACAGGAGACATGTCTCACCAACAAAGAGCAGCAGAAACTATATCTCATGGATTTTGATGTTTTTGTTTTATTTTCACTTCTTTACAACAGTTTTTTTTTCTCATATTAAATTCTTTACTGACTCATAGGTTATACAGTGGCACCATTTTCTTCAAGAAGTTTCTTGGTTTTCTTTTTCATTTCTTCAATGACACATTCAGTCACATGTTACTTAACTTCACATCATTGTAAATTTCTGTTTTTCTTCCCGTTGTTGATTTTACTTTGTGGCTTTTCAATTAAGGGGATGTGTAGTAACGCTAATGGAAACTACCAGAGTCAGATGAGAGGGTACAATGCAATATGCATCTCTACTTACAGATCAAAAATGGATTCCCAATGAAATTGTGAAATATATCTTGACAATAGAATACTGGACTTTCTGCCATTGTCCATGCCTACAATAGTGGACATATGACTATTTATGCAGAACTATACTGTTGTAATAATATGGGGGAAATCAGTGGAAGGGAGAGTTTAGGGAGGGGGTCGAGGAATCCCAGGGCCCATGGAACTGTAGCACAAAATAATAACAATAAGTGAAAAAAATAAGTTGACATCTGCTATTTCTTTAAACTCTGCTTTATGCGACTTTGAAGAGTATAAAAGCACACACAAAAAGTATAAAAGCACCTATGTAGCTCCCATTGTGTTTCTACTAAGCAGCACCAATGTAGACCTTGAGTTTCTATTTCTGTTTTCTCCAGTGAGAAAAGGTTCAGACTGCTGCAGAGCCCATGCCATCTCAGGCTTACTCTGTTACAAAGTCACATTTGGCCCCTTTCCCTACTCGAGTTCTCTTGTTTCTCTGGCTTGCTGAAGTCCACGTCTTTGGGGAAAATGCAAAATTCTGGCCGTGGCAATGAGATTCTGCATGCTACATCTTGGAAAGATAACTGCCAATCAAGTTATGATCTCTTATAAGTGTTAAGAGGCAGTTCTAGCCTCTAAGATGGAAAAAATTCTAGAGATACAGGGAAAATAGGATGCACTCTTTCTAATGTCTTTTCTCATTAACCTAACCAAGCATTTATTTCAACCTGTTCTAAAACTGTACTTCCCATTGGCACAAAGCAAACTTTGTTCTCACATCTGCTGTACCAGGATAGGAAACTCTGATACATTTTCAGCAGAGAGACTTTCCTAAGTAACAAAATCTTATTTTCCCCATTTATCTTATTCTGGAAGGCAAACTAGACCTTTACAAAATTCATGGGTGCGGGGGAGGCCCAGTGCAGTAGTCTAGTGGCTAAAGCCCTCACCTTGTACATGCAGGGATGTCATATGGTTGCCAGTTTTAATGCTGGCGGCCCCATTTCCCATCGAGCTCTCTGCCTATGGCCTGGAAAAGCAATCCAGGATGATCCAAAGCCTTGAGACCCTGCACGTGTGCAACAGACCCAGAAGAAGTTCCTGGTTCCTGGCTGGCTCCTGGCTCCTGGCTTCAGATCAGCTCAACTCTGGGTGTTGCAACCACTTGGGGAGTGAATCAGGGGATGGAAGATCTTTCTCTCTGTCTCTCTTCATCTCTGTATATCTGACTTCCCAATAAAACCTTAAAAAAAAAATTCCATGGGGGTTGGGAGAAGAGCATATGGTGCCATGGGTTAAGCCACCATTTCAGAGGTCCACATTGCAGCCAACAAAAGGAAAATCCTCTGTGTATATGTGTGTCACTTTGCTTTTGAGATAGATAAATAAACCTTCTGAAAATCTACTGGAGTTAAATAATGAGCCATGGTTCAACTCACATTGGCAAACAATTGAACATTTGATAAAAGGTTTGAAAATAGGTTTTAAAAGACTTTATGTGAATAGTTCTACTAGGCTGTATATATGTGACAAAGTAATGCATATTTAAAAATTATAATAAATCTATTATTTACAGAAAATGGGCATAGTTGCTAATGTACTGTGCTGCTGCGGAAGAAGATTTCATTCATAGGCCTTTCTATTTACTTTGGGTTGCATCTAAACATTCTTTTGATTTATGAAACAAACTCCTGTAAAAATTTTCAATGGTATCATATTTCCATTATGAGTATGTCCTTCCTTTTGGCTTAACAATATTCATTTCATGGCTAAAGTTCTAAGACAATCACATTTCCTTCACTCCTCTCTTTCTCTTCAATGTCTCTTCCAGCCTGCCCTGTCGTATTGCAAAGGCATAATTGTAATACCCTCTATATTAAGTGGCAGGTTTAATTTGACACTAATAAGAAGAAGACCACAGTTCCACTGCAGTTTAAGCATGACTAGCGTGATCTTTAAATGACAATCATATCCCAAAGCTACCATTTCATTCCCATACATTTTTTGTTGTTCTATGTTAGTTGCTACATATCAGAGACAAAATATTTATCATTTTTGAGACTTGGTTGTTTTACTAGGCACAGTGGCTTCCAGTTGCATTCCTTTTGTTCCAAAAAAATATATACGATTCTATTCTTCTTTATGGCTGAGTAGTATTCCATAATGTGTAAATACAACATTTGATTTATCCAGTAATCAGTTGATGGACATTTGAGTAGATTCCATGTCAGCTACTCTGCTGGGCTGCTGAGAGAGAGAGAAAGAGAGAGAAGAGAGAGAAAAAAAGAAGGAAGGAAAGAAGAAAGAAAGAAAGAAAGAAAGAAAGAAAGAAAGAAAGAAAGAAAGAAAGAAAGAAAGAAAGAAAGAAAGAAAGAAAGAGAAAGAAAGAAGAGTACAAATAAATCATGCATGGTGATTTCATTTTGGCTGAGTAAATTTCCAGGAATGGTGTGGCTAGATCAAATGGTAGATCTATTTTCAGATCCCTGAGGAATCCCTATATGTCTTTCATCGTGGTTAAACTAGTTTACATTTTCACCAACAGTAGATCAGGGTACCCTTCTCACATCACTGCCAACCCTTATTTATTTTCGGTTATGAATGGTAGCCTTTGTAAATGGAGTGAAGTGAAACCCCTTTGTGGGTTTTTTTTGGCATTTCCCTGATGGCCACTGATCCTGAATTGTTTTTTTCACGTGTCTGTTTGTCATGTGTATTTCATCCTTTGAAAAGCCTTTGTTTATGTCCTTTGCCAATGTCTTAGCTGCATTGTTTTGCCGTTGTTGAGTTTCTTGATGCTGAATATTAATCCGTGATCAGTTGTATATTGCAAAAATATTTTCTGTCATTCTGTCATATGCCTCTTCAGTTTGTTGAATATTCCTTTGCAGTGCAGAATCTTCTGAGTTTAGTGCAATCCCATTTTTCTAGGCCTGCTTTGATTGCCTGTGCTTTTGAGATATTTTCTAACAAGTGTTTGCCTTTGCCAATGTCTTGTGAAGTTTCCCCAATGTTTTCCTCCAGTAATTGTATGGTGTAATATGTAAATATAAATACTTGATTCATTTTAAGTTTCTTTTTGTATAAATTATAAGTTCAGGGTCATTTTTTTATACTTCTGCACACATAGACCCAATTGTCCCAGCACCACTTTTTAAGAAATTGTTGTTTAAACAGGGATTGGTTTTGACTCCTTTGTCAAACATTAATTGGTTATAGACGTGTGGGTTAATTTCTGCAGTTTCTGTCCTACATGTTCTATCCTGATCTATGTATCCATATCAGGATGTTATGGTTATGTCTGCCGTATGATATGTCCTTAACTTTGATATTGTGATGCCTCCAGCTTTGTTTTGTTGTTGTTGCTGCTGTTTGACATCACTTTAGCTATTTAGGATCCCTGTGTTTCCATACAAATTTTAGCATAGTTTTTTCTAGATCTGAGATCTAGATCATCTGGTATTTTCTAGAGCATTGCTATTCTGAATGGGATCTCATTGAATCTGTAAATGTCTTTGAGTGACATTTTGATGTTGTTAAATCTTCCAATCCAGTAACATGGAAGATTTTTCCACTAGTTTTTTCTCCTCTATGTTCTTTTAATGTTTTGTAATACAAAGGCATTAACTTCTATGTGTCAATTTTATATTCTGCAACTTTACCAAACTTACAAGTTCTAACAGACTATTACTAAATACTTTGATTACCTTGTTTATACAAGCATATGGATAGACAAAGTATTGAGCGTTGCTACACAAAAGCCTGTTTTACCATGATTTTCCTTACTCTAGGCTCCTTTAGATTTTCAGCATTAATCTTTTTCTGTTTACCACTTCAGCACATCCTTAGATTTACTGAAAAAGAAGTCACATTTGGATTAGGGTAAAGTCAGAGGGACCTATTGTAAAAGGTAGAAATAAGGAAGATGGGCATGCCAGCTGTTTAACTAGTCTCTTACCCCAAGTCCTAAATGCACATGGGAAATAAGGTGTTTGAGGAAGTAGAGATAGATGGGAAATTAGTGTTATTCTTGCAGTTCTGACAACCAAGTTACCTCGTTGGCACTGTGAGGGGTGGAGCTTGGAAGACAATTTCATTTCCCCCTTTTGAGATGACTCAGCAATTCTCCCTGCCCTTCTTGGGGCCCCTGCTCTGCTCTGCTCTGAATCTCCTGACACAGCTGGGCACTATTAGGCAGGACACTTTCTGTATGCCTACTTCAGTTCTCAAACCCCTTTCATCGTTTTGCATAATCTTGCAAATCAACTTAAGAATTGTCTTAATCATTTGTCTCTTGGCAATGAAATCATTAGATGTGATTAAGTAAAAATACTCTAGGCTTCAAAACAAAGATGAACAGACTGTTATTCATTTTAATACATAAGGACATTAATAATGATTTCTCACAGATAAGTAGTAATAAATGTAGTTTAATGTGCTTTGAATCATTCAAGAAATGTGATGTATTAAACAATTCATTTTAAAGGTATTTTATTTTTTATATCAAGCACAAAAACATAAATTTAAGCTTAGTTGCTATATTGAGGTTGAAAAAAGTTATCATGAATTCAAATTACATTTTATTTCAAATAGCCTGATGAAAGGCTTAAACTTTTCAATAATTTTTCTATAAATCATTCACTACAAATATGGATAATATTTAGTACTATTGGGTGGAACTACAAATCAAAGATGATCATCATGATATTTTCTGCATATAATGTAAAGATTGGAAATGTTAGAATTATGCACTAGAATTTGGCCTGTGAGTGTAATTTACAGCTCTCTTACACATCATCTTTAAGGGAAGTTGTAGATATACAATCATTTGATATTCTTTATTGTGTTTTATTTCAATTTTAGTACAATATACTCTTCTTGAAAATTATCATTTGAAATGTCTAGCTTAGTTGATACAGAAGTGAGTTATTTGTTAAACTTACACAACAAAAGTAAAGCCAGAATCCCTGTTAATTGGCAGATGAGACAAACTGAAATCTGAGGGTTTTTGCAAAACCAAGGAGAACTTAGGCTTCCACTTAGATTTGGTTATCTGCATAGCATACTTGATATGGGCATGACAGATCACCAAGGAACCTGCAACGAAAGATCCAAATAAACCGGGAACTTAAGGAAAAATAAATGAAAAAGCTTGCCAGGAAATAATAATAGTGTGAAAACATTTTTGTTTTAGTCCAGGTATCCGATGAAGGTAACATCTTCAATAGGAATTCATTTCTCCAAGATGTGTTTCATGCACATATTTTGTTTTGAATTTACATTTTATGATCCAAGAGTTTAAAGTAGACAGTTTAAGTCAAGAATTGGTGGATTTTTTTTGATAGCTAAAGCAATGATACTCATCCATTATCACAGGGTTTGGTTCCAGTATTTCCCAGCTACTTTGCACTTGTTCAGTCCTTTGCAGTTCTGATTAACTGATTACAGGTAAAAGAGATTCACGTTACTTCTGGGTCCAAGGATAATATTGCTGGGGAGACATGCTCTAGTCTGTTTCTCTTTTCCTAGCAAAGGTGATCAAGAATCATATGTATGCCAGATAAAGCAATTACAAGAAACTGAAAATTCAGTTATCCTGGATAAAAATCATGTGCCATGAAAGCTCCCTAAGTGTGCAACAGATCGCATGAACAAGCAAGCACTGTGTAAAGAAACTGATATTTGAACATATTAATCAAATATAACGGGTGATAGACAAAAAGAGGTAACCACAGCTATATTCTCCTCATAGCAGTACTCTACATTAAAATCCAAGACATGAACAGTCCAAATCCCAAACTCACAAAACACAAAAGTCACAAGTGACTGAAATCCAGAGGAAACAATAACAGACACAGGTCTCCAACTTCAGAAATTATAAATATCTTACATAGAACACACGCTATCATTATTAGTCTTACAGAAACCAAGAATAGTTTGAAACTATGAGAACAAGAAACAGTTGAGATTGTGAAGGTAATGAGAATTTAAGCAAAACTCCTGGAAATAGAACAACTTTGGCTTTAAATAGCAGATTATACAACTGAAAACAGAATGAGCAAATCTGAAGACCAATCTAAATGACACAGGATACAGTTCAGGAAAATATGAAAGACAGGTTAACTGAAAGACAAAACAAGACCATGAAGTGCATTCAAATCAAGTTCTAGAAAGAGATTAACAGAATTTTCAAAAAGCAATGTTTAAATAATTATATAATGGTCAAGAGTTGTAGAAATAAACTAATCTTTAAAACCTGGAAATCAATTTATTCTCAAGCAGAACAAACTTGATAAATCCATTCTTAGCTACATCATGGCGAAAATTAAGACTTCCCAGGAGAATGAGATGCTAACACTTAGCCAGAGATCATCAACAGCTCCTTAACGAGGGACTAGCAAAGTATACTCTCAATACAGTTAATATAGATATTGTTGACCAGAACATGGTAGAAAACAAGAAACAGATACTCAGAAAATGAGGGTATAATAAAGGCATTTTCACACAACCATAAATGTAGGGAATTCACTGCAAAAATAGTTATTGCAAGAAATGTACTCCAAAAAGAGGGAGAAATGAACCCTAAACACATGAAAATTTCACTACACAGAAAGTCTGACGCAAAAGAAATAACTATAAAAAGCAAGAATAATAAGCCATACTATGGTTAAACCTGAGGACAATATCAAAGAAATGTCGACATACGAAAAGTCACAAAGTATTCAATATAGGACAAATAAACACGGGTCACAGCAAAAATGCTGGAAAACAGGAGCTTATAAATGACATGGGGTATTGGCCAGAGCTGCCACTTCAATTATTCGAGAGGGGTAAAGACCAACTTTGTTTTGTTAAGCATCCATGACAAAATAGCCATGGCGCCACAGTAAGAATAGATGTAGGGCACAATAAATTCCAGCAGGCAGAAGAAAGAAAATGAAGCAATAATTCTCAACTGGTAGAAGAGGACGACAAGATAAATTGTTACAAATAGAAAACATCTAGTAAGATGGTGGAAACCAACCTAAATGCATAAATATTCAAAAGAGACAGGAAAAATTAACTCCCTGCTTAGACCCTAAAGAAATGCTACTTTGCAGGAAGCAAGTTCTCGGGTACCCTGAGCGACACACACCTAACAACCAACATCTAGGGTAAGTACTTGGTATTGCTGTTAAGACACCTGCAACCCATATCATCAGAGTGCTTCAGTTCAAGTCACAATTCTCTCCAGTGATAGCACAAGTTCTTGAGACCTGTCACTCATCCAGAGTGAGTTCTGTGTCACTAATTTACCTGGATGATGGGTGACATTTGGGAAATGCTCCCAGCAGATGTGTGTGTCACGTTTGTCACCTCCTTCCTGCTTCTCTTTTTCACTCTGCTCCTCTCTCTCTCAAATACATACTTTTTTTTTTAATAACCAAGAAGTAGAAATTTCTTAGCATCCATACCCACTGGATGAAGAAATAGATTTTGATGTATTTTATACCATAGAATCATATTCAACACCAAGAATAAATAACCCACAACTACATGCACCAGTATGGGTGAATTTCTCAAATAGCATGCTAAATGAAAGAAATGGGAACAAAAGAGAACATAGTGTTTAATTCCACTTACACAAAGCACAAAAGCAGGCAAAACTAATCCATGAGGTTAAGATCAGAATGGCAGAAGCAGGAGGGAATCCTAGATGGGAGCAGGGATGAGAAAGATGTGGCTGGAGAGAAGCAGCAACATCTGGATGGTAGAAAGATTCTTCTTTCAAATTGGGCCCGAGTCCAGTTTATAAAAATTCATTTAGTGATTAATTCACGGTTGATGCATATTTCGGTATCAATGTAAAGTTCTAATCAATGGTTTTAGAAATCTAACTATAAGATAATTCATTTAAAATGCCTGTCATTTAAGAAAGTAAAAGCATTTAATGTTAAAGAATGGAAAAAAATTACCAGTTAATTGATTGATTAGAATAGATGGACTTTAAGATAAAACATTAGCCTGAATGAAGATATTCAATAAAAAGGGGTATGAGATCCTAACTCAAAATATGTAAAATGAAACTTTACTAGCCTAGAAGGAGATACTAACAAATTAAAAAACATAATAAACAGGTCTGACCTCACTGCTTTCAGTAATCAAAAAGCCAGACCAAAAAAAAAAAAAAATCAGTTAAATTGTATAAGCACAGTTTGAAATCATGAGCAGTAGGTTTGTTGAATGCAAAACCTGAAGATCCAACAACGTCCTTAAGTACATATTAAAGACTTTCAAAATTAGTTTTATGTTAGACCATAAGATTTCTTTGACAAATTTAAAAATTGACTATGTGACATTATCCTTTTTTTGGTGGCCACAGAGAAGTTAAATTAAAAATAATCAATGAAAAATAATTAAAATAGCAGTATCTGGAAATATAATGCATTATTACATTTGCCTTATGGAAAAATCAAGAAGTCCTATATTAGCATTATAAAAACACAAAAATAAATATCACAATGTGAATATGAGTTTATTAAAAAACTGAACCTGCATGGGGAGATGAAGTTATGTGTCATTAGAAATTATGTCAAAGTTAACAAGATGTAAATATCTCACGCAAAGTTTTTTTTTTTTTTTTTTTTTTGGAAAACAGAGAATATAGCCAAAGAAAGATAAAGAAAACAAAATTGACTAAGACAAAATTAGTCAAATAGCAGAGATATTGGCAAAGCCATAGTTTAAATCTCTGAAATTCCTGATAAAAGTCAACTTAATCCTGGAGTTAACTAGACTACATGAAATTGAGTCTACATGATTAACTAACTTGTTAGATCTTTGCCATTAGTTTCCTCATCTCTCTCTCTCTTTCTCTCACACACACATACACCATTCTCTTTCTAAAACACCATCGATGAACATGCTAGATTGTGTTATGCTGCTCAGCTCACAGATGCTCATTATTTGTCTGTTTTCAGGTTAGATCATTTCTACGTATCTTTAAATTTGCTAGCACTCCCCTTGCAGTGTCTCATCTGCTGTCAATCCTGCCCAGGGATTGGTGTTTGCTTTGTGTGTTTTCTATACCATTGATAGCTTTCCTTCACAATACTCATGCCGCCTTCTACTTTCTTGAAGCAGAATATACATGGAGTATATTTATAATAGTTGTTTTAACATTCTTGCTTACTAAGTTGCTCATGTAGCTCATTTCTGGGTCTGTTAATACAGGGTGATTTCCCTCTTTGTTTTTTCTTTGTGTCCTAGGGTAATTTTTGGATACTAGATACCAGAACTCGTGAATTTGGTCTTGTAGGGTTGTTACATCTTGTAATATTCATTTAATGTGTTTTTGATGGTTTGTTCTTGAATACAGTTAAGTTCCTTGAGAAACAGTTATATTCTTCCTGAAACTGATTTTTAAGTTTGATGAATAAAGTAAAACACTTCCACTAGAAGGCTAATGGTAGCCTACTACAGTAGCAATATCCTTCTCAGGACTTGTTTTGAGGCTTTCTGTTAGGAAATCCCTTTATTCTTGTCCTTGGGCATACAAGCTGCCCCCATCACTGTCAGAAGAAAGGCTTCCGACTCCTTTCCTTATCCTTGATATGCTCCCGGCACACACATATCAATCAACGTTCAGATCTAGACTTGAATGGACCCCTCTGTTTCAAAGCAGCCCTCACCGCTTTCCCACTTCTCTCTCCCTTCACTCACTCTTCTTCTTCCCCCCTTCCCTGCAAATTCTAGTCCCCAGAGTCTCTCTAAATTCACATGTATTTGACTTCCCCATGAAGAGCTGGTTGACTCCAGTTGGGCCCTCCCCTGTGACCCCAATTCCCCTGTGCAAGAAGTTGGATCCATTATAGAGTTTACCTCCTCCAGTTTGTCTTCTCTCAGGAATTACTGCCAACAGGCATTGCCTGCTGTTCAAGGCCTAAAACCATTGTTTCATAGAACATCTATTCCCATTAACCCCTAAAGTCTGTCACAAATAGCATTGCTAAATAGATTGTCTCAAAAGTGCAGCCAAAAAGGAACTAAGTAGCCATAGCTCCTGCTCTTGAGATCTGCAATTCTGTGGCCAGAATTGAAAAAATTATGCAAGCTAAGCTGATTAAATTTCCAGGTTCCCAGATTCCTACAGAGTTTTCAGAAGCAGAAGATACTCCATTTAATATCTGCTGCCAACGAAAAGTGCAACCACGAGTAACCTTATCCTACCCTGTGTAACAAAAATCTGAGGTAAGACAAGAAGCAGCAATTTTCTCAACTGTACACAGTGAATTAATAGAAAACATGGCTCCAAAAACACAGATCTTATGACCTTCATCCATTGTTCTTTTAAATTCATTTAGAATGTGGAACACTTAGAAATCTGAGGAGTCACAAATCATTGCTCCCTAAATTGTGGCATCTTGGGGCTGATGACTTAACTGGATCCTCAGCAAATACTGATATGGAATGACTGCTGATGGTCACTGTAGTCGGAAGCTGAGTCCCACCGAGGCATGCATTCCAAGAGCAGCCTGTTCTGCCGCTACGACGTTGAAAGCCTTCTCAGAAACATACAGGTGACATAACCAGTGGCTATACAGTTATACCTGCACGATTAGTGATTCAGATCATAACACTTAGCCAAGTGCAGAACTCAGGACTACAAGAGCATACCTAGCTACTTACAACATAGTCCTGGCCATAGGCCTAACAAGTGGCTTAGTGCTTAGCTAGTTGCTAATCATATAAACCATTGTTAACATAGGCTTTAAGGCTCTGTTGACCTAACTTTGTCTTAAACTGACCTTTAATCACATTTTCTCATGCAGATTACAAACACAATAAAAAGCATCCCATATTGAATGAGTTGTAGCTTTGAATAATTCATAGCATTGAGGTATCCAGCATTTACTCTGAATCTTAGTGAAAAATCTGTAAATGTTCATTATTTTCACGATTGGGTTCCGTTGTGACCATGTTTACCTAGAATGGCTTTACCTTCATCATCTGAAGCTGAAAGCCATCTCCCCTGCAAGGTTAAAGGCAGCTCATTATTGTAGTTACCCCCACTTGTCCTCCCCCAGGTAAGGCTCTGCAGGGTTTAGCACAAAAATCAAATAATTCTTTGTTCCACAACAATGATTCAAACTCTATATTCAGACACCTATGGGTTTACTTACCCCAGAAATATAATGCTCTTTTAATTAAACATTTCAAGATCTGCAAAAGTCTTAAAGAACTACAGTTAGTTCTGTGAAGTGGTGAATAAACATGCCCATTGTAGGTTGGCTGGATTCTGATTCTGTGGGGACAAATACATTTCTTTCTGCCACTTGCTGTACCTTTAAATTAAGTAAGCTGGCCAACTTTCTCAACTGACCTAAAAGTCACACCAAAGCTGTCAGCTAAGGCATCCTCTGTTGCCTTTGGTAGAAGTTGAGCTGTGCCACCTTCAAACTTTTTCGGTATTTTCACTGAAGCCACATTAAATCCACGTCCTTGAAAAGCAATGTTGTGCTGTCTCTGTTCTTCACAGCTGGTCCATTTTCAGACTCTGCACGGCCAGCAGGTATTTGCACAAGATAGAATCTTCAAATCAGTAACTGAGTAAACCCTTGGAAACCACTGACCAGTGCTGGTTATGAAAAGAAACCAATATGGGAGATGATTTGTTAGGACAAAACAGCCACCTTCTATTCCTACCCCCTTTTAAAAGCCCGTCTAACGGAGATCATATGGACTGTAATTGTTTCTAAATCCCCCATGTAATCTGACTTCATATTTGGCAGGGAGTCAGAGGGAAAAAAAAATAAAGTGTTGCAAAATGTGTATATTTCTCGGTGAAAAACTTGTGAAGGCAGACTGAATCACATTAAATGATTCTAGGGAAAAACCAAATATTTACCCTGCAGGAAACCAGAAAATGCCAAAGGCAGACTGGGAAGCAGAAAGCACCTCTTCTCCTGAATTCTAACTAATCACTAAGCTTTCTTGACATAACATGGGCATAGTGTTTTAAGGGTATGTGTAATACGACCTCCATGTTCTCAGTGAACTTTTCTTGCTGCTAATACGACCAGGATATGAGTCCTACAATTCACTTCTCTTATATAAATGTTAACCGACTTTTTGTGTAGATAATTTGGCATGAGCCATTAAGGGAATGAAACACTTCCATAGATTAATCAGAAGCCACTCAAAGGCAGAAACTTTATTTTCAAAATAGTAGGAAAAAAAATCCAAGTTGTTATTTTCACATATCATCAAAACAAGATAAATTGGCTATATTTTGAAGAAAGTGAAATTACCTTAAGTTTTTTCAAAACTGCTTTCATGCTAACTTACACTCTTTTCTCCAATTTTTTTTTTCCCTTAAAGAACTGGGTTCTATTTTGTATCTATGCAGAAAAAAGCATATAAACAGAATATTTGAAAGTGACAATGAATTATTAACATAGATGGTGTGTTGGTATTTGCTAGGTTTGCTCTGTCTTGTCTCCTCTCATCATCATTGTAGCCACACACAGAAGTGTGCAATAGGTGGACACTAAGGTGTATATATATATCTTTCTGAATACTTACTTTATCAACACATATATATACACACATATATAAAATACATGAGAAATGACAAGAAGGAGTCTTTCTGAGTTATGTTGTTCTTTCAATCATAAACATACCAGGCTAAAACAGAGATTCATAGAATATCCAGTATATTCAGTATAGTCCTCCCTGACCATGTAACCTACTTTTTGAAAATTCCATTTGTGTATCCATTTTATTTGAAAGTCAGAGAGAGACACAGCAATCTTCCTCTCCCACTTTTTTCCTCTCTTAGTATCTGTTAGATCCAGAAATGGGCTGGGTAAGGGTTAGCAGACAGGTACTTCTTGTAGGTCTTCTACTTGGGAGGTGGGGTCTTAAATACTTGTGGCATTGCCTAATGCCTCCCACAGTGTACATTAGCAGGCACCTGGATGGAAATGGAGATGGAACTTGAACCAAAACATTACATTGTGGGAAGCATCAAACACCCATGTGTTCGTGTGTTCTGGTGTTTAAATTGAGCCTCCAGTTTGAAGCCTGAGGTGATATGGGAGAGCTACACTTACCAGCCATAATGCATAAAGGAATGAGGAAGTTTTATGTTGAATCTTTGTCATACTTTGGAATGCCCATATTCTCTCTCTCAAAGAAGAGTCAGCTAGCTCAATCCCCTTTCCAAACTTTGTATCTTCTGGTAGGAAGATACGCTTCTTCCTTCATGGACTTTAAAATCACCCACTATTCTCCAGCTTGATGCATTCAGACTTTCTTCAGAAGGTTTTACTTCCCTCTAATTCTGGACTAACTACCTGCTGTCTGTATTGGTTAACAGAAATGGTTATGTGCTGCTATAACCCTCTTTCTCTCTCCAACTCAGCCTGTCTACCCATTTCTCCCTCGATGGTAATCCTCTTTGGTTGTTCTACTGCTCCACAAAAACTCAACTTACAAAGAACACTCCCTCCTGTTTGGGACCTGAATTGAGAAGATCGCCCCCCAAAAAATGTCTGCCCCTAAGGGAGATGAGCTAGCCTCAATAATAGCGATTTTCTGGCATAATCCATTTTTCTATGCCATTTTTTTCTTTTTTGCATTCAATTATTCTGAAGACATTCCTCATCAATTTTTACTTCCAGTTTAATTGAGGAAATATCTTTCTGAATACTTAGTTTATCAACTTGAATTGTACATTCTTACTAGAGTGCTCACATTATTTTGAAGGCAGTTTCCCCAAAATGAATTTTCAACGATGACATCAGCAAACATCCCAAGAGAATCATTCAACTTCATCTATAATTTTGGAGCATGCAGGTGAGTGGATGTCCATTCTCTGTGCTGGTGTCTAGGGACTTTTTCTTTCTTTCAATGTCCTTTCACTAGCATTTCCCTAAAGACAGATTCACTATTACATCCAGGAATGCATTGGCTTCGTTTTTGAACAAGCTGATGTCAAGTATAAATTAAAAGTCTGCCACTCGTTCCTAAAGCTAGAAAATGGTGAGAGATCAAGGCATTCTACAGGGGGGAAAAAAGGATAAGCAATTCTACTAAGATTCGGAGACAGACTTCTGTCTCCAGTTTGAATCCTGATGTCTGAATGGGACCCATGTGGCTGTACGTAGTGCAAGGGGCAGCTCTTCAGCCTGGAGCCAGTTTGACTCCTGCCATAACTGTCAACATTTCCGTGGGACTCAGCAGCCAGGCACTCCATGAAGGGCTAGATCAACCTTTTGCGTAGCTGAAACCAGTTACTGATGGACCCAAGACTTTGTGTGTGTATGGGCATCAGGATGCTTCTCAAAAGCAGCTTTCCCCCCAGTATGCCCATTCAGGTTCTAGAGCTTAAACGTGTATAAGAAGGTCATAATGTGAAATCTCTATAGGTCAGAAAGGACCCAAGAGGACATGGGCATCACCCATTGATTGATGGGCAGGATGTGGATATCCACCCCCCACTCCTGTCTGGCACGTGTTTCTTAAGTGGCTTCACTAAGTGCATGGCTTCAACACCAATCTGGCATCTCTCACCAATTCTGATCTCTAGCTATGGTTTCTTATTCCATTAGTCCACTAGTCATTTGGGTTATTTCACATGACACTGAACTCAGTGTCCCTTCTACATTCCCCCAGCTATTGTATTCTGTATCTAAGGCATTCTCACACCATCACAACTGTCAAAACTGGAAATTCTTATAGTCATCCGAGATTCTTTCCTCTCCATGATCGCAGTGCATGTACACACACACACACAGACTTCAACATGCTCTATCTCCAAAGTGACCTATCATTGCAATCCTTAATTCTTCTTTGGAAACCAATTTCTCTGCTCCACTGCACTACCACAGCTGCAGGCCACAGTCATATGATCTCTAGCTCCAATAACTTCAACAGCTTTTAAAAATTGGTCTCCTAGTTTCCATTCTTTCCCTTTTTTTCTTTCCTTTGCCAAATTTGCCTTTCCCTTGTATCCAAGAGCTCGATTCCTCAAAGACGGTCTCCAAGTGCTTACATGTGGGTGGGTCTCTAGACGGAAAACTCTTCTGCCCTCAGAGATCAGCTTCCATGTTATGGATGTACTCTCTGAAACCAATCAAATGCTCACTCTCTAGGAGTCCCTGTGCACGTGGCACCTTGTCACAGGACTGGATTGGAATTGCCTGTTTGCCTGTTTACACCACCAGCAAATTCCAGCCCCCGTCGGGCTGGGAACCTCACCTGCCCTTCATCACCATGCCCTTGGTTTGCAGTTTAGGCTTGAAACATAGCTGGTGTTCTATCAATATTTATGAGCTCAGGAGAGGAAGAGGGAAATAAAGTAAGGAGAACGATTAGGCACAAACAAACCTGCTTCGTAAATAAAAATGTAAATAAATGTACTAAGTAAATGCATTCCTAAAATCAATATTCTTTCTTGTGGATTACTTCTTCGCTGTGAAACTAGACTAGAGGGAAACTATTAGGGAAACTAAAGGGGAACAATTAAACAGTTTGGAGTTCTAATGAGCTGGTCGCTGAAAAATCAAGTTTTACACTAGAATTTTTGAAAGTCTGACTATTATTGCATCACACTGAAATTTAGCAAAGTGATCAATTGCAGCCTATACAGTATACAATATGATCCATTTTTTAAATCTGGATCCCATAAACTGCTTTAAATGAAGCAAAACAGAGCAATGATTTCACAGCTACAGTGATCACTTCTTTTAAATTTGGGGCGGGGGAGAAACACATAATGTTAATAATAATAAAAAAAATAATCACAGCAAAAGTAGAACAGGGCCTTTAGTTAATCCTGATTTTCTTTAAAAACCAGTATGATTGGGTTTTGACAAAATATGATCTTTTTTATCTCCCGCTTTGTAACCTTCTCAATGACCATATCCCATTGCATCTCTGAGAGTCAACTGAGATTCTTCCAAACATGAATTTCTAGATACCTTTATGACCAAAATATCCTCATTAGTTGTTGGGATTTCTGACTTCTAAACATCTTTAAGTTCCTTCTGTATTTTAAGCTTACAAGGCCAGGACCAATTTGAATTGGATGTTGCATCTCTTTTGTAACAAGACAATACAAAGAGCCAAAATACTACTTTGTCCATCATAGTTTCCTCAATTACTCCTATTTCTGTGACTTCTCTGTCATCAAAAAAGTAAATAAATAAAATGACAAATAGAACACAGGCTAAACAATAAAGTTCGTGGCATACTTTCAAATGATACATAGAAAGGAAATATACACACATACAAGGACACTTCAAAAATGTCATGGAACTGGAATTAAAACATATTTTGGGGCCCGGTGCGGTGGCCCAGCAGCTAAAGTCCTCATGTTGAACATGCTGGGATTCCATATGGACGCCGGTTCTAATCCCGGCAGCTCCACTTCCCATCCAGCTCCCTGCTTGTGGCCTGGGAAAGCAGTCGAAGATGGCCCAAAGCCTTGGGACCTGCACTGGAGTGGGAGACCTGAAGGAAGTTCCTGGTTCCTGGCTTCAGACTGGCGCAGCACTGGCCATTGCAGTTACTTGGAGAGTAAATGATCAGACGGGATGTCTTCCTCTCTGTCTCTCCTCCTCTCTGTATATCTGCCTTTCCAATAAATATAAATAAATCTTTTTTTAAAAGATGTTTTGGTGAAAAACAGTTGAAATGCATGTGGTTTTCATAATAAACACTGTTCATGAAATTTTGAGGACTCTTCAGGTCTTTCTTAAAATTTGTGTACCAAAATAAATTTATGCTTTAATCCCATCTATGAAATTTTTGAAGTATTCTCCTATATATAAAATACATACACATACATACATTTTATAACTGAGAGAGATAAAGATCCCAGAATTTTGATTTAAGACAAGATGAGCAGTTTAAATGTTATTTCTTCAGAGCATAGCTATTATAAAGTACTTAATAGTGCTATTCCCTATGCATAATTTTCTTCTGGTGTGAGGATTTAATGAAATCTTAATTAACATTCCCCAATGCGGATGCCAACGTATCTGTTGTCCAAAGAGGGAGAGGCCAAGTACCAGAAGGTTTCCTGAACTACTCAGTTTCTTATTTGGATAGAAAAGAGATTTCCAGAGGCACAATGTGTAAGATTTCAGGCAAGATCAAGCATGTTGGGCTGTTGTTGTCAAGCTTTAGGCAATCAGAAATACAAGTATAGGATTTGTACCAGAAAACAGTCATTCTCCTTCATTGGAGATTTTTCCATCTCCACAGTGTGAGAATTGCCGGCTGTTCTGCCAGTTAGTAGGTCCCTTGATAGGCTCCAGTGGAACAGGCTCTTCCCTGCAGCCCGCAGTGTGCCAGAGAACTTGGGAAAGAGTTACAACCACCACTTCCTAAAGGGGCTCTGTAAGAGTGCTGCTTGAGTCTTCAGATCCAAAGCCATAACAAAACCGTATGTAGTCAATACGTACTTGCCTTAGTTACAAGAGATCCCATTTCTTCCACCACCATGCTGCTTTATTAAGATTAGGGAAGTTTATGTTAATTATGCTAATACACGTCTCATTTCACAGATATCTTTGTTCACTTTGTCACCTTCTCTCTTTATACTTGATTTGTGCCCTTTGTTTACTTTCCTTCTTGGTTATCTTTTATACTTCAGATAAAAACAGCTCATAACTACTTCACAATGAACTTTTAAATAATTTTATCTTCCACTGAGAAACAAACAATGCCAGTATTCATTTTGCAAAGAAATTATGACCCTTGCTTTTATTTTTAATATTCATGACTTTGGATATTTTTGTAATTCACCACTTTATCATTTTTTTCATCAGCATGCTATCTGCTTTAAAAAAACAAAACTTTGACTATTTACATTCCTTTTTCTTCCTAAGATCTCAAGGCCTTTTATCGGTACTATTTCTAATGCTTTTGTGACAGAGGTAGAACTACATGTTTAATCTTTATATTGCTAATGCATAGTTCAGAAAATTATGTATACTAGGAAGTCAACAGAATTTTGTAAATGAAGTCTTGGCTGAAGGCATATTGTTACATATCATACTTGATTTTGTTACTTATATCACCTACCCTTTTCATTTCCCTTTTGTGTTCTCTATAGCTCATGGCCAACTATAAGTGTAATAAATGATCAGAGAAAATGAGTACTAAAACGGATAGACAAGGAAGCAAAAGTTTGTCCAAGTTCAAGGGCTTTTTCTCTTCATCTCCTAAACCCTTTTTCCATCACATATCCCTCAAGAAAATAGTGACTCCTCTTTGCCATCTCTTGGAAACCTGTTTCAGGGGTCAGGGTCAGTTAATGGGGCAGAGTTTGGCAGTCAAGCAGCAGCGTTTGGCACAAGGACAGCAACAGCCGTGAGGACAGCTCAGCTGGTGTCAGTAAGATGTGTGCTGTGCGGCTTCAGGAGAAGAACAGATCTCCATGATAACCAAACCACTCTAGGAATCAAACTTTTAATTTTTACTTTTTTCTCTTAAGTAGTGGTAATTTAATTCATTATGCCTGCTCTTTCAGAAAGAAACGTATTTAAAACCACTGAGTCTCTGTTCAAAGATGAAATTGCTGCTTCTTCTTGCTATTAATCAAATCAGGGTAGTCATAGGTGTTACCTGTTTACCTTGCTTAGGCATCATTTACAGCAAAAGGGTGGGGGGCAGAAAATTCTTGCTCCCTCTTTCCAGGTTCTCATTGCTGCATAGTTTATGACAATAAAGAGTGAAAGAGAAATCACAGAGTCAGACTGGAATGTGGAGCCCAGTATCTACAACCAGCAGAAAAATCTTAAACCTACAACTGATTGGTCCTACAAGCTGACTTCTTTTCTCTGCAGACAACTCATATGTATTTGCTGAGGGAAGGTAAGTTGAACAACTAGATTTTTATTATCTGTGAATCAATGTGTTTTAAAGAGCAACAAATTCACTAAGCAACAAATTCACTAAGCAACAAATTCACTAAGGAAGAAATAACAAGTCTACTTTGTTTTCAACCTTCTAAAACCCAAATAGGAAACTGAGCAACACCATAGCACCAGAGTTACAAGGGCTGCCACTGAAAGACTTTTTGATGAAGGTGACAGTTCTTGACGTGCTAAAATTGAAGTTTTTCTGAATGTGAAGATGGTTGCTTTTTGTATAATATATCCAACATGTATAGAATAATGAATCATTATGAATCCTTGAGGTTTCCTGTCAATAGCTGCTACAGTAGATTATTATTTTTAAAAGGTATGAGTAGATGATCTGACAAAATAATCTCATAGCCATAAGGAAGTAGAGTGCCACTGTCCTCTGAAACAGAGAGGGAAAATGAAAAAGTTTGAAGCCAGACTAGAATGGGCTTTAGCTGATCAGCTGGGAAAAACCTGTAGAACTGGCCAAAGGATTCTTGCAAATCAAAATGATTGAGGGTTCTTTCCCGTGATGAAGTCCCCCAGAAAGGGCATATCCCGGGGGAGGAGGGACTTCAGTCACAGTCATTTGCTCATGAGGTTCTAAAACTGTTTGGCTCAGGTGAATACTAATAAAGATAATAAACTGGTTTGTCTCGTTCAGCATTTTATGTACCTCCATTAGCTGATGTTGAAATGATCATGGCATGAACAACAAAAATTCAGTCTACTTATTGAGAATTTAGTAAGACTGTGTTAAGCAGTTTACACGCTTTCTCTCAATTTATCCTAGAGCATCTAAGGGGACAGTGCACTAGGGATTTCAGAGGTCATTCAATCCAATTCCTTAATTTTACAAAGGAGGAAAATGAGGTACATAAGAAATCAGACCCAGTGTCACAAAGTTAACTGGTGACAGAAATTGGAATAGACCCATCAAATGTGCAGATCCGGTGGATTTATTTTGTTATTTTTCCTTTATTCATTCCATCTATATTGTTGAAGTTAATAATTGTCCAACGACTATTTTTTCAGAGTTTACAACTTGATCAGATTTATTTGACACAGTAACAGAGAAAGCAGGAGAAATAAAGTGGCAAGTAATGGTTGACAGGGTCTAAAGTACTTGAGCCATCAAATACTATATCCCCGACACAAGAGTGGAAAGCTGGATTGAAAGTGGAGCAGCCAACACTTGAACTGGCAGTCTGCCATGGGATGTTGTAACTGCAAATGGCAGCTTTACTTGCTATGTCCTTAACATGATCAATGTTGATAGGTACACACAGGAACCTTTATTCATCCCACCTATATTATTGAAGTTAATAATTGTCCAATGATTATTAAAGCTAGGGAGCCACAGAAGTTCTTTTCTCTGCAGTATCTGGGGTCAATCAGGTCAAGGTGGCCTGTCAGAAATGCTGAATGATGGAACAGGAGTCTCAAAAAAGTGAGTGTGATCCAGCTTAGTGAGAAAGAAGGATTGAAATAACAGCTGTGCTACACCAAAGATCTCCTGTAGGCTTCTGTCTGTGTGACTGCCAATTAAATAAATTAATAAAGAAATTACAAGGCCTCAGGCCCTGTGCAGTTAGCCTATCAGCTAAAGTCCTCATCCTGCACACGCTGGGATCCCATATGAGTGCCAGTTTAATCCCAGTGGCCCCACTTCCGATCCAGCCCCCTGCTTGTGGCCTGTAGAGGATGGCCCAAAGCCTTGGGATCCTGCACCCACATAGCATATCTGGAAGCAGCTCCTGGCTTCGTATTGGCTCATCTCCAGTCATTGCAGCCACATTTGGGGAGTGAATCAAAAAATTGGAGATCTTCCCCTCTGTCTCTCCTCCTCTCTGTATATCTGACTTTCCAATAAAAATAAAATAAATCTTAAAAAGAAATTATAAGGCCTCAAGAGAGATTTTTTCTTTTCCCATGGACAATTTTCCTCTTTTATGAGGCAGATCTCCCCAGAGAAAAGTTAGAGAAACTCTGTTTTGTGTCTCTCAGGTGAGCTTCACTCCTCTGGGTAAATCATGCTGCTGGAAGGAGAATGCCACCTCCAAGCCCAAGGCTAGAAGGTAGAGCCACCTAGGCTTGCCATGGCACCCTGAGTTTCCTCCGCCAGGAAGCCAAGCTCTTGCTTCTCCAGCCATGAATGGCAGAGTGTCCCAGGACATCTTGACGCCTAAAAGCCTCAGGGTGTATTACATTGCTTCTCCAACTGTGTTCACTGCATCCCCATAGGTTACTCATGGAAGCCTCAGATAATCCTATCACAACTGGGAAATGGCAATCCATTGTTAGAGAAAGATGAAATCCATACAGATGATGACCTAATTTATAAATGCAGCAAGGCCAGTAACCTTACATAAAAGGTCTTTATTATCCCATATGAAGGAAATTTCCAGTGCCTTTCTCTCCCTTGAGGGGAGATGAAATTGTAACCCGGCTTTCTCGTTATACTTATATTTTCAAACACACACACCACACACACATACACACTGAAAGTCCTGTACAGTTTTTCCAATAGTTAGTCCCCACAAAGTCAAGAAATCTGTTTCATACCCAACTCAAATCCCCAATGATTCAGCTTAATCTTGAACACATTGCATGTAAAAACAAAACAACTCAACTCCACACTGCCAAATGTTCAGAGGACATCAGGATGGTTGATTTTCCCTTGAACGGTTGATTTAAGAAGCACTTGAGTGTGAGCCAGACAGAGTGTCAACACCCCATTCATGAGGGATCCGGCAGCTACAGCTGCTGTCTTTGACTCGAGTGGAAAAGCCTTTTTCTCGGAAGTATCAATGCCTGATCTTCTGGTTTCCCTCTTCTTGCAAGAAGGCGTCACAGGGAGTTAACCAACCTGATCATCTAGTATAAACAAGATTCTCTGTGGAGCAGACTAGAAGATCCAGGCCTGATTTCAGCTTTATTTTTTCCCCTTATATAACGTCAACTCCCTCTGGTTGTTGACACTCATATCTGTTCTGGATTTGCAAAAACAAAATGCAAGCCTATCCAGCAGAAAAATCTTTGTATTGGCGTCAGGAGCTGCTATCAGCACCAAAGTCTTTGTCTTGGGAGGAATGATTCAGGTACTCAGGGTGAAGGATTGCCAGGAGACAGACTCAGGACTTGTTCTGAAGTGTTTAGTGCACATTTATGGAGGCAGAGCCCGGCCAGCTGCAATGCTTCCCCTCACATATTAGCCCCTTCATCTCATTAAGTGTCTCTAGAAAATAAAAAATGAGGCATTTGACAGCCAATTGCGTGAAGGTTCAGGAAGGAAGTCATGAAGGGACTCATAAAACATTCATAGAGGACTTCTTTTAATATTGACCACATGGTATAAAAATTCAGAATTCATAAACATCATAAATATCACAAATGGGTCAAATAGGGACAGCAGTATTATAACTAGAATATTAAAGTAAGCAGTGGAATCTGGTAGAAAATCAATGATCAATTTTAAGTTATTAACATTTTGGCTGCTATAATCAGATTAGTGTTCAAATGTAACCCCAGCCTAAGACAAAAATAGGCTTAATTCAGTCAAATGCTGCAGAATAGTTGTTTTAAATGGGAAAGAGCAAAATGAATACTTGTTAGTGGAGAGAATTAGCCTTACCTAGTAATTTTATAATCTTTCTACTTGCCAAACACGTATTAAGAAGCCAACACAACTGTAGCCACGGGCTAGTCTTGATAAAGATTGCTAAAAGATCTTCGTCCGAAAGGAAATTACCGGACTTTCCATGAATACACCCAACAGTAAAACAAAAAAGCACAGATTTGTATTCTTTCAGCATATTGCTTAGTTCTGGCAGGTGGGTGGCCATTAAAAACTGCTATGGAATGGCTAAACCCTGGAAGAAAAAAGGGGGAACTGCTGTGTGTGACTGCACTGCCTAAGGCTTACTTGGAAGATGTGGAGGCACAGGGCACTCACACTAGGAAAAACATAAGGCATGGCATCTGTCCCTGAGAAAGACTTGGTGTGTTTGGGGTTGGGAGTGAACAGATCAGGGGACAAAGGTATGAAAACCAAAACCAAAAAAAAAAAAAAAAGATGGTTTACCAATGTGCTGAATGATATATGTCTTCACTTCTTCTTTTACACTTTCAAGTCATGTTTCTTTTTTTTAAGAGAGGACTGTATCAAATAAAAGTTTGTTTAGGAAACTTAATTTGGAAGACACTTGTAAGATAACTTATGGCAGGGGCAGTAGAAGATGAGGTAATTATTTTAAATTATGTCTACAATTTTTTACACTCCTTCCTTCCAAAGGTAGAGCTTAATTCTTCTCCCCAGAATGTGGACTAAGTTCCGTTCTCTACTCTTAACAAATAAAACACAGCAGAATCAAGAGTGAGATTAGTTATTGAAAGTACCGCTTCTGCCTGCCTGTCTCTCTGGGATCCCTCACTTGTAAGAAATCCAACTCCTACATAAAGAATATTGAAACAATTCATCGAAATGTATAATATTATAAAAAAAAAGAGTGGATTTCAAAAAAAATTGCACCAGGCACTTATCTTTTAATTCCATGTTGCAGTACCCTCATTCCAAATACCCAATAGAGAAGCCCATGCAGAGAGAATGTGAGAACCCTTACTCAAGTCAACAGTGACCTGCCCACCCCATGGATGAGCCACTTTGGCAACACATTTTCCATCCTGCGCAGTCTCCAGGTCCTCTCTTTAATGTAAGAGAGAGCTATTGAGACAAGATACCCCTGTTAAATTACTGCTGAGGTTCCAATACACTGAAACTGCGAGAATCATACATTTTTGGAATTATCTGTTTTTAGAGCATGAGATAATGAATGCACATGGTACAGCCAAGGAGGTTATTGTGGCACCCCCAAAGCTGGTGAATGCTCTTAGGCATGACATTGTAACAAAAAATAAACCTAAAATATTGGAAATGGTCAGAATTACTTGTTTCCTGAACAAAAAATTTTTAAAAAAACACAAGAGTACCATGATAGAAAACGTCAGTAGAGCGTGTGTCAGAGAAATGGACTCGGGGGAAATCATGTTTTGATCTTGTGAAGAGAAAGTAGCTATATTACGAAGGAAACTACAAAGCAAGAGTGTCAGAATGATGAATTTAGAAGATGGTTTTGTCCATCTATCTCATTTACAAATAAAATCAACACAAGTTTATTAAGTAAGGATCCTTACACTTGCATTCTTGAAAATCTTATTCTTTGCACAAAGGATCCTGAATTTCCACTTTTCACTGGATCTGCCGATTGTCCAGTTGTATGCACATTCTAACTTTACTCTGTTGATTCAGAAACAATGGCTTAGTGAGTGTGGGAATATTTGCAGTGGAGAATGGAATGATTTTGTCCTTATTACACTGCCATGTTTGTCCCTAATCATAGTGTTTCTGTCTGTAGCCATTTCCAACTGATGAATCAGTATAAAGACCATCCATCTGAGACCATTTCTAACAAGCAACATCCCAGATTCTTCACTGTTGATTCTGCTAGAAGGAGATAAGGGATCCCACTATAGAGAGGCCATCATCCTGTCAATTACTGATTTTTGCCAGCTGAGATATTGCAAAAACATTGTGCAGAATGTCTTTGCTTGTCTCACACAAGTTTACACGAACTGACATAACCTGGGGCAAAATATTAAAGAAATGCCACATTCTCTCTTTAGTGATTTCTAGTTCATGATAGCTGAGCTAGACATATTTTGTCCAGAATAAATATTGAACAGGAATAAGTTACTATTCAAAAAATGATGCCCTTTAACTATAAAGCAAAGATTATTAGAACTAGGATATAGTTAGCCTACTCCATTGATCTTGAAGGATAAATAGTTCTAGCTTGAAATAAATCTCTCAATCCCAGAATCCACCTTTTCCATCTTTTTATTAATGCTCAAAGAGCATTTGAGATGTTTGAAATCCCGTAACTTTATGAACTATAGGGTATTTGTAACCATGTTTTATTTCTAGAATATTGAACTTTTGCTATTTAGTTCCTGTAATTTCATTTATTGAAGCATAGAAAGAAAATACATAATACATCTGCTAGGAAAAAAAAACAGCAACAAGCAATCACAAGCGAATACATTTGCTTTAAGTAGAATCATAATCATTGCTTATAAAGATATAAAATTAAACATTCAAAGCAAAAAAAATGGTGAAACAAAATGGGACATCACAGGGATTTTTTATATTTAAGTAATTAGCTCTTGTAATTAAGTGAGGTGGCAGAAGGGTTTTTGTCCTGACTACTTTATGTTGCTTCTTAGTCTGTTAGCAGAGAACGAACTCTATTTTGCTGAGCAACTGTTCAGCCTTGCAATTTACTAAGTACTTAGGACAGGGCATCTTATCCTTTGATTGGTGGGCACTTAGAATGTCGATAGGAGGGCTAAGAAGGGTTGATAATTCCCCTGAGGTTGAGCATAAAACATGGACTGGGCATGATTAAAACACATACCTGCAGTTCTCCAGCTGGAGTGCAGTTTTCCCACATGCACCAGTCCAACCTGATCAGAATGATCCAGCTCAAATCTCATTTCTCCCTAAGAGCCTTCTCCCACTTGGTGACTTTCTGACCACTCCCTGCTCTTGGGAAGCTCTCCTACTGTAGAACTTCCTAAGAATTTCTTATTCATATGAGTCATCCATTCTTTGGC
Source organism: Ochotona curzoniae (assembly GCF_017591425.1). Taxonomy (NCBI): domain Eukaryota; kingdom Metazoa; phylum Chordata; class Mammalia; order Lagomorpha; family Ochotonidae; genus Ochotona; species Ochotona curzoniae. The sequence goes on along the minus strand of NW_024465582.1, from coordinate 15,672,405 downwards.
ACTTTTGGTCCATTGCCCCAAATCTTGTGCAACTTTGCAGGGAAGATGTGGTTTGGATCTCATTGTCTTTTTACTCCCAGATGATGGGGTAGCAGGGGCCTTTGGGAAGCTCATGGTGATGCTATTACCCTTGTTCAGAATGTCCTGGTCTCAGAGCCGCTCTCCTGGCATGCTCTACAGATCTATAAGCCTGCTGCAAATACTTACCCTGTTCACTTTGCCCCCACCTTCAGGCTGATCTGACTAAATCCCGCTGTGTGTCCACTCACTTTTCTTTGAATATTTCAAGTCACTCTTCCCCTTACATCCTGCGTTAATCACATCTGTGTTGATGAAGAGTGCTGGAATTTGAATTTGGGGAACAGTATGTGTAGGTAATCATAGTATTGTTTGATACGATTTTTCTGGGTTTCTGCATAATGTTTCTCTGGTATTCTTGAATAACATATAAATCTCCTGAATATGCTTGAATCTTCTCCCAAACAGCAAGCAGTCATGAGAATAATGCTTTACTCTCCTTTAGCTAATTTGTGATAAAAAAAAAAAAATACTGGAAAGATATAGTGTGAACCAATTACCTTAAAAATGTATAAACATGTAATGTAGGCAAGAGTGTGCATGCAAGTGTGATGTGTATATTCATGTGTTTTGTGAGATTGACATCCCACTCTTAGTGCCCATCAAAACCACTTCATTGTAGAATTACTTACATGCTTGCTTGTCCTTTTCTTCCAAGGAGTGGGGAGTCAGCATTGTTCTTCTGTGGGCTTCCTAACTAGGTCTAGCACAAACAGTGCCTTGATTGTGGAAGGGTCACAGCTTAATTTGGATACAAGTATTCACAGCTGCATGAAATGCCAAGGGAATGTCCACTGAGCATCAGGCATACCTTACATAAAGTGATCCTTCCAGGTGGGTGGTATCAGGCAGGTTACAATCACCTGTTAGAAGCAACATGTCTTCACACTTGGAAAACATGGCCAGTCTTGCCAACAGAAAGAATTTCTGAGTCAGAGAAGGCCCAAAATCCTAATGAACTGGAGCTCGCTCTGTTGTTGATGGTCGGCATATATATATTTATATGTAAATATATGTAAGTATAGTATACATATATATTATGAAATGGTGTCTGTGCTTCTGAACTACTACTGTAAACAGATCCTTCTTCTAGCTTAAGGTACAGTGCCAGGCTTTTCTGGTCTGTCTCTTCCTTTCAATCAGTTTCAGTGCATTTAGGAAGTCTCTTTACTGCTTGATGCTCCTCAGGTGCTAGCAACATCTGTGAGTCAAAACCTTGGTGGTGGCAGGGCTGGGAAGAATTCATTTCCTGTCCAGTCACAGAAACAGGTGATCCAATGTGAGGGGCACCAGAGATGTGTGTGAAGCAAAATTTTCAGGTGGGCTCTCAGGACCCCAGCCTCCAAGCACCACACCTTGCTTCCGTGTTGCAGAAGGCCTAAATCAAATTGACTTAAACTTTTGGAACGTTTCTGTGCTGTTTATATGAAACTTTCCTCCACTTGAAAAGCAAATTACAAGTTTAAGCAGTACAGCCCTTTGTTTAGATGGTCTCTAGAAAGTATAACAAGGAGAAAGTTCTCAAAAACTGGACGAGTAGTGTGGTTTTTCAGATTCTCAAGAACCACTTCTCTAAAAACACTTTATAAAACAGAAAATTAAAAGCCAGTGACTATAGATAGTAGCCAAATTATGCAGAATAGCTAGTCTTTTCCTGTTTTATTTATAAGGCTCATATATAAAAAGAAATTAAAAGACTTGTCCTTTGGAAAAGGAAGGTTTAAAAATGAGGAAGACTCAAATATCCTTTGAGAAAAGGTTTATTTGTTTGAAAGGCAGAGTTATAAAGGGAGAGAAGAACAGATACAGAGAGATCGTCCATCTGCTGGGACACTCTCCAAAGAACTGCAACCACCAGGGCTGCCCCTGGCAAAGCCAGCACACAGGACTCTGCCTGGTTCTCCCACTCGGGTGGCAGAGGCCTAAGCACATGAGCCAGCTTTTGCTGCTTTCCCCGGTGCGTTAGGAGGGTTAAAAGTAGAGCAGTAGGAACTTGAACTGCCACTCCTAGGAGTTACTGACATGGAAGGAGGCAGTTCCAGTCACTGCACCACGATCTGGTCCCATAAATACCCCCCTTACATTTTGCTCTTCTCTCAGTCCTGACCACTCTCCTATCCTGTCCCCATGATGTATATCAACACTGAACATCTCCAAGAGCACTGGCTGATTAAGTGGCCAACACTAGTGTTGATTTTCTAGGTTCGTATACATAAACTAAATCTCTTCAATATATGTTTCCTTGCCTCCCACAGACATACGTGGGTTACTGCATAATTTTGAAGTACTTGGCAAATTGCTATCCATTTAACATTCAAGTAAATTATATTTCACTCAAGTTTATTGTAGAGATTAAGGAAATAACACATCTGATTAGAATAACTACTTAAGGGAATGAAGTTGTGGGTGTCTTAACATATGCTTAACTTGAAGAAAAACAAAGGTAGATATCCAGGTACTCTTAGAAACTACCAGGAAATAGAAATCGCAAAATACAAGAAAACTTCAAGTACTTGTGGAAAAAAATAAAATGAACAGATTAGGTTTTGGTGCAAACTTATTGAAAACCATATGTAGATTTTTCAGGACCTTTTTGAAGTTCTCTTGTATACATGAATCTAAATTTCTGCATTAAGATTAATTTCTCTTAATTCCAATTTTTGTCAAATCTTGGAGCTTTGTCTTCTTAAGAGTACTAGTACCGTGGCCCTCAACAAAATCACAACTACCACATGTTGGCTTTGACTTTGCCTATTGACCTTAGTGATGGCTGAAGAGAAAGGGGGTAACCTCAGCCCCTTTCTGGTGCATAACCTCTCACCCATTTGTGCATCCTACACCTGTTTTTTGTTGCTGTTGTTGAAAGTCACAGCAATTCATATTGCTTTGGTATTAATCAAAGGGACATTGGCACTATATTCCACTATATTCCTTTTGTCTCACTGAGGAACAAAAGCAGCACTTCTAATAAAATAAAAGTACCAATGTATGTGTGGGAGAGCATTTTTGGAGCTCCAATGCAATTACATATAATGGTAGACATTTCCTCTGCAAAGACGCACAGAAAGTTCTTGCCAACATCAAAGAGATATTTTGGCATGGGTGGAGTATTTCCCAAGCCACTATAAAGAGTAGATGGGCTCCTATTCCAAAAGTATCTTAAATATGTTTTTTTTCCTGGTTCTGATCTCAACTTACTTAGGTAACATTGACTCATATAGTCAAGGAGTGTTATAGTCCATCATTTTAGTCATTTTATGAAATGTTGCCAAAAACAGAGGCCTTGAACAAGCAAGTGAAGCTGCTGTTTGGAAGGCCCACACCCCACGTACAAGGGACACCTGGTTTGAGCACAAGCAACTCTACTTCTGATCCATGTTCCTACTAAAGCACATATTGGAAGCCAGCAGGTGGCAAGTCAAGGACTTGAATTCCTAGCCCTGATGAAGTTCCAGACTGGTGACTTCAGTCCAGCTCAGCCCTGGCTATCCTTCATTCATTTGTGGGTGTAAGTCAGTGGTTGGAAAGTGTGTGTGTGTGTGTGTGTGTGTGTGTGTGTGTGTGTGTGTGTGTGTGTGTGTGTGTGAAAGAGAGAGAGAGAGAGGCATATATAAAAATACACTTTTTCCTTTGTGAATGTGAGTAGCATCTATTCAAAGCATGTTAATGAGTGAATTCCCTTGTTTCTTTCTAGCGAGGATTTAAAAAGATTTTCTGGGTGCCAGGAAGAGGATGTGAAGTTTTATAAACACTTCTCTGAGATCATTATTATTTCCATTAAACAGATGAGGAAATGACAATTCAAAGAAATAAACAATTTGCTTAAATAATTAATAAGTGGCCAAGCTGGGTGGTAAATCAAGATAGTTTTACTCCCAACTGCACATAATTAACCTGTAGATATACTCTTGGCCAGTGATGTGTTTACATCATATTAGCCAACGTTTGTAATTATTCAATCCAATTTTGATATAACTTAAAACTGGATCATTGAACTTCGTGGTTAAAGACTATATAATTTTATCTTAGGAATAAATCAGTATATGCCATAATAATATTAATTATTCTAAATTGAAAATAAATTGTGCTAGTGCCATTTGAAGCTGGAGTATAGGGAATCATATGAAACTCTCCTGCTTGCTCTGAGATTGACTCAGAGTGTATTTTGAAATCCCTAAACCAACAGAACAATAACGACTAACCCTCGTGTGCTTTGTGTCATTCCAAACATTTGTGTAGCTGACACTCCCATTGTTAGACTGAAGCATAAGGGAAGATGCAAGACAACTGTTACAGATTCATCAAAAATAGATGTATAATGAAAGGCAGGATGAGTGCTCCAGACTAAAAAGGATCATCAAATGCAAAACAGAATGCCTAAATGAAACCTATCTTAGAATAATACACAAACGCATTTCTATACAAAGCACTTTGCAGTTTTGGGAATTTGGGTATGGGCAGCATAGTTGATTCTGTCATCTTTGTGTTGCTATCACTGTGTTCTTACGGTTATATAAGAGCATGGCCATGTTCATAGAGACTATATAATAATGTATTAGAATTGTAGCCTTGTACTCCCTGACAATTTATATCAACTGATTCAAAATTATATATATATATATACACACACACACATAGTAAATACAGCAAATGTGAACTTACTACATGTTCGGGTAGAAAGAGAGATTTCTCTCACTCCCTAAAAACTAAAAAAATAACACTCTATGAACTATTCACTTCTCAATCTTTCCCTGTCTTGCATATCCCTCACCCATAAATTTAAATATAAATCCTTGCCAAATATCTCTCACTTTAAATTCTCAGCAGAGTAATTCCTTCCATAAGGTTCTACACTTATTGCACGTCTAACTCTCTACCATTCATTTTCTTGCAGAATTTTTCTCTTCAAAACTGATTTTTATTCCTTTATGTTTCATGGAGGTAAATGAAAGAAAAGTGTGGATGAACCCACGCCTTCTGACACAGGATTCACCACTAGAGTTAGTTACAGTGCTTTAGGGATCTGTACAGTTCTCCTGGAGCTCTAGGAGATGCTGAGAAGAAACTTTGTAAAATATCCACTTTTCTCTGACATTAGTATAAGTGGATTAATCTAGTCTTTTTTCTCCATTGGCTTCATAGTTTTGCACATCTTGGCTTGTTTTACTCTTTAAGAAAACTAATCAGAATGCCTTCTAGGAGAGTTAACCATGTGTTTTGTTTTGTTTTGTTTTTTCAGGAACTACACAGTTGGCTTCTCTATGAGCAAAAATACAAAAATAAAAATACATGTCCTTTTAGCTCTAGTTTCATTTTTACGTTTTGCTGATGATCACAGAAAAACCCACCTGTTACTTTTGATCAGGTGGTCTCATTTTTTTTTTTTGGAATTGTCCAAAATTAGTGCCTTTGCATTAGAAAGACAAAACAAAGCCTGAAGGAGAGAAGTGGTGAGCCGTAGGAAGTGATGAGTGGTGTTGGAGACAACATGTGTTGAGTCCCATTCACTTGGCAGCCAGAAGTCAACATGAATGTGTTGAGTCCAAGCACTGAAAGCCACTCTTCTCTTTAACACTTAGAATCTCTCCAAATTTATCTAAAACATGTAGTGCTATCAGTTTAAGTTTTATTTTCAAAATTTTAATAATGACTTCGCACAAAAAAGCATTTTTTTTAAAATCTAATAATAGCAACAATGCGTATGAAATAATGAATGGCCCTCGATGTGTAGTTTCAAGTTGAGCAATAATAAAAGGAGGGAAGGATGAATGTAAGAGGCCAAAGATTACTTAACAGAAGTTACTTTGTTGATGTTATGTTATGGCATTTAATTGGTCAGAACGATAATCTGCCAGCTATGTCTCCAGACCAGAGTTGGTCTCCTCAAGAAACTGTTGAATTTTAGCTAGGCAATAAGATACTGGACACTGTGCAAGGCACATGCTTGCGTTGAAAGAAACAAGACTAGATTTGAACTGTAATACTTCAATAAGGTGGAGCAATCCACCATGGGGAGAGGGCAAGGGGAGGAGAAGGGGGAACATCACAGCCTATGAAACGTTGTTATAAAATTAAATGCAATAAAAAAAATAAAAATAAAAAAATAAAAAATACTGAATGGAAAAAAAAACAGCAGTTACTGAACAGCACAAGAAGATAATTGACAGTTGAGAAGATGGGCTACATGGAAACTGTTGTGGTCACAATGTTATTGTTTGCCAAAATTTCTATGTTAGAACCTAATACCCTGAAAGAGGTCAATCCTTTAGAAGTTAGGTCATGGAAACTCCATATTCATATTACTTCAGGAAGAGGTAGGGCCCTTACCTCTTCTACCACTTAAAGACAGAGCAACAGTGTGTCAGTCATAAGGAATGGTCCTCATCAGGGGCCACATCATCTAATACCTTGATCATGAACTTCTCAGCCTCCAGTTGGAGAGCAGTAAATATCTCTCATTTTTAATTCACCTGGTGTAATATATTTTATCCTGATACCCTTAATAGACTAAGACAGAAATGGACAGTGTTTTTCAAGAATTGTGGTAGATGCCAATTTAATGTTAAAATTTTTCAGTTAAAAATTTTTGACTAAAAACCTTTTGTGCAAAATGTTTTAAAAAGTCTTCAAGTTGCATTACATTGAAATGCTAGGGCTACAACTTATGACTTCTATTTATACATGAAGTTATATTGAATTTGAATCAGAAATGAAATATGAATTACGGAACCAACTTAAAAAACAGGGTTAGCATTACGAATAGCATTATTTTCTCAAGGATTTGTCTAGTTGAAGATGGCTGTATTCTTGTCTTAAGAAAGGTGCTTACGAAAATGGAAAACACTCGAATTTTGCACCCAACCTCTCTTTACAGAAAGTGTGAAAAATCTCACGCTGATCAAGGTCCTGTGGCCATTCTGAAGAGTAATCAGGAAGAATAAACCAACTGATTAAAGAAATAGTTTGTTGTTGCTTCAAAGCATTAAAATAGCCTAAATCAGCATCCATGGTAGTTGGATAAGAGAAACTTTTTACACTCCATTGAACAGCAAGGTGACAGTAACAATAATGTGATGTATTTATAAAAGACTATCTTGTATGTTTTCAGCAAAGAAGATAATAAATGTTTGGGGAGATTGTTACATAAACCCTAAATTAAACATTGCACAGTATATACATATAATACTACATCACATGGCACCTCATAAATGTATACATTTTTGTGTCAGCTCTAAAAAAATTTTAAAACAGCAGTAACACTTGACAAATATAATCTTAAAAATATCCAATTAGTCTCCTCATGATGTTTCAAAAAGCTATGAAATGAAGAATCAGTCTAAAAACACAGAGTTCTCTCATTTGGAATTTTTTTCTTTTTCTTTTAAATTTATTTCTTTTTATTGGAGAGGTAGAGTTTACAGAGAGAGCAGGAGAGATAGAGAGAAGGTCTTCCATCTGTTGGTTCACTCCCAGATGATCGCAATGGCCAGAGCTGAGTTGGTCTGAAGCTAGGAGCCAGGGGCTTCTTCCTAGTCTCCCACAGGGGTTCAGTGTCCCAAAGACATGGGTCATCCTCTGTTGCTTTCCTATATCTAAAAAGAAAAGTTGAACGAGAAATGGAGCAGCTAAGATATTAATTGGTGCCTGTATGGGATGCCAATGCCAGAGGCCAGGGTATCAGCTGCCTGAGTCACAATGCTAACCCTGGAATTTTATTTTTTCTAATTTTATTAATATATGTGTTTCACAGATAAAATTCTAAGGTAACCATTTTCCTTCCTTTCCTCCATCTCACCCTCAGTTCCTCTGTCCCTGCTCAAGCCTTGTCTTGTTTTTCTCTTTACTACTTAAAATTACTTAATAATCATGGCTTAATGTACCACTGATTATGATGTTAACAGTAAAAAAAAAAGTAGAAAAACCACAGTACCACAAGAAAATAGACCAGGACTACAAATAATCACTTGGCAAAATGACGGCTTTATACTTACACGTGGTTTTTAGTATTCTGTATTAACTACTACCTATTAGAGGAAACACACGATATTTGTCATTTGGAGACCTTCATCCATTTCATTGCAAAAGACGGAATTTCATTCCTTTTTGCCTGAGCAACACTCCATTGTGTATGCATGTTGCATTTTCTTTATCTGGTCCTTAGCTGATGGATTCTGGATTCTCTCCATACCGTAGCTACTGTGATTTCAACTGCTGTAAATATCAAGGTGCAAATAATTCTTTCACATGTGGTTTTTGTTTCTTTTGGTAAATTTGAAGCAATAGGATGGCTGATCTATACAGGAGATCTACTTTCTGGTTTCTAAGTAATTTCCATAGTTTTCAGAATGTTTATACTAGTTTAGATTCCTACCACCATTGTGTTGGGGTGTTTTTTCCTCTGCATCCCTACAACCATTTATTTTTATTTCTGGATGATCACCATTTTAGCTGAAGTTTGGTTACATATTTTTGTAGTTTGTGTTTGCATTTCCCTGCTGGCTAGTAATCCTGAGCATTTTTTTTTTTCATTTTTGCTCTGACCATCTGTATTTCATCCTTTGAATAATGCCTGCTCATATCCCTTGCGCATTTATTAACTGGATTGTTGGTTTTGTTGTGATTGAGTTGTTTGAGGTCCTTATATATTCTGGATATTAATCCTTTATCAGATTCATAGTTTGAAAATATTTTCTCCCATTCTGTTGGTTGTCTCTTCAATGTGTTGATTGTTTCTTGGCATTATGTAAGATTCTTAGCTTGAAGTAATCCCATATGTGTATCTTTTCTTTAATTACCTGTTTCTGGGCTCTTTTCTAAGATGTCTTTGTCTATACAAGTATCTTACAGTTTCCTCCATGGTTTCATTCTCTGTCAAAGAATGCAGATTCATGGATAATTTTCTGATCCATTAGTCTACATGTCTATATTTGTGCCATTACAAAGCTACTCTGAAATATGTCTTGAAATTTGATATTGCGATACCTTCAGATTTTTATTGTTGTTTTTAAGGTTGCTTTATATATTCATGGTGTCTTGTGTTGCCATATGATATTTAGCATTGTTTTTTCTAGACCTGAGAAGAATCCTTGGTTTTTTTTTATTGGAACCACATTTATTCTTTAAAACGGTTTGAGTAGTATGGCCATTTCGATGTTATTAAATTTTCCAGTTCACAAACATGGAGGTTTTTCCATTGTGTATGTGTCTTTAATCTTTTAAAGTTTTGTCATTTTAATTGAAGAAATAAAATTGAAATTAAAAAATATAGAAAATGAGTGAAATGAAGAGGTTTAAAAACAAACTAAACTAAATTGATAAACTGTTCATCCAACCAGCCAACAAAAGGGTGAGGGAGACTCAAACAAATAAAATCTGAGATGAAAAATGAGATGTTATAATAGTACTATGTAATTCAAAATACTAATCCAGAATTATTACAAGGAGCTACATGTCAAAAAATTGGAAAATCTAAAAGAAATGGAAAATTCCTGGACACAAACAACTTAACCAAATTGAAGAATAAAGACATGGAAAGCCTAAATAGACCAATAACCAAGATAGTGAGTGGATTTGTAGTAAAAAATCTGTCATCAAAGAAAAGCCCAGAACCAGATGACTTCACTATAAATTACACTAAATTATATTCTTGTAAATAACTAATCCTATTTCTTCTTAAACTATTTGAAGCAATTCAAAGGGATTCAAACCCCCTTTATGCCTTCCCAAACCTCTTTTATGTTACCAGCTTTAACTTAATTCTAAAATCAGAGATAACAAAGAATGAGAAGCACAGAGTAATACTGCCCTTGATGGACACTGACTCACAAATCATCATCTGGGTGTGTGTTAACAAGAAGTTTGAGCCAGAAACAGAGCCAGGACTTGAACCCAGTACATCAGTAAGAAATGTGCATGTCCCAAGTGGTCTGTTAACTCATACGTCTGAACAGTTCCTTGACAGCAATTCACATAAACTACCCGACTGCTCCAACATGGTAGCCTAGGGTTGGAAATCTCGAGTCCAACTTTCGTTTCCTGGTCTTGTATCCCATCATCTCTTGCTGACTGCAAATTATGATCCTCTGCCTCAACCATGATTAGGTTCCTGCCCCGTGGTCCATGCCATGATAGAGGTGTTAACCAGAAATTCAGTCCTTATCAGCAGTGCTGAATCAGAATTATAAGTGCAAAGTTTGCGGATAAAGGAAAGTTTAATAATCTACCAGCAGAAGAAGAAGATAGCAGATAACTGCCAAAAAAAAAAAAAAAAAAAAAACAACTATCCTTCTGAATGAGGGCAATTTAGAAGTTCAAGGAGTTCAGAGGCTGTGATTAGAAAAAATGAGGTAGGGATTGAGGGCAATCAGCCAAATATTAAAAGGATTGTGGGTCCGATAATATTGTATCTTCTTCATAAATCTCAAACATTCAGGAAGTTTCTTGAAAAACTCACTGGAGGAAAACTGATGACTTAATATTAACAAGGGTGAGAAGGGATACTCTACATGGATGACTGGGTGCAAAACATTATCTAGCTGGAATCTGCAAGAGGCAGAGCGTTGTATTCACAGATTCTAGGATTTCATTTGCTACGATGAGGTCCACCGTGCTGTTGCTCAGCTGTATCACACTACATCCTGTTTAGTTACGTGCTGTTGCACACTGTTACAGAATGCTGGCTGGAAACTTCACATTCCACACCTTGAAGGAGATTTAACTTCACACCACCCGTATCTTCAGCTGTTGTGTTATGAAATTATTTTTATGTGATTTTGCCCCAAGATTTATGTGGGGGTTAACAAGAGACAGACGGAATGATGGAAGAGTTCCAGGAGTCCCCTCTGCCCTTAATGTTATTCCACATCAGTAAACTCCTCCCTTTCTAGGCCATCCACGTCCTCTGTCTCAATTTTCTCACTGTCTCTTTGGAGTCTGAAAGGATAGGCTTTTCCCACTTCCTCTTAAAAGAGGGTGGAGGAGGAGAGACAAGAGAGGGGTATTAACAAATCACTTTGCCCGAGCTACTTTGAGATGGGTCTTATGAATGTCCATGAACAGGTGTCTGACACAAACAACTGGTGGTATTGTTTACCTTTCTGCCCAAAAGCAGCATGATATGTCCCTGGCTGCTCTGTCCTCCCTGGCTGCTGGCTCCCAGGACTTTTGTGAATCGCCCGACCTATCCTTGCTTGCTGTAGTAGTCCACTGGAGGCAGAAGATAAGATAATGGGGCCGAGGCACCCGCCATTTTTCCATTCAACCAAATGACCTCTTTCTTTACAGGCAAACGCTGAGGTGCATGGAGCTCACTTGGTCCTGAGCACATGATGCCAGACTTCGCTAGATGAGTTCAGCTAACAGTGTAGCTGCATGGGGATGAGTGACACTGCAAAGGGACAGGAGAAACCACTGAACTCATTTGCTTTGGCAAGAAGAGGTGAGATACCAGCCTGCCAGTTCCCCCAGCTGTGGCTCAGGATTCTGCGAGAATCTGCTTGCTCCTTAAAAGTCTTCAAGAAGCAACAAACTTCCCAGGTTCTGCCTCTCTTTCAGCCTTTGGTCCACTCTGGGTTTACTGAGTAGCAGCTTTTGAGTGACAGGGTTTAGGTGTCTGTACCAGGGCTCCCCTTCTGTGCTCTCCCCACACACTACTGCACTCCAACCACAGGGACGCACTTCCGAGCATAAGAAACTCCAGGGACAGATGACTTAGATTGAAGTAGGTGGACTGAGAGCTCACACATGTGCCAAAGTGGAGCTATGCACCTATCAACACTACAAAAAAAAAAAAAAGCCAGAACAGAAAGCCAGCAGTTAAGTTACAAAAGGAAATGCCTTCATTCTCTGCTACGCTTCCCTCTCCCTCCCCTCTTGCCTTCCTACTCCTGGCTCTCCCTTCCTTCCTCTCTGCTCCCCTCCCTTCCCCCCACCTTTCCTCTCCCCTCTCCCCTGTGCTCTGCTCCCCTCCCCTTTGCCTTTCCCCCACTCTCCCCCTCCTCTCCTTCCTTTCCTCTCCCTCCCTTTCTCTCCTTACTCATAAACATGGAAGTCTGTATTTTCACTTCCATCATAGCTCACCCTGACTCCTCTGATCCCTGTGAACTGGGCTTCCAGGGTGTCAGATTTTTTGTTCTTTGCCTAAACCAGACCCTACCTACAGGCACACCTCTCAGTGACCAGCCGTGACCTGAGCTTCTAATGTCCACAGTTCCCTGCTAGGTATGTGCCTCACCAAAACTCCAAGGAAAGAGAAAGATAAGCAGTAAATCAGAGCAACTGTACAGGCCTTTAATATCATTACAGCAGCTTTGGCTCGGTTTGAAACAGAAGACTTGAGGTTACAGAGGGAGCCGGCCTGACACCTTCTGGATGGTGATAATCAGAAGCGTTGTTCTCCCAGACGCCTGCCCTGCGCCTCTGAGGCCACGAAAGTGCCTCCGCTGTTCCTCCTTCTTCCCACCAGGAAGTACAAGAGAAGAGAATAAATGACAAGTAGGTAGAGAGGCAGGTTCTGAGCAAGTTCTTCCAATCCGAAAAAAAAGAAATGCAAAACTGGGATGAACTGATAGTACAGATATTTAGGAAATGTATTTTAACAGCAAATCACTCCCCCTTACCCCCCCCCCCCGCCCCACACACAGGGTCAATTTTCAGTTTTTATTTCTTTTATAAATGTTGAGGGTAGCCCAGACCAGGGAGACTTGGGAGACAAAAGGCTTCATGCTGAGCCGCGAGGGCAAAGCAAGCCAAATCATGAAATCCAGAAGGCTGAGGAGCTAAAGTCTACTTTAGTACTTGGTGGCCAGGCCAGGCTGCAGGACCCGGGTCTCTGGGATGTGCCCCTTGGCTCTTAGCTGGACTGCAGGCATTCTGACTGATGATCCTGTTCCTGCTGGACTATCCCGGGGCCTGCTGGGCCTAAGCCCAGGCACAACCTTCACTGCTCTGAGCCCTGTTGTCTTCCTCTCTAGTCTGGACAAATAACCAATGATTCTCAATTATCAGCCTACACAGGAAAATATATTTCACTTCAGGACCTAATTTCAATACAATACAGGTAATTTAATTTACTACTTTTTTATACTAAATACCTAAAGTGAAATATATTATAGAACTATATTTGCATTTAAGCATCTGGAATTTACTTTGATAGTTCTAATTTTTTTTTATTTCTCTGATGATGATCAGAAACCCTTAAGTTCATGATCTGTTGAATGGGTCACAACAGATAGCATGAAATCTCTGATAAAATCATCCATTATTCGTAACATGTATTAAAATGCAGCATATGCTTAGTTGCCAGGTACTGTCCTTAGTTCAGCACTGAGCTAAAAAGGTAAAGATATTTGCCCTCACAAATTTCACATATGAGAAGTATACGCATGCTATGTACAGTATATATATATATATATATATTCCTATAGATAAAAGCAATAAGCTAAGGCATGTATTGATTAGTGTAACAGAAGTCCCAGTGCCCTCATCATAGCTTTGGAACTCATGATGCTGGGTTGCTCCTTTCTATTCTATGTTTCTTTGTTTCTTTTTCCAAAGTCAGAGGTTTATGTGTCCACTTAGATGAGAAGTGACTGGAAATTATCACTGCATCCCCAAGCAGCTCAAGATTGTAAAGACTTAAGTTCCTTCTTCACTTGGGTGGGATAACCATGGGGCATCAACTCCCCCCATAACCCACCTGTAATTGAATTCTTGGCAGGACCTAAACAGGAGGGACCTAAACTGTCCAAGAAGGGAAGAACATCTGTGCAACAAATGCCTAGAGAAAAGAGAGGATCTCAAGGCAGAGGATTCCAAGATAGACCCAAAGGCACCAGCAGAAAAAGACCTGCACACAGGCCAGCGGAGAGTGCTCCAGACAGAGAACAATGAGGACAAAGTTCCAGAGGCAAGAATGAGTGTATCAGGGTTGCCTATTGAGTGCTGCAAAGTCATGCCATCCAAATTCACATTGTAACCCTGATACCAAACGTGATGGTACTTGGAGGTTGGGCCTTTGGGAAGTGATGAGTTTATGAAGTTGCAGCCTTCATCACAAGATGTATCCTGAGGAGAAGATGAAGAGGCCCAGAGCTCTGTCTTCTAGAGAGGCTAGACAAGAAAGTAACCGTGTGTAAGCCAAACCGAGAGTCCTCATTAGCACCTGACCAAGCTGGAACTGTGACATCAAACTCTCAATCTCCAGAATCATGTTTGTTGGCTTGGCTGTCCTATCTATTGGATTTTGTAACAGCAGCTCTCACTAATAAGAATTAGTGATATAAGGAGGGAAAGACAAGACGCTAATGGCGGAGGAGAGCAGAGATACAATGGTCAACTCTAAGCAGGCACTTTCAACTCTAACATTGTATTTTATGACCGTATGTTAATGATTGAGAGTTGCAACACCTGAAAACCTGATTCAAAAGTACACTCTGTCTTTCAAAGCTGGGAAATGAGATAATGGCAGGGAGAAAGGCTGACTGAACCGGCAGTGTGCACTATGAGTAAACATTTGAGTACTTCAACCCACAGTCACTGGGGGTTTTATTAAGCTTAGCTTTCTACATTGACCTGCGTGCTTTCCCATGATTGACAGGCTTCAGTGGTGCCCTGGGAGCTTTCATTTTCTCCTACTCAGCTGATCCTAACCTCTTAGCTTGCTGTCCCTGACCCAAATGCAAGTGTTCTGGCAACACATTACCTCCTAAAATGTGGCGCTTCTTGCTTCTCCCAATGCTACACCACCATGACTATTTGGGAATAAGTTGGTTATTCCTCTCCATGATGTCAGGAGAGCAGGGAGAGTTTTAAGGGGTGGGGGTGGGGGAAGAGTGGGAATAAGTAACCTTATGTTGTCATGGGAAATAACGGAATCTCTTATTTTCATAGGGTCATATTTTGGAAAAGGGTGTTATTCTTTAAAGTTCACTTAAAAGGTTCCATTTCACTGAACTCTTTCATTGACAGACTCACTGCTTCACAAGATGGTCCTTTCAATTCTCAAGCTCTACTATATTAAAACTTTACAGGGTTTGTTTGCTTGTTGTTGTATTGTCTTTAATTTTTTTTCTTCAGGGTTTGATACAGATCTTTTGCTTCCTTGCTTATTTCAAATGGATTTCTTTCTTCATTTCTTACTAGATAGCTCATTCCTACCATAAATATTCCTGATATTTTCCATTATTTTGAATTAAATGCCAAGGAACTTTCTGGACCTGGCACGGTGGCCTAAGGGCTAAAGCCCTCGCCTTGAACACGCCTGGATCCCATATGGGAGCCAGTTCTAATCCCGGCTGCCCTGCTTCCCATCCAGCTCCCTGCCTGTGGCCTGGGAAAGCAGTCGAGGATGGCCCAAAGCTTTGGGATCCTGCGCCAATGTGGGAGACCCAGAAGAACCTCCTGGCTCCTGGCTTCAGATCAGCACAGCTCCGGCCATTGCGCTCACTTGGGGAGTGACTCATTGGACAGAATATCTTCCTCTCTGACTTATATATATATATCTGAATTTGCAATTTAAAAAAAATGCCAAGCAACTTTCTAAGACTGTAAGAAGAAGCATCTCTTTGATGTGACAACCCTTTATATTGTGACCTCCATTCTGACAAACCCTCAGCTACTTAGTGTGAGTCCAGATGAGAACCTGTGGTTCCAGTTCAGTGCATATTCCTATGTGCACTTATGACAAAGTTATAAGAAGGAATGTGACTTTGTCCTAAGTGTACATACAATGTTCTCAAGAGATAAGAGAAAGAACTGGAAGAGGAAGGAGTACAACACAGAATCCTCCAATCCAAATCCCCTGGGAGAACTGTTGATCTTTTCCTTACTACCAAAAGCTATCTTGCCTTTTTGTAAAAATGAGACAGAGGAAAATGACAAAATGAGGCTTTGCTCTAAGAAAGATGCCTAGATTCACCCAAGTTCCCACACCTTGAGCACCAGAGAGAACAAAGCTCCGTGATGTCTTCACCTTGAACCAGGATGGAAATGATGGCCTACGGCCACACGTCTTTGTCACCTGAGGCTGTTGAGATGGCGGAAAAATTCAGTGGTGAAAGCTTCCTTTGTCTAGTGTCTTCCTTCTCCCTTAAGGAAATAAGTGATGGGGGTGGGGGAGAGGAGAAAAGAATAGCTTAGGCTTACAAATTTGACTCTAAAAAATTCCACCAAGAAAGTGAACTTTGAAGATAGGGTTCAAGAGACGAACATCCCAGAGAAGGTAAACTAGGAAAAGATGGAGATTACAATTGTAAACGGCGTTGTTCCATAGCAATAGAATTAGTTGACTTGTATCACTCTAGTCACTGGTCTGTTGAACAAAGGCTTTATTACAGAACACTGCTGCAAGTCCTTGCATCATCACAGAGGTACATCCTGACTGTTATTTAATTTGTACTCCCTTTTATCCCCTTTTCTGTGCTTGTTTTCCTTCACACAGATCACTGATTGGCCTACGGTACTTTTGTTTCCTTGTTTATAGTATGCCCTTCTCCAGTGAAATATAATACCTTGGAAGACATCTCAGACTAAGTGTATTATTTTTTTCCTACAGCTCAGGACCTAGAACTGACCCTAGCCTTTGTTGTTGGATGAAAAGGTTTTTTTTTTTTTTTTTTTATAAAAAGAGTCAAGAATTAGACAAAGAGAGCAGATGGAAAAAGGACATAGCAAATAAATAAATAAATAAATTATATCTATAGTAACTAAACCTAAAAAGTGTAGTCAGATACATGATTTGAGTTAGCTCCAATAATCACAATGAACCTGAAAGCAGTGGATCGATAACTCTGCTTTGCAGGTAGGAGAAGGGAGGTCAAAAGGTCAACATTTCATGACCAAAAGGTGGACACAATCCAAATGTCAATCAATGGGTAAAAGGGTAAACAAAATGTGGTTATGTTCATATAATGGATGCCATTCAGCCATAAAAAGGAATAAAGTTAGAACACATGCTTTGATGTGGATGACCCCTAAAAATAATGGGCTGCAGTTGGTGTTGTGATACCGTAGGTTAAGCCATTATTGCAACACTGAAATTCCTTATCAAAAAACACATTTGGGTCCACACTTCTCTGCCTCCAATACAACTTACTGCTTACATGCATAGAAAAGTAGTGGAAGATGGCCAAATTACTTAGGACCATATAACCCATGTAGGAGATCAAGTTGGAGTTCCTGGTTTCTGACTTTGGTCTACCCCAAATCTGGCTATTTGGGTCATTTTGGGGAATGAATAAACACATGAAATAGAGTTTTCTCAATCTCAATCTCTCTCACTCTCTCTGTCTCTCCTCTTTCCTCATTCTCTGTTGTTCTGCCTTTTAAATACATAAATATTTAATTTTATTGAAAAGTCAGATATACAAAGAGCAGAAGAGACAGAGAGGAAGATCCTCCATCATCTGATTCACTCCGTAAGTGGCCACAATGGCCAGAGCTGAGCTGATCTGAAACCAGGAGCCAGACGATCCCTGAAGGTCTTCCACATGGGTGCACAGTCCCAAGGATATGGGCCATCCTTTACTGCCTTCCCAAGGCACAAGCAAGGAGCTGGACGTAATGTCATCTATTGCATGATTCCCTTTATATAAAATAACCAGAATAAATAAAGTTATAAAAACAAACAGTAAGCAAACTGTTGATTTCTGAGAGCTGATATAAGTGAGCCTGGGGAGTGTCTACTCAATGAGTGCCTGTAGGATATACTTTGGGGGTAAGGAAATGTACTTGAACCAGACAGAGGTAATGTTGGAAGAACACTATATGAGAATGTAATAAAAGCCACTGTATTGTACAATCTTTAATGATTTTTGTATTGCATGAATTTTATCTCAATGAAATTAATATATGTAATTGAAAAACTAACTTGAACAGTCATTACACTAACACGTGTTAGTAAGAACTTCAACTCAATTCTAAGTAGCCCCAGGTTGTTAGCATTCTATCTTGCTTTTTTTTTTTTTTTTAAAGAGGAGCCTCTCTAAACTCAGGCTTTGAGAGCAATTCTCTCTCTTTTTTTTTTTTTAAAGATTTATTTTTATTATTTTTTTATTGGAAAGGCGGATATACACAGAGGAGAGAGAGAGAGAGAGGAAGATCTTCCGTCCGATGATTCACTCCCCAAGTGAGCGCAACGGGCCGATACTATGCCAATCCGAAGCCAGGAGCCTCTTGCGGGTCTCCCACGCGGGTGCAGGTTCCCAAAGCTTTGGGCCGTCCTCGACTGTTTTCCCAGGCCACTGGCAGGGAGCTGGAAGGGAAGCGGGGCTGCCGGGATTAGAACCGGCGCCCATATGGGATCCCGGGTGTGCAAGGCGAGGACCTTTAACCACTTGCGCCACCGCGCCGGGCCCTCTATCTTGCTTTTTTTTAAGACTAAAATAAAGCTGACATCATTAAATCTGAAAAATGACAAGAGATGAAAACCAGTGATAGTTTGTATTGGACTCATTCTTAATGCTTCTAAGTTTCTAGAACTTCAAGCTATCAATAGCCCTTTTCACAGAGAGTACTGTAGTTTAAAAGCTCTGAAAGGACATTTAGTATAGGCATTTTTAATGTCCACCAACAAAGCTTCAGAAGCCTATTAGCACCTTGAATAACATGCAAATTTGGTATTTTAGTGCATATACAAATATTTCTTCAGAAAAACGCCTCTTTTCTCTCTTTTTGCACATGTCAAACACATTGGAAGAGTTAGGACAAATAGAGTTTGGCCCTCTCATGTTATAGATGACAAAACTGAGAGGTACAAGAGAATAAAGAGGTCAGCATAGAGTGTGGTCTTCCAATTTCTAATCTAGCTCTTCGTTCATGGCTGTCCTTTCCCTCATATTGTGATAGTGAGTCAGACCCACAAGACTTGTCCTCTGCATGACCACTTTATGAACTTAGAAAAGAAAATTAATATAGAGATATCATTTCTAATCTTCTTCATGTTTATTAGCATGAGAAATAAAGTGTTAAAATAGAGAAAAAGATCACTTAAATTTTCAAACGTATAAAACAGATTGAAAATACAATGTTTGAGTAGGTAACAATTCTAAAGGAAAGTATTCAAATTAAATTTTAAAATACCACAGTTTAATTCAGAAACATATGAAAATACAAAACTCATTGGTAAAGTTACATATAAGTGTATTTAAAAAAAAACTCACGGAAAATATAATGTAAAAGTAGTCTTATTTCAAGGCCAAAAGTATTTGAAATTCATGTACATACAGATTATAAAAACCATGCATGAATCTTCAATTCTTCACATCAACATAAACATCTTTTCATTTCGTTTTTCCATTAGTTTTTTGAAGTATCCTCTTATTGAGACAAATAGAGAATAGCATAATGCTATGATAGTGATGTGTAAATGAATTTTAATTTTAGTAAAAATGTGAAGAACTTATTCAGAATAATTTTATCTTCCAAAAGTTGTGAGTGAATAACTATTGCAAAAATACGTAAATTTCATTTAACTAACATACAACGTTTTGGAAAGACAGAATATAGTTTTGGAATTTGGAAGTAGCCATTAACCCTAAGAAATACCTATAATTATATCTTTACGAAAGCCTCATGGTAGTCACAAATGAATATCGACAGAAATGCAAAAGAGATGAAGGAATCAAAGAAAGACTAAGTTAAGTTGCAATAAAGAAGTAGTTAGAAATAATGAAATAACTTCAGAAATAAACTAAACAGCAAAATTGAAAATAAAAAAACTAAGTGGTTTTATGAAAAGAAAAATTGACAGATTTTTACCTAGACTAAGAATAAAAGCAAGAAGACTCAAACAACAAGAATTTTAACAGTGAAACAGGAAAGATCACAATCAATGCCACAGAAATCAAAAGAATCATAAAACCCAACTATGAACAAATACATCTCAGAAACTTGAATAACCACGAGGAATTAGATAAATCCTGAGAGAATGCAAGCTAAAAAAGTCTGAATCATGAAGAAAAGAGAAAATTTGAACAGATAGATAATACATAAGACTATCAAATCTGAAATAAAAATTCTCCTTAAAAAGAAAAAACCCAGAGCCAAATATCTTGACTAGTAAATTTTGCCATACATTAAAAAAAATTAACACTCATCTTTCTCAAACTATTCCAACTTAGTGAGCAAGTATTCCAAACTTGTTTTATGCAATCAGGATTATCCTGATACCATAACTGGACAAAGACACTACAAAAAAATAACTTATAGACTAAGACCCTGATGAACAATTGTGCAAAGCTCCTCAACAAAATATTAGCAACTCAAATTCAACAGCATATTAACAAGATCACACACCATGCCCAGGTAGGATTTACCCTAGGAATGCAAGGAGAGGTCAACACATATAAACGAATTAATGGGTAAAATCATCATCTCAATAGATACATAAAAAGGCTCTCAGAAAATTCAATGTTTCAAAATATAAACCCCTCAAGAAACTGCAAATAGAAGATACCTCTACACAGCAAGGTCATTTATAACAAGCCCAAACCTCTAACATATTCCATGATACAAAGCTGAAGGCTTTTTCTCTAATTTCAGAAAATAGGACAGAGAGGCCCATTCTTGCCTCTTTTATTCAGCAGAGTACTAGAAGTCCTAGCCAGAAAATAAGGCAGGAAAGTGAAATAAAATGTATCCAAATCAAAAAGGAAAAAGTTGTTCTTGTTTGCAGACAACATGTTTTTACACATAAAAAAAAAAGCCCACTGGACAGACACACACACACATATACACACACACCTTACTAAAACTAAAACATTCATTGAAGTTACAGGATACAAAACCAACAAGCAAAAATCAGTTGCATTTCTGTTCAACAACAACAATCTGAGAAGAAATTAAGAAAGCAGTCCCATTCACAATAGCATCAAAATCGATAGAACACTATCAAGATGGTGAAAAACTTGAGCACTCAAAACTAAAAAGTGTTAATGGAAGAAATTAAAGAAGATACAAATAACGAATCAGTCAAGCCAACAGTTGGGATTCCTTCGTTTGAATCCTGCCACTGCTTCCCATATACCTTCCTGCCAATGTGCTCCCTGGGAGGCAGTAGGTGATGGTTCAAGAACTTGCATCTTTGCCACCGACATAGAAGACTAGGATGGAATATCAGGCTCATGGCTTTAGCTTGATCCAACCCTGCATGTGAACTAGCAGGTGGAAATTCATTCACATTTCTCTCTCTCTCTGCCTCTGAAATAAGTATAATAACAATTCTTACAATGACGCAGGCTAGACCAGAACAGAAGTTGGGAACCCAATCTATAGGTTTGTCACATGTATAACAGGATCTTATTTGAGCTATCACCACTTCCTTCCAGAGTCCCCATCAATGGGAACCTGGGATGAGGAATTAGACTCAGGTATTAAACTCAAGTACTGCAAAATGGGACAAGAGTGTCAACTATTAGGCCTACCTACCCAGTTGTAACTTTTTAGATAAGTGATTCTATTGGGGAAAACAATGCTTACATTTTGCTGTGTGGTTCACTAGGAATTTTCTACTATAACAAGAGTTAAAACTAAAAATTGAAATTAAACTGAACTGAACATAGAGCCAAATTTTCAAATAATAGCATTCCAACTACTTTAAACTAGCACCTTTTTAAAAATGAAAGATTGTAATCATGATAGTCTCATTAAAATGTTGATAATCCAGTGATAATTTTGAGAAGCTAATGACTTCATGCTATTAAAATTCAGAATTTTTTTGCTCTCCCATTCTTTAAAGATTTCTGCTTTCATTAATTTATAATATAGTAGTAAGCCTATAACTTATAAATAAGAAGAGATCTGTATTTGTGAAAGCGTGCTCAAAATGTAATTTAACTGCCAAAATACTATGAGCCCAAAGCCTTGGTTACCACATCTCTGGAACATACTTCCTCAAATTTTAATGCATTGAAACAGAACTACCTGGGGAGCTTGTTAAATTACAAGCCTGCTTCAGAAAGTGGGGATGGGTCTGATATCTTGCATTTCTAATAACTGCCCTGTGATGCCAAGGACTACACAATGAATAGCAAAACTCACAACACAGTAGCCCAAAGACACTCATGTAGCTATTACACCACAACTCTCCACTATATATCCCCTAAATGCTCAGTTCTTCCTCTTTGGCTTCAGGTAGGATCCCCAGGTGCTAATCTGTTAATAGACCTGCTCCCTTTGCATCTTTCCACCGCATTTCTCCATTGAGAAAATTATTCTCATTCCCAATGCTATGCTATAAAGACAGGTTGTTCTCAGCCTCACTGCTTTTCCACCAGGAGGTTGCAGGTTTCCTTAGAAGGGAAAAAATCAGATTGCCCATTTGATGTAGGCGTGAGTGCTGAGAATGATTCCAACCAAGGAGCTAGAGAACAGGAACATGTACAGAATAATAGAACTGAAGCAGTGGCACTGAACAGAGAGAAAGCATTAAAGACTTGGTGTGACACAAGGAATGCTGTCAGTTGAAGCCATCAAAATAGGGTTTGTTTCTCAAGGCCCATAAAAATGTGCATGGCCCTTGACCCAGTTAAACAGCACCCAGGATATTATACAAAGCACATAAAATCCCAAGAGGCAAAAGCTTCATGTAACTTTATTTATATGAGTAGCTACAAGGGCTAATCTAAATGTTCACAGTATG
The DNA here is from genome assembly GCF_017591425.1 of Ochotona curzoniae. NCBI lineage: Eukaryota > Metazoa > Chordata > Mammalia > Lagomorpha > Ochotonidae > Ochotona > Ochotona curzoniae. The sequence goes on along the minus strand of NW_024465582.1, from coordinate 15,649,691 downwards.
GAATTGTTAAATGTGTCTTCATATAGTAAGATTACAATAACATTATAATACTAAGCAAAACACTTGAGAAATATTATAAAAAGCATAACTAAGCATATTTCTAGGAGAGGAAGAATTAATACATGATAAAAAATTTCTATCAAATTAATATTTGAAAATAATGAAATGCTAGAGTATTTTCAATTGGACAAGCTGATGCTGTAACTTTAAGGATTAATTTATTTTTTTAATCAGAAAAGCAGATTTACAGAGAAAAAGAAAGACAGAAATAGATCTTCTGTCTACTGGTTCACTCCTCAAATGGCCACAATAGCCAGAGCTGAGCCAAACTGAAGCCAGGAGTTTCTTCGGGGTCTCCCTTGTGGGTGCAGGATCCCAAGGCTTTCAGCCATCCTCTACTGTTTTTCTAGATCATTAGCAGGGAGCTGGATGGGAAGTGGGGAAGTCAGAATATGAACCAGTGTCAAATATGGGAAGCTGGCACTTGCAGGTAGAGGATCAGCTAGTTGAGCTTCATTCTGGCACCTATACTTTTAGAAAAAATCCTATAATTTTAGCAAAACCAATGGGACCAGCATTGTGGTGCAGATAAAGCCACCACCTGTAAAGTCAGCAACCCATATGGTTTCTGATTCGTGTATCTGCTGTTCTGCTTCTGATCCAGCTCCTTGTTATTGGCCAAGGAAAAGCAAAAAAAAAAAAAAAAGGTCCAGGAGTTTGGAACATGGCCACCCACATGGGAGATCTGGGAAAATGTCCTAGCCCCTGGCATCAGCTTTCCCAGCCCTAATTGTTGCTGCCACCTGGGGAGTACATTAACAGATACAAGATTTCTATTTGTGTCTTCCTCTCATTCTTTGGACCTTTGTGTTACAAATAAAGAAGGAAATCTTTAAAAATCAATCAATAAATATGCTACACTTTTCAAGAGAACTTTAAAAGTAGTGCTCAGAAAGAATACAGTAAGTCTATATGGAAATGTAATGCATGACATGTGGCATGAGACATTAATAGAGAAATCATAAATTCATTTTTAGGGATAAGGTAATGGAATAATTGGCCATGCATTCTGAAAAAAATATCTATCTACCTTAAATAGTATTTATAAAAATTTCTAGGTCCTGGCACAATGGCCTAGCTGCTAAAGTTCTTGCCTTGAATGCACCAGAATTCCATATGGGTGCCGGTTCTAGTCCCAGCAGCTCCACTTCCCATCCAGCTCCCTGCTTGTTGCCTGGGAATGCAGTTGAGGACGGCCCAAGCCATCTTGGGAGACCTGGAGGAGGTTCCTGGCTCTTGGCTTCAGATCAGCACTGCACCGGCTGTTGCAGTCACTTAGGGAGTGAATTATCAGAAGGAAGATCTTCCTCTCTGTCTCTTCTTCTCTTTTGTATATCTGATTTGCAATAAAAATAAATAAAGTCTTTTTTAAAAATCTAGTTTCATTCAGGATCCATAGTCTTTTAAAATATTAGATAAAAAGAAGCTTCATAGAATGTAACTGAAGGATTGCGTCAATGAAAATAGAAATATATTAAGTCCATAAAAAACATCAAGGAAAACATAACACAGAAATATAAACATTTTTAACACAGTGTTAGCAAAAATGTACTAGCATAACACAGTATTACAATAATATTTTATGATAAAAAGTAAAATAATAAAATATTATCGTGATAATAAAGTAAAATAATAGAAGACGTTTCCCAATTGGATTTTTTTAGAAGATGAGCTTCCCCAAAGAAACCCTGGCACAGGATTGAACAAACACAACATAGAAGAATTCAAATAATAACACGGATATGACCTCAAGCTCCTAGAAAAAAACCTCACTACTGGCAATTACAACAACCTGACGCCGTAGTTTGTTCATTAGACTGGCAAGTTTGGAAGAACACATCTTTGGTCTGGAGTGTATATTAATAAGCATTGGGGACAAAATTTGGAGGAAGATACAAAAATTCAGAGTCTCATATCCTATGACTTTAAATCTCATTTTGAGAACTTTCTCCTACCACATTTTTGGAGGGCAGTTTGATAGTTATCGATTTTAAAAAGTATTGGTCAGTTATTGACACAAAAATGTTATTTCTAAATATCTGTCCTGGGATGTAATTAGAGATGATCAGGAAGCATGTTTGCAGCATAAAGTTGTGACTACCAAAGATATAACACTGGAAAAATGGTCAAGTGAATTATAAACTGTGGAGTTGACAAACATAGTACAATGAATCTCTGGAGAGTAACCAAGAATATAAAAACACATTAAAGTTAAAAGTGATAAGTCATGGAAATTATTATATTTTTAGCTTAAAAACATTCTGTGCAAATACAGGCATTAATTGTATACAGATCAGAAAAAGAACAGCTATATACCAATATGGTAATGTGGATATATCTGGTGATGTGATCAGATGAAATAAGAGGATGTGTGATTTCAGAAGAACATTTTATGGAAAAAATACAGATTCACTCTTTCAAGATGTATTTATTTATTTGAATGACAGAATGACACATAAAGAGGGAGGGACAAAGAGAGGCAGACAGAGAAAGATATCTTACGTGAAATGTGTCACTTCCCAAATATTCACAATAGCCTGCACTTGGATAATGCTGAAGCCAGGATGCAGGAACTCTGCCTGAGTGTCCCACTTGAGCAACAGGAACCCAAGGACTTGTACCATCATCTCCTGCCTGCCAGGGGCATTAGCAGGCAGCTGGATTGGTGGTAAAGCAGCTTGCACTTGAACCAGGACTCTAGCATGGAGACATTGGCAACCCAAGAAACAGTGTATCCCCACCTGCAGCACAGTGGCTACCCCAGATTTGCTTGTAATAGTGCTGGGAGTGTGGGTGATTCTCTGCTCATTCGGTATTTTTAGTATTTTTCCTCCTTCTTGTAAAGAAAAGAGTAGAGTGAGCAAAGAAAACAAGCGAAAAACCAGGGACAAAACTATCCCCACTCAAAAATAAAAGAAGAGGAGGAAGGCCTGTGGCGCCAAACAGCCTAGGAATGCCAGAGCCCCAGTAGGTACCAGAGGCCAAGGGACTTGACCACCACAGGAAACAGCAGAGTGTGAGGTGGGTGGGAGGCCTGAGGTGACCCAGCTCAGAGAACAGCTGGTGGGCAGCAACTGCATCTTCTTAAAACAGAGAGTCAGGGCTCCCCCCGGAACGTCCCCAGTAAGGCTCTAGAAGCCCCAACACCTCAAAGGATGTGGGTATGCAGCCAAGGTTGAGAATAACTGAGTTAAGGCACAGGAAGGGCAGGAGGTCAGGAACTCAGACAAGTGTAGATCTTTTCTTTCTCCCAGTTGGATACGAAGAAAAGAATGATGGTGCTTTCTAAGCCATCCTAAGAGTTAACAGGGTCAGGGAAGACTCAATGAAGTTGCAGGTTGGGCTGAAGAAGCCTCAAGGAGCCAAAAAAGATTAGATATGCCAGAAAGGTGAGGAGAAGGGGAAGGAGAAAAAGGAACCAAGCCTTTCTACATTTTCTGTTGCACGCATTTCCTCTATGCTCCCAGCATCGTTACTCCTCTTAGTGGACTTTGGAGGCTCCTGCTACTGTGTCTGACCTGAAGGGAGAGCGTGAAGTGCAGAGGAGCCACGGGGTTAGTGGGAAGCGACCACAGGCTGATTCCAGGGCTCTCTCCTCTGCCAGGGCCATAGTGCCCAGAGAGGGGTTCAGCTGGAGCAGTCATCCTGGTTAAAAGGAGGCACACAACTTTTGAGACAGGCTCAGATAGGAGCAGAAAGGGAACAGGTGCAATGAGGAAGGAGCAGGGTGGTATGGAGAAAAGAAGGCAGTGACATGGCACCGGAGGGCATAGGTGACTGCCCCCTAAAGGCTGGTGGCTGGCGACTCATGCTGGTGGGCTGTACAACACAGCAGAGAGCCAGCTGGGGCCCTCTCTCCCACTGAGATATGACAATCTGTCACCTGTTGTAAGTCATGAGTTAGATGAGCTGAGCTGCCTGGATGTGAATGGTATACCACAAAGGGGAAAGGCCAAGGTTTCCATTTTCTAAGAGCAGACAGCATACAGCCACCTTGAGTAATTTTTTTCTCACTGTTAAAATACCCTGACTAGATCAATTCAACAATGGCTTGGTGATGATTGACTTACAATTTTCGGGTGTATGATGATGTAAAAGTATACTATACAGTCATTCTGGATTTGACTATCCATACAGCGTTTAATACATTGCATGGGCTATTCAACAATATATTAAATTGGCTTTGTGTTAAATGATTTTGCCTAAGTGCAGGCTGTTAAAAGTGAACATAGTTAAGAAACACCAAACTAAGGTATGAGTTACCATGTTTTCAACATGCATGGTTTATTTACACAGAGCCCCATATTAATTGAAGAGATATTAGTACTGTGCCATTGAAGATCTCAAGACATCCGGTGGCTTTTGCAAATACCTTTGAGGACAAGCATGCGTGGAAACAAATATACCTAGGTCATCAAAATGTGGGCAGAGTGTGCGTGAAAGCTGTGTCTCTCCTTGGCCAACAGAACTAGACAGTCTATGCTTTAACCGCATGTGGACATGACCCTGGATTGGAAGTGCTGGCCATGATGCCTGCAGAAACCTCTGTGCTTCCCTTCCAAAAGGCCTCTCTGAGCAACGTGGCCTCCTCCTGAGGCTTGGAAAGCGCCAACTAGTGGCTCAGTATGACTTGCCAGGTGTTCCAGAAAGGTAGGCAAATCAAAGGGAAGCCCAGGGCTGAGAGCAACTTATTTTTGAAACTCAAATCGTCTTTGTTTAGCCTATCTCCTTAGGGATACCCAGATTATATCGTAATCTGGTACAATATTAATTAATGACTTCAGACACTAGCTACTGGCTCACTCGGATAACCCTCTGATTCTGTCAACTGCTACGATTTACTTCAGTACTTTTCCTTCTTTGTTTCTTTTTTCTTTTCTTTCTTTCTTTTTATTTTTGTAACAGAAAAACTGGTGGTTGTGTGTGGTTTTGTTCATACCACAAAAGAAAAAAAAAAGAAATGAAACGAAAAAAAAAAATCAGAACAGGAAACCCCACTAGAAAAGATAAATTACATATTGTTAAAAACAACAAAAGTGACACTTGATGTGACAGAGAATAATAAACCCCATACCTTGGAAGTTTGGGTATTTAAAAAAAAAAAGCCAAGCTGCTTGATTCACTGAACCTTTCTTTTCTTTTGCCCCTTTCTCTCTGACTCCTCCTCCTTCTCGGGGAAGGTGCGATTGCATCCTGAAGCCCCCCCCCCCGCCCCCAACCCCAAACATTGTCAAGCTGCTGGCCCACGTTGCTGGGAAATAAGAAATTTGACACCGCTGCTCTCACAGGACTCGGCCACTGGGACAAATATCATCTTTGAGGTCATTCCACTGATCCAGACATTCTTATTCCTGTTTGGTCTGTGTGCTTTCGGCTACGGCCTCAACGCAAAATGCGTGGCCCTCCTGAGCGTTCAAAACCGATCGGGGAGAACTAGGGGTTTCCTTACATCTTGGCTGCATTGTGGCTTCTGTGGCTGCGTCCATCACCTTGTAAAACTGGCAGGCTCTGGACATTTTGCATGCTGAAAAAAAAAAAATCACTGTTTTGCCTCCAGCAAGGAACATAAATGTTGCAACTCTGACTCCTCCTCTAATGAAGAAAGAGTGAACAAGTGCACCGAGTTGAGCTGCTGCTCGCAGAAGCCGCTGCCTGGGCTGCGGACGGAGGCTAAAATCCCCAGACAAACGGCGTCTCGGCGTCTTCGGCGTCTTCGGAGCTGGGCTTCCCCGCGCTGGCCTTTCTGTCATACTGGCTCCTCTCCCTCCTTTCTGGATTTTACTGGCTGTTCGCGAAACAGCTGTCTGCACAATGGATCCCCACGTCCGAGAACAGCAAGTGCTCGGGGCCTGACAAGGCAGACCTTGCTCGCTGCTGTCAAAAGTGAGTACCTGAGGCAGACAGCCGCGCGGCTGGGGCTATGCAAGTGGGATCTCTCCCGGTTCTGTCCTGGTTGTGGGTTCCAGACGGGCGTGCTGGAGGGGAGCGAGCGAGGTGGCAAGCGCGGGCTGCTTAAGTGAACGACCGCGAGCCCGGGAGCAGGCAGCGGCTGGGAAAGCCCGGGCTCCTGGCTGGACAGCTGGGATGTCCCCTCTCAGAGGAGGTAAAAATACCCCCAAGGGGGTTGACCACCCAGACTCCACGCGGACGACCGCACTCTGCATGCGTTAGTCTGTTTTAAAAGCTCCTGCACGCCAGAGGAGTTTCGGTGTGATTGTGGGATTTTCAGAATGAACCTAATAGACAACAGGAACCGGGGAGAAAAGACTAGCAGGAAGGAGAGAGGGATCCAGTCACTGATACGGAGATAGCCAGACTAGAGTTCTCCCTCTGGCAGCGCCAGACTCCCAGGAAAGACGTTGTCCGGTGGGGAAAGTTTAGTGTTACCTGTGCTGACCGCAAAGGTGTGGCTGCCCCCAAAAGGCAGCCAGGGCAGTGCAGGAAAGCAGCCTCAGGGCCCCAGAGCTGGACCCAGGCGGCTGCACGGAAGCGAAGCCGGGGAAGTGTGGTGGCTAAGGTGGCTGGAGGGAGACCCTGCTGGCCGGAGCTCCCGCACAGATGGGGAGGCCAGGGAGTGACACTCCAGGAAGTGGAGGCAGAAGATTACCAGGTGCCTTTCTGGGTCTTTGGGAAGGAAACAAATCCTTTTAGTGGCCTCTACTTTTGTTATGTGGAAGCAATCCCAGGACCCTGGTCACACGGGGCTGAAGGGTTTTCTATACTTGGACTTGGAAATGGTTGCAAAACATTGCTATGTATCTGGACAGATAGGTTTGTTTTCATTCATCACGTTGGCCGAGAAAGACTTGCCACCTGAATCCAGTGCTCTCTGGCCAGTGGAGAGCAGCTAATCCCAGCCTTGCCCATTGGCTGTGCAACCTCGGCTAAATCACTCACCCTCTCTGAACTTCCTTTACACATAAGATTTAAGAAAATAAGAGAGAGAGATGAGTGGATGAATAGATTGATACAATGTTTAATGGAGTGGAAGTGCTGTGAGTGATATAAGAAAGAGCAGATGAAAATTTTGATTTCAGAGATTCCTTGAAACTGGTGGTTATGGTCTCTGTGACGAATAGGCAGCAAGCTCCCTCCCAAAGCAAGGGAAGTGAAATGGACTTATGGAATAGGTGTCAGTTGTATGTATCACCCCTGAGAGTTCATTGGCCACTCTAAAAGCCATGACCTCCTTGAACATCCCTTGTCTCTAAGGACAGCCACGAAGACCACCCTGTAAGCCCCCGCTGGCAGCTGGGCCGAGGGAGGGGTAATCTGTAACCTTCTCAGGGTATAAAGTGAGCCACACTTGGGAGGAGGGGGCCTTCCTCCCTTCATCACAGCTCCTTTAAAACATTTGCTGGTGTGATGGTTTTGACCTGGAGTTTTTATTTAAACAGCACTGGGGAACTTCTTATCAAATGGGGCTGTCTGAATCAAAAAATGCTTTCAAGTCACATAGCTGGATGTCAGACAATGGGCCCAAGGCTTTGTTGGGAAAATTGCACTGGTGTACTCTCCGGTGGAGGCTATGATGAGGTAACTTGGAAGATCTCTGCATTGTCCTGATAGGAATAAGGACCATCAAAATGTGGCAGAAAACACATGCAGTTTTCAATATCAACAGACTGGGCTTCAAATCTTGGCTTTAACACTTTGGCAAGTCACTGAACTCTGAACTTCACTGTCCTGTCTGCTAAATGGGGAGCAGTACTGTTTTTCTTGCATGTCTATTCAGAGAATGAAAATATTATTTGTACCATGTCTGGCCTGGAGTCAATGATAAACTACTACTATTAATATTAATGTGGGGTCATAAGTAAGAGTTCAATAGTCTGATGCTTTTAGAGCAGCATTCTGTCCTGTGGGGCTCACATTAGCAGAAGAATGAGTCAAATGTCTGTTCTGGACTCATTTTTCTCAAGAATGCGTAGGGTAGAAGAAGGTTGGAGTTCTGATTCAGGTTTACTGTGCTGTGTTATGACAAGCAGAGTACGATGTGCTGCCAGCAAGTTAAATATGTCCAAACTGGCACGGAATCTTAACCCTTCTTAGTTCCCTTTTGGCCCATAATCCTTAGTATAGAAGAGCTAAGTCAGTGCCTGTGGCTACAAAGAGCTGGTCTTGGAAACAAAAGAAGTCCCACAGGTGGATACTTCTCTAGATTCAGTACAAACTGTCTCTGTAGAGATATCTCCATCATTATGTGTCACACTTTGGCATAGATTTAACCATCTCAACTTTATTGGGTCCCTCTAGGGTCCTGACCCCTCAGTGGCAAGTGATCAAATGACATAGCTTTGGAAAAAGAAGTACCAGGAAAATAGCACAAAATTGGTTACTCATAAAGTAGCCAAAGCACACTTGCATGCAAAGATGACATTACTTGATGCCTGCTCTTTGCAGAGCCTTCAAGATATGCCAAGTACTCTCACACATCACCTCAACTTATTCTGATGATAGCATTGCATTGTATGAATTTCTACTTAATGTCTTCTAGAGAAGGACATGGAGACTTAGAGAAACTTACATGACTTGCCCAGTCTGCATAGACAGAGCAGGTGCAAAGATCCACGTCTGTCTGACTTTGCACCCATTCTTTAGACATCATCCAGTGCTTCCAAGCTCCCCAATATTACAGTGTGGCATTACCTGACACAACTGGATTCTTCTAAAGGGCATGCATGACAAAATAATGTGTGTAATTCTGTGGTATGTGCACATGCTTTACCTGCAATGCAGGTTAACAGGTGGCAATAGAGAATAATTTCCTTGGCCCATCACAAGTCTGGCTATTAGACTCCAATAGTCCACAGGCACTCTCAGCAGGTGAAACTTTTTCTCTGCATTGAGTTAGAAAAAAATAACTCCATGCCTTTTTATTCTCTGTCATGATTAGGATCAGGGCATCATCTCTGTTTATTTCCCTGTGTTAAACATGTATTCATGTATGCATTCTGTAGGTAGTTGCTATATTCTGTTAGGAGCTAAGCATTTGGTACAATAGGGAATAAAACAAAAGATAATAGCTCTTGTGGTACTTCTAAGCTAAAGTAACAGATAACAGCCAGGTGAACAGATGTATAAAGAAGATCTTCTGAAATATTGATAAATGCTGAAAATCTGGAGGGACTAAGAGCCAGAGGATAGCAGAGCTTAAGGGGCAAGACAGAAAAAACCTCTATAAACACAGTTATCTTGTACTTAAACCTTCATTTGAAAAAGGAGTCAGGCCTAGAAGGATCTGGGGAAAAGGTCTACCCTGAAGCTAAAAAATCTCAAGGAAAACTCCTGAAACAAATAGAGACAGAAAGTCTCTGACATGAGATGGGCTCTTCAGAAATCAAGTTGGGAATGATTGTTTGAATTTTTAAATGGAGAGTTTTCAAAATGCCCATGAAAGAGAAATGAAAGATGTTTATGTTGGAGCAAAACAGTTTAAAATTCATATATATGAGAAGTTCATAGAAAATGTGTATTATGGCATAATCATGTGTGGATTTCAAATGTTTTTGCAACAAGTTATACTTATCTTTCAACTGTATTTATTCCATAAACTTTGAAATCCCTTTGTAATAATCTCAGCTATGCTACATATTTTGTTTAATTTTTCCAACACCCTGATGAGTTAGTTGATTTCACCTTGATTTCATAATTGAGAAAACTGAGGCTTGTAGAAGTTAAATGGTTAGCCCAAGGTTACAAAAGTGATATCAAAATTCTTTAGTTTTCCTTAAAGCTCATAAGCTTTTGCTAGCACAGCATGTGGCCTTTGAGATAATTTTTTGGGGAAGATAGTGAAAGAGTCGGTAGAAGGAAAATTAAGTAGTCCAATGTTGAGGACAGTATCTCTCTGATGTCTCCAATTTCAAACAGGATCTCTAAATCTACGCTCTTCAATCCAGTAGCCTCTGACCTCATGGGACTGTTGAGCACATGAACTGTGGCTAATGCACATTGAGATATGCTGTGAGTGTGCAATACACTGTGGGTTGGAAAGATCCATTATCCTCCTGAAAAAGTAAAATGTTTCTGAATGTTACATTATGAAAAATACTAAAGTGATAATATTTTAGATCTACTTAGATGAAATTTATTAAAATTAATTCCACCCACCTCTCTTAATTTGTTTTAATGTGACTTCATAGAGTGTTTTTAATCACATGTATGACTCACATTATATTTTCATTAAACAGCAGTGATCAACACTGATAGGCAGATAAAGACATGATAGGAATATTATATCCCTTTTTCAGATTATCATTTTCTTCATTCTTGTCCCAGTTTCTTCCCAGGCTGCTCTCCAAATTCAGTTATTTGGGCAGCAAGAGAGAAAAAAGGTCTCCTTCCTGCTGCACCATCACTTCGTGTTGGATTTGATGAAACAGATGCAGTGGTTACATAGTTCCGCACAATCCATCTACTCACTCAGGCAAATGTCAAGAGATTTCCAAACATTCAGTAACCAAAAGACCCTTTAAAATATGAACTTCAGGTTTTGCCTACAAATCACCTCCTAGGACAACATCGTTGTAGTTCCTGGCACTTCTTCAAATCAGGCAATGAGATGGGGCTTCATATTTTTGTGCAAAGCCCATTAAATAAGTCATCTCACACAATGATAAATGCTTCCTGTTCTCTGTCATCTTGATGAAAACAGCTTCAACAAGAAACATTCCCAGTTTCCAGAAGGACTATTTCAGGGGCACCATAAAAGGCCACCCTTGGTTTCTTTTGTCCAGTAGCTAAAATGGCTTTCAAATGTATCAATGAAGCAAAGATACAGCTTGTTCTTGGACTTTTAGTTATTGCAAAGGAAGAACAGTCAGACTCTGGCATTGTTGGAGGAAGTCTCTGACCTGGGGGGTCAGAAGGCTGGGTTCTACTCTGTTTACTGATTTATACGTTGTCCTTTCCTCCTTCCCCAACAATCCTGAAGCAAGGATAGAATTGATGAGATAATGCTGCTTAAAGCACTAACGGAAAAAATATGTTGTGAAAATTGGCTGTAGCTATCAGAGATAACCTGAGCATTAATCCCATTTCCCAGAGAAAGAAATTTCTTTTACATGCCTAAAGCAAAGCGCTTTAGGAGTTCTGTCTTTGGTATATAAATACCATTTGTTTATTTCCACCTTAACTCTAATGCTGGGCATCAGGATCAGTAGCATAGTAAGAAGCAGGCATGACTGAGTTTTGCATGCCTCTACATCTACAGTTACACAGTTTTCAACATCATTCAAACCAAAAAGTCTGGGTTAGACTTTATGCAGTAAGTAGAATAAATGAAGGGCCTCATTCTGAAGAATCATATCCAAAAACTTTCTCAAAGTGTTAACATGAATGATATAAAAATGTACAGTGGTGAACTTCCAGAGAGTAAGACGTGAATAAGTGCAAGGAAAAGACCAAATCAGACATTGACTTACAGGGATAGACGCCAAAAAGATGAATAGGGGGATGAGAGAAGGTGTTCTAAATAAGGACAGGTGCCTCAGTGGTACCATAATGGCAATGAACACTGGGTGTGGGATGATGTGGAAAAGAATAGCTGGTTTGATCCAGTGGCTCCAGATTACGTGTAATTTGACATCAGGATCATATAGGAAGCTTTTATAAGCTGATACCATAACCTCATCTTCATAGGTTCCAGTTAATCTGTTTAGAATTGGGTCTTGGTATCCATTTGTTTTGTGTTGTTTTGTTTTGCCTATTTGCGTTTCATCTTTATTTTCCTCCAGCATATTCTAGTATGAAAAGAGTTAATAATTGCTGAACAAAAAAGTAAGGATCTTCAACATAATCATAGACAATAAAAAATTTAAAGGAGATTAACTGGTTCAAGGAAAGTGATCTTCTGGAAAAATATTGAACTACAAAAACGTTTAGATTCAGTCTTCTTGATTTGCAGGTAGTGGCTCACAGTGAATGTATTCACTTGGCTGTTGTAGCTAAAAGACCCTTGGTAACCAGATACCAGTTCCCACCCTCTATATGCTTCGCGGGTTCTCGGCAGTAAATCCTAGCCAAGTGTGGTAGCCTTGGTATCGGAGAGCTACTTGCATCCACCAAGCTTCATGTAACTACTGCGAAGAGCTTTATTATCATGCTCATTATTGCCCATGGTAGCTGTTTTATAACAATGTGTAATCCTGCTGCACTTCTCCAACTCTACAAGTTGTGAAATGAAGTTTAATTACTTGCCTTGAGCCATGAGGCTAGCTGGTGACAGAGGTGAAATTAGAATTTCAGCTTGTGAATTCTCGCTATCTTTTCAGAGTTCTGAAGCCATGAGTCTGTTTAATCTTCCTATTGGGGTAAAATATGCCTCCCTGGAAATTATTGTTATAGATCAGTAAATGAAACTGCGACACTATGCTTCCGTGAATGGGAGCAACCCATAGGTAACCACCGTAGTCCCTTATTTTTATGTGACAAGCATATTTTACAGAGTAGGAAGGAGACACAGAGAAGTTTTCCATCCACTAGTTCACTCCCCAAGTGGTCATGACAGCTGGAGCTGAGACAGTCTGAAGCCAGGAACACGGAGCTTCTTCCAGATCATCCATACAGGTGCAGGGGCCCAAGCACTTGAGCCATTCTCTGCTGCCTTCCTATATCACAAGCTGGGAGCTGGATCGCAAGTGGAACAGCCAGAACTAGAACCAGCCCCCATACAGGATGCTGACACCACACACAGGTTAGCCAACATGCCACTGCGTCAGTCCCAAACAAAAGCATTTTTAAAGATTTCTTATTTGTTTTAGGTACTTTTGACTTCATTGCCAATGGTGACTCTGGGGGAGACAGATCTTTCTGAAGAATAGCTGGAAACAGCTGGGATGCATGAAAAGACATGAAAGCCGCTTTAGGACAAGATGACAGGTTAATTTATGCCATTAGAAAATGATTGTTTTCTTTTATTCTATGTTTCCAAATTCATTGCTAATTTAAGAAAAATTTCAGAAAGCTTTAACAATGTAAAAAAGCAAGCTTGTAAAACAATAGTTCTCAAAATACTGATTATACTTAATTACCTTAAGGTACTTGAAACTAGAAAGTATACCTAGATCCATTGAATGGAGATTCTGGATTTGTGCCGGGGCCACAGTATTTATTTCTGGTTCTCCTGGTGATTACATCTTCATTATTTAGTTTTATTGCTTATTCTGCATTGATTTAAGTCATATGACCCTGAAAACCATCCAAATTATATTGTTAGCAGCTGAATTGTTTTATGCCTTGGAAAATATGATTTTGAATATGATACTAAGTGTTACTACTTCCATATCCAGATACCTGGATTTTGAATGACAGTGCAAAGTCTTATGACTAAAATTTACCTACATGTAGTTTGGAAATCATTGTTCCAGAAGCTTGATAATTACAAGGTTGGAAGAGAAAGGTGAGGCTTCCCCACCACCCATGTATTACATTTCCCAATTTCTCTGTTGATTGTTAGTTAACCAAGATTTGCTTTCTTGTCTCAGGCAGTTGAAAGCCAATTAATTTCATTCCTGCTCACATCCTTATTAAAATATAATTACAACAGTCACCAGGGACTTCCACTGGTAGACTTTACCAAAGCCAATTGGGTAAGAATTCACTGCATTATGTTCTAATTTCTCAGACTCAGGAAATCTCTTGGGTTACAAAAGCCATAGGAATCATACTGAGCTAGGAAAAGCAGTGAATTTGAAGTCATTTCCAAGTCACCTATAAGTATGGAAGAATCTAGAATACAAAGAAATCATTCTGGAATCAATTACAGAGGGTCCTGTTAAGCGTCATATTCTAATCCTTCTCAGAAGCTTGATGTGTTTATTTAATTTTATTCTGAAAGGGAGAGTAAGAAGGATAGGGGAGAAATAGTCTACTGTTAACTTACGTCTCAAACACCTGCAATAGTCAGGGATGGGTTAAGCTGAAACTGTGGAGGTTGGAGGCCTAGAATTCCATGGAAGTCTCCCACAGGAGTCCTTGAACCACGTCCTGCTGCCTCGCAGGGCATGCATGATCAGGAAGCTGGAACTAGAAGCACAACCATGACTCAAACCCAGAGACTCTGCTGTGCAGTGCAAGAATCCCATGCATAACTACAAGGCCAAATGGCCTCTCTAGAAGGTTCTATTAGCACCAGAATGGAAGCAGATTTGATGGAGTGCAAGTCAACATACTATTTTCACCTTCCTGGGGTTCTAAGATTTCAGGGCTGGGAGACAATGAGAAATTGTCAAGTATGTTACAAGAAGGATGGGAAAAAAGTTCTGCTATTAGCTGAGCATCATGGACATCAGAGACTTTCTATTCACTCAACCAACAGTTACAGATGTCTCACAATGTTTCGGGAAACCATTTCAGAAGCTGAAGATAAAGTGTTGATATCCCTGCTCCTGTATTATTTATATTCTAGTGAGAAGAAATAGGTATCCACACTTTAAAAATGCAACAACAACAATAATAAATGAATTAGTATTGTGATGATCAGTGTCCACCTGGATTGGGTAGAGGGTTAAATCACTACATGTGATGCTAGCTGGAAAGCAGCAGAAAATGGTCCAAGTGTCCTGACCCCTGAGCCAACATGGGAGACCATGATGAATCTCCTGGCTTCAGGCTTCCATGTGGCCTAGCTCTGGCTTTACAACTATTCAGAAAGTGAACCGATGGATGGAAGACCTCTCCTTCTGACTCTCCACACTTTCTCTCTCGGTAACACTGACTTTCAAATAAAAATGTTTTTTATAAAAAAAGAAAGATACAAAAATCTGACAAGTGGGAGTAGAATCTGATGAGGACAGCCAATGAGAGTGGTCCTCCCTGAAGAGATGTCATTGGAACTCAAATGTGAATATTAAGAGAACAAGATGTGGGGAACAGAGGTCAGAACGCAGACAGGTAATGGGGACAGCAAAGGCAAAGGCCCTAAGACTGGAAATACTCTGACAGGTTAAAAAGGTTGAAAAGCAACCATGGTGACTGAAGTCTAGGGAGGACATGGTGACATCAGATTGGGCAGATTTGAAGAGGCCTGAGATCATTGGTTGGAGTTAGCAATTTCAGGACTTAAATCTCTATAAGTTTCTAAGTAGGGAATATCCTGGTTTCCCATATATTGCTATGGAGTCTCCAGGCTTCCGTGTTAAGAATGTCTTGTAGACAGGAAACAGAAGGACCGACAGAAGCTGCCCAGGGATTCTGCAAGTGGCAGGAGAAGATCCTGTGGGGATGACATCAGAGGAACAGACGAAGTTCTGGATTCAAGATCAAATTGGCACCTAAGGCCGTCAGGGCTTTCCAATGAGCAGAGCTGTCAGAAGTCTCAGCTAACCTAGTCTTCTCTGTGCCATCACAACCTGGACCACTGACCTTACATCCAAACAGAATAACATCTAGTGCCATTGAGAAAGGTTGAGCATTTTGACCTTGATTTACTTAAGAAAAAAAATTAATTCTTAGGAAAATTTTTAGCTTGTTTTTTTTTCTAACCTCCTAACCACATAAAGTTCATGCTGCTTCATAAGATTATTTTGATGGAATTTGATGGTTTGAATTATTGTGTTTTTCATAAAAGCAAGAAAGATCATGATTCATATTATTAGTTTTCCTCTTTTCCATGAATTTCGACACTTTAGCCATATTTACCAAGTCTTTCATGGCTATTTAAATACATCACTTTCTTCATTTAAATGTTAGCATTAGATTAAAAACTATTTAATGAGCACTTATTATATACACACAGCCCTGGCTAACCTTCTCTGGGTTTTTTGCCACTAAATAGTACCACCTTACCGAGATCTTTCTTTTCTTTCCTGAAAGACTGAAGCCACTCACATAGATTTTATTTCTCCTGAAAAACGTTCAAGTTACAATCATGGTCACTTGCAACTGTCATCCACCAGTGGGACTCACAGAGAGACCTTGCATCTAAACTCTGCCATCTGCAGAGTGGGGAGGATAACTCCTCACCTGCAGAGCTGGCTCACTGAAGTTATCACAAGCAAAGGATTCCTGATGGACTGCTCTGCTTTGACACTTTTACCCATTACTCATGTTTCCTGTTTGTGCCCACCTATGTGGTCCTCGCATAATAACCCAAGTTATTCAACAAGCCATGAGTCAAATTCCAGTTGCTTTCTGTGACCATATGAGCTTGGCCTTTGAAAAATGCAAAAACTAAAAATGACTAGCTCACGTGTTATAGTATTTGATTAAAAGATATTAAAAGTATCTCTCTGGAGAAATGTACTAGTTTGCTCAGCCTTTTCTACCTTCCACTGCATATCGACTTCTAGAAAATTCTCTCATTACTTGGTTCCCAATAATCAGCATTGAAAGCAAAAGATTTTCCTCCCTTTCTCATTGTAGTAACAATAGCTTTAGAAGAATTAGTGTATATAAATTCATTTAGGGCCCAGCACAGTAATCCAGTGGCCAAAGTCCTCGCCTTGCATGTGCCAGGATCCCATATGGGCACTGGTTCCAATCCCAGTAGCCCTTATTTCCATCCAGCTCCCTGCTTGTGGCATGGGAAAGCAGTTGAGGATGGCCCAAAGCCTTATGACCCTGTATCCATGTGGGAGACACAAAAGGAGCTTCGGGCTCCTAACTTCGAATCGGCTCAGCTCCAGCCATTTTGGCTGCTTGGGAAGTGAATCAATGAACAGATCTTCCTCTCAGTATATCTGACTTTCCAATTAAATAAAATAAATCTTTTTTAAAAAAAATGAAAGAAAGTCATTAAGATTTCTGTGACATAAGTAATGAATTCTTCAGCAGTGACTCGGAAGGCAGTAATTATGATGATTCATCTTCTATAACACAAGTTTTCATTTTTTTATGTATTTTAATTAAATTGAAGGTAATGTTTTACTTCAGTTGTCATAGGGTAATTTTCAATAGAAACTGACACGTATTCATTCGAACTGTTGCATTTATCTAATCAAGTCATCAATCTGTTCATTTGGCTATTTGATTTTCAACAAAAGTGTTATTCATATTACTTTACAATACACATCAGATAGTTCCTACGGTTGTGGTAACTTCCAAATTCAGACGAGATCAGGCGCATTCAGGGTGGTATGGCCATAGATGATAACTTCCATATTCAAAACAGCAAAGAAAACGGAAATATGGATACAGCTGCATTGAATTATACTCTTAATTAAGTTGAAAGGGTGCCATGGCAACAATAATTAATTAAATTTTGAAAGCCATTTCAAGTGTTTGAATAGTCTCCAAATAACTCAGAATCCTACACAGAGAGCTTTAATTTAAAAATGCAACTTCAAACCAATCGGTGTAAGTAAGTTTTAATTGGAGTAGTTATGGTTAAAATCTAGCAGAAAGAATGAATCTAAATCAAACATTGATGTGTCCTAAGCAAAAACGAAGTCATTTCAAAGATTAGAACAATACAATGCTCCCTAAAAACAAAACAAAACAACAACAACAACAACAAAAATTAGAATAGATAGAGAACAACAAAGAAAACTTAGAACGAGACAGGAAACAGTCAGTGCGGACTCACATATTTTCAGAGGAGGATTTATCTCCCAAGTAGATGAAATGATAGGAGCTATCCATGTCTGAGCTTTGATATACAGATGTGTGCTTTCAATGGTGATTTTACACAAATTTTTACAATTGTGATTTGACAAAAATTCTGTAGAAAAGTTACAATCAAGTTGACAAGTATTAGAATGACAGCCTTGTGTCTAAAACTGCTTGAATTCAACCTGACTTGAGAATTTGGGGGTTCAACCCCAAAGTTGATATGCAAATCCACCTTCAAGGGACAAGAGAAAAAGAGTTGTCTGAAATTGGAATCTGAACTTTGTCTTGGGAGTCTCTCAGCAAAATGGACTGCATAATTTGGATATTCAGAAAGATGAATAGAGTTGAATGTCAGTGGGGCTAGATGCTTATTAAGACTTGAGAGGAGGATGAGGAAAGACAAAAGCTGTGACTCGAAGCAGGATGGGAAAGTCTAGAACACACTGTCTTTTAGTTTAGATTTTAGATTTATATTTTAACATGCATCGTTCATGGTGTTGCCCTATCTGTTACAGTCATCATTTCATGACAATCATGTGTTTTTGATTAACACAACTGAGCTGTAAGCTCATGACACAACTATGGCTATCTACTCTGCCCCAGAACCTAGCCATGTAGTTTTGAGTTCCAATATTCAGTAAGTGAACTAAAATGTTTACAAATGAGATTTCACATCATCACAGACTATAGATGCTTAGAGGCCAAGTTGTTGTCAGTTCAAGTACACTAAAACAGAATTCCTGCCACTTGTGGCCAAAGAAAATGGAAGTTTGCTAATTAATTGTACAGATTGAGACTCCAAGACTGTAAGACAGCAAACCCATGTCACAGGTTTTCTGTAGTCATCACACATCGATAACTAGTTATAAGTGTGTCTCCTCTAACAATACACAGGATGATGTGTGAGGCTTGAGGAAATGTCCACTTGTTTATTTCACCTGTCCTTTACTATTATCCTACTGTTCCAGAAAGAATTTCTTTTGTTGCCTTCACTTTCTTGATCAAGGTGCCAATGTAAGTCCCTGCATACTTTTTTAATCTGCCTCTCATTTTGTTTTCTGCGTTCCTTTGTCAAACACCTCCTCTAAATTTAACATCCCTAAGAATGTGCTAAAGAGCCTAGTATACTGTTTAGGCCACTATTATTGGAGCAATGAACATTCCTAGCTGAAGATAAGCCAGTCAACCAACAGTCTATACTGGCAATAAGCTAGGTAGGGGAAACACCTGTTGCCAAGGTGAAAATTTCCAAGCACACCTTGCAGTAACATCATCTGATGCGTCTGTGCAATGCTACAATTGGGAGAAACCTTGCTGGTGTCCAGCTCTGTTTAAAGTTAGTCATCAGTGCCAGAGTCCTTATTTCCATCCCTAGGTATCCATATGCTACTCTCTTTAAAGAATTGGGAATTTGCACACAGGATAATAGCCAATTCAATGAAATCAGCCAGACCACACATATCTCAAATCTAATTTTTCAAGAGAGAAGCTGTGCAGCAAGTTGGGCACCTCTCACCACTCTATATTCACATCAGCACAATGAGAATACTAAAATATACATTCCAAACTTGCTGAGAAAATAGAGACAAGATAAGGCATGTAAAAATACTTGGCACTCAGGAAGAATTCAATTCATGGGAGTCATTGGTATTATCCTCATGGGAGAATTTAGAACTTAATTGGGTAGACCAATAAATGTGCAGTCAACAAGACAAAATTCCAAGGCAATGGAGCAAAGTTTGGGTGTGAACTCATCATGAATTAGTGAATCTCAAAGGCTCTGAAAATTCATTGTCTGATCAATCATATTTCCCTCTCTTCTTGTACTTCACTTGTAAACCAACATAGTACTTCTAATTATCGATCAAACACTGTAAGGGCATCTGCTGCTCTTATAAAAGAATAGACCTTCTCTGAAGATAATAGCAGTGCAGTTCTGTCTGCTGAACTTGCTTTAAAGCTCTGCCATTCAGAAGTTACAGGAACCATAGCAAGCTAAATAGCATTTCTCTGCAGCCTCAAGCTCCTTGTTTGTAAAAAGGGAGATGTGAATGCCTATGGTTGTGATTGTTTTGGAGGTGGAGTAAGATAATGAATGAGACATTCCTTCTTTATAGTTGACCCTCAAGGAAATTTTCCTTTTGAGCCTGCTACCCCTTTTTAATGGTTGAGTAGTGGGATAAAATTAAAGACTTGGGAATGATGATACATAGTTTGTTGATTTGGAGATTTGTCCACAAAGCCACAAATGGCACACGTTCAAGGTCCTGGTTCTTGCCAAATATTGAGCTGGAGAGCTGGGTTATGAGAGTTTGGGATCCAAATCTGATAAGTGTGCAGGAAAACTCCTCAAGAGAGATGAAGCTGGGAAATTAGTTGCATAGAGCTTCTCCATTTGCCCTACATTTGATGCCAGCAGGCGCATCATAGCTGGTTTGGGTAGTGTGCAATTCCCAGAAATGAAGAAATTGTAGAAGCACCTGTTCTTCCTCTAGTAAAGCCATAGCAAATGAAGAAGCTCAGAAATATGTCAACCCCACTGATGGGAGGCACAATAGTAAGGCTAGGAATGTGCTGAGGGGAAAAAAAAATATATCACTGGTATAAGCATAGTTCTTCAGTGGAGCCAAGTACCCTGCCAGACTGACCTCCAAATGGAAAAAGACTAAATGACCAGGGACCATGCTGGATTCCACAGAAACTGGGTCAGGCACCAAGGGTAACCAACCAGCCTAATAAAGCACTTCTGCTTCCAGTTATGAGTTGAAATGGTATGGGTATTGTGACTCATTAAATCACATGGAATTGAGCAAGAAAGATACCTGGTTCCCTTGGGCTACATGAAGGGCCCTCAGACTCGGTATCTCTGTGCCATTAGTCCAGTGTGGTTACACTGAAAGGAACAGCAAATTTTAGAAGCTTGTTGTTGTTCATATTTAGTTTGGGTTCTGTCTGTTTCTGACTTCTTAAAAGATATTGAGACTGGCTATGTGGAAAAAATCTTTCATTTGTGAACAAAGAAATCTATAAGAAATTAAGATAGGCATTGAAAAACAGCAAAATGAGCTTCAAATTTCTCATGCTGTGTTGTGAGGGTGAGAATCAATAACAGGCAGGGAATGCTTTAAAATATAAGGCAGAATCCCAGTGAAATATTTAAACATAGAATCTGTATATGGTTTCAGGAAGTCATCAACCAGAGAAGAAGCTATGCTATAGATTTTCACCAAGCCATCTTAAAACTTTGATGGGAATGCAAGAAGTTGAAAATGATGTTCAAATACATAACCACGTCTCCTCGCGGTAGTATTTCAGAGATTTCCTTTGCAAAGTGGCCACAATTGGGACATTTTCATGGCTATTCCTTTGGAAGCAATGAATTTTCAGTAAGATGTGATTACTGTACAACGTGATAGGTAACTGATTATCCTAGCACTACGGCATTATTCAATAGCAAAACATTAAGCTTCACAGGGAGTCTGTCTTCTGCGTAGGTAGGCGGCTGCTATTGAGACTTCCTTTTAGTGGGTGAATTCACCCAACAAATGGCAAGCATTCAATGGGAGTGGAAGAATGACACTGACTATTGTTGATAACAATTGAAAATGAAAGGCCTTAATGAAGTCTCATACTTGGACTTGGCTACTTAGTCAGTGCTTAATCATACTATCTCATCTATAAATCTCAGCCATTAATTGCTGTGGCTTTATCCAACTTAGTTTTGATGGAAAAATTTAACTCTCTAAAGGATTCAATCATGTCAAAATCATAAGAGATTTTTAATAGTGCCAACCCCAAAATAGTAACCCCGTTCCTTCTAATTGATATCATCCTGTCAAGTATTAACTATATATAATTATGAACTAACTTGTGAGCAATCTATCTTCTGAGCACTACTTAACAGAAAAGGAATCTAGAAATTTGCCCGTGAGTGGAAATTTGTCACAGAAGATGTGATTCATTGTGTGAAGTGGGAATGGAAAAGTCCAAACAATGGAATAGTTTCCAAAGCTGTTCTTTTATATAACCATTTCAGAAATATAACTGTTGTGACTGCCAAAGTCATGTTATAAAATACATATGCATCGATTTTGCACCAGGGATTTCCCTGGGACACGAAAGAAAATCAGTGTTTCTGAGGACTGTGAGTTTGTTACCTTTGCAGATAAAGCACCATTATATGTAATTAGTGCACAGAACAGTGAAATATTTTCATCTACATATCAGAATCCCATAGTCTTAGTTATTGCTCACCATATGATGTCGGTTTGTACTTTTGCATATTGTTTTTCAACCATTTTTATGATTTTTACTAGGTGCACAGCCCTCATTTCAAAGGCGTCAAAAGGAGCTAGCTATTATCACAAACCCAGTTACTCCATAGCTTCCTAAATTTCAGGAAACATCTTTAACTGTTATCACCCTCGAAGACACAATGATCAGATAACTAGTAAATGTGTGGTTTTATTCAGGCTCTTACTGTGGTTATCAGATATGGAAAAGGCTACCATGGATATTATCTGAGAAAACTTATTTCCTCAAACATTAAGGATGTTTCTAATATGTCTTAAACTGGTGGGGTCAGAGAAGTTTTCTCTAAAGATTCAAATAAGAACTATTTTAGGCTCTGTGGGTCATATAATCTCTTATAATCATGCAACTCTGCCATGATCATATAAAAGCCACTATAGACAATACCTAAATTAATGATTGTATTCTAATAAAACTTATTCATAAAATATTCCAGCAGGCCAGATGTGGTACATGGAATATTCTAGATTCTCAATGCCAGTTGTACATTTATTATTATAATGTAGATGATTTTATCCCTAATTTTGCTTAACTTTTATCGTTTTAGTTAGTCAATATTACATAATGCAGTATCTGCTACCATCTAAAAGTTTATGTGAAATTTTGGCTAATCTACCACTCTTATATCATGAATTTATTGTGATGACACAAAAAAAATTTTAATCTTCGTTTTCTGTATCCATTTCTAGTTGATGGAAAACACATTTTGAGGCAGAAAGTGTCTTACATTAATTATTTGTTGGGTAATATAACAGATCCTATGTTATTAACTTTTTAAAAACAAGTGGTTTATAGCATTGAACCAAAAAGTCATTTATTTTATCCCAGTCTTTTTTGACATTGACCATTTTCTGTGATAGCTTTCATCTTTGCCAACAGAATTACAGTCTTCATGATTTCTCCTAAAACAACACCCACTTTCTCCTCTGCTTGATCCTTTTACACCTCCATCTGCAAGTCTCTTTCAAGTTTATGAGCCCTTAAAGTATAACAATTAAACTGGAACACAGTGTTCTAGATGGGTCACGTCATCTTCCTATTGATGCCCAATTGTTCCCTTTGACTTTGGCAGCCAGCAAAGAAAGTCAAAAGGGTGTAAATGGAGAGGAAATTGAGAAAGCTCAGAGAATTTTTGAGGGAGCGTAATAGACTACATTAAAAAGAAAATATTGACTCTTGCAAAATGCTCTGATCTGCTACTAATACTTTCCATATTTTCCTTTAAAGCATTAGTTGTGACCACAATTAAGCTTTTTAGAGTGTTGAAGAGTAAGACAAAAAAAATCCTACTTTGCTTAGAAGTGATACTGTAGTAATTCAAAGTCAATATTTCTGGTAGAAGTTGGTCTTTGATGGATGCTAATCATATGAAGTGTTTATACAAACCAAACTCTTCTCTGGGATGAAAAATTATGGAACAAATGTAATATGGGCTAATTAACTGCTACCCAGGCAATTGGAGAGCTGCACCTTCAAGCTGGAAAGATCTGCACTGGCCTGGGGTTTCACTGTACTTCCGACCCAGTAGGAATAACTACCCTGCATTAATTGAATCAGTTACACAAGGAATTGGGTTGTCATTGAATGTCCTGTGCAGAAGTTTACATTCAAATCTGTGATCATCATTCAAAGTGATCCTTCAAAAACAACCTTCTAGATACCGTGCTGCCTACTAGGGAAATGCAAAATATTGCAATTTGTCTTTGCTCATGAAACTGCAAAATACGTAACAGAGTGGATACAGATCAAGTTCTGGCACATTACATGAGAAGGACAACAAAGAGAGATGTTATTCTCTAAGAAAGCAATGCTGCAAATGATGGTTGCTCCAGATAAAAATGAGGTGGAAGAAATTTCTCAGAAAAGGAAACAGCATATGCAAAGACACTAAGGTAAAAGGGAGCATGCCAACGAAGGACAAGAAGGAGGCTGAACCAAGTGGAGAAAACTAGGAAACAAAGTTGTGGAATGAGAAAAGATCAAGCCACACAGTGTCTCAAGGGAAAAAGCAGCCTCTCAGATACTTGCAGTGAGGGTCAGTGTGATCTAATAGCTATTAAAAATGTATTTTCTTAGAGATGAAAAAAATCATAAGAAACTAGTAAAGTGATCTTTTTTTTGCTGAAAGAATCCTTTGATCATTATGTAGTGTGTGCTTCTTCCTCTCTTTCAATATCTTGCAAATCAGCATCTATTATTATCCAATACGAGGATGACTATTCCAGTTCATTTATCTTTCCCATTAGTAGGGAATTTTTTCCATCCTTTGATTTTCAATTTCTTTGTTGGTTTGCTATAGGCAGCAGATAGATGGGTTTTGTTTTTAAACCAATCTGCTTACCCATGATATTTGACTGAGGAGTTTAAGCGATTTACATTCAGGGTTAATATTGATAGGTAGTAATTTGGTCCTGTCATTTTAGCAATGGTTTATCCATTGTTTGCATTCGTCTTCATCTGTTGTTTTATCGGGGTGTTCTCCACATTTGCCTTTAGTTTTGGTACGTGCTGTTCCTTGTCTCTAGCAAGAGAACATCTTTAAGTATCATTTGTACGGCAAGTCTGGGAGAGGTGAATTCTTTCATCTTTCCTTTACTGTGGAAGAATTTTATTTCATTTTCAAAGACAAAGGAAAGCTTTGCTGGATAAGTTATTTTGGGCTTGCCTTTTTTTTTTCCTTTTAGAATCTGGACTATGTCACTCCATTCTCTTCCGGCCTGCAGAATTTCCTCTGAATGGTCAGCAGTCGATCCGATTGGGGTTCCTCTATATATTAATTGAGTTTTTTCTTTCCACGTGCTTATTTAAGAATCTTTTCCATATGTTCAACTGAAAAGAGTTTGATTATCAAATGTCAAAGAGAAGATTGCTTTTGGTCAACTCTATTGGGAGCTCTGCGTCCCTCCCAATTATTTCCAAGATTAAAGAAGTTTTCCTTTATTATTTCGTTGAATGCTTTTTTAAACCCAGCTTCTCTTTCTGTGCCTTCTGGAACTCCCATAACTCTTATATTTGGCCTTTTAATAGTATCCCTTAACTGCTAAATACTTAGCTTGACTCAGTTCCTCTTCCAGCTTTTTATTTTTTCCCCAATTTTTAAAGGAAATGTTTTCCAAATCTTTCTTGATATGAGAAATTTAAGAAATGTTTATTTTATTTAATACTTTAAGGCGATGGAAGAAAGTAATTTTGTGAAAGAATGTAAATATTAACTTATAGCAGGTAATGGAGTAGGTTCCTGAGGTTGTAAAATGGATTTTTATATAAACATAAAATTTATTTAGTACTTTTTCTGGCAATACATAGTGGGGAAAAGGAAGATTAATATAACCCACAATTGAATCCTGTCATTCAGGGAAAAAATGCTGATCACTATTTACATATGGTTAAATTTCCCTTTTCACTTTTTCAAAAACTCAGAAATGTCTTCAGTGTATATTTTTTTGAAAAAATTTTTTAAAGTTAATGCTATGTGCTAGTCAATTATATAGAGATATGTATATATTTATAGGACTGATAGCCAGTTCTGAAAATTGTTTTTGAAATTTCCATAACATTTCATTTTGTGAAAGTACTAACTTTGCTAATAAGTTTAAAATAATTATTTTAATTTGGGTACTATTAAAATTATACAATTGTACAATTATTTTTCATCAAATTACCACCTTTCATAGTTTCATTTTGTTTTTAAATTAATTGTGAAGATTTCTATTTGGCTCTCAATCTTTTCTTTAAAAAATGAATTTAAGGGCCCAGCACAGTAGCCTAGTGGCTAATGTCCTCTCAATGCATGTGCCAGGATCCTAAACGGGCACCAGTTCTAATCGTGGTGGCCCTGCTTCCCATCCAGCTCCCTGCTTGTGCCTGGGCAAGCAGTCGAGGATGGCTCAAAGCCTTGGGATCCTGCACCCACATGGGAGATCCAGTAGAATCCAGGCTCCTGGTTTCAGATTGGCTCAGTTCCAGCCATTGCAACAGCTTGAGGAATGAAGCATTGGACAGAAGATCTTCCTCTCTGTCTCTCCTCCTCTCTGTATATCTGACTTTATAATTAAAATAAATAAATAAATTTTTTTTTATTATTTTTTTATTGGAAAGGCGGATATACAGAGAGGAGAGACAGAGAGGAAGATCTTCCGTCCGATGATTCACTCCCCAAGTGAGCGCAACGGGCCGATACTATGCCGATCCGAAGCCAGGAGCCTCTTCTGGGTCTCCCACGCGGGTGCAGGTTCCCAAAGCCTTGGGCTGTCCTCGACTGCTTTCCCAGGCCACAGGCAGGGAGCTGGAAGGGAAGCGGGGCTGCCGGGATTAGAACCGGCGCCCACATGGGATCCCGGGCGTGCAAGGCGAGGACCTTCAACCACTTGCGCCACCGCGCCGGGCCCAATAAATAAATTTAAAAATAAATTTTAAAGGATGTATATTTAGTTCCTATAATAGTTACTATAAATATGTCCTTCAATTTAATGTTTTAATTCTGTTTAAGATATTTCTTGAAAAACCAGTTAGTAAGTTTTGTGGCTTGGAGTCCATCTGCTTTTTTTCTTTGTCATTACTTTTTAGCTTTGCATTGAACAAACATTTACTGAGTGTGTACTGCGTCAGGCACTAAGCAAGACAAAACAGAAATTAAGAGGTGGCTTTGCCTCCTCAGAGTCCACAGCCACAAAAAGCGCCCCATTATAAAATTACACAGCACGAGCCAAGTAGGAGGAAGCACAGGGTGGGGCGAGGCACCTGATCGGGACTTACAGGATAAAGGAAGCGTCTAGAAGGAAATAACTGTGTGAGAATGAAGGCCGAGAACAGTATGTACTAAGGTTCTTGTTCAGTGACCTAAATGTGAAATGTCCTCTGCGTGTGTGTGTGTAAGAGAGAGAAGGAAGACAGAACAATGAGCAGGATTCCTATATATGTGTATACATATACATATACACATATATATGAAAATATATGCATACATACACATATACATATACATACATATGTATGTAACATATTACATACATGTGTGTGATTGTCCATTGGTAATTTCGCAATGAATTAAACCTATAATTTCATGTGGGAGAACTGACACTGCAATACTGAGTCAGGCCCTTAAGAAGCATCAGCTGTTTCTCCATTCACTTCAGTGCTCTTTCATATCTCTTTATGAAACCTCATGGTTTTAGTCATTCAGGTCCGACATATTGCTGGTGAGTCTTAAATCGAACACTTTTTTAAAATATTTTTTTAATTGAAAAGTCAAATATACAGAGAGGAAGATCTTGCTGATTCACTCCCCAAGTGGCCACAATGACTGGAGCTGAGCTGAGCTAAAGCCAGGAGCTTCTTCTGAGTCTCCCATGCAGGTGCGTGGTCTCAAGGGCCTGGGTGGTCCTCTACTGCTTTTCCTGGCCACAAGCAGAGGGCTGGATGGGAAACGGGGCCGCCAGGACATGAGCCAGCATCCATATAGGGTCATGGTACTTGCAAGGCAAGGACTTTAGCTACTAGGCTGTCATGTCGGACCCTAAGTCAGACATTTTTATGTTTTATAACATTCTTTTCTATCTTGTGCTTTTAATTTTTAATATAAATGCATTTTCCATATCTGGACTATTAGATAAATAATATTGTAGATGCATTTATTTTCTAGCTGTCTAGATAACTTACTAATGTTAATTTTAAGAATTTTTAGCTATAAGAATCTGTGATAAATATCTATAAATGATACCTTTTTACTTAATAATTGTATCAATTTTAAAAGGTTTATTTATTTTATTAGGAAGGCGGATATACAGAGAGAAGGGGATACACAGAGAAAGATCTCTTCCCTGGTTCACTCCCCAAGTGCCCAAAACGGCCGGAGCTGAGCCAGTCTGAAGCCAGGAGCCAGTTACTTACAGGTCTCCCATGCACATGCAGGGTCCCAAGGCTTTGGGCCATCCCACAGCTTTCCCAGGACACAAGCCAGGAGCCAGATGGATAGTGGAGCAGCTGGGATGCAAACCAGCGCCAACATGGGAATTTGGAGGATGCAAGACAAGTTTTTGACCACTACGTTATCACACACTGCCTAATAACTGTATCAATTTTTAGTGCTGTTTTTAGCCATTGCTTTGAAAAGAATATGAAACAGTTTTGCACAATTATGTTTATAGAAATACTGATATACCCAGGCATTTTTTATTTGATGTGTCACAGCACTGATCATAACCCCTAATGTTAAATACTAATGTTAGCAATCATCCTGTCTTCATAATAGTCCTAGATAAATTCCTCTCGTGTAACATTTCTCAAAGTATGTGCTGTGGAAGTTAATAAAATGAATTTGGGAGATGGTACAAATGAAATATTCTCGCCCAGGGATTCGTAATTCATATTAATTCATTAATATCTGCAATAGAGAGTCTAGTTTCATGAAGTTTAAGCACTTCTAAAATGTACTAGAACATAGAAATATTCTCTCAATTAAAAATTTTCATCATTTCTGACAGTCAAAATTGTATTAATTTGACTTTTGCTTCTTCATGTTTTTTGAAAATTGTTTTTTATGCTTCCTTCTTTTTATCAATATTTAATCTATGGATTGTGGTTTTGCTTTGCTCTTATTTCTTCAAATAATATAGAAGATAGTCACTTTTTAAAAATTTCTGCAAGTGAGAGGCCTGGTGCAGTAGCTTAGCTGCTACAATGAATTTCTACAGACTTTAGATATAATGCATTCTGGTATTGATTCATGAAATTAAAAAATCCTGAGTTCTCCATAGTCATGTTTTTCAAAACCTATTTGTCTTCCAGAACACTTCTGTTTGTCTTCATAATTCAAATATGTCTTCAAGATAAATCTAAGCCTGAGCTCTCTTTCCTCATTTCGCACAGTGCTATCAGAAATGTTCGCAGACTCAGATTTTGCGTGACTATGAACACTATGTTTTTTGTGTTGATATATTTTAAATTTTGCTAACACTTTGCACAACGTTACTTTGATCTCTTTGTGGAACCTTGTTATTTTAATTGGAGTATCTCTTATGAGATATAATTAAAATCCAACAAACATGCAGACCAAGCACGTATGGTCTAATCAATTTTGTCAAACACATGTGTCTGTATGACTCACATCCCTTTCAAGATATAGAAAATTTCCATCAACCCAGAAAAGGTTTTCACTTTCCTTCTTGGGCACCCCACCACTAAAAGCAGCCACCAGCTGGATTTGCCAATTTCTGTAAATACTATACAAAAGGAATTGTGCACAATATCACAACTTCTTTTCCATCATTTCACTTCTTCTTCATGTATATTGAGAATTTTCCATGCAAATGCAAATGCCAGGTGTTCATTTCATTGCTATGGGATTCTGCTAAATTCATTTCCTCATTGCAATACCTGGAATATTTTCACTTTAGGGTTATTACGCGTAAAACTGCTACTAACATTTTTGTAAAGTGATGTATATATTTTTATTTGAATTAGATAATCACCTAGCAGTAGAATTTTTGGAGTCAATGGATATATGTAATACAATTTTGTAAAAACTGCCAAAGGTTGGAAAGTTGTTTCATTTCATACTCTTACCCACAATTTTTGAGTTTCAGTTACTCTGTATCCTTGCTGACATTCGGTGTTGCCACTGTTTCATTTTAGCTGTCCTGATAGAAATCCAGTGCCATCTCATTGAGATCACAGGCCTCCTTTTCTTGAACATAAATTAGCCATAATTCAGTTCTCTCCTCTGCCTTTTATATATGTGTTGTCCTATTGATTCAGAGAATATTATGTAGGGCATCTGTAATTTTAGGAGTGACTGATTCAGTTTCCTATAGTATCAGTTTTATCCCTTCCTGCCTTCAATAGAAATATTAAAACTATCATTTCATGGTGTTGTTACCCTGCAATCCCTGTTTATCTCACTGCCACATTTTTCCTCTCGTCCATTTATCTCATAATGGCTTCCTGTCCTTTTCCACCACATTTGCTGCATCAGTTGGGGATGACAGTTTTCAAAAGTTATGTTGAGATGATGTTTCATTTGCCTTGCTAGGCACTCTTTCCATTGTCTATTTATTTTTCATGCTTACTCATCTAGGAATGAAAATGAATCTACTTAGAACCAATATTTGTGAACATTTAGCATGCGTACTGTGTTCTTGAACATGCTCAATATGTACTAAGGCATAAGTTTTGCAGTCTACAGCTGGAGGGCAGAATGTATTAGTCGTTCAAAGTATTGCCAGTGATGTAGCTTTTTACACTGAAATGCAATCTTCTTTTCCTATTCTTTTGCACAAAAAGCAAAGAGCACAGAAAGGCATCACCTTTGGATTGCCTTTCTTTCAGGACGTTTGCTTTCTATCCATCACCAGTCCAAAGATCTTTACTTGCTTGGGATGTTTGAAAGGATACAATATGCCACTGCCTAAATTTCTAGCATTCAACTCCATTGTTCTGACATTTGAAATTTTTTTATGGATATAGAAGGACTTCTCCAGTGGTTTGAAGATTATTCCATCCAATTGATGAATTGCTGCAGCCTTCAGAAAAGCGATGAACTAGCCCCCCTTTTCTTTTTTACAGTTTTTATTTATGTATTTATGTAAAATGAACAAATTTCACCTATTTCACAATACAGATTAAGTGGCACAGTGGTGCTTCCCAACCTACCCTGCCTCCTGCCCATGTTCATCACCCATCTTCTCCCATCCTCCCCTGTTTCTTTTTTCTCTAATTTTTACGTTGGCATGTTTTCACTTAACTTTGCAATCACAAGCTAAATACCCCCATTAGATTGCTAAAGATATCAAAATATCTGAAATTTGATTAAAATATTCCATGGCGGATAGTAGGGTTGGTAGGGGGAGAGTCTTTGAAGAATAGCACTAAATAGAGTAGGCACAAAGGTTGTATTGAGATCATCCTGTAAGTATCTCTGTATGTCTATGAGAAATCCCAAATCTATTTCCTCAAAGAAAGAGGCCACCCTCAAGATAAAGGTCAAATAGCAGCTTATCTCATCTTCTTAAGTGAGTATGTATCACACACTGTCCAGGAGACTTTCCAACTGATGCGTAAGATGAAAAAGTTAATTTCTGATCCTTTGAAAGTATAGTACCATGTAACTAATCTTTAAATACGCATTTCTATGCTGGGTATTTAACCTAATGTTTCACATACCTGTGTCCCACGTTCAGTACCAACCTCTGGCACTTGAGCCCAGCTTCCTGCTAATAGAACTGCAGTGAGACAGCAGTGATGGTCAAGTGGCTGGGTTCCTGTCAATCACATGGGAGACTTGGATTATGTTCCTGGTTCCTGGTGTTGGCCTTGGAATAGCGACAGCCATCACAGTATTTGGCAAGTAAATCAATAGATGACAACTTACGTGTCTTCCCTGTACTGCCATGAAAACATAACATCCTGCATCATTTCTAAGAAATGTATACATCTGGTCCCAGTGTGATAGGCTAGTGGTTAAATTCCTTGCCTTGCATGTGCCAGCATCACATGAGTGCTGGTTCATTTCCCGTCTGCTCCACTTCCTGTCCAGCTCCCTGCTTGTGGCCTCCTGGGAAAGCAGTCGAGAATGGCCCAAAGCCTTAAGACCCTGCACCCTCACGTGAGACCCAGAAGAGGCTCCAGGCTTCTGGTTTCGGATCAACTCAGCTCCAGCCATTGTGGCCACATGAGGAATGAACCAGTGCACAGATCTTTTTGTATCTCCTTCTTTCTGTAAATCTGACTTTCCAATATAAATACAACTTTCTTAAAAAGAAAGAAATACATACATCCCTGCCACCACCACCACCACCCCCGCCTGATGATATCCCTTGTTACCAGCAAGAAAATTTAGAGCTGTGTTTTTCTCTTTGGTAACTACCATGACCCTCAAAAAAGAAATAAATCCAACTTTCTCAATCTTGCCTTGAAACATCAAGGATACTAAACCAAGATAATGGTACAAGGAGGGTAAGCTCAACTACCTGCCCAAAATATTTAGTAAAGCAATATTAAGCCTTTTGGTAAAGGCTTGAAATTTTTTTCCACTAAATATCTACAAAAAGAAGCTTTGCCATTTAAATAATATGTTCAATAAGTAATTTAGTCATACATCTTGGTTTCTACATAGATGTTTGACAAGACACTAGTAAAGTTGTGTAAAATGACACAAATCGCCATCAGATATATTTTATCAGCTCAAGTCATGAGCTTTCGTTTAGTAGATTTCTACTCCTTTCCTGCAGACCACAGAATGACAAGATGACCTTGTGGGCCAAAGTTCTGAAAAACAAGATGATATCTGCTTTTCTAAGAATATTTCAGATACAGCATTGTGTTCCCAAAACCTGTGTTTATGGCCACGTTAGGGAACCCAAGAAACCTTGGTTCTTTTTCTCTCTTTCCCCCACAGGTTGCTCTTAGTAATTAGAAAATCAAAGTATGGCTTCTTGAGCAAGACGTGTTCTGTGGCCACTAACACCACTGATATAACCAGAAACTGGATGCTACCTACAGTATATTTCCACAACATATTTTACCAAGTTCTGTAACTTAGAGTCCAGTAAGGCCTTTACTCTCTATAGAAAAGGGTATCTCAGCCCTTCAGGCAGGATTGTTCTCAAGCAAAAGAGCATCAAGGCAATGTGTCAACAAGATGGCCCGGTGAACTGGTATTCCTTCTAGAGCCAGATGACAGAAATTACTGACTCAACCCCACTCCTCTCCACAATGCTCTTTGGGAACAGGGTCTACCCAGAATCTGGCTGACCATGAGAAGCCCCGAAGGATTTATAGGTCTGTTTAAGAACAGACCTAGTGCTTGTATGCAACATGTTCCATTTTGCTGTCAAAAGGCAGATGCTCCATTAACATAAGAATTTGTCTGAAATTTTTAGGGACACAAAAATAACTGCCCCCTTTCATGTTTCCAGGCTTTCAAAAGACCATAGAAATGTTCTAAGACTATAATGCATCTGTGTCTCTAGAGAGGGCCTCATTGAGGCTAGAGGTTTAATTATTACTCTGCTTTCAAGCTGATGTCTTCTCATTTTTTTTCACTAGTCTTTCTTAACTTATAGTGACTTATTTGAAATAGTAACAGAGCAGGAGTGAGAGAGGGAGACAGAGATCTTCTATCTGCTGGTTGATTCCCTGAATGCCCACAACAGCCAGGGATCCACTGAAGCCATCCTTGTCTCCGTGTGTGTGTCAGCAACACGAGCCCTTGTACTCTTCCTCAGGCACCTTACCAAAAAGCCAAATTGGAAACACAGAGTAGGTAAGAAATTGAATCAGCACTCCAACATGGGAGGCAGTGATTTAACCAGCTAGGCCACAATACCCACCCCTTACGATAACCATGCTTTACCAAAATATGTTCATTTAATTTTTCAATCATTTGCAAATAGCCATTATTCATCAAAGATGGTCTGGGAACTATACAAGGAACCAATATGAAGAGGTGACCATTCTCTGTAATTACACAGTATTATGTATTAAATACACCTCCATAAGTACACACTCTGGTGAAGGCAGTCACCATTAGATGGAACATCAATTATCCAACAGGAAGGAAGAGAATAAGGAAGGGATTATGAGAGAGAAGACAGCAAACACAGATATGTCAGGCAATTGTAACTAGTCTGATAGAAAGGGTGCACAGAGGAGAAATGACAGCAACTGTGGCAGAAATGGCAAGTGGGGAAAGGATGTAAAGAATCTTGACTACCCCATTGCTTTCATCTGTGCTTTATGGAAGTTGGTAGAGGACTGGAATGCCCCCTCCAAAATGCTAGTGACCGCCATGCTGAATTGCACCAAAGATCTGTCAGAGAAGTGATGTCTCTCTGAGCAGGAGTCTGTGCATCCTCTTCTTATTGTCTGCACCTCGCAGATGTGGAAACTGAAACAGAGGAATCGAGCAGCTTGTCTGAGGACATACACTGAATTAGATAACCCCAGACACCCCAGCTTCAGAGCCTTTGGTCCTATGTCCAACCTCTGCCCTCTCTTTACACATTTGTCTGTGTTCCAGTGATACTAGTACTAGTGGGGAAAGGCTACCTTCCAGAATTGATTTGATAAACATTGAGGTTTGAAACTTAAAAGATGGATAAGATGGTAACCCAGGTCTTGAGTCAAGGAATGAAGGATATACTCCACAGTCATGTTTCTGGATGCTTTTTCTTTGCCCATTCGTAGTTATTTTATACCAGATATTCTGAAGTGAGCAGCCTTACCTTTGAAGAGCAAAATCAAAGCCATAGGAGGATCAGCAAAGAATGTCACTGAATTTGAAAGAGACATTGGAAATAGGACAGTTGTATCATCTATCCAAAATGATAAAAATTGAATATGTAAAACAGAAAGATATTATACGCCTGGCAATTATTGCCTGGTTGTTTTTGTTTAAATATTCATGGAAAATATGGGAAGGACATTAGAATGCAGGCTGAAATCCAATCAAGAAAGACAGGTCCTGTAAGCATTTGTTTCGATCCATTCATGTTAGCGACACCCAAACAAATCTTGGTTGGTTTCACAAAACCTCCTACTGTGTTTTGAACATCCAGCAGCCAAATACCTTGCTTGAAATCATTATTTGTTGTAAGTTTAACATTAAAGATTTTTCATATGAGAAAGAGGTGCTACTTGGAAGGCCAGAACCAGCACAACGGAAATTATTGCACCAAGAGCCATCTAATATTACAATGAAAAACTTTGAATCAATGAGTGCTATGAAACTGTAACTTCTCCAGAAGGTGCTACAGTTTTCCCTTTCCACTAAATATTTGAGATCAAATAACTGGTAGGGAGTGATTCCAAAGATGACATAAAAACATGGGGTTTGAGCTGAGCCAGCATAACGTTTAAAAGTTCTGCCGGCTTGGGCCCAGCGCAGTGGCGCAGTGGTTAAGGTCCTCGCCTTGCATGCCCGGGATCCCATATGGGCGCCGGTTCTATCCCAGCAGCCCCAGCTTCCCTTCCAGCTCCCTACCTGTGGCCCGGGAAAGCAGTCGAGGACAGCCCAAAGCTTTGGGACCCTGCGCCCGCGTGGGAGACCGGGAAGAGGCTCCTGGCTTCGGATCAGCATAGCATCGGCCGTTGCGCTCACTTGGGGAGTGAATCATCGGACGGAAGATCTTCCTCTCTGTCTCTCCTCTCTGTATATCCGCCTTTCCAATAAAAAAAAAAAAAGTTCTGCCGGCTCTAAAGTGTCATGAAGGGATTAAAAATCATCAGCATGCACAAATACCTTGCTATCCAATTTTAGCTTATTTATCCATACCATGTAAGAGGATTGTTAAGTCTACATCTAGGAAGTATTTATGCTCTTCATGTTTGTTTTGTGATTTGTTGGATATGTGAAAGAGAAGCTAGGACCAATATCTTTAACAACACTTCATTAAGCCTTCTGCCATGTTTACACAGTAGGACCTGGAGGCATATTTTTATAACTATATTGTAGAGAAAAATATGGGAGCCTGGTGTCTTTTTACATAATTCCAGTTTTGTTTTTGTTTTTGTTTTTGGCATGAGTGCCTCACTGTATATGTGAACATTTTATTTATTTTTAATTACAATAAAAACACTGTAAGAGGAAAGGTCATGGTATACACCAATAACTTCCTATAGACAGATTTTGCCCTTTTTTTAATTCCAGAATCCACTGTAGTGGCATGCAGCAAGAAAGAGGTGGGGTGGGGGAGGGAGAGAGAGAGATTAAAGCATTTATTTATTTTTATCAGAAAGGCAAATCAGATTTATGGAGAGAAGTAGAGACAGAAAGATCTTCCATCTGCTGGTTCACTCACCACATGGCCACAACAGCCAGAGTTGAGCCAATTCAAAGCCAAGAACTAGGAGAATCCTCTGGGTTTTCCATGCAGGTTTAGGGTCCCTAGGCTTTGGGCCATCCTCCACTGCTTTCCCAGGCCACAAACAGGGAGCTGGAAGGGAAGTGGAACAGTCAGGACGCAAACTAGCACCCATTTGGGATTCTGTTGCTTGCAAGGTGAAGATTTAGCTATTCAGCCATCACACTGGACCCACAAGAAGACTTAAAGTTCAGAGATGAAGTATTCCATGAATCATGAATTCTAACTCCATCTCTATTCATCTGTGTAATTGTGGGGAAATTTGTTAGCCCTTTGGACTTTTGGCTGGGTTTGGGACTACTTGGCCTGATAGCACAAAGAAGTGTCCAGTCAGCCCAGGCAGAATCTCTTTAACCTGGAGAGTGCTGGACAAAGCCATGTGCCCTGCCGGTGCTAGGATTGCGCTACATTCCTAGTATCGTGACACAGCACACCAAGGCCCACCAACTCCAGAGTATTCCTTCGGTCCTATGCCCTTCAGCTTCTTGGCCAGCTTTGTTAGGAAAGATTTACACTTGAAAAATTATCTCCAGAAGCATCTATTCATTTCTTCACAATATGACAACAGGCATTAAATGAAATCAGGCTTAAGTCTATTTACCATGAGTATATTTTTGAGCGCTTTCTCACTGGCTGTTGTGCAGAGTATTTGTCCATCAACAAACCAGGTAGGGTTTGTGCCCTAGAGGTCTCACGTTGTGGGAATGACAAATCTTTCCTCTCCTAAAAGGTCAAGTGCCTTTCAGAAGCCAGGTTCTAGGACAGCAGGTGGCCAGGATGAAATTGATTTGCTTGAAAATCGAAAATCATAGCCATTCCAGCCACTACCATTTACACAGCTTTCTTGGTACTTGATCTAGGGGACGAATGTATTCATTTTCATTATTTGCATACTTTGCAAGTATTTTTATTCCCATTTTGCAAAGAAAAAAAGTGAGGCTATGGGAGAAATGCCCAGAATCTCAAAGCTAGCAAGTTTCCCACTGGTTTTCCTGCCACTTCCTCCTCCATCCCAAGTCACTTGCACAATAGGCAAGTGTGCAGCATGTGCCTTGCTATCACTCCTTGTTTGAGAGTTGGAGGAGAATGCTGGCAGGAAGCAAATACCGCATTTCTAAAACACACACCATGCTTGGGCAGGATGGACTGTGGTTCCTATTTGTATTTTTTTCCCCACTGTTCCTGAGGGTCTTTGTTTCTGTTATTCACATTAAATCCTGAATATTTATTTACTTCTAATGATACATTGAACATTTTTGCAATTTTTGAAGCCTAGGGTGAATCCATGAGGAATAAAGCAGCGATAAAATATGAGGGAAATTGAAATATCTAAAGCATGAACTTTCATTTTCCTTGCCAGATGGAGAATCATTTTCTTTGAAGATATCAAGATAGATGATAGAGGTTATTATATTGCTCATAGGATAGCCATATTTTACTTAGAGAAATCAGGGGTATAATATAAAAGGCAAGAATATATTTTCAGATAGTTTATGTTTTTGTTTCAATTTCTAAATGAAGTTTTTCTTAACACTTAAAAAAAAAAAACTTTCCTCAAATCTCATCCCTTTAAGGGAAATCTACAGCTATAAAAATGGCACTTTACAACCTCGTGTGCCACACGCACAGGAGACAGAGAATTATTATTGCTATTCTAGCACTCCAGCACCAAAAAGCAAATTCTAGCTGTTTCTTTAAGAAAGTAGCTTTTATCTTCCACGTACCCCCCCCAGATGTGCCATCTGTCTCTCCATCATCACCATTTTCACATCTCATGTATCTTAACTGAGAATTCCACAACTGCACAGTCTGGCTTGGGGGAGAACAGACACAGGGACTTCCTCCCATTTGGAAAAGCTGTTGCTGCTTCTCTCCTGGAGTCTTTGTTTATGTGGGAAAAGAACCCATGACTCTAAACTCATCCAGGCCTGTGGATGACTGCAGAGCCTGACTCCCTAGCCTGGAGAGATCCTGAATCCAGGAAGATGGCACCTAGGCATCTCCCTTGGCCTTAGCCATGGTTGTGGTGCTGGTGGCTAACGTCAGAAGCAAAGGCTTCTTGATTCACTGGCCAGGATGAAGGTTGCAGGCTCCTTGCTGTAAGCGGATCCTGGGACTTCACAGAGAGCTTCCCTAGAGCATGCCTAAAGAGTAGACCCGAGACATTCTGAGAGCTGCTGTGACCACAGCCCCAGGGTGGACTTTATGACCCAAACCAGAGACATTCCACTCTTTTTAATGGCAAAGAGGGAGGAAAAGGAAGTAGAGATCAAAGAACCAATGGCAAAATTTGGTAATAATCCGAATAATAAAACTCATGAAACCAACAAGACATTTCTTGCATCAGCTAAAATGTTTTTGCTGTTTACAGCACTAATGTCTTCTCTTAATGAAAACAACAAAAGAATAAGAAGGCAAGGAAACTAGGGTCAAGAATTCACACTCTGGTTTTATGTCTGAAGAAAGAGAGGAGCAAAGAAAGACGCTAGGGCAAAGAATCCCCAGTGCCTCCTCTAGAATGACACCTGAGTCCTGTGACAACCAGACTCCTTGAAATTTATCAGCTCTGTAGCTTCCCTTGAAGCTGGGGGAGTGCTCATTAGAGTCAAGGGCATGTTACAATGTAGAGTTCTGCTTGTTGTCTTTGGCAAGCACGACTTTGGGAGTAATCCTCTGATAGGACCAGCGGCACCAAAATTGAAAGGGGAGCCTTCCCAGCCCAAGACTTCTGGATCTTCCTGCTCTGGGCACTACACTAAGGGAGGCCTGAGAGGCCCACAGGAGAAGAAAGGAGCTCTGCGAGTAGCTGGCACATTGCTGAAATACAACTGGGCTACCCAGAATGCTGCTCTGTCACCAGGCATGCTAAGGGGGAGATGAAGCATGTTGTAAACTGGAGGGAAGTACTGGCTGGAGGAATAGCCCTATCTCTACTGTGCAACCCTCTGAGACTGCTCCTGTTTGGATGGGGGTGGCATTATCACGTTCTTCCTTTAAGCAGCATGGATACTGCTTCTTTGGCAAGCCTCGTGCCTCTGCTTATCCAGGGATTGTCCTTAGGGCCGATGCAGCTCCTTGGCAGCAGAGCCCAGTGGGAAGGGAACCCTGAGCCTTGTCTGCAGCACTGTTCAGTCATCCATTTTGCTGAAACATGTGCTTTAAGCAGGTTCTCCTTGGGGAGTGAGCCTCATCCACAGGACTGAGAATGACCTCTTGGCACAGTACCAGGTCAGCTGGCTGATTTAACTTTGGCCTTTAGTCAGACTTAGGCCCTGTAGACTCTTCCTTCCAGCCTCATGGAAATTGGCAGGGTGGACCAGTGAGAGTGAGATGAGTTGATGAGTGGTGGTATTCAGGCAAACCTAGCAAGAGGGACATTCAGCCAAATCCTCATCACCTGAGTTCTGAGCAAGGGTCACTCTTGGATCTAAGAAATAAGGGGACACTGCCAAGAGGAAGGTCAGACTCCAGAAGGGATGACTTGACCTTGTGGCTGATGAGTGCTCGAAGAAAGAAGAAAATAGTAATTGCAACTTCTTCAAGCACTCAAAGTGAGGCTATGCATTCTTCCCTCTTACCTATATTCAAACACATGGCTAAGTTCAGCCTCACTTTCCCCTCTTCCCATATACAACTTTTGATTCCTCATCATCACTGATATTCTTAGAAAATGGATATCCCTAAGAATTTACAATATTTTGGAGTTAGAAGCAAGTGGTAACCAAGGACACATGCCTCCCTATTTTTGATACAGATTGAATACTGTTTTCTCCCAAAATCCAGCTATTGAAATCCCAACTCTCAAAGATGAAGGAATCCTTGGTAGACGATTAGATCCTGAGAAATAAGGGGACATGTACTTGAGATTAATGTCCTTTAAAGGATGCCAGCGAATTCTCTCATCTCTTTCTACAACATGAGGAAGCAAGGGGAAATTGGCAGTCTGCAACCTAAAGGCTGCCTTCGTCAGAATCCAACTATGCAGGCATCCTGATTAAGGTGCTCCATCCTCATTACTGTGAGAATTAAGAGTAGGTTGCTTGGGCCCGGCGCGGTGGAGCAGTGGTTAAGGTCCTCGCCTTGCATGCCCAGGATCCCATGTGGGCGCCGGTTCTAATCCCGGCGGCCCCTCTTCCCATCCAGCTCCCCGCTTGTGGCCTGGGAAAGCAGTCAAGGACAGCCCAAAGCTTTGGGAGACCCGGAGGAGGCTCCTGGCTTCGGATTGGCATGGCATCAGCTGTTGCACTCACTTGGGGAGTGAGTCATCGGACGGAAGATCTTCCTCTCTGTCTCTCCTCTCTGTATATCCGCCTTTCCAATAAAAATAAAATAAATCTTAAAAAAAAAAAAAAAAGAGTAGGTTGCTTATAAATCACCCAGACTAGGGTACTTTATTCTAACAGCTTGAACATGTTACATAACCCTAAGACTGATCCACTCAGGGAAGGCCTTGATTACCTTCACCAAGCTTGTTTGAAAAGACATTGTAGAATCTTGCTCATGATGTTGGGCTGCTGTTCAGTCCCCAGGGAGGTGCTGGATGCTCACTCACACAGCACACCTTGCCTGGTAGACTGGGAGACAAAGTAGGAAGATGTCACCAGGACATATTCATAAAGAATTTCCCGAATAACTAGGTCTCCTGACCTGTTTTTACTTGCTAAATCTCCACCTGCCTCATGCCCTATATTCTCTTTCCTTCTAATTCCCAGGTTGATCATATCACTTTCTCCCTAGTGATACTCCTTTATCAACAGGCAAAATAGGCCTATGTTAAACTCCCTTCAAATTTCAGAGCATGATTTTTCAAGGGCCTCCAACTAGGGTAGTAATGAACAACTTCTTTAAAGGAATTAAAGTATTTTTCCCTAATCCTTGCAATAGTTTCCTGTGGTGGCCAAAGGATAGACAGTGAGAACATGGGAAATTTCTTACACCATAGTGAGCAAAATTCAACTAACTTATTTTCTTTTCTGTTTTTCCTTGAAGAAACTAAGGAATGAGTAAATACATCACACAAACCTACCATGCCTCCTTGGGAAAGGTTACAGCTGTTCTTCCAAGAGGATGACAGTTTACCATGACCTGGCCTCCCCTCATGCTGCAGGAGGAGATAGCAGAGGAAACTCCACCCATCACACTACCAGCTGCACACCCTGCCTTGCCCAGGGACAAAGGATCTCAAGGCCACCTGGGGAGGAGGGCATGGTGACCTCAGAGAAGAGAGCAGGTGGCATAAACAGCTTGAACGAGATTGTTCAAAAGCTGTAGCTTGAATGTTGTAAAGTCATTGCTTCACCCAGCAGTTGCTGAGCAGCTACCATGTTCCAGGTCTTAAGTAACATTCTAGACACAGGTAAATGACAAGATTTCTACAAAGACGGGGGATTTGAGAGTCTAGTTCGAGACCCATAGTCAGTGAGAGTTCATATATGTATAAATATTTGCATTATATATATACAATAGAAACAATTTTTAAAACATTTTAAAAGGAATATAACACTATTGTCTCTTTCCTAATGTTTCCCTTTTTCATGCTCCTTCCTTTTATTGAGCCACACCTATCATCTCCTTGCCCTGAAAAACCCAGTGGCTCCTCACTGTCTGCTGGACAGGGTTGATCTCCTCCATTTGGCTTTACCCAGAGTCTGGGTTCAGAGAACCATTGTCTTAGCCTTCATTTATTAAGCTAGTATTTTCTAAAAGTCCATGGGGCTACTTGGCTTGGGAGCTTGAGCATTCATATTTTCCCTCCAAGCCAGATTGCTTGGTTTTGCTCACAGCCCACTGAAGATGACAATTCTCTTCTTGTTGTCTCCATTCTCTGCCAATCCCCATAGACATGAACTGAGCAGATTCTCCCATGGCCCCAAGCTCCTAGAACACCCGGAACAAAACACATCCTGTGTTTTTCAATGAGACATTGCCTTGCTTTCCCAAACCCAAGTGAATGCTGATTAAAAAAAAAAAAGAAAAGAAAACCTTCCATACTTTAATATACAGATCAATTATTAACAGTGGGCTGTACCTTTCACCAGGTTGTAAAGTGATGACTAGTTAGAGCTACAATGTTCTCATTGTCAGTGTGGCAATGCAGAGGAGAAGTCACCTCAGGTCACTTCTCTCTTCAAGTCCCGACCACAATGCACAGGGATCTAACCAGGAACATGAGTGAGGTCACAGACCACAGGGAGACCACAGGTGAGAGACATGGGCTACCTTGCCCTCCGCCTCTCTGTCCTTTCTGGTTCTCTTTCAGCTTTCTTGTTTGGAATTGGCAATGAGCAGGGGTAGGAGAGGGTGGGATTAGAGTACCAATCATGACCGGAGAGTCTTACGGGAAGATTTGTGTTTTATCAAGATGAGGGCAAGAGGAGAGCACGTTCACTTAAAAGCTAATGTGGAGGTTTATTGGAGACACTAGGAGTTCCAGGGAGAAAATGTGGGCCAGGCATAAGAGCAATGTTCAAAGGTTCAGTGCTCTCAAATCCCGGTCATGTGGCCAACCAATCCTGGGTGCAGAGGGAGAAAAGATTCCAAAATAAGAAGATGGCTTTGAGGTGGAGTTTAGAACAAATCCTAAACTGAACTTACGGGAGGCAGTGGGGCCAGAGAACAAAATTATCTATAGCCAGAGTCTATGCCAGGGTGAGGTTTGAGTGATTTGGTCTGATTTTTTTTTCAAATGACTTTATTTTGTGCACTAGTATTAATGTACAGAAGATTTTGAAGAAAATACAGCAAGTTCCCATCTACCCACTTTCTCCTATACAAGACTGCCTCTGTTATTAACATCTTGCTTTTGTATTGTTCATTTATGATGGTATACCAATATTGAGATATTATTAACTAGAGCCCATAATTTCACCTTTGTGTTGTATGTTGAATGGCTACCGACAAATGCATAGCAACACATGTTCACCATTATAGCAGCATATAAGCAGTTTCAGT
Source organism: Ochotona curzoniae (assembly GCF_017591425.1). Classification (NCBI taxonomy): domain Eukaryota; kingdom Metazoa; phylum Chordata; class Mammalia; order Lagomorpha; family Ochotonidae; genus Ochotona; species Ochotona curzoniae. Next base: position 15,606,957 of record NW_024465582.1, on the reverse strand, counting down.
TTTCTTAAACTCTCCTGTGTTCTGCCTAGTCAATCCTGCTTCCCCTCTTCCAATCTCTGCCAACTCTGATCTTATTATGTCTGTAGCTTTGCATTTTCTGGAATGTTACATAATTGGAGTCAAGCAATTGCAGCACTTCAGACTAATACCTTTCCACAGTACACCTTTCATGCTTTTCCATGACTTGACTGCTGATCTCTAAAAACTGAGTAATATTTCACTGGGTGAATAGGCCACATTGTGTTTATCTGTTTGGAAAGATTTCATCAAGATAGGAGACAGACACACTGGAAAGAATAGGTGACGTGAAGGCAGCAAGGGACACAAAATGTGATAGAAGCATGAAGAATAATGGTTTTAGAAAAGTGGATAAAAACAAGCTAGATGGAAACATACATCAACTAAACTTGTAAGGTGGGATTCTTGTGTCCAGTGCTCAAGGAGAGAGGTCAGATTTTCATCAACCTCTGGAGTCAGGAGCTATGTTAAATTCATCCTGAGCATCCAACTCATGAACGATATCTAATAAATATATTTTTGACACAACTAAATCTCCACATATTTTGTACAAAAAAAAAACCAAACCAAGTTTTCCCAAATACCAGAAAGTTTATGGCCCAACAGCCCTGGACTAACCATCTCCAGAAGTTCTGGGCTGCTTGCTCAGAGGAATCCCTCCATGCCACTGGGCAGAGTACAGGTTTCCTGGGACACTAACTTGCTCAACTAAAAGTGTATCTCTTGTGCCATCCTCTACACCTGGCTTTTGGGATGCTCTGAGGCCAGAACCAGAGTCAAGCAGTTGGGAGAAAAGAAAACCAAGGAAGATTCATTCCAGCTTACATACTGGGTAAAAAGCCATTCTAATCTGTAGGTTGGTATCCCATTCACTCTTCAACTCCATCATAAAGCAGCAGAATTATCCAAGACAACCTCTGTGAAATGGGAAGAACAAGTGTGGTGATGTGGAAGCTATGAAACACCTCTGTGGGAAAGATGAACCAGCTGTGGCCGCTGGACGTTCCTGTGTGAGAGGAGAAAAACGTTGTGACAATGGAGCCTACACACATTCATGTGGAGCTCAGCCTGAGGGATGTAGCTAACAGTCTGAGTAGAAGGGGGCAGTTCTCCACAGGAGCAGATAAGCCAGCTAAAACTTGCAAGATTAATTAGAATGTATGAGTTTACTTATGCACACTATGCAGACAACCTTGTCACTGCTTAAAATCAGGTTGTGTCCAGGGGCATGGTACTGGTAATGCTTGGCAACCATATCCTTTTGTCTCTGTAGGATGGAGAGGGTGGAGAAGCCCAGCAAGATGATAGGACTTTTTTTTTGGATTTGTTCATCTCCTACTGACACTTGCATGAGGTACATAGCACAAGGAGCTGAAAATGCTTAAGAATTTCTTACCTCAGAGAAGGAGTTTGAGAACTGCTTTTCCCTAAAGCTATCTTGCCACAGAGGCTCATCCAGAAACACTTCATCATGCAATCTATGCCTGGTCCTTACTACTGTTACATAACTAACAAAGATAAGAGTCACTAGATGTAGTTAGTCAGACGTGAACAGCAGAGGAGAGCATGTTGAGTTGGGCATGGAGCAGCTGCCTTTCCACCTCTGGGACTTAGCAATATCAATCTCTGGACTAGCAGAACAATTCCATGGGGAGAAGTTCCAAGTGGTAATTCTAGGTGCTCCCAATGTATACAGTAGAAGTAAGCCAAGTGACTTCCAGGCAATCAAACACAGGCAGCAGGCAATCAGATGCCAGACTTGGGAACAGCTGGCACTCATTCACATCTGCCCACTTTTGCTGCACCTGCCCAGTTCTGATGTTTAAATTTCCCATGGCCTAAAATTTTTATGAAAAGGAACAACACGTATCAACAAGATTTGGTCTGTTTTCATAAGCATCTGTTACTTGAGTGCTAACCAGAAAAGAATTTTCATCTAATTTTATTGCTCATTTGCACTTCATGCCTGGGAGGGGACAGTCATGAAAATTCAGAGTAAAGTCCAGCATTTGGCAGCAGTGACAGAAAGACAGGAGAAAGCTCTGGATGCTCTCAGTCCTTGCCAGGAATGGAGCTGCATGAAAATTTGCCCTCTCTCCTTCCACTCACATTTTTTCTTCCTGAATCTCCAGACCCCTTTCTAGACTTCTGTACCTTTTCCCTCATTTGAGTCATTTTTATCCCTCCTATGCTATAATTCGCAGCCACAGACACTGGAGTATTGTTAAATATCTACCCACAATGAAACGAAAATCACATCATGGGGGCCTTGGTGGTTTGGAAGGGAAGAGAGAAAGAGGTCTCAGAGCTGACAATGGCACACAAAGATGGACACAGCTCTTTCACAGAAACCTAAACTCCCAGCGATTCTAAAGTGCAAACAATCCTTTTGTATCTAGACATCTGTTAACCAACTCATAATAATCATCACAGTTTAAGCATTGGACATCACAGCTTAAATAAATTCCAAGGGATGGGATAGCTGGGTGGTGTGTATGCTTGTGTGTGTGTGTGTGTGTGTGTGTGTGTGTGTGTGTGTGTGTGTGCGTGTGTGTGTGTGTGTATAGAGGAATACTACTCAGCCATAAAAGGTAAATAATATATTTTGCAACAAAATGGATGCAGTTGGAAACCATCAATGCTTAGTGAAATAAACAAGCCCCAAAATACAAATACCATGTTTTCCTTGCTCTGTGGTAGCAAATATATAGAAGACAAAAAAAATGTAACCTATATGAGCCTAATTGGCATTTTGAGATTTAATTTTGTTTGCCATCTTTGTCTTTACTCTTGAGGAACTGTGTTTGCTTTTTTTCTACGTGCTGAATTCCTTATGTAATGGAATGTCAGGCCTGTGATTGTAAAGTGAACTGAAAATATGTCATTGTAAACTTTTTTCAAAGGATGAGGGTGGAGGAGGAACAAGGGAAAGAGGATAGGTATGGTGAACAGTATCACTATATTCCTAAATCTGTATTGTGAAATACATGAGATGTATTCATGTTATATAAATAACAGATTTTTTAATGTGAAGACACATAGGACAGAATCCAGATCTGTGCCCCTATTGTTAGTAGTACTCAACCTGGGACATTTGTACTCTCTGATGTGTTCACTCAACAAGGGTACACCTTGGTAATAAAAGATGAATGACACATAGTCATAGTCCAGGCTCCCAGGAAGCTTGTGGGTGAGGCGGGCATGTGGACCAATAATAGGGACAACAATTGTGAAACAGTCTGTAATCCTGAAGGCCAGTGGGATCATGAGCCTATCTGAGAGGGATTGAGACTCAGATGGGCTGCCCTGGGAAGAATTCCTCAGGACTTGATGCCTGAGATTTGCAGGAGCAGCAGTCCAGGCAGAAGGAGCTCATTGCACAGGTACTGGGAAGCATGCTAGCAGGACAAAAACTGGCTGGTCAAGAAACTGGAATTCCAAGTATGTGGCCTGGAAAGAAGTAGATCCGGACAGGATGTCAGAGCCCACTGGGGATGATGGACTTTAAAGACCAAGAGAAAACGGAGGCTAAGGAAAGTTACACAAAAACTGTGGACAGGTGAGGTAGATTTACCTTGGCAGAGGAAAGTTCTGGCAGGAATGTGGAGAAGAATTTAGAGCACATCTAGGAGACTGCTATAGCCAAGTGGGCTAGAGGCTGTGTATCTTTGGCCTTCCACGACTGGCTGCCTCAGGGTTCCTGTGAAAGGAAGGGCAACTGTGTTAAAAGGACTTTCTTAAAAAACAGCTCCCTTGCTCTTTTACACACTGTCAAATTTCTTCACTGTTGATGACATATAATGGCTTTCTTTTACAGTTACCATCATGTAGAGTTACCATTATGTGAATATGTCACTGTTCAGGAACATACCTGCCTCAGCCCAGGATTTTGCCCATCACCACTTTCAGGGTCCCAGCTGCCCGGCATCTCCTCACATTCTGTTGTTAGGAAGTTTTCTCTGTGCTTAGCGGTAGACACATAAGACACCTGCCCTAGTTCAGGGTGGCAGAACAAGATTGGTTCACAGGAGAAAGACCATTGACCACTAAGGAACTCATTTTTTTTTTCACTTTACTTCACCATAGGATTAGGTTCAAATGAAGATTCATTTCAAAGCAAAACCACTGTCTTACAGTTATTTTAAAACACTGTAGTGAAGATGGCAGATTCTATAACAGACTGCTTGCCATGAGTTAGCCATGTGGTGTTAGGACATAATCTCTGTGGGACACAGTTTCCACCTGCAAAGTGAGATCATGTTATTGTCCATCAGTTCAGGTTTGCTGGTGATGCCTTAGAAAAGTGTCACAAACGGAACGGTTAAAATAACAGGAATGTGCTACCTTATAATTCTAGAGATCAAAAGTCTAAAACTCCTTGGGGCAGCAGGACGGCTCCCCTCTGAGATCTTGGAGGGAGATTCTCCTTCAGATATCTCTTTTGATTTCCAGTAGTTTCCTGTGGATATTTGGGATTCTTTGGGCTTGTAGAAGCATCACTTGGTTTCTGATTTCATCTTTACAGGCCCTATGCAGAAAGACACTAGTTCAATTGCATCAAGCCCCTCCGTAATGGCTGCATCTTAAGCAGTTACATCCATGGTTATCCGACTTCTAAATATGATCACATTCTGAGGAGTGAGCATTTCAAAGGATAAATCTATTGGAGAAGAAGGGTGCCCCCGCAACCTACACACTACCCAACAGAATGTTCAATACAAATTTGAAGATTAACTTCTCTAAAGTACTTTAAATGGTGCCTAATACTTAGCAAGCTGTTGTTCAATACTAAGTTTTGCAATATTTGTTACATAAGAATTCTTCAGGCTATCAGGATACATTGACATTAAGCTGGTGTGCATTAGGGGTGGCCAATCCCAGTGACTTGTGGCTGGTGAATTTTTTGGGTGGTCAGGGCTTATACCACACCAGGTGAGCATTTTGAGTAACTCTCCTGGCTAATGATTCAAGATGAGAAGCAGTAAACCCAGAAGGTCAAATTCTAATTGCCCTTTTTCCCAAGCTGTATATACTCTGTAATGCAGGTAGCCATTCTCATTTTGTTTAGAGGGAAATTGTGGCGGCCCTGTTTCCCTAACAGCATACTTCTCACTGTGGCTCACCACGCGGGATACAGAGAACCCCACCCCATGGAGCGTTGAGGATGAAGCTCACCCGAATGGACCTGCAGAGGATGCCCCAGAAGGCCCAAGGGAGCCTCTGACAGGAGCAAGAGTGTTTGCTCACCTCAGTTCCCCTTAGAATCAGCCCTTTAAAAAATAAATAAAGTATGATTATCTTTTACGTGGATGGTTAAACAAATCATGTGGGCCAAAATGAAGTCCAAATAAAGAAGAAAAAATTAAGAGGAAATACTAGAAAGCAAGCTTCTGAAATTAGCAGGAGGTAAACCTGGAAAACATGGTAACCTCTTGCTAGAAGCTTCTGGGCATCCCAAGCTTCTCCTTAGCAAACCTCTGAGAGCGACCAGAAGGGATAGTGGGAGCAGAAAACAAAGGATACAGCCCCTCAGTGGTAACAGAAGGAGCTGAAATAATACTCTGTATCACCTTCTCTCTGTAGATCTGCCTTTCCAATAGAAACAAACAAATAAAACAGAACTTAAAAATAAACCAAGATCAAATTGAGGGAAAAAAGAAGCAAAGGTCGAGGTAAGGGTGTGGGGAATGATAAGAAATGCAAAGTTGGTCCTCAGTATCAAAAAAAAATTTTTTTAATTGTGTATCTACTGAATATGCAGAAAATTTTTATCTTTCCGAAACAATACAGTGTCACAACTATTTGTAAAGCATTTACATCATATCATATCGTGCATTACAAGTAATGCAGCAATGGTTTAAAATATGTGGGAGAATCTTCATAAGTTAGATACAAAAAGCATACTATTTTACGTAAAAGACTTGAGAAGCTTTGGTATTCTTGGGGGGAAGGGAGGGTGATAAAACCTATCACCAAGAAACTATCTTTTCAGCTGAGCAAGATATGAGAATGGTTGAGTCCAGAGGGATTTTGATGGACTGACTTTGCTGCTGATTGATTCATCAGACACATGGACTCTTTGACTGCCAAGACCAAGCAATGAAACTTTCTCCCTCTTGCCCTCATCAAATTCCTGTGTTTCCTTTTATTCAGGAAATAGGAAGGCTTTGTGTTTTCCTGGGAAAACCTGGGCCTGGGACGCAGAATTCTCTCTCATTCTGTTACTGCAAAGCTCAACAACTGACTTAAACTTTCTGGGCTCAGATTTAGTTGGGGAGGTTTGGTATCATGGAAATCGTGGTCTCTATATGCTGAAAGGACTCATAGGGATCTAGTCCCATTCATTTGGAGGATATAGAAGCTAAGGCTGAGGAGCTGAGACTTGCTTACAGTCATAGAGTTAATGAGGAACAAGGAACCTAGAACTCAGATGTCTTCACTCCCACCTCCAACCCTTTGCATTATTAATAGTGTTCTCTCTGTTGATAGTGTCAGAGTGCTGGCATGTACCCATCATCCTGACTTTCTGAAGTGGATATTCTTATATCCATTTTACAGATGAGAAAATTGCCTTGCCCAAGATCATCCTCTATGTACTGGATGAACGAGTTAGGACTGTGGTGGTTTGATGTGCTTCTGTTGCACTCTGGTTGCTCTCAGGAAGTCCTAGCCCAAAATCAGCATGGGTAATCTGATTTAGGTTAGCAGCAACCCTGACCAGAGCAAAGACCAGTTCTTGAGAACAGGAAGGTTCATCCTAGGGGTGGGAACAGCCAAGCGAGAGTACCAATTCTAACCATCTACACAAAAGTGGGATGTGTCTTGCTAGTGTGAACTGTACTTCAATGGATGAAAGTGATTTTAAACAAGAATAATTTGTATCTCCGTTACTAGAAATTAACCGAGTGGAGCAAAATGAGAGAGTCAGGGGTGGCTTCATGCAGTGGAGTGGAAAGCTCCACAATGAGAAGTCACATTGGCTCTCTCTCTCCTTTTCTATTACCCCAGCAACTTTGACATTAAGGCACAGAGTCCCTGGCATACAAGTGCCCTAAACAGCACCAGCATCTCTCAGAGCTTTAGGGAAGAGCTGCTTCTCTTGGGGCAACAAAGCCTCAATGAGGCATCAGTGGCTCCTCTGGGTGAAGAATAATCTCTACAGGTTGAGTCATTAAATTCTAGTCTAGATGGCTTAACAGCACTGGCCTATGTACACTGGACAGCATGCTTTCACTTTCTATAGTTTCATTTCCCCAACATCAAAGATGGAATTGAAAGTTCAAAAAATAATGTCTATATTTTCAATGTCTTATTTGTGATACATTGTTATAATTGTTGTATTTCATGATCACTTCTAGTTCTATGTACACATAGGAAAGCACAGAGTATGTGCGGGATTTGGTGTTGCCCACAGTTTCAGGTTTCCTTGAAGGTCTGAATACGTAAGCCCCATGGGTAAGTGGGGACACCTTGTAAGAGCAAGCCTTGATAATCAGCCAGTGTCACCTCCAATAGCTCATCATCCAATAGTGATGTAAATAACAGTGGGTGTCTTTAATTTTAATCATGTATTTTACTTAATTCAATATGACTGACATATCACTTCAACTTACAATAATGTAGTGACAAATGAAATGCCTTACATTTCCTTTTCTGTCCTGTCTATGAAATTCAGGACGCAGCTCAAATTGACTGCAAACTTCAGTTTGGACTAACTGCATCTCAACTGCCGTAGAGCTGATTTGACAATTGGCTGCTGTCTGGGACAGCTTGGCACTGCTAGCTTGATTAGGCAGCAGAGGCACAAAGCGTGCTGTGAGCTCTGAAATCTCCCTCGACCATGATATTTGGACAGCCTGGGAGCACTAAGGTGATGGAGAACATATTCTTTCTGCTACCAGAATTTTGTACAGAAATTGATGCAGCAAAATACAAGCATGACTCCCTTCCTCCCACCTGCCCTTCACTACAAGCCATCAACAGACTGCTCTCAAAAAAATTAAAAAAAAAAAAAAAAAAAAAAAAACCCTACCACTGCTGGTCTCAGCAGTGGACCTGTAGGAATAGAGTCCATGCCTTCTACTCTGTTAGGACCCATAATAAGAGTTCCACAGTTAATCATTGACAACTGAGCAAATTCACAGTGACCCAGGGCTAGGTCTTTCTATCAGCCTGCTGTATTTTCCAAAAGTGTATTTCCAGAAGGACTTTGCCCCTTTTGAGCTCCTCCCAAAGGATTCGGGACACACACACACACACTGTACCTGTAATTTTAGCAAGCAGAGACCCAAGCCTAAAATTTCAGAGGACCTACTTGAAAGCTTTTGGCAAGTCAGTCCTGAATGATGGCGGATGTAAAGAGAACTTTGCAATGTAAAAATAACTATAAATATTAGTGTTTGATATTTGATATAATGGATGTATAAACCTACCATGAAGTCAGCACATGCTGATTTTCAACTCTGAATGGACATGGATGTCTGTTCCATGATGTGGATGAGGTCCTGAGGGAATGGAAATGTCCAGGAGGCAAGTTTCAGGGCTTGCAGGTCGTTAGGCTTGTGGTTGAGAAGAGCTGGAAGCTGTGTCCTTCAAGAGTTGTTTCTTTAAATTCCTCCCAGCAGTTCCCTGAACGATTGTTTATGCAAAACAAAGCTTTCACTCCTGATACAACTCAGAAGTGGACTTTGACCCACATTGCACTAAATGACCCTTGAAGTTGCTGAGCTTTTACTGTATGTGTGGCACTGTGCTCAACTGCTCCATTGCTTCATGTGCAGCAATCGAATGAGTTGCCCCATGGAAGTCTCATGGATGCTTGTATTATTAGGGAGTGAAAAAATACATGGTAGATGCTTAGAGTTCTACCTCCCTCACTCACCTACTACCTGGATGGGTCCTTTTGGAATCTTTCGTGTGAAGAAGGGAGGAGGACAGTGTACAGGCAGGTTTTCTTTTTTCCTGTAGGAAGACATCATAGGTGAAAGGCTATGTGAAACAATGATTAATTTGTTCATCCTAGTTCGCCTGGATGTCATTTGGTTCTTCATTTAAAGCAAATGCTTTTCTGGGGGAGAGCTTTTGGATTGGCCCACTATTATCAGGAATTCATGTATGTGTTTCCTGGAACATAAAGGAGCAAATTCTTACAGGTAAAAACACAAGGAAAAAGCCAAAGTTCTGATGCCTTAGAATTCAGACCGTACCCAAGTAGAGACCATCCCGGGGCATCTGTTCTGATCTGCTTTAGGGTGACTTGTCTGTGAAGGCAAACTCAAGTCATGCTTGTGATTGCCCTCTTTTATCTGGAAAAGACACATTTTGAAAGCGATTAGGCTCTGAATGAGTGTCTTGGCAGAAGGAGACGGTTAGGTCCTTCAAATGCCCTGTTTGTTTTCCTTTCCTCTCGGAGATTTATCAGCCTATAACCCTGAGCCTTCAGCGCTCAGGTTTGGCCTCCTATCAAAGCTGAAGCTATCGCATGCGTCTGTACAGCCGACCTTGGGTGAACCAATAAGACTGGTTATTTCATTGGGATCCTTGACCCTTCTCCCAGTGTAAACTGAAGGGGGAGATACCTGGAGCTGAAGAGACATCATTTTCTACGTCCTAGAGAATCCAGGCCTTGATTCAAATAAATGAAGCAAACATTAATAGATTTGTGAATTGAAACCTTAGTCCCCCGCCCTCCCTTGGCCAAGGAAAGGCTACTGTGGACCTGCCAGCTTTATTGAAGACTCAAAGATTAAGGCTATGCGTTATCAAGAGCCCCATACCCAGTTCTATAAAATGCCTTCGACAAAAATGGTGGCAGCTCACAGTGTCTTCAGTGGAGGGCAACAGGCTGACAGGCTCATAGGTCAGAGAATATCATGAGAATGAAGTGGGATGATCCTTGCCCAAGAAAATTTGAGAGGAATGTCAAGGTCATCCACATTAACAGATTGTCTTAGGGAGGAGGAAAAAGAAACGCTTGTGTTTGCTGCCAATGATAAAAGTAAGAAAGGTGAAGAGAAATCGTGGGAGGCTGGATTTTTCTAGCAATGAGAGCTGTTTGCAGTGAAGCCACTCTTTGCAATGGTGCCTTTGTTGACTCTTGATGTGGTCAGACAGAAATTGAAAGATAAAGGAGTAGCCGTGGAGGAGGTTAGGGGAATGTCCTTCCTTAGCTGTTTGGAATAGAGAATCTTCCAGGCTGTTACTAACCACAAGGGTATAATTTTATGCTTGTTTATTTAAGTAAGTAAACAACAAAGGTAAGTTTATGATCTCTGTGTTCAGCTTCTCATATTAACTATTTCATATTTGGAAGCCCGAGAAACAGGAAAACTAAGGATTCAGTGGACTTTAAAAATATTTGCAAGAGGCCATTAGATTATGAAGGGAATTACCTGGCATAGGTACAAGTGGGCTACAGCCCTAGAGCCCCCAGGTGTTCAAGTATCACTTCTACCCACAACAGGGTCTGTGATCATGGACAGGCTACCTAATTGCCTTCTGCCTTACATTTTAATGGCTGCGGTTGGCAAAAATAGGCATTGCTACATGTTACTGTTGCCAGCCTGCAGTGTGTTAGCTCACATGACAGAGAACTCTCAAGTGTTGGTGTTGCTTGCCCTGGAAAGGAAAAATTAATATGATCATTCAAGTCCATGGGAGAATTTAAACACTACAATGCTTGCAACAATATCATTTCTATTTTTTTAGAATTTTTTTTCAATTATAAAAGAGAACAAGCTTCATGTATCTTATACATTCAATTTTAAGAGCACAATATACTTTCTATCCTACACTCCCTCCCTCTTCCCCTCCTTCTGCCAGTCCCTCCCTCCTTCCTTTGTCTTATTTGTCTTTTAATTTTGACAATGACATACTTTCGTTATTCTTTATAATCATAACCCCTAAACTTCAATACAGAATTCAACAAACACTAACTAGGAAAACCACGATTCCTTTGCCTTTATTTATGCTATAATGGAAAGAGAAGTGTAGTTTCTCGTCTTGGTAATCACAGACACATATTTTTAAGATTTATTGGGGATTTTTTGGGGGGGCGCAGAGTCAGATTTGCAGAGAGGAGGAGAGAAAGGTCTTCTCTGTGCTGATTCGCTCCCCAAGCAGCCGCAACAACCAGAGCTGGGCTGATTTGAAGTCAGGAGCCAGGAGCTTCCTCCAGGTCTCCCACACAGGTGCAGGGTCCCAAGGCTTCAGGCCGTCCTCAACTGCTTTCCCAGGCCACAAGCAGGGAGCTGATGGAAGCAGGGCTGCCGGGTATGAACTGGCACCCATATGGGATCCTGGCAAGTGTAAGTTGAGAACCTTAGCCACTAAGCTACCACACCAGGCCCCACAGACATTTCTTTTGGGGGGAGAAAGTAATTCAGAAGTAAGCAACTCTGTAAATGGAGTGCAGCACAGCTAATTCCATAACATAAAGGAAAAAATAAATCAAATCCAGAGATTCATTGTCGTTGTTATCCCTGGTAGAGCTCAAAAGGCATGAAGATAGTCTTGGTTCACTTCCTATTGCTAGAATGGAACATGCAAGACTGATTGATGAAGAAAAGGTATTGATTTTGGCTGACAGTTCTGAAAGTGACAAGTCCAGGAGCAGGCGGCAGTATCTGGGGAGGACCTCTTGCTGCTTCCCTTGCTGGAAGGAAGCAGAAGGGAAGCAGTCACACAGGTGGAAAACTCAGAACCCATGGCGGCAGCATTTACCTTATAACCATTGCTCGAGCACTAATACTACAGTCCCTCAACATTAAAAAGTAAACTCCTAGAAGAAATCATTAATCCTTATTTACAATGTAAACTTTACTATTTACTTTTTTTGTTTTTGACAAAATGGTCAAAATTGTACATCTTCATAAAGTGCCGTGTAACATACATTGTCTAATGTTTAAGTCAGACATATCTTTTCTTCTCAAATGTTTATTCTTTCTTTAGGGTAGAAATTTTCCAAATCTTTCTACTTTTCCTTAGCAATCATGTTATTTTTTGAATTTTTCATAATATAGTTTCAAATAGGCATAGGGATTTCCCCTTACACCAGAAAGCATGCTATTATATGGTATGTTATTATTTTCTGCTGTTACCCAACCATAAAATCAATGAGAAGTTCTAATCACTTCCGAAAGATCCCATCTCTCATATTGTCTCCTAGGGACCAAACCTCCACCTGAGTTTTGCCGAAGACAAATCATAGTTAAATGACAACAGAAGTCTAGCAAAATCCCTGAGATTTCCAGTGTCTCCTGTGGCTGTGTTAGTGTCTTCATTGCCCCAAGAAACAAGGTCTCATCTAGAAAGCCCATCTCTCCTGTATTTGACAGTGCAGTAGCATCTGTTTAACCAAATAATCCCTATTCTATTTTTTTTCCTCATTGTAAGAGGCCCTAGCATGAGAGAAGAAAGGAGAGAAATGTGCAAGGGAAAAAAAAACTATATTTCTCATCATAGGAACTGTTCATTTGCACTAGGTTTAGTAGGGGCCTAGGGCCCATTATATCCCCATTCGATTCATTGAATTTCCAAGGCTCTGCATTTCACACACTTCACTAAGACAGCAGCTAATAAAAGCAGAGAGAGAGAGATGCTGAATACCTCTCTCAGGACTTCTTATACAGCTCTTGAGATCCTGCCTGCTCATTTGTCCAAATGGAATAAGTCTCTGGGGAAACAACCAAGGTCTCCCACAGCTGAGCAGAATGTTTCTCAGTGCTGGGAGCACCACCACTTTGTTTCTGTATAAAATCAGGTAGTTCAAGCCAAACACTAAGTGATCAATTGCATGTGACAGAAAGAGCTTATTCTTCATGCTCCCAATCCAGGCAGTGCAACCACAGACAACTCCTCCTGGTCTCTGGAAACTAGATGGTGCCAGGATGAGGAGTTAAATTGGTTCCTTTTGCTTTGGATTATCTATAAAACCAATATTGCTTAAAAATGCTAAGCACTGTTATCTTCATTAGTGTGATGCAGGGCATGATTCAGTACTTGTGTAAAATGTGCTAATCATGCACATATGTCTATCCCCTAGGGTTCTTCTCACTGGTGTATTGATTCCTAACCTCAATTTTTTTTAAAGATTTATTTGTTTTTTATTGGAAAGTCAGATATACAGAGAGGAAGAGAGACAGAGAGGAAGATGTTCTTCCATTGATTCACTCCCCAAGTGGCTGCAATGGCTGGAGCTATGCTGATCCAAAACCTTTCCGGGTCTCCCATGCAGGTGCAGGGTCCCAAGGTTTTGGGCAGTCCTTGACTGCTTTCCCAGGCCACAAGCAATGAGCTGGATGAGAAGTGGGGCCACTGAGATTAGAACCAGTGCCCATATGGGATCCCAGCATATGCAAGGTGAGGACTTTAGCTACTAGGCTACTCTGCCTGGCCCCTAGGCTCAAATTTTGAATGGGGATGAGATACAAATGAGAACCTTGAAGATTGCCTTGGTTTTCATTGCTTCTTTCTCTGATACTCCTTTGCTTTCTCCTTTTATTGTTGATGAGACTAGCAGTAAGTTCTATCTGGATGGAAATATAAATCTAACTGCTGGATAGAAAAATATAGAATTTAAAGAGGGAAAATAATTCTTTCAACAGTAACACAAGTGATCAGGCTATTTAGCCAGCTAACCATGGAACTTAGATGCAGGTACAATGAGCTGCTTTGGTTTTTTTTTTTTTTTTAACCTAGCGCACATACTGGTATCAAATTAAGCAAAACCCTTTTCGCAAAGCTCTCATTCATCTGGAAGCTCTCAATACTGATCTAAGCAGAATGTCCACGAAGTGCCTTGTTGTGATGGTGCTATCCTGTTAGCCATTCTTGGGTAGAAAGTGTATTATTAAAACTTCAGTGGGAGATAGTGGGATATCTTCAAAGTGCACACTCACCCACGCGTGATCATTTGACAGCTCTCAGAACCAGGGGAGAAGATCTGCAGAGAAAATAGAGAAAAATTCAGGTTTTTTGTGGATGAAGGAAGGGAGCAAACACAGACATCTTTCATCGCCACGTGCAGAGTCTGTGTTATTGGCATTGGTCTCTTCCCCCTAAGGAACTTTCCCACTCAAGAAAGGTTTTAGGATCTCTCTCTCTCTCACACACACACACACACACAGATTTGCTGGGTTGAATTATTATTGCTTCATCTTAATTCCTTACATCACAAAGAGTTGCAGTTAATCTGTGAATGAGCTCCCTTGTTATGAAAATTAAATGCTTCAAATTGCTGTTATTAGGATGTGTGGAGGAAGGGGGAGTGTTTTACAACAGTATATTCTGAATGGCAGCTCTTATCTAAGGAGCGTCAACCTAGAAATGTTTTGCAAACTTATTGGTTTAATTAAATCATTTGAAATTAATATAAGCACATTGCACCTCTCTTCACAAACTAATTGAAATTAAGGAGTACCAAGTCTTTCCTTTCTCTCTGTTACTTTGCCTGCTGGAAGCTGTGACTCATCCTTCTGTTAGACTAAATCACAATTAATCTTTAATGCCTAATTAGTACAAAACAATACTGGTGTTATTAAGCATGACTTTGATAGGCTTATCCCCTAATGAGGTTATCCATGATTAAATAGAATGATCATTAGCATTGCAATGTAAAATTTGTTAGCCAGGGTTAACCGATTGCTGGATATTCAACTACATATCCCAATTATCTTTAAAGATGAATCTGCATTCCTGCCCAACCTCAGAAATCGACCATTCTAGAGCTTAGCTGAATGTACTGCTCATTATTTCTACTGAAGAACACACTAATTAACAGTATTCTTTAAGTGTCTATCATATACAACTGATCTTAAAAACACATTGGATCTCTGAGAAGACAGGAGATACACACATTCATAAAAGTACTTTAGTAAATTTACAAAATTATATGCAGTAAATATCAAATCTCACATTTATGAGAAGCAAAGGGCAATGTGTTCAGTCCATGTGATGGCTCATCCTGGTCCTAAGCTAGAACAGGCATTCCCTAAGCAATGTAAGGTCATATGTTCTCTTACCATATATGTTTTAATCACTTGGCCCCTAACTGTTATTTAGAGACTATGACAGGGATAATACTACATATAGTTAGAAAATTACTGAAGAACAGGAGAAATTTTAGGGAGCATGGATGTTTAATATCAGAACAAACAGGGAAGTTAAGAAAGAGAACACCAGGAGAGACACAGTGAATATATCTTTCCATTTGTTCAGCAAACATCCTAATCCACTCCAGGGTCTAGTGGAAGAAATCGCAAGACTAGGTCATTCACAAAGTAAAGAATTTTGTTTAGCTCACAGTTTTAGAGGCTGAAAGGTCAAGATTGGGTGATCCTATTGGTTTGCCCTCTAAGGAGGGCTTTCTGACTGCCTTGCAACATGACAGATGGCGTTGTGCTGTTTGAAAGAAGAGAGCTGTCCTGGGTAAGACAGAAAGCAGGAGAGAGTCAGACGCCAAGATAGCATGCCCTTTTTTTTTTTTTTTAATAACCTGCTCACTCTGGGACTAAACAGAGCTCTACAAGAACAGACAGGAATTCTTCCCAAGGGGAGAGCTCCCAGGTCCCTAATTACCTCCCTCTAGGCCACAGCTCAAAGATCCCAACACCTACCCACACCACCCTGCCTCTAGGCCCCAACTCTTAAAGATCCCAATATCTCTCCACACCACCACACCAGGAACTGAATTTCCAGCAAGTAAACCATTGAGGAACACACTTAAACCACATCCAAGTCATAGCAGCACACATCCATGGGCTACATACGTAGTCCTCATGGACATAGATGTGAAGAAACATCAATATGGAGCTAAGAATTGGTCCTGAACATCTCAAAATTGGGGAGATCTTGAGACTAGCCTGGATGGAGTGAGGTGAAGGTGGAATGGCTAGAAGCAGCTGAGCTGAGGACTGATAGGCTCTGAGGACCAGGATCTGCTGGGTGTGCAGAGCCTTGAAAACTTTGTCCTAAGGACCCAGAGAATCAGCAGAAGAATATAAGTCATTGGAAAGGTCACCAGCGTTCCTGTGTCATTAAGATTTAACCAACTTTCTGATTAAAATTTTAGTCAGCGTACTCACGCCAAGAAATGATACTTAAGACATATATATGTGTGTATGAGTAGAATATACTTATACGTCTAATTACTAGCAAAGCAATATATTAATATATTAGCTTTAATATTATTAGCTGCCTTATAACTTTTCATATAAAATACCATATTTAAATATGGTATTTTTAAAGGTTTGGCATGTGGTTAAAATGTGGTTTTGATATAATCCTAGATGAAAATAATTTTAGAAGATTACACATCTATTTCATAACTCAATGGAATAATAGGACTTAATCATACTGAATTCATCACAGAAAACACTTGGCTAGCATTCATCTGTTCCATTACATTTAATGTAAGTCAGACATGGAATAATTAGCACCATTATCTAAACTATCTCTTACATATTCCATCTATTTAGTGTCTCCTGAGAATCACACAGTGGACACTGCATTTCTGAATCTTTAGCCAGATTTTACCAAGGTGCTATCTGTTACATCTGCATTCCTTCACTGACCATAAGAGCATCTTCTGTCCTCATGAATTGTGTACAATGCAGATGCCCACCCACCATAGGAGGTGTTCATGGACACACAAGAAGCAAGCATATTCAGTTCCTCAAGAAGTGGGGAATTGGGATCTCTGGAGTTTAAA
The DNA here is from genome assembly GCF_017591425.1 of Ochotona curzoniae. Taxonomy (NCBI): domain Eukaryota; kingdom Metazoa; phylum Chordata; class Mammalia; order Lagomorpha; family Ochotonidae; genus Ochotona; species Ochotona curzoniae. The sequence continues at coordinate 15,590,231 of NW_024465582.1, read as the reverse complement.
CATTCTCACTATCTACTATCTCCCAAACCTCTCATTTGTAACTGAGTATCACAAATATGATGGTAAAAAGTTAAACTTGGAACAATAAAAACACAAATGACCCAATTTAAAGGTAAGAATAAGAGCTGAATAGACACTGCTTCAAAATAAACTATATGCAAATGGCCAACAAGGACAAAAGAAAATGCTCCGTATCATTATTTGTTAGGGAAATACAAATGAAAACTATGATTAATCACTTCCTCACACCCCCTAAGATGCTCACAAATAGAACAGTAAATGAATGACAGACAATAACAAAATTGGAGGATGCAGAGAAACTACTGCCCTCATACTCCAATTGTGGATTAGTAAAATAAGTCAACTACTTAAGAAAAAGCTTGAAAGATCTTCCAAAGCTAAACATAAACCTTTTGTATGACCTAATAATTCTGCTACTAGTTATGTGTTTTCCATAAATTAAAAATGAATACAGAGACAAAAGTTTATGCAAGCATGTTTATAGCAATTCACAATTTACACTACCCAATGATTAAAATAAGTCAGTTGTCCATCGATTGACAAGAAGATCAACAAAGTATTGCAATCTATCTTGTGAAATATTTTTCAGCCATAGATAAGACCTCTTCCAGATTGTGGATGAACTTCAAAGACATTGCATGAAATAAAAGGATCCAACCACAAAGCACCACATATTTCATAATTCCATTTGCATGGTGTGTGATGAATGGGCAAACACATAGAGATAAAGTAAGATTAGAATTTGCCAGGGTCTGGAGGACGCAAAACCTGAGGCTTTCCGTTGAAAGTTCCAGGGTTTCCTTCAGGTGATACTACAGATGTCTGAAAATCGATTGTGGTAGCAGATATAACATCTACTAAATACACTCACCAAAAACATCGCATTTTATACTTTACAGGAATTAATTTTGTGGTATAGGAATTAAATATTAATTTAAAAATTGAAAATGGGAAATCTTTCATGTAAAACAGAATTATGATTTTTAAAGTTCATTGGTCTTTAATTTGTAGAAAAGCCATGGAACTTTTTAAATGGGGAAAAATATAATCAAAAAGGAATATGCATTACAGATAATGAGGAGCGAATTCAATGACAAGAGAGTGCAGAAAGGGATAAGATTTAGGTTTATGAAAACCTCAGGTATATATATATATATATATGCACACATATATGTATATATACATATATATTAAACAGATTTAAGACTATAGCTAGGAGTTGTGTGTACATACATATGCATGTGTTCTTAACATATGCAACTTTACACATGAACATTTGTGTTCATATTGGAGAAATCTTAAATAATATTAACTAAATGTCAACAACAGTGTCATGTTTCATCATATTTCCTTCTTCTCTGTTTCTTGTGTTTTCTGATTTCTTGTGCAATGATCACGTAACAGTTGAACACTGAGAAAACGAAAGAGTGTGGAGGGCTGTACTGCAGAAACTGTAGTCGTTGATCAGATGAAGGAAGTTTGAGAAGTTGAAAGCCTTCTGATGAATAATGCCCTTCTGTGAAAACCAGTCTTCATGTTGACGGGACATCGCATGGAGTTATGTGGACATCAGTTTCAGAGGAGTTTGGCATGGCCTGCTTATGAAATGTTTGGGCATGATGAAAGACTTGTTCTTAGAAACTCTAAAGGCAAAAGGTGTAAAAGTCCTTTTCCCCCAGTTTACCAGATTCTCCCTAAAACTGACATGTTCACACCTAGACTCTACCTAAGTTACTAACATTAATCTATCTACAACCATTCTCTCTCTCTCTCCCTCCCTCCCTCCCTTCCTCCCTACCTCCCTCCTTCCCTCCTTCCCTCCTTGCCCCGAGTTCATTTTTCAACTTGGATTTTTCTAAAAGTACCCAATGCACCTTTAGATTCCATTGCCAAGCATATGACGCTACCTAGACCAAACCCATCCTTGAATTCACAATTTAACCTAGCAGGAGGCAAAAAGGAGCCATTCCAGGGAAAACAAATCTCACAGACACCCAAGTACTCTCTGTGACATTTAGGATGAGGAGTTCGTATCTGTAATTTCCGTCTGCAGCCGGAGGTCAAAGACAGGAGAGCCATCCCAGTGGAGTCCACAAGGGTGAAAACAAGATGATAAATCCTAAAACAGGTCATAGAAGCAGGGACCTGGTAACACAGCAGGCATCCGAAATCCCAGAGAAAGAGTGGAGAGTGTGGAAATGTTGGAGAAATCATTGAAAAACTAGGTGGAAGACAGGTAGTAATCATGAATAGGAAAAACTGACAGCATCTTATCTAGCATCGAGAGCACCATTACTTTAAGAGAAAAATACAGAAGACATTTGGTTGTCCATTAACAGATATGAAGAGTTAAGATAGTGGCATTTTCAAATCATACATTTTTTTGGCAGAGACAATTAATAAGCCAGAGGTGTTTGTGTCAACATAGAGAAAAAGCCAAAAACTCCTACTCTTCAAAGGAATGCATATTAAAAATAATTACTCTCTTTCCCATTTATTTCACAATTTATTTACTGGAGAATCAGTCTGCATGCTTTTCAATTAGAGGTTGCTTGTCCTTTTGAAGAGGTAAGAGGCAGGAAATTTTATTTGCCAAAAACAAGAGAAAAACCAAGAAGAATTTAACATTGGGCTAGATCGCTCTTGCCAGAGACCTTGGAGTAAGGTCTCTGAATTCTGTTTCCCAATTTTTTTTTCCTTTAATAAAGTGCCACAGACTTCAGGCCAGACCTGCCACTTGAGCTGCTGGAGAAATATGCCAAATCCCTTAGAAACGGGCTGTTTGTGGACTGACTCCTTCCCTGGAGAAAAAGAACAGGGCCGAGGAAAGGAAAAAACAGATGATCAATGGACCCTGTGCCCAAAATAATAATTCAGTTTTCTCTGCTGCCAGTCTGCCATCACAGTGAGGGTTTTCTGGGTTGTACCAAGTTCTCATAAATTGAACATAGCCATGAGAGGTATTGTATTCTGTCCAGCAACATCTGTGTGAATGACACTGGAAAACGAATCTTGATCAATTAAGGCCCAGATGGGCAATTGCATTCACAGGGGTAGGAGGTTATGGACAAGAGTAACAGGCATATGGAGACAAAGGGCGGCAACAACATGCCATTTGCCAACTAGACCAGTTTTCTCAAAGCTTCCTTTTCTAGAGACCATCCAAAGAACAGATGGAAGAACAAGCAAACCATTCTAAAACCAATAGCATCTGTATCAGAACTCATCTGCTTAGCCATGTGGTAAACACATCAACATGAATAAGGATTTTTCATAAAATCATTTCCAGAACTCATTTCTTTTTCAATAAAAAGATTAGCCCATCCCTCAGAAACAAGCATGCCATGTGCATTACTTTAGAAAAGAAAGACATCCCACGGTAAAAGCAGACATTAGGTCTCCACCCCTGGTCAGAGTAGCAGGATCCAGTGGCAGGTCAGGAGCTCATGTTGCCACCTCCCTGGGGAACACAGGCTTGACACCACAGGGAATAGGACAGTTTGGGAAGGGCTTGATAACGGACTGCTTTGCGAAGGTGTAAGTACAGTACTCGGGTCAAAATAAACTAATAAAAGAGAGTATTGGGACTAGAACCTGTCAGTTTCCAGGAAGTGGTCACTGCTGAAGGAGCCAAGGGTGGGAACAATCACCAGAACTCTACAAGGGAGAAGGTCTACTGCAAGGGAAGTAGTGACCTTCATTCAGCCCAAGATAATATTCATCCATAGTTCAGCAAGGCAGCAGAGGGTGAATTCTTTCTCCTCCCATCCTCCTCCCTCTGATCTGCAAAGGTTCCCTGTGATCGGATTCATCCTGAAAATCACAAGGTAGGACAGCCCATGAATGTCATGCACACAGCTCCGAGCAGGAAGCAGGGTGGGCAAGGAGGAGGAGAGAAAGAAGGGAAGAGGCTGACACAGTAAAGTTCCAGCTCCCGACTCTGTCATGATCACAGTCATTGCTGTGTAGGTGGAAGTCCTCCATGTCCTGCTTGCAGGGACATTTCAGTATCTCTCAGACAAGGAGGCTGCGTTCAGCTTAAAGGCCTTGTTCGTGCTTTCTGAAATCATGTAGTTGGTTTGCTACTTCCTTATCAATTTAGAACTGCTAGGAGTTCACTCTTCCAAAAGGCCCCCTCATCTTAAGAAACCTAATTTCTGTGGATAGGGTTGGCAGGGGGACCCATTTGCTTTTAATATTGAAAACTTACAGAATATATAGCTTTAGAAACCCTATTATTTCAAAATGCACACATAGTGTGCATCACATTTTATTTGCATCACAAAAAAAATCATTTTTTACTTTTTACCAAAGCAATTTTTTGAAACACATTTTCTTGAGTAATTAAGGACCATTTAGTAAAACAATGTGATCCCTTGGAAAATATTTGAAGTGGCTTAAGGTATGGTTTCTGCACCCTACAACCCAATTGAGCATGGTAATTCATAACATACCTTCAATCTGCTGAAACCTTTCTTGTTCTAGTTGGCAAATAGCCACAGCCCCAAACTCCTGAATACCAAACCTGCTCCCCACTCCCAACACACACTCACACACTGCTAGCTTCACATGTTTTTCCTAACTGCTTCCCAGTAATCCAGCAATGAAAAAGTCCCCAATGCCCTACTTAGCAAGGTGCATCTGCACATCAGTTGTCAATGTATTTGAATAGCACCTGTGCTCATACTGGAGTTATTTAGAAGGCGTTCCTCTCCCGTACTGAGAAAAGGTAGACTTTCTGGGATCCATTAGCTCATACATTTCACTGACAGCATATCATTGGATTTTAGAATTCAACAGGGTGGAAAACACCTCTCTACCCAAAGGAAATTTTTTTGTTAATTTCTCGGGAATAAATTGGAATGCCTCTCTGAGGTCAGATACTGAGACTTTGACTTTGCTGTGGAAGCAAGGGTTGTTCTCATTATTTCATGTTTATCATTGATGCTCTGAGTTCTTGTTTATTGGTTTGTGATCTGGGCTGTCTGCTGTGATAATTAAACTAGGATTTTTCCAGAGTTTTCCCACTAGTTAGAGAATCGGTACTTGTCACCTACTAGTTTCATCACTCAACATTTTCTGGGGATGAAAATGAGATATTATCTAGATACAAAAACAAAGACAAGCAAATCCAAAAGGGAATAAAAAGAAATTAAATCTACTCTCAAGAACTGAGAAGCACTAAGTTAAATTTCTTCTCAAGAATTCAAATGCTGTCCGCTTGTTCAATATGTTTATCTTTACAGCTTTAACAGTGCCTGGAATATGGTGGACACTGTATATTTTTTTAATTGAATTGATTAAATAATTTAAGTTAATGTTCTGACCCTCATGTTAAATGTATATTCACAATAGTTATTTTGGGGCACATTACATTTTGAGATCAGTTGATCCGTTTCTAGCATCTAATGCCAAAAGGGTTCTTTTTCTCTATTTTGAAGCAAACAAACTGATGCTACCAAATTTAAAAAATAATTCTGAGAATTGTCTTCTGCCTGCCCCCTTGCCCAAGTCTGGTTCTCGTGCAGCCTCCTTCACTGTAGGCATATGCTGAACTTAGCAGGATACTTTTATGAGATTCTCAGCAGCTTCATAAGGGATTTTCCTCCGATTAAAATGTGGTATTCAAAATGCACAGCATACTTACTGTTGCTGATATTATAGTTCATGGTTTCTATCCTATCATTTCAACATGGGAAAGCTTTGAAATGACAGACTGTGGAATCACAATTACATGTCCTCATTGGAACCTCTCAGTTGGGCCAAAATTTACATTTTTGTAAACCTACATAACACAGCTTTATTCAGGATCAGCAATCTTATGTCATGTGAAATAAAGTCACAGCTTCTAAAAGAGATAATCTGCATTGTAGGAATTGAACCTCAAATAGACCACGGGAAATTCAAATTTGAGATGAACTCAAAAAGATGCCACAGCCATTTGATTCTCAAATTTTAAAAATCTTAATTTTTAAAATCTGAATTTTAGAATAATTTAAATAAATAAACACTTATTGACTTACTTGAAAGGCACAATAACAGAAATACAGAGAGAAGAGACAGAGAAAAGAAGAGACAGAGAGGTCTTCCCCCTAAGTGGCCCCAAAACTTGGGCCTGGACCAAGCCAAAGCCAAGAGTCTGGAACTCTATCTGGGTTTGCCATCTGGGTGGCAGAGTCCCAGTTACTTTGGCTATCTGAAGTTTCCATGGCTTGGATTAGTACCCAGCTATGGGAGGATGTTGGCATTATTAGCAGCAGCTTAATTCACGGTAGCCCAATGCCATCCCCACAGTTTGTATTCAAGAATGCTTAATGCTGACTGGGTAGGCAAACCAGCCACCACCAAGAGTTCATGGTGTGTGAAAATGGAGAACTTTTCATAGCACCCAGTAAACTGGTTACTTAATGAATATTAAGCAATACCCAAGAATTATATAATACAAAAATCTAGAGTAAGAAACTAAGCCAAAGCCAATTCTAGTTAGTAGTGGCAAATCAATAACTGGTTGGAGATCTCTCACAATATTGTAATAGTAATGACAGCAAGCACTCCCAATATTGCAATGTTCAAAAAAGCAATAATATTGAAATTATGGGCATACGTGCAACATGGCTCCGTGGTGGTTAAACTTTTGGCATGAATCCGGTTTACACTTTCACAAATTTTATGTCACCACTTAGCATTAATCAGCTTACTATGACACAGATCAGCTACAATACTACTGCAGGAAGGTAGCCAGCATTTAATGAAGCTCTTCAAAGAATGATTTTGCACCTGTCTTATAATCATCAAGAATTTTACAAAAACTCTGCTTTTCAGGATTTCAGGTTTGGGAGCTTGATTGAACCTAGTTAGGAGTGAACAGAGGAGAAATGTTGGCATGCTATATCAATTTTATATAGAGACAGCAAATACAAAGGAAGGTAAAATTAGAATTTACACTATCATTTTACAAACTCTAGAGAGTGTGATCCATTGATTTAACCATGCTATACATAAGATTATAGATAGTGATACTTGATTCTACCATATTTTTCTGTTGTATAGAATGAATCATAAGTTCACCTTTTCATTTCTTGTTGGTCCTTTCAAAATAGTTTCATTATTTCATTCAAAATGTTTCCTAATTTTCAATGTTGTTTCTCCTTGGGATTAAGGGCTTATAAACACATTACATAAGAGACATTGGCAGGGCAACAGAATACAAAATCAATGAACTTCAATTGATGGCCCTACCCTACAAAAACAACTCCATGACTGAGGAAGAACTTGTAAGTACAGTCTCCTTAAAAATAGCAGAGAAAAACTTAAATACCTGGAAGTAAACCTATCCAAAGATGTGGAAGCTTTCTATAATGAAAATTACAAAACATTATCAAAAGGAATAGAAGAGGACATTAAAAGGTGGAGAAAATATCATGTTCCTGGATCAGTAGAATCAACATCATCAAAATGTCTTTATTACCAAAAGTAGTATAGAAATTCCATGCAACACCAATCAAAATCCCAACAACATTCATCTGGAAACATTAAGAGGCCACAAATAGCCCATGCTCCAGGGAGAAAGCTCGGTTTCTTCAACAAAGGCTGTTGGGACAATTGCATAACAGCTTGCAGGGGTAAGAAGCAAAATCTTCACCTTGTACCTTATACAAAAATCAGCTCTAAATGGATCAAGAACCTAAATATCCAGAGCCATCACGCTATTGGAGGAAACGATAGGAAGAACTCTGCACTATATAGGCATGGAAAAAGACTTCTTTGAGAGGTCACCAAAAACACACAGTCAGCCAAAGACAAAATCAACAGATGGGATTATATCAAAACAAGAAGTTCCTGTACACCAAAGGAAACAATCAGCAAAGTGAAGGAGCAAAAAATATTTAAAAAAGCAACCAACAGAATGGGAGAAAATCTTTGCACACGATGCAACACACAAGGGGCTAATACAAAGAGCTTCAGAAACTTAACAGCAAATCACACAACCCTGTGAAGAAATGGGAGAAGGAAATGAATAGACATTTTCAAAAGAACAAATTCAAATGGCAAATACACAAATTTTAAAAATGATCAGGTTCTTTAGCTTTCAAGGAAAGAAAAATAAAAACTACCTTGAAGTTCCACCTAACTCTGCTGAGATAGGCCTACATTCAGAAAACTACACCTGCTCTTGTGGACAAGGAAAAAGGAACCTTCCTACACTATGGGTGGGAGTGTAGCTAGTGCAGTCGTTAGGGAATTCAGTATGGAGAGGGCCAAGACAACTGGAAATTGATCTACGGTATGACCCAGATATCCCACTCCTGGGAATATATCCAAGGAACTGAAACCTGCGTATGAGAAAGTGACCTGCAACTCCATACACAGAGCAGCACAATCTGCAATGGCAAAGACACGGAAACAATTCAGTTGCCTGTTGGACGGATAAACGAATATTCCATCTACTCCATGGAATCCTACTGAGCCATTAAAATGAGTTAAATTCTACCATTTGTATCTAAATGGTCCCAACTGGAGATCATTTTTTTTTCAATGAAATAAGCCAATCCCAAAAGGAAAACTCTGATATAAGGCAGCATTCATGCAAAATGCAAAACAGATATATACATCCTCATAGATCAACTATAGAATGGAGAGTAGCATACCATGAAGTGAAGATACGTTGCAGTATGCATCTCTACTCCCAAATCAAAGGAGGACTCCCAATGAAATCACTAAATATATCTTGACAGTGGTGTACTGGATTTTACATAATTGCTATGTCAGAAATGCCATGATACATTTACATAACAGGCTGTTGAACTTGTGACTGCTGCTGAAGAACTATACTATAGTAATAATGTGAAGCAGGGGAATTCCTTTACCTACAAAGCTGCATCATGGAAAATTAAACATAAATTGAAATTTACTGAAAAATAAAATAATTTTTTAACAAATTGTAACTAAATGAGTGTATTATTTAATTTACAAATGTTATGATTTTCTAGTTCACTCTCTGATGTTGGTTCCTAAATTAATTCTAATGTAACCATAAGGCATACACCATTTCCACCCTCTGAAATTTGCCATCATGTTTTTACAGTCCCAACATATGATCTGTTTTTTGTGAATATTCCATGAGCACTTGAAAAGAATGTGCAAGCTATAGTTGTTGACTATAACATTCTATAAATATTGCTTAATGTTCTTTTTTAGTTATACGAGGAATTTATGCTGTTTCTAGTATTTCATTTGAATGTTTAATCAGATATGAAAATAGTATGCTAGCGTCCTTTTTCACTGCCTCTTTCTCTAGCTTTCCTTTTACCTGTTGCAGTTTCTCTGTCATATATTTTGGGACTACAAAATTAGAATACAGTCTTTAATTTCACTGATGAATTGATTCATCATTATGAAATACCATTCTTTATATGTTGTAATACTTCTTGCATTAAATATTTCTTTATCTGACCTCAAATATAGCCACACCAGTTTTCTTTTCATTGGTGTCTTGATCCTGTATCTTTTTTGCATATCTATACTCTGAGTCTTCTGGGGAATTTATAATCCTGCTTTTAGAATCTTTACACATTTATATTAAATATATAATTGCTGTTATTTGATCTTAAATTTATCTTGATATATCTTTTCCTTTTCTCTCGTCTATTGTTAATTTCTAAATACTTTTTTACTTTTTAAAAATTTAATCAATAACCATTTACCAAATTATGCTTCTTTATTGCCTTGCTAATGAGGCCTCGAGGATTTTTACTGTTTATCCAAGGATTGTGGTATGCATTTTTTACTTACTGAGGTGTTATAAGTTGAGCGTGTTAAGTAATCAGAGTCCATATGAAAAAGCTGTATGAGACATAGTTGTGTATTATTGGTATTTTTGCCACCTTTGAATACTTTGTTCCCCTAGATGGATGCAGCAACAACTTCTGGAGGTGTAAGCTGGTAACTGAAAGAAGGGAATAACACCTAGAAAAGCCTCAGAAGTAGATTTCTGTCTCAATGCCAGATGAGTGGAAAGAGAATTTATCTCAGTAGTTCAGACACTCATGTCCCACAGCAAAGTGCCTGGGGTTAGTCTTGGCTTTGAATCCTAATCCCAGCTTTTGGCTGATGCAGACTTGGTGAGCCAAGAGGGGTAGCTCAGGTAACTGGGGTTTTGCCATGTTTATGGGAGACTGCAATTTAATTTCTGGCTTCCATCTTTGGCTCTGGCTCAGCCCTGACCATTAAGGCCATTTGTGAAATGAACCAGTGGAACTGAGTCCACACTCAGCCCCTACCTGCCTCCTCACCCCTATACCACACCCTTTCTTCCAAGAGACGCTAAGCCTGTTGGGTTCTGGAGAAGGTCAAGCAATGCAAGCACATTCTTACTGTAGGTCTTTTTGTACTTGCTGTTTCTTCTGCCAAGAATGCTTTTTCCAGGATCTTACGCAATTAACTCTTCTCCATTCTATCTGTCCATTTATGTGATTTATATTAAGGGATCTCTTCCCAGACTACCCATTTGATATGTTTTGCTAGGTTTTTTAAATTTTATTTTAATATTGTTTACATAGTTGAAAGGAATACATGCTCACGAGCGCCTAAGATTAGACAGGGTCAGGTATGGAGGAGGAAGGCAAGTGACATAAATGTTTCAGTCTTTTATTTTCCTCTTGTCAGAGTATCCATTTATAGATTCTTTGACTTCACTAGGTGCCATACACCCCCACTGACTTCCTCCATGCAATTTAACATTGTCTATAGCTATGTTTGTTGGCAGGTTTACTTGTTTCTTGTGTGTGTTCCCGACTGGAAGGTATCAGTTAACAGATTGTAAAAGCTTCCTTTCTATAATCTAGTTAGTCTTTGTAGACTCACAAAATGAGATGTCCCAAGCCTTAAATACTTGTAGATGTCCAGTTTAAAAAAAAAAATTACTCCAAGACAAAAAAAAACTTCCCGATTTGCTGCTTAAAATAGATCAAAATATATCTAGCTTGATCCTAAACCACAAATTCAGTAAGTAAGCAGGTTTTCGGTCAGACGCTTGCAGTGTGCGGCTTTGTAAAACCTCCTGCCAAGTTGTCACACCAAGTCTCTCTATTGCCCTGGTTTGCAAGTGAGAAAGTCCATGTCTGTCTGCAAATTACAGTTTTTTTAGTACAACACTTCTACTTCTAACCTATCAGTGACTGATGCATAAGTGAACTTCTCAGGCGTACTAGTTCAAGACAAAAGGTTTGGAAACCTTACCACTTGGAGAAATTAGGAAATTCACATATGCACTCTTTGACATTAGCTTATAAATTTGTGATTTTTTTCATGTAATACTTTAGTGCTACACATGCTTGATATAGTCAAAACACCACCAGGTGCCACTACTGTGCCTCTGTCCTTTTGTCTTGCCAACGCCACTGTGATCTTGCCAACAGTGAACAGAAAGGCAGACATAACCTTCTGCCCTTTCATTCATCTCCTGATGTAAGCCTTTCTTTTTCATTTTTAAATTTCTAGTGTCTATTATTATTTTAGTATTATTATTATTATTTTACAGTGTGGTTCCATAAGATCTGGTGTTTCCCCTTCCACCTCCCCAGATCCCCTCTCCTCACTGATTTCCCCCATATTTTTGCAGTACTATAATCCTTCACAAACAGTCACATGTCCATCATTCTGCTATTTAAGTGTAACCTTACACTGTAGATATATGGACAATGGCAGATGTAGGTATACTTTGTGCATAATTTGCTTTATCAGCATCTCACATCTTAGCTGTTCCTCAAAAAGTAACATTCATCTGAATATGCTGGGTCCTAGTGCTGAAACAAGGCATGTTCCACCTGTCATTCTGGCAGGCTTTCCAGAACTTAAGGGACTTGATATCTGGGTAGTGTAAATCATTTCAAGAGTCTTCCAGTCACAGCGGGGAGTCTGACCCAACAAGCCCATTGGCAAAAAAACACAGGTATGCATGTTCACTACAGGTGCTCACTTGATTATGTCCATGAACTCTCCTACCACTCCCACAGCAGTGATTCCTCAAAGAGTTCATTATTTCAATTACAAAGTATCGCAGTGGAGCTGGGGTAAACTGTTTCATAGACACCTGAGTCTGGTGTGTGGGGAGGTAGCATCCGAATCCTCAGGGAAGCTGTCCTCAACCCTCACCTCTTTCTGTCCACTTTGGATATGAAACAACTAGATGAGCTCCACCCCAAGATGCTCCTCAGTTCACACTCTCTGAGTAAAGAAGCCTTTCGTAAGATATAAATCCAGTGCAATTTATTCTTTTGTTTACTTTTGAGCATCCCTGCTTATTTGCAATGGAAAAATTGTTATATTTGCTTCCTCAAGACGTGGATAAAAAGTATGAAAAATGTACTCTGGTGTCAATAAGTGCCTTTAATTAAAGACAAGGTTAAATCCCATAAATCTGGGCTACTCAAACTTTGCAGCTTGTTTTTTATAACTCATGTTGAATTTGGAGTGTTTTGTGAATTAACAGAAAGGTAAAAACAAAAAGGAAGCTTGCAAAAACAGTCATGTTGAGATCAATGTATTTTCTTTAATGCCATGCTTATATTGTAACCAAACCAACATTGACGAACCTTTCATCTATTGGAAAGGATAAAAATTTAAAAGGTCTTATGAAAAAATAAGGTGCCCATGATTTTATGTGCAAGACTCAGTGAAAAATAGTAGACATTTATTGTGACCATATATCATACCCACAGAAGGGTGTGATTAGGTGCTAAATCCATAGCAGTTCATTTTTTTTTTTTAAGCCTTGGAAAATTGGCTCCAAAAAATAGCACCTGGCAAGCTTCAAGTTTTCCCATTTGCACAAGACTTTCAGAACATAAACTGGGGTCAACAGTGTTTAAGGCTCACCAGGAAAAAAATATATATTGTTTGCAAATCTTTTTCTGTACAAGTGTGATTTTTCAACATGGTCTGGACTGTTAAGGGTGCTATTTGTAACCAGAGCTTTATTAGCCAAATCATGAGGACAGTTAGGACATTTATACAGACAATCCAACACAGAACTTCCCTCTCAGAAAACAAAAGGTAATTTTACTCGATTAAATGATGAACATCATCTATTAAACCTGATCAATACATCTATTGCACCTGGCACCACACTCAGGTATTTTCAGGACAGCATATTTAGCACACTGGATTTGACTCAGTCGGCTGCTTCGGTTTTCTACTTTGCTTCTGTGATTGTGGCTATGGTTTTGTGAAGAAAGTCATGTGGACAGAGTTGTGAAGTTAGGAGTTGGAGGCATTTTCTACAACAATGGTTCTGCAAAAGTCCCTTTTCTAGCACTTAGTCTTAGTAAAATCCAGAACTTCAGAGTTGGAATCAAGTGGGTAGCTTTACAATAAGGGTCAAAAGCAAAAAATAAGACCTTATAAGGTCTTTGTAGAACAGCAAAGATGACTAACTGGACATGAAGCCAGGATGAGTACTCTGCTAACTCCCTTATATATACATTTTGCTCTGATATCTAGCAAGGGATTTTGATGCAATTCACAGCCTGGGAATGAAGATCTTTGGGGACCATGGGTCAGCAGGATTTTTATAATGCACTAGAAAGGAAATTTTTTTTTTGTTTGGGAGGTTATATAATCTCTATTACAACCACCCAACTCTATCATTGTATTGTGAGAGTAACCATAAGCAATATGTGAAGGAGCAGAGTGTGGGTGTGTTTCCATAAGGTCTTATTGATGGATACTAAAAGAGACATCTCACACAATTTACATATGTCATGAAATATTGTACTGTTGTGGATGTTTTTCACCTATGAGTATGCATGCATCTCAAAAATGTTGTGATGAAATAAACTCATCGTTTGATTTCAATGAACATTTGAAAATAATACTGGTATTTAAAAACCAAAGAAATCATTCTTAGTGATCAGTGGACTAGATTTGGCCCAGGGAAGTTGTTTGCCTGCCCCTGTTACAATGACATATATCAGCCCATGAAAATTGACTCTGCCTCCGGCAATGTTCAGACTCCACTCTATACCCTACAACCCCACCCGTTTCTTACTCTTCCTCTGCAGGAGCGTTAATGCATTCTTGCATTTCATCTCAGAAGTTCTTTATTGAAAACCATTCCAGGCATAACTAAAATCTCAGGGCTCACTCAGAAAAGGATTGAAGGGAGGGATTCCTTCTGCCAAGCACAGACACAGCCACAAATGTCAGTGATGGTATTGATATTAGTGGTTAGGAAGTATAAATGTGGCCTGTTAACATGGTGTTAGTGGAAAAAACAGAAAACTCCCTGAAACTGCTAGCTAAGATCATTAACTACATAGTTACCATGAAAGGAAATACTTGAGTTTGTATATAAACAGTTGCCTGAAAGAATTTGCTGGATTCCTGAGATCAGTAGGAGTTCTGGACCCTTTCCTTTAACAGGATTGATTTCTGACTTCACGTAACAGGCAAGTATTTCCCTGAAATTTAAGGCTTTAGCTCCTGCTGGCATTACTTCATTTGTGTCAGTAGGATGGGGTACTAGATACTAGGTTTTTTCTGGGTTGAGAATAAGCAGAGGCAGTTTCAGTTTTTATGAAAGCCATCAGTCTAAGCTTAGGGGAAATTTTTGCACTGCTGTAATTTGAATATCCCTTCCAAAACTCACATTAAAGTTGAATTTCCATCACGACAGAACTGGAAAGTGGAAATTCAGAGGTGATTAACTCATGAGGGTTCCGTGGCCGTGTCGGTTACTGCCATTTTGGCAGGAATCAGCCAGTTATCTTGCGACTTCCATCCCGGAGAACTCTTGTCTCTTCCCCCTGCCTCAGTTGTCTTTCATATGTTCACCTGGGGATCCACATGTTGACTTGGCACCAGAAGGCAGCACCATGCTCTTAGACCGGCCACAGGAACTTTGAGCTCAGGTTTTTTTTTTTTTTTTTCTTATAAATGACCCACTCTGTGTTCTGTTACAGCAACAGAAAGCAGACTAAAACATGCTGGTTTTTTTGTTTGTTTGTTTGTATGTTTTTGTTAATGAAAGCCCATACCCTCAGAGGAAAACAGAAATCCGTGGATTTCCTCTAAAAGCCAAAAGAAATCAAAAAGATACCAAAGCAGTCAGTGGCACAGGGGGGCATTACAGCTAAGGTCACTGAAGAATGAGGAAGTAGAAATGGGTCACAAGAGCGGCCTTCTGGAACCCTTCCAAGGGGTAAGAATCCCCAGGGCATGACATGATACTGTCTAAAATCACTTTGCTAATGAAGTGTTGCCTACTATGTTGTAGTTTCCAAGATGTTCCAAGTGCAAGTGACAAACACCCAACTCAAACTAACTTAAGGAAAACAAACACCTAAATACTCCATATTACTCCTTCCCTGTCTCTCTACCACATCTCATCTCTGATTTGATCTGTATCTGCTCTGTGATCGCCCAGGTCTGCTTTGGGAAGGAGACAGGCTATAGCTTAGGTGGACCCACAGTCCTTATATCCCACATGTTCCAAAGAGATGAGATTCTCCCTGACCATCTGTTTCTGTAAGTAGAACTCAGGGACCTTGCAGGAGTCATGTGCTCACGCCTGGACTTATCAATTATCCGCAGGGACGGAACACTGTGGCCAGCATGGATTCCAAACTCAGTCCTTTGCTGGGTGAGCTAAGTCCTTGGCCAGGTACACACAACAGTCATCTGGAATTAACAACAGGATGTTCTGAGACTGAAAATGTGCAACAGACATGAAATTAGCTGCCATGGGCTATGTTAGTCAATCACTCATTTATGTCTAGTGAAGCTGTGGGTTTTTTTAATCAGCAGTAAGCAAATCAGAATCACCCTGTGAAACGTCAGCAACCTCTAGATGTTTCTTTTAGTCCCTTTTCATTTAATGATGGACTTACTTTCTTCCTTTCACTGAATTACAAGTTGAATCAACACAAATGAAAATGATTCTACCCAACTTTTGGTCGAGCTATGGTCTAGTTCAGGAGTGCAATGTGTAATGGAAAACCAGCATATTCCTCAAAGTAACAGAAATGTTAGAACACACACACACACAAACTTTCTTTCAAGGTCTCCTAAAAATTGCCAAAAATCATTTCAGGCAGAATAAAAATAGGAAGACAATTTTTATCTCAAGAAGGAAATTGGTTTCTAGCAAAACAGATAATAAAGTCATAAGAATTCTGTTCTTTTGGCTCTTCTCTTATCCTTTTTAAGATGGCTTCATTATGGTCTTAAAATAACAAAACAGTGTGTGTCAGGAGTAGATGCCCAAGAGTCTTGGAACCTCAGGTCCCAATGAGTAAGAGGAAATATTGTGTAAATTGGAGCCTACGAGTCTGTTCTCTGGGTGTATACTGTGATCCTGTGCCCACCATCCTCATCTTTAGTTTGAGTTTACCATGATGTGGCCTTTCCAACCCGTAGGAGCTACCTACCTCTGCTCTATTATAGAAAGAATCAGATCCTCTCTCAAAGGAGGTCTCCTCAACAGGAAATGGTGGAGCATGTTGAAGTATCTGTCGCTCAACTCCTTTAAACTATACCTTTTAGATTGTTCTCAGCACATAGAAGCCTCTCGATATATATTTGTAGAATGGATTGATGGGTGGACGAATAGATGGATCACATGGCTGCTATTCCTGGAACTCAAGCAAGGAGGTGAAATTAAAAATAGCCAATATGGAATATTAGTGTTGCTATAAAGTATACAAAATAAATCTGGGTAGAAAGAATAGGATGGCTTATGAAATAAAATAATCCAGAGATTTTCATTTTTAATCCAGAGATTTATGATTTAAGTCAAAGT
Organism: Ochotona curzoniae; assembly: GCF_017591425.1. Taxonomy (NCBI): domain Eukaryota; kingdom Metazoa; phylum Chordata; class Mammalia; order Lagomorpha; family Ochotonidae; genus Ochotona; species Ochotona curzoniae. The sequence goes on along the minus strand of NW_024465582.1, from coordinate 15,573,412 downwards.
TCAATGTAGAGAGTGGTGATTCAAAAGGAAAACTCCATAAGGGGGCCTGCAGGACAAAGGCAGCCTGGTGTCGGTGTGTTCAGTGGCAAAAGCCTCAGGCAGGGCCCTGCTTGGGCCAGTTATTAGAACGTGAGGCTGACTTTGACTCAGGGGCCAAACCAGGGAAGCAATGGGACATTCTGGGAGTCTGGATGTAGTCACTGGACTTCAGAAAGCTTGGTGAGAAGCAGTCGCATCTAGGCATCTGTAATTCTTCCAGGAGAGCTCACTCTCACAGGCCACATTCGAGGAAATGGGTTCAGGGTCACTGGGGCAGCAAGCAGTCAGTACTCAGAACATTCTCTAGAAGTAGGGAGACGGGGAGATCCAGGTCAGTTTTCCTTCCTGTCTGGGTCAAAGGGAACACTGACAAAGGATTCCCTGTCAGGGTAACTTTGGCCAGAGGAGTTCAGAGAGCAATCTAAGGATGGTATTGGAAGAGAAAATGTTGTGGTCAGCAGGGAAAGCCAAATGTAAAAGTCCTGAGGTAGGAACATGCCTAACGTATTGCAGGAGCATTGAGGAAACCAAATTGTCTGGACTGGCACAGAGCTGAGGTGAAAGGATGACAGGAGAGGATTTCAGAAAGATACCTGGAAGTTGGTTCCTGAGGAGTCTTACTGGCAATTTCTTTTTTCAAGTCGTTTTATTTTTGTTTATTTCAAAGACAGAGTGACAAATAGAGAAAAAGAGAGAAAAAGAAGAAGTAGGGAAAGAAAGAAATAGAAAGACAAAGATCTTTCAACACTGGTTCACTCCCCAAATGCCCCCAACTCAATAGCTCAGTTTTTCACGTGAGTGGCAAAGACTGAAGTACTTTGCCATCATCCATTACTAGAAGCAGATGTGAGATTCGATCCCAAACATTCCCATAATGGGAATTGGGCATCCCAAGCAGGAATTTAACCTACAGTGGTGCCACAAAGCCCACCGCCATTCTAATCTTGGCTTTTACTTTCAATGACATGAGAAGACATTGACAGAGAACTGGCATGGTCTAGCCTATGTTCTAAAAAGAAATATTGGCTGCTGTACTATGGCAAGGAAAGAGGCAGAGAGAACCACCAGCAAATGACAATCACTTAGACCAGATAGTGGCAGAGAAAAAGAAATGTGAGGGAGATCTGTTTTTCTTATCTTGTTTAAACAGTCAACAGGATTTTCCAATGTGAAAGGAAAAAAAAGAGCAATCAATATGATGTCAATGCTTTGCATCTTGAGCAATGGAGAGAAAAGGCCAACATTTTTATCTATTTTGCTCTTTACTTAAATCAGAGTGAGCATAGCCATAGATCGTATTAGGCGGCAGTCAAACCTGGATGATTTTCAGCATGAGGAGAAACCAAACTAAAGGAGATGAATTTACATGGATTTGTCTATGCATGACATGTTTAAAAATATATCCATGTATATGTTTTTCATGACACTAATATTTACAGCTGAGATCATCAAGTCTATTATTTGAATTTTGTTTTACTAATGAGTTAGAAGCAAGTTTTGAACCATTGTACCTTTGTATAAAAGGTCAGAACTCAAAATCCAGCTTGCGCAATAGGATGAACCCTGGTCCTGGATTCAGACCTCATGCTTGGGCATTCTTGGCTTTGGACTTGGAGCAACTCCCTTAATCCCTTTAAACTTCAATTCCCACACCTTAAAAATAAGGTTGATGGGTGCCCATTTTGCCAGTTCTGGAACAAAATCAAAATCCCAGATGCCAATAAGCACTAATGACCTTCATTGGAAGCAGAATTTAAATAAATATTTTACTTTAGCTGTATTGTAATCCTTACCCTTGTTCATTGTTCTTCCTTGCTACAATTAGTTGATGATGTTTTCTTAACCAGTTGTTTGTGTGAGCAAAGAGGTAAAACCCATTAGTTCAATTATACTCTATAATTAATGAGGTATCCTGGTTGTTAAGTATAAGCAAATTAACTTTTCCACTTGCCTCAGATTACTAAATGAGTGGGATTAATTACAGTATGAATCAGGCAAAACAATGCACAGCCATCATTGCTTCAGAGATGACAATTCAAAACTCAAGAACTCATACTGGTAGTCAATTGTATTTTCTTCATTTATGAAGATAACTTTGGATCCTTTGTGATGATGTCAAGGATAAATCCATTGACCAACCAGCAAAGAAATGGAAAGGCAATGTAAGACAAAATAATTATACACTTACAAATTTGTCATAAATAGTTTGGACACTGTAATAGTGGCAAGGCTGTTCTCATAACTTATAGGAGTTTGCACTATTGAGTTTCCACTGCAAGCTCTCAAAATCTTTACTTCCAGGGTTGGAAAACGAGAAGTTGGAAGTCTTTATTTCTAAGAGGACTCTTCAGGTTTCTATAATTTTTAATTTCTACCCAGGAATAGTTCCTTCCATTTAATATAAGACGTATATTTACAAATATTTCATTTAATCACAAGTTTTGAAATGCAACTTTAGTGAACATATGCTCTGAGATTTAAGGAATGTATGATCAACATTACTAAAAGAAATTATCTACTCAGTGGGGATGATTTGAAATCTATCTAATGGACACTGTCTGATGACGTGGTTGCAGAGTACAAAAAGTGACAAGGCAGCTACTTCCTTTAGAAATAATTGTGTGTGTGTGTGTGTGTGTGTGTGTGAGAGAGAGAGAGAGAGAGAGAAGGGGGTGGGGGAGGTTAGAACTTGTGCACATGTACAATGGCACCGAGCAGCTGGCAGAAAGGTGGCCAAGCACTGGGTATAAGAAACAATCACAGAAACAGCAACTCACCCTGAGCATATAATTTCCAGAATGTGACACTGGTTCTGTGTCTGAAAAATTGGCTTGCAAATCACTTCCTTCACTTGCCTATTACATAACAGTCATTTCAGTGTCACTGACCCAAGCCCAGAAGGGAATTACTGTTTATTGGCCACTTTCACATATGGTTGGTTGTTGTGTGGAATAAGGCATTCAGGGCAAAGGTCTAAATCTCTGGTGTACAGACTAGGTAGGCATTTGAGATGAGTCAGCGTGTATCTTTAGGGAGAGGCAATCTTAAATGAAATGGACTCGGAAGCAAAATGCGAGAGTGAGATCAATGAATACTCTAAACCCCTTACCAAAAAGCCAAATCATGCTTCTCTCAGTAAGTTATCAAGAAGCAGATTAAATGCTAGGCTTTGTAACCTAAGGCTTGTTTATACTGTATAGCTCAGGGTTAAAAGGATTATCACCACCCTTTTCATTGAGTGCTCACTATATGTAAGACTGTTGTAAATAGCCCGACTGGATGGATGTTATCAGCCCTACACTAATGAAAAGAAAATGGAGACACAAAAATATTTGCTCATAGTCAAACAACAAGTTTACAGAGGAGCTATGACTGAATTCCAGGTATCACCAATCCCTGGTCCCAGGATGTTTCCAAAAGCCTAACTTGCCTCTCAAGTTGTGTGATCATCATCAAATATATACATCAACCTAGGGGATGGGCCCTGAGCCCCTTCTCACTTTAGCCTGTCATGGTGCACTGAATAAGATATGGACAGTGGGAAATCCTCATTTATGAATTACTTTATAACGCCTGTCAGGGGAAATGCAATTAAAAGAGAAGCTTATTAGGATCTGCCATATTAGCCTAGTGACTAAAGCCAGCATCCCGTATGGACCCTGGTTCATGTCTAGCTGCTCCATTTCCCATTCAGCTCCCTGCTTGTGACCTGGGAAAGCAGTAAAGGATAACCTTGGAGCCCTGCACCCATGTGGGAGACACAGAAGAAATTCCTGGCTCCTGTGTTCAGATTGACTTAATTCCAGCCATTGCAGCCACTTGGGGAATGAACTAGCAGATGGAAGATTTTTCTCTCATATCTCCTCCTCTCTGTATTTCTGTCTTTCTGATTTAAAAAATTAATTAAATCTTATAAAAAAAAGACAGAGAAAAGCCTATTTTGACATGATACATTTTGAAATTCATGAAGTTGTTCATAACACATAGATGTTACTACTGCACCTTTGAAATTATTCTTCATATGTCAATGTTTTCAGAATAGTGTTGTTTCCTGTTCTTCACTGGTTTTCTATTGTGCTAGGATAGTCATTTGGACTTCTCTACAGATAATATGCATGTAATAGTTCCTCCAGAACACTTACGTAACACTTTTTTCTAGGGCACATATCTTTCAACCCATTATGAGAATGAAAACTGGCCTACAAAGTTTAATAAAGAAGTTATAAACCAGATCCTCCTTAGACTATATTGGCAACATTGTATTTGTGGTTTCCATTTGTCCCTCTAGTATCTTTGGTTTCCATTTGTCCTTAAAGATGAATAATCCTTCATAAAGTGAAACTAATTAATTTCTGCTACTGTTGCATGAAATGTTGACAATTCTATGCTTTCCTATTTACAGTGTCCTTTGCTTCTAAATACATTGCAATATGAACTACTAATTTGTTGTAATGGTTTTGTTTAAAAAATGTGCTAAGATTTGAAGAAGCAACTTTACCATAACTTTATCTGAAACAAACATCTAACATAGATGGTTTAGATGCCAATTATTTCTGAAAGTCCTTCCATTAACCAATAGCGTGTACCTTCTAGCTTTCTTCATTGCATTTTATCATGTATAAATAATTTTTAATTTGCTATTGGTTTCTGCAAGGCACTTGACTTTACTTACACTTGCAGAATAATATTGTCTGCATGAAAATTATGTGGCTAAGTGAATTCATTTTATAAATTTCTATAATGAATGAGATAGTGGAAATATGGTTTATAGCAAAGGAAAATGAGTCATATTGATTAAGCCTACAGCTTTGCTAGAATGATATATACTATGTAAGACACTAACACCCCAAGAACTGGAAATGGTGCTTTCAATTTATTTTTCTATTTATGCTCTGTGAATTTCTGAAAAATGTCTTCCTATTAGAACAAGCTAAATTATGGTGTGGTACCAAGCCAATTCTCCCACTGGATTAAGTTACCCCAAACTGGGGTAAAATAACAACCATTTTATTATGCTCACCAGTTCTGTGGGTTATGAAATCAGATCCAACAGAGAAGTGGGGTCTTGTGCTTATGACGTAACATCTGTGGTCTAAGTTCTGAGTGTCCAGTGGCTCAGGGATTGGAATCATCTGGAGGCTTCCTCACTCACTGAGATAACATATTATCTAGGACTTTTGCTCTGAGTCTGCATATGTGAACACCCTGGAGATCTGGGGTGTTTGGTGGCTGGATGCTGAGAGGGAGCATACTGGGAGAAAGAATTTCAAGACAGTATATTCCCCAGGTGATGGCCCCCACCATGTTATAACCAAGCTTTGACGCTCATGCTGCCTCATTTGTGTCACCTAGATCAAGGGAATGAGGGTAGATGGATTTCACCAGTTTATGGCAAATTCACATTGAAGAAGAGCATGTTGGATCAGAGATTGTATTAGTGCCTTTGATCATCTCCGGGAATTGGCTATATATCATGTGTTATACAACAACAAGCACTTATATCTTGTTCAAACAAGTCTGTTGTGACTCCAGGTGATCCTCAGAGTGGCTGTCCTGGTGGTTTAGGAAATCAAGATGCTGCTTTAATCTTACGGCTTCTCCATAGCAACTCAAGATTTCACAACCGCTGCTGCAGGGCAAGAGAAACCGTAGATACTCCTGGCAGGCATTAAGTCATTCCTACCTACATCTCATGGCTCACCTGGTCATTGCTCACACTTGGTAGAGTGAGGAGGGCTAGAAATGTGTTCGATGACAGTAATTTTTACCATATGCTCCAAAACATTGCCAGGTGGTAAAATCTGGTAATTGCCTTCAGTAGTTACTATTGTACTTTAACAAACCAATCCTTCCTGGGTTAATCCAACAAACGTGTTTTAGAAGCCTATTAGGTAGAGCATATCAGTAACTGATTCCTGATGAAAATGCAACCATCCCCCAAACTCACATAACTTACTCAGGAAAACATACTGGATTTCAGTAGGAACCACTTTCTTTCTCAGCTTCTATGTTGTCTTAGTTCCTCTAACGCATGTGAGATAAAATTTTTTTCTGTCCTACTTCCCATGAGCATTGATTTTGTGGTTTTCATACACTCTTTCTAGCCAGTCATCTTTAAATGTTCACTGTGTATTTTCCCCCTTAGGCTGCCTTAATTTCATGACATACTTTGAGGGTGCAACTGTATTGCACGGAATATCGCATGTAGTGACTGTTAATTTAACATTGCTTGATAATTAGTTATCTTAAAAATTAAGTCATTTTAATCATTTAGAGTTATTGTGTGTCATTAGTCTGACAGCAGGATTTCATTTCTTATTGTGTTAAAGGAAATTTTTATATTAAGACTGAAGACAGTAGAGAAGTCTGGCCAGAAGTCTTTTACTTTTCCAAAGGCAAAGCCCATAGCTACTTGTCAACAATGAGAAGAAGAAAAATCAGCCAATTCCTGTTTCAGTCTTCAATTAGGAGCTGTTGTTTCTAATAGAAAAACAGAACAATCCTTACTCTCTGGTGAGAACAAAAGAGGAGAAAGAAGAGGAAGCTACGGGAGTCTGTGGCCAGGGAGCTGTCCTGGATGGCTTTATCTGTGTAGAGAATCAGATGTCCTTGGTTCGTCCATGAAACAAATCATACTATGGAACATGGCACTGGAAATTCCTACTTTTGTTAATTTGGAGCAAGTTCTTTCTAAAGGCAAATAATAGAAAATAAAACAATGGATACACACAGTAGAAAGATAATACCTTCAAAATCTGTTTACAGAAATCTGCAAAAAGAGTACAACTATGGAGAGTTACCAAGGCTTTTCAGCTGAATCCCCTTCCTTTTATGGTACACCCCAAATGGTAAAAGTGCTTGTTGGAAATTGTAGTGTCTGCTGGTCTATATTTGATCATATGCATCAGCAGGGTTAAAACTGGAGATTTACACAATTTGATTTCATGTTTCAATTTGCTGAAAGCAAACACTTGCTTAGATCTTTCAAACCAGCAGAACCAATTAGCATTCAGCTCAGGAGTATAATATTTGGCCAAGTCAGAAGAAATAAGCAGAGCTATTACCCAGATTGAGTTTCAGATACTTAGCTTTGCGACCTGGCCCAGCCCTGGCTTTTAGAGGCATTTGAAAGGTGAACCTGAAGATAGAAAAACCGTTTTTTGTGTCTTTTCATTTCAAATGAAATGAAAATAAATCACTTTAATTAGAAAAACAGAGATATTATCAAACCTACAAGCAAAACTAATGATTTGGTGATAACTTTATTTCCCGCAAAAATGAACTCTTGTGTTTGTTCAGGTAGATTAGATGGAAAGTAATTTGGGCATAATCAAAGAAAAAGGAAAGGTTATTAAGACACTCAACATATTAAATTCCTAGAATTTTATTAGTAGGTAAAGATTATTAGTTTTACTTATTCTTGCAGTTTAATGCAATACCTTTTCTAAGCCATCATTTTGTATCTTTCAAAAATTTTGAGGAATAATCTATGCTCAATAGTCAAAATTGTGTGTGGGTGTATATTTTATGTGCAAATATCTTACATATTTACATATCTTTAACTTGGTAATGTATACAGACTCCTAAGACCCTAAGTCCCATAACCCTAAGGCCCTACCTATAATATGTTTCTTCTTATGTTTAAATAAAAACACCAGCATTTTCAAATCTTTAAGCTCCTAACACTACATATATGAAATACATGAAATTTTCTCAATTACATAAAGTTTAAAACATAAAAAACTAGGAATCCCCTTGTTAACAATATCAAGTTACTGCAAATTGAGTATTTAAAAGTATCTCTCTCAAATTCAATATTTTAAACAAATGACTTCTAATATCTCTTTTCTGAGAGAAGAAAAGGAATTGGTGTTTATTGGGTGTGTTTTATGTACAAGGTGCTCATCTACAGTATCATGCTTAACCAAACAACAATCCTGTCAGGTTGTTATTTTCTCTTCTACGTAACAAGTCCAAACCTCCTAAAGATGAAGCTTCTACTCATTTACATGAACAATCAGTTGAGAACCTTGGGTTCACTCCAGATCTCTGCAGCATCAGATACTGTTCCTTCCACCTCGTTCCTCCAGAGCTCTCACAGTGCTTTCCTGTACCCAATGGCCACCTATCCTAGATAGCATTATATTTTTATTTTTCTCAAGACTTGAAAAACTGGGAGCTAAATCTTAAACTCTCTCTCGCACACTCACACACACACACACACACACACATACACAACTCATATTCTGAAAGTTAAACCTGAATCAGATGGTTGGAATATTGTTATATATGACATAATTAAGGCACATCTAAAGATTGTTTACAGAAAGTAATGATGGAGGCATTTTTCTGGATAAGTAAAAGTAATTGATATTCAGGGAAAGACAACTTGAAATATTTAAGAAGATGGGTTGCAAAATTATTAAAGCTATTCAATTAATACTATAGATTCAAGGAACTTAGTTAAGACAACTTTACAATTATTTGTGTAAAAATTACTGGAAAAAATTAAGCTGTGAATAATTCTTTGATATTGCATATGTGTATTATAAATATATTTTATACATGTTCCAATCAATTTCCTTCCAATTTTATCATAGTGAACTTTCTGGCATAAACCACTCTGTGAAAGTCTCATAACCTGGTTGGTTTCAAGAGAAATACTCTATGTGTTAGCTGTGTCTTTGCTTCTTATTTTACTTTTCAACCACATATTATTATCCCTTTTTGAGTTCTGGAATATAGTTGAGTATACAACAAGATTTTTTTTTTCTCACAAAGTCAGGTTTATTTTGAATCTCTTAGGTGTTCTGATTCTTTTAAATTGTAACTATCTCTTAGTTTGCATGCCTTGATTTGAGATTTATCTTTTATTTGGAGGCTATTAATTTTGTTTTTGGAGGGAGCCATGATTTTAACTAAACATTTTAACTAAACGTTTCTCTTGACTAATCCTGAGTCTTTTAGACAATTGTAACTTTCAGCTATCATGAGGACCATGCCTTGAAGTCTACTGCTCTGTCTCCCAAGGCATAAATACTCTGTCAACATCTACTTTAGATGAAAAACGACGGAAGCTTCTTGCATTTCATTGCAACACAGACCAAAGGTCTGTTTTTTTAAACTATTGTTTCAGAACTCTTGAAGTGGGAATTGATAGCAGACCTCAGTTAATAGAGAAGATGTGTTGTGCTTCCAGAAATGAGGGGAAAATGGAGACACTGTTAATCACACGCGGGCTCAGATGGAAGCAGTGCCACAAGGGCAAGCAGTGCATCTGACTCAGCTTGGAGGACACAGTGCCTGACCTCGGCAAAGTGGGCCTCCTGGGAACAATCCCAAGCATGACCATTTTGTCTTGTATCTTTGCTGGATTGATTTAAGAAATTAGGAAGCAGAAAAGTTAAGAGGAATCAGTTGCCTGTTACTGACTTTTAATGGTGTGTCAATCAGACAATATAGGAAAAAAAGATGCAGCTTACTTGAGTATCCTATTCTCCAAACATCCATTCCATTGTGGGGCCCCAGAGTTTAAGAGTGGGAGTAGAATGAGTAGGGGGAAGGTGAACAGAGGATGAGGGATTATGGTTAACAGGGCCCACTCTTTCCTGTGTGCAGGGTCTTTGTATATCTCCAATGCCTTCTTCTTTTCCTCTTCCTCAACTCCTCTCTAAAAGAATGAGAAGATGGTCTTGCTTCAGAAAAAATGTAGGGAATCAAATAAGATGATAAACTGGAATTTTTGGGAAAAGCAGCTTGCTGACCTTGGTGAATTACACAGTCACTGCTGCAGAAGTAGTTGCCTCTGACAAGCCCCGGGATTGTCTTTTATTGCTCTAAGCCTAGACAATCTCAGCCCCTCCTTCTTCCTTTCAGAGAGGGGGATTGAGTTCCCACACTTCTAAATCACTGACAGTCTACATGGGACCTCATTGTGTTCTTGATTTCCTGCGTTTAGGAAGACTTACAACAATGGCATGTGGGGGAGATGCTGAGGTGTTTCCCAGCCCTCAGTCATGACAAGTGTGCCATCCACATGCTGAACACAGCAGTGTTTCAGAAAGAGCTCTGTTAATGCTTGCCTTCACTTAGGCGTGCAAAGGCCTTTAAGGGAGGAAATTATTTTCCAGCGTAACAAAACAGTGTGAATGTTGCAAGGAGATGCAGCAATAAATAACTATACTCAAAAATATTGATATTGATTTGTCTACGTGTGTTTCTTACTACACCATGGACTCCTTTAGGGCACATACCACACAGATTCCATCTATATATGTTACCTATTAAAATCCCCATATCTGGTTCCACACAGTTGCTTTTTAATCAAATACCAAAACTAATTTGCAGATAGAATTATTTGGGGGGCAGTAACTTAACATGTCTAGCTTTGTTTTTAAAAAAAAAAATCAATCAGCCTGGCTTAAAAGGTCATACTCAAGTTGTTTTAGGATTTGTCAGAACTCCAGATCATCAGCAACTTGAAGAGATTTTGTGCAGCCTATTTTAGCAGTCGCACTTAGGGAAATTAGCAGGGTCCTGATTAATTTGGAATTTTTAAAATTTCTCCTTTTCTAGTATTCATATATTATCTGTAGTATCTATATTCTGAAAAATACATATGTATGCAATCCAGGCCTTCTGTTTCCCATTGAGTATGCTGGTTTGTATAAGACTGCTCTGCCTTTAGCTTCATCCTTCTCATTATTATTATTCTCATGGAGTATTTATTCGGCATGCACAGTACTTAGGACTTCACCTTGAAGAAGTGAGTGATGAAGTAACCAGTTCAGGGAAACTACTATTTCCCTTTTGATTTTAATTATTTTACTTCATTGAGGAACATTTCAATCAAACTGCCAGAATCAACCCAATTTCAAAAGCATGCAGAGCTCACCGGTGGTGTCTACAAAACTTTATGGAGAAGTATCCAGGTACCTGTGCCCTCCAGCTCCCCTCTGGAAGACAGCATTGAGTATATTCACATTCTCTTTCAAACAAAAGACTTTGGAGTTGGGAGACAATGTTCATCAATGCTTTCTCCCCTAAGTTGATGAATCCAAATGAACACTTAAATAGATAAGACAGAAATGAAAGTTCAAGTTTATATGCCACTGTGTCCCAAAGTTATTTCATAGAATTTAGCTAAAGGAGTTTCTAACAAAAGGATAACAGTTGTTGCTTTTAAGTGCCAAGCTTTGTTTTACCCTTTCATTAGATTGACAAACATTAGTTGAGGGCGGGCTATGAGTTAGGCTTTTGGCAAAATTTTAGAAACACAAAGACAAATTGGGACCCAGTTCTCAAGGTGATCATGATGGATAAAGCAAACACATCTTGTTGCTTATGTTGCTACAGCACAGCAGCTGTGATGTGTGCAAGTAGAACAACGGAAGCATAAAAATGCTCAGGCAGAATTCTGAAGCCACTCAGATATACGGGCACCACAGAAAGGAGCAAAGAGTAGGCGTGGGAACAGTGGGCAATCTCCACCAACTCACCCAATCTGAAAGTTTCAAAGACTTTGTAGACAAGTACCTGTTCCCTGAACCAGGCAGAGTAATGATTTGGTGTGCAGTTAACATAAGGTAGGACCTGTTCATAAATGTATCAAATGAAGGAACAAATGCTAAAGAGAAATATTTCTCATTATACTTCTTTCATTAAGTAACCCTCAGGAAAATCACATGCTCCAGCAACAGGTGCCAAACATCAGGTAGGTATTTCTGTGCAGTCGGAAAGGACCTATGCTCCATTACCAACACAAAGTGTTTGTGAAATGGATTTTGAGTGCCTGGTGAATCAGGTGGATGTGAGAACTGGCTTTGCATATCCCATCAAATTCATTCCTAAGAGATTTGATAGGACTGATATTTTATCATGAATGTAAAGGGGATGAGCGCTGTTCTAATATATTCATGACTTGCTTCACCACGCTGGTAAATAATATACATATGGTAATTTGAGAGACACCATGTTCCCATTGCTCTTTTTTCATTCCCAGAACTCTAGCTGGCTTTTGTAAGTGCTGCAGAAAATCAAAGGCAAAATTACCTAAAATTTTGATTATATATTCTTCCTATGCTCACTCTCTGGTGCCTGCACAACGTATATATTACATTCTTGTCTAGTTCAACCTACACAGCACAGCCCCTTATAGAACACTCTGGAATGGCTCAAAGATAATCATTATTTATTCATTTCCAAATATATATTAAGTATCTACTGCATGATAAGTTTTAAAATTGGAACAATGAGAAGGAAGGAAGCACCTGATTAAAGAACTGTTCTCTTTTTTAATTTTTTGTAAAATTTATGGTCTTGTATTTAAAAAGGGAAGTGGAGAGGAGAGAATATGAAACAGGGATCTTGAATATAAACAGAATAACAATGAAATGAGGCAGTTGAGATGATACAAAACCTCTCCAGAAAACACGATTTCAATTAATAAATTGATAAGCTGAGAAAACAGCATGACTGGGCTGATGGATTGGGAGAGAAATCCCCCCTTATAGACTTAGCATGATAAAAATGAATGAGTAGATTATTTTATTAGTGGACACTGTTGCTTATTTCACCCAGGGTAGGCCTTAATTAATGTGTTTTAAACTGCCACAATACATCAATCCTTTATTAGCAATTACTTTATTTGCCTTTCTAATTAACAAGTATTTAACATCCTGCTACCATAGGTCAGTCAGCCATGGTAGGCACTGTCTTTGTAGTGTTGACATTCAAATGAAAGAATAAGGAAAATAAAACATAAACCAACAAACCAACAAACCAAATAAAAGGGCACTGGAATATGTGTCCTGCAGAAAAAGAAAGGGTGCATGTCAGCCAGGAAGTGTTTCACAGAAGTTGATCTGGAGACACGAATCTTGCAAATAGAGGAGGACTATTCAGGCAGAAACCAGATTATCTATCCTTAATACCTCTTTTCCTATAAAACAGCTCTTTCCACAGAAGAACAACATAACGATCTAAATTTAGAATCAGCCAAAGCCCAACTGCCACTTGTTCTTATAAAGTTTCATATCTGTTTTACAAATGTTTTTGGCTTTTGGAACACAGCCAGGCCAGTTCTTTTATGTTGCCTGTGGTTGTTTTCACACTATAGCAGCAGACTCATGGACTGCAATGCCAAGAATACTTACTACGTTGTTTTTTTTTATAGGAAAGGTTGGCCAACTCTTTATCCAGGCTTCCCGCTGACACAATCATCACCTGTTTTCTCTAATTCTGTTGTTTTCAGCGCTCCAAGTTGTTACAGTGTACAAGAATCTCTCTCATATGATGGCTAACATTGATAGAGTGAAATTATATCTCAAGAGCATTTTTAGGTACATTGCATTACTTTAGATGCTCAGAACAGTTTACATAGTAGATGCTGTCATTACTCTGGCTAGGGATAAGGAAACTGAGAATACAGAAAGATTAAGCAATCCATCAGTAGTCACACTGAGGGTTTGTAGTAGAGTCAAGATTTAAAACAAAGCAAGTTGATAATGAACACTCTTCTAAACTGTGTTTCTGAGTAACAAACATTCTACAGCCTTGCTACCATTAATGGATATAATTGCCTTTCTACTGCTAATTGACACAAGCCAACAAATACCTTGTACCAAGCAGTTTGGAGTTTGTTGTGAACATAAGCAATTCTCAAGATTCATGGAGGAGTATTAAGTAGATAACTGGTGCTTTCAAGAGTAGTCTTGCCTGCCCCAGGCACATCAGCTGTTTCTTTGATTATTTAAAAGTGGTCAGTATTAAATTTCCGAGATAATTTGGCAACTCTCCCCCTTGTGGTGACTGGCAGATGCGCCATGAGTAAATGCTGCCTACCCCTCTCTTAGTTTCAGTTCCTAAGAGCTCAACATGACTTCAACATTTTCACATTTAGTTGAATACACTGGTCATTAAACAAAATAAGGGTTATATTGGTAAGCGAGTGGACAGAAGAAGAATGGATATTACATAGGTAGCTAATATAATTTGCTGGAAGTTTCTTTAGATATAATATTCAAAATATTATGAAACATGTCTACTTAGTAACTGATCAATCAGAAAATATGATGACAGGCATACCATAACAGTAGAGACCAGTTAAATGGATAAGTTAACATTTTCCTGTTTAGCATTATTTTTTTTCAATGAAAATATTTTACGAACAATAAATATACAGATTTATGGGATACAGTGAGACTTCTTTTTGGGGGGTGAGGATCCTAGCAGCATTTTGATATTGATTTCTTTAAAGATTTATTTATTTTTATTACAAAGTCAGATATACAAAGAGGAGGAGAAACAGAGAGGAAGATCTTCCGTCCAATGATTCACTCCCCAAGTGAGAGCAACGGCCGGTGCTGTGCCGATCCGGAGCCAGGAGCCAGGAATCTCCTCCAGGTCTCCCACACGGGTGCAGGATCCCAAAGCACTGCGTCGTCCTTGACTGCTTTCCCAGGCCACAAGCAGGGAGCTGGATGGGAAGTGGAGCATCCGGGATTAGAACCGGCGCCCATATGGGATCCCGGCACGTTCAAGGCGAGGACTGTAGCTGCTAGGCCAAGGCACCAGGCCCTGATGTCGATTTTAAGGTTTAACAATTTTAAGCATTTTTCCATATTCACTACATATATATATAATACCCCATACACATATATACGAACTTTTTCTAGAAAAAGTAGATAATGTCACATGTGGGATTCATGTCCGTGACTGCAAGTGCAGGTGCCTATATTGTCATGTAGATTATATCATTTCAGCAAAGACAATATTCAAGAGAATATATACATTCACAGTCACACACAAATGTCAAATAATATGACATCCACTCAATTATTATGCTTTCCATATGTTAACTTCCACAAATAATAGAAACTATGTTTGTCTTTCTGGGTTTGCTTTATCACTGACTACTGTGATCTCCAGTTCTATCTTTTTTTGCATATATCATGATTTTATTCTTTTTATGATTGAATAACTCTATAAAACATTTCCTTCACCCAGTCATCAGCTGATGGATGTGTTGATTCTTTATGTTTATTGTTGTGCATTGGGCTGTTATAAATATAGGAGTGCAGAAATCTTTTTCATAGGCTGGCCTCATTTCCTTTGAATATATTTCCAGAAGTGGGATAGCTTGGTCATATAATAGATACCTTTTTAGTTTTTTCAGGAATCTCTATATTGTTTTCAGAATGATTGCACAAATTAACATGCCCACCAACAGAATATTAGAATAACTTTTTCTTCACAAACTTGCCTATCTCATTCTGGTTTTTATTTTTATTTTCCGGATGACTGTTGACGCTATTGGACAATTATATGTCTTCCTTTGAAAAATGCCTATCATATTCTTTGCCCATTTCTGAACTAAATTGTTTGTTTTATTATTAAGTTTCTTAAGCCCTTTACATGTCCTGTCCTGGATATTAACCCCTCACCTGAAGCATAGTCTGAAAATACTTTCTTCTGTTCTCTTCATCTTATCAATGTCTCTCTTTGATGTGCAGATGCTTCTTATCTTGATAAAATCCCATTTGTCTATTTTTCCTTTAATTGCCTATACCTTCAATGTCTTACTCAAAAGGCAACTGCCCTAGTCTGAGGTCTTTCAGTGCTTGCCTGTGGTTTATCTGGTAGTTTGATACTTTTACATCTTAAGTTAAAACCCCTACTCCATTGTGAGTTGATTTTTTTTTTACTTGTTTCAGCCTTTCTCTCCCTACCCTGTAAGGCTCAAATCCATTTACAGGATATATTTTTCATTTATTCTTTCCAGTCTCACAAAGGTAATATTGATAGAGAATTAAGTATTCATAAATGGAATGAACTGCTGAATCATTCATATTATAATCTAGGGACAAGGCAGTCTAGCAAAGATGTGCTCAAGTTACTACATAAACTATTTGCTCAAGAAGGAATGACTCCTGTGAATGGTGTCTGATCATCCGAAATTCCACAGCATAATCGATTATAAAACTGACAGAAGGATGCAAAATTTGAAAGTTGCTCTCCTACTCAAAAGGGTGATGATGGCTTTAACAAAAGGGAGAATAGGAAGAATTGCTTGAAGTGAGAATCTTCAGGCATAATAGATTCAGATGCCTTTTCTCTTCATATAAAAAATTAGGACTAAAAAGGGACCACCTTCTCTCTGTAAAGAATTAAAGGCAGTCTCTTAATGAGTCGCATCCCAATCTTCCAGTCTATAACAACCCTCTTTTTTTATTATTTCTTTCTATGCACATGTTTAAATAAGCATAATATCAAAAGTTGAAATAGAGCATTTTAGTTAATTTAATTTTCTTATAAAAATTGAAATTCATATTGCAATTATTATTTTTTAAAGTTATATACTTAATGTTTATGATCTAAATTTCATCGGTTAATTGTTTCCCACTTATTTCTTTAAATGCTATATGCAAGCATGTTTTTAATTATTTGGAAAATTGAAATAGATCACTACAAAAAAATGTATTTAGTGCATAGATCAATTTTGGTGAATCCTATGCCTTATTCCTTATTTCCATTAAGGCTTCTTTTAAATGCAAAATATTATACAGAGTAATAAAGATTAGAAGATAATAGGTACTAAAAAAAAGAAGATAATAGGTACTTTGCTCCAATACGTTACCACCTGCTGCTTTCTGTTCATATTTGAGACAAATATCTGTGGTTCCCAAGGAAAATCCATTTTTTCATGTTTCTGTCTGAGTAACTTTCTTTGCCAATGTAGCAAGTTAGGTAATTTTTGTACCATCTATCTTTAGTTCCAAGATGAACACTTTCCTCTTTTTCATGATTGTCAACCCAGACTCATTTCATTACTAGTACTTCTCAAAAATTATAGCGCTAATATGCTCACTCAAGCCTCCTATAATTCAAGTCCTTACCGAGTTCATCTTTTGAGAGCACTTAAAAACATTCTTCACATTAATTTCAGGAAAGACATCTTTTTTCATACTTTCTTATCTTTTCCTTTTGTGGCCTTTTGACCACTGTCTCATCTTTTCCTTACCCACTGGTCCTAATAACTCTTTCTTTTATATTTTTAATCTTTGAATTTAAACTATTCATAAATTTTTATGTATCAATGTATTTTCTGTTTGTAGTGAGTAAAATCATGATAGCAAATAGAACAACTGTGGTTTCTTAGATTTATTGAAACAAAGTAAGCTCTAACAGCATCAGTGTCCTTCCCATTAGTTCCCAGTTACATCCTAACCAGAACGAAGTGGAAGTGTTTGAGAAGTGTTTAATGAAGGAAGCAAGAGAGGACACGTTGTATAGATCTCTTGATTTTCAACAGAGAATGCTTTTCAAAGTCACGATTTTTTAAATCTCATTGATTTGCACTTCCCACATAAGTAATGAAACCAAACATACACCCTTTTAATATTACTCTGCTTTCTGGAAATTCCCGCTCCTCCTTCGACTCCCGCAGCCTCACAAAGCAGTGGACACATCAATGCATGAGGATTCCTTGGCTGCCCAAGTAATGTAGGATAATGTTATAGTATTAGCCTAAATCTTTTCCACAAATTGTGGTAACATTCTTAACCATATTAAGAGTACACCTAAGCAGTGTTATGTATATTCATCTTGCCACTCAAGCTACCTCCAAAACCCTCATCATCTTGCAAAACTGGAGGTAACATTATCTCTTTTAAAAGGCAGTTCTTACCAGAACGTAGAATTGAACCAGTTGATCTGAAACCCATTCACACAGCCTTACATTTCATTAAAACAAATCATTTCAAGTAATGTTCAACCTCAAGCCTGAAATGTAGCCATAGCTAGACCACCCTACTTCATTTGACATTTAAAGATTTTCCCAAATTACAACCTCTTTAAATCTACATATGTATGAGTGGTTATTTAAACTTACAAATTGAAATTATGCATTTAAAATTCTAATATTTTGAAAATGTTCTTACTGGTTGGTTCCCATTAAAACATGCATGTCTTTCCTTTAAAGAAGATATATTATGGTCATGGTTTCTGTGTCACTTTTCTTTCCTACTTGAGTTATTTTATGATTGGAGACTTCTTTGCAGTTGGATCCTTTCAATGTACGCACTCAAATGTGTAGTTCAATCAGCTCACATGTCTTTGTTGAAAAAGATTGTTCTGAAATACAAATGCATTAACCAATATGAACAAGGATTATATGAGACAATAGTCTTCCCACTGTGTCTCAAGGAGCTCTAGTTCTCTGTGGTCCTGCCTCTGGGGTGGCCACAAGCGACACATAGTAGGCAAAATGGATGAGGCTGGCTGCTGTTTCTTTCTTATCCTCTGTTAACTACTTCTGTGTTTTTCATATGAGAGCTCACAAAAGATTTTCTGCTGAACAAGTGAAAATCATACTGTTAAAAATAATGTCTTATCCAAGGCCAGCAGCTTCTAGTACCATAGAGTTTTTTCAATGTCCAATTATAGGCTATATGTCCAAGATGTGTTCTAAGCATGTTTAAGGTAGGCTGGGTTGAATTATGCTTATGGGTAAGTTGTATTAAATGCATTTTCAAATGAAAGCTATATACTATGAATCCCACCCAGAAAAATAAAGCACCTTCTTGATTATTGTTATTATTGCATTATTATTTTTAAATGTTAATATATTATTGTTCTGTTCTGTATGTATGACATATTTCAAACCTAAGATAGAAAAATTGTAAAAGCAATGCAAAAAAGTAATAGAATAAATGGTAACATGTACAAATTTAAAAATAATAATAATGTCTTAAATGAATGTTGTGATGCATAATATAAAAGGTGCCCCTTGGGAACCCAAAACCCATATCAGAGTGTTAGTGGGAGTTGCAGCTTTTTCATTGCTAATCTAGATTCCTACTAATGCCTTAAAGGAGGCATTAGCAGTGGCTTCAGTGTTGGGGCCCTTGCCATCTACTAAAAAACCTGAATAGAACTCTTGGCTCCCAGCCCAGTCCTCACTGTTGTACGCATTTGGGCAATGAGCTAGCAGATGGAAGGGATATTTGGGGGGGGGGGGGGGTAGGTGGGTGTGGCTGTGGGTATCTTTCAACTACATTAAAAAAATGCTTAAATGTCTAAGAACACAAAATTTGCAAGCTATGTAGTTTTTTAATTTTTTTTTTACACTTTAAAATATTTTATTTTGCTTTATGATACAGTTCCATAGGCTCTGGAGTTGCCCGTGCCCTTCCCCAGGGCCCTCCCCACTACCCATTGATTTACCCTCTTGTTTTATAATGAATGTCCTTCATGAACAGTCACAAGTCCATCATGCTGTTATTGAAGTGTTTCCCAACATTATAGGTATGGACATTGTCAGACAGTCCATCATCTTACTGTTAGGATATTCAGTTCTTTCACTTAAAGTCCGTCTTTTGTCTGTAGGCATAGAGACACACAGCACTTTGTCTCCATATCCGAACATATCAAACCTACTACACTTCCATTATATATCCCCTAAAATACAGAATCAGTGAGCACAGTCCACAACAGAGTGAAAATAATAAATTTTTATCAACATGAGGTTAACAAACATGCTACAAAAATAAAAATGCATCACAAGAGTAGCGAAAATGGAATCAAAAGCTTTCTTGTAGGAATAGATGCTGGTGCGTGACCCTTGTGGCATTGAAGGAATTACAACTAAAATTTAGACCTTCATAATTAAACATCCATAAGAGATGGATTGCTTGTAAAGTTATGTAGTTGATAAAGTGTTGGTATCCGGGAGCAATAAAGATTCAAAAAATTCAACAAAACAAACAATACAGTTAAGAAATAGGCAAGGCATATGAACAGGTATTATTTAAAGAATGTGATATTAATGATCAGCACAGAAGTGAGGAGAGGGGAAGCTAACATTAAGGAAATACAAACAAAATCTACAATGCAGTTTTACCTGACCCCAGTTAGAATAATTATCATCCAAAAATCAAAGGATAATAAATCCTGGCATGAATATGGGGAAAAGATACCTTAATGTACTCTTGTAACAATATAAACCCAAACAAACATTTTGGAAGATAGTATGGAGATTCCTCAAAAAAAAAAAAAAACCTTGAAAATAGATCTACCAAATGACCCAGTTATCTGATTCCCGTAATTTACTCAAAGAAAATAAAATCAGCATATGAAATAATTATTTGAACCCTCGTGTTTAAGGCAGCTCATTTCAAAACATGTACTCAGTCATAAAAAGAATGAAATTCTGAATTTTCAGCAAAATAGACTCAACTGGAAAGCACTATGCTTAGTGAAATGAGTCAGTCCCCAGAAGACAAACATCATATGTTTTCTCTGATATGGGGTAGTTAATATAGAAAACAGTGCAGGAAAAAAAAAAAAACAGGCATCATCTAATCTGATTATTTTAACTCTTATTTATACTCCTATAGAACCATGGTCTTTCTATTTTTTTAATTTGTTGAACATTATGGTGATGTATTAAGCCTGTGATTATAGAAGGAGTAATGAAAATATGTTTTTACAAGTAGGTTGCCTAACAGGTGCACTGGTTAGGGCAGGTAACATGACTGCTACATCCAACAGTAATCATCAGAAAATCCAGAGATTGACTGTTGAATAGGGAAACCACATGTTAGCACAGAAAAATGAGAAGAGAATGCAGTCTATCTTGGACAGAATAAAGAATCTGTTGAGGGTAAGCAGATATATTCAGAAGCCTAAGGTGAGGTTTTAAAGGCTATTACAAAAGGTAACACAGGGATAAGAAAGAAGAATCAGGATTTATGACAGAATAGACAAAAATTCAGAGACAGGCAAAGACCAGTCAAGTCTAAACCAAGAGTAAAGGAAGGAAGGGTTTGTGTTTTCCTCTTGCTTCCTTTTCTTCCTTCTTTTCTCACCAGAAGCCATTGCATACAAGAGCTAGGTCAAGAGGCTTGAAGGAGAGTGCAACAGAAAGGCTGTGTGTTCTGAGCCAATGAGGGGCAGAGGTAAAAGCAACCCTGCGAGATGGAATCTGTTCTGGAGCTGCTAATCCCTGCACACTCCTTCTCTCACCATCCATCTCCCCTTCTTGATGCTTCTTCCTTAGCTGGCCTCACTGCGACAAAATTCTTTGTTTCTTGACTGAAAGGTTAAGAAGTTTTGTTGCCTGTTTCTTAATTTTTAAATATGCACAACAGAACTCTCTAACAAAAAATGACATAAAACCCTTAAGGCACATTTGATTACATTTTTACTTATGTAGCCTTACGTGGATTGTTTTTCTTCAGGCCAGAGCTTTAAAGGCAGTAACACAATGTCCTTCCACCTAATGTCACAGATGGTTCAGGTGAGTTGCCTACATCATACCAATTTCAAGAAATATTCCAGAACATGATTCCCATCCTTTCTTGCACATTAGAATTCTAACACTCAAACAACACCCCACAATGTTAGATCAGAGCAACCACAGATGAGAGCCAGCATTACCTTTAAGGTGTATCAGGTGATTCAAAGTGCAACAGATTTGGGGAACCACTGTCTTTGATGATGATTTAATGCATCTCCAATACTGATTTGCGATCTTGTCACTTTGGTTTTTTCTTTTTTTAACCAACATGTAGAATGAAACAGAAAACATTTTGAGTTCATTGAATGTAACTCCAATTCATTGGAGTTGTGGATGAATTTTATGGCAGGAGGGAAGTTGCTTATTTCAGTCAAGAGAGTAATCAGTGTAGCATCTTAGTGTTCCACTTCGTAGCTTGGTGTTTTCACTCATCCAGACACAACTTTGGGCCCTGAATTTTTGTGACTTAGTCATCACCTTGTTCATCAGAACAGAGTAGCTTGATCATCCCACCACCAGATCTTGGTGTGACAATCTAAGGACAAAGCAGCTATCAAACACCTCAAGCTGTATCTCAGCAGCTCAGTAACTATCTCAGGAGGTCAACCACCCAGTTACTTTTTATCTTGGAATGCGGAGGGATTTTCTGCTTCATTGTTAATAAAGATGAAAGGATCAGTGAGTGCAATTCAGTAGGGCCTCTTTCTGAGTACAATAGATTCTTCAGCATATTCATATCTTCATTGGCAAAAGTGTTGGCCTGTTTTGCTCCTGGCAACTGTGTCTTCTGTAACCCATAGACTGTGTGCCCCCAAGTCTTACAGAGAAAAAAAAAACAAATCTTGTTTGGAGGGAATCTGATGTAAGGCTTCCCAACCTACAGGAATAGTCTAAAATACAGAGAAAGGGTGGTCTCCAAAAGCATGGCAGTTTAATAGAAAGGAAATCCTAGCTATTTATTTGGTCATATTTCCTTGAAAGAAATAAGCCCAAAGTGCAATGTGTTTGGAGTCTAGTGATTCAGAGACAATTAAATTGTACCTTAAGTAACAGATTTGGCTACTAAGAAAGCCTGAGGCATTCCAATCCTAAAGCAATAGTGTGCTACGGAATGGGATTCAGAGAAATTGATTGAGCCCAATTTTACTTTGGCTTCAAGCTTCCCACATGTGACAGTGCACATTACATGCCCCTCCAGGAACTGCTTTTTTTTTCTTTTAAGAAGATTCTCCAATAAGATCCATTGTATACACAAGGGTCTTCAAAAAGTTGTGCAAATGTGTATTATAAAAAACATAGTAGTTGAATTTCAAAAAAAATCCCTGAATAAATTTGTATTTTAACTCTATTTTTCCACAAACATTTTAACATAACTTCAAAGACAGCCAAAGGGGTGATGAAGAGATGTATTAACAAAATTGGCTTACATGATCAGAGAGGCAGCTAGTCCCATAAACTGTCATTTGCCAGTTCGAGACCCAGGAAAGCCAGCGGTTGGGTTCAGTCCTGACACGGAGGACTGACAACAGAACATGTGATCACACAGCTCCCACTTTCAGGCCAGAAGAGTGAGGACTAGGGAGCTTACAGTGAAAGTCTAAGAATCTGAAGGCCTGACAATGGGAACTCAGTGTTCCCTCAAATGGGGGGAGAGAGAATTCACCTTTCTCTAGTGTTCCTTCTATGTAACTCCTCTAAGGACTGGAGGACATCCCCCACATCAGTGGAGACAGACTTTCTTTGCTTCATCTCCTGGTCTGAATGCTCATTTTTAGCATAATCCCACCCACAGACACAGCAGAAGTGTCTCACCAGCTGCCATAGCCAAGCCACCTTGACACACATGGTCAACCACCACCCAGACTCAGTGTCCTCTTCAAGCAAGGGAAAGTTGATCTGGATGATTTAATTTTGAACATCCTTCATTGTGTAATATTACTCCATCCAAAAATAAGCACTATAGCCCTCAATTGGGGAAATACAGGTGCTGAAAGAAGGAAGTAACTGAGATCCCTCCACATTCAACAACAAACAGAATTAACAGTTCTTCACCAATTTCTTTCATTTTTAATTGCAAAAAATACATCCAGATATATACTAGATGATAACAGGAACTTGTTAACTCTGCTGGATGACAAAATAATCTTTATGTAAGAATCTATTCATAATTGCCAGACATCCCCACTGAAATAAGTGAGGGGGAAAAAAAACATGTAATACCTAGGATTTGCTCTTGATAGGAAGACATTGGTAGGCCCGAATCAATTTAGTGAGGAAGGAAGGGCTTACATCGAGGATTCCTTATATCTCCAAAATCACATCATGATAAATAATAATAAAAATAGTAGTACCCCTGGAGCGGGATCAGATGCAATACCAGACTAGATCTGGTGTTACAATCACATTGGTCAAGCCAGGCAGATCCTGCTAGTTCCAGTTAGGCTCACAGATTTAAAGTACTTATAACTTTTGAATCAGTAAATGTTATGCGTCCATTAATTACAGGAGAGGTGTTTATAAGTTTGCCCATCCCATTCAAATGCAAATTATATGCCTTTGTTTCTGAGGACTGCCTACAACAAGTATCATGAGGTGGCTTTAATCAATTGAAATTTATTTTACTATAGTGGTGGAGGCTGAAAGCCCAGAATCAAGGTTTCCATGGAATATGTCACCTTTAGCATGCCAAGTAAAATATTTCCTTGCATTTTTCTGGCTGCTGGTGTTCAGAATCATTAATATTCCTTGGTTCACCATTGTGCCACTCCAGTCTCACCTCCATCATCCCATGGGGTTCTCCCTGTGTCTTCTCTCTGTTTCCTGTAAGAACATGAGATTAAAGCCCACTCAACTTCTATCTGACTTCATCTGGAACAACCACATGAGCAATGACCCTACCTCCTAATAGGCTTGTGTTCTGAGGTACTAGAGGATGTCAAAGGTCAACATTTAACTGGTATGGGGGATTCCAATTAACTCATAAATCCATGTCTTATGAAAAGTTTTCTATTTTTATCCTTGGTTGTGGTTAGGCTCCTGAAATTTTGAAAATTTAGATCCAAAAAATGTACTTCCTTTCTGAAAATATTCAACAAGCTCCATGATGAGTGCCAGTTCCTTCAAACATATTTTCTATCCTGTGTGCCATGCCCAGTACAGTGTGGCAGAATGGGTTCAAGCTTCCTGTGAAAAATGACTCATGGCACACCCACTCCTTTGCAATATGCACCCTCTGGCTCATTCCCTCTGCTTTGCTGAAACCATAACCAAGCTGCTTTGAATCTGCTGGTTCAATTCTGCTGCAGGTGAACTATAAACCAAGTCGAGCCAAACCAAAGAAATCTAATCAGAGTCACAAGCAAATTATCCAATTATTGTTTTCTGCAGTGAAGGGTGGAGTGGTGAGGGCCTTGTATACCCTGAGGCAGCTGGGAATCAGCTTGAGGACTCAGCTTGCAAACAAGTTGGTGCTCATTCAAGCCGTGCAGACTGGTCACAGAGAGTATAGAGCCAGGAGCAAATCATAGCAGGCACACAGGTAAACTTGGCAAACTTTGTGCTTTTACCTTTTGCATTCTAAAGCAAGCTTCCAAACTTTGTCTGGTTTTGCAACACACTCAGAATAACTCCTTGG
Organism: Ochotona curzoniae; assembly: GCF_017591425.1. Taxonomy (NCBI): domain Eukaryota; kingdom Metazoa; phylum Chordata; class Mammalia; order Lagomorpha; family Ochotonidae; genus Ochotona; species Ochotona curzoniae. The sequence goes on along the minus strand of NW_024465582.1, from coordinate 15,548,441 downwards.
GATGTCTGGATTCTGGCCATATTTCCTTGTGCAACAAGTGTTTCCCTCACTCTCTACCCCCCTTTCTCTCAACTGCTCCTCAAGAGATAGCAAAGAAAGCACATTTAGAGACCACACTCCACAGCCTGTGTCTACTCCCAGCCCACTGCTTGCCATCATAACTGCATTCTAGGATTGGTAATGGGAAATTGGGACAGTGAGAAGTTAATATTCTGACAATGGCAGATGATGGATGATGAAGGGAAGGAGATGAAATGAAAGAAGGAGAAAATGGGTGTCAAAGGATAAAAAAAAATATGAACATGATTAAAAAGATTTAAACATCATTGTAGGAAGTGCTGATGGCTCACAGAAGATATTGGCTTGGCTGATGTGCTAAAATCCTCCAGCTGTCAGACTGTCCTCCTGCTTTAAAGCTACTTGGGCCCCAACTGCACATTTGCCATGGTTAATCACTTGACCTTTGTTTAAATCCCCCCTGCCTTGGCTTGGCCAGAGACACAGAACATTGAGTAAGGTTCTGTCAATGTTACACAAACCCACAGTGGGCCGTTAATTTATAGATGTAGGAAAACAGAAAAAAAAAACTCTCTAGATATTTACAAGTTGGGTTGGAATTTTAGTCTATTTTCTATTGCTCTAACTGAATATTACAGACTAGGGAATTTCTTCTTACAGTTCTGGAAGCTGAGAGGTCCATAGTGAAGGAGTGGCATCAAGTGAAAGTCTACTTTTGTTGGGGATGCGGCAGGGGCCTGAGGCAATGCAGGCTACCATGTAGTGAAACCAAACAAGCTGCACAGGGCTTCTCCTGTACTTTTCTTATAAAACCACTTGTGGCATCACACAAGCTTCAACCTCATGAACTCACCAAGTCCTAATGACCCCCAATATAACCAACATATGACTTAGGGGAAAGTAACAGACTAATCTTTATAAGTTAATAATTTATGTCCCACAAAGTTCATCTGTTTTAAATATATCATTCAGTGGATTTTAAGTTATTCTACCATCATTATTGTCTGCATTTAGAACATTCCATTATCTCAAAAACTACACATTAGAAGTCATTGTCTGTTCTCCTTTTTCCCCTACCCAAGCCCTTGCTAACCATTAATTTACTTCCTGTCTCTGGATAATTCACATAAATATCATCATTCTCTGTGTAGACATTTGCACATGGTTTTTTTCTCTTAGGATAAGGTTTAAAAGATTCATTTTGTTGTAGCATGTACCAGGACTTTATTCTTTTTATTACTGAATAATATTTTGTAGAGATAGACCACATTTTGTTTATTCTTGAGTTATAAGACAGCACCCTAGTGTTTTAATTAAAAAAAGAAAATTTTCATGATCGTTTCCATTTAAATTATACATGCTTTAGCTAGACTCATGAATCAAATTCCTGATCTTAGTATCTTAAGTTTCTGAGCATTGAGTATTAATAGGAACAATGTTATCGCTTAACTGTGGAGAGTGAGTCTTTGCAGAATGCCCTGATGATAGTAACAGTTTATTTATTTATTTGAAAGTCAGAATTACAGAGAGAAAGAGAGACAGAGAGAAAAATCTTCAATCCACTGGTTCACTCCCCACGTAGCTACAATAGCCAGAGCTGAGCTGATTGGAAGCCAGGAGCTTTTTTAGGCTCTCCCACACAGATCCAGGTTTCCAAGGTCATTCTCAACTGCTTTCCCAAGTCACAAACAGGGAGCTGGATGGGACATGAACTGGCACCCACATGGCATCCCGGCGAGTGCAAGGCGAGGACTTGAGCTACTACTAAGCTATTGTAGGCTATCATGCCGGGCCGTATTTTTCAACTCTTAATAGAATGGATCTATAAATGAGACTTTCCTCCTTCTTCCAAATAACATCACTTTAGAATGTATGAATTTTTAATGATATGCACATGGACTACAGCACTTGCTTTCATGTGTTCAACTAACAAATTCATAGCTGAATTTGTGGTCAGACTCCATCATTGGTTCGCCGCAAGTTTACTGGACACACAGTCCTCTTTCCTACATCAGCCTTGCTTTTCACTGTTTCTGGATCGAATATGAAGGAATGAGCATGGAATGAAAATGAACACGGAGCAAAGAGGGCTTAGTTGGTTGTCTAATTTGTCTGGAACCCATATTTAGACAGATGTTACTTGAGGTGGCAAAATCCTTCATGCCCATTCCTGTCCCCTGGGGGATACTGCCCAGCTGGAGCCTGGATTCCTGGCCTGGACACCACTTGTTGCCTTTAGAGCATGGAGTGAGTGTTCATTATTTTCTCATTCTCATCAGAAAATGAAGATAATAATGGTCCTTACTTCCTGTGGATTCTTGGAGGACTCCCCTTAAATATACAGTTAATACAATTAGCATAGATTAATAGTTTGCCACTTCCTGGATATTGTGTTGAACCTCAGAAGAGTTCAGTGAGGTAGCTGTTTCTGCTTTACATACAAATAAACTGAGACTCAAGTGTCTTGCATGTCGTTTTCAAAATCAGATGCCTGGAATCAGCTCAAGTCACACTTTCATCTCTTTCTGTCTGATTCAACATCTCATACAACACACCCATTGGACTATGCTGTATTAAATCAGTCTGGCCAATATTCTATACACTGGGATAAAGCCACAATAGCATACAAAAGAGAAAGGGAAAAAAATCCTGCTTTTAAAATAAAAATGAATGATTGCGGCCACTTTGGGAAACTCAATAACCAAACCCTCTGGATAGAAAGAAGCAAGACCCTGAGATTTTGCTGTTGGAATGAATGTGGGGTATAAAGAATCTGAAAGCAGAGCAATCTTATCATTGCTACATCTCCTCAGTTCTGAGGCATGAGACCCCCCAGATGAAGGGGACTGAAAGAAACTGCACAGGACAATTTCACACTAAAAAGAGTGCATTGACTTATATCCATCAACTAAGGAGTTAGTGTATTATGCCCATGTGGCTGTTTCAGTTCTCAACTTGATGATTTAAGATGTTCCCATTACCATTCCTACTCACCCATTAACAGCACGTTTGAATTAGCCTTGGGAACAAAGAGTAAACAGAAGCACAGTTTATCATCCTGCCAAGTTCAACTACCCCTAAACAAGGCAGCTTTGGAAAGTGGAACAAACAGCTGGGCTGAAAAGCAGAGTCAGCATTGACACATGCTACTGATTTGCTATTCCATGAGAGCTGTTAGTCATGTTGCCCCAAGAAGAAAAAGGTAGCTAAAGGGCCACAGACAAATGGCATTTAAAGGGGCTGAAATAACAGGAAAATGAGACAATATTTCTTCTAAAAATTTTTTTTATTTTTTTTAATTTTACTAATAGAAAGAGAATAGATTTTATGTTTCATAGGTACAATTCTAATAAGATAGCCATACTCCCTCTTATTCTCCCTACCTCAATCTGCTTCCTTCCTTTTTCTTTGATACTTGCAAAAAAAAAAAAATTCAATCCACTCTATGTTCATAGGTTTAATCTGCAACTAACCATAACATTCAGCAAGTTTAAAAAAAATAGAAATCACAGTTTTACAGGAATATAAACAAAAGCTTAAAAAATTAATCAAATCACAAGATGTCTGTTTCATCCCTATACATTCTTGTGTATTCTGTATTAACCACCATATGTCAGAGAAAACATAATATTTGTCTTTTGATGGCTGGCTTATTGCTATTAATATTTCCTCATTTTTAAACCACCTCTCTGATTACAAGTGTAAAATAAGGACAATTCTGGTTACTAATCTTAAATAATCCCAACTTTTAGATGCTAACGAAAGGGAATATTAATTTTTCTTATACTTCTGTATAAAAAAGCACTCTCAATTCAGATTATCATTAATATCAAAGTCTATTTTAATTAAATAAGTTCTTTCCCCTCTTAGTAGGTTCAACAGCTTAAATAACTTTTTGCATATACCCCCCACTATGGAGATTTAGAAATCAGGAAAAAGTAGCATTTTAAGAATGTTCTTAATACTTCAATCAATTGAGGATTGTATTTTTAAACCATTGCTTGAGCATTCCAGACAAGATCATTTCACTACTTAGAGGTTATTTTCTATTGCTCATTCCCCTCTCACTTTAACTTCGTGGTATAACACTAGTTGATAAATCCTGCTCACTGCCTCCACAAAGGCAGATCCATTCAAAATCTCTAGAAATAACTAGAAAATAATTTTGTTCAGCTCCACTGCTGGTGACCACTTCATCCCCATGTTCAATTCATGGTTGCCTGGGTCAAGGTGACCGCGGTTAATTTCTGCAGATGCACATTCATGCCACGGTTACTCACTGAACTGGAATGAACATCCTGCTTTGAGTGGTCCTGACACAGTACGCCTGTGTTTGCAAAATCCAACTCACAATCTGCTGGTCAACCAAGCACACCTGTACTTTAGCTCTTTAAAAATTATCAGGAGTACTCTTTATTTACTTTATACTCATTCCCAAAAGGATTTGAAATATCCTGCTTCAGATATGACTGTGCTGATAATCAATGCCAAGACCTTGGGCGGATTCTAAAACTGATTAAACTCTTAACACTTCACAGTGTTAAATTGTTACAAAGCATTTCCATATGCCCTCTCTAGCAAAGGTTATTACCTTCTATGAACACCAGTTGGTCTACATGCTACTAATAAAAGTTAACAGATGGAAAACATTTTGAAAAATAATGGCACTGGACAAATCAAAGGCAATCCTATTAGTCTATGACTAGCAGGACTAGAGTTTCATTGTGTTAATCCAGCTTTGGTTTCAACTGGCTTCCAGAGTTCTTATTCAAGCTGTGCAAGAATGGGAAATCAGCAATGGCAAGATCAGGTGAGGATGGATATTCTGCCACAAACTTCTTCCAAAGAAGTATGTTGAAGAATTTAGCCTGGCTATCAGTAGCTGGACAGTGGCCTTGAATTTTCCATAACAGATTATCACAACATATTCTAGTAGGGAATTTTCTGGGCTACAGAGTTACAGACTGTAGATTGAATGATAAGCGTCTAGCTTCCTAAAGTCACAATATTTCAGTTAAAAGTTCTTTATCTAATCTTATAGCCTTGATCCAAGTTACTAATGCCTGTAGGATCTCGTGTGATCTCAGTGAAACTATCCACAGTGATGAAGACAGCCCATGTGTCAGGTTGGCCCATTTTATCTTTGGCCAAAATAAGCATTTAAAAATTATTCTGCATCTTGTTTTGCACCATTTTGTACCATTTGTAGTATGGATACATTTTCTTGGTCTGTCATAAGATACACAAAGCTTGTGAGAGCCTGTACAGCTCAGCTCAGCAGTGAGCAATTGCTGTCTTCATATTGTATCTACCAGATAGCAGTACCTGTGGTTGAAAAGTGTTAGCAACAGTTCAAGTATTAGAAATTTCATCTCAGTGCAACTGGGCCTTACAATGTTGGGAGGCAGGGCCTAACAATGCAACAGTCTTGGGAGGCAGGGTCTAACAGGAGACCCTGAAGTCTCTGTCCTCCTGGTGCATTCATGGCACCCCAGGAATGGTGAATCTGTTACAAAAGCAGGTTCAGGTCCCTCCTGATCCCACTATTGCACTCATGCTTACCCTCTGCTGCCCTCTCTCATCCTCTCTCACACATGCCTTCCTGCACTTCCACCTCTTGTCAGGGGATAATGCACCAAGAAAGCACCATGGATGGTCTCACAGTGAAACAATAGATAAGCCCCTACATTGTTGGGCGATACCTCAATGGCAGTATGATGGACTTCCGATGGTACCCAAAAGACACCTATTGACAGACTGCAGAGGAGAACTATGGTGGAGGAGGGGGAGGGGAAACCCAATGCCAATAAACTGTGTCATAAAATAAAGAATTTTTTAAAAAAAATGAAAGGCCTTGAAAGATAGGAGTCCTTTGACCTTGGGCTTTGCAGCCCTCAGAACTGTTTGGTACAGATAAATTACTTTCCTTTATAATTTGAGGACTTTTCTTCTTGGATATATTTTTGTGATGGTCGTTGTAGTCCTGAACAGTCTGTCAGATGATATGCAAAGTCTTTGAAAACCAACACATCGCTCTTCCCACACCCCTGTACTCCCCATCTTGCACATCTCTTCCTTCACCTCTGACAAGCACGCTCAGCTTTCTTATGAAACTTTAAATGCAAACTTATACAGCGAAAGCTGAGGAATTCAGAGAAAAGAGCCAAGGAATTTGCTTTGCTTCAAGCCTTGACAGGCTTCTCCCTCTAAGCTTTGTAAATACAATTAACCTGACTTGGGTAGAAGAGTATAATCATAGACTGCAAGTGAATATTCTAAAAATCCTCAAGCCCAATTTGGTCCTAGATCCTTGTTTTACAAAAGACATTAACAGAAAAGAAAAGTGACTTGCTCAAGGGCCACTTGATCAATTAGAGCTAGCCACTGACACCAGAGCTTCTACTCATGGTAGCTTGCTCCCTCCATGGCCTCTGTTTGAATACTCAAGTCAATAAAATCATCCACTAAAAGAACCTGGACTAGTAACCAACACATCTTAGACACTCAAAAAGTTGGTTTGGGCCAGGCACGATAGCATAGCAGTTACAGTCCTCGCCTTGAACATACCGGGATCCCATATGGCTGTCAATTCATGTCCCAGAGCACCCAGGTCCCATCCAGCTCCCTGCTTGTGACCTGAGAAAGCAGTTGAGGACAGCTCAAAGCCGTGGGACTCTGCACCTGCATGGGAGACCTGGAAGAGCTCCTGGTTCCTGGCTTCGGATTGGCTCAGCTCCAGTCATTCTGGCCGGTTGGGGAGTGAACCATCAGACGGAAGACCTTCCTATCTGTCTCTCCTCCTCTCTGTATATCTGCCTTTCCAATAAAAATAAATAACTCTTTTTAAAAACTGTTGGCTTAATAAAAATAAAAGTGAACAAGTCAATGGATGAATTAATGGAAATCATCTTCGATGATGACATTATACACCTTCCCTCCAAATGTCATGCTTAATTACTTTTTGATTAGCACTCTATTAAGGAACTTTGTTTTCAACATGTACTTATGCAGATTAGATTAAATAATGCATCAAATTGCTTGGAAACAGTGGCCATGATTAAACGTTAACTAATTATTTGGGGTTTTTTTAATCCACATTTTTATTGTTACTATTTTCCCTGATATGGTTTTATAAGTATAGGGATTGCCCCCCAAGCCCTGCTTCCTCACCAAAATTCCACTCACACCATTTTCTCCTATATTGCTACAATAGTATAGTCCTTCAGCAACAGTCACAAATCCAACATTCTGCTATTTAAATGAACATGACATTGTAGGTATTGGCAATGGTAGAATCTAGTACTAGGTACTAGTCCAGGTATATTGAACAGTTTCATTGGGAGTCCTCCTTTGATTTGGGAGTAGAGATGCATACTGCAATGTAGATTCATTCCTAGTATGCTAGTCTCCATTCTATAGTTCATCTATGAGAAGAGATTTATATGCATGTTTACCTATGTATCTATTTGTTTTGTACTTTGCATGAAAGTTACCTTATGTCAGAGAGAACATATGATACTTGTCCTTTGGGAATTATTTCACTCAGCATAATGGTCTCCAGCTGAAATCATTTTGTTGCAAATGGGAGAACTTCATCCATTTTAATGGCTCAGTAGGATTCCATGGAGTAGATGGAATATTCGTTTATCCATTCCTCTTTCAACAGGCAACTTAATTGTTTCCATGTCTTTGCCATTGCAGATTGTGCTGCTCTGTGTATGGAGTTACAGGTCACTTTCTCATATGTAGGCTTCAGTTCCTTGGATATATTCCCAGGAGTGGGATATCTGGGTCATACCGTAGATCAATTTCCAGTTGTCTTGGCATTCTCCATACTGAATTCCCTAATGACTGCATTAGCCTACACTCCCACCCACAGTGTAGGAGGGTTCCTTTCTCCCCATGCTCACAACAGCAGGTGTTGTTCATAGATTCTGAATATAGGGCAATCTCAGTGGAATTAGGTGAAACCACAAGGTGGTTTTTATTTGTCATTCCTGGACTGCTAGGAAGTCTGAGCATGTTTTCATATGTCTATTAGCCACTTGAAAAATGTCTATTCATTTCCTTCTCCCATTTCTTCACAGGTTTGTTTGTTTTGCTATCATTGAGTTTCTGAAGCTCTTTATAAATCCTGGATATTAGTCTCCTGTGTGTTGTGTCATATGCAGAGATTTTTCCCATTCTGTTGGTTGCTATTTTGCTTCTTCACTTTGTTGATTGTTTCCTTTGGTGTACAGGAACTTCTTATTTTGATATAATCCCATCTGTTGATTTTGGTTTTAGCTGAGTACGTGCTTTTGGTGACTTCTCAAAGTCTTTTCCAATGCCTGTATCTTGTAGAATGCTTCCTATGTTTTCTCTAATAGTGTGATGGCTCTGAGTGCACATTTAGGTTCTTGATCCATTTAGAGCTGATTTTTGTATAATATGAAAGGAGGGGGATCTTGCCTCTTACGTCTGCAGGCTGTTATGCAATTATCCTGACAGCGTTTGTTGAAAAAAACCAACCCTTTTCCTGGGTTAGTTTCTAGGTGTTTGTTATTGTTGTTGTTGTTGTTGTTGTTGTTGTTAAATATTACTTGGCTGTACATGTGTAGGCTCACTTGTGGGGTTTCTATTTTTCCATTGATCTTATTCTGTATTTCTGTAGCAGTACCAGATTGTGTTGATGACCACTGCCCTGTAGTATGTCTTGAGGTCTGGAATTTTGATTCCTCCAGTTTTATTTCATCCTTTAGGATAGCCTTGGCTATTCGTGAGCTCTCCACTTTTAAAACTTAGGGTCTATTTGAGTCTGAAAATTACATTCTAATTCATAAATGAAAGAAACCCTGCCATTACCAATATAGTCACACTGTGTGTCAGTTCCTATCCTGTGTAAATTAGTATTCTTGCCTCCACATATCCCTGTGGATGACACCCAGTGAGACACAAAAAGAATTCTAGATTTTTTGGATGCTGATTTTCCCTCTGGGTAGTTGTATTTACTAAGTCCCTGACCTTTGTGCTCTGTCTCCAGTCAGCATGTGCCTGTCGGGCTCACAGATTAATACACAAGGATGTCGCTCTATTTAACCCTTCCTGATCTTGCTCCCTCCCTCAGTCTCAGTCTCAATCTTAATCAAGGTCTTGGAATTCCACTTTGCTTCCCTCCATTCCCAGCTGCTCCAATAGTTCTAGTGCTAACCAAGGGCTCTTCCTTTGATGCTGGTTGGTGCATTTGTCTCTAGCCTGCAAGGATCAGAGGCTCTTCACACCACAGGAGTTGTAATACATCTTGCCTTCTGGTGGCTGTGGCAAAGAGATAGAATGCCAGCTCTCCGCATGGTTAAACTTCAGCAAAGGGGATAATGGAATCTTACCAAGAGTTGTCTGGGGTTCTTTTATCTTTTTTGGTTGAATTGGCCCCTCAGCCCTGTGCCCACCCCATTCATTTCTGTGGTCTCTAGCCTACCAGCTTGAAGGTGCACAGAATCAGCCTTCCCAGAAAAGTGGTTCCCACATACTTTATCATCTGCATTTGTTCTTTTTCCTTTAAGGGGCTTCATGTACATGTCTTCAAACTGAGTTTGTGATTGATAACTGCTGCTATATGTTTGAAACTTATTTCTGAGCCTATTTGACAGTCTTTCAAGACTAAAAATTACCCAAAAGCTAGTAGCAATAAGCAAGAAAGAACTTTGAAGATACATTTGTTAGGAAAACATCTGAAATTCTGGTGTAGATGAGCAATATTTAGTATCCCTTTTTATCTCCTCCTCTTGTGACGGATCTCTAATTGGTTGCCTTCTCATTAGTTGGTTGTGTATCAACCATGCTCTGTCTCACACATAATGTGAATTGATTTATATCACGGTCTACATCTCTTTATATTGTATCCTTAGCACTCACAACAGTGCTTGAAAATTGTCAGGAAACCAGCCAGTATTTCCTGACTATTAAATGAATGAATGATGCAAGTGTGTTTGAACCACAGAGTTTGGCTTCAAAGAGATCTTGTTCCAAATTTTGGATATGGCCCTTTCCATCTATAAGACATTTTTGAATTAGTTCCTTCACCAATAAAATGAAAATAGTAATGGCACCTATTCAAAAATTTTATGGGAGAATTAAATATTGCAAGCACAGTTATTTCACATTAAATGGCATATTTCAGAACTTGGTAAATGTTGACTAGTATTTTCGGTGAAAATCTTCAACTGCTGAAGCTTAATAGAGATAACTGAACCAATTTAATATTACTAGGTGCGATGACTGTACTAAAGTCAAACTAATTGTATTAATCTGTCACTAGGATTTTTTTTTAAGATTTATTTTTATTATTTTTTTTTATTGGAAAGGCGGATATACAGAGAGGAGAGACAGAGAGGAAGATCTTCCATCCGATGATTCACTCCCCAAGTGAGCTCAACGGGCCGATGCTACGCCGATCCAAAGCCAGGAGCCTCTTCCAGGTCTCCCACGTGGGTGCAAGGTCCCAAAGCTTTGGGCTGTCCTCGACTGCTTTCCCGGACCACAGGCAGGGAGCTGGAAGGGAAGCGGGGCTGCCGGGATTAGAACCGGCGCCCATATGGGATCCTGGGCGTGCAAGGCGAGGACCTTAACCACTGCGCCACCGCGCCGGGCCCTGTCAGTAGGATTTTTAAAGAGTCAAGTGGAAGGAGGAGACTGCATTGATTTCACCCACTTTTTGTAAAGCATTGTATAAGACTTGGAAGAGTGAGTGAGGAAGGATAGACATGATGCAGCCTAGGAACATAAAATGTAGGTGATTTTGTCTGTGTGCAGCACAATGATAGCAAGACAAAACTAGGAGGCATTATACCTCCCATTTCATCTGACTTACTCTCCATGCTCTTCAAAAGAAAAAAAAAATCCATAAAACTCAGCCTCTGCTTTGTTATTACAATGACAAGAAACCTACTGAATCATGAAACGGGCTATTTTATTTGGGACATAACCACAATAAGCAAAATTCTTTCTTAAAATTAGTGCAAATATATCTGCCCATGATTTTTGTACATGGATCCAGCTTAAAAACCAATATTTTCCTTTATATCAGAAATCAGCAAAATAAGGCCTGCAGACCAAGTCTAGCTGACTTGTTCTTTTTGGTTTTCTTGGAACACAGGTTTATTTATTTGCTTGCTGTTGATAGCTGTTTTTATACTACAATAATATTCATATGAGAAGTGTTTTCAACAGAGAGCCTATGGCCCACAAAAGCCAAAAATATTGACTGCTCAGCTCTTGAAGACAGCCTCTTTTGACTTATGCTGTATATGACAGAACATGAAAACTAACATTTCTGCAGAACAAAGGAATTGAGAGCACAGGCTCCAAATGAGAGTGGACAGAGACAGGATGAAATATCATCATCACCTCCCTTATTCTGGGTGACACTTCCAATAATGTGGGGCAGAGATCAACCTGATTGATCAGATATCAGATATTGGTCAGATATCTGAGATGTTGTAACTCTTCTATTCTGTATTATGGTAAAGATGACTATTGGAAAATATGCTCAAAAAATATCCATTTTTACATCCGTTTCAAATTATATTCAAATATGCTAATCTAACTTATCCAGAACAACACAAAATAATTTAGCATATCTCAGTCAAGTTCAAACTGACAAAAAAAGATGGCACTTTTAAGATGGTTTCTGAGAGAGTGAAATAATGAGACTATTATATGTTGAAAGGACATGAGAATTTGTCTCTACATATTCTTCACAAGGGCCATTTTTTTCTGGGACCCTGGGATAGCTGAATCAAGAAAGGGGCAGGGGGCAAGGGGCAGCTCTCCAGTTGGAGTTGTGGTAAAAGAGATATAACCACTGCTTACACTGGCCATGAAGAAGCCAGGTGTGAAGGGACAGAAATACCATGCCAGAAACCCTTGTCTCTTATCCTCTGTGCACCAGGCAGGGAAGTGGTGGGGAGGGAAAGAAACCTGTTTAAAGTTGGAAGACAAAGAAACTATAGGAATCAGGCACACAGGGCACGCAGTAGGGGAAGAGTGTGCATAGAAGCTGGTACTGAGAATATCAAGAACTAAATGGGGTGTCGGGCCTTCATCAAAGGCTGAATGAATAAAGGTGCTTGAACTCAGTCCTTCCAATGTATGCCACTCAACGAATGTTGAATGGCACGAACCATGATCCAATTTATGCCTACCTGCCCCAAAGCTCTCCCTGCAGGTTCCACACCCAATGTGTCCTCCATCCACTCCCTCTGCACCCTCCTCTGCTAACTTTTCTGTTAACTCAGTGTTTCCATCAAGTGTTTAAAAGCAAAATAAGGTTTTATTTGGGAGGTGGCAGACTAAAGCAGTTGTTCTGAACAGAGCTAGTACGTTAACAAAGACAGAGTTTTCCATTCAGAAGTAATTTCCAGAATCTAAAGTGTGTTCTAGAATATTCTTTTTTAAATGAAAATTTCAGTGTCACTGTAACCAATAGAAGAAGATTGGCGGCTTCTGAGAAGCCTGTCCCAGACATATGTGTCACAGCTCTGAATTCAGCAGACATCTCATTACCAAATGCCTTGGGGCTGCTGCTTAATGCTCGAATAACCATCATCACATCCTAGGCTATGATTGCAAGAAACGTCTGGGCTCTCAATTCATTATACCAATAGCAGCAACATTGAGAAAGCAGTACGTGTCTGTGTGAGAGAAGAATTCTCAGTGGTACAAAGCCACAGGTGGCCATACACAGCTGCCTGCCAGTCATCTACTCGCCCTTCCTTGAATCAGCCTGGAGAATCAGCATCCTCAAGGAATCATTCTTAGGATTCGGATTTTACAGACTCGGAAATGATTTGAGAACCTTGTTTTGATCAGATTTTTTTTTTTACTTGTGTGGAATGCACAAAACAATTGGGCATTAAGGTAGGAATTGCAAAGTCACTTTTTTATAGTGGCTGCTGAGGAATGAGTGGACTATTTTATATTCGGGTCCTGAAATCATTTTTTTTTTCTAACTCAGACCAATATTTCCTGCCATTATCCCCTCATGCCTCATAGATCTAAGCCATTTAGTTCCCAGAACTTAAAAGGTAGTTACATAAAATTTTGAGCCATATACCCTGCTGGGAACATAGTGAGAACCATGAGTTCTAAATGGGTACAAACCAACCAGTGTAAACCTGGATCCAATATTCCAATGAATAACTCCTTCCTTTCTCACTAAGTTGCATATTACAAAAATTTCTCCTGCCAGTATATATATGCACCAATGAGACAAGATTAAACTGGAGCCACAATGTGGAGTTGCCAAATCCCCAACTCGGTTGTTATTCATTGTCAAGATTTGTCGATAAATTCTATTCAAGGCCTCCAGAACCAAATTTTACAAATTCCAATCCTAACTAGGTTGACTGGCAAAATTTGAATAATATATAGATAGATAGATAGATAGATTGATTGATCTTATGATAACACTATGGGACTACTTTGAATTTTCTGATTCTAACTTCCACTCCGTGGTTTGGTAAGAGAATGTCTTTCTGCTTAAGAAAACACATGGAGATGTTTTGGTTTAAGCAGATATCATGACTTACTTGAATTTCTGTACACAAAGATGATGGAGAATGGTTAATCAGATATAGTAAAGCATTAACATTTCTAGGGTGTCTGAAGGAGAAACACACAGCAACCTCCCACTCCTTTTTCTTTTAATTTTCACCATCTTTTGTGTAATACTGAAATTACTTCACAATAAGTTGTTTAAAAAAAAAATCCCAACACACCATAACTCTCTTATGCCTATTGCTGAAGTCAGATTGATTTTAACCATGCCCAAGACTCCAAAAATGTCATCCCCTGCTTTGTTGTTGCATTGGAGCTAAAATGAGTCATTTCCTCTTTCAGCTACGGAACTCTACTCCTATTCATGGAGGAAAACACTAAGGATGCTTTGCACATGAACCCCAAAGGTAAGGGGGAGCGGGTCAGTGCCGTTACACTCACCCCCAGGCCACAATAGACACATAACTGTCATAGTACCCAGAGAAGATCATCTCAAACCATTCAACCTCTGCATTGCTACTTTCTGCTGTCCTCAAAACCCTTGGGGCTCTCAAAGCACCTGACCCTCATCCTCTTTGGCTTTGGTCTGAGAAAATAGCAAAGCTATGAAGAGTTGATACCTCCTACTTGTACAATTATGAGAGTTTTTTTTCTCCTTACAATTTTCTGTACTTGAGAAATTGCCAACAGTGACTGACTGACTTTTATAATCAGAAAGAAAAATGTTGTGGTTTGCATGATTTTCCCAAGCAGCTGTATACAAATTCTGCAGTGACTTTTTGAGCCCCTGTCTAGTCCATTGATATCAGGACTGCTACATGCCTCCTCCCTCCCAGCCCAGGTGGCCAAACTCATCTACTACAGGCTCTGCATCTTCTCCATCTACCAGCTGCCAGAAAATCCTAGGATACCAGGGCTGGCTGGCAAGCAGGTTATGAAGTGCTGTCCCTTCATTTTACAAATGGGGAACCCAAACCCTATGGCTTGCCATGATATTCATGAGTACTATAGGTAGATGCTCTCTGGACTCCATGATTGGGCATGACATGTGTAACCCTGGGGTTGCGCTCTCAGAGAAAAGTGAAGAATCCATGAAGATAGAAACTGACTAGGTTGAAGAAAATTCTACACAAATTTTTCCTGAGGTTTCCTGGAAGCACCTGTTTATTAGCCTTCCGGCACTAACAATGTAACAGCTCTTGGAGAGCCACTTCTCTGCCAAGAACAGAACCTTGAACTTTCCCTCTGGACCAGATTCTTTTTCAATCCTGTTGTCATTTTGAGGCAGATAATTCTTTGTCCTGGGGACAGTTCAGTGCTTTAAATTGTCCCCATTCTTTTTTTTTTTTAAGATTTATTTTATTTTTATTACAAAGTCAGAGAGGAAGAGAGATTGAGAGGAAGTGGAGCTGCTGGGATTAGAACCAGAGACCATATGCGATCCCAGTGCATTCAAGGCAAGGCCCTTAGCCACTAGGCCACACCACCAGGCCCCAAATTGTCCCCATTCTTAAGATTTATTTGAAAAACAAAGAAGCACAGGCTGAAGTAAGGCAAAAAAAAAAAAAAAAAGTAATCTCCCATCTGCTGGTTCACTCCCAAAAGGCAGCAGCATCCAGGACTAAGCCAGGCCAAAACCAGGAACTCCAGCCAGATCATTCACATGAGCAGAAGGGAGCCAAGCACATTTTCCGCTGCTTTCCCAGGCACATTGGCAGGAAGCTAGATGGAAAGTGAAATGGCTAGGGCTTGAACCCAAATCCCAGAACTCTGATATGAGATGACAGTTTCACAAGTAGCAGCTTAAGCTGTAGTGCTACAAAGCCAGCCCCTCTGCAGGATCCTTGGCAGTACCCCTGGTCTCTCCCCACCAGTAGAACACCAGCTCACCAAGCTTAACAAGCAAACAGTGTCTTTAGATATTGCCTAAAGCTCCAAGAAGAACAGAACTCTCTCCAAATCCCAGCTGTGGTGGCAATAAAATAATTCCCTTAGACATTACCACATAGACCCCAGGTTGGGGCTACTCTAAGTTCAGCAGCAAGATTTTATTTTTCATTCAAACAGACTGGCCCACTACTTAGCTAAGAACTCCTTTTTCCATTCCACAATAGAACAGAACAGGTGAGGAGGCAATGGCAGCAGATTTACCTGTAGGAGCAATTGGTAAACCCAGGCTGTGGGCGTGATGCTCAAAGTACTGAGGTTGGTAAATGTTGTTCCTGCACCTCACGGGCCTTGCTTTCCCCTGCTCCATATTGTTCCCTGACACCCGCCTCCATTCCCCTTGTGCTGTCTGTTTGGGAAAGACGCACCTGATACCAGTGTGTATCTGGGAAGACACAGGCAAGAACTTGAACACAGCTGCATGTTCATCCAAGAGAAACAGAACCTAGCTCAGTTTCAGGGGGGAAAGAAGTTGCAGAAAGCAACATGCATGAAAGAATTCAGGGTGGGGAACTCCCTCCATGGAGGAAGAGGGGACTACACTTAAGAGCCGAACTGCAATTCTTCTTCAAGTCTAAATCGAAAGTGCCACAGAGGACTGTGAACCTCTATTCCAATCTAGGATCCCTTTGATTGAACTATTTACTTTCCAATCCTGTGGTAATAGTAATAATCACTGTAACAGTCACCCCCACGGCACCTCCAACCCAGAGTGGAACAAAACACCACAGGGCCTACCTTTGCCAGGTTCTTTTGCAAGAGCTCTGGCATCCTTTCAGTTCTGCCCATTCCCCCACCCCCTCCTCTCCCTGCCAGTTTCAACCCTTCCCTGGTCTTCCATCCACATGCTTCTGCCCTTAACTCTCTCCATACTGCAAGAGGCCGAGAGAAGTTTAGAAGCAGCTCCTGGCATTTGTTTTGCTTTGAGGTACGTCAGAAAGTCTATGTACCTAATCTTTTTACCCACAATAAATTTGCCTGAAAGAGCACCCCAAATTCCTATCATATGTGCACCTGCTTTGACTAAAATACAGTATTGCTCAAAACCTGCACAATTGCCCAAAAAGGGTAAGATCTTAATTTATGATCAACAATTTGTTACTAAGATTGCTGGGAAGAAAGTTGCACGGTGAAAGTTCACTGTCAACTGTGACACAGCACAGGTTATTGGGGTTGCTCTGGAGACACTGAAGTGACCAGGATTTTTAACCCTAGAACTGCCCTATCATACAGCAGCCACTAGCCACACATGATAATTTAATGTAAATGAACTGAACTTAATTTATACTACAGATTCATTTCTTTAGTCACATCAACTCCATTTTAACTGCTCAGTAGCTTCCTGTGGCTAGTAGCTGCTCTGTTAGAGAGCAAACATTTCCTACACCAGTTTTACCAGACTAAGGCTGTCCTACCAATGGGGAATTCTGGAAAGGAACATTGGTCCCATATCACCAGCTCCATGAGAACAGGTAGAAAAGAATAAGGGAGGTTTCCAAAAAAACAAGTGAAAGAAGCCAGAGAAATTTCACATGCCTTGCCACAGTCCCAGCCTGGGTGATCATGAATCAGCTCTTCACGTTGACACCAGCAAATCAAGGTCCAGTTGGCTACTGACTTCTGGGGGCCCTTTAGTGAAGCAACAGACTCTGCTGAACCCTGAGGCAAGAAGCACTCAAACAGTGTGTTCACACATCGGAGCCAGTGGACTCCTAGTCAAAGGGAAATGATTGTGGTGGCGCAGTGTGGACTGGAAAGGATCCAAAAGTCCATTTAGAACTGGGAGTTTCCAAATCCTAATGACTTTTAGGGGAAAGGGAGCGACTTTGTCTGGAGGGAGACCTCCATTCAGACAGCCTTCAGAATATGAGAGCTCCAAGGAGTAATTGTCACTTGGAGGACATGACCACTTGGGAGTGTTTGTTGCTCCCTACTGTTGACAGTGGCACTTTGTAGCCATGCAGAAAAATTTCGCAATACTCATTCACCCCATGCACATGGTAATTGGTTGAAGAAATCAGGGCTGACAGGCTTTCTCATGCTTTTTATTAAATTTCATGTTTGGAAAAAGGAAGAGAGGTGCCAAGGTCAGGACTACTGGAAAATGGCAGACCAAGCCCTAGAAATCATCCACCTGTCTTTTTTTTTTAAGATTTATTTATTTTTATTGGAAAGGCAGGTATACAGAGAGGAGGAGAGACAGAGAGGAAGATCTTCCATCTGATGGTTCACTCCCAAACTAACCACAATGGTTGGAGCTGAGCAAATCCAAAGCCAGGAGGCTCTTCCAGGTCTTCCATGTGGGTGCAGGGTCCCAAAGCTTTGGGCCATCCTCAACTGCTTTCCCAGACCACAGACAGGGAGCTGGATGGGAAGCGGGGCTGCCAGGATTAGAACTGGTTCCCATATGGGATCCCAGAGCATTCTTGGTGAGAACTTTAGCTGCTACGCTATCGTGCTGGGCCCAATCCACCTGTCTCGTCTGAAGTTTGTCACCTCTTTCAGATGATGGGGAATAACCAGCAGTGGCCTCACTTCGTAAGTGTGACAATCGCAAAGTGCAACCTTGCCACAAACCATACTGCAACTTCAGTTCACACCCAACCCCAAGCCATCACCCAAGTCCCTGATGGTTTCATGAACTCTTCTTACAAAATGACTCATGCGAGCTGCCAAGAAGAGGACAAAGTAGACTTGGGGCTGGGAAATTAGATTGTTTTTCCAGTAAACTTGCTCCTTAACCCATGCTGATGTCCCAGTCACGTGATGAGTACTCGTGGCGCTGTCAGTAACAGCTCTACTGAATTTGCTTCCCCTGTGCAGAAGGCATGAGGAATGATCTCCGGGCTCCCCAAATATGCAATCAGCTGTGGGAGACCCTTTACCATTCAGAAAAGGATTCGAAAGACTGGCACACAATAATTCATTCATAGCATTTTCAGTAGCTTGGGCCAAATATATCTGATTGATTCTCAAATTTGGAAGAATCTCTCACAATAAAATACACAAGAGCCATTATGTGCCTTCCATTGACATATCAAACTCATATGCAGAGTAATTGTAGAACTTTACCTTTTAATGAGTTCTAACTGTGAGTGAATCACAGACTTAACACTGAAAAGCAAAGAAACTTAAAAGGATGATCAAATAAATGGGGCAATATTGAAGATGGGGCAAAATTGAAATTGATTACTTAACAAAGGAATATTCCTATCAGTTCTAGGAAGGTTCTGTTTGCATCATGCTTTATTCCCAGAGCCCTGCTCATACCTGGTGCATCACAGATGCCCAGTTAATATTTGTCAAAGGTTGGTTGGATGCATGCATGTATGCATGGGCAGATAGACAGCCTAGCTACTAGGAAATTGAGCCTGCCATTTTCCGAAAAGATTTTAAAAGCCCTGAATCCGAGTTTTCCTTCCCCCTTTTCTCACATTTTCTCACACAATGAATCTGTATTGAAAGTATTTCTTGCCTCACTTTTAGATCCAGCCTGAGTAAGAACCCTGGCTGGCAATTTCCTCCCTGAGTGGACAGGTGGCTTTTCCTGCTAAGAGAGAGATTCTAAGGAAAGCTGAGTAAAATGGAGGCAAAAGGGAAAAATTGAACACAAGAAAAGCAAGCAATTGTCTCGCTATTTTTTTATAAGTAACTCAGACATTTTGAGTGAGGGAGCAAGTTGGAAAGAACATAATGTACGTGAACAAGGAAGGGTGACTAAGTCAGGTACAGACAGGATGCGCTTGTACAGCATATAGCACAGAGGAAAGTCTCTGCTCAGATTCAAACATCCTGGCAGTGGGCAAGGAGGTGGGGGGTTACCCCTCAAGCCTACCCACCCTTTTCACCTTCTGCTCTGTGCCCTCCACTTTAAAGCTTCTAGAACCTTCCTTTTTGTCTAACAAGGATCGACAGAAGCCTAGAGGCCAGGGTAGAATAAGCACACAGCTTCCCAGAGAGAATGCTCCAGAACATATTAGACTCTCCTTTTGTAAGATAACCCAGCCCTTCTCTGAGGCCCTGGAAAAAAAATGATTTTTTTCTATGAAATTGCCTTTTACCCAATTGTCAGAAGCTTAATGGCAAATAATGGCTATTTGCCCTGGGTGTCTTATATCACTGTAAGGCTGACAGAGTGACAGAATTCAGAGAAATGGAGCTATTCTTAAAACCAAATGTGCAGGCTGTGGGGCATTCAGAACTGTTGAGACACACGCATGTGCTCAAGCGACCCACGGCAGTTCACACAGGGAGCTTGGCTGTTAGCCACTACTGCAGATGGCACCACAAACAACTAAGCAGTTTCTACATTCCCCCTGGAGGTACTTGTGCCAATGAATGGCAGGTTTTCATGAGGGAGCTGTTTTGGTGGTATCAATATTTTTAGTGGGATTTTCCCCCGTTACAAAATAAAGCCTCATTTTGTCTGGGATTTAGTGATGACTTGTTTTATGATAAAAAGGCAAAAAAAACCTCATCCTTTTCATTTCTGAATCACCTTGCAGTGAGAATCTATCAGTGAATATTTCCAGTCTTCTGTACACACGTGCTGTGGCAGGTTTTAGAACTGGAATCAAACCCACCTCCATTCCTGAATCCAGTTTTGTTTTACTTTGCTTATTATTTACATATTTCCATGCTTCCATATTTTATTGCATTTTGAAAGCTAGATAGTATTCCAAGATATGCCTATGGCATGATTTAGATTGATTTTTATTATTTGATATTTAGATTTGATAGCCAATGTCTTCTTTTTATGAATAATACTGGGGTTAGGGGTAGGAATCTATTTTTTTTTTTTTTTTTAGAATTCCCTTTTCAATTCCCTATTCCTTTAGAATAAGTTTTCACAAGTTTATTTTCTTTTTTTTTATTATTATTTTTTCATTGGAAAGGCGGATATACAGAGAGGAGAGACAGAGAGGAAGATCTTCCGTCCGATGATTCACTCCCCAAGTGAGCGCAACGGGCCGATACTATGCCGGTCCGAAGCCAGGAGCCTCTTCCGGGTCTCCCACGCGGGTGCAGGGTCCCAAAGCTTTGGGCCGTCCTCGACTGCTTTCCCAGGCCACAGGCAGGGAGCTGGAAGGGAAGTGGGGCTGCCGGGATTAGAACCAGCGACCATATGGGATCCTGGGCGTGCAAGGCGAGGACCTTTAACCACTTGCGCCACCGTGCTGGGCCCACAAGTTTATTTTCTTACAGTGCATGTATGTTCTTAAGGCTTTGGATATTTGTTATCTGAAAGTTTATGCCACTTCACATTCAAAAGAAAGAAGTGTTTACATCCTACGATGCCATCCTGAAATTCAACAAGGCAAAAAAGAGAATGAAATAAAATGTTTTACAGGAAAATGTTTCGAACACTAAAATTTTACTAGAACACTCATTGCCGTTATCACCCATTTTTACACCAGAGAGAAAAGGCATTATCTCTCTCAACCATATGTTCCGTTGATGGACATCCTTATAAGAGCACAGAATCCTGACCAACTCCATTCTAAATGTAACAGACACCCATGATGGTTCACTTACTCAGAGCCATTTATTAAGCACCTGCTATGAATTAAACTGTGTAGATAGGAAATACATTTTTTTAAAAGGCAGCTTCATGAATTACATGAGCTTCCACCCTGTGGGGGCAGAAATAGTCAGAGGGAATGAAAGAGACCTTCAGATTTATTATCAGTGCCATGGTAGCTTCCGGTTCTGGGTGCTCTGTAGACAGAGCATTCTCCAACTTACCTGAGAGCGGGAAGAGGAGCATCAAGCATGCCCCTTCCTGGAGGAGACAGAAGCTGCACCTGGGAAGCAATTGCCTTTCCCTAGAGTAACCAGGTATCAGTCCTGGTGGCTTCTGAAACAACAGAAAGAAATTACATTTTTCCTGGCAGCCATCCTTCTGCAAAGACCATTTTTACGGGGCAAAGATGACTGAGCCACATGGTGGGAAGGCTAAGACCCCTGTGGGAGGTACTTGGAAGCACACTGGATGGCTAGCACTTCTCTTTAAATTGTACTGATGTTTTATCGAGAGTGTTGCCAGGACATGGCACAAAAATGGATACTGCTCAGAAGTTCCCTTGGTTGTAAAGTGAATCTGTTATGGAAAAGTGCTGACATCCATGGAAAAGCTTTGCAAACACAAAATAGAAGGTACAACTTATGAATGATTTCAATCATCATTAATTGATCAATGCTAACATGAAGGACTAGCGCCTCTGGAAATCAGCCCAATGTGAATTTTCCACCATCTGTCCAAGGTGTGTCCTGGCCAGAAAGACTGAAAGTCACCCAGTTCCTATTCATGCCTTAAAGCCAAAGAGATTAAGTGAAAACAAGACTCTCTGAGATAAAACATGTTCCTGCTGTGCTATGGTGAGTGAACTGTGATTGGATTTAGAAGTGATGCCTGCCGCCTTGGGGGAGCATTCAGCGTACTGCTTTATTAAAGTGACTCCAGTGCAAAGGCTCATCCATCACAGCATGCTGACTTACCCTGATGAGGTCACACCCAGGAAACCTTGCTGTAAAAGTCCTCCCCGTACAGCACAAATCCTGAGGCAGCTTGCATTTGGACCAGTGCTAGCTCTGCTAATCATCTTAGGCAGACAACATAGTTTACGTCTATGCATCTTTACAGAGCAGAGTCTTCAAGTTCTGCCCTTGAGTGGGATTTTTACGGGAGAGAGTTTTATAGGAGAGGAGAAGGAGGGTATGTTGAATCAGAGATAGACGTTTGACAGCATACTACTTGTGATAGCTCAGATACCATGTTCTGACCACTGCCAGATTCTAGAGTAATGAACATTTCGTATAAAAGTAATTTCCTGTGGAAAGTTCCAGATGCGCCCTACTAAAGTGCATCTCAAAACAGAAAATATGAGGAAATGTGCTCAGGAGGCAATAAAATATAAGCTAAATAATCATGGTGCCTTGGATTTGACAACAGCCTGCTTGTCCACCAAAGGTCCATGAGTTAGGGCTCAGATCTCCAAGCCTCCCGTTATGGGTTAAAGATGGAATTTAACCTAGTTATGGTGTCTGAAAGTAAGAATTTAGAATGTAATTATATTGGATTAGGCTATTGGATACATATAGCTGTGTCATTGTTGCTTTATTTTTTTATTTTTGTTTTTTTTTTAATTTTACTTCTTTTCATTATTATCATTTTATGATACAGTTTCATAGGTCCTGGGATTTCCCTTTTGCCCTCCCAAATTCTCTCCCCCTTCACTGAGTTCCCCTGTATAATTATGATAGCATATTTCATCACACACAATCATATGTCTAACATATGTCCGTATTTTCTAAAGGTTTACTTATTTTTATTTGAAAGGCAGAATTACAGAGAGAAGGAGAGACAGATAGATCTTTCATTGGTTGGTTCACTCCCCAAACAGCTTCAACAGGCAGAGCTGGGCTGCTCTGAAGCCACAGGCTTCTCCCAGATCTCCCACATGGGTGCGGGGGCCAAAAACTTGAGCTATCTTCTGCTGCTGTGCCAGGCATGTTAGCAGGGAGCTGGATAGGAAGTGGAGCAGCCAGGACTCAAAGCAGCACTCGAATGGGATGCAAGCATTGCAGGTGAAGCCACCAGCCTCAGGATTATGGTTGCTTTCTTAGGAGAATCCACACAGAGTCCTGGTGATTAGCACATTGTCTATTTCCTGGCTCATCATGAGATTGTTCCTCCACTCACTCCACAACTGTCAGCATCCCCCTTCATCAGTTTCCACACCAATAGGGTGACATGATCATAGACTATGAACCTCTAGAACTATGAGCTGAAATTAAAACTTCTTCCTTCATAATTCCTCTCAGTAAATTTGGCCCATAATGTGGTGATTAAAAATAATCATAATAGATGATCGCATGAACCAAGGTCCTCCTGGGAACGTCCACAGACAGATGTGTAAACGTGCTACCAGTTCTATAGGCAGATAGGACAGTCCAGCTCTTTCAGTGCTGTGACTACATTTGCCCAAAACCAGAGTCTTCATCTGCCACCTTCGGGCCAGGGTTCTCTTGGTAATACATCCCCAACATTCAATGTCAACATGAAGGAAGGAAAAGAATTTCTCCTTAAAACTTCTTCAGATTTTGCTGTCAAAAACTGAAAAGCATTCTATTTCCAAGTTTAGTGTTTGTGATACTGTCATGGGACCAATTCTGTATACATGGTTTTGTCCTATACTTTAGAATCTTTTCCTATTTTTCCCATTTTTATTCATTCACTTATTCGTCCTGTATTCAGTGAGTCTAGACTGTTGGCAGAGCCTATGCAACAATCTTAACCTAATCTGAAGTGGAAAAAAATCCCTCCTATTCCTGTCCCACAATGAGCAGGTTACATTCTTTATTTTCCAAACAAAATGCTGCCTCTCTGTATTGAAAAAAAGAGTTAGACTCCAAGAAGTCACAGAGTACATGAGGGCTTCAATCCCTTTTATTTTAGCCTTAACCCATTAATTCCAAGTAGAATACAGCAGGTAAAGATACCAGGAGCCAGAGATTCCCAAAGGAAATGCCTGGTGTGGAACTCAACAGTTAATGTGGAGCTCTGTATTCAAAATGTATTTTTTAGAACAAGACATTTTTCATTTCTTGCATAAGGAAGATTCTTGAGGTGTAATTTTTGTTAATAGGCAATGTGGCTGACAGTGTACTAATCATTGGCTGTAGAGAACCAAAGTTAGCAAGGATCATAAAGTGGTTAGAAGATACGTAATGCTTCTCAATGTTCAAGTCTTTATCAGTCAAAAAAAAAGTTTGTCAAATGTCCACCAACAGTACAATAAATGAATAAATCATTGCATTGCATTCAGTGTAATATGAGTGAAAAATCAATGAAATGCAATAAAAATAAATTATGCACAATTGCATGGACCAACAAGCATAATTCATTCAATAATGTGGAATGAGAGAAGCTATGTACACATACTCCAAAAATTCATGTTGTAAAATTCTAGTTACATAAAACTTTGAAGCAGACCAAGATTATCTGCAATGCTAGAAGTAGAATGAGTGACTCCTATTGGAAAGGGCAGACAGAAATTGGGAGGAAGTATAAGTTGGATTTATGGGGATATATTAGTTTTCTGTGTTTTACCCTGGTCTGGAAAATCTATTACATACACTTGTTGACAACTATTAAATTATGAATTACACACACTATTCATTTGGCAGTCTTTAAGAAAGCCTTGGACTGGGCTCTACTTGTCCACTGGGAAGTTGGGTTAGCAAGAGCTAAAGAGCTCTCAGAACCCCTGCATGTCCATGTCATATCTATTTCTAGTCAAATGTTGGGACCACAGTGGCAGATAACATAGGAGAGAGCAGAGACTACTCTCATTCAGGGATTGCTGAATGGCAAATCTCTGGACCAAGTTCCACAAATGAGAAAGTTGAGCTCATTGGCATTCAGAATTGGCCTCCAGCAGGATGGACCAGAATGAACACTGAGATAAAGGTTAACAAAAGTACCTATAGGAGGAAGGTGGTGGCAAGAGGTTTATTGGGAGCTCAGATCTATCATTGTTAACTCTCAGGAGGCCACAGTACCAGCTCTCCTTCTATGTACCTTCCCTAATGTGAAGAATGAAATTAACCCAAGACCATAGGACAATTGACTGTCATTTACCAACTGGGGAGAATAGCTCCAGTTTCTCAATCAGTGTCCTCTAAGAGACTTGACTTAATGAAGGAGAAGGTTTTGGGGGAAAGGGGGTCAAAATAGGATTGGCTTTGAGGCAGAAAAACAAAGAGATGTTCCAGGAGTCATATCACAGTTGGGCATAGCATAATGGGATAATTTTTTGGTAAGGAGGTAATATTCATTGAAAAGAGTAAAAGGGAAAAGCATCAATCTAGGAGAGTCTTTGAGTTTCAGAGATAAGCAATCAAAGGCAGAGAGTCAGGATGAAGGTGTGGGTCTTGTGGGCTTCCTACAAACCTGCTCTACATGTCCAAGTATAATGGCTTTAACCCATAGTCACCCCATGGAGTGAGAGAGGTGAGAAGCCCAAGATAATTTTTTGTTCTGGGGTTGAGTATGTAGGGACTGATGTTTTATTAACTGGACTACAAATTCTTTTACCATTTGCTACTCTAACATCTTGAAAACTAAGTTGCAGAACCTTGCTGGGCATTCAGCCCCAGTTGGGGTGAATAAAGAGTGCCATGTCTGCCTTTGATCAAGAGCTCGCTTGAAATTGAGGGTGGATTCACAAAGTCATACACCAAATCATCGCTTGTCTAGTGTCTGCCAGCCATTGAGCATGGTCAGCACACAAGCAGAGGTGTGCTTAACTCTGGGAACCCCACAATATGCAATCAGATTGACATTGAGCATAGCTTCCTTTGAGGTGGACTGTCACCATTGTCTTTCCCAGTGGAGGTTTACTTACCTGCCCTGTGTGTACCTGCTAGAGGTAAGCTGCAAGATGAGCTGGAAAATCATTACTGAGAAACACAACAGAATTACTATGAGTATGTCTAATTTCCAGGAGATTTAGGTATTGGAATATACATGATAATGACCAGATTCCAGGATATATCTCAGGAAATCCCGGAGAAAACTAGCTTTCTTTTAATCTACAAAGTGCTTTCTGGAGTCATTTTTACAGGAAAAGCTTAAGTTACCAGAGTTACTTTGATCCACGACCAATGCTCAAGAGAGAAGCAGCAAATGATAAGATCTACTGTTGCCTATCACAACTCTGTTACCCATGTCAATATTTCTGCTCAAAACATATATAGTACTAATTTGGCAAGCTGTCTGGAGAACATCTGACCTGACCCAAAATACGTGATTTATAGAATGTTGCTCTCTAACATTTTAATGCAATGCCTAAGACAGCAGGGAAGCCTCCAAAGTGGGAAGGAACTAGAGCAACTACAGTCTTTGGCCAGCACCCCATCACCAAACCAAGAACTCCTGCAGGTTACAGGTACATAAGGTAGCTAGATCATTACAATCCAGGGGCATCGCAAGGCAAGCAGCTGAGATTATGTCTCAGCTCTGGCCCTCCTGTTCTTGCTCAGGACTATGGGTTCCCAAGATTTGGCCTAGGACTCATCTTGAGTCTGTGCCTCTGTCTCCACTGTCTTCCCTCCTGGAAGGGAAATAATTGCACCAGCCATCAAAGACTTCTCACAAGTCAGGATGACTTTATCGGCTTTTCTCAGCTTTGCTCGGTTTCTCTCTTTTGTGGTCTTGCAACTGATATTTATGAAACCTCCTTGTTCTTCAGTTGGAAAGAGAGGAGAATAATCTACTCATGGGACTGTTGTGAGAGCAAATGTGGAATTTCAATGGTGAAGGTCCAGTGCCTAATCCATACCATAACAGGTGCTCAAGAAGTGGTAGACATGATAACAAATTCATTAGGAGCCTTTTATGAACTGGTTTAGATTAGAAAATTCTGAAGGGTTAGCTGAAGAAGGAGGCTTTGTATATTCAACCATGGAAGGGTGTTTTGGAGGAATCCTGAAAGCATGAGTAGCAGATCCTCAAAGCGCATCCTACTGATAGAATCTGTAAGAGACTGATACTCCATTACTCCATTACTGAATGCAAGGAAGATATTTGATGGAACCTACATGCCCCAAGCTTCAATGATCACTATGACTTCCACGTATGACTACGCCTCTGTGGGAGTAATGGCAAATGGGAAAAAGCTTCAAAATGTTGTCAAAAGAGTGATGTGCAACTGTCCAGTGGGGAGCAACCCATGTTCAGAAGAGCCCATCATAGGCTGGACTTTTAAGGGGCTTGCCCACCAGCAGTCCTTTCAAATGTCCCAAGATGGGCAGACTTACCCCCTGGTTATTTCTTTTCTTGCTTTAAAAAGCAATAAAGCCTAAAGGAAAATTTTCAAGCTGTGCATTTCTGAGAATTTACACTTAATTCATCAAATCTATTGTTTTCTAAGAGTTGTTTGAAGTCCAGTAAGACTAATGAGGCTCCCCCCGCCAAGGTCTTTAAAAATCCTTTTTTCTAAGAAGGGCATTTCAGGGCTTTGAACGTTGTTCCAAAGGCAATAATAGTAATATTAATAATAAATTGCTCAAAACTCATAATCCCTGCAGGTTCAAAATCTACTTAATCCTCTGTACCCAAGGGATTTGAATTATTGCTGCAGTTTATTTTCTCTTATTTATGGCACTTTTCAAAGAAAAAAAGAAACCACATGGAAATACACTGCAACTCATTGCATATAGTTCACTTCATGGCCCTACCCATAGCCCAAAGAACTTCAGAACCTTCTCAATCTGCATCTTCAGGGGAAGCTCCCCTGGCTTGAGTGTATCAACGGGTTCTGTTAGGGACCTGTGGTGTTGACTTGCCAATCTGAAGACTTTTGGCAAGTATATCAGAAACAGATCCCCTTCCTAGAATGGACCTCTTGGAGAGCAAACAATTTGTGCCACAAAAAAAAAAAAAATAGGGGCTACAGTGCTGGACAACAAATGAGTGGAAAGACAGCAGTTTTTCTTTGTCTATGTGCAGAGACGCCAGGGGCCGCGGCTCCCCTTGAACTCTCTGTGCTGTCTTGGGATGACCTCTGGTGGTGGAATTTCTCCCAGCGTGTGCGAACCACAGCTTCTGAGCCAAGCCATCCCGTGTTACATTTTCCTACATTCCTTTCCCCCTGTTTTGTCATTCATATTAAGCAAGGAGCAGGCGTCCATTGCAAAAACCCAGCATAGAGTGGTGCATGTGTCTGACCAGACTGGCATCTCAAAAAACTCGCCTGCTGTCTTCTCTTTCAGTGAGTATCTAATACAAGAAAGGGGAGCCAACATGAAGGAGAATGTGGCATCCACGATTGTTTTGCTCCTGCTACTTTTTCTCAACATTCGTCTTTTGCATGGTAAGTAACAGACTGTCTGGATGTTTTTCATGCCCTGGGGGGTTTGGCAAAGAAGTCTTCGCGTCCATCAGAGTCTTCTTGCAATGCAGTTATGGAAAAAAAAAAAAAAAGAATGTGTTCATGTCATGTGCTACTCTTCAATTCTTCACAATATTTTTCAGCAAAAGTAATGAAATTAAGGAGATGGTCTTGTCTGGCTGCCTTCTTCCACATTTGGGGAGGATAATGAAATGGCCCTTGGGATTATAGGAGCTGGACTGATTTCCAGTCCAGGGTCAGGCAGTTATTAATTGTAAGGTCTTGAGCCAGTTACCTAATCATTCTGGGCATCTAAATTTCAAAGTCAGGGTTGTTATGTCTCCTCCCCCCTGAGATGAAATAATGTACAGAGGAAATCTTTGAGTCAACAATAAAGGGCTACAAAAAAAAAAAGATGAATCTTACTGGTGGGAAACAGATACAACCTACCTTATTATCTGTACTAATGAAATGCAAAGTCTGCAACTGAATGAAAGAATGCTCACCTGTGTATGCATATGCCTGGCAGTCTATCCTTGTGCATTCAGGGTAAGCATTCTTCCATGCGCCTGTGTGTGTATTAACCTTTCTATATGTGTCTGATTGTAAATACTTCTCCGTATGGACCCGATCATGTACATATCTGTAGGCATACCCCATGTATTCCATAAGCATGTACCTTTTGCTGTACAGGCATGTTTTGCCAAACACATGATCCTATGTATATGTATTTCTGTAAGTTTTGAGTGGTGTGTGTGTGAGTGTGTGTGTGTGTGTGTGTGTGTGTGTGTGTGTGTGTGTGTTTCTGATGTGAGCTCTCTGTTTGGCATGTGTGAACATGCCTGTGTGTGCCATAGCTGATATACCTATATGTGTGGTAGCTGTGTGACAATCCCTGTGTTTTGTGCATTGAGGAAGTTTATTAGTTTTAACCCTTTCTTCTAAAGTAGGTAAAGGGAATATTTGTACTTAATTTTACAACTTTCCTCCACTTCTTGAGTCTCCTAAAGTCACTATCCATAACTAGTAAGATAAGAGATACTTTTTCACAGAGACACAAGGAGGAAAGCAAAATCAGATTAATCCATAAAAGAAATTCTCTGTGTTCCAATAATCAATAAGCCCAAATTACCTTCAAATATGCTCATTACTAAACCATAGCATTTGGAGTTTAAGAAAAAAAAAACTTTAATTTCACACATTTCCCCCTGTCCATGACAAAAACAAAACAAGACTTGCAATTTTGCCATGATTCCTAGGAGCATTAGAGCCTGTAGAGGCCTTTCCTGGAGTTTGGGCAATATTCAAAATGTTGGCTGAGCTGCCCCAGCTGACATTGGGGCCTGTGAGCCAGACCAGTAGAACTCCTGCATCCTGGATCCATCCTACACACCACGACCTGCCAGTACCTGATGTTCTGTCCAGCCACTTTGGCCGTACCTCCCTCTTCTCAGCCATGTGCTCTTGGTTGAGGTCAATCAGAAACTCTGACCTAGGAGTCTTTATGAGGAATCCAATGTGAGCAAAAGCAGGGCGTTCTGACTTGCCAATAAATAAACAAAAACTCTCCTCTCTGATCACAACTTCCTAAACCAAATGTCACGCCACCCAGCTAGGCAAGCAGAAGGAGCAGCTGGAGTTACAGAGGAGTGTGGTGGGCCACTTCAGCCCAGGTTAGATCAATGCAAACTTGGAGGTTTATTCTGTCTTTGGGCCAGACAACCACATCAGAAAAATGGAAACAAGTTTGCCAGGAGTTTTGGAGATGAGGCAACTAGAAATTATATCCCCTTGACATTGTATTGTCCTTATCATCTCGTTCTGACCTTCCAGCTTCCATCCTGGGACTGGATCCAGCTGTTAGCTATCAATGATATGCTCACAAATAGGAGAGCTACCCTTTCTCTTACCTCTTACTCTGCCTCCTACCCCTACAAGAAAGCCCCTATCCACTCACTACAAAAAAGCAGGGGGAGGAAAATAATAAGAGAAGAAAAGGAACTGAAACCCAACATTCAAAGACAGGAATGGGAGGAGTTGGTTCATGGTTACATAAATAGTATTAGAAAGATTATGTTCAAATATTCTTCAGCATGGAAGGGTAAGTGCAGTTTAGAATGATTTGTTGTATATTTCAAAGCGCCAGAAGAGAGGTTTTAAACATTCCTAATACAAAGAGTAAATGTTTGCTAATTAACCAGATCTGTCCTTAAATACCACAAACATATACTGAAATGTCACACTATGCTACACAATTCTTGTATGTCATTTAAAATAGGGACAAAGAGAATGAAGAGCTAGACCATAAAACTGGTTATAAAGTTAAGACTGAATGGAATCACAGACAGGTGAAGGGAAATGGGAGGAGAGAAGAGGATAAAGGAAGAGGAGGATGCCCAAAGGAGACATCAGTGAGAAGGTGTTGGGAAACAGAAGCCACAGGAGTCAAATGGGGATGGCAGAAAGGTGGAAATGAGTGAAATGAGGGCTGAGGAACCCAAGATCAAGTTATGGGATGATAGAGTGCCAGGAGCTGCCTGCTCCCTGGGACAATGCTTTATAATGCCACCCTTGTGCTATGGGAGTGGATCCACTATTGATGTTCTTATAGAGAAGTTGTTGGTATCTTCAGCTCAAAGTACATACACTCTGCAAAAAGGTTCTCTCTCTGTCTCTGTCTCTCTCTCTCTCTCTCTCTCAGAGCCCTGCCCACACCCAGACACTGACACCTTGATATTTTTTGAGTACCACACCTCTCCGCTGACTCACCCATTATTTCTTTGTTGACCTGAGTCATAAATTTGCTTCAGTCACCAATAAAATGGTTAAATGGCTGAATGGACCCCAGAACTGATTTCAACGTGTGGGGTTTTTGTTTTTGTTTTTTGCTTTTTGTTGTTTTGTTTTGTTTTTTGTAGGACTGTCACCTCCTGGGAAACCTATCATCTTTAAATGTCGTTCTCCCGAGAAGGAAACATTCACGTGCTGGTGGAAGCCGGGGATCGATGGAGGACTTCCTACCAATTACACACTGACTTACCATAAGGAAGGGTAACGACTGTGTTCCTATCCATACCACTCCAGCCAACGTCATGCTGGTTCTGAGTTCAAGTTAGCATATATACCCCCCTGGAATTACATCAATAAGCGTCATATCACAAGGAGACAGGAACATCGAGTGTCTGTGCCCATGTTCTCATGTCAAAGCCCTTCAAAGCTTGTTCAGCCTACATAAGTATATGAGCGCAGCAGCAATATATTAGCTATCTTTCCTGATCAGTCTGTGTCCTGAATGGAGGCTCATCTCAGATGTTCATCTTGAAACTTTGTATTATTTACACACTTCTTAGTGAACATGTTACTTTTATACCATCATAAAATTATGCAAAGCATCACTATATAATTTTGTACAAATAGAGTACCTTAGTTTTCATTTTTTTCATATCAATAAAAGAACCTTGTAAGCAAAGAAAAGCGGAGTAAGGAATTTTTCCTTGGCCAATTGCTGCTCTTGGGCCATCAACTTTCTAGAGGGCACTTGTAGACCTTGGGTGGTGGGGAAGATTAAAGATTGCCTATGCATGAGTTCTTTGTGGGACTCACAGTGACACCATCATGAAAATCCTGAAAGAGCCATATCCTGCCCTGCCGCTGCTCCACAAAGAAAACATTTAGCTTCTGGTAATACAATTGGTCCACTTCCTAATAACTACAGATTTTTGTGTACAGAACTGTCCTACCCATCTGTATTCCAAAGGGACATCATTCAAACAAATTTCAGGAACCCAAACTAGCAAGTGAAATGGAACAGTTCCCAAAGCTGAGGCTCCTACATCAGCCTAGGAGCACTTGAGTGAGCCACTTACCACCTGAAATACCCCCCTCCAGAGTCACTCCACTCTGTGACTAACTTGGCACATTCAACATACATTATCATCATTTTTTTTCTCCTTTGGGGTCTTTTTTTTTTAATGTGGTGGTGAACCTCAACGTTTTTAAACATGCTTTTAAGATGCATGTTCAAATGCAGAGCTCTAGCATGTGTGTTCAGGGGCAAAGTTCCCATTTCCCCAATGCAACCCAGTAGTCATGCCCTGAGAATGGAGGTGCCATAGCCATTGAAAGCACAACTGTCTGTTAGCACTAATGAGACACCTACAGAAGAAAAGAGTTAATGAGACGTGAAGTGGCTGCATCCCAGAAATCACCTTTCCACTTACTTCTCTGCCTCTCCCCTCTTTTCCTCCATCCCTGCTGACATGGATGGAGCACAGAAGCCAGAGATCCATATTCCAGATTAAGTTTTGTACTTGGACTGTCTGAGCCCCAAATGTCAGTGGTGTTGATCTACTAAGAAAACTCAAGACTGTTTTTGATGACGTTCTTATTCACTGCTAATACATTTTACTCCTTGCAGAGAATCAATCACCCATGAGTGTCCAGACTACAAGACTGGTGGTCCCAACTCCTGTTACTTTAGTAAGAAGCACACCTCGATATGGACAATCTATATCATCACAGTCAATGCCACCAATCAGATGGGAAGCAGTATTTCAGAACCACGTTACGTGGATGTGACTTACATAGGTAAGGGGAGAGGGGTGTAGGGTGGGTGAGGAATTTGTTACTTCAATATTTACCAATGGTCATATTCAGTTTGATTCTTCTTGGCTTTTAAATGGATCCCCATAAAGAAAGATGAGATAATTCACAATTTCATTGTCAAACAAGCAATTTGAAACAGTTTTTATTGGATCACCCATGACAGTTAAGCATTTGAAATCCATGGCCTTCCCTGGCCTTGTTCATCTCCTCTTGCACATAACATGTCATGTTATAGCCTTCCCTTACCAACCTTTCTCTCCTCTTCTCCCCCTGCAATCCATGTCTCCCTAGTGGAAATAGAGCCGCTCTGTGGAGAAGCAGCATGTTGAGGGATTATATATAGTTTGATATACAAAGGAATCGTCCATTTAATTTATCCTAATCATAATTATCAAACGCATATACTTCATAGCAATATAAAATATTATTTTGCAAATCAAGAATTGGAGAGTAAATGCTATTACTTGAGCAGCACACGGAAGGTCAAGATCTCAAGGACAACATTTGAAGAAGTCATTAGGAAGGTAGAACAAAGTGAACCTTAGAGATGCCTCTCGCTTTACATGGTTAACATCAAGCTGCAGGGCAGCTGGGCATACCTGCAACAGCCTTATGATTAGTGAGCAGAACAAACAAATTTCAAAGTTGAGTGATTGCTTGCCCAAGATTTGGTTTAGCCCTCATCTTGGAAAATAACCTATGCAGTCAGTAACTAGGTTCAACGTCACCCAAGTCTCCCTATTTTTTCTAACATAATCCAATAAGGAAAAAATCACATTGGGGTCTTAGAATAGTCTCTTGTAAATCCTCCCGTTGGTGTGTTCTCAGTGATTGACCCTAGAAAACTAGAGAAGTTTCCAAAACCAACTCACATACACATGAATATCTTTTCACCAACAAATTGTTGGAATAAGCACGATGATAGAAACTTAACTAAGTTTAAGAAAACCAAAAAGGTAACCCTTCTGACAGCAAAGAATAAAATAAACTATAATTCTATAAATTTATTAGAAATGTGGAATATTTAAGACCTCAAATTTTTACCTCCCAAATTGCCTTGACCCCAAGTGTTATAAATTTGAGGAAAAATAAGGAAAGCAAGACAAATTCTGAAATAAACAATTGTTCTATAGAATGAGATACATACACACATACAAATAGGCTCACTAAAGTAGTATATTTTAAAAAGCAAAATTAATAAGCATTTCAAATTTGTATTAATTCTGGAAAAGAAATCTCTCCTGAGGAATGCGTTGGGTCACATCTTTCAGAAAAATAAAGGAAGTGTTTTGGGAGCTCTGAGATAACCCTTCAGCCTACAATGTTGCTTACAGACTAGGGAAGTTCATTAGCAAACCATATATCCCACAGTGCATTATCTGTCTGCTCAACTCTCATCCAGTGACAATCTTCAATGCAGAATGACAAAACTGGCAGATAATGGCATAGAAATAAATTTCTTTGTTGTCACTGTCATTAGGTAATATTTCATTGTGTTAAAGACATCCAAAAGCAATGGTTTCCAACTGGTGAGTATTTTACCACCCAGAGGATATTTGGCAAAATCTGGAGATAATTTCACATTCCTCTGA
This sequence comes from Ochotona curzoniae, assembly GCF_017591425.1. Classification (NCBI taxonomy): domain Eukaryota; kingdom Metazoa; phylum Chordata; class Mammalia; order Lagomorpha; family Ochotonidae; genus Ochotona; species Ochotona curzoniae. The sequence continues at coordinate 15,513,847 of NW_024465582.1, read as the reverse complement.
TTGAAGATGGGGACAGGGTGGTACTTACTCTGGTATATGGAGGTATAGAAGATACTGCACATCCTACCATACCTATAACAGCCCTACCTTTCCAAAACAAGGAAACATCTAGTACAAAATGCTGATAGTGTGAGGTTAGAAACTTTTCTTGGAAAGACTCATTCTACACATGTTACATGCATTTTTGCACAAATATTTTTTAAAGATTTATTTCTTTATTGAAAAGACATATTTATAGAGAGAAGGAGAGACAGAGAGAAAGATCTTCCTTCCACTGGTTTATTCCTTAAGTGGCTGCAACAACCAGAGCTGAACCAATCCGAAGCCAGAAACAAGAAGCTTCTTCCGAGTCTCCCACATAGGTGCAGGGTCTCAAGGCTTTGGGCCATCCTTTATTGCTTTCCCAGACCACAAATAGGAAGCTGGATGGGAAATGAAGTAGCCGGGACATAAACCAGCACCAATATAGGGAACCAGCACCCATATGGAATTTGGGTACATGCAAAGCAAGGATTTAGCCACTAGGCCATGATACCAGACCTTGCACAGATATTTTTAAAATCACAAACATTAATTGATAGATGTTTGACATAAAATTTATGTTAACTGATGTTTGTTTTAATAAACACACATAAAATAATCTTTCTTAGGCCTTTACTCAGGAATACACAAGCATTAGGATTAGTGCAAACTTGTTATCGTGCACTTTTCAGGCAGACATTGAGCACAGTGCCACATACATACATGATAGTGACAGCCACTATTTCCCTAGCTAGCACAGAGACTGTTTTGAGGAGGTCATGAGCAAATGGAGACATCATTACTGGCGACAGGAGTGATATGAGAGTGAGATAAGCTGACAGCCCCTCTGAGGGAGAAACCCACAGGGGCAATACTTACCGCACTCTGAGAGAAAGCATCTCTTTGATTTGGTTATCATTGTAAAATACACATGAAAATTTACCATGCTAATTATTTTTAATGTGTGATTCATGATGTTTGTTCTGATTCTCTGATATGTAAACATTATCTAGTTCCAGTTCCCAAATGAGGGAAATAACCTCTATCAGGTCCCTTCCTCATAATCTTCCACCCCCATTCCCATTTGCAAATCCCAGCTCTGCTTGTATCACCTTGTCCCTGTCATCATGAAAATGATTTGGATAGATACCCAACCCTGATTGGTAGAAAGTAGAGAATGTGTCAAGAGTAAAATTTTAGCTGCTTGTTATTCTGACCATCCAAAGTCTTGTTTTCAAGAAGCAATGTGACAGTTCACATCCTAAGGTACAGATGGCATGGCCCTTGTGGAAATGCAGTGGACAAAGGAGGCTGATAAATAGAACATGCATTCAGAATAGGGAACAGCAAAGTCACATCAAAGATACCAGCTATGAATATTAATGAAGTTTCTTTTCTATCTACAGTTGAACCAGACCCTCCTGTGAATCTGACTTTGGAAGTAAAACGTCCAGAGGACAGAAAGCCCTATCTGTGGATCAAATGGCTTCCGCCTACCCTGGTGGATGTAAGATCTGGTTGGCTTACACTCCAATACGAAGTTCGCTTAAAACCAGAGAAAGCAGCTGAATGGGAGGTGAGTCCAATAGAAACCTTATGAAGGAACCATGTTCTTTGGCAAGAACAAATCACTCGTAACTGAAATCAGGCTCTTTTTCCTAATTATTGGGCGACAATGTTATTAGCTTCTTGAAGCAAATGTGACCCACTCCAGTATAGAAAGACCTACCCATCCTCCATGGGATTAGAGAGGGTTTCTGGTACTGCAATCTGCTTTCCTATTATTCCAAACTCCTCCCTAAGTATATCTTAGCTCTGAGAAACTGTGGGAGTGCTTCGATAATACTTGAGGGTCAGGAGAGATCATCATCCTAATCTATCTATGGGCAAAAGCCACATCCATTTTAAAATACGTCAAGGTCTGAGCAACAGGTGAAGCCATCACTTGGATCACAGGAATCTTGGAGTGTTGGGTTGAGTCCTGGTGACTCCATACATTGGATCTAACAGCCTACTAGTATACCTGGGGAAGTATTATATAATGCCTCAAATACTTGGGTTCCTGTCACCCACACTGGGTGATTCACATGGAGTTCTGGGCTCCTGGCTTTGGCCTTGCTCAGCCATGATCAATAAATAAAAATAGAAAATTGAACATTTATATAAATACTTCATTGTAAAGAAGTAATGTAGTAACAAACATCATGACATTCTTTTACCCTTAAACTGTATAAAAAGAGTATTTCTGAACATATTCAAAATAATGGAATCATTATTGAAAACTTAGTTGAAATTCATTAATATCATCAAACAGCCAGTCCATACTTTAATTCCACCCCCCCCCCTTGCTGCTTTAAGAAGATGACTAATGTCTTGTTTGTCCCAGGACCACACACTGTGGCCGGTTGTTACAGTCCTTTGATTTCAGTACATGTGTGCCATAGGATACCAGGCCATTTTCCTATAGGATGTGTCACCATCTTGATCATTCTGATTTATTCTTTGAGGGGTCATTTGGCTAATTTATTTTGGCTCAGTATTTCCTGTGACAAAACATTAGCTCTAAAGATTTGGTTAGATTCCATTTGTACAGTTTTTAACTAGCATACTACATAGGAAATATGTACTTCACATTGAATTGTATCAGGAGAGACATAAGCCATCCTTCAGCTCCCCATAAGTTATGTTAAAACTGACCCCTGGAGTGGAGACATGACAAATTGATTCCTTGGTTATAAAGTTATATTTAATTCATGTGTTATCATTTCAATATGCATTAATATCCAGTTCTTACCCTTTGAGTAGTTTTAATGTCCATGAACAATCCTTGAGTTAATTACTTGATTAGAACTTAAAAAGAAGCAATTCTCCAATTTCATTATTCCTTCTACATTCATTGATTGGCTGTCTCTCATAAGGTAATGGAGGGGAGGGGGGATACATGTTTGTCTTACTGAAATAAATAAGTAAAACCTATTAAATTTTTGTCTGAGCAATCTTTAATAAGGAAAAGACTCAGGTCTGAGAGGGTGAGAAGGTGATAACAATATGTTCTCTTAATTATGCAACCTGTTATTTAGGGAAGGAACTACATTATAAATTATTTATGTTTCCTTAGATACACTTTGCTGGACAACAGACACAGTTTAAGATTCTCAGCTTGTATCCGGGACAGAAATACCTTGTCCAGGTTCGCTGTAAGCCAGACCATGGATTCTGGAGCGGGTGGAGCCCAGAGAGCTCCATTCAGATCCCTAGTGGTGAGTGTCTTCACTATCATTGGCTCATATCCTAAAGATTTTTTAAATGGCAAACCTGCATTAATAACTTCTAGTACAAATTGCTCTGAAGATGTACTAATGGGCCTGTAGTCTCTCTACCCACTGAAAAGACATTTGGAAGGGTTACATTTCTCCCTAGGTCATGGACAGTGGTGACTAGTTTCCAGATTATGGCTGTCAAAACTGTCTCAGTGGACCTAACTGGCAGTCATTCAGTCTTCCACATCTGCCACGAAACCCTATCATTTAAAGGGTCCAATCAAGGTCATTAACCAGTACTCCCAAAATCTATCTGATGGTCTCCCAATTCAACAACATGAACAGACATTTAGTTTGTGATGTGTATTTTGTATTGATCTAGCAGTTAAGGCACAATATGTAAGAGGCACTTAGTTCTAATAAAGTGCCATTAAATTTGGCAACTTTTATTCATAGCAGACTAATTCTTCTTGTATTTCTGAAATATTTTACAAATTCTTTGTCCTGTTTGGTCTTCCTAACCCTCTCAGATGTTCAGAAAAAATTTCATGCTTCGGGCCCGGCGCGGTGGCGCAAGTGGTTAAAGGTCCTCGCCTTGCACGCCCGGGATCCCATATGGGCGCCGGTTCTAATCCCGGCAGCCCCGCTTCCCTTCCAGCTCCCTGCTTGTGGCCCGGGAGAGCAGTCGAGGACAGCCCAAGGCTTTGGGAACCTGCACCCGCGTGGGAGACCCGGAAGAGGCTCCTGGCTTCGGATCGGCATAGTATCGGCCCGTTGCGCTCACTTGGGGAGTGAATCATCGGACGGAAGATCTTCCTCTCTGTCTCTCCTCTCTGTACATCCGCCTTTCCAATGAAAAAATAATAAAAATAAATCTTTAAAAAAAAAAAAAAAATTTCATGCTTCTTGGGGAATTGAAACAGGAAACTGAAACTCCATGGTGAAATTAGCAGAATTCCCTAGAACCACTCGGCATAGTCTAGCTCTTCTGATAACTTGCCAGGCAAAGGATGCTGGAAAAAAACGCTCAAGTGTCAGTCAGGACTTGCTTGAATCTAATCCTCCCCAAGATCATATCAAATAAAAGCACAGGATATAGAGGCTGTTGACCTGGGTTGAAGTCTCCGCCGGTACTTCCATATGATCATGAGTCAATTACTCTTTCATTCTCACCTGTAAAACAAGGTAATGTTTGTAAAGAGCCTAACACCATCGATGGTTTTGAGATCAAAGTTAACTTTTGAGATTAAAACTGCGGCTGATTATACGCCCTTGGAGGTTCCAATAAAAGAATATATGAAAGGATTTTGAAATTCACGGAGCACTATAAGACATAGTAAAATACATGTAGTGTGGAAAGAAGTTAAACCTTCCATTGTGCCTGTTTGGTTTGGCTTGTTCTTCAAATGGAGGGGGTGGTGTGGGAGGTTGGGGAAAGATTCTTTCATTTGAGAATTTTATTCATAGGCTTGTTTTGCTTTGTTTTTAATAACATGGTGTGTGATCAAAGCTTTGTGGCTGTTTGTTTTTTAGACTTCACCATGAAAGATATAACCGTGTGGATCTTTGTGGCCGTTCTTTCTGCTGTCATCTGTTTGATCATGGTCTGGGCAGTGGCTTTGAAGGGCTATAGGTACTGCATTATTTCTCAACCCTTCTCCCAATCATGGTTGTCAGGGATAATGGCCAAAAAATAAATAAACAAATGGTATAAAGATGATGGGAACCTGAATATAATCCACTCATTTTAGCCATTAGCTGCAGTGTTCAACCATAAGAAACCTTTTATCAGCACCAGAAAAAGTGGAAAAATGGACTCTTTGAGGCCAGTACTCCTTCCATCACAGGTTCACAGTTGTAAAATAGTAAAAACCTGGCAAAAACAGATGAAATCACAAGAAGCAGAAAGTCCAAATCAACTTCAAAACCACCCTCCTCTGCCTTTATCAAATGTTAATGAAAAACTCTAATTATTAATCACCTTCTTCATTGATTGAGTCTCCCATAGCTGGGATCTCTAATTCCCATTTCCCAACAACCTTGTAGCATTTGTTTTGGAGATAATACTGATCTCTCAAAAATTACACAGTGAAAACATGAGTCACTTAACCATTATCACAAATTATTTTATAGCATGGTGACCTGCATCTTTCCACCGGTTCCTGGGCCAAAAATCAAAGGATTTGATTCTCATCTGCTTGAGGTAAGTGCCAAAGCTGGAGAACATGACTCACTGCTTGGTAACAATGACCTTGGTAATCACATACACACACAGTCCCTTACAACACAGCCTGGCCAGTTTGATTCTCTTCCCACAGCTGTCTCTGTTCATCAGCATGTGTGTTAATAAAAAGATGCATGTGATGGGTTAGGGGTGGGTGGAGGGAGGAGAGGTCTTACAGCCAGTTCCAGAATGTCAGAGGGTAAAGAAAGCAAGCCCTGAAAACATGAAAGCACCTAGTAATGCTTGCTAGATGTATCAGGTCTTTGCATAGCATAAAGGCGAACATTTTGTGTAAATAATGAACTGAGGAAGGGGCAAGTATTTTGATGACCACAAACCAGGGGCCTACCATTGATCCTTCCATCCTACATTGATATAAGCTGCCACCAGAAGATTCTTTCCATGAGGCCATTGTAACAGAATATTCTGTTGAAATTGCTGAAGTTGTGGCACTCAGTAGAGTGGGGCTAGTATTTGTCAGAACCTATTTAAACTGATTCAAGATGTTTTGAATGCAAAGTGGGGTTGAGACATTTTAAATCTCCCTCCATGTTGAAATATAACATTTCATTTGAACTTTAAATTTAACAGTGATATACATACATTCATATGCATATGCAAATAGCTGCACATAAAATCACATGCCACTTGATAATCGTGGGGCCACTGGAACAAGAACAGGAAAAGTGAATGTCAGAGAATTTGGCTTATCTGCATTCATTTTGGTTGTAAATGTCAGACCACGGACTTGAGCCCAGGAGTCTGAGCCACTGGTCTAGGGCTCTTCAATCACTCTCCAGCCAGCATTGAGCTTTTATGAACATCTTAGCTACCTATACTGTCTACCTCACAATTCAACCTGCTGACCACAGAGAGTTAATGATAACATTTCTGTGTTAAAAATAAAAAGGCAATCTTAATTGCATCATCTTTAGTACTCAAAAGTAACCCACCCAAGAAGGTAGGATTATTCCCACTTCAAAAATGGAGAAGCTGAGATTCAGAAAGTAGTTTGCCCAAAGCAATATACTTTGCACATAAGTGAACAGAGCAGATGCCAGCACCTGACCTGTGTTAGAAGCTGGCAAAGAAGGCAAAGTAGGAGAAAGAGAAGGGAGGAACAAAGAGGGAAACTAACATCCAGCTCTCCTTGTATCTGTTCAACAGAAGGGCAAGTCTGAGGAACTCCTGAGTGCCTTGGGGTGTCAAGACTTCCCACCCACTTCTGACTGTGAGGACTTGCTGGTGGAGTTTCTAGAAGTGGATGACAGTGAGGACCAGCAGCTGATGCCAGCCAACTCAAAAGAACATTCAGGGCCAGGGATGAAACCCACATACTTGGATCCTGACAATGACTCTGGCCGGGGAAGCTGTGACAGCCCTTCTCTTTTGTCTGAAAAGTGTGAGGAGCCCCGGGCCAATCCCCCCACTTTCCATACACCTGAGGTTATTGAAAACCCAGAGAAACCCAAACCGAATGATCCCCGCATTTGGGAGCCACCGAGTATAAGCCTGGTAGACAAAATCCCTTATCTGAGCATCAATGAATCCAAATCTTCAACTTGGCCCTTACCACAGCCCAGTCACCACCACCCAAGGTCTCCTTACCACAACATTGCTGATGTGTGTAAGCTGGCCTTGGGCTCAGGAGGTACACTGGCTACTTCACTGAACAAAACAGAGAAAGATACTTTAAAATCCTCTAAAACCATTGAGGCTGGAGAGGAGGAAAGGGGGGCTAAACAGACAAAGGAAGAAAGCTCCCATCCCAAGACTGAGCGAGACACTGGATGGCTGCTGACCAAGGAGAAGCTCCCCTTTCTTGCTGCAAGACCTCTGGATTATGTGGAGATTCACAAGATCAACCAAGATGGAGCACTATCGTTACTACCAAAACAAAAAGAGAACGGTGACCAGACAGGGAAGCCTGCGGCCCCTGAAACCAGCAAGGAGTATGCGAAAGTGTCCAGGGTCATGGATAACAACATCCTGGTGTTAGTGCAAGACCCAAAAGCTCCAAACATGGCTTTGTTTGAGGAGTCAACCAAGGAGGCTGTGCCATCCCTTCCACAGAACCAAGCTGAGAAGGACCTGTCCAACTTCTCCATAACACCCAGCGATTGCAGACTCCAGCAGGGAGGGTTGGATTACCTGGATCCTGCATGTTTTCTGCACTCCCTTCATTGATCACTTGACTCATGGGATGATTGGTTCAAATGTGATTTCCCTTCAGGTAACACTACAGAGTCCATGAAATGCAGTCTACTAGTGAATGCTCAAGAATGTGGATAGAGTAACACTTAACTCAAGCTCACGGTTTGCTCCTTTTCATGCTCCATTTTCAACCACTTACCTTCTTCTCCAACAGCTAATTCCAGAACAAATCATTTGGTTTCCTAACTGTGATTTGTAAATTTCCCTTTTTGCTACTCGTTATGCAATTATGTGTCCGATGAAATAAAAGCACATGCTTCGTATTCCTGAGGGACAGTGCCGATAGGTATCTCCTCTGTGAAAGGCTTTCATGTCTTGGTTTGTGCCAGAAAGAAATAATATGGTCAAATGGCTTACCACAGGAAGAGGACAGCTATGTGGGAAATGCCATGAAAAGCACTTTTGAAAGCTAATTGCTTAATCTTTATACTACACTGTTATTTGCATTAGGATTATCCAATATAATTCATTTCAGGAAAGAATGCATTCCAAAATACCTGATGAACCATTTATGTACGACCTCGCACCTTACTGACGTATTGCTGTGTTAAGTATAATTTTTCTCCCCCTGAATCTTATTTTGTTCCAAAGCTTCTGGAGAATATAGTTTTGGAAAGTGAAATTTTCTTACACAAGAGGCAAATGAATTTCATGTGATGAATTCTTTTAAAATGTTTCCCTGCTTCATTTCAGCGGGATAGATAATTTATTATGCCCCTTCATCTTTTCTTGGAGAAAAAAAAATCCCAAAATGATTAATTTTAACTTAAAAGATAAGCAGAGCAGGATGCTACAGAAATACTGCCTTACTGTACATACAAATTCTACTTTCCTACAGTCCCGTAAGTGTAACAATGTATTTTTGAAGACTATTTTTCTATCACTTAGGTAAAATAAAAGACTATTTTCTATCTTCCCAGTACAGCTGTTTACGTATTCGGTGGGCACAATCTTTTCTGCTACAAGGTTATAATGACTATTTACAGCACATAGTAGTATATGCAGTTCCTATTTGTGAAGTAAAACACCATACCAACCCCAAACTCACTGGGAAAAACAAAGTGGGTAACAGAATTCAGTTTGCAACACCTTGTAGGATGGTGAATCTGATTCTATTTGTCTCTGAGACACTGTTTTTAAAAAGCGAAGAAAATGAAGAAGTAACCAGGGTTAAGCGTCCAGAAGGTTTTCCACCTTCCCTGCTCCAACCCCTCCCCCCAGGGGAGAAGGGGATCGCTCCAGGGGAGTATCTGACCTCTGTGGGGTGAATCTCCACAATACCTCCATGGAAAATAAGAGGGAAAACTTCTTACATCTTGCTTCAGAGAGATGTTTGCTTTTGTTTTATTTCTCTGAGCAGTTTTGGAAGACAAAAAGTATTTAAACAAAGCCAGGAGTCAGTGTCTCTCTGGGGCAGATCAGTTTGCAAGATCTCGACTGAGGTAGGACTATGCTCACATCAGAAGAGCCAAGGAAGAGTTCTAGGGAACAACGCTCCATGGAGAGATGAGACCCACTCCAAAGGTCAGGCATGGTGGCAGGCTTTCCAGGCCATTTCCAAGGGCAGCCCCTGCAGTCAGGTCCAATGCTTGGATCTTGATTCAACAGAAGCACTATAATTTATGTACTGTGCAAATTGCCTCCTTCTGTTTCTCATTTTGCCTATTGGCAAGTCCGCTATCTATATCCATTTACTAGCTGGACATGGAGAACGTGTCTTACCTCTGTGAGTAAAATATTCCAACTCCAGAAGCCTGTAGCAACAGGAAATTGTCCAAGTACTTTCAGTCCCCCAGATCCTCCATTACCATGTACATGAGGACAAGCGGCATGAGCATTGCCGGGGCACTGTTTGGAAACTGTGTTTGCAGAATCTTAGGTCCCAGTCAAGACCTATATGATCAGAATCTGCATTTTACTGAAATCTTCAGGCAATTCAAGTGCACATTGAAGTTTGAGAAGCTCTACTCTAATGACCATTTCCACTAAAGGTTATGTTGGCCCATGGAAACAATCCTGGCTTGGAACATGTATTCAAGTCAGGATGGTTCAAGATTTACAATTCTGCCCATGAGAAGAGAACCATAACAGCAAAACCTGCTAGTGATTTAAGACTCACATCTTAGAGAGCCTTATATGAGTCCTACCTAAGAGAATAACCTGTGAAAGTACACACCACATTCTAAAGGGCCAGGGCATGGAGTCCACCTTAAAGGAAAACTGACCAGACAGTAGCCCTGATAGCCAATATATACCAAATCTTTGTTGACATAGACCAAATGATTGATTGATTGATTGATTGATTGATTTAACCCTCCATACAACTTCACAGACATGGGGAAAAAAAGTTATGCCTAAGAACTTGAACTAAATTCCTTTTTTAAAAAAACATCCATTATATGCTTATTAAGAAAAAACAAAACTATAATTCCAAAGTCAGTTAACACTCTTTATTTGAACTTGGGCTCTTTTTTAATGGTCCAACATGTTTTCCACTAAGGAGACAGGTGTTTGAATGCATACTAGAGATCAAGAGACGTAGGCTCCACTGTTAACAGTTTTGCTTTGAAGACATTCATTCTTTGCGCTGTCTCAGCTTCCTCTGAAAAAAAATGCTGGGCAAAATAGTCTCGAATTCCTTTTAGTTTCTGATTCCTTGTGCCATACGTCACTGAAAACTTTCTTGCAGAGATAATTAAAACCAAGAATTTATTATCAAGAAATGTTTGCTTAATTGTGGAAATAAGTTATCATTCATGACATGCTTTCCATACTGCACTATTTAAATCCTAAATTCTGATTATTTATTGTTTATGACTTTATAAATTGTCTAGCTGCTGTGTGATTTTTGAATGCATGTGAACCTCACAGTGTTCTCTGACCAGTTCTATCATAGGTGGACAAGTTAGTATCAGCTATGTTATTGATATGTAATAAATCACATTCTCCAAAGTGCCTAAGACCAATCCTGATTGCTAGTTATCTACTGAAGATTAATTTTAACCACTGTTGTCTAGAAGGGGTGAACCTTACTACCTAGACAAGTCCAAAGGAGTTTGAGTCTTGGTCCTGTGGTGACCAACTGAAATGGAGACTCCTAAAGTTAATGAGCAACCAGAGGGACCTGAATTCCAGGGAGCATTTTGGTTCTGGGGGAAAAGATCTAATTATTTCTTTATTGAAGTTCTCATAGCCCCTCCAAGCCACTTGCTGTTCATCACTTGCAGAAAAACTCAGTCCTACTTTGCAGGTTCCTGTCCCCTGAGAGCAGATAAGAAACAAACCTGTACACATTTGACAAAGTGCCTTTCTTTGCTTTATATTTTAAAAGTTTGCATTTTTTCCAAAAAAAGAAAGTGAACTGAGTAGAAAGTCAGAGTTGCTTTGTGTGGATTTCCTTTTTATATAACTGAAAGGAAAATCAAGGAGAGGAGAACCAGAAAGAATGGCAGAATAGTCCAAGGACAAGCTAGCTATGGCTGTTCAGGGTGTTTATACACGTTATTTAATTGTATTACCACCAACTTGGTGAGACTAATTTAATTTATTCTAGTCTGGCTATGATTTGGGGATAAACCTGCCATCTTATAGCCCTATATTCTTCACTTTAAAATGTAATGTTGCACATTCAAATGCAAATGAATTTCCAGGGTTTGAAAACCATGGTACACACAAATTGGAATTTTGTGTAGAGATGGAAATCTATGAATGACTTTGAACTCCCTTTGCCACTGTGGTTCACACAGAGTTGTCACTGATGAACGTTTTGGTGAACAAATTTACTTTTCTGATTAAGCACAATTGCTTCACCAAGTAGATAGCGAATGAGTCCTCCATGTCCAGATCCAGGTCAAATCTCTGCCACTGAACATGATCGATTCCTTTAAACTCTAGCCCCAAATTTCCTCACCTGTTCGAAATATGAGCTTAGCAAAAATGTTTCTAAGACCTCTTCCAACTTTATCTTTAATTCTCATGATCATAAATAAAGTGTGGGATCTCAGGTCAAAGCTCTAAATGCATGTGAGCAAGTGTTAGCTGACCAGCTCTTGACCCAAGCAGTATACTCTGAAATCACATGTCTGTAACAATAATTAAGAGGAAAAAAGGAAAGATGGCCATTCAAGTCAAACTGATTACATGTCATTGCTTCTCCCCTTCCTTCCTAGCCTTAAATATTTAGAACCTTTTACTCCTTCTCTACAAAGCCTATGCTTTTGCCTAAGGTCTACTTATGTCCACTAGCAAATAAAGCATCTGCAAGAAATGGAATTATTCAAAAACATGTTTGACTCTGCAATAAATGGAATCAAATGTTAAACAGCTGCACAAACATCCAAGCCCAGGTTGAGTTCCAAATGCACCCCATTTAGAGATGTGTACCAGTGACACTAAAGCCTTTGTTCATGAAATAGTCCATTGATTCAAAGATTATTGATCAATACAAGCTATACTGACGAGTTGGTACTAGAGATCTTAAGAGAAACTTCAAAAATACAGAACGATTCCATCCGAGCTTATGATAAAGTCAGAAGTTGTCTTTATAATTAGAACCTGGACTTACTCCATGATTGGCAGGGTTGGACTTATTCCATTGTTTGTGATATATAGATCATCTGCAAGTCAAATATTTCTCTCCCCAAATGTCTACTTCTCAGGGAGAATGATTGTTGTTCTGGGACCTTCAGGATATTGATACTTATGAAAGAATAATAATAGAAAACAAAATGGAAGAATATAAACTAGAAATTTGGGTCATCTTAGAATTACACAAATTGCCAAGCACAGTCTATTCAGCGTTCTGAGTTTATGGCTAAAAGCTATACATCACTCAAAACACTATGTGAGAGTCACTGGTTTGTGCACAGCAATGCCTGTGATGTATGCTTTGACTAAAATTTGGAAAGCACTGCAACACCTAATGTAGAAAAATATTCTGTTTAAATAGTGGTGGTCAGTGGCCAGGACTCTCAGCTAGCCCTAATCCGTTAATTAAAATGTTGCCTGCTGTTCATTAAAATCATAAAACAGCTCTACTGACTGACAACTGATGTAGTCATTTCTAAAGTAACCTTTATTAGTTATGGTCACATTATGCTTCAAATGGATAAACTTCAAAATATAGTCTTAATATTTCTGTGCAGATTCTCTGAGTCCTGGGAAGAAAAAAAGATTTCAATTTATCATGTTACCTGAAATTGGAAAACTGCGTGGAAAGGATACCTTTAAATTTTTTTTAATTCTCGAAAACAATGAATTTTTTTTTTATTTTTAAAAGTAACTACCTCCCCCTTTGTGTCCTAACATCTTTCCTTCAAGCTGCTCATAATTTAGAAATGAAAAAGTGTCATATCTCACACTTGGAATATTTCTTGATGGTAAAGCTGATGTATTTGTCAGGTGAAAATCCTTTCTTTAAAACAACTGTCTTACTGTTTTATACTATGATTGCTTCATGTGGTGCATGCCACACTGAAAAATATAATCCTCGTGTTGGGAAACTCATCATGAAATACCAAGGAAAACCATTATTTAATGATTTATAATCTATCCGCATTTCTAGATGATTTGTGTCTATGTAAAACAAAATTTGTGATTTGTGTCTATGTAAAATGAAAGTTTAAAAGTATGTAATGATATGTTTCTGTTGAAACTGTGAATGTACAAGTTTTTTTTTTCTTAATCTTTGTCTAGAAATAGTGTCATTTGCCAGTGTACAGCTGATCTGGGTTGTTATGTGTTTAAAGTACAATCTCCAATAGCTGTCTAAGCCAACCCCTAGGCCTTGCTTCAGGTGACCATAAATGCTACAGAGTATTCTTTGCCTTGTTGGGCCTGCTTTTTGTGCTTCTCTCTTCACTATAAACAATGTAAAGTCTCATGTGGAAACCAAAGTAATCTAGAACCAGCCTACTGAGTGATTGTGTCTTCTGTAAAGCCATATTGAAGAGAAGAAGATATAGCAGTGTAACTGTCCTTATTTTCATAGCTACCACTGCCTCTGCTTCTCCTCTGTCCCTAGCAAACGCCAAGCAAAACTCTTCGCCATTAAGTGGGAAAATAGAAGTGACTGTCAGAAGTCATTGGGGTTATTGTTTGTTACAACTTCAAACTCACCACTTTGCAGGTTTGCACTAGGTTTTCTGAGTAGCCATTTTTATACTTTTACATTTTAGAACACTTAGCTAGACATATACACTTAGAAAGAAGTAAAAGTAAGTCATCAAAACACAAAACCAACACCGCCATTGAGTATAGATGCACTCCTAATGATGTCACCTCAAGGTAGCTGTTTAAAGCCATGATAATCAGTATCATTATTAAAAGTACCCAGCTCAGTGCCTAGTTCAACAAACACTGATTTGCCTTGCCCATACTTTTTCTCTTTTTTTTAATGAAGAGGATCAGAGCAACATGAGTGTGGCTGAAGTGATTTCCTTGAAGACATTTTGCTACTACATGATTTACAATTTGATTTCTCTAACCATCTAAAAAGGAACATCTTCCTTGTGTGATTTTAGCTGTCAAATATATTAGGATATGGAAAAAGTCAGCTATTTATTAGAAATAATTTGGTTTTAAGAACTCATTTCCATACATAGTTATCACAATGCCCATTTTTTCTCTTGCCAGTGTTAGGGAGTTATTTACAGTGCATTTTTATTTCTGAATCTTTGGTAATTGAACTGCAGGCTTTCAGTTTTCCAAGGACTTAGTCATTTGTCTTCTCCCATTTTGAGGGAACAACATGGACAGGAAAAGTTGTTGTTAATATTTTGGGAGACAAGGTTCACTGCTAATATGATAACATCTTCATTCTTAGTGCATGCCAAAGACAATACTTGCCAAAAAATGTCCTTGGCATCCCAATATAATATGGTTATTATGGTTCTATTTGTGTCATTATTAAAAATACCCAGCTCAGCACCTAACTCAATAAACATCTATTTCCTTTTGTCTATCCTTTGTTTATATTTTAATTTTGTTTCCTATGTAAGTGACTAGGATAATGTGTATGGATGAAGCAATTTTCTTGGAGGTTTTCTGGATTCACTGCTAAAAATCTATAACCAACCAACTGTTTATGTAAGCTGGGCCCAAATGATTTTCTTCTTTATCCTCACCTTTCAGTATAATCACTAGACAAAAATCTCCTTCGTTACCTCATCCCTTACATGTAAAAGGCTACTAAATGTATGAGATGAAACTAGAGTATGGGAAGCATTTCAATATTGTGAAATGCAAGAAGGATCAACCCTGTTTTTAAAACAAAGTGGAGTCTCTTGGAACAGTGTGATTCATCCATATTATTAGCAACATCTTTCCTGACAAAATCCACCAGAGGACGTGTGAGTGAATCATCATTTCCTCTTAGCATACAGATAGCTAGAAACTGTTCCTGTGTAGAGAAACGAGGAGTGTGCTCCATGAATTCCCTTCTGTGATAATTATCTAATGCCATGTCCAACAGAAGAATCAGAAATGTCTTTCTCAAATGAGTTTCATGCTTTAAATTTGGCTACAAAGAAACTCTGACCCTCCCATGCTTCTATTGGAGCCATCTGCCTCTTAATTCTTTGGCCTCCTTGTATTTTATAAGCTCCAAAATCTGGAGTTTCAGTTACCACAGGATGTATGCAGTTAATGACAAGCTGGAAAAATCATACATAGCTCATTTTTCAAAAGTATTGCATGTGATTTTCTGAAAGACAACACAAATTAGGTCTTGCCACCTGTTGCCAAGATTATATCTGAAATTTTAACTCTGTCAGACTCCTAATCAACTTTCATACATTCTAAACCTTCTCTATTTTTTAGGTGTTGGAAGGCACAATTTCCATTGAATGGAAACCTTGAGATCTTGAGGTGGGAGAGCAGAGAGAGAGGAGAGCTTAGAAACAAAATTGTTGTTGAAAAGCCCCTAACAGGACAGTCCTGGCCGGGATATTGAAGGAACAGTTTCTGCTGGCTTGAGCTGGGAAACCATACAGATAATATTGAGCCTGCTTTCCATATCATAAAATATATTCCACTTTGGGGGACTCAGCCTCCTCCATGCATCCCACAGTATCCCCTCAACTCAGCTGCCCATGCACATGCTAAGTATTTTTCTCTAGTTATACGCAGGTTCACGATAAAACACAAGCTCACAAACTGACTCAAAGTGCAGATATTTTTATGAAGGCGATAAAATATTTTTTTAGGAAAATTCTAGAGAAAGAGCATCATGTGGATGTTGATTTGCAAACACTGGTATAGGAAATGGGAGCTCAGGAATTTTATTACTGTATTTATAAATGTATTTGAAAGACTTTGTCAATGCCACAGGTTTGTTTTTAAGGTGACAAATTTGCTCCTTATAAAGCATTAAGAATCGCAAGAAGAGCTTAAATGACATTTGCCAGTAGTTGTACTCGGCGCAATCAATATGGATATTATTGCTGAACTCTGTAACTTTATGATGCATTTTCAATCCTTTTTCAGAGCAAATGCTTTTGCAATAGTCGCAATGCTGAGTTTAAATTGACTTAATAAATTATTTCCTGAGCAATGGATTTGGGAGGATCTTTTCTATTTATACATATGAAATTTGTGTTATATTTTAGAAAAGGAGACTAAAGATAAGTTATTCTCTTGCTTCAGTGAAACTTGTTACAACACATCTTTAAAAGGATGAAAAATAGAGCACTGACAACGCTCCTGGAAGCAAATAAACACATACTAAAACATTTATCTTATGACACACCTCCATGACATTTTCTGCAGGCACAAATGTTTGTGCTCATCTTTCAACACTTCCCCTGATTTTGTTTTCCTACTAAGTCTAAATCAAAACTGAATCTTGCTTCCAATGTAGCAAAACACAGCATCTCCTCTCTCTGCAGCCTTCATGTTCCCTCAGACTTATTCACTTGCCAGACTGGAGTCTTGAACACGTAAACATGTTTGCAAGCACCCAGAAGTGTGCTGAATCTTCTCCTGGGCACAACCAAGAACAAGCAGAAGAGTTTCCAAATCTCAAATCTAAATCAAACTTTCTCAAAGTCAGCTAAAGCTATGAATCTCAAGACCAAAACATCCCATTTTCTTTTGTTTGTTTGTCCAACCTAGAATTATCCTATATTTTCGCTTGAATTACAGCTGTGGCTAACTTTACTGCTTTGCAATCTTCAGTTTTTTGGCATAAAACCTTTGATAAACACTTAAAAGTTACATAGGAAAACAGAAGGAGACGTTTTTGTCAACTTCCAAGTTTTATAAACGTTAACATTTCGCTTTATCTATTCCATTCTTTTTTGATTGGCAATGAAACATTACAAATGCAATAATTTACATATCTCAAAAGCCAAATTCTCTGTCATCCTCTTAAGTGAAAATCACAGTCTCGCCATTGAGTATATCTTCTCCTGCTTTTAAAATGCAGTTACTTCATTTCTATGACTCAATAAACTATTTGGGCAAGTACATATGCGTATTTGTGAACTTCACATAAGCAAAAGCATATGTCATTATGTCCCTTGATTTTCTTTTCATTTAGCACTGAATTTTTGATACAAGTACCTCCAGATTATTATCTCTCTCTGCTATATGCAGCTGAATATGTGTATACAACTTATTTATTAATATCATTACTATTGTAAGTGACACTGCAATGGGCATTTCCTATCACAGTCTCAGTTTCAATATGTGCAAAAGTTAGAGCATACACCTAGAGGTGGAATTTTTGAGTCATATAAATGCAAAAATATACATTATTTTGGATATTGACAAATTGCTCTTTCTCCAAAGTAGTTGTGCCAATGTGTCACCTTGCATCAGTTGTAATTCTCTCTAATGTTACTATTACTTATTAAACTTCACAAAGATGTTTGATGTGTATGTAGGTTAAGTATTCAATTCTTCTAATGAATTATTCCTTCATTGCTACATCTGATATACCTGTGTTTAATGAGTCTCTTTGTCTTAACACCTGGCTTATCTGCTATTAACATTACTAATAGCTTCCTTTTGAGGAGATATTTTCCCATAAATCACTTCCTATTCATTCTCTTTTGATTGATACACATTGTATGGTTTAAATGTGTCTTTCATAAATAGCAAGCAGCTGGATTTTGTTTTCTCTGCTTAGTTCAGAATTTTTTCATCAGGTGATTATGTCTCTTTTTCTCATCTGATGCACCTCTCTTAATTTTTATTTTGCATCTGTACTTATTTAAAATCACCAGTTTCATAAGAATCTTAAAGACGGGCCCAGCATAATAATCTAGTGGCTAAATTCTCACCTTACACGTGCCAGTACCCCAAATGGGTGCCAGTTCATGCCCCAGCTGCTCTACCTTACATCCAGCCACCTACTTGTGGCCTGGGAAAACAGTAGAGGATGGCCCAAGGCTTTGGGACCCTTTGAAAGACCAGGAAGAAGCTCCTGGCTCCTGATCAGCTCAGCTCTGGCCATTGGAGCCACTTGGGGAGTGAACCAGCAGATGGAAGATCTTTCTGTCTCTCCTCTCTGTAAATCTGCCTTTCTAATAAAAAATAAATAGGTAACTGGAAAGAATCTTAAAAGAGCAGACATAATTAAAGATCCTTGCCAAATAATTCTCTGTCCCTGAGAGACTTAAATTTGCATGGCACCTCTTTGCCCATATATAAAGCAACTACAGCTTTAGCCAAATGCAGTTAATTCCCATGCTATTATGATCTGGAAGAAATTACCGTGTTTTGGTTCTAACACAAAAGGAAACGAAAAACTGGAGCATTTTAACAGCTAAGAAGAGGGACCTAGGTCAAAAAAAAATTTGCCACCCATTCTACCAAAAACGTTTTAGTATTTATTACTCTCCTTGGAAATACAAATCTTTCCTAATAAAATTAGTCTTTCTTTTTTGTACCACATCTGTTACTGAACAATACTTATTGAGCATTGCGAGCCAAATCATGTTCCAGGAGACAGGGAGCACTAAAGATATGTTCTCTGACCTCAAGGAGGTTACAGACCGAGGTTATTGGTACATCTCAGGACTGTCTTGATTGTTGCTTCGATAATAGTAAAGGGCAGGCATTGGGCACAGCAGTGACACCATGTGGGTCAGAGTCCCAGCTACACTGTTTCTGATCCAGCTTTCTGCACATGCTCAGAGGCAAAACTGAGGATTCCAACACTTGGAGTAATGCTACCTACATGAGATAAAAATTTATTTTAAATAGTTAAAACTAAAATTCCAGTGAGACTTGACCAGAGTCTTTCCTTATTTGAAAAAAAATGTGACTTTGCACCATTTTTTCTGAACCACACAAATCCATTTAACTATTCTCTTACACAACTGCCAGTCTCAGTTTCACACCTTACATATTCTTTTCTTGATCACTCTTGATTGTGAAATAAAACATCTGAAATATACTCAAATAACTTTTATCTGAAATCTTTTCAAAAAAAAATCCCTTTCCTTCAGTATCACAACTCCTACGTGAGTTAACAAAGAGAAAAGATCAAGGCTATTATTCAGCGCCAGTAGCTCTTACTGGACCCTGCTCTGTTAGCAAAGACCTGGGGACAAAGAGCAAAGCTCAGATGCACTCACAACCTTTCCAGCCAATCACTGCTGAACCTGTGTGCCTAAATCCTCCCCAGTAATCATTAACATGACGACATGTTGTCAAATATTTGCTTCGAGGAGAAATCCAGTATGTCCCTTCCACATGAAACATTGTGCCTTCAAGATTGGCCATTCACTGAAAACAGAGAACTCGGGTAATAGCAAAAGACTAATGCTATGGCCCTTCTATTTGTGATGTGTGTATCCCGGAGTCCTTGGCATCATCTCTTGTCCTGGATTAAATGGAAAATAATTATATCCAGATACCCAAAAGTGAGAAAAGATAGAAACCAACAGAAAATGTCTCTAAAAGTCACTTATAATTCCAGAGATAAAGTTCCTTATAATCAGAGATAACAACTGTTTAATTGGGAATTTATCTGTGAACATATCTATTTTATTTGTGAACAAGAAGATGGGAGATTACTCATAAAATTTGATTGAGCTTAAAAACAGAGACATCTATTACACATATTTATCTAGACTAAAAACACATAGGGTAGGATCTTCCCTTGATATCTCAAGTGACAACTAGGCTAAGAATGGAGATTTGGAGGAAATTCAGATTTCCTCTTCATCCCAGTCTTCATATTTCTTGAATGTCATGGAATTCTACAGAGATCAAAAGTACGAACAGCTTGGAGAAAAGTTCTGTGCAATACTAGTTGGAACACAATTTTAAAATAAAACTGCATCTTAACTTAGAAATCTTTCAAGGAGATAGTGAAGCACACAAAATGCTGTGCCCCAGGATACTGCAGAAAATCCAGCTGTTCCTCAAAAGGGAGAGGTCAAAGAAAATACATAGAATCTCCCAGTTCCAGCTCCAACACAAGAGACCATCTCTGCAGTACAAGGCAGGTGGGAACAGGTGTTGTGGACCACTGGGTTATAGAAAAGCCATTAATCTTCAGCTTGGTCGACTTCCTCATAATGTTTTATATTTGTGTATTCATTTGAAAGGCATTGCAACAGAAAGAGGGAGAGACAAAGAGAAATCTTTAAGCCTGCAGCATCCCATTTTGGAGTGCTTCTCTGAGTCCCAGCTGCTCTGCCACTAATCCAGCTTTCTGCTAAGGTGCCTGGGAACACAACGGAAGATGGCCCAAAGACTTGGTTCCCTGCCATGCATGTGGAAGACCAGAACAGAGTCTTGGTCCTGGCTTTGCTCCAGCCCAGCTTTGACGGTTGCAAGCATTTGGTGAACAAGAGGATGGCAGATACTCTCTTCCTTTCTTCCCCCCTCCTTCTCCCTCTCTGTCACTCTGCCTTCCAAATAAATAGATAAATATTTTTAAAAAAACAAACAAGAAGAAGCGAAAGCGATTGGAAATCAACAACTCTTCAAATCCACCAGAAAAGTGAAGTTTCAAAGTAAATTGTTATGCTGACATATGAATTCTGACAGTCACAGTCAAGATCTGCTAAGAAACAGACATCACTGGAGCTGTGACTGGCAGGGATATTCAAACACAAGTTTTGGCAAATTGCTAGCAGCCAAGTGTAGACTGGAGAGAGCATGAGAGACTGGTTGCCACAATCTTAGGAGGACCCCTAAACTTTGACAAGCTATCTCTGAGAAAATCTGAAAATCCCTTCTTTGCTTGAGCAGAGGTAGGGGTATAATTACTCAGTGTCCTTAAGAAAGATCCATTCTCCTGAAGAAGTGACTTTACCAGAGTTCAATGTAGCTGGGAAAGAGTATTCTCTCTCCAGCTCCCTCTAGTCCTCTATCTCACCTAAGATAGGAAAGAAAAAAAATTTTTTTAATTTAAAAAATGCATTCAACAGAGAAAAGAACTTCAAGAAAACAGTCAGGGAAGAGAGTTCGGGACAGGGATTTTTTTTTCCTTTTCCTTTTGCTTTTAAGTTATAGTAATGAAGAAATACTTGTGAAGGTCATAGTCTGGAGTTACAAACTCTTTAAAAACTGAGACCTACTGAGTTCAGGTCCATAGCATCACAGTAGGATACAGATGAAAAAGCTCTCAGATCTTGGCCCTATCTAAGCAGAGTTCTTAGAGAAACTCAAGGGAAAAAACACAAAAATACTAGGGGAATTTGAATCATGTGGCACCTGCAGCTAGAGCAAATACAGTCTATCTCCTAACCAGCTTAATGTCAAACATCACATTCAAGGCCTGTTTGATTCATATCCTATTCCCCAATATGTCATTTTCACTTTTCATCCAAAACAGAAGATGCAAAAATTATAGGAAAAAAAACACATAACCTGAAGAGACAAAACAAGCATTAAAACAATATGACACGAATGTTGCAATCATCAGGTTAAGATAACTATGGTTAATAAGTTAAGAGTTCTAACAGAAGAAGTAGACAATGTTTAATAATGGCTGGAAAGTGAAGAAGACACATAGAGATTCTATGAAAGTACCATAAGCAAATGCTACACATAGAAAACACTGTATGAGAAATGAAAAGAGGTATCAATGCTCTCAGAAGACTGACTTCAACTAAGGAAAGAAACAGTGGGACCGAAGACATAACAATAGGAATCTCTCAAAGTGAAATCTCTCAAAGTAAAAAAAAGGGGGGAGGGTCCCCTTAAACTGTGAGAAAACTTCAAAAGGCATGATATACATTGGTCATTGAAATATCAGAAGGAGAGGTGCGCATTTGGCATAACAACTAACTCTCCATTTGTGACACCCTAATCTCACATCGGATTGCTTGGATTCAAGCCCTTGCTTCATTTCTAATTCCAGCTTCCTAAGGCACACCCCAGAATGTAACAGTGATGGCACTAAGTGATGGCTAACTAAGGCGTTAGCTTCTTGTCACCCGTGTGGGAGACCTACACTGAATTTCCATCTCCCAGCTTCAACATGACCCAGTCGACATGAGCATTTGGAGACAAACCAGCACATGGAAGCTTTCTCTGTCATGGTGTTTTTCTGCCTCTCAAAAAAAAAAAAAAAAAACTAAAAGAAATATGAGAAGCCAAAGAAAGATCCAAAGAATTATTTGGAATAACAATAGCTGATTTATTCTGAATGTTTCTGCTGACTTGCAAGTCATATGTTGAAACTCTAATCCCCAAGGTGATGGTTTCAAGAGATGGGGATCTGTGAGAGATGAATGGATAATGGGAGTGGAATCCTAATGAAGAGAGCAATGTCTTCTAAGAATCCCAAGGGATCTTGTTTGCATCTCTTGCCGTACTACCACCAGACACCCAATCTACTGGTGCCTTGACATTGGACTTGCCTACTTCCAGCAATGTGAACAATACAGATCTCTGTTATTTATAAATTCTCAGACTAAGAGATATGGCAGCCCAAATGGACTAAGACAGTAAGCAATGCCTTCCCACAAGTAAATAAAATAGACAATAAAATATTATGAAAAATGAAAGAAGACGACACAGATCTGTTTTTGGTTTTTGGCTTTTTGGTTTTGGGGATTTTTTTTGTTTGGGTATTGTTTTGGATTTGTTTCTCATGAGTAGTCACACTTTGGACCAGGACAGTGGACAAAATGACATTCATACATATGGAGAAAGATTTCTCAAAGAATGTTTTCTAAAATATAATGGTCATATTTGCTGTGATTTTCACGTGCTTTACATGTTTTACTATGGTCTAGTTTGCTTAAGAAAAGCATGTAACATAGCTGTGTTACAGTAGTCAGCATTTTTATCCTGTTGAATACAGAAGATCTAATCTCTCACTTCCTTTCTGGGAACTAAAAACATCTTTCTGCCCCTGAAGTTGGGACCTGTCACCATGACAATCTCAAGTCTTATATCCCAATAAATATCCCCAGGCAAGAGAGGCCAAAGCCTGCATGTTCAAAAAGGCAGAGCTACCGTAGCACAGTAACCCTGGGGAGCACATGTCAGACTTTCTTCCAGGACTCGAAATGTTCTCCTCTCAGTCCAGCAGCACATCAGTTTGCACACACCCCAGAAAAGGCCCTATGTCCCTGGCCTCCCCAAAATGGCTCACTCCTACAGCAGGTGACAAGCCACTCCATCCAGCCTCACCAGAACAGATTGAGAGCCAGGAGCTCTTAGGAAAAGGGACAGTTCACATTGAACTTAAAATACTTAGTGCCCTCTCCTCCTTGTGGGCATTTGGGCTGAAAGGTGGCTTCCTGGGTGTTGGTGAAGAAAGTGATCAAGACAATTTCCCCTTTGCATGGTAGTATAGGATACACACCATCCACTCACCCACCTCTGCTCTACTGTCCCCTTAGTTTCAGTTGCTGTGGTCACCACCCGCTCTTGGCACTCCTATGCAAAAACACATTGACTCCTCAGAAGCAATTGAAAAGCTGGAAGAGATAACTCATAGCAACCTGAGAGGATCATAAAAACATGGCTCTGAGTAGAAGACACAAAGACCTCTATTGCATGTGCTTAAATAAATAAAAAACGCAAACACCCCAAGCAATACACATTGCAAAAGAACACATGATGACAAAAGGTGTATACTAAAAACATGAAACAGGTGTTCGTGAGCATTGGAGTTAGAGCGAGTCACAAATGAAAACAGAATTTAAGGTGCTAAAAACTCAAATTTGATAAAACATACTTACTTCTGTGTTCTCAAGCCCCTTGCCTCATTTTAGCACCTAGGGGGATCCAAAGCTGTCCAAAGCCTTCCCTTGCTATACAATACCCTCTCCTTTTTCCACTTGGAATACTCACCCCTTCCCCATTATTTCCTCTTCTCTCCCAAGGTCTTCTCTCCTCTCCTCTCCTGTTCTTCCCCTTCCCCTCCTTCCCTCTTCTCTCCTCTCCTCTCCACTCCCCCCTTTCCCCTCCTGTCCTTACCTATTTTCTCCTCTCCTTTCATTTCCTCCCCTCTCTCTTCCCCTTCCCTCTCCTTTCCTCTCCCCCTTTCTCTTCTATCCCCTCCCCTTCCTTCCTCTCGTCTTTAAAGCTCGGCTGCAATCAGAGGCTCCGGGCTAAGTTCAAGGCTGTTAGCAGTCACAGGGACAGACTTTCCTTTTTAGAGCCTACTCTGCTTACACATCTCAGCAGGTCAGGGAGCGGTGGAAGCTCATCCTCCAACCTGTTTGTAAGAAGACTCACTGCCTTCAAGGAGACATGACTCTGTACTGGAGACATCTGCCAAGGGCCTGGTGCTTGAACACCTGCTCTCCCAGGATCACCAAGACCTGCCCTGCCTTGAACCGTAAGTGACAACTGGGGGGGGACATAAGTCAGCAGGGGGTTGGCCAGGGAGGAAGGGCCTGAGTTCTGGAGCCTCAGGCCAGGATAGGGTCTTCAAGACAGAGAATACAACACAGCAGTCAGTTCTCAGCCCATCCGCTCCAGTCCTTCCTTATAGTAACCAGGAGTTTTGTAATATTCCCTTTTGAAACTCAGGGATAATGAAACCTGACTACACACAATTTTGAAAGAAAATTAATATGACATTTCAGTGGAAATTATAGAGAAGTCAAAGGAAAGCAACTCCAAAAAAAGTATGAAATTCAGGAGAATCAAGATGATAGAATACAGTACGGACACATATAAACAGACAGAGAAATATTAGCCAGTGTGAAGCATAAAAGGCACATTCTAGGAAATAGAGGAAGACAGAACAACAGCAGAGGGGCACCTGAAGACTGGCAGACACAAAGCTGTGATGTTGCAATGACTGATATCCCAGCAGCATTCAGTGAGCAGTAATCTGAACTGCACTTGCAACCGGAACTCTACCAGCAACGGGGTGGGAAGGGGTATTCACCAGGAGCTCAAGGCAAAGAAATGCCTGCCCTGCTTGTCTCTTTGATTTGACCAGGAGCACAGACAGAGCGGCAGGTCCCAGAGGGGTAGTGTGGGAACAGGATGGATTTCACAACCCAGTTTGCCCCCAGCACCCAATCGGGGGCCATTTTGTATAGAGAGGCAAAAAGTATGGGCCAGGACTATGCCTGCACTGAGCTGGGAGGGAACTCATCTCTGGCTCAGTGGACTGCAAACAATGTGGCATTCTATAGATTCCACTCAAGATAGGTCCAAGTAGCCCTCAGACTTGATGGCCAGCAGATCAAAAACTCTAGTAGTGGCATGTCAGGTGCTATTTTGTACAATGTGGAAAAAGTTTAAGACTGGAGGGACAACAGAGAGCTGCACATGTGCTTAGCTGGAAGTGAAATTACAGAGCTCAATACATTGCACTGGTCCCATAGGGAAAATAATACCAACTTTGGCATTGCACTGGTCAAAATAGGTCTCTGTGGCCCTCAGACCTAATGGCCAGCAGGTTCTGGCAAGCATCACCAACAACCTGGTTATTTAGGACACCTGGTGTCTCCCTAATCCTGAGGACTGCTCAAACCGGAAGTGGGAGAAAAGTTGTATAGAACATATATATAAATATATGTGTGTGTGTGTGTGTGTGTGTGTGTGTGTGTGTGTGTGTGTGTGTAAAATAAAAGGCAAATGCCCATGTGACAGCTTGGGACTCCACGCCAGGTCAGGTTCCACATTTAAAGGACCCTCCCCACACTGCCCCCTTCAGCCAGGGCCTGTTCTATGAAAACTGTTTGGACTCCTCTTTTCCCTCAGCTGGGGATTTGGGGCCAGAACATCTCTCTCAGAACAAGTCAAAATTATACCCAGTTTAATGCAGAAAAAAAAAATGATGCTAAAAGTAGCAGTTGTTGATAAAACTGATGGTGGTGGCAAGTGACTCAGAAAGAACAAGAGAAACTTGATGTCTGCAAATCTTTTATTTATTTATTTATTTACTTATTTATTTTTATTGGAAAGGCAGATACACAGAGAGAGGAAGAGAGACAGAGAGGAAGATCCTGTGTCTGATGGTTCACTCCCAAAGCAGCTGCAATGGCCAAAGCTGAGCCAATCTGAAACCAGGAGCCAGGAGCCAGGAGCTTCTTCCAGGTCTCCCACGTGGGTACAGGGTCCCAAAGCTTTGGACCATCCTTGATTGGTTTCTCAGGCCACAAACAGGGTGCTGGATGGGAAGTTGAGCTGCCGGGATTAGAACCGGCGCCTATATAGGATCCCAGCACATTCAAGGTGAGGACTTAGCCTCTAGGCTATCGCACCAGGCCCAATGTCTACAAATCTTGATGAAGCAAGAAAGAATTCTTTAATGTAGTTCTGAATAGGGGCACTACAGAGGAGAAGTGATATCATATAGACACAGATGCCACACCCCTCACCTTGACTTTCAGAAACGCTGGAGCCCTTCATGTCTTCCTGACTTCCTATCCGTACATATAAGTTTACATGTGTTAGTACATCCTAATATCCGTTCACTGGACACACACTTCTAGAACTCAAGATATCTGTAAAATATACATTTAAAATACTTGAATACCGCTTAGCTGGAGACAGAATAGTGAGCCGGACTAAGCCCCTAGCCTTGTGTTTTCCAGGTGTGTTGAGGAGAGACGAGTATAAAACAAACAGAGAAAAAGCTCTGTAACGATAGTTGCTAATACTGTAACCAGGGTAAGGGGATAGAAAACAAAAATGGGAGAGACACGAGCTGTGGTCGATGAGGAGGTCACCATGCTCCAATTGTTGTCAGATACACAAAAACAAGCAAGTCACAATCCCAGGCAACACCTACACAGTTACTCTATCACATCGGTACGCATTAAATATAAAATGCTCTTGCTTGCTATGCATAATCACTTGGGGTTAAAAGTGGATACAAAGCCATGCATGCAATTTGTTCTTAGTATAAATGGTGGAGAAAATATCTCGGTGGTGCTTTCTACTTAGTGTTTATCTAATGATGAGCTTTGCACGATTCCTGGGGATGTGGGGTACGTGTCCCATTGTAGCATGTTCCTTCTCTTCCAAAAGACAAGGGGGCACAGGAAGGTAAGTGGATGACAAGTAATGCTCGTTTCCAATTGAGAAATTTCCCAAGGTTTCTGCAAAACCTCTTCTAAGAAAAAGTTTAAAATTAGCCGCAAAGGGAAGCCACCCACCTGCACACCATAGGCAGTCCTTGCTGCTGCAGAACTGACTACGTGTGCTGAGGACCTGGAGGGGTGATTTCAGAGAAGGCCCATTCCCAAATGTTTCAAAAGGGAGACCCTCAGGGGAGATGTTGCTCAGGGCAATAACCAAGGGCCTCTGAGCAAAGGAGCACAGCTAGTGAAAGGATGGGCAGGCTTGATGGGGGTGGAAATGACCAGCTGGAGGGTGAGGACCTGAGACATGAGGAGACAGTCACTTTCGGTAGAACAGCCTGAAAATGGCTTGATGGTTGGGGGCAGGCACCTGGCATGAGTGATCCTTGGCTTGGATCCTTGGCTTGGGCGGAGGTCATGGTAGGACAAGTACCTTCTGCACCTTCCTGCCAACATGGGGCACCTTATGCAGGAAGCATTATGGCAGGGGATCCCAAGAGAGCAGTGTGTCCCCAATCCACCACAGGCAAAGACAGACACATGAGTATTAAGCTGCAGTTTGATAGAAGGAAATTCTGCTGCTTTCACAGAAGACAGATCACAGATAGCAATGACATCCCATACAGAATTTTCTTAAGCAAGAAGAGAATTTTAAATGATTTCACCATATAGAGTTGGTAAATATTGGAGGTGATAGATATGCTCACCCTAATTTTTTTTAATTTTTATTTTTGAAATTCATCATAAAATTCTGTATAGTCTGAGAATCGCCTCTCCCCAGTTTCCACATTCCCTCCCTGATTGATTTTTTCCCATAATGCCACAACTCTTCATAAGGAGGTCCAATCCCATCAGTCTGCTTTTTAACTTTGACACTGTCTGTACCAGCAGTGTCAGGGCACACTAAAAAAGTTCACCCTGATTTGAACATTATACAATGCATACACACATCAAGACATCACATGGTACTCTACAAATACATACAATTTTTATGTGTCATATTAAAAAATTAAAAAAAATTTTCTCCCCAACCAACTGCTGCCCCACACACCTCCAGACACCAACAAAATTTAAGTTGACCTGACCCCTACAGGAAAGGGTAACGCAAAACTCTCAAGGCTCAAACCTCCACGGCTCCTTGTTTAGCTAGCCACTGCCTGAGCTCCAAAGCAACTAGGCCACAAAACCTTCCTTCACCAACTCGGTAGTTCTCACATGTATCCAATGAGATATCAAATGGGACTATTTATTTTTCCTGTTGTCTTACTTGCCGTTTGTCTCCCTTCCATCCTGTTCTGCTTCCCCCCTCCTTCCTTCTTGGCTTCCTTCTTTTGCCCAAGACTACATGTACTTCCTTTGGAATCCTCCCTCCACCGTCATATGCTTATAATTTTGGTGAATAAAAGAATGAGCTTGCCTGGACTATTGACAGCTCCGGCTTTTTCTCATAGTCCTTCGTCCCAGTTCTCTCCAGCCTGCTTGCGTAATCCCGTAACCTTGGAGGAAGAGTGCTTAAAGCCCATTCAGTGGACAACTCTAATTTTGCAGATAACAAAATGAGGCTGATGGAGTAAAGTATTTTTAATTCTTAGAAACACCCAGAATTTTTTTTTTCCATCTTGGGAAAGTAACTATTGCATAGAGACAGAATGAAAAGCTTTTTAAGAGGTGAGATTCTCAGAAAAGCAAGCTGTAATTTTTTGTCTTTTCTATGCCTTGCATAGCCAAAAGACGCTTGCTTTTAAGGTAAGAGCGAATTAATAGCATTAGTGACTATTTAGAGGAAAAAATGAATGGGATCTCTTTGAAAGATATATATATATATATATATATATATATATATATATATTCAGAGCTGTTACTTCTCAGTTTCATGTTAAAATACACTTGTTCACTGTGTTTCTCAGGACTGTGACATAAAATCCATAAAAACACCAACATTTCATCCATGCATTCAAATTCTTCAGGCTGCACACAGGCACCATTTCCTCAGCTCTCTCCACCTGTAGAATTATCTGAATTTTGGCCTTTTCTCTCCAAAACTAGGGACATTCTTCTCCAATAGTATTTGTCAGGTCTCTAGATGCCTCTTCCTGTTGGGTTTTTCTCTGGTTCCATTATCACATCTCCAAGCCACACATTGACAAGATCCTAGCTATTAGGGAAGGGAACATGGGCAACAAATGAGCAAAATAGATTACTATGTGAGGCGTTAGAAACTCGGAGTTCCAGTCTTTATTCTTTAGCTAACTAGCTTGGTGATGTTAAAACTGACCATTTTCATTTCATCCATGCGATGGGTATTTTGGCACCTAACCCTCACCAAAACCAATTAAATACTTAGTGATTCCTTGACTCAGTTTCTCTCTCTTGTTATGGTCATGTGTTACCAGTCTTTATTTTGGAAATTTTGCCTTCCAGATATATTCATACGTTATTTGTTAGCACAGCACTCTGCCCAGCACCTAACCCTCTTCATACCCTACCAGAATGCTCAACAGCCATTAACCCGCATTTATTATGAACCAACTGGGATGCAGACTGGGATTCAGGCATAAACTGGACAAAGACTCACAATCCCTGTGAGTGAAGGCTAGCCTAGAATGATCTTTTCACATTTGTGAAGAACTGCAACGTGAAGTATCTTGGCTCCCCAACACCTGCCATATCTTTCCAGACTAAACTCAAGAACAATTTTTTTACCCTCCAGCAAATTTGTTATTGAGTTAGCTGTACCTCAGTTTTCAAATCCAAACTGAATCTTGATTGAAAATGATTCTTCTAAATCAGAAATAAAAGTACCTAAGGGATCGTAATTCACTTCACTTCCAATAGGTGCTTCCTGGACATCCATAGCCAAGCTAGATCTTCACACAAAGCCTGCAATGCCTCCATGTGACTTCTCACCTGAAAGATACCAGGTAAGATTTAGGCTTTTACGAAACCCAAGGAGGTCATTCTCCATGCAGCATCTCAGTTGTTCCACCAAGAAAGACCCACACATGTCCTTGCTATTAACTAAACTATCCCATCTCAGCCATTCTAGCGTCCAAACACCCGGGAGCATCAGAAACACTGCTACTCCATTTAAGTCTGATATATGAATTGGTGTGCATGGGTGTGAGACAAAGACAAACAGTACCTGATAGAGAATATATAGGACAACACAGGTATGCAGGTAGACATATGCATGTCACAAATGTGAAGGAACATGCTGCTTTAAAAAAGCATTGCTCCCATGTTGGCTAAATGATGCAACAATGCATAATCTGAAGGGTCAGAGTCTGCCACCAGAAGCTATAAAATTATCTTTTGTTTTCACACTTATATAGATTGGGCAGGCTCTCTCTCCCTCCCTCCCTCCCTCTTCTTTTCCCTCTCCCCCTCTCCCTCCTTCACTCCCTCTCACTCCTCTTCTCCCTTCCTCCTTCTCCCTCCCTCTATGTCCTTATCAAATAAATTGAAATACAAATGCTATGGCAATGAAAATGATACTGATTGGAACATTCACTTTCAAAGTCCATTTTTCCCATAATCGAGATCAACTCAAAGCCAATACTTTCTATTGAGAAGTAAAAATCCAGTTTCTTTATATTCAACCCAGGAACAGGTTAAAAGGCTGCAATACCTCCTTCCTTAGCAAAAAGGGTCGTCGTTTCCTGCCAGGTGGCCATTGTGTACCTTCTGTTGTGTCATAGCCCGCTTTCCAGCTCACCTGAGAGATCCAGCAGTAGGATATGGACTGCTGTTGATCCTGTAAGGAAAATGGGGAGAAGGAAATGAGATTCTCATCTCGTCTCTCTGCAGTCCCTTCCCTACAACCGTGTTCTGGAGATCCACAAGCAACACCTCTCTCCTGTGGGGACGGCGTATTTCCAGAAGCCCTTGCTGCTCCATCAAGGGCACATGGAGTGGCTATTTGATGTTGAGGGAAACAGATACCTTGACTTCTTTTCTGGAATTGTCACTGTCAGTGTTGGTCACTGCCATCCGTGAGTATCCTTAAAATCCAAGGATCTTCATCCTGCACATATGGGAATCCATCATGTTAGTGAATTACAACCCTTTCTTTGCCTCCTGTCATTAAAAATTTCAAACAAGGAAAGCTTTGGACCTAGTACATAAGAAACTGATTGGGATGCCTTCATCCCACAGTGGAGTAGCTCAGTTTGATATCCCGTTTCAGCTCCTGACTCCAACTTCCTCCTGACACCAATGGCTTGAGAAATTGGGTTTCTGTGGCTTGTATAGGATACCTAGATTGAATTGCTGGCTGCTAGTTTGGGCGAGGCCCAGCCCTGGCCAGCCTAGGCATTTGAGAAGTGACTGGGGATATAAAGCAGCTAATGGGAGGTCTCTTCCTCATTGTCTCTCTATCTGCCACTTCTTTTAGTGAATCCATTAATTTAAAAAATACATCTATTAAAGATTGTGACTGGCAGATTTCCACATACTTTCCACACCCTTTCTTGGATAAAAAATTTTACAGTGCTTTTTCCATTTCTAAGTTTTGACAAGATCGTATCATTCTTGAGGTACATGCAAATATGAAACTAGCATGAGATTAGGGTGTTTCTGTGTGTGTTTATGACTAAGATAAATGTTCCAAACAAAGAATGTACTGAAGGAAAGACTCTCAAAGAAGTGTCTGTACAGATGTGTATGGAAAGGAATGACAAGAGATGGGAAATAACATCTGGCTTGAAAATGTTCTTCATAGACATCAAAATGGATGAGGGAAGCCATGATGATAAAAGACAAATATAACCCTCACTAGAAATTTACTTGTCAGTGCATTGACCAATGAATCTCCTTTTTTCTCCCTTAGTATTTCTCATCATGTACTCACCTCATCTTCCCACCTGTGCTCATTGAGTTACTACACTTTCAGCAAGCTTACCCAATTCTTGGTCCCTCACCAAGATGCAGTAATTTTAACAATGCCTATCTAGATGCCCCATCTTTTCCACTGCCAATAGGACACCTCCCATCCTGTGATAGTCCAGCCCCCACTCAAACTCAACATTTCCAAGACTGAATCCATCATCTCCACAAAGCTGTTTCTATGAAGATACTGAATCATGGAGCACATGGAAACCACCTACCCTGGAAGAGGCCTCTGTAGAAGAGCAGAACTAGATAGCTAGCTGCTTTTTCTAGAGTAATCCTGGGATTTCCAGCATTCTAGGCAAGAATTTTAGAGTCCTCAGTGGCTCCTCTCTGCCTTTCATTCCCCATAGCCAATCTAACAGCAAGGTGCAGTTGTCCCTGCACTGAAACATCTATTCCACTAGCCCCTCTCTAATTCCCACCACCACTAACATTCCAGGACTCTTACTCCCACACCTGCATGTCCACTTTGCCCACATACATCACCATAATACTAGTCTTCCCCTTCCATCCCAGGAATTTAGTTGCTTTCAGCTTTTTTTTTTTTTTTTTTTTTTTGCTAAAACAAAGTTTTGCCAAGTATCTCTTTTATTCAAGAATTTACTGAGTCTCCACAATTTTCCAAAGTAAAATTCATGGAGCACCCATTATAGGAGAGGTTCCATGAAAGAACAAATTTGTGAACACTTCCTATCTCCTCTCTAGAAAGAGTTCACTATAGCCTATTTAAAATACTAACAGTCCTGCAGTCAAAAAAAATCTGTTAGATCTGTTATTTTTCAAAACTGTGCAACCTCTGAATTTATTTGTACGCATGTATGAGGCAGATATTAATAACAAACAAAGCTAGTATGAAACAAACTTTGACAATTTGTGTCATTTCAGTCAAGTTCATTTAGCCTGCCTTTGCAACATCTCCCTAGTCAGATCAGACATGTCCATCCACCCTTGGTTCCTACTATCCTTCACTGTGAACATTCTGATCCCGTAAAGTTGACTTGGTCTTTCAAATAATGCAGTTTCACAGATATGAGATGTTCTGCTCTGACAAGTGCTCAGAACCAAATATTTGCCATCTCTTGGGATGGAAAAACAGTTCATCCTGTGTGCATATGCTTAATGAATTCGCAGTTCTTCAGAAAAATAGCATGGGAAGCACACATAGGCTTATATCAGCCATCTGGCTTTTTCCAAACTGCTCTGAGGCTGTTCAATAAGAAAGCAGAGCTAGAAAGCCTAGGCCCAAGCTCCTCCTCCACTAGACCTGCTCTAGAATTGCTGGTTCTCATTGAGTGTGCCTTTGAACCTTTGCTGTGTGAGGAACTCACTGTCATTTAAAGCCACAAATCCCCTTGTCAGACACATCTAGTCCAGGACTTCTGTCTCAGCTGTGGATGAGATCTGCTTCCTGATACTGTGAGAAAAAGCCGTATGTCTGGGTTCTGTGGCCAGCATATGTGTTAAAGGGGCACACCCACTGGCAGTTCGTGTAATTGTTCTCTTGTTTACCCAGGAAGGTAACGGCAGTGGCACAAGCCCAGCTGAGCCGCCTGTGGCACACAAGTATTGTCTTCTTCCACACCCCAATGCATGAGTATGCAGAGAAGCTTTCAGCACGTCTTCCTGAGCCTCTGAAGGTAAGATGCTCCCAGCTCCAAGCGACAGGGGTCTCATGATCCCAGGGAAGCCACCCTGGGAAGCAAGAGAATGAGCAGGGAATTTTAGCCATGCCACAAACACCTGTAACAGTGATTCGATCGCCTTATCTGGAAGCAATCCAGCAGCAGAAAGGAATTCGTAAACAAATCAATTTCTGAGCCTCATCTTTTCTTGATTTTTCTCCTTAACATATCCTGGCAGAAATCACCATCCAGCAACCCCCATCCTCCTGACAGCCTCAAGAGATTGTGGCTTTATCCCAACAGCCCTTCTTCCAACATTATTTGTATTTCTGCTTTTACAAAGAGTGGAACCAACTCTTATAAATGCCATTCATTCAGTTTATTTGATTGAAAAATGTACTTCAATATTTTTGATAAGGGAGATATTCTACATCTAAAAGACTGAACTTTTCAACAGAACTGAGATGTTAACATATTGGCCGAGATTTGCACAGAAGCATTAAATGAATTCATATTTGTGAAGCAATTTGAACAGTAATCAGTGTTTGATTTTTGTTTTAGTTTATACATAAATGCATCTTTTAATTCCATCTATCTACACACCTTTTAAAGTACCATTGTATCATCTGTACCATCTAGATGCTCTGCTTAGCAGAATTATCTAGAACAGATGAAGAAAATTGGAATGGCTGAAGCCTAAATTCAGCCTTTGGTGTTCATGGGTCATCAATCCAGAGGACCCAGTTCTCTTCAGTTTTCTCTGTTCCTCTGCCCAAGCCTAGTCTTTATATTTTTCCTTGATTGATTGATTTTTCAGGACGACACTATTGGCAGGGCCAGGAAGCCTGCCTCATCACAAGTCTGCAGGATTAGGTAGGGTGAGGTAGGTGCAGAAGCAAAGAGCCTCGGTCTTCAGGTCAAGCTGATCACTTACCCACTTTATGATGTTCAACTAATTTCACCATCTGAACATTTTGCAAATTAGCAAATAAAGCCAGTGCTTGGCAACTGAGACAGCATCTTCATCACTTTTTTTTCATACTTGAACTTGGCCGCTACTCAGTGAAGGACTGTGGAATTAACAGTTAAATGACAGCACTGCTAAATAACCCAAACTTCTCCAAAGAGCTTTCTCCTCAATCTTGACAGACAGGAGAATAGTCATTGTTAATTTTAAATGACCTGAATAATAAGGAACTCCACTGAAGCGCAGGGCCATGTGTCTTTTTCCTCCAGGTCATCTTCTTGGTGAACAGTGGTTCTGAAGCCAACGAGCTGGCCATGTTGATGGCCAGAGCACACACGCAAAACACAGATATCATTACTTTCAGGTAATATTACACTGGAATATCCACCTTCGGTAACTTTGACTAATCCCATACCAAATGTGTCTTTAAATGACAGCACAAAGGAAGAGAATTATTTCCCCTGGACATTTTTCTAAGCTTTATTTTGAAAGCAGTTAAATGAACGTGATGGCTGGATAACACCATCAACATTGGTGTGGGTCACAGGAAGCCTGGAGCTCTTATAAGGCCATAGATTCATCCAAGGAATGAAAGATGAGGGCTATAGGGCAGTCTTTTAATTATGTGTGGACTGCAACATAGACCAACTGATAAATGAATGCCTTATTCCCATAGAGGCTCAAAGCTCTATACTGCACCCATGCTAATTTCTGTAATAGAAAGTCATATACTTGTTTCATTGTGCCAGTTGCCTATGTTTTTCACCTTTT
The DNA here is from genome assembly GCF_017591425.1 of Ochotona curzoniae. Classification (NCBI taxonomy): domain Eukaryota; kingdom Metazoa; phylum Chordata; class Mammalia; order Lagomorpha; family Ochotonidae; genus Ochotona; species Ochotona curzoniae. The sequence goes on along the minus strand of NW_024465582.1, from coordinate 15,478,412 downwards.
ATTTTAGGTTCCTAGGTTGCATTATCTAACCCTGTATGTGTCTTCTCTGACATGTGAGAAGCAGTGATTTCATGTTACAATTGACCCTCACCATCCATGGATTCCATACCCTTTAGTTCATATTCAACCAGTCAATTGTCAATCAGATACATTCGGGGGGGGGGGGGGGGAAGTGCATCTGCCCTAAATATGTTCTTTTTAATCAAATCAATAAGGAATAAAGAATTGATAGATGCTTTACCTAGTTAGCATTCCACAATAGATATACCTGGGTAAGCACTGACCTATTTAAATCAGCAATGATGCTTGCTGTGGTTTGATCTTGTGGGGCTCCTGAACTCATGCAGTACTTTAACTCTCAGAATCATAAGTTAAAAATACTAGCTTAATCCAGTTGTGGTATTAAGAAGGTGAGTCTGGTAGAAAGTCCTTGAATCACTGAGTGCATGCCCTCAGCAAGCATTCCCAGAAAGGCTGGCTTCACAGCTGTGTTGGGTCCAGTCACTCTCTCTGCTCTTGGCCACTCTCTCCTTGCTTGCCATTCCCATTTGCTGCCCTCATCAGAGGACAAACCAATGGAATTATCAAAGTTGGACTTGAACCTCCAGAGCTATGAGTCAAAAGAAGCCTTTCAACTTACTAAGTATATAATGACAAAAGAACTAATAGTGTACTACCGAGATTCCACATGTGTGGATTTTTATATTATCACTCTTTTCCACAGTCTTAATAATCCTATATCCTAACTTATAAGTGATTTTTATCTGAGAAATTTCCAAAATTCATTGACCAGAAACAGATAAATTTATACTAAATATTACTACACATGTTCCAAAGAAACAAAACCTATATTTGTTAAGGGATAAGTAAGGTGACTTTTAGATACTTAAAAGAAATTCCCAAAGATGTTAGAATCATATCACATTCCCAAAGATGTTGAAGTATCACAGGAGCAGATGTTCGGTTTCCCAAGGTAATTACTTGCACCTCTGAAGACCGGCTGTCCTTAAACAATATAACTTCTGGAAGGTTGCTAAAAAACATTTCTCAGGATTTTAGAGTAAGAAGCTGCTAATGTCAGAATTCTTCAGGAGAGGACCTCCAAAATTCCTCTCATAATTTTAAAATGATGATAGAAAAAATGAAGGAGTACATTCCCCTGACATGGAAGAGTTCTTAGAAATCATCAGAGTTGGAGTTTAGCGGTATTCAGTTTCTTCTCCTTAGACTTTGTAGATTTTTTTTTCCTATGTCCTATTCAGTGTTCCATAGGCCAGTGATCAAAGCAAATAGAATTCACCTCAACCTTCTGTCGTTCTCTCTGCAGAGGCGCCTACCACGGATGCAGTCCTTACACACTTGGCTTGACAAATGTAGGCAAATTCAAGACAAAACTGTCCGGCACACTGGGCTGCCAATCAGTGAGTTTTGAGATTTGTCTTGTTTCCATGAAGATTGGTGATGTCAACTAACACAAAGCCTTCATTAGTTAGGGGCTTCCTATGGCTTCATTGACTTGAAGATCATGGGAGGGGGAAAGCTTTGTCAAAAAGACTTTCAGAATGAGTAATAATTAATGACAGAGCTTTTAAGTTAATTTTGTTCTTAAAATCAAGTAATCCAGAAGGCTCTGAGACCCTTGAACATACAAAATTTCTGTGCCAATTATTACAATTCACCTGTTTTCACCTGCTGGACCCACATTTCCAGTATCAGAATCAGTTACTTAATTATTCTGATTTTTTCAATCGCCGTTCTTCATCAAACCTTTAAGCAAGTTGTCTCCAGACTAACACTGAAATCAGTTTCCTTTGTGAAGAGCCCACATAACTTATTTCTAAAAAAAAAAAAAATCTGTTCAAAGGGAAGGGAGTGAAAAATCACATGAAGAAGTCCTCTTGCCTTGATGATGATAACGTGATTTCTCCAGTTGGATGGCTTCTCGCTTGTGTTGTGCTAAGCTCTCTCTTTTGCCAATTGCAGACAATGTGCCCAGATGTTTTCCAAGGCCCTTGGGGAGGAAGCCACTGTCGAGATTCTCCAGTGCAGACAATTAGGAAATGCAGCTGTGCACCAGGTCCAAATGGGTATGGGGTAAGAGGGAGAACCGATAGAGTGAAAGGTCAAAAGGGTTAAGGAACTGGAGAATGGCAGGACCACCCCTGAGTGGACAATCACATTTGGATAATTGGGAAAGAAGCAAAGCTAGAAAGTAACAAACAACCCCTCACTGAATGAGCACTTTGGGTGCCTACCTTTATTTTGCCCTCAAAGCATCTACCTAAAGCCATCTCATGCTCTCAGAGCTAAGCTCAAACATAACCAACTTTCATTTGAGAATGCTCTGCTGACTCTATTAGCAATATCCCTGGTATCAATTTTAAAGAAAATTGATATCCCTGGTATCAATTTTAAAGAAAGCCAATGCAGATGCAATCATGTACCAATTCCCAGTGGGAGATGGGAGGAGAAGAGTTCTTTGAAGAATCTCAGAAGTCCAATCAAGAAACTCTCCAGGGACTTCGAATGCTAGCCAAAATGAGAGCATCTATCAAAACACATGGCTATTCCTGAAGGCTGCTGACATCTCTTGCAACACTTCTAATAGGCATTCTCACAAAGAGGACTTTTCTTCATCGAGCAAAGATTTATTTGCATTCTTTACCTATGCCTAACACAAGGGAGAGGTTGCATGGAAACATTGTGTGTTCTTGGCTGGTCCGGAAGTCCTACTTCTGATTTGTCATTACAGTACAAGACCTTTTGAAGAGCTGTTCCTAAGTAGTTCTGGAGAAAAGGCCGAGATGCTCTGGCGGAAACATCTCCAGTGAAAGAGTGTGAGTCACAGGATCGAGAGGGAGAATGCAAAATGAAAGTCTGAAAAATTCAGCCTTGAAAGGAAGAAGTTTATCTTAGCATTCTGATGGGATAATGGAGGCAGGAAGATGAAAGGATAAGTGTTCACATAAGACAAGATGTCCAAGTCACAGAGTTTTAAACCGGAAGGAAGTGAAAGCTCCTTTTAGAATCTACTATGCTAAGATCAAGGAAACCCAGGTTCACACAGAGGCGACAGTGAAGCTGGGATATGAACACAGTTTTCAAATCTTAAAGCCAGGGCAACCGCTACCTCATCCACACTGGTGTGAACCCCAGGAAGAGCCGAAACTGACAAAGCATTCCTGTTCTTCTGCCCAAGATGGCAGGATGCATGAAGTCAAGTGGACCTGGGGTGGCTCCACTGCCTGCCTTCAGTTTTCTCAGTCTGGAAATAGACAGCAAGGCTCATCCCCAGCCAAGCACAGCATTTCATGAGATCCAGACCTGGACAGTCTCGTAAGGAAGAAATCAGGAGCAAGCGAAGCTATACATACATGTCTATAACATGTGGACGGCGTCGAGAACTAAACTCAGTTCAAGGCACCTCACAGCACTCAGTCTGCAAAATCACCAACCCGGAATATAGCTGTTCATCTGTTTCCCTTCCTACTTCCATCTCCTGCACTCTCCCCTCACTTTCTGCTTCCTCTGACCTTGAGACCTCCTCCTTTTCCTTTGGCCAAACTGAAAATGCAAGAATCCTGTGGCCCTCTCTCTCTCTAGTGGCAGACCATTCTACATGTCTGAGCTGTTAGTGGTGGTGTATTTGAAGGCAGCTGTTTTCTTAACTCAGATCTAGAGTTAAGACAGGCTAGCATCAGTCTCTTAGCAGGATTGGAATACAAAAGGGAACCGCAGCCTCCTGGGAGACATTAGGCCTGGAGAAGTGTTTGGTCTTTGTTATAAAGCTAGGGAGTTCATAGTTGTTTACAGAGGCACTGAAACATGTCGAACACTTTGAGTGCAGCTGGTTCCAGTTTTCAGTTCCTCTTTGTGCTGGGTACACACAGTTACCAAGCCTAGCAGGGATCCTGGTCATTTCAAAATTCTGCCAGCACTCTCAGTGCAGTCGGGAGCCTGTTTTATGAGCTTAATAGAAATGGTTTATAGAGTACCCTTCATTTAGACTCCTCACGACTGTTTAACTCCAGTGTCTGACTTTTAGATGCAACCTGTGATGCCATTCATGTCCTACCACTCACTGCCCCTGCCATGTCCCAAACCGTACTGATGTGACTTTTCATTTAAAATTTTACAAAAAAAAAAAAAAAAAGCTGTTTTTTCTTGGATCTTTGCTCTGTTTAACCTTTTCTGTACCAAAGCAAAGATAAACTCTCCTCTGGCCACTCAACTACGCAGCAGAAGAGCAGCTCCACCCCCTTGATGTTGTCATGGAGACATCAGCGCACCAAGTCTCTTTGTCCCTGAGGTAGCATGACCTGCAGTTACAGCCGTGAGCCACTGAAGCAAGTGTAAAATTGAGTGGAAAGAGGAACACAGTGGATGACCTTTCTCCTTACTGAGTGTGTGGGAAGATGAGGGAAAACATTAGGAAACGTCTAGCACAGCTCCAAGCAAAACCTCTTCTTGGTTTGATTGCGTCCAAATGTAAGCCATTAGGGCTGATTTTGATGTTGTCTTCTGTTCCTCTAGTTGCAAATGGGCTTGCTCTATTTCCAAAATGTGTATTTTGAATGTATGTCTGGTCCATCATTTAGGGCTTTCTGAGATGATTTTCTCTTCATTTCTTCCTGCAAATAGGGCATCCCAATCTCTACAGGCATAGATTTATTTACTTAGCATCTTCTTCTGGTCAAAAAAGCGTAGTCTCCAAAAACAGTACTCTCAGGGTTAGATATCCTTGTCAGTACTTGTTTTCTTACACGCTGATCTCCAACCTCCAACTAATCAATGACATCAGTCATAACTGCTGATGGGCTTTCCCAAATCTGACATGTAGTTTTAAAAGATTTGTCCTAACGCATGTGTTGGGATGGGAAGTGTGGGCTCCCTTCTCAGATGTTTCCATCCCATCCCATGGTCCCCTGCAGGCCTTCTTCTCTCTGTGGAGACAGTTTGGAGTTCAGAGACTAAGTGACTATTCCAGGCTTGGATAAAGTTCCTGAGGGCATGTCATCTGTGGCTGCAGGCGGTTTGGGATCTCTGGTCACAAAAACAGGAGGCTTCCTCTCTCTTGTCTTTGCTGGCTTCTTCAATGACAACTGCAGAAGGCGGCCTGAAGCCCTTAAGTCAGCTTTCTGGGTCATCTCCCTCACTGCCTCCAGATCCTGTCCCACCCACAGGATATTACGCCTGCCTGGCTGGTGAGCCGCCCTCACCACCAGCAGAGTATTTCTAGCAACTTTCAACAGAGTGGAAAAATAAACAAGGTGACTACCGAAGCCCTTGGGCTGGATGGATGTCCTTCCTAAGAATACGACAGCCTGAGTTATCTGCAGCTGAGAGCAACTGGGAATCCTGGGTAAAATCCAAACTATGTCCTTTGTGAAAACCTAATACAAGAAAATAAGAATTCTCAGAAGCCCAAAGAAGTCGTTAGAGCACCAAAGTTAGCTCTTGCCCTAAGGACAATAACCAAAACTGATCTTGAACTTCAGTTTGTGTGACCCCTGTGGAGTGCAAGGAGATGACAAAGTCCATGATCCAACAAAAGTAAAGGACATAGTGGGAAAGTCTTTCCCAATACAAAGCTGGAGCTGCCATCTATGCGTTAATTACAAAGAACCATAAGCAACTCATCCCACACGAGGATTCTGGTGTTGCGTGGAGGAAGGAGGGAACTGACTCAGCAAAACTGCTGGAAATCTGAACTTCAGGCTGGCTGTCAGGAGGCTTTGTGATCTTAACAATCACTACCTCTAGTTGTGATTTAGAGCAATCTGCCTGCAAGATCCCTGTGCGCCCAGATGTTGCAAAAGCTGACATGTTGCGGTGGAACTGCTGCCTTCTCGCCCTCAAAGAATTCTCACGAATGTAATCCAAGGAAAATATACTGTCTGTGCTCAAAATCTCTAACATGCAAGGAAATGAAATGAAACTTTGCAGCCAAAAAGAAACCCATAAAGATGTCACTTGCCAGGTTGTGAAATGAACACTGCTTAACTCTTTCAGAATCATCAGACTATAGAATAAAATAATTAGGACTGTGAAATGATACAATAAGCATGTCTCTCCTGTTTACAGAAAATCAAATGTGAACTTGAAAGCGTGTACGGGAGACAAAGAACCGTAAGAAATTCTTCACTGGAATTTGAAATTCAGCAGAATGGTTCCTCAGCAACTAATCCAGTTTAAAAGAGAATGTACGGATTTCTACAAATCATTCGAACAGTGACACTTCACTCTTTCTGTAGATAAGGGATTGTCAAGTGGAATTGCTCAATGTCTCATACTAGCCACAACTTCTGCCACTTATTTCCCTCTTGATTCATTAGACACCACAAATGTACCAGCCAACATGCTTGGCTGTGGGCTAGATTCCAAAGACAAGACACAGTCCCATCCAACAAAACCCCTCACATAACACAAGAAATGTCTGTGAACGGGAAGTAGCAGAGCGAGTGCCAAGGGCTTCACGGATGAACTTCACCACCTCCAGCATGTTAGATTGGGCCCTCAGTGTTCTCCAGACACACAGGAGTCTACACAAAGTTCATGGAAAACGCATAGGATGAAAAAAAAAAAAAAAAAAACTAGGCAGGTATTTCCAAAGGCTTTGGGCTGTATCTCTTGTTTTGTTTGCACCACTATGAACTTATCTTTTAAGTTCAGTTTCCATGAACCTTTTAAAGTACCTTCATGTTTACTGACTGTTACGATAGAGATACTCTGTTCTTGGAAAGGGCTCATCAGCATGAGTGGCATGCCAAAGTAAGTAGAGTTATTTTCAAATATATTCAACTGTCCCAATTGCACTTGAGTTAGATCCACCTGTTTGAAAGGATGGCCCTCCCCAGGTGAACCAGCTATGTCTGCCAGACTCAGTGACGCTTTAGGGCATTTCTTTCCCAAATGGAAATTATTGAAGTGCTTTGTTCATAGCTCAATGTCTATCCTCATCTTTCTCCTTGAACCAAGTATAAGTCGTTCCAACAGCATATCCCCTCTTCATCCACCACCTCCTTCTTCACTAGGTTCTACCCACGTGACTGTCCTTGACTTTTTTCTCTATATTTTTCTCTTTTATTCTGGATGCCATTCTCATATCCTCAAATGCTGTGAGATATGTTTATGTGTTTGTTTCTTTTCAGACTGCTGTGAAGCTAAAGACCAGTATATTGAACAGTTCAAAGATACCCTGAACACTTCTGTAGCCAAGTCCATTGCTGGATTTTTTGCTGAACCAATTCAAGTGGGCATATGAACCTTGGATTTTTTCATTGAGCTGAATTTTCAGTTGTTAAGAATTTTCGTTCATGTATTTTAGAGAATTCCAAATTAATTAAGTACCCATTGCTGTGTCCTGCTGCAGATTCCAGTCTTTCTGTCAAACCCTTTGAAAATACAAAATGCTGCTTTTCGATTGACTTTCACAAAACCATCTCCTCCAATTCCACAATGACTGGACAGATGAAACTAGTTAATTCCTAAGATTCTCAAGAAAAAAGGAGCTCCTGGCAGGGTTATTGCTTTTAACAGCCACATTGTGGTGAACGCCTGTCTTCAACCTCACCAAGTGCCCTCATTCTACTTTTTTGTTATCTCAGAAAAAATTTCTTATTTGAATGATTTTTCCAGAAGGGTTGGTTTAAGAGCAACAGCTCCTGTTTTCACTTGTGGTTGAAATAAATAGTTCTACAGGTTGTGTTAAAAATTAATGTGATAATGATCTGTCTTCTTTTAAATACTCTGAAGGAGCTTGGGCTATTGTAACAGGTGTTTTCTGGCTGTGGTCTTTTGCAGGGTGTCAATGGAGTTGTCCAGTATCCAAAGGGGTTTCTAAAGGAAGCCTTCCAGCTGGTGCGAGAGAAGGGAGGAGTGTGCATTGCAGATGAAGTGAGTACCAAGGAAAGGTGCAAGTTAGAGCAGTGGAAATTGAAAAAAAAAAAAAGCAAACACTTTGGGCACAGAGCATGGATAACATGGATCACCAAGGATGGTTACAGACAAATGAACTTTCATTAGTGGGGCTGGTTGGTTTGTTAGAAGATTAACTAGTGAGTTTAACAATCACAGCAGATCTTAAACATCCAAACTGAGCTCTGCCGTTTATTTATTTTTACTGGTTTTAAGAGGAGAATGAGATCTGTCTTTAGAGTCACTCACTAAAAAAAGCCTACCATAGCTGGAACTAGGTCAGGCCAAACCCAGGCGCCAGGAATTCAATTTGAATCTCACAAATGGATGGCAGGGACCCAATTACTTGATCTGTCACCCACTGTCTCCCAGTGTGAACATTAGCAGGAAGTTGGATAGGAATCAGAACCCAGACACTGTGGTATGATGGGGTGCAGGCATCCTAACCAGTATCTTAACCAGCTTGTTAACAGCCATAGGTATTACTGCCATTACTCCACAAACTTTTAAAGATTTATTCACTTTTATTGGAAAAGTAGATCTACAGAGAGAAGGATACAAAGATCTTCCATCTGCTGGTTCACTCCCCTAGTGGCCCCAGTGGCTGGAGCTGAGCCAATCCAAAGCCAGGAGGCAAGAGTCTCCCCAAGGTCTTCCACATGGGTACAGGGTCCCAAAATTTTGATCCATCCTCTGCTGCCCTCCCAGGTCACAAGCAGGGAGTTGGATGGGAAGTGGAGCAGCCAGTACATGAACTGGCACTCACATGGGATCCCAGTGCCTAAAGGAAGGGAATTAGCTAATTGAGTCAATGCACTAGGCCCATACTCCATGAACTTTTAAATTTTCTTATGGGGAACTGCTTCAGGAGCAGCTGACAGAAAAGTCATGCTTAATTGCTTGTCTGAGCTTTCATCTTAATTTTTAAAGGTTAACATTGACCAATTTTGCAACATGTATGTTTGTTGTGGCAAAGTTAGCGTGAAAATGACGTTTTTCAATATAAGTCAACAGCAACCCAGCCTCTACATCAGAGTAATGTAGACAGTGTAGACATTTGAAAAAGTGTTCCCCCAAATCTGTAAATTAGCTTGAGTGAAAACTAAGTATGGTTGGAATAGGCACGCAATACCTCCAATATGACTCATATGGCAGGAATAAACCTCACTGGCTGTGCGAGCTGTACCCTATGGGCATCCAAACAGGAATAAGTTACTTATAATTACACTTCATGTTACGGTGTGTCAAAGAAAGCACTGTTTTGTCTGCTACTAAGACTAGCCATGGAGACCAGGAGACTAAAGGATGACAACAGAGCCACTTTCCTCAACTTAAAATCCAGTGCAGCTGCTGTTGGTGCAGCACACCAAAATAATTTTCTTTTTAATACTGAGAATTAAGGAATTGAAGAGGTTAGGGTGTAGAGAACTTTGTTTAACCTCTACCTGCCTACTATGCTTTCCTGGCCACACTCTCCAGCTCACTTATGTTCACCTTCCAGTTTTCTGCCTCTAGTTACTGTCCACTGCTTTGCGCATTGCCATTAACTGAAAAGGGGGACAAAAGAACTTTGTTCCACGTGTTTCTTTGGACGTCACTATCATGGGGAGACCCCCATGTACAAAGAATTGAATAGCACTTGTATGCCTTTCTCTTGGTCATCAGCTTTGTATTAATTTGCTTCCTAGCTCCACCTAAGATGAAGGGACAGGGCAGACGGGACTGCTCCCTCCTCTTGGACAGATATTTTGGAGTGCTTTTTGTGAACAGATATTTTGCGGTGTTTTTCATGATCAGCTTCAGGTGCACTGAGCTTCGCTGGAATACTGGGCATTGCTGTCACAGCCTCTTCCAGCCATGATCCCCCTCCCATTGCCCTAACCTGCCATAAACAGTGAAGTTCTAGCTGAAGCAAGTTAATCTTCCATTTAAGAGTGTATCCAATCAGTTTCAAATTAACTATATTAAGAAAGAGGATGAACTTTAATCTCAGAATCAGCACATAATAGAGCTTCCAGAGTTGGGCTAATTAGAGAGAAGAGAAGCCGAACTCAAAGAAAACATAAATTTCAGAATTTTCTGAGGTCTTATATTTTACGAATTTCATGAAGTTTTTGGAAACTGTCCAGCACAAGGTAACCTTCAGAAGGACTGTCCTAACAACAAAAACAAGGGAAGCTAGAGCTTTCTGAGTGCTTCCTATGTGTCAGCCACTATTCAGAAAGTTTGCAAGTACTAACTTGTTTAATGCGTAGAACAATCTGTACAGTGTGCCCCACTGTTTCTATTCACACTTTACACGTAAGTGCACTTGGGTCTAAGAAGGTTAAATCCATCTATTGAGGTCCATACAGTTAATAGGGACAGACACAAGGCTCAAACTCAGCTTTCCCAGACTAGGCAGACAGACAGAGACACCGAGGCCCAGAGAGAGATCAGGAGTATTCCCTGGGAAGGCTCTGGAAGAAACTAGCCTGGGAGAGTTGGTGAGTCCCGATCTGTTAGATGTTTCACTTTCACTCACTCTGCCAACACAGTGTCTTCATCAGGCACTCTGCTGGGAGAACTGAGCAGACAAAGGAGCAAGACATGGTCCTTGCCATCACACACAAGGATGGAGGCTCGGTGGTCCTTGCCTCGTGACACCTGTGAGGGTGCATCAAAAAGCTTGTGGAAAATGACAGATATGCTTACCGTGGTTCAAAGATTTGGAATTCTTGCCGAGTTTCCTTTAATATGTGATTTCCATGAGGTTTTGGAGGATGCCCCCATACACTTCTCATAAGGACCCCCATGAGAGATGCTGAAGGCCGCGAGTCCCAGGTGCTTGGAGTGGGAGCCCACTGGCCTTCCGGAAAAGCTACCTAGAACAAGTGAGGAGGCCACAAATGGGAGGAGAGAAGTTAGTGAGAGGAAGCAGGGAGAAGACAGGCAACAGCGTGCACAACAGACTGAGGTTCCCTCTGCCCAGATCACTGACTTTCTGGAGTGGATCATTCATTCCTGAGTTAACTGGCTCAGGCAGGTCTTCCTCACGAGAGGGTTCTGGGAAGAAAGAGGGATCCCTGGGGAGGGCTGGGCCAGCCCCCAGGGAGGCAGGTGTCACAGCCTCCACCCTAAGCCCCTCACCCCACCTGCAGACTGACAGTGATTCCTGCTCCCCTGCCAGGGCCACACCCAGCTTCTCACTTTTCTCCTCCACTGTTGCAGGCTCAGCAGAAGCTTCAGAAAGCTGCTAATTACTGTGGTCACTTTCACCTGCACCTTGAGGCATTAACCGAGGTTCAGAGGAGGGAAAAGGGACACTTTCAGAATCATGCAAAGCTAGTAAATGGCCTTTGAAGCCTGAACAATCAGACATAGATTAAAATAGATAAAATGTTCTGGCTAGGTTAGTACAAGCATGGGAGTGGTGTTGAGGTGGTGATGAGCAAAGAGGAAGAGATGGGAGAAAAAAGGAGAAAGAGTAAATAAGAGCGGGGAGCAATCTCATTTAGTGAAAGGTTCCCGGTGGGTTTGAATGTGTTCCCATCAGGTGCAGACAGGATTTGGAAGACTAGGCTCTCACTTCTGGGGTTTCCAAGCCCAGGATGTGCTGCCTGACATCGTCACCATGGCTAAAGGGATTGGGAACGGCTTTCCCATGGCAGCAGTTGTGACGACTCCAGGTAAGAGCAGCCTGTGCTGCCTTTGGGGCCTCCTCTTTTGGTGGTGGTCTAAAGCATGTGGGTTGGAAATTGGACAGGTTGCAGGCAGTGGCAAGAACTGCACCATGCATTTCCCAAGTGCATCCAAGAATGAAACAGTCGACCTGGCAGGTTATAAAACGCACAAAAGAAATTCAGCCCTTTCTGTGCTTGCTGCGGGAGAGACTGACCCTGTAATGAATTGCAAGCTCTGGCCAGCTGCCCAGGAAGATGGAAATACGCTATCAAACCAACATGAAACCAAGCTGAAAGCTCCAGGCATCGTATTTTTGAAGGAGACTCTCACCTGATCTAGCCACACTAATGAACTGTGGATTTAAAGCCCACAGGATTGGATTTCTCTGTTGATATTAACAAAACACTCCAGTCTCATCTATCCGTAAAATTAACAGTAGAATTATTTTCCATTTTAGTCTAACAGAAAGCAGTTCTTTTACGAACCATTGCCTATTGAAAATCTTAAAACCACTTCATTTGTTTTTTTCCCGTCAACAGTAAGCACACTTCTGAGGTTCCTATACTGACACTGAATCATCTGGCAAATGATGTTGCTAAATCCTTAACGTAAGATTTTTCCTTGATGTTGGTCTCAAGAAGAGAATTCATGAAAGAACACTTAGCTAATTGAAAGTCCCACTTATACTTCCTTAGCTCCAGTTTTCAAGAACTTTCTAACTCATACAATACCTCAAATGTTTTATTATCAAATTTCTCATGGAGCACATGAACCACTCATCCTTATCCACTGTATTAGTCCACACAGGTTGACAAGACAAATATCACAGATGAGGTGGCTTGACCAACAGACATTTAGGTTCACAGAGGACTATAAGCCAAAAGTTCAAGATCAAGTTGCCCTCAAAGTTGGCTCCTAGTGAGACCACTTTTCTTGGCTTGTTCGTGGCATCTTTCTCACTTCTGACTTGAGTGCGTGGGAACTTGCAGGGAGGGTGGGAGAAAGGGATTATGTTCTAGTATTTTCCTTTTCTGGTAAAACTACTAGTCCTGTTGACCAGGGCCCCATCTTTATGCGCTCACGTATCTTTAATTATCTTCTTAAAGGTCCTGTGTCCAGATCCAACCACTTTCAGGATTAGGGCTTCAGTAGATCAAGTTGGAATGAATGCAGTTAAGTCCATAACATCCCCAGCAGGCGGGTGAGGAATGAATTGTCTAGGGTACCATTTACTACATGAATGGAAATGCGACTGCGGTGATATGATGAGACGAGATGGATCCAAGTATGTCATGCTCGAGCCTCCTTCCTTTTGTTTTTGTTTTTGTTTTTTAGAGATTGCCAGGTCTTTGGCTGACAGCCTATTTTACTTCAACACCTTTGGAGGGAGCCCTCTGGCCTGCGCTATTGGATCTGCCGTGCTTGAGGTTTGTATCACAAGTCAAAAGGGCTTCACTCATTTCACAGAACAATTGCAAAACCACAAATCCATTATCAGAGTTCTGATGTATTGCATTATTAAAGATTTAGTAACTAAATTGTCATTTTAAGGTTGATTTCCAGTTATTATTCTGTCTTTTCTCTGTTTTGGAAATCAAATCTACCTTGAATGCTCAAAATATTGGATAAGAAGTAATGTCAGGGTTGGCATTTTGGCTTAATGGTTTAAGATACCAGTTGGAGCAGCCACATCCTGTATAACAGCATATGGGTTTAAGTCACAGCTCTGCTCCCAATTCCAGTTTCTTGGTAATGAGCTCCTGTTCCTGGGGGACAGGAGGTGGTGGGTCAAATGCTTGGATGCTTGTCACCCATGTGAGAGACCTGGCTTAAGTTCCTGGCTTCCTGCTTTAGCCAAGCCCAGCCTACCTGGACCCTTGCAGGCATCTGGGCAGTAAGCCAGTGTATGCAGCATTCTCGTTTATATATTCTGTGGTATCTCTTTACCTCTCAAAATAAGTTGAACATTGAATTTAACATATATAAGTTTAGAATTTGTTAAGTAAAAAGGAAACAATACATAAAAACCACTACATGGAAAATGTAAGAATTCCATTAGCCAACTAGTAGCACTAAAACTTCTTTATTATCTGGGTAATGTTTTATACATAGTTGTTCATTAATATACTTTTTGTTTGTTTGTTTACTTTTGGTCCTGTCTTCTTGGTGTTTGTCTTTATTCCTTTTGTTTTGTTCTCCTTAAGGGAATCTGAGTTCTATGGGATGAGCACCAAGCAGTACTGCTAGGAGGAGCTGTGATAGTTCAGCTCTACTGGACAACAGTCTAAGCCCTCACCTGTTGAAAGAGATTTTTTTAATGTCTGTTAATATGCTCAATATCACTTGCTTAAATAGGGATAAGATGTTGCTGGAAGAATGCCCAAGGAATCTATCCTAAGTTATTTGTGGGGAGGGAAGTTTGATGTCAAACTCCAAGAGTCACCAAGAGCCATTCTCCATCCATACTTTCACACTTTCTGATCTTTAAATCAAGAACATGATTTTTTTTATTCAGAAACTACAGAAGTGCTTTGAAATAAACAAGGAAAAAAAATCTGTTCTCACTAATTAGCTACCTTTAAAATGATTCGAACGTGAAAAAAGAAGGTGTTAGCCAAAAGCTGCCATTTATTTCATTTTTCAGGCCTTGACAACTTTAGGTGCTGTAGCATCTAAACAATTCAGATAGTAGAAAATATTTCAGTGAGCAAATAGGTCTTGAAAACAAGAAAATTCACCTGGAGCCATGTAATTGCTATCAGTTAACAATTGGGGCTTGATAAACATTAGCGTCTGCTGAAAATAGAGCTCAGGTGAAAATTCTTCTCTATCTTTCAGAGCCACCACCCCTGGTGCAGCTAAAGGAGCCGGGGCCCAGTCAAGGTGTGTGAGCTCCAAGGATCTGTGTGTGACTGAGGGCTTCCACATAGTGGCGGGTATTTCTAATGCCCCTTTCCTTGGCACAACTGTCTTGTTTACCATAACATCGCTGCCCTTGGCAAAGCCTGGCATTGTGGTTTTCGGTATAATGGGGCTTATGTAACCAATTGCCTTGAAACATAGCTTTTATTAATTTTTTTCTAAATTCTGGTCCATCCCCAAGGCTGAAAAAGTTATGGAAGAGCTTCCCTTCTACCCAGACATCTCTCCTTACCAAAAGTATGTTTGCAGTGTGTGATGTGGCCACCCTGGACTTTGTTCTGAGTTCTGTTTCTTGAAATTCTTATAAAATAGGTCATGTACGTGTCCTTCTCTGGCCTACTCAGTCAATCCTAGAATATTTGCCTTGAAAGGTCACTTGGAGGGCTTTCTTCCCACAGGTGATTCAGGAAGAAAAACTGCAGGAAAACAGTAATGAAGTTGGCACCTATACCTTACAGAAGTTTGCTCAGCTGCGAGATGAGTTTGACATCGTGGGTGATATTCGAGGCAAAGGTCTCATGATCGGGATGGAAATGGTGCGGGACAAGGTAGGTGCTGACCTGTCACTTTCTCTGTGCTTCCTGGGGTCGGCAAGAGTTCAAGAGACAACCATCAGTGGAAAGCTCACTGCTTTCATGCTCACGGAGAGAGCCCACCCAGACAGCAGGACTCAGCAAAGGCCTTGAGGGATGAGCGGGGAGTATTGAATAGGAATGAAAAGCTAGCCTATCTTTGAGAACTCTAGTGGAGGAAGGAGGAAGGACATTTGGGAAAAGGACCCACTAGGACTCTTGTCAAATTAGGCAAAGAGCATAGGCAATAACTGGGCACAGGTGATCCCCTACCTGCCTTGGTTCGACTTAGCATTTTTTGACTTTACAGGGATATGAAAGCCACACATTTACCTTGAATTTGGGGTTTGGATCTTTGCCCAGTTAGTCATAGGCAGCACAGCCCTCTCCCAACATGCAGCCGTGTGGCAAAGCCCAGCCAGCCCCACCCTGAGGAACAGAAACACGGACTAGAAACGGCTACATCCAAGGGAGGTGATTGTATTCACAGAATAGGAAGGCAGGTGACACACACACACAGAGCACAGGTTCCAGGCAACATTGCCAAGGGCCAAGGCTGTTGGCAGGTCTGCAACACCCCACCCTACTCACCCCAGCAAACCACACCTTAGATGCTCACTCAGGGTCTCATGCTGCTTCTTGGCTGCTAACCCCTGGGAGCAGTCTTAGGAGAGAAACAGAAGAAAATTCCAGGAGCAGAGAAGGCAGGGACACACTGACCGCAGCCCTGTGACAACTTCCCAGGCGTGCGGAGGCCCTGGGGAATCCTGGGCCACACAGGCCCTTGTGCAACCTCCAAGCCACTTCCTGTGCTTCGAGATGATCTTTGTACACAAGCAGAACAGAATGAAGAGCTCAGGGGAGTTGGCACATAAATAAAATGGACTCAGAAAAGTCAGCTATTGAGGAAGCAAAGTCCCAAGATATCCACAGCCAAGATTCACTGTCTCTGTAGCACTTCAGTCGGCCTTTGGGTCTTGGGATAAATTGGGCTAGAAACACACATTTTAAAAGAATACCCTCCAAAAATCTGGTCCTACAATTAACAGCTTTATTCAATTACGGGGCAGGGAAGAGGGTAGCCAGAGAAGGGCACCGGTGACTGGACGGTTCTTGTTGCCTCTGTCTTGGCGATAATGCCTGCAACCATGCTAATGCCGAACAGAAATCATTTTTTAAAATGTGTTCACAGATGAGCCGCCAGCCTCTTCCCATTGAAGAAATAAACCAAATCCATGAAGACTGCAAAAACCTGGGGCTCCTCGTTGGCAGAGGCGGCCTTTTTTCACAGGTAAGAAACCACCTGAGCTCCTTAACCCTAACCCCAGCAGGTACGCTGGGGGACCCGGCTGCACCTCCTAAGGCACAGGCGTCTTCTAAAGAAAGGGCAGTGATGTATTCTGGCCACAAGGCGGCACTGTAGGCACTGGTTTGGTGTCTGCACATCTAGCTGGCTGCCTTACCAGCCATGCAAAAAATAACTCTCCTGCTGTATGCGAGGGCAATACTAGACATTCTTAACAGCTCCTGGCTCCAACCTCGTGATCGTGGTGTGCCACCTAGTAGTTCTGGCTGACCCGGCTCCTTTAGCAGAGCCCCGAGGCAGGGCTCCAGGTCAGCCATTCCCAGCTGTCCTTCCCTCAGTGAGCAGGGCAGAGGCAGAGCTTCTTCCCGCCCCTTCCAGGGTGAGCCTCCCCCTGCCTACTGCAGGGCCTCGGCCTCACCCTGCACTCTGCCCTGTGCGCTGTGCACAGTGGCATGCTGCGGGAAAGTGCCTTGGTCGGTTCCTAAAGGCCTTGCACTTGCAGGCCGCTTAACAGGGATGGCCCAATGGGCAGAGGTGCAAGAGTAAGAACTTCTCACATCACCCCCAATTGATTCATATCCGTTATTCTTGCCGTTTGTGAAACATGCTTAGCCATATAGGAAAGGCGTGTGCGTATGGGGTGCTGCGTAATGATTTGACAGCGTGCACATGGCCTGTGACGTCAGGGTAAGCATTTGATGCTCCTCCAATATCCGTCATCCTTCCAAACATTTTTTTTTCTTTAGCTTTTATAAAATTATAGCCGCCACCCGGTCTGCAGTTAGACACAGGGCAGCAGCAGCAGCAGCACGGAAGGGAATCTGGTCTGTACCTGTTACACAGCATTTCTGGTTATAAATATTTCCCTGTTGCCAGTTTCCTTGCACGCTCTCGCCTCTCACCGTTAGCTGAGTCCTGAGATCCCCCTGAACCCCATTTTCAGAGAAACCAGAGGCTGTGAGGCCGCACTGCTACAGAAACTCCGCACGTATTTTTCTGTGAGAATCAGCACAAAATCATGAGACCTACAAGACGGTTGGCTGCCGGCTTAGCTACCCTTTCGCTACTTGGCAAGCATTTTTTTCTGGTGTTACACGGCAGGTGATACACTGGGGAATGACGTGTCCTGGTTAATCAGAGCTGCTCCCCCCAGCCCCCCGCCCCCCGTTCAGGGAGCAGCTGGGGGAGAAAGACTCATCTACAGACACAATGATACCAAGTAGGGAAACTTCTCCGGGAATGTCCAAATGCGGTGCTGGGGGAGGAGCCGGATCAGCCTTCCTGCTCAGCAGGACCCTAACCAAGCCTACAAGCAGAGCATTCCCCCGCTCACACAATCACGGCAGACGGCAGGCGCCCGTGGGTGCTGTGGTGGGACTGGAGCTTAGGGAAGAGGAAGAGAAGGAAGGCAGCCTTGACCATGGTACCTGGCACTTGTTCCACCTGTAGTCTATGTTGGCCTGTATACTGCGCACAACAAGCTCTAAAAGGAGTACTACCATGAAAGCACCTGTAGCGGGGACAGTAAGATGGGGCAATGCAAAGGCATGTTGGAATGGGTAATTGGGTTGTTTTTTTTCCAGATGGTGGTGTTTTTCAGCTTTTGTGTATATTGTATTTGTGGATGGGCTTATGGTATAGATCAGTTAATAGGGGTGTAAAAGAATCAGAGGAAAGATAGAATGACAGAGGAGGGAGGGGAATAGGAGGCATCGAATAAGGGAGAGAATTGTTTTGCACATATACATTCAATGTGGGAAAAGTTGAATGGCCTTTGCTTTGAGTCTAAGTTTTATTTTAGTTGGAAGTCATCTTGATGCTCACTTGACCTGCTGCATGGGTGGTTTCAGAAGCTTCTTGCTGTCTCCTTCCTGGCCAGACAAGTCACCTGCCATCATATGAAGCTCTTTATTCAAAAAAAGATTTATTTTACTAGAAAGGCAGATTTTTAGGGAAAATGGGAGAGACAGAGAGAGTTCTTCTGTCCATTGGTTCACTCTGCAAATGACCACAATGACCAGAGCTGAGCTGATCCAAATATGAAAGCCAGAACTTTTTCTAGGTCTCCCTTATGGATGCAAGGTTCCAAGACCTCGAGCGATCCTCCACTGCTTTCCAAGACCCTATGCAGAAAGCTGGTTGGGAAGTAGAGTAGCCAGTACTAGCTGGTAGAACATTAGCCAGTTATGACATCATATGGGCCCCCATATATAGCTTTTCCATAGTATATATTGTCCACAAATTTTTGGAAAGCCATTTGCATTATGCCTTATTTTGTATGTGAAGAATAAGAGGCAAAGGTTATATAAATGTGCCACATCACAGTGAGTGCAGAACCCAAATCCTAACACAAGCAGTCTGACTTACAAACCTGAGGAGGATGAACGCAAAGGGGACAGACTGAATTTGGATTATGAAGCCTTACATTTGTCGAAAAGAAGTTGGACCTGCGAGGAAACACCGGGATGTTTTCTGGAGTAGAAGTGATGGAAATATCCGGGGTCAGGTGCATCATTTGGACTTGAACAGCAGTAGGCACCCCTTGTTCTCTGAGTCTGCAGGGAAGGACACAAAAACAGTTCCAGGAGCAAGTGGGTTTATAGAAAGACTTTGCCCAATGGTTCTAATTTTCCCTAAGCAATACAAGGCATAATTGTGTAGGAAAGAGAATAAGAGACGTAGCTGTTGAGTAAGGAAATCAAGAAGAATCACTTCTCAGCATTTGGGCTAAGATCAAGTGTGAAATTAAAAAGAATCAAGATTTATAAGGACAAAGGGGAGAATGGTTTTATTGATTCAGAGATTAGCTGGAATGGAAGGAAGAGGGCTAAGTGGGGTGGAGAACATGAGGGGAGGGGAGGAATAAGACCTGCTGAAGTAAAGGATGGGGGGTCATGGGAATTAGATTTGGGTTAACCCTGCTGAGGAAGAGGTTCATGGAGCTGACCTGGAATGGGAGCAGGTGCTGAGGAATGGGGAAGAGGTTTCTGGCAGGTGCAATCATCGAGAAAGTGAAACGTGTTGATGAGTTGTACACATGGACATGAAGGTTACCAATGGTGATGGCAGAAATGGAACAGAGATAAAGACTTGACAGCTCAGGGAAGGAGGTCAGAGGACCAGAAAGGGAACAGATGGTGGAAAGGTAAAGGAGCGGAGGTAGAGGAGAGTGGGACTTAGGATGAGACGAGGGTACCTGGACTGCACCCCGCGCAGGCCAGATGGGGTACCTGGACTGCACCCCGCGCAGGCCAGAGGAGGCCAATGCAGTGAGGGCCATTAGGCAATGGGAGAGATCAGACTCTGGGCTCTTCCTGTGCGTCTCCTCAGCATCGTTCCTGCATCTCTGACGGCGTGTTGCTCTATTTTCCCTCCTCCCAGACCTTCCGCATTGCGCCCCCCATGTGCATCACTAAAGCAGAAGCTGACTTTGCGGTGGAAGTGTTCCGTTGTGCCTTAAACCAGCACATGGAGAGAAGAGTGAAGTCGCATTGTTAGAAGTCAGAAAACCTCAAGCCTTGAGAACGTCGCACTTACAGTCAAGGGTGAATGTGAGGAATTTAAGATCTATGAATATTTGTACAAAACCTGCAGTGTGAAAGGCAAGGTGGTCTGCTCCCAGCCCTTCTGGTCAGAGGGAGAAGCCTTGGGTCAGAGCCAAAATCCCAGCCCATCTGGGTTGGTTGGTGCCCCACTGCACAAACATGTGACTCATTTCTGGTTGACAAATCCAGAAAAGCTTTCTTCACACTTGAGTCCTCAGCTTAGGACGAGGTGTCCTGTTTGTGCACTGAAAACACTGCACATCACGTAAGGATCATGGGAGCTACATCAGCTGGCGTGGGACCACAAAGATAAATCCCATTTGCTAAGATTGGAAAGTAGACAGAAGCTAAATGTTAAGTGGCAGAGCCGCCTTACCTGAGCACCTCCAATTCCGTGAGATAGTAAGCTCACTGTATTGTATAAGCCTTCTTGATATGCATTTGCTGTTACCTAATTGCTCAGAGAAATAGCTGCCCCTCCCTTGTTTTCCTTAAAACATGTGTCAAAGCCGTTTTTCTCCACTTTCACTGCCATCATCCCACCCTGATCGAAACATCATCGTTGTTATAAGAATCCCTGAGACTAGAATTTTCCAGGCTTTCATCATTAGAGTGAACATTCATATTGTTTCCACGTATCCATCCATGTGGCACTTGTCTTAAAATGATCAATTTTTTTCATTTAATCTCATCTTTCATTAAGGTATATTTAATATTAAACTTTTTATGAGAAATCATTTCTACTTTCCAGAGGGAAAAAGACACCATCAAAAGAGCATGAACACAAAGCAATATAATGCTGCCCTAGCAAGACGTGGGTGTTTGCAAATATTGTCAGCCTTAAGCCTGATTGTTCTTTGTGCAAAGAGATTTCACGGTATTTGAAGGATATTAGAATATACTGGAAAGCTGAGACCCTCTCCTACACACAGAGCAACATCTGGAGACGCGTCCTGGTTTATAGCCGAGTCATCACTGTCCACTCTCCACTCCCCAAATGTGTTTTATCACTACACCCTACTTCATGGCCAGATTTATCTCCATTGGCCTGTGATTTAAAATGCAGCATTCCCTAGCACAGCACCTTCCAGTCATTCCTCCTCACCTAGCTAAAGTCAAAACTCCTTAGCACCTGTTCTGGTACAATGGGAATATAGTTGGGTTAAAAATCAAATTACCTGGAACTCGGAACCTCTATTTCTTTGTAATAAATAGCCTTGGACAAGCCTTTGAGCCTCGGTTTGTTTCTAAGCACAGCAATCTTCTCCCTTCTTAGCACCTAGAGTTGTTTTGGAAATCAAGTAAACCAACAAATATGTAAATTCATGAATACATGAATAAAGATGTCCTCCCTCCTGGCCACACTTCTCTCCCTCACTACAAAATGTTTTGCTGGGAAGTGTTTTATGCTTGATTTTTTTTCCTGCTTTGTCTCCCATCCAAGCCCCAAGCACTAGAATCTCATTTCTGTCTCCCAGTCATTGTTTGGAACCTGCCTTCTCAAAAAAAACATTGGTGATTTCCTTATGGCCAAAACAATGTTTCCTCTGCCTGGGTTTGCAGAACAATATATCGCCCTTCTGGTTTCTGTGGCGCAGTCCTCCTGTTTCAGACCACGCCTTCCCAGCCTCTTTCCCGGAAACCCGTCAACCCTGACAGCCTCTCCTGAGCCATCTTTTCTTCCATGCTGTGCTCTCCCCCTGTGACATTACCCACTCCTTGACCATGCTGATTCTTTCAAACATTTATCTTACATTTCCAACCTTCTTACAGAGTTCCAGCCTCAAAAATTATAGCACTCTGTAAACACTGTTTGAATACCATAGGAACATTTCAAATTCCGCAGGTTTGACACCAAGCCTATTTCTCCCTCCCTCCCTCCCTCTCTCTCTCCTACCCTTCCTCCCTCCCTCCCTCTCTTTTTCTCTCCCCTCCTCTCTCTCTGTTCCACACCACCTCTAATTCTCTTCTTTATTAATGGTACCCTTATTAACTCTGGCTTCCAATTAAAGTTGTTGTTGTTTTCCTTATCCTCCTGACCTATGTATAACTAAGTCTCATGAATACTTTCTCCAACATAACTTTTCCAACATGGCCCACTGATACCATCATTATCTTTATTTAGACCATCATCTCCCTAAATGATTTAAACTGCCTTCTAACTGGCATCCTACACTGCTATATGCTCCATCCACACTGGTGCCAAAATAATGTACTCAGAAATATGACCACATCTTTCATCTGCTGGAAACCTCAAAGGATCCCTATCATCCAAAGAACCAAGTCCAAACCCCCAACTGTTACAACCTTCCAGAACCTTCACAGTTTGTCTCCTGGTCACATTTTGAGCTTTCTTGCTGCCATTCTTCCCATGCCTTGCACTTTGCATTTTTGCTTCTATAGTTAGTTTACTCTTCCTAATATGTTCTCTTTACCAGTGAAAATTACGTAATCAGGGCAATTGGAAAAGACACACATAGTTGTTTGCCACAGTCTTCCCAAGTCCAGTAACACATATCCTCTAAAATAAAAGAAAAAGAACACTGAAAAATAAAGGTTTTGATAACCTCATAGGAGTTTAGGGAACTATGAAGAGGTAACAATAAAAATTAAGTGTAATATCAACAACGAATGATTTTCCCATGCTCAGCCCAACAACCCTGCCAATACATCTTCTCTCAGAAATAGACAGTTAGAAGATTTATTCAGATCAATTCATACAGCAGAGTGCTTGTGAATTCCCAAAGGTTTCTTATATATACCTAACACCACACCCTGTTAGTTCCCACCTTCTGAGGACAGCCCAGTGTCAAAGTGTCCTAGCTCACCTCTTGTTGCTGTAATAGTTTAATTGATAAAGAATGTGGTGCTGGCTGCCGCTCAGCTTCTGGTGATGGCTTCATGCTGCTTTGATCAGGAAACAGAAGGTAAGTGGATCTGCAAGAAGAGAGCGTGAACTGTGGGTCTGCTTTGTAGCAATTACATCTTACAGCAACTAGTCCAGCCCACCAGAGGCAGAACTTGTGAAAGCTCTGCCCCCATCCTCAAAACCACTCCTTTGGGACCCAGTTCCCAACACTACCACACTGGAGACAAATCCCTAGCAAGAGGGCTGGTGGGGACAAACCAGAGCCCAAAGCAGCAATGAAATTCTCACAGGTCACCAGGCCTTGGGTCTCATCCTTTGCTTTCCAAGGCTGCATGGCTCCATCCAAGTTGCTATGGATCAGGATAACTCGCAAGTCTTTCTTGAAGAGCAGCTGATGATTGAAGACAAGTACACATCACAAGCTTTACAGCAGAGAGGGTCAAATGTGACCTTAGAACATGCAGGGCCATTCCTTTCCTTCACTTTGTTATAAACATGATGAATTCCTCTTGCCTTCCATTTGGAGTTGTGGGCACATTAGCACCACCTTTTCTGACTTCCATTTTCTGCTCTACCCACGGGAGGTGGGATGTGAGCCAGCTTACATAAGGCTGGGAGCCCACATTTGTGCCAAGCTCTTCTATATTTCCTTTCTTGTTGAAACTGTCTAAAGTAAATGGTCATGATCATCCAGCTCAAAGAAACTCTTCCCCATGAGAAACATATTGACATAGAGCATTAAAAATTTGACAATTGTTTAAAAACATTTGAAGTGCCAATCTACTTAGGATAGGGTAATTGTTCAAGATTCTATCACAGCAAGTTTGGGTTATAATAAACTAACAGTAATTATTATAGCTCCTGTGAATAGATGCTACAGTAATAAACTATACTTTTCTATGTATCGTAAAATGTCTTGTGTATCAGCATAGCTTTCAACTTTCTAGAACAGTTGTCCATCATTATCCATGGAGCATTGTTTCCAGCCCCGTGCCCCTAGATATCAGAACTTACAAATGCTCAAGCTCCTTCTAGAACATGACATGGAATTTGCATGTAACTCAAGATGTCTTCTCATACACTTTAAATTGCATATTCTGGAGCACATATTATACTTAATATAATATGAATGTTACATAAGTGATTGTGATACAAATTAATTCAGGAATGATGAGAAGGAAAAAAGCCTATTAATATTCATCACACACACAATGTTTTATAAAATATGTTTCATCTACCTCTGGTTGAACACGTAGATTCAGATGCATGGATACAAAGGCTCAACCACAGGGAGCTTAATTCTTTTTATTTAAATCATTTAGAAATCTTCCATTTCCTGAATGACAAGAGAGCAATGGCAAACATCACACGGGCCTCTTCATCATGAAGATTAGTGTCAGAGGATCAGTCATTAGTAGCTCTGTCCTACATCAGCAGTTTATTCTTTGTTAACTAAAGCTAAAGGCTCACTTCCAGTTGAGGCATAATCAGTAAAAACGACAGATTCACCATTATTTGAGGGAGTGTTTGGCCTGTTTGGTTAAAATATGACTTAGGACACTTTCACCCCATATGAGGGTGCCAGCCCCTAGTCCCAGCTTCCTAGAAATGCATGCTCCAATAGGTTATGGCTCATGTAGCTGAGCTCCTGTCACTCATCTGGGAAATCTAGATTCGGTTCTTTATTGTCTGTGTTTCTAGAGCCTTTTTCAAGAAGTCTCTACCTGTGCCAATGAAGAAACTACAGAGTTTCTTCAATATTTTCCATCAGTCATTTGAAGGTTGTGGATTTAGATCCTCAATCCATTTTGAGCTGATTTTTGCATAAGATGTAAAGTAGGGGTCTTGTTTTGCATTTCTGTAAGTAGAGATCCAATTTCACCCACATCATGTTGAGGGTTTTTATTCGGACCCTTTCATCTGTTTGTCAATTATTATGACAATACTAGGCTATTTTGATTATAAATATTCTGAAACCTGGTATTATGGCTCTTCTGGCTTTGTTTTTGTTATTCAAAATCACTTTAGCTATTTGGAGTCGTGTGTTTTCATATTAATTTTAGCATTGATTTTTCCACATTAAGATGTTGTTAGTGTGTTGATTTGGATTAGATTTGTAAATTGCTTTGGACAGTATGGACATTTTGATGATACTAATTCTTCCAATCCATGAATGTAACAGATTCTTTCACTTACTTGTGTTGTTGTTCATTTCTTTAATGTTTTGTAATTTTCAATGTAGAGATCTGTCACATCCTTGATTAGGTTTAGGTTTCATAGCTTCTGCTGTAACTTCCTTAGTAGGCAGTTGGCTGTCACCATCTCAGGCCAGCACTCGTAATTATGGATGTATCTGGATCTGCTTAACTAGACTCCAAGCTACTAGCTGGTGATCTTATCTTAATTCTCCTAAATTTAGTGCCTAACACAGCGCTCCTCACAGTACCATTCACATTTCATAAATAGAAAATGTGACACTTTAGACAGCATTTGAGATAAATGATTAGCTATCTAATAAGGCCATCGGTATGTGTGCTTTATTTAGGAATAGGTATAATAAATATGCATGAACACATATATCATTAGACTTATGTATTTCAAATCCAAAGTATGCATGTTTTTGGATACATACCATACATAAATAGGTACTAAATATTGTCTCAGAAAGGAACGAAACCACTGTAAGTTGACTTATGACAAGGCTTTTATAAGCCTGGGAAGAATTTAGAAGCTTCCCAGAAATCTTTCATGCTTCCTGTCAGGCCAAATTGTACATCTTTGCGCTCTCCTCAGACCTGCAGCTCACCTCTTTGCCCTTCTTGTTCTTGGCACATGTCATAGCATTTAATAGAAAAAAATTGGGAAAATATCCAACAAGAATTCTGATTAACTCTCCTGCACAAAGCCCTCTACTGCCTTGTGAGAGCTGCCTCTTGCCCACGCCCAGCAGGTGCCCCTGTACCATTACCTAGCTTCCTGCCCTCTGACTTGCTGACCTCTCAGTTGTCTCAGAGCCAGACCTGTATCTGAACAGCACCTACCCCAAAGCCCATGCTCTACCAGCTGCCTGCCCCCATCCCACAGCCTGTGTTCACATTCATGGTCAGGCCATTATCACCTCCACCTTCGCCCTCCCCTGTGTTCTCCAGGGTCTTGCTGTGTGAGTTGCTCATTGTCCATTGGATATTTCACTCTGCATTTTCGTTTCATTTCACTGTGTAAGCAAGTCTGCTCATCTTTCCATTAAATAAAAAGCTTTGTCCAAACCAACAGTTATCCTCTTGCTAAGCGTGATGCAGCGAGGAAGCAGCAGGGAAATGCTGCATTTCCCCCCCGCCCCAAACGTCCACTTCCCTCGCCTCTGCAGTGCGGCTCTTGTGAATGCTTCCTGGCTAGGATGACTAATAATGCCCCAGTGACCATGATCCACAGCAAAGCTTCAGCCTTCATTTCAACTGGCATCTCGGTGGCAGTTATCAGTTTCACCCTCTTAGAAATCCTCTGTGTTTCTTGTGTCTCATAGCTGTCACAGCTCTACAGACTG
Source organism: Ochotona curzoniae (assembly GCF_017591425.1). NCBI lineage: Eukaryota > Metazoa > Chordata > Mammalia > Lagomorpha > Ochotonidae > Ochotona > Ochotona curzoniae. The sequence continues at coordinate 15,452,074 of NW_024465582.1, read as the reverse complement.
CCCTGGTCATACCACCTCTCTGACCCCTTTCCATTTTCACATGTTGATTTGTGTCTCGTTTGTTCCCTGCTAACAGTGTACTGCAGAGACTTCAGCCTGACCTTTCTTTCTCTCAGCACACTGTCTCCGAGTGATTTCTGTGCTGTCTTTCCATCCAGATAGGATTCCAAGCCAATCTCCAAGTCGACCTTCTCCTGAGCTTAGAGACTCTCAGTCACAACCAACTGCTCCAACACTGACCTCGGGTACCTCCTGCCCTTGCTCCCTGCACTCCTGGCTGCAGAAAAATGGACTAATCCAATGCTTTCTCACTATAAGTACCTGATATTGGATAATCTTCCCACTCAAGCCATTTCAGCCAGTCTTAACCAAACTGCTATGTCTAGCTCACCTCATTGCCATGCTTTTTGCTGCCCTGGTTACCAGCCAATCATAGCTTTCTTGTCTCCTCTAAGTGACCCAGACTTGGCTGCCATGGCAGATCAAGGACTTCGCTGCTGGGCCTTAGGACACTCTAGACCCTCCTGGACCACTTATTGCTCTGTTCCCCTCTGTCACGTTGCCCAAACAATTAACAGCTCATCCTCACCCATGGCAATGCTACCACATGGCTCTTCCTGTTATGTCCTCTGCTCAGGACAAAAAAAAAAAAAAAACAAAAAAAACACACACCAATTTGCAGGCATCATTCATTGGTACTTGAAGCAAATTTTAAAAAGCAAGAAGGTAGGAGGAGAGTGGAAATTATGCCAGCACTGAAGTATTTTTAGTCCTCTTCTTCCTAAGCTGGCACTGGATATGAAGACTAGCATGATCACTGAACTCCTGTAAGGGTGTTATTGATTGTCACTGTCCTGCAGAGGAGGTCTCCCACAGTTCAGTACCAGCACGCACCAGGACCTGGCAGAGGACTGACCCATGCCCCTCTGGTGGTCCCATGCCTGTTCAGCCAATCTGAGCACAAAAGGTCTCTCTGCTCTTCACAGTGCTCCTGGAGTCAGCTCCTAGACCCCAAGGAGCATCCCTGCAAATGCCTCCCTCGATCTTTGTAGCAGGTGCTTCTTCCCCACTGCCCTCTTCATCTCCTTGCTTCCTATTTCACCTGTGTTCCTTACATCCAGAAGTGATGTCTTCTGACTCCTCTAACCCCTTCCAGAGAGTTATGGTGAGAGGCAGTGGATTTTGTTCAAAGGAAGTAGGATGCACTGCCATTCTATCCTGGCAGTTCAGCTAAAAGGGGGAGGAAAAACAATCTACAAGTGTATCAAACAAGTGTATCAAACTTTCCAAGGTTCAGATTTTTCTGTTTTTGAATGTATCTTCCAAAGGCACATGCTGTATCATTACACAATTGTTTAAAAATTAACTTTAAAAGAGAAGACTAAAGTTGGAGGACTCACATTCTTGATTTCAAAACTCAGCAGAGAAGTAGGAATTTCAAGTATGGATTAAAGATGCTGCATCCTCCCCCAGAGTACCTGCTTTTAATTCCTGACTCCAGCTAACGCAGAGCCTGCGAGGCAGTGATGACAGCTCCGTCAATCACTGTTACCAATGTGGGAGACCTTGATTGTGTCCCAAGTCCTCAGCTTCAGCCCCGGCCAGCCTCCTCTGTTTCAGGCTTTAGAAAAGTGAGCCAGATGTAAGACCAACCAAGATGTCTGGCTTGTGGTCACCTTTCAGTAATCACTTTCCCCAGCTGGGTGGTGCCTCTGGTCTAGCAGACAGCCAGCCGGCTCATCTGTGACATGAGTAGATGCAGCAGACACCACTACGAAACTCCATGTCCACTCAAGCATTTTTTGTTCTCAATTCTTCAACAGCCATAGGGCACAGCGGGAGGGCTACCAGCGAACGCATGTTGAAGCATCTGACATCAGGGTGTTGCAGGCCTGCTTGGCACCTAGGTGTGAGGTCTCCAGAGAACAGGTGTATTAGTAATTGGCTGTGCACTGCTAATGAGATGGGATGTGCAGAAGTGAGTCCTGCAGATCTAGCCATAGGGAAGCCTCCTAGGCCTCTGCTGATTTCTCGTTTGCCCTTGCGATGTCACTGTGCTAATGAGGGGGTGACAAAGAGTTCAGACAGAGCATTAAATGTGAAACTAATTGAAAATGCTTTAGTTAGACCCGGATCTAAGCAGCAGATGCTTCTATCTGAACGCAGATAGTGGGAATCAAAACGGACAATGGCCTTCACTGCATTTCTTACCTGCTTCTTGCCCTCCAGTGCTGAGGGACCTTCTCTGTGGACTTTGGGACACTTGTCTCTGAGGATACTGTCTGGCAGAGCATGGCATGGTTGGAGGAATAACACTGTGATCAGGGCTGTGCCCACCTGAACCACTCAGTTGAAAGACATCCAAGCCCCAAAGCAAAGGCTCGCCACCTGTGTGTGCCCTTAAAGCTTCTTGGTTGAGAGAAGTTCACCTTTTTCCGTGAACAGCTCTGGAGTGTCAGCAATAGCATAGAGGCCTGTAACCACCCCCACATGAAGACAGAGAATCATTCCAGAACAGCCCCAGGCTCACAGACTTTCCTGCACCTAAGCCCTGCATCTCCCTGATCTATTTTCTGTAACTGTAGCTTTGCCTTGGCCAGGGTTTCTCAGCAGTCCCACTCATGGTCCCTTTCTGTAATGACTTGCTAACCTGATACCTTCACTCCCTCACCTGCTGTAACTCCATTCCTTCCTGCACATGCCACTTTCATTTGTTCACAGAAATATCTAGAAGCTTTGATATTGCCAAACTAAACAGGTCATTCCTTCTTGTGACATTTTATATAATCCTTGCCATAACTGACTGTCTTCCTTTTTTTTAATTGTCTCCTGCTTTGTTTTCTATTTCCTTATTCTCCCCAACTCTCTGTCTGTTTGGTCCGTGTGCCCTATTCTGTTCCCAGCACTGAATGAGGCAGGGAGACATGAGGCAGGGAGGCAGATCCTGGTGGTGGCTGACCCAACAGCTTCATCCTCTCTTACCTGTCCCACCTTTGTCCAGGTGCCCACCTTGAGGAGGTGGCCTCATCGCTTGCCTCCATATTAATCTCAAACATCCCTGACCAATGAGATTTATGGAGGAGGCTGCTGGGGGTGGGGTAGGAAGCTCCTGAAAAAATCCTTCACCTCCCGTCATGCTCAATTCGCTGTTTAAAAAAAGAAAAGAGAAATGACTAAAGTTATTGTGATATAATAAGAAACAGACATGTGGTTCTCATCCCCAGTTCCTGGCACAGAGTTCCTAAACCCTTGGGAGTTTCCAGGATGGTGGGAGCATCTTTTGTTCTCATGAGGCCACTTTTGCTTGGTTCCTGGACAGCTTCACCATGGGCCGCTCACCAGAAAGAGACTGAACCCTACTGAGAAACTTGGAACTTTGCACTCCACCCTGCATCCTCTGGGAAGAAGGCTGGAAGTGATTAATAATTGACCGTATCTCCATGATGAGGCCTCTGTAGAAATCCCTAAATGAGGAGGCTTAGCGAGCCTCTGGGTGGGTGAGCACATTCATCCTAACTCCACCATGACAGAAGCTTGCTGAGCCAGGAGCCCTTCTAGACCTCACCCTGTGAAGCCCATCAGGCGGCTACTCACCTGCATCCTTTGTCAAATCCTTTATGTTTCCTTGAGTTCTGCAAGCTGTCATATCACCCCCAATCTGCAGACAATTCAAATAGAAATTTGGATGAGATGGGGTTCCACAGCTTGCTATGGGTGTGAGGTGGGAGCTCTCAGGATCTGAGTCCTTAACCCATGGGGTCTGCATGAACTCCAGATGGTTAATGCCATGATTCAGTTGTAGGATACCAGTCAGTATCTGGGGAGTTGGAGAACTGGTCAGTGTGGGGAAAGGAGGAAGGAGGGAGGGATAAAGCAGGGAGAGGGGTGGAGAAAGACAGAGAGAGAATGAGAATCTTGCATTTGCTGGTTCACTCTGCAAATGTCTACAGTGGCCAGGACTGGACCAGAACCACACCATGAGCTTTTTACAGGTCTCCCCGTGCATGCAGGGCCCCAAGCACTCGGGCAATCTTCTGCAGTTTTCCTAGGCTATTAGCAGGGAAGTGGAGCAGCCAGAACTGAAACCAGTGCCCATATGGGTTGCTGACCTTGCAGGTGGTGGCTTTATGTGCTATGCCACAATACTGTCGCCATGCACACTTGGGGTAAATTATGTGTGTGTGGGTTATAACTCAATAAAACTGCTCTGGGTCAAAGAGACAATATAACCCTTACTGTCTTGAGACAAAACTCTCAGTTTGGATGTTACATCTTCTTAATAATAGGCTTCATTCCCTGCCTAACATTGGTCCCTCCTCTCCTGGTGTAGACAAGAGCAAGATGCCAGCTCTGCAATCCCAGGGAGCATGGCATCTCCTTTCTCATCACAAGGGTCTATTTTCATTTAGGAGCTCCTTATATCCTGCAATTAATCTCTTATTTTTGTCCTTGCAAAACCCAGCAAAGTGATGCCTGGTGCGTAGTAGACACTCAGCAGGTGCTGCGTACGGTGAACACTTGGTAGTTAAGAATCAATGAATCCATTAACAAATACCATATCCACTGACTCATTAAGTGTAATTTTAAAATGTGTGCATGGATGTGGGCACTTAGTATAATGGTCAGATGCCATTTAAGATCCTCATACCCTATATTACAGTAAATGGTCTCAATGCTCAGATCTGGCTTCTCACTCCAACTTCCTGCCAGTGCAGACCCCAGGAAGCAACAGTGATGGCTCAAGTAATTGATCCCCAATACCCATGTGACGAAGATTATGTTTCCTAGTCTAACCTTGGCCAGGGACAGCATAATGATGTTGTAACCTTTGGGAAATCGAACAGTGGATGTGAGATATCTTTGTTTCAACCTCAAGTAATTAAGTAAATTTTTAAATGTTTGCAGGAACAAATAGCTGCTAAGTATAAGAAGTGTGTTCAAACTCAAGCTGTAAGGTGGAATCTTACAGGTGCACCTGTTCTTTGTGTTGTGTCTGCAGATCCTTTATAAACTCTACTCTGATCCTTCACATCCTCTTGCTCCATGGAGAATTTGGATGTGATGCTTTGGAGATGAGACTCTAGGTACAAAGCAGAGTGCGGGGTAAGATTGCATGCTGGGAATCAATTTCACATCCTATAAGCATTGACATACATCCTATAAGAGCTGTAAATTCATCCAGAACCCTGGTAGATGAGAATTAAAATTTGTAGCCAACAGTTTCACTGTATACTAGTTGAAGTGGGTTTTTATTTTGTTTCTTTTTCTTTTGTTTTGTTTTTTTGAGCTGTGAGAAAAGAATTCATCACCTCTCATAGGAGCAGGATGTTGGCACAACATTGATGACACTGTTTGGGATACCGTCATCCTAAAACAGAGTGCCTGGTTTGAATTCTGGCTCTCCTTCTGATTCTAGCTTCCTGTTAATGTGCACCAAGATGATGGAGCAAGAATCTGGGTCCCTGACACCCACATGGGAGATCCGGATTAAGTTTTGCCTTCTTGGCTTCAGGTCGGCACAGAAATGGCTGTGCACGCATGTGGGGAGTAAGCTGGAGAGAGATCTCACTCTGTGTGGCTCTGTGTCTTTGTCTCTGTCTTCTCTCCTTGTCTACCTTTCAAATAAATACAAATGCTCAAATGAAAATTATTATTTAAAAATCTTATGAGGGAGAGATTGAGGGACTAGCCCCTCAAAGTATAACCAACTATGTAACTTACCAGGGCCAGAACAATGTGCAGCTATGGGGGCTCATGTTCAAAGTCAAGAATCTCCAATGACTTCAAAAGAGCATGAACAGGGTGTTTCTGAGAGCAGGTTCCACACGAGCCACTGTGCAGCTCTTGTGCCCAGGAAGTCCTGTCCATAGGGCTAACACAGGAACACCATGGGGTGGCATTGCAGGTGGAACATCAGGGCCCAGGTCTTCCCATGCCACCACTTTTGTGCTAGAGAAAGCTTTTCTGAGTCTCCCACTTGAATAATTATTGAAGTCAGGGGACAGGACATACTTAATTCATACCTTCAAGCACTGAGACATATGGTATGTGGGTTTCCATGTGTTCTCGCTCCGTTGGTCCCATAAATTCTAGAGCTTTGCACTGAAAGTCTGACTTGTAGGCGGCTTAGGCTCTGAGTGAGCAGAGAAAAGGAGATGTTTCTGATGGATGGGAGACAATGAGCCAAACGGTAACACTCAGTGAGTCCCTCCTGGCCTGGCCTTTGTCCAGCCAAATGTTTCTAAGTATCTTGGATCCATTTCCAGTTACCCAAACTTTGATGTTCCTAAATTTTCCAACCATTCTTGTCAATCCACTTTCCAGATCCCATGAACTCCTGCAGCAAGATCCAAGCACTGAACGCAGCGTGGAGGGAGGAGGGACCCTGCCCACTAATAACACACCCTAAAGACAGTAGTGACCTTGGCCATTTATTTTGCTCAGACTCATCAGGATGTTGTTATTAACTCGAATCCCTACTTCATCTCCACATCTTGTGCTTAAACCTTGTTTCTTCACCATCTGTTTTCTTCCAGTTACATTTTCAGTTTGAGTATCTTTCAGTTACCTGAACTTTTTTTTTCCCTAGAAGTCATCTGTAACACTCTTTGTGGTTTGAGTCTCTTACCTTTATTACCATCTGTGGTGGAAGGCTTACTATGGCATTTGCCTAGCAAGACAGTGTGGTAGTAAAGTAGCTGGGGATAAGGCTCCAAGTTCAAGGCTTCATTCTGGCACACCTTGCAGTCCTACAGCAATCAAGTTAGCCAGCCTCTGAGCCTCTGCTTCCTCTTCTGTGGGAACACAAAAGACCAGGCTAGTGATGCCCAAATATTAATGATGCACCCTTGGTCATTTTTGCAAGCACTAGATTTCTATGAATCTCAGTAGAGAGTGTGCTGGTTTGCTGCTGCCATACAATAAATCCTTGTGACCTGCACAGCTGGAAACAGCCCTTGAGGAACTCACAGCCACGTGGGTCACACTTCCATCTGGTTCCCTGCCAGCGCGGCTGGAGAACCTCTGCTGCCAAGGGCTTTTTGGATTTCTCTAACATCCTTCCCAGTCCGTACAAAACTATCAACGCACTGATCTGCTGCAGGTTTATTGAGTGCCAGACTCCCTCAGGTTGCTGAATGAATACAGGTGCTTGTGGTTAGAGTACTGGGGTCTTCCTGCTGTTAGCTGAGGATCCTTTTCTCTTTAATGTCACCCACTTCCTTTAGCTATACTTTAGCTATACATTCCAAGCCAGCCATGGGGCACCAAATTCTCATTCACCAGATTCTCTCTCTGATTTCCTTTTCTGCTGCCAGAATATATATATTCTGAAAGCCAGAATTACAGAGAGGAGGGACCAAGAAAGAAAGAGAGAGCTTCCACCTGCTGGCTCACTCCCCAGATGGCCACATTTACCAGAGCTGAGTCAATCCAAAGCCAGGAGCTTCTTACAGGTCTCCCATATGGGTGCAGAGCCCCAAGGACTTGAGCTATCTTTTGCTGCTATCCCAGACTATTAGCAATGAGCTGTACCAGAAGTGAAGCAGCCAGGATTTGAACTGGTACACATACAGGATGCTGGCGAGGCAGGCGGAAGATTAGCATACTATATCATGACGCCAAGCCCCCAGAGAAAATTCTAAAAGGAACTCATGGGACATAGCCAGCATTGTGGTGCAGCAGGTTAAGCCACCATCGCTTACAAAGCTGGTATCCATAGATGCCATGAGGCATCAATTCAAGCCCTGGCTGCTCCACTTCCAATCCAGTTCCCTGTCAATGCACCTGGGACCACAGTAAAAGCTGTCTCAAGTATCTGGTCCCTCACCACCCATGCAGGAAACCTGGACAGAGTTCCTGGCTCCTGGCTTCAGCTGTCTGGAGAATGAACCAGTTGATGAAAATTCTATCTCTCCCTTTCTCTCCACCACACTGTCTTTTAAAGAAATAAAAATAAATCTTTTTAAAACAAATTCAAGATCGGTTTCTCAAAAAGCAGCAAGGGGTGGCTCTTGTGACTAGGTTAGGTTCCACCAAGCAAAATCGCCCTATTGGAAGGTCAGCTGTGCTTGTTTAGGACCTAACAATGGACAGAGCTATAGTTTCATCTTATTCGTGGGTTCTGGGGATTAAGGATAGCAGCCTGAGTGAGAGAGGTGGGCAGGGAAAGAAAACAGCTTTTAAAATTCTGACCACCCGAAGAATAACATTCTTGGAATCTCCACTATGTGCAGCGGCTATGGAATGCATAAGTGCCCATGGGGAACCAGTATCACTGAGTCTCAGCCTCCCCAGCTCTTAGCTCATCTCCATCACCTGGTCCACTTGGCCTGGGAAGCCATGGTTAGTGGCCCTTCAACCACTCCCTAGCACAAATGCATACTGCTTTCTCTAGCTTACTACTGCTTCTTGCAGATCATTTCATAGCTTCCCCACAATTTATTACCTGTTGATGGGAATTTAGGTATTAAAACTTCTTTGCTTTTACAAAAAAATACTGCTATTAAAGTCTTCCTGTAGAGGACCTTTTCAGAGTTGTAATTTAGGGACGCAGGATTATAGGTATTTGCAATGTGTATGGGTTGTTTTTCCATACTTTCTCAGCAGAAAATGTTTTCAAGCTTCTTGAAATTTACAGCTGAAGAAGTGAAAAATGGTATTTTTCCTCCCCATGTGATTTTTATTCCCTTTATTTCAGCAAACTTAGGCATTGCCTTTAAAGGAAGTCACCTGTGTTTCTGACCGCCTGCTGCTAAGGCCTGTGGAGCTGATGGCCTGTTTTAAAGTCACTGTTGCAGGTGCTCTTTCTTAAAATAACCTATGTAATTACCGTTTACCACAGAAAGACTTGACTCTTACAAGCTATAGTGGCAGAAATACCTTTGGATTACTGAACCTCGAGAGAACCTATATTTGGGCATCAAACTTTTCCCCTCTGAGTTGCATACTAACTGAGGTAAAAGGAATTACAGGGGTAGGGACTTGGGTGCTTTGCTCAAACTCCTAGTGAGCCCCGAGACAGATCGGAGCCTCACACTCGACACGCAGGTGGAAAAGCCACCTCCACAAAGGGGAGGGACAGGGGTCAAAGGGGCACACGCCCTGCACCTCTCCTAAACTCAACAACCTGCTAACTGCACATTCTCCTCTCCTCTGGGGCAACATGAGTAGCGTGATGGAGAGAGGGCAGGCAGTTTTCCCGACAGGTGAGTCTCCTGTTAGAAGTCAATCACATAAGCCTGGGAGATTAGTGTTCTCCCAGTTGGCTCTAGCAACACACTGTTTGCTCTGAAGTGTGGAGGGCACATTGTGATAGGACGCTTGGTCTCCAAGAGGCACTCTCAGAATGTGGACCTAGTGGGAAGTCCTTATGTTATGCTTAGAGTTCAGATTGAGCCATAACTGTTGCATCCTTGCAAAGTGCTACTATTGCTTTAACTGTCGGCTTGATAGGCCCATCATCCCAGAATGCACCTGTCTGATTGGGGAACCACCCCCTTCCTTATAAAGAAAGGCAGACAGGTGAGCAAATTCTCTTTCGCAGTGGGATGTGATTAGATAGGTTGTTCTTTTCTTTCTGCCAGGGACCGGCCTCACTCTCAGATGGTTCTCTCCTACACTTGCCTTCCAGCCACTGCTGTTGCTCTTGGTCTGCTGGCCATCAGATCTGAGGGCTAATCAGACCTATCTTGGGTGGAACTTATAGAATGTCACATTGTTGCAGTTCACTGAGCCAGAAATGAGTTCACTCCCCACTTAGTGCATGCACAGTCCTGTCCCATAATCTTTGTCTCCATAAACAAAATGGTGCCCGATTTGACTCTGGGGGATACACTTGGCTATGAAATCCACCCTGTTCCTGCACTGCCCATACGGGTCCTGCTGCTCTGTCTCTGCTCCTGGTCAAATCAAACAGACAAGCAGGACGGGCAGTTCTTTGTCTGAGTTCATCTCCTAAGCTCCTGGTGAATGCCCCTTTTTACCTTTTTGCCAACGGAGTTCGGGCTGCCAGTGCAATTCAGATTTCTGCTGATTGCCACAGTGGTATCAGTCACTGCAACACCACACCTTTGTGTCTGCTGTTTTCCTGTGTCTGTCAATCTCCAGGTACCCCTCTGCAGTTTTGTTCTGTCCTCTCTTATTTCCTGGTATGTGTCCTCTCTGCTTCGTACTAGCAAATGTCTCTCCATCTGTTTAAACATGTCCTTATCCTGTTTGGCCTGCTTTGTCATTTCTGACAGCTTTTTGCTGGAGTGTTTGGGTTTCTTCGTGTACAGCATCATACCATTTGCAAACAGGGATATAGTGACTTCCTCCTTTCAAGTTTTGGTGCCATTTATGTCTTTGCCCCTTTAATGGCTCTCACCACTATTCCCATTACTATATTGAATCAGAGTGGTGAAAGTGGAGCCAGTGTTGGAGCATCATGGGTAACACTGATCCTGAAGCACCACAACCCATATGTGCACCATCTCGTGCACCAGACGCTTCCTTTCCAATCCCGCCCCCTGCTAATGGACTGCATAAAGTAGTGGAAAATGGCCCAAATTGGGCCCCTGCACCATATGTGAGTACAATAAGAAGCTCCTCATTTTGGCTTGGCCCGGTATTGGCTATTGTAGCCATCTGGGGAATGAACCGACAGATGGAAGATATCTTTGTCTGTATCTCCCTATCTCTGTAACTCCGACTTTCAAAATAAACAAAGGAATCTTTCAAAAAATGAGTGGAGAAAGCAGTTCTCTCTGTCTTGGGGGACACACTTCCAACTTTTCCACATTCAGCACACTATTGATGTTGATTCGTCATTTAGAACCATTGTAATTGTTAGTTATGGGATTTGCAGAGGGATTTGTCATGAAGGGATGCTGAATCTTAGCAAATGCTTTCTCCTCATCTATTAAAATGTGATCTTTGTTTTTCATTCTGTTGATGTGATTCATGACTTTTGTTAACATATGAGTGTTGAGCCAGCCTTGCATCTTTGGGATAACTTCCACTTGGCTGTGATTTATGATCTGTTTGATGTGGTTTTGGATTCGGTTTGCTTTTTTGTTGCTGTCGTTGTTGAAATTTTTTGCATCTATTTTCATCAAAGATAAAAACATGTAGTTTTCATGTTGTGTCTTGATTTCATTTTGGCACCAGGATAATGTTGTCCCACATTGTCTGCCAGCCACATGTAGTATTCATGACCTTCAGCTGACCCACAGCAATAGATGATGAACTTGACATGCAGCATTCCTGCCAGCCATGTATGTTGTACGGGACGTGTTATATAAGCGGAGAGTCCTGAGGGACAGACATGCCTTCTAGACAATTATAGTGTCTTTGTTGGGTAGGCGGATTGTCAACAGACACCCTACTGCCCTTCCCTAACCCTTTTTTTGTTTATATGAGTTTATGCTTGCCTTACAATAAACAAACATGCTCAATTAGTCTCTGGTGGTTCGTGCTGAAGAACGCTGTTGCCTCACCCCGTTGGTGATTTCAGGGCATACCAGACAGGGAACCCTCCAGAAGGATGCACCTATTGACTATCAGCGCCAACACAGCCACCTCACACGAGAGGCAGGAAGGGATCTGTAGATACAAACCCAGCGGCTGCCACACTGGAGAAATTCAAAGAGGGGGGGAAAAAAGAATGATGGAAGTTAGCCAGGAAGGGATATGTAAGACTAAATGACGGGAAAAAAAATTCTACAAAACACAATGAGGGAAACATCCCTTATTAGCCAAAATTTTAAATCATCCGTTACCTTGCTCCACCATGGTTACAGCTGTCACCATGCATATGGAAGAAATACCGATTCAAATCAGAGCAGAAAAAAATATATATCTTGTTGCTAATTACCAGCAAAGTATCCAATCCAACATAGTAAAATCCTGAAGCAACAGTATTACTCTGGAAATCAAACCATTTATGTACTAGCACTGTCCTGGAGCAAAATCCTACAGTACTCAATTAGTAATTCAGAAATCATTTGGGAGCCAGCACTGTGGCAAAGCAGATAAAGCTACTACCAGCATCGCATAAGGGTTCCAGACCATGTCCCAGCTGTTCTACTTCCAATCAACTCCTGGGACCCGGCTGAAGCACCTGGCTTCAGCATGGCCCAGCCCACTGCAGCAGTCCGGGGAGTCGATCAGTGCACTGAAAATCTCTGGTATTCTACCTTTTCAAATAAATCTGTTAAAACCAACGAAAAAGCAAGGTGCATATTCCAGACCCCACATGTGGGTGGCAGGGGCCCATCTGCCAATGCTTTGCGTGGACATTAGCTGGGAGCTGGATCAGAAATGGAACAGCAAGGACACAAACTGGCACTCATGTGGGAAGATGGCACTGCAGGTTGAGCTCTTACCCACTACACTACAATGATTTTAAAGTCAGACTCATTCATGCTACCAAAAAAAAAGTGAGATTATAAAGAATACAAAAGCATTATGAAAATATAAAATTAACATAAGCAAGCAGAAAGGGGCATTTGTATGTGTTAAAATAATTTAATCTCCCTGTACATTTCTGTCCACACAAAGCTACAGAAATCAATACACACTTTACAAATATTTACCTGTCTGGAGACATTCAAGTTAATTCAGATGGCAAAAGTATAATTCAATCACTAGTGAAATGTTTAAAAAATATATATTAAACAAAAAATGTTTTTTAACAAGATAAAAATAATCTTCCACAATGCAATAAATTGCAGATCACTGAGATTTTAACTCTTTAGATGATTTCAGTTCAGTTTTTGGTTTCAAATATCTAGAGACAGCAAAAAGAAAGAAAAGGTGTTGCCAGACTTTCTATCTGTTTTTGCGTTTCTCTTTTTTGCTTCGACTGCTCGTTCCACTGTTTAAGGAGGAAGAGGAAGGTGCTCTTGCGTGACCGGTGGCCTTCAGATGGTCAAAAAGCTTGTTCCGGGACGGAAACTCACTATGGCAGGTTGTGCAGCTCAGAACAGCGCTCTGAGGAGGGGGAGAAATCAGACAAAAGTGCAACATCTGAGAATACTGCTCTATGTCCTAATGCTAGGGTTAAAACATTCATTACAATGCCTTGATGTTTAAAACACCTACCAAAATAGGACCAACAAAGGCAAATGTTCCTGGAAGTTAAATTCCATCAACAGCTGCACTTACTCTGTTCCAGAATGTTCAGCAATGTGCACCTCAGGCCAGAATACAGGACAAGTTCCTACTTCACTTTGTAGAACTTATAGTAACTTTACATCAGGTAACACACTATAGAGTTAGTACATATTCTAGAACAGTCTAGTATGTCCGATGTTCTTGCTTTTACTTGTGGAACTGCTGAGGGGCCAGGGCTTTGCAGAGTCCTATGGAACCGGCTCACCCAGCACATTCACACCTTTGGAACAGCATACTGCATCAACGAAGGCCCACCAAGGAGGAGAGCTCAGCTCTGACTTACCACTGCCTGTGGCTCAGCAGGTACTCTGACAGACTTTTTCGTGTCTTTGGTTTTCTTTCCTTTGGGTTTAGCAACACTGGAAGATAAAGAATTCAGTATAATCCAAAAATAAAGTTCTGTTTTAATTGCTCTTGCTCCCAATAATCCCTTGAAAGAGATGAACTTAAAGTGGCCATTAAAATCAGTGAATTATCTTTTAATTAAACTTCATCTCAAATGAGTAAAAAGCAACTTTATATAAAGCACAAATCCTTAATTTGATTTGTAACAGTAAAAAAAATTTCTAAAATGTCTCCTGGTTTTTATATAAAGCAAAGCACAATACTCCATTTACTGAAGCTGCCAGCTTTTCTACCTAATCAGTACTCACTGCAAATAACTAAAATACTCAAGGCAGCTCCCCAGACATTACCTTCTTGTCTGTTTAGTTTCTTGTCTCTGCTGAGTTTCTAACGAAGACTTTCATAGTCCCACAGTGAAATGAAAGAAATAAACATTATGTATTTTTTTCATAAAATAGCTAATGTAGGAAAAAACATCTTTTTTGCTGATTTAATGGGTTTCCCCCTGCACCCCTGAAAACAAACTGCTAGCCAGTGAACCAAGGTTTTTCTTAAGCTCTGGAACATTCTTTAAAATTCTTTACACAATTTCCCACAAGAAATTTAATTTTCTTCACAAATTTTATACTTTTGTTTATCTGTACTAACAAATTATCAGGGGGTTAACTACATTCACAGAACAGATGGGATGGGTTAACAGAACTAGGATAACGTTTCCAAACACCTCATTGTGACCGGATATAAAAGATGGTTTGCAGAAACCCAAAATCTGCAGCAAGCAGAATGGCCTACATGTCAGCATCCTTTATATACCCAGCTAATTCTGAATACATCATCCAAAGGATACAACATTACAACAGGCAACATATACTGCTCACTACATCATAGATGACAATTTATGAAGAGGCAGCTACATCTCTGAAGCTAGTATCTAACAGCTTCTCTATACACACTTATCAAGGCAGTCCCCTAACTAGGTAGCCACAGGATCCACACCACCACAGAGAAGCAGTAGCAAGGCCCTGGACCATGGTGGGCACCATGGCCCTGTCAGGAAAGCCGCCATCCAGTGCCTAGCAGAGTCCTAAAGCCACCGGATCAGAGCGCTTACGTCTGCTGCTGTCTTCCTGCTGGAAGCGGGGAAGCAGTGGCAGGTGGGTAGTGTCCATCCTTGCCATTTCTCAGCAGAAACCTCTCAAATGAGAAAAGCTGAACTCTTACCAGTGCTTGTTCAAGTCTTAGAAGCCCTTTTCCTCCCTAAAATTCCATGTAGAGGTTACATGGAGGTACAGGTAATGTGGCGCAGTGAATTAAGCTGCCATGTATGACACCAGCAGTACCAGTTCAAGTCCCAGCTTCCTGCTAACAGTGCCAGGAGAGCAGTGAAGCATGGGCCAAGTCTGTGCGTCCTGTACCCATGTAGAAAACCTGCAAGAAGCTCCTGGCTTCAGCCTTGCCATTGTACTCACTTGGAGAATGAACCAGTAAATAAATATTTAAAACACATAAAAATTTTCATTTAATTTGACAGGCAGAGGTAGATGGAGGCCTGCCATCTGCCTGTTCACTCCCACAAAGCACCACTAACAGGCCAAAGCCAGGAGCCCAAATTCACCCCACATCTCCCACGTGGGCAGCAAGGATATCACCTTCTTTAGCCATTACTGCTGCCTCCCAGGGTGTGCATCAGCAGGAAGCTGGATCAGAAGCCGGGTAACTGGGACTTGAACCAGGCACTCTGATGTGACATGGATTTCCCAAGCAGTGACTAACAGCTGTGCCAAATGCCCATCCCAACACCTGCTGTGTTTTTTTTTTTTTAAATTGGAAAGGATGATATACAGAGGAGGAGAGATAAATAAATCTTCCATCCGATGGTTCACTCCCCAAGCAGCCACAATGGCTGGAGCTGAGCCAATCTGAAGCCAGGAGCCAGGAGCTTCTTCCAGGTCTCCCATGCGTGTGCAAGGTCCCAAGGCTTTGGGCCATCCTCCACTGCTTTCCCAGGCCACAAGCATGGAGCTGGATGGAAACTGGCGCCCATGCGGGATCCCGACACATTCAAGGCAAGGACTTTAGCCACTAGGCAATTGTGCCGGGCCCAACACCTGCAGTTTTCTACAGCCAGAGCCCTACTTCCAGCCTCCTCACTCTGCTACACCCAAATTCCCTGTCCTCTGCCGCCCCATCAGTGACCTCTGACCTGATGACAAGGGGAGGCCAAATACATCACATGCCAGAGACGGGATCAGTGAGCTCCAGGAGCGGGTGATGGAGAGCTAGCCTCAGCAGCAGCCGTGCTCTCCTGTGGGTGTCCAGGATTACTGCCCAGGACAAGGTAAGAACTGCAGCCGGAGAGGAAACAAAACACAACCCAATTCTGATTGTGCCCAAGTTCCTGCAATGTCCATAAGGACATTTGTCTGACATTCTCTTCCCAATGTACCTCACTAGAAAGAGAAGGCACATGGGCTCTGGATGGTTACACACACACAGCTATACCGAACTTAGCCAGTCGTGGAAAAGGAGATTTATCAATATTCAGTAACTACAACATAAGAAGCAGATTTGGCTTACCTTTTAGGTTCATTTTTTGGGTCACTGCACGGTTCAGCACTCTCCACAACACTCCCGTTTTCTTGAGAACTATCTTCCAATTCTTTGGCACTGTCTTGATTTAAGTTATCATCATTCAGATCAACCTTTATTCCTTCTTCAATTCCATTTTCATCGAAGCTGTCATAATTCTAGGTAACAAAACATGCATTACAAAATAAACACCATAACACAGTGGCCTCTTATTTGAGGTTATCAAATAGCTATAAGCAATGATAATGTCCCACGTACTCCAGTAGAGTAGACTCTGTTCATGGAGTAAGCAGCAGCAAGTTAAAAAAGTTAAAAACAGCTTGTTATAAACTAAGGAAAAATTGGAAATAATCCAAATGTTAAGTACTGGTTGAATATATGAAGGAAAAGTATGATGTTAACTTTAAATATCATAATTGTGAAAAAAAATACATTTTAAGCAAAATGAAAAGCAAATTATATAATTACAATATGAACTAATCCCTATAGGTAGAAATAAGGATGATACTTATATTTACCATAACTTATTTTGAAAATTATGAGAAGAAATCTTCCATTTGCTGGTTAAGGTCCCTATGGCCAGGACTGGGCCAGGCTGAAGCCAGGAACCTCATCTTCCATGTGGGTGGTAAGGGCCCAGCCACTTGGGCCATCCTCTGCTACTTTCCCCAGGCCATAAGCAGGTAGCTGAAGTCAAGACTTGAACAGTTGAACTGGCACCATATGGAATGCAGGCTGGCTTTATCCACTACGCCAACCCTGGCTTCTACACATTTTTATAAAAAGTTATGTGAAGTCCTGGAGGGGTAGCCTAGTGGCTAAAGTCTTTGCCTTTCAAGAGCCAGGATCCCATGTGGGTGCTAGTTCATATCCCAGCTGTTCCACTTCCCATCTAGCTCCCAGCTTGTATCCTGCGAAAGTAGTCGAGAATGGCCCAAAGCCTTGGGACCCTGCACCCGCATGGGAGACCCACTAGAGGCTCCTGGCTCCTAGCTTCAGAGTAGCTCAGTTCTGACTATGACAGCCACTTGGGGAGTGAACCAGAAGACGGAAGATCTTTTCTCTCTGCTTCTTCTCTCTGTAAAATTGACTTTCCAATAAAATAAATAAATATTTTTTAAGAGGTTATTTGAAAAAATTAAAGTTCATTCACACACTGGCTTATATCCCAGATGGCTACAACAGCCAGGCCAAAGCATCTTCCAGGTCTCCTATATGGGTGGCCGGGGCCCAAACACTTGGGTGATCTACTGCTGCTTTCCCAGGACAGTAGCAGGGAGTCGGACCAGAAGTGGAGCAGCCTGGACCCCAAGCAGCACCAATATGGGAATGTTGGTGTCACAGGCAACAGCTTTAGCTGGCACACCCCATATTTATATATCCCTATATTTCCTCAGTGATTGACAACAACCAGGTATTACTTCCGCAAAAAGCAAAACACTACCAACTGCCAAGCCTATGAAAGACAGACATGTAGCTTCACTAAGGTCAACTGAGTCACACATTCCCACACTGAAGGCAAACAGGACCTTTTGCCTTGTATCTTTTAAAATCAAAAACATTTTCCAGACCCACAACAGTTAAGCACTTGATAGTGGTATAGTCCTCATTCAAGTTTACCAACTATTTTCTGTAACTCAACAGGAAAAATAATCAAAGACCACAAGTTACTCAAGAGTTCTTCCAACTTTTTTTCTTATTTCCTTTCATTATTTTTTATAACACCCCATGATTTGCCCTTACACGGCCATTAACAATAGCTTTCATTTAAATCTTTTTGACAATAATAAAAAGCTGTGTCCTTCTCAGTATTTAACTTAATGAGGCAAAGTATCAGTTTGTCTCATTTCCCAATGAGTAAGTTTGATCATTTGGTTAGGATGTATTGTTACACATTTCTTTACTAAAAGGTGACTTTTTCCCTTCTTAGTAGATACCCCGTACAGTGTGACTCTGAGTGTGAACACCTGTCACCGGGCACTTGTGGCACCAACTGAGGCTCTTTGTCAAAGCTTTGCAGCACATTGGTGCTCACGCGACAGGGACTTCTCCACTCCATTACTAGTACCTTTCATATTAACTCTTCTATAAGAAAGCTTTCCCTTCTCCCTTTGCCAACAACAACAAAAACAGATACACAAATATCTTTTAACAAAACTGATGTGTGAAAATTTATGGTCACTATTCTTTTGGATAACTCAGATTTTCTTCAATTGGCAGGTCTATAAACTGACTCCTAAGTAACTCTGATGGATGGTCTCAGCTAACCTGTTATCGTCTCCATCTCAGCCTAGAACCCTCAATTTTTCTCCCCTTTCAGGGGAAAGGTAACCTAAAAACCAGGATGTATACGCCAGATCAGTTCACTGCTAACGCTCAGTGCTTTTTAAATCCACTGATGACAGTCCCCATCCAGTACTACTCCACCACCCGTCCTATCCCTCTATTTATTTTTCTATTTCCCTTCGCCTCAAAGAAAAGGTGATTCCTGAGAACACAGATATTTCGTGGGTGCACGGGCAAGGGGGAAGAGCTGCAGGGCGCAGTGCTCAGGTTGCTGGTAGGGAGGCCCACACTGTGCCTGCAGCGCCTGGGTGTCAGCCCCAGCTGTTGTCATAGTTCTAGGATGCTGCTACTATAGACCCTGGGAAGCTGCCATGTGGTTCAAATAACTGAGTCCCCAGCACCCAGTAGCTGCCTGGCCCAGCCATACCAAGAGCAGATACTCACTTGTTCTGTCCCACAATACACAAAGACACAAAAGTTTCAGAAATACCACAGCAATACTATCAAAAAGCTTACAAAGATTTTTTTTTCCCCATACTAAATTATTTTTTGATTATATCCGGTGGAACGGAGTTCAGTGAAATACCATGCCCCAAAGTTAATTATCCTCCGTCATGACAGTCAGTTTTCATTTGGCGTGGCTATTCTTACACAATCCTCAGTGGCTGCTGTACTACTTTGACCATACATACATAAACTTTTCCAGTTTGAAATTCAACAAATCTCAGTGTTTGCTGCCTCTAGCTAATTTTGTAAATTTAGTTTTTATCTATGAAAAATCTACAGTCACTCAGCCAATTCATACCAGGGGAACTATATATGCAAATTTTAAACTGTTTACTAACAGAGAGACAAAGCTCCCACACTGGACTCCAGCAAAGAACTCAATCCAGATTTTCCAGATGTTTCACCAGTACCAAACCCCTTGAGTCACCACACCTACTACCTCCTGAGGCACATTACCAGGAACCTAGAATCAGGAGCAGAAGCAGGACTTAAAACCAGGCATGTTGATAGGGACAGCATGTATCCTAACCAGCAAATGTAACCACTGGGCCTAGGTCCGCCACTACATACAAAATTTTTAAATACACTAACAACAGGTCATTAAGTTAGTTACCTAGTCAGAGGAGGAAAAGTTGAAAGGGAAAACATTTTCAATACCATCTAATAAATCTTACAACAAAAATTATTGAGTGAAAGACTTTCCCATTGGCCAATACAGAATAAACAAAGTGCACTCATGCTTTAGAGCTGGTGTTTAATCTTAAAACCCCAGCTACACACCTGTGCTGGTCTCTGCTGCTTCTTCTTCTGTTTTTTAGAGAGCCTATGAGCAAACAGAAATCAGAATGTATAACCCTTGTCTGTGGAGGTTAGTAAGTCATAATACTTGGAAAAAAACACAGGGAAGTAAAATACTAAAAAGCATTCAACGGAAAAAGAATTCTCATATTGTCGTAACTCTAGTTCAGTGAATAATCTGCCTATGAACTGCCATAAAACTGCTTTTAATACAGATATAATGCCTTCTGTAAAACCTGTATTTGATACCATGCCTTTAGCTTCTTGGATATGCTAAAGTTCCACGAATCAGAAACAATGCAGAAAATATTAGCATGGCAGACATTTTTGGAATAAACAGTACTTAAACTCCCTCCCTAATGTGAAAAGTGACAGGAAGAACTTAGAAGTACTTTTCTCTTGGTGTATCCTCCGTCTCTTCCTCAGAATTGGCAGGCAGGGCATTTTCATCCGTCTGAGGGCCTGAGAAGTTCTCCTCCTCCTCCTCCAGCTGCTGTCTTAACAAAGCAACCATCTCTCGGTGTTTCTTTGACTTCTCATGATTCTTCATGCTGAAAACACAAGCACGCGTGAGAACCTCGCTCCACCATGCGGAGATCCATGCTGCGGGGGTAACTTACCAGATGTTAGAGTGGATACAGAGGCTGTCAAAGTTCCCAGGCGTTCAGAGCACTGGGAAGCTCACAGCCGCCCTTCGTTCCCACTGCCCAGCAATCGCCCCTTTCTCTAGATACATTTCTTCCCCTTCTTTGGGCGGTAGAGCTGGGTGCAGGCTGAGGGCAGCAAATTCTGTTGCTTTGATTTTTAGTTATTTTTTAAAAGGGACTCACTTATTTGAAAGCTATAGTTATGTAGAGAGACATTTTTCCATCTGCTGGTTTACTCCCCAAGTGATAGCAATGGCTAGAGCTGGGACGGGTCACAGCCCGGAGCCTAGAACGGCATCTGGGTTTCCCGTTCAGGTGGAAGGGGACTTCCAGGCACGCAGGCCATCTTCTGCTGCTTCCCCCGGGCATTAGCAGGCAGCCAGACTGAAAGCAGAGCAACTGGGCCTTGAACTAGCACTCTTACAGGATGCAGATATTGTGGGGAAGCAGGGAGCTTAACCCACTGAGCTTCAATGCCAGCCCAGTTTTTTTAATTCTTACAGTCTGCAGTTTCCTTCTATCACCATCTGCTAAGTGCTTCCATTTCCAGTGATCCCACAGGCTTTAAGGACCCAGCGGGGCGTTAGAAGACACACATGCAGACTTCAACAGAAAAACCCAGGACTAGAGAAATGATGAGCGAGGGCTTGAAGGACAAGAGAAACTTTCTCCCTTGTCACACTGCCACCACCTTGTGACTTTAGACATCTCTCTGAAACCATCCAAATTCCTACAGGCACTACCTCTTCAGTCTGAGTAACCGAAGACCATCTCCCCAAAGCAGACCGCACGACCGTAAGGAGGAGGTGAAGCAGGAGGTGGGAAATCTGCACCACCTTCGACTTGAGGCCTGAGGTTTCTGTTCAGGGTGCTGCCTTTCCTGTCACCTGTCACCACACCTGTCCAAAACACTGAGGTTCCCAGGAGAAGCCGGAACTGATTGTACCAGAAGGTGAGTGCTCAAAATAATGAGCAGAAAGTAGGTAACTGCTGCAGGTTAAGACTAAAGCGACACAAGCAGTACAGGGTCCTGACAGCATCTGTAGCAAGTGCAATCAGTGCCACACGAGGCAACACAAGAACAGCTGACAGCGCGGGAATATGGCTGGTAAACTGGAGAAATGCCACTAGTGCTACTAACTTCCTCATATTTATATTGGTATTGTGGTTATGTAACAAATATCCTTATTTTTAAGAAATGTATGAGTTATTTAAAGGTAAAAGAGCATTACATATGTAACTTTCAAATCATTCAGGAAAGCTGTGTGTACAAAGAACAAGTGGGCACATGTACATGGGATAAAGTGTGAACCACGGGAAATCAGGGGGGTCATATTCTAAGTTTGCTGTTTCTCCGTGAGTGAGATAATTTCCAAATAAAAAACAATTTGTAAAATGTCCTTCAGTGCAGCACTTTGTCACTTGCTCCTAACTTAACCTCAGCAACTCTGCTGCGGCCGCTTCGCCCGCTGGGCTGCACCCTGGAGCAGGCTCTGACGCTCAGTGCTGCTCTCAGCTACCTTTCTTGCTAACCGCCCAGACTCGGTTCCTCTCCCAGGGCCTATTCTATTTGTTCTGGACTCCCATGTTCTTTCCTCTCTCATTTGTGTTGGCCTCCTCGTCAATTCTTCTCTCTCTGGCGTTGTTTCCACAAGACCCAGTGCTTCCACTTCAGCAAACAACAAGTTTAAAAGGCGGGGCCAGTGTGATCGCTCGATGGCTAAATCCTTACTTGCAAGCACCAGAAAGTGCATGCTGGTTTGTGTTCCGGCACCGCACTTTCCACCCAGCTCCCTGCCTGTGGCCTGGGAGGGCAGCGGAGGACGGCCCAGAGCCTTGGGACCCTGCACCCACTGGGAGACCTGAAAAGAACTCCTGGCACTTGATAAGCTTAGCTCTGGCCTTTGTGGCCATTTGGGGAATGAACCAGCAGATGGAGAATCTTTCTGTTTCCATTTCTCTGTGGGTCTACTTTCCCAATAAAAGTAAATTTGAAAAACCTTTACAGAAAAAGTTTAAAGGCCAGACAAGCCTAAGGTTCCTCAGCTGTCAGCAACAGCCTGCATGGCGGGGGAGAGTCTGAGGCCAACAACAAGCAGACTGACTGGATACGGTCTCCCTCCTCGCTCATGTGCCTGCGCCTTCTTGGCCAACACCAGCACCATTTCTGCCTGAGGTCTCCATATGTGTTGCTGGTACAAAGCATGTCTCTCCCCTGCTGTGCAGGAAACCCTGCAAGACGACACGTGAAGGATGAGGAATCAACCACGCTTCTTGCTAAGCAGTCCAACTGTCACACGCTGCCTCAAAGAAAAGATGATTCAACTTACGCCTTTTCTGTCTTGAAAGACTTGTCACAGGCTGGGCAATAGAGGTCGTCAAAAAGCTCGGCCTCCTCGCCTTCTTTACCTAGGAGACAGGAAGCAATGTTAATCCTGTATGATCAAAAAACAAAAAAACCACCCATCTAAAATATGCTAGTAAATCACATCTCCTTTGTAGGAGCTGCACACAAAAACTAAAATTGGTATATTTCTTTACCAACACACCCACAAATGCTAGCAGTTTGAGTTGGGTGTATATATATATATATATAGAGAGAGAGAGAGAGAGAGAGATTTCTGACACAGATTGGTAGTTTACCTCCTGAGCAAGATGTGATTCAAACAGACTTACAACCATGATCCAAGCTTCCTCCAATGTTAAAATAAGCTTAATTTGTAATATCCTATCATTAAGTAGAAAGAACAAAACAGTACTTTATATGTAAAGTTTAACACATTTATAGACCTTTTTTTTACTGGCTTACATCTTATTAAAATAATTAATACCTATCATCCCACAAAAACTAAGTCATTAGAGACTCAACTGAAACTTATACACAATTGTATAGTTCATAAGTAAGTTGGTGCCATTTGAGCTTCATTATAGGATTAGTAAAGATCTCAAATATCTCATCCTCATTCTATTTTTAGGTTCTTGACGTAAATACAATTTTAAAGGACATGCTCATTAAAACATAAATAACTAAAATATATTCCATCTAGCTCCAATGTTCAGTATCTGGTATTATTTTCTAATTGTGTACACACTTTGACTATTTTAATAGTTCATGAATACGAAAATCTTCATAGTTTGTAACAACACTAGATTGGAAGTAAAATCTGGATTTTGACATGGTCCTGTGTTCTCAGGCGTCCCCATAGTTTCTCAGAGCTCTAGTTTTCTCATTCATAAGATGGAAACAGCATGAATACAGAACCTACTCTTAAGGTGCACTGTGACAATCAAAACTCTTTTTTTTTAAGATTTATTTATTTTTATCGGTAAGTCAGATATACAGATAGGAGGAGAGACAAAAGGGAAGATCTTTCATCTGATGATTCACTCCCTAAGTGGCAGCAACGGCCAGAGCTGAGCTGATCCAAAGCCAGGAGCCTCTTCCAGGTCTCCCATGTGGGTGCAAGGTCCCAAGGCTTTGGGCCGTCCTCTACTGCTTTCCCAGGCCACAAGCAGGGAGCTGGATGGGGATGAGCAGCCAGGACACCAACCAGCACCCATATGGGACCGTGGTGCATGAAAGGTGAGGACTTTAGCCACTAGGCTACCACACCAGGCCCTCAAACAAAATGTTGAACATTAAAGCGTGCTATAAATTGTAAATTATACATGCTACCTCACCTTCACAAAGTGCTTTTAATTGAAACAACAATTTTAGACATACAACTACTGCTGATTCATTAACAAAATACTTCCTTTTGTAATCAGTTTGAGTAAATAATGGGACTGTAAGTCTGAAAAACACACTTGCTGACAAAGTGACTGTCCAACTGCTAGATGTTGAGCCAATGTTTTTCTCGCAGAACAGTCAGAACCAGCGGCAACGAAGCACGGAGCTCCTCTCGGCCATGCCATGGCCTCACCTTTTCACGGCGGTCACGTTTGTGCCCTCCTGTTTCGCCACGCACCAAGAGTTCCTGAACAAGGCCAGGAACTGGAAGAGCTTATATGGAACATCCATTTTCCTGGATACAGTGCTATTAAACTTTGCTTACTACTTAACTGCATTTCTGATCATCAGTCAGGTCAAGCCTGCCAATACACCTATTCATCATTAGTCATGCAGCCAGAAACACAAACCATTTGTTTACAACATAATCAAAAGAGCAAGTCAATCAGATTAGCTGAATGAGACTACTTCAACAGACTACCTCTGTCGCATTCTATATGGTTGTTAATTCTGACTCTTTGTCCTATTAAATATTTGGAGATGCAACATAAAAATCCAGATGTCACTTGGCTGAGAACACATGGCTGCAATACAGCTGTTTCCAAGTATCCTCTGCCTCCCAGGCCCTGATGTCTTACCTGAGCCCTCCGACAGACACTGGATAGCATCTGAGCACCATTTTCTAAAATTTCTTAATAAATGGAGATTATTACCTTCCTGTGCGTCTGTCTGCTCGTGGTCTTTCATTTCATTGTCATCTGATCCATCTTCAAACTCCTTCTCATACTGTGCCTCCATCTCCCGGAGCTCTCTCTGCAGATCGGCCACTGTCATCCAGCTCTGCTCGCGGTACTGCTCCGCCAGTCTGCACACACAAAGTACGCTCAACTACCTCTGTGCAGTTTTACCGACTTCAGACCCAACATTTATACTCTAGACACGAAGGGCTTTCCTCCCATGCTGTACATGTGCACAAGCTTAAAATCAGTCTTAGAACTGTGCAAACTCACTTCACTCTGTCACCTACTAGGGGGTTAAGTACTGCCAAATGAATTTTGGTTTTTTGCTTTGTTTTGTTTTAATGACTTTTTCCAACTTTTAAAGATGTATTTTTATTGGAAAGTCAGATATACAGAGAGGAGTGACAGGAAGATCTTCCATCTGTTGATTTCACTCCCCAAGTGGCTACAACAATCAGAACCGAGCCAATCTGAAGCCAGGAGCTTCTTCCGGGTCTCCCACGCGGGTGCAGGATCCCAAGGCCTTGGATCGTCCTCTACTGCTTCCCAGGCCACAAGCAGGGAGCTGGATGGGAAGTGGGGCCACCAGCATATGCACTGGTGCCCACAGTGGATCCTGGCCATGCAAGGTGAGGACTTCAGCCACTAGGTTATCATGCTGGGCCCAGCAAATGGGTTTTTGAAACTCTTAGTGGTGTATTAAAAATATCCTGGTGATTTTTAGCCCCATTTGTAAAAGATGGGGTTAGGTAAAGGTTTTAAAGAGTGAATTATGTTTTGAAAGAAAGCTATAATGTCCTAGACACAATGCTTTGGCAGTTAACTCAAAAAGTAAAACTAGAACGGACGGAAGAAACAAGTTGAGTTCATCAGAATATTCCAACAAAAAGGAGTATCAACTGGTGATTAAAAGCAAGGACCCTAGAGTCAGACTCGCTAGGCCTGATCCCTGGCTCAAGATTTATGATTGTCTATTCATCTCCTTTTCTTAAAAGCAAAGAAAAACCTTCACAAATTATGCCATGGGAGAGGCCAAGGACTCTTGGGACACATATGTCCCATGTTAAGGTGCAAGTTTGAGGCCTGATTCCATTTTCACCTGCAGCTTTCCGCTAATGTGTAGCCAGGGAAGCAGCGGCTGAAGGCCCGGATCCTTGGCTCCCTGCGTCCACATGGGTAGTTTCTGGCTTCCGTCTGACGCAGCTGCGACTGCTGACAGGCATCTGAGGAGTCCATCATCAGAGAGAAGCTTTCTCCCCAACACTCTTTCAAACAAGTTAAAAAACCAAACCAAACCAAAAAAAAAAAAAGACTGGAGAAAACACTGCTGGAATAGGATAAAAATTCACCTAATATGTTATTAATTTTATGAGGATCCAAGAGCTCAAGAATAAAGGGCCTCTGAAGCAAAGTATCCAACTTAAAAAATATTCTCCAATATATGGATTTTAAAAAAATGATGCAGCCTGGCATGATGGCTCAGCAGAAAACCCATCACCCTGCACATGCTGGGACCCCATACGGACACTGGTTCTAATCTGAGCTGCTCCATTTCCCATCCAGCTCCCTGCTTGTGGCCTGGGAAAGCAGTAGAGAACGGCCCAAAGCCTTGGGACCCTGCACTCGCATGAGAGGCTCAGAAGAAGATCCTGGCTTTGGATCAGCTCAGCTCTGGCTGTTGCAGCCATTTGGGGAGTGAGCCAGCAGATAAGAGATCTTTCTGTCTCATCTTCTCTCTGTAAATCTTCCTTGCCAATAATAAAAATAAATCCCTAATTAAAACAGTCTGATGAGTGACGTCATCCTGCGCCCCTGGGGGCTGGGCAGTAGCGCTCAGCCTCTCTGCCCAGACCCACTGCTCGTACTTGGCCTGTCTCAGCTTCTGCTGCCGCCTCATCTCTTCAGCTTTCCTCGCCTTCTCTGCGTTCTGCTCTTCCACAAGCTTTCGATGGGCCTGTACTCGTCTATCTCGTTTGCGGATGAAAGCTACCAGCTGACGGACAAGTTCATTCTTTTCTTTCCTGGCTTTATCCCGAATCTTTTTGTTTTCTTTTTCCATAGCTCGTTTTTCCCAGCGGTTGGAAGCTTGTCGTGTATCATATTCCTCCTTCCAAGCAAAATTCTTCTGAGTGCAGAAACTCTGCCAGTAAGCGTAGAAAGGATGGACTACCTAGCAACAAAAAACAAGTCAATTTCTAGCTTTTTATTTCTTTTGATCTATTTACTCATTTGAAAGGCACAGAGGGCAGAGATCTCCCACCCTCTGGCTCACTCTAATGCTAGTAATAGCTGGGACTGGGCCAGCCAGAAACCAGCGGCTTGGAACTCAACTCCAGACTCCCACATGAGTGGAAGGGACCCAGTCACGCAAGCCATCACCATCTGCTGCCTCCCAGGGTGCTCATCAACAGGAAGCTAGAACCAGGGGGGGAGCCTAGACTTGAACTCACACAATCTGATCTAGGATTCGGGGTTCTCGAGCGATGTCTTAGCCACAGAGCCATTGAAATGTCCACCCCTTCTCAATAATTTCTAGCAAGGCAGAAAATATTAGTAATGTAAAAACATTTTCACATACAGCATTCCTTCCATCAATGGAAAAGAGCCCCTTTTAAGATTTTCCAGAATGTAATACTCTTCAAAACAGATCTGGTGAGAAAGACTACCAACCACAGGCTGGGATCATGGCCAATAAACAGGAAGAAAAATGAGCAGGAGGCTACAAGGCCAGCCATACTCCCTGTGGAAGGAAGACAGGAGGAGAGGCTAGGTCAGGATGGCGACATGGAACTTACATTCAAGTTAATCTGAGACACAGAAAGAGGGAGATGGAGACGGAGTGAGCTCCCATCTGCTGATTGTCACCATGTGCCTGTAAAGATGGGGTGGGACTGAAGCCACCAGCTCAATCCAGGTCTCCAGGTAGACGGCAGGACCCCAACTGACTTGAGCCATTACCTGCTGCCAACCAATGTCTTACTAACAGAAAGCAGGGGTGCGAGCTAGGCATCTAACTCCAGATCGTGATGTGGGATGCAGGCATCTTAAATGGCGGCTTGGCAACTAAGACAAACACCTGACCCATGATTTTCTTTTTAAGACTATAAGACGACAGTGATAAACATTATAAAATGTAATGCATCTTTCTTTTACCGTATCATAGTCACTCTGAGAATCTCCGAAAGTTGGGAATTCTTCCATATCCTCCTCCAACGTGGATTCCATTTCTTCCTTCGCAATCATTTCAAAAACATTGCGATACACTGTATAAAAACCCTAAGAAAATCAGAAGCATGTATTCTATTTTAATACTTTTTTGTCCAATCAGAGCAAGATTTAAAATGTGCAGTGAAAAAAACTTGAATGCTGAAGAATGACAGGGCCACACCGTCACTGCTAAGTACATGTATCAACTGGCAGTTTCCATACACAGTAAGCTAAAAAAAAAAAAAAAGAAGGTACTGCATGTTCAGCTTTCAAAATGAATACTCCTTCACTTCTACTGTAGAAGATGCTTAAGAATCCTGTGTGTGTAACTCTTTCTCAAGCTCGAGAAGCAACTAAAAGTGAATCCTCTTTTACCTTTTCATCGTCTCCATAACCAGAGTAACAAGTAACAGTGAAATAGTGAAGCAGATCCAAGCTGTCATCTTGATATTCTCCATCGAGTCCACCTTTAAGTAGAGCCTCTCTATGGTTATCATACCTAAAACATAAAATTTCAAATAAGTGAAGGCTTTTCAGATTGAAAAAGGCTTTCAGAATTCAGCATCCCATCACCCCTTACTCTGAAACAGCCAAAACAGAATATATTTTTTTGTTTTCAATCCACAGCCTAAAGATTTTAAGGAAACATCAACATGAAGACTAACGTTGCATGGAACTGCAAATTAAAACTGTGCTTGCAATGTCTAACACATGACATATAACAGTAGTCCATAGGAAAAGGGGCATTCAGAAAGTCAGCAACTTCTGTGACCCCCAGAAGGGCAGCTGCGTTTCCTCAGGAGAGGAGTGGACACAGCCTGGACCACAGATTACTGCACACCAGGGATCTCAGAATTCACCACATGCACCAGAACAGGACTCTGCTTGTGTATGCTCAATGTAGGAACTGCACACACCTAAGCAAGTGCTCCTGATAATGCCGGAAACAAGAACTGAAACTCCCAAGTATCAAATCACTTGTTTCCCTAATCATAACACTGGTAAATCACAGCAGAATTCCAAAGTTCTAGAAGGCAAAAGCATTTCTAAACTGGACCTCCCAATTTCCTGGGGACAGAAAAGTTGAAGATCCTCTCCTTCACATTCCTAGAAAAGATCTGCCTATGGGGCCCGGCGCAGTGGCGCCAAGTGGTTAAGGTCCTCGCCTTGCACGCTCGGGATCCCATATGGGTGCTGGTTCTATCCCGGCAGCCCCACTTCCCTTCCAGCTCCCTGCCTGTGGCCCGGGAAAGCAGTCGAGGATGGCCCAAAGCTTTGGGACCCTGCACCCGCGTGGGAGTCCCGGAAGAGGCTCCTGGCTTCGGACAGGCATAGCATCGACCGTTGCACTCACTTGGGGAGTGAATCATTGGATGGAAGATCTTCCTCTATCTCTCCTCCTCTCTGTATATCCGCCTTTCCAATAAAAATAAAAATAAATCTTAAAAAAAAAAAAAAAGATCTGCCTTTGGGCACTGGTTCTAATCCCTGCAGCCACGCTTCCCATCCAGCTCCCTGCTTGTGGCCTGGGAAAGCAGTCAGACGGCCCAAAGCCTTGGGACCCTGCACCTGCATGGGAGACCTAGAAGAGGCTCCTGGCTTTCGATCAGCTCAGCTCTGGCCATGGCAGCTGCTTGGGGAGTGAATCATCGAATGGAAGGTATTCCTCTCTGTTCTCCTCCTCTCTGCATATTTGACTTTCCAATATTTGACTTTCCAATAAAAGTAAGTAAATTAAAAATTTAAAAAAAAAATAGAATATCTTCTGTAAGAACTGTCTTCACCCTTCTCTTGACAGCCGGTGTTACACACAGAGAACCCAGCTACAGTCTCATGCATGGCTACACCAGGACTCAAAACCTGTTCCTCTGTAGCTAAATGTTAATCAAGAGTCTGAAAACTTCAAACACAGAACTTCTGGTGTAGAAATGGTAGTAAATGATCACATCATCAGAAGGTCAATCCAATTTCTTCATATAAAGCAGTTCTAAGGAAAAATACATAATTCTTGTGCTGAAGCCCTGTATGTTTTTTTTTTAAGCACAAGTCAACATTCTTTGTGCTATCAATAAATCTGTCATTCAGGTTTAATGAGAAATCACTTCAAGTACCAAACTAAATCCACAATCCATCAACTCTATGTCAGGTCCTAGAAAAGCCACACAGCTGGCACAATCACTGTGACGTTCCTATCTAAGTACTGCATTGTATGCACAGGTGACCAATGACTGAGAGCCTACCACAAACCACCCAGCCTATGAGATCAAAACAGAAGCAAAACATGTATCCTGTCCTGCTGATTCCTCTCAACACGACAGACGGAGACAGGGGACGGTGCGAGGCTCACCACGCTCTCTCCTGCGGATCGCTCAGCACATCATAGGCTGCCTGGATCAACTTAAACTGCTCGGCGGCTTCAGCGGCATTATCCAGATTTTTATCTGTTAAAAAAAGCAAAGTCACAGAAATGTAGTCATCCCAGATGCAAAAGGCAGAATCTCAATGAGACGCATAAATAGATGAGTGTGTACAACAGAAACAGAGGCCCCAGGTGACAGCTGACAGTCAAGTGCTGCTGGGAGCAGCCGCCTGGAGAAACGTCCAGGGTTCCCCCAAGCTTGGTCTGTGCCTGAGCATTCCACGTGATGTTCACAAATGGGAAACCCTAGCTAGCACACACTTTAGCAGAAGCAAAAGAAACATCTAACAGATACAGGAAGACTGATTCATTTAGTACTAAGTAATATTCACTGCTCATCCTTTTTTTTATCAACATTTATCAAAATAAATCCCATACAGATAGGAACAGGTATACTAATCACTGCTTCCCTGGCTGTGCTTCCTTCACTGTGGGACTCGGCAGGCATCCAGGCCTCCCGGCAGCACGAGCTTCAGGGCACAGCCTTACAGTCTTCCCATGGGATTATTTTAGATTTACACTACCACCCTGCAACAGATACAACTAGTTGTCTAGCCAGGGTCTCTTCACTTGCTCCAAACAAAACTGATTTAGTTAACACTGGCAAAGAACCCAGTTCAAAAATTCACTTCAGACTTCCCTGCACTGGGGGTGACCAGGTTTAGCCAGTTACACAGAAGTAACTTACTGGGTAAAGCATCTCAGGAGAGACTTGTCCTGAGACAAAGGATGCGGGTACTGAATGATGTGGCTGTTTCCGGCTCTGCTCTCAATGCCAGCATCCTGCCCATCTGTAGCAGGAGATGGCGCAGGCACCCGGGCTCCTGCCAACCACATGGCAAATGTGAACTGACTGCCGAGCTCCAAGCGTCCACCCAGCCCAGCCTGGGCTGCTGAGAGCAGCTGAGGAGTGACCCACTACATGGAAGAACGCTTTGAAACACATTTTTAAAAATCACCTAATCTTTAAAGCTTGTCAGATAAAAGGAACAGCTGGAACTTAAGTGCCCCAGAAATGTCAGTAATGAAATATACCTACGTGAAACCGTGACTGGTGGTGAGGGGTCTGTTTTTCCTTCTCACCCATCACCTATCTCAGGACACTGCTTCTTTCCACACCCTGCTCTCCTCCCCACCATCAAGTTTGAAGAATAAACCTTCTAAAGACAAAATACTCATTAATGTACCAGGTGGAAATTACTAGAGCTTCCTTTTTTTTCATCTGTCATACAGCTTGTAGGAGGACATTGTGACCCTAGAGGGTCAGCGAGCACAGGATCGCAGTTGATTGGATAATATTTGCATGAGAACAACCGAATGGCTACCTTCTGTATAACTGACTGGGTATCATCTGGATGAGAACAGTTGAGTGGACTGCATGTGAATGAGAACACTTGGTAGAATACACAAAACAAAAGGAATTCCAAATGAGAGTATGGAAACAGTCGATGGGTTTTGTTGCTAAGCTCAACACCTCTTCTCTTAACCAAATAACCCCCTCTGTGTATAAGGTCTGACGCCACTAACAAACTTCGGCTTTGACCATCAGTCAGGGTCCACGCCGTGTTTTTATCGGCTCCGTGCACCAAGTCCATGCTGCGGGACAGCGACACAGCTTTTTTTCTTTTTTTCATTTCTATACATATTTGAGCCAGCTGATGATAAGGCTGAACTGAGATCTAAAAGAATGAACAATAAAAAGGGATGGCACTGTGGTGTAGCGCCTTAAGCTGCTGTCTTTGATGCAGGCATCCCGTACAGGCAGGTGCTGGTTCCAGTCTCCACTGCACCATATCCCAACTCAGCTCCTTGCTGATGAGCCTGGGCCAGCAACGAGAAATGGCCCAAGTGCTTGGACCCTTGAACGCAAGTGAGAGACCAGGAAGAAGCCCCTAGCGTCAGTCTGGCCATCTGGGGAGTAAGTCAGCAAACAGAAGGTTTGTCTCTCTCTCTGTCCTTTCTGCCATCTGTAATTCTGTCTTTCAAATACATAATTAAGTTCCCTCTTCCCCAAAATAAAAACCTTTGTGGTGTTGTGGCCAAGAAATTAAGTCACCACCTACATCCCACTTCGATGTGATTTCAGGTTCCAATCCGCACCACTTCCAATCCAGCTCCCTGCTGACACACCTGGCAAAGTGTGTGGGAGACACACTTTGGTGGTGGGAGACGCCCGAGTGCTGGTCCACGAACCCACACACCTGGATGGAGTTCCACAGTCCCTGGTCCTGGCCACTCGGCCATGTGGGGAGTGAACCCCACAAATTGATGCTCTGGGGCCCGGCGCGGTGGCGCAAGTGGTTAAAGGTCCTCCCCTTGCACGCCCGGGATCCCATATGGGCGCCGGTTCTAGCCCGGCAGCCCCGCTTCCCTTCCAGCTCCCTGCCTGTGGCCTGGGAAAGCAGGCGAGGACGGCCCAAAGCTTTGGGAACCTGCACCCGCGTGGGAGACCCGGAAGAGGCTCCTGGCTTTGGATCGGCATAGTATCGGCCCGTTGCGCTCACTTGGGGAGTGAATCATCGGACGGAAGATCTTCCTCTCTGTCTCTCCTCTCTGTATATCCGCCTTTTCAATGAAAAAATAATAAAAATAAATCTTAAAAAAAAAAAAAAAAACAAATTGATGTTCTGTCTTCCCCTTTCTCTTTGTAACTATGCCTTTCAAACAAACAAACAAACAAAAATCCTTATTAAAACAAAGCAGAAGGCGTCAATGAAAGGGAGGGGGCTGGCTGCTTGGATTTGCTGACTGCTGGGGACACCTGCACATGGCAACAAGTGCCCAGGTTTGAGTCGCAGCTTTGCTTTTAACTCCAGCTTTCTGCTAACGCACACCAGGCACGCAGCCGTTGGGCTCCGGCAGCTAGCTGGAGCCCTGGAGGTCCAGGCTGAGTTCTAGGCGCCTGAATCTGCTATGATGCTCCCGAGTACCTGCAGAGTAAACCAGTGGGTAGAAAACCTCTCCATTCATCTCAGTCTCTCGCCCTGCCTTGTAATTAAAAATGTGAAAATACCCAAGTTTTTTTTTAAAGCAACACTTTAAAATAGCACAGTCCACATTTATTATTAAGCAAATGCAAAATGCCACAGGTATTGTTAAGCCAGCTGTTTTAAGTTTGTCATTCTCACGTTATCCTTTGTACCTTTCCCTTAACACACTCAATGCTCTCCTGCTATCTCCAATGCCTGAAAAATTCCCTGGATCGTGTCTTTCAGCCCTGTCCTAAAGCCGAGCTCCCTGAAAACACCACTTTGCCCACACCCTTCCGGGCTGGTCTGCTGGGGAAGCTGGCTGCTGCCTCGCTGCACTGATCCCGCACCCACCCATGCGTGGGCTGAACTGTTAGGTGGGCCACAGCAGTCTCCTCCTGGCTGCCAGTTCACCTCCCAGACACACCCCGTTGACTCCTGACCCAGAAAGCTAACCCCAGCCCCTATCATCCACCATCGTGGTACTGCCCTGCTCCCTGGCCTCCCAACTCCCTCACTTCCAATCCATTCTGCCCATCAGAGCCAGCAGACCACTAACTGGTCAACAGCTTCCTAATGCCTTTAGCGCCACATCCCAATAGTGTATGCTTCCCACACAGTCACCTGGCCTCTGCTTAGCGAGCCATGCTCACCTTTCTACCATGCCTCCTTCTGCCACCCTACCCATACTCCCCCTTGGCATCTCTACTTCCGTGTCAACTCTTCAGCAGCTAACTTCTTGGACAGCTCTCCCCTATCCCACTCAGATAAACCTAGTCATGGTTGGGGGCACCTGCTCCTTTTGCCTTCCATCACCAGACAGAAACGGGTCCTCCTGTGTGCTGGAGCCTGGCCATGAAGCCAAGCGCCCTTCTCACTTGGACCAGCGAGCGGAGTACCAGGTTATTTATTACCTGTCGGACGAATTACTGGAGCTGCCCCAGGTCACTCACACTAACCTTGCTAGAGGAACTGTTCACTCTGCTGCAGATTATTCTAGGTTCCTCAATAGAATAATATTTTATTTAACAGCATGAGATAAACAGAGTGTTTCCAATGGTGTTAAGCAAAACTTAACCACAGCAACCAGCAGATGAACATCTGCTACCCTTTCAAATACTAAACCTTTTTCAAAAAGTAGATGTGCTTGTGGACACAGAACTAATTCTGTCTCATCTTTTCCTACTCAAGGAAGTCAAGGAATTCCTCTTGTCTGATTCCCTAACTCCATTTCTAAAGGAAATCACTCCTTTAAGAATACACTCCTATATTTTCAAATTTACCAACATTGACGATATATCCTCTAACTTCGTCAATTACATCTGCTCTTCCAATATGTGACAGATCTTCCAAAGGTTCATGGAAAATGCGCGCTGTGGAAAGGCTACATGGATTTCAAAAAATTTCTGACCCAAAATAATCTTTCAGCTGTATTTTCCATGAACTTCTGGGAAGCATCTCACTTTAATGCCACGTTTTAGTTCTTCTGCCAGCACCCAGTTCTCCGGAACAGGCCAAGACTTGTCTGCCTCGTGGGCCCTTAGCATCCTCTTCCCAGCCGGGTCTCTGCCCTTGCTTTCAGCACCCCTCCTGCCTCTTGCACGTCCCTCCCGAGGCTCATCCCCATACCCAGCGTCCACTGTCCCAAATGTGGCTCCTCAAGATCCAGGCCAAGCTCTTTCCGACAAAGAAGCCTCAAGTCTCCACATGGGTGACTCACGGGGAAATGCTGTCCTGTTCATCCCAACTACCTGCACTGCCTGACCTGCTCCTGGCTTTAATTCTTCAAGTGTAAAAGACATATTACCTGGCGGTCCCTATCCTGGCACTTCAGAATTCACCTCGCCACAATAAAGTCCATGTTTAAATAACAGGGAAGACTCTAACCATCTCTAAGGACTAACGCTAACAGGAAAGCTTATCATAAACCTGAAATTCAACTTCTCAGCTTCCCAGTCTGCAAGATCAGATCATTTCATACGAGTCATACAAGGCCTGGTCACAATCACATAAAGTCACCAAGAGAAGCTGGTTCTAAACCAACACCAGGACACTTCGTTCACACGAGCTAAAGAAACCGGCTGCGAAGAGAAGCGCCCCTTTCTAGAAGGCAATTCATTCCGGTGAGAAAGGTGCCTAAGTGAAGTGGTTGGGATCGCGCAAGTTTAGGAAAACATCGGGAAACTGAGCGAGCCAAGCAGGGAGAGCCGGGGGAGCCGGGGGAGCCGGGGGAGCCGGGGGAGCCGGGGGAGCCGGGGGAGCCGGGGGAGCCGGGGGAGCCGGGGCTCGGGGCCGCGGGTCCCGCTTCGCGCCCCGCCGCGAGGGGATCCGAGCCGACGGAGGAGGAGCCCTAGGACGTGGTCTGCCCGCCCTCAGGCGACCATGCGGGAACGGGGGGCAGCCAGGGGGCCTGGGGCGCTGCCCGGCGAGCGGCGGGAAAGGTCGCGGGGCCGCGGCGGCCGGACGGCACCTACCCGGGTGCCATTTCAGGGCCAGCTTCCGATAGGCCTTCTTGAGCTCCTCCTCGCTGGCGTCGCGCCGCACCCCCAGCGCCTCGTAGTGACACTTCATCGCCGGGCCGGGCGGGGGCCCGGGGCCGGGGCACGGACCGAGACCCGGGCCCGGGCAGGAGCAGCGGTAGCGCTGGCGGGCTTCTCCCCCGGCAGCAACCCGGCGCCCGCACCGGGCCAGCCAGCGAGCGCGGCGGCGGGGGGCGGCGGGAGCGCGCGGCGCTGGCGGGCGACGCGGGCTGCGGCACGCGGGCGCGCGGAGGAGGCGGGGCCGGCGGCTCCGCATGGGAGGGGGGCGGGCCTGCTTCCGGAAGGGCCGCGGCGGGAGGCGGGGCCTCGTGCGGGGGCGGGGCCTCGGCGGGCGGGGGCGGGGTTCGCGCCCGGGAGGCGGGGCCGTCCGGTGTCATTGTGAGGAGCACCGACGAGGATCAAAAGGGTAACACCTGCTGGGCAGCTGATCCCAAAGCTGAAGCCGGGAAAGACAGGACTCCAGTGGCAGGTTTCTGAAAAGCATCTCGTAGAGCATCATGTTTGTATTTGTTCCATCTTCTGGTGGTTTCTCCAAATGACAGCGACAGCCAAGGCTGGGCCAGACCAAAATCACAAGTAGGGAAACGATCCGGAACTTCCCCGGGGACGCAGCATCCCAGCTCCCCGAGTCGTCTGCTGCCACCCGAGATCCACACTGGCTGGAAGCCGCAGCTGAGCCAACTCGAACCCAGGCGCTCCCACACAGCACAGACGCCCGGAGCGTTCTGAGACAGCAGAGCCAAAGCCCAGCCCTGCACGTCTCAGCTGGGCCTCTGCAACTGAGGCAACTCAAGTTCCAAGTAATCAAGTGATTAGCTCAACGCTGGATCTTTTATTTTCAGCTCTGCTTAGCTGTCCTTAATACTAATACTGCTTTTTGACCAGTATACTGAAAAATTACGGTAAATAATTCAAACTGAAGTAACTCCTTCGATTAACATACTAGATTTTACCATTATTGCGGGTAAAACTTTGAGGACCCACCCTCACATCCATCTTTAAACTGAATTTCTAGCCTGTGACCCTACCTTTCCACAACTGGCCTTCACTGAGGAAGTACTTACGGAAGTAGTATGTAACCACCAGGTTCTGCTTGGGACACCTGCATGACGTCACATGACAGCTCTGTACAACTTCCAAACAATCTGATACGCTGTCAGCATGGCCTCCCTGTTTTCCTCAAAGTGCATTAACACACCAGTACTTTTCACTGTGATGTGGAATGTATAACACACGCGATGGGGGTTACTTTGCCAACTCTGGTGAGGGGGGCAGGGCTGGCAGTGTTGGTGACATCCATTGAGTTAGGCAGGGCTGGCAGTGTTGGTGACATCCATTGAGTTAACTCACCCCTTTCTTCCCTGGTTCCCTGCCCACAAAGCCAACTCCAAGGCCAATGCCGCGGGTCACCACTTAAAGTCCATCTGTTTTCCAGAGAACTCCTTGTGGCCTGTCACTAGCACACTGGCAGTGGACAGGGACCGAGAAGTTGGAGCCTGAGGGGAAGCGGACTTTGTGCTCTCCAGAACGGAACTGCGAGCAGGAAGCCCTTTGCTTGTAACCTGTGAGTCACCCTTTGAGTCCAAACTGCATAGACATGCAGACATGGTGCTTGATATAAACTGCAGTGGAAAGCGACACTGTTATTAAACATGTTTCCTAATCAAACATTTCAGAGATGACCCATCTCAGAGTTCTCAGGACAGACAACCATGTGAAAGATTGAATTGTGAAAATTGAAACTTTACCGAAACTCTGCAAAGCACACACAAAAAAGTATGGGTTTTCCCTCATACTTGAAACATGTAGAGACCCAGTTTGTGTTTATGGTCTGCATGTAGCCTTTTCCTGATGTGCAATAGGTGTTCAAAAACCATGACTGGCAATCTTACACTAAATAATACTGCTAAGACATAACCTTAAAGAATCACCTTTTCCTTTCAACCAGATTGGTCTTCATCAGGCTGCAAACGTGTCTTGAAACCATGGGCTTAGACGCAGAGAGATCCCTTATGGGCACCCACTTCGCATCTGGATCTCTTGACCTGAGAAAGCAGTCGAGGACGGCCCAAAGCCTTAGGAAACTGTACCGAGGCAGCTAGTAGCTCCGGCCATCTTGGCCACCTGGGAAAAGAACCAGGGGACGAACTACCTTTCTCTCTATAGCTCTTCTCGGTAAATCTGACTTTCCAGTAAAAGATAAGGCTTTGGGAAAAAAAAAAAAAAACTATCTGGCTGATGTGATGGCACAATTGGCTAATCCTCTACCCACAAGTGCTGGCATCTCGTAGGGGTGCCAATTCTCGTTCTGCCTGCTTCACTTAGCTCCCTGCTAACAGGCCTGGGAAAACATTTTTAAAGGATGGCCCAAAGCCTTGGGAACCTATACCCATGTGAGTGACCCAGAAGTTCCTGGCTCCTGGCTTCGGATTACCTCAGCTCCTTCAGCTCTAGCCGCTGCAGCCATTTGGGGAGTGAACCAGTGGATGCAGGATCTTTCTCTCTCCTTCTTTTAACAATCTGTCTTTCAATAAAAATAAATCTTTTAAATAAAGTGTTTTGAAACTCTAATATGAATTACTTGCGTCATTAAAATGACGTCAAGATTTCCATTAGCCTACTTATACTCAGGAAAGTTCATAGAGAAAATTAAGAACAAAAGTAAATTATGGTAAGTTTGTCCCAATTTTAAATATTAAAACGTAAATCAAGATTTCTAGAACTCTTACAGAGCAGTGACAGCAACAGCACTACGAAAAAATCCAACCACAAAAGAAAAACCAAAGTCTGACCTAAAGCAGCACTGTTTTAACCCACTGACAGGTTATTCCACCACCTTGCAAAGGCACAAGGAATTAAACATGCTAACTCCTGGTGAGTACAGTCTTAACGAGTAAGCAAAAGCCACAGTATTCAAACCTTTGTTCCGGATTGTACTTCTAGGAAATAAGTGTTCTATAAAATGATTTCTGTATAAATGTTCACCGTCAGCACCTAGACCAGCCCACCCCTCTAACTCCCAAAAAGATGGAAATGAAATCTGCAATACAGAATAATTACTCATTTTACAAGTAGCAATGACCCAATAAATAACAAAGCTGAATTTCAGCTTTGCTAGACAAAAAAATCTGAGAGTAGGTTTAAACCTTGCGTATGCTCAATTTTCACTAAAACCCAAAAACTCTGAAAAGAAAAAGTAACTTAGGTGCTCTGATGCTTTTTATTTAGAAAAAGATAAACATCTAAGACAATACATTTTCTTTTAAACATCACAGGAAACTTAAGACCTAGAAATAAAAGTATTTACATGTTGAACACAAAATAAATATACAATAACTGAAAATCCAGTTATATGCTGCTTCATTTTGCATTCCTTTTGTTCATCTTCTGTTGCATCTTTCTGTGCCGCTTGTAAATCCTTTTCTTCCTTGCTTTCAGATCAACCTTAGGTTCTGGTTTGACCCACTGTATTTCTATCGGCTTTTCCTCAGCTGGAGTAGCAAAAACATCTGCAGTGGGGTCGTGGGGAAGAACAGCCTTTGGCTCTTTCTTTCTTAGTCTCTGCACATCCTTCACTTGCTGCTTCTCTCTGTATTTCGCGGCTGTGATGGATCTTACAATTCGTCGATGCTGGAAAAAAATCAAATACTTTTAAGACAAAAGTTTTAGATAAAGCATTCACTTATGAAAACTATTTCCCACCAGCTTTCATTTAAAAATAGACAGTTTCAAGTCCGTGCACAGATGGCACAACGATTCTGGCCCGAGTTCTGCTGCACCAAGGACCACTGAGCAATGAGACGCTTACCATGTTTGGAGACTGGTAGTGAGGGTTTTCGTACAAGGTGGCCCCTCCAAAGCTCCCTTGGAAAATCTTTATGAGGTTTAAGACAAAGCGAGGTCCTATTTCAACAAGAGCAGCATCTTCTTCTATAATCTTTAATTAAAAAAAAGGAAACATTTGTTTTTTGGTTGGAATATACTATTTCTAGAAAATACACATACTAACTATAACTTCATTATAAGATGTGCCCCAAAAATGTATAACCAGCAAAACTAAGATAGAGGAGAAGCCTGGCAAGCGTCCAACCATCATTATTTTTTGAAATCTATCACTAGTTACATGAGGTTGGCATGAAGAAACAAACTGTGTTCAAAATTGAGTAATTTGAATTTGGTTCATTTCTTGCTTGACTTTTTATCTTTTAAATAAAGCCTTTAAAAATAGTCATACTTAAAAGATTGTTTTCATCTACTTGAAAGTGGAGTGACAAACACACAGAGATTGAGATTCTCTATCTGCTCGTTCGCTTCCCAAACTCTGCAAGAGTTAGGAGGAGCCAGCAGCTCGGAACCACAACTGGGTCTGCAAGACAGGTGGAAGAAGCCCCATACCGGGGACGACATGTGCTATCTCCGAGAGGTGACTCAGAAAGCACACACTGAGCTGTTTGCTGGTTCAGGTGCATCTACCTTCAGAGTTTAAGAAGGGGACAGATTTAATGTAGCCAGTAACAAACATGCAGACTGGAGTCCACCTAGATCAAATGTCACCTGAACCTGTATTGCTGCCAGTCTCCATCAATCCTTTCTGAAGACCTGATACCCCAAACGCGTGCTTTCAGACAGTCTCAGTCCCCTCTGAGCCAGCTAGTAGTCCTCACTGTCAAACTTGTAAAGGTGTCATGTTGTTCCGTGTCTTAATCAAACCCAGGGAGAGTCTAACCTTTAGGAAGAGACACCTGCACTCTAGTACACTATGTAATATTTGTATACACATTTGTATACTGTATTTCATATTTCACTGTATCACATTAAACACAAATGCAGAATCCAATTATCTCATGGGTTTTCCTTTTCATAAAATAAAACCCATACCCCATATCAATTTACAGTCATGAAAAGAATTAAGTATACACTTAAGCCATGAGATGGTTATCTGTAACAAACCTCTTTGGGTAAAAGAAGGTATTTAAAATAAAAGTTTATTTATTCTATTTATGTACCTTCAAGCCCCAAATTACCTCAATTCTTTTTAAAGTCTGAATAAACAAAGCAAAGCTAACCTGAAAGTTCCGAAACCATATCCTATTGTCCAAAATGGAGAAGGTAAACACGTGGTCCACAAATGGCTGGCTTTTGGGGTGATACCGCGGTGTACTAAAGATCTACTCAAAAAAAAAAGGGGCATCAGTAACACTATTTTATAATATAATCACAAAATACTCTGGTAAACACACTTACCTGAATTAGGAGTTCTTTCAACAAAGCATAATGTGGAAATTCATCAAAAGCCTATAAAAAAATAGAGTGAACAGATTATCTGGTAGTTGAGCTCACATTTTTTAAAAAAAACTTAACATTACAATGAAGTATATAATTGCATTCACTAAAATGCAACCAGAGTAAGAAAATTTCGTCTCACAAACTGAGCGAAGAACTTACAGGATCAAAGGACAGAAGGGGTCGGGAGCCTTTCAAGCAGTTTCCGGTCATCTTCAGTTCAGCTAGGGTATGAACTAAAAAAATTGATAACCAGGAGAACAAGTTGTAACTTCAGTGTAATTACTCCAAAAGACTGTCTTAATTTTCTCATTTAAAGAAAATTAAAATTAAGCCAACTTACCATTTTGAACAAGAAATTTAGCAGATGGTCCATGGGGTGAATTTGAAAGCCTAAAAGGCATGAACATTTTTTTCAACTAGTTACAATTCAGAACATAATAAATGCTTATCACCTATTCCTGAGAAAAACATACCACAACATCCTTATAAACCTATTTAATTTCCTTTATATTATTCCAAGTTTTGCCAATTACTTTTTTCCTTTTACACAGAAGGCTGTCTATAACAGAAACACAAAGTGTGAACCTGGCCAAATCTGAGTAACGCTCTTACCACATATAGAGATCCTGTTTTTTCTTAGCTTCAAAATAGATGCATTTATTACAGTTTTTCATTTCACAGACCTAAATGAAAAAAATTAAAACAGAAATTGCAGATAATACAAATGAGAAGTAAAATAATTCATCATAATATATAGATTCCTCTAAATGTTTTGATAGGCAAAAAGGCCCGACTTTATTTACAGGAACAAACATCTAAAGTTCCACTGAGATTTTTCACCCAAGTACACAGACATTCTGCCTCTCTCTCTGCAATTGCTTTCCTCATTTGACTGTGAACTCCAAGACAAGGGACATTGTTTTGTCAAACAATGTTTCCTCAGGACAAAGAACAATGCCACACTCTAGGTTCGAATTGTGGTACCGGAATGAATAAAAGCTTTCAAATAACAAACCAGAATCATCACAAAATAATTCTAAATTTTGAAAAACTGGCTTAAAAAATTACTGCGTTCGCGCTCTCCCCTGAAAAAAAAAAAAAAAATTATCTTCCAGGGTACTCTAAAATTGAGCCTTTCACTAGCCTGCTAATACATTAAGAGCAAATCCACAGGCAGCACACTTTCATTATTTTATTGTTGCTGCTTTGACAGAGCCTACAGGAGACACCAAGACCTTCCAGCTCACTCCCTGAATGCTGCCAGCCCTCTGATCTGCATCCCATGTGGGCTGCTGGGGCCCAGGCGCCTGAGCCTCTGCCTTGCTGGAAGCGCATAGCGGGAGCTGACATGTGAAGCACAGCCAGGGCTCAAGGCAGGCCCTCCCTCACCAGGCAGCCATCCTAAACAGTCTGTCAAATAGTGCCAAGAACCCACAGGTGTCACTTTTAACACTGACAAAATTCTCTAACAATGTCAGGTTTCTGTAAATAGTCGATATTTTTTAAACTGCATACATGTTGATTGATAATAGTACCTACTATAACATAAAAAAAATACAAAATCTCAGAGAAAAAAAATGAGATCTAATTCTTCCCTTCAAGAAATTTCATTATGTTTGAAGAGATAAACATAGCAATCTCTCCTAACAAAGTCAAGAAAATGTTTCTGAATTTTAAAATATTGGGGGCCAACACAATGGCTCAACAGCCAATCCTCTGCCTTGCAATGTTGGTAGCACATCTGGGCACTGGTTCTAGTCTCAACTGCCCCAGTTCTGACCCAGCTCCCTGTTTATATCCTGGGAAACCAGCAGAGGATGGCTCAAGTCCTTGTTCTGTCCTTGCACCCAGGTGGGAGACCTAGAAGTTCCTGGTTTTGGATCAGCTCAGTTCTAGCTGTTATAGCAATCTGGGGAATGAAGCGGCACATGGAAGATGTCTTTCTCTGTCTCTCCTCCTCTCAGTAAATTTGCCCTTCAAATTAAAAAATCATATATATATGACTTATATATAAATTTTATTTATAAGGCAAAAAGAGAGAGCAATGAGTCCGTCTTCTGCCTGCTGGCTCACTCCCCAACAGGCCACAATGGCAAGCGCTGGGCTAGACCGAAGCCTAGAGCCAGAAACTCCACCTGGCTCTCCTCCCGGGGTGACAGAGATCCCACGCAGCAAGTCAGTGAAGGCAGCTGAGCTTGAACCCGTGCTCCAACACGGGATGCCAGCAGCACAGCAACCGCACCCCATGCTGGTCCCGCCCATCTTTTATACCTCATCCTAGCCAATCTGAGTACCCTTTATAAAGCAATCTTTTTTATGGTTATTACTCTCCATGATACAGCTATGTAGGTATAGGGACGCCTCCCTTTCTATAATTTTTTAAATTCATAAAGTAATTGACTTATTTTACTTCTTAAAAAAAGTTCCAAGTTACACTTATTTGAAAGA
This sequence comes from Ochotona curzoniae, assembly GCF_017591425.1. NCBI lineage: Eukaryota > Metazoa > Chordata > Mammalia > Lagomorpha > Ochotonidae > Ochotona > Ochotona curzoniae. The sequence continues at coordinate 15,408,408 of NW_024465582.1, read as the reverse complement.
CAAAGAGATGTGGAAGAAGAAGAAAATCTCTCATCTATGAATCACTATCTAACGCTCCTAAAAGCCAGGGCTGGGCCAGGCCAAAGGCAGGAGGCGAACTCAGCGCATTCCGACACAGGCCTTCACAAGAGGCAGCAAACGCCAGCTCAGCATATGGACCAGAGGTGGAGTGGAGAGTGGAAATAACAGACTCATTGCTGAGCCAAACACCTAACAGCGAACATACATGTCTTCAACAAAATATTTTACTATAATTATTTCATAAAATTACCTCATTAATCACAAATAACTTATCTTTACGGTCCATCTTAGTATCTATAAAAAGAAAAAAGAAAAATTAACCAAAATGATTGCAAAATATTTCAAACCACATACACCATCTAGGAATGAATTTTTTTTAAGTGTTTTTGCACTCTTCACTTTGAAGATTTTATGAAAACATCAAACCCTTCAAATACCTCAAAATTCTTACTTAACAATTTATTCATTAGGAAAGTTCAAGATAGAGACAGGGAGAAAAAGATCTTTCATCTGCTCGTTCACCATTAAGGCTATCAGCAGCCAGGAGCCAAGAGCCACGCGCTCCACCCAGGACTCCTACAAGAGCCACAGAAACCCCAGTGCTTAGGCTACCAGCTGCCACCCGCCAGGGACAAAGTTGGGAAACTGAAGCAGAATTACAGTGGCTGGGCCTGGAGCTAGCACCCCACCACCAAATGCCTGGCCCTACAATGCTGGTTTTTTTAAATGTCCAGAACAGCAGCAAGCAAAATCTCATCTTGCACAATTATACTATGGTTTTAGGCAGGCTTTCTCAGGCTCTAGGTAATCTGAACCCTTTCCAAAATGAGAAAAATTCTCACAAAAATGTTCACTCAGTTTAGGAAAACACTCACTTAAGAAATGAAAATCTGAGCCTGGCACAGTAGCCTAGCAGCTAAAGTCCTTGATTTGCATCGGCCAGGATCCCATATGGGCGCTGGTTCTAAACCCAACAGCCACACTTCCCATCCAGCTCCCTACTTGTGGGTGGCCTGGGAAAGCAGTCAAGGACGGTCCAAAGACTTGGGATCCTGCACCTACGTGGCAGACGTGGAAGAGGATCTGGGTTCCTGGCTTTGGATCAGCTCAGTTCCAGCCATTGCGGCCAATTAGGGAGTGAATCATCGGACAGAAGATGTTCCGCTGTCTCTCCTCCTCTCTGTATATCTGCTTTTCTAATCAAAATAAATAAATCTTGAAAAAAAAGGAATTAAAATCTTTTTAAATTTTTTCAATATTTTGCAATTTTTCAGAGATGTCAAATAAATGGATTTGAGCAGTTTGGAATTACAGGGAAAAGCATACATAAATTACAATTTCTCTCATTAGTTTGATAAGTTTGAAGGTTTTACATAATTCCAGTTTGAGAAGCACTGGCACAAAACAATAAATTAAAAGTCAAAAGTACCTCATAAGATAGGCACAAACCAGCTCAACAATGGCTCTGCCACTATCCAAACCTCATCCACTTGTAGCCAACTGCTGAAAAATTTGAATGTGGAACACAGGAGTGCAATGAGCCCAACCTAAAGATGTTTTAAATCCTGTTCCAGGATTACTACTTTTTTTTCTTAAGATTTATTTATTTTTATTGGAAAGGCTAAAGCACAGGACAGAGAGATGTTCCATCCTCTGGTTCACTCCACAAATGGCCACATGAACCTGAGTGGGCCAGAATCCAGGAGCCAGAAGATTCTCCAGGGTCTCCCACGGCTTCGGGCATCCTCTGTTGTCTCTCCTCTCTGTACATCTGCCTTTCCAAAAATAAATACATAAAACTTAAAAAACAGAAGGCTGTGGTAGGCGTCATGGTACTTGAGGTTAGGATACCAGCCTCCCATATGGAAATACCAGCTGAGTCCCAGCTCCTCCACTTCCACCCTGCAGGTGTACATGGGAAGATAACAGATGATGTCCTGGGTGTGTGGACCCCTGCCCCCAACGGAGACCCAGCTGGAGCTCCAGCCCAAAGCATGTGGGGAGTGAAAACCCACAGACGGAGATTCTCATGCTGTTGCTCTGTTTTCAGTAAAATGAAAATAAACATTAAAAACAAGTTCAGAAAGCAACACAGCAGGCAGATAATGCTACCATCTCGAGGCCTTCAGCAGTATGGGAAGGAAGGCTTCCTGGAACCTCCAGGCAATGTTTCCTCCGAATTACCGCCATTCTTTATGGAACAATCTATGCTTCAACAGACACAAAAGTTTCATCCAGGCAGATGCAGGGGTGTAAGTTACAGAATTTGGAAGTGACAATCTGACGGGTACCTGCTTTAGAATGAGGCATCAGCGTCCTCAAGTCCTGCATTAAATGTCTCGTCCTGAAATTTATTCCTCTGGAAGAAAAGATGAGGATCCGTTCCTTGTTCTTCCACTTGCCCTAAAAAAGGGGGGTGGGGGGAGTTACCATCTATTTTCTCCCCTTCTCCGTGCCCTGAAGGTGTTTTAGTCCTCTTCCTGGTATTTCTTTTCTCTTCATTTGGAGCCCTCCTCTCCCACGGGCTTCCATCTAGGGTCCTGGGTACCCTCAGGGGATGAGTCCCAGCCTCACAATCCCTCAGGGAGCCGGCCCAGCACTTGTACCTCCTGTACACGTGACATCACCTCCACGTGACATGCAATCCTCAATGCAACGTAAATACTGTCTGAGGAATCACAAGGCAAATGACATGCGCTATGTACAGAGGCAGTATTTTTTTTTAATTTCCATCTAAAGTTGGTTGAATTTGGGGATTCAGAACCCGTACATAGAGAACTACACACCTAACTGCTCAGAATCAACTCTACGACTAAGCAATATCTCAGTGAACCCGGTCATCTCTGTGTCGTTTCTTTATCCTGTACTATTGCTACTTCAGCTTCCAAAGCCTGGAAATCTTCCACTGGGCTGTATTCGCCCATCTCACAAGCATGAACGAATACAGTCAGTTTCTCTTTACAATATTTCTTAATTCTTTCTCCTGCGCACTGCCCTTACTGAGATTCTTACAACTTTTATCAGCTTGCTAAGAGCCAGCCTTCCCAAGACGGCAGGGCGAACGAGCAACAGTTGAATCTTTTTAAAGCACAGCTTCACTCACAACCTTTGGTAAACAAAGAGCAACAGTGACGGAGGGTTAACACTGGACTCTAAATTAAGCCGTCTTCTTTCCAATACCTCAACCTTGCATCATCACAGGCAATGGGAGAGTAACACGCAGGATGGAACCACCAACATACATTTCTCTGCAGCTCCTTGCAAGGGCAGTGACATCGTTAGAACACTGCAGGCTATTTTCACACACGGTATGCAGGTAAGAAAACGGCGTCCAACGTCACTCAGGCCGACTGCCTGCTAAGAACAGGAGCAAGCGCTCCCAACACAGAAGTTCATGTCCAAAGGAACCCTCCTCCCCCTCCGAGTCCGTCCACATGGAGGAATTCTCTCCGCTGAAAACAGATTTAGCTCCGAAACTGGCGTGCAGCTTCTGAACAAAAGCCACCCACTTTTTGGCAACTTCTTCGTCACCCCTGCATCCCCTTGGACCGCAGGACGCCTGGCCTGGTGCTGAACGCACCTGTGCTACTTGGCCGAATTCTCACCATTCCTTCAGTTCAAACCCAGGTCGATCAAACACACCGTGCCGGGGAGGAACTTTAAAAGGGTCCCACAGCAAGTCCCAGGAACCTGAACCACAGTGGCTGGCCCTGGCAGGACATACAGAGAGAAATAGCTAGGGAACGGCACACCCGTCCAAAAAAAAAAAAAAAAAGAAAATCGCATAGGAATTCCCGAGTGTCCCCCACCCTCGTCCCGCCGCCTCCCCGAGTCCGGCAGGAGTTCCACTGTCCCGCCGCGAACACTGTGCACAATCCATCCCAGGGGAAAGCAGGGAGCGAGCTCCCCCAACGCTCCAAAACGCAAGGAGACACCAGTCGGGGAAGGCACGCGGGCTGCCGCCGACTAACCCGAGGCTACCTTAGAAACGGGGCCCGGGATCCGGTCTCTCTCTTCTTCCTCCACCTCCTCCGTCGTGGAGCGCCGCTTCGCCGGCGGCCCGGCATCCTTGCCAGCTTTCTTGGGCTTCTTGGCCGGCACCGCGGAGCCCCCACGCCGTTTCCTCTTGGTGGCCGCCATGTCGCCTAGCCGTCGCTCCGAGCCTGTCTTCCGGTTCCGCCGCTCGCTCCCGCTTCCCGTCTCGGTGGTACGGTCCTCCCGCGGCTCTATGGTCCGTGGGCCGCGCGGGCGGCGCTCTAGCCCTCCCGAGCGGGCGCTGAAAGAACGGAGGGCGGCGCTCTAGCCCTCCCGGGCGGGCGCTGAGAGAACGGAGGGCGGCGCTCTAGCCCTCCCGGGCGGGCTCTGAGAGAACGGAGGGCGGCGCTCTAGCCCTCCCGAGCGGGCGCTGGGGCGACGGCGGGCGGCCGAGGCGGAGGGGCGGGCCTGAGGAGAGTGGCGGGAGGCGAGTCGCTTCCCTCGCGCTGGCTGGGCCGGCTCGTCGGGTTGTCCCGTTTATCCGCGGTGCCATCCCGGTGGCGGGTTGTTGAGCTGGTAGTCCCGGGCTCCGGGAGACGCTGCTGAGGACGCGAGGCCCGACCCCCGGCGCCCAGGGCGGTGGAGCCTGGCTGGGAGCGCGAGGGGACTAGGGGCCCCGGTGGAGCCCGGGGCGGTGGCGTACTTGTCAGCTCTCACTGTCCGCACTGGGGAGTCGCCGCTCCCTCCCCGGGGACCGTCCCGAGCCCCGGGCCGCCGACCCCGCTGAGGGGTCTGCTCGTTCCGGAATCCCGGCGGGAGCAGCGCGGGATGCCCCTGCTCACGCAGCACGTCCGGGACGAGGGCGAGCGGTACAGCCTAGTGGCCAGCCTCGACAACGTGCGGAACCTCTCCACCATCCTGAAGGCCATCCACTTCCGAGAACACGCCACCTGCTTCGCCACTAAAAACGGGCTCCGAGTGACGGTGGAAAATGCAAAGTGCGTGCAAGCCAATGCTTTTATTCAGGTATGGCCACAGGCGAAAGGTCTGCAGGGACAAAGTGAGGTCGCACGTAGAAGTGCTGGAACTTTCTTCTCTCCTGGGAGCCCATCCCCCCCCCCCCCCCGGGCCCCCAGAGGTCGTGGTTAATGATAATAATGACTAAAGTTTCTAAAAACTAAAATCATAGACCGGTAAGTGTGTTACACGTTTAACCCATGTAACCCTCCCCGTTGTCCCCAAAGTACGTTGTGTTACTCCATTTTTACATCTGTGGAAACTGCAGCACGATTAATTGAGTTGCCCACAGTTCAACAGGTAGCAGGTAAGCTGATGGGATAAGAACCCCAAATGTTTGTTTCCAAAATATATGCCTTTTACCAACTTGTTACTATTCTAGTTAAAATTTTGTTTTTGGTTGTAATAGAATCTGACAAAATAACATTTGTAAAGTTCAGAAGATTTCTGATTGATTTCAGCAACTTTTTTTTAAAGCCTAGAGTTGTTTTCCTCAAAAGAACTGAAAACCAATAGCACACATGCATTTTCATCTGTTCTCCAGATTTCCTTAGCCATATTGATGGACCAAAAAAAAAAAAAAAAGATAATTTTACTTTCAAGAATGAAGAATGGAGACAGAGACTAGTGTTATTGTGCAGTAGGTAAAGCAGCCACCGCCCCATTAGGTGACTCCACTGACAGCTGTCAGTGGCCTGGGAAGAGCAGCAGAGGATGGCCCAAGGGCTCGGGGCCTACTGCCCACACAGGAAGGCCAGGAGAAGCGCCTGGCTGCAGTCTGGCCCAGCCCTGGCCACTGCTGGCCATTCCCTGGGGATGAACCAGTGGATGGAAATCTCTCTCTCCTCCTATCATCCTGATTTTCAAGTAAGTAAATCTTTTTTTAAAAAAAAAAAAAGCATCCTAAACAAGGTTTGCAGGGGGCTAAATTACTGAGTAGAAGATACTTTGACAATTAGATAATATCTCATGACAGTAGTACAGCATTGTTACTATTTAAGTTTTTTTTAGTGGAAAGTCATATTTACAGAGAGAAGGACAGAGAAAGATCTTCCATCCGCTGATTCACTCCCTGAATGGGCACAACAGCCAGAACTGAACCAATCCAAAGCCAGGAACTTCTGGGTTTCCCACACAGGTGCAGGGTCCCAAGGCCCTGGGCCATCCCCGACGGCCTTCCCAGGCCACAGGCAGGGAGCTGGGTGGGGAGTGGAGCAGCCGGGTCACAGACCAGCACCTGTATGGGATCCTGGCGCATGTAAGGCAAGGACGTTAGCTGCTAGGCTACCCAGCATTGTTGTTTTTAAAACTTTGTGAAACCTGTAATCTTACATGTGAGTTTTCAGTCTTAATAATGTAATCATCTTCTCATGCTTACCTCTTCATAGGCTGGAATATTTCAAGAGTTTACCGTTCAGGAAGAGTCAGTTACATTTCGAATTAACTTAACTGTCCTTTTAGACTGCTTGTCGATTTTTGGATCAAGCCCTGTGCCAGGTAAACCAGTTTATTATTACAAGGACACAAAAGCGTTATACAGACCAGTCAGAAAAGTACAATATTTTTAAAGTATTTCTTTAAAAGCATTTCTTTAAGGCATTTTCCTTAGAATTTAAACCAATTTATTTGTCAGTGGTTACTGTCACAGATTCTGACTTTGTAGAGTATCAACATGTGTTTACAGGGGACTGGCATCAGCACTGTGGGTTAAGCTGCATCCCATGTCGGAGTGTGGGAAAACACTGCATTAAAAATGTATAGTGAGTGATAGTGGTACTCGCAATATAAAACTAAAATATTGTTTTAGGGAACCACACCTGGAACCATACCTGTCTGTATCCAGATTGTTTTCTGGGACTCTTGTGGCTTTAGACCTATGGTGATTGGATTTCACCATTCCTAAAAATAATACCCTGAAGAAATGGAAAAACATTTCTGTGGAAAGTGTTTTTGTAGACTTAAACATATAATCAGGATTTTTTCAAGGGGCAAGCCGACTGGAGCTGCCGACGCGTGCTCTCGGGAGGGCTGGGGGCTTGTTTCTGCTGTGCTCTGCGCTGACCCCCGGGGCTTCCCTCCATCGCAGGGACTTGCACGGCACTGCGGATGTGTTACCAGGGCTACGGCCACCCCCTGATGCTGTTCCTCGAGGAAGGAGGAGTGGTGACCGTCTGCAAAATCAGCACTCAGGAGCCTGAGGAGACTCTGGACTTTGATTTCTGCAGCACCAATGTGATCAATAAAATTATCCTGCAGTCTGAGGGGCTCCGAGAAGCGTTTTCCGAGTTGGATATGACAAGCGAGGTCCTTCAGGTCACCATGTCTCCTGACAAGCCGTATTTCAGGTACTTGAGAGCAGGGGTAGCTGTTTGTTAAAATACCAGCCAAGATGTGCACGCCTGACCAGTCAAGATGCACGGTTCCCTTACTGGGTTACATGGCTGTGACACCCAGATGCTGCTCCAGCTTCCTTCCTGTTTGGCCACAGCCTGGGGAGCAGTGCTGATGGCCGCAGACTAGGTTCCTGCCACCTTGTGGGAAACTTGGGTTGTGTTCCGAGTTTGTGGTGGCAGCCTTGCCCTAGCCCCGGTTGTCATAGGAATTTGAGGAACAGACCAGTAGGGAATCTTCTCTCTCTCAGCTTCTCACATAAAAATATTTTTAAATGTTAATCAACATGGAAATCAGCAAAACCTTAATAATGCAGTGATATGAGTTGAGATTATAGGCACTTATTCAGTATTTCACAGGATCCCTTTGACCATGGGCTTATGCACAGTACAGTGGGAAATGATTTAGTGAAGGGAAAGTGGGACTGAGATTTTTTTCTGGACATGTCAAATTTGAGGTGCCTGTGACATTTGGAATAGATGAATATATAGTTACAGCTCTGAGGAAATCAGTCTAGCCTGGGCTTGTAGATCTGGGACCCATCACCATGGCTGGGCATGGATGAAATGCTCTGAGGAAGGGGTTCTATTTCAGGAAGAGAGAAAAACTGCACCGTGGGAACACACAGCCCTTGAAGGCTCAGTTCCCAGCATGCCAGCGCTGCTCCAATGTTCAATAATTCACAGAGATCGAAGCGGCAAACAGACAGACATTTTTAAATTGTTTACACATAACTGGCTGATCTTGGAACATGGAAAATGATAAAACAGTCCTAAGTTTCAGTGATGCTGCAGGCGGTTGGTACAAGAGTAGATTATAAACAGGACCCAAGGTCTGCAGCGGCCTTACATCATGCTTAGTTCTCTCTCATATCCTGACTGAAGGCTGAGGTGAAGACACAGCACAGTAGGATTAAGAAATTGAGTGCCCCCTCCTCTTATGACTGGATTTTCTTCAAAGTGTGGGTTAATTGCCAGTTGCCCTATAAGCTCACACTGTGGAAGTGGTCACCGTGTGTGAGACACTGTGGGGACCTGTACTATAGCACTTGCTCTAGTGTGCTGTCTGTCTCAACAACCAGAGTCTCTTCAGGAACTGTTTTATTTGGATCCTAATGTGGTTTATGATTGGACCAATGAATACATTGCTCGATTTCTACTGTAGGTTGTCTACTTTTGGAAATGCAGGAAGCTCCCACCTCGACTATCCCAAAGATTCTGACTTGATGGAAACATTCCTTTGTAACCAGACCCAAGTGAACAGGTGAGTTCTTAACACAGAGGTGATGTTGAGCTTGAATACCTTTTTTTTTTTTTTTTTAATTTAAAAATAATGTTTCTTGTTTCAAGTATGTATTATTTTTGAAAAATGGCTAGTAGATTTACTTGGTGAATTGGGGACTGTACTTAGATAGTATTTTATTATTTTTTGCTGTATGATAATGCTTAGCTAATTTTTATCCTTTACCCTGAATTAAGAGCACCACTTTTTATTTATTCTCATACAGGTACAAGATTTCTTTGCTGAAGCCCTCTACAAAGGCGTTAGTCCTCTCTTGTAAAGTATCCATTCGGACAGATAACCGAGGATTCCTCTCACTACAGTACATGATTAAAAATGAAGATGGACAGATATGCTTTGTGGAATATTATTGCTGCCCGGATGAGGAAGTTCCTGAATCTGAGTCTGGAGTGTGAGCACTGACGGACACACTGCCCTCCATGCTGCTCGGCCATGACGTCATTCAGGCGGTCCATCGGGGGCTGTGTTCTTCTGAGAAAGCACTCGCATGAGTCCTTCTTTGACAAAAAAAGCCTTATACTCTAATCATTTCTATGCATTTTGTAAATAAATGTTTTCTGAATCATTGATTATCCAGTACTGGGCTGTCCTATGTTTCTGGTTGTTTTGTTTTGTTTTTAAGATTGATTTATTTTTATTGCAAAGTCAGATATAGAGAGGAGAGCAGGAGAGACAGGAAGATCTTTCATCTGATGATTCACTCCCCAAGTGACCACAACAGCCTGAGCAGCGCCAATTTGAAGCCAGGAGCTCTTCCGGGTCTCCCACATGGGTGCAGGGTCCCAAGGCTTTAGGCCGTCCTCGACTCCTTTCCCAGGCCACAAGCAGGGAGCTGGATGGAAAGCAGAGCCACTGGGATTGGAACCAGCACCATGTGGGATTCCGGCATACTCAAGGCAAGGACTTTAGCTGCTAGGCCACCGTGCCAGGCCCTATGTTTCTGTTTTTTTAAACTCAGAAAATAGTGTAAGTCAAATCAAACAAAGTATATATTCTGAAATAGAACATTTCAAGAGACTGTAAAGATTGAAAGTTTGATGAAGCTATTATGGAGATGTTCTTTTGTTTATGTTAGAAAAAGCAAAGATGGGCATTGCTTGTAATTTTGGATTCAGTGGTTCTCGAGGCGTCCTGCTTATTCCAACAGTCTGAGAGCCTTGGGATAAGCCTCCAGGGCCTACACTCTGTATTGTTAAGGTTTCCTCGGGAAAGGCTGAGGCCTGCCAAGGATGGACAATCACCAGTATCCCTAGAGACTACTGTAAAATTAGCATCTAATCCAATGAAGTGACTGCTTTTACATGTGAATTTAAGTATTCCTTTTGAAGAAACTTTTGAACAGGATATAAAACAAACTTCAGGGTTCTAGACAATAATTCATTCTTGTGCCCAAAACTGCTTGATGCCCTAAGTACTTACTAGATGCCTTCCATTCATCTGTAACAGCTTTTTGGCCAGTGCAAGATACAGAAATCCAGCTATTAATTTTTGTAATTTCTGGCTGCTTTTCACTGAAATAATTTGTGTGACGTACATATTTTTATATTGAATAAAATTAACATTAAATTATCTGACTTGCTTTCTACAAAAAATAAATATATATGTGGCTTAAAATAACATTTTTCCCCACATCACTGCACCAGCAGAAGCAAATGGGAAAATTAAATATCAAAATTGTTTTGTTCAAATAAACACAAAACAGAAAAATATAAACTATGAAAATAATCAGTCGACATTTTCAGAATTAGTTTTCTTTTTAAATTTAAAATAGGATTATGACTTTTGTTGTTCACTGATACATGCACTGACCAGAAACACACACTTAACACAGTTATAAAATTTTAAAATACATATAACGATACAGTAAGGAAGAACAGGTTGACCTTTTGGACCAGAGTTAAGATGCTACTGGGGGGAGGGGTGTAGCATGATGGCTCAACTGGCTAATTTTCCCCTGCAAGTGTTGGCATCCTATATGTTGCTAGTTCATGTCCAGCTGCCCCCACTTTCCTTCCAGCTCCCTGCTTGTGGCCTGGGAAAACAGTAGAGGACAGCCCAAAGCTTTGGGACCCTGAAATGGCATGGGATACATTTAAAACTCATTTTAATTTCACATGTATTTAACTATTTAAAGTTCAGAAGCTAATGAGTTCTTTCTAAATAACCCTGACTACCACCCTAACCGGACCCAATCACCCCCTCTTCGTTCGCGTTCTGTATCTGCTAGTAGTGTAACTGCATTCTTCTGAAGGAACACCAGGGAGCGCACGCCCTCAGCAGGAATGCTTTTGTACTTCCAAACTTATTCAAGTGTAGCAAATTAATACAAAAATTAAGACTTTTAGTTTGCAGATTTCCTTGCCCCAGGTTAGAGAGCAGGCTCCTGGTGGGTGACCGCTCTTGGCTAGTTTACCTGCGATGGTGCTGCCAAGTGGACCCTTCTCGCTACAGTTTTAGTTTAAAAAATCTGCGGTGTTGCTTTTGATCTGCCACGGCCATCCAGGCTGACAAACACTCTGTGGCCCAAGATGTTCATTGCCACGGTGGACTTTATTGCTGGCTCCCTTGGATAGAGGTTTTTCTCTTTACTGATAACAGAAGACCTAGAGGAAAGGAGAAAAAAACATTGGTGCCTTTTCCTCGGCCCTTCCCTGTTTTTGCTCTGGGGCTATACATGGGGCCCTGCCTTGCCCAGCCTTGCTTTTCCATGCTAGATTGCACACACCACATTACCACACTCCCCTAAAATCCCAGTGGTTTAGGACGCGCCCCCAAGGGCGATCGGGTGTGCTGAATTTCTCTCCTACAGAGCTCTTCCCTTGAATCAAATGGCAATCCAAGGATTACTGAGCCGCAGTAATGCGTTCCTCACAGCGCAAGGCAGTGCTGCCATAACGCTACTGCACTCTCATCTAACACGTACAATTGTGCAGACCTATGATCATAAATGACCGCCACTGACATATTTACTATATTTTATCATTATTTTAGTGTGCATTCCTTTTTATTAAAAAAAAAAAAAAGTCTAGAGGGCCCAGTGGCGTGGCCTAGCGGCTAAAGTCCTCATCTTGAACGCGCCAGGATCCCATACAGGCGCCGGTTCTAATCCCGGTATCTCCACTTCCCATACAGCTTCCTGCTTGTGGCCTGGGAAAGCAGTCGAGGACGGCCCAAAACCTCGGGACCCTGCACCTGCGTGGGAGACCTAAAGCAAGTTCCTGCCTCCTGGCTTCAGATCGGCGCAGCACCGGCCGTTGCACTCATTGGGGAGTGAATCATCAGACGGAAGATCTTCCTCTCTGTCTCTCCTCCTCTCTGTATATCTGATTTTGTAATAAAAATAAACAAAATCTTTTTTTTAAAAAAAAAGTATAGCAAACAGTGTGCTGGGTATGGCAGCAGCAGCCTTACACACCTTGTGTAGCAAGTCTCGTGACGGCGTGAGGAGGCCACACGGCACCTGGCCTTCTCCACCGCCATCTGCTCTCGCTGAGGTTTGCGCAATGGCCAAGTCGCCAAACAGCGCATTCCTCACAACACACCCCAGCGTTCAGTGGTGCGTGACTTCAGGATTCACCGTCCAGGGTAGGCCCCTTGCACTCCACCACTTTCAGGAGACTCTTCCTCACGAGAGATGTGAAACCCAGAGACCCAGTAAGTGCTAAAAGGAGGATTTATCCTCTCTGTTAAAAACCATGGAGCTTCCCACACCGACTTTCCAGGAACGGAGCAGCCAGGCTGGAGCTGCAGCGCCCAAAAGACTGATCCTGAAAACTCTGATTGACCTTCTAGCACCTCTTTGTACTTCAGGCTTGGAAAGAAAGCGTGCAGGTGGCGCTGAGGACTCGGCCCGTGGGTCCCCTCCGCCCAGCCAGATCTGGAGAGTTCCTGGCTCCGGGCCTCGGCCTCAGCTCAGCCCAACATTGTGGGTATTCTGATGATAGAACCCGGAAATGTGGGAAATGAGATATCTCTCTCTCAAATAAATCAATAAATGGTTTCATAAAAACTTGATACAAAATGTTGTGAAGTGGTTCATTCTCGGCTACAGGACTGTATGAAATACAGAACGCCGTTTGACACTTTAATTTCCTTATCAGCAGACCAAGAAGGAATGTAATAACATGAATCCAAATCAGTAGAGGACACAGACATTATTAATTCAGTTGCTTCAGGACCACATAAAACATGGACAAGGAAACTGCCAGGGTGGTAGCCGGAAACAACCTGGCCCGCTATGCTGCTGCCACAAGATGGCAGCCTTGCCCTTCCCAGAAGTCTTCAGGTGGCTGAAAGACTTCTGCAGGGCATAGCGTGTTGGGTTTAGGGGTTACATCAGTTATCTTTGATGTTTCAGTGGCTGAAAAAGGAAATGGGAGTCCCCTTTAAACAGCACTTCCCTGGGCAACCTCCACAAGGCACTCACCGCTCCGTCCCTTGGGCCCAGCGCCTCTGTCATGCCTCAGTGTCTCTGCAGGAGTTCCTTCTCCCTGGCACAGCGTCTCTACTCCATCGGCTTGAACTGGCGCTTGCCCTTTAGGAGAGAATTCCACTGTCATCCTCTGTAAGAAGCCCATTCCAGCTCTGCGCTTACTGCACCCGGACCACTACTCCAGAACTTGGTGTTTTGTTGAGTGCATCGCGTTTGTCTCTTGCCCCAGACTGCTATTCTCTTGAGAGGAACGACCGTGCTTTATCTTTGCTAGCACCTGCAGCTCTGACTGCACCTGCAGCTCTGACTGCACCTGGCACTGAAGAAGTGCTCTCCAGAAGCTTGTCAAAAGAATGAAGAACCTGAGCTGCAGAATGCTGAAGCAACTTGAGGCCACACAGCAGAGCCGGCCTGCACTAGAACTGCCTTGGTACAGTGCATAGCTCTTTCCTCTATAGCTGCACAGCACACTGATGGTGGAAATGTAGTTTGCTCCTGTGGCAGAGGACACCACTAAACTCCACCCAGCTCATTCTTTCTAGAATTTTCAGCATCACTCCAGCAAACCAGTGGCCCATGACAGCAAGTCTTCACCTTCCTCTGAGTCTGCGTGAGCATGGCAGAGCTCCCTGCTGCTCTGCTGAAAACAAGTCGCGCTGAGCGGCCCTCGGTGGCTTAGCAACACCTGCTCCCCCCAAAGGGCTCCTGACAAGTCACTTCTTTATCTGCCCCGGTGCCTCTAGCTGGTTCTAGAACCTCAATCTGGAAAAGTGCTGCTCCTTGGCTCTTGAATGCTGGAGCAGACCAAGATTTGTTTTACCTTTGGCAGTGCAGAGCTGTTTACAAACACACGATAAGACAGGATATGAAGTTGGTAGCCTGGAAGCAACCCAGCCTACGGAGCATACATTTCACCAGCAGGCCCCAGCTCAAGCAGGTTTGGCCACCACTTCCGGAGCCTACCAACCATCTTCTTGTTCCTTGTTATAGGGTCTCTGAAGACCCCCAAACACCCATGCCCTATCACTTCTTTTCGGCTTTCTCTCCATAACCCTTCAGTCTTGTTGGAATGATCAAGAGAATAATAGACTATTAAGGACACAGAGTACCTTCCCTCTAACCCCCGGTTGTAAAGAGAGCAAGCTGGTTTTATCCACCCCCTCTGCTGACTTTGACAACTTAAGACCCACCAAAAATGATATTGAAGTAACTTTCTAGCAGGCATGTCCTAGAGATGACTGACGGACAAAGATGAAACCGACGCTCCAAATGTCTGTCATTTTGTACGACCAGCAGAGTTATAAAAATATTTACCGAATACTTATTCTGAACTGCGCTAAGTGCTTTATATGAATAATTTCATTTACCCTTCACTCTTCAGTATATAATAGTAGGCAGTGTTTTATAACTTTAATACATTCTTCTAATCATTGGAAGTGTCCCACAATGGGCCAGTTGTTCATTTTTTTCCTAAAATTTCTATCCAGTAGGTAGCAACAATTTCCTGGAATGCTGATGAGGGCTAACCTCCCCGTACCTTCCACAGATACGTTGTCTATGTTGCATTACCACAAACATGAGAGGTCACAAATGGCACTGCATGTTCCAGGCTTGTTTCTGTCTGACATTTCAATTCTTCTTGCTTTGCCTTCTCTTGTGTCTTGCTGGCTATTTGCATTTCTTCTTCGAACTTTCATGATTTTTTTACGTTAAATATATTAAGTAAAGCACCTGAGGTGCTCCTACGATTTACAGATGAAGAAACTAAGTCTCAATTTAAGTGGGAAAGCTTGAATTGGATCCTCAACTGTTCTGTTACCGACTCACCACATCATACAGTATATGCTCTTTAAAATCTGTTCTCAAAAATTCTTTATAAATATTTCATGTTTATATTTCATTTGCATGTACTGGGAAAATGTTTTCTATGTCTGCATGCATGCTCTGGCTGATCTGGTCCTCTGTACTGACTATATCCGTCTCCCTGAGCATCCCGTCCGTGCAGTCAGCAGCTTACTGAACACCACCAAGCAGAGGAGGAACAGCAGCTACAAGAACCAACTCATCCTGAACGGCAGTCATTCTCGCACTCGGCCCACAGATGGCCTGCCAGATGAACTCCTCCTGTCATACTGTGTCCCTCGGCAGCGCTGCCACGTATCTAGTTTCCCAAGCTAGAAACTTCAAAGCCGCCTTTAATTCCCCCATGACACCTCACATCTGACGGGTTGCAAAATCTGTCATCACGGACTCCTGAATCGTTCCTCAACCCCCGCCCTGCACACCCCCTCTACACTCCTGGCTTTAGATAATTAAGGGTCTCAACACGTCTTCCTTGGACTAGCAGATCTGCTTCCTAAGCGGCCTCCTAGGTGCCATTTAGCCTAATGATATGCAGCCAGCCATTGATCCTGTCACTCTCTCCTCAAAAGTCTTTAATAGTTGCCTTTCTGTTTACCAAATCAATTTTAAACTCATTAGCACGGCACATAAAGAATTGCACAACCTGGTCCCAAACTGTCCTTCAAACCCATCTCTGGCATGTATGGCTATGCCTTCTCAACCGTTGAGGCCACTTGCTTCTCCTGAGAGGTACCCGGTCACTCCATGTCACTAGACCTTCCTCCGTGCTACATGGAACATCTGCTCTGGTGTTCATTTCCCTTCTGACACAGCTGTCCACTCCTCCTAGGAACCACCGCACCCCACCCCAGCCTGCACACAGGCCCCACCCGCAGTTCCAGCCGTGCGAGTTTTCGCTTGTCCTTCCCGCTAACATTTCTCTTAAGAGATTTACTACCGATTAACTTGTGATCCGGTCATGTGTGTCTTTCTCCAAAAAGCAATACATCTTACGTCAGCATTTCCAGTGATTAGAAAGCTTGGCATATAAATGATTAAAATTGAAGTACATTTGTGATTTGGGTATAAGTTAGACTAAACAACCTTGAAGTTGATTTCCGAACTTGAGATTTTCCAATATCTTTTCTATTTATGAAAATCTCATTGGAGGCCCTTGCAACTTTCACTTAACCTTGGAAATAATTCCTGTTTTAAGAGGCTGGTTCTGCTTTGGCTTCAAATCCTAAGAATCTGGGCTCCTGGCAATCAGAGTCCAGCGAGGGTTTTCCCTGAGTTTCCAGAAGAGGTGGAGTGAAAACACGCAAGCACCCACCGGAAAACCAGCCGGGCTCCAGGGCATTTGGGAGTGATTACCCAGAGAAATGCTGACGCACACAGAACCTACTTGTCCTGGGTTGGACAGCTGGGCTTTGGCAGCTGCTCCTCCAGCTGGCTCAGCAGGGGCATGAGCCATGGGCCTGTTTCAGGGAAAGGAAAACCTTCACCGACCCAACTTCTGTTATGGCAGTGTCTCTGCAGGGCCCCCTCTGCTCCCCTTCCGTGGCCCTCCCTCCTCACTGTCAGCCACGGGGAGAGGAATCAGTCTCGAAGCACCTAAAGAAACTCCTCCCCCTACTTGGGGAGTTTGAATTCGGTTGTAACCATGTCTCCTAATTTCTCCTCCTTCTCTTTGTAGATCCAGTGGAGTCGATAGAACCTCCACTTTAGTTTTAAGGAAGTCATGGGATTCTCTGAACTGATGTCTGGTTTGGTTTTGTTTGTTTGTTTCAGCCTCATTCCTTCAGAGCGTAAAATGTAATCTAGGTATGTTCCGAGAGAGCTTCTTGGCCAATCTCAGATACATAAAATATGGCGGTAGCGAACAACTGTGCTTGATTTCAAAACTTACTGAAGAGAAACAGGAGGAAGGGTGTGCTCTCAACTGTTCCGAGCACATACTCCACCAGAAACTGTGCCCTCTGTACTGCAGAAATGATTTTACGTAGGCCCCGGCTCAGTCACCTAGCGGCTAAAGTCCTTACCTTGCATGTGCCAGGATCCCATATGGGCAGCCAGTTTATATCCCGGCTGCTCCATTTCCCTGCCAGCTCCCTGTTTGTGGCCTGGGAAAGCAGTCGAGGATGGCCCAAGGCTTTTGGACCCTACACCTGCATGTGGGAGACCCAGAATAAGTTTTGGCTCCTGGCTTCAGATCGTCTCAGCTCTGGCCATGATGGTCACTTGGGGGGTGAACCTGCAGATGGAATATCTGTCTCTCCTTCTCTCTATAAATCTGACTTTCCAATTAAAATAAGTAAATCTTAAAAAAAAGAAATTATTTTATTTAAAATTCACAATTGCCTTGGATTATTGAATTCTGCAGTCTTAACGACAAGCTTCAGTGATTTCCCCGAGGTCACATACTGCCTAAGTGGCAAAGGCGCGAGATGATCACAGGTCTGATTCCAGTAATATTTACTTTCTATCCAGTGTTCTTGACATAAAATAATAAGTAGGTTGATACAGAGAAGGCTGTTAAGACAGGCTGACCTATGATCTCCAGCAGCCCAGAAGAAAATGACTGTGGTTTCATTCTGATGATATCAGCATCCACTGAGCAATCAGACCGACCTGCCAGGGCCTGGTGTCAGTGCTGTATCACTAACTCAGGAATCCACACTCTGGAGCAGGTACTGGTATTTTATTGATGATTAAACCGAGGCTGGGGAGGCCAAGGGTCTCCACCTGGGTCAGAGAGCTGCCTGCTGACCGCAGCCTGGACTTCACGTCCACACAGCCTGCTTGTAGATCGTGAGCTACACTGCCTGCAGAGAACATCCAGTGTGAAGACCGAGGCCAAGAGGCCAAGCTCTGAGTAAATCAGGTCTCAGTTTCCCCGCAGGTAAATGGTTCCAGAGCCTTAGGAGCTAAACAGATGAGCACATGTATCACTGTGTCCAGACAAGTGTACAAAGTGGCCTTCCTCAAGCCCAGCGTTAAGGCCACTGAAAGCTAAGGTGCCTGCAATGCCAGAGCCCCTTTTTGGGTTCTAGTGTATGAGTCTCGGCTGTTTCTGCTTCATCTCCCAGCTGATCCAGCTGGGAAAGCAGCACAGGATGGCCCAAGTGCTGGATCCTGCGCCCACGTGGGAGGCCTTAACTCCTGGCTTTGGCCTACCCCAGGCCCAGCCATTGTAGCCATGTGGGGACTTAACCAGTGGATAGAAATACTCTGGTTCTAACTCTGCCTTTCATATAAATAAACTATTACAAGAAATGACATTTTTATGATCTGATCTACCTGGATCCAAATCTTATCACATTTATCGGCAGAGTCATTTGGGGCAAGAGACTCAAAATTCATATGCCAGGCACAAAGAACAGGGCAAGCTTGGACAAACTCTGCCTTAAATTCTAGACACCAAAAGAAAAAAAAGGCAGAAGAGGTTCTTTCATTACTACCTTTAGACACAACTATACTCTAAAATGTTGCCTACTACTTTTGGACCTGCTTTTTATATCATCAGCAAGAAAACGATTTTTATTGTATTTGTTTACTTTATATAAATCCATATCAGTTATCACCCAAGTTGACTGAGATTTTGTCTTGCAGGGCTTGAATACATATCAGCATTAAATTGATATTACAAATACCGTGAATTATAGAACCAGACTCATAATACTGGGTTCTACAGGTGACAAGTCACCCACTTGTCCCTCTCCAGGATTTCCCACAATCTGTAGAAGAGCTGGGACTTTGCCTTACTGGTAAGAATGATGGAGGAAAATCACCTCTACTGTGCTGAACCAGGGAGAGGCCGTTGGGTGTGCACATCCACCAAGGCCAGACTCACCTCTGCAGCAGGGTAAGGAGGTTTTTTGTCTCTCTGCTCTTACTGTGTTCATTTCCATACACTAAGATTTGAATCATCAGGCACTGCAGGTAAGGAGAGAGGCAATTAGGTTAGAGAGAATCACCTAGCCGACAGCTTGACTACAAACCCCAATCCAAAGAAAACCAGTGCCATGGGGATCTCCTAGGTTTACACTATGGCTGCCTGAACCACCCTGCACTGGCTCCTTCCCAAGCAGGAGGAGGGCAGCGTCTGCTCTCAGTGCTCCTGGGTTACCTTGGTTACCTTCTGCATCCCTTGCACTGTGTGCACTCCAGTGACCTGCACCTTTCACTGCCCTATGGGGCTGGGGGGAGGGGTGATCGCAGAAAGAGCACTGAAGACTGACAGCAGCCCTACTCAACGCAGCTACAGGAGCTGTTTGCAGCAATATTTTCTGAACTGCTGTAACAAAGTAGATATGAAGGAAATCCATGCAGGCATGCCAAAGTTGCGTCTATTCTCATGCAACAATAGTTTACTCTTAAGCAGTTTTCCATTTGAAGTTTAAACACTGACCTTTGTTTCCAACCAACAGGGAACAAGGGAGATCAAATGTACACTCCACCCAAAATGGCCCCCAAAAGAAACACATGAAATGAAAAAACAAATGCATGAAACAACTTCTAACGCACGACAGCTGGCCATGTCATCTCTGATGCCTGAGAGAGAAAACTGAGGCGCAGACAGTTGTCCCAGATGGTTTGAGCGAGGTCCAGGTGATGGCACAGGGACAGGGGACCAATGGGATTCCCCTGACCCCGCTAGAACTGAATTCCAGGAGATTCAAAGGGCAGAACAACAGAGAGACCTCAAACACCGGTGGAGGGGGCCGGTAAGTGTTCAGCAGGCTACGGACGTGCAGGAGTCTGGGAGGTTCTGCCACTGCTAGGGGAAGAGCCACCTGCAGGGACTGGATGAAACCCTGCCTGGTGCTGACACAGGAATGAAGCAAGGTTAGCCCAACTATAAATGCTCTAGACCCATCTATGACTCTGAAAAGTTACTGCCAGCCCACCATGAAGACTCCAGTCCGGAATGGACACAACTTTTTTGTTTCATATTCTTTCTCAGCACATATAAAAAGTTGAGAACTTGCAAAAGGTCACACATCCCTTAAAAGGAGAAGTAATGAGAAAGAAAGAGGGGATTGGAGGGAGTAAAGATACATATACACACACATACACATCCCCCTCACATTCTGCTTGCACCTCTGGGAGAAAATGTAGCAAAAGCAGCCAGCATTCACCTTCCTCAGCAGCTGAACTGCCTTCCCGAGGTCTCCTTCAGCAAAGCAGATCCTGCCCATGTTATAAAAAGTCTCAGCCAGTTTTTCACTACAGTTACTGTAGTTGGTAACCGAGGACTTCAAAGAAGACTTTAGCAGTCTGTAAGCTTCCTGAGGAATCAAAAAAAAAAAAGTTATTCCTACTGGCAATTCTGAAGAGCACGTGGGCTCTATGCCGTGAGCTGCAGGGAGAAGGTACTCTGCCCCAATACGACATGAGCCACCAAGCTTGGTCAGCTGTGACGTAGCACCTATAGAATCTGCTCCTGCTCAGAGTTCAAGTTCTCAACTTATACTTGATATTATTTAATTTTACTGGCAACGCTGTTAGAAAGCTATCTCTTACTACACTTGTTTTATAGATGAAGGAATGGATGCTTAAAAAAAAAAAAGCTAAAGATTTTGGCCAAGACCACAGAGTCTATCTACAGCTCAGAGTGTCAGGATTCAAAACCGAGTAGTCTGAATTCCACACTCTTTATATCTGCTTCTTCACCTTGTTTTCATTGCAAAAATTTTCAAACCTGCAGAAAAACTGAATATTACAATGAATATCTCAGATATGTAATATCTCAGATTATAATATTCAGTTTTTCTGCAGGTGGAGTTGCCGAGGTATGAGATTGAAAAAGGCAGCTCTGATCTAATAAGCAAGCAGTTGCGTCGATGAGGTGGTCATCTTTACCTGTTTTTCCCCATTCTGGACAAGCCACTTGCAAAATTCTTCAATGGTAGCCAGTGTTTCAGACTCCTCTGAGCCCAATGTCACCTGATACGCACTAATACTTTTTATAAAATGTGTCTCAATAGCATCTGGAAAAAAAAAAGAACAACAATTTCATACAAGCTGCAATCTTTCACAAGTGTATCTGCTTTGGCTCAGTGGACACTTTCATATTTAAAGTCCGTGTCTGTTCTCATAAGGACCTTTAAAAACTTTGTAATGTGATGGGGCAGACAATATTTTGATTTTTATTCTCCTGATGAGGATACACGGATTTCTGCAGGAAAAGAAAGATTCTGAGTAGTTTTATTTTCCTGGGATCCCAGATGAGGCATAAGATTATATTTTTTAATTATATTATTTTTATATTTCTGCTCAATAATCCTGTTTTCTATAGCTTCTATTTGGAGTGTGTGTGTGTGTGTGTGTGTGTGTGTGTGTGTGTGTGTGTGTGTGTAAATGAGGGGGAAAGAGGAATACAGACAGATTTTGTAAGTATTTTAAATATGCAATTGGCAAAATCTATTTTAATGACATCCTTTAAGTATAAAATGGATGTTGACCCAATGAATCTAGAAAATGCATATATACAATGAGTAAAATTTGCCATCATCACACGAGCTTGATTAATACGGCTTTATATAGTAAGTATCAAAGACAGTTCTCCAACTCTCTTCTCCTTCAATGTTGTACTGGTTATTCTGGGGCTTTTGCTGCTGTAAAACATTTCAGAATCAGTTTGTCAATATTCAAAAAAGCTAGCTGCATTCTGATTGGAACTGAGTTGAATCAACAGAGAAAGTTGTGAAGGATTGGATAGTTTGACGATTCTGAAACTTCCTATGAACACGAAAGAGCTCAATTTATTCAATGCTTCTTTGGTTTCTTTCACCAGTTTAATAGTTTTTCTCACATGCATTTTATACAGAATTTGTTAGATTGATTATCTATTTCATTTCTTCTTTAAATGGTATTTTATCTTAATTTCAAATTCCACTAGTTCCCTCCTGGTACACAGGGAAGTGGTTGGTTTTTGTATATTAGGCTAGTACACTGCATCCTTCCTATAGACAGTTCCAGAAGATTTTTTGGTTTTTTGTCGATGCTTTCCGATTTTCTGATAGACAGTGATGTCACCTGCAAGCAAAAACAGTTTTATTTTTTTCCTCTCCAATCAGCATACCTTTTATTTCCTTATTGCATTTTCTAGCACTTCTACTATAATGCTGAAACAGAATGGGTACTTGGGATATCCTGGCCTTGTTCCTGGCCTCAATGGGAACACTTTTATTTTCCCACCTTTAAGAATACTGATGCTAGCAGTAGGATTTTTGTTTTGTTTTGTTTTATCTTCTGTTCTAAGCCTAGGTACTTTAAAACTAATAAAAAGCATTAGTTAGGTCACAGTTTTGGTCAGGCCCCTCCTGGTCTGGTCACATAGGACAGCCAGCACCCTGGGGAGAGGGAGAGAGGTTCCTGGGAGGCCCCACCTTTTAAAGGTATTGTCAGTTCCACAGCAGGGACTGAGCTTCCAATGCAGCAAGCTGTGAGGAACACACCCAAAACACATCAAAACCACAGCAATGGTCTTTATTGGGATGAGGCAATCTTTCTTCACAGTTTGCTGAACTGTGAGTGAGAGGGGGGGTCTCGTGTATTCATAAGATCATGTGATCTTTCTTTCAGTCTGTTGATGTGGTACATTGATTGACTTTCAAATAGTGAAGTAGACTTGCATAACTAAGATAAACTGTACTTCCTTATGGAATATAACTTCTTTCTTTTTAAAAAAAGATTGATTTGTTTTTATTGCAAAGTTAGATATACAGAGAGGAGGAGAGACAGAGAGGACAATCCTCCATCCAATGATTCATTCCTCAAGCAGCCGCAATGGCCAGAGCGATCTGAACCCAGGAGCCCAGAGCCTCTTCCAGGTCTCCCATATGGGTTCAGGGTCCCAACGCTTTGAGCCATCCTTAACTGCTTTCCCAGGCCACAAGCAGGGAGCTGGAAGGAAAGCAGGGCCACAGGGATTTTAACCTGTGCCCATACAGGATCCCGGTGTGTACAAGGCAAGGACTTCAGTCACTAGGCTATTATGCCAGGCCCTACAATTTCTTTAATGAATTCAATTTGCTAATGTTTTGTTGAGAATATCTGTATATATATGTTCATGGGAGATACTGGTCTACTAATCTGCTTTTCATTACTTCATTAAAATACCCAAGAACTTCTTTGCGAAAGGAAAGCTTTGTTTTAGCTTACATTTTGGAGATCACATTTCTAGTGTCTGTGGAGGCTGACACAAGTGCAAAGGCACAAATCCCATGATGAGCCAAGAAAGCAGAAAGCACGTGAGAGCTGGGCGGGAGTGACACTCCACCAACCCTCCCACAAGAACAGCCTCCAAGGGCATACCACCAAAATCTTAAGAACTCCAGGACTTAGCCTAACACCTAGTCATCACAGCCAGATCAAATCTCCACCTGCTCCATCAGTCAGTTACACACCTGCATGAATTTCAGGAGAGAAGTCCTATTGCAAGGCAACAGGTACTACCTTAGTCTGATGTTGACTTTCGGATAATATTGGCATCAGAATGAGTTAGGATGTGTTGTCTCCACTTTTATATTCAGAAAGAGAGAGCAACAAACCTGGCCTAATTTTTTCCTGAAACACTAGGCAGAACTCATCAGTAAGTGTGTCTGCAAAGCCTGATGCTTTCCATTTAAGATCGTGGTTATTGTGTCTAACAGAGAGAAGTCTATTCCGATTGCCTGTTTCTCAGTTTTGGCGATTTTTCAAGAATTTATTCTATTTCACTTCAGTTATGAAATTTTTGAGTCCTGAATTTTTCATCATGTCCATTTTAATATCTATAAGATCTACAGTGGCATCCCTTCTCTTATTTCTGATAGTAGTTATTTATATCTTCTCTCTTTTCCTTAAGGATCCTAAATACAGCCTTATTTTATTGATCTTAAAAATTTTGAGTGTGTGCATTTTATTTTTGATGTTTTCAGTTTGTTTTATTCTTGCTCTAGCCTTTTTAAAAACGGATTGATTTAATAAGCAGAAACAGACAGCTTCCATATGCTGGTTCACTTCCCAAATGCCCACAATGTCGGACGAGGCCAAAACTGGCAGCCAGGAGTTCAGTCCAGCTCTCTCATGCACATGGCAGAAGCACCATCACTTGAGCCATCACCACTGCAGCAAATCATAGTCAGGTGCCATATGTGGGTATTGAGCCCCTGTACTCTAGTGCAGGGTGTAGACCTCTTAAGAGGTATCTTCACCATGAGACTAAACATCTGCCATTCTCTATAGCTTTAATTTATTTCCTTTTCTTATATTTAGGAATATGCATAGAAAGTCTAATACGCTTCCCATAGTTGATCCAGAAAAGTTGATGACTACATGAATACCTTTTCCACTTACCCTTGTGCTGAGGGTCTCCGGACATGGCGTAAGCTTTGGCTAGTAAAGCACTAGCCTCTGCAGTCTGGGGGCTGACTTCAGTGAAGGAAGACACACAGACAGAATGGGCCTGGAAGAAGGAAAATCATGGCAAAGTAAGCACCCGGATGATAGCAGCTGACTGAGAATTTTCTAGATGCTGCAATGAAAGTTCTAACTGACCCAAAGTCAATAGTTGGTCAGTTATGGAATTAGATAAAGATGAATTGGAGTTTCAACTCCTGCAGTTACTACTGAGTCTTGAAATAATTTCACCTTTATACATAGGTGGACAGTGTGGTTCTCACTGATTAGGACTTAAGAAAATTAAATGAGATGGTGTATGCAAAGCCCAGCACACATCACAGGAGAAGTTGTCAATAAATGTTAGCTAAAATGATAAATAAAATACGCTGTTTTAAAAAGATATTACAGCAAAAATAAAATTATTTGGAAGTATCAAAGACAGCCTGGCAAAGCCTGGATCCTAAGTCATACTGCCTCAGTTTCCACCACAGACCAGCCACTGACTGTGACATTATTTACATCACCTGTCCTCTTCAAATGTGAAACTAGAATGCAAAGACGATATTGTTCAGAAACAGTTGTTGTAAATATTAAATTAGTTACTAAATGTAAAGTGTTCATAATTGTACCTGCAATATATTAAACATCACAGTAGTGTCATTTTTGTTATTGTTATTACTATTATCTTTACTATTGTTTATGTTAAAAATGGAAGGACTTGGAGTGCTGGAGCCACTGCCACTGACCGAGTCCAGAGCCCATCTCTGTGCGTTGCCCACACCCGCTCGGCATGCACCCTGGATTCCTGTTGGTTCCAAGTCCAGTGGCAGCTCTCAAGGATCAGCCAATTCACAACCTGCTGATGGAAGAACAGGTTGGTCCCCAAAATAAGATCACCATTGTAGGGGTTGGTACTGTTGGCATGGCCTGTGCCATCAGTATCTTAAGGAAGGACTTGGCTGATGAACTTGCTCTTGTTGATGTCATGGAAGACAAGCTGAAGGGAGAGATGTTGGATCTCCAGCATGGCAGCCTTTTCCTTAGAACCCCAAAGATCGTCTCTGGAAAAGACTACAGTGTGACTGCCAAGTCCAAGCTGGTGATCATCACAGCTGGGGCACGGCAGCAGGAGGGAGAGAGCTATCTGAACTTGGTCCAGTGGAATGTGGACATCTTCAAGTTCATCATTCCCAGCGTTGTCAAGTACAGCCACAACTGCAAGTCACTTGTTGTTTCTAACCCAGTGGATATCTTGACCTATGTGGCTTGGAAGATAAGTGGCTTTCCAAAAAAACAAAAGGTGTGTGTAATTGGAAGTGCAATCTGGATTCAACCCGGCTCCAATATCTGATGGGGAAAGGCTGGGAGTTCACCCTTTGAGCTGTCATGGGTGGATCCTTGGGGAGCACGGAGATTCAAGTGGTGTGCCTACATGGAGCATGTTAAATGTTGCCGGTGTCTCCCTGAAGATTC
Organism: Ochotona curzoniae; assembly: GCF_017591425.1. Classification (NCBI taxonomy): domain Eukaryota; kingdom Metazoa; phylum Chordata; class Mammalia; order Lagomorpha; family Ochotonidae; genus Ochotona; species Ochotona curzoniae. The sequence goes on along the minus strand of NW_024465582.1, from coordinate 15,382,565 downwards.
TGCACCCAGAGTTGGGCACTGACACAGATAAGGAGCAGTGGAAGCAGGTTCACAAACAGGTGGTTGATGGTGCTTATGAAATGATCAAACTGAAAGGTAATACATCCTGGGCCATTGGACTGTCTGTGGTAGACCTGGCAGTAAGTATAATGAAGAATCTCAGGCGATTTCCACCATGATTAAGGGTCTCTATGGCATCAAGGATGATGTCTTCCTGAGTGTTCTTCGCATCTTGGCACAAAATGGCATCTCTGATATCATGAAGGTGACTCTGACTCTGGATGAAGAGGCACATCTGAAGACAAGTGCAGATGCACTCTGGCAGATCCAGAAGGAGATGCAGGTCTAAAGTCTTCCAACGTGCCAACACTCCACTGTCTAGGCTACAACCGGGTTTTAGTTGGAGGTTGTACATGTTGTCCTTTTAATCTGATCTGTGATTAAAACCACAATAATGACCCAGAGAGAGGGAAGAGCCATCAGTGTCCTCCAGTTATAGAACGGTCTAGAAAATCCCACAGCTGCATCCAGATGCTGGATACTTCACTTGGTGTCATCCTAGACTGGTTAGTGTGTAAGTTTCACCTCTGAGGTGCCACTGCCCATTTGCACAGATTCCACAGTCGCCCTTCTGACTAGATATGTGTTTAACTGTGTGCTTTGTAACCTCTGGTTCCTTCACCAAATGTGCTTAGTCCAACTTTTTTCCCAGCCAGTCACATCCTGGAATCCAATATTGTACAAATTCAATATTGCATGTCTTGTGCATAACTGTTCTAAAGGATCTCATTTTGTGTACTATATGTATGAGTAGTGTATGCTGCCATGTAACACTAAAAAGGACCTCTATAAACAATACAACCAGCTTTCCAAGTGTTTAGACCAACTGAATCACCAAATAAATCTTGAAGAGTGAACAAGAAAAAAAATGGAAGGACTTATATTCAGATAGGAGGAAAAAGGGAAAAGGCCTAGTAAATACCCATCAAAATAGAAACAGCCATCTGGGCTAATATTTCTTTTAAAAAGAAGATATTTATTTATTTTTATTGGAAAGGCAGATTTAGAGAGAAACAAAGATGTTCCATCCACAGGTTTATTCCCCAAGTTGCTACAACTGCCGGAGCTGAGCCAATCCAAAGCCAGGATCCAGGAGCTTTTTCTGCATCTCCTACACAGGTGCAGGGTCCCAAAGCTTTGGACCCTCCTCGACTGCTTTCCCAGGCTAAAAGCAGGGGGCTAGAAGGGAAGTAGAGCAGCCAGGATATATACTGGCACCCATATAGGATCCCAGTGCATGCAAGGTAAGGACTTTAGCCACTAGGCTACTGTGCTGGACCCTACACTAATATTTCATAGGCCAAACACTGTGAAGTTCTTAAAAAGAGTAAAGTTATTAGGGGCCGGTGCTGTGACTCAACTGGCTGATACTTCGCCTGCAAGCGCTGGCATCCTAAAGGGCACTGGATCCACTTCCCATCAGCTCCCTGCTTGTCACCTGGGAAAGAAGTGGAAGATGGCCCAAGTCCTTGGGGACACTATATCCAAGTGGGAGACCCAGAGGATGCTGCTGGCTCCTGGCTTCAGACTGGCTCAGCCCCAGCCATGTGGCCACTTGGGGAGTGAACCAACAGATAAAGGATCTTTCTCTGTCTGTGCTTCTCTCTATAAATCTGACTTTCCAATAAAAATAAGTAGATCTTAAAGAAAAAAGAATAGAGAGATCAGAAAACACTTTGGAGCCAAGACATCAGGCAAGTATATCAGAGAGTACAAAACTCTGGTCAAATTTTCTGAGTTCAAACCCCTGCTTTACCACATGCTAGCTACACAACTTCAATTGCATTAGCTACAATTCTTTGTGCTTCATTTTAATCACCCTTAAAATTGGATAAAATGATAAAGTGCCTACTTCATAAGCCTAGGATATAAATTAAGAATTAACACTCTCCTCAAGTGCTCATAGTAAACATGGTCCTGCAGTCTGGACTCTCTCTCATTAGTTGTAATGGGCATCCCTGAGACTGACTGTTGCATCCATTTGGATCTGACCACAGCTCTACACACAACTGCACTGGCTCCCTCTCTAAGCAGCGTGTGCTCTCTCTCCAGTGCAACACTCCCTAATGCCTCTCAGCTGTGTAGTGGTTATAATCTTGGATTGTCCAGTTGCTTTAAATACCTTTTCTTCACCATCTGACTGCTTTTATGTAGCACCTTTTTTATGGATCAGAAAATCCTGCATTTTTATGTGTTTGTGTATGTGGGAGACAAGCAGCAGCAGCAGCATTCTAGTTTGGAAGAGAAGAGGTCAATTTAGCTGTTTCAAGTACAGGAGGTGTAAAAGTGACCTAAACTGTTTTCATATGAAAGACTCAACATTCCTTCCTGTGTTTAAGTTTGGTTTCCCTTGGGCAACTGTCAAGTTAGTTACCTCCAAGTGAAACACCATTTTATTAGTTTAACCTTAATCTTGGAAATACAATCAGCTGGACTGGCTTAATGGATAAATGACAGCACCACACAAAAATACCATGATTTTTCATTTAAAAGGTCCTTTGTGTTTGCTGAAAACTTTAATTGCCACTAGGGCTTTCAGCTTTGGAACAGACTCACACCAGATTTCCTCTTCCCATCATCCATCAGGATGGCTTATAGTTGTAGAACCTTGGGAGAGGAGAGGAAGAACCATCACTGATCAATCACCTGCCCACCTGAGTCATTTTCTCTGCCCTGTCATTGATGGTTGATGAAAGGCTCCAGTGTGAATCTGCAGGGAAGTTAGAGTTCAAATGCAATTAACCCCATCCCCCTTGTTGTTCCCTGTGAGACACAAGCTTCCGTGGCCTTGGGGTAAACAACCTGGACTCCAGCCAGGCTGAGTTCACTGACCTGCTTCAAGTACTGGATGGCCTGGTCATGGTTCCTCCGCAACTGTTCAATTTGTGCAACTTCCTGGTACAGACTGATCAGGTCTGGTGTGCCATCACCCTTGGCAGCAATCACATTGTCAATTGCCTTCTCAAAGTATGCCAAAGCCAGGTTCAACCTGTGGATGGCCAAAGAGGCTCTTCAGGAAACAAACAAAAACGGAGGTCAAGAGTCAGAGAGGTCACTGGGTTTTGCAAACACAAAAGGAAATGATTGAAGAACTAAAGAATTTGGCCCTCATAGGTCAATCATTTGTGTGGTTGGCTCAAACTCTAGCCTTCCAGTAAACAAGCCATTATTTTGCATTTTACCCAGCATATTCTACTGACTACCATTCATTAAACCTATTAATATGCCATGCTGTCTTCTAATTTTACAGAAAAACAAATGGAAAAAATGACTTCTAGCAATTCACAAAATGAGACAATTTACCCATAAACATAGCCTCTCTCAAATCAAATAAAATTTTACTACCCCTCGTTCCATCTCTTTTAGGCCAAAGAAAGTTTTTGCTTTGTTTGGTTTTTCTCAGTTTGGTTTACTCCTCCTCAGTTCAAAATGAGAGAGAACAGAGAAAACAATGTAAATATCCCCCAAAGGGGTGGTTTAATAAGCTGTAGCACATCATAGAATTTTCTTGTTAACAATATAAGGCTATAGTAAAAATATGCCAAGTTAAAAGACCAAGATAGAAAATTTAGTTATATAAAATATACACATATGAACACACACAAGACACATACATAGGACCTTCAAAAAATTTATGGATAAATTAAGCTAAAAATAAGTTTATTTGGGGGGTAAAAGATGAAATTCATACGTATTTCATATACACTATTCCAACAATTTTTTATTTGAAATTCAAGCTTACATAGAGAGAGGGAGACACAGAGAAAGAGAGGGAGACAGAGAGAAAGAGCACGTCCCCATCCACTGGCTTGTTCCCCAGATGGTCGCAATGACCAGGGCTGAGCCATGCCGAAGCCAGGAGCCAGGATCTACACCTAGATCTCCCACGTGGGTGGCAGGGACCCAAACATGTGTGCCATTCTTCTCTGCTTTCCCAGACCATTAGCAGGGAAGGGAGTTAGATCTAAAGCAGAGCGGCCTGGACTCAAACCAGCATCCACATGTGATGCTGAGGCAGCAACTAGCAGCCCAAACTGTTAAATCAAAACACTGGCTCCCTGGAGACTTCTTTGTCTATACAATTTCAGAAATTTCTATATGTTTCATTTTTCTGTGAGCGTTTTGAAGTACTCTTATATCCATGTATCTCCAGACTGTTTACAGCAGTTACATGTAGAGGTAGTGTTATAGTTAACTTTTATTTTCTTCACTTCGTTCCTTAATTTTAGAATTTCCACAACAAAATTGGGAATACATCTTCTTAAAATAAAGATAAAACAGTATCTCACTGAGGTTTTTTGTTCTAAAGATATCAGTTACAATGAGAAGTACATAGGTGGTTCAAGCTGGTTCTTTATCAAACTCTAGAATCTTACAGTTTCTTCAAAATAAAACATGAAGAAACATATCTAAATTACTAGGTACTGTATGTACTAAAAGTAAAAATAATCTTTTGTTCTATCAAATAAATCACTATATCTCTCTGAACCACAAGAGTGAAAGTTACAGAATTATGACAGGTAGGAAAATATTAGTAAGTCATCTTCAATGAACAATTTGCCATAGTTTCCCTACCTTTAGATTAGAAAGAGGGACTTGCTCTTACTGGATATTTGAGTAATGGAAAAACACAACTCAGTGTGGTACCGAGGTGAGTAATTTCAGATGGAGGTGCCCGGTTATAAACTCTAGCCTTTCCAATAGTTTTTCAGCTTCAGTTATTACTTTTCTATGCCTTAACTATAAAATCAAAGTCATAAGATTTACCTTCGTGGACTTTGGTAAGAATTGAGTAATCTGAATTACTATGTAGAGTGTTCTGTATAGTGTCTAACATATAGCTATATTTAGTAAGCATTCCAACACGTAAAACATTTCATTCATGCACATATTCAATAAATACTTTGAACTAAGTAAAAGGAGTACTAGAACATAGACTGAAAAATGGACAAGACTATTCCTCATATAAGGCAATAAAACCTTCAGCTACTGCCCCCTGTAACAGCAGAAGACATTCAGTGGATTCTAATCCCTGGCCCTAAGGACCTAAGTGAGCAGTGTGACTCTGTTCTGGATGTTCCAGTACCTCCCCACTATCTCCCATTTGACTCCTAGATTCCTGGTTGTTCAGAGGAGGTAAATGTGCTACACATATTTCACTAATTTACTATTCAGTCATCTGTCTGCTCTATTGTGCCAAATACTTACAGTTTTGGAAACCAATTGCTTTCAAGGATGCATTGATATTTGAAAATCTAGGGAACTCCTATTGTTCTTTTTCTTCTGGTAATCTGATAGACCCACTTGCGCTTCTAAATATTCTGATTCCCAAAGGATCTCTAAACCAATTGCAGAACAGTTAAGCCTTACGCTCGCTTGAACAAATTCCATGAATTTTGCTTTAAATGAAACAGTACTTAAAAATGCAATACACAGCTTTCATGGTGTCCAATGAATTATCTTCACTGAATGCTTCCTCCTCGTTTGTTGGGACAGCATATTTAGCAAGAAAAATGAGATTTTAATTCAGAAACAAAACAAAGAAACAACAACAACAACAACAAAACCCAATTCCAGAGTAAGTGAAAGAGGCAGGATGAGGAAGGGCTTAGAGTTCATAAGTTCAGATCATGGTTCCAACACTTGTGAGCTTGGCAATCTGGGAAATTCATTTAGCCTCAGCTTTGATCTCCTTGTCTGTTTTCTAATGTCTTCATAATTATGCCATAGTTGTGAAGCTGAAAGGAGGCAGTGTAAATCGAGTTTAGAACACAACATACCCACCTGCTAAATGTGAGCCGTTTCCTTTTCACTGGAGTGCCTGGGTTTGAGGCCTTGAATATTTATCTTCCTTTATGTATAACACCAACATCATGTAACTCCAGACCTCATTGAAAAAACCTTTCTAAGTCCAGATCTTACCTCCCCAAAGCAATTGTTAGGTCTTTTTCTGACACTTGTAGTCCACAAACACTTCCCTTACATAATTCTTTTAGCTCCTTCATGTTTCTCTCCGCCTTCTGCAGGTTGGAATAGGCCTCTCTGCCAGTGACACAGTCAAGAAAAAAGCCACATATACTAACTGTCGCTGCATTGTGATGGGAGTTGATAAGCAAACAAAAGGGCCCTTTGGGAAAACGAGACAACATTTAAAAAATGGGTTCTTAACTATGCTACCTATTCTTCATTTACATATATTGTCAACAAGAAATCATTCTTCAGGAAAGCAACAGGATCTTGGTTTTTTGTGGCAGCTGCCTGAATCCCAGGCTAGAGTGGGTGGCAAGGGGTTCCAGGAGTGAACAGAAACTATAAATTCTACTAGACTTCCTTTACATGCATCTACTGCATAATAACCATTATTCGTTTTCCCCAAGTTGGTTCATAGGAAGGCAAAAGAGAGGAACTAATTATGTTGAAAGGGACTTTCTGGGTCATTTAAGAAAGTACAAGCAAAGCAGGATTTTGGCCAGCAGCAAAGAGCAGAAAGAAAATCCCCTTAAATTCCCAAATATCCTTCTATTTCTTACATTTTCAACTAAGATGTTCCCACTAAGGCTATAATAGAAGAAAACCACAAATCAGATTTCCTAGGCTCAGCAAAAATATAGGTGTGGGAATGTACAGAGACTGGGGACTAGGTTTATGATTCATCAGGAACAAGAAAAAGCTTAACATCTTTCAAGGAGGAACTATATGAAAAGACTGTCAAAAATCCCAGCTTTTGAACAAAGGCCCCTATCCCAGCCTACTCTGGGGATATGGAGAATTGCTTCTTTTATCCATTCTGCTTGGCCTCTGGCATCATATGCTGTCTTTTCAATAGCATTTCAAAAATGAAAATCATCAATGATCCACTGAATCTGTGCGTTTTTGCTGTACAAAACCACTTGAGGGGCTTTTCAACATCTCAAAAGATGTACCCTCTACCCACAAAATCAAAATCTCTGGGTGGGACCCAGATATCTTCTAGGCTCCAAGCTCCACAGGGGATTACAATGCATAGCCTAGTTTGCCAAACTGTACTTCAAGTTACTACCCATTTTCTCCTTTTCTACGCTACCACCCCACGCATCCTCGTCTGTTATGAAAATTGCAGGGCAGACTCAGAAAATGGGGAAAGAATGCATCAGTAGTGGGATCGTTCCCACCGCTCATGTCAGAGCTTCAGTGAATAGATGGAGGTGCCTTGACAGATAGAGGGTTCGGAAGGGTCTGACTGTTGGAATGGAGCCGCAATGCCTTGCTTCCATTACCTACCCTCCTGTTGTGAAAGAACCCTTCTGGCATGGGTGGCCTGTGGCCTCCATCACCAGAGTCAGCTGGAAAGAGGATATTGGTTTTGGAGGAGCCAAGACACTCCCAGAGTGTAGTAGAGCATGACCAGGGCCTCCAGGATTTCCTTTTTCTCCTTGTCTGATATTGTGCTTCCCTTCCAGGTCAACAGGGTGGTCTTGGCGGACTCAGCATGTTTCTTGGCCTGAGCTGGGAGGCCTGAAAGTTGGAGAGTAGAAGGCATAAAAAGGGCATACTTCAAAGATCTTTCCAGTAAAGGAATAAAGTTGACAGTGTAGTCATATGGTCTACGCTCTTGGTTTCTAAATATGATCATGGTTCAGAATTATATGGAATGTTTATAAAGAATACAGATTTCTACCTTCTAACTGAATTGGCATCTGTATATAGGGTCCAGAAATCTCTACTTTTAACTTACACTACCAGTTCTTATCATCACCACCTCCCACCCCAGGCATTAGTCTGTGGACCTCCTCCTGGAAATCGTTACCTAAGGGCAAGCTCAGTACCCTACTCCCAATTCTGCCATTAGTACCATGTGGCCTTACAAAGCTTCTCCATCCTCCAAATGCTAAATGTCAACAATTACAGCGTCTGCCCCTTACCAAAACACACAGAGATCATCCAGAAACAAACTAATCTCTGGTATACTGTGCTGTGCTTTGAGCTTTCTTGAAAAGATACTCTATAAATATAAGAGCTTATGAACTCAATTACTTACATCTGGAGGATTATTTCTTAATCCAGCATGAAGCTGGTGATGATAATTGGTCACATACACACAATCTAATTTCCTAATGTAGTGAGGAACCTTATTACAAAGGCAGAGGGATTGTCGAACCCAAGTCAGACTGAATGGTGGGTTTTTCCTCTTTGTTTTCTAACTAAAGCCTGATGTTTCTAGGGACTCATATGAGCTGTTATGTATCCAGGTATCAAATGTAGACATGAGAATATTCTATTTTCAGATTAATCTTGCAGTCTGGTTTATATCCTTTCTTTTCCCAATGAAACAGAAAGCCGTTAAAAGGAAAAAAGAGAACCTACCATCCTAGTTTTCCATATGACTAAAAACAAATGTGGCTGGTGCTCACTTTCAGTCCTGGCTCTGCAGGCCCCTGGGGTTCTGGGAAACATACTCACCAGTCTGACACTGCTGGGCGCCTAAACTTCACTGCACACTCTCAGCCCGAGCTCTACCTAACTTGCCCTGCCTTGGTCCCTGGAGCCTGGTTTCCAGCACAGTCACAAGTCAGTGGCAACAGGGATGAAACGAAAGACTGGCCTCTGGTGCGTGTGTTCTCCATGTGAAGGCCCTCCTTAACAAGCCACGAGAATGGAAGAGAATAATGTCTCCTCTGGGAAAGCTCTAAAAGTGATTTCAAAGCCAAGCAGAGCCGGAGAACACTGGGACACAGCTGCTATTTCTTAAATCTCAACTGAAGAGAACAACAGACATGTGGATAAAGAGGGCTATGTTGGAAGTTATCCAATTACAGTGGCTCTCAGATTGCACTGCCCATCATAAACATCTTGTTAAAGTGCAGGTGCCTGGGCCTCCCTTGCAGTAGCAGCAGTTTACAGTTTTTTCAATGAGAATCAAGAATTCACAGAACAAGGAACACAATCTGAGATGGCTGACAAGAATTCACGTTTGTAACAATGGCCCTAGGTGATATTTACGCAAATTATCTGAGTACCACACCTAGAAAAACGGTGAGTTAGGAAAATCTTTAGCAAGAAAGTGGGAGCGATCTTGTTTCTGAACATCCCAGAGAATTTTCACTGCTAGAGAAGAGGAGGAGTTTCTACTTCGAGTAAACAACCTGACACCGGGAAGCCAAAAGAATCAAGTGTGCATGTGCACATGCATCCATTTCTGTTCATGAAGGTAAGGGACTCTCAGGAGTGTCAGGGAAGGTAGGAAGAAGAGCAGTCTGACTGAAGGGGAAGTATAAAGATGATCAGCTATACCTTGGATATATAAAGTCTTGGATGCTGCTTTAATCTGCTTGTGATACTATCACAGAAGGGTAATTTGCTTCTTACAGTTATGGAGTCTGGAAAGTTCAAAATCAAGGAACCTAGATTCATAAGAGCCTTCCTGCTACATCCTCACGTGTGGGAGGAGGAAGAGGGGAAAAAGGACCAAGCGCTGCGATGTGAAGGCCCTCACAAGTGCCTCCACCCCATCCCTGCAGGAAGAGCGCTCTTGGACTAACCACCACTTAAATATGATCACATTAACACCACCTGGAATTTAGAGGGGACACATTTGAACCACAACAGATGTCAAGGTCAGGAGGCTAGATTTTGACCTGTCAGGTAATTGGGAGCCTTTATAGTTTTTCAGCAAGGCAGTGTCAAGTCACAGTCTCATAGAAATCCCAGTCTGGGATGTCAGAAACTGAGATTGCTATTTTCCAGAACAAAACAATAAAGTAGAAAACTGGGAGAATCTTTTGACCAAATAGATTGTTTTCCAAACAAGGTAGGCCCCCCTGGGTGTGTGTCATTATAGGAGCACAGCACATTTAGATGCTTCACCGGATTTCTATGAGGAAGAAAGGGGAACTAGGGTAGTTCTCACCCCCACATCAGCACAAAACTTCCGGGTAAAACAAAACAGAAACCGCATAAAAAAGTTGCTCTGCAGCAGCCCTGAGCCTTTGCAAGCCTGACTCACCCCACCAGAGTGACCCAGCAGAAATACTTTTCCTATAAACTCAGCAGCTAATATAATTTCTTGCTTCCACACCACCATGCCCCACATTGTGGGCCTGGTGAAAAGGCTCCAGTCTAGACTACAGGGGCTCACACAAACGGAACTAGGATCTTGACTTAAGATAGAACATTACAGTTTAGACTGAACCTTTAAGGGGAAAATCACTCATTTCACCTTCACAGTATCTCCTCCGGTCTCCAAAGTGGGGTGCATGTAGTCCTGTGGTTATGTCAGATGCTGTAAGGGTGTGTGGGGAAAAACCAAAACTTCTCTGTTTTTTTCAATAGCCTTTCCTCTATAGTTATGAATGTCTATAAAATTACGTAACAATATAATTGTACATCAGTTAAAATATAAACGCATCTATTAGAGTGTGTGTGTTCCCATGCTTCCTAGTGGGGAGGGAGCTAATTTTCAAGAGTTTGAGAATGACTGCTGCAGACAAATGTTTTCCAGTATTTCCAAGTAAGAAAGAGCTCCTTTAAGATTTAAAAAACAATCCCATGGCTGCATCTACTTTCTGGCAGTTATTTTTACAGCGCGTTCTACTTTATAAATTCCAGCATAAAAAGTACCACGTATTTAATATCTGTTACATTTGGAAAGGAATGTGTGTTTTATTAATCATAAGAACACCTCTTTTATGTGATAAGAACATTCTGTGCGTAAGCTTCAGACTTTCATTATTGTTGTCGCTCATGAAGGACACTCATACATTGGTGATTTCCTTCCCTAACTCACAATCTCACATCTTCAACGCCAATGTCCACTCCGACACCAGCTCTTTTTGTTCCCACTACCTGCTCTCCCAAGCCAAGAACACCCTGCTCCTCCTGGCACTGACATTTCTGCAGCAGGATGGCAGCTGATGGAGGTTTATGCTTGAAAACGAAAGGAAATATTGATGAACTGGAAAAATGGGCACAAAGATGATCTGCCCAACACAGTCATTCTGCTTGTTGGGCTCAGATTCTATCATTGATGTAGAATTATCGCAAGGATTAATTCAACTCATGAAGTAAAGAGTAAATAGTGCCTAAATGAAGCAAATTTGGAGAAACATAATGGCCATTAACATCATCACCATTTTTATCTGGGTCTACCTCTCCAGTAATTTTCTCATATTTGTCTTCATTTTGACATTTTTCATTCATGCTACATACAATATCTCCATTTTCTTTTAAAAGGCTGCATTTTCAAATGCACTCTCAATACAGGAAGGACAGGGCCTTTTGGTCATGTCAGATTACCTGTTTATCATCCTCTGTTATGTCTGTGCCAGCTCTACCAACTAAACAGTGAAAACAGGGTTCATGATTTATGTTTCTTGTTATGAATTTTGAAGATATCTTGGAACAGAACCCTGAATAACAGGATGGCTCCCAGTAATAGTATGCCATCTGATTTGATTGATTCATTGTTTCTTTAATAATAAGCAAAATACCCAGGAACCGCCTGTCCATACTTTTGTTTGCCACCTGAACACCTGCAAACAATCCCCAACTAGGGGCTAACCGGCCCTGGTATTCTCCCTTGGCCTGCTCTCAGTTGCTGCGACACTAGGTCCTTAGGGTTATCACCAGGGCAGGTGGCACCAAAATTCCTCTTCGAGAGTCCCTTTCCTCCACCTCACCAACAGGCTTTTACACACTCTACCCCACCACAGTTTGAGCTTTTGTGACCATCACTCCTTTAGTTACTCTATTTCTTAAAACTTTCAAGCTCTCCCAGCTGGCACATTCCTCTTTGCCTAAAATGTTATGGCATATCCTCATGTTACAAAATTATCTTTGCTTGAATTTTCTGCCTTTTCTAGCTACCCTCTTATTTCTCATTTATTTTAGTATGTAGTATGGAGAATAACTCTATTTCCTACTGATGAATGCTTGGTTGCTTCCTTTTTTTGGGCTATCATAACAATGCTGCAAATAATCACCTTATCTATAGAAGATGGGGAGGGAAGGAAAGAGTAAGGGGAGAGGAAAAAACCCATTACTACAAAACTGTATCATAGTAAACAATAAAAAAAATAAGTAAGATTTCCAGAAGTGGAATTTCTGATCATGGATTGTTGAGTTCCTTCCTCTTACCCATTACCCCTGTCATTAGCCTATTTTAGTCTGACATGACTGAAACAGGGTCTGCTCTAGCTATCACTACTGGAGGAAATTTGCCCAAAGTACACTCTGGTGTTGTCATCATCTTACTAGAAAATCTCCATCAGTCTTCCCTGCTTACCAAAGTTCTTAGCCTCTATCTAAACCCACACAATGGTCCACTATACCCTTCTCTCCAGGTGTATCATCATAGCCCTCGTCTTAAACAGATAGCACTGCCTATGGCTATTGAAGTAAACAATGCCTGTTCATTCCTTTGGCCTTTGTTCCTGACTTTCTCTGGATTAGACACAACAACCCTTTCTTCCACCTACTGAACCCCCACTCATTTCTTCCCACCCTCCTTGAAAACCACCTCCCTGCTAAATCTGTCACCTAACACCTTACAGTGAGTTAACCCAACTTTCCCAAAGGCCTGAATCCAACCCAATTACATTAAATTTACCTTACATAATCTCTTAGGTAGCCTTTTGGTAACACATTTCTATGCTAGGTTGTAAGTTCTCGGAGGGCTTCTATACATTATATCCCCAAAGTGCTCTTCGTAGCATTTTACATATGCAAGGCTCTCACTACATATTCACTGGAAAACTGTTTACTGGGGAAAATTAGCCTTTTGACTTTCCAGCACATTCCAGTGCCTGCACAGAAGACTGGCTCATCTATTCTGACCAAACATTTCCCCCTCTCCAATCTATTATCCCAACACTGCTGTCCATTCATACCACAGGAAGAACTGCAATCTAGAAAGGAAAGGATACTTTCACATATTTTATGAAATGGTCTATTTGCCTGCCTTGATTCTGTATAGAATTACCTGGAAAAGTAAAACACCAACTCCATTTGCAGCTGATCATGGAAAGAGCTATTTCAGAAGATGTGGGCTCACACTCTGCCCTAGACCTACAACTACAGCAATCATCCACCTGAGAGGAGGCAATATTTGGCTCTGCCCCAAGTTCAGACAAATCTTCCTCCCAAAGGCCTTTTTCTCCAATTCAAGTTGTCATCACCTCAACCCTGAACTCTAGCAAAAAGTCTCTTAGCTAATCGCTTTGAATTTGGGCTCTTCTACTGTTCAAAGAATGCTTTTGCCAGCGTCAAACCCAGCATCAGTGGCCTACCAACTCCAAACTCCATGGCTATGTCTGTGTTGGCCCTGTCTCCACAATTTGAAGTTACTGAACCACGCTGTTTTTCTTGTTGAAACCTTCTCTCCAACTTCGGCTTTGATGGCCCAGAACCTCTTATTTTTTTCCATTTTTTTTTTTTTTTGCTCCTCTTCTGCTGTCTGTCCTAGCATTTTATTATTTTCTCAGCCATATTCCCCTCTTTTACTGTAAAAGATGCTTTCTGACCAAGCTTCTCCACTCCTCTTCCCACTGTTTGTTCATATTGTACTAAGCACTCAAAATTGACTCTTCCTCCAGCTCTATATCCGCTGTGAGCTACCTGCTGAATCTGCCCACCTAGTAGGCATGATCCAGGCCGTCTGAACACAAACTCAGGAACTTCTCCCTGCTTCCTCCATCAGCTTTCACCTTCCTCTTTCATTAACTTGGTTTCAGCTAACTATCCACATCATGCCCACTTCAACTCTTCCTTGTCCTCCATATTGGAGTGACCATGTCATGTCACTAGCTCTAAAATTATCTCTTCTGCATCCCCATGGTTATGGCTAAAGCCTTCATCGATTTTCACTGATTTTCGTTGATTTTTCTCTCTGTTTTCTTTACCATATAACACCCTCTCTTGCCTTTCCTATTTCATAATACAAACTGAATTATATTACTATTCCATTTAAAATCTTGCAATGGCTCCCCTAAAATCCCTAGTATGTAAATGCTAATTACCTTTACATTTCATTTCTCAGCATGACTTGCTTGTCCTAAAGTCTCTTCTGGTCTACCCTGGTCCTTTGGCTCTGGAAAGAATCTACAATGGACATGTAGAGTTCCATATAGAATGCTTTCCCCTCTCCATCCACCCTTCAGATCAACACACACAGAGAACAAATCTTGCAATCTCTGCTACTCCCCCCAAGATCAGTTTGGACCTACGCCCACCCATCAAAGACAGAACAAGCTTTTTCTGTCTTGGCAGCCTTCTCTCCTTCCCAAATGGCAAAATCACTGACTTGTTTCATTTGTGTCCCCTGGAACTTGCTTTTACTATCATGAGATCTTATTAACAGATTCCTTATTCTATTACCAGAGTGCGTATGTCAGTGTGTTGAAGTGACATATCCTTAAATTTGACTCATTAAGCCAGTGGATTTTGAATAATCCAATCTAATTGAAATAAGGAGATTCCAATCAAGGGAAGATCAAGCTAACCTGCAACTGGAACCTCTGATTCTCCTTTGCCTACTATGCCTCAGTGTCCTTATCTAGAAAGTAAGAGAAACATAGTATTTGCTTCTAAGAAATCTTATGAAACTACTAAATGGCAGTTTGATACATGCTAAATAGTCACTGTCATGATCATAACTATTTTTTTAATTGCTAAGATCCTCACCACTCTGCATCATCCATGGACTTGCCCTTCTTTCAGCAGGATCTAACGCAGGGTGAGGAAGGAGCTCCTGAGGTCATCTCTCCCCCACTGAGTGTTGGGGGGTGCATTTTGGATTCACAGGCTGGCCCACCCACACCCAGCTAGGGAAGCTAGGTACCTCTCAATGTCAAGTAGCCATAAGCCAAGCTGGCCAAAGCCTGTGCACATTTCCAATGATCTGCCCCAAAAATAATCCGAGAAAGGATGACACATCGAATCAGCTCCTTGTTTGCTTGGATATTCTGTAGAGAGCAAACGAATCATTATGCTTTTCAGGAAGAAGAAAAACCTCTGGCCAATTCTCTTATCACAGGAATGTAGGGCTGAAGTTACTTGTCAACAGCTTTTTCTTTTGTTGTCCTCCAATTCACGTCTTAGCCATCATGTCCTGTTATCCCTCAATTCTAAAACCAAGCTCTTCGTATTTTTTGCCATGAATATGAGTCCAAGTCATCCTCATCTTTTACTTGGCTGGCTACAATGGTCCCTTCTCACTGTGCCTCCTCTTGGTCCCCCCAGTCTACTTTATATGTAATAGACAAAGAGATTCTTTTAATGCTATCTCTTAAAGAGGTTAGAAATGTGACTACAGATCAATATCTTATTAAACTATGGACAATGCCTTAACATAAAATATATCATTAAAGTTTTTTGATAGTTTGACTATCCACTGATATCACTTTCCTCAGTTCCTTTTCATCTACAGGCTTCTTGTCTCTCTCTAGTTCTTTTATTTTTCTGAGGAAAAGCCACTCATAGTAACATGTTCTTCCATGGATTAATTAATACTATAAAATGCTGATTTTACTGATTTCCTATCCTTTCATGGTCATACGTCATCTGGGGCAATTTATAAACTTCCCTAGTTCATAGTATGAAGTCAGGATACATGATAATTCTATGTATCAGCTTTTAAAACCATCAAGTCACTCACTAGCATTCTTCAATGGTTACCAAGACAATTTACTACAACCTCATGGATTTCTAAACCTATTTTTGGGTCAGTATGACTTTTTAAAAATATAGATTAGATCATTTGATATTTCTGATTAAAAATAAAACCCTTCATGTTTTCTTTTTCATTATTAATAAAATCCAAAGTCCTTACCATGAACTCCACAGCTGTGCATTATCTGATCCTATCATAATAACCTCTGGCTTCATTCTCTGCCACTTACTCTTTTCCTACTCCCTTTACTGCAGCTGCACTCATTAGCTCCTAAATGTGGCAAACTGATTTGCAACACAGCACAATATGTTCTCTCTGGGACCTTCTTCCATGTAATTCAGTCTTTCATTTCACTTTATTCATCTCAGAATAGACTTTCATTGGGCCCGGCACAATAGCCTACTGGCTAAATCCTTGCCTTGAAACTGCCAGGACCCCATATAGGCACTGGTTCATATCCTGATTGGTCCACTTCCCATCCAGCTCCCTGCTTGTGGTCTGGGAAAGCAAATCCTTGGGACCCTGCACTCACGTGGGAGACCAGAAGGAAGCTCCAGGCTCCTGGCTTTGGACTGGTTCAGCTCCGGCCATTTTAACCATTTGGGGAGTGAACCAGCATATGAAAGATCTTTCTGTTTCTCCTTCTCTCTGTATATCTGTCTTTCCAATAAAAAATAAATTTTTAAATAAAAAAAGAGACAAAGGATTAATGTGGAAAAAATAATGCGCTAAAAAAAAATAGATCTTCCTTGGCTACCCTTGTAAATGAGCTTCTCGCTTCATCACTCACTATTGCATTACCTATGCTTTTTCTCCATGGCACTTAGTTCTATTTGGCATCAGCTATTTCAGTTTGTATTACCTGCCTCCCCCAAACAGAAAGTAGCCTTCTGTTTATTTTGTTCAGTGTTGCATGCTCCACGCAAAGAGGAAGTATACCTTCAAGTGTTTGTTGGATGAATCACTCCTTTATTTGCAAAGGTAAGGATGGCTTGGAGGAAAGAGTCCCTCACCCACTGTGAAACTGGGAGGCAGAGCGGAGAAATCGTGGAAATATATACGCAATCATATCAGTAACCTACTGATTGCATCAATGATAGAGTCAGGCACAAAGTGAAAAGTTGCACCTGAAAGAATTAAAAGCTGGGAGGGGCAACCTGGTTCCAATGTTCATCCGATGGATTGCTTTGGGAAGGTTCATCTTGATCTCAGATTTCTTTGGTAAGATATGGAAATTTATACTCTCTACCTTATACAGTGTGTGGTGGGGATGTTTGGGGGGGGGAAACAAATGGTCAGTGTTAAAGTGATCCAGATCTGTTGAATGTTTTCTAAATGGCACCCAAATTTATACTAATGTAAGAGTTAATGTGAGCCTTACGTGAGCCAAGAGCTACTCCCTCCTGACCCTTTTATCTCTTAACCTGCTACTTCAGTTGCTCTCAGTGCCAACCTAAAGACACAATTGAAGCCACAGAGGTACTCTCCTGATATTTTGTGCCTTTGATAATTTTACAACTATATAGTCAGCAGCTTTAAGAGTTTATCATGGACTTACCACACTAAGTAACAAGTTCTGTTTTGAAGAAGCATAATTCTATTGGGAAAAAAAATCACTAGGAGTCCAAAAGCTATGAGTTCTTTCAGCTCTGTGCCTTCTGCACCCTCCCCTAAAACCCCCATCCTGGAGAAATGAAGACAACAGATAGAGTTTTTGGAGGCCCACCCTGTTCCACTGCTGCTCAAGGGGGCATTCCCAGCCCTTCAGGACTGTGAGTACTGCTTTAGACTAGATTTAATTCCTGGGATCCCAGTATCAGTCATTATCCAGATTGGCCAGATGTTTTACTTGTCTATTTCTAGAATTCACTCTCTAGACTAGGTTAGTTCACAATCTGGATGATTTCTCCTCCTGAGTTTTCTGGGTAACTGACAGTTCCTCATTTGGAGAGATACTAGTTCTGATCATTTGCCTCTGAGGTCCTCACAGTCTTCCCTGTGCCATCTGCACAACTTTTTTCCAATATGTATGATGATATCACATTTCTACCCTTGACCAAGAATGGCCAGAAAGTAACTGTATGAAATCCTGACAAGTCATGCTCTGAAAGAGGGCTGGTGTGTGTGCGCACCTGTGTTCTATTAATGGAAGTCAAGGACTGGGTGTTTCAGGTTCCTGAATCTTGAACACTTTGACATGCTTGTTTACACACTTGCTCTGAAATCCTAGCTCCCAAGAACTCGACCTGCTCTTTGAAATGCATCCCTGACCTCTTCAACCTCTGCTGTTGTCTCCTGTTCTTGGTCTTACCTGTCAACGATTCCACTAGAACCACAGGAAGTTATGACTTCGGCTATAACCTTGGCCTTGCCAGGCCTGAGTCTGACTATCTCTGTTCTCAGCCTCCTCTCTCATTACTCTGGCTTTCTTGCTACTCAGGTTATACCACCTTGAAGCCTTCCAAGAAAATTTATTTTAGAAATAAAAATAAAGTTATATTTAACAACAGCAGGATGTAAAGAGTTAACTTTTGGTTTAAAGCTAGGAGCACAAATACTGCATGAGGGACAACCCCTGAACCACAGATGGAACTGAAAGGTGTGCTGGCTACCCAGCTACATACTGCTCTGTCTTCTCCTCCTTGCAAGTGTATAACCCTTTCCTCTGTCTTATGTTATTCATTTTCAGTAAAGGCAGAGACATGTCTTTAAGTATAAAAGAAAACCCAGTAGATTCTTGGTTAACTTACCATTTTTTCTTTAATCAGCTGAGCTGTTTTCTTCTGGGCTTGAGCTAATTTCTCTCTGGGAAGCGACATACAATCAACGGCTGCCTCCTCTGTCTGGGCTATCGTGTCGTCGTCACTCTCTCCAGACCCGCAAGCAGTATTCAGCTCATCGGCTGGCTGGTGTGTTGGGATCTCAGTTTGCTGTGGTCTGTGCATATGGGACCTGGAATCAGGATCTGACCTTCGCATTATCAAACAAGATAAAACTGAACAACACGGTGCTTCCAGCTTGGAGAAAATGCTTTCTAAATTAGGGTTTCAAAGTATAATGGTAGATGGTAAACACGTGTCAGTAGATAGGCTAACTCAACAGAAAAGCCAGGGAACATTAGTGATGGGATTAGAAGACAGGTGGTAAATCTTCTGCTAGGTGAATTTTTTCCCACCTTCAGGATTCAACCCAGATGTCCTCTCAGCTGGAAGTCCCAGGGTCACTCTCCAAGTGGCTTTTGTAGTATGCATCTCTACTTTCAGACCAAAGATGAACTCCCAATGAAACTGTTTACTATATCTTGACAGTAGGATGCTGGACTCTCTGCCATTGTCCATACCCGCAATGATGGACATATGACTGTGTGTGAAGAACTATACTATAGTAATGATATAGGGGAACTCAGTGAAGGGGAAGGGTATTGGGGAGGGGATAAGGGAAATCTCAGGGCCTATGCAACTGTATCATAAAAGGATAATAATAAAAAGAGGTAAATTTTAAAAATAAATAAATAAATCTTTCTTCAAAACAGTACTATGGCAAGGATCACATTACAGTCTGATTCTTGTTTATGAGTCTTCTCTGCCTTCTAGCAAGTAAATTTCGTAAGAGAAGCTTCATTGCTTTCAGAAGTACAGACCTTTGGCTCACAGTAAAAATAACAGGTTGGTAAATAAAGTACAAATGAAAAAACTAAGTGCAAAGTCTTTAGAGTGTTTATAAAACACTGGGGAAAGAGGAAATCTGTGGCAAGAGATGGTAACTCAAGAAAACAAACAGAAAATTTAGTCCTTTAAATGAAGATTTTGTTTGGTTGTATATTTTACAGACCTGGAGCAGCATTTAAAACCACTGGGATCAACCAAGAAGACTGATAATTACGGAAATAGGAAATGATAATTTTGAAATATTTTCAATTAAGCTTTGAATAAAACTAAGCTGAGACCAAAGTCAGCAAACTTTACTAGAATGAATGTTTCCAAAGAATGGAAAATACTGAGGAAGACAGATGTTTTGAGACTGAAGCCTCAGCTAGTTTTGAACACAGCATGGAGAAAAGATAGATAGATGAAGAATACTGACCAGTCATATACTGCAAAGGACAGTCACAATTTTTAAAAGTTGGAAGTTTGGGGGTCAGCAGGGTGGCATAAGTATGGGTACCAATTCATGTCCCAGCCTCTCTACTACCAATCCAGCTCCCTGCCTGTGGCTTGCGAGAGCTGTGGATGATAGTTCAAGTCCTTGAGCCCTTGAACCCAGAAGAAGCTCCTGGTTCCCAGCTTCAGATCAGCTCAGCTCTGGGATTAAGGCCATTTCAGGGGTTAATCAGTCAATGGAAGATTCTCTCTCTCTCTGTTTCTCCTTTTCTCTCTATAAAATCTGCCTTTCAAATAAAAATAAATCTTACCAAAAAAATAGGTTGTTTGAATGAAGTATTTGCCATACCAAGTTCATAGCCTACTCCACATGAATTACCTGATTATCCTCAAGAAATGCTACTATAACATCTACATTAGAAAAAGAGAAAAAACTTGAGAGAACAAGGGCTAAACAGTCACCCACTGTTCATTCTTCAAATATACACAGAGATGGGCCAGGCCAGAGCCAGGAACCTATAACACAACATAAGTCTCCTTTGTGAGTCTCATGGTTGGATCTCCAGCATATATGGGACAGACGTTATCACACTGTGGGAAGCGCTGCTGGCATCCAGTGGCTTGGCAGCCACTAGAGTTGGCCATGACATGTGTAGGACTACCCTCCATAACGAAGAGTTACCTGATCCAAAGTGCCAATGACACCAGGCTACAAACTGCCCAGTCTGAATACCACTAACTACTTTCATGATCTTAGGCAAAACATGGTAGTGACCTTCTCTTGCTTACAAGTCTGTGAGAATGACAAGTAATAAGTGCTCTATAAGGATTTGGCATTATGACACGAAAAACTGTATCCAGTCATTGTCCATCTCATGAAATGTAGTTTGCTCACTAACTTTGTTATATTTAGTTCTTTATGACTTTACTAGTCTGGCTCTAAACAACATCTCTCTGATTTATAAAACTAAAAAAAAAAAAAAAAAGACCTGTAAGCCAGCTAATACACATCGGGATCTTCTATTTCGCATAGGCCGTAGATTCTAGAGGATACCACAGCAGAATCATCCTCAGGAAGACACGGCAAGGCTGCACCTCCCCTCCCACTGCCTGTGGGTACAAAGCGTTTCTCCCAGGCCCGCCTTCCGTGGCAGAGCCAGAGCGAGTGTGACATCAAGGGGCGCAGGTACTCACAGACGGAAGCAGAAGTCCCAGGCAGTGTCATTGTCGACAGTCGGGATTCGGATGGGGCTAGCTTGCATCTTCTTCCTACTGAGAACCACAGGTGAGGTCCGCTTTAGCAGAAACAACCCAGAAGCTTGTCTGTTTACTCCTGTTAACATGGAAACTTCTCCAGTGCTTACCCACCAGAAAGCCAAAAGAGCCCTTAGGCAAACTCAGGTGTGCACTCCCCCGGGAAGCAGAAAGGGACATTCGCCAAAGTCAGTGTCTACGTTAAATTTCTCTCCCACGTGACTTTCCCTAAATCCCTCATCTACTTTATTTCCTTTGCAAAGCCGGCGCATTTACAGCTCTTGGATCATCAAAACTACAGCTAGATGCTCTACGCGTATCGGTTTTGCAGGTCTGGGAACAAGGTGGATCTTCTTGGTATAGCAGGAAGTCAGCCAGTGCATATAGCAACAGCTCTTTCCTTTCCCTAGGGTCAAGCAACCACTTACCGGGACAATCTGCTGGGTCAGGAGTTCAAACTCCAGCAGCTATTCTAATTGTTTCTGTCAGCAGATGGGGTAAAAATTCACTATGAAAAATGTTATTTATAAGTACCAGTGACGTTTCGACTCTCGTGGCTATCCCTGTCGCTAAAATCAACTCCAAATCGAATGTGGCATTGCCCAGCGAACATTCACATACACCAAGCCCCTCCTCACTTCACACTGCACCACGTCCCGCTTTCCCAAGGCAGCACTCAATAGCTCACTCCCACTCACGTTCCTGAACACTCACTCTCCGGAAATGAGAAGCAAAGACTCATTCGTGTCACCTTCGTCCTCAACCCTAGTGCCAGCCTGAGGCGCTCCGACTTCTCCAACTCCTAATCCCTGTTGCCATGAGGCTGCACTTGGCCCTGAATCTAGAACACCCTCACTTTGGCTCCTCTCCCTCAAGTTCAGATTCTCACAGACCCCGACGCCACACGCTGCCTTCGCCCAAGCTCCCAAGGCGGAAGCGCCTGCGAGGCTCCAGCCCTGTGGGTGGCAGACTTCCTCGGTGTACCTGGCCCAGGGCCCGGAAGCCGCTCCCCGGCCCAGTCCTTCCGGCTCCCACGCCTGGCTGTCCGGCTGCCTCGGGCGGCGTCAGCGTCCTGGCCCCGCCGACCTCGGCTCGTGAGCCCGTCCGGTGCCTTGCACAGGCTACACACTCCGCCAGGCCGGCCTTCTCACCCACTGCCTGGCTCCTGGGCCCGGGAAACAATGGGGTTGTCATGGGAACCGCAGGCCGCGCGCCCTCCGGGGGGCACCGACCCCTGTAACTATGGAGACGTGGAACACTTCTGCTTCTTGGAGTGCAGCCCCTCCAGAGGCCAGCCGCTGTTCCACAGCACCTCGCGCCTCTTCATCCTCGCAGGCTAGGTACTCGCTGCCCGAGTGTGTTCCGGAACTCGCTTCTGCTACTTTGAATCGTCTCCTGCTGTGGCCATTTGACCTCTCAGAGGTGAAAACGCAAGAAAAGAGCATAAACCCCATCGAAAGGGGCAAAGGAGCGCCAGGCTCCACGACTCTACCTGTTGAAAGGTGCGAGACGTCTGCCCACGCCGGCGGATCCCCGTGTGCCCCAACACGCACCCTGCAGCTTGCTGGGGACTCTAGATTTCCCGACCCGCGAAGAAGCTGCGCGGGTGGCGCCTGAGTAACCCGTGCCAGTGAGAATGGAGCCGGGCATGGTTAGGAAAGCGCAGTGCAGCAAATGGGTAGCTGAAGAAATGGGCCTCGAAATCTACTAAGGGTTAGCATTTCAGAGAGTATTTTCGAGATAGCAGGGTACTAAGCCCAGAGTAATGCAGCCATATCGTTTAAAATCATACTCCTGAAGTGGCCTGAGAGACAGTGGCCAAACACACTGGTGGTGCGTAGGTGACTAGCCAACTCGCAAAGGAACAACGCCGCGCTGGCATTCTTGCGTCTTAGGGGTGTTGCGGACCCAACAATGGACTTGGCTTACGACAGGTCAAGTTAGAGTAGATATTACCCTCTCATTTTTAAAAGAGGGCCCGCTAGGTGTTAAGTAAAGGAAACTATTTACTGAGACCTAAAGAGATGGAGTTTCCAGTTGATATTTTTTTAAAGATTTGTTTACTTTATTACAAAGTCAGATATACAGAGGAGGAGACAGAGAGGAAGATCTTCCATCCAGTGATTCACTCCGCAAGTGAGCGCAATGGCCAGTGCTGCGCCGATCCGAAGCTGAGAACCAGGAACCTTCCCTGGGTATCCCACATGGGTGCAGGGTCCCAAGGCTTTGGGCCGTCCTCGACTGCCTTCCCAGGCCACAAGCAGGGAGCTGGATGGGAAGTGGAGCAGCCGGAATTAGAACTGGCGCATACATGGGATCCTGGCGCGTTCAAGGTGAGGACTTAAGCCGCTAGGCCACGCCACTGGGCCCCCATTTGATATATATATTTTTTTAAAGATTTATTTTTATTATTTTTTTTATTGGAAAGGCGGATATACAGAAAGGAGAGACAGAGAGGAAGATCTTCCGTCCGATGATTCACTCCCCAAGTGAGCGCAACGGGCCGATACTATGCCGATCCGAAGCCAGGAGCCTCTACTGGGTCTCCCACGCAGGTGCAGGGTCCCAAAGCTTTGGGCCGTCCTCGACTGCTTTCCCAGGCCACAGGCAGGGAGCTGGAAGGGAAGCGGGGCTGCCGGGATTAGAACCGGCGCCCATATGGGATCCCGGGCGTGCAAGGTGAGGACCTTTAACCACTTGCGCCACCGCGCCGGGCCCGATATTATTTATATTCTGGAAATTTCATTACTGCGCAGGGCCTGGGAATAAAGGATTTGTTCTGCAGTGATGACCAACACCCAGTCACTGAGCTATGCAAGTTTCTTTTTTGGGATATGAGACTTACCTTTTCATTTGATTAGACTAATTTGGCTTTTCAAGGTTTCCCATACAGCTATAAGTCCTCATGAAGTCATTTACTTAGTGCTTCACTGTCCCCAATTGAAGTAAATTCTCTTAGGACACATGTATTTGACACTAGTTTTTTTTTGTTATGAAAATGAAATACCTGAAGAAGGCTACTTTGTAAATACAAGTTTTTGGCACAAGAAGCACACCAAGTAACTGCATCACATGGCAGGAGCGTCTGTCTATGTGGCTTCTTACAAAGGTAGTGGTATTTAGTCATGAGGATGCCCTCCTAGCGACCTAATCCTTTCCTAAGGGCCCATCTGTAATTGTGGAGTTGTCTTCAGTTTCTACTTTCTAAATACCATTAGTACAAGACGGGGGCTTAGACTCCTGAGTGTGGGACACATATTCACACTGCAGCAAGTAATTAGTCATCTCGTATTCCTTTTGCATTATTTGCATCAATCCCCTCATTGGAAGGGAGATCGTTTTAAGCTTCAATTAAGTAAACACTGAGTAGTACCAGACATTGAACTCAGTGTTTCAGTACAAAGCAGCTTGAGACTGTGAAATCATCTGAGTGAAAGAACATGGTCTTGTAAACATGCTGTATTATGGCATGTGATGCTAACTACTAAAATAATAGTGCTCATTTCATTATTTGGAGTTCTCATGATTTTTACCTGTAATAATTCACCATGCAAGAGAATTTTATAGAAAATAGTTGCCCTTGTCATAACATTTTACCATGTGTATTTGTCACTCTTGAAAAAGGAAAGAAGGAGAACAAATACAGGACAAGCTTCAAAATAGTAAAAACCCACAGACAAACTGAGAAGCAATTTTGAATTAAAGGGCTGTGACGGAACTGCCCCAAAGTGGCAGACCTGGGGGACAAAGGTGAGGGTGAACCCAAGAGCTAAGGGACGGAAATTGAGTCCGTTTGAGAGACCATGGACACTGGCTACTCCGCTTCCCATCCAGGTTCTTGCCAACACATCCGAGAAGGCAGCAGATGACATGACATCTTAGGTATGTGGGCCCCTGCTACCCAAGTGGGAGACCTGGCTGCTGGTTCTGGCCTAACAACCTTGATTGTTGTGGTTATTTAGGGAATGAATCAGAAGATGGGAAAATTCCAATACCACTGCTCATTCTCTCTTGTCTTTCAGATAGATGAAAATATTAAGAACCCTCATCACAGTGAAGGGTATTGAGCCAGTTTTCGGAAGCCATAAAGATACACTTGTGAATGTCTTTCAGATAGATGAAAGTAAATAAATATTAAAAAACCTCATCACAGTGAAGGGTATTGAACTGGTTTTCAGAAGCCATAAAGATTTGCTTATGAACACACCAAAAACTCAACAGCAGAGTTGCAAAATGAAACAAGTTTATTTTCTGCAATAACTTCTGTAAATTACAAAGACAAAAAGCTAAACTACAGCATATAACTTTTCAATATTTAACCAGAGTACTTGTAATAAATATGCATCCTGAAACAAGATAAAAGGCTACACTTTGTCAGGCATCCTACAAAATGTCTCAAGTTTTATACTCTGCAGCATTTCTGTGTCGGGGCTGGGAGGAATGTTCTTTTGTGTTTTCTTAAGTGCTGTGACAAAAAGTCCTTTCACATTTCTTTGGAGCATTTTTGAAATTGGTTAACTATAATTTCACAACTTAAACAAAGGAACGTCAAGTTTTAAAGCCATTTTTGTTTTGCTGTGGTTGGTCCTCATCTAAACAGAGACGAACGAATCATCCAGTACAGTGCACCCTCAGAGTCCAGAGAGCCCAACAGGATGTGGGCCCTGTCCGAGCAGGCCTGCACATCAGCTCCATGCTTTGGACAGCTCTTTAATTTGTTTATCTTCCTCAATAATACTGATGCCCTAAGAGAAGCTACAAGCAAGTCAAACTTTTTTTTTACCTGAAACAGAACAGAATTTTTTTTCCCCCTAAGATCCATGTTATAAACAATAATGCTATCACATCAAGGTTTTTAGCTTCAAAATCAAATTACAGATTGGTGCTAACAACCTTTCCAAAAATAATTTATGGGTACATGTAGAGTTGGGACATTGAAAAATCTTCACTGGGCAAAGAAAGGGATATATTATGTTCAGAAACGCACTGCAGCTCTGAGGACACATGGACAAAGTCCTAGGGTATTGGCGACAGTTCATATCAGCTTGGGGCTACGGAACTACCTTCTGTTGTAGCTGAAAACCAGGCAGAAAAAGTTCTATTTTTATAAAGTTCTAAGCATGATTACCTAAAAAATATTCTGTTAATATAATCTAAGGTAATTTTACTTTAGGGGTTTAGATATGAAAACATCTTTAAGAGCCAATAAAAATAGAGAGGAAAAAACACTTCTTAAAAAAATTGAGGTTAAGAACTTTTATGAGGCAGTTCTTTTGGCTGTAAACACACAGTTTACTGTCCCTTGTTGAAATCACAAATGCTTGGATTTCCTGAGGCTCACAGGTAAGAGGAGGAAGAAAGTTTGCATAGAAAATTTGCAAAATATCAATGATTAAAAATTTTCAGGATAATTTCTTCTTTTAGTGAATAGTACTTATCGAACAATGAGATCGATAAGCAAGGAGTCGAGATATATAAGGCAGATGGGGGGGCAGGATGCAGATGGCATCTGAGCTTTTCAATCCATACGATGTCAGGATGAAGGCTGTTAAACACGCACTTCATAACTAGTGTCATTGGATTGGAAAATGAACCAGGGCTTGGGATCGGAAGCAAAGGCAAGAAGAGGAGCATTCACCGCACGGAGGCCTCAGCATCTCCCCGGGGTGGCTGGGTGCGGGGGGGATAAGCCACTGAGGAAGATCCACCTGCCAGCCCCAGGACCAGACCTTGGATCTCTGCTGATGTGAAATCTCTAGGCAGCTCTGAGGAGGGCAGTCTTCTCTCCCGGAACCAATTCTCAGAACCCTTTCGGAAAGGGAAGAAGCTATGCTAGGTCACAGTGCATACCACGAGAAGACAATAATGGCAGTGGTTGCCAACAACACCAGATCAAACACAAGGATGGACAACAAGGGGCCAGTGTCCTGCCAAGGACTCCACTTTTACTTCTTTGAGGATTGGTTTTTACACATGGTGAGGATTTGCTTCAGTACTTTCTGGACATCTTCATCCATCTGACCCTAGGAAATTCAAGCCAAAGATGCTCATTAGAACCTATATTAAGTTGGGAAACAAAAAGCCTTGCCTTAACCCTCCCACCGCCCATATTTCAGAAGAATGTCAACCGTATCTGAAGCCACAAAGCACTGTGCTCAAGGGAAAGTTCTGTTCTTATTCATCCGGAAGATGAGGAGACTGGTTCTGTCAAGGCCTTCAGCAGGGTGTTTGGGATTCTAGCTGCAAGTGTGGCCCAACCAGCCAGAAACCCAGCAGTCACAGGAGAAAGGCAGGGTTGGGAGCTAGAAAGTCAGATGCCTCATCTTCATTTCTCAATAAGTGATGAGGCGACTCCCAGTAAATTTGACACAAGACTCCTGACACAATCAAAGCACAGCCAAGGTACTTTAGAACTTTCCAATGAATGGAGGTGGTCTCTAATCCTTATTCACTCAACAGGTTCAATGATGGAAGTTTGGGCAGCATCTTAGGTCAACCAGATACTTGGTGTGGTATTTTCATACCTGTACAGCATACAGAAGGTGCATTCTGTAGACCGATACAACTTCCTGATGCTGTTTCTTGCATTCCTAGACAGAGAAAATCTGACATGGTCATCAAGCTTTAGAGATCTTTAATGAACAAACAGAAGCTCTGAGAGAGCAGCCATCAACTACTACCTATGGGATTCCCTCCATGCTAGGCATGAATGCAAAGCTTCTAAAATTCTTGAGGGCCATTGGTCTGTCATTTGGTATGTCAACTCCACAAGAAAGGAGCAAGGCAGGAGCAATTTTTATTTATAGGAACTTTTTAGTTTTCTTCATTTTCCATGTTTTTTGTAATGCCCAAATTGCAATCATTAGTCAGTGAAATAATCTTTTTAAGGGAGCTATTGGTCAGCACCGATTACATAAACAGTGCTTTACATATTTATATATGTTTTATATATGTGTACATATGTATGTATAAGTGAGGAGCTCAGTTATGTCGCTGTCAGGGTGCTGGGGAAATGGTGACAACATCAATTTCAAGGGATTCCTTCCAGCTGCTGGAGTCCTTGTTGAGCAATTACTCCAATTTGAAATTCACACAATGAAACCAAAATCTTAGCACCTGTTTTTGTCGTCTTCTTCCTACCTTTCTGCAAACCTCACCTAATTATTTAGGACTCTATCTTCTGATCAATGTCTTTCCATCATCGTTCGGCTGACTTAATGTGTGGTTGGACTTCGGCACAACTGACTTCAGATCTCTGATCTTCTGAGTTGTTCCACTGTTTTACATGAAGTTTGTAGTGATTTGGTAACACAATCAGAAGAAACGAATCTAGACATGAAAGAGCTTTCCTGGATGAACTAAGGGGAGGTCTAGTATTCAAATTCATAAAACATGCAACTATCACAGATCCTGGCCCCTAAGAGACAAAAAGCTCAGTTGCTCTGCTGGGAAACACAGCTGCAGTAAAATCAAGGAGAGCAAAGCCGGTATGTGAGGCAACAAGCAGCCTCCAGCCACTGCTCTTCTGATTCCTTCCCAGAGATACGCAGGACCCTCCATAGGCTGGAAATTTCACCAGTTGTTCCTTGCATCTGGTCGCACTGACGGAAGTCCTCAGCCAACTGATCATGCAAGTACCACATGCCTTTAGTCTGTGCATCTTTCTGTTGCTGTCATCTGGCCCTCCACCCCAATGCAGCAGGAGAACCGGGCCACTCACCGTCAGCTGGTTCTGGAGCTGCTTGACTTGGTGCTGCAAGGCCTCCAGCTGCTGACTCTGTCTTTTGGATGAACTCGTTGAGTAAGAGAGCTGCGAGAGGCTGTTCAGGGCCTCCTTCAACTTGGTGACTTCCTTCGCCATCTCGTTTATCTAGTGACAAAAGAATTTTAAATCAATAGGTAACATTAAATCTGCAGTAGTAAAATTCCAGATATTTCTAAGCTTCGAACATCTCGTCTGTAGCAACCTTTGGGATTTGAAACTCTGGAGCAATTTCCTTTGTGTTAAAAATTATTTTTTATTAAAATTTTTTAAAAAGATTTATTTATTTTATATTGCAAAGTCAGATATACAGAGAGGAGGAGAGACAGAGAGGAAGATCTTCCATCCAATGATTCACTCCCCAAGCGGCTGCAACAGCCAGAGCTGAGCTGATCCAAAGCCAGGAGCCAGGAGTCTCTTCTGGGTCTCCCAGGCAGGTGCGGGGTCCCAAGCATTTGTGCTGTCCTCAACTGCTTTCCCAGGCCACAAGCAGGGAGCTGCATGGGAAGTGGGGCTGCCAGGATTAGAACCGGTGTCCATATAGGGTCCTGGTGTGTGCAAGGTGAGTCCTTAAGTTACTAGGCTACCCTTTAAAAAGTTTATTTTTTTGATGATTTTTACATAGTTGATTAGGGTCAAGGGCTACAGGAAGGTGTGTGAAATCACCATTTCCACATTCTCTCTCTCTTTCCTGCATCTGGGGGAAGGAGGAAGATAAGGAAAGAAGCTACACCCAGCCTCCCAAACACCTCTTCACCATGGGTCTAGCCATCCAAAACCACCCCAGGGTCCTGATGTGGGCCATGCTTTAGGGTCCTGCTCAAGAGGTTATAACAGTTCAACAGTTCTATATTACTGCCGATCTCACCACTCTAAGCATGATGAAATCTCTCCAGAATCCGGTTAATATAGTCCATTTAGAGTCTCCATTTGCCCAGATATTCACTGCTAACACTTGGTTGGGGTAATTGATCAATTTGCTCTGTCCTCTGTCTTCTGTTGTAGTACCAGGTGTCCTCTGCAGACTCCAATGTACTTCCATATCCTCCATGTGCACCTGGATATACTGGCCACTGCTCTGTGTGAGCCCTGAGGAGGCCCAGACCTGACACATGCACTCCATGGTCAGATCATGGAACTTGCAAATCTCTCCATGTTTGGGGTTCTGAGATCAGCAGTTCAGTTGGAGGGATCTCCAAAGAAACTTCATCTGAGGTGATCCCAGACCTGATTCTTGTGTGTGTGCTTGCCAATACAGGGTCCGACACAGTCTGTCACCCCAATCAGCTTATGCACATGCTGGTGGTTGCAATTGTTGAGTCCGTTCTGCCTCCAGCCCTTCTACACAAACCAATGGGTACTGCAGCTCAGCCCGATCCTGCCCACCACACTTAGCCTTCACATACACCTGTGTCTCACATCCCATTCAGCTCTCATATATGTCAATGGGCATTGAGGCCTAGTTCAACCCAACCAACTCCACTATCCAGCCCACATACATGCCAGTGGGTGTCACTCTCTGTCTAGCCATGCCTCCCCCAGTCCTGGTTCACATGCTCATCACACAGAGTAGCAACCCAGGAGGGAGGTGCCCACTGTTTTCCTACTAGGCTCACTCCCACTTCAGGTGGTTCTGCAGTTTATTTTGACAGAATTTGTACCACCCCACCCCCTGCCGTGCCAGCATCTGCCAGCTGATATTGTGGAAAAGCCCAACCAAGCCTCTCCCACTCTGATTTATGCATGCACTAGAAGGAACAGTCAACCCAACCTGGCATTTCTCTAATCCAGCTCACATGAGGTCAACAGGTATTGTAGCCCTG
Organism: Ochotona curzoniae; assembly: GCF_017591425.1. Classification (NCBI taxonomy): domain Eukaryota; kingdom Metazoa; phylum Chordata; class Mammalia; order Lagomorpha; family Ochotonidae; genus Ochotona; species Ochotona curzoniae. The sequence goes on along the minus strand of NW_024465582.1, from coordinate 15,351,923 downwards.
CCCTGCCTGGCCTGCCCCCATCCGAACTCACACTCTTCAGTGGGAGTGGTGGTCCAGCAGGGGAGTCCCTCGCAGCCCTCCTATTTGGCTTCGCATCCTCCTCCCCATCTGGGTCTCAAGTGTGCTGGTTGGGTGCTATGGCCCAGTCTGGCACCTTAGCATCTGCCAGTGGGTGCTGTAGCCTGGTTGGGCCCAGCCCACCCCAGCCAGCTCCCAGTCCTGGGCCTCATGTGAACTGGGTTGTGTTGTGACCCAAACTGGCCCAACCCACACTCCATTCTGGTGTTTGGATTTACCACTGGGTGATATGAACAGGCCTAGCCTGGTTCACTCCCAGCCCGCACCAAATATATGCCGGTGGATACCATTCCCTGGCCTGGTCTGGGCTGCTCCCTATTGTGGTTCTTGCACTCACCTACAGGGACTGTGTCCTGACAGAGTAGTTTTCCAAACTCCTCCACCAAAATCTCTCCCAGTGCCAGATCTCGTGCACACCAGTGGGTCTATGGGCTAGCCCTACATAGTCCACCTCCTGTCCTAGCAGGAACAGTAGCCTTTCCTGACTGGCCTTCATCCATTCTGGTTTTCACTGTTGGATATTACAGCCTGGCTCAGCCTAGTCCACACCCAGACACAGCTCCCATGTGGCTGAGCAGGCCTCGCCTAGCCTGGTTCTCAGGGGCACCAATGGGTGCTAGAGTCTAGCCAAGTCCGGAACTGGCCATTACAGTCATTTGGGGAGTAAATCTGGGAATGGAAGATATTTCTTCCCCCACCCTCTCCTTTTTCGGTCACTCTGTTTTTCAAGTAATAATTAAATATTTTGAAAAGAAAGAGAATACAAGCACCCATCCCACTTCATCACTTCTTAACCAACTTCCTGTTCCTACAGGTCTTTAATACTCTTTGTGAAATGCTTCTTGGTTCAAGACATGGTGTTCTGATACATGGCCTTGGGAGCCTCTGGCACAGGGGTCCAGGGTTGCAGAGCGGATTCCTGTGGTGAACCATCCTGCACTTCCCTTCGCCTCCCTCCTTCCTCCATGCCATATTCAGTGCCATCTCCGAAGGCCTACTCCACACATTCCTTGTCTCCCTTCCTATACATCTTGGGAAAAGGGACCGGGCAGCGGAGTGACAGAGCAGGGCAGACTCATGGAGCATAAGGAAGCAGAACTGAGTCTGAAAATATTTGGGTTGCCATAGGATGAAGGAGTCTGTTCCGGATTCAAAAGGAAGAGCTGGCATTCTAGATGGGTCACAAACACCTTTCCATTTGAAAGTTCACTTCTGCTCCCCAACACTGTCACAACTGCATGTAGGATGATTTTCAAAGAACCAAAAGCTTAAGTACAAGGGGAAATGGCAAGAGACTTGAAATTTAACAAAACTAAATATCCAATACACTATTCTTGTTATGGTTTGGGGGACATGTACCATCACGTTTAGGGCCTCTGTGTACCAGAATATGTTGGTGCTAACAAATGCTACAAACATTTAATACAGTAAAGGGTAAAAGGTTTAGGACATTGCAAAAACCTAACAGTCACAAAATGTCACCAACCTTTTTATCTTTATCTTCCTCCAGTTTTGAAGAGTTCTCAGAGAATCTTTTCAGCTCCATGAGTTCATCTTGAGCTTGCTGGAATTTTTGCAGAAGTTCATTTACTTCCTGCTCTTTGGATTTCAAGAGTGTCTGAACATTTTCCTTCTCCCTCTTCACTTGGGAGACTTCACTTCTAATCTGAGCCACCTCCGAGTGGACCTTCTCTTTCTCTTTCACTGAATCCTTTAGCTTGGATGTCAACACACTCACTTCACTCTCCAAGGAAGACTGGAGCTTCTCATAGGAAGACCTGGGTACCATTGCATCGGTCATAGCCGCTTTCTCTTCCACAAGTTGCTTCTCTAGCTTTGCCACTTCCTCTTCCTTGCTGGAAAGGTGCTCCTTCAGGATGCTGATTTTCTCTTCCATCTCTTTGGCAGAGGTCCGCAGCGTGGTTATCACTTGCAAGTGTTCTGTGATCGAGACGGAGTTCTCTTTCTGTGCATCCACCAGTTGCTTGAGCTGGGTCAACTCACTCAGCACCTTGGAGTACTGAGACTTCATTTCATGAAGTGCCTCTTCCGCTTTAGCCCTAGACACATTTGTCACTTGCATCAGTTTCTCGTGCTCGGCTTTATGGATGTATTCAGCTGTCAGGTCCTCCTGGGACTTCCTCTTCTTGTAATCTTCCAGCTCAGCCTGGGCATCCTTGTACAGCTGGGATAGCTCGCTCACCTGCTTGTTGAGTTCATCAACCATCCTGCCCATGGTCTCCTTCATGTCCTCAGCTTCCTCATTGGCTTCCTGGGTTAGCTGATTTTTCAGTGTGTCTTTTAATTTCATGATTTCTTCTTGGGCCTCTTGGTACTTTTCAAACAAAAACGCCTTCTCCTTATTCATATTCTCAATAACAGAGCAATATGAACTTTTCATCTCCTCGTACTCTTCCCCGGGAGGCTTGGTCCCCGCACCCTTCTCCTGCTCTGCAAGTTTTTCCTCCAACTCTCTCACTTTCTCTTTATTTCTCTCACTTTCTTCTAAAGCATTCTGCAGGTCCTGCTTCAGCATACCCAGCTCCTCCTCCATGCCCCTTGGCTTGTGGAAATGGGAAGAGCTCTCCTCCATACTCTCTGGCGACACGAGACCCAGTTTCATCTGCTCCTGCACGCTGAGCACTTCCTTCATGGCCTCCTCATACTTGCTCTGAGTATCTTTCAGTTTCTGGCTGAGGTCAGAGCCATTCTCTGAAATCTCCGTGCTGTTCATGCACACAGCGTCTGTCCTTCGGGCCTGCAGCTCAGCCTGTAGCTGCTTCCTCTCGGCTTCAGAATTCTCTAGTTTCTTCTGCAAGTCCTGTAAAACCTCTTGGAGCTGCTGAATTCTAACATCGCTGTCAGCAGTGGATCTGCCCACGAGATCTGCCGAGGCAGTCAGAGGCGGCTTGGGTTCTGGGGGAGAAGCCCCACTGGCCTTGCTCAGCGATGGCGGTAAGTCAGCCTGGGTGGAATGGTAGGAGTCAAAGCTGAGGTCTGCTTCTGCCTCCTTGGGCGATTTGGCCTGGGACAAGAAAGCAAGAATTAGTTGGCCCTGAAGATGTGATGAGGTGAGCAGGCAACCAGGACAGCAACAGATCTGAAACTCAGGTAATGAAAAAAATTACAGCATCATCATTTGACATATACATCCTATCACCAATGGAAAAAACAGTCGATGAACACCTCAAAGCTCACTTTGAGAGACACTAGAAAGGGGGTTCACCTTGTGGTATTTTTAGTAGGTTAGGCAGCCACTTGCAATGCTGGCATTTCGTATCAGAAGGCCAATTTGAATCCAAGCTACTCCGTTTTCCATTCAGCTCCCTGCTATTGTGTCTGCAAATGCAGCTGAAGATGGCCCAAATGCCTGGGCCTCTAGCACCAACATGGGAGACCTGGATGGAATTTCAGGTTCCTGGCTTTGACCTATGCCAGCCCTGGCCATTGCAGCCATTTGAAGAGTGAAGCAGCAGATGGCAGATCTCTCTCTCACGCTCACTCTATCTCCCTTTTCTCACTTTCAAATAAAGCCACTAAAAGTTTATAAAAATACTGGAATTATTTTATTCGTACAACTTCTGACTTAAATTTTCCCTTTGTCTTTCAAATCCTTATGAAGTTGCCAAAACAGTGAACCTAAATATGGCTATTTCTTACGAAGTTCTAAATTTAAATGATCAGCTTTACAGAATAAATAGGTGATACAAATATTTCAAATGTAAAATTACATATGTGACTGTGTATTTTAATATACAAATACTTTTAACGTAAATTTTGCTCATACTTTTTTTTTAAAATATTTATTTGTATCACAAAAGTAGATCAGATTTACGGAGAGAAAACAGAAAAATCTTCCATGGCCACTACAACCAGAGTTGAGCCAATCCGAAGCCGGGAACTAGGAGCCTTCTTCTATGTCTTCTATGTGGGTGCAGAGTCCTAAAGCTTTGATCCATCCTCTACTGCTTTTCCTGGTCACAAGCAGGGAGCTGGATGGGAGTGGAGCATCTGGGACTTGAACCAGTATTCCTATGGGATCCTGGCACTAACAAGTTGAGGAGTTAGCCACAGAGTCATCACACCAGGCCCTTTATATAAAATTTAAAATTTTCATTTCATTTATTTTACTAGAATGGCAAAAACACATAGAGAGAAACAAAGAGAGATCTCCCATCTGCTGGTTCATTCCCTAAATATCTACAATAATTACAGTCAGGCCAGGCCAAATCTGGGAGCTGGAACTTGATCTGGGTCTCCTATATGGGTGGCATAGGCTCAAAGACCTCAGCCATCACCTGCTGCCTCCCACAGCTGATATGTGCACATCAGCAGGAACTTAGATCAGAAACGGAGGAGGGACTCAAGCACAGGACCCCAATCTGGGATGTGGGCATCCCAAGCAATGTCTTAATTCCTGCATCAAATACACATTTATATACACACATGGATATCTAACATCTCAGCAGATATTTACCAAAATACGTATCATATTAGGTATATTACTAGATACGATTTATGGAAATAGTTAATGAACCGCATTCAAGAAACAGATACTTCATAAGAAGCCTAAAATTAACGACATGTAAAAAGAAGAAACTAATGCAGATCTTTAAAACAAAGTCCATCTTATTATCTCTAATAACCAGCCACAGCTGACTCTACAGAACAGTCTGTGGTAGCAGTGTTTTCCCACCTGCAGTTTATCTTGTAACTCCTTATTGTGTAATGTGAGGGAAGCGACTTTTGCTTGCAATAGAACAAGAAGATCTTGTGGGTCAGCTTCAGAACTGATGTCCAACAAGCTATCAGCACCTTGGAAAAGAGAAAGGCAATTTAAAAGAATATAAAAACAATCAAACTGGTGTTTCTCTCACAACTCATCTTCTAGCCTAATTCAAGTCTTCTTAGCTCTGACTGTGAAAGCCCCCTCAGTTGACTGAGGGCAGCAGCAACTCCCAGGCACTGGTGGGCCCTTGCCTTGTTACTCCAGCACAGTATGTGTACCAACGGATTCTGGAAATGGACAGAGTGGGTCACACATTTTCCATTCATTGTCTTCCCAAACACCCCTGGACGGAGCCATTCCTCTGGTCTAAGTGCTTTAATTGTTCTCCCTCCAAAAATAATGTTTAACTTCCTTTATTTATCTCACAGCTTTTAGGATCTTATATTCATAGTTAAAATAAATGCTAGCTTTTAATTTAGAACAAATGAAAACACTCCTACCCCCATCTTTAGAGACTCTAAAACCCAGTATAAGGCTCCTTGAAGGACAAAGTATGGCCTATGCATGATTCACAGCTCTGTGATGCCTGCCTCCCTCACACACAGCCTGGCTTGGTCTATGCTCTCGTAAAGAGACATGGAATAGAGTTTGGTCAAAGAACAAAGATGGTTTCTCCAGGGCAGGCATTTGACACAGCAGTTAGGATGCCTCTTAAGATGCCTATATCCTCCATGGAAGTGCCTGGTTTGAATCTGCTTCTAATCGAGCCTCCTGCTCGTGTGCACCCTAGGCTGCAGCAGGTGGAGATGGCTCCTGTTAACGGGGCTTTGCTGCCCACACAGGAGGCCAGGATGACTCCTGGCTTCTGCCTGGTTTTGCCCTGGTTGTTGCCAGCATCTGGGAAGAGAAGGATCACCCTGCCTTTCATAAATGAAGCAAAAATCAGAATGAAAGGAAAATCAGTTGTTCCTTGATCTTACCTGTCGTACTGTCACTTAGTCTGTCCTTGTTTTCTCGTATAGAACTGATCTCAGCCTGCTGAAATACACAATGACTTAGAAGAATGTTTACAGTGTCATATAGCAGAAAGAATTGAGCAGATTTTCTTCCCAGAGTTTACAGTGTAATCCCATAGGGAAAACTCAAAGAAGATATTTTTAAATGTAACTGAATAAAAGATAATTCTTTACTAAGGGGTATATTCTCTACGAAGCTCTAGGAGCATATCCTCTAAATATTTTCAAGAAACTGCATATTACCAGCACAATCAAAATATATTTAACACTATGTTGCATAATATTCAACTTACTGGGGTATGTCCTAAAACCTGAGAAGGCAGATATTACATAATAAAATCAAACACACATTGTATCTTATCTAGGTGCCATGTCAATAAAAACACATTCGAAGTAGATGTTCTGGCCTTGCCAATTCATAAATTATGTTATTGTTACATTATTAATATTCATTTCTAAGAAGAAAGATAATACATGAGACCCATTAGGAAAGATTAATGTAACTTTATAAAGGAAAGAAATCCACATGGTTTTGAGTTGGTAATTGATTCCCCAAAGATTTCTAAACCTTTGATCCTCAATATCTATTTTGTTAATTTATTACAGAAGTTCTTCGAACTTCAAAACCAGACTCTCATTTCAAAGCATTACAGTGCATTGCCAGAAATGACCATACCTTTTATCTAGATGATCTACACAGTGACAAGATACAGTATTTTTTTTTAGCAAAAAACTTTTTTAAAATCCCAAATACTAAAATTAAAGTGGATTTCTTTTTAGGGATGAAGGGAAAGGTATTTATCTTTATAGAAAGCTTTTTATTTAAAAAAAAAAGTACTTATTTTTTTTAACTGAATTCGCTCTAAAAAGCTGCATCATTTAAAGCTGATAATGAAGATAACATATACATGCCTAAAGAACCACCACCATAATCAAAATTCAGAGTGTCTCCATAAAGATTGTTAAAATCCAATCAAAGGAGCCAATGATTCATAGTACGCTGCTTTGCCCAATGCTGCGCTCTGTAAGGAGGGTCTATTTTATATCCTAAAATACTGTAACAAAACTGAACACAGAAAGGAAGTACCTTGAAAGGTGGTTCAGCAAAAAATACTGATTCCTTTCCTGAAAGTGGTGTTGAAGTTATTGATCTTGGGGAAGACACATCACTCGACTGCAAACCGAAAGATGTCAATCAACAAAACCACCAATAAAGAATGCATCTCTAACACCTGTTTACTTAATGCAGCAAGGATCTTCGTCTTTAGTTAATCAAAGGGTTTCCTGTTTTCGAAGAGAGTCAGCTACTTCAACCTGTTTTTTTTAAACTTTGTAGAGTGCAACTAAGTCATTTTATAAGTTTATTAAACTTTTAATGCAAACGGAGAGTACCATTAATAAACATGCTAACATATATTTAAAATTAGGACACTCCTTTTATGGCCCAGGATTTCTTAAATTAACAAACTCTAGATTGTTTTTAAATTTGTCACTTTATAGATTTCTGAGCTTCCTTCTCTATGGAACAGTCACTATCAACTAGTAAGGAAAACTAGTATTACTATTAGATAACCAACAAGGTAAAGTTATATACTTTAATATGTATAATATATAATAAATATATTCCAGGAGTAGTGTAAGAAACCAATTAAAATTATTTTTCTAACTTCCTCACTAGCTACCTATTCTCTTATCACTCATTGGAGCTGTTAAAACAAGGAGTTAAAATCAGTCTAAACTTAATATCCTAAGGAAAAAAAAATCTATGTCAAGCAGTGGACTTTTCAAAGACCTCATAGTGCTTGGAGTGGCAAGATTGGCAGCGATTCATAACTGTTGAAATATCAAAACCACTTGAGCAAGAACCTCAGAGCATGCCCTACATCCGGGACCTGGGAAGGGTGGGAAACTTGGTGGGCCTTCTCCCTTAACACCCCCCTTTAAATATGAAGGAAACAATATGGAAAAAATACTGGTCTTATCCACTTTCCTGTAGCCCTTGAACCTTTTTACCCTAATTAACTATGTAAAGATTGTCAAAAAATATATATATTCAGTGTGTTATCATTAGCTATAGTCACCCTGCCATACAATAAAATCTCAGAATTTCTTTAAAAAAAGAAAGATAATGCTTAATTCTATAGGTTTTAAGCAGGTAAAAGTCAACATAATTTCCACACTGATAATCAAAATCCTTCTTACCAGAATCTGTCATTTAAAGATGCTAAAGATAATTTTAAATGTGCGGTTGAAGGTCAGTTCACAGATACTCCTTTTTGACCCAAATATAAAATTACAGCTTTGTGGTTGTAAGCTTGTTGATGGCTGGTTTGCTTCTGTTTTACCTGGGTTGGACTGATAGGAGGTGGTGGGGCTTTGCGCTTTTTTGGAGTTCCACTTCTTTCTGAGCTTATTTTAGAGACTTGATCATGCTGAAAGTTATCACAGTCCAGAGAATGGAGGTGGGTTAGTTAGGTTAGTAAAGTCTGAGCAAGTAGCTTCATCAAACCAATGAAGAAAACTCCAATAGTTCATGCAGCGTTTCTATACCAAGATTTGAAATCTGCTACCAACATAAACATAAGTAATATGCATGCTCCAAGTTTTCTTCAGCAGCCCATGCTTTAATAGCAAGAAAATAAAACAACAACAAAAGGACTAAATCAGATTAAGTTGGTGTGGAGAACCAAGAAAGTAGAAGATGAGGAAACGTCTACCATGATTCACACCCCAGAATAATATTCATGGTCAGCTTTCCATCTTAATGCAAAGCAGTGGTATTTCCCACACTTCTGCATTACTTCCATTTCTTTATTAAAAATGTAAATATAAGGGAAAGTGAAATCTCATTTCTGAAGGTTACTGACAAATAAGTAATACAGTTAGCTACAATAAATTCAGTATTAAGCATTCTTGTTGTTATTCAAGAACCTGATATTTGAACAAATAGAGCAGGCAAACATAAACCGAGTGACTGCATGCCTTTAGGATGAACTCCTAAATAGCAGAACACACCTGGTGATTTCTACTGTGTCATATGAGAGGACATCTTAGAAAAACCACAATTAAAATAAAAAGAAAATGCTAAACCACTGGTTCTCATAAAACATCTGACATTTTCATGACTACCCTGTTGTCCATGTGATATGGTTACTCAGTATGAGTTTAAACCACATCACACATTTTCACACCAGTAGGAAGTATTAGCACATTCCAGAAAAACATGAACATGTAAGTAACAAATTTAAAGTTACATGCTTCTAAAATGAGGTAATTAATTTTTCAAAAATGTTTCTTACTTCACAAAAAGGAATCAGTTATTTCAAAGATATTTCAGTTCTTAAATATCTTCAGTATAATCATGATCACTTTTCTATCAAACTACGGAGTGGTTTCATTTACATTTTTTTCAGATTGTCACAAAGAATGCGGAAATAAAACCCCTTACCCCAAAGATAAATACCTGCTTTGGTTTTGTTGGAGTCTTTATATCTATAGTAGAAAAATAAATCAGGAGGAAAAAAAGGAAACGTAAGAATCATAAAAACTCAATCCACTTTGGGGTGAGGGAATACGCGTGCACACACACATACACACACACACACACACACAACCATAATATGTAACATTTCATTAGTCTTCAAGAACATATCTAAAAGAATAATAAAATATATCATGTTGCACAAATTCCTTTATCCTCTGGGGAAAATGGAATGAATAAATTTAAAACAACAACAGCTATTCCTTTCACATACCAGCATCCTGAGAGATTTTTGATAATAGAAGGCTTTGAATTCCTGCATTTTCTGAGAGTTTAGAATAATGTAAGGCATTGTGTCCAAGAGAATCTACAAGGTTTAGGTCTGCACCCTTTTTAAGTAAGGCTTCCACGATGTCAGAGCTGCCGATCTCACAGGCCAGCATGAGAGCAGTTCTAAAGAAAACAGACAGAATTAGTACTCAGTGTGAAAACCCCTCAGAAACTAGAATCTTAAACAAGGAAAAACATTTCTTTATGCTTTGAATCCCCACAAGTTAAATGCAGTAAAGTCAACAAAATGAAATTAGGTGGTTGTTCTTTAAAAGCTTCTGATGAAATTGAAGCCTGAAATCAAATTGTATCAAACAAGCTAACACCATCTTCCACGCATTTGACAAAAGATGACAGAGTTCAGTATCACTGTGGATAACCCAGTCCTTTCACTTTAAGCACGTCAAAGAACCTATCTATTGCTAAGACTATTTTTAAAAACAAGCTAATACGTTTGCAAGAAAGTCACAGGAAGTAACTTAGTCGCATCAGAATACAATAATGTCATCATCAGTAAGGATGCCCACAAAAGTTCTGAGAAAAAACTCCTTGAGGTCACAACACACTCTGGATGATTTTTTTTTAAAGGTAGAAAACTAATAAGAAATTGAACCCATGATTTAATGATTGAGTCAAAATCTGACTGATATTTTGAAAGACCCCAGGAACAGACAGTGCTGAAGTCACACGGTTTCAGCCTGTGTGGTACCTTCCATTTTTGTCTCTGGAATTGACATCTGCTCCGTGATCCAGGAGAAAACGACAGACCTCGCTGTGGCCATTCTGCACTGCGAGCAGCAGTGGTATATTCCCGTCCTAGGAGACAAGCTCAGAGTCAGACTCCAAACACAAAAACTGCAAAGACCTGTGCTTTTCGCACAGCTTTTTATTTTTTGTTAACTAGTTTTTTGGACTCAACACTGCAGGTCCAGAGAGTAAGGTATTCTGATTCTATGCTGAGCCTCTCTGGAGGCTCCACTGAATCTTGGGAAAATTCTTAGAGATTTCAAGTTCCTCTCCACTCTTCCTGGGGAGGCTCAACTCTTGGGCTGCTCGCCCCCTCACTCAGTGTGGGGAAGGCTCCGGGTGAGTGCCCCATGTGCAGTGAGGCATGGTGCCACACACCAAGGACCTGCCTCTCTCTGGCATCAGAAGATTCCACTGCCTCTCAGCAGCTTCTTCCTGCTATTCCGCTCTGTTCTTCCTGGAAAGCAAAGCCTTTTATAATCTTACTAACTGAAAATCCTTAACATAAGACTCCTCTATGGTCTGTTCTTAACACACAGCTGGATTTAAAAAAAATATAGCATTATCTATTATGTCATGAAAATTAGTAATGTATTCTGGAAAAAGTAAAATTGAATCCTTAACTCCTGTAACAAACAGGTGGATTAAGAACTTAAATATTAGGGGCCGGTGCCATGAGGTAGTAGTCAACCAACCCTCTGCTGCACAGCCAGCATCCCATCTGGGTACCAGTTCATGCCTTGGTTGCTCCCCTTCTAATCCAGTTTCCTGCTTCTGACCTGGGAGAGCAGTGGAGGATAGCTCAAATCTCAGGGCCCCTGCACCCACATGGGAGAGCGGGAAGAAGCTCCTGGCTCCTGGCCATTGGTCTACTGCAGAGTGAACCAGCAGGTGGGATCTCTGTATGTATTTGGGTTTGTGTGTCTCTCCTCTGTGTAAATCTGCCCTTTAAATAAAAATAACATCTCAAAAAAACAACTTAAATATTACAGCATAAATCACACAAGAAAAAAATCTAGAATATATAGGCAAGTATTTCTGTAATCTGGGGCAAGAAGGGCCTGAGAGAAACAACACCAACCATATAGAGAAGCTGTTCTGTTTTCTTGTGGAACATACCCCATAAATCAATAGAAAGTGATTTCTAAAGTAGAAGCAGTTGAACAGGGAAAGGGAAATGATAAGCAACAATATAGTCCAACTATTGAAAAATGGGGATTTAAAATGTTTTAAATGTATGCTTTTCAATTCTTTCAAAATCTTTAATGGACAAACACTTGAATATATTTGAGGGCTACAATGTAATAATCAGATACACGTACACAATGCAGAATGCTCAGATTAAGCAACTATACATGTATAAGAAATGCATCTACAGAATATCCACATCACCGCTTCTCGGCCTTTTGGCTAAGATCAAGAGCAGAATATTTTCATCATGATTTAGGCATTAGGGAGGAGTAATGTGTAAGTTCATTTTGCAGGAAAAGACCCAAGTTGAAAGCAGCCAAATGTTTCCAAACACTTGGGTCTCCAAAGTTTCAAAGCCCTCAGGGGTCTCCCACAATGTCCTGCAGGACAGTGTCCACCTGCTGCTACTTACTAAATCCTTGAGGTTGACCGGGCTCTTGTGCTCCCACAGAACCTGCACAGCGGGGAGGCAGCCCTGCGCCGCTGGGGAGGGAGACACAAACAGGGCAGCCAGTCACAAGGTGTCTCGCAAGCACCAACAAAAGAAACTTGCATATCTAATCACCCCGGAAATCAGTGTTATTATTTCTGTGAAACCTGAGGGACAGGAATTAGGCATGACTCCCCAAGTGCACACCGGAGTGCTCAGGTTCAAGTGCTAGCTCCACTCCCAATTCCAGCTTCTAGCCTTTGGGCACCTGGGAGGCAGCAGGTGATGGCCCAGCACTGGGACTGCTGCGATCCCCTGAGAAGACTCCGATGGAGATTCTAAGCCCTGGTGTCAGCATAGCACAGCTCGGGCTATCGCAGGCATTTAGGGAGTGAACTAGTGGATGGCAACTCTGTCTCTCCCCTCTACAAATAAGTAAATTACTAAATTATTTTTAAAAGAACATTTATGCTAGTTATAATACATTAACCCTGAAGATTTCCTCTGGTAATGAGGCAGGCAACTGATGAATACTAGGTGTACTGTGTGGTCTTACACACTGTATAAAATACGAATGATGACACAAAACAGCCCCAGGAATAACACAGTTAATGCCTTCAATTGGGAAAATGAAAAGTTAGTGTTTCCTATGGTGGAAGAAGACTAAAAAGAGAAAGTTACCTGCGTAGTGTAAAGCTGTTTTCCCAGCGCTGTCAACATTTTCAACCGGGCATTTAGACTACAAAATAAAAAAAAAGAGGCACACATAATATAATAATATCATGCATGAATTCCTTTTAGCTCAGCCTTGCCTTGCAAGGAAGGTGGGACATATTAGGAAGCTGTGCACATGAAGAGGTCCCCATTGCTGTGCTCCAGGAAACATTTGTTTCTTTTGGGGAGGGAACTCCATCTCCATGTGACGCCATCAAGGAGACGGTCTCACCATTGCTGCATCACCAGTGGGGGGCCAGCAGATCCCCCCCACCAGCTGAGAACCACACTCCAAGGTCTCGTCTGGATCTTGCATTTCCCCCACTTTCTGCCTCAATTCTCCATCCCTCTTCAGAAAACAAGTTTCTCTTAAGTTATCCACACACAGTCACGCTCCTGGCCTCTCAGTCACTCCTCAATCCAATGCAACTGCTCTCCAGCCTCCACAGACACAGCCCTGGGATGGTCACAGTATTTTTGGTCCTTCTCTTTTTGACCTCTCCATGGCAATCCACTCATCTCCACATTCCTCCTCCCAGCTCCTAAGGCCCCTGCCCAGCCCGCCAGCTCTGACTACTCCACCTCCTTAGCCAAACAAAATATGTTAGGACTGCTGAGGGCTCTGCCTCCAAGCTTACTTCCCTGGGAAATTCATCCACAGTCGTCTGAAAATCTGAAACTAATGGCTCCCAAAGTAGACCTTAACAACACAAGTAACTCTTAGAATGAACATCGGTAAGTAACAGGTATCACGTGTCAGAAGTTCAGACTTTAAGGCTCCCAACAGTCCTACTTAGATGCCACTATTGCCCTCATTTTCAGATGAACAAACTGAGGCACAAAGTTTAATTCTCTCGAATCACAGTAAATCATCAAATGGAAGTTTCAAAGCCAGACAGGTGGGGCTGGCACCTTCATGCTCATTCCCAACAGATGTGATCTCTTAGCACCAGGCTTGGTAATCGGCTGCTCACCCATGTCTCTGCTTGATGTCTCCAAAGTCCCACAAACATCAAAATCATCTAGTTCTTCTTCGCCACACCCACGGCACTGCTGTTCATTCTGGCAGGGAACCAGAACGCATCACATCATCTTTGATTTCTTCTCTTCTCACTCCCACATCTCATCAATCACCACGTCCTGTCGAGTCTCCTTCAGAACACCTTGATTCTGTCCTCTTTCTCACTACCACGACCAAGACCGCAGCTTTTCATCTGAACGGTGAGGAGGGCTTCCCGTTTCTGTTTCTTTCCCTTTCAATCAATTCTCAATACAACTGGAACAATCGTTTCAAACTGTGGATGTCTCTGAGTGCTTAAAACCCCTTTAAACTGGGGACAGTACTGTGGCATAGTGGGTGATACCAGCATCTCACATGGGTAACAGTTTGAGTCTGGATGCTCCACATGCAATCCATCTTCTTACTAATGTGCCTGGGAAAGCAGCAGGTGTGCCAAGTACTTGGGCCTTGTTTTCATGTGGGAAGTTAGGACGAAGTTCCTGGTTCAGCTCTGGTCACTGTGTCCATTTGGGCCTTGAGCCAGCAGATGGACAACTACTTCATATCTCTCTCCCTTCCTTAACTCCATATTTTACATAAATAAATCCTTAAAATAAATCAAAGTCTGCTTATGATGGCAGACAAGGTCCTATCCTTAATGCCATCTTGCTTGTCCTAGTCCCACGCACTGGCTTTCTTCCCTCCCTGACCAGCACATTTCTTTCCTCAGACCCTTTGCACTTGTTCTTTCCAGCCTGGAATGTTTCCCCTGTGGCTCTTTGCTTTTGGCAGTTTCAGCTTAGAACCTCCTCCAAGGGGCGCCCACTTCTCAGACCTCCTTCACAGTGTGCTGTCCATTTCCTACTTAGTGCAGTGCATTTTGTAATGTTTGTTGAGCATCCGGTTGGGGTGGGGGATGCTCTGTTCAGAAGTACCTACTGAAGGACTGGCCCAGTGGAGCCTACACTCACTGTAACAAAGCATGAAAGGACTCATCCAGGCAGGGAAAGTTCGTGGGAGGAAGCAGAACTTAAAACGACAATTCTGCAAAGAGGAGTTGATCTCTCTGGCAGGCAACAGAAAAAAAAAAAATATCAAGCCTAGAGGGCCCTGGGAAGGCGCAGGAGTGAAAGAGGAATCAGCAGAGGATCATCAGAGAAAGCATGGCGGTCAAGACAGAAGGTGAACAAGTGTTGATGGAGACGCAGGGCCCGTGGAAAGCAACCCATCGCGAGCACCTCCTAGGCCAAGACTCTCGGAACAATCCAAAAGGCACTGTGCCCAGAGAGTCTGAAGTTGAAGAGGCAAGTACAGGTCACCTTGGAGTGAACTGCATGCCCTTTGGTGGGAAGAACGAAGATCAAGTTACAACTCATCATGCTTTGGCCTAATTTTAGAACAGCACAAGGAATTGTTTAAAGGCTTCAAAGATTCCAGGGAAAAACCAGTCCATTTGCATAACCAGATATAGGATTACAGTAAAAGGCTAGAATATCTGGTTCTGGCCCATGAGGCTTCCAGCTTGTCAGGTTAATTCTTCCTTCAAATCAGAGCCAGATGCAAAGCCTGGGAGGCTGTGCCAGGATGGGAATGGAGATTGAAAACACAAATTAAGAAACAAAACTGCGAAAGGGCCAAGGGCATGGACATGGGACATTCTGCAAGTCGGTAACTTTCATTGGTCCAGAGAGCCTGGTCCCAACAGGTGCAGGAAAGAAAAGTTCTAATTTCATTGCCTGAAGGGAAAAAGCCTTGGAGTGCAGTATACTAGGCCTTGATCTATTTTGCTTGAATTTTGTTTCCAAGACCTGTTGAGGTTAAGCACTCCCGGCGTTGGCAGTTGGGTAATACAAGACAAAGAGCTATGTGACCTGCAGGGCAGGATGAGCTCAAGAATGTGACCACAGTGCTGCATTAGAATTTCAAAGCCAAATTAAAGCAAGCTGCTGGGTCCCAAACAGTGCTGCCGAACCCGAGACAACAGTTCCACAGCACAGGCAGTACTCCACACACATTTTTTTATGGCTCTGTGCTGTGCCTGAAAACAGCCAGCTTGCATTCTGACCGGCTACAGCTGGACACCACTGTAGTGAGGGCTAATGGGAGCTCATTAAATATTCATTGTTAGAGATTTGCAGATGTCAACATTTGAGGGGATCATTATAAACTTCCTGGCATGGTCACCAACCCAGGGAGTTGGTTTACAATTGTAAAGAATAAAACCAAGGACTTGAACAAAAACCAAGAGCACAAAGAGGATCAAGTTACAAGCAAGGAGATAACATGGAAAGTTTCCTCCACAAGAAGAGCTGCAGATTCTGGAGATCCCATATGGTAAAATTTCAAAGAGTTTGGAAGGAAGATTTTTTTTTCCAGTTGATGATTTAGAGGGCACACGCTTGACAGGAAGGAAAAGAAGAGCCAAATAAAACTAAGACGGCTGCATCTTGGGAACAGCCGCCCTGTTTTCTTCAGCACGCTCCTACATGCCAGGGTGTTGGTTACAAAGGAAGCCACCTCCTCAGCTATGACTTCAATAGGACAGCCTTACAGAAGACAGTTTCTGGAGTGCTATGGAAAGAAATGTGTGCACAGGTGTGTGTGCATGAGTCAGGGAGGGGTGCGGTGATACTAAATGGCCCAGGAATTGAGATGTCCACATCCACACTGAATGTCTGGGTTCCAGTCTTGGTTCTGTTCCCTATCTCAGTTTCTTGCAAATGTACCTGTCCCCAGTGAGGAAGCAAGTGATGGCTCATGTACTTGGGTCCCTGCCACCCAAATGAGTGATGTGGTTTTAGTTCTTGGCTCCTGATCTCCGCTCAGTCCAGCCCTGACTGCCATGGACATCTGAGAAACAAACCAGCAGAGAGAATATTCTTGTTTCTGCTTGTCTATGTCCCTCAAATAAATAAAATTATTCAAAAATAGGTGAATGACATGTTTAGGATGTAGAGTCATTGGTAATTTACCTGAAGGAGCTTCTTGATGCACTCATGGTGGCTGTTCTTGGCTGCAAGGTGTAAAGCGTTGCGTCCTAAATGGGTTAGAGAACAAAAATTAGAGAAAAGATATCACACTGAAGACAACTCTGAGGAAATAAAACACCTCTCCGAAAGCTTGACATTGCCATGCTGGAGAGTAAGACCTCCCATTCCTGAGCCCAAGGAGAGAGAGCATTCCAGTCTAGTCCAGACACACAGGCCCCACCTGCACCTCTTCTGGGGTGCAAGGAAGCCTTGGGCTTAGAACCTATACGTAATCGCCTTTCACTGTCAACAGCCACGTCAAGCTTCCTGTGTCCACAGCAATCCCACCAGGCTGGGAGCCCTGGGACCCAGAAACCCACCGAAGGCAGTGGCAAGGCAGCAGAGAACACATCAGAGCAGCACACCTCAATCCCCACACTGTGTCTCTGGTTGCCCTGGTCCCCAAATGGACCTCCGCTTGGGGTAAACCTTACTGCAAGTTTTTTTAGATTTTAATATTCTCATCCAGAGGAATGGGAAGAGTTGTAAAACATGCTGTTGAAGGGAGATTTCAGTTCCCTTCACATGGTTTCAACAGAAAATTTCATTTCTGTGGTCAGATAACATTAGGAAATCCAATTGCTCTACCCAACTCCTTCCGAAATGGATCCGAAGAATTTCTACTGAAGAGGTTTGGAACAGACAGGTCCCCTGGCAGGGCCTTTGCCACTGGCTACAGTTAACCTGGATTCTCCGACAGTCACACAGCCTGCTCTTGTACCTCTGTGTAAGCCACTGAAATGCTACCTTCCAAATGAGGCCTTTCTGACATCCCCATTTAAAATTCCAATTCCGGAGGTAGCCTACAGTTCAGATGTTTACACTGCAGTTTGGATGGCCTGGGCTCATTCTCAATTCTACCTCCTGACTGCGGCTTCCATCTAATACAGGTGCCTGTGAGAAACTGATGAATCCAAAAATTTAAATAAAATTCTGATTTCCTCCCAATATTTTTATACCCACTCCGTTTTAGCTCTTTATTCATCATAACACCAAAACATTCTATCACTCTCTTCTCAGCTATCTCCTGTGACATGTAAATGCGCATGCAGATTTATGTAGTTTATGATTTCTCCCACAAGAATATAAACTCAATCAGGACAGGTATCTCTGCCTCAGTTCCTGCTGTATTCCCAGTGTCTACAACACCACTGTGCATAGTAGGCTTTCAATGGTGCTTAGCAATTTGAATTAAATAATACACTCATTTCAAGTGTCTGGGGTAGGTAACTGGCTACAATAGCTAGCCAACCGAACACATCTAGTAAACACTTTCACCAAAAGTGCCTAATGTGATACCTGCAAACAATGTATACGTTAGGAGACACTGAAAACATGGTGATTCAGCCTTAAAAAGCTATTGTTATTTCAAGCTGGAGAGTTGCTGCAACTGGCTGTGCTATGCACTGTAGTATGTCAAGCAGTATCTGTGGTCTCTATCCATTAAGATGTCTAGTTACGGAGACGAAAAATGTCCCCAACCATTGTCAAATGTCCTATGGGGACAAAACTACACACGAGTGAGATGAACAACTTGTTTTATGCAGTAGCATAGTCTGAAGATACCTTTGTCCTTTGTGAATGAAGTCTTCACTGTGCAACACTGACCAGAACTCACTAATTAGATAATCACATAGCCAGGAAATACATCTAACATTTAAAGGGTCCTCAGACATGCTGAGTTGCATGCAAGCATGCACAAAGCCCAAAGACGACACTCTTTCCATTCAACACCAACTGTCCTGCAAGATCCTAGGGTATGTACCAGGGGTGAGGCTGCTTTTCCATTGGAATGGGATACCGAGAGGGAAAGACTAAGAAAGGAGAGAAAAAGAGACCCTTGAAAATTGCTAGACAACGATCTTCTGTCCCCCTTCCTCCTGATCGTGTGAGAGCTTCTCTTTCCAGGGCATATAAAGCATAATAGTAGGAGTTTAGTTTCATTATGCATTAAATAGGCTTTGGTGGGTGGACTTGGCCTTCCCAACTATCATTTATACCACAGTTTCTAAGGACAAGCACATTCTGAATTTTAAACAAACGCCTAACAAATGAACTTTTGGAACACATCCTGATTGCAAGTTGTAGACTGCTTATGTTGTATATGCAATGCATTAGCTTTTGTCTATGACATGGACAAAAGCTGTTCTACATAACAGTATCCATCTGAATCAAGGCACCGTTCTCCAAAGACAACAAGGTAGGACAATTTCATAACATAAATAACAGGCTCTCCTTTCTCTTCCAGGGTTCTGGTCATACTTGGACGGGAAAGCTGAGTTGCTAGAGCAGCAGAAATTCTTTTCTTCCCTGGCTCTGAGATGCATTTTCCGAACCAGCAGCACAAAAGTATTTTTTCACTTAACATCATTTCAAAATCCAAATGAAACAAATCATTCCCCGACCACTAGTACACCAAAGTGAGAGGTCTCTTGTTGCTCACATTAAAACTCAATCCTCTTTCCAAATGTGAAATTTTCTGCAGAGAATATCATCTATTAGTGACGGAATCCCACTGTAATGAGACAATGCACACATCTGGTTCCCATACCACTGTCATCTGTCTGAAAGGTCAGGAAGCAATTTTCCTGCAGGCAAGTAAAAAGGGCAACGTGAATTCAAGTGTGTCCCAGAAGAACTGCGCCTGAACAAAGAGGAATGTTATTTGTAAGTCCGGAGTCTTGGGCTGTTGTAGGTGGTCTAAGAATGCTGTTGTTGAAAGAGACTCTAAGTGGGAAAGTCATGGCTACCCCAGCCTTCGGACACCTTGCCCTAAACTACCTCAACCAGGGATCACTTTCTCTATCCACAAATCTCTGGAGAAAGTAAGAACTGATTGATATAATAAAAGAATTAATGAGAATGACAAAATACTTCTCAAATGGATGTGAACAATGTTAAGACTAATGATGTCAATGGCTATAAGCATATGGCTAATATCCAAAGGCCAAAATTTGAGAAGCCACACTTTCTGATCATGAAAGCACTTAGAAATAAATATAAAGCTACTCATATAGACACAACTTAAAATATTTTGTTAAAAATCAGTACTTCAGGAGCGTTCATTTAGTTCAGCAGTTAAAGTGACCACATCCACACTGGAACTCAAAAAAGCTCGTGATCCCAGCTTCCTGCTAACATAGACACTGGAGACAGTGACTCAGGTAACTGGATTCCCGCCACCCACGTGGAACACGTGGATCGAGTTCCCAGCCTTGACCCTGACCTAGTCACAGCTGTTGCAGTGGGTAGTGAACCACTGGAAAAGAGCCTGTTCTATCCCTTTGATGTTCAAAAACTCAAACATTTCAAAAATCTTGGATGCTCAAAAATTTTAAAACTCAGAATAAATTTATGTTATACATTATAAATATGTATTAGAAATATAAACACATGGATTTTATATAACTATATAAATTTATCTTCACTTATTTGCATTTTTAAATATACTCAAAATCATCATTCTTGGAAAGTCTCGTCATTACTTCAATTTTTTTTTCAAATGTTTATTTGAAAAGCAGAGTGACAGTTGAGAAAGAACTGTTCAACAGAATTGAGAGAGAGAAAACAAGATTTCTCATCTGCTTGTTCACTCCCCCAGAATCCCTTCAAGAGCCGGTGCCAGGACCAAACTGGGAGCCAGGAACTCAGCCATCTGAGTCTAACTAAAATACCAGCCTCTGCATTAGTAAAACACTGGAGTCGGTACAGAATCCAAGCATTCTGATACCGGATGCAAGTATCCTTCCAAACCTTCAATTTTTTTAATGAAAAAAATGGCTACTCACAATGTCCCATTATCCTATAAACCAATCTTGTGTCCACAGGTTTACAGGATTTGAGTGAAGAGTATTTCCAACAGTCCATACTATACTTGATCTTAGTCAAAAGGCCTAGAAACTATCAAAAAGTTCACACAGAGAATTAACAGATGAATTTTGTTGTCCATATTTGAAGAGCCACGCTTCATTTTTTAAATAATATGCGCTTTCTACTAACTTCTTGAAAATCCCTTGTATGTATAGAGTATTTGCCTGCTCTTGTCCTCCCCTACAGTGCTGTGGGATGCAGACTTCTTGGGGAGTCCTCCCAGGAGAATGGGCCCACAGAAATACCTGTGCACTGATGTGACAAGAAGCCTGGGTCCCTGAGATGGGAGTAGAGCTGCCACATCAATAAAAGACTTTCAACGGAGTCAGAGCGTCCTGTCTTGAAGGCATTCTTCTTTCAGAACTCGGTCACAGAAGGACAAACGGGAATCTAACACCTCTTTCAATAATCTTTTAAATTCTATCTCCTACCCTCCAGTGCTAATGTAGACATTAAATAAAAAGCCCCCAAGTTAATCGGTTACCCCAGAAGTATTTTCTAAGTTAATTCATCTATCAACAAAGAGCAAGAACAAAAAAATCAATGGAAGGTTCCAGGTTCCAAGTCATATTAGTTCATTCAGGGATGCTGATTTTTCCATGTGATCATGACACGTCTGCACAATGCCATTGGGGAAAAAAATTATTCAGGATCAGGAGAAAATCTTCCAAAAGGAAAGCGTAAGTAATGACTGTCTTCAAGCCCTTGGGTTTTCATTTTCTGACTTGTAAAATAACTTCTCATAAGACAAAACCTTTTAAAACTCCAGTGTATAAGAGAATAAAGTGGCAAGAGCCCTAAAACTGCAGTAGCCACATGCACAGAGCACTCATGCATATGTTATGCCTATCACTCCTAAAGTCTCTACACAGCCACTTCTCACTGACATTTTCAAGGCCATTGAAAATACGATTATTGACACTGTCCTGTAATTATACTCAAGGCCTCATCTTCTGACAGTGCTGTGGTCATATGATTAACTGTAAAGCACCTATAAAAATTCTCTGATCTGATTTCCAAGTGTTTCATGTGCAAGGGTAAAACCCAACAGATGCTGAACACCTCTGCTTCCATAACTTAAATTCAGTCACCAGTAAGAAGTCAGAAATTATACCAGTTTGCTCATCCTGTGGACTTTGTAGATGAAAAGCGTTGTGGTGTGATGTGTTTGGCAGGAAGTTTATTCCAAAAACTTTGCAGGGCAGTATGACTCGTGGTGATAGATCTCTACCCCAGTTCTCACTGGATCCTCGTATTGAAGATGATTACATCTTGGTAATAAGCTGACCATTTACTGGGTTCACTGAGCAGACACACTTGTAAAAGCTGAGCCATTTAATTCATCCTCCAACTACCAAAAAATGCATTGTACTAAGGATGACCACTAAGGAGCAGTGCCCAATGCCCTACTCCTTCCCTTGTGTTCAAAGGTGTTGTGTGGCCAGTGTCACGGCTAACAGGAAAAACACAGGTCCTGGCAGTAGAAGGCACAGTTTATCTCACTGGGACTGGGAAAGTTTTGGGAAATGCTGGTCTAGACATTTCCACAGACATTCCCATGCACTTTTCTCCAAGCAGCTTTTTCCTTCTTTTGTTCGCTTTTCATCATGCTTTCAAGAACTCATAGGAAGTTGGTGCCTTGCTCAGCCCTCATAGGAAACAAAGCAAGAAGAGCAAACTGCTGGCCTCACTGCGAGGAACGGTAGCTGAGAGGGAAGTCGGCTCTGACAGACTTCCAACCCTGGGATGCTTGGACAATGGCCTGGCGCCACCAGTGCTGTGGCTGCTACTCATTTTAGTCAGTTCCCACTGAGCAGCCTTGAGAGGCATTCAGGGTGGGTCAACAATGACAGGGCCAGGTCGGTGTGTGGGAAGTGGACATTGCACCGGCTCTCAGAACCCCAGAGGGGTTTCTGATGAAGAGGAATCTACCATCCATGGCGCTGTGTGGCCACAGAAACCTCTGCTTCTTCAGAGTTTCCTAATGAGGGGAATGCTACTGCCTGCACGTTCAATTTAAAAACAGGACACAGAAATTAATACCTAATATGACTTCTCCTACATAAAAATGTGCTGCAGAAAAATCTATGAGGATATACAGAAAAGCAGTACATAGGTTTCTATATTTCCTAAATTTTCTACAGTGAGCATATACTAAAGAAGCTCATTCTCCCCTATAACAAAATAGTGATGAAGAAAGAAGTTACAGTGGAAATTACCATGGTGCTGTTCATTAACATTCAATGCAAAAAAAAAAAAAAAAAAACCAAACCCAGCACTATGATAGCAGCAGACAGGTAATTTTAAGCCAATATTTAAAAATTCTGACTTTCTTACATAAGAAATAATTTCTATTTAATAATATATCTCATTGAAAGCACGTTGCCGAATTATATTGCCCCATGTGTATACGGTACGACTTTAAAAGCAAGGCCAATGGGGTGGACATTGTGGTCTACGATACCAGCATCCCTCATCAGCACCTGCTCATGTTCCAGCTGCTCCACTTCTGATCCAGCTTCCAGCTCATGGCCTGGGAAAGGCAACAGAAGAGGCTCAATTGTGCGGGCCCCGGCCACCCAAATGGGAGACCTGGATGAAGCCCCTGGCTCCTGGTTCAGTGTGGCCCAGTGCTGGTCATTACACTCACCTGAGGAGCTGAAGCAGTAAAACGCATTTTAAAATCTTACAAAAGATTCTTTAAGTAATGATAATGATCTTTACAGATAAAATAACCAGATCCTGAAACTGAAGATGAACCAATGTGACATGAATCAGTATTTCCCTTAAGGTAGCCACCTAAGGAAACCATTCATCCTTCTCAAAATATTTTTGGAACTCCCTGTCCAATGGTTAGTGAGCATGATTCTGCTACTTCAATCACTCCCTGGGTTTGACCAAAGATGGTTTTTACTAGCTTGACACATCATTTACCTGATTTGACTTCAAGTGGTTCTTGGCTTATACTGGAAAAAAATTATTCTCAAAGGATAAACATTCCCAACCACTGAGGTTATTTGTAAGGGGGAAAAAAAGTGCCTGAAACTTCGAAAACAATTTTAAAACTTAAGTTTCCAATCATATTTTGAATTCTAATAGCATTCTTGCAATACCTAACTGGGTCTCCAAGATAACTACTCTAAAGAGACCAATTTTTTGATGGAAGGGACTAATGAAAAACCTCACTTAGAGAAAAACTACGGAGTTTGGCTGATGTTATATTTCTGTAAAAAGGAAAAAAAACTAACTTCAAAAAAATCTAGAGTCTGAATACTACCATGCGCAGTAGAGAAATGAAAAATTGTTGGTAATTGCTTTTCATTGTAGCCAATAGGGGCACCCCCATGTGGTCTCCTGAGGACAATGTTTCTCAAAAACAAAATTACGTGCACCCCCTTTTCTTTCTTGCCCTTTGCCTGGACTATGATTTGTCAGCATTCACTTCATCTTAGAATCACCTGGGAACTTTAATTTATTAGCCGACTAGAAACCTCCAGATTCAATGGAATCTGAATCACATGAGAAGAGCCTGGGGAGGGCAGAAGAGAGGGAGGAAGGGGGAGAGAGAGAGAGAGAGAAAGAGAGAGAGAGAGAGAGAGAATCTGTGTGTGTGTGTGTATGTGTGTGTATGCTCTTTATTCTTTTCCCCATCTCCCTTCCCTCCCCTCCTTCCATCCCATCTCCAGGTGAGTTGGTCCAGATGGAGTTTGTGTCTTCTGCCTTAAGTTCACTGATGACATGAGCTCCCCACTAGCCCACTCTACTCATCCCTTCTCACTCTATGATTCTAGAAACCTAAGTCAGAAAACACAGACTTCCACACATACAATCTCAGAAAATAATATCATGTTTAGGCTCTTACAGACGAACTACACAGAAAAAAAAAACACACTTGGTGAGGCCCAGTGCAGTAGCCTAGTCCTTGCCTTGCACGTGCTGGGATCCCATGTGGGCACCAGTCCTAATCCTGGCAGACCCACTTCCTATCCAGCTCCCTGCTTGAGGCCTGGGAAAGCAGTTGAGGATGGCCCAAAGCCTTGGGACCTTGCACCTGCGTGGGAGACCTGGAAGAAGCTCTGGGCTCCTGGCTTCAGATCAGCCCAGCTCTGGTCTTTGCGGTCACTTGGGGAGTAAATCGTCGGACGGAAGAGATTTCTGTTTCTCCTCCTCTCTGTATATCTGACTTTGTAATAAAAATAAACAAATCTTTAAAAAAGAAAAACCCACACACTTGTGAAGGGACACCTGAGGACCTCATCACTGCTGGCAGAGGGCATTCGGTTCTCTTCTGGCTTGTTAGTGGATGATAGCTTTATTATGAATATGGATCCCCCATTGACACCGACTCTCGTGCTGGTCCATGAGGAGAGATTACAAGCAACATACCGGCAGTATCTTGGGCTGTCACATCCACACCATGCGTCACCATGACCCTGAGGCATTCCACGTGTCCTTTGGCAGCAGCGAGGTGGAAACTGGGAAGAGAGGGAAACACGAACTCTTTAGACCTCATTTCCAACAAAACGCTTGGCCTCTTCACACGCATGTCCTTGCACTTGAGTTCCCCCAGCCTGCCATGTGGTAGATACAGCTAACAACTGCTTTCAAGTCTGAGGGAGGGGAGGCTTGGAAAGGTCTGATCACTTCCTCCCTGGCACCTTTTGCTAAGTCAGAGAGCACAAGAGCTTAATTTTCAATTTGCAGATGAAAACACCTTAACCACATATTCGTCTTTGAAACAGCATTGCAACCAGAGTCAATCCCTAATTGTTTGTTAATGCTTTTCTATGAGGCCATACTTTCTATTTTAAAAACATGAATGTCAAATATCAGATTTCATGCACTTCACAGATACCATTCTAAGATAGCCATACTTCCCTGCAGCCCTCAATCCCAACCTTCCTCTTTCGTTTCCTTTAATGTTTGCAATAATGTACTTTCAAGTTAGTTTTATAATCATGGATTGATGCACCACTAACCATTATGCTGAAAAAGTAACAAGTAGAAAAACCACTGTTCCATAGGAATACAGACAATTAAACACACGGGACACTTCAATTTGCATGTCACTCTTGCAAATCATGTAGGGATCATGCCAATCCTTTCTATGTCATTCTTTCAGTAAATGTGCTGGTTCCAGGATGTCAACACCAAATCAATTGTTATGCTGTAGCTCAGGAATAACGCAGCCTTTACTTCTCTCATGTGTGACGCCTCTGCTTCTTGTACCTTAGCTCCCTTCTTTCTCATAAAAAACCTTGAAAGTTAAGTCCTATTCCTGTTGTCACTCTATGGAGGAGTCTATGCCAGCTGCACCAGAACAAGACCATTGTTTGGCTCCAGAACTCAACACCACTGGCAAGCCCAAACCCAAACCGTGTTCAGCATCTCTGGCTTGGGAATCACACCCCAGAAGCACGCCCATTATCCCTACAAACCCTGAGGCGAAGGGCGCCTCTACAGGCAGAAGCAAAAAGTGCAATTCCACCAAACAGTCAAGCCCCGTCTTCTCCCCATCTCATTCTCTAGAGTTCCAGGAACCTTCCAGTTCTCCTCCTGCCTCAGTCCTGCCTGAGAAAGCTGTCCCGGGGCTATTTGCCATGTAGCATCTCCATGTCTGAACCTCTGGATTAGTACCCACGCAACATGTTCATGCAAGGTAGGATGCGTTACTGGAGTCCAGCATCTTGCCCGGTTAGGAAACACAAGAGCTGATATAGCAGCCCACATGGGAGGGGGACAGGTCATTGCACAGGGCAGTTCAGTTCTGGTTGCAAATTAGTATTAACATAACGGTGTTTGTGCGTGTTGGGGTAGTTGAGCCTTACTCTACCTACATTTCCTGTTAAAACGTGTGGGATTGAGTCAAATGATTTGCAATGTTTCTTCCGGCTCTCGTGTTCTGTTATTACTGACAGCCTGGCTCTGGTCACCCCAGCTGTTTCTGTATTTGCACAGCAACCTATGTGTAATGCCTATTTACAATCCAAATCCACTTTGAAGGTGGTTTCATGTTACAGCACAACTTTGATTTTATTGAAATGATTTGGGACTGGAATTCCTAATTAAATACAGCTGAACCCAAAAAAACACTCCTTAAAGGGACAGTGTAACAGGACCTCTGCCTTTCAGCATTGGAGTAACTTAATAAAGTAAACCTTTTATTTTAACTAATCTTAGTGGAAAGGTTCCAGAGTTCCCTAGCTGTGGTAGGACACCCAGCAAAACAAGATGCTTTAGAGACAATAAAGAGATCCTGAATTACCGAACTCTCCTGCTGTTGATTCTATCTGAAATAAGGATTTCAAACGATTATTATCTCTTTCTTAATATTTATGTATTTGTTTCTAAGCCATTCATTTGCTGTCTGCAAGCTTAGGCATTACTTTATAAAAACAACCATCCAGGGGCCAGTGTTGTGACATAGCACATATATCCTCTGTCTACAGTGCCATATGAGTGCCGGTTCCAGATCCAGCTGCCTCACATCTGATCCAGTTCCCCGCCTATGGCCTCTGAAAGCGGTGGAGGACGGCCCAAGGCATTGAGTCTCTGCACCGAGGTGGAAGACTTGGAAGAGGCTCCTGGGTTCAGATCAATTCAGCTCCAGCTGGTGCAGCCATCTGAGGAGTGAGCCAGCATTGTGTTATAGTGGGCAAAGCTGCTGCCTATCATGCTGGCATCCTACTTGGGTCCCAGTTTGAGTCTGGCTGCCCCACCTACCTGCTTATGTACCTAGAAAAGCAGCAGGAGAAGCAACTCTGGACTTCGGCCAGGCCAGGCTCTAGCTGTAGAGGACAACTGGAGAGTGAACCAGTGGATAGAAGATACTCTCCCTTTCCTATAATTCTGACTTTTAAATAAATAAATCTGCTTTTATGAAAGATGTTAATGCAGAACAAGAAAGGCACAGATCAGACAATGAAGAGACTGTCAGCAGCCCTACCAACTCACAGCCTGTCCACGAGTACCACAAGTACCACAAGTACCACGTAGGTGTCTATGTTCAGCTTTAGTGTCTTCCACCTGGCTAACACACTTGCACTTGAATAAACCAGCTGTATCGTTTTGCTATTTCCCTCAAAGAGAAAGCTGCTGGGGACAGGAGCCATGGCTTTTCTTCCCTCTCATCTCCTGCCCCAGGCCTAAAAGAAGCTATTCATCAGAAATGGAGTAAACACCATTGCACAAAAAGACAAGGTAGCTAAGCACACCCTGTGGCCCTTCTGTGTTTAACCTGAATATCCAACCACCTTAGGGTTTTAGCCTTAGGAAATCCGTACGAACTCCTAATGCCCACCAAGTTGAAATGTTAACAAATGTTAACAAACGTCCCAACATTGTTGCTTCATTAAAGTCCGGGGGAGAGGCAAAAACATGTAGTTAGATGAAAAATCAAGGTAATGGTAGGCAGGTAACAAGTGTAAGCTTTAAAGGTTCATCCTAACTAAGGCTGAATCCCGACTTTGCCTCTTCCTAGGGTGTGACCTCAATGATCTCCACATCTGGAAAACAAACTGATGAACATATGGAGTATGTGTAAAAGCACTTGGCAAAATGCGAAGCCCATAGTGATCACTCAAAAACTACCAATGGCTGTGATGGCCTCCACCAAGACAGGGCACGGCAGTCTGTGACACATTGAATACTGCAAGGAATTATCGCCATGCACACAAAGGACAGGCCAGCAGAGATGAAATCAGAGCCACCACTACTTAAACACTGAGGAGTTAGAGAAGGTGTGCAGGAGGAGGAATCGGGGGACATAAAAGCTTTGTGTATTTTCATTGAACTCAATGAGAAACAAAGCTGCAGACAACAGCCATGACACAATTCATCCAAGACCAGCCTTGACCAGAGCTCATGCTGGAGCTGCTTACCTTCTGGCACCTTCCACAGAAGTGATAATCCCCAAAGCAGGGCTTGGCATCACCAATAATTATCTCACCTCCAACTACGAATCAAAGTCAACTTTTAGGAGGATCCTTCAGTGGGAAGCTGGGTTTTGTTAGGTGGGAAACAAGACCACTCGGTGACAGAATCTGAATTAGTAGATGCCAGAGAGCATCTACACAGAGTTGGTCTCTTTTTAGGCAGTGACTCAGTGAGAACTGTCCATGTGACTGTTGGGCTGAGGTCACTTGGAATTTGCATGGCAGGTGGCATGTGTGATCTCACACTTGGCAGTTGGTGCCTTGGCTTGGTTGACTAATTAAAAGCAGGGTTGGTATCCAGTGATGGGGTCTATGTCGTTCACAGCCAGATCAAAGAACACTGCTTAGAGACCTTCAGGTGCTGGGTCACTTCCCAGATGGAAGCAATGCTTGTGGCTGTGCTAAGCCTAAGAAGCCCAGAACCCCATCCACGTCTCCAATACGGGTGGCAGGGGTTCAAGTACTTTAGCCATCATTTGCTTTTCCCAGGCACATTAGCAGGGAGCTAGATTGGAAGCAGAGCAGCTGGGACTCAAACCAGAACTTAGACACAAGATGCTGGCATCATAAATGATGGTTTGATCCACTGTACCATCAGGCCAACTCCACAGTCAGCACTTTTTTTTTTTTTTTAAGATTTACTATTTATCACAAAGTCAAATACATATATAGAGAGGAGGAGAAACAGAAAGATCTTCCACCCGCTGATTCACTCCCCAAGTGACCACAACGGCTGGAGTTGAGCCGATCAGAAGCAAGGAGCCCAGAGCTCTTCTGGGCCTCCCATGCAGGTGCAGAGTCCCAAGGCTTTGGGTCACCCTCGACTGCTTTCCTAGGCCACAGGCAGGGAGCTGGATGGGAAGAGGGGTCTGCCAGGATTAGAACTGATGCCCATATGGGATACCAGTGTGTTTAAGATGTAGCCGCTAGGCCACCGCGACAGGCCCCACAGTCAGCATTGTTAACACATCAGCAACAGGGCACTGGATCTAGCTCAAGTTTGGGAGAGTTCTCTCGCTTTGTATTTGCATATTGTTTTAAGTACTGGTGTTTTTCCAGCTAAATATATTCATATATTTACTCTGATCCTAGGATATCTATGTACCCAACACCATTTTTATCAACCTGAAAATATCCCTGTATTCACCAGTCAGCACCCATTTCCCTACCCTCTTGGTCCC
Source organism: Ochotona curzoniae (assembly GCF_017591425.1). NCBI lineage: Eukaryota > Metazoa > Chordata > Mammalia > Lagomorpha > Ochotonidae > Ochotona > Ochotona curzoniae. Next base: position 15,322,193 of record NW_024465582.1, on the reverse strand, counting down.
TGGAAATGACTAATTTACTTTCTGTCTCTAACAATGAACTTCACGTGGACATCTTTAGCTGGGAGCCTACACTATGTGGTCTTTTGTGTCTGTTTAAGGTTTAGCCATGATTTGTTGTTTATCTGAAAGTCAGAATTACAGAGAGGGAGAGACAGACCTTCCACCTACTAGTTTGCTTTCCAAATGGCCACAGCGGCCAGCACTGGGTCAGGCTGAAGCCAGGAGCTTCTTTAGGGTCTACCACGTGGGTAGCACAGGCCTGAGCTCTTGGGCCATCTTCCACTGCCTTCGCAGGCACATCAGCAAGGTGCAGGATCAGAAATGGAATAGCTGAGACAGGAACGGGCACCCACATGGGCACTGGCAATGCACGCGGCAGCTTCATCTGCTGTGCCACAACGCCAGCTCTCAGTCCTTCCTTAATAACATTACAATGCCTGGATATATTTTGTTTTATTTGTTCATTAGCTGATAGACAATTGAGTTATTTCGACTTTTAAATTATTCCAGCTATACCAGAGGTGTACAAGTGTGGATGTGTCTTTTCAATAGAGTATCCAAGTATTTCTAGGAATGAATTCACTCAGTTACAGCATAACCATTTAAAAAAGATATGTGCTCTTATTTCTTTATGTGATGGGCAAACTGACAGAAAGGGAACAAAGAGAGTTTCCACACGTTAGCTCTCCGTGCAAGTGCCCACAATGGCTAGGGCTGCGTAGGACAAAACTGGAAGCAAGGAACTCCATCTTCTCCCAAGCGAATGGTAAGAATCGAATGACAGCATCAGTGCTGTCTCCCAGGGTCTGCCATAGTAGGAAGCTGGAACCGGGCAGCAGAGCTGGGTGTCCAACACGGTCATTCCAAAAGCGAATTCAGGTGTCACAACCACCAGGCTAAATGCCTGTCCTTGACAATGCGTAGCTGTCTGAGGAAATGCTAAACGTTTTCCCAAAGTTTCTGTACCATTTTACATCTCTATCAACAACATACAGGGTTTCCAACTTATCCACATGCTGGCTAAGACTTGCTATTGCCTGGTAAATTTTAATTTAAGAGTCGAGAATTTTAACTACAGCCTAAAATGTCCAGAGACAAAAGATTTAAGTCTTTTTTAATAAGGCCTTTGATGTAGCTATTTCAGCTAAGTATCAGCTGCAAATTTCCTTACTGGAATATAAAAAGGAGTGGCTGCAAAACCAATTACAAACCTCTTTCAGTTTTATCTCTGCATAGGTTTTTATTTCTAATTTAAAAGTACAGCTTTTCCTCTTTTAAAGACAGGAATCATCCCTTAGTGTCTATGTAGCTCAGTGTTTTATGAAAGATTTTGTTTGCTTCTGTTTATCTTTTCCTACAGACAGCTCAAGGGCAATGTGAGGGTGATAGATTAAAACCTTTCATCTGCGCCCTGTACTGTAGCCTAGCGGTTCAAGTTCTTGCCTTGCTTGCATCAGGATCCCACATGGGTGCTGGTCCTAATTCTAGTGGACCCGCTTCCTTTCCAGCTCCCTGCTTGTGGCCTGGGAAATCAGTCAAGAATGGCCCAAAGCCTTGGGACCCTGCATCCATGGGAGATTTGGAAGAAGCTCCTGGCTTTGGATTGGCTCAGCAACAGCTGTTGCAGTTGCTTGGGGAGTGAATCAGTGGACAGAGATCTTTCTCTGTCTCTTCTCTCTGTATGTCTGACTTTCTAATAAAATTGAAATAAATATTTAAAAAGAAAACACACTTTTATCCACTCCAGATGCAGTGATGAGGACACCGCCTAGCACCCAAATATATCCAGTTTGACTAGCCAGACAGTGACGCAGCTCAAGCAAATACTTCTAAAACCCAGGCCATGGCCGCTGAAAGACTGAGCCATGGACCAGGAAGGAGAAGGTTAGACAGCCAGGCACTTGGACCCCAGCACCAAGCTGTGGAGCAGGGGCTGGGTTTGTAAGATCCCAGCTGGCTGCGTGTGCCCGTGAAAGCTTGGGAAGCTTCCATCAAACAGACACGCCTGAAACCTCACGGGCTCATTCCTGCCAAGGCACCCACTGTCTCCACAATCTTTTGAAGACATAATTCCCTCAGCCTTTAAAACAATTCCGTGGATGCACTCCAGACAAAAGGCATCCACACCGTTTCATGTTTCATTAAAACAAGGGATGTTTAACTTTGCTTCCAGAACTCAGAGGAGACCCTTTCAAATGCTGTAACTAACAGGCCCAAGGGAGCAGCCCCAAGATTTACAGAAAACTGCTTTGATCCCTTCACTGCTTACTGATATGTGGAATGTCCCTGCTTGTGGCACTTGGAAACATCCCAAGGTTTCAGAGCACAAGTTGTACATGCAGTGGTGCTCTCTCTTCCACTTCCTTCCCCTAGTCGGATATCCCTAGCAGCCTCACACAGCAGTGGGGTAGCAGCCTGAGCCCATGACAGTGGAGGGATGGGGATGGGAGGTGCGGAGGGGAGCAGTGCTGCAGGCAGGAGGAGGGCGGCTCGGGGCCCGAGCACCACAGCTGATTGTAGCTTGAGCAGTATCACAGGCCTGACCACTCAAAGCCCCAACAACTTATTTAATTGCCTTCAACGTGGTATAGAATATATAACAGCCAGCATCAGTAATGGCAGCAGCTAACCGCTTCGGATACTGTGCACTGGGCCCATCCTCTGGCTTTTTTCTCCAAAGATATATTATTGGGGCCCGGCGCGGTGGCGCAAGTGGTTAAGTCCTCGCCTTGCATGCCCGGGATCCCATATGGGCGCTGGTTCTAATCCCGGCAGCCCCGCTTCCCTTCCAGCTCCCTGCCTGTGGCCTGGGAAAGCAGTCGAGGACGGCCCAAAGCTTTGGGATCCTGCACCCGCGTGGGAGACCCGGAAGAGGCTCCTGGCTTCGGATCGGCATAGTATCGGCCCGTTGCGCTCACTTGGGGAGTGAATCATCGGACGGAAGATCTTCCTCTCTGTCTCTCCTCTCTGTATATCCGCCTTTCCAATGAAAAAAATAATAAAAATAAATCTTTAAAAAAAAAAAGATATATTATTGATGTGAAAGGCAGAGTGACATCTGCCTACACACAGGGGGCCTGCATCTGTTGGCTCACTCCCCAGATGACTGCAGCCAGGAGGTAAGAATACCACCTGGTCTGCCATCTGGGTGCCTGGGGCCCAGACACTTGGATCTTCCTTTGCAGGTACACTGGCAGGAAGATGGAGCAGGAACAGAGCAGTCAGGACCCTGAACAGGCACTTTACTTTGCAACGCTAGCGCAAAAAGCAGAGGACTGGTACCCTTTCCCACCTCCACCTTGTGTTTTAACTCATTGTTGCACATCAAGCTGATGGGGTTGGGAAGGTGACGAGATGTCAATGGTCCTCATTTTACAGAGAAGAAAGCTGAGGCACAGAAAGGTTGTCTAAATTGTCACAGATCTCTGAACCACCAAGCAGTGGAGCCTAGAATTTTAGTCCCAGACTTCAGGTTCCCAGGACTGGCTGCTCACCACTATATGGAGAAATGGCACCATTTATTAAGTTACTCTGCAATCTATTAAGTATTACACACTTAACCATTGTGCTTTTTCAAAAATGAAATTTAAAATGAAAACTGCAAGTGTTTGGCAAAGAATCAAAGCCCGACTTCTCACCGGGGAACGCGAGGCGTTTGCGCATACTCTCAAAGGGAGTAGCACTGAAGCCAATAACTTGGGACAGAGCTTTCATTTCCTATACAACCGCTCCACAAGTTTTGCAAACGTTTCTGAAATCAGTACCTTGGCACCAGCACAGGGTATGTCTCAAGATGCTCAAGCTGAAGAGAACTTGAACTCATAAAGTCTATGAGTTATAGATGGGGTAAGTTGCTACCTTTGATTGCTGAGTCCCGGCTGAAACACATGGACCATTCTTTCAGAGACCTTAACCTTTTAGGCATGTTCCTTCAGAGAAAAGTTTACCCAAGCTACCTTCATTCCTGACCCCAAGCCTGGTAGAGTATTCCTGAAACCAAGGCAGTCACTATCATGCTTGGAACTGGAATTCCTTCTAAGGGCTTCCACCGTCAGCTTTCATACCTCAAATTACACAAGCCACCAACACTTGCACAGTGAAATGATCACGGATACCCTAACCCTTACCACCATTAGCCATGCCTCTGAGTCCCAGAGCACGGCCACGTCCTACACGGGGAACTGACCCAGCCTCATTTCAGAGAAGGCAAACGTGATGCACAGAGGAGGTAGGGAATGCATAAAGGATCTGGACTCGAACTCGCTGCCCTGTCCTAACAGCCTCGTAACTACCTTCCTTAATTTTTAAAAGCCTTTTTTTTTTCTTTAAGAAAGGAGTCACTGTTGTCCAACAGAGAATCAGAGAAACAGCCAGCTCCTAACACACAATAACTTTGCCTTAATCACTTGGAAGGTCACATTTCATAACTGCACCAGAAGCTTCACAATCTGACGACCTAACCCTCCACACACACACACACACACACACACACACACACACACACACACACACACACACACGAGCTTTGTGTAGGTAAAAATGTAATATTAAATCTTTTAAAAAAATTGCAGATGTGGGTCCAGTGAGGTAGCCTAGTCCTTGCCTTGAGCACACCGGGATCCCATATGGTCACTGGTTCTAATCCCAGCAGCCCCACTTCCCAACCAGCACCCATACGGGATCCCGGTGTGTTCAAGATGAGGACTTTAGCTGCCAGGCTACAGTGCCAGGTCCGCATGTGGGCCATTTTATGCTGCCTTCCCAGATGAACTATTAGCAGGGAGCTGGACAGGAAGCAGAGCAGTCAGGGCAGATCGTCCATTTTACCAAAGAGATTCTGCAATTTCTCTAGCACAGTGATAATTTTTAGATAACACATGTCATTACATTTGAATTAACTTAAAGCTTCGACCTTGAGTTTCCTGAAGTCAAGTCATAACCATCAACTAGCATAACCACCCTTTTATTATTATTATTATTGGCTTGAAAGACAAGTTTCTAAGAGAAACTTCACGTGTGTATGCTAACTTCGGCTTTGCTTCTCAGCAGTGTGGCTCACCAAGCACAGCACCGGGATCCTGAGCATCAGCCGGACCTAAGAACGTGTTTAACAGGCGCACTGACGAGGAGGCGGAGTTTGGCAAGACAGGGCGATTCTGCTGCAAGTTCAGCTTTTGGTATCGCCAACAAGGCAGGAAGAAGTACGAATTGTAAGTCACTAGTCCTTGATTTTGGTATCAACTCCATGATCCCCACACTGCAGGACAAGAAAAATCACCCAGATTCACTGGCCTGAGTTGACTCATCTGGTCTACAGGCTCATTAAAGCTATTTCTGCGCCAAAGATCCAGGACTGCACCCCAGCCTGCCAAGTGTTCTGTGGTACTTCAGTACTGCCGCATCTACCCTCCAGGTCTCTGGGCTTCAGGGAGGCTTCGTCCACATACTTCAGTGGGACACTCGGAACTACAGGGCTAAATGGACTAGATTCCACTTTTAGATACTGATCTGAGGGGAGGGAAGGCAGAGCTATGTAACAGCTTCTCATGACAAAAGCCTCGATCCTACTGGCCCAGAGAGAATCACCACCGTTTCCAAAGCATGAACAACAGCCAGTCTGATCATGGCTTCCAAGCAGGAACTGACGTAGCTGAAGCTTTAAGAAATGGTTCGTTTTTTTGTCTTTCTCTGATAAATAGGTAGAAGAAATGATCCCTGGCATAAGCAATAGTGACTATTCTTAAAGAGCCCATGGAGTGCTTATCAACAGAATCAGAGGCACGGGGAGAACAGGAAAGGATCGCATTCTAGAGCACCAAGAAATTCCATGAAACTCAGCAGGCGCATGAGCACACTTGTTGTGTGTTGTTGTTGGAGGGACTGTTCAGTTTCATAAACATGGCTTGGAAATGGTACCTGACCATGATGAAATCTCCATCAGAGCAAATGATTTCTATGTGCTGTGTTCACGGACATGCCCGCAAAAGTAGCATTTAGAACCTCAGGCAGATTATTGGATATTAATGCCCCAACTTTCTTGTTTCACACTTTTTTTTCTTCATACATCTGCCCATGGAAACGTAAAACATCAGATGAGAAAGATCTGAGAGTAAATGACAAGGTCTTTGAAAGGAGCGAAAGAGGGTGTTGTGGTGCAGTGGGCTAAGCTACCACCTGTAACAGCATCTCCATACAGGTGCAGGTTTAAACTTTCAGTGCATCTCCCCACCAATGTGCCTGGGAAAGCAAAAGATGGTCCAAGTCCTTGGGTCCTTGCAGCCACCTGGAGACCCAGGTGGAGTTCCAGGTTCCTAGCTTCACCATGGCCCAGACCCAACTATTTGGAGTGAGCAACTGGAAAATCTCTCTCTCCTTTTTAAATAAGTAAATCATATACACACAGGAGTGAAATACGAACTAGTTGCTGAATGGATAACACAGGTGAATATCATTAGCCCAGTACTGGGGCAAATGGATACAACAAACCACAAAAATGATTCCCAGGAAGGCCCGGGTTCCTGCCCCAGTAATAGTGACAGCAATAGGTAACCAAGACTCATCAAGTCCTAGATGAATAAATGGACTCATACTAGTGGTAAGAGAAAGCTTACTCACTTTGAAATTAGAACTAAAGAGATGCGAAACTGGATCTTGAGAAGATGCCCAAGACCCAGCAGCCTGTGCCGCAGGTGGCGCTGTGGGAAGCTGGAACAGGGGTGAGAAGGAGCAGGCACAGGCTTCTGATCAGATTGGCCTCAAGCCCTGCCCTATGGGGGCAGCTCAGCATGAGAACCTTCTGCTCTGCACAAGCCCTTTCTTGCCAGTGGCTGAGTGAGTTCAGATCAGTGCCGGTGTGCAAAGACCCAGCCCCACCCTCCCTTGCTCTGCTATCTATCACCAAGACACTCATTTCCCAGGCTCTCCCTACCTCTGTGTGCAGGCCAGGGCCAGCCAGCAGAGGGCAATAACCAGAGGACCGAAGGGCAGGGCAAAGCCAGAGTGCTGGTTCTGGATTTCACTCCTCTGAGCGCCTAAACTCCTCATTGTCAGTAAACAGGACCCAACTTTGAGAAAAGCTTTAAAATGAAACATTCTGTGTTTCCAATGTTTTCATCAACATAGTTCCTAAATGCCAAATATCTTCTCCAGGTTCAACCTTTCTCTGGTTAGACGCTTTCATTTTAAAACACAATTTTGTATAACAAGGTAAGTCTACTTTCAATACAGAATGTCGTTTTCCACTTAAAACTATAAGTTGCAACACATTAAAGGATAATTCAGCACAATCCCAGGAATGCAAGGATGGTTCAATTGAGGCAAACCATTCAATATTATATTCCCCACTGGCAGAATAAAGGACCTTCATGATCACCTGAATAGATGGAGAAACGGTATTTCATAAAATTTAACAACCCCTCCAGATGAAAATTCTTTATAAATTAGGTATGGAAGATGCACCATCTCAATGAGCTAAACCCCATAGATAACAATCCAGCACCCGAAAGAAAGTGCTGGTTCATTTTCAACACCAAATTGAAAAGTACTGCTAGCTGACTTGCAGACACAGCTAAGCTCACCAAGCAAATGGAATGTAAGGGAGTAGTCAGTTCTCAGCGGGGAATTCAAGCAGAGAGAAGGAAGACAGAAGGTAACTTTGCAATTTAGGCAACTCCCTGGGCAGACTGTACACACCACAGTACTCTGTCAGTGATGAACTGGGGGAGGGACATGTGTGCTAGAAAAGAAATGGCATGTTGTAATTGTTCTGGGTGTGCCCGAGACACTGTGAATAAAGTCTCTTCTCACTGCACTAAGTTAGAACCCACCTTGAGTAACAGCTATTACCACACCGACTGGGAAAAGCTGAAGGCTGAGGGCTTTTTGTTTAAGATATAGAGTAAGACAAGGATTTCTACTTTTAGCATTGTTATCCAACATAATACTGAAGTGCTAACCTGAGCAATTGGACAATAGAAAGAAAAAAGAGCACCCAAACCGAAAAAGAAGTCAACTGGTCTGTGTGCAGATAACATAATCTTATACTTAGAAATTCCCAAAGACTCCAAAATGTTATATAACTAATAATTCAATTCAAAGTAGCAGAATATACTCAATGTGTAAAAATCACTAACACTGTTATAGAGCACATGCAAATTTTTCTGAAAAAGGAATAAAGAAAGGAAGCTCATTTCCAATAGCTACAAACAACTTATTAAACAACTAGCAATAAATTTAAAGAGTTGAAACATCTCTAAAATGAAAACTATTTATCACCGATTCACACAAAAAAAGATTCTGTGTTCATGGGTTAGAAGAACCAACACCATTAAAATGATACTATCGCAAGCAATTTACAGATACAATGTAATCACTGCCAAAATATCTATGACATTGTTCACAGAATTAGAAAAAAAGATTACTGAAATGTGAAATTACAAAAGACTCCAAATGGCAACACAATCGTAAGCAAAGAGAATAAAGCAGGAAGCATTATACTCCCTGACTTTGAAATACATTAATTACAAAACTGCAGTAATTAAAACAGCATGGTAGCAATATAAAAACAAATCCACAGAGCAATGAAGCATAATAGCAGTCCCAGAAATAAGCCCATGCCATGCTCATTCGGCTAATCTTCGACCAACGTGCTAAGAATACACTCTGGACAAAGAGCAGTCCTTGCAATAAAGGGTGCTGCGACAATGGGGTATCTACAAGCAGAATGAAATGAGCTATTTCTCACACACAAAAAAAATCAACTATAGATGGAGGGAAGTCCAAATGTCTGACTTGAAACTTTGAAGCAAGTGTAAAAAGACCCAGAAGAAATGCTTCAGGGTACTGGGATGCACAGGATTTTTAAATTATTATTATTAGAGTCCCCAAAACATAGGAAATAAAAATAAAAATAGACAAATAGCATCTTATTAAAGAGATTCTCATAGCAAAGGAAACAAACACAGGGAACAGAAAAGCTAAGCAATAGAGAAAGTAATTTCAGATTTTTATCTGATAAGGATTAAATACAGAACTGAGCAACAAGAAAACCCAATTACAAAATGGTCAGTAGATACAAACATCTTTTTCTAGGAAGACACACAAATGGTCAACGATCACATTTTAAAAATGTCTATGCCACCAGCCATCATGCAATACAAATCAAAGCCACAATGAGATGTCATCACTACAGCTACAATGGCCCCTATCAAAAAGGCAAATGATAACAAATGCTGATGAAAACATGGAGAAATGGAGATAAATGTTTACTATTAGTAGGAATGTAAATCTACTGTGATTGTGGAAAACAATGACTGTTCCTCAGAAAAACAAAACAAAAAACAACTACTAGATCAAGGGAGAAGAAACTGAAGAGTAAGGACAAGGGTAAGTCCATGATTACTGCAAAAAGAAATGTTAACAACCTAAGTGTCTACCCACAGATGAATGATCAAGGAAAATAGGGCCAATACTCACAATGAAATACAACTTAGTCATAAAAAGATAAGATCTTATCAACTGCAACAACTGATAAGCACATATCATAGTGAAATAAGCCAAAACCAGAAAGATAATTATCACATGATGTCACAAACATCTAGAACCTAAAAACAAAATCTTCATGGAAGTTAAAAGTACAAGAGTGGGCATCTGGCCTAACAGTTAAGCTCTGGCTTGGGACATGTGCTCCCATCTGGGAGTGCTTGGTTCAACCAAGTCTTTATGCCTGCACTTGCAATTCAACTCTACTAATGTGCATCCTAGGATGCAGAAGGTGATGGTGTGAGTACTGGGCCTCTACCACCTACTCGGGGACCCAGACAAACAAAAAGGAATCAAGCAGACAGAATGGCTGATCCAAACTAGGATTTTATAACAAATCTCTTGGGAACAACCTTCTGAGGCCATGCCCTCAATGACCCAAGTATCTCTCACCAGGCCTGTCTCTTAACACCGTAACTGGATTAGTTTCAGCCCTCATAGTACTACATTTAAACATCTATATTAGTGCACAAGCCAAATTTTGTTCAAACCATGTCAATGATGTTAGGAAATATAGGTTCTCACTGTGGAATGTCCAGCTGGTTGGCTCTCTGGTTGGACTGCCCACTGAGATCACCTAGGGTGTTATATAAGATCATACCCAGACTGTACTCCACACCAATGAAACCAGAATCTCTAGGGGGGTGGTACCTGGCATTTTTCTCAGCTCTCTAGGCGCTTCTGTAGGGAGTTGAGAACCAAAGGAGTTAAGAACATAGGAGATAAAAATATGTCAAATTGGTATGCTGATTATTTCAAACTAAAATTTAAATTTATGGACCTGTAATTCCAGAAATGCCCATTAGGCCTGTCTTTTCCCACATGTCCTAAGAATTCTGGAAGGGATGTAATTCACATACCAAGCTCAGAATCAACAGTCTAGTAACTGGGGGATGCACTGAATCTGAATAAACAAACTTCATGATATAATTTTATCTTCTGCCAAGTTCCATAAAGCAACTTAATCAAATTCATGGAAAGTAATTAAAAGATGGGCTTATTTTAGCGCCAAAATTTTTGAAATTCAGGCACAGTATTTTTCTTTTACAATATGCATTTTCCAATAAATTTTTTTTAATAAACCTTCCCTTATATCTCCCCTCATTACATCTCTTAGTAACATCACTATAATTTACTCTCCTAGTCCTAGTAATCCAGTTGGCCTTCCATTTCTTAAATTGTCTTTTCTTTGTTGAAGAATAAAAGCACCATGCTCGGGTTATCTTCCAGACTTCACTCTTATGGAGATCCCCATGTGCTTGTAAAAGGCGAAAAATTTATACGATCTGAAGAGAAACCAGAGTATAAGATCCCCATGTGCTTGTAAATTCAATAGGTTTTCATGCTTTTCTTTTAATTAATCTTGTACTGATTTGGTTTTTAGATCTAGCCAAAAAGTTCTCATAACACTAATGGGGAAAGAGCGAATCTCCCCCTGCTCTACAAAATAATTGAGTGTCCAGTGAGACACTGCACTTGACATGCTATGGCAGAATTTTTGTGCATTTTAAAGAATGAGTGGAAAAGAAAACAAACAAACAAAAAACCCAGGGGGGCGGGCAGGGGAATGAGTCTGTATCTGCTGGTTCACTCTCCAATTTCTCACAAGGGCCTAAGTCAAGAACTCAATCCAAATCTCCCCTGGGTACCAGGAACTTGAGCCTTCCCAGGTCTTGCAGGACCTAGAAGCTGGACTCGGATGTGGGCATCTTAACAATTAAGCCAAATATCTTTCCCTGAAAGTTCTTGAAGAGAGGGAAATAATGACCATGGGTGGGTGGGGTTCATGTTGATGTCTACTCTCTCCTAATCAACCCGCCCCAAATCCAGCTGATCTATTCAAGGCTTCAAGGCAGGATCCTATTACTTCTCAGGTATCTCACCAGTTCTCCTGGACTGAACCACTTACAGTCAAGATTTTACAGCTCAGCAATTAATTATTCCCTAGTATTTTCATTGGTTTTGTTTTTCCAACTGGACGCTATGCACCTTATAGACAAGAATCACATTTCCTCCTTTTTGCATATTTTCATACAGCAGAGTAGAGCATTTCAGATCCAGGCAGTACCTTCCAGGTAGTAGTAGATTTATAGAACACCATCATGTGGGCATAACATGACAGATATTCATAGAGGTCATGCTGCCTTAAGAAATCTGTGATCCCAGAGAGGCTACAGCCATCACAGTTCAGTTTTCCACCCTGACAAACATCAACAGGTCATAGGAAACATGCAGCCTTTCTGTAAGGAAGCAAAGAGCTGAAATTAAACATACAGTTTGGAGAGGTTTCAGGTAAATTAATTTGGCAGCTGTACGGGCAAAAAGCTGGAGAAAGCTGACGAGGTGACATACTGGTTGACATACCAGGTGACTGCTGGTATTAAATAGCACAGCCCTCTTCTCAGCAAACAGAAAGAAAGTACAGTGGGGCACCGACCATAAATACCCAGAATTGCATGGATTTAGAGTTCAAGGACTGCCTTCCCCAATTCACAGTGAAGCTCTATAGTCACCTAAAAATACAATCACAAATTCTTGCTTTCAAAGCCAAAAAGAGCAGATTCCCAAAATGTGGGTTATGTGAAATGCTATATATATGTCGTGTGTGTGTGTTTGAAGTTTATACACTTGCCCAGTGGTACTTGTTCAAAAACTACAACCCCAGCAGTGATTTTATTTAGTCTGGTTGATCCCAAGACAAACACACATCATTTGAATTAAAGGCACATGGAGACAGAGGGGAAGCCATGTTGAAACAATTAGATTCTACAGCGAGAGGTCTTGGAGTACTGACATTCTCCCACTTCCTCACATCTCCCCCACCCCAAGAGAGCAGCTAGGGCAGAGGCAACCCAAGCCCGGCTCCAGAAACAGCCTCCGGCTGCAACTGTCCACTCTCCTCCCATCCTTCTTTTACCCTTAACTGAATTCCAATAAAGCAGTCTTTTTTTTTCTAAACCCCTTTTTGATTATGCGGGGGGGGAGGGGGGAGGGAGACATTTCTGAAATGGTTTATCTTTCCTTGAAAGGAAATTCTCCCAGAAAGAAGCTGAGAAGTTTAAGAAATTATAACCCCCGCAACCTGTTGTTGACCTTGTCTGCACAATGTCTGCCGAGTGGGGGCTTTGCTTCCACCACATGCTGGGACTTGCTGGACCCTCTGGTTCTTCAGGTGGTCAAGACTGAGTATTCTTTTTATAAACTGTACTGGAAGCTGAGAGAACAGTGTCAGGTCTTATGCTCATCAGCAGAATCCCTTTTCCTTTGAAATTCTCAGTCAATTCACCTTCTAGGTAATTGAACCATAAGACACCAGCAAAAAAAAAAAACATTTTCTCCGTAAGAATTACACTGAAAAGTCCCATCCAGGAATACTGTATGAATGCTGCTTTGGATGTATTCAGAATAACGGGAGAAACTGACTCAACACAGAAATCCAAGAACCTTGTCTATAAGGACCAGTGGGTGATAGGCTCCTTACAGACAAGGTTCTCACGTAACAGAAGGGTCCTTACAAGTCTTTGGGCAAACAAAGATTTGACTTAGATGGGCACATTTCTGCGTTGGTTCCTGTTCTTTCAATACAACATGCTCTAAATCAACATTCCAATAGGAGAAAGAGAAGGAAAGTCCAGAAAGGACCACACAAACCCCGGAGGAAAGGATGACTGGGACAGCCTGTGGGCAGACAAGCCAGGTCTTCCCTGAGGGCAGGAACAGGCAGCCCCACTCCCAGAAGAGGACACTCAACAAAGAACATCTAGGGAAGGGCAGGCCCCAAGAGGGATGTTGAGAGCTCAAATAAGGCCTCTAGACCCCAACAGGGAATTACAGATTTCCACAGTTTTACATGGATTGTCTTAAAAGTTCTTTAGAAGACAGGCCTCTGGTCCAATTCTGATAAGGACCTTAGAAACCAAAGGGTAAATCTAAATAAACAGGTACAGAATGAGGCCAAGTATTCTCAAGGGCTTCATTTTCAAGACTGCCATCTGGCCTTAGCACTGAGAGGGGGACACAAAACCTGTGGGACATGAACAGGCCAGCCTCACAAGTCCCGTGGCATGCATCAGTCAAGAGCTCTTGTAAGGGAACGCCCATCTCAGCCCCCATCAGTGACACATGCAGAGCTGCACTTCAGAAGGTCTTTAGTTCACTTGCCAGCAGACCCTGCACACATAGCAGGGCCAGCAACAAACAGTTTGCACTGTTTCTAAAGAACTCCTGGGGTGTAAGGTAGACAGGTAAACACACTGGCCAAAACGCACAAATTAGACCAAGCCACAATGCAGAAGGACAGATTTGTACAGATGGCGAGGCTGCAGCCAAAGCAGGGACACTGCCTGGTCCTCACCCTGCAGCCGAGTCGTTGATCTCAGCACTGAGACATGAGACTAACTAGATGAGAAAGACCTTGTGCAAGCCCACAGCCCCACCTCAGCTTGACTGCTCACATCATTAGAATGAAAACATGAAGCCAAATAAGCCGTAATTCCCTGTTACCTTTGAAAATTAAATTTTTACCATTCTCAGTTAATAATCTGTTCACAGGTGGTGATTTACATAAAATCCTTCACTGGGAAATGACTACCTTCTCTTCATTTCTCATTGCTTTTTCTAATTTTCATTCTGACTCCTTCAAAAAAATTCTTCTAGAAATGAATTAAAGATAACAGGTATTTTCCATAAACTTCTTCAGATTTTCCTTTATTTGAGAGGGAGAGAAATAAAGAAGGAAGGTTGACAAAGAAAAGGAATCCTCCAGTGCATCAGTTCACTCCCCAAATGTCCACAGCAGCTGAGTCCAAAGTCAGGAGCTAGAAACTGAATCCAAGTTTTCCATGTGGGTGGCGGGAACTCAACGACCTGAGTCATTCTTGCTGCCTCCCAGGGCCTGTGCTAGCCTGAAGCTGGTCGGGGGCTGCATCTGGAAATCCCACTCGGGTTTTCTTGTGTGGAATATGATGGTCCCAAATCAGTGTTTTAACCATGAGGGCAAACACTCATCCCTCCCTCATGAACCTTCTGTACAAGTCATCTTTGGATGATGCATGTATTAGTCAGCTTTCTGTTGCTATAACAAAATGCCTGAGGCTTAACTTTACAAAGAGAAAAATAAAGGCCTATTTCTCCCACCATATCAGAGGCTGAAAGTTCACATAACATAGTACAAGCTCTTGCAAAACCCCCATGGGAGATGGCATCAGCTCTGTGTGGGAGGAAGCCATTATAGGCGGATACTGGAAGCTCAACAGAGCCTGTATTGGGTCAGAGGAGAAAATTATGCAAAGATTCTATAAGTTTTTGCAGTGGGCAAAATTTAGTCTTTTGAAGCCATTTTCCATGAACTTCTTCATGTGCCCTTGGATCCTTGTAGGTGTAGTGGTAGAGATGCTAAAACTATTTCTAGAGTTAATTCGGGGAAAGCTGAATTATGACAGTCTTAGTTTCATGATCTCCACGTTTGCAGTGGTGATCTCTCTCTAACTAGTTAAGGCATTTCCACCATTCAAAGAACAGAGTGAGGTACAGATAAATGCTACATCATGGATGGACCTTACAAACATTATGGTCAGTGGAAGCAGCTAGAGACAAAAAGCCACATATTACTCAGTTTATATGAACTATCCAGAATAGACAAACCCACAAAGGTGCTAAGCTGAGTGGTTGCCTGGGGAAGGAGCTGGGAAGTTGAGAAGTTGCTGCAGAATGGGCACAAAGTTCCCTGTTGGGATAAGTGAAGTTCTTGACTTCCACAGTGACAACATTCGTAATTCTGTGAATGTACTGGATGCCAACGAACTGTCTTCTTTAATGTGGAGAAAATGGTAAATCTGACATGCTATTAGTTTTACTAAAATAAAAAGAGAATAGAAAACAGACTATGGCCATCTCTTTCTACATGTAAAAAAACACCTTATGAATAAAAGGCACATACTTTGTTATGTTGATCACAACTGTGACTGTTTTGTTGACTTACACTGTCTTTTTAGTGAGCACTACCTAGGATGAAACTATCTGAAACACATATTTCCGCTTTCTCTGGATGACTGTAAAGTCTCACCTTGTATGGGCTCCTGCTAAGCTGGGTTGTGGGGAGGATATCAAGAAGCTGGAGGGTGATACCAAAAGTACTTCACAAACCACCACCAACAAAAACCTCATGATAAAACATTCCTGTGCCCTCCACAGAGGGAGTGACTCAGAAGTTCTGAGGTAGCTGTACCGTCAACAGTTTTTAAAACCAGCACTAATGAGAAGGAAAGGCAACTGGATTGAGCAGGTTCCTACTGTGGACTGGAAACTGGGCTAGCTCTTTCCAAACACTACCTATGGCTGCACTTGCTCATCCCACCTCCTCGGGAACCTGTGTTAGCACAAGCATTAGGAGCAGCAGTCAACCTCAGAGACAGGAGCTCAAGGGTGCACACCTCAGTTTTCTGATCCCTTGGGATAATCCTGGGCCACACTGTACAACCTTCTCACAGAACCAGGGAGTAAACAGTTGGGCTTTGTGAGCAATAGGGTCCTTGTTATAACTATCCAATCCTGCCCCCATAGTGCAGGGGCAGCCATGAAAACTATTCAAGGTGAACGATGTATCCAACACACATATATACAAAAACAGAAGAGGAGACATTACGGTACAGTGGCTAAAATGCCTCTTGGGACATCCGATACTGGACTGCTTAGGTTGAATTTCTGCTCTGCTTCTGATACAGCTTCCTGCTAATGCATACTCTGGGAGACAGCAATGATGACGCGAGTCCTTGGGCCCCCCAATCTTTGTGAGATACTCAGCCTAGTTTTTCAGCTTTTTTTAGCTAGGTATCATTGCAGGCATTTGGGAAGTGAGCCACCACATACAAGTGCTCCTTTTTTCTTTCCCCACTTTTGCCCTCTCCCCCACCTCAGTTGTGCATATTACAGGAATGCCCAATCTTCATCCTTCCCAAGATCTCTGGATTCAGAAGCTACTTGCATGGAAATTCTCATCTCAGAGCCTCCCTAAGGATACTCAACCAACGCTGGTATCTCCTTTTACACTCATAACTCCTCCAGGGGTACAAATATCATCTTCAACTTTATAGTGAAGAAACCGAGTTTCAAGGACTGTACGACTCACATGGGAGTAAATTCCTAGAAGTCCATCTGGCTTTAAAGTCAATGGTCTCTCTATAACATTAGCAGGTACTGTAAAGCTTGGTAAGGTGGATAGTGGATATAAATAAACACATGATGGCACAAACACTTGATGAAATACACAGTACTGATTAAAGTCAACAGGAGTACCAAGCATGTATGGCAAATCTTAAAGCAATATATATATATTCTAGACACATAATTAGTGATCCATGTAAAGGAAACAGATATAAAAATCAAAAATAATATAAGCAGTAAGTTTGAGGGTGATGGGACCAATTTTTCCCCAATTTTTATTCTGTCACTTATCTAGGATAGAATTAATTTCCCGCCTCCCAATCAGTTGCAACCTTGGCTGTCTGGTGAAATCTTCAGTTATATGTGAAATCAAATACAGCTGTGCAAAGTACACATAAATACGTAACACAGAACCTGAAGAGAAAGGAACTAGATGGAAATCTCCAGGGTGGAAAAGCAACACTGATTTCACAAAGTCCCCTGAAAGCACTTGTGAGAATTCCCTTTGAAAGACAGAATCCAGACAATCCTGAACACCAACAGCAAGCACCGGCAGGAACCAGCATTGCCCACTTACGCGGTCTTGCCCTCACTGTCGTGCTTGGTGGCACTGGCTCCCTTCTTGCCCAGCAGCGAGGCCACCTTCTCGACATCTCCATGCTCCACGGCCTGCAGCAAGCGTTCATCATTCTTGTTCCACTCGTTGGTCTGTGAAGCGAAGGGGAGAGGCAGAGCTGAATCCCACAGGTCAATGCCATGTCAACCAGTGCAGCTTCCCAGGTCGAATCCAAACGTGCCCCCAGACAAGCAACTGTAGAAAATACCTTCCCCTTTACCACAGGGACGCCCAAGAAGGCTGGTTTCCCAAAAGAAAACATTAACAGTTCAATAAAATAGAGTCTCGCTACCAAACTCTGAACTAAAGATGTGTCTACTAACAAACTTTGGGAAGATGAAGCAACTTAAAAACATCTCAAGGCCGGTTTATACATTAGCTAATTTCCAACTAAACTTGACAGCTGGCGCCTCGGAAGGCTGGCCTCTGACCTGGCCTGCAGCTCACTCAGTCCACTGAGTTCAGAAACACACTGGCCAGCAGCTCAAGGTCACCCAAGGGTTTATACACACACAAACCCTCATCTGCTTCCACAGCCACTCTTTCTGGCTTGTTTACCAGGCCCTAATTTCGACCTGTATCCTCATTTTAAAGAGTTACCCCAGCTATCAATTCAATGACAACATATCAACAGAAATAAAACTTTTCTGAACAAACTACGAAACATCCAACAACAAGCTTAAACTAAAAGCTTCCGTCATGGCCAACCCTCCCAGAGGTCACAGAAACAGTCTGCAAGCCAGGAATTCATGGTAAAGCTTGCATGTGCACAACAGCTAGGCTTTGTTTTGAGAGAGAAAAGAGGTGCTGTGCTCTTTAGATAAAAGCATGTGAGCCTGGAGGACAAGACTGAGAAGCCTGAACGGGCACCACTGAGCCCCTGAAGGTTTTAGAGCAGAGAATGATGGACAGAAAAAGCACTGGGGCCCTGAAAGGCTCTGAGACACTGGCAGGCCAACCTGCTCTCCAGCCTGGCCCTCAGTCTCCCCCTGAGCTAGACCAACCTTCTGGGCACCCCTCCTACCCACCTGATCCTGTCCTAGGGGTAAATACCTTTCCCTGTCTGAACTGGCCACTTTTTCACTTTTTCATCACAAGAGGGACGCACCTGAGGCAGGTTACTTCCGAGAAATCTGGCTTACATTATGGGGGAGGTTCAACCCTGTCAATCATATTATGGTCACAGCCATGATAATGATAGGAGCACACTTCTAGAGCAGGTGACGGCGCCTCCATGCAGACAGCCCTAAAAGGCAGGCAGGGGCCAGACACTGGTTTGGAGAACAGCAACCACCAAGGGGTCCTGTGGGAAGTCCTTTAATCCTTTCCAAGACTTGGCTCCTAATAATCTCTCAGGCACCATCTCAAAGGCCTACGTCATCTCCTCACACAGCCACCTAGGAGCCACACCTCCAAAATAGGAACCTTCAGGAGACCCTGGAACCACAAAATCAGACCTCCAGGGCTCTGAGGCTTAAGAATCCCCAGGCATTTCTTTTTTTTTATTTTTTTTTAAAGATTTATTTTTATTATTTTTTCATTGGAAAGGCAGATATACAGAGAGGAGAGACAGAGGGGAAGATCTTCCGTCCGATGATTCACTCCCCAAGTGAGCGCAACGGGCCGATACTATGCCGATCCGAAGCCAGGAGCCTTTTCTGGGTCTCCCACGCTGGTGCAGGTTCCCAAAGCTTTTGGGCCGTCCTCGACTGCTTTCCCAGGCCACAGGCAGGGAGCTGGAAGGGAAGCGGGGCTGCCGGGATTAGAACCGGTGCCCATATGGGATCCCGGGCGTGCAAGGCGAGGACCTTTAACCACTTGCGCCACCGCGCCGGGCCCCAGGCATTTCATAAAGGAGACTTATAGGGACCACTACAAAGCAGTAAACAGAGGAGATGTTAGATTTAGAAGCTAAAAAGAGGCCATCTTTCAGGGCCCAGGAGTGCATTCTCAATCTTTAGCCTGATAATCTGGGAAACTAAATCAAAGCTTCACCCTCTCACACAGCACAGGTCGGTCCACCAGACAGCCTAGTCACCCATCTGAGTCCAGCCCAGATGACGGGTAGAGAAAGCTCCACGTCAGGGAAGAACAAAGCACATGTGCCCAGAATCTGTATCTGAGAATCTCCGGCCTGGGCCCTTCCTCTTTCTCAACTTCCTTCTCCTCCGTGGCCATCACTTGAATCAGTAAGAATGATTTGAGTTGAGCCAAAACTCAGCTGTCTGTCCCCTGGCTGCATGAATTTGACGTCTAGAACACTGAACTGAAACTTCCATCCTGCGTGATTCTAAGTCAGACACACCCTCCCTGTATCTCAATTTCCCAAGGTTCTGGAACTAGGAGTTCTCCATGACTCCTTTAAAGCCCTCTATACAATGTTTCAAACTTTGGTAAGGATTATTCTAGAAAACTGTTGCCTATGACAGTGTTCCATATCAACACTGTCCAATATTGTACCCACAGGCCACTGGTTTTCAGAGATTTTTGCACCTAGGAAACACAGGGCAATCTCTGAAGACATTGTAGGGAGTACCAACAGCATTGGCTGGGTAGAGGCCATGGATGCTGTTAGGCATCCCACACAATACACAATACAGACCCTTCTACGAACAGACTCCTCTGGCCTGAAGTGGCAATGCTGCACTAGCCTCATGTCACCACTGTGTGCTGGAAGTGTGGACACTGTGATTACAGCTCTGAATTTTAACCTTAAATTGGGACATCAAGGGTCAGTAACTATCATACAGAACAATGCCGATCTCCATGACACTTCACTTCCCATTTCAATTTTTTGCTTTAAAAAAAAAACCAAGAGAGAACAGAAACATAGGCAGAGATCTTCCATGCTGGTTCAATCCCCAAACGCCTGCAATAGCTAAGGTTGGGTCAGGTGGCAGCCAGGAGTTTCTCTCAGGGCTGGTAGGAACCTAGACACTTGGCTTCACGTGCTCCCAGGGAGCACAGCATTCAGAAGTTAGACTGGCAACGCAGCAGCAACTCAAGCCCAACCAAGCACTTCAACGTGGGATACGGATGTCCCAAACTGAGCCGTAACCACTGCGCCCAAGGCCTACCTCACTTCTTAAAAAAGTAACGGGTTGGGGTTTATGTTCTCTGCACCCCTACTATAGCCACTAGTTTACATCAGGAAAACCTTAGGAGCTGCCCCCAGTGAAAGATTACAAGAAATCTATTGCCTTAACACAAACATTTGGTTAGTAGAATAGGACAGACCAATTTTACTTAACAACCTTACAACCAACGAGGTAGCAAATGCCAAGAAACAGATCCCAGCTTATTTTCATCCCCACCAAATGCATCAAGAGGAAAAATATGACTGAAGTTCATTTAGACTCAATGCTTCCTACCTACATTGCTTTAAGCGGGAAAAATATTGGCTGTTAAAGCCCTTCCTAACTAAAACTGACCAATTAAAACTGGATTTGGAAGATCAAAAGGATATGAAATCTCAGAGGACAGGGCTGAAAGTACTTAAGCAACGGAAGACCACATAAAAGCATGTTTCTTTTCAGTGCTGCTAAGGCACTCCTTGCAGAAGCAGAGAAAAATCAGACTGCAGGGCTTCCCTGAAATTAGTTCCACATGGATCTTTATTCAGGGTGTACCACTGCCATGGGACACGGCAAAGAAAGATTCCCGCTCCTCACTCGTTGGAGGACAAGCTCAGTGTCACATTCCTTGAGGTCTAAATCGTCTCTCAGGTAGTTTCTCTTGGGTGCAGGCCAGGAGTTAACTTTTTTCTTGTATCAGGTGAGGTCAAGAGAACATAGATGCCCACAGACATTTAATGCATAGCCCTCAACGCCATTCAGCCTGTACAACTGGGATTTGGGAAAGCAACAAAAGGGAGAAGAACGGATGCTCGCACAAATACGAGGCCTTGGTGTTCGAGGCAAGGGAAAGGGCAAACCCAAAAAGGAAACAGGGTGTGGCTGCCTAGGCTGTGATTGCCTGAGAAAGGAGGAGAGAAGGTAGGAGTCCCGTTGTCTCAATTCTCACGAGGCTGTGACAGGCAGAGGCCGAGAAGCTTCCCTTACTCCTCCCCTAGTCCTGGGCCTGGCCCTGGTTATACTGGCAACTGACTCTGGGATGCACAAAGGGCCCTACCACACTTTTTCCATAAGCCTGGATTTGAGGACACCATCATTTTTCTTCTGCGAACTTGCCCACAGAGATAGTCCCTAGATATTCTGCTACACAGCTCTTCCATTCAGTCTTTTCTATACTAAAAACCCATGATCACTCACAACCTGAGACCATATTCAAGTTTGAATGTCACTGCTGTGGGGAATCCAGAAGCAGATATTTTCTCTCTCTCTCTCTCTCTCTCTCTCTCTCTCTCTCTCTTTCTCTCATTTTCTCTCAAAGCCCTCACCCTTCTCCATCCTCATCCGCATCCCACACTAAGAGGTATTAAATCGAAACCAAATGTCAAAAATATCCTCAAAAACACTCTTGGTCAACCTGAAACGGGGTGCGAGCGAGATCACACCAGACATGTCTAAGGTTTTATTAAGGAGTCTTTATTAACCAAGCTTGGTGATAACAGAGCATATTAGAAATAACAGCTCACAGGTCCATACAGCAATGCAACCAATCATAATCCAACCAAACATAATCCAAAGGGGAACAAATGGTCATTATCCTGAAGTCCATCCGTTAAGCTAAAGACCTATGTCCCTGCTTCCCCAACAATATAAGTTAGACCCAGAGACATGCAACCTGGACACACTTACAAAGCTGCAGATGTTCACGTTTCCTTGGCTTCTCTGCCCACATCCCACTACTGCTAGGCCCCACCCCTCCTGGAACTCCTGACAGCACACAAACCAGAAGCAATGTTAACATATCCATTGTCCCACCTAAGCAGTACACAGGGACCATGCTCAGGGGATTACCTGTCCTGAATCAGCCAAGAGCCGAGGTGTCAGAGTAACGGAAACACCTGACCAGAAAGAGAGAGAGAGCCCCGCTTCACAGGCCTTTTAAAGCGGCTTGTAAGGGGAGTGGTTACACAACAATGCAATACCATCCCCTCTCAATAGATAGATGAGTCACAGGTGGGCAGGAGCGAATACCTAAGTGTTGTGAGTTAAGGAGTTAATTGGCGCTCATTGGGATGGGCAGGAACAGGAACTGGGTTTGTAGCTAAAAAGACTAATTGGACTCATCTGCATCCAACATCCCTGTTGAATTAGGAGAATTAGCACGTGGGGGGAAGAGTATACAAGGAGAGGTGAAGGAGCAATTACTGGCTGCACTCCATAACAAACCTACTAGGTTGGTCAGAGCAGTTAGGATGCCTGCATCACACATGGGCATGGCTGAGTTGCATCCCCTGCTCTGGCTCCTGATTTTACCTTCCTACTAATGCAGACCCTTGGAATCTATGGTGACAGCTGAAATTGCTGAGTCCCCACACCCTACCCAAGAAACATGGCTGGAGTTCCCACCAACTACAACCTGGCCCAGTCCTGGCTTGCAGCCCGGCCAGTGGATGAGAACTCTGCCTGTCACTCAAGTATGGAGACAGACTTCAGAGTCAAGTTCTTCTGAACTGAAATCAGTCTACCACTTCCATCTAGGTACCCTGGAGCAAGTCACTGGTGCCCCCACATCTCCATTTCTTTATCTGTTAAATGCGGGAAATCTCACTTACTTGTAAATTATCCTGAGAGTTGCTATTAGTTTTGAATTAGAAGATTTATACTGTTTCTTCTTGATTCGTGCTCCATGAAACTTTTACAACTTAGAACTGATAGTCCATTTCCCTTTTACAGACAGGTAACAATTTAGTGCAAATTTTCTACCACCATCCTGAAAAATCTTTAAAAGGGCTCATGCACAGATCTGAAGTTGACTATTTTATTGAATGTGGCTTGCTTTTCCAGGAGACTGTTTAAACGGACACTGTTTCAACAGAGCACATGAGGCCACATTTGGAAGTTCAGGAAGCCATATGTCATGCTCCAGACATGTGTGCTGTGTCAGCTATGAAGGGCAGTATGCGGGAAGGCAGGCCTCACCCTCAATGTGGGCCCCATACAATCCTGCTAATATATCACAAATGAAGTTTTCAGTGGCAGGCCGGTGAGTTTCCTATTCATCAAATCATTTCCAAATGACATCCATTTAATAGTTTTCCTGTAAAACTGGGCTTCTTTGAAAAGGCCTTCCCTGTCTCCCTCTGGTGTAACAAATACCATGTCAACGGCATGGTCAAACTTGGGGTTTTCTCAACTGGAAACACCTGTTCTTGGCCAGACATGGCATCACCTTCTTTTATTTTGGTTGAATCACTGAGAACTGAGAAACGAATGGAAATCCAGTGGTTACAGACATCTGGTTAACAAGCAGGCTTGGATTTTTTGAATCAGTCAAAGTAGTCTAAATAATTTATTGGCACAGGGCAAGGCAAGAAAAGAAAGAATGTCTCTGACTTTAAGAAAGACGCTAAAACTCTAAGCATCACAGAATCGTTCTTTGTGGATCTCCGTGTGCAGCCATCTGGAGGGGCCTACATGAGAGATCATCTTTGGACAAGCTGCACTTCTCTCTCTAGTTTATAGAGAGCATGCGGTTGTGCCAATATAATCAGTATGCCTAAAATGAAAGACAAAGTAAACAGTGTTTCTAAATTTCAAATTTATACTTTCCAGAAAAAAAAAAAATCACACACACCTCAAATTTAAGACAGAGGACAAGAAACAAGGCAAGCTGCAGATTCATGTAGCATTTTTCCATTGACTATGTCAGCCAGTGCTAAGTAGATAGCAATCTACTAGTTGCAAATACAGAAGCTTCCATCAATGCTATACACGTTAAGACCCAACTCCCATCACTGATTAATTCAACAAATATTTGCTAAGTGCCTTTGACATGACTAGCACAGCCTTTACTGAATTGCCTATAGAGTTGTAAAGTTGAGCAATATCAGAAATCTGCTAACAACACACATCAGGATATTAGACATGGTACAGTTAGCAAAATGGAGAACCAAAACAATAAAAGGAAGACAACTAGTTCTGAGTTTCTAATGAGATCACAAACTATAACCTGCAATGAGCAACATTTAGGTGAATGGACTGATGATACAATGGATGAAAAATGCAAGCTGCATTTAGCAGAGAATATAAATACCAAGTAGATCCAAGGGATGTCTTCTTACAAGCCTGTTGTCTTCAGCGTTCATGGGTACTTCAAAAAATTACCCATACATCATGGCATAAATGTTGGACCATTCTCCAAGTCAAAGCTCAGAAGTTTCATTTAAAAATTTCCTATTTTTTTTAAAGATTTATTTTTATTATTTTTTTATTGGAAAGGCGGATATACAGAGAGGAGAGACAGAGAGGAAGATCTTCCGTCCGATGATTCACTCCCCAAGTGAGCGCAACGGGCCGATACTATGCCGATCCGAAGCCAGGAGCCTCTTCTGGGTCTCCCACGCGAGTGCAGGTTCCCAAAGCTTTGGGCCGTCCTCGACTGCTTTCCCAGGCCACAGGCAGGGAGCTGGAAGGGAAGCGGGGCTGCCGGGATAGAACTGGCGCCCATATGGGATCCCGGGCGTGCAAGGCGAGGACCTTAACCACTTGAGCCACCGCGCCGGGCCGAAAAATTCCTATTTTTTTTTTTTAATTACATTTTTTAAATTGGAAAAGCAGATTTGCAGAGAGAAGAAAATACACAGAAAAAGATCTTCCATCTGTCGATTCACTCCCCAAATGGCCACAATTTTTGGAGTTGAGCTGATCCAAAGCCAGAAACCAGGAGCTTTCTCTGGGTCTCCCACATGGGTGCAGGGTCCCAAAGCTTTGAGCTATCCTCTGCTGCTTTCCTAGGCGACAGGCAGGAAATTGGATGGGAAGTGAAGCAGCCAGGATATGAGCCGGTGCCCATATGGAATCCCAGCATTTCCAAAGGGAGGATTTGAAAATTGAGCCATTGTGCTGGGCCTCAAAACTCCTATCTTTTATCTTAATATACATAAAGTGGACAAAAATCACATATATCACCATATAGATTTAGATTAGTGATACTTCCCATCTACCTCTTCCCTCCTGCCTGCATCCTCCACACCCTTCTTCCTTATGCTTTTCTAATTTTTATAATAGCATATTTTCAATTCACTTCATAATTACAGGTTTAGCACTTCATTAGGTAATGTTAACAACACATTGCCAGTAAAACACAATAATAATACTAAGTAGAAATAATAATAAAGAACAACATTAACCAAAACCCTACTTTTCCTCAGGAGTAGAAACAAAAGCTGTTTACAGTAATCAAATTCCAGAATGATAATTTCACTCACATAAATTAAATTTTGCACTCTATATTAGCTTATTACACATCAGGGAGAACATGTTATTTGTCTTTTGGGGACTGGCAATTTACTAAGTATAATGGTTTCCAACTGCATCCATTTAGTTGCAAAAGACAAGATTTCATTCTATGTATGGCTAAGTAGTAGTCCGTAGTATCTTTGTACCACCTTGTTGTTTTTTTCATAAAAACTTTCTATAGCATTTTAGTGACTTTAGACCAATACCCCTCAAGTGGTTGCCCACTTCTGTTGTTCTCCCTCAGCATCAGGACAGGGCCAATTCTCTCCAGTTAGGCTCTTCCTGACAAGGCACAGCTGCCATGCAATCGTATTAGTGAAGACCAGCTGACTACTCACTGGCCTGAGCTCCTAGGACCTGGCCAGTGGCCCACATGTATCTTGATGAGCACCAAGTCCAAGGCCACTTTCAGGTGGCAGCAGCTCACTCAAAGGTGCAGTGAACAGCCTGGCTGCTCCTCTTTCCACACTGGGAGCCATTATTACCAATCACTTCTCCCACTGCCTGCTCAGTATCAGTCTACACACAAATCTACATTCTCAATAATCCCACTCAGCTCCTTCCTCCTCCTAAGCTGATGGAGATTAAAAATTATTCTGTTTTTAAAGAAAAAAAGTATTCTGTTTTTAAAAACCATGACACAGGAGGCAATAACACAGTCTCATAGTGAAAGAGATACGACTAAAAGAAGGTGAGGCTAATTTTACTTCTTGGGGAGAAAAAAAAATTCCACTTAATTCAAATGATTCTAGTAGGTCATTTATTGACATTCATTACTGATAAAGGGAGGGATGTGCGCTTGGTGTGGAGGGGCCACCTGCATTCTATATCTGAATGCTTGAGTCTGAGTCTTGGCTCTACTCCCAGCTGTCTGCCAACGGGACGTCAAGTACGTAGCAGGTCATAGCTCAAGTACATGGGTCCCTGCCACCCACAGGGAGACTTGGATCAAGTTCCAGGTTTTTGACTTTGGCTTGGCCCAGCCCTGGCTGTTAGGGGCAGTTGGGGAGTGAACCAGTGGATGAAAGATCTCTCCCTCTTTCTCTCTCTCATAACCTTTAAATAATGACAAAACAGTATGAAATAATCTTGGCATTAAAGGAGTCCACAGATTTCTGAAGACAAAAACACACCTAATATCCACTTAAAATTATTATTTGCCAAGGCTAGATCACTACTATTAACTAAGTCTTATGGAAGTCCAGAGAAAAACGCTATTGCTGCTAGACTGCTTGCTTTGTAATTTAACATTAGCAAGACCATACCACGTTGGTACACTTTGCAGATAAAGAAATTGAGGCACAGGAAACCTAGGAAACTAGCATAAAGTCGCTCCAATTGCAGTGTAGTTGATTTCTCTGGAGGAGAAAGCAAAGCGGTTCTGCGGAAAGGAGAATGAGACACTCTTGAATGAGAAGTGTTTAAGTGTGTGCATGGACTGAGGCAAGCATGAACAACACAAGGCGAGTGGACATACAATACAAGGGGCTGGGAGAGGGTGGACTGTGGGCTAAAGCCTGACCTTCACATGTAGACCACGCCCTGCCTCCCGGACTGCCTCGCAGAAAAGGAGGAGGAGAGGTGCAGTTGGAGACGAATCACAGGGTGAGTTAGATAAGCTTTATGCTTGCTTGGGAAAGCAGGGGGCAGAACAAGCAAGGACCAAGGAGGGCTGAGAGGCTTGACAAATGGTGACATTCCCAATAAATTCTCAAAGTGAGGGGAGGCATTGGTAAGCAGTCTGAAAGGTGCTGTTGAGAGCTAGGATTATCCAGTCAATGGGAATGCTACGTGCATTTTCACTGCAAGCTTTGGGCAGGAGGAGACACAGAGGTGGCTGGCTTGATCCCTGAGCAGAGACAAGGATTGATGGTGAGATTCCAGGGGCAAGAGGATGGAAGGGGGTAGGATGGGGATAACTGAAATGACCACCATGTGGGATGGGGACTATGACAGGGACAGCAAAGATACAGGGCACGGTCATCTAAGCCAGAAGCAGGTGCTGCATAGGGGTGGGTTATTCACAACAATGTCGCAGCCCATAGGATGGGGACAGAAAGGAAACACGGAACTGGGAGGTAGTGCCTTTAGTTTCACTAAAACAGTGAAACTGCATGAGCAGGGCTGCATATCATATTTACCTAAAGGCTGGCAGGAATGTCAACTCTATTTAACATTGTTTAAAAAAACCCAAAGCAAACAAATTCTTATGATGAAACAAATGAAGCAACTGCTTAACCCAATACCTCTCTCAAAGGACATGCAAGGCTGCACATTCAAATCAGCTGAATCTAGAGCCCAGCGCGATAGCCTAGTGGCCCAATCCACACCTTGCAAGCACCTGTATCCCATGTGGGCAGTTTCATGTCCTGGCTGCTCCACTGCCCATCCAGTTCCCTGCTTCTGGTCTGGATATCAGCAGAGGATGGCCCAAAGTCTTGGCACCCTGTGCCCACGTGGAAGACCCGGAAGAAGCCCCTGGCTCCTGGCTTGAGATTGACCCTTTTCATCTTTATGAAGTGTGGCCACTTGGGGAGTGAACCAGCAAACGGAAAGTCTTTCTGTCTCTTCTCTCTAAATCTGCATTACCAATAAAAATAAATAAATCCTTTAAAAAAATCAACCGAGGCTATGTGAAGAAATACAGACGCTTCTTAAACATTCTCCATAGAATTCCATTTGAGGCAGAATTAACCTTTCCTTACCACAATGAAGATGATGACTTGGGTTGACCTTAGGGCATTCTGGCATCTATTAAAACGCTGGAGTAGACGACAGCATCAACCTTGGCATTCAGAGCCCTCCATAGGTACACACTTAAGTAACTCAAGGGGCAATCAAGATACCCCATAGAATACTTTAGAATACTTGCATGCATATAATATGGTATCCTGGAGCTGGGGTTCAAGTCTATAGCTATAAAATTCAGTAATGTGGACCCGGCGCGGTAAACTAGCAGCTAAAGTCCTCACCTTGCATGTGTCTGGGATCCCATATAAGCACCAGTTCGTGTACCAGTAGCCCCACTTCCCATCCAGCTCCCTGCCTGTGGCCTGGGAAAGCAGTCAAGGATGGCCCAAAGCCTTGGGACCCTGCACCTGCATGGGAGGTCTGGAGGAAGTTCCTGGCTCCTGGCTTCAGGTCAGCTCAGCTCCAGCCACTGCAGCCATTTAGGGAGTGATCCAGCGGACACAAGATCCTCCTCTCTGTATCTTCTATTCTCTGCTCTCTTTTCTTTTTCCTTTCTCCCTTTCCAATAAAAATAAATAAATCTTTAAAACAGAAATTTAAGTAAGCAAATCCAGTAACATTTCACAGACTGACACTCATAGCATTATATTTGCAATAACTTGAGGCATGGAATGAAGCTTCACAGTGTAGAGCTCTGTGGTATCATGTGGGTGCTGAAACATCTTAGATTCTATGGGGCCTATGACATCATCATCCCCTGTGGGTGTGTGTTCACGTTATAGCTGACTGTGAATGCTCCTGAGAAAGCAGCAGAATATGGCCCAAGTGTTTGGACCCTGCACACAGGAGGAAGACCCAGAAGGAGACAGCAGTCTCTGGCTCTGGTCTGGGCCACTCATAGCCATTTGGGGAGTAAACCAACAGATGGAAAATTTCTATCTGCCTCTCCACCACCCCACTCCTATCTCTGTAACTGTGCCTTTCAAATAAAAACAAGTCTTTAAAAAGTTTCAGATTCTACAGATTTTTGGATTAAAGATTCTCAGTCCACATGTGGTTTTCCCATTTCATGTCTTCTTATAGAGAGGAGGAGAGTGTAGGGTTAAGAGCCTAGATCCTGGGCTTGCAGGCTCAAATTTCGGTCATAGCATTTAACAAATGCAACCCTGGAAAAGTTGTTTAATCTCATATGTCAGGATCCTCAACATTAAAATAGAGGATAATAGCATATTTTAATACATTTCGTGTCCCTCCCAAATACTACACTTAATGCCAAAAACTTTCACATCCTTTCATAACACTCCATCTGGGAGATCTAGCTGGATGCACTGCTCCGTTAAAACAGATTTTGTAGGGGCCAGCATCATGGCATGGCAGATAAAGCCCCCACCCGCAATGCTGACATCCTGTAAGGTTGATTGTTGACGTCCTGACCACTTCACTTCTGATCCAGTGCCTTGCTAATGACCTGGGAATAGCAAAACATGGCCCACTCAAGTGAGAAACCAGATGAAACTCTTGGTTCCTGCCTTTGGTCTGACTCAGCCCTGACCACTGTGGTCCTCTGGGTAGTGAACCAGAAGAAGGATGTGTGTGTGTGTGTGTGTGTGTGTCTACCTCACTCTCTGTAACACTGGTTTTAAAGTTAGTAAATAAATAAATCTCTAAAAAGAATAACAACAGAACTTTTTTGGCTTGGAGATCTTCCAGTGTTCCAAAGCACTCTTACCCTTCTACTTTCTACACATGCAACAAATGGGTTTAAATGCCCAAGAAAACATTAATTTAAATAACCAAAATAATACACATAAGCCCCACTATCTAATGTTATCAGAGGTCAGTTTTAAGCAGGTTGAGTCATTTAATATATTTGGGACAAGAACATTGATTTATTTATAACGAAACTCTTACGGTTTTCAAGAAAGGATATATTTATGAGTGTCTTTCTATAGTCCAATAATAGCACACCCGAAAATAAACTTCAACATCTACTCACAGGGAGAGAAAAAAATCCAGCTTCAAGAAATAATCTCTGCCTGATATTTAAAGGCAGAGGTCAGCATCTGTAGAGAGCAGAAGACAAGGGGCCGCGACCTTCGCTATCAGTCTGCTCCAGGGCTCCAGGGAAGCATGCGTGACTTCATCTCCCTCTCCCAGCCCTGCAAGACACAGGGCCTTGGAAGCCAGCCTGCTGAGGTTTAACCCTGTGAATGCACAGGTCTTAGTTATAGCAACAGAAAGCAAAACCAAGGATGCCGTAGATACGGAGATCTTTGGAAATCTCACCAAGGTTCTCACAAGTGACTCACTCACAGCCCTGTTGGAGCTCACAAGGAATTGTCCAAAAATGTTCAACCTTGGAGTTTTACGATCCAGCCAGATGCTGAGCGGCAACTGAACCTCCACACAAAAGTCAACAAGAGGAAAGTTCCAACCAACAGTGGAACTGCAGTGTGTGGACTTGGGTTACGGATGTTGACTATAATCTAATATGGGTGTCAGGAAGCTGTAGTCTGATCACACCAAATTTGAAGGACTCAATTTATTGCTCAAAACATGAAATACTAATAATAAAGCATGCTTTTAAAATCCTAAAACTATTTCCTAAAGATACAGTGCTTTATATATTATAACTCAGAGAAAAACTGTATTAAAGAGGATGCCCCAAATATTTGGGGGCCTGCACCCACATGGGAGCCTTAGAAGAAGCTCCTGGATCCTGGCTTTGGATTAGCCCCACTCTGGCCATTATGGCCATTTGGGAGATAAACCAGTGGCTGGATGATCTCTGTGTCTCCTCTCTCTTTTTTAAGTCACTTGCTGTATACCTGGTAGTGTCCCTTAGACTGTGAACTTAAGGGCAAGAACATAGCTTACACACCCAAATCACAGCCTCCCAACATCAGGGCTGACACATGACCAGAGGTAAATGAATGACTATTAAGTGACTGATTAAGAGCCTCAAGACCTCAAAGACAAAAACTACTGAGAAGGTAGTCAGGCCTCACATTTACCCCAAACCTTCTGTTATTCTTCACTACAACTATGTGGTTGTGGTTAACTGGATCTTTCCAGCCCGAGACCTCCCTGTTCCCGGACATCAACCGACTCCCTGCTGACTCTTCTGACAAACCCAAACTCCTTATGGGAACACTAGAAAATCACAGCTCCCCAATTTCATTTCCACCTTTTGCAGGAAGGTGTAAGACAGCCCTGAGAAGTGTGAACCTGGAAGCCAGTCTGAGTTCCCAGGCCAGCTCTACCCTGGGACTTCGGGTGCGTGCCTCAATGATCGGACAAGACCTCCCGAGTAACCTCTACCCTGGGTTGCTGGAAACATTAAGTGAGCCTGATAGGCTTAAAACATCTGAAGTAGCATTTGGCACATGGTAAGCATTTAGTAAGTGTTCGCTAATATGGCTATTGTTCACAATCCCGAGGGAAATTCCAGTCGGCTGTTGCAAACAGTGGTTCTCTTTCCCTAGGATTAATGGATATGTGCATTCCTATTAGACTCCCATGGCCAAATCTAGATTTACGGACTGCCTACAGCACAGATGAGATGCGCTACAAACTCTATGCCAGCCCAGAAGCTTCAGCTGCAATTACCCAGAGAAGAGCTGATTGCTAAGCTATGAAGAAGCCTTTATAATTCGAGAAGATTCTTCAAGGCCTGTAATATCCTAAATGATTTTATCACTGCTCTGTTAAAATGAACTGAAGAGTAGAAAGTCAAGGTCAAACATACGTCTGCGTTAA
The DNA here is from genome assembly GCF_017591425.1 of Ochotona curzoniae. Taxonomy (NCBI): domain Eukaryota; kingdom Metazoa; phylum Chordata; class Mammalia; order Lagomorpha; family Ochotonidae; genus Ochotona; species Ochotona curzoniae. Next base: position 15,290,057 of record NW_024465582.1, on the reverse strand, counting down.
GAAACTACAGGGGCCTGGTGCAGTAGCCAGTGGCTAAAGTCCTTGCCTTGCATGTACCAGGATCCCATATGGGCACTGGTTCCTGTCCTGTTTGCTCCACTTCCCATCCAGCTCCCTGCTTGTGGCCTGGGAAAGCAGTCAAGGACAGCTCAAAGCGCTGAGACCCTGCACCCACATGGGAGACTCAGTAGAAGCTCCTGTCTCCTGTCTTTGGATTGGCTCAGCTCTGGTCGTTGCAGCCACTGTGGAGTGAACCAGCAGACGGAAGATCTCTGTCTCTCCTTCTCTCTATAAATCTGACTTTCCAATAAAATAAATAAATCTGAAAAAAAAAAAGCTCGATGGGAAGTGGAGCATCTAGGACAGACCCAAAAGCAAATAAATATTTTTAATAAAAAACTACAAAAGGATGATCGCCCAACACGAGAAATTTCACGATCCTTTCTAATAATGTAGGTCAGAAGGGACAAATTTGAAGCAAGCCCAATTGGAACAAAGGTATCAACAACCTGCCTTTGCCTGCCAGGAAAAAGCCTAGAAGAGTTCCCAGAGAGATGAGGGGTGGTAAGAAGAGGCGGTCACTCCTACCTGCTCCCACCGGATGACAACACAAATTGCACCACATAGCAAAGGTACGGTGAACAAGCCCAGGATGGCACCAGTGCTGGCATGCACCACCACTGCCCGGGGCAGCCAAACTGTGCCCAGCCAAGGAGGGGACACTGGCCATAAATCTCAAGATTTCACACAGACAAAAGCATGCCCTTGCCACTGCCTCTCCACCACACACATTCCTGGGGCAACAGTACTTCTGAAACGGCCAAGGGCAGAATAGCAAAACTACAGCTTTCTTTCTTTTTTTTTTTTGGACTGAACTATTTAAAAAAAATCGTATCATATCTGATAAAGACTCCATATCTCATTCCTCAATTCCAGATAAGCAGAGCTCTCCCTCTATAAATATGAGCCGACACACAGCACAGTCCAGATGAAAAGCTCCAGCCGTCCTAAGAAGGCCGAGTACTTTGTTCCTGCAAAACAGGAAACCAGACAGGTTTTCTAATATGCACTTTCAACCAGATTCAGAAGAAAAAAAAAATATGTCTGTGGAATGGCTTTAAAGAACGATCTGGAATCAATGGAGAAGCCAAATTTAGAATGCTTTGGAAGCAATGAAGAACAGATTGAGGAAGCTTGAAAATCTGGAGTTAATGACAAGCTTACCTCACAGCAAAAGTGAAAAAAAAAAAAAAAGAGGATGAAAAAGAAAGGAAGCCATTTAAGATAGGGAGTGTCTGATGGAGGAATTTCAGGAAATTTTCAAGTTGAAAAACACACTAACACTACCCTGAGCTAAAGTTTGCCTAGAAAACTTTAAAAAGTAAAAGGGAAAAAACCTTGTGGTGTCCAGGTAGAAACAGGTCCTGCCCAAGGCTGTCACATCCAGCTGGCTCAAGGGCTTCTACATGAACTAGCAGAAGACAGTGACCCACTGAGAACGAGCTGTGAGAAGAAGCAAGCATCCTCCAACAGTTCTGGCCTCACAAGCTTTCCTTCGTCCGGGAGGAAACAGGAAGATACTTCCAGACACACAAAGGCGCAGCAGGCTCCACCTAAATGCTCCTTTCCACACGCCAGCGCTTAGCCTGAGTGGCCAGAAAGTGAACAAAAACAAAAAGTCAAGGTAGGTGTTTGGTGTTGTGGCTACCAAGCCGCTGGTGACACCTGTACTTCACATCAGAGTGCAGGGGTTCGAGTACCAGCTTGGCTTCTAAACCCAGCCTCCTACAGATGCCTCCCCTGCAGGGCAGCAGGGGATGGTTCAAGGACGGGAGTCCTGGAGATCCACATGGAATCCCTGCTCCCCACTTGGCCGGACCCAGCCCTAGCAGCTGCAGCTACGTGGCGAGGGAATGAGCAAACGGAAAAGCATTAGCCCTCTTTCAAATAAAATAAGAATGAATTAAATGCAAATTGGTATGAAAAGGAAAGGGCAAAAATATGGGTATTTTTTTTAAAGATTTATTTTATTTTTATTGGAAAGGTGGATATACAGAGAGGAAGATCTTCCGTCCGATGATTCAATCCCCAAGTGAGCGCAACGGCCGATGCTATGCCAATCCGAAGCCAGGAGCCTCTTCCGGGTCTCCCACAGGGATGCAGGGTCCCAAAGCTTTGGGCTGTCCTCGACTGCTTTCCCGGGCCACAGGCAGGGAGCTGGAAGGGAAGCGGGACTGCCGGGATTAGAACCGGTGCCCATATGGGATCCCGGGCATGCAAGGTGAGGACCTTAACCACTGTGCCATTGTGCCGGGCCCCTAAAAATATGGGTATTTTGACCTATGTAAACGCTACGAAACAAAAGCAGTAAAAACTCTCACTAGACATTTTATGAAAAGGTAAAACAAGCCCGGAGCTAGAAAGATGGCAATATTTAGACGCCACTTTGAAATGTCAGGGGAAATATTTCCCTCCAACATGCTTTCCCTGCCTCAGGAAGGTTCTGGACGGTGCGATCTACTTGGAAAGAGTCGCAGCTATTAATTCACGTAACGCAGTGATTCCGCACACCATCTTTAAAGATCACACCGTTCCTGAGATCATCCCCCGGGGCTTGGGGCTGCTACTACTGTTCTTCACTTGCGTCAAAGCCTTCAAGTCCAGCTCCGACGCCCTGTGGACACGTCAGTGCTACACACTCCGGGTTACTGGTGTGTATATGGCCCACCTCTGAACTGTCTCATTTCATATCCTGACTCGACCACACTGCATGACTCGGCACGCAACAGGGATTCCATCTATTTTAACCAAAATCAAGGGGAAAAACTAATTCATAGAGACTTTTATGTAAATGTTGTAATTTAACCTAAATGTTAGGGCATGTCCAAAGCTGGACTTTCAGAACAGGAGGAATCAGAAATATTTACACTTTTCTCCTATATTGCTATACCAAGTCCAAATCTACCTCCTACCCTTCTATAAGACAGGTTACAAACCTCATGCTGGGGGCTGGCATTGTGGCGTAGCTCCTGAGCCTCTGCCTGCAACTCTGGTACCCATATGAACAGAGTTCAAGACCTGGCTGCTTCACTTTCAATCCAGCTCAAGTCCTTGGGCCCCTGCAACCATGTGGGAAACTCAGAAGTAATTCTTGGCTCTTGGCTTCAGTCTATCCCCTTTCTGGCTAGCATAGCCATGTGAGGAGTGAACCAGTATCCCGTATGGCTGCTGGTTCTAGTCCAGCTGATCCACTGCCAATCCATCTCCCTGTCAATGTGCCTTGGAAAGCAGTTGAGGATGACTAAAGTGCTTTGACCCTTGCACCCATGTGGGAAAACTCCAGGCTGCAATCTCTGTAAATCTGCCTTTCAAACAAGTTTATTAAGCAAAACCCTTTCTTATTACATTAATAAATTAATTAAAAGAGTTGCAGTTTTGGTACAGGCTAAACCACTGCCTATGATACCAGCTTCCCATGTGAGTGCATCAGTTAAAGTCACTTCCTGTCCCTGCTCCCAGTTAATACACCGGAAAAAGCAGCAGAAGATGGCCCAAGTACTTGGGTCCCTACCACACACGGGGGACATGAATTGAGTTCCAGGCTCCTGGTTTAAGTCTGGCCTAGCCCTGCTGTAGACATCTGGGGAGTGAGCCAGTGGATAGAAAATTTCACTGTCTTTCTCTCTCTTTCTGTGTGTGAAGCTATGAGTAATAGATCTTGTCAATATCATGCACTAAATACAGTTTTGCTATTATTAAGTCCATTTGTCTCACCTTACACTGTGCTAGGCTATAGGAGTGCCACCGCACATTGGACAGTAGCCAGGTTCCCAACCTGCAGGGCCGACAGGCTAACCCTGGCTTGTACAGATAAAACGATACAGACTCCAGCGCCACTGTGTCCTACCTACTAAAAAAATTCCATCTGGAATGACTAAAGTCTAGGTCCTTAAATGAACTCTGTTGTATTAGTTTCCTCCAAACATTTCAACTTCTTCAATAAATTACAAAATAGCTACGAAAGAAGATGGATAGCACTTGGGGGGCTCTTTTTACAAGTTAGGATGTTCACATTTTCAACTCCTCAGTATGAAGTCTAGAACATAATCCTGAAAGTGACTTGGAAGATTTACACTGTAATGCAGGCATTTTCCCAAATTACCCCATGCGTTTATAAAATGCCAAATAATATTTAGGACATGCAGTGGTGGAAATAGGAGCCAGCCTGTGGGATGAATTAATAGTTATTATCTTATAATATCTGTAAAATCTGACTTTCCAATAAAAAAAAGAATCTTAAAACCTGAAGAATCATTCCTTTGATGATGCTCCTACTTGTGATATTAAAAACAAAAAAAAAACCTTTTTTTCCCTAAGATTTGTTTTTCTATTGGAAAGGCAGAATGAGAAAAGGAGAGACAGAGAGATAGATCTTCTGTCTTCTGGCTGCAATGGCTAGAGCTGAGCCGATCCGAAGCCAGGAGCCAGGAGCTTCTTCCAGGTCTCCCACACAGATGCAGTGTCCCAAGGCTTTAGGCCGTCCTTAATTGCTTTTCCAGGCCACAAGCAGGGAGCTGGATGGGGAGTGGAGCTGCTGGGACATGAACCAGCATCCATATAGGATCACGGCAGTTGCAGGGTGAAAAATAAGCCACTAAGCCATCATGCCATGTGCTGACTTTTTTCACCAGGTAGCACATTGTAAACATTTTCCACAGGGCTACATCAAAACTTTTATATGTACACAGAAATGGGCACCTACATTATAGCAAGTTTCCATGACTACAAACAGTTCTACCTGGAGCATCTTCGAGTAGTCACATCTTTGCTGTACAGCCTGACTTCAAGAATAAACGTGCGATGTATAACGAAGACTATCATCCCCAGTGGCATGTTATTTAACTTCATGGCATTGTAAATTTCTGTTTTTCTTCCTATTGTTGATTTTGTTGTGGCTTTTCACTTGGGGGAGGGGTGGTTTATAGTGTAGTGGAGACTGACTCGTCCAGATTTGAGGATATGGATACAGTGTGCATCTCTACTTCCAGATCGGGGATGGACTCCCAGTGAAACCGCTGGATGTGTCATGACAATGGGATGCTGGGCTGTCTTCCACTGACCATGCAATGATGGACTTATGACTGTGTATAAGGAACTATGCTGTCGTATTCATATGGGCGAACTCAGTGTGGGACAGGGGAGGATTTGGGACGGGGTAGGGGAAATCCCAGAGTCTATGGAACTATATCATAAAAAGATAATAATTACACACACACACACACACACAAACACAGAATAAATAAGATTATGCATGAACACTACTGGAATCATCCTGACCTGTCCGGGGTGCTTCATTTCATAAACTTATAAATGTTTTAACTCACCCAAGCACTAATGATGTCTCAATGTAAGTGCTTTTCCTTTTATTAAAATGCTAAAGCAAAAAAAAAAAAAAAAGCTAACGTATTTATGATTTTAAAAAAACAACCTTGGAAGGACTTTTAAGGAATCAGCATTAGAGACCAATGCCCATGACTGAGGACAGAGAACTACAAAGTGGGCCACTTTTGATCCAAGTTGGAGCCATGAACCTCCTCTGAACTTACTAAAAGGTAATTGAGTTAGCCTGCCAACAAGGGCTTCCGGTGTGTGTTAGAATAAGGCCAGAAGACAGGAACCAGAGTCCCTAGAGAGGAAGGCAGAGCAGTGCTCCTTCTTCCAGATGCCTGACCCCTCAGCTCAGGTCCCAGGCCCCACCCCAATTACCCACCACCTGTTGGAGGGCATCAAGAGAATCACATGCAGGGTAGAAGTGTCTAGAGGAACAGAAGCCCAACCTCCCTTTCCCTGGCTGCCCATCTCCTTATGCAACGGACTAGGGGAGGTACAGCAGCGAATCAGCCAGCACACCCATAGTCTGGAGAGGCAAGGAGGAGCGAATTTTCTGAAAGTCAGACATCACCAAGTAAAGCCTGCCTGTAGCCATTTTCCTGGGACCCTGACCAAGATGGCTGCCCCCAGGAAGAGAACACCTGCAGGAGTAGGGCCCAGGAAGAGGGATGAGAAAAGACCCAGCTGGAGGCAGAGGCACCCAAGGGGCAGAGAAGGAAATTCAAGGCCATCTCCAAGCCAGAGAATCCAACAGCACCAGCACCAACTCACAGAAAGAAGGCTGTACAGAGACGTTCACTTTCTCTGTGTCCAACAACCAGGCAAAGCAGCTAAGCCTTAAAGGAGGAAGGGAAGGAATTCAGGAGCAGAATATTCCAATTCTTCTCATCCCGCGGGTGTTTTGTGCAGGGTCAGGCTACACTGGAACAAAGCAAGACTGGCACCAAGTTTGAGATCAAGTTTTGGAACCAGATTAGATTCTGAGAGTTGAGGGTAGATGTACATTATAAAGACACACAGAGGGGATTCAAGGTGGCACGACCGAGGCAGTAAATGGGGAGAAATGAAGATATTTCCAAGTTAATCCATTTGAACACACTAATAACATCTTGAATATACTTAGAGACAGTCTCTGATGTTGATGTCACGGGTCTGGGTTCAAAGGCTTGGATCCCTCATTCATTCACTGACTCATGCGAACTTTAACGAGTACCTTTCACACAGAACTGTGATCAAGGCTGACAGAGCTCTGTGCTCTCCGATGCTCAACTCCACGTGGAGGTGTAATTCTGGGAACCTTCCCAAGCTTCCTTACACCTCAGAATCCTCTAGACCCTTGCTATGAAATTTCCCCTCTAATTAATTTGTAAATGTCATGGAACTGAAATGCAATCAAGCAATGTGCTTCTTCTTTTTGTAGCAACATACACTTCAGACAACTAGACTGAGCCAACAGCTTGTGTTTCAGAAACCCAAGCACAAACCACATGGAGGTTTCTAAACACAGAGAAGTCGCTCCCGGCTCCCAGAATAGAGTGAGGGTAAATGGCTGTGGGAGGAAACCAGTAATAGCTTGCCTTGTGTCTCAGTTACAGCCTTATTATCATAGTGCACAGTTCCTAATGCACTGGGGGGGGGGGGAGAGGGGCCCTAAGTTAAAAACAAAAACCAACCCTGTACTAGTAACTTAAAAATATCAAGCAGGGTAAATGTTTTTGCACAGTTCCTGGTGAGCCCTAGTACTTTCATATGCAGCACATGTCTTGTCAGGGTACTGAGGCTATGATGCCTTCGGACCCAGTATTACTGCTCTGTCCCTACACACTGCACAAGACCACAGGCATGTCTTTCTGGTTCCCTGCAGAGGCACTGGTCCGTGGGCTCTGACCATGGCCTCTCTGGGGCAGAGAGGAAAGAGAACCCCACAGAAGCCCCACCACGACCTTTCCTGCCAGCATGGCAGCTCCTGTGGGCATCTGGCTATCCAGGGCCACATGCCTGATGACCAGCCCCATGCTGTATCTGTGCCACTACTCTTTCTGAACTCACCCATAATTCCAGAGCCTGTGTGTGCTTCCTTGTCAAGGCCTCAGAAGCCTGAAAACAGACACAGGGAAGCAGAGGGAGCTGCTGGATTCACCCTCCTGGCAGACCCTTAGGGCAGCTATATGTTAAAGCCCATCAGTACTCTAATGGCCTGGCGGTGGCCTTCTGGAAGGCCAGGACCAGGCAACAAACTCTGGCTTGCTTTGAACAAGCATCTGCTTCTCCCAGCCAGAGCAAATGCAGTGCTCTCAAATGTCCACCAGAATAGGGGTCGAGATGACAATGTGGACAAGGAGAATTGACCAGAATACAGCAGAGTCAGTGCTCATTTCGTCAAGTCAGTTCCTCTTAAACAAGTTAGGAGATCCTGCCTGCTATTTTTTTACACAAGAGAAGCACTCAGGTAGTTGAGTGCCAAGAAGCTGGAATATAGAAAAGCAATGTGTAAGAACCACGACCGTGCCAACAGCTTCCTGGCTGGAAATAGAAACCTATGAGGGCAAGAGTAGCAATGCTATCTTCCCTGCTTGTACAGTAAATACTTACATAGCTATGCAAATACATAAGCAAAGGTCTTAGAGAAGAGTGTGTCTACCGTACACGTTTGCCAAATAATTCGCCACTCCCTTAAGACTCACTTTTGTGGGATGCTGCTTGCCCAGCCTATCAGAGTCCCTGGGTTTGAGTCCCAGCTCTGCTCCTGACTCCAGGTTCCTGCTGACACAAGTCCCTGGGAGGCAGCAGGTAACTGTTCAAGGTCTGGTTTGCTGTTCCGGCTTCTGGCTTCAGGCTTCAGCACTGCCCACAGCCAACTTTCACAGGCATTTGGGGAATGAACCAATACAAGGGAGATCTCTGTGGATCTGCCTTCCAAATAAAAATTTTTAAATAAAGAAAAATTTAAAAGAAATGTTCCCTTGTTAGACCAAGCTAAGTACTTTTGTTTCAGAAAAAAGTATAATTTAAGTACATGTATATTTTCCTCAATTCACACGATTACATATTTTTATATCTTATCTAAAAGTTGAAAAATTAAAACATAACCACATAAAAATTATGAGACAAGAGGAATATTCACACCCATAAACGGATACTCTTAAATTTTATCTTATTTCCTGTTCATTTCCCTAAGTGTCCCTTTTATAGCATAACTAATTTTTGTACAGATTTATTTATTTTTAATGCAAAGTGAGATATACAGAGAGCAAGAGAGATAAAGAAGATCTTCCGCCCATTGATTTATTCCCCAAGCTGCCTCAACGCCCAGAGCTGAGTCGAAGCCAAGAACCTCAAGCCTATTCTGGGTCTCCCACGCAAGTGCGGCGTCCCCAGGCTTTGGGCCATCTTCAACTGCTTTCCCAGGTCACAAGCAGGGAGCTGGATGGAAAGCGGGGATGCCAGGATTAGAACCGGCACCCATACGAGTTCCTGGTGTGTGCAAGGCGAGGACTTTAGCCACTACACTACCGCTGGGCTCATAACTGATCTTTGTCCTGTTTTCTCCAATGCTAATGCATAAAAAACATCCATATGGAACAACAAATGGCTATTTCCTGGGATACACTGTTATTCAATAGAATGCTAAGTTAGTCTCAGAATAAAGTTTTTTTTGTTTTATCTTATTTTTTAACAAAACTTAACCGACCTGATATTACCTTGTAAACAATTAGGGCTTTTTTTTTTTCCAAATGTGACTTAAACAACATTGGTAGACATGTCCATGAGCATATAGTTCCTAAAAATATCTCTGGTAACTTTGCTTTCTCTACAACACACCGGCAGGATTAGGCATTGAGGGGCAGTGGGCTAAGCTATCATTTGAGCCACCTGCATCTCGTATCAGAATGCCTGGCTCAGGTCAGGACCATTCAGCTTCCGATGCAGCTAACTTGCTGATGTGACTAGGGGGGCCCAAGGAGGTACAGAGTTCCTGTTACTTCTGTTGACCTACAGGGGAGATCTGGAGTAACTTCCTGGCTCCCAGCCTTATTCCCAGCAGGCCCCAGCTATTACGGGCATGCGTAGAGTGAAGCAACAATACAAGGTCTCTTTCTCTGTTACTCTTTCAAATAAATAAATCTTTAAAAAATTAATAATATAATAGAGAAACCAGCCAAGTATGAGGACATTGGATATTATCACTATAGAAAAAGTTTACAATTATATAATGATGAGTGCTTTTTATTATGTAAATACTGACACCCTATTATGCAAATATTTAAGCATACTCTAATGCAGAGAGAATAATTTATCTACCAGTTTCAATGACGGTTTTAAACATCCTTGCTGCATGAGAATATCTCAAACACGTCCCACACCACACAGCCAAGCATGGATAAATATTTTCTACGTATCGAGAAACAATGAGAACTATTTTTAAAATGTGAGCGCATTAATGTGTAAACAAAATCCACTTTTGCCTTGATATATCAAATATCCAGTCCGCATCAATTTTCCAAATTGTCTCATGAAATCTTCCTGGTATACAGCAAGCAGAATTTAATAAGCTCACTGCACTATAACCAGCGGCTTCGTTTCATCCATCTCTTCATCTTCATTTCCCTTTGTCTTTTTTTAAATGTATGAGGTTGATATTCTGGGGTTTCTCACTCTTGACGCTGACTCGGCATTTCTCAAGACACTAAACATGCTGCCTAAACTTCCTATAAATCAGAAGCAGAACCTGAGGCCTGACTGAGGTCTCTAGGGTTTTGGTTAGTTTTTTTTTTTCTTTGTATTTTAAACTTTTCACTATAAAAAAGATTTTCAGGACAGTTATTTGGTGTTAAGTTTCAAGTCACATCCCACACAGGGATATCAGATTTGAATCCTGTCACCTCCACTTCTGACTACAGCTTCTCCCTAATGCGTACCCCAGAAGGCAACAGGTGACGGTTTAAGTTCTTGGAGCCCTACCAGCGCACAAAGCACCCCAGGTGGGTTTTGGGCTTCTGGGTTTGGCCTGGCCTGAACCAGCCCTACCTAGTGTAAGGATCTGAGGACTGAAACAACAAATGAAAGATATCTTCCTGTTTCTCTTTTTGCTTTTCAAATTAAAAAAATAGATAAAATGAATTTCTGAAAAACACTATTATAACTAAAATGTCTAACAATAATCCTCCAATAGCAGCTAGCTGGACAACAGTCACCTTTTGGTTGTATTACATTTTGGCATTTTAACTTGTAACTGATGATTTTGGCCTGCCCTGTTCAGTCGCCAGTGGCACATCCGCTTCCGCTACCTGCTGCTGAGCTTGGGTTTGGAATAAATAAAGATCGACTACAAGTACTTCCGTATCAGGCATCTGCTGAGAGCGGATGGGATGAGGTGTCTGCTCTGGAGACACCCGTGACCCAAACAACTTAAGCACCTTAGAGCTCCCACTCTTCCTTCTAAAGTCAGAATATCTCCCCTCCTTCCTAGGCAGAATGAATATCCAATTCTATTTCTTTCACTTTCCCTAAGTAATCCACACTGTCAATCACACTCAGGCTTTATAGACTCACAATGCTGCTTGGGTTTTATAAAGGGGAGAATTTATGGCCGTGATCCTTAAGTCGCAGGCACTGGAAGAAAGGGCAGTGTTATGTAATGGCGCTGTAGTTCCAAATCATTGAATCCCTTTGTAGACTACCTATAAACAGTTCAGTTCCTCTCCAATGAAAGATTCCTTTTAGAGAAAGGTTTAAAAGCTGTCATCTGGTTTTAAAACTCACTAAATACTTAGGATGTTCATTAGTTTCTAGGTAGGAATGAAAAGTAGGGACTAATTTAAATCACAGTGAAGTTGGTGTACCCCTCCCTCAAACTGCTTCTTTAACAGTTACCAATACCACTTAGAGAGACCAGATCCTTAAAAAAAAAAAAAAAGCACATTCATAAAGCACAGGCTTGGTAACCTAGGAGACCCCTGCCTTTCCATTCCACAGGAGCTATCGCCTTAGAAAAGCAACTTCAATTTAACAGATGGCTAGTTTTGAAAACCTCAATCCAGCGGGCAGCAGGAAGAACAGAAAAAACCCAAATACCAACACAACGACAACTCTAGACTTTGATTCCCACGGTAGCCAAGTAGGGTTGCAATGCAGAGTCTCAAGGAAAACTCAGCTGCAAGTCACTGAGAGGAAAAAAGCCATTGGCCAAGCAAGTTATGAAACAAATGTTCAACAGAGTGGAACACTAGAGACGTGTAAATAAATACCAGTCCATCATCTCCATCACACTTCTGGGTCATGCAGGGAGCTTCAAAGAGCTCACGGGACATGTGTATCACAAAATAAAAGCTATGCCTGGACTTCAAAATTCTCTTCATCAATGGGTTAAAGTATCCTCATTGCAGTAATGGGTTAAAGTTTTCATCAAGGGCCCAGTGCGATAGTGTTGTGGTTAAAGTCCTCACCTTGAACGTGCCGGGATCTCATACGGTCACCAGTTCTAATCCTGCCAGCCCCGCTTCCCATCCAGCTCCCTGTTTGTGGCCTGGGAAGGCAGTCGAGGACAGCCCAGGGCTTTGGGACCCTGCACCCGCGTGGGAGACCCAGAAGAAGCTCCTGGCTCCTAACTTTGGATGGGGCCCACTGCAGCCATTGTGGTCATCTCATGAGTGAACCAGCAGATAGATGGAAGAGCCTCTCTCTGTGTCTCCTTCAAATCTGCCTTTCAGGTTTAAAATATATGCACACACACACATATATGTATGTGCATATAAATATAAAAAATCAATTAAGGCTACACAGGTAAACGCACATCATTAGCAGCGATTAAGCTTGTGTTTTCCTAAATCATCCTGTGAGACTCACAAGGTTAGCTTCACATTTGCCAAGTGTTGGCTACTGAGTGTCCAGTGCCTCCTGCAGGTTATGGTTGCCCAACTGTTTGGTCAAATATCAGCCTAGATGCTGCTGTAAAGACAGACATGAGAACGCTTAAGTCAGTAGTCTTCGAATAAAGATGACCACCTTCCATCACAAAAGAATAGACTTCAATCTCCGCTCCTAGGAAAGAAATTCTGAAAGCTGGCATTGTGGCACAGTGGGTTAAGACACCACCTGCAACACTGAGGTTGCAATGCCAGTTTAAATGCTAGTTATTCTGCCTTTCATCTAGCTTCCTGCTAATGTGCCCGTAGAGACAGAACAATTCCCAGGCTCCTGTCAACCTAGTGGGAAGCCAGAAAACGAAATTCTTCCTCTAGACTCCATTTGGACTCCAAGGCAAGTCTCTCGGATCACCAGACTGCCCTACAGATTTCAGATGTGCCAGCCCTAAAATTCAACAAGCCAGTTTCTTCAAAATCAATCTCCTCCTCCTCTCTCGGAACATAAATAACAACAGATAAACCTTCCGAGCAAGGCGTCATTAGCCAATTTCATGGTTGTGTGTACCTGTTGGAATCCAGTTAGACAAACCTGTATGGCATGGCCTACTACATACCCAGGCTACGTGACACACACTGCTCAGCTTTTGGCTATGTTAGCCTACGTGGCTTTACTGATCTTCACTCCAATTCAATGGAATGTTCATTTTCCAGGGGTTACCGCAACACGCTGGGTAACCTAAGCAACAGAACTTTATGAAAAGCCAGGATCAAGGGGTCAGCAAACTGGGCTTCTCCTGAGGCCCGTGCCCCTGGCTTGCAGGTGGCCACATTCTCACTGCATTCTCGCGTGATTTTGCTTCTGCGAAACATCTCCCTGGAGTCTTCATGCCCCCAAGTTTCCACCCTTTTATAACAATACTAGTCAGACTGGACAAGGACTCATCCTAAAAGCCCTGTGTTGACCACCCTCCTCTAAGACCCTCTTTTCCTTGCTACAGGAAGCCCCTGGGTGTTAGAACTTCAGTATAGGAATTTGGGATAGAGCCGGCCATGTGCGTACAGAGTCCAGTGGGAAAGGTCTAACTGAATGTGGCACACAGGAAAGCCACATTGTGAGAGAAGTTACCCCTACAACAATCAACAGGGTTCGAAGGCACGTGTAAATATATTTAGACACTGGTTGGCAGAGAAAACAAGAATTGACTTTTAATAAGAACCCCAAGGCCCAGACCTAAAGGCAAACACACCAAGTTCCTGGCAACCATTTGTCATGTGGGTAATACTTTGCATATTGCTCAGGAGAGAAGGCAGCAGGGATTTACTTATTTGCATTTAGTTAATAATTATCCTCCCCACAGGGTAGATGGTAATATAAAATCAGTGGCCAAATCCCTCTGGGACTCCGGGGGAGGCTCAAAGTGAAAGCCTTGTAGTGGCACATCAATCACGTGGCTTTGAGCACGAGCTGGGCCGAGTCCAGAAACAGAAAGGCATCCTCTGCGAGGGACCAAGGGGAGACGGGAAATCTTAACAGAAGACGAGGGAGGGCGGACAGGCCACAGCACGGCAAGGAAGAAACCAGAAAAGCAGCAGGAGGGAATGGAAGGCACAAAGTGGACGTGGGGCGGAGCAAGAAACGGGTAAGAGACCAACTTGGACGGAAAGATTTTTGAAGCTCTGGTCTCGGATGATTACACTGGTCTGATCTCTAACAACAAACCAAAACTGTACGTCCAGAATTGACATTTATAGTTCAAAAGACCATTGCCCTCTCAACTTCTCATACCCCAAAGAGTTCAGGCAGGACTTCGCAAAAATACTGTACTTATTTGACAGCTAAAACAATCTGAGATGGCGTCATTGAAACGAAACTCAGAACCCACAAGCAGTTGAACATTTTATAGACTGACTATTCCACAAAAAAGATAAACCACCAAGACGTTTACAAGCGCTTTTCATTTAACCTTGTGTCCCCTATACTTCAGCTTATATTCAGGGTCTTTGAAAAGTTTATAGAAAATACATATTATAGGGGAAATTGTGCATGGATTTCAAAATACCAAGAGAGAGGAGAGAGACAGATCTTTCTTCTACTGGTTCATTCCCCAGGTGACCACAACAGTCAGAGTTGAGTCAGGTAGAAGCAGGAGCCAGGAGTTTCACCAGGTCTCCCACGTGGGTGACGGGGCACAAACACTGCTTTCCCAGGCTATTAGGGAACTGGACCAGAAGCAAAGCAGCTGGGATACAAACCAGCACTCATATGGGATGTCAGTATGGCGGGCATCGGCTTTGCCTGCTACGCCACAACGCCGGCCCCTTTGCATGACCTTCTTGAAGTACTGCTGCATCTAATCAAACCGTGTGATTTAAATTACATGTCTACCTTTTTTCTGCAAAACTTCTTTCTGGTGTCACGTTCCTAAAAATTTATAGTTGGCTTAGCTTTAAGGAGACCTCACTTTCAAACAAGCTCTGAGAGAAAAGTGCTAAGTAAGTAACTATTTCCTAGGGAAAATAACTGTGACAATATTATAAGGAAAAACTCTTATTCTTGACTGGAAGCCAACTGGTAACCTCCCCTTGTGACGTTCCAGGATCTTTCACCCTAATATTTACAGGGAATTCTGAGTAAATGTTACCTTTTATATATATATAATTAATTAAAGGATTGTTGTTTTTTAAATCTCACGGGAAAATGGAGTTTTTGTTTAGTACTGCAGGAAGGTACCTGGCACTCATCATGGAATCAGGTCACATCAGGACACTAAGAAGGAAAGTCATTTCCTGGCTTCCCAGGGGTGTGGGGCACCTTTGCCACCACCACCAGTAGTTGTAGTCCAGCAAGGTCAGGGAGGTCAGTCAGCAGCCACACGCTGCAGCCCAGCTTGCACATGGAACCCAGGCTCCAGGTCAAAGCCGGAAGGTGACACCTGTCCTGGTACACAGTTCAACGTTGCGTTTTGTGGCCTTGGCACATTAACTCCCAAGACAGCTGCAGGAGCCCCTCTGCCTATCGACGTGCAAATCACTCACACGCCATCAGATTACATTCTGCCCAAGCAGCACAGCGAGCTTTCTGTTCCCATACATTCTTCCAAAACTATCCTGCATCCGGAAGCAATTTATTTTTCTCCCCTTGAATGTGGGAGGCCGCTGTGACCTTTTCAACTGTTGGAACATGGCAGAAGTGACGGAGTGTGACTTGTGAAGCAAGGCCATGGAAGGTGATGAGGTTTCTGCCTGCCTCTCTCTTGGGATGCTTGCTCTTGGGGCCCAGATACTGCGCTGTGAGAAATCCTAGGTCACATGCAGGGGCACGAGTTTCTGCCCAAAACCTCCTCTTCAGTTATAATAAGATTTCCATGCTTTAATATGTTGGGAACCTGGGCTGGTGACATGGTGCGACCAGTTAAGCCATCACTTGAGATGCCAGCATCCTACATCAGAGCCTGGTTTGAGTCTCAGCTACTCTACATCAGATCCAGCTCCCAGCTAATGCACCTGGAAGGGCAGCAGTACTTGGGTCCCTGCCATCCATGTGGGAGAGAGGGAGAGTTCCTGTCTCCTGCTTCAGGACGGTCCCCCCATAGCTATGGCAGTCATCTGGCAGGGGGCAGTTGTAATTCTATTTCCCTTTCCCTCTCTCTCTCTTTGCCCCATCCTCTCGTCCCCACATGTGCATCCTCCCCTCTGTTGCTCTGTCTTTAAAATAAATACATAAATACTTTTTTAAAATGTCAGCAAATACCAATTCTGTACATTATTATGCATGATGAACTTCCATGTCTAGTAAGCTGGAGAACTGTATTACCACAGGAAAGCACAAGATTGCACATGACCCACATTCCATCCATGCATTTTGAATAAAGGTGGTTACCAAGAAGAGAGAGCCCCTCTTAGCTACATTTATTAGCTGGCTACTTGTTCGTTCCCGTGTGTAGCTGGCTAGCTTTATCTTCAGCTAGTTCTCCACTTCCAAAGCCTGTGACATTGTTGGCAGGCAGAGAGAAATGAACTTTTCTCTGGCTTCCCCTTGCCTATCCTTGACGCTTCAGGAAGCCCAGCTGCCCAGCCCTTACACTTTCCTCTCTGAAAAAGGAAACTCCAGGTCGGGACTGCAGGGAGGCGGTGGTTATAGATGTGGGCGCAACGTCATCACTCATCAGGAATGTAGAGTGGGTTCACTGGCCTTCCTGAGAAAAGCAGCAGATTCCATTCAGAGCTGTGCTAAGGAGGAAAGAACGTTGATAGTTCAGGATCCTCCAAAAGGCCTTCCCCAGACAAGAGGCCTGCCACGGGAATGCTAAGCAACTGCACAGCCATGCACAGCCATGCACAGCCATGCACAGCCTTGGACAAACTGCCATGGGTGGCGGGGACACAGAACTGACACCCTAAGAGAAAGCCCTGCTCCGAGGCGACTAGTCTACCTTGCAGCCATCCCCACCCCCACACTCTCTTGCTTTCCTGAAGTTTTTAAAGCACTGCATTCTATGAGGGTTTTTTCTTTCTTTGCCAAGTTGGGGATATGAAGGAGAGGAATTGTAGTGTCTAATGAAGTCACTCTGTCAAACAGCTAAGGAATTTCAACTAATAAAGCTGCATTTTATTAAAGCTGGACCTACATTGCTTTTTCTAAATTCATGCGTGTATGGTACCTAAATCCATGATTTCCACTTATAAACTGCTCAGTTCTGGCGAAACAGAGAATAAAGAAAACAAAAAATGTGCTTTTCAAAATCTTGATTCTTATCATTAACTTAAGGCATGTGAACAATTCAAACACATTCTCTGCGGTAACTCTTTAAAATAAACACAGTCTGAAAATGAACCACGGTTTAATTCATAAACGAAGGGAATGAGTGTCTCTTATTAAGTGCAAAACTAGAGCTGTGCATGTGCGGGCGCAAACACACACACACACAGAATGTATACAATGAAGGTACAACTTTCAAATTCAACAGAGCATTCTGCACAGCATGGCACAAAGCACAAGGGCGCAGGAAGGAAGAGAAGCTGCAGCCCAGAGGAGCCCCCTGTTTCACTCCCAGAACCGTCCCAAACTCTCCTGCTTCATGCAGAGTAGCGAGGAAGACCCTGCAAACTGACGCCTATCTGACTGAACGAGGCCCTAAAATGAACCCAAAACACACAATTATCCAGTCCCACAAGACCAGCTTTTGACACAGTGGCTAACGGGCCACTTGGAACTGCCCACATCCTACATCCAGGTACCTGGTCTGAGTTCCTGCTCTGCTCCCAAATCCAGCTTCCTGCTAATGCTCACCCTACGAGGCAGCAGAGATTGTTCAAGTAGTTGGATTCTTGCCACGCAAATGGGAGACGCAGATGGGATCCTGGCGTCAGCCTGTCCTGGTCATGACTGTTGCAGGCATCCTGGGCATAAAATGTGGATGGGAGATCTTTTTGCCTTTCAAACTACTCAAACAAGCCACTATTTTAACATTAAAGCAGTTTCTCTTTGAAATACCTTATTAAAAAAAGGTTATTGACCTTTTTGTCTTTCCCTAGTGAATTTTTCTGAATGGAAGTAGAATAAGAGACTGAGGCTGCAAGGCAATGGTCCCAGTAGAACAGGGTGCAGCAGGAGAAGCCTGGCCTCATCTGGACCATCAAGTTCAAAGGCGCATGTTTCTCAAAGGATGTGAGCATATAATCGACCTAGTTCTTCCCCTTTAAGACTCACCTATTTCCAACAGTGCAGAATATTTGCCTGCTGGCTTCATTTGTCACAAAGACTCCAGATGCGTGTCATCGGGCATGTCCGAGCAAGGTCAAGGTTCTGTTCAGACCTCAGATCCCAAGAGGACAGGAAATACGGTTGTTTTCCTTCCACCATACTGTAACTACCCAGATACTGCATACAAACACATAAAACTCCTGCCAGAAAAAAAGTTTTTCTCCAAGTCTCATGTCCTTTAGTGTGTCTGGCCTTGAAAGAATTCTGGGAAGACTGATGAAAACATCCTTGATTTACAACAGAGGTAACTGTGGTTCATTCATCCATGTATTCATTCATCCAGAGACTTCCTCTGCAGTTCTCACAGGCCAGGCAGGCAATCATTCACTGACTCACTTCAAGCCTAAGTCCTCTACGATTTCGGTCAGAAACAAACAAGCACACCATAAGCGTCCAGGGCAAGCAGTGTTTGAAAGGTTTAAACCAATGGATAGGAAACAAGAAAAGCAACTTTATATTGATTGCTTTCACTGACTTTGTAGGGATTAATACCTATTGGTTTCATGTTGAATCAGCAGATTCAAGATCTCTCTCCTTCTTTCTCTCCCCTCCCTTATAACTCTGCCTTTCACATAAATAAATAAATAAATAAATAAATAAATAAATAAATAAATAAATAAATCCATCCTTTTTTAAAAATGTGATCTTATTTGGAAATAGGGTCTTTAAAGGGATAATTAAACTTAAAAGCCAGGAGCTTTATCCAGGTCTTCTACAGGGAGGACAGAGGCCCAAGGCTTTGGCTCATCTTTTCTGCTCTCCCAGGCAGAAAAGATGGATGGAAGTGAGACGGCCAGGACTCCAACCAGCACCTGTGTAGCATGTCCCTGTTACAGACCGCAGCTTGCCCTGCAGTGCCACAATGCTGGTCCCACGCGTAACTGTCTCCATAGCGAACCCTCCCCTCGTCAATTAATGTTAAGAAAAATCTTTGCAATTTTAGAAGATGCTTAAATACTTTGAAGCCAAAGATAAAACATATATAAAATAGATTCTAAATAATTAAGGAAAAATTCTTTTCGTCGTTGTTGTTGTTGTTGTTGGGCAGGCTAATTACCTCATAAGTATTAAATAGCAAACATAATTTTTACACTATCATAACTCAGACTTCTTAAAAATATTTAAGTTTCTTCTTTGTATCTGGCCATCTCTGTTTCAGATGTGGTCTGCAGAGTCTATTAAATTATCTGTCTAAATATGTGAAGAAGAAACGAAGAAGCAGTTTAGTTTTTATATTACCTAATTTCTTGACAAGATAACCTTTATTTCATTCCAGACGAAGGAAAAGCAAACTCATAAATATAACAAAGACATAAAGAATGTTTTTCTTCTTCCTTCCTTCCTCTCCCTCTTTCCCCACCCCTATATCAATCTCCCCTGCTTCATTTGCAATTTTTCCCAAAGCTCCGATTTTCTCCTTGGATAGCCTGCCAGAGACTTGGGGCTTTCCTGTCTTCAGTTGTACTTTGTGCTTAAGGGAATGTGGGAAAGACCTGAACACTTCAATGGAAGGTTATTACAGTTCCTACTTAGCATGGAGGGGGCGGTCTGTCCTTGTTTGTTTTTAACTGGTAGAGATAAAGCGCCAGTCTTGGCCAAGAGGAAGGGGTTAGATACATGTTGAGTGGGTTGGGTACTGGTTAAGACGAGGCAGGAATACACTTAAGAAGACAAGGTTCTGGGGGAGGCTTGAACATACCTGAATTAATGCGTGTATCTCTTTCCCAGATGGCTGTGAGACTTTGCACAACTCCGGTAAAAATAAATGTGGTGTTTTGGTATACTCTAGAGTAGCAATTACCAGTGGACACAAAGACATATGGGAACAAGGAGGCATAGAAAGGGAGTTGAACAGGAAATAGAGTTTTAAAATTTAATGAGACTTTGGAGAGCACTCTAAAACCCAGGGAGGCTAAGCCGAGCTGCAGCAGACACACGGGAGCAGGCGGCAGAGCTCAGGGCAGTAAATGCAGCTATGCTGGCCAACACATCACATGCCAAGTCTCAACGCTCCGGGGAAATAACAGTAAAGTGTTGAGCCAACCTCTGACTCTGGTCTCATGTGTTTCGTAGTTATTGTCTCTATACTATAATTGATAGGAAATGAAGGCAGGAGCTGGAGGTTGTGATGATTTTGAGTGAGTTAATGTGTTTTATTATAGAGGATGAAAACCTTTGGAGTGGCAAAATGATATTACTCATGAAATGCAATCCCTACTGCAGAGTTTCATGTCAAAGAACCACAGGAGGTATCTCTAATAGGGGACTCAAGCGTTACTTGTGTCTCCATAAGATGACCCTAATAACCTCATGTTTCAAGCAGAGAAAAACACTCTTGCAATAACAGGAACCAGCAATAAAGAGTAAACTGTATGAACCAGGAATAAAACAACTGCAATGTCTTGACTATAACATACCCACAATGGAGACACATTACCAGTTCGGGGCTGACACTCTCTCCCACCAGCCCGTGTGCTCTCGCACATGCCCATGTCAATGTTTCAGTGTCAGTCTCAAAGCCATCACTCACTAGAGAAAAAAGGGTCCTCCTCCCCAAAGGGGAACACCATATAAAGGCAGAAATGAATCATGACTTGACATTATATTAATGTTTATCTTCTAAGAAGGCTTCATTGTGCTCAACTTAATGAGATTAACTTTTAATAGCGGAAACATACACACATTCCACAGGTCATATAAAGCCAAGGCTGCTGAAGGGGGTGATTCAACATTTCAAGGGAAACTGAATTATGTGAAGGTCAAGTCTCTTTTAAAATGTATATTAGGACGCATTACAAAAATAAGGAAGTGGTTATAAATCTGAGCTCTAAGAGGGATCACACTCCCTTGCACAGACAGAGAAAAATACCGGGCAGAACAATTACATTCCAATGCTACGAGAACATTCAGCAGAGGGGGAAAAACAGAAAGGTCAAGTCACAGTGTTAAAAACGTACTTTGTGGAGATGCTCTGCATTGAATTGACTGGTGGGAAAGCAGCAGTTTCAGAGGACAAAGGGCAAAGGGCAAGGCATCACTTCTTTGACAGTGGTTGTTGGCCAGCAGCAAAAAGAACATGGAAAGGGGTTGCAGAGCCACCCCACAAAGCAGCTGCAGGCAGAGACGTGTCACCACACCCAAGACGCGCACCTGAGCCTGCTGCCCTGGCAGCAGAATCACCTCCGCTTTCACTTACACGTGGGGAGCTTTGCTTTTGCAGTTTTATTTCTTCACAAGTTAGTGTGGCACACAGGAAGTGTAAAGCAAGCCACATTTTCTATTTCTTGAGAGATACATTTTCAAACGTACAAAGACACCAGCGACAGTAATCTGAAGAACTTAGATAACCCAGTTTAACCAAGATCTTGCCGTTTCAGTATGAATTATTATAAAAACTATTAGTGGCATATTTTACATTGCTCTTCTTTCATAGATTTTCAAAGTCCTGCATATCATCTCAATTCTGATACTACCTTTTTTTAAATCAGGAACATTTCACATCTATTTAGATTTTGAAAGCCATACATGGAAAAACAAATTCATACTCAGATTGGTCCAAAACGTAAACACTTTCCAATATCTGAATTGGGTACCTGTTATTAAATGCATTAAAAGAAACATAACTCTAAATTTTGTTCCTTACTAGCTCTGTGTTCCCAGTGCTTGGCAGAGACACAGAACTGGTAAATATATGAATAGGTAATATCAGCCTAACTTACTTTATTCTGCCCTCACAAGAGGATTCTTCTCTTTCCAACTTCCCAAGGAATATAAGAGCTAAGCAATAAAAGTGACGTCAGGAGTAGGTAGGGATTAAGACACCTCTTGAAAAACCCAAACACTCCACGGGAGTACGTAGGGCCAACTTCTTGTGAATGCACACCATAGGGGGCAGCAGGTGACAGTTGGCGTGTGTGGGAGACCCGGACGGCGTTCTGGGTTCCTAGATTTAGCCAAACCCAGTCCTGGCTGTTGTGCACATTTGAGAAGTGAACCGGTAGAGGGGCAAACTCAGTCTTTCTCCCTGTATCTCAAATCAATCAATCAATTAAAAATATGTTGAAGGTATTCCATAAAGTTAAGGGTAATTATTTCCTCATGATCCAAACCCTTCAGGTGATTTTGCTCAAACAATGTAGAAATTAAAAAAAAAATTACTTTAAAATAAAATTAAAAGCAGACTTTACACTTAGTGATCTACAAGTGAGAAAAGACTGAGAAAGGGGAGTCAACAATACCCCTCAGGAGGAAGATATTGCTTCAAAACATCCATTTGATTGACAAGGACATGGAGACATAGGTTGGACGTAACAACTGGAGCGTCAGAAGTTTGATCTTATTAATCCATCAACTGTGCTACCTCTTAGGTGATATTTCAGTGCCTATGAACAAAACCCTGCCCAGCTACTCTGCCAAGTACTAACAGGTACTTGTTCCCTGGTTGAGTCAGAAGAAAGCCAGGACAGAGTACACCAATGCAAGTGGTCACTGGACAGTGACCACCCACTGACAAGCCCACCGAAAGCCCTATCATCTGCCAATGTCTAAGCTGCCAAGTCAGCTCAGCACTCCCACTGAACACAGAATGTCTCGGGCAGAACCCAAGAGCCCTGTGTACCCCCTTGTCCCTGATTTCACTCTCTGTGAGTTCAGTTACCTGCAGCCAACCGTGGTCCAAAAATATCAAAAAATCCAGAAATAAACAATCCATACAGGCTTTAATACATATTCATTTATGTATTCACCTGAGAGCTAGAGAGGGAGTGAGGGATCTCCCTTGTTCGGGTTCATTCCTCCAACGCCCATAAGGACCAACAAGCATCGGACCACGCCAGTTAGGAGCCAACAAACTCAACCCAGGTCTCTCACTGGAGTGGCAGTGACCCAACTCCCCGAGCCACCACTGCTGCCTCCCAGGGTCCTTATCATCAGGAAGCTGGAACCAGGAGTCAGAGGCAGGTGTCAAACCCAAGCACTCCAACATGGGATGTGTGCCATTTAACCACAAGGTTAAAAAGATCTGCTTCAATGTGCAAGCTTTAGATAACTTCTACAGCATATTACTGTAACTGTTCTATTTTATTATGATTGCCGTTAATCTCCTACTTACCTAGTTTATAAACGCTACCGTGTGTGTGTGTATGCGTAGAGAAAGAGAGAAGGATAGCTTGCATAAGATTTAGTTAAATCTATGGTTTTGAACGAGCACTGCAAGTCTTGGACATACCACCTGTTGAAAAGGGAGAACTGCAGTAATGGAAAACACAGTGAGGGGTGGCAACTAGGAGAACTAAGCCAGATTAGATGCTAAACTTTGGTTTCAGCCAGGAGCCTAGGGGAGGGCAAGTTTTTGGAAATACAGACCACTGGGACCCATTCCCGGAATGTCTCAGTGGGTACACATCTGGGAAAGAGCCCGCAAATTTATATTTTTCACAAGCTCGCGAGGGAAGCTAACGCTGATGGTAATGGTCCAGTACTACACTTGGGAGTCTATTGAACTATAATGAAGACGGATGTATATTGAAATGAAAGAAAGCAGCATTACAAATCCTTAGGAACCTTACTCTTCAGGGTCAATTCTAAGATTTGCACCTGCTTTGTTCAGTGGAGGGCCTGAATCTGACGAAGGATGTGGGGCGTTTTCCCTCCTTCAGCTCAGAACAGGCAGATTTCAGACCTCTGCACCCCAGAGGCTAGCCTCCCATGAACCATAGGAGCTTAATCCTCCAGGCCTCTGCCACCACCACACAGTGAATCAGTGGCCAGAAGACTTCTCTCTCCTTTCTAACTCTGCCTTTCAAATAATAATAAATCTTTGGCCCAACGCAGTAGCCTTGCATGCGCCAGGATCCCATATGGGTATTAGTTCTAATCCTGGCTGTCACACTTCCCTTCTAGCTCCCTGCTTGTGGCCAGAAAGCAGTTGAGGACGGCCCAAAGCTTTGGGACCCTGCACCCATGTGGGAGACCCAGAAGTGGCTCCAGGTTCTCGGCTTCGGATTAGCTCAGAACCGGTCATTGTGGCTGCCTGGGTAATGAACCAACAGATAGAAGATCTTCTTTGTCTCTCCTCTCTGTATATCTGACTTTCCAATTAAAAAAAAAAAAAACTAAATAAATAAATCTTAAAAATAAAATAATAAATCTTTAAAAATATTTGAAAGAAAACTGCAGATAAGCCAATTGTTTCCTTGACATTCTCTTAGTAATTCAATAAAATTACTACTTACAGAACATTTACATTATATTAGATATTATAACTAATCTGGAGATGGTTTATGGTACAGGCAAAGATGTGCACAGATTTTATACAAATATTGTGCGTTTCATATAAGGACTTTGGTATCTGTGAGAGTCCTTGGAGCCAATATCCCGTGGATACTGAGGGACAACTATACACAGATATATACATCATACATATATCATATCAAATCTGACTCCAATGATGCCTGCTGATGTCCCATAGCACAAGCAACACCTTCAAGGAGACATTCAGACTAACATACAGGAATCCTAGCCAGTGCCCCCCACTATGTTGCTGTTTCTGCACCTGATACTGACCAAGAAGCTGCAGGAATGAGTAGTGATGATGGATTGTCAGCATTTTCATCTGATATTCATTCATGGATTCATCATGGTGACTGGTGCTGGGGACTTGCTGAGGCTACAGAGCAGGGACCATGGTGCTTCCATGACCCCGACAGTCACTCCACATGTCCTGCATGGCCAGAGGGTATGGGTGGCTTCACAAAGGCAACGGCAAAGGCAGGAAACCTATAGTAACAATCTTAACTAAGCAGAGTTTACAAAGCAGTTCACCAGACACACACAGTTTCCCAAGGTTAGGACCCCATCCAGCACCAGAAATCACCACCAGAGGCAAGCTGTGCTCAAACGTCAGGGAGCACAGCCCACGGGTCAGGGAGCACAGCCCACGGAGGCCGGGCTGTGGGTCCTCCTCCCTGGGCCCTGCCCTCCCCAAACAGGTTTAACTACTTTGATTTCTGTACTCTCCACTCCCTCTTATCTGGACCCAAACACTCTCAGACAGATAATTCTGTCCCTGGCTGGCAGGCATCACAGAAGCATATTTTATGCTCAAAGTTTACCCATAATTATCAGCTGTCAGTTGCCACTGAAATGGAAATCAGGAACTCGAATTCCAGGACAGGCCCTCCCTCGGTTGGCTGGAATTGCTCTGCTGACAGCAAACACCTCTGTGTAGCAATGGCAGCTGCGGCCCCAGGCCCAAGCTCTGTTTCTTGTTTTACTTTTGTGATTTGGACAAGTGGTATGTTCACCTGTTGATACCACAATCACTCAGTACCTCAGACTGTGAGGCCATTTGGAAACAGGGTCAGTGTTGATGTAATTAGTAAAGTAGTACTTGGAGTACAAGTTTGGGTTTTGGCATCCAATCTAGTGCCTGCTAACGGAAAGGCAGTGGGTGATGTCCCAAGGCCTTGGTCCCCTGCAACCCGCATGGGAAACTGGGATAAAAGTCCTGGCTCTTACTCTTAGTCTGGCCCAAACCTGGTTAGTGTAGCCACTTGCTAAGCAAACCAGTGAATGACATAATTTTCTCCCCCCTCTCCATCCCTAACCACCACCACTGCTCTCTCTTAATAAATAAATAAACTTTCTTATGTAAATAAATAAGGAAAGCCCCAACTCAAGATGACTGATGTCATTAAATGGAAAATTTCAGCACTAGCATTGCAGCAAAGCAACTTAAGCCACCACCTGCAATGCCTACATTACATCTGAATGCCAGTTTCAGTCCCAGCTGCTCCACACTTCCAATGCAGCTCTCTGCTAGTGGCCTGGGAAAAGCAGTGGAGGATGTCTCAGGTACCTGGGACCCTGCCTCCCATGTGACTCAGATGATATTCCAGACAACTTGCTTCCAGACCATGGTAGCCATTTGAGGAACTAACCAATGGATGGATGATTCTCTCTCTGTAACTCTGCCTTTCAAATAAATACATCTTTAAAGCAAAATGCGGACACCAAGATGCACATATGGGCAGAGACAGGCAAAATGCTCCTCTACCCAATGAATGCCAAGGGTCACTCGTGATAGATCTGGAGATGGAGAGAGACGGGGACAGATGTCTCCCTCGCTATCCCAATAAGGCAACAACCCCCCCCCCCATCCCCACCTCAGTCAAGGGCTGTCAGCCTCTGGCACCGAGGGATACTCATCTGTGGTTTAGCCCACTCCATGTGAGACACTTGGTCACAGTGCTGCCAGCAAACTACCATGGCAACTTAGCCAGTGACAGTTGTTCAGCCATAATGGAGTGGAAGTCCTTTCCTAACAGAGAGGAAGACATAAATGACAGCTCCTACTGCGCATAATAACGCCTGGCAGGTTAGTGTATTTCAGAGTCTAATAAGTGCTCACTTCGCAGACGTTCATCTTTCACCAAAACCCATTTTTAATGTTTTTGAATTCTGAAGTTCAGTTCCATTAAGTTGCTTGCTTCTTGGAAGGCAAGCCCATGCCCGATTTCTCAGGAGATGTGGAGCGCTGATCAGCCAGGTCTGGCCGGCAGGGCCAGAAAGGTGTGGCTGCTTAACTGGGAGACCTGCCTTTGTTGTAGCAGCAGGAATCAAGCACACCCACTCACGTCCCATCCTTTCCCTCCCCTCAGCGGCCACCACCCAAGACTTGGCCTTCATCCTGGTCCCTTTCTCTGGTTACAGCCTCTCCAGTATCATCCCACTGAATCGTCCTACTGCCAAAATGTAAATCATTTGGAAACCCTGTGCTGCAGCTTTACACAGCCCGCCCAGACTTACCGAAGTTGCACGCAGAAGTTGATCCCTCCTGTCAAACTTTACATTCTGCTACTAGTCTACCTCTTCACTTCTACTATTCACCTCCCTCCTCATAGAATAGGTCCTGAGTGCTTTGTTACCCTTAAACTACTCAATCGAGACGGCCTCACCCCAAACTCAGAACAGAGCTACTCATCTAAACACTTGAAAGCTTGGTGCTGCTATTCTCATGCATGTCGGTCTTCTTTTCTGAACCAGATGTAAACTTCGTTTAAAAATTTGAAAGGCAGGGCCCGGCGCGGTGGCGCAAGTGGTTAAGTCCTCACCTTGCACGCCGGGATCCCATATGGGCACCGGTTCTAATCCCGGCAGCCCCGCTTCCCATCCAGCTCCCTGCCTGTGGCCCGGGAAAGCAGTCGAGGACGGCCCAAAGCTTTGGGACTCTGCACCCGCGTGGGAGACCCGGAAGAGGCTCCTGGCTTCGGATCGGCATAGTATCGGCCGTTGCGGCTCACTTGGGGAGTGAATCATCGGACGGAAGATCTTCCTCTCTGTATCTCCTCTCTGTATATCCGCCTTTCCAATAAAAAATAATAATGAAAATAAATCTTTAAAAAAAAAAATTTGAAAGGCAGATTTGAGAGAGAGAGAGAGAGAAACTTCCATCCATTGGTTCAGTCCCCCCACATGATCATAGGTATCTAAGGACTTGAACCGTCTTCCACAGGCCACAAGCAGGGGACTGAATCAGAAGTGGAACAGCCGGGACACAAACTGGTACCCATAAAGGATGCCTGTGCCGCAGGTAGAGGCTTAGCCTACCACGGTGCCAGTCCCTGTAAACTTCTTGAGATCATTCACTCATCACACACCACACATATGCCAGGCAGCAGGGCTCACGTACCTCAGCAGCTGCCATTTACTGAATATTTACTGAATGCTAGATTTAATCCTAATTTTCTTACACATGCTTTAAGAGAGAGGTACAGGCCTCGCCCCAGGTTATGGGTGAGACACAGAATGATATAATTTATCCAATAGCATAGAGATAATCAAGGCAAAATCTGGGACAAGACAGAAAGCAGGGCTGAGAAACAGTGAATTTTTAACAAGCTCAGCAACCAAGCCCCAAAGAATGTAGATTGTTCGTGGTTACATCTGAGAACATACAACTTCTCAGTTTCTCAATATTGATGAATGACAGGCTGAGATTAAATAAGCATGCCAATCAAGTTTGTCGATGACTCAACGTAACGTTAAGACTAGGAGTTTAATACGGAGCAAAAACCAGAGAAATCAACTGATCTCTTCAAGTGGAACTGAACCAATTAACAACATGTAACTGAGATTTACATCCTGTAACTGGATTAAAAAATATCTAACAGCACAAGCACATGAAGAGAACGAGTTGTACAGTCTACATGAGGGGAAACCACCAACCAGAAACCCATAAGAACCAAGGGAGTAACAGGAACTCGGGTTCTGTGAAGACATCCCATTACTTTTAATGCTTTGGGACAAACCTGCAACTCTGCTCAAAATTCTAACCCCTTGAATCTGAGACTCAGTCACATATGTTCACATGAAAGTTGTGTATGTGACTAAGAATCCTCAGATTTCACAATATCATAAATGACATGGTGCCTGAGTGCCTGAACTCAGAGTAACCCACAGCTAAGCTTACAACATTTAATTACAGGTTGACATCAGTTCCCAACTTTTCAATGAACATGTGAGATCACATCTTGACAGCTCCTATCTGTGTTAAGCAACCTCAAAATTATGACTGCAAAATGGTATAATTCAAACAGTATCTGTTAATCTCTCTTCTTATCAGATCAGTTCACTCAATATATCAGTGGATTTAAAAGAAAAAGCATGTCACCAGCTCTAGCTCCAGCCTTCATCCCTAACATGGAAAAGGCATCTAACTTCACCTGAAGCCACATGCTGCCAAAGGCCTCCACCACAGGGCAATGTGTCCTGGGGAGGTAGCCACCAATAGTCACTTCTAGGGCAAAAGTAATCCAAATGGTACACAGCCCTTAACATCTGGGGTCATTTTGACACACTTTCACTATCCAAGTATCAAAGAAGACTCAAAAATCACCCATGGCTGTGTTCATGGGCTCCAGGCTTTCATCCTGCCCCTCCAGGGTTCACTTGTCACAAAGCTGCCAGCTGCAAGCTATGTCTCCCTGCCTCCCTTGCAACCAGCTAGGTAGGGGAGGAACATATGACTAAGTTCTACCTGTGGGCAATGACTTACATACCCTCAGCGTCACATCCTTTTAAAGAAAGGTGCTAAGACATGACCATAGACACCACATTAGAGCAGCATTGTTCAATTTAATTTGAGTATAAGGCACATGTCACTGTAAAGTTTCCAATGGTTACATTAACAACAACAAAAAAGGAAACAGAAAAAGGTGAGATGAACTTCATTATATCTAAGCTGTCTGAATATTGGCACTTCAATAAATAAAATGAAAAACCACCTTACAAAACATTCTACACTCTTCTTTCAGTGTAGAAATGCAGTGTATACAATCTACAATAGCAAAGACATGGAAACAACCCAGATGCCCATCAACAGACGCATGGATAAAGAAAGTGTGGTGCATAGACTCTTTGGAATACTACTCAGCCATTAAAAAGAATGAAACTGTA
Source organism: Ochotona curzoniae (assembly GCF_017591425.1). Lineage (NCBI taxonomy): Eukaryota > Metazoa > Chordata > Mammalia > Lagomorpha > Ochotonidae > Ochotona > Ochotona curzoniae. Next base: position 15,260,579 of record NW_024465582.1, on the reverse strand, counting down.
CCATTTGAAACCAAATGGTCCCAACTAGAGACCATTTTGTTCAGTGAAATAACTCAATCCCATCAGGACAATTATCATATCTTCTCTCTGACATAAGGCAACCTTCATGAAAAATACAAGATCAATAGCCTTTTCAATAGCTTTTGCTACATCTCAGAAGGCTTGATGCTTTTATACTCATTCATTCAGAAAGAGTTTTATTAATTTCTTCACTGACTCATAGGTCACACAGTAGCATCATTTTCTTCAAGAAGGTTTTTTATTTTCCTTTTCATTTCCTCAGTGACACACTGATCATTCAGTAGCATGTTATTTAACTTCATGTTGTTAATTTTCTATTTATTCTTCCTGTTGATTAATTTTCTATTTATTCTTCCTGTTGTTGATTTTGTTTTATGATTTTTCATTTAAGGGGGTGTACAGTAACTGTATAATAGAGACTATCACAGGCAGATGAGAATATACAATTTAGTATGCATCTCTAATTTCAAACCAAAGACGGACTCCCAATAAAACCACTGAATATATCTTGACAATATGACACTGAACTCTCTGCCATTGTCCATACCTACGATGTCAGGATGCACAAAATAGCAGGACGATGGACTTAGGACTTTTTAGGAAGGACTATATTATTGTTAATGATATGGGAGGAATCAACAGTGGGGGAGAAGGAGGTTTGGAGAGAGGAAAGGGGAAATCCCAGAGCCCACAGAACTGTATCATAAAATAATAAATTATTTTTTAATATAGTGCATAATGTACACTTACAGCTCATCTCCATGTGGACTAAAGCTACGCCCCGTACAGTACAGCTTTCAAAGTGAGCAAAGGGCTTGGATCCCTGGATGCTTCTCTGGAACAGAGCTGCCCCACTGCCCCAGAAACAACTGGAAACATTCACTTTAGAAGAAAACAACTTCCAACTTGACTCAGCCACTCTATTCTAAAGTATTTTCTTTTTATACCTTATCATGTACCTAATGAATATGTCCACTGGGACTTCATAGAAGGAACCTGGAGTGTCTCAGTTATGAAACAATTTTTCAAAGAATGGACAGTTTCACAAGTTCACTCTCTTATCAAAACCCCTTCCAAAACTACAGGCCAAGTCACTCAGCACTGAGAAACATCTCAGGATAAATACATCAAAGATAACATGTGCTCCCTTAGACTTCGTATGTTTTGCTCATTTTAAAAGTCTCTGCACTTGCCAGTCAACCAACCCACTGGGCATCCGAGGAAGGAGAAGGGTGCTAGAAACCATCTAAATCATTTGCCTCCTAAGAAATACTTTCAGGCTGTGTCTCCCTAAAAAATATTAAGCATTCTTTTTTTTTTTTTTTCTTTAAGGATTCACTCAGTTTTATTGGAAAGTCAGATATACAGAGAGGAGCAGAGACAGATCTTCCATGCACTGGTTCACTCCCCAAGTGGCCACAATTGTCAGAGCTGAGCTGACAGGATCCAGGAGCTTCTTCCAGGTCACCCACGCAGGTACAGGGTCCTAAGGCTTTGAACTGTCCTCTATTGCTTTCCCAGGCCACAAGCAGGGAGCTGGATGGGAAGTAAAGCAGCTAAGACAAGAACCAGTGCCCCTATGGGATCCTGGCGCATGCAAGGCAAGGACTTTAGCCATTTATCTACCGTGCCTTGCCCTTAAACATTCTTATTAATGTAATAAAGTACTGGAAAAACTAATCAAGTTGGTCAGAAGACAATGACTTTCCTATTTACAATTAAAAAAGGGAATTGAAAACACAGGAAGCCAAGGCTAGATGTGAAGATTTACACAGACACACCGGGCCTCTGGCTGATTCTGCTCTGAGTCACCCTACAACGGTGGGGAGTCTCCAAAGAGTTCATGGAAAAGATATAAAATGCGTACTATGAAGAAAAAAAAAAAACAGTGCACAGATTTCAAAAGTTCTATGCACCAAACTTATTTATGAATTCTATTTTTCACTAACTTTTGCAAGTATCCTTGTAAAAATAAAAATAACCGATTCCCAAGAACAGAAATCTTAGGGAAGAAATTCCACTGAAAATTTCCACAAGATGATTCAGAAGCAATTGTTATTTCACTCCTAAGGAACCAGTACATAACGAATTGGTCAAAGAAAAAACTAAAGCCAAAGTTCAAAACGATTAGGTAATTAATTCAGAATCAGGAGATAAAGAGAGAATGACCCAGATGACTCATTCTCTGGGTAGACTATCAGATTCCCCACCTTAGGGGCCAGGTTCTAGGTTTCATATTGTCTCCAGCTGCAAGCGTATTGAGTTTAACCAAGAATTACACAGTAGGGTGACTCAACAGAAGCTGCAGTCCATTCAGCCATGCAGCTCCTTTTAGACATAGATGTTTCTTAGCTCCACTGGAAAAGCTGAGTAACATCCTGCATCGCTCATGTAAGAACTGAAGTCTGAATGCATTTGGCTCCCAGGAAACAGACCAGCAAACTTTGTCCAGACCCTTTCCTACCACAAGGGAACAGAGACACTGATGAGCTTCCCCATCGTGAACACACTTGAGATGGCCCTAACTCACCGTGTGGGCCCTTTTCAAGCACACAGCAGGAAGGCAGAATGCATTCTGTGCAACTCGAAGCTTCAGAATGCAAGGATGTAAATGCTCTGTTAGCAGGTGTGCACAGTACTAGACAACATATGATCTCACATCAAGGAAACACACACACACAGGTGGTCCCGACATGCCTTTCATGTATCAAATACTCAACTTTGGCCAAGTCCCTTGCTTTCCTTCAATCGTCATCCCTTCCTCTGTAAATGCCATTACAACAATGGCCTGGAGTTTTATGAGCATTCAATGACAGAGTCATCAGAGGGCTTAGCATTCATTGTGCCTGGCACCTGGAGAGCAGCCAACTGATGAGAGCACTTTCTCCCATGGCTCTTGCAGAAGGGCAGCGATCAAGGTGTGTTCCTGTTTAGGACTCATGTTGTATGAGACAGTGCACACACAGCCTCCCTCTAGCAGTGAACACGGTCTTCTGGGTGAGGGGCATGTGGAACTGGGGTCAGAGGGGAGCAGCCCTAGGATAGAATGACCTGCAGGTGTCAGGAGCTGAATGGTATCCTCCTCATCTCCAAGGGACTCCCACGTGGAAGTCCTACTGCCCCCTACCTCATTATGTGGTCTTAGAAAAACACATGTGGCCCAGCACGATGGCTCAATTAGCGAGTCCTTAGCCTGCAAACACTGGCATCCCCTATGGGTGGGTCCCAGTTCAGATCCCAGCTTCTCTACTTCCGATCAAGCTCCCTACTTATAACGTGGGAAGGCCGCACAGGATGGCTTAATTTCTTGGGGACTTGTATGCACATGGGAGACCCAGAGGAAGCTCCTGGCTTCAGATAGGTTCAGTTCCAGCCATTTACAGCCATTTGAGGGGAGTGAATCAGTGGATAGAAAATCTTTCTCTGTCTCCCCCACTTCTCTATAAATCCACCTTTCCAATAAAAATAAATCTTTAAATATATATATATATGTGGGGGGGAGGAAGGCAGAACAGCGGAAGAAGCATCTGACAGCAGACATTGGCAGCAACCACTTGGCAGCAACCACTTGCACCCTGGGGCAACACATGAGACAGATGCTGCCCTCACAGCCCTCACACGCAACTAACCCTGCTGACACTGATCTCAGACTCCCGGCCTCTCCAACTGGGAGACACCCCATTTCTGCTGCTCTTGCCACCCAGCTTGTGGAGCTCCGCTGCAGCAGCCCAAGAAATGAGTCCAATAAGAACAAGCAAAAGCCCATTTACAAACGGTTTTCAGCACCTGGAAAACCCATAGCCAGACCCAACCCAGACAGATCTCATCTCTAGAACTCTCCTAACATCTCCTGCCTCCACTCAATGCAGTCATCTCTGAGGCATTTTAAGATGATGGATTTGGGGCTTAGATTTTTACATACTCCCATTCTGTGCTTGCATGGTGGGGGAGAGAAGCTTAAACATCTGTGAAAACTTACTGTAAATCACCAAAAACTCCTTGAATATAAAAGACCTTGGCAGAGAGATTGGCTGCTGGTTTTCATGAGAACTGTTATCTCAACAGGCAACAAATGCAAATGCTGGGCTAAGCAGGATATGTCTGGTTCCTCCAGATTCCCAGGGTGTGTGCGTTTTCCTGGGTTAAATAATTGGGCATTCAGAAGCTGCCACACGAAGGTATGCCATCAACTTCATCTTGCACAGAGTGGCTCATGTCAAACTGGCTGTTCTGATTTTAGTAGTATGCCCACTGCTTCCCTCTTCAAATGGAAAACGTCCTTGGGAACACATCTTTCATAAAATTAAACACACACCCTCAAAGTAAACTGTGAAGCCGTCGGTCATATCTGAGTATCATTTCTCACGAACTGTTACAAAGACCTTCCATCCCTCAACTTCCACCCATATTACTAAAGGCACTAAAAACTGGCATTTACAAAGAAATTCCAGAAGCCTGAGTATTTTATTAGTGGAGGGAAATCCCAACCTTTTTGGCCCCAGTTCTCATGATGACAGCTCATTTTTCCATGGGGAATCACATCCTAGTTGTTGCAATATTTAAAGAGGTAAAGAAGCCACTTTCAAACTCCGCTCATAAAAGATACAAATAATGGTGATTTGGGATTCTGTGCTTGCTTTATGAGCATAAAAGCCTGTCTATCCGTTTGAAAAATGAGAATGAAAACTTGATGGCATTCTTACAGAAATACTCTGCACTACCTGAATTAGGGGTACTCTCCTACATTCATGAAGTATGACTGTTGGCATGTCAAGAGTAATTTTTTTGTAAATATTTACTTATTTCTTGCAAAGAGAGAGAGCAGGAGCCACTTGTTCACGCCCCAGATGCCCACAATGTGCAGGTGGGGCCAGGCTGAAGCCAGTCTCCACTGGGTCTCTCACAGGGGGTTAGGAACCCAAGTATTTGGGCCATCATCTGCCTCCCAAGTGCATCAGCAGGACGCTGGACTGGAACAGAGGTGGACTCCATCTCAGGCACTCCAATTCGAGATGCAAGCATCCCAAGTGGTGGCCTGACCGACTGCCCTACACCTCAATGCACACCCCATCAAGGGCAATTGTTAGACTGCATCTGCTGCCCACCATGCTGCTTGGCTGCTGCGCATACGGCCTCTTGCCCTCTCTCAAACATCTTCCCAATACTACCCATCCTCATGGCCTTGATGAAGTCAGCCTCATAAAGCTCCCCAGGTATTTCCAATTCAGAGTGACTCGTCTCTAAAAAAACCACAGCACTACCACCAGGACTCTCCATTTATGTCATCTTAGATCGTCTTTGACAGCCTGATGCTGTAGCCTAGCAGCTAAAGTCCTCGCCTTGTACATGCCAGGATCCCATATGGGCACTGGTTCATATTCCCGTGGCCCTGCTTTCTATCCAGTTCCCTGCTTGTGGCCTGGGAAAGCAGTCGAGAATGGTCCAAAGCCTTGGGACCCTGTACCCATGTGGGAGACCCGGAAGAGGCTCCTGGCTTAGCTCTAGCCATTCCATTGCAGCCACTTGGGGAGTGAATCATCAGATGGAAGATCTTCCTCTCTGTCTCTCTCCTCTCTGTATATCTGATTTTCCAATTTAAAAAAATCTTTAAAAAAAAAAGTGTCCTTGAGAAACTACATTCTATAGTATACATTCTATACTATTTGTGCCTGGCCTTAGTATTTCTTATGTATATTTTTCCTTCCTCTCCCCTAAGTTCACCAGCTTCCTAAAGGCAAGAAAACAACACTTCACCTTCTGCTTTATCCCCTTTATATTTAACTCCAATTGAAGGACTCTCACAGTGAAGTTATAACTGTGAGCTGTGGGATGTCATTTACCATAGACATCCTCAGCCTCTGGGGGTCATGCACCGAGCCCCAGTAGATTTAGCGATCCCAGTCACTAGACAATGCCATTGTCTGACCACAGCCCACACAATCAGGCTGAATTCCTGTGCTGCACCACACACGGAACCAGGCCAATTTTAAGTCAGGGGTTCCAGAAAAGCCAGTCTGATTAAATGTCTGGGTGCATTGTGGCCTTGGAGCATCAGAGTGAGCTGAAAGGAGCTTCTTGGGCCACTCTGGTTCTTTCCATCACGCCTAGACTTTGCTTCCATGGCCACCCACCGATCTGCCTACAGACCTCCCAGATACAAGCTGGCTGAAATGCGATCATGCCAGCCAGTCACCTGTCTTCTCTTTATGCAAGTGCTAATCGGATCCGTTTTCCTCTTCTGCTTATCCCCCAGAAATACAAAGAGCTCTTTCTTTTGCCTTCTCCTCCACCCCAAGGGTACAAAGAAAACTGGACAGCTAATGGTTCTAAGGATACTTTTTTGAGGCGGACCACCTGGTCAAGGTTATAGTTTGGCTCACATAACGATGTAAATATTTGTATGCTTGTTTTCCTTGAAATAATACAGACCCATTCATGTGCATTATACAAAAAAAAAAATAATTCAAACCAAGGACATATATTGAAAAGCAAGCCTCCCTCTCTCATTCACCCCTAGCTCTTACTTTTCCTCCTCAAAAGAAGCAACCGTTACTAGAATATTGTATTCTCTAGGGGCCGGCACCATAGCTTAACAAGTAAAGCCTTCACCTGTAGCATCTTATATGGGCACCGGTTTGTGTCCCAGCTGCTGCACTTCTGATCTAGTTCCCTGCTAATGGCCTGGGAAAGCAGCAGAGGATAGCCTTAGGATGCTGCATCCACATAGGAGAACTGGAAGAAACTCCTGGCTCCCAGTTTTGGACCAACCCAACTTGGGCCAAGAAGGCCATTTGGGGAGTAAACCAGAGGATGAAAGATCTTTCTCTCCGGCTCTCCTACTCTTTCTGTAACTCTGCCTTTCAAATAAAAATAAGTAAACCTTTTTTTAAAAAAAAGAAAATTATGGCTGTAATAAATGTTCTAAGCCCCACTGAAATTTTTTTATTGTCTTGAAAAGCAAAGTGAGAAAGAGGCAAAGGCAGAGGCAGAGAGGGGTGGGGAAGAGAGAGAGAGAAAGAGCCCTCTATAACACGAGGGCTTGGCCAGACAAAAATCAGGAACCTGGAATTTCAGGCTAATTAATCTTCTACATGGGTAGCAGGGGCCCACACATGTAAGTCATCATCTGGTGCCACCCAGCGAGGAATCAGCAGCAAGCTTGAACGGAAGTGCAGTAGCTAGCATTCAAACCAGACACTGTGATACGACATGTGCTGTGATACCTGAAGCAGCAACCTAACTGCTGGGCCGGAATCTCACCGCTGAGTCCATCTCATTTGTTTGTCAAGACAGTGTTTTTTCATTTGCCTTCCTTTGTATGTGTTCACTGATCATCACGGGACATGTTCAGGCCCTGTCATGTGTGTTGGATACCCCTTGGCTCCTGTAACCTTCTCAGCAGCTCTATGAAGCCAGTATGATTATTCCCTCCACTTCTCAGGTGAGCAGCCAGAGCTTGAGAAGAGTGTGAAGTCTGTCCAAGTCCAAAGGCACACACCCGAGCGGATTGCTTGACTACCCTGTTTCATGAAACAGGACCTCCCTGCTGAGCTGCCTTTGAAAGCCTGGGCCCTCCGCAATCACACATCCTTGCTCTCAAAACTGCCTCCATCCCTTAGAGCTCTAGGACCCCACACAAGTTACTCCAACTCCTTCAGCTTCAGTTTATTCACCTGCAAGATGAGCTTCACGAAGAAACTTAGCAGGTGAAATCTGTGGAATAAATTTCACACAAAGAGCCCTAGGGCGGCACCTGAGAAGCATACACCGACTGTCATAGAGCTGGGGAACGAACTGGGGTTTGCTGGTTTTCTGTCTTTTGTCTGCCTTCCATCCAGCTGTACGGGAAAGCAGTTTGGGATGAACCGGAGAGCCACCTGGCTCCATCACACCCGTTTCCTCTGCTCCCCTCCCACAGGCCTGTTCCTCTAGCATTTCTGCTTTCGCCAACACGAACTGCCAAAATCATGGCCTTCACCACTGCCAGATCCCAGCAGCCTCTGCACTGGTTTTGGGACTAGATATTTTTTTTTTCAAATCATGGAAATAGTTCGATTTTTATTTAAAGACTAAGAACCCAGCAACACCCTTTCTACCACCACCAGCTTTTAACTTTTAAAGCAAAAGTCCACATGCCTGACACTTCCATGGCCATGTTCACAACCACAGAACTCTAGACTGTCACACATGCTTTTGCTAAGATCAGCTGGGCTTGCATACATAGAAGCTACTCAAGTACCCATGGAATGGAGACACTTGCTACCCTGGGCTCAAAATTAATCAACCTCTGTCTGCTAAACCGACCACTCGAGTCCACTTCATTGCTTTTTCTTCCTTAACTAAAAGACAAAGGAACCGTGCAGGGCTTTCAGCAGCTTATGAGAAATGCAATTAAAAGGTTGATTTTGGTGCAAAAAGCTGGAAATCCATGCATAGTTTCTAATGCTCTACACATTTTCCACAGACTTTAGAAGGTCCACAGGGAGACTGTGGTAGACATCCAGCAAGCAGATGCGCAGATGAAGGATGTTCGTTGCTGGGGTAAAGGGAGTGGAGTGCAAAGAAAGACTAAAATAATTTCTCCAGGCAATGGCTAATTCCATGACTTGGGCCAAATCACTTCGCATTCCCTCAGTTTTAATTTCCCCCAATGAATGCAAAGGTAAAACCACATTTTTCCTAAGAACTCTCCCTTTTGAGACCTTTCTTGACATGAGACTCAGTTTTGCAATCAATCTATGATCATCTCATCTGGCCTGCCCCTTATCAGGGCAGTAAGTTACACGTCACAGCGCTGCCTTGGGAGATAAGGTTTGGCCCAGATGAATGAGCATGTGACATGCGGCCTTAAAAGATGCAGCCTCCATTTATTACAAAAAACACACTTGTGCCAAACTGTCAAAATAGAATTCACGGCCAAGCAATACAACCCAAGTTCACCCATCATTACGCACAGTTAAATGAGAAAGGAGCAAGCCCATCTTGAAGGCGACAGCTCTTGATTTCCTTCTAAGGTCTTGCCATAAATTTCTCCCATTCAACCACTCTGCTTAAGCATCTGGAATGCAGCTAGCATAAACCTGGGAGCCCAGCAGGGTTTATGAGTTGACCTCCTGTTAAAACATGTGCTTCAGCCTTGTGCTATGCGATTTCTCTGCATTTTTCCCTATGGGAGACTTTGCTTCATAATTCTGACATCATAACAGTTTCCTCCCATCCAAAGTCTTTTGTAATGGCTCAGAGTGAATCAGAACCCTAAGAATGCAGTGGGAGTAAACATTTGGGCGGCCATAGGTATTGTTTTTGTACCACAAAGCCTTGATAGGGAGCTAAAACGCGTTTCTTAAAAGCCAGAAGACGAATCATGCTGATTTCTTAACTGCAGTGTGAAGCCAGTGGCTTTCACAAATGGCATCCTGAATCTGGCTTTTGGCAGTTCACAAATGCTAACTTATGCACTGCTTCTTGCCTTACAGATGTTGAATTCAATCGTTCTCTTCTCTACAAGGCCCAGACTCCAAGACTTTAAAAAAAAATTGTCGTTTTTGAAAACTACACACGCAAACATCATGGAACCTAGAGTATGCCAGTCACAGAATCCACTGAAGACGGGGCCCAGGTCCCTTCTACTGCCTGTAGCTGATTAACCCCACGCCTTATCAAGGTAGGGGTGCGGACTGTGTGTGCAGCTCCGCAGAGAGGCGGAGCAGCCAGACAGTGAGTCACTGCATACTTACATCACTCTTCCTGAACTTCGCCTTCAGACTCTTCATGTTTAGTCCATTCAGTCTTCCAAAGCTCTAGAGGAGATTTTTCAACACCTAAGCAGGAAAAAGAAAGAAGGAATGTAGATCTCCAGATTAATACCAAAAGGACTTCTCCTGGCCATGAGGGTTGGGGAGCTGATTAGGGAGCTGGGGAGCAGGAAAAAAAAAATACTACGTCCAACTCATGATAGACTCCCCTGAACCTTTTGACAAGTTCAACTTCACATAACATTTTATTATTTTAATTAACAAAAATTATGTATGCTTATTATGTACTACAAGACATTCTGAAATATATATGTATATACTCTGGGATAGCTACATTGAGCTAACTCTCTGGGCAGTTTTTAAGAATATAATACATGGCACACATTAACTGCAGTCACCATGGTGTATAACAGATCTCTTGTCTAAGTGAAATATTGCATCCTTCAACCAACATCTCCCCACCTCCTACCGACTCCCAGTCATGGCAACCTCTACTTCTTATGAGCTCAGGGCTTTTAGATCCCACAAATGAGTTCCCAGACATTTAAAGTAGAACAAGTTCAAGTTGCCACACGTCACTGTGCAAACTACAGTCTCTGGACTCAGAGACAGCTCTTCCGTACAGCCCCATGTTGTTACTGTGCCGATCCTCCACCTCTTAAAGGACTGCAATAGGAAAAAACAATAAGGCATAGGGCTCATATTCCAAATGCCATTCATTCCCTATTTGTTTTTCTAACTGTTTGTTTTTCCTCTCCCTTTCCTCAATGCACAGGGCAGTTAGTGAAAAATGCCAGAAACAACAAAACCTCCCTCATCGAACAGCTCATTCCACAGGAGATCACTCCAAACAATTCAGTCCTGACCAGGTCCTGAGGGGACCCAGCAATGCTGAGTTGGAGCTGGAACGGTGTTAAGCAATAACCACATTCAGCATGGGTTGGTAAGTCCCTGAAAACTGAATGTAAGTTATTTCGAGTTAAGTACAAGAGGACCCCAAAATGTTCGTGGAAAATGCTTCTTAGAAAGCAATTACACATGGATTTCAACATCTTTTTTACTACAAATTCAATGTATCTTATAATTCTCTTTCTTTCTACAAAAAAATAAAAAAGAGAATTTGGAAGTCCCCTTGCACAGATAACCTTCTATTCAGCAAAGTTTCCTCTGGATTCTGTAAAGGTCCTTGTCACCCTTCAAATGCCACAATAGAGATGCAGCACAAGTTCTTCATCTTCCAGAGGGAAAGCAGAGCCTCAGAGAGGTTCAGAAACTTGCTTGCAGCCACAAAACCTGTTCATGATGGAATTCACAGCCAGGCTTCAAGGTCTGACCAATAGCCGTGTGTTTTTCCCCTGCCCTGTACTGCTTTATAACTACTACCAAGGGTAGAGCTGAATCCTGTGAGAAGCATGGGGATAGCCTTTCAGCCCATAAGTGCACAAGTATGGAACACCTGCATGTAGATTTAAAAAACTCATTGTGCATTTAATTTTTTTTCAAGGCATGACCCCAGCACACAGTAAACACATAACTTGGAGAGTTGACAAAGGGCAAGCACTATCCCACTGAGAACCAAGGAAATCTGAATCAAATGTTTATCAGGGTGAACCAAAAGTCCTTTGAGGTTACCTCATGCTCCCCTACATCCTGATCATTCTGGATAGAACTCATTGAGGGGGAGGGCAGTGGAATGCAGCCAAGTCAATGAGGCAGCAATTGTGAATGGCCACAGTCATCCCTCCTCATGTCACTGTCAGAGAGTCACCCAGCACTTCTCTGGCTTTGGATGTGTTTACTTTCACTGCAGCTCCTGCCACTGAACAGGGCCACTGGATGAATGGTGTGAAAGCATAGTCATCATAAAGCACTTTGATGGCATTTATCTGAAGGCCGCCAGTTACCGCGGCCTCTCTCTGGTCCCTGTTCCATCTTCCCAGCCTTGGCTGGAATAACAAAATGCCATGTTACCCTGGCAACTTCGCACACTGTCTTTACACACTGCTAATTGCTGGGCATTTAAATCCCAGAGATTGCTGGCTTGTTACCTGCACAGCAAGTGCAATTAACCAGGCAGCATTTCTCAGTGTCTTCCCCCAATTCATCTGCATCAGAAGACCTGGGGACAATTTGCTAAATGTATAATCCTGGTCCCTTCCAAAGGAAACCTCAAGGAACCTCCAAGGCTCAGTCTTTAGCACACAGAGTAGGTGACACAAAAGAAACGCTTGTCCGAGTTGGTCAGGTTTACAGAGCAGCCCCCTTTTCATTTCAAGACAAACCACCTTTTGATGAATTGATAAAGAAATAAGAAGAATCAGATTCATGCTCCAATTGTGAGTGGCCCGTGATATAAACACCAACTATTGCTGGAAACTGGAATTCATCCTTTAATTCCTGCCAACCTCTATTGGCAGCACCAATAACCAAGCAAACCATCGGGGTCAGTAAAGAGCATACGAGGCTTGCATAGCCCACAAACTACAGCCCACTAAGGCAGAACACTCCTAGCATCCCTTTATTCACACAGCACAAGGTATTGCACAACATGATTTTTTTGGCAGTCAAGACGAATCACTTGCATGTTGCGTTTTGTGTGTTGTTTGTCTTTGTCTTCGACTTCCTTTGTTTCTTGACTTTCCTTATTCCCCTTTTCCTTTCTTCCTTCCTAGACCGGCATTAAGAGAAATAGGCATGTACTTATTTGAAAAGGATTAAAGAAAGTAATGAATTCTCCCAAATACCCAGGAGAATGGATTCAGTGCTTACATGAGTGTCTTCCTGGAATCTACAGCTGTGGGTGTGTCACAGCTGGGTGGTCCGTGGGTATAACTCCATGAAAATAATGAGAGGTATCAAGGGAAAAATAGTTCTGGAAACCCACCTTAGTGATTGTAACTGGGAGTAATTAAAGTTATTAATAGATCCTTGCTTTCCTGGTATTTGTAAAAGGATCTTGCACCTCATGCCACGTCTAGCGGGAACTAACTGGCTTCCTGGAAAGATGCCAGGTATCCTCTACCCCAACTACCTCTTCATCCTGAAGATGATCCATGAGTGTTTCAGGGACCTGCCTTCCTTTGGTCAGGTGGGATCTTCCAGCTGTAATTCCCAATCCTAAACTTCAAAAGCCCAGGTTGGATCAAGTGGCACCTGTCAGTGTAGTGAGGTAACGCTAAATCACAGTCCTTGCAAAAGTCACATGGTCGGGATGTTCATTTCAAAACAACTGCAAAAAAGCTGAGCTAGCAGCAGAACAGCCTGATTTGGGTGTGTACATTAAGCGGATCCCACGTGGGTGGAATAAAGTTATCTGAGCCAACTTCTCCCATTTCAAGCAGAGCAAAAAGCATGCCTAGTCCCTGAGGCAGAAGTGAGTTAGTTTACAATCTTCTCGATTCAAATTGAGAGATTGAAATGTGGCTTTCATGACCAGCCGTCAATCATCCCGACAGCTGTCAAGATGACGCATGAGGACAGAGCAGTGCAGAGGTGCAACTCTCTCTTCTCATTGCAAAGAATGGAAACTACGCTCAAGACTTAGATGACTTTCCCTTTAAAAAAAATGATGCAACTCTCCATGACAGCTTAACATGAGATAGCCTTCTCTAATGATGGCATAAGTCAAAAAACTTTGGAATTAGCTTAAAGAGTTTTATTACAAACTTAAAAAAAAAAAAGACTATCTGAGACATTAAAAAGATCATTGATAATGCAGAGGGGGTTTCCTTCTGGGGTGGTGAGAATGTGCTGCAATTGATGGTTGTACAATTTTCACTGTGAACACACTGAAAATCATTGTCATCCTCTTTCAGTGACCAGTGGAATAATACGTGAGTGAGAGTTCAACAAATAGGAAAATTCTAGGTTAGAAGCCTCTAAACTGATTTTAAACAAACTTCAAAGGAACAAAAGGAAGTTAAAAAGCCTTTAAGATGCTAAAACACTGCTGCTCCTGAAGAGAGCTACCTCATTTTGCTATTTCCCTACCACAAGCACCACTGATGTGAAGTGGCTACAACAAAGAGGCTCTTCTCTCCCTCGTCTCCCAAGGACTCCTCCTCCCACCCTTCCCACCCCCTCGCCTGGCCCAGAACCATCCACAAGGCTGGGATGAAACATACCTGCATATAGTGGGGCCTCCCGCAACCTCGTGTGAGTGTCCTGTCATCAGACATGCACTCTGAAAATCCAAGGATTTCTTGTTTGCTTAAATCCCCCATAGGATTTGAAGGCTCAACTAGAACAGAGAACCACTACTGTAGATTCAGTGACACCATACCTATAGTGTACATTTTTCATTTAAAAATAGTCGAGAAACACTGAATAAGTGAACGGGATCACGATTTGTGAGCATCAACTCTCTTCACAGGCTTGGAGGTGAAGAAAGCAGTGTGGGATGGGAATCCTCTACACTCCCATTCCACGAGAGTAACTCGCTGCTTCCCAAGGCCACTAAGCAGCAGTACAAACTCACAGGCAAGTGGTAGCTGTACCCACCTCGACAACTTCCCAAAACTACAAGAAGAAACTCAAGCTTCAAAGGCAGTGATTTGAAGGAATTTCCTCCAAACTGCTCCAGAATTAGAGAGGTAACCAGGTCCCCAAGCTAATCCTCCCACCATGGAACACAGGGACACACTAACATGTGTCTACAGAAAGGCTTTGGGATTTTTCTCTTCCGTTTTTCAAAAGGACATCGAACCTAAGATCCACACCTCTGAAAAAAGTGCTGAACAGGTATAAGAATACTACTTTGCTCCTTTCTCCCCTCTTCATGGTTTCAGAATTCCTGTACAGTACAGGAGGAATTTTAACCAAAAGCTGTATAAACGTTTGAGTCTCTCCATCTAGCAAAATAAACACATTCTTCCCAGACCAACCTTCATGGTAAGTACATTGCTAACAATGCACCTTGCGCCATCCCAATTGCCTGTCCCAGCGAGCAGGCAGAAGCCACTGCAAGTCTCAGCCTCTCCTTTGTGGCTGTGCCTGGAGTTTTGTCACTGCTTCTAGAGTAACAAGTATAAAATGGGAAACAGAGCCCAGCGGATACAGTTTCAGCTTCCTGATTTATTCCTTCTACTACAGACTTGTCTTGCCTTCATAAGACTGAATCTGAATCACCTATGTGGCTATTTCATTTACAGTGCCTTATGAGCAGACATTGTGGAAGACTCAAGACTGACCTGGGTACACATAGACAGTAGCTTTAAATGTTTTATTTCACTTCTTATTTTTTTTTACAATAAGATGTTAAAACACTGTACGAATTCAAAGAATGGAAACCTCTGAGCAGTGGCAAAAATCAAGAGAGATCTTCATAATAGAAGAAAACTGTAACTGGCCTTAAAAGGAACAGAATTCGGGCAAGCCGAGGAGGAAGCAGCACCGTGTCCACCTCTCCCACAAGACTGGGCACTTCTGTTATCCACTTCCCAGGCCAGAGTCATCCACCTGTCAGGCGAAGGTGAGACACTGATCCCATTCGGCCAACAAGTTTTATGAGCTCTCATGAGGTTCAGCAGGCGTGATGGGAACCCTTGCTTAGTTCTATCCAGAAAAAGATCTTATCCCAATCTGACTTGGATGTGAGAGAGGATTTCAAGAGACCTATGAACTTGTTTTCTGAAAATCTGAATTAAAAAAATACATTCTTTAAAAAAAATTTTTTTTTTACTTTGGAAGACAGACTTTATGGAGAGAGAGAAAATGGCTGGGAGAAAAAATGGGCCAAAGACAGGAGTCAGGAGTCTCTTCCAAGTCTCCCACATTAGGTGAAGGGCTCCGAGGGCTTGAGCCATCTTCTGCTACCCGCCCCAGACACATCAGCATGGAGCTTCACTGGAAGTAGAGCAGCTGGATCTGGAACCAGCTCCCACCTGGGATGTTTGCACTGCAGGAGGTGGTTTAGCCCATGATGCCACAATACCAGCCTCCATCAAACACATTTGAAAACACTAACTTATTTAAACAAACGAAGGCTTACAATTTTGCTAATATATCGTTCCTCCTTTTTCCTTCTTGTCTACCCTTTCTCCTCTCATTGTAACCCCTCTGGACCACAGGTGGAGCCGTGCCAAGGGACCCCATCATTGTGAATAATGGAATGACAGAGTTCAAATAGAGTTTTCAATCATTACAGGTCCTTGGAGGCAAGTTCTTGGGACAGATTCTAACAGCATGTCTTTGAAGAGCACTGTGGAGTAAGCTCCAAACTCCCAAATTAACATGCCTGTTATTTCACACGAGACTCCATTCCTCTGGTCAAGAAATGCTTAACAAAGAAAAATTCCATCCTAGATGAAGCCAGGATTCTGCCTCTGACCTCAATCTTCACAATCAATACTGAGTAAAAGTTTCCAACTATGGAATGTATAAATCACAAAAGTACAAAGTGCAACAGTCACTTCATTCCAAAGCAGCCAAGGACAGATTTCAAAGGATTTAGCTGAAAATCAGTAACAGGGCTCTTGAACCAACCCATTACTCATACCTAAGGTATAAATGGATCAGAGCAGCCAATTTGGGGGAGAAACTTTGTTTTAATTTTAATTTTTATTTTGAATTTTATGATACAATTCCATAGAGTCTGGGATTCCCCCTCCCCAGAATTCCCATCCCCGGGGAGAAACTTCCTTTGGGAAAAATTATGCATTGGATTCCATCACATCTAACCAATTTCTCGAGAGGGACTTATAGGTCCAATTGGGTAGATTGGACAAGTATCTAATCCACACCGGAAAACCTAAAAGGCAGGAGAGAAAGTGGTCTGCACTTGACAGATGCTGCCATGTGGAGCTCAACCCCATTGCTGGACTTTATTTGTGTCTAGATCTAGGTTTCCTAGAATCAGTGAAGACAATGTACAACAGAGGGTGGTAGTAGGTCAGGTCAGGAGGATGAGGAAAGAAGCCAATTCTCTAACGCAGAAGCAACAAGCAAGGACAACTGTGTCTCCTTTACCAAGGGGAGTCCTAGGAGAGGTCCCCGAGACGAGAGAGCAGCAGGGAAGGGGTATCGAGAGGCTCCCCACTCAACTGATCAGGATGTTAGAACAAAGTACCACTCCGAAGATGGTTCTGGAGGCTGAGGTCCAAGACTGTCCCCAGCACTGGCCTCCTTCTAAGGTCTCCTTCTTTGGCTAGCAGACGGCCATCTTCTCCCTGTCCTCATCTCTTCTCCTAAGGACACCAGTCATACTGGGTTAGGATTTACCAAGATGGCCTTGCTTAATTTTAAATGCCTCTTTAAATGGCCTACTCCAAATCCAGGTACATCCTCCTCAGGCAACAGGAGCAAGGATGTCAACATACGAATTTTGAGGGGTCACAGCTCAGCCCACAATACTCCCAGAAACGGTTCAATAGGGTCAGACGCACTGTCACCCTCCGGGAACAGAGCACAACCTCACCTTGCAATGGTACCAGTCAAGTAAGGACTCTTTTGCCCCTTTACTCTCACCTTCTATCCTGCCCCCAATTCTACCAAGGAAGCATGTCTGGGGGAAAAAGAGACAATGGAGAAGGTGGGGCAGCACAATGAAGGAAAAGAGAGAAAATGGGAGGGTATTTGCCTTTAAATAATTTTAATATTCATCATTATGTAAAATTAAAACTATTTAGCAACCAAAGTTGACTACAGAACTTTTCAACATCTAGGAAGAATCAGACAAGCCAGGGATTATCTGAATTATGTGCAGAGAGCAGGAAAGAAAATAGACCTGCTTAAGAATTTCATCTGATTAGTCTTAACAAACCATTCACTCATATATACACATACATATGTGTGTTTAAATGAATGAGTGACTGAAGGAATGAATGAGTAAGCCAGCAACCTTCCCGGGCATTAGTTACGGCCTGGGTGTGTTCATGTAAGTTATCTCTGCCATGCATTCAGCAAGGTGTCCAGGTGATAGAGAGGATGGCAGAGAAGGAGGGCAACACCTTGCAATAGTTTCCTGTTGATAACGAATCCTTTCCTAAGCTCTGATAGTTCACTTCTTTCTCTCCCAAAGAAAATCACTGCCACATCTTTTTAAGCCATAAACATCAGTTGGAAACTGAATCCTAACAATCACGAAGTAAAATTCTCTTGAGAACATTCACTGCCGAATGTTCTCTATTTGCTCTCCTGCGAGCAAGGACATTTCGTTGGAGAACCAAATAGATGATTTTTCTCTGAGACTAACGTCCGTCATTCACCAGGACTGACACTGGCTGTGACGCAGGCAGAGGCAGCAGCAGCGGGGCTGCAGGATGGGCTGTGGCTCCAGCAGCACCGCCACCTGACCTGTGAAAGCTGCCTGTGTACCCAGGGAGCCCTCCAATCCCACTGCCCTCACCCCACCCAATTTTAAAACCACAGGCTTAATCAAAGCAAGCTACATCTGGAATTTAAAAAAAAATACTGTACTAAGAAATTCCACAAGATTTTTATTCCTTATGCTGAGGTTATTTTTTTTTCAAGATTTACTTTTTTTTTTTTTTAAGATTTATTTTTATTGGAAAGGCAGATATACAGAGAGGAGGATCTTCTGTCCGATGTCCCAAGTAACTGCAACAGCCGGAACTGCACCAATCCAAAGCCAGGAGCCGGGAATTTCTTCCTTGTCTCCCACACAGGTGCAGGGTCCCAAGGCTTGGGGCCGTCCTTGACTGCTTTCCCAGGACACAAGCAGGGAACTGGATGGGAAGCATGGCGGCCGAGATTAGAACAAGCACCCATAGGGATCCTAGCGCGTTTGAGGCCAGGACTTTAGCCACCGGGCACGATTTACTTCAATATTTATTTATGTATTTATGGAAAGGTATATCAGATTTACAGAAAGAAGGAGAGACAAAGAGACAGATCTTCCATCTGCTGGTTCACTCCCCAAGTGGCTGCAACAGCCAGAGCTAAGCCAATCTAAAGCCAGGAGCTTGTTCTGGGGATCCCACATGAGTGCAGGGTACCAAGGCCTTGGACAATCCTCGACAGCTTTCCCAGGACACGAGCAAGGAGCTGGATGGGAAGTGGAGCAGCCAGGACCAAAACCGGTACCCATATGGGATCCTGGTAGATGCAAGGTGAGGACTTTAGCCACTAGGCTACCACATCAGATCCTTAAATTACCTTTTAAACAGTAATGTTCGATTATATATATTTATATTTATATAGGTATATAAATCACTGGTAAAATGATATAGCCATTTTTAAGAGTATGGCATTTTCTTAAAACATTAATAATAATTAACCATGCAACCCAGAGATTCCTTCTCTTGTGTATCTAAGGAGAAATGAAAGCATACTTCTACAGAAAGACTTGAATATGAAAGTTTAAACATTTACAATCACAGAACAGTGAAATGACTGAAGCGTCTGTCAAGGAAATAAATGCAGTATTTCCAAAGTGTGAAATACCATCCGCCAATGTAAAGGAAAATGCACGGATCGAGTCCGGCAGACCAAAGCACCACATTAGGATTCCCTGTCCGTTCATGGCGTACAGCGGGGACCAGGGCTGACAAGGGCTGGGAATGACCGTAAGCGGCAGGAGCAATCCTTTGGGATAACAGGAACGTTCTGAGACCACACAACTCTGTCAACTTCCTAAAAAGAACACTGAATTATAGACTGAAATTGGTGAATTTAAATTATACCAGGATGCAAATTATACCTCAGTGAAGTTCTTTCTAAAATGATCAAATGCAAAAACTAAAAAGGCACTCCCTGTACAGCACCGGGTCAGGAAAACCATCTTTACACAAGATGACAGGCTCTATTCCTGGTCATATTCGATCTGTTTGTCTTACTCCAGAAATATGTGATTGGCCAAAGCTCGCTTATTGTGAAATTTACTGGCTTTCTTAATTTAAAAATGGGGACAACCTGGCCCCTCCACATTCTGGAATGCTGGAAATGCTATTTGGGCTGCTGAATCTCCTTACCCCGTCATCCACGGTCTTAAACATTTCTCAGAAAAAGGGACACACATATAAGTTAATGAAAGAGCTTTTATGAAATCGGGTGCCCTGGGAACAGAGTTAGGGAGTGGATGAGGGGTACAACCATCTCTCCTGCCCCAACTGCAATGCGGAGCCATCACAGTAGCAGTGCATATTTAAACAAGGGTGTTCTTTACTGTCAGTCCAACAGAGAGGGAGCTTGCTTTGTGGATGGTCGGCCTTTACCTTCCCTGTGGCATTAACACCTGGCGTGCATCTGCAACGGGCTTGCATAGCAGATCCAGCCGCCTTCGCTGCCCTCCCTTCACTCCCCATCCCATCTAGCCCTGTGCAGCCAGGGCTTCTCTTCCAGAGATGGAAATGTGTCTTCATCAGGGCTACTAGGGATGCTCCCTGGGATATTTGAGGTTGAAAGAAGGAAGCAGGAAGTGATCTTCAGCTCTTTGAGAATGTTGAGAAAACATAAGCACGGCAGGTGCCCAAGAACCAGCCCTGTACAGGAGGGAAGCTCGAGGGACTGGCTCTGTGACACAGCGAGTGAAGCTGTTGCTTGAGATGCCAGCATCCCACATGGGCTTCCGTTCATGTCTTGGCTGTCCCACTTCTGATCCAGCTCCCTGCTCATGGTCTGGAAAAGCTACGGGAAATGGACCAAGTGCTTGAGCTCCTGCACACATGTGGGAGAACTGGAAGAAAGTGTTGGCTTCAAAAATCCCCAGCCATTAAGATCACTTGGGGAATGAAGCAGCGAATAGAAGATCTCTGTCTCTCCCTAGCTTTGCCTTTTAAATATATACACAATCTTTAAAAACATAAAGAGAAATGGTTACGAGAGTAGAAGAGAAGGACTGTGGCAGGGGCTGGCGGCTCTGCTTCCAGGGATCTCTGCAGCCCTGCTTTAGCCACACCACTTCAGCGCAGAACGTGCACCCGCACGGCCAGGATACGTCCCTCCTAGTCTATGCCACATCAAGCTGCACTTCTGTCACTCGAACCAACAAACACGCTGGTGTCTTCTCAGCTACTCACTTGGGTTCTGTCTTCTCGGTTGCCACAGGAGAGGTGCGAAAACCTCAACAGCTCAGAGGCGGCTTGCACTGCTGCCTGTTCAGCCCACTTCTGAAGCCAGGAGCTAAATTTACTTTCTAAGCCTACACAAGGGGCCACGCACAGTCCCTGGAGAAGCAATGGTACTCAAGAAAAGTCTGTGGAAATGAACTAAAAACGAAGTTTATTTTGGTGCACTTTTTAAAATCTACACAGTTTGGGTTTGGGATTTTTTTTGTTGTTGTTGTCTTTTTTTTTTTTTTGTAACACTCAATTTCCATGAATGCGTTGAAAAACCTCCCCCCGCCCATATAAATGTAATAAATACAATTTGGATGACCCTACAACTCCTAGGAACCCATACATTGTAGGAGTGGGCTGCATACTGACCACCCAGGTGTGTGGCCATCACCTGCTCACTGATGTGTCCCACCCCATCCCCTCACACTCATTACCCACCTTCAAAGTGTTCCAAGTTCATTCCCAACCAGGGACATCACAACCTAAGCTGTCATCTCCCAGGTACTTCCATTTGGAGATGGAGTACTGTTCCTGGGGACACCTTCCAGGAAACCAGCACAACAAACTGGATATAAATGGCCCTAGACTATTTTAAAATCCCCATTAGGGGTGGGTGCCTGGCCCAGCAGTTATGCCCCAGGCTGGGGTGTCTGTGCCCCACATCACCATGTGTGTCCAATACCCAGTTCCATTTCCTGACTAGACTCCTGCTCATGCAAACCCTGGAAGGCAGTCACGATAGCTGAAACAGGCAGATTCCTGCCACCTGCACGGGAGACCTGGATCAAGCTCTTGGCCCCAGTGGCCCAGTGCCGGTTATTATGGACATTCAGGAAGTGAAGCAGTAAATGGAAACTCTCTTGCTCATAAACAAACAACAAATATTTAGAACAATGAAACTTTCATGAAATACACAGCTACTGTGACAGCTGGGTCTAAAAGAGACCAGGGCTTGGTCCTGGAGATGGCCTTGACCTCAGACTGCCCACAAGGTAAACCCGGTTCCCGGACTTCCTGGAGACTTGGCTCCTAAGAATGACAGACCGCAAAGGCAGGAAACAAGGAAGCTGCTCCCAGAGCTGAGGTTAAAGGTGAATAGGGACAGGAGAAAGCCAAGAAAGGCAGACAGGCTGAGTGGTTGCCCTGAGGGAAGGGGGGGAAAGGGCGGGGGTGTTGGGACTCAGCTGGACCAGGAGGCCTCCAGGGCCAGTGATAATCCTTCCAGTGGTTAATCCACATTCATATGCTAATGTGCACACCCACCCTAATGTATTCTAACCCACAAGCCTCCCAGAGTGGCTCAGCCAGGTTGCCACCCTGGCAGCATACAGATGAGAAAGTCTTTCAGGTCATTTTTTCCGTTAGAAGCTGAGATTGTTTCATATCTATGCCCTGGGGAGCCCCAGAACCACCTGCCAGTGAAGACAAGCTCCTCTTCCCTGAATGTAAAATCCCAGGCCTTCTATCTTTTGATTTGAATCACTTTCTGTGGTTGGGCAGAGAAAACAAACAGCCTTACCAAGAAGGAAAGGGCATGCTTTTTCCATCAACAGTCACAATGAGAATGTATGCTCCCCTCATGCCCACACATACCCCTCACACCTTGCCCCTGGTGCCAAGAGAACCTGCGGAGTAAAAATATCACGGCTACTCACAAACGTGCCACATGAATGTGCTCACGTCCTGTGTATTGCACACTGTGAGCCAGGTGCACTGGCAATGGAGTTTGGCCATTGTGTAGATTTGAAAGTAAGCCAGTGAATGCAAGTTTGCTTCTCTCCCTCCAAATTAAAGAAAGCAATAAACAAACAAAACTTACAGATACCTAGTTTATTCTATTATCTTGCTAGAGACTATCAGAAAACATGCCTATATGATTCTATATTAACAGTGGGGCAATTTTCCAAAGAATTCATGGGGGAACTGCTTCATGCTAAGTACCACCATCTTTATACTGCTCTCTTGTTGGATTATGGTTGAAGCAAGATAAATTCTCTAAGGGCACTAAGGAGTGTTACCACTCTCTGGAATAAGAACGACCACTGGTAAAGGAACTATGGTTTTCCACTGTCCACTGACAATCATGATCTAATAGCAGAAGGATTAATAGGAAAATATAATACAGAGAAACTTGCAGCTACAAGGAAGATGTGCAATGGATCTGTTAATGCAACATATGGACCAATCTCCTTTTGGGCTGTAAATTATAATGGCAGAAATAACAAGATTAGCCATGAAGGCACAGCACATGAAGCTGCCACTTGAGATGCTTAACAATTGCATAGGAATGTTGGTGACTCTGGGCTACTTTGTTTTCAGTAACATGGATGAAGTTCCAGGAGGTGGCTTTAGCCTGGTGCAGTCCTGGCTGGTGCAGCCATTTAGGGAGTAAATCTCTCAAGAAATCTCACCTTCTACCTGTGTGGCGGGGGGCGGGGGAGAGGGGAGGAGAAGGTAAGTGTGTGCACACATACACACGTGCCTGCCTTTCACATAGATGAAAATAAGAATTTAAAAAATAACGTGGCCAATATATCTACATTTCCTTAAAAGTAGGTTGACAATGAACATGCTGACATTAGCAATAATGATAATAGCACAATAGCGATCATTTACTTAAATGATTGCTTTGTAAGCTTTTATTTTATGTCACGAAAATTTAGTGCTTTTATGACTATTATCTCATTTAATGCTAACAATTACTTTGGGATTAGATGCTACTATTATTTCCAGCTCCCAGATTAGGAGATGACAGCATAGAAAATTTAGTTGGCCAAAGCGGCATCGTTTTGTGACCAGAGCTGGCTACATTTAAACTGAAGTTCAATTTTCAAGTACAAGATAGAACACTTGGTTGTATTTTAAGGCAACAGTAGAAAAAGCAAAAAAGTCAAGCCAAAAGATCAGCCTTTTCAGTACATCAGATCTGTTGCCTTGAAAGATCAAACAGCCCTGGGTCATTCAGAGATTCCCCTGGAAAGTCCAAAGGACCAACTGGCAGGAGGCACCCGTCCAGCTGGTGGTCTCACACACCCCTGCCCCACTCTAGCAGAGAGCAGAGACTGGTTTTTTAGCCTTGAAGTTAGCAGCCTCCACCCCACAGCGGAGTGCGGAAGTGGGCTCTATCGCCAGCTCTGGCTCCTGCCTCCCATTTTCTGCCAATGCAGACCCTGAAGTCAGTGGTGGCAGCTTAAGTATCTGAGTTCCTGCCACCCAGGAGGAAGGCCTAGATTACTTTCCTGGCTCCTGGCCCCAGCCCAGTTCCAGTCACAGTAGGTGTTTAGTAGGTGTTTTGTTTTTGTTTTTGTTTTCCTCTCTACCTCTGAAATATTTTTTAAACTTTTTAAATTAAATCCTACCGGGACAGTTCTTGAAACACCTGCATCCCATATTGGAGTGTAGGATTCAGGTTCCAGCTTCCAGACTTCTGATCCAGTTTCCTGCTAATATGTACTCTAGATGGCAGCAGGTGATGGCTTAGGTTTTGGGGTCCTACCACCTCTATATGGGAGACCTGCTGGGAGACCATGGCTCCTGACTTCAGCCTGATCCAGATCTAGCTATTACGGACATTTGAGGAAAGAACAAGGAGATGGAAGATCTCCATTCTCTCTGCCTTTCAAATAAATGTTTTTAAAATCTGAAAAATTTTTAAACAAAATGCAACAATTCTTCAGAACAACAAGAAGCACAGACATTATAATGAAAGAGGAATCTTAAAGACATCACTCAGTCAGACAAGAATGGGCAGGGGTGTGCGGGTGTGTTTGTTTTGGAAGCCACACACAAAAGTGCCCACAGCCCGGCATGCTGCCACCTCAGCCCCAAGCAGATAGCGCGCGGATAGGGTGAGCTCTCCGTCAGTTCCTTCTGCCACGGTGGATATAAACACCTGCTTTCAACACGGTGAGAATCAAACTACCCTTTGTTCCCAGGGGTAGGCACTTCAAATAATCAGGGGTTGTTCCAAAGGAGAGAAAAAAAGCAAGGGTGTTGCCAAACACCCTGCAAACAGCAGCACAGCCACTGGACAGATGGGTCAAAAGACTGGCTTGGGAACCGGTGTGATCTGGAGAGAACCACCACACTCTATTTCTGTCTCTTGATAATGTTCAGAGATTCTAAAAAAAAAAAAAAAAAGCAAAAAAGAAAAGGTAAATAAACAGCACGTGCAAGGTTATAAATGGTTGTAAAGCCAAAAAAGTATCTAATCCTCCAGGAATTTATCAAGGTTGCTGACCAGATATACACACAAGGTCACTGGAGAAAAGAGGTTTTCCTTAAAAAACAAAAAGCCCAAGAAAATCCTAGACAGTAAATGCTGTGAATATTGATTATAATCTCTTAAGCCTCCAAGTAGGAGCTTTGCAATTTTAAAAAAAGCTCACAGGAGAAAAATATGGGATTTTTTTTAAAGAAGAGAAAAAACTGTATCAGTCCTAAAGAAAGTCTGAGAATTTTGCTCTCTTTAAAGATCCGAGAAAATTCCAAGTGCCTAGGAATAAAACTCCCGCCTTTGATGACTGCAGGTAGAACCCGAAATATGAAGAGCCTGGAGAGAGACTGAATGGGAAAAACTCCACCCTTTCCCGAGTGTTCTGACCTCCTGGCATAGAAAATGGGGATACTGAGCTCAGCGTGGGGCTCGGTGTCTGCAGCTGGGCTCCAACAATTTGTTTTTCTTATGTTTTCAAGAGACAGACAAGACAGAACACCCATCCATGGGTTCACGTCCCAAGTGCCAGGAAGAGGGACCAGAAACACAATCTGGGTCTTCCATGTGGGTGGCAGGAACTGCTTGAGTTACTACCACTGCCTTAGCAGGAAGAGGCATCGAAGCCCGGAATCAGAGGCAGGCACTCCGACATGGGACATGGGCATCTTAACCACTACGGCAAATGCCTGCTGCTGGGAGTCTGCAAGCTGAAGATAAGTGCCTTCTTAACAAAGAAGGAAATTCATGGTCCCCTAAGACTTTTCACTCCCAAACTTCCACGTCCTCGGATGGCTGCAGGAGGCCACAGTGCACCACGGCTACTTCTCTCAGCAAAGCAAGCTCATCCTCCCTTCATCTTCGCAAAGTGCTCAATCACCAGTGTGTCAACTTCCAAGGCAAGAGACGTTCAAATTACTTGAGTAAGCTTGTCAAATTAAGAGACTAAGCACAGAATCTGTTAACTTACTGACAAGGCTGACAAATAGATTTGTTTATGCAGCTCTCACTCAGCACGACCTGAAGGGCCTGGGCTGTGTAACTCTTCTGACCTTGACGCTGCCACTCAGCGCCACTGGCCTCACCCGTGACTTCCACTTTTCACCCTTTGTTCAACATGGATGGTCCCCAACTACAACCCTTCTTTTTTAACATCTATAACCAGCTATGGGTTGAACTCCCAAGGTCGTTGTCTATAGAGCAGCACAATGTTTAGAAGCCCAACACTGAGCAGCCAGAACTAAGGTCATGTCTAGCCCTGCCTCCGTCATTTTCCAAGAGGTCATGTTTACATCTGTGGGCCTCAACCTCACTTGTAAAATGAGCCCCCCAGCACCGAGCCATCCCAACTAGTAATAACCCACCTTAGGCAACAGCGGATTCCAAACAAGTCTTAACCTGGTAAAACTGCCACACCCACGGGGACAGGGGCTTCCATTCATCCTGGGATCTTCATGTTTTGCTCACTGGAAACCTAACAGTGAGTGAGACCACTGACAGCCCAGCAACCAAGAGCCCAGTGCAAAAAAAAAAAAAAAAGGTCAGTGAAAGACTTGCAGCCAGGGCTTCCATCAGGCCTGAGACACAGGCACCCCACCCGCCCTTTCCACCCCCAGCCACAGTGGCTTGAGGATGTCACCCAAGGCAGACCCCCACAGAGGTTCTGAGTGTGCTTAACAACATTCGTCCTCTCTGCTAGACACTGCTGCCAACCACAGAATCAAGTTTTCCACTTGAAGAACTGGATTCTAGCTCTCCCAACCAGGACACGGGGCCTGTCTTCCTCAGGTCTCCATTAAGATAGCTCCCTCAGACTGGGGGACAGGAAAAAATGGGTCAAACAGTAGGTGGTCGCAGAACGGTTTCCCAACTGGACAGAGCACAAGCAGCCTCGGAGTGCTGCCAGCTGGGACCCCAGGCTGCCTCCCTGCCCTGCCACCACAGCAGAGCCGGCAAGCAGAAGCCAGCCCAAGCTCAGCTCCAGTTCCAGCCATACATTTTCCTCCACGAGAAGCTCACAGCCCATCCTTATAATTCTTCCGGCCTCTAAAATAGTCATGCTACACAGCTACGTCTCTTTGCTTCTACACAGCATTTTACTGCATTCAATAGAAATAAACAGTTTCAATCATATGTAGATTGGTTGACAGAAAAGCCAGTGACTTTATTTTCCAAATAAATCTTTTTTAACAAAGTAAACAGATGAATGCAACAAGGTTTCTGGGATATATTGAATAGATTTTAGCTTCTTTATCTGGCTAGAAGTTCTTAGAGCAGTGAGTTCTTGAAACTGACAAAAATGATGAATGCACTAATAGAGTACCATCATATACAAGTAGAATTTACATCACTGTATATAAAAGTAGTCCAAAACTTTAATATTCGCAATTGTATCCAAGTATGACTCAAAAGTACTAATGAGCCATCAGTCAATGTTCTTTCCTGGTTTGCAAAATGGATTCTTTTTTAAATCTACTTATTTTTATTGCAAAGTCAGATATACAGAGAGGATGAGAGACAGAGAGGAAGATCTTCTGTCCAATGATTCACTCCCTAAGTGGCCACAATGGCTAGAGCTGAGCCCATCCGAAACTAGAAGCCAGGAGCCTCTTCAGGTCTCCCACACGGTTGCAGGGTCCCAAGGCTTTGTGCCGTCCTTGACTGCTTTCCAGGTCACAAGCAGGGAGCTGGATGGGAAGTGGGGTGGCTGGGATATGAACCAGCACCCATAAGGGATCTGGGTGGGTTCAAGGCAAGGACTGTTACCTGTTAGGATATCGCACCGGGCCCACAAAATGGATTCTTTGTGGAAGAAAACCACCTACCCTGTGCCACCCTCCTTCCAAAGGAAGCTTCTCGGACTTTGTATTTCCTACCAATTAACTCTGCATGATCTTCCTGGCTGAGTTTCCATCACTTCTGCCAGCAAAAGCAACTGGACAGATAGGACAGATACAGTGAAAGCAAAGAGAGGGAGCTGTGTAGATGCTGCTTCCACGTCAATGTAAGGATGTAGCTTACACTGAAGTGTGTGACAGCTCTCCCCTGCCCGCACCCCACCCCCCCAAAAAATAGTTCAAGAGCAAGCAAACGGAATTCATCTAGAAATAAGAGAAGACAATTTGGTTCTATCTAACATGGATCAAGCACTAAGTTGAGATGCAAAAAGAATACGAAATGACAAACATGTGTTCTAAAAATAAATTTTGAGGAAAATCATATAGTGAGCAGTGAGTTGCTTACAATGGGTGCCTTGACAATAAATTCTAATATTCACCAAATGTCGGTTTAAGAAAAAAAATAAGGAAATAGAGTCGGTGTATTTTCTTCCACTCCACGGTAGCCTTGTTGAACCATGATCGGCCTCTCATTCCTGGATTCTGTGTATCTGGAAGAAGGGGTGAGCTCATTATGAAGAACTCTCAGAGGTTTCTCCCTGCCTAGGGGTGACCCATGGTCACATGACATGACAAGACACTGCTATTTCAGCGAACATCACTGACTAATTAAAAAAAAAAAGAATGGACTAGATCACACTGGGTTAGATGAGGCCATATTCAACACAAAACTCCACCTAGTCATGATTCTGCCAAGTGTCCACCAACAAGGGGACCGAGAGAAGGGGTGATTTTTGTTCTTTCCATCTTTTGAACTTGAGCTTGCCCTCTGCTACTGATTCTCTACATGCCAAAGCCTTTTGGATGTTACATTCTCTTCTAGACAGCGTGAGCTCTGTGTCTGCCAGTTGGCCCGAGGGATGTAGGACCTCTGAGAGTATGATTAGCTCAATAACCATCAACGATCTACTAAACCACCTACTATCCTATTGGACTCACAGTTCACTTTGAACAATGAGGTATGCTTCCTCCAATTAAGGTGTGTTATTGCTAAACATGTGGTTAAATCAGCAAAAATACACACTGACTAAAACTAGTGACACCCATGAGCATGGCTGAGGTTAAGGAGCACTAACCAGTAAGGGCCAGCTTTGCGGTACAGCAAGTTAAGCCATCACGAGCAGCACTGGCAACCCTTATGGGAGCCAGTTCCCGTCTCGTTGCTCAACTTCTGATCCAGCTCCCTGCTGCTGTGCCTGGAAGGACAGCAGAACACAGCCAGTTGCTTAGGCCCTGCCAACCACCTAAAAGACCAGGATGGAGTTCCAAGGCCCTGGCTTTGCTTGCAGCCATTGGGGAATGAATCAGTCGATGGCTCATAGGCAACTGTGATCCAAGGAGAATCAATGTCTTCAAATCACACAGCATGCTAATAATCATGTAATATTACGCTGGAGGTTCCAGCCTCAGAGGTAACTAACCATATCTGGATTCATAATGTATTGATTTCTTTCAATATCTTATTAGAGAAGATGAAATGCTTACACGTCAATGCTAATTTTGCTTCAGCATGTTGTGTGTACCATATCTTATACAACAAGCTTTTTTTAAAAAGCAAAAATTTAGACCTCTTTCTGTAACATCTACTTACAACACACCCCAAAGGCCTTTGATACATTTAGCTTTGCTTTGTCAACTTCTATATTCATCATGCTAAAAAGAAAAAAAATCAATTGGCTTCCAGCAAAATAACTAGCTGCACTATAACAAATGTTTTCTGTACCATGAACCAGGGACTTTCCATGGCGACTCTTAGAGCCCTTCTAGGTCTCTCACTACATGCTGCTTGTGCCCACATTGTCAGAGGTCATCACTTCTTTCCATCATGAAAACCAACTCCCACCCCCACAAAAAAAAAAAAAAAACTCACAAATAAATACACAAAGTCAAGGCGAGGGCAAGTATGCCCTCTGCAACAAGGGAGAAAAATTCACTCTTCTGTTCTAAGAAAGTCAGAGAGCAGTTGGTGTGGCTGGCAGCGGTACCTGACCTGCGTGTAAGGAGGGTGTATGGAATGGAAGGTTGATGCCCCATGGATAAGCACCCTCCCTGTCCAACAAGAGAAAACTAGGTTATCAAGACCAAAGTGAGAGTGGTACCAGGCATCGAGCCTTGTCTTCATGTTCCTTTGAATTCAACTTTAGGCAATATGGGGTAAGAGAAGGGAAAAAAATGTCCAAAGACATAAATGCTTTGTAGGAAAAGAAAATCACACATATTTAAATAGAATCGTGTCTCTATGAGACATGTTTTTCTATCCTGATGGATTCTACATATATGTCACTTGGAGAACTTGATTACAACCATCCAACAACCAGCACCACCTAGGACTGCCACTATGTGCTAAAAGGGAAACTACACATAGAAAAGCACCACAAACAGTATTGTGCTCACACATCCAAAAAGCATTTGAGGGCCTGCTACAGTTTAGAGCAGTGTCCCAGAAACCAGGGATACAGCAGTGAACAGGAGGGCAAAGTCTCAGACTTCAGGAGCTGATACGGCAGCATAGACAGTACTAGCCCCAGTTACAACACACAGCAGGCTAAGAAGTGACAGGTGCCATGAAAGCAACCAAGACAGGAAAGAAGCTGTGGGGAGTATTTGAGGAGGGGGTGAGGGGCAAGGGTCTGCTAGGAAGGCGGTGTTACACGGAGCCATACAGCAGCTAAGTCCCCAGCAACAGGAACAGCAGGTGCCAAAGGCAGGAACGCACTGGGCCATCTGAACACGAGGAGGTCCGGGTGTTTAAATGCCTCAACTTCCAGTGTATGGGGGAAATAGAATCCCCTTTCACAAACTCTTAGAGCAGGAGCGCGCCCTTGTAGACACTTACTCAGACCACCTGATCTCACCAAAGGAGAGATGAGGAAGAAGAAGGAGGGTGGTGGTCCAAGGTCACGCAGCCCAAGACTTCAGCCCAAGGGTCCCAAGCTCAACTGCACAACGAAAAGGTTGGTTCTTGAAAAAAAAAGAAGAAAGAAAACAAGGGAAAATGACATAACCAACTATGTCCTCTTTTTAGAGTTTAAGACTGATCAGTTTTGCTTTTTCCTTCAATAACCAGTCAAGAAACACCCTATATACACATTTACCCCCTGCATAAATGTGTGGGAATGAATGAAGTAAAGCTGCACTCCATAGACCCCACTGCCTCGCCGCATCTAAATGAGGGACAGACAAGTCTGTGCAGAAAGGGATTTCCCAAAACACTCGTTGTCGTAGCAAAAAAAAAAAAAAAAAGTGCCTGTGACAGCGAACAGCTGAAAACTCTAATTTTCTTCTTTGCAAGACAATGAGTATCCTATAATTTATACACACCAAAATTTTCCGGAGCAGTGAAAGTGAATAAAAAACCGAATGTCCCTCCAAAAATGCAAGCTTAAAGTTGCATGCTGTAGGTATGTGTAAAACATGCCATTTATGCAAACTATTGAACGTGAGAAGTCATATCCCATCTCTGAGGATACACACACACAGAACTACTAAAACCTGCATGAGAGCTTTAGCAACTGCCTTCACATCAGGGCTTGCTCACCTGACAATGGGCGAAGAGGAGGAGAAATGGAAAATGGGAAAAAAAAATCCAACTTACAGCATATTTCTGTAAAAGTGAGGGATATAACAATAAATATTAGCAACTTTTAGACCCAGGTGATAAGAAAAATGGGTGTCTTACTATATTCTCTTTGTCACCTTTTGAAGAAACACATCCTACTTTAAGGAGGCAACGAAGACAAAAGGGTGCTGTCATCCCTAACTTCCAGATCTCAGTCTTGTCCTCTCCAAAGCCGGAGCAATAGGAGGTGAACCTGCCTTAAGGATGCTTTCAGACGCAGCATTTTGGAAAGACAAGTTCAGTGCCAAGTGCACCAGTGGTGAGGG
Organism: Ochotona curzoniae; assembly: GCF_017591425.1. NCBI lineage: Eukaryota > Metazoa > Chordata > Mammalia > Lagomorpha > Ochotonidae > Ochotona > Ochotona curzoniae. The sequence goes on along the minus strand of NW_024465582.1, from coordinate 15,228,793 downwards.
TGCCACACCACCCAGCCAGCGAATGGGGAGTGGCGGAGGAGAAAGCTCTCACCAACCACACTTCTCTTTCCCATCACAGGCATTAGATTTCTCAACAAGGTTGAAAACAAATCTTAAGAGCATCAATGAACAAATTCATCAATGAGGCAGTGACAGCCACCCAGAGTGCATCTCTCCCAGTCCTTGGTATTCCGGCGATGGGTTAAGACAGGCTCAACAGGGCTCCTCAGATGAAACTTGAAATAAGGGGAATCAGATTTTTCAAGCACCAGTTTTTTAAAAGGCCACCAGGCTGTGCCCATCAGTGAGAGAACGCCCAGCCGCAGGAGAACGCACAGGGCAGCATCCTGGAATCCTCTGCTCACATTTCAAGCAGTCCTGGCTGGCTGGGTCCTAGTAATAGACAAAACTAACTTCGTCGAGTTGGCCAGGCCTGCACAGCCCTGCCCCACACTTGTCCTCAGAGACCAGCAGGGCTTTCCCAACTCACAAGGAACACCGGAACTAGGTCCAAGTCACCCCGGAGCCTGCGGGCCAGAGGGCTCTGATAATCCTTCCTTATCAGCAGCCTCCGGCGTGCGGATTCACTCCAGTCACTATCCCAAGTAAAAGTTGCGCTGAGCAGGGCTCCTTGGGAAATGAAGGAGGCCTGGGCTGCACAGTCCTGGCCAAGGCCCGAGGATGGGTGGGTGGGGGTAGCTGTGGGAGGAAGTGGGCAGTGAAGGGTCACTCAGACTCCTCCACAGGGCACTTCATCCTTCTGTTCTAATTCCCTCCCCTCTTCTCAATCTGGTGCCTCTCCAGGCTCTTAGGCCCCCTTGCACAAAAGGGGATGCAAAGCCTAAGAGGTGAGCAGAGGAAGCCCACAAACTGCACAAATTGCGTCCGCAGACCTGCCCAAACCCGCAGCCGAGCAAAGACGCTTGCGGAAGACCCGCACTCCCGGCTCACCCACAAGAAGCTGGCCGTGGGGCATGGCCGCCTACCCACTCCCGAAGTCCCCGAGTCCCGCATCTGTCCCAAATCCAGCATCCCCACTCCCGCGCTCTCCAAGTCGCAGGTCGAGCAAAGTACCAGAGAAGGACCGGTAGGTAGTGGCAGAACCCGGGCCGTCTCACCCGCGTCCCTCGCGCCAGCCGGAGGGCTCCCTGAAGTCAGGAAAAGAACAATAGCGGACCCTGGGTGTCGGGAGAGACTCGGGGCTCCCGCGCGCGCCACCCTCGTGCAGCTCCTCCAAGTTCAGCCGGGAGGGGGACCGAGTCCAGAAGCAAGGACCAGGTCGGCGCAGCGCCGGCAGAGGCAGGTGGGACAGGAGCCGCTCACCGTCGGCGCGGAGCGCCCTCCCAGGGTCCGGCCATTCATTCTCACCTACAACCTCGGCCGCGACCCTTGCCCAGCCGCCCGGCGCATCGCGGGGACCCCGGGGACGACGCTCTGCTCCTGACTTGTCCCGGCCGCCCTCTCTGCCCGGTCTCCGCTATCCGCTTTTTGCCCCCTCAGACCACAGGCGACGGACCCCGGGGCCGCTGGCGGGACCCTACATTGGCTCTCCTTAGGTAAGCCGCGCGTCCCGACGCGGTCCCCAGCGCCCCCGCCGTCTCTCCCCGCCCGCGCCCTACACACAAAGGCGGGGACCCGGAGCGCGGGATCCGCGCCGGGAGCCTCCCAGCTCTCGGCGCCGCTGCACTCACCCCATCGAGACGGCCGCGGTGCTTGCCCCGGTCCGGCTGACTGTGCCGCCCCGCCCGCCGCTTCCCCAGGAAAACGCGGCCGCCGGGCTTGCTTCCTGCTCAGCTTCCTGCGCCTCCGTCCCTCCTCCTCCTCCTCCTCCTCCCCCGCTGCGGGGGTCAGCGGGCGCCGCGGCTCCCGGGCTGGGCCGGCGGGGCGGGGGCAGCGGCGGCAGCAGCACCACGTGGCCGCCGGGCGCCGGCCCCCGCCGACCTGGATCCCGCGGGCGCGGGGAGGGAGGTGCTAATCATTCCCCTCCCCTTCCACCCGCGCGGCCCCAAATTCCGCGAGTCAGGTGACCCGGGCCCGCGCTCGGGCCGGGACCTGCGGGAGGTGCTGCTGGCCCGCCCCGCACAGCTAGGCCCGCGCGTCCGGTTCTGCAAGGCGTCCGTGGCTTTTTTTTTTTTTCCTGCGAACCTTTGGACCTTTTTCCTCAGATCTACTTTGTCCTCAAGTCCTTGGAAGCCACCTGTTACTGGGACCCCTGAGTTTAGGACTAATGCGACCTCAGGTCGTGTTCGCTCCTGGGCAACTAACTTTCCAAGTCGTTTGTGATCGTGGGGGCATGCGTTAAATGGCACGGACCCGGCCCCTTCTAGACAGAATTAAATCGGCTGCAGGTTCCAAAATGAACAGAAAGTGATCAGCTGGAATGGAACACTGACCAGTTTGCTGAACGGACTGTTGGAAAGGACTGATTTCTGACACTCCTCAAGTGGCTAGACGAAACTCCCAGCCTCTAGGGTCGCTCTGTTCGGATGTCAGAAGTTTCACGAGACACGCTCGCGGGGCAAGCTGGGCTTTCCAGGGGTGCATCTCAAACCAGTGTGAAGCAGACAAGGGGTACAGCACGGGGTTAAACCGCCCTCCCCTCTTGGACCCCTGGAACGGCGCCCCCGCTTCCCAACCCACCAAGACTTTCCCCATTGATTCCAAGGATTTCAAAGCTGTCCACCTACTGTGCCTAGCTGGGGCCAGCCCTTCCAGGAGTTCTGGTCATACTAATGTTATGACAGAGTTTTATGCACCAAAGTCCCTCCCTCTTCCAGGTGAGCTCTACTTGGCACGAGGTTAGAAATGTTTTATAAAAAAAAAAAAAAAAAGCAGGCATCCCTTTTGGGATTTACTATAAGCAAATTCGATTTTTAAGAGACAGAAAAAAGCTTTAATTGCAACTCAAATGAGATTGAGCCCATCAGTTAGGTATATCCCCTTTGGCTCTGTCTTAACTTCTACACGTCAGACTGTCTGTCTGTTCCTCCTCCCAGCTCCAGCCCCACGCCTCCCAGGGAACCACCTGTCTGCGTGAGTAGGTGAGCTTGCCAGAGAGGAACAAAAGCTGTCAGTTTAGCTGCATGCTGTTGAGCTCCTGACGTCATACAGACACAATTCCTTAGGGAAGTGAGGAAGCAGGGCACAAGCAGAGGATTCTTCCCATCCTTTGTTCCTCCCGTGGAATCGTGCCGTAAAAGGAAGGCACACTGGAAGAGATTCTGAATGCTTTCCAAGGTACAACGTTGCATCATGGTTCCTGTTTTTGATGAGCTGTAGGGTATCTAAGGGAGCCATACAGCCACTTGTGCGCATTCTGTTCTGTTTGGAGCCGCTCAGGCTCGTTGGAGCTGGAGATGAGCTTTGGAGCTTGACAGGATATACAAAGGTTCCTTGGGAATTCCATACGTACATATTTCATAGGAACAGTTGACAAGTTGAAGGAAGCAAAATGTTAAACATTAAACAGTAACTATCTCCGCAGACTCATCAGCCTTTGGTTCGTGGAAGCCCTGCCCCTTTTATTTCTCTGCCTCACCCCTTTGAAAAGAGCCTGCCTATCTCAATTCTTTGGCTCTCATAGGTGGCTTATGTGCTCTTCCCATTAGATTATAATATCAGCAAGTCTGTGAGTGAAAGATTACTATGGAGACAAGGACTCTTATTTTTCCCTGGTTGTGCCAAGATCCTTTTCAGATCCTTCTTTTTGAAACTTAAAATCAACTTTGTGCTCTCCACTATCTTTCCCTGCTTCAGGGAACAGCCGAAATGCTGCCATCTGCAAGGACATTTAGGGTGAAACATGGGATTGGTGTTGATGACCAAGTCTTGTTGAAATGCTAGCAGGGTTCAGGAGATGGTGAACACTCCCCTTTTGATGAGGACTAGGCCCAGGTATAAGGGTTTGAGGGGTGGCAGCAAAGCCAAAATGAATACTCAACATGTGTAAAGTAGTAGCACCTTTGGGGCAGATAGCATATTGTATTTTTATCTGCATAAAGGTAATCATGGTATCATGATGAAGTTCAATGAAGTCTTTACATTTCATTTGGACTTCACTCCCCAGATAGCTGTGAAAGCCAGGGCTGGGTCAGACCAAAGCCGGGAGCTTCTTTCAGATTTATCACATGGGAAGCAGAGCTCCAAGCACTCAGGCCACCTTCCACTGCTTTTTCTGGGTCATTAACTGGAAGCTGGATTGGAAGTGGAGCAGTTAGGACATGAAGCAGTGCCCGTGGTATGCCAGCATGGCAGGTGGCTGCTTGTAGCAGCTATACTACACACAATGCAGGCCCTTGCTTTCCTATTTGTAAGATCCTAAACCCCACACTCTTAGTTTGTGGATCCCTCACAAACAAAATTCCACTGTCATTTTATGGCAGAGTCACATCCTTGAATCTCTTAACATCAGAGTCTTGCTGCAACACCATGAAGGCAAATTTTAAAAAGTATTGACCTGGGGTTAGCATGAGAGCTCAACTGGCTAGTTTTCCGCCTCCAAGCACAACATCTATGTGGGTACCAGTCTGTGTCCCAGCTATTGCATTTCCATGCAGCTCCCTGCTTATGGCGTGGGAAAGCAGCAGAGAATGGCCCAATGTCTTAGGACCCTGCATCTGCAGGGGAGACCCCAAAGAAGCTCCTGGCTCCTGGATTTGGATCTGCTCAGCTCCATCCATTGCAGCCATTTGGAGAGTGAACTAGCAGATGGAAGATCTTCCTCTCTGTCTTTCCTTCTGTCTTTCCAATAAAAGCTAATCTTTATTTATAAAAAAAAAAAAAAAAAGAGTATTGCCCTCCAGCACCAAATGGGATGCCATAAATATAATTCATTGACTGGTAGGGCTCATATTTTCATCTCAGAAATTTAAAAAAAAAAAACAAAAACTTCACCTCTTATTCCTTGAGCATGCTCAAATCAACTTTGGCTCTCCACAGACTGGTCGCATCATAAATCAAGGCCAAGGCGTGTTGAGGTCACAGGGAACATCCCTGAAGGAGCAAGTAGGGACAGATTGCTGCCAGAGCACAAACTCCTCCCTTTGTGTGGTGTTTGGTCAGGATCTGATTGCACTCCAGAGTCTAGCTCAGAGCAGCATGAGGTAGAGAGGAATGTGCGGGACCTGGGCCAGAGTCTGGAACCAAAGCGCAGTAACACCATAGAAGCTGGAAGGCAGATAACCTACCAAAATGTCCAAACAGTCCTAGAAAAACACTTTTTGTATTTTTCTGGGGACATTTCCAACAAGAGGAAACTATACTATGTGAGAAATTTGGAAAGTTACTTTCACACTGCCTTTTGTAATTTAGCAAGTCTCTTGCAGTAAAGCAACCTGAAAAGCAATTGGCCCATGGTTTCCTACCTTCCAGGATGCCAGGGGAGAATTTTCCATTGGTATGTTACTAGGCTTTCCCCTTCAGTAAGCTTGGACACCTGTTCAGGAGTAGCTAAGATGTTTGGCAATAAATACATTCCAAAGCTCTGTTTCAGTGACCTGCTTGTGTGTGCAGGGCAGCTATGCACCTCACGTTGACATAACAAGACCTGAGAAGGCCTTAAGACTGACCCATAATCCTTCAGAAGGAATGTAAGTATCAAGACCTGAATTGCTAGTTTGGAAGTCACTGGCCACACAAGCTGCTTGGAGTGCCTTGTTGGAGGGCCCAAGTTTGAGTCCCAGCTCAGCTCCATTTCTAATTCTAGCACACTCAGGGATATAGCAGGTGATGGTTCAAGTACATGAGACCCTGCCACCATGCAGGAGACCTGGATGGAATTCTAGGTTCCCAGCTTCAGCCTGGCCCAGCTCTGGCTATGGCAAGCATTTGGGGAATGAAGCAGTAGATAGAAGTTCTTTGTCTCTGCCTCTGTGTTTCAAGTGAAAACTTTTTTTTCAAAGAAATGTTGGTCTGAATAGACATGCTCTAAATGGGAAACATGCCATGTTTCAAAGACTTAGTATGAAAAACAATTCTAAATGTCTTTTATACTGATGCTAATAGTTTGGGTATGTTGGATGTGTTTATTAATACGAATTTCACTTATTTCTTTCCTTTTATAAATTTTATTTGATAGGCAAAGAGTTCATAGCTACTGGTTCTACTTTCTAATGCCTTCAATAGCCAGAGCTAATGTTAGCAGTTGACACATTTAGCATCTATTCTATACCAGAAGTGAGAGGCACTACAGTGACCAGATTGGACCAGTTGTCCAATCAGAGACACTTTGTAATATCACTTATTTTCATTGTATTTGAAAGACAGAAAGAAAGATCTCCCATCCACTGGTTTACTCTCCCCCAACTCAGAAGACTGCAACAATCCAGAGCTAAGCCAGACTGGAGGTAAGAGCCTGGAACTCCATCCATCCAGTCTCCCACGTGTAAAGCATGGACCCAAGTCCTTGGGCTGTCATCTCCTGCTTTCCAGGGTAAGCGTCAGGCAGGGAACTGGATTGAAATGGAGGAGGGGCTTGAATGAGGCACTCACCTGGGAGAGGCAGTCATCTCAAGTGGTAAATGCCTAAGATTCAGGGAGACATTTCAGAGTGAAGGGGGGTGGTCATTTCTAAGTCTTGTCGGGATTTGGGGACAGAAGGCTCACCACAGAAGTGCAGAGACGTCAGGCAACCCTCAAACTAAGTCTTTGAATTCTTACATAATTTCTTTGGATAGCATCATCCCTTTGGTACACAGACACACTAAGTAATTTGTCCAACATGGCACAGTAAGTGACAGTGTTGGGATTTAAACTGGAGGAGTTGGCCTCCAGAGCCTTTGTTCTTAAGTGTTATGCAGCCTAAGAATGTAGTGGGTGCTAAGTTTCTCTGAATCCACACAAAATTCCTGAATACAGTAAACCCAGTGGCTTAATCAACTCCTAGAGCCAGAAAGAGTGGAGGCAAGAATCAAAGCTCAGATCTGAATCCAGAATGGTTCTCAAATCACTTCTCTGGAGTATTTATGTCTCCAGTGGTCCCCAATGGCTTCCATGTGAATCTCATTACTTCTTCCAGTTCTGCGATTAGAAAACCAGCAGAGAGGACAAGGCCTCAGGTGTGAGGAACCCTGGAGGAAGCAACCTAACTCAGCTCAATCTTGGTGGTTTCTCCTTTCTCAAAGGAGCATTTGAGATCAAAGAACGATCTGAATTGCCAAGTTGGCTGTTCCACCATGCATGTAAGAAATTTCAGAAACATTCTTCCATGGTGGTGGTGGAGGAGGATGTTTAGAAGCAAACCACAAACAGAGGGTAATGAAGACATTATTAGATCATTCACTGAAGGCCCCAATGAGTAGCATTAACATGGCAGCATGGCAGGTAATCCTCAAACACACCCAGCAAGGCACATTCCACAGTGGATCAGAATCTGGGCAGCCCATTTGAAGCACTGGCTATCTAGGCTGCATACGCAAGGATTCTGATTAAGCCCATCTGATGTGCACAGGTTGTTACGCCCTCTCTTTGCCCACTGGAAGGCAAGGGCACTGTGTCATTGGCTTTCCCAGCTATGCCTGGGGTATCTGTCTCTTAACTTGCAAGCAGAATGATTAGAAGTAAGAAGAAGTGGGATTTGTAGTGGCTGTTGCAGAAGTTGATGCTCCAGAAAGATTTCTTGACAGGGTTATTCTAAACTAAGCTGCTGTTGTAATTGACCTTGCACGCTTATTTTATGATGTTAAACTTGAATACCACGATTAGTTGCACATCCTTCATTGGGATTAATTTCTAAAAAGTTTTTAATCCGTGTTCCTTCCTTATCCTATGTGTATATCTGTAATAAATCTGTGTACTGCTTTTTAGATGAGCTATTTCAAATCGACTAATGGCTTTCTGTTCTTCCTTTTCAAAGGCTCCATAGCCATTTAGCTTCTGCTATTCATTTTGACGTTTCCATTTTTGTTTGCTGCCTTTGAAAATCTTCAGTTGCCTGCCTAACGTTGACTGCTGGTTTCTGAAACTGACCTTTGTCCTGGGTGAACAAACACATTTTTAAGACATTTTCTGCAGCAGATTGTGAGTGCTTGAGATATTTGCACTACTGTGAAGATATTTAACAAAATTCCCCAAGTTCTTTGTTTGTTTTGCTTTAACACAAATTCCTCTCATTTTCCAAATATGCACCTAAAGAAGGATTCTCACAGTCAGGATGAGGAGTCTTCTCAATTACACTCATCATTCTTTGTCTTCTCTTTCAAGAGAGCTGTAATTTTGTGGTCTATATCTCCTATTTAATTTTTAAATCCTTTGAGAGGCAGAATGACAGAGAAATATTTCACCCATTGGACTAAATGCCCAAACAACCAGGGCTGGGCCAAAACTCAATCTGAATCGTCTGCATGTGTGCCAGAGACCCAAATACTTGAGCCCATCATGTGCCTTAGCAGAAAACTGGAGTGAAGACAGGAGCCAGGACTTGAACTCAGATTCTCCGAAGTGAGAACACAGTATGGGTATGCAGGCATCACAAGTGGCACCTTGGGCTCCTTGCCCCATGTTGGCCTGCTGTGTGCCTTTAAGAACAATATTTAGGTGGTGGCACATTTCTTACTTTCTGTTCTATGACAGAGTACAAGAGAGGGGATGGCAAGGGAGAGCCGGAGATCTCGGTGGAATGGCCCCTTCTGCAGTTGAGAGGAAAGAACCCCAGAAGCCCACAGAAGGTGGACGAGGGGCCAGGATGATTTCCTCTTGTGAATTCTTAGAAGCCCGAGGACACAAAAGGCAAGAGGGTAAACTGGCTTCGGAGAAATAGACCCACAGAGAAGGAGGAGGAGGAATTGTGATGGGAAGGATATTGAGATTACTGTTGCCTAACCGGAGGGGAATTGGTTCTTTAAGTTATGCAATAGAGAAGGGAATTTTAGAGGCTTTTTGAGAAAGCACAAACATCAAATAAATTGGCACTGAGTCTGGGAAACGCAACACCCACAGACTCATGGATAGAGTGAAGGAGCTGGAGGGCTTAGTGGGCTTCTAGTTGCTGTCTGAGCTTCGGGAAAGTTTCTTAAAGCAGTTTGGTTTAAACTGGTAGAGAGAGTCCCCATTTGCCGCGTAATGTGCTCTGAGTAATGAATAAAAGGAACAGGGAACCTTGCATTTTCCTTCTGATCCTGGTTCTCCTCTGTCCTGACCATTCTACCTGCACTCCAAGTCTTAGAATTCCTATTTGCATATTCATTTTAGAAGGATGGACGATGATGAAGGTTAGAAGGGAATTTGGGGGAAATTTCGGAGGTGGGTGTGACAAGCCGGCTTGCCTCCAGGGACCTTAGGGCTTTTCTAGCCTGAAGGAGGTGGCAGCTGCCTGAACCATGATTCAACTCTCTTTTATTTTCTTTTTATTTTTCTTAAAGCTTTTTTTATCTGGAAGGCACAATGAGGATGAAAGAGATCTTCCATTCACTGGTTTATGACAATTAGGTATGTTAACAGTCAGGGCTGATTCAGGCCACAGCCAGGAGCCAGGAACTGCAGCTCTATCTCCCGTGTGGGCGTCAGGGATTCCTTAGGCTCTCAGCTGCTGCCTCCCAGGGTGCACGTTAGAAGAAACCTGGACTGGAAATGAAGGAAGGAGTCAACCCCAGGTACCTGGTTATGAGATGCGGCATCCAGTTTGCAGCTCAACTAGCTAACCAAATACCCACCATCTTTTTGTTTTTGTTTTTCCTGTTGGAAATAACTTTTCAATTTTTTTTTAACTTTAAAAAATTTACCTAAGGGAACAAATCTCCTGTATTTCATATATAGTTTTCAGAGCCTAGTGACACTCCCTCTCCTAGCCCCACTTTGCTTCCACTTCTCTCTTGCTTCCCTATTTTTCTTCTAGCTTTTCCAATGAAATACTGTCAATTTTCTTTGGAAACAGAAGCTTAGCCCTCCCTTAAATAAAGAATTCCAAGAAGTAGTAAGCAGAAAAACCACCATCCCTCAAGAAAATACACAAGGACTATAAACAATAATCAAATCTTAAAATGTCAGTTTCACTCATTTCTATGACATGTTTTTTTTTTCTCTGTATATTACTTCCCACAAATCAGGGAAAGCATGACTTTTGTCTTTTGGAGATTGACTGAGTTCACTAAGCATAGTGATCTCCAGCTGCAGTTCTTTTTGTTATAAAAGTGCTAATTTCATTCTTTTTGGTAGCTGAGTAGTAGTCCATGGTTTTCAGCCACCATCTGCTAACTCCTAGGAACGTGGCTTGGCCTGGAACCAGCGGAGTGTGGACTTGATCCCATGCACTCTGATGCAGGGTGTGGGTGTCACACATGCCCACTGCTCTTGTTTTTAAACATGAAGCAAAGATGACAATGAATAAATATTTTCATTTTTTATTTTACTTGAAACAATGAAACAGAGATTTTCTGTCTGCTAATTTACTCCCTAAATACCTCTAACATCTAGGGCTGAGTCAGACAGAAGCAAGGAGGACCCAGCAACTCCTTCAGGGTCTTCTCCAGGCTTAGCAGGGACCCAGTTCCTTGAGCCATCATGTGCTGACTCCCTGGAAGCAGGTTGGGAAGTGGAGTCTGCATTCCCTGCAGCCACTCTGATGGGGGATGTGGGTGTCCCAGGCACAGACTTAAGCACTGAGCTAAGTACCTGCCCCCAAAACATTTTTTCAAGAACAAAAAGGAGCACTGTCCGGTAATAAATGTAAATCCCATTAAGTGGTTTATCCACTTAAGAGCTGTGTGTTTGGGGACTGATTCGTCATCTCTTTTGGCTCAGTTTCTTCATCTGCAAGATGAGAAGTGATTTTAATCCCTGCCTCAGGCTACGTGGGAGGTCTGTTCACTGGAGGGAAGCTTGCACCTTGGTGTCCCGCACAGGGGCAGCACTAATTAGTTAGTGTCAATGATTACTAATACAGAGAAGCTAAGAGAGTCATAAAACCTGGGAAAAATCAAAATAGCCATGAATATGGGAATGAATTCAACTGTCATTTAACATGTCATAGGCCATGGTTTAAACATTTGTAGAATATTTCTTTTTTCAAAAAAGTTGTTTGAAAAGCAGGAAGATGGAGCATAAAAGGACACAGAGAAAGAAAGAGGGAGGGAAATAGGGAAATATATATTATATACAGAGAGAGGATATTGCTCCATCATCTCCCTTCTCCATGGTGGCCCTATCCCCTGCTGTCTTGTTTAACTCCATACAAAGCTGGACCACCTTGTCCTGAATCTCATACTGAATGTGTGTGGCTCCAAGTGACCTTTCTGAATATTTCTCACTGTTGCTTTATCTCTTGGCTAAAACAGAAAGGGGTGAATGCAGAGGTTCCCTGTACTTCACCACTTACATAAGGACTTGGGTGTCCGTGGAATTTGGTTTGTGGTGTGGGGCTGGGAAGGTGGGAGGGAGGCAGTTGTGAAACCAAGCCCCCAGAGGATCCTGAGGAAGCAGTGTACTTTTCCAGCCTGAAAGTGTGTTTCTCAGAGCGCAGCCCGTACATCTAAGCTGTCAACAGAAACAGTGTCAGGATTCCTGTGGGTGGCAAAGGAAAAGGACTGTGTATTCAAGGTGGTCCAGAGTAACTTCTGCACCGTACACACGCATAGGGCGGGTGTAACAAGGCTCTTGTGCTGTGACAATGCTTTCAAAAGTGCTCCTCAGATTTTGGTCTGCATGTGAATTCCCTGGGATGTCTAGAAAAAGCAGATTCTGATTGTGTAGCTCTGACAAAGGGATTTGAATTCTGCCTTTTTTTCCCCATTCATTTATTTCTTTGAAAGGCATGACACACAAATGGAGACAGGGAGAGAAAGGGAGCTATCTTCTGTCTACTGGTTCGCTTCCCAAATGGCAGCAGCAGAGACGGGCCAGGCCCGGACCAGGCTGGGGCAGGCGCTAGGAACTCAGTTTAGGTCCGCCACTGAGTTCTGTTACCGAAGTAGCAGGGACCCAACTCCTTGAGCCATTACCTGCAACACCACCACCCCTTCAGGCCCTGCATTAACAGGAAGCCAGAATCAGAACTGGGCCTGGAACCCAGGTACCACTGTGTGGGATGTGGTTATTCCTAGAGATGTCCTAACTCCTGTCCCAAGTATCCAGCCGAGTCTGCATTTCTAAAAAGTTCTCAGTGCTGTTGCTGATCTGAGAAACCACTTTGCACAGCAATATTTTAAACAGCCGAAGGAAAAAACAATCCTTCTCTGATTGTGGAATATAGAGGCATTCATGAACCACAGGACACCTTTTACCAAGAGACAGTTCACCCATGAAAGAGCCAGACCTAGTAGCAAACGAGGGAGCCTAGAGCTGTTCGGGGTGGGCTCTCCTGGAGCAGGAGGGGTGGCTGAGCAGGTGCCCCGACACACATTAGACAGGTGTCCTTTCTGATAAATCTCTAACATAATTTGTGATTAAAATAATTTAAAGAAAACTCAAGGAATGAACTAGAATAGAATATATGGAATTGAATTGACATGAATAGGTAGGCTGAACTCTTGAAGTACAAGAGAGAGACTACAATTTGTATTTATTAGATTTTTTCTTGCAGTTTGTGTTTAAGAGGGTTTTTTTCCTGCTTTTAATTTTTACTCTCTGCTGTGCCTTTGTGTTGTTTTTGATATAATATAAGCTAATTTACTAAAAAAAAAAAAAAGAAGTATGTTTTTGCTCTGGCCTGTGACTTTGGACACTCCAGTAAGGCAGGTGAGATTCTAGAGGCAGGCATATCTGAATATAGCGTGTTTGCCTCCAGAAGGGAGCTTTATATTTTACCTTGGTTGAGTTACCGCATAGTTTGCATTTATTAACCCTGAAAACAAAATACTTTCACACGCTCTTACTGCATTTTCACCTTCCTAATTATTTATTTTTTTAAATGGAGTCAGACAAGAATGACCAACTTGTTTTCCAGATTAAAAAACACTGAGTTACAGAGAATTCTAGAGATTTGTCTGAGGGGCAGAGTCAAAACTAGAATTCTTGCTTTCTGAATGTCAGCCCCTGGATCTGTTTACTGCAATATACTATTTCCATGAGTTACTGGGATCCCATCCAGAGGCCCCACCAGAAAAGAGCCTCTGAACGGCTACATCAAAGCAAGGGTACAGCTGCTTCAAACATGACTGATGAAGGCTAAAGTGGTTGCCAAGACTCCAACCTACAGAGTGTGGCATGGACTTCCACCTTCAACCACGAAGAAATGAAACGAAATCAATTACATAGAAATACTGGATGAGGTGGGCAGTTGGCTTAAAGAGTATGCCAACTCTTTGAGCCAACTGGCTGAGACACTGTTGTCCTGTATTGGAGGGACTGGATTCAGTTTCTGCTCTGCTGGGACTCCTCCTGCTTAGGCCTAGCTGAGGATGCAGCAGTGATGCTCAGGGGACTGAATTGCTTCCACCTGTGTAGCGACTTGAATTCCATTCCTGATTCCTAGTTCCATCACCAGCCAGGTTTTGATGAGGATTTGGGGGAGTGAATCAGTGTATGAGGACCTCTCTTTTTCTCACTACCTCTCAAATAGACAATTTTAAAGAGACACCGTCAACATTTGGGTAAGTGCACAGCTAAAAGTAGAACAAAGTGAGATTCACTGCGGAAAAGATGTTGCAACCAGAGTGGCAAGTGAAATCCCAAGTGTGGACTGCCTGACACGCTGCTGATCTTGGAAACCTGGCTCTCCGGGGAACAGTGGGATAAGGAAAAAACGAGAAATCTTAAACATCCATACCCACAAATGAGAAGTTGCGTTAGGAAAAAACAAACACCATCTTCCGGTCAAGCAAAATCAATGAGAAAACGTGTTTGTGTCAGGCATTGGTCAAAGGAATGAGAAGCAGAAACGAAAACCAGACTTTCCCCAGAGTTTATCATCCCAGGCCTGACCACAGGGAGGTTTGGTGCTTATACTACTTATGTGGTCTGGGAATTGTTAGGTAGAAAAATTATTTGAAAAGTATTTCTAGTTCAACCACTCAAGGCACCTGACATATGGAGGATATAGCTGCAACACAGACTTTCCAGGATTCCCTCCACACTTGCCTTCCATGTTGGGGTGCCAGCTCTGTTTCCAATTCCAGTTTCCCTCCAATATATATCATGGAGGACAGTAGTGGTGGTTCAAGTATTTGGGTCCCTGTTACCCACACAAGAGAACTAAACTGTGTTCCCAGTTCCGGGCTTACGACTCTTGGTCTTTGGAGAGTAAATTTGTTTGCCCGTCTCTTCCTTTGCCTTTTAGATGAAGCAGTAGATGGGAGTGGTGTGTGCGTGTGTGAGTCTTTCCCTGTCTCAAACACAATGGATTCAATAGCTGATAAATCTAAAGATAGATTCAGTGATCAGTAGTATCCCCCCTTAAGTTCAGAGGTTGGAAGCATAATCCCCAAAGCATGCTGGGAGGTGGGACATATTGGGTATTTACGTCACAAGGGCCATTCTAATAAAAGGGCTCCTGGAGGGCTTCTTTGTCTTCTCTTCGGCCCTGTGAAGACACAGAGTTCACCGTTTGGGGTGTTCCACTCCCTGACAAGTGCGGTTGTAACAGTCTCCCAATGCACCTGACCTTTAATACTCTTCCTAAGCTTTTGCCTGTTTTCACTCATTATGAAGCTTTCACTTTTCCAGCTCAGAAGTCATTTTCTGGATAACCGCCAGCAGGTTGTATCCTAACAGGTCAGCTACTCTCTTCTCATCCCTACAGCAGCCCTGTGCTTTGCTTTGTAGCCAGCAAATGGCCGGTCCCCCTAATTGCTTGACCCTCACCACAACCAGTCCTGGGCCTGAGATTACTAAGATCGATCCTTGCCCTTGACTCTGAGAGAAGCCCTCTTCACGTGCCTCCTTCTCAACCAGCACTAAGAACAGGTGCCTCATTTCCCAGCTGAGCTTTGACCTCTGCTCCCTGCACCATCCGTACCCCAGATGTTCAGTTTTTGGCTCCAGGACCTGTCCTGATTCCCAGGAGTAAGATAAATAAGATGCTGAAAGCTCAGGCCAGACACTTCCCCTCACCAGCTGTGGAAATTTTGGGAGACGGACATTCCTGATGCTGTACACCAGAGGCACCTGGCTCTTGCGTTGAAGGAATGGAGTGCTTTTACTACAGCCAGACACAAACCGCTGGCATCTCCAAAGAACACCTTTAAAGGACAGAGTTTTGTGTTTAAGTTATATGCCGGGCTACTTTGATCTCAAGAGAAACTTGCGTGTTCGAATTAGCAGTATATAATAGACTATTACAGACTACTTCAAATTCCTCCGATTTTCTTTCCCTTTTTCTTCCTTTCTCCTTCTTTCTTTTTTTCTTGGTAAACACAATGGTTCTTGGAGTCTGTGGCTTCTTAATGTATCTCAGGGGGTGGGAATTCAAGATTCAAGAAAAGGGTCTGCATTGTGAATTCGTTTTTTTTTTTCCTTTCTTTTGTCGTTTGACTCCCCTGAGATGGTATATAAGAGACACTATCTCCACCTTTTCCTCGGGACTTTTCCTCCTGTCATTACACCAGGAGCCCCCTTTTCGCTTTTTCTGAATAAATCCTGCTTTGCACACTAAAAAAAAAAAAAAGGCGGAGATGTGTGTGTCGGGGGAGCAGTGCCTGCGGGACCATGCCCTGTGGCCCCGGAACCTTCGTGCGGAGCTGCGGATTGCCGGGAGGGAAATCTGGGAACACATCCGCATAGGGGCCACTGAGGGCTTGTTTGACGGCTGTGGAACGACTCCTCGGACCAGGCCACTACACTCTCAGGTAATTGAGGGAGCCAAGAAGGTTCAGAAGGGTAATCCAGAGGGCATGCCTGGGACAGGCCAAAGCACCCGCCCACGCGAGAGCTGGACCGGACTAGGTCATTGAGTCCCCTGGCGCACCCGAAAGCCGGGGCGCTAAGGGGAAGGCTGGCTGGCGGGGCTGCGGGGCAGACCTCGGTCAGACTGGGCTTCAGCATCCACCGGGAGGTCCCCAGCATGGGACCTGGCGCTGGGTTTGGTAGGGAGTTTGCTAGCTGGCCACTGGTGGAATGTGGCACTCGCCAGTGTGTGCAAGAGCTGGGGTTGGTGGTGGCCTGGTTAGGTTAGACCGCAGCACATGCTGGCAGGCAGAGAAACCAGGACTGGGGCGGCCCTGGTGGGAGTTACTTGGGGTCACGGAGCACCTTCTGATGTGTGGGAGGAATGGACCTAGGGGCTTAGCTAGGCCACAGCGCCCGTTGCTTCACATGAGAGATAGGGCAGGGGCGGAACAGATCAGGTAGCTGTATCCATGGGAGCAGAAGATGGGATGGGACCTGACCTTGCATTAACTGGCACACCCAAGAGACGAGTCTGAGGACTTCCCAGGCAAAGCTTCTTGGAGGACTCACCAATTCTATATATCGACTCCAGCCTTAGGAAAAATCATAAAAATACATGATTCGGCCTTGGAGTACGTGGCTCAAGACTGGGCCCCCCTCACTTGCTGAGGCCCATGCAATAGAGAACATCACACACAAGAAAAGACAAGACAGCCAGCTCATCTGAGCCACCAGAAGACCTTGAGTACCTCATCAAAAGGTGGAAGGCAAAGCAGGTTAAAACAACTTTTCTCCCCAGGCTTTGCCGCAGTTTTTGGGTCTGCGGATACACTGAAATAAACCTGGTCAGCCAACAGACCTTAGATTTTCTCAAAGCCAACGACATCTCCGAACAATCAAGACCACTCGAATAACACCCTTGGAACATCCTTTCCCACGTGAGAGTCACTAAGGCAACATCAAATGACTCTCCCATCCCTTGGTTCTGAGGTCGTTTGACATCAGGAGCATGCCCTCCTGTCCTCCTACTGTGGACATAGGAGAAAAAAAACCCAAAAAAAACCCAGAAACCTGTTAATGGATTAATGGTTAATGTATTACATCACAAGCTCTTATTATAAAAGGTATAAATAACTAGAAAGTGCAATAAGATAGAATTCATAGGAATAATCCTTATATTTGACATCATATTATATTAGGGCAAATATATAATGTCTGATTTTTTGGGGATTGACTCATTTCCCTTAGGATAATTGTCTCCAGTTTGGCCCATTTGGCTATATGTATTTCATTTTTAAAAATAGCTGAGTAGTATTCCATAGAGTAGATAAACCACAGTTCATTTATCCAGTTCTCTGTTGATGGCATTTAGGTTGCTTTCATGTTTTTGTAATTACTGATTGCGCTGTGGTGAACATAGGGGTACATGTTGCTTTCTCATGTAACGAGTTGTTTGAATATATTGCTAGAAGTGGTATTGCTGGGTTGTGTGATAGGTAGATTTTCGGTTGCCTAAGTATTCTCCATATTGACTTCAATATGGTTACACCAGCCTGTAGTCCCACCATATTTTTTCCCCACAACCTTGCCAGCAGGTGTTGTTGGTAGTTTCTGTATGTGGGCCATTCTTACTGGCATTGAGTGGAACCTCAGTGTTGTGTTTTAATTTCCCTTATTGCCAGGGAGTTTGAGCATTTTTCCATACGCTTGGTTAGCCATTTGGATTTGTTCCTTTAAAAAGTGTTTACCCATTTTCTTGACTGGTTTATTTGTTTTGTTGTTATGGTTGTTCTGGAGTTCTTTTTATATTCTGGAAATTAGCCCCTTGTCTCCTATGTAGTGTGCAAAGATCTCACATTCTGTTGGTTGCTTTTTTACTTTGTTCGTCATTTCTTTGCTATGCAGAAGGTTCTTAGCTTAATGTAGTCCCATTTGTTTCCTTTAATGAAGCCAAGGCACTTATGCCTTCATTCCCAACAACCTGTGAATTCTGGGTATTCAATAGTTCAGTTCACCCTGCCTTGGGCAAGTCTAATGTGGGAATCAATGAACTTATGAAAGAACCTGACTATAAATACTTCAGATTGTAGGTCATATTGTTTCTTGTTAGAGAATTCAGCACTGTCATTGGATCTAAAGGTAGCAAAAGATAATGAATAATTAACAGATGTGTTTGCATCACAATAAAACTTTATCAAGGCAGACAAATGGGCCACAATCGATGACTCCTGGTCAGGGGCACTTCAATGGACTTCTGTCTCCTTAGATCTCCAAACACTCCAAACGTTCTGGAAGAACTAACATGCTCCCACTGGTGGATTGCTCATTCAGGCATTTGTTCACCCTACGTGATACTCTGATGACTTCTTAGGCTGTAGTCAATCTCTAAGACCATGGAGTCAGGGTAGGAGGCAGAACTAACGAAGTGGCTTAGTCCATTTCTGCTGCTGCAGTTACAGACAGGGTCATTTATAAACAGAAGCTTACTTCTCTTGGTTCTGGAGGCAGAGAAGTTCAAGATTAAGGCACTGGCTGAGTCAGTACCTACTGAGGGCTGCTGCTGGGTTCCAAGATGGTGCCTCCTTGCTCTTCATGTGGAAGAGGTGGAAGTGAAAAAGGGGCTGGCCTTCTACCGAGCATAATCCTGTCCATGCTGGATCTCCCATGACCTAATCACCCCATCTGAGGACCTCAATGTTTACTCTTTTGTCCTGGGCATTAAGTGTCCTCATGTGCTTTGGAGGGACATTCGTATTCATACCATGGCACTAGATCTTCACTCTCTTGCTGCTTATAGAAAGCCATTGGGATAATTTCTCCTAACATTAAGTGCTGTGGCCCAAACCAAGCATCTTAATGTGACAACAGCGAATGTCACAGAAGGGCTCGCTGAAGAAATATTTGTGCTGAAACTGAGAGCAACCCCCATAAGCAGGCCCGAGGGAATTCTGGCTCCCTGTCTTTCTCTTAAAGCCTGAGAGTGGTGTCTGAAATTTCTTCACCATTGGAAGAGGCAGACTTAGAATCAGGCTTCGTGGTGGAAGTCACATCTTAGTGTAAATGAGCTTTGATCTGCAGTTGGCCAAGCCATTCATCAGTGTGAATACTGGTCATGGAGGTCTGGTTTGATTGGGAAAAAATGGGAAGAGGGTGGCAATGACTGCTCCTGGCACTCACGTTGCAGACCTGGGTTGCAGTTCCTGGTTTCTGAAATCTGTCTGACCTAGCCGCAATCGCTGTGGGCATTGGTGAGGTGAACCTGCAGATGGAAGTCAGTGTTTTAAACTGCGTGAATGTGGGTTGAAACTGTATGCTCATTAGTGGTCACGGGTTCCTCTTTGCGTTCTTGTCACTTACGCAAAAATGGCATGGAGTTTGAGAGGCTCTTTCTGTGGAGCAAGGAATTTGGCCAGCTGGAGACAGCTGGACATCGCCTCTATCCTTTAGTGCTCTTCTCTACCCAGAAGCATCCTTGCTTCTGCAGTTTTTACAGAAATCTTGCTTTTTTTTTTTTTTTAATAAAATTCAGTTCCATGGCAACTGTTAATATCTTTACTACCTTTTCTATCCCATCCAGCTAGGCACTCAGTAAATGCTCAATAAAAGCATGCCACTGGCTCTCTCTACTTGGCAATTACATTCTATAAATAGAATTTTTCTGAACTACATTATAATTTTCCTCTCCACCGGGTTTTGTACCTCACAAACATTTATGGTTAACCAAAAAGAGAAAATCAAATGCAAATTTTTGGTTTTCTCCAAGTCTATTTTTTTTAAAAATGTTTCTCCAAGTTTATTTTTAAAAGCTGTTTAAATACATGCGAAAAAATATATTCGATTGAAAGAATTTGCTTGAAAAATAGTGAGGAATCTTTTCAGCATAATTTCATTCATTTTCCAGAAGTTTTATCACTTTGAACTGGAAGGAAATGTTTCACTGGATACCCTGGTCAACCACTAAGGCGGCAGCCAGGTTTTGGAAAGGAAATTGCTGTCTTCTCTCAAATCCTTGCTGGTTAAAACGAGGAGACCTGCCACATGCTTTTGGGACAAAAAGCTTTTTAAAAGTCTGAGTCTTTCCTAGTAATGACGACTGACATCTTAGACCTGGTATTCCAGAACATGGATGCTTGTATCATTGCCGCTATTATCTGCACCGTGTATGCTTTGAGACCCCGCAGTGGAGGCTGGAACCATGAATACAATATTTTCCCCTCTGCACAAATAGCTGTGATGAAGTTTAATCTATAACAGGCACAGTGAGAGACAGCTAACAATAAGTAATAGTAAAAAGGAACAGTTGAAACAATGCACTGTACTAACAGTTGTGTGAATGTGATATTTCTCTCCTTCCACCAAACTATCTTGTTGCACTGTCATCACCCTTCTTGTGATGATCTGAGATGAGACAGTGTTTCCCTAAGGAGCTAAAGGGATGTGAATGACACTGGCATCGTGATGTAGCATTAGGGTACTCTATAGGTGTTGCCTTCACAGAAACACTGTGACATTGCCATAGTGAATCCAATAACCCAGATGTCTGCTAGAGGGTTCTACATCTCATGGGTACTGTGACTAAAGGGGTGGATCATACACTGCCTCTGGTAGGAAGCAGTGGGACAGTGACAGTGTGAGAGTGTACCACATAATTTAAAACTGAAGAATAGTTTATTTTTTGGAGTTTCCTGTTGAGCATTTTCAAATTGGAGTTGACCACAGGTAACTGAATTGGCCGGAAGTGTCGATAACAGGACAGCTCCTGTGCTTGCTAACATTGTGGATGCTCTCAGGCTTCACTGTGACAAACCAATGATTGTGCAGCCTCTGTGTCTAACAAGATGCCCTGCCATGGGTTGAGAGGCTGTCTTTGGTAAACCTGTTCCTAGGAAATAACAGTCAGAGACAAGTTTGGACAAGGAGATAACTAGGGTGAAGTGGGGAGCCAGACTCTGTGACCCCAAATGCTCACTCTCACCACTTGATAACTACAGGGTCTTGAGCAAACCAGTTAGCATGTCTGAGCCTCAGTTTCTCACCTGTATAATGGGGCAATAAGAGCATCTGCATCATTAGGGGTTTTATGAGAGGATTCAAGGAGAGCAGGCATCCCATGACCTGACATGCAAAAAGCCCTAGGCAAGTGTCAGCCCCAGTTCCAATCCATTGCTGCTCAGCAGCTCTGCGCCTTTACGTGAAATGTTGTAGGATTATGTTCCCACGTTTCCTTTCTAAAATATGAGAGAGTTTCTGAACAGAAAGCACTGTGGTTGAAGGGAAATTTAGGAAGGAAAAAAAAAAAATCTCTTGACCTCATCATTCTAAACCTCTATGTTTTAGCCACAGTTTTCTAAAACCACTGTTAAATCATTTGACATTTTGGTGGTGGCATTATACACAATATTTTAAAAGGCACAAAGGTTACCAAATATGGATTCAGTTACATATAATTTACATTTACATGTATTATAGAAAATAGAATTCCCCCCCCCCCCTTTTTTTTAGGGATTTGCGTCTATTCCTGGTTTATAAATCAATTTCCTTTTCTGATTCCAACTTAAACAGTCCACATTCCTGCCTAACATTGTGGGTATTGGTGTCTCTGGAAACAACCGCCTAGGAAGTGGTCATTTCCAACTCCCTGAACTTCCTATTAAGTTTTTTGGCAGGAAGAGAGGAGGATGTTTCAGGTCTGTAAAGCCTGTAACTTTAGCATGATTGGCAGATAGTAAGGAGGATAATGGAGTTGTAGAACCTTAGAGCTAGAACAGCATTAGGTTCCACGTGGGCCAACCCTTCATTATACAGATGAATAAATACCTGGCTCTTGAAGCAGGTGTCGCCATCTTCCTGCAAGGCTTCTCATGTAGATTTGATCATGTGTCTTCCTGACGGCAACTCAGATAGTGACAAGGTGTGCACCCCTTACCTTCACTTTGTAGATGAGCATAGTGAGGTTTTGGAAAAGTAAGTGGCTTGCTGAAGGCATGAAGGAGTCGTTTGATGGACATATCTCTGGTCCACGCTTCCTCCTGCCTCGACTGTCCTCCTACTGCTGCAGGCACGTTGTGTGCCTGGAACTCTCTAGACTTCAGGTCCCCAAGGCCTCATACTTTTGGCCTTTGAAACCAGGTTATGTGCGGAATAAAAGCTCCTCAGTGTGACAAGCGAGCCCCTTCTGGCTGTCCTCCATCCATCTTCTCTACCATGCTCAGTCTCTCCTCTTTTGCTCCAGTCGCTCTGAGAGTCTGTGAATTTGTACTTCCCTCAGTCTGGAATTCCCATCTTTCTTACTGTTTCGCTCTCACCACATCCCTGAAGGATGAGTGTGAGCTGCTCATCCTTGTCCTTCTACCCCTGCATAAGAGCTCACTCAGCTCTTGTCCCAGAAAAGGTGTGACTTTACCCAAGGCTGATTTTTCCAGAGATGGCCATGGGGAGAATGAGACAGAGAAAGAGACAGACAATAAACAGCTGTTGTAGATCTCAGGGTACTAAGAGATCATGTAGCTTCTGTGAGACTAAGAAAACAATCATTGAGAGAAATCATTTCTTATTAATAACTTCTTTACATTACCTGGCTCCAGATCCTAGCAAAGCTTCTGTGATGTAGTCCAGGATAATCCACAAATTTCCCTATTGGCAGAAACTTGCTGGTAAACTAACTCTTAGAAAGCAAATAGACAAGGCTCTGATTTGACACAGCTTCCAGCTGCCCAGCTGTGACTATCACTTTCATGGCTGTGTTCCAGTTATTGTGATGTCACAGAATGCAGACATGTGATGTCATTGAATGTGGGCGTGTGTGTGTGCATCCATCTTTTCTGAGTCTGAGCAAGCTGGCTGTAGCACACCATTGTCTTTGATTTAAAGTAAAGTAAATTGGTTTCTTGGAACTAAATATTGTACTGTCTCAAACCGAGACAACTTTGATTGGCAGATTCACTTATCAGTAAAAACACCACTCTTCTATTAAACTGTGATTTAATGCTTTAAGAATGATCGTGTGTTCTGCATGACATCAGTACCCCAGCTCTGGGTTCATTTGACACTGCTCTGAATCCCCTGGAATTGCCAGTTTGTTGCTGCATTGCTTAGTCTGGGATGGCAGCTCTCTTTCTTTCTCTGTGTATCTTAGTAACATAATGGAGGAAAAGTTTGTTTACTTACTTCTCTTTTCTTAAGGCTAGTGAAACAGTTGTTTTGTGAAAAAATACAGAACTGTTGTCATGCCTCTGTTAATAAACACCTGCGTGCTTCATGTCCAACAGAAACCCTTATCCGTTCTCAAGGTTTTCTGCTTGGGCAATAATTTTTTGCTCTAAGACAAAATCATGTGTTATTTTTCTTGAAGACACATGAAATAATTAATTCCCCACAGGCAGGACTATCAGTGCCTACTACTCAAACAAACCAATGATAAAATGATCAATTCCTGCGTGGATAATGACAGTTATGCCATGACAGCTGCCTGGGCCAGAGTTTTCGTAAGTCTCTGTCAATTAGCCAATGATTCCCAGTTTCAGAGATGTGACAACATGGAAAGAGAAGTGAAATGTGGTGATCTCAGTTCTCAACTGTCACCTCCTCCTGGAAGCCTTTTGTACCCGTTGTTTTCCTCTCTGTATGAGCCAGCCTAACTAAGCTCCTACCTCCTAACTACCCGCAGCATACTGTGCTACCTGTATCTGAAAACTTCATGCTTTAACTTCTCAGTGGGAGGAGAGGAAGAGAGGCAGAGAGAGATCATCTCTCTTGTATTTTTCCTGTTCTAATAGGGGCTCCACCTTTGTAACCTTGTCGCTTCCTGAAGTTTCTACCTCCTAGCACCTTCTTCTTAAGGACCAGGGTTTTATTTAACTTTGGAACATGAGTGCAGTGGTCACAAACACCAGTCCGTTGGAACCTTTATGGGAGATCAAGCGCCACTGGAAGGCTAAGGTAACTGGGAAGTTGTGATCTGCCCCTCCCAGGCAGCTCAGGAGCCGAGTGACCCCCACAAGACAGTCACAAAGCAGGGTACAAGCCATTGTGGAGGGATGTGGAGCCAGCCTGCTTTGCAGACTCCCAAATCAGACCTCCTTCATGGCTGCTGAATTCAGGCGAGTTTTGAGAAGGGAGTGAACCATCGTGGAGTTTACATTCTCCCTAGGTGGGCTCTTTTCTTCTATTTCTACAGAACTGAGTTGGGCAAAGGAACCGCATCCTGAAACTGTAGTTGGCCTTCCCTACCCTGTTAGGAAGACCCCAAAGGGAAACCAAGTTTCCCATTCTTGAAACCCAGACCTCACTTACTCTGAGAGCCTGAATGACTCTGTTTTCCTGAAAATGAGTCACTCCCACATTTTAACCTATGCTGCCCATTGAGGGTATCCCATTTCC
The DNA here is from genome assembly GCF_017591425.1 of Ochotona curzoniae. Taxonomy (NCBI): domain Eukaryota; kingdom Metazoa; phylum Chordata; class Mammalia; order Lagomorpha; family Ochotonidae; genus Ochotona; species Ochotona curzoniae. The sequence continues at coordinate 15,204,661 of NW_024465582.1, read as the reverse complement.
TTCATCTATTTGTTGTAAAACTTCCCAAAAAAATGATGTTTTCTTCCAGCCTTTTTTCTTATACCACTTTGCCTTTCACAGTGTGAAAGAGAAATATGGGGAAAGGATATAGTGTGTGTTGAAATCAATTGAATAAAAAACAGCAATTTTAAAATGACCACCAAATACCTGAGGCATCACCACTGCTAAGCTCTGTGCTAACAGAAGCTGGAAGCAGGATTTGAACCGGGAAACCTAATATGGGATGACTATGTTAAGCACCCATTCCAATATAAGCATTTTTTTTGAAGATTTATTTTTTAAATTTTTATTGGAAAGGCAGATATACATAGGGGAGAGACAGAGAGGAAGATCTTCCGTCCGATGATTCACTCCCCAAGTGAGTGCAATGGCCGATACTATGCTGATCCGAAGCCAGGAGCCTCTTCCGGGTCTCCCACGCGGGTGCAGGGTCCCAAAGCTTTGGGCCGTCCTCGACTGCTTTCCCAGGCCACAGGCAGGGAACTGGAAGGGAAGCGGAGCTGCTGGGATTAGAACCGGCGCCCATATGGGATCCCAGGCGTGCAAGGCGAAGACCTTAACCACTTGCGCCACCACACTGGGCCCCAATACAAGCATTTTTAAAAAAGTAAAATAGAGATATATTCTACATGGAACCATAGAGTCATTTCTCTTTAATCTAGGATTTTGAAAATACAGTCCTGTGTCATTATGTGTTCTGCTACTATGTTATGTAAAATTTACAACATGATTTTAATTGAATTTATAGTTTATGGTGCTGACGTGTGTGGTTTGGTATTTAGATTAATTCTTGTGTTGTTTTTTTTCAAACAGTGCTGTGATGAGCAGACATGGAGTAAGATCTTTGCAGTCATCCATGACTACTGCTTTGGGATAACTTTCCAGAAGGGTTTTCTGAGCAACAGGTATGAACAAACCAAGAGATTGTGTTCAACTGCTTCGCAGAACTGCTTTCCCAATCTCAGTGTCCTCGGTCGTGGTTAGGAGTGGCCTCAATGTACTACTGCATGAGGACTCTTCATTTTTTTTAATAAAGATTTATTTTTATTATTATTATTTTTTTTATTGGAAAGGCGGATATACAGAGAGGAGAGACAGAGAGGAAGATCTTCCGTCCGATGATTCACTCCCCAAGTGAGCGCAATGGCCGATACTATGCCGATCCGAAGCCAGGAGTCTCTTCCAGGTCTCCCACATGGGTGCAGGGTCCCAAGGCTTTGGGCCGTCCTCGACTGCTTTCCCAGGCCACAGGCAGGGAGCTGGAAGGGAAGCGGGGCTGCCGGGATTAGAACCGGCACCCATATGGGATCCCGGGTCTGCAAGGCGAGGACCTTAACCACTGCGTCACCGCGCCGGGCCCGAGGACTCTTCATTTTGTGCGCTGGTGATTCACATCAAAACCGAGCTTTTTCCATACTCCCATGGGATTCCCAGAACTGCCGATGGTCATTAGGATGATGGTGTGGATGCTATAATCTCTATGGTTTGTAATCTATGCAACCAGACTTGGTAAAGATTAACATTAGAGATCCCTAGCAGAAGGTTGCCTAACATACTGTTTGCTAGTAATTGCACTTTATACTTGTATGTAATGACCATGATCACATGGAACTGAATCAGGATTTATAAAAATTACACTAAAAATGCGACCTATAATTTGACAAAACGAGATACTGTTTTATACTCCTTATTCATAATAGCAGTTATGGGCTTGTTCAGATGCCCTGCGGTCTTCCCATTTCAGCTACCCTTAAGATTTTCCTTTCTTGTCATATAGATAAGCAGAGAGTGTACACCATGCTTCAACCTTCAGCTTCCTTTAAAAGTAAACATTTCAATTTAGTCTTTTCATGTTTGCAAACCCAGAGCCTTGTAATTCCAGAGTGCATTTGTATATTCAATTTCTCTTTAGGGAATCCATCCCTAATCCTCCTCCACAAAGTAGGCCTGCACCTGGGCTTCTGGAAAAAATCAGTGTGAGGGGAACACCAGTAAATATACCGGAAGTGCAGCTGGGGCTCAGCTGTGTGGCCAAGCACCTTTTTGTAATCAACAGATATTTCATTGTACCGTAGAGGTAACTCACCGAGGATAGAATCAGTATATTAATGAGAGACTACACCGAGGCTTTCTTAGGAAATGAAAATGTTGTATATAATGTCCTTTGGAGAAGGAGCTCCTTGGAGAGTCATAGATGATACTCCAGGAATACACGCTAATGTCAGGAAGAACATTTACTGATCAACCGGCTGGCAGTCATGTTCAGTGACTGGCTGTGGTTGTTGCTGGTTTATTTACAGTCATGTGCTGTAGAATGCCCTTTTGGTCAACCAAAGTCTATGTGTGTGATAATCGGCACATAGGATTATATTGTCTAGTGGCATTGTCATCTTAGTTACTGAAGGCCTTTCCAGTGATGCTTGCAGAAGCATGAATTGCCCAATAGTGAATATCTCAACATGCCCAGTTGTAAAGTGGCACATGACTGTATTATCCTACACAAAAATGCAATGGATTATATAACTTCTACAGTGGACAGACTGAGAAATCCCGCATTCCAATGACTCATTCTTTAAAAAATGCATTAAGTATGAATTAACCGTTTATTGCTAGTCATAGTACACAAGATTTTCTTTCTCCTGTCTGATCCCTTCTCATTCTGTTTTGGCTCCTTGCCTAAATTCCTTTCTTTGCTTCAAGAGCTCACTCACCTGTCACTTCCTAGTTCCCTTGGAACAACTCCAACACATTTCTTCTCACATGTGTCATTTTTGCTTAGCCTTTCTCTTTGTTCCGCTGAATCTTATTTTCATTTTTCTCCCAATCGTCTGATTTTTCTGCATGCCCACCATGTTTAATTGAAGCTGGCTGAATGACTAACCATGAAGTCTTTTCATTCTTAAATAGGAAACTCCCTGCTACATACTTCTAGTTTATCCTAGATTACTGCCTCTCTTGGATAGAATCCTGGGTTCTTCCCTGGAAAATCTTGCTCAGAGTGCTGCCTCATGCTCTGTGTGGAGCACAACATGGACTTCAAGTTCAGTGTTTGTTGTTGCAAATTCCCATGCTGCTTTCTTAAACATGATACAGCATCTTGTCCACTGTTTTACTTACCCCTTTCTTACTCCTACTGCCTCTGGTGTTGAGAGATGTTTTGAACTGGAAATTGCTCTCCTTGCCAAAGAGGAAACTGGTACCCCTAACCTTGCCCATCAGAACCCTCCAAAAATTTAAAGAAAGATGTTAAGTACAAATGATCACCCCGTGAGCCTCTCTCACTTGTACAATAATAAGAACTCAAAAGGATGTTGAAAAAGGATTCTGTCACAATGCATGGTTCTAACATGTGTTATTTGAGAGAATTATTTACTTAGTTTTTTTTAAAAAATTAAACTCATTTTTTTTGAATTTGAGAAACAGAGACAGGGAGGGAGAGAGAGTCTCCATCCAATGATTTACTCTCCAAATACAGGCGCAGAGACTATACAGAGCCAAAGCCAGGAGCCTAGAACTCGTACTGGTGGCACGAGAGCCAGGGACTGCAGCTGCTCTCTGTTGACCCCAGGATGAGCATCAGCAGGACACTGCATTGACAGCACAAGGGCCAGGACTCAGCCGAGCCCGTGTGGGAGGCGGACTTACAAAGTCTTCATCGCTGCACCTGTTTGGTTCCTTGGGCGACTCTCTGGATCATACATTTCCATATGAAGTGGGCATCAGGCTGTTTAAAGTCCAGCCTCAGATGAACATGTATGCGAGTGGGGGATGTGATCCTGTGAATTCTACAGTGTGAGGTATCCCAGACTTTCTAGTGAGTCATTTTATGATCTCCATTAATTGGTTTAGACCCAGATTTAGAATGGAATGCTATTTTTATGCATTTGTTCACAACTCAGAAATTTAACACAAAATTGAAGCACCTCAATCTGCCAATTGAAAACAATGTCTTCTCATATTTTGTTAAATTGGGCTGACAATATGTTATACACTTTGCAATAATCTTTGCCTTCTAAAATACTTTCATGTAGGTTAAAGTCATCATGTATGGGGGATGTAACAGCGCTCAAGATAAAGCAGATGGACTCTCTAGCGTTTTCTCTGTGCTACGACTTCCTTGGGATGTTTTTCCCCGTGCTTGGTTTTTTTTATGGTGGGATAGATTAGAGGTCTATCAGACACAAGCACTCTGTAATAAAATGTGACTCATCTCTCCACTCCATTGTAAAAGTTGAAAAGGCTGTAATTCAAGTGTGTAGCTGACTCAGTAATTGCCCATCACAGTCTTTATTGAAATTATCCTGCAATCTAGAAATTAGAAGTGAAATAACCCGTGAAGTCATCCTGACCCAGCTGTTTGGGCCGAGGGTTAAGAGTCTTTTCTGGGACTTTTTTTTTTTTCAGTGGCTCTTTCAATTGCATTTTATAATCATCAGTTATGCAACCACTTGAATATCTAACTCATTAGATTTCTAACTACCTGCTGAACTTTAGGAAATGTCATTAAGAAGCATGGCACATCTCTAGAGATGAGATAGCACTTGTGTTTTCAAGGAAATAACACATTGAAGGCCAGCTCATAAAACTCCCAAAAGCCTGTGGAAAAGCTAAGAAGCGTGTTGTTGAAGTCCAGCCTTGTCCCTGCCCAGCAGAGTGGCAGTGCTTCTCAAAGGGGAGACCTGGGCCTGGTGCTTTGGTTGGTGCAAGAGGGTCTATGTGTGTGAAGAAAAGGAGAGCCTGCTGTGCCATTGTTTCCTTCCAGCTGTCAATGCTGGGAAGGAACTGAAAAGGCAGGAAAAGGTGCCTGGTTAGATGGATTGGGATAAGTACAGTGAAGTAGACTTAAGTAAGCACTGGTTTTAAAATGTGAATTTAGAGGCTAGTGCAGTTCCTTCCTGAGAAAGGACCCTTTCCACCCTCTGTCTCAAGCTTCTCAGAGTCAGATCCCTGAAGCAGAAGGCTAGAGTTGTGATTTGTTGATGTAAGTAAAAATATATACCTGTTTACTCAAAAGAATCAAATCTAATGTAACATTCATTTATAGAAGGAGAACTGGGAACCCAGTACGGTGGCCTAGCAGCTAAAATCCTCGCCTTGAACGTGTCAGGATCCCATATGGGTGCCGGTTCTAATCCCGGCATTTCCGCTTCCCATCCAGCTCCCTGCTTGTGGTCTGGAATAGCAGTTGAGGATGGCCCAAAGCCTTGGGACCCTGCACCCCAGTGGGAGATCCGAAAGAGCTCCTGGCTCCTGACTTTGGATCGGCATAGCAGTACCAGCCGTTATGGTCACTTGGGGAGTGAATCATTGAACGGAAGATCTTTCCCTCTGTCTCTCCTCCTCTCTGTTTATCTCACTTTCCAATAAATAAATCTTTTTTTTGTTTAAAGGAGAGCTCGAATAGGATGAGAGACATCAAATACATGATCAGGTACACAGCAAGCTCACTTTAGAAGGCCATATTATGTAGAAATTGTAGGAGGAATAAATCTTGTTTACTCACAAATCGCTGTTTGCTCATCAAAAAGCAAAACATAATAACCTTGCGTCTTAGAGGTAAAGACATTTCCAGCTCAGATAAATAAACTGAATTGCTGAGGATAGGATTTATGGGTGATTAAAAATAGCCCGTAATTTTTTCAGTGCCTGTGTTAGATTTTTAAATTGTTGAGTGCTATGGGGAAGCGTAGCAGGGGAGCCTCATTCTCCTGGTTGATGCAAGGCAATACAAGAATGACACCAACAACAAGCTAGAAAGCCCTTTGAACAAGTTGTCTTCAGTACATGAATAATTTCCAAATGATAGAGTGTCCTGATCAGTATCCTGCTATTTATAAGATATAATGCCCAAGTTGATTTCATCATACTGGTCACGGAGCTTGTGCTGAGTGACCCACATTCTTATGGAGCTCCTCTTTTGAATTGTTTAAAAATATTTATTTATTTACTTGAAAATCAGATTTAACATCCAGATGAAGAGATAGATCTTTCTTCTGCTGGTTCACTCCCCAAATGGCTGTGATGGCAGGAGCTCGAGCCAGACTGAAGCCAGGAGTCTGGAGCTTTTTCTGGATCTCCTATGAGGTTGCAGGAGCTCAGGCACCTGAGTCATCTTCTGCTGCTTTCCCTTAGCAGGGAGTTAGGTATAAAATGGAATGACCAGGTTTCAAACTAGTAACCATATGGAGTGCTAGCATTGCAGGCAGAGACTTAACCTGTTGCACCACAATGCCAGCCTCTTTAGCTCCTCTTATTTCAGTAACACATGTTCCCCATATGGCTAGCAGGAGAAAATGTGGTTCTGTGTTCAGCATAGCAATGGAGGTTGGGATTGTTCATTAGGTAGAAGATGCTGGCTGTATCCAAAAGATGAAGCCAGGGAGCTGGTGTTTAAGGTAGTAGTTAAGGTGTTCACTTCTCCTAGCAGAGTGCTAGGGTGAATACCTGCCCTCAGCTTCTGACCTCAGGAGTTGAAGTGTGGGTTCAGGGGCCCAAACACTTGGGCTATCTTTCACTGTTTTCCTTAGCTGAAAGCCAGATGGGAAATAGAACATGTGGGACTCAAGGTTGTGCCCATTTAGGATGCCAGTGCCATAGGCAGAGGCTTAGCTTGGTTTCCTACAGCACCTGACACGAACTTGCAGTGTGGCTCTTTACTGTAAGTGCAGAGATGACTTTTACTAGCCAGTCCTAGAATAGGAATCACAGGATGGCAAGAGGATGGGCCATTGTAACAGACATTAATTCTATTTCCCGTCTTCCTTTTTCCCCATAGAACTCTAATTTTTTATAGATCTTCCCCCTTGTACTTGCCAGCTTTTTGTTATTACAGCAAAATACCTGAGACAACTAAACAAGGGTTAATTTAGATCACAATTTTGGAGGTTTTAGTCCATGAGCAGATAGTGCCTTTGATTTGACTGCTGATATGGGTAGTAGATAGCTGGCGTGGAGCGCATATTAACACATAGGCCTTTGGAGGTCATTCACCATCCAGACCACAGCATCTGTCTCTTCTTTAATGAAACCTTGTCTTCCCAGGGAGCTTGGCACAACTCAGGGGAAGAACTGGGACCAACTCAAGCCAATCATAATGGTTGTTTTTCCTCTTACTGGTGCCTAGCTTAGACCTGTGTGCAGAGAGGGAGTTTGGTCAGAGACAAGAGGTGTTTACCCTGGGACTTTTTGAAAAACTTATGAGAGGCACATAAGGACAGATTGTTGCCTTATGTGGCCTGATCCTGTCTGGATGTGGTATCTGGAACTACAGCAGTTATTGTACAATTTGAGGAGAGTCAGCCTGAATATTAAACCCACACATTGAGGATGACCTAGCCGACAGATGGCAAACCCTGGGGCCAGAAGATACAATGGAACCGCAGAATTAACCAACCACAGAGTTGACTATTAAGGACTAACTTGTGCCCTCCCACTCCCTTTGTATGTTGAAATCTCAATCCACAGAACCTTAAAATATGACTGTATTAGGAGATGGAGCTTTTAACGAGGTAGTTAAGGTCAAATGAAGTCATGTGGGTGGGTCCTAATCCAATCTGACCGGACTGCTAGGAGGAGAGGAATTCAGGGCACACAGAGGCACGAGGGAAGCTAGCACACGGACAAGGCAGCCGTCCGGAAGTCAGGGAGCAAGGTTCTGGAGAAGCCGACCCTGCTGACTCCTGGGTCTACAGCTTCCAGCCTCTGGAACCACTAAAAATAGACTCCCATGGTTTAAACATCTCAGCATGCGGCATTTTATTATGGCACAGTCAGTGGATTGACTGCCCTGTTCCTGGACTTGTATATATTTAACTATACATAAAAAGCTCATGAAAATAGAATTAAAATTGTGAATAGTTTTTTCTTGTTGTTGTTACCACTCATGCCATTCACATTTTCAGGAACTTTTTGGAGAGCTTTTGTGTACATAGCTATGAAACAAGAATGTTATTATTGTTGTGCAAGTGAAAGCAACTCAGAGCTTCAAAGATAGAACAAAAACATCTAACAAGGAGAACCAAAATGCTGTAGAGGGTTTTTCTGGGTAATATTTATGTGCAACACTAAGTGTTGTAGGTCATCTCAGGTCCAGAAAGGCGGATCATGATGGAGGAGTGGGAATACCTAAAATTTTCCCCAGATAGAGGGAAGGGTTTTGGCTTCTGCACTCTCATTCCTCCCCTAGATGGACTTCTGAATGGATCCTCATGAGGATATGGTTTGTGGTGAATGGATGGAGAGAAGCTGATTGTCCCATACGTGGGCTTAGACCAATGATGATGACCTCAGCTCACCAATTACACTAACTAGCAGCAGATGAAAACGCAGATTTTAAGGAATAAGAATTTTGTAATGTCCTATGTAGTAGTTAGAATTTGACAGCATAGAATTTATTTCATTTTATGGGTTTCTTACTTTTAATTTAGGTTATCCCAAGTTCAAATCGGGAAATTGGGTAAGCACAGATGAAGAGAGATAGATCACAGAAATACAGGTAGCATATACATAAAAAAAACAGACCTGGCACTGAGCTGTGAAATGACAAAAGTTTCTCTAAAAACCTAATAAAATGTTTTTGTTGAGTGTGTTTTGCTAGAGAGTAGTGGTCAGGTTGACCATGGTCACATTATTTTTTTTTAAAGATTTATGTATTTTTATTACAAAATCAGATATACAGAGAGGAGAGACAGGAAGATCTTCTGTCCGATGATTCACTCCCCAAGTGACTGCAGCAGCCGGTGCTGTGCCCATCCGGAACCGGGAGCCAGGAACTTCCTCCAGGTCTCCCACATGGGTGCAGGGTCCCAAGGCCCAGGACCATCCTCGACTACTTTCTCAGGCTACAAGCAAGGAGCTGGATGGGAAGTGGAGCTGCTGGGATTAGAACTGGCGATCATATGGGATCCTGGTGTGTTCAAGGCGAGGACTTTAGCTGCTAGGCCATGCCACTGGGCCCCATGGCCACATTATTTAGTCTTATTATTTAGATTCAAACAGCTCCTTTTTGGTGTTTGTCCCTTTACAAGCTTCCCATTCTTACGCCTGTTGAAGCCTTGTAAGATCACTTTCATTGTTTCCTCTCCTCTAGAACATTCTCTGAAACTACTGAACATGTCCTTTAAGGCCTCTGCCCAACTAGCACTGGAATATTCCATATCTGAGAGCTGCTCCAAACTGGAAATAGGCCCCGAAGTCATGGTTACTCAATATGACATCAATTCTGTCTTTAAATTAGGAATAATTAAAATCTCTGTCAAGGAATTTTGGAATGGAAAGCCAAATGTGCTGAGTATTTGCACTGAGGAGATATGAACCTGTGAGTGGTGGGGTAGATTGCCATGTATTGTATTCACAGGAAGCAGACAAATCTGATGTGCAGAGAGAAAAGGATGAGACAAGTGTGCAGAGAGAAGCCAAGGTGAGGAAATATGCAGCTGAGAGAGGAGTTAGGCGATTAAGACTGGGAAGTTGAAGCCCTAGGAGCCTTGGCTCCTGGTACCTTCTGTGGCTGATTGCAGGCCACAGACCCCGTTCTGTCCCCAAGTCCCTCCAGATCCCTTTTGTAATAATTTGAGTGGTATCTGTCACTTGTAAAAAAAAAAAAATCAGCCTGACCAAGGAAAATCCTTGGTTTGACCACTAAGGCTATCCCAAACGTGGCTTCACGTGTGGCTTCCATCTTCATGGAGATGTGATCCTACATGGAGCTTCACTTACGTCAGTCTACTTTCAGTCCTCCTTTCATATTGATGCCTTCTGGCTCTTTCCTGTTTGGTCTCTTTTTTTTTTTTAACATGAAACATTCTCCCTCCACTTCTTGGCTTATTAGGATCCTACCCATTTGTAGAACCAACTCAGGTTGGTCTCCATTCAGCAAGTTTTCTTAGAAGCCTTCCCAAAACAACAATTTCACTATCTTAAATGTCTACAATGCATATTATTTCTGTTACCAACTGTTTTACTCTAGCAATAGCTTACGAAAATGGAGAAAAATACGTTATTTTCAGGATGACAACTTGAGCTAAAAACTATAAAACAAGAATTTGGAAATAATATGACAGAAAAGGAAAGTAGAAAAGAATATGTTTATTAAATATATTCAAGTATCAGCATTAGTGGAACACTACCAGATCTGCTGGAAGAGTTAACTTTCCATGTTCCTATGATATGTATTATGCAGCTTCATCAGCAGCACCTGTGTGAAGTAGGGCAGAGCACCAGGGAGGAGAGAAGCGGGGGAAATGAGAGGACGTAGAGGGACACTGAGATGTCGGAGGAGATAGTAGCCACAGAATCAAGAGACAAAAACCACAACATTTTGCAGCTTTAAAGGTTTTATAAAAATATTTATAAAGGCAGAGAGAGAACATTTCCCATCCCCTGGCTTATTTCCTAAATGTCTGCAATAGGTAAGGTGATCTAGGACAAAGCCGGGAACCAGGAATTCCAGTTGGTCCCCCAGGTAGGAAGCAGGGGTCCAAGCACTTGCACCATCACCTGTTGCCTCCCAGGGTGTGCATCAGCAGGGAGCTGGAAGTGGGAGTGGAGCTGGGACCCAAACCCAGACACTCCAACGTGGAATATAGATACTTCAAACAAGGTCTTAGTGTAAAGATCTTAACTAATAGTAATTTTTTTTTAGCTTCTAGAATCAGGTAGTACTTCATTTCCTCAAAGTGTTCCCCTTAATCCAAATAGAGAATATTGGTTTTATACGCAGAAAAGGGCTAAGGCAAGCAAACATAAAAATCAAAAAGCAGATTGATTATTGAAAAGTTACCTTTCTTGGGTCTGGTGTGATGGTCAACAGTCTAGTCTTTTGCCTGCTAGCACCAGCATAACACATGGGTACTCATTCTAGTCTTGGTTGCTCCACTTCTATTCCACCTCCCTGCTTGTGACCTGGGAGTACATCCAAGGCTGGCCCAAGTGCTTGGGCTCCTGCACCCACCTGGGAGACCCAGAAGAATCTCCTGACTCCTGGCTTTAGAGCAATTCCTTTCTTGTGAGGTGGGAACAGGAGACAGAACAATGGGAAAATACCTCTTGGCTGATATCAGGTTACATGCAGGTACCTTTTTTTCTGAGCTGGGATTAAAGTGGAGAGAATTTCACAATCATGCCAATTGAAACTGGCCCGTTTGGAAAATGTGCTTAATCCTGATTTCTCAGAAGATTGGATAAGTAATTTCAATTTACTTGATAATGTGAAACTTCAGCAGGAGTGAATCCATGTTTACTTTTAGACAGGTTTGTTGGGGCTTAATGCGAGAGCTTTGTTCCAAACAATGCTAAATCTTCACTTAGCACAGAAATGGGAGCTGATAGGATATAGACGAGAAAGAGCTGAAAAGGTGATGGTAGGTCTGTCTTCCTTCTCCATGCTTCTCTGGTAAAATCAGTGTTGCAGCTGACTCTGCTACCAGCTCTTGTTATGAGGGTGAGGTAAATATGTAACATGGGGATGACAAGGAGGACAATGGTAGCTGCTTCCCCTGGCAGCACAGGCTTAGAGTCCGGGGCCTCCAACCTATGGTGGGGTACTCCAAACTTTATGATAAGGATGAACCTGCAGTGGCGGGATAATGTTTCTCATAATGAACGTGAGGACGCATAGGAACTGCCCACTCTGTAATACTCAGTGAACAAATATTGATTGCATCCTCTGTGATCAGGTGATTTATTGTCATATCAAGTAGTCACACCGGTCTCCACTGGAATTCCAGAAATCCATATGAATATTGCCTGTGATGGCAGCTGACTCTTGGACTTACAGTTAACCTTTGTTCGCGAGCACACTGCACCTGTGTGTGTCACAGGGGTTTCCCAAAGCGAAGTCTGTAATTTGTACCAGGTAACCTTTACTCGCTCAATGATTTCTGTGAAAAGTCCTTTATGACAAGCAATATTGTGAGTTTGCCATATAGATAGTATTCTAACTGGCCTGGAGCCAGCATGTCATACTTCGTGTCTCTCTTGTCCAACATTTTTATTTAGCTATATGGGTGTATCAAAGGCCATTTCAAGGGTGAAATAATGGTATGTACTGGCTTCATCCCTAAGTATGGGATCTTGAGAAAAAATCACTGCATTTTATTCATACTTTCAACCTAAGTCCATATTGAGACTGGCCTTGTATCGCATGTTGACCTTGAGTAGTCCATAAACAACCTGGAGAACTTAGAAATAGTAGACATGAATATTAGCCCCCTTTACTCTTAGAACTGTTTATACAGAGATTTCAAAATGTTCATGGAAAATGGAATTGAAAGGTAAGTTTATGTTTATGAAAGTAAAATTCGGGGATCCATGAATAATGTTTTGATAATATACATTTTCATGAACATTTTAGAGAACTCTTGTATGCCTGAATTTCAGACAGAGCTGCCTCCTGTCAGTTCTTTGCTCCTACACCGCATTGTCATCCCTAAGTCATGGCTTAGAGATGGTGCTGTTTGCTGCCTTTGCAGCTTGTTGTTTGGGAGGTGTCTTTCATTCATGATGCATTTTTACTTGTAAAATGAGCTAGAAACATTGCTGTGAGTTAAATGCATGATTAGGCTCCCATCAGAATGTGCTAGAAGCGCACTTGCCGTGTATGAATCTTTTTTTCCCCTTAAATGGATAAATTCTTGATTAAGGCTTCAGTGCATCTACCGTGCACGCAGTACACACACTGCCTTGAGGAGGTGATTGTGATGGGTACTTCTTTGTATATACAGTTGTGCAAACTTAGAATCTTGTGAAAGTAAAGAATCATCCCCCTAGCTGCACCAGATTTGGTAAATATTCCTGGATTTGAAAATCCTTTAATTGGAGCAATCTTGGCTGCTTTTTTCATCCAATTGAGTTTACATAATTCACCGTCCAAATCTGAGCCACAATTCTGTGATGAAATAAGGAACTGATTTTTCCCCCCAGAGTCAGATACAGCTGATGCATCAGAAAGGTTCACCACAGGGTCAATTCCAATCACATGTTGATCAGCTCAGCCTGGAACTGCAGGTTTAAAACAGTGTTGGCACAGTTCCTAACACATGCCAGCTCTTTGGCATTTATTTCTCAATTAGTCTTAAAACCAGATGCCCTCTTTTAAGAGTCTTGTTTTCTGATACATGGATAATGATGAATTACAGAATAAGGGCTGTGATTTGAAACACAAAAAAGTACTTCCTGCTAACATGATTTGTGGAGTTTGGCAGAAAGGGAAAGTACAGGACTTTTTGTTAAAAAAAAATTAGTAGGAGCTAAGAGGTGGTAGTTACAGGACATTCAACCAAGTATGGGACTCCTGGTAAACATGTTTAGCCACCTAGCCCATCGTGGGAGAGTCTTGTATGATGGACATGTACCTATTGATGTGTACATTGTTTTCTGTCATTCTCATGCAAACACATGAGTCTTAGGGAAATTCTTCCTTTTGTTTTTCACGTTATGAATACAGCATTTATTTGTTTCTCTTCTGTCACTTTCTCCCAGGCTGCCTGGGAAGGGTATAGGCAAAGGATCATACAGGGTTGAAACAGTTATGATAGGTGGTGAAGGGGATGAGACAGGCCACCATTAGATAAAGACGGCCCTGGCCCCCCAGAGGACAAAGCCAAGATGGTGCTGGAGAAAAGTTATTGCCTCTGAGAAGTGTTCCTGGCATTACTAGTGAGGTGGCTCCCAAATGGTGGCCCCAGAGCCAGCCACCCCAACCATGGCTGCTGCAGCCCCAGCCGCTTGGCTGCTGTGTCTGTGCCCCTGGCAGTGGGATTGGTTTGGAAGCTGCAGATAGAGCCAGGTGAAGTCAGGGATGCAGGGATACCAAGCTGCTTGGGCTCTTGTCTGCCTCTCACTGTTGTAGGTCACTGCAGACAGAGGCGGACTCAGCAGCTGTCAGTTCCAGACTAAGGAGGACGTGGAGACACACCTGGAGCAGACAGACATTTCTTTAAAAAGGCTTTATTTATTTTTATTGGGAGGTCAGATTTACAGAGAGGAGGGACTGAAAGGAAGATCTTTTGCCCGCTAATTCACTCCCCAAGTGGCTGGAGTGACTAGAGCCGAGCCAATCCGAAGCCAGGAGCTTCTTCTGGGTCTCCTACTTGGATGCAGGGTCCCAAGGTTTTGGGCTGTGCTCGACTGCTTTCCTAGGCCACAAGCAGAGAGCTAGATGGGAAGCGGGGCCACCAGTACATGAACCAATGCCCATATGGGATCCTGGTGCTTGCAAGGCAAGAACTTTAACCACTAGGCTACCTCGCTGGGCTCCAGACAGACATTTGCAAGGGTTAAGTACTGTAGCACAGTTACCACTTCCCATCTAGAAAACAGCAAAATTTGTAACTTACCAAAGATCTTATGAAAAGACTGTACCCTGTGTACATTGATCTCAATAATATATGTTCACATATACTAACACTTACCATCTTGTATAGGTTTTTGTTGCTATGTGTTGTATGTTTACACTTATGTGGAAAATAATTAACATGAGTTGAGAACCCACAACATATCAGACAATGATCTTGACACAGATTCATTTGTTTAGTGCTTAGCAGTGAATTTATGCTGCTTTGGCCATGGTTTGGCAGAGAGCCTAACTCAAATGGCCTTTTTAAGGAAAAGGTGATATTTGGAAGTGTGGACATTATGAAGAGAATATGAGCAGTCAGGCTTCTGCGAGCTTCTTCTGGGTCTCCCATGTGGGTGCAGTGTCCGAAGGTCTTTGGGCCTTCCTTGACTGCTTCCCCAGTCCACTAACAGGAACTTGATGAGCAGTGGAGCAGTAGGGACATGAACTAGTATCTATATGGAATGCTGGTGCTTGCAAGCAAAGGATTAACCGGTTGAGCCATTCCACTGGCCCTGTGAGACTCACATTCTAAAGTGAAGGAACCTGGGGCCCCAGGAACAGAAATCTTTTATCCAGAGCCCTATCTTGAATAATGATTGATAAAACTTGAGCTAAAACTAATATATTAACTCCTTCATTCCGTCACCCCACAAACGTTAGGCTTTGATTTGTGCCAGCTGTCCCATCTCATGCTCTGTGTTCTGAATCCTATTCTGATTCAAAAGCAACTTCAAGTGAATGAGTTCCACAATGGCTTTAAATTTAGCTGCCCTGAGGCATGAGTAACTCTTGTATGAAGTGTTGAGATGCCCTGGGAGAGAAACAAATCCTAGCAATTGTAGCTGCTGCAACTTGACATTGTAAACCACAACTATCCCACCCCTCCTTTCAATTGATCTATTTTTGTTTTTGTAACTCGAAAATTACAGTCTGTTAGTTCCCATGAATTGGTTGAAAACCATATTCTCGCTCTGGCATCTTTGATAGATAATCATAAAAATAGAAAACAGCAGAGTTTTTGTCCTAGTGGGGGAGGTTGGAAAAAAGGAGAGGCATTTGGGTAGGAAAGGAGCCAGGCCATTCAAGCTCTTATCAGAGGGCAGAGTTGGAGCCTTAATCAAGAGCTGGTATCAGAATGTGATACAAGATGTTTCTGAGCAATATACCAGGAACAGGGTACAAACTCAGGACAGGGTCAGTGACCAGAGTGAGGAAGTACACTTCTGGGGAAAAGATGGAGAGGGCAGCTGAAGGTGCAAAGAGCACCAAAGATTGGCCACACCATGCATGGGTAGGGGATTAAAGTGATGGTGAGAGGCCAGTACCTGTGATGGTTCATTTTACATCAGCTTGATTGAGCTAAAGATTAGCCAGTTAAATAATAAAACATTATTTTTGGTTGTGCCTATGAAGGTATTCCAGGAGAGATTAGCATTTGAAATAACAGACTGAATAATGAAGCTTTCCTTTATTTTTTCAAAGGTTTATTTGAAAGGCAGAGTTACATAGAGAGGGTATGGGCAAAAACAGTGACATGTTCCAGCTGATGGTTCACTCCTTTACTCCCCAAATGTCTGCAATGGCCAGAGCTTAGCTGGTCCAAAGCCATGGGCCAGGAGCTCCTTTTGGGTTTCCCATGTTAGTGCAGAGGCCCAAGCACTTGGACATTGACAACTATTACAGCTATTGCTTATTAAATGCTTATTATGGCAGGTGTTTGAGAACCTTGTAAAGGCTTAAGTAACATGCCAGCTGGGGATGATACATCCTTGTGTCATGTTAGGGCAGTGCTTGTGCTCCTGGTTGACAGAACACACAGGTGCAGGAAGTCGATATAAGAAGTGGTCCATTTACTATCATTCCCAGTGACCTGCTTGGGGAGCCTATGCCTCCTTCTTCTGCAACTTTAATTTTTGCTAGACTAAAGATCCTAGTTCCTAAAATGAATTTGGCAATGCAGATGGAGAAAGAGGTGAAGGGAATCTTATACCAAAGAATGTAGACAGGATTTCATTAAGCCTAACGTTATGTCTGTAACTTGGTTATTTGAAACTCCTTGGGACAGGAGTCCAACAAACCAAAGACAAGAGTTTCAGCCCTGGCAGGAATCATTGAGGTTGGCTCTCAAAAGCGGACAAGCTTATTTCCACTCAGAGTAAGGAGAATTATCTCTGGGTGCACCTGAGTCTCCTCTGAATGCTTCTATCATGTGAGTGGGCAGTTGTAACAACCGGATCCTGATGAGGACGTGGAAACCAGAGAAGGCCTGAGTTACTGCACAGAGCACGTAACTTAGTCTAGGGGAATAAGGAGCCAGATGATGAAGAGCAGAGTCCAAGTTTTCAATCTAAGGGACTGTAGCTTGTCTCACTAACATGCCTGACATAAATCTTTGTAGTCTTGAAAACTGGAGCAAGACATTTTGCAAAATCAGTGGCTAGATAATTGCATGGATACATCTGAGACAGAAGTGAATGTTGTCTCAGATCCCTCTTGGCTTCCATTGGTCCCTTGCAGTCACCGAATCTCAACTCTCACCACAAGGCTTCTCTGGCCACACGAGCTTGCTTGGCTTGCAGGAGGACAGTTCACATGCTGGCAAGTAGGTTTCAATTAGGAAAGGATGGGAGTTGGGAGATAAACACTCAGCATTCTTCTCCCTGGACGATGTACTTCAGTAGTGCCTCTATAGTGTCCCAGTGACTACCCAAGGACTAGAACCCTGAATACCCACCAAGGTGTCCTGCTTCTTCTTAATGCACACTGTGTTGTCTCCCCTCCCTTACTGGTGTGTTCTGGATTTGCCTCTCAGTGGGATGAGCTTTTTGGATAAACCCAAACTCTGATAATGACTAAACCAGAATATGAGTATTTGCTTTGGATGTGTACCCTGAAAGTTCATGTGTTGGCAGTTCAGTTCCAAAATTCCTATGTTAATGTTGTTTGGGAATTCAGCCTTAGAGAGGTGATTGGTGAGGTCATGGGAGTGGGGCCCGTGATGGCATTAATGGCTTTATGGAAAGAGACTCCTGAGCTGATACCCACTTGCTGTCTCTCCATGCAGTGGTCTGCCTTGTTAGGATGCATCCAATGCCAAGGTGAAGTCAGCACCATGATGCTCTGGGCCCATCTCAACCTCCAGGATGGTAGGCTAACAAGCTTCTACTCTTTATCAGTCACCTGGCCTTGGGAATTTTGAGATAGCAACAGGAAGCAAAAAACTCACTTGGATCGGTGCCTGGGAATGGATTTTCACTTTTATTTTGAGAAGGAGGCAATTGCCAATGAGGTGCCGTGTCTGAATTCTGACTGCTGGGATGTATTAAGGAGCACTGGCCAGCAGTAGCCTTCATGGCTGTGAAAGCCCAAAATGACAGTCCTGGGTGTACATCCAGGTCACATCTTGGTTGTTTCCATAGACTGCATTGGCAGGAAAATGTGGAGCCCAACTCTAGAATGAGGCTGACTGGGTGTCTGGTTTGTCTTGGCTCTACCACCTACTTATAAAATAAAAGCAATTTTTAAATTAGAGAAACAGATGTGTACTCATTTTGAGAAGAGTTTAATAGACAAGCTACTCAAGTGGGCAAGATTGGGATAGCCAGCAAAGAACCAAGCAGCACCTTGAGCTGACCTCATCAGGGAACCCAGTAGTGTTTCTAGGCTTGTGAGTGTTACTGTGGGATGGCTAGAGGTTGGCATGCAGGAGAGGTGTGCCACAGTGGCTTTCCATGGAGGAACATTGCCACTGCCACCCCCAAGCCTTTGTGCAATGATTACCATTCCTGGCAGCTGGTGCCTCCTGCTGGCACCCCCACTGGCTGAATCCAACTGCAAGGGACCTGGGCTGAGGCTGACCAGGAAGAGGAGCTTCCCAGGGTATAGAACACATTTTTAGGGGCCCGGCACGATGGCACAGTGGTTAAGGTCCTCGCCTTGCATGCCAGGGATCCCATATGGGCGCCGGTTCTAGTCCCGGCAGCCCCACTTCCCATCCAGCTCCCTGCCTGTGGCCCGGGAAAGCAGTCGAGGACAGCCCAAAGCTTTGGGACCCTGCACCCGTGTGGCAGACCCAGAAGAGGCTCCTGGCTTCGGATCGGCATAGCATCAACCATTGCGCTCACTTGGGGAGTGAATCATCGGACGGAAGATCTTCCTCTCTGTATATCCGCCTTTCCAATAAAAATAAAATAAATCTTTAAACAAAAAAAAAGAACACATTGCAAAAGTACAGAGAAGGAATCTGGAGGGAGATTTCAATAAGGGCTGTTGTGGGAGTTCAATTTGTTACTAGATAAAAGTCTTAGAGCAGTGCAGGCACTTCTCTTGGGTTGGGTGCCATCTTCTGAAATGCTTGGCCCCAGAATTGATTTTTTTTTTTTTAGTTTTAAATATTTGCATGTACATGGTAAGATGCCATTAGGGGCTGGGACCAAAGTCTAAACACAGAATTCATTTATCTTTCAAGCTTACATCATTCCTATAGCCTAAAGGGCATTTGTGCGTTATTTTTAACATGCCTGCATTTTGACTGGGACTCATCACATGAGGTCAGGTGTGGAATTTTCCACTTGTAGAATCATGTTGGTCAGAACCCAAGAAGTTTCAGATTTTCAGAGTGTTTTGGTTTTCAAATCTTCCAATTTGTGAGACCTCAGTTATATTACACGTCTCCTTTTTCTCATGCCGTTTAGAATCCAGGCTGCTACAGGATTGGTTGAGCTGATCCTCTGTGTTCAGTGCCAGCCCAGTGCTTGGTGCCTGGACAATCTCTCTGCCAAAGCCAAATGTCTGCTTCTCATCCCTAGGGTTTTGGACTTTCATGACAGCTTGACCTTTGCGAATGAGTCCTGCACTATCTGAGGCCACGAGCCTTTGCTTTGTGCCTCGGGTTGATCCTTCGGTATGCTGGGCTCCTCTGGATAGCCTTTTCTTTTCACCTTATAAAGTAAGCCTCCTTGAGACAGTGCAACACCATCCCAGACCCAATTGGCCACATGCAGGCTGACCAGATTCCTGCTCCCTCTCTTTCTTTCAGTCAGGATTATAGGGTCAAAAGTCTGCCACAGAGTCCAGCTCCCTCGGAGAATTCTCCAGAATTTAGGAACAACAGAAATTGCCACCATCTACAGAGCATTTAATTATGGGTCAAAAGGTAGCAAGAAGCCTAACATGATCTATGACATTTGATTTTTATAGCTGCTCAGCTGTATATTAGTGTCCCCATTTCACAAGTAAGGAAAATAGAGGTTCAGCCTATACACTAAGTAGGTGTCAGGGTTGAGACTAGTCTGTCTGATTATAAAGGCCTTATCTCCATAGGAGAACACTGACTCCAACTTGGATCACATGTTCTCTTCTAAACTTTCTCTATAGCCACAAAATACATATAAGCAGAGAAAGTGGATTTCTGTCCTTGAAGCTCTCCTCATACTGTTGGAAGGCAAGATTCACACATATGAAGTAGTTTGGAGATGATCCAGAACTGTATTGATTCAGGTACTAATCCTGGAGGGAGCCACACAGTGCATATGTTGGGGTGGTTTTGAGAACGGGAGGGATGAAAGAAGTCATTGATAGAGTCTGTGAGGAGCTGGGCTTTGGATGGAGGGAGGTGTGCTCTGCAGTTGCAATTGAGACAGGAAAAGGAAAGGTATGATCAAAGAGAAGAAGGATCAAAATAAGCCCAGCCAGTGGAGAGCAGACGGGCCTAAATGAGAAGCGAGAACTGGGGAGTAGCAGATAATAAGAAGGGTTGAGGAAATACAAGGAAGTCCTTGAAAGCCACAAAGAGGAATTGAGATCCAAGGTGGGGATCAAAGGAGCTCATCCTAGATGTAGAATGGCAGTGCCAAAGCAAAGAACCAGGAAGGCCTGGACTTCAGGAGTCAGGGGAAGCTGTTAGACACCTTACTGCAAAGCCATGATGATAAACCAGAGAGGGGAAATTGGATCTACCCTTCAAAAGAAGAACCAGCCACATCTTAGTGCATTAGTTAAGGATGACTTCATTTGTTTTCATCATGCTCTATAAAAGGGCAAGAAGAACAGAGAGGGTTAAGATCCATCTATAAATTGAATTTGTTTATAATGGAAGAGAAGCTTCCCCCTTCCCTGCCTAGGTAAGAGCAACCCCTCTGCTTAAAAAGGCAAAGTTTTGTTTGTTTTCTGGATTGAGGCGATGCCTAGTTCCCAGGCACCTCCTTCTGGCAGTCCTCACTACAGGTTACCTCTCTGCATTGGGAGGGTTGGTGGCTCAGGGATCCGGGAACGAAAGGATCAAGGAAAGCTCCTCTTTGGGTCAGAGAGTGTCTGATTGTCGCAAAGGAGAAATTGAACTAATTCCAGCTGGCTGTTTTTGTTAAATTTTAAGAAATTTGAAATATATCTCTACTAACCAGCATTCATTGAGCAAAAGTCTTCATTTCTTTTGATTCTGGAAAGTTTTAATATTCATGATGGCCCTTGCAATAGGACTATTAAAGCACATACATTTATTTTTATTCAAATCTCTATTGTTTTCAATAAACTTTTGCTACCCATAATTCACAGCACTTACAGTCTTCCCGATAAGGTCATGTATTTCCCTGATATCTGGCCCATTTTCTAAATGTAGATGATTCATAACATTTTAGTTAGTTAATTCAAATAAAATATGTTTTGCCTCTCTAATCAGACGGGCAGTTTTAATCCACCTTAGGAAACTACATCTAAGTTGTAAATATACTTATGTATTTATTTGCTGATGAATTTTCTTTCTCTTTGTGCCCCTTTTCTGCACTTATGAAACACAGAAGAGAGCTGGATTTACCTATTCTTACAAGCCTTTCAAATAGTTTTATTCATTTAATGTAAATTAAGGAAATCTCATTGTGTCTTGTAAACTTCAGCCTGAAGAAGAAGAATGTGTGTGCATGGTGTTGGTGAGGAGGGTCAGAGAGAGGCTGGCAGAGAGGAAGAGGAGGGAGGAAAACTGCTTTAGCACACAATGGTGGTGAATGTGTGGCTTCAGTCCTTAAAAAAATGACAAGAGCTCACTCTAAAACTGTTGCTCCCTACACAATCTCTATCCAACGGTTGAAGAGGCTCAACAAAGCCAGACACAAAATGGCATTTCCTGATGAGCTGTCAGGAATACTACGTGTCTCCAGACATGAATCATATCCCCTGTTTGCAGTTCCATTTCACAACAGGAACATGAGTTGCATCCCACTCAGTCCTTACCAGCTTCGGTGGGGGAAGAGGTGGGATGTCCATTTATGGGATCAAGTCTGAATGCCGGGCCTGATAGGCTGAAATGGAGCCCTAGCACCCAGACTAGAGAGAATTTGGTGCCTGATGGGTTGGGTGGTGCAGATTGACCAGTCAAGAAATTCAGCTCCATAGTGAAAGGGGAGATAAAGGCGAGAACTGTGGAATTCTCATACATTAGGACTTTTGACAGCCACCTGAGTCATATAACTCAAGCCGCATGTCTAGTGGCCTCCAACCTTGGATTTCCTTCACAATCAGCCACGCCTACTCCCTCCCCCCCCCCATTTCTTTTCCCCCTCCCCCCGCAAGTTGTAGTCATTTGCCTTTCTTTGCATGGTAGGCTGACACAGGAAGTGAATAAAGTCCTAACTGGGCAGCAAACTTCGTTCCGTTTCTTGCTCACTAAATGGTCTGTTGGTTTGTACTAGCTCTGTGTTACTTTCTGTCTGGAATTCTGACCCAGTGCCACCTAAGTGTTGGGGCTGTTGCCTGTGCCTTTTTGCCCCTCAATCTTGTGGTTTGAATCTTTGCACTTCTGTTTTGTGTTTTGGGTCAGTATGGTTCTCGCTACTCCTTGCATACAAGTACCCACCTCCCTCCATCCCACCCTTTCTTTTTTCAGTTACCTTTATTGAATATTTATCTTGTGTCAGCAGTGAATGTGTGCTGAGAATCCCACAACTTTAGGAGAGAAAAATGGAAGGAAGTAGTTAAAATAAGGAAAGAGAGTTTCATGCTAGGGTTAGTGTGGGGAACAATGAAAGACTAAGAAACTGGAAGTCCTACAGACCTGAGGTCCACATGAGACAAAGGGGGAGGGAGGGAGGAAAAGGGAGAAGGAGAGAGAGCGGGGTTGAGGGGAGAGAGAAAAAGAGAGAGAGATGAGCAGAAAGGGACAGTAGGGACCAGATTTTATGTCATATTACTAAGGACAGGCTATTAAGGCCCATAAGAATTTCTAAGAAGAATGGGTAAGATCCATCATATGCTTTTCATGGATTAATGGTTTTATAATATCTGTTGGAGATAGTGTTTCTATTATGTGATATAATATATTGTAGGTATTAGCTTCCTTTACACATGAAGAGAAAGAGATGTATTAGAGTCCAACCAGGCGAACAGAGCCACCCTAAGAATTGAAATCAATGGAAATTTAATCTATGGAATTGGTTAGGTAAACAATGGAAGAGGCTAGAAACCAGACATCATTGGTGAGGTGACACAGAGGTCAACAACAATGGAAAGCAAAATGGAAGGGACCCACTATTGAAGCCCAGGGGCCAGCTACCTTGTAGAAGCTGGAACCACAAAAGGTATGGAAAACAGAGAAAGCTACCAACACTAGCAGGTCTCCACTCCCTACCATGCAGTGGCCTTGCTGGCTGAAGCCACTTGGAAGCAGAGGGCATGGGGAGGGTAGTGCCTGGTGAGACAGAGAAAAGCAGCATGGAGATATCTCAGTGGGGATAAGAGAGCACACTACAAGTTGGATAATTCGTTCCGGGCTTATTGACTGAACATTTACTGAGGAAAGCAACCAGGAAGAAATAGAAGAACCACAAGGGACAGTGCCTAGGATCAGGAGACTTGGAACAGCAGGATGCTTTTCATCCACAGGGACAAAGGAACAAGGGGAAGGAGAGGTTAATGAAACTTGGAAGGAAAGAGAGAGTTGAAGAACAGGTAAGCTGGAGGGGAAGGATTCACGAAGGAGCTTAGAAACCACGTAACTTCACCTCCTTCTCCTCCCTTACCCCCCACCGGCTGGAGCTCAGCATCTGCCAAACCCAAAAGGAAGCTTCAGAGTCCAGGAGCCCTGCCAGGGTCAATTTACAATTTCCTTTGCAGAGGCAGGAAAGCAGAGTTTGAAGAGTTTGGATGACTTTTCTAAGGTCACCCACCTCATTGGTGGCGCCGGAAATCAAGTCTAGATACAGCTAATTCCAAACCTTTACTTCTAAACTGCTACTCTAGAGGTTTGTGTATAGGGTTCTTCTTTTTCTTTTTTAAAGATTTATTTATTATTATTGGAAAGTCAGATACACAGAGAGGAGGAGAGACGGAGAGGAAGATCTTCCATCTGTTGATTCACTCCCCAAGTGGCTGCAACATTCAGAGCTAAGCCAATTTGAAGCCAGGAGCTTCTTCTGGATCTCCCACTGGGGCGCAGGGTCCCAAGGCTTTGGGTTGCCCTCAACTGCCCTCCCAGGCTGCAAAAGGGAGCTGGATGAGAAGTGGGACTGTCGGGATTAGACCCAGTACCCATATGGGATCCTGGCATGTGCAAGGCAAGGACTTTTGCCATGAGGCTGCCACGCTGGGCTCAGGCTTTTCTTGTGTTAATGCTTCAAACTTGGTGTTTTAATGCCTTGCTCACTTAGTTCATTTCAGAGTCCGATTTGCATAGATTTTCAGCATCTTCATGTCTCATGATTATTTCCTGATGTCTCCACCCGGCTCCTTCAGTATTGCCTTGGTTCTCTGTATCTTAGTAACTGAAGTTCTATTCGTTACGTCACACCACTTGTATCCCTGATGTTTCCTGTGAAAACAGGAAAATTCTTATTGGAGTCAAGGATGTAGCACGCACAAATCAAGGATTTTTTTCAATCAAATGCCACAGCACAAAAACATTTTCTTGATTTATATTAGGTCTCTGCTGACTTAAAACAAACAAGTACGGTACCAGCCTTAAAAAAGAATTCCCGAGAGGAAAACCTGAAGATGTTGCATATTTACAATAGCGAGCTGTTAGAATCAGCACAAGCTGCCAACAATGGAATTGATACTGTTAGTGGCTCTCATCACAGACCAATTAAGGAGGGATTCAAGTTTCCATTCCATCTTTTCTACATAAGGTATAGTTTTTTAGACAAAGTTTGTAGAGGATACATTTTTGGCATAAGGGAACAAAGAGTTAGAAACGTTTGTTCATACTTTTGGCCCTATGTAGGTAAGTAATTAAATAGGAATTAAGGGCCCAGTGTGGTAAGTGGCTAAAGTCCTCGCCTTGCAAGTACCACGATCCCAAATGGCTGCTGGTTCCTAGCTTGGCTGCTCCACTGCCCTTCCAGCTCCCTGCCTGTGGCCTGGGAGGGCAATCAAAGACGGCCCAAAACCTTGGGACCCTGCACCTATGTGGGAGACCCAGAATAAGCTCCTAGCTTCAGATCAGCTCAGCTCTAGCCATTGCAGCCACATGGGGAGTGAACCAATGAATGGAAGATCTTTCTGTCTCTCCTTCTGTCTGTAAATCTGAATTTCCAATAAAAAATAAATAAAACTTAAAAAAAAATAGGAATTGTATCTTTTTCTCTTGGGAAGACCCAGCCAGACCAAAGTTCAGCCCGAGGAAAGGAGTGAGTGCTTAGGGCAGCACTACTCTAGGCCTGAAGGACAAGGTCTTTTCTTTGGCGTGACTTCAGGGCCATCTTGGAAAGACCTTGAGGGCTAATAAAAAGGTTGTGGCTCCAGAAGAGATTGCCAAGGAGGATCTTCGGTCCTCCCTTCATAGAGCCTTTGTGTGGAAGGATCAGTTGAATCCTTGTGACTCACACGTGCTCGGCTCAGCTGGAGCCAAAGCTGTAGCAACAATAGTCCTTGGGTTTATAATGGCCAGTGTGAGGTTGTCACAGAGCAGTATTAAAATCATGACCTATAGTCCTCGAGGGTCTCTCTAGGACCCTCTCAGGAAGCTGACAAAGTCAAACCGTTTTATAATAATACCAGGAGAGTATCTGTTTTATTGGATAAAACTTCTGACACCATAACACAAACTCAAGCCTTAGTACGACTTGATGTTAAAAACCATTTTTGATGTTTTAACACAGTGGCAACATAAAATTTTCATTTCCTTGATATTCTGTGTTATAAAATGATAACTATGAATAATGGATTACTGCTTCAAAACCTAAAATGGGCCATTCCCCCATTTCTAGAGATAAACACTGGTAGCATGTTATCGGTGTCCTTTTTATAGTGTTTTCTGTATAGATAGGAGCATGGGATGTTTTACAAAGGCAGATACACATGGCGTAGCTGCTTGTCAGGGTTTGAGGTGCAGCCTGAGCAGCTGTCTGCACTGTTAGCTGGAGCTGCAGCTGGGGGAAGGGATGGTCTAACAGTGGGCTCGGAGTCAAACCCCAGCTCTTCCACTGCACCCCAACATCCTCATCAATAAGGACCACACGATTTAATTCACACGGTTGTTTGGGAGGAGGAGTTGAGGGAAATGGTTGACTCCATGGAAAGTACTCCGATGAATCTGTGGCTCCTGGGGAAGGCCTGCCAACAGTGAGGACAGTCAGTCCCACTCCTGAACAGGGCTGCAGCACCTTCGGACTGGCTTGAGATATGACCAAGTGAGGTTGAGGGGCTGGGGTCTCTCAGAGAGGGCCTTTGAGGCATGTGGGTCTCGTTTCGGATGCTGTGGGAGGCCACTTGGAGGGTTTGAGGTAGGGAAGTGGTTGGCCACGACTTATGCAGCTGTGTGGGTAATGAACTCGAATCAGGCAAGAATGCTTAGATAGAAGCCAGTCATGAGGCTGTGTCAGCAACTTGGACATGAGATGGTGCCTTAAGCCAGAGAGATAGCAGTGAGGTTGACTAGATGTGATCCAATTGGGAATGCATTTGAGAACAGAGCTGATGGTATTTAGCTATAGAGCTCTGAATGAAGAGAAGAGTAAAGGGTAGCCTTTAGGTGCCACTGTTAAGGTTGAGAAGGCAAGGATGGTGGGTAGACTGGTGCCTCTCTTCTGAGCATTTGAACTCTATTAAAATCCCTGTGATTTATCCTTAGTGTTCGGCTTTTTTCTTCAAAACAAGATGCAGATGCTCGTGCTAGTGGGCACTGAGTCTAACCCCTGCTTGTGGGTGCAGCTGGCCTTCTTGCTGATTCTCTCCCGTAGCTTTTCCTTATTCTTCCCTGAATCCTTCTGTCCACCACCTTTTCTTCTATTCGTCTCAAAATCTCATTCACTTTTTTAAGGCTAAAACCACCTCCTTCAGAAAGCTGTTTTCCTTGGTGTGTGAAATTTCCTGAAAAGAGCAGGCAGCCCTGCTTTCGGATAATTGGCCACCTGTCATTCATTGCCCTCGGGGCTTGTCTGTTAGCCAGGTTCGAAGACTGAACAGAGGCTGAGCAATTCTGCAGAGCTTGTCCTAGGTTAACTCTGTGTTTGTAAAAGGCCTGAGCCAATCTCTGTAATTGGTTCCACTGGCCTTCCCTGTCTGAATAAATTGATAAAGCTTATTTTTCCAGATCTAACAATGACCTCTTCCTATTTGGTCTCCCCAGGGTCTGACAGTATCTCATTAGTCCCTTCTTTGAATCAAAATTAAGTGTTAGGATGGTGCCAGCTGTCACTAAAGGCCATCAGTTTCTTGGCCCAGCTCAGTTTCTCATGCTAATCAGCTAGGCATAGAGCAAGGCTGGCTGATTTTTCCTTCCTCTTTTGTCCCTTCTCTCTGCTTTGTCTTCTTTGTCCTGCTGGGCTATCTCTTCTTGGGGATACTTTGGAGGAGATGAGGAAGGCAGAGGTGCTGAGGTGTGGGTCTGCTGCCAGAACCTTTGGAAGTTTCACCCCAGAGTGGGGAGCGGGAGGGTGCCATGGGAAGCCAGCAGACTGGGGCTGCTTAGCTGAGCACCAGTCTTCACGATGACTCTGGGATAGCTTGAATAACATCCCATGGACATTACATGTACTGGTGAATTTTACTTTATGTGTCCAAAAAGGCTTTGTAGATGTGATTAAGTATGGGCTGTAGAGATTGCCCTTGTGAGCCCCAAATGTATCTGAATAAAAGGGGGGCAGTGGGAGAGTTAACACAGCAGAGGAAAGACGCTGTGACCATAGAAGTGGACATGGGGGTGATGAGACCACAAGCCAAGGATTGCTGGCAGCTATCAGGAGCTCAAAGAGGCAAGAAACAGAATTTGTCTTCAGGACTCCAGGAAGTGAGATTTTAGGTCAATTCGACTGAGTTTAGAGTTCCAGTTTTCAGATTTGTAAGAAGATAAACTTGTGTCATTTGATGCCATCAAGTTGGCAGTAAGTTGTTCCAGCAGCGGTAAGACTTGAGTATGGCTCCTCTGCCCACCCTAATTCTGGCTGCACTGAGGAGGCTCCTGTGACCCACAGACCCAAAGTCATTCTGGAGGCAGTTTGGTGACTGGAATTATCTGCTCTCCATGGGCTAAACCGGGAGCTTTGCTCTAGGGAAGTCAAGTTCAAGATGGAACCTGTGGGTGGGTCTGGAACCCGAGTTGTCCCAGGAGGATTTTGGCTTGCAACCTGTTTCTGTCAGAGTTCTGTCGAGAAACAGAACACCTCCTCCCCAAGCCACACAGAGGCTACTATACAGAGTCGGTTCACGTGATTATGCAGGTTGAGATTTCCACCTGGAAGCCAGAGGCTCGGGATGGCTGGAACTGTGCTCTGATAACCGGAGGCTGACAGAGTAGATCCCAGAACACAAGTGCTCCGGCTTTACTCCCTGCCCTCTTCTTCCCCCTCTTCCCTCTATATAAGGCCTTCAGAGAACTAGGCAGCGCCCTTCTGCACCAGGGAGAGAACTCTGCTGTCCTAGTTCACTGATTCGAACGCATCCTTACAAACACACCCCGACATGGCATTTATATTGCTTGTCTGTGTCCTAGCCAGGACAGACTTAGCCATCACATTGTCCTGCTGTTCCCCACCCTGAGCTCCTTCCTTGTCCTCGGAGAACATAGGCAGAACTTGACAGAATGTAGATTGGCTGTCCAGGCAGTTACATACTGGGTGGGGTCCAGTATAAAACCAGTGTGCACCACCCTTTCCTGCACACGTGATCACGTCTTGAGATGACAGCAGAGTGTTCACCAAGGGGGAGGTGGGGTCCTGATGGCTGCTATGGTGGCACACCACGGCAAGGCCTCCTGCCTTTGGCTCTGACCCGTTTCTGAGCTATACTTCCTCTTCCAGCACCATTTTTCTTTCTGATGTATGTGAACTTTTTTGAAAGCCCTTTATTGGGGGCTTGTTTTTATTTTTCTTTTCATGGGAGAGACTACTGCTTTCAGTGTAGCCAAGTCAAAAATAGACCCTACTTGAAGAATGAAATGAAAGTCTTTCCTTAGGCCACTGATAACTGCTTTAAAAACAAGCAAGGCAGCTATAAAGATATTTTACGGGCTCGTTAAGAAATCTCTGAAACACTGCTGGAAAATGTCATTTTAGGGAACCTCTGGAATGTGCTCTGGGGAATCTCCCTCCTGCAGATACATGGTGGCCCCAAGTGAGGAGGGATGCCTCTCAAAATGAGCACGGAAAGGGGGGAGCCCCAGGGAGTCTCCGGGAAAGAAGGGAGTGTAGGGTGTCTGTGTACTGCAGGACATGCCGCAACAGCCAGCGTGAGCCAGTCCGAAGCCAGGAGTCAGGAGCTTGTTGTGGGTCTTCCCACGTGGGTAGAGGGTCCCAAAGCCTTGAACCATCCTCGACTGCTTTCCCAGGCCACAAGCAGGAAGCCGAATGGGAAGTGGAGCAATTGGGATATGAATCAGCACTTATATGAGATCTAGGATTTAGCCACTAGGTTATCACACCGGGCCCACTTAGAGTTTTTAAAGGCAAAATGAGTGCAGTGATTGGTCCTGAGTCTGTACCTTTTCCTTTCCAAATGCCATCGTGTCCACCGGCAAGCAGTGGGAAAAGGGAAGAGGCTGTAGCCTGAGACCCTGATCTGTCATGAAAATGTCCTAAATGAACCTGATTTTGCTTAGCTGGCCTCTACTGCGCTGCTGCTGTGCCCGAGCTCCCACTGACTTAGGGCTCCACTCAATGGTGCTGGCATTTAATCCTGACATCTAAGAGAGGCTGTGTGATGGGCTGGAGGCTGACCTTGTACTATATTTTAGTGAGGTTCACCACTCAGTGGAAGAGACTCAAACTCATTCACTGATCAGTGGCATCACAGGATAAAGCTTAGGGTGGCAATTTAATTGGTCATTTTTATTTCTGGTTGTGATGTTGCCTTTACTTGTGATGGGAAGTGGCCTGCAAGTATTCAGAGATTGTACCTTGCTAGTTCACCTTCAGAAATTTGGGGACTCCTAGAACCTTAAAGCCAAAGGGCTCTACTTTCCCCACAAGGAAAGGATTTAAGAAGATGACAAGAAGGTTTTAGAAGCTAATCTCTCTTTTCTTCTCTCTGCGAGTCTACAATGTGAAGAACCAGGCCCATGATCTTCCACCCCAGGAAGACATCTCTCCTCGGGAAGACTGGCCTCCATCATGGCCAGTGGGCCCTGACCTTCTCCAAGCTCCAGACCGTTCCTGCCCTTGAATATACTTCTCTGGATCTGATAAATAACCAGAAATTCTGGGAGGGAAAGGAAAGAAGCTGTGCTGTACAGGAGAAGCTTAGGGGCCTCCCATCAAGCATGAGGTCAAGAAGTTTGAGATCTTATTGACTGCAGATCTGGTCATGGCAGTGTGGATTGTGTTTTGAAAGCACAAATGATTCGGGAATGGACATGAGGCTTTCTTGTGATCTCGTGCGAGAGGCCAGGATATTCACATGCTTTCTTTCATTTTTTTGTTTATTTGAGAAAAAGAGAGCTTCCATCTCTTGGTTCATTCCTCAAACACTTGTAGTGCTGGAGCTAGGCAGTGGCCAGGTCTCCCATACTGGTGGTGGGAACTCAGTTACTGGAGCCATTACTACTGCCTTTTAGGTTCTACCTTAGCAGGAGCTGGCCATCGAACCCAGGTTCTCTTTATGGGATGCAGAGATTGTAACTGCTAAGTGAAACACTTGCTCCAATTGCTGTCCCTTAGCCCAGCTGAGGTGAACTGCTGGTGGAGAAGGGAGTTTTGAAGAGGGTGGAAGCAGATTTGAAGGCAAGAATTCTTGCTTGTGCAGGGCTGGTGTGGGTGGGTGTCTGATGGAAGGTCTTAGGATAGCATGACCATTCTCTGTACCCTGAGGCTCAAAAGCTAGGAAATGAATGGATTAGAAAGAAAAATAGTCATTGACTTCAGAAGTTTGTCTTGGCTGGCTCTGTGCTTGCACAGAAGAGGAAGTGCCCTGTGTCTGGACGACTGGACTCCGTTCTGACTACAATTTGTTCTCCTTTCAATTCATCATACTTACCTCTGCCAAGTTTCTTCTAAGTGGTACTTTAAGTCACTCCTCTCCTCACGGATATACTATGTCTCCTTATTATCATTTGGGCCAACTTCATCGTCTTGAATAGGCTTTTAGATAATCTGCCTCTAATTTATTTTACTTTTTTGCTCTTTATTGACTAGAACCTTAAAGTCAAGATAAATTTCATCTTAGTTCAGCTTTAGTTCCAGGTTATGAGCCTGGGAGTTTCAAGGATCATAATTCTGAGAAACCATCTGTCATGATCTTGTGTGTGCCTTTACATTTTTGTCACATTTATTATTTAAGAAAATCTGACCACTGGTATTTAGCATGAGTTCATCAAGCACAAAGATGCAGTTTTGAAAATATAATAAAATGCAATGCACTTGAGCAGAACATTCTATTTTTCCAGATGCTTCATTTTTTTTCCCCTCCATGAATTCTGCAGTCTTGCAACAAGCCCAGGAAGGACACAGGGCTGTGGCCATGAACACAGCTGATCAATGAGGCTAAGGCTTGTGGAGGGCAGAGAGGCAGAGCAGAGAGCAGGACACCCCTCAGTGTACTCTGATGCAGGCTCTTTCCACTTTTGGCCCCACCACCCAGCAGCCTATGGCTTCAGATTAGCATCATCTGTCTGTCCTTGTGAGGTCCTGTTTGGCAATCACAACATAAGACCAAAAAGTCAGATCCATGCATCTTCATGTCATAGCTCGCTTCTGCCAAAAGCAGCATCACCCTAAGGTACCTTAGGACCCAGCATGCCAGCCTCGCCATCATAAGTGGAGTAGATGTCACGACTGAGTACTAGCAAAAATGAAATCCCAAAGCCCCAGAACAGGCGATGACCACTGTTGCATTTTTTTAAAGTTCATTATTATTATTATTATCATCATCATTTTATGGTAGAGTTCCATAAGCCCTGCGATTTCCCCTATTCCCTCCCCAAATCCTCCCCTGCCCCACACTGAGTTCTCCCACATAATTCCACAGCATAGTTCCTTATACACAGTCATAAGTCCATCATTGCATGGTCAGTGGAAGGGAGTCCAGTATCCCAATGTCAAGACACATCCAACAGTTTGACTGGGAGTCCATCAGATCTGGAAGTAGAGATGTGCACTGTACCATACTCTCACATCTGGACACGGGCATGTCAGTTTCCACTACATAGTCACTATTAAATCCCCCCAAGTGAAAAGCCACAAAACAAAATCAACAACAGAAAGAAAAAATAGAAATTTACAATACCACGAAGTTAAATAACATGCTACTGAATGACCAATATGTTGCTGAAGAAATGAAAAAGAAAATCAAGAACCTTCTTAAAGAAAATGAAGCTACTATAATATCTATGAGTCAGTGAAGAATTTTGTGAGAAAAAAAGTATTTTGAGGAAATGAAACAGAAACATCAAAATCTCCATGAGATTAGTTTCTGCTGATCTTTATTGGTAAGGTGTATCTCTTCTAGATAACAAATAGATGGGCTTCATGCTTTTAATCCGGTCTACTAATTTATGATGTTTGATTGATGATTTTAAGCCATTTACAGTCAGGGTTAATATAAATAGATGATAATTTGGTCCTGTCATTTTAGCAATGGGTTGTTCATTGATTTAGTCTTCTGTTGTTATTTTACTGGGATCTTGTGCTGTTGTTGCATCATTGTCTGTACAACCTTTCTCCCACTTCTGCTTCATGCAGGTCCCAGGACTAGGGAGACACCAGGTTTTCTATAGAGCTAGGGTGCTAACAGTGCTGATCTTGCTGGAACATGCTGGCTGTTAGTCTGAGAGCCACATGGACATATTTTGAGTTGTAAGACGCCAAATTTCCTTTGGGACCAGTGCGATGCACTGAGCTCAGTGAATTTGCTCCCAGCCCAGCTCATGTGCAGCTTGCTGTTGTCCCTGCAGTCTTAAAGCCTTTGCCACACTGTACAAAATGGCACCTGATGTGCTACTGCTGGAGTTCTTGATCTGCTGGCTGTTAGGTCTGAAGGCTACCCAGACCTATTTTGGGTGGAACCTGAAGGATACCATGTTGTTGCAATTCACTGAGCCAGAAATGAATTCACTCCTAGGTTAGTGCATGCTCAGTCTTGTCCCATAGCCTTTGTCTTCCAGCACAAGATGGCGCCTGATTTGGCTCTCTCAGGGTTTGGGCTGTGAAATCCACCCTGTCCCTGCACGACCTGTTGGGATCTGCTGCTCTGTCTGCTCCTGATTAACTTAAACAAACCAGCAGGATGGATAGTTCTTTGTCTAGGTTCACCTCCTGAGCTCCTGGAACTTCTGTTCCCACCTGGTTGTTGGTGGAGTTTCAACTGCTGGTGCAGTTCAGATTGCTGCTTACTGAAGATCACTGATTACTGCAACACCACACCATGTGTTCGCTGCTTTCCTGTGTCCATCAGTCTCCAGGTACCCCTCTGCTGTTGGTCTGTCCTCTCCTATTTCCTGCAGTGTGCCCTCTCGGCTTCACACTGGCTAATGTTTCTCTGTTTAAACATGTCCTCACCCTTTTCTACCATCTTGATCCTGAAAGCCCAAGGCTTTCAGTTAAGCTGCTCCTGTTCACAGAGTCCCTATGCCCAGGCATAGACCTCGACCAAAGATCCACCCTTTTATCATGAACCCCAATGATGTCAGTCCTTTCAAGAATGCCTAAATTGCAATCAGAGAGAATGAGCCAGTGAGCCAGGGAACTGGGTAGGGAAGAGAGAGGAGGAAGAAAGAAAGGGAAACGAGGAAGTTAATTTAAGAACTTAACTCTAACACCAAGGAGCCTCTTAAACAGTCATAACCCTGTGAGCTGGGGACACATGTTTGATGAGTCAGCCACTGTTTGACCAGAAGGACAGTCTTCTTCTGTGTGTTAACTTTTTACTTTGCTAAGTTGGCATTTTCCAACTCAGTGGTCCAGTAAGCTCACACTAATTGAAAGGCCTCCCACAGGTGCTTAGTTCCAGGGCAGTGCATCTTTGTGACAGTAAAGAAGTATGGCTTTCAGAGAGGCTCCCAGGCCGGCTTCAGCCCACACAGGCTTCCTGGTGCAGCAGAGGGCTGACCACAAGAGCACGTGGAGAAGAGCTGTCTGCTGCCCTCAGATGAACCCACAGCCTGATATTCCCCTCATGGCATCTTTTTTTTGTGTTTAGATAGCATCTGGGATGTGAGATCTTCGCATTCCAGTAACACTATGAGCAGCCCCATTTTATATGTTTATCAAACAAGGACTATATTTTTAGCTTGCACATTAGAAAGTGTTATCAGAATTGGAACTCAAGGTCATGAATGGGGTGCAGAGTTAGCAGGGCTGCTAGGAGAAGGTCAAAAAGAAGTTGAAGATGTGGATGAGTGGAAGAAGGAGGAACAATTGACAAGTAGGAGGTCTGAATATTTGGTGCCTGCCTCTGGGGTCCTGAGCCTTTCTGTGCTATGGGATTCCTGAGAATCCTGGTGAAGCTAATGGACCTTCCTCAGAGGATGTTGTTGCAAAAAGTTAAAGATAAAAAGGGAAGAAGGAGGGAGGTGGAAAGTGTCATATTCTTATCATTGTATCCATGAAATACATGAAGTCTCTCTATATAAAAATTTTAAAAAGTTGCAGAATGAAATTTTTTTTACAAAAGAAAAACAACCTATTTAGGGCTGGCACATTGGCTTAACTGGCTAATCCTCCACCTCCAAGTGATGCATCCCTTATGGGCACTGGTTCTAACCTGGCTGCCTCACTTCCAATCCAACTCCATGCTTATGATCTGGGAAAGCAACAGAGGATGGCCCAAGTTTTGGGATACTGCACCAGCATGGGAAACAGGGGAGAAACTCCTAGCTCCTGGTTTTGGATTGGCTCAGCTCAAGCCATTGTGGCCATTTGGGGAGTGAACCAGTGGATGGAAAGTCTTTCCTTCCCTCTGTAAAATTTGCCTTTCTAATAAAAATAAAGAAATCTTTAAAAAAAACTTGTTTATTTCTACTTTAACTGAAAGGTAAACAGAGACATCTTCCATCCACTGTTGCATTCACCAAATGCCTGCAGTAACTGGCACTGGGCCATGCCAAATCATGAAGCTTGGAACTTGCCAGGTTCTCAAGCAGGTCTCATTGAAGTCACCTCCAGCCACCATGGAGACAGATTGTGGCCACCTTCTAAACAGTATTTCATGAGGTTCTTACTCTTGTGTGAGGACTAGGAAGTGATAGCCACAGGCCACAAAGAGCACAGCATATTGGCCTGGGACAGCTTTGTTCTCACAGCATTTTTGCTTTCATTGCTTTGATTCTTCCAACTCTCTAAAAGAGGAATTTATCAATTGAAAACTACCTGATTTCAGATAATTCTGACGGACTTCCTGAAGTTAACCGAAGCTGCTCTCAAGTTACCAAGACAACTTATTTCTGTTGACTAAGCTGGTGACAGCAAAGGGCATTGTCTCCTGTAGAAAACTCCAGAACCATATACTCTTCTTGGTACCCATGATAAATTCCAATATGGGGCTAACCACTAACATAGGGTTGAAGAATGTTCTAAATCTTTATTATAGTGCCTTATTGATTCTTTCATATCTAAGAAGTGGATATTCTTATTTTGAATGTAGCTAGGATTAGTGTATTGCGGAAGTGTTCTTGTATTTGTATTACTACCCTCATTTCACTAAGTCAACAGCAGAAGCCCTTTTACTTTTAAACATTTGTTTATGAATTTAAAAAAAAAACCAGGAAGGCTGAAAATAGAAAAGCTGAAGGTTAAAAAATTGAGAAGTATGGGTCCTCAGGTCTGAAGAAAGAAGCATTTCTTGACAATCTGATGCTGAAAATCATTTGCAATTGAGTTTTCAAGAAAATCTCCCTGATATAAAAGCAAATGAAGTATGATTAACAATTCTTTTTCCCATTATCATGAGCCTGTCAGAATTCTATATTTAATGTCACTTTTTATTCAATAACAAGTTGAGCAAGAGTCAAGTTCAAATAAAATTCTGAATTTTTAAGTTCCCTAAGCAATCTCCAATCATTTTTTTTTCTTTTTTTTCCAATCATTTTTAAAGTCCCAGATCAGATACAACCAAGACACATGCCATTTTGATAAGTTTTACCATCATCATCATCATTGCCATTATTGTTATCACCATCTTCCTCCTCATCATCATCGGGAATGCTCATGACATCATTTCCTTTCATGCAGTTGGATGATGAACTGGTCCAGGGCATCCCACCTAAGAATTCAGTTTGCTGCAGCTGAAATTGAAAACTCAATTTGTAGAGTTTGTTTGGAGAAATCACTTAATAACCTCTTTGAATCTCATTTTTCTCAAGATTTGAAATGAGAAGAGCACCACCTGTTTGCTTCAAGATGCCATTCTGGGGTTTGCTTGTGAAGATCTGTGGGCAGGCATCTGCTGAAGTGTGACATTTGTACAAATGTTGTAAATTGTTTGTCCCAGCAAGGCCTCAAAAGCATTGCTCTTTGTAGAAAGAGCTTTAATGAATTCTGTCTTCAGAAGCAGAGATGCCACAAGCTGCCAATACACAGGCTGTTTTCCTTCTCAATTACCAGCACTCAATTACCAGAAGAGTCAGTCACCACTTAGCCAATACAAATTCACTTTGTCACTTATCTTGTTCAAATCTCTGTTCTTGGGGCTGATGTTGTGATGCAATAAGTTGGGCTGCTGTGTGGGGACCCATATCCTGTGGCAGAGCGCTTGGGATGGAGTCTTACCTGTGTTTCTGATCCAGCTGTCTGGTGACGCACACTCTGGGAGACAGCAGGTGATGGTGACTCAAGTCCTTGGGCACCTGTCACCCTCATGGGTGGGAGGTTCTAGCTCTTGACTTTGGCCTGGCCTATTCCTGGCTATTGTAGGCATTGCATCTTTTACCAATCAGAAGATATTGTATTGGGTGTTCTCTCTGTCTCTCTTTCTTACTCTCTCTCTACTTCCTTCTCCTCCCCTCCAAATAAATAAATGATTAAGTAAGGCACTACTATTAAATATTTTGGAGAGAAGCTTTGCTGAAATTATATTATGTTCCCAGTGCCTTCCAATAGCTGCTTTCTAAACAAAGAGCATTCAGGAAATATAGGCAGCTGGTAACATGTGCTGAATAAACCCTGTGCTAACAAGTGTTCCAAGCATTCCTCATTGATTAAGATGCATGATATTCCCAACAAGCCTTTGGAGTGAGGACTATTTGTAATTCCCATTTTATCAGTGAGGAGACATGAACAAGGAAGGGAAGAATCTCACACGTGTGATAAACAGGACTGCATTTGATTGCCGATGCTGTGAATAAAGCCAAGGCTAAACCATTCTGCTCTGTTGCTTTGAAAATGCAGGTTCAATATGAGCACCAGGAAGTGGGACAGAAGGGAGGGCTCTATAGCCTCCTGACCTTGTCCACACCCACTTACCCTTATGTACAAGGTTGGCTAGTGTACTCCTCAAATTCATTCCCACCCAAAAACTCAGAATGGAAACAGGCTGCACTTGTATTTTCAAGTAGGTCTTTGCAGACATATTTAGTCAAGATAAGATCCTACTGGATTAGGGTGAGCCATATGTGCCTTTTGAAGAGGGAAATTTGGAGCCAGGCACACAAGAGGTGATCCTTGAAGATGAGGGGAGAAAATGAAGTGATGGTCTCTGAGGACGGAAGTGCCAAGGGTGGCCAACAACTGATAGGAGCACCATTCCTGCTGTTTGAAGCCATCCCATGTGTGACATTTTGTTTTGGCAGCCCTAGAAAACTAGTGTATCTTCTTTCTTTCTGGGCCTCTGCTTGCCAGTGAATGCCAGGAAAAGCATTATACAGATGACTCAGAAACCCACAGAATCTGAGGCTTTGGGAAGGTTTAGGGAGGTAGTAGCTCATTTCCTTTCTCTCTGGTTAAGCCACTTAGCGAATAAGCCCTCCCATATTTAGGAAGAATAAAGTAAAACAAATCCCACCTTGAACAGCTCTGCTCGTTAATCAGCTAATAACTAATGAAGTGGAAGTGTGCGTTTTCTTTTACTTTTTAATGGGGAAGCAAGGGGGTAGCTGGAGTGAGGTTATCTCACCTTAAAAATTTAAACTTGGTTTATAAACATGGTCTGTGAAAAATGAGAAGTCTTTCCACTCCCATGCTGAGAGGTGGAGTCCTAGCACAAGTGGCTTGTCCAGCAAATCATCTATTGATAGCTCAGGTACGTGCAGGAGTCTAGGTTTAGGAAGGTGGAAATGGCGAAGTCTGAGAATAAGAAATGTTGCTGAGAGATTATTAAGGGGCAGGGAAAGAACAGAGTCACCCAGTCAATAGCCATTTTTTTGTTATAGCAGCTCATATAGATTAAGACGATTGTCCTCAAAGAGGTTACAATATTGAAAGATGCAAGTAATGCTAACTGCCAGGAGAAACACCTTAATGGGCAAACACAAAGGCAGTTTCCTGACTTAGAGGAAGAAAAGAAAATCAGGGACAGAATGAGCAAAGGTGAATGCAATGTGAGACAGATAAGGTAATGTTTTAACAGATACAGGTGTAGGGTGTGTGTGTGTGTGTGTGTGTGTGTGTGTGTGTGTGTGTGTGTACACGCAGGTACTATTTTCCATGTGGCCAGAGGGTAAGTGACTCTGCATAGGTGTACTCAAAGTCGTGGAACACATTTCCTGGGTACAAATGTCACTCAGTAGGGTTAAATACCCAGCTTTGGCCTACTCACAGGCAGGCAGCAGTGAAATGGCCAAGTGAATAAGGAATCAGGTGTTTTTGGAGCAGCACTTATCCTTGGGAGCTGTGATTCAGCCTGGGACAGGATCTTCCAAGGCAGAGAAAACAGCAACGTGTAAGTGATGGAGTAGAGCTAGGAAGGGTCCTTGCCCTTGGTGGACTTGCTGTTGGGAAGCCACCAATACCCCAGATCTAAGGACCGATAAGTAGAGGAAGGGAGGCAACGCTGCATAGCATAGGCCAACCTTTTAGGCACCCAAAACTAACGTCATCCTATTTTTATTTTTTTAATTCCTAGAGGAACGATTTGCTTTCAATTTCTCAGAGCACATTCATTTAAAATGGAGAGGAAGAGGTGGACAAAGCAGCTCTCTTTGGTGCCTCTGAAAGGCTTGGCTACAAATGAGTGTGAAATTGTCTGAAATTCTGGCAGCAGATGTGAGTAACATATTACTGTCTGACATTTGCAGAACGTTCTTCACTGTACTTTCTAGACTTTGTTTAAAAGAGAGATAGTGAATTTCTTAGATGACAAAATCAGTATCCATGGATCTTTTTGTTAGGCCACGGGTCAAATACAGGAAGAGGACATTTCATAGACATAAATTATAGGCCCTGGACTTGACCCAGAAGCCAATGGAACAAACTCTATCAGGAACCAGAGGCTCAGCTGAGGTATAGCACACACATGTAATTGTTATCAGTATGGCACCCTGGAAAGAACTTTCTAAGAACAGAAACATTCAGCAGCAAAGCACGAGGCCTTGTGAAATGATGAGGTCCCAGGGCGTGCTCTGTTAGAAACAGGCCAGCCATGTTGTGCAAGGGAAGAGCCTGCCTTCAGCAACATGAATCAG
Source organism: Ochotona curzoniae (assembly GCF_017591425.1). Classification (NCBI taxonomy): domain Eukaryota; kingdom Metazoa; phylum Chordata; class Mammalia; order Lagomorpha; family Ochotonidae; genus Ochotona; species Ochotona curzoniae. Next base: position 15,165,335 of record NW_024465582.1, on the reverse strand, counting down.
ACAGCTCTGAGAAGTGATCAGAATCAGAGTGCTCTGCATGGGTGCTCTTTTGCCCACAAGGAGGCTACAGTGTAGTAAGGGAGGTGACACGTGCAAGCGCTCACAGGTTGGGAAGTGGCCGGAAGAGCAATGCCGGCTGGCTCTCTGCACACTTTAGGACTTGCCACTTTGCAGTCAGCATCAAAGGTGTACCTGCCCTGGCTAAGTCTTGTGACCCCAGAAGTAGGAAATGATTCCTCTGTTGGGACTGGTAGGAAACTATCTCATACTTAACTTGAATCCAGACTAGCTGCCCAAGGCCTTCATGAGGCTACAGGTGACACACTGGTGTGATTTGAGCTCTGGAAGAAAGACACTGAGACCCTCAACTTGACACAAGGTTTACCAGGAGTGCTTTGGGAACAGTTCTTGTTGGGGAGTGAAAAGAGCTGGATTGGGCAAAGGGAAAAATTGAGTTGACAGTGGTTGAAACAGAGGCCTCAGTGCCTGTAGCAGCTCTTGATCTGGAGATGGCCCCACAGAGCTCTCTGGCCTCGTACTCTGTAGTAGTCATTCTTCGGAGTCTGTCTGCTCCTACAGAAGAGTGTAGAACATTGGGTGAGACCATTCATTTTGGCAGAAGGCAATTACAGAAGCGGGACTTGGCTGTGAGCCACCTATGGATAGCCTTTGGTGCAGCTGGGAAAATGAGAACATGGGTCCTCCAGGGGCCAGCTGGGCACACACCGCTATGAGGTCCAGGAGAACATCTGCTCTGTTCTGGCTGCACACTATGGTGTGCTGCCACGCAAACCCTTCTTCCTCTAGGGAAGCACGAGGCCCACATTCATGATCTCAGGATGAATTCTATTACATAAGGCAGAGGAGACCTGGAGGCCACCCAGTGGGAGAAGCTGCTGCTCTCCTCCTCGCATAGCCTCACTGGTGCTGAAGCAGGTCTCACAGGGCTAGTGGCTGGATTTACTGGGTCCTTGCTGTTCACTCTGGGTCTGATGGTGCCACGGGGCCCTTGTACAGGCAACTGTGGGAGAGGGAATGCTGTCAGAAGGAAACACCCATGTGCTGTTAAAACTGGTCAAGGTCAGAGTCATGGCTTTTGGAAATTTGGTGATTTTGCAGCCAAAAGAAATGCATGCGTCAATGACCCGACACACCCAGGGTCAGCATCCTCTGGGAAAGAAAAATCCCCAACTAGCAAGTTTTTGGTTTCCTTGATGAGGCAGGATGCTTTGGGGCCAGGATGTGGCTCCCTGCATGTGTTGCCTGCCTTAGCCTGCTCAGAGCCTCGCTCAGCCAACTTGGACAGTTTAGCAGAGAGTAGCATGTGGTTCCGATTCTTCTCTTCACTGTACCACAGGCACTGTCTCCCCTCTCAGCTGTAAACCCCATGTTCTCCAGCGGTGCCTCGTGCCCTTGAGTTCACAAGGACACCCTTGTACAATGCATAACGGCTGATTTTCCAGCTCCATCAGTCTGCTCTTTTCCACATCCCTGCTTCCCACACAAGGTGGCTATTTATGGTTGCAAGGAAGCTGACTTCATTTTCTTTCAGCAGCATGTTTGGAAGAAAAACATGAGATTCCCCCATAATTCTTTTGAGAGGATATGGCCAGAAAGGATGGGACAGGAAAGGCTACTCTCATCTGGGTCTGGGACTGGTTCCGGAGAGGTTGTGCTTTATCTACATGCAGATTCTCAGCCCCTGGGGACTAGGAGTGGGTAAAGATCAGAGTCACTCAACTGGTTCCATGAACTCACTTCCCTGGCACTCACTGTGTGCCACTCTGCAAGGCAGGGACTATTGGCATGTCCATTCCACAGATGAGAAAAGTGAGACAGAGAACTTCAGGTCCTCAGCTGGTGGGTGGTGGCACTGAGGGGGGTGTGCATGGAAGTTCAGCCTCAACAGTGTGCTCAAACTGGCGCTGTGCATGGCACATCAGGACTACACTGGAAGGACCTGGCAGAGTAACAGGTGTCGTTCCTGGAAGATTGGCCAAGCCACCAGCAAGAGCAGGGAAGGAGAACAGTGCCAGAAGTGAAGGCAGGTTATGAAGCAAACACAACTTGATAGGCCATGAAGAAAAGAAACTGAATTCTTTCTTATCCTCCTCAGGAAATGTGAGCAGTACATTCCCTCCCCTGAAGGACATCTCAGGTCATACTTAAGTCTTCTTCCAAAACGTTTAGTACATAAATCCAGCATGACTTCTAAATGCTCTGCTCCCCAGCTCAGACCCTCCTCTCTGTCTATTGTATTAACCTGCTCTAACAAATGACCTACAGGTCCAAAATAACAAAAATATTCGCTCCTGGTTCTGGGGCTGAGAAGCCTACGATCCTGGCATGCACAGGTCCGGGCTCTCTTGCAGCACTCTTGGGCAGAATATTTGCCAGCCTCTTCCAGCTTCCTTGTCTCCAGGCATGCCTGGGCTTGCGGCTGTGTCACCCCAGTCTCTGTCCTGTATGCACGGGACCTTCTCTCCTTCTCAAAGGATCTCTCCTCTAGATGTCTTTTTTGAGGATGCTCAACATTGTAATGAGGGTCTGCTGGCCACTCCAGTATCTTTAATTACATCTGCAATGACTCTTTTTTTTTTTCTTTTTCTTTTTCCTCATGTAAGGATACTTCCAGGGGCCAGAGTGTGGACATGTTTTTGAAGGCCACTCTTCAAATCGTTATACCCAGCTGGAACTTGCTTTTAATTGAAAGGCTGTGGTAGAGGGGATACATGGGTGTGGGATAAAGTTTCATCTTTCTTTCTGCCAAGCTTCTCCACAGGTGCCAGGAGCTGCATGGAACAGGGAGATGGAGGGAGCAAGAGAGTTGAGCTGGACTTGAATATTACCTGCATCCATTCAGGGGCAGGTGTTAACTTTCACTGCAAGGGACATTTCTGTGAGTTACCCCCTCACTTTCCTCCCACCCCCAATTAGACCCCATCAGCTGCTAGCTAATGAGGGATCCATGTGCACCCTGGCACACATCATTCTGCAATGCTGTTCCCAGCAGTGCTCCCCTCTTCCCCCCACTGTCCTGCAGGAAGGAATCCGGGTTCAGGCCCTGTGTTCCTTGGAGATAGTAATCTAGGCTCTGGGAGGGGTGCACCCTTCGTCCTTGGGTGAAGGAGACAGGAGAGCCCCTTGCCTCTGCAGCATTCATGTGGCTCGGTAAGAGTTGGTCAGCCTCTGAGGGGAATGTGTGCCTTCTGTCGTATTACTTGGCAACGGCTATGGAGCATCACAATGCTGGCGGATATGGCCTTGTATTCACTCAGCATGGGCTGACTGTATGAGCCAGCAGCTTCTAAGATGTGGGCACATTTGACCCGTTGCTTATTCTGGGACCATAGCATTGAATTCCAAGATACAGAAGGTCTTATTTTGCATTGTGTTCAGCAAGTTAATGAGAGCTATTTCCCATCCTCCCAAATTGGATTTATGTTAAGAAGAAGAAGAAGGAAATAATATGATAAAGCACTTATGCGCAACCAAGTGGCAGGCCTGTTTCTGCCTTGGTAGCTTACATTATGAGGTAGTTACTGACACATCTTAAAGCAACAGCAACTCAAGAAGGGCAGCTTTATTCAGCAGACGTCTATTGTTGGTCTCGCGGTGGAGGCAGGGTGAGGCTGTCAGTTGGGATTGAAGAAATGCAGAGAGGAATGCAGAGAGGAATACTGTTCATGAGGCTCTTCCATCATTTCCGAGAAGTTATCAAGAGTGTCTTACCCTTTGGCATCACAATATGGGCAGGTTCACATTTGCACTTGTTTCAGGCCTCCTGAAAATGCCTGACCAGCATAGCTTGGTTGTCCCACATAGCCTGGGCTCCAGCAGAACCCTGGTGGGAAGGTGTGATTAAATGTCCCCTCCTGCCCAGCTCTCCCTGCCTTGTTGAGCTTCATGCCTTCGTCATGCTGCGTCAGGAATAACTGACACACAACCACCCACCTGATCTTCCTCGTTGCCATCTCAGGCTCTGGCCATCATTTTTTTTTTTTTTTTTTATTGGAAAGGCAGATATACAGAGAGGAGATACAGAGAGGAAGATCTTCCATCCGATGATTCACTCCCCAAGTGAGCGCAACGGCCGATTCTATGCTGATCCGAAGCCAGGAGCCTCTTCCGGGTCTCCCACGCGGGTGCAGGGTCCCAAAGCTTTGGGTCGTCCTCGACTGCTTTCCCAGGCCACAGGCAGGGAGCTGGAAGGGAAGCAGGGCTGCCAGTATTAGAACCGGCGCCCATATGGGATCCCGGGAGTGCAAGGCGAGGACTTAACCACTTGCGCCACCGCGCCGGGCCCTGGCCATCAGTTTGCAACCAGAATCCTTTGTGTTTGCAGGGTCCCGACTGGAAGCAGAAGGACATCAGTGGGTTCAATGAAAAGTGTTTAAAGAGGAAGTGGAATTAGGATCCAGTGCTCTGCCGGGGAGCGTAGACACAGAGAGTAACCTAGGAGGAAACATCATCTTGGCTGTTAGCAAAAAAAAGAAAATGAACGGAGTTATTACTAATTTTTAAAACTGAATGTGAAGAAAAATTCATTTTCTTACTGAAAGTCCTCAATATTTTCTGTGCTGCCTGTCTTTCCTGATATGGTTGCAGAGGCTGCTGCAGACTTGACAGACTATGATGCATTTGTGGATGTGTGGCAGTGGTTTCCTGGGGCGCTTATGGAAGAAACGGGGAACATGTGTCCTCTGGCACTGGGGAGGAGCAAACCTCTCCACTGGCTCACCAGGCCGCCAGTGTCTTTGGCTGCTGCTCCGAGTGCTTGTATTACTACGCAACTGTGATAAAGTACCTCACAAGTCATTTAGTTCATCTTCACTCTCTTCATATGACTTCAAAAAATCAAGGAAACCTAAAGAGTGTTTGGGCAACCTAAAGTTGCCCAGGGTGCTGTACCCAGTAAGTAATAGGTTGGGGCTGGAAGTCAGTTCTTCACATCCCCTATTGAGTTGCTTCTGCCAGTCCTCATTTAACTTACTCCATTATGCTTCTTCTGACCAAGAAGTACTAGCAGGGGCTCACCTGTGTCCTTGCCCCCATCCATAGGTTGAGGTGCTAAGACCTAGCACCTGGGTTTGGAATTGGCCTGTGTAGATGACATCATTGGAATGGGCCCACTCGAATTTGAATGATCCCAAGGCTTCAGGCCGTCCTTGACTGCTTTCTCAGGCTACAAGCAGGGAGCTGGATGTGAAGCAGGGCCACTGGGATCAGAACTGGTGCTCATATGGGATTCCAGTGTGTGCAAGGCAAGGACTTTAACCACTAGGCTACCATGCCAGGTCCATGTACTCCATTTCTAATCCAGCTCCCTGCTAATGTGCTTGAGGAGTAAGTGGAAGATAGGCCAAGTGTGTGGGCCCCTGATACCCAGGCTCCTGGGTTCAGGCTGGCCCAGCCCTGAACTTCACAGTACTTGGAGAGCAAAGCAGCACATGGAAAATCTCTCTCTCTCTCTCTCTCTCTTTCTCTCTCCTCCCTGACTCCTGCTCTCTCTCTACATCGCTGTCTTTCAAATAGCTATGTAAATCAGACACTGCCAACACAGAGAAGATTGTAAGATGCCATAGGGGCGAGACCACCATCTAGGAGAGAAACAGCAGAAGGAAACAGTCCTGCTGATGCTTTGATCTTGAACTTCTGGCTTCCTAAATTGTGAGACAATAAGTGCTTGTGACTTAAATCAACCAGCTCATGTACTTGGTTATATATAGCAGCCCTAGAAAAGTGATATAATTCCTTATAAAACTTAAGTTAGGGTGAAGAAAATGGAAATACAAAAGCAAAGACAGAAATGATTTCAGCTCTTTGGTATTACAAATATTAGCCCTACACACTTAATAAGAAGTAAATAAAGTAAAAGTGCTATGTTTTCTTTGATTTCACTTCCAGAAATTTTGAAAGAGTGGATTTAAAAATAATAGCAGCAGAAAGGAGGAAAATTAACAGTTAATTCTTCTTCCTTATTATCAGCTTTAGTTAATTTTTAGTTAATATAGATGTCTGATTTATCTCTCCAGTGAGAAATTCGACTTTGTTAATTACCGTGCAGAGTAATTAGCATGCCTTGTGACCTTCCGTGCTTCCTGAGAACATGAGCTCCAGCCACACTACCAATGCCCCCAATCCTTTCTAGCTGTCCTAAGTCTTGACCTCTTTGGAAAGAATTCCAGAAGATGTTATCAAGAGAGCAGAACAGTATGCTGCTGTTAACACGAAAAGGAAGATGCTGCTTGTTGGGAAACCCCTGCTCGCAGGAATGGGAAGTTCTGGGAGGGAATCCAATACAGCAGTGCCTAGAACCAGTGATATTTGATATTCACAGATATCCTGAATCAGAATTCTGCTATATTAAGTCTTCTGTGTTTGCGAGGTATTCTTGTCTTCGTTTTGATGAGTTTTATAGCACCAGGGGAGAGGGCCACGGAGACTTTTCTTGGAATTACTCGACCAGGGAATTTATCATTGCCGTTTGCAACCAGGAACACCTTTTAGAATTCCTGCTGGAATGAAATACAAGGTCTTATCAATAGGCTTTGTGCTTGTTGTGTTTTTACTTTATTAGAAAATGCCTGAAGTAAGATGAAGTTGAGAGCACTAACTCAAGGTGTGGGTATAGGCAGACAAGTGGTTGAACAAAGGAGAAGCTTGGCTGATGGGATGAGAACTATGGAGGAGAGAGAGGCAAGGGATTTCTTTATGTTGTTTCATTGAAGCTTCTCAGCAACTTTCTGAAGAAGGCACTAGAACCCACCGCTCCCCACCCCCATGTTTCTGATGGGTTCTGGAAGCTTGGTTTGTGTTGGTGTCCAGAGTCAGTGTCTCAGCAATGAAACTGAGATTCACACTCGGGGAGGCCTGCTCCAAAGCTTCCCTTAGGCTGACGCAGTCATGGACAGGAAATGTGGGAGTCTACAGCCTCTGGGAACAAGTCTCTTTCCCTGCTATGCACATTTTAAACTCAGGGGAACCTAAACGGAATCTGGCAGGAGTTAGGCTCCGTAAAAATCACTCACTGCCTGTGTGGTTAAAGATTTAAGTGGCAGCAGTGTGCTGGGCATATAAATAGACTTGACCCTTGCCCTCAGGGAACCCAAAGTAAACACTCAAGATTTATAATCAAAAATTTTTTGTGTCAGACTAGATGTTTTAGGACCATACACGTTCCCAGCTCCTGCCAAGCAGAGGTGAAATATGTGGCCTGGAAGGAAGTTGAAATAGAGGACGCTGTCCAAACTGTCGCCATGTCTACCTGCACTCCCCGTGTACTTTGTTAGCTGTGTAAATTAGGATAGATTACTTAACTTCTCTCAGCTGTAGCACTGTTTTTTTTTTTTTTTTTTACAAACATGATTGATAATACTTGGGTTATAGGATTAGTGTGAAGTGTAAATTAAAGAACCAGGGCGCCAGGCACACAGCTAGATAAGCAGCTGCTGTGGCTCCCAGTGCTCCCTAGGAGAACATCCAAGCTCTGGGACCTGGGATTTAAACTCTCCATTGTCTAGATCCTACCAACCTCGTGGCCTTCAGCCCACTCCCCTTACTCGCTAAGCAGCCAGCATGCCACAATAATTCATGTATTCATTCTTTGTGTGTGTGTGTGCTGCTGTGAATGGTACTTTGTTTAGTCATTTTTGCCTATAAAAGTGAAAGAAAATTCATGAATGAGCAAGTAGGAATTCATAATGAACGTCCTTGCCCACGGCTCTCTTATGGAGGCCTGGAAGAGACTGAGCTGTGTGTTCCACATTTCCTGCTGTGCTTAGGCTAAGCGCAGCTTTGCGCGTGACTGCAGAGTCTCTTGCACTTGGGATGACCGGGGCTGCAGCATGCATGACTAAGAGGTTGGCTTCTAGAGCACCTCTTCCTTCTTTCTTTCTTCTTCTCTCTCTTTTTTTAGTGCAGCCCTGTGAACTTGGCTTACATAGAATTCACCTCTGAGCCATAAAGACGGTGTGCTTCCCACTGAACTTTGTCTCCAGTTCACACAGCAGCTGGATTTGGAAAGACCTCATGTCAGGAGCAAAACCAAGATTGTGATGGTTTTCTGTTTGCTTGACTGCATCATGTTCAGGCCCTGCAGCAGATTCTTGAGGTCCAAGTTCATATCTAACTGCAGAAGCTCCTGAGATGCTGGATTAAAAGTTATCTGGCTTCTTGCCCCTTGAAGCTTGAAGTGAACCTGGTCCTCTCTGTTCAGCACCATCTTAGGGAGAGCCATGGGCTGTCATTCTGGATGCCTCCTCACATCCTCCCCTTGCTTTGAGGTTTGGAGTCATGGTTCTCCTGGGATGTCTGTTACCACCTGGGAGGAATCCCTAAGACTCTCAAAAGTTCTGGAAATAAAAGTGATTTTTATAATTGTTGTTACATTAAAATAGTTCTAGAATATGTTTTTAATTTACATACATTTTTATATTCTGTAAGTTTACACAAATGTATTTTTTTAAAGATAGATTTATTTTTTATTTGAAAATGCTATATTTTTTTAATACAGAGAAAGAAGCAGAGATGGAGAGAGAGAGGAGAGAGAGATCTTTCATCCAGTGGTTCACTCCCAAGTGATTGCAATGGCCAAAGCTGAACCCATCTGAACCCAGGAGCTTGTTCTGGGTCTCTCATATGGCTGCAGGGACCTAAGGACTTAGGCTATCTTCTGTTGTCTTCCCAGGATATAAACAGGGAACTGAATGGGAATTGGAGCAGCTGGAAAACAAATCAGCAACCGTATAGTATGCTGACAATGCAGGTGGAGGATTAGCCTACTATGCTACTGTGCCAGCCCTACACATGTATATTATCATAGCAGTATTTTCAGAATATAGCACTTCTCTCCATGCTTATATTTGATTATTCTCCAGAGGAATAGTATCTTTGAAGCTGAGCTGTGAGTGAGCTAAACCACCACTTCTTTATTCATGCAACAGAATTTTTAGTAATAAAAGAAAATCAAAGGGCTAGTGTTGTAGCACAGTGAGCTACTTGGCCATGTGCAATAGCAGTATTCCATGTGGGTGCTGGTACAAGGTGCAGCTGTTCTGCTTCCGACTCAGCTTTTTGCTAATGTATCTGGAAAAGCAGTGGACAGTGGTCCAAGTGCTTGAGCCCCTGCCACCCCCAGGAGAGACCTGGAGGAAGCTCCCGGTTGGCCTGGTCCAGCTCTGACCGTTGCGGCCATTGCAGGAGTGAACCAGTAGATCTCTCTCCTGCTCTCCTCTTTCCTTATAACTCTGCTTTTCAAATGAGTAAATATTTTTTTTTAAAGAATCAATGCTAATATGAATATTTTAATGGTTAATTTTATGTGTCAACTTGGGAGGGCCAAGTACTGCCCAGATAGCTGATAAAATATTGTTTCTGGATACATCTGTGAGGGTTGCTGTGAGACTGGCATGTGAGTTCACACACCGAGTAAAACAGGTCCACTTTCACTGTGATTTGTAGGCATTGTCCAGTGACGGTGAGGTACACATAGAGCAAGAGGAGCAAACAAGAGCAAATGTTTTCTTCCTCCTCCTCCTCTCTCTCTCTCTTTTTTAATTTTAAAAAAGCTATGATGAAGGAGGAGACAGAGCCAGATAAAGATGTTTTCCACCTGCTGGAAATGGCTACAACAGCCAGAGCTGGGCCAATCTGAAGCTGGGAGCCAGAAACTGCTGTCTGACCTCCCAAGTGGTTGTACTCAGGCCATCCTCTGCTGCTTTCCCAGGCCGTAGCAGAGAGCTGAATTGGAAGTGGAGCAGCTGGAACACGGGCCAGTGCCCGTATGGGATGCCCATGATGCAGGCAGAGGATTAGCCTGTATGTCATGCCCACTCCAGAGGATTTATTCTTTTTCTTGTAAAGATTTATTTTATTTATTGGAAATGCAGATATACAGAGAGGAGGAGAGACAGAGAGGAAGATCTTCTGTCTGATGATTCACTCCCCAAGTGGCTTCAACAGCTGGAGCTCAGCTGATCCGAAGCCAGGAGCCCAGAGCCTCTTCTGAGTCTCCCACGTGGGTACTGGGTCCCAAAGCTTTGGGCATCCTTCATTGCTTTCCCAGGCCACAAGCAGGGAGCTGGGTGGGAAATGGGGATGCTGGCGTATAAACAGGTGCTCATATGGGATTCCGGTGCTTGCAATGTGAGAACTTTAGCCACTAGGCTACTGTGCCAGGCCCCAGATGCTTTCTTCTTAAGTTGGAAAAATCTATCTTCTCTTACCCTGGGACACCAGTCTTTCTGACTTGACCTTCAGGCTCAAACAAGAACTTGCATTATTGGCCTCTTCAGATCTTACACTTCAAGGCATATCTCATTGGTTTTGTTTCTTGGAAAACCCTAACATAAATATTCTTGAGGTTAAGCAATAGATGATTTATTCAGGGTAGATTCCTAGAAATGGAATTATTGGATCAACAAAAAAATTACAAAATGTAGCTTGATTATTTTAAATGTATGTCATTTGAAAAATTATATGTGTGCATTTTGGCCAACCAACAGTGGTAGCATGGAAAGTTGGAGGCTAAATAGAGCTTTCTATCACGCAGTCAGTCTCTGACAAATGTTGGAGCAAGGATAAAACTTTGTGTTCTGACTGTGCCTGGCTCCCCCTGCCCTGATGCTTTTCCACCGCCATCTCTGAGAGGCATCTGCTGGAGCTGGGATCCAAGGAGATTTCTCTCTCAAGGACTATAATCAAAGGCACAGAAACAAAGCCTGGCTAATGCAGCAGAAAGAGGTGTATCAAAGTATGGGATCATGTAAGCCAGGTATTTGGCACAGTGGTTTGCATAGACACTTTTGGGACTCCCAGATCCCATATCGGAGTGCTTGGGGTCAAGTCCTGCCTCCATTTCCAGTTCCAGCCTCCCTGCTAATGTGCACATGTGCGCCTGGAAGGCAGCAGGTGATGGCTCAAATACTTGGGTCCATGCCACCCACATGGGAGAAAAGCGTGGGATTCCAGTCTCCTACATTTGGCCTGGTCCAGCTCAGGCCAAATGATTTACGAAATAAATCAATGGATGAAAGATCCCATTTTTTCTGCTTTTAAGATCAAATCAAAATGAATCAAACTTATAAAGACAAGCAGTTTTTAAAAAGCAAAAACAAAACATTAGAAATGAACATCCAGGCTATCTTGGTAAAGTCTGAGACTCACCAAGGGTAGACTTCTGCCAAAGAGAGTTACATGGGAAAGTAAATTGCATTCTGGATTTTTATGGCTGGGCGTATTAATCTGCTTGCCTTTAAATCATTCCATTACTACTCACTCTTTAAAAAGAAAATAATGTTTAAAGTTGAGTACTTGCTGGTGTAAGCTTATAAATAGGAGACAGGGATTTGGATAAGTAGCTGATGCTGGCTGATTGTGATTTTCCAAATCTGATTTCCATTATTAGGGAAGGGGGAGACAGTAAGAGATGATGTCATCTATTGGAAGCACCGAAGAATGAGGAGAGTTGAGGCGCTGCCTCGCTTCATGCCTGCTTTTGCCAAGTGTTGAAGTGGAATTGCAGAGACGGATGGCTTGGGGTGATTGCTGGCAATGCACCTCGCAGCCCAAGCCCATTTTCTAGGACCCTGAAGGCTGCTCCCTGTTGAGATACCAGGGCTCTCCGTTAGTGTGAGTCAATTCTTTTCCCTTTCTAAATAGATCCCTTCTTACTTCTGAATATCACCCATGCAATTACAGTTCATTCACACGTCTGAGCTGCCAGATGCAGAGCTTGGTGTCAAAAAGCAGGGAAGTGAAAAACACAGGCCTTCTTGGGTTCCCCATGATACCCACGGCATCTCAGAACTGCTTAGGATTGAGAACAGCTTGCCTGAGACCGGCAGATCTCTCTTCCCAGACTGAGTCGACATTTTCTCAGCGTGCCATTTGCTCTCTCACTCTTCTGCAGATAGGAACGGATCTGTCTTCTTCCAAACGCTTCACATAATTGGTTGCTCATTGCCAGCAAACCCAGCCACTTTGGAGGCACTATGGGAACCATCCCCCCCTCCTCACTGATGTTGGATTTGACTTGCTGCCAGGATACTGTTCCTGGGAGGCAGCAGATGGTTCATGTCCCTTTTGGTGGATGAAGATGTAGCTGCTCAGAGCTCGGAGTTAAAATCCAACAAGTAATGAAGTTGGCCAAGGTCTCTTAGGTCCCTTCCAGCCCCAATTTCTTTGTATTCCCCAGACGTCCTAGCACACATCCTGGGCCTTGGAGATCACGTCATGAGCATTAGTAACTGCATGTGTTGACAGGGCTGGATATATTCAAGCCCAGGATAACAATGGCAGTCTTTTCTCAGTGCTGACCATGTGATAGGCTCTTTATATAGGGATGGGTTCTCATAGCAATACCATGAGCAAGTTAATACGATCACTTCTTTAGGAATGGGGAAACTGAGGCACCAGATGGCTTGAGTCCTTTTCCCAGGGTTACAGTTAGTAAGAAGCTGTCTCACTCCCAAGCCTGAGTTGCCCAGAGTAATAAAAGGACAACAGCAATAATAAAATAGCTATCATATTACATGGAGGGAACTACAGGAAGGGCTTCAGGTAGAATCCACTTTTACAAATTCCATAACATTATGAGGATGGTATTAAAACAACTCTTTGTTTTACAGACAAGGAACCTAAAGCAGATATTAAGGAGCTTGCTGCAGGTTACACTATAGGAAAAATTAGTCCGGGGCTGTTTGACAGCCAACTCAGCAGGGATAAGATTTGGTGCAAGGACATAAGTTTATTCAAGAGACTGGCAGCAGTCTTAGGATGAAGGGGAAGAGGATACATTCGGTCTTACAACTATTTTTTCCCACCTTGGTGGTTAGCAAGAGCATTTTTAAGAGGTTGGTTGGGGTTGGGGAAAATTAGGGAGGATGCTGGGCTCAGATAACTGTTAGGCAGATTTCCAAGGCTGACTTGAAACCACTGGGTGGTAGTGCATTTGACTCAAGCCTTCCCTGTTTGCACTGGTAGTTACTGCTCCTGATGCGGTCTTGTGATGGAACTTGCTTCCCTGTAGTCAGTCCCTGGAATGCTTAAGCAGTGTGATTTTTCTGCTGAGATGTGATTCTCATTAGTCACAAGATCAGCAGCTAGCTTTTGTTTCTCAGAAAGTGAAAAAAGGAAGGGAAGGCCTATTTGTTAGAGTCAGTTACACACAATATATTTGACAGTGCTGGGATTTGAACCCAGGTTTTCAAACTTAGCTACTGCCTGAGCCATGCCTCCTGACCCACAGCAGAGAAGGAGAACATGGGTTCTTGGCAGAAGTGGTGGGTCTTGGCTCCCTCTGTGGTCAGAATCACCCTACCAGCACCTGCCTGGGTAGTTCCCCTCCACTCACACACAGGCAGCAGGCAAAGGTCAAAAGGAATCGACTTACTCCTGTATATTTGCAAGAAGAAAGAAAAGAAGGGGAGGGTCCATGGTCTCCAGTGCATGAGTCTATGGTGGTGACCCGAACCACAGAACATCATTTCTCAGGGTGCACCCTTAGCACATGGGCCCTTCTGCATCAGCAGACCTAGAGAAAGTTCTACAAATAGGACATGCGATTCTCATTGGAAGGAAATTTGACTCTATGAAAGAAAGTTGCATGTCACAGATGTATCCCAGTACAGTAATCAAAAGAACTTAATTCCTCTCAGCTTTCATCAGGCACCAACTTCAAACTGTATGGCAAACCTGAGTGTAAACAACTTTGGTTTACTCTGCCTTCCAGTTATCTTCCTTAAACTCGCCTTCCCTTCCCAAAAGCTCCAAACATATTTTCCCCTACATGTCTAGCTTAAAGTGATACACAAGCCTAAGTTGTAGCTACCCTTATGTCTTCTGTTGTTTGGGTCTTGAAAACAAAAGAGAAGCTTATTCAGCTCACAATTCTAGAGGTTCAAGGGCACGGTACTGGTGTCAACTTAACTCTCGGGAAGGTCTTACAGCAGATGGCAAGATAGTGACAGGGTCCTGGGAGAGGGAAATATTAAACCGCGAGCCAGATGCTCAGAATGCTGGAAGGGCCCGTTTGGCTTCTTTTGTGACATTCCCTTGAGAGAATTAGGATTCTAAAAGGACTACATTCGGTCACACTCCCACAGGACTGTACCTCTCAAAGACCTCACTACCTCTCAGCATCGCCGCCCTGAGATTTCAACACGTGAACCCTTGTGGGACAATCAATACCCAAACAGTGGCACCAGCCCCTTGCACCCACCCCCACCATCGGGAGCTCCCACGTGGACGTGTGAAGCACAGGTTAATAAACTCCTTCGTTTTTCTCTCGTTGACCTGCCTTTGTCAGCCAAATTTGTAGAGCCCTAAACTGAAGAAGCCCAGATGGAGCTATGGTTTGAATGTTCTTCGACCTTTCTGTTTTGGATCAGTTTTTGATGGCAAAGTTTGACCCTTTGTGTGGCAGTGCTGGGAGGTGGACAGAGTTGGAGGTTGTTTGGGTGAAGAAGCAGAGCTCTTAGGAATGCATTCATGCTTTTCGCTTTTGAGCTCAGTCTTTCATGGAACTGAGCTAATTGCCTCTAGAGCAGGTTATTACTAAGTGAGGTAGTCCTGTTTCATTTGCCTCTTTGATACACATTTGTCTGTCTCATTCACTTTTTATCATATGAAGAAACAGCCAGAGGCCCTTAGTGGAAGTTCAGCAGATGCCAGCACCACATTCTACATTGTTTTCTAAGATTTTTGTTTGAAAGATGGAGTTATAAAAAAAGAGGGAGAGACACAGAGATAAATCTTGCACCCCCTGAGTCACTCCCAAAGTGGCCATATTGACTAGGCTGGAACTGACTCAAGCCAGGGTCCAGGAGCTTCTTGTGAGTCCTCCATGTGGAGTTAGGGGCCCAAAGACTTGGGTTATTCTTTGCTGCTTTCTAAGTGCATTAACAGCTGAGTCAGAAGTGGAGTAGTGAGGCCTGGTGTGATGGCTCAGTTCGCTAGTCCTCTGCTTGCAAGCCCTGGGATCCCGTATGAGTACCAGTTTATGTCCTAGTTGTTCCATTTCCCATCCAGCTTCCTCTTGTGGCCTGGGAAAGCAATGGAGGATGGCTCAAAGCCTTTGGGACCCTGTGGGAGATCCTAAGAGAGCTGCTGGCTTTGGATTGGCTCAGCTCCAGCCATTGTGGTCATTTGGGGAGTGAACCAGCAGATGGAAGATCTGTTTGTTGTTCCTCTCTGTAAATCTGATCTTGTTTTGAATAGAAATAAATCTAGTAAAGAAGAAGAAGGAAAGGAAAAAAAAAATAATGAGCTACCCCTGATGTTGACTCCATTAAAAAAAAAAAAAGTAGAGTAGCAGAACCTAACTGGCACCCCTAAGGCATACCAGTATCACAGGTGGTAACTTTACCTGCTACACTAGAATGTCTGTCCCATGTTCTAATTTCTTTGCTATCTAGTCTTAGGTATTCTGTTTTAGTGTTAGAAGCCAGACTAGGGCATGTGAACAGAGGAAAACATTTTTCCTTCCCCACAACCCTATTACATTGCAAAGCATACAGGTCTTCGGAGTCTGCAGTGTCTAGAATGTCAGGGAGCTATACATCCTGGGTTCCCTGGGAACGGTGGGGGTTGCCATGCTCCTAAGCGGAGCACTCCTTGGCAACCATAGAGTTGGGTGCAGACCTTTGTTAGGCCAAACTGAACCCTCTTCAGGGGTTTTTCCTGCCTGGGGATGATGAAAAAAGACTCAGTTTTTTTTTCTTAGTGCAAAGAGCAACTGGCTTATGTTATGCTCCCTTGCATGTGGGTAGAAAAGAAGGATACTGACAGCAAAGAAGAGTGATAGAGTCCTGAACTATTTGGGACCCCAAGCTCTGGTCTTTCCCAAGAACTTCCTGTCCTTTTGGTGGCATAATAAAGTAACTCACTCTCTCTTTAACTTCTGTAGAGTTGGGTTATCTCTTGCAACCAACAAGAAATCACTCTCAAATGTAACTGACTGATGCCTCCCTCCTCTCTCCTACTGGGCAGTCTTTATGGCTACCCAGTGCAGGCGTAGCAGTCAACATGCCTCCCAGGACATTCCTTGAACTCCAATTCCAAGTTGATTCTCTGTATAGTTTTGAGTATCTATTCTTTCTTTTTTAAAAATATTTATTTTTATTGGAAAGGTAGATTTACAAAGAGGAGGAGAGACAGAGAGGAAGATCTCTTGTCTGATGATTTACTCCCCAAGTTACCACAACTGCCGGAGCTCAGCTGATCCGAAGCCAGGAGCCCAGAGCCTTTTCCGGGTCACCCATGTGGCTGCAGGGTCCCAAGGCTTTGGGCCATCCTCGACTGCTTTCCCAGGCCACAAGCAGGGAGCTGAATGGGAAATGGGGCCACTGGGATATGTACCAGCGCCCTTATGGGATCCCGGCGCATGCAAGGCGAGGACTTCAGGCACCAGGCCCCCACTTTGTGATTTCTGAAGCAGCTCCTTCTCTATTGGCCGGCTGCTGCTGTGGCTTCATAGTGTCTTCCCTTGCTCTACAGATGCTGTTTTAGAAGTGGCAATCCACGGTGCTGTCCCTTTCCAGTGAGTGTAGCTGGACGTGTCCCAGGTAGGCAGATGGTTCTCAGACAACTTGAGGTTATTTTGAGGCATTTGCTGATGACCACGTGAATGCAGGTTCAAGTTGAGGATGGGCTGATTTTTTTTTTTTTTCCTAGAACTGAGAGCTGAAATCAACAGTGATTTTTTTTTTTAAACAACCAACCGTCCCCCAAAATTGTGTGAATTTTTAAAACAAAATCCAAGGCTAATTTTAAAAATCACCATTACCAAATGTTATTCTCCTTTGTTAGGAGAAGCCAAAAACATTTATAATTCAACACTTTGCTGTGTTTTCTTTTGCTGAGACTAATTCACCAGGAGGTTTCCTAACATTCATTAAAATTTGCTAGGTGATTTCTGCAGAGTCCCCCAAACCTTATTTTAGTCTTAGAGATAATTATATTTCACATTTCTTTCTTGTAAGGGTTGCTTTGTGAAATTACTTTTTTTTAAAGAGGTATGATAATAAAAGTTAATCCATATGGGTATTGTTCTAGGAAACAATAAAAGGAAGACAAATATCCACTTCAGAAGATTTCTGATTCTGTCACGAGGCTAAGGATTCAATAGCATCTTTTGAATGCTTTAACATGAGTCACTTACATAACCAACTTACAAAGTCACTTACATTGCAGAAAAAAAAATTCTAACCCTTCAAAAGCAAACCGGTAAGGGCATAAACAGACACTGGAGGATGAGAAGACACCGTTTCTTTCCTTTTGCCCAATAGAGGATCAGCAAGACTCCCAGGTTGCATTTTAACAGTGGATCACAGTGAAGTTGCCCATTGATATTGACACTGGTTTAGTCTCTGCACCCACTGGGTAGGGCACACTAGACTCATCAGATTTTATAAACAAATTTGACTTTCTTTTATTTGCTTAATTTATTATTTGAAAGACACATGCAAACACACAGTTGTTTTTTAGAGATTTATTTATCTTGGACGCAGCATGACAGAGAAAGAAGAAAGAGAAAGAGAGAGAGAGATCTATCTATCTGCTGGTTCACTCCCCAAATAGCCCCAAGCAAGGAGTTTCATCTGAGTCTTCTGTTTAGATGCAGAGGACTTGGGCTACCTTCTGCTGCTATTCTCAGGCCCTTGGCAGATAGCTGGACAGAAAGCAGGTTAGCCCAGACTGAACTCAGCAGTCATATGGGATACTGGCCTGGAGTAAGAGTTCTTCCATCTGCTAGTTCACTCCCCAAATGGCTACAAAACCCGGGATTGGCCAGGCTGAAGCCAGTGCCCAGGAACTCCATCCAGGTCTCCCGTGTGAGTAGCTGGGGCCCATACACTAGCGGCGGCTTCCGCTGCTTTCCCAGGTGCATGCCTATGGAGCGGGATCAGAAGCAGAGAAGCCTGAACTGGAAGTAGCACCCCAAGATGGAAATTCATTATCAGCAGCCAAACCCTAGTGCCACGATGCCCTAAGACTTATTTTTTTTTATATTAAAAATTTATCTCATTTTAGGAACAATAATAAGAGTTTTATATATGTATCTTCTTTTTCCTTTTCTATTTGAGTGTTCCTCCATAAGAATGGGTGACCCGAATGACATTAATGTCTTGTACCTTGAGTAAACAAAAATCTGTGTGATTTTTCCTTTTCAGTCGACTATATTAGTCTGCCTTTGGGTCCTTCAGCTAAAATAACAGAAGTTTCTTGAGAAGGCAAAAGTTTGTTTCATCTTACAGTTTGAGGTTACAGAATCCAGTGGCTTCACAGACTGGCATCTAGTGGAGGCTGGCTGTGTGCAGAGGCAGGACCACAGAGGGAGCCGGGAAGCAGGGAGCACCTAGACTGAACTGGAAGTGCAGTACTCGGCTCTCGGAGATGAGCCACCGTCTGAGCACATACCCTGGGCCCCACCTCTCAGATACCATCACGAGATCAAGTTTCTGCCCTTAATTAATAAGCATGAGATCAAGTTTCTACCCTTAATTAATAAGCTGTTAATATGCAGACATCCGCATTGAAACAGCTGCATGGGTTATAAGATGACAGGTCCAATTTAACCTCTAATTGCTTGCATGCTAGAAAGTGCAAAATAGTACTTGAACCTGTGAACTGAAACTGACCACCTGCTTGCCTGTGTCCCCAGGGCTTCTTCCTTCACGGCCTCCCTCACTGCATCGTACCCTGACCACCCCAAGGACGCTACCCCTGCAAAGTATTGAACTGTTTTGTTCTCTGTGCTCCTAAAGCACTTTTCAAAAATTCTCATTACATGTGTTACAAGCTGTTGTGATTTCTTACACCCACAGGTTAGCTGACTAGGACCGTTGGTTTCTGCTTGCATTTGCTTCCATCTCTAGACTATGAATCCCCAGAATTTGTATATTCATCCCTTTCTCTCCATCACTATTGGCACATGGGTGCCTTCCATAAGGGCTGAATGATGGCTGAATGGTTGAGTAACTTGAAAGAACATCCTTTAGCATCAGCTGGCTAAGATAGGCTGACTTTATGTGGATCAATCAATGTCCCATGGCTGCTTCAGTAGCTTTGCTGAGTACACAAAGAGGGGACCCTACTGGATGTGCATTGGCTAATTCTAAGCACCGTGGCAGGATGCTTTAAAATAGTGGAAAATAACACAAAATGTTAAATTTACCACCTGAATTATTTTCATATATTAACATTGGTACTTTCTCCAGTTAAGAATTCACTTTTTTGAAATTGGAGAACAAAAAATGGTAAGCAGCTGAAAAACAATAAAGAGTTCTGAGTTAATGCCAAGAATACACGAATAAAACATCTGCCATAAAAACTGTCTGGATTTGAGCTGTTGATGGGAATAGCAGAATCCGTGTTAGAGAGAAATATGCTCATTTGTAGCAGAGTTAAATGGCTGGTCTGATATCTAGTGTGTTGTCTGCTAGGGCTGGAGGAAGGATGCTGCCAGCACCGAGACGGAGAAAATGAAGGGCGAGAGTCCCAAGTAATACGGCAGAGTGTGAGGTTATGCTAGAGTGGATCGTGGTAGTAAGGCGCAGAAAATACCCTGACAGCAGTCTTTAAACAGTGCTACTGGCAACCCCTTTCCCTCGGCTAAGATCAGGCTCTGTAACTCCCAGAGGTGCCGTCAAAATCTATTATGCTTAATGAAATGGAGCATGGAGAAGCAGAAAGTAATTCTGGAATTCTGTGCGACAGCCAGAGGCCAAGTGAGCCAGGTTCTGAGTCTGAGCTGGGAGCAAAGCTGAAGAGCCAGTCTGAGGAAGTGGGCGGAGCAGGAATTGGTGGCCAGAGGAAGAAACCTGGGGTGTAACCTCGAGGCCTGTGGCATTTGCAGTTGCAGTTAAGGGAGCCTGGGCCAACGTTAATGCAGTATGAGGCTGAGCAGTGACACTTCATGCCTAAGCAAAAGTGATCTCCAAATGCTTGATGCTTGGGAGAGTTTGGTGGAGGGTGGGTAGGCTGTTTGACTTCCTGTTTTGATATAGTGTGGTGGAGAGGAAAGAACAAACAGTGGAGATAGGGAAACTGTGAGAGTTTGCTGGGAAAGTCAGGCAGTAATGATGAGAACAGAATGAGGGCAGGGGGTGTGCTCCAACTAGAGCTATGTTGGAGCTGGAATCCACATGACGACTTGCATAGAGGCTGAGAAAGAGGAGTCCATGAGAAGCAGCATTTCTGTAGCTTGACAAGGAGGCCAGGGACGTGCCATTCGCTGAGGTAGAAAACACACAAAGCACAGCTATGGAGAAAGAGATTCCTTGTGGGGTGTGCTCAATTTCAGATGTTTGTGAAAGTAGAACTGAGAGAACACAGGTGAATAAAGTGGGAGGGCCAACAACACACCTGTTAGGGAGTTATCCTCTCGTGGGGGTCATGGTGTTTGTGTGTCTCATTTTCACAAGAAAACAGGATATTAACTCATTCATTCTGAAGGGTTTGAAGAGGGAACAGACCATGGGACAGCACTATTCTAGGTTCTGGGGACAGACAATGAATACAATCCTCCAGAAATTCACTGTTGTGGCAGATCTGACCAGAGAAGGAAGGCAGAGGTGCAGGTGTGGGCAGTTCCTCAGAAGCCCGGCGTTGGGATAAAGATTCTTTAAAGCTGACGATATTTGAGATTCAGCAGATGTGGAAAGAAGGCTTCCTGGAGCTTCCTTTGTCTGATTAAAGAGAAAAACATCTGAGAAGTTGGCACTGTCATAAATCCTCTCTGGGAATGGATGTGCTCCCAGAAGACAGACCAAGAGTATATTCCCATCAGTTTCTTCTCCCAGCATGACTGCTGACCCTGAAGAAGATGGAAAGCACACTTGTACCCACATAGACAATGATCCCAATCTCCCGAAGGTCCAGTTGTTGTAAAGAATCCACTTATCCCTCCTAAGGAAACTGATGTTCTTTCCATAGGAACTTTTGTTTCCACTTTTTTTTTTTCCTGCTACAAGCCCTAAATTCTAACCATCCCTTTGAACTCTGCATTACTGAGTACTCGGCTACAAGTGTACATTAGTTTTTTCTCTTGTTCATGCATTCTCAATTTAACTTACAACTGGCAGCCTCTGTTTTTCCCCCCTACGCAGTGAAGACTGGACGAAGTAACATGGGCAACAGAAAGGGAGCAGCATTGGAAGGACGGAGGGAAGTCATTCAGTGTTTAGCTTCTGAGTGCATATATGGCTAATGGAGAAGTTACTCTGCATTCGGATTGAGATCTACTCAGGTTTCTCCTCTGCTGCTCACCTCGGATGACTGCCTTTTCTCACTCCCCTTCCTTGGCTCTTCTCAACATCCCCTCCACACATGGGCAGAAAGCAAGGATAACGTAGCAGAGAACCAGGGCCTGGTCCCGTGCTGTGAGTACTACTGACACCAGCATCTTCTGTAGCTTTCTCACCACATGTGCAGTCAGCTCCTTTAGAACTTTGCAGCCTTTGGAACAGGTACAATCCGTCCACAGAATGGGTAAGACGTTCTTGTTCTTTTCCACTGGGTCCTTGTCTACCTCTCCGTGGGACAAGCTTGAGTTGTCACCTTTCAGAGGAAGGTCATCTACATTATCCCTGGTTAGAAGCCTCCGAAGTTCTATTCAAACTTCGGTGTTGTTTCAAGAATTCCATTTGTAATGGATATTTTTCTACCTGTTTACCATGTTTACCTTCCCTGAACTTCTGTTGATGGCCTATCAGGTTCAAAGGCAGGAGCGTGACTCAGGTTATTTTCCCTTGATTATTCTCTAATTATCATATGTGTTCCACATTTGCCTCCCTTCCACGCTGAGAAACGAATCATTTCCTACAGTTTAATTGTATTTCCTAAAACAGTACAGCGCTGCGAGTGTAATTGAGCTCTGTGAATTACGTATGTTGGGTGAGGTGGGAGTGATTGGTGCATTTGACCTAGCCATGAAGAGGCTGGTTGGGATACTTGCAGCCTCTGTCAGAGTAGGCAGGGATCCCAGATCTGCTTCCAGTTCCAACTTCCTGCCTATTCACACCCTGGAATTTATGCAGCTGGGGGTAGGACGGGAGAGGGGTTCGAGTGATTGGATCTCTGCCGCACTCCTGGGAAACCAAGATTTAGTTCCTGTCTCCCAGCTTTGTGCCCATTGCAGGCATTTTTGGAACTGTGCCAGTAGTTGGGAGCTCTGTGTCTCTGCCTTTCAAATAAATATGTAAAACATTAGTTAGAATTGTCTGAATAATTAGAAATATTAGAGGGCCTGACACGATGGCCTAATGACTTAAGTCCTTGCCTTGCATTCCCAGGATTCCATAGGGGCTCCTGTTCGTGTTCTGGCTGCTCCACTTCCCATCCAGCTCTCTGCTTGTGGCCTGGGAAAGTGGTAGAGCATGCCCCAAAGCCTTAGGAACCTGTACCTGCACGGGAGACCTGGAGCAGGATCCTATGGCTCCTGGCTTCAGATTGGCTCAGCTCCAGCTGTTGCATTCACTTGGGGGAATGAACCAGTGGATTGAAGATCTTTCTGTTTCTCCTCTTTGTATATCTGCCTTTCCAATAAAAATAATTTTTTTAAAAGTTAGAAAAGATAACATATACTTAAGACAAATGTTAGAAAAAGGTAACACTTTGAATTAATTAGGTGGAGTTGCATAGATTTTTACACATGATTAGCTTCCTGTTTTATTTATTTCTTTATTTTAGAATTCGGAATAACATCCTTTTGACTTTCATGTAGTTGTTTTTAAACTGTCTCATAGTCTTCACTCAGAACCTATAGGTATATGAGACAGTGTGACTTTTGTTCGTGTCTGTGATTTTGAAAGGCACAACACTCATTCTAAAATTCAACACTCACCACTCATTCTAAAATTCCAGACCTGCACATCTTGGTTTGTTTTCAGAGTGTTGACTGTATTCATGGATATACAAAACACACATCATTTTCCATTCTTGACATGATGTTCTTAGAGTGCAGAGTTCTGTTCTCCCATTGTCAGAAGCTCTGGTATGTTTCACCATCAGCATGGATTTACATGATTCTTGAACAAAGAGCTCTCTCACAATTCCTGAACTTTGGCCATTTGCTCCACGAGCAACTTTCTTCCATGTCTTCTATTGCTCTGAGTGCGCAGGTGGAGAGGCTAAGGTGGGGAGTTGCCGGATAAAAAGCCTTAGTGTTTTAAAAGAAAGTTGAACTCTATTATATAAATATATGCATGAGAGAGCACCTGGGAGAAACTCTGGGTTTTGGGTTTCAGTGCAAACTGTGGGGCTTACTGGGGGTTTATTCTAAGGATCTGAGAGTTTAAAGCCCTTCCAGGAAGCTGGGGCCCAGCCGATGACTTCATACCAAAATCATGCAGGACCTGTGAGCTCATGAGCAGGGAGATGAGACAAAAATGGCTTCAAGTGAAACTACAGGGAGTCTGTACAGGATCAGCCAAAGTTTAAGAGGGACAAGTGGACAAAACCAGGCCACTGGAATTTGGAGCCTTCCCTGCAGGAACTCATAGCAAAGTGAAACTGCTTGGTTTCACCCAAGCCCTTGAAAGACTCTTGGAGAAGTTTTGATGTCAAGGAGCTCTTTCTGTTTGCTTTTTACTCTCTGAATGTCAATGAGTGCCATTCTCAGCACTTACAGTGGACAAGATTACGACTCTGTGTTAACTTCCCTGCTACCTCTCTACGCAGAATCAGAAACCTGGTCACCAAGCGTCGCTCACCATGGCCTAGGTTTACAGACGCTCAAGCCATGTTAAAAATCCTTCTAGAGGGCCCGGCGCGGTGGCGCAAGTGGTTAAGGTCCTCGCCTTGCACGCCCGGGATCCCATATGGGCGCCAGTTCTATCCCGGTAGCCCTGCTTCCCTTCCAGCTCCCTGCCTGTGGCCCGGGAGAGCAGTCGAGGACGACCCAAAGCTTTGGGACCTTGCGCCCGCGTGGGAGACCCGGAAGAGGCTCCTGGCTTTGGATCAGCATAGCATTGGCCGTTGCGCTCACTTAAGGAGTGAATCATCGGACGGAAGATCTTCCTCTCTGTCTCTCCTCTCTGTATATCTGCCTTTCCAATTAAAAAAAATAATAATAAAAATAAATCTTAAAAAAAAATCCTTCTAGAAATAGCCTTCGGCTTTGATGCAACCACAGAGGACCTTATGCAGCAATGTTAAGGGACCACAGCATTCGTCCAAGGCAGACAGATGGAGAGGACCAAAAGTGTTTATATGAGACAAAGAGCAGAGAATGCCTTAGTCAATACTGGGTTGCTGTAACAAAGTGCCACGGACTGAGGTGGCTTAGAAAACCGGAAATTTGTTTCTTACAACTTTGGAGGCTTGGAAAAATCCAAGCCTGGGAAATCAAAGCATCAGTATAGTCAGTTTCTGGTGCGTGTTCTCTTCTTGGCTTGTAGATGACCACCTTCTTGGCTGTGTCTTTATGTGGCAGAGAGAGAGAGTATACACAAACTCTAAGTCTCTTGTTTTAAAAAATATATTTATTTTTATTTGATAGGCAGATTTTACAGAAATGCAGGTATCACAGGCAGATCAGTATGCTGTGCCCCAAGCTGGGCCCTGATGTCTTCCTCTAAATGCACTACTCTCATCATGAAGACCTGAGCCTTATGACCTAGTCTATCTAACCTTAACGATGTCCCAAGGCTCCGCTTCCAAAGACCATCACGTTGGGGTTTATGGCTTCTAATCTGAATTTGGAGTAGGGGGTGTAATTCGATCCATAGCAGTGTTTCATTCAGATGCAGGACAAAAGCTGAGTAAAGCTTATCAAAGAGAATGAGTTCAGGGGACAAGGAGACCCCAAAATATAGTTGAAGGAGCTTTTGCAGTGTCCCCAGAAACACGGTTGTGGAAAGGGAATTAAGTTCCCTGTGTCTGTCAGTTGCAAATCACAGAATCAATCCTAGTGGTTTTGTACAGGAAGCATCGATTTCAGGGATTTGCATGACTTATAGAATTGAAATTATTGAAGCCGCAACCCTAAGCTTTGAAGAACAACTTCCTGAACGATGGCAGAGACTCAGGCTATAAGGATGTCACAGTTTCCTTCACATCAAGGCTGCCTTCCAGCCAGAGAGCTGGCCCGGAAACCCCTGTCCTGACCGAGATGAGGAGATTGCTAGATTCAAGAGGCTGCTGTCGCACCTGACCCTTGCCGTGTCTGCTGCCCTTAGCACAGCTGGAAAAAGCAGAGGATACCTCACTGAGACTTGGGAAACAAGAGCTGGGGATGTCTGCTCCCACTCACACAGGAAAACAGATGTCTGTGTCAGCAGCCTGTGCAGAAGAAGCAAAAAGACACGTAACAGCCAGGGTGTCACCAGAGCTATTCACAGCAAAGGCAGGCCAGTGGGTAAAATTATCAATGCAGGTCCATCTATTGTACATTTGAAGAGCTGGAAATTGCAAATCAAGCCCCTGGTGCTCAACAGCATGTGTTTTTATCTCTCTACCTAGACAAGCTGAATTCGGTGCCACCACATTTAGATTCTTGGACTCCTTTCATGTCAATACTCTAAAGTGATTATTGGGAAAGCGATCCACTGGCCCTTCCCACCAAGAGCTCTTCCTGCACAGCCGAGGCTTTGATGTATATGTATGTGGCCCATCTAGTTTACAAGTGCAGGATTTGTTCGTGCCACCAAGAACTATCCTTAGGGAGCACACGCTGCTCAACAATTTTGCCATTGGTGTCTACTTCTTGTATTGTTTTCTTCCCAACTTACACAGTTGGTTTTAAGGCTTTGCATCCAAGAATTAACAAACTGTTGCGGTGCCTCTCGGAGACAGAATAGTGAAGCATGAAGGTTCATGAGATTTGATGGTATGGGACTGCACCTTGTAAGTTTCTTAAGTTCTCAAAAATTCAGTTTCCTCCTCTATGAAATAATAATAAGACATACTTTTCTAAGGAAAAACATATCAAAGTGCTCAATATAGTTCCTGGTGCATAGTGAATACTGAATATTAGCTATTATTGTGGCATTTTGTTACACATGAGAAGAATAAGTTCATGCAAATGAATTATTAGGGTCTTCTTTGGTATTTGAACAAGACTTTTAACCAGACAGCCTCTTGTCTGTCTCTGTGCCCTGAGCCAGTTAGAGGTAATGATTAGAGCAGGTGGAAGTGGTCATCATCTTGACTGGCCTGGAGATCTCTGTTGTGGCAGTAGGGGGGGGGAGGCGGTAGTGGCTGGGTTACTAAGGCCAAATTCTAACACGGTGCTGCAATTGATTAGTGATGTCTGCCTTGGGCATGGGGAAAAAAGTTTCTGTGTGATGAATATTTGCTGTTTTGGGGCTAGACACCTTTCCTGAGAAGTAGGCAAGAAGACTTGAGTCCCAGTTCGACGCCCCCAGCGCTGTGACCACCAGTCAGACCCTTTAATTTGTCTTTGCATACTTTTTTCACCTACAGAGTGTTAACATGTCTGCCCTGCTTACCTCACAGGGTTGTTTGTGAGGCTCCAATGAGCTAATGCTGTTCAGACACTGCCTCTTGTGAACCTGGTAGAACTGTAATATGTTTTTGTTATTAGTGTGTGGTATTTTGGCTAGTTCGTACTTGACAAGGAGGGAGAGCCACGTCAGCAAGTGCTTTTGTCTGTGGCTGCCTGGTCAGCTTAGCCCAGACTTGGCCTCTTAGCTTCTGAACTCTGATCAACCGGGAGAAAGAGCCTGGTAGGGCAGAAAGCACTTCTGTTTCAGAGCAGGTGCTGACTAACTTGCTGATTGTCTAGTTCAGGTCAAGTTTCATAACCTGCAGAAATCCTCATTTTGTTCATCTGTATCATGAAGATGTAACTTCAAGTAACGGTGGTATCTGTTTTAACTGTCTCCCAGAGTAGTTGTATAACTCTAAACAGTGCCTATAAATGTGCTTGGGGAACTCAAAATGTGAGAAGCTATAGTGCCTGACTGAGCCAAATGAGCCCTCACTCTGCATACTTGCCTTCCTGCTCCACCCTCCTCCTCATTATGATCCTTAAAAATTCTTGTCCATCGCTTGTTTAAGTTGGGGCACAGCCTCTAAGAGCTCTGTGTCAAAACTGGATACCAAAGGCAAAATCAAGGTTGGACCAGAGTTTGGAAGTCAAGGAACTATGAAATGGAAGCCATTGGCTTTAGTCTTCAAAACAGAGAAAAGGGGGAATTAATGGTCTGGGCTGCACGTGGAAATGGGGGAGACCCCAAAATAGGCCCTACATCTGGGAGGAACATGGGGAGAGTAGAGAAGAACATTAGTGAATCACAGGCCAAGTCAGAGCTCTCCAGTGTTGATGGAGAGATTGACCCCAAAGTACCAGCCCTAGGTGACTCTCGTACCCCACTTTGTCCTTATGAACGCTTCAAATATCTGGCCCCTGACCCAAGAGTGTTAGAGGCCCAGAATTTTGAAGCTGTTACGAGACATACCCATCCTCCCACATATATCTTAATCAAGTTACCTTCTCTACCCTTTACTCATTCCTTCTTTATGTACCTAGGAACTTTCAGTGAAGAGATAAGCACATTTTGACTGAGGCTTTATCAGTTTCCTGGTGCTTCTATAACAAAGTGCTATAGACAGTGTGGCTTAAGCAATAGAAATTTTTTGTTTCACAGTGCTGAAGGCTTGCAGCCCAAGATCAAGGTGTCAGCAGAGTTTTTGGGAGCTCTGATGAAGAATTTATTCCATGCCTTTTCCCTAGTTTCTGCAGGCTTGCTGGAATATATGGTGTTCCCTGACTTCTTCCACCCTCTGCTGTTTTCCCTGTGTGTGTGTGTCTGTCTGTCTCTATGCCCAATTTCTACTTTTTATAAAAATGTAGTCCTGTTATTATGGCCTACCCAAATGAACTCCTCTGAAGTTGATCACATACAAGAACTCTGTCTTCAAATGCAGTCCTGTTCGGTGGCTGTGGAGATGAAGGCCTCAATATAGAAATGCTAGGAATACACAGCTCAACTCTCACACTCCTTACTTCTCTGATCATGATTTGAACTGAGGTGTTTGGATGGAGATTAGGTATGAAGACACCAGAGTAGCAAGGTATCTGTTTTTACTCAGTATCTGGAAGAACAGTTTTGCTGGGTATGTTCTTTTTTTTTTTTTTTTAAAGATTTATTTTTATTATTTTTTCATTGGAAAGGCGGATATACAGAGAGGAGAGACAGAGAGGAAGATCTTCCGTCCGATGATTCACTCCCCAAGTGAGCGCAACGGGCCGATACTATGCCGATCCGAAGCCAGGAGCCTCTTCCGGGTCTCCCACGCGGGTGCAGGTTCCCAAAGCTTTGGGCCATCCTCGACTGCTTTCCCAGGCCACAGGCAGGGAGCTGGAAGGGAAACGGGGCTGCCGGGATTAGAACTGGCGCCCATATGGGATCCCGGGCGTGCGAGGCGAGGACCTTTAACCACTTGCGCCACCGTGCCGGGCCCGCTGGGTATGTTCTTTCGTCCCATTCTGTTGCTAGAGAACCAAGAGTTTTCAGTATTGCCTCTTCAGTAGGGTCTGTGTTTAGACAAATGGTTAAGACACCAATGCCCCACATTCGTGTACTGGGGCTCAGTGTACGACCCCTGGCTCTTCTTACGCAAATCCTGGACCTTAGCATTGAAGACCCAAGGAATTGGGTTCATGCTGCCCACATGGGAAGAATGGGCTTCATGCTGACTACTGGGTTTGATCCAATCCAACCCAGCCCAGTTGGGCCTAGTAAAAGACACTAGGTCAGAGAGGAGTCTACCCTGTGAGTGGACCTGTGTTAAGGAGGTGGGTCAGTCCTCATAAAAGTGGATTTGCTGCCCCAAGAGTAGACTATTATGAAAAAGCATGGCCCCTGGCTTTGCCTTCCCACCCTGCAAGTGGTCTGTTCTTAACAAGCTCCTGCCATTGTGTTCTCAGCTTTCCAGCTCTGCCTGCTGGCTGGATATTGGCTTCATCCACAGGGAAAAGCTGACTTGCAGTTCTAGACTCCCTCCCATTAGCTCTCCCACCATCTGGGGACAAGCAAGGTCTTGCAAGAAGGAAGGCTGTGGTTCACTCCTGACCTCTCACTGGGCTGCCCTTTCTCATTTCCCTGTTCATCCTTGCCCAAGCCAATTGCACATCCAGGGGAGAAACAATGACTCCACTCTCTGGGGAGGTGAGCACGTTGCTGCAGGTCTTTGCAGGTCAAGTAAAGGGCAAGATGGGAGTCTGACAGCTTCTCTTAGAGCTCCTGATGGTTTATACTGTCCTGAGATGATGCTGAAGGTGCTCCAGCAGCCACTGGGGCTACCCTAGCATCCTGCCAGCCCCTGATATAACGGCCTCTCATTGTTTATTGTGCCAGGTGTGCCTACAGTGAATACCTTATCTGAAGGACACTGAACATGTAGTTGTAATGTATATATTGTCATTAAGAAGTTGAGTTGAGGGGTCTGTGCCACAGCATAGGAGGTTAGACCTCCGTCTGCAGCATTGGTATCCCATATGAGATAAGGTTCGAGTCCCAGATATTCTACTTCTCCAGCTTCATGCTTGGGACCGGCGAAAGCAGCAGAGGATGGCCTAAGTTCTTTAGCTCCTTCACCCATGTGGGAGACCTGGAGGAAGATCTTGTCACTGTGGCCCTCTGGGGGATAAGCCAACAGATGGAAGCTTTCTGTCTCCTCTCTGTAACTCTGCCTTTCACAGAATGCACATAAATAAATCTTAAAAAAAAAAAAAAAGAAGCTCATCTGAAAAGTAAAACTTAACAAACCAAATTGGAGGGGCAGGGTAAATGTTGCTATTAGGATTACCAGATTTAACACACAAAAATACACACAGGGTGCTTGGTTAAATTTGAGCTTTAGATAAACAGTGAGTGATTTTTTTAGTGTAAGTGTATGGCATTTTGAACATATTTGTCACAAGCCTATTTGTTGTGTGTCTGTGTCTGAAATTCCAGCTTAACTGGGTGTCCTGTACTTTGTCAGACAGCCCTAGTTCCCATGGCATTTCATGGTCAGGATATCGTAAGAGGCAGACCTTGACTCTTGACTCTGGGAACGCAGGCTGGGACTCGTCCAGGGCTGACGTCAGCCGCTCTGCTGGATTGCCGCTGTTCACAGCACTGTGCTGGGGTCTCTAGGGGTTCCACTGGAAGGTGCATGGTGGTTTCTGCTCCTGGGATGCTCGCTAGCAAAAGTCATGGAAAAATCAATGTGACTCCCAAGTTAGCACATTTTCACATTAAGGTACTTTCAGCTGAACTTCTCATTTGGTTCCTCAACATCTCTGAAATACAGTTCAGCCAATATCACCCCCTGTGCTTAGGCTGAGAAAACATTCAGGTGACATTGATGAAGAATGAAGGGTTGTCAGTTCCTCAACAGTGGTTCATCTCCAACCAGCTGCACCCTTTCTTTATGTTAGAATCTTCTGCTTTATTACTATAGCCAAATAGGCTTTTCCAAGACCATTGCACTATGTTTGTTATGCTGATAAAACTTTTTATTGCAGAAAATTTGGGAAGCAGAGGCAAAAAGAAAAGGAAGAGGAAGTAGCAAAGAAAGTAATTCCACCATCGTGGGACAAGGATCACTGTGGAGGTGAGTGGTCTTTTATTGTGTAGCCTGCTTACACTATATTACAGTATTATTTTATGTAAGAAAGGCAAGTCTTCTCATATCGATGTGTACATATATGAGTATGGAAAATACGTGTAACTAGTAGCAAAAATGAAGGTACACAGGCAAACATTCACACAGAACAACACAGGTGGCCCTCGGGATCCACAGACTCTGTATCCAGTGATTCAACTACCCTTGAATTGAAAGCCTTGGGACCATGCACCTGTGTGGGAGACCTGGAGGAGGCTCCTGGCTTTGGATTGGCTCAGCTCCAGCCATTGCGGTCACTTAAAGAGTGAACCATCAGACGGAAGATCTTCCTCTCTGTCTCTCCTCTCTATATATTTGCCTTTCCAATAAAAAATAAATAAATCCTCAAAAAAAAAAGCCTTTAGAAAGAGTTGTATCTGTACTGAACATGTGTAAACTTATTTCACATCATTATTCCTTAGACAATACATGCCACAGCTATTTGCCTAGGATTTGCATTGTAGATATTATAAGTAGTCTAGACTTTATTTAAATACGCTGGAGAGTGTTTGTAGGGCATATGCAAATACCACACCATTGTATTTAAAGAGATTTGAGCGGCTGTAATTTCTTGTTTATTCCAAACTCATGATTGCCGCCTAGTGGTGGACATTAACACCTAGAGAGTGGAGGAATTCTGCATCCGACCTTGCTGTAAATGTCATTCATTTTTTGCTAATGTTGTTGTCAGTAGAAACTCTTTAACTTTTCCTCTTTTATTACATTTCATATTAGTTTTGTATTTTAATTAATACACCTGTTTACCTTCTCCAGTACAAAGCATTTTCCTTCACTTTCCCGACTTACCAGTCTGAGACAGACTCTACTGCAAACCCACTGTATACTGTATATTTCTCATTTCCTTTGCTCCCTTGGTTGTGTCTGTCTGACTGATAAGGTGAGAGGTTCCTGCCTTCATTCTCTCCACTTGGCCACTGCCCCACTATCTTTCTGTTTCTGGCGTTGTGCAGACTGCCACTAGCAACATTAATATCTCATACTGGAGCACGGATTTTGAGTCTTAATTAATTGCTTAATTAAGAGTTTGGGCTTTGTATGAGATGGCTTGGGTAAGCATCTTGGTCCTGGGACTTGCTAACTCAGAGATCTTGGCCATGTTAATACTGCCCAGATTCCATTTTCTCACCTGTAAAAGAGGAATAATAATACCAGTGTGAGTGAGGTGTGGTGAGAACTAGTCAACTGTGACATATGCCAAGATCTCAAGAAATGATTGTTAGATTTTTAAGAAAGATTTATTTATTTGTTTGGCAGGCAAGGTATCTGAATAGACGAGGAGAAACACAGAGATCTTCCATCTGCTGGTTCATTCCCCAAATGGCATCAATTGCCAGGCAAAATCCAGGTACCTGCTGCTTTGCCTGGTGTGTTAGCAGGGAGCTGCATTGGAAGTGGAACAGTCAGCACTTGAGCTGGTGCTCCAAATGAAATGCTGGCATCACATGCCGAGGCAGTGTGACATGCTGTGCCGCAATGCTGGCCCCATGATAGCAAGCACGTTTATGATCACTGTATAAACCTCAGCTGCCACATTCAGGTGTACAAGAAACTCAAGTTTGTGTGTGTTTCTACATCTCTTCTTTATCAAGACCGTATTCCTCTGAGTAGCAGAAACTTGATTTCTGTTATTGTGGCTTTCCTCCCATTCCCCCGGGCCCATCCTTCCTCTAGACTGTGTCTCCAGGAGTGCCTTATCCCTATCTAATCCTGGGTGGTCAGCCACTCAGAACCCAACAGCTGGGTGCCTTCATGTTCTCTCGGCTGCGTCCTGCCTGTCCGGGGGTACCGGGGGTTGTGATGCTCTTGTTCCTCGCCAGGATCAGGGGACTAGCTGACACCGTTTGTCTTCTGGATATGTACACGGTTTCCTGCTCTGGCATCTTGACGCCCGCTAGATTGGATCTGAGAAAGTCGTTTCTCTTTTCCTCAGCTTTGTTGCCTGCTCATCCTACCTCCACCAATGGGATGTGCAATTCACGTCCTGTTCCCTGTATTATTGTACAGCACGGGCTAAGTTGGAACAACGAGCTCCACAAGTCAGAATCTCTCTCTCTCTCTCTCTCTCTCTCAGGTGCTTGCCTGGCCAATCTGGCTGCCTCCTCCTGAGGTCATTCCAGCAACTGAATTCCTTTCATTTGATTACTCTACCATCCCCGTGTTTCTTTTCCAAGGTCAAAGTCAGGCAGAGACTTGGGTAAGAGAAAAGGGAGCAAGTTCTAGCAAGTTCTTTCCGTGAAGCAGGTGAGGAGGCCAGAGTGGCACAAAGCACGTGCCTGCTCACAATCTTCCCATGAGAACATTCCCCAGAGCCACACCTCTGAGGATCTAGCCAAGCATGCCCTCCGGCCAGGTTTGTTCTCTGCTTCTGGTAAATATGACTCCAGAGCTGCCAGAACCATGTACTTTACAAATTCACCTGCTGCCCAAGCATATCTCCCTTTGACCTGTCCCTTTCAGAAACCAAGGAGGTGGAATCCGCAGAACTTGATGACCTATAATAAGACTTGGGATAACCGAAGGGGGAATTAAAAATGGGTTATTTTCATTTTGAGCCTGCCATTTTCCTGACATGAATTGCTTGGAAAATACTGGAGGATAAGCAGGTATATTGAAACTAAAAATGATAATAATAAACATCAAGCCAGCATACTGGAGTCTATGGCGGGGTGAGAGATGGCAGTGGTGGCAAGAGGCAGATAACATTGAGGAAGAAGCCTCGAAGTTCATACTTCTCAATGAGTTCCACACGACTGGGCTGCTTCTAGATCCCGAAGTGCCAGCGAGTCTGGAGCAGTGGCAGGAGGGCATGGAGGATGGACAGGAACTCCAGGAAGTCTTCTTGAAGTCTTTGACCTTCACAGCCTGCCTCAGTCTTTCCAAAAACCAAGAGTCAGTTGCCAGGGTCTGTAGCTTGCTACTCTGGCAGAAGCTTACCAAGTTTGACTCGGACTGTTTGGTCAGGTTTTGTGGATTGCTGAGGAGTCCGAGGTGCTGGTCCCAAGCCTGCAGGGGTGGCGTTTTGGAGGCGAGGCACTGAGGAGAAGCAAAGAGTAGCTTAAGATATTATTTTCAGACTTCTCTGCTTCTTGTGGGAGCCCCGCGTCTAGCACAGCACCACCCTCCCTGAATCTTGGGCTGCCTTACGCAGAAATGCTATTCAATTTCTTCTGCTGAGCAAAAGTTCAGGCTGCTGTTGAAGCATGAATCCTGGACTAGGATGGGCGCATGAGCTTGTAGTTTTCTTCTGGCTTCCTGAGTGATGGGCTGGGGATGGGGTGTGAGCTGTTGACTGCATTGGTCTAGGGTTTGGGCTTCCCGTGTCATTTTCTTATTCCTGATGTTCCATATTTTAATTTAAATGTGTTTGGTTTTTTTTTTTTTGGAACCATATAGGACATAGAAAACTTTGATAGTGAGATAGCAATACCTAGATGTAGAAGGAAGAGTTAAACCAAACAGGAATGGGTGGGAGGGGTGTTGTGGTAGAGTGGGTAAACCAGGGATTTAAAGGCATTTCTCTCTCTTAAATAAGTTTATTTAAAGAGTGTGTTTAAGTTAAATAAATCTGTGTACAAACTTTCATTGACCGGGGTTCAATTAACAAATACATTTGGTCCTAAAAGTTTTTATTTCGTTATCTTGAAATGAATTTCCTGAGTAATGTTGAAAATATCCAACTTAGTCTTTCCATTTTTATAGAAATCTGTTCTTGTTATGATTCTCTTGGTGTATTTTTTTAAAGATTTATGTATTTTTATTTGAAAGGCAAATTTTTACAGAGAGAGGGGGAGAGACACAGATCTGTTGGTCCACTCCCCAAATGGCCACAATGGCTAGGGCAGAGCCTATCCGAAGCTAGGAACCAGGAGCTTCTTTCTAGGTCTCGCACATGGGTGCAGGGACCCTAGAACTTGGGCCATCCTTTACTGCCTTCCTAGGTCATAAGCAGAGAGCTGAGTTGGAATTGAAGCAGCTGGGCTAGAACTTGAACCCTATGGGAGACCAATGCTGCAGGTAGAGGATTAGCCTGATATGCCATCACAGCAGCCCTTGGTGTATGGTTTTTCAGACAGTAGTAAGTGAAATAATTTTAGGAATTATATGGATGATGATTTTAGATTCAATGGCTATTCGATTATCCTATTATACATTAAATAGCTTGAAGTATAAATGTTAAAAGAACATATTAAAGAATTCTAGAATAAGGGGCATGCAGATGTAGGATATCCTATAGAAAGGATACTTTAAAAAAAAAGAAAGGCTAGTTGGCTGACTTGAGTTGGGTAAACACCATTAGGTTGATCCCCAGTAAGACAAGCCTTCCTGGTGGGGAATACTTAATTTCTGTTTGCAGAAAGGAAAATAAAAAGCTGAGAAATATCAACATGGTACATTTCCCACCATACCAGATTCATGTAATTCAAGCAGCCTTCTCTTAGTTTCTGCATATACAAGTAGATCTGACATAGATGCACACAATCTCAGACACTAACATTTTACCTCCATCCTACCTGTCAAAGTTTGAAGAATTCACTGTTTTCTTTTTTTTTTCTTTTTTTTTTTAAAGATTTATTTTTATTATTTTTTCATTGGAAAGGCGGATATACAGAGAGGAGAGACAGAGAGGAAGATCTTCCGTCCGATGATTCACTCCCCAAGTGAGCACAACGGCCGATGCTATGCCGATCCGAAGCCAGGAGCCTCTTCCGGGTCTCCCACGCGGGTGCAGGGTCCCAAAGCTTTGGGCTGTCCTCGACTGCTTTCCCAGGCCACAGGCAGGGAGCTGGAAGGGAAGCGGGGCTGCTGGGATTAGAACCAGCGCCCATATGGGATCCTGGGCGTGCTAGGCGAGGACTTAACCACTTGCGCCACCGCGCCGGGCCCGAATTCACTGTTTTCAAAGGATGACCATGGAAGGTTTTAATTTAACAGCTGAACCTGCAACTGTGATTTATTGACTGTTAGATCTTGCTCACCATCATTTTGGGCTGGGATGGCATGTAAGTCCTTCTCTCCTGTTGAGACTTAGGTGCAAGAAGCAAGCCACTCAACATAGAAGAGCTCTCTTAAGGCTCAACTGTGACACAGGGAGTTGTGTTGATTTTCTATTACTATCAAAAATGATCACACATTCCATTACATAAAGCGATATTTATTTTCTCTCTCTCTCTCTCTTTTTAAAAGACTTATTTATTTGAAAGGCAGAATTAGAGAGAGCCCAAGATCTTCCATTCAGTGAATCACTCCCCAGGGTGGACCAGGAGCCTGGGATTCCATCCTGGGTCCCACAAGGGCGGCCAAGGCTCCAGCACTGCTGCCTTTCCCAGTTGTATTCACAGGGAGCTTGACCAGAAGTAGAGCAACAGGTATGTGAACAAGTCCTCAGATGGGCAGCTGACATCATGCAGTGACATCATGTGCTGTGCCACCATACCAGTCCCACCATGGCTCAGATGAGTCCTCAGTTCAGTATGTTACAAGGCTGCAGTCAGGGTGTTGGGAGAACAGATTCCTTTCTGGAGCCTCCGTCCACTTCCAGGCTCACCCAGAATTCAGTTTCCTGCAGTTGGAGAGCTGCGTGTTCTCGCCGACTTGTTTTCTTGCTCTCTTGGCTGGACATAATTTCCCAGGCCCCTTCTTCGAAGGTAGCATGTCGTGCTTTGAACCTTTCTGACTTCATTTTTCACCTCATTTCTGTCTTAGCACGTGTGATTGGATTAAACACACCTACACAACCCAAAATAATCTTCCTATGTCAGTGGTAATGAAAATGTAATCACACTTGCAAGTCCGTCGACAACAACATTCTTCACCGTCCTGAGACGGATGACATCTCTGTGTCCCTGAGAAAGCCAAGCTCCTCAGTGTCATGCAGGAGGCGCAGCTTGTGGGTCAGACTTCCAGCAGCGGTGGTTCCCCAGGCTAGGTGCATTAGGTGGGTTTGGCTAACTCTCACCTCCTTTCTCTTAATGCAAGGGCAGGGAACGTTTATCCCTGGCAAGGGCCCTTGGATATTTATCTATCACTAGATAATTTTCTGTTGAGAAAATCATTTTCTGTTGAGAAAATGAGGGGGGCAGAAGTCTTTGGGGGAATGTTTTTTTAAATTCTGCTGAAAAAGTAAACAAACTTCTGCTGAGAATGACAGCATACAGCGTTCTTTGAAGTAAAAGGTGAATTCATTGGCCCACATACATTGAGTCTTCAGCGTCGAAGCAGGGACAGAAAAATCAGAATAAATGCTGCCATCCAAACAGGGAAAAGCTGTGTTAGTTTTGAAACCTGCATGAAACTGGAGGCTGTCCAGGCAGCCCAAGCTGATGCAGGTACAGCTCTCCCGAGAGGCCGCAGCTGCCCTGCAAGTCACCCTCGGTCTCCCCACCATGGCTCTGACCTGGGCTGCTGGGAGACCCTTCTATTGCCATCACCGTTCTGCTCCTTGCGGAAGGGACACTGGAAAGTGGGCTCTTCTTGGTGCCCCACAGCTTTCCAGACCTGTTTCCTGCTTGCAAAAAGTTGATGGAGGCCTCAGCAGTCTTTTAACATTTCAAAGAATCTCTTTATCTTTTAGTTCAGGCTCTAAAGACTTTTGTCAACAGAGCTGAAAGCCTTTGTGGGTTTTCATTGTGGGTTCTGAAATGCCCAGGTTTTTTATATTTGATTCCATTCCATTGCCTGTGCCAGAAGTCACACCCATAGTTCTTTCAAGCTAAGTTCCTTTCACTGAACGTAATTACTGCTAATTTGGGCATACCAGGCTGCTGTGGGAACTTGCCTGTAGGCTTCCTGGGAGTCGCCTTGTCTGGTGGAGTGAGTCATTTATGTGGGCATCCTGCTTGAAGACAGAGCACAAATTTTTACCTCCAAAGATCTCTAGGAAGAATGAAGCCCTTATGAAGGAAATGGACTGGAGCCTGGCAAGGGGCTGTTTGCTTTCTCTTTTTGAAACATTTTATATTATTTCTGTTTATTTGAAAGGAGAAGAGGGACTTCCTGAATGCTCCCACAGTTGGGCTACGTCAGCCTGTAGCCAGGAGTGAGAAGTAGCATTGGGTTTCCCGGATGAGTGTTAAGGACCCAGCTTCCAGCCAGCACCTGCTACCTCCTAGGGTGTACATTTTCAGGAAGCTGGAATAAGGAGGAGCACCTGGTCACCCCAATGCAGGGTGCAGGCATCCAAGTAGCATCTTAACCAACCGATCAGTTGCCTTTCCCCAAGGAGCTGTTCTGTGCTGTGCTCTTCTGCTCTACTGACCCAAGTGCTGACACAGAATCAACAGCAGTCATTTGGACAAGGTATATGACAAGCTCAGAGAGGGCCTAGCCCTTGGCACCCAGGAGTGCCATTTCCCATCACCCTTGCCTGGTCCTTGGCACCCAGGGCATCATTTCCCCAAACCCTTGGACATCAGGGAAGCCCCTCAGCCAGCACTGTCTTTCCTTCGCCCTCCCTCCCAGGCTGTCAGTTGCTTTCCAGAAAATCTCCCCAATTGGCATGGGAGCCGAAGCCTGTTGCAGACCCCTGAAAAAGATGCTAGCACCAGGCCTGTGCTTCAGTGGCTGCCATCTCCTGAAAACAGCTGCAGAAAGAAAAGCAACACATGAACACAAGAGAGGCTGGAATTCTCTGTCAGACCATCTTGGGCTAGGAGAGCCTGCGTTCTCTGGGTCAGAGCTTTGAAACAGAGGATGAAAGAGCCCATGCAGTTGTCTCCTATTGTGCAGATCTGCCCACGGTCTGTCACAGCACTGGCAAAGGCACTGGGCTACAGGAACCAACCTGTAGACATCAGGAGAACATGTAGGCCCTTTCCTACTGGGAATGGCAAACACTTCAATAATTCACTTCCTGCTGGTCCCCGAACTATTAGTGATATTTCTGTGACAAAGAGCTAGTTAAAAGTGTGAAGCTGCTGCTGCTGCTAAGCTGAATTCCTTCTGAGGCTCCTGTCCATGTTGGGTAGTTGCTGCCTCGGGACTGCTCAGTATCTATCCATCTAGGACAATTTAGGCTGTGTTTCCTAAGTTAAGTTAACTAGCTTTTTGAAATTATGACTTCTCAGACAGAAATCTGGAAGATTTTGACTATGTAGATTTTGAATGGAATCTAAACACAAACATTTTAGAAGTCTCTTTGGGCATCCTTGGTTAACTGCAGTTAGTTCCTGTAATTCTGAAAAATCAAACTCAGAAAGATTAAAATGTTTCCAGAGGCTGGTAATAAGAGATGAGTAGATGCTGGTTAGGATCACCAATTTCAGTCAGATGAGAGAAATAAACACACGAGCTCTGTGGTACATCAGAGCGACAATAGTGTCCCTGGAGGCTACCTGTGCGATACACAGCAGATTGCCTGGTGGTCCAGCTTCTGGATGCCAGCACCTCCACGAGGAGGTGGGAGGGAAGGAAGAGAGAGGTGGGACACTGATTCATCCACATGTAGCTGCCGGGCTGCTGTGTCCTGCCTTGAACTTCCCCTTCCGTGCCTCTTTCAATCAGGTGAAAATGTGGTCTTGCTCTTTGAAGTCCCAGAACACTGTACCATCCTTTGTGAGTTCCTAGTTTCCTAGCTTTGTTGGATTCTCTTCCTGTTCTCCTGTTTTGAGGATCTCAGTTTTTTTGAGACTATGGACAGCCCAAGGCCTGAGAAGCAAAGGGGTATGTGCTATTCCAGGAACCGGGAAAGGGGGCAGTGAAGAGGCAGCCACCGATGGTCCCTGGGACTTTCTGTCGGGGGGCCTGGCCAACTGGATGACTCCATAGAGAAACACATGATGGAATAAATAGCCTAGTATCATCAGGCTTCCTGAGTTTCTCTGACAGATTTGCATGCGCCAAATGCAGTGGGTGATCAGAAAGCAGGTTGCTGTAAGGGTGTTCTCATAGAACTTACTCATTGGCCAGTGAAGAGGATGAAGAAGGCTGAAGGATGGAGTTGGGGTCTTGAGCAACACAAAGCATCCACCTGTCAGTTCGCCTGTGGTATCTGACACACAGATCACATTTATGTGACCCCGCTCCCTTCTGCTTGCAATAATATTCAGGAATAGTCTTGGTAATAAAAACATTTTAAAAGATGTGTTTATTTTTTTTTTGGAAAGACAGATTTACAGGACAAATGGAGAAAAAGATCTTCAATCCGCTGGTTCACTCTCCAGGTGGCTACAATGGCCGGAGCTGAACTGATCTGAAACCAGGAGCTTCTTCTGGGTCTCCCACGTAGGTGAAGGGTCCCAAGATGTTGAGCCATTCTCTACTGCTTTCCCAGGCCGCTAGCAGGGAGCTAGAAGGGAAGTGGAACATGCAGGACCCAAACTGGCACCCATATGGGATCCTGCCAGATGGAAGGTGAGGATTTAGCCACTCAGCCATCGTGCTGGACCCTTGGTAATAAAAATTTAAGAAGAAAAAGAATTTACTTTGTTCTTGATTCATTTGTGCTGTTAAATAACAGTTCACAATCGAGAAAGATGACAACATTTCAATGTTAAAACATTCCAAATCAGTAAAACATTACATGAATAAACCTCTGGCATTTACATTTGACACAAACTCAGAACTCTGTGCGGTGAAAAGCAAGGGCAGAATTGTAGGAATTTCAATTGTTCCTTCCTGTTTGTAACATTTTGCTATTTTGGCAAATATAGAAAATATTCACAGAGTATTTTAAAAGGAAGCTGCGGCATAGGCCACAAGACTTGGGAGAAAGCAGCCTAGGAAAGTTTCAATAGTTCCAAACTGTGAAAGCCTTAGCATCTAACAGACCCATGTGGAGCTGTGTCGGGCACCACTGCTTGCCTTGGCCCTACGCTGGATTAACAGAGTTTCTTAAAGGATAAGTTGTGAGAAGTAGGCTAAGGTGAAGTTTATGTTTATGTTATTGGTTTGGAACTTGGACCGACAAAGTGGTTCTTGACTGACTTGTTCAGATTTGTCCGTGTGTGGTGCTAGTAAGAAGTTTCCTTGTTGCTATGAAACTCTGCCCTAGTACTGCCTGCCCTGGTGGCCGTGTGCTCCCCACCCTACTCTGGCCCACTCCTACATCTGACACAGCGTTCAACCTTCAGCTGTGCTTTCTCAAGTTCCCACTTTTTCATTCACTCGGAAAGACATGAGCCCTCCCTGACCCAGTCTCCCCACATCGGCCCCCGGCTACCTCCCAGATCCCTACTGAACAGACTCAGTTGGCTCATTCATCCTCTGTGGAACAGAGCAGGTCCCTGGCTGCCAGCCAGTCTGTGTGCATTGCCACCATTGCCCCCCTGGTAATGGGAAGAGTGTGGTCCCTGTGTCAAACCACAGCTGCCACGGAGGGTCTGGGGCGGTACATCTGCTGGGAATTTGGATGGTCTGGGGGAGGAGCTGGGCAAGTTTGATACTTCCCAGCCTTGATGTGCTTACAGTGTAAAAGGTGTGTGACTAGGAGAATGCAAGTTGTAGAGATGGCTGAAATAGAAGGATTTCTTTTCCTAGTGAGCGGTTGAGGGGCAGAAGTTGCTGGCTTTGGTTATGGCCAGGATCTCTGGGCCTTCTCTTCTGTGCGTGTCACATCATTGTGACATGATGACTCTTGCAGCTTAGATGTCCTTCCCTTTTGAAGATAGGAAGGTAGGAGATGCAATGGACCCACTTTCATTTCCATTGTCAGGAAAAGCAAGACTTCCCAGAGTCCCCTGCTGCCTCCATGGCCAGGTCGTATGTGGCCATCCTTGACTACAGGGTAGGTAGGCCAGGCTGGGGGTGTTGGCCTGAGGACAGACCATGGCTTGTTGGATAAAGCTGAGACCCTGCTAGCAGAGACAGTGTGAAGGGGTGTATTTGGGCATGTGGGTGATGTCACTAAAGGGTAAATTCTGTCTGTTCTCTTTCCCAGGTGATTCATGTGAAAATGTTACATGTAACATGAAATGATCATTCCATGTAATCGTTGTTTCCTGTGACCATTGGTTTATTATTTTATTTTATTTTTTTAGGTTTTAAAATTTCTTTTTTTAAATTAATTTTTTTTTTTAAAAAATTTTGACAATCTTTACATAGTTAATTTGGGTAAAAAGGTTCAAGGGCTACAGGAAAGTAGGTAAGATTATTGTTTCCATATTGTTTCCTTCATGTATCTGAGGTAAAGGGGGATATTGAGGGAGAAGCCCCACCCGGTTTCCCACCCACCCCAAGTTCCGCATGAGGGGCATGCTCTGAGATACTTGCTCAAGTGGTTTCGATAGTTCACCAGTTATGAATCGCTGCCAATCTCGCCACTCCAAGCATGATGAGGTCGTTGAAAAAACCATTCATTGACATTGTCCATCATAGCGTCTCTGGTATTTTGTTGCCAACCTATAGCTGAGGTGGTTGATTAACTTGTTCCATCTACTGTCCTTTCATGGTTAGGGTTCTGAGTCCAGCATTTCAACTGGGGAGATCCCCGAAGAAACTTTGTCTGAGGTGTTCTCAAACCAGATTCTTGTATGCACCAGCAAGTACAGGGCCCAGCACAGTCCATCGCCCCGATCAGCTGGTGGTTGCAATTGCTGGGTTGGTTCTGTTTTCAGCCCCGCCTTCCACTGGAACCAATGGGTGTTGCAATCCAGACTGGTTCTGCACAGTGCATACTCGGCCCTCACCTAAATCAGTGAGAGCTGCAGCCTGGTGAGAGTGACCCGCAATAACCCCCATCAGTCCCACCCCCTACCCTGCTTTGCCAGTATGTGTAGCAGACTAGTCCAGTCTGTCCCACATCCCCCTTGGCTCTTGTACATGGCAATTGGCATTGAAGCTTAGATCCATCTAACCAGCTCAACAATCAAGCCCTCACGGGTGTTGTTGAGTGCCTCTCTGTCTAGCCACCCCAGCCCCTGTCCTAATTTTCGTGCCCTCCCGTGGGAGTGGTAACTCAAGAGGGGGGAACCCACTATTTCCCTCCCAGGTCTCTCACTCCCGGATTGTGCACTTTCCAGGTGGTTCTGTGGTTTAACTTGACAGAATTAGCCCCCAGTGCCAGCTTCTGCCAGCTGATGCTGCGGTTACACCCAAACAACCTTGCCTACTCTAATTGTAGATTGCACCAGTAGGAATAATCCACCCAGCCTGGCTTTTCCCTGATCTAGTCCACATGAGGCGTACAGGTGTTGTAGCCCTGCTTAGTCTGGTGACCATTGGTTTAAAGAAGGACTCTTATTTTCTACATCACTTTTTAATGCAGCAAACCAAACAACATAACCCGCCGATGCCTGCCCCTCTCACCCTTTTGACCTTGTCCCCACCCCACCCCAGCCCAGCTCCTGGTCTCTTTAGCTGCCTGTCACCTGCTCTGACCACACGGATCTCTTTCCTAGTCCCCAGGTCCACCGAGACTTGGCTTTCCAAGCAGCCTTCGCTTCTACCATTTCCCCTGCTTGGAGCAGTCCACCTTTTTTGTGTCTCTTCAGGCACCCTGACTTCCAATCTTGCTCTTTCCTGACACTGAGCACGCTCTTCATTTCTAGATAAGCATTGATCTGCTCCCCAATGGCCTCCTCTCAAGGCTGCAGGGCTCAGCTCCTGGGGCCCGCAGGCCTAGATGGAAGCTCTTTCGTGACCCAGGGCAGATCTCGCCCATGCCTTGGTGCCTTGGTTTCAGCCTGTGTTAGACAGAGTCATAGTCGCATTATCTCCCTCACTGTGGCTTGTGGTGAAGACTAAACGTGTTCACATTTGTTACGGGCTGAGAGCCATGCCTAGGTACATAGTAAGGACCATGTGAGAAATAGATACAGGAATCACGTGTCCCATCAGTGTTCTGTGCTGTGGGGACAATGATCCTAGCTGTTCTCTTGTGTGGTAGATAGCTCTGTGAAGTGCCAGAACATGGAGCTGCCATTGTTGGCAATGGTGTTTCCACCACGTGGGTGTTAAATATTTATGAAATGAATGAACAAATCAGTGATCAGGCAGTGATAGATGGCAACGTTATGGACGTTCAGAAAATATTAATTCATGACCAGACACCCCGGCCTCTACTGGGAGTTAAATTTTGATTCTGCCTCTGGGGGGTTGTTAGTGTCTAATTCTCCCTGACCGCATGGGGCAGGTGTGAACATTCCCTACAATCCTTCTCTGGCTTACAAACATGTACCCACCTGCTGATGAGGCACTGTCAGCCTCAGATAGCCTGGCAGGGGAGCAGGCCTGATTCACACTCACATCCTCTGGGACTCCAAAGCACTTGTGTGGTGATGGCCTGCCGGCCCAGCCACCCCTGTGACAATCGCTGGCCCAAGTGGCCGGAGCCCTGGCCTGCTGCCACCCTTCCTGCAGAGGCTTTCCCGTATCCCAGCTGCACCACATGGCCTTTCAGAGGAACAGGGCCTTCTTGCATCCAGCAACTGGCTGCTCGCCTAATTCTCATCCAATGCTAGGTCTCCAGGGAGCTTTTAGAAAGTCAACGAAACAGACCTGGGTCATGCTGGCTGCCTTCCAGGGTCTGATGTTGGCTGCCTCAGGAGCCTTGGAGGAGCCCAGACCACTTCCTGTGGCCCAGGCTCCCCGTCCTCTGGGTACCACTTGTTTCTCCGAGTCTGTCTGCTGGGTGGCTTCTGCATTTCCCCTCTCCTGCTCCAGCCCAGCTGGAGGTCTCTTTATGAACAGTTTCTTTGCAAGCTCATGGTGGTCTATGAATTCCTCTGAAATTTCCTGCAGAAGAGTCAGCTGCTGCCTCCAGAATTTGTCTCCCTGGAATGTTTGGAGGTCTTTAAAACCGCTTGAAAAGTCACTTAGCACCATGGAGCCAAGTGTGGCCAGGAGAATCCAACCGACTCACCCCAGACGACTGTTCCTGGGCACCACTGGTCTTGGGTCTCTCTAAGCCAGGACTGTGCACTGAGCAACATGTAACAAGTTACCCATGGCTGTTCACATGGAGTCCTAAAGTGAAATGGTTCAATACTCAGCCCTCCTCCTCCTTCCGTTCCTCTCTACCATTTCTTTTGCTTGGTTTAGTTCTCAGTTGTAGCTGCCAAAGCACAGACTGGAAATTGAACAGCAAAACTGTTTCCTCACAGTTCTGGAGGCTGGAAAGGCAAGGTCAAGGTGACTGCAGGGTGACTCTTTCAGAGCTCTCTTGGTTAAACCCCCAGACAAACCCCATTTCTCTGTGTCCTCCCTGCCCCCCACCTGGTCTGCCCTCACCTGTGAGTCCAGATTTCCTTTTCCTGTAAGGAGGGAGTCCTATTGGATCAAAGTACTTCTGGAGGACGTCATTGTACCTTAATGGCCTCTTTAA
Organism: Ochotona curzoniae; assembly: GCF_017591425.1. Classification (NCBI taxonomy): domain Eukaryota; kingdom Metazoa; phylum Chordata; class Mammalia; order Lagomorpha; family Ochotonidae; genus Ochotona; species Ochotona curzoniae. The sequence goes on along the minus strand of NW_024465582.1, from coordinate 15,120,436 downwards.
AAGCCCTATCTCGGGCCCGGCGCGGTGGCGCAAGTGGTTAAGTCCTCGCCTTGCACGCCCGGGATCCCATATGGGCGCCGGTTCTAATCCCGGCAGCCCCGCTTCCCTTCCAGCTCCCTGCCTGTGGCCTGGGAAAGCAGTCGAGGACGGCCCAAAGCTTTGGGACCCTGCACCCGCGTGGGAGAGCCGGAAGAGGCTCCTGGCTTCGGATTGGCATAGTATCGGCCCGTTGCGCTCACTTGGGGAGTGAATCATCGGATGGAAGATCTTCCTCTCTGTCTCTCCTCTCTGTATATCCGCCTTTCCAATGAAAAAATAATAAAAATAAATCTTTAAAAAAAAAAAAAAAGCCCTATCTCTAAATACAATTACAACCATAGGCATTTGGGGATTAGGACTTGAACGTAAGCATTTTGGGACAAAGTAGTCAGCCCATCTCAGTTGGAATAACCTTTTCAAAGTGATAAATTCAAAGAGAGCATATGGAAGCCATATTTCCTGAATTCTTGTACCTTCAACACTAATTTTGTTTTTCTGTAGTTTTATTTTTAGGACAATTTTTTTTTCTGTTGAAACTTGGAAGGCCCTACACTCCACTTCTAATTCTGCCAATTGAGAGAGGGAGTCAGCGCCAGCTCAATTTGTTTTTCCAGCTGCAACTGCCAGAGAGTTGAGGGAGACACTCCTGGGCCAGCAGAGCCAGCTGCTCATGAAGGACTTTAGCCTCATGAACGACCCAGGTGGCAGCATGCAAGAGTAGTCCAGTAGATCTCACCCCAACTTGCTGACCCATGGATGCCCTAGCAAAAACACCCCACTATGCAGGGGGCAGTTTTTAAAACATTGTGCTGGTTGATGACTTGTTAAGGCCCTGGATGTCTGGCACACAGACTTCTTCCATATTTTTAAGACCCAGGGTTAGTGGGTTAGCTTTTGTTGTTCTTCAGACAGTAGTCACACGGGTAGAGACTTCTGCTTCCATCCTGGCTCACTTGTGGAGATCCCTCCAGCAACCACACCGGTCAGAGCACACAGCCTCTCAGGACCACATGCTCCACTTCCTCCGCTCTCAAGGAGGCTGAGCCTGGCTCCCCAGATCTGACACTCACCGTCTCTCTCAGCAGCGCCCTCTGAGCTCCAGCTGGACCTGCAGCGGGTGTGGTGGCCTTTCCCCAGTCCTTGCAGTTGGAGTCACAGACGCCTTCTTGGTGGAGTTGCCTTTCTGTTGAATTCTGGATGGGTGAGAGGAAGTGCTTTCCTACAGGAGGAAGAGGCAGTTCCACATTTGCTGTACCATTAGTAATACTGGAACAGTAAGAATCTAAAAACATATTTGGGCATCCTCAGATTGTCCCTGACTTCTCATGCTTGGAAGAGACCAGCAGGTTCCCTGGGGAATCTTGTAAGGCAGTACTCTCACTCCCGATGCTTCCTGCCCAGGGACCTAATTGCTTTCTAAAGACCCTCCCAACCCTGTGCCACCCACCCGCATCTTCGGTACCACCTGATTAGTGATGAGGTCTCAATACCTGCCTTTGTTTTGGAGCAGAAACAAATATTCAGACTGACATATTGTCACATTAGGGTGAGTGTTCAGAAACAACAACTGTTCTCTATGTTGTCATCCTTTCCCAAGTCATTAAATCTCTAAACAGTGGAAAGTGCAGCGACTCAGAAAGAGAGAATCATTCTTTTTGAAAGAGAATTAGGACAGGACATATCCTAATATTTATGTTGATGGAATATCTTATTTTTTAGAGATACAGAAAAGGTGAAACTTTAAATTGACATTTTTCTCACTTTTTAAAAGATTATTTTATTGATTTGAAAAGCAGAGGGATAAAAAGAGTGAGAAAGATCTTCTGCCCATGGTCTCCCTCCCTAAATGGCCACAATGCTCAGGGTTAATCCAAGCTGAAGCCAGGATCCCAGCACTTCATTCAGGTCTCCCACATGGGAGTCCTTGGGCCAGTCTTCAGCTGCTGTCCCAGGCCCTCCAACAGGATGCCGGATCAGAGCGTGTGGGATAGCTGGGATTCAATCGGATACTCCCATATGGGATGCTGGTGTTACGGGCAATGGTTAACCACTTAAACACGATTGCAGCCCCAGATTTTACTCTGTTTGCTATCATAGCTTGACAAGAAGGACGGTCTACAGAACACAAACCCTTACGTTTAGGAAGGAATGCCTCCCTCTCTCTACAAAAAGGATGGGTTATTATTTGAAGTAGTGATAACTATTTTGAGTTGTGTCAGGGTTCTCCTCTCTTTATGTTATAATAGTTGACTGTAACAATCTCAAGTGCAGATCATTTCAGACTTTAAGCTCCGGAGGTAATAAACATTGGAATAAACTCCATTGCTTATTTATGCCAAACATTCAACAGAGTAGGGGGTATTTTTGAGGGCCTGGAAGGTTCTTGCTGTGGAACTGAATTCACAGAATCCCAATGCCTTTATGTCTTCTTGCCTACCCCGTTACTGTTTGGCTCTGGCTGCAGAGCCTGGTTGCCAGGGCACAGAGGTCAAGCCTTAAGGGGAAGAGGCCAGGATTCTCCACCCTGCCCTCTGGATCCAGACACCTGATCCAGAGCTGTGGGGATGGAATCTTGAGCTACTGGCCAGCTCAGGAGCTCCTGCGTACAGATCCCTGTCAGTGAGCTGCCCCCGCAGGGGGCACTGGGGCCACAGCTGGAGAGGAAGGGCCACCTGCTTCGTGCAAGCGCTATTCCCACCATGCCTGCTAAGGCCTCCTGTGCTGACAAGCAAAGCTCCAGAGGGTAGACCCTCAGAGCTGTGCCAGCTGGGACTGCCTGAGGACTGGCTTTGTGGCTTTCTGAGAGATCCAGAGAGCCCTATTCTATCCTGTGTGACTGGACCGTTAACCATAACACATACAGTCCAGATAAGGACAAACCCACTCCTGCTGAGGGGACCTTATGGCTGCTCTGCCGGAAAGGGCACTGGAGGGAGAGCACACTGTGTGGCTAAGATTCTGGAAATGAACTCTCCCAAGGGAAGCAGCCTGGGCTCTTCGGAGCACCTCCATAGAGCTCAGTACGCATAGGACTCAGCGCGGGCCAATCCTTCCCAGATGCTGTCTGCTCTCTGCTGCCTATGGGGGCTCCCCCCGCCCCACAGGACACCAGGGAGCCATAAGGAGTTGTAACCGGGTAACTGCCATGACTGCTGCACCTGCCCTGTCTTTCAGGGACTCACCTTTATTTCCAGCCATCAGAACAGCACATGCAGAGAGAGAGGGAAAAAGCAAAGGGACAATGTCAGATTATCCTAGGGTGCTGGTTGTGGTTTCAGCCCCTCTATTTTTTTTTTTTACGCTACTCTAAACATTTTACAACCACAACCCTGGAAGGACACGTATGACATAAGTTAGTGATGGTCGGAAGTGAATGGATTATAATTTTTGTTTTCTATGTTTGTAATAAAAAGTACTCTTTAGTTGATTCCCTCACAGTGCATCTCCTATGCCCACATTTTTCCAGAACAAGCTGCGCCCAGCAGACTTCACTGGCACAGTACCGCAGGGGGCCTGGGTTGGCACACCTGGGCCCCTGGTCTTACAGCATACAGGCAGGCAGTGCAGAGCACAAAGCTCTACTGTGGGTAGGGAAGATGAAGACTGGATGAGGGAGAGCAGCAGGCGGGTGGGCTTGGCAGGGAGGCCAGCTGGAGAAACCCCAACGCAGCTGGGAGCAGCAGTGCTGGGTGAGCGCACAGGGCCGGGGGGGGGGGGGTGGGAAGGAAGCGGGGGTGCAAGAGGTGTGCTTGCACAAGCTGAGGGGCGTGACAGAACACCAGGCAAAGGGATGTGGGGGTTGGGCATCGCAAGCTCACTTTTTAATATGTGGGTGATGAGTGGTAGGGAAACTGAGCCAGAAGCTTGGCTCCCTTGTCAAGGCAGCAGACTCCCTGACATCTGGGGTTCCTTGCCAGCCCGCAGTGGCCAGGAAATGGGCGGCGGCAGGGTTGTAGGTCCCACCAGGGCTGAGAAGTGAACATCCTGCCACTCCTGGGACTCACTCAGAAAAGGCGTAGGCTGAGCCTGCACCGGAGGACACCTAGGACAGGTACTCCAAGGAACTGACTTGGTAGCTCTGAGAGAGGATGCTGCGTGCTGCTTCCCAGCTCTCAGCTCCAAGGTGGTGAACCTCCATGGAGAGAGTTGCCCTAGGCTGGGGAGAGAGGGGGTCATGTGCCCCCTGAGGCAGTTACAATGGAAGTCCTTATGCAGAAAGGCAGAGAATCGGTCAGCAATGAAGGTAGCTCTGAATGATCATACAGTAAGCTTTCTCTCCCAAAGAAAAGGGGCTGGTGTTGTGGCACCGTGGATTAAGCTGCTGCCTGTGGTGCAGCATGTGAACACCCATATGAGCACCATCTCAAGTCCTGGCTACTCACTTCCCTCCCATATCTGCTAGTGTGCCTGGAAAAGCAGCAGAGGATGGTCCAAGTGCTTGGATCTCTGACCTAATTTTAAGTCCCAGATAGAATTCCAGGCTCCTGGCTTTAGCCTGGCCCCACTCCTAACTGTTGAAGCCACTCGGGGAGTGAACCAGCAGATGGAAGATCTCTCTGTATCTCTTCCTGTTTTTCCATAACTCTGCCTTTCAAGTAAATAAAGTTAAAAACATTTTTTTTTAAATTTAAACAATGACTGTGTTGATCCAGGCTGGACGTTTGACTTTGTGGCTGAGTCACGTGTCCCATTGAGAGCACCCGTGTTCCACCTGTCCCCACACCCGGCTCAGTTCCTGCTGAGGTCGATGCGGGACATCGTGCTAATGGCATAGTTGTTGCCTGAAGGAGCCCTAAGAGCCCTGGGCTGAGTTCCTGGCTTCGGCCCCTGCTGGAGACCACCGTGGGGCTATGGGCAGAGAATGAGCAGGTGGAACTTATCTCTAGAGCTCTTCTGCCTCTCCCAAATATTTAACCTTTCCATCTCAAAATTTGTATTAGAGAAGCAATATTCATTATGAAAGGAAGAAAATACCATCACTGGTCGTTTAGCAATGGGGACACTGCCTAAGAAATGCGTCATCAGAGGATTCCATCATTGGAAGAAGAACATCGCAACGTACTTAGCGACGATGATAGCAGAACTAAGCAACGCCATGTCCATCGGATCCATTCCTACAAGTGCAGTGATCAGAGCTCTTACGTGTTTTCTATAATTCTGTGTGGAGCTCAGTGATTTTATTACCTTTTTCTGCTGCCAGACACAGTTCTTTAACCAAAACAAAGCCAAAGGAGGCTTGGCTGAGTTTATCAGACAACAATAGTATTGGCATATGTTTCTCCTGTGATGGATAGTAAAATCGAAATCCCCAAGAGTTTGGATGGCTGGAAGAGCAAGCTAGATATTTCCGATTGAAAATGCTTCAGAATGTGGAAGGCCTCGGTAGTCCCTAGACCAAAGTACAGGATAGAAAAAGGGGTAAACCCAATAACAGCTGGGACAAGAAATGGGCATCCAAAAACTCACCATTTTAGGCCACAGACGTATAGAGCCCAAGGTAGGTGTAGGGTCCCGAGGAGGAGGACAAATGCCCACTTAGCTCTGGGGGCAGCACCTGCTCTCTGCACTAGGCGCTGTGTGAAGGGAATGCTGGCAAGCAGCGCATGTTCAGGGCAGAAATCCAGGCAGTAAAGAGACCAGCGCCTGGGTTATCCCTCTTCTCTGCTTTGGGGGTCTGTCACCACGTCTGTGTGGTGTCACACACCGAAGGCCCAGGCCTGACCGCTCCAGGGATGGGTCTTCGATCCCAAGTGAATTTCAGAGTCTCCCAGAGCAGCTGGAATCTGGATCTGAGGGACGCACAGCCACGGGTCCCTGATGAGTTATGTCAGTGGCAGGACTTGAGCAGGACACCACCCTCTTCTCTGGGCTCTGGGGACTGCTGTCTCAAGTTTTAGGTGTTTAATCTCTTGATCCTGGGAGACACCTCTGCTATGGCTAGACAGAGTCTGTTTCTAGAACTTACGATGGAAAGCATCATCACTAGTACAAGGAGAGAGCCATGCAGCCAATCATGGTGTTTATTCTGGAGGAAAGAAGCCACCAAGGGACCCTGAGGCAGACATTCGAAGGACTGGTCATGGAGAAGCCGGATGAGGCTTGTTGCATGAGGCCACCAATGGCAGCACCAGAAGGGTTCCATTAGATCTCTCCCAAGATGTAACAGCTGTCCTGGGAAGGACCTCGTTCTTGGTTATTGTAAATATCCACACATTTTTGTGTAACTTCACAATAGGACTGTTACACTGAGGGTCAAGCATTAAGGATTCCAACTTTCCCAGCATTGCTCTGAGCCGAACATCACACTTGGTCTGTCCCCTTGTCTTAGGAAGGCAGCCTCTGCAAGGTCTTTGGTTTCCCCCTGGTGGATGGCCGGGAACCAGCAGTTTGGAAAGTTACCTGTTTCTAGCAGAGACAACAAGTCATCTATTAACTAAGGCTCAACAATGTGATCCTCGTTGATTAAGCTAAAGTCAGCACAGGGTGGGTTTAGACTCAAAGAAACAAGCGCATGGTCTCGTGAATTTTGGAGTAGTTTGCATTGCCTGGCTAATGCTCTGGTTCTGCGTTTTCGGGAGAGTTGATAAAATTGTTTAGTTTCTCTCCTCCCATAGGTTTGCCTACCCGTTCCTCTCAGGTACCATTTGCAGTCAGATAAATTTGTTCCCAGGATCTTATCTCCATATGCTGGAGTTAACAGTGCCACACCAGCTCAAGTCCTATTCAGTCTCTCAGGAAAGAGGACAGCGCCACCTACTGGGTGAGGACTCTCAAGCTTGTTTATATTACGTTTAAAAGATTCTTTGAAGGAGGGAGGAATGGAGGAAGGAGAGAGAGATTGTCCTTTTACTACTGCATTCCTCAACTATCCACAACAGACAGGGCTGGATCAGGCTGCAGCCAGGAGCCAGAACTCCCTCTGGGTCTCCCACACAGTTGGTGGGAACCCAAATACTTGGGCCGTCATCTGCTGCCCACCCCTGGCATGCCTTATCAGAAATCTGGATTGAAAGCAGAGGAGGTGGTGCCTCAACTAGGAACTCTAATATGGGATAAGGGCATCCCAAGCAGTGCGTTAACCTGCACCCCACCACAACTCTGTCCCCAATCGTGGGAACTATTTTTATAAAGTATACTTACAAGTCATAGGTACTCACCCCTGGTTCTGCTCATCCTACCCACAAGGAGCCTGGCAGCCATTGCTGAATTCCTGGATTCCCCAAAGGTTTAGAGTAGAAGATTTAGTGTGTGTGTGTGTGTGTGTGTGTGTGTGTGTGTGTGTGTGACTTCAAGCTCATGGCTCTAATGCAGCTACTTGCTGTATCTCATACAAGCTGGATTGGAGAACTTCCTGTTCAGCTCACGTGCCATTTCCTAGTTGGTCTGCAGTACTGGTGGTTGTCCTTTGATTGGTCAGCGATACAGTGTCCTTTTGGGAACCTTGATGAGGGCCAAGTGAGGCTCTGTCAGGCCCGGAGCTCCTGAAAAATAGCCTCAAGGTGTGACAGAATGATGTTGTCCTTAGGGAAGGCAAGTGGCCTTGTGATCCTGTGATCAGAGACCCTGTGGGACCCGCTGAGTGAGCTCTGTAACGGATTGGCTTGCGCTAAGACAGGACGAGGAGTCCTGAAGTCCGCAGGGCAGGCTGGGAGTCCGCGGGAGCCTGGGGCCGATGGTGTGCAGCAGCGCATCACCGTGCTGCGGAGGGCCTCGGGTGCAGTCAGTGTTGCTTCACACAAGATCGTTTCTTCACCAGTGTGGCAGCGTATTTATTTAGGAATCATGGATTTATGTTTTATTTCTTCTGTCATAAACAGCACTTCCTTCAGGTGTTGCCAACAGATGGTCTCCTCTGGATTGAATTCCCAATAACTGAGCCCAGCAAAGAGAACAGAATTTGAGAAAAGCCAAGGCCAACCTCTGAGATGTCCTGAAGAGAGAAGGAGGGATGGATGCCCAGTCTTGGGCCACGAGTGTCTTGAGGTTCTCACGTAGTGGGCACCTGTGCCCAGGTGTTACAGGTGCCCTGAGAGTAGAAGAAACTCACAGGGACATGCTCCGTGGGGCATCAGAGAGTGAATCACCTCACCAGAGGTGCCAGCTCCATCTGCAATGGCTTTGGGACCAGAGTGGAGTCACTGTCCTCCGTGAGGACCAATAACCAATGCCAGCTGGGCTCCCCAGGATATATATTTCTTTAACCTTTGTGTTCTTCTAGAGTGGAGTGGAAAAGAGGAGTTATTTCAAGAATTATTGGAATTAAATGCTCTTGGTTGTTTATGTAGCAATCGAGTTGATTTCTAGAAAATAAAGGTTTTAAAAATTTCTCATACCCTGGAGGCTAGGGACTGACATTCATGTGCAATGCATCATTTCGGGAGCATAGTTGGTTTGGGACTTGGCTCCAAGACAATCCTTTTTATTTGGTTGAGACAACAGAACCGTTCTGTCTGGACACTCTCGCCATCTAGTGGTGGAAAGGTATAGTAGCGTTTGCACATTAACCTAAGAGGCTTGTCTCTCAGTGAGAATTGGAGAACCCAAGAAATACAAGGGTACGTTAAAAAGTTCATGGAAAGGAATGAAAAGTTGAGTTTATTTTGGTGCAAAGCATCAATGTCTATTTTTAATGAAACTTCAGAAATTTGTGGAAAATATGTATTATGAAAAAACTGCATGGGCTTCCTTTTTTTTTTTTTGGCAACAAAATAATTCTCTTTTATTAAATTGTCCCCTGATACACTCTTGAGGGCTATTGTACAGTCTCTACCGTATTCCATTGAGGGTCCTCTGCCGTATCAAACCAAGCCAACCACAGCTGTGGCAAGCTACTTTGCTATCCAAACATCTGGTGTCCCAGGATTTAAGGTGGTCGTTCATTAATCTAAGCCACCTCCAGGAGGCTGGTGCCTAGGGAGAAAGAGATAAAGAAAAAAATGCCAGAGAAGGGAAAGAGAAGAATTAGAGCAGGAGGGCTGCGGAGAAGGGGTAGACTGCTAGTTTTTGCACCTGACCTGATGGTAGTACACATGTATGACAGTACCAGATGGCACGACAAGGCTTCAACAATGTGGCAGGGTCCACAAAGAGTGTGCGAAATTCATCCCCCCCCACGAAGAGCATGATTCCTCTGTGATACTCTTACCCCCCGATTCTGCCACCCTCGTCTATGTACAAGAAAAATGTTATGGCCAAACCCAGGGCCTCAGGAAATACTGAAAAGGAAAAGATATTAAGAAGATAAAGGCCTGGTGAAATATCCTAGTGGCTAAAGTCCTTGCCTTGCATGCACCAGGATCCCAGGGTGTCGATTCATGTCCCGGCATCTCAACTTCCCATCCAGCTCCCTGCCTGTGGCCTGGGAAAGCAGTGGAAGATGGCCCCAAAGTCTTGGGACCTGCATAGGAGTCCTGGAGGAAGCTCCTGGCTTCAGAATAGCTCAGCTCCACTGAGCTATTTCGGCCATTTGGGGAGTGAACCAGTGAGAAGATGATCTTTCTCTCTCTTTCTCTCTATAAATTTGCCTTTCCAATTAAAAAAAAAAAAAGACGAAGACAAGGGTGGAGGCATCTGCCAGATATTGAAATATCTAGAAGAGTGTCAATGATTGAAATAGTGTCTTACCAGGACTTGCTTTGCATAGTGAGACCAATGAAAGAGGGTCCAGTGGTCCAAAGGCATATGGAAATCCAGAGACTGGTAAAGGTTGCATCTAAAGTCATGGATCGAAGATGAACCTGACACGTATTGTTGAACAGATTATTTGGCCTCTATTGTATTCAGTCTGTACAGTGGAAATGCTACTTCCATTTAAGAGGAAGCCAAGGAGGTGTGTAGTATTGCCTCCTCCATCCAGCAACTTTGAGGAGACCCCTTAATCTCTCTGATCTCTCTCCCAATGACTCCGAGTTGGCAACAATACTAGCCAATCCACTTCAAGGAAATTGCTGGCGTCCCAGGAGAAAGTGTGAGTGAGAACCTTGGAGAGACACGCTGGAGAAAGCAGATCACTAAGCAGGCACAGCGCACTCTGCACAAGCAGGGTGTACTTGTGTAGCCAGGAGCTTCTTCCAGGTCTTTCCTATGGGTTCAGGGGTCCAAGGCTTTGGGCCATCTGCTTTCCCAGGCCGTTAGCAGGGAGCTGGATCTGAAATGGAGCAGTGGGGACTTGAACCTGTCTCTATATGGGATGCGAGCACCACAGGCCAATAATTATCCTGCATGCCACCCTGTCAGCCCCCATTCTAAGGTTTAGTGACATTACCCAACCTACTTAGGCTTGAATTTCCTGGGGAAGTAGGAAAGAGGGGAGAAAAATTTCAAGTGAATGTCAATAAGCTTGAAAAGAAAAAAAGTTTCTCGTATTTTATCAGTCCTTCCTCTTAATCCAGTTAGGATTACAGTTCAGGCCCCTTGGGCCAAAAAAAAAAAAAAATAAATAAATAAAACCAAAACCAAATGAAAAACCTAGAAGGCAGTTCCATTCACGATCCTCACATGGCCATGTTGAAAGTCAGTGATAGAGTCACCTGGCTGGGAGAACTGTGGCCTGGACCGGAGACCAGCTGCCAGAGATATTCAGACAGGTCCCTCCGGCACGGGGCAGCTGTGCACCTGTCTGCAGCTGTAGGCCACTGGGAACTCTTAGCCATACGGGACCTGTACTTTTTTTTTTTTTTTTTTGAACACAGAACTCTTGAGTCATCTTCTTCCTTTTTAAAAAATTAGCTTCTAATTGAGTGCTCAGTTGTTTCAGCAGGAGTGTAGCTAAGCTGTGGGAAAGTGACTGGCAATAAAGATTGAAGTCCAGGGAGAATTAAGCTTAGTCAGCTGGATGTAAGTCCTGAAGACCCGTTGTGTCATGGTGGTCTATGAAGGAGTGCCAAGGACTCTCCGAGAGCAACGCCAGGGTGGTTTGTGGGGGCTAAGTTCCTGAGCCTTCACACAACATTTTTCTGGAAGCGTCCATGAAGCATCAGTATCAAGTCATGCTCCCCTCCGATGCTGACTTGATGAAACCTGGGGCAGAAGTGTCTCCTCTTTGGTCTCCATCCCTCCTTTACTGTCCAGATCCCTTTCCAAAACACTCAAGGGCCTCTTGATCAAGGTTGGGGCCTTGAGGGGACGTGCTTGGGAGAAACTCCTTTGTCTTGTTTGAATCCTTTAGTGCATGAGAGCAGAGTACTATCTCTAACACAGTCACAGACTCCCAAGGCGTTGGGCTCTAGACAGTCTTGAGAAGACGAGGGACAGGGGTTTTATGAGTCGGGCCAAGCGAGAGGGTGGGCGAGGGAAGCGGACTGAATTGGGGGAAGGCGTGGCACACCTTGGGCTGAGGGAGCTGTAGCCTTGGGAAAGCTGGCTGTGAGGGATGAGGTGGCCACCACTGATAAATCCAAGAAAAATGATTCAAAATATGCTACTGGCATTTTCCCATTCCAGGAGTGCTTGCTCTGCATTGACTGATTGGCTGTTTTCCTCAAAATATCCAAGAGAGGGCGCTGATGTTCAACACATACTACACTCAAATCCGTAGCCAGTTTCTCTTGGAAATCCCTGGTTAGCAGCTTTCTGCTCAGTTGCGCTCTGGGAGGCAGCAGGGGATGGTACAGTGCTTTGGTTCCTGACCCTCGCGTGGGAGACCTGGATGGAGCTCCTGACTCCTGGTTTTATCCTGGCCCAGTTCCAGCTTGGGTATAAACCAGATGATGGAAGAACTTCTCTTCTGTCTCTCTCTTTCCTCCTTTCCATAAACAGAAACTGAAAACATTCTTGCCTTTCCCACCCCAGTTCATGCAAGTTCATCTCTTTCGATCAACCCCAGGCTGGCTGTTTCAGTTCTGGCTGTGGTGGAGCTGAGTCTGCAGACTCTTCCCAGGGTGCAGAGGGCTTTACACAGGCGGCTAGATGGGCAAGGAAAGGGCTTTACACAGGCGGCTAGATGGGCGAGGAGAGGTTGTGCCCACTGGAACAACAGAGTGCCTGTGTACACAGCCCAGGCCACACACAGTAAGTACAGGCACCACGTGCACGTCTCATAGACACGGCGCACGCCATACCCGGGGATTTTCGATTGGTCAGGTGGGCCGGAGCTTTCGTTCGCTGCTCACTGTTCCCTGAGGGGCTGGCATTCACGCCCACCACACAGAAGATTCCTAGAAAGGTCTTTGAACCATAGCTGATTTGTTCACTATCACGACGGAAGGGGACGTGGGAGTTCTGATCAACTGGCTGCATCGATTGTGCAGTGCTGTGTGACACTTAACTGTTGGGGCCGATTGTTTTGTAACTCTGCTAACTGAAAGGGTTCTTTGGGAGTCAAGACAATTTAGGGATAAATTCCATAAGTATAAACACAGCCTGGTTCCTTCAGAAGTGGTTGGGGCCCTGCTACTCTTTTAATTTAGCTCATTTCTTTCTGGCTATGTGTGGGTGTGTGTCCTGTCCTGGCTACAGGTGACATGTTTGGGGAATGTGGACATGTTAGGGTTGTGTCAGGATGTCTTCGTTTGCTCTCTGATTCATCCTTTTGCCCCCTGTTCCCCCTTCCTCTGGGAAGGCAGCAGTGGCAGCTCAGAATCTGGCCAGTGGGTGACTGGGGGGCCAAGCCCATAGTCTGCAGCTGGGCTTCCTCGCCGTTGGATGAGTTACAAGTCTAGGATGCTCTCCCTTTCCTCTGCGCGGCTGTCAGCTGTCGAGACCCACACACCCTGGCCTGGACCAGCAGGGATCAGCTAGGCTCCTTAGCGGGGAGCAGGGGCTCAAAGTGTGCCCCTCTTCTGAGCTGCAGTCATAGAAGCTGGGATCTATTGTGAACCCCATGTTGCTGCCCCCCTCCACAAACAGTTTGCCCCCACTGTGGCACATTCACATCTCTCTCACACACACACACACACACACACATACACACATAACACACTGCATGGAAAGAAGCTCAGCTTTCCGATTTTCAGACCCTGATGTTGCTCTGTGTCTTCTCTAACAAAAGCATTGTCCCATCCAGGGCTGCACTGATGTGCGTTTTCCTTGGCCACTCCCAAACCAAGATGCAGTGGGCAGAGGTGGTGGGAGCCTTGCCTTGGGGCTGGTGACTACTACTAGGGTTTGGCTGACAATCACTCCAGGGTCAGGGATAAGGATGGTATAATTCTAATGCATGCAAAATTGAACTGCTAGCTTAGTGCAATTGAGTGTTGAAAAGGAATACATCCATGGAGGATCACGTGGAGCTCAGGGCACCGGAGGCTGAAGGGATGGGGTCAGGGATGGGCTTGAAGGTGGAAGATGAGAAATGCGTGGGATGCCCAGTGCATGATAGGAGGTCATGCCAGGTGATGGGGTCTGCAGGGTGTGGAACACAGGAAAACATGCTGGCCAAGGGCACAGGCTCTGATCTGACTGCTCACTTCCACTCATCCACCTGCTATCCAGGGGGCTAAAGGCAAGAACTTTAACCTCTTTGCTCCTTTTCCCTCACGCTTAAAACAGACCCAGTCTAAGTGTGACACTGGAGCAGACATGCTCGCATCCACCCGGAGACTCACACCTCAGTCCCTCTGTGTGTGTCTGTCGAGCCTTGCTCTTTCTGGATGTGGAAGCTAATTTGGCTTGTCCAGCTGCCCTCCCCTCATTCCCTAACACACGGTAGTCCCCAAAATAAAAGCTAACGAGTGTGGTGGGTAACGACTATGGCTCTATGATCTCTTTCATTAATACATCCTAGGCAATGGCCTAGAGTTTCTGTAGAATTTGAAAAAGCTCTTATGATGGGAACTTGCCATCCTCTTGATTGAGTTGAGAACTTGTGTCCTCTTCCCTCTCTTCCCTGTTTTATTTCCTGTACTAAGCTAAGTAGAAGAGGTCAGAGTATGTATTCTTGTCTTGTTCTGGATCTTAGGGAGAAGCTTTTATCTTTTCCCCATATGGAATGGTGTGGGTTGCCTTGTATGACCTTGCTTATGTTGAGGTCTATTTCTTCTATATTAATTTGATGAGGTGTGTGTGTGTGTGTGTTTGTGTGTGTGATTCCAGATTTATTTATTTGAAAGGCAGAGTTAGAGAGAGTGAGAGACAGGCAGGCAGGATGCAGGATCTTTCATCTGCTGATTCTCTCCCCACGTGGCCACAAAAACTGCCCAAGCTGAAGCCAAGAGCCTGGGACTTGGAACTGCACCCTGGTGTCCCACAGGGGAGGCAGGGGCCAGGTACAGCTGCTTTCCCAGGCACAGGAACAGGAAGGTGAAGTGCCAGCAAGGCAGCAAGAATCAGACAGTTCCCACACTGGAACTGGCTGTTGCTGCAGGTGGAGTTTAATCTGTTGTGCCACAGAGCTGTTCTCTTGCTGGGAGTTTTAGTATGAAGCAGGCTACACTTTGACAGATGCTTTTCCTGCATTTATTGAGACAGCCATTATAGTTTCTGATCCTTCGTTCTGTGAGATACCACATTTTGTGATTTGAACTGTTCTTGCATCCCTGGGATGACTCCTCCTTGGTTATGGCGAGTAATCCTTATCATCTGCCATTGAACTTGGTTTACTAGCATCTTGCTGAAAAGTTTTGTATCTGAGTTCATCAGGGATACTGGTTTGTGCTTTCCTGTTTTTCAGTCCTTGCTGATTTTGGTATCAAATATGGACTCTTAGAATGAGTTTGGAAATGTGTCCTCCTTTTCAAATGTTTTGTAGCATTCAGGGGTGAGGTCATCATACTCTAGATTTTTCTTTGATGGGAGAATTTATTACTGATTCAATTTTCTCACTCTATTGGCTGCTCAGGTTCTTTTTTTTGTGATTCAATCTTGTTAAGTTGGATGTGACTAAGAATGTGTATCTGCTAGTATCTTTTTTATTTCTCATTTGGTTTACTTGACTCTCCCTTTTGTTTCACAATGTAGCTAAGAGCTTATTGATTTTATCTTTAAAAATAATTCTTCATTTCATTGAGCTTTTGTATTGTTTTGCTAGTTTCTATTTTATTGTTTCTGCTCTAATCTTTATTATTTCTTTCTTGTTTTGAGTTTTGTTTTTCGTTTTTTTTTTCCTACTTCGTGAGGTACAGTGTTCTATTGTTTATTTGTCAGACATTTTTGGTTATAAGCACCTCTTTTTAGAA
The DNA here is from genome assembly GCF_017591425.1 of Ochotona curzoniae. NCBI lineage: Eukaryota > Metazoa > Chordata > Mammalia > Lagomorpha > Ochotonidae > Ochotona > Ochotona curzoniae. The sequence continues at coordinate 15,105,284 of NW_024465582.1, read as the reverse complement.
CTGTTTTTTTCTTTGTTCTGAGTCCTGCAGGCTTTGGCATGGCATGTTTGTTTTTCATCTCAAGAAATTTTTAAATTTCCCTTCTAATTTCCTCACTGACCCGGTGAGTATTCAGGAACTGTTGCTTAATTTCCATGTGTTTGTAGAGCATCCTCATTTCCTGCAGTTACTCAGTTCTAGTTTTGTGTTTGTTTTGGGGACTTGGTTCCCTGTCACTCACATGGGACCCTGGGTTGAGTTTCCTGCTCTTGGCTTCAGCCTGGCTCAGCCCTAGCTGTTGTGGAGCTTTGGGGAGTGAAGAGGCAGATGGAAGATTGATGTCCTTTTGCCGTTCAAATAAGATGAAAATATTTTTATTTTGAGAAAGGATAGTTGGTATGATTTCAGTCCTCTTGAGTTTGTGAAGATTTGTGTTGGTGCCCAATCTATTATCTATCCTGGAAAATGTTGCATGTGCACTCAGCAGCTGTTGGATGAAATATCGTAGAAATGTCTGTTTGGTTCATTTAGTCTGGAATGTAGTTTGTGTCTATGGTTGCTGTAGGAGAATAGGATTTAATTTTTATTCTGGGCTCTTGGCATGCCCAAAAATAGAGGACTCTTGGTGCTGACACAAATAAGGCACATTCTTTTTAAAAGGTGAGAAAGCGAACACAGATAGCCCCCCCAACATACATGGGCGTGTGTTGCTCCACACAGAAGTATACCCATCATGAGTGGGCAGTTGGCTCATGAGTAGAAAGGGTGGGGGGGATACAGAGAGCACCCCAGCACCTCTTCCAGTCTCGGTGGAAGACACACAGAACTTTGTAGCACCTCCTTTTATGAGGTGGGGGGTTTCCCTTACTGACACAAAGCAACCTGGGTATTCCAAGATTCTACCATAAATCCCACATGGAGTTTCCTAGCTTCATTTCCATGGTGCCTTCGTCAACAGGTCTCAGATGAAACACATATGTGTTAGGAAAGGGCATATTTTGGTCGATGAGTAGAACAGAAATACACATGCATGGGAGCTTAGAACCTGTAGAGGCCTCCATCCCAGAATATCTAAGCTATCTGCCTGCCTACCCCATACCATTATTATTTGTTGTATATGTGTATATACTTGACCTCGGCTTAATTTACATCTTAATTTTGTTTCCATGCAAATACTTTACAAGTAAAGTTACATTCATAGAAAGCGGGCTTAGCACTTCAACCTATCTATTTTGGAGACATAATTTATATGCATGTGTCGTCACAGGAGGTAACTGATCAGGGGCAGAGAGAGTTGGATTTTTAAAAAGTTACTCTAAGGGAGTTCTGGGCAAGCTGGTACTGAGCAAAACCAACAGGTTCTTGCTGCTTATTACCGGACAGTTGATCCCCGCAGAGACAAGGGGGTAGGTAAGTGCAGGAAGCTGGCCATCTTGGGAGAAAAACAATCTGGACCCCAAATATACTCTTTGCCTCAAAAAATTCAGCAAGAACACTTTTGAAAGGGAGCCCAGGGTGATGGCTCAATGGCCAAATCCTCATCTAACAAGCAATGGGATTCCATATGGGTACCAGTTCTTGTCCTGGCTGCTCCACTTCCCATCCAGCTCCCTGCTTGTGGCCTGGGAAGACAATCGAGAATGACCCAAAACCTTGGGACCCCACATCCATGTGGGAGACCCAGAAAAAGCTCCTGGCTTCAGATCAGCTCAGCTTGGGTTGTTGTGGCCATTTGGAGAGTGAACCCGCAGATTTTCTGTCTCTCCTTTTTTCTGTAAATCTGACTTTCCAGTAAAAATAAATAAATCTTTTTTAAAAAAAAAAAAAAGGAAGGAAGGAAGGAAAGGAGGGGCAGCTGCAGGAGAAGGTTGGAAGGAATAGTGGACCTGGTCCATTGACAAGCAAGCAGGGCCTCAGCCTGTTGTGGTGGTGGTCCACCAGGGGACCCAGGCTTCAGCCAGGAAGGGGATTCTGGCTAACAGAGCATGCAGTTGGTGCCTGCATGCTTTCTCTTTAGTTAGGCGTGAAGTCTGTCACTCCAAGTCATGTCATCTCAAGCAGGTTCCTGAAACTCAAGCAAGCAGCACCTCTCACCAGACTTGCCGCCGGTAACCCACTATTTCAGTTACAATATAAAAAGGGAAGAGAAGATGCCTTCATTATAGTTACATGGCTATCGCTGAAACATGGATGATCATCCCGGAGGTGTGTGCTTGAGGTGTATTGCCACTGGCTGGGGGTTTCCATCACTAGTGACTTCCTTATTGCCTGGAGCACATTCCTATGTAAATGTGATGCGAAATTCAAGCTACAACTTGTAGCTTATTCGTGCATCCCAGAACTAACTCTTCCACTTTAGTTTTATCCATCTGATGAGTGAGATCATGTCCTACAAACTAGATCCTGGCTCTGGATATTGCAACCTTGGTTAATGATAACTAGCATACTTTTTTTTTTTCAGTGATGGATATTTATTATGAAATTTGGAACCCCCAAATGAAAATCCAGGAGAAAGCTCGAAGAGGGACAAAACTATATAAATGAATGCCTTTAACTGGGATTGCCTTTCCATAGACTGAGCCACTTCCTCCTGGAGCTTTGAAGTGATAGAATCTTATTCGTTTCCTCACCTTGCTATCTACTTCAGGATTGTCCGGTCCCTTCGGTCTACAAGTCCTTAATGACCCTAGATCGCACCCATTTTTTTAGTGTCTACGGAACTTAGACATCAGCCACTCAGTGTGCTTGCCCACAGTCCTCCCTAGTACCAGGATGGGTTGAGCACAGACAGCCCTGTCTTGGAGCCAGGCTTCTCTGGCTGCTGGGACTCTAGCTGCAGAATGACTTCATTTACATTGCTATTCAGAAGCAAATGGCTCAGATCAATGGAAAGTCTTTCATTTCCAACCAGCAAGCCAGTCTGTGGCATTTTTCTTTTCCTTACTCTGCAGGGGGAAAAATGAACCTTGCAGATGTTGCTGTAATAGCAGAAGAATAAGATTCACAGATGAGCTGCTCAGAGTGGCTTGGCTCTGCAGCTGGGCTAGCCAGTTGCCATGTGGCCTGTGGTCAAGACGGGGCGCAGCTGCAAATTGCATTTGAAACCCAACTGCATGGCACAGAACCTTCCCGCACAGAGGGCAATGATTGCCCTCCCCCGATAAGAAGGCCTGCAACAGAGCACCTCAGATGCGAGTACCTCTTGGATGGAAAAAGCTGTGGCGAGCTGGGCTTTCTCTGATCCTGATGGGTGGCAATTAGGCGGTGGTGGGCAATGAACGGTGTTGCTTTAACAATCTACCAATGTTCCCGAGAGGTGTCTGAGAAGTGAAAAAGCCGGGATCTTTTCTCATTAAGAATTCCACTTGGGGGGCCCGGCGCGATGGCGCAGTGGTTAAGGTCCTCGCCTTGCACACCCAGGATCCCATATGGGTGCTGGTTCTAATCCCGGCAGCCCTGCTTCCCATCCAGCTCCCTGCCTGTGGCCTGGGAAAGCAGTTGAGGACAGCCCAAAGCCTTGGGAACCTGCACCGTGTGGGAGAGCCGGAAGAAGTTCCTGGATCCTGGCTTCGGATCGGCATAGCAACCGCCATTGAGCTCACTTGGGGAGTGAATCATCGGACAGAAGATCTTCCTTTCTGTCTCTCCTCTCTGTATATCTGCCTTTCCAATAAAAATAAAATAAATCTTTAAAAAAAAAAAAAGAATTCCACTTGGGGGCCCAGCCTGGTAGCCTAGCAACCAAAGTCCTCCCATTGCACGTGCTGAGATCCCATATGGGCATTGATTCATATCCTGGCAGCCCCATTCCCCATCCAGTTCCCTGTCAAGGACGACCCAAAGCCTTGGGACCCTGCACCCACATGGGAGACTTGGAGAAAGCTCCTGGTTCTTGGCTTTGGATCGGCTCAGCTCTTGCTGTTGCAGCTACTTGGAGAGTGAATCATCAGGTGAAAGATCCTCTCTGTCTCTTCTCCTCTCTGTATATCTCACTTGGCAATAAAAATAAATGAATCTTAAAAAAAATTCCACTTGGGGGAACCAGACAAATGATAGGACTATTATAGCTGGGGCTGATGTTGTGGCAAAGCTAGCTAAACTCCCATCTGCAAAGTTAACAACCCCTATTGATATGCCATTTTGTGTCCTGGCTGCTTCACTTCTGATTCTGCTGCCTGATAATGTATGTGGAAAAACAGCAGAAGATGGCCCAAATATCTGGACCTGACACCTACATAGGAGACCCCGCGGAGTTCCAGGCTCCTGGCTTTGGCTTGGCTAGCCCTGGCTTTTGTGGTATTTGTTGAGTGAACCAGCAGAAGGAAGATCTCTCCCTAACTTTCTCTTTTTCTCTTTCAAGCCCACTTGCATTACTTGGCCTGTTATTCTCCCCATCTTGAAATCAGCTGTGGTGTGCAGAGTCCTCATAGAAACAAACTCTCTGACTTCTGTTCATCGTATCTCTATAGCCTGTGGTAATGAAAAGGTGTCTGCTGTCCTAGGCTAGTGAATGTTCTGGATCATTTTTTGTTTGCTATTTTTACATCTTAGAAAAGCAGATTCTGATGGGTCACCTGTACCTTAGCATGCAAAGGTCAGTGAATGGATTAGAAAAAGAGTTTGAGCAGCAGTTTGTTGGTAGTGTTGTGGGGTGCGCGAGAGAGAAATCATGCCAGATAAGTCTGGGATGTATTAAGGAGTCTTTATTAACCAAGCTTGGTGATGTCAGGACCCACTAGAAAGGAGCAAATGACAAGTCCGAGTGGCAAGCAAGTCTGATTCGAAACCCTAAGAGGAACAAATGGTCGTTACTCTGAAGTTCATCCGTTAAACTGATGACCCATGTCCCAGCTTCCCCAGCTATGTAAGTTACCCTAAGAGACATGCAGCGAACAACTTGGACACACTTACAAAGCTGTAAACATTCATCTTTTCTTAGCTTCACTGTCCACATTCCATGACTGCTACGCCTCACCTCTCCTGGAACTTCTGAAAGTACACAAATTACAAGTACAAAGATGTTGGCATTTGCATCTCTGCTGACTTGCTCAAGCAGTGAACAGAGGTGAGGAATACAGACATACATGGGCCAGGCTCAGGGCTCAGATGTCCTCAGAGTCTGTCCGTGGGAAGCCAGACAGCAAGCAGATACTGAGGAGGCCAAGACTCGGAGTGATGGAAGCACATTACCAAGAGGGAGAGCTGCTCCCTGTGGGGCCTTTTTGGGGGTTGTGAGTGGCAGTACCACCCCTCTCAGGTTCCAGGTGATAATAGGTGAGATGTGGGTGGGGAGGGCCTGACTTCCAAGTCATGACCCTGAGCTAGTTGCCTTAGACCGCAACAGGAGGAGCAGAATGTCTGAGTTGGTGTCCCTTTGGTTCAAGGGGACGAACACATGCTTCCTCTGGTCAGAGACTACACAGACAGACACATGAGATCTGTGTGGTCAGAGCAATGCAGGATGGGAAATGTTGTCACGGAATGTGATGAGTGCAATAATAACGATAGATGTAAACTTTGAGAAGAGTTGACTTTTATGTTTCCTGTGCGGAAACAGTGCAATGTGTATTAGAGAGGCTCAGTAAATATTTGTGCATGGATTTAAGCAACAGGATGCTGCACAAAGGAGAATTGCTGGCAGTTCCCTCACTAGAGTGTGGGGAACCCTCACTCGAGGCTGACTCAAGCACGTTAGCTGTTCATGGGACATGTGCTGTGGAGTGGCCAGAGGCATTTGGGCAGGTACGTGATGGATTTTCTGTGTTGACTTGGGGAGTGTATGATCCTCCTGTGTTTGACCAAATGCCTGTCTGAATTTTTTTGTTTGTTTGTTTGTTTGTCTTAGAAGAGATGAATGTTTGAATGAACAGACTTTGACTGAAAGAGATTATCTGCCTTAGAATGGGTGGGCATCATCCAATCAGCTGAAGCCCTCAATGACTGCAATGACTGAAGTTCCCAATGGGAGCAGACAGTCTGCCTTCAGACTGTCCTTGAACTTGATCCATGATAGCAGCTCTTTCCTGGCCCTCCAGCCTGCCAGTGTTCACACATCATGTTTGTCCCACAGTCCACTAGATTTTTCTCTCTCTGTTGGTTGTAGGACTTCTGTTTCTCTGAAGCATGCTGACTAATACAGCAAGGAAGGGACGTGCTCAAACTCAGATTTTAAGATGAGCCAAACCCTCTGGGCTCGTGGAGAGATGTTTTGATGAGCAGGGCTAGGCTTGAGGCAGGGAATAGATTTAGGCAACCATGGTTATAATAAGAGCAACAGAAAAGCAAGAGAACATTCCTTCTTTTGGTTTCTATTTATTGAACAATCACTATGTGCCAAATGCTAACAGGCAAAATTCCATCCGAAGTCATTTATTCTTTTGGTTGAAAGAAATATCCCTGTTCTAAAACTGCAACCATTGGGAGTTGATGTTTGGCATAACCACCGTTTGGGATATGTGCATATCCTGATCAGGGGGCCTCGGTTCAAGCCTGGCTCTCCTCTCAATTTCAGCATCATAACATATACTCTGCAAGGCTGAAGGTGAGAATTAAAGTCATTGAGTCCTTCCTACCCACATGGAAGACCCAGACCAACTTCCTGGGGCCAGCTTCTGCCTGGCCCAAGCCTGGACATTGCAGGCATTTGAGGGAATAAGCCAGAGGTTGGGAGACCTCACCATGTCTCTGGGAGATCTCTTGCTCTGCTTTAAAAAATAGATTTATTTAAAAGGCAAAGTTAAGGGAATAGGAGATGGGGGAAGAGAGAGATCCTCTGCTGGCTCACTCCCTAAATGGCTACGATGACTGGGACTGGGCCAGGCCAAAGTCTGGAACCAGGCACTTTATCTGGTAGAGATCATCTTCCACTGCTTTCTTCCTGGACACATTAGCAGAGAGCTGGATAGCAAGTGGAAAAGCCAGGACTTGAACCGGTGCTTAACGGTGATGCTGTTATTGCAGGCATCCGTTTGACCAGCTGTGCTGTATTGCTGGCCCCAAGGCAAGGTAGTGCACCAGTCCCTTGGTTTCTCAGAACACACAGCACTGTCTCTGAGATGGAGAGAGAAAGCTACATGGCCCTGCGGGGGCTTTGTGGAGAAGAGGGAAGCTATGAGGTCAGAGGAGGGTCCAGAGGCCAGGCGAAATGAAGGCCAGCCCTGCAGAACAGACGGTGATGTCATTGACACTGAAGGCGCCTGCACGCAAGGCCTCTGTGGGAAAGCTGGCGGTTGCTAATCGTGTCTCCAGGAGCGTGTCCTTTACTGACGTGAGTCATGCCGCAGCTGGGCATGGCAGTGGGGCAGCACCCTCTGCCTCAGAATCACATGCTCTGAGGGGCTGGTGCTGGGGCTGAGCCCAGAATGTACCGTCTGACTTGGGATCCAGACTGGGGATCTCTTGGTGAGCCATGGCCACTGTTGGGGACTCGATGGTGACATCTAAAGACTGAAGTGGAAGTCCTGGCCGCCCTGGTTCCTTGAACTTCGGCTCTCAAGCAGTGCCACGGACGGAAAGTTTGTTCCTTCTCTGAGTTCCTAACCCCCCAATACAGTATATTAGGAGGAGCGCCCCCTCATGCATGGGATTATGCCCATGTAACAGAGACACCCTCAGAGAGCTCCCCTACCCTCCACTCAGCTGACTATGGGCAAGGACGTGGGATTCCACTGCTTTAAACTTGAACCCTGTAGCTTCGAGAGCTGTGATGGATTGTTGCTGTGTAAACCACCCCGTGTCTATAGAGGGGAGGGGGAAAGGAGGAGGCACCTTTGGTCTACCAAAGCCCATTTAGATATTTATAACCTCATTCATGGACAATACCAAAGTGTCAAGTTAAAAATGAGCCTGCTTTGATTTACTTAATTTTGAGTACCACCTGTAGCTGCCTTGGCAGGGCCAGAGAAAATGATTTTGTGCGCCTCATGGGACTTGGCAGGCTGCGTGTACCCTACCTCTGAGCCTATGCTATGACAATCAGAATAGACTAGGAAAAGGGCTAATTAAGTTCACACGAGGTTGTTGGGGTGAACCCTTACCTATCGGAGTGGAATTCTTATAAGAAGACATTTAGATGCACAGAACAACTCCAGACAGCTGTGCTCAGCACTGCCCTATTGATGCCCAGTGAGACGAGGTCACTGGCGACCAGTGGAGAGAGACCTCAGCAGCCTGCAGCAGCCTCCGCCCTGAGACTCCTTGGTCTTGGACTTCAGCTTGGAGAAGGCAGATTCCTGCTGTTGATACGCCAAGGCTGTGAGCCTCTGTCACGGCAGCCCGAGCAGGTGCACCGCTGTGAAGGGAGGAAAGCTGCTCTGCCCATTCACTCCTGCCCCCGGCAGATCTTCATTACCACTTTGCACGTGCTTGAGAGTCTTGGTTGCCCTTCTTGCCCCCTGGTAAGCTCCTTGAAGAAAGGGATTATATTGGATCATCTTGGATCTTTTTAAAATAACTAGTTTTGTTTGGAAGGCATATTTTGCAGAGAGGGGGAGGAACAAAGAGAGGGTTTCCTTCCACTGACTCACTCCCCAAATGGCCACAATGGCCAAAGCTGAGCCGATTGAAGCCAGGAGCCCATGTGGATGCAGAGGGCCCCAAATTTGGGCTATCCCCCACTGTTTTCCCAGGTCATGAATAGGGAGCTAGATCACAAGTAGAACAGCCAGGACATGAGCCAGCACTCATATGGGATATTGGCTTTGCAGAGGGAGGATTGGTGTGCTATGCCACCACACTGGCCATATCATTGGGGGGGGGGAGTTTAATTTAAATGGCAGAGTTACAGAGATAGTTGTTGTTGTTTTTTTCATCTGCTTATTCACTCCCCCAAAGGAGACAATGGTTGGGTGTAGACCATGATGACTCCTGCAAGCTGAAACTCCATCTGGATCTCCCATGTAGGTAACAGGGGTCCAAGGACTTGGGCCATCTTCCCCTGATTTTCCAAACACTTTAGCTTGGGGCTGGATTGGAAGGGAGCTGCCAGGACAAGAAGTAGCACCGATACGAATATGGATCTTGGTGGCAAAATGCACTGTGCAGCAACAGCAGCATAGTAATTTGTATTTTCAACACCGGTATCATTGGGCATCTTGGTGTCTGTCTAGATGAAGATGTTTTTCATTCGTTTTTTTCAGTCATTCAAAGTATATGCATGGACAGCTGGCTTCATGCTGGGTAATGTAAGAGCCCAGGGGAACAGCATACATAGCATGGGTTTCTGACCTAAAAGAACTTAGCAATTCAGGGCAGTAAATATGTCTACTGTAATACAGTGTGGTAATACTACTATGGGTAGAACAAACTACAGTGACCAGAGAGGGAAAGTGAGTCGTGCCCCTCTTCCACCCCAAGGAGTGTGAGAAAGGGCACCTATAAGCACCTTAGGGGGTTTCCTTTCAGATGTACTGATTGGCAAAGTGGGGTTGACTATGGCTCCTACAAAATGACCGGCTCCATATGAGGGTGTGTGTGACCCCAACAGCAGGCCGTAGATACTAAATTTCTGCAGCTTCCCACACTAAGGCTTTGAGCTGGATCCACTCCTAGAGAGAGGGGGGAAAACCCAGAGCTGGCCTAGATGGTGTTTCCACCTCCTCTTTACTCTGCTATGTGCTGAGAGCCGGCCAAACCTCTCTTGACAGCCCATCATTTGTCTTACTTGGACTTTTGTCTGAGCTGGAAGCTGTCATACTTTGCTGAGCATGCCATTTCTTTGGGATCCCAGGGTGTCTGCAAGCTGACTGAGTATATCCAAGACGCTATGGAAACAAGGCGTGATTACATAGATCGAGCTTGATGGGAAACACAGCAGGGAGCTCTCCCGCGTCTTCCCACCTCTGTCCGTGCTGCTCTCTGGCTCTTTGTCTGTGGTCTATTCCTTGCTGTCTACCCTGAAAGCAGTGGCTTTTGGTTACAGATCACAGAACTGGAATTTCAGAAGGTGACGTGATCTTCAGAGCACCCCAGAGAGAATGGGTCAGGGTTGGGGTGTGGGAATCAGGTGTGAAACACAAAGTAGCTTCAAATGATAAAGAGGTTAAATGAACAAGACGAGGAAATAAATTCCCCTGCAACACAGCAGAGGACTCACTGCTACCAGTCGTTGTCATGCAGTAAAGAACCTGCGGACTGGCTGATATGCTCCTGAGCAGTCTGAGCATTCACCGAGAACAGCCAGGGCAACAGTCCCACTTCCCAGCACGGATGGAACAGGCCTGCAGCTCAAGGAGGTGAGGAGCTGAATGGGGAGGCGGGCCACCTGCCCAGGAAAACACCCGAGGTGCTTCATCCAAAGGCTCTTTTATGAGAAGAACCCAATAGCACCAGCATGTTTGCAGTGGGAAGAAAAATGTTTACCTGGGCCTGCTTGCGGAACTACGGGTTCTAGGAACTTGAAGCACATCCCGGCTTGTTTCAGGGACAGGAATGCCTTATTACCCCTGAGTAAAGTTGGCCAACCTGGACCTGGTGTTCCTGGCTTCCAGCCGTCTGAGTCTCCTGAACTCAAACTCAGTGTGTTTATTGAAAGGAGTCATCTAATAAGGAATTTTTGATAAAATAATTAGGAAAGGCATCATTGAGGGCACACCTTTTTAGAGAAGGGACTTAAGGAAGGATTGTAGGAAATGGTCTAGAAAAAGTAACCTGGAAGAAAGTCTTAGAGACAGCCAGATGCTCTGGTCCTCCCAGCATGTAGGGTCATGAAAGAGTCTGTGTGTTCTTTGTCCCCAGGCAGGATGCTTCCCAAAGAACCAGAACAATTGCACCTAAAGCTCTTGGCTATTACAAGCTTATCATCCCCTTGTTTCACACATTTGTCCTTAGCACAGATGAGTTGCACAGCCTACAACCATCAACTTTTTTTTTTTTTTTTGCTGTAATTCTTGTTGGTCCTTCCAGCAAAAAAGCTGATGATTCTGGGCTCCAACATCCCTAAGCAGCTTGTGCCATTGCTGCTTTGCACTTGACATGAAGGGGAGTGTATTTCAAAGTGTGCACTTTGGACCACTGTTTGTTGCATGCCAATTAAGTCAGCAGCTTGTGGGTAGTTGGGCAATTTCGGAGAAAAATATATTGGTGGATGTCAAGTTTCAAAAACCTGGGAATGCAAGTTTATGTTCTACCCTAGAAATTTTAGAGCATCCCTGGTTACACTCTTGCAGATTTGCACTGGTGAATTGGTCTCTGCTCATATTTAATTAGGAGTATTATTTGCATCAGTGAATGGTGTTAGTAGGTTTTTGTTTGTGCTGTTAAATTTCTGTTTGTTATTTTTCTGTCTGCCATGTGTCTCTAATGCATAAGACATCTTAAGCTATTGGGCTTGTTCCTTGCAATATGAAAGCCACGATTAAAGTTAATAAGTAAAACTATACAGCATAAAATAATGTCAAAACTTTTAAATAAGGTGAGGCAGTGCTCCAATTTAAGGACTGAGTAGATGTATTCTGCAAGAAGTAAAACCAGGACTGGTACATATTCACTTGCAAGCAGAGGAGCAAAGAGAATGTATCCTAATGAGCATGTAGAGATGGCTTTTGTTCTCTGTTGCTCCCCTTGCCCCTGCTTCTTCCCGTTGCTGATGTGTTTTCTTCTGTGAAACCAAGGAAAGTAACTGAACTGAGGAAAGCCCTACATAGTTTTCAATCAAAGCAAAGGTTCGTTCCTAGGAAACTAATCAAATCTGTCTGGAACAAGTGTAAAATCATGCATTTCCAGGTAAAACTGACAGATACTGCTCCCAGATGGGAGACAGCCTTGAGATTCTAGTGACAATGATTAGGAGAGGTGACAGATCTCAGAGTAGCTTGTCCACTGAGACCTGCAGCGTGAAGACAATGATCAATCCTTGAAGCATGGGTGCCCGAGGACGACGAAGTCTGGCTCCCCAGGGTTGAGCAGCTGTCTCCCAGCTGTTGCGCGTTTCAGCACTGAAGACAGATGTGTGCAGATTTCCCACTGCATATTAGAAAACATGAGACTTTCATGGGCAGAGAGCTACCAGAGCATTGCATCTGTCCCTGAGCTTTGATTGATGAAATCCTTGTGGACTTCTGCCACCCAGCACCACCAGTGGGATGAATTCACACCATAATTGATCTACAGCCTTCCATTTTCTCATGTAAGTTGAAAATCCTTCTGCAGCCAGGACGTGATTCTTGTGACAATGTATGACTTTCTCCCATGCTTGAGCACACAGGTAAACTGTGTTTAATAAGGCTGTGGTGAATGGCTAATCTCCCATTTACATTTCAGTTGTCAGATGGGAATGTGATATATCACAGAGAGGTCAGCTTGGGCCTTGAATTTCCCATCTGTGCTGACTCTGGCAGTAGTGTTGGCTGTGTAATAGCTATAGCTTCTCTATGTGTGTGTAATGCCAGTGGGACTTCATGCCCTGCAGTCCATCGTAGCACCTGAACTTGGAGATGTCCCCTTTTCTTTATTTGTGACATTCACAGCAGGGCTGTGTCGTTTAGAGTCTGCCAGTCAGATATTCACTCAGGACTTGAATTTGGAATAAATGACAGAGAACGAAGGACCAGGTAATAATCACGGTGTCCGGGCAGATGCAGTGTCTGACTCCATTGATGGTAACATTGCAGCCTAACTCTGCCTACCCCTAAAATGTCATGCCTTTCCTGTGTGTTTTCTGAGTCTGCTCCTTTAGCGGCCAGTCAATTCTCTGAGTAGCTCATTTGTTTCCAGTGCAAGGCTTCTCTGCTTAAGACATTGTGTGGTGGTTTCTGTTGTCTACATCAGATCCTTAATTGACACTCATATTTTTCTCGTCTTAGTGGGGAGCAGAAATGGCGACAATGAGAAAAAGAGTGGTGAAGTTGGAGGTTAAAGGTGAATAGAAGATACGATAAAACAAACATGAAGATATAGAAAAAAAATAAAAAGAAACTGGAAGGGTTCAAAGTAGGCGAGTGATTACAGCTGCTCTGTCGGCATCATTCCACATGCTAATAGTTTTTTCTGAGAGCTACAAAGCAAAAGCAACTTTTCTGATCATCTCTTCAATAATTATACTGATCAGGCTAAGAATATGAAAGGACTTTGAAAAAATCTGTGGATAAAGTTAAAAATAAGTTTGTTTTGATGCAAAAACATTGAAATCCATGCATAATTTTTTTATAACATGCAAAGACTTTTCCTAACAGATCAGGAATCTGCAAATTATGGTCAAAGGTCATAGCCTGGTTCTGAAATTAAAGTTTTATTGGCACATGGCCATGCTATTTCATTTCTGTAGTGTATGTGGCAGAGTTGGGTAGTAGAGATAGTGTGTGGGCCACAAAGCCTAAAACATTGATTGTATCTTTACAGAAAAGTTTGCTGATCCACCCCACCCCCGACTGTTGGATTCAACTAGCCATGGACTAAAAACATTTGATGAGGTAAAAAATTCTGTTTCTTTACTGAACATGCAGAGATGTTTTTCTTGTTATTTCCTAAAAGTTTACATGCCATTACAGAATATTAGGTATTATAATTCATCTAGGAATGGCTTGTGTGTACTAAATGCTGTCTGTAGGTTAGGTGCAAAAACTATAGCATTTTATGTTGGGTTCTTGAGCTGGTAACCAGGAATGCCCTGAAGATATCAGAGGAGAGCTGCTTTGAAGAGCAGTATTTCATTATACTACATGTGTATTATAAGTCACATGAGGCACGAAGATCACTGATTTAATAGCTAGGATAATGAAGTTTTATTTCTGGAACTTCCGCTACTAGCTAGTTATAATAACTGCAGTATGTCAGCTCTTCTTTCAAGACTATTATTTGCTCAAACCCAACAGTGTGGGGAGTTTAACTAAAGACTGTAGACAGCTTTGGTTTCTTAAAATCCTGGGGTCTGCTTGCTGCTTAGCCAAAATGTGACCTCTTCACTGACACACATCACAGTTAAGTGCATTAAACTGGCTGATTTTGCAACAAAATTCATCCTAAATGGGGTCAGCCAAGGATGTAGTCATGGAGCGTGAGCTGTGATTGGATTTGTGGGCAGCTGTGCAGACGAAGGAAGCTACGGGCTCTGAAAGATGAGAGCGCCGTGTCACATCAGCTTCAAAAACCAGGGGGCTTGGGGGGATGGACTTCTGGTTTAGATTCCAAAATGCTGTTCCTTTGCTGCCTAATCTAAGGCTTGGACTAAAGAAGCGTATCTGGGAAGATAGCTCCGGCTCTGCTCGCTTTGTGGTTCGGGTGGAGTGTCTGGAATCGACATTACTCACATGGAAACATTTCGTTCTTTAGTACTTCCAGAATCTGGGAACAGACTGTGGCAAGCCATGAAAATAGGCAGGGCAGAACTGCCCCATTTTTGTTTAAAGGCACTCAAGTTTTTATATGGGTTATTCATAAATTCATGGAGTTTCATTCCCTCTATGTTTGTCGCAGTTTCTGTCTAGAAATCAATCATCTTTTTAAATACACATAAAAAAAATAGAATACCGTTAAAATTGCACCAGGCTCCCAAAGTATTTATCAAGCTCCAACATCTTGTAATTTCTAAATCTGAATTCTTAAATGTGCTGATTTTTTATTTATCTTAAACCTCTTAGCATGTTTGATGATTCAAATTCTATTTTAATTGCTTAATCATTAGCAGGAAGTATAATGAAATTTATATGGATATAATGTTTTCTTTCTATCAATTTCTTTTTGCCCCATCCCATTTTTCTATCCTTGAGGTATAATAATTGTCAACTTCTAATTTTTAGTAGATGCCAAAGTTTGTGCTAGGAAGAGAGAAGTTTACTGCAGCACTATATCATTTAATCTTCACAATAATGTTTTAAAGATTTAGTTTGTTTTTATTTGAAAGAGTTACAGAGAGGAGAGATGGAGAGAGAGAGAGAAGGAAAGAGAGAGAGAGAGAAAGATCCTTTATTTGTTAGTTCACTCCCCAAATAGCCATAACAGCTGAAGCTGAGCCAGACCAAAGCTAGGAGCCTTTGTGCCTCTGGTGTGGTTATAGCGGCCTGCTAGGCCACAGCATTGTTTCCACGCCTCTGCCTGCAGGCCAGCATTCCATATGGGCTCCAGTTTGTGTCCCAGTTGCTTCACTTCACATCCAGCTCCTTGCTTATGGCATGGGAAAACAGGAGAAGATGACCCAAAGCCTTGCGACCCTGAACCCGCATAGGAGACCTGGAAGAAGCTCTTGGCTCCAACTTTGGATCAGCTTGTCTCTAATTGTTGTGGCCATTTGGAGAGTGAACCAGGAAAAGGAAGACTCTCTTTCTCTCGCTTTTGTCTCTAGCTCTGCCTTTCAAATAAAAATAAAGAAGTATTTAAAAAAAAGTTTAGAGTAAGATGGCTAATAATGATAGGGAGCTGGGACGGAAACTCAGGTGGGTCAGAAACTATAGTTACTATTGTATCTGACTACAGCATTGGTTCCTGCTGGCATCCCCGACTGCTGCCCTGTACTGTGAGTTTCAGATTTGCCATCTCCCACAAGCTATGTAAGTCCTCTAAACAAGTCAGTCTCACTTTACCTTCCCCACTGCCTTGTTTCACTGGAGAACCCTAATATATTCCTCTGATGATAACAAACTCTCATTTTGAAGAATCAGTTTGAACCTCAGAGGATGTGGCTATAACTCAGTAAGATAGTTGTGAAAACTTTTGCCTTCCCTTCACTATATGCACACAGTTCACCCAATGTGATGTCCAGGAGGTTGCCTTACTGGCAACTTGGGTTCCTGGCTGGCAGAGCAGCTTCTGTTTCAGGCTTCCTCAGGATCTGGAGCAAGCTCATTTATTCTTTAATGCTAAACATTAATCTCACTTTTTCAACAAGCAAAACTGGTTTAGGTGAGTTAGTCCTACGGAAAATAATAACACTAGCAAGTCACTTGAATGAGAAAGGCTCAAAACATTATCCACAAATTTCCTAAATCAATTCAGTTGTCCTGTGTGCAAGCTCTGTGGGAAATAAAACTCTTATATACTGTGTTACCCTCCGTCTGAATAAAGAAATCATTGGGGAAAATGGAGAATTTACCGTTTACAATTTACCAAAAGAGAATTCAGACCAACCTGCAAGATGTGTTCTGAAAGTGGCTCTAGCATCTGCTATGTGTCCAGAACATTCCAAGAGAAGGCACTGATGCATCTGGTTACTAAATCCATGCTGCTGTTTGGCAGCTCCCAAACAGCTTTCAAATGCTGTCCGGGGTTGGAATTCTCCAAATGACTTTTCTCTCTTGTCAGCCAAAGAGGGTGCTAAAAGAAAGTGCTAGAAAGAAATGGGGTAACAAAAAACAATCGCTCTTGCTTCTGCTTGCTGTTTTTATAAGCATTATCCAAGCAATGGCCCATTATCCTGGAGCTGGTTCTAGGTCAGTGCCTTTATATATTCCCAGGATCTACTTTATTGCACCCTGTATTAGTCAGAGGTTTCCAGAGAGTAAGAATCTATCAATCAGAGATGGTAGGTAGATAGGTAGATAGATAGATAGATAGATAAATAGATAGATAGATAAGGAAGAGTTTTGGTCACGGGAAACTGACTCACATGACTACAGAGGTTGAGATGGTTGAGGCTGGGCTGTCAGAAGCTGGAGACTCACCATGCTTATAGGGTGACTCAGTCCAAGTTTAAAAGCTTCAGAATCAGGAGAGTTGGTGTAACTCTCAGTCAGAGGCCAAAGCCTGAGAACTTAGAGGGTCATGGATTTTTGGAGTGCAAAGGCCATGGAACTTGGAGTTCTAAGATCCAAAGACAAAAGAAGAAACATGCTCCTATTCCAAGAGGAGAAGGTAGCAGAGAGAGAAGTGAACAAAAAGAGAAACAGTGAGAAGGAGAAAGAGGAAGAAAGGAAGGAAAGGGAGGTGATACAGAAGGGGGGAAACAGAGGGTGAGAGGAGGGAGAGAGGGAGGGGAAGAAGAAGAAGAAGAAGAAGAAGAAGAAGAAGAAGAAGAAGAAGAGAGAGAGAGAGAGAGAGAGAGAAACTGCTTTTCCCTTGCTTAAAAAGGTCCCATTTGGGCTCTCAGCTAGATGGATGTTACCTGCCTACACTGAGGTTAGATCTTCCTCAGTCAGCCTACCAGCTCACAACTCAGTCGCCTCTGGATACAACCAGAGGTGCGTTCAGAAAGAATGCTTTGCTTGCTAACTAGCACATTCATCCAGACATACTCTAACCAAGGTGTTGGCTTTAAGTAACCTTGCCTCTCCTCTGAATCCCAGTTCTGCAGGGCTCCTTCTCCCAGTTTCCAAATTTGGGTAACACCAACCTCTTCCCATTATTCCTCTACCCTTTGGGATGTTATTTCCTGCAGTTACCATCTCCATATTGAATTTAGTTCTTATATTAAATTCTGGTTGTTGAGGTACCTAGTGTGGTTTCTATTTGAATCTGGGATCTAAAAATGCCGGTGACATTAGTCATTAATATTATCCAATGGTTCTTTCATGTGCACACATATATTCTATCCGAGTCACGGTACCAAATATCGGGGGTCCTCCCGTCCCGCGGAAGAAATCACCCGACACTTGAGAGAGTCTCCAAGGCGCTTTTTATTCTGCTCCTCCGTCCCGTCGTGACCGTTGTCCGTTGACCGTTATATCCGTTACGCTCCAGCCCCTCCCCCGCCAAGCCCCCCGCTTAACTGTCAAACTTGACCAATCAACTTAAAGAGAACCAAGGCACACCAATCAGGGCAAAGGGCCAATCACAGGGCAGGAAATGGTCAGTGCCCCCAACAGCTCCCCCTTCTTGTTTTATTAAGCAAGGGACCGTGCCTGTCTTAGGTGTTCCGAGTTCAGGCTCCCCTTACCCATCATGGGCTAACCACGTGGCTAGGAACGTGGCACCTGTCTTAGGTTGGTGAAGCCATATCGGATACTTACCCGTCTCTGGCTACCGGTCCAGCATGCCTAGCCAGACTTTTAGGGATTATCTGTTGTGAAGGGCAAGCACAGCTTGCACTAGCAGCTGCTGTTACTGCTGCTGACGCTGTGCTCAAGGATGAAGCATCCACAGACCCCAAAGAATGATATAAGGCCCATGGCTACTATACCAGCCCATTGGTGTGCAAAGGAAAGATCCTTTAGTATGCAATTTGTCCATTGCTTTACTGTGGCAATCTCTACTTTTATGCTATTTATGGCTATAATTTGGGATCTTAGTTCCTATGTCAAATTATCGAATTGTATGGACCAGCTTCCACTAGGGGATAGCATAGCGGATAATTCTCTGGACAAATTCAGTGCTCGGGAACCATTGGTGACAATAGAGGGAGTGACACACATTCCAGGTAGACTAAGCACACAGGAGGTCCCCATATGATGGAAATAAGTTGTGGAATGCGTACCAGCACCACAGTGCCAGAGCCATTCCAACACTGGTTAAGGGCTCACTTAACTACAGAGCAATTAACAATAAACATAGATGGAGCTTGTACACATACATAAATAGCATTATAGATAACATAACAACTGCAATTAACTTTAACATTTTCTTCCCATATTCTAGAACTACTACTACTATAATTACAATTTCTTATCACTACCTTATCAATAAATGCAAAAGCTGATATATCTGAACACCCACCCCTATTAGTGCAAAGTACCCAGACATTCCAAGACTGAGCAGAAACAGATTGAACAGGGTTACCATATATATAGTTATACCCCACAAAGGCACAATTTGAACAGGTAGGAAATAAATTGGTCACAGCAAGATCAGGTGCTACTCTTCTAGGAGTCACAGTACTTTGACAGCAGTCCATTCTGGGGGCCATTTCCAAGGCCCTAGACAGCGAGTCAATATTTGCTGCACACCTTTTATGGTGCAGTTTTAGCTGGAGATTCTGGTTGTCTCCTCTCGGTATCTGAATGAACATCAGGCTGGTCAGCATCCACCACGTCCACAGGTTCATCTTGCTCCGGCTTTCTTATCACTCGCGTCAAACGTTCTGGCACCCACACCGGTCCATCAGAATCCTGCGGAAAAACACAAACCGCTCCTCGCGTCCGTCGTAAGACAGGATGCGGGCCCATCCATTGTTTTGTTAAAACATCCTTCCACATCACCCAATCTTTGCAGGGGCCTGCGCCAACAGTGTGGCGTTCGGCAGCAGAATGGCCATCCAAATCCAGAATCAAAAAGTTAAAAATATAAGTAACTAAAGCCAATTGATGTTTAGGACTTTTGGGATATAGGGTGGCTCCTACTCCCCCTTTTTGTTTTATTAATAATGCTTTGAGAGTTGCATGGGCACGCTCTACCACAGCCTGGCCTGTGGGATTATATGGGATGCCAGTAGAGTGTTTAATTGCAAATTCAGAACAAAACTTATCAAATGCTTTGGCTGCATAGGCAGGTCCATTATCAGTCTTATAACACTGGGGGACGCCCCAGGCTGCAAAAGCCTGAAGGCAGTGAGATATAACATCTTGAACCTTTTCCCCTGTATGAGCTGAGGCATAAAGAACCCCAGAGCAGGTATCAATAGAGACATGAACAAAAGAAAGGCGACCAAAACTGGGAACATGGGTAACATCCATCTGCCATATATGATTAGGCATAAGACCACGGGGATTAACCCCAAAGCAAGGCTGGGATAAAAATGGGACACAATTTTGGCATTGTCTAATAATACAAAAATATGGTCAGATCCAATTAGTATACTCCAATACCTGTTGGAAATCATTAAGAGTCTTTAAACCATCTATTCTGATTTTTTTTTTTTTTTTTGCGTTTCCATAAGACTTTCTCACCTTCCTGTATACGTCCTCTGAATTTATCAGTGCCATCTGTCAGGCAAGACTTAATCAATGTCCAGAACCTGACCATTCCTGGAGGGATGGGCTCCTGCTGTTCTGCCCTAGCTAAGTCTCTGCCTAAGTGTTCCCATTGTGGCAGGATCAAAAGATCCTCCTCCAGAAACCACAGCACAATCCTCTGCACAGTTTGCAAAAACAACAGCACTGTCAGCAGTTTCTGCAATAAAGGTTGCATGTGCACTGAAAAAGTTAAATTGGCCATATTTCTAACACCGCTGATCGTCGCTAACCTGCAAACTTGACCGATTGTCAAATGGTGAAATTGATCTGATCCTTAACTGCTAACTTGAATGGGCGCTAGATCGCAATCCTGAATGGCGGTAAACTGCGATCCTGAATGGCGGTAAACCACGATCCTGTATGGCGGTAAACTGCGATCGTGAATAGCGGCAAACCGCGATCGTGAATGGCGGCAAACCCCGATCGTGAATGGCGGCAAACCACGATCGTGAATGGCGGTAAACCGCGATCGTGAATGGCGGTAAACCGCGATGGTGAATGGCGGCAAACCGCGATGGTGAATGGCGGCAAACCACGATCGTGAATGGCGGCAAACCACGATCGTGAATGGCGGTAAACCCAGCTTTAATGGTCGCTACCCGCAAACTGGACTAACTCGACTCGTCGCTACCCGCGAACTTGACTAACTCGACTCGTCGCTACCCTGCGAACTTGGCTCGTCGCTAATCCGCGAACTTGACGTGCACGTCCCCGCTGCTATCAGCGGCTCCCTGAGGTAACCTGAAACCTCAGCTTAAATGGGCCCCCCGCTGCTGCGGCTTCCTGAGCAAAAAGCTCAGTTGTAAACTAATTCCCCGCTCTAAGCGGCTCCCTGAGCGATCTGCTCAGCTTACCTTCCTGGCGTTCACCAGCTGACTTCTATCGATTCACAGCGCCAGTTATCTTCTTTCTATCCGAGTCACAGCACCAGATATATTCTATCCGAGTCACGGTACCAAATATCGGGGGTCCTCCCGTCCCGCGGAAGAAATCACCCGACACTTGAGAGAGTCTCCAAGGCGCTTTTTATTCTGCTCCTCCGTCCCGCCGTGACCGTTGTCCGTTGACCGTTATATCCGTTACGCTCCAGCCCCTCCCCCGCCAAGCCCCCCGCTTAACTGTCAAACTTGACCAATCAACTTAAAGAGAACCAAGGCACACCAATCAGGGCAAAGGGCCAATCACAGGGCAGGAAATGGTCAGTGCCCCCAACACACACACACATATACATACAGTATCACAATTGCCACTTACCTTTCAGGTTAGATTTTGACTTCTCATGTATATTTGCCTGCAAAAGAGAATTTATTGTTTGGTCAACACTTATATAACATGTGTAATTCATTTGAGAACTATGGATTTCATTATCAATGACTGCTCAAATTTATACGTCAACTCATGACAAACTTCTTTTTGGCCATGGACACTGTCAGTGAGTTCCCTGAACCTGCCTAATGAGAGTCACTCCTTTAGCCATGAAATTTCATCTGGGGGATGACACCCTGACTCACTAACCAACCTCTTCTGGTGACAGGCCTAAACCTATTTTCTTTAAAATGGTCCTAATACCTAGAGGCAATGCCCTCTTTCTGAATACACTTTGTTTCTTTCAGTTTTCCAAATAAAACTTTTCTTTAAAAGATCTGAAAATTTCCTCAAGTTTAAGGTATTAACAATCCAATACAACCAAACTGCATCATCTGTGGGGTGCATTTCAGTAGATGATTGGTTTAAATCAAAGGAATCAGGCTTTGCTTTTGGAATCTCAGGATTCACTGAGCTGAGTACAGGCAATGTTTTTCACTGGGTTGCACTCCAACTGCTCCTGAAAATCTTGCAAACAGATGCCTTCTTTAGATACTTTTTCAGTTGGCATAGATATAAAGACACCTTCAATCCAACACAATTCTTGACTGTCCCTTGCCAGACCATAACTGATCTCTTTGGTCCAGGTCACAGTGGAACTCCATGGGGAAGCTCTAAGGCACCAGCATCTCACAAGGACCTTCTTTGTAAAGCTGAACAAATATTTGCCTCCAGCTCACACAGATGACTCCTGGAACTTGGTTTTTACACATACATTCATACGCATCTGCACCTCTGCTGCTCGCAGTCCTAGCTGGACCCTTAGGGCTGGGACTAATGCATCTTAGGGGATGGAGAACCTCAGATATCCTCTGTGAGTTCTCACAGCCAGACACAGCTATGAACTGGGACAACATTCCCTCCCTAAGTTTGCCTGGGACAAAGTTTGGCTATTGTCCAGATCACACCCATAAGAAATTACTATGTCCAACACCTCCTATCACATCTTTGTTAATGGATATGAAGGACATCCTGGAACATATATCAGATGAAATGGTAACTATATGTCAGACTTGTTAATAGGTCATGTTTGTGTCATGCATTTTTATAGGAAAGTTCTGGAGTGAAGTAAAAGGGACCCATATTAGAAGAATAGCGACTCTTCTCTGGCCCAGATTTGCCACATGCCATCCATGAACATGGGCAGTTGGTTATATCCTTTCAGATGAACATCTCTTTATGGGCAAGATCAGCATTTTAAAAGTTGTTGTATATGCTGTCTGTATTTATTTGCTGAGATTGCCAAAGCAAAGTGCCACAGAAGGAAATGGATTGTCCTAGGAGGCTACCAGTCTGAGGTCAAGGTGTCGGGTCCTTTTGAGGACTGAAAGTGACCAATCAGTTTTAAGCATATTATCTGGCTTTAGGTGGTTTGCTGGCAAACCATTGGCATTGCTTGGCTTACAGAGGCATCACCCTGATCCCTTCCTTCACTCTCACATGGTGTTCTCTCTGTGTGGGTGCGTATCCATCCCTGTGTCCAAGGTTTCCTATTTTGCAAGGATACATCCTATTGAGATATACCTAATGACCTCATCTTAACTGGATCATCTATCGAGACCCTATTTCCAAATAAGGTCATCCTCACCAGTACTAGCGGGTCAGGAATTCAGCAACTTTTAGGGGATGCACTTGAACCTGTAGCACAGATTCTTCTGGGCAAGCTTCCCAGCTATAGAGCTGCCTTCTTCACCCTGCCATCAGCTTCCTGGGATTTTTTTGTGCAATAGCATAACATCACGGGTGGAAAATTCCTCACTGATGTCATGTGACTGGTCCCAGTCAAAAGACAGGTACACTGACGCTATTGTATGAAATGACCTTCAGTGGCTTTATGCACATGAGGTGTGTGTGAAACATAGATGGGTTTTATGTTTGTACTTGGATCCTATCCCAAGATATCTCATTATGCAAGTACAATTTTCCAAAATCTGTAAACGCCTGAAATCCAAAACACTTTTGGTTACAACCCTTTTGAGGAAGGGATACCCAACCTGCACTTGATTGACATAGGGTAAGTGCTCAGAAAAGTTTTGGGTATTATTACTATCCATTCCTTGAATCAGAAAAGCTAAGTAAATGATTCCTCATCGTGGATTCATGCTAGGGTCATGCTAAGAGGAGGACATTTGGCAGAATGTTGGGTTGCTGCAGGGCCGCTGGTGTTCCATATCAGAATGCCTGGTTGTGGGTTGTGTGCTGACGTCTCTCAGATGCTGGCATTGCAGGCAGTGGCTTAACTTGCTGTATCACGATTCCAGTCCCCAGTAAAAAAGAAATTTAAAAAAGGATGATATGGGGAAATTTCTTAAAACAACTGATAGTTTGACTTTACTCTATAACTGACAGAAATGATCCTAGAAGGAACCCTGGCACTGATATGTTTTTGAAGTCCTTGGCTTATTTTCATCTGCATTCATGCCTGAGCACCATCAGAATAGATGAAAGTACGAAGGGAAAGTCTGCAAGTGGTTGAAAGTAGTTACTTAGTCAGATAGGCAGAGCGTGGAGAAGCCTGATGGTGATGGCCACAGAAGGCACTTGGGAAACTCGTAACTTAGGAAGCTGGATGTCAGAGCCATTTCTTGTTTTGAAGTCTTCCTGTGCCATTTTTCCCCCAAGCCTCTCCCTGGTGGGGACATTGGGACAGTGCCCTGAGTCTTCCTTCCCACCACAAAGCTCCATCCCTTTGCTCACCTAGCTGATCTTCCCCTCCAGCTGCAGGTCCGTGATTGAAATTCGCAGGGAGCTCAGTGCTGGCTAGCAGCTTGACATGCTGCCCTTGCCCAGGCTGGTCACCACCAAACTCAAAGGATCCTCCAGCAAGGCCATTTGCCACACCCCGGCGCGGACTAGAGCAAAGCAGCTGACAGCTTTCATGTGTCCCACTCGGTGGGGACAGCTTGCTGTAAATCTCTGTAATCCCCAAAGCTCCTAGGCTTGGGGCCTGCAGCCCCTCTATTCCCCAGAATCACCTCCTCCTGCTATCATCAGACCAATCCTCTCTGTGGGTGCACATGGTTCCTATGATTGTTGCTGGAGTGGATTGGCCTAGCTGCTGTCATTCTCACCAATTCAGGGGACAGTTCTGGTTTTCAGGCCTCCTCACTGAGGGAAGAGGCCAGCTGTAAGGGGCTCCCTCACCTCTTTGTGTCCATCTTATCATCCGCAACCCTGGCTACTTTGAGCTCTTGCTTTCTTACAAAACCGCCTTTGTCCCCTTTCGCACCAGACACCTGTCACACATCTGCTAGAAGGTCTCCAATTGTCTCCAATGCTCCTGAAGGAAGGTGAGTGAATTTTTCAGTGAATGCATATGTATTATAGATGACATGATATATAAATAGAAGCAATGTTTAATGTTTAAGCTACTTAAAAGTCCCTCTTGAATCATTACTATGTAGAGGTTAGGAATGTTCGTCTACTTCTTGGACCATTAATGGAAGTGGAGTAACTGAAATAAAGGAGGTGGTAATTCTCTTGATTATCATCTACTTGGAATAGTGTGTTTGCTTTGGCACTTACCAGTTTTCCGATTTTAATCAAGGCTGAGTCAAAAGGAAACAAGTTGGTTAACTTTGACTTAACTTTGCAAGATCAATGCTAGGATGGAAATTTCTCTATTAAATTCTGAGACTGGGTGCTCAAATTCCACTTGGTGTCTCATAGTCAAGCGATTGCCTTTTGCTGCTGGCATCTGGTGTGGGGGGGAAATGAGTCCCTCTAAGTGGGCCAAAGTGGGGGAAGTAGTAGCTCCCCAACCAGAGGGCAAGCCTTCCCTTGATCGCCTGGGGTGGGTTCCTGCTGCCATTTCAGACAGAACTGATGCAGTTAAAGCCTGAATTTCCTGGCAAGCTCCAGGGTAGGTTTTTCCAAAAGGCATTTTAGACCGCGAAGGCACAGCCTTTCCATGTCTAATCACGAAAGCATAGCACTGGACACATGCTCTCTGTTTCCAGCTGTGTGTTTTCTCCACACTCCAACAGAAACGTGCCAAGGTGTGACATTTGTGAACTCCACCCCCTCACCCCCCCACCAACTGGGAACCGCGCACACAAATCTGTCCTGCCTGTGGTGTGGGAGAGTGATGAATGGGGGCCGTTCTGCCTGGGGAGGAGGGCGGCTGTCACTCTGGCGTGCTTGCAGCCTTATTTATTACATACCAAAGTATATAACCACCCGGCGGACTACAGCTCACATCTCCAGCCCTGGCATCTGCCCGTGGAGCCCACGGTGCCTGGGGCTGCCGCCGTCTTCCTGAGGAGGTCCGTGGCTCTGTTTGAGAACCATGCTCTGGAGACAGCTCGTCTGTTGGCACCTGCTGGCTTTGCTCTGCCTCCCATTTTGCCTGTGTCAAGATGAATACATGGAGGTGAGCGGAAGAGCTAACAAAGTGGTGGCAAGGATAGTGCAGAGCCACCAGCAGACGGGTCGTAGCAGCTCCAGGAGGGAGAAAGTGAGAGAGCGGAGCCATGCTAAAACTGGGACTGTGGATAATAACACTTCTACAGACCTAAAACCCCTGAGACCAGATGAGCTACCGCACCCCGAGGTAGATGACCTAGCCCAGATCACTCCATTCTGGGCCCAGGTACTCAGAATTCTCTTCTAAGGATTTCTGTGAAAGCCTAATGATTTGTGTTGCTGTTATTGTTGCTGCTGTTGCTACTGTTGCTGTTGTTGCTTAGATTCTTAGGATTAACGCTTGGGGGAACTGTGCTAAACTGCTTGTGGGTCTCTCTCTGCATTGCTCTGGGATCTGAGAGGGACTGTCGGTCTCTCTGGCAATGACGGTTCTGAGTGGCCTCAGCCTTACCCCATCAGAGAGGAGAACGGGACAGCGGACTGCTTCTCCTGATGTAGGAACTTGCTTTCTTTACTAGTCTGTTCATGGAGCACTGACCCATGGCAACAGAGCCAGCTCTGTAGACACTCATTAGCCTAACAGTTGGACTGTCTTAATCCTTCCCTGCAGGAGGCAGTTGTCCTCTGTGTCTGATAAAAACGATCAAAGTTCTTTCACTTTGATTTGTGACTTAACTTTGACATTTCCTACCAATCTTGTTTATAACAATTAGAGTAGTCTCTATAGCTCAGCCTATATGTTCAGACTGTTGGAAAAAAGAGTTAAGGAAAATAAGACCGTGCATGCTTAAAATACAAACCTTCTGGTGTGGTTGGCATCTGAGAGACACCAAGCAGTTGATGTGTTTCTCAGGGTGTAGTTCAGCATCTAGGGAAATCTCTTCAACCCTTGGAGGAGTATGGGGTGAGTTAATGTTTCAGGGCAGTGAATTACAAATTCATGAAACTTAATTTAAAACATGAAGAAAAGGAAGAAACAGAATTTGACTTGCCCTACAGGCCCCTAGTATGTTAAAAACAGATGGGGGCAAATAAGAAAAATTAGTTTGACTTATATGAACTTTGAAAAGGTAGCTTTTATTGCAAGAGTTGATGACTTTTATGCATTAACCCTTCAATCCTAAGTTTTTAATTCTGTGAATATTCCAGCAACATCTTTATTGCTCAGTTTAAATCTTTTCTTTAAAAGCTTTTATTTATTGATTTGAAAGGTGGGGTTACAGAGAAAGAAAAAGAGAGAGAGAGAGCTCTCCCATCCACTGATTCATTCCCCAAATGTCCACAATGGCTTTAGCTGGACCAGGCCGAATCCAGGAGCTGAAACTCCTTTCAGGTCTCCCTTGTGGGAGTCAGGGGTCTAGCAGTTGGACCGTCTTCTGCTGTTGTCCCAGCTACTTTAACAGGGAATTGGATAGGAAGTAGAGTAGTTAGAACTCAAACCGTCACTCATATGGGATACCAGTGCCATCCCAGTGTTATAGGCTACACCACAGCACTGGTCCTGAAAGTTGTAATAAATGTTCTATATATGGGATGTAGGGACTTAATGGGTATATAGGCCCTGGAAATTTTCATGTGGTTGAAATTTAATGAATTATTTGTTTATATATCAGACTAAGATCACACAGAGAACTCATTACAGATTTGGTACAAACCTAGGATTTTGTTTGTGTTGTTGCTTTTTCAAAATGTTTTTAAGAGAGGCAGAGAGATGCCAGATAGACACAGGGGGAGATAGCGCCCATCTGCTGGCTCACTTCCCCAGGTGACTGAACTGGGCCAAAGCTGCAGCTGCCAGCACAGTGCAGGACTCTCTTGTGGGAGTCAGGAACCCAACCACTTGAGCCGTCGCTGTTGCCTTCCAGGTTCTGCACTAGCAGGAAGCTGGTATCAGGAGCCAAAGCTGGCGTGTGGAGCTCAGATGCCCCGAGGGCCTAACACCTGCTCCTCACCTGGGCCTTCTGTCTGGACTACAGCACACAGCTAACTCCTGTGCTGTGGAGCTTTACTGCTCAAAGGGTCCTCAGAGAACTTGAAAACCTGCGAGTATGATGCCACTTGTAGATTGTCCTTTCATTTCCCAATCTTCTTGGCAGAAGGGTGATTAATGCTGCTGTGTTTTTTTAATGATAAAGACATTTGTACTTGAATCCAGGTCCTGGACTGAACTTTCCATTTCAGTTGATGGCGTCCTTCTTGGCTGTGACAATGGGAGGCCCGAAAGGCAGCAGAAGGCAGTGACAGCTTGTCACTGGTCATTATTTCCTGGAAACCCATACTGAGCTGTCCACTGATATCCATATTACATTTCTACTTCACCCCACTTCCTAGTTCTGGGTTCCTGAAACTTTTCAACCAAACGCCCAACAGGAGATCCTGGGAGCTTTAGAGTAACCCACATTCTGGTAGTTTTCAAGTCTATTCTGCCAATGGAGATGGAGACACAAATTGAGTTAAGGCTCATTTTCTAGTCTTCATTCCTTCCCTATCTCCTCCACCCCCTCTCCTTTTCCCCCAGTCATTACTTTCCTCTGCATTTCTTTTGCTTCTATTTTGTACCAAACTTTAGGAAGGGGACTAGGGAAAGATCAAGATAAACACACCTGTCTGCTGTTTCCTAAATCAATTTGATGAAGTCCACTGAGGATGACAGTTTTCGTTAATAGAGTTATATGAATTAAATTTAGTTTAATCACTTGGCAGTTAATTAACTAAACTTAATTTAATTCATGTAATTTCATTAACAAAAGTGTTCTGCTCACTGACTGTAGTTTTCCAATCTATTATAATACAAATGGTTCCTCTTTAGGACTTGCCCTCATGTCATCCCTTCTCTGTCCCTAAATCCCATCATTGGCAGAGTCCTGAATTTCCTGGGGATTAAAAAGCAGCATTTCAGTAGAATGAGTAGATCTTCTGGGTGATTATAGATGACGTTATTGTACCATGTGTTTTCCTGTATTAAAAAAACACACACACATAGAAAAGGATCGTAAATGTTCTCATCATAAAATTTGTTATGTTTATTCCCAGTGGATATTAAACAATGCACACAAGTATCGGATATCACATAAAACCCCATAAACATGTACAATTTTTTAAATAAAGAAAAATTTGAAAAGATGTAGTTCACATGATCAAAACAAGTCCAAGATATGTGGAACACTTCTTCCTGAGCCTGTATCCTTGTATGAGAAGGTGGAGAGATTCTGTGGGATCCCTGACTTTCCCAAGGCCATAGATCTTTCCAGTGGGAACAATTGCTTTGATTTTCTATCCTGTATTGATTTCCTAGAAGGCTTCCATAGACTCAAAGCCTGTGGATTGTGTGGTCTTGGAAAGCTGATAGCAAGAGTGGAGTTTGCTGACCAGTGCAGCTGCTGAGGATGGCAGAACCATGCCTGGGATGCAAACACGGCCAGTGTTCTCTGAACAGCTTCTTGAAAACTGTAGGAGAAAGACATGAAAGACTGAGAACCAAGGCCACACTCATTTTTGATTAAAAAGAAAACAAGCAAGCAGGATTGGGTAGCCTTCTCCCAATTTTCCACTGAGATTTCTACTGAGGGAGAACACTTGGATTTCAAATTTTGCTCTTCCTCCGCCTTATTCTTCCCCTTTCTTCTCTTGTCTTTCTTTTCATTTTTCTCCTTAAATGAGAAATTCCATGCTGTAATTTAATAATACACTGTTTTCAAAAGACCTTTGGATTATAATTGGTGTCTAGGAGAGTTTCCACGAGTTTTTTGCATGACATAGTTGAAAGGCAGGTTGCCAGTTTAGAGGAGAGTTCGAATTTAATAAGTTAAACCCAACTCTGGCCAGCCAACCCCCACCAGATCTCTCGCTCCTTGACAATAAACACAAATTTCAGAAAGCTTTCTTTGTATAAAGAAATATTTAACTAGTTCAGTGTCACATCAGCATATGTAGTACTTATAAATTGCTCATTAAACATGAGTTCAAACAACAAAACACTATTTTTTATTGTGAGACAATGAGACATACAAAGAGTGTAAACACATGCACGTGCATATGAGAGAACAAGCAGGTGCTTTTCTTGCCAAGTGCCTGCAGCGGGGCTGGGCCAGGGTCAAAGTAGGAGCTGCGAAGTCAAGCCAAGGTCATGTGGGTGGCAGCAACCCAGTCTCTGGGTGCCTGTGGCTCACATGAGGGTGTCTCAGTTCAATTCCCTCTTCTGGCTTCTGCCTCCAGCTTCTTTGACCCTCCCGTGCTACTGATTCTCCCACTCTAAATTAGCTTTCCTCATGTTGTTGTGTGTTGGTTCATGGGCCAGGGCCTGGGGCAATTAAGAAATCCTGAGTTTTCCCAAGCACCTTTCCCTGAAGCTTCTGTTTCATCTTTTTCAAGCCTCCACAAACTGGAGGACTGCCCCCAGACTGCAGCAAGTGCTGTCACGGAGACTACGGCTTCCGCGGCTACCAAGGTCCCCCCGGACCCCCGGGTCCTCCTGGCATTCCAGGTAAGGATGGGCAAGTTGCACTGCTAGTCTGATAGTATAAATTGTGTAGTATCACTACAGTGTCACAGAACCCCAGACACCTTGGGCACTCTGGTATACCAGGTGCATAGGCTGGGAGGCTCTTCCGCAGTAGAAAGTCTACACTATCAGATTTTCATTGGGATCTATTCTTAGTGCTAGCGTTTCTGCCACAGTGTGCTTTGTGCTTTACATTGTCTCTGACTCACAAGGGACTTGGGAAGCAAGGACAGGACTGGACTTGTCATGTTCCCAGCGCCAATCACTGAGCTGCACACCCTTCTGTGGGATTCTAGGGCCAGCTAAGGTTCCTTCCCTCAGCCCCGGGGTCCCTCCAGGCTGAGCCATCTCTGAGTTGATTTTCATGCTTCCTCTGACCTGGAGCTCCATTACTGTCCTCCAGCATGTGCAGTGCTATGGCGTGACACCAAGGCCCTCTGAACCTGGAGTTCAGCCATATCTACCTGTGTGTGCTGACGCCCCCATGCTCTGGAGAGGTCTTGGAACTTGCTAGGACCCCAGGTCAGCTGAAGACACAGAACTCCAAGATTCCCTTGATCCCAGGTGATCCTAGGACTTCCAAACCTAGCTGGGGTGGTGTGGACAGCATTTCTTCTGTGGATCCAGCCAGGATCTACTTGATTTTCTTTGACCCAGGCCCACTGATGCTAATATTTATTAAATGTCTTTTGCTTTTGTAAATATTTTAGAATAGTCTTTCACATGAAACCAAATTTATAATTAGAAAGCTGTCTACTAAAGTATGATTCCTAGCTTGGAGTTTGTGTCACTGCTCAGCAAGGACAGCAGCTCGCAGGTGCAATGATGTGGAGCCAGGGGTTTCTATGCTCCTGAAATATTTTCATCTGTAAACTTGTTTTTGTTCAAAGTGGACAGGCTGGCCTTGCTTAAATGTTTCCTAACAAGAAGTGGCTTTGCCAAAGAACACAATAATCTATAAACAAATGCCAGAGTTTGGAAGCTTGGTTTGATACCTGATCAAAGGTAGAATGAAAAGAAATAGTAGGAGGCCCAGAAAAACAAAGGAAAGTATAGAAGTGATTTATTAAAGTAGAATGAAGACTTGAAATTTTTATCCATATCTGTTTTCAAAATTATTGTTGGATTTTGTAATCAAGGAAGTATGCCATCCCCCAGTTACAAAAATGATTCAAATCCTTTGAATAAAATTTGAAAGATAGTGCTGGCATTGTGGCACTGTGCACTGAGCATTCGCCTGCATTGCCAACACCACAAATGGATATCAATTAGAGTCCCAACTGCTGCATAGCAGATCCAGCTTCTGGATCTGCACCTAGGAAGGTAGCAGAAGATGGCTCAAGTGCTTGGGCCTCTGCTGCCCACATGGGAGGCTGGAGGAAGCTTCTGGTTCGTGGCTTCAGCCTGGCCCAGCTCTAGGCATAGGGGTCATTTGGTGAGTGAACGAGTGCATGGAAGATCTCTGGTTCTCCCTCTCTTTCTGTAACTTTGCCTTTCAAATCAGTAAGTAAATAAGAAAATAAATCTTTTAAAAAATACTTCAAAGAATACAATAGAATATAGAATTGTACAAAAATGGCATTTTATCCATTTAGGAAAGCAGCACTATAGATATTTGTATGTAATTTATTTTCATTTTATTTTCCCCTGTGAATACACACACACACTATTTTCCCAAAACTAACATTATACTTTCTTTTTTCATAACATTCTAATCTGAAAACATGCTGGAAGTCATTGTATATAGCTAAATATTTTCACTTAAAAATGTGTTTCTTTTAAACAGAAAAAGAGAGATTTTCCATCTGCAGGGTTGACCCTTAAACGGCCTCAACAGTAGGGCTGGGTGAGAAGCCAGGAGCCTGGAGCTCCGTCCGATTCTTCCCTAGGGCTGGCTGAAGCTTGAGTGCTGCGTCATCATTCAATGCTTTCCTGGCACTTTTGCAAGGAGCCGGGTCAGACATTGAAAGCAGCACTCCGATGTGGGATTCGGGTCTCCATTTAACATTTCACATCTTTTCATCTGAGGCTTTTTTTTAAAAAAAAAATAGAAAAACATGGGCTTGGAAACCGTGACGTACCTAAGGCTATGTTTTGAATCCAAAGCTCCTTTTAAGAGTGGGACAATGTGAAGACACCCTTGGCTGCACTTGACGTTGTTTCATGTGGTCCCCTATTCCTATGGAGTTTGGGTATTTCTGAACTGGGGGTTATATTCGTCTAAAGGTAAGTGGCAAGCTTGAGTGACTGGAGTTTCCTCCCCTGACACTGTCTGCTTGTTTTAGGAAACCATGGGAACAATGGCAACAACGGAGCCACTGGCCACGAGGGGGCCAAAGGTGAAAAGGGAGACAAAGGTGACCTTGGGCCTCGAGGGGAGCGCGGGCAGCATGGCCCCAAAGGAGAAAAGGGCTACCCTGGCATTCCACCAGAACTGCAGGTAAACTGGGCACACCTGCAAGCCGCCTTGATGCTGCGTCCCCTGCATGCCGCCCCCACCCCCTCCACCCGTGGCAGCTGAACGTTTGGCCTCTGGCTTAATTCTTCCTGAACCTTCAGTCAGTCCAACTCATCCACCCTGCAGGGTGAAAGGCTAATGCAATCCAAACAAGGAGTTTTCAGCTCCTTCTCAGGAAGGCAAACCAACCCTGTCAGCTAATCCATTTTCCAGGTGAGAAGATGTGCTAGAGAAAGAAGGTTTGCCAACCTAACTGTGTAAATATTTATGTATATATAAGTAGATATATAAAGAATACATAAAACAGAACATAATATTTTAGTCATTCATTTTATCACATTTATATATTTCAGTCACATACATGGAGATTATTCATATAGTTTTCTCAGGTTTTTGGACGTATGTACAGTTTTTATGTGCCTTTTTTAATTTGAATTATCCACTTATAGTTTTCTAAAACAGGAGATATTTGTTTTAGTGTAAAGTTTCCAAACCCATTTATAAGGTTACAATTCTGCATTTTATCCTGAGTTCAGCCATATTTTTTATGTTTATTATTATCTTAAATTATCCCCCAAAGTATC
This sequence comes from Ochotona curzoniae, assembly GCF_017591425.1. Taxonomy (NCBI): domain Eukaryota; kingdom Metazoa; phylum Chordata; class Mammalia; order Lagomorpha; family Ochotonidae; genus Ochotona; species Ochotona curzoniae. The sequence continues at coordinate 15,072,221 of NW_024465582.1, read as the reverse complement.
TACTTACCTATCTACTTATCTATCTATTCAAAAGATAGTGTGATAGGGAGAGACAGAGATTGTCCATCCACTAGTTCACTACCCAAATGACTGCAACAACCAGGGGGGCTGCACCAGGCCAAAGTCAGGAGCCAGGAATCCCATCACGGTCTTCCACGTGGGTGGCAGGGGTGCAAGTATGTCTGCCATTCTCTGCACAAGAGCAGGGAGCTGGTCAGAAACGGAGTAGCTGGGACTTGAGCTGCAGTCCTGCGCAAACAGCAGGTTAACTCCGCTGTTCCCAAACACCGACCTTTAGAGGATCTGGATCTTTAAGATTTGTATTGCCAACATCTAAAACTTGTAATTATCAGGGCAAATTGCCAAGCAAAATTGCTAGCTATGGGTTATTTTTTTTCTTGGGTGGGGGAACCAATATGTCTTTCTTTTTTCAATATAAGTTTATTTCATTTTTGATGATATTTACATAGGATGCATGCCTATGTGAACCACCGATTAGGGTAGAGTGGGTTGAAGAATGGGGGAAAGTGGATAAGACAACTGTTTCCAATCTCCTTTTTTCTTCCTGTATCTGGGGAAGGCGGGGAGGAAGGGGAGAGGGCTGCTCCCAGCAGCCCAACCACATCAATACCCAAGGATGGGGGAATGGCCACCTGATGTCATACCAGGGTCCCCAATGTGGAACTTGTTCAAAGGGTACTGCTTACTTGGTTTTGATAGCTCTGAGATGGCATTGATTTCGTTGTTCCAAAGTTGAGGAAGTCCTTCCAAGGTCCATTGGCTGACATAATCCACCTTAAGTGTCTCCATTCACTCAGATACTCAATGTCAAAGTTTGGCAGGGAAAGCTTTCAATTTGTTCTGCTCTCCATGATACTAGACGTCCTCTGCAGGCGTCAATGAACTTGTTGTCTTGTTTCCCATGTGCATCTGGGCATGCTGTCTGCTGCACAGGCTTGAACAACTGAGGAGTCCCAGTTCTGACACATGTACTTCATGATCAGACCACAGACCCTGTGATTGGAGTTCTGAATCCAGTGATCCACTTTGTGTGTTGAGGGGGGATTCCCCAGAGACACCTCACTAGATGTGACCCCAGGCCTGACCCCTGTGTGTGCCAGACAATGCAGGGTCCAGCTCAGTCCATCGCCCACATCACCCTATACACACATATTGGTGGTTGTGGTTGCCCAGTCAGTTCTGTTCCCAGCCCCATTTTTATGCAAACCAATGGATGCTGCAGCCAAGTTCAAGCCTGCCCACCACACACTTGGCCCTCACAGCAGGAATTGCAGCCTAGTGGGGGCTATCCCCCAAAGTCCCTACCAGGTCTGCCCCCAACCCCAGCTCTTGTGCATACCGATGTATGCAGCAGACTGGTCCAGACAATCTCATATCCCATTTGGCTCTCGAAAACATCAATAGGTGTTGGAGCCTAGCTCAGCCTGACCAGTCCCACTATCCAGCCCACATTCATGCTGGCAGATGCCACTGCCTGTTCAGCCAGGCCCTCCCCCAGCTCTGGTTCTCATGTTCACCAGTGGGAGCTGCAACCCATCAGAGGGATGCTCACAGTTTCCCTGCTAGGCCTATTCTTAGCCCCAGATCATGAACTTTCCAAGCAGTTCTGTGGTCTAGCCTGACAGGACTTGCCCCCAGTCCTAGCATCTGCTAGCCAATGCTGTGGTAAAACCCAACCAGCCAGCACTTACTCTGACTCATGCATGCACCAGTGGATATGGTCGCTTAGCCCAATCTGACTCTCCTCCTCCCAAACAGGCTACTGGATTTTTTAGCCCTGCCCAATCTGGTCTGACCCCAGTACCAGCTCTCACACTTACCAGAGGAAGCAGTGGCTCAGCAAGGGAGTTCTCATAGCCCCTCTACCTGGCTTGCCACTACTCCTCCTGGGTCTTACATGTACTGGTGGATGCCACATCCCATTTTGGTATGTCTCACTTTATCTCCGCATTCACCAGCAGGTGCTGCAGCCTGGCTTAGCCTGTTCTGCCCCCAGTTCCAGTTCATGCTGGTGGGTCCTGCAGCCTAGCCCAGCCTGGAATGTCCCAGTTCCAGCTCTGATGTGAACTGGCTGGTGGTGCAGCCCACTTGACCTGTCCTGCACCCTGTCCTTATTCTCACATCTGCAAGTGAGTGCTATAAACTGGTCCAGCCTGATCAACCCGTAGACCTTATCCACATGTATGCTGGAGGGTTCTATAACCTGGCTGGTCTGGGCTGCTCCCACCTTTGGTTCTAGTGCTCACCTACAGGAACTGTATTCTGACAGAGGAGTTCTCCAAGCTCCTCTATTAAATCACCTCCCAGAGGCAGATCTCATGCACGTGGGTGGATACTTGACCTAGCCTGACTTGGCCCATCTCCTATCCTGGCAGATACAGTGGCCTTACTTGACCAACCCACACCCATTCTGGCTCTTACCATTGGGTGCTACAGTCCAACACGGTCTGGCTCATCCCCAGACCCAGCTGTTACATGGATCAGTGGGTGTCAAGACCTAGCTCAGCCAGCCCTACCCCCATTTAGGCTCTTGTGAGCACCAGTGAGTACTGGAGCCTAGCCCAGTCTGGCATACCCCAGACCCAGTCCTAGTCCTCCAGTGGTGTGTTGTGCCCACCTGGGGTCCTGTCCACCTGCCCAGGGCTCATGCATGCTCAAGCTTGCACCCCCGACCATATCTGCTGGCATGCCTCCCCCACTTTCTATATCTTTAAAAAAGATCAAATAGGCAACATGCTGGCACACTGGTATAGTTAACACAGATTTGGCATTAACCAGATACAGAATGCATGCTAAGTGTTAACTGCTTTGCTCCCAGCAGTGTAACACTTGCCTCGGTACAGTGCTACCTAGGCAATTGACTACAGCTGGGGGGAAGCCAACATTTTAATATTAATTCTTCCAAGGGACTTCTATCAATATTGAAAGCCTAGTGTTTTAAAGATTAAAATTTTGTAGTTAAAATAAAGTAACTGAAAGAAATGCCTACAAATGTGAGACACTTTTAAATAATTTAAATATAAAGCAACTTTTATATTTAAGAGATCAAGTAGGAGAGATTTTTGCGTATTATATGATAGCTGTTTGACCTTGGGTAAGTTTTATCTTTCTTCTAGGCCTCATTTTTTTTTCACAAGTGTGAAATAAAAGGTCCTAGGTGCTTCTTTAAACTGCTTTTAGCACTTTTTATAACTTTTGATTGAATGCTGTTTAATCATTTCAGCAACATGGGATCCACGTGCCAGCATAAAATGACAAGGATCTGGAAGAGAGATGCCACTCAGTCAGATGAAGGTCTAATAAGATGGACATTGGATATGTCAGACACAGTAACCCTGTTGGTGCTTGTACCGTGCTGAAAGGCTGCTGCACAGCGGACGTCTGTGCAACCGTGACATTGCCCTTACCCTAAACCATGGCACAATCCCTCGGGAGGACTCCTGTCACATGGTGTTGCAAAAGAAGGAAATCTAGTCTCATGCAGTTTGTGAAGGGGAGACCCTCACATTCTCTGCAGAAAGAATCCCATAGTGTTAGACTTTATTCATCTGATTCACGTAAGGCTGCAGTGGCTCCTGCGGAGAGAGGATTGGCATTGGCTTTCACAGATATCTTTTCTCCGAGGGTGGTTGCCAGCAAAGGCATTCATCAGCATTTTCTAAAGGTTCTTCTAATTATCAGCAGTTTTTATTTAGTAGTATTTCCAACAGGAGTTAAGTTGGTGCACAAAGTGAAGTTATAGCAGTGCCTCACTCTCTGCTTAGCACTGCAGACATTTGAAATCATATGGAATAACATGTTGAATGAGCCACTTAGAACTAATACTGCTGGGACCCAATCTCCTGTCTCGGAATCTAACCAGATGATTTGTTCCCAGACTCCTAGGGCCCTTTGGCTACTATCAGGAATAGACTTCTTAAATTCTCTTTACTGATCTTTTAGTGATTGACCAGAGGCTTTTGGAGTTTCATAAAATATTTGTAACCAGTCCCAGAAATAGCTTCTGTCACCCACTCGCTTCTCTCATTCCCTTAGTCTAAATTAATGCTCCAATAAGACATTTTTAAGCCAAAATCATACCCAAAAACTTTTATTTTTTCAATATCCAAATAGATTATTAGCTTTATTAAACCATTTTTGACATTTTAAATAGCTCAAAGCATTCCCTTTCATCTCTTAAAAATTATTCATACCTTTCCCCTGTAAAATAACTTAGAAAAGAGCTGTTCCAAAAAAATAATGTCCAGAGACGATTACTTTCAAAATACAGTTACCCATCTTTACAGATGTGTGCGCATTTAAACACATATATGATTTTAAAATGTTAGGGAGATGTAGTAATATGATTAGCTTATTTCATTAATGATAAGATGTTTTAAACAAACATCAACCAATATATCTTTTTAAAAAAACTATTTATTTATCTTGAAAGTCATAGTTACAGAGAGAGGGGAAAAACAGAGAAATCTTCCATGTGCTAGTTTATTCCATGGATGTCTTCAGGGGTCAGTGCTGGGCCGGGACAAGGTCAGGAGCCAGGAGTTGATCCAGATCTCCCAGGTGGGTGTAAGGCTCTCACACACTTGGGCCATCCTCTGCTGCTTTTGCAGGTCATTATCAGGCAGCTAGATCACAAATGGAACCTCCAGGCTATAAACTGGCAACTGTAAGGGAGGCCAGCATTGCCAACAGTGGTTTTACAGCTTCAATGCTATCCCCAAGTTCTATATCTTTAAAGTGGATCTATCTTTTATCCAAATACACACGGATTATGTGCTCATTTGAAAAAAAAAAAAGTAAGTTCAATGAAAAAAATAAAACTTTCCCATGAAAAGTTTACTGAGAGCTATTATTAATAATTTTGTGAATATTCTTACAAATATTTCTCTCAGCTTGAAGAATTTCACTCACATAAATACATTCCAAAAAGTCTGCTATCAGGTCATAATGATCTGTGTTATTTGATATTTTTAATTTAAGATGTACTAAATACATTTTCCATTACATATGTGTGTATGTACATTTGGATCAATATCAAGGATTTTCAAAGTGTGTTTCAATAATCTATTCAAAAGGAAATTAACAAATTATTGGGGAAGAATAATGAAGGGTTAACAAAATTAAAAAACTATTGTAGGGTTTCTTCAATCCTTTAATATACTAATATGAATTTGATAGCTGCAAATGAAGAATTTTAATGTCCAAAAGTTCGTTGAAGACTCATGTCTTCTAAAACATATTCAGAACTGTGGGTGTATGTGATCATTCTAATAGGTTGGATCTTATAAACATGTTAGAAATTGCTGTAATTTACTTACTTATGTGTCTACCAATGGATATTTCTTTCCAACATTCCTTTGATAGATAATTCTGTAATAAACCCATTTATGTAAGGAAGTTATTTAAGATAAAATTCCTATTCATTGACCAAAACAATCTTTTCTTAGATTGCGTTTATGGCGTCTCTGGCAACTCACTTCAGCAATCAGAACAGCGGGATCATCTTCAGCAGCGTGGAGACCAACATCGGAAACTTCTTTGATGTCATGACTGGTCGATTTGGGGCCCCGGTATCAGGTGAGCTGCAATCATGCTAGACATGGCAAAAAGAAACAGAGGGAAGAGAGAGAAGAAAGCCTGAAGGAGGCAGGGAAGACGACAGGGTCGAAACACTTTCTGATAAACAGCTCATATGGATTTCTGCTGGATCTGAAAGTAAATGAATAGGATCTGAAAAGACAAGTACCATTTCAAAAATATGGCCATGATTATTAAGATCAGTAACTCAGCAACCAAACCAGATAAGGGCACAGTGCTCTGTTCTTGGAGAAAAATTCTCACACCTTTGAGGTGTTGTAACCATGTCCTACCATTGTTCTCACACCAAGAAGGGCAGGATCCAGTTCTTTTGTTTTGTTTTGAAGAATGTTATCTATTTGAGAAAAAGAGAGGGAAAGTGAATGAGCGTCCACGCACTGGCTGATTCACTGCCTTGAATGCTTGCAAGGGGTGGGCCAGTCAAAGCCAGAAGGCAGGAATGCACCCCAGGTCTTGCACCGGCATGTCGGGAACCCAATCCCTTGAGCTCCCCGCTGCCAAACATCTGCATTAGCTGGGAAACCAGGAGCCACAGCCCCAGATCCAGCGTAGACACTCTGCTCTGGGATGCCAGAGTCTTAACCAACACTACCAGGCTCAATGCTCACTCCTAAGCCTTTCAATTAAAAAACAAAACAAAAACTAAGCAACATATTTATGTAGTTTAAAACAGTTTATACAAATGGGCTTTCTTTCCTTTTTATATAAAACCTAGGCCACTTTGAATTTTGATTGTAACTTGCTTTTTTTCTTTTTTTTTTTTTTAAGCTGACAATATATTTTGGAACTTTTTTCACATTGTTTCATCTTTCTATCTTATGGTGGGATGTTCCAGAGCATATTTTCTTATTCCCTTATTGCTGGACATTTGCAATATTTTCAGGGTTTGTTGTTTATTAAAAAGCAAGACTGCAATGATTGAGTCTGAGTATACCATGTTGAAGGGAACATGTCAAGGTATGCCTGTTGGCTGAAATAATAGCAGTAACATTGCTAGGTGAAGAGATGAATTTATCAATAAGATTGATTGGTTTTGCCAAATTGCTCTGTGAGGCTGTGCCGGTGTAGTTCTGCTGTCAGGATATGAAAGTGCTTATTGCCGGAAAGCCTCATCAATAAATTATGCTTTCGAATGATGTCTAGACTTAGGCAAAAAATGCTATTTAAGAAGCAAAAACTTTTTACTTTGATATAATTTTGGAAGAAGTACAAAAATATTATAAGTCATTGTATCCCCTTTAGCCAATGTATTGTTAGCATTTTATACACGTGCATTTTAAAGTCTAAAATGAATAAACCTATACCCAGTAATATGACAGAATATGGATTCATTTCAGATTGCCGCAAATTTTAATTTCTTTTCTAATGTGTTCTTTTCGACCTGAGACTCTTGTATTGGTTCTTTCCTAGAGGGGTGTACGTCACTAGTACATTTTAAACTCCTTATGATATTTGTCTACATTTTTCATATACTGCATGATAACATTTCATCTTGGTGACTTACTGATTGGGATAATTTTTGTTGGGTGCTGTCTGTTTTTTAAAATGAACTGAGACTGTGTGGGTTGGATTTGCTTAGACCACCATAGGTGTGGCTTTAGGCAAACTTCCCAGGTTTGGAACTAACTCAGTGGCCAGAGGTTGGACTGGTTCTTTTCAGCATGGCCTCTGTGTGTGTTTTCCTGGTGGGATCTCATTTTCTCTGCCTCCCCAGATTGCGCTGGATTCAGGAGGACTTCTGAGACCAGTCTTAGACTTGCCAGCTCCTCTGCTTTCAGGGAGCTTGTTTTTGCTGGAAGCTTCTGAGAGCTGCACTGGTTTCCACATTCTGTGCTTTATCTGTTAAACTTTCCCTCACTCACAGCCTAGTCTTCACCTAAGTTAAGCTCTCAGGAGCTCCTTTTCAGCAGCTACACTTCAAAGCAAGTGTTCCCTGGTGGGGGTTAAAAGTTTCCTGGCACAGTTTGAGATCTGCTCAGAAACCGTTCCCAGTCCCAGGACTCCCTGTGTGTGATTGTAGCACTTACAGGATTCCAGATGTCTAAGTTCGAAATGCTAAGCCTGTGTTCAATAAATGGCATTAGAGATTTACTACTTTATTATAAAGTATGGTTTGGGCTAGATGATCTCACTCAACTGCAGTTTAATGCAAAAACTTAGCTAACATTGTTAAGTTAGGTATATTAAATGTATGTTCCACTTGCTGATTTTCGGTTTACAATGGGTTAAGCTTTTCCGGGTGTGATCCCATTGTAAGTCAGGGGGCATTGGTGTTTGAAGCTTTATTGAGATTTTGGTAGAAAATAGATTCTGGTTTTTTTTCCCTTTCAATTTCTCCTATGTCTGTACACAACACCCAAATGGAAAACAAAGAAAATGATGGATACAGGGATATCTTACATTTGTGACAAGTGCTATTAATGTCTGCCTTGATTCACTGATCTACTCATTTGAAGTAAGCCAAATGAACTGATATATGAGGTAGTTTGAAGGAATCTTCCATCACCCTTCAGTCGGCTTTAATGTGTTCATATGATTGTCATATTTTTACTCTGAAAGTTTATGTTACGATTTCCCAGTGGTTGTTTTCTTAAACATGATCTGTACCACTAACTGTAGACTTGCCTGGTTCTGCCTGGTCAGTCATTTCCTTGTTTCCACTGATTTCAGTTTTCTTTGTTTCCACCGACTTAGTTGAAAATCAAGACTTAGTTTCTCAACCTCTCTTGGGTGGGATATCATTCTGATGACCATCACGCTCATGTTAGCACCACAGTTTACTATTTGAACTCATCCAGTAGATTGCAAAATGACCATCTTATACATTTCAGCTTGGATGAGATAGAAGAGGTTGATTTCTATAATGACAGCTCCACAAAGACCTGAAAACCGCAGTGTGAGTGTGATGTCTGGCTACAATGCCAGCACCTGGGCAGAAAGCCAGTACTGGCTATCATATGTATTCACTTCTGTGGTTCTCATTCTAGACATTTCAACATCTGGTTTCTTAATCTACACTTTTGAAACTCTTTTGTAATCTATTTTTTTAATAGTGCTCATCATTTTTGAGGAAAATTAATATTATTTCCTGTCATTTTAATTTCAACATTATCTGAGCCACTGAAAATTGTGTGTGAGTATGGTTTAATATGAAGACTTATAAAATGTGGAAAACCCGGACATACATATACCATTCTTTTTAAATCCTTTAATTGACCTACTTTGATTTTTCATCTATGGGTCAATCTCTAGGCATGTAAGTAGATGTGATTGATTTATGTGCAATTTGCTTTGTTGTTGGCGCACTGAAATTGTAACTTTAATTTGGTTTGACATGACTCAGAAACAGATGAGTCAACATGGCATCTTCTCAGTCTCCATAGTAATTGCACTTATGGAAAAGAAATAGGATTGGTCAGTCAGTTTTCTTTTTTTAAAAATTTTTTTTAAAGATTTATTTTTATTATTTTTTTATTGGAAAGGCAGATATACAGAGAGAAGAGACAGAGAGGAAGATCTTCTGTCCGATGATTCACTCCCCAAGTAACTGCAACAGCCGATGCTATGCCAGTCTGAAGCCAGGAGCCTCTTCTGGGTCTCCCACGCGGGTGCAGGGTCCCAAAGCTTTGGGCCGTCCTCGACTGCTTTCCTGGGCCACAGGCAGGGAGCTGGAAGGGAAGCGGGGCTGGCAGGATTAGAACCGGCGCCCATATGGGATCCCGGGCGTGCAAGGCGAGGACCTTAACCACTGCGCCACCGTGCTGGGTCCTAGTTTTTTTTTTTTTTTCTTGATGTTAGTTTACCTATTTTTTTCTCGCAGGCATTTTAGTTAAAAATTTCACATGGAAATCAATATGAGCTTGATGACTTTAATTATTTCTCCTTTCCAAAATATACTCTCAAATCCAAGAATATATGGAATTGGGAACATTTTTCCTTCTAGCATTTCTTTATAAATTCAATAAAAGAACTTTCCTACTGGCATTTGGAGTATGTCAGGTCATATTAAATTGTTTCCCACGAGTTGCCCTCAGGTCTAGTTAGAAAATTCACACCTTTCAAAATATATTGGTCTTTTTTAAATCAGGAGAATACAGACTTTTATAACAAGATCACGTGGCAGTCACAGTTTGATATCTCTGCTTATTATATGTAATTTCACTCTTGAACAATGAATGTGAGAAATTATTAGAACCGTCCCTTTGAAATGATTAAACCTTTATTCTGTGTTACCATATTTCCTTAGTTTGGGCCCACACCTGTGGTGATTCTAGGCATCGGTTGTAATGCAACATTGGGCCATTTGTCAGGTCATGGAGTACATCGTGTGTTTATTCTCTGAGCTGTCTGTACCTGTGACAGCTGCTGCTGTTAACCAATACCTATTAAGAACCCTTTGTTGGTGGACAAGGTAGTGAAATGTAGTTCGTAAAGGACTTTGTCTTCTTGACAGGGATACATAACACACACAATAAGAAAACCTCAAACGTCATAAAGAATGTTCAAGGGGCAATGTGCAATAAAATACAGATATAGAGATACTCAGATATACAGAGGCCAAACATGCCACATAGACTATCCACGAAAGAAATGTGAAATCATTTGGCACATCTTCCTGCTATCTTCAGCTTCTCTATATAATATGTTCATCTAACACTGGATAAATACCTGCTTTTTTCCAGGAGTGTATTTCTTCACCTTCAGCATGATGAAACATGAGGACGTTGAGGAAGTGTATGTGTACCTTATGCACAATGGCAACACAGTCTTCAGCATGTATAGGTGAGTGGTCTAGCCTGGCCAGGGGCTCCAGAGTGTGACCATTGTTTGCTCGAAGGGCATTCCAGCAGCAGAGCCCTTCCCCAACTCTTGTCCTCAATGAGAGCATCCACACAGCAACGTACGGCCAGGTTATCGCCCATGCTTGGGAAGAAATAAATTTGATGAATTTGAACATCAGCAGGTTTATAATAGATCTTGAGTCATCCACTAGCACCTCTCTTCTCCCCTTGCCCAGGTATTAGGATTTGCTTTGTATACTTAACTTTTCTCTCTGCCATTTCCTCTGCTTTCCTAATCTTCTTCTCCAGTACCCTGAACTTAGTCCTTTTGGACTTTGTCCACTGTTGTCCTGGGCTGGCAGGTTCTGAGATTTGGGAATAGGATTTCTCTTTTCAGGCTGTGTTGCTCCTGTGATATTTTCCCTAGCCACCTGGCCTGGATCTTTGGGAAATAACGGAAATAACACACTTTGCTCTGGGATTACCGTGGAATGTGTCAGAGTGGCAGTGAGTCAGTGCTTCCCCTTTACTTACTGGGATATGAGTCTCCCGATCCCACCCAACTAACCCAAGGGCAGCAAGGAAACAGACTGCACCTGCCATGGGGGAGGGCAGCGTAGATTTGAGGGAACAGCTGGCTCTCTCTCTGCATCTCTGATTCTTCTTCCCACACTTAGAATGCACATCTCCTTGTCTGTCTTTGTTCCTGTGGGAGATAGCCTAAACTACCAATTATGTGTCAAGTTTGAAGCTCAGGATTGGACCATACAAAATTCTTCAAGTTGATTGCTTATCTGTTGGCCACCTGATTCTGTCTTCTAGGAGAATCTTTATTTTTTTCTGTGGACACATCTACAAGGTGCGTAGGTTTTCTCGGGGCTGTTTCGCAGTCTATTTGCTGCTGGTGAACATTTGAGGGCTAGCATTGCAAGTCTTTTTAAATCCAGGTTTGTGTCTTCAGGGCTTCCATTTCCTGAGCTGTTCGTTACCAGTTACCTCTTTTAGTATACCCCACCTGATGCTTGTCTTGACCTATAGTTTGTCTGTTATCCTTCATGACCCCGTATTCTCACGCCTGTCTCTCAGTTTCATGGTACTTACTACCATGCCTTCTAAAACAACAGATTTGAGCAGAAAGGAGACATTTTTAACCATTCAGGTTGTGACACAGCTCTGTTGCATTGAATAAGCCATAATGGGAAAACAATAAACTTTGCTCTTGCAGATATAAAACTCAAATGACCTGTCAACCACATTCATCCTCAACTCTCCAGGTTCTATTTACTTATTCTGTTTCTAACATGTCAGTTCTTGTCTGAGCTTATCTTTTGTATAAATATTTTTCTAAAGGCGGCAGATGGTTTTTTTTTTTTCTAATCACTTTTATCAAGTCTTTCGTCTGAGTTGGCCACGATATGCAAAAAGTTTGCAACTCAGTATCTGTTTTTCCATTGCTGCCTGCATGACCTTGAACTAATGCAACATTTCATTTGAGTTATGGCAACACTCTCTTTTAGTGCCAAATTCTAGACTAATTATTGAGGAGCCTAAACTGTTGCAACAAAGACCTAATGTAATGACTCAAACCTAATAGAACTTTCCTTCCCATCAAACAGTCCAGAGTGTGAGCAGTTCGGGGGAAATATTCCAGGTTGGGTCACGGTCAGAGCTTCTCCACACAGCTTTCAAGGATCCAGGCTCCAACATACAATCTCCAAGGTCATCTGAGTCACTTCTCACCTGTATCCCATGCCCATACCTAGAAGCACGAGAGAAGGAGATGACAGGTGCTGGTGAGAAATTTTCTGTTCACTATAAAGACTAACCAGTGTGTGCCTCTTTTTCTTTCTAGCTATGAGACAAAGGGGAAATCAGATACATCGAGCAACCATGCGGTGCTGAAGCTGGCCAAAGGGGATGAGGTTTGGCTGAGAATGGGCAATGGCGCGCTCCATGGTGACCACCAGCGCTTCTCCACCTTTGCTGGCTTCTTGCTCTTTGAAACGAAGTAAATACATGAATAAACTAGCTCCACTTTGGAGAACACTTGTAGGTGAGCTGGGATTATTATATGAGGAACAATAAAGTTGAGGATTCTAAAAATCTGTTTTTTAAAAATTATTGGTTATAATGCTAAACATGCTACAGGCGTACCAATAATGTTAAAGACTCGGGCACAGAGTATGAACCAAAAGATTTTTCAGAGAGATGACCTGAGCTAATATACTACGCCTTTATTACTCTTCCCTGGTACCTAAAAGGGAGTTCTCTCCTCTGATGCAGACTAGAAATTTTTATTCCCATCAGGAAAAGTCATTTGAAAAAACAAAGTTTTAGTTGCTCTGTTTTTAAGTTGGTGCCAACTTTCAGGAGCCTCTGAAGTTCTTAGTAGTATTTCTGAGAATATGATTCAGTGGTCATGATGGAGTTGGGCTAAGAAAAGAGGTACTTGTCGGGATCTGAGTGGCAGAAACCTCTTAAAGTCCAAACTGGGAAGAAACAGTGATCCACTGGGTAGGGTTAGTATTCCGCAAATCTGGGTGTTGTCTAGTAACTCCATGTGGCTTTTAGATGACAGAAGTATTGATGAGGTCAACAAAGAACTGACACCTCTTTTAAAAATGTGTTTCTGTTATTGCGTCTTGACTTCTAATGGCTTGTGCTTTTAGCAATAGAATTTTCTCATGATCCAGACTTTGGATTGTCAGTCTGGTTGGTCATATTGTGTTTCTGCAGCTGCAAGGGCTCTTTGATGACTCTGGTCAAAAGGACCAGTTGTCTCTTGAGTATACCATTGTCTGTCTTCATTCACAAAATACTCAAAATACTCCAGTATATTATCTTCTACACACACTATGTCACGTTGAAAGTGCCACAGATTCAATTCTATGTGATCCAAATAATATCTACAAATTTAAAGATATTCCATTAAAAAGACATGTGCAAAACCTTTTGGTCAATAAAAATAAATATGATTTCCTGTATTAGCCTGTATTACTCTGTATAACCAATATTCACAGAGCAACTTTATATGTACCAGGTATTGCAAGGATGTGCAATACCTGGTATTGCCTCTCTTTCCCTACCCTAAAGTCTATTCTTGGAGGAACAAACTTACGACCAGAACAACCTTCATAAGACTATGCCATGAGTTCTTTAGAAAGTATCCAAAGGTGGTACCCCTAATTAATTAATTTATTTTAGACAAAAGCAATATCATGGGCATATATATTTACTCTGGTGGCAAACCATATTTAAAATGAACTGAAGAGAGGCTGGTCTGAAAAAACGCATGCAATGAATTCTCTTGGAAATAAAGAGTCCTTCAGGGATGGGGGTTGGGAGAAAAGGAGGAAGCCCTATGGCCACAAAATTGTAAAACAGAAAATAAGAATACTAATACAAAATGACCCAGTTTAAAAAATAAAGAGCCCTTCTGTTATTTTAAACTACAGATTTCTTACTGTTACCTCTGAGGCAGACAAAACTAACGAGGACCTGTGTTAACTAACACAGTAACTAACATGAGGCACCCCTCATGTTCAGTTTACTTTGGATCTTTTCCTTGATTCAGAAGCATTTTTAAATTTCTGAATCTACATGTAATGCTATTTTAAACTGAATGGATATTAGTTATACCTGGCTTGATCAGAAAATACTTTGTGATTTTGCATGTTTTTCTTTCTTAGGCTTTGGTGTCAGGTTGAGGCTTACTGTGAACAAATATCACAGATGTTCATAGACATGTACTGCCATTAGATAACTGAATGTTCCATGTTGTCGGAAAGGATGGGTCATAGCTGAGCAGCATATGTTGCTTAGTGCCTGAAAGGAGGATTTTGGAATGGCTTTATATAAAACTGTAACAAGAAAAATGTACCAAGTAATATGTTCCATGCTCCTGGCCTGTTGCCCTACACTCCAGTGTGAGACTGACCAGCTTCCTGCCACTGAACTGCTTGTCTTCAGTTAACACTTGGTTTACTTAGTAATGGTCCCCAATTTTAAGTTTGGGGAGAACTTACACTTGTGGAGTAAGTTGGCAGTTTGGATATACTACCAAGAAACCATACTTAAGTGAAAAGGCGAAAGGTCTCAACAAGCTCCTAGCTGACTTCAGATCGCCTGAGCTCTGGCTGCTGTGGCTGCTTGGGGAGTGAATCAGCAGAAGGAAGATCTTCCTCACTGTTCTCTTTGTATATCTGCCTTTCCAATAAGAAAAAAAACAATAAAATCTTTTTTTAAAAAAAAGCAGATGGTATGTGTTATGAGAAATTCAAATGCTTCATCTGATTTATTAGATGAAGTCATTATTTTCTGAGTAAACAAGGAGATTTTAAGTCATACGGGGTGGTTCTGTGCAGCAAGTCATTTCCCAGAGCAGAAAAGTGAAGGGAAGATTTCTTAAGGATTATTATCAGAAGCATAGGGCTAAGGTTTGGTTCAACAACACCAATGTATTTCCTGAACTGCCATGCCAAGAACATGTACTCCTTCTAGCTATATTTGAGAATGCCAGAAAACTGGGTATGAAGATAAAAGACCAAATGTGCCAAGCAGGAAGCAACAATCTTACATACGGCATACTGGCTGGGAGGCCGTGGGCTATCTTGTAGGTGAGAGCGTAGTGTGCTGCTTGCCAGGAGCAACTGGTCAAGTCAGGGTAAGGCTAAATGGTCAGATGCGGGGACCGCGGAAATGCCACATGTTTCCAGTGCCAAGGTGAGGCATGTAGTTGAGTTCGCAGCTAAGGAATCCCCGCTAATCTGTCATTAATAATTTGAAGTAACTGGAACTTTCAGGCAAATTAGTCTATTGAAAAGTGAGGTTTCTGGGTTCATATTTTCCTTCCTTTTGAGACAAATACTGGTTAGTTAAAGCTGACTTATATTCCCCATTTCTTTAGATATTTATAGGATCAGTGCAAGGTAAAGATTGAGTTTTTGACTAGTGGTATTAACCCAGTGTAACACACACGCAAGCATTGTGCACTTACACAGCATCTGATCTATCCTCTACCCCCACTCCTCCTGCAGCAACCCAGCAAAACACTTCTCCCACACTGTCAGTTATCTTGACTGTGGGAAGTTCAGAATCAAAAATGAAGTCAGTATGTCAAGTCCTAACAGAATGGAGTGGGGAGGCCATGAACAGGGTGGGCTTTCACACACATTGCTTGATGTCAAGAACTATCACAAAACACTGTCAAAACCACCGCCTTGCACAGGGTCTGCAGGAGGCCCACATAGCCGCAGGCTAGTCAACCTTGGACTGATGACACCCTTGCTAATGGAGCCTGTGGGCAACCGTAGCTGTCTCTCAGTCACTTACTTTAGGTTGGTAACTGCTTATCATCACAGCAATATTGGGTTTTAGGAAGAAAATCTCCTTCCTCCCTCCTTCAGGCAACCAGTACAGGTGTATTACTTTGTGTGTTATCTAAGTTTGTAGCTGAATTTCTTCATTTGTAAAGCTGGGGTGCATATTAGCATGGATGTCAAAGGGCTGTTACAAGGAAGAAGGTAGTTAATCGATATATTAGTTTTCTAGAAATACATAACAAATAAGCATAATTATTAATATCTGACATTAATATGCTTGTACCAATTCATGGTTTCTGAGGGTCAGGAGTCCAGACCAAGTTAAACTGGATCTTTTGCTTGGGAGAATTCACAGAGCTGCCATCAAGGTGCTGACCAGAGCTTAACCAGGGAAGGGTCTGCTTCCATGTTCCCTAATGTTGCTACAGAGTTCAGGTTCCCAAGGGTTGCTGGACCACAAGCCTGAAATCCCTGCTGGCAGCTGCTCTCAGAACCTTGTCAGACGGCCTTCTCTTTGGGATGTTTTCATTACAGCAAGCCAGCTGGAAAGGCAGTAGGGAGTCTGCTAGTAAAACAGAGATTCTAATCTCCAGAACCTGTCATGGTTTGAATGTGTCCTTCAAATATCCTGTGCTGGAAGCTTAACCCCCAACATCCTTGTTAGTGGAATTGGAGGGGAGACTTTTGGCAGGTGATTGGCAGAGCCCTCATGATGGATCAATGCACTTATGCGTTAATGCATTGTTGAGGGAGTTGCTCCTGTAGTTTGGTTTAAGGGTTGCCTCCGTACACTCCCACATGTTTAATCCCAAAGATTTACAATGCTGAAAGGGTGAAAACTTAGTCCAATTATGGTGTGTCATTTTGGAATTGAGTGGAGTCGTCAAGATGGCATTAGTGCCCTTCTGGTAAAGGCACTCTCCCCTCTGTGAGAAAGTAATGGGAAGCCAGGAAGAGCTCCCTTACAAACAAACAAACAAACAAACAAATCTTCCAGCCCCCAGACTTGGGATTTCCCAGTCTGTAGAACTGGGAGAACTAAGTGTTTGTCTTGGAAGTCAGCCGGTGTGATACAGCAGTTGGAATGTACTAAGATAACCCCTTACTAGCGGCTTGCCTGGAGTTTAAATCCATGATTTCACTGGGAGTTGTAAAAGAGTGAAAACTTAAAGGAAGCACATTGCTATGGTTTACGTGTGGTTCATCCCCTGCAATTCATGTTGAGATTTGATTGCCACTGCAGTCGTATTGAGAAGTGGTGCCTTGAAAGGGTGTCTAGGTTGTTGAGAGGCAGTAATGCCTTTCCCCCCAAAGATTAGCTCTCTAGAGAATGGGCTTTTCGGATGCAAGGCCATCCTGGTGTTTTTGCCTCTTTCCCAGGAAGCTACCCATCCTGCATCCCAGCACATGTGAGGCAACCTGAAGCCTGATGTTTGCTCTCTGGCCTCTAGAACTGGAGCCAACATAAACCTCTCTTTCTTAATGACTTGGTGCTCTCAATAGCAACAGAACACAGACTAAAACAGGCATCCTTTCATGAACCATTTAACCTTCCTGAGTACCGTTCATGTGGAAGGTTAGAGAAATACTCCATGTTCAGAATAACACCTTGGTGGTTTTTTTTTTTTTTTTTTTTTTTTTTTAATTGTTGCTTACACTGTATTATGTAGTACAGTTTTATAGGCGCTGGGGATTCCCCCCACCCCTCCCCATACCCCTCCCCCCATGGTGGATTCCTCCACCTTGCTGCATAACCATAGTTCAAGTTCAGTTGAGATTCATTGCTTGCAAACACATGCCTAGCATAAAGTTCAGCGTCTTATTGTCCAGATAAGTTCAGTGGCCTCCTGGGGAGACCTTCTATGGTCTGAAGATAGGTCTAACAGAGTAAAGATCCGGTCGGTTAAAAGCCTCAACAAGGCCTCAGTATCAATATACAACATTATGGAATTAATTGACATTGTATTGGGTAAACAATATGTTAAAAATAATGCAAGTTCCATTCTTCGAAACATCTGGGTTGAGACAGCATCAATGACACGTTCAAAAAATAACAAACAACCAAACAATAAATTACAGGTTAAATCAAGGCAAACATGTGGTATCTAATCTTTTGGGATTCGCTCATTTCCCTTAGCATTATAGTTTCCAGTTGTGCCCATTTAGCCACAAAGAACTGCATTTTGTTTTTTTTAATAGCTGAGTAGTATTCCATGGAGTAGATGAACCAAAGCTTTCTTATCCAATCTTCTGCTGATGGGCATTTCGGTTGCTTCCATGTTTTTGCAATTACTGATTGTGCTGCAATGAACATAGGGATGCATGTTGGTTTGTCGTAACACCTTGGTGTTGAAAGAAACTCAATGTTGATGATTGAAGGCCTTAAAGATGATTAAATCATGAATATGTATATATGTATTTCAGTCCACTGCAGTCATGATTCTAATGGTCTCATTTAAGTGAAGATCATGTCAGTTCCCTACCCTTCTGACTCAGCTTTAGCTTTGTGCCAGTTCTTCACCACAGGGCAGAGGCTTGTAGAAACTACAGAGTCCGTAGCCACACTTTGATGTTGTGAACTTGAAGGTGACTTCTGGAGCCCAGACTGTTATATATTCTGCCCATTGCCTAAACTCCAGCATTCTCAGCAATTATGGGAGCCATCTACCCTTGCAGTGAATTCTTTTTATATTTCCACCAAGAATCCTGTTGCATATAAATGGAAGTAGTAGAACTAGGCAGCCCAGTTAATATTTTAAAAAATTACAAGGAGCATAATGCAGTAGCCTAGTGGCTAAAATCCTGACTTTGCATGTGTCGGGATTCCATGTGGGTGTCAGTTCTAATCCCACTTCCCATCCTGCTTGTGGCCTGGGAAAGCAGTCAAGGATGACCCAAATCCTTGGGACCCTGCACCCTCATGAGAGACCTGGAAGAAGCTCCTGGCTCCTGGCTTTGGGTTGGCTCTGCTCTGGCCATTGCAGCCACTTGGGAAGTGAAGCAGCAGACGGAAGATCTTCTCTATCTCTACTCCTCTCTGTATATCTGCTTTTCCAATAAAAGATAAAATAAACCTTAAAAAAGAATTAAAAGGCAGGTAAGAAAAGTATAAAAATATCATTTATATAGATCAAAAAGCACAAACTAATGCAACCTTTTGCTCTCTCAATGTGTAGTGCTCAAGTAGTAGAGCTGTGGTTATGCAGAGAAATCATGGGTTGTGAGACACACATTGCAAGTGTGACAGTGTCTGCCTCTTGAAATGTGGGCTGAGAACTAGCTGCAGGTGGAGTTTAAGATTTTTCACGAGAGAATGAGTGAAAAGCAGTTTATGGATCACAGCACTGCTGGGAGACAAAGGCAAGACAGGCCAACGTCCTTATCCATGTCCTTTGAGTAAACCTGTATTTGGCAGAAAAAAACAGAACTTATTTATGAACTGTCCTTGCCAGCACATCCTGGGTCAAAGGACTCCTTATGGCAAATAAACGCAGAAGCTGGAATGCATGGCTCCACAGCAAAGTAACCATCCAGGCTACAGCACGAAGCCCGTTGGGTGTTCTGAGACCCTCGTGGGAGACTCACCTGTCACAGCAGGTGGAAGCGTATGTTTGCCAGCACATACGTTGTTACATTCTGCTGCATATAACTTACATAACACACTTCTTTTCTTTTTTTTTAAGATTTATTTTATTTTTATTGGAAAGTCAGATATACAGAGGGGAGGAAAGACAGAAAGATTTTCCGTCCGATGTTTCACTCCCCAAGTAACTGCAACAGCCGGAACTGCATGGATCCAAAGCCAGGAGTCAGGAGCTTCTTCCAGGTCTCCCACATGGGTGCAGAGTCCCAAGGCTTTGGGTTGTCTTCGACTGCTTTCCCAGGCCACAAGCAGGGAGCTGGATGGGAAGTGGAGCTGCCGGGATTAGAACCGGCACCCATATGGGATCCCGGCGTGTTCAAGGCGTGCTACGCCTCGCCACCGGGCCCAACACACTTTTTTCTGAGGCTTCAAAGTCCAAAGTCAAAGTGTTGGCAGGCTTAGCTTCTTGCACAGCACCTCTTTATGGCTTCCTGCTAGCTGCCTGTACCCTGTGTCCTCACAGGGTGGCTCTGATTTCCATGGCGAATCCCTTGCTCTCATCACGACACAAGCCTTAAGGGATTCGTATCCACGGTATGACTTCCGTTTGGATGACTTGTGTCTTGTTCGTTGGTAAAGGTGGGTGCCCAGGAAGCTCTCTGATTCACCTGAATGTGATCCTGAGTGTTAACTCAAGCCACAACTGCACTGCTTCTTCTTCTTCTTCTTTTTTTTTTGAAAAAACAGACTTGAAGCAAATATGACGAAAGACTAATGTGCCAATCTGAATGCTTGATGTAACGGCTTTTCTAACTTTGTCCATTTTAAGTTTCTCAAAAACAGAACATAAAAGGAAAGGGACATGGGAATTCTTGATTGCAGGCAGAGCAGGGTGCTTGCCACTCCTGGGGGTGCCAACCCGCAGAAGGAAAGTCACAGTGCCGTGGAAATAATGTTTTAAATTAACAAAGCGAGGCAGATTTAAAAAAAAAAAAACCAGACAGCTATCCATGTCAGGCCAGTGAGCAAACTGAGAAAGAAACCAACAGCAAATCCGAATGCTTTCCAAATATACCTTGCCCTTTCATATATCTTATTTGAAAAGCACACAGAGAGGGATTAATTTTTAAAAATAGATCAATAAAACCCACGGAAAGTGTAACTCAAAATCATTTTTTGGAGGAAATCAACAGGTAGCTAAGAAAAAAGGGCATGAAGCCGACCTGAGTCCGTAGGAAGAAAGAAATACTTGGGCATTGTTCTTATCGATTTATGTTTTTGTTTTTTGTTTTTTTCTTCTAGGGCTTGGCAGGTGCGTGTGCTCAACTAGCAGAGGGGCCGGGGATCACCGCAGCTTAGGTAAAAGCGCCCAGCGGGCACGGTGCGCCCAAGCACAGCCTCTGCCCGCGAGGAGAGCTGCAAGTGAAAGCCACGCACTTTGCACTTGGCGCCAGCGACCCCGCGAGGCGACGCAGGGAAGCGCGTCAGTGCGCAGACTCGGCGGGCGGCCGCGCGCAGGCGCACAGCGAGCGGCACCCCGGGTTGGGGCGTGGCGCGGCCCGGCAGCTTGCTCAAGTCAGTCAGCGGTGGCGTAGCGCCGGGCCGGGTGGCGCGCCATGGCGTTGAGGGGCATCCTTGTGGTGGAGCTGTCCGGCCTGGCGCCGGGTCCGTTCTGCGGGATGATCCTGGCCGACTTCGGGGCGCAGGTGGTGCGCGTGGACCGCCCCAACACCCGCGGCGACGGGGGCGTCCTGTCCCGGGGCAAGCGCTCGCTGGTGCTGGACCTGAAGCAGCCGCGAGGGGTGTCGGTGCTGCGGCGCCTGTGCGCCCGGGCGGACGTGCTGCTGGAGCCCTTTCGCTGTGGTGAGCCCGGGCCCAGGACGGAGATGGCAGCCGCCCACCCCCTTGCCCCGTGCGCGCCCTGGACGCGTGACCTCCCCAGCCCTTCTAGGTCCGCCTGTGGCGTGTGAGGCCCGTCCTTTGCCTCTGAGACTCATCTTGAGATAACGGCAATGGTTCTCCCTTCTTGGTTTCTCGCTGACCTCCCACCTCCCCCGTTATTCCTAAATCACCTTGCTTGTGGACGTTTTTGAGTCCTGTGAGAATCCCGTGTGAACCATAGATTGTCTCCCTGGGGGACTGCGATTTGGTGTCTGGTCCATTAACTGCCGTTTTACACAGACTTGGCCAACACTTTCTGCCTTCAGGATTGGTGTTCCCGTGTTCAGCTTCAGCTAGCTTCCTTTGCCCTCTGCTCCCTGGTGTCACTTTGTCCATCCCACGTGACACCCAGCTCTCGTAACTGCACCGCAACTGTTGGAGCCGCAGATGGCTGGGGGTAGGCTGGTCCCTCTGCAACTGCCTTAATTCCCAGTCACCTCTCCTGGGGACAGAACCAGTGTCCGTGCAAGTACCTGAGTCAGGTACCCGTAGTTCGTTTGACACCCATTTCTGTCAACCTCACCTGCTTCAGCGATCCAGGGACTCGCGGGTTGGAATGGCTCCTCTCCATACCAGGTACAATCACGTGGACCCTGGCTCAGCAGCCCTTTAAAAACTGGAGTTTGAAGTCCACCATCACTCGAAGCCTTCTCAGGCAATCTACCACCAGTGAAATTTTGCTCAAGTTACCTATCCTAAAATACTGCCAGGGAAGAAAGAGTGAAATGTTTGAGAACATTGAGTGCTGGAGAGTGCATTGAGGTGCTCCGTTCACCCTGGCAGCTGTGTGAGGACTTAATCATTAGGGCTATATAATAAATCACATATCAATTGATGATGAGGTGTTAGAGGTTGTGTGGCTGGCCAGCTAGAGGATTATCAGGTTCTTTATCCATTTTTTGTAGCTCTCAGACGATGGTGTCTATTATGGAACCTTGATTGTGTTTAATCCCAGTGGATGTGGGTGCCAAGTACCTGGTTTTGTTCCCTAAATATGTTTGTAGCTAGATTAAGAACTCAGAAGCCATGAGAGCTGGCCTTTCCACGATAGCTAGACCCTTCCCATGTCTCTTTATTGAAGGTGGTGATGCACGGTGGGTACTTCAGGGGCTTTAAAAGAGCGAATCTTGAATTTTAGGTAAAAAAAAAAAGCTTATGCATACGTTTTCACAATGAACATTTTTCACATTATGAAATTTTTATACCAAACAAAATATATATATATATATTTTTTTTTGCTTCCAAATAGGAATACTTTTAGCTTTATTTTCCATGAGAGTTTGACCTGCATCCTGAGTTTGAAGGTGATGGACACTGATGTGGGCATAGAAAGGGGGACACAGGGACGTGTATGCCAGTTCGGCAGCTTGAGCAGGGGCTGACACACCTACGGGGAAATAAAGGGGTCCTAGGAGAACAACCCCGCTCTGGGGCTGAGGCTGTCCATCCCAGAGGCAGGGCCTTCACTCTCTGGGTCTCTAATGGAAACATGCTAGAAAACCCACCTGTGGGGTGCCGGCCACTGCTGGCCTAGAAGAATGGGTTTTCTCTAGGTTCATCACAAGCTGTCTGAAATTGTTGTTGCCTCTGCAGGTGTCATGGAGAAGCTGCAGCTGGGCCCCGAGATCCTGCAGCGCGAGAATCCCAGGCTCATCTATGCCAGGCTGACTGGGTTTGGCCAGTCAGGCAGATTCGCCAGGGTAGCTGGCCATGATATCAACTATTTGGCTGTGTCAGGTATGTCATGAAGGGAGATTTGGAAGTTTCTCTGCATCTTGTGTTTGTTTCCTGTGGAGCTACAGGTGCACTGATGAAGAAGCATTTTTACTTTTTTTTTTTTTTTTTAAGAAGAAGCATTTTTACATGTGAACATGTAACTAGGTGTCAGGCTCAATAAGAACTCGGTTATTTGAAGTGAGTTGACCAGCACGTTTGAGCGATGATATAGTGTCACTTGTCGTATTTCTTGACTACATAAGTGGTGTCAGTTATCAGATAAGCCCCTAGCAGGAAGCAAGACACTTGCTGGTGTTGGGGTGGTTGTTCTGTAGATCGTTGTGTCACCCCTCCCCACCCCTCTCCCTTGAATCATTGTTTCAGGCTTCTGTGAACACTAGATAAAGAACCTGGTCTCAGGTGCTATACTCATTTCATTAGAATATTCTAGAATTCTACCAACTCTGTGTTAAATGACAAAGCATGGGTGGGGGATGTCTGGCTGGCCAACTGTACGAAGCCCAAGAAATCACTTGAGACTGTGGCTGCTGATGAATCTAGGCATTGAGCAAGTCTATAGCAGGCTGATTGTCAAGTTGCTGACTTTGTATGGCCTGTGAATGAGGTTACAAATATGCAAGTGGCCCTTGGCAAAACAGAAAGAGGAAGAGGGAAGAGAAAGAAAAAGAGAGGGAAGGAGAGAGAAAGAGAGACCTTCTACCCATTGGCTCACTCCCCAAATATTGCAATAGCCAGGCTTGGCCAGGTGCGGCTTGGCCAGGTGCAGGCAGGAGCCGAGGGCTCACTTTGGATTCTGGTGCAGGTGGTGGGGACTCAGCTACTTGTGCTTTCACCCAGGGCGCGCGCGCGCGCGCGCGCGTGTGTGTGTGTGTGTGTGTGTGTGTGTGTGTGTGTTAGCAGGGAGCTGGGATTGGAAGCAGAGCTTAGCTTGAACCTAGGCTCTAATATAAAATAAAGGCATTCTTTTCTTCTTCTTCTTTTTTTTAAGATTTATTTATTTTTATTGGAAAGGCAGATTTACAAAGGGAAGGGGAGACAGAGAGGAAGATCTTCCATCTATTGATTCATTCCCCAAATGGCCACAATAGCTGAGCTGATTTGAAGCCAGGAGTCAAGAGCTTCTTCCAGTCTTCCACGCAGATGCAAGGATCCAAGGTCATGGGCCATCCTCTACTGCTTTCTCAGGCCACAAGCAGGGGGCTGGATGGGAAGTAGAGCAGCTGGGACACAAGTCAGTGCCCATATGGGATCCTGGCACTTGCTGGGGAGGATTAGCCAATTGAGCCATGTGCCATGCCTGAAATATAGATATTCTAAGCAGTATCTTAAGTACTGTACCAAAAGCCTGCCCTATTATGCTGTTCTAAAACAATCAGCTAAATTGATAATATCTCCTTCTTACTACTCCAGAAGTCAGCATTAAAATTCCACAACTGTCAGCTGTAAAATTTTGAAGATAGGCCTGGCATGGTAGCCTAGTGGCTAAAGTCCTCACCTTGCATGCACCAGTATCCCATATGGGTACTGGTTCTAATCCTGGCTGCCCAACTTCTCATACAGCTCCCTGCTTGTGGCCTGGAAAAGCAGTGGAGGATGGCCCAAAGCCTTGGGACCCTGCACCCACATGGGAGACCCAGAAGAGGCTCCTGGTTTTGGACCAGTGCAGCTCTGGCCATTGTGGCCACTTGGGAAGTGAATCAAAGGACGGAAGATCTTCCTGTCTATCTCTCCTCCTTTCTGTATATCTGCCTTTCTAATAAAAAAAATAAATCTTAAAAAAAATTTTTTGTAGGCAAAAAAATATCAAAATCAGGAAGCTGTCTTGAGGTAGAGCCTGTTAGTCTGCTGAAGAAGTCGGATTTGGAAAAGTGCTGTGTACTGGTTTTCATGCAGGTCAGCTACTGGAAGGACGTGTTAGTTCTCTAAGATGCTCATGTGTTTATTTAGAAGGGACATTAGATTTGTTTCTTACGGTGCAGGTATTCTGTCCAAACTTGGCAGTAGAGGTGAGAGCCCACGTCCTCCTCTCAATCTCCTGGCTGACTTCAGTGGCGGCAGCCTCGTGTGCGCGCTGGGCATCATGATGGCACTTTTTGAACGCACACGCTCGGGCAAAGGTCAAGTCATTGATGCAAGCATGGTGAGTACCAACTGGAGAATTGTCGTAGAAACCAAGGAAGGATCAGGTGCTGGGGAGAAAAAGATTCTCAAGGAGCCCAAACTGGGTAAATACCTTGAGAGTCTGAAGACCAAACTGTAATTTGGATTGGGTCATTGGTTACCTTTGCAAAATCCATTTCCACACCAAAATTGCCTTGTTTGTGGTACCTTGGCCTGCTGCTTCCTCTCTGTCCTACCAGGTAAACCCAGCCCACCCCATACTATGTGCCTTGTGATACTGTCATTAGGACACATCTGACATTGTCCCTGCGTCCTCCCTGGCCTGTGTTCCAGAAATGGGCAGCTTGTGGTTTTATTTCCAGCTTCTGGCTCAACTGTGGTACAGTCGCAGCATGAAATAGCAGGAGCACTGGTTTTGTTGTGGACACATGGAGTTTTGTCCCCCACAAAGACAGGTGTTCTAAATGCAGACACATGTAAGCTGCACAGAGTAATTGTGTTAAAAGGTGAGAAAGTGAGCATGACACGTGCATGAATGGGGGTTGTTTCACATGGGAAAATTGCTTGCCATTGTGGGTCAGAGTTGCCCGAAGTGAGGAGGCCTGGGGGAAAGGAGAGAGGCACCTGGGAAGAATATCTAGCTGTGGTTCCCAGCGAAAGAGAGCGCGACCCTCCCCTAAACTTGGCCTCCTTGATGAGGTAGGGAGCAGAGGGGTAGTACCTCCACAGGTGTGAAGCCACCTCCACAAGTTGCACCTGGAACTTAAGTTCCATGTTTCCATGACAGCCCCCCCAAATGTCCCAGATGAAAAGAAGGCATTGTAATGTACAAGTCAGGGGACGGAATTACATAGAGAGGCTTGCAGTGACTTCCAGCTCACTACCAGTTACCAGCTACCTACTTAGACCATATCAGTTTCATACCTAGCTGTTGACCTCCTTTCATGGAAGACCTTTGTGTTGGGAGAGCAGACTGCCTGCTTCTGCAGCAGGCAGTGGCAGGCCTTTTGACCCGAAGCCCGGGCTTTCACTCATGTATCTCTGTTGCCCTTCACATGATCCATGGGGGCCGTGAATGAAGGGCAAACACAGGCCTTTGGAGTTTAGGGGAGAATCTAAGGCTTACTGAGGACTACATGAATATTTAGCCATAATTTCAGGAATTTATTGAGCATATGCAGTTGCTTATTCAAAGTCAAATATAGATGAAAGAAGATGGCTATTTTCATCAGACTATAATTGTATTCACTGCTGCCCAGCGTTGTGACACAGTTTCCCTACTGGGCCCAATTCCCTGCCATGGATCTCGCACTCTCCAGGTAGTTCTGTATTATAGTTTGACAGGATTTGCCCCCAGTCTCAGCATTTGCCAGCTGATGCTGCAGCAAAGCCCAGCCAACCTGTACTTACTCTGGCTCATGCATGCACCAGAGGCTAGTCAGTTAACCTAGCCTTGTTCTCCCCTCAAGCTAGTCTACATCTAGGCCAACAGGTTGTTATAGCCTTCCCCAGCCTGGTCTGCCACAGTCCCAGTTCCCACGCTTGCCAGTGGGAGCAATAGCCCAGCAGGGAATTCCATGCAACCCCTATACCAGGCTCGCCACCCCTCCCCCGAGATTTCACATGGACTGGTGAGTACTGTGGCCCAGTCTGGCATGGCTTGCTTAACCTCAACATTTGTTGGTAAGTGCTGTAACCTGGCCCAGCCCAGTCTGTGCTCACTACCAGCTCATACTGGTAGGTGCTGCCACCCAACCACGCCCAGTCAGCCCTCAGTCCTGGCTCTGATGTGAATAGGCTGGTATGTGACCTAACCTGGCCTGTCGTGGTTCTCAGATCTGCTGTTGAATGTTATGAATTGGCCTAGCCTGGCCCATCTCCACCCCAATCCATATATATGCCAGTGGGTACTGTAACCTGGCATGGTCTCTGCTATTACTTGTCTTGGTTATTGCACTTACCTCTAGGGACTGCTTCTTGGTAAAGGTGTTCCCCAAGCTTCTCTATCAGGTCTCCTCTCAATCGCAGATCTTGCACACACCAGTGGGTCCTTGACCCAGGCTGACTTAATTTACTGTATTTCCAGGAACAATGTCCTTACCCAACTGCCCCATACCCAGTCTGGTTCTTACTGTTGGGTGTTACAGCCCAGCCAGATCTGCCATGTCCAGATACAGCTCTCATGTGGTTTAGTGGATGCTGAGACCTAGCCCAGCTTGTTCTAGACCCACCCTGGCTTTCATGAGCATCAGTGGGTGCTGGGTTCTAGTCCAGTCTGGCACACCCCAAACTCAGTCCACACCCATGCCGAAGGACACTACAGCCATGTCCAGTGCAGATTGCCAACCCCATTCTGGCTCTCATGCTCACAAGTGGGAACCACAATCCAACTGGGGCTTCCCCTTAACTCCCCAACCAGGCCTGTTCCCCTACAGATCTTGCATACATGCTAGTGGTTGCTCTGACCCAGTCCAGCATAGCCTATCCCCCATCTCAGTCTGCCATCAGATGCTGCAGCCTGGTCTGATCCTACCTGCCCCCAGTCCCTGCTCTCCCTGGAGGGTGCTGCAGCCTAGCCTTGCCCATTCTGCTCCCATCACTGACTCATGCAAACCAGTAGGTGTGATAGCCTAACCCGGCATGTTCCACACTCCAGCCTGGCTCCTGCACACACCAGTGTGCTAAGGTTTGGTTTGACCCTGCCTGATCTGCCTGTAAGTCATACTCTTACTTGTCTGGATTTGCATTGTATTTTGCTTCTTTAAAGGTGGAGGGAACTGCGTATCTGAGTTCCTTTGTCTGGAAAACTCTGAAATCGGGACTGTGGGAACAAGCTCCAGGAAGGAACCTGTTAGACGGTGGAGCACCTTTCTACGCGACATACAGGACTGCGGACGGAGAGTTCATGGCTGTGGGAGCAATAGAACCTCAGTTCTATCAGCTGCTGATTGAAGGTAGTTGTCCTGATTGGCCTTTCCCCACTTCCTTTTACTGTGGGTGTTCTTTAACCTGTATTTTGGGTTTTGTGAGATTCATTTCTTTTGTTACTTATCTGCTCTCTAATTAACCCAATGATCAGCACCAACACTTGTTATGGCTTTGCAACAGGTTCACATTGGGAAGACTAAACCCTCCAACTTCGTTATTTTTCAGTATTGTTTAGGGTATTCAAAATTGTTTGCATTTTCGTATGCATTTTAGCATCAACTTCTAGTTTCTGCGAGCTGTTTTTGAGAGGGGGCTGTATTAGCTTGTGCATCAGTCTGGAGTGTGGCCATCTTTTAAGCCTTCCAAACAGAACATGGGACACTTTCCTTCTATTTGGGTCTCTTTGGTTTCTTTCAGTGATGCCTTGAAGTTTTCAGGTCTGTGTCCCATGCTTGGTGCACGTTGTTATTTTCAAACATGCTTGTGTGGAGTGCTCATTGAACATCTGTGTTCTGCCTCAAAGAAGGAATCAATTCTGAAGTGCTAAAAATTAAACAAGACATTGTTCTAGCAGACTAATTGCCTCAGTCCTCAACTTCTGATCACCCTCTTGTAAGTTTTCTCCAGTGGAGCAATGTAACATCTATGTCTGGTCATTCCTTCTCTGCATCCACAGTCCTCTGTGATGGCCTTAGCCCGCCTTTTCTTCAAAATCTACAAAGGATCCTTAGTTGAAAAGTGGGTAAATCAGCTTTTGTATAGTCTACATAGCCCCTGCCAAAATACCCCAGAATTTTCTTTCTTTTAATATTTAATTATAAAAGTTTTACCTTTACTCATCCCATACATGAAGGGACCTCAAAAGTATGTATTTTTGTAAAATTTTTAAACCCATGCCTAGTTTTTCATAATATTCATTTCCCATGTGTTTTTAGAAGACTTATTATTTCTCTCTCAGTACACACTAGACAAATCCCCACATTTATAGTGGTTTTTAAAGTAGCTTTAGTTGCACATCTTGTTTGTTTCCTCTTAATTTTGTGACGTCTCTGTGGCCGTGTCTTGGGGTACATCCTCAGTGTCTGAACACAAGTGCACAGGATTCCTGTAAGCTCTACCTCAGCTGCAGTGTGTCCCTGCTCTCAGGGGGAACAAGGTCTGCAAGACCGAGAGTGTTGTTAGATTTTATGACAACAAAACCATTATAGTGCAATCAAATAAACAATAAAGAATTTTAAAAAATTGTCTTAAACTTCAAAATATTGTTTTTATAAAATCCAGAAAAAGAATTTATCAGTGGGAGCATGGAAAAACTGAAACCCCTTGGTATTACAGTGGGGATAAACATGGAACCATGCTATGATTCTGCATAATAAAGGATAAGCAAAATATGGCACCTATGTACAAAAATATTACTAAGCTGTGAAGAGGAAGAGAATTCTGACAGAGGCTACAACATAGATGAACCTTCAAGACGTTATGTTAGATTAGCTCAGGGAAGAACAAATATTGTGTAATTGCACTTCTGTAAGATCGTCACAGTAGTGCAATACATAAATCATATAGTAAAATGGTGGCTGTTGGAGGCCGAGAGAAGGAAGGAATAGTGAATTCCTGTTAGATGGATAGCAGGATTTCCTTTCTTCTTGCTTCTCTGGGGACTTGGGCATCTTCAGAGCAGCTTTCAAGTAGCCACTGTGCTTTTCCATGAGAGGGGAGGAAAGGACGGTAAAGGCATGCATGTGGGAAAGGGCCTTTCATCATCCACATTAAAATACCCTCTTCTATGAGAGAAGAAAAATGACATTTATCCTCCACCCCAGGAAGCCAGCCTGGAGGTAGAAGTTAACCAGTACTGGCATTCGGCAGTATTTGCAGAGTGGGCTTGTGCAGTCTATAAAGGAACACAGATGAGGCCTTGGGCAGAGGAAACCACCCTTCCTGCTGAGTCCCCAGGCTCAGGCTTTCATCTCCGGGTGGCGCTGAGGGGTCCTGCAAAACCCTTTCATGCTGGCAGGTCAGTCTGCACTCCCACTGTTGACTGGCTGGCCGAGAACACTCTTACTTATATACTGTAGACTGTGGCTTTACACATCCCTTGTTCCTGGAACTTAGCCTTTTCTGCTTCCTTAATTTAACCAAATATAGAAGTGAATGTTTGTGACACTGCAATCCTGAATTTAATCACTTGTCTTCAAGGTTTCTTGCTTAAAAACTGAGATAGTGAGTGATATTGCTTAAATTTATTATTTTTAGAGCTTAGATACATGATACAAAACGTGGGGTAGTTTTAATTCAGTAATTCAGTATGACAGATAGTAACAGCCTAAGGACATTTCTTTCTCAAAACCAACCCAGTGGGAAAGGGAAGATAGCAGTCTCTGGAAGCTGGACATTGATAGCAGACCACTTTTGATGAAATGTCAATATCAAAATCTTGGCAGTGATTGCCTCCCCTACTATCGCTGCCTTCTCCAGCCTTTGGCTTCAATTTCAAACTGAATCTGGATTTTCTTCCCTTGCCACATTTGAGAAATCAGCATAGAACATCTTATCTGGAACAGCATGGTGGGCTCAAAATTCATTTCCATTCATTCTAATTACTCTATTCATAGCCTAGTAATTCCAGAAATTGCATTCCCCCTTTCTTCTCTCCCTCCGCGAACCTCCACCAGGACTCGGACTGAAGTCTGATGAACTCCCTAATCAGATGAGCGTAGCTGATTGGCCAGAAATGAAGAAGAAATTTGCAGATGTATTTGCAAAGAAGACCAGGGCAGAATGGTGTAAGATCTTTGATGGCACAGATGCTTGTGTGACTCCTGTGCTGTCCTTTGAAGAGGCTGTTCATCACGAGCACAACAGGGAACGGGGCTCATTCATCACGGATGAAAGTCAAGATGTGAGTCCCCGCCCTGCCCCAGTGCTGTCCAACACGCCAGCCCTCCCTGCTCAAAGAGGTGCTGTTATGGGAGAACACTCTGAAGAGATCCTTAAAGAAATCGGATTCAACCAGGAAGAGATCAATCAGCTGAAATTAGATAAAATCATTACAACTAATAGACCAATGGCTAATCTGTAACTTAGGGCTCATAGTTCAGGTAAAATTGAATATTGCTTTTACAATGTAGAATAATCTGCAAAATTATATGCATGGAAACATGGCAGAACAATAATGCGGTGGTCCAGCTATCTTGATCAAGAAACAAGCATTGATTTCCTGGTCGTGATGGGGTTCTCAGTGTGATAATCATGAAAGTGTTGATTTTGAAGCCTTTTGAGTATTTATAATGATTCAGGACAGTTTTTCTATATATTTAATTAAGATATTTTAGTGACATTAAAATGCTACTAAATATTTTAAATGGATAAATTTAATGTGTTAAATAAAATAAATTGTTTTCCTCTAAAATGTACTTGTACCTTAAAACATTTCAAAATTTTATTTAAGAGGCAGAGAGGGACAGAGCTCCCATTCCATAATTTAATGCCCAGCGAGGCGGAGGAGGGGTGGTGTAGAGGGGTGTGAAGCTAAGCAGTGACCTAGTTCCTTGATTCATCACTACTGCTTCCCAGGGTTTGCAGGAACAGGAAGGGATTGAACTCTAATGTCATACCTGAGCATCCTAACTTGTATTTTAGCCACTAGGCCATATGTCTGCTTCTGCTTATACTTTTAAGTTTGTGAGAAATCGCTTCAAATACCATTTCAATAACACTTTGTGATTCATTGAAATATTTTCGGTTTTACCAACATGAAAATTCTTAGAGAATCTTAGCCATTATAATTTTGCAACAACCAATACAACACACACTATCATGGAAGCTTTGGGAAGTATTTTATACATTTAGTTCACTGTTAAATCTCTAGTTTGTAGCATAGTGTCAATCCTATGGTGGAAATTAAAATTTATTTTTTGAAGATTTATCTTTTTGAAAACCACAGTTACAGAGAGAGGAAAAGGCTGAGACAAAGAGAATCTTCCGTTCCCGGGTTCACTCCGCAGGTGGCTGCAGTGGTCACGATGGTCCCTGCCCACAAGGCTGGTGCTCCCTGGGGCTGGCATCCTGGTGTTTCTGCTTTTCTGAGGCTCATGTGCCACACTGCTTGCTGCTTTCCCTGGTGAGCATTTCCTGTTGCTGTTACCTCTAACTTCCTGGGATCTCCATCGCAGCTTTCCTGCAGCTCTATTGAGCATGACCTCATCAGAGGTTCCAAACCCGTGGTACAGCTTTGGCCAGCCTCCCAGGCTTTCTTTTATATCGTGGTGTGAGCCACCTGACCCCCACAACACCAGCATGAGCCACACCCAAGCCTGCCTGAGCCATAGTTGCTGTCCCGGTGTGCTCTACTGGCTGAAAGCAGGGATAAAAACTGGTTACTCTTGGACAATCTCACAGAGAGCATCCTGTGG
This sequence comes from Ochotona curzoniae, assembly GCF_017591425.1. Taxonomy (NCBI): domain Eukaryota; kingdom Metazoa; phylum Chordata; class Mammalia; order Lagomorpha; family Ochotonidae; genus Ochotona; species Ochotona curzoniae. The sequence goes on along the minus strand of NW_024465582.1, from coordinate 15,039,775 downwards.
TGTCCTGGCCTGCCAACCAAGGGAGAAGGACATCCAGCATCTAAGTTCTCCTTAGTGCCCTTGGGGCTCCTTCTCACATTGTCTTGCTTAGCACATGTCTCTGCTTCATGGCTGCTCATGTCCTTAGCAAGTGACACCTTTCCTCTCCCATACAAGCTTTTTCTTTCTTCTCTGGCCAGACAGCAAATTTTTCTTCGTGCCTCTGATTCTCGCTGTAGGATTTACTACACGTGTCCAGCAACACTCTTGGACAGCCTGGATGCTTTTCTGTCAAACACCTATCAGCGTTCTGCTCTTCACTGGAACTGTCCTTAATGCTCTGCTTATAAACATTCTAGGCTTTCTCTGGCTAGCTCTTCCAAACTTCCGTTATTTCCCAGTAAGCCAATTCTGGTGTTCAGTAGCAATTAGACTGAGCTTGATAATTTGCCAGATATCCTTGTGTGAATCAAACGAGGGTGCTGGCAACACAACTGATGATCTCCCAAAAAGAAAGTCATGTTTTGACTCCCAACCTAGAGGCTAGAAGAGGTTGCCAGATCCTGTCACTTGGGCTGGGCATCACGTGGGCTGTTTGCTCTATCATCAGGTGAGTAGCAAGCTCTGGATCTTATCTCCACACAGAACCACAGCAGAAGAGAGGTCTCAGGAGCTCCCAGCAAACTTTGGACTGAGTGAAGTCACAAGCCAGGCCCACCCCAGTCTTTGTCAAGGAAGGACCTTCCTCCTTAGGAGGTCAGCTGGCTTCCAGAGCTGCCCTGAACTCAGCTTCCCAAAGTGCAAGGGTGTAGGAGGGAGCAGTGTGTTCCAGGACCCTGTCCAGGTCCCACCAGGATGGAGGGATTGCAGGGTGGGTGTTGGATAAGCAGCTAGTGAGGTCTGTTACAGACAGGATCTCCACTGCTCCTCAGTGATTGCAGGGGGACGACAGAGCAGGTGTCCCTATTTCACAGAGAAGCAGAGACTCAGAACATCCTAAGCCTCATTAATTCACCCCTTCTGTAGTGTCTCCATAAATTTTATTCATGGCACCCTATGCTAAAAAATATATAAATATTCAATATATAACTGATTAGGACCCAACTGCCTGTTTAAATAACTAACGACTTTAAAAAGCATTTGAACAACGTAAGACTCATAAATGAAAGAAACATGATATTTTGCCAATTATTTCACTGCTATTCTCCATTGCTCACTAATGGGCCAGATGCAGCTATTAGAACTGCATAGCTTCTCATACCTTGGAGTCAGACATGACTGGTTTCATTTTCTCTTCTAGGTTGATGTTTATAAATGTACTAAAACTTATAACAATGACTGTGGAAGTCCAGCTACACACACACACACACACGAAATTATCCACAAAATTGCAGTATAATCTTATGTTGAATGTATGAGCCACTTCACTAGTTGTTAGTGTGTTATCTGTTGGTGTCAAATTCTACAGTGTCAGTTTCATTCAAAAGTTTTAAAACCCTAAGACATGCTTGTGAATTTTATGCCCTGTGTGGCTTGACACACAGTCTGAAAAATACCAGTTTGAGTATTTGGTTCAGAGAAAATCAGGATAAGGCGTAATTTGATTTTAATATTCCGACGCCAACTTTTAAAGAACTTTTAGGGCCTTTCCTGCAAGACCATGCTTCCTGTGCAACTCAGAATTGTTTTTTGATCTTAGTGTACAGCAAAGAAAATAGAAACCATTTAGTCTTCAAAACTGGAGAAAATTTAATAAAGAGAACTGTACTGGTGTTGAAAGGACAGAGAAGCCCAGGAAGTGATAACCCAGATACGAACAAAAACAGCAAGTCAGGAACACTCTTAGAGCGGCAGACATGACGGCAAGGTCGGCGTCACAGGCCTGAAAGGTAAGGTTTGGGAAAGCTGGACTGGTGGCCAGAGCGAGCTCAGGAAGGAGACAGGACTGAGAGCTAAGGGATGCTGGGGGCAGAGAATGCACTGATTTACTCCTTTCTATCCCTGGTTTTCTGACCACTGTCTCCCATGGGCAAAATCTATTTATAAACCAGAAAGAAAGGGACTTTGAGAAACATGTCACAAGGTAAAGAGCCAGAGAGGAACAGATCTGGGGAAAAAAAATGCAGCACACATGGTTTATTCACTTCACGTTCTTTCAGCAAATGTTTATTGATGAACTACTCAGTGCCACCTGTCATATTAGACATTAGAGGTAAATTAATGAGCAAAACAGACCTCACCTGCCCTTAAGGAGATCAAAGACTAACACAGGATACAGAACAAACACAGACCTGCCAACTATAACACTACAGGATGTGCAAGGAAAATATCAGGGTGTCAGGAAACAGCTCATGATTTAAAGGAAGGGTAAGCCTTTGCACGATTTGAAGTCTTGTTTATTTTTTGCTTTATTTTTAAAATTTTCATTTGAAAGGTAGAGAAGCACACATCCAAACATATACACATATCCATGAACATTCATATGAGAGAGACACGATCAGAGGACTTTCCATCCTCTTATTTACTTTCCAAATACTTGCAATGGCCAGGTCTAGGCCAGGCTAAATCCAGGAGCCTGGAACTCCGCCTGAGTCTTTAGGGGTGAGAAGGGCCCAAACACCTGAGCCATCATTTGCTGCCTCCCAAGCACATGAGCAGGAAGCTGGATTGGAAGCTAATATGGGACTTGAACCCCGGGCACCCTGATAGGAGGTATAGGAATCTCAATGGCTGATTTACCCACTGTGCTACAGCACTCACCCCCTAAGTCTGGTTTTTGACTACATGTATGTATAAGCTTATATAGTCTGATACAGAATATCTAAGGCTAGAAAAAAGTATATTTGTAAAAGAATACTGACTCATTTATATTTTGATTTACATTCTGTATTGTCTAAGGCTTTGTTATCTCTAAGCCATGTAAGGGCAAGAGGGAGAAAGAGAGAGAGAAAGAGAGAGAGAGAGAGAGAGAAAGAAACAGGGCAAAGGAAGATAGTTTAAGAGAAGCATTCAGACATTCTAAGGAGCCAGAGGGCTCCCAGCAGCTAATCTCCGTCATGCTTTCTACCCCAGCCCCCCCCCCCCCCCGCCCTTTCATCCTGACTTGTGATCTGAAAGGCATGAAAGAATTTGAGCCCCTCCCCCAGCCTGACCATCTCTGTTGGCTGCTCAGCCTGGCTCCATGTCAAGCCATTTGGAGCACAGAGCTGGGGAGCGTGCGGGAAGTCCTGGGCGCCCAACAGGTTTCCTTACCTCATCGGCCATGGGCAGCGACAATGGGCAGACAGGCACCCACACCTATCACTCTCTAGCTGAAGATGGGCCCTTCGGCTCTGTGGAGCCTCCTAAAAGGCCCACAGGCAGACTGATCATGCACAGCATGGCTATGTTCGGCCGGGAGTTTTGCTATGCGGTGGAGGCGGCTTATGTGACCCCAGTCCTGCTCAGCGTGGGCCTGCCCAAGAATCTGTACAGCACCGTCTGGCTGCTTAGCCCTGTCCTCGGATTCCTGCTGCAGCCAGTGGTTGGATCGGCCAGCGACCACTGCAGGTCAGGCTGGGGCCGCCGGAGACCCTACATCCTGGCTCTGAGCATCATGATGCTCTTAGGCATGGCCCTGTACCTCAATGGGGATGCAGTCATATCAGGTATGTGAACTGCATGAGGTGGGTGGGTGGAGATGAATGTCCTCTCGTACCCCTCTTAGGAGATGGTTAATTTCTACTTAGTGACATTCTGTAGAAATTGATTAGAACCAGTGATCTCTCTTAGGACACAGTGAACTTCCTCCCACCTCTGAGTGACGGGTTCTGTGGCCTTTGAAAACAAAGTAATAGAATGCATTGCCTTTTATTGTGGTGAAGATTTTAAAATAACATCACATTTGTACGTATTTTAACAAATTAGTGTTATGTGTTTATCAGTTGAGTTTCCCTTTGAGCGCATTATGCCCTACTTAGCACTTTATCCAATTGGCCGTCTGCCAACTGGCCCCATAAGTAATTCTAGTATATCACCTTTATGTAGAAATGAATATTGATTCTGCCCATAGCTTTGTGTAGAATGTTTTAATGTGTATAGAGTGGCAGTCTGTCAGCTCAAGGGGACATTTTGGCATTGTAAATTCTGGACAAAAACCTGGTGGTAGGCCCTATTCTAGCCACTAATCAGCCATCAATTAATCAGTAGTTGGCAGAGGAACAACATAAAGGTAACATTGAGAAGGATTGTTAAAAATAGCACACATTTTTAGGCTAACTCTCAAGCTGGATGATTGTGAAGCAGCCAGATCAGGTACCGTTTGTATATATTTGAAAGAATGCATAAATGAGTACTTCTTGGATATTTCTGGAATAATGAACAAAAATCTATTAAGAATCGTTGGCTTTAGTGAAGCCTAAAGCATTGGAAGTGAGAAGTGAAGAGTAGGGCTTATGTTTTTGAAAAAAAAAAAAAAAGATATTCAGTGGTGACTCTTCCAAATGTCTGCTTCTGGGCCAGGCTGAAACCAGGAGAAGGAAGCTCAGTCTGGCTCTCCCTGTGGGTGACAGGTGACATGCTGCCTCCCGAGGCCTGCACTAGCAGGAAGCTGGAGTGAGGAGCCAGAGGCAGTAGCAAAGCCAGGGACTCCAGTGAGGCTATGTTCATCTTCACTGGTGCCTTAATGACTAGACCACACCTGTGCTTATTTTTATACAGCAACTTTTTTTCAGCATGGGCATGCATTACATTTAATTCTGAAGAAAATAAATGCATGGTAAAGGAGTCCACAATGTATGTTCAACAGGGGAAAGACTGAATAAGTCACAGTCTATCCATAGAATGAAGTTAAAAATGGTAAGGGAACTCTTCCCTAACTAAAATGAAAAGCATAAGATGATTGAAGACAGACAAGCAGGTGCACACTCCGTGACCTCATTCTCCAGAGCTGCTGAAACGTGTGGCCTCTGATCTCCAACAAGGACATCAGCCATCATCTGGGATGATCAGAGATGCAAACTGTCAGGTCCCCCACCCCAGACCTCTTGAATCAGAACTTTGGGGAAAAGTTACAACATGGTGCTCAAGTTTGCACAGCACTGCATTTGAGGACAGTGATACACCTCCGTGTGTGTTGATGTTCATAAACGAAGGTTGGAAAAGAGTGCCACGGCTGGGCCTGGGATATGAACCATTTCTCTGTGCCTTTGATTTATCACTGTGATTGTTTATGAGAAGTATGCCTACATTTTTATTTAAAGAGGAACGATTCACTACCAGAAACTTCACCACTTAAAAACATGCAATTCAATGCTTTTTAGTATATTCATCAATTTCCAGAACATCTTCATCAACCCAGAAAGCAACTCCTTAGCAGTTGCTCTCATCTTTTTTTCCTTCCCTCCAATGAACCAGACCTTAGGAAATCACTGATTTATTCTGCATCTCCGTTCACCTTTCCTGGGCATTCACTGATAATAATGAAGCTATTTTTATTTAGGAAACAAAGCAAAATGAAAGCAAAGGGAAATGAGCTGATGACAGGAAGCTTAGATGGAAATAAAAAATGTGAATCATTCTAAAGAAAGACTTTTGGAGACAGATGTGTTTTTCTCTCTTAGCTTTGGTTGCTAATCCAAGGAGGAAACTGGTTGGGGCCATAACCATCACCATGATAGGTGTGGTTCTCTTCGATTTTGCTGCTGACTTCATCGATGGACCCATCAAAGCCTACTTATTTGATGTCTGCTCCCATCAGGACAAAGAGAGGGGCCTCCACTATCATGCCCTCTTCACAGGTACGCGGTGTTCCAGGAAGTCTCTCCTTCAGCTCCGCAGACAGGGAGACGCTCCCTGGGTCATCCTGGGTCATCCGACATCTCTGAGCAGGAATTGTTTCAATGAATGGACTCCTTGATGGGATGCTCCCATGACGTGGAGTCTACCTCCCCATGCCTTTCTCTAAACAAAGTCAGCATGTGACTGGGGTTAAAGAGTTTTAGCAAAGGAAGTTTACACAAGAGCTTTCTTAAGAACTCTTTGTAGATACATTTGCAAGTGAAATAAAAGAAACTTTGTATACTTACTTGAGTTTTAGAACAGTGGAGCATAAGGTAAAAGCTTACTGAAAATATAGATTCCTGGGCCCTCTTCCAGTTCTCCTGATTCAGATGATCTGGGGTTCAGCTTAGAAATTTGTATTTTCTTTAATCAGCAGTTCATATGATCTTGTGGCAAGGATCTTAAGAATCACATTTACAAACAGTAACAAACCAAGTAAATAAAAAATGCCAGGTTTGTGATTTCTTGGGTACACAACAAGTTGATAGTCTCTCTGTACATGCTAAACAGACAAGTGTGTTTTGGGATTCTTTTGATTCCTGGGGACTGCTGTCAGCCTTTCTTTTGGTTGCTGTTGGGTCAATCACTTAGAACAGTTCTACTTAGGGCACTGGTTGGTACTGTGCGAGGATGTGTGTTACATGACAGCAGGATCCTGACCCAGAGAAGATTGTGACATCTAGGAGAGGGACTTTATTAGCCCCCACTTTATTAGATTGTCTTCATAGTACAACTAGTATATTATTCATTTTATGTTTTGATGTGTTCTGTCTCCTTCTGTGACCGGAAAAGGAAAAATATCACTTTTGTTTAAGATTTATATCTGTGGAGTAATGAGTAATATCTGAACACATATTTTGGTGTGACTGGGTCTAAATTTCTGTCTCTCATGCAAGAAGGAATTTGAGGGTGAGATATAAATGAAGGTCAGCAGATACAAGATTTATTCATGTGCAAAGGGAAAATATACACTCAACAAAGAATGTGAGCATGCTCAAAAGAAAGCTGTACTCACCAGGGTTTGGGTCTATCTACTTATCAATGGATCCTATATAGAGGCATAAGGAGCAGTGTCTAGGGTAGCATTTAGTTGAATAAAAAGGGCAGAGTTTCAGAAGGGACTTGCATTGTATTCTTTTTTGGAAACAGAAGTATAATGGTGTCAGACGCATGATGGGAATGAATGTCATCAATTTTAATTCTATTATAGTAGCATGTCGTCATGAGGACACAACCAGAAGCCAATTGGAGATTTTTGCTGGTATCTGCTCTCAGTGGTGGTGTAATGGAGGCTAAGGCTTTCTGTGGCACTGACAGAGGTAGAGACTGGTCAGTGTATGTGGGTCTGCAGCACAGTGGAGCCATAGGGAAGACTATCACACTTCCTCCTCCCTCCCTCCCTGCCCATGTCAGGTGGAAGACATTGGGTCATTGTTGTTTGAGCAAACATGTGAATGGTGAATTTTTACTGATTTGAGAGACACAGAAAAAGAGAATCAGTGACACAGACAGAGGAGAGAGCTGCCATAACACATGAAGTAACTGGCCCATTGTCCAGTACTGGTTGTCCTAGGTTTCATTTTGTTTACCTAGTTTGTTTTCCTGATCCCAAAGTTCATTCTGTTTCATCATATTGGCTGGCAAAAGGTTATTCGGTGTCATTGGCTATTTTGATTTTTTTTTTGTTAATAGCAATGCCATTCATCCAAAATCATGGAGACTTTTTGGTTTTGGAACCTGACACATGGAAAGTTACTGCTCAAAAGATGTTAGAGCATGTGACCATGGCTTCCCAGCTTACCAATGTAAATAAAGTATGCTTTGTTGCCGCTTATATTAGAAGTAGAGAACTCTATTATTCCAGTGCCAACACATGATAGATTTCTACTAGTTTAAGGCATCCATTCATTTTGAGATTTTCCGCTGCTACTGGTACTTGTGTGGAGCCACCAGACACATAAGTTTGGCGTTTTTCTGGCTCAGGCTTTTACACACACAGAAAACGGCTGGTATTTATGTCAATTCTTACAGATTTCATGCTTTTGTGGTGAGAGTCTGTAGGTATCATTCCTATTCGGACATATTCAGTGCTATTCACTAAGTATGTAGAAGGTATCAGAATTACCCTCACATGAATCTCATAGGACACTGGAGGGATCTTTGGTCTGATTTCCTTTGGGATAAAGCAGTTGACGCAGCACTACAGGCTCTCTTGACTTGAGCTGCATCACAGTGGTGTTGAGCTTGTTAAATCAGCTATCTGATGATGCACAGAGATAATTACAGGTGTGCGGTGGCTGCAGAGTCTGAATTAGACTCTCCTTAGTTTCCTTGTTCCTTTAGATTTTTCAGGCCTAAAAGTACCCCAGTTTCCCAGTTAAAGTTGTGAATTGCAGAAAAAAACCTACACTTTTCTGTGTATTTGGATTGAGCCGTTGCTCAAATTGTAGCATGAGTTGTGACATACAACATCTGTCTGCTAAAGCCATCCGTTCTCCAGAGGCTAACTATGGTTTTGGTTTGAAAACACAGCCTAGAGCTGTGAGAAATCAGCCAGCTGGCCCAGTTGTAGGCCCTGCTTTGCAAAGACCTGTTATCTAACGCTGCAGCAGCTGTTGCTGGGATGCTCTGGCTTAGGGCTTGCCCGACAGCCTGGTGGTTGATTTCAAGGGCCTGAAAGAGAATGATCCTGGCAGCAGAGATAAATGCAGTCTGGATATAGATGGGGAAGGTGGTAAAATGATTAGCCTTTGTCCCAGCCAAAATGAGGAGACTTTGCTTAGAGACTGTCTTTGAAGATAACATCTTTAGCTTAAGCCAAGAAAGCAAAGCAATGAATTCCTATAATTCTCTACTGAAAATATAAAATAAAGCTACATGTAACTCCTTCTAGTACATAGAAGTACATAGAACTCCTTCTAGTGTTCTAATATTCTGTAAGAATAATTTCCTCTGTGGCCCACAATGGCTCCCAGGTATATCCTGTTGTGCTATTGTAATTTGTAGCCACATATCATAGTAATGTTGGGAATTAAAAAAAAATTGTTTTTGCATGTTTTCCTCTATCCATAATAGAAGAGAGTGTAGGCAATTCTGATAGTTACCTATAATCTATCGATCCGTGTCTAAGATCTCTGGCTAAAAAAGCACATAGGCATGGTTCCCAATTCCTCTGTCTTTCCACACAATCTTCCTTTCACTGCAGGCTGCGGTTCAGGGCTTACCTGGCTTAGTCTTCAAATGTCCTTCCATCTCAAATGTCTTTCCACCATCTTTGAATGAACTAAATCCAAGGACTTTAGGGGTAGAAGGAAGTATTGAACTCTAATATATTTAATTAAATGTTAAGAGGACTCCTACCATATTTGTTAACAGCCAGCCCCTTTTTCATAGCATTAACTGAGCACCAGTACTCTGTGGAGCTCTAGTGTGGTCACTGAGTACCCAGTTCATTGTTGGAGCTCGTTTATTGCAGGTTTTGGAAGGAGCTCTTCACATTTATTTATTTGCTTCTCACACTTGAAATTGTTGTCACGGGTTGGGACACAGTGTTTTTATGTTTGTACCTTCAGAAGCTGACAACGTCCTCGTCACAGATTTAGTCCTCAGTAAATACTAATGGAAGTAGAGTAAACCAGTAGACACAACGGGGTCGAGAAAGCTTTCCATCACAAACCTCAGTCATTCAAATAAATATCTATCATAAATCTTTCTTCATACTTATAACCATGCCCTTCTGCACATAGAATTAATATTACATTGCACCTGGAGGATTTATTTAACATGACAGTTCTTTCAGATGGGCAGGGAATGTGGGGGTTTTCTCTGTTACCTTGGTGGAGATGCTTGTATATTTGAAGGATAGAAATGTAAATGATAAGAGGGTTGAATGGCAAAATGGTAACCATCAATCTGTTTACAAATGATAAGTAGTTTCAAAAAAGGGAAATGTGCGTTTGTCCTAATGGTAAGTCAGGAATTCTTAACAAGAGATTTCTTTTAAATCTCTCCCATTTCCTAAGAATATTTGGGAATGTTTGGAGGCATTCTTGGTTGTCATAATGGGGATGAAGAAGAGAGGAAACCCACAGACTGTTTTGGTTGATTCCTTGGCTTGGCAATGACCTCTGACACCCTCCATATTTCTACAATCATGTAAAAAGAGAGTCAGTGTCTGCTGATCACTGTATGTGCTGCCAGTCTCAGCACGACCATCTGTGTCAGTAACAGAGTGTGGCTGTGTGAGGAATCCCCTTCCTCTCAGATCCTGGCATTGCATGTGCTGACAAATATTCCCATCACCCGTAACTAGACCACACATTCCTTTGTGACAGAGAACATACTTCTTACTTTGTTGTATTCCACTGGACATGGAAAAACTTCCCATAATTTTTCCTTGAAATACTTCATTCAGAACATGATGACAATGCTTATCTTTGGAATCCAATGATAGGACAGTTGGTCATCTATAAATAGTCTCTATGTTAAATTGCAACTAAAGTCACCATAATTGTCCATTCTTATATAATCCTGGATAAATTAGGACTCATGGTGTTTGTCACTCAGGTTTATGTCCTTGGAATCAAGTTTATATTAACTTAGGATCAGGGACAGAAATTCTTATATTCTGTTTTCTTCCTTAATTCTCTGGTAAATGAAGATGATGTTTTTACTTGAGACATAGAATGGAGACTTCACTTATAAGAAAAAAGATGACAGAAAACATAATCTGATCTGTGCTGGTAGGTAGCCCATGATAGGGAGGGCGTGATGGAGGCTGCTGAAGGCTTTTGTCTGAAGCAACAGCCTTGAGTACACTTTTGACATCTGCAGAGGATATGTGTGGCATACAACTCCTTCATCTCCTGTTTTTCATTCTAGGTTTTGGAGGTGCCCTGGGTTACCTTTTGGGTGCCATGGACTGGACCCATCTGGAACTGGGAAGAGTGCTGGGCACAGAATTCCAGGTTATGTTCTTCTTTTCTGCCTTGGTGCTCATTTTTTGTTTTATTATTCATCTATGTAGTATCTCCGAAACCCCACTTATAGATGTCACTGAAGCTCTGTCCCCTCAGCCATCCCTGCAGGGTTCTCTGCTGTCATCAGAGGGACTTTATGAGTATGGCTCTATCGAGAAAGTTAAAAATGGCTGCAGAAACCCAGAGCTGGCTGTGCAGGGACGGAAAAACAAAAACACTGCTTCACGGGTAAGTAGACATATTCTTTGTTCTTGGGAAAAACGTTTTTGTTTGTGCTCATTCTTCTTTCTTAATCTTTGTTTTGTTTATTTGTTTGATGTGAAGAGTTTTGTAAAGTCTAATTGAATCCTCAAATCCCCAGCAGCTGTTATCCCTTAGAATTAAAACTCTGGACTTCAAAGACAAATGTATGCATTATCCTCTGGTCCTCGTGTTTCTCACTCTTTTTAAAGCATCAAACCAGAAAGCCATTTCTGACAGGTTAGACCTTTAAGAATAGCCTAGAACCATTTTTGAGCCAGAACAAATATTTTTCAAGGCTAAGATTATAAATTATTGATTTGTTCTTCCACATAGCAGCATAACAAGGTTAATAGTTGAGTTAGAGATGTTGAACTTATGTGTTGAGAGTTAGTTGGATATTCTTTTTATTATGTTTTTTTGTGACTATGCAGTGAGTTCGTTAGGTTAATCTGTTATACAGGAACCGACTGAACGGCAGACAAATGGGGTCACATTCTGAGGAAGAAGAGGCTAGCATTATGCTAACCATGCAGGAGAGATTAAGCTGCTGAGGCTTTTTAAATAATAACTAATTCAACTAAAACAAAACTAGAACTTTGGTCCCTTTAGATTTCGAATGCCCCATAGCTCGAGAGGGCTGATAACTGTTGTAGAGAACTGTATGAATACGGGACTTTTCCATTGTTAAAGAACCAGCATCCATATGGGATCCCAGTGCATACAAGGCAAGGACTTTAGCCACTAGGCTATCATGCTGGGCCCAGAATTCTTTCTTAAGAAAGTTTTGTGATCCAGCATAGTGTTTCAATTGGCTAATGCTCCACCTTCAAGCATCAGGATCCCATGTGGGTGCTGGCTCATGTCCCAGCTGCTCTACTTTCCATCCGCTTTCATGCTTATTGCTTAGGAATGCATTAGAGGAAGGCACAAAGCCTTGGGACCCTGTAACCATGCAGGAAACCCAGAAGAAACTCCTGGCTTCAGATGGACTCAGTTCTGCTTTTTGCAACCACTTGGGGAGTGAACCAGCAAATAGAAGATCTTTCTCTCTGTCTCTCCTTTCTGTGCATCTGCTTTTCTAATAAGAATAAACCAATCTTTAAAAAACAGTTTTAATCATATGAAAATTTGCAAAGCAGTAGGAGGAGTCCCTGTCTATCCTTGAGCAGCTTTCTTCACATGTTAACAGCTTACCAAACTGTGCATTTGCCAAAACTAAGAAATCAACATTGGTACAAACTATTAAATTGTAGACTTTCTTGGATATCTCCAATTTTTGCACTAATGTCCTTTGTCTGTTTTAGGACCCAATCTAGGGAAACCACTTTGTGTTTAACTAACTGGCTTAAAAAATAGGGAAGCTATGCTTTTTTTAAAATGGCATTTCAAGGAAATGTTTTTGCTACTTAGTAGAGAACCTCCTACATATTTACACATTATTGTACAAACAGCAAACATTAAATCTTAGCTGTCATTATAAATGTGTTTAAGTAGTTTTGTCAAGGTGAAGAATTCCTCCACTTTTATTTGAGGTATTTATTTCCATAATATTTAGTTTTGCAAAATTAATGCCAAAGTAAACTTCAACATTGCTTGTGTTTGAATAGGCAAAATGCTTACTTAAGTGGGCTACTTTATTGTGTAGCCTTGACTGCCTGGGAGTTCAATTTCTTCAGGTGCATCCTCCCTCCCACCAGGGACCTCCGTCTTAGGATGAATGAACCATTTTCCATAGAAGTAGGCAAAGAGAAACAAAAACATCACTCCCATGAAGCCTTCACTTGATTACAGAGCAAACAGAGACACTGGGAGTGGTTAGATCATCTGAGACCTGCACTCAGCTCCTTGCCCTGCACCAAGTGGCGTGGGGCAACAGCACCTGCACCCCTGCCTCTCTTGCATTAATGAATCAGAACTCTGGAACAACTCCTTAGACCAGAAAATCCTCAGGCAGTTCTACCTGGCAGTTGGGACACTGAAAAACAGGTGTGCACGGAAGCCCAGTGATCATTAACACACGTGTGTGTGTGTGTGTGTGTGTATGTGTGTGAGAGAGAGAGAGAGAGAGAGAGAAGATCTGAGGACCAGATCAGGCACAATATCCATATGCACAAGATTATCCACATTTTTGGAAAAACTACTCACATACGGAGGAAAAAGTTAAAACAGTATGGTAAAAAGGCTTGTTGAAGTAATTTTTTTCTGAATGTTAAGCAGATTTAATTTTCTTTAAAAAAACTGAATTATAACAAACATTTCTATAATGGATATACAAAATAAATGGAAATCAGGGAAACAGTGAAAATAAAGAACAAGGAATGTTGTGGTTTATGGAATAAGACAACAGGGATCTTTAGTAGAGAGATGGCCATTACATCAATTGAGTATCTGCTTCCATGATTGCCCCGTGGGAAGAGTGGAAGTCTCCCTCAAGAAGCCATTCAGCGTGGGTTAGCTCACCTCTTCAAACACTTTTGGGAGTATTAGAGAAAAATCAACAGTGGGGAAAGCTTTTTGAAAAGCATTAATCTCTCCCTGTTAGTAAGAAAATAAATTCATCAAATGCTGTACAGTTAATTTTCACAGGACAGGTGTTTGGGATATAAAACTTAAAAATTCAAGTGCTTGCTCTACTGTACACATGAGGACTACAGTAACAGTGTGCTGTATGCTTGATATCTGCCAGGAGTCCATTTTAAGCATGGTTGCCACAATGCAGTGATAAGTATTTGATGTAATATATTTATTACCTTCATTATCCATTCCAAAACGTATATATGTCTCAAAATTTTATTTTGTACATCCTAAAGATATACAGTAAAAAATAATAAGAAAAACATCAGTAAGCCTTCTAGTATGTGTCACCTACATAGCGCTGTAGACTATAGACTAGTGGCTCTGGTACTTGATTGAAAAAGACAAAGATTAAAAACAGCAACGTATTGTAGGCTCACAGTCATTGAGCCTTGCAGTGGTGAGAGGTTTCCAGCTGAGGACTGGCATCATGTCAGGGCCAGCACCAGGGCTGCCATTGTTTGTCAAGGTTATTTCCTTCCAAAGGGAAAATGACTGTGCACTTTGAGAGCTGAGATTTTTCTTTTTCATGGTAGACATTTTCAAATTCCAAGTGGATCTATCAAATCCACCTCTAGTCCTCCCTCCTTGCCTCAATTGCTCCCTTCAAATTTGAAGTGTCCATTTGAGTGCACATTTATGAGCTTTCTTCTCTTTGGGGCCCTGGTGTCTTTTTTTCTTTTTTCCGCTCATAAATCCATCCACATCCCTTCTGCTGCTGCTGGTGGTACAAAGAATATGCAACAAAACAACTCCCAGGGGCTCAGCGTCAATGAAAAGGCCGTGCCAAAACAATTGATGAGTCAGGAACGTGGTGCCAGCTGGATTTCCTTCTGAATTAAAATAACCAATAGAACTTTGAATATTCACATCACCAGCTTTTACAGAAATACTAGGCACAATTTGAAATTGCCTATTTATTTTTGGAAGAAAAGAACAATTAGGCCACAATGAAGGAAGGTTGAAATTATGTATAAGGAAGAGGCATAAATTAATATTTCACTGAAGCTGAATGTTTGCTCACCAGATTAAGTTTCTCGGCTCTGCAGTTTGTGGAAGAGGGGAGAAAATGAAGAAAAATCGTTGAGTCTGGGCTATGGAAACCAGGCTGGTGTTGCATCGGCTATATCTTTAGCTGCTTTTATTTTGCAATTGAGGCAAAAGACGTAATTCTTAGCCACATTTGTAGTCTGTATTTTGACAGATAGCATTTTCTACTTACATAAAACTTATTTATTTCTTTCCTCAAGGGAACGTGTATACTTTTTAATAGGGATAAAGTGTACAAAATCAGTATAGTTTTGGTCAGTGGCTTCAATACTGTAATAAGACTGATCATTTTATATGACAAAGCAAAAATGGGTAAATATAATCTTCCACATGAAGCACAAAGAATCATTTTACAAAGCTGGACTACAACACCCATTGGTTCACGTGGAAGGCAGGGCTGGAAACAGAACAGATCCAGCAATTGAAACGACGAGCATGTGCATAAGCTGATTGGGGCGATGGACTGTGTCGGACCCTGTACTGGCAAACGCACATAAGAATCAGGTCTGGGATCACCTCAGATGAAGTTTCTTTGGAGATCCCTCCAACTGAACTGCTGATCTCAGAACCCCAACCATGAAGAGACTATGTTAGTCAGTGGATTCTGAATAGATTTCATCATGCTTGGAATGGTGAGATTGGCAGCAATTCAGAACTGTTGAACTATCAAAACTGCTTGAGCAGGACCCTTGGAGCATGCCCCACATCGGGGACCTGGGATGGGAGGGTGGTTGGGTGGGGCTTTTCCCTTTGTTTCTGCCCTGACCCCAGATACAGGGGAAAAATGATGATATTGGTGTGGAAACAATGGTCTTACCCACTTTCCTGTAGCCCTTGACCCTTTGTACCCTAATCAACCAAGTAAGATTATTAAAAATAAATAAATAAATAAAAGTGCCCATGCAGTTTTTTTTATAATATCCATTTTCATAAAATTCTTGAAAACTTCTCTGTGTGGGGGTTTTTAGTATAGTATATGCAAATTGTGTTATGATGTTTGCATACAGTATGGGTGTGTGGTGTGTATAATGTGTAGAGTGTGTGGTACATGTGCGTTATGTGTATTTGCTGGCTGTGGTACATGTGCATAGTATGTGATAAGTGTGCAATATATGTCTCTGTGTGTCATGTATGCTTGAACTCTATGTTGTTCTCATTTTGACTCAGTATAGGGCAGACTCACCTGTGTCAGTGGCAGGATCTGGGGTAGTAACCCAGCAACAGGCTCTTGGCCAACAGCAGGCAGCTGAGAGGTCATCTCTACTAGTTTTCTCTTGCTGCATAAAATATTACCACAAACTTGGTAGCTTGACTCAGTTCTCATTTGCTACCATATAGTTCTATGGAACAGACATCTGAGTAGGCTTCATGAACTTCACTGCTCACAGTCTGACAACGTGGAAGTCAGCAGGTTGGACAATGCTGTACTTTCATGGGAAAGTCTCACAGGAAAGAATGTTTTCTCTGAGAGCCCTCCAGTTGTGGGCTGAATCCAATTCCTGGTGATGGCAGCACTGTGGCCCTTTTTTCTTGTTGGTCGTTGGCTCACCGCTCTCATCCCCTAAAGCCTCCTCTCTGATCCTTTCCCTGGGCTACCTTCTTATCAGAAATCTTTGTGCTTTAGGGTGGAGGAAACTGTGATTCAATTAGGGTCACCCATCTAATTTCCCTTTTAGTTGGCTTAGAATTAACTGATCAGGGCCTGGCACAATAGTTCAGTGACTAAATCCTCACCTGGCAAGTGCTGGGATCACATATGAGCATTGGTTCATGTCCTGACTGTTCTGCTTCCCATCCAGCTCCCTGCTTGTGGCCTGGGAGGGTGACAGAGGATGATCCAATGCCTTGAGATCCTGCACCCATGTGGGAGACCTGGGGGATCTTTCTGGCTCCTGACTTTGGACTGGCTCAGCTGGTCATGTGGCTATTTGGGGAGTGAGCTAGAAAATGGAGGATCTATCTGTCTCTCCTTCTCCATAAATCTGATCTGCCTTTTCAATAAAAAAATAAATCTTTTTTATAAAGAAGAATTAACTGATTGGTAACCTTAATTATATCTGTAATATATTTTTTCATATAAAAATATAATCATGGAGCTAATATTAGGGGACAGAGATCATAAAAGGCATTGTGGATTTGTCTTACAATCTTTAGAAATGCAAGGATTATCATATAAATGCTGGCTTACATAAGAGTCTTTTAAAAAATATATTTATTTTTTATTGGAAAGGTAGATTTACAGAGAAGGAGAGACCAAAGGAAAGATCTTCCATCCACTAAAATGGCTGCAGTGGCCAGAGCTAAGCTGAACTGAAGCCAGGAGCCAGGAGCTTCTTCCTGGCCTCCCACTTGGGTACAGGGTCCTAAGGATTTGGGCCATCTTCCCCTGCTTTTCCAGGCCACTATCAGGGGGGTCTATGGGAAGTGGAGCAGCTGGGACATGAACTGGTACCCATATGGGATTCCAGCATTTACAAGTTGAGGATTAGCTAATTAAGTCATTGTACCAGCCGCTACATTAATTAGCCATTAAAATATATTTATTTTTATTTGAAAATAGAGAAGCAGAGAGACAGACAGAGTGAGAGAGAGCGCTCCCAACCATTGGCTCCTCAACACCCACAATGGCTAGGACTAAGTCAGGGCCAAAGCCAGGATCCAGAAAGACAATTCAGTCTGCCATGTGAGTGGCAGGAATTCTGTCCCCATTACTTGAGCTGTCATCTCTGCTGCCCACATTCATTATTGATAGGAAACTGGAGTCAGAATCCATAGCTGGGCTTTGAACCCAGGTATGTAGATATGGGACAGGTGGATCTTTTCTTTAAGAAAAAGCATTTACAACATTTTTTGCAATATATTTTTGTATATAAATGGGCTCATCCTTCTCTCTGCTTTGTTACTCCTCATTTTGCCTCCTACCATTTCCTCCCTACCACCATAGCATCACAAAAGTAGTTACTTAGTATCACATACAACTTTAACTTGCTGTGCTTGCTCTGGATCAAAATTCACACTGTTTCATGTTTTATTTCAGACTCAAAGGGCAATGACCATGAAATCACTCCTGAGAGCTTTGGTGACCATGCCTGCCCACTATCGCTATCTTTGTATCAGCCACCTCATTGGATGGACAGCCTTCTTGTCCAACATGCTCTTCTTCACAGACTTTATGGGCCAGGTAATGAGCTTGTGTGTGTTTCTTCTTTGACTCATGGGGCCATCCACAATCAGAAATTGTCAGGCTGCTTCTGGGCTGGACTTTAGGATGAGCACAGTGGGAATATAGGAAGTAACACCGTCAAGGAGTTGGTCAGATTCTAGAAGGAAGCTGCTCTACTCTGAAGAACCAGAGGGCACTGTAGGATCTACTAGTACTCAACAAAATACAACAGGGGAAGTTGGTGCTAACTGTTTGAATTATAGCAGGATCTATAAAAGTGGTATAGTATGGACCTTGAATGGTGGCTAGGAGTTAGAGAGATTCATGACAAGTCTTCAAATATTTAGTGGAAAATGTATGCAAATTTTTTTTTGCAGCAAGGTAGACTTATCTTTTAATTTCATTTTTTTCGTGAACCGTTTGAGTGGAGAAAGAAAACATTCCAAGCAGGGGTAGGAATTCATGTGTAGAGATGAGCTGGAGCCTGGTATTGTACTGGGAAATAAGGGTCTGCATCAGTCAGGCAGGGCTACATGGAATTGTATCCAAGACCTAGAGGAATTGTGTTTAAGCATGACAGAGTAGACTTCAGACTTCCAAGGAACTAGAATGTCTAAGCTTAAGGAGTTGTCTTAGCATGTAAGTGTGATAGGATGAATGGGGTGAATTGATTGTGCCACAATGAACTCTGTGCCCTGGGAGTGGCTCCTTGGGCAGGTACACATTACTCCCCACAGTGCCCAAGGAGGGGTCCCTACCACGTGCTGTCTGTAGCTCAACATCCCAATCCCTGTCTTTCAGATTGTGTTCCAAGGGGATCCCTATAGCCCGCACAACTCCACAGAATTTCTCACCTATGAAAGAGGGGTTGAGATTGGATGTTGGGGCCTGTGCATCAACTCCATATCTTCCTCACTTTATTCTTGTAAGTCTTGCTCCCCAAAGAGGGTCTTCTAAAAAATGCTTATCTAGACAAACTTAAATTTTAAGAGTCTATACTTATTTTCTGCTCTTCAAAAAGCCACATTCATAATGAATATATGGAGATTGGAAAACTTGAGAAAAGACCATAAAAGTATGCTTTTATATGGTGAATACTACATGCCAATTTCTTTTGTATTTGGCATCAGCAGGTTCTTGATTCATGGTTCTTTGGAAAACAGAAAGATTCATATATATATGTGTATTTTTTAAGCTGGTGAGGTATTGGGATGGGCAAGGGATCGAATGCCAGCAGGCCCATGATCTACTGGGGCAAGGCTGTGGGAGACACTCAGATGCACCCATCAAAATCAACATGCAGAATGATCTGAGCACAAATGCCCAGAGTGGTAACCGAGAATGCTTCCATCTGCTGGTTCACTCCTCGAATGCCCTCAACAGCCAGGACCAAACCAGACTAATGCCACAAGCCAAGTACTGCAAGTGTGTCTACCACTTGGGTGGCAAGAAACCCATCATCTTTCATTTCCTAAGTGCATTAGGAGGGAACTGAATTGAAAGCCTAGAGTAGCTGGGACTCAAACCAGGCATCTTGACACAGGCATAGAATACTAGTGTCTGAATGGTGGCTTAACCACCTGCTCCGTGGGGTCTATCTTAGCTTGCATTTCTTAACAAACCTTTTATTTCTCTTTAGAATGTATGAACTAAGAAAATCCCAGGAGGGGGATTTCAAATATTTAGAAACAGAGTGTTAGCACAAAATGGCCTAACCAATTATCTAAATTTTCTTGTGATCCTAAAGACTAGAAAGGACTATTTACTACTATCCTCATCTTGTAGGAAAAACACTTTTCTCCACATGTAACGAGGTAAAATCGGTCATCTCCCTCCAACCCTAAAGAGAGGCACTGTGTGAGGATATGACTGTCACAGAGTATCAGGTCCATGGACAGGCAAGACTGACCCTGAAATTCACTGATTTTCCTTCGTGAATAAAGCCTTCTTTTTCAGCCTGTCAGTCTTTGTTCAAACATTGCTTGTGTTTCCAAATATCTCTTTTGCTTTCTTTGTCTTTCCCCCCACTAGCCTACACACTTGCATAAAAGCATTTACCCAGTGAAGAGTGAAGCTGCCTTTCAGGTGCCGAGACACCTTGCATTGCATTTGCTGCATGAATATAAGCATCTCACAAGCAGAAAGTGACCCTCCAGGTGTGGTTGAATTTAATAGAGGATACAAGGTTGTCCCTTTGTCACTTTCAGAGCCTTGTGTTTGTAACTGCTAGTGACAGTGTGTTACTTCAGAATTGATTCAGGTGTAACACATATTAAGTTTCTTATCTGTGCAATACTAAACCCAAAAATTATTTGACTATATATAGAAAGTCTCCTTCTTGAATAGGTACACTTGCATTTACCTCTGGTTTGAGTAGTCCAGTAGACATTGGGATGGGTAATTTCTCTGACATTCATTCTCATTCAACCCTGACACCAACCCCAGAGGAAAGTTTTATTGTTCACATGTTTGAGATGATGCCATGGTGAGAGGTTAAGGTACTTGTCCATCAACAGTGGATAGGCACCAGGTGCCGTGAAGGCCACTTCCCAGCCAGAGAAAGGCTGGCAAACCAGGGAGAGCATCTATAGATAATGGTGTATCCATTACTTCTCTTTTGAGTGAGAGGTGGGGGCTAAGATATTGTGAACAACTTGGAGCATTCTGCAAAATCTGTCTACTGTGATTTTTGTTTGCTCTAACATGATGTTAAAGAATTGGGCCAAAGTTTTTGGTCCTGTCAGACCTCTCTATTTAGAATGTCCCACACTTTTCTGCCATGCCTTGTAGCCCCAGTTTCTGGTAGTCAAGGTGAGCTTCCCCCACCCCACCCCTTGTTTCACATCCTTTTGCTGTTCTGCTCCCTGCTAAACCCAACCCGCCCTCCATTGTGGAAAAGAAAATCAGCCTAGCAAGGCATTTTCAAGCTGTCCTTTCTTGCAAGGGATTTGAAACTGATTTCCAAGCCAGCTGTTTTTAACTGCAGATGAAGAGGTTCTTTTGTTCCTAACTCACTATCAAAAGAAGTCTCCTAAAAGAAAGTGAATCTTTGAAAGAAAGGGTTGTCTGATATTGCTGAGTGCTTTGAGGTGCTGTCAGCTGTAATGTCTTCCTCTCTTCTCCCCACAG
The DNA here is from genome assembly GCF_017591425.1 of Ochotona curzoniae. Classification (NCBI taxonomy): domain Eukaryota; kingdom Metazoa; phylum Chordata; class Mammalia; order Lagomorpha; family Ochotonidae; genus Ochotona; species Ochotona curzoniae. Next base: position 15,018,838 of record NW_024465582.1, on the reverse strand, counting down.
ACTTTCAGAAGGCCTTGGTATCCTACATCGGATTAAAGGGTCTTTACTTCATGGGGTATTTTCTCTTTGGCCTGGGAACAGGATTCATTGGACTCTTCCCGAATGTCTACTCTACCCTGGTCCTGTGTGCCTTGTTTGGCGTCATGTCCAGCACGCTGTACACCGTGCCATTTAACCTCATTGCTGAATATCACCGTGAGGAGGAGGAAGAGGTGGGTCACCATTGTTGAACCTCTGATACGGGTTACCTTGAGCCTCACCTTCAGGCTGGAGTGGGGGATGTAATGAGAAAGTTCAGAACAGAGCTGGAAAATGATGGTCCTTGAATGAGCAGTACTCAGCTTGCCAGCCAGCCATAGCTAGTTCTGATGCAAGCATGAGCATCAGCCTTGCTGTCTCCTTGCAGTGGTACCCTGTATGCCTGAGAAGCTGTGGGACAAAGAGCATCACTCACAGTTATGCAGTTAGGAACTGGGGGACTTGGTAATGCTGAGTCCCAAGCACCACCACACAGAGACACAAAGGATGGTTCTTCTTCATCCACCCCACACATTTCACAGTGCACCTTTAGCATTACTGCATGCCTACAGTGGAGAACTAAACTTCCTCCTGCAGAGTGGAATCTCTGGGCATTAGGAATCATAAGCAGTATTGTTTGAGGGGGAGTCCAGGCTTTAGTAAACATGCAGGGAGGGAAGTTGGTGCCATTAGTGGTCATTCCGCCTGACAATGCAGCCCCCAAGGGGATGTGTCCCTCTTAAACCTAGGAACTTGGACTAGAGAGCAGTTTGCGGTGTAATCCTTGAAAGAATAAGAAATTGAACAATTCTGCTCTAAAATTAATACCTCTTATCAGATGTGCAACTTTCTCTGCTTCTTTACTGTGGTAGCAGAAAAAAAATAATCTCAGCTTGAAATTGCAAAAACACTGAACACGTGTCCATGTGACTATAATTCCCACCTCCCTTCCCATCGTTTGATTTGGCAAACACAGCAGGACAGAGCTATGATGGGAGATAAATCCTTTCAAACAGGGATGTAGGCTGTCTTCCACCACAGGCCATGTTGCAGTACTCCACAAGGATTTGGCTGTTAAGGAGAGAGTTACTGCAAAGAGTCCCTCCCAATAGAGATTTCCACATCAGGAAGGCAGAAATGCAAGAATTTTGGACTCAGAGAAACATGGATTTAATTTCTGCCTCCTTCACTTCAAAACGATGTGACACTGAGGAAGTTACTAATTTATTAAATAACACTTATAAAAAGCTCATTTTAGTTGTTTTAAAATATTAGGAAGTACCATTTTGTTTGAAAGAGGAACACACATGTGTGCATACATGTATACACAAATACACATCTTCTATTCACTGGTTCACTCCCCAAATGTCTCAGCAGCTGGGGCTGGGCAGGACAAAAGCCAAGAGCCTGGAATTCAGTCTAAGTCTTCCACATGGGTGGCAGAGACACAAGTCCTTCACCTGTCACTAGATGCCTCTCATGACCTGCATTAGCAGGAAACCACATTGGAAACAAAACTAGAATATTCACTAGGCACTAGGCTATAGGGTGCAAGTGTCCATGTCATAACAGCTGCATCAAATACCTGTCCCAAGGGTTCAGTTCTAGGTTAGCTATTATTCCCATGGTTCAGCCATCTCAAGGATGCATGGAAGTATATCCTGAAGTGGCTGCTTCCATATTTTCCTAACTGATGCCAGCCCTGATCTGTTACACTGTTTTGTTTAGCTTTTAAGTTTTTCTTTAAAAAATTTTTATTTTTATTGGAAAGGCAGATTTATGGAGAGAAGGAGAGACAGAAAGATCTTCCATCTGCTGATTCACTCCCCAAATGACCACAATGGCTGGAGCTGAGCTATTCTGAAGCCAGGAGCCTCTTTCAGGTCTCCCATGCAGGTGCACAGTCCTAAGGCTTTGGGCCATCCTCTGCTGCATTCCCAGGCCATAAGCAGGGAGTTGATGGGACGTGGAGCAGCCGGGATACAAACTGGCATTCACATGGGATGCTGGTGCTTGTTGATTGAGGATTAACCAATTGAACATTGCATTAGCCCCCTAGCTTTCATATTTTTAAGTGAAAAATCAAACAAATGTAAATCTGTTTAAAGTAATAACATGCATTTTCGGTACAATGCTTCACCACCCCCACCCCCCCCCAAACACCACTAAGGGAAATTCTTCAAACTCAAAGACTCAAGTTTCTTTACCAGCCATATGGGAATAATAAAATTCACCTTATAGGGTTGTTGAACATTAAACAAGATAGTATATATAATGTCCTTAACAAAGGGCCTATCCTGCACTTGACAAAGACTAAAAAACAGTGCTTACTGTTAGTTATTATTATTATCACATGGGTAATGATAGTGTGTGCATCTAGGGAGGTGATAAGGGTGAGATCAAGTGATGTTTGTGGAAGAAGTTTGCACAGGTTTAGTACAGCCAAGGGCCTCCTGGGCAGATGCAGCCTGTCACCTGTTTTTGTGTTGTGCAGGAGATAGGAATTTCCTTTTACATTTTTTAAGTGACTGCAATACAGTCAAATCAAAAGGAGGACAATATTTACTGCCATGTGAAAATGACGTGAGATAGATCGAATGCCAGTGACCCTAAAATGATGTTGGAGCTCCATTTGGTTACCTGTGGTAGCTGTTTCTGTGCTGCAGCAGTGTGGAGTAGTTAGAAGAACCCACAAAGCTCTTCACACAGTTTGCCAACCTGTGCCCTAAGCAACAGCTCCTTGAACACCAACTGCTGTTCCTGTGCTTCTCTTGCAGAGGCACCAGCTGGCCCCCGGAGGGGGCCTGGACAGCAGCGGGCGAGGGAAGGGCGTGGACTGTGCCGCCCTCACCTGCATGGTGCAGCTGGCTCAGATCCTGGTTGGAGGCGGCCTGGGTTTTCTGGTCAACACGGCGGGCAGCGTCATCGTCGTGGTGATCACAGCGTCTGCGGTGGCATTGATCGGCTGTTGCTTTGTGGCTCTCTTTGTTAGATATGTGAATTAGGTCAATAAAGAGACATTGTTCCTAACCTCAGACAGGTGACACGCACAGCAGAACATCCGTCTTTGCTGAAGTTTTGTGCCCTTGGGGTCTGCTTGTTGTGAGTTTAACTGTGGTAATTGGCACCTAGACCAGTCAGTCCCCTGCACATCTGTCCCTGTATTTTGGGCATCTTCACCTAGGCTGTGCCTCCATGCCCTGGTGGCAGTGGGGATGTGTGGGTGGTGGCAGCCACCAGCACCCTCCTTCCTGCCTCTCAGTGTGCTGCTGGGAGAGACGGGATGAAATTCTAGAAGCAAACTAATTGCACATGACCTCACTTGTACCAGATGCTTGGGTCTGTTTTTATTGAATGATTTTTTTGTTGTTGTTGGGGAGTCCTGTTTCATCAAATACCCAAATACTGTGCTGATGATTTTGTGGGATTACTTTATTCATATTTAATTTGCTCATCATTAGTTCCTATTAATTTATGATGCTCCTGGTAAATCTGCCCAAGCCTCTCAAGCTGGAGGATTTGCCACTTTCTGGCAGCTCATCTCACTGACACGGTGACAACAGTCCTTTCTAGTCGTTCCTTCTTCCTCCGCTGGAGCTGATTATGAAGTCTTTCACAAAACAGCCTCTGGTTTTTCCTATGATCTTGTCTTCTCCAAGCTAAGCAGTTCTTCCCCAACCACCCCTCTTCGATTGCTCTTCCTAGGAGGGGAGGCAGAGGAGATGTTCAGCAACCTCCAGAGACACAGCAAGATTGATACAAGGATCACACGCATTGACATCAGGCTGGTTTCGAATCCTGGCTTCGCTGCTCAGCAGCAAATCAACTTCCTTGAACTGCACAAACCTGCACATTAGGAAAACTGTTCCTGAGTTCTGATGATGAATGAAACTGCTTACCCCTATTCTAAATAGTTTAGCTGCATCCACTTAGTAACCTGGGGAGCCAGTGCATTCACTTGTGATCCACTTTGTGGATGAGGAAACTGAGGCAGAGGGTTAAATAACTCATCCAAAGTAATCCAGTTGGTTGGTGGCAGAGCTCAGCTTTGCGCCCAGGTGCCTTGTGCTTGCTGTACCAGTGGCACTGGCCCAGGCTGGCACTGGTCAATGCTCACTGAGTGACAGCCAGTGATCGTGACTACTGCTAATGGCTCAAGCTCCTGTTGCCCATGCGGAGGTCTTCTCTGGCATTTTGTTAAGTTTTTGTTTACATAGCATCCAGTGAGCCCAGCTAGTGCAGAACTGAGATTTTGCCCATCCTTATTTAGGAATTAGAATAAGGAAGTTCTTTCTCAGACTTTATCTCAGGGTCTGGCCATGCACTCATGGATTACTTCCATTGAATTTCTAGCCACTCGCAATCTTTAGCGGCTGGGAAGGAATTGGAAAAAAGAAACAAGCTACCTTTGGGATGTTGTTTTAGTCTCAGGCAAGCCTCTTTCAATGTCAAGGTCTTCCTCCCTTCCCAGAGTTGTGAGTGGTCTCCAAAGGCTGGTCAGCTCATTCTCTTCCTCCTCTTACAGCTTGGGCTTAAACCTTGCTGCTGCAGTTCTCCCAACTGCTTTCTTCTTGATTAAAAAGACTGCTGTCTTCTATCACCTAGTTATCATACCAGCTACTGTGGCAGGGTTAGGGATGTGGGGTGGGACACCTGGGACGTCCCTACAGACCTGTGTGGTTGGGAGGCAGGAGATGGGAGGATGAAGAGAAGGCAGAGGGTTATGATGGAGGGCACGGGGCACCAGGTGTCCAGGCTCCTGCAGTTAGTGCCATTCTTTCCAGCTCGCTGGTGCTGTCCACACCTGGCTGCTCTGTCCTCTCAGACCTGAGTGTGCTACTCTTTTGTGTATCAACCCTCAAGCTTTATTCTCTGCTCTCCAGACCAGCACCTGGCAGGCCCTGTCTCCTATTTCTATTAGTACCTCATTAATAAATAAAACCAGCTGGTTGTTTATAGGGTGCATGTGTAAAACTACTCTCTGTCTTCCCCATTCCATTCTTTCCACTGTCTTCTCCTCATCTTTCTGCCCCATCATCCATCCTGGGGAAAGTAAGTCATGACCAAGCCTCTTGAGAAGCAATCAGGGGAAACCACTGCTCCCAGTGCTATAGTGTGAGGCACTGAGGGTTACATAATCCAAGGATCCCATGTCATGTATTCCCACAATTATGAAAGAAACAGTAGCAAACCTCCTTTCTTGCTTCCCCTGCCTCTGCTTGGCCTTTGTAAAGTTCAGAAATGACACAGATTCAGGCTGATTTCCTGTTTCTCAAAAGACCAATGTAGTATTAAAAGATTTAGAAATGCCTTCCATAGGGAGCTGAGAAGTTGGTCCATATTACTTTGTTTCCCAAGAGTTAACGCCAGTGATCCCCAACTCATGACAGGGCATCATCTGGGTTGCAAATGAGACTTCTTCAAGATGGAGCATCAGATGGGCTCCTGAGCTGAGGAAGAGAGCTGTAACAGGTATTCTCTCTCTCTCTCTCTCTCTCTCTCTGTGTATCTACCCCTTCCCCCCACATAAATATGCACGTTCAAATATTATGTGCAAATACTTTACTCATTGAACTCAAGTCCACTGAGGTTTGACTCAATGAGTAGAATCCAATTTTAAAGCCTTTTGTGAAGCTTTGGGAACTAAAGTGTTTTTTCCCAGTACACTAACAACATGTTCTCTGGAAAAACAAGTGCTGCTTGCAAACAAAACAAATTCAGAAACGTGAATATTTTCAAAAGAAATCACAGGAAATGATGAAGGAGTAAGGGAAGCCAGAACTTTGCTTCCTGCCTCCCTAGTCAAACCTCTGATCTTCCAAACACCAGGCTGTTGATCAGACCATCTCCTTGGCCTCAAACATCTTCCGGACCTCCTTACTACCTTGTTGTTCTGCCTAGACTGCACCCACACTTCTGGACCCATCTCAGGTAACACTGTTGACCAGGAAGTCTCAGTGTCCCTTGGTAAGAGTCAGTCTTTCTTCCCCTGTCTTCCCTCTGAGCTTCCTTTTAACCTTCCTTTGGTGTTCTGTGTGCTGTTCCTTGTATGATCCTGATTGTGTCCATGGCTGCCTGTCCTTCTGTGTGTTAAAGTCCAGAATGTACCTGGATTATGCTGCTGATCTCAACACCCAGCACAGGGTTTGGCAGACAAGGGGTGTGGGTGAAAGCTATTGGCTGATTTCAACTGAATCAACCATTTCCTTTGGGACCCTTTGTCCTTGTGGAGGACAGAGATCATGGTCATGGATCCTGCCTGTCAACCTCCCAGAAGCTTTCTACTTTGGATTCGGGCAAGGCAGTGCTTTCTGCAGTGTGGGTGTGTTGTGGAGAGCTCAGCTCCAGTCCCTTGTCTTTTTCCAGTACCCCTAGTAGTGTAGTGCACATTCCACCCACTTTCAGAGTTCTGATATACCCACACGTACACTTACTGTCCAAAGCAAAGTAGCAAGTTGCCAAAACAAGAGTCTTTCAGTAAGGCCATTCCAGTAGTGGTTCTTTCCAGGGTTCACTCATTTGTTTTGTAATTTTTGGATGCTTCCCTCCTTCTTATCCCAGTTCCTCTTCACTATCAATGAATCTCCTCCCCAAGGAATGATTGATTTGATTACTGGAAAACACAAGAATTATTTTGCTTCCTAGAACAACTAGCTTCTCACAACTGCTCAGGAGTGAATCTGGGCCCTTTACGTTTTGTTGTGGAGAGGGATAACTGTTTATTCATTTCACTGTGTTGTGTGACAGAAAGCAGGACAAGCCATTAGAGCCTTACGTAGAAAACACTGCAGGGAGTCTTCAACAAAGTTACTCAACAATTCTACAGCTCAAGAGGTATTCAAAGACATGCATTTTCTAATAATTATTTATTGTATTAAAATAACCACATCATTGCCCGTATTATGATTTCTTTATCCCAAACCAAATAGTCAACGAGAACAGTGGTTCTCTGATGAAAGCATCCAGGTGGGTGGGGGCATTGAATCTGAGCCTGGTTCTCAGAGAAACCTCAGAGAAGGATCTTGTGAGGAGCTGGGGGATATTCAAAGGCTGTCACTAAAATGGAATTGTTAGAAACTTGAGTCATTCTATAGATAGCAAGGGAAACTACAAGTTAGGAATTCATCACAAATGCTCAATGTGCAAAGCATTAATGGAAGGGGTTAAGGTAGTGTCCTATGAAAAGTCTCTTTCCATATCATCTTGGTAATAGTTTCAGCAGCAGACAACCCATTCCTGATATTCTAGAAAAGGTTCTTCAAAGGGCATCTTCATGCCCCTATTCCTTTTCAGGGCAGGTTTTACCTGGCTCCCCTTCTCTTTCTCACCCTACACCTTCTCTTGAAAGAGCAGACTTCAGTCCCGAGGATTTGTTTTGCCAGAGCCAGGGGAACATCCTTACAGTCTTTCTTGAGCCCTGTAACTTCTTTGGGCGACTGCCTCAGTCCAAAGGGAATCCGAGTTCTGAGTTCTGGTGGAGGGAAAGGAAAGGGCCGGCCTAGGGGAGCGCCCGCCCTGACACGGAGCTCTGATAGGAATTTCAGGTCCCACTCACCTGCAGCTGGCTGACCCTAACTGGCAGCGTCTCTCCCAGGAGCCCAAGAGGCTCGCAAGGGAAATGAAGCCCCTGGGCTTCCAGCGCACCTGGAGCTCCACTTCCTGCTCAGTTCCCAAGCTAGCAAGTGAGAGCACTTTTTCCTTTAGACACAGTGTCCTAAAGAAGTGTCACTCCTCAGTCCCACTTAATCACCGAGTCAGCTTTCTCCTGGCCACGCTACTCAACACTCACTCTCCCTTGCTGATGACAGATGTTCTCCCTGCTGACTTCAGAGCTCAGAGCGGTGCATGCCGCTCGCCTGGTCGCCTGGTCCAGTGGATCCATGCTACATGGCCTGGAGGGAGGTGCCACCTCCTCTGGCTGAAATGCAGAGGAAAAGATCCGAGGCTGGTGCCGCCCCTCGCTGGAGGCAGGTTGCGGAGTCCCTGTCAAAGACTTTTTAGAAGTCTTTGGGATAAAGGTGCTTCATCGCAGGGTGTAGCTGAAACCCATTCTCTTGAACTCGTGCTTTTCTACACTCTGGTGCCTCTTCCTTTGTGGGAGCCCCCACACGGCTTAGCGGGGATGGGAGATGGGGAATCGGAGACAGATTGCCAGCTCCCATGGCTAATCTGCATCTCTGCCAGCTTCTTTTTGGTCCCAGATTCCGCAGGCTTCCCTCTCAGAGATGGTTCTCAGAGACTTTTCACAGGCTGCTCCTCCACCCTTTCCCATGCCCTTCCCTCTCTGGGTCTTGAATTCCGCTCTGTGCCTTCCCATCTTGGAAAAGGCCCTTTGTCGGATTGCACGTCCCAGGCCTCAACAGGCCAGCATCAACAGGTGGAGTTGTTAGGCAGAAGATCGTAGTGTCCTCCACTGTAGACCACCACGCCAGGTGGGTAGTAGAGCAGGTCAGGCTCTGCCGCTGCGTGGACGGGCGCAAGGGCCTGCAGCCCGTGGTCTTCGGGCTCTGGCTTGGTGGTGGCAGTGAAGGGGCGCATGCTGGTGAGTGAGGGCGAGGCGATGCGCCACAGCAGGTTCTTGAGTGCCTTGCGGAACTCACGGCGCACCAGACAGTAGAGGATGGGGTTGAGGCAGCTGTTGGAGTGCGCCAGGCACACGCTCACCGGGAACGCGTACACCTGGCACAGGAAGTACTCCTGGCTGAAGGGCACTGCGTTAAACTTGATGAGGATGCTCCAGGTGGTTAGCGCCTGGTTGGGTAGCCAACAGAGGAAGAAGGATAGGACCACAATGGTCACCGACTTGGTGACCTTGGCGCGTCGACGAGCGCTGGCTCCCGTCAGGCCTCCTGCCCCTGTAGCCCCCTCGGTCCCCACCACACGGCGGTCGGAGATGAAGCGCACCAGTAGCAGGTAGCACAGGCTGATGACACCCAGAGGCAGCAAGAAGCCCAGCAACACCTTCTGCAAGTGGTACAGGCCCAGCCAGAACTGCCGGTCGCCGCCCAGCAACCTGTCCGGGAAGCGGACCAGGCACAGCTCATCGCCCATCACTTTGATCGTGGTGGAGAAGACGGCATTGGGCAGCGAGGCCAGCGCGGCCAAGGCCCAGATCAACACGCACAGAGCCTTGGCTGAGAAGCAGTAGCTCTTCCCCAAGCGGTCGCCCCAGCAGTCTCCCTGGCTGTGCCCTCGGGTCCGGTGGCTCTTTAGAGCCGAGGCCACCGAGTGGTAGCGCGCCACGCTCATGGCGGTAAGAAAGAAGACGCTGGCGTACATGTTCACGGATGTCACGACTGACACGATTTTACACATGGCGTTGCCGAAGGGCCACCTGAAGTCTAGCGCGTTCTCCACGGCCCAGAAGGGCAAAGTGAGCACGAACTGGAAGTCTGTGAGCGCCAGGTTGGTGACAAAGAGGTTGATGGAGGACTTGCGCCAGCCCTGTTTGCTCTTCATCAGGTAGAGCACCAGCAGGTTGCCCGCCAGCCCCATCGCGCAGACCACCCAGTACACGGCGCTGATCAGGATGCGCACCCGCGCTTCGGTGTCCGCGCTCTCCGCCGCCACACTGCTCGGGGGCGCGCCGTCTGGCAGCTCCAGCCCTAGCTCCCACCACAAGTCCTGTAGCTGTAGCGATCCGTTGCTACTGGAGTTGGCCACTTCCAGAAGGTCCGGGACCAGCCCTAAGAATCCTGCGAGCTCGTCCCCGCTGGCCTCAGCCTTCTTCGTGGTGGCCATTGTGGCTGCTGCAGCTACTTGCGCAGGTGCCTCTAGGTCATGGTGTGGGGAGAGGGGCGAGATAGAAGCGAGCAAGGCGGGTTGCGATGTCGTAGCCTGGGGCGCGCACCGGAGCTTTCAAAGCAGCCGCTGAAGACAGCGCCTGAAAGTGGGTGCGGAGGGGTGCGCTGGGGGCCTGCCCAGGAGTTGAACTCAGCTGCTGCTCTGGAGAGAGGTGAGGGAGCAGAGGCATGCCACTCATAAGGCAAGCAAGCTGTCCTAGTCCCTGGCTTCCCGGGCGAAGGGCATAATCTCGGGGTCCGACCCGCACGCCCCTGACTTCCTCCCTCTGTTCCCGGCTGTACCCTGGGCACTGCCGCCTAACTCACCCGACAACCCGGGAGCGCAGTTCGGGTCCCGCGCCTGCCCTTTCCAATACCTTTGTCGGGCTTTCTCTGTTGTTGCTGCTGTCCTTTGAGAGAAGAAGCAGAGATCGAGGTGTTCCAGCTACCCAGCTTTGGCTGGCTGGAGGTCTTCGCCTGTCTGGCTCTCTCCAGCTATTGCCAACTCTGGGTTAGTTGCCGCAAACCGACGTTTCCCGGAGTTACAGCAGCGCTCGCAGACCCGTGGAGCATGCGTAGCCCCTGCGGGGCGTCACGGGCGCTTTCCGAGGTGCTGAATGCGCCCGCCGAGGAGCGGGGGACATGGGAAGGCGGGGCAACAGGCAGACCACGCAACTCCTCTTTTGCTTTCCAAAGTTTCAGAAGGAAATGGTCGTAAACCTTCATGGTCCTGTATTGCAGGAGAAAGCCTATTGTAATGTGAGTTCTCATCCCGTATTCCCAAACGTTACAACTAGAATCATCCCATCCTCCTCATTCCTGTGCGTTTATTGAAGTGGTCCTAGCCACTTGGCTTATTTACAGCGATGCTCGTGGTCGCTTGTCATTTCTAACTCAGACGATGGGTCCTAATGAAACATGCAACGTCAAGTTCTTTGGCCTCTTTAACAGCCTGACCGCTTATCCCACCTCTGAGGTATTCAGGGATTTCCGAGGGTCTCCATAAAGCACAGCTGTGGATCAAGTGTTGGGTGGTTGTGTTGTTCCTACTTTCGTCTTCAGAGAAGTGAAGCTAAACAGAGCCCATAACAGGTGAGCCTGTTTCCCCTGCCCAGTCCTCATCCAAAATCCTCCAGTGATAATCCTGCAGGTCAGATAAACCCACTCTGTGTCTTTCCCTGGAGCTAGATGGAATAGAGAAGACCTTGGGGGGGGGTGGCTTTGGACATAGCCCTCCCTCCAGTTAGCCTTGTTATCATAACCAGGATTCTCTACGACTGGTTTTCCCAAACAACTGGGATTCTAGGGAATCTTCTTTTTTCTTTTGGGCAAAAGAAACAGTGCAAATTGACTTACTTCTAAGTTTTCAATTCCAAGCCATTTTTTTTTCTGGTTATTTGTGCTTTTAAAGAATTTTGAACTTGGTCCCACATTGAACTCGAATTGAAAGAGGCGAATCTGGTCTCAAAACGGAGGGTCATGATCCAAAGGAACCAGAGCAGTTGAGGAAACTGTTTATTGATGGTCTGAGCTTCGAAACTACAGATGATAGTTTGAGAGAACATTTTGAGAAATGGGACACACAGACAGATTGTGTGGTAATGAGAGACCCCCAGACAAAACCTTCCAGGGGGTTTGGTTTTGTGACTCACTCTTGTGTTGAAGGGGTGGATGCAGCAATGTGTGCTCGACCACACAAGGTTGATGGGCGTGTTGTGGAACCAAAGAGAGCTGTTTCTAGAGAGGATTCGGTAAAGCCTGGTGCCCATCTAACAGTGAAGAAAACTTTTGTTGGTGGTATTAAAGAAGATACAGAGGAATATAATTTGAGAGACTACTTTGAAAAGTATGGCAAGATTGAAACCATAGAAGTTATGGAAGACAGGCAGAGTGGTAAAAAAAAAGAGGATTTGCTTTTGTAACTTTTGATGATCATGATACAGTTGATAAACTTGTTGTTCCAAAATACCACAGTATTAATGGGCATGGTTGTGAAGTGAAAAGAGCCCTTTCTAAACAAAAGGTGCAGTCTGCTGCTGGATCACTGAGAGGCCGTGGAGGTGGATCTGTCAACTTTATGGGTCGTGGAGGAAACTTTCGAGGTGGTGGAGGTAATTTTGGCCGTGGAGGAAACTTTGGTGGAAGAGGAGGTTATGGTGGTGGTGGTGGTGGTGGTGGCAGCAGAGGAAGTTATGGAGGAGGTGATGGTGGCAACTATGGTGGTGGTCCTGGTTACAGTAGCAGGGGAGGCTATGGTGGTGGTGGACCAGGATATGGAAACCAAGGTGGTGGATGTGGTGGTGGAGGAGGATATGATGGTTACAATGAAGGAGGAAATTTTGGAGGCAACTATGGTGGTGGTGGAAACTACAATGATTTTGGAAATTATAATGGACAACAGCAATCAAATTATGGGCCCATGAAAGGGGACAGTTTTGGTGGGAGAAGCTCAGGCAGTCCCTATGGTGGTGGTAATGGATCTGGTGGTGAAAATGGTGGATATGGTAGCAGAAGGTTTTAAAAACAGCAGAAAAGGGCTACAGTTCTTAGCAGGAGAGAGAGCAAGGAGTTGTCAGGAAAGCTGCAGGTTACTTTGAGACAGTCATCCCAAATGCATTAGAGGAACTGTAAAAATCTGCCACAGGAGGAACGATGATCCATAGTCAGAAAAGTTACTGCAGCTTAAACAGGAAACCCTTCTTGTTCAGAACTGTCATAGCCACAGTTTGCAAAAAGTGCAGCTATTGATTAATGCAATGTGGTGTCTATTAGATGTACATTCCTGAGGTCTTTTATCTGTTGTAGCTTTGTCTTTTCTTTTTCTTTTCATTACATCAGGTATATTGTCCTGTAAATTGTGGTAGTGGTACCAGGAATAAAAAATTAAAGAATTTTCAACTTTTCAAAAAAAATGAACTTAGGAAATTTAATTGTTTTCCTCACTGCTTGGGGCCAAGCAGAAACAGAAGTATCTTAATCCTATGGCAATTGTCCTCCCTCCTAGGGTAATGTGGGACTCTGGGATTTATTCATGGAGATGAAGTGGATGTGAATTTATATTAATGCATAAAAATACAGTTAGTAGCAAAGAAACCAAGTGACCCCCAAAAGGGAACCAGAAGCACACTTGATCCCCAAGCCAGAATACAGGAAGGAAGAGAACCTAGCTAAAGAACGCGTGTTAGATTACTCTATACTCTCACTAGAGGGCGCCAGGGACTTGAACAAAAACAAACGCAAGCTGCACCGCATCCCTTGATCATTATCTGGAGGCTTCACCCCAGCCCAGAGACATCTGAGAACACTGTCTTCCCTGTCTCAGCAGCCCGGCCTTCCCATTTGCTGCCCACTTTGCCTTTTTTGCTGCGAATTCTCTTAAAAAAAAAAAAAACCTGTGGTTTGTAATGTTCCCGAGGGGTTATAGAAAAACAAAGACACCTAGGGAGCTGCCATTTAGCCTAAAGGTTGAGAACTGAATTTGATGTCTGGCTCCGGTTTCTGTTTCCCACTTGCAGCAAATGTAACCCTTGGGGGGGCGCAGTGACATCTCAACTAGTTGAGTCCCTGCCAGCCACAGAAAGGCCTGAATTACATTGAGTGACTTGATGCACACTCCTGTGGAGGGAACTAGTGGACCGAAGGTGCTTCTTTCTCTCAAGGAGACAAAATAAGAACCAGGAAGCTCAGACATGATGTGAAAGCCCCCTGTCACTAAGTTTCTAGTTAGTATGTTCATACTAATGGCCCTCACCGTCCACATAGACAACTTTTTGTCTAGGAGCTTCCAGCTAGGATCGTATGAAGGATTTTCAAATTGTAGAAAAATAGAACAGCAAAGTAAGATTAGTTCCAGGACAAAAATTTCAGATCCCTGCATAGGTTCTTCCTAACATGCATTTTGCATGTTCTTTTTAAAGATACCTCAAGCTGTGTATTTCAATATTTTTGAATCAGAATAAACTTATTTTTAATTCAATGTCCATGAACTTGTTCAATGTATGTTAGTATCTAATTTACATGTACCAAATCCTGTGAAGTTTTCACATTTTATTTATTTTTAAATTGTCCTAAATTTTATTTGAGAGGCAGATATATATATATATATACATGTATATATGTACATATATCTGCCTCTCAAATCTATCTATCTATCTATCTATCTATCTATCTATCTATCTATCTATCTACCTATCTATCTATCTATCGGTCTCCCATGTGGGTGCAGGGTCCATCCTCCGCTGCTTTCCAGGAGACAGGCAGGGAGCCAGATAAGAAGCAGTACAGCTGGACTCCAACAAGCATCCAAATGGAATGCTGGTGCTGAAGGTGGAAGCTTAGCTCACCAGGCCACAGCGCTGGCCCCAATTCTCACATTTTATTGAGTATTGAAAGGACCTTGGCATGATGTATCCCACGCTTACTGGTCATTCACTCTTTGCCCAGCACTGCATGAGATAGAAGAATATACTGTGACAAAGGCCTCTGTCTTGATTCTCTCTAGAATGCCTTCTTGAGGTGAATGTCCAGTGCCTGTGACTTTTTTTTTCTGTTGTTGTTGTTTAGTCTTGTGCATGACTAAATTTTCTAGAATGTAACAATCTTTGGCAGATGCATGGACCATCATTTTAGTTCTTTTATTTCTCTCTATTATGTCATGGGTCTGGCACATAATAAGCAGTTACATTGAACTTTGATGAGCTGTTCTAGCTTCAGGTTTGTTGTTGTTATTGTTAGCTTAAGGCTTTTCTATTTCTCTCTGTATTAGACTGAATCATGAAAGAGGAAGGGTTTAGAGCTTGTTATGTCACATGCATTGTCTTTTCCTCTGTCCTCCCCTTCCCCCCCACCCCCTATTTAAGATCAGGTTGTCTTGTGTGTCCAGAAAAGCCCTTTGACTCTCTTAGTGCTGGGATGGCAGATTTTGAAACTTTTCCTCTGGGTGGCTTTTGTATGCTTGGAGACTTTGTGAAGCCATGAATGAGAACAATGTCAAAGCATACTCTAGGGCCCGGTGTGGTAGCCTAGCAGTAGCCTTTGCTTTGCATGTGCCAGGATCCTGTATGGGCACCAGTTCATATCCTGGCAGCCCCGCTTCCCATCCAGCTCCCTGCTTGTGCCCTGGGAAAGCAGTCGAGGACAGCCCAAAGCCTTGGGACTCTGTATCCACATGGGAGATGCAGAAGAAACTCATGGCTACTGGCTTCAGATCAGCTCAGCTCCAGGCATTGTGGCTACTTGGGGAGTGAACCAGCAGATGGAAGATCTTTCTCCCAGTCTCTCCTTCTCTCTGTAAATCGGACTTTCCAATAAAGCTTTTGTTTGTTTGTTTTTAAAGGCACACTCTAATATATGACCGTGGAAACTCAGAATCAAAGGATGTAAGAGAGCCCTGGCTTTAGCCTTGATTTTGTAGAGGAAGTCTGAAGAGGTGGAGGGACTTTCTCATAATCTCACTGACAGGAAGCAGCCACACTGGGTGTAAAGCGTGACATCTCCCGGTTAATGCTGTATTTCTCAACTGGGATCCAATTCATCACTATTTTACAGCAAAGGGATGAGTGGTAGGCTGAATCACGCAGTATATCCACAGCCTGATCCTTGGGCCTCTTGGATGTTACTTTATATGGAATAAGGACTTTGCATATGTGATGAAACCAAGGATCCTAAGATAGGGAAGAGGAGTCAGAATCAGGAGAAGGCAACATGGCAACGGAAGCACTGATCAGAGTGATGCTCTTTGAAGACAAAGTGGTGCCAAGAAAACAGGCAGTCAGTACAAGGCAAGACAAGCAGTGATGTAAGCTCTTTGCACATGCCTCATTAAGGAACCAAATCTCCCACCACCTTGACTTTCACTGCAGAGAAACTAATTTCAGATCTCTGATCTATAAAGCTTGGAGGGAAATAGATCTTTTTTTTTTTAAAGAGTATTAGACATTTCAATTCTTATTGTTAATGTTAACCATGCTACCACTGAAGGACTGAAGGGTGTTTTCTATTTTAAGGTTTATTTATTTATGTTTTATTAGAAGAGAAGGAGAGAAGGAGATACAGAGAGAAATATCTTCTTTTGGCTAGTTCACTTCCCAGATGGGTGCAAGGGTTGGTCCAAAGCCAGGAGCCAGCAGCTGCTTCCAGTTCTCCCACATGGGTGCAGGGTCCCAAGGACTTGAGACATCCTCCAGCTTCCCAGGCCACAAGCAGGGTGCTGGATGGGAAGTGGAGCATCTGGAACTAGAACCAGAGCCTATATGGGATGTTGGGCAGATGCAGGATTAGGCTAACATGCCACCACACCCTGATCTTTTCTGTTTTAAAGCACTATATTTGTGATAATTTCTTATAGCAGCAATAGGAAACCACACAGGTGACACACAAGCCTGGCTTGAACATTCCCTGCAATTCTGAGTTAAACACATTGGCTCATCTTAACATGTTGTCCACTCATCAAATAAGTATTTACTGAGTACAAACTCATGCAAGGTACTAGGCTGTGTACTGGAGATTTAGTGGAAACATCGTCAGCAAAACTCACATTCAAATATTTGCATAAAAATTAGAGAATCAAAATTTTACTGAATTGCATGACTAAACTTATCATAAGGAGGAAGACAAAGTGAAATAGAAAGTTACAAAATTATATGCTAGGAGAAACTTTTTGAGGGTGATATTGTGGCATAGCAGGTGAAGTCCCACCCTGAGATGCCAGCAACCCATTCAGACACCAGTTTTTGTCCTGGTTGCTCCACTAAAACTCCAGCTCCCTGCTCATGGCCTGGAAAAATCAGCCAAAGATGCCCCAAGTTCTTGGGTCTCTACTGCTAACATAGAAGACTTGAATGAAGCTCCTGGCTCCCGGCTTTGGCCTGGTCCATTACTGCCATCTGGGGAGTGAACCAGCAGATGAGAAATACTTCTCTGTCTCTCTCTCTCTTTCCCTGGAACTCTTTCAAAATAAATTAAGTTAAAAACATTAATCTTGAAAATAATCCTTTTATTATCATGAATATATTGATTGAATTCTAATATTTATATCTTATCAAATGAAAAACTTTAAGGTTTGTTATTTTTTTATTGGAAAGGCAGATCAGATTTACATAGGGAGGGACAGACAGATGACAAAAAAAAATCTCCCATCCACTGGCTCACTTTCCAAATGGCTGCAAAAACCAGAGCTGAGCCAATCTGAAGCCAAGAGCCAGGAGCTCCTTCTGTGTTTCCCACATAGGTGCAGAGTCCCAAGGCTTTGGGCCATCCTTGACTACTTTCCCAGGTCACAAACAAGGAGCTGGCTGGGAACTGGAGTGGTTGGGACACAAACCAGCGCCTATATGGGATCCCAGCACTTGCAAGGTAAGGATTTAGTCATTGAGCCATTATGCTGGGTCCCAAATAAAAAATTTTAAAACTCAAGATGAATTTCCAGTTGCTATATGTGTATTTAATGAAGCTGCACTTTTCCTGGAAAGATTTCAGCAAACAATATGCCATTCCTGCCCCCCCCCCGCCATTAGCATTTGTAGAGCCCTCTGGCAGCTTGTCTTTGAAGGCCTGTGTCCTTAGATAAGGAGTAGCATGGCTCTTTCTGCATACTTCTCATCTCATTGGGACAGTGCAGGCTGGACCTTTGCCATTACCGTTGTTGTTGGCTCTTGGTACTGAGTCTAGATCTTCTCATTTATGAGTACAGGTCAGAATTGTTGGTTGGATTTTGCATTTTACTAAGACCATCCTGTAAGGGATGCAAACCTGGAAAGATAAGTTATAAGCTGCCCCTAATTATGCACTCATTGAGGATATGCAAATCTAGTTCTGTTTTACAACATTTTATTCTCTCCTAAGAAACACCTGCATCTAGTTTAAAGCCACCACACACTAAAGTCAGCGTAAAACCTCAAAGTGTATTGATGCCCAGTGCCAATCTTAGAGCAATTAAATGAGGAACATTTGTGGAAGAGTAAAATAAAAACTGCAGCTTCCTGATGGCTGAGCCCTTTGCTTTCTGCTGCCCAGCAGCACATTCAAAATATATAAGCTAATTCTTTGCTGTATGCTTTGATGTCTATAGTGGATTTGCTTATGCTGTTACTGTGGGCTTTTTTTTTTTCCCATTGTAGGCATGCTTTTTCACATGATGGAAGGTGAGGGTTTAGCCTCTTTCCATCACTGCCTCCTCCCACTTATACTTGCATCCCAACACCTCTCTTTTAAGTTTTTTCACTTTGGAAAAATCAGTGTCTGCCAGTTGCACAGTAATGACCATGTCAACTCCGTTAATGGCAAAGCCATTACACAATGATTGATTTTCTTTTCTTGTTTGACATTTTATCTCCATTGGAATTAATTATTTGTTCAATGTGATTATCATTCAAATATCCCCAAATCCTCTTGGAACTGTGGAAAATCTCTATTCAAAATGAACATCAGGTTTGTCTTCATCTGGAGATGTCAACTTCCCCATCTGAGAAATCTGCAGTGTTCTGCTGCCTTGCATGGGGTTCTTCCTTCTCTCAAAGACCTCACACAGCTGGTAACAGGGGACTCTATAACCAGAGTGGGTCCTAGCTGACTCCAGAAAGTAAGACACAAATTGTGGCAGGCAAGAATTTGCAGTGCCAGTTCCAGCATCTGGGCCATTTTGCTGCTGAAACCTGCACATAATTATGGGACCCTAGGGATGGAGGGAATATAATGCTGGAGGATCACATTTGTTGACATGAGAACACTACACAGAGATTCCAGATTCAATGTATTAGCCCAAGCTACAGGAAGTGGCTCTAACAGTATACTTGTTGGTTGACTGAAAAATGGAGTCAAGAGTAGCCCAGACAAAATGAAATTGAAAAGCCAAACATTTCTCTCCTTCCATATGTCTTTTCCTCTGTGTGTTTGTGTGTGTGTTTCTCTCACCGTCACTTTGCCTTTTAATTATGTTTTAAAAGACATAACATACAGAGTGAAGTAGCAGCTGTTTATCTGAAGGAAACAGGCACTGCTGTATCTTGTTCACATTTTAAGTGATCTGCTGTTGACTGGCATTGAGCAACAGATAGGGGTTTAGCTCTTCCATAGCCTATCTGATTAATTCCTTCAGCTTTTTTTTTCTTGATTTCTGGGTCAAGGACATGTACAGCTCCCTGGCTGTGGGTACCAGTTTCTTTTGCAAGGCATCTGCATTTCCAACATTGGAAATACTCAGAGACACACATTGACTCAGGTTTATCTTCATGGGTTCTGACAGAGAGATAGCTTAAAACAGAAAGACAGGGAAAGGCAATTTGGAAGTGGTTGAACATTCTCATCCCAGTTCCAACGAATAACTAGCAAATAGATGGAGGCAGGTCAGTCTAGCAAGCAATGAGTAAAGAGTCAAAGTTAATCCTGCACAGGATCATCATGTTTAGGGAATGACCCATGAAGAGACCATTATGATTACAGCCTGGAAGACCACGAAGAAGAGTGGAGATTGCTTTCCAAACATAACAGGAAGCCAGTAGCTGGCTTTAACTAGCAGTAGTAGATGCTACCACTGGGAGCCAAGACCTTCTTGGCAAGCTTCTGGGGCAGCCTAGAGGAGGTGGGAAAAGAAGCCCCTCCCTGCTCTTAGCTTTTAAAGAAGTTTGTAATGCATCATTGATGAGATTTGATTCGTATCCTTGTCTCTTAGCAGAGTAAGTCACATTACTTCATTTATCAGAGCTTAAACACCTGTCTATAGAGCAGTAACTTTGACAGTGTGTCCTTTACTGTTTTTTTTTCCCTCCTTATCTCACATCCCTACACTACTTGCAGTGTTCCCTGGGATCATCACCCAAAGAACTCAAGAGGAAAGATGTGGTCTTGTCATAATCTGGTATTTACCTCAGCAGTCTTGCCACTTCCATATTTTAGTGTTTAGAAGCCAGCCAGTAAGCATATTTTACACTCAAGAGAAGGTGGTTATAGAAATATCTAATATTCTTGGGGACCATCTTAAAGACTGCCTACCAGCACAAGACAGGATGTCATAATACCCACAAAACCTGGATATGTTTCGCAGGCATTTTATTAGTGACACACTACCTGGGTAACAGAGCTTCAAGTTCAGACTAAGGTGAAGGACATATGTCACTAGTCCAGGCTTACAGTTGAAACTCCAGAAGCAACGGGTCCCAAGAATAAGTACTATTCCTATTCTCAATAACTAGATGCTACAGATTTTCTTCAAGTGTATGTAGAATATGCACCCAAAGAAGTCATACATAAGACCAAAACCAAATTTCAACAAATTTCAAAGGATTGGAATCACATCACAACGTATTCCATTTATAGTGAAAACAAGCTAGAAAAGAATTACTAGAAGTTCCAAAATGTTTCAGATTAATCCCAACACGTGTTATATGACCCATGAATTGAAGAACAAGAGAAATTGGAAAGTATTTTAAACCAAATTGTAATAAAAACATGACATCTCAAAATTTGTGAGATGTAACTAAGGCAGTGCTTAGAGGACAATGTACAGCCACGAATGCATATTTTTAAAAAGGGAGAAATCTTCAACACTAATGATGTAAGTTTCCAACTCAAGACACTAAAGGAAGACAAATACTTCCAAAGGAGGAGAAGGCATGAACTTATTAAGCATACAAGAAGAAAAATATATAGAAAGTGCATGATGTGTCAGTCATTGACCTTCTAGTTTCTGAATTTAAAAGATGGGTGGAGGAAGTCTCAAGATGCAACCAGAGTAGATTGGCATGGGAGTAATTTAGGGAGATTGGGATAAAGCTTAACCAATAGGTTTGGAGGTATATAAACATGTAAACACTCTTCATTATACTTCCTCAAGTCAGCTGAATGTGTATGCGGGATCTGAATGTGGTCTCACTTTCTATTGTTCCGCTTGTCAACCGCCCTCCACCAGTGACAACATGCCCAACACCAAACTGTACAGACACTACTCTATAGCCATCCCCTGTGATTTCAAGCAATCTCCCTCTGCCTTGCCTACATGGGTGTTTGTTTGTTTGTTTGAAAGTAAGATTTAGATAGAGAAGAAGAGACAGAGAGTAAGATCTTCCATCCACTGGTTCATTCCTCAAGCAGCCGCAATGGCCGGAGCTGAGATGATCCAGGAGCCAGGAACCTCTTTTGGGTCTCCTGTGCAGGTGCAGGGTCCCAAGGCTTTGGCTGTCTTCTGCTTTCCCAGGCCACAAGCAGGGAGCTGGAAAGGAAGTGGAGCAGCTGGGATAGGAATCAGTGCCCATACGGGATCCTGGTGCATGCATGGGGAGGACTTCAGCCAGTAGGCTATTGAGTGGGGCCCTGGCATTTCTCTCTTGATCCCTATTATTGGACTATTGAACTGCTCATTGCACTTATAGATCTGATTTAGGTACTATCTCCTCCTTGATGGAGTAACACATTAAGAAATGATCACTCTGCCTATAAATGGGTCTCTCTTGAGAATTGTGGTCAGGTCCCATTTATCTTTATAATTCCAGGTCTTACTTGCTGGAAAATTATACACAGTGTGAACTCATGAATATGTCATTCAATTTCTCTCCTAACCACTAACAACTTTTTGACAATAAACAAGCATTTCCCAATTAGAACACCCTGCAGGAATCCCTAAGATCCGTTTCAAAGGCTTTTCCTAGCCTGCTCTCCACACCCCATGTGCTCACAGTGTCTCACCTATAAACACTGGTCTGTTCTCCACATACAGGCAGCAAGTATTCATCCCGACTCTGTAATCAGCGTAACAACCGTGGTTCCTGATCAAAGAATCCAAAGGAGTTTATTTTAGGAAGACATATTAAGCAGGTCTGGATGATTTTGTAGCACTCAGGGCAAGCAGATTACATTCATGGTTTTTTCCCCCAGATCAAATGGGACCTAGTTTTTGCCTCCCTTAACTAAGCAGAGAAGCACTGATAGGTCAGTCAGCCTGGTTGACCACTTCCTCTCAGTGACAGCCCAGAGTTCATGCAGACTGCAATTCAGAAGGACACCCCAGTCCTTCTGTTGTCAACACACTTTTGCTGTTGTCCCTTGTCAAGGTAGCAGGGTGCTAACCAACGGGGTAGTTGCTACATTGTCCACCAAAGCTCAGGTCTGGACCCCTCCTGAGTGCTGTGGCTTGGGACCCTTTATCCTCTAGTCCTGACAGGCACCTGTACACACATCCTACTCAGGGAAGTTGGAGGCAAACTTGGAAGCACTTTAGACAGAAGTCTCCAACCTCCATCGTATTCCAGGCTCACGGTTCATATTTGGGCTAAGCACTTTGAATGGGAATTACTGCACTCAGTCTCATTGACTGCAGAGAAATTGTTAGCTATTTTTACCAAAATCCAAGATGCCAGACACAGCAAGTGAGCCGCATGGAGATGTCCTTTTCTTCTCCATGGAGAGGGCCAGGGAGGCATCCTGGAGACAGGGGCCGAGGGAAAGCGAGAGCAGAGACCGAGAAGCGCAGAGTAGAGGGCCACTGAAGGTGGGTTTGGGGAGTGAGGGTCAGGGGTTGGCAGATTTGACTGTAGGTGGACGCCAGGGATAAATGCCTCCAGGGGTTGGTGGAGCAGGGCTGGCAGGTATGGAAATCATGACGCGCAGGCAACGGCATGGTTTAAACCTGAAGATGATGAAGCTTAATTAAGCAAGTGGGCCTTAAAGGGGACTGAGACATAGGGGATTTACGATAGTGCTGGGTAAGCAAGTATTCAAGGTATTCAAGGTGGCACTGGGTCCTGCATGGCAGAGTCAGTGGTCAATCTTGGGGTGCTGTTCTAGTCGCTCCTTACAGAAATGACTCAAGCTAATCATGGAAAAAAAAAAACCTTGTAAAATAGGAGTTCTCCCAACATGCTCCCAGCCAACGGCCTGACTCCCTGGGGGAGCTTGTTGATGGCGTGTTCTCTGGCCACAGGTGCTATCCATTGAGTCAGTGCTGGGGTTGGGGTAGCGGTGCAGGTGTCTGAAACACCACCAGGTGATTCTTGTAGTGTGGCGACTGTGAATCAGTGTTTTAAAACGAAGACGGGGCCTTTCCAATTAAAATAAATCTATAAAGTGAAAAAGCAGCTTTTCCCCGGTTCCTACTTTAAAGGAAGCGGAAGACGAGGAGGAAAAGAAGGAAGAAAGAAGACGGTAAGCTGTTGACCAGTCTTTCCTTTAGTGAAAACGTGGAAGATAATAAGAAGGTAAGATACTGGGGCAGGGGAGGAAAGAGTGTGTGTGCAGATATGAGAAGTGGCTACTTTTAAGGTTATGGGCATAAAAAAATTAGCAGAACTTTTGGCTAGCTACTCTGCCACAGAATAAGTTGTTGATGCTGCGTTCTCTTAGCTGTCTTAAGATTCTCTTGAGGACCTTGAAACATTACAATCCCTAGGTTTCTCCTCCTGGGAACTCTGATTTAATGGGTTTGAACTAAGAGCTGAAAGTTATATTAATATATTTTTCAGGTTATTCTACTGTTGTTCTCTAAGATTATCAGAGGTAATTTGAACTCCCTGTTAACCTCCAGGCTTGCAGGATAGAAATGGGGATATATAGCTGTAAGGTCTTGTGCTTGCCTCATACCCAGTTAAGAGCAGGTATTTCTACTCTTTTCCTTGCTTTCTTACTTACATGAAAATAAAATTCTGTTTGTACGCCACTCAATTTAAGATATGTATGTGTATATATATGTGAATAGGGCCTGTCATGATGGCCTAGTGGCTAAATGTTTGCCTTGCACACGCCAGAATCCCATATGGCCGTCAGTTTGTGTCTCCGCTGCTTCACTTCCCATCCAGCTCCCTGCTTGTGTCCTGGGAAAGCAGTCGAGGACGGCCCAAAGCCTTGGGACTTCGTCCCCGTGTGGGAGACCCTCCTGGCTTCTGGCTTCAGATCAAATCAGTCCCAGCTGTAGTGGCCACATGGGGAGTGAAGCAGTGAATGAAAGCTCTTTCTGTTTCTCCTTCTCTCTATAAATCTGCATTTTCAATAAAAATAAATAACCTTAAAAGATATGTATACACACATGTACCGTATCAATACGCATTAACTGCTTACTGTGGAATGATCTCATGATTTTAATTTTCCTAATAACCAGGGGTATTAATGTTTTCATGCGTTTCTTTGTCATCCATGCATCTCTTCTGCTGAAATGTCCGTTCAAATAATTATTGAATTATATGGTTACATTTCTGTTAATGTGAGAGGTATTTATGTAGCATGCATAAAGGTAATTATGAGATACCAATTCTGCATATGTTCTGCTTATGGCTGATGTTTTCATGTTCATAACAGGATCTTTTGAACAGCAAAAGTCTAAACTTTGATGAAGTCAGGTTAGCTGATGCTTTGTTTTAGAGTTTGTACTTTAGCCTTCCACTTAATGAACTTGGATTTGCTAATGATTTGTTAAGAATTTTCCCGAGTTTTCTTGTAAAGTTGTAATATGTGTAGTTTTAAAGTTTCTTTTAAAAGAGATACGGCCTCTTTACATTGATTATTGCATGTGGTGTGAGTTCAAAGTTAATTTTTTCATACAGTTGTGTCTGTATTGAAATGATTATTTCCCCCATTGCTGTGATATGGCACTGTTTATGAAAACCAAATAACAATTCACAGTGAGTCTATCTCTGCTTGAGGTATTTCAGCTTCTATTTGTCTCAAAAGGTCTTTATTTCATCTTGGATTTTGAAGAAAGCTTGCTTTAGGTTGATAAGGTTTGTTTCAGCACTTCAAAGATATTGTCACTTCAAAGACAATGCCTATTGTCTTAGGTGAAAATTTTTTATTCTTTCTTTCATTCTGCATGTCTATTAGTCTGTTTTGGTTACTATCAAGAATATTGGGCTGAAGTCCAGAGCCGGAGCCAGAAGCTGAACCTGGCTACTCTGGTGGGAGAAATAACCTCTCTAACCAGCTTCTCAGTGCTAGGCTAAGTGCCCACACCTGTCTTCACACTTCCAAGTGTATTGTTTTGCTATTTGCAAATAATTGGATGATATACATGGTGATAATTTCCTTATTGGGTGCTAGATGTTTTTATCATTTTTTAAATTCTTACTCTTGTTTGGGGGCCATAATTAAGTTACTTGTGAATAGTTGGGTTTTTGAAAATTTGCTTTTGTTAAATGAACCCAGACCTAGCTATATTACAAATCTAATTTTCCACACTACTAAGGCAAAATAATTGAAGGTGCTCTGCATATTATAATTTTTTATCTAATTTGATTGCTGGGAGACAATCCTTTCCAGCTCTGTGTAATCACTAGAATCAGTTCATCTGAAGTCTTCTAGTATTTTCTTCTTCTGTAAGCAGTACTGACTAAATGGCTTGAGAGGAATCCTCTATAAAATTCTAGAACTCTCCTTACATGTAACTCTCTCCCTTCTGGTTGAGTCCTTCCTCTTCCAAAGTGTTCCTTGTCAACTCAGAGCCACTTCAGTCCCTTCCAATTCTCAAGTGTCTCCTCAATTCAGAGAGACCTGGGAGCTGTTTGTCCCCCTCCTTACCCCTGCCCCCGCCCCCTGGCCCCTCACTGTGAACTAGGAAGTATTTCTAGACAGGACGATGGATAAACACAGACTTCAGTTTGTTTGTTTCTCTGCTTTCTGGAATTACTGCCTGCGCTGGGGGTTGTTCAGTGTCTGAAAACACACACTTTTACCCAGTATTTTATCAGCTTGAGTTGAAAGCACAAATGGCACCTCTGCTACTCCCTCAGCTTGAAGATGTGTGTCCTTTTTGCTAAGTATTTATATCCTGTCCTTACAAGGTTAGAAAATGTCTCTACAATATCTTAATTAAGCCACATATCTTTAACATTCTACTTAAGAAACACCTGGTGTTTGTCAGAGATAAGGAGAGCTGAAGACATTTTCGTTGTTGACTTGCAGTGGGAACTCTTGATAATGTATAACTTAACCAGTCTCAGGATTCACATTCATTTATTATCCTATGGTATAAAGATTACCCATTGGTCTCATCTATAATAAAATATTTTGGTGTAAATAATAGATATCATTATCTCCACCTCCCTTTTTAGGGAGTTGGTGGAGTTGGAATTGGGGTCCCTGTCATGAGACACCCATTGTGAGAGAACCCGGCATGGGTTACCCTTCTTTGTTGTAGTTAGATGCTGCAGGCAAGACCAAAGTGGGAGGGATCACTGACCACACCTCCTACGGGGCTGTGTAGACTATGTTTTCATGTGATGGGTTCCCTAGATCAGTCTTTCCTATGTGACTTAAACAATAGTCCCATTGCTTTCAGCAAGTCTACAAAGCAAGTCTACACTATGTGAAGCTGAAAATCCACAGACAGGGAAGGAGAGAAGGTCCATCTGCTGTTTCCCTCCCCAAGGGGTCACAATGGCTAGGCTGGGCCAGTCTGAAGCTGGGGACTAGGAGCCCATTCCAAAGCTCCCACATGAGTGCAGGGACAGAAGGATTCAGTCCAGTCTGCTGTTTTCCCAGGTCCTTGGCAGGGAGCTGAATTGGAAGTGGAGCAGCTGGGACTTGAACTGGGGGATTAGTCTGCCATGTGCATCACTGCACTGACCCTTGATGATATTTGATACTTCACTCCAGGATATGTTCTCTAAGGTGAACATCTTCCTCACTCTGTCTAGGCTCTGGTGGCAAGCTCTGTACTGGGACAGCTGCCCTTTTGACAAGGTATCTGAGGCTTGGAAACCTTGCAACAGGCTGCTCCCAGTCCCTTCTCTTTTTCAGAACTCTCATATGAATCATCTTCTGGCCTTCTGGGTAAAGCCGGTTACACTTTGATTCAGCTGAAGCTGACCTGCCAAGGGAAGTTGGTCTCCACTAACTACAGACTGTAGATCTGAAGGTCACCCTTTCTTTCTAGAGTGGGCTGCTTTTGTTCAGCTAGTAACAAGTTTCATTCATCAGGGATGCATGGTCTTTTCAGCCTTGGCTTTCAAATTTCTGATTCATTACAGAATTGGAAAAAAAAAATCCAGTATGGCACTCACTTAAATGCAAAGCTGAGTGAATTTTTAAAAATCTGCCATTAATAGAATTCAGGTCCTTGAGCAGAGTCAGGAAAGTGAAATGTCTGGACTGGGAATGTTCAGTGTAGGTCGTGCTCAGTATTGAACCAGTGAGGCATTCAATGCACTTGGATGGTGAAAGAAAGTGAATTAACACTCCTGTAGGTTGCAAATACCAACCTCTATCTTTTCCCAAAGTCTGCAGAGATTTAAAAAGAAAGCATTGCATGTCACCACAATATTTAAATATGGATTTTGAAGACAGTATTTTCATTTCCAGGTGAAGTTAAGGTGTTAACATGCTTGAAGTCAGAGGAAGGCTTGTCTAACCTGGCTTGGGAAAAGCACCTCATAACTATAAGGCCCGTTGCAATGCTTGTTATCATGAGGTGGTGCTGACGGTGTTTATTCTGTATGAGCAGATGTGACATATTCACTCCTGAGGTTTGGGACCAGGACAGGAAGTTATTTGGCATCTTATTTTGTCCCAATTTATATTTTTGCATGGAAAACAATACTTTCCTACAATGAACTGGTTCTCTTCCTAAGGCACCTTTGTGGCTTGAGGCACTGTGATGCCTAGAGCTAATAGTTAGTGCGATATTAGAAGAGTCTTAAGTAATACAGATCTATATTTGAAGATGCTTAGGGGCTTGAATCAGTCTCCTAAACATGCTGAACATTAATTCCTCCATTCTGGTTGTTTATTTCATAATGATGTTATGCTAGGTAAGTCACTTAATGCTTCAGTCTGTTTTCTCATCGAATGAATGAGAATATGAATAACAATATCTACCAAATAGAATTTTGGTGAAGATTATATAAAGTAACATAGATATTCTGGTTAACACAGTACCAAGTAGATGCAGCCAATGCCTGTAGCATTGTGCTCTGGGATGTTCATGTTTTGCAGTCTCAGGGATAGTTTGGAGGCAAAGCAGTGACTCACAACTTTGCTAGAGCAGAAAGCAAAGCTAGGTGGCCTCATTTATTGCCACCGGTATTTGTCGCCAAGCAGATTTTTCTTTTTTTTAAAGATTTATTTTTTATTGGAAAGGCGGATATACAGAAAGGAGCGACAGAGAGAAAGATCTTCTGTCTGATGATTCACTCCCCAAGTGACCACAATGTCCAGTGTTGTGCTGATCAGAAGCCAGAAGCCAGGAACTTCCTCCAGGTCTCCCACGCAGGTGCAGGGTGCAGGGCTGTCCTTGACAGCTTTTCCAAGCCACAAGCAGGGAGCTGGTTGGGAAGTGGGGCCGCCGGGATATGAACTGGCACCCATATGGGATTCTGGTGTGTTTAAGGTGAGGACCTTAACCACTGTGCTATTGCGCCAGGCCCCAAGAGGATTTTTCTTTTTCACATTAGGAAAAGGGAAAGTTGAGAAGATTAAGTCTTTATACCCTGAGGAAATGTAAAGCTTCAGGGCGGATTTTGTAAATTAGAACAGGATTAGGAAACCACTGGTGTTAAAACAGTAGCAGAAAGTGTTTCTGTACTAATGAAATCTGAAGTTGGAGATATGAATTGGTAGTTGCACCATTAGGTACAATTATGTGAGTCTTGGGATAAATCAATGCTAGATTTTGAGGTGGAAGCTTTGAGATATCGAACGCACTGATTTATGGAGGTGGATATTAGGATATAACTGGGTAATTGAAAATCAAAAATGGAATGCTAAAGAGATGGGAAGTCCTTGCTGGCTTCAAGACCCAAGATGCTGGGTACAAAAGTTAAAAGAGGGCCTGATGTGATAGCCTAGTAGTTAAATCCTTGCCTTGTGTCTGCTGGGATCCTGTACGGGTGCTGGTTCATAGCCTAGATGCTCCACTTACCATCCAGCTCCCTGCCTGTGACCTGGGAAAGCATGGGAGACCGAGAGGAAGCTCCTTGCTCCTGGCTTTGGATCTGCTCAACTCTTGCTGTTGCAGCCACTTGAGGAGTGAACCAGCAGACAGAAGATCTTTCCCTCTGTATCTCCCCCCTTCTGTATATCTGCCTTTCCAATAAAAATAAATACAATTTAGAAAATTAAAAAGGAAAGTTAAAAGGGGTTGACAGAAGAAGAAGCTTTAGTAGAATTTTATAATTTTAGCATTTCAGTCTTGTCTGAATTCTGGATGGTGGATAAGTCTGTTTATAGATGTCAAGAAAGAGGTGGAAGAGACTACAGAAACGGTTAAATATGGGGAATGTTAAGCTAAGAGGCCAAAGGGCTCAGCAGATCATCCTGTCTGCGTGGGACATGGCAGTCCTGCAGAGTTCTCTGTGCTTCCAGCAGAAGGGTTCATATCTTCTGGGCATGAGGACCAGTACTGATCCTGCCTTTCCAATGTGATCCTTCCTGCTATTAAAAGCAGAAGAAAATAGGGGGAAGATGAGAAAGACTCCAAGGAGAGAAAGGAAGAAAGAGCATGAGGAAATTGGGAAAGGAAAAGGAAAAACAATATGGTCAAAAAAGTAAATGAAACAGAGTTGTGTCCCAAAGTGATTCTTTAAAACCCTTGTAGACACGTTTTGAGCAAATTGCCGGGATGTTCACGTCTGGATGTATTTCTCCTCGGCTGTGATCCTGTTGCCTGCTATTTGTTTGAAAAGAGGAAAGGCTCAGGTCTTTCTTTGGCTGGTCCATGATGATTACACTGCACATCATGTAAAACACCAGTGGGGGCTTCTAGGTTGCAGGTGGCATGAAGGTTGCTGATGGGCTGATGAGATTATCTTGAATGGCCAAGATAGGCTCCCTTGTAACCACAGGGTTTCCTCACAAGTGGAAATAGAAAGATAAAGAGAGTGACAGTGACACTGAAAGAAAGGCGCAGGCGGCCATTGCTGGCTTTGAAGATGGGGGAAGAGGGCTGGCTGTCGGCCCAAGAATTCCTGCAGCCTCTGGAAACTGGAAAAGGCAAGGAAGCAGACTGCCCCTTAGATCCTCCATAGGAAAGGAATTTGGCTGTGCCAGCTCACTCTTTGTAGACCAGGGAGGCTACTTTTAGATATCTGATCTGTAGAACCATGCAGTTACCATGTGCATTGTTTTAAAGCTAGTTAAATGGCCATGTGTAACAGCAGTGATAAAAAACTAACACCCTTGAAAGATTGCATGTCTGCGTATCCCAGCCTGAAATCCTTCAGACAAGTCATCCCAGACCAGGGAGTGCCACCCTATATGGGCACCAGAACCACTGGGGTTGATTTGGATGCCCTGACCCTATGTACAAGGTTGGGTAAGTTGGGATCCCAAACCTGTTGCTGAATACATGTGGTTGGACAACAACCAAATGAAGCTCAATTATCTGGGCCAAATTCCTTCTGGATGGCGTAAGGAGGCCTGCTTCAGCCCAGTTGGGAAGATTCTTGGCTGGGTTACTCCAGTAAATTCTCAAGATGCCTGGCACGCACCCTGGTTTGTACTCTCACCAAGTAAAAGTTTGTGCCCCACTCCCAACTCCCACCCCATGAATCCTGGCTCCATGAGCAAGTTTCTGGGATACACTGGATGAATGAATACCATGGGACTCTTGGACTGTCCTGTATCATTTCTTTCCTGGCTACTTACTGGTGAATGGGAGTGCACTAGGAAAAATGGGATTATAGAAGCAGAAAGAAACCACAGCTACATAGGGGCCCTCAGGGACTCTCCTCACTTCATCTCAACCCCGCTCTGAACTAGGCAAAGAATAAGGTTTCTTTCGTTTTTCTGTTTTTAATGGGATCTTACTGATTTTTAAATAGAAATCTTAGTTTATCCTGGAAGGGAATCCCGGAGACCGCTGAGTGGGTGAGGAGTCACGCTCAATACAGCAATGTTAGCAAAAGTTCAAGAGCTGGGAGGAGAAACTGCAACGAAGAGGCAGGGCTGAGCTGCGGAGGGGGCTGGGGTATTCCGTCTGCGAGGGGTGGGGGTGGGGTGGGGATGTCTCTCTCACCACTTCTCCCTCTAGTGCTGCCCGCCCAGGGTGGCGGTCCCGGGTCTCCCGTATTTGGCCCTCAGTCCCGGGCTCTGGGCGGGGCCGGAGGAGTCCAGGGGTGGGGCGGGGAGGGGGGTGGTGGGAGGCCGGGAAGAAGATGCATGCAGACTTGAGAAGCTGGCTAGGGACCCCCGTGCGGGCGGGTCCAAGGCGGAGGGTGGGGACCCAGGGTGGGCTGCGTCCTCCAGCACTGACCCTTTGCACACAGACGCTGTCAGCTGATTCACTCTCAGAAGGAGGGGAGGGGAAAAGGTATCTGCCCCCTCCTCTTCGGAAAAGCCAAGGGGATTCAGGCGGCTCTGCAGCCTCTCCCTTCCCACGCCTGGACCATGCACCTCTGCACCTTTCTGGCAGGCCACTGGCGACAAGTCGGCTTCCAGAGCTGAGGGCTCAAACTTTCTGACTTTTCTACTCCCCGACACCCGAACCATGCCATGTGCCCGGAGGAGCTGGCTCGCACGCCTCTCCGCCGTAGCTCAGCTTTTTAGCTTCGTGGTGCTTTGTCTTGGGCGACACCTTCAGCCAGGCCTGCTTGGCTTTCCAGATAGGAGGCAAGGTGAGTGGCTTTCTTCCCTCCGCTTCTGTTCCTTTTAAAATCCATGATGTGGTCGATCTGCTGCAACTTGGTTGCTTCCTCTTCCCTTCCCCCACTCCGAACTCTGCAAAGTGGCTGGGCTGAGCTGTAGGGAAAGCTGAGCTGGGGCCTGAGCCACCCGGGCTTGCTCAAAATTCCAGCTTTAAGTGAACGATTCCTTCATTAATACAGGAAGGTGAGGAGTTTTTCTACGACACTGGGATCTTTCAAAGCCCCCAGGGCTAGTTGGTGGCTTCTTCGTTCTCTTTTCTCTGCTTTTGAATACCACGCTGTTTCAGCTCCGTGCTTTTCAGATTCTGAACATGGAAAATTGCTTTATTCTTTAAAAAAAAAAAAAAGTTCTAACTGGCAGCTGGCGGTCACTGCAGCTTTTGGAGTTGGTTTTAAACTCCTGGGCTGGGAAGGAGAAATGTGATTCCGCTCCCTTGCTGAGCACCCTTGGCTGTATTTGGGTTTCCTGGAAAGATTTAGGATTAAGTTGAGGGGGGAGAGAAGAGGGAATTCTCCCTGCTGTAGGGCTTGTTGTCCCTGTCATGCCTGGCTGATCCTTGATGCTGATTCCTTTCCCCCAACCCTGTGAGGGCCACATTATTACAGATAGCATTGGAGATGCGGTGGGTAAGTTGGTACTGTTGTTACTTAAGCCTCGTGCCTCCAGGGAGTGCAGTAGGTAGTGCACAGGGAGAGGTATGTGAGCCAGCTTATCCCTGTACTTGGAAGGGTCAGGGTCATTCTCCTGTGGAGGGGGTAGGATGGAGAGCTTCTTGTAACTCTAGGGGCAAGCATCATTGGGCCATCCAACCACTGGGATGCAGGGACCCCTGTCACTGTCCTTATTGCCAGCCAAAGGTGGAGCAAGGTTTGCATCCAGACAGCCCGAGTTATAACCTTGAAGCAGTGTTATGTAGCAATACACGCGCACGCACAGGCACGCACACACGGCTAGGTTGGCATCCAGTAACTCCTGTGTTGGCTGGTGGCACTTAAGTCTTGCGAAGTATCTTGCAGTAGCTTTCTGATAGCCCTTGAATTCCCAAGGCCACATGGGTGCCAAACACCGCCACCCTGGCTTCGTGGAAAATTGTCAGGCAGGGTTTTCTGCCTACGTTGCAAAGTTCAAATCCTGCGGGAGACAGCATCTGCTGTGGCTTGATGGGAAGGGAGTCCCTCCCTCCCTCGTTTGCTTTACTTGGAAGCTGGGAGCTGCCAGCACTGGGGTTAGATGTCAATCAGCCAGCATTCGGCCTGTGTAAACGGTCCAGATACAATCTCCCACCCCCATGTTTAAAATAGCAGCGCTTGTTGTTCTTTGGAAAACAGTCCCTTTGTGAGAAGTCTCTCTTCTGGGGCAGCACAAACAAAGGCTGCAAGCCTGGCCCAGGGCATGTGGCGGAGGTTTGCTTCAAAGACACGCGTTCTCCTGCTGACTGCAGCTTTGCTTGGCTGTGCATCTGCTTTGCAAGGGAACTGGGGGCAGACCTGGAGAGCTTACCTTTCTGGAAAGTGAGATAAGGTTATTTTCCCCAATCATCTTTTCAGTGAATGCGCTGAGAGTTTTTGCTATTGTAAAATAGCTATTAAGCACTGAGTTAAAAAAATACTTTTTATTATTTATTTGAAAGGCAGAGAGAGAGAGAGGTCTTTTATTTGCCATTTCACTCCCAGATGCCTTTTCCAGCCAGCTTCGGGTCAAGAAAAAGGTAGGAGCTGTAGTTTGAGTTTCCCAAGAACATACTGGGGATCCCAAGTACCTGAGTTATCATCTGTCACCTCCCAGGATGTACGTGTGCAGGAAACAGGACCGGGAGCCAGGATTCAAACACAGACACTCAGTGGCAGCAGAGCCATGTGCCCATCCCGATCTCAGGTTTTAGAAGCTTTTGTACCAGTCTTAATCCATTAATCAGTGTATTTAGAAGACATATACTTTCAGTGGAAGCGGAAAATTTTAAGCGGACTTCTCTAGTTCTAAAGGGGTAGAGGAGTGGGAGGGAAAGAAAAGGAATGAACACCAATGAGCAAGAGAAGAAATTGTGAGAATTTCCAGGAATAGAATGACCAGGATTTTGCTTCCTAATGTCCCTTTTCACTTCGTTTGCATATTTAAAAAAGTTATTTGTTTTTGTTGGAAAATTAGATTTACAGAGATGGAGAGAGTCAGAGAGAAAAATCTTCTGTCTGCTGGTTCACTCCCCAAGTGGCTGCAACTGCCAGAGCTGATCTGAAACTAGGAGCCAGGATCCAGGCGCTGCTTCTGGGTCTCCCACATGGAGCAGGTTCCCAAGGCTTTGGGCCATCCTCCATTGCTTTCCCAGGCCACAAGCAGGGAGCTGGATGGGAAGTGTAGTAGCCAGGATACAAACCGGCGCCCTAACTGGATCCTGATGTACATAAGGTGACGATTTAGCCACTGAGTCATTGTGCCTGGCCTCCAGTTTGCATTTCAATACTATTTTTAAATTTTACCCAAATTCTGAATACTTAACCTCACAAATTACTTCAGATAGCACTTCAACCATCCTTATTATATGTATGTATTATCCTTAAATTAGCCTAAAATTCTTTTTCTCTTTTACTTTTTTTTCTCTTTCAAGATTATTTGAAAGGCAAAGTACATAGAGAGGGGATTGAGAGAAAGAGAGGGAGAGAGAGAGAGAGAGAGATCTTCCCTCTGCCGGTGTACTCCCCAAAGGCCACAGTGGCCAGGGCTGGGACAGCTGAAGCCAGAAGCCAAGAGCTCTTTGCAGTCTCCCACCTGGGTGCAGGAGTGCAAGGCCTTGGGTCAGCCTCTGCTGCTTTCCCTGGTACATTAAGAGGGAGCTGGGTCAGACGTGCAACACCCACACCTCAGCTTGTTCCCAGATAGGATGCTGGCGCTGCAGGGGCAACTTTACCTGCTACACCAGTTTTATTTTTCAACAAATAGTGTATTTTGCTCCAATGAGCTTGTATAAAATTTATAAAAGAATTGAGGAAAGGAAAGAAGATTGTGGAATAGAGGAATCTTAAGAGAATCAGTTTTGCCAAATGTTCAAATATAATATAATGGCACTGATACAGAAATGAAATGGAGGTTGGATAACAGATACCAAAGCACAGACAGAAGTATCAAGTTCCTACTTCCACAGTACAACTGGATGATGGCAGTTCACAATAATGCATTCTATTCTGCATGACGATTTGGTAGGGGGAGTTGGTAGGTTCCAAATAGTGAAATAGAAAGGCTAGGTACTTGGTTAGGATTGGTTTGTGTGACGCATATGTGTTGAAATAGTGCGCTCTATACTCTGTAGAATTGTACAAGTTTTACATGTTAAATTTAAAAGGAAATACACCCTTCTTAGTTTTGTCAATGAAGAATGGTAGCCCTAGGTGGTCAGTTGATTCCTAACTAAGCACATGTCCAGCAACTTCTAGATGTTGCCTTGCCAGGGCCCTGCAGAGCCCTCCCATGTGCCCAATGCTGGGTGGCCTCACTGTTTCCTTCTGGTTCTTAGGTGGGCTGAGTTAGGATCTCAGTCCTAAGGAGGCAGTTGGAGACAATCCTTCCTTTCTGTGACTGGGTATGGACAGGTTTGACCAACTCTGTTCATTGTCTCCATATTGCTCTGTAATGATGACAAGATAGCGGTGATGTCATTCCACGAGGTTTCTTGATCTCATAATTAGATATCAGACCTGGAAGAAATATCAACCCTGCTTACAACATACTGGTTGTCTTCTTTAGCCAATAATGTCACTCCATGTAGGCAATAATGTTCTGATCCCTGTACACCTGCTCCTTGATTTGACAATAAGGGTGCATCCTAATAAGTCCATTACACATTGAAGGCATTTTAACTGAAAAATGGCTCCAATACCCCTAATCTACTAAGAGGCACAGTTTATCAATGCCGTGCACTGTGATGTGTCAGTACTTACCCTTGTGAACCTGGGGGCGTTTAAAATACAGCAGTGTTGCACCACACAGCCTGACGCAGGAAAGGAACAAAAGGAAGGTTCTACTGAATGTGGATTTTGTACCATCATCAAGTGAAAAATCCTGAATCAAACCAGTGTAAGTCAGGGACCCTTGATACTGATTGAAAAGTCCCAGTTATTACTCCCATCTTTTTTTTTTTCTCTTGACAACACTATGAAATCCACAAGCTGGGGACATTAGCTCACGTTAGAGATTGCTCTGGGATTGTTCCTGCACAGCTTTATGCAGGAATACAGAGTGTTGCAATGTTGGAAAAAAAATATCATCATCATTTATGGAAGTCGTTTACAGAGAATTTTTGCCAAGGAGGAAATGATTACAGATAATTTCTTAGTGTAAGAGGTTAACTGCCCAGTTCACGTATTGTGTAATTGTAATGAGCTGTTTGGTCAGCAGCTTAGATGCCATGGGGATGGTTCCAGCCCCCTGTAGGGCATCTTACAATGCAGAGGGCAGCACCACATCTCAACTTCTGTGAATTTCTGTGAGAAAAAGAAGTTATGATACCTGTACGAGGCAATTAGGAGAACAGACCTCTGCCTATACTGGAATTTAGCTTTTTCTTTAAGTAAGGAAACTTAAAAAGGCAATCACTCTTGAAAATTGATATAAATATAAAGAATAAGTATAGGGCTCTGCACGGTGGCTTGATTGGCTAATCCTCCACCTTGCATGCACTGGGATTCCATATGGGTGTCAGTTTATGTCCCAGCTGCTCCACTTCCCTTCCAGCTCCCTGCTTGTAGCCTGGGAAAGGAATAGAGGATGGCCCAAAGCCTTGGGAACCTGTCCCATGTGGGAGATCCGGAAGAAGCTCCTGGCTTCAGATCATCTCAGCTCTGTCAGTTGCAGCCACTTGGGGTGTGAACCAGCAGATGGAAGATCTTTCTGACTCTCTTCTCTTAAATCTGCTTTTCCAATAAATATGTATTTTTTAAAAGAGTAAGTATGGACTGAACTCACTTGAGTAGCACACATATGGATGATACAGGGAATGAGTGTGGCTCCATGTAGAACAGTGACCCACTTACAGAGCATAAGTAGTAACAAAAATGAAAATACTATGCTTAACTAAACTTGGTTAAGAACTGGCAGGTAAGCTGAGAGTGAAGATCCCTTGATGTTTTGTATTTTGAAAGGCTTTTGATCCCTAGACCATATTCATTTTCTTAGTGGTACCATTGAAACTTTTGGTGTGGTGTTTGCAATCATCCTTTTTTCAAGATTTTTTTTTTATTGGAAAGTCAGATTTTACAGAGAGAAGGAGAGACAGAGAGGAAGATGATCCATCCATTGATTCACTCCTTAAGTGGCCACAGTGATTGGAGCTGAGCTGATCTGACGACAGGAGCCCAGAGCCTCTTCCAAATCTCCCACATGGGTGCAGCGTCCCAAGGCTTTGGGCTATCCTCCACTGCTTTTCCTGGGCCACAAGCAGGGAGCTGGATGGCAAGTGAAGCAGTCAGGATATGAACCAGTGCTCATATAGGATCCTGGCACATACAAGGTGAGGACTTTAGGCCCTAGGCTACCATGTGGGGCCCTTGAAATCTAATTCTAAACAAAGCACGTCAGACGACTCAGGCCTGTCATTTGCTTCTGCAGACCTTAGCATGTGGGTTGGTGTAACTGTACTGTGTTTTGGTTCTCAGTCTTCCTGCCTCTGACTGAGCTCAGTCTTTTGGCTGAGGCAGTGAGGGTGCAACTGAGGAGTATGGGGTGAGATTTACTGGTCACAAATCCTCACCTTTCCTGATTGTCATTTTACAAAGGTCGGGTGGAGGCTAAGGTCAGTGTTCAGACCATTTTTTTTTTCGTGACAACAAAATACTTTATACTGGGAAATGTATAAAGAAAAGATTGTAACTCATGGCTTTGGAGGGCAAGATTCCCAGATTGAGCAACTACTCAGTTTAGCCTTTTGGATATATGATCTGATTGATGGGACTGTGCTGAGAGCAAACATGTGATTGGCAGGAGAAGGAGAGAGAGAAGGGTTAGAGGGCACGATGGGAAGCAAGAGGGCTTCAGGTGCCAGGCTTAGCCTTTTTTTTTTTTAAAGATTGATTTATTTGTAGTAGAAAATCAGATTTACAGAGGGAAGGAGAGACAAAGAGAAATATCTTCCATCTGCTGATTCACTCCCCAAGTGGCTGCAACTGTCGGGGCTGAGCTGGTCCAAAGCCAGCATCTCAAGGCTTTGAGCCATCCTCTACTGCTTTCCCAGACCACAAACAGAGAACTGGAAGGGAACTGGAGCAGCTGGGATGTGAGCTGGTGAACAAATGGAATCCTGGTGCATGCATGGGGAGGACTTTAGGCACTAGGCTACTGTGGTAGAGCCCCAGGCTTAGTCTTTTTATAACAACTCATTCTTGTGAAAACTCACCATGGTCCTGTAAGAAACACATGATTTCCTTCTGTGGAATGTACCTTTGTAACTTACACAGATTCCACCACCCCAACACTAACACGAAGGTACTAAACCTCTAGCTCATGGACCTGTGGGTATAACCACAGGTAAACCACAGCACCACAGGGAGTGGTCATAATACTTCCTTGGAGAACTGTGAGGAGGAGGCCAGTTCAAGCTGGAGGCCTCTTTGCTTCAT
Source organism: Ochotona curzoniae (assembly GCF_017591425.1). NCBI lineage: Eukaryota > Metazoa > Chordata > Mammalia > Lagomorpha > Ochotonidae > Ochotona > Ochotona curzoniae. Next base: position 14,980,881 of record NW_024465582.1, on the reverse strand, counting down.
GCATGACCACAGAAATGATCAAAGTTCCAGGCTTATTGTTATTTTCTGACACCTAGTTCTCATGCTTGTCGCATCTCTCCTGCATTTTGCTTTCTGTTGGCCAAGATTGTAGCTTGGTCATCTGTGACACCAGGCACCTGCTGAGGTGAAGCCATGGTGCCTTTGGGCTTCTTCCCTGTCTCTCCTGGTCCCCTGGTAGCCAGATTTCTATCATTGCATAACAACAACAAGGCTAGTGTTTAGCAAGTGAAAGTTACTTGTCAAGCACTGTATGCATAATGGTACATGAACTAATACGTTGCAACCTCACAGCCACCCAGGAGGAAGATATTGTTATACCGTTCTGTAGATGAGGCAGCCGAAGTTGGATTGCCATCATAAACTACATTCCAACAGTGGTTGCTGTATTTCCATCCACATCCTTGATTTGCCTCTATTGCAGTTAAATTAGGAGGGAAAACCCAATTAAGAGCAATTTTCATCTTCATCTATGCTGAGTAATTGAAGCATGAAGAAACCCAAAACTTCTTTTCTATTCAAATTATCTTTCTTGGTGGCGGTGGCAGTGGTGAGGGCAATGCCAATACCTCTAACCCGGTTATGCTCTTTGCCAAAGGCAGCTGAACTACAAGGGCAAAGAACATGGTTTTGAAATAAAAGGCATTGGGTTTCAATACAAGGGATGTTTTGTTACATTGCACGTTGGCTTTGAAAAGACTTAGTTTACCTATGAAATGGGAATAGCAATCTGTAGCTCAATGTGAAAGTACTCAATGAGGAAATGTTTATGGTACCTCGACCATAGCAAATGCTCTCTAAACATGATCCTGGCTATCATTGCGAACCAGTTTATCTTGGGTCTCTTAAAAATCATTGGATCAAGAACACCCAGATCAAAGTTTGTTGATTTGATCTTTTATTCTTCAGATAATAGATGCTTGGGTAACCTTCAGTTTCTCATTTTATATTTGAAAATCATGCTATGTTTTTGACAGGTAGTCTGTTTAAGGAATTATTTAGGTAAAGAAATTATGGAAAAAGATGCATTGGTCTCCAGATAAATGGAAGTAACGCCTAAACCCAGTTCATCCTCTCTATTTTTACCCAGTGCAGTTCTACTGCAGATCTCTGTTCTGGCTCAGATCATCTCTGCTCTGGGTGGCATGAACAGCAAATTCCAGTGCTGCCATTGAAGCTGCTGCCTATGTCTGGTGTGCTTTTTCTTATGCTCTTTCCACTTGTGGGCACTCCCATGGGCCTGCCACTGGAAACCCTTTGCCTTCCCAGGGTTCCCTACTTGACTGTTGCTGCCCGTCCTCTTCTTTAAGAGCTTCTTGGCATCCTCTGGGAGTCTGGTAGGAATGCCTCCTCTGGGGCTGCCTCTGCCCTTAGGATGCGGCCCCAGGCAGCACTGCACCGGAAGTAGTTGGTGTCCAACTGCCTGGAGTCTGGACGTTGGTCTTCCTGACCTCTCTCTGCTAGACATTATTCACAGTATGTCACCTCTACCCTTCTATCCTTGTCACTGGCTTGTCTTGAACTGGGAAAAACAACTTGGGAAACAGGAATTCAGAGAAAAAAACCACACCCCAAACCTCATCCTCATGACAATTTTCATATTTCTAGATCATCTCAAAGGCTTTGTGTGTACTGTTTTTTTCTTTTAAAGGTTTATTAATTTTCATTGAAAAGGCAGATTTATACAGAGAAGGAGAGGCAGAAAGATTTTCCATCCACTGGTTTGTTCCCCAGGTGGCTGTGATGGCTGGAGCCGAGCCAATCTGAAGCTCGGAGCCAGTAGCCTCTTCTGCATCTCCTATGCAGGTGCATGGTCCTAAGGCTTTAGGCCATCTTCTGCTGCTTTCCCAGGCCACAAGCAGAGAGCTAGCTGGGATGTGAACCAGTGCCCGTGTGGCATTGCAGTGCAGAGAGGTGAAGGACTAGCTAACTGAGCCATCACATCAGGGCCCTTGTGTGCATTTTTGTACATCTCACAGTTAGAATGATGGTGGAGATGCAGTTATAAATTTATTTGCCCTTGACTATTAAGTCTTACTGTTTCCTTATTTCAGGCAATTAAATATTCAAATGCATCACTTTGATATATGAGCTTACGTAATTTATCTCATTAGAACACATTTTAAAAATATACGATAGCTTTAAAACTGCATTTGTTGGGCTCTTCTTTGTGACTGCCTGAATTAATTATGGCCACTTTCTGGGCAATACAAATGAAAAAATTTTAACTCTCTTCAGTTTTCAATAGGCTGAAGCTTATTCAACTTGGAGTACGTCTTAGAATCCACTTTAAAAAATGTTGCAGCTTTTGGTTTGTGTACCCCTTCAGTTAATCAGTAACAGCTTTTTGGAGAAATAACCTGTTAGGAAAGACACTTCTGCTGCTGCTTTGATAGACATGGAGAGGTTTGCCTGTGTCATAATGCATTAATATTTTTCAATCTGTCCCAGCTTCTGCAGGGATCTTAAGCATCAAGGGTAAAAGGTCAATTCCCCCAATGTACTTCAAGAGGGATTGCTAACCATGGGTTCGGGCATCCAAAGGTGCTTCTTAGCCCTGCACCCCTCTGGAGTGCCCATGAAGTGGGAGAAACTACACATGGACTTTCTTCAGGACAAAGTGAGGGGCAGGGGTGCTCTCTCTACCATTCCCCCAACTCCGGGCAAGTTAGACAGCTGGGTCAGTGCTGAGGAATCCAGTGTGGGTGAGCGAGCCCTGATGACAGAGCCCGCCGCCCGCTCCACCAATCTGGGAGAAGGGATCAGAATCCGGAATTGATGCTACCCAAGGCCCCACTGTGGGCTGATAGCTCTGTCCAGGGGAATGAGACTTTCTCAGCCCCTGAGTTCTCTCCACTGCTCCTGCCCTGGAGGTATTGTTGTAACAGATAAGAACAAAGCATGGGAAGCAGGATGGAAGCTGGTCACCTCCACCCCTCAGCTGGCCATTCCTCTCTTCACTCAGGTCTGCATTTGGAAGGGCCGGTCAGTCCTAGTAGACCAGCCCAGACATTTCTGGTTAAGTGAGTAGGAACAAAAGGACTGAGTCAGTTATACTTCCCAGTCCATGGCACTCTGACATTACTTGTGCAAAAGTCCTCTGCTATATTGCATATTTGTGCATGTTTATGTCCAACTCCTGTTCCAATTCCTCTCTATGGAAACCACTTTAATGGGTTCCATCTGCCCATTTTAGTCTTGTGTGTTCAGCTTTCTCTTGGAGTGTGTGCCTTTTCTATTGATGTAAAGAGCTCCGCATCAACTTGTCTTGCTTCTTTTCCACTGAGCACTGTTTTTACAATATGTGTGCTGTCATGTGATCTCTTGTGCCTGAGTGCTGCCACTGGAAGTCATGAACCTGGACTTGTCTACTGACTTTTTCTCCTGAGGAGGAAACCTTTGTGCTTCACACCGTATTTCATGCAAGTCAAAGGAGACCATCCCATCAAGCATGCCTGAAGTCTATTGTTTAGAAAGCAACAGAGCTGTTTTAGAATGTACCCCCATTGAGTCGAATTTTTGTTGCCCAGCTGTGAAAGTGTTCAGTGATACATCTAGGAACTGCACATCTATGTTGTACAAAATTCTGGCCTCCCAGAGATTCGAGGATACACAATGCAGGAAACCAACAGCAATGCAAAGGAAGGTTGGTTTGGAAGGACAGAAAACAAGATCGGGAGGGCAGGATGGAGAGGAGAGAACTTTGGCCAGGGCACTAGGGGAGGGAAGAGGAAAGCTGGACTCTAAAGTGACAGGATTTGGGTAGACACTAAAATCAGTCTAGTCAGGAAAATGTGAGCAAGCAAGTTAGGAAGTTAGGAGGAGCCATGGCAGCTATAGCGGGGAGAGGAGGCAACCTATGCAATCTTTTCTGGTTTGGGGTCAGTTAGTTTGCTTTTTTTTTTTTTTTAAGATTTTATTTTTATTGTGAAGTCAAATATGCAGAGAGAAGGAGAGACAGAGAAATATCTTCCATCCGATGATTCACTCCCCAAGTGACCGCAATGGCCAGTACTGTGCTGATCTGAAGCCAGGAGTCAGGAACTCTTTATCCAGGTCTCCCATGTGGATGCAGGATCCCAAGGCTTTGGGCTGCTTTCCCAGGTCACAAGCAGGGAGCTGGATGGGAAGCGGAGCCGCTGGGATTAGAACCGGTGACCATATGGGATCCCGGCGTGTTCAAGGTGAGGACTTTAGCTGCTAGGCCACCATGCTGGGCCCTCGGTTTGTTTTCTGTCTTTGCCTGAAGCAAGGAGTGTTGTCTAGAGTAATGACAGATTTCCTACTAGTTAGAGCCTTTGCGATTCTCAAATGTTTGGATAAGGAGACAGTGCGGGGGAGGGGGCTACATTTGCTAAGTGTAGAGATATTTATTCATAATTCTTGTTTTTCTGCATCTTTCATCCTTTTTCTCAAAAAATTAACTTCTCATTTAGTTCCATTTTTTTCTATAAATCTTTTGAAGTCCCCTTATATGTGAAATGCACAAGTATTCTTATGTTGCAGCCTTTGCAAGTGGCAAGTTTGATATTTTAAGTCTGTGTCTCTGACCATAATATGTTCCCTGTCATCTTATTCTGTGCATTTATAAACACCCCAATGTTCCTAGAGGTGTGCTTTGCTCCGTGATGGGCCCCTCTCAGCTGTAATCGTAGGAGGTTTATTCCTGCAATCTCCTTGTGAAGAACAGTGGAGCTGTGTGTTTGCATTCATGGACTCGGGGCCTCCTGTTCGTCATGCTGATCTCGGCCCTGGTCCTGCCAGTGTGCCTGGTGAATGAAACCTTATCTTCATTTTTCTCGAGTCAAACAGCTGCTCTCCAGAGCCCTCCCTTGGCATCCATTCAAGACTGCTACGTGTCAGTCAGGAGGAGGAAGTGTTGTGAAAATCTGAGTTATCCAAGCTTGGCAGCATTTCATGGTGCGAAGGATCTTGAAGCTCCAAGTCGACAGAGGGGATTTGCAATCAACCAGCTGGAATATAGGCTCCCAGTAGAAATGGGTTTACCTGGCTACAGACCCAGCCTGATCTTGCCATTTCTGATTCTTGTGTCTCTTTTTCTTTCAGAGCGTTTTCTCGAGGGTCTACCCGAATACCACGTGGTGGGGCCCGTCCAGGTAGATGCGAGTGGGCATTTCCTGTCCTATGACCTGCACCACCCCACTACCGGTGGCCGGAGGAAGAGAGACTCAGATGATTCAGATGACCGGGTGTATTACAGAATTTCGCATGAGGAGAAGGACCTGTTTTTTAACTTGACAGTCCATAAGGAGTTTGTTTCCAACAACTACATTGTGGAGAAGAGATACGGGAACCTCTCCCATGTACAGATCGTGGCTCCCGTGGGGCCCCATTGCCATCTCAGGGGCACGATTGTGCAGCAGGGCACCACGGTTGGGACAGCAACCCTCAGTGCTTGTCATGGACTGGTGAGTGCCTGGGGCCCTCCTCTGCCTCCTCTGTCCCAGAGGGATCCTAATGGCTCAGCTCGTGGAGCCCCCACCAGCAGGTTCACAGGTGACATTAACACAGGGGGACTGAGCTCCTGTGATGCAGTGCTTCTGGTTTCAAGCGAGTTTGGGTGGAAGTGTATAAAAAATCAAGGGCAGTGAAATTGGGAGGTTTCCATCAGAGAAGGCAGAAAGAAATCCAGCTAGGAGTACTAGTGGAGAAACAGGGAGGATTTTAGTTGGGTCTGCACCCTCTGAGGCAGCTCTGAGGTTCTCCTTGACTTCCTGGCTGGCCCGTGCCTTTGGAATGAGCAACACTTGGTTGGATTTGGACTGAGTGCGAGTGTTATAATAATGGCTTCAAGTTGAAGTAGGGGCTTTGCCGTCAGCCTTCATGCGTGACTTTCTTCTCCCTGGTCTCCTGCGGTGCTCAGCTGAGCCAGCTGGGGGTTGTGTCCTGCCTGCAGGGTTCATACTCCTCTGGCCTTGCTCTGGGTTCCCATGCATCTGCCACAGTGGGCATTAGTGGCTCTTAATGCCTCAGGACTAAGGGGAGAGGAGGAAAGGGGCCCTCATTTGGAAGGGCAGTGCCTGGAAATGGCAGGATCCATGAAAAATGTTTGCAAAGGTCACAGTGCTACAGGCAGCACAGCTGTGGAAACGTATAGCTCATTACTAAGTATGCAAGTCACATTCATGCTTCTGAGCCTCTAGGAAACTGAAACCTGTTTTGTTTGTTTGTTTTTTTGGTAAGCTAGAGCAGGGTGGTCTGTGGAGCTGCAGAATAGACTCACCTGAGAGCTCATTAAAAAGACAAATCTGGGCCCAGTGCTGTAACCTAGTAGCTAAATCCTAGCCTTGCACATAACGGGATCCCATATGGTTCGTGTCCCAGCTGCTCCACTTGTGGCCTTGGAAAACAGTAGAGGATAGCTTAAAGCCTTGGGACCCTGAACCCATGTGGGAGACCCAGAAGTTCCTGGCTCTTGACTTTTTAGATCTGTTCCAATAAGGAGAGACAAAGATCTCCCATCTGCTGATTCACTTTCCAAGTGGCTGCAATGGCTAGAGCTGGGCTGATCCAAAGCCAGTAGCCATGAGTTTCTTCTGCATCTCCCATGTGGTGCAGGGTCCCAAGGCTTTGGGACATCCTCTACTGTGTTCCCAGGCCATAAGCAGGGAGCTGGATGGGAAGTGGAGCAGTCAGGACACAAACTGGCACCCTTGGGATCCTGGTGTATGCAAGGGGGGAAGGGAGGAGTTGGCCACTAGGCCAGCATAAACCAGAAATAAACCTGTACTCTCTAGCTGCCCATCCCTGGCTTCCCAGGCTTAGGAAACCATCTATCTAAAGATTTGCCTATTGGAAACCTATGCTTAAAAAGAAAAGTTACTGTCAATAACTGTGCATTTATATGGGCTGCAGTGCAACATTTCGGTGCATGCTTGCAATGTGTGGTGAGCAATATTTTTCATTTTTTGATGGTAGGATTGAAGCCTTGGAACTCCTGACTTACTATTTACTTATAAAACACATAGCAGGTTACTGAACTGCAGTCACATCACCATGCTGTATAATAGGAACCTGCTCTTTTAACACCGGTTTGACTTTCATCATCTGAGCCTCCCGTGTCTTCCTCTGCTTCCAGCCCTTAGTAATGAAGCATTCTGTGTCCAGTTAAAGGTTTTGCCTCACTTCTAGCTTCTTTATATGAGGGATTAAATAGATTTTTATTTCTTTATACATAAGTGGAAATCCAGTTTTCATGTTAGGAAAAACTTGAGAAAATTTTCTTGTGAAACCTGTTTTACCAAGTTCCCAGGAGCTTTTGCGAGGACCTGGGCTAGCTCAGCTGTTCTTCATCATGGCTCTACATTGGGATCTCCTGGGATATTTTAAAATGTGTCCATGCTCTGAACTCAACATCCCACACATTCTGGCTTAACGGGACTGAGGGCAGAGCTCAGACATCAGCATTCTTCATGCTTCTGGCAGATTTTCGTGTGCCCTGGGTGTGCCCAGGTTACCAGGAGTATGTGCTGATTGAGGTATTAGCCAGCATGCTTCCCAGTCTGTGTTCTGTGGTCCTTGTGGGTTCAGAACACAACCTTCCTCTGCAGGTCTGGCTCTCAGGTCCCAGCTGACTCGGGGGTCAGAGCAGCTGCTCTACGTTGTGCTTTCCTTTCATCCTTTCTGAAGGGGATTGCGTGCTATTTAGCATTATTGCAAACTTGAGGAGAGAATCCTGGGAGCTACTCAGAAGGTGCTAAGGAACGGTGAGTACCTCTGTCTAGGCATTTTCAGATGCAGGGTTTGGAACCATATTGTATGAAGTGCAGGTATGTGGTGAGAGTTAAGTCGATAGATTTCCATAACCACATCATTAAATGTGTTTGCCAGAGGAAAGGTCCCGCTGGGATTACAAGCATTGTGGAGCCTTTCTTACCTGCTTGAGCGGTTATAAACAAGACAAGGCATCAAAAACCAAGTGAGCATCTTCTCTGTATGTGACCACCCCACCTCCCTTGGCTGATTTCAAGTTTGTTTGCTCATGTGTCGTTGCTTGCCCCTACATGCCTACCATGGTCTTGGTGAGATGGACGGTGGTTAGATTCTTGTCTCCTTTCTCTGGGTGGTGCGTCGGAGGATTGTCTGCAGGTATGTCTGCTCTCTGTTTCTCACCCAGGAATGGGCTGAAGAATACTCCGATTCACAGGGTGCCCGGCTTAGGAGCTGACAGGTTCTAAGTCTTTTGCTTCTCCTAGGAGTGGAGCAAGTGTTTGGTAAGCTGTCTTAGGAAGGAGGCATTTTCATGCAGCCCAGGACGTCTACCTGTTTTCCTGGAGCTCAGGCCGGGCATATTCTTAGTTTCAGATGTGGTCATCGGATTCAGATGTTGGAAAATGTTTTGTCTTGGAGTTGTCTGTGGTTTGAAGGCCCATGTAGAAGCCAGATAGTTTCAAACTGAAGATCCTAGAAAATCCCCTGTAGGAAGCTGTGGGACAACTTCCTTTCCCCAATTAACATCTCTCTTATAGCTCTGGTCCCTGACTCGAAGGGACCTCCCAACCTCGGTATGCCCATGATCCTGGCCTTGTGACACTCCTGTCTGCCATGGCTATCATTTTCACTGCTCTTTGCCCTTCAATGCCCTCATGACTTTGACTGGTAGGATATTTTTATGTTAGGCCATTCTAAGTTCTTTGATGAAGAAAGTGTTTTTCAGGGTGGACTCTCTTGATCCTCGGGTGGGTTGGCTGCTGCAGGAGCCCTGAAGGATTGGCCTCAGGACAATTTGTTGTCAGTGTTTCAGTTAGGAGTCTGCACCGGGTGGACAGTGGAAAATGTTAAAGACCCCTCACTCGGGCATGCTATAGGGTGGCGCTCTGGTTTTTCATGCAACAGTCTGCTCCCTCAATGGCTTTGTCTAGGCACCCACACTCCAAACTCTAGGATTAGAAACACAAATGCCGCTCACTCCTGCTCACAGAATTTCTTGTGTCTGGTTTTAATAATGTGAACACAGTTCTTGGCTCTTTCATAAATCCTTGCCTCAATTCCTGTCCCTTGTGCAAAATTAAGTCCTCATTCCTGATCCAACTGCCTGCTCATGGATTTCACAAAGGCCATCCAACTTCCACTTCCACTCAACTCTCTGGCCTGGTCTCCTTTCTGTTTTGGCGCGCATGGAGATTTCCATTCTTGTTTTGAACTTGGATATGCATTATAATTTTGAAAGAGCCGTTTGCTTTGTTTTTTAAAATTAAACATTAAAAATTAAAAGATTAACTAAAAATTAGAAGATCTATAGATTCACGTATAAGAATGAAGGCAAAGAGATTGCCATGTTCCCTTTGTCTGTTTTTCTCTGGAGGTTGTATCTTGCACAATTCACTCTGGACCATCATAGACAGGGTTTTGAAATTGGTACAGTAAAGATGCTAGACAACTCCATCACAAGAAGCACTCTTGGGCCTGGTGCAGTAGCCTAGCAGTTAAAATCCTCACCTTGCATGTGCTGGAATCCCATATGGGCACCGGTTCATGTCCTGGAGACCCCACTTCCTATCTAGCTCCCTGCCTGTGGCCTGGGAAAGCATTTGAGGATGGCCCAAATCCTTGGGATGCTGCACCCATGTGGGAGACCTGGAGGAGGTTCCTGGCTCCTGGCTTGGGATTGGTGCAGCTCTGGCCTTTGTGTCTACTTGGGGAGTGAATCATTGGACAGAAGATCTTCCTCTCTGTCTTTCTTCCTCTCTGTATATCAGAATTTACAATAAAAATAAACAAACAAATCTAAAAAATAAACCAAACCACTCTTGTTGTGTGTCTGTAGCCATGCCTTTCCTTTCCTGCTTTCACTCTATGTTCTCATTTTACGTTTAAATCTGTGATCCATTTCGAATACATTTTTGAATGAGACATCAGGCTTAGAGATTCTTCTGTTGTTCCTTTTTCTCTCCTTTCCTCCCTACCTGCCTTTTCCCTTTTAAAAAAATTCTCTCTTAAAAGTATATTTATCTGAAGGGTAAAATGACTGGGAGGAAGGGAAGAGATCTTCCCTACGCCAGTTCACTCTGCAGATGAACAGGACAGCCTGAATGGAGCCAAGCCGAGCCAGAAGCAGGATCCAGGAATTCCCTCTGTGGCCTTGCAGGGTGTGCACTCGCAGTGGTCCGGATCAGAAGCGCGGGCAGGTGGACTCACTCAGAACTTCTGCTGAGAAGCAGGTATTCCAAGTGGCGGCATAACCCACTGTACCGCCTTTCCTTTTGGTCTCGGGTTGTCTAATTGCTCCAGCGAAGACTGCCTTCACTCTGTTAAGTTGATTTTATACTTCTACAAAGAAAACCAGTTGGATGTATTTTTCTTTTTTTTGGTGGGATGTTTTTGAATTTTATATTCTCTTCTACCAATAGCATTATCTTATTTACTTATATGCTTAATCTTAAAAGCAGGTATACTGATTTTTCCCATTGTGTTGTCTTTTATTGTTGTAGTTATTCCAGTTCCTTTGCTTTGCCATATGCATTTTAGGATGTTTTGTGCACCAAAACTTGTGGGGTAGCAATTTTATTAAACACGCATACTACTTGGGTGGTAATTGACAACTTTGCTGTGTTGTCTTTGAATCCATGAACATAACACTTCTTATTTAGTTCTTTGATTTTATTCACGTTATGTAGTTTCACAGTATGCTAGTTTCATATGTATTTTGTTAGAGTTGCAGCTAAATATTTCACTTAAACTGTTGGGGTTTAATAAATCTCAGTGAGACTCTAAAGCGAGTGAAATGGTTTTAATTTCTAGTCCAGGGGCAACCTCTAGCCATAAGCAAGAAGTGCCCCGAACGAAGTAAGTATGGGGTTTTATAGTAAGTATCTATCAGAGAATCAAAAGCTATGTGACAGTGAGTAAGTATGTGATTAGGGGCTAACAGTGACACAAAACAAAACATGCAATAGGAATTTACAATGCATAGGTTGGGGGTCCTGATCATATCACTTCAGTGTAGACAGTAATAAAACAGCATGCCTTGATGGTAGTTGTCTTTCCTGTAAACCTAAAAACTCCAAGATTCTCCTTATCTGCTGTCTGCCTCCTGGTGTTTCAGGAACCAGGAGCTTTTTCTGGGAACAGAATGTCTGTTTGGAGATTCCAGACTTCCAGGAGTGCAGTCACCTTTACAATTAACCCTTTCCTAGCATGCTTATACTAGTTTTTACACTTTTTTTCCTTCTTCTTCTCCTTTTATGATATAGTTCCATAGGCCCTGGGATTTCCCTGATCCCCTTTCCAGTCCCCTCCCTACTCACTGAGTTCCCCTATATCATTACTATAGTATAGTTCTTCATAAACAGTCCTGTCCATCATTGCGGGAATGGACAGTGGCAGAGAGTCCAGCATCCTATTGTTAAGATATAGTAAACAGTTTTCTTGGGGTCCATTTTTGGTCTGCAATTAGAGATGCATACTTCATTGTATCCTCATATCTGGATATGATAGTCTCCATTACACAGTTACTATTATTCCCTTAAATGAAAAGCCACAATGCAAAATCAACAGCAGGAAGAAAAATAGAAGTTGGGTGGCTGTGGCAATGACCGCTTTACTTAGAGGGGAGCGTGGCTCATTGAATGAGGCAGGGTCTGCTTGGAGAAGGTTTGCTCTGGTGTAAACTGGGTCCCTATACCTCATTACTGCGAGCTGCTTTCACTTCTCATTTGGAAGAGTTCCAGTGTTCTTTTCACTTGACTGGCATTTTGCAGGTTTGAAGGAAAGAAAAAAAAAATCTGTAACCTGCCTAGAAAGTTAAAAAAAAAAAAAAGAATCTTGTATTCAGTGGCTTCCCTAACACAATAACCCCCTTACAAACTTTCTCCATGGAAACAATGAAACATCACTTGAGGTCACCCTCCCCCACATACAGCTGCTGATGACAGCTTCAAACTGCTTGGGAAAATTACCCTAAAACCCCAGTTGGGTTAGTAAGAGCAGCTCATCTACCCAAAAAGTCAGGATGTTTCATTAAGACTCTTTCAAGTCATCAGCAAACGTCATGTTGCCAGTAGGTACTTTCTGTTTTACTTGATAGTGTTTCATTTCCACTTGGCCCAATTCATTACTCCTGCTTGAAGCAATCTTTGCTTAAGCACTGCTACATCACTGCCATCTTTCTCCTACTCCACCACCCTGACAGTTCTGCTTCATGACCTCTGCTTCTTCCCATGCACTGTCTCACTCTCCTCCAACTTTCCTCAGTCTGCCCCTGGCATTGGGTCAGCAGCTCCCACTGTTCTAGACACTGAATAAGGAGGAGTTGTCTCCATTGACCATAAAGGGTTTCTTCCAATGGCTCTTAAGAAAAATGATACACAGGTTCATGGAAAAGAAATACCAAGTTCCAAAAGTGGAGGAGGAAGAACAATGACTCAATTAACTGGCAGATATTATTAATAAGGCCTTTGAGAAATGGGAAGGCAGGACACCTGGGTCTCTGTCCTGTAATTGAAAAAAAATGCTTTGTTTGGTTGCTGGAGGTGGTCCTTCAGTGTGACAGGTCTCATATTTAACAAGACAACCTTTGGGAGATCTGGTGTATTTCTCACACAGAGCAATTCTATAGCACTTACATGTTACAGGAGCTGAATCAGTCCTAGCTCAGGTCCTTTCTAATTGTGTGAACTGAGGCAGCACTTGGCCTCTTTAGCTCTGCTGTTGTGGATGAACCGTATCCTTGCTGCCCATAGACTTGCAGTAAGGGGCATCAGATTCAACTTGTTCCCCATCTGTATAGGCAGAACAAAAAAATGTCCCTGGGTTATTTTTATGTGTATTAAAATTCAACATGCATTGACCTAATAAACACAGAAACACTACCACTATTTAATTTCTTCCTTTATGAATTGCATGCTTTTGGCAAATTGTTTGTAATGGTGCTTAGAAACATTATGAGAGGGAATGAGGTTGCTCTAACTAGTGTTCATGATGAACACATGGAAAAAGAAGCTTAGATATGTGATTTAGTAAAAACAGAAGGTGGAACACAGTGGCCAAGTGGACCCATTCAGTTATTATCCAGGGTTTGGATCTATGTCCTTGGCATGGAGAACTCTCACCAACATGGCTGCTTGTTCCTATCAGCTTCTTGAATTCTTATCTGTCTGGCAGGTATGCCAAACAATAGTCTCTTGTTTTGATGTCTCCATATAAGCAGTTGATAAAAACTGGTTTTCTGGACCGTAAAAAGGTTGGGACAGATGAGACAGTTGGCTTTATTTTTTTTCACTTCCACCACTATGGAGATTAACCTTGTGATGCTAAATTTGGGTTAAGAAAAAGGAGATATTAATATTATAAATATTTCCTTGCAGGTATGGAGTATTCCAAATTGGTATTCAATGTCTGGGTGTAAAAGGGCAGTGGTAAAATGAATATCTGTCTTCCTTCTAAGCTCCAGTGGTGGGGCTGGAATATTGTCTGTGGAGATGGGGGCCACAGGTGGCAGTGCACCTGCAAATGGTACAAGACTTCCACTCCTTTTGACTACCTTCTGTTTTTTTTTTTTTTTAAATAATGATTGATTGATTGATGTTAAAGGTACTATGACAGCAGAGAGGAGACAGATGCTTGCTGCAGCTGGGCCTGGACCAGGTTGAAGTTAGGAGCCAGGAACTCCATTTGGGTCTCTGTTACAGGGGTGGCAAGAACCCAAGTATTTGGACCATCACCTGCTGCCTTCCTGCATTAGCAGGAAGCTGGATCTGATGCAGGGGCGGGATTTGAACAGGTGTTCCAATATGAGAAGCAGTTATCCAAGTGGCCGCTTCACTTATTGTGACACAACTGCTGTCCCTCCTGCTAAGTCCAGTGTCCTTGACACAGTGAATTGGGAATTCAGAAGAAGTGAGCATAGGCTTTTCTCTCAACATCTCCACTACAGCAATTCTGTTACTGTCTTTGATTATGCTTGATTGTTTCCTTTTATATCCTTTCGAATATTCACACACTCTAAATGGCTCTCGCAACAAGCATACACAATAAAAACACCCTCCTGAAATTGCTTTTCTGAAGTTCCTCTTTGAGGTGTTTCAGGGGTTAATTCAAAGAATGGCTGTCACGCACTAGTGCTTCCTGCTAAGTTTCTTTAACTCTCACACTGCCTGTATCCCTTTAGACACTTCCCAGTGATGTTACAGTTAGGTCAGCTGCCAAGGCAGTAACACAAATTTATCAGATTTCATCTTCAAAGGTCTCACTGCTGTAACTGATTGCCCCTCTTCCCTTTACCAGTCCACTCTGCCCTTGGCCACTAGTATCTAGTTAACAGGCAGAGTTTTCTCTGAAATTTTCCCCCTTCGTTTGATTTTTACTTTGGCCTCAAGCAGTTTTAAAATGCACAGCTTCCATAGTGTCCCATTGGGTCATCACATAGCACTAGCTTTCTTCCAAACAGGCTTGCTTTCTTTTGATAAACCTTCAGAAAATATAGTTTTTATTAGGTTGCATTTGAGTTTTCCTCTTTTTGATTCTTTAGCATCCACAGCTCATCTCTAAGGACTGATTTTTTTTTTTTTAAAAAAAATGATTGTGGGTTTTCTGGCCTTTCCCTTGGACTTCCCCTTGTCTGCTGTTTTTGTTTTAGTTGTTTGGTATTTTATGTTTAGCAGATTGAAGAAGAAACCCAAAAGGTTGAGCTGTTATCTGCCAATGAGTCAGGGTTTACTGAGACAGTGGAGTAGATTGGGGTGTGTGTGTGTGGGTGTGTGTGTTTGTGTGTGTGTGTATCTTTGCCTGTCCATCCTTGTAATGGAGTTTGTGTGCATTGGAAAAAGGAGGATGGTTAATGTGGAATAAGTCAACAGGAGTTTCACCTGATTTGGTGGTGCAGAAGAAATGGATGAGATAGGTTTGGGCTGCTAAGATGTAAAGGCCTCCTTGGCACTCATTTATTTTAAGTTAAAATGGAGCAGTGAGCATATCCGACCCTGGAGGATGATGTTGGTAGGAAAGTGGGCTACAATCCAGTTTTCCAGTGTCCCTGCTAAGCAGATGTTTGTTCTGACTGGATAGTTGTATTGATAGTTGCCTTGGCAATAAGCAAGGAAGGAATTGGGCTATATTACTAAGTCTTTCCTCTGGGAAGGATTTCAACTCTTACTAGTTAATGCTATTAATATAATTCCTCATAAAGGGATTCAAGTTCATTAGTAGGCTTTTCTTCTTTTTTATGTTTATATTGAAATCAGTCCACTGTGGTTTAGGCATGAGACTTCAGAAGGATATTTTGTTCATCAGAAGAGTTGGAGTTGGGAGACTTGAATGTTAGGTCTGAATTCTCTTGTCATGCTGGGAGCTCTGAGAAGCCCATTATTAATACTCAACGTTCCAACTTCATCTGCGGAATGAAGGCTGCATAATTTCTAAGAGCTCACAGAATGTAGGAACCCTGAAGTGTAGGCCTGTGTGATGACTGGAAGAAAAACTGGTATATTGTTGCTAGCTTTTTTAGTGTTAGGCAAGGTCCTCTCAGTGAAAGTGGAAACTGTAAGATGGAAAAGTTAAAAGCAAAACTTTATGATAAAAAGTAGTGGTCGACACTAAGCAGTGTGGCAGGTAGGTGTTTTTGCAAAACCTTTTTCTGTGCTGTGGGAAAGGATGGAGTCAAGAGGAGGACTCTGGCATTGAAACTTCCCAAGTGACGTGGAAGCTTCATTGATAAAAGCCTGTTGTGTTTCTGAGACAGGCCGAGTTCAGTCCGTGGTGCTATAAGTTTAGGAACATTGTCTCTGAAATGGGAAAAGGGGCTAGCACAGTCTCTTTCCTTGGCTGGTTGTGAGGATAAACTGAGATGATGTACGTGTGACACATGATCTAGGCCCTGTGAAAGATCCTGCTAGTGAAAGGCAACGATGAAGTTTCCCAGAAGTGTTTGCAGGCAGCTTGTCTGCAGTTTATTTCATTTTCTATCTTCATGAAGCTTTCTGCTGAGTTGTGTCTGATTCAGAGATGTCTGCAAGTGGGGGGACCTCCAGAGTCAGAAAATCTCTATATACTGCTGAACCGTGGATCTGCACCTGCAGGCACAGAATCTAGAAGCTTACAGAAAGAGTTAAAATCTTGTGGTGGGCTCTTCTTGCAGTAGAAAAGGTAAGAAGATAAGATCTAAGGTATATTTTCCCCTTTATTTACACTGTTTGAATAGATGATACAGTCACATGCAATGGTTTTAAAAAAAATTGTTTTTATTGGAAAGTCAGATTTTATGAGAGAAGAGACAAAGAGAAAGGTGTTCCATCTGCTGGGTTACTCTCCAAATGGCCACAGCAGCCAGAAATGAGCCAGTCCAAAATCAGGATTTAGGAGCTTCTTCTGGGACTCTCATGTGGGTGCAGGATCCTAAGGCTTTGGGCTGTCTTGTACTGTTTTCCCAGGCCACAAGCAGGGAGCAGAATGGAAAGTGGAGCAGCTGGGACAGAAATCAGCATCCATATGACATCCTGGTGCATGCAAGGCGAGGACTTCAGCCACTATACTGCTGTGCTGGGCCCACATGCAATGATTTTTTAAGAGATCTGTTGTATTTTTATTTGAAAGCAAGAATTACAGAGATAAGGAGAGTAAGAGAGAGAGAGAGAGAGAGAGAGAGTAAGAGAGAGAGAGAGAGAGAGAGAGAGAGAGAGAGAGAGAGAGAGAGATCTTGAATCTGCTGGTTCACTCCCCAAATAGCTGCAATGGCTAAAGCTGACCCAATCCAAAACCATCAGCCAAGAGCTTCCTCTAGGTTTCCCATATGGGTGCAGGGTCCCAAGGACTTGGACTATCCTCCACTGCTTTCCCAGTCAGTAAACTGGATGGAAAGTAGAGCAGCTGGGTACATGAGCCAGTGCTCATATGGGAGTGCCAACTTTGCAGATGGAAGCTTAGCTTACTATGCCAGGGTGCCAGGCCCCACAGATTACAACGTATAAAAATAGAAAAGGGTTCATGCTATGGCATATAGCTCATACAACCTCTGCTCCTCAGTGTCTTCTCAGAGCATCTTCAAGGTCCATCCTCCTGAAGACATTGACTTGAGACATTGTGGTGAGTGGTTAAAACAATCTTCGTTTATATGCACATGTGTAAGTCTGCGGACACAGTGATAGGCATTTGTGTGTGTGTAAAGTTTAACACATGAAGTTCCAGCATTTTGGAGTGTGAAAGGCAAGGTCCCTAGGTACATTCATGCTGTTGTATAACCCATCTCCAGAATGTTTCCACTGGAAGTCTGAATTCATAAAATCATAATTTTTCATTTACCTTCTCTGTAGCCCCTGTCGTGCTCACGGTCTCTTTGAACTTGACTATCCAGTGTTTCCTGTGAGTGGGGTCACACAGTATTTGTCCTTTTGCAACCGCTTTATTTCAACTTAGCATCTTTTAAGGTTCATCACTGTTGTGACATGAGTTGTAATTTTATTCTTTTTTAAAGGTTGAATTGTATTCTGTGTAAGATTCTCTACATCATTCCTCCCTTAAATGCAAGAACATTCTGACCACATGCTTTTAAAAGAGCTTATCCTGCCTTTGAGGAACAAAGCTGTAACCTCGTCACACAATGGACCCAAACCCTGATCTTGGAGCCTGAAGATTTGTGCTCTAGACTGCTGTGACTGTTGCTTGATTCAGGAATTAGCTGCCACAGCCAGGAACAATGAAGGAACCCTTGACTGTTTGCTTGGATTTTTTTTTAAGATTTATTTTATTTTTATTGGAAAGGCAGATTTACAGAGAGAAGGAGAAGCAGAGAAAGATTTTCCGTCCACTGGTTCACTCCTTAAGTGGCTACAATGGCTGGAGCTGAGCCAATCCGAAGCCAGGAGCCAGGAGCTTCTTCCTGATCTCCTGTGTGGATGCAGTGTCCCAAGGCTCTGGGCTGTCCTCTGCTGCTTTCCCAGGCCACAAGCAGGGAAAATGGAGCAGCCGGGATACAAACGGCATTCATATGGCCTACCAGTGGATGCAAGGCAAAGATTTAGCCACTAACTCCTTGACTGTTTCCTGTAGATGTTCTGAGTAGCTTGTAACTCATACGTCAGAAACATCCTACAGGGAATGCTCACATGAAGAAGGAAATGCCCGCATCTAAGTGCTGCATATTCATGATAAGGGATTGAGTCACTCTACCCAGATGATGATATTAGTAAGCACTGGCTAATTAATACCAAACACAGAATTTGACAAGTTAGTATGATGAAAGCTCAAGGCACTCCTAGCAAAGGAATACAATTATGTCTGGATTTGGGATATGGGGGGAGTGAATTTTTAACCTAAATTGAAGGATTCAAATTTTAGGAAAAAGGTGGAGGAAGACCTCTGGCATGATGGCACAGACATGAGGCAGAGGGACAGTTCCTGAAGTGGGTCCAATGTGGCCAGACAGCAGGGAGCAAGTGTAAGATGGGCCCAGTGAGGTTCTAACTGGTCGTTCAGGTCCCAGCAGGGACTATAGGATTCTGGTTTTTATTTGAAAAGAAAAGGAAAGTCTTGAAAGCAAAGCAGAGGGGTTACATGGATGTGATCAGATTGTGTTGTAAACATTCTCTGTCATGTTGAGGGAGTAAGGGAGTTGGGGGTGGAAAGTTTGGTTGAGGTGTTTTGCCCTAGTCTACGTGAAAGATGAGGCTGGTTTGGGCTGATGTTGGGCAATAGGGATGGTCAGAAAGAAGCTTTGCCCCAGTCCACATGAAAGTTGAGGCTGGTCTGGACCAGCATTAGGCAATTGGGCTGGTGAGAATGGAGTGTTTTTATAAGCAGGCCTTGAGGATTGGCGTACCCAAGAAGCATGTGGGGAAATTCTTAACCAAGGGGACAGTCAAGGATGCTTTCTGGCTTTTACAGCTGTGTGCTTGGGAGAACCATATACTTAAGAAGAAAACACTGAAAATGGGAAAAGTTTTGGGGGAGCAAATCACAGGTTTAGCTTTGAACTGAAATGTGCACTTACTAAGAGATAGCCAGTGGGCAGTGTTAGTTAATGGTAGCTGTAATTATACTTATTATCTGGAGTGCCGGAATGTCTGGTTGGGGCTATAACATCAGACTTCGCTAAATACTCAGACTAGAAGAGGATGATAAAGATAGGCAGTCACAAGATTCTAGATAATCCTGGGAGTTAGGACTTGCTTTTAAGACTTCCAGGGCCTGTTCTAGTCTAGCGTCTGGATCTCAACCTGAGGAACCCACCTAATCTCCCATTTCATTGGACACAATCGCGGGTTGGCAAGTTTGGACACATCTCTCAGTTCCTTTGGGAGCTTTGTGGCAAAAAGCCATGTGATGCTGGCTCTTGCCCTTGGGGATTCTGATGGAGCTGTTTGAGAGGGAAGTCTGAGATATGTAGGTGACAAGTCAATAAACTAGTGATCTCAGGTTGTCAGTTCAGCTTCTCCCTTCTACTGCTCCAAGGACAGCTTTGCAATGTCCCTGGTGACAAGCCTGGAGACACCTCTGCTGAGGGTAGAAGCCCGTTTGCATTTTTCTGAATACAACCCAGGACAAGACCCACAACCGTGCCTGACCTGCATGAAATATGAGAACCCTCAAGCTCCAGTATTTCCAAGTAATCCCAATGAGGGAAGACACATATTTAGCTTCTCAGGATTAGAGATTAATATTACTGATGATATGCACAGGTACTCCCTAGGAAACTTGATGTAGAAAGCCTAAGATCCTGGGTAGACATCTTGTTTTCCTCAGCATTCCACAATGGTGGAAGCTTCCACAATCCCTCCAGCTCTCATCCCACTCTCATCCCAGTTATGTAGCCCTCTGGCCTATGAACTGACTCTCTCTGAGGAGGCTGGAGAGCCAGGCATCCAGGCATTCCCTTGCTTCATTCTTTCTAGAAGGAGTTGTGGGAGTATTCTGGGAGACATTATTTTCTCACTCTGACAAATCTGTTGAGAAATGCAGCTGCCACGTCGTTTATCTTGCACACACTGCCCATTGGAGATGCCTTGTTTTCATGGAGCTGCTTGCCTCTGCCTCTTTGGACTGTATGGCTTTGATGTACCATCACCAACATGCTGCTACTTTGGTTCCTCCTTTCAAGTGGATTGAGCTTATCCTTGGTCACATAGGTTTAATCACGGTAGACTGGATTCCACTTTCTGTTTTTAAAAATTTGTTTATTTTTATATGAAGGAAGGAGAGATGAGAGCGAGAGTTCAATCTTCCACCCACTGGTTCACTCCCCAGATGATCACAATGGCCAGAACTAGGCCAGTTTGAAACCAGGAGCCAGGAGCCTCCTCTAGGTCTCCATGTGGTATAGGGGCCCCAGGACTTGAGTCATCCTCCACTGCTTTTCCAGGCTATAAGCTGGATTGCAAATGGACAAAAACCAGTGCCTGTGTGGGATGCCAGCACCACAGGTGGAGGATTAGCCTATATCCTCCAGACCTATTAGCTTCCTGTCTTTCAAATTCTAGATCGTAGGCAGCTAGCTGAGGTGTGCTCTGCCCAGGTTTGAGTGAAAGTACTACCCATGTGACTGGATGTAGGTACACCATGCTTATTTCTGATATAGGGCTACAAATCTGAGATTTTTCTTTTTAAAAAAGAAGTCTTATTTCCCTATTTGAAAGGCAGAGTTACAGAGAGGGAGAGGTCTTCCATCCATTAATTCACTCCTCAGATGGCTGCAAAAGCCAGAAATAAGCTGAAGCCTGGAACAGGAGTGCAGGGGCCCATGGATTTGGATGACCTTTTGTTGCTTTTCTCAAGTCATTAGGAGGGTATTGGATCAGGACAGAAGCCTACACCGTGATGTGGGATGCTGGCCCTGTGGACAGTAGCCTAACTGCTGTGCCAGCCCTGAGACCGTGTCTTTAAGAGTTTCTACTTCAGGTTTCCCATCTCTCAGGATCCTTTGTGCAGGATGAGGACTTGGCCCTCATTTCTCTCACTGGCCATGTGCGAGTTTGGCTCTGGGACAGAGCCTGCCCACAGAGTCATTTGTTTTTTCTTCTCTGGAATTTGATCAGAGGCAGCTGTTAGCTGGTGTCTTGCTGGATGAGTAACTGGTTGGGAGAGAGTAGAAATGAAGGAGACACATTAAGATTAAATGTTGATCTAATACATTGTAACTTACATATCTTCATTTTAATTAATATGCTCTTCAGTTTCTACTTCAAGTAGCATTTAGGGAGCCTCTATGATGCAAACTGCATTGTGTCAGCTAAGGAGCAAGGTGTAGGACCTGCTGCCCCACGTGGCTGACCAGCTCCAGGGAAGAGGAATGCTGAGTCTTCTCCTGGGAGTCCTCACCTTCCAAAATAACCTGCTACTTGTTTGTTTGATGTATTTTACTGGTGCATGATGTTTGAAGTTTATGACACAACATTATGTGGCACATATGGCGAGTAAGATGTTTACTGTAAGCAAATTAGCACAGCTTTCCTCATGTAGTTAATTTGTGTGTGTGGAATGAACAGCTAAAAAGCTGCTTAACACAAATCTCTAATGCAACTGTGTTTTATTCACCACGGTCCTTGTGTTGTGTATTTGATTTGTAGGCTTGCTCAAGCTGCTCTGTATGCTCTGACCCACACTTCTGGAGGCCTCCTGTCCATCCCTACTGAAGCACTTTCCTGTGTGTGTGTCCTTGTTTTTAAAGATGTCATCTCTAAGTGAAATCGTGCTAATATGCTTTCTGTCTCACTTATTTCACTTAGCTTAATGCTCTCCAGGTTCAGCCCTGTTGAGGCAAAAGAAAATCTTTTTATAAAAGGCCAAATAGGGGTCCCAGTGCCGTAGCCTAGTGGCTAAAGTCCTCACCTTCACGTGCTGGGATCCCATCTGGGCACTGGTTCTAATTCCAGATGCTTCACTTCCCATCTAGCACCCTGCTTGTGGCCTGGGAAAGTAGTTGAGGATGGCCCAAAGCCTTAGGACCCTGCACCTGCATGGGAAAAATGGAAGAAGCTCCTGGCTTCGGATCAGCTCAGCTCTGGCCATTGCATCCTCTTGGGGAGTGAATCAGAGAATGGAAGATCTTCCTTTCTGACTCTCCTCTACGTATATCTGACTTTCCAATAAAAATAAAATAATTTTTAAAAAGCCAAATAATATTTCTCTTTATTCATATGAGAGAGGTTTAAAAAGTTTGTGGAATTAGGGCTGGTGTGGTGGTGTAGCAAGCTAATTCTTTGCCTGTAGTGCCAGGATCTCATATAGGCACTGGTTTGTGTCCTGGCTGCTCCACTTCCCATTCAGCTTCCTGCTTATGGCCAGGGTAAGTAGTGGAGGATGGCTCTAGACTTTGGGCTCTTGCGTCTATGTGGGAGATCTAGAAGAAGCCCCTGGCTGTCAGCTTGGGACCCACCCAATTTTGGCCCATTTTGGGGAGTGAACCAGTGACTAGAAGATCTTTGTCCATTTTTCCCTCTCTCTCTCTGTAACTCTGACTTTCAAGTAAATATTTTTTGGAATAATGGAATTAAATTGTTTATCTTGGTACAAAACATTTTTTTTTTGAAACTCATTCCTGATTCTTCATAATGCATATTTTCCCTAAATGTTTTGAAGGCCCTGCATGTTTCTATATAAATAAGTTCTGTGTGGATTTATTCATCTAGCAGTAGACACTAGGTTCTTTCTATTTCTTAGCTATTATGAATAATCCTGCTCTACCCTTGACCAGTCGACAACTTCCTGACTCAGCTCAGCTCTTCCTTTTCACACTGTTTGTTCAGGAACTCTGGCATGACTGTCTCAGTGGAGGTGGTAGTGTTGGTGGCGATGGGGATGTGTTGTAAGCCGGACTTCGTAGGAAGAAATTAGGCTCCACACACAGGCTCCTCTTTTTAAGGAAAGAAAAACAATATAGGCCAATGGACAAAAGAAGAGAAAGATGTACGTGTGGGTTGACTTGGAGTCTCTGGAAGTTGGGAGAGAATTACAGGCCATGGGGGAAGCAGGTTAACTACACAGAAAACGGGCGACCCTTTATGCTCCAACATGAGGCTGGGAACTGTGAGGCTCAGCAACAAGAGGTGGAGGGAGACGCTCCCAGCAGCACCTGGAGCTGCTGAGGTTGCTTGGAGCTGTTGAGGGCTGGGGATGTCAGGCTGAGTGGCTTGGAATTTGGAGAGGGCAGCCAGTGCTTGCAGGAGAGCTGGTGCATAAGCCCAGAGACTGGCAGAGGTCAGCTGCACATGGCAGACTTGGGTGGTGGAGACAGACATGGCAGGGTCCGGCCTCAGCTGCCTTCAGTACAGAATCAACTCACAGTTTTAGTAACTAGCGTATTGAGGCACATAAACTGCTTGCCTGGAGCAGACACTTGATGGGACCTCACATTCTTCCCACACTGCCACTTGGCCTTGGGAATCCAGGTCTCATGGGATCGAAGGAGTTGGGGCTTGCAGTCCAGCTGCTACATTCCTGGGCTTTGGGCACAGTGCTGGAGGCTATTAATACCACTCCTGTGGTTGTCACTGGCTGGAACACTTGACGGCATGTGCCAGGCCTGTGGCTGATGTTTGACTCCTGTATTTCCTAAGGCCACTGCCACAATTCTGCAATGTGGTACTGTCATGATTTGCACTGTGGAAACAAAGGTCTGAAGACATCAGAAAAGCTGTCCAATCCTGCACGGCTGGTAGACTGAGCCTCAGCCCATTGGGCTCTTGATTCTGAGCCTGACGCCATCATGCTGTACTGGCCGTGGTCAGATCAAGGATGGTTTGGAGAAGTTGAGGTCTGGGGTAGAGTTAGGAATCTGGCTGCATTCACAGCCACTGAAGGGGGAGGAATTTGAGCATAGTAGGACCACAGAGCCTCAGCATTCTTTGCATTGCTCTGTGTTCACCAAATATCTTAGGAGATGAAGACATAAAAGGAACAAACTGGGCCATGTTAACCTTGACGTTGCAGTTTACTCGGCTCAGCCTTCATTATGGGATGTCAGTGAATGGAAAACTCATGACTTCACTTAGGAAAGTTCATCTTTTCATCACAATCCATTTAGAAGATTAACATTGAATTTTTAAATGCCTGAACTATCTTCCTTTTTTAGTGGATTTTTTCTCTCTGCACGTAACCACTTGTTCTGTTCTAACAGAATACAGAGGAGTATTCTTCTCAAGCCAGATGCTGCAGTTTATTTGTAGTGAACACCAGGGGTAGCTTGGACACAAGCAGGGAAGCAAGGCTAAGTTGGAATGTTTGCATTGCTCGTGTTTTAGTAGGGCATCACTCAACCTTTTTGATCGGGGATGGAGTTGGGGATAGAGAGGAGGAGAATGCAGGGGCTGCAACAACAGTGTGGAAGTGGTCAGCACAACAGCTCAAACTTGTGTTTCTACCCGTTGTTCTGACTCATGTAGTCTTTGCTGGAACTTTACAATGTATTCTTATCACCTGACTTATAGACAAAGCAACCCAGGTACAAACATGTTTAATGCCTTCTCTAAAAAGGCATACATTGGGAGGAGATTGACAAAACCTATATCCTATTCCCAAAGTTTTAGGCTCCACAGTTGTTTGAGCTTTTTAAAAACTGTATTTGTTTGAGAGGCAGAGAGACAGAAAGACAGGTAGAGCTATTCCACCAACTGGTTTACTCCCTAAAAGCCTCTGACAGCCAGAACTGGTCGAGGCCACAGCTGGCAGCTCAGAAAGCAGGTGTAGCAGAGAGCAAACTCCTCAAACCATCAGCTGCTGCCTCCCAGGGTGGGCCTTAGCAGGAAACTCCAATGAGAAGCAGAGCCAGGACTCACTCAACTCCAAGCATTCTGGTATGGCCTGCAGTTATCCCAGAGAACATTGTACCTGCTATACCAAGCACCTAACCCTGCCTGATTCATAAATTGCAGAAGGATTAGGTCTAGAAAGACTATTTTAGAAGCCTCTCTTGACAGACGAGGGAATTGCAATGAAAGGAGGTGGGCACAGGTTGAAGCAGCACCTCAGGTTAAGACTGGCGTTGGGACACTTGAATCAGAGTGTTTTTCATCCTGCAGAAGAAGTGGACTTGCACTGTGCCATTGTTTGCAGATGTAAAGTCAGTTGTGTGGTCTATGTGCACATTTGCCCTTCCTCATTCAGGGAAAAACTCTTCCTTCTCCCCCTTTCTTTCCCATACATTTCTGCCCGTTCACCTCCATCCTGCTCCTTCTCCTGTCCACCTTCTGCCTAGTTCTTTTCTCTCCCATGATTTCTGCTTCTGTAAATCGTTTGGATCTGCATTCTCTTTTCTCACCTTCATCTCTGATGCTGACATTTCCTGTCTTATATTTTTCTTTTTTCATCTTTGCACTCCATTGAGTCCAGCTGTTGGGGCTCTGGGAATCTTTGTACATATTGTCTTTGTTCTTGTGGTTCAGGGTCATCAGGGCTTCAGCTCTTGAAAGATGACCCCATTTTGGTGTAGTCCATACATCATTGTAAAGTCAAAGCTCATCATGGACAGCAGACACTCATCCATGTACATCCACGGGAAGCAGTAGAGGAATTTCTGTAAGCATTTCTGTCAGCTGTGTTGATGCTGCTATTGTTGTTCTTTTAAGCTTTACTTTTTCATTTGAATGGCAGAGTTACACAAAGAGAAAGATTGGAGCAGAAAGAGAGATCTTGCATCCCCTGGTTCATTTCCCAGATGGCTGTAATGTGCAGGCCTGGGCCAAACCAGAGCCAGCAGCTTCTTTCAGATCTCCCGCATGGGAGCAGGGTTCCAAGGACCCACTTGGGCTATCTTCCCCTGCTTTCTCAGGTACATTAGCAGAAAGCTGGATTGGAAGTGGAGGATGGAGGAGCAGAGACTTGACCCATCACCCATATGGGATGTTGGTGTCATAGGTAGTGATGTTTCCCAATATGCTACAATATTGACTCCTGATGTGTGTTCTTATTTTACTAAATGTGCAATGTTAGGGCTGGTTGTAATGCAGCAGGTTAAACCATCATTTGGGATAACAATGTTGGTTGGAGTTCTGGATCTTCTGATAGTGTTCCTGGGAGGCAGGAACAAGTACCTGGATTGCTCCCTCCCCTGTGGAGACGTCGATGGAGTTGCTGGATCGTGGTTTTGGTCTTGCCCAACTCTCACTTTTTGGCCATTTAGGGTATGAGCTAGTAGATGGAAGACCTTCATTTCTTCCTTTCTTTCTGTCACTCTGTCTTTCAAATAAGTAAACAGGTCTTTTAGAAAATGACAGTTGATAAGCTAAACCAGAAATGTAGATTTAATTGTGACTTTTTAACGTTCTTAGTAAGTTACAGTTTTTGTATATTCTTTATTTTCTGCAGCTTTAAAAGGAGTTAAGTTTCCAGAAAAGTAGATTTTGCTGGATTAAAAAAAAAAAACTTTCTCAGGTAAAAGAAAAAATTACAATGAAGTTTTTCAAATAAGTAATTATTACCGGTGCTTTGACTGTAGGAAATGTTTACTGGACAAGTGAGAGATTGAATCCAGACACTGTTGTTGAGCTGTCTTCTTGATTTGTTTATTGTCCTGTTGAACACATTCTTGTAAGCTTTCTTTCACAAAAATAATCCTGCACTTCACAACACACCAATGTGCAAAGTGTCACACCAATGTGACAAAGGCAGGGGGAAGTACTGTTCATCCCAGCAAGCAGATGCGCTGCCTGCCCTCGGAGGTCAGGCTCCTGGGATAAGTGGTTGCCGATGCTTCTCCATGACTTTCTGGTGAATCAGGGCAGTTGTTTGTCAAAAGGATTTTATTTGTGTGGGTGTAGCGAGCAGAACTCTCATGATGACTTACTTAGAATGTATGCATGGATTTCTAAAAGCTTCTCTTTCACTTTATTTTCCAAGAGCTCTCTGAGTGCCCTTGTAAGTCTTCAGAGTAGGTGGAAAGCCAAGCTCTGGATGAAGATGGGCCTGACGCACCCCTGAGCCCGGATGCTGGGCCTGTGCGCTCTTGGTCTTTATTGTTACAGCACATCAGCACCTAACGAAGGTTAAAGTTTTATTGCAGAAAGCTGTTTCCTGCCTCTCAGCTTGTACAGCTAACTTTTACCACTCCCTCCTAGAGATGCAATGTCCCCCTCCTGTCTGCATATTTGCATTTTCTACAAGGATGTTTGGAAGGGGCTGCCACCAGGAATGGTGTCTCAATGGGAGAATGTCCTTTATGGAACAGAATATTGAAGAATGGAAGGGGCTACTTGGGGGCTTGGCTGGCATTCCAAGTTGACACTTTCCTAAGCATGTTCACTTTTCTGAACATGCTCCCTGCCTTCTGCTCCCACCCAGGCCAATGCCAGGCTGTGTCTGTGGTTTCCAGATTCTGTGCTCACCTTCACTTGATTTTTTTCACTTCAAAGAATGCTTTAGGATAGATGAATTTGCTAAGGAGGTAGAATTTGAGAAGAACAAACCCCAAAATATGTTTGTTCTGAGCTTCTGTAGCTCATGTGAGTGCTGTCTCTCACCTGCCTTGTAGCATAAAGTGCCCAGATAGTTTGGTAGGTAGATCAACAGGTGCTGTTTTAAATTTGATTGTAAATTGTGTAAGAGAAGAACATCTGCCCTGTATTTTCTAATCCTGAACACCTCACATGTATTTTATTTCTCCAAGGCTTGGTTCTCTCAGCTTTGAAATGGGAGGCATCATTGCTATAATTTCAATGCCTGTGTCTCCTCAAAATCCATGTCAAAATCCTCCTTCACCCCATTGTGAAGAGATTCAGAGGCAGAGCTCTTAGGAGGTGTACGCATCATGGGCCAGAACCTCCTCTGTAGGATGTGCACCCCGAGAAAGGAGGCCCCAGCCAGCTGGCTAGTGCTTTCCACCATGGGAGGGCACAGCTAGGTTGCACCCTCATCCTGGGTTTTCTAGTTTGAGTTGTGAGCAATACATTTCTGTTTTTTAGTAAGTCATTCAGTTTATGCTTTTGCTGCAGCAGACTGAATGGAGTAAGACAGTGCTGCAGTTTGCAGAGCTGATAATAGAGAGATAATATTTGACAAGTCCTGAGGGTGCTCAGTAAATGAAGCTAATTTGGGGGAACAAATATGTGGTCTTGTGCTTTCCTTAGTCAATAAGCACTGATTAGTTGTGCTGCCTGAGAAGCCAGAAGAATGCACATGGCCTTACTGTGAAGTTTAGCTTGCCCCTGGGGTTGGGCTTGAGCATCCCATTCCTAGCTGGGCTTCATATTAGTCTTGGGCAGCAGCTTTTCTGATTCTGGTCCTCATTTGAACAAAACAGAATCGACTTCATAGGGTGTATTAAAGGGGAGAGAAACAATTTAGTACTGATCCTGGATTGTGAAGAGTCCTGGTAACTTAGTTACTCTTGATTTTATTGTGGCAGATGTTGCCAGAGTGTCAGTGATTTTCCTACTTCTTGCTTGTACACCCTCTTCCACCTAGGGCCACTGGGACGTCCCTGTTCACAAGGATAGCGGTTGGGTCAGCATGAGGCTGATCTTCCCTTGGAAAAGTTTCCAATCTTTTCCTTGTAACCCAGATGTGTATTTGTAAGCAGGCATTTGAAAAAGACCCACAACTTTTGGCTCACAGTAGTCCCTGTGTAGACATGGTTGGAACGTAATGTACTAGTCCTTCAGGAATCAATGGGGTCTCACATCTGTCCCAGTTTAGATCTGCCCAAGGAGCTTGGATGAAATGTGCAGGAGTGTGTGTGTGTGTGTGTGTTTGTGGGTATCAACAGGAGCTGGTCTGACTTGGGTGTATGGCTTTGGGCCTCTACCTTCTCCTGTAGGGTTTCACAGAGAAGGCAGGGTGCTGGTCTGCTGGAATGCACACCAAGGGTTCATAGACGGTCAAGGGTTCTCGAGAGAGCAGTAGGTCAGTCTCTGACACATACCTGGCACTTAACTTATTGTTGAGAGTGTGGCTTTGAGGGAAATCCTTTCATATGTTTTTCAAGAATGCTGAAAACTTGTCTTAAAAATAATCACTGTTGTGTTTTCTAAATATAAAGTAATGCCTCTCATTGTAAAATATTTGAAACACTCCTAAAAATACCAATGAGAAAGATAAAAGTCACCCACATTAACCCATCACTGGCAAATTGTATTCTCCCCAAAATTCATGTTGAAGTGCTAACTCCTAGAACCTTAAACATAGTCATATTTGAAGATAAGATCATTACATTTAGATGGGAACTTAATCTGATATGATTGATGCCCTGAAAAAAGAAAATTTCACCCTAGACTCGTGCAGAGAGCGAAAGATATGAAACAAGAGAAGATGAGTCTAAAATGGCAAGGAGATCCTTCCCTCACAGCCCTGTAAAAGAACCAGCTCCAGTAACATGCGACCTCTGACTGACAGCCTCTGCTACGGGGGGGGAAGATAAACCCTGTTGCTTAAGAGGTCTGTCTGCTGTAACTTAGTGCTAGCAAGACCATATGTTCTCATTTCCCTATGCATTTGTGTTGTTATAATTTATGTAATTTAGAGTTGTGGATCTGTTTTTTGTTTCATTTACTGAAAAGGGAGAGTGAGTGAGTTCCCCAACTGTTCATACTCTCTTCCAGTTTCCACAATAACAGGATGGATGAGGGCCAAAGTCGGGAGCCAGAAGCTCAGTCCCCATCTGTCACTGTGTGCCTTGGCTGTCACCCACTGCCTCCCATGGATGGGTTAGCGGGAAGCTAGCACTGAAAGCAGAGCTGGGGCTGAAACTCAGCGCTCTGATATGGAGTGTGATGTCCCAAGTAATATATTTTAAAAATAGTTCACTGATTAATTTCTGTTTGTTTGAAGGACAATGACAGAAGGAAGGAGGGACAGAGGGAGGAGAGGGAGTGTGAGAAAAAGAGAGATCTTGTTTCAGTTGGCTCACTCCTTGAAATCACACAAAAACCAGGCTGTGCCAGGCCCAAACCAGGAGCCAGGAACTTCATCAGGGTCTCCTGTGTGGGTGGCAGGGAACCAAGTATTTGACCCACCTGGTGCTTACCAGGGTGTACATTGACGTGAGGTTGATTCAGAGGTGGAGGTGGGACTTGATGACAGGCATACTGATATGGAATGTGGGCACTCCAAGTGGTGGCTAATGGGCTGTACCACACTGCACACCCCCGAGCGATATTGTAATCACCAGGCCAAATGCCCCACCCCCCGAATCCTGCTTTGTATTTAATATTGGATCATAAGTATTTTTCGTGCCACTATATGTTTTGTCAATGTATTTTTCTGACTGTAGAAAACTTCCCTGAATGTCTGTACCACTATCTGTTTACCCCTTCGTCTAGAACTTGTTTTGGTTAGAGTCTTTCACAGTTTCAGATGCTTAATTTTCTAGTGGAGAGTTTTATCTGAATCATAAGGACAATTTAAGATACTTTAGTTTACGGATTATTGGAAATATTTATTTTAGATATGAAAAGAAAACTTTGATGTGGTTCACAAGAGGGGAAATTGATTTGCTAAAAGGCAAAGAAAGGGGATATGAATGACCAAGTTCTGAGTTGCTCTGCAGAGGCAGCTCTGAGCGTTCACTACATGTCTCCCTGCTGTATGGTCGCTTAGTCATAGATGCAGAAATGGTTGTTGGTGCCCAAGTCTGCAAAAAGAGAAAACAAGTGCCGCTATGCAACCCGAGGTATGCTGGGAACATAATGGAACAAGAGTTGTTTAAACACAGATTTTGTTCTGCTCCCCCATTTGCATGTTTATCATCTCACATTCATTCCCAGGTGCCTTCATGCAATGACGATGAGGTGGCTCACATGTCCTGCTCTGCTTTCCTGGTACTGACTCATTTGTACCCACCCCCAGCTTCTATTCGTAGAAGCACAGGGTATTCCTGAAATCTGTGCTAATAAGAAAGTCTAAATTGACTGAACTTTAAAAATTAATTTCATAGAAGTCTGTTTTTTTTGCTTTTTGCTTTTGGTGGCAGGCCAAGTTTTCCATTTAATCTCTGTTTCCATGGTTGTCTGTAGTGCAAGGTGAGAGTTAGCGGCAAGCAGCCACATATTTGTTTCTACGTAAGTGGAGGTGCAGTGTGCATTAAAAAAAAAGAAAATCCAGCTCTTTGGTAATCATAATTTCAAATAAGCCAACTTTGTTTATTGTCACTAAACCAAACTATGCAGAGAGGAAAAGCATTGCCACCCCTCCAAGGTTGAATAGAAACTGTGTTTCTGATCCTTTACTCTATCGGGTGGTGGGTATTGTTAGACCCGGAACTCAGGTCTATGAATGGGACTCAGTTCAAATCTGAATACGAGAACAGGAAGTTTTATTTCGTGTTTGAGAAAGTTGCAACTGCATTGATTTTTTTTTTAGGTTTTCCTGTTGTAATTTGAAACAGATGTGTGTTGCTTATACCCCAAATTTTGTTTTGTTTTCTTCTCACAAATAGGTAGGAACTATTCAGATAGTGAAGGTGAGGAACCCAAGCTGTGGTAAGTTTGTGGACTGAAAGAAGTCCACACAGCAGATTAGAGGCACAATTTGGAAATGAATAAAAGACTGCTCATATTCAGCTATTTCAATCGCTGGCCTACCTCCACTCCTATGGGGTCCGTAATTTGGCCTTGGGAAAGCCCACTGCAGATACGGTTTCTATTTCTTCCATTTGAACCTACCAGTGACAGTTTCAGTGACAAGCTAGGAGAGACAGCTTTGAAATCTGCATAAAAGATTGGCCTTTTAAGAAGCGGTGGGGGTGTGCTTGGTACCAGCTTCCTGGCCAGGAGCCCATGCATCTTAGCTTCCTAATCATCACTCTACTGATTTTACTGTCCCTGGCAGGGCTTCCCCCCGCCGCCAGGAGGTCCTGCAGAGGACTTGTCCAGGCTGAGCTACTAGAGTAGCCTTGGTTGCGGAGCAAGGCTTTCATGATTGTCTCTGCCACACGCGGTTTTCAACTTTGGAAGTTTGTCATTTGCCTGGGCAATCTGAAGTCATTCTTTGTGAAGACAGGTGGGATAATCATGAAAATCAGATAGAATGGAAAGGAGATAATTAAGAGTTCAGTTTAATTCCACCTATCATTCTATCAGTAATTAGGCAGCACCTTCAAGGAAGCTTGCAGCAACCCTTGGCCTGGGAGCACTGCCTGCAGTGTGGTTTTGATAGTTGTGAGTCATGTGGGATGAGAATCCACCAGAAGAGAGAAGCAGGACCCTTCCATGGTAACCATCATGTATCTCCTGCTGTTTATGCCTCTTGTCAAATGAGTCAGACATGATGCTAGCCTTCAGCAGCCAGACTGCTGTTTCTACCAGTTAGTGAAGAATGTTTGCTGGGAAAGCTGGGTTTAAGATAACTGTTTACTTCAGCTGGGCAAGTAATTGACCACCATTGAAGGTAGCTTAGCAGAGTGGTTTTAGTGGTGGATTCTGGAGTCAGGGCACATAGACTAGAATGCTAGTTTTGTTATTTTTTCATGGTATGATCTTGGACACGGGGTTCAGTCCTGATACACCAACAACCTCACCTCTAATGTAAAAATAAATATGGTAACTATGTCTGGGGACATGAATTCAGTGAGTTCATATGTGTTTTATGCTTCAAAGAATGTCTAATATCTAGTATATAGTGTCTTGTTTTCTCAATTACTATTGCAAGTTTTCCACTCTGCTTCTGAGTGCACCATATTGACTTATGTGTGTGCCTGAGTGGGTACTTTGTAAATTGTTGGTTGTAGCAGAGCAGTGATGGGAATCCTTTTGAAAATGGAATTAAATAAGGAGCCTAGTTTGGGTTTTCTTGCTTATGTTTGGCTTCTGACTTTCTGGGAGTCAGAGTTTAAGATGATGTAGGGGGATCATGAAGAGACTTGGGGCCATGGAGGAGTCTGGCTTCTCCATGGCTGGTGAGTTCTCAGAGATGCAGCCCTCACTGTAGAGAGGATGGTTCCCTGGGAGTTGAGGAATACTAGCTGACTTTAGAATGATGCTGGAAAGGAAAGTTTTTTGGAGATTTTGTCCTTGCTGATTATCACTGTTTAATTTGTTGGAATCTGTCGTTAGCTACACAGGGCAATTATTTCCAGGAAATGAGTTCAAGGGAACAGAAAGACCCATGGAAAAACAAGCCTACTGAGGAACTGATTAAGACCCATGGGAGTTAAAGAGGACAAGGGCAGCCCAAGGCCAATGGTCAGTCCTTCCTTCTGTGTGGTTCTTGGGAAATGACATCAGAATGTTGAGGCTGAATTGGAAGAATAACCATCACAGGAAGTAGTTGTGTATCATTTTGGAAAGGAAGGATGGGAAAGTTCTGGCCATGTAAAAGAGAAGTGGATGAGATTTTGCTAGGGCTTTAAAAATAGAGAATTTAAAGTGTCCAATGAAAGGTCGTATCTAGACAAAGCCTTGGTCACCTGTAGGGCAGGATGCCCCATCCCCAAAACCAAGCTGTGCGACAGACAGGCCCCCAGCGTCTTTCTTCACAGTGTACCCTGAGAGTATCAGGCAGTCATAGCTCCTAATGGGATTGTTTTAATGAGCTCTCCTCTCACGGACTGCTGGAGGCTAATGAACTAGGTTATCAGTCATATTGAACCTCGTCAGTCTCATTATGAACATTGTTTTTGAAATTTTAAAAGCAGATTTATAAATTTGCTTTAAAGGCAGAGTTACACACAGACACACACACAGTTTTCCATTTGCTAGTTCATTTCTCAAATAGCTGCAATGGACAGGTTTGGGCCAGCTGATGCCAGGAGCCTGAAATCTCATCCAGGTCTCCCATAAAGGTACGCATAAGGGCCATCTTCTACTGCTTTCCAGGCACATTAGCAAGGAGCTGGATTGGCAGTGGAACATTTGGGTCTTGAATTAGCATCCATGTGGGATGCTGGCATTGCAGGTAGTGGCTCAACCTGATGTAACACAATGCCAGACCCCGTGAAAATTTAAATAGGTAGATAGATAGATAGATAGATAGATAGATAGATAGATAGATAGATAGATAGAAAGAAAAGAAAAGAAAAGAAAAGAAAAGAAAAGAAAGAAAGAAAGAAAGAAAGAAAGAAAGAAAGAAAGAAAGAAAGAAAGAAAGAGAAAGAAAAGTTGGGGGGCAGAGATACAGAGAGAGAGAGATACAGAGTGAATCAGTGAGTGAGTGAGTGAGAGAGTTAGAGTGAGAGAGAGTGAGAGAGATACAGAGCGAGAGAGGGAGAGAGATACAGAGTGAGAGAGGAAGAGAGAGAGCACATGCTCTTACTTGATACCTGCAGTACCTTGGGCTGGACCAGGCTGAAACCAAGAGCTGAGAACTCCATCTGGATCTTTCACATGAGTGGCAGGTCCCCAGTCCCTTGACCTGTCACCCCTACCTCCCAGTGTCTGCATTAGCATGATGCTAGAACTAGGAATTGGAGCCAGAAGTTGGCCCAGGTCTGAGATGCAGGAATGCAGACAGCTTCACCACTGGCCTGGGTGTTTTGATAAAAAAAAAATTGAGGAAAGAATGAGCATGTCCAGAGCAGCAGTGTGGGTAATAGCGTTTGCGAAAGTAATGAGGGCTTAGGTGGTTTATGTCATCAGAGCTGTTTCCCACTCCCAAATGGTGAGTCCCATGTCTCGATTGAAGAAGATAAAATGAGAGTTAGTGTAACCACACAGCCAAGCCAGATGTTTAGGAGAGTATGCACTGAGGTAGGCCCTTTGTCTCTTTCCCACCAATAGCTTGAGTCACCACTGCATTGAAACCTTTGTCTTTCTGACCTGACTCATGTTTCTATTTCCCATATTACTAGTACATCACGGATTTTGGTTATGTTGCAAGTGGCAGTCATTACACGTGTGAGAAGACTGGAACACTAGAAACTAGACACTAGAAAACTAGTTCACCATATGGAGAGAAATAAAACAGGCAGGTCTTGTATAAGTATGAACCTTGCATGGATTAAGAAGTGAAATGTGAAAAGTAACAATCTGAATCCAGTAGAACAAAATGTGACATAATGTGGCCTAATAGAAATAAATATTCCTAATGAAGATCTCAGTAAAGTGCAAGTTATAGAGTAAAATGCTAAAGGTTATGATTATGCAAAATTAATCATTTCTGAGCTCACAGGAAGATATAAGGGAAGACGCCCACCTATGATCTAAAAGATGAAAGATATTTGCAGAAATGCATAAGAAAATCATGGAAAGTATAAACTTGACAAAGTATTTGAGCAAGCAATTCACAAAAAGGAAAACCTAAATGATTAGAGGATATGAAGCGATTAAGAATAAATCAAATTGAAAGAGCTTTAATACACAGTTTACTTGAGAGATTGCTAAGCATTAAGCAGTTGGTAGATCATATCTTGACATGCATAGAACACAGGACTGCTAGCACTGCTAAGGATATAATTTGGTGTGGCCATTTGAGAAAGAGATGTGAGAATATGTAGTTATATTAACTAGTCATTCATTGTGTGACTCAACTATGTTACTATTTGATATATACCCTGGAGGAAATCTTAGGATCAGAAAGAAACATCCATGAATCATGCTTATCTCAGTGTTGATTTTGGTAAAGGCTAGCATAGAAAAATGCATATTATTTTTATTAGCCTAGTGAATACACATTGTGGAATATTTTGCAACAGTTAGAAAGGACTCACTGCTAATATCCACAGCAAATGGATAGATGTTAAAAATAAGCATCTTTGTAAGGTGACATGATGCATACTAGAGGTATGAATCGAACTACAAATATAAAACCAAAGAATAGATTCTTCCAAGTGCATTTCCAAGTTCAAGGATACATATAAAGCGCGATAGTGCAGTTTGCCTCTGAGTAAGGAGGAAAATGAACCAGGAGATGGGGTAAAAGGAAGTTTGCTGAGGTAGTTTTCTACTTCTATATGAAAAATGATCATGAAGTTGGCCATTTTGAGACAGCATCCACTTTAGTTTGCAGTTCCTCAGGATGGAGACTTGTCATAGCACAGCTCAGGGTAGCATGAAGCTTCAAATCAAGGTGTCAGCTGTGCTGAGTTCTTCGGTGACTCGGGAGAAAGTGATTCTTAAGTATCTCTCTTTGGGATGCTAGGTACAAGGTTTCTGTTTCCTTTCAGTGTGCGCCAGGGACACCAGCAGTTCATAGCAGTGACTTGCATTTCTGATTCTATGTCTTCCTTCTGGCTTCCAGCCAGCCTTGAACCAGCAGGATCCCTGTGCCTTCCAACCCTCACTTTGGACCCTGTGACCAGCAGGAGAAAGCTCTTTTTAAAGTGCTCATGGGATTAAGTCATAGCCACCCTAACAACCATAGTTTAAGGTCAGTAAATTAGCACCATCTGTTCCCAACAGCACCTACCTACAAGAGTGTCCCATTGAGTAATTGGAAGATGTGCACACTCGAGAGGCTTAGAGTCTTGCTTACTGGAAGTCTGTCTACCATATTGACCATGGATCAGATCATTTTCCTTTCAGCATCCTGAATCTTTTGGACAGAACTTGTTTGTTCATTTGTGTATTTGTTCAAAAATCACTGGATGGATAAGATCTCATCCTCGCATAGGCATGAATATAATGTGTGGCAGGCAGTTCTTGCTCTACTCAGTGTTCCAAACTCGATTAAATGCCATGTTTTCGTGGGTGACTTGATTGTATCAGGCTGCCTCATATATTCCCCATAGCCAGCCAAGAGTAGCAGGTGCATTTGTCCAGGGTGAGATTGATATGGTTCACCACTGGCATTGAAGAATAGCCTTTCAGTCACTGTTTCCATTTTGCCTGGAGCTGTCTGCCTGGCTTCACTCAATGCAGCTTCATTGTTGATGACATCACATGTTTGTTTCTTTGGGTAGCTTTCCTTTGAAACCAAAAGTTTTGAGGCTGTTGTAGAGAGTGGTCCATGTGCTAATGAGAAGAATATGTATTCTGTAGCTGTTGGATGAAATGTTCTCTAAATATCTGTTAAATTCACTTGCTCAATCGTAGGGTTCATCTCCAATGCTGATTTTTCTGTCTGAGTGGTCTGCTTGTTGATGATAGTGAGGTATTGAAATTTCCCTATGTCTGGCTTTCACTTTAAAAAAATATTTATGTATTTGAAAGAACTGATCTCCCATGCACTTGCTAGGGGCGAAGTTCTTGGGCAATCTTCCACTGCTTTTCCCAGGATGCTACCAGTGAACTGGACTGTAAGTGGAGAAGCAGGACATAAACCGATGCCCACAGGGGATGCCAGTCTCGCAGGTGGCAGCTTTACATGTTATGATACAACACCCAAACCCTAGTTTTTAATTTTAATTGTTTAGCTTCATATCTCCATACATTCATAATTATCATAAATTGCAAAATACAAGACTTGCAATCATAAACAATAACGAGGTGTTTATATGCCAGGAGGAATGGGAAGTGAGGTATGTGGGGTATACCAGCAGAGGCGAGATCTTTGCTGTCAAGGGTTAGACAATAAATGTAGTCTATGTCACACTCACTCTGCCTCCTGCTGCAGAAAGGAAGTAGCCAGAGACAGCTGTGCAGGAATGACCCTGGCCTTGCTCTAATAGATTCCATTCACAGAAACTGCCGAGTTGGGATTCTGCTTGACAACCCTGGATTCCATTATTGAATCATTAGAATAAGGTAGAGACTATCGTTGTTATCCTCATTTTATACAGGAAGCAACTAAAGCCTACAGAGGCTCCCTAATTGAAGTTAAGAAACCAAAATGCTAGGATTCGCTTTCCTGGTGTAACTCTAGAACCCAACTTATTTTTTTCTTGACCTGTAAATTCCCTGGGTTACCACTCAACAAACAAGAAACATGTGCAGGGTCTTGTACTCCAGCGTTGTGGGTGACTAAGCAATAGAAACTCCCTGAACTACAAACTGCAGTTCCAACTAATCTGTTTCTTGTAAATAAATAAGACTGAATTTGCTGTTTTTCCTGCCTGCCTGAGAGACTTGGTCCTCACTGATGGTAGTTGAGATGTGGCCTCCTCAGGCCCACCTGTCAACCTTGAGCTGTCTCCTAACCGGTTGAAACAAAGGGCCAGAACTTTATGAAGCGTATGACAGATAGAATTCATAGACTTCAATTTTTTGTGCATGGCTGAGAGTCCTGTAACAGCCAGTGATGTGAGTTCTTCAGGGTCGTTACCTTCCAGTGTGTAACTACAATTAGTGTGTTACGGAGCTTGCTGTGGGTGTTAATTCTGTGTTTTACTAAGAGGCCTGGTTTCTCTGTGATTCCTGGCAGCATAGCTGAGGACCCACTGCTCGCCAAGCCTGGGGATGGCTGCAGGGCTGTAGGTTTTGGACAGGAATTTCTTACTGATCTACATTTGTGTCAGTTGCTATTCTTGCTTTTTAATTATAAATGGTTCTTGCTTTAGCTCCCTTATTATTAATTTGTTATTTGTTATACAGTTAACCAGCTAATTGTCAGGAATATTTTGCCATATATACAACAATGAACATGAACACACACACACACACACACACACACAGACACTCACACACACACTTAGGTCTAAGTATATACATTGAGGTACAGATTGAGTTCACCATACGCTATTGCTTAAATCTTGATAATCTCCTTCAAACTGCTAATAATATTATAACATTTTCCTTTTCATTTGTAAATAAATATTTATTTGCTTATTTGAAAGGCAGCATTAAAGAAAAAAAGACCAGAAAGAGAGCTTTCCTCCACTGGTTCACTCCCCAAATGCCTACAGTGGCCAGAGCTGGGTTAGTCTGGAGCCAGGAGCTTCTACCACACCTCCCATGTGGGTGCAGGGTCCCAAAGACTCAAGCCATCCTCTGCTGCTTTTCTTAGCTGTTAGTAGAGAGTTTGATTAGAAATAGAGCAACTGGGACTTGAACTGGTACCCGAATGGGATGCTGGTGTCCCAGGCAAGGGCTTAGCCCACTACACTGTGGCATGAGTCCCTTTCTTCAGCTTTTTAAAAAGGATGAACTAGAGAAGCTATGAATGTTCTACTATTAACTGAGTTGACTATTGTATTTATTTTATTTTAAAGATTTATTTATTTTTATTGGAACGGTAGATTTACGGAGAGAGACAAAGATCTTCTATCCACTTGTTCATTCCCCAGATTGCTCCAAAGGCTGGAGCTGAGTGAATCCAAAGCCAGGAGCCAGGAGCTTCCTCCAGGTCTCCCACGAAGGTACAGGGACCCAAGGCTTTGGGCTGTCCGCTTTCTCAGGCCACAAGCAGGGAGCTGGATGGGAAGTGGAGCAGCCAGGACACAAACCAGTGCCCATATGGATTTCTGCGCTTGCAAGGTGAGAAATTAGCCATTGAGCCATTGTGCTGGGTGCTGACTATTGTTTTTAAAAAGTGTTAAGTTCATAGCTTAGTAAGAAAGTTATTTTGTATTTGAGCACACTGTTGTAAAACTAATCAGAAGGCACAAATTGAATATAAACTTTTTCAAAGAGAGAAGGAGAAAAAATTTATTTGTTGACTTCCCTTGGAAATCCTTAGGTCTTATCACTAGCAAATTATCTAGGAATAGGAATACAGAGGTGCAAATATTGTGTGTTTTCATCTTTCTTGTTCTTAAGAATGCCATTTCCTTCCTTCATTTTTTAAAAAACACCTCCTAAATGTAATTTAAAAACTGATCTGTCAGACCATTTGGCTATGGCAAGGGAGGTTTCTTGCAGTGTATTTGTTAAGATCCAATTTGTTCGGATGACCTTGAGCATGCTTGTTCTATAGATCAAGTCACACTCTTCACGAAATTAAGGATCTAGCAAAATGCTACTAATGAGGTCTCTGTGGTAGAATCAATCCAGAACTCGTAGGGAAAAGAACTGGCTGAAATTTGGTTCTATATTTTTTCCCACTTAACAGAATTTTTGTGCAATCAATTATTACTTATTTAATTGACTGAGCAAAGCCCACACATTTTAGAATTGTTTGTTAAAATGATCTGATCATTGCAAAAACAAAAGCCCATTCTGTCATGTGCAATTTTCTTGAAGATTTATTTTTATTTTAAAGAGTTACAGAGAGGGAGGGAGGGGGCGAGGGAGGGAAGTAGGAACAGAGAAAGACAGAAATATGTGTCCTGTCCATCCACTGGCCACAATAGCCAGAGCTGGGCCAGTTGAAAGTCAGGAGTCAGGGCTTCTTCTGGGTCTCCCATTTGTGTGCAGGGGTGAAAGGACTTGAGCCATCCTCTGCTACTTTCCCAGGCACATTAGCAAGGAGGTGGAAAGTAAGTGCTGTAACTGGGTTTCAAGCTGGTAGACACATGGTATGCTGGCACTACAGATGGAGGTTTAACTGACTAAGTCATGGCACTGGCTTTGTGCAAGTTTGTAAGCACCACATCTTGGTTGAAACATCTTGTTCAACTAGTTTTCTCTTTGCTTTTTGAGTTGTTGTGACATTTGAGACACAAATCATTTGCACTTTCCTCTTGGCAAGAACTTCTGCATTACTCATTGCTCTGCATGCTCTTGCATTTAGAGTTATTCATCAGAGCTTGAGCACTAGCTGAAACCTCCATCAGTAAGATGTTGCCTGGCCAAGTTTCTCTCTGGAAGAGTTTGAGCCCTCAGTGCATCCATAGCTCTCATAAAACTCCTTACCACATGATCACCACAGTCAAATTCAAAACATCCATCCATTGTTTTTCATCTTCCTCCTCTGCCCCAACTCCTCCTCACTTTTTATTTAGACTCCTTCTCAGTCCAGGATTCCTTTTCCCTCTTGTCATTGAAGAAATCTCCAAATTCTTCCTCTTGAACTGACTCACAAAGAAGGATGGATTGTTTTCATTGGTTTGCATAATATTGAGAATAAACAAAAATCCTACAAGCAAACTTGCAAGAGTTTCCTCCTAGAAATGTGAAGTTCCTGTTTTCTTAAGACAAAACAAAAGCTAGAAAATTTTAGCAAGGCCTGCTGACCAGGGGCTGAGTGTCATCCTCCGTGGAGAGGGAGCCCTGTGCAGTTGACGGTGGTCCCTACCACTACCTGTCTTTGATGTGATCTGTGCATCGACATGGAACAGTAATCATTTATCATTACATGGGTTTCTTTCTTTTCTGACTGTGGGGTGATATTGTGTCATTCAGGGTAACTGTGAAAGAAAATAGAGAAACAAAGGATAGACCTGTGTGTTAAACATATCACAGAAAATGTGGAAAGCATGCATTTTTTTTTCTGAAAGGAAAGACCATTACTGTTTCTACTTGCAAGGTAAAGCCTGTGCTGATTTTAGAAGCATAAGAGCTAGCCAGCACCCTTCACTCATGTATGTTACCACTTTGGCTCTGAATGCAATTCAGTATGCCACCTGGGGAGAAAGCTCTTAATTGAGTACAATTATGTGTCAGAATAGATAATATAGTCAATAATATGGGTGGTGTGAAGGAGGGCTTTGCATTTTTCCTTAATGGAGTTTAATAACTGTGTGGTGACATTTGATTTTTTTTTAAACCATGAATTCCTGTTCTTTCTTTATTTTAGTTTGAAGAGTTCTATGGGTCAACCAATTCTGTAGGACTCCTTCAGGATAATGATTATAATCGTATTTCTTTTGACTCGTGGACCATAGAGATATAAAAGTGCACTGAGACCCGAGGGTGCTTTTAGGTTTTGCTGTAAGCATTCAGCGATTTGCAGCTAATAAGCCGAGAAACACTGAATGTCTAGGAATTCCCTTTTTGTTAGGCATTTAGGAACTTTTGAAATGATATAATCCCAGCCTATATTTGCACATAATGCAGCTGAGACTCATGGAAACCAAATGAATTTTCCAAGATCACAGTTAGAGCCATAGGTGCTAAAATGAAGGTGGTACCCTCAAGATGCCCAGCTATATCTGCAGCAGCTTGTGTGTGTCGCTCAGTAAGAGCCAGAGTGAAATTCCTGCTAGACAATAGGAAACAACAGCCAGAGGAGGGTGAATGTTCCTGCTCCCTTCCCAGGCACTGAAGCTTCATCTCTGTATGGACACTGAGAGCTACTTCCTCTACTGCCCCTCCTCCTCCTTTCCGCCCTCCGACCTTCTCATCTGGCTCTTGGATGATATCATCATCACTGTTGAGTCCTTAGCATGGAAACTACTTGGTTAGCTCAGCTTATTCTGAGTGTACAAGACAAGTAAATAGTCATACTACCCAGACAGACGTCCAATAACAACTCTAATGCATTCTTCACAGAAATGAAAAGACTTCCTACAGTCAACAATGGCGTCACAAGAGACATCCCAAGTCTTGATTTAGATTGCTAAGCTATGGTATACAAACAGCATAGTACTACTTTAAAAGGAGAAACAGACCAACGGAAAGGAAAGTAGAAATCACAGAAATAGATCCAAGCATACATGACAAATTGATTTTTGACAAGGACACCAAGAGGTCACAGGAGACACAGGACCGTTTCCTTGATAAATGATGCTATTAGCACTGGATTTCCACACATATCAAAATGAAATGGGGTACTTAATGCCACGGAAAAGAATCTGCTCAAGTTGAAGAAAGATCCAAATATAAGACCTTGAGATCATAATACTTCTGGAAGGGAACATGGAAAAAGCTCCTTGCCATTGGCTTTGGCAGTGATTTTTTTTTTTTTTTAATGTCACCACAAAGCTTAGGCCAAAAGAGCAAAATAGAATAAATGGGGCCATCTCTGATTAAAGAAAAATGTGCCCTAAAAAGGAAACATTTAGCAATGGAAAGGCATTCTAGGAACTGTGAAAACACTTGCAAACAGTATTATGATAAGGGGTTAATATTCAAAATGTGTAAAGAATTCCTATAGCTCAATTTTAGAAAAATAATTCAAAATAAGCACTGGAACGGAACAGACATTTCTTCAAAGATGACACAAACACACATATAAAATGGTGCTCCATGTCACTATAATCATTGGGGAGGTACAATTAAAACCATGTCAGTCATGAAACAAGAGAGGCTGCTATTATGGTACAGTGAGGTAAGCAACTGCCTGGGACACCAGTACCCCAAATGAGTGCAGATTCAAGTTGTGGCTGCTCTACTTCCAATCAAGCTCCCCGCTAATGTACCTAGGAAAGCAGTGAAAGATAGCTTAATAACTTGAGCTCCTGGGCCTGGCCTGGTAGCCTAGTGGCTAACGTCCTCTCCTCACACGTGTCAGGATCCCTGTATGGGCAGTGGTTTGTGTCTTGGTGACCCCGCTTCCCACCTAACTCCCTGCTTGTGGCCTGAGAAAGCAGTTGAGGATGACTCAAAGCCTTGGGACCTTCCACCAATGTGGGAGACCAAGAAAAAGCTCCTGCCTCCTGGCTTTGGATCATCTCAGTTCTGGCCATTACAGCTGTTTGGGGAGTGAATCACCAGACTGAAAATGTTGTTCTCTGTCTCTCCTCCTCTCTGTATATCTGACTTTACAATAAAAATAAAATAAATCTTTAAAAAATAAATCTTTTTTTCTTAAAAAAAAAAAAAGGAAGAACTTGAGCTCCTGCCACCCACATTTGAGACCCAGGTGAACCCCCTGGCTTTGGTATGGCTGTGCCCCAGCTGTTGTGGCATCTGCAGAGTGAACTGTCAGTTGGAAAATCTAGCCCCTTCCCTTTCTCCTTCATCCCCTCTTTCTCTCTGCCTCTCAGAGCTGCCTCCAGGACCAGCGTTCTTTCTACCACAGTACGTCATCCTCCATGCCAAACAGCTGTTTGTAAAAGGCAGACAAGAAATTGGAGCAAATCCAGTGACGAGGTGGGCCAAAGAGCAAAGGGATGACCAGGACATAAACTAGTTACCAATTTAGAGGGTGGTGAAGAGTATGTGGACATAAAAATGACATCTTGGCTGAGGGATAACTGGCCTGTAGTTCCCAGAGGCTTGTGTGGAGTCAAATAAGGACAGTCCTGGCTTCACTCTGCATTCT
Source organism: Ochotona curzoniae (assembly GCF_017591425.1). Taxonomy (NCBI): domain Eukaryota; kingdom Metazoa; phylum Chordata; class Mammalia; order Lagomorpha; family Ochotonidae; genus Ochotona; species Ochotona curzoniae. The sequence goes on along the minus strand of NW_024465582.1, from coordinate 14,937,096 downwards.
GATGCCCGAAGTGGAGCCAGAGAAAGGCGACTCCACTACCCACGCCTCTCCATGTCAGTGCAAAGCTCTGAGCAAACCCCTGGTTTGGCTGGTGCCCATAGAACCTCTTCGAGGAGGCAGTCTCAGGTACTCCAGGAAATTCCCATGAGAATTGGGTCTAGATTTCTAGAGGTTATTGGAGAAATACTCCTCCCTCAATTTCCCTTCTAATCAAGTATGAGATACCATGTACTAAAAAAAATGCGGACTTGATACAAATAGCAGACACAAAAGATAAGTAGCATATGTGGGAGTGAGAGAATGTGGTGAACCAGGAATAGCTTTTCTAATGAATTTACTGTGATTGGAGCATTTACTTTTTGGTCATCTTAAATCATCAATCTGTCATGCAAATCCTGTTTAAGAACTAGTAAGTTCATGAGTGGAATTTTGCTTCTTAATATAACTTTTATTTTTTTGAAAGGCAGAGAAAGACAGAGGTGTATCTATTGCTTACTGTGCGTCTTCCTGTGAGAATGGAAGATCCTTGGAGGAGGGGGTTAGACTGGAATTTGGTCTCAAGCAGGGTAAACAAGAATCTGGGTGCATCCTAGCCAAGTTGGAACACAACAGACGAGGAAAAAAAAATTAAAAATTAAAAGTAAAGGGCATGAAAAATTTCTTTACCAGAAATGCTAGGTTGCTACAGACAGCATAACAAGTGGGGCCTTTAGATCCGAGGCAGGTTACGGGAGTCTCTTTGTGCCTTCGCTTCTTCGTCTAAGAAATGGGGGACTCCCCTCTTACATCATGGGGTGTACAGGAGTATTCATGTGTGAAATGTTTGGAGTGCCATCTCCCTGTGATGAGGACACACTGTTGCCTACTTCAAATGGACATCTGAGGAGATTTCTCTTGGTCACACTGGTACTTAATCATTTGTGCAGGTTGAGAATTATGTTTTCCACTTATTTTTGTTGATATCCAGTAACCTACTGTTAAGAATTATTACAGTGCTATAATATCAAAGAATGTGTCTATAAATCATAAAATCTATAATCATGATCATCATTTCTAATCCAAAGTATATATAGAGGAAAATTAATTAATATAAAAAATCCAAGTTAACACACGTTTATCAAAGTACTCAATGCTGGGTAGGTTCTGTTGGAATTAAAGTATATCAGGTTTTTAAAGAGTTCGTAGAAAAGGCAGTGTATGAATAGAACCTATGTGTGACTGTTAACATTTCATTTTGCACTAAAATAAGCCTTTCTCTTAACAAGTTTCCCATTTCAATAGAGGCCAGGAGACGATGTCCTGGGTGCACTGGGGGTGGTGGCTACCAAGGTAGCATTCTGAATCTACCCCAAACCTACAAAGCTGCTATTATTGTTTTATAAGATTCCTAGATATTATATAGATTCCCCCAAATTTGAGAATCTTTGGGATAACACTGCCCTTCAAAGTATAATACAAAGACATTTTGAAATACAGAATGAATGAAAAGATCCTTACTGAAAAAGTAACGTCAGTAAGGACATTGAACTCATAGGAAAGAAATGGGATATGGGAAGAAATGGACCCACACGAGTAAAGTTACAGAACTGAAGGTGTGGTCCTGCTGTTAGGGAGCTACAAGGAAACCCACGCACACAGGAGACAGAACTATTAGGGGCCTGGGACTTCTAGATTCAGTCTGGGATGTGCGTCATTTATTTGTGTGGCCCCTGAAGGTGGCCATGTCATCTCTCCGGGAAAAGGTATAAGTATTTTCTTCCCCAAATTCTTTAGCTATCAGCATACTAAATTTCCCTTAAAAACATTTATAAAGTGAACATTTTTTCCAGATTTTGGCCTTAGTCACATAACTTTATGTATCAGAAAGATCCAGCAGTCTGAAATATACCCTGGCAGGAATCATGGAGAAGGGGGATTTTAGCCATCAGCCCCATCATGAGGCCAGAGCTGGGATTCTTGATTTGGATTTCAGTGAACAGTTTGAAAAGGGATGGCTAATGTGTCTACTTTTCCATATTAGGATGTTAAATGTTGCAACCACTATCTGCTGTAGCTGGTTGGCACTCTCCCCTTCCATGTGCCAGTAACAGAAACTTACTGAGCTGGGAGCCCATCATGACAGATGCCTCCCATCCTTAAGACTGAACCACTGTGAATTCTAGCTTCATATGCGGGCTCAATGCATTTCTTGGCTTTTCATCAAAGTCCATGTTTGGGGGCAGGGGGTAGGAAGATAACCAAAACTTAGTTTAAAATGAATGATGCTTTCTACAACCTTCCATTAAATTCTCACAATGGGGTGGACATTTGGCCTCGTGGTTCAGTTGAGAGAATGTCTATGAACTAGACCAAAGTACCAGGTTTGATACCGACTTCAGCTCTTTAGTTTCCTGCCAGTGCAGAGCCTAGGCAGCAGGGACTGGCTCAAAGTAATTGGGTCCTTGCCATTCGCAGGGGGCACCTCAGTTGAGTTTCTGGCTCCTGGTTTTAGCCTTGGCCCAGTCCTAGCATTTTGGGAGTGAGCCAGGAAATGGAAACATTTTCTTTCTCTCTGCCTGCCTCTCAAATTAGTAAATTAAAAAAAAAACCTGCTCACAACACTCCTTTCAAGGTACATTTTATTCTGTTATGAATGAGTAAGCTGACATTTACAACAAATCTCTAGGAAGTAGGTGGGAGAATAAAGTCTTATGGCTCTGGAGCAAAGATTCTTCTAATTTTTTTAAAGAAATTGAATTTTAGACTTGTAGTTCTTAACTGTAAGATTCGAACAGACTGTAAACATTTAATTTTATTTTTGGTGTTCTATTACTTATGTTCCTTACAAAGTAACTTTTAAAATTAGAGAAGGCTTCCCCCCCACTTTCACAGTGGATATATCTTCATCTTTCTTTTCTGTCACACATACAGGCATGTATTAGACAAACATCTATTAACAAGGCAGGCACAGAATAATGCGTAAATCTTTTCTGAATGCATGATGAAGCTACTACAAGAGGAAGCAGCACATTTGAACGTATGCCTCGCCCTGTTATGAGGTAGATTCTACTCTGTTCTAGTTGATCGGTGTCTGTGGATGTGATTGAAGCACAGTGCTCTCTCTCTCACTCCCGTCTGTTCTCTTAGGGTGGCAGGTATTCCCAGGCATGGAAGGAGTGGGGCTGCTCAGCATCTCAGGTGCATATAAGCTGAGGTTTCCAAGCTATTCTGATGCTGCCCCTTACCTACTCAGTCACTGCCTTAAGCCAGAATCTCTTTGACCATAGTAGTATTCCATGAAAGAGAAACATGTGGCTTATCAAAATAGCCTCTTATATGTAAGCTATTTTTCAGGACCTCTTCAACAAAACAGGAAAGTGAAGGTCTCTGTCAGGCTTGAGCTGGGGACTGTGTTGTCCCAGAACTCAGTGACTGGACCAACCCTCAGTTCTCTTTGTTCACACACCTGAGGTCACCTAGGTGGCTCTGCTTCTGGTGATGAATGGGCTGGACCAGTATTCTTATGCAGGTTTGAGCTCAGTCCACCTTATACATATTTCTGCTGAGGTCAGGATAGAGGGAAGATTTCCCCCCCTTGGCAAGGCAGAGGTACAGAAGGTTGGTGCCACTGTGCATGCATAATTCATTTCCATGCGCCTGCTAGCTTCCTCTTTGGTAGAAAAAACGTCTTATGGGGGAACCTAAAGTTAAGGAGCAGCAAGAAACTGTACTCTTCCTATGGGAAAGAGAGGAGAGAAGGAGGGACTATAACTTTAATAACTTACTCTGCCAAAAGCTTTGAATGAAAATAGTATTTTGGTGCACTTCTTTGTTTGCAAATACTTCCACACATCCACATGTATCATTCCATTGGGTCTTTACTATAGCCCCTTTAAGTGCTTTTGGTATAAGCCCATGGCTAGTTTTTAAGAGAAAATTCAAGTTTAGAGAAATTAAACACATTTGGCAAGGGATGTTCAGCTGGCAAGGGAAGCAAGCCAGCTCCTACCTGTCCCCTACATTGTTTAACTCTCTACCGGCCCTCCTGTCAATGACAGAGGTCTTAGCACTCTGGGCTGTTCCTTTGCAGAAGGTGGAAGTTGCTGAGTACTTCTCAGTATTATTTGTTGATGGCCTCCTGAGGAGGTGTCCTTAACTAGGATAGTTCTGGCCAATGTGTAAGTGTGACCTTATGTGATCACCTTTGACCTTCCCAGGGTTGTTGCATTTCCTCCGGTGGATTTTATGGAGCACGCACTTCATTCTCTCTAAATACATGCTTTTAATTAGTAGGGCCTATGTGCTAGCCCCAGTGATGCTGGTGATGCTGCCACTTGTCTCAGCCACTCTTGTTTTGAGGCATGTGGTCATTTTGTCTGTGGGCTTTTTGTTTGGTTGTTATGATTCATCTGTTTTGTGGCCAGATTTGCAAAGATTCCTAGGCAGCACCACCACTGTCTCCATCTCCCTTGAATCTATGCATTTGTCGTTTACAGGGCCTTTCCTGGTCCTCCAGAGTGACTGTATACAAGCTCTGTTATGGCCTAATATACCACAATTGTCCTCATCTCATAGTATCCTCACATTTGCCTCTTATGACTCTCTCTGAAGGCAGGGATTACTTTTGAACTGCCTTTGGATCTCTAGTAAGTGAATCTGGCACAGACTTCCTCAAAGTGCACTTCTTGAATGAAGGAACAAACGAGTAGTGCTCCTTATAAGCCCCATCACTAGAAAACCAGGCATGTTCTACGTGCTAGTTTCCCAATAGGAGCAAACATACCTACCACCTGTTCATGGAGGAAGTCACTCTGTCACCTGTGGATGGAAAGGATGGCCGAGGGATTTATCTGGGGTCACAGGGAAGATCCTGAGATAGGGTGCCTTAGGAATAGAAGACTAGATTGTTTTCCTTTAGATACTCAGGCATAACCTGGGCAGAGGAAGTTTCCTGAAACTTTAGAACTTTAAGCAGTGTTCTCAGTGGGGACATTGAAGAATAGCAGAAAGATGTTGTGAACAGGGAGTTGTGTGGCCATCCCAGTGGTGGTTTGGACTTTGCTGTTACCATAGCATCAGCAGGCAGTGCTACAGTGGAGCAGATGCATCTCAAGGATGAGTACCATGTTCTCTGGGACTCCGTGGGTGGTGTTGCCTTGTTTGCGAAGTACTTCCTACTTGTACATGAAGTCTGAGTTCTCTTTCTAGCAACTAGTCCAGACATGTAACGTGACTTGACATTTGAATTTATTGACATAAACTAAAGGGATGCCTTGCTTATCTGGATGTTGTAGATTATTTCGCAGATTCTTTTCATCTTGCCTTCTCTGACTTTGCTGCTTTTCAGTTTGGACATGGCTTGACCAGTAGCAAATGGAAGGGTGTCAGGCTGCCTTGGAAAAGTTTCCAGCCATCAGTAGTCAAAAAGTTCATCACCTGCCTTTGCATTCTCAATGATTGGACTTTGGGAAATTACAGCGTTGATTTGAAATCAGATAATTTTAGCTCTTTGAACTGACTGTGGTTGAGCTTTGGCCTTTGAACTTCTGAAGTTGTTGAAGTTCTCATAGAATTGGAGGAGTATGTAGCATCTCCAGTACAAGAAATTATACCGACAGACAAAGCCTCATGAAGTATAATGTAAGTGATACCAGTTTGTAGTGGTTTGGGTCACCGGGATGCCTCTTCATGTTCAATCTTTAAGGTGTTCTGTCTTTCTCCATTTCTATTCTTCATAGAGAAAGAATGGAGATTGCTTTTGTTTTCTGGAAACTTTTGCACAGGCTTCATGTTGCATCATCTCTTTGGGCTCTGGCCTTGACTTCTGTCAGTGGATGTAGTAGGTGTGTGTGTGTGTGTGTGTGTGTGTGTGTGTGTGTGTGTGTGCGCGTGTGTGTGAGGTGTGGTTTCCGAGCCTCTTTCTTTGGGCTCTTATTGACTGTGAAGATTCTGAGGAACATGCCCTCTGTGTACCCCCCAAACCATGCACTATCCATTCTTCCACATCAGGAGTCTTAGCCAGGGCACCTACCCCGCCCTCATCGCCTGCATAGCTTGCTTCCTGGAATCTTCTTTCAATTGGTTCTTAGTTGGAATTATGTAGGATTGTTGTCTCAGTTTGGTACTGAGTAGATTTCTTCTTCCATTTTAACATTTTTTGTTTGTTTGATTTAGGGACTCTGCAATCTGCCGAGTTAAAAAAAATATCTACCACCACCTTTTGCAATTGTTTCTCATTTAATTTTTTATACTTGAGAGACAGAGAGAGAGCGCACGAGCGAGCAAGCAAGCAAGCACATAGTCCATAGTCCCATACCCATGGTTTACTCCCCAAATGCCTGAGATGGCCAGGACTGGGCAGTGAATTGGGTCCCAGGAGTGCGGTCAAGCTGGGTGGCCGGGATGCAGCTGCTTGAGCTCCCAGAGCATCCTCCAGGGTCTGTGTCTGTAGGAAACTGGAGTCAGGAGTCAGACAGAACCGGAGCTGGGCACTGAGCTCTGTGGTGGAGCCCGGCTGTCCGGGACGCTAGGCTGATGGCCTGCCCTGTTTGGGGGGTGTAGAGGGATCAGGTGCTTTGTTTCCACAGAGACTTAGGCTTGGATTGGGATTTCATAATGTACAAAGCTGTTTCTACTGAGTGGCTTTGCCTTTCTCTTGACGGCTCATGGTGTCTGTGAGATGTTTGCAGCCTAGATGTATGGCACTCTGTCAGTCAGTGGGGTCTGTGCTGCTTTACAGCCAGAAATAGAGACCTTTTTTTTTTCTTACAACTTTCCCTTTGCTGGGCTGAATTTCCAAATACAGTCCCAATGTGTGGGTCCATTCTTGTGACCAACAGACCTCACAAATATTTTCTTTAAGAAAGTTGTGACTTTGCATTTAATTTTTAAAAATAGGTGGATTAGCTTGTGTCTGTGAGAAAGACGACATTGTAATATGGCTGTGCTTTCTTCAGTGTTTCCGGCTGCTGCGGGGTGGGTTCTCCCTGGTGACTGCGTCAGGTGTTAGAGTTCCCTGTGCTCTGCTCCTGCGCTCTCCCCTCTTCCCGGGGCCTGACACTGCCCCCTACTGGCCTCTTGTAGACGCGGAGATGAACTCACAGGTGTGTGCTTCTGACATCTGCCAAGTTGGAGGTTCCCATCTGTTGTGGCAGCAGCTGTGTTCTTGAGGTGCTACCCAGAGCAGCAGGTCCCAAGGCAAAGCAAGCATGATAGGCTGTAGAGAGGGCAATTCTTCCCTCCTTGCTACTCTGTGTCCGGGGTAAGGGATGGACCCTTTTGCTGGACTTCCCTGAGCGATTGAGCCACACACAAAAGTCAACAAAACAGAATGAGAGTGAGCTCATGTGTTAGGCTGGGTCCAATGCGAGCAGTGCTGCCCAGCCAGCATCGGGGTTAGCCCCTTTTCCAGGGCAAGACCTGTGACTGGGTTAGCCCCTTTCCAGGGCAACACCTGTGACTGGGTTAGCCCCTTTCCAGGGCAACACCTGTGACTGGGTTAGCCCCTTTCCAAGGCAACACCTGTGACTGGGTTAGCCCCTTCCCAGGGCTGGGTTAGCCCCTTCCCAGGGCAACACCTGCTGCCTCACTTGAAGACTGTGCACTCTCCACTCTTTCTAAACAGTGAGAGCCTTTCAAGAGGCAGCCTATCTCTCTCCAACCGACAACTCTTTCTGATTCTTCTAAAAAACACTTATTGATCCTTCCTTGAGATTTCTGGGTCTGTAGTGTTCATTTTGTCATTTGTTCACGTGCTATCTTTTATGTTCTTCTGGCTATACATCAGTGATATCTTTAATTAGAGGTCTGCTTAGAGGGAGAGAGAAATGTGAAAGAATTATGAAACTTGGCTCAAGGATCATCTGGCCAGTTCTTCCCTTAATTGCTACTATTTTTATCTTGGTACAACTTACTGTATTTAAAATGACTCAAACTGAATTATATAATTATATAATTATTATTATGAATTATATAATTATAAATGCAGTATATACTCACCTCTACCTTTCCTTTTATGCCAATCCTGATTCCAACAGCATTTTCTCTTCATCAGGCCTAGGTATTCTCGGGCCTTCCCTTTTCGTGCCTTCAATCCAGTTCTTTATCCTGTCTGTTATGCCCTTTCTTTTTTTTTTAAAGATTTATTTTTATTATTTTTTTTTATTGGAAAGGCGGATGTACAGAGAGGAGAGACAGAGAGGAAGATCTTCCGTCCGATGATTCACTCCCCAAGTGAGCGCAACGGCCGATACTATGCCGATCCGAAGCCAGGAGCCTCTACTGGGTCTCCCACGCAGGTGCAGGGTCCCAAAGCTTTGGGCTGTCCTAGACTGCTTTCCCGGGCCACAGGCAGGGAGCTGGAAGGGAAGCGGGGCAGCCGGGATTAGAACCGGCGCCCAAATGGGATCCCGGGCGTGCAAGGCGAGGACCTTTAACCACTTGCGCCCATATGGGATCCCGGGCGTGCAAGGCGAGGACCTTTAACCACTTGCGTCACCGCGCCGGGCCCCTGTTATGCCCTTTCTCCAGAGCCTTTAACATTCTGCTCTTCCTTCAAGGCTCCTGTGGAACTTCACTTTCCTATGTGCTTGTTTTACCCTGTGCCAACATTATTGAAACCTAATGACATAGTGTTTGCTTATAACTAGTATTTGTGGGCTTTTTGTTTGTTTTGGTTTTTGTAAGATTATACTTGAAAGATATGATAGAAAGAGAAAGAGATTTTTTTTTTGGCTAATTCATTCTCCATATGGGTGCAACAGCTAACACTGGGCCAGGCAGAAGCCAGGTGCCAGGAACTCAATTGGGTCTCTTACATGGGTGGTAGAGACTCAGGCACTTGGGCCATCATCTGTTGCCCTCTCAGGCACAGCAGCCAGAAGCTGCATTGCAACCAAGTAGCTGGGACTTAAACTGACGTGCTGATACAGAATGTTGACACCATACATGATGGCTTAACTTACTGCACTACAATCCCGGCCCCTGTGGCAGGTTTTTACATGTGTCTTCTCTCACTACTGCTCTAATAGGACAGGATTGTTGTGTATATATATATACCAGATTGTATTATATATGTGTTTATGTGTATATATAAAATACTGCTGTATTATCAGTGAGATCAGGGTCATGTCCTCAATCGCCCCTGAAACATGTTCTGTCAAGTGTGTGCTTTTTTCACTCGGACCAAAGAGAATAACACAGCAGGAGAGGAGGGGTCGGTGCAGCAGGTGGGGTGGCCAGGGAAGAGGTGAATAAAACGACACCAATTGAGGACAGACCCACCAAGAGGAGGGAGCAAGCTGTGATGGTTTCTGGAAGAATGCTTTAGTGGGAAGGAACAAGGTTTGCAAAGGCTGCCGAGAGGCCACTGTGGCTAGAGCTGAGTAAGGGGACCCAAGTGACAGGGGTGACAATGGCCTAGTTCCTTATCCTTAGATATTTCCAGGGCTTTGCCTTCACTCAGGAGAAGGTGGGGAACCAGGAGGGGAACCAGGAGGGGCAACTTGCAGAGAGAAGGAATATGATGTTCCTTATAGTTCCTGTACTCGGTTGAGGACGGACTGAAGCAGGGCAAGGCAGAAAGGGGGGAGGCATCAGGAGACTCCAGGGGTGTAGCCAGTGGGCACTCTGACCTGGGGGATCCCACTGTCAGAGTTTGGAGGCCAAGGAGTGGACATGGTGGAAGTGGAGGTGACCCAACGAAGGGGCACACTTCCTGATTGAGTACACAGCAGCCAATGTGTGATGCTCTCTTCATAGCATCTAATTCCTGAACAAACTAGGTGGGGCATGAGGAAAGAGAATATATCCCCGTTTTACAGACAGATTCTAGGAGATTATGAATTGCCAGTGCTCACACAGCAAGTACGATGCTTGGTGAGGAACAGGAGAGAGGAGCTGATGAGGCTCTTGGGAGGTCTCCCAAGGGTGTGCTGTGCCATGGCTTGACCAGGTGCTTGTATGCAAAGGCCACCAGCTCACATCCAGGTGTGTTCCTGGAGAGAACCTGTACCTTCAGTCCTGCTTGGCTGAGCGCCCCCAGGATCATGCCTGGAGCAGATGACCCGCAGGCTTTGTGTGGCTTGCATCTACAACTCCACAGAGGATCCCATAGAGGTGAAACCTGCACATCTCCTGCAGCTTTGATGATGGCTGCTGCTTAGCAACAGTGCACAGGAGTGTTTCTAGGAGCCGTGTGTCCCTGAGGGGAGTGGAGGGAAGAGATAAAACTCACATACTACTCTACTATTATTTCAAAGATTCTCCCCGTGCAACTCTCATTTCCCTGCACCGCTGGAGTGAACATAAAAGGTGGTCTTGGACATCTCACAGAACCACAGATGGATAAACAATGAGAAATGAGACATTTCAAGAAATAGAGAAACAGTATTTGTGGAATTTTCTTGAGAGAACTTCTGTTACAGTGACTCAGCTGCCTGCCATAAAGTCATTGTGTGGATTCCCAGAATTTAAAAATATGATTGACTTGGAGGAACACTTCTAATTCTTTTTTTCATTTAGTAGTTCTTGTCTTGATTTTGCATTTAAAAACTTTGAAGAGATCTAAACATAGTAAGAATGAATATGTAAAAGATTAATACAGGCACGGTCATTCAGAGCTGTGACAGTTTGAGACCAGTTCCCTTCTAGTACAACTAGAGATCTGAACAGTTCAAGAGCGTGTTAATCCAGGAGCAGTGTAGCCTCTCAGACATTCCAGTTTCTCATGTTTCCCAGACTGATGCCTTTGGATAGTTTTATATTTTAATCCTAATCATTCCAGATAGTTTTGGGCTTGTTTGGCCACTCAACAGCTACCAGAAAGTTAGTTCCTGCTGAATGAGAGCTTGGAGGGGCTGTTAGACTTCTATGGAAAACATGATACTGTGGCTCTGGTGGGGTAAGAAGTCAGGGGGCGTATCCTAGACTAGAGGCTGGTCCTCTACCTCTTGTGGCTCTGTTAGAGCTGGGCTTGGTTGTTTATATCAAGAGAGCTTGACATTTTATAATGAAGGGATTTGCAGAACCAGACTTCAGCAGTATCTCCTGTGGGATACAAAAGGAAGAATAAAGCATAGCCTTTGAATTGTTTGTGTGTATATGTGTAAAGCAGCTGATGCCTGCTACTTTGTCATAGATCTGATTTTTTTTAAGATTTATTTTTTATTTGAAAGGCAGACTTACAGAGAGAGAGGGGAGAGACAGAAAGAGATCTTCCATCTGCTGGTTCACTGTCTAAATGTCCACACAGCTGGCCCAGGCTGGTCAGAAGCCAGGAGCCTGAGAGCTTCTTCCAGGTCTCCCACATGGGTGCAAGGGCTCAAAGACTTGGGCCATCATTCACTGCTTTCCAAGTCACATTATCAGGGAGCTGGATTAGAAGTGCAGCAGCCCAGATGGGATGCCAGCCACTGTAGACAGAGACTTAATCTATTATACCTTAGTGCTGGCTCCCATTTGTATGTTAATATGCAATTCCACATACTTTGTGAACTCCTCTTGTCTATGTGTGTTGACCAGAAGCTTTATTAGAGTCAGGATTATGTCCACGTGTTTTGTCATATACACCTACTAAAAAATTTTTTATCACAGACCCTACTAAATGCGCACTAATCAAGCTTTTAACTCAGCTGCTCAGTTTACAAAGCAGAGTTAGACTTTAGAACCCCATAGAAGCAAACAGACATATCCGGAACATGGCATGTTATATGTAGGACAGTTGACCTGGGTTACAAACCAACCAATGGCTGAGGTAGGGGGCAATGGGATTGGTTTAGAAGCAAAAAGACATAAAAGGACAAACAAAAAATCCCAATGCCATGTGTGTACCTGATCTACATGCTATTTTAGTGGATAAACTCTAGAGAGATTTTTCTGGAGAAAATTTATTAGATGATATCCAGCAATTACTCTTTAAAGTTGTCGGATATGATAGTAATGTGGGGATATGTTTTAAAATGTCTATAATGCAAAAAGATCTATAATATAGTTTTAGAGTAAAGTGACATGGTAACTGGAATTTGATTAAAAATACGAAAGAGGTTTGCGCTTGGCAGAGCAGCTGGGATTTTGCTCCGGGTGCCCGCATCTCATGGTGCAGTGCCTCGGTTCAAGTCCTGGCTTAGCTCCCAAGTCCAGCTTCCTGCTAACCTGCCCACTGGAGGCAGCGGATGCCGGCACAACTCCAGTCTCTACTCCAGTCCCTGCTGCCCCATATGGGAGTTCTGGGTTGAGATCTGGGAACTGAACCAGCAGATGGAATAAAAATCCCTCCCCGACTCCTCCCTTGTCCTCTTGCATCCCTGTCTTTCAAATAAACAAAATAAATAATATGCTTTTAAAATTAAAAACATTCACATCGACAATGAACACTGGCCCGTGGCATCCAACAGAAGGAGGTAGATTGGAGCGTGCCACGGAGAAGGGGCTTTCCTCTGTGTTGGTCAACTTGTCAGGAACACTGAGTCATTTTAAAATAAAGAGAGTGATCTGGAGATAGCTCCGGAATGCCAAAGGCAGGCTGTGTGGGGCACTGGCTCTGGGTTCCTGTACAAACGCTGTTGTTGCTAACACCTTCATTACTTATTTTCAAACCTGCTGGGAGAGCAGCTGATGGAGGCTGCCTAGCCAGGAGCAATTTCCTTACTCATTGGACAGGGTGATTTGTTTTCACTTTCCTGCCTGGAGATCTCAGCGGGGAGCTGCAGAAACCCACCCTGGGCTTGAGTATGACAGAATAAAGAAAAAATCCCAGAGTGTGCTGCTTATTGAGCAGTGAGGTGTGAACCACAGAGACAAAGCACATTTCCAATCTCTCTCTGGTGTGGCTCACAGTCGGGCGGAAGCGAGCAGCACCACCCGACCTTGGCTGACTAATGTGTACCTGTCTCTACTGCACAAACATAGAGGGACAGTGCTTTGTTCCCTGGGGCTTCAAGACCCTTGGCCAAATGCAGGGCAGCACTCCAGCTGTGCCTTGCCGGTGTGTGTGAACTCTGTCCTGTAGGAATTCACACAGTATGCCTAACTTCTCTGTCTTCCAGCATTCTCCCAGAGCCTGATAATTGCTTATGCATTGCTGTAAGGATTTGTTAGAGAGAGGGAGACAGGGAAAGAGAGGGAGGGGGCGGGGGGAGAGAGACAGAGAGAGAAGAGGAAAGGTAAGCTGATTGATTGTATTTCTGGGCCCTGAAGGCGGTTTTCACCAACTTTGCGAAGGATGAAGAGAGGGTGTCATAGGCTCCTAGGAAGGGAAGAGCCCTGCAGAGCACAGGGGAGGAAGTGTTTAGGCGGCCCCCAGGAAAATCGGGAGGGAATTCAAGTTTTGCATCTGAACTAGAGGAATAGGGGTGCCTGCCCTGCCCCTCTCACAGACTTTTAAAAACTAAACTAATATTCAGGTATTATTTACCTGAGTCAGAATAGGAGAAATGGAAATAATACTAATGTTATCAATTATTGCAGATGTAAATATCACCATTAGTTATTAATGAGACTATTCAAATTAATAATTAAATGTGGCTTATTATAAATTATATTAATCTGATAAAATATTGATCAGCCACTGAAATTGACTAAGCCATAGAATAGTTCTAAGTGTATTTGCATTTTCACCTTTGTTTATCAAATGATTTGCAATGTTATGAAAAAGGAATGTAACATTTTGCCTTTTTGACTTCCTTGGTGGAAACTGCGAGGTTCACTCAACCACATGCCTTTACATGGATATTACTGAGGATGACAGAAGCATTTGCTACGCTGTTTCTTTCCTGAGTGACTTGCATAGTAGAATAGCCCTCTTGGGTTACATTGCCTTTTACACGGACAAACTTGGCTGTCCACTCCCTATTTTTACATATTGAGATCCAAGAAGAAATACACCTGCGCCTTGGAAACTGTACATGACCCACAAATGGGGACTTCTTGTAATAGGCTTGCTCCTGGAGAGGGCCGCTTTGTCCTTATCCATGGCCTCCCTCTTTAAGGCTGCTACTCACGGATCATCTCTCAGATGCAGAAATCTGAAAGCTGCTTGGGGCACACACTCCCAGCTTTGTCCCGTTCCTTTCCTCCCCACCTGCATTCCCTGGGAATTGTAATTCCCTAGAACGAACAAGAAGAGCAAGACATGTGCTTTTGTTGTGTGCCTGCACTGGGATGTTTTATTCTCTCCTCGGCCCGCTCTCCCATTCCGCCTTCTCCCTTCCTCCTTTTCCTCTCTCTCTCTTTCCCTCCCCTCTTTTTTTTCCTCTTGTGTTGGTACATTTTCATACAATTCCAAAGAATCACTATCAAATTTAATTAAATTTCATACCTTGGACATATGCCTACTTGTGGGATAGGCCAAGCAAATCTAAACCTTTTTCAAACTGTTTTTCAGTAAGAGAAAGAGTGTTTTTGCAAGGTTTGCTTTGGAACTGTATGCAGACAGGTGTCTGCATTGTCTCATAGCAGATGGCAGCCATGGGCTGGACCGGTTCCACAGCCATTAGCTGGTGACCGAGCTGGGAGCAAGGATGCCCATCTGTTCTGGAACTGATCGTATCTTTATGAGCTCATTGTGTGACTAAGAATTGCCTTGTTTGAGTGAGGCTCTACGGTTTTTGGTGGCAGAGTTTATGTTATGTTTGTTTCTTACTGTCAGGCGTCCAGAACACTCCTGCACCTGTGGTAGGTCATCAACAAATGTTCTTTAAATTGATGCAGAATTGTCATTTCCTATCCTGTTTCCCTTTGCCTCTGCAGAATGTTGGGGGGGCGGGGAATCACTCCTTCCGTATATGGGAGACTGAGTCATACTCGACAGTCCTCAGGATCTGGGCTATCAAGGAGGGGGAAGGCTGAGGGGGTGCTGGCTGCTGATACAGAAGTTGGGGGTAAGCATTCTTAAGAACAGAGCACAGTGGACAGGAATGAGGTCGATGCCAGCCAGTTCTCCCAGCATCTGTGCCTGCACATTGCTCTTGCTAGCAACCATAGTGCAACAACTACTAACCTCACTGCCAAACCACCCTCCAATAAGAGGTAACTGAGGTGCTCCAAAGTCTTTGTGCCCTCGGAAAGCATTCCCTCTCATCCAGCAGCCTTCATGGGGAAAGCTAATGTCTTTGTCCCCAACTGCCAAAGGGTGGTTGGAATTTACAACAGTGTGCTAGGCAGGTGTGGGGATCTTGTTGACATTCTTGGTGCTGGCTGTCAACTGAGTTTGGTTGATGTCTCCCTGTGCTCTCCCCCTACAAAGCTGTTTTTCTTTGAACTGCAATAAGAATCTTTATCTCTGTCACATAACCTGACTTTCAGGAGGGATAAACTTGACAATCCAGTAAAAGAAAGCGATAGGTGGTAACTGCCAAGTGGTATTTTTTAATGTTCCCTGCATTTTTCTGAGAATGGAAAACTCCCACTGAGTAACAAATAGCAAAATGCTTCAAAGGAAAAGACATTACTTTTTAAAAACTGACAATGGCCATATAATCACTGAGTTAGAAAGACCTAAAGCCACTTTTTGCCATAAAGGACCACCGCTAGTGTTTCATGGGAAGCATGTGTAACGGGTGTTGCTTGATTGTAATAATATCTAGCAGATTACCTGTGGTATTGATCTCTGGAGGAGTCCTGGAATCCTTACCAGAGCTGGGTGAGTTGGAATTCTTAATTGTTGGTTTGAATCATTGGCAAGTGGGAAGCTACCTGCTAGCACTGAAGATGGACTAAGAAGATGTGATTAAAAGGGAACCAGAAATTTGTTCTGTTCAGGGTAACAATCTGCTTTTACCCTCCTTAGTGATGAATGACCCTAGTACTGTAACGTGGGAAGTGTTGCTTGCACTCCTCTGGTCACAAGACTTATCCACTTCACTTAGTGAAAACTTAGACTCCTGGGATCCACCCACATCCAGAAAAAAAAAAAAAGGTTTTCAGAGTTAACATAGCAAAGTAATTTGGGGAGCACTGCCAGCTGTTTACAGCCACTCCATAGATGTGAGATTTTTTGATTTCTGGTAATACACTCAAGGGAGGAGCAAGTATTTGTATGTTAAAAGACCTTTTTAGAGGACGATTTTAATGCTACCTCTTGTCTGTCCCTGCCCTTTCTCCTCCTCACCTCAAGAGGAGAATCGCTAGTCCAGAAGAATGGAAAGTATAATTATTTTTTTTACAGAAATGTCTTTTAATAGCATTGGGTATAACTTAATTCCATAAATCCACCCGCTGTAAGTGTGCAGGTCAGTGGTCTGCTGTGGAATCATCACAGTACATTTTTGGAATATCTTTATCACACACAGGTATTCAGTCATGCTCATTTGAGGTCAAATTTCATTGCAACCCCTGGCAAATACTTTTATCTTTTCTGTCTCCAAAGATTGACATTTTAAAGGAATGTCACAAAAATAAAATGTTACAGAATGTAGTCCTTTGTTTAGGACATCTTTCACTTGATACAGTGTTTAATATTGGCCCAGCTGTTGCCTTGATCAGTGGTTCATTCCTGTATATTGCTGAACAGCATTCCATTGAGTTGGTATGTCCTGTTTTACTGGTTCGTTCACTAACAGATGTTTGGACTGCTGCTAGTTGGGGGATATCACAGATAACACTGCAGTGGACATCTGCAGGAGTATTTGAGTAAGTAGCTTCTTCACTTCTCTTGAGTAGATGCCTGAGAATGGAATTGTTTGTATGAGAATTAGATGTTTAGTGTTGCTGTGAACATGAGAGTGCAGGTAGTCCTTTGACATGCTGCTTGACTTTCCTTTGGGAATATACCCCGTATCAGTAATTGCATCCAGTCTGAATAGAGTAAATATTCCATTCAAAAGACAGAAATGTTCATCCTGGGTTAAAAAAAAAAAAAAGAGCTTTCCAAAGTCTGCCTACCTGAAACTCACTTGATATTGGAAAACAGCAAGGTGGAAATGAAAAGAATTGGAAAATGATATAGCATTCAAAAAATCACCTAAAGGAGGTAGGTTGATTGTATTAATAACAAATGAAGGTTATATTTTCACAAGTATTTTTATTGAAAAAAGAATTATTTGAAAAGCAGAATGAGAGAGGGAATCCGTGATCTATCTCTATCTTGACAACTTTGTCAGTTCAAAATAAAAATTGTATTTATGTTCTGGCTGCAAACAAACTTCTAAACGCTCTAGCACATTCCTGAGGGAGGCGATTAATGAATTACAGAGTTCATTTTGGGTGGCTCCTGTAACCAACTTTGTCCCAAGAACTTTCTTCCAGGGTGTGTTCCCAGGACTTGGTAGTAGCCCGCCTACTAGATGCCCTAACTGAATTAGATTTTATATGCAGTACCATTAACTCAATGAGACCTAGCAGTCAGTGTAAGTTTGAGAACCATGTCCTATTCAGCCTGTAGCAGCATATATTATTTTGTGAAAAACCTACGACAACGAAGCTAATTGGTATGCACATCATCTCACACAGTTTTCAGGGAAATTCTGACTGTTATTACTAAGGATTCACTGGGAAAAGCAGATCCCTGTTTATCTTCGTAACTGACACAGTGCTGGAGTAGTGACAGGCCGTGAAGGAGGCCATGTAGATGACTCATGTGAGCGCCTGGGGCACACAACATGCCATAAATTGTTTGGCAGCTGATTTTTACTTATAGACATAGTTCACCCATCCGCACACAGCTTTCATGCTAAACCTCTTAAGTGAGACAGAGGAAAACTAAAGCAAGTGTGATTCTTAAAGCCGTGAAAACCTTTTCTGCCAGCTGCTACATTCCAACCAAGATGCTCAAACCGTGGTCTTTGCTGGGGTTGAACAGAGTTTTGAAGAGTGTAAAGAGAATCCAGCCCTAGACAAATCTTGGGTGAAGCCATATGGGGAGTGAACTAGTAGATAAAGAATCTTTCTGTCTCTCCTCTCTGTAAGTCTGCCTTCTTCTCCTTCCCTGCCAAAAACAAACAACAAAACCAACAACAACAAAAACCCTTTAAAAAGTCAAGTTTCTAGAACATGTGAAGGTATAATGCGACATGCATCCCTGCTTCCAGATGAAAGATTGATTCCCAATGAAACTGTTGGACATGTGTAGACAATGGGATGCTGGACTGTCTGACGTTGTCTGAACCACCAATGTCAGGGTGCACTTAAATAAGAGACTGATAGAATTTTGATTCCTTTTGAAGGACTACACCATTATAGTAAAATGCGGAAAATCTGTTGAGGGATGAGAATTTGAGGGGGAATCTCAGTCCATATGAAATTGCACCACATAATTCAAAATTCAAAATAAAAATATATTAAAATGTGTAAACACCATTAAAAATAAAATAAAAAACAAAACAAAAAAGTAAAGAAATGAATAAATGTCCTTATTCTACAACTTGAGCTTTTCCTTTCCAAGGCCCATACCATAAGTACCTCCTTTTTTTTTTTTTTTAAAGATTTATATTTATTGCAAAGTCAGATATACAGAGAGAAGCAGAGACAGAAAGAAATATCCTACATCTGTTGATTCACTCCCCAAGTGACTGCAATGACCGGAACCAAGCTGATCCAAAACCAGGAGCCAGGAACCTCCTCCGGGTCTCCCACACTGGTGCAGGGTCCCAAGATTTTGGGCCATCCTCAACTGCTTTCCCAGGCCACAAGCAGAGAGCTGGATGGGAAGGGGGACCTCCAGGTTTGGAACCGGTGTCCTTATGGGATCCTGGCACATTCAAGGTGAGGACTTTAGCCACTAGGCTACCTTGCTGGACCCCATAAGTACCTCTTTTATGGCATTTTCCCTAGTGAAATTGGTTTCTTTGTCTTTAATACATCCACAGAATGATCTGTTTCTTTTCACTGCTCACTTTGTATTAGCTCATCTTTGTACTCATCCTAATAAGCTGCAAATAGTAGGTACTTTAAATGAATTGAAACCAGTGAAATGTATTGCAGATGAACACAATTCTTACAGAAGGATTTAAATTTCTACCAGCGTATGCGTGATTACGTGTGTACAGGGTCAAATGGAAAAGGTCCCATCTCTTTTCCTGAACTTTCAGAAAATCTGGGATTTTTTGCTTCATCTCCTAAATTCTTAACTGTTTTTGCAAGTAACTAATATGATACCTTAGGAAGAGCTAAATCCAGATCATAATGAGAAATAAGTTGCACTTGGTCCACTGGTGGAGGATGAACAGTAACTGGTGATTGCTGGCTCGTTTGAAAGTTCCTGATAGCGTCTTTGGAGAAGCTCAGTCACGTGTCCAGTGATGGATGATTTCTCCCTAACTTGCAAATGGCGTGTGAATTACAAGCTAATGAACAGTGAGAAAATATGGAGCATGTCCCCACAGTTTCTCAGGATGTTCCAGAACATTTGCAACTTGATCCAAATGGGATCTCTTGCTCCCTGGAGGTTCACGTTCTACTCTACTCAGTTCAAAATTGGAAGCAACCAAGACCCAGCACATGAGGCCATTTCCTCTTTAATGCCTTTGAGGGCAGGCAAGACCACGATGGGCTGGTCTCTTGGGAACCTTTGGAATTAAGACATATTTAGAACCAGCGAAGCAGCCAACCTTTATCCTCAGCTATGAGGTTATCTAACAGCAAACTGAGCATAATGATGATTCTCTACAAAACCAGTGATTTGTGTGATTAGGTTGAAAACAATAGAGGGATAGGCACATGTACAGGGGATGTACTTCAAAGAGTTACTAGAAAATGGAACTGAAGGATAAGTTTATGATATGTTTCTAAAAATCCACAGTTTTCCTTATACCTATTTTTTTCATAGATATTTTGAAGATCCTTTGTATACCTATGGATTCGTTGGTTTGGCTTTTCTTGCCTCTAATTGCATCCTTGGAAGAAAGACAGAGAACGTATTGTTGTTTATTTTGCTCAGCTGCAAAGCATGGGACCTCAGAGATGCGTTGACGTGTGGGAAGCCCGAACCCCAAACCAGTTTGCATCTCCTGTGATCAGCTGCGGGATGTACTCTTTCACTCTTTACAGTCCCACCTAAATGTCTCAAATCAATCAGATATCTTTGTTTTCTATTTCTGGTTTTTCTTCCCAGCTATTTCAGTGTTAACAAACATGGCATTTTCTTCTGAATGCTGTAAGACAGGTTTTCACAAAGCTCTTGTGGCTGGGAAGAACTTACAAGATGACTGTGATTGAATTAACTTTAGCAAATGGCCTCGTTAGAAATTTTTTTCACATGCTTTAGTGTGGATCAAGTAAGTGCAACATCCAGGGTGTAAGGTTAGCTCTTGTCATCCAAAGTTCCATACTCCCTTTCATCTAGGTCTAAGAGAGCTGACTTGCCAATTCTGGTTAACATCACCCCTCTGTCCTTGATGCACATCACCACATGGCTTAGTTTCCTATTTGTTGCATGAACAAATGACCACAAGCTGTATTAATGTAAAGTAACTTATTATGGTGCAATTCTGGAAGTTAATAGTCAATGGTTTTAGTGAGCCAAAATCAAAGTGTTGGTAGACCTATATACCTGTAGACCTGTGAGGACAATGTGTTCCTTGGCCCACTTGAGCTTCAAGAGGTCACTAGCATTTGTAGGCTAGTGCCCCACTTTTCTGTCTTGAAGTCCAAGGAGTCCTTCTTACACTCATCCTTTAGTTCTGTACTTTTTTCTGTCTCCCCCATTCCACTTGTAATAATCCACGCTCATAGCACATCTCAAGGTCAGCTGATTGGCAACGTGAATTTATTTACAACCTGAGTTCGCAGGCTCTGGGGATGATTGTCGAATGTTCTAATTGCCACTTGGCAGCAATGTGCATTTTAGATGCGAGCATCTCAGGTAGTTTCCTAGGATACTAAATGTTCCTGAGCATGGTGACTAGTGAGGTCTGTCTTTTCCATAAGGAACATTTGAACCAAATAAATTACAGCTAAAACCCACAGTATGCTGTGAAAGAGAAGGAATGGACTTTAAAAACCCTTCAAATGGTCTGAAATAACAAATTAACTGCAAATCCTATAAAACAAGGAAAAATGTTGAAAAATTGATGTTGTATTTTCATGTAGTAGAGACTGACATCTGTGCAAAGGACAGTTTTGCTGTGTTATTAATATGTCATTGAAAACTGATATACTGGCAAAAAAAAACACCCACAGAATTTTCCTCTCCTTGTGGATTAGAAGGGGTTTGAAATAGTAATATGCGTAACCCCAAAGCTTCCAAAAAGTTTCAGTATTGCTTCCCTGATAGCTTACAATTACATTCAAAATTACCCCTCTGATTTTGGAGAAGTGATTTTCAAAAATGATTGCACATCTTCCTCCTGTTGCTGGAAAATGAACAATGACTAGCCATATGCAACCAGTGGATTTGGAAGCAGAAGCTGGGAATCACATGAATGGAGAGCATAACCCGGCTGGGCAGCATGGAGGCACGGGGCCAGCATCTCAGGCTGCACTCCTGCCTGTCAGCCGCTGGATGAATGGGTGGTCACTTCACCAGGATGTGCCATTACAGCTTAGATTTTTCTTTTTAAAAGATGTATTTAAGTTTTACAGCTTAGGCATGTTTTCTAATATCTTTCTAATCACAATATTATGATGTAGCCAAATTGGCAGAATAATTACAGAATTTGTGAAATAATTTTAAATTTCTGATCTCAGATTTTGGCTGAATCAGCATTCCACACTTTTTTTTTTTTTTAAGATTTATTTTTTGTTTCTTGTAAAGGCAGTTATACAGAGAGGAGGAGAGACAAAGAGGAAGATCTTCAGTCCAATGATTCATTCTCCCAAGTGGCTGCAATGGCTGGAGCTGAGCCAATCGGAAGCCAGTAGCCAGAATCTTCTTCCGGGTCTCCCATGCAGGTGCAGGGTCCCACAGCTTTGGGCCATCCCCAACTGCTTTCCCAGGCCACAAGCAGGGAGCTGGATGGGAAGTGGGGCTGCCAGGATTAAACCAAGCACCCATATGGGATCCTGGCTCATGCAAGGCAAGGACTTTAGCTGCTAGGCTACCGTGTGGGGCCCTTTCCACACATTTTTATGCTATTTGTTTGTTTGAAGGGAATACATTGCTTGTAAGATTTATTTATTTTTACTTAAAAGTCCGAGTTACAGTGGGAGAGAGAGAGAGAGACAGTCATCTTCCACCTGCTGGTTTATTCCCAAAATGGTTACCGTGGTCAGATTTCTCCTGTCTGAAGTTGGGAGCCTAGAGCATCTTCCAGGTCTCCTACTGGGTGCAGAGGCCCAAGCACTCGGACCATCTTATGCTCCTTTCCCAGGTCAAAAGTAAGGATTGGAAGTGAAGCAGCCAGTATATGGAATCAGCACCCATATGGGATGCTGGAACCGCAGATAAAGGATTAACTGGGCTGCCACCTGTACGTACTGTTTGAAATTATACTTTCTATGTATAGATTATAGAAAAAGTTCTTGTTTTACATGTACTGAAGTCCTCTGGTAGTGGTAACATCTTAGAAATTTATGGTGTGCGTGTTGCTACTGAAATCTAACATGGCATTTTGCTGTTAACCTGGCAAGATGTCTTATTTAGGTTTAATTAGCTTTGTCTGATGTCCTCTCTGTCCCAGGAGCTCATTCAGGATGTCATATTACACTTGATCACCCTGTCCTCTTGGCTGACTCCAGCTGGGACAGAATACCACACAATCCTACTTGTTTTTTTTTTATCATTGATGCTTTAAAAAATGATTACTAATGTTGTAGAAAGCCCCTAAACTTGGATTTTGGCAGTGTTTTTGTCAAAGTTAGATGAGGATTGTGGACTTTGCAGAAGGACACCAGGATCAAGTGCCATTTTCATGTTATGTTGGTGTATCTGCTATCACTGTGACTTTTCAGTAACTGTGCTAACCTGGATAAACTCACTGAGGTAGCACCTGCCGTGGTTCTCCATGACAAGCTTCTCTTTACTCCATCAGTACTTTCAGGGATCAAGTATTCAACAGCTTACACTGCAGGCAGGCTCCGGGAAAAAGGAAACCAGTTCTACTTCCTGGAGGAATGAGTGTTGAACAGGCATTAGTGGAATTCTTCTGCATAGGAGAAGTTTATAGCTTCGTCTTAGGAAATTAAAGGTGCCACATGGAGATACCCAATTGCAAACATTTAAAAAATATTTCTTTTGTTTATAAGAGAAATAGACATCAAAAGGAGTGAATTTTGGAGTTATATAAGTGTAGTATTAAGGCAGCAGCAGCCATTATATTGGTTTCCCTGCCCCTTGTGGTCAGAAATTCTTGATTGAACATTTGAGCTCTGTACAAGAGTGCTGTTCATTAGTAATTATACATTGTCAGATAGGTTGGCATTTACCCACAACCAGCTTGTCTCTAAGAACTTTGCCTTTATCAAGATTAATTTGAGGTCACTGAGAGATGATGGGTATTGTTCAGATCTCATCCCCCGGAGTGCTGGAGGCAGTTTTGTGTAAATCAGCACAAGATTGTCAGAAACAAATTATTTATGCTATTTTGATCATGACAAGATAGCAAGCTGTTGGAATACATTGCTATTCAATTAGGTATTTTTTAATATTGTATGTCATCATGAGTCATTATTTAAGGCATAGACTCTTAAATGATGCGTTGACATGAAAGTAGATTTAAGTTTCTAAATTTAAAAAGGGTGACTGGAATGCTACAATCTGTTGGTGAGGTTTCACTTACTGTCTTTCAATCTGCTAAAGCAATGTCTGATTTAGCTAATTATTTTGATTTTCAATGTTTCTGAGACCATCAAAAGAGTTTTTGAGGATTTGGTTTTAATATCAACACTGACAGGTGGAATAATGTATTTCCCCTCTTTGCCACTGATAACAGAAACTAGAATTTTAGGAAGCATCTCCTCCTAGAGAAATGGCCTTGCCTCACTGGAACAGTGTAGGTGCCTGCTGGACAGTCATCATACTAAGAAGGAAGATTTTGTTTGGCCCAAAGTTTCTACAATTACCCGGATCTATTCTCCTTACAGTTTGGTGGAAGTTTACACAAAACTACAATGAATTTACTCTGTGGTGACAGTATATGGGTTTTGGGAGGTGGAGATGCTGTTGGGGTTCAAAGAATTCTTGTGAGACTCCTGGGTGAGTGAAATGATTTTAATTCCCAGTCCGGGGGCCTGGAAATTAAAATCATTCTTGTCCTTGCCATGACTCAATAATTCAACCTCTGACGAGTGCCACTGACTCCTGTTGATGAGCAGTTTCATCTTGCTTCCCTCTTGCTGCTCTTTGCTGTCTGATCCTGCCTACCACACCTGTTGGCTCATACCACATCCTTCATTGTTTCGCCACAGAATCTTAATTATACTGACATTTAGTAATTCAGGTTTATATGTGTGGGAGCCCCTCACCTCCTTGTACAAATCCACAGACTGGTGGTCACTCTTAACAATACACCTTTAGGAATTTCTATGGAAATCTTGAACTTCTGGGCCAGACATTCTGAAGAAATGCTCTTTGTCCTAATAGTTGATAGCCAGCACTTATTAGGCATTATGTGCTAATACTCATCAAAGCATCTCTTAGTAACTCAATGCACATGACAGAGTTTAATAAACTAGTTAAATATTTGCTGTTGCTATTCATTCCTATTTGTGAGATGAGGGTCTGAGGCCCAGAGAAGTGATGTGCAGCTAAGAGCAGTAACATGTCACTGGACCGAGGATGTCCTTCAAGGCACCACTTTGGATGGTCCTGTTTTGCTTTAGGTGATACTACAAGAAAATGAGCTATTTTGTGATTATTGAGTACCTAATCCAGGCCAAGGCCTCTGCTAGGAACTTTACATGTGATCACAGGCCTGAAAGTTCAGATAGATTTTCCCCTGATTTTACAGATAAGAATAAAAGAGGTCCCTGAGCTAAATGATTTGATCCAGATCACACAACTCATGCCAGTTCTTTAAAAGTCTTCCATAATTTTTATGAATTTATGATCTTAATTGCTTTAGAACTTGGTCTACTTTTAATTGAACAGATAATGTTCTATATTCTTTGAACGCTGAACTGCCAGCCAGCAAGTGCTGCATAGTCTCGTATGAGAATGTACTACGTGGACTAGTATTGAGCTGGGTTCCTCTGAGGAACCAGATGGTGGGGCAGGGACTTTAAGCTGGTACCCAGTGCTCTCAGCGCGACAACACACCAGTTCCAGGTTCCTCACGGACCTTCACATTCCTCCCATTTTCAGGACAGGGACAGCACAAGGCCCTTTTTTTAGTTGAATTTATTCCCCAGTGGTTCGTTTTTTAATTTCTGTGGATGTTGCATTTTTTTCTACTCATAATTGAAAAAATTATGTTGGAAGCACTTTAAGGACTAGATTTTTTTTTAAAGCAAAAATAAACATTTTCAAATGATCATGTTGTCAGGGCAACGAAGCATTTGTGAGTTAGCCTCAAGAGGTAGACACTGTTTAGTCGAATGTCACTCCTTGAAAAGACATAGTTCTTCCTTTTTTCATCTTTTAGCTCTCATACGGGCATAATATATATGGGAAACATATTTTTTGAAAGTGTAGTTATTTTTGGCCGGCACAATCCTTAATTTTATGTTTTTAAGATTAATACACTTGCCTGAAAGCTTGCAGAGTAACATCTCTGTTTAGCTTTACAGGTTTTCTTATTTTATCATAATACAGACTTATAAGCATAGGAGCTCTTCTCTCGCCTTGCACCCCCACTCTCCCTTAATCCCCTTCTATTATTTGTCCCCAAGTTATTGTAATAACACAGCAATTCATTTCATTGTTATAAGCTTAGGTTTCTGATATTATAAATGTATCATGACAAGACAAATATAGGAAAGTGTAGAAGACCCAGTGACATGATGTAATAGTCCAATTATAAATATTACCAGGACTCCTGCATTTATTGTATCAACTTGGTTATGTGTGTTTTCTGGGTGCATTTCCTTGGATTTCTTGTCTGGCTCCTAACTTACTTTGCTCATGAAAACTGAACTGTTGAAATGAATAAGGCACATTTTTGCAGTTTGTTACTTTTAAGGCAAGTGCCAAAATTTGCCCTTGATTACGGCACTCGTCACCGTGTGACAAACGTGCTCATGGCTCTTTATTCTTCTTTCCTAGTCAGCCAGTCTAGAAACAAACAATCCCACAGGGAAGCTAAATCAGCCACATCTCATACTGGAGACTACCAATTCGGATAGCTCAGCAGACACAAAAATCATCATTCTAGAGAGTTCCATAGGACAGCATTACCGTAGAACACTTCTTCTCCGTGGCTGTGTTTTTAACACCTGCAGGCATGAGGCAGCTACCAGCTAGGTGTACTAGTGAATGCTTTCCTGGCTTGATCCAGGAGCCTCTAAAGCCCTGTGAGTTAGTAAGACGGTCAGAATTCATGAGCAGAATTTTCACTGGTCACTCAGTTTATGAGTCACTCCTCTGTGCTGTGTTGGGGCATGCTGGACATCCAAGTGGCTGTTGGGGTGGACTGGAGGAGTCTTCCCACTGATTCATTCTCACTTGTCCCTATTCTGATGTTTTTGTCCTCTCCTGACTTCTGCTGTCTGCTGGGCTTATGGGCCTGGCCATATATGAAATGAGAAAATGCCTCCTGCCTCTGACTTATCAGCAACAAAGAAGCCAATCATTCTAGGACCCTCTGAAGGCTTTAGGATGGAGCCAAGCGCTTTTGAGACTGTAGATGGTCAACCTTTGCTCTTTTGACAGCAACCATTCCGTCCAGCCTCTGAACACTAAGCCCTTTTCAACACTGAAATACCAGGGTTCCGCTTTCCCTTCCCTGCTGTTCCATGAGTATCAACTTTGTCTTTCTGGCTGAATGGTCAGCCTTAAGGGGAAGGGTCAGTCTCCATCTTAAGCTCTTAGCTCAAGCCTGACCATTGTGATAGATACAGATGGATAGTGTAGGCTGCTGATTTTTTTTTTCATTTTAGAACATTTGATCGTATTGTCTTTGACACTACAGGAAAACACATTGATTAGGTGACTTTTGAGCTTTTTCAAATGAAGAGGAATTTCCTTGTACGGCAGGGTGATGTGTTTTGGAAGCGGTGTTCCATTGCACAACTCCAGGGGGTGCTAGTCACATGTCACTTTCATTGTTTTTGTTTTTGCTTTTGTTTTTATCTTCGGTTGCCTGTGGTGCTTCTGAAGGTACAACTTTATAGGTTAGGTCATTCTTCAAGATTTGTGGGCTTTGTGACTTGAGAACATTCCCTTCACATATTCCTTCCAAAACACTGCCAGTTTCCTAATGATTCCCAAGTCACTGGCACTTGCTGAAGTGTAGTGTCGCATACATCAACATAACAAGTACTTGGGTATAAGTTGACAGGGAGGGCAGACAGGTGATGAGCCACTGTTCTCCATCTGAGACTGTTCCAAGGGATCTGGGATAGTCTGCACCACCCTGGCCTGGTGAGAGCAGTACTGGATCGAGGCCAATCATCTCAGTCCTTTGTGGTACCTCCCAGGCTTACTGTATGCCCTTCAAAGCGACACCAAGAGTCTGATCTAAGTGGCCTTGGGAAATCCAATTTTAAACAAATATTTTCCATTGGCCAGTCCTCAACATTTAAAATGAAATTGTGTGTGTGTGTGTGTGTGTGTGAAATAATGCTTCCTGTAAACAATTAAGGATAGGCTTCAAGCCAATATGTTAGTGCTAGAAATCAGGATAATGGTTATACTCAAGGAATAATTCCTGACAGGAAGACGGAATGGGGAGTCTCTTGGCTGTTGATAATGTTCTACATTTCTGTGTGGGAGTTCCATTTATGGAAAATACTAAGAAACTGGCAGATTTTTACATCTCCAGGTATATTTGTAATGACTAAAAATAAGGCGTAATTTAAAGTTTCGGAAGATAGTCTTAGAAGCATTCACATTGAGTTAAAAGTAAGACAGTGGATGGGTTTAGTTCCAAAGGATGATTCATTATCCTGAGACTGTTAGATATTGACAGGGAGAAGAGAAGATGAGGGACAAAGGCAGATTGATCTGCTTTGAGCTTCGGACTACAGGGCATTCCACCAAAAGACTTCTGAATACGGGGTTCAAGACCACAGTGAGGACTGTTTTTCCTCCATCCTGTTCCCATTCTGCTTTAAAGTCACAGGGGAAAGCAGGGATGACTGCAGTGGAGAGAGATTTCTTTGATTCCAAGCCAGAACTGGAAATGGAAGAAGGTGATTTTCTTGGGCAGTTAACTTCAGGGAAAGTTGGAGCTGGCCCTTCCTCTGAGAAGCATACAAGAATCAATTCCTTCCAGCATGATCTGGCCCCTGTGAGATGAGAACAGACCAATAAAGCAAGGCCGCCTGGGTACCAGATGTGCAAATCTGTGTGTGATTCTTGGAAGGATGGTAGACCTGCAAACCTCAGGTGGGAGATCCTCTACTTAACTCTGCATACATTCAGCCCAGGTCTCTTCATAGTCTTTCCTGCCTGTCCTGTCTCTAGGATATTTTCCTGGGGCCAGAGCCCTACTTGCCTGTGAGCTGGTGAGTCTCCAGCTGCTCCTCATTCTGACCCAGCTTCTGAGGAATCCTGAGGCTGAACAGGTGATTTCCATGATCATGCTGGCAAGCTCATCTTCTAGACAATTGCAGGCAGAAGTCAGATTTTATGAAAACCCTTGTGAGTCTTTTAAGAGAGCTCCTGTGTGGTGCACAGAAACCAAGTAAGAAATTCTCAGTAGTTTCCCGTTTCTTCTCTACCACTTGGGTCCAAGCTCCAAGCTGAAGAAACACCAATACATCTTTTCTGTTGGAGTTTTTAGATTTTTTTTTTCTTTAAGGACATCAATAGTAGGTTGAGAGCAATGCACAAAGGGTTCCCAGGGCCAAGCATCCCCAAGGAGTCCTGGACTGCTTTGTTTCCATGGAACAAATGAGCTGCATTAGCAATAAGCCCACATGCTCCTCTGTGTCTGATGGCTGACTCAGAGCAGAAATGGACACGAACCTCAGCCCTGCATGGAGTCTGTTTCTAGCTATTTCATTACAATTCTTTTATGTCACTCTCTGGCCCTTGTCAGATCTTATGGTCCCAGAGGTTTTCCTCAAGGAAAGACACTGGGACAAAACAAAATGAAAAAAACTGCCTGTTGGGCAGATTGTAAAGAGAAGGATAGACAGAGAGATCTACCATTGACCGGTTCACACCTCAAATGGCCACATAGCCAGAGCTAAACTGATCTGAAGCCAGGAGTCAGGAGATTCTTCTGTGTCACCCACACAAGTGCAATGTCCCAAGGCTTTGGGTGCTCCTGTACTGCTTTCCCAGGCCACAAGCAGGGAGCTGGATGGGAATTGGAGCAGCTGGGACTCAAACCAGTGCCCATGTAGGATTCCAGTGCGTACAAGGTGAGGATCTGGCTGCTGAGCCATTGCGCTGGGCCAGGGCCCTTTTTTCTATTGTCCTGGTTAGTAAAGATATTTGAAGGTCAGTAGTAAACATGGGAAAATGATTGTGAGATTTATGTCAAATCTGATTAAATCATTGCCTGCCATGAAGCAGTTTGAAAGGACATACAAATCAATACAAAATAGCCTTTTCTGGGGAAGCGGCTCTTGACTCCTGTGAAGGATGCTTGGGCAGTGTTCAACTCACCTGTTCAGTTAGCCCTGTGTTGCTCAGGAGGAGGGAAGGGAAGTTGAACTTGGAGGGTTTCATAGTTCCCTCATTGACCCCAGTGTTTCAAGACTTAAAGTTTGCTGAACTGCTATGTCACCTCTGGAGACCCCGATGCAAAGAAATAACAGGAAATCAGTGCCTCGCGGTGGGCAAGACTTGAACAAAGCCCTTGCCTAAGTGCTTCTCATATACAAATTATTTTAATTCTTCACAGCAATCCTTGATGAATTTATTTGGGAAATAGGAGACAGAACAAGTCATTTGCTTAAGGTTCAGCGTTGGAAAAGAGAGGAACTGGTTTAATTTGAACCCAATTTAACTTCAAGGTTTGAGCTCCTGGCCAACTCAATAAGATGTCCCAAGCAGGTTGTCTAGAGCAAGGCCTCTGTTTCATGTAGACTTGAGTGCCTCTTAGGATAAAGGGTTTTATTATTTCTTAATTTTTAAATTATCATCATCATCATTATTATTGTCATCATTTTATGATACAGTTCCATAGGCCCCTGGGATTTCCCTTATTTCTTCCCCAATTCCGCCCCCCCCCCAACCAACCAAGTTCCCCAATATCATTACTAAAGCATAGTTCTTCATACACAGTCCTATATCCATTATTGTGGGCATGGAAAATGGGAGATCTGAGGGTTACCTGGAGCTGTCTTAGGTGGAACCTATAGGATGTCACATTGTTGCAGTTCACTGAGTCAGAAATGAGTTCACTTTAAGCTCAGCATATGCTCAGTCTTTTCCCTTGCCTTTGCCTCCTTAAACAAAATGGCACCTAATTCAGCTGTAGGGTGGCAGACTGGGCTGTGAAATCCACCCTGTTCCTGCACTGCTGTTTGGGATCTGCCACTCTGTCTCTGCTCCTGGTCAAATCAAACAGACCAGCAGGATGGGCAATTCTTTGTCTGGGTTCACCTCCAGAGCTCCCAGTGAAAGACCCTTCCCACCTTGTTGGTGGTGGAGTTCCAGTTGCTGGTGGAGTTCAGATCGCTATTAGTTGAATGCCACTGGGTATCAGTCGCTGCAACACTACACTGTTGTTTTTGCTGCTTTCCGGTGTCTGTCAGTCTCCAGGTACCCCTCTGCTGTTCTGTCCTCTTCTATATCCTGGAATGTGCCCTCTCTGCTTCATACTGGTTAACATTTCTCCTTCCACTTAAATGTGTCCTCACCCTGTTTTGCCATCTTGATTCTGAGAAGGTGTTTTCTAAACAGCTCAGACACTAACACATTTTCCTTGTACTTAGGCTATCCCACTTCTATACTAACTTCTAAGAGAAGTTCCTCACTGACCAGTCTTACCCAGAATCACACTGATTCCTACTTCTGTGGCCTCAGCATGCTTCCTTTTCCTTGGAAATTAACAGGGGACTTTCTACTTCTCCCTGAAGCTAAGATTCAGATCAAGGGCATAGCATAAGGTATCCTTGTTTTGTTGAGTAAAGAATGGCATTAAATGCCTCCGGTTAACCAGTTGTGTGAGCATGTCACCAAGCCCCCTACATAACAGGTAGGTATTCCAGAAGCTATCAATGGAGAGTGGAGTATAGGTACCAACTCCATAATCAGTTGGCGTCTGTGAGATTTCCTAAGGATGAGGGAATTCCAAGAAAATGGCATTTTAATCACTTGGGGAAATGACCACTCCAGGACTGATGCGTTAGGCTGAGGGTCGTAGATATCGGCCATGGGTTTGGGGGCAGTTTGATAACTCTGAACAGTTGTATGTTACTTTGGGGATACGTATATTTAAGTGTCTCAGATGAATGATCCCAAAACACTGAATGATCATGACTGTTCAGGCATTTCATCTTCTGAACATCAAATGGTAGACTCCAAGCACTGGTTTTCAGGACCTTGAGATGATGTTGGACTTTACCAATTTTCTTTGCATGAAGTTGTTTCAAAAAAACCTTCTTACTGATTTTTTTTTTTTTACAGGTTGGATCATTTCACCTGCCACATGGAGACTTTTTCATTGAGCCTGTTAAAAACTTGTCACTGGCTATGGGCAGTTCCCACCCACACGTGGTTTACAAGAAGCCGAGAGTTCCAGAGGCGAAGGAGTCAGCCTGTGGATTAATGGGTACTGTGACTTGATCAGCTCCATGCTTTGGGTTGATTTCTTACCACACTACCTCTGCCTACTCACATCTGGTATCCCTTTTTCTGTTGCTGAAAATGATGCACCCTTATCAATGTTGCACTTCTTTGTCTGCAAGTGAGAAGAGAGGGAAAGCATCTCCCAATTAGCTGCTACATTAGTTGATGAGAAGACCTTCACAATAGTGAGTTACTTAAAAAACAAAAACTCTTCTGGGTATACTTAGAGGAAAGACATTGTGGTGTTCAGGCTTAGCAGTATTACAGTGTTACAGAATACATTAGTTCAATTACCATGGAGTTCCTCACTTCTGCATGTGGAGGGCCTATGGAAATTTTGAGTATGCTTATATTAGGAAGAGGAGTCAGCACTTTAGTTGAATTCAGCAAAGCATCTTTCCCTGCACTGTGTTGTGGTTGCTGTTCACTGGTTGCTCTTCCCTGATTGGTGTTCACTGGTTGGTCGGAACTGCGCCCTGCCTTGTGCTAGGTAGTTTTTGATTGCACATTGAACCAAGCTATTTCTTTGGATTGCTCATGTTTCCTCTGCTGTGTAGGACATAATGGATCATGCATAAGGAAAAGACCACTGGAAATTTGGACATCTTAAAAAATGATTTCATGATTACTCGTTTCCACAAAACATATCAGTGCAACAGGGACAGATAATAAAAGGAGTAAAGAACATAGCGTGTCTGAAACACTTGAAATCCATGGGCTTCAATTGAAAGTAGGCAAAATGATGAGGAAACTGGAGAAGATGGATCCTAAGAAGTTGAAGGGAGATGAAATTGGAGAAGGAACGGGCTGAGAAGCCAGGCCCTCTGTACAGACTTCTCACACCCTTGTACTAGATGTCTTATTCTAGGAGCTGACTACAGAAGCACCAAACTTTTGAGGGTATAATGCTTTCTGCACGTGAAAAGACAGCTGTTTCATCAATCCCTTAACTTTAGGAAGTTATTGCAGCTCTTTGCTAAAGGATTTAAGTTGGTTTTTAATCTTTCAGTTATCACTATTAGAAAGAGAGGGACATGGCAGCTTGATGATTTGACTGCTGGAAGTTCCAATCTATATAATTCATTCTCACTGTCGAATTTTAGGTGTCCCTGTTGAGCACCATTCCAATTACTTGATTCATTGCCCAATTCCTCCTGTACTTTGGTTAATAAAGGATACCGTGAGTGAGAGAGAAACCTGACAATTCTGATACTTTGCAGATGAAAGCTGAAGTCTGTATCATCAACCTGGCAGAGAGTTATGGGAGCAGAACCTTCAGTGCTCTAAGAATCAAATTAACTTATCCCTCATCTGTCAACCTGGAACGTCTTCTCCCTTATAACTCCTCTGCTGAGGTAGATATATCTAACAATTAGCTGAGAATGGCAAATATTTATTCACTAAGGCAGAAAGATGGAAAGGGAAAAGGGCAGGTTTGTGATCTTTATTCAGTCACACATCATGCCACAATTATAATTGTTGTTATACAATTTGATATTGACTTCTAGGTAAGCCTTATGTTTTCACTACTACAAACCCTTCTCTGATGAGCCCCAGATTGGAACCATTTTTGTGTTGTAAATTTCTGCATATACCTTCTAAACATACTCTCTTCTACTTACTTAGAGCCTCAGGATGTCAGAACTGAATAGCTCTTTTGAAAGCAACTTTGGGAGTGATGGACACCGTTTCCTTCTTTCACTAAGGAAGCCATCAAGTCCCAAAGATGGGAGTG
The DNA here is from genome assembly GCF_017591425.1 of Ochotona curzoniae. Taxonomy (NCBI): domain Eukaryota; kingdom Metazoa; phylum Chordata; class Mammalia; order Lagomorpha; family Ochotonidae; genus Ochotona; species Ochotona curzoniae. The sequence continues at coordinate 14,903,668 of NW_024465582.1, read as the reverse complement.
AATTTTTCAAAGCATCAAGCTCCTTGGTATTGGTATATAGCCAATCTCCCATGTTAAAATTCAATTATAGCTCAGGCTTTCTACTGCCTCACATTATTCTGTAAATTTTTCTTGAATATAAAGCTTGTTTCATCAACCATTCTCACAGGCTCCATTACAATAAAGATTTCACTTCCAAATAGTGTTACAGTAGTGTTGAGTGCAAAGTGAAAGTGTGACAAACCATTGAAATGAAACTGACAAAGAACCTTGTAGCCAAGAAAATGAAGCCAGAGAATGCTAGCTTCTGATCTGTCTATTTAAAAGGAAGATGAGGCCTGTCTTCTCTAGATATTGAGGAAATATTAGTTATTTGTGCTCATTTCTCTTCCTAAGATAATATTTGTGATTCAGTGCTGAACTAGAAGCTAGACATTCAAGACTCTTAAATGTGTTTGTGAATATTCTGAAACTATTCATGACATTTGGAGTTTTAAAATCTGGGCAGATGGAATGCACTTGGTCTTACTGAAACAGGTAATTGCCGTGTTCTTGCGGCATGTCACCCTGCAGAGATAATGGGATTACCTGACAGTAGCAGTATCATTAACCAACAAGAAAATACACCCCACGCTTAGGTCAACTGATGTTGCAAGACAGAATTACTGTGATTATATAAAGAGATAACCTTGATCCTATGTAAAGTACTCTGCCTTTCTAATGTTCAAAGCAAGAATACCTTTGACATTTGAAAAATATACTTTGAAATTACCCTCTTGTTTCAGAGGAGAAAATGTATCATTTTCCCTTCCACTGACTTTTATTTCTCACATAGAAATGCCCCAGGAATTTCACAATCTGTCTGTTATCAACATAGCACATTTTTCCCCCCAGAACTTTAATGAGATGCTATTTTGCTTGGATTTGGTTGTTTTTCTTAACCTGTCTCGCCAGCTTTGTTTGCTTTTCTCAGCCTCAGGAATCCTGAGACTGCCAAAGTTCTTTCCTCTAAAATCAACTTTCTGAAGTCTACAGTAAATAGTGGGACAGTAGAGCTCGCCAAAATTAAATCCAGAGAAAATTCCAAAACCTCATGTTATCCACAATGACAAGCTCATTTTTCTTAGGCTTTTTGGTAATCATGTGGTCACACTAGAACTTGAGTGGCTATTCCATGGGGAAACGTGGGTTCCAGAAAATTGGGGAAATCAGAAAAATTAGCTGACAAAAAAACGTAGGCTCATTTTATAGCAAGGAAGATCAGAACCAGGTATTTCATGCCTCAGGGTCCTCAACTGGAAATAGAGTCTAGCTCCTGACATGCATGCTGTGGTGCAAAATTTATACATTCATTTAGCAGATGCTGACTGAGTAGGCTGTGTCAGAGGCTCTCTTAGGTTCCATGGGCATACAGTTATGAGTAGGATAAAGTGTTTTGGTCTGGATTTCTGACAGCTTGGATATAGAGCATGAGTAAGTAGGAATCTGTCCCTGGAGTTTTCTTTCTGATAAAGTCTAAAATCGTGAAGGCACATGGAGAAAGCACGTACCAGACTTTTTCTTGCTGGATTGTATCATTGTGCCAGAACATGCAGTTATAATTCAGTCATTTCTCTGTCTGTTTGTGTGACTCTCCCATGCTTGATGCATACTCCTGGAGTCTTTCTGAGCTGCTTCCAAGTTGAGGCCTTCATACCTTATGCTGCAAAGACCACTCTGGGATGTGTCTTAGTACACAGGTTCATGGGGTTTCATTTCACTACCAGGTATCCTATGAGTTATTTATTCCACTAGGGAAAGGAATAAATCTCAGTGCCTTATGGAATACAGACATCTGTGATTTTTACTATGTAAGGCAAAATTAGAATCTCAGGTTCATGGAGATGAGCGTTTCCATGCTGGAGCTGGTATTCAAGCCCAGTGACTCTGATATGTGATAGAGACATGCTGGGTGGTATCTCATCAAATGTACGCCCTTGTCCTTTAACTCCATCTTTTGTGAACTCTTTTAAGTCCTCGCATAGGTGTCTGCTTCACTTCCCCACTTTGATCTTCTCAGCCATGATGAGAAAGTGACAGTCACCCTGAGAAGCAAAAACTGACTCAGCTTCTAGCTTCAAAGCTCAATGTGGCAAGTAAACCTCTAGTGTGGCTTTCCTTCTTTAATCCTTGTCCCCAATCGACTCCCATTACTGCCAAGTCCCGTCGTGTCCATGTCTGCCCTCCACACTGGTATCCCTCTTGGCTGCCTTTTCCTAGCCATTCCTGCACTTTAGCATCTGTCGCCCCTCAGTCACTCTAGCCCACTAACCAGGCTCACTGCCCTGCATCTCTACTGTAAGACGTCAGACATGTTTGTAAGAGGCAAAGCAGGCCCTTTGCTTCCTGCTCTGACAGCCTATTCATGCTTTTTGGGAAACATTAAGAGCTCCTGCTTGGAGTGACCTCTGCCCACTTATCCAGTTTCATCTCTGGCCATCCCAAGTGCAGCTGGTGCTGTCCCAAGTCAGGTTTCAATGATGCATTGCATGTCACTGCCTACAGCCCTTGCTGTTAGATTCTTTGTGCCTGAAGTGTGTTTGCCCTCATTTTTTTAAAAAAAGACTTATTTGTTGTTATTGGAAAAGTAGATTTATAGAGAGAAGGAGACAGAGAAAGGTCTTCTGTCTGCTGGCTCACTCCCAAAGTAGCCATAAGGCCAGAGCTGAGCTGATCCAAGGCCAGGAGCTTCTGGGTCTCCCATGCAGGTGCAGGGTCCCAAGACTTTGGGCCATCCTCTACTGCTTTCCCAGGCCACAAGCAGGGAGCTGGATGGGAAGTGGAGCATCCAAGGCATGAACTAACACCCATATGGGATCCTGGCATGTGCAAGGGGAGGATTTAGCCGCTAGGCTATCATACCAGGTCCTGATTTCCATTTAAAAGAATTTATCTGTCTACCTAGTTATTTAGTTAGTTGAAAGACAGAATGAGACAGGGAGATAGAGAGATTGATATTACACCTGCTGGTTCATTTCCCAAACTAACACCCAAGGTTGGACCAGATGGATTGTAACATCACATGTTCCATCCTGGTCTCCCACATAGGCATCATGGGTCCAAGTACTTGGATCATTGTCTGCTACCTTTCTAAGCAGTCACTCAAATATGGGATGCCAAAACACAGGGGATGACTTAACTCATTGCACTCCTCCCTAAACGCTTTCTTTGGTTACTTCCATTCATCTATTAGGGCCCACACATGGCTCCCATTAGAAACCCTTCCTGACCCCTTCTGTTCATCTGTGCTAAGGGCTACTCCTGTGAGTCTTTGTTTTTTTAAATTCATTTATACATTTATTTATATTTGGAAGTGAGAGTTACAGGAAGGCAGAGAAAGATCTTCCTTTCAGTGGTTCATTCCCCAAATGGCTGCAGGAGTCAGGAACTTCATCACTTGGACTATTTTCCACTGCTCTTTCCAGGCCATCAGCCAGGACATGATCTGGCACCACTTTGGGATGCTGGTGTTGCAGGCGGTGGCTTTAGTCAGCTCATCACACTGCAAGCCCCACCTTTGTGACTTCCAATAAAACTCTTTCCAGCTGCCTGTGTGCTTCCGCAGGCTCTGACATATGGTGCCCATGGGCATCCCTCTCTGGACAGTAAGCTTAGACCAATGTGGATGTTGGGCAGTTCATATTCACTAGTCCAGTGTTTTGGAAAACAAGCATTTCCACTCTCGTGCAGTCCCATTTCTGTGCAACAGCTAGACGTCTCTTAAATAACCATAAAATTATTTCTCAATGGCTAAGGAAGTTTATTTGTTAGATCTGAAGTCAGAGAGGGAATTATCAGATGTATGGTCTGCATCTTCCCCTCTGAAGGCACAGAAGTGGATCCCTAGGGTGCTTTCTGGGCTGATGCGTGCAGATGCCAAATTTTTTTTTTTACAGTGGTTTGCATCATTGGTTGACTTCCTCAAAAAAAAAAGAAAGAAAGAAAGAAAAAAAAAGGTTGCTTGGTGCTTTCTCTGGGCCAGAGGCTGAAGGATATTGTTCTCCCTGTGCCATGTTGCTCTCTTCCCTGATAAATGTGTACTGCAGTGCAGGAAGAGCTCAAAGAAGACCAGTATAAACTCCTAGGACATTGTGATGTGCTGTGTATGTAGCGGAATAGCTTCTTGGAGTCAAGGAAGGCTGAAGAGGATCCTTGAGATAAGCCTTTCATGAAAGTGGGCAGACCTTATCGATGTGTGTACAACCCTGCATGACTAGTGCACGATAACGGACTGCTCAGGGTCCACATCAATAGGCTGATCAATGGATGCTGTATTGATGTGTCCCGTCCTGACAAGCCACCAACCAGGCCTGCATGACTTAACCCACAGGAATGTCCTTTGTTTTCTCTGGAGGCCTCTGTCCTTGGCTGACAGCTGGCCAGCTGTGTCCTTACCAGGCTCTTCTTCTCCCCCTACATGTCTGTGTCCAAAGGTTTAGTCGTGCTGGATTAGGGAGCTTCCTAACGAGCTCATTTCACTTAATGACCTTTTTAAACAACCTACTGGCAGATACGGTCAAATACAAAATCACCACTGAAGTTCATATGTTGAAGTACTGATTTTGCATTTGACTGTATTTGCCAATAGGTTGAAAGGGGAGCAGTGCGGCGGATACAACTCAAATAAAAAACAGCACTATTTCTCAAATGCCAGAAGTATTAGCAGAAATGACTGAAGGGGAAATAGCCTCCTGAGAATCTCTGCCAGGAGCTAATAATTGCAATGATTCTGAAGTCCCAGTACATCTGACTCGAAGAGCTTGTAAAAAGACACTATGAACCTTTATTAGTCAGGGAATGGCCAGTTTTTGACAGTCACACTGCCTGAGACAATCCTGAGGGTAAGTTCTGATTTTGCAGGGCTCTGCCCACCACAGCCTACTGTTTCCCAAATCAGGTGCCTGGTTGTGAATGATGGCTAAGTACCCAAAATGAGGGCTCTCCACTTCTGACTATAGCAAAGAGAGTGTAAATACTAGGAAGGGATGTTGGTATACCCTCCTTCTTGTCTGTCCTTCCCTCTGTCTCCTTGTAGACCCAGTCTTAATTATATTATTGTTCTTGGAAGCAGATGGTATGTAATAAGTTATACACTTTACAATTGAGTCACACAAACCTTGTTCTCAGGCCTCAGCCTGCGTGTCTTCCACCTGCTGTCAGTATCTTCTGTGACTTTGAGCACACTTGAGGGAACTGTGCCATTGCTAAGAGCCAGGATCTCGCTGATCGCCTTCCCTCCCAGACATCCACCTGGGCGGTACCTCTGAGTACTGAGGATGCTGCCGGGCATGAGGGCCCTGGAATACATATCTGCTCTCTGCCAGTGCTGGGCTGGAGCTTATTTTCCCATTAAATTCTGCTTCTTATTGCTTTGGTTTGGTTTGGTTTGGAACATCCCTCTTCCCTCCCCATAAAGCATACTGGAAATGCAAGGCCTGCTGATGCAATATTGGAAGGTGGCGTCTTCTGGGGGTGCTGAGGTCACCAGCGCTCTGCTCTGTGAGTGGATACATGTTAGCCATGAAGGGGGTGGGGGCTGCAAACTTAATTTTAATCCTTCATCTTACTCTCGTCCCCTCTCCTGGGAAGAAACATAGCAAGAAGGCACTGCCCAGGCCCTGGCACCTCCATACCACACATCTTAGCCTCCTGTACCAGGAGTGAATTTCCCTTCTTTACAAGCTGCCCCATCTCAGATATGCTGTTATATCCATCCCAGAATGGACTCAGACAGTGATTTGTAAATTATGCTTTCTTAAAGCAAATTAGAGGGCCTGGCACGATAGCCTAGTGGATAAATCTCTGCCTTGCATGCACCGGCATCCATACAGGCGCCAGTTTATGTCCCAGCTGCTCCACTTCCCATCCATCTCCCTGCTTGTGGCCTGGGAAACAGTATAGAGGATGGCCTAAAGCCTTGGGACCCTGCACCCATGTGAGACACCCAGAGGAGGATTGGCCCAGCCCCACCTGTTGTGGCCACTTGGGGAGTGAACCAGCGAACAAAAGGTCACTCTGTCTGTATCTCCTTTCTGTAAATCTGACTTTCCAGTAACAATAAATAAATCTTTTAAAAAGCAAATCAAAACAATTCCTGAATAAAGCTGATTAAGTCTTAAAGATAATTGATTTATTCCAATGTAGGTTACACATGTAAGAGAAATTTATCTTGCGCCATTTCATGGTCACAGAGAAAACAATTTAAGCTTAATTGATCAGTAGCAAGCAGCTAACTTCTAATTCCACAGCTAGGGAATTACCAGTGGCATAGGCCAAATAAGGCTAGTTTTAAAACTGCAACCAATCAAAACTTTTCTTTGAATGACTTTGCACATTTCTTCAGTGGAGCCCAAGAGCTGTGTCTGGTTTGGAGCGACCCTATTCCTGAAAATAAGTCCTTCAGAGTGTTGTTGTGCCTTAGTTAACCTTTTTACCAGATGCATAGCATACCATTTGGAAACTTCGCACAGGGGACAAGATCACAAAGATACCTCAGAAAGTTGGTGGAGAAGTGGATGGAGGGCTACATTCATTTTGGCAAAATCCATACACAGTTTTTGCATAAGACATATCTCCCATGGACTTTTTGAAGACCCCTGGGTATCAGTCCGTCTACTCTTCATCACAAAAAGCTAATATTGTTAGCACTTCCTATGTGGAACCCATCCGATTTCTTATACACCTGTGTATATGATGTGCATGTCTGTGTTTCTAAATACATATCCACAGACATGCACGTGTAGATGGGATCCATAACACTTGGAAATAAAATGCTTCATAAATGAGAGGACAGGAGGTGTGAAGACTTGTTGAAACACACCTGACATTACTAGGTGATCCTTGATTCTAGAAGTTCCTCCTCTTGCACCTGTTCTCACTCCGGCATGCCTCTCACAACCCTCCCAGGATTAAGCTTGCTTTTCCCTCCCCAAGGAGAGATGAGGCTTGCAGTACAAATAACTTCCACAGCAGAGGGGCCCAGAGGCTGAACCCACCCCAAGCCACTGGCTGGAACTCACACAGGAAGGATGAGGATGCGAGGGCCAGCAGGTGCGGCTTCCGGAGTCTGAAAGGCAAAACTGAAGGGGATACGGTGCAGATCTGGGAGGCTGACCAGGACCAGAGCACTCACACAGTCACCATGGGAGTCAGCTTCACAACTCAGCGCTGGCACAGCAGGAGACCAGCTTTCCTCCAGACTCTCCACGGCGTTGCTCTCTGTTCTTTCCTTCTCCCTTTCCGCTTCTCCCTTCGCCTGTGGATTTCAGCTGAGATGTGTTATTTCAGTAAACATCCGAAGCTCAGTGACTTCTTTCTGCCTCGGAGAATCCAGCCGTGCACAAAGAGTTTGGGCTTCCATCAGAGGGAGGAGGTGGCTGCCCCTGGAGGGGGACCTGATGTCCCACATTCATGCAGCCACCATCTGCACCTTTCAAGGGCACAGCAGGACTTGGAGCCAATTTTTGGCTCAATATATTTGTTCTTTTCTTTGGAAACCATATCTCGGGGCTTTTTGCTCCATCTGCGGACATTGTCTGCATTGCAGATGCTGGAGGTCACCTGGAAACACGATGGACAGCACCCACTTGGAGGTCCTGCTGTGGCCTCAGGAGACTGCAAAGAAAGATACATGATAATACATAAGCCCCCAAGTCACTTTAGCCCCATAACTACCAGGAGCAGGATGTGCAGGTGGAGCAATGGAAGAGAAGAATGCTAAAATGGTCTGTAGGGCTTTTAGGCTAAGTATTGGTACCAGGTCAATCAGATATCACACCAGATAAGAGATGTTAAAGTTTAGAACCAGGACAGCTGGGAAGACAGCTGGTTGTTGAGACACCAACAACTGACACTCCAAGTTGCTGATAGACTACCACATTGAACCCCTAAAGTAAGGGATTTGTAAATGCTCCTTGCTGTTTCACACAGGCCTCCAGGATGTGTTACAGCTGGCTATTCCATTTGGTCATATATCAGCCAATAGTAGTCGAGGCAGGAAAGGGGGGTGTGGTAAGCTGCTTACAAAAGCATAAGATGAAGAGATCACCACTGCCAGGAATCACCATTGTAAATCCTATGATCTGTTAATGAACAACCTGTTAACCCATCAGCCATTTGTGTCTGGCAGTTCCTTGTTCCTCCCACTTTAGTTTCTGGTTCACTGGGTCTTGAGGGAAGCCCAAGCATTTTATATCCCTACCAAGGTCCCAGGGCATGCTGATATTGCTGGTTCCATGTTGAGATCGCTGCTTAAGGTGTGTTTAGGCTGAACTGTAGCAGGAATCACCTGCTTGGCAAAGCTAAGGCTTCATCCCTGGCCTCTGGGGCAAGCTCGTGCACAGGTGTAGCTGTGTGCCCGTTTCCCCCAGGGTTCTGAATGACACTCAGCTCCTGACTCTACCTCTTGGCTGATGTGATCTACAGTTAGACGCTTCCTTGTGGTTTCTTTCCTTCCCTCCCCTAGTTTGGGGGCCTTATTTGCACACAGAGTTCCACATGGCAACAGAACTTGGTGTCATAAATGAGTAAAGTGCCCACTCAGTCTTGCAAAATCTCTTTTTGGTGCTGGATGAGGCAAGGGAGGAAGGGTGGGCTCTTGCATTGAGAGCTGTCCCTAAATATTTTGCCTTAAATGATGATAGAGAAACCATATTTAGATAGACAGGCAATGCACAAGATGGCCTTCAGGGAAAGCAGGATTGGAATTTAAAATAGAAAACTAAAGCTGGTACAACATCAGAGATACCCCAGCTTAGTGTTTTGTTTTTAAATCGATATTTCTGCAGAACTGTATAAGAGCTATTTAAGGAGTATCAGTTGTAGGTGTCTCATTAGACAACCAGAAACACCTGTTGGTTAGGGCAGCTAAGTTGGTGACACACTCTGCAGTATGGGAGAACTTAGCAAAAGGAAAATCTCAGTATTACGCATTGAAGAAGTCGGGAAGGTACTGATAAGGTTGGGGGACCTTGGACTGGTGATTTTCAAATAGGTTTTCTAAGGGAGGAAATGGCTGAAACTGAAAAGAATTTTTAGATAAATGGGCTCAGTGAGACAAGCTCTTGAGGTGAACCTGGCTAGGCATAATGTTTATGATGTGCTCAGTCTTACCCTCCAATGGTAGGGCTATCCAGAACACAGCCAGTGTATGTTCTTGTTGGGTCTTCAAATTGAGACAAGACAGAACATCTGTTTCCAGTGGTATTTGGCACAAGACAATGAAGAAAGTTATGTCGGTTCCAGTCCTCAGAATCCAAGGGGGAGGAGTTGACCTTGTGGAATTTCTGCCTTTCCTGTAGGTCTCCTCATCAACTGGATGTTTTCCATGCTTCTCTATGTCCATTCTGGGATTGTTATGGCAGATTGAATGGGAAAAAGCAGCTTTATGTTTAAAAGGAGGAGTTTAAAATCTAAAATGATATGTACATCTCCATTTGAGAGAGACTAGAGATCCGAGGAGTGGAGAGACTTGCACAGTGATATGCTATCATGCAGGCACCTAGGAGAGGACTACGCGCTTGGTACGTGCTCATTCTGGCCTTACTTTGTGTCATGCTCTAGGAGGGTCAGGAGAGTGATGCTAGGCACTGTTGCAAATTCCCATCAAAATATAAGCAGATGTGTGCAGCGAAGATGTCTGTTCTTGACATCATAGCTGAAGGGGACCAGACATCTCACTCCCATCCTCCGTCTTACCACCTGACATGTGTCACATCCAAAGTATGGCAGAGAAAGGGAGAAATGTAAGAGGCACTTATCAAACACATAGGTGATCATGTTTGGGCTGTTGGTTTCAACAGTGACAGGCAGCACAGGAGCACTTGAAGCGTGAAGAGCCTTGCCTACACGCCTGCTTGGTTCAGGACATGGCATTATGTGTGCTGTTCTCACTTGGCGCTGGTTTTGCCTTCCAGTTCCTGGAGAAGAAAACTCCACACCGAAGTGAAATGACCTAGCTAGCACTATGGAGTTCTTGACTTACGTGGACAGCACTTGGATCCAGATCTTCTGATTTTTAGATTATTCCTCTTGTCTCCTCCCGGTTAGGGAAGGAACAATGTGGAAATTTTTTGTAACTTATTCCACTGCTTCTTTCTATGAATCTATGGCTGGGACTACAGGGCTTGATGTTAGCTCTTCGGAGGTCAGAGGGCCCATTGAGAGACAAGCAGACTGCTTTCTGTAAGATGGCAGGGAGAGCTGCTAAGTTTTACCCTCAGCAAATGCTTCTTGTTGAAAGCAAAGGAAGAGGTGGGTGGTGAAGGGAAAGCCGTGGCATAGGCTCAGCAAGGCTGTGATGCGTCCAACTCAGGGTGCAGAATAACAGTGTTGATTCCAGCACTGGCAGCAGCACCGCAGGCTCAGCATTCACTCTGCCATCTCAGCAGTATCTTTGGCCACATCAGCCACTCCTGGGTTTGCTGCTTTTAAGATACCAACTTAGGGAATTGTGTGGTTTGGAATTCTGTTTCAGGAATCCATGGATCCCATTTCTTCAGCTAAGCTGGAACTGCAGAGAAATCCTTACTATTTCTAATATCTAGTTCTGTCCTCCAGTTTTAACACCTATTTGGGTTAATTTCTTCATTTTTCATTCATTCTTTAAAATGTTATGATATTTTAAGGACACAGCTTGCAATTTTTTTCTCAAATTGCCACACCCCTGTAACCCACATCAAGAAAAAGCATGACCAGGCCCCCAGCAGTTCCCTTGTGCTTTTCTTCAGACATTGCTGTCCCCAGAGTTAACCACGACCTGACCTCTAACAGAAGAATCTTTTCAGTGCTTCACATGGAAGAAGAGTAAGTAAGTATGTGCCTGGATATTTCCTCTCTTGAATTGGAGAATTTCCTGAAAGATTGGATATAGTTGAAAATCACATTTTATTATCATATAGGAGTCTATTGTATGAGTGTTGCATAATTTATTTCCACATTCTGCTCTGGGTGGCATTGATGTTATCAGTGTTCTAGCACCTGGTGTGTGTGTGTGTGTGTGTGTGTGTGTGTGTGTGTTTAGTGAACCCCTAGGGCTACATACATGCATGCACACACACAGAGCAGTGAACTTATTGCATTATATGCTTTACAGCTTTGGTCTATTCTACCACTTTTGCAAAATGTTTTTTCCCAGTTTGTACTCCCACCAGCAGGATATGAGGGTTCAATTTTTGCTCCCTTGATTCGATGAGCAAAATGGCAGGTTCCATGAGGAATATGCACATATAACAAAGACCATATACTCTCATTTTGGATGGACATCCTGTCTCCACTGTGGAGCTGCTGCTGCTCTGTTGGGAGTCTTCTGTCCAGCAGGCAGAGAGAACACCAAAGGGCGAGGTGACAGTGATCTTCTGCAGCAGAAACACTGGGGACAAACTGGTGGGGAAGAATGTCTGTTTATTTGAGAGAAGTCACAAGCTTGCATAGGAGAAGTGGGCAGGCAGAAGGGCAGTTCCAACAGTACAATATTGTGACTGGCTAACAGATATGTCTGTTTCTCTGGACCCTCCAATGAAGTTCAAAGTCAAAAAGCACAGGAAATTGTATCTCAGGGCAGACTCATTTTCTGCTGAAAAGCAGGATGAACATAGCATTTGACCTGCTAGAGTTGTTTGCAAAGGAAGTCCTAGCAGAGTAGGGAAGAGAGACTGGGGTGCAGCCCATTGCTCTTATTGCATGTCCAGTGAACAGGCCATGTTGGGTTCTGTTAGCCAAGGGCACAGTGTGCCATGTGGCTTCCCTTATGGGCTAGGCAGGTGGAGATCCGAGAGTGATCCCCTACATTGCTCACTTCAGCTGCTCTGTTGGATTGACAAGATTTAGCTTCTCTTTTTCTGGGCCATCAAATCTTTTTCTGAGAAAAAATGCAGATCGAATTCATGGTTCTGCCATGATGATTAAGAAATGCATTCATTATCTGTTGCTGGTGGTTACCATCAAAGAACTAAGACCTGTTTAATGACAAGCTTGGGGGCAAACCTCGAACACATATAATTGAATTCAGCGAATGATTCTCCTTAGGGTTGGAAAATAAAGCAATGTGTGCTTTTAATGGGGCTGGGAATAGAAGCTATAGAGCCTATTTCAAAAGATGAATGCATTGGTTCCAAAAATTTCTTTTATCCTCACCAATAAATTCATTTTAACTCCATTGTACAACTGAATGAAAACTTTTCACAATTTTGAGGTTTATGGATAGTTCCTATAAAGGGTGTTTGGATGCTTTATAAGAAGTATATTTTCTTGCGGAATGTTTGACAAATATCTGTAATAAGGATATTGGATTTGAAATTGTGATTACAGATGTTCACCATCGAGATCTACCAATAAATAATGTTTAGTTATTTAAAGCAGATATACGGGAGTACTTTGTATTCCCCCTTACTCTGTACTTTGTGCCAGTTATACTATTTTATATTTCATTAACGTTAAGTACTTTTTATTGGACTATAGGCAAAAGATTTCTTTCAGAAAAATATAGCACCTGTCATAATAACATCAGATTTTAATAGAACTAAGAATACTGTGATTTCAAAATGGCCTTAAAATCCAAAAATTAAGTTCTGGCTAGCAAGAAAAATTGGCCAAGGTCAATGGCTAGGAGTTGGGCAAAGTTTTCTCTATGGCTGAAATATTAGGTGTGTGGGGTGTAGGGGGTTTCATGATGTTTTTCTTTGCTTTAGAGTCTTGGAATCTGATAATGTTTTGAGATTACTGAATTTACACTTGCATAGCTAGTCAAGCTGACCATCTTGTTCTCTGGTCAAATGGTTAAGTTAGTTATGTAGTAATTGTTTTAAAGCTATAAATGTCTAGAAATGAAATTTTTTAAAGAGTAAGCACATGTGAGTTATTAACAAAGTCTTAAAAAAACGTAGAAGTGTCAATTCAAATTAATGTATGAGGTATAAACCAAAACCCAGGAACTATGTTTTAGTCTGATGGTATAAGAGAAGGTTCATAGACTTTAATTCTTCCCTTATGACAGTAACATTTAATTTATTTAAAAATAAGCAATATTGCTATTAAGAGTATAAAGATTTATTTTGGCATGTTAATCTTCTATGAAAGTTGTAAAACTTGAAAGAATATATCTTAATATGAATTCAAATCTGTTTTAAAAGTCTGATTAGAATTAAAGCTCCTTGAAGATCTGGAAAAAAAAAAGAGTAAGCACATGTAGACAATTTGTAGATATTTCAAAAAACAGTGAGTCATTTTTTTAGTCCGTCTGAAGCTTTTGTGAGTCTCTGCTCTTTTCTTCATTTCTTCAAAAGCCTGTGATAGAAAACATATTCTTTGGCTTTCCTGCAGAACCCTACTTTCATAACCTTACACTGTATTCCCTTAGGATGTGTGGCTTGGCTCTTGCGTATTTGTACAGCTTATGCATCTGTCTACTCCATCCAACCACTTACTCATCTGACTTCCTACCTAAAAACTCAATCCCAGCTGGACTGTTAAGCTCTCAAGATTTCAATTTATACAGTGACAAAATGGGCACACTTATACTCACCTTATAGCATATGATGAAGATTAAAGACGATGAAGCATGCAAAGTTCTCACACATTGCCTAACCCGAGGTGCAGAAGCCTTAACAGTGACTGAGAATGTTATGCTTTCATGGTACTCCACAAGTACAGAATGAGGATTTTTATGAGTAACTACATCTTCAGTGTTCTAAGCAACCATCAATCAAGTCTTAGGACAAGTGCCTGCGGGAATCTCAAATGCCCTTCAGCAAGAAGTGTCCTGCTGTATTGCGTTTAGAAATGACCCCTTTCCTGTGACTTTATATGCCATGGAGAACAGGACTCTGAGTCAATCCTGGTGACCAGCTATGCTTTCAGAATGAGGCCTTATTTACCAGAAATGGGGTTGTTCCTTGGAGGTTCCCCTCTTGTTCTCATTTGAAGTACCATCCATTCTTTACAGCAATTTCCAGAATCCATATAAGCTCCATGATATAAACAAAGGACATTTGCTGTACATATTCTGATATAAAACACATACTCACACAAACCACTTAATGAACTGCCCAGAATTGAAAACACCACAAACAAAGCTTGTAGCTCAGTAGTCCATGAGAATGAATAGGAGATCAAGTGTAAGTAAAAACTTATAGCTCTGCTATTCATGGTGCCCCAATTTGCAAAATTCTTTAAAAGAAACTCTAGCTTTTGAACTCTTTTGACTTTCAGATGCACACAAGTTGTATTCAGTTGTATGCACACAAGTTGTATGTACACAAGAGTTTTCAGTCTGCCCAGAAGCCAGGAGTCCAGCCGGCTTCATCATGCTCTGACCTAGAGATGGAGTCATTGTCAGACCAGATCCTGGCCATTATTGCTCTGAGTAAAAATGACAAATTCTTATCTTTTTGGTATCCTGTTGTGTATTTGACTGACCCATGAGCTTCTGTCTTTCCTACTTTGTTGCTAATCATCTTTATCTTCTTTCAAGAGTGACTAGAACGAAGTCAATTTTGTAAGCTAAGACTAAGGACAGTAGTTTGTATGTTGGTAATGTCTGTGTACTTTGTTCTGGTTTTCTATCCTTAGTTGATTTCCTTGCAATGTGCTAACAGCACGCACTGCTGATGCTGACTGGACACATTCATAGACAATAAATCTTGATAAAACACTATGTGCTGAGGAGTGTAAGTATGGCTCCCTGATTGGCCCTTTCAATAATGCTGATTGTTCCCTTTGTTGCATCTCACATTATGAATCAAACTGTAAGAACTGATTGGGAACATCTCTTTAGGTTCAGAAACATCAGTTAAGAGCTTAAAGCCAAGATTATGAACTTTTAATTACATATCCAGTGTGGAATTTGGAGCACTTGACTAGTATTTAAAACCAACATACAAATTCACACAGAGGCCCAAATTTGTTTTAAAATGAATATAAGCTATGTGCATCAAGCCAAATTCTCAGGTTCTTCCATGGATTGAACTGTTTTGGGTATAGTTCATGACCCGATCAGCACTTCACATGCAAACCTTGCTGATCTCAGAGCCAGACATTGGGTGAAGCAAGCCAACACCTTGGTGTCCAGCAGGAGGATGTTATGTTCAACTTATCTTCACCTCTTTGGTTAGGTCTCAATAAGGTAAAGGGGCATGAAATTTGAGTAAAATTGTTTGCTGGTTTGTAATTGCAGCTTCTCACCTGCGTCCTATTCTTCAACTTGAGCTTGCTCTCTCCTTTACCCTACCAAGCCTCCTCCATGCTTCACTGCAACCCCTATGCTCCTATGACCTGTCATAACTGTTTCACTCACAGTCACACTGCACTGACTCCCTAAAGATTATTGCTACAAACTCATCCTGTCCCTTACAACAGGCAAATATAACACAAAGATGAGGGTTGTTTTTTTTCACTTTCTTCTCATAATCTACTCTCCCTTCTACCTCTGTGTCGAAACATCAAGCTATCCTGCCTCAACTAATAGCCTCTTATATTTTCAGTAGACATGGGAATGATACTGCTAAAATTATGCACTCAAGTTGAATAGTTTGAATGGCTATTTGAACATTCACAATGAAGCATAGCTTAAAGTAAGACATGGATCTCTTCTCTGCATCCATCCCTCAGAGTCATTCCATTGCTCCAACTCCATCTTTCTGGGATCTGTTATATTCTTTAAGTAGTCATTGTACCTCTGAGCTAGCAAGATCTTAAACACATCCATTCTAACCCTGTGGACAATTTAGAGTGGTAAGTAGAAGAACAGTGAGGGAGGCAATGGCTATAAGCATTTATTGGCCTTAATTGTACATTTTTTTCTTCAGCGGGAGGATGTGGCTTGTGTATTTGTTGACATAATGTTGTACTGGAAGAGCTGGATCAGAGCTTGGAGTGTGCAGGGGGTTTGGAAAGTCATCAGAGTCTCTGTGCAGTGCAGAGCCTGGGCCAGCTGTATCTCATCCAGGGCTTTACTTTAGAATTTCCTGAGCTGTTTGCAGGTCCAAAATATTTCATATGTGTCCTAAGACAATCGTTGAAAAGGAAGCTAAAACAATCAGCCAGCTGTAAAAATTGTAGCAACGAAGCCAGGTCAGTAGAGGGTGTTACCCTGAGGGAAATCAGTAACAACATGCCTTGAAAAATCCAAGATTCACTGAGGTGGGAGGTTAAGTGTGTGGCTGCGGGAGAGAGAAGGTCCATGGTTCTGGGAATAAATGGGATGGGATCAGTCATTTGCTGTGGGGACCATGATATGAGCATGAGCACTGACTGGGCGCTCAGCTGAGGGTCACACTGGTCTAGGAGGTAGGACATGGTATTAGAAAATGGAAGAAGAAATTGGGATTTACTCTCCACCATAAGAGTGGAGAGACATAAATAGCCAAATCATCTCAAATGTCCTCTCTGCAGCTGCTGTCTGCTAGCTGCGTACCTACTGCCTCGTCCATCTAAGCGGGAAGGCTCCTGGGTCATTGCCCCACATTCACCATGTCACACCCAATCTCCTTTACAATCATTTCTAGAAAACTTTCTGCCATAAAGATTCTACCCTTGCTCTTTTTCTGTATCTGGAATCTTCTTTCTGTGTGTCTTCATGTGGACTTCTTGTCATATGGTCTCAGCTGAAGGTCACTCCCTCAAAATATTTTTTTCTAGTCACTGTATATAAAATATATTATTTCCCTACATTACTACTTATCAAAGCAGCCTGTTTATGTCTTTCATGGTATCTATTTACAACTTTTAAGTATCAATTGATTTGATTGTTCTGTTTTGTAATGAGTTTCCCCCATTCGAGTCCCAGTTCTATGAGGCCAAGGACCACGTCATTATTTCTCACTGCTACATTCTCTAGTGTTAGTTCAGTGACTAGCTCATGGGAGAGGTGCCATGTATACCATTTCAATGGGAGAGGATTTGAGGAAAGCTTGACCAGTCGGAGCTAGGAATCACAGGTGTGATGAGGCACTGGCATGGTTTCTGATAAGAACAAACCTACTGCCTCGGCCTGTTTGACCTCGTGATCCAGTGGCAAAAACTGGTTCAGGGTTGTGTCCATGTGCAGCTAGTCATGCAGATCAACCTAAATGAGTAAGCTAACTATAGGGAAGTGTGGGTAGGGAATAAGCCTAACTTACTAGCTGTGATTTGACATAAAACTAAAATCAACATCAAAGAACATGGTATATAAATACTGCACTCATGTTAGCAAATGCATTTTAAACAGTACTATTGGTTAGTAATTCTGAAACTGTGGATGTTGGCACACCAAGAACTAAGTAAATACATTTTAGACAATAAAAAAATCAGATTTCTCAAGGGCAAAGAAGAGAATTTCCAAAAAAGAAGACGGGCTAGAGTAAACTCTATGCTGTTTGGTTAGAATCAGAGTTACTAGAATGAATTCATGTTTTTTAAGTAGATACGTACAAAAAATATGTATATATATATATATATGTATCAATTTATTTTTTGGATATGACACAAAAAGCATAATTAACCAAAGCAAAGGTAGACTTATGGGATTATACCAAACTATAACACTTCTGTCCAGCAAAGGAAGCAAGTAGGGAAAAGGCAACTGAAGAAAATATTTGTGGGCTGTGTTTCCACCAAAAGAGTAATAGTCCAAATGTGCAATGAACCCCCGCAGCTCAATAGCAGAAAATTAATAACCCATCAAAAATGAGCATAGGACTGGCTTAGGCATTTCTTCAAAAAAATGTCCAACTAGGTTTACGAGAAGGTGATCACCATCACTAATGTTCAAGGAAACACAAATACTATATGTGTAGAAGACAATAGTGTTGATGGAAATATTGAGTAAAAGGAATTCATTCATGTCATTGGTTAGGGTGTACATGGATGGTCACACAGAGTTCTGTAGAGATTCCTTAGAAAATAAAACAGAATTGCTGTTTAATCCACTATCCCCACCTCCAAGAAACATGTTCTAAGGCTGCTAGTGAATGGTTAATACTGAATCTTACTCATACTAGGGTTTTTTGCAATATATGTTTACAGATGATATCATTCACTTTATAAGTTAGGCACAATCAGGGATTAACAATAATTCATATCAATGAAATAGAATAGTTACATACTTTCATAAAGTTATTTCAAAGTTTAAGTTGCTTATTTTTCAAATTTTCTATTTAGCATTTAAAACTATGAAGAACAAAAGTACATTAAGAAGCGTCAGCATCCCATATCAGAGTACCAGTTCAAGGCTGGCTACACTGTTTCTGATCCAGTTCCCTGGGGATGTGCCTGTGAAGGCAGCAGAAGATGGCCCAAGCCCTTGGGCCTCTGTACCTACAGAAGTGCCTCAGTTGGTCTTTCTGCTTTTGACTTTGGTCTTAGACAAATTCCATCCACACCTCTCCCAATCCCCAACCTTGCATGACACACACAGCCCTACTTCTCTGTCCCAGTCTCTGTCACTATACCTTTCAAATAAATAATTATTTTCAAAAAGCACAGTAAGGGGACCTACTGAATAATGAAAGGAATTAAAATCTGCAGTTTGATAAGATATCTGCCTTCTTGTGTTTTTTACCACACTATTCACAATCGCTGAACTAGGAAAACAGCCTAACTTCCCATCAGTAGGGGACTGGATCAAGAAAGTGTGATACATATACTTGAATATATTATTCAGCCTGAAAAGAAAGGGAAATGTGGCTGGTTTTGATAACATGAATGAACTATGCTAAGTGAAATAGACCAGGCACGAAAGACAACTGCTGTATGATCTAACTCATGTGCAGACTCTAATATGATCCAGGAAGCCCACTTCCGGGTATACACTCCATATACACAAAAACATATCAGAAAGATCTCTGACTACCCTGGTTTTAGCAGCATGGTTCACAGTAGCTGAAATATGGAGTCAACCAAAGTGTCCATCATCTTGATCAAGAGGTAAAGAGAATATGGTATAGATAGTGAAATATTATTCAGCTGTTAAAAAAGAACATCATTTTATCACTTGCATTAAAATAGTTGCAATTAGAGAATATCACGTTGAGTGAGATAAACTGACCACAGAAAGATCAATGTTTATGCTCTCCCTTATATGTGGGATCTAAGATTGCTTTTTTTAAAAAAAAAAAGATGACTGTGTTTATAGTCTAGCAAATACAATATTTTGTCACATTTTGCTTTAAATTTTTCAAAAAACAAATTAGGAATGATATACAGTTTTAATCATCTGACTATTTTAGGGTTTTCTGTATAAATAAAGTAGACATACTTTCATTCAATCATGATTTATCTCTCTTGCCTATATTTTTGGTAAACTATGGTCTTTTTATTTATTGAACTCTTTATTTTTTCATTTTCAATTGTAATGGAACATTAAACCTTCAATAATGATGCAAATTAAAATATGTTCCTGCAAAAATTTCAAAAAATTAGTTATAGAAACAGACTGGGACAGGGAGTTGTGAGGGACTGGGGAGGTTAGTCAAAGAGAACACCATTTTATTTGTGCAAACTAAGATCTGCAGAGCTGCTGGACGATAAAGAATCCACGATAGGGCCCGGCGCGGTGGCGCAAGTGGTTAAGTCCTCGCCTAGCACGCCCAGGATCCCATATGGGCGCCGGTTCTAATCCCGGCAGCCCCGCTTCCCTTCCAGCTCCCTGCCTGTGGCCCAGGAAAGCAGTCGAGGACGGCCCAAAGCTTTGGGAACCTGCACCCGCGTGGGAGACCCAGAAGAGGCTCCTGGCTTCGGATCGGCATAGCATCGGCCCGTTGCGCTCACTTGGGGAGTGAATCATCGGATGGAAGATCTTCCTCTCTGTCTCTCCTCTCTGTATATCCGCCTTTCCAATAAAAAATAATAAAAATAAATCTTTAAAAAAAAAAAGAATCCACGATAAACAACATCATGTCCTTCCCAATTTTTTAAGAGTGTATTGGCTATTAAATGCTCTAACACAAAAGAAACAAGAAACAACTTTTAGATGTGCTAGATGTTTATAATGTTTACAAGTTCATGAGAAAGTGTCTTCGAACACTTGAAGTTGTATACTCTACATATTTACAGCTTTTTATATATCAAGCATACTTCCATAATGTAGTCTAAAAAGAAAAGAAATGGAGATGTATGCCAAGAGGGGTCAGCTTGGTATATCAGAAGGATTTCATATCCTCAGTTCTCAATTGTCACCTGAAGCTCTGACAATTAGAGTTGTGTGTGCATTACAAGTATTTTGCATTGGAGAAATAAGAGACTTGCTAGTAAGTATGAGGAATACCAGAAATGGATTCTGAGGAATAAAATTAAAAGTATGCAAATTTGGGGTGGGGCATGCAGAAAATGCCATCGGGATGCTGTCCCCAACACGCATGTACAGGTGTAGGAATCCTGTAAAGCCTGTGGCCATGCCCAAGTAATGGACCTACCAAGTTGACTATAGACAGCCTCGTACCAATCACTGGCTGGAGGAGTTCTGGATGTTTAAGACTAGCTGTCAAAGTCTTACCTATGGAAAATTATTGCTTCTGACTCAAGGGGAATGTTCTGTTGGAAGACAGAATGCCTCAAACTCCCAGCCTACTTCCTGGAAGAGAGTGTGCTTAATGAAAGCTCTGAAAAAAAAAAAAAAGAAATTGAAAAGTATATAATTGGCTCAAGGAAGAAAACAGCTCTCTCATCTGAGTGAGTGTGATGCCTGGGATGAAAAATAGATATGGGGGAGCCAGTTTGCCAGGGGAGCCAGTTCACTCAAAGACCATTATGTAAAAGACTCCTTTATCCAGAACAGGTAGCTAAAGAGGGATGCAGACGGACATGCCTGTTTTACTTGTACTCTTGTCTAAGCCCCTGTGCAACCCATTACGTAAAAACAGAGGATGATGGGAAGTATTTGTTAGGACTTAGAGAAGCACAAAGGTCTCCTTGGTGATTGGGAAGGCATGTGTGGCTCCTCACTGATAGGGACACCATCAGCACCAGGGAATATTGTAGCAAGTGAAGGAACATTTGAAGCTCAGCGGATTCTAGACTTAAATCTCTCTCTCTTGTAATGTTGTGTGCAGAGAAGAGCGACTTCCTGGTTAGTTTTAGATTGAGCTCTGTGCTATGCGAGGTCCATGCATACAGCCTTCATTGTTGTGCTAAGAGCTGTCTTCTTCTGGGGCAGTGGTTAGGAGAGACTATGGTTCTCCAGCCATCTGCTAATAGCCAGAAAACCCACCTGACCCTTTAGATGCATCACAAGAGTCCCCTGGTGATTGCTGTCCATGGTTGTCACTCTCCTTCAAGTTGGCATTTGCAGGAAGCTTGAAAAAGGAACATGACGAGGCTGTCAGAGGATTTGTGACTGTAGGGAATCTTCCATTTCATTTCAAACAGCTTAAGGTGGGCTACGGGAAAGACTTTGAACTAATGGTCAGGTGGATTTTGTAGTTTTAAAGTGAATCCAACCAGGCTAAAACCACATTGTGCAAAGGACCTGGAAATCTGCAGCTCACTGCCCTCACTGCCAGCTCCGAGCATTGCTGTTTGAAAGCTCTAAGCTGAGGGCTTTGCTGTCATTTTATAAGTCGGTGTCAAAGAACCTGCTCCCCACCTGGGTAAGCTTGTTTATTTTGTTTCACCTTTTTATTCTGAAGTTAGAGCTTTGAAGATCTGAGGGGAGGCTTCCGGTAATTCTAGATGTTGAGATGTGAGTGACTTGTTGCTGACTTAGGTCTGCTCCCAGGGGCTCCTTGGGGATCAGGTGGCTGAGATGTTGTCCGGTGGTGGTGGTGGTACATCCCCTTGGAGCCCCAGGGAATGCTTGAAATAAAGATGTGAGTATGGGCCCATCTAGTCTGTGATGGCTGAGGAAGGAACTCATTGGTCACAGTTAAGAAAGGAAGTAGCGGGGAAGCCACAGCCCAGCTAGTAAGAAAAGGGAAAAAAAAAAAAAGAGCGAGATTTTGGGAGAAGAGGTGGGCTTGTCTCACCGAAGGAACCAGGAGAGGACAGAAGTTTTCTGTGAGGTTAGATGTTAGGAAATAGAACCTGGGAAATTCTCCCTGTGACAGCTCAGCTAGTTCTCTTAGTTGGTTAATTGTGCTTAGTTAGCTTGATCATCTTTTAATTTATTTGTAAACAGATCTATAATTTCTCTGCCCTACAGTTATATTATACTTCTGTGTATGAGTGAGTGTGCGTATTTTGTTTCAGGGGTACTCTGCTTCCCCTCTTCCATTTGCTCTTTAGGGGTTGCTTATTCTTATTGCTACTCAGGGTAGGAGTACAGATTGGGACTCCAGAGGTTCTGTCTGGGCCAGAGTTGAGGGTCACTGGCTCTGAACTAGAAATCGGGAGATTCATGTGTAGTTTCTGCTTTTACTGTTATGTGACCTTGGGAAAATAAAATAAAATATTCCTTGTTAGTGAATAGCTCTAATATAGATTCACTTGTGGCTGTAAGATACAGTATATGATTCCTTGTATCCTTCACCCAGAGTCCCTTATTGGTAACAGTTTATAATAGGATCAGATCATTATGAGGATGTTGATATTGGCATTGACACAGCCTACTGATTTTCCTCAGATGTTCCCACCTTTACCTAGATTTGTGTGTGATCACTTCTGTACAGTATGATCACTTGTTTGAGAGACCAAATAGTTCTGTGGCCATAGGATCGCTTGTGTTTCATAACATCATGCAGTTTCCTCTGCTGCCCCTTCCCTCTGTCTTAACCCTTGCAACCACTATTCTAACATTTCTTATTTTTAAAAAATTTGTTTTAAAATATTTCTGGGCCTGGCGTGATGGCTCACTGGCTAAATCTTTGCCTTGCAACCACCAGGGTCCCATATGGGCACTGGTGCTCCACTTCCCATCCAGCTCCCTGCTTGTGGCCTGGGAAAGCAGTAGAGAATGACTCAAAGCCTTGGGACCCTGTACCCACATGGGGGACCCGGAAGAAGCTCCTGGCTCCTGGCTTTGGATTGGCTCAGCTCCGACCTTATGGCTACTTGGGAAGTGAACCGCAGAAGGAAAATCTTTATCTCTGTCTCACCTTCTCTTTGCAGTTCTTCCCTTTCAATGAAAACAAATTTAAAATAAAAATTCTATTTTCTTATATGGGATCATAAAATATGTAACCCTTGGGTATTGGCTTTTTAAATTCATAATATTTCTTCATCTTAAGTTTTGTACTAAGCCTTTGTTCCTCTTTACATTGTTGACTAAAATTTTATTGTATGGTTGTATCACAATTTGACCTTTCCTATATGGGCGATCATTTGGGTTGGTTGCAGAGTTGGACTATATGAAGTTGTTATCATGCAAGTGCAGAAATTTATGTGAGTGTAAGTCTGTGTTTGTTGTTTACAAATGCCTGAAAGTATAACTGCTAATTTGTGTGATCACTGCACTGTAGTTTTCACGATACAGCCAGCTTGGCTTGCACACTGGCTGCGTTCCCCAACAAAATTTCATGTGGTCACTGTTTTTTTTTTAACATTCTTGCAGACTAATAGTAATATCTCATTGTGGCTTTAATTTGAACTTCTGTGGTAGTTAACAAGTTTCAATATCTTTTAATGCACTTTTCTAACACTTGTATACCTTGCTGTAAAATTTTTGTTCATGTATTTTACTTATTTGGATTTTTTGGTTATTGTTATTACTCGAGTTGGGGATTTTCAAAATGTATGCTAATACCAGCTCTTTGTAAATAGGTGGTTTGCAAATATTGTCTCTTGATGTGTAGCTTGTCTTTTCATTCTCTCCTCCTTGTACTTTTTCCTTTTTAATAACATCTTTGTTGAATTAGAATTCACATACAGTACAATCCACTGTTAATTTGTAACGTATCTGATATTTTAGTATACACACAGATACATCTGATATTTTAGTATACACACAGATACATCAGTGTGTATTTTACAGTTTTAGGTCATGATAAAGTAAAACTTAGGTCATGCATTACTTGGATTTATTTTAAAAAAAAACTTTATTTTTATTTTTTATGAAGCTAAATTATTTCTCTCCTTTCTGGATTATCTAAACCTGTGGATTATTTCAGTCCTACTTCCTTCATACTTCCTCTTATCTTTTTTTCTGAAATATGTATCACTTTATAGTTCCTGAGCCATTTTGAGTTTCGTTTGTAAATGAAGGGAGGTTTAAGTAAATGTTATTTAAAAAAACAGTTTTGTCCATGAATGGCCAGTTACTTCCACAGCATTGTTGAAAAGGCCATGCTCCCCACACTGAATTGCTGTCACCTTTGTTAAACGTTCATGGAGATGGTTTTTGTGTGAGTCTATTCCTGGGTTCCTATTCTCTCCCACTGACCCGTGCTCCCACCCCTCCACTCCTCAGCTTTCAGTGAGATCACTGACCTCCTGAGAGCAGGCATTGCTAATATGTGTTCTCCTACTGCAAGGTTTTGGGGAGAAGAAGCAGTGATTCTGTAAATGTCTGTTGGTGAATGGAATGCACTAGTATTGGGAAGAGTAATGATTCTGTACTCATTCCCCTTTTCGATTCTTTCAGCTTATCTGGTTGGCATTGCTCGGTTTTCGTGTGCACAGGCTGGGACTGACAAGTGACTGCTCAGTAAGGGACATGTCGAGATACGTTTTCTAGAGTCACTGCAGCACATTTGGAATCCCTGCCCAGATTGCATCAGCAGCTTGTGTCCCGGCTGTATGTGCAGAAACACAAGATGGTGTTAACCAGCAACGTGTACCTAATGATAAGGAGCTGTCACCACCCCTTGGCAAACCAAAATAGTTTAGAATTAAGCAGTATGGAATTCTGCAGGCTGTACTGGATTCCTGAAAAGCCACATATTCCTTCTTCTCTGGACAAACTTGTTCCTCTGGCTTCTGCTTCTTTATAGTCCCAGCACCCTCCTTGCAGCCTTACTCCATCTGATTCCCCGTCTGGAGAGCTAGTCCCTCAAAGGCACTGAATTGACTCTTATCCATCTTTGTAATCTCAGAGGCTAAGATGCTGATGGAAAAAGTAGCAGGTGCTCATTGAATCCAGCTGTCTTTTGATCTTTTTAAGCTCCTCCTGTCACTCTTGGTGGCATGTAATTATTTGTCATAGGTCTAACTCTGTTTCTTGTTGGTAGCTTTTGTCTCCCTTAATAAATAAAATATCTAGAGAATGAGAGCTATCTTTTTGTATTTTCTCCTTCCTAGGGTGTCTAGTACAGACCTAGTGCTTTCTGAATGCCAATGCCTGGTGTCATGGTTTAAGTATATTGTATTTACCACTTTACCTTGGAAAAGAGAATATTTGTGAGCCCTTATCTTAAAAAAAAATCACAAGATCCAAAACTGTGTCTTAGAGAGCAGTTATGTGTGGTCAATATTTTATGAGAACTGCTTTGTTGGAAGAACTGGAAATCAGTGGAGCGTGAGGGTTAGACAACAAAATATTGAAACTTGAAATGTACTCGATATGTACTCGCACAGTGCAAAACAAGCAGGTAGTCCTTCAGAGAACAGCATCTCTGCCTCAAGGGGGCAGAGGCACTCAGAGGCATAAGTGCCAAGTTGAGATGCTTGATTGACACTGCTCAGTGAGGTCCTAGGACAAGGGGAAAAAGTCACAGAGATTATGGAGTTTTAATAAAGCTGTTTTTTAAAATTTCAAATTTGAGTCTTGCCATTGTTTCTGTAGTCCTGGAGCCCACCTTCCAGGAGTGATACTCTTCCTTTGCTTGGCCTGGACAGCCAACTGTGCCATGTTGTGTGGCACTTGCCTCCAGCAGCAGCCATCACAATGTCCATGGCGTTGGCCTTGGCCTCAGCCTGTAATTGCCTGAAGTAGTGTCAGCCAGGCTGCAGGCAAGGATCAGGAAGCATCCTGGAAGAGAACTTTATTATTTTTTTTATTTTAAAATTTTTATTGGAAAGGCAGCCATATAGAGAGGAAGAAAGACAGAGGAAGATCTATCATCTATTGATTCACTCCCCAAACAACTGCAATGGCTGGAGCTCTGCTGATCCGAAGCCAGGAGCCAGGAGCCTCGAGCCTCTTCTGGGTCTCCCACGCAGGTGCAGAGTCCCAAGGCTTTGGGCCATCCTTGACTGATTTCCCAGACCACAAGCAAGGAGCTGGATGGAAAATGGGGCCTACAGGATACAAACCGGCACCCATATGGGATCCTGGCGCATGCAAGGCGAGGACTTTAGGACTAGGCTACTGCACCAAGCCCAGGGAAATAAATTGTTTAAAATGTAGGTGAAATATGCAGAACATAAAATATCTAACCGTTTTAACACCCACAGGTCCTCGGCATAATCTCATGATAGTGTAGGAATCACCACCATCCTTTAATCTCCAGAACTTTCTGTCTTCCCAAACTGAATCTCTGGACCCATTAATCAGTTCTTTCCATTTTCCTCCCCTTTCCCTGCCCCTAGCCCCTGACAACTGCCCTTCTGCTGCCTGCCTCTGTGACTTTGACCCCTCCAGGGACCTCATGTAAGTAGACTACTACGGCGTTTGTGCTGTCCTGACTGGCTTGCTTCACTTGGTGATGCAACCTCAGGAGTTATCTCTGTTGTGTAGTGTGTCAGGATTTGCTTTCTTTTTCTGAAGTTTTAATTTTTATTGGAAAGTCAGATATACAGAAAGGACGAGAGACAGAGAGGAAGGTCTTCTGTCCACTGATTCACTCCCCAAGTGGCTGTAATGGCTGGAGCTGAGCTGATCGAAACCAGGAGCCCGGAGCTGCTTCTAGGTCTCCTGTGCCGGTGCAGGGTCCCAAAGCTTTAGACCATCCTTGACCATCTTCCCAAGCCAGAAGCAGGGAGCTGTATGGGATGTGGGGCTGCCGGGATTAGAACCAGTGACCATATGGGATCCTGGCATATTCAAGGCGAGGAGTTTAGCTGCTAGGCTACTGCACCGGGCCCGGATTTGCAGTTTTTAAGGCTGAATAAAATTGTGTGTGTGTGTGTTTTGTGTCTGTGGATGTGTGTAGCATTTTGTTTGTCCATTTGTTTATTAATGGACAAGGCATTGCTTTTTAAAAGGCAGGAAAATTCCTCATTGGCCTCTCCTTTTTACGTATCTCCCTGTGAGGATGAGCAGGAAACAGCCTGGAAAACAGTTGATGGCGAGTACTTCCTCTGTGGCCCTCTCCTTGACACTGAGGTCTGGTGGGCGAGGAGCTGGGTGGACGCTCTATAAGGTGATGATAGGCATGGAGCAGCCAGGCCAGACACATGACTTTCTCTAATGAGGATGAATTCTGCCTTCACTGACAAAGCAGGCAGGATTTTGAGCTGTTACAAACCGCATCCCTGTTTCAAGCAGGATTGAGGAAAGCAGAATGATGCTGATTCAGGCTCTGCTGCATGGCAAGTGTTGTGCTGGATTCCATTAACAAAGCAGTTGTATGTGTCAGACCTCCCATAAACAGCAAAACCAAAGAGACCCTGGATTCATAGCCAAGCATCTTTAGATCGCCAAAACCCTCTTCAATTATGTTATATTGCAAGCCATAAGTACAGAGTGCCTTTGTAATTTCCTAGTTTTCTGGCAGCCAAGTTTTAATAAGAGTCAAAAAGCAGCCAAAGTTCATTTAAATAATTTTCTTAACTCTAGAGATCGAGAATATTATTTTGTCAAAGTATGGTCCCTGTCGATTACAACATGATAGTTCCTTTGCTTTTCTATGCCAACTTTGAAATCGGTGCATAGTTTATATCAGCAGCACATTTCAAAACAGACTCAGGTCATGAGGCACCTGTCAGTGTTTCATCATTTATGGCAGGTGGCTGACACATTTGGGCACAATGCAGCCTTTGTGGCCCATACTGTTGTCACTGCTGCTATGGAAAATTATGTCATCAAGCTAGCCAAATTCATTTTCTTCCTTTTATTTGTTATGTATCTGTAGCTTCTTTATAGACATTTGGTTCTTAGTTTTGAAGCTCTTTGTAGTCACATACTTTTGTAGAATAATGATGAGCTTATGGGGAATAATTCCTTTCCCCCATTCATTTGCATTTTTCTCTAGCAAAGAGAAAAATCCTATATGAATCCTATATGATACTATATGAATGCAGGTTTGTGTCCTAACTGCTCCATTTCCATCCAGCTCCCTGCTAATAGCCTGGGAAAAGCCACAGGAGATGGTGCGAGTGTTTGGACTCGAATTTATCAATTCCTGAGTCCCAGGGAACCCCCACGAGCCTGGTAAGTGTTGTTGTTGTTTTTTTTTTTTTTAATTTCCAACCTCTCTAGAGAAATCATTCCCGTTACTGTCCAAATGTCAGGCCCCAAAGAGCTGATGTTGAATGGATGAATGATGAAATTCAAATGAGAGTTGCCAAAATGTAAAGATCATCCTTTGTATTTCGCTGTATGCACCATTCTCCTCCTGCAGTTAGATACTGAGTGGATGAGTTCATGTACTCATTCAGCAACTATGTGTTGTGTCCTTAAAAGCCTTCAGGCTCATGCTGTCTTGGTGATCCAGACGCCTGGAATGAAAGGCCTCTTCTCAGGGACAGGCTGTCCAGAGCGGAGGATCCAGAGAGCAGAAAACAAAATGAAACGCAGAGCTTTGAAGGGAGAGAATGAAGAGCCGCCAGTGCGTCGTGTTTGCCTCAGTTGTTAAGAGATAAGATCCTGCCACGGGTCATGCTATCATTGTGACCTTTGCTCAAAGGATGCAACCTGCAGTCTCTCTTGTTGGCATTTGTCATAAAAGAAAAGAAATGGTCCAAAAGATAACATCCCTAAGATTGTAATTTCTGTCTCCTGAGTTCTAACTGTCCCAGATTCCTTTATCAGGCCTGTGATGTCCCAGAGGGCTAAGAAAATAACAATGTGTTCAATGCTTTGAGACTTTTAGCAAACAGGTTTTGTTGTTGTTTTTTTTTTTTTTAAATATAGCTTGTTGGGAAACTCTCAACTCTGTAGCATAACTACATCCTAAAACAGTTTTGTGATGCAAATAGACTCTTTTGTAAGAATGGTAAGATAGAATTCCACTCTGCAAAATGACATAAAAATATGGAAGACTAGGTCACTTACAGAGGTCACCTATCCCTTGACTTCAAAACGGAAAATTCTGGATGAAAACCTTTGATAAATATATTTTTTGAAAGAGAATGTGGTATAGAACAAGCACATCAGCACATTCTCAGAGGCGGAGAGAAAGCAAGCCGTAAAGAAAGAATCTGGTGGCAGACACTAGAGGTAACCGAGACAGGGGAGGGACTTCCCAGGAACCCCCAGCCCTGGATGAGAGGAGCCTGAGCACTGGCCACTGCGGACAGAATTCTAGGTCTGAGGCAGGTGAGGAGTGGCAGCAGAAACTCGCACAGAGCCCATCCAAACTGGAAAGTGGAGGTATAGGCTGGAAACCTGAAGAAAACCAACCAGAAGACCACGGAGTATCCCATAGAGGCTAAATGTCAGGCCCTGCATCCCTGTTGGCCAGAGTTCTCCACAGAAGAGACAGCAGACTCTGTCTGCTGGCAGCCTGATTTGAAAGCTGAATGAATTTAGATTCTGTATGATAATAAGCTGGCACAAGCGTGCCATGTTTTTGTGAAATTAGAGCATCAGAGGAAAGAACTGTAATTACGTTCATGCCCATACAGGTGCATAATGCAGCCATTTGTCTGTCTGTAGGTAGGTACATGTTACATCCATATGGCTGTGAGTGTGACCATATGTAAAGACAAGCTTTACCATCTTAGTGTCATTGATGTTGGATGTTTTCTCTGCTCCTCAGGTCTCTGGGATGTATTTCTTTAATCAGCACACTCAAAGATTTCTTCGCCCTTGACTTTCAGCTTCGTTAGCACTGTCTTGCTGCATATCAATCAGTATGTGCACTTTATGGGGGACTCTGGCATTATGGGAGGGGCTAAAAGCTGTTTACATCCTACTAGTTCTGAATGCCTGGAGACAGGGAAAGGGTAGCGGCAACAAAAAAGTTGAATCTTGAGTTCATTACTAGCAGACCACTGACCCTTTCGTGTCCGGGAGAGACTACCCTTCACCACTGTGGGATTTTCTTGTCTCATTTCAAAGTGCACAGGACTTGAGTTCCCAAGCATGCGTAGTGCTTGCTTCGCCCATCAACAAAGTCTCAAGTGGTACCTGCACTTCTATCAAGAAGATCAATGTAGGACTCGTAGGATCATTTTCTCCAAAGCAAGAGTGCACCTAAGGGCTTCTAGAACATGTGCTTCCTGGAAGCCGTGCCTGGCATGTCAGTCTTATTTACCTGTGCTCACAAGAGTACAGGTTACTAAAAGGAAATTCACTGTTCACACAGGATGACTTGCTGAACAGAAAGAATGCATTCAATGTCTTGATGAGTGAGTTCATTCCTACAGATGTGGAATGGGAGAATCTAAATCATCATGTGATATAGTATTATGTATGCTTACAATGGCAGAAAACTCTAAATTAGATTTATCTTTTTTTCCCCCCGAAGTCTGTGGAGTGAAGTTTATTCCCGACAAAGTTCCCCTCCTCTGTTTCTTTATCTTTTGATTCAGTGTTTCGCACATATTTTTCAAGACCCCTGTGTTCTCTAAAGAGCTGCTGTTCCTTACGTGGTGTGAAATTATGTGCTATGATCATAGTTTAGGAGTTAGGGAAGCTTTGAAAATAATGCTTTGGGCCCAGTGCAATGGCTCAATTGGTTAGTGCTCCCCTTGCAAAGCACCGGGATCCCTTATGGGTGCCTGTTCATATCCTGGCGGCTGCTCAACTTCCCATCCAGCTCCCTGCTTATGACCTGGGAAATAAGTGGAGGATGGCCCAAAGCTTTGAGACCCTGCACCCCTGTGGGAGACCTGGAAGAAGCTCCTGGCTCCTGGTGTCAGATCAGCTCAGCTCTAGCCGTTGCAGCCTTTTGGGGCAATGAACCAGCTGGTGAAAGATCTTTCTGTCTCCATTTCATTTTTTTTTTCCCTCTGTAATTTACTTTCCAATAAAAGTAAATAAATCTTTGTAAAGGGATTTTTTCAAAAGGAAGCTTTACAGGTGTTTGTAAGTGGTATACTCAGTTCCCCTGTTGAAGAACCACAATGTAGTAGTCTTTTATGAGCAGGTGGAAATTCTCACTACTTCAGGAATGTAACTGCAGGAGCAAGCTCCTTTTGAATACCTTCAACCCAAGAATACTCATTACTGGAGGCTTAGAGTCTGCGAGAAATTTCTCCTGGTGTCTGGCCTGAAGTCATTTCCCAAGCCTACCGCCCCTGAGCTAAGAGAAGTGTGTCAGTGTTCCGGCCTATTGGGCCTCCTTACCCACCCAGTAAACTGGCTTTTTGTTTGTCTTCCTTCTGCTCCCAGATGCCTCCTTCACATCTGGTCCTCATTGTGAGAAATGCACCCGCACATTTCTATCTGAGGGTGGGGAAAGGAAAGAATGTGTGCAGGGTTAGATTTCAAATCCGTGGAAATTCTTTTGAACAGAAGTGCTAGAAGTGAATGCAATTTGAATGATTTTAAATTTAAAATAACACAATATTAGATCTAATTGTTCTATTTTCATCCCAGTCTGATTAACAGCTTTATCGGAGGGATCTTAAAACAACCTTGTCACTGTTGACTTGATTATGTTGTTAATTCGAGCAAGCTCAAGTGCCTGAAACAATCTGTCATTTCCTTCTTTCCCTCTTTCTTTCTGACATATTCTGCGTGAAGTGAGGGCAATGTTACCAGTCCTTGCAGAGCACATTATTTTGAGTTCCCCGCTTCCGGCCCCCAAAACGCTCCCCTCCCCCATGGCTTATTTTTTTTTTTTTTGGTCTGTATTCCTAAGTCCAGAGGGTATTATTTGGCTTCTACTACCTGCCAACACTTAAACTTGTATTGCTTTCCTTGCTGTCTCTCAAGACAACTGCATCTGCTTCAACAGTGGCCATTTCTGAGAGATGGAGGATCCCTTACCTGAATGTAATGTTATTTCTGCTGAATGACATGAACTTTATTAGGGAATGAAAAGGAGCTTTCTCACCCAGGCACTTCAAACCTTCCCAAAGTTGTCCCAGAGAACGCACCTCTGACTGCCCCACCGTTGTAGCTGACGGGTTTGCCCACCAGTGCTGACATTCAGGCTCTGCTGGGAAAACTTTCAGGGCTGCCTGCCAAGAGGGCTTTCTGGTTATGACTGTAGCAGCAGCAAGCTGCTGACAGTTATAGGTAAGCAGTGGAAGGATGTATTTGGCTGGCCAACTTGGAGAACGCCAGAGCTGCAGGGGCCCTAGAGAGGCTGTCATTTGGTGACTTAAAGACCCACCATATGGACTCCATTGGGGGTGCCATACAAATGGTCCCAGAAACTTTGGAACTGTTTTCCTTGTATTCTACATAGTTGTATTTTTTAATAAAGATTTTCAAAATTAGCACAAATATTAAATATGGGATTATGATATAGCTTACACCTAAGACAGGGCTAAGGGACTCTGAAGTGATCAGATCAAGCTTGTGGTGATAAAGAATCAATGGTTGTCAGCAGGGGATCTGAAGAGGAGCTGGCCAGGGTCCAGCCAGGTATTAGCTCCTTCAGCCTTTTTCCTGGTAGCTTCTCTGCAGCCACGAAGACTGCATTAAGAACGTCTTCTATCATCATTGCACAGCTGAGCTGTACAAGAGAAGCAGGACCTTGTCCCCAGAAATCTAGTAACAGAATGTCCATATTATTGAATTTCTTGTAGATGAGATAGTTGTCCTTCAGGCATCGCCTAGGGCCTCTGGGGACCTGGCAGGCTGGACCAGTGCTGGCTTTCCATCCAGCATTTCTGGAGTTGGTCTTGAATTGATTGTTTCCACTCCTGATCCCATAGTCTCTAAGCACGTGAGCCACAGATGCCATCTCCATTTCCAACCCCCCGCCCCAAACACACATCCATCCCTCTATCCATCCATCCATGCATTCATTCATCCCTCCATCCTCCATGATTCTGAGAGCCAGCCTAACTTAATTATGAGGTTTCAAGCAAGTTATTCGACCTCTCTAATTCTCATTTTTCTCACTTCAAAATGCCAATAATGAGAATAATCTCACACAGTGATGGTAAGAATTAAATGATAGGTGATCAAAGCCAAAAGAAAGCTTCATACAGCTCAGGGTCTTGGTAGATCCCTTCACATGTGGCCATCGGTGTTTGTGGTATCTTGCTACCAAGGGGTTATCGTTCTGAAACCTTGCTCACAGGAAGGAGGGGTGTAGGGGTGCTATACCTCATTTTCTGTGAGCTGCTGAGTGTAGGATGATTGGAGAGGTCCATCTTGGGCAAGTTTTGCCTCAAACCAAGCAGTAAATCTAATTAGGGGCCAACTTCCAATGCATCACCAAACTTGACCCACTGGGCAGAAATCCTGCTTCCTTAGTGGAAACCTCATGTGAGGCAGCAGAGGAAAATCCAGATGATGGAAGAATTGACCTGAAGTAGGAGGTACCCCCTTAAAGAATTTCCCGAGTAGAACAACAGACTTCCTACTCCATGCTAAAAACTGCTGGGATGCTGAAAAGCATGTGCTGTCACACTGAACACTCTGGTTTCCAGAGTTTGCCTCTCCCTGTCTTTTCTCTCTTCGTTCTGGGATGCCGCGCCAGGCTCCAAGGCAGCTTCATGAAGGCGGGAGCCATGCCGGTCTACAGAAGACCCTGTGTCTGACCGAAAAGCAACAGAGAAAAGCTCTGCTACCTGACAGAGCCTTAAATGAGAGATCCTTGGGAAGAACTGCCTTAAGCATCCAGAAAGCAGGGGTCGACATAAATTGTGCCTCCCCCTGCCCCCCACTGGGGTCTCTCGGGCCTCTACACAGCCCACCCAGGACACTGAGACAATTCCTGGCAGGTGTCTGTGTTCACCTATCTTCAGAGTCTAGAAAGTGGAAGTCCTCAGTGGCATTAACTGCTCTGCTGGATGGCTCCCCTTGAAACGCCCTACCATCTCCAGGTGGTTTCTATAATCGAGACAGTCACCTTCTGGGAAACTGAGTCAGCTGAGTCATCTTCAGCTTTCCCTTTGCCTGTGTGCTGGAGGTTTCTTGGCAGTTGTCATCTGCCAAGCCCAGTGGGACACAGGTTGGCAATGTCCTTTTGCTGCCTGTAGCTCCAACTGGAGACGTCCTGAAGTTAGTCTCTCAGCATGGTGTGTGCATAGGAGACAAGGGCTGGTGAAGGGAGCACCTTACCTCACCTGCTCCAACTGGTCTGTTTTGTCAATGATTGATGTGCAGAGCTAGATTCGGGTACATTCTAGAATCGCCTAGAAGAAGCATTGCTTCTGCCAGATCTGGGATGACTTCCTTAGACTCAGAACCAGCTCTGATATATAAAATCCTTTCTTCCAGCTCAGCACTGACAGGTCTGAGTTCAAATCCTTCCAATTCTGCAAGACTTCTAGTGCTGTTAGAACAGAATTAATCTGTTTTCTTGAAAATTAGTTGAAACTTGATAAGGGTGTTTTTAGATATACATGTCATGTCACCCACAATTAGATCGGCTGTTATGTAATGATGAGGGTCACGTGTCACCTCCTTGCCTCTCATGCTAGAAGGGGAGAGTGGGCTTACTCATACAGCCTTATGCATATGTATTTGTTGTTGCTGCAGAGGAATTAGACTTGCTTGGATCTAGACTGTTTATTATGTGACATTGGAGAAATTACCCCATCTTCTTGAACTTCAGCTTTTTCTATACAGTGTCATGATATTAGGGCTTATCTCATGGATTGTTAGCACTATTAAGTGAGGGGTTACGTATGTGCTAAGAATGCAACCTTCAACTTTTTCAAACACTTAACATCTAGTTTGTTGAAAAGTTTAAAATGGATTTGTGCCTTTACCAGGCAGCACCTCAAAAAAATCAAAGTAATTTGTCGGTCTTTTATGATCTTATTTTAACTCTGGCTTGTTTAGTTTTGTCTGCTATAACAGAATGCCATTGACTTGGTGTTTTAAATAGCAGAAAGTGATTTTTCATAGTTCTAGAGAGTAGGAGCCCAAGATCAAAGAATGGACAGATTTATTGTCTAGTGCTCACCCTCTTCCTGGCTCATAGAAGGCTGTGTTCTTGCCATGTCCTCACATGCAGAGAGGGAGAGAGGGAGATGGAGAGAGGGTACTAGAAATAGAGAGTACTAGAAATAGAGCGTATCAGAGGACACCCTGAAGCACTGTGTGAAGTGGCTCTGGGGTCCCCCTGCCCATACTGTAAGGACCCTGACCCAGGGATGTGGTGGGAACTCTATTCCCATGACCCACTGGCTGCCCTAATGTTCTTCCTCCAAATATCAACGCACTGTGCTTGGGGATGCAGTGTGTGCATCAGGGCAGGATACAAACATTGAGCCAGTAACAGGTCCTCTGTTCAATACTGGGAGGTAAAAGATGGAGTCAGTAAAGAAAGGAAAATGAAAAAAACAAAAATGATGGAGTAAAGGAAGAGAGAAATGGCTGATTTTCCCAGCAGCTTCTCATTCGTGCCCACCTCTGCCAGATCTTCACCACAGATGGTCTGAGGGCTGTGGAGGAGAGGGAAATCTCAGGTCAAGATTCTAGACTGTGGCCTGGAGTCCAGCATCCCACATGGTTCCTGCTGCCTGTCATGGGCTGCAGCCTGTGAGAAGCACCCATATACTCATGGAAGGGACCCACTGAGGGTTGAAAGTATGTCTTTACTCCATTTTAGTTTCCTTTCAGTTAGATTTTGCTCCTTAGGTATAGTGCGATGGGAGTCTGAGAATGATGCTGCACAGCTTCTTTTGAGTTTTCTATTGGACTTTATAGTGTGTCCTGGATTTGCCTTCTAAACCACATTTCATCAGATCTTTTTCATGCTGAAACCTATTAGTGAGCTTGACAGTTTTACTGCCCTCTTTGGATCTTCTCTCTTTTTACATCTTCTTAAAGTGGGATGCCTGAAATCTTCTGCAGTTTTCCAACTCTCATGGACTTTAGCTTTATCCGTGTTTATCCTGTGAGTAAATGGTGTGGTCTGTACGAAAATGTGTTACTTTAGGGCACAGGATATCTTGACTAGATGCGCTGTGGGACTTCAGGGAAGCTACTTACCCACCTACTAAGTGCATCAGTTTCCACATTTGTAAGATAAAAACAGAAGTATGTTCTCCGATTCATTCATGAGGAAGAGCATGGTCTTTTCAGCATTGGTCTTTAAAAGCCAGATGGCCTGCCTGGCACACAATAGGCACTGAAGAATTCAGAGAAGACAGAGAAAGTTCCTATTTTGTATTTTTTTTTTACTTATTGTTTTTGCTTTTATTTGATTGAGAGATAATGAGATAGACACAGAGGTTCCAATCACTGCTTCACTTCTGAAATGCCCACAGTAGTCAGGGCTGGGCTGAGCCAAAGCCAGGTATCTGGAGTTGGATACATGTTTCCCATGTGGATGACAGGGAACCAACTATTTGAACCGTCACCTGTCACTTCCTAGGGTGCCATTAGCAGGAAGCTAGCTTGCAAGCAGAGGCTCTGAAATGAGATGCCAATGTCCTAAGTGGCTTTTAAACTACTATACCAGATATCTGTCCCCATTAAAATATCTTTTTAGCAGTCAAGGGCATGATTTAATCAAATGGGTGATCATTATCTTAAGCACTTTTTGACCTGCTCCACTAGGATTCAGATTTGTTTTCTTGATTGCGTTCATTTTAGTTAACTTTCTTCCAGTTTAGTCATGTGAGTAGGAACATTGCATATTCACGCACTTTTTAACACAAATTAAAGTTATGGCCTTGCATCTATACAAGCGTAAGTAGGAAATATGTGCAAGATAAACCGAAGTATTTCATCTTGTTTAATGTTTAGACAGTCTTGGCAGTGCTAAGAAGCAAGAACTCCAGCGAGAACAGTGGGAGAGAAGCAATGGGCCAAGCAGAAGCAGAAGCCTCTCCCGGCGCTCCATCAGCAAGGAGAGATGGGTGGAGACACTGGTGGTGGCTGACACGAAGATGGTGGAATATCATGGGAGTGAGAACGTGGAGTCATATGTCCTCACCATCATGAACATGGTATGCCAGGAGGTATCAGGGGAGCTCGTATCACTCAGCTTGATGAAAAGATTTCCTTGGGAAGTTCCCTTGACCCTCCAAATTAGAGACATCTTTCATTCTTGTATCTGTCTATCTGTTAATCTGTTTCTTGCCACAATGAATAAAGAATTGTTGCACAAATTAGTCTTTTCTGGGGAAAAAATCTATAATTTATAAAATACATATTTCTACTAGATATTTTCCAGTCCCATTCCTTTTAGTATAAATTGCTGTTTAGTTTTGTATGTACATTATGAAACTGAGGCAAAGAATGTAGTTTCTTCAAGGTGCTTAGAGACGTAAGCGTAGTATTAACCATACCTGTTTTCAAGCTTCCTCTGCCTGGATGTTTTCTGCCCTCCATAGAGTGTGCTAGTCCTGCTGAATTTAAGAACATGTCTGTCTGTCTGTCTAATTTATATTTAGAGAGATGAAAAGCTTGGGCAATTGAAGGGACCAAGCAAAAGATGTCCATTCTTTAAGTACACAGCTTGTCAATCACCCTTAAAGTTTCCCTGTGGCTATCAAATGTGGCTCTGTCTCACTTTCCTGCTGTTCCCCTATGACATTTACTCATTTTTAAAATTCATGCGGGGTTAATGATTTTGCATTTCTGATTGCAGGTCACTGGGCTGTTCCATAACCCCAGCATTGGCAATGCAATTCACATTGTTGTGGTCCGGCTCATTCTCCTGGAAGAAGAAGAAGTAAGGAATGATTTTTTTCCTCAGTTCTTCTGCCCTGTATTCTCACACTTCATACCTCCTTTCTTCATGAAATCTATTTACACATCTTAAAATTATTATTATTTTTGAAAGGCAGGAAGAGACAGGGAAAGATATGTAAAGAGAGAGAGATTTCCATGGGCTAGTTAATTCCCCAAATGCCCTCAACAGTTGGAGTTTGTGCCAGGTCAAAGTCAAGTGCCCAGAACTCAGTTCATGACTCCCAGGGAGGTGATAGGGACCCAAGTATTTGAGGTTTTACCTGCTGCTTCTCAGTGTGCTGTTTAGCAGAAAGCTGGATTTGGGAATGGAGCTAGGACTCAAACTCAGGCAAGTACTCTGAGGGGAGGAGCGGGCATCCCAAGCAGTGTCTCAACCACTGGACCACAGGCCCATCCCTTCAGGAGAGGGCAGCGGGTAGCTGGTTGGACAGAAAAACAATAGCCTGCATTTTTCCTGTCAGTAGAATCATCACATGCTATGCCCAAATCCCTTATTGGAGTGCCTAGGTATGGTGACAGACCAGCCTAGCCAGATGACAGCGCAAATCCTTTTTCTGTGTATCACCCAAGCTCTCATTCCTTTGTACCATTCAAACTTGCTTTTCTGTGTGTTGTCCAAACCCATATTCCATACGCCAGTAAGTCCCCACTCCTTGATGTGAAATGCAAATTACAGTTTTCAAATAGTTTCCCCAGTTCTGTAAATATTCTCATTGTATTGTTGAGTGATTCTTTTGCTGTGCAGAATTTTCTTAGCTTGATGGAATCCCATTTGTCTATTTGTGCTTAAATTGTCTGTGTTGGTGGGATGTTTGTGTTTGTATCAGTTGGTGTTTCCTCTATGTTTTTCATCTAGGCATTTGATGGTTTCAGGTCTTAGTTTTAAGTCTTTGAGTCATGGTGAATTGCTTTTTGTATGGAATATAAGGAAGGTGTCATGTTGCATATTTCTACATGGCTATGATCCAGTTTTCTCAACACCATTTATTGAAGATGCTGTCCTTCTTTTTTTTCAGGGACTGATTTTAGCTCATCGTCAAATACTAGTTGCTTGAGATGTGTGGACTGATTTCTGGAGCCTCTAATCTGTTCCATTGCTTTACATGTCTTTGTGTAGATCAGTATCAAGAAGTGCCTTGTAGCGTGTTTTAAAATGTGGTATCATTATGCCTCCACTTTCGTTTCTATTATCTAACATTGCTTTAGTGATTCACGGTCTCTTGTATTTCCAAGTTTGGTGTCATTTTTTTTAGACCTCGGTTAAGTAACAATTTACATAATTATTATTCTTTCAAGATAAATATCAGAGTGTTGGCAAAGAATTTTTAGACTCCTTCTTTCCTTTTAAAATCAAATGTCTTCCTCTGGCAGTTGGATGAGTGGTGAACTTAGGCATATATATGTATGTTTCAGAATTTACTTTTGTGTGTGTGTCTTTTCTTTTAGTAGCCTAACCCTGGCTAACAGAGCATGGTTAGATTGTGCACTGGGTCAAAAGCTTTCCAAACAAATCAGTACAAAATTTCCTCTGGCCATGAAGAGAGCTTATGAAGAGAGAGTAATTTGTAGCAAAATCCACAGTCTTGTGAAATTATTTCCAAACTTCCACCGAGGGATATTTCCCACAGGGAGCTGTAGCATATTTCAAATGGATGGGAAAGTATGGACTGAATTAGACCCATGTGAGAAGAGGAGGCAAACTGTCGAACTAAAAGGGAAATCTATTTTTTATTTGCAAAGGAAATAAGGAAAAAACTGTGTGTATGCAGGTTTGATTTGATAGCTAAGATAATGGCCAGATAGTTTATGGAAATGGTTAGCACAATTGCTCCCATATTCTTGGTGAATCTAAATCTTGTGAGTTTCATGCTATTGATGCATAATTAGTTACCATTGCCAAGTTTCCTGTGATCAACAGAACACAGGAAACTAAATGAAAATTTCATGGACTTAAATGCTTTGTAAAACTTGGAGATTGAGGCTGAAAAAACTGGAAAAAAATTATATTCAATTGAAGCCTCCTGAAAGACTGGCATTTAGTAGAAAAGACCTTGTCACAGAATTTGTGCTGAGTGCCACATATTACAGATGAAAATTCTGTGCAGTGGCAACATAGCTAGCTGCAAATTATCAGCAGGTCCAGCAGTTGTGCACTTGTTTTTTTGTGTAAGAATAACCTGTAAAAATGGGGACGTGATTTTTAGCATAGATTTGGGGATCTAAAATATGTTTTTTCTCATCAATGGCTATTCTTGAAGTTTTTCTGGAACTGCTCCTGTAGGAAAATGGGACTCAAGAAAGAACTTCTCTGTTGAGGTCTCCTTGATTTTCAGCTCCTTCCTCTCTGCTAACAGTCAGACCTACTGCCAGGAAATAGCATCCATACAGACCTGGCCCATGTATTTCACTGTCCAACTTGATGTGGTTTTCATTTCTGTCTCATCTTGTGTTCTCCATTCTCCTTTGGACCTAGGGACAGTCGAGGATTTGATCCTGTTTGTCATAGATTCATAGATAAAAAGTTATCAGAAGATATACAGGTCCTGGATCACAAAGGACCCTACTTTCCACAGTGCAACTCACGGTGTGAGCTTCTTGTCTGTGTCTGTCCCTTTTGTCATTATGAGTCACACAGGAGTGTTGCAGGCAACCTAGGTTAGGCGCTGTTCTCACTGTGGTGGCTATCCTAACTGAGGACCTGCTAGATAAGGAAACTCTAGTCCTGTAAAAGGCAAACCTGCTTGACTCTTGCACCAGATGGGAATATTTCCTTTAATATTATGGACATAAATGTGTCTTCCCTCTTTGCTGGTAATTCTTCTCTATTTAGAGGGCTGTTTCCTATACAAAATCATTAAAGAATAATATGGAACAAAACCCGTCAGTATCTATTCTGATCATGTACAGAATCATGAGAACCATGGAAAATTGTCTCCCAAATTTCCTGTCACAGACATGGGAATTATTAGTGTGAATTTTATGCTTTATCCTCCAACTTAATTCCGTTCCTTGCTCCCCTTTAATCAGTAGATCTTGCTCTTTACTGACTAAACAGGAAGCCTTTAAACTCCCTCATCCCTCATGTCTTCTTGACTTAACAGATGCATTCTTCATTTCTTTACGGAAGGAGTGTGTCTTCAGTTTTGCAGGTTACAGGCAGTGTCTGAGTTGAAGAGAATAATTCCAATCCTTGTTCTAAATGAGCTAGGAAGAAAACAGGTACATAGTTTGATCATTTCAGCCTGGTACAACAAGTACTGTGAACCAAGTGTACCCAAGAGGGATTGGCAGAAACCTCATTTAGTCTGAAGATCAGGGAAGGCTGCCTGAAGAAACTCACTTTGAGGCATAATGTTAGAATGGAGCTTGAATGAGGATGTAGGAGGAAAACCGACCTATCTAGAAAGAAGCATCATCCTAAGGAAAGGAGGGTAAAAAGGGCAGGTTGGTATGTTGGAGTACATGTGGTAATTTGGGAGAGTGCTAATGTAAGTGATTTTAACATGACATGATTGCAAATGAACAAAGAGCTTCCTGGAGGCTGGAGTTGGACAAGGGACTGAGCCATGGGCAAACAAGCATCAACCTGGCAAGAGTGAGAAGGATATCCCACCAACTGGTTGTATTGGCTGTGTTCAGACCATTGTTTTCTTTTTTGCCCTTAATGCTTACTTAGGCAGTGTGATAGGAAGGTAGAATCATGGAGAGAAAAAGATGACCAAGGTTTAGCCAGGAGCCTGGAACTCTGAGTAACCTACGGAAGTGATGGGGGGGCCCAACTAATTGAGTTAAATTCTGTTATGTTCTCTTTGTGTTACATGGAGCTAGATCAGAAGCAGAGCAGAAAGGACTTACGTTCGTACTCTGATACAAGAAGTCAGCTTGGTCATCAGCAGCTAAACACACTATGCCGGAACACTGCTTCTAGACCATTGTTATTCTATAATAAAAGTAATGCAAACTCTTGTTTTTTGGTTTACATTATTTGCCTATTTTTATGGCTGTTTATTAAAATGCATGCTTCATTTTGTTTGAAGTGAATGAGCTTGTATTCTGGGCTGATTCCATTTGCTACTGACAGCTCCTTCCTTAAAACACAGAAATGGAGAATTTGCATTGCTATGGAATCAGTCTGCTTACCCTTCAACTTCATTGTGTAATGACTGGAAAGTTACAAGTCTGGTCAATGAAGACTGAGTTGCAGGGTGAAAATAAATAAATGCAGTTAAATGAAATGTGCCACCATCTGTCTGAGGCACATAATAAAGGATTAAGGAAAGTTTCTCGCTTTCCTTCCTCCTCCCCCTCCCTTCCTGTATCCTTGTCTCTCCCATTTCTTTCACTTTCCTTCTCTCCCCCTCTTTCCTAATTTAGGGCTCCTAGCCAGTCCTTGATGGTGAATGGCAACTCCTTGCTGTCATCTGGGACAGGTTAGGAGTCTTTAGCTTAAGAAACTGGCCAAGAGACTGGCTTCTTCGTGCCTAATTCATCCTCCAGAATGCCTCCCCTTCCTGTATGTTTTGTTCTGCTGGGTGATGCAATGATGGTGATTATGGAACTGGGCCATCTGATGTCTATTAAAAGTCTGTATACTAAGCTGTTTATGAGGGTGCATGCCTGAGGAGTCACCTTTCTGTGGGTTGTGAGGGGCAGGTGGTCATCAGCATAACTGGAGAAAAGCAGGAATGCCCCGTGGGTACACAGGAAGCACTGGGGCCTTATTTGGTAGGGGGCAGGCCACTAAATCCAGAACAGCAGGAAAGCACCTTACAATGTGTTGTAAGGACTGCCCTGAAGTTGTTGAACTCAGGCCAGTGAAAATGATCAGAATGAAGGCAGGCCATTAGAGGTTCAAATCCTCCTGCAAGAGTGCAGCTTGGACCTCAGACAGCTGTATGTGTGGCCTCAAAGCAATGGGGCAAAAGGAAGGAAATTCTCCTTTAGAAATGTAAAGATAACAGGTCTCTCTTAAGTGTTGATTAGCCCAGATCTGGTGTGGTAGCTTAGCAGCTAAAGTCCTTGCCTTGAGCATGCCAAGATCCTCTTTGGGCGCCAGTTCTAATCCTAGCATCCCCACTTCCCATCCAACTCCCTGCTTGTGCCCTGAGAAAGCAATCAAGGAGGGCCCAAAGCCTTGGCACCCTGCACCGGAATGGAAGACCTGGAGGAGGTTCCTGGTTCCTGGCTTCAGTCTGGCATAGCTATGGGCACTGAGGTTACTTGGGGAGTGGATCAATGGACAGAAGATCTTCCTCTCTGTATATCTGCCTCTCCAATAGAAATAAATATATCTTTTTTTAAAAAGATTTTATTAGCCCCCTTTTCTTCACCCCTTTTTGGCCAATGCTCCTCAAGTTTATTTGGAGCAATCTCTTCCCCCGACTCACGCTCCCTGGGAACTGTGAGCCTTGTAGATGATCCAGGAGCTGTGGTGGGCCTTGAAAGCACACAGGCTGGGCGTGTCTACTACAGCATCCAGATTGTTGTCAGTTGATCAGTTATCTTGCCAGGTCAGATGCTCAAAGAGATTATGTCATCCCCTGCTCTCAACCCATAGGTGTGTTGGGTTGGGATTCATAAAGTCACTAGCAAGTTCAAACAGTTCAAACATCTTGAAACAGCTATTAGTTTTCCCTAATTTGATTTTAATTTCTTTTCAAGGGCTGCGTGTACTCCATCATCCTAGAGTTCCCCCTTTCTAATTTCATTAGAGGAAAAGAATCACAGTGTTGACAGTAATGTCCTCTGTATGACTCTGACCAAATGCCTGGCTTAAACTGAGCTCCTCTCTCGTGGATGGGAATGGAGACCCATGACGAATGCATGAGCCCAGGACACTCAACTAGACCTATTTCCTCCTCTTTTTTCTCCAGGAAGGATTGAAAATAGTGCACGATGCTGAGAAGACACTAACCAGTTTCTGCAAGTGGCAGAAGAGCATCAATACCAAGAGTGACATCAGCCCAGTGCACCATGATGTGGCCGTCCTGCTTACCAGGTACCCTGAGATTATGGGGGAAGCCCAGGGACAGCAGGGGAGGGAGGGCTGGTGCCTTACAGGCTGGCTGAGTATTACTGCTCTGTTCTGCACTTGGTCATGTCCAAAGGTGTATGATCTTTCTAGTTAGACACACAGACAGGTTAATAAACTTGCTAACTTGATAAAGCCCATGTTCTTCCTGGGTATAAATTGCATTTTTCCTTTCCTAATGATGACCTCATCTTTAAAATCAGCTTCTTCATGCAACTTTATAAAGATTCACAAGGCTTGTTTGTAGATCCTCATCAAAGACTTGCCGTGCATTGGTCATTCAGTAGCATGTTATTTAACTTCATGGCTCTGTAAATTTTTTTGACTTGATTCTTATTGTTGATTTTGTTTCATGACTTTTCATTTAAGGGAATGTATAGCAACAGTATAATAAAGACTATCACATCTAGATGAGAAGATACACTTTAGTATGCATCTCTACTTTCAAATGAAAGATGGATTCCCAATAAAACTGCTAAATAAGATGCTGGACTCTATGCCCCGTCCATGCCCACAATGTCAGGATACACTTAAATAGCAGAATGATGGGCTTATGACTGCTTATGAAGGACTATAGTATTGTAAAAATATAGGGAAAATCAGTTGTGGATGAGGTAGGACTTGGGGAGGGGATAAGGAAATCCCAGAACTTATACAATTATATCATAAAATTAAAAAACCCAAAAATTAAAAAAAAAGATTTTTGTTTTTTAAATGGTGGAATTTCCGATATTTTGTCGTAAATTCTCTCTGATTCATGCTCTGTAGCTATATTACAGAAAGACACCCTGCTCTAACCCCTCCTTGGCTGATGC
Source organism: Ochotona curzoniae (assembly GCF_017591425.1). Lineage (NCBI taxonomy): Eukaryota > Metazoa > Chordata > Mammalia > Lagomorpha > Ochotonidae > Ochotona > Ochotona curzoniae. Next base: position 14,859,078 of record NW_024465582.1, on the reverse strand, counting down.
TGAGGACAGGATGTAGTGAGCATCTTCTATGCTGAGCAGACAGTGCTGGATAATATGCTCTGCCTTCTGTCCCCAGGAGAATATGATTTCATTCTGATCACAGATAAATCCTGCGGTGCTAAATAGAACTACAAGGGTCATAGCAATGAAAAGCCAGTGAGTTTTCCGATTAAACTCTTTGAAAACTCTGCTCAATCATTCAATAAATATTTACTGAGTACCTACTATGTACCACACACTATTTTAATCTAGAAGACAGGCCTACATTACTATAGGAAAAAGCAAGCTCTCCCTGGGCTCCTTACAAGGTTCAGAGATGTGTATTGAACAAGACGCGGGGTGAGAAGTGGAGGGTCAGGGACTGGAATCAAGTAGTGCAGTGTAGGATGTGAGGGTTGCAGGCAGTTATTTCAATGCCCCTACATAAAACACACACACACACACACACACACACACACACACACACACACACACACCTGCCGACTACTACTTTTCATTCCACATAGACATTCTCTGCTCTGGGATGATCCCGTCAGTGGGACAGGTGACATAACCAAGCTATTCTGGGATAGTCTGACTTCCACAAGGACGACACATAGCAAGGGCTTTCCTGGGCCGTGGAGGTCATCTTAGGCTCCAGAGTTCTCAATTTCAACTCAGTGGATACTTTGGCCCAGATCATTGTTGTGGGGCATTGTCCTGTGCTCTGTGATATGATCCTCATCTCTGCTCCAAAGAGGCTAGTTACACTTTTCTCCTAGTGGAGATGACCAGAACTGCCTCCAGATGATGTCAAATGCCCCCTAAAAAGGAACGAAGGGCAAGATAGACTGCACCCTTCACCACTGCCCCACCCCCCATCCCACTGTAAACAACCAATAAAAAATGCAAGTAGGAGCAAGGAGGAAAGGAACGAATGTGCTGAGCCGGAGCCTGCTGTCTTCTGTCTCATTGCTCCTCCTGTTACCACCAGGCTCGTCTTCATAACCCAGCAGGTACAAAGGTCAGGAAATGGTATCTGCTGAAGCCCCTTGAGTTTTGCATGTGGTGAGGTTTGCATCTCCCGGGTCTTCAGAGCTTCACTGTTTGTGCTACACTCTCAGAAAGCAGATCTCATACTGAAGAAGACCAAATCACTCATCAGTGGCTCTTTCAGGATTCTTGTTGGTGCCCGACAGGATGCCATTAGGACAAGGGAACACATTATATTTATAAGGTGTTACTAGCATTTTTCTGAAAGCCTGAAGGTCTGTCCTTTCTTCTTCATAGAGAATCATGATGTAAAGAGGAAGCAAGAGGTCAGGGAATGGATATGTGTGACGGGTGCGCAAATGTGTGTGCTCCTGCCCCTTCCATATGCAGTGTTGTTGGTGAAATAGGGCTGGGTAGACAGTTGGTTTAGCCTCTGGACGACCAGTTGTCATTTTCATGAATGAGAAAAAGTTCTCAGATGAATTTTGAGCATGGATCTCAGAAATACCAAAAAGAGAGCTTCATTTTTACACATATTTGTAGTCATATTTATATTTCTTATATTCGAAAGAACCAGTCCCTGATAATCATTCTTTGTCTATTTAAAACTTCACATTAGATTCTTTGACTAAACTTATTTATTTGAAAATCAAGGTTACACACACACACACACACACATGCACACATATGCACAGAGAGAGAGAGAACGAGCAACAGAGAAAGAGAGAGAGAAGCTCTTCTATCTGTGGTTTCCTCTCCAGATGGCTGCAATGGCCAGTTCTGCATCAGGTAAAGGGAGGACCCAGGAGATCCTTCCTGGTCTCCCATGTGATCCCGAACTCTTGGGGCTGACTTCTGCTGCTCTCTAGGCCACTATCAGAGACCTAGGTTGGAAGTGGAGCAGATGTGGCATGAAGCAGTGTCCACATGGGATTGCAGACAGTGGTTTTACCTGTTATGCTACAAGCCTAGTAATTTTTGAAGAAAATTTTGTTAGCCAAATCATATAATTTGAGATCAAGAATGAAGGCGACTCAAAATAAAACATTTGCTATATTTTTCCACACCTTAAAATGCTATTGAAGTTCCTTAATCAAAGGGTAAAGTTGGGCCCGTTGCGGTGGTGCAAGTGGTTAAGGTCCTCACCTTGCACGCCCGGGATCCCATATGGGCGCCGGTTCTATCCTGGCAGCCCCGCTTCCCTTCCAGCTCCCTGCCTGTGGCCCGGGAAAACAGTCGAGGACAACCCAAGGCTTTGGGACACTGCACTCGCGTGGGAGACCTGGAAGAGGCTCCTGGCTTCAGATCGGCATAGGCCCGTTGCGCTCACTTGGGGAGTGAATCATCGGACGGAAGATCTTCCTCTCTGTCTCTCCTCTCTGTATATCTGCCTTTCCAATAAGAAAATAATAAAAATAAATCTTTAAAAAAAAAAAGGTAAAGTCAGATTAATCTTGGTAAGTTAAAATTGCTTCATATATTCATATAGACTTTGCATATTTTAAAGCATACTTTAAAGACTATATTTAATGTGAATTTATACTCCAGTTTCTTCTAGATTCTTCTTTTTTTTCCAGAGGCTTCCTCAAGCACTTAAGTTCATCTGCTTTCTGTTTGCAGAAAAGACATCTGTGTTGGTGCCAATCACCCCTGTGAGACTCTGGGTCTGTCCCATCTGTCAGGGATGTGCCAGCCTCACCGCAGCTGTAACATCAACGAAGACTCTGGTCTGCCCCTGGCTTTCACCATCGCCCATGAACTTGGGCACAGGTAGGGGCTAGGGAGGTAGAGATCTGTCTACCCTGTATGTGCTTTGATGTCGTGAGAGGGAACAGAGAGCACCTTCAGCTGGGGAGACAGAGCTGCAGCTTCTTTTCATGCTTGAGATGCAACCCTCCTAGACCTTTACTTTTTCGTGTGTAAAGCAGGTGTAGCCACACATTGCATTGAATCCTAGCTCGGCTGCCCTGACCCCTTGAGGCCGCATGTAATGCAAGAGGAAACCACTAACACCCTATCTGTTAGAACGAGGTGGGCAGGTGTGAAGACAGAAACTAACTCAGTTTTAAACTCAGGAATACCCTGCACCTAGTTCTTACAAAATGCCAGGATCACACAGAAGACATAAAACATTACTCTTCACTGTGCTGATGAATCATAGCAACCTTGTGTCATAGATGGCCTTTCATCAGCCCCATTTTATTTCCATGTGTTACAGAAGAGCATTTGAATAAATAAGAAATTGAGAATTGCTATAAGCTTGAAAGATCATCAAACAAACAGCAGTTAACAGAATGTCTAGGTTATCGCAAAAAAAAAGTATTATCTGATGAGATGAATTGCTGGAAGGCAGATTTCTGTGAAGGTATAGTGAGAATTCTGAATTTACCAAGTACTAGAGTTACGGTGGAGAACAGATCTTAGCTTATTTTCAATTTAGTTTGTCAGTTTATTTGCTAATCATAAACACAAAGCTAAGCATAAATATACAGCATAACTGGGATCTGAGATGGGGGCCAGGTAAGGAGCTTAAGCATACCCCCGGCCTGTCAGGTGTCTGTCTTCCTAGCCCTTCTCCCTGTAAAGAAGGAAGAGAAACACTGTGGCCCACTCTGAGGGCACAGCTAGAGAAGCAGAATACTTGGGAAGAAACCTAGAGTGTAGGTGGTTCCTAACCTGATCATTTTGGTCTGGTTTCATTCCCTAGTTTTTCTTTTTTTTTTTTTTTTAAATATATCACATTTGAGCTATTCAAAATGACATTATTTACATTGCTAAGCTGGAGCACTGCCTTGAAACTGGAGAAAGTGATAGCATGCTCCGACATTTCCATTGAATCATGTTAAGACCAACACTGGTTTCTTCAAAGGTGAAATGAATGGGCTAAACGAGGCAATTTCTTGGGGAACTGATTATACACTCACAAAAGGGCATGGAGATAAACGTGATGTATTCCAATGTCCTTAGTTCACAAAAACTCAGAGACATAGAAAGTTAATAAATTATTTATAACTAAATGATGAATGAGAATTGGGGGAGATGCAATGGAATGCTAATCTTGAAAAGGCTGGCATGTTGCTGTTTATCCTCGTGGTTGATATTCCTGCATTCCACAGTGAAGAGCTTCAGTTTGGTTGTCAGTCCCGACCTCAGTTTCACGCTAAAGCATCTTTGTGAAGCTTCAATGGTGGGTCAATTAACTGGGTCCCGTCTCCCATGGCACAAATCTGCATTGACTCTTCGCGAGCTTCCATGACCCATGCGATTATAATGTCTTATACTTTTATTATCACAATCTCAGAAGGACAGAAGGAAAAGGGAATTGAAAAAGCACGTAAGAATACAATGGCTAAAAATGCTCAAATTTGGTTCAGAAAATGAGAGAAATGTCATAGAGGTTAAACCCAAAGAAAATCCATGTCAAAACTTTTATAATTAAACTTCTGATATTTCAACACAAAATCTTGAATTTAGTGAGAAATGACGCTTCACCTATAAGAAAGAAATATTTGAATGACAGTACATTTCCTTTTAGAATCTATGGAGGTCCAAAGAAAGTGGCATAATATACTTTTCAAAAGGTAAAAGTCCTGCTCACAATCCAGAATCACACACCTGAAAAGTAGAAGAGGAGGGGACATTTTTTAAATTTATGAAGTCCTTATTTACCTGGTACCAATATCAGACCAAAACCAGGTGCAAAGTAGAAGCTACAGAACAGTATTTTTCATTAATACAGATACAAAAATTTGACAAGCTTTGAGCAAATAGCATTAGGCACAATGACTGTGAGGGATTTATTCTAGTAATTCAAGACAACCCTGGTTCAGTATTTGAAAATGCCAGGTATAAGCCACCATAGTGACAAGCTAGAGAAACCACAGGATTGTGTCAATTGATATTTATGTTTGACAAAATTTGGTACACATTCATGAGAAAAAATCTCAAATTTCTTCAATGTGACAAATAACATTTAAAATAGCCACAACTAAATTGTGTTTAACAGTGCATGTAATGTTTGTTTTTAGACCAGGAATGAAGCAAGGATATCTACATTTCCCTCTTACTCAATATGATTCTAAATTATTCAGGCATTGTAATGATGCAAGAAAAGGAAACGAAAGACATATAGATTGGAGAGGAGGAAACAAAACTATCATCATTTATATATTTCATCATGATAGTTGTAAAAAAAAATCCCGTGAAATACATACACATAAACACACACACACACAGTATACCCCACACATATACACAAAGTTCATAAGATGCGATTTAAATACATGATGACACTTTGAAACGATAGTTGAAAATAGAATTGGGGCCGGCGCGGTAGCCTAGCAACTAAAGTCCTCACCTTGAACACGCTGGGATCCCTTATGGGCATCGGTTCCAGTCCTGGCTGCCCCGATTTCCATCCCATCCCTGCTTGTGGCCTGGGAAAGCAGTCGAGGACGGCCCAAAGCCTTGGGACCCTGTACCTGTGTGGGAGACCTGGAGAAGGTTCCTGGCTCCTAGCTTTGGATAGGAGCAGCACTGGCCGTTGCAGTCCCTTGGGGAGTGAATCATCAGATGGAAGATCTTCCTCTCTGACTCTCCTCCTCTCTGTATATCTGACTGTGCAATAAAAATAAATAAATCCTTTTTAAAAAGTAGGATGAAAAATAAGTTTATTTTGTTGCAGAAAAATAGAAATCTATGTATATTAAGTATCTTCAAAATGTTAATAGGAAAGAATGTTATGAAAAATTTAAGTATAAATTCAAAATTTTTACACCAAAATAAATGCCTTTTAATTCGATGTTTCTAAGAATTTTTTGAAATACTTTATATAAAATCCAGTCATATTTTCAAAACCTAGAAATGAATAATTGAACATAGACAAAAAATGCATTTACCATCCCTCAGATTTTTCTTTTCAACTTTGGACTCCAGAACCATGAGAATGGACTTCTGTTATATTGAACTTCCAACTTTATGATATTTGTAAGGCAGCCCTAGGAAATTAATATGCCATATAGTCAACAAAAGGCTAGCATTCGTAATATATAAATCACTTTCAAAATCAACAGTAAAAAATCAGCAACATGACTAGAAAATGAACAAAATGCACAAAGAAACATTTTAACAAAAAGGACATGCAGATGTGAAATAAACACATTAAAAGATATTCAACATTGTTAGCTATAAGAAAATACAAACTAAAGCCACAATGATATTGCTATATAACAGTGATAATAATTAAATTAACACAACAACAACTAAAAGGATGATGATGCCATTTGTTGGAAAAAATGTAGAGACACTGGGTCACTCACACTGCTAGTGAGAATATAAACTGGTATTAGAAATGTGGAAAGTATTTTGGCAACTACCATGTATTCCTAGACATTTGTAATTCATTGCTTGCTTGCTTGCTTTCTATCTATCTATCTATCTATCTATCTATCTATCTATCTATCTATCTATCTATCTTTAATGAAAAAGCAAGCAAGCACACTCCCATTCATGGGTTCACTCCATAAACACCAGCAATGACCAGGAACTCATGCACATAAAGGGCCTTCAAAAGTTTATGGAAAAAAAAAATGGGTGTGTGAGTAAACTAGGCATGGATTTTTTTTCCCATAAGTTTTTTGATAGATCCTTATAACGCATTCAAGGCAGTATCCACCCAATACCTTTATAGATTTGAGTGCCTTGAAAAGCCTACACTTATATTTTTCTGACTTTTCTTCTCTTTGAGGCTATTATATATAAAATGAGTAGTAGGAGACAAGAGATGTGTGTATCCCACCAAGTGATACCCTGAAACCCAGGCAAGTGCTTCACTTTCTACTTCAGGTCTGTTATCTAGCAAACTCAAAGGAATGGAAACAACAAAAAGGGTGTGCTAATTGAGCAAGGCACAGGGCTGCCTGCTGCTAACTGCTCTTCAGAGGACATGCCCTAGGCTAGAAAGTAGCAACCTGTAGCCAGCCATCTATTCCAGGGGCCTTATCCTTCCCTAATGTTAGTGCCCCTGGTCCTTGGAGACTGACAGACGCCAGAGGGAAATTGTTTAAATAGCACTGCTGTTCTCTGACAAGATTAGAGTGCAGAGAAGTGATAGAGCTGGTGGGGACTATACGTTGATGCACTGTGACTCTGATGGAACAATACTGCTTGGGGGAGGACTGGTGCGAGGGTAGGACTGAAGCCTCTCTCACAGGACCCAGCTGTATTGCTTGGTATGTTGAAATAACTGCTACCTCAAAGTCTGCCACTTATACAAGTCTTTAGAACCTTGATTTGGTTTAGGATTTTTACTGACTAGTGAGCAGGTGCACTGGTGATGGAGTTCATAAGTTATGTAGCACTGGATTTCCAGCAGCCCTGGAAGACCTGTCATGGCCATGGGTGGGTGGTAAGAGCTTTGTAGCTTCATTCTCTGACTCCTTTGTGAGTTTTGTATTTATGTGGAATGTGATTTGAATATGCCAGTAAAAAATTATAATGCATAAAATTGCAGAAAATCCTTAAACCCCCTGCAGCCTGTTCTTGAGAGCTCCTGATGTTGCTCAAGAGAGTTCATCAGAGCTGGCTGTGAGCTTCCCCTTTGGAGGGACTGAGCTCATAACTCTGCTAGACTCAGGTCTGAGTCAACGTCTCCAGGTTGGCAGTGTCTGTCACAGTCCTGTGGGGAATCTTCAGAAGGCATCCTGAGGACATAGCTTACAATGTCTGAGCTGACCTCATTCCCAGGCTCTGTGCTCATGCATGCTTAAACTCTCTGGGGTCCTTCAAAGGCTGTTGCCATGTATTCCTGGGGCAGACAAGCACACACCCAGATGAGAGCATCGAGTTAGGAGAAAAGATCTGGTATAAGGTCTGATTTTGCCACTAAGAGACTGTATGATTGGACTGCTGGTGAAGCCTCAGTTCCCTCTTTACAGCCAAATAAGCTAGATGATGGTCCAAGCAACAACTTGATCCGTTCTGTTATTTCTGAATCTTGTCCTGCACTAGACACCTTGCTGGTGGTTTTCTAACTTTACCCAGACCTCATCCTAGCACTATGACACTACTTCGTTTTCTATGAGAGGAAAGAGAGGAAGCTGCAGTACCTCCCTGTCTGAATCCCAGCTGTGTCCCTCACACCACGAGAAGGGAGGGGTGTGTGTGTGTGTGTGTTGTGGTTGCTGAAGCAGGGGAAAGCAGATGTCATAGGGGAGGATTTAGCAATTTGACTCTAGATGCACAGAAAGCCAAATTGACTGCTTTTTAACTCTGCCAAACAGAAATTCTTTTTCTGATTTTAAGATTTATTTATTTTTATTGGAAAGTCAAATTCACAGAGAGGAGAAAAGAGAAAGATCTTTCATCTGTTGGTTCACTCCCCAAGTAGCCACGATGGCTGGAGCTGAGCTGACCCAAAGCTGGGAACCAGGAGCTTCTTCCAGGTCTCTCACATAGGTGCAGGGTCCCAAAGCTTTTTGGGCCATCCTATACTATTTTCCCAGGCTGTAAGCACAGAGCTAGAAGGGAAGTGGAGCAGCTGGGACATGAACTGGCGTCCGTATAAGTTCACAGCCGATGCAAGGTGAGGACTTTAACCACTACACTACCGCGCCAGGCCCCAAGCAGAAATTCTTGAAAAAATCATGCAGCTTCGTACACCATTCCTGGTGCTTTGTAGTTTAAATTTTAACTATGTCTCTCTCACCTCTAAAGCCTCATTCATGAACAGCTGCTCCCCGTGGGTTATTATCACCTTGGAAAAGCTATGATTTGTCTCTTTGCCAGCTTCGGCATCCAGCATGATGGGAAAGATAACGACTGTGAGCCTGTGGACAAACATCCCTACATCATGACCCGCCAACTCCAGTACGATTCTGCCCCTATGATCTGGTCCAGATGCAGCAAGGAGTATATCACCCGCTTCTTGGAGTAAGTGAGAGTGTATCCGTGTAGCTCCTGATGGTAGGTGTTGGGGTGTTTTTGACACCAAGGAGCTGATGCCTGTAAAAGGCCACACCCAGGGTGACATCATAGGGGTGTATTTCACAGGTGCTTTCTGATCCTGAGGTGGAGACGGACTGTGCTCTCTGGCCACAGCCAGGTGAGCCACCTGTCCATCCCTTCCTGCTTGCTCCTGCCTCAGGATGACATTCTATGGGTTGGTTGTGAATCAAGTCCTTGGTGAGTGGCAGGACAACCAGGACTGACAGATCATCGGACAAATCCTGCTGAGGGTAAAAGGATGACTTTCTAATTTTTTCACTGCCTATGTTTGCCAGAGAGTCTTCTGCCTGGCAACAGCAGAGTTTCCTTGAATGACAAAGAATAAACTAGAGGGATGGACATTTCTGTTGACTGAAAGACGAAAGAAATTGTTCTTATTTTTATTAACATTTCAGCCGAGGCTGGGGATTCTGTCTTGATGATGTCCCGCAAGAGAAGGGCTTGACATCCAATGTCATTGCTCCCGGGGTGATCTACGATGTCCACCATCAGTGTCAGCTGCAGTACGGACCCAATGCTACCTTCTGCCAGGAAGTAGAAGTAAGTAATGAGCACCTTGGTGCCTTGGCTGCATATGTGCCAGAATTATCTCCACCATGTTAACAAGAGGGGCAGAGGGGCATATTTGGAAATCTGAAGATCGAGACAAAGAAGTCCAAGCTTCACGATGCAGCCAAATGTCTCTAAGTCAGAATGGTCAAGTGGAGGTCATTTCGCTTTTGATCTGGCTTTCTCGAAGTTCTGCAGAACCTGGAATCATTAGCAACTGGGCAGCTTCATAATTTTCAAGGATTCAGAATGATGGCTAAAGACTCCATGGCAACAAGTTTAACTCCTGAAGCTGTCCCTTTTCTGGTTTTCCCACTATTGGCATAGTACCACCAGAGGTTAAACTGAGTGTGAGATTCATTCCCAGTGCATTTGTCTCCAGAAGATAAATCGTTGTGACATTGTACCTTCTAGATTGTTTGAGGCCCTGTCCTGTTGCATTGTCACTGGTCCTATCTTGACTGTCTCTCATCACCTTGCTTTGCTATTGTAATTGTCTCCTACATTAGCTCTATCCCATGCAAAATAGAAAACACCCACAAATGTAGCCACAAGTCTGCTCTTAAGGTTCTGCTTGACCACAGGCGAAGGTCCCAGTTCCATGTGTGACACTCCTGTGTGATCTGGACTTTGTCTGTTCTCTGAACTCATTGCTCTTAGTACAGTGTCAACTTCAATACATGTGAATTAACAAGATGAGTCTTTGGAATTTCAGCTATATTCTGTGCTATGCACTGAATATGATGAAAGGGATGAGTACTCCAAAATCAGTAAGACACAGATGTGGCCTCATGAAACTCATGAAGGAACTTCTGATGGAGGAAACAGATATGGAAAGAGCAATACCTTGAAATAAATGCCAAAGACATGTATTGAAAGAACATGCAATAGGAAGTAAATAACTGTGCTTACAAAGAATCAGCAAAGCTTATTGAAGACTAAAAGGTTGGTCCATCAATCCCTCACCCCTCATTTCTGACTGGCTATTGCAGCCAAGTTTTCTGATAGGATACCCTGGTTTTCAGTTCATCTTTGAGGGTGTGGCCGTATATGGAGGTCTCCAGTAGTATATGTTAGATGAGTATATATTGGATGTGTTTGTGTCTCTCTGTTTGTGACATATGGCACTCTCGAGCTTCCCACCCTATTTAGGCCATGGACATTTTCTGCACTCTCCAACCGATGAATCAATCTAAGACCTGGGTTACCAGATCTGCCTCTCCAGATGAATATTTCTGCTGCATGTTTAGCCTCCAAGTCTTTTTCTCACTGCATTGACAACTCAAGGATGCACTGTAAACTTTTAGCATATTTGATACTTGATTTTACTTCTCTGCAGGTCAAGATTTGTCAGTTTCTGGATGATTATGGCAAGAATCCACTCTAGCCACCTCTGATAGTTTTTCTTTTGTTCTCTGTGTTTATGCAAGCTATACAGCTTTCATTCTCTAACATGCTTGGGGGAGTTTGTGTACTCTGGGCCTTCTGACCCACCGCCTACTCATCGTGTGGTTCTTGGTTTAAATATCATTTCATATCCTTTCCTGCATTTTCTTTGACAGCACTTTTATTAGCCAGTATTGTGGTTGCTTGTTCACTTTCCTGTGATCTTACCTACTCTATTGCAAGGTCTCTGGCCGAGTGTTTATCTCTAACACTCAGGAGTGTTCAGCACATCTTACACACGCAATAGCTAAGTGAATAAAGACTTCAGATCCTGCATATTGCAACCAAGAAAATGAAGCATTTTCAATAGTCTAAATGCCTAAAACACTAGATGTCCTCCTTTATCACATTTTTAGAAATTTGAAGTAGTTTACAACTCAAATGGAGCTACGAAACTACTACAAGGGATTCCTATGTACCCTTTACCCTGCATATTATTCATTATGAAATGATGAAAGTTTTTGAAAAGTTCCCCAAGGAGGTACAAAATCACAAAGGCAAATGGGGAGAATGAACAGCTGCTGAGACTATTTGGAGGTAACCAGAGGGCTTCGGTTTTCATTTCTAGCGACAACAGATGGTAATGTATTCACCTTGAGCAGGGTGAGGAATTACTTGAGATCCACAGTGAAGCTAAGAGCCATATCGAGGTGCTCAGTGGTGCAGTGGACCAGAAGAAATATACCATCAGCACAGGCAGAAGGCAGGGAAACATTTATCTCAGCCCTTGTTTTCAGCAGGAAAATTGCAAGTGTATGAATTTCCAACTTGTAAATTCCTTACCACAGGGCAACTGATATTCAGAGTTCAAATGCATACCATTGTATAGTTTTGAAAACTTCTGTGCCAACAATTAGATTAAAATATTTCCTTCTGGGTACTACAACACATTTCTGTTTGGAAATTTAAAAAAAAGATAAAATGCCTTGGAGGGGCCCCTATCCAAATAAAAATGCATCATACTCCAAGAGAAAAAAATTTACATAAGTACACAATTCATCCCCTCATTCAAAATTTAAAATCTATCTTCATCTAAGGGATGACGAACAATAAATTCTTGAAGTTGATTTTCAAAGTAGAGATAATAAGATAAATACATAAAGGAATAATGGTATATGATTTAAGAAACCTAACGGTAGATGTAAAGAACAAATACAACTTCCAGAATCAAAAAATGTGGTCACCGACTGCATTCATTGGATGGGTTAAGCAACAGACTTGGCATGGTGGAGGAGGAAAATCCACTAGCTGGAATTTAGCACTGAGAAAATTGCTTCTTAATCAGCTCGTGTTTCTCAGAAGTGAATGATAGAGAGGAGGCTAGTCTTTCCAGAAGGAGAGTTAGAAGCCTCAACTTTCATACACAAGGACATATCTTGCTACTGTGCTATTCCTGTTCCAATGTCATCCATTTATATTTCCAAAATTACCTTAAAAATAAGAAATTTTACAGCCACTCTGGGTACCAAGTAAATAGGGCAAACCTTCGTTTCCATCTCCTTTGGTGAATGAGATCAAGTTATAACCAGCCAGTTATTTGTAACCAGATTGCCTTCCAACCACAGTCTAGTTGTACATTTGACGGATAATGTCACCAGTGACCCTACCCAAGGACAATGAGTGTTGGACACTACACCACAAATACAGAAATACATTTCAGTTCTTAGGAAATGAGTTTTTATCTCTTATTTTGATATTGCCTCCTATAGTTGACAAGTGACTATTTATGAATATTGACATAGTCCAAATGAAGTCTGATTATTTCCCATCACTCTTACTAACAACCGTGTATGTGTATTTTAATATAACCATAGAGATGCTTTCATGCAGAGTTTCAAAATGCGAAGGAGTACAATCTTACCCTGTTTTCCAGAATGTTTGCCAGACGCTATGGTGCTCAGTAAAGGGTTTTTGTCGCTCTAAGCTGGATGCTGCTGCAGATGGAACACAATGTGGTGAGAAGAAGGTGACGTATTGGGATGGAGAAAGAAGTGAGGAGGGCAGTGGGCTGTGAGATCCTGAGCTCCTTCTGGGTGTAGAGTAGTGACTGGAAGTCTTGATGAGATGAGTCCTTGACAAGGAGTCCACTTCCACTCTTCCTTGGGGGAAAGGGCTTCACTCCAATGCCACAAACACTTGCCAATGCTTGCTCCACCTTTTCCTAATGAACACCTGTGGGGCTGCTGATCCACAGTGTCTGTTGAGGTCATTATCAACCTGCTCTTTGACTTTTTTTCATCCACTGAAGATGGGAAAGGACAAGTTGGAGTCATTTTCTTTTCCAAAATGCCAAAGTTAGGCCAGTTAGTCTCCTTTCTCATGATTAGACTGACAGGTCTGTATTCCTTTTTTCTTTATCCTTTTTAAAAATTATACAGTTTTCCTGTATTTTCCTGTGTACAATTTTAACAGTTCAATGATACTTCTCACTTTACCCTCCCTTACTCTGACCCCCTCTTCCTGTTTTATTTTCACTTCTGTTTTTACAATAACATACCTTCAATTTACTTTGTAATCACAAGCTTACCCCTCTGCTAAACAAAGAATTCAAAAAATAGTAAGTGGAAAAACAATTATTACTCACATGTATTCACAAATGCTTTAAATAATAACCAAACCTCAAAATGCCAATTTCATTCATATATATTACATGTTTTTATACTCTCTATATTAATTATCACAAATTAAAAAAACATAATTTTGTCTTTTTGGGACTGGCTGACTTCACTAAGCAGTGGCATCCATTTTGTTCTGAATGACAGATTCCATTCTTTTTTAATGATTGAGTAGTGGATATATTCCACAGTATCTTTATCCGATCATAAATTAGTGGGCATCTGGGTTGCTTCAATAGCTTACCTATTGTGAGTTGAGCTGTTATCAACATGGAGGTACTGATAATTCTGATGAATCTTTCAACTGTTGATATAATTTTCTTTGGGTAAATTACCAGATATGAAATAACTGGGTCACATAGTAGATTTCTGATGTATTGAGCTTAGTAGAGATGAATGATACCCAGTACTCAGATATATATATGATGGACTACTTGGGAACATGGAGTAAATGCTACTTAACTGTGTTATGGGTCTGAAATTAAAAGTATATTTGGAAACAGAAATGCCCTTCTTTGTTTTACATCCAAATGTGTGACCACAGAAAGCCTGCTTTCTTGGGGAGGACTGGTTTTTGACTTGAGGGTTTCATGGCTCAGCTTCTCATGGAGTCTTGCCTGAGACATGCAGCCCTTTCTTCTTCTCTTCACAGTGGTGTATGGCTGGCAAGTGTATCACTGTGGGGAAGAAGCCGGAGAGCATCCCTGGGGGCTGGGGTCGCTGGTCCTCCTGGTCCCACTGTTCCCGGACCTGTGGTGCTGGAGTACAGAGCTCCGAGAGGCTCTGCAACAATCCTGAGTAAATACCCCAAAGGGTCATTTCTCTCCTCTCACATTGTCTGTAAAGCTAGTCCTGGGGAGGCTAAACTCGGTGACGTCAAACCTCTTGTGAGAAATGAAATGGATTCCCAAAGACAAAATGGAACCAAAAGATGCACAGAAAGTGGAGGGAAGTACTTCTGTTTTGGTTTGGTTGGACTTGCAATTTGGCAAAGTAAGCTGACTCTACCACCAGGAAATAAGCAAAATCTTTAAAAACATGCGAGTGCAATTTGTGCTACATCTCTAGGGGATGATAGCTCTTCTGGATAGCACCACTTTATCAAAAAGAGGTTAATTAGGCCAATTTTACTGGCAAGATTTTAGCTTGCATTCCATCATAATGAGTAAGAAAATTTTATATTTTCCTTCTCTTAATCAGAAACAGCTAGGTACATCTTCTGAAAGCAATTATTCTTAAAATTTTAGAAAAGGGATTTTTAAAACTTAAGATTCTTTAGTAGTAGTCTTGAAAATTTCCCTAAAGTAATTTCACAAGTGGCTTTCAATTTTTTAAAGTCACTTAATTTTTCATAAATTATATTTATATACTGGTATTGCAAAAGAATTAAGCTTAACTTTTCTTGGTTTCCAAATAAATCTCTCATTGTTAACCTTTCCTGGTTTATTAGTTTTCAACTATAAATTTATGCAAAATTTATGTATGCCACCATCTGGAAAATGCACTAAACTTTTGTTACATTAGCCTGCCTTGAAGAATAAGGGTCACTTTTTTTTTAAAGGCAAATGGTAAAAACAATTAAAATTCCCTCAGCTCAGATTTTGAATCTTATTTTCCCTTTTATGAATGAATATTAGTGTATATATGTATAATACATAAATGTGCATGAAATATAAATTATATTGTATAATAAAGTAACAGCTACAAGGAATTTAACACTGTATGTACTACCTAACATATTGTTCATAAATGGTAATTCATTATTATTATAACTTTATTATCTAATACATACCAGTGTGCAAGTGAGGAATTTTAACAAAATTATTTTATGATCTTACCCTTCAAAAAAAAGTTTTTGTTTAAATTCTGGTGTTCTCTGACTTCAACTATTCAACATCAGAAATTTCTAGAGAAGTTTTTGGTTTAAAGTTTGTATCCAGTTGATCAGAAATAGGATTTCCAATTTGGAGATCAGGAAATACAGGCTCTAGGGCTGTGTGTTCTATAACCTGTGGCCAGGAGGATCAGGAACTCGCATATATCAGCAAGGAGTTATCCCATTTTAGGAATGGAAGGGTAATTTTTTAACTTGGCTTTTGGGATGAGAAGGTGCTTATTCCTATATTAAGGGGCATAATTTGTCAGGATCTCCTGAAGTGGATGAATAGCTCTGCCCCCACAGCTGGTTTGCCTGTGTACTGAGAACAATGCTGACATAGTCTGAGGCTGGGGTCTGAGAGTCTGGTCACTGATTCCTGTCAGTGTATGAACCAGTTACCTCCAATTATCTTAATAACATCCTAGTTTGCTTTCAGTCATAATAAATATACAATATATTGAAACATTTTTCTTCCCTTGAAAAAGCGTTCTGGCCTTGGAGCCACATTCTTTTCGTTGGTCGGCTGTCTAGTGAAAATCCAGCAGGGATTGGCTCCTCTGAGGCTCCTGGTGATAATTATTGGGTGAAATGAATGGGAGAGATGTCCAGTCACAAAATGTCCCTCCATCAATGTGAATTAAAAGCCAGGTTAATTTCAAAGGAGCCTACCATGTAAACTGTACTATCCAAGGAGGGAAAAGGCTGAATAGTGCAGGTTCTGATCCGTTTTAATTTCGAAAATAGGAATAAGAGAAGAGAAGTAGATTGTGGCAGGAAAACCTACCCCTTCTTTTTTGCCTTGAGGTTGTATATGTGAAAAACAATTTTTAAAAATTCTTTCAAAATAGGCAACTTTGTGTGCAGGACTGAAGTAGTGGTAGGCAACAAAAGTGTGTAAATTGGAAAGGTTTATCTGGAAGGTAAATTTTGAAGGCAGAGAGAGACATAATTAGGCAAGGAATAGGCACGGCCAGATACTAGGGAATCTGAAAAGGAAAATGTTGCTATTCTTTGTTTAATTCATAGGCCCAAGTTTGGAGGGAAGTACTGTACTGGAGAAAGAAAACGCTACCGCTTGTGTAATGTTCATCCCTGTGCCCAGGAAGGACCAACATTCCGGCAGATGCAATGCAGTGAGTTTGACACTGTGCCCTACAAGAATGAGCTCTATCACTGGTACCCAGTTTTTAACTCAGGTAAGGAGCCGGAACTGTGTATTTCAGATCTAAGAGTGTACGTAATGCCACATTTTCTTGATGCCTGCAGAGTTTAACCAAGGCAATTGCATCATCGAGAATTTTATATTTTAGAAGACAGGCAGAAACACTGCCCTGCTTGTGTGGATCAGTAAATATTGAGGGCTAAATATGTCCAGTTTTTACCCTATTGGATCAATGAGGGAACTGCAACAAGTTTGTGGAAAATGAAATTAAAAGATACTTATTTTTGTGTAAAGTTTTGGCATTATATATAAGGAGTCTTATACAAAGTTATAGCCGTGCAGATTAGTAAAAACTGTACATGGATTTTGACCTTATAGCAGAATAAGCCTTCTCATCCCATTTTATGTGAGCCTTTTGTAGTACCTTTGTTTAAAAAAGGAACTGTATTAAACACGATGAATGACTCACTTCAGAACACCTAAGATGCCTCAAAGTGGCAAGTGGGACGTGCAGGAAGTCAGCTACTAACTGCTGATGGGCTCATGGAACCAACAGTGCTTTTGGCAGAATGTTGGAACAGAAGGGCATAGTAGGATTGGAGCAATCTCAAAGAAGCCATCCAAGGAAGATGGGGATTCTTAAGCTGAGTAGTGTTTTCATTGATGGTGCTCAAAGGCATTCCAAGTGGGAGGAGAACGGCCCGAAGAAAGACAAGGTAACAGAAATGCTTTCCTCAGAAGTGAACAGGAGCCAGTACTACACCAGAAACCAACATTTCATATGGACAGAATCTTATGGAAAGGGTAAAACTTAAAAATCAGGTGTTTGGTATATGCACATCTGAGTCATACTGAGCCAAGTTTGAGTCAGAGCTAGTTACACATACACCGCTGAAGATGAGGAACCATTGATAGCTAGTTAGAGTGAAATAAACCATCTTATCTGTTTATCCATTGTTTTTTATTTCAGTGTAGGATTCACTAATAAGTTAGTAAAAAAAAAAAGTCTATCAACAGTTTTTCATGGTTATTTAGTTGAAACTCCAGTGTGATTAGCAACAAGAATTATACAAGGACCACATATATGCGCTGTTAGAACAAATACCAGCAACAAGTTTTCAAAGACAGATGACACTACTTTGCTCACATTTTCTCTCCAATATATCCAGATGACTATCAGTTATCAAGAACAATGACTGTTTCTTATCTCCAGTTCTTTAGTTTTGTTTGTGCAAGGTAGCTTTCTGAGCCAGGCATTTGAATAAAGGAAAACTTGTAATTTCCAGTGGACTCCAAGGATGACTAATGATGAAAGGCTCATGGAGTCAGTACTGTGTGTATCAATGCTCTTTGTAGATTCTCTGTTCGGTTGGAAGTACCCAAGTCAGTCAAACTTTATACCCCAAATGAGCAACCTTCTAGAACTGAGAGAGCATTGCTATCCCAGTTTGGGGCTCCCCTATCCAATGTTAGTTTGGTTTTATGTGTGCCTAGTTCTGATGGCCCAAATAGCTTGTCTCAGAATAAAAATATTTTGTCTTGGTTCTCATTTATTTGTAGTTATTGTATACTTAGTTTCTGTCTAACACAGCTACAAGTGCTGAAGAAATAAAAGATCTAAGAATAGGCATGGCTTCCTATCACTTTAGAGAGTTTTGCTTGCATTTGTGACTAGCCACTAATCTCACTGTCTATAAGCATCCATCCGTTATCTCAGTTTTTTACAAATACCTGTGCTGTCAATTGGACATAGTGCCTTACGTGACAGCCTGAGCAGCTACCACACTGACCAACACACTTATTTTCCTCTTCATCCAACTATACCCCACAAGCTTCACTGTGTTTAATTAGCAAGCGATCTGTGGCAGTGATTAGTAGGCTGTTCACATCAACAGTGATATATAGAGAACTTACTCTCTGCAAGGCAGTAAGCACTTTACAGCATCCCCCAAATCATCAGAGGATACCATAAACACACAGCACAGAGTATCTCCTCAGTGGATGGTGACGCTTACTTATTAGGTGACCATTGGTAGATTTGCTAAGTGGCCAATGGCAGAGAAATCTTAGATTCCAGCATAGAAATCCTACTAAATTGTGGGACTAAACTGTCCCATGAACTACTACTAGGGATCCCAAGCATGCTTAATACTAATTTCAGTTTCAAGAAAAAGTAATTATTTTAGAAGATATGATAAAGAATACCATTGGGACAGGCTTTTTGCATAGTGATGAATATGCCCATTGTATCACCCATATCAGTTTGCCTGGGTTTAAGAACTGACTCTACCCCAAATTTCACCTTCTTACTAATGCACACCCTGGGAGGCAGCAGGCGATGTTTGCAACAGCTGGGCCCTTCCTGTCTCTAGGAGAGACCTGGATTAAGTGTCTGGCTCCCTTCAGCTGAAGCTTTAGCCTAGACCACCAATGGCCATTTGGTAAGTGAACCAGTCGTTAGAAATTCTGTCTCTTTTTCTCTGCTTCTGTTCTCTGCCTATAAAATAAACAAAGAGATTTAAAAGAACAATGCTTAGACTATAATATATATCAGGTTGTAAAATATTAAAGAGCACCAAGGCATTAATGTACAAACTAAGTTGGCTTTCTATGGACTTTAACAATCTGTTGTAAACTTAAGTGAATTGGAAATAACCTGAGATTGCAGATTGAGTTGGTCTAAACTGCTCTTGTTTGCAAACAACTGTCTATAAGACACAGAATCTTTTAATGTCTCACCCCCCAAAAAAGGCTGCAATTGATAGAAGTCTATGCCTGCCCTTTTGTGGATGTCCTTTCAAGATGTTTGGTTTATTTTAATAGTCTCTATTGATCTCAGACCAATTTTTCATTGTAACTACCTAAGCTCACAGAATTCATTGCTTGGAAAATCCTGATTTTCTTCTGCTTTATTTGCCTTTATTTGAAGAATGAATGACTTTCTGCTTAAAAGATTTAAAAACTACTCATATAGATCAGTTTACACACCCAACCAAAACCAAATAAAATCACATCCAATTCCATGTGATCATATCCATGTCAATGTAGGCACCAACATAGTAGTCCGCCTTGCTCCAACCTCGCTCCCTGAGCTGGTCTCAGTATCAAGCATCTGACTTGCCCTTGATTCCCCCAACCCCAATCCCCGTCATCGTTTAGAAATGAACTGAGCCTCAGAAAGGACAGTCATTGTTGTTGCAGGACCATCAATAATGGAGCTAGAATTTTAGCATTGCTCTGTTTGATTAAGATGCTGATGCATTTTAAAAACTTATGCACACTCTAGGGACTTCCTCAGCTCATGAAGATACAAGTGTGTGCATTTCCTACATCTTCTAGTGAGGAAATGAGGCAATGGCCAGGTCTCATTTTGATGCCATCATTTTCTTGGACTTGTATTCCATTTCAGATTTTTCTAAAAAGATTTATTTTTATTGGACAGTCAAATATATATAGAGGAGGAGAGACAGAGCTTTCATCCACTGATTCACTTCCCAAGTGGCCACAATGACTGGAGCTGAGCCAATCTGAAGCCAGGAGCCAGGAGCTTCTTCCAGGTCTCCCATTCGGGTGCAATGTCCTAAAGCTTTGGGCTGTCCTTGACTTCTTTCCCAGGCCACAAGCAGGGAGCTGGATGGGAAGCAGGGCTGCTGGGATTAGGACTTTAGCTGCTAGACTTTCGCACTGGGCCTCATTTCAGATTTGTTGTTGTTGTTGTTGTTTAAATATCCGATTCTCCATTCAGGCTATCTCAACTTCCCCAGCCCCCACCATTGCTTCTAAATATTTCAGTTATTTCATACCCTTGGAGTTTTCCAACCTGCAACAAATGTTGTAATCAGGCGTCTGAAACAAAAAACTCATGTCAATGTGCTGGGATAGGATCCTTCCAGAACCTCATCAAGGAACTGCTGTAGATCAAGTTCACCAGGAAGCAGGCTTTGATATGGAGACTGGTGTACAGGGGGTGCGCTATAGCTGGAAAGGAAGGGAAAGAGAAATGGGTAGGGGAGACGCTGGGCACAATGCAGTCTCAGCTATGTTGTCATCTGACTCCACTGGAATCACCAAAGTGGAATGGACCTTAAAAGTTACAACAGAGGTAAAGAAAGGACCAGGGCTGTCCCAATCATTGGATGTGGCTTTCCCCAGGAAATGCAAGCAGGCTGTCTTCAGTCATGGGCAATGGCTGAGAGCGAATGGAATAACTCTCAACACCAGCAAGGACATGACCCATTTATCATAACATTTGGGGTTAGAAGAGGAAAATTGGGGTCTTTGAGGAAAATTGAATTTAGGTATGTTTCCCATGAAAAACAATGTTTCCTAAGCTTTCAAACATTGATGACAAATTACATTATATTTCTTAAGTAATTCATTACAATTCTTAGTTCCACAGTTCTTAAACATTGTCAGTAAAGACTAAACTAAAACTGTACATTAAAGAGAAAATATATTACTACATTTAGCCGAATCTAAAATATGAAAGATGTGGGTATAGTTCATTTAAAAAATTAATTCTAATTGTTTTCATCACTTTTGTGGTATTGTAGAATATACACATTTTCATGCTTTTCTTTATTCTTACTATTTTAAACAGTACAGGTTTATGATAATGTTAGCATATTGGAAAGCGGAAGAATGCCATTTTAAATCAGCCCAAGTTACATGTAATTACTTGACTTACTTTGGTTAGGAGTTTTGGTGTTTGCTTTTCTTCTCCAGCTGATATGAGCCCAATCATTAAACGGAGCTTCTTCTTTTGTCAAACATTTCTTGTTACAACAATCAAAACTTTTCTTTTTTTTTTTTTTAATTTTAAAAGATATTTATTTTTTTTCCCATTGTTAATTTTTTTTTATTGTTGCTTACATTATATTATGTGGTACAGTTTTATAGGCGCTGGGGATCCCCCCCACCCCTCCCATACCCCTCCCCCCATGGTGGATTCCTCCACCTTGTTGCATAACCATAGTTCAAACAATCAAAACTTTTCAAGCTGTGCCTTTGCTTGAGCTTTAGTGTGTCTTCACATCTGTCAAGAAGCAGCAGGCATGAGAGTTACAGAGCCCTCTGCCAATGCACCTGCTCCATTTTCCCATTAGACCTGCCTCTCCCTTATGGAGCACAGAACAGAGATTCAACTGCAAATGTCAAGGAACCCAAGCAGGTGCTTAGCGGCGGCCGACTAAGCCCCTGGGACTTCTGCATCCCATACTGGAGTTATGGTTTGAATCCCAGTTACTCCACTTCCAACACAGCTGCTGTAGAGCATTCCTCCATACGTGGAATCCTGGGCGACTAAATGTTACTAACGCCCAAAGAGCCATTCCCATACATGAATTTTAGAAAGAATGGATTTTTCTTAAATGGTGAATTTACATTATAGTCACGCACAAACCGTGAAATGCATCTGCACTATTCCTTGATTTATATACTTACAGCCTTTTGATCAAGGTTGATCTTGTGCTTCTAATGATCACTTCTTAGGACCACTCACCAAAAATGACAAGCCACCTTTCAGCTAGGATAACAGTGTGACCTAGGATTCAGCAAGTACTTTCAGTTACCTAAGCTTCCTCAGAGGGGATTAATTAGATAGCATGAAGGTGATAGTTCACCAATTAATTAGTTTTAGAGCTCTCACTTGGCATTACTAGAAATGGATTCAAAAGCTTCAAGGATAGGAGGGAAAAAAGGAATCATGCAACCCAGATAAATGGATGTCAGGAAAGGAGAACAAAAGGGAGATATTGAAAATACTCCTCGCTCAAGAGATGATGTAATCTAGAAACTGACATCTGGAATAAAATATTCAATGCTACCCATGCTGACCACTGAGATGTAAGATGACCCATGGCTTCTGTCCTTCTGCAGAGCCCTTCCACAAGCTGACCTAGTGACACACTCAGAGACCTACAGGAACACCCAGAAAGACCAAAGCTGGAGAAGGCAGTATTGACTGTGGACAGAAAGACCATCTAGAGGATAATATTTCTTAGAGCATAACAGCAGGCATTGCAATGAAGAATATGCATGCTCTAGAAAACATGAGTGGATTTAAGGGTTGGCAGGGTCATGGGTGCAGAGCTGTGACATGATGGGTTGAACTGCCCCCTGCATTGCTGGCATTCCAAATGGTGCCCATTCAAGTCCTGACTGTCCATTTCTGATCCAGCTCCATGCTAACGTGCCTGTGAAAACACTGGAAGACAGTCCACGTGCTTGGGCCCCTGTGCCCAATTGGGAGAACTCAAAGAAGCTTCAGGCTTCCAGCTTTGGTTGCAACATTCTCAGCCATTGTGACCTTGGCTGTTTGCTGCCTCGTCACCATAAGAGTGGATCCATTTACAAGGTCCACATTTAAGGATGCAGGCACCTGAAGATGAAAATATTACTGAAAAGGAGAAATGGAGACAGCATTGTGGTACAGTGGGATACTGCCACACCAGTATCCCAGTTGGGTGCTAGTTTGTGTTCCAATTGCTCTGCTTAAAAAAACAGTCTATTTATGTTATTGGAAAGGCAGATTTAGAGAGAAAAGGAGAGACAGAGAGAAAGATCTTCTATCAGCCTGTTCACTTCCCAAATAGCTGCAATGGCCAGAGCTGAGCCAATCTAAATTCAGAACTGTCTTCCAGGTCTCTCACGTGGGTGCAGAGCCCCAAGGCTTTGGACCATCTTCTACTGCTTTTCCAGGCCATAAGTAGGGAGCTGGACAGGAGGTGGAGTAGTTGGACACATATCAGGGCCCGTATGAGATCCTAGCACTTGCAAGGTAAGGATTAAGTCTCTGGGCCATCATGCCAGGCCCAATTGCTCTACTTTGGATTCAGCTCCCTGCTAGTGTACCTGGGAAAGCAGCAGCAGATTTCTTGATGGCTTGGACCTCTGCACTCCCGTGAAGCTTCTGGTTCTTAGCTGTTGCAGTCACTTGGAGAATGCAACAAGTTGAAGCTCTCGTCTCTGTCATTCTCACTCTGCCTTTTGGATTTAGAAGGCAGATAACTTTGCAAAAAATATTTCTGGTACTTAACATGTAGACATTTTATTTTCTTACCATCATTCCCTAAATAACTATTTGTATATCATTTCCATCGTTTTAGATATTAAGTGATCTAGTAGCAATTTAAAGTATACCAGAGGGTTTGCCATGATTTTACGTGAGCAGTGTGTCTCTCTGTGGTTGCAGTATCTGACGATTTGGACCTCCAAGAGAACGAGGGTCCTAGAGCCCCATGAAGAGAACAAATGGACAAGCATGAGTTTTCTAGCTGACTCCCACACTCTCAGGGCTTTCTCAATAAACATAGTTCAATGTTGCATTAAAAGATGTATTCATTTATCACCCAAGACATAGCTTTGGAATGTCAGGTTACAAATGTAATTCATTTTTAAGGCATTTTGATTGAAATATGAAACAGGCCTGCATTTCAGCAGGTGAAATATGGGGGTTACTGGATTAAGTGACATTAAAGGGTTCTGAGTGCAAGAGAATGCTGAGCTATAAAGCTTACAGCTTTGTCTGTTTTCTCACTTCAGAACATCCTTGTGAGCTGTACTGCCGACCCATAGATGGCCAATTTTCAGAGAAGATGCTGGACGCAGTCATTGATGGTACTCCCTGTTTTGAAGGTGGCAATAGCAGAAATGTCTGTATTAATGGCATATGTAAGGTATTGGGTATGTTTCTTTAATCTATAACTATAAAATTGTGATTTTTAAAATTAATTCAGGAATCAGATCTGTGCTTGTGTTTTCCTGGCAGTTAGCAGCCTGGTTTTTATTTATGATTTCTGAGACATATCTCTTATTTCAATTCTTATTGTACAAGCATCACAATAGAAAGACACGCCTTCAGACAAAAATGTGTGCAATATTTGTCTAACACATCCTCTTTGTCGATATGAAAATGTTTCTTTCTATTCATGTCTTCAACTGTCTATTTTGAAATTAAGATATTTTTCCTCAGTTTGTTAGATTTGCAGACTGACTTTGTTTTAGAAGGGAACTCTGCGAGCAGCACCTGATTTTTTAAACTAGTATGGAATTCTGCTAAGCTTGCTTACCAGAGATGGAGGTTTAAACTTGACTTTTCAGACTGTCTTCTATTCTCCATCACATTCATGATACAAAATGAGCTTTTAAAGCTTTGAATAAGTGAGCCACCTTATCCCTCTCTTGCCACTCTGGAACCTTACTCTGCCACCTGACTATCTCAGTCTATCCAGTAACTAGCCATGTGTCTCCCCCTTGCTCTGGGTAATCAGTTCTCGGACTTGAACTCCACGTTGTCTCTTGTCTCCCAGTCAGCTCTGCCTTGTCTTAATCTGCATTCTGTATAGCCCAGATGCACTGGCCTATAACATTTGCTGCTCCTTGCTCTTCACCTCTTAGGCTTGTACCAGCCTCTTAGCAATCCTGTTCTGGATCAACCCACCCACAGCCATTTCCATCCTACTTTTAGCCTACTATGTACTTTCTTTAAAAAAGATTTACTGTTAATTTTTATCGGGAAGGCGGATATACAGAGAGGAGAGACAGAGAGGAAGATCTTCCATCTGATGATTCACTGCCCAAGCGGCCACAATGGCTGGAACTGAGCCAATCCAAAGCCAGGATCCCAGAGCCTCTTCCGGGTCTCCCACGTGGAAGTAAACCACTAAATCTTTCTAAACTTTTCTCTCACCTAAAATGGGAAACATAGCCATTCCTGAGCCCTTCCTGATCTGCAGCCTCCTCACTCTGATTCCTGCCTCCGTCTTTCCCTGGCTGTCTTCCCTGTGAAGGTCTCTGTCTCCAGATCTCTCCTCTTTATCAAGACAACTGGCATTGAATTGAGGGCAAACTCTAGTCCAATATCATATTATTTACATTTGATTATCTCTGTAAATGCCCTATTTCCAAAGAAGGCCATATTTACTACCACCTGTGATTAGGACTTCAACATATATTGGGGTGGTGGGAGGTAGGGACACACTTCAATCTGCAAGTATCTATGATGAGGAGAACTTACGCTGCTGTCCCATGTGTTGCATGGCAGTTACCAGTTGCCTTTGGTCAATCTCCACACTTAAAATTTCATTGCCTAGAAACAACTCTCATCCTGTGACTGGGCATTCATCTAGTCTGTTCTTGCTAAGGAGTTTAGGAAAAAATGACAATCCTAGTGGATTAGACCCCAGTCCCAAGTGGTATTTCATCAGTCACTCACTTGAGAATTTTCAAAGTAAAACAGTGCCATCTCCCAACTAAAAATAGAGAATTGCTGAAGAATACATAGTGTTTATTCACTTGTGACAGGCTAAATGCCTGCTGAAATATAGATGCAATTTCCTTGAGCATTGGCAAGCTGATGAAAAGCGAAAAGTTGTTTTTCCTTGAAAAATGGTGCCCCATGGAGCTTTTTGACACCCTTACTGTCACTCTGGGATGGAACCATGCTGTAGTCATTGTCTACAATCTGCAGCAGTGGCAGGACCAGCACTCATTCTGCTAAAGGTAAAATATCATGGCTTTAGCAAGTTGAACTGCTGCCTGGGACACCGGCATATCATATGGGCTCAAATTGGTGTCCTGGCTTCTCCATTTCCAATCCAGCTCCCTGCTTATGGCCTGGGAAAGCTGTAGAAGGTGGTCCAAGTCCTGGGAACCCTCAAGAAGTTCCTGAGTCCTAGTTCCTGGCTTCAGTCTGACCGAGTCCTGGCCATTGTGGCCATTTAGGGAGTGAGCCAGCAGATGGAAGAGTTCCTCTCTGTGTCTCCCTTCTTCTCTCTGTAACTGTAGCTTTCAAATCAATATGGCAAATATGTTTAAAAAAATTTTTTTTAAGAAGAGCACATTGTTGTGGACCCTGTTGGCCAGAGCAGGTTTTATGAAAAAGGAGGTAAAGTTCATGTTATTTCCCTTGAGGGCTCTGATGCTCGATGTGCCACCAGGAGGACGGGTTGGTGCCTTCGCAGACTTCCTGTTAATACACTTGATGTGATGTGGTTTTGATTGTGCTGTGTGTAGTCTCTGACAAGAGAAGCTAACTGTGGGAGGTCACTGTAAGAACACGGGTAGTTTGCATGGGGGCCATGGTTGGGGGTTTTCTTCCCCCAGCCCTTACCCCCCAGTTGTGTAGGATAAGATTGCTGGAGAGACTTGGCCACCCTTTCAGGAGAAAAGATTTGGGCTCCGGGGAATTTATTCTGGCTGCTTTCCTCTGGTTTTCAGTTTCCGTCTACTCCGGTTTTGATGGAGGTTAAAGAAAGCACTTTTAAAATGAATGTTGCAGAGTAAGTCGCTATGGCTCGTTCCAAGTCAGGGGTTCAGTGAAGGTGCCAGAGGAGATGTCCGATGAAGGTCAGCTTATTAGAGGACACTTGGACTTGGTTTGAGTGTATTTCTTGTGAAGGTTGGTATTTTACTCTTGATCACCAAAGGCTTGACATTTTCCTTTCAATTATAATTAGCAAAAATTAAGTTGGAGTTGAAAAAAAAAAACACTCTCTTTGTACTTAATTTTTTCCTACTGGATCAAGTAGCACAGTCTTTGGACCTAAAGGATGTTGGAGATGGTATACCTGATGAATGAAATTATTTTATGTGAGTATTACCTCTCTGTTTAGTTAGTAGAGGATATGTTTAAAATTTGAAATCATTCTTCCTTTCAATGGATCAGTAATAGCTTTGACATTTAGAAAGAGAATATCCTTTGATGGGAGAAAAAAACCTTACCTGGGCAAAATTATTCCTCCCACAAGGGAATGAAACTGTGACTGAAGAATATGGTACAGCTTCCCCTGTTGGCTGGAGAAGAAAGCCAGCTACAGACACGTCCAAGGGCAGTGCACACGTTCATGGCCCACTATATGAGCATCATGATTCCTTATTACCTGGTGCTCCAGGACACCCCCAGATTCATCGCTCCCCTTTCCTGGGGTGGTGGGAGGGGAAGGACTCAGAGCAAAAGCAACTAATTCAGGAGGACCGTTAGAACCTGAGAAGAGGGTAGGTCAAATCAGAGAAGCAAAATTAGTCTTGGTCCAGAGGAAGAATGGCCTGGTCTTTCTCCAAAGCTGAAGTAAAGGAGGTAAGGTGGCTGAGACACACTCAACAAAGCGCAGGGAAGCTGTGTTTACTGGAGGCTCTGAACCATCTGGGATGGACCTAAATTCCAGACATTGCATCTTCAGAAAGCGAAGCACCTCAACAATAAGTCAGGTTTCTGGTTCACCTACTCTCTTGAGCCAGGGAGCTAAAAGAAAAGCTTCAGTGAGGATTGTAAGGGGACTGAGCAAACAAGTGGCGGGGGAGTCATTGTGTCATCCCCAGGAAATGTCAGCAGAAACAAAGGGGCTGATACTTGCCCACCTGAAAGAAACTTGCTGCTCCACTAACTCTGATTCTAAAACATGTCCATAGTTAGCCTCTAGGGCCTGTACTACTTCTGATTCGTGGTCAGCTGAAGACCTCACTCAATGTCTGCCTCTCTCCTCTGAGTACATTGATTTTCCACATCTGCAGGTTCTTTATCCACAGATCCTATCAGCTTTACAGGGAATACTTTAAAAAGTACATTGGGACTGGGTATGCACAGATTGTTGTCTTATCATTATGCCCTAAACAACACAGTATAACAACTGTTTATATAGCATTTGCATTTGAAGTATTAAAAGTAATCTAGAGGTGATATAAAGCTTTTGGAAGGATTGCATAGGTGATGTGCAAACACTGCACCATTTCTATACAAGGGTCTAGAGCATCTGTGGATTTGGGGTGAAATCAGTCCCCTGCAGACACTGAAGGATAATGAGATTTCCTTTCTCAACGGTGAGTGCTGTGGTTATTCTTCTAGCTTTCACCAGGTCGAGGAAACAGACAATTACCCACCGGCCCAGTCTCAAAGAAGCCAAGGGGGAAGGGGACATCGTATGTGAAGGCCAGCACAGCGTCCCCTGTCCATGCCACTCATCCTCAGCCTCTTTGTCCTGCAGATGGTTGGCTGTGACTATGAGATCGATTCTGATGCCACGGAGGATCGCTGTGGTGTGTGCCTTGGAAATGGCTCTGCGTGCCAGACTGTGAGGAAGACGTTTAAGCAGAAAGAAGGATCTGGTAACCGACAGCTCGTTAGACTCAGGGGCTGACCATGATGGGCAGATAAAGGGGTAATAGATTCCTAGGTTTCTGAAAGTCACTTTGGACCTTACAGAATTCCAGATAGGATATAGCCCTCACTACAAAGGGAGAAGGCTCACTGGGGACTTTGAGAAAGGGATTGATTGCTTGAAATGACCCTGATCTCGTAGGCAGCACGTTTGTCCCCAGGGCTCCATGACTTAGTGTGAGTACTGACAGTTACTTCCAGCACAAATGTGTCTTTTAATCCCCTTCATTGCACAGATGTGATTCAAGGACGTGAGTGAATTCCCATGCCAGTCTGCTGGTGCAGACACACCTGCAGCATTCCTACTCCTGCACCCGAGGGCTTCTCTCACAGTGCCACCCCCACAGCCCAGCTTCCTCAGGTTTGGGAAAATGACAGTCTTAGTAAGCATGAATGACACGAGTGCTGACATGCAGCATACACCGAAGGGAATTTCTTTTCCCACCAGTGGGCCTCCCTGTGACGACCATTAAGCAAGGATCAGACTGGTTCAGGCTGATCATCAGCTTTAAACAAACGTCCACAAATGCTCTTGTAAAAGATTGAATTAGAACAGATTTTTAAATTCGTTTTCCAGGTATTTGTAGAGAGAAAAAGGGAAAAACATTCTAATGAACAGAATTGTCCAACTATTTAAAGGCTGTGCTCAGAACCGAGATTCTCACCATGGAGTATATACTAAAGAGCCAGGTACCAGTCAATCCGAGATCATGTCAGGATGTATTCAATGAATAAATACTGAGTTTAAGTGACTTCTAAGAGCCCTTGCCAATGGGGAAAAGAACTAGCATGTAACCAACATGCAACAATCATTACAAAGACTAGTGCAATAGTTAACAGGAGGTGAGCCTAAATCTTAGCAGGAAGCTGGCCAGTAATTGCAGTATTTTAAACCATCAACTTAAGATCCCAAAATATCGATGCTGAAACTTCTGGAGAAAGTTCAAAGACCAGTCAGCATTTATTTCACTTCTAACAGGAAGCTCCTGAGCATCTGCTCCTGGCTCAGCTCTCTGATCAGTGCAAGTGCATTCCAACAGGGGCGCTGAGGGACCAGCTCCTGGGAGGAGGGGAGAAGCGGAGCAGCCGCAACATTTGTTCAGCCAAGGCATGCACATGCCTCTTTCCTGATGGTGTCTTCTCTCCCAGGTTATGTGGACGTTGGACTCATCCCAAAAGGAGCAAGGGACATTACGATCATGGAAATGGAGGGAGCTGGAAACTTCCTGGCTATCAGGAGTGAAGACCCTGAAAAATATTACCTGAATGGAGGATTTATCATCCAGTGGAACGGGAACTATAGGCTGGCTGGGACTGTCTTTCAGTATGACAGGAAAGGAGAACTGGAAAGACTGATGGCACCTGGTCCCACCAATGAATCGGTGTGGATACAGGTAAGGCCCATTGTGCTATTTTCAGAAATTAAAAAGAAGTAAGGACAGGGGTTAAGGTTGGGAGGGACTAGAGAGTGTGAAGTACGCTTATCTTCTAGGAATTATACCTGTAAAAGACATAAAATCTGTTCTTTGTGTTAATACAGTTAAAGAAAGGATCTGCTGGGAGGTGCTCCAGGCAGCATCTTTCTCATGTCTTTTGCTAAATACTTACCAGCAGGTGTCAAATAAGAATCTTGAAAACTTCTTTTAGCAAGAAACAGAGAGGTGAACAAGATACTGGTTTTTGCAATGAATCCTTTATTGCCTAGGGATTGTTCAAACTCGCATACAAAATGTTGATGTGTTTTGGGGTGATTCTTGGGTACAGAAAGGTTGTTTTCATGCAGTCCATGTACTTGGAGCTTCTAACACACTCTGCCAGTGGTTATGACCTGTCATGTGGTTGTCTCAGGCAGGGGTTTGGCTCTGTGGCACCCGTGAAGGAAGGAGGGGTTTAGATGCAGTATGTGCGCTTCAGAGATTCAGAGCGTTGCTTGCATATTGGGTACAAAATGTAGGAAAGTAGTAGAGTGATGCCAGTCGAAGCAAGGCAGCCTGGGGGATGACCATTGGCCCAACAGTCATATCTACCCACATTCAAAACTTAAAGGGAGTTCATTTCAGAGTCAGAGATCAGAGCTCTCACAAAAGCTGCGACTCAGATGTGCTGCACATCAATGATGGGAAACCTTCTATATGACTTGTCTGTGTGGACCAGAATTCCCTTTTGTAAATCCTACTCCTATGAGACAAGCAGTCCACTGGCAGTATGTTTAAGATGGATATATTTAAACAGATTGCTTGCAGGAGAGGGAAAGATCTCCAACATGGTAAACCTTAACTAAAATAATCATGATCATTCTAATTCAAGAGCTCCCATGCATAAAAGGAATTATCCAACCTAGGCTCTAGACAGGGAAATCATAGGAAAATAAGAACAAATGTGATGCAAGCTAACGTTTACTGAGTGCTAATTCCATATCAGGCAGTGTTTGGATCACTCACTCAATCCTTACAGAAACTGTGAGTAGGTACGACTAAGATACTTGCTTTATATATGCAGGAACTAGAGCATGTACCCATGCCTACAAACTTACTACATACATTACAAAGTGACCTATCAGCCACTTGGGAAGTGTCCTTTCAGTCCCGCAGAGTAATCACCATCTGGTTAGAATTCTTTGTCTGTATAAGCTGAGATTGCCATGGTGATTCAGCCTAGCAGCACACATTTAGGTGTAAGATAGCCACAAAGAATATATAGATGTTGTAGAGTGAGTAAGGCCAACTGGAGCTAGAGATACATACACTGCTATAGTAGCAGATACAGAGGAAAAGGGAGATATACAAATATTGTGAGTATAGAGTTCTATAGTCACAGGCTTTGGCATTTGTCTCAGGACATGCTCCCTGAAACAGTTTCAGACGATGGAGACCGAGTATTGTTCCATGGCTATAGTTTGTGGTATACAATCATGACAGCCTGTGACATATGGCTGATCTCTTGCCTTGTAGCTCCTGTTCCAGGTCACTAACCCTGGCATTGAATATGAGTACACAATCCGAAAAGATGGCCTTGACAACGATGTGGAACAACTGACGTACTTCTGGCAGTTTGGCCCCTGGACAAAGTGCAGTGTAACCTGTGGGACAGGTGAGAAATACCTGCTATTGCTATGAAGCCACAGCAGCCTTGGTCGTGCTCTGTGCTGAAGGCCAAGCAGGGTTGCACACAGATGGCTCTGTGAGCTGTGAACATGCAGGGAAATGATCTAAAGGGATGGCCTTCTGTTCACATCTCATTGGTTGTAATTACATGAGCACCACCTAACTGCTAGGGGAAATATACTGGGGCACAAGATCACTTGGGGAGCACAGAATCTTGCTGCAACAGCACTGGATTGGCATCCCCAAGGCCTGTGAAGGCTGAGGGCAGGGCCTGCTGGGTACCTGGGCTGTTCCACTCACCGGGGGCTTTCATCTCAGTGCCACAGATGGATGCCTCGGCTTCACTTCCTCCTTTTCCATATGAAAGCATCTCACCTTGTGTTTTAGTCAAGGGACTACAGGTGAAGGAGTGAACAGGCCAGAAGCCCACAGTTTCCTCCGAGTTTCTCTCTCATGTTCTTTGTCCCTTCCCTGCCCTTTCCCTGATTTCCCATTCTGACCATCTCAAAGCAAGTCCAGGACCGCAGGCAAACAGGTCATACACTGCCAAATTTTTCTCAAGTCCCCCCCACATTTGGTAGAGACGAGAGCCTGTATTTCAGTGTGGTACCTTTTTTGGTTTTTCTTTTGTTATGATTCATTTATTTGAAAGTCAGAGTTACAGGGAAAGATGGATAGATATTTGGGGTAAAGGGAAGATCTTCCATCCATTTGGGTCACTCCCCAGATGGCCTCCATGGCCAACACTGGGCCGGGCTGAGGCAAAAAGCCAGATGTTTTATCTGAGTCTCCTACGTGAGTAACAAAGGCCCAAACGCTGGGGC
This sequence comes from Ochotona curzoniae, assembly GCF_017591425.1. Taxonomy (NCBI): domain Eukaryota; kingdom Metazoa; phylum Chordata; class Mammalia; order Lagomorpha; family Ochotonidae; genus Ochotona; species Ochotona curzoniae. The sequence goes on along the minus strand of NW_024465582.1, from coordinate 14,826,369 downwards.
CCCCTTCTGCTGCTTTTCCCAGGGCATTAGCAGGGAGATGGATCAGAAGTGGAACAGCCAGGACACCTACTGGCACCCAGATGGGATGCTCATGTCACAGGCAGTGGCATTACCCTCTTTGCCACAATGCTGCCCCCTTGGTATTTCTTTTTAAATGCATTTTGTAGTATAATATTTTACATATTTTAATACTATTATATAATCCATTACTGTTAAGACACGTTTTGTATATTGCTCTCATACATTTCAAGAACGAGGCTATTGAAGCATGATTTACTGTTGTTTTCTTAAAGATTTAAAAGTTTCAATTATCCTTTTTTAAAATCAGAGATACATGTGAAAAGCTGTCAAAGACAATTTTATACATTTAACTCAGACACCAAAGCCAGTGTGCTCGCCTCAGTTCCTCACTCAGCGGTAGAGGGCGCTGTGGAGAACACCAGTGACCTCTCAGGACAGTCTCTTCCTCTGTGGTGTTTGCTTTCACCCCTGAGAATTGACGGACCTAGTGTGAGTTACTACTCTGGAAAATAGAGAACGATGGAAACGGAATACCAGGGGCTGCCGTCCTTGGACGAAGGTTTGCTGACAGGAATGTAGCAGATCATCCTTGAAAATCTAGCCAACGGATTCTCTGTGAGGAAACAGAGCAGAAACGCCCTGAAGCAAGTGCTGGTCTCAGGAGGAAGCTACAGAAATTCTTCTTCAATAAGAACATTGCCTTCGGGCAGAGCCTCAGGACCACTTTCAAGAATTCTAGAAGACATGGATTTGGAGTAGGAGCAGTGGAGTACAGACTGACCCTTCTGCGTTTAGTGTCAGCAGTTCAAGTCCTGGCTATTCCACTTGCAATCCAGCTCCCTGTCATTAACCTGAGGAAGCAATGGAGGATAGCCCATGTCCTTGGAACCCAGGAATCATATGGGAGACCCAAAAGAAGTTTCTGACAGTTTCAGGCAAACCTAGCTCTGGTGATTGTAGACAATTAGGGAATGAACCAGTGGGTATACTATCTCTCCTTGTCTCTCTCCCTCTCTCTGACTTTAAAGTAAAATACATACAACCTTTTTAAAAAGACACATATTTGCCCCCCGTGGCCCTAGCGCTGCAGAAGTCTGTCAATTGTGATATATTCTAGCTAGAATGTCTTTGGTGCTGGAAAACTCACAGAAATGGTCCAAGTGTTAGAAATAGCTCATCACTACTGAACGTGCCCTTACCTAGTGTGCTCTGCATACCCATCCCAGTTCCTTGTTTTCGGGTCTGTAGTAACCGTGGCCTGCACCTGTCATTTCCCTTTTCCCCACTTGACTAAAGTATCTCTAGAAGTTAGTTACTGCCCCTTATTCATGGATGGTTATGTTTTAGTAGGGAATGGTAAATATTGAGAACTCTGAAGATGAGGCATGAAGCTCTTCTGGAGATTGCTTAATCTGTCTCGCTGACTTGTCTCCTTCGTTGGAATTCATAGGGACCAAACAGAATGTGAATGTAATCAGTGTAATATTTACTGTAAGTGGTTCTCACAGGGCTTCTATAACAACATTCCTACTGAAGCTTACCATACATGCTTTACCATGTATAAAACATGGTGAGACATGAGTCGTAAGTGGGTGCACATGATCCACTCCGCCCCTCTTGATGATCATACTCATATACTGCTCTTTAGAAAGAAGACTTCACTTCATGTGACTCCTTTGACATGTGCAGAGTGCCCTCATCTTGACGCTGCTCCATTAGACTTCATGTAATCGTCAGAGGGCATCAACCAAATCTGGAAATTGATCTGTCACAATACCTGGAGGATTCTGTCCAATACAGTAACCCCAGTAAGGAAACAGGAGTTTTGCTGAGTTTGGATTGAGTGTATGCGATAGCGTGAAGAGAAAGTGGCTTTTACTCTGTGCATCAACTTTTAAAATAATCTAAGAAATACAGAGTAGAAGTGTGATATTCTTTCAGTTGTAGTTTGCTTGTAAAGCAATGTGAACCATTAGCTTGGGCAAACTATCTCAGTGGTGCCCTGTTGTGCTGGCCTTCACTGTCACTTTCCATGTCCATTCCATGCAGCTGACAGAAACCTCTCATTCCCAAGATCTTCATTTACATCTCTAGCAGTGCAGTTGCTTGGAATGCCTCAGCGGATTTCCATGCAGGCTCCCTTTTCTCGTTGTGCTCTATAAAGTGCTGCCTGCTTTCTAGTTAACCTGTGAGTGTTGCCAGATTGTGTAGGTCTTCAATTTTCTTGTGTGCTTCCCCTGATTTGTAAATTGTGGCTGCAAAAGGAATATATTTTTATTTTGGTACATTTTTAAAAAACCTGATTCCTTTATAGAACAAAACAGTTTTTTTTAACCTAATACTACTGAACATTCTTCAAAAACTAGCAATGCTCTCGCACACACACACACACACACACACACACACACACACAGTCATTCAGTATGGAAAGACAGTTCTTGAAAGTAATTGACCATGTTTGTTAATATATAAAGTATTAATACCAATGGACGTTGAGTCAGTGAATTGAGCACTGATATCCTACATTCATTCACAAGTATGTACACCTGCATGGTGACATCATATGTCTATTTGGAAAAGGATTCAGTCTTGTGGAAATAGCCTTCTGAATTTGATTCATTATAATTGATTTCTACTTAATGTCTTTTTAAGCAAATGCTTCCAAATGAGCAGTTAGTTTAGAACTGAGCAATATACTAATCATCTGCCATCCTTAATCAGCCACAGTCTCTTTGGGTCAGTTCACCAGGGATGGATGACAATCCAGTATCATTTTTTTTCATTTCCTGAGAAAGATAAGTTTTTAGATTCAAACTAATCTCCTGCATTTCCTGCACCTGCAGTGTTACATAGTGACAACTGTTTAAGTGGCTGTCCAGGTTGTATCCCCTCCACAAGAGATGGTACAGTGAGTGTCCTATGTCAAAGAAAGATTCTGTTTTTCTAACAACCGGTTCTCAAAGTTATGCAGTGAGTGTGTCCATGAAGACAGACATATGAGGATTTTTGTTTTGTTTTGTTTTGTTTGTCAAAGGCAACCTATCACGTAGGGTCTCCAGCCAGAAACACCTAACACAGTCTGAATATCCTGGTTATTTTCAAAGGTACAGGTAGGATTTATGGAAACCATGAGAGGAACTGCAGTAGCAAGGCCATTACCAGTGGAAGACAGGGAAACAAGACTGCCATCTCCAAGACTGAAAAACTAAGAGGAAGGATTTGTTTAACTGAAACTTAAATTGGAGTTGTATTACTATTCTCCAAGCCTACTTGGAAGCTGTAGCATCCCACAGGATCCGCTCTCCAAGGATCAGAGGCAAGAAGAGGGCAGAGTGGAGGTGGAGGGAGAACAGAATATCTGTATCACAGGAGTTCAAGAGATGAGAAATAAGCAAACTCACTCATGTATAGACGCCCGTAAAGTAGTTGGATTGCGCCTCTGGGTTTTAACTGAAGCAAGGAAAAATGTGGCTGTGTAGTGAATGCTGTTCCAGTGACTATTGCTATATAAGAAATCACCCTAAATTTAGGAAACAGCCACCTGACTACGATGGCAGGTCCTATAGGTCAGAACCTTAGACAAGGTAAGTAGCAGCAAGACAGAGAGGCAGAGAAAGATGGAGTCAGAAGAGACTGTCCATCAGGGCTCCTATCTGTTGATTAGTTCCGTAGGGACCCAGAAGAGCTGGGCAACTGAAGCCAGGATCTGGGAATGAAGTCCAGGCTTCCCACATGGGTGAGAGGAACCCAGCTGGAGCAACTATTGCCACTTCCCACAGTCTTCCTGGCAGAGAGCTGGAGTAGGGACCCAGGACTTGAACCCAAATATTCCAGTGTGGAATGCAGGAATCTCCACCCTGAGGCCAAATGCCCACCCCCAATCACAGAACTTAAAATGTAAAGATGTTTCCAGAAATTAAAACTAGTTCAGCTTGTTACCCTCAAACAGTCTGGATACCATTGGTCATGACTGGAAGGGAGAACAGGAGTAAGATTAGGTGCAGGGTTTGATTTGTTTTACTTGTCAGATAAGGAATGGAAATTGCAGGTTAGATTTTGTCTGTGTGGAAAGAGAGAGAGAGAGAGAGAGAGAGAATGAATGAATATGAATGAGAATGAATCTCTGGCCACTTATTGTTTCCCTGGATTGTGAATTGTCAGGGAAACTACCCCAAACTACCCCCAAAGCTCTAATGAAACTTTTACTGAAATTGTTCTTTGTTTCAAGTTTGCTTGTCTCTTCCTAAAGAGAAATTTCTGAAAGAATACTCATTGGAAAAATCTTTGTATACTGTTTTGCAACTCCTGCTGGCTGTTGTTTAATGAGATGTAGGATGTATGTTGTGGCACTGTGGGTTAAGTTACCACTTGGGATGTCTGCATCCCATATTGCAGTGGCTAGGATTGAGTCCCGCCTCCACTTGTCATCAGCATCCTGTCGGTGCACACCCTGGGTGGTACAGGTGATGGCTCAAGGGCCTTGCGCTCTGCTACCCACGTGGGAGAGCAGCATGGAATTCCTGGCCTGCCCAAGTCCTGGCTATCATTGAGGGCATCTGGAGGAGTGAACCAGCAAATTGAAGATGGAAAATACATCCTCTCTCACTTTGACTCTCGCACTCACGTCCACACACTGATTTTCAGATGAAAATAAGTAAGTGGTGCTAGCATATACCCTTTCTGATGTCTGGGTATGCAAGCTGGCCTGAGGGATTGGGCTAGAAAGGGACCGTGCTCAGTCAGTGCTGCATGTGGCTTGCTATGTGACTTGGGGCTTTTCCAGTTTGGGGATTTTCTACCCCAGTGAGCCTACCATAAGCCTGTCAGCATGCCAGACTTTTCCTAAGCTGATTGCTGCATCTCTCCCAGGTCTCTGCTTGTTATTCTTACCCAGTATTTCACATTTAGTGTCAGTGTTCCACTCTTCCTCCCTGTCCCCTCGCCTCTCGACCCATGACCATCTGGTCACTTCCTAAATTCTGTGGCATTTTTCCTTTCTCAACCTATGGGACTTCATTGTACTTCAGTTTCTCCGTGTGTTAAGTAGTGATAATGATTTTATAACTCTCGTTGGGTTGCTGGGATGTTCTGATTACTATGTACTTTCTTGCCAGTATCTTACCTCTAGAATGTATTTCATTATATCTATACTGCATTTATCTATTAATGACAGTCACACGTTCACTTCAGACACCCATGCCCACACACATATAGCTGGAAACAGTGTCTGGGGCCAGGCATTATTTTCCTTAAACTGTCACTTCCCCTGGGCTTCCCTCTTGCAAACTCTCTCAAGATAGAAGGCTTATTACTTTGCTATCAAAACCAGATGCTTGGGAGGCATGATCCCCTTTGCATCTACATCTATACTGGGGGGAAAAAATAAAACTTTATATAATTAAAAATAATAAAAAGAATAAATTTTAATTAAAAAAACAGTGCTTTACAAAGCATAACATCTCATACTTCACACTGTTTAAAATTTTATTCCTATCAGCATTTACTAACCCCAACTTATTTAAATCTTGCCATTCTCTATTATTTTATGAAGCTAATTATTTAGAAATGACCTTGAAATACCTGGGAATGATATCTGGTTTTGGTAGTTGAAGCTTACTTGGTTTTCTTTTGACACCTTTGTGTTGATCTTGTTTCCATAGCTAGCCTGTGGCCTATGTAACAGATTATGTGAATTATCCATCAGTATTATCTGCAGTGCTTCCTAAAACAACCCACTTCTTTAACCACTAAAAAACTTTTGGACAACCCTCCCACTAACTGTGAGCCTGATCGCTTGACATGGTAAGCATGTCAGCTCCCCTGACAGCGAGCGTCTCGTGTTTAGGATTCAAGCTGTGTGACTCTTTGTGCCCACCCCCAGGTATCCGCCGTCAGATGGCTCACTGCATGAAGAAGGGCCATGGAATGGTGAAAGCTACATTCTGTGACCCGGAAACACAGCCCAGCAGGAGACAGAAGAAGTGCTATGAACAGGACTGCCCACCCCGGTAACTACTGGCAGCATCCAAGGCTCTTTGTGTCTGCCTAGAGTGCTGCCTAATTTAATAGCAACTCAGTGTTTGATGAGAAAGGAAGACCATATGTCTTATTAGAATTATTGGAATGAATGCCATTGGTGGAACAAATAAGGAAAAGTTGTCAGAGCTTTCTGTGACTGGCTTTGAAGACATTTTCTTCCTCAGTATTCTTTATAGAGATCACATAGTACTTGTGTTGGTTTTCTAAACCCAAGACACTTTTGAGGAGTATCCTATGTAGATTGCCTGAAAGTTGTTTAACTATTGGAGTTGATTTTTGCAAGGGGACTTTAGTAGCTCGCCTACAGCCTCCAGACAGCATGGTGGCACCGTTGAATCAGTGCTTCGCATTGCCTGGAGGGCTGGGATTCGGAGCAGGCTCTCCTGGCTGCTGCACCACTGACCTTTAGGGTGGAGGATTCTTTCATTTAAAGATGTATTTATTTGTGTTTAAAATGCTGAGCTACAAAGAGAGAGAGAGAGAGATCTTCCATCTGCAAGTTCACTCCCTAAATGGACACAATGGCCATAGCTGGGCTGGTCTGAAGCTAAGAGCCAGGAGATGCTTCTGGGTCTCCCATGTAGGTGCAAGGTCCAAAAAGATTTGGACCATGTTTTGCTGCTTTTCCAGGCCAGAAGCAGGGAGTTGGATTGGAAGTGAAACAGCCGAGACTTGAACTGCTGCCCCATAGAATGCCAGCACTGCAGGTGGAAGCTTAGCTTGCTATGCCACAGCACTGGTCCCTGGCTGATTCTTGCAAATGGGGCTGTCCCTGACCCATATCTGCTTAGAAGCCAGCAACACCCCTTCCTCCACAATCAAGTTGTGACAAAATAAGAAATGTCTCTCAACATGTTATTAAGCATCTATTCATTCTCAATCAGAAGGCAGAGATAGATGGAGTAGTATATTTATTATATTCAAATGGTAGTCAGCTTCTTGGGGGAAGAAATACTCAGTGCCTCAGTTGACATCCCAAAGGCAGTAGTTATCAGGGGCCTGAGTCCAGGGCAGTCTGTCTCTATTAGAAGGAACAGACCTCTAAGCAAGATGTGCACCCACTTGCTTACTTGGCCTATGTTGAAAACAAGGCAAGCACTGTGCCATCAGTGGTGGACACCACCTACTGAAACTTGGGAGACAGCTGAGGATGTCAGCTAGACACAGAAAAAAAGTTGGAAATTCAATATGATTTGATGCTTTAGAACAGGCATCCATCTGTATCTAACAGCTTGACTTCACTGTTTTCAGAATTAACTTCTTGTGTGGGTGGGTGAATTTCTTCGTGTGTGTGTGTGTGTGTGTGTGTGTGTGGTGTGTGGTGTTGGGGAGTGAATTTCTTTACCTACCTCTGTATTTCTGTCACGAGGACCTTCTAGTTGGGAATAACTCTAGAATAAGACTCAGCTAAGAGAACCAAAGGGAGCTGGCAAGTTGGAGTAAGAGTCCCTAGGCTTCAGACAAGCCAGGAGCTAAGGCTGAAGCCTGACACTAAAGTGGAAAAAGAGCCTAGAGAAATTATTGGTGATACTGGAGAAGTTTATGCACTTGAAGTTGGCCCTTAAAAATTCAGCAAAGTGGTAGGCTGAAAAACAGCCCCATTGATGTCTACATCCTGATTCCTGGAGTGTGAAATGTGACCTTCTTTGGAGAAAGCCCCTTCTTGGAAGAGATGATGAAAAGTGTGGAAATGGTCAGACTGTCCTTGGTTATCCAAGGTGTCACCACAGTGTCCTTATAAGGAGGCAGAAGGAATTCAACGTACCTGGAGCAGGAAATGTGAGAGCAGAGCAAAGGGAAGTGAAGACCTTGACCTTGAGAGTTGGAGCGATGCAGTGAGCAGCCACCGCATCCTGAAAGAGGCAGAGAGATGCCTTTCCAGCAGTGCCTCTGCGGGCTGGACAGCCTGGCCAATATCTTGATCTCGGCCCAGCAGGACCGGCAGTGGACGTGTGCCCTCCAGAACTATCAGACTGAATTTCTGTTGCTTCAAGCCCCTGTGTTCATGGTCATTTGTTACAGCAGCCCCAGAGAACTCAGAGCGTAATACCAGTATCAGAAAGATTCCAAAGAGCTTTCCACTAAGTCATAAATTTCCCACACTTGGATAGTCACAAAAGGATTTGGGAGACTGACACAAATGTGGCATTCTCTGAAGAAGCTTGCAGGCACTATCAGATCCCTGTGCTTTGGCTAGAGGGGGCCATTTGAGAGCTGGGCCTTGCAATAGGTTATCTGGATCTGTCCCCAAGATCTCTGCTTCCTTGTGGTTTGTTGGTTATCTGGCACCTCTTCATCTCTGGATTGTAACAACAGCTTGCTAGAACAAAGTCACTGCTACCCCTTTCTCTCCTCCAGTGTTTCTCAGAGTGAGCACTTGGAGGCAGCTTATTGATTCCAAGAAGTTTTGAAATAGACAGGGTAGCCCCCCTCATGACACTTTCAAGGAAGTCCTGCTGGCCAAGAACAGGAGCAGGCTGGCTGCCAGCACCCAGAGCAAATGATCGATTTTGCAGCTGCGGACTCTGCCTTCCATATCATCACACTTTGGGGAGAAAATGAACACATCCCACTGCCCAGCTTCTGCCATTGTATTGGAAACAATTTCCTCCAATTCCCTCCAAACAATTTGAAGATTATACCTAAAGAGGCAGAAGCAATTTGGCAAATCTCTTTAAATCTTTGTCAGTCAGTAAGATTTACGCTTTGATTTATGCTGTTTCCTTCTCTTGGACATTTATTTCCCAAGGTCTGAGTTCCTTTAAAGCTATTTCTGTATACAGTAATTGCCTGGACCCAAATTTATGGTCACTAGATATCAACAGAATTAGCATATGGAACAGTTCAGATCTCAAACCAAAGATACAGCCTTCAGGGGAAAATGCTAATGACCCCGATGGTGTTTTGTTGAATTCTTGAAGTAAAATGTTTGTCCCTGGCTTTGTTTTTGCACCCAAGGTCCCACTCCCCCACCTACGTGCACGCACACACGTACACTCATGCTTATGTTTCAAATCTGTGGGTGCCTGTATTTAGGACATTTCTTGACTGTATATAATATTATTAATTTCATGTAAAATATTTGTCACATATATTAATATAGAAGAGAGATGAGTAATTCTGTCATTACACAGATACAATGCTAAAGGCACCAGTATTTACATACACACATGTTCTTTTCCATAAATCTGCATTTACTTAATTCACATGAGCCACAATCGTCATTAGAAAATCCCATATGTCCTTCTAGTTCACAGTCCTTCTGTATAGAAAGAGATTAGACTGTTTGACCTGGTTGGTAATTTTCAATCTTGCAAATGTGAATTATACACAACACATGTAGATGTACTTTCCAAAAATGCATCCTGAAGTAAGATATGATAATAGAATTCCCTGAAATAAGACATAATGGTTAATTTGCAAATGTTTTCATGTCTTTTGATTGCATCTGCACTTCCGCTGATGCTTATGGGATAGTGGAAGGAGAGAAAGTGGATGCTACCTCCAGGGGATCAATGAGGAGGTAAGAGTTCACAAAAAGTTGATGCTATGCCCCAACAGAAGAGGACAGCTCTGGAGCCCACTATTTTTCAAACCCTTTCCATATTGCCATATCATTGACTCCTATTAGCAAATAGGTATTCTCATGCTTGTACAGCTGGGGTAGACATTAAAGCCTTCACACAAATTTTCAAAGGTCACTTTGCTGCAAGTGGTAAAGCCTGGACTTGAACCCGGATCTGTCAGTTGAAGTGTCTCTGCCACCACAGCATACTGTCACTGGGGATCTTGGCATAAGCATGGTTCAGAAGGAAAATTTCCATTTGGAAAGATTTCTCTCACATTAAAATGCAAAGAAAATGTATAAGCTGAAGAGCCTGGCTCCAAAACCAAAGCATGCATGCAAATTCATCCAGGGCTTAGGGAAATTAATTTGTTTTTATAAAAAAAATGTAGTCATTGAAGATAATTGTGTTCATATGATTTGATTTTGCAAGTCCAGTTGTTCAGCTGGGGATGCACTACAAGTTGCAGCATCTACTGCTGTCACCTCATTTCCACAGTATCTGAAAGGCTCAGACTCATCACTCAAAGCTGTCATTTCATGTGCGAGATTGAATCTTTGTTATTCCTGAATCATTTTTTCCCGTAATATCTTCTTTCTTTAAATTCCAACATTCTTTGTTCTTCCCCAATGGAGTATTCAAGAGAAAAACATAGTTTCAATTTAACAAAACTTCTGATTATATAAACCAGAAAAATATGCGCAATATCACTAATGACTTTCAGGACGAAGGCTTTGCATAGCGTGTTCCAGGATGGAGTCGCTTGTCAAGAAAGAATTCTTTGGAATGAAAGTGTATGTGAGTCCAGACAAAGGTCATTTGAGTTTCTTCTTCCCACTGACATCTCTCGGAAGGATCATCTCCAAGGCTACAGCTGTGATGGTGCCCAGCCTTGTCCAAAATGCTCCAGAAGCATCTGATAGCAATTCAGGCAACTCTGGTGGCTGCACATAGTTACAATGAACAAATAATTGTCCCACAACTTAAGCTCAGGCTTCTCAGCCTTAGCACCATTGCCACTTTGGACCAGATGCCCTGTGACATGGTCAGAGGTTTAACAGCATTGCTGGCCTCTGCCTGCAAGACACCAACACGTTACACCTCCGTGTGTGACAATGGAAAACATCTTCAGATATTTGTCAAGTGCCAGGAGGTATGGAAATCTTCACCACTGGGACTGGGAAAATTCCATGGAAAAAAAGGAGAAAGAGAGGACTGAGCATGCTTGTGTGTAGGGATAAGAAGAAAGCCACAGAAGATGAAGTTAAAGGAACAGGATATATTCAGAATGTGGAGAACCTATGTAGATATGGCAAGGAAATAAGAGGGTTAATATTGTAATGATGATTCTTATGCTGGGATTCGGAGTATCAAATGAATTGTATTTTGGAACATAAATGCTACTTGGGAAAAGATGACAAGAAACATCATTATGAAAGTTGACATTTTAAAGGAAATTACCATTCTGAACAACAGTTGAGCAAAGTCACATTGGGGCTTAAAGTTATCTGAGTGATGCAATTGGAAAGAGACAAGTGAGTTGATTTTCTGTTTGTTGGAATTGTACAAGCAAGTGCTTGTTGGAGCATTAGTGGAAGCTACAGATTAGAGCAAGGTGAGGGTGTTCTGCTCTTTCCCTCTGACCTACCTGTCCAAATTAAAGTACAATTTTTCAGGACAACCAGGGTTTTTTGAGTTTGAAACACACATGCACACAGGGTGGACACACACATGCAGGTTGTGTAAAATGCATACTAAAACAAGAGTGTGTTCTATGAAAGAAATTTAGACACAGGTACATCCATTCATTTGGCACCAAGACCATCAGTGATTTCCAACCTTGATTTACATAAATCATAAGGGAGCCTTCAAAAACACTGATGTCTTGGCCCAACCGCAGGAAATTCTGATCCAATGGAGAAAAACAGAAAATCCAGACCATTAATGAGCCAAGTTTCCATTGCTCTGCTTGTGAAGAAAGCTGATACATAAGAAATTCTCTTTTTTTTTTATTTCATTCTTACCCCCCAAAAAAGATCAGTGAAAATATTAATAAGTAGACTTCAAAGGATGGGGTTGAGAGTGGGGGGTTATGAAGCAGCACTGAGCATTTGGAGCAGTGTGGAAACACTGTTGAGGACTCTCTCATCCCAAGGCCGAGTGCCTAGCTTGGAGCCATGGCTCTGCTTCTAGTTTCTGCTAACGTGTACCCTGGGAGGCCCTAGATGATGGCTCAAGGAGGTGGACATGTGCTACCCGTATGGGAAACCTACACTGAATTCCCAGCTCTTAGCTTAGCCTGACCCAACTCTTGCTATTGTAATCAATTGGGGAATGAACTAGCAGTTGGAAGATGTCCATGTCTGTCTGTCTGTCTCTCTCCCTCTCTCACACACACACCAGAATCTATCTTTTCCCCTATCGAAGAAAATGTTTCTTAAGAAACAATAAAGGCAATGGCAGTGTCTCTGACTGATCAACTCCCATATAGTTCAAAAACTGGTATTTTATTCACATTGGAATAGAAAACCACTTTATTAAATAATTAGATCATATTGCTCAGTAGCTACAGTAAAAAATAATAAGTAATGGTAATCAGTTTTGTTCTTATTGTTTGTTGGGCTCTGTACTGTGTACTTTACATGAATTAGTTTGTTTAAGCTGCAGGGTTTGTATAAAGTGGTATTGTTACAACCATTTAATTGATGAGAAAATGAGGCTGAAACTTGTTGCACAGAAGACAAATAGATAAAAAGCTTTCTTGGTTGAAAAGAGAATATATGTGAATAGTGGATATGCACACATTTACAAGTTCAAAATCCCACTTGTTTGGTAACTGCTTAGGCCAGGTACTTTGCTGTGCTCTGGCAATGTTGAATGATTCACTAGAGCGTGTTTGCAGAATGCGTCCTGGTGGACTAAAGCATCTTCGGGAAACTTCCAGTTCTGTAATCAGTGCTGCTGTGTTGTCTTTGCAGTAGCTGGATTGAATGCATATGTGCTTTGGGTGACCTCCTATCTTATCTCCATATCTACGTACAGATGGTGGGCAGGGGAATGGGAAGCGTGTTCCACCACATGTGGCCCATATGGAGTGAAGAAGCGAACCGTGTTGTGCATCCAGACCATGGGATCTGATGAACAGGCTCTCCCAGCGACTGACTGCCTGCACCTGCTGAAGCCCAGGTCCCTCATTTCCTGTAACAGAGACATCCTGTGTCCATCGGACTGGACGGTGGGCAACTGGAGTGAGGTGAGCTCAGGAAAGGAAAATGACATTATTCAGGCATCCTCAACCCCGTACCCGGTCCTTCTCACTACTCAAGGGACCTTGGATAAAGTTTCATAATGGACAGCTTGAGGTCATCACCTCTTGCTTGTTTCTGCCTTTCACAACATGTAGTGTCTACCTGTTTCCCGTTTTTACAGGATCTTGTTCTTTCTAATGGCCTACCAGGGATAAGGTGAACACTGTTCGTACAGGTTTACTGATAACTCATTAGAAATTTTACTAGTTCATTGTTAAACCATTGGTAGCAAACTAACCCTAAGAACTAGCTTACCAAACATCTATCAACATTTCCCCATGGTTCACTGAAACCAATGACCATCCCAATAGTGGTGGGAAGACGTAGAGTATGCTTGGTACTCAGAGAAGAAACTCCTCAAGTTGCCTATTCAGCCTCTGGCTGGGACAGCTACTAGCTTAGCCACTTAAATTCAAATAAACGTTGTGTTATCCCCAAATTAATTTGATCTAATTTTCAAACTGATCGTTTTCAAGTTAATAGTTTTAAATCAGTGGAGTGAAAGGCTAGGAACAATCTCCAACTTTAATTATCTTTGGTTTACTATGAAACCTAGTCCTGGCAGGCCTTGGGCCCCCAGGATGAGTAGGAAAAATAAAAACTTTTTCTCCCTCTGATTTGGAATCTCTAATGACCTCAGTTTTGCCTCCCTATGTGCCTTTCAGTCAATGATCAAAGGGCTGGCTAGCAAGAAATTATTTTTAAAAATACACAGGGCACGATTAAGAGATGGACAAAGGCACACATGCAAAGAAAATAAAGTTGCAAAGCTGTCAGAGGTGCATAACTGGCCTGTGCACTGAAAAAAAAAGTGTATGTGTAAATGATAAACCACAGCATTCTTCCTGCTGTTCCTGGAAAGGAATCATCTTGGCTTGTGGCTGGTTGTTCTATTAGTCCACTGCCAACCTAGATTGCTTTAAATTACAGTGTTATCAAAATAAGACTGAGGGGAGTATTGTGACTGGTCCATTAAATCTGTTTACCAAAAATGGTTTGGCTGTATCCAAACAGTGAATAATTCTTGTCATGTAGAATTTGCTAATTGCCAGAATCTTAATGCTTTTTGAAGATCTGCAATTACTGATTTAGCTGAGGAGTTCCGATTGTGTTTGTGTTTACGGGGAGCACAATAACCTGTCTTAACTGTAGAACAAGGGAATCAAGAAATTGGCATGATGGGGCAATGATGATTGTAAGCCAAAAGAGAGTAAACCGAAGATAATTAAAGTTGGAGATTTTTCCTGGCCTTCCACTCCACGTCTGTGAATCCTAGGATAGGTTGTGGCCTGGTTGATTGACAGCATTCAAGGAATTCAGTTTCTGGCATCCACCTAACAGCAAAACAGAAAGAGTGAGCTGATGCCTTCATTCCTGAACTTTTGGTTGAATGAATCAGCCTCAAATTATTCATCAAATGGGCGTCCCTTTCTTCTCTTTGCTGTCTTGCTAATGTCCTCACCTGAGCTTTGATGGATTGTGACGGAGTGTCTGGCATTCTAATTGTGCACAGGTATCTTTTGTCAAAGAGTTGACATAGCGATCCTTGGTACACTGTATTTATTGTCCGAGTTTGGTTTGACATGAACATTATTTGAAGTATAGTGGCACTCCAGCAGTACCAAATTATTTGATCTGCACTGAGTCCTTTGGGTCACCCAGTATGAACCTGAAACTGGAAAATCACTGGGCTCAGAGACCCAAAGATTCAGTCTGCTAGCCAAGCAAGGCAGAAAGAAAGAAAAGGAAAACCCACGAGCTGCTATTCCCTATCAAGGAAATTTCGCCAACCCAAGGAATGAGTGAGGCTGAACTCTGCCATGCTGGGCTGGCACCCTTGCCCCTAACATAGCACGAGTCATCAGGACTGTCATCTCCCCTTCTGACCACAGGAAGGGCTTTTCTGTTTCCTGTGACCATCCCCACTCCTCAAGGTTCATGCACTGGAGACCTAACTTCCATTGCTCATCTCAAATCACACCAAGAATCTCACCCTGATTTTACCCAACCAACTTTCTGGGCTTGGAGAGTAGAGAAAGGGAATGTGGTTTTTAATAAAGACATGAACCTGCCTCCTTAGCGCAGTAGGCAGCACTTCAGTCTCGTAAAGACATGCTATCAGTTTCTGTGACCAGCACTTTTCCTAGGTATACCATTTCAATGCCATGCTCCTAGGAGATGCTACCCACCTGAGAGTGAAGGGCATGACTCCCAGAGCATGGCCCTCTAGGTTCAAATCCTGCATCTACCACTTAGCAGGTATATAAATGGAACCTCACTGTAGTTACCTCTAGGTTTCTTTCATTTGTTTTCTCAATCCATGGAATGGATTTGACAGTAGCGCCTATCTGCAAAGAAATATGATTAAATGGGTTAATATTTCTGAAGTTCTTACTAGAGTAATGCATGCCATGTGACTGGCTCTATACATATGAGCATTTGCTTATAAAATGAACAGCTGGAAATTAAAATAACACCGTCTGTTGAGTGTTTTATTGGATATAGAGATTGTCTCATTTAACCCTTAAAATAGCTCTGTGAGGTTGATATTAGTTCATTGATTCTTCCATTTTAGAACTGCGTATCATGAAATATAAGGAATGAGATCATTTATTCAGGTTCCTATTTTTGATAAATAATAGAAGTGGGCTTCAATATTAGCTCTAATTTAAAGTCAGTCTCAAGGTTAGTGAGCAGTGGAGCTCTAGTTTGTTTGCCATAAACCCTCTCTCCATTTGGTCTGGTTCTCCCACTGGTTCCACAACCATAGAGACTATTTTGCTTGGCTTGGTTTGCATGTGCATATGGCAAGCATGAGACAGAATCCAGGATGTATGCACTTGCTTCCACACAGCTTCTCTTTCCAAAGGCATTTCTGAACTTAAAACATATAATAAATCTAGTTATTGAAGTGGTAAAATATAAGTCATGGCTAGGACTAGGAGCAGAAATAGCACGGGACTAATAAAGTTAGTGTGATTAAACTTATTGTGTCGATCATACAGAACAACAAAACTGACACAATGCGTTCTGTAATTCTTTCTGTCTCTTAGCTGGAAGCCTTATTCCTCTTCAGGAGACGCTTCTAACATACTAAATTACCTATATGCGGCTCCAGTAATATGATTAAAGTATGTTCTAATAAGCTGATTTGTAAGAACTCTGCCATGTTTTTCTTTGGATGACTGAATGGATTCATGGGTGGTTAACTGCTGAAAACATCAAGCAGTGATTAAAGGTAGCTGGCTTTGAGTATCCAGACAGGAAGGAAGCAAGAAGAGGATAAGTGCAGCTTCCAAAGACTCATTTAGATTCTAGTTTTGTGTTGCATGAGCTTGCTTTTTCCAGAAATGATTTCACCTTGTAGAGCCTTGGTTTCCTCTAACACAAACCAGTATAATCAGTATGTTATTTCTTCTGTCTGGTAGACTAATAAACTTGGCAGTATAGTAGGTTTTCTAAGTTTTCCAGCCAGCCTTGGAAGTCTGTAATTGTGTGACCTTGAGCTAATATTAATCCACTCTCAATGTTTCCTTGCATAAAAGGGCAGGGTAATTGAAAAGATGGAATAAAATGATCATGTGAGCACCTAGCATAGTACCTGGAAGCTAGTGGTTGTTGATTATATGAGTAAAGGTAAAGGCCTGTGATAATCAGAGCTGAAATTGGTTTTGAGGATTCTGAAGCTACCAATTGAGAGGGGTTCTAAGTGCGGGGTGTGTGTGTGTGTGTGTGTGTGTGTGTGCGTGCTGTATTTATCTTCTCAAGGGCTTGACAGCTCCTGAGGAGATAAGCACAGTTGGGAAGATATACTGAAAGAATCATCAGGCTGCATATAAAGCAGCTGCCTGCTCTGCCTTGACTGTGAGAAAGGGCAGCTTTGTGTTGAGACTTGGTGTGCCTGGCAGATAGCACTGCCATGCTGAGCCCCTATACCCCAGTGCTGCAGAGCCACACCCCTGTGTCTGCTGGCTTAGGAAGGTAGATGTGTGTGGAAGATGAGGGTGTTGGGGAAACCGCACGTCCCCAGGCCCTGCATCCCTGAGGTTTGATGTTACCATTTGGGAATGGGACAAAAAGAGGCTGATCATCTGCTTTTTTTCCAGAGAAGCTGAGAATCTGGAATTGATGAATATAAAATTGTTGACTTTTAAAACATTGGTTACTCATTCATTTTTTAATGTCTTATTTGCTTATGTGTTGTTTTAAGATTGTACAGCCCAAAGAATACATGCTGGTGAGTCAAATCTGGCCCTTTGGCTGAAACTCCTGCTGGAGAAATTTTTCTGTTTTAGAACATCAGAATCTAATGTTATTTAGCAAAACCTCTAACTCAATGGCTATTACTGTTGTACTTGTTTAGGGTGAGACTATTTGTGTAATAAGATTGTTTTCTTGGAATGTATCGATTAAGAAGCAGTGTGTCCGTCCTTAACCCATGATATCTGAATGTTTAAAAGTCCAATGAATCTGTGTAAGGACTGCATGAATCTCTACAGAATCTTCTAGATGGATGCCTGCACCTGCTTCTCCAGACAGCTGCTCATTTGGCAACTTCTTGAAAGCTCTGTGTCCGTAAGGGATATGGACATTGTTATCACTACGGTACTCCTCAGCACCACTCCTGTAACACTGACAATAACAGTTTCATAGTATGCTCTGCTCTCAGACTATCATCTCGCGTAATCCCCAGAGCATCTTTGGCCAGTGACTGCTGCCTCCTCTCAGCTGAGGAAGCTGGCAAGAGCCACAGGATAAAGCAGTTAATCATAAAGACAGACAAGAGAATTTGAACTGCATCTTACAGATTTTATGTTTCTTTTCCTATAGATCAATATGGGGTTAGAAGCACATACATCTGTACTTTGTGTTTTTGGAAAACAAAGGCTACCTAGCTTAGGAGCATGAGAAATATTTCAGACCAAAATAAACAAGCAGAAGGGGTATGGAAAGAGGTGTTTGCTATCGGAGCACATCTAACATGTCTCAGAAAGAAAAACTGAAAAGAGACCACTTGCTGCCTGAGTGCAGGTGGCATTACTTGGGCCTTGTTTGTGAATCAGCTCTCAAAATGGAGCCCATCTGAAGCAACCAGCATGCAGACCAGTGGTGGTGATAAAGTTTTACAAAGCAGAAATTTGGAAATCCAAGGGACTCAGATGCGAAGTAAGCTAGTGGAAAGATGGTTAACAGGTCTGAAAGAGATAAAGCACAAACTGTCTTCATACACGAAAAGGGCAGAAATATCACAGCAAGCCAGGAAGGAAAGTACCTCCAGGCCTTATCTTTCCAGGCTCTAAGTAAGGAATCATGGAAGGTTTCAGAAGCTACTATTTTCTCACTAGGGGCTGCTGAGACCTTTGGTCAGATAGCCTCCACTTTGATGAGAAATGAGGGTGCATTCCATAGTCTGTGAAGTATTCTTCTGCTAAAGATTATTTCCAATGAACTTGAAAGATCAGTTGATCAATCCTAGAGCCTTTGAGTATTTTCTTGACATCTATAGACCACAGGCTCATCTTGAGCCCAGATCTGAAGCCAGATCTCTTCTGCATCTGCACATTCTCTCCTGCATTTCAAAGGGGCTGATTATGCATCAATGCCTCATTTTGCTTGATTGAAACCAAATGAAGGGGAGGTTTTCTACATCAGTATTACTTTCCCGTCTAGAGGAAATTGAAAATGAGCTTTGAGAAACCAAGTTATTTAAGCTAAACATTATATAAGCTCATGGGTGTAAATTACTTCACTTTTCATTTTTTTCCCATAGCAAATCAGTCATCCAGGTAGCCCGTTCATTAGTCTGGCACCCTTGGAGGGTGGAGGATGGGAGAGCATGTACCAGTAGGATCGCAGTGATCCAGAAAAGAAAGGTGCTAGACCAAACTGGCTTTTATCACTAACCATCTCATGAGGACTCCTTCCCAAAGGCATGCCTTCAATTGTCTAACAACCTGCAACCAGGCCAATCTCTCACCTATTGCCATGGAATCAAACCTTTACACTCTCGAGTTAATACTAATTACTTTGAGGTTCAAATCACTTGCATGAGTTGGTGAGCCAAATTCTCTTCAGATAAGATCTGGCACAATCAAGATAAATGAGGCTCTAAACAGTCAAATTCTCTTCAAGTCATAGCACTTCTTGACTATGTCTTTAAAAGATTAGGTTGAAATCATTGTACTCTGAGAATCCCAGGATCCAAACTTCAAAACCCAAACAGACTTCAGCTGGACTGGATTGTGGTTTATATATCGGCTTGTGAAGAGTAGGTGGTTGATCCAGAGGCACTGCTGAACTCCAGACAAGGCATAGTCCCTGGCAAACAAATATAGACACCAAAAATAGCGCTACAAGGAGACAATCTTAGTTGCACAGTTGAATTTCCACTGTGCCTTTCCTGATTTGGCATAAATCTGACTATGAGAATGCAAGTTTTTTCCTGCTAAACTAAAAGATTTTTCTCTTTTCTAGTGTTCTGTTTCCTGTGGTGGTGGCGTACGTATTCGCAACATTACATGTACCAAGAATCATGGTGAGCCCTGTGACAAGACAAGAAAACCCAACAGCCGAGCTCTATGTGGACTTCAGCAATGTCCCTCCAGTTGGAGAGTTCTGAGACCCAGCAAAGGCACAATATCCAATGGGAAACATCTCCCACCACCTCGACAGGACCCCTTCAAGCCCATCCTTCCACCTACACCCAGGCACAAGGTGCTGACCACGCCCACAGTGCCTGAATCTATGAGCATGACTACTCCAGCAACAAACAGCCTTGGTCCCACTGTGGCTTCCAGAGAAGGAGACCTGGATGGGAAGCAATGGCAGAACAGTTCAATACAGACTGAACTGAGCTCACATTATCTCATTTCCCTCCAAAGCACTTTACAGCCCATCTTCACTTCCCAGTCTTTGAATATCCAGTTTAATGATGAGCATGATTCCATTCCAGGTACCAATCCCACTTCAGAGGGTCACCTTTTAGCTATAACAACAAGCAATTCTGACTTGTCAGCTTCCAGCAATGCAGTGACTTGGCAGGTGACCCCATTTTACAGTACTTTAACCAAAGACCCTGAAATGGGGGTTCATAGCGGTTCAGGGGAAGATGCGGAACAACCAGAGAACAAAGATGAAAGCAACCCGGTGCTGTGGACCAAGATGAGAGTACCTGAAAATAATGCTCCAGTGGAAACAATTACAGAAATGCCACTGGCACTTCCATCAACACCTTATCTCAATGAAGAGTCCTTGTGGCCACCCTTACACACAGTGATGGAGGGACTGATACCCAGCCAAAGGCCCAGTCATCTCAAAAATGGTCCACCTAGAGCTGTGGACATGGTTCCTGAAAAACCAGTTAGTACTTCTCTCCCTCTGGGAAAAGGCCAACAGCCAGCACCCTCAGAAAAGCCAGTGAGCCACAACTACCAGGAACATCCAAGCAACAGAAATGTAACACCAAGTTCTGCCCCAGTGCTCACTGAGGAAGATGCAACAAGTCTGATTGCTGAGGGGTTTTTACTCAATGCCTCCAATTACAAACAGTTCAGAAAAGACCACAGCCCTGCACACTGGATGGTTGGGAATTGGAGTGAGGTAGGCAATCCCGTTCGTTCCCTGCCCCATGCCTGATTTTACTTGAAGGACAGCTACAGATATGACATTCTTGTGCAAATCTCAAAAAGATCTTGGATTTTAAAATTTGATTATTTTCTCCATCTCTCCCTCTACACCTCTAATTCCTTCCACGGGTGGGAAGGGGGAAATACCCAAAGGTGCTTGCAAAAACTGATGGACAAGGAACCTAGAAACTATGTTGACTTTAGTAATACATGCATGCAAGGGGTTTTGCATCAAGTTTATGGGAAATACATGATTTTGGCAGAGTTAAGTGTCCTCATCTTTTTCGTAGTCTTCCTTTCTCCTCCTGTCCCAAACTCCCAATTTGAAGATAATTTAATGTAAGTGCTTTTTAAGTTTCCATTTGCATTGGGTTATCTTCTCACATATAAATCAAGGATGCTCAGTCTGTTTGTTAAAATCATGGATTTTTTTTTCTTAAATCCTTCAGCCCTGCCTCCAAAGATTGAGGCTGCTTGGTGTGTTTGGGAACCCCGCTATCAGTGCTTATTGAAAACTTCAAGTAATTTCAGGGAGCAGCCAGATGAACACCCCTAACTCCAGGGTCCCCTGTGATGGGAGGTATCTGACGGAGCCATCATCACCCTCTGTCTTCTTTGTCTTCCCGCCTGCCACAGTGCTCCACTACCTGTGGGCTGGGGGCTTACTGGAGAAGTGTGGAGTGCAGCACCCGGGTGGAGGCCGACTGTGCAGCCCTCCCGAAGCCTGACCCTGCCAAGAGATGCCACCTCCGCCCCTGTGCCGGCTGGAAAGTAGGAAACTGGAGCAAGGTAATTCATGAAGCGTGGCAGTGTCTTGGAGCAGGGTAGCAGAATCTTGGATAAGCACTGGCTATGCTTGGTTTCTTTTCTCCCTTCCTGTAATTACGGTCATGACTGAGTGCATCATGGGCACTACCACAGAGCTACTTGAAGCTATACACAAGTCTTAGAAGAAGTACAGAGTTCTTACAAGCTGGTGTGGCTTTCCCTGTCTACCCTTTTTCTTACAAGCTAAACTGGAAGAGAAAGTTAAATGTGTGTAATCAATTGCTTGTCTATCATATAACACTTTTTCTAAATGACTTAAATTTATCATTATAAAGAATAATTATAAATATCATCACCCATCTAATTAAAGAGCTCAGCAGCTCTTTACAAAGCAAATGCATGGTTTAATCAGCCAAGGCCAAAATACAAAGAAAGCTGAGATATGAAAAACAATTTGCTCTTTAAATGGATCTTCCCAGACTATGGTTACTCCCTTTGCTCTGCCATCTTCATCCTCCTTGTGAGGAGGTGATGGCAGGTGTCATTTAAGTTGGCCTGGGTGCTGTTATAGCCACAACCAATGTGTCCCTCACCCTGGGCTGTGACATTGGGGCAATACGACACCGGTTGTTCCTGGGATTGAAGGTGAGTCATCAGGGAGCAAGGGCAGGGGATGTGAGCTCCACAGACACTTGCAGTTCACCTGTCACATCCAGCCCCATGAAACCCTCTAGACCCTGTCCCCAGCTCCCAGTGACACCTGAGATTACAGGAAGACGGTAGAGCT
Source organism: Ochotona curzoniae (assembly GCF_017591425.1). Lineage (NCBI taxonomy): Eukaryota > Metazoa > Chordata > Mammalia > Lagomorpha > Ochotonidae > Ochotona > Ochotona curzoniae. Next base: position 14,804,255 of record NW_024465582.1, on the reverse strand, counting down.
GCTCGGGAAGTCTGGCAGGCTAAACATGGTAAGTAGATACCCCGTTGGACATCTCTGGTTTTCCTGGCAGACTCACCTACAGCAGTATGGAGTGTCATTTATCTGCTTTTGGATCCTTTTCCCCAAAGTAAGGCTATATAACCTTGGAGAAAGAGAGAGGAAGCTGGTCTACTTGAGATAATTGCCACACATGCTTTTGACACCTGCTCACCACCCTTTCTTTGTCCCCATACCCCTTTTCTTCTAAAAACAAAGGCTTTTTCCTTTTTCTCACTTCCAATGCATTGGAGATTCATTATGCAATCAGGACTGTGCCCAGAGCTGGCAACTATCTTCCAGATTCAGAAAATGTGAAGAAACCTATTACATTACTGACCTTGCCAAACATGAATCCCTTCCTGAAGTTCCACTGGAAATAAACATTTTCATGGCTCTTTAAAGATGGATGCTTGAAATAGCTTGGCCTTTGAAAACGTCAACTCTGACTCGAGGAATTTTCCCTTATGTAAAATCTTGGGAGATTGGGGAGCTCATCTCTGGGGTCAGGTTCCAAGGGAAAGCCTCACCATACTTGCTCTCTCTCTCATTATGTACCAGGAAAGATTTCAGTGCCTTCACTAATTTTGTTAGGCATTTTAAGCTTACTTGAAGGCAGGTCTCTAAAGTTTACAATAGAGAAGTAGATTCCTGATTCTACCATTGAATATCCAGAGGGTTTGCACTCTGTCAAGTACGAGTCATTCTTTCCTCATTTCCTTTTTCAAAAAGAATTCTAATTTCATCTTGAATCTTCTTCCTCATCCCACCAACCTCCGCCCCAAATCCAGAGGCACTTCTCATAGCACTTTAGGGTACACTGCAGCCTCACCTGGGCCTACAGGTAGTGCACCTGGGTATTGTGCATGCCTCCCCAGGAACTCCTCTGCACCATGAGAGCTGCTGTCACACTGGCTTGTGTCTTGGGTACAGCTCTGCCTCTTGGTTAAGGCGGAAACAACTACTGAGAACGTGTTGTCACACGTGTGACAGGAAGTCTCTCCCTTTACCCTTCTTCACGCATTCCTCTACTTGCCGCAAATCCCAGGCTGTGCTCAAGTTCATCCAAGACACAGACAAGGAAAGATGCAAAATCCCATCCTAGAGCCACCACTGGGTGTGTCCTGAGACACATCTGGGTTGGCATTCCCACTCCATTAGTGTCAGCATGGGACACTGATCATCTAATCCCTTAGAAGCTTCGGTTTTCTTACCTCTGAAGGTAGAATTCATAAGATAGTCAAAAAGCAGAGGACTCTAAAACAACTTTGCAAATCAAAAAGGTGGCTCAGGCAAAGCCAAGGGCAAGCGCTGAGCTCTAGTTAAAGGTTAGTCTTGACCGTTATTGTGATCACTCATCACTGATTTCTGAACTAGCATAAGAAGCCCTGTCATCAGATGAGAGGTAAGTCTCATCTGGTGTAAGCAGTCCATGTAGGTATTTACTGCCAGAACTAAGTGGGAGCAAGTAAGTGCTCAAGATGTCCACCCACCTTGGAGCCTTTGACACTTTGGATAGTGCTGACACTATCCAAATACCTCCAGGTCTCTGGTGTGTCACAGAAGCTTCAATAAATAAGCTCATTTTTGCTCCAGTTCAATACGATGTAACTCCCTCTAAGGAAGCTAAATGTGGAGTGTTTGAGTCACTAATGTGCGTTTCTCAAGAATGTGCTGCTAAATGGTCTTTGTTCTAAGAAACCATTAACCAGCAGCTATGTCATCACTTTAATTACAGCTTTTCGGAATGAAAGAAAGCGGCCCACAATGTGTGTCTTACAGCATGCACCAGTTGTAAGACACACACCAATTTCAGACCACTAATATTTGTCTGGAGAGGAAAAGTGATTTTTTTTTTAGAAAGATTTATTCTGCTTTTGTTGAAAAGGGCAGATCTATAGAAAGGAGAGACAGAGAAGAAACATCTTTCTTCCACTGATTGACTCCACAAATGAATGCAATAGCTGGAACTGAACTGATTTGAAGAAAGGAACCAGGAGTTTCTTCTGGGTCTTCCATGTGCACGCAGGATCCAAAAGTTTTGGACCATCCTGGACTGCTTTCCCAGGCCATAAGCAGGGAGCTGGAAGGGAAGTGGAGCAGCCGGGACATAAACTGGCACCCATATGGGATCCTGGGTGCTTGATGGAGAAGGATTAGCCAACTGAGCCATTGTGCTGGGGCCCAGAAAAGGTGATTTTCGTGATTGAAGAAAAATACAGTAAGTAGCAAAGATAGACTTGAAGGACTTGCACTTGAGTTCAATATCAAAAACTGTGCTTCATCTGCAGCTCCACACACTCTCTGGCCAAACTTTTTGTCAGTCTTTTTTGAAGATTGATAGATTGACAAGACTCATTATCTTAGAAAATAGAACAGGCTCGTTTTCATAATTACGTCTAACAGTCTAGATTGTTTCTGAAATAAATCACAAAGATTTCTACATTTTCTTTTGGAATGATCTGCTTCCCACATGGGCAGAACTGCTATCTTGTTCTCACAGTAGCCAACTCTATTGTCTGTAACTTTGCTGGAATATGAGTAAGTGACACTTCCTTATGGAGCGGATTTCACATATTTGCTAGCTAGTGTTCTATCTCATTGCTGTTCTTGTCTCCAAATTTATTGCATTTTACAGATTGTCTAAGACAGAGCTATGTTTTGCAGAACTGCATTTTTATGGATGAAAAGCTTGGGAAGATAATTTGCTGAATCCAGACAGTCCCTCGCTGTCACAATCATAAATTAAAGTCCAGAGGCCAGAAGTCCAGGCACAGGTTTGCATGCTCTAGGGAAGTTTCTGTCTTCAGAAGACACAAATTAAGCAGCTAGTGACTGATACACTGAAAACCCTGACATTCATTTTACCCTGGATATAACTTATTGTGTGAATTATCACCCTTTTTGATTACCACCTTTCTCCCATAATGGGTCAAACTAAGGCATTCCTAAGAAGAAATAGCAAAAGGATTGGTAACTAAATGGAAGCTTTTGGGACCATAGGGAGCGTGCACGAGGACCACAGGTGTCCCGAACACGGCTCTGCACGGTAGCCTCTGCTTTCCATCTCTGCTTCTAACACCTGCATTCATGTTCCAATTTTTTTTTTTTTTGCTCGTAGAGAAGCTATGTGATTGCACAGCACTATATTTCTATATATACCATTTTCCCCGCTTCAAATGCCCTCGCTCTTCCTTGCCCTCCAAGTGAGCAGCTACACCCAAGACCCTGATGAAGTTCTGTCTTGTCTGTTCAAGCCTTTCTTGACTTCCTCCAATGACACTGACTGCCTTTTCTGTGCCCTCACTAGCTCATGAACAGCAAAGACCCATGATCCTTATTGCTACTGCTCAGTTCTATGACCCACCTTGCCCCAAATGGATGGCACACTGCTCATAATAGACACGCTGAGCTAGAAACACAGTAATTGCTCATTAACTGCAGGGAAAAGAGAGAGGGAAAGGAAAAGAGGCAGAGAGGGAGGAAGGAAGGGGACAGATGACTTGGGGATGAATTATTTGATTTTCAGGGTTTTATGAATGTTTAGCATGGAAAAAGAGCAGAAGAAATTCTTTATGAAACATTATTTAATACTGGCATGGCTTCAAGGACTAAAATGTATTCCAAAATAAAAATGTAATTTAGTACAAATCCAGTGATCCCAAACGCTTAGGACAGCCCAGAGCACAAGCTGTGTTAAGTCCCGTGAAATCATTTGGCCTGATCCTCTTAAGGGATTTCAGACTGGACATTCAATACATTTATAGCAAGCTCTTTTTTTTTTTTTTAAGATTTCATTAATCGTTTGAAAGGCAGAGTTACACAGAGATGGAGAGAAGTCTTTTATCTCCTGGTTCAGTCCCCAAAGTGCTGCAGTATCCAGGGCTGGGCTGCACTGAAGTCCTAGATCTTCTGCTGAATTTCCCACGTGGATGAAGAGTCCAGACACTTAGGCCATCCTCCATTGCTTTTCCAGGGGCTTTGGCAGGAAGCTAGGTCAGAAGTAGAGCAGCCAGGAATTGAACAAACTCCAACATGGGATGCTGTCATCATGGGCAGCGGCTTTATGTACAATGCCACAATGCTAGCCCCTAGAAAGCTAACTTCTTTCTTTAAAGATTTATTTTTTTTATTGGAAGGGCAGATTCGCAGACAGAAGGAGAGACAGAGAGAAGGATCTTCTGTCTGCTGGCTCATTCCCCAAGTGGCCACAATGGCGAAAGCTGAGCTGATTCCAAGTCAGGAGCCAGAAGCTTTTTTGAGGTCTTCCACTCAGGTGCAGGGTCCCAGGGGACTGGGCCATCCTATTCAGGACACAAGCAGGGACCTGGAAGGGAGGTGGAGCAGCTGGGACATGAACAGGCACCCATATAGGATTCCCACGCATGCAAGATAAGGACTTTAGCCGCTAGGCTACTGAATCCCAGACAGCTAGCTTCTAAGTTGATACTTTTATAAGATTCTTGAGAAATGTTATAAAAATCCAAATGACACTTAACAGAAAGAAGGTTCCTCTTCCCTGCAAGATTTCTGGGATAATTAATCTAGCCAGTATTTCTTTTAATATTGACAGAGAAATGCAGGCATAAAGAAACAATAAGATTAATCCAAGGTCCCACGGCTGTGTGGTACCAGGGTCTTACTTGAATGCAGTCTGTTGATCTCTTGATCCTGGTTTATTAATTTTCACAATACTTATCTGAACAGTCTGTGTGATTCCAACATGGAAAATATATCAGGATGCTTCCATAAATCAAAAACAATTTATGAAAGAACAGATTGTGATTTCATTTTATTTCTGCCAGAGATGTGTTGTCAGCTAAGGGTATTTTTCATTTAGCTGAATTTGGTTTGGAATAAGCAAATGTATGGAGTAACTGAAAGTGCTGCTTATTTCTCAAAAGTCAAATAGTCAATTTCTGGGAGAAATTAGAGTATCAATCTGGCCCTTTGTCACAGGTCTCCTTCTTTTTCTTTGTGGTAGACCAGGGTTTGACATCAGGTAACTTGATGCAGTCTGTCAGATATTAGGAGAGCAGTGTTTGAGGATCATTTCTACTGTAAAGTCTTGAGGAATTTTCTTTCCATAACCATACTTCATGAGCATAATTATTCCACCCAGCCAGAAAAAGCTGGACCTTTTGCTGTTTAGACAAGGGAGCTGGGTGAAAAGATACCTGAAACGACTCCTTATCTTGGTGGCACATTTCTGCAGTGTAGACTATGTGAGATGAACCATGGGAGGGCTGGAAAGGTAAAGAAAGATGTGCTTCACCTTGGGAAGCCAGAGATCACCTCAACCCACTGGGAATTCCTCCAGCTTACATTTGCTCTGAATTTACACATTGATTCAACAAATCCACTTTCCTTGTCTACACTAGCCCTCACTAGGTACTCACAACACCTGCTAACTAGCACAGGTGAGATTCCACCATCATGGCAGTGGCAATGTCATCCTGGACCAAATAAATGAAAGCTGTTGTATGTTTCAAGTTCCAGAGAAGGAGCTATAATAACTAGCAGTAGGAAGTATCTTCACAAATCAGGTATTCAAGGAATACTTTTCTGGGATGGTATCCCATTTCAACTAAGGAAAAGCAATTATTATAGGTAAAGCAGAGAGGGAAGTGATAAAGATGTTAAGAACATGTGATCAAGTCAGGGAATTCAGGAAGAATCTGAGTTGAAGAGCATAAGTACCTGCCTCCATCCCACCTTTCTCAAGCCCCCATGTGTCTGTGGGTAGGGAAAGACAAGTTAGAGCAGGGCCTCCAGGAGAAAGATCAGGATGCAGAGACTAGCTAAGCCAGGAGGGATATGCTGATACCAGACTTCCAAATAGACAAGGAAGTAAGGCCTGGAAGCTCAGGTTGTGACCAAATAAAATCCCTACGGATGAGGAATGGAAGGTGCTGTACAAATCCAAGAAGTCTGAGGATCAACAAAGGCAGCAACTCAAGAATAGGTCATGTGAGCTCTGGTTGTAGGAGATCCAGGCCCATCAGTGTTTGTTGTGACCCGTCGGAAGTCAGCAGCCTGGAAGGTCCTTTTGTGAGACTGAGCAGACAAAGTTGGCTACCTGAGGCTGGGAGTGTGGGAAGAGGCAGCTCCCTAGGGCCTGGATGATGGCTCTCAGTGAAAGGGACAGGTGATGGCAGGTGTAGGAGGAAGGATGACAAAGAAAGAAGACAGAAACAGGGATGACTCATGCCCACTGAGCAGATGGTCTGAATTTCCCTACTAGAGATCTTTTCTAAAAGACACCTTAACCTATTCTGTGTTGAGAGTCATAAAGAAAACCTATTTTTACAGGACCCTAAGAGAGGAACAAAGGGGCCTTGACTGAAAGCTTCCCCCATGGGAATCTCAGGGAGTGGTAGGTAGGCTTTTTTTTTTTTTTTGGCAGAAATGAGAACAGATTTCTAGGGAGTAGAGCTGCAATGAGAAAGCAGGTGCCAAGAAGCACCACACTCTTGATGTGAGAGACTTCTCAACAACCCAGAGGGGAGCTGTTATTATTCCAGTTCACAGATGTGACTCCCATGCCTCAGGGTGCTTCTGTGACTTGGCCACTTCTGTCAGGCATCATTACCTCATACTGTTGCAGGTGCTTGACCTAGTCATGAAGATACCCGTTAGAATTCCTGTATCCTATGTTAGAATGCCTATGTTTGCATTGCAGCTTTCCTCCTGCTAATGTAGGAGGCACAAATGATGCCTCAAGTAGTTAGATCCCTGCCACCCGTATGGGAAACCCAGATTCAGTTCCCTGCTCATGGCTGCAGTCTGGCACAACCCTGGAAGTTGTGGGCACTTGAAAGTAAAATGGCACATCCGAGTCGGTCTCTGTCACACACACTCTCTCTCTTTTTCTCTTTCACTTTCTTCCTCTTTTCCTCTCTCCATCCTCCAATCTCTCACTCCCTCTCAATGAAAGTAAAGGGAAGACAGAAACCCTCTTACTTCCATCTATGTGTTCTGATACCATAGCCCCATCCAGAGCTGCTACTCATGTGACTTTCTGTGGCAGGGAAAGAACATAGGGTTCACTTGAACTTGACCTAGTCCATTCTCCAGATTGGCAGGGAGGAATGGAGGCCAAAAATGGAAGACTCACAGGTTACCTTTGCTTTTACTTCCATACAGTGCTCCAGAAACTGCAGTGGGGGCTTCAAGATCCGTGAGATTCAGTGCATGGACAACTGGGACCAACGGAGTCTGAGGCCATTTCACTGCCAATTCTTGGCTGGCATCCCCCCTCCACTGAGTATGAGCTGTAATACAGAGCCCTGTGAGGACTGGCAGATGGAGCCCTGGAGCCAGGTAGGACCTCCTGGAAAGGGTACCAGAGCATTGGTGGCATTGGTTCCCATTGGAATCCAGAGGTTGCAACATAATGTGCACCTTGACAATAACTGCGTTCAATGGTGCCGTGGTGTGGTGGGGGGGAGCTAAACATTTTAAGGAGCCAAAACAAAGTTCCGCTGGGGAGATGATATGTGTACTTTCAATAAGGACAAATTAAGTGTTTTGTTACAGTCTGGCCTCCCAATGGATGCATTGGGCAGTTGAGATCCCTGCTAGGGAAACAAACATTGAAATGATTTGAACAAGGATCCCTTGCCTAAGAACCATTTTGATCATGACCTCATGTGTTTCCTCCTGGCTTCTGCAGCAGGGCTGGAGTCATGTAATGCCCATACACTTTCCATAGACAGTATACCCTTACAGTTCAACCTCTCAGTCAAATGCCCACATCATTGTCTGGACAAATAAACTGCATGTGAGGTGGCGTGGGTGTGGCTTCACCTTATGGTGAGGTCCCTTGCTCTGCTGGGATATTGTGCTTTGTCACTGAAAATAGTTCTCTGTTCCTTGGTGTGATTTTCTAAGAGACAAATGCCTCAAGAGCTAAGACATGCTCCCAGTTGTATCTGTGCCTAATAGAACAAAGGCGAAAATAAAGAAGTGGATCCTTGGCCCAGTGTTTAAGATGCTGCTTGAGAGACAACTGTCTCAAAATGCTGAGGTCCAAGTCTCCATTGTGCTTCTGATCCTGGCTTCCTGCTGGCACACACACTAAGAAGCAGCAGGTAATGACTCAAATCCTTGAGTCTTTGCAACCCACATGCAGGACACAGGCTGAATTTCTTTCTCCTGTCCTTGGCTTGGTTTAGTCCAGGATGCTATGAGTATTTGGGAAATAAACTAGCTGGTGAAAGATCTCTGCCTGCCAAATAAATGAACATTTTTTTTAAAGATCAACATCAACAGTGGCAACAGAAGAAAAACCAAGCATGTTTTGAGTGTGTCTATAAAATAGGAACTTTTCATACAACATGTGGTCTAATTCTTAGCCTGTATTATAGGCCTCATTCATTTCATTTTATGTGTGAAGATATTGGAACTCAGAAGGATAGAGAAACTTACCTAAAACTCACACAACTGGAAATTAGTTGATGGAGTCTTATTTCAAATGTAACCAGACTATTAATGCAGGTAGTACGAAGAGGCTAAAGGAATTAAGCAAAAAATAAACTGAGGAAACACTGGATAGATAGCTTATTCAGGGGGCAACAACTGTGTGTCCAATAAGGGAAGGCAGTGCATCCCAACCAGAAGTAAAGTCAGGGTTGAAATCTGGCTGAGGCCCCTGGAGCTACTTGGCTCCACCTGGGTCTAGTGTTCATAGCAGTTCCTAAGGTTCTGAAACACTCCCTGGTATTTCACAGGCAGCAGCCACTACTGCTCCCTCTTTTTTCTCTTTCCCTACCCAGCTGTGCAACAAGAGAGAGAGAGAGAGAGAGAGAGAAAGAATGAATGAATGAATGAATGAAAAGAAAGAACAAAAAAACACCTGCTAGTCCCATTCTCTCTGCCTCCAATCCTGTCCCTGCAGCCATCATCCCTACTGGAATAAAGCCTCCTGCATGGATCACTGCATCTGGTGTTTTGGATTTGTGGTGATAAACTGAAAAGAGCTAACACCAGAAGATGCTAGAGTTGCTGGTCTGAAGACCACATATCCATACTTTCTTCACCCTCTTTTCCTGCAGACTAGTTGGCCAGGTACCCCTGCATCTGTTGGCTTCTTGCATGGGAATCCCAAAAGTGGGATTTGTCTTCTCGTGCAGAGTACAAGAACGATGAGTAACTGAGGGGAAGAGCATGGTGATTCTCAGAGCTGCAATACTTCTGTTGACTAGAAAAGATTAATTGTGCATCATTTCCCTGTGTCTAAAACACCATTACACAGCAGTAATCAGTGTGATGGGCATGCTATTGATGAGATGACCATAATCGTTTTATTGCTGTTATTACTGAATAACCACTAAGATTTTTCAAAAGTGCTTTTCCAAGTAGTTTTCAGACTCTTGCTAAATTATTTCATCTTCTTCTAGAATCCTCATGAAAATGAGACAATATGGCTAATCTTTTTTTAGAACTGCATCCCTTTGAAAATCCAACTTGTCACCTTGAATTTATTGGGGAAACATTATAGCTAATGCATCAAAATCACAAACAAATCCGTCAATCTCGCTGTTTCTAATATGGAAAAAATTAATTCTAAGGCTCTATGTAACAGGAAAAGAAAACCAAATCCCACTTTAATATAAGACAAAAAATGTATTACAAACATGTGCTCCTTGTTGGAGCTATCAAGGCCAATCATAATAAAAAACAACTTAATTTTAGATTTAGTTTTTAGATAATGTTTCTCAAGGTAAAATGCAGGTACTGTAACATCCCTTCTGTAATGTTCATTTGCGTTTTTAGCCAAAATTCTTTCCTTTGTTCGTATTTCTTGACACTGGACCATTTGGCATCTTATTTTCCTCTTCTTGTTTATCTTCATGATTTTCTTCTTCATCCCTGCTTTCACTCTTTAATTCATGTTTTCCTATTTTGGGGAGTTTGTTTGTTTAGAAAGGCACATTTACAAAAGAGAAGGAAAGTCACAGAGAAAGAGATCTTCCATCTACTGGTTTATTCTCCAAATGGCTACGGCAGCCAGAGCTGGGGTGGTCAGGAGTCAGGAGCCTCCTTTAGGTCTCCCATGTGGGTGCAAGGGCCCAAGCACATGGTCTATGTTTCAGTTCTCCCAGTCACATTAGCAGGGAACTGGATTGAAAGTGGAGCCACCAGGACATGAACCAGCACACATATAAGATATTGGTACCACAGGTGAAGTGTGCTAACCTAACTATGCCAAGGCACTAGCCCCTCCCGATTTTCATTTTAAATAGCCAGGTTATTCCCAAGGATGTTAGAGATTCCAGTGTGGATACTGAAATTTCTAATCACATGACACTACAACCAAACTGGTGGTGAAAATTCTCCCCTTATCACTGAATCTGCCAGCACCTCATTTGGACCTGATTTTCTCCCTCTGGCTCTCAGTGTTCCAGGTCCTGTGGAGGTGGAGTCCAGGAGAGAGTGGTGTCTTGTACTGGAGGCCACTGTGACTGGACCAAAAGGCCTATATCCACGAGAACCTGCAATGGGCACCTTTGCTGTCACTGGACCACTGGGAACTGGGGCCTGGTAAGAACTAATTATAGAAGCTTTGTTTTACTTAAGGTTTAGGACAGAAAATAACGTTCATTTTTTCTTGGTTATAAAAGTAGCCTATCATGTTATAACTGCTGACATATTCATTAACTTGCACTGTGGTTCCATGCCCTTTGCTTGTACTTTTCTGCCATTGAACATTTCCAAGTCCACTGAAAGTTGACACATAACTGCTGTGGATTCATGGTTAGTGCCTTGAGTTTAGAAGAGAAAAGATCAAATACTTCCAAAACAGGAAAGATCAAATACCAAAATTGTCCCAAGGGATCAAAGCCTGAGAGAAGGCTATTCGGGACCCAACACTTTCCTGAGATGAATCACCCGTGTCCTGAAGCTGCAGGATTAGTCTGACTTAGTGCTTGCTGTTCAGCCCTCTGTGAGCCTGCACATCAATCTGCCAGATGGCCAGCATGTTTGATGAGGAGATAAATGAAGTAATTAAACTGTAAGCAAAAGATTGGTTATTCTCTAAAAGGTTATTTATTGCATAAATAACACTGTATCCATGAGCCTAAAGATAAAGGCAATTCTCCCATGAGAAACTTGTCTTATTCTAGAAAACAGAATCTTGAGACACCATCTAACATTGTATTATGAAATACTTCAGTAGAGAAGTGGCAGTCATGGAAAACACGCAGGTCACCAAGAGAAAGGAGAGTGAAACATGAAATGGTGCAGAACCTGCCTGGTTTGAAGTCTTACAGACAGTTCCTTGAGGGAAGTGGACATGGGTTGAAGTTTCCTTGGAAGTGCCCTGTGGCAGGAATTCATCAATTGTGTCCTTCCAAGAATAAGATGGTGGGAAGAGGCTAATGCTGGAGCCAGCCTATAGAATCCTTCCCAACCTGTGTAATGTGTTGTGAAGTGAAAAAGTCAAATTGTGCATTGAAAATATTCATTTACTTCTTTTCCCAAAACTCCACTAAATAGACAGAAGGGATGACACATGAAAAGCGGTGCAAACCCACAGAGAAAAAGATGGGACTGGAAGCAACAGTCGAACAGAGGGGTCAGGAAAATTTCGGAAGCTAGAAAACAGATGGTCAAGTGTACAATCAGTTGAGTTAGAAGGGCAGAGAAGGTTACCAGCTCTCTGTCACAGGACTATCCAGAAGCAGGTGAATTCTTTAGATGCTTCCAAAGGCAATGAAGTATTTGGCAGGTGGGTTGCAAGATTCTAAGGGAAGCAGGTAGATTTTCAGATTCTTCAGCTCCATACTTGGCCTTTTCCCTGCTCCTCTGAACATCTTGTCATCCACTCTGACTTGCCTTGTGCCCTCCTCCCAGCTTTTCCAGCCTTGCCAGCACTTGCTTTTCCACATATGATTTGCAGCCTGCAGTCGAAAGCACTTCAGAGAAACAGAAGCAGACACATAAGGGCCCAGATATGAAATATTTTTGTTTTGCTTTGCTTGCAATTCAACCTCTCTTCAGATGGTTCATGCCATATTATTCACATGATTCAAGGTTGAGAGTTTTAGCTAGAACCAAGGATGTGAATGCGTTATAGGAACACTACTTCTCATTCCCACTTCTTTCCATTCATGTCATGTTTTCTGTCATCTGGTTTCCATGCTTTCTGCTTAGAAAGAAATATAGCTATAGTTACATCAAAATTTGCATATTCCAGGTAGAATCTCTTGCTGAGACTCAACTCCAAATTTCCAATGAAGTGATTAATCAGCCAGTTGAGTTAGGAACTCTTCCTGGGACCAACCATGTGCGACACCGCGAGACTAAGAAGGGTGTCTGGATCCCAATGGTGTGGCTCTGTGGTAGAAGGCCAAACAGGAAACCAAGCAAAATTCAGTCCACACGACCCATCTGATAGGACCCATCTTATCTCTCAGCTCTGAATTACAGCTTACTGTACAGCTCTTTGTAAAATGGTCTCAGCCCATTAAAGGAGTGCCCTGCTCAGTCTCAGGGTGCTAGAGACACCTGCGGAAGGGTTGACTCTGTGTGGCCCTGTCTTTCAGTGCACCACATCCTGTGGGGGTGGCCTCCAGAAGAGAACTGTCCGTTGTGTCCCTTCGGTGAATGTTACACTGGAAGACCAAGCCCAGTGCCTGTGTGATCCTGAATCCAGGCCTCCACAATCTCAAAACTGCAGCCCTCAACCCTGCAGGAGCGGGACTGGTGAGTGAAAGGCTTTGTTGGGTGGGGAAGAGATGAGTCAATCCCATGACTCCACACAGGGCTCATTTTGCATGCTCTTTGCTTCATCCCTGAGTACAAGAAGTCTGATTTGGTGAGTTTTTAATTTTTAATTCCTTGAGGGATTTTTCTCATCTATTCTGCTATTAATGTCCACCCTGATATCATCCATATAGTTGATAATTCTATACGTTTACTTTTTTCAAAGGTGTACAAGCGAGCTTCTAAACTCTTTAGAGACAAGTACAGATGAGCTCTAGAAATCTACTAGTGTCCCAGGTCAGCTTCCTCAGAAGCAGGACTCAGTGAAACTATGTGTGCAAAGAATTCATTAAGGAAATGCTTCTAGAAAGGGCCAGTAAGAGAGAAGAGGAAGTAGGACAGAAAAGGGGCAAGTCCCAGCTTCAGCCCAGTCTTACAAAGCGGCTCATAAGTTCCACATTGGATTTCTCAACTCCTAAACAGCAGGCTGGCCTTTGCCAATGCCCACACTCTTGGTGGAAAGATAACTCAGAGGAAGTGGACTGGCAAGCATTTAAGTCTCTCCGCAGAGAGGCAGAGGCCATCCTGGAGATAGGGTGAGCCTCTGAGAGGCCTAGGTATCTGAATGCTCAGTATAAAGAAAGGGGACGCTGGGAGCTGGGTGGGACATGGACTAGCACATGAGCGTGTACCATGGGACTACAAAGAGGAAGAAGTGAGTAATGCCACATCAGCATCGTCTGTGACATCCAGCTGTCACTGTCAGCAGTATCCCAGTTTGTGACACGGGATCTTCTTGGCAGCCTGAAGAGGTCACGTAGCATGTAAGTGACTCACAGGGTGGTGACATCAGAGCCACATTGCCAGCCAGGTCCCCTTTCTTCCTGTTCTCCACCTGTCACGCTTCCTCAGACATGGCAGGAATCCAGCTTTGGGAAGGGGGAGATTGGATCTATCCCCGTAAGCAGCTTCTTTCTGTTCATATGATTCTGACGTACCGCTTAATGCTCTCAGCTTCCTTTTCCTTTCGGGCACAAAGGGAATAGCAACAGAAGCTTTGCAGACCTGTGGTGAATGTCTTCAATAATTAGGAAAAGTGCCCTTATAAGTACTATCATGAGAGAACTCGGTTACCTCCCTTAAGCAAGTCCCTGCGTGTCAACAGACTGTGCTTTATCCATAAATGAGCGAGTTCGGCCATGAACTCTAATCTCCATCCCATCAATGTTTTGTCCTTCACTTGCATGCAAGATTTCTAAATTAAATTAAGAACCTGGGGTAAAAATTCTGCAGCAGGGAAGAAGGATGCTTGTTGACCATTTATGTAACATTAGTTACCAAGTGGGAAGTGCTCGCGTAGATGCTGTTCATTGAGATGTGAGTGTCAGGATGGATTTACTTTGCCTTGAATGAAAAAAGCAACTGTGAGACACCAATAAAGAACCATGCTGCTCCTGAGAAGGCAGCATGTTGGGAGTATGTAATAGTAGTCATTTTCCAAAGATTCTTTTTTTTAAATTTATTTTATGCTGCAGTTTCATAGACTTAGGGATTCCCCACCACCATTTCCCTCCCCCCACCCACTGATTTCTCCTATATTATTACAATAGTATAGTCCTTCAAAAATAATCACAAGTCTACCATTCTGCTTTTTAAGTATGTCATAGCATTTATAGCCATAGGCAGTTGCACAAAGTCCAGCATTCAATTGTCAAGACATATTTAGCAGTTTCGTTGGGAGTTCATCTTTGATTTGGGAGTAGAGATGCACACTGTATTGTATCTCAATATGATACTCTATTATGTAGTTCCTCTCGATGACTATATGTGCATGTATGTTTATCTCTATAGCTACTGATCTTGTATTTTACATGAAACTTACCTTATATCAGAGAAAATAGATGATGTTTTTCCAAAGATTCTTAAAGATGAGAAATGATGAATTGTGTATTTATCTCTTCCCAAGTTCTGAGCTATCCAACAGAGATTGTTCTGGTAGGAAATATTGTGAAGAGATTTTTTTTCCTATGGAGTATTTCTTTTTTTTCAAATCTTGCATTTATTCAAGAAATATTTGTTGGGCACCTACTATGGGCTATATACAATGCCCACCAATAAACAAAAGCACAAACAAAATAAGGGGTTTTAGGACAGTATTTGGAAAGGGCCACAAACCTACACTGGAGAGAGCAGGATAGACCTACAGTGAAAGAATGAACAAGCAATTCCAAGAGGAACTTCTAGCTTCAGAACAAGACAGACATTGTTTCTTTAGAGACAGTGGCATGGCACATAAGTATCAAGGAGAAAGCATCAAGGAGAGTTTGAAAATGAGTCAGAGAAGCAAGCTGCAATTAGAAGATAAAGAGCCAGTAAAACGTGCTGATGAGTTTGCATTTTATTCTTGAGGCAGGAAGGGACTGTTGACATATTCCAAATAAACGGTGAGGACAAGGAACTCATGCTGGCTTCAGTGTAGAGTATGGAGAAGGGAGGACCAGTCAGGAGACTGTAGCTGTGCCCCAAGCAAAATGTGCGTGTGACATGAACTACAGCAGTAGAAGTGCAGACAGGGATAAGCAGATTCAGGAGTCACACGGGAAAATGGGCAGAACCTTGCACTTAGGGAGAGGAGAGGAAGGATCTCTTTTCCATATTTCAGACTCAGGCAACTGAGTAGATGAAGTTACCATAGGCTGGGAGAATAAGTCCAGTTTGAGACAAGGGGAAGATAATGAGTTGTGTTGGAGACATGTTTGGTAAGGGGCCTGTGAGTCATCTAGATAGGCATGTTCTGTGACTGGCTTGCATCACAGATATGGAGCCCAGAAGAGAGATGTGGGTTGCCAATCCAGATTCAAGTGTTAAGGAGAAAGGTTTTAGGCATGGTTATTCCTTGCTGCTTGTTTTTGAACCAACTGGCAAAGGTGACTTTGGCTGGCCTTACCTGAAATACCAGAAGTATTCACTTGGTGTTGACTTTCAAGGTGTTATTCCTGTTTAGTCTACTGGACTATTTCTTCCAGACCAGTTGGATTGTCATCTGCTGGGTGTTTGCCAGAAATGCAGGCTCACAGGTCTTACTCTAGACCACTGCATCAGAATCTGCATTTAAACAAGACCTCCTGGTGATTCAGTTTGAGAAGCATGTGTTATAGACTTAGGGGCCAATTTGGATCCTTCTTTCTCTCATCAGCTTCCACGACACCATGCTCTAAAAATGCAGAAGCTGTGTAATCTCTCTTAGCGTGTGTGTGTGTGTGTGTGTGTGTGTGTGTGTGTGTGTGTGTGTGTGATTAATGCAGCTACCTAGTTTTGGCCTGTTGACTGTCCCAAGTATCACAGGTTAGCTGAATTAGATGTAGGTTGTATTTAATTGTCTTTTCGCAGAAGAATACAATCTCCAATAATGAAAGGTGAGTTAAATGTGTATTGTTTTTCTCCCTAAAATAACACACTGAAGAGATGATGACTAACAGTTTGCTGGCAATTGGTGTAAATAACAATGGAATCCACCCAGCAACAAATGCTAGGCCTACACAAGTTAATTATTAGCTTCCCTTGCAGGCGAAGTGATGCTTACTCACACAGAAGCAACATAAAAGAGAAATTGCAAGAAATGTCTTTATTTCATGAGTCATCTACTTACCCTCCTCCCTGTGCTCTCTAAAATGTTTTGAAAATCAATCAATCAATCAATCAATGTAGAATCCTTGTGAGCCAGCCATCACACCTGACACATTTGTGTCCATCTTGCAAGATTAGGAGGAAGTGCACATGAAGTTTGCTTTCCTCCAGATAATTTTACTTTCTTTGGGACTCATCTGAATTCTTAATGAGTTAAAATCTAAATCAGAACTACCTTTTCCATAATAACAATTACAAAGTATTTTCTAACAGTATTGGGGTGAAAAGTAAATCAAGAGAATCCATGTATTGATTATCAGGCACATTCTAGGCATTCTATTCATCTTGGTTAAAAAACAAAACCAAGGCAAAGCCTTTATGCATACCATTTCTGAAACTGTCTACTTATATATTAGTTACTTATCTATCTATCTATTTGTTCTAATTTGGAGAATTAGAGGTAGGAAAAAGAAGAAAAAGAATAAAGAATGGGCAGGTGTTTGGTGAAGCTGTTATTAGGCCAACTGGGACCTATATCCATTTTGGAATGCTTGGATTAGAGTCCTGATTTCATTTCCAGTTCCACTTTCCTGTGAAAGCCTACCCTGGGAGGTAACAGTTAGGAGACAGTGCAATTCTGGTCTCCTGGCTTCTGCCTGGCCCAGTCCTGGCTGTTGTGAGCATTTGGGAAGTGAACAAGATGATGGGAACATGCTCGCTCTCCTTGCCAAGTGAAAATGTAAAAAGTCATAGGGATGATGCTTACATCTAGTGTTGATACAAATGAACATATAAATTAGTAACCTTTCTACTTCAGGCTCTTCTTCCAGATGAAAAGATTTTCATTCTTTCAGGAAGCATTATTGATGTCAGGGTATGTCTCAGGTTGGATCCTAAGGGCTGAGGATACAGAAATGTTTAAGACATAGTTCTTGGTTTCAAGGAAGCAACAGCTTAGGGAAACTGTATCAACAATGTTGAAATTGTTTTTCAGTTTTTATTCACTAGCAAAATATTCACTCTCCAACCTAGATGCAGCTCAAGGATATGTAGCTATGCCTTTAAAAGTCCAAGTGTGGCTGCTGTTGAATAGAGGCAAACTGGAATCTCCCATCCAAGTCACCTCTGATTACCAGCCTTGTGTGTACTTCAGGAGTGATTGCTTGATGAACACAAAAGGCTCCATTGTTTTACAACAGTAAGGAGAACCAGTGTAATTAGGCCCCAGCATGATATCAAGCTCACAGTTGTCTAAATAAGCTGCTGAACACAGGCCCAGAATACAGACCACTGGTATGGGCTATCACTGGCTTTCCGCACTTCCTTCTAGGTCTCCCACTTTGCAACAGTGGAACCCGAGGACTCAGTACACTTCCAGGTCTCCATGGAGCACTTGGGAAGCTGCTCTCATGACTTCATCATTTCTAAGGTCAGGAGAGGACCACAGGCTTGGCTGAGTCTGTCAGTATCTCATGTGTTAACCTATCCTGATGTGTGAGGCTCCTGTGGTGAGCAAGTGAACCTATTCTGGGCAGGGAACCTGTTCTGGGCAGGCAAGGAAATTCCTATGAGGATCAAATGGCAGAGCATACATTAAGCACATGGTGCAGTATAGATAAATGCACTAAATTCTATCTCTATCATTGTCATTGATGTAGAATAGACAGCATTAGGGCTGCCATCACAATCCGCCATAAAGTTGATGACTCAAAACAGCATGTGTTTATTTTCTCATAAAGAGTCTAAAAGTCCAAAGTAAAGCTGATTCCAGGCCTGTGCTTGCTGTCTTAGCTTCTGGAGATAGCTTATAGCTACTGTCTTTTCTTGACATACACCTCCTGAGCTCTAGTCTACGGTCCTCTCCCTTCTCTGTGTCGATCGGGGCATGAATTTCTCGTGTGTGCATGTGGGTGTGTATGCCTGCCTGTCACTGTAGTCTGTTTTTTCCCTCAATATTTTTAAAAGTATTTTCATTTTATTTGAGACAGAGATTTATCTATGGAGTCACTTCCCAAACGCACACAAGAGCCAGGGCTGGATCAGGCCAAAGCCAGGAGCCTTCCTCCTAGGTATCAGGGTATTACGTGTGGCTGGCAGGGACCCAGGTATTTGCGCCATCATCTACTCCCTTCCCAGATGCAGTAGCAGGGAGCTGGATCAGAGCCCAAGATGCTGGATGCATAGCAGGCACTCAGTTATGCCAAGCTCCCATCCCTCTTCTCCTATTACAAGGCTGCTCATGCTGTTGAGCTAACGGTTCACCCTACTGTTGACCTTATCATAATTTACAACATAATTATATTTTCCAAGACTCTGTTTCCTAAACAATTCATATTTATAGCTACCAAGAGTTAAGACTTCAACTTTGTGGGGGGCCACTTAAATTTTGAAAGACCCAGTTGACCATACAAAAGGGCTAAAGACTGAGGCTCTATTTATGCAATTAAGCAGATACTCCTAAAACAAGCATCGTTTACCCTTTGCCCCCCCTCAAACAAATCCCCTATCCCATTGACAGAACATTTTAAGGTGGAGTGTACAACCACATCTGGGCGGGTTACATGGCAGTTATATGGGTTGGGAGACTGAGGCAGAAGGGATCCTTGGCAGCTGATGTGGCCAAAAGCATAGGATGCACAGAGCTTTCACATGCGTGTTGTTTTTTATTCCTTGCTGCACTCCCATACTGATAGCAGAAAGAATGTGGATCCAAGAGCTGTTTCACATGGACCTTATCTGCCCATCCCAAGGCTTCAGAAGTGGCTGTCCAAGATGCCAAAGTAGCCATGTGACTCCTTGACTTTCACTCTGACCTGTGACTCAAATCCAAAATGCAAGCAGGAAGCTGTTCTGAACAATAGTCCTATGGTGCATTGTGGGACATTGTGACTCGTAGAAGGACAGCGAGCATAGGATGACAATTGGTGGGATAGCATTTCTATGAGAATGACCGATTGGATATTATTTGAATGAGAACACTTGATGGCATATACAAAACAAAAAGATAGTTTCGAACAAGGGTTGGAAACAATTGATGATTCCGTAGAAAGGTTTAAGGGAACTACATAAACTCCTCAATACCTCTTCCCTTATCCTACATTAGCCTCAGTCTGTGAAAGCCTAATGCCACTAATAAACTTTGGCTATCTCACCAACACGGTAGTCTATGTGTGTTATTACAGGCTCCAAGCCCCAAGTCTATCACTGCAGGACAGCAAACAGTGCGTGGTGTAAACATGGCCTGTTTTGTAGAGTGCATCTAGGACAGTTTACTGTTAGATTTTAGGGGAGAGTAATTGCTTATATAATAGATTTAAAGAAGAGATCTGAGGAAGAAAAGAATTAGTCATGACAACAGGTTTGGGGTTTCAGGAACATTGTCCATTATCTATTCCTAAGTATACTTGAAACTTACACACAAAATGGATTTTCTGGAAGACATTTATTTCTTCACAAAAAGAAGAAGGAAAAAAATAACAGGGCACAGGTAAGGAAATGATGAGTTTTGTGGAGAAAGAGAGCGTTTTGGGCCTTGGTAACGGGAAGGTGAAAAAAGCATAATGAAGCGACAAACACAGATTTTGGACTAAAAATCTATTACTTTCATAGCTACTCTAGTGGCTGCTCTGTTTAAGATGAACTGGGCCTGTTTGTTAAATTACTTTCCTTTCGGGCTCTTAAAATTTCTCTGCCCAAGAGAGTGAAAACTAGCCAAATAGCTCCATGAGGCACTCTAGCAAAGTTTAAAACAATTTCACTTTCAAAAAAAAAAAATTGTGTTGTGGGCCTAATTGTATTCCTCTTTAGACCAGAAATACTCAGGCTATGAGGTCTGACAGCCAGTTACAAAATGGGGAGGAGGGTGTGGCCCCTGCACAGTCTAGTGTGATCATGCGTGGAGGACAGCAAGGCCAAGAGTACTGAGAGGCAAACCCACTCACAGTGAGCTAGAGTTGAATCAGGAGTAGAATTTGGGTAACCAGTTGTATACTGACTCTGGGAATCATTTGTGCATGTCTCACGCCACATTTGAACACACTTTTCCAATTTCTGATACTTGGTGAGCATTCACTAGGTAGCAGCTGTCATTACGGGTCCTTTCTTGGTAGACACATAAAGTCTTTATTAGTGGAAGTCCTGCTCATTCACTTTGTAAAGAACAATCTTTGGTTTTGTTTTCTCATCTTTACCTTCCCTCCTACAGGTTTACTTTGCCCCAAGGATAAACTGTCTGTCACTTTCTGCCAGACCCTGAGAGCCATGAAGAAATGCTCTGAGGCCACCGTGAGGGCCCAGTGCTGCCACACGTGTTCTCAAACACACATTGTGCGGACTCCAGGGCAGAGAAGACGGCAGTTGCTCAAGAACCCCGACATGCTCTGAGTCCAGAAGGAAGCCACCCTCCACCATGGACCACGGCAGCCTGCTGACGGCAACATGTTAGAGTCCCAGGGATCGTTTCCTTGACTTTTTGCTATATGCTTTTTGAGATCCAAACTTGGTCATAACCAAAAAGCCATTGTGTTCCACTAGCCATCAAATGTCCCTCACAGGAGGTCCGGGACTGTCATTCTTGCCACTCCCTGATAGGAAAGTGAAATAGCCAGGAGAATCAGGCGTCACCTGGGGTTTGCTGCTGAGACAGGGCTGAGGCTGGGCAGATCTGTGAAATTATGTCTCATTCTCCCTTCCTAAAGGTTAGATCAGAGAGACCAGATTTTCCCCAGACTACCTCAAGAGAATCAGGCCACTGCCAGACTCAGCCAGGAAACAAACCCTTTTTCCATTGGTTTACCTTGGTTCCCTTCATACCTGGGGAAGGTTTTTAGAAACACTCCTTTAATTCCTCCTGGCAAAGGAATGCTATCAGTCACCCAGAGTTCAACTAGGGCTGGAGGAGAAAGTGTTGAGTACACGCTGCTGACCAGCCCTCCACCACTGTTGGATTCTTTATCTGTCCCGCACTCATTTTGAGACTCTAGACTTCAAGACGTAGACACAAGGGATAGCCAAACATTTCCAACTTGAGCGTCATTTCTTTGAAAACTCTCAAGAAGCAGATGAACTGAAATGGATTTTGAAATCGATTAGCAAAGAAAAGTGGTCTTCTACTTGCCTCACAGAAGAGCAAATGAGCTTTGCTGCCTGAGGTTCTTGCTCCCACAGTACCCCCCTGAGCCATGAGCTGGAGTCCCCACAAGTCTCTTGCTGCAGGACCTTAATTACAGAGACTGTTGGAACCAGCTCTGTGGTGGCCACCTGCCCTCACCTGCCCCCAGGCTAGACACTGAAACTCTAGACAACTGAACTAGATACAGGAACTTTAGTTCCATCTTGTCTAGGGAAAAGCTCTTAAAAAAATGAGATAAAGATGATGTCTTCAGTGTACCTATGACTTCCATTTCAAGGTCTCTTACCTTAGGTGATCCAGTGTTCTGTCACCTGTCAGAAGCTGAAATAGGCCATGGTCTCAAATTCAGTACACATTTCCAGGTGAACTTGTTTGCAAAGGGAGGTCCTATGTGAACTGAGTCCGAAGAGGATAGGCAGTTAAGAGGGATGAAAACGTAAGAACTAAGCCTTGACAATGGAGGAAATCAGGGATGTGGCCTTCCTGTTATGGGCAGCATATTTTTAAACTTGTACACACCCTTTGTCATGGAGTCCAATATCCCACATTTCCCTTTAACTGTCAGTCTGTTCAGCAGAATGGTGCTATTGAAAAATGGTGCTAATAACTAAGTGGTGGCAAAACTAATATTAACCTCTGGATAGGCACACAAGTGGATGAGAGTATGTGAAACTGCATACATATCTTCTGTTAAAAATGTGTAATGGTATTGCTGGCCAATGCCAGTTCTGTTGTCTGCATATCTAGAACTCACACTTGTATATTATTATGCTTTCTATTTTTTTCCAAGCCAAAATTATGTAGTACTCTAAGAAATACCTGTGGAAAATATAATACTGGGGAAAGGATAAAATTCAAGATCTATCAGAAACGGAGAAAATAGAATGTTTACCCAAAGCCAGAAACTTATTTCTAGATAATAATTTCCTTCTTCTCTGTCTTTAAGCATTGCTGGTCGATGAGAATCTTTGGTAAAATCACAGTTTGAGAGAGCAAAGAATGAGTTGTTAGTTTTATGAGTGAAGGAAAATCAGATTTTTTTCTAATGCAGTAATTCGCACCGTCATTTTGTGTATGTAGTACAGGCTTCCCAAGGGATCAATTTAGTAAGTTGGATTTATTTAATTCAACCTGTTATTGTACTAGCACAGGGTGAAATACGTGTCATCAGAGACCTGGGCATACCAGGCTTATAAAACTCAGGAACATTCCCATAGTCCTACTCACCTCAACAAAGTCAACTAGGCCAGATTTCCCAATATACAGAATGGTCTGTGTCACTTCCTCCTCAAGCAGTGGATGAAGTGTTAGACTTGTGAGGAAGGACTGGCCAGGTGCTTCATTCTAGGTATTTCTAGTTTTTCAGGGTCAAATCATTGGTCCTTGATCGACTGTCATGGACACTCATTTCCATTATGGTGCTGCATGGTGAGATAGTTCTATAGCATCTGTCATTGAATACTCAGAGTCATCTGCTATGTAGGTTGTTGCCTTTATAACACTCAACTATTGGTTGGCAGTGTTTAGGCAGCTCCTTGGCTTGTAAAACTGGGGAGGGTTTCAGATCAGCAGGGAGAATGATAGAAAAGGACCTGTAGAGTGTGTTCAGTTCTTTGATGCTCATAGTGGCTGGTGTGAAGCAAAATCATTGGTGAGCTTCATGCTGGTCCTCCTTTCTTCCCATCTTAAATGAACCCGGAAGAAGTACAGCAAGACACATTCAGTAAATATCTGCCATTAGCCAGCAAGGGTACCACAGGGCCTGGTGCTAAATATCTTTAGATCTTAAAATCCAATGTGGTTTACATTGCCTTTCACAGTGGTAGAGTTATCTCTTTGTGAGTCATCTTAATTCTTAAACATAAAAACAGAATTAAGTCCACCACGAAAGAATGTTCTAAGAGACTTTCACAGTCAATATTTTCTTAAATCAGGAAATCATTTCATGGTACAAAGAATTGCCAGTCTGTCTAGAAACACTTGGTTTTGTCATTGATTGACTCAAGAGCACACTTCCATCCGTTCTGAGAGGCAAGTGTCCACTAAATCACAATGTGATGCTTTTCACAGAGTGAATGTTTCTGGTAATCTTCACCATGTTTCTGAAACACAGCTGAGGAATTATATGATTTTGAACCATATCTTACCATTTGATTAAAGTCTTCCAGACTCTGGAAGGCACATGTTGCTATCCCAGAGAGGGCAGTTCTCAGCTCTTCTCCTCTCTGTCTTTGAGATCAAACTTCAGGATTATGTATCTGGTGTTCAGTCCTCATTGACTCACTTTCCAGGGAAAGAACCATGTGATATGAACTTCCTGGTGCTCAACTTAGCCAACATACTGGATGGCACTCCTGTTGCTTGTATTGCTTATTCAAACACAATTATGTTAGTTTATGTTAGTTATGTCATTCAAAATAACTTGGAAGGGGAGGAAGTGCTTTCCTGTCTGTCGTCGTTCTCCAAAGTAATTGTATGACATAGGTAACAAATGCCTCTCTCCCTTTACATCCCTGGGCTGCTTTTCCCCTTCAATTCCCAGCTGCTTAAGGGGGTCCTCAGTGGGTGCCTCAATATTTAAAGCCAGATTGTAATCACAGACTGCCTTTGTGTGGCATCAATAAATGACCAAACTCACTGATGTTTTTATGTGATTCATTTACTCATCACCCTCCGTTGTTGCCTTGGGGGTTAGCAACTTAAAGGTGGATGCTACCAATTTATTCTACATATACTCCTTGTAGATTCATTACCATCTCATCCTAAAACAGTATACAACCAGGTGACTCACATTCTAGGAAAATAGAAGCTAGGTATTGTGTCATGAATGGGTAAAAACTGGCAGGATTTCCCCATATAATAACCAAAAGTGATGCATACAGTGTCCGTAATACTGGATGTGACATATTCAGTCATCCAGCTCACAGCATGGCATTCTCACTATCTATCAAAATGTAGATATAATTTTTAAGACAAAATAATGCATCTTCAGAAAATTTGGCTGGAAAAACATTTTTTTTTTCATATAAGACACAGGAGAATCCAATTGGCAAGGGTGCAATCTATGCTTAAGGAGATAGAATCTACTCATGTGTAATTAGTAGTAACATCAAGGTTGAGAAGAATAGATAGCTACAAGTAATTTCTGGAATGTTTAAGAACATGAATAGAAGTAAAAGAAAATCTGGTTTTAATCAAGATAGTATTACAAATGGCCCTGAGCACCTCCGTGTTTTTTTTAAACTATTCTTTCAGAGGTAGATGTTGTGGTTTAGTTGGCTGAGCCACCACTCAGGATACCTGTGTCCCCATTAAAGTACTTGAGTTCAAACTTTGTCTTGACTTCTGATCCAGCTTCCTGATAATGTGCGGCACGAGATGGCTGACGCAGCTGCATCCCTGCCACTCAAGTGGAGACCTGAATGGAGTTCCTGGCCCCTGGCTTTGGCCTGGCCTGGCCCCCAGCTATGTGAGTACTTGGGGAATAAACCAGCAAATGGGTGGTCTCCTTATCCCTCTCCCTCTCTCTCCCTCTCTCTACTTCTACCCACACCCCTGTCAGCTTATCTCTGTCTCTCAAGTATATAAAAATATAAAAGCTTTTCAAAAGTAAAAGTAGCTCTCAACCATCATGATTGTATCTCCCAAGAGATATCTGACAATACCTGGAGCTATTTTTGTTTTCCGTAGTAGGGATCAAGGACAGGAGCGCTATGGGCATCTGGTGAGTAGAGGCTAAAGATATCACTAAATATTCTACACGATAACATCCTCCTAGCACAAAGGAGTTGTGTGGTCTAAATATCAAAAGTTCTGAAGCTGCAGTGTCTGCACTGGCAATGACAGGATACACTTAATTAACAGAATGATGGATTTATGACTTTATGAAGGACTATACTATTGTAATAATATGGGGGAAATAAGTTGGAGAGAGGAAATTGGGGGAGGAAATTTGGGGAGGAGGTAGGGGAAATTCCAGAGTCTATGGAATTGTACCTTAAAATTAAAATAGATGGCAAAAAGAGTTCTGAAGCTGAAAACACTTCTCTAAAAAAAATTATCACCTTGAAGTCAGTAGCAGGGGTTCTGGGTTGAGTAAAACTGGGCTCACTCTAAAATTTGAATTTAAAAGACTGTTAAATTGGGTCAGAAAACCTCAAAAGAAGAAAACATGTGAGAAAACATGCGTTAGATTACACTGTGTTAAGTCTCAGTTTGAGCATCAGCCTTGAGCACTGCAATTGTTTAGCTGATGAACTAGCAGGTCGAAGATCTCTCTCCGTCTCTCTCTTTCTCTTCATCACTCTACTCTTCAAGTTAATTCAAGAAATGTCTTGTTAAAAAAAAAAACTGACTTCTGCAACAAAAACTTTTCACTGTTTATGCTATTTGTTTGTGTTTATGTCTCATGGCTCTCCTGGGTTTGTGACTTCTCATTCCCCAGATGCTCTGTCCAATCCTTGTGTCCCTCTGAGAATCCTCCAATCACAGAGTCCATGTTTGTAGTTACAAAGTGTTTTGTGCTTTCTGAAGCGTAAGTAACTTTGCCTGATCCTTGCTCTTCAGAAGGCTTTGTCAGAAGAGGACTTCCTAAACTCTTCCCATGCCTCCTGTAGAAAGATGCTCACATGGGCATGAACTTTAAGACCCCTAGCAGATCAAGGCGACTAGGCTTTACCATACTGAGTACTAAGAACATGAAGATCTCAGGTGTACCTGAGACTAACTCACAGCCCATCAATTTGCAAAGTTAGAGTTGACATTAGTCCTAAGGCTCATCCAGTTGTGCCGTTTTCTTTTATTTGTTTGTTTACTCTGAATTCCTCTAACTTAAGTGGTGTTCAGTTTGATACTTTTCAGGTCTGTCTGTAAGATATGGTGTTCTCTCTGCTAATTCACTTCTATATACCAGGCAACTAGTGCAGAATTTTTTAAATGAAAAAAAAATTACTGGTCCTTCGAAGGAAAAGCTCAGAGTCAGGGCCCTTTTGGCTAAGCTTAGCACTAGTACTGGCCACTCTGGTATAGCTTTAAAAACTTCCATCTGTGAGCTGAAACTCTTGGACTCAAATAAGCTCATTGCCAACAAGGAACGAGGCTTGTCTTAGACAGTGGATGGGATTGTCATGTTCCAGTCTGCCAGCCTGAGTTTCAGAAGCTCACCCAGAAAGACAGGCTATCTAAACATGACAATGATGAGCCAGAATGGGATCAACAAATTAGAACTAATGCAAGCTCAGCTCTGAGGAACACTCCAGACCTTCTCGAGGCTCCTCCGTCTCCCTTCCTGCCTACCAGGTCTGCCCAGAGCAAGGCAAGTGATTCACACAGAAGACCCAAAAGGAAAAGCAGGCAGAGGGAGGCTGTGGGCAAGGCCTGCTTCAAACGCACCAATTATCTTCCCTCTGTGCTCAAAGAAGCTAATTGTCATCGTGTTTGCAGGTCACTCTGAATCATTAATGAGCAATTTGTATTCCACAAATAGCTCCCACATTTCACTCTAGGAAGCCAAATTCAATCAGTAATTCCATATCAAGTCATCAACTATGATGTACAGATTTTGGGATTAAAATAACCTGGGAGCCAGTCGGGAGTCTACTGTCTGCTGTTCCCTGGGGCTGGTCAGGAATGGAGGGAGTTTAGGACCAGGAAGAAAGAAAAAGCATGTTAGTTACCTATTTCTTCCTTGGTCAAATGGCTTTGACTGCATTGGCCTGCCTCAGAGTCTCTCAGTGTGGCTGTGCAACTCAAATCATTGTATAGAAAGGGAGTTGGAAAACAGTGGACCCAAGAGACCTTGCTTATTGCTCAGACTCCCATGGAAGAGACTGCTGTTTGTATTGTTATGCTTTCCACCTGCCATCCTGATTCTGTTCCTCATCCCTGTCACTTTGTTCACCCTTGCCTACGCATCTTTGATTGCTGCCTTCTGTAAACATAAACCAAGACCAGCCACCCCATAAAGACAAAGGCTAATTTTTTGAAATTGCTATACGACAAGACATTTTTGGCAGAGACTCAAAACCAGAAAGAGGCGAGGGAAAGCTTCTTCATTCAGAAGGCAAGACCACAAGTGTGCCAGGATTAGGGGGGTGTTGGCCTGGGTGACTAGAAGTGGCCGTTTTGTGTGTTTGGTTAGTGGTTTACATGTGGCTTTCTCTTGTTTAGAATGATCACCCTCCATGCTTGTGTTACGGCTTGGTAAAGAATTTGGCCAGAAGTCCATGTGTAAATCTTGATCCGTGAAGATTTTGTGTTGATGGATTAAGGATGGAACTTAACTGAATCATAGTATTTGAAGACAGGGTCTTGGAAAGGGATTCCTTTGGATTAGGTTGGTGGAGAGCTGTATGAGGGACACCTGGATGTGAAGGAAGGGCGTGCTCCTGTATCTATTACTTGGCTCACCATGTGACCACCCCTCTACCCTCCTGCAGTCTTACAAGGTGCCTGAACTGAATGGGCCGCCTAACCTTGCACTGTGAACCTCCAACCTGGGAGGCAAGAAATCAACTTTCCCTAACTTCTCTCTGATAAACAGATGCAAAGCTGACCTGTACAGCCCACTTGTAGAAAAGACTTAAATGTCAGTTCCCTACACACTGTGGAGGAGGTAAAAATGGCAAAAAAAAAAAAAAAAAAAAAAAAAAATCTGACATGCATAGGGTCCAGCCCAGTAGCCTAGCAGTTAAGGCCCTCTGCTTGAACGCACTGTGATCCCACATGGGCACCGGTTCTAATCCCAGCAGCCCCCTTCCCATCCAGCTCCCTGCCTGTGGCCTGGAAAAGCAGTCAAGGACAGCCCAGAACTTTGGGACCCTGCATCCACATGGGAGACCTGGAAGAAGCTACTGGCTCTTGGCTTAGGATTGGCTCAGCTCTAGCTATTGCAGCCCCTTGGGGAGTGAACCATCCTCCTCTCTGTATATCTGCCTTTCCAATAAAAAATTTAAAGAAATCTTTAAAAGAAAGAACTAACATGCATCAAATGCCTCTTCTGGCTATGCATGAGACACTGAAGTTTTAAACTTATTTTTCATTATAGCATAGGATCCTGTAAACATATTGTGTTAAATAATATGAAGTTGTGTTTTTCATAGGAATAATGACAATGTTTAAAGATTTGTTTGACAGTCAGAAAGAACTTGGATCTGTTGTTTCACCCCAGAAGTGGCCACAATGGCCAGGGCCAGACCAAGCTGAAGCCAAGAACAAGGAGCTTCAGGTCCCCTACATGGATGGCTGGAGCCCGAGTACTAGGCTTTTCATCCACTGACTTGCCAAGTATATTAGCAGGGACCTCTTGGAGCAGTCAAGACACAAAATGGTGCCCATATAGGATGTTGGCATCTTAAGTGGCAGATAAACTCACCATGCCATAACACTGGCCCTAATGTATTGGCAATTTTGTCTGGTATTATCTAATATTACAGGCTTTAGGTCCTGCCATGCATGTGGAAGACTAAGATGGAGTTCTAGGTACCTGGCTTCAGCTTAGCCCAGCCTTGACTTTTGTGGGTCTTTAGGGAGAGAGAACCAGCAGGTGGAAGTGTGTTCCCGTTCTCTCTCTCTCTCTCTTTTGCTCTCGCTCTCTTTCTCATACATAAACACACAGTCTTTCATATGTATCAACGAAACCTTTGAGGTTTAGTTTATGAATTAATGCAATCCACAGATTACTTACTATCAGCTGTAACTAGATACATATGGTAGTTAGGCCAATACTCATCAACTGAATCTCATTGGCTTAATGAGTTTCTAAAGAAAGAAGAAAGCTCATTTTGAGCTGGACTAACAAGAAAGCTACTTGAAGATTAGGTAAGCTGCAATTACTGTACTCCTGAAAAGTAGCCTTTAACTCTCTGACACCCCCACCTTCCCAGAATGCCCCTGTCCTGCTCAGACCCCGCCCCATTTGCTTAGCTCATTAGGGTGCTGCCCGCTTCCGTATAAAAACAGGCGGCCGCAGACCGGAGCGCTCGTTTCCACCGCGGAGCTTCTGGTCTCACTGTCTGATGGAGCTTCTCCACTGGAGGTACTGTTTTGGCATTTTTCTTTTCTTAAGTAACTCTTTGGCCTTCGTATTGGATCTTTTGTGTGTGGAGTAGCTCACATTTGTGCCTATGAATGTGTGTTTATTCCTCATTGTTTGGTAGGTTGCGTTCCTGTCTGCATGTGATGCTGGTTTCTACTTAGTGTTTCTGTGTGTGTGGGAGGCAAGAACTTGGGTTAAAAATTAGCATGTTGCCTACTTCTGTTTGTTACATTGAAGCTTTCAAGTGTTGGCATACACAGCGTTTATTCAAACAGTGGGAAAAGGCCTGACAGTAGGCAATCACTATTTTGTAAGTTTGTAAAAGTATTGCTTGTCAAATAACAAAAACTAGTATTCCTACAATAATGAATCTCTGAATTAGTCACCTATATATGTGCTAGTTGATGTTATAAAGAATTGTGTAGCTTTTTTTCCCCTAACCCGTCTTCTAGCAATACATTTACTTGTGTTTTTACAAAAGCATTCATATGTGACAAATAGAGCATTAAAGGAAAAGCTGGGAATTTATCACAGGGTTGTAAATGTTCTAATGTGTATCTCTGGAATATTGTCATGTTGTATAAAGTGCCAGACAAATCCTAGTAGATGGGTCTTTTCAGCCAATTTCAAAGCCGCCATCTTGTACTTGTGTCTGGTTCTGAGGGGGTCAGGTGTAAATCCTAAGTCTTGTGAGGAGGACCGGCGCTGTCCTGATCAGGGTAGCTCAACTGTTCTCACCTGAGCATTGGTGCCGGCTGGGGGAGCTCGGGTTAGAGACCAAGTCTCGCTAGGAAACAGGTTTAAAGCCCACCCAATGCTCATAGTGAAGTGGGGGCAGCTTTCCGAGGAGAAAACCCTAGCTTGTTTTGTTGTTGTTGTTGTTTTTATTAATTGTATTGCATTATGTAACACAGTGTTGTAAGCACTGGGATTCCCCCCACCCCTCCCCGAACCCTCTCCCCATGGTGTATTTCTCTACCTTGTTGCATTACCACAGTTCAAATTCAGTTGAGGTTCTTTCATTGGAAGTATTTACCCAGCATAAAGTCCAGCATCTTATCCTAGCGAGTTCAACAATTTCTTGGTGAGACCATCTCTGGTCTGAAGGTTAAGCCGGCAAAATATCGTCCCAATAAATTAAAACCCCCAACATAACATCAACAATTTGCAACATTATGGCATTAATTGACATGGTATTGATTAACCAACATGTTAATAGAAAAATGCAGGTCCTTACTGCATCCTGTGACTTCTTCATAGACATTTCAGTTTTGGTTTATATTCAACCGGGTTCTATACACCTCAAAATGGCTGTAGAGTACTATTCAGCTGTCTCGTGTCTATTTTCATTTTAGTATTTAGCTGTTTATAGTGTTGAAGCATGATTTTGCCGAACTTGGTTGTTTTTCGGATGGTCTGAACTGGCTTACAACTCTTCCTAGCTTGATTTTGTTTGCGCTCTGATGTGTTGGTAACCCTTGCAGCTTTCAGATGAAGATCCAGCCCCAGAAGGGTCTGGAAGGCTTGGGACATAGTGGTGTTCATCACGCGGTGGGCTTCGGTGGACACAGGCCTTATCGTCTGTGTGAAAGCCAAGTTCATCCTCAGCCTGGTGAGAAACGAGGCTGTTGTCATGGTCACACATGGCGGAGCCTCCGGTCAATAGTGTTGCAGCTCCTATTCTAGAAATTCTAGATGCCAGCCCCCTGTGCAATAGGCTCTGGATGTCGGTATCCTAAGGACAGGTTAGGACTAAATAAAATGTAATGAGAAGATAGTGAGAGAGGACTTTTTTCCAATTGTTGGGCCGTGACATCTGAAAACCTTATTTGAAACTCCATCTCTGTCCTTTGCTGTGTGGGCTTTGTTGCTCTGTGACTCAGTATTCACAACTGTAAAATGGGCATGCAGCTGCTTCCTGGAGTTACTGCTTTTTCTCTGATGACCTATCAGCACACCAGTGGATACTTAGGGAGAACTTGCTAAGGTTACTTTGGTTCCAGGTGATACTTAGCTCTCCAAGAAAGGAGGCCCTTACCTAACTCTACCAGTCCTGACCCCTGGCTCCTTCCAAAAGCAGAGAACAATAGAGAGTAATTAGACACATGAACAAAGAAACAAAATCAGATGCTATTTGGACTTCTGCTCCCAAGGCTGTCTACAAGGCCTGCTTTGCCTCTCCCTGGGACAAGCTGCACGCTATAACACATTCCAGGCTGTAGGCTCCAGGAGGAAAAAAGACATGGAATTGGGGGCGGGTATTTGGCACAGTAGCTAAAATGCTGCCTGGGATGCCTGCCCCCACCTCTGTGCTGTAATCCCTGAGTTTGAGCCTCAGGTCCAATTGCTTGCTAATGCTCTCCGTGGGAGTTGGCAGGGGAAGGTTTGAGTGCTGCCTCCCTTGCAGGAGATCTGGGCCGAGGTCTGAGTTCCTGGGTTTATCCTGACTGAGCCGCAGCTGTTGCAGCATTTAGGGGAAGTGAAACAATGGATGGAAGTTCCGTCTCTTTGTGTAATACTTTTTTTTTTTAACTTTCTTATTTACTTAAGGGGAACAAAACTAATGTATTGATTTTATTTTTGAGAGGCAGATTTACAGAGAAAAAGGGAGACCCAGATCTTGCATCCACTGTTTATTCCCCAAATGGCCACAATGGCCAGAGCTGAGTTGATCCAAAGCAAGGGGCAAGGGACTTCTTCTGGGTCTCCTGTGCAGGTGCAGGGGCCTGATGACTTCAGCCATCCTCTAGGGATTTCCCAGGCCATTGGCAGGGAGCTGGATCACAAGTGGAGCAACTTGGACTCAAACCAGAATTCCTTTGGGATACTGGCACTGCAGACAGAACATTCACTTGCTGTGTCACCATGCTGACGCCTAAAGCTCAGGGATTTTACATGTACAGTTTTAACAGCGTAATACTTCCCATCCTAACCCCTCACTTCCCTCCCTTTCACTCTTCCCTCATTTTACTTATTTTTTAAAAAAACTTATTTGAGTGTTTGGCTC
Source organism: Ochotona curzoniae (assembly GCF_017591425.1). Classification (NCBI taxonomy): domain Eukaryota; kingdom Metazoa; phylum Chordata; class Mammalia; order Lagomorpha; family Ochotonidae; genus Ochotona; species Ochotona curzoniae. Next base: position 14,771,708 of record NW_024465582.1, on the reverse strand, counting down.
TGGGGTTGGGGCAAAAGGAGCCCCCTGCAGTGTGCTGGTTGTGGGGGGCTGCCCCAGACAGGCTGAATCCAATCCTGGGACTCAGGGCAAAGTCACTGCCACCAGGTGGTGACTGAGTCCTAGGCTTTGGGCAGCCAGCACACCAAGGGTAGCCGGCTCTGCCTGCTGACTGCCTGACAGTGAGCTCTGGGGTTTTTAGGATATGTAATTGCTGCCTAGGGACATCCATGGTTAAAGCCAGTATGAGTGTAGGTGAGGGATAGATTCTGGGTGATTCCCAGCAATGGGGTCATGGAACTTTCTGGCATGCATGGGGACTGAGAGCTGGTGGTTTGGAGGGGAGAGTCCATAAGATCTATTTGGGCTAGACTGATTCACCGGCCCACATGGGAATCCTGAGATGGGCTATTAGTGTAGAGCATCACTGACTGCCACATACCAATCCACACAAAAGCTATGGATGAGGGCCTGTCTGGCAAGGCTAGGTATCAGTACCTGACTGAGTGGTAGATCAGGGGATGGGTCACACTTGGCAGGATCAAGACACTAACCAGCACGCGAGAGAACCAGGTCTGGGGGTGGATTATGTGGGGGAACTGTGGGCCAAACCCTATGGAAATACAAGTCCCGCTGGTTAGCTCGCAAGCTGGGGTGGTGATGAGCTAAGCTAGGTGTGACCATGGAACCTGCCATCATTTACAGGTAAAGGAACTAACAACAGTCTGGACAGGTCAAGACAGTAGCACCTGAATGTGCATCCAATAATAGAATGTGGGGTGGGCCAAGCTGCAACTGGAAGGGGGAAGACCAGGCAGGGCAGAACAAACCTCAACTCACAAGGAAGAACAGAATTCAGGATGGAGCACAGGTCATGATGAACTAGGCTCTTACACCAACTAGTCTGCATGAACCAGCGATACTAGGTCACAACATCAAAGGCAAAGGCTGAGACAGGTGAGGGGCTAAGCCAACTGGGTCAGAGCAACCACTGGCACATGTGTAATCTAGGGCTGGGAATAGGCTCGGCTGGGAAGCTGTGAGAGTATACTCTTGCTGGGTTGGGTTCCCACGGGAGAGTGTGGGGGCTGGAGTAGGGGCTGTGTTCTGGTCTGGATATGGCTGCAGTCTTCCTTAGCACAAGTGTGAACTGGGGCTGGGCACACCTAACCAAGCTAGGCACCAGTATCATCTGGTGCTCTGGAGAACTTGGGTAGATGTAGGACGGACTAGACTAGGTTTCTGCTCCTACTGAGCCATGTGTGAGCAGTGTCTGGGTATGGACAAGATTTGACTGGGCTAAAACATCCAACACCAAGAACTGGAATGGATTGAAAGCCAGCAATGAGGGCTGGCCCATGGAACCACCAGTATGCACAAAATCTGGCATAGGGAGAGGTTCTGAAGGAGGAGTTTGGGAACCTCCTCTGTCAGGACACAGTCCCTGTAGGTGAGCATAAGAACCACGATAGGGAGCAACCCAGACCAGGTCAGAGAAAGATACCCACCAGCATACAATTGGCATGGATTGGGGGCAGACCAGGCTGAACCAGTTCACATCACCCACTGGCAAATCCAAGTACCAGAAAAAGAATGTGGGTTGGGCCAGGTTTGGTCATGACACAAACTAGTGCACATTACGAAATGCCAAGGTGAGGTGAGGTGAGCTGTACCGGATGCGGCCGCAGTGCCCAAACAGCACACGTGAGAACCAGAGAGGGAGGGAGCAAAGCTGGCAGGGCGAATGTAGACTCCCCAGCTGGACAGCCACTTCCATTGGAGAGCGTGAGTTGGGATGGGGCAGACCAGACCAGGCAGGGCTACAACACCTGTGGGTCTCATGTGAGCTAGATTAGGGGAAAGCCAAGTTGGGCTGACTGTTCCAACTGGTGCAAGCATAAATTAGAGTGGGTGAGAGTTGGCTGGGCTTTGCCACAGCATCAGCTGGCAGAGTCTGGCACTGTCAAGTTAAACTCCAGAACCACCTGGAGAGTGCATAATCTGGGAGTGGCCTAGTAGGGAAATAGTAGGCACCTCCCTCTTGGGTTACCAGTCCCACTGGAGAGCATGAAAACCAGGATAGGGGCAGGAGTCGCTAGACAGAAAGGTACACGCCAGAATGTATGTGGGCTGGAAGGTTGAACTGAACTAGGCTTCAATGCCCATTGACATGTACCAAAGCTAAATGGGGTGTGGGACAGACTGAACAAGTCAGCAGTACATAGTGCCAAGCATGGGAACCAGGGTAGGGGCAGGCCTGGAGGGGCTTATGGGGTGTCACCCCAACTAGACTGCAGCTCCTACTGGTTTGTGTGAGGGCTGAGTATGAAGTGGGCAGGATCGGGCTGGACTGCAATACCCATGTACCCACGTGGGAGACCTGGAAGAGGCTCCTGGCTTCAGGTTGGCTCAGTTCCACAACACTCACTTTTGGGGAGTGAATCAGCAGACGAAAGACCTTCCTCTCTGCCCTCCTCTGTATATCTGACTTTCCAATGAAAATAAATCTTAAAAAATGTTTTATCTACAAAATATTTTTAAAAATTAAACTGAAATTTAAATAGACATGCAAATGAAGCTGCAGCAGCTGAACATACCGGCATGCTCCCTGAGAAGCATCTGTGCCACTTAGTCCCACTGAGCGCAGTCACTGCACTCCTGCCCAGGTCTTGGAAAGTTTGTTTCCTCCAAATCCTTAGCAGTTCCATGGAGCCACAGGCCCGTCCTCTGTCGAGTGGGCCCCTGCCTGCTGCCTTCTTGGAAAGATTCAGACCTCATCAGCAGGGTGTCTTTGCCCCCTGGGAACAGGTGGAAGGGCAGTCTGGGACCTGGCGGCTTATTGCATGGTTTCCCACCTTGCAGAGAGAGAAGCTGGTTGACTGTAATGTGAAAGAAGGTAAAACTCCTGTCTGACTTTTGAGCAGGCTGACCTTCAATGTTTTTTAAGGCGTGAGGAGGGGGAGATGATTAAAACAATGCCTTCTCCCACAGTTACTAGGAATAAATTCTGTTAAACTCTAAAGCCTATTTGAAAGTTGGTTCCACATCCCTGTTTTGGGCAAGCGCAATGCCCCGGTGAGCAGTGATGCTGGGCTTTTGTTGCGAGGACTTCCTCACTTCTCCCAGATCCCCCAGGAGTTCTGCAGGTTCAGCCCACACTGCCGTGCAGCGCTGAAAGGTCTAAACTTCTCAATGCAAGGCTTTGATGAGCTCAAGTTACCGGGCTTCTTCGTGAACCTGCAACTGTGTGGCAATCTTTCTTTGCAATTATCCTCATCAGCATCAAGGTAAAAGGGAATCAACTTGAGGAGCTGGGACTGCAGAAGTGAAAACCGAAAGGTGGTCCTTGGAGCAGCATCCACTGAGGACCCACGTGCAGACTGCTGATCCCGCATCTTGCAGGGGGCAAAAGAATGGAGTATGCACATTCAAGTTTGAGAAATGCTGATTTTCAAAAGCTCATTTAGTGGGAAAAGTTGGCGGAGCACTTTCCTTGAAGGAAGGCAAATATGAAATTTTGAGAATTAAATGCCAGCTGGAGACTGACACTCAACAGGCGGGAAAACAGGGCTAATTTGCAGGTCTGCCGTCCTAATAGCGAGGTAAGAAGCTGTGCCATGATTGTGACCGTCAGGAAAGAAAAGTGACTGCGAATGACTGCTAGGCAGTGGTAGCTTCATGAAATTCAAATGTGCTGATTAAAGTGTAACATGTCCCTTCAGATCTGCGGGACTAGAACGCACATAGCAGACGTTACTGTGAAAGCAACAAAGACCAAGTAACGCAAATGTAAGCAGCATCCTGCCTATGGGGTGACTGTATGCTTGTTTAGTTTTTTTAATTAGGAAGTGCTCCCTCTGGTTCAGTCCCCGGATGTCCACAGTAGCTAGATCTGGATGTCAGGAAGCCAGTTACTTGAGCCATCAGTGCCAGCAGGGTCTGCTTTGTGGGAAAGCCAGAACCCGGAGGTGGAGCCAGGAGTTAATACTCTAGCACTGTCCTAAGCTAATTAATACTCCCTTACATTATCTGTATTTTCCACAGAAGTCATTGATTCTCTAGCTTTGAGTGAAAGTAACTGATCTCCTTTTCTCCCAGAGAAGTCACTGGGTCAGAGACCAGCCTAGGTTCCCAGTGTGCCCAGGAGGTTGAGCTATGGCAGCAGAGGGCAAACACTTAGGAACACTTAAGAAAATGCTGACCTCTGCCCACCATTCTCCCCATCCCCCAACTGCCACCCCTTTTCAAACTTCTAAAAGTTGCTGGAGAGGTTCATCCTGATGTGTTTTGCTCATACGTCCCCCCTTGCCCTCTAGGTGACCCTGGCAGTCTTAGACACTGTGGGGTAAACAAAGTGGTCACAGTGTCTGGTTGAACATGTCGCAGCGGGAACTCCTATACAGACTGTCCAGAACACAGTGTTTCCTGGGAAAGGCCAAGTCCCTCCTCGTTGGAGTGGGTGTGCTTTGTCTGCCGAGCCCCTCTGCCACTGCCCACCTGCCTGAAAGCTGCCCAGGGTCAGCCTTCTGTCTGTGGGGTCCTCTCAGTAAATTACACTCCAAGAAACTGCAGGGGAATCCACCTCTTTCTTTGGTCTCTTGACCTCTTCGAGATGCTGGATACTGATTGTGTGTATCGAGTTTTCCCCAAACACGGCTCACCTAACCCTTCTTTCTGTTTGGCTGCACAGAGAATGAACATGCAGTGACTACTCGTACCTAGCCATTTGCCCTGTCACAAGCACAATGCCAGTGTTCCTTCCTCACTATTGTGTTTTTGGCAAAGTGACTGTTTCAATGATAAGTTAGCGTTAGGTGACTCTTGGGTGTGATAATCTGAGCACATATATGCATAGTAAGTGGTGCATTCAATTTCAGTCTCATTGATTTCCACCTGTGAAGCAGTAGAGTAAAAGTGGCCATGTCTTTTGCTCTTTCTGTACTTTCTGAGCTCTGTTGCCGCATTTTGAGGAAATTCCCTTTTAAAATTATAGGACCTGGCGCGATAACATAGTAAAGTCCTTGCCTTGAAGGCATCAGGATCCCATATGGGCGCTGGTTCTAATACCGGCAACCCCACTTCCCTTCCAGCTCCCTCTTGTAGCCTGGGAAGGCAGTCGAGGACAGACAAAAGCCTTGGGACCCTGCACCCACGTGGGAGACCCAGGCAAAGCCCTGTTTTGGATTGGCTCAGTCCCAGCCATTGCAGCTGCTTGGGGAGTGAACCATCAGATGGAAGATCTTTCACCCTATCTTTCCTCCTCTCTGTATATCTGACTTTCCAATAAAAAATAAAATAGTTAAAAAATTAATGGGGTAAAATTCTTGCTTTGTGGGTACTAGGAGCATGAGAAAATTATTACCTGAACAAGGAAGTGGTATCTGAACTTCCACTTTTTCTTGTTCCCCCGTGTTGTGTTAATCCACGGTTAATGTCCTTTGCAGCTTGGTTTTTAAGATTTGAAAGGCAGAGTTAGAGATAAGGAGGCAAAGAGAGCTTCCACCTGCTGGTTTACTTCCCAGATGTCCTCACTGGTCTGGCCGGACAGGCTGAAGGCAGCAGCCCGGAGCTTGTTCCAGGGCTTTGATGTGGTGCAGGGTCTTCAGTCACCCTTACAGCGGGGAGCGGGGTTTGAACTGGCATTGCAGGGGGCAGCTTCATTTGCTATGTTACAGCACTGGCCCCTCCTTAGCAGTTTTTCAAGACAAGGTTAAAAACTTTATACAGAAGGAAAAAAAAGACCCAAACACACCCTTGACAGGACTTCAACCTGGTTCAAAAATCCTATCTAGACTTACATCTTGTGTATTTTTTCTCCAGATAGAGTATTCTAGTTTACATTCGATTGTAGTTTGAATCTTGGAGTGATATGTTAACTTTGTTTTGTTTTTTAAAAGATTTATTTTTATTGGAAAGTCAAATATACAGGGAGGAGAAAGAGGAAGATCTTCCACTGCTGATTCACTCTCCAAGCGGCCACAACGGCTGAGCTGAGCCTATCCAAAGCTAGGAACCAGGAGCCTCTTCAGGGCCTCCCACACGGGTGCAGGGTCCCAAAGCTTCGGGTCATCCTCGACTGCTTTCCCAGGCCGCAAGCAGGGAGCTGGATGAGAAGTGGAGCTGCCGGGATTAGAACCGGCGCTCATATGGGGTCCAGAGTCAGGAGCCAGGAACCTCCTCCAGGTCTCCCACATGGGTGCAGGGTCCCAAGGCCTTTGGCCGTCCTTGGACTGCGTTCCCAGGCCACAAGCAGGGAGCTGGATGGGAAGCAGGGCTGCTGGAATTAGAACTGGTGCCTATGAGATCCCGGAGCGTGCAAGGTGAGGACTTTAGCTGCTGGGCTACTGCGCTGGGCCCACCATGAATTGTTTTGACACATAGATACATTATGCAGTGTTCAAATCAGAATAAGCATGTTTATCTCAACACTTATCAATTCTTCATAGCAAAAATGTTAAAAATCCTTTTTTCTGGCTTTTTGGAAATCCTGTGTGGTCACCCTGCTGCACAGAACATGGGAATGTCTTTGTCCCAGCTGTAACTCGGCAACCATTGGCCAACCTTCCTCTTTCCTGTTCTCAGCATCTGGTGACTGTAAATCTCAATTTCTATGAGATCAAATGTCCTAGATACAATTTTGGAAGTCTGGAATGCTAAGTATTCAAGCATATGATTTTTATTAAATTTACTGTTACAGTCACTTTTGAGCTGTTCTGTAGGAGTAAAAGTAGTAACTACAATACCTGATACTTTGTGAGCAACTTCTGCTCCTCCGGCAGTATTGCAGGTTTGCGGTATGTTTCTCTGTGGAATTTTTCTATGTTCCGGTTTCCCTTCTTTATGTTTGGGAGGCAGACACACACAGACCACTCCCATCTGCTGGTTCCCTCCTGCAGTGACTTCAACAGCCCTTTTCTGGGGCCAAAGAAGGCAGCCAAGAAATCAGCGTAGGTCTCCCTCGTGCGAGGCAGGATGCAAACCAGGTGAACTGTTCCCTGCTGTCCCCCAGTGTGCACTGAGGACTCGGGTGGGGCTGCAGGCAGTTTCCCTGGGCCCCATTTTCTGCACTCCCTGAAGGGAAATGTGTTGCCTGGTTTATAAATAATACTTGACAAACAAGTACATTCTGCGTGTGACTGTCATCCCCCCTCCTTGCAGTATCATTGGGGGTCATCTTCTCCTCAGTTGCCCACTGCCTTATGAGCACCTTGAAGTTCACTGTGTGAAAAGAATGATGTGGGTGACTGGTCCACTAGACTCCTTGGGGCTTGCCAGCAGCCATTCTCCTTTCATGGGCAGCTGCACTGCAGCATGGCTGCTGCTGGCGGAGGTCTGAGAGGACGCTGGGAACAGCACTCCACATTAGGACCTGGCACACACTGTTCCTACTGGAACCAGACTCTCTGGCTCTAGAGAATTCATTCTGTTGCTAGGCTCCACTGTGGACAGATATTCTTCCATTGTTACAGCTTGGTTCCCTGAGCCAGTCCAGTACAGCTGTCTTTATGCCTCTTTGGCAGGTATGTCCCCATAGTGGTCCTCCTGACTTCCCATTTTCCCATGCTTCTTAAAGATTTACTTGTTGAAAGTTAGAATTACAAGGATGTAGAGGGAAGATCTTCACTCTACTGGTGCACTCCCCAAAATGGCTCTAACGGCTCATGCTGGGCCAGGCTGAAGCCAGGAGTTTCATTTGGGTCTCCCATGTGGGTGCAGGGATCCAAGGACTTGGGCACCTTGCCTTCTAGGCCATTATCAGGGAAGAGGAGCCGCCAGCACCAGCTGCTGAACCAGCGCCTGCAGACTGATGTGATGTGTAAGTGATGGCTAACTCGTTAGGTAAAACACGGGTCCTTCTTCAGGCTTTTCTTGTGGTGTTATTGGTTATGATGAGGTAGCTGAGAAAATGGTGTAAGGCCTATTTCAAGATGTAAGCATAATGTAATGTTATAGCTCTAAATTAAAAGTCTGAATCAAAAAGATTTTAGCATTCATGTGCACCTCATTTGAGTACTTTTCAAGGCTCGTTTAGTGCAGTAATCAAATGTGACATGGTCACAGAGCAAGCAGAAGGAGGCTCCTCTGAAGTTCAAGTGAACTGTATTGTTATGTACTGATTTACTTCATGTCTGATGTGTCAAACTGCAAATGGAAGGTGAAACTGCCCTCTGCTGCTCGGAGGTAAAATAGCTTTTACTATTTAATAACTATGCCTGGACCAGGCAAAATGGCCATTAATGTCACTGTGACACATCTCCACAGACTGGGCTCACCCAGAGGAAAATCTTCACAGTAGCCAGGGCACAATCTCCTTTGCTAAAAGTTCTAGCATCATTAGGAAGGTATAACACACTGAGATATTTACAACTGTCACACTCAAAGTCCTTTCCCATATTTTCTGTGAACCTATAGAAATTAATTTCTAAAGGCAACATATAAACATCACTTCTCATAAGCCAGTTATGCATCCCTCTGAAGATGGCACTGGCTTTCCCTCATTCGCTCAGCCCTTGATTCCCTTCTTGTCTGTCAACCTACCCTCAATTCCACATTACCCGGCCTGTCTCATCCCAAATTCAGTCACTTTTTTGAGGGATTTGATGGATTAGATAAGCACCTACCATTTTATTCTGTAGCTTTTTTGTGATCGTGCTTAGCCTCAAAGAGGCTGAGAAGAGGTTGACCATTCGTTCAGTTGATTATGTGGGATAGGGTGAAGGTGCATGGAAACAGTGTTGATATAACAGGCGTGCAAAAAATAAAGCCATGGAACTCAGCTTGGTGAGGGAAAGAGGCAAAGAGCTGGGCAGATGGTATTCAGAGAGGAAGAGAATGAAAGAATGAACAAAGATAATGGGGTGGGCCTTTGGTACAGCTGAGACGCCACTTGGGAAGTCTGCATTGCACGTCGCGGTGCCTCCCGATTCCAGCCTCCTGCTGATGCGCAGCCTAGCAGGCAGCATGACGGCTTAAGTAACTGGGCCTCTGTCTCCCAAGTGGTAGGAATGGGTTAGAGAACAGGAACTCACTTTTTTTCTTCCCATCTGAAAACTGGAGTAGATATTTATCAGCGCCAAAAGCAGACAGACACAGTTCTTGGAAGTCCAGGCAGGTTCAGTAGGTCCAGCCATATCACTGACAACGTGGCTGCTGCTATCCTTCTGTTCCTTACTAGTAAAATGGTTTTTATTTCAGGGTCACCCTGGCTGCTTTCAAAACAAAAAGTGTAGGTAAGAGGCAAAAGTTTCTTCCCTTTAGCAGCTTTAAGATGGCTTGGGTTGGGGTCAGTTCCCTCCGTGGCCAGATCTCTCATGAGCAAGCTTGTAGGGCACATTGTTTCTTGGTGAAACCCGAGCTCATGAAGTCATCCTAGCAGTAAGCAGACTGCCGCACTAGGAGGCACCTGCAATCCCAAACCGCATCTAACAGCGGGAAGTGAGTGGGGCATCAGCAAAGGGAGCAGCGTAGGGAAGTCATCCTAGCAGTAAGCAGACTGCCGCACTAGGAGGCACCTGCAATCCCAAACCGCATCTAACAGCTGGAAGTGAGTGGGGCATCAGCAAAGGGAGCAGCGGAGGACCTTAGGTCACATCTAAATGCTGATAGGATTATTTTGTCCTGAAAACATACTAAGCATAGGAAATAGAGACTGAAATGTAAACCTCAAGGAAGTGGAGAAAAACGCACTTCCATAGTAAATAATCAGATAATCTAGCCCAAGCAACCAGGATGGTTTAAGAGAAAGGAAAAAGCAGCTGACAACAAAAAATTGTAAGTTTAAAAAAATAGAATGAAGGGAAGAGAAAGGTCAGGAAATCTTTAAAGTAGAACATCCAAGCAATGAAGCTATCCAACACAAACGTCTCAGAACTGCAGGGTTAATACAGTTTGCGCTAGACAGTGGGAGGCCAAGGACTTTTACAGTCACTACGGCATTTCAGAGCACCAAGGGTAAACAGAAGAGATGTAAGCTTTTCTAGAACAAAAAAAGGTGACATCCACAGGATTAGGATGAAGTTCAACATAAGAAGGCAGAAGGAAAACAATGTGTTCCAAATTGTGGGAAAAAGTTACTTTAATCAAGAATTCTATACCCAAGAAAGCAAGCACATGCTGGGTACAAAAAAATTAACGTAACGCCCCCAGCCCTGCCATCATGTTGCCTGCTCGATCAGCACGAGGTAATCAAAGAAAGAAAGGGCAGGGGATCTAGGAGAACCGACACAGCAGAGGGGCCACAGCAGGAGGCTGGAGAAATCGGAAGACTTGCCTAGGAAGGAAGGTAGAACCAGTGAACCATCAGAAGGTTTGACAGCTGGTAATGAAGACAAAAACATGCTTTTGAGTTAGATATGAAACAAAAGACTTTTGGGGTAGATTTGTCACAGGGGTTGGGACACTGTTTATAACACCTGTACCATGTTGTCAGAGTGCCTGAGTTCACACCCAGGAGCAACAATTAGAAAATATTTTCAAAACTTTTTCCATGATTAGATATTAACGGATTAGATCTCCTTTATTAACGGGAGGACTCATCTGTGCAGATTAACTTCTTGAAGTGACCCTTCCTTGCAAACAATTCTTAGAAGTCAAAACTGTCAGTTGTATAGATAAGCCTAAGAATTATTACAGAAGAACAATACCACAGAAATATTCCGTTTTTGTGGTAGTCTTTCATTTACTGGTAGATAATTCTGAAAACTAGTCTATACTGCACAGTATAACCAGAGATTCTATGGCACAGTACAGTAATTGCCTTAAGACTCATGCTAAATTCCTGCAGACTCTCCGGGAAGGCAGCACCCAGGCTCAGCTCCCAGGCCGAGAACACTGCACGCTGCAGACTTGCCTATTTGTCACAGAACTTCTAAGATAAATACTGAATTATACAGCTTACTCAGTGTCTAGGTCAAGGACAAAATCGTCTTGAAACCTATATGTAGAAGAACGTTTTTAATTTTAAATTTTGTACCATAATTCAAATTGTAGCTTTTTAAAATTGAACTTGATTTATTTTTCAGCTAAACTTACATCAGGATTCTTCATCACACCATTTCTAGTGCTCAGGTATTTACCAAATAAAATCATTTTGATAAGTTGTGAATCTACATCTTGTGTAAAACCTGGCTGGGTCGAGAGTTTGATGCTGCAGTGACTTAGGCAGAGTCTGCCTAAATTTTTCCAGGTTCAGCAGACAAAGTTGACTCGGTGAACAGAGATCGCGCTCCTCTGCCAGGCCGTTCTGGATGAATGGCATCCTTAGAATTCTTCCTCTGCCTGCTTGCTGCGGGACTGCTTCAGCTGCTGCAGTCGCTCAACTGTTTCAGAAATAGTGCGTTCCCCATGGACCTTGTTATCCCTGGTGCGGATATTAACTGTGCCGCTGGCTTTCTCTTTTTCACCAACAACTAAAACAGAAGACAGAGAGCTGAGTTAGACTTGTCTAAGGATAACTGAAGGATTCCTGTTGACCATATGGACAAAAATGACGCAACCCTTAGTTCCCAGCATGTTAAAAATGACCTAAAAATCTACTTTAAAAAATGTCACATTGTCCAATCAACTTAGTAAACACTTACCTTTAGAACTCGTTTTTCAATATACCAAAAGTTTGCTATTTATCAATTAAAAGTATGTTAGGTATCAGGACTGAAAGGAACTAAACAAACCCCAATTCATCCGGGTTCAAGCTTTCAGTGTTTCTCTAAGGTGTAACTTATCTTACCCAGGATGAAGTTATATTGGGCTAACTGTGCGTTCCTGATCTTCTTATTCAGTGTGCAGCCAGCATCCAGGTCAATGTCCGCCATGAACTTGGCATCATGGAACTGCTGCCGCACCTATTTAAACAGGAAAAAATAAGCTAGACTCAGAAATGCAAAGACTATGTGTCCTCCCTTATTTGCAAAAGCTAAAATTTACAAATGCGAAGTTAGCAGAAATTTTAATCTAGTGTTTGCTTTTCTTTAGAAGGAAAATACTGAAACTATTGTCCATTTAATATACACAGACCTATGGCAACGTAGCAAGACCTGGCACTTTTGGTGGGGCAATAGGCAGTGAACAGCAGCTTTAAAATTACATTTCTACAGGGACTCCTGGTTTGATCTTTGACTTAAATAGATTAATTTCTAAGAACATGATGATATTCACTTCCTTTTTCCACTCCCACTTCTGAGATAATTTCATTAAGCTTTACTTGTTAGCAACACTGATGCCTTAAAATTTTTCTACTCGCCTAGTAACTGAATACCATTAATATGACAAAGGTTTATCATTCTGCATGGACCTCAGATTCTCTTAGGCATTAATTAATCCTTTAACCTTAAGATAGAATAAATAAGTAGTAATTATCAATTATCATAAGTAAAACTGGCTTTATTTGGTTGAATGAGAAATCCAAAGATTTCTCCTATTTCTATGGAAAAGTTTTTCCATAAACTTGGGACATGTGTTTCAAATATTTACATCAGTAATTTCCTTAAACAATGTTCAGTAACCTTTCTCTATGTTGACAAGTTAAAGCTATACTGATAATTTTAGTTCACAGATCACTGACTTTAGGCTTTTTTAATAGACAATTTCCAAAAGATTAATACTACTCCTACATTATTAAAATTCTTCAGCACAGCTATACTCAGCATTGTACTTTCAAGTGTAAAGTATGAATGGCTGTTTCTATATTTGCTAGTTTTAGGAGTAACAGATTCACCCTCCATGATGCCAGCCTGAACCATGTTTTGAATAACTAAAATCCTGATTGAAAAACCAAGCAGAATTATTCTTGGTCAAAGAGCAGTTTAAGCCACATTTTACACTCGAATTTACATTCTAGTTCTTGATACCTACACCTGTACACTTAATGGTTAAAGTTGCTATCCGAGTATGTCTTCTAATCAAGTATCCAGACAAAATGCACTGAAGTGCTCATATTTATCCAGCCAGAAAATAGCTGCTTTTCACTCACAACGTATGGCACTTAGGTATTAAAGGCATTGAGGGATTACCTTTTGGGCATAGTCATCACATGTTGGCCCCACTGGAACTACCATCACCTGGCGAGGAGACAGCCAGAAAGGCCTTAAAAAAAAAAAAGGAATATTCAATATAGATCTGGACAATGCACTAACAAGAATTTTTTTTTTGGTTTCCAAATTTTCTAATTATCCTTCTTTAACTGTTTAGGAGCTGTTTATCACTCATTCACATTGCAGTAAATACTGTGCCATTAGTTTAAGATTCATTCTTGCAGAATTCATCTGTAAATAAGTGGGTAGGTTCTACCAATAGGTGTGGCAAACCCCCATGCTTCTAGCTTCATTTGTGCCGAGAGAACTGCTTAAAGGTAGTTGTTGAGTGTGACATTAACAGTCACAAAACACCCATCAATCTTAAGTTTTTCAGTCAAATAAAAGCAAACTCCACCCGCCCCCTCACCAGCAGCTTCTAAAAGATGCCAAAATACTTGCTCACTGTGATCAGCAAGGCTGAATAAGGCAAGCCAAAGGCCTACTAAATTACTTGGTCAACAACAGGAAAGCTGGAACTCTCCAAAACTGAACTACATAAAAAGTAGTCAAGATAACACATGCTTTTTACTGAATCATAATTCATAATTGGAGAGAGTGCAAGTTGTGGTTTAGCGTGTCATTCCTTTTCAGAGCACCTGACTCACCAGGAGCGACCTTTCAGAATCACTTTGTATTTCACAACTAAACTGGCCGATACAATTATGTACATGTGTCCGATAAGAATCAAGAAAATAACGAATTACCATTTGCCCCCATAGTTTTCCGTGAGGATGGCAATCATTCTTTCCACAGAGCCCAAGACAGCACGGTGAATGATCACTGGCCTCTTCTTGTCATCACCATCGTGACTGAAAGAAAAAGAACAGACTGTCGGCCACGGGCATTTTTCCGACAGTCCTAAGAAAATTCTGACCGGACACTCACCTTACAAAGGTAAGATTAAACCTGATGGGCAGCTGAAAATCCAGCTGGATGGTGGCACACTGGTGATACCGCCCAATTGCATCTTTAATCTGTATGTCAATCTGCAACATCAAGACGAGGTTACCATAGATGTTGAATTAAAATCAAACAACAGTCAGGTTAGGGATGATTTTTTTTTCCTTTTCTTAGAATTCAGGTTATTTTGGTACTGACCTTTGGACCATAAAAAGCTCCATCTCCAGGGTTTAACTCCCATTTCTCACCAAATTCATTCAGACTGTTTTCAAGTTGCTAAAAGATAATCAAAGCTAAGTCATTATGCTTTATTTGCAACTTCACTTCCTCTGAACCAAACTCATTTTCATGGATCACTAAACTTACTCTTGTGTAAACCCCTTTTAGAATTTACAGCCTCATAAATGAGAGGCTGCTGTTGAGGAATAGAGCGTAAACCACCACTTGCCACTCCAGCATCCCACACGGCACTGCTGCCTCCTTTCAGACCCAGCAGCAGATGACCTTGGTAATCATGCCCCTGCCACTTCCATGGGAAATCCAAATGGAAGCTGTTTCTGGAACTTTTAAAACTGGACACAGTGAAAGCCCAGTGGCTAATTCCTCGCCTTGCACACCCAGGATCCCATCTGGGAGCCGGTTTATGTCCTGGCTGTTCCATTTCCCATCCAGCTCTCTGCTTGTGGCCTGGGAGACCTGAAGACAGGTTTCACTATGGCTCAGCTCTGACCACTGCATCCACTTGCGGAGTGAACCAGCAGGTGGAAGATCTGTCTCTCCTCTCTGTAACTCTGCCTTTCCAGTGGAAATAAATTCTAAAATCAACTTATAGCTTGATAAATGACATTCAAAATATCTTCCTCGCACTTAAGGTACTGTTGCTAATTTCTTTTGCTTTTAGTCTTAATATCTGAAATTGACTTCTGTAAGAAAACCTCTTATCTATCACACTGGGGGAAAAAAAAAACAAAAGACACCACTTACTTTTTCAGCCTGATTCCATACTTCAATATCTCCAAGAAATTTTTCTGGCCGAGTAGAAAGGTTCAGTTTAAAAGAAAATCCAAACACTTCATATACTGTTCGTAGAAAGTCCAAACAACCTTTCATTTCATCTTCAATCTTTAAATTGAAAAGCACAAAAGAAAAGTACTTTTAATTTTGTTCCCTTGGCTTTTAAAGTATTTTCATTTCTCTAAGTATTTTATCCTACAGGGTCTCATACCTGCTCCATGGCACAGAATATGTGTGCGTCATCCTGCTGGAATCTTCGTACCCGGGTAAGTCCTGTGAGCGCCCCCGAAAGCTCATTCCTATGTAGGACCCCAAAATCGGCAAGCCGTAGGGGCAATTCCCGCCAGGATCTAGGCCGATGGTCAAACATAAGGCTGAAAGACAAAAGTGAGTATAACTGCTTCTCTAGTACAGCATCTAATTATATGCTTTTCTGATTATATACTTTGTTTTTAATAAATTATTGGTGGGGGAAAGGAGGTAAGAGATGGCAGTGGAAGCCACCGAGTCCTGGCTGCTTCACTCCACAATCAGCTCCCTGCTAATGTGCCTAGGAAAGCAACAGAAGACGGCCTCAGCACTCAGAGCCACTCATCATCTGGAGAGCATCTGGGAAGTGAGCCAGCAGATGGGAAATCCATCTCTTCCTTTGTAATGTCTTTCAAATAAATATCAAGCATTCTTTTGAGGGAGGCAAAGTAAGCTAAGACTAACCGCAGCACGTGAAAATCTTTAGCTCCTCAAAGCTGCTAAATACCAACCAGTGTCCTGGGCAGTTCATGGGTTTGAGAGCGAACAGCTCCTTCTCCACCTCAAAGGAGAACATGTTGTCGCTGTAGTGTTGCCAGTGGCCCGAGGTCATCCACAGCCGGCTGTTGTAGATGTTCGGGGTGACTACCTCCTGAAATCCTCTTTTCCTATATTCACTCTGTTAAGAGAACAGAATACTTACATAGGCAACTAAATTTACAAACTGATTTGGTGCCTCCTCTTGATACTTCAGATGCACAATCTATAATCCAGAAATCCCTGCAAACTCCTGTGCGTGTGTGTATAAGGAACTTTATGCAAATAATGCTACTGCAACATGTTTAGGGATATGGAAAAATTATTGAGCACTGACGTAAGTTCTAGTTAATTAATGAAATAACATGACAAATGAAAATAAGTAAGCTGGATTTGTATGTATCAAATGTAACAAAAAACAATGCCTTCCTTCATGAAAGAGAAATAGGGTAAATATGTAGTGTAGATAAGAATCTACTTACAGTATTTTCTTGGAAAGCAGAATGCTTAAGAGACTCTAAAAGTGAACTTTTATAGGTAAGCATACAAAGTATGAAACTTTATAAAATCAGAGTAAACACTGGGAAATGTACACCAATGGCCAGAGATCCTCTACATAAAATCCACAAGGCTACAGGACCCCGGAAGCTCACCAGCCCCTCCCTGTACAGGCAAGCATACTGACATTGACAGGACACCCTCGATGTTAACTTTTATTCTTTAATGCATTTCTCCTTGAAATACATATTTTTAATCTTATATCCCAATTTCAAGAAAATAATGAAGATGGTTTACCCTGATGAACTCCATAAGTGTATTATAAATATAAGCTCCCTTTGGCAGGAAAAAGCAACTTCCGGGGCTTAGTTCATGGAAGAAATACAGTTCTTGGTCCTGTAAAGGAAATGCTTAAAATTACTCTAATATGTACATAAAATCAACACAAACTTCAGAGAATTTAATTTAGTAGTCACAACATGCCATCCTGAAAGGAAGAAGCAACATCAGTATTTGACATACAACTTAACTTAGCACAAGCCCGTTTCTGGAGTGCTCATCCCTCAGTGCAGTTAGGTTAACCAAACAGTGACACACATACACAGGCCGTTCAGCTGTCCACAGTGAGAGCTCCTATAGTTTTAATTCATCAAACACCAAGTTCTTTCTTTTTAATCCCTTAAAGCTCCACACCTCAATTTTCTTTCCTTCTCTTATGCCACCACTCCTCTCCTGCCCCGCTTGTGTCCTAACAAGCAGGGCAGAAAGAATGGGAAAAAGTCACTGGTAAGTAAAGCACTGATGGGGATGTGCAGGCAAGTCACCTGAGGTTCTGGGAGACGGCCTTCCTCCCTGCTCCTGCCCCCTGCAGCACAGGCCCCCAGCATTGCCAGCGGCCTCACCGCTGCAGCTGATTTCTGGGAGTGAGACACGGCAGGAGAGGCTGCCTTCTGCTCAGATTTCACCACCTAACAGTCAAGGGCCATCAGTACAAGATGGGCCCTATCTTAGGAAAGAATGATTTCATCAGAAAATTAACATGCATGTGCCAAAGCAGGTAAGCTGGTGACTTCAATACTGGCATCCCATATGTGTGGCTGGGAAAGCAGCAGAGGACAGTCCAAGTACTTGGGCCCCTGTACCCATGTGGGAGACTGGGAAGAAGCTCCTGGCCTGCCTCAGCCCTTGCTGTTGTGGCCATCTGGGGGCCAGATGTTTTGGTTTCCCAATCGTGGTTCTCTCAGCTTTAATCAACAGCTCTACCTCTTTTACAGAAAACTGCACTCAGAGTGTACTTTTGCGGAGTATGACGTACACTCCAGAATATCACAAGGAGTAACCCGCAGTCAGTTGAAAACTACAGTGTCTCACATCTCAAAAACTAAGAAAACAGTTAAAATATACAGCTGCTGAAAGCCATCTTTTACATACCCTCCCAATTTTTCTGTGATCTCGATTTTTAGCTTCCTCCTGAAACTTTTCCCACTCTTTCAGCATCTTAGGATCTGGGAATGAAATGCCGTAAATTCTCTGCAGAGTCTCCATGTCAGCTCTGCCTTCCCAGTACGTGGAGGAATTCTGAAAACAAGAATTAACCATGAAATAACCACCAAATCTGCCAATCTCATTCATTTTAGGAGCTGGATACCAGAGGTCAGCGCCAGTGTAGCACATATGTGCTGATGGCACTTCCTGTGGACGCTGGTTCGAGTCCTGGCTGGCCCACGTGCTTGGGAGCCCCAGAAGACGCTCCTGACTGGCCTAGCTCTGCATGTTGCAGCCAGCCAGGGAGCGACCCAGCAGATGGAAGATGGAGCTTTCTGTCACTGGAACTCTGCCTTTCAAATAAAGAATTAATCTTTAAAAAATTGAATTTTCTTTTTTGAAGTTACCTTAAAGTCAAATCCATTAATCTTTTGAACAAGAAAAATGGTACGTAAGTATGCAGAGTAGCCGTCTCCTGCTGCCTTGATGCCTGGTTGGAGTAGCAAAGGTCTTCCTTTATTCACTTAGCGCATGAGGCTGTGAACACTGCTCTGCTTGTAAGGGCATCTCTCGCAAAATGAGTAAACAAAAACATCCTGAAATGTCTTATGACTTAAAAGGCTTCCTAACAGTCACCTAGGAGCTCTATGAACTGTCCCTTGCACAGTGCTGCTCAGTCCATGGACCACATGTCAGACCATGGCCATGGGCTGGTGTTATGGCACAGAAAGTTAAAGCAACCACCTGTGACAACAGCATTACGCATTGGTGTCCGGTTCATGTCCCGGCTGTTCCACTCTGATCCCACTCCCTGTTGATGCCCTAGGATAGCAGTAGCAGATGGCCCAAGCTCCTGCCACCATGTGGAAGGCTCCCACCTTTGGACCAGCCCTGGATATTGCCGTCATCTTTGATTTGCCTTCTCTGATTTGAGAATCAGAGATACAATCACTCTTACAGCAAACAAACAGAAAACATGGTCCTGTAAGATCTGATTACCTACTGATTTCGTAGTGAGAGCACTCTGGTACTTGTCCAATGACAAAGTCCCCTGAAGGTACATTTTTCAACACATTGTTACTGTTAGGTGCTGCAGATGCAGCAGCAAACAGCAGGAACCCGTTTCTAGTTGACAAAGGACAGCTTGCATGCTTGTAAAGGACCAATGCACACCTTCCCACAAGGAATCTCAGTTCTAGAGAGAGAGAAGCTATGACTCCATGAAGTGGTGAATTTCCTGCACCTGTGCCCACGGGTGCTCCTTCAGCAGATCCAGGATGAGTCAGTTACCCCTCGGGAGAATTTCAGTACCCGAAACTCGCGGTTAGGAGATAACAGGAGGAAAAGAACAGTTCTTGAATAGCTAGGAAGCAAACGGTGGGAGAGCAACTCTGACTCTGAACACACCTGTCTATACCAGGCAAACACACAGTCTTCAGAGCCACATCACTTACCTTGTGTATTTTTAAAGTCTTAATTTTCCCAGTGTGTCTGACATGAGGACCCCGGCAGAGATCTATCAAGGGACCACACCTAAAGATGAAATTTAAAAAAAAAAGATAATTAATTTATGAAGTGACATACAAGAAACCGCATTTAATGACATCTGCTACTCTCACCTATACACTGTGGTAGTTGGAGTAGTCACTTTTTCATTCAATATCCGGCACTTGAACTTGTTGTACTGAAAAAGGGCAGAATAAGCAAATAAATGTTGTAAAACAGTTCAATTTTTAATTCTATTGCTAAAATGTAACTCAAATTGTGTAATGTTGTATAAATATAACAATATTTCATGTTTTTCAAAACACCCCTACATTTTTTTCAACAAGAAAATAGACTTCGATTTCATACCACAAACCCCAATGGAACAACTCATGACTGACATAAAAGTTGAGGCCACAAAAGAGCAAAATAAAGGAATTAAAAAGTTGATGCTGTGTGTATGGTTAAATTTACCTTAAACATTTCCAATAAAGTTTCTTTCTTAACTTCCAATCTTTCAAAGGCTTGCTTTTCTTTAATGATTTTCTTACATAGAGTCTCCAAGGAAGCAAAATCATTGCTGGACACACCCCTGAAGCACAAGAAAGCACAATCTCTTCCAATCCCACCCGGAACACTCGCTGGCTTACCGAAATGGTTTAGAATGTTTGCAGGGTTGAAAACATAAAATCGAAACCCTTGCATCAGATAATTTTTTCCCTATTTTATGCTCTAGGTAGTTTCTCCTCTGGTCGCCAAAGAGTCCTTTCCACTTGGGTCTCCTTCTCCCCACTATAACCATAAGGAAGAACTAATTTTATTTCTCACTATATCTTGGGGGACTTAACTTCCTCAATCTATAACAGAGATCTCACAAAAGCCTCTATTATTCAAGTCAACTGTGACACTTCAGTTTTGAGAACAGGAACAGTCAGGAAGTAGAAAACAATGACCTCTGTATCCTGCCTCTGGACAATTTATTTTTTCTTTAATAATGTATACTCATGGATTCACAGTCACGCACACTTTCTTTATCCAGGGCTGTAACTTACCCTTCTTCCAGGTACATGTCATAATAGAACCCATTCTCTATGGGTGGCCCATAGCATAAACATCCACCATAGACTCTTTCCATGGCCTCCCCCATGATGTGAGCACTTGAGTGCCAATATACCTGAAAATGTAAGGAAGTAGGGGTGATTGTGAGATAACATGGTCATTTGAAAGTAACAGTAATTTATTATAAATAAAATACACAGACATCTCAACTTAAAAATCTGTAAGTTACAATGTAATTTTACTTAATTTAAAAGGTTTCTAGTTATTAAGTTGCATTGGTACCTTAGAAATTATCTGGTAACAGAGTGGGTGTTTTCCCCTGAACTCAATTATCACAATGTGTCTGTCACTGAGGGCAATGGCCCAGGATCCTTGGGTTCAGGGCCTTCACACCCCAAGGCCCAGACACCATCCTCTCATTTGGTTGGCAGAGGATATCATATGGTTTTATGTATTTTTACTTTATTGGCCCAAAATAACTAAGGCAGTGCAATCTAGCCTCACAATAATAAAACACAAGGACAAACACACTGACATTAAAAGCAAACAGCAACATTTGGTTTTAAGGTAATCATTAGGATGAATCAAAATATACTCAAAGCAATGCTTTAGACTTAACAATGAGAATTCCTTATTTCTCCTTATAAAGTATGTGCATACATATTTTATGAATACAGAAAATCTGGTCATCAAAGGCAGAGCAGATTTGTACGTAAGATGAGTAAATCTACAGAAATATTTTAACAAGAGGAATGCTTCTATGCAATGTTCAAATTTATTTGTTAGATGTAAGCATCTTGAAAGCAATTTTTATTAAAACAATCTTTTTTTAAAAAAAATTAAAATTCCCAGGCCATTTCCCCAGTATTCACCTCTTTTTTCAGGCAAACCTTTTTATAATATTTCCTAAATGTAGAATAAAATGATTTGAAATATGACAATCATGATAGCAGTGCTGAGCTGGGAAGACTGCCCACATGAGTTGCCATTCAATGAACACTTACCCAGCTAAAGGCAACTGCATAGGTTGCCTTGTGTCTAGGCAAGTGTTACTGGGAGAAAAGTAGCCAACAGCTGATGGGCATTCTGGGCTTGGTTAACGCTGAATGTGGGCTTCTGTACCAGTGTGCCAGCACCACTGTCTACTCTCCTTTCTCCCCAGTGAACACTTACGGCCTGAGCTTCTTCATCCTCAAACTTGAGAAGCTCCAAGGTACAATCTTCTTCCAAGGGGCGGTCTAGGTCCCAAACAACTTTATTCACTTTAGCAATAACAGTATTGTCAGCCAGGCCCTGACTTAAAAAATACACACAGAAACAGAGGAATGCTTAAAATAATCCCTTAGAGTACAGCATTTAACATGGGAATATTAAAATAATAACTATGAGTACCTACATATGTATTTTATACAGATACATTTACATCTCTCTGAGATCAAAGAGAAAAAAGACTCCAAAGAGAAAAACACTTAGAGTGAGATACACTGGAGCTGCAGCACACCATTCAGCCTGGGTCGGGAGGCCTGTCTACCGACAGGACAGCACACACCCACGACAAAGGGCAGGCTCCTGCCTTCTAGCTCTGTGTAAAAGTTTACAACCAAGTGTAAACAAAAACTTATATTCCATTTTCAATATTCCTGAAGACTTCCTTATTATAGAAATTATTCCAGTGTTGTCTTCCTTCCTGAGACATGGAATCAATAAAATGAATAAAAATATAATAAGCATTTCACAGATCCTAATAAGAATCTGGCAGAAAAATGTTTGTTCATTTTCATATAAAAACTTTCAGGAGATTAAAGAACTGACCAAAGGTAACTGACATTCTCTGTATTTTAGGAGAAAATGACTTTCATCTTCTGATCCAAAATGGCCACTTAAGACAGTTTAAACAAGTTACTTTGAAAATACAGCTAACACATAGGCCTGCTGGATCGTGTTAGCCTGTCAGAGAAGGGATTCAGCAATCGGTAATATCTGTAACAAAACGTCAAAGAAAAGCCTCTGAAACAAAATGAGTATGTCATCTTTTTCCTTTTCCTATTCATCACCAAACATGGGAACCTTAAATAGATCATTATTCAATACTCAGATTTTAGATAGAACAAGAAAAAATTATTCTAACATTTGCAATAATGCCTTAATAAAAAGCCCTGACTGCAGATCAGCTTAAAGCCCATGAATGCTTCAAGCAATTCCATGTGTAATTCTGCAACACCGGCAAAGCTGCTTTCCAACTGGTCACCTGATAAACAACAGCGTATTCTTTACTATGGAAAACACTGCAGACTAGAGAGAAAGATGTCCTGGGACCTACAGGAGCCTGAACCTTGACGATGAAAGGGCTCTGATCCCCTAGTGTGACCATGGAAGATCTAACCTGAGGGGTTGAAGCGGCATTTAAAGATCTCTACATTCCCTCCTCTTACCTTACCCGGAAACCAGCTCGTCACGACAAAGTTTACTACTTTTGGATTCAGAGCATTTGTACGCAGAAACACTTCTAAAATAACTCAAACACTACCACCTTGCAAACAGTACCCAACGAACTCCAAATGGCACTCACTATCCCATAAGCCCTGGCCCATACAAAAAATATATGTATTCATATACTCTATACTACAGTGATTAAGACAAAAATTAGCAACCATTTTCTATAAAAGGCCATAGTCATACATGCTTGTGTTACATACACTTGCTTTAAAAAATTTTTTTTTCAAGACATCAAAACCATTTTTTGTTTTCAAAACATACAGAATACGCTACGACCATAGTTTAGGGTCAATGCTGATGTATCAACTTAGTATTTTCCAACTTAAATCTCCCAATAAACTGGTCCAACCATTAATCTAATCACAACCAATTACAAAAATATGCCATCTGTTTCTCAATCTTGAAATAGCTCCCTCCCAGTCCAACCGAGTTTTAAAACTAAGCAGCCTCTGGATTAATACAGTGCTTTTTTCATGTCATATCAGTTTCTTCTTTTCTCATGTAGAAATTATCTACTTTCACATTTCATTTAAAAACTTAAGACATTTATATACAAACTGGTGAGAGAACCTACTTGATTTGATCCTGTGCTATTAATGAGAAAAGAACTTAAATATTTTCATATGCAGATACTTCCAAAAATTAACTTTGGATCTTGTCAGCTTGCATATCATTTTGGTGTGAAAAAGCTTGGCAAGAGAACAATGAGACATTCACAGGAGGTCAAGGAAGCACGGCTCATACCTAATTCCGCACGCGATTTGGTAGGGTGTAGTCTTCCAGGATTCTGCATCGACCTGTTTGCCATCAGGCAAAGTGACTTTAATTGGCTTGCTGTCTTTCTCTGCCTTTTCTGCCAGGATGGAATCGTGTTCTGCTTTTAGTTTATTATACATCTCAAGACGTGTGTTAATATATTCAGGCCAAGGATTCAACTGCAAGACAAAAAATGAGAAAATACATTAAGAGAAAATACTTGTCTTTGATTTTAGGAAAGGGCAAAAAATAGACACTACACAAAAACTATCATGACAGTTCAGTGAAGGCTGCAGACTGCCTTACTCTAACAATACAGAACCAAATATCCACGTCTTTAAATTCTTACTTAAAAAAATAAAATATCCCTGCGCTACCAGCCTAAATTGACAAATGTTATCAGTTTTCAAACAATATTTGCATCAAATGCTTTTATGTTGGGCCCGGCACGGTGGCCTAGTGGCTGAAGTCCTTGCCCTGAATGTGCCGGGATCCCATATGGGTGCCAGCTCTAGCCCCGACAGCTCCACTTCCCCTCCAGCTCCCTGCTTGTGGCCTGGGAAAGCAGTCCAGGACGGCCCAAAGCCTTGGGACTTTGCACCCCCGCGGGAGACCTGGAGGAGGTTCCTGGCTCCTGGCTCCAGATCAGCAAGCACTGGCCGTTGCGCTCACTTGGGGGGTGAATCATTGGACAGATCTTCCCCTCTGTCTCTTCTCTCTGTATATCTGACTTTCCAATATAAATAAATCTTTAAAGAACGCTGTCTTTAAGGACTTACTTATTTGAAAGGCAGTATTACTCTGGGTGCATCCACAGCAAGGCCACAAGCCCGGCGCTGCTGCCTCAATTCCCGAGCAGCCCCAGGCACTGAGAAGCCCTCCACTACTTTTCCTGTAGTGAGAAACTGCTTTTAGAAGCACCTAACTGAATCTCCTCAATGACTATGCATTCAGGTGTCGGGGTCTTCTTACTGGTATTTGCTAAATATCAACTGGTCTGTGATGGGGAAAAGGAAAAATGCAGACGGAGTTTCTTTCTAGGCCCTCCACAGATCTAAGTGATGGAGATAGACTAATGGAAGGATGTGTTATGACTTTAATCCCTTCACAAGGCAGGCACCGTTTCTCTCGCCCCACCATAGATGAGCTCCACATCAAAGACAGGTCCTCCAGTAAAGATCTTACTGCCTCTTTTTTTGCATAGGGTTCTTTTTTTTTTTTTTTTAAGATTTATTTATTTTTATCAGAAAGTCAGATATACAGAGAGGAGGAGCAACAGAGAGGGGATCTTCCGTCCAATGGTTCACTCCCCAAGTGACCACAAAGGCCGGTGCTGCGCCAATCTGAAGCCAGGAGCAAGGAGCTCTTCCAGGTATCCCACATGGGTGCAGGGTTCCAAGGTTGTCCTGGACTGCTTTCCCAGGCCACAAGCAGGGAGCTGGAGGGGAAGTGGAGCCACCGGGATTAGAACCGGTGCATGCAAGGTGAGGACCTTAACCACTACGCTATCGCGCCGGGCCCACTTCTTGGGTTTTCTTTGATGAGCAAAGGTTAGTTTACTATGCCCCTCAATCCTTTCTCTAGGGTACAGTCACTAATGTAAGCAGAAAGCCAGGGTCAATACACATACTTCTCCAGCTCCAGCTAAGAGTATCACCCTGTAGGCTTATAGAAACAGAACCACTGTGGAGCAGGCTTGTTGACTTGAGGTTAACACAAATTTCAGAACATTTTGGATCAGGCAGAGGCCTAGGTCTAGCATGGCGTAGCAAACAATATTTTTCACTCCTGGGCACATGCTGTTCTGAGACATCCCAATAGGCATGGAAGGTGGAGCAACCGACCGTGAATTAAGTGTGCTGACCTCACCCTCAGCTTCCTCCCCGGGCTAGCTACAGGAGTCTTGGGAGATGTCTTAAACTCAGGGGAGACAGAAACTGAGGGACGCTTCTGTTTTTATCCTCATTTCAGCACTCCTGGCACGTGCTATTCTGGTGAGTCAGGAGTCTCAGAACTAGCATGACATAGGAATTGGGGGGCAACCTTAAACCACTGGGTCATCACAGAAGGACAGCCAGCTTTGAGCTTTAGAATGGAGAGAATTAACCTAGATGGGCCCACTTGGCATAATTATACTGCTGTGCTGGCTCCCCCTCCAGGTGGAGCACCCAACTTCACCTTGGCACTTCCCTGTTCTATCTTTCAGCCAGTCTCCCGACTGCATCCGCACAGGCATTGTTAGGTATCCAGCAGGAGTCAGAGGTCCACTTCGTCTCTCTTTGGTCATTGATATCTGAATACTGCCAGTTCACAACTGAGACCCCCAGACTCCCCCCACTAGGGCGAGGCTTAAATTCATCAACCTTTGCTAGGCTGAGAATTTTTTTCCCTTTGCTGCAGTTCCCTCTGCCTCCAGACTAGGAGCATGTGATTCTATGTGTTTTTGTTCCATGGTGTATCTGTTACACCCCAATGATGAGTTCAAGTGCTGATTCCAGGCTTTTCTGTGTTACTGCAAAGGGCTTCAGTGATGAGCTCAGTGTCATGCAACGCTTTCTGCTGTTTTTGTTGTTTGTGATAGCTACTGTGGTAACTGGGCGGAGTTTGCCTCCAACCAGACCCTGAATGGACTGTGGAATTCTGGTGGGGGCCCCTCAGGCTGTGAAACCACCATTGCACCAATGAGGGGCACAAACCCATATCCCCCACCAAATAAGGGCCAAGGCGACCCCGTTTTGGCTTCCGTGTCAAGGAGCTTAAAAGGGCCCTTTCCCCATCTCCTGCGCGCTCTTCTTCCTCTGCAGCCCTTTCCTTCACAGCTGCCCTCTCTGCTGCGTGGGGAAGGGAAGCCCGTGACCGTGGTTCCCTGAAATAAAGGCCATCTCAATTCTTTATATTCGGCCGAGTTATTCTTTCCTTGGTGGTCAGCGAATCTAACATTTTTTTAAAATTTTTTT
Source organism: Ochotona curzoniae (assembly GCF_017591425.1). Lineage (NCBI taxonomy): Eukaryota > Metazoa > Chordata > Mammalia > Lagomorpha > Ochotonidae > Ochotona > Ochotona curzoniae. The sequence goes on along the minus strand of NW_024465582.1, from coordinate 14,745,205 downwards.
TAAAGATTTATTTTTATTATTTTTTTTTCATTGGAAAGGCGGATATACAGAGAGGAGAGACAGAGAGGAAGATCTTCCGTCCGATGATTCACTCCCCAAGTGAGCGCAACGGGCCGATACTATGCCGATCCGAAGCCAGGAGCCTCTTCCAGGTCTCCCACAGGGTGCAGGTTCCCAAAGCTTTGGGCCGTCCTGGACTGCTTTCCCAGGCCACAGGCAGGGAGCTGGAAGGGAAGCGGGGCTGCCGGGATTAGAACCGGCGCCCATATGGGATCCCGGGCGTGCTAGGCGAGGACCTTTAACCACTTGCGCCACCGCGCCGGGCCCGAATCTTAACATTTTGGTGAGTGGTGAATCTAATAGTTTGGTCTTGAAAGTTAGCTGTTCTAAACTGATCAGATCTGACCTACAGTGTTTATTTCCACACGCAGTTAAATGTACTTTTTGATCAACTTGTTGGGACCTCTGATAAAATTATGCCAAAATTTGTTGCCCTAACATCACTGTATACCTAGAGCTGTGCTACAAAAATGAGCAAATTCTGCATGCGAGCCTGTACGTTCTATTAAAGTAAGAGAATGTTTACATGGTCACAAAGGTTTTCATTTCTAAAGGTTTCAAAGTGGCAGATGCATACTGGTGCTTATGTTTATTGGTCAAGATGTCTTCTAATTATGAAGTTGTATCAAGTTGGGAATTATTTATGTACTTATTTGCAAAAAGCACTGAGATTTTGTCTTACAGGAAGACAGCAAATTCTTAAAGGATATGTGGTATAAACTTTATAATAACGAAATGTTAATGTAACAGACTGCTACTGGTACAAATATCAAGACATCACCAGTCTAATGATCTTATTGCATTGTTGGTCATGTTATCCTAATGAACAAGGCCTAGAGGCCTAAACAGTACAAGTGTGTATACAGTCCTACAGGTGGTCCCACAGTGTGCTGCGTAAATAGATGTTTATAATTTGTTTTAATTCTAAAAATGCATGCTTCATCTTCTAGGTTCCAACAGACCTAGTGTATCCACTGCTGACAGAGCTAAAGTTAAGCAATAAGCTACATGTTCCAACTCAAAGCATGTTTAACTCGGGTTATTAAGAGCAAGATGTGATTCTAAATAACTGGTAACTTTAAAACACTTAAGAAATTTTTCAAAAACAGAACAGACCCAGCAACTGCAATGACCAGCATGTGCATAAGCTGATTGGGGTGACACACTGTGCTGGACCCTGCACTGGCAAGGACATACAAGAATTAGGTCTGGGATCACCTCAGATGAAGTTTCTTTGGAGATCCCTCCAACTGAACTGCTGATCTCAGAACCCCAACCATGAAGAGACTATGTCAGCCAGTGGATTCTGAATAGATTTCATTGTGCTTGGAATGGTGAGATTGGCAGCAATTCAGAACTGTTGAACTATCAAAACTGCTTGAGCAGGACCCTCGGAGCATGCCCCACATTGGAGACCTGGGATGGGAGGGATGCTGGGTGGGGCTTTTCCCTTTGTTTTTCCCTTGACCCCAGATACAAAGGGAAAAAATGATGATATTAGTGTGGAAACAATGGTCTTACCCACCTTCCTGTAGCCCTTGACCCTTTGTACCCTAATCAACTAAGTAGGATTATAAGATAAATTAAAGAAAAAAGATTTTTCAAAAAGCTGTTTTGTTTTACAATGTGTGCTACCTGGTAGGCATGTACATGTTTATGTGGCAAGCTTTAATTGGCTTATAGAGGAAACTATTCATGAGTGAGAACTGCTATGCTAAATCTTTTGATCTAAATAAATCTCTGAGATTAGGGCCACAGAGAAATCCCCCAGCTTCTTAAAATGCTTGAGGAATGACTGAGTATGTTCCGCTAGATCCTGTGTAGAGAACAGGTGACATGTAGATGACAGATTCTTAACTGCCCTGGACATGAGGAAAGAGCTGTAGAAACTTACAATGGGACCTGAAAATACCCTGATACCCTGTTACAGGGGTCACCATTGTCTTTACCTCAGAGACCAGGAGGGGATCCCATGGCAGAGCAGGATAAGAGGTGTGTGCTCCTGGTTCCAGTGAGACCCCTGGAAGCCTCCCAAGTGCTTTTCACTGCGGAAGCATGGACACTTCGCCAAGGAACATCAGAAAGGACATCCAGGGCAAAGTCGCAGCTACCTAGGAGGTCATTAGAAACTGACTGCCCTTGAAGGTCAAGGGGTCAGCCATTTCCACTTGGATCTCCCACGTGGGACTGAAGCAGCCCAGGAACCTGCACAGGCTCAAAACCATCCACAGACTTCAGAGTCTCCTCGGAACAGCACCCAAGAGCCCTGGGTGGTTCTCACAATGGAAAGACTCTTAAGTCTGGACACAGCCTTATCCGTCCTAGCTAGCTTTGGTTCCTTCCCTCTCTTAGTGACCATCAAATGGAACCTGAACAATATGCTACTGATCTATAATGAATCTACAGGGAGACACAGATTCCATTCCTATGAGACTTCAACATTCCACTATTGTTAATCAACAGATCAATGAGAAGAAAATCAACAAACAAAACTAATCTGTACAATAGCTCAAATGGTCCTAATTAATATCTACAACAGAACATTTCATCCTACAGATGCAGAATATACTTTTTCATCAGCTCATGGAACCTTCTCCAGGATGACCACATGATAGGCCATAAAGCCAGCCTCAGCAAATTCTCAAGAATTAAAATTGCACAATGTATCTTTTTGGAGAACCAGGGAATGAAGCCAGAAACCTGCAACTCAATAAAATTCCAGAAAACACACAATCAAATAGAGCCTGAACAATATGCTACTGAATGCACAGTGAGCCACACAAGAAATCAAATGGAAATAAAAAATTCCCGAAAATGAAAATGACAAAATAATCTAACAAAACTTAGGGTATACGGCAAAAATAGTACCGAAAATGGAAATGTAATAACAAATGGAACAAAGAATCATCAGGAATTACTACAAACAGCTATATGCCAATAAAATGGAAAATCTAAAAGGAAATGGGTAGATTCCTGGACAATCCACCTAAATGGAGTCGTGAAGATTCAGAAAGCCTAAATAAACCAATAACGAGGCTAGGTACTGAATCAGTATTGAAGATCTTCTCAATGAAGAGAAATCCAGGACCAGATGGCTTCACTGCTGAATTCTAACAAACAATTTATTCAAAACAACTGAAAGAGAAAGAATCCTCCCAAACTCCTTCGATGAGTTCCAAAACCAGAAAAAGATAACACAAAGTAAGAGAACTACAGACCCTTAAGAATACAAATGTAAAAAAAAAAATCTTCAGTAAAAAGCCAGCCAATCAAATGCAAGCATCACACAGATTATTCACTTAAAAGTGGGATTTATCCCTGGTACGCACGGACGGTTCAACACATGAAAATAAGTATGATCTACTACAGTAACAAAAATAAAAACACGATTATTTCAATAGATGCAGAGAAAGCATTTGATAACATAAAAAATTCCTTCATGATACAAACCTCAGGTAAACTGCACATAGAAGCAACATTCCACAGCACAATCAAGGAATATATGAAAAACCCATTCCAGCACCATACCGAATCAGGAGATGTTAGAGGCATTTTCTCAAATATTTGGAACTAGGGATGCCCCCTAACCACTGCCATTCAAAGTAGTTCTAGAAGAGCTTGCCAGAGCCACCAAGCAGGAAAAAGAAATCGAAGGGACACAACCTGGAAAGGAGGAAGTCAAGTTATCCCTCCTTGCCGAAGGCATGAATGAGTATCTCCACTCAAACCAAGACTACTGAACCTGGCCAGGTTGCAGAATACAAAATTAAACCACAAACATCAATGGCCTTTGTAAACAAAAAAGTTCCACAGCTGAGAAAGAACATAATAACAATGAAAGGATTTAAATATCTGGGAATATATTTAACTGAGAATATTTTGGCTCTCTATGACGAAAATTACAAAGCATTAAAGAAATAGATAAAAACAAAACATGGAAAAACTTTCCATGTCTGTGGATTGATACAATATCATCAAACTGTTCATATTTCTGAGTTATTATTCAATGAGATCTGAATCAAAACACCTATAACATTCTTCTTAAGCCTAGAAAACAATAATGCCAAAATTCATACAAGATAGCTACAGCAATCATCAACAAGAACAAAGCTAAGATTTCAAATACTAGACTTCCAGTTGTAACCAAAACAGCATGGTACTGACACAAAAACAGACAGGCAGTTCAATGGAACAAAACAGAACTCTCAGAAATGAACGCACACATCTACAGCCAACCAATTTTTGACAAATGAACCAAAGAGCACAGGCAATGAAGACAAAAAACAAACGGTTCACATCAAGCTAAGACACTTCTGCACTGCAAAGAAACCATCAATGAAATGCAGCAGCAGCTAGCAGAGAGAAAACATTTGCAAATAACGTAACTGAGAGATGATCAATATTCAGCATTTATAAAGAATTTCAGAAACTTAACAGCAAAATAATCCAGTTAAGAGATATGCACAGGACATGAACAGGCATTATTCAAAGGATAAAATTCAAATGGCCGACAGATGAAAAAATGCTCAAGTTTTCTAGCTATCAGAAATATGCAAATAAAAAGCACAAAAAAGTTCCACCGCATCCCAATGAGAAGGGCTGACATCCAGAAATCAGGAAGCTTACTTAAATGTACGTGCTAAGCATTTACCCCATTTGATAATCCTATCAAAAAGTCTGCATTTAAGGCACATCAGGGGCTGGCACCATGATGTAGCAAGCTAAGTCTCTGCCTGCAGGGCTGGCATTCCCGAGGCACTGGCTTGTAAATTTGCCTTCAAATGTAATAACATACATCAATGTAAGATGTTTCATTGAAGGGAGTATAGACTTCTCTCATCTGTTAGAAAATGACGTCGAGGTAACAGAAAATGGAAGCAGTGTGGATTCCAGTTTCTGGTGACCATGGTCATCCACCTGGTCCGCCTTGGAGTTTAAGGACATTTCCCTAAACACCACAGCCAAAAACAAATAAAAGTCCCACACCACTAAAAATGATATAGTCATACATTCCAAGCTGTTAAAATACAATTTCTTGGAACATTCAAGTTTCTTACATGAAGGAGCATTTTTATTTTTGCCATTACATAAAAGTTCCTTCTCATTAAAAGCATATGTTCCTGTTTTCATCTTTTGAAATGGAAAAGCCCAACTATCTTGTTCACACCCTCCCTTCTTCAGTCTTCTACTTCTTCCCTGGGAGATTTTTCATCAAACAATCCCATCAAGGCTATGGGCTCCTTCAAGTAAGCAACTTGATTGTTCCAAGAAGTTTATTTTAACGGGCTGAAAGCCCAGCCTCTCCCACCCCATGACCACAGCCTGGACCTCTGTGCCCAGGCACAGTCTCCAGCCCTCCCACTGGGAAGCCTCAGGCCCCACCCACTCACTCACAGGACCCTCTGCATTCTGCAGTTCACATCCACAGAATATTCTAAGCCTGTACCTGTCCCACTCAAAATGCTCTACTCAGACTCCTCTAATTGCACCCTTTGTGTCCTGTTTCAAGCTGTGATAGAATGCAGCTGATTTACGGAAAACATACAAAATAAGTAGAGAACACACACTTAGTTATTTGCAAATTTATAATTTCAATGAGAATTTCCCTTACAGTGACAGTACAACAGATGAAATGGATAGGTGGAGCTCTAAGCCATGTTACCGACCACCTACATGTTGAACATCACTAAATCCAAAATCTGAAATGCTCGAACATCTTGCTCCAAATGCTTCCTTTTCAGAGCATCTCAGGTGTTGGGTTTTGTATTAGGGATGCTCAACCAGCAACATCATTGCACAGGTAAAACCTGAAAAACTCCCATTCTGGCAATGCGTTTTGGAAAAGCGACATTCAACCTGAGCACCCTTACTTGTAAGTAAATGGAAGCAAAATAAATGGAGCAACTGCAGCATTTATACAAATGCCTGGAAAACTGGTCCGCTGTGCTACTTCTAAGGTATCTGTTCCTTTGAGCTGCTTCCCTCTGGTAGTTTTCAAAAGTCTCCAATAGAACAGATGGAATGACTAAAACGTGAGTAACGTGCAGTTCACAGTAATTCAACCTCAACAATAATGTAGAAAGACAAGCTGAACTGCTGGTGAAAGCAAAACCCTCAGGAGCCAGCTTACACATGGGCCGGCTTTGGTCACACCAGTTCCTTTCAGCCTCAGTCCTGGAAACTAAAGCACCTTCTGTACAGTGGGAAGACCAGGTGCCCCAGGGTGGGGCTCTGGCAGGTTAGAGACCTAACAGCATCCAAGGTAGGCTGCACCTGTGGCATACTTCCTGCAGGCCTCAGAGTGGCAAGCCAGGGACCTCATGGGTCCCACACAGCCCACAGAGACAGCACCTGTCCTGTACCACTGCACTAAGTCAGAGGCCTCAGGCCAGGGGCCAAGAAACCTGGGCTGTCATGTACAGCTGGTCTCAGAAGTGACAGCATCACCCATCTCAGGAACTACAGCCTGGAGGTGGGTGTCCTGGCATCAGAGTCCACAGCACATGTTGGGCCTCCCCATGTGCCGACTTCTGTGTGCCAGTCGAGAGCCTCAGATGCTGCTTCAAAAGGCAAAAATGGCATGGGACTGCTGGGTGGCCATGACAATGCAGAGGACACAGCCATTGGCACCAGCTGGAAATTTTCCAGCTCATGAGTTGGTGCTATTAGATGAGAGATAGGAAGACATTTTCAAACCCCAGACATGCACCTAATCAGCAGGAAGTAGCTACAAGAGATAAATCTACAGCCAACCCTTAAGAGAAAGGGTCAGAAATCTCTGAGGGTGGAATGAAATAGGATAGGTGGGTAGCTAGCTTAGAGTCATGACTTGGAAGCCACACTTCCCCTTACTTATGAATTGGCCACCAGTCATTCCAATGACCCCTTCCCCAGGATGTAACCCTCTCCTCATGGGGTTTAGGGGTGTTATCACATAACTACTCCCCTTTCCTGGCACACAAGAAGCCAGGCAACAGGGAGCGGTGCTTGCTCGCGCTCTCCTATAGACACAAGATCAAAGGGGAACCATCTCTTCCCTACCTTTCCCCTTCCCACCCACTCTATACCTGAAACTAATCCGAGTGTGTCTTTTATTTCCTCTTCCTTTAAATAAAGTTTATAATTTAAAAAAAAGAAAAAAAAAAAAACTAGATCCAACAGCTAGCATCCTCTTGAGCAAATCACCACAGCCCATGACTTCTCTCTGAAACCCCACCATCAGATCACCTTGGTGATTAACCAAGAGTCTGCGTTCACTTGTAGAGTACCTTATCCTTGATTTTCCTACTTAGTGCTATCCCACAGGAGCCAGAAGATTCCTTCAGTGTAAACCTGAGGCAGGTTCCCGGCACGAGCCGGCCTTGGCCAGCAGGGTGTGCTGGAGGACTTGTCTTACCTCTGCTCGCCCGCCGTCGCCTGCTCCATCTTTGTTCTTCTTCTTGCCTCCTTCCTTTCGCTTCTCTTCACCAGCACCTTCCTAAATCAGAAAGGACAAGGAATGGTTTAGTAGTTTAATCTCACTGCCCTTCCTCCGCGACACCCCAGTCAATCTGAGGATGTTACTTCAGCTTGCCTTTTTAAAAATGGAAATCCAGGGCTCCAGCATGGTAGCCTAGCTGCTAAAGTCATACCCCTTTCCCCTCCCCCACCCCCGGCTTTGAACACACCAGGATCCCAAATGGGTGCTGATCCTAATCCTGGCTGGCCCCTTCCAACCAGCTCTCTACCCGTGACCTGGGAAAGCAGTAGAGGACAGCCCAAATCTTTGGGACCCTGTATGCACATAGTGGACCTGGAAGGAGCTCTTGGCTCCGGATCAGCTCAGCTCCATCCGTTGCGGCCACTTGGGGAGCGAATCAGCGGGCAGAAGATCTGTCTCTGTCTCTCCTCCTCATTGTATGATCTGACTTTCTAATTAAGAAAAAAGAAAAAAAAATCTGTGTGCCAGTGCCACATGCTCTAAAAAAAGTCTAATTTAGAAAGAATGGCAAATTTCAATACTGGCCAAGTTAACAACTTACAATATAGATAAGTCCTAAAGAATGCAGAGGTAATGACCATATTTAATTCCTCAAGTTCCATTTAATCTTTCTAAGGCTTACTTGTTTTTATTTGAAAGGCAGTTACAGAGAAAGAGACAGATGGAGTGCTCTTGCATCTGCTGGTTCATTCTCCAGATGGCTACAATGGCTGCAGCTGGGTTGCTTGGAAAGCCAGAATCTTCTGGGTTTCTTACATGGATTCATGGTCCTAAAGCTGTTGGTCCCCCCTGCTGCTTTCACAGGCCACACACTGGGAATCAGCCTGAAAGCGGAGTAGCTGGAACAAGAACCTGCTGCTGCCACACGCAGGGAATCAGCCCAAAGTAGAGTAGCTGGGACAAGAGCCTGCTGCTGCCACCAGGTGGAGGATTAGTTTGCTGCACCACTTGCCCTCAAAAGTTTCTTTCTCTAGTAACTGTTCTAGGTTTGCCAGTGTTGTCAGAGCAGACTGAGCAGCCACCTTTGACAGTGACCGCTTATGGGAGACCCAGGAGATGCTCTTGGCCTCAGCCTGACCTAGCTCTGCCTGCTGAGGGCATTTTGGGATTGGAGCAGTGAACAAAGATCCGAATTAAGTCTTTGGCTTCCAGCTTTGGCTGGACTAGTCCTTGCTGCTGTGGCCATCAGGAGGTAAACCAGCAGACAGAAGATACCTCTGTCATTCTGCCTTTGAAACAAATACTTTCTTTTCTTTTAATTATAATTTAATGGGTTGGTCCAGTGGTACAGCCATCACTTGTAATACCAGCAGTCTACAATGGACACTGCTTCAAGTCCCAGCTGCTCCATTTGTGATCCAGCTCCCTACTAACGTACCTAGGAAAGCAGCAGAGAATGGCCCATGCGTTCACAGCTGAACCTCTGCCACCCGCCAGGGAGACCTAGATGGTGCTCCTGGCTGAGCAGCAGCCAGGTTCTAGCTGTTGGGGCCATCTGGGGGCATTAACTAGCAGAGGAAAGATCTCTGTCCTTCCTGCTCCTCTTAAACAATACTTTCATTGTAAGTTAGAGATACACAGAGGAGAGTCAGAGAGGAAGATCTTCCGTCTGATGATTCACTCCCCAAGCGGCCACAATGGCCAGAACTGAGCTGATCTGAAGCCAGGAGCCTCTTTTGGCTTTGAGCCGTCCTCAACTGCTTTCCCAGGCCACAAGTAGGGAGCTGGATGGGAAGTGGGGCAACTGGGATTAGAACTGGCGGCCATATGGGATCCTGGCGAATGCAAAGTGAGGACTTCAGCCGCTAGGCTACTGTGCTGGGCCCAAAGATAATTTGATGGAGTATGTCTCCTTGACGCATTACCTGGCAGACGACTGGAGAGAGGGAAGTAGGGGCTGGGAGTACTGGATACAGAAGGCTGAATGTGAATGGGTTCGTGCTGCTATGCCTGCTTTCTCATCTCCATACCGGAGGTAGAAACAGAACCCAGGGATCCGGCTACTGCAGGAACTGAATCAGGCACAGCGTTCAAAGCCCTCACGTGGGCCCGGAACTATAACCAGCACTCAACCAATGTTAGCTACGATAAGATTGTTCAGATAAAGGGTCTTCGGAAAGTTGAGTCTCAAGATGCCCCCTGGGAGTCCCACATACTGTGTGGGAGTGTGCAGATCACACCCTGCCCTGCCAACTGTTCCAGCCCTGTACCCATGTGCACCACGTGGGGGACACGGACTAGAGCTCCTGGCTAAGGCATGGCCCAGTCCCAGGTGTTTCAGGCACCTAGGGTTGGCTTCCTAACCAGCAGATGGAGATTACTTTATCTCTTTCAAATAAATAGTGCCTTGCTGAGAACAGGAGCAGCTGGGATAAAACCAGCATCCTTATGGGATCCTGGTATTTGCAAAGTAAGGATTTAGTCACTGAGCCATTGCACCAGGCTCACTTTGCACAATTTTTGAAAGATGAAAAAAGCAAATGGATTACAGAATAGTGAAAATGCCACTTTTAAGTGGAAAAACTATGTAAATGGAAAGTCTACACATAGCCCAGCACTTAGCATATTACATAAAATGTATGTAGGTTAGAAATAATTTAGCCACTGGGCTATTGCGCTGGGCTCAGAAATAATACGTATTCCTAAAGAACACTATGTGGCATTTTTCCAAATTTTGTTTGAGAGTAGGGTAAAAATGTGCCTTTGCAGTAACTTGTGCTGTCACAGAATCAGGTGGGGGTCTGATTCTGTCTCACCCCCATCCTCTGCGGGTGGCCGCACCTCTCCCCCAGGGACCCAGGGACCCAGTCCTCCAGCACCAGGGGCACTCTGACAATGCAACCCAAGTGGAACACCTGCCTGCTCCAAGTCCTTCACGTGTGAAGAACATAAACAGCCTTGGCTGTTCCCGAGATCCTGCTGACATCTCTGCCACAAACGTCCTTCTTGCCAGCAGTAACCTCAGACACGCAGTCCTATTCATCTGTCCACCTGCCTCGCCCAGCTCAGTGGCCAGGTGGAGCAACTACGTATTTAATGATCCCTAAAAGGCAAACAAGCCTTACGTGGCAGCATCAAAGTAGAGTGGGAAAAGGCTGACGCCCAAAGGTGAAGCTAGCCGCCTGCACGATCGTTAAGGCACCCAGGTGTCCCCTCTCAGCGACCGGCCAGCTGTGCTCAACTGGCTTCCATCATGCAGGAGGGTTTGTAAACCACCCACACCTGGGCAGGTAGGAGCCGACCTGGAGGGCTCGGTCTTTCTCTTCCTTCAATCGGGGAGCTTTAACCCTAACCTCCACTCCCCTGCAGCATTTTAGGTTTAGTAAATTGAAAAAGAAAAAAATGAACCAAAAACACAGGTCAGGGAGGCCCGGTTCGGAGATTCTAATTCGGTGTGCAGTTCTGAGCTATGAAGGTCGAAACACGGGGCCCGGAAATGTACCACCCTGCTCTGGGAACGGGCAGCTCTCGTCCAAGGCGGCCCCCGGCTCGTGCGGGAGCTCTAAGTCCCTCTAGGTCCTGTCTCGTGGCCACCGCCGCTTCCCACCTCCTGCCCCGAACAGCCCCGGCCCGGCCCTGGGACCCCACAGCAAACCGGCTCACCGACTTCTCCTCGCCTCCCATCCTCCCTGAAGGGCTGCTGGCCGCTTCCTCCAACATGGGCCCGTGAAGACAAAGTCGAAAGCGAAGCTTTGAAATGGAAAGCCGGACAGCACCAGCAGGAACGCCGCGCCTCCCACCGCGTGTCCCCGCGGCGCGTCAGCTGATGCAATCTCAAGGCGCCGACGCCCCGCCCCTAGCCGCCGGGAAACCGGCAGCCAATCGGTAACGGCGGAAGGCGGGTCCTCCGCCAGATAAACCAATAGAAAAGCGGCCTAGGTGACAGTCCTTCCAGGAAATCAGGGAGTGACCAATGAGTAGGGGGCGTCCTACGAGGGTGACCCGTAGTACACTCAGCCCTGTGCGTGCGTCCTGCTGACTGGCCGTATAATCTTGGCTCTTTGCGGCCACCGTAGCCAACGCACGGGCCCTGTCAAAGGTTCCGGCACTTACGGATGCTGAGGTCCCTGAGGTGGCGCAGCCCAGGTGCACCTGTGGCTGCAGCACCGCCGGCCCTGGCGTGGGCGACGCGAGCCCCGGGGACGTTCCGGCTTCCAGGCAGTGCCCGTGAATCGTGTCCTTGTGACAAGGGGAGAACGCCTTGGCCCCGAATGTGCTTTAACACACCAGGAGGCGTTTCCATGCGCCCCACGACACTAGTGGTTAACCTAGCCGGCCGGAATGCAACGAGACCCTTTTTACTAGCCGAGTTAGCAACCTGCCACGTTTAGGGGTGTTCCAACCCCCATGAACTGTGGTTCCGCATTCCCGCTTTCTGCATGCAGTGTTACGCAAGGCAATCCTCTGCTTAAACCTGCTCAGTGGCTTTCTCTGGCTGCTGGAGCAGAAGCAGCCAGCTTTGCGACATTGAAGGGCCCTGGGTCTATCCGTTTTTTCAGCCTTTGCTCCTTTCCCCTCCACCATAAACTGAGCTCTCCTAGCTGAAACAGCAGAATCGGGCTGAAAAAGCGAAGGCGAAGGCTGTTGAGCGAGCGTGAGGATTTAAACCCAGAAACAACCTCCCACGGCCTGATAGCGCCTGGTGTGTGTGGCAGGCTTGGGTTGCCAGATTGGTACTTAACTTGCCTGGTGAGTAATAACAGTGTTATTGCACAATGACACCCGGAACTGTTTGAAAGTGTTACTGTCGAGCCTCCGAGCCTCAGGTCTACTTTCCCCGTGTGTAGAAAGCCAACCACTGGCTCTGGGATGCTGGGAGGAAGTAGGTCGTTATCGCAAAGTCCAGAGCAAGGAGCTGGGCAGCAACTGCTTACTTCCTGGGCTCCCCAAGGACACAGGGGTGAAGATTTGACATTGGGTGCGTGTGCGAGGTGCATGTGCAGTGCCTGTCCCTAGCTGGTAGGTACAGAAGGACATTGTGGCTCTATGGTTACAATTGATAGGATAATATTTGTATGAGAACACTTGGTGGGATATAAAAGACGAAAGAGTTCCAGAAAAGAGTGTGGAAACAAGTGATGTGTTCCGTGGATAAGCTCAACACCTCCTTTAGCCTGTGAGACCTTCGGTCTATAAAAGTCTGATTCCACTAATAAACTTCAGCTGTTGACCATCGGCCAGTAGTCCACATGTGTTATAATCATCTCCATGCGCTAAGTACATCACTGCAGGACAGCGAACAGGTGAGCAGGGCTCACGGCCGTTCTTTGCTGGGTGATGCCCCGCTCTTGAAGGAGTTCCTGATGGCCAGGTGGCTTCATTGATCTAACACAGAAAAAGAGCTCTTTCGTCTGTCCCACGTCTGCAGGATGGCATGTGGCCAGCAGGGTTCCAAGAACTTGAGCCACTGTTCTCGGTCAAGTGCACATTAGCAGGACGCTGGATCAGAAGAGAAGGGACCTGGGGTACAAGCAGGTATCTCAAGTGGGGACCTTAACCCCTGGGCCACAGCGCCTGCCCCTCAGTAGGCATAAGTAAACCAATGGAGTGAGCAGCCACAGAGTCTAGTCTTATCTTCCACTGTAGGACAATTTTATTATGCTACTTGGGCAAGTATGAGAAATCTCATCCTAGTTTTAAATGAGAAGGGTGACCAGAGAGATTGCTAAAGGTAGAACAAAACAGCATGGAGTAACAGAGGTGGTTCTGATGGCTGTGCAACAGGATTTCTGGTATCTTCTTTTTTTCTTTTTATTAACATTGAAAGTCAGTTGTATATAGAGCGGGAGAGCTCTTCCATTCACTGCTTCACTCCCCCAAAGGCCGTGGAAGTCAGGGCTAGGCCAAGCCAGAGTCAGGCTGGGTCTCCCATCCGGGTGACAAGGGCCCAGCTGCCTGAACCAGCGTCTGCTGCCTTCCCAGGTGCACTAGCAGAGAGCTGTATGGGAGGGGGACCAGCGAGGACCTAACTGCTGCTCATATGGATTGCAAGCATTGCAAGAGGCAGCTTAACTTGCTGTACCACAACACTGACCCTCTGACGGTTTCTAACTCCTTCAACATCACAATGAGTCCTTGTCTGAAGATGGGAGAAAAAAAGCAAAAAAAAAAAATTTTTTTTTTCCCCCTGAGAGATTAAATGTGGTGCAGAAATATAGAAGCAGCATTAAAAATCCATTGCCTGGAGAACTTGTCAGGTGGTTAGTCCTGGGGGCTGGTGCTGCCCCCTGGCGGTGGGAAGGGGCTGAGCAAAGGTCTCAGATCCAGTATTCACTACCACCACCAAATAATAACAAAACTGATTATTGATTGATTGATCCTGCTATAATTCATGCACACTACCCTACATACCTTTTGTTTTGTTTTTTTTCAAAGGCAGAGCTACAGAGGGAGAGGGAGAGACAGAGAGAGACACAGAGAGCTCTTCCTCCATCTGTTGGTTTACTTTCCAAATGGCTACAACAGCCGGGACTGGGTCAGGCCCAAGATAGGAACTTGGAACTACCACCTGCCACCAGGGGATCCGGGTGGGAACAGAGGGCCCAAATACTTGGACTGTCCTCTGCTGCTTTCGCAGGTGCATTAACAAGGGTTTGGATCAAAAGTGGAACAACTGGGACCACGGGATGTCAGTGTCCCTGGTAGCAGCTTAATTTGCTGTGCCACGATGCTGGCTACCCTACAGACCTTTTAGGACAGGGTCCTCAACGGCTCCACATCTGTGAGAGCCAGGTGTTGTGACATAGTGTGTTAAGCCATTACTTGGGACTTTCATATCTCATCTTGCGGTGCTTGGGATCAAGTACTGCTGCTACTTCAGATCCACCTTCCTGCTGCTGTGCACCCTGGGAGGTAGCATGAAGTCAGTTCATGTGTGTCCCTGCCACCTACATGGGTGGTCAGATACAGTAACTGGCTCCTTGCTTTTGTCTGGCTTAGCCTGGCTCCTGTGTGCAATTAGGAAGTGAATCAGCAAAAGAAAGATCTCTTTCCATCTCTCCTATCATCCTGCCTTTCAAATAAAAATAAATAACCTCAAAAAATGAAGATCAGCCAGGCAACAAAATGTGTCAGAAAGTCAATAGTTTTCATTTAAAAACTCATCTGTGAGATATGCTGCAAATAATATTGTAAGAAGTGGTTATACAGAATCAAATTTGTAAAAAAACGACAAAAGATATGATTATGCAAATAACTGATAATTATTTAATATAGGAAATTTTAAAATAAAGGAAGTAGAAAGAGTATATAGCAATGGAAGATATGTCTGGAATGTTCTGCTTTAGGGTTAACGCATCTTGGAAAAATACTTGGGACATGACTGGATTTGTGTGACTCTAGCTGATGTAAGAATGGAGAAGGGTGCTCTTTTAGTTGCAAGAAGCATACTTATTTGGTGATTTTGACAAATGAAGAATTTATCCTAAAACTGCGTGAAGGGGAAATAAGAATGTCATCTATGTAGCCAGGCCACATGCATCATAGCAAATCTGAGCAAATGTGAGTCTGCCATGGGCTGCAGAAACCGAGTCTTGATGGTTGATAAGGATCCAAGGTCTTTTGTAGCAGCCGGAAGTTGTAGCCTTGAACACTAGAATACCATGTCATTTAACTCATCTACTCTTACTACCTGTTAGTCAGTTTTCTTCGACACCCCCTGGTTGAAAACCACTTGAGCGGTGCCCTCGGAGCATGCTCCATGTCGGGGACCCTGGGATGGGTGGGAGGCTGGGTGGAGCTTCTCCATTTAGCTCCCCTTTTACCCCAGATACAGGAAAAAGAGAGAATGTGGAAACATAATCAACTATGTAAAGATTATCAAAATAAAACAATAATTTTTAAAATATTCCCAAGGAAGAGAAAGTGGCTGTCTAATTAACAAAGCCCAACGTTGTGAGTCACTGGCTGGCTTATGGGCTGATTGGCTGTCCCTTAGGCTAGGCGCTTCCCCTCGTCTCCATGGCCATAGCTGAGGGTCTGGACCCATGACACAGGCACCATGACAGCCACTGTTCAATCCTAGGATTATCAATCTCACTATCTTTATAGTTCTTGTCAACATGCAAACATAGAACAAAACACTGTGATAACTACTAATGTGTGATGATCTTGCTAAAAGGAACAAAATCTTCTTGTTTAGTATTATTCTTTATTATTTCATTGTCTCTTTTTTGCCTTTATGAGGAGTGTAAGAATGTAAATGACAGGTACATTGGATTTGGAGCAGCTGACCTTGGGTGACCTCTAGCTATGTGATCTTAAGTAGGGATACATATGAATTCTGTGGTGTTTAGTTTTCATGAATATAGGAATAAGGATGTCAAACTAAGAAATTCCTAAATTCTTCCATGTTTTGAAATTGTAAATATTTGTATTTATGAAATTGTAGTGACCTCATTGTGACATGTGTGTACTTGTGAACCCGTGACTTCACTGGCACTGGTTAGTCAGGATGTACATAAACTGGATGCCACTAGAGGTCATCCTTGCTACAGACTTTGTTACACAGACCATTATTGAAAGATTTATCCAACTATTTATTTGAAAGAGTGAAAAAGGTGGAAAGGGAGAGTGAGCTTGAGAAGTGAGGGTGCGAGGAAGAGAGAGGCGTGAATGAGAGAGAGAAAAAGTGTATTAAATCTGCTGCTCACTATCCAAATGGCTGCAATAGCCAGGCCTGAGTTGGGGCAAGTTCAGGAGCCAGGAGACAAGAATGCCATCCTGCTCTTCTGGTCTTGGGCAGGGGCCTAAGTTCTTGATCCATTCTCTGCTGCTTTCCCAGGTTCTTTAGGAAGCTGGGCCAGAAGCGAGGAATTCAGGATTGATCTGGTGCTCATATGGAATGCCATCATTTCAAATGCTGGCATAATCTGATGTGCCATAACATTGATCCCTGTTGTATTTACTTGTAAATTATTTATTTGGAAGGGTGGGGGAAGAGAGAGAGAGAGAGTTGTTGTCTCAGTCCTCAAAAACCCACATTGGCTGGGCTGGGCTGGAGCCAAATGTAGAAGACTGGAACTCCAACGTGGTAGCAGGAAGCCAGCTACTTGTGCCATGACCTGCTGCCTCCCAGGGGGCGTGTTAGTAGTGTTAGTAGGATACAGAGTGCCGGGGGGGCTTAAAACAGGCATGGCCTGTGAACTTAGGATGTGGCCCACTCAAAATCCGTCATCTTAGGTGCCAGGTATCTCACAGCTGAGTACGACCTTAAAACTTATTTGCTCAATTATGTCAACTGTTTTTTAAAAAAGATTTATAGATATTGGAAAGTCAGATACACAGAGAGGCAAGACAGAGAGGAAGGTCTTCTGTCCGTTGATTCATTCCCCAGGTAGCTGCAATGGCCGGAGCTGGCGCCAATCCAAAGCCAGGAGCCTCCTCAGGGTCTCCCATGTGGGTCCCAAGGCTTTGGGTTGTCCTTGACTGCTTTTCCAGGTCACAAGCAGGTAGCTGGTTGGGAAACAGGGCCGCTGGGATCCCAGCGCATGCAAGGTGAGGACTTTAGCCACTAACCTACTGCACCGAGCCCAGGATATGGAATCTTAATTAGGGTTCTGATAGCTAGGCCAAATGTCCACCTTGAAAGGGACATTTTATCTCTACTAATGAATCAGTTCAACATGTGAGGAAATTCTGTTTTTACAAAGTCCCTCATTTATAACAAAGTAGTTTCATAATGGTAGAAAAAGTCCAGAGGTCTGCAGGAACCACTCATGCTCTGATATGCGCTGTCTGCTATCTAAGAAGTAAATCTTTCTCCCCACCATCACCAATCTTGCTTTGACTACCTGTTTTCTCTTGAGTCTCTTGAGTAATTTTTCCTTTCGTAAAATTTGGGCTCAAGTTGGATTTGTTGTTTTAGCATCCTTAGGAGTTGTGGTAATAGGAGTGGACAGAAGAGATCACACACATCAAATTCACTCTGTAAAAGTGGCTTTTTTCAGTGCATCAGCACGCAGCCAGGGTGTTATGGACACGAAATCATTTCTCAATTTAAATGTCATTGTGGAAAGCTTTTAATTTTTAGCTGTGAGTTTATCTGCCTTTCTCCAGTTTTACTCTACCCGCTCAGTGATAACTTGGGTGACCTTGAGGCTTTTGTTGAGCTTACAAGGCTCCAGTCAGGGACACAACATCTCTGGGAGATTTCTTCTGTAACTTCAAAGAAAAAAGAGCCCACACATTGGGGGTACTGGAGCCAAGTTTTTAAAAGTAGAAAATACTTTTGTAGTATTGAGAGTCTTGAGAGGAACTGAATAGTGTGCAGATGTCACTGTGTGTCTGTGCACATGCACGTGGATCAATTTTTAATCACGTTCAAAGCTCCAAATGATAATAGTTCATTATAATAAATTCGATTTGAATCCAGACCTTATCAACTGGGAAAGCAAGCGGACGTGTTATAATCTCAAGCAAAAAAAATGCTTTCTGAAGAAATTGCCCCATCCCCTGTTCTGCAAGCATAGTGAAGAGTGTGGGGTAGAAAAGGGGATTGGAGAAGTCCTGTTACCACCCTGCTGGGTGGTTGGCACTGTGTTGCTAGATTTTCCTGGAAATGTAGAAGTTTCTCTCTACAAAAGCAACAGTGAGCTATCATGAAATTTAAGATTTAAAAAATTGTCTAATACAAGAACTGGCAAACTTTTGGCAAAAATGATCAGCTTTACTGGTCACATAGAGTCTGTCACATCTGCTCTGTTCTGCATCATGAAAGCAGCCATACACTAAATGTGCATAACTAGGTGTGACCGTGCTCTAATGAACCTTTACTTATAGCATCTGATGGCTCGTAGGCAGACCGTAGTTTGCTGATTCTCGGTTGCATGCATGCTTGCATTCCTTTTATTTGCCAAATTCCATACTAACTTCTTTAAACTTACTTTTAAAAATATTTATTTTTATTTGAAGGTCAGATTTTTACAGAGAACGAATGAGATAGAGGTTTCCCAAGTGCTAACTTACTCCCCAAATGGCTGCAACAGCTAAAGCTGAGCTGACCTGAAGCTGGGAGCTTGGATCTTCTTCCTGGCTTCTGAGGTAGGTATAGGGGCCCAAGGCTTTGGGTCATCTTCCTCCACTGTGTACCCAGACCATAAACATAGAGCTGGATCAGAAGTGTAACACCTGGGACATGAGCAGGCATCCATTTGGAATGCTAACGCTTGCAAGCAGAGGATTAATATGCCAAGCCACTACACTGGCTCCTTCATGTTAACTTCTTTACATATGTCACATACCTAAGGAGACATTTACTAGTGTCATCAGTAATTTATGAATGTGGAATTCAAGCATGGAGAAGTTAATCCATTTGCCCAGGGACACATAGTTAATGACAGAGCTGAATTTTGGCATCAAATCCACCTGTCTCAGCCCATCTTATCTTTTGTTTAGACAGACTTGCCTTCCTACGTAAAAGCTTCCATAGGGACTTGTAAAGCCTAGCAGTGAATACAAGGAAGTGTGATGCAGATCTTAACTCCTAACTGGTGAGTGACATAGAATAGCATTCAAAACAGTTTGTCATAAATATATTTCCCAGGTCATTCTTGGAACTTAGCTTGGTAATATAGATCACCAGGCAACTACACTTGCCCTCCTCAGCCTCACCCCCTCCTCCTACCCCAGCAAACTGTTTTAGATTAAAGGTTGGATTCTCCTTTTCTCCAAATGAATTTAGTAATTTCCCATTTGTTTTTCTTGCTTGAAAACAAGACAAGGACAGATGCAGTTTGCTTAGTAAGTTTCCCTTGGGTGAGAAAAATCCAATACATATGCTATTTTTTTCCCTGTTTCTCCCTACCAAGATTTAAAATCAAAAAGCAGAGTTTTAGAAATGCAAACAAGAGTTTTAGAAGTTCCAAGTATAGCAATGGTAAACTGCAATATAACACAAACAACATTTCTGTCCTCTTGTGTGATCTCATAGTTACTGAAGGGCTTTCATTGCACAGTTCCTGTATGGTCTAAATGTGGAAAAGGGCATACATTTTTACAGCAACATTGTTGGATTGTTATCCAAGCAGAACAGCTCATTTGATGAGACTTAACAGTATACCAAGGATCCAAGTTGGTTTATCTCCAATAGGGAAAGGAGAATTCTCCTTTTGGCTTATGGTTTCCAACTCACTCTTTCTGGCTCCCAGGGCAGGCCAGATCTAAATGGGAATATGTTGATGGAAGAGTTGCCCACATTTCAATGTTGTAGAACTGACTGTCAAGATTTTCTATGGTTTGTGATGCCTTTTGTGAGTCTTCTCTTGTATTTCCTGGATCTTACTAAAACAACCCTCCTCAGAGGAACTTGAACTCAAAAGAAGGCCTATAATTCATGACAGATACCCAATGTGTAGGGAATGAATTTCCTCGATTCAAGGGCTACTTCTTATTAGGTCTGGTGGGGGACAAGCAAGACCCTAGATCCTAGATCAAAACCACCCAGCCTAAATGTGTATGAACCCACAAGGCTGATGAGGATCAAGGTCTTTCCTTCATGGTGTGCTCATTCTGGCTTTTGAAGTTTGGCAACCTTGTCCTGAGTTTTGGACTAGAGTCATGGTCATTTTGTGGACAACAAGCCTTCTTGAGAAAATTCTCTGAAGGTCTTCTGAGATTAGCTGTGGAATATTGGAGTCAACCAAATCAGCATTTGTGGGTTAATTTTGGAGCAGTGGTGCAGGCATATAGTTTCCACTTAACATCATCATATTAAACAGTAGTTATTGATGCTATTCTATGCACCAAAGCCATCCATCTCTCTTTCCAATGTCTCTTACTTCCAAAACCTCTACCTTCTGGTTTCCCCATACTAGTTACTTACTTTTGGACCCCACTCAAACTCAACCTGTCCAGGCGTGTTACATGTCTCTACTTTGTATTCATTTTTCCAACACTTTTATGCATATGCTGCTTATGCTGGAGTAAAGCCTGCTTGTATTTTTAAAAGATTTATCTATTTTCATTTGAAAGGCAGATTTCCAGAGGGCAGAGGAGAGAGAGAGAGAGAGAGAGAGAGAGAGAGAGAAAATCTTCTATCCACTGGCTTGCTCCTCAAATGGCTGTGGCAGCCAGAGCTAAGTTGGTCCAGAGGCAGGAGCCAAGAGTTAGGAGCTTCTCCAGGGTCTCCAATGTGGGTGCAGGGGCCCAAGGAACTTAACCCCTCTTCCATTGCTTTCCTAGGCCATAAGCAGGGAGCGAGATTTGAAGTGGAGTAGGTGGTACATGAACTGGCAACAATATGGGATGCTGGTGCTGCAGCGGGAGGTTTAGTTAGTTATAGAACAATGTCTAGCCTCTTCCTTGCATTTTTCAAGGAAATGTATCATTATTGCAATTTGGTCTGAAAGGGAGGGGAAATAAAATTAAATTTCTTGTTACTTTTTTTCCTAACAAAAGAATGCCAACTGTATCAGATACTAAGCTGAGTTATAGATCTCCAAGACAATTATTTAAATATGTTTAATGTTAAGGTACATAGTTACTAAAGGATAGCATTGTAATTTTTATTTTTAGTTATTTATTTTTTAAAGACTTATTTATTTTTATTGAAAAGACAGATATACAGAGAGGAGGGGAGACAGAGAGGAAGATCTTTCATCTGATGATTCATTCCCCAAGTGGCTGCAATGGCTAGAGCTGCGCCAATCCAAAGCCAGGAGACAGGAGCCGCTTCTGGGTCTCCCACTTGGTGCAGGATCCCAAGGCTTTGGGTCGTCCTCAATTGCTTTCCCAGGTCACAAGCAAGGAACTGATTGGGAAGTAGGGCTACCGAGGTTAGAACTGACGCCCTTATGAGATCCCGGCATGTCCAAGGAGAGGACCTTAGCCACTAGGTTGCCACGCTGGGCCCTATTTTTATTTATTTTTAAAAAGATTTATTTTTTATTATTGGAAAGGCAAATTTATTGGGAGAAAGAGAGATAGAGAGAGATTTTCCATCCACTGGCTCACTCCCGAAATGGCTGCAATGGTTAAAGCTGAACCCATCTGAAAGCAGGAGACAGGAGCCTCTTCTGGGTCTCCCACGCAGGTGCAGGGTCCCAAGGCATTGGGGGCCATTGTTTATCATTTTCCCAGGTCATAAACAGGGAGGTGGATTGGAATAGAGTGGCTGGGACACAAGCTGGCAACTATATGGAATGCTGGTGTTTGCAGGCAGAGAATTAGCAATTGAATTATCATATTGGCAGCACTGAAGTTTTGAAGGCCAGATATTCCAAAGGGAATTCTACTTATGATGACACGATACAGAACGAGCTGCACTCATATATCATTGTACCCCTTTTTAGAGACAGCAGGGCAAAGATGTGACCTTCAAATTCTTTAGTTGTCAAGAGAATTAAATAATTATCTTACTTACTGGGATAGAATTGATCTTCTAGGAAATACTCTTATTTTTATGATTATTCTGAGATAGAGTAATTATGTTCTTCATTTTGATTTCTGGTAAAGTTTACTTTTCTGGTAAGAGTAAAAAATGTGATAGGGTTTGATATTTAATTACAAAGCAGCACCAGGGAAATTTGTCAGTTCTTTGAGCTATAAATTTTTCCATCAACAAATTTTGTTTTACTCTGTTTGTCATCAGTTATTTATTAAGTATAAAACAAAGTTGTTAATGGCAGGGTAACACAATATTCTTATCTTCCAAGTGTGTTTGAGTGAGTAGAGGACTCTGTCTCATTTATGCCTAACGCAGTGATGGATACCAGGAACAGTTTAATACATGCTTACTTATAGCTGATTCAAATCCTCAGAATACTTCCACTATGAGTATTAAAACCAGTGACAAACTCTCCTGCTGTGTTTCAGACAGTCAGGTAAACAGATAAATGTTTCCCTACATCTCCTGCATCTGGTCAAGCAGCAAAATCGGAATAAGAGGTCAGCAGATGACTCCAAGACCTGTGACTTTGTACAGTATCTCTTCCTGCATGACAGAGCTTCTCAACTATGGCAGTTGTGTTTTCCAGAAAATAAAGATGCTACGACTACACATGTCTGATAAGTGGGTGGATGGTATAGGCATCAGAAAGTGGAATGTCGGAATGCTGCTGAACATTCTACAGTGTGTAAGACAGCAGTATAGACTTATGTGATCCGAGATGTTAACAGTGCCAAGACTGAGAAACTGTACAGTGTGTTGAGCCTAATAGAGGGAAGAAATTCTGTCCCATTTATGTTTTCCAGAGAGCAGTGATCTAATTTTATAAGCCTGCTATTAATATGGGTGTGTTTCATAGAACTAAAATGGTTAAAATTGACATCTATGTGAAGCTTTTATTTGATAAAAAAAAGTTTGCATTATTAAGATATTCAGGATATTCAGTTAAACAGAAAAATTGCCATTTCAGCAATAGATTGCATTATCAGAGCTTGTAACAGCATGCTTCTCTGTATATTGAGGTTAGAGACTCTTACTTGTAAATAGCAATACAGTTAATATAATGAATCCCTTGAAATCGATATTTTAAGGTTCGGCCTGATAGCTTAGTGTTGAAATCATCACCTTGCTTCTGCTGGGAGCTCACATAGGCACCTGCTCATGCCCTGGCTGCTTAACTTCCCATTCGGCTCCCTACACATGGGCTGGGAAAGCAGTAGAGGATGGCTCAAAGTCTTGGGACCTTGCACCTGCTTGGGAGACCAGGAAGAGGCTCCTGGCTTCAGATCAGCTCAGCTCTGGCTGTTGTGGCACTTGGGGAGTGAAGCAGCAGAAGGAAGCTCTTTCTCTCTGTATCTCCTTTTCTATGTAAATCTGACTTTCCAATAAAAAAATTAGTAAATCTGGGCCCAGTGCAGTAGCCTAGTGGCCTTGCCAGGATCCCATATGTGCACTGATTCCAATCCTGGCTGCCCCGCTTTCCATCTAGCTCTCTGTTTGTGGCCTGGAAAAGCAGCCAAGGATGGCCCAAAGCCTTGGGACCCTGCACCTGTGTGGGAGACCCAGAAGAAGCTCCTGGCTTCTGGCTTCAGATCGTCTCAGCTCTGGCCGTTGCAGTCACTTGGGAAGTGAATCATTGGACAGAAGATCTTCCTCTCTGACTCTCCTCCTCTCTGTATATCTGACTTTCCAAGAAAAATAAAATAAATCTTTTTAAAAAAAATCTTTAAAAAAGAGAAATTGACATTTTACAATGAAGTTAACTTTACTCACCATTAGTAACTTTCATGAATAACTGAAACGCATGTCCAAGCATGAAAATGAAAGAGTGATAATATCTCATTATCTGTGTATCTTAAAAAGTAAGTAAATCATATTATTTCTAGTCAGCCAAGCAAGCAAATATAATGGTTCTCATGTCCTAGGTCTTTTGTAAGAGATAAATATTGAGGAATGAGGAGTCTGTTCTCTGCGAAGTGCATGGAAAATCAGGACAGGTAAGATGTATTTATGTATACACCTAAAATAAAAAAGAAGTTTAAGTGTTTATGTGATAGAGACAAATATAAGGCTGTTGGAATTCTGAGGAGCAGAGGTCAGTTTTAACCGGTAGTTGTGATGTGAGCAGGTAAATAAGGGGAAAATTTAGCACCAGGAAGTATAGATAGTTCATACAGAGAAATGTAATGCTCTTTGGAGCCTATGGTCTAAACTCTTTATGACAAATAACAGAAGAATCATTTTGATGTTCGAAACTTTCAGTCTTTCATAATCTAAGCAAACTTTAAGAAAAGGAGAGATTATGGAGCTTGCCCCAAAGTGACCAATACACATGTGTCACGTTGTCTACTTGTCAGGACAGAGTTCATTGGGACCATGGCCAGAAAATGCTTTCCCACCCCCAAAGGAGTTGGGTGAATATGGAAGATGAACAGACTTTAGGTATGTTTAGTATAACATTTATCAGACAGTGAGGCCTGCCGTGCTAGTTTTGTGGCTAAAGTCCTCACCTTGAACACGCCAGAATCCTATACGGGCACTAGTTTGTATCCTGTCTGCTCCACTTCCCAACCAGCTCCCTGCTTGTAGCCTGGGAAAATAATAGAGAACAGCCCAAAGCCTTGGGACCCTACATCAGCATGGGAGACCTGGAAGAAGGTCCTGTCTCCTGGCCACTTAAGAAGTGAACCAGTGGGTGGAAGATCTTTCTGTCTCTCTTCTTTGTAAATCTGACTTTCCAATAAAAATAAATAAATCTTTAAAAAAGGAGACTGGAAAAGAATTTTCCTGTGATAGGCACTGTCCTGTTTTGTTTTGTATGTCACCAATGCAGTGGGCCTCCATGAAGCTGCAGCCCAAGGAAAGGGTAGGTTAGGAGACCAAGATTGAGGAGGTTGCTGGGTACTATGTAGTAATACAGACTGATTACACTACAGTTTCATGTAGATTCTCCCCATTTATGAATCAGGAATCTATTAATCCTTATTAATATGCTGGCTGGCTAATGCATTTAGCTTGCTTTTTCCCTGATATTAAACAGGAATGGTAGATGAAGTCCCTGCCCCCCACTCCCAACTGCCATTCCATTCTTTTAATTCTCTACTTTCAAAATCGGAAATTTAATTGCTGAGATTATACTTTATTTTTTCTTTTGAAAACAAAAACAATCAGGACGTTTGAAAGAAGTGTGGAATGCTTCTTGTACATAGTTATTTCATATATTTGGTGAGGCAGCACCCTTGGAAGTGCGAGGTCCCTGGGCCAAAATATGGAATCCATTCAGGCACCATCCAGGCCTCCTCTGTCCTCTCCAAAGGGCAGGGAGCAGACAGCTTGATCCAATACATGTTTTTCTTGCAATCAATCAATTCTGTACTATCACAGACACTGACAAGCCATAAAACAATGCAGAGTCAGGGCAGGCATTTTTGCCAAAGGATTGGGCCCTGAACATGCAAGTGAATGTATATAACTATAGATATAGATATAGATATAGATATAGATATAGATATAGATATAGATATAGATATAGATATAGATATAGATATAGATGATATAAATATAGATATAGATATAAAGACATGTATATATATATGAAGACATCTGTGTCCCATATCAGAATGCTTGAGTTTGATTCCCAGTTCTGACTCCCAATTCCAGATTGCTATTATTGAAGTTCCTGGGAGACAGCAGGTAATGATTCAAGTGTTTGGATTCTTGATATCCGCATAGGTGACATGGATTAAATTCCTGATTGTTGGTGTTGGTCTCAGGCTAACCTCAACTACTGCAGGAATTGGATTTGTTCTGTCTATTTGAGATATCAGCAAATAATTGGCCTAAGGTGGCATTGCTCAAAGGCAAGCTTTATTTGCTTGAGACAAATAAAGGACACATGAGAAGGCCTCCCTTGCAAACCCAAATCAGTCTGATTTTTGGCTGCTCTGCTTCATATCCAGCTCCATGCTATTGCACCTTACAAGGCATCAGAAGATGGCTCAGATGCCTGGGCCTGCAACCCATGTGGGAGACTCAGATGGAATTCCTGACTCCTGGTTGTGACTTGATCCAGCACTAGCAGTTGTCAATATTTGGGGAGTGAACCAGCAGATGAGAGGTCTCTCATTTTCTCTCTCTTCCTCTCCATCACCCACAAATCTCTCCCCATCTCTATGATGCCTGTCTTCCAAAGATGGAAATCTTTTTAAAACCAATAGCTGCTACTCAGGCTGGCATCCTGGAGCTTTCCTTTGTGACCCCATCTGAGTGTGATGTTACAAGATAGTCTTTCCTGGGAACATTCAGAGATTAAACTGCTAAATAATTTATGTGCTTATTCTTTAAAAAAAAAAGATTTATTTTTATTGCAAAGTCAGATATACAGAGAGGAAGAACTTACATCTGATGATTCACTCCCTAGGTTACCGCAATGGCCAGAGCTGAGCCAATCCAAAACCAGGAGCCAGGAACTTCTTCCAGGTCTCCCACATGGGTGCAGGATCCCAAGGCTTTAGGCCATCTTTGGCTGCTTTCCCAAACCACAAGCAGGGAGCTGGATGGGAAGCAGTGCTGCCGGGATTAGGACTGGCACCCATATGGGATCCTGGTGCATTCAAGGCGAGGAATTTAGCTGCTAGGCTACCACACCGGGCCAGGCCCTTATGTTCTTATTCTGTTATTTGCTTAAGGCCTAGGCTCTGTGTTACACAGTGAACCAGCAGAAGGTGTGTTCTTTCTTTCTGTCTTCCTCTCTCTCTCTACCTCTCAAAGAAATAAATGACATTTTTACAGTTAATTCTTACAAGGTAGCTGTTGTCAGAACTTTATGGACAGCCAAGTTGTTCTTGCCTACCCTTTCTGTCATGGTCTTCTTGCAACACCAGAGCCGTGGCGAGAGTTGATGATCCAAAAAGCTCATGAAAAGTAAAATTAAGAGTTAATGCATGTTTTCTATGAACTTTAAAAGTACATGTTTTAATTAGTTTGTGAGACAGAGCTCCTTTCCACTGGTTCACTTCCTCAATGCCTTCAATGGCCAGGACTGTGCTAGATAGAAACCAGGCCCTTTCCTCCCCTTTCTTCCTGCTTTCCTTCCATCCTTCCTCTTATTTCAGAAAGGGTTTAAGATAGCTTTATGAAAAATAACATACAAGGGGCTGGCATTGTGGCAACATCTGCATCTGGATCTCTTTTCTCTCTGTCTCTTTGTCTCTGTCTTTCTCTGTCTTTGCCTTTCAATAACATACAGATCCTAAAAAGTAAGGATAAGGTGAGAGTTGTCTTGAGGGACATGTCAGCGAAGAAGGTAAGGTTGAAAGTACTTTCCTGACAGAGACAACCACAGGAGTGGCATGAATATTCATGAACAAGTAACCTGTATGGACAAAGACTGAGATGAAAACTGAGGCTAGAGATGTAGATCTGGCTTGATGCCTTACATGTAGTATTATAAAACAGAGGAGTTATTCTGGGCAGGATAAAAAATGTCACAAGAAAATGAAGCAGTAACATACAACTGTATTTCCTACATGGTCCCAAATGGAATCCCCTACTTTGACTGTTTTCATTCATTAGACTATATAAATAACATTCAGCAGTTTCCAGGAACATAATGTAGTCCGAGGCTACAGCCTTGACTCCACGGAGGCTAGCGGAAGAAATGTTCTTCATATTGTAAAGATCATTGATAAGGAGGGGTTTTAAACACTATTGGAGGGACAAGAGTGGTATGGTGGTTCAGATGCAGCTAGGGATGCCTGCATCTTGTGAAAGAGTGCCTGGGCTGTAATCCTGGCTCTGCTGCTAGTCCCAGCTGCCTGCTAATGCTGACTATGGGAGAAGGCAGCTGCCGCTTCAAGGACTTGGGTCTCTGTCTCCTGTGTAGGACACACTGATTGTAAACTCCTGACTTTGACCTGGCCCACAACTCTGGGCATTTGGGGAGTGGCCCAGTGATGGCAGATCTCTCTTTTGCCCCCTCTTTCTTTGTCTCTCACACCTCATTCCTTTTCATTTCAGAGAAAATAAATCATTGTTAAGAAGATTTTAAGTGATTTGGATATTTGGAAATGTACTTGGACTATATCTTCATCTTGAAAGATAGGGTTGCCAGATTTAGAAAATTAAGATGTGAGATATCTAGTTAAATTTGAATTTCAAATCATCAAAAACTTGTTTTGAAAAAATGCTCTGTTGAGACATACAAATAACTCCTACTAAAATATTATTCCTTGTCTGAAATTCAAAAACAGGTTGTCCTGCTCTCTGGTGACCTGGTTGAGTGTGGTGTTTTGTCTGAGACAATCAAGGTTTCTGATTTATTAATATGCAGTCCCTCTTCCTGTAGCCCCCTTCTCAGTGAAGTCCTGCAGAACTCAGCTTTGGGAGAAACGTGCCACCAGTGCCACTTCCCACACTCACTGACCTGAACGAGGTTAACCTCAGGCCAGGGAGACCCATAAAGGGAAACCAAGACACAGGTCTCCCTAAAGTTCTTTCTTTATCAGCTGACTTGAGATGTTTTGCAGCCTCCCAGTGGCATGGCTCAACTGGTTTGGTGTTGAAATTCTTTTAAGTGATTGTGTTAGTTTCCTTTTCATAAACCTTATCTCTTCCTTGGAGTGTGTTTTAGTTTGCCTGGATGGAGTTGGCTATTCCCTTGGGCTTGTGAGTCCTCACGTCTCGGACTTGAATTCTGTGGGATTTCTTGCTTTGCTTGTTTGCTTTAGGAAGAGGCTAACTGATAAAGGAGGGCGGGCATCTGGGGGCTCGAGGAGAGGCACCTTTACAAGAATTATGATGGAGCATAGAAACTGGTGCTCTCCTTAAACCTTGTCCTTCCACCTTTTGTCTCTTTGGCTTCGTAGCTTTCTCCTGAAAGCTATTGTGTGTTGAAAGGATTCTTCTAGAGAGAGAATGAAGCCATTCTTTGGTATATTCCTGGCCCATTACAAAAGAGGTATGACGTGACCTGCCAGAGGTATTGTAACTTTCTTGTAGCAGAAGCAATGAAGCAAGAACCTGGGTCTCCCAACTACCACATCCACAGCTGCCCAACAGAGTCTGTCAGTCCTGCTGTGCTCATTCTAGGGCCCATGCCCTTCCTATCTGCTCTGGGCAGGTGCAGTGGCTGTGGTTGCTGCTGGTGATTATATGATCCTGTTAAGGTTTAAAACATAAATACTAACCATCCTATTCTACTCTATAGGCAAATGCAGATTGCAGTTTCCTGTCTGAAAAAAAAAAATGTTTCATGGGGGTTTTGGGGAGTTAGAACAATCTGGGAATCTGCACCTGAAAGCAAAATAGCCCTTAGGGTAGAGTTAGATTGCCAAAGCAGGAGACTGTGATGCTGGTGTAAACACTTGGTCAGAATGGTTACACTATACTTCCTTGCTTGTATCATGCACCTGTTTTGTTTTTCATCTTTTCCCTGAGAAATTCTGAGTTTTTTTTTTTTCTAATTTGACTGTTCCTCAAACACTTCAGGCAATAACAGGGAATCACTAATGCCAGGAATCACAGCTCCAAATATCCATACACTTCTCTTATATGTAGAGAAATTTGCAGTTTCACCAGGAAATGGAATAATGAAGTATTTAAGGACTGGGATTTGCATTCAAACAAAACTACTTTAAAAAATTGAGGCTGATGTTTCAGTTCTAGCGTGTGACGTTTTAGCAAATCATATATTTTATCCTTGAGTTTGGTTTCAATACGAATGATGTGGGAATTGGCAGAGAGATTTGAGAGTCATCTGGAATGTGGGGGGCACTTTGTAGGATTGCTGTGAGGCTTAAATATCAGATGTGTATCAGTAGTTTGCATGGCGCTTGGCACACATGAGCACTCAGTCGTTGCCATTTGTGTCAGTGTTATTGTTAGTTTTGTGGTTATTTTCTTATAATGGTGACCTAGCTTCGGACTCTTACATCATTATCTGTGGTTTGCATTCTTATTTCTGTGTTTCATTAAACAAAACCTCTCTTCTAATAAAAATCCTACTTGGCTTGTTTTAAATCATTTCCAATTATGATTTTTTAAGTTCAGACTTCATTTTTATCTCAATACTGAACTCTTCTTACCATCTCACACTCTGACTTTCCCCCTTAACCTCCTAATTATCCAATCTACATGCCAAATAACCCAGACATCAGTTTTTAGTGTTTTTCACACAATCTCTTCTTTTATTTTTTTCCCCATCAACACTATGACTGAATCATAATGCTGATTTTCACTACAGAAATTCAAGCATATTACTATGCATCTTCTACTCAAATTCTAGAGATGATCCACATCTTGTCAGTCTTGTTCCAGCCATCTCTCCTGCTCATCTTTTATTTTGGACAGATTATTTTAAATCAGATTTCCACACATCATGTAATTTTTTATGTAGCTAGTTTATTATGTATCCAATTGATAAGGATTTCTCTTGTAACACCATTATTATATGTCATATAATAATGATAATTTGTTTTATCGCTTATTATACAATATTCAAATATTTGAGCAATTAGTTTGAATTTTATTAAGACAAAGCTTCTACATTGTATTGGTATTTCTTATTTGCTTTTAATTAATTAGCTTATCTTCCCTGACATTCCCAAAATAAAAACGGAAGCAAACAAACCTCACTGTATTTATGAGACAGTCATTTCCCTGTTTCATAAATAATACACACAGCCATCTATCAAAAGGGTGGTCAACATGAACCAATTAAAATTAACATTCTAGGTTGGTAATAGTTTGGTCTAGAGCAAAGAAATTTGATATTTTATTTCATGTGTATGTCTCTGCCCTCAGTGTTTCCATTTTGTCATTTATAAATAAAAAAAATAGCTTTGAGAATTTATTCCTAAAATGAAACGGTGGAATGGGCAAATGAATACTATAGATTATTCTTTAAATACTGAACATTTCAGCAAACAGACCCTTTTATCTACATTTCCCCAACCCATGCTGATTGATCTCTGGGTCTCAAGCTTTGCCTTGCGCGTGTCTGTCAGCTGCCCAAGCCCCACGGAGTTTGTCTTCTTCAGAAGCCTAGGCAGCAGAGAATGTGAAGGGACATGCTCCGTCTCTTGGAGTCGGAAGGAGAATGTGAAGCTGGTGGAGAAGGACGCATGGACTCAGGGGCAGAAGGAGCCTTTAGCATTGAGTTAACACATGAGTCAAGAAGGACAGTTAGCTTTGGCAGTAATGGAGATTATGTTATATTCATATTGAAATTATGCAGAGTGTTCAATACACTTATAACCCTTAGATGACTTTGACCTTGAGTGATGATATGTAATAATAGCTAGAGAAAAAAAAAAACACAGAGAAAATAAGTTATTTTAAAGCACAACTCTATTGGGCCTGGTGCAATAGCCTAGTTCTCACCTTGCATGAGCTGGAATCCCATAGGGATGCTGGTTTGTGTCCCAGTTGCTCCACTTCCTTTCCAGATAACTGCATGTGGCCTGGGAAAGCAGTCAAGGACAGCCCAAGCCCTTGGTATCCTGTGCCCACGTTGGAGACCCTGAAGAGGCCCCCGACTGTTGGTTTTAGATAAGCTCAGCTGTGGTCCTTACAGTGGATGGAAGATCCTTTTTCTGTAAATCTGATTTTCCAATAAAAATGAGTATATCTTTAAAAAAGCACAACTGTATACTCTTTAGAATGATTTTTTATTAGAGAGAGAAGGAAGTAAAGAAACAGAAGAGAGAAAGATACCTCCAATCAGCTGGTTTACCCTCCAGAAAGTCACCATGGCAGGGACTGGGCTGGGCCAACGGTAGGAGCTGGGAGCTCCATCCATGTTTTCTGCTTGGGTAGCAGAAATGCAATCATTTGAGTCTTTACCTGATGTCTCCCAGGGTCTGCACTGGGAGGAGACCAGAGTCAGAAGCTCAGGCTGGGGTACTTTGATATGGGATGTGGAGATCTTAACTGCTCTGCTAAACACCTACTCCCAAAACCAAATATAATTTTAAAAGCTAGTGGAATCAACTAATCACTTGTTTCATACATTTAGAATTTTGTCCTGTTTTGCTAAGACTAAAAAAATGTATTTTAGCTGACATCTTGGAAAATTTATCAGTGGTATTGATGTTACTTGAGCTATAAGCGTGATGAGATTTTTAAAATTATATTCCATCTAATACATCTCTTGTGAGAGATGCTGAACACCCTAAATGTGGTGACATTCACAGGTTTAGTGGAAATATTTTTAATATTCTCTGGTAATGTAAATTTTAAAAATGTATCATAATTTTTATTTTTCTTAATAGTGTAAAATTAAGCAAAAGCACACAATTAAATGCAGTGACAATCAAGATCACTTTATAAAGTGACTTTGAAATAAATGATAAAGATTACAAGGAACATTTACAACAACTTTGAAAACATTACAAGAAAAACAATAAATACAACTTTGGGACTTCCTGTTAAAATCTGTGTTGCCTAAAATCTTTCTTCTTCCTTCCTTATATTTTTAGTTATCCATTTTGTAAACTAATTGAGTAGAACTTAGTAGTTGATTACTCTCTATATAGTTTTACTGTTGTCAGGTGATGTAGTTGGTTTAAACAAAATCTAAGGTTTTTACTCTTTAGTTATTTACAATCTAATTAGGAAAAGGAGGCAAATGTGCATGAAGTTCTGGAAGGAGAATGAATGGCAATTAAATAACATGATGTGCAATACGATCAATCATTTTTTGGGTAAAGACTCACACAGTATGAGCTGAAGTAGTCCAGGCCACAATTTCTGACACACTCATTACATTAAATTACAATTCCGGAATCTTCATGGACTAGCTTTTTGGTTAAAGGTCACATTCTTCCTGCCACATATTAGAAATTCCATCCATAATTTTTATTTGAACATTTCCATCCCCTTTCCAATCATGTAACGCCCCCTAACCACCCACCAGAGAAAACAGCATAAGGTTTTCCTTTGTGTGGTGATGGGATTTGGAGGAAAAAAAGAGCATGACACATCTGAATAACTGGATTGCTGCATGATATTGTAATGTGGTTTTTGGTCAAATATTGCAATTTACATCAATCTTGGGAGTCACTGAACCAGTAGAGGAATGAAGAACGCCTTGGCATTAAAATCCATGTCCTTGGAAGAATCCTGTGTTTAAAGTGTAAGAACATGTGAATGATTTGTGTGTTTATTTTCAGTGGCAACTATAGCAAGTTTCACAGATAAAGCAATGTTTCTGAAGAGCTCTTACCTGATAACATGGAGTTCAGAAGGAACTCATTTAGTTTTAAAGTTGTATAAAGGGGTGACTGCTCAGCTAGGATTGGGTACCTCGCAAGACAACTCTATATCATAAATCTGGGTATCTTTTTTTCACCAAATTATGGCAGAATGTGGTAGCAGGCCACATCAAAACCTGAATAGTTTGGTACAATAAACATAATGCTTGCATGCATTGCACATTCATCATGGATCCATAGAAGGCTTTGTCACAGCACAGTATTATTTCCACTGTGGGACCTATGTTGACAAAGTCACCTCTACTAGAACACTGATGTTCAAAGTGGCTGAAGGGAAAGCAAGATTAAAAAGAAAAAAAATCTTCTCTGAGATCTGGCATCTGCATCTGTCTCCAAAGCAGCTTAAGGCAAGCTTAACAGTTTAGGATTTAATCAAGCTTCATAAAATGATGCATTCAATAAGTTCTAACTCTTACATATAGGACTTCAAATTCATTCAACTAGAAAGAGGCTGCATGCAAAAGGAACTGTGAGCTGACTGTGGATGGACCAGCCATTTTATATGACAGCCAAAAGGTTAAGTCAGTTTCAGGATGTCCAACGAGATCATAGTCCCAAGTAGTCTTATTTTACTGCATTCTAGGAATTCCTACTCAAGAGTTAAAATGAAAATGAATAGGAGGTTGAAGGGTCTATACCATGCTGGTTTAACAAACACTTTTAGAATCTTTGACTTAGCTTGGGTTACTTCTGGTTTCATGATTAGGTCAAAGATATCGCTGATTTAAATAGTGCACTGATTCATGAACACCCAGATTTTCTAGAGTCAAGTTTTCCCATGGTTCCTGTGGCTGCCATCATCAATTGACTACACAGGAACATCCATCATTCCGCTGCCTCCAGCTGTCTAGATGATCTTCAATTGCTTGTTTGGTTTCAGGCACACTTCAGATTTGGGGGCATTTACCAACCTGTGAGTACGTGCCCTTTAAATTTGTCCTCATGTTGGAAGTTTTTTGGGGGGTTTTCTTTGACAATTGTCTGGAGTGTGTAGCTCAGGTGGTCCCTTTAACTCTGTCTTTCCTCTCTAACACAGAACATTCACATTTTCACCTAAACCTCTTTTGAGGAAAGCGAGCATTTAGAAACAATGACAATTTTAGGTGTTGAAATTTGTAGTTTTTATTGGCTCATGTTTAACTTGGCATTGATCAAAAGAATTGTTATCCTTTTCATTCTTTTGGAAACAGTTGGCTTTAAATATAAAATTAGGTGGATATGTGAGTGATCATGTTGCATGCAAGACTTATTTTTCCATGCCTTGCTACAAAATCATCCCAAAGGCATATCTCTGCACCTGCATGGCAGGCTTGCCCCAGCCCCTTCTCACCTATTCTGCTCAGACTCCAACTATTTTCATTTCATATTGGGTCCAAGATGAGGCTGTAAGCTTTCTAAGGTTCCTAAGATTTGTAAAGAATTTTCTACTTCTCCTTGGGGTCCAAAAAAATGGAACTACATTGTGATATGGAGAACCACTAGGCTTTTGGAATTTATGAATCATATCTTTCAAATCTGTAAATAGTCAAGTGGCCTTTTGCCCGAAAGCATATTATTGAGCCTTCAGCTCATGGTTATAGCTCTTGCCTAGTGCCAATTTGTAAATTCGTTGTGAAAAAAAAAAGTCTATGCAACCATTGTCTGAGGCGAGTTATGCTGGCAAACACTTCTGTGTTAACAGACGTTTATTACCAAACTGAGCAAAATATTTCCATAAATGTTCATGGTTTTTCTCTGGAACGCTCCTCAAAGGGCTTTTGCACATGGCCTCATGCACTCACACCCTCACCAGAACTCCCCTAGACCTTCACCATTAGTCCCTTGATTAATTGGTGTTAAAGCGATAATGGGGACATGTGTTCAGCTTGTTTTATTCTTAGGAAAGATTCAGTTTTTTTGGATATGAATATGTTTGTGTAAGTTTAATTTTCCTCAGAAAACTTGTGGCTAGCATGCTAACATTCATAAATGGATTACTGTAACTTTTAAATGAGGGGGCAACAGATATTTGAATCCTTTATTTTCTTTATTTTCTTTTTATTTTTAATATTGTTTACTTAGCTGAGAGTGATGCACGTTCATGTGGGCCTCCAGTTAGGATGGGGAGGGTAAAGGTATGGAGGAAGGTGGATGGACAAATGCTTTAGTTTCTTTTTTTCCTCCTGTGTCCTCAGAGGGAGATGGGGACTACTGGGGGACTGCAGTCCCAATGAGGCAAGCCCACAAATCCCTTGCAAAATCTGCCCCCAGATCCAGTTCTCTCTCACGGTGAGTGCTGTGGCCCAAAATGACATTGCCTGCCCCTATACCTGTGGGCAGGTATTGCAGCCTAGCACAGCCAGGCATCCTCCCAGCCCCAGCTTTTGTGAGCACCAGTGGGATTGGGCCATGTTATCAGCCTACCCCAGGTCTCCCACATGGGCCGATGCCTCGGCCTGACCCAGTCATGTCCTCGGGTTTCCTCCCTCTAAATCACACATCTCAGCTCTCTGACCTATCTGAGAGTGCAGTGCCCCGTCTGTGGAGATCCAGAAGTCATTTCTTACCTGTCAAACATGCCCTCAGTGGACCCCACTCCAACACATCCCCAGACCCCCTTCCCTGGGCAATCTGCAGCCCTCCAGCACTATGCATCAGCACCACATGCCTGGGGATTGGGGTGGCGTGTCCTGGCCCAGCATTCCTCACTTTCCTACATATCTCAACTGTGCTGACATACTGGTGTAGTTAACACAGATCTGGCATTAACAAGGCCTAGAATGCCTGCCAAGCTATTGACTGCTTTTCTCCCAGAAGTGTAACACTTGCCTAGGTATAATGCAACCTGGACAGTTGCCTACAGCTGGGGAGAATTCTTGGTTTTCTATAGATACTCACATGTACTAATGAGAAATTCAGTTGTTAGTATTAGTAACTTTCCTATACAAATAATTAGAGTTGGAGGCCTCTAGTTCTTCATTTATAAGGTGAAACTGCTAACAGTGCTAAGTTGGGAACTTCCCAGGAGGCTGTGAGCTAAGCCTCCACCCAGTGCCTGGAGGGGCGTTTGATCCCTGTAAGCCTGTAAGGGAGAAGGTGGATTGTTACCTGCAGTTTGTAGCTGAAAAAACAAAAGCTTCAGAGGATTAACAGGGATTGCTCATGGTCATATGATCCACGTGCGATTGAGAGTGGGTTTTCAACTTGAGATTTCTAACTTCTAGTTCAGTGCTGTTTCACTATGGGAAGGACCAGGATAAATTAATTAGGTGAATTGCTCCACTGATCTTAAGTGGTGTTTCTGAATCCTCCCTATCGCAGGCATTGCCTGTAAAACATTAGAACACTTTGGTCCTCACAACAGAGGTGCTCATACAGTGGATGTGATGCAGAGCCTGGAACTTTATAGTTACAAGGGCTCTTAGTGTCATCAGTACTGTCTTTCATTCTCTAGTTTTTATATCCTTAAACTCCTTTTGGGTTTATGAAGAAGCTTGCCTCCTATCCTTCCTATCCATCTGCTTTTGTCTGTTTTTTCTTTTTCTTCAACTCTGTGCTGCATTCTGGGCAATTACTTTGTTCTCCAGTATTCTAAATTCTTTTCAGCTGTGCTTAACCTCCCCTATACTGATTCTTTATTTCTTTTTTTTTTTTATTGTTGCTTACATTGTATTATGTAGTACAGTTTTATAGGCGCTGGGGATTCCCCCCACCCCTCCCATACCCCTCTGATTCTTTATTTCAATGACTACACCTTTCTCTAAACTGTTTTTTGCCCAATTCTGCTTCATTCCGTGGATGCCAAGCTTGCCTTTTAAAATAATTCTAGAATTGATTTTTATCAAACATTATGAAAGTATGAGTCAAATGCATTCTTTTTCTCTTGCTCTCTTTGATCAACTCACACTTTAAAGTAAGTTGTCCTAAATGATTTGATTCTATGGAATATATAAATGTAACAGGTTATGCAGCAGGCACCTGTGGTAGGTTTCTTTCCTGATGACAAATTTTTTACCTTTTTTAAAGGTAAATTCTGTATGACTTATAAATTAATTCTTCCATCACACCGCCTCTATCCACCTCTGATTCCTGCTTTCTAGTAGTAACTATCGATGTTTTCCAATTTCCTAGATGCTTCCATATTTTGAGATAATGTATTTACATATTTTATATGGTTCCAGAAGCCTTTATTCTGTGTAATATGAAAAAAAAGGAACATCTTGATTTTCTTACTCTTTCGATATTTCCAACAACACAACGCTCGGTGTTGATCATGAGTATGCAAAGATTAATCAAGTTTGAATCATGCAGTATGTCTATTACCTTCATTTAAAAGCTTTTGTTTTCGTTGTAGCTAATAATTGCCTTTTTTATGCTTGGTTATATTTTAATTTATTTAATTATTTTGTATTTGCCTTTGAGTTTATCTCATTCAAACTCATTCCTTGGAATCTTTGCATTTCAATTCTAAACAGGTCCAGAATCTTGAAGGTTTTTTGGAACCACCCTTGCTAAATCCTCCAATTCCAATCTGGACTGGATTATCCTCTAGGCACAGTGTATGTAACCTGTGCTCTCAGGGCTTCCCTTCCATGGTGATTATCTTTACTGGATCCAGTGTTGTCAATTTTCTTGATTACTTTTTTGTCTAGCAGATACTTGGAGAGAACAATAGGTATGCCTGGAAATGATTTCATTCTAGTCTTAAGATGCAGAATTATAGTTTTTTGGGGGGATAATTTTTCTCTTAATTCAGTGGTACTAACTCACTTTCTTCCAAGTTTGTGCTTTGTTAAGCAGTTACAAATAATTTTAGTTTTTCGTATTCTATATAGAACCTAGTTGCCTCTATGGAAGCATTTAGGATTTTTCTTTTTATCCTTAATTCTTGCTAATTCAGCCGTCAAAGATTTATGTCGATGGACTTATTCTTACTTATATTAGTTCTGTATACAAGGTGGGTCCATTTGATCTAAAATGTATGTCCTTCTGAGAAACTTTTTTGCTGTATCTTGTGTAACTGCACTCTGTCCTTTCCCCTCCCACCTGACCACCGACGCACCTGATCTTGTCCCCTAGGTTACCTTTTCTGTCTCCTAACCACATTTTTGCAATTTTTTTCATTTTGTTTTCTGGGAGACTTCCTTCTAATTTTATCTTTTAACTCTTCTAATATCCCCATTTTTTCATATCTTAGGAGCTCTTTTTTTTTTAGCCTTGTGTGTGTGTGTGTGTATTTTATTTCTCTGCCCACAGGTTTTAAAAAGACTATCTCAAGGGCCATAGATGGGTAAACATCTTCTGGATCATTATTGACTTTGTTTTAGTTTGACACCCTACCTAACTATCATCAACATGCTTTTCAGTGTAAGCTTAAATGAGAGGCAAAATGGAGCTTATGCTCTCTGAGAATTTAAATCAGACGGATGCTTGGAGAAACCTGGAACAGTAATTCATTTTCATTTCATGTAAAGAAGGGCGTTCCTCATCTCTAAGGATACTGGCTATGGAATTGCCTCTCGAGTCTTCCATCCTCTGCAGGGACTGTTTCTAGTATCTATTCTTAACTCCAGTTTGCTCCTTGTTGATGTTCCCTGATATCATATGCCAATTTCAAAAATTGCATATCTTCTTTTATTTACTGAAAGTATTCTTCTTAAATTGAAACATAGAGATACAGAGACAGAGGTCTCCTATCTTTTGGTTCACTCCCCACGTGCCCATAAAAGTCAGGATTGAGTCAGGGCTCAAGGACATGATGGTAAGGACTCAAAACATGAAGCATCACTTGTCTCCCAGGATGTGCATTAGGGAGAAGCTGGAACTTGGAGCGAAGCCAGATTAATCTCAGGGTTTTTTGGGAGAAATATATTCTGCTTATAATGCCTGACTATTTCATATTCTGTTTCCTTCCATTTGAAGTAATGAATTGATTCAAAGAAGAAATTCTAAAGCCAGATTCTTATTATAAATCTCAGCTCAAGTACTCTCAGGTGTGTAAACTTGGACACGATTGTATAATAATTAAGGCAGTGTCCTACTAGTGCCTGTCACAGTCACATAGACCACCAGAACAGAATATATTCCAAAACAGACTAATTTATAATTTGAGTGACATTGCAACTCAGCACTTTACCTCTATGTGTCTCAGTTCCCTCAAATGTAGATTAGAAATAACTCAGGCTGTGGAGGTGTTAAAAGGATTAAGTGGATGAGTACAAGTGTACTTAGAGCCTGACATCTAATAAATGCTTAATAAATTGTAACCATTATTTTTCCTACATATATTCCAACAAAATGTTCCTGGGCCTTAATCAACTTTCCCCGGAAGATCACGGTGCTTGTTAACCTTAATCTGCGTCCTTTATTTTGGAGACTTACTCGGTTTTGTTTTTGCTACTCGACTATGTTATGGTTGTATATCTCTTGCATTGAGGACAGAGCACGCAGAGGCCACACTTTACTCAGTGTTAAGTTCCTGATGACCTGTGCTCATCGCCTTTGCTGACTTCCGAGATCTGCATTTGACCTCCTGAGAGGTACCAGCAGTTCTGCATTTTGTAGCTTACTTGATGTCACAAACGTTTTCCATTTTTATCTGTTTATGAGTTCTTAGGGATTACACCTGGTAGACTCTGCCCAGAAGCAAAATGTGTGTGCTCTGCAAGGAATGGTAAAAACTCATGGTTCCTGACCTCCCTCTTACCTCCATGGCAGTCAAAGAAGAGAGGAGAGGTTTTATGACGAGCTTCACTCCTAATTGATTCGAATTGCCTATCATCCATATTGTTCTTTTGGGGTTTGTTTTTGTATTCTGTGGAACAACTTATAACTACAAGGGTCTTTTTTTCTTCTTCATTTTTTTTTTCCTTTTGCTCCTACATAATTTTCTAGCACTTCAAGAAAATCTGATTGGTTGAATGAGATCCTCTTGTTTCCCCAAGGAAGGACTCCTTCCATGTCTGTGGGTTACCTGAAAGATGACCTATTGCCCCTCTTTCTGTTTCAATCCAGTCTCAAGGTGTGTTTTTTCCCAGGAGGTGGCCAAAAACTGCTGTGTGAATACAGTAATTCTCAGGAGGCATAAATTCATATCCTGTTCTCACTGAGTATTTTATTAACTGTCAGAATTATTTGACTGCCAGGCTCTGGTTAGAACCCAACCTGATGCCCAGTGCTAACAACTGTCTTTAAAGGCTTTGGGATGGGGTCATAAACACTGTTTACATTATAGAAACATGTAATTTTAGTATTTCCACCAGACCTTCTCCATCTTATTCACCCTCACATGCATAAGCAGTTTGTAATGAGTACAGTGTTACTCTGCATTTCTCCCATTTTTAGTCACATATGGGTAAGCCCATTAGTTTAAATTCTTTTCATCATCAAGTTACTCTTGTATCCTGGCCTTCTGTCTTCCAGTGACATGACCCTTGCCAGATTACATGCTCTAAGGATTTTTTCCCCTTCCTTTAACTGTGGCCAAAAATAATAAACCTGGGTTATGTTGCAAACAACTGGAAAGTTAAACCATTGCTTAATGTGCTTTAGCAGAAGTTCAGCTGCAGCCAAATCCTGTTATAAGCATAACATAATCAGGGACCCTACAAAAAATAAAGGGGCCCTTTATTTCAATGGCAAACCTGATGTTCATTTTCCTGATTTCTGAGATATTAAAGCATCAACGTCACATTGGAGAAATATAAAAATAAGTTAGAAAGGCAATCCTTGTGTTTAAAATCAAGTTTTATTTAAGGTAAGGGTTGGATAGTTTTAAAAAGAGATCATGCCTGCTGTTTCAAGATGTGAACCTAATTATGTTGAAACATATAGGGGCATTAGATGGTAAATGGGGGTAAGAAGTGATGCTGTACAGAGGTTACTTGGACAGTGACTAGAGTTATACTAAGAATAATGGCAGGATGTGGTGAATATCATTCAGAAAGCTCCCAAGTATCTGCAGGAGTAGGCTTCAATTCAGTTCAAGTAGACAGGATATAAAATTCACTCATCAACATTCCAGACATTCTGTTACATGATGAAGTCAGAATAATGATGGCAGCTGATATAGCTGACCATCTGTCCTACAAAACAAAACAAAACAAAATAGAAGACAAAAAATATAAAAAGACTTGTTTCCTTGACCTTCCTGTGGGGATAAGAGAAATGAGGAAGATTGCTGATTTTTTAAAAATTTCTTTTTGTTGGTTTCATTTTTTCTCATTTTCAATGGCTGTGCATTTTATATTCCAGATACTTAAAATTGATCACAGTATTAAGTCAGGCCTGAAGATACTGTTTAAGCCTATGTAATATTGGCATCAAAACATAATGATAGGTTGCTGCTTTGATAGAAGTGTTGAATAATGCTTTACTGCACTGGCTTTGGAATAGCCACCTGTACTCTAGCTTTGCAATAAGAACTTGAACAAGTTCTCTATAATTCTTAATTTCTTTATTTGTAAAAATTGTGCTCAATCATGTAAGCCAGTCCCCAAAGGACAAATACAATATGTTTCTCTGATATAAGGCAATCTCCATGCAGAAGGCACAGCAACAATTATATACATATGTTCTCATAGGTGAACTGCATAACAGAGACTAGAATACTGGCAAGTGAAGATGTGTTGTGGTATGCATCTCTACTCCCAAATAAAAGGAGGAATCCCAATGAAACAATTAAATATGCCTTGAAAGTATGATATTGGATTTTCTACCTTTGCCTATATCTACAATGCCACTATATACTTAAGTGGCAGAATGTTAAACTTAATAACTGTTATTAAAGGGCTGTACTACTTGAACAGTATGGAAGAAATGGTGAGAGGGGAACGTGGAGATAGGGGAGGGAATAGAGAGGGATGAATCCCTGTATCTACAAAACTGTATCATGAAAAATAGTAACAATCAAAAAGGAAAAAACCACTAAAAATACTTACAGGGATAATCTAGTTGCTAATTGACAGAAGAAGATATCCCTGATTTTTCTGTTAGAATCCTTGCATTTCTCTTGCTCAATTCATTCTCATTAATAAATTTATGACTTTTAAATTTCCTCCTGGTTCTAAAACCATTCCCAGGCCTCAAGATTTCTAGATCCATATTTATAGACACAGGGTGTGAAGCTAGAGAATTCATTTTTTATCTCATTTAGTTACTGTTTTTTTTAGCTACTAAAAGCTTCCATGTTTTAAAAATGTTCTTAAAATAGAATTTACTCCATAAAAATTGTAATCTTCTTTTCATAAGGTCTTTGATGCTTTGAATGTTCAGTGGAAAGAAGCCCTTATATTCATGTGCCAAAATTTTCTCCATCCTGGAACTACTTGAGTGAACACAATGTCATTTTTTTTTTCAGAAATCAAAAGTTTCTTATTAAATCTTTATTGAAATTCACATACAGTTTGACAAAGTTTCCAAGCTAAGCATGAAACAAATAGTCCATTAAGAATAAGAAATTCTTGACTTGTCTTTTATTAACCTTGGGCTGTAAGTGACCTAAAACCATCATCTAACACTTTGAAAGTCTCCAGGCATGACTGCCCAGTGCCCCACCTAGCCTAGATTCTCATTTGTTCTCTTATTAAATCTCCAGTGGAAGAGATTGTGTCAGAGTCTCTTTTCATCTGTTCCAACATCTTAACCTTCATACTATACTTAAAAAAAGAGAACATGCAGCCTTCTTATCTATGTAAATGTTTGATTATTAGCTTAAGATGAAACTCTTCCATTGTTCGTGCACTGGTTGTTAAATACAATGCAGATTATTGACATTGAACGTGATGTTGCTGCAGTGTGTACAACAGAATCCTTGCCATAAATCCCCTAGTAAAGGATTTCAGGTCTCACTCCATCCTGCACAACACACACAAAATAGTAGTCTAATTTTTCATGAATGTTATTCAAGAAAAAAGTCATGGTGAAAAAGTTGGTGAGGCTTTTCAGTGATAGTGTATGTTTGGAGGTAAATAAAGATAAAATAACATTGATTAGCATATATTTAATTTTGTTCATTCTATGTGTCTTCATCCCATAGCAGGGAATATGCCAAAACACAGAAATCTCTGAGAAAATGAAGAATAATAAATCGGAATGTTTCATGGTATATTCTTTGCATAGGACCATGGTTCAACTAGATAATGTTTATAAATAACACCGAAAGATCTGTACTTGGGCTATACTGTGATCATAATATGGGGAGAAAAATTGTGGGAGGGATGGGAAGGGTCGAAGGAGGAACCTGTGTGCCTAAGGAACCATATCATGAAAATTAATATATTTATATTAAAAAAAGTTTCCTCCTTTCATGTTCCTGTATGGAAAGCCTTTTTCATACCAGGTATGAAAGTTTTCCAATCCTTGAGTCATATTTAATTCAGAAGAAAAACAAGTTTCTCTTCTATGGTATATGCTATTCCACAAAGACTAGCAGAATGAAACAATCCATTAACAACAACAGAAATTTATGAGTGTTTACCATGTGGATGGCAAGAAATTAGTGTGTTTTCTTGTCCATTGACTATTTGGTATCTTCTGAGTAGTACTGTTTCCTCTGCAGTAGAAATCATTTTTTTAAATCTTTGTTGGTGTTGGTAATTTGGTGTAAAGGATGAATAATTATAAGGTAATTCCATTAAATATAGGGTTTTATGGGGATTCACTATGTTCGGGGCACTACAGTTGACAGTAAAAATACAAAATGGTGATGTGATAAAAACGTAAGGCTTTATTCATGAGCTCTTTTCGTCCTCCCAGTTTAGTGATCAGCCATACTCTGCTTTACTGCTGTACATCATTAACTTATTGCCTTCATGTTGCAAATAGTACATGTCAAATACGCAGCATCCAGCTTTAAAAAGACCTATCAGGGTAAAACAGAGCAGACTGAAGAAGTGGACACCAACAGACTGAATGGGTTTCTCTTCCCAAAGGGAAGGAGCATTTGAAGAAAAGTAGTTGGACATAGCCCTGTGTTCAGAGCATCTCAGGGAGATTGGGACTGGGCAGAAGACAGAATCATATTATCCTTGAGGTTTTCAGGACTCCCGGAGCAAGCCTCCTAGCATTCCATGTTCCAGGTTGGAAACTTCACAAATGATAGCACAAGAATATCTGTTATACTATTTCTGTATAGGTGAGTGAGACAGAGATAATATCCTGAACATGGACCAGATGGCTATTATAGGGTGGTAAATACTTGAAAAATTAAGGAAAAAGAGAGCTTACTGTATGCTGGGTTTGTTAGACAGAAATATTAAAATATATTTCTGTATTAGTAAACTTAGTAGGGGGCACATAATATCACACTGGCTGTTTAGGATTTACGAAGTATGTATTGTCCCAGAATGTGAGTAGTATAGCTCATTTTATACTGTTGCTATGTAGTAGTATCTCTTTTTTTTCACAAGTAACAAATATTTCCCTGATATTGACCAGAAAATAGATAAAACTTTATTGACCCTTGAAGTCCTTTTTTCT
This sequence comes from Ochotona curzoniae, assembly GCF_017591425.1. Taxonomy (NCBI): domain Eukaryota; kingdom Metazoa; phylum Chordata; class Mammalia; order Lagomorpha; family Ochotonidae; genus Ochotona; species Ochotona curzoniae. The sequence goes on along the minus strand of NW_024465582.1, from coordinate 14,700,552 downwards.
CTCTCTTTATCTTCCTATTTAGTTGAGAGACAGATTTAGCTTCCCTCTGCTGCTTCAGTTTTGAACAAGGGACTCCAGCTGGTGTTGGAGCAGAGTGGGGTACAATCCAGGTCTGCCACGTGGGTGGCAGGAACCCAGCTCTTGGGCCATGGTAGCTGCCTCCCGGGGTTAGCCTGCATTACCGGGAAGCCAGAATCGAGAGCCAGACCTGATATTGAATCCAAACTTTCTGATATAAGAGGTGAATATTATACAACAAACCAAAAGTCAACATGGAATAAATTTTTCATCTTTTAATTATTAAGCTAATCCAGGCCTAAAAGCTAATATTGGGTGCATGTCTTCCAGACACTATTTGTTATTGGATGGATTTGGAGGATCAAAATAATATGAAATTTCACCTTAGAGAATCTCAATTCAAAGTTTTTATTACACAACTGTCTATACTTACATTTAGCCATGCTGTATTTTAGAAGAAAAATGGTATTTTCTAACAGCTTATTCCTGGTAAAGTTGAGCTGAGGGTAATCTTTCACCTTAAAGGAACAATTTTATAAATATTTAATGGTAATCACTGTCCCATCTACAGTCCAAGCTAAATTAATCCACACCTGATCCTCAAGTCTTGCAAGTGACTCAAAGAACTGCTTTTCTTTTCCTACTTCAGTAATGATCATTTCTATTGTGGTAATTGACTCAGTCATTTTGATGAATGGAAAAACAGAACATTAAGGAAGTCTAGCCCCATTTAATCTGCCCTTATTACCTCAATCTAGCTTTATTTCCATTCCACAACGCTCAGTTCTCACATCATTCTTTCATATTTCTTTCTTTTTTTCAATGATTTTCTTGATATATGATCGACCTAGAAATAGCCATGTGGTTAGTATGCATTGCCTACATGGTGCATACTTATCTCTAGGCTTTTTTTTCTCTCCTTTTTCTCATTTTATTCCTGAAAATAAATATATCATTTTTGTTACTTTTTCCACTGTGAGATTTCCTAGTCTTGAGTGAAATTCCAGTAGATTCTGGTGGGAATAGGGAACATAGGAATGCCAATTTTTTTTTTCTTTTAACATGGATTGCTTTCCTGTCTCCATGGAGAGACAAGGCTATCCCTTGATGGATATTAAACTGATGCAAAGGTTCCACCATTCCACCCAGACCTGGCTGTGAGGAAAGCATTTGCTTTTGCTCCAGCACGTAGCAGGCTTTGACAGCAGAGTGAAAAGGAAGAGAAAATCCAATCACATGTCCTGGGGATCTAAACATCTTTGTGATATATTGTTCACTGCTGCTGCTGAATAAAGAGGTAAGGAATTGGACATGTTGGCAGTCCTAGGTTCTAAATTATTAGCCCCACCTTTTTTTTTTTCTGTTTCACAGATAATCTAGCCCTAGAAATGAGGCTTTAAAATACAGCCCCTTTTAATTGATCGGGATGATGTTCTGCCAGCTCCACCTTCAGAACAGGGATGGTCTCCCCAAGAAACCATTGAATTTATCTGGACAATAAGATGCTGGACTCTATGCTTGGTATATGTTTGCAAAGAAACAATCTTGAGTGAATTTGAACTGTAATACCGCAACATGGTGTAGGAATCCACCATGCGGGGAGGGCACAGGGAGGGTTTGGGGGAATCCCAGAGCCTATGAAGCTGTGTCCATAATGCAACGTAATTAATAAAAAAATAAAATAAAATAAAATACAGCCCCATGCCAGCAGCTTCTTATGATATTTACGGATAAAGAATTTGTATCCCATCTCTTTCCCTTTTTAATTTTGTTTCTGTTCATCTATATGTCTGACATGTCTTTGATTTTGTTTCTTGCAGTTTTCCATATTATCTCACTGTTAGAATTAAATGATTTGAATTTATAGCCAGTGTTTAAATTATCCTAGGGGTATATATCCCGTCTCTCTTACTGGTGGTGGTATGGCTACGCTTTGTAGGATAAAGAAAAGGGTCATTGGCCTAAAGTCAGTGAGATAGGGTTTCTGGAAACTTGTCTCTATAAACTGAATTCATGGCAATGTAATAAGTGATTCTGTGGAGGTAACCTAAGTGGTCTAACCTGGAACATATTTGTTGGAAGTTAATTTGTTGGAGCTGTTAATCCACAGAACACCCTTAATTTATGATGTAGAAGGATGACAGCCAACCAATATATGGTTATGGAAATATTTGCAAAAGTCGTGTGATCTTTGAAATAAATCCCCAGGTATCTTAAGAAAACATGGGGCTCTGGCTGTGCAGGGAACATAAACTCCTATGCATGGATTTTAAATTTTTTGTAATAAATGTATACAGGCACACATACACACATGCAATACAATCTTCTCCTTCTAGATTCTTTCAGGAAAATGGCCATCTCCTCGTGGGCCAACTTTGAATGGAGATAGTCCCTCATATGGTATGATTTATAGCTTTTGCGAACCTCTAAACATTTCCCTCAGAGCCATCCAGCAGCTTGAAATTCTGTCAGTGTGTTTCCTTCCTTTACATGCTAAAAGCCTGTTAATCCTCTTAATTAAACACTAATTAAAATTTAAATATTCCTGGTTACATTTATCAACTAGAACTTATTTGAAATGAGGGACAAGAGAAAGAATGTCAGTTGATAATTGAATGACAGCCAAATTCTGGCAAAAAAAAGAAAAAAATAGCCCAGAGTAGAAAATTTGGATTTTGTGGGACTATTGGAGGGGGCAGGTTATGGGGCTCACAGCCAAAAAAAAAAAAAGAAGAAGAAGAAGTCAGGGGGAAACATCAGCTATAAATTCATGACTTCATCTTGCACAAGTGACACAGCCCTTCTTTTGTGAGTAACGGATGTTCACTCTGTCAAACAAGTTCTTGGAAGGTCTCTGAAGGGAGGTAGAGAAACGGCTTTTCATCTAAGTTAACAGCCAGAACCTTCACACACCTGAATCAACAGCCTTCCATGCCAAGCATCACAGTGGTTTATAGTGAGATGTCAGTGGTGGGGCTAACACATTGCTTTAAAAGCTCTCCTCTTGGAGGGATCTGACGCAGAAGGAGCTGTAGGACGGTTTTGCTGGGTTAGGCCATTAAACACTCTACATTATTTCCCAGTGGCTCTGTTGAACCTGGGATTCCTCACACACAAGCAATTTAATGTGTTTCCTTGAAAGTAAAATGTCTCTGACACAGCTTAAAAAAACTTAAAACTTCCCCCTGTATATTGAGTTCGGTAGATTGGATTAGGGATAAATGTTTAGTTGTTCATTTGGCCTTAATCTGTGGCTTGTGCTTAGCTATTTAGTATGAGCCAATTTCTTCTTTTAGCAAAATTTGACACCTGTTCCTTTGTTTCAACATTACTGGTGAACACCAGGCTGATTCCTTTTCTTGGACAGCTTCATTTTGTACTTGCTTTTCATTGTTATTAGTTATCTTGTGTTTTCCATGTTCCAGATTTAGTCTCTCTCTTTAAAACTAATAAATCTTGGGCCCAGTACAGTAGCCTAACAGCTGAAGTCCTCTTCTTACATGCGCTGGGATCCCACATGGGCAACGGTTATAACCCTGGCAGCCCCACTTCCCATCCAACTCCCTCCCTGTGGGCTGGGGAAGCAATCAAGGACAGCCCAAAGCCTTGGGACTCTGCACTTGTGTGGGAGACCCAGAAGAGACTCAAGGCTCCTGGCTCCTGGCTTTGGTTTGGCACAGAGCTGGGTGTTGAAGTCACTTGGGGAGTAAATCATTGCAGGGGACGTCTTCCTCTCTGTCTCTCCTCTCTGTATATCTGACTTTTTAATAAAAATAAAATAAGTCTTTTAAAAAAATAATAAAGCTCCAAATTAAAATCTTGTGTTGACCAGATCATAATGATAAGAGTCAAAAAGTAATGAAAGGCCAGTGGGGGGGGGGCATGGGCGGGTATGGCAGGTTAAGCTGTCACTTGTGCTGCTGGATCCCATGTTGGAACACAAACTTAGTACTGGCTGCTTGGCTTCCCTTCTAGTTCCTTGTTAACGTGTCTGTGACAGCAGCAGAGCACAGCCCTGGTACTTGAACCCTTACTCCATGTGGGAGACACAAATGGAGTTTCTTGCTTTGGCCTGGCCAAGCCAAGTACTTTGCAGGGTCGTTTATATATTTCATTTATCTCTTCAAAGGAATCCTAATGATAATGATGGTGAAAATAGATTATTATTATAACCATCTTAAAAAAATCAATTGATACAGTAGATTCTCAAGATCACAACAAATGCATAGTAATTACAGTATAATTCTCATTTTAATGTGATATTGATATAAAGAGAACCAATATAGTTTATAGAGTTCTTAGAATATAATGGAACTTCTCTCTGTTTTTCTCTTTCCTTATCTTTCTCTCTCTTCTATTTATTTGAAAGGCCGGTTAAGAGTAACACACACAAAGAGAGAGAGAAAGAAAGAGAGAGAGAGAGAGAGATCTTCCATATGCTGGCTCACTCCCCAAATGCTTACAGTAATGGCCAGGAGATTCTTCCTGGTCTCCAATGTGAGTGCAGGGTCCCAAGGCTTTGGCCCATCCTTACTGCTTTCCCAGTTCACAAGCTTGGAGCTGGATGGGAAGTTGAGCTGCAGGGACATGAACATGTGGCCATGTGGGATCCTGGCATGTGTAAGGCAAGGATTTAGCCACTGAGCCATCACGCTGGGTTCAGATTTATTATATTTTCAACATGTTAGTTTTGAAATCTTTGTTGAACTAGCCTTGCAGAAATATAACATAATTTTGTGTCATTTTATTTAGCACATAACCAAATGTCTTTTCCTGGCCTTTTCCCTCTTTATATTGTAATAAATTAATTTTGCTAGACTTTTTGGCAAATTAAACAGAAAATCATTTCGGAGCCTATTAAATGTGAAAGCAAGCACTTTAGCAGATTAAAAAAAAAAGTACTGCACACCTTTCCTGTTGCCAAGGTATGTCATACAGATAGAGTAGCCTTAGGTAAAACAATCTTTCTTAGTTCTTCTCATTTAAATACTACTTTCCAGAGTCGTTAATGTACAGGAGGGAGAGAGGACTCCAGGCTGGTAGTCAGTGAATCACTTGTGGATATTGGCATAGGTACAGCATGTATCATCTTAACAGTTGAATTATTCACACTGAGCTGACATTGCGGACTTGCAGAAAACTCTTGGCTTCTTGAAGTGAAAGCAGAAACAAAAGAGGAATGAGTCCCAGTCCGGGAGAGTGGAAGGAAGAAAGGAGACCATGGACCTCTGTGAGAGGGCAGAGCTCCCTGGGAGTGGTTGGTAAAGGAGGACAGCCAAGTACAAGGACGCAGAAACAAGGAAAGCGGAAGGGCTCTTGGCAGCACAGGAATTTCAACTGTAAGATAAAGAAATTTAAACAGAGTGATGGCTGAGGAGGACAAATGTAGCTCTTCTTTAACTGAAACAAAGATGGAATTTAGTCTTGAACTGCAGTGAGGAGAGCAATGGAGGAGGACTCTTGTTGAAAATCACAATGCAGAATCTTCAACCTTTCAAGGAAAAATGATTTATTATGGAGCAGGGCAGCCACTATCTCATAGGATAGCACACCAAGGTGAAGGAAAAACAGGTTTTTTTTTTTTTAAACTTAGAGTTAATATGCAAAAAATCATGCTATGTACACAATAGCAGGGTAGTCACTATTAGCAATCTGTTAATTCTAAAAGCAGTGACATCTCAAGCAGACAAAGCAAAAGTTACCGAGGTCAGCAAGTTCTCCCACAGACAGTGACATTAAACAGGCCAGCGGCTCTCAGCCTTCCAAGAGCCTCACCCGAACTGGCACCTTTGCAAAGTTCATGGTTGGTCCTGTAATTGTTGTCTGTTTTAGCTGATCCATATCAATTATCAATGTCATCCACATGAATGTGTTTTTATTATCTCACATTGTGAGCCTAGAGTCAGAGGCACCTGATTCATTTAGTGCCTCTGGGTGTGGACGAGAGCCCAGATCAACCTTTCTCATTTTTCTTTTCTGAAACCTCCACCTCTAAGCTTTTGTTCTCAGGCTTACACCTGAAGATGATTGTGAAGATGATTGTAACAGTCCTGGCCAACACTTCTTATTAATTCTGCATACCAATCTACAACAGGATGAAAAGTCGGTCTACTAATGCCTATACCTTGCTTTAGTGCTTCCTGTGTCTTCCTCAATGGTTAAATGATTTCTGGGTGCAGATTTAGGTCCTTGATCCATTTTTTGATTAATTTTTGTAGGAAGTGAAACATGAGAGCCTTGTTTCTTACCTTTGCAGGCTGCTATCCAATGATCTCAACAGCGTTTGTTGAAGAGACCAGACTTTTTCCTTGGATTATTTTCAGTTATCTTGTCAAAAATTAGTTGGGTGACATGTATGGGCTCCATTTTGTTCCATTGATCTTCTCTGTTTCAGTAGCAGTGCCAGACTGTTTTGGTGGCCACTACTACCCTATAGTATGTCTTGAGGTTTAGAATTGGCTATTTGTGGTCTCTTGTGTTTCCAGATGAATTTTTGCATCTTCTTTTCTATTTCTGAGAAGAATGTTGGAATTTTAATTGGGATCACATTGAATCTGTATGTTAATTTTGGTAATATGGACATTTTGATGATGTTATTCCTGCTGATCCAGGAACATGGTGAATTTTTGCATTTTTAAATTTCTTCTATTTCTTTTTTCAGCATTCTATAATTTTCATCATGGAAGTCTTCCACATCTTTGGTTAGGTTATTTAAGATTCCTCTCTGCTAATTTAGAAGTAACTGTACTTACAAGTTCTTTCTCAGCCATGGAGTAATTTGTGTATACTAACACCACTGATTTTTGCTTATTAATTTTGTATCCTGCTACCCTGCCAAATTCTCTTATGTGTTCCAGTAGCCACTTGATTGAGTCTTTTGGATCTCGTATGTGGAGAATCATATCATCTGCAAACAGGGATAATTTTAATTCCTCATTTCCAACTTGAATTCCTTTAATTTGATAATAGAATGCTAGACTTTATACCATTATCTATACCTACAATGTCAGGATACACTTAAATAACAGAGTGGTGGACTTGTGACTATTGTTGAGGGACTAAAGTATTGTTACAATATAGGGGAGATCAGTGAGGTGGGAGATCCCTGAGCCAAAGGAACTGTGTCCTGAAAAATAAAGAAGTAAATCAATTAATGTTTTTTAAAAAAGTGGGCCTATACTCCTTGTTTTCTTCTCCAGAAACTCCAATATACTTTGTTTTTCTCATATTCCCATTTTTTTTAAGATTTACCTTTTTTTTTTTCTGGAAAGACAGATCAGATTTACAGAGAGAAAGAAAGACACAGATTTTTCACCCATTAGTTCATTCCCCAAATGGTTACGATGGCTGGAGCTGAGCCAATCTGAAGCCAGGATCCAGGAGCTTCTTCTGGGTCTCCCACATGAATGCAGGGTCCCAAGAGTTTGGTCTGTCCTCCACTGTTTTCACAGGTTATGTGCAGGGAGCTGGATGGGAAATGCAGTAGCTGGTCACAAATGGGCATTCATATGGGATGCTGGTGTGTGCAATGTGAGAATTTAGCCATGGAGCCATTGAGTAAGGCCCCATATTTCTGTTTTCAAACACACTGGTAAATGCAGCTAAAATTAGACCAACATGCCTTGAGACTTCATTCAACTGAAATACTCTTTTTGGTTGTCTTTTTTTGTTTTTCTCAAAAGCTTGTGAAAAGGGAACAGATGCAATATAGTAAAATCTGAATTCGTTCACTTACTTGTTTTAATGCTCATGTGTACTATGATAGTAAGTTTGTCTTTAAAAATTATTATGTAGGGCATTTCAGAATTTCATATATCAGTAAGTTCAACTTGTTAGTCTGACCTCGGATCCTTTGTGTTTTTGTGTGTGAGCAGACTTTAAAGTTCGTGGGAAATGTACATTAGCTTTAAAAAATATTTATTTACTTGAAAGGCAGAGTTACTATGAGAGAGGAAGTTAGCAAAATAGAGGCTAACCAATAGAATGGCTGCTCTATTTCTCATCCAACTTCCTGCTTGTCACCTGGGAAGGCAATAGGGGATGACACAAGTCCTCGGGACCCTGCACACATGTGGGAGACCTGGAAGAAGTTCTAGGCTCTGGGCTTTGGATGGGCTCAGCTCCGGCCACTGTGGTCACTAGGGGGAGTCAGCCAGTGGACAGAGATCTTTCTCTCTCCCTCTCCTTCTCTCTGTCAATCTGCCTTTCCAATTAAAAAAAAAACTGAAAAAAAAATTGAAGAGTATCATGGAAAAACTTTATGAAAAAAACAACCAGAGGCTCCATGGCACTGAATCCTTCCAGGAAGAGGGTGCTGTGAGAGCAGTGGCTTCAAAGAGAGCAAGGAGCAGAAAATACTGCAGTTCAGGTAAAGGCTTGCCAGTACATGGTTTACTTGTTTAGAGTGCAGTATGTCATAGAGTAGGGGCTTCTACTTTTGTGTGACATGGGAAGCCTTGTGGGAGGCTGTTAAGCAGGTCGATTATGTGATCTCATTTACGTTGTAGCCTTCAATGTTGAAATGAATTGAAGGGGGCAGTGGCAGAGCATGGGAGACCGATTAATAAACTGCTTCTCCTCTAATGGAAGGACATTGAAAGGGGCCTTGACTTGCCCCTTAAAAAGGAGTAGGCTTACAAAACAGCAATTTTTTTTTTCACAAGAGTCCTTTTTATAAATGTTTCAAATAATCTCATTGAAGTCCCTCTACTTAGACTATTTTGGAAATCGTATTCCTTTCTCCTCTCTTTCTTCGAGGAAAAGAGAAAGCAGAATTCTCTCGGGAAACTTCTGCTTAAGCCTTATTCTTTCCATATTTTTTAATGTCCTGGATGCCATTAAGGAATTCTAGTTTTTCAATTATTTTCAGCCACTGCCTTTGAAAACATGTATATTGGTCTGGCACTTCACCCTGCAATTTCGTGAACAGACAAGTATTCTGATGCCTTGGATATATCATCTTACTGAAAAGGGGATAGCATTTTGCTAGTTAATTGTGTATTTCTTCCTCGTTCATGCCTATCAGTAAGTGAAAAATGTGTTTAGCTAAGAGAAAACACATTTAGGATGGCTTGTATCATTGTGTCTTGGCATGGTGCTGTGTACGTACTAGATTCTTAACACTATCTGTTGAAAGCATGATTGCATTACATGGCTCATATTAGGGAAGCAATTGACCATCAGAATTAAATCCACCCCTCACACCATGGTGCAAATAAGGTAATTGTGCCACCCCACCCGAAAAAAAAAAAAAAGAGAGAGGCATGGATTTTCACGTCCAACACTCAGAACAGTTTTAGAAATGATGATAAACTCTGGAACATTGCTGTGCTGTCTTCTGATGTGGGATGTATGCTTAGGCTCTCTAGCGCTTATCAACAAGTGTGTATCATGGGGATAGTGTGTGCTAAGACAGAACAAACAAATGTGAAAGGCCAAATAACAGAACAGGAATGATTGCGAGGAAATTCATGGTTAATTGCCAGTGAGATGTTTACACAATGAGTTCTGTGATAACAGAGGAAGACCAGTCACTGCGGAAAAGGGATGAATGTGACGGCATGTTGGAAACAAGCTTCATCCTTACAGCTGTACCCTGTGAACTTGTGCACTGATGTGCCATACTTCATGTGGGTATGGAAAAGACTAATCTGGTCAGTGCATGCCTCAGAGTTTCAGACATTCTTTATTCATCTATTCTTTTATATCAAGAAATAGAACTCACACATGGAAAAATCTCCCTTCCACTATAGAGCTTAATCAATAAATAAAATGAAACCACATATTTGTCATTACCCAAGAGGATATGTAAAGTGCTTGGAAATCCTGTATGTCTCTTCTCAAGCATCATTCATTTCCTCTCTCCTACTAGTGGCCACCATCCTGCATGTTATAGCCATGATTTCTATGTTTTTAATTTTAGCTTTGTGCCCAAAGTATACTATAAATGAAAAGTTGCTGGGCCTGACATGATGACTCAATTGGCTAATTCCCTTGTAAGCATCAGCAGGATCCCATATGGGTGTTACTTCATGTTCCAGCTATTTGTCATCGTATATATTGTTTTCAGTAAATTATTTGCAGAATTTTTTTAGAAAATTATTTTTTATAGTTGCATTGTTATTGTTGAGTTTTGTGAGTACTTTATATAGTCTGGCCTCAAGTTTTTCTTTGAAAACATGCTTTGGCAATATTACCTCCTAGCTTGCTGCTCTTTGTTCTTTTATTGTATTTATACTGTTTTTTTTTAAAGGAAATGTTAAAATTTTTATCAACTGCAACTTATCAGACTTTTAAAATAGATTCTATTTTTGATTACCTTACAATGTGTTGCAGTATTCAAGGTAACAATGATAGTTTTTATATTTTCTTCTATAAGTTTTATAGTTTTATATTTTGCACTTAGGTATATAATACATTTTGAGTTAATTTTGTATAAGAAATCAGGTTTGAATCTTGCATATGATATTTACTTGTTTCAGAAACATGTATTTTTGAAAATCTGTGCTTTTCGTTTAAATTACAGTTGTACCTTGGCCAAAATTCAATCTATCATATTTGAATAAGTTCTTTCTGGGCTGTTGTTTACACAGATTTGTTTCTGACCTTTGAGAAAAAGTGCAGTATTGTGATTACTTTCACTTTATAATATTTTTTTAAACCAAGTGGCATGAGTTCTCCAATTTTATTCTAATATTTAAGAATTGTGTCAGCTATGCTAAATCTTTTGCCCAAATTTTAGAACTGGCTTGTCTATAGAAAATCATTCTGGCATGATATATATTCTATTTCCAATGCTTTACTGTTAATGTAAATATATAGAAACACATTTGATTTTCTACATTGGATTTATATCCTGTGACATTACTAAGCCAATTTTCCTATCTGTGCTACTCTCACATTAATTCTAAAAAAAAGGTAAGCAAAACTATAAAAATAAAAAAAAACCTTTAAATCTTCAAGGCATACTCAAGTTTTTACATTAATCCATAAGCTATAGATAATCTATAAGTAATTTTGCTATCTCAAACTTAAAAGGGGATCATAAATAGCCAAAAATCTTGGAAAGTAAAAAAAATATTGAATGACAGATATTTCTTGTTTCCAAAGACTTATCACAAAGCTGCCATAATTAAGTCTTAGGACAGACCTGTAAGTTGATGGAGTACAATTACATTGAGAAACAAATCCTTGCATTATTGTTAATTGAGTTTTTACAAGGATGCCAAGCCAATTCAATAGAAGAATAATCTTCTTAACAATGAATGCTATGACAATTATATGTCCATATACAAAAAAACCTGGATTCTTACATCACAACACTCACAAAACTATTTTCAGATCCATAATAGTCATAAATATAAACCATAAAACTCTTGAAAGAAAATATGAGAATGAATCTTCATCGCCTTGTATTAGGCAAGAACTTCCTAGACAAACCAAAAATGTGAAAAAGAAAATTAGATAAGTTAACTTCATCAAAATTTAAATTTTGTGATTAAGATATCTCCAAGAAAATGAAAAGTAAAAGCACATGAGAGTAAATATTAATAAATCATGTATCTGATAAGAGACTTGAATGCAGAATATATAAATAATTCTAAGATCTCAACAAAAATAAGATAATAACACAAATGAAAAATGAATAAGTCCTGAAACGATCTTTTTCTACAAGTATACAAATGCCATGAGTTAATTACAAAATGGTCAAAATGAGTAGCCAGCATGGAAATACAAATAAATCCATTATGATGCTTATATAAAAATCATAATAAATGTTGGTGTAAATCTACACAATGGGAATTTTTATATACTGCTGAGGGCAATGTAAAAATAGTGCAGTTGCATTTGAAAATATGCTAACAGGTTTTGCAAAGTTTTAAACAGCCAGGAATGAACTGGTATGATGAGAAATGAAAATATTTGTTCACACGAAAACATGTATATGGATGTAGATATAAATATATGCACATGACCAAAAATTGCCATCTAAACTTCGTCAGCCAATGACCATATAAAATGTTATTGATATCTTTAAAGGAAAGCCTGATCATGCTACAATATGAATTAACCTTAAAAAAATACGCTAAGTAGAAGATAGTCCCAAAACCACATAGTGTTTTATTGCATTTGTAGCAAATGTGCAGAACATAGAACTCTGGAGATACAAGCAGAAAGTGGATTAATGGTTGCCTAGAACTGGAAGGTGTGAGTCAATGGTGAGTGATGGGAATGAGGTTTCTTACTGAGGTCATAAAACTTTTCTAGAATTGATTGTGGTAGTGGTTACACAATCCTGGAAATAACAACTGTTGAATTTTACACTTCATGGGGTATTTGAATGACATGAATTATACAATACAACTTTTTCTTAAGGGAAAAGAAAAAAATGAAGAAAGCAACCTAAGAAATCTACTTGGGTTTCTAAAGATGCTATAACAAATGATCACAAACTAGGTGGCTTAAAACAACAGTGGCTAACTCTCTCATAGTTGTGGAAGCCAGAAGTCCGTTTCACTGGGCTGAAATAGGTTGTTGGCAGGTTTGTTCTTCCCAAGGCTCTGGGTGAAAATCTGTTCCCTCCTCCAGCTTCTGGTGGCTGCCAGCCTTTCATGGCTGGCCATGGTTACGTGACCTCCTTTTCTTTGTCTTTCTGTCAAATTCCTCTTTTCTCACTCTTACAAGGATACATGTGGAGGTATTTATGATCCACAAGGACAGTTTCTCCATTTTAAAATCTTTAACATAACCACGTCTATAAAGACCTCTTTTTCTTATATTAAAGTAAAATCTTCTTAAAAAATCAGAGACAGCTTATTTGAGCAAAGGAAAATTTAAGCATTGGGGGCAGCACTCAGAACCGGATGAGTTCAGTACGAAGAGCATGTTTTCCTAGAAGCAAAGTACAGAGTTAACCGTGATTGGTTCCCACTCAGTGTTTGCCTTGTTGGAGCGTGCGGTGAGGAGGCATTGGTTATGATCTGATTAATCTGCTGCCAATGATTGGCTGAAGCTTGCCCCATTTGTAATTGTACAATTCTAATGGTTGTTAAACAGTATGCTCCTCAGTAATGTTTCCATTTGTTGATGAGCAAGTCGTTAGAGTTTGTTGTGCAGTTGTTATATACAGAAGCTGAAAGCCTTTTGCTTATTTGGTTAAAAATAAAGTGGAGTATAAAAGGTTCCAGGGATTTTAATCCTATATATTTTAGGGAGGTGGGGTATCTATTCAGCCTCCCACAAAACCCAGAAGGCCTATTTTAAAAGCATCTCCTGCCTAGGTTATGACTGTTTGGGCTTCATCTACAATAAATTGTTTATGTTTGTCTGTATGTCGGAGAAAGAAGGCTCTTGGGTCCCGTGTCTGGAGACATTGCTAGACATTCACAGAGTTTGTAATATAAACAAGCCAAGGACTTTGGAGACCATTACCTAATGGACTCTTCGGATCTCAGTCTGTCCAGCATTTGCTCAGCTTTGTGGTCAGCAGTGTTTGTGTGTGTGTGTGTGTGTGTGCACGCGCGCTGGCTGAGACACCTCACTTTTGTCTTTGTTCCCAGTCAGTATGATAATTCCCAGAAACCCTGGAGTCAGTCAGGAAGCATTTGTTTCTAATTGCTTTATAGGTTTCTGCGTAAACTGTGAATTGCTATAAACATGAATGATCATTTTATTGGGCATGTTTTCCTCTGATGGTTCTCACTGCAGTACCCAATCATGCATCCTCTGGCACGGCTCGAGGCTTCTATAGAGGACAGAAACATCGTCTGATAAACTGCAAACAGTGTGAAGACGTACACTTTAAAATATGTCCTCTAAGAGTTCAAGGGGAATGAAAATCATTTAAAAACTGTTAACGGGCCCAGCATGGTCCCTAGTGCCTAAAGCCTTAGCCTTTCATGCACCAAGATCCCATATGGGCACTGGTTCGTGTCCTGGCAGCCCCACTTCCCATCCAGCTCCCTGCCTGTGACCTGGGTAGGCAGTTGAGGACAGCCCAAAGACTTGGGACCCTGCACCCGCGTGGGAGACCTGGAAGAGGCTCCGTTCTCCTCCTGGCTTCAGATCAGCTCAGCTCCAGCCATTGCGGCTACTTGGGGAGTGAATCAGCAGATGGAAGATCTTTCTCTCTGTCTCTCCTCTTCTCTGTATATCTGACTTTCTAACATAAATGAATTTTCTTTAAAAAAAAAAACTGTTTAACTTCCATTGAACTCTTTAGGAAAGAAAATCTTAGACTAATTTGTAAGAGACAGAGGTAGTGAGCTGGTTTTTAAAGTTCTGAATAGAATTTTTGTATTAAAGTGCAATTTGTTTTAAGATTTATTTATTTTTACTGCAAAGTCGGATATACAGAAAGGAGGAGAAACAGAAAGATCTTCTGTCTGATGATTCACTCCCCAAGCGGCCTCAACAACCAGAGTTGTGCCAATCCAAAGCCAGGAGCCAGAAACTTCCTTCAGGTCTCTCAAGTGGGTACAGGATCCCAAGATTTTGGGTAATCCTCAACTGCTTTCCCAGGCCACAAGCAGGGAGCCAGTAGGGCAGCAGGACTGCAGGGATTAGAATCGGCATCCTTATGGGATGGCGAGGACAGGCGAGGACTTCAGCTGCTAGGCTACCACACCAGGCCCCAAAGTAGCAATTTTTAAAAGAGGTGTTAATTAAACGTAATGAATTTATGTATTTTGCTATTAGGGCCATTGCTTAAAAACATCTGTATCTTATCATTTGGAGGGGCATTTTTCTTTGGATCTTGCTTCTAAATAACCATGCTTAATATTTGACCATAATGAGTTATCATCCAAAAAAAACAGGCATGGTCTGAGTTCACAGGAACTTAAGGAGGTAGAAATGAACAAAGAAGGTATATGGTATGACATGGGGCACTGCATGCTTTGCACAAAATTAAGACCAAAGAGAAACAAAGTCATAAAGTGGAGCTGTTATTTGGATAAAGTGGCCACAAAAGACCTACCTGACTGGTGACATTTTAGCAGAGGTTGGAAGCAGTGAAAAGCTCGATTTGTGGATCTGTGGGGAGGTAGTAGGAGTGAAGATTTTGAAGATAGCTTTCCCCAGAGGACTGAGCATTAAAGAGCATGTTAGTGCGATGTTGTAAACAGAGAACACATCGTGTCCCAGTGGACATTCAGGACAGTTTAAACAGAAAACACAAATACATGAGAAGGAGTTACACTGAGGATGGAAATGCTGATTTTTTTTTTAATGGAGAAAAATATCCTCTTGATCAAAACTCAGACTGAACCTTACCTCTTTTCTTTTTGGATCTTCTGCTGTCCATCCTGTTCCTGAGCATTTTGACCTGCCTTCCCTTTTAGTTTCCTGATAGCAAATTCCTGAAGTAGAATAAATCTAATCATTTCTAATTCGTCTATCTCTAAATTCATACATTTAGGATGAGTCGTTCTGATTCAGTCCTTGTGTTATTCAGCTTCTAATGTTGCCATAGAGTCAAAATACAGTGGTGTCTCTGTGTGTGTGTGTGTGTGTGCGCACGCGCGTGTCTGCGCCTGCACTGTGTTCACACCCTGTAAGCAGGTCATAGCTTCTGAATGTGTGGAGTTAGAATCCTAAACTAAAAAATGAGGAGAAAAATGTCCTGGGTGGTTTTAAGATGTACTTATTTTCAGCATTGAGAGCGAAGATCGAAAACAAAGGCAAACTGATACATGGAGATAATGACTATGTCTTTTGCAGCCCCTTGTATTCTGTTTTTATTTTTCTTTGCCTGTGATGATCATCTAACATCAACTAACTTGTGCTTTAGTTTGGGGTTTTATAGAGCTCTGATAAAGTTAGGAAGACAGTTAGCACATGCATGTGGAGAGTTAAGTATTCCTGAACAGCAATGGCTGGTTTTGGCTATGAATATTGTAAGAAAAAATTGGAATATTAATCCTTGTATGCTTTAGTTATGTATCTTATGTCTCTTCCCTCCAATAAGGATAGCTCTATCTACATTAAGTAAGCTTATTAATGTCCAGGGAGCAGTTTTGTCTGTGAAACTGTGTAGCTTTGATTTTCTTCACCATAAATATTTATATTTTAAGATACACTCCAAACTCCTTGGAAAGAAATTTAAACAAACCCTAACAGAAATTCGAAAGAGGGTAAGGGAAGCCAGGTTGTGAGCCCAAGAATTTCATGTATGCGATCTTTGTCTTAAGAAGAACCTCTTATTTGGTGATAATGCCGCCACTGCAGGAGGGGCTAAGGGTTGAGAATTCGCTTGTTCATTTAGTAAAAATATTAGATACACTGAAGTTTAGCTTTATTTGTTAGAGACAAAGCACATTCAGGTCATTGGTTACAGTCTTAATTAAAAGTCAGACAAATGAAAAGGTGTGTTGTTGTTGATTCCAGAGGAGTTCAGATCTCTGGGAGTATTTAGACTAGAAACACTTATCAGATCAACATGGAAAAACCTAACTTGAAAACGTGTACAGGCGCACTACACCAGGATTGTCTGAAGTTGCAGAGGAGTGGTTGGGATGTAGAGACAACAAAATCCAGGGATAATTTTGCAGAGAGTCGACTTTCTGTTTTTGATTTCTATTTCAAAAATGATTTCAGAATTCTTAAGGATGTTCTAAGGATTCTTAAGGATATCCCAGTGATTGTATCATCATTGTGGGATACCATAGGACACTAATTTGCATTCTGAAATGTTTGAATGCAAAGAATTTTGGTGAGGGGGTGGGGCACTGAGGTCTGATTCCATCCGTTGATTTGGAGTGTGGTCATCTGTCAGCTGGTCAAGAACCCACTGTCAGCTAGTGTTTGCAGTGGTAGTTTGTGGTGAACTGCAAGAATGCTGCATTTCAGTGCAAGTTTCAGTGTTCAGGAAGGAACATTGTGGCTGAGCTTCTTGCTAAGGATTCAAATCAAGAAGCTAAGTGAGAGCCCTTATTGAGGAGAAAGGGTGGCTCACGTGCAGGCCTCTGACAAGGGTGCTGAAAGCCTTTGGGGATCTTTCCATTATTTGCCCCATTGTTTCTTTGCTTGGTTTGCCAGGAAAGTTATTTAGTTTTTTTTTTGTGCAATGTAGACATTGACAGCTCATGAAAAAAGGTGAATTATGTAGTTTATGTAGCAAAAATGCACTCTATACTCCCACATTTTGGTTCCTCGACATATATATATCTATAAAATAGATATATATATCTATTTTTATATATATATATATCTATTTTTCGCACTGGAGGGATTCTCTAATTCCAATCTCTTTGCTAATCTTAGAACTGCTTTATTTCTTTCCCTAATAAATCCAGATCTGGGGCAAACCTGGTTATGGCCTTAAACACAGATGGAAACTATTTTGAATTTTTAAATACCCAAGACTTTTGCTGTAGTTTCTAATTTGTTTCTAATTTTCCAAGTTTCTAATAATGAATTTCTCTGATCTTTCTGGTGGTGACCAGGAGCTACAAGGTTGTCCGAGTTACTTTTTAAAAAAAGTAATTTGCTGAATTTTCCCTCAATGGATAAACTACTATTATGTTCAGTGAAACAACTGTAATATAGTTTATTTGATATTTTAATCCCTTAAGTAGCTATTGTGCAAGCTTTGCAGGGTTCAATTGGGAAACTGATAAAAATAGAACTGATTAGATCATTGATGGGAATGTGGATAGGAGAGAGAGTGGGGTTGGAAGTGTCGCTCTGCTCCTAAATCTGTATTGTGAAGTACATGAAATTCAGTCAGCTTTTACAAATAGGATATATTTTTTTTAAAATCAGAAGATAGAATCATGATACTATTAAGAAGAAAAAAGTTATGATGAATAAATAATCTATAAAAAATAAATAGCAGTTTTGTTTTTTGACTGTGAATTTTGCCGTATTTATGGAACTTTAGGGACAGCATGGAGAATAGGGAATCTTTTCCTATGGATGTTGATTCACTTTTTTTAATGACAGCTAGATCACAAAGTGGGCTCTTTTTGTGGTTAACTTCTTTGTGCTTTAACCTTCATTCTTCTAATGCCAAAACATTTTCTGAAAGTCAATTACGTTGTTTACTAAATGGTAATGTTACAATGAACGCATATTAAAGTTGGAAGGAATCCTAAAAATTCATTATCTGCACCCTCCACTCCCATGAAGTAAAACATCCAAACTTGTTTTCATAAACAGTTCCTTTGAAAATGAATATCCTCCCTTATAGGAGCTGCCCCATTTATAGAAATTCTGATTATATATTGAGAAGAAATGTAGGTTCCATGGTTCTTAATTATTTGGGCAATCTCAATTTGTATTAACAAGTGTAATGTCTCTTTTTTACATTTAAACATGATTATATATTTCACAAAAACCTCTTTTCATAGGGACAAACATGCATAGACAAGTCACAAGACATGTTTTTATGTTTCATGATTGTTCACTTTTTCTTTCAATTTATAAAAAGTTTTAAGGACTTTTCTTGTTGGGCCCTGTGCTACTTGTTGAGGTTATAAAAATGGATAACAATTAAGCACTAAATGAAAGAAACCTTAGAGTGTGCTGGGAAAAATGCCTAAAACAAATCCAGCAATCAGTATGACTAGTATTAAATAAAAGTATATACTGCATATTATAGAACATACAGAACATGGTAACAAAAACATTTTTAAAATATTTGTTTGTTTATTTAAAAGTCAGAGTTACAGAATCTTGCTTTCATTGGTTTATTCCCCAGCATTGGCCATTGCTGGGCCAGGCCAAAGACAGGATCCAGGAGCTGCTTCTAAGTCTCCCACATGAATGGAAGGTGGCCCACCACTTAGGTCATCTTGTGCCGCTTTTCCTGAGCCATTAGTAGCGAGCTTGATTGGTAGTGGAGTAGCCAAGGCATGATTTGGTGCCCATGTAGGATGCCAGTGTCACAGGTAGGGACTTGCCATGCTATGCCACAACACCAATCCCAACATTTTGTTTGAACAGATTGACTAAATTGAGAATTGAAGGAAAAGAGACATTTGGAATGAACAATATAAAAGACAAAGAAATAGTAAACCACATGACATATTCAGGTTAAATATGCCCAAAGTGAAAACAGTATAGCAACGGAATAGAAAACCAGTGAAGTATCTATAGGTTACAGGCAGAGCCTATGTCATAAAGAATCTTACAGAATCAATGGAGTTTGAACTTTATGCCAAACACCATGGATAGTCATTGAACTACTGGATATGTAATATTTGCATTTTAGTCAGATTGCCTGGAACCAAGTGAAGGCAGAGTATTAAAATGTAAAGAAAATCTAGCATCTGAAAAATCTGTGTCGACTACTGAAGTATTTTAGGAAAAACTACAAGGGGTGTGTGTGTGTGTGTGTGTGAGAGAGAGAGAGAGAGAGAGAGAGAGATGGGGGGTGGGATAGAGGTGATGTATGTACATTGTTATACATTAGAACCCAGGGAATTAAAAAAAAAATGTGCTGACTATGCCCTCACAGCAAGATCCTGAGTAATTGGCATGAGGTACAGTTTTGGCATTGGGTTGTTTCACACATAGATAGGTTCTAATTGTACACAGCATTTTACTTTTGTCTTAAAAATATATTTCTCTGAGACAGAACAAAAGCCAAAGAGCACACGGCTGCTATTTACTCTGTCTACCAGTGTCTGCATGAACAGGAAACTGGAATCAGGAACTGAAGCTGGGAATGGATCCCAGAAACTTGGATATAGGATGCAAGTACTTTAACTACTAGGGCAAATGTCAGTCCCAACAAAGTTTTAGAACTACTGATTTATATCTTCTAGTAACTACATCTTACTTATGTGGGCCAAATAAATGGAAAAAAATACTTATGTATTTATTCTTGTTAAGTAGAAATTTTTTTCTTTAAATCAATGTTCTTCATTGTTAATAAGGTCTAAGTTATTCAGAATATTTCCCATTTTGGTAGTCATATGACATTGTTTCATGCAGCAAGTTCGTAATTACCTAACCTGCATACTTTCACTGGAACTGTTAAAAAAAAAAAAAAAACAAAACCCTAGTCTGATCCCCATGACTTTCAGTCCTAAATTCAGCACTGGCCATTGCGGTCCCTTGGGGAGTGAACCAGCAGATGGAAGATCTTTCTGTATCTCCTCTCTGAATTTGTCTTTCCAATAAAAATAAATAAATCTTTGTTTTTAAAATAAGTTTCAGTTCATTGTTCAATGAATCTCGATTCTTTATTTAAATCCTCCACGCTTTATGGAGACATGCCATTTATATCCTTGACTCTTCAATAAAAGATATTAATCTGGACAAAAAAAATTAATTGAATCACAAGATAGTATTAAAAATTTAGTCAGACTTTACTGTGGGTGAAAATGTGTAGATATGAGTTCACGTATGCTGGCAGGGCAGAAATGGAAATCCCAGAGCTATGACATTGTATCATAAAATAAATTTTTAAAAAGAGGTGTCCCCCTTTTTTTTTTAAAGAAGATTCTGATGTATTTGTTTTGCTACTCAGTGACCACTACATATGCCGTGAAAATTCTTAACCTGTTGCTATACAAAAGTACTTGCAGAGCTGTCCTGGTAGAAGCTTCATACGGTAGTCTCTTGAAAGATAATTTGCCAGGAACTTTTTAAAGCTAGTAATAAGGGTTGGAAAATGAGCGCTGATATCCCTTTCTTTGGAGAATATGCTTTTTAAGCTTCTGGATGAGTTTTGTTTAAAGTATTTTGTTTAAAGTATTTTGGCTTTAACCTCAAAAGTCTGAAGATGTTAAGAGTCCAAATATCACCCAACAATAAACCACTTGTTAAAATGACTGAGGGACACAAATGCCATTTTCTACAGGCTGATGGTCAACCGCAGATAAATTGTAGAACTTAATATACTTTCACCGGATTTCATTTAGAAGAGTTCTATTAACCTGAGACCCTTGGCCCCAGAGTTTTTATTGTCTACTTTTCTCTCAGAGTGAATACTGTCTGATTTATGGACTTAAGCAAAAAGGGGACTTGTTGTGTAAAACCCAAAGACGTTTTTAACTATAGCAAAATGAACAGGATTTGGCAATGTGGCAGTTTTCAAAATTCTCTTCAGAAATCAGTCATTGCAAATTATAGAACTAATTCAGTCATCTTCAGGTTTGAGGATGGAAATTTCTGTTAGGGATGATCCTCATAAAAGTTTTTGAAGAAGTTTGACTTTTTAGTTCTGCCATCCCTGTTCATCTCTGTGACCCATCCTACTTTCTGATATGCCTTCCTCTCTTATGGACTCCCCTCTCCTCCCACCACATGGAAACCTGAACATGCAGAGATTTTAGTTGTGTTTAGTTGTGTTTGTGTGAGTGGTGTTAAAGGCTTCATTGAGAATTTGATTAAAACAATGTACTCTCTGCTCCAAAAATTTGCTTCCAATTTAGAAGGCTCATTGATAGCATATTAAGCCTGGCAAATAATCTCTGTCATAATTCATGTATATATGTGAGCTCTGAAGCTGAAAGGCCAACAAAAATGAATAAGAAAAACATCGGTTCAGAAATGAGAATTTAAGGACCTTCCTATGACTTTAGTCTGGGCTGTCCCCCAGCTTGGCCCCTCAGAAGCCCATTTGGTTAGCTTAGGTAGAAATAGATTCATTTATATCCTGAAAGAAGTTCTGTCAATTTCTATTAATGAAATCTTAAAAGTTGTAGAGTTGCCATTACAAGCTAAGTCTTCTTCACTTCGGTGGTTACACATCACTTCTTATGATGCTTTCACAGTCAGTGAATATTTTCTAGTTTATTTATAACTAGTAGCAACTGGGGAAATCTGCCAGTCATCTAAGTAGCATAGTCTTAATTTTGGTTCACCAAAATTTGCACAAACGTGATTAATATGTTTAAAAATACAGGCATGGCACATTGCTAAAGATTGAGCTTCCCCCGCCCCTTTTTGAACAAAAGGTTGGGGTAAAATGCTGGATCATTTTTGTTTGAGAACAATTACTAAAGAAGAGTTTTATGTTAAGCACTGCTGTCTAACAATCACCACAATATTCACAGGTCTCCAAGAGAGAAAAATGGAAGCTCTAAGGCCTCTTTAGGCTCATGTTTCATGTCACCTTTCACGCCAGGGAGAACCTGCTTTCAATTACAGGAGAAATAGGAACATCATGTTAGTGGGAAGAAGGGCTAAGTCACACAGCAAAAGGGCATATGTAATGGGAGGATTTGATGTGACCATCTCTACAACCAACATACTCCAAGGGACAGAGAAGGAAAATGTTGATGAGGTAGAATGGCAGGGTGAGCTGCTTGCTGGTTCAGGACCAGGTGTCCTGGAACCAACTCCAGGTATGGACAGTAGCCTAAGCAAAGGGTGTGGACCAATTGGCAGGGAGACTTCCTGTGATGACTTCAGATAGTCTGACATTGCTCTTTTTAACTCAAAACTGGACTTCTTTCCCTAGAATTTTTCCCTTACTGCAAGGCAAAGACTGAAATCAACAAACTGCACTTTAATCTGGAAACATAATCAACTTGGGACAAAAAGATTTTGCCATGTTAAGTACTCTACAAGCTTAAAAAACATCAAATATGAAAGGAAGCAGTCTGCAAAATATTTTGTGAATATTTTGGCTCCTAAAGTAACATGAGTGATGAAAAATGAAGGTGCTTTTTGGTGCTTAAACTCTGGTGGTTCTAAAACTGGTTCTAAAATGGCTCTTGTTTGCATTTTTCCCTAAAGGTGATGCTGCATCAGCCAGTTACCCAGCAGTCTGACTGCTCTGCTGAGGGGTTCATGTCAGGCATCCACTTCTGGAACGTGAACGGTGAGCAAGGACGCACTTGTGCCCGTGAGGCACAATGCGTGCTAAGTCGGCTATGTGAAATAGTAACTGTTGCATAAATCCAACTAATTTTTTTCTTGTTGATTTTTTGTTAATATGATGTTTTTAAAAAATGGAACAGATGCAATGCAGTTTATAGGTAGAATTCTAAGCATTTGTCACCTTCTTCCTCCTTTTTCTTTGCTTTTTTTTTTTGAAATTTTTAGATAATTTTTTTTTTTTAGTCAGGGTTAATTTTCCACCTAATAAAAAGTCAACAGTAAAAAGAATGAAAGTCATAGGTGTGCAGGCATACAGGCCAAGCTATAAACAATAATCAAATGAAAATGCCTTCATGTCACACATACGTAATACATTTAAAAACAATCACTGATTAGTGAGGCTACAGTAATACCTCTCAGCTACCACAAATAAGAAAAAATGTAACTTTTTTAGTTTTGGATCTAGTTTATTTCACTTGACATAATTTGCAATTATGTCCATTTTGCTGTAAATGTTGAGATTTTATTAATTTTTTACTGCTGAGTTAATATCCCATCGTGTGTGTGTGTGTTTTCCTTTCTGTATCAGTTGATGGACATCTATGAACATCTAGGTTTATATCATGTCTTATCTATTGTAAATTGAGCTGCTAAAAATATTGGAGCGCAGGTAATTCTTTCACATACTGCTTTTATTTCCTGTGGAATGGGCCCCTCGAGTAAGCAGTTGGTACATATGGTGGATCTGAGTTTTCTGAGGCATCTCCATATTATCTTCCATGATGGTTGTACTACTTTACATTCTTTCATCCTTGTTCAAGAAGTTTTTTTTTTTAATTTCTTCATTGGTTTATGCACATCTGGGTGATCATTTTTGTGTTCTGAGGAATGGGTCATTTTTATTGAAAGCTTTAGTCTTTGAAATGTGCCTCTCTGGATCAGCGGAGTTTGCTGGGTTGGGCTAAGGTGCTATGGCTGACTCTTGCTGGTCCAAGCGTCAAGGGATGTCACAGTTTGAGAGGGTTTAGCACCTCTGGATGTTCCCCGGGAAGGGCAGGGGAAGTTTGAACTAGCTCATGTGTTCACGGTCTTAGTTCTTCTCCCCCACTGCCCTTTTCTTACATTAAAGGATAGGTTTCTAACATGACATTCCTAGGTAATATTCAGGGTGGCTATAAATACCGGCATGGGGAAGTATCGTATTTTTACTTTTATAAAGTATATCCAAAATGTAGCATTTCCTTGCTTTATAAATGTAGGTTACAGGGCCCAGCGTAATGGTTCAGTGCATATGGGCGCCAGTTTGTGTCCTGGCTGCTCCAATTCCCATCCAGCTCCCTGCTTGTGGCCTGGGAAAGCAATAAAGAAGGGCCCAAAGCCTTGGGACCCTGTACCCACATGGGAGACCAGGAAAGAAGCTCCAGGCTCCTAACTTCAGATCAATTTAAGCTCCAGCCATTGCTGCCACTTGGGGAATGAATCAGTAAACAGAACATGTTTCTCTCTGTAAATATGACTTTCCAAAAATTTTTTTAAAATGTAGATTACGCATCATAACAATGCAGCAATACAAGTCTTTGTAACCAATAGAAGCCACAGGCACATTCATGTAACACTGTACGTGTAGAAATCTTGAAATATGATTAAGTTAATGATTGCTTTTACGTTTATATAATTTATGAACTGCTACAAAATCTTTTTATTTAATAAGTTTATAGAGATGTATGTACAGGAAACTTATAAAGTCCAGAAGGGCCCAGAGTGGTAGCCTAGTGGCAAAAGTCTTCACCTTGCACAGGCCAGGATCCCATAAGGGTGCTGGTTCTTGTCCTTGTGGTCCCACTTCCCAAATAGCTCCCTGCTTGTGGCCTGGGAAAGCAATCGCGGATAGCCAAAAGTCTTGGGACCCTGCACCCATGTGGGAGAGCTGGAAGAGGCTCTAGGCTCCTAGCTTCGGATTGGTGCAGTTCCAGCCCCATTGTAACCATTCGGGGAGTGAATCAATGGACAGAAGATCTTTCTCTCTCTCTCCTTCTCCTCTCTGTATATCTGTCTTTCCAAGAAAAAATAAAATGAATTTTTTAAAAGTTCATGGAAAATGGTTATTGTCTTTGATTTCATTTTCCATTTTTGTGAAGTCCCCTCATATTACCATATCACTAGTTAGTGGTCTGACAAGGATATTAATTATAATTGGTTTCATTTTTATTCTTGTATGTTTAATATGCTTTTAAAATGTTTATTCTAAATATGGGCTACATGTAGTAATGGAAAAAATACTAAAATATTCTCAAGTGTGGTTTTTGGAATGGCAACTATTCTGAGATTAAATAATTTAATAACATTTAGGGCTTTTCTTCAACAAGTATGGACATGATTTCCTTTCAGTAATTTACAATGTTTTGTTCAAAAAAGTTCTCAAGAGTGATTCAACTTACTATTGATTATAAAATGTTTGTGTGTAGATGACTTGGTCAAATTATACCGAGTCTACATTATGGAATCTACAATAAAAGTGAATAAATCATAGATATATGAACTGGTTTGGAATAATTTCCAGAATTTGTTGTTAATTTAAAAGACCAAAAAGAAGCCAAATATGTATTCTAATCAATCACTTAACTAAGAAAGAGATTATATATGTATTAGAATGTATGATAGCTAATGTTTTTAAAACGGCTTAAATGGAATTAGATAAGCTTGATCATCAAACAGAGAGGACATTAGTGGGAAAGCTAGTGAAATATGAGAAAGTTTGTAGTGTGGTTGAAGTGTTGTACCAAATGTTTACTTTCTTATCACTGAGAAATGAGCCATGGTTAAATATGATGTCAACATTAGGGGGATCTGGATTTGCAAACCTATCTCTACTCTGCAGTTTATCTAAAAATTAAAAGTTATTTCAAAATAAAGTTTGCTTTCAAAAGAGTAAAGTAGTAAAAGAAACTAATGAAAACATGGATGTAGACAGAAGAGAGCAGGGCAGAGCTAAGAGAGATAGAAACTGCAAACATCTGAATGTACAGTGTTTTGAAAATCTAACTCTGGAACTATAAATGATTTTTGTAATTGCAAAGCAAAAATAAATGAAAAAAGTTCCTAAAATCAAAAGCAAAAAAACTGTAACTACTTTTTATATTGGTGACATACAAGGAGAATAATTGCATCAAATGATTTTTTAAGTTAATTTATTTATTTGGAAGGCAAATATAAAGAGAGAAGGAGAGACAGAAAGATCTTCCTTGCACTGATTCACACCCAAGTGTCCGCAAGGCCAGAGCTGAGCTGATCCAAATCCAAGAGCCAGCAGCTTCTTCCAGGTCTCCCATGTGGGTGTAGGGCTCCAATGCCCTGGGCCATCCTTGACTGCTTTCCCAGGCCACGAGCAAGAAGCTGGATGGAAAGTGAAACAGCTGGGACACGAACAGGTGTCCACCTGGGATCCCAGCGAATGCCAAGCGATGACTTAATCACTAGGCTATCATGCTGGACCCCATATCAAATGACTTCAACAGGTAATTTGCACACTTCTAATGGTAAGTATCTGAAGTTCAAAAGAAAAGACACAAAAAATAGATGTTTTAGATAATCATATTTTAATAATGGTATTTGTATTGTTGTTTTGACCCTACTGTACATGTGCATATGCGTATGTATAATATGTAGTAGAATAATGCTAATAAGTAAATAGATTAATGTAATTTCTTATCAATATTCCCAATAGAAGAGAATGAAATAAAAGCATAAAATTGAAAAAATTCAAAACAAATTGCATTAGAAATAGTGATATTAGTTAATGGTGACTTTCCCTTTAAAATATCAATAACCACATGTTTTGGAAGCTTATTGGTGATTCAAAGCAGCAAATTAGTTGGCGGTCAAAAAAAAAAATCAAACTGCTCATGGGGCCAACACAGTGGCATATCAGGCTAATCCTCCACTTGTGACAGTGACATCCTACATGGGCACCAATTCGTGTCCTGGTTGCTCTACTTTCCATCCAACTCCCTGCTAATGTCCCGGGAAAACTGTGGAGAGTGGCTCAAGTCTTTGGGACCCTACACCCATGTGGGAGACCTATAAGAAGCTCCTGGTCCCTCGCTTTGGCCTGGTCTACTTCTGACCATTGTGGCCATTTGTGGAGTGAACCAACAGATGGAAAATTCTTTCTCTGTCTCTTCTTCTGTCTATGAAATCTGCTTTTCAAGGAAAAATAAATAAATCTTTTAAAAAAACTGCTCATTATGGCTGCTGGCAAAGATGAGGGAATATAGTTTGGCAATAGAGGAGCAAATCATCCCTCATAGTTTCTCACCGACAACATTTACTAAAATCCATGAGACTCCCAATCATGACTTGAATCAAGAAGCACTCCCAATTAAGATAATACTTGCTGTTGGAGAATTTCCAAATGTTTTAAATATTAAAAAATAAAACTCATTTTGGCATTTAACCATAAGCTCAAATATGTCAAAATACATTTATATTGTTCTTCTTGTTCCCCAGATGACATTGAGAAATGAGGAGTAGTTATCTTCAGAAACACTTCCAAATGTGATCAAACGTTCCCTCGTGATTTGCAACATGTAATTCCTTAAAATATTTGGCTGGGAATAACGAGTGTTTGGTCTGAGTCTGTAATTATGAAATCGATAGGCTGTTAAGTGGTTCTGTGAATCGCTGTGTCTCTCAGAAGGTCACTGTTGCCTGAACAGCTGACTGCGGGATAATGAGGCTTTCTCCACATGCAGAGAACCTGCGCGTGGATTTGAGCTGTCTTCTCCGCTCTCCACAGTGCCTCGCACACTCAGGCCATTGTGCTGGTTTAATAGCACACCTTGTGTTCCATCAAAGTCCCTCTCTTTTTCCTTCATCTCTGAAAAGGCAATGGCGCTAAATCTTTCACACTTGGAACTTACTTGAATGTCACTGCTCTCAGCAATGAACAACATAGAATATTATTTGTCATTATTGGACATATGCAGGCTAGTAGCTTTAAAACATTAAATTATATTAAGCATTAAAGTAAGTTATTTTATAAAATATTTATTTAACTTGATAAGAAAGGTAATGTCTGTTTCCTTATTTATGAAAGACTTGGAGAACATTTTACCCTCTTGGCATATTAGCCTAATTTGTGAATTTTGACTGTCAAGACAGTGGGAGCACCAATGAAAAAAAGACATTTCCACATATCTGCTTTTCAGCATTGAGAAAATGAATTATCCTGGCAATGTAACAAATCAAATGGTTTCAAATTTACATTTTCTGTATTGTTAATTGTCTCACTTTAGTAAAAATAAGAATTGCCAAGTAAAAGGAATTTTCAGTGACATCTCAGAGGAGTCTGAAATCGGGAGAAAACAATTTTTTTTACAACTTTTATTATCTATTGTTTGAAAGATTTATCTTATTTAATTATTCATTTGTTTGAAAGGCAAAGCAAAAAAAGAGTGGTGACAGGAAGCAAAGAAAGAGAAAGATCTCCTATACATTGTGGTTTCTTAAATAGCTTCATTAGCCAAAGCTAGTCCATTCCAAAGCCCAGAGCCAGGAACTCCAACCTAGCCTCTCACCTAGGCGGCAGGGTCCCAAGACCTTGGGCAGGGGTCTGTTTCCTTCCCAGGTCCATTCTCAAGCAACTGGTGAGGAAGCAGACTGGCCAGGACTTGAGTCAGCATTCTGTTACAGTATGACAACATCACAGAATGGGTCCTGATGACTGTGCCACAACTCTAGACCCTACAACTTGTATCATTCAGAGATATTTTGCTCGTTCAAGATGATTTAAAAATTTTAATTTTCTTTGTAGAAAGGCAAAAAGAGACACACAACACAGAGAAAGCTTCTGTTTATTCAACTCTCAGATACACGTAGTGACCAGGGATGAAAATGGAAGCCAGAGACTCAATCCAGGCCTCTCAAATAACTAACACCTAGTTATCTGAGCCTTCAACATCAGTTCATGGATCTGCAATTGCAGGAACCTTGAAACAGGGATCAAACTCAGGTGTTCCAAGGTAGGTCCCTGAGCTTGCATAGACATTCAGTGTTTGCTGAAGGCAAACAAATTTGCACTTTTGGAGATAATTAATATGAGGAGTGGAAGTTCTTGGAAAAATTCGGGATTTGACAAGTTGAATTTTGATGATTTCTCACCTCTTTCTTCAGTGTATGTCTTTCCTTTCTCAAGTTCAATTTCCTGACTCCTAAACTACATTAATCCACATTCCCTCCACCCTTCTAGGTCTGACCCCCCTTTCCCTGTCTCTGGTACCTACATTTTATGAAAATTATTGAAGAGCCCAAAACCTTCTAGGCATGAAAGAATATAAAATTCAGAATGGTGATGAGCAGTGAGTGGTATTGTCTTAAATATCTCTCACACAATCTGCTACTCCTTTTGTTTTTCTTCTGTGGCCAAGTCTGTAGGCCTGGGAAGGGTTAAGGGCAGCGTCGGTGCCTGGGTGTTCAGCCAGTGTTTATTCAATGCTCCAAGCAGCACTTCACTGAGCCAAATGACCCCCTTCTGATGTCCAAGGCTGAATTATTGAGGTCAGATTCACGTGATTAAAATATGGCATATCCTATGACACTGAATACCATGACCAAATACTGACCTCCCAGATGTGGTGCCAAAAGATTAATCAGTGGATGAAGTTTGGGTTTCTTACAGCCATTTGTTGTTATTGTTGTTTTCAAGTTGCAAGCAATGATAGTGACAAGCAGTCAGAAGACTGTTCTAAGACTAAATAAACAAAATGATAGGGACAGATTCACTATAAATACATGAAAGTTTTGTTGAGTATCAAGATGAAACACACAGCCAAACAGACCATTATTTATAATGATTACAGAGTTGTGTTTGGGTTCATTGCCCTTGAGAAGAGTAAGCAAATCTGTTTTTTTTAAAATATATCTTCCTTGCTTAAAATTGGTTTTAGTGAAATTATGTTCATCAGTTTAAAGAGAAATAATTTTCTTGTGTTTGTATGATACTTTTATTATTTTCATTGAATAGGACAACATCCTACAATTTTCTTGGTAGAGCCAGTTTTTCCTTCAAAACAGAAACCCATTCTTAACAATTCTGTGAGCAATGATGAGATTTTTGTCTACATCCCAAAGAATCTGCTTTCAGCACAGTCCACAGTCGCCACCAGCAGCAGATAAAGGATTGAGTCAATCTCTAGATCATTTTTTGTAGTTCCCAGAAAGTCTTAAAGATATTTTGAACCTTGCAGAATGTCCAGGATAAAACTAATCCTTGCAGTGACTTTGCAAGGGACACATGTCTGGGTAGCTTCCTTGGAGTCATTAATCCATAGATTATAGAACCTGTGCAAAAGGCTCAAGGGGATCTGTATTCCCCTTTGGAAAATGTCTAGAGATCTGGAGGTTGGTGAAATCCTACATCCTGAGTCAGACTCAGACCTGCCTCCTACTGCAGTGCTCCTCCCGCTATTACCATCAGCCCGCAGACACACTAGCTCACTTCTCCGTGTGCCCAGGGGCAAGCAGGTAGCAGGAAATGCAGGAAATCCCTACATGTGTCCTTCTATGGCCTGGCAAACAGAATTTGGCTTCAAAAATTGAATCAAAGAAAAGTGTTTTGAGACCTAAAGGTCTTACTCACCCTTTCCTCAGATGCGCAGCGTTAGACACATCAGTGAATTGGGATGTTTGGTGGACGATAGCAGCAAAAATATTTCCTCCTAGGTATTGGGTGAATTGCAGGGAAGAAATGCTGGGATATAGCAGAGATTCACTTGGCAAAATCTTGGTGTGGAGACACCTAAGGCAATGGTGGGTAAGTCTGCTTACTGTAAATGTTGGCAAGTCTGAAAACTCCATTTACACCCACAGACATTCTGATTGAAATCAGTATGAGAGTTCTGGAACTCTGTTAACATGTCATGCCCGTTCAACCAGCAAACATCCCTGGACTTGTGCTCCAACCTCTCTTGCAAACCACCAGGACAAATAAGTTAACTTGCAAAGAAATCATTTATTTGAAAGTATTAACTTTATTCTTTATTCCTTCCTGAATTGAGATATTTAATTAATCTTCCATAAAAAATTTACAATGTGATATATTTCACTCTAAAATAATGTTAAGTGAGCCAGTTCCTCAATAATAATTTATTCTTACATATCAACTTTTGTTAATATATTTAAGATAAATACATATATAGTAAGTATATACATATATGTGTGTGTATACATATACACAGTAAGCCACATTTTACCCAGTGTCTTCATACAGATGATTCACCTGATATTCATAAAATTCCTATAAAATGGATTTTATGGGTGAAGCACCTGATTTTCAGAAAAACTAAGTGACTTGTTCAAAGCTACACCACCACCAATCATTGCAGAAACCAGGATCTCAAGCCTAGACTGATAACCACACGTTTGGGGTTTGGGGACTGTTTTTTCTAGGATGGGACATTAATTTATGTATGTCTGCCTTTTGTCTTTGGTAGAATATATTAAAATGTTTGCATAGTTTGTTGTCATGCAGTTAATCAGACTCAAGTTTGGCTTGCAAAGTGCTTAAAACTGTGACCTTGGTGTCTGGCAGTTACTAACAGATATTTGGTCATAGAGATTTAAAAGCATTTTGGTAATTATCAATGAAACATGCTTACTTGCATGCTAAAATACTGGAACATTTTCCTTAGTGTCTTCCTCAATATCCACTCATTATTGAGCATATTAGTTTTCATGGGTCTGATAATCAGAGATAATTCTCGATATTAAAGAAAGTTGCCTCTGTTTTCTTTATGTTAGTGGCAGCAAAATGACTCAGGGAAGTGCATGGCAGGAAAAAGGAGTCATTCTGATAGCAGATGCACAAGAAGATGTAGTTTATTTGAACATAACTAGTCCACAACTTTGACATTTCATGGCAGAAGGAATTAGAATTTTCCACAAATCACTCTCTGGCAGCCCCTTTATGCCCTTTGTTCAACACTGCCCGTGGCATTTACCTTATCAAGCATTACCTCATCAAAACAACAGAAAAGTGGAGACAGAGACTATGTCTGGCCTGCCTAAAATATGAGATTGGAAAATTCGGGGTTCTGTCTCACAAGTCTCTGTGTACAAGTTAAGAACTGTTTTCTATATGGGAAATCACTTTGGTGAGTGTCCAGTCATCTTTTATTTAACTCGTCCACCTGAATTTACCCACATATTGTTAGGAATTTGGTATCTGAAATGCTCAGACCTCCAAGGTCTTCCCAGCATGAACTCCTGGTCGACACTGACATTCTCAGGCTTGGGGGTGAGTAGGTGCTAGTCTGAGTCAGTCTCCTCAGAGTGCTTGATGCCACAGCACATCACTTCTTGTTTTCTGTACCCAGATGGTGTTTTGGCAGCACATTTAGGCTTTCTTTCCTTCTTTAGTTCTCCGTGACCTTTGATGCCAAGAAGGTGACCTCAGCATGACAATTCTGTATGTCCAGGCATTAGGAAAGGGCAGGTCTGTTGCTCCAGTTGAGCATGATCCAAACACATACTGACTTTCTCTCCAGGCAAGCCTGGAAGCATTTTTCTGTCTCTTCTGCACATTTTTGTGGAGCTTCTGATCAAAGAGTACAGGTTGTGATTTTCACGTTGATTTTATGGCCTGCCTCAACTCGCCATCACTAAGGAATGGAGTCTCATAGCTTCATCTTTGCAGATTTTCTGATACAGCCTTGCTGTTTCTGGTTTACAGCCTGGTGTGGGTTTCCTACACCCAGCAGGTGTTTGATCTTCTCACCACCACCCTCCAGTTTTGTAATCAGAAGAAGCTTGAGTTATGGGATGGCAAGATAAAGCAGATGTTGCAAGACTACCAGTATTTTTAATCCCAGCAGATATTTAATTATTAAGTCCTTGATTGTAGGACTCAAGCTGTGTTTAAAGTCCTTAGAGTTGGGGAATACCACTGACATCCATAGATGAAGAGTTAACACTACAGAATAATAATATTTATACTAAACTTCATTCTGTCAGTCCCCAAGAGGGTTATTATCTTTTCTGAGGTCTAATGACACATGATTTATTTTTTTACTTTTGCAAAATAAAATTAAAGATACATAGCTCAGGGTGACTGAAGGAACAGAAAGAATAAAAAATGCCTCTTAGGAAAAGTGTTTCAAGCATCTAATATAGTGGCAACACACCATGCTCTTTAGAGCTGCTTCAGCTTTGAAGACATGGCATTGGGCTTTTAATCTAGTGCTGGATTTCACTACTTTGCACTAAAGAAGCAGATACTTTAAATAAAAGCTGGTCACTCCAAAATGACCCATCTACCAATCAGTGTCCAAGTGTTATTTGAAGAGTTGGTTTAAAGTCGGAGGAAAAATGAATAATTAATTGCTATGAATTTCCAAGGATCTATTTGTATAATTTCATTCTACATTTAATTATATACTTTCTGTACTGCTTCCAAACACTAGATAGGAATGTTGTGGGGATTGAGAGTGATTATTCCAGATAAGTTTAGGATATATCAAGGAGTTTTATTAACCAAGTTTGGTCTTGGCAGGGTACACTAGAAATTAGCAAATGACAAGTCCAAGTAGCAATCCAGTCTGAATCAAACCCTGAGAGGAACAATAGCCACTATTGTGAAACTCATCCCTTAATTAAACTGAAGGCCTATGTTTCAGTTTCTCCAGGAAGATAAATTATCCTGGACCTCGTGTGGTAGCCTAGCAGCTAAAGCCTTCACCTTGTATATGCCAGAATCCCATGTGGGCCCCAGTTTGTGTCCCCGCAGCTCCACTTCCCATTCAGTTTCCTGCTTGTGGCCTGGAAAAGCAATAGAGGATGACCCAAAGCCTTGGGACCCTGCATCCGCATGGAATATCTGTAAGATGTCCCTGGCTTTTTCAAATAAGTAATGTCAGGAGTGAAAAGTTGGTATATGGTTGTAAGTTGTGTATTGAGAAATTCGGTTAAGAATATTGGGAACTCTTCATGCTAATAACTTAGACATGTTAGTTGTAATACATGCATTTCTAAAAAAATTTTTTTTCCAAAATTGAAACAAAAAGAAGAAACTATATAGTTATTCTGGAAAGGAATGTAGAGATCATGGATCTCTGTTAACTGAGGACAGGCATCTGCTGACTGCTCTCGTCTTTGCAGCCTTTGAGCTACGCTAACTTCCACAGTAGGCATGTGGGGCCAATTTTATGTTACAACATCTTAGTTTAAGAAAAAAGTGCATGGAGAGAAACCTAGGAAATTATTAAGTGACTGTAACAGCTCATCTTCACCAACATAATATGAAAGAAGGGTGCTCAAGGACAGGTGCACCAGGCATCATGGGAAAGCCTGGTCCTGGCCCGGAGGGACCCTCGGACATGCAAGTTTCTAGAGCAGAGTCCACCATTTCTCTTGGCAGCCTTTTCAGTTCTCTGTTCAACTTTCTTCAGACAGTGAGGCTTGTGTTCTGCAGCTGTGTTTGTCCAGATACTCCCACAGGACCACTCTCCCAGGCCCGTGTCTATCATGGAGGATTATATGTAGCCCACAAATCTTTGATTTGGAGAGGAAATAGAGCAGAGAACGAGGATGTTGGCAGTTGACTTCAAGTCTCATGATTGAGAGCTTCAAGCCTCCAGGATCCCTGACACCTGTTCCTCACAAATGACAGAAACACCTTATGACATCTAGCTCTACCAGTGACAAACCACCCTCCAGGATCCAGGCCTGAGTCCTCACCAGTGCAGTTACCTCACTATGGCGACCTTGTTTCACATTATGAGATATTGATTTGACCAGTACTCAGAATGTTCTTGGCCCTATTTTCCAGCAATGCTCTATTGGAAAATCATCCATAACTCTCTGGCTGGTGTCACGCCTGAGTCTCTGCTTTCCATAACCTCTCATTCCGATTGAACAGCTGTGCTTCTGATTAGTTCTCCCTAGAGGTATTAACTTTTCAGCACTCAGCACAAGGAAACGTTTGAAGTAATGGGAACAATGGGCCCATCCTAGCTTTGTTCCAGCCAGTTAGTCTGCTGTGCGTCAGGAAAAAAAAAAAAAAAATTCTGGAAGACAGACACAAAACTAAACAAAAACAAGAATTCACATGAAGGTTTCTTAACAAGTCTGAGTCTTGGCATAATGAAAATTATGATTCTCCATTTGGAGGATGAAGCAATCACACATTCACTTGTGTACATTTACAGTTTGAGAAACAAAAAATTAGTTCTGTGAGGATTTGAACAGAGAATGGATGATCCTAGTCATTGAAGATAACAATGCATAATCACTTTTAATCTGTGTTTTTTGACCACCCAGTTTAGGCCATATTCTATTGTTACATATCCTTATTGAATATCATTTCCTTCCTAATGCTTACAAATATTTTATTAAAATACATTAAACATTTCTTTTAAAAGAATATGTAACTACTAATAACTGGAACTTTGAGTTACACAAATGCTATTGCTTTTTTCTCCAGGAAATGACATGGAATAATATCTTTTATGCTAATATATGGAATGCAAGCATAAATAACTATATAAAAAATTAATGAAATGCAACTATAACATCTCTCATATATTTGCTAAAACACTTTCCTCCCTGTGTGTTTACACCACGGATGGATGTGTAACTTTTACATTTACAGCCAACAAAGTGCTAAGTTCTGTGGTGAAGAGGCTGACACCAACATTGGTGATCCAATTATATGTTTACTAAGAGGACAGAACACTGTTTCTTCCTAAGTAACAGATAATACCTTTCAAAAGTGTTTGGATTTGGGCTAAATCTTGAGAGATGTGTAGCATTTGAACTGGTCTATAGAGGTGGAACCCAGTGTGGCTATAGCCTTCATCCTGTCTCAGTGACAAGACATATTCTATTTGCTGAAGTTTTATTAGCATTTTTGCATGTATGATGTTTATGACTTAGCATGGTCTATAATTTTTTGCAAGCAATACTTTTAGGAATTTATTATAATTTTTATGAATATGAAATATACTACATCTATAAAATTGAATTGTTGAAATGTTCCCTACTTTTTAAAAGCCTCTGTAATGTTTTGTATGATACTGACATTAAGAATTCCTTAACTATCTGGTAGAATTTTCTAGTAAAGCCTATAAGGTCTGGTACTTATCTGTGAAGAAATAAAAACTAGAATTTTCTTTTTCAAGATTTATTTATTTTTAATGGAAAGGCAAATCCACAGAGAGAAGGAGAGACAAAGTTCTTCTGTTTACTGGTTCTCTCCCCAAATGGCCACAACAGTCAGAGCTGAGCGATCTCCTTGTCTCCCATGCAGGTTCAGGGGCTCAAGACTTTGGAGCTTCCTAGACTACTTTTCCAGGCCACAAGTCAGGAGCTGGAGCAGCCAAGACAAGAACCAGCGCCCATATGGGATGCTGGGACATGCAAAGTGAGGGCTTTAGCCACTAGGTGACTGTGCTGGGCCCCAAAGAAAGAATTTTGTATGTGAATTCAATTTCCTTGAAAGTATGCATGTATTTGATTTCTTCTTTTTGTTTAATTTGGGAAAAAAAGGTTTTTTTTTTTTCCTAGAAATGTATCTATTGCAACTAATATCTCTAAATTATTAGCATAAAGAGTTCAGAATATTCTTAACCAAATTTCTTAATACACGACCTATAGCTATATACCAACTTTTCATTCCTGACAGTACTTATTTGAATCTTCCGTTCTTACGACTTGATTTTCTGCAGTCAAGGTCTAATCTCATGAGTCTGTAAGAATACTAAATATCCTCAAAGGTTTTAGAAGGTTTACACAGGGTAGATTAACTCGGTGATGCCAGAGCTGATGAGGATGAGTAACTATGACACATGTCAGAGTAGAGAGACTGGGTCCCTGCTCTAACTGAAGCATTTAGGAGGGGAGGGAACTGTTGCCTGGATTCCTTCGTGCCTCAGATTCTTTATTTCCTGCCAGTACCGCCCTTTGTCTACTCTCAGAAATTTCAGTTTGCAATAGATAGGGGCCAGCATCCTGGGACTGAGAAAGGAAGATAAGCAATGTGTCAGGAACAGAATAAGCAGTACATTAACTTCTGGCTTTAGTAATCTTATTTTGTGTGTTTGTTTATTATGCCCCTAAGCTTCTCCATAATAATACTTACTAATGCTTCCTTATACTATTAGATCTACTGCACTTTTTCCTAAGGTTCATACTTATCTATAAACCCTCCATTGTTTTTTGTAGCAAAAAAAAAGGTATCATTCATTCCTTTCTCGGTTCTTCTTAATTTCAAAGTATTTTCTAAGTTCTTACCATTTTTTCTTTGATTTCTTCGTTATTTAGAGCTGCATTTTTAAAATCCCAAATAGATGGCTGTTTTTTAAGTCTTTAGGAGAAATTTTTAGCTTAATGGCTGTCATATGGTATGTGATTTCAGTCTTTTAAAGTCTGTTAATACTTGCTTTAGCCCAATATATTGTCAGTGGATTTCCCTGTTTATTCACAGTGTGTGTTACTCATCTGTAAATCAGCATTCCATGGTTGGCAATTAGGTAAAGTGTTTATATTGAGTAGTTTCATTTCTCTCTCCCTTTCACTTGCCCTTCCCCCCCTTTTCCTGTCATTTACTAAGAAGTGACCACAAAATTCTGCTGGGTTATGTTTATGGTTTTTTTCCATAATCACATATTTTGAGTCATGATATTAGGTATATATGAGTTTTAAATAATATCTTATTTCTTGAATGCTTTATCATTATAAAAGCACACTTATTATCAATGCTAATGTTTTTTAAAACCTCAAAATCTAGTTTGATCTCAATTTACCAACATTACCATCTTTTCCTTGGTATTGCTTTCTTATCATTTATCATTATTTTCCAAACAGCCTGTAGTTTACTTTTAAACTCATAAAAGAATGATTATTTTAAATGAAGTAATTTAAATTTAGTTGAAATTATATCACCAGATAATGTGTTTTCAATTTGTTTTTTGGCTTATGTTTTAAACGTGGCCTACTTTAGATTGACTTTAATAATTTTTTTTCTATTACATCTTTCCTTTATTGGTTCAGGTTTTTTTGGTGGTGGTTGTTGTTCTTTTACTATTATTTTAGTGATTGTCAAAGAGTTTACAACCTGAATCCTTATTTATTATATCTGATATTAATCAAATACTTCACTGTATTTCAAGACATTACAACTTACATGCTATTGTTTTCTAGTGTGACAAAATCCCCATGCAGTTTATGTGTTTAAAGAAAAATTTTAATGAGCACTATACACTTTTATGAACTGCAGTGTGACATTTCTATACTTGTATACATTGCTCACTGATCAAAATAGAGTAATCGGGCCTGGTGCAGTGGCCTACCAGCTAAAATCCTCGCCTTGCATGCGCCAGGATCCCATATCGTCACCAGTTCTAATCCTAGCAGCTCCACTTCCCATCCAGCTCCTTGCTTGTGGTCTGGGAAAGCAATAGAGGACTACCCAAAGCCTTGGGACTCTGCACCCACATGGGAGACCTAGAGGAGGTTCCTGGCTCCTGCCTTTGGATAGGCTCAGCTCTGGCCATTGCAGTCACTTTAGCTTATTTGGTTCAAGAAATTCTTTGATTTATTTCCTTTTTAATTTCTCCAGTGATCCATTGGTAATTCAGATGCAAGCTGTTAATTTTCTGTGTCTTTAAAATTTTTCTATTGTTCTTGTTGATGTCTAACTTTATTAGATCTATTCATTATAGTGTTCTCATCTTCATATTTTCTGAATTTTAATTTTGCATTTTTGCTCTGTAGATTTTTTGAACTAAGTTCTATTTGATTAATATATTCAGTATGTGATCTACCAAATATATGCTTAGAGTGTCTGAACTATTCACTTTTATTTATTTACTTGATAGGTAGGCTGAGAGGGAGAGGGACAGAGAGACAATGAGAGAGAAAGAGAGAGATCCCATTTGCACGTCCATTCCCCAAATGTGCACAACAGGTCCTAAAATCAAGAGCTTGGGAATGTGGGTTGTAGGAACTCTGTCACTTGAGTTATCAATGTTGCTTCCCAGAATCTGCGTTAGCAGGAAACTAGAATCAGAAGTGGAACAGCCAAAAACAGTCTGGGTCCATATGGGATGCCGGCACAGTAGGTAGAGGATTATCCTGTTGAGCCACTCTGCTGGTTCTTGTGATTCATTATTTTTTCATTGAGTGAACGATCTTCAAATATCAGATGCCCTTGTTCCCCAAAAAAGCTGTGTTCTCTTCCTGTTCCTTGACATCATTGTTCTTTTTAAAAGGCCTTTTCAACCATGATTGTGCACGTGTGTGCTGATCTATTTATTTGAGTTTCTTCTTATGTTGAGTTCAACAATTTTTTACAGGTTTATTTCTTGCTTTTCCATTAGAAATAACATTACTATTCTCCACTGTCTCCACTGATCTAGAGACAGTCAGACATGCTTTTATTTTCTCAAGTCTTTCATTTAGCAAGTTTGTTGAAGGTTCTGAATCTTTCATTTTCAAAATATGAACATGAACCCTGTTAGGCTCCTTGAGCCTATCCCATGACCAAGTGTCCATTTAGACTACCTCCAGATTATCAGACCAATGACCCTTGTTTTTTCCATACTGATTTCACAGTTTCCCAATTATCTTTGTGTCAATCTTTCTTTGTGACCAAAAACAAAGTTTTCCTACCTTACCCTCATCCTACTACAAGATGCCAGAAAGAAAGAAGCATGAGTCATAGGAAAATGGAGAAAGAATGTCTCAATATTGAGCTGTGATGAGTGTTCTTCTCATCTA
This sequence comes from Ochotona curzoniae, assembly GCF_017591425.1. Classification (NCBI taxonomy): domain Eukaryota; kingdom Metazoa; phylum Chordata; class Mammalia; order Lagomorpha; family Ochotonidae; genus Ochotona; species Ochotona curzoniae. Next base: position 14,660,988 of record NW_024465582.1, on the reverse strand, counting down.
ACAGAATTTTCATTTCCATTCCTGATTCACTTCTCCCACTGGAATAACAACTGTAATTCTAACCAGGAGTGTGTGAGTGTGTGGAGGTAGGGTGGGGATGGAGGAGGTAGTAGGCACCGAGAGAATTAGAAAAAAGGACGGTGCCTTTTTGCTAGTCTTTACTTGTGAAGGTTGTCGGAAGAGCTAAGAACTGGATCTCTAGTGATGAAGGGTCTTGAGCCAGAGTAACACACTGGATCACAGTTCTTTCTTCACAAAAGCAAGAAATGTACAATGTAGGGTAATCAGACACTGGAGATAGAAGATGAGTCTTGAGTTTCTTCTTTTCATCCCAAGTAACTCTTCTTCATAGGAACAATCTTTGGTTTTATTTTCTACTTTGTATTTGAAACTAATCATCTTTGATCAGTTTTGAAACCTCTAAACAGAAAAGAAGATAAGATGAAGGGAATATTCTTTACCTCCAAGCAATAATCTAAATACTAAATACAAATTCACAAAGTATTTGCCCATTTGCATCGAAAATATTTAGGGGTCAGAGTATGGTGAAGCAGATAAAACACCGCTTGAAGTACCCATACCTTATGTCAAAGTGCCTCAGTTCAAGTCCCAACTCTACTTCTGGTTCTTGGTTCCTGCTAACGTGCAGTACAGGAGGTAATGGCTGAAGCCTTGGGTTGTCTGACATCCGTGTGAGACTGAGATGCAGTTCCTGGCTGCTGCCTCGAGCCTGGCCCACCCCTGGCTGTTGTCTACATTTGGCAATGAATTAGTGAGTAGGAGATCTCTTTGCCCATCTCCGTCTCTCACTACATTTCAAATAGCAAACAAATAACTGAAGCTAAATATTTATTATTTGTATTTTTACAGGAAAAAAAAACCATACATTTTTGAAGTGATCTCTCAAGTCACTTGCAAACAATAAGGGTTTGTGTTTTCATAAGCCATAAAGGCTTTTGGTGTGTCCTGGTTTTCCATTCAGTAGCTGTATTTCTAATGATTCATTGCCTTGAACTGCTTTTCAAAAAGTTTCTATTGCTGTGATCTTCTTGTGACAAAATGTGAGCACAGCAAAAGTGTATTCTGTCAAATGTTAATGATTTTTTAATGGATTTTTTTCCATCCTCTACCTTTTTTTGGAGTGAATTATGAAGTTTACAGCCTATAACTAGGCATTAATTAGCTTAAGATTTAGTCTACTAAAATAATTATTAATATTACTTAAAATAAATAAAAATTATAAATATTGTGTTTACAGATGCTGTCTCCATTTGTTATATATGATCAGAGTTAATGTCTATTCCACTATACTTGCATTTTTTGATTTTTAAAGAAATGTATTAATACGTTAAGCTCTCAGAATCACAACAAGTGCATGATAATTACTATAACTTAATTCTTACGCTGTTGCAATATTACTACAGGAGACAACTCCATGGAGTTCATAAGTACAATTCTAAGAGTATAATGATATTCCTCTTCCTCTCTCCTTCCTTTGAGATAACATTGATTTGTGGTTTACTTATGTTTCCTCATCTTTCCAGTTTCATTAGAGATCCTTTAATTTTCTAATCTCTAGTAATTCATGATAGCTCCTCTTTCTAATCAGTAAGTCCAGATGTGAATCACCAGTCTACATTTCCACAGATAGCTCAGATGGGGAGACAGAATTCCTGTGTTAGCGTAATGAGCTTAAGGAACATCAGCCTTAGAAGGTGCAGCCTAGTGAATCATGGGTGACTGTAACGGCCTCTGAGCCACAGTCCTCTGGGACAACTAGGTGTTTGGCCATGAGGGAAGTTGTAATTGGATGTATCACAAATCAGACATACCCTCAGCACTTACACAATATGCAGTGGCTGTGTAGCTACACAGGGTTGTACAAACTGTCTGGGAAATGAAGCCAAGGCAGGTAATTTTAGAAAATAAGGTCTGTGGTGATGGGGTATGGGGTGATTGTGGACGGAGTGGAGATAGGGAATGTTTCCCAAGATGCCTTTAACTGGCACACCAAGCACCTGCCCCAAACGCCATCATCTTAACTTAGTTACTTCCTTAAAGGCCCTTTTGCCAAATAATGCTCGTGGTCAGAGGTACTGAGGGTTATGACTTCACATGAATTAGGAGGAAGTGGAACATACAGTTCAACCCATAACAGAGTCTAAATGTTTTTTCTTTTCCTCTCTAGATCTGTGTTTGTCTAAAACAGCATCTTTATTTCAGCAGATTAACATTTTTCTTTCATGTGAACTCTTGATTTCTTCCTGTCATTATTAGTTGTCCTCATTAATGAGATCATTAAACATTATTGAAAATCTGGAACAACATGCCTGTATTCTTCAGTAATTAATTTTTGCTAAAGGTCATGTTTACTTCTCTAAACTTGTTCAGGACAATGATGTACAATTTAATACTTTAATGGTTGTTTGCCAGTATTCAATGTCTGAAAGAGTTTAAAGAAAATGCTGCTTTCACTGTGCTGTGATCTATGTACATGATTTTGGCATTACTGTATGAAATGAGCTGCACAATTTCTTTAGGCATATTTCACATGTTAGCCTCCCTTTATTGGATACAGGTATTAGATACAGGTAAAGCATTCCAATCCTGTGTTTTAACTAAATTTATGTCAAACATAAACTTACTTCATCGACCATAGCACAGGTATATTCCTAGGAGATGGAGCATGAGTTTTGTTGTGGCATTCAAATGAGGTTGAGCTTTACTGGTGAATCACAGAAAAATGTAGGACTAGGCTCCAAGTTTTCGCATATAACTTGAAACTGAAATCTGATTCAGTTTCTTTGTGCTTTAGCTAGGTAAGAACAATAAAATGGAAATGATGCAATTTTCCTTGTTTTATAATAGTATTGAAAATAGAATGCAGTAAAGCTCATGTATAGTCTTCAAAAATTAAAACATGCAAAACTAATGTTTTGGCCAGTGCTGATAATAATTTGCAATAACTAGCTAATGTACGTTTTCAGTCCAAGACAAGTTAATTAGAGATAACCATATAACAATGTTGACAAGCTGTAGTATTTCTCAGAGCTAAATTTCTCAAAGGCGACTGCTTCTGAGAAGAATGTGAAAAAAATTCATTCATACTCTGTAAATTCTATTTATCCCTAGCTCATAATGTATTTGTTGTATATATAACTAATAGATTTCGATTAAGGTCAAATTAGCAATCTGGTTTTCAAAAATGTAAAAAGAAGGACTTCTATTGTTTTTTGCCATTTATTGAAAAATTATTATATCCCCACATCTATGCTAGGTTTTGTGGAGAAAGATAAATTTAGTAATGTGCTACCTATATTGAAAGGGGTTATCACCTTGTAGAATAAATTGAACTATATATTCTGATTATAATTAAGCAGTTTTATTACTCTCCCCTCAAAAAAAATCACATTATCAGCTAAAACTGTAGCCATAGTATCCCAGTGAGATAATAATGCCTCCTTAGTTTTCTGCCTTTTTATTGGTCAGTAATTTCTATCGATTGATGCCACAAGCAGGGAGCTAGATGGCAAGTGGAGCAGCCCTTATGGGATCCTGGTGTATACAAGGTGAGGATTTAGTCACTGAACAATTGTGCCGGGCCCTGAAATAGTTGTTTCAAGTACTCGCTATGACACATTGTAACATGTCATTTGAATGCTTTCTGCATCATCAGAGTGTGATCAACTTTTGTCAAGTTTGATTTGAATATACATTCTTGACTATAATTCCCTGAAGAAAGAAACCACGTGCTTTGCTTTGCTGAATGCCCTGAGCACCATGTACATGAAGGACTACTTTGTTTTCCCCCTCAGAAGCTAAGGACATTATTAAGCATTTCAGAACTATCCAAGCCACTTAGAACCCTCAGAATATGTACACATTGAGACTCTTGGTTGATATGAGGTGACAGTTTCTCATCCCTGGGTAATGGGACATGTGAGAAGTCATCAGTGGTTTCCCCTATTGTCTGTCTCCATCCCCCAGAAACAAGAAGAAGAAATAGCAAATTTGGAAGCAATGAGTACACCCAATTTTCCCTCAACCTCAATCCTTCCACCTTCATCCACCATGTAATCATAAAAAAATAAGATTCATAAAAAATTTTAAAACAAACTATTGATACCATATGTAACTATAACAATATAGTAACATTTTTACCTGTATTAAAAAAAAAAAAAGAATCTGCAACGTACTTTTAAAATTTTGTTCAAGAGACAAAGAAACAAAAAGATCCTGACCAGTACTTAACTCCCTGAATTCTAGGAATGACTGCGAATGAACCTGCCCCATACAGAAATCTGGAACCAGGAACTCAATGGAGGCTTCTGGCTTTGGTGGCAGGAAGCAGTCATCTGGCCCATCAGTGCCATTTCCTAGGGCTGTACTCAGGACCTGATCCAGGGCTAGAATTCAGGCCTCCAGTGCAGGACCTGTGCATTTCACTGCTGGGCTAAATGTCTCCCCTGAAAAACCTGAAATTTGAATCGCAAAATCACAGTATTCATGTAAATTAGAGAATTTCAATATTTTACCTTAAAAGCGATAACTGCATTATTTTCAATCTGCCAAATATTAAATTTTTCCTTTTACCTTCATAGTAGGAATTTATGTACTATGAAAGGGTTTGGGGATTAAATATATATTTAAAAATATGAACATCTTATATTCAAAAGTTGTTATTTTTAATGTTGACTGAGGATTTCTATTACTTTCAGCATTTTCTCTCCCACACGATCTAGTACGCAGCTGGTATTTGATTAGTTGAGCTGAAATTTTAAGTTAACAAAGTTTCCATGATATAAAGACAAACCAGAAAAGGAAAGAGAACAACATCTGGCACAAAGCCAGATACAAATAAAATACAATGAAAGTGAGTTTCTCTTTATTCCTACAACAACCTCCATTTCCTCTGACCCCACTCTTAAACTTTTCCCATACATTGCAATTTTGTTACAAGAATCCCCTTTAAGTTGCATTCATTGAGTTCAATTGTGTTGGTTCTTCAATTAAATTTGTGTATGATTAGGATTAAATGTTTATGTATGGTGTTTCACATGCAAGCCGTGAAGAGGAATTAATGTAGTTGATCGAAATGCATTTGTACTCTGTATACATGGTCATTTTTCTCATTATGCTTTGAGATCTGCTAAAACCTTTGTTTCAGTAACTTTCACTGAAGTGATGCGAAAGGAAATGAGACATGGTTTGTGATGCAGTGTCTGCCTCAATATTTCATTCTCCCTCAAACTATTTCTTTCTTCATGGTTAGCCTAATCCTAGTATGAATTTAGCTGTAATTATAATGAATCCATTTGCTTCATGCAATTAACTGGATAATTACACAAAAGTGAACATTGCTTTGGCCAGCCTTTCTTCCATATATTTTTGCAAGGGACATCCTTTTCAGCTGCAATATATTCTTCTGGGATCTAATTATGATGTCTCTTGGAACCTGGCTTGAATACAAGAATTGAAACTGGTTTTTCAGGGTGGAGATCATGCAGAAATCCCAAATGGGTTAATCAGAATCCAATTGTAAACAGCATGCTATTCAATTGCATTGTAGTGTAGTAATCCGTTATGATTTTAACTTGCACACTTAAACTGAATGTTGGCGTATTGTCTTGGCCTGTCCCTCTTCTAGTCCGGCTGATGTATGTGTAGGGCTGATCAGTCCCATTGTGTTGCTAATGAAACAAGGTAATTACTCATACTCTCCAGAGTGAAAAGAACACCAACTCTCTTAATTTAGAAATTTAAATACATCATTTCTTCCTGTGGTGAAAGCTGCTCATTGCTATTATCTGAATCTAATAAAGCATGGGCAAGAAAGATTGAAGATCTGAAAGCTTTGCTCTATTTTTGACTGAGTTGAAGTAAATCAAAGTACAAGGCACATGAAATTTCCCCTCCGCTTGTCTCCTTCAGAGAGAGAACTGGTGTTGATAGTCACAGCATCCTTCTGGTGGATTGTTGCTTCCACGGATTAATTTCTGAGTTCAGTGAGGGCAAAGTACTAGCATTCATCACCTATCCAGATTCATCTTCCTCTTTCATTAGGAACTATTTATCAGACAGAAGGAGATGGAGAGGGGTGATATGAACAAATACAGCTCTGTGGATGGCATTACCTCGTTGAAAATAGATATTAATGAGGCAGTCTAGCCATTGCATGGTAGTTGCATCCTATTGCTTCAGCTTAGCATCATTGCAGCTTCTGGCTTTGGTTAACCTCTGGATTAACTTCTCTCCCTGGTAGCATCTGCATAACACAATTTCTTTCATTCCATTCCCACATTCCTGCTTTCTCTGCAGGATCCTGAACTATAGGAATGAGCTCTATTTTATTAATCAAGATGAAGAAGAGGAAATAGTTGAAGAAGACAAGTACAGAGATGTCACTTGTGGAATGATCATGTGTGAGAATGTGTGGATTGAGAACTGGTCTTCTATGTACCTCTTAAATCCTGTGAGGGATTGAATCTGCGGAAATTGAAGTAGTCACATGAATTTACCAATTCTTACTGTTGATTCTTGTTAGAGAAATTTATTTCTGATTAGTCATCTGACTTCGAATCAGTTCAGATTTCTTTCAAGGGGATATAGAATGTGACTACTGGAAGGCTTCAGTATTTTTCTGTTTACACCATTCTGTGGAGCAAAAAAGGATAAATTCTTAACAGTTCATGGTGGAAAATTAAGCATTCATTCTAAATAAATTGTGTCTGCTTTTACTGCAATTCTGGTGAAATGTAGACTGATTTAGCCTATGTTTTTACTCCTTCAACGAAATCGTAATTCTGTTAGGTTTTAAGCACTTGTAAAAGTTCTTAAACATTGTTACGCACAGCTAATCCCCGCAGCCAAGTCCTCTATTCACGATGTTTACCACAAGCCAAAATCCCAGACGCAGCAAGGTGCTTAGTAGGTCCTTTATTCCAGCAGGGTAGGAACGGGATCAGGGGTGGAGGGGGAGGAAACTGGAAGGGACAGGTCTGCCATGGCAGGATGGGGACTCCAAGGGCAGGGGAAGGGATAAGATGGAGGGGGACGGAGAAGAGCCAGGTAAGAAGGGAAGGGAAGAGAGGGGGAAGCTGAAGGAAGGGGCTGTGTGGGCACTGTGCTGGCCCCAGGGACTGGGCACTGAGATGATCTGAGCCACAGGTAGGTGGGTGGAGACTGGGGGTAGGGCTAGAGAGATTGGGGAGTGGGATTCCCAGGTGAGGCGCCGGAGTACATCTGATAGGTGGATAATCAGAACGGCACGAATTGTGGGGAAGGGGAAGCAGCAAATGGCGCTGGGTCCAAGATGGGGTGTTCGAATCACTCCTCACAAACTTGCTGCAGCTAAATCCTCTTTTCAGCATAAGTTTGCAGCCATTAAAAGGAAAATACCAGATGCAGTTAGGTACTTAGGAAGTTTTTGATTCCAACAAAGTAGAAACGGGAAGGAATGGTGGAGGGTGGGAAAGAAAAAGCAGAAAAGGTGCAGGTGGAGGCTCACGTTATACAACTCAGGTGACACTGGAAGGTGTGCCTATATGTTTGGGAGGCGCTGCAGGTGGATCCCAAGGGATTGGTGACTGGGATTGTTGGAGCCATGAGTGACCGGTAGGTGGGTGGGCATTAAGGGGAGGGGCTGCAAGAGATTGGTGAGTGGGGTTCTCAGGTAAGATGCCAGGAGGTTACAGACCAATGGTGGACAACCAGAAAGGCTTTTGCAAGCCATGAGAAAGGGGAAGCAGATATCTAAAATAGTACAGAGACCAAAATGACGGAAGCATTCAGGGCCGATGTTTGAATCCATCCTTAACAAAAATGACTTCCTAAATAGGCTATTAAGCCACAAACGCATTTAAAGGATCCACTCTGTAAACATATTGCTTCAGATATGGACAGAATAAGCCGGTGCTGTGCGAATAGCCATGGCAATGCTTTTCCATCTGTGAGTCAAAAACAGACCTGAAAAAACTGTGATAGCCTCAGTTTCACCATCATAAAGCTTATCTTTTGGTAGATTTTGTCAAAGAACAACATTTACTGAATTGAGAAAACATCAGGACTAAATGTGGCACCCAACTACTTGTTCTTTTTATACTTAATTTTCAAAAAAAACCGATTTTGCTATGGAGATTTTTAGTCATTTCAAAGGCAACCCAGTGTGAAATATTTTTTAGAAGATGAGGGACTGTAGGCCAAGGTGGAATGCACAGTGTGCGTTTTACTTATTGCAGGGAGCCAGCCATTTTACTGAGACAATCCAGAATTATTAGTCGACTTCATTTAAAAAGATTTATGTTTCATAAAAAAAAAAAAACCACAAGGGGCACTTTCACATGAACAAGAGGAATGGGACGTGCAAAGCCTAACACAGGTGTCAAATGACTACAAGCGCTTTCTTGGGCAGTAGGGTGTGTTAAAGATCCATGGACAGACAGGCATGTAAAAAGCCATATGTAGGGCCTGGCGTGATAGCGTAGTGGTTACAGTCCTGGCCTTGCACGTCCCGGATCCCATATGGGTGCCGATGCTTATCCCCACGGCCCTGCTTCCCATCCAACTCCCTGCTTGTGGCCTGGGAAAGCAGTTGAGGACGGCCCAAAGCCTTGGGATCCTACACCCTCATCAGAGACCCGGAAGAGCTCCTGGCTCCTGGCTTTGGATTGGCTTAGCTCTAGCCATTGCGGCCACTTGGGGAGTGAACCATTGGATGGAAGATCTTCCTCTCTGCCTCTCCTCCTCTCTGTATATCTGCCTCTCAATAAAAATAAATAAATCTTTTTTAAAAGCCATATGTAAAAAGCCAGTGGATGATGTGTATTAAAAAATCACCTAATATGTATGTAAGGTCAATGATGATGGTGTATTAAAAATCATCTAATAGCTGGCAATACAAATTCAGGCTCTTCATAAAATAAGCTCACATGCTTTTTTTTTCTTTTTCTTTTTTGGTAGGAACTAGTGCATAGCTGGACAGTTCATGAGGTCCAGAGCTGTTTATTGGTTCCCACTTAGGAGCGTGGTGAAGTAGTGTAGTCTAGCTGAGACTCTGCTTGGGTGGTACTGGAAATCTGCCCAGTTTCCCTGCCCATTTCATCCTACTGTTTGGTGGAGTTTCCATGAGCCAGAGGTTGGCTTTGCAGAATTTGTTTTGTTAAAGAGATCCATTAGAAATTGGAAGAACGTGTTTGTGCCTTCATTTCCTCATCACATTTTGTTGGCAAGGGCGGAAAGGGCATGCACCGGAGTCAGCTGATGGCCTCGGGTCAGAGGCAGATGGGAAAAGACAGTCTTTGCTCAGGGGTCCCAGCCAGCTTGTGGGATGTTGTGCTAAGAGTAGGAAAGATAAGCACGTTTTGCCCTTGCAGGGAGAGGAAGCCGGGCTTCCTCCAGACAATTCTCAGAACTGTTTCTAAGCTGTTTACTTCCTATTTGGATACCTAGAACAACAAGAAACAAGACCTTTGCACCAGCCTTTGACTGGCCTTGTCCTGAACTTGTTTATCCACTCCCTCTGTCAGGAAGCAATTGTGATAAGGCCCCTGGCCCTGCTCTGACTTTTTTTTTTTTTAATTTTCTGTGTGGCTTTTGATTGATTGTGTTGTACACAGGGCTCTATTCTTGGATTGATTTATTATTGGGATTCAAAGAACATCCTCCAGTTACAGAAAATTTTCCCTTTTCCTTCAGAAGAAAGGCATTATGTGCACCTTTCTGTAAGAGGCACCTTGTAGGCCTTCAGTGCGCTAACTGATGAAGATGGAGTGGCTTTGTGTTTAGGGATCATTGCACCCACATCTAAATGTATTATATATGTGTACACTTGACATCTAATTTATTGTCCTGAGAAAGATTTTTTTTCCTATCAGGAAAGTAGAAGGTAAAAAGCTAGTTTGGTCTAGTTATTTTAAGACCCTAGAACTTTTTGAAAGGGTTTCTGTTATTTTATTTTGCTTTGAGGTAGATCCATTCTTTTCTTCACCGTGAAACTGCTTCCACATCTATAGCCCTGCTCTATAACAATCCTAAGCTAAACCAGGTTTATTTTGGGTCGTGGCTTTGCTGTGTTGGGTTGGGTGTCCTTTTGGACTCTGTCTGCTTTGGACTGGTGATATAATTTGCTTGGCCCCACTTCAAATATTGTCAGCACCTTGTACATGTAGGTGGTTATTACTTCAATAAAAATATGAAATAATAACCACAACTTTATGAGCTGGAAATAGTTTCTCTTACTATTGCTGCTCCCCAGTAATAGCAACTTCCACGTGTAAGATACAATCAATATTAGACATCCAGCATCTTTCGTTATCTCTATGCTAGCTCCACTGAAAGTGACTTCATGAAAAATTATGTGTGTTTTGATATGCTACAGGCTTCATGAATGCTTTTCAAAATCAAAAAGGATAGGTATCTGCCTTGTAGTGATGCCACTTAGCGTACATAGTTCATGCCGTCCAGCCACCAGCATCATTTCTCTCTCTCTCTGTCTACACTGACTAGTAAGACAGGGAAAATGGAATAATAGCAAGATTAATTTATTTTTCTGAGAAAGAAAAATAAAGAGAGAAAAACCTCTTATTTTTTTATTTAAAAGAGTTACATAGAGAAAGGTGGTGAGACAATGACAATTTTTCCATCCACTGGCTCCCCATATGGTTGCAACGTCTGGAGTTGGCCTGGTCTGAAGCTGGAAGCCAGGAGCTCCTTCTGGGTCTTCCATTTGGGTGCAGGAGCCAAATGCCTTGGGCCATCCTCCGCTGCTTTTCCAGGCCATTAGCAGATAGCTAGATCTGAAATAGAGCAACCAGGACCAAATTGGTGCCCATATGGGAGGTCAGCACCACAGGGGGAGGATTAGCATGTTATACCATAACAGGCAAATTTTATTTATGAAACAGGTGTGACCATGGTAGTCATGCTTTGTCTTAAAAAAAAAATATATATATATATATAATATCATATATGGTGTTATAGAGACAAAGGGGGACACACACACACACACACAGAGACTTTTTATCTATACTGGTTCACTCCCCAAACGGCCACAGTAACCTGGGCTGTACTATGCCAAAACAGGAATTTGGAGTTCCATCCGGGTCTTCCATGGTGTCACCATGCACCCAAGCATCATGACATCTGGTGCTGCCTTCCTGGGTGCATTAGCAGAGATGTGGATCTAAAGTGAAGCAGAGAAGAGTAGAACTGGAGCTCTTCCAGAGTGTTGCTGCAGGTAGAGGCTTAACCTGTGGCACCACAACATCTGTCTCCATGCTTTGTCTTTACAAGTAGAAAGAAAATGTGGCATTTCAGTATTGGTCTCAAAAATCTTTGTAGAAATGTAAAATCATCCTACTGTTTGAAGCCTTTTCCTTTCCATTGGTGTGAGTCAGTAGGGTCTGTTTGCAAGGGGACAACTCTAGCTCTGGACAGTGGAAGTCTCTGGAAGAGTCTAGGAAGAACACACTGACTGATGTGTGTCAATCAAAGCACTGATGAACAACCATCCAAAAAACATTTGATATAATCAAATGGACAAAATATTACATTCCACAAAGCCCATCACAGAAAAAGGCATCAGAGCATTTCCCAGGACCCTAGGGAAGGGAAAACTTATCTGAGACTGAGAGTGAGCTAGCAGTTGGATTGTCGAGGTGGCAGTATCAGCTCCAGTCCTGCTTCGCTGGTGTTTGTGCCTGTGGGACAACATCAACCACAAAACATGGTAACAGCACAAGACACCACCACATTGCTGGAGTCTGTGCACATCCAGGCAGCAGCTTCTCTGGTTAGCTGAGTAGTCCTTTGGCTCTAAAAATAAGGTCTGTCCCTGAACTCTTCTGCATGGCCTTTTTGGATAACAAGACAGTGTTCTGAGATGTGGTATCATTTGTCATGTTTTAGTGTATTACTAATGTCGTTCATGGTGAGACTGAACAAGTGGGAGACCTAGGTTGTTATTTCTGTTCCATTTCTAATCTACTGACTAGAATAACTTTGTACTTCTATTTACTCATTTATAAAATGACAAGGCTTTGCTAGTCCCTTGGTTCTGGTCATAATGTGTTTACCACATGCATCAGGTGAAAAAATGTGGAGGAAATGTTAAAATTCAGGTTCCTGGACCAATGTCACATTGATTCCTCAGGATTTTGTTTCAAGACCCTGAAATCTGAAAATTTAGCACTAACCACCTGTAGGTGAGTCTTACAGAAGCAGAAGTAGGAAAGGTCCACTTTTCCACTAAGTATTTCTCCAAGATCTGTTCCTACTCTTTAGTCTTCTATCATCAGGGTACTGCTTCACCAAAAACAAAATCAAACCCTCTCCTAGGAAGGGGACAAAGGCAGGTCAAGGGTGCCTTGTCCAGCTACATTATTGGAGATAAAGCATTTGGAATTTAATTCTAGGTCTAGTACTTTAGGCTAGGAAGACTGCCAGCTTCACAGAGATGAATCCCAATAATGCCCTTGGAAGGGGGACGACTTCCCAAGGTTTTGAAACACACAGGTGCTCATACTGCATTCTCCTACAGTCATCTTCAAAATAGTCCCTTGAAGGCCCTGGCTTCCTCTCTATGGGCAGCTTTTTACTGTGTGTAGAGAATCCCACAGCCAGGCAAGTCAGCTTTTTAAAAGATTTTGCTTCAACACTGGTGAGGATTCAGTTCTTCCCTGACTGGCCCAGACTAAACAGCTGCAAAACAAAGTGCAGGGAAACCGTTTGGTTCGGACTGTAGCTAGGCAAAGTTGGCACCTCATAAAGCTTTATTTTAGGGTTTGTGGGGTTTGCTGTATTGACTTTATTTTTCTGGTCTTAAGTAAGCACCTGAATGTGGTTTTTTTTCTCTTTCTAGCTGACAAAACAAAATAAGGCTCAATTAATTTCTACCTTTTAAGCAATTTACGATCTTTGTCTCATTTTCTTTGGACTTGACGGGGCCAGCTTAGGATCATTCCAAACCCGAAGCAGCTGGAAGAGCTCGGGTGCAGCCAGATGGATCTGAACGTTGAACTGACTTTCTCAGCATTTGCCAAGGTTGTTCTGAAACAAAAATAATTTGCTCCTCCTGGGGGACATCGCATAGTCTATGGAGTCATTCTTGTTTATTAAAACTGGGGCATGTAGTAGGTAGTGGCCAGGAATTCTGATTAACATCTACTAGGCACATTCCTCACCAGTCCTACAAAGAATGATCTGGTTCAAAATGTGAATAACTTTGAGGCTGATGAATCTTAATGTCAGTAGCTAGAACAAAACTCTCTATTTGGGGCGGGGTCATCCATAAAGCCAGAGGAGTGGGAACGGAGGCTGTAGGCAAGGGTAACTGACGTGGGATGTTTGACTCAGATTAAATCTCAAAGATAGGTTTAAGATCAAGGACGTGACTATGACAGACTGCAAAGTGGCCAGGAGAAAACTGTAAGGAGGATTGAATATAATGTGACAGGCTTCATCTTTGGCCAGGTAAGACTTGAGACAGGTTTTGTTTATCAACAGAGATTCGTTAGCCTGTTAGCACAGTTTGTCTTTCTCATGCAAGAATTTTAACAAATTTATATATATATATACATAATATTTATGTATTAGCTCTATCTTAAAAGTTAACAGTTTATGGATTCTGAAGTATCTCCCATCTGTCAGGTTGTCATCTGCTGTTCAATGTATCAAGTAGTTAACCACTAAATAGCTAACCTAAAAGAAGATACTCATTTCTCACAAATATAGATCATCCAAGTGTTGTAGAACTCAGTATGAGTCTTTGTTTCCAAGAGTAGAGAGAATTATAACAGGAAAGCAGAAGGTGAAAACCATTATTACATAGGCAAAATAATGTGGTATAGTCTTTCCTAACTATGGAAAGAGTAGACCATGGCTTAGATTTTAGAAACGACGATTTTTTTAAGTTTATGGAAAAAAACATATATTACTATTCCTTATATCAAGTACTACAATTCATTTCATACATATTTAATGAACTCCTACTATGCATAAAATATTATGCTGAAATAAAATAGAGGCTGGGATTTTTGAAGGCATGCAGATTTCAGAGGGGAATTAAGGGCTCAATCATATGCTCTCAAAATGCATATGTGAAGATCTGACACCCCTATTGTAGGGGTGGAAAAGGGAAATTAAGGTAAAATGAGACCAAGCCTGTGGTAACTCGGCCTCGCAGTGCTAGCCAAAGGATGTTCATGGCAAAGGACACACGAGACAGCCATCCAGATTTGCTGCGTTTCTCACCACCACAACAGAGGCTGCCACAACCTCCACTTGTGTTCCTCATGCATGTTGCAGCCCCCTGGTACTGGGAATCAGTAGCTGAAACTCCTTGGAGTATGAGGCCTTCCAAGGTGTTGTCTGCCCAGCAAATGTGCCAGTGACTCCCTGAGGAAGAGAACAGCTGAGTGAAGAGATTACGGATTATCCTTAAAGTTTCTGCTTAGAGAGATCCTGCTTTGATGTGTGCAAAAGAGAACTGTCTTGTACGTCACTGTCAGCATGTGACAGCCTTCAGAATGCAAACTATGTTCCTGAATCCAATTAACAATGGGGTAAGAAATTTTTCTTTTCCAAATTGACTCTGGGAGTTTCGTGTATTTCTTTGAGTGAATGGATCAGTTCACAGGACCAGCCAGCCTGAAAGCTCAAACTGTGATTCATCTTTTGTGGGGAGAAGCTGCTTTGGAAACTCTAACTCCTTCTAGATATTGTCTGTCCCTTGCTCTAGTTGCCTGAGCACTTCCAAGGCCACACGGTACACCTGCAGTGGTTTACACAAAGTCCACCACCTGGACAGCTTGCTGTAACTTCCTTCTCCTTTAGGCTCTATCCCTGTGGTCATCTCAAGGACAACAGCAAAGAATGTGCCCCCCAGGTGACCCCGGGAATTGACCATCAGGTGTGGATTCTGGGTGAAGAGGTAGTGGTGTCACTTCTGAAAGAACTGCCCAAGAGCGGGAAGGTCATCTGGGCCATGTACTGTTGGGACACAGCATGAAGAAAAGACACTTGAACAGAGTTTACTCCCAGTGGCTGGGCAGGTCATTTGGACCCACTGTCTCCTGAGAGATCTAGCCCACCGAAATTCACAGTGGTACAAGTTACACAGCAATTCCCCCAAGTCAGGACTCAATCCTCTTCGATGATCCTTGGTCAGGACTCTGAAAGAACCCTGAGATCCCTGTCTGGTTATGAATATGCCCCCACTTAACTTTCTGCCTGCCCTGCCCTGCCTGGGTGTGAGTGAGACTTTACAAATGTGGAAGCTTCACTCTATTATGCTAGTGTGTAAGAGGAAATACTTTCATAATTGCAGTTAAGACCGTTAATCTATTGCTTAATGCAGGCTTTTAAAAACATGAACCTGAACTAATCAGGTGAGCCCTTTAAAAATTATTTATTTGTTTATTTATTTGTTTATATGAAAGAATTAGAGAGGGAGAGAGAGAGCGCGAGCCAGAGAATCTTACATCTGCTGGTTCAATTACTAGATGGCCACAACAGCCAGTGTTGGGTAGGGTGACACCTGGAGCCATGCAGATCTCCCATGCAGAGTGTCAGGGACATAAGCCTTTGGGCCATCTTCTCATCTTCTGCTTTTCTCAGGCCATTAGCAAGGGATAGATTATTACCTTAGCAGCCAGGACACGAATGGGCACCCATAAAGGATGCCAGTGCTGCTGGGTATCAGCTATGTTACAGTACTGTTTCCTCAGATGAAATCTTAGAAAGAACAGGGCCCATCCTTAAAAGAAGAGATGAAAAGTGTAAAGAGCAATAATAGCTCAATGGCTAAATGGCTAAAACCTCACCTTGCAAGCACTGAGATCCCATTTGGGCATCAGTTTGCATCCTGTCTGTACTACTTCCCATCAGGTTCCCTGTTTGTGGCATGGGAAGGCAGTTGAGAATGTCCTAAGCCCTTCCTATGCCCACTTGGGAGACCTGGAAGAGATTCGTGGCTACTGGTTTTGGATTGGCTCAGCTCCAGCCATTGTTGCCACTTGGGAAGTGCACCAGTGGATGGAAGATCTTCCTCTCTGTTTCTCCTTCCCCCTGTAAATCTGATCTGCTTTACAATAAAAATAAATAAATCCTTTAAAAAAGTGTAAGGAGAAATGTTTCTTTTGGCCTTGACCTAGCAAACTGCTCCAGCCATGTGACAGGGAGCAGCAGGGAGACACTAGGAGCTAAAACGGTCCCCTTGACTTGCCATCAACAAGAGAGCAGGAATGCAGTTCTGTGCCTATAAAGACAGACATGAAGTGACTCCTTATCTAATTCAGGCCTCTAGAAGATGTACTAAACACCTTGATTTAGTCTGTGAATGCCTGAGCACAGTTCCTACCAGCACTAAACCATCTCTGACCCATGGATACCAGGAGATCATATTCGTACATTGGTGTTTTTTTAAAGCCACTTCATTTGTGTCCACAAAGACTCCTAAATGTCGTAGTTTATGTAGCAACAGAAAACTAGTAAACAACAGGTGTCATCACTATTTCTGTTTTATATTAGCAGAACAAGAGTCAGACTGACCTGTCTGAGGTCAAAAAGTCAACTGGTGCAAGAAACTCAGGTTTGGATCCAGTGTATGGCTCCAAAGTGTGTACATTTAAGCACTGCTTTCCATAAGCTTCTGCCATCTGTCCCTGCTAATCACCTGGTCGGAGTACACACAGAATCCCCCTCTCTGCTATTGTGGGTTTGAAAAGCCATTTTCAGAGCAGTAACTAACTCTAGGCAACTGGCCTGTGGCCAATCCTCTACTCTGTAACAATATCCTTTTTTCATAGATGGGAGATCCTGGGCTTCAGTCCCAGAAGGTTTTATTTTTTTCTGTGTTAAAAAAAAAAGACTGCAATTTTTTGAATTATAGCCCTGTGGTTCAGGGAAAATGACATTTACTAGGGAAGAAACTTGCTATGGTCTTAAGTATTCTGCCAACTGCAATGAAAAGGGGGTTTTTAAATGTCATTGATACATTAAGAAGATTTAAAGAGACACTAAATAAATTACCTTAGCTGGCATTGCCTACCTCTAAGTACCTCGTATGTGTAGGGATCCTGAGCTAAATTTTGATTTGTTCTGTCATTAATGAATAGAGTGTGTTCTGCCCCAATTTAAACTAAAATGTTTAGGAAAAAAAATCACTTCCTTTAAAGAAATTTATTGGCAGATTTAAAGGTGACATGTCAAACCCACAATGATAAAATATACATCTGAAAAAGAGGTAGAATTTTCCTCCATTGCCTAGAAGTCTCTTCAGGGGAAGAAGGGTGAGTTTTTAAAGGTGAAGCAATGTTCTGTTAAGTAACAAGGCTTAACTGGGTGAGTTTTCTTAAACAGAAGCTGAGTCCAGCTAATAATCATCATCTAGAAGTCAGAAAAGCCAGGTGAATAATACAGCTCTTCTGTGCAGTGCTGTCAAGTTCATCTGACTCTGCATTGTGGCTGATTTGATCTGATTCCTGGAGAATGAAAGCTGGAGGAAGACTGTAAAATTTCAGGGGTAATAATGGCAGTAGTACCATAATGCATTTTAGCAGTGCTAATTCATTTTACCTGTGGCCTGAAATACATTAGCACTATATTTCTCTTATTCACCTTTTAGCTCACAAGCTGTCTTTCAGAATTCCTCTCCTGTAACGTTCAAATATCCTTATCTCAGTATTTTAGCTCAACTCATTTTTACTTTTCAAATGTGCTCAGCTCATTTATAGCCCATATACGTACCTTGAAAATGCTGACAAAACAGGCAAATCTGCCCCCTGCGGGGCACACTGACACATTAAATTGAAAAGTGATCTTTAGATGAAAAAGTGACTTACAGGTTATGGCCCGT
Organism: Ochotona curzoniae; assembly: GCF_017591425.1. Lineage (NCBI taxonomy): Eukaryota > Metazoa > Chordata > Mammalia > Lagomorpha > Ochotonidae > Ochotona > Ochotona curzoniae. Next base: position 14,643,137 of record NW_024465582.1, on the reverse strand, counting down.
CAAGTTGTCTTCATTATAAATGGATCTGGGACATAATATCAAGTAATCAAGTGCATTTATATCTTGTGGCCAACAGCATGAACATACAAGATTTTCACCAGTAGTCAGCGTGTTCTAGAATGAAGTTGCTTATTGTTGTTGAATCCACAGGCAGAGGTTTCCAGTGAATAAAGGTAAAATTATGACTATTTGGTTATTAAACTTACAAAAAATTGTTTTTCCAATGCTGGCAAATGAATATTTGAAAAATTGATTTCATTGTATTTGTATGTAATGGAACGTGCATCTTAATGGTTCTTTCCATAGTACCCACAATAAGCTGTCCTGAGACCATCTTCTCGAAGAGGGACTGTGATTGATTTAGCAGAAAATACATGAGACATTGTTTCATAGATTGCCTGGAACTTGAGAGTTACTCAATTAATAGTACACAGACACCTAAAAGATAAGAATATCATACTACATGCCTAAAGAATGAAAGAATGCAGGTATGAAAACATTTAAGAGATATTAATGAAGTAAGCATGAGTTTTTTTTGGGTTTCTTTTTAAAACATGAATACATTTGTGGGTTTTTTTTTTAAAGAAAGGAACGTTGAATTTCTGCTATCATCCTTTAGGGTGATGAAAGAGGGAATGTTGGATAATTGGAGAACTCTATGGCAGTATGAACTGGATTATTATCAAGTTCAGTAATCTTTACAAATATGTCATGACAGTCTTTTCACAAAGATGTTTCTGGGATGAGATTTCTGATCCAGGATTTGAGAATGAGAAGTAGGTTGATAATAGTTTTTATGGTGCACATGATGAGACACACACACACACACACACACACACACACACACACACACACAGAGACACACACACACACACACACAAAAGAAAGCCACCTACAGTCTGGCCAGTTACCTGCTGGATACCACCTCCCCTTCAAAAAAATTAGTCTATTTTTTAGATCTTTATTTTCCACTTTGGAGCTCTGGCATGACTCCCTGAATTCTTTAAATGAAGTGCTCTTTGTAAACATTTTGGCTCAAACGGGGCAGTGCATACTTTATTCACTAATAAATATTAAGCACATCTCTCTTCTATTCCAGCAGCTCTGACCTTGCACTTATGAGCCAACTGGTCACAGAAAGCCAATCATGTTAGTGTATATGAGTCAATATATAATCAAAACATTTTTCAGCTTTTATTTTTTATGAGTTTTTAAAATTTATTTTTAATTCTAGATGATGTTAACAACATAGTTGTTCAGAGTGGGATGGATCAAGGGTAAGGGAAAAGTGGGTATGATTATTGTTTCCAAATTTTCTATTTCTCCTTGTTTTGGGGTAAGGGGGAAAATGAGGAGAGAAGCCATACCCCGTCTCCCAACTGCTCCAGTACCCAGAGATGGAGAATAGCCACCTGGTATCAAGCCAGTATCCCAGTGTGGCACATACTCCAAGTGTTCTACCCAGGTGGTTTTGATAGTTCTGAAATGTTGTCCATCTTGCAGATCCAAGGCTGAGGGAAACTTTTCAATGCTCATTGGCTAACATAGTTGACCTCAGAGTCTCCATTCGCCCAGATTTGCTATCATTGTTTGGTTGTGGTAGTTGTCCAATTTGTTGTGCCCTGCTTCCTCTGGGATGGTACAGATGTTCCCTGCAGGGCTCAGTGGGCTGCCATATCCTCCATGTGGATCTCAGCCAGCTGTGCACTACTCTGTCTTTTCCTCTGAGGAGAGGGCAAGAACTGAGGCCAGGAGACCAGAGCCCCGCTGGATCCCCCTCCCTGGGGGCACATGGACCCAGCATCTACTGTGAAGGTGGGCCTGTGACCCAGGCCAGGTGACCCAGTTCCTGCTGGACCCCCCACCCTGGGGCAAATGGACTCAGCACCCACTGTGTAGGCAGGCCAAGGACCCGGGCCAGGCGACTCACCCTGTTGGACTCGCCACCCCTTGGGCTAGTGGACCTGGCACCCACTTTACAGGTAGGGCAAGGACTTGGGCCCGTGAACCCAGGTCTTCCTGGACCCTCTGCCCCTGAGGTTCACGGGCCTTGTACCCACTGCACATACAGGCCAAGGAGCAGGCAAGGCAATTCAGACCCTGCTGGACCCAGCTTGCAGGGCTTATGGACCCAGTACCCACTGTACAAGTAGGCCAAGGGCCCAAGCCAGATAACCAGAGGCCACCGGAACCCCCACCCCTGGGGCTCACAGACCTGTCACCCACCATGCAGGTGGGTCAAGGAACTGGGCCAGGCTATCAAAAAGTTGAATTTATTTATTTATTTATTTATTTATTTGAAAGGCAGGGCTATAGAGATAGAGAGAGACAGAGAGAAAGATCTTATCCATTGGTTCACTCCCCAAGTGGCCACAATGGCTGGAGCTGAGCTGATCCAAACCCAAGAGCCAGGAGCTTCTGCCTGTTCTTCCATGCGGGTGCAAGGTCCCAAAACTTTGGGCCATCCTCTACTGCTTTCCCAGGCCACAAGCAGGAAGCTAGCTAGATGGGAAGTGGAGCAGCTGGGACATGAACAAGTATCTGTATTGTATCCTGGTGCTTGCAAGGTGAGGATTTAGCCACTAGGCTGTCACTCCAGGGCCCCAGTTAGTTTTGATTATTCAGTTGCTTCATTGTTTTCACTGGATACCCTTGATGGTCTTTCTTCTTTGAATGTTATTCAGAAAAAGATTGCACTTGGCACTTCTTTGATCCTACCTCAAGCCAGAACTCACTGCCATTTTCATTGTTTTGAGGAAAAAGCAAACGAACATTCGGAAATGACAGTGAATAAGCCAAAGCCCTGGTTTAAGTAGCAGACAGAAGCGTAGTTAGTTTAAGAATAGAGGAAATCTTTCTTGGGGAAACATGGACCAGTTTCCTTTAAGAAGCAAAAGCCAAACTGCTCTGTGGGGAAGATAGAAGACTTAGTGACAGGTGTTTGGCCTTCAGTGCAGTCCTGGACACCAGTGAGCAAGGTCAGGGTCCCTGGACAAGGGAAAAGGCAGCTCTCCCAGTGACAGAGTAGGGCCTGTCCTAGGAAGCTTTGATTCTAGTCATGGAGCCCTCTGCACCACCCGCTCCTTGTCTCCTTCTTGAACCTCTGCCTCAGTTCAAGAGCTCCTTGTATCCACTTGCTTCCCAAAGGCTCCGGGTCTTTTCATTATTTCTTTGTTCACAATTATTAAGCGCAATCCATGTATTTTCCTTCTGTAGTATGAAGTCCTTTAATCAAAGGACAGAAGTAGCTTGGTAAGTTGGACTCATGCTGAGGTATAAGAGTCTCAAAAATTTCTTCTTCTATCGCTTTTTGTGGATCTTTGTCAAGCACTGGACTGTTTCACTGGAATTTTCCGAGGCTGAGGACCGCTGTGAAGGAAATGTGCAAGCAGTTTGACAGAGATCAGCTGACCAAGTGAGGTTGTGCAGTGAATGCCAACAGGACAAGTGTTGATCTCTGAATCTGCCTCTGCAATCTTGACAAAAGATTATTTTTGTAGAGCAATATATAAAATAATCTGAATTACTACCTCATTCTATCTCATTTCATTTTGGATCATTCCCAGAGGAAATTTCTGTTGCCTCCAAGGCTGCCTGCCCCAGGAACTGAACTTTATCTTCTGGCAGTGTTTGTCGTACCCAGCACCCAATCAGTCTTTATTCTCTTTTTCAGTTTTCTTATTTTGTCATTTTTCATACAGCACATTTTGAAGCTTAGTATGATGTCAAAATACGCCAATCTGATCTGTTCAGAATTTAAGATTATTTGTTGAAGAGATGAAGAATAGATTCAAAAAGACAAGCTTCTGTCCAAAGCAAAAAGAATTATTTAACAAGGCATCAGAAGATGCTCTGGCTTAAACCTAACTTCAAGAGAAAATGTATCTCAATAAAAAATACTAAAGCTTTTGCCTGTTTTTTTTTTTCAAATAATACAGTCAACTTGTGATTAACTAGAGTACATCCTAGTGTACCTACAGGGAGGAGGGCACCAGCTTTGCAGACATGAAGGCTCAGAATGCTGCTCTCCTCTACCTCGTTTAGATCCACACGATCCCTCCCACTCTGCTCTCGCTGGTTCTTTGCCTGGGGAGTTGACCTCTTTTGACTGCATCATCCATGACCCCGCCCTCTGGCTTTGGTTTGTTTTGACCAGTAGGGGTTGCAGTGGGGAGGTCAGTGACAAGAGGAAAGGCTCAGGGTATCTCTTCCTTGGCTTTGCTTCTGCTTTGCTACAATCCCTGCAGTATCTCTGTCCACTGTTCAAGGACACAGCTCCTGTTGCAGTGCCTCTTTCCCAGTGATGGCTCTCACCAGGGTCTGGAAACATGGTGTAGTTCTGTTTCCTGCTTGCATCCTGAAGAGCTTCTTCATCCATCATCTTCCTCCTTATATTTGCTTTTCAGATATTTATTTGTGGGCAACTCCTGTAAATCAGCCAGTTAGTTATGCCAGAATCCCTAGGATACAGTCAGAAACTTCAACATGTTGGATAATTTCCTTGGTCATCTATTTTCTTCATTTGTAAAAGTGTAAAATACCTATTTTGCCTACCTTTAAAAAAGTGATTATTATATTTAGTTGAAGGACAGTGGGAGAGGGAAACACATGTGCACACACATAGAAAGAGAGAGAAAGAGAGAGATTGAGAATCCTCCTTCTGTTGGTCCACTCCCCAAATGGCAGCAACACTGGGATGAGGCCAGGCAGAAGCCAGACCTCCTTCCATATCTTCCACATGGATGTCAGTGGTTCAGATATTCTGCTGCTTTTTCAGGCTCCTTGGCAGGGACGTGGATCAGAACATAAACTGGCACTCCAGTATAGGATGCTAGTATTGCATCCACTTGATCTGTACTGTGACACCTATGTCTGTATTGCCTCTATTGAAGGGTTGTTAGGAAGACCAGTAAGTCATGGGAATAAAAGCTTCCAAAAATGTGAATTTTGAATAGCAAAATCACTTGCTATATTAAACTCCCAGATTTTCTCAGATACTTGATACGCTTTCCATACCTTCCCCACGTGATAAATTGATCCAATCTTTGGGAATGTAATTTCCTGTTGACTGAAGACAACCAGAACCAGAAAGGAAATCCTCTACTACAGGCATTCCTAAACTCTGTATGTGGGGACTTTAAAAAGTCAATGGAAGATATGTATTATCTTGTAATTCAGCTTTCTGTAAACAATTGAAAGCTCTTTTGTATAAGCCATCATTGGGTTTACCACAGTTCTTCTGACTTTAACAGTATTTGATCCTGAGCTGGGAGGAAAGTGTGTATGATGTTAACATACCTTTGTTCTGCCTTGCATTTTTACCATTGATAATGATTTTGTCTGACGCTATTTCTTCATGTGGAATCTTCCGATTCACATCTCTGTGAGATTGTAAAGCTTCTTTACAATATTCCTGGGAACAGACACCAGATATATTCCCCCTTATGACTCACAGTAACTGCTACACATGTGCTTTGTAAAGTAGACATTTGGGAAATGTATGACTAGACATTCAGAGCATACTCTCTGATACTAAGGATTCCCGACCCTGCTCATCAACATACACTGATTTTCTGCAAGAGAAAATCTCTGACTAACTGATCCTCTTTTTGCATGTGGCTAAGAAGGGTTTTTTTTTTAACAAATAAATTTCATGGACATCTGTTGTGCTTTATGTGCTTATGAAATTGTGTGATTTGACACATGCAGCATTTAAAAATCAAAAGGAAAAACTTCTGCTCTGTGTTCCTTCTTATTAAGTTGTGGCCCAGTTAAATGATCTGACAAACATTACTGATGAAAATTACTACTAATTTCCATCCAGTCTTCCCAAAACGAATTCATAAAAGTAGCACTATCCCTGAAGACCAGGTAAATCCAAGCTGCAGTGCTCAAGGGGAAACCTTTGCAATCTCTGAGTAAGCCCTGGGAATAGTGATTACTTGGTTGCTCCCAAGCTGGCTTTAGAAAGGGCGGGGACAATGGCACCAGAGGTATTTGGCTCACTGATCCTTCCTTTCTTTGTTTGCTAACTTCTGAGGAGGCACAATACACTCCAGAGAACTCTTGCTGCTTTGTGTTCCCACATTCCATCTCCTTCAAAAATAGAGAAAGAAAACAGATTAGATGATCTGGGACTATGTTAAAGGCCCATGGGAGGCCCAGATTGATCATGTTAATTTTTCTCTCAGAGGCACAATGTAACAACAAAATCTGCAGTCTAGTGTTGAGGAGATCAATAGTAAATAGTCATCAATTATAAATAGTCATCAATGTGTTACGTAAAGTCAAAAAATGCTTAGATCCAAAAATATGTTGATGAATTGCCCACCACTAGAAGATAGTAGGAATAGACTGTATTCACATGGAACACAGAGAAGAATTTGATGTTCTTCATGGTCCAAAACATACTCAGATGCTACTCAGAGGAGTGCAAGAGTAACTGTACATTCCAAGGGACAGAGAATGTGTGAGCCTGCTAAATTAAACAACTGTTTGTTAAGGATAGGAAATCCGTTAAAGGTTTGAAAATGAAAAGGTTAAAATGAATCAGACCTAGGCTAGCGTTATGGTGTAAAGTCACTGTCTGCAATACCAGGATCTCATTTGGTGCCACTTTGTTTCCTTGTTGCTTATCCAACTCCCTGCTAATGGCTTGGTAAAAGTAACTGAGTATGGCCCAAATGTTTGCTGCCCTGCAATACATACGGGAGACTTGGACGAAGTTCCCGGATCCTGACTTTAGCTTGGCCTAGTCCCGGACGTTGTGGTTACCTGGAGAGAGAAACTAAGATGGAAATCTCTCTAGCTTTCTCACTATCTCTCTGTGTCTCACTCTCCCTCTCCTTGTAACTTTAACTTTCAAAATAAATAAGCAAATCTTAAAATAATAAAATCAAATGAGAGGGAAGAACCATTACGGAATTTCTTGGAGATGAGTCTGAAACTGAACTGACCTTTGAAGAGTTAAATTGGAAATTGGTGGAAAGCAGGACAATAGGAGTGATGAAACAGCACAAACCTTCCTGTGGGAAGATTTCTTTATTAAAATAAAGAAAAAGTTCACATAGACTACCCAGAAAATAATACTGAAGTGATACTGCACAATCTTCTCTCCTTCATTCGCCTCATCCTAATGCACCGTGACCTTGGACAAGAACCCAATTACTACAGGTGGTGAGGAGAATTCACAGGAATAAAGGCTCTGCCATGACAAATCCACAGAAAGCGTGGCTTAAACAAGGGAGGCTATGACATCTGTGTACGTGTGCTCAGGGAGAGCAGACTCGAGTTTTTCCTCTTATCTCAGCAACACTGTTGTCATCATGGGGTTCTCACTGTTAGGAACGCATCAAAACCTGATTAGATCTCAAAGGCCCTGCCTCCAAATACCATCACACTGGGTGTTAAAAACCTCAACGTATATATTAGGAGAGGAAACAAATATTACATCCATAGTGGGGCTTAAGTTAGTTGCAGGGAAGAAAGTTCATCCTTCTTTTGGAGTCATCAGAAGTCATCTGAGAGACAGAAAAGATATACCAATGGCAAGAGTAACAGTAGAATCATGGCTACATGGTTAATTAAGAAACTGGCCACAGAACAGTCAGTGAGAATCTGTGACATGTCTAGAGTCTAATTAACTTGCCATTGGAACTTACTAGGGACTGCTTGGTCATGTAAGAGAATCAGAATGTTAAAAATGTGATTGTTATAGAGTTTGATTTCTGTATTCAAAATTCCAGTTCAGTTCAGGGAAGGAGATATTGCAAGTCACTTCAGGATGTTTTGCTTGCTGGAGAAGGATACTCTGGTGTTATACAATAGGCGGCCTTTGACCCACCAGGCAGGAATTAAAGGCAAAGAGACAGTTGCAGAGTGATTACAGGAAAATCCCAATTTAAGGAGGGCAGGGGCCTGGAGCAGAAAGCTGGAGCACTGAAGGGAAGTGACCATGAGAGACTTAGTACAAATGGCAGAAATGATGAGAAATTCCCAATTTTCCATGGGGTTAGGGCAAAAAGGTTTTACAGAGTGGGCTACGAGTTTTTTCCTTTTTAAAAAAATTTTAGTACTTTGATTATCATTATTACTATTATTATTTGATGCAGTTCCATAGGTCCTTGGATTTCCCTTGCCCACTCCCTGAGTCCCTCCAGCACTGAGTTTCCCAGTATTATTACAACAGTATAGTTCTTCACAAATAGTCATATATCCTGACATTGCGGGCATGGACAATGGCACAGAGTCCAGCATCCTACTGTCAAGATATAGTTAACAGTTTCATTGGGAGTTCATCTTTGATCTGGAAGTACAGATGAATACTGCATTGTATCCTCACATCTGGATATGATGGTCTCCATTACACAGTTACTGTATATCCCCTTAAATGAAAACCCACAAGACAAAATTGACAATAGGAAGAAAAAATAATTTAAAAATGCCATGAAGTTAAATAACATGCTACTGAATGACTAATGTGTTGCTGAAGAAAATCAAGAACCATCTTGAAGAAAATGATGCTACAGTATGATCTATGAGTCAGTGAAGAATTTAATGAGAAAGTGTTTTAAAGAGATGAAACTAAAAGCAAAAATATAAATATCCATGAGATATAGTTTCTGCTTATCTTTTTTGGTGAGATGTATCCATTTGATTGATGAGTTTAAGCCATTTATACTCAAGGTTAATTTGAATGGGTGATAATTTGGTCCTGTCATTTAGCAATGGGTTGTTCATTGATTTAGTCTTCTGTTGTTATTTTACTGGGATGTTCTTCACATTTGACTTTTGTTTGGGTGGGTGCTGTTCCTTTTCTCTGCCAAGAGAACATTTTTAAGTATCTTTTGTAGGGCAGGTTTGGAAAAGGCATATCCTTTTAACTGTTATTTTATTTCATTTTCAAAGACAAAGGAAAGTTTTGCTGGGTACGGTGTCCTGGCCCCAAAATTTTTTGCTTTTAGAATCTGGAATATGTTGCTCCATTCTCTTCTTGCCTATAGAGGTTCCTGTGAGATGTCTTCTGTGAATTTAATTGGCATTGCTTTATATATCAGTTGATTTTTTTCATGTGCACATTTAAGAATCTTTTCCTTATGCTCGATTGAAGGAAGCTTGATAATCATGTGTCGTGGTGAAGATTGCTTTTGGTTAACCCTTTTGGGAGTTCTGTGCCCCTCCTGGATGTTATTTCCCATTTCTTTCTCTAGATTAGGGATATTTTCTTTTATTATTTCATTAAATACACCGTTAATCCCAGCTTGTCTTTCTGCAGCTTCTGGGACTCGCATAACTCTTATATTTGGCCTTTTAATAGAGTCTTTCAATTCTTGAATACTTTTTTTTGGCCTGATCCAGCTCTGCTTCCAGCTTTTTCTTTGTTTCCTCTTGGTGACAGGAAATATCTTCCAATTCTGAGATTCTTTCTTCTGCTTCATTCATTCTGCTTTGGAGACTCTCCATTATACTTTTAATTTGCTCCACTGTATTCTTCATTTCTAATGTATTGGCTTCCATTTGATTCATTTCCTGTGTGACATGTTCCTTAAATTTCTTTAACTCCTGCATTGCATGCTTCTCATTGTTGATAAGAAGCTTTATAACAGGTGTTTTGAATTCTGTATCCCCCATTTTCTTGAGGTATTACTCAGTCGACTCTGAGGTTGGCAAAGGCTTTGTTCCTTTGCAGGGGGAATCTTTAGTAATCTTTAGTAATATTCATTCACTAACTAAAGAATTTGCAGCTATAGATTTAAGACAGTGTGAGCCATTAAATTTAAATGTGCATTCCCATTTCTACTGTTAAGTGTGTCATTTATTGTTAGAAGCTCCAGACTCTGTTACTGCTTGACTGGGTCCATTCATGTTACACTATGATCTCATTGTACTGTAACTAAGAAAACTCGGATAACTGAAGGTGGTTTCAGTAAATGGAGAAGACAAGATACTTACATTTACCCTCTTCATGTGTTTGTACTCATATGTACACATACACTTTTCATATTTAATTTTAAATAATTTCCCACTCTGCCCTACTGTTACCTCCCATTTCTCTTTCTATATGATAGGAACCTAGCCTATCAGTGATGTTGGAATTTTAAGCCTTATCTCTGAAGCAGCCAATGTGATCCAGACTTTAAACACTTGCCGCCAAAAGCTGACACACAGTCCTAGAATGTAGGGTGTCTGCCAAAGTCTGTTACTTGAGCAGGGATGGATTTGGTTCTGATGTGATCATTCTCAGTTGGCAGCAAGGGCCTGTTACAAGACATGTGCTAGGAAACAAACAAGATATTTGACTGCTTTAAAATCAGAAATTCCAGCACTCCAGTGTCAAGAGTGATCCATTTATTTTTTTAATTAAAGAGAACATTATTTCTAATGTACATTTTTTATTTTATAAACGCTCTCAGCTAAAACCTTCTGGCTGCCTCATTAAAGGAAGAGTTAGTGGGAAACACACAAACAGATGCTCATCAGGAAGAGAGCAGGTCAGATAACATGAAGGTCAGAACAAGGTGAGTGCAGGCTTCCATCACTGCCCAGCGCACAGGCTCCTGGCTTTGCTGCTCTCTGTCATGAAATGCAGTACAAGCAGAGTCCAGAGAGAGCCTTTAAACAGGGAGTCGCTCAGCCTTGATAGGTGATCCAAATGTTCCCCCTCAGTTCTTTCATTTCATGTGTTTTAAATTTGTAACAGAAGAGCCTTATCCATTTGTACTTGATTATGTGTAAGAGCTAGGTGGTGAACATGCTTTCCTATCTTGAGGCTGCCAGCTGTTGGTTCTTAGAGAAGGCAGCAGAATTGGTAAAGTCATTCTGGATGAAGTTGTGTAAGTATTGGTAGTTAGTGTGTGTGTGTGTGTGTGTGTCTGAAACAGTTTGAAGTTAGTGTTGCAGTAACGTTTTTGCTTCTGTAAAATCCCAGCATTTTCAAGGGTATCTTCTAAAATGATGCCACCGCTAGAGATACCCACATCTTGTTTGTGGGTGCCTGGATTTGAGTCCCAGGTCTACTTCCGATCCAGCTTCCCGTTCAGCAAATCTGGGAAGCTGCATATACTGGCTCAAGTGTTTGGGTCTTTCATGTGACCTACCTAAACTGAGTTCTTGGCTCCCAGCTGCGGTCTGTCCCAGCAGCAGCTTTTCTCAGGCATTTGGAGAACAAACCAGAGCATGGAAGAGGGGTGTGTGTGTGTGTGTGTGTGTGTGTGTGTGTGTGTGTGTGTGTGTGTGATTGTAACTTTCAGACTAATAAATCAGAGTTTAAAAAAGCATTTTAAGTAAAATAACATCATCACACAAAGGCTAAATGTACCTATAGTACAATCTTAAAAAGCTAATCTCCTAAATGTTGTGATATACTGATTAACTCTATTTTCTACCAGAATCTAAATATTAATTAAATACCACAATTCCTAAATACATGTCTTAAGCTTGAGATTCATCAAATCAAAGGATACTTGCTTATTATTGATTTATTTCATTTCTGAAAAAATGTAACTTTCTGATTATATAATTGTGAACAAGATTAAGATCTTCAGAGTGAGTTAAATAACAATGGATGAATGATTAAGTCACCACCAGTGATAATAAGAAGTTGATAATAAGAAATTTTCCAGTGAAATACTTTGGCTCTCCCTTAAACTTAATTAGTAACTTAAAGGAATGAAAAAGTTAGAATTAATTAATTGTGTTTATTAAATTTCTCAACGTTTGAAAGTTTTAAAATTCTTTTGTTCCTATTTAAGGTACATCATGCCTTTCGCAGAATGATAAATTAGCTTTGTGAGATATTTTTATTGAGCTGAATTATTACTTTGATTTCACAGAAGCTGGTAATCTCTAGCTGAACTAAAAATAAAAACAAAAGCAAACAGCATAAAACTAAGGGTTTTTAACCTGTCATAATGAAATGTCTCTTTCTTTTGTTATTTTTTTCTTAACAATAATGGGACAATAATAATTTTTTGAAAATTATATGCCTTAATTTTCACATATTTATACTGGTTAGATAAGAAGCAAGATGCTGAATTTCTTCAGATTTTTTTTTTTAGTTATCTTTTGCATTCCAACAGGAACTGTTAGCAGTTGAAAATAATCATTATAAACTCTTGCCTTATTGAGAACAGTCAGACTTATGGAAAATGTGACTTAAGAAGCTACTGTTGGATAATAAAGGAAACCATGCTTGCATGTGTTCTCGTTGGCCTAGAACATAAACAAAGCCAATAAGCCTTTGGTCTTGCTGGCCTGCCTTCTCAAGACTGTCTTCTCCATGTCACACTGAGAACCTGGGGTCTAGTCTAAAAACTGACCTGCACTGATTGCAATGAACACCAAGGAGAAACATGGTGAATAGGTTTCAAGCCAGCAGGGACTAGAGACACCAAGACTTCCAGACTTGACTTCATCGCACCACCTGAAGATCTTATAAAAATACAGATTTCCCCTAAGAAGCTCTGAGAGAGATTCTAGACAAATACAATTCTTAAAGACACTGGGTAGTTACCTACCAGGTTTGGAATCCATTGGTCTAGCCATGTCTGCCTGATTTCTCGATTCACAACCTGAGGCCCAGATGGTGAAGTGGTCCTCGGTTCAGATGGGCAGAGCCATTTTCCGATGCCAGTGTTGCTGATGCAGTTTCCTGCACCTCAGCATAAAACCACTGGGGTGGGGCAGCCTGTGGCTCGGCAATGCCAGCATCCCATATGGGTGCTGATTTGTGTCCCAGCTTTTTCACTTCCAACCCAGCTGCCTGCTAACATGCCTCGCAAAGCAGCGGAAGATAGCTAAAGCCCCTGAGCCCCTGTATCCACATGGGGGAGCTGGATGATAGTCCTGGCTCTTGGTCTAGCTCAGACCAGGTTGTTGCAGGCATTTAGAGAGCAAACCAAGAGATGAAAGAGCTCTCTCTCTCTCTGTCCCTCTCCCTCTCCCCATGGCCTCTCTCTCTCCATCTCTGCAACTCTGCCTTTCAACTAACAATAATAAAAACAAAACAAAACTGGGCTGTGGGGCAGATGTCAATCTCAGCTGCTTGTATGATGTTTCAAGTGACTTTTAATGATTATAGAATTTAGTGAAATGGTGAAAGAAAAAAATTTCTAGCAGAAATTAAAGTCTCAAAAAACTGTGAAGTAATAGGCAAATTGATTGTATGCTACAAAGTAGTATATCAACATACATATAATGTGCAGTTCAGCAAAAGTAGCATGTGAATTATTTTAAAGTGAATATATGAGTAATAAAAAGACTCTAAATCTGGTTCATTAAAATTGTTCCAGGCTTTTTTGTCCTTCTACTTAGACGTGATACACAAGCAAGAAGGATGAATACAGACATCTTGTATCTGTGGTTTGTTTTCTAAGAACAATAGACAAAACTTTGAGGTTCAGGGGCGAGCAGTTCTTACTTCTTGAACTGTCTGAATCCCAGTCCTTTCGCTGGTTAAACTAAGTGATTACAGAACATTACAGAACTTTGTTTAGGCTTTGATTTTTTTTTTTATCTTTTTTTTCCTTTGTAAATCCCTTTGCTATTTTGATTTTTTCCTGGTTTTTTTTTTTTTTTCGAATCTGCTTTGAGACTATTTCTCCCAATATATTGTATGTTCTTTTTCAATTCAAGAAACACTTCTTAGGTGCCTTTCTTATGTGAGAGTAGGTGTTTATTATTCAACAAGTTTTATAATTAAATGCTTGAACCAAGAGCCCTTTATAACACGTGCTGACAGTGACGTGACAGCATGCCAGTTCTTCAGGCTGGAGAAGATGTTTATCTTGGACCAGTTCACAGATGATATGTACATTGCTCTGCAGAGTATGTGGGATGTAAAAATGAAGAGTATGGCATCTCTGACCTTAACAGACTCACCTTCTAACTGGGCAGAGAGCCATGCAATAAGCACTTTATTATAAAATGTGGTGAAGGCTATGACACAAGCATATCGGAAGAAAAGATTAATTTTTCCGCAGAGCTGTATACACTTAAGCATGTTGTTTCAGGTTTACAGATGGATAGGTATTTGAGTTGACTGTATAGAATAAGTAAGAGATGCTGGGGAAAGAATTTCAAGAAAAGTATAGATAAAAGCATGAAATGGCCTAGTATGTTCACGGAGTAGCATAATGGCCAATAGCTTGGGGTGGAGTGTGGGTTACTTGCATTAGGGAAGAACATAAAGAGAAACTAGCATCATATAAAAGAAACCCGATCAGATCTGGATTTCATAAAGATTTCCATGACAGCAGAGAGGTTGTGTGGAAGGAGACAGAGTGGCAAGAGGACTTGTGTATGATTAAATCATAGATTTAGGGATTCAGAAGATAGTGACATTAGGGACCGAAATAAAGAGCAATGTAAGAGAGATGCTCAGAGGTGTAATTTATTAAATAGGAAAGTAGGTAATTAGCTACAGTGAATGTTAAAGAATATGACTTTGAATTTTTTTTTTTTTAGCTTGGGAAACTGGGATCTAGTTAAGTGGCTAACACTTTTTTTTTTTGAATGATAAGCAGGAAATAAATGTCAGTGGCCCAACCACACTGCCCAGTGAAGTCTTTGAAATGTGAGCTTGATGTGCAAGAGTAAAAAGCTGTGGAAATAGATAGGCTTGTCAGAGAGAATTGTTAGAAAATGAAGATTCTACATCATAAGACCGTGAGAAATGCACACAAACAGCAACAACCACAAAAGAGGCAAGCAACAGGGCCATGGGAAAGGAGCAAGAAATACTGAAAGCGCAGTGTGTTGGTATAGTAGCCAAGGGAAGATTGTCTGTACATGAAGAGGGGACTGAGAAGAGCCATTTGGTTCAACGATGGAATCTCCATCTTGTCGGCCTTGTGATAAGTTCATACTATGGTGGTGGCAGAAACTAGATTTGTCTAGGCTGAAGAACGAAGGGGAAATGAGAGTGTGCAAGCAGCAGGTGTAGATCATGCTGATGGTAGTAGGAGAGGAGAATGATAGTGTGGCAAGAGAGCAACTTCTTAGGAAAGTGAGAAACTTCAAGTTTCTTCTGGACGTATGAAGAGCCCATTTACTAGTAACAAAGAGGCAATTCTACATGTAAGCCCCTCATTCTCTCTTTTCCCTTCCCTTCCATTCCCTCCACTCCTCTCCCCTTTCCTCTTCTCCCTTCCTTTCCCCTTCCTTCCCTTTCCCTTCCTATTCCTACAACTTATTTTATTTTTACCTTTTCCCTTTTGCAGGATAGTATCAGCATTTCTAAAGGGTCACTTACTATTCAAAGACCTGGTTCCCCCTTATCTCTTTCCCTTTTCTGTTCATTTTCATCCTTGAACTAAATGCATAACCATACTATTCTCTATCCTATATCCAGTGGTTTTGGGGTCTTCCCAATCTGTGCTCAAATATCATAATGGAAATGCTTTCCCTGATTATCTAATGTGTTCCCTCCTCTACCTGCCATAACTCCTGCCCCTAACAAGAATTTCTGAACAAGATGAAAGATGCAGTAATGTGGGGTTAGAGGGGTACAGAATTTCTGAAAAGAAAAGATTTACAATGTAGTTAGACATAGAGGTACACATGGTCAGCATGGGCTATGCTGAATGGCTGAGGGCTCTAAGTGGATGGCTGAGGGCTCTAAGTGGATGGAGAATCAGAGACAAACTACTAGAGGTAAGTGTGCCACCTGTCGGTTAAGGAATGGTATTCAGAGGGGAAGTAAGGATGAGTTGGTACCCATTCAGCATAAGGGAGTGAATACTTCCTGTGTGCCTCGCTTCCTGGCCATCAGACAGCTGCTGCTGTGCCCACAACTGCCACTTATCACAAAAGAAGCAACCCTAGAGGCTATGAAAATGACTGTTTAAGTTGCATAGGGATGGTATTCCATACGGATGGGTAGGGATGGGTATTCCGTAGATTAGAATACCTCTGGGGATGTTGCTGAACAATACCCCCAAAATGCTTGAGGCATTCATTGTTATGGAAGTCTCAAAATGAGTCTGCTCACCTGATGTGCAGAAAGCCAATCATTGATATTAGGGTGCTTTGCTGGGAAAAAAAAGTAGCATGTATTGCAAAAAAGTGCAGAACAAGGAGACAGGAACTTGTTGTCTAGTTCTTGGGCTCCCCAAGGAGTTATGGGGTGAAAGTTGTTACACACTGAAATAGGGACTGAAAGATGTGTGATCAGCTTGTGTCCACATTCCTGAGTGGTCAGTGATGCTGCACTCTTTAGGTAATTTATGATGGCCAGGAGAGCTCCAGTTAGTCTGGGGGTTACTATGGATGCCCAGACCGGAAGTCCCTTACCCAAATCACTCCAGAATAATCCTGACCATTGAAGCTCTTACCTATTGAAGAAGCAAATGACTCCTGGAGTCTGCTGATTGGAACCTTGTTAGGTCAGCTGGATAACACCCTCAAGTCAGTGATTTCTTTTCATAAAGGATAGACAAAGATATCTTGTACTAAGGGGGACATACAGGAGGCTAGGTTCTGCTTTTACATTATGGGGGTTCAGCTTCAGGGAAGCCCACATCTCATATCAGAGTATCTGGGTGCCATCACAACACTGCTACCAATTCCAGTTGCCTGCTAATGTGAACCCCAAAGGAAATAGATAATGGCTCTAATGTTTGGGCCTCTGCAACTAAAGTGGGAGACCCAGGTTGTATTCTGGTTTTTTGGCTTAAGCCTAACCCAGCTCCACGTATTGTAGACATTTAGGGAATGAACTAACAGATGGAAGATATCTGTATCTGTCCATTTGTCTTTCTTTCTACGATTCAAATAAGATTAGATAAATTATTTAAACACTTTACAAGGGTTCTTGTACTTGAATACAGGAAGGACAAGATAGTAGGTTGGGAAATTTTTCCTACTAAGAACCTTGCTCACTCTCAAGAACTTGCCTGGTAACTTGACCATTGTCAGCTAGTGCCTGAGAAGGAATTCACAGGGGCCCCAAAGCCCTTTGAAGGCAGGAAAGCCCCAGGAAGGACAGGGTTTGTTTGCCCTTTGAACAGTCCCCACTCCCACCCCACAGTGTGAGAAAAAGTTGTTCTTCCTTGGCTTACAGGATTTTTTCTCAGGAAAATCCTTTCCTTTGTTGTGTTTATGCCACAGGCACAGACAAAGGCACTTAGTGTCCCAGGCCTGGAATGCAGACACTCCAGCCACTGCACTTGTAGCTGAAGGAGTCAAGTCTCCCAGGGACTGATTTTGGCCTTAAAAGTGGGAGGGAAAAGATATATGTCTAACAGAAAAGCCTCACCTTCCTGTAGCCTGTGCTCTCGTTTTGACAGGAAGGCAGAAAGCAGGCTGAGCTGTAAATCTGCCTTTGTCAATGAACTACTGCTTCCTCTGCTTGACCTTTTGCTCCAGTGAGTGGGAAATGAGGGTGTGAAAAAGAGGCTGGACACTGGTGAGCTGCCTATTTTCCACATAGAGGGAAGGCTCTTGCTTTTGTTGCCAAACAACACTCCCAAAGTGGGTCCACTCACTTTATGTGCAGAAAGTCACTGACATCGCGTAGTGGAAGAAAGTAGGCATTTATTGCAGAGGACAGAAAAGGAGCCCAGCAGCTATTGTAGTTCTTAGGCTTCTGGAGGAGTTAGGCGTAATGGTTCATATAGACAGAAAATCGGGGCTGAGAGGTGCATGCATGCCAGGTTCCTAGTTGGTGATGCCATGATCTTTAGGCAATTTGGGCTAAATTTGCTCCTGTCTCTGGGCTAAATCCAGACTCAGGAGCACAGCTGGTACCCTTCTGGGTAGTTCTTTACAATTGCCCCATCCTCTTATGGTTTATCCTCAGCTCCATTTTGCACAGCTGTCTTATGCAAATTCCTTGTATGTTATCCCCTACTGGGCAGTGTAGCCAATCTCCAAGGCCCAGAGTGCCTGGAGAACAGGGCGGGTCAAACTGGTCAACTCTATCCCCCTCCCCTACCCCGTTCTTATCCATTGGAAAAGCAAATGACTCCTGGAGTTTAGGGATTTGAAGCCTTGTAGGCCAGCTGGACCACTCCCTTAAGTCAGTGGATTTCTTTTGATAAGACAGGCAAGGTCCCCTTATGCTAGGGGAGACAGGTAAAGACACCTTGGGCTAGAGGAAATGGCACGAATCTGGGTCATGCTTTACGTTTTAGAGGTTCAACCTCACTTTCAGGGTAGTAATGCTCAAAGAGAAAACCATGGCAATGAACTTAACCAAATTTCTGTATCATTTGTAGTACAGTTAATAATGGGAAAAGAACTTGAATCACAGTACAATGGGCTTGGCAAGGCAGAGTATGCTGGTATGATCTGGTGCTGAGTGACACAGTTTATATGTTGGTCCTGACAGTGACAGAAAGGAGGAGAGTGAATAATGCAGTGTGCACGTGTATGGAAGTTAACACAGCCACACGAGTAAGAGTCTGTTTACAGACCGTTGAAGAGCGTAAGTGCTGACAACAATGTGCTTGACTCACACTCTGCACTCACTATTTAAGAAAGAGTTCTTAATCTCTTTCACTGAGATCTACTATTCTTCATCAGTAAAGTAGGAATAAGAATGTTACAACTCTCATAATGTTTGTGTGTATGTGTATTAAAGGGACAATCTAAAAACATAAACAAAATGAAAAAAGAAATAATCTATATGAATCATGCAGCTTATCATACTTGTTCAGTGAGGAGTCACCCATCTTCTCAGTAGAAGATGGAGATGAGGACCGGACATGTGTTGAATGATGTGATAAGCCAACGACTCATTTCCTGTGCATCTTTTCCCCTACCTAATACCACCATTCATGCTACAAGGCTATCTTTGCCACTTTATGATTCTGATAGTAATAAGTGAGAATTTCCATAGTTTTGTAACCTCATTAAACAATCTTTATTTTTTGGATATATGTATCAGAACAGACCTAGACTAATATTAACTTCATTTTTGTAGGGAGAAGAATTAATCTGAGATAGTAATTTGCTTACCGTTCCTCTTAAGAGCGTGTCTTCCCCAGCAAGATTTGTTGAGCTTTGAAGCCACCTCAAATATACCTCAGAAAATAAATCAAATTAAATATGGAATAATTGTTGAGGTAATTTGTTAAGATGAGGCCATGTTGGAGTTAGTGGGCTCCAAATTTTCAATGACTGGTATTCCTAAGAGACATGGTCATGTACAGAGACATAAAGGGAGGGGGACAGGTAACAATAAGGGCAGAAAGTGAACTCTGCAGCTGTAAAGCAAGAAGCAGGGAAGTTTGCCAGCAACCCACTAACGGAGTCCCCTGTGTACACCAGAGGGATTTTGACCCTGCTGACATCTTGGTTTTTGGACATCTGTCTTCCGGAACTGTGAGACAACAACCGTGAGTTGTCAAAAGCCGCCTGCTTTGCAGCACTTTATTAACGCTGTCTGAGAAAATTAATAGAGTCAGTGACCTGTTGGGCAAGAGAAAATGAGTCTGAAATCTATTCTGTGCCAATCATATTGTACACTTCTTCTATATGGAAGAGTCATTAAAATGTAAAGCTGCATGATTGTGATCTTAACTCTTGATATTTGACGTGTACCTAGTAACTGACAGTGTTCTCAAGTTGTTGGTGGGACTGGCTGAATTTGAGCACATGTAGGTGAAGTTAAGTTTTGTAGTTATTCAATATGATCTGTTCTTCCCTATTGCATCCAGTTTTATTCTTTGGTCTTAATTATCTAAACGGGTGACAAATTAAAATTATGTGAATTGAACAGAGCAGGAAGGAGAAGAGACAATTTTAATTCAGAGTGAAAGGAAAAAAGGGAAGTGATGGAGTCTGCTGTATCTATGGTGTGTTCAGAATCACCAGGGCTAATATTGAGTTATCAGGGAAAGCCATGCTTTCTTTGAAGATTCCCTAAAGAATTCCTTGTGAGTGCAATGAGTGCTGAGTATGTGCTTGGCAAAACAGAACGGTGACAGCTTGTAAAATCATTATAAAATCCAAGGCCGAGGTCTGAGAACATGAAAATATCAGAAAAGACAGGGATGGGGTAAAGATGTTCAGATGTGGCTGAATATTTAATATTCAGGAAATAATAGCAGAGAAGCATTTGCCCTTTAAACACCAGTGCTCCCTCCCACTTCTCAAGTCTTCTCCCTCACCACACATTCCATTCACAACCCCAGGAGGTCAGTTTCTGCCCAATTGCTTTAGCTCTGGTTTCTCTTCTGAGTTTCATATTCTATTTATAGTTTTAACTAGATGGGTCTAAATCTCTTATGTTATCTTTAAAATGGATCTCATTTTCCAAATACCCTCTTCCACACCTTCTTGTATTCCTTATCTCAGAAACAGATCTGTCTTCTATGTATCTTTCATACTGAAAAATAAGATACAATGTATGCAGTCTGCCATTTCATTTTTGTTTTGCTGATTCAGCGGGAAGTAGGGAGAGAGACGGAGGCAGCAACAGAGGGTTGGTTGGGCTGGCCAAGTCGAAGGTAGGAACATGAATTCAATCTGAGTCTCCAAAGTACTTGAGGCATCACCTGCTGCATTACATTAGCAAGAAGCCAGAGTTGGAAGTGGAGCTGGGACTTGAAGTCAGGCATTCTGATATGGGATGTGGGCATCCCAAACAAGGACATAATCACTGTTCCAAATGCATTCTGCGACTCTACATAGCCCCAGCATTTTTAGTATAAGGATCACATGGAGGGTTGGCATAGGAGTCTAGTGGCTAAAGTCCTCATCTTGAAAGTGCCAGGAACCCATAGAGGTGCCAATTCATGTCCCTGCAGCCTCGCTTCCTATCCAGCTCCCTGCATATGGCCTGGGAAAACAGTCGTGGACAGCCAAAGCCTTGAGACCTGCACCAATGTGGGAGATCCAGAAGAAGCTCCTGGCTCCTGGTTTCAAATTGGCGCAGCTCCGGCCATTATGGTTACTTGGGGAGTGAACCATTGGATGGAAAACTTTCCTCTCTGTCTCTCCTCCTCTCTATATATGTGACTTTGCAATAATAATAAATAAATCTGTTTTTAAATTATATGAAGTAGTTTAAATTTTAAATTTTCTCAAATTCAGCCCTGCTTTCCACAGATACTTCTACTTTTGTTTCCTGTGTGATAGAACAGAATTCCAGAATGAAAACCAGAGTATAGTGTTTTCTCCTTTTAGTATACCTTCCATACTGACCTCACTAAATCATACCTTTGCTGCTAACTTGCATTCTCAAACATCATTAAATGGCTGAACTTCACAAGTAACCTAGCATGCGGGTTTCCCTAACTCCTGCGCACATCTGAACTCTCTAGCCTCTTCAGGTAATTCTTCTGCCTACCTTCAGTTTAAGCTTATAGCTACCTGCAAGTTACTTTTCTCAGTGGGCACACTGTGTGGTCTTTTGTTACTTTGATAACAAAGGCATTATGTCCATTTTTCTCTTTCTAAAAAATTTCTCTGCATTCTTTTTGACCTCATAAATATCAGCTAGGATTGTCTGAGAGCCTACTATGTATACAAGGAAAGCCAGAAGTGAGCATGATATCTTCTTTGTGTTTTCAGTAGGTCTCAATACTAATAATTTTTTCTCCTCTTCCCTTCTTTTAAAAATATAAGTATTCCTTAGGAAATACCATGTTAGGTATTTATACAGATTTAAGAATAAGTATTTATACAGATATTAGACTTGAATCTCCCCAAAGACAAGAGGGCCAAGAAGAAGACATAGTAAGGAGGGGGAAGAAGCAAACAAAGAACAGTAAAATAAGA
Source organism: Ochotona curzoniae (assembly GCF_017591425.1). Classification (NCBI taxonomy): domain Eukaryota; kingdom Metazoa; phylum Chordata; class Mammalia; order Lagomorpha; family Ochotonidae; genus Ochotona; species Ochotona curzoniae. The sequence goes on along the minus strand of NW_024465582.1, from coordinate 14,621,414 downwards.
GTAGGCATTAAGAATAGACGACTTGTTACAACTTCCCATAGCCTCAAAAAATGCCATAGGCCCAAGTGGGATGTAACATCAACTGTGTGACAGCAAGATACAGAATGAAGTCAAACTCAGATATGGCTGAGCATCTGTGAGTCCAATGTTAATAAACAGAAATGCATAGTGTCAGAAGTATAAGCAGACATTTAATTTTAAGGGAAACGAGGACAAAGTCTCAAGTTTAAAGTTCTTCTTTAGCATATAGTTTGTAGCCAAGATTCCTGTGTGTCAAGGGGTCCCTGTAGGCTGTCAAGAAGACTGGGCTAAAGAATCAGGCAATTTGAAGGGAAGTGGTTTCTCTGGAGAGATTAGGCAATTTCAGAGGTGCTGTATGGAAAACAGGAAGATTTAGACAGCAGGTTTTGTTTTGTTTTGTTTCTGTTGGAATGGAACTTAGACAAAGTTTAATTCAGTTTCCTCATTTTTCAGCTAAGGAAACTGAGAGCTTACATGGATAGATTACTTGCACAGAACTTAGCTCTCCGTTGCAAATGAGATAGAACACCCCATTAATGCCAGATTATTATTTAGAAAACAATAGCAACACATCATATTTGCATAGCATTTTCTTGGTGAAGCTCTGGACACAACAAAATCAGAAACCACATGCTCTTTTTGCCTCTGTAACACATAGTAATATATGACTAGATGATTTGTTATCTGAACCAGGGCACTTTTGAAATGAAAAGAGAGGTTATTAATAATTATTTAAAACCAAATGTAAACTCAGGTATCCTAAGCACTCAGAGATATGTGGTCTCTTAGTTTTCACCTACATGCAGAATTATCAAAAACAATTGCAGATTAGGTTACAGGGTGAAATTGTTGGGTATAATGTGTCCAGAGGCTGAGAATTTCCAGCTTAGTTTCTCTCAGTGAGGAAAGACTTGATTTGTCTGCTGCATTCAGATTTCCCTTTTGCATTCATGCTTAATGCAGTTGTCTTTTGGTTCATTCATTCAGCAAGTTAAACATTTGTGAGAACCAAGGATGCAGTATTTAGACGTTAAACCGTAGAGGTAGAGGGCCTGACACTGTGGCCTAGCAACTAAAGTCCTCATCTTGTACGCACTGTGATCCCATATGGGCGCCGGTTCTTATCCCAGCAGCCCTGCTTCCCATCCAGCTCCTGGCTTGTGGCCTGGGAAAACAGTTGAGGATGGCCCAAGGCCTTGGCAGCCTGCACCCATGTGGGAGACCCAGAAGAGACTCTTGGCTCATGGCTCCGGGCTCCTGGCTTTGAATTGGCACAGCCCCGGCCGTTGCAGCCACTAGGGGAGTGAATAATCAGACGGAAGATCTTCCTCTCTGTCTTTCCTCGTCTCTGTCTATCTGACTTTCCAATAAAAATAAAATAAATCTTAAAAAAAAACAGTAGAGGAAGAAATAAGTAAAGTTATTAAAGACAACTTAAGATATGCTGTGAACTTACATTAATAATTTACCAAGCAAATAGACTGCTGCATAGTTAATCCACTTCGGCTATAATGAACAGACAAAAATATTGTTATTTTTGTGTATGTTATCACTATATCTAAGTGCTCCTTTGGGACTTTGATTTGCTGATTAATACGTTGACTCCTTAATGACTATAAGGAATACTAATTATCTGCTTTTGCTTGAGTCGTATGATTTAGACTTAGAGAATAGTGAATTCTGGGACATGCAAAAGGGCATGGGTCTCCTAAGGGCCATTTGGTAATGTCTAGAGAAACTTGGGTTTGTAGCAAATGAGTAAAAAGATATTATTGGCTTCCAGATTGTAAAAGGCATGAATTTTGCTAATAACCTATAATAAGCAGGGTAGGTTTTCACAACAGTCATCCATCTGAAAGTGTCAAAAGTGCTAAGAATGAATAAATCCTGGGTTATGGGAAGATAGCATTTGTCATTTTACATCACATCATTGTCTTAGTTTGGGATTCTTTCAAGCAGAACCCAAGACCAGGACTTGGGTATAGGCGGTAGAGTGCGGAAATGGGCTGGGTGGGGGTAGTGGGACACAAAGAAAAGGGAAAAGCCAAAGTAAGAGGGTTCATTTTGTGCTTCTGTAATTACATAGACGGGGCTGAGTATTTTATAAAGACAAGTCGAAGACTGTGAAGCACCATCTGTGTAGTTTCTGATGAACACTATGGTATCACATAGTAATAGGTGGAAAGGGAGATGGCCGTCTGCTGAAGGAACAAACAGGCATGCAAGGAAACAAAACAATGGAAGAGTGTCCAGACTTACTCTTTTAATAACAATCTTTGCAACTCATTGCCCCCCTTTAAACCAGACCCACTCCCAAGAGACAGCATTAATCCATCTATGAATGTGGAGTTGCCCTAATTAAGTCACCTTTCACCAGGCCCTGCCAAGTTCCTACCACATCAACTTTTAGAGGACAAAACATATACACACCATAGCAGGGGTGCTTATTGAGGTTATGTACTAGGAAGCTGAATTCCATCGAGATCTTCTGAAAAAATATTCAGTACACCTCCCTGCATGGCCTTCCCAAGAGAGATGGAAGAAGGTAGCGTTTACTCATGAAACCCATGTCCTCCTCTCAGTGGGGATACCATTGGGCCTTACATCTTCCTACATCTTGTCAGTTCTGACAGGAGGGATAGGCGGGCTAAGCGGGCCTTTTGCATTGCTGGTAGTCCTGGGACAAATCAGGAAAGTTGTGTGTAGCTCTGAAGCAGGGCTCTGTTAGAGTGCTCCGAGTCTGACTCTGTAGGAAACTGTACATCACAGGTGCCACTCTGAAGTCAGAGTTGGGCTGCAGGGCTGGGGATGACAGTGATGTTGGCTGCAGCTTTTGGGGGGCTAAGTATAATGTTTTCCAGATAATGTGATTTGTTATGATGGACACTGTGTCTTCCAAAATTGATCACTCAGTTTATCATGTGATATTGACATCTTTACTCTGCATCAGAGAGTTAACTGTAAAGAAAACTTCTGGGCATAGGAACATGTTAAAAATTGCTTAAAACTTTATCATCATATGTATTACCAAAACATATTCAGGATAAAAGATCTGTTCCCTGGGGCAGGAATTGGGGTAGGTGCTGTGGCACAGCGTGTTATTCCATCCTTTGCTATGCCAGCATCCCATATAGGCACTGGTTCGAGTCCCAGCCTCTCCTCCTCCAATGCAACTCCTTGATTTTATACCTGGGAAAGCAACAGGAGAATGTCCAAGTTCCTGGGCCCCTGCTCTAATCATGGGAGACTCAGTGGAAGAATTGTTTTCTGTGTGCATGTTAAATCCCTCTTCTTTTATAATCTAAAATCAATAATGTAACATTAGGGAGTTGCAAATACTTGTAATATTTTAACATTTATAATCATTTATAGTCATCTCTAGCTTTTTTTCTTTCCCATTCTCTGGAGAATACAAAGTGAACAAATATGGGTTGTGATAATCAGAACAAAATTGCTGGCATTGTCCCTAAGAAGTATGTTGATATTAGAAACCCCAACCTGGGCTTGAGTTTTAAATGCCACATGTTTATCACACTAATTTATGTTTCTTATCAGCTGTTCATGATCCGAACTTATTCCACATACCAATTAATGTATATATCTATCAGTTACTGGAAATTTAAACAAAGGGCACTTTAAGAAAACATTAAATTTAAATTATGCGGTAGCCTCGCAGCTAAAGCTCTCGCCTTGCACGAGCTGGTTTCCCATATGGGTGCCAATTCTAATTCCTGTAGCCCCGGTTCCCACCCAGCTACCTGCTTGTGGCCTGGGAAAACAGTCGAAGATGGCCCAAACACTTTGGGACCCTGCACCTGCGTGGGAGACCCAGAGGAAGCTCCTGGCTCCTGGCTTCGGATCAGCTCAGTTCCGGCCATGGCAGCCACTTGGGAAGTGAATCAATGGATGGAAGATCTTCCTTTCTGACTCTCCTCCTCTTTGTATATCTGACTTTCCAATAAAAAATGAATACATCTTTTTTAAAAGTATAAGTAATTTTTATAGACATAGGAAACTCTGAAAGGTCTATGATTAATAGTAATTAATACTATTAACTGTCTTGCTCCAACAGAGAAGCTTCTCAATGACAAACCTGTAATCATCCCAGAGTCTTGCAGTCACAACATGCAATCACAAAGGGAAGTAACATCAATGCTGCATTTCAAATATAAAGCATTACCATGGTTGCTAACATTTGCTGAGCAACCTGTGATTCATTTACCTGCCTGGCATAGGACTTAGGAATCTTTCTGGACCTTCTACTTTCCCAAAAAGTTACATTTCCCATAATCCCTTAACAGTCATAGTCTGGCAAGTTTCAGAAAGTGCAAAGTTGTGGAAAAAGGTTACAAAACTGGGACCAGAATCTAAAGCCTCATTTTTGTGTATTTTGAGTGGGATCTGCAGAAGTGGCTATGTCTTTTTCACAATTATAATCCCTTCCTGAAAGGCCCTGACCCTAGATGTGGTTAATACTGCTTCTATTGACTGTACAGTCCTGTGTACATGCCCCATGTATTATGTGTGCAACTTTTAACCAAAGGTCTTCAGTAAGTTGGGCATTGTAAAGACCATTCACCAACCAATTAAATAGTTTGCTACAAAGCTTCTGGAAGAACATTATCAAGTTTTCAATTCCTACACTACGAAAGAACTGTACAGACCTTTTCTTGCATTGTGTAATTTTGAAATTGTTCAATTGGTTCCTTGTTTGACCTTCTGGCATTCCCAACATGTTTGAAATTATTTCCCCAGCATTTGGTTTCTCTTCCCAAGTTTAATTTTCTAATCTCTGTAATAATTCTAGGAGGTAGACACTATTATTTTCCCCATTTTAAAAATGAGGAAATCAAGGTATATAGAGATTAAGTAGTTTTTCCAAAGTTCCACAGAAAATGGTGACCTGAAAACAAGGCCATGAAGTTCCAGAACCCAAACTCTTAACCACCAAGTCACATTGCCGTTCACTCACCCTTGACTCCAAATATTTCTAACTGAAAAATTCTCCCTGAACTCTGAGCTCAGGGTCATTGGTGTCCTGCCAAATGTCTCTGGTGAGGCCTCTATTTTTAGTAGGGCAAGTGGCCCAGGGACTGCTTGTGTTACACTCTGTGAACCCTTTGGACACATTTTGCTTTCTGCATTTTATGTTTCTCTCCTCGGTTGCCTCTGCATGCCTCCCACCAAGGTCACCCGGCAGGTTCTCTTGTTCCCATTGGTGCACTTTGTGCATTTGACTCCCTAGTCGCATTTCTGCCTTTTCCCAGTTCTACTGGTGCAGAAGGACCAGTTCAGAAACACATCACTTAACGCATTTATAGTTCTAATGCTAGTCCCTTCCAGAAGAACATCACCACCTTTCCCAATATAATATACATACATATTGGCTTTCCACTTAGTGTCATGAAAATATATAATATCATTTTTATATCTCCTAATGTTTTCATTCTTCGTTTGAAATACCCTGTCCTCTCCCCTCATGGTAAAATCTGACTTATCTTGAAAGGCAAGGTTTAGCTTAAATGCCATCTATTCTGGGAAGTTTCCATGATTTCACTCCCACTACCTCTGCCCAAATAGAATAAATCATTTCCTATCTTTTTTTTTTTAATCACTGCTCTGATCCAGTTTACAGAATGCATATATTTATTTCCCAACTAAAAGTGATCATGGAGAGCATATCTTTGCTTCCCATCATTTAATACTAGTGCATGTTCAGCACTTTTCAAAGTTGAATCATACACACAGTGTTGTTAATCTCTACTTGAAGAAATCTAAGGGCCATATGATGACAGGTAAGAAACATTTAATGAATGCTACGCGGGTACAATTCCTTTCCTTATAGTACTGGCATTTATATTTTCAGCTTAACGTATTATCAAATAGAAAATAGGTGGTTTTCATAAGAAGAAATGTGTGTTTAATGGTTTTTAAAAGATTTACTTATTTGTATTAGAAAGGTCAATTTACAGAGAGAAGGGGAAACAGAAAAGATCTTCCCTCCACTGCTTTACTCCCCAAGCGGCTGCAACGGCCAGAGCTGATCCAATATGAAGCCAGGAATCAGGAGCTTCTTCCGGTTCTGTCACATGGTGCAGAGTTCCAAAGCTTTGGGGTTGTCTTCTGCTGCTTTCCCAGGCCATAAGTAGGGAGCTGGATGGGAAGTAGAGCAGCTGGGACTCAAACTGCTTCATCCTGTCTAAAATTTCTCCACCCATTTAATCATGTCCTCACCCTATCAATATTCTGTTTATTATTATTATGCAATACTGTTGTCAAAAAAGAAAAGCTGAGACTCAAGTGGCTTCCGTGTCAAGCTCTATCAAACGTTTAGAAATAGCAATTCTGCACAAACTCTTAGCAAAAATGGAACACTACCCAAACTCATTCTGTGAAGAAAGTATTTATTTATTTATTTATTTATTTATTTATTTATTTATTGAAAATCAGATATACACAGAGGAGGAGAGACAGAGAGCGAGATATTTCATCTGTTGACTCACTCTCCAAGCAGCCACAATGGCCAGAGCTGCACTGATCCTAAGCCAAAAGCCCAAAGCCTCTTCTGGGTCTCGCAAGCAAGTGTAGGGTTCCAAGGTTTTGGACTGTCCTTGACTGCTCTCTCAGCTCACAAGCAGGAAGCTGGATGTGAAGCAGAGCCTCCAGGATTAGAACTGGCATCCATATGGCATGTACAAGGTGAGGACTTTAACTGCTAGACTACTGCGTTGGGCCCAAAGTATTAACCCAATATGAAACCAGATGAATGTACTAGGAGTGACCAGTATCTCTTGTGAATATGTTACACAAATTCCCTCTTCTCCTAAAATGCTAGGCAACTGAATCTAATAATATAAGAAAAAATTATAAGAAAAACATTATGCAAAATAACCAAGTGAGATTTATCCCTGTAATACTAGGTTTAATAACTAAGAATCAACTGATGTCATACAAATAATTTTTTTTCCAAAATGAAATTTTGTTTCTTTATATTTCTATGTATGTATTTTTTTCTTAGATAACTAACATGTACAAATACTCTTAGGTGAAGTTTATTATCTTTGATTGAGAATCTGTGATTTTTCTTTATCACGTATTAGCTGATTGTGTTGTTTAGTTATTCACTATTGCACTAGTGAATCTACTCATTCAGCCAATGCTGAGAAAACTCAGTTAACTGTTAAGGGTCCCCAGACTACTGCTAATGCACACAGCAGCTAAAATCTCACACATACAAAAAAAATAGCACAAAATCTTTCGAAGGAGGATATAATCATGTTAAGAAATGCTTTTATTTAAAAAAAGAAAAAGAAATGCTTTTATGATTAGTATTTTGGATTAATTACTGGCAGCTTCATTTGTTATTAACAGTAGTATATCAGTCATTAGTAAATTTTTTCTGGATAAATAAGTATAGATATTGGAATGAAAATTGAGACTGGCCACCAATGATGTTGAGAATTCAACAATATAAAAGACAAAACTATGGGTACCCAACAGTAACACACTAGTATGGATGTTGTGTGGCTGGTTCTGTTTAATCTTGGGGGTGGTGGTGACAAAAAAGGGGCCTTACCAAAAATGACAAGTAACTGTATCTTTTTTATTTTTCCCATTAGTTAGCCCTCCAGTAGTTGTAAGAATTGATTAGCTTGCAACAGAAGCATTTGTTTTGTGAAATGTTCATTCTTTTTAGTTAGAAAAACATGTTACAGAAAATTGAATTTCTTTGACAAAACAAAAATACAGTTGAAAGTAAAAATATAGACACCCTAAAGCTTTCACAATCAATGGTCAAATGGTAAGGCTATTTGAACTAAAAGGCAATATCAATTTTTGTGATAGAGTAATTTAGAAGTAACTTATCCCTTGCATTATCCTTAGAACTGGGAAACAGCAAACAAAAAAAAATTTTTTTTGAACAAAATCTTCAGTAAACTTCAGTTCTGCAATTCAGTTCAAAATACTTTGGAAGTGGTTCTAGGATTATGTGTACACACTCAGTGATTTGATCAATTCCAGAAGAAAAAGGATTAATCAAAGCAGTTGTTTGGCATAATCGGATTTTGATCTTTTCAGCCCATTGTATTACTTTCACATATTAGGTTTTGAAATTGCAGCAATGAATAACTTGTTGTCTTTTCCCCTAATATAATTATTAGGGAAAAAGACATTATTGATTTTAGGGGTTGAATGGACTTGAAGAATGAGCACAAATATTAATTGTCCCAGCCAGAGCGGCATGGGTATTATGAAGGCTGGTCCCTTTTATGTGTTCTACAAATTATTGTAATTTTTCTTTTTCTTTTAAATTATAATAAAGAGAAAACAGCACAGTAACTGCTATAGGAGGTAGTATGTATGAATAACTGCAGAGTTAGGATAAACACAATTTAGTAGTCTTTATGTTATTCAATATTTTTAGAGCATTTATTTTCCCAGAAAGAATATGCATAGAATTTAGGCATCAAACAATTTGCCCTTAATTTTAGTGATGATCTGAGGAAATGAATGAACATGTCATGCAAAGCATATTGGATTTTGATTTTCAAATTTGGGTTTCGATTTTTGATAGCTGACATATTCTAGTAACTACAATTATACAATTAATTCAGTTGCCTAAATTATGCTTTATACTGGGTAAATGAACTTAGCAAGGGAAATGGAGTAGCTGGGAAGAAGAAAGGAGAAGTGAAACCTCAAAGGGATATTTTGATTTCTACAACAAACAGACATATTTATGACTTTGCTTCGGAAAACATTATTATAACTGACTGAGCAGCTGCCTGTGCATGGACATTATATTGTGATGGAAATTTAAAGTGGTAGAGACCACCCAGGCTTCTCCCCTGCAAGATGTGTAAGCAGTTGTCTACATTCATGGTATTGTAAAGGTGGGGAATTCTATCCCTATTTAAAGCATAATAGCTCGGTGTTTTTGCATTTATTTAGATAAAAGACTTCAATCCTTCTGCTATGAAATCACAGGAGTTTAGACATTATTGGGTAACAGAAATGATACATAGAGCACCAGGGACAATGTTTTCTCTAATACTGAATTCTAGAGCTGATCTCCATTCCACATGTGAGTAAGCCAATTCTACCAAGTTAAACCATTCAAATTCATTGGTATTTGGATTTATTTTGTTAAAAGTTCTGGGCATCAAAAGCCATTATGCAGTTTGAATGGCTCTTTTCTTAAATAAAGATTTATTTGTGTTCTTTTTCTTATTAATATAAAGAGAACAGAGTGAATGGATTCCATAGGTACAGTTCCTGGGGACAACCATACTGCTGTCCCTCCCTTACTCCCCCGTAATATCCCTCCCTTCCTCTCCTCTCTTCATCAGTTTTTGCAAAGACATAATTTTAATCACTCTCTATTCACCACTAGTCATAATACTCAACAAATAAAAAGTAGAGAGACCAGAGTTCCACAGCAGAATAAACAAGGCCCCAAAACAACAGTCATACACACAAATAACCATTTCATTCCTATGTTTTTGTGTTACATATTAACTGGCACATATCAGAGAAAACATATATTTGTCTTTTTAAGATCGGCTTATTTTAGTAATCGTAATAGCTTCCAGGATGACTCTAATGGAAAAGTCAGTTTTTACAGAATTTGTCTCTCAAGAGTTAAGAATGTTATCTGTCTAGCAGAAAATAGTGTAGTTTCAAAATTCTAGCATCTGGAAATGTTTGTGGCCTGATTATTTAACCTCTCTTTCTGTGTATAGAGAGAATGACTGACTCATGGTAGAAAAGATGGATTTTAAGAAAAGTCCTTAAATCAAACTTATATTATTCCTGTCTAAAATCTAAATGGGTAAACCCCATAGCCATAATTTTTTACAAAGGCATGATTCTCTAATGTAAATGAACTTCAGTCAAATGCAGCTAGGAACATAGTTCTAGTTGAACAAGTTGGCCTAAAACATCATGACATTGTGTGGCATTCTGGTAAGAGTGTTGTTATGGACGGAATGTTTATATTTCCTAAAATTCCTATGTGGAATCCCTAACCTGTGGGCAGTAGGCTTGGATGAACCCCTGCGGGTGGGGTCATCCTGGGGGTAGAAGTCCTTTATAAGAAGGCATACCAGAGAGTTTGCCCTCTGCAACCCTGCTGAAAGCTGAACACATCCAGTAGGTCTCCTTCGGAAACTCTTCACTCTGAGGCTGAGCAAATATAGTTCTGTTGTTTAAGACACCTTTTGAGTGGCACTTTGGTAGGGTGACTGGAGGGAGGGGTCCAGAAAGTGGAGGTTCACTCTAGAATGGGAGCATTTAGAAAGTAGTGGGGGGAGTTCCATAACTGGGTGTCTCAGAAGAGGGGGTGAGCAGGTAAGAGAGAAGGTATGGCTGTTGGTTAAAGAAGTAACAAAAATATCCAGTCGATAAGAGGGATGATGAATATTTTGTGTATGATACAGCGAACTTGGTTTTGTTTATGCTTAAGATAAAATCATAAAGTGATCATGTTCTATCTCACTGTACAGGGTCTCAGAGTGACCCTGTCTGATGCTGGTGTCATATGGGTTTGTTTGTGTCAAACAGAAAATAGCATAGCCTAACTGTGAGTGCAGCGCCTGTTTCCTGATAATAGGTAAGTCATGTCAGACTGCTTCCTATATGTCACAGGCTGATTTCTTCTTAACTAACCATAAGACTATTTTTCAGATATTTTTGGAAGAATCATTCCTTCTGAGACATATTTTTAATAAAAATAGTGATTCTCAATTTGTGATCTTAAGTCATCCAATAAGGAAATACTGGGTAACAAGGCAGCACAAAGAGATTCTTGAAGCTTTCAATTATGAAAGATTCGTCCAGTAGCACATTAATCAACCAGTCATTTGACACTAGAATCTTCTCTCTGTCATCCCTAAGAGTTGCCCTCTCTGAGGCAGAATAGTTCTAATAAAAATGAACACTTGCTCACCAGAGAGCTTTTCCCCATAAGCAGACAGTCCAGCTGTATGTTGCTTCCTTTTCTCTTTCATCCAGTGGCTCTACACGTACACCCTCAGAGCCATGGAAAATAAAATTAATGGTTTCTGTAAGAAATGAATTTTAACCAAGAAAGAGAAGCCCGCACAAATTAATTCAAAGAAATCGGGTAACATCTTTTCAAAAGGTAAATCTCCCGGATATTGATAAAAAGGTCATTCCTGTTACAACAATGTAAACTAACATTCTTCTGTCTTGCACTGACTCATACATCTCTCACTTCTATTTCTCAACCTGTCTTTCCAATGTTTTATTCATCTAGAGAAATCAACTTCCTCTATTTTTTGTGTTGCAACAAGCCAGCAAGTTGTACTGGCTTATGATAGCGAAAGCTCCAGCAGACACTGACAACCCAACTTCGCAGGATACTTTCAGAGTTTATGAACATCTGAGGAGCTTAGTCTTGGACCAGAGCAAATTGCCAGGAGAGGGAATTGCCTCGGGTCAGGTCAGCCTATGAATGGCCTTCCTCTTGGTCAGGTGTTCTGTTCAGTGTGATGATTCTACCCCTTAAGTATTTGCAGGTGAGAAGTAGTATTGCAAGCGCTGCAGAACTGTAATTCAATGCACAAATAATTGTTCTAGAAAAAAAATACCAAATTAAGATAATAACTATGCAAATGCAGTCTATAGAAAAATCAATACAAATGATTCCTGAATGTGTGAAAAATGCTCAACTCATAAATATAAAATAAAACTACACTAGGAAGCCATTTTTTGCCTGTAAAAATGTTAAGCCCTCAAATGTTAGATGTTTTGTGTACTATAATGTGTTAGTGAGCCTGTGAGGAAATACACCTGTTCAAACGTTAAGTGAGGTATCATATTCTGCAAGGATCAATGTGGCCATTTAAATATTTAAGTTTTCATGATCAGAGACTGAATCAATACAACACTATGGAATCATAGAATGAAAATCTAAAAATAATTTACAAGGTAACACTTCATGCGCTGATCCGGTACAGTTAGAAGATATATTTCTAAGTGAAAAAGTCCCACCCACCTCTGTCCTCCCCTTCCCCCGCTTGTGGAAGATGCCGAGCTCTGCTGCACTGACAGAAGAGGGCACTATTGAACTAAACATTTGGGAAGTCACCCCTGCTGAACAAATTGAAGCTGTACAAAAGTAAAGAAATCTCTATGAAGCCTTTATCATAACCAAATCAGAATCAAAATATTTCACCTGGCAAAAATATCACAAAACTGAAGAAAAATCTAATTGAAAAAGAGCTCGACCGTTAAACAAACACTAGCAGATATAGAAACATTCAAGACAAAACAGATATAAAGCTATAGGTGTGTGGCCTAGCAGGTAAGATGCTCAATTCCCCCATCAGAGTGCTTATGCTTGGCTCGTGGCTCTAGCTCCCGACTCCAGCTTCCTGCTCATGCAGACCCTAGGAGGCAGCGGGGATGGCTCCAGTGACAGAGTTCCCGCCTCCCAAGTGGAAGACAATGGGCTGAGTCTCAGGATTCCAGTTTCAGCCTGGTCTAGCTCTGTGCTGTTGTGGGCATTTGAAGAGTGAATCAGTGACAGGGTTCTCTCTGTTTCAATGTGTATGTGTGTGTGTGTGTGAGCAAGTGAGAGAGAGATGCATGTATGTGTTTCGTGCATGTTCTGCTTCTCAAATTTTTAAAAAATTAAGCGATTAACTAATCTCAGGTAAGAGACAAATCAGAAAGTTATCACAGATATAAAAACTAAATCAGGTGCCCATGGTAGAACAGATTCAAATGGAAATTTTGTGACATACTGAAGTAGGAAAACAGAAGACAATGAAATGTGCCACAAATTCATCAAATAAAACAGAGAGAAAATGGTTTAAATGGAAAATAAATGAAGAAGAAATGCACTTAGTAATTGGTGTCTTGAAGTAGAAATGGAAAGTCACGGAATTAATTTTTAATACTTTAATCCAAGAGCACTTTTCAGGAAGAAATGAATAAGTGAATCTTAGTATAGAAAGGGCTCAGCAAGTATCTGAAAAAATGTAACTGGAATGGTAAACTTTGAGACTTGTTTTAAAGTTTTTTAGATTTCAAAGTCTAGAAAATAATTTTCTCAAGACCTTCTAGCAAAATATCAAATGATTTACAAGTGGGAAAAAACAGACCAATCAGACTTCTTCCAAACAACATACAAAATAAAAGAACAATGGAGTAATGAGGATTTAAAAAAAAAAGGTGTAAAACATTGTGGGCCAGAGATGTTATATGTAGATCTCAAGACAATAGAAAAACTATCTGCTAGAGAATGGGCTTATCTAACTTGAGATATGGGGGAAACCGCAGAAACAGGACTAACTATATTCAGCATATTTCATTGTAGATGTAAGAGACAAACATGCTACAATGATAGAAATGTAATATAGAAAGATTGCATATTCTGACAACTTGGTAATGCTGCAGATAAAAGTGAGGAGAAAAATATCTTCAAGTAAGCTGGAAGGAAGACTAAGCTCCTGGGAGTAAATAAGTGAGGAGTTAAAGAAATCATAGAAGGCTGAGAAATCAGATGATAGCAGAAAACTAAAAACAGGGAAACGATCTGCAGTATATATCCAGATGAAAGGCTAACGTCCTAACCTATCAAGAGCTCTTATTATTATCACTGTTGTTGTTATTTTCAATGATAGCTTTGTAGGTGTGGGGATTCCTCCTACCCTCCCCCTTTCTTCCTCCCTGTTTTCTCTTCTCAACATTTCCCCTAGATTATCACAGTAGCGTAGTCCTTTAGTAACAGTTACAAGTTTAATTTTCTGCTATTTAAGTGTTTCATGACATCGCATGTATAGGCAAAGGTAAAACATCTAGTATCTTAATGCCAAGGTATATTAAACTCTTTCATTGGGAGTCCTCTTTTTATTTGGAATAGAGACGAGGACTGCAAAATCCTTCACTTCCTGGTATGCTAGTCTCTGTTATAAAGTTCATCTATGAGAATATATGTGCATACCTGATATATATATATATATATACTTTTTTGTACTTTGCATGAATGTTGTCTTATATCAGAGAACTTACGATATTTGTCTTTTGGGGCCTGATTTGTTTCACTAAGCATAATGTCCTCCAGTTGAAATACTGTTGTTGCGAATGATAGGATTTCATTTTTATAGCTATGTAGTCTTCCACAGAGTATATGTACCACAGTTTCTTTATCCAGTCGTTGTTGATGAGCACCTGGGTTGTTTCCATGGCTCCGCTCTTGTGGATTGTGCTGCTTTAAATACAGGGAGGCAGGTCACTTTTTTGTTGGCAGATTTCATTTCATTTGGATGTAATCCCAGCAGTGGGATGGCTGAGTTGTATGGTAGATCAATTCTTGGTTGTGTAAGCACTCTCCACACTGACTCCCATAGTAAAAGCTGAGGAAGAGAAACACCACAAGAGTGATGGAAAAGTGACAAAGTTAGGAGTACTTTACGAAAAGATGTAAAAATGACCCATACGAAGGAAAATCATTCAACCACAGTTACAATACAGAAATGCAAATTGAAACTACGCAAATATTTTTCATAAGGAAAAACTTCACAGTATGACAATATGGTTTAGAATTTTAAGATATTAGAGATAACCCAAATGTCCTTATACATGGAACAAATTATAGAACATTCATCTAAAAAGGCATCTTGTATTCATTTTTGTGGGTATATATGTGCATATATACCACCTTTTCTTTATCCATTCACCTAGTAGTACTTTGCCTTGTTTTGGCTATTGTGAAAAATACCTCCATATATATCAGATATTTTTTGACAACAATTTCATTGGATATATCCCAAGAAGTGGAATTGCTAGATAAGGCAGTCCAGTTTGAAGTTCTTTGAGTAACCCCTATACTGTTCCCACAACAATGCACAAGGACAGACTCCACGTCTTTACCAACACTACTGACCTCTTCGATAATAAACATTGAGGCTGGAGTTAAGTTGTGTTTCATGGAAGCTTCAATTTGGATTTCCCTGATGATTAGTGATGTTGAACATTTCTTTATGTGTATCTTTTGGGTATTTATATATTCAGAGCCTTAGCTCACTTATAAATGGGGTTATTTTCTGCTATTTAATTTGATTGACTTTCTTTATTTTTAATATTAATTCCTATCAGATGTACAGAATACAAATATTTTATCCCACTCTATAGATTATATCTTTACTTACTAGGTTATTTGATTTAATATATGGAGACTTTTCCAATCACTTTTTGTGATTTCTGTTCATATCACAGTTTTACACACCATCATCTCTGCCTGAACCTTACTTCCTTTGTACACGCATGACCTGTGCCCCATTCCGGTTCTGCGTTAGAGTCACTTCACTCACAGATCTCCTTATATGTACTATTCTGTCCTGCCATACCTGCTATCTTTTTTTAAGGTTTATTTATTTTTATTGGAAAGGCGGATATACAGAGAGGAGGAGAGGCAGAGAGGAAAATCTTCCCTCCGATTCACTCCCCAAGCAGCCGCAACAGCTGGAGCTGAACCAATCCGAATTCGGGTCTCCCTCGCGGGTGTAGGGTCCCAAGGCTTTGGGCCATCCTTGACTGCATTCCCAGGCCACAGGCAGGGAGCTGATTGGGAAGCAGGGCTGCTGGGATCAGGACCAGCAGCCATTTGGGATCCCAGCAAGTTCAAGGCAAGGACTTTAACCGCTAGGCTCACGCACTGGGTCCAACTCTTGCTATCTTTTCCCTGTACAAAAATCAGGTATCCACAATTATTCTTGAATAGTAGATTACCACAAAATCAGAGGCTTAAATTGATAAACATGGATTATCTCAGTTTCTGCACATCAGGATAGTTTTGTTCAGGGCTTGAGGTTGCAGTCAAGAGGTCCCCAGGAGATAAAGACATCTCAAGATTCGAAAGGGGCTGGCAGACCTACTGCTCTGCTGGCTCACTCATATGCCTGAACAGTGGATGCTGCCATTTTAACTGCATGCCACAGTTTATCTCCTTGTGGACTTGAGTGTCTCCATGACAGGTAGGCTTCCACCAGAAAGAAGAATCCCAAGAGGTATCAAAAGGAGAGCCTCCAATTCTTTTTTATAACCAAGCCTTATTTTATTTCTGTAACACCCTGTTGATTATAGATATCATTCCTATTCACTGTGGGAGAGGACTATTCAATGCCATGATTACAAACAGATACGAATCTTCGGAGGCTATTTGAGAATCCCAAAACCCCCCTGTTGTACTTCATTTGCCTGTATAGCCCTTCGTTACAGTTAATGTATTATGTGTTTACTTTTAATTTATTATTTGTTTCCCCTTACTACTACATCGTGGCCTTTAGGACGATGACATGCATCCTATGTGCCTTGCCCCCAGAGTTTGTGGAATAAGTAATGGAGTATTGATAATACTGCACTCTTACATTTATATTTAGGTAATATTGTGAAGACAACTATACAGGGATTGAATAATACATGAGTATTCATGCAGCTTACACTTGAAACTCTTGAACTTTGAGCTGCTGCTTCAGTGAGGGGGAATAGAGTTCTATTGCCAATAATATGGAGGCATTCACCTTTGCCTCCCTCCCCCATGCTTAACCCCTTAAATATGTGTCCAGGACTATTCTACTATGCCTTCTTAACAAAAAGAAGATGAACCTTTAACTCATGCCAAGCTTAATGGGAATCTCCCTTAATAAGATTATTTTAAAGAGTTCCATGAGTTTTTAAATTATGAGGAAACTTCCCCTTTGAGTGTCTAAAATTTCTTTTGGAATAAATGGATGCAATTTTTGTTTTGTGCTTGTTTGTTCTGGATAGCTGTTAGACATTCATACACACCTAACTGGTTTTATCAGGATCTTAAACAGTAAGTGAGCATATTAGGACTTTTGATGTATCTCTTACTGTATCCAGTAAGTAATAAATAGAACAAGAAAAACTCTCTGGGGATGCAAATGATGATTTTCCACTGGGCTGCTTTCCAGTCTCCATCAAGGCCTCTTACCCAACTGATTATGATGGTCAGCCCAGCTTTAACCTCCCAATCCCTGAACTCATTGAGCTGTATGTTTCATTTGAGTAATACATTCTCTGTTCTTTAATGAGAATCAAAAATTTAATGTGATTCAGGATCATCTGACTTTAAGGTTTTCACAGATTTTTTTTCCTGGTGACAATGTGTATAGAAACTAGTAGTTTAAAAAAAAAAAAGAAAAAGAGAAAGAACTGCTTGAGGTGGCTGCATCCTGTGTAGTGTCTACTGTACACAGTACTTTAGGAGCCTATATTCTTTGCAGATGATGAATGTTGTCAGGAACCATGTTAATTTTCTTGGTATCACTACTGCATAGCACATTTGACAGGTAACTAGGGCATTATCTGTAAATATTTAACAGAATAAATCAAACTATATCTGCAATCATGAAGGTGTGGACGAATGATCGACTTCTCCTCTTCCTAACCCATTACCCAGTCAACATAACACAACACACATAGGTTGTGCTTGTATTGTCAAACTCTCACGTACATTTGGGTTTTCTGCTTAGGATACAAGCAAGTATAGCCTAAGGGAATATGTGATGTATCCCTTGTTGAGAAAATCCCAGGTCCCACAGGAATCTCCCCCTCAGCAGCTGGGTTCTCCAGTCTGTAGCAGGTAATGGAGTGTATGGGATGGGATACAAACGAAACAGTGCAGACTTGGTTAGAATTTCAGATTCAGTGGAGGCTGAGAGGCTAGAATGTGGTCTGTTGATGCTAATTTGAAATGCATGTTAATGTGCTGATTCACGTCAAAGATAAGTTTACCTTTACAAACAGTCCTTCTGTCCCCCAGTAAGTAGACTGGAAGACATAACTCTTGAACAGGAGTGAGACTTCAGGACTGGAGCACTCCTAAATGAAGGGGCCTATTTAGTTAATTATGGGGCCAACTCGTGAATGTGTTGCTAAAGGCTGAAAATGAATACTACCCCTTGTGCTAAAAGGACCAGTAGATGATAGTTTGAGCCAACTTCAGCCCTCTCGGTGAAGAGCCCACACTTTTCTGGATAAGTAGCTCAACTGTTGGATCTATTTAATAATTAGAGAAGCCATAGGTTGGTCAGAGCTGACAAGGAAAAGCAGAAATCAAGACAGCAATGATTTTTTATCCATTTTAATCAAAGAATGTTCATGAATATATGAATACTTTGGGTTTGGAGTCACACTTGTGTCCTGAGGCATTGGAAGATCCCACTCCAACAATTCTGACGTTAGCTTAGAGTTCACCACATGGCACTCTAACTCTGTATTCTAATCAGACACTTTTTAAAAGGAAGTAATACAAAGCAAAATTTATACAGGACCTGATATTTGCTGGGATATTCAACATCAGAAACACATGAAATGAACCGGTCATTTTTCTTAATCAAGACACTTTATTTAATACCTATATCTTAGTTCTGCCAAGCATTTGTAACACAATATCATAAGCCAGAGTGCTTATCAAGAATGTAAGGTAATCTCTCACAGCTCTGGAGATGGAGAAGGTCTAAGATCAGAACGCAGGCAGATTTGATTTCTACCATGAGCCTTCATTCTGGTTCGTAAGTGGGATCTTCATCATGGTGAAGTGAGTAAGGCAGTTCTTTAGGGCCTCCTTTCTGAGGGCACTAATGCCAATCCTGATGGCCCCACCCTCATTATCTCAGCACTTTCCTGAAAACCTCAACTGCAGATATCATGGAATTGGTCTCAGTGTATGAATTTGAGGTGTGGAGGATACATTCAGACCAAAACAATGTGTAAGGATTGGTAAGAATGTGCATCAATTCCATATCCATTTCATCAATCCTGATGATTCTTTTTCCTGAGGTCAACACTATGACCTTTGCAATCAGAATATGTGAGACAGTATTCTTTTTATATATTTATATAAGCTTAGATTCTTCACATTTAAAATAGTACCTATTTCATAGTGATATTGTGAAGGAATCAACATATTAATATGTATTAGACATTTAGGTCAAGGTTCCAAAGTAATCAAAACGTCATTCAGTTGTCTCTTGAACATGTTCTACATTAGTTTTCCTTGATGCTTTTTTTAAAATTATCTATTTATTTAAAACTCAGATTTACACAGAGGGAGCGAAAGAGAGACAGAGGGTGGGAGAAGAAAAGAGAAAGATTGAGATAGAGAGAGGGAGAGAGAGATAGAGCGATCTTCCTTCCATTGGTTCACTCTCCAGAGGGTCACAACAGCTAGGGATGAGTAAATATAACAGCAAAAGTACTAGTCAAGGGCCCGGCGCAGTGGCGCAGTGGTTAAGGTCCTCGCCTTGCACGCCCGGGATCCCATATGGGCGCTGGTTCTATCCCAGCAGCCCTGCTTCCCTTCCAGCTCCCTGCCTGTAGCCCTGGAAAGCAGTCGAGGACGGCCCAAAGCTTTGGGACCCTGCACCTGCGTGGGAGACCTGGAAGAGGCTCCTGGCTTCGGATCGGCATAGCATCAGCCGTTGTGCTCACTTGGGGAGTGAATCATCGGATGGGGGATCTTCCTCTCTGTCTCTCCTCTCTGTATATCCACCTTTCCAATAAAAAAAATAATAATAATAAAAATACTAGTCAAAAATACCTACTGGATGGAAAAGATATAAGCTAATTTTATTTTTAGATAACATGATTATTTATACAATCTTAGTCTTCTAAAAATAAAGCTCAGAATAACTCAGAAGTAGGCTTAGTAATGCAGCAATTCTTATGCTAACAATGAGAAATGGAAATTAATAAAGTAAGATTTATAACAAAAATATATAATCCTTTGATTTATTTGACAGGACATATTCAATACCTCTTACTGAAGACTATGAAATAGTCAAGGGAATTAAAGAAGACCTCAGTAAATGGAAATATATACATTAATAATTTTTTTAGATTTATTTATTTTTCTTGGAAAAGCAGATTACAGAGAGAGGAAAGGACAGAAAAATCTTCAATCTTCTGGCTCACTCCCCAAGTGGCCATATAGGCTGGAGCTGAGTTGATCTGAAGCCAGAAGCCAGGAGCCAGGAGCTTCTTCCAGGTCTCCCACATGGGTGCAGGGTCCAAGACTTGGGCCATCCTTGACTGCTTCTCCAGGCCACAAGCATGGAACTGAATGGGAAATGGAACATTTGGGACATGAACCGGCACCCATATGAGATCCCAGTGCTTGTAGGGTGAGGACTCGGTCACTAGACTGCTGCATCAGGCCCAGAAATATATCCAAAGAGCCAGCAATTACAAACAAAATAACTTCAGAAATTAGACATTAACAAAACATTTGGAGAATGAACCTGTGGAAGGGAGTGTTTCTCAGGCATGTTTTCTCTCTCTCTCTCTTTCTCTATCTCTCTCTCTCTCTCTCTCTCTCTCTCTATATATATATATATATATATATATATATATATATATAGGACAAGGCAAGGAAACACACACCTTACATAACTGGACTGTGAGTAGCCAGATGAGAGTCATTGAGATGATGTCATAATAAAGTCTCTTACATTGAGGTTGAAATATTCTACTGCTTGTCAAATAATGGCTCAAACTGGAGTTTTACCTATCTTTCACTCATAAACTATCTACCTATTTCAATCTTAAGAATGCTGCAAGGGTTTCCTATTTGGAATATAGTCTTCTAATTACTGGTATGCTAATAAATAACTCATTCCAGAATTAGAAATAAAATTTAAGGTGCAAGTGCTCCATTAGAGAGGCCACCCATAGACTTAAAATGTTGCATTAGAAATGAATTATAGAATCAAATTTTGTTGATGGCGATCGTTGGGAGGGTAAAATCAGTACAGTAGTAGGTGTAGAAGGGTAAATAGTGTATGTGATGAAGGGCCGATGGAAAGTCCCAAAATAAATGAAATAAAAATAGATAGTATTTATTGAGTTATTAGTGTTATAAATGGGTCATCTCTTAACACATCCACTAGGCTAGGCCTCAAAGGTTGGAGCTGAGCTGAAGCCAGCAGCCAGGAGCTTCTTCTGGGTCTCCCAAGGGGGTGCAAGGGCCCAAGCACTTGATCTATCCTCCACTGTTTTCCCAGGCCATAAGCAGGGAGCTTGTTTGGAAGTGGAACAGCCAGGACATGAGGCATTGCCCATATGGGATGCTGTAGCTACAGGCAGAAATGCAGAAGATTTAATGGGATGAGCTGGTACACCAGTCCCAAACATCATTTCTCATAAGTACATTGATCAATAACAATAATGTGATACCATTCAGAGACTCTCTCAGGCATGAAAAACAAAGTCATAAATCCCTTTACATCACATTCCCGCTTATTTCCTGTCCAGTCTAATCTCTGGTCACTAACTCCTAGGGTTCCCTGTACATCCCCTCTGCCTTCCTTTTTGCATCTTCTCGCCTGATCTCTACAGTGCCTTTCCACACTCATGGACTTCTCTGGCTCCAAATCATCCTGTGAAAGTTGCCTGCGTTTAGTTTCTTTGGATTCCTAGCTCCATCTGCAATTGAACACTGGGCTCAATGTTCCCAGGACCCTGGGAGAATAGTTTAGAGGAGTATGGTGCTATTTACCTCAAAGCTGAAATCAGCACTGGGAGATGAAAAGCAGAAGAACTTTGCCACATAATAGAAGGAGAGTCTGTGAATACTTTCTGGGGCATGCAAAGCAGCCTAATATTCCTCAGCCGGTGGCACTGGCATCCATTTGGGTGCCTATTTGTGTCCTGGCTGTTCCATTTCTGATCCAGCTCCTTTCTAGTGGCCCGGGAAAGCAGCAGAGGATGACCCAAATATTTGGGTTCCTGCACCCACGTTGGAGACCCAGAAGAAGTTCTAGACTTCTGGCTTTGGACCAGCCCAGCTCTGGCCATTGTGGCCATTTGAAGAATGAACCAGGGGATGAAAGACCTCTTTTTCCCTCTGTTCCTCTTTCTGTAATTCCGAAGCTCAAGTAAAATGAATAAATATTTTAAAAATGTTTATTTATCAATGTGATTAGCAGCTTTTCTATTGATCCTGTCACATCTCAGTATCTATGGGACACAATCATATTTAAAATGATTAAAATAGAAATTATCATTCTATATGATGTTATAATTTTTAAGAAGACAGTGATCTAATATCTCAAAATATTTATCATTTTAAAAATTTGATTTTTAAAAATATTTAGTTACGATTTGCCAGGCACTCTGTGTGTTAGAACACAAGTAAGAACCCAAGATTAAAGGTATCACCGTGAAGGAGAGCACATAGAAAATAAACTAAATTTGGGAGGATGCAGTGATAGGGGATCTTTTCGAAGAGGAAGGTTCCATCTCAGACAGGAGATGCACTCCAGCTTGACATGCTTGCCCTGAGGGGAACTCTGCATCTACAGAGAGCAATCAGTAAATATTTATAGATGCCTGTGATTCTGCAGAAAAGACTGGCTGACATCTGTCCTCCTTTCTTCCGCTTCCTACTTCCAGATTTAAAATGAAACTTACTTGAGGGAATATGGATTGCATATAAAAGTGCTTTATAACTTGTAAAGCATGCTTTGAGTATGTGGTGTAGTCAGTATTTACAAATATTTGTTACACATGTGCGTAACAATGCATCCGTTCTAAGATGAGTTAGGCAGATGCTGGCCTTTTGCTCTGGGAATAGACGACAGAGATGGAAAGGAACAGATGCTGTCAGGCGGGAGCGTGTCTTCCTGTCGTTTTAAACGTAAATACATTTCCAGGTGTGCCTTGTCTCCTCAAGTATTTTTGTGACGTCATAGCCACTATGCTGACTTCTCCGCAGCAAGTAGATCACTTGATGTCGTCAAAATCCAATTGTTAATTCAGTAGATATTTTGGTCCTTAAGTAATAATTTTATAATTTATCATTTACTCATGTTCTCAATGAGCATTGTTTCTTGTCAGTGTTAGAACCTAAAGCCTTTTGCTGGGAGTTTAAATGATGGGTGAAGTGGTCTTTGAGACTCTTGTGATGGTCACTCATTCTTCTAAAGCCAATCCCAAAAGGATAATTATCATATGTTCTCTCTGATATAAAGCAACCCTCATGCAAAATACAAAATCAATTGATATATAGCTGAGCATGTATAGTCATATATTTATCTAGAGAAAACCTGTAATGGTAGCAAATATACCATGAAGTGTGGTAAGTTTTTTTTTTAAGGATTCATTCATTTTTGTTGAAAAGTCAGATATACAGAGAGGAGGAGAGACACAGAGGAAGATCATCCAATGATTCATTCCCCTTCAAGGTGAGGACTTTAGCTGCTAGGCTACCACGCTGGGCCCAAAGTGATATAAGTTTTCATGAACTCCCAATGAAACTGTTAAATATATCTTGTAGATAGAATGCTGGAATTTATACCATTGTCCATACCTGCAGTGTCATGACATGTTTAAATAAAAGAATGATGGATTGTGACTGTTGTTGAAGGACTGTACTGTACTGTTGTAACGATGCAGGGGAACACAGTCGGTGGCACAGGGAAGAGAGGGTGTGAGGGGAAATGCCTGAGTCTAAGGATTGTATCATGAAAATCAAGATTTTTTTTAAAAACTTCAGTACATGTGTAATATCAAAAAATATGAATATAAATATTTAGAGACTGGAAATACAATTGTTTGAAAAAATGTAAATGTTTGAAACCGATAAGCAAAATTTAAAACTTGGAGCAATCTATATTTCCACCACCTAGAAATTGTATCAACATTTTTGTTTACATCCTGCTATTTTTTAGGAAAGATGATTTTAAAAGCCAGAAACATAGGAAATTATTATTTTGTTCTTATTTACCCCATTAAAAACACAGTGTGAATTACTTTGTGCTGGGAATTCAGTCCATATTGTGTAACCTTATCTAATCAACTCTCTTGTAGGAAAATCATATTATTTTTAATCTGTTACAGAAAGTAGTATAATAAATATGCCTATTGCTAAATATTAGCTGCCATCCAGATAATTTTGAATTTCCCTAAACTAACTTACTAAGAGTAGAATAACCAAGGTGAATATAAATGAACTATCCCCCAAACATTATAGATTCCTGTTTTCCTAAACCCTTGCTAAATATAAATATTGTTTTTAAAGCCTTCATAAACTCAGGTAGTGAAAGTATTCTACTTAATTAATTTAGTCATCTTTTCTTTTTATTGTTTGAGGTTAAATTATGTTTACTGATTATTTTAAAATTTTTTAAGTTTGTATTGTATTTCCTTCTTCAGCTGCCTGCTAGAATTCCTACACGTGTTTCTACTGATTTTTCTTTATTTGCAAGAATATTTTGCATTTTTACATATTAAAGCTAGCATATGAAGAATACATGGAATATAGAGTATATATATATTCATAAATATATAGTGTACAGAGCTTGTTTGCCATTGTTTTTCTTAATGTTTATTTGCCTTTTAACAATGTCTAGTATATATTTTAACCTAAAACATTTTAAAAATATTTATCGAAAACTTGTTATTTAATTATTTTCAAATACTTATTTGGATTCTTCATTTAGATTTCATATTGAGGAAAACAGCAAAAGTATTTAGTATTTATTATTTTTACTATCAAGAATAAGGAAAAGTATGCATGCAATTTAGGCTTTTTGAAAGTTATGTGACAGCAAAGTAATGAAATAACTTTTCTTGTAGAGCTAATCGATCTTTAATCGATTGGTTTTAATAATGTATTCCAACATTTAATAAGTTTGTGCAGTGTAGTTAAAACTCACAGAGCATCAGGTAGTAATACCATGATTGCTCTGGTTAGAATCCTGCACCTAGTGCTTCAGCTCCATTTCAGCTGGGATTTTGATCATGTGATCTTGGTGTGGGACTCCAGGTTGTGGCTTGTGGGGTTGTGTCACTCTTGTCCTTATTGGACCTATACTTTCTACGACCACAGATCTATTGGTCTTGCCATCCTATCTCAACTCCATTTATGGTTATTCAGGACTGGGTATATGGACTGAGGCTTCATTTCTCTCTCTTTTTTGTTCATTGCGCTTTGACCTTGAGAGTATGCATTCTAAATTTATCACCATAAATCACAAAGTTCATAGTTGAATAGTTACTCTTGAATATATTTACACACAGGAACTGATGCAGATTTCGTATCAGTTAAATTCTGAGACATAGTTCAGAGTCCCTTGCCTTTGCTTTTCACAACACGTGCTTTCTCCTCTGCCATTGATTTGGTTCCTTTCTTTTTTCTGGAATAGGATTCTACCTCTGTGTCCTACTAACGGTAGGCTTTGGCCATGTGCTTGCGTCCATCATGAATGTGGGCAGAAGGAATAGTGGCTATTTCTGAGCTAGATTCGAGGAGAAACCATATGAATATTTTTCAACTCCTGGTACTTTTACAAGGAGAATCTCACAACCCAGTTCACTGGAAACCCCAGCGTGAGGCTTCTACTACCTACTGGAACTCCATCTCCAACTTAAGCCAAACCCATCCAAGCCCAACAGAGCTCAACCAAATCCCAAGTAACCTGTGGATCTGTGAGTGAGAAAATGAAGTGATTTTACAGATCACAGAACTGGGTAGGTGGAATGTTTCTCAACAGCATTGCAGTCATATACTTATGACTAAAGCATATTGTGGGGGTGGGAACGTTCACTCTTCCTTATTCTTGCCTCAGTTTAGGCTTCTCTTCCACATCCCTGGATTATTTGAAAACATGGCTAATTTTTTCCATCTGTGTTAGCTAATTTAGTCTAATAGCTATTAGAAATTGATCCCAAATGTTTCATGTTTCAAACACAATACAAATTTAGTTTTTGCTCTCATTGCTGTGACTAGTGTATGTAGCAAGGCAAGGAACCCTCTTCCATCCAGTCATTTGTAAGGCCCAACCTGAAGACACTTTTGTCTTTTACAATTAACTTCCAAAATGGCCAGCTGAGCCTTCTTCATTTCAACTGGCTTATAGAAAAGATGTAAAGAATACAAGAAGTAGTGTCTATCATTTCTACCAACACACTATTTTTATTTAATCATACAGTGACATGTAGAAACAAGAAATAGCTTTTTCTGCAAAGAGTGGAAAAATTGTGAGTATTGTAAATGTTGATAATGTGTAATCTCTGCCACATCATATCTTAGGTAACCTACTTTAATCAGGAGATACTAGTTCTAAAATTCCAATGTTTAGTTACCTATATACTTAAAATCTGTGGTCCTGCCTGCCTATATTTTTCACAACAGATTATCAGTAAATGAGCCCATCATCATACCAAACATGAGCAAGCAATATAGAAGTTACCTTCATTTCACAGGAGAGGAAGAAACTGTTCACAATGCAACAAGCAGCTCAGTAAATCCTTACCATGCATGTTAATTTCCTTCCATAGTCTTTCTTCAGCTGCTGTGCCATGTGGGAACTTGTTAAAAACTTTTCCATTAGTAAAGACCCTAAATCAACTCTCTATCTATTGGGGGGTTTTTTTGGTAAATAATTATTGACAAGATAGATACATCCATAAAGAATTTCATTCAGGAATAGAAATACTTTTTAAAAATTATTTTTTATTGAAAAGGCCACTATAAAAAGAGAAGGAGAGACAGAGAGAAGGATCTTCTGTCCACTGGTTCATTCCCAAGTGAATACAGTGGCTGGAGCTGAACTGATCCAAACCCAAGAGCCAGGAGTCTCTTCTAGGTTTCCCATGTGGGTGCAGAGTCCCAAGGCTTTGGGCCATTCTCTATTGCTTTTTCAGGCCACAAGCAGGGAGAGCATCCCAGACATGAACTGACACCCATGTGGGATCCTGGCATATGCAAGACCAGGACTTTAGCCATTGGGCTACTGTACCGGGCCCAGGAATAAAAATACTTTAACATCTGATTGCACTTCCCTCAGAAAACAGTGAGGGATGGTAGTAAATTGCATCCTCTCTCCCATTGCTCCAAAATAAATGATATAGAAGCCCTTGCAGACTTCACATTTCTATTCTGTTTCATGTTATCTCTCATCTTTGTCTTTACACACAACTACCGTCTGATCATGCTGAACTCCTTTCCGTCCTTGACCTCATCATGGTTTTTTTGTTTTTGTTTTTTTCCCACTCTCCTGGAAACATTGTAGAGATTACACCTTCCAATCAGGAACTTCCTTCTCCTTTCTCTGTCTATAATTCCATGATCTCTAAGGATGGGTTCAAATGTCTTTTTCACCGTGGGGCCTTCTCTACCCACATCCCACTGATGGCACATTCACAAAATTCAACCTATTTCTTCTTACACTCATAGAACTCCATCCACCTTACTCTGTCAGTCTGCATTCCATGGCTTAATATCATATTTGTGTATCTGTTTTAGCCCTCCAGAAGGAAGAAGTCATCCTTGAATCTTTAGTGTGATACTTAACACAAAACTTAAAACTTAATTTATTGGTTAGTGTTTGTTGATGCAAGGAAAAAAAAAAACTGTCCCAGGAGTTGAAAAGCTGGCCAATAGACGGGGAGGCTCTCGGTTCATGACCAAAACTTAAGTAACTAGTGTGGAACGCAGAGCACTCCCATGAGTTGAGCTTACAGGATAACTTTAATTCTTTCCCCCCAAAGTGCATTCATTGAAGGGGAAAAAGCATTTTTGGAGCTATTTTAATATGCTGGTTTCCAACAGATTCTTAAATTACACTTTTTGTGAAGAGAAAACTGAAGGGAGAAGAGATGAAGTGAAAGGAGAATACTGAGCCAGAAGGTAGGAACATTCCAGAAATGTTATGAGAGTTAAAATGTGTAACTCTCCCCCTTACTTCCTGGGTTTACATGCATTTAGTATAGCTTGACCTATTGAACTCAACCTGATTTTCCCTGTGGAGTATGTCTCATACTGGCCAAACTTTATGTCTCCTATAGAAGAGAGAGACATGTTCTTTTGTCCTTGGGAATGCTTGAAAATGTGTAAGTAACTCATGTAACCAGCCTAAGTTTGCTTGTCCAGTTAGACAGTTATTAACAACATGATGAATCTTTGCATAGAAGAACACTGTGTGTCAGTGTCAACCTGTTTTCTTAATACTTTGACCTTGATACAGAAGCTAGTCAAAAACAAGTAAGTAAACTGATATCCCCTATTGTATTTCAACAGAGTGATAAGACGTGTATTATCCAGGGAATTAGGCAACAGAGATGTATGCAATTATAATAGAAGCCTCTAATCTCAAACTAGCGGGAATGGTCATTGATCAATGCGTTACTTAAAGTAGCACTATAGGCTGTATACAAATAAACCTCAAAATCTCCACAGTTTATTCCTTCCTCATGTTGGGCATCTTACCTTCAAATGGAGATTTGAAGATATAGATTTCGTAAGAATTTCTTTTTTCTTTCTATGGATTTTCCCCATTCTGTATCGTTGGAACATTCAACAGAAGACTCCCGGTGCTCTTTGAATTCTGTTCATCTCATGTGGCATGAAAGAAATTTAAAAAGACTCTTATGAGGGAGAATGGAATGGGATAGATCTAGAAAGGGAACATGTTACCTTTAAATCCGTTCTTTTGGCAAAAAGTCAACTGCAAGGCAACTGAGACTTCCCAAATGGGAGCAACTCCAAGGAAACCAGAAATACATTCAAACTATTGGGAGGAGAAAAAAAAGTAGTGTGGTAAATAATGTCATAATCCATTGGTGAAAAGTGTAGTTTAAAAGAGGACGAAGAAAACTACAATTCATTCTAATTGTTCATGGATTTTATATTGCAAAGTTATCTCCTCACTACAACTTATCTGTAACCCCAAAATCAATGCTTGCAGTGCTTTCACAGTTGTTTTTAGTCATGCACAGAGAAATGAAATACCTTTTTTCCAGTGTGAAAGTTCCCAGCTAAGACTGAACAAAGTGATATTTCTTCCTTCATGTTTTAGTCCTCATGCAATATTCTTTTCAAAATCTGTTAATGCCATAACTTTCTCATTTTGTTGCTTTCTGTTGGTGATTTCTGTGTTTATATGGTCCTCGAGGGTTGAGCTGAGGAGCTAGCATTGTGGCATAACTGGTACATTGGGATCCATATCAGAGCACCAGTCCAAGCCCTAGTTTCTCTGCTTCTGACCCAGCTCCCTCCTCAATGTGCTTGGAAAATCATGGAAGATGGCCCAAGCTCATGGGTTCCTGCCAACCATGTGGGAAACCTGGATAAGGTTCCAAGCTTCTGGCTTTGGTCTTATACAGCCTCAAATGTTGCACCAATTTGGAAAGTTAACCAATTTGTGAAGTTAACCAGCAAATTAGTTTGGAAATTACTTTTTCTCTATCAATATGCCTCTACTTAAACAAAACCATTCTTTGAAGAAAACAGAATAAGGCTGAAATACTTGTACACTCTGAATACAAACAGCCTGCAATATATTTTATTGAGAGAATATGTATATTTGTTTAGGTATGAGTCTTAGTGGTTTTGTGATAAGTTCAATGATAATGAATGCGCAATGTATACTAGATAAGATTATGAATTTAAGAAGAAAATCACTTCTTGAATGGTTGACAAAAATATGACCTGAAGCTCACAAGAAACTAACCCTTCTTCCCTGTAAGTGCAGCTGTTCACTATTTGCACATTCAATTTGTGGTGACTTTAAAAGAGCAAGTCTACCATGACAACAAGAATTGGCTGTGTTTTGTGTGTGCACCTGCGTGTGTGTATAATTTTAACTTTCTTTCCCACTCATGACTTTTTGATATTAGGATGTTCACTATTTGCTTCCTATTGCAAAGGGCATCTACTTCTTCCTGATGTCACAGTCTGACACTAACAACAGAGCTCGGATTTTGTTAAGATATCACACCTTGACTTCAGGTATTGGTGATGAACATTTTTGTTTGACTGAAGTCACAAGTAAAAACCAGGAAGAAAAGAGACAAATATTAGTCTGAGCTGAGTGTTAACATATTTTGTAGGCCAAATTTAGGGTTGAAACTTACCTTTATAATCCAATGAATTTCAAACTTAAAAAATAAAAATACAGGGCTACTGTTAAGAAAAAGGTCTTATCTAGAAAACAAATCCAGCAGATGAAAGCAGCACACCTGTGAAGTGGAAAGTGGAAATTAGGAACCCAGTTTATCTGTTCTCATTTCTTTCCTTCATGGTAAATCTCCGCAAAAGAAGATGTAAAACAAACTAACAAATGCAGCATTTAACAGCCACACCTATTATCCATTTGATGTTACTAGTGTTTCAGTCTTCCATCTACTCAGTGTTGTATGAAAAAATGTAGCCACACCTTATGCTAGAACATTTACACAGCTTCTGAAAAGGAAGCTCATTGAGTCACATACTATTTGCCTCCTTCTCAGCCCTAGGAAATCACTGTTCTGCTTTCTTCCTTATGCATTTGCTTATCTGACAGATTCATGTAACCGTAACCTTGTAATACTATGTATGACTGGCATCTTTTGCTGTGTTATATAGCTTAGTATGCATCAGTATTTACTTCCTCTTTATTGACAAAAATATTCAATCTTATGGATATGTTACTATTTATTCCTTAGTTTATAAACTTTTGAGGTAACTCTACCTTTTTTTTAGCTCTCATGTCTGGTGTTTCTGTAGATATTCCAAATTTTATTAGGACATATGTTTTAATTCCTCTTAGTCGTGTCATTAGGAATGGAATTTTGGGGTCATTCCTTCAAGTTTAACCTTTTGAAAACTGCTGAACTGTTTTCCAAAGCAGCTGCACTGTCTTATTTTCCCATCCAACAGTGTATGAAGGTTCCAATTTCTCCACATCCTCATTCATATTTACTGTTATGTTTTCTCTTTTCATCATCACCATTGTCATCATCGTCACAGCCATCTAGTAGATACAATGCGGTAATTTATTTCGATTACTATTTTTTTATTTTTTTTTAAAGATTTACTTTTATTATTTTTTCATTGGAAAGGCGGATATACAGAGAGGAGAGACAGAGAGGAAGATCTTCCGTCCGATGATTCACTCCCCAAGTGAGCGCAACGGGTCGATACTATGCCGATCCCAAGCCAGGAGCCTCTTCCGGGTCTCCCACACAGGAGCAGGGTCCCAAAGCTTTGGGCTGTCCTCGACTGCTTTCCCAGGCCACAGGCAGGGAGCTGGAAGGGAAGCGGGGCTGCCGGGATTAGAACCGGTGCCCATATGGGATCCCGGGCGTGTAAGGCGAGGACCTTTAACCACTTGCGCCACCGCGCCGGGCCCCGATTACTATTTTTTTAAAAAACAATTTTGTCTCTTCTGCTTGGAGAACTTACTTTGTGTTATTTCAATTAGCTTAATCTTCTAAGTATATTGAGCCTTTTTCATGATCTTATGTAGGGCCTGTCCTTGAGAATGTTACATGTACAAGTAAAAATAATATTTCTTTTGCTGTATTTGGATATAATGTTCTATAGGTGTTAATTAAATCTTGTAGATTTTATTAGGGCATCCATTCATCATGGATTGATCACAAGGTTTAAAATGCTCTTCTTTCTGGTGAAATTTTCTTGCTGGGAAGCCCATTTTTTTTCTGATATTAGTATATGCACCCTAATTTCTCGAGATTGCTATTTGTTTGGGGTCATTTTTTTCCATCTTTTTGCTTTCACCTTACTTGTGTATTTAACCTAGACTAGGTTTCCTGAACATAACCTATAATTAGAGCTTCTGTTTTGATGAAGTCTGATCACCTCTTTGCTTTCATTAGGTATTCGATCTGTTTACATTTGGTGCTATTATTGATATAGTTGAATTGTGTCTGATACTTTGCTTTTTATTTGGCGTATGTTCTTTTTGTTTTTTTTTTCTTTTTTTAATACTCTTTAAGTTAAACTGATATTTTAGCCTAATATTCTAATTTGTTTAAATACTTTCTATATCTTATGAGGTCTTAGGTGATTTTTTTCAAATACTATCACATACATCATATCAGAATCTACTTCAAGTTTATGCTAAGTGAATCCTATTGGGACATAGAAACACAGTTTCTATATTGTTCTCTTGTCTTTTGCTCTTCTAAGTTGCTCTGTTCTCATTCTCCCTATTTGTCTATCATTGTTATACATATTACATGTATGTATGTTATAAAAACTGCATGCATTCATACAATAATTAGGTGTTTGAAAAAACTGAGAATTAAAAAGTATAGTGACTATATGTTTATATTTACAGAGTTTGTAAAATTAACTTTTTGGGTTTTCTTCACGGGTTGCTTTACCATTTATAGCTTTATTCATTTGTTCCTATGGATTTAATTTACTATTTTGTTCCATTTCCATATTTCAATACACTTTGTTCTTGCCTACTTCTTCAGCTTTGTGTATTTGTTGTCTAAAATACACTGCTGATAGTTAAATGCCCGATAATAAACACTGGTTTATGAACTTGCTTGTTAAATTGACTAAAAGAAAGCGAGTGTCTTAGTCTATTTTCTGTTGCTACAACAAAATACTTGACACTGGGTAATTTATAAGGAAAAGATATGAGCTCATGATTGTGAAGCTTGGGCAGTCCAGGGTCAGCTAGCCACTGCCGGTGCGGCCCTTGTGCTGCTTCCCAGCACGACGGTGGCCTCTGTGCATGGAGCGTGTGAGAGAGTGGAGAATGAGTGAAAAGCAAACCAGCACCAGTGGCTGGAGAGCAGAGTGGCAGCAGGCAGCCCAGCCTCATGAGACGTTCTTCTGTTTTTGCCCATGAATGGCGCATATTTTCTTTTGTCCTAATTTTTCATGCTAGGTGAAAATTTTCAGTTATATTCTATAACAACTTAGACCATGTTTCCTCCTTCATAAACCCATTATTATAGTTTTGTTATTAAGTGATTTAGTCAAACTATTTGAGTGAAGTCCGTGTGTCCATGTTCTCATGTCACACCTATGTGTTAAAACACGTCATTCTCACTCCTGTTAAAACTGGTATTTCATAAACTCCCCTTATCAAATATTGATTTTTCTAAGTATGAGAAAAAGAGGACTATATTGATATTTTAATCAGATTGCCCACTTTTGAAGCACTGCCAAGGCAGCCAGCAGACTTACAAAAGGGTGTGGATTTGGTACCAGTAGCATAGGCAGGAAAGCCAAAATTAGGTTACGTCAAACTAAAAAGATCTTGCAAAACAGTGAGAACAGACAATCGTCAGATAAGAAGAAAGTGTTTGCAAACCATGCACCTCATAAAGGCTTAGTGTCCAAAATATGTAAGAAATTCAAACAACAGAATCAGAAGAAAGCCAAGAAACAAAAGAAAACAAAAGGCCAATTTGAAAATGGACAAAGAAACTGAATCCTTCCAGGCATTTGTCCAATATACTTGAAAGCAGCTTGTTAAGGGGATGTCTTCATACCTCTATTTATTGCAGGCTATCCACAATAATCAAGTTAACATATCAACCAGTCAATTGGTGAGTAAATAAAGGGGGCATATGTACACAATGGAGTGATGCTGTTCAGCTTTTACAACAGAATTCTGTCATTTGTGACAGTATGAATACAAGTGGAGAACATTATTCTTAGTGAAACAAGCCAGACATAGAAAGATAAACACCTCAAGAATCAAGATGGCAGAATAGGGTAAGGACGTGTTTAAACAGACAGAGAAATATTAACCAATGTGAAGCAGAGAGGGCACATTCCAGGAAATGGAAGAGGACAGAACAGCAGAGGGGCACCAGGAGACTGACACAGGAAATCAGTGGACACGACGAGTGGTGTTGCAGTGACTGATACCACAGTGACATTCAGTGAACGGCGATCTGAACTCCACTGGCAGCTGAACTCCACCAGCAACAAGGTGGGAAGGGATGTTTACCAGGAGCTCAAAGATGAACCCAGGCAAAGAACTGCCCATCCTGCTGGTCTGTTTGATTTGACTAGGAGCAGAGACAGAACAGCAGGTCCCAGATGGGTGGTGCAGGAACATGGTGGACTTCATAGCTCAGTCTGCCTGCTAGACCTGAATTAGGCACCATTTTAAGGAGGCAAGGACTATGGGGCTGGACTGCGCATGCACTGAGCTGGGAGAGAACTCATTTCTGACTCAGTGAACTGCAACAATGTGGCATCCTACAGGTTCCACCCAACCATCCTACAGGTTCCATCAGGCCTGATGTTGGTTTTGTATTGTGGTTTTCATTTAAGGGGATATAAAGTAATTGTGTAATGGAGACTGTCATATCCAGATGTGAGGATACAATGCAGTATGCATCTCTACTTCCAGAAAAAGATGGATTCCCAATTAAATTGTTTACTATATCTTGACAATAGGATGCTGGACTCTGAAATTGTCCATGCCCACAATGATGGACAAATGACTGTGTATGAAGAACTGTACTGTAGTAATGATATAGGGGAACTCAGTGATGGGGAGGGAATTGGGGAAGGAGCAAGGGAAATCCCAGGACCTATGGAATTATGTCATAAAAGGATAATAATACAAAGTAAAAAAAAAAGATAAACACCTCATTCTCTCGTTCATGTGTTCCATCTGATGCAATCAAAATCATAGAGGCGAGAATAGAGTGCAGATTCTGGGAAGTTGAGGATGAAGAAATTATAATTCAAGTATATAAAGTCTCAAAAGAAAAAGTTATTATTTTTAAAGATTTATTTATTTATTTCTATTGGAAAGGCAGATATACAGAGGAGGAGAGACAGAGAGGAAAATCTTCCGTCTGATGGTTCATTCCCCAAGCGGCCACAATGGCTGGAGCTAAGCCAGTCTGAAACCAGGAGCCCAGAGCCTCTTCCAGGTCTCCGAAGCAGGTGCAGGGTCCCAAGGCTTTGGGCCATCCTCAACTGCTTTCTCAGGACACAAGCAGGGAACTGGATGGGAAGCTGGGCTGCCAGGATTAGAACCAGTGCCCATATGGGATCTTGGCGAGTGCAAGGTGAGGACTTTAGCTGCTAGGCTACTGTGCCCAGCCTAACAATGGTTTTTGGTACTCGGTTTTGGAGAAGAAGAACAGAATCTTTTTTTTTTCTTTTTGCCACTTTTCATATTTTTATCATACAGTCACCAAGAACTCATCATATTTTGTGAAGCCTCAGGCAAGCAAGCAATAGGAATACACTTGACAAGGCTGATTTGTGTATATTTGTTACTTTCCTGGGGTTTCCTCCCCATCATAAAAACATTACAGAAAATATGAAGAAAATGTTCACCATTTGCTAGAGAAAGAATGCTTTATGTTCTATGCCAATGTCTCTTCTTTTACTTTTTTTTTTTTTGGTTTAGGAATTAAAAATATTTGGTACAGCCTTAGGTAGAATACGATCCAGTGACAAATATAATTGTGAATTTAAATAGCTTCTATTCTGTTTCGACTGTTTTCTTTACCTCTGTGCACCATCGGCTTTTGGGTAAAGAATGTCACTTCTTGGCACCAACCCTCTTGATTGGTACTGACTAAATCACAGCACACATCGTCCTGGGGGATCTGCTATTGAGCAGAGTCATTTCCTTTACTGGATCCTGCCCAGCATGGTGTCTGTAAAATCTTCTGAATTTTTTGGTTGTTATCAAAACAGTCTCCTAAGCCCACAGTCTGGGTTCCGATTTGGATTGGAGAGTTGTAGTTTCGTAAGGATCAAATGAGTGTGCATTTCTGGATGGACGGAATAATTTTTGTGGTCACAGCAAATGCCACTCGGCATCACCGGGGTTAGGCTCAGGGGAATCAGTGAAGAATTGGATCCCTTCCATGTTTTAGCTTCTTGCATTTCAAACCTAGCTTCCTTCAAGGCTAGCTTCAGTGGTGTGCCCTCATACTGGGATGATGTTTTTCTTATTTTGATTACAGACATAGTTATTCGTTTTTTAGTTTCCAGTATTTGGGAGCCTTCTAAATTAATGTGCACTTGTGGCTATGTAATTGAAAATTAGAAGTTGGATGTGGTTGTATCACAATCTACACTAGGTATAAGAAGATAGTTCACTAAGGGTCAGGTTGCATATTGTTCTCTTTGTCTTTTTTTCCTTAAATTTGTTATTTTTTCCCTTGGGAAGGTGGATTTAAAGAGAAGGCACCTCAGAGAGAAAGATCTGCTGTCTGCTGATTCACTCCCCAAGTGGTCACAAACGGTCAGAACTGAGTCAATCCAAAGACAGGAGCCAGGAGCCAGGAGCTTCTTCCAGGTCTCCCATGCAGGTGCAGGGTCCCAAGGCTTTTGGCCATCTTCAATTGCTTTGTCAGGACACAAGCAGGAAGCTGGATGGGAAGTTGAGCAGCTGGGACACCAACCAGTGCCTTTATGGGCTCTTGGAGCATAGAAGACAAAAATTTAACCACTAGGTCATCGCACTAGACCCTGCATATTTTCCTTTATGGCTTAATAGGCCTCAAGATTTTCTTGACTATATTTGCAAATTGTGGGCAGAAGCATGTATGGTTTGTCAATGGAACAGGTTCAAAGGAGTGGATTGAGACACTGACTAGTTTCATGGCCAATCAGGAACTTTTGTTGGAGATATGCAATTCTAGTAATCCATTTTTATCTATTTTGGAATAATTTCTAATGGATAAAAAGTTGAGAGTGGTAAAAAGATGTATCATTCATCCAATTTCTCTGTTAAGATTAGATAATATTTGTTCATCTGTCTTCCCTAAATACTCTCATTTGTATCTTCATTTTATTTGAAGGATTTGTTTATTTTTTTTTTGAAAAGCAGATTTGCAGAAAGAGACAACACACATCCACAGACACACACAGAAAGAGAGAGAGAAAGAGAGAGAAGTCCCATCCAGTGATTCACTCCCCAAATGGCTGCAAAGGTTAAGGTTCAGCTGATCCGGAGCCAGGAGCCAGAAGCCAGAAACCAGAATATTTTTAGAGCTTCCCATTCAGCTACAGAGACCCAGGAACGTGGATCATCTCCACTGCCTTCTCAGGCCATTAGCAGGGAGCTGGACTAGTGAACCATGGGAACTCCAACAAGCTCCAAAATAGAACACTGAGGCATATCTCACTAAGCAAGGTGCCAGCTCCTCCTTTTGTATTTTATTTATGACTAAATATATATATCCACAGAAATCAATGTGCTACATCACTGCTATCCAGTCTACAGACCCTATCAGAATTCAGCAGTCATGGCTTTTTCCTGCCACCATGGCCATTTTGTTCATTATCCCACTGGATATTCTGCCATTTTGAAGAGGTAAGAGAGAAGATGTTAAGAAGGAAGAGAATGGGAGTATGGACATCCTCTTAGTGTTACATATTTAGTACAGAAAACACATGAAATATGGGTATATAGACTTAAGACTTTTATAATAACTTACCAAATCTCTGTGGATTAGGTCATTTTTACTGAATGATCACCTTACATTTAACAGGTAGGACTATGTTTGGGAAAGTCACCTACTATAATGATTTTAAACATTTAATGCCCACAGATTCTTTTCCAGTGCTCCCATCAACATATAGACTCCAGTTCCTTTTCCTTGACCTCAATCAATCATTTAAAAGAAATGCAACAAAATGACATCATGACACATTGCTTCTTGGTCACAAAAGAGTGTATGATTTCTGTATCGTATTCCTTGGGGAATCTTTCCTCTTGGAAACACAAGCATTATGAATGATTCCAGGCCACACAGGGAGGGCATCTAAAGATGTCTCGGCTGATATACCAGCTGAATTCTCACCTAAACGTCAAAATAAACTGCCAGAAATGTTTAACCATCCCTCCTTCTTCTGTCAGAATCCAACCACAAGAGTAACCCAAAGCAAAATGGCATAATTAATTAAGCCCAACTAACTCTTAGATTCTTACAAGATAATAATGATACAAGTGTGTCTGCTAAGTCTTTGAGTTTAGGGTGGCTTTTCACATGAGAATGAATAACTCCAGCACACTTATGTAGTTAGCGAACTTTCGTCCAAAATCTGACAGTAGGAGTCTGACTTGCCTCTGCAATTCCTAGAATTGATCCTCTAATCTAATTTTATTTAAAGATATAAAATTCCTGTGTTTTGTAATGAAGAGAATAATAGTAATCGATGGCATGATCTGGCACTAAAGATGTGTTAAATGATTTTGTGGGTAATCCCAAGCAGTCATTTATAAAAAAAAAAACAAAAAACTTGACGACTATTTTGTCAAACAAAGTAAGATATAATGAAATTATAGGGGCATTTTTTTTAAACCTTACCTATCTGGAAATGTATTTCCTTAATCTTTGTACTTCATTAATAATGTAGCTTTGAATTGTGACACAGCTATTTTTGTTACCCCTAGTTTAGGAGGCATTGCCCTCCCTCCTGTCATCTAACTTTTGATGTGGTCCAGAAGCCTGGCACCGTGATTTTTAATCCTTTATGACTTTGTGGGGCTTATGGTGCCACATAAAGTTAAGGAGGGTGTGTGGGGAGCCTGGACTCTGTTAATTGTGCACTCCTGGGGCTTTCGTCATCTCCCTTTTGTAACTAGCTGGGGTCTGTCATGTGTGACTTTCTCTGCACTTCTCAGCACAGACTGTTCTGCTCCTTTTTCATAATGCTTTCTGCTGGCTCTTGTGTTTTAGCTTTATCCCCTACTTTAAGTTAGGCAACACTCAATCATGCTTTCTGTATTCCAAAATTGTGTATAAATCTCTAATTGTCTGTATTGTATTCTCATATTCTTTCTTGTGGAGTTTACTTAAAAAAAAAAACTCTTTGGATTGATTTATGGGCATTGTAAGGATAACTCTTTTCAATGTCATATTTAGTGAGATATTAAGGATTTCAGGATTTATTTTTATTTTTATTTTTATTTTGAAAGACAGAGTTATAAAGAGACAGATCTTCTGTTTGCTGGTGAACTCTTCAAATGGTTGAAATGGCTGGGACTGGGCCACGTGAAAGACAGGAGCCAGGAATGTTATCCAGGTCTCCCATATGAGTATATAAACCCAACGACATGGTTCATCCTCTGCTATTTTCTGAGGCACATTAACATGGAGCTGGATTGAAAGTGGAGTATCTGGGAATCGAGCCTATGCCCATATAGGACACTGGAACTGCAGGATGTAGCTTAACCCACTATGCCACAACTCCTGCCCCAATTTCAGGGTTTTAAAGAGCCTCACTTTGCAGATGCCACTTACCATAGAGGAATTTCATAATAGTATTAAAGAAGACTTGCTAATATAAAAATCTGAGATTTGAGCTGGATTAATGAATCACATGCATGTTATTTTAGGGGCCACTGTTGACTCCAAAAGTTTAAAATGAAATTATATGATAGGGGCCCGGCGCGGTGGCGCAAGTGGTTAAGTCCTCGCCTTGCACGCCCCGGGATCCCATATGGGCACCGGTTCTAATCCCGGCAGCCCTGCTTCCCTTCCAGCTCCCTGCCTGTGGCCCAGGAAAGCAGTTGAGGACAGCCCAAAGCTTTGGGATTCTGCACCCGCGTGGGAGACCCGGAAGAGGCTCCTGGCTTCGGATCGGCATAGTATCGGCCGTCGCGGCTCACTTGGGGAGTGAATCATCGGACGGAAGATCTTCCTCTCTGTCTCTCCTCTCTGTATATCCACCTTTCCAATTAAAAAATAACAAAAATAAATCTTTAAAAAAAAAGAAATTATATGATATATTACTTCCTTCAAGGACCTTAGTTTTTTCTTGGGATCACAGAATGCATGTGCTATTCATGTGTGAAAGCAAAAGACTTCATCAGAAGTATAATAAAACATTAGAAGTACACTTGAAAAGCATGAGATGACTTAATTTAGTGGAAAAGACAGGGTGGATGTCTCCAAGAAGAATGAAGGTATGTGAATAAACACAATGCAAGTGGAAGCATAAAATGATTTTGAAAATAAAATACATTGATAGTTTCCTTTCTATCTTGTCCATTTCGTGTTATCTTTTGGGAGGAGTGAGATTGCTACTGTCATAGCAGCATTTATAATAGTTTTAGAATCAGGTATTGTAAACTTACAATGGGTTTTTCTTCACTTAAGTTCTTTGAGTCTTTCTGTTTCAGCTACATGGTTTGAAGTGGAGTTCAG
Organism: Ochotona curzoniae; assembly: GCF_017591425.1. Classification (NCBI taxonomy): domain Eukaryota; kingdom Metazoa; phylum Chordata; class Mammalia; order Lagomorpha; family Ochotonidae; genus Ochotona; species Ochotona curzoniae. The sequence continues at coordinate 14,581,454 of NW_024465582.1, read as the reverse complement.
TTCAGTGTCTGGAAAAATTAGACTTAATTGGGTTAGCAAATGCAAGTCTAGAATTTTAAATACCAAATTTGTGCGCATTCTTGGCATTCTAAATTCATTGGAGGCACTCTGGAATGCTTCAGCGTTTCCAAAGGGTCCAGACTAACCATCCTATCCACTCGGGCAAAAATTTCAGTGGAGGAGGAGAATGCATTTTCATTTTAAAATGTTTTCAAATCTTTCAATTTACTGCTACAACAGCATAACTATTTCTTCATGAGCCTTGGTGCGTTAGAAACTATGCCTCCTGTTAGCGCACCTTCTGGCTCCCTTGCTGGTCATAAAGCTCACACTTACCCATTAGCCATTTGCTCTACTTGACAAGTAGATCCTAAATATTGCTGCCATATTCAGACTCTTGTATTATTCAAATGCGCTCCTCAGCGATGTGAGAGAGTGAATATTCTTTCTCTCTCCTGTTCTCATCTATAGTTCTGGGAGTTTATCTTGCTGCCTTAAAGAAACTTGCCTCTGTTGACCAACTTCTGATTCTTCCTTAATGTTTAATTCAGCTCCATTGCTCTGCCTTGAAGCTGTATTCAATTTTCATCTGAGTTTGGTTATGTATCATCTGAAACTGTATTTTATTTTACAACAGGTTTTGACACATTAGTATGTTAGCTTTCTTAATATATGCCATGCATGTATATTTTAAGATTTTATTTATTTTTGTTGGAAAGTAAGATATACAGAGAGGAGAAGAAACAGAGAGGAAGATCTCCCATCCGATGATTCACTCCCCACATGGTTGCAACAGCCAAAGCTGAGTCAATCTGAAGCCTGGAGCCAAGAGCTTCTTCCAGGTCTTCCACATGGGTGCAGGGTCCCAAGGCTTTGAGCCATCCTCGACTGCTTTCCCAGGCCACAAGCAAGGAGCTGGATGGGAAGCAGCCTGCCGAGGTTAGAACCAGCGTCCATATGGGATCCCAGTGCATTCAAGGTGAGGACATAAGCTACTAGGGTACCTCGCCGAGCCCAAATATATGCCATATATTTGATATGATCAGTCCCCTTGGATTGATCACAAAAATATCCTTTACTAGACCTATATAATGTGGATAGATTAGTTCTTTTGCAAATGATCGCAGTTTTAACTGTTTTTGAATTGCGGTAACCTTCATTAAAAATAAGCACCTTTTAAAAAAAATTTTTTTAAAAAAGCATTTACTGACCTAAAAAAATAAACTTACACACTGTGATTAGATTTCTGAATGTGAAAAATAGCTCCATCTTAAAAGTTAATTTTCCATCCAAGAAAATATTTTCATTCTAGAAATTTCAAAATGTGTGTAATTGTTGAATTGTCTGTTTGATGATGAGAGACGCTTTGTACATATAGTCACCTTGCACCATAACTTTACATCGATGCCTGGATAGAAATCGACCTACTTCATTTTTCATTACACACTGTCATTGTTTTCTTTCATTTTCTCTTTTTTTCTTTTGATAAATGAGCAAGAGGTAAAGGAAAGCAAGAAGGAGAGAGTGGGAAAAAGGGAAGGAAGTTCTCAGTGATATCAGGTGCCATGTTGTGACATCCACAGCTTTCTCAAAGATGATTAAGAGGATGGGTTGGGCCTTGAGAGCTTCAAACCTTTCCTAACTTGCATGTTCTCCCCTCCTTCATTTTCATAAGGCCCATATCAAAATTTTCCTCTCATGTTATATGCAATATAGCTGTTCATATTCAAAGCCGGGTTTCAGCTTTTTTTCTGAGATGAATTTTTGAGTCTGGTCTTCAATAAAGTTAGCCATCTTCTTATAAGTGTCTGATCAGCAACCAGAGAAATTCAGTATTTTCTGTATTCTTAGACCTTAAGATTTCTTGTTATCTTTGGAACATCCTTAGTAGTAACTGGGACACCAAAACCTTATAAACAATTGTATCAGAATAGCTTGATTTTCAGACAGAAGGTAATGTGGATCATTGTTGAAATGATGTTTGAAGTGTCATATACGAATGCCATAGCTGCTGGTATTACTTGAATGTTTGCACGAACCGCTATGCTAAGGTTTATCTATATTCTCTACAAGACTGGTTTTAGATCATGTTGTCCATTTTCAAGGGACATTGTAACAAACTACTATGGGCAGGGTAGCCTAAACCAACAAAAATGTATTTTCTCAGTTTTGAAGGCCAGAGTCAGAAATCAAGTTGTTTGCAGAGTGGTGCTCTCTCTAGAGGCTTTGTGCAAGATCTTCCCTTGTCTCTTCTAGTTCCTAAATGCCTTTAGAAATCTCTTGCTTTGTGGTTGAATAAATGAAATCTCTGCAGTCATCTTCATAGGGCTCCATCTTCTCCCTGTGTGCCCTTTATAAGGTTACAGGTCATTGGATTTAAGACCCACCCAGACAAATCCAGAGTAATCATTTTCTAAAATCCTTAACTTACTTATATCCATAAAGGCTTCCCCCCCAAAAAAGAATAATAAGGTCACGTTCGCCATTCAATGAACTTTAAGCCAATTTATGCTCGTTCTATAGAAAAAGGAAAAAGAAGTGTTAGAAAATTGTGCAACTCGGCCAAAATTATATAGGTAGAATTTGAATCTTGATTGTCCATAAAAAGTTTATAATAGCCGTCTTGCTTTGCCTCTTGTAAGCTAACTCCAAGGAATTAAATTTGAGCAATATACAAATTTTTTAAACAAGCTATCATGAATTTCACAATTTTTGGACCAAGGGAAACTTATTTTAATTCTATTTTTCTATACTTTAAAAAAAAGAGAGAGATTCATTCATTTTTACTGGAAAGGCAGATCTGGTGAGAGAAGATACAGGGAGAAAGATCATCCATCCACTGGCTAACTCTCCCCAAGTAGCCGCAATGGCTAGAGTCAGGCTGATTTGAAGCCAGGAGCCTCTTCCAGGTGCCTCATGCAGGTGCAGGGTTCCAAGGCCCTGGGCATCCTCCACGGCCCTCCCAGGCCACAAGCAGAAAGGTGGATGGGAAGTAGAGCAGCCAGGACATGAACAGGTGCGTATATGGGATCCCGGCACATATAAGCTGAGGATTTAGCCACTAGGCCATCAGGCTGGGCCCTCACAAATTATTTTTAAAGTGCCCAGGTAGAGTTAGAAATTTGGTACAATGGTGGCTCTTATTCTCTTTTCTGCTTGTCAACTTAGTATCCCACCACGTAAGCCCACCCTCATACAAAAAGATAACTGTGGAACTCTTGTTAAGCATATGGCTGATGGGTCCATGAGCCCCGAGGGGGACAGGGTCCTAAGGGGCTCAGGTCACCTGGCCTGGGTCCTTCGGCCTGCCCACGAGAACTGGTCCTCCTCAGTGGAAAAGACAGAACAGTGGATGATAGGCCCTGATGCACATAGAGGATATGGCAGCCCATTAGGGCCTGGAGAGGACCTCTGGTACCATAACAGGGAAAGGAGAACAGAATGAAATGGACAACTACTCCAACCAAATGATGACAGCAAATACCTGGATTAATAGAAACTTTAAGGTCAACTATGTCAGCTAATGGACATTGGAAGGGCTTCCTTATCCTTGAATCCATGAGATCTACAGCATTTCAGAACTTTGGAAACCACCTGGGCAGAACCCTCGGAGCGTGTGCCACATCGAGATCCGGGATTGATACCCCATTCTGCATCTCAGGCACTGGGGCGGTTGGGAGCAAACAAATTGGAAACAATGATCACATCCAGTTTTTCTTAACTCTCCATGCTTCCCGCTCTGATCAACTATGCAAACATCGTCTGAAGTAAGAAGAAATAATAATAATAATAAAAATGTGGCTGACAGATAATGATCTCAACTACCTCATGTTAAAATACTGAAAAACAGGGGCCTCTCAGCAAACCAACTGCCTTAGCACTATCGACACCATTCTCTTTCACCTCAGCAAAGAAACAGATGGTGTAAGTCATGTGTTTGGGTTATCAGCAGGGCTGGAGTTTCCAAAGATGAATGTAAACAGTACTTTAAAAAAAGAAACACGATGATTTAAACCAGCTTGTTTTAAACTTCATGGTTGTTTATCATCGAAATTCAGAAGAGACTCTGAACTTGGTACACATAACGTGCTGGCCTAAATCCAGGCACACTGAGCTTGCAACCCATCTGAGTATTTTGATTTTAGCCTCATCTGCCATTTTTCCTGATCTCTCAAATGCGATCATTTCATAATAATATGTTTTGTTCAATAAATAGCACATTTTCATCATCTTTGTCATCTTCAAGATGTCTTATTCCCTCTCTAGTTAATTTGAACTTTCTCTCAGCAATTATATCAATTATTATACCAAAGTTCATTTTAATGGGAAATTTGACTTAATTTTTAGTTAAAATTAATTATATTCTATATGCCTTTGATTCTTGAAAGTGTAGTCCCATTTTACATATAGGGAAAGACATTCAGGGGTAAGTGTATTCACTTGGGCTCTAAGGCAAGTGTTCATCGGAACGGCATTGCCATCGCTCTTATGGTCACAATTAGCTTTTTTTTGTGGGGGGGGGGGGTTCAGATAACTTGTAAATACTCTTTGATGTCCTTGCGATTGACTCTTAGTATCTGCTTTGCCCTTAAGGAGTTGCTCTGTAGGATATACATTGGTGAGTTTTGGCTCACAGTTACCTTTTGTCATGATTTTATCCCTTTTCTAGAACCTTTAGCGAGAGAGAAAGCTGGGAATCTTATTGATTTGAACCATTTCCTTCTCTTCCAACATGTCTGGATTGTTGTTTTATTCACATTACAGAGCATGTTAGTTGATATTAGTGTCCAAAAGGGCAGCATATCCTCAAATACACAAAGTAAAGCTTGCTTGTTTCCCTACTTTAGACTACCACTGCAATAGCACAAAGTGTTTTGTTTTGTTTTGTTTTATACACCAAACACATTTGAGTCATTTAGCTGGGCTTAATTACAGCTCTGCTTCCTAGTCAAATTACTTAGCCTTTGTTCCCTAACCTACAGCAACTATATTTATGTCAGAAAAAAAATTGAAATGAGCACAAATGAATGGTTCTAGCAACTGATTAGAGAAAAAAGCACAGTGTATCAGAAAAAAACTAATATTACTCAGAAATAAGGAATTATCTACTGAGACAACACAACATAGAGGAATAGAAAAAAGATTGTTCATATTTCAGTTCATACTGAAGATTTTTTATTTGTATGAAATTCTGAAGCAAGCAAAAGTGTCAGAAAATAGGCCAGTTTTTGTCAGGCTTAGAGAATGGGGTGGGTCAATGGCGAAGACTGCTAAGAAGCACTAACAGGGCCTGGCACGGTAGCCTAGCGGGTAAAGCTCTCATCTTGCACACACCAGGATACCACGTGGATGCTGTGGCAGCCCTGCTTCCCATCCAGCTCCCTACTTGTGGCTTGGGAAGGCAGTCCAAGATGGCCCAAAGCCTTGGGACCCTGGACCCACATGTAGGAGACCTGGAAGAGGCTCTTGGCTCCTGGCTTCGGACTGGCTTAGCTCCAGCAGTTGCAGCCCCGTGGGGAGTGAATCATTGGATGGAAGATCTTCCTCTCTGTCTCTCCTGCTCCTCTCTGTATATCTAATTTCCCAATAAAAATAAATTTTTTAAGAGGCACTCTGTCTTGACTGAGTAGCAGGTTACATGTATGCTTGTTTATTAAAATTTGTTTGATCTTATAGGTGTGCATTTTATTATTAGCAGTAACCCAAACTCAGTTCATTCTTTTAATTCAGACGTTTCATATCCTGACCTCAGAGCACTTTGATAGCCTAGTCTCTAATTTGGTGTAATTTACTTTTCCCACTGGGAACTTTGCTTCATTTCTTACCTTCAAGTCCTCATGTGTAAAATACCCTCACTGCTTCAAATATCTTTCTATCCCTTCTTCACCTTGGGGAACATGTTTCTTTATAATCACAAACTGGTTGAGTGCTCTTCCTACTTCTCTCCCATAGAACTATAGAACAATGTTCAATACAAAATATATCATATTGAATGAGACTATTTAATTATCTGCTTACTGTTAATTTTGTAACCTCCTTGAATTCAGGAACTATACCTTTTTGATTCCCCACACTACCTACTTGAGCCTTGGCCTGATAGCTAATGTGTATTATTAATTGCTTGGTAAATGAGTAAATGAAAGAACAAGTCATGAACAAGTGAACTCCTGTAGGCATCCTGAGATCTTCAGGTAGAGTCTTATGATTTCTGAGAAAGTTCTTTTTTTTTTCCTAAGTGAAATTAATATAGGGTTTCCCTGTCGATGTGAATGTTATTGTTGGAATGGGATCACACATTTTATTCTAGGTATTTTCTTCTAACTTGTATTTCTGAGAAGGCACCATTTTTGTAGGGGCAGTGACTCACCAAAATGCAATTCTTGGCTGTACCTTCTCCCTCCATCCTGTGCACCACCTAGCCAGACCAAACATTCCATATTAACCATGTTTTTGATTGTCTACGGGATTTCTGTCTGCCTTAGATAGTTTGTTGAGATATTTCTCCTGCTTCGAAAAGCAGAGTATAATCTCCTTTTTCTCACAATGTTTCCTACTAATTTGCAAAGGCTTTTGAAAAACATAGGTGATATACATACATATGTAGATAGAAATATATAATATCCATCTCTATATATATCACAAACTATGTAAAAGAATTTATCCAGTGAAATAGATTTTTAAATTACCTGGCCACTGTTTTTTTTTAAGTCATGCCCAGGGTGCTAAATGCAAGTTTGAGTCTGCAACATTGTACACAGTATGTCCAGTTATTTTAAAACCTTCTGAAATTGTTACCTGCAGACATTATAGAACAACACATTATTTGTGGTTTTGGTGGTGCTGGTGTAGACAAATTTGCTGTGCTTTCAATCATAAAGATATAGCGCTACACTTGATAATAAGCAGTTCTATTTCAGGTGTGTGTAGCTTTTGTTCTATACCTTTTGTCACCATCTGAGCATGTAATCTGTATGTACAAAGCAAAATTCTGACTATAAAACAGTGTGCTGGGTAACAGTGGCAGAAGCCTCACATATCTTGTGTTTATCACGTACCTTGACTGCATGAAGACACCACATCAAGTGGTTGGACCAAACCCTGTAGGTTTGTGCAAGTAAACTCTGTAATCGTCACACAAACACAGACTTGCCTAATGAATGCTCCTCTCAGTAGTATCACCATCAATAAATGGAATATATAAAATGACCTGTTTATCTTAAGGTCAAAGAATGCAGCTAAGGGATGTGTGGTTATCCTAGCAGATAAACTACTCATGTACTGTGCCATAATATCTGGGTTATCTGGCTGTGACTCTTAACTCCTAACTCCAGCATCTTGCTGATATAGACAGTATGAGACAGTGCTGATAGCTCAACTAGTTAAATTCTTGCCATCTACATGGAAACCCGGATTGAATTTCTAGACCTAGGCCACTCCCAGTGTTTATCTGTGGTGTATACCAATGATTGGGAGTTTCTATCTATCTATCTATCTATCTATCTATCTATCTATCTATCTATCTATCTATCTCTCCTCCTCCTCCTTTTCCTCTCCTTCTTCCTCCTTTCCTCCCTCTGTCACTTCCTTTTCTCTCCCTCTCTTTCTCCCTTCATTGCAAATATTTTTTAAATGCAACTTGGTCTTAGAGAAACTTGAGCTTGCAATTACAAAGCCTCAGGAAGACCCCTGCTGGACTTCACTCCATCTCTCATCCATGTTTCTTACTTTCTGTCTGCCTTATTCTTCCTTCTACAGACTCTATCCCCACAACTTCCTGATGAAATATAGCCATCCATGGCTACTCAAATTTCTCTTGGTCTTAAATCCTTTTTGATTGTCCTTTCTCCTTAACACTTGTATATATTACTTTTTTCCTTGCAATGACCATTCAATACTGAAAACATTCTTTCTACCTTAAACATGAGTAAACTAGAGCTTAATAGAGATTGCAGCCCCCTCTATGGGCATTAATTTGTGTCCCAGCTGCTCCACTTCCCATACAGTTTCCTGAAGGAGCTAGTAAGACAATGGAGGGTGGCCCAAAGGCTTGGGACCCTACATCACATGGAGAGACCCAGAAGAAGTTCTTGGCTCCTGGCTTCAGATGAGCTCAGTTCCAGGCATTATGACAATTTGGGAAGTGAATTAGTGGATGAATAATCTTTCTCTTTGTTTCTCCTCTCTGTAAATCTGCATTTCCAATAAAAATAAGTAAATCTCTTTAAAAAAAAAAAAAAGGAAAGACAATAATCCTTCCTCATCTGTTTCAGTAGTCCAGGGACAAAGCAGATATTCCTCACTGTCAATAAAGACATAACTCATTCATTGTAGAATTCTGTGGCCAGTGCTGTAATAGATGTGTGAAAACAGGATTGTTGTTACACAAAAAAATGATGCCTGGAGAGGCAAGGGAATTGAACAAACCTCAGAAAGATAATTAGTCTCCACATAGTAGAAAAAAATGACCCCTTGTTAATAGGACTGTTAGGTGTAGTGATGGAGGTACAGGAAGATTCATAATAAACATCCAAAGAAATGCTATGAGAGTTTCTCTTTGAATCTATGACTCACCTACTGAGCTGACAACCCAAGCACAGGCACACTAATGCTGACATGATTCATGATGATCTGACATCCAGTAAACAAGAGAAGACAACACAGAGGGGTACTATTTGGTATGAAGTTTAGTCTTGCACCCTAGATTTCCCTTTCACTCTTGTCTCCCTTCCTCACATTCCCCACCCCAACCACAATATAAATCAACACAAAAAACAATGTGGGCTTTGGCAGTGATCACTGTGAGTTTTGAATGATGGATCCATACCAGACTTGGGCATGACAAAAGCCACTTGTGTGGTACACTACTCCTTTTTCAGGATCCTCATAAACATGTTGGCACTGTCTCCGTTTTATGGCCTGTGTCACAGCTTTCCATAGGGCTTCTTGGTTATCCCACCAACCCTTATGATGTTAAATTCTGTTCATGCATAGATTCAGGTTATGCAATTTTGCATATGTTCTGTCCAAAATAAATGTGAAATAGAGGTACTGTCTATGCACATTTAAGCCAAAAACTACCTGTAGCTTGCTGGAAGTAAATACTACAGATTTCACTACTTAACAAAGTACATTCCCTTGAAGATAAGTATAATCTCAGAGATGTTTAAAGGAATATTTTCCTTAAACCATAAGAAATCCTAAAAAAAAAAAAAAAAGAAAGAAAAATTAGCAAAAGATCATTTTAAGCATTAAATGTAAGTTTCAATAGAATGATACTTGATCTCTTACAAACCCATTCAATTCCTGAAGCCCCAAAACAGGAAGATGTGTGTTACTACAGAATACTCTTTTGCATGTATCAGGAAGATCATTCAACTTGAATGATCTCCACATACTGCTGATATCAGAAAAAAACACAGATTTTTTTTTCTGAACCTCAGCTTCACTCTAATCATTTCAAGGGATAAATAATATTGCAGGGGCAGGTGATTGACACAGTATTGAAGATGGCATATAGGACACCCACAACTCAGACCAGAGTGGTAGGCTGCAGTCTCAGATCCACTTCCAATTCCAGCTAGTTCTCATTCACACTCTGGACATCAGTGATGATGGTACTAGTCTCAGCAGCTTCCATGGGAAAGTAAGAATGGCCCCTTCCTTGCTAGGCTCCTGCCAGCAGCCTGGCTGAACCCAGGTCTGGGTCCTCCGAGAAGTAAACCAATCGATGAATGATCATACTCTTTGTCTCTTTGCCTCTCAAATAAAATTTTAAAATTAAAAACAATCTCATTTGATTTGGTTTAACTAAAAATCAACTATTCTAGAATAACTCAGATGAAAGCAAGCACAAATGTGTGTTTCATTAATTGAAGTTACTGTCCTTCCAAACTGGAGACACTGTAACAACAATGGCAGATAAATCTTTTGCCATTTTCCTTGAGGTTACTGAAAGGACATATTAAAAATTGGAAACAATACATATGCTATAATGGAAGTAAATGTTTCTTGTTAATCATGATCTTTAGTCAAAACCTTATCTTCAGAAGCAAGTGTGGCATCAACCTTTCTCTATCCTCTCCTAGCTATTATATCTATCTATTAGCTCTATGTCTGTCCTGTGATACACATCTGCCTCTCTCTCAACTAAATTCATTGGCCAAGACTATTTACACACTACAGTGCACCCCCTCTCCAACTCTGCCAGCAGGCTGAACACCTTTGTCTTTTTTTTTTTCAGTGTCTTTGTTGCATCAGTCCTTACACCTGGATTAAATAAAACATCGGCCTTCTCCAGGGCTACACCTAAACTGCCAAATGTGTGGTGGGAAACACATGTATCTTGGCTCTTTTACAAATTTATGTTTCCTAAGCTCATTTAGGAACTTCATATTACTTGGACAACTTTTCAGTAGGAACCAACTGATTTTACTCCACCGTTCCCAACATGAGCCACTCCACTGGTTGATCCTTGTGGACTCACACCTATCCTACTTTCCTTAAGAAGAGTCTTTCATTAGGTAGATATTCTTGTAGTTTCCATCTCTTTTTACCTTCAAAATTTCTACATGAGTCCCCTTTTTCCAGTATTAATCTTTCACATATTCCTTATTCTTTTTTTTTCACTGCACTGATCCCTTCTCCCCAGCCAGTAAGTAAATTATTTAAAAAACCAAAAAAGCAAGAAAAACGTGCATTTCCCTCTGGCTTTTATTCTGCCCCTGGTAATTGCTTTCCATTCCTCCCCAGGCATGATTCTCAAGAGGACAGGCCAAAGAATAGATAATTTCACTGTTCCACGTTCAATTGGCTTGCACACTCATTAATGAACCAGTACTGCCTCTACAACATCACTAAAACTACTGTCTGCCAGAGTCCTACAAGAATGTCAAATTTTGGGGGTGGTGCTGGGCACTGTTATGCTTCAACTTCTCCAGCATTTGTCACTGTTCATTGACCGCAACCTTCCTCCCATCCTGCAGAAGTCCTTTGTTGTAAATAGTATCTCTTCTTGTTTTCCTATTGTTTTTCTTCACATTTTAAAATTATTATTCCTCTGGTTTATTCCTTAAGGTAGACCCCACATCCCCTAGGATTAAGTACTCATTGAGTTTGTCTTCTCAATGTAGATTCTCTCCATCAATGATCTCATTCACTCCACAGTTTCAGCATCACCTGTACAATGATGACTCACAGAGCTTGTCCAAACCTCTCTCTTGGGACCCAGACCATATTTACAACTGCCTAGTTTTCTTCGCTTGGTGACTCACAGACACCTGAAACAAAGCTCTCCCAAACTGAGCTCCCTTTTCAGTTCTTCATGCCTTTTTCCAGAGGCTGCCCTTCCTCTCCACCCACACAGGCCAGGAATCTTTAACTCATCATCTCCCCTGGTGTTTCCCCTTCTAGCCACACCTAATCAGTCCCTTAATTCTGTTGAATCCATTCTCTTATTTTCATTCCCATACAAGCCCTTAGTTTCACTCTTTATTGTTTCTGACTTGGGTGGTTTCAGTAGTGTGATTAAACCCCTTATGGTTGAACAGAGTTAACTTGTGGACTGTTTGTTCCTAGATCTGCTTTGCTCACCACATCTTTCATTTTTCCTGCTGTTCTAACACTGTAATCTCTGACTTTCAATACATCATGTGCTTTGTTCTTTAAAAACTACCCACAATTTCCTCAATATGCTCTTTTTTCTAGATATGGTGCCTGGGTCCCCTATAATTTGTAATAAAGCATGAAGAAATGAAATTAAAAGGGTTTTTGTGTGTAAAAGACAATTGAAATTCATAAATAGTTGTTTTTCATAAGCCCATTTGAAATATTGGAAGACTGTTCCTATATCACTGCAACATCACTGCTGCTGTGTATCTATTCATACGTGTTTTCCTTATTAGCCATATATTCTTCATATTCTTGATATTCTTTAAATGTCCACGTGAATATTCACTTCCTTTGTTTTTTGCCTGAATAATTCAGAGCAAATGACCTCTTCCCTTTCTATCCTGTGTAACATTCATGCTTCATGACTGTCTAAATCTACAACTGCCACAAAATTTTCCCTGGCCAGTCCTTCAGTATAAATCTATTTCTCCCAGTTGTCACAGCACTTGTCTTTGATGCCTATCAAAATTTATTATGTCCAGCATTTCTTTGTATTGCTGGTCATCTCTATTATTTGTGAAATTACACTCATATAGATCTCCGCTATGCACATGACTGATTTATAATGCCTAAAGAGTCAGGATAGCATTTTCAAAAATGTTTGTGGAATAAAGTCTTTTATTGTCCCCCATATCACCGATTTATTATATTGCCATTCTTACTCACTTCTGTCATATTCACTAAGAGTTTACCTATTTTCCTTATTTAAATTACAAATTATTTTAGTTTTCTCCAATCAATAGTGAAATATTTATTTTTTGGATATTTATTTTTAGAGTATCCTTGTTTTGACAATTTCAAACATTATTTTCCATTGATTTCTAAATTTCTGCCTTTTTGGCTAAGGGATTTTGATTGTTTAAAATGCGATCCTTGCTGTTTAACTTCCTGGGTTTCTTATCTTCCTCTGCATTCAGCCAAGAGTTATGGTTATGATGATATGAAAAACAAAAGGAAAGGATGACCAAGTGATAGCATATCTCAAGGCACAGAGAATCTGTGTGTGTTTTTACATTGTCAAGAAGATGGAAATTTTAGAAACAGTATGTTTGATAATCAGAGACAAAGAAAAGCTGTTGCTTCTGTATTCCAAAATATGAATGGGACATGTGGTCACCAGATGTGATGCAACCGAACCCAAGAGCCTCACTGTCGCGAACTACCGCATCTATTTTATATGCTGCCCACACCCAGGGACACACACAGACACACACTACACCATTTCCAGGGTCATGTCTTTGGATTCATGGATGTATCTTGTTCGTTTTGTAGATTCAGCCACTTGAAACAAAATTCCAACAATAGAGATGATGTATTTGGATGCTAATAGCATTGGTTATTATTTGTTAAGCTTTCTCAAGCTTGAAAAAAATAGGAAATTTAGGAAATCTTGTAGAAATATTTATTCAGTGATTGCTTGGCTTCACTCATTTGAGACATGCTTGATTTCCAGGCCCTTTCCACACTAGGCCTGCACCTCTCCCAGCTTCTGCTCTCACACACTGTCTTTTAGGGCCTAATTGTACTATTGCCTTTGCCAGAGGCAGTCAGTTTTACGAATGAAATTGTACATTTGAACCAGATGGGTTTGGCTTGGTGAGTGGCCCTGTGTGGAGTCTACAGTGTGAGTCAGACATATGAAAAGTTTGGTGAATTTGGCACCATTCTTGAGGAGTGTGGACTGTCTTAAACCTCCAGAGAGAAACCTTCAGGATCTCAGACATTCCATCTTTTGCGGGCTTCGAGAAAAGGCCACCCTCAGCTGGCATAAAAGAGAGGGCTCATTTTCAAACAATTAAAGTCATGTTGTGACTAGAAGTTGAAGTCTGGTGCAAAATCATAAAAAAACCAAGCAGATAATTTGCACTAGTCTCAGAGTAAGCTCTGCCATATGGGGTACAATGAGTCTAATGCAGAAGTCCAGTAGATAATAATTATGTTAATGAAGTATAATTCATTAAAAACTTATTTAAACCATCTGCATACCTAAGAAATTATTATTTCCAATTTGTGAGAAAAATAGAACCATGTTAGTTTGTTGATAGGCCGCAATGACTTGATCCCACTGACCAATTAAAAAGATTAAATGACTTTGTAACTTCCAAGATCGGATTTTCTGCACATCCTTCTCTCATTGGCTTCAGCAGGAATGAAGCTTCAATTAGTATCTCCATTCTAAATTCTGAGATTTTTTTTCCACACCAGACTTTTAAAGAATTATATAACAGCTTGAAAGAAAGCCTCAATCATTCATCCTGAAACCTCCACTTGAAAAAACAATTGAAGCCATGAGCAACTTTGAATAATGAAGCTACTTTATAATTATTTATTCTGCTGTTTTGGGAAGGTTATTTCCCCTCCATGTTTTCTTGCTGGTCTCTTCTATTACTCTCCCACTCTACCAGCAGTGGAGGAAAATGCAGATGCTGAGACTATAAAAGGTATTCAAGAGTTAATTTTGGTTGAACTGGTGATGGCTACATTACTCAGATTTTTGGTTCTTTAATGTGGCTTTTCTGTAGCCTAGACAATAAATCTGCTAACATAAAATTACTATATGTGGTATGCACATGTTAGAGTGAGAAAAGGGAGCAGTGGGGATAGGTCTGCCAGGAATCTCTAGGTACACTCAAGCATGGACAGAAGCCGCTAGAATTTATATGACACTGTTTTTCAAATCTGAGAAATACATTGAGCCATTTGGAAAATTCTTACACCAAAGGAAGCCCTCCTTATAACTAGTGACCATATGAATTTCAAATGAAAACCATAAAAAGTAAATACCATTTCTACTCACCTGAATATATTTCTATGGTTATGGTAATATATTGGGTTTTAACACTAAAAAATCTTGTAACTGTTCCTCTGTCACCTTGCACTTATGAAGCCCTCATGCTGAAAAGAATTAATGAGCCATTCTTGATGGTTGCAGCCATTTGCAGAGTGAACCAGTAGATGAGGATCTCTGTGTGTATGTGTGTGTCTCCCTCTATAATTCTGCCTTTCAAATAAACACATAAATCTTAAAAAAAAAAAGTGTGGGGGAGCAGGGGAAAAGGGCAGGGAACAAAGCCTGAAATACAAGTTCTAGCACTTCATATTTTTAATTAGACTTTGTGCTCTCTTAACAAGGCTTATTCTCATATCACATTGGATTATATACTCATCATCTGTGTCAATGTGTGAACAATACTATGTTTTTTTTAAATAGCCTGGAGACACCAGTATGGTAATGAGGACATGGTCATGAAATCAGAGAAATAACAGCTTCCTTTATTTGTTTATTTTAAAGATTTATTTATTATTATTACAAAGTCAGATATACAGAGAGGAGGAGAGACAGAGAGGAAGATCTTCCATCTGATGATTCACTCCCCAAGTGACAACAGCCGGAGCTGCACCAATCCAAAGCTGGGAACCAGGTACCTCTTCCAGGTCTCCCACGCGGGTGCAGGGTCCCAAAGTTTTGGGCCATCCTCAACTGCCTTCCCAGCCACGAGCAGGGGACTGGATGGGAAGTGGAGCTGCCGGGATCAAAACCAGCTCCCATATGGGATTCCGGCATGTTCAAGGCGAGGACTTTAGCCGCTAGGCCACGCCGCCGGGCCCACAATGCTATCTTAATCAGTGCATGACAAACTTCTTCAGGACAGAGGGTTCTCCTACTCATCCAAGCCTCCTTTGACATTTGCCTCCATATTCCTGAAGCTAAGTTTGCTCTCTGAAACCAGAGTTACAAACAGGTTATGTTGCATTGATTTGGTCCTATTTGAAAAACAGATCAAGAACAGAGTATTGAAGGAATATGAATTGTATGAATCTATAATTCTGTAAAGGTGCATGTGTGTGTGTGTGCGTGTGTGTGTGTGTGTGTGTGTGCATGCGCATGTACACACATGTACAGAGAAAAAATTTATTAAAGGAAGCCATACGTGGTTTTGTTGCTTCCTTGGCTCATGGTCTCTTGCAGTAGGCCTTTCTTCCTGAGGGTTGTCAGAAGACTGATCGTGTGGGTGGTCTGCCATACTGAATGTTGGAGCTAAGATCTCAACCCTAAGGCCTGCATCCTCTATAAAGCCAGCAGATGGACAGTCCATCAATGCCACCTGACTTAGTAGTAATCTTTGCTGATTTGCTACCAGAATCAACTTCAGGGACATTGAGGAAGGCATGTCTAGAATTGGGAGCCTAAATATGTGGGCCATTCTTTGAGAGGTGATTGGTCAGAAGAATTTTTGCTTGTCTACCATAGTTCTCAGAAGACAGCTCTGAGAAATAGCTGGGTTACAAACCCTCAGGACACCCATCCTGGCTTCTGGAACTTCTCAACTGATTGCAATTTGCTTCAACAGTTATTGGATTTTTTTAACGTAAGAATTTGAGGTGGAAAGCTAATTAATTAAAAAGAAATTTTCCTTTAAAGCATTAACTGACTATCCTTCTAACCACATAGTCCCAGACTGCATTGGTAACTGAAGTTCCCACAGATCTGAGTCTAACATGCTAAACTTACTAACAGAACAAGACCTGGACTAAGGATCAGTCGTGCTTCTGCAATCATGCAAATGTTCCTTTAAATCAGACAAAGCATCTTCAAAAAATATGATGACATTCAGGAACATATATAGCTCTTTCCTTGCTCCAATCAACTTATGGTCATGTAGTAGAACAGGTTATAAAATGGCTAGTTAAGATTAGGGTCTGTAAGTGAGCTTAAATAATTTTTTTGTGTGAGAAAAACAAACATTATCACCTAATCTCAATCATAGAAACTCCCACAAAAATGAAACTTTTATAACTCTATTTAGTAGGCAAAACAAGAAAAGTGGTGTATGTAAATGCCAGTTTTTTTCTTTCCACCTGCTGGTTTCTTGGGACTCACAAGCTTTCTTCGAATGTGTATTGTTGAGTTCTTAAAACCCAACAGTTCAGCTAAATTATACTGCATGGTACAGATTGTGCTAAAGATAATTTAGCAGATATTTGGCAGAGAGATCTGAGACCTAATAAACATCATGCCTTAGAATATGTGAACGTCTTCCAGTAAAGTTAAGTTAAAATGTTAATTTCTTAATGGAAAAAAAAAAGGTGTATTTCATTCTGAATTTTAAAGCTCATTTAAAGAACATAAACCATTAGGTCTCAAAACTGCTTATTCACAAATATTGTTAATTGAGCAGTTACACAGAGTTGGGAGCATTTAGAGTACAAACCATTAGCAGATAGGACACTGAACAACCCTCCCATCTTCTGGCTCTCTTTTTTTTTTTTATTGTTGTTAACATTGTATTATGTGATACAGTTTTATAGGCACTGGGGATTCCCCCCACCCCTCCCATACCCCTCCCCCCATGGTGGATTCCTCCACCTTGTTGCATAACCACAGTTCAAGTTCAGTTGAGATTCGTTCCTTGCAACCACATATCTAGCATAAAGTCCTGCGTCTTATTGTCCAGATAAGTTCAGTGGCCTCTTGGGGAGACCATTCTGGCTCTCTTTTAAGAAAAGACAAGGAATTTGAAGTTTTGAAAGAACAGATATTGATCAGGATTAAAACGTGGATGTATTTGAACCTCATATCTATTCTTCATTAGTTTCCAGTATACAATCTTATCTGTAGAAGTAAGTAAGATCCTATTAAAAAGATACAGAAGATAAATGTAGTACTTTCTGCTCTAACACCAATACTTCTGTGAAAACGTATACCTTCTTCACACTGCATTTTTGCAGTGACACTTTTTGTCTTGATTTTTTTCTTCTACCTTAACTTTGTAATGTATACACTTCCTACATTCTTGGCTACTTCTATTTTTAGGTTTTCAATCAAATGTTCATTCATTAATCCATATAAGGTAAAAAATGTAATATATTTTGTAATAAAACTTTATGGAATGAAAAAGATTTTGTTTCATTTTGTGCAAGAGGAAAACACCTGCCTTCTGAAATGTTATTCAAACCAAGTAACTTTAAGAACACCCAGCTTGATATTTTAATACAAAATATATTTTGAAAAACCACAGTTTTGAAAGAAATGAAATACAATTAATGCTATAACTGATTAGTCACAAAGCAGAATGCAAGCCAGTACAGGTATCATATATATGTGATATATATGTGGGTTAGAAATCCTGGGAGGTTTTTTTTTTTGTGTGGTTGTTTTTTTAAGCTTGATCTTCCTTTAGCTTTTATAATGTGTGTTTTGTGAATTCCTTCCTCTTTTCGCCCACACCTCTCACACTTTCACATTGACTGGGATTATTTCAGAAGGAAAGGCTCTTTTCTCCAAGCAGATCTGACTGCATACCGACCCTCATTAGGAGGAGATACTGGTTCTCAGTAGGCTGCGCCAAGAGCATCACCTGCATGAATGGTCCATTTGGAATTAACCTGTTTTTGCTACCCCGTAATCTAGGTTATGATGGGAAGTGCCTGAGACAGTGGTCAAATGATTGAACCAGACTTTACTTTCCACTATAAAATTTCTTTCTGGTGGGGGTTTCAAGCTTACTGTTGTGTGAAAGCAGAATATAGTTGATCCAAAGATATTTGAATAGCACATCCCAGGAAAGCCAACCAGCCAAAAACACCATTGAATGTTCATTTTGTTCCCTAGTTTAAAGGGAGAAAAGTAAATCACACCTTATATGTGCTGCTGTAAATGTGCTTTCTTTGGTCAATTATGAAGAGTGTGCATTGGATTGTACTATGTTGATCTTTGACTTTAGAAGCGGAGATATTTTACAGTCATCCAATTATCTGGTTTATTTCCAGGGTAATCATTCAATTATGGTATAAAAACCTAATAAAGGGGTGACATGGAATGTATTAATATTAATACACAGCGTTTATTGAATGTCAGCACTGCCCTAGGAATTGAACAAAGCACAAAATTAGAGTGCCTGCCAGTTAGCTTAGTTCATATAAGCCAGATTTTCTTCAAGCAGTTATTTTAAAAAGTGACCCATAATATGTCTTTATAACCTCTGCAAGATTAAATCTATCACAAAGATTTAGTTCGTTCCCTTTCAGCAAAATCCATTATCATTGATCCGTTTTCATGACACCTGCTTATAAATGCTACTTGCCCTGGGTTCACTAGTGTGCCAGCACAGATTGGAATAACTGAACCTTTCTGTCAGGTAGCATTTAGGATAGCTGGATAAATCACCTTAGCATAAACTAATTTTAACGTGAGAGTCAACAGAAAGAAAAGCTATGGGATTATGTCTCCTCCCAAACAGTCCTTCAGTGTCAGTCATTGTGAGCTAGTGCATATACTGTGAGCATAAGGTTGAATTTGAGTTCTGCAGTGACTCACCAGCAATGCATTTACAAAGAAAGAAAGTAAATAGCAGATTATTTACTTATTTGAAACAGACAGTGGCAGAGATAAGAAGAAAGAGACAGAAAAAGATGTTTACCCACTGGTTCACTCCCCAAATTGCTAAAACAGCGTGGTCTAGACCAGGTCAAAACCAGGAACCAGATCTCCATATCCACAGGTCTCTCACAGTGTGATAGGGGCCCAACAATTCGGCATATTTTTCACTGACTTCCCAGATGCTTTAGCAGGAAGCTGGACCAGCAGTGGAATAGCCGGGGCTCAAACTAGCACTCAGATAGGAATGTCACATTGGCAAGCGGTGATTTAACTCACTGTACTATAACATTCGTCAACCCCTAAATGGAGGCATTCCCATAGATTCTATTCTTGTTACCATTCTCTTAAAAGGCAACCTTCTCTATTGCTCTCGGAGCATACGTTTAACCGTTAGGTTTAGTCTTTCTACCTCTGTAAGCCCCACCTTGACTGTCCTCCTCTTTCCTTTGTCCTAGTCCCAGTGGTCGTTTTGCCGTTCCTTGCATCACCATATTTGCCCACCTCAGGGACATTGCACCAAATGGAACCTGTATTTGGTTGCTCTTTCCCAAGTATCCAAATGGCTCATGTATGTGCTGCCTTGCAGGTGAGACTCCATCTGTAAAACAGCCAATCTTTTCCCCCATCCCATGCTTCCTATTTTTCTGTGCTACCCAGTACCATCAGGCAGTACTTTCTGTTGATCAACTGACTCACCATCCCTTTGTAAAGGTGAAGACCTTTATGTTTTGCTCATTTCTGCTTATACCTGGGACATAGTAGGGCACTCGGCAATAGAAATCAGCACTGTTGCTCGCCAGCCAGCCTAACTGATTCTCCTTCCCCTCCCTAGTGGGATGCTAGTAGCGAGGCTCCTCGTTGGATCATTTTTCAGACCATGTTAGGGGGACTGTTTAGCCATTACTTCTGGTTCTTCTGTAGAGATAGTGCAAAAAGACAGAAAAATCAGGAAAGATACACACATGAATCTGCCTTCAGTAAAGTTATCTAAAAGAAGTTTTCTCAGTTGAAAACGATTATATGTCATCTTAAAAAGTCTCAAATTCAACTGAGTTAGTAAACGGTCACTAAAATATGCTTGTGTTCTGTTGATATGGCCAAACACACCTCATTGAGAAAATCTGTAGGATGGGGAACCCAGCAATATTTTAAAGCGCCATGGTCTTAACAGGTCATCTTGACTTTACCCAGGTAGTATGGCACTACAAATTACAAAGGTTACTATTTTGATTGCTTAGTATTTATATGGACTCTTCTTAAAACGAGAATATGGTCTTTTTTTATATTTTTATTCCATAGGCCCATAAATCCAATGAAATCTACAAAAATCCATCATAAGAATGTTCTAAAATTCTTTCCATTAGCAAAACCAAGTTTTTCATATCTGAACATGTGTCCTTTATAGAAATAAAAACCTTCTAAATTCTGATTAATTTGCAAAATATTTGCTTGTTTTCAAAAAAACAAATATCTCAGTGAGTTCAAAGTAAAATGTTACAGCACAATAGCATACAGTCATTTCAGAAATACTTCTTTTAAGGAACATTTGTCTAGACATGTCATTCTTGCTTCATGTGAAATTAATAGCTTAAAAGGAAATCTGTAAATGGTTCCAAACACAAACTTCAAAATTCTTGAATAATTTAATAAGGATGCATTTCATTCTTGGTTTACCTAATATGGTTTTGACAATATTTCCAACAGTCAAGACAATTTCTGTAAGGAAGAATGCCACATTGCATAATAATGATGGAACCCCAAAGTAGAATCACAAATGCCCTTTAAGACATTCATTGCACAGATCATTTAATATTGAAAACTAAGTTAATAAAAATGTCCCCTGGAAATATTAATGTAAAAAAAAATGTTCTAACTCAAGGGAAAAAAAATCTGAACCTGTCCCCTTTTCATCTGAGCAAAGATTAGAAATAACTTTGAGAAATGGGCACACACTTGGTGGAAAATTAACAGGCTCCTCACAGATTCTATACACTTTTCAGTCCTCAAAAGCAGTTCTGCCAAGCAGCTATAATGAACTGTTGCTGATACAAAAACTGACAACTAGAGATGCATGTACTTTTGGCTAAGCTGGATTTGAACCCCAATCTTATCACTCCATGGACAGTGTCCTTTCCACTAAATCATACCTCCCCATGAGTCTGTCCAGTTATCTGTGAGTCACAAATAGTATTTACAGTCCCTGCCTGAAAAGCATCACTAGGCACTGTCTCAGAAACTGGTGCACCACCCCACATTTCTTCAAGAGCTTCTATTTCCTTTTCCTTTCCTGTTTCAGGTTCAACGCTGTGCAACAAATTACAATTGTTTGTTATGATCCTGGATCCTGCAATCCAGGCACGGAGTGAAACAGCCTCTGCCTGTGACATTTTCAACATGAGTTGGAAGGCTGAGGCTGGAAAAGCTAGGTCTCCTTATGCATGTGTTTGGCTGATGCTAGCTATGGGGTTGGGTCTCATTGTTTGGTGCTGGCAGCCAGCTACATCCAGGTACCATAAATATGTCTTCATTTCATGATACCTGAGTTCTAAGGGCAAGACTAGTCCCAGAAAAAGACATAAAGTCAGGGAGTTTAACACCTTCCTGAACCTGATCTCAGAATCTGTGTCACTTCTGCCTGCTCACGTAGGTGTTTGGGGAGTGAATCAGTAAATGGAAGATTTTGTTCTTTCACTCTCTTATTCTCCTGCTTTCTGTCTCTGCTTTCCAAATAAGTAAAAGTCAGTCAATAAAACTCAGTAAGTCGTGCCCTTGCTTTTCTTCTTTTTCCTTGTTCTAGAGCTTCCTTTAGAAATCACTGGCCATGAGTGTATTTCATAGTCCTCTGGAGGGGGTGGGGAGACCAAAGAAAAGGGAAAAGGCACACGTGTAACTCAGGAGAGCCTGGGAGGTGTGGAGGGCTTCGGGAGTTGGCTGTGGGCGGGCCCCAAGGGATTGGTGACTAAGATTGTCGGAGCCACAGGTGATTGGTAGGTGGGCGGGGCTTAGGAGGCAGAGCTTCGAGAGATTGGTGGCTGAGGTTCTCAGGTAAGACGTCATGAGGTTACACCCCATTGGTGGAGGACAGGAATGGTGCGTCTTTTGGAAGCCCTTGGAAAGAAGAAGCAGACACCTAAAATAGTAAAGTCCAAAATGATAGGGGCCTTTGGGGCCAATATTCAAGTCACTTCTCATAGTTGATGCTTTGGGTTTCTTCCATAATCAGAAACGAAAACAAAACAACTTAACAACAACAAAAATATTCATTTTGTGTTAAGTTTGTGCAAGGTGCCACATCTAACTGACCATTATGTAAACAGAGCAGAGGCTGTCTGTCAGATATTTACGGAGCTCAGGCAGAGGTCCCTGGGCCTTCCCGATTCTGAAATAGGGAACCAAGGCCTCTCTCAGGGTCAGGGCAAATCCAAGTAGTATTAGAGCCATATTCACTTATTTTTGCATTTTGCTGTAAATTGTTTTCAGTAGTATTCTGATTATATTAATTCAATCATGAAAGACTTTTCCTTTTTTTTTTTTTTGGTGTCTTCTATTTCTTTCTTTAATGTTCTGTAATTTTTATCATAGGGATCCTTAACATATTCGGTTAAAATTATTCCAAGCTTTTTAAGTTATTTTTTCCCCATTCTTGGGAATTGGACTGATCTTACAAGCACTTTTCAACCATAGAAGTGTTATGGTTTACAAGGGCAATTGATTTTTTGAGTATTGATTTTATATTCTATAACTTTACCAAACTCCCATAGTTCCAATAGTCTCTTAGTAGAGTCTTTTTGTTTCCCTGCATAGAAAATTATGTCATCTGCAACAGCATTAACTCAAATCCCTGCTTTCCAATTTGTACTCTTTACTCCTGATTCAGTCTTGATCTTGGTTACTGATCTATTCAAACTTTCTGTGCTTTAATTTTGAAAAATTCTATTTGTGCAGAAATCCACCCATTTTTTTCTAGATTTTCCAATTTGTTGCCATATAACTGTAGTAAGACCTAGTGACATAACATTTACAGTATTATGTACAAGATCTAGAATATTACATTTTGAATTTTATGATGTATAATGGCTTTTACATTCAATAAAAATGTGTGGCTTTAATAATTTATCTTTTACAGAGACACAAAGAAAAACTCAGCCACATGTCCCCTCTTTCCCATTCTGCCTCTCTCTCTTCTGTAGGTCATTGGTTTGAATGAAATGGATGGAATTCTAAAAATTCCTGAATCTTTCAAAGGATCACCAATTCTATGAGAAACACAGCTCTGTCTTAAATTGCCAGAAAACTTTCCATTAACTAAATGAAGAAGATGCATAAAAGTGTGGGAAAACACTATATGCTACTTGATTGGGACCATTGTGAGCTCTTCAAAAACAATTTCAGATCCTCTTGAATTGATTCTGTTGTCTTTTTAATGGGAATGCTTTTGTAAACTAATGCCATACTGCTTATGCTGATTCCACTAAAATGCTGTTTTCTCCAAACATAATTTTCTTATTCATTTCTGAGTTAACTCGGTTATGGTTAGAGTCTCCCTTTTAAAGTTTTATTTTTACTTTTTAAAAATTGTTTTCCATGTTTTGTAGGAATAAAGATTTCTGCCCCATTCCCTCTCCCCACCCGCCCACTCCCTAGCTTCCACTCCCACTCTTCCCCTTCCCAGTATTATTATAGCAGTTTAGTCTGCCAGCATAAGTTACATTCTGCTATACACGTACACCATGACACTAAAAGGATAATGTATGATTTTATTCTTTAAAGTTTATTGAAATCAGGCATGTGCCAGGATCCCATATGAAAGCCAGTTTATGGCTGTTCCACTTCCCATCCAGCTCCATGCTTGTGGCCTGGGAAGGCAGCAGAGGATGGCCCAAAGCCTTGGGATCCTGTACCCACTTGGGAGACCTGGAAGAGGCTCTGAGCCCCTGGCTTTGGATCGACTTAGCTCCAGCCATTGCAGCCAATGAGCCAGAGGGTGGAAGATCTTTTCTCTTTATCTCCTTCTCTCTGTATATCTGCCTTTCCAATAATAATAGATAAACATTTAAAAATTTATTGAAATGCATATTGTGACCCAAAATATAAGCCACATGAGTTTAAGGCTATAGAATGTTCATATGGTTGTGTTTCTCACATCATTGTAATCTAACTCATTTCAAGTGTGCATATTGGATATTTGCCAAGGGAGGAAAGTTGAAACCTACAGCAGAATTTATGGATTTGTCCACATCTCCTTCCAGTTTTGTCATGTTTTGATGTTCTGTTATAATGCAGACATGTTTGGGTTTGTTACATCTCCTTGTCCTGTTTGAAGTGATTCATTTATCATTGTGAAATCTCTGTGTTTTTTTTTTACCCCTGTTAATATTAAAATGTATTTTCTCTAATGCCAACAGAACTCTCTTTCCTTTGACTATTTTTCAATTTTCTCATTCTCTTTTTTAGTCTATCAGTGGCTTTGTTTTAAAAGTGAATTGTGAGAATAAATTCCATTAGCCTCACAAATTGGTGTTCCAAATTTCTTAGGAATAATCTAATTAAATAACTGATGACAAAAAGAAGAAATGAAGTGTGTGTAGATTGATAAGGGAAGTCTTATTGTTGTATTAGAAGCTGATATACATGAAGAAAGTTCCAAGGGGATTCTTAAGGAACTAAGGCTTTGCCTTGCCTGGATCGGGTTACCCACAGACACAGAGAGGATGGCCATTCTCTCTCACAGACTGGTCAGCAAGGCAGTGGGATGGAAGGTCTTCTCCCCAGACTTTCATGTGTCATCTGATGGCTTTTTCCCCTCTAGCTTCAGCAATGGGACTCTTGTACATGACAAACAACTCCAAGTGTGGCAACTTGACAAAATGGTGAGAAGAGCAAACAGATCCCCGTGTTTGCAGCTGGAGACCCTCGGGACAGATATAGGGCTGAGGCTTTAGAGTTTCCTGCAGCTCAGGAGGAGTCTCCATTTTTCCCTTTTCTGTTCTGTGTTCTATTTATTTTATTGTTTTTTAATTATGTTTTTGATGATGTTTATATAGTTGAGAAGGACAGATGCCCATGTAGACCACTGATTAGGGTGGAAAGGGCCAAGGAGTGAGGAAAACTAGACGAGACAACTGTTTCTAATTTTTTTCTTCCTGTATCTGGGAGAAGGGGCAGAGAAGGGGAGAGGACTGCTCCCTGTAGCCCAATTGTATCAGTACCTGGGGATGTGGGATGACTACCTGATGTCATTCCCTGGTACCCAATGTGGAACATGTTCTGAGGGTTCTGTTCAAGTGGATTTGATAGATCTGAGATGCTGATGATTTTGTTGCTCCAAGGTTGAGGAAATCTTTCCAAGGTCCATTGGCTGACACAATCCACCCTAGAGTCTCCACACACCCAGACACTTGCTGTAAAAGCTTGGCCAAGGGAGTTGTCCAATTTGTTCTGCCCTCCATGATACTATACATCTTCTGCAGGCCTCAATGATCTGTCATGTTCCCAAAGTGCAGCCATTGCACAGGCTTCAGCAACTGAGGCAGCCCAGCTCTGAAACATGCACTGCATAGTCAGACCACAGATCCTATGGTTTTCCCCATGGTTGGAGTTTTGATTTCAGCAGTCCAGTTGGGAGGGTCCCCAAAGAAACCCCACCGCCAAAGGAATAGTCTCCATTTCTTCAACAACAAAAGTCCCACAATAGACTATTGTGATGGTTGGGATCCCATGGGCATATTAACCGGAGGTGCAAGTATTTTCCTTGACTGCCAAATGCCATCCATTCCTTCACGGCCCTAGGAAAGTAGGTTTGTTTTGTGCCTCAAGACCCACAAAACTCTCCCTGAGGTATGGCGTTATAGATCTTTTTAAACGGTTAATATGTTTCTTACATTTACCCATGTTTTTACTATCTGGGATTTTTAAACTCCCTTGTGTGGATTCACATTTTTATTTGGCATAATTTTCCTTTCCAACTGAAGAATATTTCAAGTGCAAGTCCTCTGACAATGAATTTGCTGAGTTAGTTCTTTTCTTTAGGCTTGAAAAGCATTTTATTTTTCCTTTGTTGTAGAAAAATATTTTTGCTTGGCTATAGAATTCCTTGTTGATAGATTTTCTTTCCATACATAAAGAGATTTTCCGTATTCTTTTCTTCTATCCCTTAGCGGTAGTCCTCCTGGGAGACAGTTAACACACAGCAGGGCACCAGGACATCAGAAACAGAGATGGTTTCTTGTCTAACAGAGAAGAGTTGGGACTTTCAAGGGGAAAAGTAATCTGAGATGGACTTAATAGGAAGTATTTACGTGGATGTGGTGTAAATCTTTCCTCTGTATGTTATTCTTATTTTAGTTAAAGTTCTGTTGAATATACAAAAATTTTATGTGATTGGTTTCAGTTGTAGAAACTAAAGAGGAGGTGTGTATCAAAGCAAGATCAATGCACAGGGGGAGGGAAAAGGCATTATTCAAGTGTGTAGGTCCAAGAGCGGAGAGGTCATGGGAATGTAGATTCCAGGAATTTATAGAAACCTTCAAAAGAGTTTAGGATTTTCCTAGATATGAAATTAAAATGTTGAGGCAAGCTTAAGCATAGCTAAAAGGTTTAGAAAACCACAGTTGACATCTGGGTTTTAAATCGTTGTGTCAACTCTTTCTTCTCTCCCCAACACCCTCCCCAACAGTGTCCAAAAAGTACATTTCAAATCATTTACAATTTTTGTTGACATCATAATGATTTTGTAGACTAATTGCTACTACTGGAATCTTTATAATATTAAGGCTTTTCTCTGTTAAAGAAAGCACATTTTTTGTTGGTCAAAGAGAAATTTATTACTGGATATTTTCTCTTACTAACAGTTACATTTGTGAAAAACATACTTTTGTAATCTTTTCTGTTATTATTTAAATAAACTATGAACTTTTGGATCAATCTTGTAACTTTCCTAGAATTGTAATACAATGATCAAACAGTAAATGATTTCAACTACATCAGACATTAGATCATATTATCGTGAGAATGATGAAGCAACTTTCATAGAGCTATGTAGGTAGCCAGCTGAGAGTTCTAATGCCTACTTGTAAAATTAGAATCTGTCCCAAATCCTGATGGTAATTGTTTTTCCATCACTGGGGGCAGTTCTTACGACAGTGACTTGCTGAAACTTCTATCATCATATCAATGATTCCAAATCTTGTAGTTCTTTCTTAGAAAGATTTTGGAATATTGGTCAGGATATTGGCCTCTTGTGTTCTCCTAATAGAGGGTTTCCTGCTTGCCCTTCCATTCTGTGCCCCTACCTACCCCTAGAAGATGAGAACTTCAGTATGTCCTACCTGAGAATGGGTGTTGGCCATGGAACCAGAATCAATTTCCAATTGCATGATATCGGAATTTGCATATTTACAGTTACTGAACATCACAGTTTCCTTTCCTACAATGGCAGACATCACATGATTACCTAATTATGAATTTGCTGTCATTCATAAGACCCAGTTTGGTTCTTCACTGGCCATCTGATCAGTTTGCAGACGGCATGGACACTAACCTGTACAATACTCCAGGAGAGCATTGCTTTACTGATTACATAGGCTCAACTCAGTCTTACTGGCTTATGCTTGAACATTTCTGTTGCAGTGGTTCTTATTTCATGGGTATTGGAACCAACACAGGGATTTTGACAAAGCGACACAGTAATGTTCTTTCCATTATGGATTCCAGAAGTTGGGAAATCACTACAAAGAGGATTCAGGAACCCACAAGACCCACTATGCATTAAATCTGAGCCAAAATTGCACTGTTCCTCTGGCCTAATAAATCCCTTCTGTGCCTGTCAGATACAGTTTTAGATTTCCAGGAGTTTGTTATCAATATGGCAATATAAAGCCCTTTTAAAGACTATGAAGGGTCCCTTCAAGAGATTCCCCTTTACCTCCATTAAAGGGCTCTGCATCTGTAATCATGGTTGAACTTGGGGTTAAGTTAATCTGAATGTTTTTGTGACTCAAATCATTCTTCTAGACATAGTGCTTTTCAGCTTTCGCAGATTAAGTAAGAAATTTATTAGGATGCCTACCTATTCCAGTTCTAAAAGACAGCATGATCAATCATCCCATTCTAGAAACCTCTTAGAATCGTACCAGTCTGGTTGCTGCTTTTTCTCTGTTGTTCATTAATACTACCCACATTTGCCTTGATTTTGGCAAATAAGTGCTATCACTTGAACTCCGTGCCCTACCATGATATAATTATTCTCATTGCATTTGGTAATCCCAGTTTGACAAGTTCCTACTGTAATTCCTGACCAATAAAGAACAACCACTGAAGAATTCTTAAAGGATACCGGTGTTCTCCTAATAAACTGATTTCTCATAGTTGTGTAAAAGGCATGTCCTGTTGAATCTCCATGAGAACAGGGGTAGGGAAACAGATGAGCAGGACTTTCCATCAATCCACACTGACACTTCACTCACCCTGCAGTGCAGTTTATTCATTTCTCCAACTGCAGTTCTCCACAAGTTTTTGCATTTCAATTTCATTTCTTCAAAATTACGTTGTGTCTGTACTTTAGTCAGACAAATTCTGAGAGTGATGTCCAACCCCTTCAAGTTAATGCATTCCGACAACCGGAATCTCCCTCTACTAGTGCGATCCATATCAGAAACATTGGCTTCATGCAAGTCTGCCTTTCTCTCACCTTGATTCCATACTCTCAAATTCCATCCCTATACCTTTTCTGCAGGTTTCTATCCATATAAATGCTCAAAGTTGTGCAACTCCTTTGGTGTGTGTCGCATTTTCTCACAGATCATACTTTGTATATTGGGCTCTGGGACTGACTGGAATGTGCATTTACTTGAGTCTAAAAGTTAGGAGGGGCAGGAAGGAGAGGTTCTGGGGAGTTCCCGCACACCCACAGGGCCCTGCAGGTTCTTGTTGCAGAGGAGATAGCTCCTTACGAGCAGGAGCAGCTGAGCTGCTTCTATTGGCAGAGTGATTGGTGTTATTTCAGGATTTGAAGTCCCAAGCTGTGCTGGAATCTGCCCAAACAATTTATCATAATGTTCAGGCTCCCCCTTCCCTCTAGAGCAGTTCTTAGCTTCACAAAAGAGGTGCTGTGAGCTTGAGAATTCAATTTGTTATGTAATTTAGCTATCCATGGGATTAGACCTTAGATTTGCTGTTCAAAAATCTCCACCTTGCAGCTCTAGGAGATTAAGTTGTCTCAAGAATAATCATAGGAAAGATTCACAAGTAAAATACTTAAATTTGACATCCTGTTACTGTAAATTGAGACAGGAAAGAGCAATTCCATGAGATGATATACAAAACTTCCCCTTGTCATGTTAGCATTGAGCCTCATCAGGGTATAATCTCTTTGAGCTGGGAATTTAAAGCCTTACCTTCATAATTTTCTTTCCCTAACTTATCCAGCACAATGAGAAACAATCAACCAGATCCATTATACTCCTTTCTTTCTCAACGTTTACTATAGAAGAAAATATTTTATCACCCAGAATCTTGTTTTCCGTAGGTGTATTACCACAGTAACTGAGTTTACTATGCAGGCAGGTGCATGCCATAAACTATGCATGTGGTTTCCACCACTGGTAACCAAATCACTAAATGTGATCATAGTGGTAACCAGGAAAAAAAAACAGAATAGAATCCTCTTAGGAACACAAATTTAAGATTGTCATCCTTAGGGACTGGCTCTTTGAAAAGCCCATGAGAATGCCAGTGCTCATCACAGTTGAAGCCCCCAGAAATTTCTCATTCTCGTGCTCGTCCACACTCAGCCTTCAGTAAATTTTCAAAATTGCAAATGTAAATATTCCTTGCAATTCTTGGCTCTAGCAGTATCTGATCCAAGTTCACTGACCTCATCTGGGCATCTCAGAATCTGTCTCCAGCATAGGGTAGCCCTGCAGCAGCATTCTCTGAGGGTCCAAGAAGACATTTTGGTCTGCATTGTTGTGGCTCAAAAAATGACACCCTGAAATAAGACATAGCATGAAAAGCAATTTGAAATGAAGGAGATGTAAAGGTCTTAGAATGACTTCAGAGTCCAGACCCTGTTTACTTTTGCTTGTCCCCTCGCACAAACTTGCCTTGCAGACAAAGAGGTTTCCACATCATTCCCTTATCTACCTTACCAATTGGCCAGAAAGAACACAATAACCTCAAAAGACTGAAGTCATCATAGGAATGAAGAATGAAGCCTATTACCCAATGAGGTTGGTTCGTAGCCTCAGATACAGAAAAATCTGTGACAGCAGACTTTTAGGTTTACTCATGCAGTCACCCAAAAGGGAGACAATGAGGCATGGCTTTAACCTGTCTCTGCCATTGAGGATATGGGGCAAGTTTTGTGGGTCAGATAGGAAAAGCTGCTGGCGTGTGACAAGGCTACCAAAACAATTCTGATTCTCTTTGAATTTCACAGTATCAAGAAGAATCCTAGTGGTTGGGAGTGTGGCAAGAATCTGATATCAAGCAGGTTTGGGGCAACCTTTTGTCACACACACCTGTCTTCTATTTTAATCCTATAGAGACTCATACGATCCAGTGTTTGTTCTTGCTGACCAAACAGACTTTATTCCAGATCCTTGTATATTCTCTAAACCCATTCAGTTCCCACTAAAAATTACTTACTATTTCCCTGACATTCTCTATCCTCCCCTCCAGACAGAAAAGGGGGATATGTACATTTCTGAATCATGTGAGGCTGGTGGGTGTTCACACTCCTGTGACTCTCAACCTCTGCTATGATTTCTTCCCTTTTTCATGTTAATAAATCTAGATGCATTTTCTCTATTTCATTGTTGCCAGTTGATTCGAAGAGAACCTGCAGAAAGAGGAGAGGAAATTTCCCCTCAGCCCTACCACGTTTTGTTCATTATTTCTTTTCATTATTCATCTTGTTGCAAGGTCAGAAAAATAAACTTTCAAGCTCTATTTACTGGGGTTAAGCCAGAAGCTATTTTCTTTATCTTAATCTTTTACATCCAGTGTTTTCCACAGAATATGTCTTATTAGTGATCATTTCCCACCAAGTTATTCTACAATAATCCTGTGCTTACAGTTGGAAAGCTTAGCTCTTTTGTTTTATATCTGTTTTTTTTTAATGTTCTTTCATTTCTGTACATTACATTATTATTACTGATGTCTGCAATCAGAATGCATTTTTAGGGAATGGAAGGATATATGCTTATGCTTTATTAATTTTCTTTTTCTACTTAACTTTGTTATGCTTTAGTCTATGCTTCATTGCCTTAGTTCTTTTTTTTTTTTTAATGTATGGATGGATTCTCCTTGCTAGCCTTTCTACTGTATCTGGTTGGTTTGTCTTATTAACACTGGACTTGATGTTTGGCTTTTTAGTTATGTAGAAAAAGAGCAGTGATGTCATGGGGGAGATAGACAACAGCTAAAGTTATGGGAGGGAGGGAGGATAGGAGGGAGGCAGGGAGGGAAGGAAGGAAGGAGGGAAGGAGGAGAGAAAGAACACATTCACAAACTCATTATCCTCCAGACATTCTCCTGCTTCTTTCGTATTTGTGGTTATGTTGAAGAAATATTCCACTTTTAGACATTCTTCCCACATTGATGTGATGCTTTTAAACTTCTGTGGAGAAGTCTCAAGTGGTTTGAGAGTGATTTTTTTTCTTTTGTTTTCTTCCTTTATTCTGATTTATTATAGACTGTTCTGGATAATTCTTCCTGAGGTATTCTCTCATATTCCTCTGTGCCAGACAAATCATGACTGTTTTTGGTTCTTCCAGCCTCTCATTCACAACTACCCAACCCCCACAGTCAGGAACATCTGCAGGATTTGCCCCACTCTTTTCTCTCCTAGGTACAGCTTCCTCTTGTTCGCTCTCTGTTTCTGTCCTTCTCCCTCCCAACTCTCCCTGTACATATAAAGACAGAATGATGCATATAAAAGTCAGATACGGAATTAAGGGAGAACTATATTAGCCATACTAATAATGGGCACCTCTCCATTGCACCTCCCTTGTCCAAATATATGATGGCTGAAATGACATTTTATCGAAAAGACATGACATTGTGTAGAGGCAATATCTTTTTTTTTTAAGATTTTATTCATTTTACTTGAAAGTCAGAATTATAGAAAAAGAGTGGGAGATAGAGACATTTGCCATCCCCTGGATCACTTCCTAAATGGACTGTGTGGCCAGAGCTGGACCACTCCCAGGCTCGGAGCCTGGAGCTGCTTCCAGGTCCCCCACATGGAAGTGGAGCAGTGGGGACACAATCCGGTACCGCTATGGGACGGGCACCACAGACCGGGGATTAGCATGTTATTGCACTGCAAGAGGCAGAATCTTTAAAACAGAGTGAGGCTGAATCCAAGCAAAATTATAAAGCAGGTACAATCTTTTCTTTGAGCCTCTTTATCCTTTGTTTCTTAGATCAATGTTCTTTTCAGCTCCCTCATAACATCTCCTTTGCCCCGAGGCAAAACATGTTCTTAGGTTTCCTTTTCATTCTGAGAAATCAGTAACTGATAGACAACCTCGCTCAGGGGATGACTCCTAAGTCAAAGAGCTGGACTGTGGGCTGCAGAGCATTAGAAAGCTACAAGCTGAGAACAAAGGATTTCTCTTTGTTCAAGGTCTCTTGGGCCCCTGTAATCACATGACTCGGCCAGTATCGATTCTATTCTCTCAAAGGTAATTCATTCCTTCTCAGATTTTCAGTAGCCTGCAAATGATAAAGCTTTGCAAATTCAACAAATGTCAGCTTATATCAGCCTATTGACTTTTTAATACAGTGGGGGAAGAAAGATCAGATGTTTTTTAATCACTATATCGTTTTGCTGGTTTTGACCTCCCGCTTATGTGAGGCCTTACAACTTTACTGATTCTGAAGGTTCCATGCATTTAATCCTTTAAAATTACAGTGTGACCTGGGAGACCTGAAGTGAGATTCCTAGCTCCCACCTGCTTCCTTGCTCAGGCCAGGAAGTTCAGGCATTTGCATAGTGAACCAGAGGATGGAATCTCTCCAAGAGCATTCTCCTCTCTCTCTCTCTCTCTCTCTCTCTCTCTCTCTCTCTTTCTGTAATTAAATAAGTATAAAAATAAACAACTTTAGGGGGCCAACATTGTAACTCACTTGGTTAAGCTACTGCATGCTTTGCTGGCAACTCTTATCAGAGTACTGGTTGAAGTCCCAGTTGCTCTGCTTCTGATAGAGCTTCCTGCTATTATAACTGAGAAGAAAGGAGATGATGTGGCATTTTGGTTTAGAGCCACTGCCTACTACAGTGGAAACCAAGATCGAGTTCCCGGAGCCCAGGTTCAGCCTGGGGCAGAATTGGCTGTTTGGATCATTTGGGGAATGAGCTATAGGATAGAAAACAGATTGATCTCATTCTCACTTTCACTCTTTCACTCCCCATCCACTGTTTTTCAATTAAGTAAATCTTTACAAATAAACAAGTTTAAAATTTAGAATGGAAAATACATAGAAAGTGACAGACTTTCTTGGACTCGGTATTTGTCGGAAGTAGATAATGCATATAGGATCCTTATAATTGCTCAACTTCTCTGTAGCCTTTTCTCATTTTTCTCCCAGTTCTCAAAATCTAACCATGTCCCTGGCCCAGATTTCATTAATGCTATAGAATATAATCTATTCTCAGGATAAATGCTGGCTCTAAGTGGTTTCAGGCAATCCATTGATAGATTTTTAAGTAAAAGTCTCTTCTGTGGCCTGGTAGCTTTCACGTAGATCTGTGGAATCCCTTCAGCTTGTTTCTAAAATGATCAAACATTGCTAAATTCCAGGCATATAAACTTGTTGCTAGCCTAGTGTGGGTGTTTTTAAAACTCGTCTGCTATTGCCTATACCTGCAATGCCATGATACACTTAAATAGCAGAATGTTGGACCTGTGACTTTTGCTGGAAGACAATACTATTGTAATCACATGGAGGGAAAGGGGGACACGAGGAGAACAAGGAGAGGGGGAAAGGAAGTGGGGGAAATCCATACCTACAAAATTGAATCATGGGAAATAATAATAATATAAATACCCAAGAAAGGGGATAAAGTAGCCTCCCAATAAATAGATAAATAAATAGTACGTAGGTATTTCCTTCAAGTTCCTTGAGAAAAGTTATTAGAAGAGCACAAAGGTCAATTGCTTCATTTAATAACTATTCTAAGAATACAATATGGATACTTTTAAAGATCCACAAATGCTAGATGGGGTTAGGAGAGATGGTTAGGAAGCAGAGAGGACTGTCAGCACCAGCAATGTGAATATCTGTGAAATTTCAAGCTGTTCACGGTAGTGTTTCTCTTATTATAGAATACAAGGGATATGAGGCCAGCATTCGGTCTAATGGTTAAGACACGGTGCCCGTGTCCCACACTGCAGTAGCTAGACTCTGTCCCTGGCTTAGGCTCTGCAGTACTGCTTCCCGGGAGAACATAGTGACAGCTCAGAGGTTGAGTTCCTGCTGTCTATATGATCTTCACTGAGTTTCTAGTTCCCCATTTGACACCCTGATTTCTGTGTGCATTGGGAGGCAAACCAACAGATGGGAGCTCTCCCTCTGTCTCTTCCTCTCTGTATCTTGATCTTTTTGTTTTGTTTTCTTTGACTCTCAAATAACAAATAAATGATCTTTTAAAAAAATATGAGGAATTTCAAAAAGTTCATAGAAAATGAAAAATCTGTGCATGGATTTAAACAAATTCTGCACTAAAGTACACATACTTTAATTGCACCTTTCCATGAGCTATTTGGAGTACTTTGTAGCTTCTTCTTGTCAGAGTCACATAACTCAACATGGAAAGCAATTTAGAGACTTTGGAATGAGACTCAGAAGGGTGACCTCTCCCGCCTCTTTCCTCTGGGTCTCGTTGCTGAAAGCCACATCTAGGAATGCCACATAGTCACGCAGCCCTGAAGTTTGGCAGCCAAGCACCACACTGGACTGCTGGCCTTTGGCACTTGGAGGATAATTCTTAAACCTACAGGTTGGCCCAGGTAGCATTTTTTCCCACTCCTTCTCAAATAAAATTCAGTTACTGAGTGCTATGCTGGGAGAGTCTGGGGAAACGCTAGGAGGAAACACAGTTGAGGGCCACTGTGCTAGGACCCTTCTCCAGCTACTTTGAAAATATTTTGGCATAAACAAGGTTTGAAGCAAAACCGTTTCCTTTGGTGACATACCTAAAACAGCAAGTTTTACGTTTTCAGTACTATGATTTTGGGCCAAAACGGAGAGAATGAAAAATGCTAAAGTAAAAGAAAAAACTGAAGCAAAAACAAAGCTAAACCCGGGTTCCACGCCAATAGCCTTGCACGGTCAGTGCTTTGCTTGTTGTTTGATGCGATGTCTGACTACTCTCCTATGCTCCTGTATTTTATCCCCTGCAGCCCTTCTCCCGCCCCTTGAACTGATCAATTCCATCTTCTTGCTTTTATGTCACAAGTGGCTTCCAGAAAAACTAATACACTTGTAGAACAAATCTATAATCCCACAAAATTCTTTTAGGTGGTACTGGATTAAGGGGTATAAAAACTAGAAAAAAAGTCAACATGAAGGAGGTTTTTCAAGGTCAAGAGTGTTGACTTTGGGATTCAATCAGAACTGATTCTTCACACTTCCACTTATTATTTCTCTCTCCTTCTTTAAATCATTTGTTCTCTTTGTACCTAGTTTCTAAAACTTATTTCTTAGAGTTCCTTTTTAAAGTGATTAAATAATGAACATGTGTGTTGGTGTTTTTCGGTTTTTTGTTTTTGACTCTTAAGGGTCCCAATGAGGGGAAATTGAGTGCAGAGGGAAGGGAAGCCATATTGCTAAGGATTAGGAAGAAAATAGGTGGTCAACCTGCATGCCATAGGCCTGCACCATGTGTTATTAAGCCAGAAAGATTGTAGGGCAATGTCCTGATCAACTATGTAAAGATTAGCAAAATAAAATAATTTTTAAAATAAAATAAGATGGATTTAAAAAAAGATTGTAGGACAGATCATGCGGGCTGTAGTTTGGGGCAGTCCTTTTAATACACATGTTGTGAAGGAGATATGAGCATGAAGGGAAGGCAGAGAGGATGCAGAAAGAATAAACAGATACAAAGGAAGCTGGAAAGGATACACAAGCTTTCTAATTATTGAAGGGCTTGTTGTGTTGTCTGCCACAAATCAGAGTAGACTTCATAGGGGAATCTTCACTAGAAAAGGCAGAAGGAAGTCAAAATAGGGCACAGATTGTTCTCATTTCTGAAACTCAACACTGGCTATCGATACAGTTACGTGACGTCTTGTATTGGAAGGAATTTTAAGGCTGTATGTAAACTCCCCAGGAAAGTCATGTGAATAAGAAGCGGTTTCTGCAGAAATCTTGCCTGGAGGTCAGCTCTGAGTGTGATGTTGGTCCTTCACTTCTAACGTCTTTCCTGCATGTCTTCCCATGGCTGGATTCTTGCTGTCTTTCCAGTCTCAGCAGAGCTTTCCTTGTTTAACCTCTTTGTTGCGTGCAACATGATTACAATGATTTTAAACTGGAAGAACTTTGAAGCACCACTAATCCCTAAACAGCAGTAGAACCTGCAAAGGAGAAACAAAATGTCAGGAAACCTCCCACAGAATTTGTTTCAGTAATACTATGTGTTAGTATATTTGACAAAGTAAATTATTTATTAGTTAGAAGTAAACAACATTAGCAAAATCAGCCAAAAATGAATCTGATTACGATGCCGTTAAAATAGAATTCTGTCCGATGACTGTCGACTAACAAAGCTAGTTACGTATTCAAGCCAATGGTTGTTTCCAATAATAAACTTTTTAAAAATAAAATCACACAAAATACTTTTACTATTCACTGATTACAGAGAAATGCCTCATGCTCAATAAGAGCAGTATCAGCTGATTGAGAAACAACTTAAAGAGTGGAGCTAAAAAGGATGTGAGACTAGACTATAACATCTGCATTGTATCCTGGTCTAAAAGTTGATTAGAAGATCACTTCTATCAACCGTGTCTGGCTTATGGACTAATCATTGTTTACATGTCAGTTTTAAGTGGCAGTCCATGGAAAGCTTTTGCCAGTCAGTTCCTAAAGGATTTTTTACACTAACTGAAAAATATAGGAATGATTAAGTCCATGGATGCACTCTCTTTGAATCAGTGAATTGTGCAATAATAATATTGTTTAAACGCTAAATAGTATTTAAATAGATTTATCCAAAGTTCATCTTCTTCTCATGTGAAACATTAAATATTATTTCCCTCCAGAAACTCACATTGAAATTTCATTTTCATTGTTTCAGTATTAAAAAGTCAGCTTTTCAAGAGCTGATTAGCCAATGGGGGTGTCTATTCTCATAGTTTGGATTTGGGTCTGTCTTGCTCCCTTCCTGGCCTCCCTTGTCCTCTCTGCCCTTCTGCCTTCCCTATGGGATGACATTGCAAGAAGTTCCTCTCAGATGACAATCCCTCATTCTTAGATTTCCCTCTCTTTAAGCCTCTGACATTGTAAGAAATAAAATTCTGTTCTTTACAAATTATCAGTTTCAGGTATACTATCTTATAGCTGTATAAAATGAACCTGGTCTGCAAAAACTTAGAATTGCTCTTTATTAGGCATTTAGTGTAACTTTTGGACAATTGATTCATTGAACTATGATTTTAATAAACTATTAAAAAGCATCCATTTTTAATATGGAGTAAATATATATTACACTTATTCAAAGCAGATCTTGCTGATACTGTTAAAGTTAGAAATATTTAAGACTTACATTTCAGAACAGTCATTCGTCAACCTTAAGACAAAATTCACCCCCAGATACTTTATTCAAATTAATAGGTGGGTTTTCTTATTTGAACAAGAGAAAAAGAAACATTCAGATATCTCTCATCTCCTATTTCAATTCCCAAATGCTCATAATGGCCAGAGATGGGCCTGGGTTGGAACCAGGAGCCAAGAATTTAGATTCAAGTCTCACAGCATGGGTGGAAGGAACTCACTTGCCTGGGCTGTCACTGCTGCCTGACAGGGTTTGTGTTGGTAGAAAACTGGATCAGGAGCAATGGCTGAGAACTCAGACACACCAATGTGGAGTGCAGGTATCTTGACCAGCATCTTAACCCAAATGAACTCTTTTAAATTTGCCTATACATTCTGAGATACAGCCAGAAAGTAGCTTGGGATCTAAAAGAACCAATTTAGGTGATCTTCGTTAACAGCAGGGTTTCTCAGCTCCAAGTCTGATATTTTGGATCATGTAATTCTTGACTGCAGGGAGACTGTCCTACTCATTGTTGAGGATTTAAAAGCATGCTTGGCATCTATCCACTGGATGGCAGTGACATTGTCTTCTCCAATACTGATAAACAAAGGTGATTCCTGAGGGTGGAAACTGCCCCACATCTGTAGAAGAGGAAAACAGTCTTTGCAGGTAGCCATGATGTGGATGTGCTATTATGTTTACTGGATTCAACCCCAATGGTGCTGCATCTCAGAATCTTGTTTCAAAAATATGTCCAAAGTCAGTCTTGCGTGAATCCACCGACATGATTTGTTCAATGTAAGAAGTTGAAGAAACAGTAAGCACATACTCTGTGCATATGTACAAGCTTTACATTGTGTAAACTCATTGTAGAACATGCCTGTTTTGATTTGGCTTGCCCTTGGTACTTCATGAAGTTTATTTGCTATTAACTACCTGTCCGAGGATTCTTAGAAGGATAAGAACTTAGTTTAACATTACATTTGGCAGTTAAAACCACTTTGGGATTATTTATAATTTTATGAAGTTAGTGAACTCATCCTTAAGTTACCTAAGGAATATTTTCAATGGCTAATAAGACTGAAGCCCTAAATGGGAATCTTAGTGTCTTCAGTATTTTTATACTTCA
Source organism: Ochotona curzoniae (assembly GCF_017591425.1). Classification (NCBI taxonomy): domain Eukaryota; kingdom Metazoa; phylum Chordata; class Mammalia; order Lagomorpha; family Ochotonidae; genus Ochotona; species Ochotona curzoniae. Next base: position 14,542,511 of record NW_024465582.1, on the reverse strand, counting down.
ACCCAACTTTGCATTCAAAGCATACATAGACCAACGATAGTCTCATGGCCACTTTTTTAAAAAGATTTATTTATTTTTATTGGAAAGGCAGATATACAGAGAGAAGAGACAGAGAGGAAGATCTTCCATCCGATGGTTCACTGCCCAAGCGGCCACAATGGCTGGAGCTGAACTGTTCTGAAGCCAGGAGCCTCTCCCGGGTCTCCCACGTGGGTGCAGGGTCCCAAAGCTTTGGACCGTCCTCAACTGCTTTCCCAGGCCACAGGCCAGGGAGTCGGATGGGAATCAGGGCCACTGGGATTTGAACTGGTGCCCATATGGGATCCCAGCATGTTCAAGGGGAGGACCTTAACCACTACGCTATCGCACCAGGCTCCCTCCTGGCTACTTTTAAATGATTGATATTGACCAACATTTATCCATTTTGAAAATGATTAGAGACTTAGGATGGCTAACCTCAAATCATTTTTAGTGATAGGTTTTGAAGCACATTTACTGACTTAACATAAGGCTAGGCTCTACTCAGTATCAGTGTGTGAAATATTTTTCCCTCACATTTACATATTTCTCTTTGAAAGTATGTTCCACAGAATATCAATCCTCTCATTCCTTAGGGATTCCAAACATGGCCCCAACAGAGCATCTGCCAATCTTGGTCACCACAGAGAATTAACCCCACCATGAGGTATTTAAACTATGTTAAGGTTAAAAGATCATAAAAATGAGACCATATGTCCAAACATAGTACATGTGCTTTGGCAAGGGAAATGGACATGTTAAGACGAAGTTTAACCAGACTGCCAAGGAACTAGATCAAAACCAGGACAAGAAGATTCCTTTCATATAAGCTAGGTACTTCCCTAGCACTTACCCTCAGGTTAGCCCAGATGAAAGAAGTCAATCTATCCATGCTGGCCTGCCAAAGCCATCTTCGTTGTTGTCAGAAGAAGAACAGGCCTAGAACCTTGTACTTGGGGAAATGAACTGCTTTGTTCCAAACCCTGGCTCCACAGTGAAAATCTGGACATGCTGAGCCTCAATGTCACCATCTCTAAAATAGAGATGATTATATTTTTTCTTCTGGAATATTCTGAGAACTAAACAAGATAAATCGGAAGTATTTGAAGTTTTTCTTGGCACTGAAAGAGCATTGTCATTCATATTATGAAAAAAAAAATGTGAATCCAGTACCTCAGAAATGTTGACATCCGGGTACTGACTCTTACCTGTCTCAGATGATGGTCCAAGAAGGATCTGGATTGGAGCAGGTGCATTCCAATTTTGTCAATTGGCTTTACCACCAATGCCCTATCCTGTCCCAACAGCCCTGAGGAAGAATGTACATGAGATTCGAGTCATTTACAAGCCTGTGTGCTGCTTGCAAGGAAATGTGGGCCTGTTTCACTGATGGGCACTGGCCAAAGGAATCTTGAGGAGCTGTGAACACTGGAGTGCTGGCATGTGTGGCAGTGGCTTCGATCCATGCCTTACACACAATCAGTGACCTAGAATAGCTTGTTTTTTGCTTAATTTCATTAAATGAGTAGATTCCAAAACTGGCAAAACTTAGAAATTACATTTAAATATCCTGTGTTGTAACTTACTCATGTCATACATACTGTGCTTCAAGACTGATTGTCTTACTAGCTGTCAAAATTATTACAATAAAAATTGTTAGGATAAAATTGTTAAAAATAGATTCACTGCAGCTTCTAGCTAAGGGAAGATTCATCTATATGAGCCTCGAGAAAAATGAATTCCCCCATTCTTTTAATGCCTTTCAAACTTAAAAATCAAAATAAAAGATCGCAGACATTAAAAAATATAGGCAGAATCCTATAGCAATCTTTCTAGAGAACCAGTCTTTGAGGCTTAATATGGAGGACACTGCATGTTTTTGTCTCTGCCTTATGTAACTTTATCACATAAACCTCTGGGCCCAGAGATGATCAAATACCCTCTGAAGTTGGCTAGAGATTGGCATAAATTGTTCACTGCAGCTTCTCTCTAAGTTTGAATGAGTTATGCATTTTTAAAAGGCCAGTGGAACAGAGCAGGAATGTGTCCTGGTGATTTCAGCACTGGCTCTGCCCCTGACTTCAGCTTCCTGTAGTACAAGCCTTGGGAGGCATTGCTTATGACTCCAGTAGTTGGGTCATCATAACCCATGTGGAAGATCTGGGTTAAGTTCCTAATTCCTGGCTTTACCCAAGACCAGTATTGGCTTTTGAAAGTATTTGGGCAGTAAACCAGGAAAGGCTGTTTCTCTCTGTGTGTCTGTTATTTTTAATTTCTCAAGAGAAACGAAGAGAATGAAAGATAGAAGGAGCATGAGAAAGAGAGAGAGAGAGAGAGAGAGAGAGAAAGAGAGAGAGAGAGAGAACGCTCCAAGGAAAAGAGGGAAAGAGGACAGGGAGAAATTGAGACTGTATCAAAGTGATTATCTTTATTATTTGGGGGCTCTGATTGCTGCCCTGGCTCCTACCTTCCATGGCTTGACGTCCTGCTCTTTGCACCTATGTTCTGAGCTGTTTTCCCCTTGCAGCAATTCCCCTTTATTATTCAAAGTAAATGTCCTGGCACAATGGAATTGAATAATGAGAGAAATACCCCCAAAATCTCTTTGACCTTGTGATTCACAAGTTTGGTAATATGGAGAACAGTTTTGGGCATTAAACTGAAGTTTTAACCATTCACCAAATATTATAATGTTGCATAAGGAAGAGGAGAGCAATCTTCTGACATATAATATGACTTATAGAGACTATTATTTCAAAGAACAGTAGCTGTTACTGATTGAGAATGACAAACTTGCTCCAACTAGACCAAGTAAATGAAGAGACTGGTTCCATGTAATCCCCTTGAAGATGCTTCAGACTGTGTGAAGGAACTGAAATGAATTGCTACAAACTCAATGGCTTAAAACGACAAAAATATATTCTCTTGCAACTCTGGAGATAAGAAGCCTAAAATGGAGTGACCTTTGCATTCCTTTCGGAAGCACTCTTCCTGGCCTTCCCCAGTGTCTGGTATCTGCCTGTGTTCTTCAGCTTCTGGGCCCACGACACTCCAACTCTGCTTAAACCATCATATCCCCTGTAACTCTGAAGTTCCTGTCTATCCCATATAAGGACTCTGGTGATTGCATTGGGCACACTGAGAATCCAAGTAATCAGCATCACATCACAAATGCCTGAACTAATCACCCCTGCAAAATTCCCCTTTCCATGTAAGGTGGTACATTCATACTTCTTGGGATTGGGACATGGACAACTTTTGAAAATCTACCATATTAGTATACCATACTTGATACTGTTTCTTACAGAATGAAGTGCCAACTAGTAGCATTCAGTGCTGCCAGGAATCAGTGACTTGACACGTTGTCATGTGTCCCTGAAAAAGCACTAGTCCTAAAAGGAGCACTAACCATGTCCAGACGGGGTAGATCTCAGGATCCACTGTGGACTGTATTTACTCTCTCAATGATTATAGGGAATCTGGGCACTGGTTGGAAACCTCATAAATGCTATGAAAGTGACAGTTGTGACGCAAAAGCCTTTCAAAAAATGGTAGCTGTAGATCCAGCTCTGTAGTTCCTGTTGCTCTGAGCCTTATGTTAGAACATTCTGCTTTCTAAGAAACTACCCAGGAAATGAATCTGGGTGAATCTATCTCAGAAACATACAAACACGAGGCAGAAGCAGATTTCATAAAGCTGAGATCCAATATTCCCTCTGTGCTAACATCTTTGTAACTACTGCTCTGCTACCATGACAAGTGAGCATGTTCTGTGGTTCCTGGCATGCAGAATGCTACACACCGAATCTATCACCTGACTCACCATTCACAAAGCAATCGTAGATTAACAGTAGAAGGAAACGCTTAACACCCTAGTTTAAAGGAAGTAAATGAATATAGAGACCTCAGAGGAAGCTGGAGCTATGGAAGAAACATGGCTGCTGCAGGAGATTTCTTGGAGATACTAGTCATGTGGGATAAGGAAAGAGGAATACCCTGGCTCTTCCTTTCCCTCTATAGTCCAGTCTTTCACCATAGTCTTACATTAGCTGGAAGCTGGTTGATATGGAACCCTGAAAAGTGTATTTTTTCAGAATACCTCTTCCTTTGCATTCACCTTGAGGCACAGATGAGAGGAGAGAGGAAGCAAGAAATGAGTGCATTGGCTAATTTGATAAATACTGTAATAAATTAAAAAATTGTTGCAATTTTCAGGGAAAGGAATATGACATATGGTTGACAGCACAAACATATTCCAGAGGATTATACAGAGTTCCTACTCCAAGGATTACTGTTTGACTTTGGATTCTTCCTCTAACTAAAGTTGCCATCTAGCTTCTTTCTGTTTGTAAAACTAACTGCAAAGGGATGAAAAAGACATACCAGTGGGACATACTGGAGATCAGGGAATAAGACTAAAAAGAAAAGGCCAGAGACAAAAATCTCAGAAGAAACTGAAAAGCTGGTAATGAGGAACAAAGTGAGGCAGGATGGCAGAGTAGAAGCTTTCTACTCCCAACAGAGGAATCGGTTTTCATATCCATCATGGATGAGAGTCCAATGGAGAAGTTACATCACTCCGTTGGAGAAAGGCATTTGAGAATATTGAAGAGACTAAGAATGCCCACTTTCCTATACCTGTTTATCCCTTCTTCAGGGTGACACAGCTCAGTGCCAAAGAGACCCTCCTCTGCCTGGAATTTCTCTCAAAGGGGAGAATGAGATCACAATGAGTGGATGCCTGGTCTTCCAGCGATGTAGGACACTATTATTTCACCTGGAATACCAAGATGATCAGCATGGCCAAATGGGCAAGAAACAGCAGAGTGGATAACAGTGGTCACAGATCCTATTAGCCATCCCCTGGACTCCCTCAGGAGACCTGCCATGAACTGCTTAAGAAACCTCACCTTCAAGCCACTCCCAGCCAACCCACAGGCACTGTAAACTCTCCAATGCCATGTGCCCCCACCCCCACCTCACCACAACCACCAGCAGCCTAGCTCCCTGCACAACTTGTGCCTAGACAGCTGTTTTGACTCTGTGGAATAAAGAGAAAACACACAAATTTGAGAAATTCAGGATACCCCTTGGGAAAATCAAAAGAGAAGCTCCTGGCTCCTATTCTGGCTTCACAGGATCAAGAGATGAATTTATACAATAAGTAAGCATCCAAAGGAAAGACGTAGCAGATCCAGGTTGTTGGACAACAGCATTCTCTCCTGAAGGTGGTTATCAAGGACTTCAAGAGGTAACTGCTTCTTTACAAGTGAAGCTATCCATGCAAGATTTCAAGGAATTAAAAAGGAAACAATACCATCAAAGGAATGTAATAAGATACATGAGCAGAATGAAAAGAAAGAGTAAGAAGTCATATACCAGTACCAAATTCCAGGTTAAAAAAATACAATAAATGAACCTTACAATGCAATAGAGAATGGAAATAACAGGCGTTATCAAGCAAACACAAAATCTATTAAGTCAAAGATACATCATTTGAAAATATTTGATCATTTGATCATAGGATAAAAAGAATGAAAAGGAATGAAGAAATTGTACAGAATTAAGAAAGCTAATATTTACTTGATGTAATTTTAGAAGGAGTCTGGAGAAAGAGGCAGAAAGTTATTTAAAGAAATAACAGCTAAAAAATCTCCAACATCTGGGGGCATGTATAGACACCCAGATCCATAAAGTTCTAATGAGATTCAAAGGCTTCACAAAGGATATATTAGTAGCAACCAAAAAAAAAAAAATCAAAGACAAAGAGAATTTTAAAGTAGCAAGAGAAAGGAGGTTTCTCACAGGGGAAGCATTATATCAGCAAGTTTCTCACAGAAACTGCACAAGCCAAGAGAGGGTGGGATGATGCTCTCAGAGTGATGAAAGAAGAAAAAGCTTTCCAAACCAAGTATACTTTGCTCAGAAAAACTGTCCTTTAGAAGTGAAGGGAAAAAAAAGTTTCCTGAATAAACCAACCACCAACCAGGCACCTCAACTTAAAATGAAATGACACTAAAATATTAGTGACATGAAAATATAAAGTTCACTGGTAAAAGAAAGTATATGGCCACATTTTTAATACTCTAATGCTATAATCTCTTTATCATTTCAGTATAGAGTTTAAAGAAAAACTATTACAGTAGCTGAAGGTAATAGTTTCTTAACTGATACAAGAAAAGACAAAAATTATGGCATCAGAAACATAAACTGAGAGAGATAGGGGTGAACAATTTTTTTACGTGATCTAATTTTTTACATGATCTAAGTTAAGTTGCTATTAGCTTAAAATGCTAAATTTTATTTTATGTGAGATTTCTGGTGAACACAAAAGCAAAACAATATACTAAACCCAAAAGTGATAGGGACCAAAGCATATTGCTTAAAAAAAAATTGTCAAGTAACAAAGAAAGAGAGGAACAAAGACTTGGAAAATAACCACGAGATGCTGCTACATCCTGATATATAAATAACTGCCTGAAATATAAGTGAACTAAATTTTCTCATATACAAGTTGAGCATTCCTAACCCCAAAATCCAAAACCCCAAATGCTCTAAACTCTCAAATTCTTTGAGCCTTATAATGCTCAAACAGTAGTATCCATGCAGGTATCCAAAATATGACAAACTCGAAAATCAGAAACACTTCCAGACATTTTGGATAAAGACTACCCAACTCAATTTCCTTTTTATTAAAAATTATTACACCCAAAATCCTAACATTTTGGACTTTGAAGACCCGGACTTGGGATCCAAAAGTAGAGGAAAATGAAACCACTTAGAGAGCACCATTTGAGTGAATTCTGCCCTCTTACTGGGCTCTTTGCATTTGTTTTTCAGCAATATAATCCAAGGGGTTTTGCCAAGACTAGTTCACCTGCCAGACATTTAGCAGGCTGGAGAGGGCCAGACATTCTCAAGCAGTAGGAGAGGTAATGAAAATAAAAGGGCATGCAAAGCCTGATGTTTTTCTGCATGCTTCTCTTGCCATAGACACTTGAAAAAACAAAAACAAAAATAAAAAGTAATTACCGAAAGTTATCTCAGCACAATTTGCTGAGTCACTGAATTAAGGCATTTTTTTTATTAGATCTGTTTATTTCTAGAAGACTATTGATTTTTAATAGAGATGTTACTATTTGAATCCACATGGGAAAGTTTTTGGTCCGCTTCTATGTCCTAAGTCAAAATGCAGTTGGCTGAAATTCACACACAAAGAAATTGTAAGGGGGAAACACAAAGTGTAAATGTACTCTGAGCTTCATGAGAGCTCCTTAATTGAACAGATCATGTGACAGATATTTCAAAGGAAGTCTCTAAAAATCTATTTATTTGTTTATTTGAAGCTGAGAGACAATAAACAGAGAGAGGGGTCGAGGGAGGGGAGGAGAGGGAGAGAGAGCTGGTTCACTCCATAGAGAATCACAATAACCAGGGCTGAGCCAGGAGCCAAGAGCTTCATCCAGGTTTCCCAAGTGTGTGTCAGAGGCCAAACACTTGGGTCATCTTCTTCTGCTACTTTTCCCAGACCATTTACAAGATTTGGATCAGAAGTGGACCAGCCAGGATGAAAACATGCACCTACATGGGCTGCTAGATGGCAGCTTTATCTGCTGTGTCACATGCTGGCCTCTTAAAAGAGTTTTAAACTTGAGATTAAGATGCACATTTCATTGTGGCCCCTCCACTTAATAACTGTATGTTTTGGGCTAGTCACATTACACTTCTGATTTCCTATTGTCTCAACTGGGAAATCAGGAGGAAAATGCATGTCCTTGTTTCATTATGGGTCATTGTTGAGAGACAAAAATGAGATCATGTCTGGGAAAAAAAATCTAAGTTATCAACTGCTTTTCTGGCTCAAGAAAGAAAGGTACACTGTTTCTCTGGAATTGTGCCAGAGACCTTAAAATCTGAAATGTCTTTTCAAATGAAATCAGCCTTCTTCTCTGTTCAGAGACTCAGGTTTTCTGAAACTAACTCAAACTTAGCGCTCCACTGAAAATGAAATCTGATTTAAGGAATAGCAGCATTTAGAAGCTCCTTGGAGGCCAGGGGTGTTTCCACTTTCACAATGCTGTGAACAGCAATCACTCCTGGAAATCACTCCAGCATTGCACATCCCAGGGCTTTAGTTCCTTCTTTTTGTCTTTTATTTTGATTTAGATGTTGTCTTCTCCACCTGCAGGCTAATGAATTTTTCTTTCCTGCTCAAGTCACAGACTTGGGAGTAACTATTATATTTATTACTATTCCTTAACCTATGATGTGCTAAGCCTTAAACAGAGTTATTCTAGCCTCATAACAAGACAATGGTGACAACATAAAGATGGAGTCTTGCCAAGAAGTCTGGATCATTGAGTCACATTAGTACTGACTTCAGAAATCTTTTCCAGCAGTTTGCAAGATTTTAAAATCACATGTGCCTTTTATAAAATGAATTCTTGGGTAGCGAACCAAATAAAAATAGGTTTAATCCAGACTGCTAGGGTTGAAGATGTGGTTATAGTTCTAACATACTATTCAGTCTCCTTGTAGCTCTGCAGATAGTAAGGTTCCACTCTGAATCATTTAAAAACCACTCCATGCAGTCCAACCTCCCTCTTGTCCAGTGTTTCACTCCCTTCTATAACAATCACTTACTAATTCTTTGAACATTTCTAGGGATACCCATTCTCCCAAAGAAAGGCATGTTTTAACAGTTAGGACTTTATATTTAGGAAGTTCACTTGATGGTTTTCTTAGAACTTGTATTGGTTGTTACTGCAACAGCACAAGACTATACTGTGCAGGTAATTGAGTCAATGATCATGATCCTCTGAAAACTCCCTTTACAAACTGCACACACTTGATTTTTACTTGCACATACGGGTCCATTCCATTCATTGTAATTGCTTTCCTTTGGTCTTGCTTTATTTTGTCAAGGTCGATTGTTATTTGTGTGCCCACAACTGTCAGCAGTAATCCTTATATCAACACCATCCATCACTTCTCTCACTCCAGGCATTCTGCTTGTGCTAATGTGGTCTATACTTGCATTTGGATTTAGGGAAACTCTTGGAGCCCATTCAACTGAATTGCCAATATAATTCTTAGCTATACTACTGAAGAACCACATCTGTGTTAAGAACTTGTAAAATTACTTTTACGGCTCTGTGCTATCATTTTCCTTTGCTGGGATTCATGAATTCAGCCATGTTTCTGTTAGAAAGATTTCCAGGCTGTTGTCACTCATAGGACTTGTTAGTAGAACTGGTGAATCAATGACTGTACATTCTTTTTTAATGACTAGATATTTACTTCTATTCTGTTAATCAGAAAGATACCCTCTTCTTAATAGTCTTAAGATCCTTATGAATATACATTTTGTCAGGGAAAAAATGATGTATACTTTAGATACAGATGATAACTACTCATTTGTATATGACATGAAGAACATTCCTGATAATTTTTAAGGTTTGGAGAGGGCTTACCAGAAATCTGAAAGGATAGGAAAGGTGCTGAGTTGGTTCAGTTTTACCCCCAGTGGTCCAATAAATCCATAATGTCAAAATCTACTCCCAAAATAGGGCTTTTATCTGCCATTAAGCAGATACATTTTTGAGTATCAAAGATCAGTCTGAATTTCCATTCTTCCCTAGGAACCTTCTCAGCTTTGTGGGTTTTAGCCAGATACTTTGCCTTCCTTAGACATATTTTCATGTGGTTTTATAATATTTATTCAACATTATTTTCCATTAGTTCTCTAATTTTAATTGTTGGTAACCATTTCAGTGTGTAGCTATTACATGGTGCAGAACTGATTTATCCACGTTAATGTCTTGAGGAGACCGTGACCCATTTTATTTGCTGCGTGGTCAGCCCTGGTATTCCTGGCAGGTTTTCTGAATATTTCTGATGAGGTCTTTAAGCACATGTAATTCTGAAAACACATTCCCATTCAGTAAGAGTTCTACAGGATGGTAAGCCCAATATGGTAAAAGGTTTCTAAAAAATTCCATAAACATTAAGCATATTTATGTCATAGCATTAAGTTTGGTCAACTTGAAACTTACTGTATTGTAGTATAAGAGGCATTTTGTTTGCTCGTGTTTACTTTCTCAGGAGTAAATGCATTTTGGTTAACCACAATGGCAAACTTAGTCAAGACATTTGTGTCAACAAATCCTACTGCTTAACAAAGTCACATTCTTAGTTTCTAGGACAGCAGACTGGATTCTAAGTAATAAGGTGTTTATAAGGCGTGCTGTAAATCTGGGACTATAAACATGTCTACTTTTCTGTTAAACCTGCTGCTGTGCGCCAAGTACAATAAGCTCTCTTTTCAGGTTTACGGTGGCCAATATGCTGCTGGCTTGCCAGTCATGATCACTGTTGACCCTTCTGTTCCCAAGGCCTCCTGCCAAGCTCTTGACCCAAGTCACGCTCCCTGGTGATGTCATAACGCTGCTAAGAATTTGTTCATTCACAGTACCTGCAGGGATGCCCCCACAGTCACATACCTTCTCTGTTAGTCACACATTGCCTGGAGAATAACACCTTAAAAAAAGCATGGCCACTCCTTCCTGGATTTTCAAGGTGTCACACTTCCAGATATTTCATAACTTATAGATAAAATAAAATAAATATTATCTTTTTTGGAAATTGTTTCCCAAATGGCTTTTTAAATCAAAAATTAGATACAAATTTAATTCTTTTGACAAAAAAAGCAAGATTTTTCTCTGTGTTCACAGCAAAAAGAAAAAAAGTTTTTTTTAATTATTTGTTTGAAAAGGCAGGGTTACAAGGAGACATTCAGAGATCCTTCATCTGTTGATTCATTCTCCCAAACAACCGCGATGGCCATGGACTAGACCAGGCTGAAGCCAGGAAAATGGTACTCCATCCAGTCTCCTTTGTGGTTCATAGGAGCCTAAAGACTTGGGCCATTTTGTTCTGCTTTTTGAGGTACAATAGCAGGGAGCTGGATCTAAATTGGAGCCAGGACTCAAACCAGTCTCCATGTAAGATGCCATTGTTGGAGGTAATGGCTTAACATACTGTGGCACAGTACCACTCCTACAAAATTTACTTCAGTTCAACACACACAGAGAATGCAGTGCTTGGTTCTAAAGATTATCACAACAGTAATTGAAATAAAACATCTGGAGGGAAAAAGGGGAAACTAACCTTGGATCTGGATAGTGCATGATGTCACATGTCATTTTAGAAAAATGGGATTGTTTTTCACCCAAATGCTAGGTATTTTCATAGACATATACTTTACATCATAGCATCTTTACACCTGAATACCCCAACCAAAGTGCTTCTAGCATCCTACTGAGATTAACATTAAATTTGACTTAATGTTTTCAAATACCCAACCAACAACAGGAGAGCACAGGTTCTTCCTAGCTTCACTCTGAACATTTGCCAAGATAGACCATATTTTGGACTATAAAGCGAAGTCTTGAAAATTTGGGAAAGTCAAATCAAACAACATATTTATAAATAATGGTGAAAATCGGAAATTAGAAATTAATAAAAATTAATAAAAAGGAAAGTCCCCTGACAATTGGAAGTGAAATAGCATTCTTTGCTCTTCTGCCAATCAAAGGAAAAAAAGCAAGAAGCTATAATGTAAAGTATATGTCTAGGTCAAAACCTAGTATTTGGGGCCCGGCGCGGTGGCGCAAGTGGTTAAAGGTCCTCGCCTTGCACCCCTGGGATCCCATATGGGCGCCGGTTCTAATCCCAGCAGCCCCACTTCCCTTCCAGCTCCCTGCCTGTGGCCTGGGAAAGCAGTCAAGGACGGCCCAAAGCTGTTTCCCCTTTTCCCCTCCAGATGCTGTGATAATCTTTAAAACCATGCACTGCATTCTATACATGTCCAAGAAGGACCAGGTGAAATCCATGGGTAGCACTGTTAGAGAAAATTCTGTATACAGGATACCTTGCTTTGTATTCCCTCTGAAAAGTTACACGCTGTCATTACAGAGCTTCTTGGAAAGAAAAACATCTCCCTGCTCAGCATTTTTCTTAATCTTCTTAAGTAGGTTACATTCATCCAAGCATTGTTTCAAACCAAAAGGAGTTAAAGACATAGATTGCCTTAAAGGAGTTTATTATCTAATTGAATGACTGCAGGGGGACAAATTGGTGCTTCAGAGTATCTACGAGGTCTATACTTTTTATATGTGTTTAAATGAATAGCAAGAAATGTCATAAGCAGAAATTAACCAGACTTTCGCCAAATAAGTTTATTCTTCCTCAGCACATGACTAAATTACATTTTCCAGGCCCTTTACATTCTAGGCTATATGATTAAGCAAAACAAAAAAAAGACAAATAGTTAAGAATGTGGCTTTCTATGTTTTATTTTTTTCTGTCCATCTAGTGATTGACTAACACCAAGGCAGTCTTGGAGAAGCCACACATGAAGGTAACATAGCAGCATTGCTAGAGGAACACAACCCCATAATCAACCCTCATTGGGAAATAAGTGAGAAATAAATCTGTGTTGGATTGAACACTGAGAATTTCAGCTGCTGTTACTATTTAATCCTCCTTTAAAACTTTTTAAAAAGAAAAATATGGCATATTTAGTTGAAAGAATTCTTGCATTCATGGGTTCTTGGGCCAAAACTACATCATGTAATGGGACATAATTATCAAGCTATGGTTTCTTGTCATTTTTCAAAATGTTTTAATGGATTTTTAATGTATTTAAAAGGTAGAGTGACAGAGAGAGGGAGAAACAGACCTTCATCTACTGCCTCACTGCTCAAATGGCTGCCATTTGTCAGAGCTTGTATCAGGCTTATGCCAAGAGCCTGGAACTTCATCCAGGTTTATTTCATGAGTGACAGAGGCACAAGCGCTTGAACCATCATCTGCTTTCTCAGAAACGTTAGCACAGAGCTGGACTGGCGGTGGAGCTGCAGGATTTGAGCTGGAGTTCGGCAACATGGAATGCCTGTATGGCAGATGGCAGCTTCACGGTCTGCATCACATCACTTCTACTTTGTAACTCATGGAGGTGTAGACACTTGCTAAGGTTATTGTGGCCAAGTGCCACTACCTGGGTGTGCACAGCAGAAGTTTGCTGTCTCCGAGATCCAGAGATGGGAGTCTGAGATCAAGGTGTCACAGGGTTGGGTTCTTCTGCTCCATCCCGCTCATCTGGTGGTTTCTGGGGGTTTGCCAGCAGCTAAACATAGATTACTAATCATCTTAAATCCAAGGCTCCATGAAAGATGTTAGGATTTATCTTATATAAATCTTATCTTATATAAATCAATAGATTATGGATTACAGGAAGAAACATTAGTCTTGAAAATTGAGCTTCAAGCTAAGGTTGTGATATATGATTTGAATTGTGGTCGTGTAATGAATTAAGCATGTTATTTTAGGCCCCATTTTTTTTTTTACTCCTATATGTCTTGATTTTGACATCTGTAGAATGGAACAAAAAATAACATTGCCAACCGGGATAGTGAGAGCGAGATCACTGAAGCCACATATGCTAAGTACAAAGAGTAGTTTGTGGTATATGGTGTTTGCTAATAGTAACAGCTGAATAACCTTGAGAATTTACTACTTCTAAATGTTAATGTCATTATCTGGAAGGAAAAAGTAGTAAAATGTATCTGTAATCAATAAAGGGACATTACTACAGAACTCCGATAGGTTGACTATGAGTCTTAATGACTCACTCCTTCTGTATTCGCATCCTTTTGTTAATACCCTCCACTCAGCTCCAGATTGGTCATGTGACTCATGCAACAGAAGCAAAAGTTTAATAATCACTTGCATTGTTACTGACCCTCTGGGAATCTTGCCCCAGCATTAAGAAACTAGGGCCCTTTTATACGGGTAGCACACAACAAGATATTCAACACCATAAAAACTGATGCCACTATAAAACTATTAGAATGGCCAAAATCCAAAACAGCAGCAACATTGAATGTATAGTTTTTTCATAAGATCTGTTTTTCATGAATCTTCTGAATAGTCCTCATATGTATGGATTTACAAATTTCTTTGTACTGAAAAGAATTTTTGTAATTTCGTTGTCTGCAAACTTTTTGAAGGATCCTTATACTAGTATTAGTGATTTATGCACGTATTATTGTATATTTACTTATCATTCTATTTTTTTAATCATTATTTTAGAATACAGTCCTTTTTGGTTGAAATAGATAATGTGAACAAAATGTCATGTGATCCTAGGAGCAGCTTCATACATATTATGTTTGCCTCATCTTTTGGTTGCAAAAAGAAGTCACCTTAATTAGCTAGTTTATACCATTTGGACTTGTACAGGCATCTTGTATGATGTCTCCACAATGAAAAAAAATGATCAAATTACACATTTCTCTGAATATATCCATGTCATTAAGCAATACATAACTCTAATCAACTGATATATAACAAAGGAGCAGTGACAGTAGAATAAATAGCTGTACTTCTCAATTAGTGGTACTAGAACAAGTAAATATCTACATGCAAAAATGAAAAGAATCTGGAAACCTACATTACACTCTTCACAAAAATCAATTCAGGATACTTCACTGAGGCCCTAATGTAAGCACAGATGACTGGGTGAAGAAAATATGGGAAAATAATACAAATGCATCATCTATGGAAGAAATCATTGGTAAGCTTTATTATCATTTGAACAGGATTTCACTCCCGAGCTTCTACAGGAATTTAAACCAAATGTCATAAATCAGAAATACTAAAAGGAGTAAATTTAAACCAACTACAGTGTTAAGGACATAGGCCTAGCAGGAGATCGTCAACTCACTGAAGTCATTCCCTATTCTCTAACTAATTGTATGTGTTAAATTTTATACAATTGGCAGTGCATTGTTACTTCACAAATACATGCTTTGCACATTGATGACACTGTAACAGCCATAATGCCAATCAGTAATATGAAGTTCTTCAGCTCTAGTGTGAAGTTATGGAATCACTATTGCATCCATGGCCATGTTGACAGAAACGTTGTTATAGAACAAGTGACTGTCTTTATGGAACCTTATTTCTCGGCTCTTAATTCTGTTGCATCAGTGTGTTTTTTTCTTGGAGGGTGGGGAAAGAGAAGGGACGCTTTCTTCCCACTCTTGTTTCAGTTCACTTATGGATCAGTGGGTGGTCCACTGCTGTACCTGCCTTTTCACTCACTCATTCTCACATCCCAGCTTCTTGATCATCTCCCAGGTCACAGAGCTACCACCAGAAACACAACTAACTAAACAAAATAAAACCAAATTAAACTAAAACAAAACACACTAAAAATTCATGGGGCCTAGCACGCTAACCTAGTAGTTAAAGTCCTCACCTTACCTGCATCAGGATCCAATATGGGCTCTAGTTTGTGTTCTGGCTGCTCCACTTCCCATCTAGCTCCCTGCCTGTGGCCTGGGAAAGCAGTCGAGGACGGCCCAAAGCCTTGAGACTCTGCACCCGTGTGGGAGACTGGAAGAAGCTCCTAGTTTTGGCTTCAAATCAGCTCAGCTCTGGTCATTGCAGGAACTTGGGGAGTGAACTAGTGGATGAAAATTTTTTTTCTCTGTATCTCCTTCTCTCTGTATATCTGCCTTTCTAATAGAAATAAATATTTTTCTTTTAAAGTTCATGCCTGCAGGACAAAGACACTCTTGGCCAGTTGTGATCTCTTCCCTGGACTACAGTCCTTAAGGACTAGGCCAACAGTTAATTAAACAGCACATAATTACAGAACATTTACTTCCATGAGGAACAACTAGTGGGATAAATAAAATGCTGAGATGTGTAAGCCTATTTATGTACCGGAGTTCAAAACCTCATGAGTTTAGAAGTTAATAAGTCTCATGTGCAACGGAGGGAAAGATGAATAGGAATTAGAAATTAAGAGAGAAGCCTTATCAGGTTATTTTTGATATCCCTGTTCAATTTTCCAATAAAAATGTTCAAGAAGGAACTTCTAACACAAAAAGTCTTATCTAGGTATGTTACTGCTGTGCCAATCAAGGGTAAAAAAGTCAGTTGCTAGGAGGTCAATGGGTTTTTCCAGAGGAAAATGGAATTGCCTCCAATTCTCAATTCACTTGGAAAACGCTCTGACCACAAGATACCTCATTTTGGCAATTACCGCAAGACCTAGGGGCAAACTGTAAGTTTCCTGTTCACTGGGACCAAGAAGACACAAGAGGATTCTTCAGAACTCCTGAGGCCATTAGAAACATCACAGAATGGAGGCAAGGTGGGCAGGGAAGAGAAGAGGAATGGAATGTACTAGAAGATTTAAGGGAAAACAAGGACCCAGATTTGGGACATACTATTCTCTAGTAGATCTTGTCTAATCCAGATAGTCATCTTTAGTTTTATTTCTTTCATTATTTTTTCTATAAAGAGTAAGAAGCATTCTGTATAAATAAGGGAAATTACTTGGGAAAATGAGTTTAGAAATTGGCCATTTGCTACCCCCATGAGACTGCTTGGTATCCATTGTAGACACCCACCACTCAATGCCTTAACTAATGGAACTTCATCCCCCTGAAGCTTAAGAATTATTGTTGTTTCCTTTCTTGTGGATATATATATATATATATACATAATGAATAAATTATTTTTACTTTAAAAAGATTATTTTTACTGGAAAGGCAGATTTACCGGTAGGAGAGACAGAAAAAGATAAAAAGATCTTCCATCTCTTTGTTCACTCCCCCAAGCAGCTGCAACAGCCATTACTGAGCTGATCCTAAGCCAGAGCCAGGAGTTTCTTCTGGGTACAGGATACCATGGGGGTGCAGGATCCTAAGGCTTTGGGCCATTCTCTTCTGCTTTCCCAGGCCATAAGCAGGGAGCTGGATAGGAAGTGGAAT
This sequence comes from Ochotona curzoniae, assembly GCF_017591425.1. NCBI lineage: Eukaryota > Metazoa > Chordata > Mammalia > Lagomorpha > Ochotonidae > Ochotona > Ochotona curzoniae. Next base: position 14,525,643 of record NW_024465582.1, on the reverse strand, counting down.
GTGGAACAGCCAAGACATGAACCAGCCCTGTTGCAGGTGCCAGAGATTGGAGGTAGAGGATTAGTTAGTTAAGCTAATGCACTGGCCCCAGATAAATTGATTCTTATCAGGCCATCTTTGCACTCAACACTTCACAATCATGAACAATATTCTATGGGCAACAAAGTCAAAAGTGCCGCTAATTCTCCTGTGCCTTGTTACCTGTATTTATGATATAACAAAAAGTTAAGTTTCAGTTAGAAGCTACAGGATAAAATGCTGTGTTTCCCATTCAAGTTCATACAGCATGCATTCCTCTACCATCTTCTGCAACTAACCCACAGTTAAGAATCCCTGGGATAAAGGAGCTACTTGAAGTTGTACCTTCTCCAAGGAAGATAATCTGTAAGGTTCTGTGAAAGCAGTGCTGTGCCAATCTTGCTTTGTGTCTCTGCATGGACAACCAAAGATGTATTTGAGAAAGCATTTCTCGCAGCTTATCTCCCTCTTCCCTGCACAGTAGCCCCTAGGTTCATCAGCTTCTCACTCCTTGGCTGGGGTCTGCTGTTCTTGGTCCCCTTACTAATTTGGAGATAATCCAAGTACTCAGCATCTTTCTGTTACTGACTTGTTATTCAACACAGCTCTGAAAAGCATCACTCTTCAGGTAACAAGTTGCACGTGTTTACCTAAGTGTTTTGTCTAAGAATGCTTTCTTTAACTTGTCCCTAATCTCTCCACACCTTTTCTCTGAGAAAAACACTCCACTAAAAAATAGCCCACATTTGAACCGTGATTCTAAACTTCTTTCTATGAATACCCTTCATCTGTGGTTGTTTTGAAATTTATCGGTCACAGATACATTTACGCCCTTGAGATGTGGTTTTCTAATTTTTGTCTCTGTTACCAGATTCCCCTCCTTCCATCAAATTGCTAGAAATAGAAAATCCAGGCTATCCTAGCTATACCATCCAAAAAGTGCATAGTCTATGGGGCAGAAAGAGCCAGTGACGAGCAGCTTGGCTGTGCCAAGTAAAATTTTGTAGGTAAACACTTAGAGGTATTTCCCTAACGGCTTTTTGCACCTTTACACAAACTTACCTGTTGATAGTATCTGTCAGTGCCTCCCTCCCAGTAGAGCCATGTTGGCCCCACAAATCAGAATTTCTATTTACTGCAAACGGAGCCTGGCAACCCTTCAACCGCAAGTAATCTAAAAACATTTACCTGCCTAAACCAATCTTCCTCTTGACACACTGACTGGGTGTTGCCAAACTTGGAAGCATCTCAAACAATGTGTTTTGTTTCTGAAGAAAAAAGTAATAATAATTAACCTACAATGATTAAAGTCTGACAAGATGTCCTCAAGCCATCCTTTATTTTTATTATGGATAACCTTGCATTAGCAATCTAATTTCATAAAAGCTGAAATAGACTAAATGAATTCACGAGAACTGGTTGTTTGATTTTGACCAGATTCTTCCAGCTCATTACTAATTCTTGGTGGGGCTGTCATGTTAAACTACAGATATGTGGATCTGTAAGAACAGATGCTGTTTGATTTTTCTTCTCAAGTGGAAAGATGCCTAGGCTTGCTGAGAATCAGTAATCTTAGAAAAACACGCTGTCTGACTGCCTTCATCCTAAAACATGAAAGTTATGTTTTTGAGTGATTTGTTTTACTGTTCTATTATCCAGTTCCGGGGGCTGAGTAAAGAATACTGCAGTAGTAAAAACTAAGTTCTCCTGAGCTCATCCTGGCATGTGTGATGCCAGGGCCAAAGCATTCCTTTGCCCTGCCTTCTCCTTGCTTCAGAGCTTGTAATCACACGCACACAGCATGGTGAGGAAACAGAATCAGTCTGGAACATTGCAGCAAACAGACCAGAAAGAATTGACTCTTTTTCTTCTCAAAGTAATTTGAAAGAACTAGACTTGCCTGTTGCCTTAAAATGATCTTTATCCATACTAATGGACTCTATTCTGTGGAGCCTGGGTACAGACTATAAGGAATGGAGATTAGTTTCAGGAAAAGAGGCAAGTGGACATTGCAGCAGCCATGGTCTCTAATCACGTGAGCTTTGGGACAGACTAGAGAAAGCCATTTCAATGCCCAACATGTCTTCATGCTCTAATAGTTATGGTAAACATCAGGTTGCACTGAATGAAAACATTTGATGCTGTTTTCTCTTTCTTTCTGAGTAAAAACTATTAAAAAAAATAAGCTGTTTTCATTCCAGCTGTTTCATGACTTACAATTATCTTGGAGCTACGAATCTTCATTTTTTTTGCACTACCTCGTAAAATCACGTTTGAACCTCCTAGAGATGCCCACTCTAAAATGTGAAATTGAAGAATATTTAAAATATTGCACCTTTATCCTGTCACCTCTGGTGATTAAAGGTAAAGTGTTTTTAATGTCCAAAAATGAAAGGACATCATCTATGAACAAAGGATAATCGTCTCAGTAGCTTTAGTTCTATGAAAAACTCATTAAGATTCCTCTTTTTCATTTGTTTTGGTTTTTTTCTTATTATAATTCCACCACTGTCTAGTCTAACTTCCAGGAATTATTGCTTTGGAGTATAACTTGTCTAGGGCAAAATATCAGGAAATAGTGTGCAAGCCTGTGGCAGCCATAAAAACGTGTCTCCGCATCTCCTGATTCAGGAATGTGACCCACAGAAAGCCCACTTGCACCCTGTTCAGATGCACACCCAAGCCACACTTCCCATTGGCTGCCCTCAGTACTTGACTGCACATAGCCGGTGTCATGAGACAGATCCATTCTGGCAGGGTGCAGTTCCACACCAATGAGCCATTTGACATAAGGACTCCCCAGAACTGGCAAAAAATTTGCTTAGAACTGAACCTCACTTGGGATCTTCCCACCCATCCCTCTTTCCTTCAAGGGCTGAACCTGCACATCTGGCCCCGATTCTCTGTATCATCTTCAGCACCCACCCCTGTTTCTCCTGTGGGCTTCCTCTACTACTTTTCCCACATTGGATCCCATCTGGGTGCTTGTCTCCTAAAGAATCTGATTTAACATGATGTCCTTTCACATCCACTCCTTTCTTCGCTTATACCTCAGACAGCATCATCAGGAAACAAGAAGCTCTGCCATGTATCATTCATGCCAAAACCAGGACCAGAAACCAGAAATTCCAATTCCTAGACTAAACTTTCCATTATGGCACAATATTTCTCCTGAAGAAACCACTTCTCAGTGCAAAGTTATCCTGTGTGAACAGTAGTATCTAGGTTAGAAGTTCTCCAATGAGGTTTGCAATGATAGTTTTCCTATAATTGCTCCATCAGTCCTGCCTTGTGATTTTCCAATTTTTAAACCATATACCCTAGAAGTCAGGGTAAATTGCTGCTGATGATCAGTTCATCATGGCAGAGACAGAGGTGAGACACACACACACACACACACACACATTTGGGCTGGTGGATCAAGAGGACATGAAGACTAATGCCAGCTGATGAAGTGTCTCTGACTTTACCCCCTCTCACTGCCACTGTAATGCCCTTTCCAAGAACCTTCAAAGCTTCATTACACAGGGTAGCCACTCCTCGTAAGAACCATTGAGTCATAAAGAGTATTTCACAGAGGCCCCCTTAGTGAAATCACATGAAGAGAAAGAGTTAAACCTGGGGTTCTGTTTTCTAGGGATGCCTTGTTGCTGTTTTCTAGGGATGCTCTGATTCTGTATGCTATTTCCTTGGAAGAAAGTATCCTTAAGCCCAATTGGGAGAGCAGGTGAGGAAAGAGAAATGGAGAGGGGAGAGGATGGGAAGGGAACGTAGGGGAATGCAGCAGGGAGGGAAGTGAGCTGGGGAGGGAAGAGGAGGTGGGACAGGTTTTTTTCACTAAACATAGTGGTTTCTAGTTGCATCCATTTCATTAAAAGTGGCAGGATTTGATTATTTTTTATGACTGAGTAATATTGTATAGTGTACATGTACACACATTTGCTTTATTCAGTCATCAGTTGCTGAACACCTAGATTGATTTTATATCTTACCTATTGTGAGTTGAGGTCAATAAATATAGGTGTATAAATAAGTATCATATGCTAATTTCATTTCTTTTGGGTAAATTCCCAGGAGTGTGATGACTGGGTCATATGGCAGATCTATTTTCATATTCATGGATAATTCCCATACTGTCTTCCATAATGGTTGTTTAGGCAGACACTTCTTGGAAAAGACCCCAGAAATACAAGCAATTAAGTAAAACTTTATAAATCAGATTACATCAAACTGAGAAGTTTCTGTGCTAAACAGGAAAACTCTCAGCAAAGAAGCAATTGATAAAATGAGAGGCAATATTTGTGAACTATACAACTGATAAAAGATTAATGTCCAGAATATATAGAGAGCTCCAAAAATTCAACAACAGTAAAATAAGCCATCCAGTTAATAAGACATGGAAACAACCCAATGCCCATCTAAAGAGAATTAGATAAAGAAACTGTGGTACATCTATTGTCGGTTCACTCCAAAGAGCCACCCCCTTATCACCAGAAAGAGATGAGAATGTAGGGAACTGGCTGAAATTCTGATTACAAGTGGAATGTGTTGCTGTGTTTTGCTGAAGTACTCCTGCATGCCTAGAAGAGAGATATAAATGACTAGCAAAGCACCCCAAAGATAGGAAGAGGTTAAGTTTCTTTTTTCTGTAAGTAACCAAATTCTACAATTGTTAAAGAAAGGGCAGGACTTGTGATGAGACCTGTCCTCCCATTGTCACATGATTCAGGCTTTAAGATGAATTGATCAGTCACTTTGGTTTTCTGCAAATACTTGGCACAGCTGTAGCTTGAGTCTGTTGAGTTTGAGGTATGGCAAGAAGTTTTACTTCCCAGATGCTTGAAATTCATCCACTTTTTGTTAAACCCCAATGATAAATGCTTTCATAAATTGTCATCACCTCTTGTCTCCAAGACCAAAATCTCCCAATTGCTTTTCTTTATGCAATTTCAATGCTTTAGACTTCAATCCTCACATAGAAGCCAAAATAACTTTTATTAAATATGTAGACTCAATCCCCAGTTTTGCCATACTTCTTCATACTTCAGCTATGAAGGCTGACATGTTCTACATTTTCATGTTTGTAATATGAATTCACGTGTGTATTTCACATTTTAGAGCTTTCATGACTTGGAGAGGTATATGCAATGCAAAAAAAAAAAAAGAATGGTATAGATGAACACTCAGAGGGCCATTGCAAGAGAAATTCAAGATTTCAAGATTTAGTCTTTCAGGTAGACATAAAATAGTCACATTCCAATAGCAAGCAGGTCTATACTTAACAGGCTAACAAATTATGGAATTTAAAGATTATGCTGGTTATCAGTGGATCTGAGAGATAAATGAAGGGACTTAGAAAGAGGTAAATCATGTGGGAAATAATCTAACCCTACCAGAAAGATGATTTGTTTGGTTCAGGAGCTGATAGTGGCAATATGTGAGAAGTTGAAGGTAACATAGGTGGTTTTGCCACCTACTATAAAGGTGGATACACACGTGAGATCTGGGACTTGGAATTGTCTTGGTAGAGGAACTTGGGTTCCTTGGTAGAGGAACTTTCAGCTCCCACTGGTGAGTATAAGAGCCAGGGCTTGTAGGCAGGCCAGATCAGAAAGGGTTGCAGTACCTATCATGTGTGTGAGCTGGGTCTGGAGGCAGGCCAGGGTGGGCCAGTCTATAGAACACACTGTTGTGAGCAAGAGCTAGGACAGGGTGAAGGTTAAGCTAGCTTGGACCACAACACCTGTCAGTTCACATGAGGGTATAGTGTGGGTCAGACTGGGCTAGGCTACTGCACCCACCAGCAAGAGTGAGGACTGAGGGTGGGCCTGGTCGAGCCAGATTGTAGAACCTGCTGGCAAATGCCGAGACTGGGAGTAAGCCATCTCAGACCGGGTCGCAGCACCCACTGGTGTACACAACACTCAGGGCTGGAAGTAGACCTAGTAGGAGAACTTCAGGGACTCACCTGCTGGGCTGCTGCTTCCACAGGTGAACATGACAGCTGGGATTCAGGGTAGGCCAGGCTAAGCTACACTGCTGAACCAGCTGGCATGCACAAGAGCACCACAGCACCAGCTGGCAAGCGTCAGGACTAGGTACGAGTCATGTCTTAATTTTCATATGAGTTTTTCTTACAATTAATACTTGCTATATTCCAGCAACATACATGAAAATGTTATGAATTTGTTATATCCAATGTTTTAAGAAAAGATATCCAGGAACAAGTAACTGACATCAAGCTTCAGTTTGTCTCTTTAAACACAGGGTTAGATTCTAGAGTTGCAAAGACAAAAGAGAAACAGCCCTGACCACCATTATCTCATCATCTAGCAGTTGTTTGTTTAGTGTGCGCTGTGTTCTCAAATAGAGGGATGTTTAGGCACAATGAACATAAAAAGGAAGGAATTCTCAAAGAATGCTTCAAAGAAGGTCTACCTGGGCTGAACTTTGAACGATAAGTGGAAATGTAACATTAATTCTTGGAGCTAATACTATTGCAATTGTCTTAGTGTTTGCTCTCAAATTGGCGTTAACAACTTGGATATGGCACATTATGTCCCAGTTATGTCTAGGAACACTATGTGACCTCTACCCCAAATCCTGGACAGTTCCCACTCCACTTGAACTTTGTCCCCTGTGCTATTTTTGTGATGACAAATGGCAGTATAAATGCTTCATCTGTAACTCACTGCAAGAGAACTGGTTGTAACTAGCCTAACGTGGCTAAAAGCCCATTGATGTTGGAATGAAGCCAAAGGGCATTCGGCTTCAGGATTCAGTGGTCTGTGAAAGGCTGTAGTAAATATGTTTAACTTAATGTCACAGTGAAATTTTGTGGAATACAAGCTATTGCTTTTCAGAAAGTTGACTCACTGAGAAATTCACAAGAGTGACCAAATTCCACAGTCTCCACAACCTCTTTCACCTCATACCCTAGCAGACAAGGAAGGCATATGAATCCAGGACTTGAGTACAGTTTTAAAGCACAGTGAGTCATCTTACTTACCCAATTTCTATTTAAAATAAAATATCATTTCAATGATTTAGTTTCTTCATGAGAAACCTGGCCTCATCCTAAAAGTGCTTCCACACCCACTAAGACTGAACCCATCAGTAAGATGCACATATTTTTTCGTAGTTGGAATTGCATGTTAAAGAGAAGTAGGCTAAAATCTTTGGGTGACCTGGTTGCTTTCTGTTGCTGCATTTCCACCCCAAAAGTAGCTACTTTTATTATTATTATTATTATCATCATCATCATCATTTTTGGAATGGCAGATTTACAGAGAGAAAATGCAGAGAGAAAGATCTTCCATCCAATGAGTCACTCCCCAAGAAGCTGCAATGGCTGGAACTAAGCAATTCAAAGCTGGTAGGCAGGCACTTCTTCTGGTCTCCCCCGCAGGTGCAGGGTCCCCTGGATATGGACCATCCTCTACTGCTTTCCCAGGCCACAAGCAGGAAGCTAGCTAGATGGGAAGTGGAGCAGCTGGGACATGAACAAGTATCTGTATTGTATCCTGGTGCTTGCAAGGTGAGGATTTAGCCACTAGACTATTGCATCATTCCAGAAAGTAGCTATTTTTAACACTATTTTGATGAGAACAAGTAAGATGGCATCTACACCCTGAGCCAGGTTACTTGAGACATAACTCAGTGGTAAGTGTATGTTAATCTTACAGAAAAAATATGGGTTCCATGTTTTTCTCAATGAAAAGGAAGAAAGGGGGGAAAGGATGTAATGTTCCCCCTCCAAAAAAAAAAGCTTTCTGCTAAAGAATACCTAGTAATAATGTTACAATTTTACTGCCATTACACAAGTGGATTGAGAAATGTAATATTGTAGACAGCATAGAAGAAGACAGTTAAAACTTAGAATTCATTCTGAATGATTATGCAGCTTTGAGTTGTCCTGGTCCCTGGATTGCTTCCTTCTTTTTCCAAATGTCTACTCAGGGACCATTTTATTGCTCATTAGCACCTCTGTGAGAGTACTGGCAAAACATAATGAAGATGAAACTTACATCACTCAATACATTTGTAATTTTTTGGATTCATAGATGATTCTTGAAGGAAAGAGCTGCAAAACAACTGTGAAATGAAGTTTCAGGACTCTGGGGAATTTAATAACATCCTGTCTTTATCCCATAGCAATTGTAAATGCTCTGATTTGACTAAATTTATTGTATGCACCTTATAAGACCCTCCAAATGAAAGTTACAAAATACACATTGTTACAAAATACATCCCATATACAGTCAGCCCCCTGCATCTGCAGTGACAGGAAAAAAGTGTAGCTAGAACTACAATGATTGCATCTGTACTAAACATGTACAGGCATTTTTTTTCTTGTCATGATTCCCTAAGCATGACATACTAAAAACTATTTGCCTTTCACATTGTGTTAGATATAAGTACTTTAGAGCTCATTTAAAGTACAAAGGGAGGCGTGCACAGACTGAATGCAAATACTTTCTTATTTTTATAAGGGGCTTGGGCATCCAAGGCTTTTTGATATTCAAGGGAGGTAAGGCTGAGTCATGGAAGCAACCCCTGTGGATGGATATCAAGAAACAACTGTATAGGTTTTTCTCAAATCATGGGAACAGTGACTGCTCCATCCCATATTTGCCCCTCCATGATGTCATCCTTAGGGGACGCTAATAAAATCAATCTTCCAATTTGGGTGCATTCACGAAACGAATTGACACAATGCAAGATGCAAATGTCACACTATGAAGTATATTTTTCCCAGTCTGATCACATGAATGTGTGCCCTCTCTTCTGTCTTCCCTCTTTGAGAGCTTTTGTTGTCTGGATTCTACACTAGCTTCCTCCTCTCAACAGCAAGCAACAGAGGGTTTTGCTTCTAGGGTCAGTGTCTGCTTTTGTGGTAACGACATGTGCCCACTTAACCCTCTTGTATAGAATACTTGCTTTGCTTTTTGGAAGCCATAAAAGTGGCCTTGCTTTATTTCTGACTCAAAACTTTTTGGTGAAGGTTGAGAAAACACACCAGGACTTGGTTGGAAATGTTAACACATTACACACATTGCAACGTGATTAGCCCTCTGTGCCAGATTAAGTATACAATTGGTGAGGGGTGGAGGTGAACATATTTCTCTTCCAGATGGGCTAGAAACTTGGTGGAAAGAGTTGTGGCTGCAACTTGCATGCCATAAGACACTTCATTTCCGTTTAGTGTCAGTGTGATTGGTGACCATATTTAATTAAAGCATCTGCCATGCTTTGATGTCCCTTTTGTTGAAAGGCGAAACAATCTTCCAAATTACACCTGAAGCATAATTTCATTATGAGTTTCCATCCATGTGAAATGATTCAGAAGTGAACATTCCAATTTGACACTTACACAAACCCGTCATGACATTTTACACTGTCTTTTCTAAAACTGAAAAGAGGGAACTCAGTAAAAACCAAGTCTTTCTACAACTGGCTCTGGGACTTTCAGACTCCACAACTAGGAAACAAAGGCCTGCTGTTTAAGCCACCAGCAGGTGGTATGTTGTCACTGAAGCCCCAGCTGACTAACCCAATAGACAAAATATCGTTTTAGAGAAAGGGGATAAAAAAATCAAGCCTTTGACCTTTGCCTGAATTTATCATTTGTAAATTCTGTGGATGTAATTTCATCTTTTTTATAAAAACAGTAACATCAGGACCAGTATTGTGGTGTAGTAGGTTTGGCTTCCACCTGTGGCAAAGTAGAGTAGGTATCCCCTACGGACACCAGTTTGTGTCCTGGCTGCTCAACTTCTGAACCAGTTCACTGCTTATGGCCTGGAAAAGCAGCAGAGGATGGTTCCATTCCTTGGGCCCTTGCAGCCATATGGGAGACCTGGAGAAAGTTCCTGGCTCCTGGTTTCATATCAAATCAGCCCTGACTTCTGTGATTATTTGGGGACTGAAACAAAGAATGGAAGATGTTTCTTTCTCTTTCACTCCCTCTCTCTCTGTAACACTTTCAACTAGAAATAAACAACTATACTAAAAAAAATCGACATTGGACATTTAGCTAACAGTTAAGACACTGCTTAGCATGCATACACCCCACACCGGAGTACCTGGGTTACAGTTCCCAACTCAGCCTCCTGATTCCATCTTCCTGTAAGTGGATCCTAGGAGGCAGAGGTGATGAATTCCTGTCACCAGTTCCTGGCTTTGGTGATTACCTCGCCCCTTGACAACACTTTCTTTATCATCACCAATATAATATGATCAGAGCATCAGTAAAGAACACAGACTTGAGTTCTCTAGAAGTCCAAATCAAAGCTGCCTTATTGGAGATAAGATACTGAGGATGTGGTGGGAGATTGGGCATGGTGATTTCCACTTGACACCTGTTAAAGAAGGAAATTTGTTAATATCCTAATTATAGTTGAATTATGTCAAACACTCTAAGACCTGTATTTTTCTCTTCCCTACCTGTACCTCCCAAATTTTTCTCCAATGTGCTAGTACAGAGGACTTTCAAAATATTTGTGGATACTGGAATTAAAAGTATGGTATTTTCCTGGTATTTTTACTTTTTTATTGATATTAAGGGAACAAATTCCACGTATTTCACATATATAGTTTTAAGAGCATAATGATATTTCCACTGTACCCTCCCCCTCTTTTTCTTATTTTTTTTTAATTTTTAAATAACATACTTGCAAATTTCTTTATCATCACATGCCTAACTTTTCACCAAGTACAAAATTCAAAAAGTAGTAAGTAGAAAAACCACTCTTCCTCAAGAGTATAGGCAAGGGCTATTAAAAATAGTCAGATTTCAAAATGTCAGTCTCGCTCAGATGTATCTTAGTATCACAATTCAGGAAAAACATCTGTTTCTCTTTTGAGTACTGGCTTATTTCACTAAACATAATGATCTCCAGTTGCATCCATTTTGTTGCGAAAGTTAAGATTTCACTCTTTTTATGGCCGAGTAGTAGTCCGTTGTGTTTATATAGCATTATTTTTTAATCCAGTCATCAACTGTTGGACATTTGTGTTCATTCCATATCTAGCTATTATGAGTTGAGCTGCTATAAACATGCTGGCACAAATAACTCCTCCATATGTTGATTTCATTTCCTTTGGTTAAGTTCCCAGGAGAAGGATAGTTGGGTCATATGTTGGATCTATTTTCAGATGTTTGCGGAAGCTCTATACGGTTTTGCTGTTGTTGTTGGAGGATAGGCATTCTGAGGTGTGATGAAACCTCATTGTGGTTTTGTTTGCATTTCTCTTATGGCTAGTGATCCTGAGCATCTTTGCATGTGCCTCTTGTCCATTGTATCCATTCTTTGAAAAGTGCCTATTTAGTGCCTGGCACAATAGTACAGTTGGCTAAATTTTCTGCTTGCAAGCATTGGGATCCCATATGGGAACCAGTTCCCATCCTGGCTGCTCCACTTCCCATCCAGCTCCCTGCTTTTGGCCTTGGAAAGTAGCCAAGGACAGCCCAAACTTTTGGGATTCTGCACCCGCGTAGGAGACCTGGAAGAAGCTCCTGGCTCCTGTCTTCAGGTTGGCTCAGCTCCAGCAATTGTGACTACTGGGGGAGTGAACCAATGGATGAAAGATCTTTCTGTCTCTCCTTCTCTCTGTATCTTTGCCTTTCCAATAAGAATAAATAAATAGATAATATAGATATTTTAGAAAGTTAAATGCCTGTTCATGTATTTAGCCTGTTTTTTAACCGGACTGCTTTGCTTTGTTTGTGTTGAGTTTCTTGGGCTTTATATATCTTGGATTTTAATCCTCTGTCAGTTATATAATTTGCGAATATTTTTCTCCCTTTCTATCAATTACCTGTTCAGTCTGTCGATGAGTTTATTCATCTCCTTTGCTGTACAGAAGCTTCTTGATGCAATCCCATTTGTCTATTTTTACCTTTATTGCCTATTACTAGTGGAGTGTCATCCAAAAAGTCTTTGCTTATGCCAATAATTTTATTATTTCAGATTTTAAAATTCTTTTTCTGTTTTTATTTTTTTCTATTTTCAGGTATTAAACATATTGGGGTCTTATTTCCTACTTCTACACACATAGATCCAATTTTCTCAGCACCACTTGTTGAAAAGACTATTCTTTCTTTGGGAAATTATTTTAGCTTTTTGTCAAAGATTAGTTGGTTGTAAATATGTGAATTAATTTCTGGGGTCTCTAGAAATTTGTTGAAATGTCTGTTCTTCTACCAGCATTGAGCTGTTGTGATTATAACTGCCTTATAATATGTCTTGGAAATAAGGTCTTGTGCCACCTCGACCTTTTTTCTGTTTATTTAGGATTATTTTAGCTACTTGGGGTCTCTTGTGATTCTGTATAAATCTTAGGATCTTTTGTCCAGATCTGAGAGCATCTTTGGCATCTTAACAGGAATCACACTGAATCTGTCAAGAACTTTGCAAATGTGTTTTTATTCCATTAATTCTTACAAACCATGGACAAGGAAGATTTCCCCATTTTTGTGTCTTCTATTTCCTTCCTTGATGTTTTATAAATCTCATTGTATATAACATTCACATCCTTTATTAGATTCATCCCAAGGTATTTAAATTTTTTTGTAACTACAATAAAAGGGATTGATTCTATAAGCTCTTTGTCAGTCATGGTATTGTTTATGTACACAAAGGCTACTGGAGATTTTGCTTGCTGATTTCATATCCTGCAAGTTTGCTAAACTTCCATATGATTTCCAATAATCTTGTAAAGAAGTCTTTTTCTTTGTCCAATGTGTAAGGATACTTAGAAAGAAATGTAATTTATAGTATCATAAAGATACAACTATTTCTGGAAAAACTAGAGATAAATGTTTGAAGACTCCAAGTATCATGTAATGGGGTATGAGCTTTCTGCTGCAGCCATAGAACATAGAATGAGTGATGGTATAAAGGCTTCAAGTATAGAGTTTGAAGCAAGGGAGGTAGATCATCAAGCCACCAAACAGTCCTCGTGAGAAAGGATGTCCCAAAGAAAACTGTATAGATGGTAGAGAAGAGAATGAATATTTCTATTCATTTTTCTTACACTTAACTTTTGCAGTGCATTTAAACTTGTAGCTATGAACTGGGTGACTATGCTTTCAGTGATAACATGGGGACAAATAGTGGGATGGGAAAATGGGGAGAACAGAAGGGGAGGGAGAGGCATGTACCTCAACGCCCATAAAATTGTATTATGAAAAATAAATAAATAAAGCCATTGCATGGGTAGAATAGACTGGAATTAGAAGTAAACTGAATATAGCATAGAAAGAAAAGTATGAAATAATGAAATTCCAGAAATTCCAGCTTCAGAGTGTGAAAATAGCAATTATTTTCCAGTGTAATGGACCAAGAGAAGAAATAGTAAATGTTTTGATTTGAGACAAGATGAATTTGAAGCTCCGAGAAATAGCTCAATGGAAACTTTCAGATGCTAATTGGAAACAGACTGGAAGTTTAGGAAAGCTCTAGAATGGAGGGAATGGCTCACTTTTTTATGAGTAATAGTGAAAAACAGATCCAAGATGATAACCAAGGATGGGGCCTTAAAGAAGGTGTTTGACTATGGAGCTGGATGTAGAAGAAAGATAAGCAACCATGAAAGAAAAAGAACAGAGATGATGCCGGTGTACAGTAAAATGTACAAGGGCACGTGGTAACACAGAAGATGTTGAGAAAGCCTGTTGCATGTTTGCCATGGCAAGAACACACTTGTTTCTCTGGCCTAACTGAACAAACAGACTTCAGTAACCTGGGAAACCATTTTACTCCCAGGATCAACAATAGCTTGGAGCCTAACTGTCTAGGATAAAATGGGATTGGCTATGCATCTGCAAGTCCTTCCTTCCTGCTTCTTGACTTAAAGACTGGCTTCCTCACAACTCTGTTATCTAGACTTTGGAGGGAGCATACTCATCAAGCTAAAGGAAAAACCACTTTTCCTCTCCAGTCACCTCCTTTTGATTCCATTTGTCAGTTGTGACACAGTCCAGGGTTGTGACTTCAGATAGCAGTGGGCTTAGACATACCTTATGCACTTTTAACAAGTCCAAGAGATTAGCCAAGTCTAATGAAAATTTGCTGTCGAGAATAATACAAAGAATATTAACAGTTGGCATTGAGACGTTGATGATTACAAACAAACTGTGCTGAATGATCTTATTAACCTCATCCAGACAACCCTACCACACATGCCCACTTTATTCTCTTTCCTATTCTCTTAAATGAGGGGTTCACATCTTATACTCTGTCTCCTGTTCCACCACTTTCCCCATCATACTCAGAGATAGCATTTAAAAGATAATTATCAAATTTATTAAATGACATCTACATTCAGCACCAAAACTCTGCATTTATTCATCTACATTGAATTTAGCATCGTTGTTTTTCAAAACTCCAATCCTTTCACCTGAGTCTATACTTTCTCACTGTCGGAGGCTGACTTGGTCAGCATGTCATCAGATGTCCAGATTCTTGTCCCTGATACAATGAAGAATTAAATGACAAGATACAAGTAAAACTTAGCAGGGGAACAAGATTTTGTTTGTATGCCAAGTAAAGGTACATACCACAGTGGGGTATGGTCATTCTCGAAGAGGAGCAACTTCAAGGAGTGACACCTGGATGGGGTTTAATTAAATATTCATGGAGGTTGGAGTTTGGGGTGAGGCTTGAGTACTGTCTGGCTCCTTGCCCTTTTTGAAAATCCCACAAGTGTCATGGTCTCAGGTGTACACTGCAAGTAAGTGTAAGCCATGATCATTTGATTATAATGACTTATTATTAGCTCAAGATCATTATAGGGACATAGCCAGCAGCCATATTGATTATTTTGAGCTAATGCCAATTCAGAGAGGCAGTTCCTTAGTGGTTTTTCCCACTGTTAGGAATGTGTTGGTGGGGCTGGGATGCAGGAAGCAGTTAGTGACCTCAGCTCCTCAATCACTTCCCTTCTGTCATTATCTGCTCTCCAAGGAACACTTTTATTATCACTGAAACATACTGTGATGTCTTCATTAACTTTCTAGAACCTCAGTTCTGCAGGTGGAAATAAGAATAAACTCTACTCTCTAAATACTTACATTCTTCCCAAACCTCAGTCCATGACCCACTTCCTCTTCTCTCTTCCCTCAAACTCTCTTATTCCACATACGCTACTTTATTTCACTAGATACACTGTACAAATAAAACCACAATTGTGGGCTGAGGCCCCACGTTGAGTCAATTATTCTCTCATTGGCTTATAGATGCAATGCTCTTGCTAAATCTTGGCCAGCCTTCTAGCTAATGCTACCAAGAAATAGGGAAAGAAAAGTAGAGTCTATTTGTTAATAGCCATGTGAATCATATTATTAAAACCAGATTTAAGATTAGTGAAGCCTAGGAAGAACTAAAAAAGTTTACTAAAAAGATGACAAAATACACCTAAAAAAAGTAAAGCTGAAATATGAGTATATGAACCCTGGATACAGAAAAACTGAAGAACAGCTTAATAATGGTCCTTTTTAAATAGGAGAGTTATTCAGACAAAATGATCAACTGAGTATTAGCTCCATTCATAACAAAAGAAAACAAGATTTTGAAGTTTGAGTGGCTTAATTTGTTTTTTCTGTGATTGAAATGCCTTACTAAAAAGTTTATAGCATTTAACTTTATGTCATTTTTTAAAAATATATTGATGGGCCCAGCATGGTAGCCTAGTGGCTAAAGTCCTCACCTTGCACGCACCAGGATCGAGTATGGTTGTCGGTTCATGTCCTGGTGGCCCCACTTCCCATCCAGCTCCCAGCTTGTGGCCTGGGAGGGCAGTCAATTACAACCCAAAGCCTTGGAACCCTACACCCACGCACTGGAGACCTGGAAGAAGCTCCAGGCTCCCGGCTTTGGATCAGCTCAGCTCTGGCAGTTGCAGCCCTTTGGAAAGTGAATCATCAGACAGAAGATCTTCTCTGTCTCTCCTCCTCTCTGTATATCTAACTTTCCAATACAAATAAATTTTGAAATAATTAAATAAAATATATATTGATTTCCAATGGCTCAACTAGCGAGTCCTCCACCATCACATGCTGGCATCCCATGTGGGCAGCGGATCATATCCTGGCTGCTCCACTTCCAGCTTGAGAACAGCTGTTATTCAAGTAGAGAAAGATTCTAACATCTCTCCAAGCCTTTCTTAATGCTATGATTCTGGAATGCTTTGTGCTACTGTGTCACTTATTTTTACCTTCACCTATTGAAATATTTCTGCTCATGAATCTGTGATGAAGACTGAAGAATCTGTTGGAAACATGAGGAAACTACCTTCATTTTTGAAGGAATTTGTGAAGACATTAGCTTCTCAGAAAGTCGTGTTCTCTACTTGCTTACCTGAGAGACTGCTTCAGTGAATGGTTTGCTAGTCACACACACACACTACGAAGAATTTTATTCAACTTTTATTTTTGTTTCTTTTTATGAGACAAGATGGCAGGAACCATCAGAGTTTGACTATTTTAACATTTTTTAAAACTTTGCTTTAAAATATTTGCTTAAAAATATTATAAGGGTTTATTTTTTGTCTGTTTGTTTGTGTGGTTTTTTTCCCTTGGTATATAATAAACTAACCTGAATCTTACTAGATTTCTTCCCAATCAGACCTGGAATTTTTGTTGTTGTTTTTGTTTGTTTGTTTGTTTGTTTGTTTGTTTTACACATATTTACAAAAGAGCTCCACATATTTTTCTCTGGATAATTGTCTCTGGTGATGCCCCAAAGGTGCCCTCGGTATTCTGTGAGCCAGAAGAGGATGTTTCCTGGCCCTAGTTTGCCAAATACCCTCCAAAGCAGTCCCTGTTGCCTCCAGCTGCCCCAGCCTAATGCCAAATGTCATTCTAATGACAACCTTCTCACCAAGAGAAATGTTAAAGCTACACAGCTGAAGGTCTTGGAAGAAGAGTGCAGTTGAACAGTTGTAGAGCGTGGTCAACTCAGTGTTGAGTAGTGAGTGCTGTTCTCTGTTGTTGTCAGGAAGTGCCCATTGCTTTCAAATGTTACCAGCTGTTGAGGAAGACAGAAACTTACTGGGATACTATTTTTTCAGGAGAGTGTCTTTTGGTGTAGCAGATAAGGTCAGTGTTCTGCCTGGCTTCTTTGTCTTCTTACTTCCAACAGCTCACCCCAGCTCTCCTCCCTGGAGTGCTCCCAAACACTGTGTTTGCCCACCCAGACAGGGAGCTAGCAGCTAAGGGCAAGTGATAGGCAGGAACCAGAACAGCTTCCTGCCCAGAAGGCAGGACAAACATTGTGTGTTTGGAGTGGGGGTGGGGGGTAAAGGGGATGGGTGGAGGCTGGGGAGAGGGCAGGAGCAAAAAAAAAAAAAAAAAAAAAAAAGAGAGAGAGAGAGAGAGAGAAACCAAAGATTTAGACTTTCTATTTGTTACTCATCAACCCAACACTAGTAATATTGCACAGGTCATTAAAAATAGTAATTACCCCTATGATCTATTACATAACATTTTGCCTACACTAGTTCATGGGAGTGCCTGTTAGTCATTAAGTGGCTTATGTAGAGAATTCCTTGTAAGCAGAACATAGCCCTTGGATTGGGTTATGTAACAGGCATGGGAATATGTACCCAGGGGCACAGATTGTTGCCAGTGTGTTTCGTTTGTTTCGCTCCAGTAGATGTTAATTCCATTCAACAGTACAATGAATCACATTGCGTGTTCCTATGGATAGTTCTACATGACAATTGAAATACAAGATCCAGCATTGAGGCTAGAAACTAGAAATGGTTTGGTTTCTATGAGTGAGAAGCACAAACAGATCCATCATAGCAGAAAATTGAGAAGAGGCTTTAAAAAAGACTCAATTAAGGGACTCCAGGGAGACTGTTAGCGACAGATCAGAGCAGGGTAGGTTGGAGCACTTGCTACTTCAAAGGAGATAATGTCACTGAGAATGGGAAGAATGGCCTAGGAAAGATGCATGCAGAAAACTTGGTTTCTTTCTACACAGATTCAGTTGTATCTGGCCTCCACACAGTACTGGGGCGGCTTCCCATCTCCTAGGAAACTTTTCTTCTGTGTTTCTGATTTTATCCTGGTACTCAGCATTCTAAATTTTCAGGATGTTGTCTCTCATGGTAGAAAATATGATCATCAGCTTTTCTGAAATCAGTTTGTGGGAAATCTTCTCTTACAAATATAGCAAGTGCTATAGATCCATGGTCAAGGACTCATGAGTTCTTCCTTCTCCTTGTTGAGCTGGTTACTCCTTGACATCTGACTGGCAAATGGCTGCAATTACTGTATCAGTAGCAGTCATAAAATGTACATGGTACAAAGTAAAAGGAAAACCAAACTCAAGTTCAAACAGAAGCATCAGCTACATAGGAGCCAAAACTGCACTCCATGTCAGAGCATCTTTCACAGGTGGTGCCAAATGAGTAGGGATGTTTTCAAGTACAGCTTTTTCTGAGCTGCTATTTTCTTACTTGCTGTTGGTCTTCAAAATGCTGACATTCGCAAGCTGCACCAGGTACCCTCCGATCTGATTCTCCCCCCAGAGCCTAAAGATCTTCTTCTCTTTCACTGTTTCTTGCGGTCATGGAGGTGTTCTTGCAAAGTTTATCCCCAGTAGTAAATTACATTCCAATTCCTTGAGTCAGATTTGCACATCAGGGCTGTTGTTTTGTGAACAGTTTTGCCCAAAAAAGGGGGGTTATTTTTGGAAATTAGTGTAAAATAGCTCAAAACCACATGCACAGGAGACAATGAGAACTATTGATGATATAAAAATCATTTTCTGGCATAGAAAAATTTTCAGCCAAAATATGAGAGTCATTCACTATTTTTGCTATTTTTAGGAAAAAGCACACTCTTTTCTTTTAATAAGCAGACCTAAGTACAACAGTTCAAATTAAAAGGAAAAAAAAAGTTTTGACAGTGAATGTTGATAAATAGTATACGTCAGAAAGTAGCTGCAAAATCTGGAGTGGAAACCTTTTCTAGGAATGTGTTAGGAATTGAATAAATTGAACCAGTCAGGGAGAATTCAGTAACCTCCATGTTGTTTCTTTACTAAGTCATTTTGGGCTTCAAGATCTCAGTCTGGAGCTACGCAAAACAATTTATAAGAAAGCATTTTTAGCAACTCACACGCTGCTTTTCCAGTGGCATGGTATTTTTAATATGACAGTCAAATTAAGTGAGAGTAAAATGTTTCTATAGTAATAAAAAAAAAAGTCAACACAACACAACACAGCACAAAAAAACTGAGTTTGGAATGACACAATAGTAGGTGACCAGACCTAAAACATCTGTAGAAATCTCTGGGACAAGTGATAACTCTGAATTCTGCAGAGCCATGAGAGTTCTAGACATTTTTTGTTATAGCAACTAATATCACTTGTCCTAACTCATGTAATGACAGTATTATTTTAAAACCATCATTGGTGGTGTTCTGTGGGCATAGCCAAAGTTAGATGGACTAGGACTTTTGCATGGATATTGTAGCAAATCGCCACAAAGTTAGTGGCTTAAAGCAACATGAATTTGTCATCTCATAGTTTCACAGGTCCAGCACTTTACAAAACTAAGACCAGTGTTTTTCTGGAGGCTCTAGGACACAATCTGTGAGCTCCCAACAACCAGTTCCTAGAAACTTTTTCACATTCCTGGGCCTGTGACCTTCTTCCATACTGAAAGCCAGCACAGGTCAGTCAAATCCTTTTTTCTATCACATCATTTTATGATAGCACTGCTGCCTTTCTCAGCACATGACAGGCTCCTGTGGGCATGCTGAGGTTTACACTGATCATCTCAGTTAATCTCCCTGCTTTTAAAATCATCTTCATTAGCAATCATAATTGCACTTGCAGCCTTAATTTCCTTCTACCATGTATCCTAGCATTCATGGGTTCTGGAGACATTTGTGGTAGCTCATTAAACTGAAAACCATGTAAGAATACCCACAACTGCTTATCAAAATGGAACTTCAACTAGGAGTGAGTATTTTTGTCCAAGTTCTGATACCTCTCAGTGTAAAATTAGTATCTTTTAAATAATAAAATGCACCTTCTATCAAATGTCTTTTCAAATAATTAAGAGCATATATATGTATGTGTGTGTGTGTGTATCTAATACCATCACAGTTATTATTTAATTAGTACCTTATTTAGAGTTCCATGTTTTCCAAGATAGAATTTGACCGCATCTGAACCGCATGTCAGGATAATCTCACCAAAAGGAAAACAAATACTAGGAACAGTAATGCTTTGAAAAATTTTTCGTGTCAAGTAAAGATTATTTTGAGAGTCATTCTGTCTTTGTTTTCAGGATTCTGTACTAGAAAGAACTTCTGGGTCTATATGCGTGTGCAAATACACAATCATGTACGTGCACACACTCACACTCAAGACACATTCTCCACCCACAAAAACACACAGGTTGGGAAAGAAGAATGAAGAGACTTGAACTAAAGTTATAATGAGAAAAGAAGCTGCAAAAATAACGTGTGGCTCCTGTGGGATCCCATATTTATCCTCTTAGACGCTTCCAGAGCCAAGAGTCCATTTATAAATGAAAGGAGGGCTCTGCTGTCAGCCCAGAAGCTCCACCTGCTATGGGGAGGAGGAAGCCCCACCCTCTCCCTTTTAGTCTCTTACCTCATTGCCCAGAGCAAACACTCCCCTCCACCCCCCCCCCACCTTTGAAAATCAGTCTTGTTCTCTGAAAATGTAGGGGAGGAGTCCATGCTCATCTGTGTAGTATAGGAAAGGAAAGCATTTAGAATTTAAACCAACTCAACAGAGTTCAATTCAACACTGTCATTGTTCCAAACTCAAGATTTATACATATCTGATATGAGATTCAACCATGTCAAAGGCCAGATTTTCACATGCACTGCTCTGGGCATGGGGAACTTGTTTTCCTGTGCTATTCAGAAATCGCCCAAATACAGCAACAGAGGTGAAAAGAGAAATAACTAGCAAGGAAATATGCTACCCTAATCTCTAAAAAGGACTGGAAATACAGTATAAAGGGATAAAGGTTAATAACTAGAGATGAATTATATCCTGATAATAGTAATATTGTACTTAACTTAGGGTCTTATAATGAACCAACCCACAAACCCTCTGATCCTTTAAGAGTTTTAACCATTCCTTCAAAGACCTTGTGATGGGATGGGGTTGTGTTTGTAAGGGATGAGGTGTTTGTAAGGGATCCTGTTACAGGACTTGGTTTATGCTAAGTACTTAAGAACCTTTAGCATTGATTAAGCCTCCCTAACACCCCTGGATCACCCTTGCCTGCTCTTCCTTTCTACTAGTGGGAGCATGAACGACTTCCTGTAGACTGCCTTCCCCAGCTCCAAATTACTCAAAGCATGTTAGTTTCTGGCCTGATGGCAGCCATGAAATAATCACAGGATTAGAAAGCAGAGCTTGAAGAAAGAACCCAAAGTCCCTGTGCTGCTTACAGGGCTTCTCTAGCAACAGCCACATTTCTTTTATGGCCACACCTGTCAGCAGACAGGTCCATCTGGATTCCAGTTTCCATGAGTGACCTCAGCCCTTTGGCAAGTGATGCTAATGGCCAGAACACTGAGTATCTGTGTGGCTTGATTTGGCTCTGTCAACTATCCATCTCTTGTGTTACTGGTTTCCTGCTCAGTGTCTCTGTTTTAGATACTGATTTTGTTGTCGTTGTCGTTGTTGCTGCTGCTGCTATTAGATTCCAACTAATGTAATTATTTTCTTCTTGTGTGAGCAGTGACTGTAGAGGGTGTGACATAAGAAATAACCTTGTGAATTAGATTTATTGAATGTTTATTTCACAAATGTTGCAAGAGTTGTCACTCATCTTTAGTCCCAATCTTGACTTATCCATTACCTGCTCCCTGTAAATGACAATGATAATCTAATGATAATCTAATTATCTGCAGAAATTTCTTCATAGAGAGGGGAACAATCACCCAATTATGCTACCTTAGGTGGTTTGAATACCACTGTGGTTCTCTTGACTTTCAAATGGAATATCTGCTCAGCTTAGCTGTTCATCATCCTAACTATAAGCTTTGCAACAAATATAACAAATAATGAGCAAAGGACCAGCAAGGTCCTGATTGCAGAGGAGGAAAGCAAGGTTGAGAGAGGTTGCCTGAAGGACCCCCCACTCACTTGACTCAACAAGCAACACTGCAGAGAAATCTTTGCTAACCATCCATCTGAAATAACACCATCACTCCATTACTACTCTTTCCCACTACTTCAAAGCCCTTAGAAATTACTTGATGTCACGTCATACATTCATACCTTCATCATCATCTGTTGCCCATAGTGATACGTAAGTTTCAGGAAGCCAAGTTCATTCATCGCTAGCAGTCAAGAACTTACCTGGCACACAGTAGACCCTCAGAAAAGATGCATCAGTGGATGAGACAATGTGAAGACACAGGGGCCTTTGTGTCCACATCTGTCTTCTTCCTCCCACTGCACATTGATTCCAGCATAAATGATACCAACTTCTCCCTAAAACCTTGTGCCCTGATAGAAAACACATAGCAACACTTCAGTTTCAAGTCAGGGGTCGTGGCCACTTTTGTAGGCCTGTTTCCTTCCTTTTCTTTTGAAAATACCTTTGCAGGATCAACCACACACTGTAAAACTGGTTCTTTTAAATAAGTAATTCAGTGATTTTTCAGAAACACCCAGAACTATATTACCATCATATTTCAGAACACTTCAATGATCCTCAAAAGAAATGCTCTTCCCATTAACTGTCAGTATTCCAACACACTACTATTCTGTTTATTGTCTCCTACTTACTTACCTATTCTGTGTATTTCATGTAAGTGGATTTATATATTATGTTGTGATTTATGACAGCATTCTATTTTTAATTTTTATTTTAAATGATGTTTACCTGGTCGATCAGGATGGGAAAGATCTAGGGTTAGGGAGAAGTCAGTGTGATTATTGTTTCCAAGCTTTCTATTCCTTCCCATATTTTGGGAGAGGGAAGAGATAAGATAATTCATACCCAGCCTGCCTGCCATCCCAGTACCCGAGGATGGGGAAAGGCCACCCGATATCAACCCAGGGTCACAATGGCACGTGTTCCAAAGGTTCTGCCCAAGTGGATGTGATAGTTTTGAAATGCTTGTGACTGCCTTCTTACACAGCATGATATTGTAGCTTGTACAAGCATTGCTTCCCCTTTTGTTTCCAAATAATGTCTCATTATAAGTATGTAGCATATTTTTTCTTTTCAGTCTTTAGTGGAAGAATATGTATTTGGTTTAGCAGTTAGTACAATGCTTGGTGTTCCCACATTCCACACTGAAGTTACAGAGAAGGAAACAGAAAGAGATCTTCTATCTCCGGGTTTACTCTCCAGATGACCACAGTAGCCAGGGCCGGGCCAGATTGAAACCAAAAGCCAGGAATTTCATCCCGGACACAAGCCAATACCCATATGAGATGTCAGTGTCGCAGAGGACAGCTTTATCGGCTGTCCACAATCTCTGCCTCTCAAACTCAACATTTTAAACTAGCCATGAATTCATGTGTGTGCTGGCTTTCTTCTAAGTGCTCCCAAATTAGAACCCCATTTCTCATTTACGTTTCTTACATCTGTCCCTGTTTCATGTATGCCAGTGTGTTTCTATTAAAATAACAGGGGAGGTGGGGAGGTGGGCAGAGGAAGCCACAGAGGGAAAACAGGAGACAGTCAAAATGAATTCTTCTCTGTCAGTTTGTCCTGGGTTGGGCTTCGAAAGAGTACCCTGAGTTTTCTTTGAGCTGATGGCCTTGGGGAAAATAATTTGACCTCGTAATCTAGCTTACCCCAATGCAACTGTGGTGTCAAGCAGAAAGCTCAATGCTACTGCTGAACTTCACATTCCAACAGGAGCTTCTAACCTGATGCTGATAAATAATAAGTAAAATTAGCCATGCTAATCCTGGGCTGTTCTAGGATTCAGCAGTACATTTGCTTCATTGAAACAACACCTTTTTCAGTTCTTTGCTCAACTGTATGTGGTGCTTAGGAACAACCTCTTTAGCTTCCCTATTTTACTGAGCCAACACACATACTCTTTGATGGAATGGGAAAGATTTGCCCCAGGAGGAGTTAGGACAGCTAGATTCCGTGTCCATCTCTGAGGCGAATCAGCTAAGTGCCCTTAGACATTTCCACCTTTCCTTGCTGTTCTCACTTCCAAACAAAAGATTTGGACTTGGATGAGCTGTGAATTCCTTTTAAACTTTACCATCCCAAGAAACCTAGAAAATAAGTAGAAGCACTGGTACATGCAGTCTTTGCCAAAATGACTCTCCAACAATTCCTTTAGCACAATGTACTGAGAGGACCCCTCAAGTGTCAGCACTGTGGTTTTTAATAAGTCACTGCCTCCTTTTTAGCCTTTTCTTTTTTACCTGTAAAATCAAGAATTGGAGGGGATCACCTATAACCTCTTATTATTCTAAGCCTGTGTAATTCCTCTGTCTGTGTGAGTGTGGGAAGGCTGCACATGGTACTTCAGAAAGGATTTGGGGAAAAGGAATTAAAAGGTGAGTTTGTCTTGATACAAAAAAAAAATCTATGCATATAAGGGCTTCAAAAGGTGCATAAGATATGTGCAGGAAAAAACTATGAATGGATTTCAAATATTTTGTGAGATAAACTCATCTTTGAATTTTGTTTTTTTCATGAACTTTTTGACGTATGCTTGTGTACCATAAACAAATTTTCACGTCTTTGAAAACAAACAACTCCTTAGAATTTTTGTGAAAAGGGTTTTAAAGAAAGCCCTTTTAATTTTGGTGCCTCATAAATTTCGATTTATTATATTTTGTCTGTTAGGCTTCAAACTGACACCTAATAAAGTATTTCATTATTAGATAATAGTTATTAGATTATTAGATACACTTAAAATAAAAGGGCCATAAAATAGAGTAATGGCTACTCTGAATAGGTGATTTACTGTGCTTTGATAAAATGTGGAGCAAATGGACTTAGTCCTTGTCCTCATTTTATGTTTCATGTTTTTCAAAAAGCTCTAGAGCTCTGAATCTCCAGAATTTCACCTGATATAGCAAGTAAATCTAAAGCCAATGGAAGAGTTATTATTTTACAAAACTGTCAATATTAACCTCACAAGAATGCTTCATTTTAAAATATTAATTGATGTTAGATTAAAACCCATAAGTACTTAAAAACCTGTGATTTAAGTTTCTATTATTTCCCGACACAAGAAAGTGGTATTTTGACAGAAAATTTTTTTTAAAAAAAAAGATGCTGCATGTAGAATTTCCTATTTGTTAAGGAGAATGCTTGTGAATACCATTGTGTATCTTCGACAGAAAGACTGCTATGAGAAGTAGAAGAGAGAGCTATGCCAAAGCACTTAGCACAGTGTTCAGTAAACATTGGCAGGTAAAGTTGCCCTTCACTCTTTTCTTCCTCCTACAAATGGATTCCAAGACAAACCTCAAAAGAATCCTGAATCCTGCAAGTCCTCAATATCTATATCCCTTGTGTCTGGAATGGTGCCTGACTTATACCTGTCCTCTGACTCATTTGCTAAATGAATGATTATGTGACTATTATTGCTATTTTCCCCATCACTCTTCCTCAGGAGTGAGCTCGTGTAGCTTATATGTCATGCGTAATAGTGTATTGTGGGGCGATATAATTTAACTTTTCAAACCATCCATTGAGGGAATAGCTGGCATTTGACACAACAAGAATGCCTGATTGACAAGATTGTTAAGAACGTCTGAGTCCCAGCTTCAGTTCCAGTTTCAGCTTCCAGCTGATGCATACTCTGAGAGGTAACAGGTGATAATTTAATTAGTTGGGTCACTGTCACCCGTGCGGGAAACCCTGGTTAAGTTCATGGCTCCTGACTTCTGCTTGGCCCACCCCAACTGTTGTAGGCATCCAAGGAGTGAACCAGAGAATGGAAGATATCTCTCTCTCCTTTACCTTTTTTCTCTGCCCTTCTTCCATCCCTTTTTTTCTATAAAGAAAATATAGATTTTTACTTTTTTAAAGTACACCATAAGAGAAATATAATTATCCCCATTTTGCCAATGAAAAAACTGAGCTACCAAGAGGAAAGATATGTTTTTAGAGTCACACTAAGGGTAGCTGGGGAAACAGAACTCACTCCCAAGAGAGCCTGGCTCCAATGTGCACAGTCCTGACCTCTGGCTAATATGAGATCTAGCAAATTACCTGTCGGGTCTTTATAGTTTCACCATTTTCACTGCAGCTTTTCTAACTTTCACTGATTATAACACATTGTTTTACATTGCTTTTCTTTCAAGGAAGCTGATATTTCACAATTATTAGCCCTTTGCGTTTCTTTGAGAAATGAAAAGGTATATGTTTTAATCAACGAGAAGGACAAAAAAAAACCCAACATTCCTAACGCATCTTGAACATGGCAATGAGAAGGCAAAGCAGTAGGTGCCAACAGCCACTGTCTCTGTCATGGCAGTGACCATTAATTTGCCCTCAGCCAGTCTCTTCCCAGAGGAGCTGGTACCCATTACTAATCACATCCACACAGCTGCACACACTGGGACCCTCCCAGGTACGGGGGAAGTGGAGTGACCCCATATCTCATTACTACCTTAACACCAACTGATTATCCCAAAGAATTTTCTTCAGCATATAATATGGCCTATAGTTCATTTTTTTTTAATTCCAGGAATTGTACAACTATCTGTACTGTTCCCTTTGACATGTCCTCTTGGGCGAAAACACATCTATTTCAGTGATGTTGTAATTACTTGAAACTTTTTATAAGACTTCCATTTGGCATCCTTTTCTGAATCAGTGACTAACATCTTTACAAATATCAATCTAAACACTCCCCTTACTCAGTTCCTTGCATGTAAAGACACTCAAGTACTTGCTGAATTCAATAAAATTAAATTATATTTCAAAGCTCAAAATTACCTTCAGGGGACCAAGATTCATTACCATTGAGTCTATTCAAAAGACATACAGGAAAAATCATTTGAAAGAAACTTGCATATATATATATATATATGCATAAAATGTATATTATAAAATGTATATTTTATGCATGTATATTTATGTATTGTGTGATATATGTGTGTATATGATGTATATATGTATATAAAATATATGTATAAAATGTTTATAATGCAAAGTCTTAGATTTTAATATTATAGATTTGAAAACCAATGATAACAAAACAAAAACCAAAGCTTTCAATATGAGCTTGCATGGCTTTTAAATTTAGAATATTCTTTTGCATTTACATGCCATGCCTCAGGTAATTTCAAAGAAGAATTTCTTAAATGTGTTACATAATATCACCACACTTGAGGTCATGTGTGCAATTTCCACAGAGATTGCATTGCATTGAAAAGGACAACACATATTTAAATGAGTATATTCTGCAATGTTTGTTTGGGGTGTTTTTTTTTAATCCACTGCTTTAGAATGGTGCTTCTATTTTAGATATTTTTGTGAATATAAGTCATGACACAGATTCCATGAGGAACATGATTTTAAAAATAAGAGGAGTAAACAATTGGCACTTAGGTCCAAGGCAGGCAGTCAACTGGCTGAAGAGTCATCTCCAAGTCTGTGTCCAGCTCTATAAAGGAGGGCAGCAACCATGCACCACCTAGAGCATCTTCCCAGGACTCAGCAGCCCAGACCTTTGCCCTGCCAGATATGTAGACTAAGAATCCACAATATCATTGCAGTTCTGTGGAATGAAATCAAAACATGGACATCCCATAGACAATATAACAAGGGCCTCTTGGCCTTTCAGACCAGACCATAAGAGGGCAGCCAAAGAGGATCCATATGAGCACACATCATTTCTGTCAGCTGTGTAACCAATGAAAATAGCCATACTCTCAATGCAAACCGCCCTTCCACCAAACTCTAATTAAACACAAACAGTTGTTATCACTCACCTATGGATAGAGTGACGGTACATGGGAAGGGTATTCCAAGCAAGAATATCCCTAATTATGAGGTTCTCTAGGAAGAGAACTTTCTGGAACTTATGGATGAAAGGATTGAGAATGGGAGTAGGGAGGGTGCCAAGATTGGTGGCTGAGGACTCCAAGCCATCAGAAGCCAGTGGTGTTTGTGTTGAAGGAGACCATTCCAGCAGCCCCTTTTGGAGCCAGTGCCCTTGGAAGGGAGCCCTGCTAAGAGCAGATGTTCCTGTGTGACTGCTGCTTTCTCTGTGGGTGAATGTGAGGCTGAGCTGAAAAGGAGGTGGGGACAGTGGGAAGCCAAGGCTGGTTCCCCTCTCCCAGTGGAAAGGAGAAGTGTGCAGCCCGTCATCAAAAGAAAACATTATAAAGTGCCTGTTTATGTGCTGAAGTAATTTCTAATTACTGGAGGCAGGGACCGTGGTCTGGTGTGGTTAACAGAGGGCGCTCAGCCCCAGGACAGTGGCCATTCTGTTCTTTCTGCCCTCAGCCTCCTCGTGTGACTGGCTACGAGTCACCCCACCTCCCTGATCCCCAGAGCCCCCTGGGCTATAAGATTTGGGTGAAACTACCCATTCATTCCGTACTTCGCATCTGGCATACTCAAGCCCTTCATAAATTTAGACTAATTAATTGCATCCCTCCAAGGCCAGAAATGATGATTATGAAGTTGAGGATGCCATTGGTGATGGGAGACACAGAGTTGCAGTGACTTCCCTACAGAGGTGAGAATCCCCAAGTGTGGCCAAGAGCTAATCTTGGGCTATCACCACTCAGCCCTACACCCGCTCAGACCACAGCAGGGAGTTCTCTGGGTGCTCTGAGGAGAAATGAGCAGTTTACACAGCCTTTGGGACAACTCAGATTAGGTGTGAAAGAAATACAAAGCATTTCTAATACAGACAGGAGCTTTGTTTTTATAAAACCACCCTGGGATTCCTGCCGCCCTTAAAGCACTGGGTACAGCTACTTCCTGGTTGGCCCCTGTGCCCTGAAGACTGCCACAACATCAAGTCATTGGGACTAGAGTGAGTAAAGCTCCTTCCCTTGGTCATTTTTCTCTTGCAAAATTTTTTACTTATTCCCTGAAAAGTAAGGTTTAAATAACCAAATGATATGCTAACTCAGGAGAGACAGAGTGAAAAAAAGAGCAGGCTTTCCTGAACATTCTCCTACCCACTGCCAGCAGCCCTCATCAGACTTATTCACACCAAATTCTCCAATTTCATGTCTTTCCAGGTAATTGCAAAAATGAAATTAATATTTGGGAAGCCAAAAAGCATACACTAACTCTCAAGTCCATGTTCTCTCTAGCTATGTAACACAGCCACCTATAAAAAAAAAAATAAAAGGAATTGTAATGTCTAACTTGTAAAGGTATTGTGAAGATTAAGATACCCATTTCAAACAGATAAGTATTTATCACTAAATTTGGGACTACATACACTCCCTCATTTTATGGAATAAGATCATTGAGAGAATGAATTTTGCAAGGTTTTTCACTCAACCTTTTGCTAAAGGGATCTGTCCCCATGTTAGGGTAATAGAACAGCAAGGGTGGTGTTGGGCTCTGTGATGACGGTGCACATGTCCTCTCTGAGAGTGCCCAGGTCCCAGTCTTGGCTCTGCTTCTGATCCCAGCTTTTTAAATGCAGATCCCTAGAGGCAGCCAGTGATGGTGCAAGCAGCTGTATCCCTGCAAGCCTCCTTGCAGATGAAGTGGGTCCCTCCTCACAGCTTCAGCCCAAAGCTTGGCCATGGCAGGCCCTGGGGGAATCCTAATCACTTCTCTCTCACTCTTGCTCTGGCTCTCCCTCTCTCTGCCTCTTTCTTTCCCTCCTTTACTTCCTCCTTTCTCCACTTCCTCATCTCCATCCCTCAATCCTTTTCAAATTAAAAAAACTACAAGTGGAATATTGATCTGCCCCATATCTTGAACAGTCAAGAAGAATGCACTAAACAGAGTAGATGCCAGGCAAAAATAGCAGGTGGGTATCAGATGAAAATGTGTTGTATCTAGGAAATAATTTTATTCTCTTTTGCCTGCACCATGCCTTTAGTTTCTTTAGAAAGCTTCATCCCTTTCAATAGTGCTTCAAAAAACATGCTGGTGTGCTTTTGTCACTGATTCTTTTGTAGTTATTCTATGTCAAAGAACATGTTCTACCTGACTTCTGTCCTTTGGCCCTGTACCTGATTGGATTTTTTAAGCTATTTCATGTGTATTATGAAAGAATTCATGTTCTTCCATAGCTAGATACAGTCTTTTCATATGGCCACAAAATCGGTGTTGTTTTAAACAGTGTGACTTCAACTTCTAAAACTGGACGAGTTTTCCTGCTTGTTGCATCGGTTATGGAGGACAGTATGTGAGACATTTCCCACTATGGTTCTTGGTTCTTCTATTTTTCCCATTTATTTTTCAAGACTGAGTAGAAGCTGAATTGCATGAGGTCCAGCTATCCTTAAAGTTCTAATCCAGTTAAAGTCTATGACCACCTTCGTCTACATTAAGCTGTCCAGTTTTGCCTGCTTGTTGGTACAGAACTGATATCACCAGTGTTTGTTTTAGAGGGATGCTACGAGGTTAAAAAATGTTTTTAACCTGATAAACTGCTCATTTATTTAATTTAATGTATCTTTTTTTAAAATGTAGTGTGTATCGCTGCTATCAAATAAAAGGACTCCTAATCAAACTATTACATATTCCTTGACAGTATGATACTAGCTTTTTGAGTATCAATGCCACAATATACTTAAATAGCAGAATGTTGGACTTGTGACTGTTGCTAAAGGACTACAGTGTTGTAATAATAAGGGGGAAACATTTATGGTGGAGAATGGAGAAGTTAAGGAAGGGGATTCCTGTACCTACAAAAGCATAGATATTATTTTTAAAAAAACAGAAAAATAGCATATCAACCCAAAAATTTCATAGATGGATTTATAGTTTTAAATGAAGCTAAAATTAGTTATTTAAATTTTTACAGAGGCAGTTAAATATTTAGTAAATAGAATTAATGATTACACTAGCTTATGACAAATATCTTGAAGGCAGCTTACAAAAGACTAATATTTAATAGACCTTAGCTAGGTAATACATTAACTAAAAGCCTATTTCAAAACAGGAAGTGTGTCTTTAAATTCCTGAACATGTATGCGTTCTGTGGGCAGACAGTAAACATAATTATGCCTCTTCATAATGCTGTAGCAGAGGTCAGGACTAATGCCAGCATTACAGACGCACAATGTTTTCAGGGCTTTGTGTTATTTATACACTATATTTTTATAGAAACTGTTTTTAGTGTTATCTAGGTATACATAATTACAATTTCTGGAGATAATATGTGCCTTTACATGTTAGTACATTTGGAAAAACAAATAGACTTAGTTTGTGTGCTGAGTGTATGGTTCCTTTGAAACCACCGATTCCAGACTGTTGATTTCAGAGTAAACTTGTGACTTGTGCTTCTTCACTTCTGGCTTTGGGACTATTTTATCAACTGTACCTGGATACAGTATGAGAGAGGAGCTACTGAAAACTTTAGTTTGTGGATGTGAAATTAACTGTTTTAAAACCACAGACACAAGCATTAGAAAATTTCCCAACAGTTTGATTGTTTCAATTCAGTGAATTTAGGCAACAATTAGCCAATAGTAACTATTTTACACCTGTAGAATGTTTTCAAATTTTTCCTTACTATAGAGAGAACAGATTTCATAGATACAATTCTAAGAAAATCATTATTCCTTCCTTCCCTTCATCCCTCTATCGCCCAAGCCTTCGAGTCTCTTCCTTCCTTCCTTTCTTTAATTTTTATAAAAACAATCTTTAAAAGACAGGAAGCACTTTACACAGCAATTTAACCTTCACACGACCTTGTAACTGAATAGAGGTTCTGCTATTCACTGTAAAAGCACCATTGGAAAGATTGCCATTAGATGTTCCCAAGTCAGAGTGTCCTTTTTGGACAGTTAGGGGCAACAGCCCATTTCCTTTTGCTCTGATTGAAAGCACTGTCTGGCAGATGGAGGTAGGCCCTTAGAGAAGATCTTTGGGAAACGTGTGGAGTAAAATGTTACAAATTTGTTTTCATAATGTTAAGTGAATCTACTAGCAAGAATGTGACTGCAAACATTTAAACATATTTTTTAAATTTGTTGCAAACTTCCTTATTCTGAAAAATATCATTTGTTCTTGAGAGGAGGTCTATGTTCTTGCCTAAACTCTTGGCTCAGAGGAAAAATGGCAATTTCCTGACAGTCAAGGAGAGCATACAAGGTTGATCTCTTTCCCATCATCTTAATTAGACTGGCATGGAGTGCATTAGCTAAACTAACGACTTTTCAAACTTGGCATCAGTAAAAAGTTGCTAGCCCCAAGTATCAAGTTCTAGCAAACTCACTGTGAGCCACTGTGACTGCCATGTCTACAGCCTATGGGCCAGGCTGCATCTTGGAGGTGGAAGCTGACATTTCTTTCTTGAGGGAACACCATCTTCCTATCATGCAGCGTCCTGGAGGAGAAACTGATGCTTATGGTGCTAATTTTAAATATGCCCATTGTCCAGCTCCAACCTGACACCACGCCCCATGGAAGTTCAGTGGGAGCTGTCCAGGTAATCAAGGTTTAGACATAAAAACTTCTGGGAACAGTTAAAAACCAAGCTGAGTTTACATTTAGCAAGTTTGTAAAACTTATCCCTAGCAATCTTCTCTTTGCAGGGTCCCTCCAGAGTTCTTGGGAGCAGTCTAAGCATTATGTGTGCATGGTTATCTGTTTTTAAAATTTGCAAGCTTAACCTACAAGTGTAAACTTTTTCTTACAAAGACCCTAAGCTATATGAACATTCTCTGCAGAGTCCAGAGCTGCCCTACCCCTATTTCAATCTGCATTGTACTTTTATTATGTTCTGCTACGTAGTACAACCTTTTTGAGGGAATTAAAGTGCCTGGGAATGATGCAGGATTATGGCAATAAGCTGGGAAAGCTGGTGTGGTGATGGGTACACTGGTTTAGAGACAGAGACATACAACGACTGTTGGGAGATCAGTAAGCCTTGTAAAAGACAGTGTGGGCCAGTGCAGGAGGGCCAGACCAAATTGGCTCATCATCACTTCTACCTGTCATAGAAGCAAAGGAGCCTATGAAGATTCTTAGAGCGGGCTCTGTGGAGCCCCTCATGTCAGAGTGCTTGCAATCAGATCCTACCTTCACTTCAGAAACCAACTTCTTACTAATGCCCCGAGAGACATTATATGACTCAAATGCTTGGTTTCCTGCTACCCACAAGAGGGGTACCCAGAGAGAGTTCCTGGCTGCTGGTTCCTGGCTTCAGGCTGGCCCAGCTCCAGCTATTGTGGACACCTGAAACATGAACAGTGCATGGAAGACCTTTCTCTCTCTCTCTCTCTCCCTCTCTCTCTCACACACACACACATACTCTACTTTTTAAATAAGTAAAATGTTTTTTATTGAAAAAAATAGAAGCTCATAAACACCACCATTTCATTGTAAAGGGGCTATTGGCTTTATATTCATTTTAGAGATTAGAAATATGGAAGAGAACAAAGATAAAGCAAATAAATTGAACAAAACTATGAAGCTAATTTGCAAAATTAACAAGAATAGAGTTCATGTCTTCCTGATTCCTGGTCAGCTTTTATCATAAGTGACACCTTAAGGGTCAGAGTTTCCATCCAAGAAAATTGAGCAAAAGAAAAAACTCAACCTTTAAGCTCTTTGACTTGCATTTGCAGTAAAATATTTACCTGTTTGCCTGAAATGCTTCCTCACACCTCCACAATTCTTGTTTGAGCAACAAATTTCAGAATAGACTTTGCAGGCAAGGCTGTGATACTCTGGCACTGATTCCATTTTTAAAAAAATCTAACCAGCCTTGTTCATCTCTGGTGACAGAAATGAGAGAGTGATTGAGGAGGAGGGAGGGGAATCGGCTGGGGAAAAGCACTCAGGGAACTTGCCTTGCTCTGCATCTTGCACGGTCATCAAAGGTCATGAAACAGAACGCCTCAGAACTCTGCCTGCCATTCTGTATTCAGTAAACATCAACAAAATACACAACTAACGAAAATAACCAAGAACCCATAAAATTAAATGGAAACTATGTAAAAGAGTGAGCAAGGGCTCTCGAGACTCAGTTCTTCCTGTTGCAAGGGAAAGCAGTTCCCAGGTAACCGTGGGTCACACATCTGCCTCCCTTGTATCTCTCACTGTCACTGGGGAACAATGCCATTGGCAGATGTAGAACGACTATCAGGCAAAACAATAATATTATTACTAGAAAAACTGCCAAATGTTTCCAGAAAAATTCCTTCCCAGCCATGGGGTCGCATTGTCTTTCTCTTTATCCTCTGATACTTTAGTTTCTCTGTTGAAGTTTGTTTATTTTTTTCTCTTTCCTTTTTTTTTTCTAAATGTATGAACTGTCAGATGACCCCATAATTCTAGGAGCTTTATGTTTCTGTTCTTCAATGCCCTAGTTCAACAAGATTAATTCCAATAAAGTTAAGTACAGACTTCGGTTTTTTTTACTCTATTTTCAAAAAGTTTGATGCTAACTACCTTCTCAGTATTTTTTAAATGTGTTTTTTCCAATTATAAAAAGAAATACTCTTTGTGTAAATGAACATGATCATAAAGGTCACCACTGTTCACATAAATGGACTTTCTTTGTCAGGTATCATATTTGAGATCATGCTACATTCTCAATCTTTATTCATTTTTTGATAACAAATCATTAGACAGCAAAAATTTTACATTTTTCAAAGTGATGTCTTATCCTTTATTTCTCCAAACTAGATCCTGTGCAGACATACTAAAACAACTTAATATGAGTTTATTTTGGTGCAAAAAAATTTTTTAACTCCATGCATAACTTTTACATAATATGGATTTTCTGTGAATTTTTTGAAAAGCTTTTATGTGAAAGAAAAAAACTATTTCCCTTTTCTTGAGAAGATGTTGATTTTTCTGGCCAGGATGGTTCAACAGGGATTAGATTTCTTGGCCAGAATATCAACAAAGAAAATAAACTGAATTGAAAGCTACTCAAACAAAAGAAGGCAGCAGAACACAAGGGTAAAGAGTCAGACAAAAAACAAGCTCACAGCTAATGTGATACATAATGGGAAACACTGAGTGTCAGAAACCAGGCAGGACTGTTCCCTTTTACCCTCCTGGCTTACCTTGTAACAGAAGACCCAGCTGGTGCAATTATGAAATCAAATCAATGAAAGTAACCATTCCATGGGGCAGGAGGGAATATGAATAAGAGGACCTAGAACAAGTGTTTTCTGGTGGGCACAGGTGCAGAGAGAACATTCTATGGTGATGGAAATGTTCCATGTCTTGATTGTGGGTGTGGCTTACACAATGGTACTTAATTGCCAACGCCAAACCATACACTTGACTTGAGTCAGTTCTATTACTTGGAAATTCTGCTTTAAATGGACATGGGGGAGATGAGGGATATTTTCTAAGTATTGACAGTGCTTACAGTATAGGAGCAAAAAAAAGAATGACTTTTACGTTTTATGTACTTGAAAAGCATTTGAAATTTATTTCCATAAACATGATAGTTTTATTAGTTTAATAAAAAATGAATACAATGATTATACAAAGAATAAAATTTCCAATTCTTATTTCTGAGCAAAAAAATGTGTAAGAAAAGTCAACAACACATCAACTGTTAATGAGTTAAGACAGGGGAGATGAAGGAAGGGGAGGAAAAAAGGAAGGTAGGAAAGAGGTCCCCAGAATCTGAACATCTCTTTCCCATAATCTTGAATATTCCAAACAGATCTTCAAAGACGAATGTCTTTAGCTTATGTAATGTTCATTATTTAGAAATCTTCAATTTAGTACTCTTCAATGCTAGACTAAAATATTCAACTCAGTCCAACGATGAACATCTACTATATACCCAAACTTGTGGGAACTATTATGAAGGATTTGAAAAAATGAATCCAAGACAAAATATAAATATTTATAGCACACATATCCTTTAAGAATTTAGTATCTTAATATTTAAAAGAACACTGAATTTCAGATTCTATTGTAATTCCTTCAGGAAAGAAACCACTAAACTCATTTTAAAAATTTCAGTCTTGGGGCCAATGAAATGGTTCAACCAGCAAGTATCAGCATCCTATATGGGTACTGGTTCTTGTCTTAGATGCTCAGCTTCCCATCCAACTCCCTGCTTGTGGCCTAGGAAAGCAGAGGAGGATGACCCAAAGCCTTGGGACCCTGCACCCACTTGAGAGATCTGGAGGAAGCTCCTGGCTCCTGACTTCAGATTGACTCAGCTTTGGCCGTTGTTACCATCTGGGGAGTGAACCAGCAGATGGAAGGTCATTCTGTCTCCTTCTCCCTCTAAATCTGCTGTTACAATAAAATAAATAAAGCTTCTTTTTAAAAAAAATAATCTACCAGAGGCTAATTCATAGTCCAATCTTAAATTTAAAAGAAAAAATGCACAAAAAAATATATCCAACAAATCACTTAAAAGTTTAGGGAATGCAGGACCCATATATGCTGATTGTTACTAAAACTGAAATTCTCCTATTGGTCTAAAGCAAAACTAGTACCCAGCCTCACAGCTTTTGTTGACTATCTGATTGTCAGGATTGATTCTACCAGGTATAATTTTCTACAGATAATCCTACAGACGCCTAAGAGTGTTTTTTTTTAAAATCAGTGTATCTCAGAATAGTAAGACAGAGGAATATAGAAGCCATGCTCCTCTAATTGATAGGTAGGATGTTCCTCTAAACTGCTCTCTCATCCTCCACTGCAACCCATGCCCCTTGAATTGTCTGCAGGGCACCCTTGGCATCCATGGAGGCCTGAAATGGATTTCTGTATATTGATATCATGCATCAGACACGATTAACTAAACAGCTAAAATAGAAACTAGCCATCAAAGTGGGCATCTAGCCGAGCAGTTAACATGCTAGTTAAGACGCCCACACGCCATATCACAATGCACGGGCTAACATCCGGTCTCAGCACTTGACTCCAGCTTCCTGCCTCTAACACTCTGGGAGGCAGCCAGCGATGGCTCCAGCAGCCAGGGTCTCATCACCCAGATAGGAATCCTAGATTGCCTTCTTGGCACCCAGCTTTAACCCCCAGACCAGAGCTGTTCTGTTTGGGAAGTAAACCAATAAATGGAAGTTCTGTGTGTGGGTGTGTGTGTTTCATAACTTTTTCTCAATTTATCATATCTAAATTTTTTTTTAATTAAAACCAGCCTTAATTCAGGAAACTGAATTGGTTCTGACTCTCTTTTTCCATGGTGGTACTGACTGTAGTGCCTCATTCCTGGTAGGAGATCTGTAACGACGTGAATATCTACACAACCTTGAGCTCTTTCCAAATAAGTGTCTGAGGAAAAGTCTTAGGGGAGTCAACTTGTGAAGCTTTATAATCTCTCTGCCTAGCTCTCTCTCTCTCTGAAGAGCATTGTTAGTAGAATGCTCTGTCTCCCTGGCTGGAGTGGTATGTAGGATCGTATCACATCCTAACATAGAAGAGAACTTGCTAACACAGAGCATGTGGCTCACGTGCTGTAAGAGGCTGCTACAAACTGTGCTGCTTTATCTTTTCTTTCCTCACAGAATAAGGAAATTGTTGACCTCACCCTCTCAATTTCAGAATTAATGATATGATAGACCTTAACGAACCCTCAGGTAGCACTAAGAACTTCACACAAAGATTTCTTTCTTCTGACCACTGGAAGATAATTCCAAAAAGCAACTTTAAATCTTGTGGCCCTCATCTCCTACCTTTGGGTGAGCCTTTCATGGTTCTGTGGGCCTCTTCTTAAACAGGTAAGGGTGTGACAGGTGAAACTAAGGAAGTGTAAATTTATATATGTAGGTAAAAAGGGGGGAAAGGACCCAAAACATTGTAAGAATGGATGAAAAAAAAAAAGAGATGAGCAAAGAATCACTTAAGATAGCTTGCTCACCTTTGGATACAGACTTTTACGCGTGATGCCTCATTCTCCTTGCATCCAGGTGGTGGCACTGGTGCTCTTTCTGCCTTCCCCTGTGGGCAGCATTCAGTTGGTTGTCCTAAAATATTAGGAAATCAAGAAGGTAAAGGAAGAGATGAAGGAGGCTTGGCTGCCCAGTACTGGGTCTAGTGAAACAAAGTTTCCTGAAGGCCACTCCCTTGTCAAGCATTACCTTAACAGCATTATAACAACCTGTAAATTAGAGAGGCAAAAAGGAAAGGAATTGAGACAATGATGGAATTTAGCTAATAGATGAGATGTCCAAGAATTGAGCAGGGAGAGTCACTTTGGTTTTAGGACCATCTTAAACATGGTTAAAATAGACCATCTAGGACCTAAATTATAAAGAGTATAGCCACAAACACATAAGTCAATTTCCATCATTCTCAAAAACTTATAGAGCCCCAGCTTTACAAGTTTCCCCATTTAGTTCCTCTCTACACAGTTTGATTTTTATAGATGCAAAGAAAAAAGAGAGAGAAGTCTTCTGGTTTATGCAAGGTCACCTAGGAAGTTAGTACTTGAGTTCTCTGGAATCTTTCAGTGGATATGCAAGAACACCAGATGACAAAAGTATCACTACCTAGACTTTGCTGTACTTGACTCTCACTTGGAGGATTTTTGGTTCAGTTGAAGAAACCTCTAAATACACCTATTTCAAATAAGCATTTTCCCACATATTTCTGAAATTCAAAACTCAAACACAGAAATGAATCTAAGCAACAAAGAGACCATCTCAGGCTTTCCTATGGTCTTGGAAGAATTATCTGATTTTGTTCATCAAACACATATATCTACATCATGACCTACAAATAAGATAAACAGTATTTTGAATCCTGTTTTTAGATTCCTCTTCAGAGAAAGAGTGATAAATGGACACTTTGGTTTCTGATTCATTTCTAGTCTCTATCCAACCGTTGAGTAACTGCCTGATCGTCTGTGTTGTTGATTACTTGTTCTGTAAAGCGGAGTCACTCAACAGCTTTCATCTTTAATTCATGTCCATCTCCATCACCCATCACGGTACTACTGAAACCCAGTTTGTGAGCAATGTCTCCCCTCCTGGAATTCCTTCTACCTAGAGAATTATTTGCTCAAGATAAGTTATCTTAAATCTAAAATCTGTATTTATTTTTAAAAAAAATGGTTTAGGAGTACCTGACTTTTTCACTTCTGTCATCTTTTCCCATAGATTTTGTGTGTGTGCATAAATTCTTTTTTTAATTAATTTATTTTATGATATAGTTCCAAAAGTTCTAGAATTTTTAGGGCCACAAAAATATGCAGTAGATAAACCCAGGCCTTGACCAGCAGAGACCATGAGAATGAATATATTTATGTCTCTTGCTTAAATACTAACTGCACTGTCAATTGGTATCTTCTGCATATGAGAGAAAGCAAGGAATAGGACAGTCTAACAATGGTTATGAGTTCCAGAAATGAATGTCATGTGAATTCTAACCATCCAATTGAAGCAATTATGGCCATCACTTCTAGGGAAAGTAAATACACACACATTAGTAACAAAGGTGACCTCTTGTGCTCACTTCGGCAGCACATATACAAAGGTGACCTCTTTTCAGCCATCTTGAGCAGTATCTTCTTGTTTAACCAAGCTGAATAGTGCAATTTTAAGAGAAAGCACTTGTATATGTAGTGGATTTGAGTTGATCAATAAAAAATACTGACCCCAACTAAGTAAACAAAAACTCAAAGTTTGAATAGTATCTCTGCCTGGGACAATTGAGTATCATCTTGTTCACTGTAACACAAAAATTTCCCTGCTGCCACCTAGCTTTTCTCTGGAACCATGAAATCATTTGTGAGTATGTCATGAATGTTTATCTTTGACTAATCATTTTTATTTAATGAGAAATTAGACAGGTAAAAAATATTATTCTTCTCTGACTCGCAGAAGTCCACATTCAGCTCAAAGATCTAATTCAAATATTTATCTAAAAACCAGACCAACCGCATGAGTACGAGTAACTCAACATTCATTAAACCATATCTCTCTAGAGTCCTGTTGTATTTTTCCTTCTTACATTTTAATAAAAAGATATTTGACAGAATCAAAACAAATGCAGTAATGAACAAATATGTAAGACTGTCGGTGCTTGGGTAGTGGGTTTATTCCAGATTTCTGAGATTGCACACACTAACATTCCACTTTCAGCTTCTCTTTTGACCTCTTCCGTATTTCACAAAACAAACCCTTTCCTTTAAGATAAAAAGTCACGGAAAGACTGTTTACAGGTCTTTGATAGTTTTCCTTATCTACAAACCCTAATAAAAGTGTTGATGGCTTTGGCAAGGAAACAAGATAACTGCCTTTTCCAACCTTAAATTGTGGTCCAGAGTCGTGGCTTTTGTGAAGTTTTAGGCAAGCAAACAAGCCGCGCTTAACCCTTCTCTGCACCTGCCCTTCAAACCTTGTTCTTTCCACATCCATCTTTGATGAAAACTGTAAAGAGAGTGATGCAGATGGGCCAACATTTTGTTCTCTTCCCACCTCCTGGTTCATCCAGATGCTTTCTCCTTTCAGGTCTATGGAGGGGAAAAAAAATTCTGACTTTTTGTCTCAGTGCTTCAAATAGCAACTCCCTTTGCTCGCACAAAATCTTCTAGAATCTCTAACTAGGTAAAGCAGTTAGAATGGTTTTTGAAATGCAGGTAGAGGTCTCAGAATCACATTTTGGTCTATCCTCTCCACTTCCTTCAATTACCTGCCTTCTTACTACTGCCTGTGAAGGGGTCTCAAAGAATTCGCAAGTTAATCATGGCTCAATTTAGAAACTGCTTTTTACTTGAAAGTATATATTCCCTCCCTCTGGACTCGTTTAATTCACTATGTCTCCCATTCATTCCTGTATCAATGGAGGATTGGTTATGAATGCCTTGCTCTTCATGATGTATGACTGACTTATCTAATTATGCTGGAAGTCTCAGTTTAAGCATCTACCATTCTGATAGACAGCGAGTTCTGCCTTAGCTATCCTGTCCCAACACAGAACTCAGAGCATAATGCATGCCTGGCTTTCTGATGTTACCTACTTTTCTCTGCTTCAATGTTTCCTTGCTAGAGAGAACTCCGCTTAGATCATACCTCCTTCACCCTGCCTGCTTCTGTCTACCTAATCTATTAAGCATTTTTCCTAAAGCACATATATGCAGCTGATAAACTATATGTGAGGGCTTCAGAAAGTTCATGCAAAATTCATGGCATGAATACACAATGTCTGGATTTCAAAAATGTTTTTGCATCAAAATAAACATGTATTTTAATTTTATTTTCCATAAACTCCCAAAATTCTATTTTCCATATTTGATGTTCCCTTGCATTTATCTGCTTTTAAGTGTGGTGCCTTTGTTTAATCACTACCACATCCCCAGTATCATGAACTAAGTTAATACCCACTAAAAATTTGTTGATTTGGCAGGTGAATAAATGAAGTGAGTAATATGACAATGTGTGGCTAGCTATTTAAAAAGGCACATTAAAATATGTGCATGGCTGATACCGCTCACTAGAAAAAACAAACTTGTTTTATGTTTCTGCTTACCCTTTATTCCTATCACTTTCTATTCCCAACTCAATGTGTTATGTATAGCAGATGCTCCATCCACTTACTGAGTAGACAAATAATGTTGTGTCAGTTTATTAGGTGTTATAGGTTTTAGTAGAAGCTTTGTCCCCAAAAGCCATGCTGATGTTTAAACACTGAGCTGCTAATTTTAGTGGTTTATGGATTAAGGGTTAAGATCTCATGTAAGTAAGGTGAACCCTGACAGGTGGGTTGAGTGGGAGGTCTTACTGGGGATGTGCCACCTGATTGATTATTTCTGTTCAGAATCTGGTTGGCTCTTCTCTGCTTCCTGACTGACACACTCCTCCTGACAACTGTAAGAATCTTTAGGGGACTCACTACAACACCCAACAGACTACCCACTTGTCTGTTCTACATGTACCTAAACAGGAAGCAGCAAGTCACCTTTGTGAAACAGAACAACACTGGAAGACAACTGGGGAAATAAAAAAACACAAAACATTACTAAGGTAAAGCTCCATTTTTACAGATGTAACTAAAAAGTTAGTACTGTGCCATGTATCCATGTGTATATACTTGAAGGGCACAGACACCAACAGTAGATACAGAGCTATGAAAACACTTCATACATTGTTTGCATTGTAGTCTTGTAAAATAGACCTAAGTGACAGGCTGTGTTGTTGTTGTTTTTGCACAACCATAGCTCTGCATTACTAATTCCCATTCAGGCTATATTCATGGTCTGTAGTCTGAGTCTTTTCCATCCCAGCCTGTAAATATGCATTCTTTCTCAGACCTGAGTCTTATTCCATAAACCCAAAAGTCAATCACTTCTCCAACTGACTTTGAGTTTAGTGAGTTGCAACCCTACACCAACAACAAATTCTGGAAGGATAAGAGGGAAGGAATTTGGAGCCAGACACTATATAGAAGAGAAATCTCCTTGGATAATTCTATAGCTTCTAGGATTCTTTTTTCAAATATCCCACTCACAGAAAAGATTTATAATGATGGCATCCCATGGAAGTATAAATATCTGTGTTAGCCTTGTCCCCGACACTAGCTCAAGCCGTCCTTGCACTTGAAATACTTTCACCCTCATGCCCATCTGAGTCTCCTTTGACTTTTATATGATAACTTAATGGACTTTAACTTCATCATGCTGAGTTATTTGTTGCTTTTTTTTTTTTAGTGTGACGTTATATGCTATATAAATACATGTACATTCTCTAAAGCAAATGTGTGAATCAGTTAACAACTGCAATTTGAATCTCTGTTAGTGGTGTCAGAACTATTGAGGATCTCACATCTGAAGTAAATTTTCCCCTTTGGAAACATGGTATGGCATTCAGAGCTTCTCTTCAAAGAGAGACAGCAACAGAGCCACTTCCATTGACGGAGCCATCATCAGAGACACCTGAGCTAGACTGGGGTACTCAGCAGTACCCTCAAAGTCTGGGGGTGTGAGCACAGAGGGATCTAATCCCCAGCACACCCAGCAGCTGGCTTCTATGGCTTTGGAGCCATGGCTTCCTAGTCTCTGAAGTCACAGGAGTGAAAGGATCCGAGAGTGATAAAGGATTGTCCTTAATGTGTTAGAGGAAGTGCCAGAGCTTCATCATTTGATGGATGCCTAAGACTTTCTTGAGGTGGTTAGGCACGGGGGAAGAATGATGACAGAGCCAAACACTC
The DNA here is from genome assembly GCF_017591425.1 of Ochotona curzoniae. Classification (NCBI taxonomy): domain Eukaryota; kingdom Metazoa; phylum Chordata; class Mammalia; order Lagomorpha; family Ochotonidae; genus Ochotona; species Ochotona curzoniae. The sequence goes on along the minus strand of NW_024465582.1, from coordinate 14,482,367 downwards.
AAACAGCAACGTTCAAGATAAATTGCCATGTTGCATTCATGCACGTGTACACATGTACTTCTTTTAATTTTGGATTTGAAAATAATTTAGAATATTCAGGAAAGGTACAACATCACCTGTTATTTAAATCTGCTCTCAACTGCTTTTTCAATTGCATGTTTCTCTCTCTTTCCCTTTCTTCTCTTTCTTTGTCGCTATTAAGTGGCTTCTATATATCTAATTATTTTGAATCAATGGAGAGTAACTTGCCTGCATCATATCCCTTCTCTTCTAGATAGTTCAGTGTGATTTTCTAAGCTTGTGAACATACTTTGACATAACCACGGTGGCTATAGCTTTCAGCTTCCTAATTTCCACGGCTTTCTCATGGTGACTAAATCCACTTTGGCACTGCTTCACCATTACAATGACCCCTTTCCATTTGATTAATATGTTCAGAGTTGTTCTCATGATCTGACCCTTAAGAATTTTTCAGTGTGATTTACTATGGTGAGTAAAACTTTAATATTGCATCAAGTTTCTCCTATAAGCTCTTGGCTCTGCTGTCTTCCCTTCATACCCTCCACCAGACCACCTCTAATAACTCAGCTATCGTTACATGGAGCGTGGGGGTGGCCACTAAAAGGTTTCATTTCATGGGGCCAGTTGAAGCATTTTGTCAGAAATCCATCCACTTATCCTTAGAGAAAAATCAGATAATATATTTAGGAAAAATCAAGCTGTTTTTATTATGGGTTGTGTCATGACTTTTGGCTGCAGTTTTGGATTATTGTCCCTTAACAACTGTGAGAGATGAAGAACAGAACTAAGAATGGGGAAAGTCACATCCTGAAATATAAAAGTTGATTTCATAGAGAGGAAACAATATCTCCCACATTTTATGTTGTTTTTAAAAATGTAGTTGGGCTGAGCCACAATGTGCGCTTCCAAAAGAGAAGACATCTAATAACTGGAAGAATCAAATGTGCATATATTAATAGGGCATCTCTCCCAACATTGGACGCTTCAGTCCTACTAAGTTTCATTTTGGACTCTCCAGTGTCATCAGTCAACATAATGGCTTTTGTACATTTTCACATCTGTGTCTCCTATGAGTCACAAAATGGCTTTAGATGCAATGTCTCAATCATGTCTCTGTTTAAACCTCCTAATGACTTCCCAAGTTGTTACTATAACATGAAGTCCACAGCCCACATAATATCTTCCAACTCTACTGTACCCAGTTCCAACCACAGGCCTTTTTCATTATTTTTTAAAGATTTATTTATTTTAGAGGAAAAGCATATTTACAGAAAGAAGGAGAGACAGAGAAAGATCTTCTGTCTACTGGTTCATTCCCCAAGTGGCCACAATGGCTGGAGCTGAGCCAAAAAAGCTTGGAGCTAGAAGCTTATTCCAGGACTCCCACACAGATGCAGGGTCCCAAGGCTATGGACCGTTTTCTATCGCTTTCCCAGGTCACAAGTATGGAGCTGGATGGGAAGAGAAACAGCCAGAACGGCATCCATATGGGATCCTAGTGCTTGCAAAGCGAGGATTTAGCCAGTGAGTCATTGTGCTAAGCTCCCAAGCCTTTTTCTATCTCGTGATCATTTCTTTTGCCAGGAAAGCTCCTTGCATTCACTGCAATCTATCACCCCATATATTTTATATCATCATCTGTCACCTATTTGATTGTAAGCTTCCTGAGGGCAGCACCATATCCCTGGGACCTAGAAGAGAGCTTGATTATGTAGTAAATGTTAATTTACATTTTACAGTGAATGGACAAACCACCATCCTATCATTTTATGAGCTAAGTATCATTCACCTTTTGTGCTTACTTTTTCATCCAGATACCTAATAGTCACCATTTCCACATAGGTTTCCACCAGTTGGCCTGGCTTTATTATGATTCACTTTGGCTTCTGTGTGGATCGCTCCCTTCCTGCTGTGGAGCTTTGCTGAATGCCGAAGCGTGGGAGTCTGCTTCCCATGTGGCATCAAAGCAAGGAAATCCTTGACCACTGGGAAGGAAAGATGATCATATGCTTTCTCCTTTCATCCTCTTAGGGAAGAAATCAGCTAATGCTTTCTGTAACGTGTCAAAGAACAAATCATCTGGGTTTTTGTAGCTCACACAGTTTCTATAACAACTGCAAGATTCTACCCTCATAGATTGAAAGCAAAGGTGACAAATACATAAGCTAATGTTGTGGCTGTGTTCCAGTAAAATCTCACCTACCAAAACAGATGGCTACTGGACTTGTCCGAAGGCCAGTGTATTTCAATCCCTACTCTAGAAGGGCTTCTCAAAAGTTCCCAAAAGGAGACAGTGGCACAGTGGGTAAGATACTGTTTGGAATGCCTTCATCCCATATTAGAGTTACCTGGGATTGAGTCTCTGTTCCATTCTTAATTCCAACTTCCTACTAATGTGCACCTTGGGAGGCAACAGTGATGGCCTGAGTAGGTAGGTCTCTGAAACCACAGGAGACCCCAAGCTGAGATCCTGGCTTTAAGCAGGTTGGCCCAGCCCTAGGAAGTAAGCCAACACATGAAACATTTCTATCTTTATCTATCTAAATATCTCTATCTTTATTCTTTTCAAATAAATAGGAATGATTAATTTTTTTCAAAGTCCATAGCAGAATCTAGTGCCTTCCTTGGTTTTTTAGACCAACCATACATTGTTGCAATTACTTTCCCTCCTCCTTCACTTTCCCATTCTTCAGTAGAGCCACATTCCAGATAAATGACCTGCACACAAGATATGCAGCCTGAGACCCTGATTCTGCTCTCAGAAAACCAGGCTACACCACCACCCTCAAAAATATAAGTACATTCTTCTAATAAATCAAATGTTGTTTGATTCCTGGCAGTGAGTACAAACGTAATTTTTTTTACTTTGCTGGAAAATACACCATAAATAAAAAGTACATCATAAATAAAAATACACATGAAACCTGATTTTTCTAACAATGCAACATTATCTCTTCTGGGTTTTATGGGCCAGGTGCCCATTTTCTCATAGAAATTACTTTAAATAAACATTATAGACCTGCCAAACCAATAAGCCAAGTGTAAAATTTTATTTAGTAGAAAAAGTTAGATAGTCAAGCTGTGCAAAAGTCTTGCTTTTGTGACTCATGCCTTAATTTCATTCAACATGTTAGAAGAAGAATGTCTTATGTGAGGAAATTCAGAGAGTCATACGTTAGGAAATGCCAAACGATTTTGGCAGCAGTTTGGAAGCTGATCCAGGAATTTTAGATTTTCTACTCTTAGACTATTTCTTTTCTCTTTTTATTTTTAAGTTTTCCTATATCCTCATGGAGTTGGGAATTAATTGTTAAATATTCTGCTATATCTGTTGTCAAAAATTTTCTCTCCAATCCCATGTTGTGGAGCAGTAGTGGGTTAAGCCACTGCTTACGATGCTGGGATTCATATGGGAATGTTGGTTAGAGTCCTGGGGTATTCCGTATTCCGTTTCTCATGCAGCTCCCCCCTTTAATGCACCCAGGAAGGCAGGGATGGTGGCCTCAAGTTTTTGAGCCCTTGGCACCCCTCTGCAAAGCCAGGATGGAGTTGCTGGCCCTCTTCTGGCTATCATAGACATTTGATGGAGATCTCTCTTACTTGCTTCTACTCTCTCTCTCTCTCTCTCTCTCTCTCTCTCTTTTGTTGTTGTTGCTCCTGATTTCAAACAAACAAATAAATCTTTTTAAAAATATTTTAAATTATCTTTGTTTTCCCACCATGATTTTGGTAAGTGGTGACACGATTATATCTGCCAAAGCAATCTCTAACTTGGATCACTGCATAAATTGGGAACGTGACATCAAGTCCCATGTGATAGCAGGCTGCTGCAAGAAAGCATTAAGATCATTTGTAGTTGTAATCTACTGGTTTTTAACCATATCAACCATTTCACATAGGAGTGGTTTTATGAAACAACCACAGCTAAAATATAGATATATACTTCTGATGGTAAATTTTTCAATCTGTGAATTCTCTGTATTCCACTCTGATTGGAATGGAGGAAAACAAGTCCCTTTCTCAATTTAGGATACCAGAGTTTCCTTTAGACATCCTCTTTTTCCAATTCTTCTCCTCTGTATGCCTTGAGTTGTTGCTGTTATTTGTATTAAATCCGGAAAATGGGACTAATAATAATTGTACAACCTCATGGCATTATTGTGAAGATTAAGCAATGTTTATTAAATAGATTAGATGTAGTTCCCAGAGCAGAATAAACACTTAGTAAATGTTGACTGCCACCTCCACACTCACTGTTGTCATCATTGCCATCAAAGTCATTGTCGTCGTCATCTCCATGATTCTTTCAGCAGTTCATGTAGACGTGTTTTACCTTCTCTAGACTAACTTTTTTTTTCACTTTTCATGAAGTTTGCTTAACAACATCTGGAGCAATGTTTCGCAATAGTTTAAACTCCATTTTTATAAGCATAAAACTTTTTATAGTAACCCTACACTCTGCTATGCTATGATAAGCATCATTGAGCATCGTCTTGGATCATGGGGTATTTCATTTGAATTTTCTTTTGGCTGTATTTTCTGTAGCTGATCTTGTGAAACTATTCATATTTTCACTTCTCCAGGCTTTGATGCTGCTGCTGTGGCAACCCATACAGCAATCCCAAAGCACTACATCCTCCTTCCCATTCTCAAGGAACTTACCGACAGTGACAGACAGGCAATCCAGTAACCTATAGTATGATTTCACATGTGTGAAATAGGTGAATAAAGGAAGGCAGGATAGATTCGAGTTGTGATGGAAGGCAGATGCCTTTTTATACAACACTCCTGTTTTCTAAATTTCCCTGACTCCTCATTAAAGTGTCTCACACTGGTCAGTCCTCCCACTCAGTGGAAAATTATCTCATGATCATCATTACTACTCCCAACCCAGCTCCTCCACCATATCATCTCCCCCAAGGAAATTTCCATGAGCTCAAAAATGAGATTCCAATGAACCTTAACAACAAAGAGTAGGTCAAATCAGTTCACATTAAAAAGGATAAGTGACTCCTATCTCAATGCACTAACCCAGTGTTCACTCTTTATACTGAAATTCCCTGATTCCTGGGTTTAGTAGTGAAAGTATGAAAAGAGTATAAAAAACTTAATTAGAATATTGAGCTAATTATCCCTAAGGGCTACATTCCCAAAGGCGGAATTTCAGTATGACTAGCCTGTGTGTGTGTTGTGTGTGTGTGTGTGGTGTGTGTGTGTGGTGTGTGTGTGTGTGTGTGTTCTTGAATAGGGAAAAGTGGGGTCATTGGCCTGAATATGAACAACTGCCCTTCACATAGCTCTTTGCAAAGTAAGAATTTTTTACATATTATGTGGGTTTAGATTTGGCCCTATCTATGAAGAGAAAATTTCAAACATGATACATGAATTGCCAAGGCATATAAATGCCATATAAATTGTCTCTTGCAAATGTGTCAGTGTCCTTTTTACAATAGATAGCTTATGAGGAAAGGAGAGGCATAATTTCAAATGAAATGTAGGCGTATCGAGTGATTACGAAGTTTCAAGGTAGATGCTTAAACTGTTGGCGTCTTTGAGAAATAAAATTTAATCCAAGATGATTTGAGAAGATGAATCAGAGGTTAAAGAACACTACACAAATACTTCTGCTGTCTACAGCTAAATTGCTTGTGGGCACTTTTCCATCTGTAAAGAGGCAGGAGACAAGATTAATGTTTGTTTGACATTCTTGCCATTAGGTATAAAGTTTAGTCTTCAGTGGGGAAAGGGAATCATTTGTAGTATCCAAAAATGGAGGACAAAAAGCCTTCAGCTAAGGAAAGAAAAAGTCTAGACTAGATATTAGGAAAAAGAATGTTGTCGTGAACTAGAGCCACAGAGTATTAGAAGGTCCCTGACGGGGTCAAAAGACTTCTGTACAGAAAGAATGGCTTCATTAACATGCTCTAGGAACCCAAGGGATGGCTAGAGAAACCCAAATGGACTCGGGTCTTTTACTGATTCTATGGCCTAATAGGTCAGAGGGTTGGATCAATCAATAGGAAGCCATGTTCAAGGCACAGGGAAAAAAGCAGTCATTCCTGGAAGAATGACACTTTGTTGAAGAAAACTGAAGAGATGAAAGAATCTCTTCCTTCATGCTGACCTCTAGAAAGGTATTCAAAGAGACACCAAGCAGAGCATGTCAGTCAGACTGGAAAGAATGAAAAGTGAGCCTGAAACCCTAAACTTTAGAGAAATTCAGAGAAATGAGCATATAGTGTTTTAATTCCCTGAAGCCTTGGGGTGGAAAGATTTTTTATGAACCAGCAGCTTACTTTACAGAGAGGCCAAAGCCAGGCCTTTATGAACATACATAATAGGCCACATTTTCCAACAATAGGAACCATCTTTAATAGATATGTGAAGGTGTAATTTCTACCCCAAAAGTGTTGCACTGTGTTCCTGTCACCATATTCATTGAAATCAGCAGAACTTACTCTAAGCCATCTTTCTAAGAGCCCAGACCAAACTATGCAACTGGAATACCAACCCAACAGGGCTGGGCAATCTGTCTGAGACACCGTGTCACCCCATCCTTGGACAGAATTCATTTAGTTCAGCCTACTGGCAGGGATCATGATATGTCCATCCTGCCTCTCTCTTTCCCATTTTCATTCAAAACAGGAAGAACATCCCTAAAAGCAGGAAACTTTTAAGACTTCTCATTGTTCTAGTCGGTATGGGTATATAACAAATCATCTAAAAACTTAGTCATTTAAGAGAATAATCGTCACTTATTCTTGTTGGGTTCACCTGGAGGCCTGGGTCTGACTGGAAGATACGCTTCTGAGGTAGCTCGCTCGGCGTCACTGATGAGTTGATGCTGTCCTTTGGGCTCAGTTCCTCTCCATGTCCCCAGAGCTCTCTGAGCATCTTTACAGCATGGCAGCTGACTCCTTCCTCAGCAGATGTCCCAGTGAGGTAAAGCTACAGTGACAATCCTAGCTGGCTTTGAAGGTCACACGCCTTCACTGTATTTCCTTGGTCAAACCAGATCGAATCTGATGCAGTATAACTGGAAACTGCAAAACTAAAGAGGTTGATATGCTTACCTTCTCTCTGAGGACCCAGTTTTCACAGAAAGCAATACTGACTATGTAATGAAACATTGTACTGAAGAGGCAGTTGGGGATGCATCAATTAATCACTGAATCCAAGTTTGTCTCAGCCACTTCCAGGAACTTATCTGTTACACCTCATTGTAAAATTAGTGCTGTTCTTTCTTCTCCTGGGTCTTGGGGAAATCACGTTTTCTCTGCCTTAGTTTCAGGTATGGTTTGTCAGGTCCATGTTGAAAACGCCTGTTTTTACAGATACTAGCTCACTCTTTGTTGATTCTAGCCTCCAAATAATCTGCTCAGACATTTGGCTTTGTTCATCTAAAATTTGGTAAATGCATGCTGTACACCAGGAACCCAATATTGAATGGAGCAAATGGCATTGCTAGCTTCATGAAACTTATTCTTGTGGATTAAAGCAAACCAAAAAGAAAAAAAAAAATCCACAAGCACTTTGGGCAGGAGATGAATTGGTGAATGGGAAATATCTTTCCTTTCTCTCCATCTCTTCCTTTCCATTCTCAAGTAAATAAAAAACATATTGTAAATAGATAAATATTAAAATCTGAGAAGATGATAAATGCTAGAATGAAAATAAAATATCTGGAAGGATAGGGATAATAGGGAAAGTGGATGACTTCAGTTGTGTGACCAAGAAAGCCTTCTCTTGGGAAGCAGAGTCCTAGTTGACAAGAACTCAGGTAGGTGAGGGGCAAGAATTCCAGGCAGAATAGTGCATGCCAAGTTCAAAAGGAAAAGCAAGTGTGGTATATGTTAGGGACCAGAGAAGATCCCAAGATGAAGGGAGAGGAAGCAAGCAGGAAGGAAGAGATAATGAAGACATACAAGGATGAGAGCCAGCTCTTGAACAAACCTATGACTGTGTAAGTGGTTTGGCTCTTATCCCAAAAGTGACTGTAAGACATTCCAAGGTCCTTTATCTTATAATTAATGCTCATTATCTCTTCTTCATTTCTTTACTATTTCCTTCCTATCTACACTGGAATTTTACTACATCACCTTCTTCTAGCCTTCCATACACATAATGGAATTACATTTCTCTGCTCTCTCAAACATTGGTGAAGCCATATGACTAGTACTGGCCAATAGATTGCAGTAAAAAAAAAAAAAAGTGACTTGTAGTGCCTCTGGGTCAAATTCTTTAATTGTCAAGGTAAATTCTGCAACTTTTTCTTCCTCTTATGGTCCTTAGATGGTAAGGACCCATTTATCAGACCCAGTCCTTGAAGGACTATATAATAGTTACAAGAAGCAGAACTTTCTGTGTATGTTAAACCACAGAGATTTGGGAGTTGTGAGTTAACAAAATATGGTCTGGATTATTCTAATAAGGCACCAAATTGTTCTTCAACAAAAAATAACTTCTAAGCTGACTTGCTGCCAGTCAAGCCAACTCACACTTTTACAATGACTGCTGGTTGTTCTCTGAATAAAAATTAAATAATCATTCTTTCTGATCTTCAGTTTCTCTGAATAGTTACCTCACTTTACTCCCCAATTCTGCTCCTATATTTAGTCACTAGGAGATACTGAGTATTACCATAACTTATTAATAACTCATGAAGCTAACATTTAGGAAGTACATGTTTGCTTGTTCAGTGATAGGAATGTAGTTTATTATTTAAGTTTTAGAAGGCGGGGAGAGATTTTGTTCACAATCTGTTGCCACTCAGGTGTTGGGAAGAATCTCGGAATGGGGAATACCAACTCCATTTCTATACCCAAGACAATACACAACACACAAGGAGGAAAATAGTTACTGATCTTTTATATTTTTTCTCTTGAGACCATTCATAAGGACATATGTTTAATTTTTGATAACTCCCTCAAGATCCTTAGTGTTCATTGTGTTTGTCTAGAATGCCTTTATCAATAAAGAAAATCTTTTCCACCTACATCCATCACATGACAGCTTGATGCCTTCTGCCAGAGGTATATTATAAATGAGAATTCCAAGCAACAAAAAAAAAAATAAGCCTAGAAAAGCTTAATTTCTTTCAAATGTCCCTCTTGGCTCAAAGAACTGAATTCAGGCACAGTATTCTTTAAACCGTTTCCAATTCTTCTGATCAAACAGGCTAGACTAATATTACCTGGGGGTTTGGCTACATCCAAGAGGCCCACATTACCACGCCATCTGTTAAAGCTGCTGGATTGTTTCTGTTTGGTGAGATTCCCACATCATATGGGATATATTCTCACGCTCTGAACTATAGCCGAGACATCTTACTGGAGCAACTTACCACAATCACACATGATCTTTGCAGATATTTTCTTATTTGAAAAACTCAAATAAAATTTCATATTATAGTTTCAGCTACTCAGAAAGTTCTGCATCCATTAATTAGACATAAAGCAAGTATTCTTTCTGCTTCTAATCTTAGTGTATTTTGAGATGAGGCCTTTAGGAAGAAGGTTGGGTTTGACAAAGTCAAGTAGGAAGAACAATCACAGTAGAATCAGTGCTCTTAGGATCCCAAGGACCTGGGTCCTATTGTAGCAGGTGGAGCCACTTCCTATGATGCTGTGATGCGAGCATCCCATGCAGGCTCCAGCTCATGTCCTGGCTGCTCCACCTCCAGTCCAACTTCCTGCTGCCACACCTGGGAAGGCAGCAGGCTATCATCCAAATGCTAGGGTCCTTTCCACTCCCATGGGAGACTCGAAGGAGGCTCTTGGTTTCAGTCTGCCACAACCCTGACTGTTTTGGCTGCTTAGGGGATGAATCAGTAGATGGATCTCTCTCTCTCTCCTCTCTCTCTCTCTTTCTCTCTCTCACTGTGTGTGTATGTGTGTGTGTTTCTCCATCTCGATTTCTGCATTTCAAGTAAGTAAAAGAAATATTTCCAAAAAGAGAGATCCCAAACATCTCTCCCCTCATCTCTCCTTCCCTCTTTCTCTCTCTCTCTCCCTCCTACCCTACCTCTCTCTTTCTCTCTGCTTTGAGGATGCAGCAGGAGGACAACAAGCTGTAAGCCAAAATAAGAGCTCTAGAAACCAATCATGCTGACACCTTGACTTTAAAAATTTTTGCCAGCAGATTTTTTTTAAAATTTCATTTCCGTTGCTTAAGTTGCTCAGGTCATAGTATTTTGTTATAATCTGACCAGATAGTGATAAACAGTAATTCAAAATACACCAATAATTAAAGTGTAGGAAAAGAAACTATGAAATTCACATAAGAAAGCATAGAATGAATCTTCATGACATTGAATTTGGCAAAGGTTTCTTAGATTTGTTTACACAAAAAGCACGAGCAAAGAAAAAAAGACTAAAAAATGTACTCAAAAATAAAAAAGTTTATGTGATTCAGACATTGTTTTTTTAAAAAGACAATGTAAAGAATGAAAAAAATACTTCCAGATAATATGCTAGGTAAAGATTTATTATCCAGGATATCTGAAGGATAAAGTTCCAATTTAGAATTTATAGTCTTCCAAATACATCCATCTGCAACTTCTCATTTCAGTTTCCTCAAAATGAAAATATGGGGGTAGATATTTACTTTAGTAGCCCTGGTCAATCTATTTCATGTTGCATTGCCCAAACTGACTTAATAGCATATGTATTAAAAGTTCACATAGATTTTTTAAACTATACTATCCAGCAATCCTCTTTTCAACCCTTTATTTCATAACTGACAGAATATTGAACTAATTTGATCAATAACACTTACAAATGACCAAAGAACGCTAATTGGAAGACATCAGCTCAGCCAATCAGAGGTGTTATTTGCCTAGTAGAACACAGATGGCCAGTCTCCAGAGCTCACAAGCCGTGATATCAGTTTGCCCTGTCGTGGAAATGGGAAGAGGTAGAGACTAATAATGCAGAGAAAACATACATAAACTTGTTACCAGAGCCATTCCTGTGTTCATATGTGCATGTGTGAGTATGTGTGTATTCATGCATGTGTGTGTACATGTGGTTTTTCCTTATTTGATATTAATAAATTCCATTTATTGTTGTATATTTGTGACTCTGTGAGAATGTTTTTTAAAATTATTACAAAAGTATTCTTATTCTTCCATTATCTCTTCAGTGACTCATGTAAAGATTGCTAATGAGTTAAGATCATTTGACATAATTTCTGCAAATGTAAGATACATCAAAATATCTCCATGTCAATTATTCAAAGTCACACATTAAGTAATAATACACAAGTTTTTAAAGCTGTGCTTCTTCTAGTGTGTAAATATATGCTTGTGAATCAGAAAGTACCCACAATTACTATTTTTCTGAAACCGTAGGTCATTTATACTATAATTTCCTACTGTTTATTTTCCTTTGACCTTTTGAAGAGTAATGGACTATACATAGTTAGACTACATGTATGGTTACCTGTTACAGGTCTTAGAGATTTGATATACAGGCAGTTTGTTACCTTAGAAAGTTAAGACAAAACTTCAAAAGATCATAATTAATACTTACAGAAGATAGATGTCAGGCACTTTGTTTCCTAAGCACCTAAGCATTTTTGCTACAAAAAAAAAAAAAAAGACAACTAGCCCTCCCATCTACTGGTTCACTACCCAAATGCTCAGAACAGCCAGAGCTGAGCCAAGCCAAAACTAGGAGCCTAAAACTCCATCTGGATCTCCCATGTAGGAGGCAGAGATCCAACACCTTGAACCACAAATCATGAGACATGAATGGTGTTTCCCAGGGTGCACATCACAGAAAGCTGGAATTTTGAAGTAAAGCTGGGACCCAGATCCAGGCACCCAGTATGGGATGCAGCTGTCCCAATCAATCTTAACCACTATGCCAATACACAAATCTATGGGCATGTGTCTTTTAATTGCTGATAAACATTTTAAAGAAATTGTGCATTATCTAATGTCTTAGAAAATTAAATTGACTCCCAGATCACCAAGGTAGCGGCATAAACTGATGTGATTTGGCAAGCCCACATAGCATGACTTGGCTTTTCTATAGTGTGAGAATGTTAGTGAGACTCCAGAGATATTGGCTCAAGTTTGAGGTGGCTGAGGGACTGGGGCGAGGGGAGGTGGTACTGAAGAACCAACAGGAAAAGGTTTAGCAACAGGTCTGTGGTCCAGGGGCAGAGCCCAAAGGTTGCAACGTGAGAAAAGCATCAAGAATCCAAGAGGAGAGTTGAATTCAGACTCAGTGGAGAAAAACTGATGCTTGATGGCTTTCAGAAGCTGTTTCCTAGAGTTTCCATGGTTCAAGGAGTTTTCCATGTTTCCGTGGTTCAAGGAGAGATCTAAAATCCTTCGGTGTCCTCAGCAGACTGAAGTTCAGAAATTCTGTACCCGTATTTCTTCCCAGGAATTAATCCAACTAGAATATTCAGATACCCTAGATCTTTCTTAATGTGAGAGTCAGTGAAAGTTCTAGTCCTTTGTGGAAAGAAAAGAGTGGAAATAGAGTTGTAGGGCACTCTCAAAGAGAGAAACACCTGGGAGGAGTGGGCCTAGGCTAGAGTGACCACTTGGCATGCAGAGTCTCTGATAAATATGTTTCAGTTTTAGGAAAATGTGAATGCAAAATACATATATCAGGGTGTTTATCCTTCCATGCCAGTGTGTTTGAGAATTCTGTGCTTGTATGACCTGTACATATGTGTGTGTGTGGGTGGTGGAGGGGGCTGTTTATTTCTAACAAGTATGCTCTGGGATACATAGATGCGTAGTATATCATGTTTTCTGCCATTGTGTTTTCTTTTTAAGACTAGTAGCATTCTTTGTTGCGTGTCTTCTTATCGTGTAATTTTGTATTAAAACATATAGTCCTTTTTTCCTAATAAAATAATCATTCTTGCAAAAAAAAAAAAAAAAGAATTTTGCAGTTGCCACTGTGAAAAAAGCAGTATGGATATTTCTTTAAAAGCTAGAAATAGACTTGCCATATGAATCATTCCACTTCTGGGTACAAAGCCCAAAAGATCTAAACACTTGTATTAATGAGATACCTGCCCCATGTTTATAGCAACAGTGCTCACAATAGGCAAAATACGGACTCATCTAAGGTGCCCATTATCAAATTAATAAAGAAAATGTGGTATCAATTACGTATATATGTGTGTGTGTATATATACAGGTGCCTGATCTCGTCTGATCTCAGAAGCTAAGCAGGGTCGGGCCTGGTTAGTACTTGGATGAGAGGATTGGATACTCTATTCCAGACTCTTCCTTGCTACTTTTCTGGCTGTACAACTTTATAATTTCTTTTTAATTTTTATTTATTAATTTATTTGAAAAACAGAGTTACAGAGAGACAGAGCTCTTCCATCCACTGGTGCAACCCCCAAATGGCTGCAATATCCAACTCTGGGCCAGGCTGCAACCAGGAGCCAAGAGCTTCATCCAGGTTTCCCATTTTGATGACAGGGGCCCACACACTTGGACCATCTTCTACAGCTTTTTTTTTTCCTCAGGCCATTAGCATACAACTGGACTAGAAGCAGAGTAGCTGGGACATGAACCAGAATCCATATGGGATGCTGGTGTCACAGGCAGCCACTTTACTCACTATACCATCACCAGCCTCAACCTCAGACTCTTGAATTAGCATTTCTGAGTTTTGATTTTCTCATCTGTAAAAATTCAGTAGAAAATTGCCATTTGATTTGTTGCCAATCAGTGAGCTTTTTTAGATAACCAATAGGAAGTCTATTAGAGTCTGAGTTGTGCCCCTCAATTCACAATTTAAAGCTGTAACCCTCAGTACCTCAGAATTTGACTGTCCTTGAACACCAGACCTTTTAAATGGTGATTATGTTAAAATAACACCACTAGAAAGGCTGCTAGTCCAATCTGACTAGACCTAAATAAGAAGAGGAAATTGGGTATATGTGGGTGTGGGGGCAGCCAGAGAAGGCAGCCCCGCTACAACCCAAGGAATGAGGCCACAGGAGAAACCAAACCTGTCAGCACCTGGATGTTGGACTTCCACCCTGCAAAACCAAGGAGAAAACACATTTTGTTGTCTAAGCCACCCAGTTTGTGGCATGTTATTATGGAAGGCCTACAAGTGAACACAATATGAAAGTCTGCTGTTGAAGTTACTAATGACCAAACCTCTATAAGAAACTGCTTTTGATACAGTAGATTTTTATCTAAGAAAACTGTTTCCAACTATTTCAATCTCTCCTTTTTTCTCTCAGTTGCTTCTTCCCAATTTTTAGAAAGTTTAAACTTGTACAGCTTAAAACTCAGCTCAATAGCAGAATTAGAAATGACTTAATTTTTAAATTTATCCTTTTTAAATTAAAAGACAGAGATAAAGTTATCCAATCTACTTGTTTACTCTCCCCAAATGCCTGCCACAAGTGGAGCTGGGCCACACTGCAGTCAGGAGCTTACAACTAAATATGGGTGTATCATATGGGTCACCTAAGCCGTCTCCTAGGATGTGTGTTAGCATGAAACTGGACTCAGGAATATAACTGGAGCTTAAACCAAGCACTCTGAAGTGGGATGTGTCATCTCAAGCAGCATCTTAATTGCTGTGTCAATTATCTGCCCCTAGAAGGTACATTTTGTTCATTCTATTCCATCCCTTATTTTTATTTAAAAAAAATTGATTTTCTCTCTTTAACAGCATCTATTTTATTTTTTATTAGAAAGTCAAATTTACAAAGAGAGGAGAGACAGAGAGGAAGATCTTCCCTCTGAGATTCACTCCCCAAGTGACCACTATGACCAGTGTTGTGCTGATCCGAAGCCACGGGCCAGGAGCTTCTTCCAGGTCTCCCACATGGGTACAGGGTCCCAAGACTTTGGGCCGTCCTCAACTGCTTTCCCAGGCTATAAGCAGGGAGTTGGATGGGAAATAGAGCTGCCAGGACATGATCTAGTGTCCATATGGGATCCTGGCTCATGCAAAGCAAGGATTTAGCCGTTCTACTACTGTGCTGGGTCCCAAAATTGAATTTCAACATCACGCAATTGGACATTTATTGTAACATAAAAGACTAGTGGATAAACAACTACCTTTGCCATAGGAATGTTACAAAGAAAAACTTGGGAATGCCCTTAGTATGATGCATAGTCATTAACAAGTGTTCACTGTACAGTAGCTCCTTCTGTTTAAGAAAGGGCATTTTTTAGCTGGATCACATTGATAATTATTGATAAATCCAGCTTTCCAACAATGCTTTGGATACTAAAACTCTGATTTCTCCCCAATCCAAACCCAGTAAGTTTTCTTGATAATAATTGACCTGATCTAATTTAGATTAAATCTTTGGAAACCTGCTAAGTTCTATAATACTTAGTTTAAATCCAAGGGAACTGGAGGAACTAAGAGGTGCAGACCTGCCATTAGCCTTCCACTTGGTTCAAGGACTAGATCAAAGCCAGACTTCAATACTGAGCCTGTAAATAGCAGTCGACTCTACAGCCCATCCTCCTTTTCTTCTCGAAGAAAAAGGCAGTTCAGTGAGGGCTGGCTGGCCACTAGCTCATTCCTTGGGGCCGTTCTGATTGATAGTCTGAGTCTTCCATGAAGGAGTCCTCATAGCCCATCAGCTCCAAGCCTGATCCATTCTCCTAATCCTTTAGCGGGGAGGGGGAAGAGTGGGGAAGGGAGGAAGAACCCTGAGTTTCCTTTTGACCCTTGTCCTTGAATGTCTACATGGATTCTTTCCAGCTGTGTTGAATTATTCCTTTCTACTTTTTCATCTTTGCTTTCCCAGCGTTTCCACAGGCAGATACCCAGACTCAAGACATGTCCTAGTTTGCAGCCTGGATTTCGGTGGAATGCCCGTTCCTGTTAAACTTTGAAGGCTATAGTAAAGATTGCGTTAGGGGCAGTTACCTGCTGGCCATTAACCATTGCCTCTGGTCTGACCTGAATTCACAGAGAGCCTGGTCACCCGACAGCTTAATCAATGAGCCCCTTTGGCTTTCAGATGGCAGGGCCAAGAGTTTCATCAAAGAAGCTTATGTGCTTTCAGAAACTCAGAAGATTCCAGTTGTTTTCAGCAGGCCTGAGAGGTTAAAATAAACAAATAAGAAAAATGCCAGCTTGCCCTCTCATTTCTTCTCATACCGGGTGCCAGCCAAGGCCAGTGCCGGACAGGCCGCCCCAAAGAAACTGCGGCAATAGCCCTGAGGCCAAGCCACGCGACCAGAGCTTTCACGGCACTAAGTGCCTGCCTTTCTCTCCTCACTCCATGCTCTATTTCTAAAAGTGCATGAAATACCCATTGCTATATAATTACCAAATGAATACAAGGCCTTCCAACCCCTCTCTCTCAGCACCTAGCTCCTAATTTGAATGTGGATGCATTAACACTTTCTACAGTGTTTGAAAACAAAGTTTCATGCAGAAAAGTCCAGCAATTGTTTGTGTTTGAACACAAGATAGAAACTTGACTCCCAAGGGCTCTTTGGTCTAACTAGGCAAATATAATCTATCAGATCACGTGTCTTGGTTGCTTGCCGCTGCATAGCCAGAGGACCTAAGTGAGTGTCCCATGATGACGTTACATGGTGAATACATAGCCTCTCTGTGTGCCCTTAGCCCTCTTGCCTTTGTGAGAGCTTTTTTTAAAAACTCATAAACAGATCCCAGACAGCTCACAGCATGACTAAGGGTCCTACTTAAAGGATAACTTTTGGTCCCCAACAGCTTGGGTACCTTTTTCAGCTGCATAGATTTTCTCAGTGGGAATGGAGTTGAAAAGCGTTTGAATACTTTATTGGCCAGTTTTACTTGCCAGCCTTCAGTTTTTAGAATCTGAATACAAGAGCATTGTGCATCTTTCTTGTCCAAGATGAGAAGAAAAAGTGTATAAACCACTCATAAATGATATCCTCCAAATACCTCAAATACCTCCAAGTACCCAGCATGTGCACAATAGACTTGAACTGGCCCACCTGTCTTTCCCTTAACCTTCAGCTTCTAGATCTGCTCTGATTCTTCCATTTCCATTTGTACTTGGATCATTGAGGCTTAAACTGCCAGAATGATCTTTGATGCCTCTCTTCCTCTTCCCTTACATGGAGCAGTTAAAAAATTCATCTGGGGCCCTAGATGTCTTGTTTAAAATTTCCCTTCTCCATTCTCTTGGCCACTGGTTAAGCATCTATATTCCCACAGCATATTCCTAGGATGTCTAAGAATCACATGGCTCTCTTTCTCTGTCTTCCACTCCATCCTATGCATTACTCTCAGATTAATCAGGACTCATCATTGCTTTTTTGTATTACTCCTCACCACAAAACTCAGTGGTCTCACTGTTAGTAAAGCCCAAAGTCTTCAGCCTAAAGTTAAGATTGCTCCAGCATCTGACCACATCCTGAGTTAAAAGGGACACCTCATATTTCCTATGGAATATTTCCCATTTGCATTTATACCCTTGTTCATGCTATTTCCACCCTCTGGAATCTCCCATTTATCTTTTTCGTTCAAATTTACAGTTAGAGACTTGGCCTAAAACCCATACTCTCCTTAAGAATTTTTCAGGTAACTTCTGCCTCTGGCTCAACAGATCACAGAGATTATAATCCCAAATGACAATTGGTTTATCTGTTTTATACGGCATGTTCAGCCAAAGAGTCACAAACAAAAACAAATCTTTCTGTCCAGATAACATTCCCTACGGGTTCCGTATCATAATCGAGATTGTGGACTGAATGTTTGCCCCCATATCCATATGTTGAAACCCTAATTCGCAGTGTGGTGATATTTGGGATAAGAATCTTTGAGAAGTCCTTGGGGTTAGATGAAGTTGTCACGATAGAGTCCCTCATGATGTGATTAGCATCCTTTCAAAGAGGTGATGTCGGAGAGTTTGTACCGTACACATTTACATATACCAAGCACACTCAAAGAAGTCACCTGAAGATAGAAAGAGAAGGCAGCCATTTGCAACCCAGAATCAAGCTGTCCTGGTGCCCTGAGAAATATATTTATATTATTTAAATCACTCAGTCTATGGCATTTTATTTCGGGAGCTTGAGCCAACCAAGCCACTCATTGCGTAGTACTGTGCCTAGCACATCATAGAAACACCTAAATATTTGCCAAATGAATGACTGTATATGTCAAGTGTGTGAAAATTTCCTTCAATCAAACAGAAAGCCGGGGAACTCTCTGACACAGCCCCCATCCCAGCTCCAACTCAACTCAACCAGAGAAAACTCATCCTTACCTCTAAGCCACAGATGCTAAACAGGTAGCCCAGATGCCACGTGATTCATAACTGTTTCTCTGCCCAACATCAGAGCGATCTTCCAGTTATTACTTGCTAGAATTTTAAAAATTGGGATATTTCATATAAATATATGGATTTGTGCAACAGCAGACCCTCAGTGACAATTGACTACCATTTATAGATAAGGCTTGTATGTTTCAAAACACAAAGCAAATGGTTTTCATGACTTTTTGACCCTTGTGCAAGAGTTTGAATTTGAGACCCACAATTCACATCTTTCCCACTCGCCCTCAGCTCAGTAGCTAAATTCTACTCCTCTAATTTTGCCTTTCTCATACCTGAACTCACCAGCTACCACAGCCTTAAATTGCCTCTCCTTTTCCTCTTTGTATTTATTTTTTTAATTCTTTTTTTCTTTGAGAGACAGGCAAACAAACAGAGAACTCCCATCCGCTGGTTTGCTCCCCCAAATGCTGACAACATCTGGGGCCAAAACTGACAGCCAGGAACTCAGTCATGTTTGCCATACAAATGGCAGAAATCCAACTTCTTGGGCCACCACCACTACCTCTGTGGGTCCACAGTAATAGGATGCCAGCGTCAGAAGTTGGAGGCAGAACTTGAGTCCAAATACTCCAAAAGGATTTGGGCATCTTAACAGCATATTAACCCAAAGATGGGCTGCCCATTCCACTCTTTACAGAGCTAGCATAAACTTTCTTGAAATCAAGATGGGCCCACATTATTTCTTCTCATTTTGTCCATTTCTTCATGGAAAGAAGATTAAGAGTAGAGCTTTAGAAAGAGGTCAGAGGTTTCAATGCTCCTGAGTAGAGATGGAATTCTTATTCAGTTCAAGGTTTTATGGCTTCAGCTCTTAATCTTTATTGTGTACTTTAGCAATGGGTTTCTTCCTTTCCAGTATATGCTGTTGTTATCTGTAATTCGGCCCAACTTAAATCAGCAAATATCTATTAGGTACTGAAAATGTCACAATGATTCATTGCTGTCCTGGAATCAGCAAACATTCTCACTCTGCTTGTTGAAAATTCTTGCTCTTTGAATACCCTGCCTGTTGACAGATTACTGTCTTTAGTGAAGGGAAATAATTTTCTCCTTCACTAATTACTGTAGACTAATGAGCATCTACACTGTTAAAGCTAGATCCTAGACATTTCTGGGAAATAAAATCAATGTTTGCTTGCCAACACGAGGTTTAAAATATGTTTGTGCTTTAGTGTACATTCTGTTTTTCTGATAGATTTAAAATTCACATGGCCAGAAGCTGATTCTTAACTCAAATATGAGTTGAATTTAATCAGCACTTGGGTTCTTTTTTTTGTTGTTGGTTGTGGTGATGACAAATAGTCACTATTAATTCTAGGTAGATACTATGGTTGTCCTTACCTTTTCCATTGCCTTCCAAACCTCTACTGGTTTCTGGTAGCTGGATAACAGGGAGCAAGGAGTTATAATCCTAAGGACAAGAATCAGACCTGTTTCATGGGTGTAGGACCTGGGTGGTCACACAAGCCCTGCTCAGAGGGCCATGGTCTTGGTTAATTCACTTTTGTTACCATCTATACATCTTTAACAACTTGTGAATCATAACTCCACTACTTACTGATCAATGAGATTGAATTTGGGGTCACTTCCTATACTTTTTTGATGCCAATGCCATGAGTTTGACATTAGGTTCCTGTTAGATATATCAGCCCTGTTCAAATGCATGTTGTGAAAGATACCTCCATATGTATCTTAACAAAGTTCTGTGAGCTGAAATACAATAGAGAGTATGACGTTGGAGCAAATATTTGACTTAGCAGTAAGACTCGAGTTAAGATGTCCCCTGTTGGAATCCCTAGGTTCAACATCCAGCTCTGACATCCTGATGCAGCTTCCTGCTAATGTAGACTTTGGGAGGCAGTAGAGATGATTCAGTTAGGTTCCTGCCATCCACATAGAAAATGTGGACTGAGTTTCTAGTTCTCAAATTGACGTGGTCCAGCCCTAATCATTGTAAACATTTGGGGAATGGGCCAATAAATGGGATAAATTTCTCTCTCTCTCTCTTCTGTCTGCTTAATAATTTTTCTAAATTTAATTTCACACTTTTTTATGAAAAGGGCCCGAATTTCATGTATGTCAAATAGATAGTTTTAATTTGAATTTTTCCCTGGACATCTAAGTTTGGGAGATAAGATGGCAGAGACCTGTTGCTGTAAGTGATCTTATATCATGAAGTCTGCACCCATGGATGAGCAAGTGAAGGCCCTGAGAAATGAGCTGACTTTCCAGAGATCACCCACTTTCCCCTGGCATTTTAGAAGAGAAAATGGGGTGGAAGCCAGAATCGCTTTGCTGAGAATTCAGAGGCCTTTTTCATGAGTTGGCAGTTGGTTACAGGCTGAGAAGCCCCTGCTGTATCCAGAGCTCTGCTAACTACTTGATTACTGGGCAGTTCTTCATCTCCTACCTCATCTCTTTTTACGTAGTTTGGTTTCAAAACATGCATACATTTTTTCCTTAAATTTTTTTAAGAGATTTATTTATTTTTATTGCAAAGTCAGATATACAGAGAGGAGGGGAGTCAGAGAACAAGATCCTCCGACTGAGGATCTACTCCCCAAGTGACGGCAACAGCTAGAGTTGAGCCAATTTGAAACCAGGAGCCCAGAACCTTCTCCGGGTCTCCCACACAGGCACAGGGTCCCAATTCTTTGGGCAGTCCTCCACTGCTTTCCCAGACCACAAGCAGAGAGCTGGATGGGAAGTGGGATCGCCGGGATTAGAACTGGCGCCCGTATGGGATCCTAGCACCCAAAGCAGGGACCTCATCTACTAGGCCACCACGCCAGGCCCTGCATACATTTTTTAAAAGACAGGTTTTGCATTCTCCTTCACTTTCTGATGATCCACCTTTCTTTGGTAACTGGATATCTCACCCATGACAGAAAGGCCGTGGCCAGTCTGTGGAGTCAATGGCCAGCTTTTACTCTTTGGGAAGGAGGATGAGTCCCACCTGTAGGTGGTCCAACTCAGCACCAAGCTGCTTATCTCCACACCTGGTTCTCGTTTGTGATGCTGAAACTATTTCTTGCTTATTAGGCATCATCTGCTCTCAATTTTTAAACCCCAAGTTTGGCATAATATGTTTTTAATAAGTGGCGACAACAGAATCCACCTTTTCATTGGGATGACATCTGCTGAACTCAGCCATTGCATCTCGTAGCTTGAAATATGACTGTCACAGGAGGTGAAAAACATGAAGAATGTAAAACCTGACATTTCTGACACTCTCCTGCCCAAGTTGGGACACTTACTGATTTCCAAAAAACACATGTTTTTTAGTAAAGGGAGGACATATTAACACTATAAACTGCTAAATACTAAAATGAAAATAGACACAAGACAACTGAATAGTACCCTATAGCCATTTTAAGGTGTATAGAAGCCAGTTGTACATAAACTAAAATTGAAATGTCAATGAAGTAGTCACAGGATGTAGTTAAGAACTTGCATTTTTTAACATATTGGTTACTCAATATCATGTCAATTAATTCCATAATGTTGTAAATTGTCGTTGGTGTTATGTTAGGGCTTTTATTGCTCGGTATGGTATTCTGCCAGCTCTGCCTTCAGACCAGAGATGGTCTCCCCAAGAAACCGTTGAATTTATCTGGACAATAAGATGCTGGACTCAATGCTTGGTATATGCTGTAGTGAAAGAATCTTGACTGAATTTGCACTGTAATACTGCAACAAGGTGGAGGAATCCACCATGGGGGGAAGGGTATGGGGAGGGGTTTGGGGAATCCCAGAGCCTATGAAACTGTGTCACATAATGCAATGTAGTTAATAATAAAAAGGGGGTGTTGTTTAATAACATTTTATCTTTGCAGAGGAGTCTCCATCTGCATTTTTGTCCCTCAATTTTGAATTAAAAGATGCAGGTTTTAATTGGGTGGGTAAAGTCACTAAGGTGTTTCATCATTGCTCAGTTTCTATTTCTTCATGTTTTTCAATTTGTATCACTTGGATTTTTGAAATCCATTAGTTCTTTACATGGTATTTTGTCACTAAACTTGGCCAAGAAAGATTTAAGATATGCGTTTTGTTTTAAAATCAGAGACTAGTCCAAGTTACAAGACAAATATAATTGTAAAGTTGCAAGTTTTTAAACGTATGTAATTAATAGCTAAATTTTAATAGGATTTTTTTGGTTGCTCTATAATATGTTTTGAAATGCCCATTTGCCTAGTATTAACACACATAACCATTCATGTATTGGGCAGAGATATTTTGGTCCTGGTGTGGGCAAGGATATTTTAATTTTAGCATGCTAAGTTCTTTGATGTTGGGTTGGTGTCACAGGTGTGGGCCAGCAGAGCTCAAGTCTGAAGCCATCTCAATTCTCTTCCTTTAAATTAAAGGCCAACCTGAATTGGTGGAAATGTTTACTTTTTCTTCTAAAATAAGTGTAATAGTTGCCTTCAAGTTCTCCTCCTTTCAGGAGAAACAACCCTGCTATGAATGACCAATAACATTCTAAGCCCTTTTCCTGTTCAATTCCAAAATGAAGCTCTCTTCAGAAGAATTTCTGAGAAGCCTTAGGACATGTTTTTCAGTTTCACAGATCTGTTCTACCACAACCCTAGCCCCACCCTGTTTTTCTGATTTAATTGTCCAATGTCATTGGCTCTAAATTACACAAATTCAGAATCCCTTCCTACCTCTTCACCCATGTTCTTATAATACCTATGGAGGAGGCTACACATGAAAGGTTAATCTCTCGGGTGATGAATGAATGAATCAACGTAAATTAACAAATGAATACATTGGAAATGTATCTGTCAGGATGACCAATTGCTAAAGTTAAAAATTCAGGTTTAAACTAAGGGAACCAAATGCATACTTACCTAATCTTCTATATTATTCCTATGGATTGTATTTAGTGTTAAGGACATCTGTATGATAGTTTTCCCATAGTTGAATTCCTAATAGAATCAATGGGAAAATAGAAATTTTATGTTTTTCTCCTTAAATTTGTTCAAATTAGTAGACAGATATGAGAACTTCACAAAATATTCAATAAGATGTTTTTGTTTTCATTTTTTGTCCCTTTTGGAAGTCTGAACTAATGAGTAAAAGAAATCACAGCAGGATTTTTTGTTACATTTTTCGCATCTCAAAATTCCAGATCAGCAATTTTTTAAAAAATGATTAATGGTCACACTCCAACTAGACTTTGATATCACTACAATAAATGGTTTATCCTATTGTGTGAATCAAGCTCTTTTCTATGTAAATGAACTATGGTTCTACCACTCTCTCCTATCTTCAGCTGTTGGCATTGCTCTGCTCTCCTTGGTGTTCCTAGCCTAGCGAATAGCACGCTCCAGCATTGATGGTAGACATGGCAAGCAGTAGCATAAGGAAGCCTGGAGCTCCTTGAGACAGGAGCCTGTGTCTTGTTCACACGGACGTGTCTCTCTTACATCCTGATTTCCTCTGAATCTACCACATTGGCAGTTAACTAGTATTCAATTCCAAATCTGTTGAAATAGTAACCAGAATTTTTGTTTGTTTTTGTGTATTAGAGCTAAGCCTAGAGGGAAGAGAGTGGACAGAAGGGATTAGGAAATGAGTGATGTGTGACACTCATTTTGAGAGGAATGCCCTGTTTGATAGATTTCAAGAGCTGTCTTTAATCAGGACTTTCCTCTGAGCCAGGCACCATTTCTTGCACTGTGCGGAACTTATCTCCCATACTCTTCATACAAACTTAGGTGTTATTATCTTCACCTCCTAGGTGAGAAAAAGCAGCAGGCATCCACAACCAAGCGGGATCTCCTCTGGCACATCACAAGTGAATGGCCAGGAGCTTAAACACATCCACACGCTGAAACAGAGCAAACCACAATATGTGGGAATATATACAAAACCCTGGGAATCATTGAGTGAGATCCATTCCAAACAAAAGGAGTGAGGATTGTGACAAACTCCAGAACCCAAACCCCATTGAAAGGTGTCAGCTTTATGATATGAGAAAATGTGGTGTATTGAGACTAGAATTTAGGAGTTTTCCAAGAGAATTTGGAGTTTCAAATGTTGCTAGTTAGCCTTAATTTAAAATAGACTCTTGAGATTCAAACATCCATCCCTGGGTTATCAGTTTGCAAATTTTGTGGTACTGCTGCCCACCTAAAATATGTTTTGAGCAGCCAGGGGGCAGCATAAGGGTGTAAAGTGCTGCTGGAGGAACAAATAGATCCAATGAAAGGCAAGTTTCCTTTGCTTCTCAGTCTTGCCCAAGGAGCAGATGTCAGGAGCGCCAGTGCCAGCAGTGCTGCTGCAGAGCAAGGGCCCACAGAGGCTGGAGGAGGATGAGATAAGCCCCTCCCCGGGGCACATTCCACCGCCTGCAAGCCTCCCGGGGCAGGCACATTCCGCGTGCTCAAAAGGCAAAGCTGTTGATTTAAAAGATTCTTAGAATATTCTGGTCCATATTCTGCAGGGTATTGCTTTAAAAACAACGTATCTAGGCCCTACTTGGGACTGTGGGTGCTCAGAAAAGTGTATGGGAGACACATCCTGACACATCCCCAGGTAGAGTTTCTGAGGGTCGAGCCAGGCCCTTCATTTTTTGATTTGCTCTCAGTAAACAGGACCAGTCCCATCACTATGTCACCAGCTCCTTCCCCATTCTTTCCCATGGTTTTTTAACTTCTGCAGACAGCTGGAAGATTCAAGTGAATATGAATGTCTTATTCGAGGGAAGTTTCACAACAGTTGCAAAGTTATCTACAAAAATTACCTCTGGAAAACATAAACAGCTCAATAATGAGCCTCCCCTCCCTTGACTGCAACAGGTTCCATTGGCTTAATTAGGGAGTTTGGATGATGGACCACTGAGAAATGATGTATGTCCACAAGTCCAGGTATACGATATGGACCACTTGAATCAGAAACTGTGAACCTGTGAGCTGTGGAAGGAAAGTTGAGGCCAGGATGTGATCAGCTATTTGTATCAATGGGGCAAGAGACACCAAAACTTATCTGATAGAATGTTTTTCTGCCGTTTCTGAGAGCCTTCCCTCCCAAACACACATTGAGAACCACCGTGGTGAAATAAATAAAAATAGTAATAATGAGCAATAAGAGAATGCTTATGTAAATATGGGAGAGTCATCTAATGCCTGTTATGCAGCCTTAGAGCGCAAAGCTTATAGCAATACTATAGAAAATATTGGTGCTATTCTTTGAAACAGAAAAAAGCAACAAGAATTTTAATTGATATCAACACTATATATGATCTCAACTCTATACCAAAACATGAGTAAAAATAAATGGAAGGAGGTACAGCAGAAAGAAAGAAAGAAAGAAAGAAAGAAAGAAAGAAAGAAAGAAAGAAAGAAAGAAAGAAAGAAAGAAAGAAAGAGAGGAAAAGAGAAGAAAAGAGAGGAAAAGAGAAGAGAAGAAAAGAGAAGAAAAGAAAAGAAAAGAAAAGAAAAGAAAAGAAAAGAAAAGAAAAGAAAAGAAAAGAAAAGAAAAGAAAAGAAAGGTGAAAAGCCATGCTGAGATAGCAAAGCCTACAGATTGGCCAAACGGGACACAAAGCGTAGTGTGAGACTGAGCTCAGGGAAGATGAAAAACTTGCTGTTGAGCACATGTTCACTGTGACTGGCTCCTATAATAGTCCCTGGAGAGATGATAAATGCATGCTGCACAGAGCAATGCCCCCATTGTTCCACTCTAGCACAAGGGTCCTCAGAGGTGGTGCCCCCAGGGTTAGCCCTCATGACCCTTTAACATTCACCACCCAACAGTACTTTGCAGATAAAGATCCCTGAACTATTGTGCTCCTTGCTCAATAAAAAAGAATGGAGGCTCTGCTGCTGCAAAACAGAACACAGAAGAATGCATTCCATTATGTGCTTATTCCCTCCGCAGGGCATCTACCCCAGGAATTGTTCCTACACATACAAGCCCTCCTCCTTCTTTACTGCTTCTCCCACACTCTCCCCAAGCCCCCCCCCCACTCCTGTTTTGGTGCACTCCAATCACAGGCCAGTTCCTGTCCCTGTCCCCAGGTCTCCATCTTCACACTCCCACCCACCTGGCCCAGGGCATCAGCAGCATCCTGGGCTCTCACTAATGAATACCTCTGCTTTCAGCCTTAACAACCTTCTGTACAACCTCCCCCCCTTTACACCAGCCTGAGGAAGCCAACCTTTTTTTTTTTAACAAATGAGGGCATTAAGACAGAGAAGGTGAGAAGAAGATATGTTCAAGGTTCTAGAACCAGAAAGCAAATCCAAGTTGTTTTAGACTCCCAAGTGTATCAATTGTCACTGCAATATCCCCACCCCCACAACCTGCTTTGCTTCTAAATGCATTTCTAGTTCACTTCGTAACCCATGATAACCTTTCTGGAACCCACTTCTCTTTTCTTCCTCTTGCTCAGTCACCCAGCAAAGCTTCCTCTCTTATTTTCTGCTCATTTATGCTGACTGGCCTATTAGAGAGTTCTCTGTGTAAAAATAACATTTATCAGAGAAATCAGCAATCGTGATTTAACAGATGAACACAGACAGGACACCCAGGCAAAGCTATTCAACATTTGAAAGGTGCCTAAAGTCTTGCCCCAGAATTTCTATAGCAATGGACTTCTACCTCCTCCCACCTCTCAAAGCAAATGTACTTCTGGGTCATCAGCAAGAAAGGTCGGCTTTCTTTAAAAATTGTTTTTCACTGGATTCTATTTTACTAATGTTTGATTTAGTCTTGAAACCAGAATTGCACTATTTCAGATGTGTTACAGATTAAAGGGAACACTGCAGGCTGACCTAGGGGCACAACCACCAAAAGTAATATAGTAACTCCAAAAAGCAAATTTTCAAAATCCCCATCTATAGATGGGGAAGTTTGTATAGTTTGTCACAATGTGTGTAAAACAGTGGATATGTGTCTGTTCTCCATCCAAATCCATTCAGTTTCCTGTTTGAACAGACCGGTAGCCTCCCCTTGGACTCCATGGGGCATCATGAAGGGATTTCCACCAGGTCATTGTTTAAATGTGTATATCCCTTTCAGTGGCCTGATTACTTGAACAGCCACATGGCTCTTGATCCTTCCCTCCATTCCTGGCTCTTCCTCTGTATCCCTACTTCACTCCATCACCAAAACCCTGGCCTGCATAGCAGAGGTGATGTCTGACACTAGCCGTGACCAAGATGAGCTGAGCTGAGATGAGGCCCAGGGTTTTGTTTCTGACCAGCAGGCCTTTCTGATCTCAAATGCTATTCCTTGGAAACCCCACCTCTTTTCCTAAGGGTATTTTCAGAAAAAAAATGTCAATTGTTTGATAATCTCACATCACTTCTTTGAACATTTTCTGTGTTCAAGTTCTGGTACTTACTCAAAAATACAGTCCTGGACCGAGATTTTTTGAGAAGTGGGTCCAATTCTGTGTCAACACCATTTGTGAGACCTCAGACCAACAAAATAGTTCTATTACATGCTCTGTGAGAAAGACACTTTTGCTTTCCTCATGGAGAACCTAGCACCCTGGAGTCGGAGCTGTCTCAGCCTCAGCACCTGTTTCATTCAGATCCTAAACAGTGAGAATGTCAGTGCAAACTGGAATCAAATTTGAAAACTTATCAGATTTCTAAAAAGCAAAGTGAGAAGTCAGAAGACAGGTGTTTGTGGAAATTTTATACTGTCATTTACTTCTACTTTCCTAGTTTTCTGAAATGTGTATGTGTGTGTGTGTGATGCACACGTATACAAAAGCCATATGGAGGAGCCTTAGTTATTTCTGAACAAATATTTCCTGAGTACCTGCTGTCAGCCAGACACATATTTACGTTAAGAATAAAACAGACCAGGCCCCTTGCCTGCATGGAGTTCCTGTTCTCTCAGGCAAAGACACGAAAGTACAGTGAGTAATTCTTCCATGAATGTCACCTATGAAAAATGCAAAAATGACAAGATCTATGGACAAGAGAAGAGTGTCAAGCAGGTTCTGGTGGGTGGAGCAGGGAGGAAAGAGGAAGGGAGTGGAAGAAAGGTTCATAATGAGAAGCCTAGACCAACCAGCCCAGAGGAGAGACAGGTCTGAGCCAAAACTTGGGGGAAGCAGTCAAGGAGTAAGTTGGAGAAAGCATTGCAGGCACAAGAAACAGGAACATTCCCGACATTCAGGAAAGAATAAAAGAGTCAGTGTGGCCCAAAGGGAGAAATGGTGGGAACTACAGCAAAGGTCAGTGTGGAGCTCAGGGGCCACAGTGAAGACAAACAGGGAGCCATTGCATGTTTGAAACAAAGGAGGGATATTATCCGCTGCTTCCAGCTTCCAGTAGCTGACTTGTATGCAGGGTTAGACACTCAGAGGCTGGAGCCAGCATTAACGTGGGCCTGGGTTCACATCCAAGCTGCTCCACTTCTGATCCAGCTCCCTGACTGTGGACTGTGAAAAGCAGCGCAAGACAGCCCAAGTGGTTGGGCCCCTAATGCCCACATGGCAGAAGTGAATGAAGCTCCTGGCTCCTGGCTTCTACCTGGCCCAGCCCTAGCTGCTGCAGTCATTTGTTTAGCGAACCAATCTCTCCATCTCCCTCTCTATAACTCTGACTTTCAAATAAATATTTAAAAGCAAAAACAAAGCCTTTGGGCAGATGAGAAAGGCATCTGGCATACTCATAGTGTTTATTGCAGTGGCCCTGACGAGACATCATGGGGCAGCAGGCAGAAGGAAGACAGGGGGTGGGAGCAGTAGGCCAACTTGGGATCTATGTTGATGGACAGCCAAGATTTATAGACAGAGTGGGAGGAAATGGACAAAGTCAATAATGGCCTTGAATATTGTAATGAAAATGTTTCTGTTTGTAGCCCATAGGATAACTTTATTTTACATTCATTTAGCCCTATCTAAATTGTTAACTGCAGACATTCTGTGATCATCCTGAAAAATTTCAACCCTACTCGCTTTATTTTCCCATCATCATTTGTTTTTCACTTAAGCAACAGCAACATCTGGTACGAAGCATGTTTTACGTAAATGATTTGATTATTGCCTATCAGTCCCCATGAGAATATAAGCAACAAGTGTTCTCCACATTTGTTGCCTTATCTCTGCTGCCTAGAAGAATGTGGAGTGTAGCAAACACATATTAAATGAATGGGTTTGCATTAAATGTAAAAAAGAGAGAAGTAAGGAAAGTAGGTTGAAAAACAAGAAATTCAAGCTCTCTGGTTACAGAGACACATATATCCACACACAGATACAAAAAATAATGGAATGGAAATAAAAAGTAATACAAAATGCTAAATGAAAAAAAAATGTTGTTTTAAGAAACTAAATTCAACTTTTATGTGTTCATTTTCTACAAGTTAAATTAAGTCTGGACCCGTGTGTGTGTGTGTGTGTGTGTGTGTGTGTGTGTGTGTGTGTGCAAAAGATTTTAAATCTTATCAATGGCTATTGAATGGACGATAGAAGCTATACTAGAAATCAAAGAAACTATGATATAGATTTTTTAAATGACTCTTGAGCTAATGCAGCCAATGCTCTATTCTTCTAAACAGTGCTGAACCGTAAGAGCAACATCTGGTGGCCCTTAACTCTGAAGCGGCTCCCAGATGACACATACTACCCATTCACAAATGAACTGCAGTTTAAGGGCACAAGGTCAGCATCAGAAAGTTAACCTTTTCAACTCCAGCTCTCATTGATTCTACACCAGTATGGTCAGAAGGTGCAGAAGCCTCCTGTCACTGAAACAGTGACAGTATGCACTGCCTGCAGCCCTTCCTAGGGTTGAAAAGGGATTGACTTACATGAATTCCCATCCTAAGTAACACAAAGTGTATATTATTATGAAAGCAAGATGCCCAAAAGGGAAAGAATTCCTGAATCCCATTCTTTTGCTTTTCCCCTGCTCTAGCCAAATCAACAAGTAATCTTTTCTGTAGGATGCATGAACTGGAACAACATAGCTTAATGTCCCCAGTAGAACCAGGAGGCTTTTGGGGTCATACAGTAGCCACTCTCCTAAACCAACTGTAAAAACACAGTGCTGTGCTATGACAAAATTAATCCAGCTACACACATTCACACCTGACAAGCATGTCATTCCCTGACGGAGGCCCATCCTGTCAGGTTGGTCTGTAGAAGAGCACTCTTCCAGACAGCTGTAACTTCTCACGGTCGATCTAGATGGTGACAGCGAAATGCTAACAGCATTTGACAGTGACCTTTAAATCTGATGAACCGTTGAACTTCATGGAATTTGTTCCTCAAGTAACACAAAGGCTCCCAGTTAGGTTTGTTCTGCTTACCCTACTACAATAGTCTAAATACAAGTGTATGAAATTGTGGGGGCAGGGGGAAGACACTGCAGACCTGCATCCCACCATTTTCCAAAAACTTGTTTTTGGACTCTCCTCACTGGCCACAGAAAGTTAAAGATAAAATTCCATGCAGAACATTTTGTTCTTTTTCCAGGGAGTAAAACGAGTACACCAAGGGGGAAGAAAAGCAGCTTTGGCCAGAGATGAATCCTGCAAGGGTCAGAGTGGAGAAAAATCTCAATTTGTCCAAGCTGTTGCTATGGCCTTAAAATATGGAACCATGCAGTGTTTTTGGCTGATTTCCCAGGGGCATATAGTTTCCAAATTCCTGGTTCATCTATCAAGAGCTGTAGGTTGTTTCATGTTGCTTAAGACATTTTGGGTGTTGCCAATAGCTCCTTCCCTTCAGATAGCATCGCCCTGCTCTTCCTTGAATGTTTTCATGTTGGCTTATTTGAGCCAGAGGCCATAAAAATACATCAAGGGCTTTGCTCGGGGGTGTCACCACACCCCAATTGCATCCCATAGTCTGCACCTCTCAACACACAGCTCTCTTCCTTCGTTCTTTCCTTAAGGGTTATTTCATTTCAAGGACTAAGCTTTAGAAGGCTTAGGAAAATGGAGGTGATCAACAAGTCAACACAAAACCGTAATCCAAGATGATCGTTGCCTGGAGATTTGGGAATGTTTTTCAGCAGTCTTGTCTTCAATTAAATTATGAAATCATCTCAATGGCTTTGCCTCCTCATACTCTTCATTCGGCCCACACCTAACTATTGTTCCTTTAGCTTGATCCTGTCCAGGAGATCATTGGCTTCTATTTCCTAGTGAGTACAGAAAGCCGAGATGTGACTTACAGAATGCTATGGATCGTTCTATTACCATTGCATTTTGAGACCCTCTATCACAAATGTCCTTGGGAGATTTCTCTGAAGGACAAAGCCATTCCAGAAGCTGAAAGACTTTGAAGCCATAGGGTTCATTGACGAGGAACAGACCTTCTTATGAATGTTATGTAGAATGGTGAACATGAAAATTCAGTCAATTAACTCCCCTAAACGAATGGTTCTCAAAAAACAGGAAGGACTGGCAGCTCAATGTTCTTTTAATCAAATCATCTGAAAGCATAAACACAGGAATTCCATATCTCCAACGCCTCTGACAGATGAAAGACGACTCACATTGTTGTTTCGGGTGGCCAGCAAGGCATTATCTGGAATATTCAGAGGAAAGCAAAGTAATGCCAGTTCTTTAGAACAATTCTGGAGAAACTGCCAACAGATCTGGCATCTCTTCATAAACAGTCAGCTTCCAATGGTCCATAGAGATTAATCACCTGCAAGGAGAAATGACCTCATCAGCTTTGGCCTTGACGTCATGAAACCACTATTGCTTGCTCTTCCCACTGACAAACAAAAGGCCTTCAAAGTCCTTGGCGAGTCCATTTCCCTATTCCTGTCACCAAGAGCTCTCATGCATTTAAACGGCACTGCCTTCATAAAGGGACCCCTTGCTGCCTTGCTGATCCAGGAAGAGAGAGAGCAAACAGACGCTTATCTGCACAACCAGAGGAACAAGCTGCTCCCCAGCTTGAACATGTGCCTGCAGCCCAGCAGGACCCCAGGAGGATGCTGTCTGGCAGGAGGCCTTCCCCACCCCTCCCCCTGCAGCCCTCTCTGGAGGCCCAGCACCCTGAAAGAGCTCATTCATTCTACATGGGTGAGCAATTTCCTCCCAAGTGCCTACTCACCCATGGCCAACCCAATTACAGTCAAGATTGATGTGTCTTCCTAATGTACTCAATCTACCTTAGTTACTTTTTTTTTCTCTTTGAAAAAAAAAGAAGAAAAAGAAAACTTCAGACATACAAGATACAACATGCAAATAATGGGATGATTTGTTTAAACAGAGCTGGGACAGAAACAAAGAGGAGGGTCACAAGAAACATCTCAGAAATACTAACTTCCCATCTCCCACCTACACGCACACCCTCCAGCAAGGCCAGGAGGTGAAGACCCTTTCTCACAGTGTGGGGAAAGTCACAAGCTGTGGTGACGGGAACGCCACAGGAACCCACAGGAACGCCACACACTCTGGGCGCGTCCTCTCCCTGCCTGGCTGGGTTGCTACAGCCTGCTCTGGAGACATGCATTTGCCTCTGTCCCATTTTACCCAGAGTAGTGATGACTTGGTACAGCTGCACTGGGATCCTAAAACCTCTGAAGTTCACGACCAAAACTTTGCTCATAGGGTCAGCTACAAAATGTACAGTGCCCAGAAAAAAAAAAAAAAACAAAAAGAAAATGTAGATCATTTGGCCACAAAAGCAAGAAAAAAAAAATGTTTTCTTTCTTCTGTGGTCTGTATTGACCTTTTGAGATTGGCTTCTTTGCTAATCTTCCAGTTCCTTAGGTACAACAGGGAACATCAGAGCCAAGGAGGTTTTTCAGGTATCCAGTACCTGCCTTGCAACAGAGACACGCATGAGTCTGACCTGAATTCTCCCTTACCCCTGCCCATAGCCCCAGCAGGGGCACAGCAGGGCAGCCAATAACTAGAGAGCATCAGGGAAAGCAGGAGGAAGCCAGAGTCAGGAGGACCAGTGAAGGAAAGTTCAGACTGTTCCGTGTGTGTTCTCTCACCCTATCCAACTCCACTCAACAAAGCACAAATCCAGGGAAAAGTTTACCACGTGTGTTAGGATGGCCACCACAGGCTGTCAGACACTTCCAGACCATGGGACCCTGTACAGCTGCCCTGGTTGCCCACCCATGAAGCCAGCCCTACTTTCTTCTAACCCAAGTGAATATTCTGTGAGGAGAAAATTACAAGTTTTCTCCAGAACATAGATTGAGGTAAACAGAGGGGTACACAATACATGGTATGTAACTGGTTGTTCTCTTGTCATTTTCTTAGACTAGATGCTCAGATACAGGACAAGTGAAGCCAGGCTGTCAGCACCAGAGGGGATCTTGACACACACCAAAGGTTAGGAGGCCCTGGGCCTCCCAGTGCCACCTGCAAATTCTAACAGGACTGCTTAGCTTCATCGCTGCACGAGTGGCGAAATTTGTTTCATTTTGTTTTGTTTTGTTTGTTTTATGCCCAGGGTCACTTGAATATTTATAATATTATTCAAGAGCCATACAAAGTTATCAACTTAAAAATTAGCCATGGCATTCTGATGCAGTGAGCAAAGTCTCTGACTGCAATGCCAGCATCCCCTGCAGGTGCCAGTTTGTGTCTCAGCTGCTACACTTCCAATCCAGCTCCCTGCTAATGGCCAGGGAAAAGCAGCAGATGGCCCAAGTGTCTGGATGCCAGCCACACACATAGGAGACCCTAATGAAGCTCCTAGCTTCTAATGTCGTTTTAGAATGTGAATCAATGGGTGGAAAATCGTTGCCTCTCTGTCTTTCACTCTCTATAACTCTGACTTTCAAATAAATAAATAAATCTTAAAAAGAAAAAAGAATTATCCTGCTGCAGAGTCATTGAATACACAATTTCAAGTCCCACCCGACTGAATTATTTTGTTAATTTTATATGGCCTGCAGGCTGGAAATTCCCCATATTTGCTAGGTACCAAATGGAGCTATGTGCTGGTCAATAGTTTTATTCATTTATACATAAGAGAAGGTTAACTAATTTCTTTTAAAAAAAAAATTCTAAAGATTTATTTACTTGCAAAACAGAAGGAGAGAGTGAGAAGATTGCCCATCTGTTGATTCACGCCCCAAATGGCCACAACAGCCAGGGCATAGCCAGGCCAGAGCCAGGAACTAGGAACTCCATCCATGTCTCTGACACGGGTGGTAAGGACTACAATGCTAAGGCCATTGTCATCTGCTTCCCAGGCACACCAGCGGTGAGCTGGATCATGAGCGGAGTACCCGCAGCTCAAACCAACACTCTGAGAGTTTGCAAGCATGCCAAGTGGTGGATGCTAGGCCACAATGCCTGATACAATTTGTTTGACTTAAGATACACTTTTTGTATGTCTGAAATATTTTTGCAGTTTGTAAAACTATCCAAGTTTTAAAACATTACAGCATGCGTTTGATTTTATCATAAAACACCAATTTTTAAATGTCAGCTCTTGTGATCTTAAGGGAAAAGTCTGTATCCAGCAGGGTGGTGGGAGAGGGCGGGAAGGAGACAAGAGGAAGGGAGAGGAAAGGTTGGATTAAGCATCAGTGGGAAGCATCTTGTTTAAGATCACCTTCGTGGGTCTATCACTTGTCGCTGCTATTGGACAAGTGCAGCATCGTTGGTGTTCGTCATTAAACCTTTACCAACTGCTGCTTAGTGCCATGGCTTGGAGTGTGGATGTTTTGTTCCCCACCCTCTGCCTTCAAATAAATTGCAAGTCCTTTAGGTCTCATCCAGATTTGCCTGTTCCCCCCCCTGCTTAGCACAGTGATACGTAATTATCTCCAGACTTCCCAAAAGCCTCAGGAAAATCAAGCAGCTGGCATGGGTGAGATCCTCCAGCTTGTCTTCTCATGTTCATTCACAGCCATTACTAGGTGAATGAGTTTCAGGGAGAATCATATGGTAACCTTTAGCTGAGTAATCCATAAATTCAGAAAAGTTTGTATTGTGCACATGATAAATTAGATGCATAAATAACCTAAAACATTACTGTCACCGTATTCTCTATTTAAAAAACAAAGTTCAGACAGCATTCACTATGTGATCAATACTCTTATTTTATTCAGTTCTTATAATCATCCCAAGAAACTAACCTGCTGTTGTGTCCTCTGCTTTCCGGAGGAGGAAACTAGCTCAGGAAATGGGGTGAAACTAAGAATAGAGGTGCTGGGATGTGAACCCCCAGCCCTGGAGTACAGCAGCAGCCTCTCTAGTTCTCTGCCTCCTACAGTGTCAGTGGACTCACAATTTGAAAGCTCAGGCCAGGCCACCAACTGCTTCTTGCCCGGGAAGCCAACTTGTAGGCTTGCCAGATTGAGCAAATAAAAATATGAGACGCTCAGTTAAAATTTTATTTCAGATAAACAGTGAATAATTTTTTCAGTATAATTATATCCCAAGATGGCATGGAGACATCCTTATATTTAAAGGTCTTCATTATTTGTCTTCAATTCAAATTTAACTGAGTGCCCTGTATTTTATCTGGCCACCTTGCCAACTTGCCATCCCTCATTAACTCAAAGTGACTGTCACCAATTGCTGAGATGACAGCAATGTGACTTTTTGAGGCAGATAGAAGAGAAATTCTAGGTTGTCGCTGGTGTCAGAAACAAGAACAGACCCTGTTTGCATTGATAAAAATCTAGACTTAAATAGCGACCAAAATGAACATCTCTCTTAAACTCACCAGTTGAACTAAATGGCAGCATGGACTCCCTCCCTGCTATATCCTTAAACCTTAATCCATGTTTGCAGAACGAGGGCTTTCTGACCTTCAATTTCTCACCTTGTAAATGACAATGTTTCACTGGTCTGTTGGGAAGGTCAAGCGAGGTTACATATGTCAACATTTACTGTAATGCTGTTTTCAGTCTCATGTGTTTGGGCATATGAAATTAAGAAGTTATGTCATTTTTTTCCCCCAAGAATAAATATTGTTAATCCAGGCCACTTTCAGGGAACACAGAAACCAGGAAGTCTAATATTTAAACAGATTAAGACTAAAAACAAATGTACTTGAAAGTATATTTTTGAAAACGAACAATTTAAATTTCTGAAGCCAGTTATGAAAAGCACTTCACATCCATGCAGAGAGTCATATACAAGTTAAAATGACCATTTACACATACTCTTCATTTCCATCATTATGAGATATCAACTTATTAAAGAATTTATGTGTGTTCATTTGAAAGTTGGAGTTACATAGAGAGGGAAAGGCACAGAGCAATAGACCTTCCTTCCAGTGGTTCACTCCCCAAAAGGCTGCATCAATCAAGACCAGGCCTTGCTGAAGCCAGGAGCCAGAAGTTTCTCCTGGGTCTCCCACATGGGTAGCAAGGGTCCAAACACCTGGGCTGTCTGCTGTTTTCCCAAGCCAATCTAAGGGAACTGGATTGGAGACAAAGTAGCCAGGACACAAACCAGCACCTATATGGGATGCCAGCATTTCAAGTAGTGGCTTTATCCACTGTGCCACAAGGCCTGCCCAAGATACCAACTTTTAAAAATGATGTGCAAATCAAAAGCAATTGCTATGATTTAGGTTCATCCTTTTGAAACTAGCTAGCTACCAAAAGCAATTAGTTGGAACAAAGATGATATAACTGTGGGGGTTATATAATAGGAGGTATACCATGGGAAGAGGAAAAGAAACTATGTTATAAGTGAAAGTATTTTGATTGACCAAACTGTTCAGGTATTTCCTCAAATTCTTTGGAAAATAAAATTCTCACAAGAGAATTTCAGAGGCATGTAGTCCCCCAAATTTTTTATGATGGTATGCCTCAGTCTGACCAGGCTCTAAGTATTTGCAATATAACTCTCCTGCTAGAAATCCCAGGATGCATTTGCAGAAAGTCTAAGGACTCTGAAGAGAAATGATGGACATTGAGAAAAGAGAGAAACCACTGGGACAAATGAGACACAGCACAATCCTGGGACTCCAAAGAGCAGGAAAGAACGTAGGCCTTACAAGTCAGAAAATGCCAATTCTTGCCTTGGCTCTTCTACGGATGTGCTGGGCGACACTGAACAACTCAATCTCTCTGCTCCCCCGATTCCCTGTATTCCACATGGAGCCCGTAACACTGCCAGGAGAGCGGTCAGGGTAAAACCGTTAATGCAGCACTAAGTGAGAGGAAATAAAATGATTGCTACAAACAGTTTTCTTATACAGCATTTCTAAAATAAAGGGATCTGGTGACTGGAATGGGGAGAGATGCCACAGGCAGAAGACAGGAACTGTTTGTACGGCGCAGTTCACTGGGTGCAGGGAGAAGCAACTGGGGAAGGAAAGGCAGATACACAGCCCAGAAAAAGAACCCTACTTCCACAGAGCGCAATGTTAACTGAGACAGTGATGACTTCCAGTGTCTCAGACTGGTCACTCCGGTCACCAGACATGTAGCTCATCTTACCAAATCACTTCAAACAATAGTAACAACTGCATTTGTGCTGTGCCTGAGTTGGTTGCATGGAGCTGGTGTGAAATTGGAGTAATGAATCAGCAGAGAGCCAAGGAAACATCATGGGTGTGCAGGAGAAATTCAGGGTCGCAGGTGATGGCCAACAATTTCTACCGAACCAGATTCATGCATTCTACTTGGATGATTCCATGCGGTACAAAGGTTCTGACTAGGAAGCAGTTCTCAGACAGAAGGAAAATGAACTACAGTCAAATCAGGTCATAAATTTAGCCTCATCCTTTCCTTTTGTAATCCTGTGGGTGACATCTACCAGCTTTAAGAATAAACAAGGGGCCCGGCGCGGTGGCGCAAGTGGTTAAAAGGTCCTCGCCTTGCACCCCCGGGATCCCATATGGGCGCCGGTTCTAATCCCGGCAGCCCCGCTTCCCTTCCAGCTCCCTGCTTGTGGCCTGGGAAAGCAGTCGAGGACGGCCCAAAGCTTTGGGAACCTGCACCCGTGTGGGAGACCCGGAAGAGGCTCCTGGCTTCGGATCGGCATAGTATCGGCCCGTTGCGCTCACTTGGGGAGTGAATCATCGGACGGAGGATCTTCCTCTCTGTCTCTCCTCTCTGTATATCCGCCTTTCCAATGAAAAAATAATAAAAATAAATCTTTAAAAAAAAAAAAAAAGAATAAACAAGGCACCTCCTCTCAGCCACTTTCAAATCTCAGTAGAACACACAGAAAGGTCTGTGGGCAAATTTCTTTTTTGTTTTGTTTTCTTTTCCATTTCTTCCGGGTCTCCCATGTGGGTGCAGAGTCCCAATGCTTCGGGTCATCCTCTACTACTCTCCCAGGTCACAAGCAGAGAGCTGGAAAGGAATTGAAGCAGCCAGGATATGAACTGGCACCCACATGGGATCCTGGTGCATGCAAGGCAAGGATTTTAGCCACTAGGCTATGGCGCCAGGCCCTGGGTAATTTTCTTCAAGTACCTTTCCCACCAGGCTTCAAGCCAAAGAGAAGTATTCCCCATCTCTGGAGACCCTCTTCCTCCAGGTCGGATTACCTCCACCCTGCTGGACATGCTCTACAGAGATGTGGTGCTTCTGGTCTTATCAACCTCTTCACTAACTCACAGCCCTTTCTGGCACAGAGTGAGCTAATACAGCAGGCACAATCCTGGGTCACAAGTTTACAAAACTTGCATAAATTCTCTCAGAACCTTGCTCGAGAAGGTACATCTTGGTATCTAGTCTTTTTTCTTGGCTGCATGGGCCTCAAGCAAAACTGGATATAAAAAAATTTCATTTGGCATCTCATTTTATTAGCAACATGATAGTCAAATCTGAGGAGGTATATACAAAAGGATAAATGGTCATTTTTAGGGTTCCTTGGTGCTCAAGAAGGTAGGAATAGAGAGCATCTCTCCTCATAGAGTTCACAGTGAAGGGCAGAAGAGGGAAAGTGAGACAGCCACCACAGCTGAGACAGCATTTACAGGGAATGTTTATTGATGACTTATTATGCTCATGCTGCTGAAGTCATGGCAAACGAGAACACAGCATCGAAAATGGTAGCTGTCAGGACTTCAATGATCCATGATATGATGGCGTACAACAAATTCTGTAGTATGATGTTCCCCTCACTCGTGATTCTCAAACTTCAGTGTGCATTGGCATCATTGGAAGGCTTACTGAAAAACAACTTTCTGGCTTATTTCAGGGTAGTTGGAGCCAGAGGTTGTGCATCTGTCCAGTTC
The DNA here is from genome assembly GCF_017591425.1 of Ochotona curzoniae. NCBI lineage: Eukaryota > Metazoa > Chordata > Mammalia > Lagomorpha > Ochotonidae > Ochotona > Ochotona curzoniae. The sequence continues at coordinate 14,442,937 of NW_024465582.1, read as the reverse complement.
ATTTAAAAAAAAAAAAATTGATTTACTTATTTGAAAGACAACATTACAAAGAGCAGATAGGAAGAAAGAGGTGGGGAGAGAAAGAGAGAGAGATCTTCCATCCACTGGCTTACTCCCTAAATGGTTGTAATGGCCGGAGCTGTAGCAGTCTGAAGCCAGGAACCAGGAGTTTCTTTTGGGTCTTCCGCATTTGTGGCTGGAGCCCAAGCATTTGAACCATCTTCTACTGCTTTCCCAGGTGCATTAGCAGGGAACTGGATTGGAAGTGGAGTGACTCCCCCACAGTTGGCCGCTTTACCCGCTACACCATAGTGCCAGGCCCTAGTTAGTTCTTAAATGAGGCTGATGATTTGAGGAACATACTTCCAGAACCACTGCTCTATGTCAAAGGGTTTCATGAAGAAGTTTTATATAAGCAAAGTGATCACAACTCATTAGAATCTCTGATTCAGCAAGAGTGATAACCATATTTGGTAAGCAAATCAGTTCAATTTTAGCATCTCAATTAGTACTGATGTTCAGTTTAGGAATACCCTAAGGTCAACTGAAGTAGTCTTCATTAATTATTAAGGACTTAGTGTTCAATGAAGTATAACCAATGAACCACCCCTAGAGAAGAGTGAGGTTTAATGTCCAACACAGGCACTCTTAGACTGCTGAAGCCTGAAGCAAATGGCTCAGCCTGACCTATAGTTTTTGATACCTCATCCTGTGCAAATCAGAGCAAAGCATGGCCAAGTCAAGAAACCATCAGAATGTCGCCAAGCACACCCGACAGAAAAGATACCGGGAGTTTTAAACTCAATATGCTTTCATCTCCAAGACAGCATGTTTTTTTCTCTTTGGTTCACTCCGTGTTTGTGACGGAAGTGAAATTCTTCTCCGACAGGCAGAAAAGATTTATGACTGTGAAAGGACAGATTTTACCTGGCAGAGAGTCTGTGCAAGGTTTGCTCTCTTTCATCCCGAGTGCAGTTGCTCTTTATTTTGCAGATACTAATATTAGGCCCAGTTAATCATTGCACATTCCTTTTATTAGGTGAGGAGTTACATTCTTGAAACCACTCGCAGGAAAACAATCCTTGCCTTCCAGACCACCCTGAGCTGTAGACTTGGGGTTTCGGCAGCGGTAGCATGGCTAGGCCATGTGGCAGACATTTGGGCAGCCCAAAGACATCTGCTGCTTAGCCTCAGTCCTTTGGAAGTGGTTCGAGAACTTCCTCTTTTCTCATTCAGTTGGCCCAGGATTGCTGCTTCTGCAAACATCATGAAGGTGTTAGTGCCACCAGAGTATTAGACCTTGTTGCCTCTTTCTCCATAGGCCAAAGTGCCTGTGATAAGGGCAAGGCTGCAGAAATAGGATATGTTCAATAGACTTAACTGAAAATCCTGATACATGCAATATTCATGCCAACTTTGTACAAAATATAAAGCTGCTAGGCCATATTCATTAATCCTAAGTTAATATTTCTTGATTCTCACAGTCTTTTCTAAGTTGATGATTGGCAAATTAGTCACTAATACACCATAAAAAACATAGTTATCGAATTCTGGAGCCAACCCCCCTAGTTCTCCTGAACTTATTTGCTGACTGAAGTATGCAGTACTATGCTAACTGTGCCACGAAATGTCATCTCCGCTTTGGAGTTATTCAATAAAAATATCTGGGTTCCAACTTGAGACTTCAGGATGTCTGTGACACAGTCCCATTCCTTTCCCCCTGATCCAGTCAGGGTGGTTAGCAGTCCCTTTGCCTGTGCCATGGGGACCCTGAGAGAGAGAGAATTCTTAGGTGAGTTCAACAGAAGTCTAGGTCCCCAGTGAACATTAGCAAACAGTAGCAATGATTCCCATTTATCATGGTGGTCCTTCATCCTTGACAAGTGACAGTGATGGAAATAGGGAGTGAGGACGTGAGGCAGTTATGTCAACAGGCAGACACAGCTCTAGCTTTGCCTCCAAGTTACAGTTAGAAGAGACTTTAGAGTCCTAAGTACTGACAGCATTTAGCCTGCTGGGGAAGATACTGACATCCCACAACTGAGCAGGGATCACCGTTCAGGTGGGAGATCTGGCTTGAGTCCCTGGTTGTGGCTCAGACCAGAACAACCCTGGCCATTGCGGGCACTTAGGAAGTGAATCAGCAGGTGGACATTCATGTTTCTCTCTCTTCAAATAAGTAAATTAAAAAGATCTCTAAATGAAATCTTGAAAAGAAATCATGAATTAGTAAGCAGTCCTCAGGATGAACACAGTGGGATAAAAGTACATGTTGCCAACAAGATACTAAGGTGACCAGCTCTACAAAATTTAATGACTGGTAAAATTGGCACATCTACATAATGTTTCCAGCATACCTGAGAACCATTTACTCTCTTAAGTCCTTATCACTTATTTCTCCGCCACCCCTAGACACCATGACATTTGAACAGGGACTTCCAAGGGGCCCAAGACTGCCCCTATGTGGCTACGATCCCACAGCCTGCTTGAGCCTATCCGAAAGAGGCTCATTTGCCTTGTTCTTTCCTACAGAGTACCTTCTAGACACCCTTCCCTCTGGAAGGTTCACTTCACGTGACCACTCCTCCAAGGAGCACTTTCTGGGCCCTGCTCATTCTAGAATCTCGGAGTCATCACCGCAGGTACCAACAAGGCCAGCCCTCCCCTGCTGCCTGAGCCAGGAAGCAGACAGCAGTGCTGGCGACAGGCAGGCCATGAGACAGGGCACAGGAGCCTCCTCTGTTTCTACCTCTCTTCTCCTTTTTAAGTGCAGGTTGGAATTTTTTTTTCTCCATGTTTCCCTGCCACTGTTCCTTTTCCTCCCCTTCAATTCTTTCTTCCTTCCTTCAGCTGTTTCCCCAGGAACTGTACATCCTGCTGAAGCACTACTGATAGGGCAAACATTCTATGTGCACTTACCTTGCTCACAGATAGGAAAGAGACACATTGTTGGGCTACAAATGATGAAAACTGGAACCCAACACAACAGTCCCAAAGAATTCTACTTGAGCAATGTTCCTTGCAGGCATTTCATGCTTTTACTGAATTTCTTCAACTGTCTTCCCAAACATGCTCTTTGGTCCATCAACTGTGTCAGTGAAACTTGAATTATGTAGGGTATGACTCCTGTAACTCTGCAAGAAATCAAGTGCAGGCCATTCATTGAGAGTAAATCTCTCTTTCTAAAAGATCGTATTGGCCGTTTCTCTAGCAGCGCTGTCACCCAGGCCACTGCCTGTCCTAATCATCACAGTGGTATCTTCCTAGGACAGCATTATTAGGACTTGGCTTACTAGCTTGAATTTCATTGCTTCTTTATAGACCCATATGAAATGGGGAACAAGTCCGTCCATTTTCCAGGGACCACATGAGAGAGAAAGTCTAGTAGCAACATGTGGTATTCCCAGCCTTACCATGCAAATCCCTTCTAAGTGAAAATCATTCATGCTAAAATTGGGGTCTTGGACAAGACTAAAAGGTAACTTCTTCCAGAATAGTGCATCTCAGTTGAGGTGAAATCATGTGACACTTCAGGGAGGGAGTGTCAAGGAAAAAGTGCCAACAACCTTGGGCTAAAGAGGGTCAGAGAAATGGAAAACTTCGCTCTCAAGCCCCCCCCCAGACTGCCTTCTGGAGTTTGATGTTCTAAATGAGCTGGATGGGTTCAGGAGGCAGCCTGAGCCGTCAGGAACCCCCTGAGATGGGAACCTCACCCAGCAAAGGCAAGCCCTCCTCTTTCACTTTGAGAAGGAGGAAAACACACCCAGGGCCTGGTTAAGCCACCAGGGAAAACAAAGTGCAGCTTGGGCAATGAGCCCAGCCAGGGAAGATTTTGTTCCTCATTACTCACTATCAGTTTGGCCGAAGAATTGTTGTGGGTTTTGAAGTGTTTTATATTTTGTTTTGTTTGCATCTGGGTGGCAAATTTCATCCAGTTGAGAATTCTGGGTGGTTTCCCCAGGGCAGAAGTTCCCAAACCTGTCCTGCAGAACTTCCCGGGGAGATCTGTTTAGCCTCAAACCTCATGTTCTTGGCACTTTCAGTCATCCTTTGGCGCGGTGAAGCAGAGCTCTCAACAGAGCTCAGAAGGATGCTCTGGAAAAGGGCCCAGCGAGGCAAGCCCTCCCCTGCTGGTCCTCCCCAGGGCCACCGCATGGTGGCATTGCCACAGAAAATGTGTGCATGCATCTGGGCCCACCAAGGCTAGGTCTTTACACACAGGGTAATAATGCATTTACAATATTGCTGGCAGCTCCTGTTCCTCTTCCTCAAGCTTATGTTCTTCAAGCAGTGACTGTACTGAATTGTAACATTCATTCTTCTGCCTTCAACAAATGGACAGGTCCAGTAGGAAATCCACATTTGCTCTTGTGAATGGCATACTTCTGTCTAAATCTCAAAAATGCTCAGAAATACTAAGTCAGGTTTTTGCCTCCTTCAAGTCTCTGGGGAAGTCTCAACTGACAGTCCGTTGTTTCAGGACACATAGGAAACAACAGTAGTGCTCCATCTTGTTTCAGTTCTTGAGAGGACTGGAAAAACGAAGGCATCCACTCCCATGATATGGAACATTTTAAAAAGTCAAAATAGTCTCCTAACAGCCAACGACAGAGCAGGTGGACTATCAGAGATTGTCCCAATTCTAAGAAAAAGTCAATGCATTTGCGAAACAAATTGTACTTTGCTACAGGCTAAATTTAAGATTATATTTTTCAGAGGTGTAATTAGACTAAAACACAGCAATATGATGCAGTGTATGCATGCACACACAGACACACACATTTACCTGAAATATGTTCTGAAACATAACTCACCCTTATCACCTGCTCTGAATTCTGTTCTGTTTCATCCCATTCGTTTCTATTTCATACTTTTTAAAAACACTAGTTGTGACCCACACAACTGATTTCCCATCCACATGCCACAGGGTTACAAACACTTTTGGTGATAGGAAGGGGTTGGGAAAAAAAGAAAGTTTCTGACACAATTTTTCTCACTTTTATTGAAGATTCCCCAAATCTGCCATTGAAAATGTCATTGCTTCAGTCAAAAAAAAAAAGTGATGTCTTAATAAAAATAAATGAACCCTAAACAGGTGACAGATTCTACCCGGTCCATCCTGAAATTAAGTGAGTTCCATCGCACTGGTGGAGAAAGGAACATGAACCCAAGAGGAAGGCGGTGGAAGTGAAAGCATGAAAGCCTGGAGGAATACAGTCTTGTTCATGTTAAAGTGGTGGTTTGGGGCAATGTGTGGCCAACTGCTCTGGGCCCCTGTACCCACATAGGAATCATGGAGAAGCTCTTGGTTCTAGCTTCGGACTGGCCCAGCTCTGGCCACTGTGGCCCCCCTGGGGAGGGAACCAGCTTGTAGAAAGCCTCTCTCTATCTCTCCTGCTCTCTCTGCAACTCTGCCTTTCAAATAAATAATAAATAAAAACCTTACAGGGAAAAAAAGTCCAGAGCGGCTGGGCAGGGGCCTTTCTGAGACATTCACAGCAACTGAAGATTCCAGGCCTTGGCTCCTTCCCCAGCTGTAGGTGGTAAGAATGTGGGCCGCTGCCCTCTCCATCCTGCTCAGATCTGGGGTGGGAAAAGCAAAGTGTATGGAAATAGAAAGGCCAAGATCAAACCCAGTGAGGCCTGCCAGGGACAGGAGGTCTGTCACCTTTGCTTATACTGCACTCCTTCTCCCTCAGGAACAACCCCCTCTTACACCCTCTGAACTCCAGCTGAACTTTCTGCTGAGACCACTTTCCTGTCCTTTCAAAGCCATCTAGGCACTGCAGACCAAGAACTGTCTTTGCTTGACCAGCCGTCTCAGCTCCTATAGTGTCAGTTCTCTGAGGGTCCTGAGGCTGTGTCTGGAAGCCAGCACAGTGGCCACATACTCATTCCCATTGACTTTTACCCTTTCATTTGGAAAATATTAATACATCACCAGTATGCATCAGCATGTAAGTGTTCATCTACAGGAGCAGCTGCCTTCTCTCTGCTTGAATGTGGTGGGTTCTTGCAGGTATTCTGTGAGACACCAACATTGGCAACACCATGAAATGGTTGGAATTGCCCCACCAAGTCTAGCTACTTTTTTCACCTTTCCCTTCACTCTGCCATCTCCTCTAAGCATGACCAAACTCCTAAATGAAAACCCAGCCTGTGTGGACCCTGATTGCTGCACCCTCAACCCTGAATACCTCACAGATGAACCTACCACTGCACTAGCCCCTCCGAAAAGCACCTTGTCACTGGTTTACTAGGAACATTGACTACACAGTTTGGCTTGGACTTGCTGGAGTTATGAATCCCAAAGCTCCTTGTAGTTCTTAAAAATTTGAGATAGCTCTTCCTCCTCCCAGCTCCCCCATAAGCACATGCAAATGGCTGTTGTGAGAAGAGCACATGTTGGCATAACTGCCTCCCTGGCTGCTAGGGAGCACTCACCAAGTTACCTATCAGAATTCTTCCACATGATTCTCCTTTTGTGCCTCACCTTGCCAGCCTCCCTCATGCATCATGGCTGACTCAGCAGCAGAAGTCAGAAGAGGTGAGACCCACAAGCATTTAAAGACCAAAATCCTGCCCAAAAGAGTCAGCACAGCACCCAAAGAAGCCAGCCGAGACCAAGAAGGGAAGGGAAGGGAGAGAGGCCCTGGTCCTTCACTCTGATTGTCCTTGGGTTCTAGAAGCCAGTAAGCTCCCTTCTTGCCCTTTTACCTAACCCCAGTTATGTGTCTGTAGCTTGCAACCAAAAATTCCTGTCTATAGCAACTTCTAATTTCTTTTTCCTGAGTGCTGACATGCTGCTCCTAAACTCAGTATCTGCATCCCATATATACATGTTTTTTAATTCAAAGGCAGACTTTCAGCTTGTTTTATTTTATTCATAATTCTAATGTAGCTAGTCACAGATCCACACACAGAGCTGTCAGTTCTACTAAAAAAACGGGCCTTCTGTTAACTTGGGGTAACTGAACTAATTCTCACAAGTTCTTGTTGGGTAATAAGTAAAACAAAAATGATTTTTCCAGTAACAGCATCTCATTCAAAAAGGTTCTTGAGGTGGAAGACACTGACTCAGTTTTTTTCTGAGTAAATCATCTGTTCTTTGGAACACTTCAGTTCCTGTTCTCCAAGATGACAACTGGTTACCGGAGAACTCATGCAGCTCCTGGTGATTTGTAAAAGGAACTAACCACAGATCCAAGTAGTATCCTCTAGTCCTCACTAGCTTACATCCTGGGCAGGTAGCTTGGTCTCACCCTAGAGGTGCAGCTGGCCAGAGATGAGCCTGGAGCATCCTCTGGCTGGAGTCAGTAGCCTTGGTGACTTTCCTCTGGCCACAAATTCACCATATGTTGCTAATACAAACATATCTAGTCTTAGTTAGGGGAGACTTAATTCAGAAAGATTGTGTAAAATGGGGAGGAGGGTTAGCAATAGGAGGAGGTGTACTGAGCCAGTATGGGGATTCTCCAATGATAAGGTCTGCAAGGTTGCAAGGATAAGGCAAGAGGGAAAGGCAGAACTTTTCCTCCATAGACAGGAGTAAACACGGATGGAAAGAACCAGGTGTGATCCAATGGGATGAAATGTGGCATGAGGTTAATTCTAAACTTGCATGTAACTTCCTGCTACACCTAAGGAAAATGACTATGGAAAAACTAGGACTGGTTTCCGGGTACCAATCTGGATGTTTCTGCAGCCCTTGGGTGTTTGGCCTTGGGAGAAGTTCCTTGGGATCCTACCTTCTTCAACTTCGTCTTGTCTTTTCCGGAGTCTGCCAGAACTACAAGCAGTGCGTGTGATAATTCATCCCTGAAAAGCAGGAACTGCTGAAGCTTCATGCCCTTGTGACTCAATGGCAAAAGATGAAAGCTGTTACAAAGAGCTGCAGAGGTGTAGACAACCTGTCCTCTCCCTAAAGCTTGTCTTCTAGAATGTGTCAGTGTGTGCACTCAGCACTTCCCACAGGAAGCTGGGTGCAGCTTTTGCCTCTACTGCAGGAGCAATGGTTTCATCCAAGCCAAGCAGTACAGGGGAAGATCACCTACAGAGACATTCACACAAAAAAACGTCCACACATACATCAAAAATACTGTCCCCACGACATCAGCCAGGATGTCACATTAGAACCTAATTACATCATCCAAATAACTTGCTAATACTGTGATCTCACTCACCCAGTTCATCTTTTGCATCTTCATGGAATCATTAATAGAGAAGACAAAATTACTGAATGACAGGAAGTGCAAGGCTCTGAGACAGACCACTAGAAATATATTTGCAAATTAACAGTGCTCCTTAGTGAAGTCATGTCCTGCCTGAAGTTTATTCCTGTGTTGGCCCAAGTGAATCATTCGTCTGGGATTGTGTTAGACAGACCCTAAGGTGACTTTTCATCATCCTCATTTTTTCTGTCCATGACCTCTTATACTCTTCTCCTCTTGGATTTGAGTGCTAATTATGAGTTGCTCTTAACCGGCAGAATGTGGCAACAACACTGCCATGTCTTACCTGTGACTGTGCTAAGTTATCTTGAACTCCATATCACTCGACACTTTCTCCTTAGCTGATTTTGAAGGAGTGCGTGGGCATGTTAGGAGGTCCAGAAGTTGAGGAGGAGAGGGTGGCCTTATGTAGCTGAGAACAGTCTCTACTCAGCAGCTGGCAGGGACCCAGGCTGACATTTTTAATCAAGAATAAAAAAAAAAAAATCCTACCAACAATGTGGGGGAGCTTGGAAATGCATACTTGTCCGGTGAGCCTTGATAAGATTCCATATGCATAGAAATTGTGAAGGTAAATACGTGTTGTGCCAATGCACTATGTTTGTACCAATTTGTTACAAACTATAGGAGACAAATACAGAGACATATGCTGAGGAAACAAAAAACTCAGAAATATGCTATGGGACCTGGCATAATGGTTCAATGACTAAATCCCCATATTCAAGGATCCCATATGTGTGCTGGTTTGTGTCCCAGTTGCCCCACATCCCATCCAATTCCCAGCTTAAGGCCTTGAGCAGCAGTAGAGGATGAGCCAAAGCCTTGGGACCCTGCACCTGCATGGGAGACCCGGAAGAGGCTGCTGGCTCCTGGCTTTGCAGCAGCTCAGCTCTGGTTGTTGTAACCATTTGGGGAGTGAGTTAGCAGGTGGAAGATCTTTCTGATTCTTCTTCTGTCCATAAATATGACCTGCCTTTCCAATAAAATAAAATAAATCTTTAAAAAGAGAGAGAGACACTATAGTTCTGATCCTTGGCTCAGATTGTATTGCCTCCATGGATAGTTGACTAAATCAAGTCTTAGAGACCTAAGAACTAAGACAAATCTCGTCAGTGGCTTTGTAACCAGCATATCCCTTCTTATCTCTGTACCTCAGCCTCCCCATTGTGAAATGAGGGCACTATACTTGGAGAGCTCTAAAGAACCTCTTAAGTCAGAAAGTTCATAACCTAAGTCTACAAAGAGGAAAGATAAGCTTGAAATTCACTTAAACTGAAATGAAACAGGAAAGAGTGAAGTTTAGAAACAGTACAACACAAAGGAGCAAATATTGAACCCCAAAAGGAAATTCAGCTCTGAATGAAGCTAGCACATGCACTCACAGCTCATAGCAGTCAATGAAATAGGGAACTGGCATTGTGTCACTGTGGGTTAAGCTGCTGCTTACAATTCTGGCACCCCGTGTCAGGACAACAGTTGCAGTCCCACTTGTTTCACTCCCAATCCAGCTCCCTTTTAATGCAGTTGGGAAATCAGAAGCAGCTTAACCCACACGGGAAAACTAAATGGAGTTATAGGTTCTTGGTTTTGGCTGCGCAGCCCCAGCCATTGCAGCCACTTGAGAAGTGAACCAGCAGGTAAAAGCTCTCTCTCTCTCTCTCTCTTTCTCTGTGTGCCTCTTTGTCACTCTGCCATCCATATAAATAAAAAATAAATATTAAAAAATCGAGGAAAGAATTCAAAAAATTAATCAAGACTGGCCACAGACATACTGCCAAATCCAGCCAACCGGGCAATGAAGCCGTTAATCCCACCCAACTTGTTTTTATGGGCATCATTCTAAAGACATCTAATGTTGAAAAATAACCTAGCTCAAGTGTCTACCAGTAGATTAAAAAGGGTGGGGGGAGAATTACCCTCAGTCCAACTCTGAGAAACTTAGAGAGGAAACCCTTCTCGTGCTTCCCACCCCTAACAACAGACATGAGACTGATGTCTCGGCTCCTGGTTAGCTGGGAAAGCCAATGTTCTTAGAAATAAGCCAGAGCAACAAACTCATGCAAAATAGTTTTGTGGCTCTCCATTTTCTAATGCTACATAAAGAGATGCTTTGAATAGTGCTGCATTCTGGAAAGAACCACGGTTAAGTATTTTCTAAGTTTTCAAAATCAATGGGGGATATAACTGAGGACATAAATTCTAAAACCATCATAAGCTGAATGTTGGAAAGAGAGAAGCAAGTGTTCTTTCCAGTGTGAGGCAGTGAGGGCGTGGGGGCGGGGCGTAACTGCTTAATAGAAACTTAGAATGAATCTACTCTTACAAGCCTAATCCATGAATAAACTAAGAAATAGAACTTTGCTGGAAAAAAAAAATTCCTTATGGATTTACAAGTTGCTATAAGTCCCCAAGGAGTTAGGGGAGTAGGGTTGGAGCTGTAAACTTGCCTGAGGCATTCAAGTCTGTACCATGTAGTGAAAACTTGGAGACTGGCATCTTTCCACAACAAAGACACTACTGATACCCCAAACCAGACCTATCTGGCTGGCTGCCCCCTCTGTTAAATAGTACTTAGTGTGGTTTTAAGAGTAACTTAATGGTTGTTGGCTTAAGAAAGGGGAACTTGGAGGGACCACAGAATATAAGAAAACAGAAAGAGCCAATCTACATTTCATAGAAACCTGCAATTTGAAAACATCTCTAAATTTCAGTAATTGTGTGTAATCTAATAAAATTTGAAGTTTTAAAGATTAATTTCATTTTTATATGAAACGCAGATATAACAGAGAGAAAGAGAGACAGAAAGAGAGGTCTTCCATCTGCTGGTTCACTCCCCAATTGGCTGCAATGGCCAGAGAACCCAGTCAGGAGCCAGGAGCGTCTTCCATAAGTCCAGGGCCCCAAGGACGTGAGCCATCCTGTGCTGCTTTCCTAGGCCATGAGCAGGGAACTGGATCAGAAGTGGAGGAGCCAGGTTACCAACTGGCACCCACATGGGATGCCAGCCAGCCCTGCAGGCATAGGTTCAACCTACTACACCACAGTACCATTCCTGAAGGTTCAAATTTGTAATTACTTAAAAACACGTAACTATAACCAGAAAATATGTAGACATACATCTTTATTCTTCTGGACTAAAGAGTTAACAGAGGCAGGTACTACAGTACCACTTGTTAATCTGCTGCTCAGAATGTCTGTACTCCATATTACAGTGCCAGTTCGACTGCCTGGGAAAGCAGTCGAGGACAGCCCAAACCCTTGGGACCCTGCACCCACGTGGGAGATCCGGAAGAGCTCCTGGCTTGTGGATTCAGATTGGCGCAGCACTAGCCATTGCGGTCACTTGGGGAGTGAATCGTCAGATGGAAGATCTCCCTCTCTGTCTCTTCTCCTTTGTGTATATCTGCCTTCCCAATAAAAATAAACAAATCTTTTTTTAAAAAAAGTTCATTCTTTATCGATCGTATGTTGAACTCTTCTCTGAAATGCCCTCATTTTGTCCCTTCATTTTACCAAGGCATTTTTACAAGATGTTTTAAAATGTGAGCAGATATGGTTCATGGGATCTTTTTGTTCATCAGGGACCACAATTTTCAGAATTACCATTCCACTCATATCACCAGAAATGCTATGATCCAATGCCAGCTTATTTTGCTAAATGCTGGAAACCAGTATTTTCAAGGTCAGAAGCTTTTAGTGTCATTGCACTGAATAGTTGAATTGTGTTTGGTCAAGTATATGTTGGCACAATGTATAGCCTTTGGAACATCTCCCAGGAAAATAAAATGTTCATCATCATGATTCACACATTCTCCCCGGCTATATACCTCACCATGTCAAAGGAGTGCAAGACCATAACTCAAGAGACAATAGGAAATAAAATTCAAGGTAAAAAATGTGATTTCTTATTTTAGCACTACCCATAAGAGATGTTCACTGGGCAGACAAGCAAAATGAGACACTATGTCTTTCTCTCCTTCAAAATAGTATGTTGCTGACCTGAAGCACAGTGTTTCCAAATTAAACAGACCAGATATTGGTTCCACAACTACAACTACAATCTGAACAACAAAATAACTTGAGACGAGAATGCTTTGCTCCTGTGACTGGTCCTTAGGGAGTCCAAGTGATTTATGTGACCTCCTAAAAAGCCAGCCACTTCAGCCTGAGGAAGCATCAAGATTCCAACAGCACTGGTCTATTATACGAAAGGCACCTACAATGACCCTGTGATGAGCTCCCAGAAGATAGCAAAAGCCAAGGGACATGAGCTTTCCATCATTAGGGACACACACAAAAGGCTTGAAAGAAGAGCCTTAGAAAGTTTGTAAAAAAAAATAAGGTGGAATTTGGCAGTGATGATTAGTAAAATGCCAGCTTAGCGTGAAACTAAAACAGGATATTCGGGATGTTTTCCACCATTGATCAGAAAACTCTTATTTTGTCCAAACTTCTCTGTATTTTGAAGACCGTTTGAATATCTTTCTGCCCTTAAAGATGGGAATACCCGAGGTTGACCAGATGTTTTCAACACATTTGGACCTTGTTATGAAGTTGAAGAAAGGTGTTGTCACTTTACATTCATGAACATGGCTAACATCTAAAAAACAATAATATAAAATAATTAGTGTTGGAAAACATATGAAGAAATTGGAACCTTTGTGCACTGTTGGTGGGACTATAAAATACAATTGTCATATAAAACAGAATGGAATTTCCTCAAAATATTAAATATAAGGATTATTATATGGTCAAGTGAGCCTATTTCTGGATATATACCCAAAAAATTTGCAGGCAGGGTTCCCAAGGGGGAGTTGCTCACTTGGAATAAAAGGTACACAATTCATGAGAATGAAGCCACAGAAGCAAGTCGTGTCTGTGTAACCAGGGTTACCTGAGCTCTAGTGAATCCATGTGGGGTAGCACTAGTCAGTCCTAAAAAGGGAGGTAATCCTGTCACATGTTAACACACGGATATATTTATTTTGAGATTTCTGTGTGTATTTGTAACACAGAGCCTCCCACTTTGGAATGTTTGTTCTGCTTTCTCTGCCTGCTCTGTTCCAAGACATCTAGGCTCTAGAATCTGTATCCCAGAGCACGCTAAACCAAGAAACTACCCTGTTTTTAAAAAAAAGAAGAAAGAAGAGGAGGAGGAAGGGGTGAATATCTGGCCCAGTGGTTAAAATTCTGGTTAAAATCCTTGGGCCAGTGCAATGGCTCACCCAGCTAATCCTTCCACCTGCATGTGCCAGAATCCCATATGGGAGCTGATTCATGCCTGACTGCACCACTTTCCATCCAGCTATCTGCTCACCACCTGGGAAAGCAGTGGAGGCTGGCCCATCTTGGAGACCAGGAAGAAGTTCCCAGCTCCTGGCTTCAGATCAGCTCATTTCTAGCCATTGCCGCCATTTTAGGGAGTAAACAGAAGATCTTTCTCTCTGTGTCTCTCCTTTTTGTAAATCTGCTTTTTCAATAAAAGTAAATAAATCTTAAGCAACAAAAAAGAAAGAAGGTTCCTTGTCCCACATCAGAGTGCACGGGTTCAGTCAACCTCTGCTTCTGACTTCAGCTTCCTACTCAGGCAGACCTTGCGAGGCAATAGTGTTGACTCCAGTTTTTGGGTACCTGCCAAGCATCTGGAAGACCTGGACTGTGTTCCTGACTCCGGCCATTGAGATCATTTAGGAATCACCCAATGAACAGGAGCTTGCCCTTGCTCTCTCCCTCACTAATGCACTCCCTGTCTCTCTCCATCCTTCTCAATGTTTTGTTTTGTTTTTGTTTTTGGAAAGGCAGAGTTACAGAAAGAAGGAGAGACAGAAAGCAATATCTGCCCAATGGCTCACTCCCTAAGTGACCACAACATCCGGAGCTGACCATCCAAGGCCAGGAACCAAGAATTTCTTCCAGATCTCCCACACAGGTGCAGAATCCCAAAGCTTTGGGCCATCCTCTACTGCTTTCTGAGGCCGTGAGCAGAGAGCTGAATGGGAAGTAGAGCAGCCAGGATATGAACCGGCACCCATATGAGATCCCATGAGCAGAGAGCTGAATGGGAAGTAGAGCAGCCGGGATATGAAACGGCACCCATATGAGATCCTGGCAGATGCAAGACAAGGAATTAGCCACTACACTACCGTGTCAGGCCCCATCCCTCTCAATTAAAAATAATAATCATTATCATCATCCTTAGAATGTTCTTTCAGAAAGATCACACAATTCTTTGCTTTGGAAGAAAGGATGAGCTTGGCCCGTTTTTGTTTTGTTTTGTTTTGTTTTGTTTTGTTTTGTTTTGTTTTGTTTTCCAAGAAGTCCAATCTCCATAACGCAGCTCTGCTCATGGCCTCCCGAAGCGGGCACCAGCTCCCAGGAGGACTGGAAGGCTCAGGGAATGACACCTACTACACATCAGGAAACTAGGAGGCGATGAAATGAGGAGTATGCAGTTACAGCAAACGGACTTTCTTATCAGCAGTGTTGCTTCTCCTCAAACAGGGAATTCTGTGTTTTCCTCAGGTCAGTTAGCCCTGAGCTGACTCTCTGAAACGCACCCAGCATTGCTGTATGTTCACCGGGAGACCCCCATTGGCATGACAAGCTGTAAATTACGCTCATTCCTGAGAGGTAACAAGAGAGGTTCTGTCAGCTGTGCGATTACTTTGTTTTGGCAGGACACTTTGGAGTCAAGAAAACATTGGCTGGAGTTCAAGGCCAAGATTTTGGATCAGCTGCCATCATAATTTTTCAAAAATGTGATGACTGTTCCTCAAGAAATAGTTTCCTAAGTAGTCTGCAGGAATGTCTCCTGTGCGTGTTCGGAAGGGATTTAAGGAATGAAGTCCCTGGGGACCTCCCAGTGAGGCTGGGGGAGCCCGGGTTTTCTAAGCCAAGGATGAGAAGCCTGTCACGTCAGGAAGGCATCAGCGCAAGGCAGTTTTCAGTTAAGTGAGTCGTGACTGGTCTCTGACTCCTCTAAAAGCAAGCACAGTTTTAAAGAAAGCTTCCAGGTTCCCAGCACTCTGCTAAACACAGCCAGGATGTCATGACAGTGAAGAGAACGATATACACATCTCACTGAGTCCTCTCCCCCAGCACTCCAGCCTCACGGACCCTTTTTCCCTCTCTGGTCTGTTCCAACTAGTGTTTTGTGTGCTAAGAAAGCATCACTCATGCTTTAAAATTGAAGGTATCATTGTAGTTTGAATGCCCAAGTCCATATGGCATGGCATAGAAAACTTTCTCTGTCCTGCTTTACATAGCATAACACTGCAAGTACGCAAACCCTCTATTATTAATACTACATACAGTGGTTGTCAAGGGAAACATTTACAAAGTACCAGAGTTTCCGTGGTAAGAAGGAAGGTGAAGTTCAAGTAGTGGAAGGGTCGGTGTGAGATCGTGCACTGCAGCGGAAAGAGCATCAAGGAAGCCTAGGCACATTTCCCGTGGAAACCTTAAACAGGCTGGGGCAAGTGAGGTACAGAGAGAAAAATCTCAGCTGCCTGAGGGCAGGAGCTGGGCTGTGCAGAAATACCCTGAAATAAGACAAGCCAGTCATTTATCACCAATGATTCTGCCCATTTGATTCATTATATAGAACAAAATTAAGCATATAGAAAAAGTTTGCTCCATAAGTGATTTGTAAAATTTTTTTAAATGTTATTGAGAGACAGAACCAGACATAGAGAGATCTTTCATCTACTGACTTACTACCCAAATGTCCCCAACAGGCAATGGTAGGCCAGGCCTAGTCCAGAAGGCCAGAACTGAACCCAGGGTTCCCAGCGGTAGCAGGGACATAAGTACCTAAGTCACTCCCTGGTGCCTCCCAAGGTGCTATGAGCAGGAAGCAGTAGTAGGACCTAGAAGCAGAACTTGAACCCAGGCATTGCTAAGGGATCTGGCATCCCAAACAACATCTTAACCACTGGACCCAGCGTTCACCCCATCAGAGGTTTTACATGAAAACGTCTGGTGTCCAGAGGGATTCATATATTTACTACGGGTGGTTTCAAAATGTGAACCTCCCATGAACTCTTTGAAGGCCCTGGTGTAGTATTTCTACTATACCTATGCAGCAAATGGAAATAATTGCAGTAACATCCATAGTAGTCAAATAATTGCAAACTGATTATTCATTGCCTTCTCTAATAAAATGTAAGTTTACTTATCAACCACCTCACAAATTCCTGAAGAGATCAGTGTTTGTTCCCACGAGCCAGCACAAACCAACTCCAGCTCACTAGCAGTACTTTGATTCCTGTTTTATATGATAGAGATCAAACCAAAAAATTTCAATGAGTTCTTCAGTAAAACTCCAAGCAGCTTTGAGCCGACGCTTCCTCAGATTGAGAAGACACAGGGTGGGTAGAAATGAGCACAACATGCAGAAGGTATCCATGCCAATAGAGATTGGGGATCAAGGTCTTTCTTTTTCTCTTAAGTCAACACACTTAAAATTAAAGAAGTCTAAAGTAAAGAAAGCAACATTTCAGTGCCATGGTTTAGAAGGCTCCGCTCAGTAATGGCAGCAGCAGCAGCTGAGGAACAGTGGTCTGCTTCAGTTTGGAAGCTGTTTATAAACATAGAAGTCAACACTGGGGACCAGTTGTTAGGAACAGCCATGTGCAGTGTAATGGCCAGATGTTTGTTTTGTCAGTAGTTCTGATTTGAGGATAATTTATTTGTCACTTGTCTATCACCAGAATATGAGCACTCACTTGAAGGAGGATGGAGACAAACTTAGGAAGCAAGGCTGGGCTGGCTGACCCCTACAAGAACCCATCAGCAGGGATTTACCCAATAGCTTTCTCTAAGTCGCTGGGATGCAAAATGAAGGGAAAGTTGAGTGCTAATGCTCAAACGCAAGGGGCCCACATTGTGGCACAGTGAGTGAAGCCACTGCCAATGACACTGCCAGCCTCAGTGAACACCAGTTCAAGCTGTGGTAGATCCACTTCTTATACAGCTCCCTGCCAATGCATCTGGGAAGAAGATGACCCGATTACTGAGGTCTCTGCAAGTTGTCAGGGAGCTCCTGACAGAGTTCCTGGCTCCTGGCTTTGGCCTGGCCCAGACCTGGTCACCACAACCATCTGAAGAGTTGAACCAATGGATGGAAGACTTCTCTGTTTCTCCTTCTCTCTTTCTCAACTCTGTCTTTCAAATAAACTATTTTTAAAAGATATAGCTCATGTCATTATAAATAAGCAAGCAGACAATATATAATTCCATCAGACTACAGACTCAAAAATGATATCCAATTCACAGATTTCTAGAATTTCAACCCTGTCAAAAAGATTCTTTTGAAGTCTGATGACGTTTGTTTTGTTCACTAAAGAAACAAAAGAAAAAAGCCACTATCACTACCATGTGGTAAAAGATATTTCATAACTCATACATAAATCATAACCTCAGACAGAAGAATTATTGCCTTAAATGTTGATATTTCATACTTATGTTTGTGAACATTTTCCTTGTACATTCATCTCCTTTGCTTCCTGAGGTGTCAGCTACCCCAGGCCAATCACAGTCCAATGATATTACAAGGAATATTCCACAAATAGTGAATAGATTTTAAATTGTGTACATTCTGAGTAATGGGTTGAAGCTCATGCTATCCTATTTGTCCTCTGTAGTGTGACTCATTCCTTTGAACAGATTATCCACACTGTATATGCTACCTGCCCATTAGCAGCCAACTTGGTCATTGCAGCATCTATAAATAAGGTTAGGTGCTGTCCGAGATTCAGACATTGATTAGTGGTCTTGGAACATACCCCTATAGATAGGAGAAAACTACTAATTTTTGTTTTTATTTCAGCACAGATGGGTAAAACTTATTGGATGGATCCCAGTCTATAGGCGAATTTTGGGAAATTCCTGAACTGCAATCTAACTTGTCCTGTAAAGTCACTCTTTTCTGATGACTATGCATGTATAAAAGACACAGGATGACAGGGACACTAGAGGGTCCTCTGGGCACACTTGAGTGAAAGCACTGAAAGTACTACTGTCTATTTCAGAGACATGGGCACTTGGGGTATGGGCAAGATTCTCCTCTGTCATACCCTGTCCCTGTCATTTCCTGGATGGGTGGATCAGGGCAAGTTGTCAAACCACTATGTGTCTCAGTGATGACCACAGTGCCTGCCTCAGGGATTTTAATGAGGATTGTGTGTGGTACAGGGCTTAGATCACCACCTCTTGTCAAGTCCAGGCCATCCACTTGAGCTCGGAGCCAGGAGCACCCCTCCCCCCCGCAATCCTGGGTATGCCTCATCTATGGCCTCATCCAAGAACTAACAATTAAGATTGGAAAGACATTACACCTGTTATAGGGTCACACATAAGTCCTCAGGGCCCCAGTTATGGACCAGTGCTGACACCAGGAGCCCAAGAATCCAAGGTATCAGGTAAAAATTTGTCTTGTGTAAATTAATGACTCCTGTTTACTGGGCCCCTGGTGCATACCAGGCCCCACTTGAAAACCCTCTAAACTGTGTATTCTTCTCCTGATTGCACAAAAAGGAAACTTCTGGAAGGCTCTGAAAGTCTCTGCATGTGGAAACCAAGAGAATAAAACAGCCGAGATGGGCACACTAGAGTTCTTCTTGTGGGAAGCCATTAAAGAATATTCCAATTTAATGTGTCAGGATGGACGAGCGGTCTAAGGCACCAGACTCAAGAATATTCCAGTTTTTTTAAAAAATAAATAAAAAGAGAAAGACATTATGGAGTGAGAGTGAACACTACAGAAGCACTATGGAGTTTCCTTGAGTTATAATTCCCCAGTGCAGGCAATATTTTATTTTGGAAACAGTTCTTGACAGGGAAGCCAAAGGAAGAAAGATAAATCTACAATGTCAAGTGTGTGAAACAGTGAATTAAGCCACCACTTTTAATGACAGCATCCCATAGCAAAAAGCCAGTTCTAGTCCTGGCTGCTCCACATCTGATCCAGTTCCCAG
This sequence comes from Ochotona curzoniae, assembly GCF_017591425.1. Taxonomy (NCBI): domain Eukaryota; kingdom Metazoa; phylum Chordata; class Mammalia; order Lagomorpha; family Ochotonidae; genus Ochotona; species Ochotona curzoniae. The sequence goes on along the minus strand of NW_024465582.1, from coordinate 14,423,730 downwards.
CTAATGCATCTTGGAAGACAACCCCAAGTGCTTGGGCCCCTGCCACCCATGTGGGGGACTCAGATGGGCGTTTCCAGCTCCTGGCTTCAGACTGGCCCAGCCCTAACCATTGCAGCCGTTTGGGTGGTGAACCAACAGTGGAAGATCTCTTTGCTTCTGTTTGTCCCTCTCTTTCTCTGTCACTCTGCCTTTCAAATAAGTAAAATAAAACATTTTTTTTTAGAAAGTAAATTTCTTCAGAGACCAGCAGCTTGGAAGCTATGCTGTCAAGAGGATAAATAAGGTACCAGTAGAAGAGATGATACAAAACTACCTGCTTATACAGCTGGCTGCTGCAAGGATTTTAGGGTTTGCAAGCCCTGAGTTCTTATACAAATTAGTAAAGAGACATGGGAATATGAATACCAGAAGCATAGGGATTCTGGCATAGCAGAAGCAATTGACCTCATCCAGACACATTCAAATTCCATTTGTTTTCCTAACCACTGATTGCCCAAACGTATCTATACCCCATTCCTTCATGCCCTTGAGACCAGTGCATGCAGCTAAGGTAGCTCTCCTTTGAAGTTAGGATGAACAGAGACAATACAATGGAAATAGGATTTGAACTGCTGTTCAAAAATGGACTTGATTAGAAAGCTAAGAGCTCTCTAGGCAAGAAGAGTGGAAATAAAATGTTGCGGTAGGTTTTGCATCCTTGTGCATGGACCTAGGAGAGGAGATATAGCCACAAGGAGCAGAGCTAGCCAGGTCACAAACTGGAAGAGTGGCCCCGATGTGCTCCCTCTTGTGAAATGAGAAAGGAGCAAAATGGCACAAAGCAGTGAGCACATCCCCCACTCCTGCCAGTGAATCTCTCCTCCTCCTCACTCCAGAACTCAACAGCCAATGATTGTCAAGGATTGTGCAATACAGTCTGTGTGTGTGTGTGAGTGTGTGTGAGTGTGTGTGTGTGTGTGTGTGTACATTTCTGCTGAAATTAATGGATGCCTTTGGAAGTTGCCATTTTTTAAGACATTTGGCCATCAGTATCTTTCACAGTAACCACTGTCATTTAAGTCATTGTAAAAAGTTCGTGATTTAGGGTTAAGGCAGAGTTCTAAATCAGTGGAGTTTAGAGCTCCCAGGGCTCCTGGAGAGAACATAGCCCCAGTAGCCGTAGTCATGGGTGACTGGTCTATCTTGGGATGTTGGGTATACATGCATGGAGTCCAAGGTGATAAGAGAGGTAAGAACAGAGTGGGAAAAATCAAGGAGGTCATGACCCCAAAGAAGATATGGAAAAGTAATGGGAATACGCCACTGTTTCCTAGTGGAGGTTCCTCAGCTCCACCCTCCTGGCTGGCCACACCCTCCATACGGTTCCCCTTTGCTTGTGAGCAGCCGCTGCTAAAGCTCCCCATACGGAGCTTCCTAATGGGAATGGCAGTTGTGTAATGGGGCGCTGTCATTGATGGCACGCGCCACTTAATTGACATCGGACTGGACGCGGAAACTAAACTCCCCGTCTTTCCTACTTCGTTTAGCGCGCCATTCAAGTTAATTCAAGGCACGAAAAATATACCCTGCCCCTCCTGCCTTCCGCATCATTCACAACTGACAGAGCGGAAATTACCCCGAAGGTTCCGCGCACCTGGCCGCTCCTGCCTCCTATTGTGCTAGGTTAAGCTTAGTTAACTTTAAGAAAAGTTGGGCTCCAGTAACTCCCTTCCTACCTGAAACTTTGTACTGCATGGCTCTTAATTTGATTGGTGGATAAGAGCTTAAAAACCCCTGACTTTGGCGGCTAGGCGCAGTGGCTCCTGGAGCGTAGCGGGAGCTGCTGTCACCAAGCTTGGGAAATAAAGATGACTCCTAACATCTACATTTGGGTCCAGTGTGATTCTTGCATTCCAGAACACCTGCAGCGTTATCAGGGACCCTACTGGTGCAGTAGAACTGGGCGGGGAGAGGAGGCATTTCTTCAATCGTGCAAGTGTTTCTTGGGCTTCAGATAAATCATGAATAATGTCTAAGACAGTGAAGCAATTTTCTTCCTTTTTAAGGTGTATTTGTTTCAAAGACAGAGTGCCAGAGAGAAGGAGAAGAGAGAGATTTTTCATCGAGTGGTTCTTTCCCCAAATCCTACAAGGGTGACAGGCACTCACGTTCTTGAACTACCAGCCTCTGTATTCCAAAGCTCTTTGTGGGAAGCTAGATCAGAAGTGGGGCTGCTGGAACTCAAACCTGATGCTCCAACATGGGGCAACCTGGAGTGCAACAGGTTTTACAGCACAGGTGCAATGAAGGCACTGCTGAGCCACCTGCTTAGGAATTTGGCACTTAGAGTCCTCACTGGAGTGGCAGAATTGATTTAGGGTATCTTTAACGAGGGCAAGAGACATAGTGGTGATAACTCACATGTAGTGCTCCCAAACTTGAAAACGCAAAAAGAAGGCATTATTGCTGAAGATTGTGTCCCCTTGTCTGCCAGTTCAAGATTTGCCTCCTGTTTTAATAACTATTAGAAATGATTTCGTGTTTCTGCAGATTTCCCTTTCGTGAGCAGAAGCTCTTTTGATTTATTTGACAAGCAGAGAGACACAGGCAGCCAGAGCTCCCATTTCCTTGCTCACTCCCCTGATGCCTATCACAACCAGGACTGAGCCACATCAAACCCAAAAGCCAGGAGCTCAATTCAATCTCCCTTGTAGGCAGCTGGGAACCAAGGACTCCACTTCATTGCTGCTTCCCAAGGTACTCCAATAGGGAATGCAAGCATCCTAGATGGTATCGCAAGCACTAGGCCAAATGCCCATTACTGAGTAGAAATTCATGCCTCTGTTCATGGTTATCATTCAAATGCTGCAATGCATCATACCCACTAATTGAGCTTTTACTTAGATTAGGTCTGGGAAAACAGAATGTCCTCAAACAATATGGATATGTGCAATGTATGTTGGTTGAATTATAAACAGGAAAAGGTTTCTGTGGGATGTACTTTTTTAATGGGAACACATTGTTATACTCCAAGGATGTGGCATTCTTGCTTAATAGAAACATTTACAAGAACACATACACATTTATAGCCAAACACCAAATGAAAGAGATATTTTAAATGACCAGTTTGCACCAGAAATAAAATACATTATACAAAACAGGAGTTATATCCACAGTCATCAATTCTCATTTTCTACACAAAATGACAATAAATTAGATCACATTATATGCAGATAGCTCTACTTACATAAGAATAATAAACCGTATGCAGCATGTGAAACTTCTCTCTTCACTCCTCTACCAAACTCATAGTCAGTTTATATTGTTGGACAGTCCTGTTTAAACTAATGATGAGTAACATGGGCAAGGGGCCAAGTGCTGTAGAACCGCCCCTCCACAGTGTGTGCCTCGTGACCTCTTGGCTTCCATCATCCTTTATCACAGGGATCAAAGCAAAGAACCACAGGACCCACCACAGATGCTGACAGATGCACAGCACCCCTGCCCTGCCCCTTGCTGTCTTGTGAAGATCTTCCCATCAACAATGTGTAGGCTACTCTACTTCAAAATCTTTCTCTGCATCCCCTGCTCGCATTTTATGTGTTATGACAGCTTTGTTCTCCTGGTAAATAAAAAACAATTTGATACCCTCTGGGGTGATTTACACTCAGTAGGTGGACCCTTCATCCCTTGTGCATAGGCATTTAGCTTTCACAATGTGAACCAAAACAAAGCAACACTTTCTGCTCTCTCCTGATCCTGCTTGTTTAGGTTCTTTCCTAGAGATCACCCCACACCTGACACATCAAAGACTCATTCTCCATTGAAACCTTTTTGTTGTTTTGGAAAAAAAAAAAAGCATACAATGTGGGTGTAAGTAGCCTCAGCTAGTTTGGAATGATTTACCTTCGGTATGAATTAACATCAGTGGTTCATGAGAAATTCAAACAGACGCCTCTCTAGCACCTTTCAAATGCTGTCTGATTTCTGCAAAAGACATTTGTGAAATCCGAACACTGAAAACCAAAGCCAAACTTTCTTGGGTGCATGCACACAACAGGCTGATGTTGCACCAAGAGTTTGCATGGCAAATTTTACGTGAGAGGTCCGACTCAAAACCTGCTGCCTTACAGCCAGTATTGTTCCATCTCTTTCACTCAGGAGGTGGGAGGCCTCCTCTTGTGTTTTCACCTGCATGAGCAAACATGCTGACACATCGTTGGAGATGTGACAGAGGGTGAATGGGAGTGCTGGGAACAAGAGGTCAAGACAGAGGCAGCCGGTAAAGCTACCCTCTTGTGTTTCTTTTGGAGAATCAAGTTCCTGAGTCTTGCTTGGTGCTTCCCAAGCTTCTTACATAGACTGATTGTAGGAAACTAAATTTTTTAGTCTGTTCTGAAGACCATTTGAAAAATAAAGCTGTCCCTCTCCAAGTGCCATCTCCTCCACTCTGCTTCCTCACTTTAAAACATATCCTGTGCTTTAAGACATTTTCTGTTTTTCCTACTGATCAGGAAATTCAGTTCTTTATCAACTTCCTTATGATGCCCTGAACCACAGGGGTTAACTAAATAAAACCCATGAATCATAGATCAGGAGGCCTAATTTTAGTTGGCATTTGCCTTTATGATCACCTACAATCAGGAACTGTTTCTTCTATGTCCCCAAAAATATGGACACTCATGCCTTCCTGTTTATAGATTTGTTATTAATACCAGTGGCAGAATATCCTGTATGGTCTCTTAAAAAGACTGCCACGAGCAGCCAGTGTCTACTCACTTTTAAAAGATGATGAGGTCCCTGAAACTTGCCTTCTGAATTGCTGCCACTGGCTGGCTGTGTTCTATACAATGACCTTAATTCTACTACCTCCTAATAAGCCCCCAAATCAGCCACAAGCAGAAAGAAAGTGGTAAGTTGGACAAGGAAGGCAACTGCGGAAAACTAACAACCCTGGAAGCCTGGCAAGGGGGAGTCGTGACTGGCATCAGCACGCCCAAGTTTCAAATTTAAGAGCAGAAAGCAGCATTCTTTTTTCATTTCTGCATTTCCTCCATTCAACAAAAAAGTTTTGGAAATGTAAAGAGGGTATGGGCTTTGGAACCATGTCCAAAGTCCAAAATAAGAAAAGTTGATGGTTCTGCAAGAGAAATATAATGTGTACAGAGCTTTCCTAATGAAGCCTGTGTGCCCAGGTCAAGGGAAGACGTGAACTCTCTGAAGAAAGTTCTTTCAAGATAGAAGTTATCATCTAGGGAAAGATTTTACTTCCAAGTTCCTCTTTGTCCCCTCAGAATTCAAAAAGACAATGACAACCATAAAACTAATACTTGTTTATACAACAAAAAAGTACATACTCCTTTCGATCTGTGTCAATATAAGCTTGTTTCACCAGATGAGAAAATATTCATAAAATAGTCATTTGAATTCTGAACACCCTAAACTTCAGGATTTAAAAAAAGTTATAAAATTATTTAAGAACTGAAGTCCTATTTACTTAACGGTATGGTATGTGGCTCCTTGCAGAATATGACTGATTAGTTGTCTAAGATGTTGCAGCACAATTGGAAGCTGAAATTGCAAAATACAATCTTGAGAAATCTCACACCAGAGTGAACTTGGGGCCAACACCTAAACTTTTGGCAGTATTTTCCCCAACTTTATGAAATTATCAAAACTGTTTGGCATTTTGTTGACCATATCAAGATTTCAAGAATATATATAAAGAATATATGATAGATGTGTAAATCAACATTTAAAATCAGTTAAATTTGCCTTAAAATAGGAAGAAGATGGCATCCAAAACCAAGAAACTGTGATTTTTACAAGAATAAATTCTTACCTTTCTTTAAGATCTTATCTAGAGATATAATATTAAGCTTAGAATTATTCCTTGGCCTTCAATAAAAGTAAATGGTATGTCCTCTAGTTTGCTAGTGGACCATCATGTAAATTCTAGAATGACTGAACAAGTCCAGAACCCAAAGTGTTCTCCACCCCTCCCCAAAATTCAGGATATAGGCACAATAAAAAATTGTTATCTCTAAAGGAGACAGAACATATCATGAGGAATTTGAATGAGAGAAAAATAGCCTCTCCAGTGCCAATGACCGATAATATGCCACTCCTTCCATTTTGCTTTCATTGGAGGGAATCCCAGCCATCAAATACTTTGTTGTCCTGGATTTTAATTACCAACTCTCTTCCCCCATTAGGATGTAGCATCACTATCTTTCTTGCCTTCTTTTCCATCCTCTTTTTTAGTCCAGCACTCTTTCCTTTGCCTCTAGCGTGACATACTGCAGCACTGCTGTTTCGGTTCATCACAGTTCGTTCTTCCAGCCTGTCCTCCCATTCTGTCGTGCCCTCATCCCTCTGAAGGCAGTGGGCTCAGGCATAGCCCTCCGGGAAAGCCAAATCAGGCGAGGTCCAGCACATGGAGCAGCCACTCTTTTCCTCCCCAACCTCCATGCTCCAACTCCCTTGTGTCTTGTTCTCTCTTTTCTAGATATTAAGACCCTTTTCAAAAATGCTTTTCAAAGGCTCAAAATGTTGAGGACATCTCCTAATCACAGAATGACAAGGTGGCACACTTATGTGATATTTCCTTTTCTTTCCTTGTTGTCGATTTTCTCCAAAGCTCTAAGTGAAAAACGACAACCTGCATATAAACCCATGTGCAGAGTACTGTGTGCAAAGTAGTCCTCCAGGAAATCCCTATTCAAAATTGTCCCAAATCCTTACACCCACACCCTGAGCCTCTGTTACAGATTATTGGTGGGTGACCCCCAAATTCTACAGGGTTGACTGGAAATGAATACTCACAAAGGAGATACATAGCCTACCCCCACACCCTGAAAACAAAAATATTATTAAAGAGGAAAAAAAAACAAATGTCACTGTGAGTTCTGGTAAGTACCAAGTATATATTTTTTCAATTTGCCATTTCAGTCTTATTGACAAATTCTAGCTCTCTCTAAAGTTGTTCTCAGGGGGAAAGGGCTACCTCCTTTTAAAACTCTGCCTAATTCTAATAATTTATGCTTCTTGATCTTAAAACTCATTATCTGGCCAGAACTGGAATGAGTGCAGCCCTACAATAGTTTGCATTTTAAATGGTTCAAACATAAAATGGTTTTAAATGGCTGCATTCTTATAGAGTCTATAATCTAAATACATTTCCATATCTTTGTAGTTAAAGTAGCAGTTAGCATTTGGCTATGACCAGGGGAAGAGAGAAACAGAGAGAAAAAGAGATATCTTCCATCATTTACTGGTTTGTTGTACACTTGACCCAAGTTTTTAAAATATAAGTGAAATTTAATCTTCAAAATGAAAAAATAGACACATTTTCTAATATCAAAATATAAGATTAACATACTTAAAAATAAAATGTTAGTGTGAAATAAGGCTTTTTACACACAAACACACACAAAATTCAGATTTGTTTTTCTTATATAAATCCTCCTACATCACTAATATTTACAACTGTCCAGAGTAGCTTTTACGAGACACTGAGACAAGGAAAAAAACCCCTTTTCAAGATTCGAAGTCAGAACCTGAATGTAGACATCGGACACAGCAGCCCTCCACCATCCCTCTTTCTACCAGCTCGAGACAGCCGTGCTCTATTTGAGACCTTCCCATTCCATTCCCTTCTTCTTGGGTGTCAAATCCTGTCCAAAGATATTCTACTTATAAAAATGATCTTTATTCTAGCTACAGAACATGATCATTTAGGAAAATCACATTTTATGTCCTTGTGTGAAATGTCCCCAAGAGCCATCAAGATACGGAGACATCAGATTTGTACAACAGAAATCCAATTCTATGCCCTTGAAGCAGCTTAAACACTTAACAGAGTGACATCATATCCTTATATTTGTCGTGAGATGAAAAGCCGAGAGGCAGATGGTGATGCAGAACAGTTCCTGAGCTTCTTCAAAATGTTGAAAACGAAATGCTGCTTAAAAGAGCAATCCTTCGGCTTCACTGATGTCTTTCATTCCATCTTAAGGAATCTCAGGCAGAATGAAAAAAAAAAATATTTATTTAGGCTTCTTATATAGCTTCTCTTAAGCCACTGAAAAATGGGATCTGATGGAATCTTCCCTTAACTCCCGATGTTTTCCAACGTTACTTTCTTCTTGCTGGTTTCGTCTCTCAATGGTTATTCTGTATTTCTTCCTGGGTAAAGGGAAAGTGAATATAGAAATAAAACCTCACTTGGTTACAAAATACTATGGTTTCTCTTACAAAGAATGCCCTCAAGGGACATCTGGGTTTGGTCTGACAAATGAGAAGTGACAGAATATAAAACCCTGGTCAAAGATTAAAGTAGTGTGCCCCTAGGCACTATGCCCTCTCTCAAGGGGGAAAATTGGCATGCTTTCCAAAACGCCATAGAACAAAACTTCTCCTTTTTCCCTGGGTGTCTTTGTGAGTTAAGTCTTGTCAATTGTGCCACACACATGCTCCCTGACTCCCAGGAAATGCCCTAGATAAAGATCAGATTAACTGTCCTGTGACTAGATGAGTACAATTGTTCCCACAAGGAATCACACACACCCAGAATTGAATGATCTGTAAGTCACAAACCCAGTCACCAAAAAGTACAAAAAAGGGCCTGCTCTCGGAGTATAGGACCAATCATCACTGTTTATACAGGTACACTGATTAGAACTGCATGACTCTGGAGACCAGCCCATAGGGACAGTTAAGTTCATCGGTCTTCTAAATACAACGTCCAGCCTGAGAGCATAGGTAATTCCCCCCCTGAAAAGGTGAACCCAGACCCTTATTCCTGAACTATGAGAAGCCTGAGAATAAGAAAGTAGATTTCCACCCTCACCCCCAAAGTCTATTTCTTCTCCGCTTCTGCATTTATTTGTGAGTGGTAGGAATTGCTTTTGGGGTATCTGTGAACAGAGGATGCCAATGTCCTGTAGGGTGTCACACTGGAAATCGTTACTCTCATAGCCAACACTGCTAACTCACTGACCACCAAGTCCAGGAACACACCCCAAGAATGGCTTACATCTTTTAACCACCACACTTCCTAGGTAAAATAAAAATGTGAAGAAGTCACAGAGAGGGTCCTGCACACAGAAGTGACAAAGGTAGTAAAGGAACATGAACCGTATGAACAATTCTCACCTGAAAAAGTAGAAGGCCATTAGCAAGCCTGCTCCTAGCAGGGCCCCAACAACAATGCCCGTCACAGCAGACTCCTCTAGACCACCTGCTTGGGAAAAAGCAGACATCAGGGTTCATTTTGAGAAAGAGCTGGAAATATCTCATCTTTCATTCACAGAAAGGTGTTTCTAAGTCCTGGTTGAGGCAATTTTTTTCTGTTTTTAGAAAGGTATTCTAGGATGTCTTGTATTTATATATTTCTTAGCCAAGTGCAAAGCTAAAGAAGCCTTTGAGAAAGTATTAGAAAAGTGATTACAAGAGAGTGGACACAATAGGGAAAACACCAGATTTAAGAGGGATTTGTGGAGGAGGGGAGAAGAGCAGTGTTGTAGCATAGCTTGGAAAGCCACTTCCAGCAACCCATGTGGTTCTGGTCCACAGCCTGTACAGCAAAGGTGGTCTAAGTGCTTAGGCTTCTGCACTCATGGGGAGACCTTGGAAGAGGCTGCTGCTTCCAGCCTTCCAATTGACCAAGCTCCAGACACTGCAGCCATGGAAGGGGAGTGAATCAACAGATTAGATTTCTCTCTCTCTCTCTCTCTCTCTCTCTCTCTTGCTCTCTGTAATTGTGACTTTCAAGAACATTAATCTTTTTTTGAAAAAGAGTAATCTGAGGGAAAGAATGCAAACAAGATTACAGATCCATCTACTCTTGCGAGTTTATAACCAAGGAAAACAGAGGGTCCACGTTCTTCATCTGGCACTTTATTTTCACAGATGGATGTGACACTTCCACATGCTGGATTTGGTGAAAAAGTCCTTGGGGCAGTGTTCCGGTTTTGGACATTCTCTCACCAAAGCCAAAGTTCACATTAAAATGTCCTACATAGTTTCATGGAAAATAGGAAGATCAATGTGAAATGCTCAACTTCAGTCGTGTCCTAGATTCATAAGAAGGATTAAACAGCTAGCTAATGCATAAAGCAAATGGCCGTCGATGCATTATTTCCTTTAATACTCAAAACAGCCCCAAGAATTCTTTCATCTTACATATGGGGAAACCGAGGCCTAAGGAAGTAACCCTCCTAGGTGACAAAACTAGCCAGTGACAAACGGGATGAGGTTTCCAATCCAGGCTGGAACCTACAGGGACTATGTTCTTTACGCCAGCTCCTTCCTTGCTATAACTACTGCATGGAAAGAAGCATTTGAAAGAGGATGCTCATGAAGGAATCTCAACTGAACTTGAACTGTGGTTATGCAGCAAGGTGGAGGAATCCACTATGGGGGGAGGATTGTGGGAGGGGTGGGGGGAATCCCAGTGCCTATAAAACTGTATCACATGATACAATGTTAATAACAATTAAAAAAATAAATATATATTTAAAAAAAAAGAAAGAGGATGCCCACTTACATAAAACACATCTGCCTGAGTATTAGCAGCAAGCCTGGATGGTTGATACTCACAGTGCAATCCCTTCTAGTTAGAAAAATTCTTCACTAAATCAGTGGTTTCTAACAATCTTCCAATTTGGAAGCAGCTTTTGAGAATGTCCACTTCCAGGGCATTACTTAAGACAGCCATACCATCTATCAGGATGCCAGGGTTGGTAGCTGCTACTCTGTGCTTCTGATGCATGCTCATGCAGACACACCTGGCAGGAGGAAGTGGACGATGCCTCCAGTGTTGAGATCCTTTCACGCACATGGGAGACCCAGAAGGAGTTCCTGGCTCCTGGTTTCCGCCTGGCCTCGGCCCAGCTGCTGTGGGTGTGGGGGCATGCACCAGTGGATCTCTCTCTCTCTCTCTCCCCTACTCCACCTTTTAAATCATCTTTTTAAAAATGTCCACCTGCTTCTCTATGTGTGAGATTGTTCCTACTAATGTAACTTTCTTTTTCTTTGCCAGTTTGTAAGTGTTCAGGTATTTCAGGTGGTATTCTCTGTTCTGAGGCTTTGGAGGATAATTGAGAACTTTGCAGATGAGATCCCCTACAAGAACCGAGAAGGTGAAGGAACATTTAGTCATGGGTCTTTTGACTTTCCCTAAAAGTAGAGACCCAAACAACTAAGAGACAACAGGAAAGAATGTAAAACAAGAGTGAAGCTTTCTACCATTTGGAGAGAATAGAGAGGAGGGAAGACCCGGGGGCTGAGGGCTGCGGTATAGGGGGAATGCGAGGCTGTGGGTTGTTGTCGCCTTGGTCTAAGGAGCGTGACCATCCAGCTCACAAGTTCCTGGAGGACACTCGTGTGTTAACTCACATTGTCCTGAGACTTGAGATGAGAAAACGCAGAGCAAATTAAGTCTCTGAACTTACATGATTTGCAAGGAGAGCTGTTCGTGTGCTCCACAAGTCTGGTTTCATCTATTCTCAATTTCAAAGGTCCCCAGGGATATTTGACATTCGGCCGCATTTCAAAACGACCTTCTTTTCCAAAGTAATCTCCAATAACCTAGAGGAAGGCAAAAAAAATTAACAAATGTACACACACACACAAGCTGTAAGGGTGAAGTTGACTGTTCGCACAGTCTATGCAACTCTTCCTCAAAGGCTCAACCAGAGCTATACGGCTGCCAGATGGACCAGACTGCACCAATTTACCTCCCGGGGCAGGGACCACAAGGGGCCCAGGGAGGCTTTCCTGCTGCACACAATAACTGTAATGATGTGTTCCTGAGAATGTAGTAACCTGAATTCACTAAGCATGTCTCTAGATGGACATAGGTAAGTGAGAACAGTGGGTCCTCCTGGCAGGCCAAGTGGCCTGTGGTGTGGATGATGTGGACAGGTGAAAGTGGAGTCACCATGAACAGGGCTCCCACCAGCATCCCCCCTGGATATCCTTTTGTTGCAAGGACAGAGAGATTTTTTTTTCCTACAAAATCAACGAGCTTAAAGTTATGGCTCAATGGACAGAGCGCTCTCTCAACCATCTGCCCAGAGCAGCCCTCATGATCTCTAGATCAGTAAGACTCAGCGGACATATGAGGACAGTGAAGGAGACCCAGGGCCCACAGAACACCCTTGAGCAGCTATGGATACCCAGTCCCACACCTGAATCAACTCGGCATGCATGAGAATACCCCAAGGCTTCAAGGACAACCTGTCTCCAAGAGGTGACCTTCCCTGGCCCTAGTTCCAGTCTGCCGCTGGGGAACTCACTGATTCTCACCCCTCTTCTGGGTTGAATTCTTTCCTTCCATTAGCTCCTTGGATGCATGGAATAATTAGTCTTTAAAGGCTCAGGCCCAGGGTCACCCCTCAGTTTCTGGTTAAAATGACTGCTGAATCAACTGTTCAAACCCGTATCTGGAAGAACCTTCTAAAAGAAACCAGCTTCTCAGGAATTTTTTCTCTTTTGTCTGGACAAGCACGCCCAGCTCCTGGGTACCCTGCGGCCTCTCCCTCATTCTCTCTTTCTCCTGTTAGAGGTCCAGGCCGATCTCACAGGTCTGTCAGGTCACAATGAGAAGAATTCTAGATCCGAGCAAGATAACAGTCACTGGCAGACACCAACCAAGTACAAAGTGTTCTATATAGCCTCACAATGGACCGTGACAGACCATCACCCCCCACCTTCTCCTAGCGAGGAGACTGGAACATAGAGGAAACTCCGCAAAGGGGAGGAGATGGGAATCATTCCAGAAACACAACAAGGGAGCCTGGGTAGTCTGGGTTCTCCCACAGAGGCAGGCATGAGGCAACGAAGAGGAAGACAGCAAGGCTCACATGTTGGAGCCCACAACAGGTAAGCAGAAGCAGGACCCTGGGCCCTCGGGGCACGATATGCTGAAACACTGCATGCTTGTGTATATACATAGATAGCATATGTGTATGCACACATATTCATGCAAATGACATATGCATGTGTCATGTAATCCATGCACATATTTATGTAATATGTATGTTGACTGTGTGATATTAATATAATGTATACAAATATATATATTTGTACATTTGTGCATATAGATTCCATATTGATATAGCTTTAGTATATACATGTGTATTTATCATTTGAAGTTTATGTGGCACTTCTCTAGATATTTTCTCTGGTCCTTACGGCTGTCATGTGACATCAGCAAGAAACACATAATGATTCGTTGATACAATTTACATGTTACAAGGAGACCACCCACCCCCATAAGCCTTGGAGCCTCCTCTTTGCAGCCAGAACATTCTTCTGTCTTGCTACCCTGAAACAAGCCATGATTTGAAAGACTTACACGCGCTCAGTTTGAAAACATCCACCCACCAAAAATAAAATAAGTGTCCCGGAAGAGGTACCAGTGCACTCCACCCCTGGTCTCCACCAAGCCTCCTACAGAGTGAGGTGTGATGCCTGGTGTATACCACATAGGTCTCCCTGCTCAGAATAAACATGGAATCCTTTCCTGAAGACTTTCCTCAACCAAAAGGGAGTCATCTCCTAGAATCCCTCCTCACTCCCCCACCCTTCCCCCATATTTTCAACTCGTTTTTGTTTAAAGGGGATAGGTCTTCAGACAAAAGAGCAACTACATTCTCAGAGTCCAAACAGACAGACAGAAGGAGCAAGTGGTGCAGAGCGGCGGCCCACTCACCTCCTGGGTGCCTGCTTCCATGTCAGTCATAGCAATCACAGAGAAGTCCCCGTATCGGTCTCCATTGGCATCTATGGACACCTGCCCGGCAATCCCTAGAGGACGAGAGGGTAGGAGCTCCAAGTTAGTGACTTGGAATACGTCCACCTGCCCATGAAAACAAGAACATGAATTGACAGGATTTAAAAAAAAGAAAAAAAAACTCCTCCCACAGGGCATCTCATCATTTGTGAACATTCTTGTTGGCATTTGGAAAGACATTGTAATTCCATCTGCATTCCTAAATTCTTAGCATTGCATTCCATTTAAAAAAAAAATAATGAGTCATCTTTGGGGAATATGTTTTCAAAAAAATTAAAAATTAAAGTTCTTCTTGGATGCAGTCTACTTATCCTAGAATTTTGTGTTTATTTTTCTTACCCTACAGAGTAAGAAAGACAAGTACAGCGCATTCACACACTTGCCATGGGTTTGCATTGTCCCTGGACAAAAAGAAGCTCATCCCAGGCCCCCGTGCTCAGTGGACACACCACATAGTGTGCGCTTTAACACCCAGCCTGCTCCATAGGTTGCTGGAGCCAATAGCTAGAGACTGCCTCTTCTGTTTTTCTCAGGGTCGTTTTCATTCACTAGTGATGTGATCCGGAAGATGACTGCTTGATGAATTAGTGCTACAGATGACACTAAGATGACTCAAGCACTCTCTCCACTCAAGGGAGGAGTAGCCTGGACTAAGAAATCGGTGTGTTCCCACCAGAATCTAACTGCTTCCATTTGAATCCCAGAGTTTTACTCATACCAGCTTCATGACCTTGGGCAAGGGGCTAGGTAGCTCTGCAAGCCTCAGCTTCCACCCCTGAAAAGCTGGAGGCTGTGGGGCTCGTTCAATGAGATAAAGCAGGTCAAGCACTTTCAACACCTGCCTAAGAGAAGCTGGTTGTTTTCTTCCACAAGTTGAGTATCCCTGAACAGAAATGTGTGAACTAGAGTGTTTGAGATGTTTGAAGTTTTTTGGATATAGATATAATGAGATTTTCCTGGGGGCAGGACCCAAGTCAAAACATGAAATTCCATGTATACCTTATACTCACACCCTAAAGTTAACTTCAAATGGTAATTTTAATAACTATCTGCATGAAAGCTTCATGATATGGAATGTTCCACATAGAGCCACAAGCTGTCTCAAGACTGCAGAGCATTTCGGATTCTGGATTTTGGATCTTCAGATTAGGAATGCACAACAACTATTCTTTGCAGTTACTCTTCTTATTGCTGCACTTGAGAACACCAGGCCATGCCCACAGCCCCCAGAGGCTGGAGAATTCATCCCACTGGAGAATTAGAGAGGAATCAGTTAAAAACAGGGAAAGGCACACTGGGGGAATGAAGAAATAAGCATGTTCTAGGCAGGGAGGGTGGTCCCATTTTTAGAGAAGCACAAGAGTCAAAAAGGACTAGAACTTTGAGATTTCTGCGGCTACAATCCATGTATACAGAGGAAGAAAGCTAGAGGTAAGGCTGGGAACCAATTTGCTTTTGCCAGCCGTGGTGACTTAGGGAAAATAATTCATGGTGGCTTAGGGTAATTCATTAAGTTAAAGCAACTATGTATCAGTGACTAATATTAAATATGTCACTGAATAGGAGAATGCAGACAACAGCCACATTCTAATGAACAAACAGGATTCGCGTCCTCTCCTCTTACATGGTGGAAGAGTCTGTGTTGTTTTCAGCTGGTGTTTCTACTGACTTGGCCCTTTCCGGAAGTCCTGACTCCTCTAGTCAAATGAAAGTCTAGGGAAAGGATCCCAAGGGAAAGTTCCATCATCCAGTGTGGTCTGGAGAGGACAGTATTTGGGTTTACTGTCCTTTGGGTTGTGGTTTGAAGACCCACTGGTTTTTCCAGAATTTGGTCTTCTTTGCTGGAAACAGAATGGAGTTACCATCCATCTTGATTTTCAGGTCTTAGTATGAAGACAAAAATAGTTACAAAGACACAAACATCTCAAATGTGCATACTTGGACAACATATAAAACTTATAGTGACAAATATGATTTTCTTTAAAAAATAATTGGTCTCTAAGCACGTGGCCTCTCCCATACCATCTGTTATTCACTCCCAAGGCGTGCCTGGCAAAGTGTTTTTGCAGAGAACTGTGTAAGACAAGTTGGCCCTCGTAAGCCAAGACCTCATTACATCTTTATGCTATTACAATTCCGCCAAGAAATGGGGTGAGATGCCTCAGGGTGGCCGATAATGCCAAGTGAGACTTAACCCGTGAGTATCACCCATAAGGTGAGACTGTGGGGCTCACAGCAGAATTTCCCTGTACATAAGTAATGAGATTGTCTACCCTCCTTTCTGTTTGCCTGTAGCAAAGCTCCAGGTCTGAGCCGCAGGCCTATTTACCTTGTCACCCTGACCTCTCACACAGAGGAAGCTCTGCCTCTTCCCAAGCCATTTATTGGAAGACTGGAGAGTTGATCACAGGTTTCATGGCAATAAACATCCAAATTTGTCCAATAACATCCAGAGTGTTTTTCCCTTAACAACTTAATGGTCACTTACAGTGGTCATTAAAATTAAAATCGGTTTTAATTTCAGGAAGGTTAGGGAATTTTTTTCTTCACATAGAGACCTTTAGAGTCCTTTTTGGGCCTACTCTTAAATGGGTGATTGTTTGGCAAATAAAATGGGCTCTCCATACAATTCAGGCCCAAAACCCATCTTGGTTTCAATGATCTCTCCATGTGGACAAATGAGAGTCTAATTTTAGACTGAACTCTACAGCTGATTGTTTTGGGACTCATTTCATGTTGCCTGCGCAGACCTGATCCTCAAAGGGAATCATCCAGATGGACTATGAGAAAACTTAGCCCATGACCTGGTTCTAAATATTCAGGTTATTGTGAATACTTGTTCTCCCTCAGCATTGCCCTCCTGTGTCCCCCAACCCTGGCTCCTGTCCCTCTGTCAAATGACCAAGAACAAATCACCACACCATGCACTTAAAGCTGAGAGCAGGATATGGACTACCAAAGGTTGTGTCCACACACCAGTTTCTCAGTGTATTGTGCTCAACTTCTGGGAAACCTAACTGTGTCCTAATATGCCCCTTGAATTGCTCTATTGGATTCCAGCTTCTCAGCTGAAGCAGCCAAAGGGCAAGTCAGACAACCCTGGATATTTTATTGCCCTTGTCCTGCATCCTATCTAAAATCAAAGGAGACAACCTCTGGTTTTGGAGAAGATATAAAGCCATCAGGAATAAATGAAATCCACCAATGCTGCCATACCTACTACCCAGACAGCTCCAGCTTGAACCCAACACCTCCCCACTATCCCACCTTTTCCAACAGCATGAACACAAGCCATGGCAGTGCATGGATGAGATCCAAATGGGAAAGAATGGGCCCCATATCACGACTTGGTAATCCTTGTTTTTGTCATTACAAATGTTTGTCAGGCTTTGCAGTTAAAATGCTGGCATCCCAGTAGGAGTGAACTCTCCCTCTCCAGTGCCTGATTCCAACTTCCTGCTATTTTTATTTGAAAAGCAGATTTTATATAGAGAGAAGACAAGACAGAAAGATCTTCCATCCACTGGTTGACTCCACAAAAGACCTCAAAAGAGCTGAGCTGATCCAAAACCAGGAGCCAGGAGCTTCTTCTAGGTCTCCCACAAGGGTACAAGTGTCCAAGGATTTGAGCCATCCACCACTGCTTTCCCAGGCCATAAGCAGGGATCAAAAGCTGAAGTGAAGCAGTCAGTACACAAACTGGCACCCATATGGGATGTCTGTCGATGCCAGCCCTGTGTTATGAGTAATTTTCAGAAGCCTAGAGTCTGGACCTGCACTATGGAGTAGTAAGTTAGGCTTCCACTTGTAATACCAGCACCCCATATCAGAGTGCTGGTCCAAGTCCTGGCTCCCCTGCTTCCAATTTAGCTCCATGTTCATGTGTCTGGGAAAGCAACAGAAGATGGTTTCAGTACCTGAACTCCTGTCACCCAAATGGGAGACCAAGGTGGAGTTCCAGGCTCCTGGCTTCAGTCTGGAGCAGCCCAGCCATTGGACCATTTGGGGAGTGGAGCATAGATGAAAGATCTCTCTGTCTCTCTTATCACTGTGCACTTCAAAATAAATAAAAATCTTTTAAAGCATAGAGTTGTTATCTAAACCACCAGAAGGAGAGGAAATATTTCCTGTTTCAGTGAGACTTTCAAAACACTTTTCACGAGCATTATATCATCAGATTCTCACAACAAGCGTGTAAAGTGAGTTGATCTTGATGTATTATCTTTTCTTTACAGTTGAACAGGAAAGGCCTCATAGCTGGAATGGAGGGAAAAAAACAACACAGGACCTGGGAAGAAGCAGCTCAGTGGGTCTTACAGTCTGAATCCCCACCTTCAAATGTTCTGTTCCAAGTCTGCTGGATGATTTTCCCTCCATCCTTCTTGCTGTAACCAGCTCTGAGTACTTCGTGTAAAGCCAGGACGTAGAGCAGGATGGCATCGTGGAATCCTTCAACAAACATGTTGACCTGTAAAGGAAACCACAGGTGGGTGAGCCCAAGCATCACATGACTCTCATTCAGGAACTACATGAGCAAATCAAGAAAGTTAACAAGAGAGATTGGGGGTCTCTGAGCAGTTGCAGAGGTGGGCAACTGGTAAGAGTCTTGTTATGGCTTTCCTGGAACTAGATGGATAAGGAGAGTCCTTCCCCAGTTGGGGAATCTGTAAAGCAGACATTATAGCAATCAAGAATACTGTGTGCATGGTAACCAGGTTAGGTAGTCCAGGGACATGGGTTGCTGTGATGGCTCCCTCTGCACAGATGTTCTCCTATCCCACATTCACTCTGCCACTCAAGCCAACCTAAGTCCAACCTCCACAGGACTTTCTCCACCTTCAAAAACCTTCACGATCACACCATTCTCACATGTGGAACATGACTGAAATAACAGTTGGATCCATTCATTAATCCTTGGCTCCTTTTGAACCACCTGCTCACATGCTAGTGTCAAAGATACAGAGAAAAAAAAAAAGTTGTTGCAGAGAAAGGTAGACAATGCCATCTCTGCCTGCCCAGTGTTCACATCCTCTCTTCAGCAGTGTTTCAGGTTCTCCTTCCAACTGAGTTTTTAGTGGTTCCAATGCATCTAACTACTTCCTACCACACTGCTACTCCTTCTCCCTGTTAAGCTCAAGGGGCGGGAGTGGACAATAGGCTTGGGCTGTTGATTTATTGCAATTGAGTCCCATCTCCAAATAACCCTCACCTGCAAGAAATTTAACAGTTGAATAAACATAAACACTAGTCTTGTGAACTTGGGGAAAGTTGCTTGATCTCTCTGAACTTCTTTTCCTCTGTATGTTGACAATGAGACTAGTAACTGCTTTGGGGTATAGTTGAAAGAACTACCAGTGTATTTCAAACATAGACAATTGGAATTGAGATAAGTTTGTTGGGGTGCCTTTGTATAATATCTTTTCATAATATGCTATTGAAATCTAAGCCTTTATATTATGCATTTTTCTATAGATTTGGATTTCAAAATTGTTCATATCAAAATAAACTGATCTCTTAATTCCATTTTCCACAAATTTTTTGAAGCCTCTTCATGAATGACACAGTAGCATAGTGATGAGTATCATAAACCTGATACATATTAAGTTTTCAGAAAATCATAAGCCAATGCCACTACGATTACTTGGCAGATTGATGGACTGAGAAGGCTCTTTGGTGTTGTTACAGACCTGTTCAGGACACAATAAGAATACAAAAGAGTATTTGGTTGATATTATTGGTGGAGGAGGAACAGACAAGACAAGCTTTAACAGTGGTGGTGAAAGCTGGCTGAGTGCTGAAAATGAAGAGGTGTTTCACTGATTGGGATATTGGAAAAATACCGAAGACAGAGTGATATGGGAAAGGGCAGACCTGTTGCCCATTTCAACAGCCTAGTGTATTTTAGGAACTCTGGATGTTTTGCTGGCTTGGGGGAGCTGGAAGGACAAGCTCACAGCAGTAGCCATGATTGGAGAGGCAAGGGGAAGTGGATCGTGGAGAACCAGGAGAACATACTGAAGAATGGAGGTTGTCTCCAATCAACACACCACGGCTTCAGTTTACTTTAATTCTTCCCTTAATTCAATCATAAACACCCGTTGGCAAGTTCTAATGATACAGCACAACTGTCAAAACACTGAGTAGCTCACAAACATACTCTTATTTTAAAAAGTACCAAATATATGCTTGCAATGAAAGAATCTTGACTGAATTTGAACTATAATACTGCAACAAGGTGGAGGAATCCACCATAGGGGGAGGGGTTGGGGGAATCCCAGAGCCTATGAAACTGTGTCACATAATGCAATGTAATTAATTTTTTAAAAATCCAAAAAAAAGTACCAGATAATCAAACTTTCTGATGGGATGGGGAAAAGAGATGAGAATGCAATGCAGGAGAATGAATCAGGCACTCCACAGAGGACCACGCTGGGACTCCTGGGTAAGGCACCGCTTGCCCATCTTTAGGGAGAAACCATGTCAGAAAACAACCACAAGCAACCTCTTGTATCACCTAATTCCAATGTGCATTTCCAGTAGGCACAGATCACTGTCAAGTTCCATGGACTCCTCCCACCCTAATGGATTTCCAGTTTCTGTGATTCAGTGCTGAGAAGTAGTTTCTAATAACAAAATGCTCTGTCACTTCCTAGCTGTGATTCTGTACATGCTCTTCACCTTGAGATGCTCATCTAGAACATAAGGGAAATACTAGTACCTATCTATGGGGTTGCTGCTAGATTTAAATGAATGAATGAATGAATGAGTGTAAGAGACTCTGAATGGGGTCTGACAAAGTCAGCACTCACTATTCGCTTCAGCGTGGCTGTTACCCACAAAAGGTAGAGTGATCATCCTGGAAATCTTGCTTCATCTTCAATTCCCAATAGCAGTATGAGAAAGCCAGTGGTTTTTCTTAAAGGTGGAACATACCATATCGCTGTTAAGCACACACTTAATAGAAACTAAGGCCCCCTCATTCAGATTTCCACAATGCCACGCCATGAATTTTGTCCAAGTACAATAGACACAGTCCAACTTAGTCAGTTCCTCTGGCCCTCTGAGAGAATAGGAGGGCAAGAGAGAGGGTTGGTTCACAGACCTCAACTGGGTGTACCCGCAACCCAGTATTCACTCCAACACCTTTCTTAATCTTTTTAATCCTCAACCTCCTATATCAAATTGATCATCACCAGCAACTCATCCCATGGATTTCTTCTAGAGACTAAAGGAAATAGCAGACATAATATATTTAAAGTAGTTCTTGGGGCCATGAAAACCACTAGTAGGCATTGGCTCTTGCTTTTAACTGTCAAGCAAAAAGTCTTGGAATCATTAATTTCACAGGCGATGAATGATGCAAAATAAATCTACCAGCCAGAGATAATTTTCTGCTGCTTTGACTATGCTAATTCTATTTTCCAAAGGAATAAGAACTTCTCACTTAGGCCATGAGTTTGTTATGACTTGAGAAATTATGCCTGCTGATGAATTTTAATCAGTGGTGTTTAATCGTGTCATTTAATTCTCAGGCCACAATGCATTTTTAAAATATATCTTTCCTTTGATAACTGCATGGAAAGCATCTTGCTATATGGAATTACAGTGTTACAGAATGCGAGTAGTGTAGGGGCTTGGTCTAACCCCCTCCTCAAAAGGGCATTGCTGACCTCAGCCTGCTTGCTCTCCGTGCTTGTCTGTTTGCAGAAGCTCCTCGTTTCAAGGATGGTCACTGCTTAAATGTCCAGCAGCTGAGCCCCTCCATACACCTTCTTGAAATCCTAGCCCAGGGCCACACACTTGTGGTCATCCCCAGTCCTGGACGTGTCCCTCAGCACCTCTCCATCGGGCCCTTCTGCTCTCTTCCTTTGTCATGTGCATTTACAAACCTTTGAGCATGCCCACAAATTGAGGTGATGAACAGTCATCTGGCCAAGAAAGGTGAATTTGACTGGCTTTGTCCCAACAGAGAGGACACATGCCCAGATCTGAAAACGCACCCTCTGTCTTGATTTGCAAGTGGATCGAGAAATTCACCTTCTTCTCTCAAAGCGGCTGAGTGTCTCCCTCTCTTGCCAAAGTCAGCAAGAGACCTGCTGATCCCACCTAGGCTCTCTGGCACCCCAGCCTGCTGCGGGGGAGGTTTCATCACACCTACCTCATCGGCCCCTCCAGCCAGAAGTGAAACCCTAGAGACTGCCTTTTCTCCAGAAGAACATTCTCACATTCACTCGTGTTTTCTAATGGGAGGAAAGCCCGTTAGCACATTATAGACACTGAAAATTAGATGTGAAAATTAAGGGGGCAAATGCAAAAAACAAAAAACAAAAGACCTCAACAGTACTAAGTTACGTTGAGAACACTTTGTGCTGAACCTCAGAACTGAAAGAACCAAGGTCATCAGCTCAGTGCCTTGACACTGTACACCTGAAGCTCAAAGTCCCGACTGGTACCCAACATGTTTTTATTGTTTGTTGCAGAAAACGGGAATCCCTGGTCTAGCATCCAGCATCTTTTCTAACCAGAATGTCGTTCCTGATCATCGTTAACCACACTCTTCATGCAATCCCTAAATACAGCCATTTCTCTGCTAGATGCTGGATAAGCTGGGTTAGAGGAACACTGCAGTTTGTAGTCTGCCCTCAACAGCACCACCACTCTACAAGGACATGCACACACAGAGCGGTGAAGTGGACCACCATGAGGGCCTAGCTTCCCTATGATCATTATTTACGCTGTAATTAAAGTGCCTGGCATTCAAACATGCTAAAGAGCATTCACCATCTTCTATTCATTCTGGGAAGTTTGCCCAAAGGCAGCATACTGCTATTAACTTATCATTGCATCCCAATTCGCTGGCTAGCAGCTGGTATGTCAATGAAAGATGCAATTTTTGATACTGACATGCTTCTCTGATAGCATCTGCCAGTCACTTGTATTTATCTATGTCTTTCTTGGTCCCCCAGCATGGGGAAAGCTAATAGAGATCATCTTGTTCATTCACTTTTTTAGCTGAGCCTAGAAACACTCTGAGAGAGAACAGTGCCTTCCTCATTTATCCCCAAGGGAGGCAAACATACTGAGCTGAATTCCTCAGTGCTCATGTTCCAAAAGAGTGAGCAAAGTATGCTGTGTGTCTCAGCTCTTCTAGAAAAAAAAGAGTTCTCTAGATTGTGGATATCTGATAGAAGCAGCTGAGAACTGCCTGCATGCAATTTCCTTTTCAACCATGAAACTGAAAGTCTCACAACCACCTCAATATCAGAGGGACCCTCCCACCTACTGGGAGACACTCGATGCCTGCCCTTCCCTATGAGCCTACCACCATGGAATTCACACTTGAGCCCTTGCTGCCTTATTTTCATCTAGTAAGAAGTCAAGCTGAAAGTTTTCATCCTTATCCAGCTGAACACCAAGGAATTTAAGCGGCAAGAGCTCACCAATGGTCAAGTTGAGAGCCTAGGTCTCCACTTATACCCAGCCCTGCCCTGGACCCCAGCATACTTAGCAAATTTCTTTCTCCCCAAACTGAAGTTAATGACTTCCTTAAGGTGGGAGTTTTGCTCTAAGCATCCCAAATAACTATCTCCAGCCTGGGCCAAGCTCTAACCCTAGACGTGTTTGGCTACGTTGAGGTTACCTGCACAAACTGCAGCACATTTGTCTGCTCTCACATCGCCTAGAACAGAACAACTCCAGCAACTAAAGCAGTCCTAGGGAGACTGTGAGGTAGAGCTATTCATTCATCTCCCAAGATGATTGCCACAGCAGTGACAGTTGAAGACAAGGTCAGAGGGTTGGCACACAAAATCCACTGAGAGCAGCCAATCCTAGCAGGGAAGCTGCTGGGGTCCACTCACGTGGAACATTGAGGAGGACTCCATGAGCTTTAATTTAAGAACCACAAGTGAAGGAGACCAGCTTTTTAAAACTCTCTCAACACTCATGCAGGGAATTCAGTCATCTGATATATTTGCCCTTTTAATGTGGCACACGCACGTCACTTAGGGATGCTGCTTGTCACCCATCATCCCGGAAGGCTTAGTTTAAAAATGCACATGCATCATGGCATAACTGTCCCTGGCTTTCAGATGAGCAAGTGACAGATGAATGTCCTTTGCCTGACCAGGATCCAGCCAGACATATCTCTGGGAAGCTGGTGACCCAGCCATTAGCACACATACTGACCCCTCTTCCCCCAAGGCTATGTGCCTGTCAAGATTTGACATTCACATGGGCAAAACCATAAATGCAAACCTATCAGGAGAAGATCAGGGGCAAGAGAGAGAACTTGAAGCTTGAGTACGACCAAGTAACAAGATTTGGAAAATAATTTGAGCTTTCCAGCAGAAATTTACCCGGGCCACACCTTAGAAGTAAAGACTATGTCCAAAGACAAAGGATTTATGTTAAAACTAAAAAGTACAACCAAAACAAGGTTACCTTAAGAAAGAGTAAAACTGGGGCCAACATGGTGGCACACCAAGTGCAGCTGCTGCCTGTGATGCTGGCACAGACACGGGCACCACTTCAAATCTCACCTGCTCCACTGCAGACCCAGTTCCCTGCTAATATAGCTGGGAAAGCAGTGGAGGATGGGCCAAAGCCTTGGGACCCTGTACCCATGTCGAAGACCCAGAAGAAGCTCTTGGTCCCTGGCTTAGAATCAGCTTAGTTCAGGCTGTTGTGAACCAGTTGATGGAAAATGTTTCTCTCTGTCTCTCCTTCTCTATTATAAATCTGACTTTACAATTAAAAAAAAAACTTGATATGTAGGGCCAAGGAAGTGTCCAGAGATCAAAGGGGAAAAAATGACTAGGTAGTGACCTGGAAATGACCCAAATGTTGGAATCAGCTATAATAAGAATGTTAAAGCAGTGAGTAAAAATATTTGAATACTTCAATAAAAAGAAAGGCACAAAGATGGACCAAATAAAGAATCTCAACAGGCAAGCAAAAGCTAAATGAAAGAACAGATGGAAATTCTAGAAGTGGAAGTTCTAGATCATCATACTATAAAATTCTAGCATCATACTGTAAAAGACAATTCCTTTAAAAAAAAGAAAAAGGAAGGAACTACAAATGTATACAATAGTACGCAAAATCTCATACATAGCATATTAAGTAAAAGAAATCAGGAAAAATATGTATTTGCTATGTGCATGAACTCAAGAATGACCAAAACTAATGTGTGGTGATAGAACTTAGAAGGATGCTTACTGATGGGTAGTGAAAACTGGCTGAAAAGGTGTGTGAAAGAACTGTACGTGATCATATAAATGTTCTATCTTTTCTGTGCTCACACAGAAGGAAGCACTTATCAAAAGTATCAAATTGTGCCATTAAGATCCAGGTTCTCACTGCATATGTGCTTTATTTGAATGAAATAATAAAGAGCCTGATGTTTTGTACATATACTAAATTATTAACAATTAAGATGATGCACTGGAGCTCTTTCAAAATTGTCAGGGGATGATGAGGGGAAAAGTGTTACAAATGGAGCCAGACTGGGCTGCTGATCGGGAGAGGTGAGCGATGGCAGCATGGAAGTTTGTTACACTGGACTCTGTGCATGTGTGTGTGTACAGTGCTCTAAACAGTCTTCTTATTAATCAATTCCTAAAATGAACAATTGAATCTGAGAAATCATGAAAGCTTTTCCACACCAGTGAATGCATTTATAACATATGAAAAATACAAAACAAGATCTTCATTTGTTTTATTCAGTTCAGTATTGTCTTTCCTTATAATTGAACCAAAATAACTTTTTTGGAAGAACACATTTATATATTTCAATAATCTGGGCCTAGCGTTATAGTGTAATGGCTAAGGTCCTTGCCGTGAATGCACCGGGATCCAATATGGGCGCCGGTCCTAATCCCGGCTGCTCCACTTCCCATCCAGCTCCCTGCTTGTGACCTTGGAAAGCAGTCGAGTACGGCCCAAAGCCTTGGGACCCTGCACCCTGCACCGGGGAAACCCGGAAAGAAGTTCCTGGCTCCTGGCTTCAGATCGGCACAGCACCAGCCATTGTGCTCACTTGGGGAGTGAACCATTGGACAAAAGCTCTTCCTTTCTCTCTCTCCTCCTCTCTGTACATCTGCCTTTCCAATAAAATAAATAAATCTTTAAATAACAATAATAATAATCTAAAAGAATAAGGCAGCACCCCAAATTATCAACACTCCCTCAGTCCCACTTGGGATGCATCATTGAAATGATTTAAATCATTCTGGAACCCATTTTAAAACAATCTTCGGAAACTATACAAATAATAAGCTTTGTGTTCTTAATATCAGGAGAAAAATAGTAACTCCTTGCAAGTATCCTGAAAGTACTCCTTTGGGTCTATTGTGTGAGAATTCAGGTAAGCCTTCAACACTCAAAGAGAAGCCTCGTTACTCTCAAGGTTGCATCGTGCTCTATCTTGCTACATATTTGTGTTTTGAAGAAATTGATCTTTTTAGCACATTTTATCACAAAATTGTCTTACTGCCTTGAACAATTAAAAGAGATTCCATTTCTTTTTTTAATGCCTTTAGGGCTAAATTACCCTGCTAAAACGAGAAGTATCGTTTCTGTTTTAAAAGTTACCAAAACTAGGAGTCAGCACAGTGGCTCATCGGGCTGATCATCACCTGCAAGTGTCAGCATTCCATATGGGCACTGGTTCTTGTCCCAGCTGCCCCACCTCCCTTTCAGCTCCCTGCCTATGCCCTGGGAAAGCAGTGGAGGATTATCAAAGTCCATGTAATCCTGTATCCATGTGAGAGAACTGGAAGAAGCTCCTGGCTCCAGGCTTTGGATTAGCTCAGCTCCTGCCATTGCAGCCATTTGGGAAGTGAATCAGTGAATGGATGATATTTTTCTCCTTCTCTCTGTAAATCTGCCTTTCCAATAAAAACAATTTTTTAAAGGGCCACCAAAACTATACAGAATATTCTTGGTGCAGACACATCATGATTCTGTGATGATGAAGATATTCCCAATACTTTGAAACACAGGACAACCTGACTTCAATAAACACATCAGTCATAGCGCGAGACAGACTCCTGGATACGTGTCTTAGGAGGTGCATTATCTTACCCTAAGCAGAAAGAATTCCAGAATCACAAAAATTTCACAACTTGAAGTGAATTTAGGGCTCATTTGGCCCCACGCAGTCTATTGTGGGGATGAGAGGCAGACACAGGTTTGACTCCCGGATTCCAGCAGCTTCATGTCAAGGGAGTAACCAGGCTGCAACCAGAATTCAAGGCTCCTGGCTCAGACAGCATAAAGGCCTCATCAGTGTTTAAGTTTTTCAAGCAAGGCATCCTTAAACACCTCTCACTCAGCAGCATGGAACCAGGTCTGTCAGCCTCTGGTTTAGGTGATTCAACAGGACAAATCAGCCCTCAGAGAAGTGTGTCTCAGCAATCATGATTATTTTAAGAATCAATAAAATAGGACCAGAGAAAGAAAAGGTAATACAGAATACTCAGTTGTTAAAGTACGCTTTAGGCTTGCTGGAGGAAAAAAAAAATCTGTACATTGACATAAAACTGGGGGAAAGGGGACTTAAGCTCATCAATTCCACTGCTGATAGAGTTAGTTGATCATGATTTAAGGACCTGTGATAATTTTTCAACAGCTGAAATGTACATTTAAAGAGGAGGGGATGCAGAAGTCCCTAGCCAGACAGGCTCTATTTAAAGAAGTGAGACACCAAGAATCCTATGCAAAGCATCAGGATCATTTGATGCAAGGCCCTCCCTCGCTCCCAAGCACAATGGATGCATTGGGAAGTTGCCTGTGGTTGGCATTTCTCCTCTCCACCCACATCAGTACAATCACAGAGAGCCACTTCACTCTCCCAGATCATCTCTATTCAGCCTTGCGATTCCCTGACCACCATCGAATCCCATAAACTCACAATTGGGCACTACTCAAGACCAACTTCTCAGATCTCAGTGCGTGTACAGTTCACTTAGGAATCTTTGTCCATTACGGATTCAGAGTCAGTTGCTACAAGGGAAGGGACAGAGAAGATCCCTCCTGTTTACAGTCTCCCAGGTGATGCTGCTCTGCTGGTCCAGACACTGCCCTTTGATAGCAAGAATCTGAAGCTAAACATCACCTAGAACTTCCAAACTTTCAAAATCCCTGGAGCATTCATTTTTACTACAATCTTCTAGTCTTCCTGCACCTCCCTTTGGAGGATCTAGTCCTTTGAGCTCAGATTTCGTTTCTCCCTCCTGGTTGCTGAGTCTCAGGGCACTGCACAAGGGACACAAGAGAGGTGGACATGGTGCTATTCAGTGGGCTGGTGGGCAGCTGGGAGAGACAGCTGTATGCAAGAGAGAAGTGAGAGATATAAACTGTGATCCTCCCCACCCAGGCAAGTGGATACACCACACACAGCTAACTTTTTAAGAGAAGAATCCTGACAAAGACCAATATTTGCAAATCAAGTGAGAAAGAAGCATCATCAGAAAAGACTAAGAAGAACACAGCACTGTAGTCAGAGAAGTTGGAGATGGTCATGTTTCAGCAACCAAGGGCAATCAGCACACACTCTTACCAAGGGAAGAGCGCAGTGACTGCTGATGGTGTACACCAGAAGCCAATCAGCAACCTTCCTTCAATCCTATCTCCACCTGCACATGCACGGTAAGAAATGGATCCAGCAATCAGCAAACACACAGGTGCACTCAGAGAAAAAGTGTCTGAAATCTGTTCAATCTAAGCAAATCCTGGCCATATGACTACCATAAATACTCCTCGGTCCTGGCTACAGAAAAGGGAATATGACCTAGGAGTAGGATAAACGTGACTCATACAACAACTATGAGCAAGTTAGTACGCCAAACACGACGAGGGATTGCTTACTAATAAAGAAATTAAATCTTTCCAAGATCTTTAGGATAGCCTAAAAAAACAACTACCCAACTCTATTGAGGCAGTAATTACCCCACACAGGGACAACTGCATAGAAGAAGTAAGGTCCCCAAATGGAGGCTAACAATCAAATTGTTTATTATGCCACCAAAAAAAAAAAAATCCTCTGCTGGTCCCTGTCCTCCCTACCTCCCATACCTGCCAGGGGGTGGGGCAGGGTCAGAGCCTCATATAATGAGGCACGTTTACCGTAGGCAGGGTGGAGAAAACTCCAAAGATTAAACAACTGATAATAATAACCCAAAATAATTTCCTACAGCTTGAGCTACTTTCCAACTTCATAACCAGTAAGAATCCCAAACAATGTATTATTCTAGTTCCCCTCTTTTACAATCGCCTAGACCCCAGCAAGGATGTCGTTTAGCTCCACTGCCACCCACGGCTCACAGCACCACGGGGCTCTCTGGCTCCACACTGCACGGCTGTTGGCTTTGCATAGTACGGCTCCAGGCGCACAGGCTTCTAAAACCCTTTTACGGTCATTTTTCATAACTTCCAAGAGCAACTCCCGGTGGTTTTCTCCATTTGGCACATGAGGTGGCAAGCCCTAGGGTCATCAATTGTTTCCGTGTCCATCAATTAATATTTATTGAACCACGACCTTGGGCCCCGTACCACATCTACCCACACAACTCAGCCTCATGAACTAGAACTTTCTGCCCTAAGACTTTAAAGACTCCTGGCTGCTACCACCTCCAACAGCAGTGGCCTGTGTTCACCCAGCGGCCTGGAGGGAAGCCGGCAGTGGCCTGTGGCCTCGCTTCCTCCAAGCTGGAAGCCTGATGCTGGGGCGTTCCTTCCTGGCTTCTGCCTAGTGACTTGAAATGCAGTTGCTTTGCTATTGTGCTGTTGGTGAAGCGCAAAGATTCATGGAGAGTAGGGGCAGGGTCAAAGCTGACAGCCGCACATTGCTTCACCACCGGGTACCCTGATGACCTACTAGAGAGGCTCCCCGTAGGAGGGACTTCTATCTTTGAGCTGCTGTCAGTCTGCAATCTCCTGGACATCCAAAGGCCACCTTCGTGGCTGTTCACTGGACACTTTCCATTTCCAGGCTCCTCCTTTTCATTTACTAGCTAGCCCCTGGCAAAGCTGGCCTGCAGAGCCCTGGAGCCCCACATGTCTGTGCAGAGTGTGAAGAAAGAGGAATGCTGCGACCCCAGGGGTACCAGGGCTGGGCGCAATGAAGGCGGCGGAGGAAATAAGCGTGAGCTGAACCCTGGCTTCCTCCCTTCCACTGGAAGGGTTAATGCTTGGAGATGGCATATGTTCTTTCCACAGCCTGAATAGCTCCCGGGTCCCTGTTCCACATTTGAAGAGATATGACTATGCAAAAAAAACAAAAAAAAAAAAACAATTTAAATGTGTATGTTTCAAAGGTGAAGAAGTTGTTGGCTAAATGAGATGAAATGGCCTTCTCTTTGCAGTAACAATGCGGGGGTGGGGAAAGGAAAGAAAAAAGCTCAGTCTTCACGTTGCGCAAGATTTTCACACTGCACTGCTATTTTAGTCATGCATACTTGAGTATATTGTCAGCAACGTTGCAAAATTTCTAACTGAAATTAATTGCATCACCATATATAATGAGAAAAAAAACAGTAACTGTCTTTCAAAAGAACAAAACAAACCGCATTACTTGGAAAAGTCCTTTTTCATAGGTACTGGGGGTCCTTTTCTTGAATATTTTCAGATTGCATTAATTCCACAGGGTTTTTACAATTAATAAATCCATCACCCCTCCTCAATATGTGGCAATCACAAGCAAGCAGATACTTAATTCACACACCAAAAACCGCTTTAACCCGTGAATTTCCAAACCCTACCACCAGCCTAATTTTGCACAATTTTAGCTATTATTTCAGGGATAAGCAGTTTAAGGCAATTATCCTCTATATTTTCAGAAAGTGAAAGTGATTTTTTTTAAAAAAATTCCATATAGCATTATTTGCATGTACTTTGAAATCCCACTGAAATTTCATTAGCAGGAGAAAACGAATGACTTTCCATAAGCCAAGCATGCCTGCCCAATTACATTTTCCCAACAAAACTAATCCGATTATTATGTGAGCATGTGAACTCCTGGTTTTTCTGTCGTTAAAAGACAGCTTGTGGTTTTGCTTTATTCTCTCAAATACAATTAGCCAAGTCCTCCAATGCCTTGAAAAGACCTTTTCATTTGGACAAATTATTTCCACCAACTGCCTTAAAGAGGGGAGGGGCTGGAGGGGAGGGCTGAGACCGAGGCTCCGCCTACTCTGACACACGGCCTACCTAGCTACTGTTTTCTCCTTCACTAAACAGAGTAAACATTTCCAATGCAATCAAATCGTGCAAGATAAGAGGGTGTGAGGTGTCCAGCCGAGATTTTATTGAGGGCCTGATCACTTTCCAGCCACAGTCACTCCTCCACACCGCTTCTAGGCCAAAACACGCACTGATGTGAACAGCTCACGGCTACGCCTTGCCCTTCCCGGGAGGAAATGAGAGCGCTGCTTTGCAACACTGCGGACCTTCCAGATTGTAATGGCTGGCTTCTTGAAGCAATTATTCTTTAAACCCTGTCCTTATTCAAATACCCCGGCTGGCTCTCCAGGATCCTGCCTCATTTTCAGTGTCAGCAGGACACCTGAGAAGGCAGGGAGTACGCACAGTCACATCTCACCTCCCTGACAATACTTCTGTGCATTGGACACTGCTGTGTGTTTGTTTAATTAGTTAAATTCTCAACTTTTAAATGAGAAGAAAAAACACGTTATGGGTGGCCTGCTAACCTCAAAAGAGCAAATATCCAAGGTTATAAAATCAACCCAGCTCAGAATGCCTGGTTAGAAATAAAAACAGCATTTACCAAATTCTACTCCAAGTCGAGAACAGAAGTCACATTAAGAAGTATGAAACGGGATTTGAAAGTTAAAGTGCTAAGTATGTAGCATTATTTCATTAAAAAAAATAGACTATGCATACTTTATAACTAAAATGTTTTTTTGAACACTACCCAAAAAATCTTTGAAATTCATTGGAGAAATACTGATCCATTCTTAAAAACTAGGCTCTAATTTTGTGTTTGCAAAAATGACACATTTGCAGTGGGATCTTCGCAAAGGCGAGTTGGGCACAGAACATTGCAATTATTTAATTTGTGTATACAACAGTGGGTTCTGCATGTACAAGCAGTTACATACCATAGAATGAGGGCCAGTTGCAGCAGCAGAAAAGCCAGCCTTTTGTAGTTTAAAGCTGGAGGAATGAAAATATACCAGAGATTTTTTTTCTGATGGATGGGTACAGTAGTAAATGGTTCTAGTTAATTTAATTTTCTTAAAATGGAGATGGAGGGTGGTTCTTAGGATTGTGACATGGTGACTTTGCAAGAAAGGTAACTCAGTAACTCAGACAATGACAAGGAAACTCAGATTATCTGCTGTGATTGATGTTAGAAAAACTCTGTGGACACATAATAAAAAAAAGCCTGAAGATGGGAAGGATTGTCAAGCTGTTGTCCAGGTCTCTGGTTGTTTTGAGAAGTCAACGGACCTCAAGATATGTGGGGATTGGGGGGAAGCATGGTGGCACCACAGGTTAGTCCTCTGCCTGCAATCCTGGCATAACATATGGGCACTGGTTCTGGTCCCTACTACTCCATTTCTGATCTAGCTCTCTGTGTATGGGTTATAAAAGTAATAGAGGATGGCCCACATCCTTGGATCCCTACACCCACATGGACACCAAGAGAAAGGTCCTGGCTCCTAGCTTCAGACTAGCTCAACTCTAGCCATTGCAGCGATCTGGGAAATGAACTAAAAGATGGAAGCTCTCTCTTTCTGCCTCTCCTCTCTGTATAAAAATATGCCTTTCAAATAAAGATGAGTAAATCTTAAAAAAAAAAAAAGATGATATTTTGAAAAATGAAGGCATTCAGAGAACAAGAGAGACTCTTGGAAATTAAAAATACCATTAACAGAAACTTACAAATTCAATACGCAAATTGGAGGATAAACTGGAGGCAATGTTTCAGAAAGTAAAAGGAAGAATAC
This sequence comes from Ochotona curzoniae, assembly GCF_017591425.1. Taxonomy (NCBI): domain Eukaryota; kingdom Metazoa; phylum Chordata; class Mammalia; order Lagomorpha; family Ochotonidae; genus Ochotona; species Ochotona curzoniae. The sequence continues at coordinate 14,390,976 of NW_024465582.1, read as the reverse complement.
TATGTTGCTGGGCTGGTTTCTGACTGGTCCAGCCACAGGGAAGCATTGGTTGGAGACTAGGACCAGATGGAAGGAGAAAGACAGGATGTAACTCTAGTTCTCCTTTCTTCCCCTGCCCCAGGATTGTGCAGTAACAAAATACGGCTTGTTCCCATAGAAATTTGCATTGAAGCTTACTTCCTCATTATAGCAGTATTGGACAGTAGGGTCTACTAGTAAGTGTTGAATCGTTGGGTAGAGCCCTCATGGGTAAACTAATGCCAGCTGATCAGAGGCTGTCACTCCACAGAACTGGCTACCCCAAAGGGGTATTATACAGTAAGGAGACCATTCCCATCTTGTCTCTTCCACATGTACCCACTTTCCACCATGAGCTTGAAACTGAGACCATTACCAGAAGCCAAGCAGAAGCCAAGCTGACACCTTCCCTGCCTCCACAGCTTGAGCCAAAATAACCTATTCCTTGTAAGCCACCCAATTTCAAGGTTTTTGTTTAAGTGATATAAAACTGACCAAACAGGCAACACCTCTGGCCAAGGCTGCATTTGATCGATGCTTCTAGTTTGTAAAGGCAGCCCTCAATTTTCTATAACAGTGCCTCTTCCCTGATCCTTCCAGCATAGAAGTGGAACTGGCTTTCTGTTGCTGCAAGTCTCTGGCTTTCCTTCCATATGGTATCTCAGTTCTCCTTACACCTCAAAATTAGATCTTCCTATTATTTCCCTTCCACTGGATTATCTAAAATTGGCTATATTTTCCTGACTGACATAATTAAGAATACAAACAAAATGCTAAAAGTTTATTTAAAAAGAAGGTAGCAGGAAAAAAATCAGAATGGTAACACTAAAGGCTATAAAAATAATAGGATCTTGACCTCAAACCTTGAGAAAAGATAAAACTAAAAATTTTATACCCAGCTAAATTATTAAATGGCAGAATTAAACAAAAGGTTTTTGATGCATAAAGTCTCAAAAAGATTTTTTTATTGATGCTCTTTTTCTCTTTCAAAACCTAGATGAAATATAAGACAGGAGGAGATCTGATTTCCAAGAAAAAGGACATAAATACAAGAGAGAACTAAAAGACATTTCCCAGGCGGAATCAAATGACTCAATTATTCTAAACTAGGGCAGGAAGACAAAGAGTTCAAAAAAAAAAAAGTAGCATGTTAACCAAACTGTTTGACTCTGGGAAGGAATGAAAACTACATGGAAGCAATTTTATTTTTTTTTAAAGATTTATTTTTATTATTTTCTTATTGGAAAGGCGGATATACAGAGAGGAGAGACAGAGAGGAAGATCTTCCGTCCGATGATTCACTCCCCAAGTGAGCGCCATGGAAGCAATTTTAAAATCACAGTTATTAACATCAGAGAGAAGAAGAGCTACAAATGAGACAACATGTAACCATAGGAATCTGCATTCTTCCACTCTAAGTATTTATGTGGTCATAATAATGAGATCCCTGAATATGATTTTTTGTTCTCAACTATTATTTTTGGGTATATTTTTAAGTAGGAATTATGCTTCAAAATATTGGAAGTTGGTAGGAAAGGAATGTGATAATAGCCGTTTATTTCTCTGTTTCTGAAAATCAAGAGATAATTTTAAAACATAAAAATGGAACTATATATCGATTTTTAAATATGAAAAATGGAACTATAAGTAACTTTGGAAATATGGAGGAGAGGAGAACATTAGTAGACATTTTTAAACATTTGTGATTATCTCCTCTGGAACAGGATTCAGGAGAAGAGCAAAGTAGGTGATTAACATTTGTCTATAACTTCTTTAGTGCCATGAGTTTATTTTTGATTCAGTAGGAAACTTTTTTATTAACTGTATTGGATCTTTCAATCAGGAAAATCAGAGGCAATCATGGTAGTGTAGCAAACTAATCCTTCTCCTAGGGCACTGGTATCTCATATGGACACCATTCACATCCAGCTGCTCCGTCTCTGATCCAGTTCCCTGACAGTGGCCTGGGAAAGCACCAGAGGATGGCCCATGTCCTTGGGCCCCCGCACCCATGTGGGTGACCCAGAAGAAGGTCCTGGGTCCCAGTTTTGGACTATCCCAGCTCTGGCCATAGCAGCCACTTGGAAAATGAACCACTTGCATTTGGGGATGGAAGACTACTCTCTCTCTCTTCCTCTCCCTCAGTTATTCTTTCAAGTAAAATAAATAAGTATTCTCGAAATTCAAGTATTGCTTCAATTTCAACAACAACATCAGAAAAAGAAGCTGAGGTTCACCCATGGGCAGAGCCAGGTGTTAAAAGGCCAGCCAGTGAATGGGTCTCAAAAGTGCCAACCACAATAGGGAGACTATGTCAGGGCCAAGAGTAGGATTTACAGGGTGCAGAAGCCACAGAGGCTGCCAGGAGAGAAAAGTATGTCCAATCTTGGCTCAGTCTAGTCTGAGAAACGGTAGCAGGGACGAATTTAAATCTGCCTTCTTCAGGCACAATGTGACAACATTGGGAAGACTCAGAAATAAATCTAATGGTTTATGAATATCTGATTAGGGAGTATTTGAACATCTAGGTGTTTTTCCATCCTCCAGAGAAGTGATTTTTCATGCTACTCCATATAAACAGTGTTGGAGGAATCCAACTTGTTAATAAACAAGGCTCAGGACAGTACGTGGGAAAATGGCATTCTGACCAATGATGGTCTGATTCAATGATACTTGGCTTTTTGCTACCGTGACCCTGTTGAGAGTCAAATGAGAAGTATTGGTCTCATTCTCCAAAATTATACATGTGGACACTTACAAGATTCTGTACACAACTCCAAAGCGTTATCGCACCCTAGGTCAAGAAACCCTTATCCATTTAAAGAGCTCATGGAAACTTGGATGAATTTGAAAGGAGTTTCCCGCTAAAGTGAACCCACTCCCAAGGGTTTCATTTCCCTAGAAACATGGATATTTTCACGCAGGCACCACATTTGGTGTGCTGCCATCTAACACTGTCCAGACTTCCAGGCTTGCCATCAGTACATCAAAGTGTCTTACACTAACATGCACGATGCTTTGTATGCATGTTGGCACAGAAAAGCAGCTCTTGTGGGCCCCTGCAGTTCACAGTCATGAACTGTGACCACCTGAATATTTTAGAACTGATGATCCTACCCCAGATGGGACCATTCATTGTTCAGGATCAATGCCCCAACCATACCCTCCAAAGCATTCAACAAACAGCAGCTATGACCGAGCAAATGATTACACGCCAGGAAAAAAAAAAAAAAAAAAACAGGGAAAACAAATTGTAGTGTGGGAAGAGAAGACAGAGTACTAGCCAGACTTCGTCAAGTGAGTGAAAGAGGAAAGGGAAACTGATATCTTACAAGTGGAGAGGGGGAGCAGGAGGGGTGCAGGGAAGAGAAGGAAACACTGTCGCCCGAGCTGCTTGCCAGGGCTAAGAGCCTGAGACACTTAATCTTCGGGTCATGAGTTCATCACCTTATTGGGCACCTTGTTGTTGAAGGGATCAGACTGATGTAGTGGAAAATTAAAGTCACTGACCCAAGACAGGGGATGCAACTAATCTTGGCTTGGCCACCACACAGCACATTCTAAAACCAAATACCTGTGTCTGGCATGAACTCGTCTGTGTGGCAGCAGCCAAGCATCTCCATTAAGACATCCTTGAGTGAGAGCCATCACACATGTGGGCAACCCAATGAAAACCACCAAAGAAGGCCAGGCAGGCCGTTGGTAGACATATTTGAGCTCCACTGATATATGCAAGCATCTCCAGCAGAGTTCTGCCTCTCACTTCAGACTTCTATTCATGTCCACATGGCTCTCAGAGGTCCCACTGCTACTGCCCCCACAACACCATCTCCCAGTTTGAGTGAAGCTGACCACCTGGTTTGATGCATGGACAAAGTCTGAGCACAAGAGCTCAATGTGTTTGGGAAGGCCACCCCTCCAGGAGCCTCCGTAACCACACCTTGCACTCAGGGGGTTGGATTTGATGCCTTCCCATCCAACACTATCAAGACTAATACAAGTTTACCCTCCCTCCCTCTGAAATCCTTGGTGCCAGAATTGCTTTGGATTTCTGAATTTTTTTTTTCAGATCCTTAGCGTATGTACCTGTACATAATGAGATCTCCTGGGGATGGCATCCACATCTAAACACAAATTAATGTTTAGTGTCCACACACTCTGAAGTCAATCATAGATACTTTCAGTGCACCTCTATGCTGAATACCATCTACCACACAAGGTCATTCCAGAGCTCAAAAACTTCAGATTTTGAATTTTCAAAATTCACCTTGTAGTAGTGAGAAGCGTTACTTCCATTGGAGACCACAAATGCGAAGCATATGGTAAAGCGGATGCATGAGTGTGGGCCTAGCACAGTGGTTCAGTAGCTAAATCCTCATCTTGAAAGTATCAGAATCCCATACGGGCACCTCTTCATGTCTTGGATGCTCCACTTCCCATGCAATTCCCTGCTTGTGGCCTGGGAAAGCAGTGGAGGATGGAACAAAGCCTTGGGATCCTGCAACTGCATGGGAGACCTGGAAGAAGCTCCTGGCTTCAGACTGGCTCAGCTGCATTGTGGCTGCATTGCGGCCACTTGGGAAGTTAACCATCAGATGGAAGATCTCCCTCTCTGTCTCTCCTTCTTTCTATAAATTTGCTCCTCCAATAAAAATAAAATAAATCTTTAAAAAAGGAAGAAAATGATTGGAGGTAGAAGTTGGGGTTGGAATGCAAGAGTAAATAAAAACAGATGTGGATCCTGCTCTCAATGACCTTATAGTCTGGTGAAAAAGACCAGAGTTAACTAGAAAATCCCACATACGGGTATAGACTTTTCAACCTGAGAGACGTCTCTGACCTGACAGAGAGCCATGAGATGGTCTAAGGTGCCAGAAGAGAACCCCAGAAAGAGCAGTGTCTAAGACTGAAAGCAGTGAGTAGGTCATTGTGGGCAGCAGACATGAAAATACTGACCTGGAATAAAGGAAAGGAAAGTAAGAGAAATAACAGCTACCACTGACTGCGTGCTAAGTTCTTGGCATGGTACTAACACTATTTATATGCAATTCCTTTTCTAAAGGTGTATTAATTTTTCTAAAAGTCAGCATTACACAGAGCTAGAGAGAGAGAGACAAAGACAGAGAGACAGAGAGAGATTGCATCCACAGGTTCACTCCCTAGATGGCTGGAATGGCTAAGCTGAACCAGGCTGAAGTCAGGAACCAAGAGCTTTCTCCAAGTCTCCCATGTGGGTAGCAGGGATATAAACATTCAAGCCAACCATCTTCCAGTGCCCCACCCAGGCATGAGCAGGGAACTGGATCAGAAGCAGAGAGGACATAAACCAGTGACATAGTGGATGCTGGCCTCACAGGCAGTGGCCTCACTCTCTACACAACACCAGTCCCAATTCTTGAGTTCTTTTAACAATTTCATCAGTTTAAAAAAACCATCTCTGGGACCATCTCTGTGGTGGAGTAACAGGCTAAACCTCCACCTGTGGCACTGGTACTCTATATGGCCACCAGTTCAGGTCCTGGCTGTTCCACTTCCCATCCAGATCCCTACTTAAGGCCTAGGAAAGCAGTGGAGCATGACACAAGTTCTCGGGCCCCTGTAACATGTGGGAGACCCAGAGAAAGCTCCTGGCTCCTGGCTTCAACTCAAACCAACTCTAGCCAGTGGGTCCATTCAGGCAGTGAATCAACAGATGAGAGATTCTCTCTCTCTCTCTCTCTTCCTCACTCACTCACTCACTCTTCTCCTTACTTTGCTTTCTGCTGTAACTCTGCCTCAAAAAAAAAAAAAAATCTTAACAAGAAGAAAAAGAAAACCATCCCATCCACATTTTGTAGTCAGTAAGGTAAGGCACACAGTTTTAGAAATGCATGCAGGGCCCAACACAGTGGCCTAGAGGCTAAAGTCCTCTCTTTGAATGCACCAGGATCCCATATGGGCTCTGGTTCTAATCCCAGCAGCTCCACTTCCCATCCAGCTCCCTGCTTGTGGCCTGGGAAAGCAGTTAAGGATGGCCCAAAGCCTTGGGACCCTGCACCCGTGTGGGAGACCTGGAAGGAGTTCCTGGCTCCTGCACAGCACCAGCCATTGCACTCACTTAGGGAGTGAATCGTTGGATGGAATATCTTCCTCTCTGTATATCTGACTTTGTAATAAAATAAATAAATAAATAAAGCTTAAAAAACAGAAATGCATGCAAATATGCATTACCTGAATACAAAGGTCAGTAATAAAAGAGATCAAGGACTAGCAGAGAGAAAGGTTTTATAAAAGCAAACTACAACCATGCCTCAATGTAAATTTAAAAACATAAAATATGAACTGTACTAGAAACCTCATTGCCACTCCATCCTTCCAAGGCTGTAGGAGAACCTGAAAAAAGTTTTAAACTTTCAGTGTTTGCCTGTCGAAGTGACAACCTTTTCAAGGATTCTGACAGCATGCCAATGTGATGAATGTGATACTAACATATATGAAAAGGAGCAGCAACGTCACATAATAATTTATAATGCCTAAAATAGAAAGCTATGTTCAAAGCTTTTCCTTAGCCCACTTGATGTGATCCTTGATCCTTGTTGTGCTATTTTTGTTTCAGTTATCCTAGCAAAAGGTATCATTTTGCCCAAGAGGAGAACAAAATTTGTCAACAAAGAATAAAAGGGAATCTCCATACTCTGATAAAGACTCGCCCAATCCCACAATAAGCACTATGTGCTTATCCCACAATAAGTGATGATAGAAACAGGCATGTTAAGATGTCCCTTTCCTTTTATATTCTATTTGGCAGACACTGTCCTGAGGCTCTAAGTAGGCAAGCAAGAGAAGCCATCAGGACCTCAGAAAAACCTGTGCTGCCGGTGAAGCACACAGCGTTAGGTCAGAATGAGAGTCCTTGAAGCCCAGACATACCAGGCTCCTGCCTCTTGGACTCCTGCTGCTCTCCCCCCCACAGAACTCAGCATGATCTCCAGTCCAACCTAATTCTAAACATCTACAGCTAGCACACAAAGAACCCAACTGAGACACCCAGGTGGCTGAGATGCCAGTTAAGAGAGCCGGCACAGTGGCATAGCACACTAACCCTCTAGTGCAGCACCAACATTCCACATGGGCTCCAGTTCAAGTCCCAGCTACTCCACTTCTGATTCAGCTCCCTGCCGAAGGCCTGTGAAAGCAGTGGAGGATGGCTCAAGTCTTTGGGCACCTGCAACACATGGAAGACCCAGAAGCTCCTGGCTCCTGGCTCCTGGTTTCAAACCAGCCTATATCTGTCGGTTGCATCTATTTGGAGGTGAACCAGAGGATAGAACATCTTTCTCTCTCAACCTCTCTTTCTTTCTTTCTCAATCTCTGTAACTCTTTCAAATAAAATAAATAAAACTCTTTTTAAGATTTATTTATTTTTATTGGAAAGTCTGATTTACAGAAAAAGGGAGAGACAGAAAGATCTTCCATCTGCTGGTTTACTCCCCAAGTAGCCGCAATGGCTGGAGCTGAGCCAATCTGCAGCCAGGAGCTAGGAGCTTTTTCCTGGCCTCCCACATGGCTGCAGGGTCCCAAGGCTTTGTTCTGTTTTCACCTGCTTTCTCAGGCCACAAGCAGGGAGCTAGAAGGCAAACAGAGCAGCCAGGATATGAAGCGGTTCCCATGTGGGATCCTGGGAGTGCAAGGTGAGGACTTTAGCCACTAGGCTACCACACCAGGCCCAATAAATCTACCTTTGTTTTACAAAATGCCAGTTAAGATGCTCACATTCACTCTAGAATGTCTGAATTCCATCCTCACCTTTGGCTTCTGGCTCCAGCTATATGTTGCTGATAACTCTGGAAAGTAGCAATAATGGCTCAGGTAGCTCAGTTTCTGCCAACCATACCTGAATTGTGTTCCCAGCCCCTGGTTTCTGTCCAGCCCCACCCTGGCTGTTGCAGGCACTTGGAGAGCAAACTAATAAAGAACAACATTCACCCTCTCTCTCTCAATCTCTTTCCTCTCTCTTACAAATAAATAAGTAAACGTTTTAAATTAAGCAAAATATACATAAATATATAAATGGACTCATCTTCAAAGCTAGAACAAGTTATTATGATAATCTAGTTTCCACTTAGTTACATCTTTTATTTATTCCTATAAACAGAGCCACCATCTGAGAGCAACAATATTACAAGTAGTCACCACGGTGGCAAACAAGAGCTAGAAGCATTGATCCTCGATCTGGAATGTAAAATGGTTGCTGTCACAGGCATCCCAGTGAAAGTTTGCTGAGACTGCCATGAATAGAATATTTCACATTCTAAACACAGAATAGCTGAAGACCAAGAAGGACTCTGCAGCGGTGTGTGAGGATGCCAACGTTTGCTCTCTGAATATCATTATTTAGACAACTTACACTGTGATTGCTGATCCTGAACAACCTCAAGGAGGAAGCCAGACAAAATATTGACCATTGTTGAGTTTTGCTGCCATAAAATGAACAGGTGACCCAGAAAGCCAACCAACCTACTGTGGCATTCAGCATAGGCACTCGGCCAGCCCCTCCAGCGGCCCTGCCAAAGGAATCCCAATCTTGGTGTTCTGTTCCTGAGGCAAACGGTTTGGGTTTGGGTGGTGGCAGTGCTCTCCTAGGTGTCCTTAAACTTGGACTCTGAGGCAGAAATCCTTCCTGTCTCGAAGTGACCATCTCTTGTGAAGTTGGTCTTTACCCAACTAGGAAAGGAACTATCTGACTCACATATCTGACCTTAAAGAGACAGTGTAAAGGAAATAGTGTTGAAAGCCAGAACCCTCCACGTAGCTGACCCAAACGGGCTCCTTCTCATCTGATTTTTAATAATGACATGGAGCACACATAGACAAGCATGTCCCAAGCAAAAGTAATAATGGCATAGAGCGCTCTGCTGTGCCAGTCTTGGATGATTCCTCTACTTAGTTGAAAACCTGGCCCAGGTCTCTGACTCCAGTGTAAGCTCAAAAAATGAATCAGTAGCCGCAACACAAATGCAGTGGTGAACCCTGGAAAACCTGAGCAGCAAGCAGCTTGCCACAGCGAGGAACAAAGACCCAGTACGCAAGACACATAAGCAGACTAGTCATCAAACCAAGGGACTGTCATGAGAAGGAGCTTTCCGAATGTCTTCTGCCACCAAGCTTGGGAAATATGAGGCATGCAGAACTCAGGCACTCCTATAACTCTCTGTCCCCTACAACGCTCCGCTGGCAGACAAGGTGGTGGAAATCTACAGATACGCCACTCAGCACTACCCAAAGGCTTCCTGCTGAAAAAGCATCACTGAACTGTGGGGTTGACGGCAGGAATGGCAAGGGAGGTAGGGGAAAAAAGTGACCAGGTTAAAAAAAAGCAATAGTGACATTCAGACCCAGACCTGGGGAGTTTTGAATGGTTCAGCATGGGGTATTTTGCCACTTCTGATTTAATTATGAGATGGGTTTTTATTTTTTCAGGGTGTTGAAAGGCTGGGCTCTGAAACAAGCACTTACGTAATCCTCCTCGTGGAGTCCCTGCTTCTCAACAGAACTTTTCACCTCCATGGAGAACTTCTCAAACTCAGGTTTCACTGTCCTCAGGAGAGTAATGGTCTGGAGGGATGAGTATGCCTGCTTCGCGTCCAAGTCAAAGTCGTCTCCTCTCCTCCACGAGCCATCTCCTGCAGGAGAAACAGAAACACTTCTCATTCCAAGCCGGTCACGTAAAGCAGCCATGCTCCCTTTCCACCTGCGACGTGTTCCCCTGCCTGTGACCTCTGGCAGCCAGGCTAAGGGGTATTGTCATAGTTATGCACCTGCGTGTAAAGTGATAAAACAAGGTCCTCTGGACACATGCTCCTTTGGAAATCTGAGCGAGAAAACAAAGTTCTGGCCTTGTAATTGCCTTGTCCTAGCCACAGAACTGCGATCTTCAGCCCCCACAGTGGCAACTCTACAAGAGGTTTTTGGGAAATAAAGTTTTTCTTCCTTTCCCTTCTCACTATTTTTGAATACCTGCAAGCAGCTGGAAAGTTAATCGAGTTATTAATGAAATACGTGAAATATTATTAATTTCATGTTCTGCAGTGTACCTTGTCAGAGAACAGCTAGGCAGATCAATGGATATGCACAAGCATCCTATAGCTAGCACCATGAAAAGAACAAGGCTTGAAATTGCTCCAGTTTTATTTTGTTGTGTTGTATTTTGTTTTTTTTTGCACCTCTTCTGGGTGAAAAGTAGCTTAGGTAAACTTGAGGACTACAGTGGATCTATGATAATAAAATAATAATTGCATATATATATAATTATAACAGTGCTTTTATGGAATGTTTTATATACATAGGACAGTTAATTCTCACAAAACCCTATGATCATGGTCCCTCCTTTTTCACGGATGATGGAACTTAGCTATTTAGAAGGTGGGGGACCGACCACTCCCTTCACGAAACCAAAGATGAGTTACATGGACAAGAATCAATGTTCTCTTTATTTTATTTTGGGGGAATTCAGTTGGCCTGCAGGAGCCCCCAAAATTGAAGCAGCTCTCTAACTGCTGAGAATAAGCTGGGTTTTTTTTTTCTGGGAAATATGATGATTATTCCTGGACGTCTCAAAAATTCAACCTGCTAGCGCCCAGCTACCAAAGTCTTTCTGTTTACCTGAAACTCCCAGCCCACAGAAGATGCCCCAAGCCCAGCAGCTAAGCAGCAAACATCTCTGAAGCACGCAGCCAGATGTGGGGAGCTCACTCATTGCTTCTAGAACTTCAGTGAAGGCCAGGTGACCTTGGAATTTGTCAGGGCTTAAATGGGACCTGCAGGTGTGAACTACCAACTCCAGGCAGGATTGTGAGATTGCAAAGGTAGGCATCCTCAGTGTCCCAGGCTCCACCGCCTGTAACCATGAAGGGCTGTCCCAACAGCAGGCTGCAGGGAGCATCTAGGTTACAAGGAAGCAATAAGGAGTAGAGAAGAGAAGGCGATGAGCTATAGCCAAGGGGTGCGTTTCACATGACAAGGAGACCTTAGCCCCATCCTGAATATAACGGGATTCTAACAAAGACCAAGGAGACAGAGCCAAGAACACAGGCAGAGGTGCAAATGCTGTGACACCCAGCTCACAGCTGGAGTGCAAGAAAAGGCAGAGCGACAAAGAATGTGTTTGTAAGAGCATCTGTATCCTCCTTACTCTAGTCATAGCAAGCCTTATATTAACTGCTTATCGTATATGTTAGGGAGCTGCTAAAAAATAAATAGGACTGAGCTAAGGACAGAATTCATAAGGACCACACCCTGGCTCAATCAGCACCAGATGAAATTTCAAGCCACCAAACCAAGTCCTCCTCCTCTCCGGTGACGCCTCCCGAGTCCTACAGAGATGAGCATGAGCAGAGCCAGTCCTGTGTGAGGGAGCCCGTGTGTGGGGCTCCACTGTAATCAGGTGCAGGAGGTTGGGTGGGTACTGCATCCCAAGACACACACAGTGGTGTATTTGTCCAAGGGCTGCATCCATTGGCCTGAAAGACACCAAATTCTAAGAATATTTTCATGATGTGCAGGAGCCCGGCTCCTGGAGACACTCAGTCAACAGTCACTGGCTCACTTTTCATTGATGGAGACATCAGACTCTGCAGAGCTGATGTTTCTCAGGCAAAGAGAGCCAGAATTTCAACCCTTGGGGAGCCTTCTCCCCTGGGTCATGGAAGGGCAATGGTCAACTCCCTATGGCTTTACCTGTACAGCTAGAAAACACACAGAGAATTGCAAACACCACTCATCTCTGCTACCGAAAGACGTAAAATCTAGTTCAAGAAATCTGTCGACTAGAGTCTAAAAGGTGATAGGATCAGAGTTCTGTTTGTGAGTTTAAAAAAAAAAAAAGGAGGTAGTAAACAGTAACTTGATAAATGTAAGTCAAGCTAAATAGTGGTAGTGAGACTTCCAACTTTTGTGGGCGTTTCTGACTGCGCTGTCTTCGGTAACATCTCCCCGATCAGGGCTGCTACGTACTAAGTCAAGTTGGCATGATGTTCCATCAGTGGGGACAAATTTAATTCCATAGACAACTGGGTGCCTCTGGAGATTTATAGGCGGAACAGAAGAGTGACATGAAGAGAATTACGCCTTGGGAAATAGCAGCGGATTAGAGTGGGGAGACACTGAGCATTCACAGCCACGGTCATCCAGGCAAGAGGTTGTGAGAGGTCCTATGGGGGAAGTCATGCATCAAAAATGTTATAAATGGTTCTCTGCATGGTTAAAATTAGGCACAAGTTCCCTTTATTTTTTTGTTGTTGTCATTTTCTTGAATATAGTAAAAGTTTAATAGTAAAAACTTTTATAATCATAAAAAGAGGTGGAGCCATCCAAAATGAAAGCAAGCACTGTGCGGGAGGAATGTCAACATACTCTGCGGCCATTAGGGAATGAGAAACAACGCAGAGAGAGGCCCGGCCCAGACCACACCAAGGAGATAGGAAGATGGGACAATTGCCAGAAGAGATTGCAAAGCCAGGCAGATGAGGAGGAGTCAGGCAGGCACAGAGCTGACAATTGCACCAAGAGTCACCCTAAATCCAAGGGGAGACCACCCTGGAACACCCCAAGTCACAGCTTTGCTGCTGGCTCTAGCTCTGTGGCAGAAGACCATGACTCAAGCATGGAGTCCTTGCCACCCCAATGAGAAACGTGGATTGAGTTCCTGGCTCCTGCCTTCATCCTGCCCCTGCTGTACTGTTGCAGGCACTTAGGAAAAGAACCACAGGATAGAAAATCTCTCTCCCTCTCACTCTCCACACCCGCCCCCATACCGTGTTATGTGTCAATTTAAAAAAAAAATGTTTAATAAGATTGCACATGCTGTTGATAACAAGAAATATAGGAGAAAAATTAAAGTAGCAGTGGGAAAAAAAATATTACAGAAAGAAACACCCAAATGCGGTTTAGCAACTGTGACAGTTGAAGGATTGTGTAAGCATTCTTCTCCTTTTCTCTTTCTTCTAAATTGACTTCAATGTGCAAGTATCACTTTTGTGGCAAAACATCGGAAGTCCAGTCCCTCCCCAGTTTTTCTGTTAATTTTCTACTCTTAGCCAAGTGATTTAACTTGTGTGTATCACCAATCTCTACAGTGTTTCTGCCTTCACTTTCTCTGGTACCCTCTAAGCACTTAGGGAGGCTGCAAAGTTCTAGAATCGTCTTAATAACTCCATCCAGGCTCACCCAAGTAACTTTCCACATAATTCACATTATGAGAATGCCAATAGGTGTAATTAAAAACTTCATAGGGAAGTATGTATGATCCTCCCTCTATATCTTTTAAACTTGTCTTTTAAGCCTTCTCAATTACCTGAGTTATTGTCTCATTATTTATTACTCACTGAACTGTTATAACCATACAATTTGAGCAAATCTGAGAATTCTTTTGAGATTAACCAAGGCCAAACAATCTTGTAAATAATAAAAATGGACACACTATCAGTATATTTAAAAAAAAAACAGTACTGAGCATCAATTAAAATAGAAGTCTTTGTCTAGAACAAACATAACGTGAGAGGTGGATGTTGAAGATGTAATGATGAAAACATAACATCTCACAAAGGCCCTTTCCTAATGACAGCCACCAGAATCCCCGTCTACATCCTTCCATCCACCATGTGATTCCACCCCCAAGAAGGGGGGAGCCTCAGGCATGGTGGAGGACAAGGATAGCTGACTCCCTACACCATTCCCCCGTCTCCCATAGTGACTGGTTTCTGAAACGATTTAGCACATCTGTGAGTCTAGCTGAAGGCATGCACTTCCTGACCTCCCATGCAACTAGAAGCCAAAGACCAGAAGGAAATGCTGATGAGTAAGGCTTCCAGAAGAGTCCTTCCAAGAGAACCAAGCCCACAGGGAGAGCCTCTTCTGCAGCTCTGGTCTTTCCCCCATGGCCTTGTCCCCACAACCCCTGGGCCCTGAAAGCCCTCTGGAAGCTTAAGAAGGGACATTACACACAAAGACTGAGAGGAGAGGTAATCAGAATGGCTGCGTCATTCCTAGCCAGACTTCTGATCTCTGGAATGAATGAGAGATTGAGACAATAAACCTCCACCTTTGTTTACATCTCCATGGACAGTGTCTTGGTTACCCAGTGCAAATTCTATTCCTAACTTGTCTGTATATATCATAAAAACTGGCTAACTTGGGAACAGAATGGATGATCCTAAATTTATTTAGAATATTATCATCATAGAAAAAAATATGCAAACTTCTTATATATTTCAAATATTACACATAATGGTCAAAATAAATGAAGACTAGTTGCGAATACAACTAACATTTCCAACCGTTACAATGGGCCAGGAAGTTTGTTGGGTATTTCACATACATCCCCTCATTTATTGTCCAGTCTTATATCATTTGATTAAAAAAAAAAACAATCCTTAGCCTTGAAAGGAAGGGAGGCTTTGGGAGAAGGACAGGGTTGAGTCAGGTGGCCAGAGTTTTTTGTGGCCAGAGTTTTAAACCTTAGCTGCAGTCACAGAGTGTAACTGCAGCACACACTTACAGAAAGACCACAGCCCAGGGGCTGAGCAGCCACCCTGTGAAAGGAAACATGAAGCACCTTCACTCAGAAACACTCCACACTTTGTGTGACTCTGGGCAATGGAGTTTTCAAGAAGCAGGAAAACTCAACTTGCAGAACGCTGAATTTTAAAACTTGTCTGGACGTCAGTCACAGTAAGTCACATTATGGGCAGGACTTTGTGTTTTTTTTGCACTGGTCCTTGCACACATCATGTGTCCACCAACGTGCTCACAAGATCACCTCTGTAGAATTCTTGCCAAAAATGTATATTCTCAGTTCTTCTTGTGGGAAAATATCAGATAGCTCTAAACTGAGAGATATTCTACAATGTTATGGCCACCTCAAAGGTGAAGACTTAGGAATTCATCACTCGGGACACCTGCCTCCTCCATCGGAGTGTCTGGGCTTAATTCTCAGCTTTCTGTTCATGTATAGCACGCTTTCAGCAAGTGATGGCTCAAGGACCAGGTCTTCCTCACCCAGATGGGAGATCCAGCTTGAGTTCAAGGCTCCTGCTCTGGGCTCCAGCCCAGACAAGGTCCTTGTGGATGTTTGAGGAACAAACAAGCACATAGGAACACTTTCTCTGTGAATTGCAAGTAATTTTTTAATAAATAAAATCCCTAAGAATAAGCTCAATAAGAATGATACAGAAGGGGATCATATATTTCCAAATAATTAAGAAAGTAAATTTCAAGTGTAGATTCACAAAAATATGTTAAGTGAATAAAATGATAGACAATGTTAATTTGCAGATTCAATCATTCTACATTGTATATGTCAGAACATCACATTGTATTAAATTATAAATGTAATACAGTTATGATTTAGCAATTAAAGATAATATAAATTTATTTTTGAAACATTCTTTAAAATTTTGTTTGTTTTTACTTATTTAAAAGTCACATCCATTGGAAGGTGGCATTTGCACAACATTGTGATTGTCCTAAGGGCTACAGAATTATTCACTTTGAAATAGTTTGCCTTATGTCACTGAAATTTCAAATTATCTAATAAATTCATGCATTGAAAACTGCAAAACTTTGTTTATGGAGATGACCATAAAAGGAAACTCAAAACAAAAAGAAAATTAGTTATTTGTAGATAATGCAGGATTAACAAAGATGTAGGAAAAGAGACCATCTCAGAAGTGCAAACTGGTAAAGACCTCCAGAGGACAACTTAGCAATAGTCATCAAAACCCAAATATGCACAATCCTCACCAGTAATTCTACTTCTAGAAATGACTCCAACGGCTACTAGAGCTGAATAAATATGTGAATATGTGCGTGCGTGTGTATGTGTGTGTGTGTGTGTATGGACACACACAAGGCTACTCAACATAGTATGGCTCTTAATCGCCAAGAGCTGGGAACAACATAAATATTGAACATAAAGACATGGATTAAAGATGGTATGTTAACATTACATAATCCTACACAGCTGTACTATAAATAACATGATCATTTAATTGAAAATATTTCTGTAGAAATGTATATATCTCTAATATACATAAAGATGCCTGTACTTCCAAAAATTAACACTGCATTTTTATGTGGAGCAGAACTGCAGTACTCGCTTTCTTCCCTGCGCTTTTCTATGTTTTCCAAATTTTCTGTAACATTTCTAAGGGTATTTCAAAAAGTTCAAGGCCAAAGGAATTCAAAGATATGTTTGTTCTGAGTGCAAAATTTTTTGAAGTCTACGCGTTCTCATTTTGGAATGCATGAGGTAAGTTAGAAAAGGAATACAACCTTTAACTGTGCAGGGAAGAAATTCTGGCAGTTAATACATGCATGTGTACTAGGCGCCCAGTACAGGTGAGTGCCCATAATCAACACACGTGTGCATTTGTAGCATGAACTCACCTCTGCATTCTGCGTGTGAAACTGCCACCATGCAAAAACTCAGAACCAATGTTATTCATTTTTACCAACCACTGCAACTCTCTCAATAGATTCAGTAGTGCGTAATGGTGTCCTGATCTTGAGCCAAACCATCACTGTGTTTACAGGAAGGAAAGAGCAACAAGTAGGCAAGTTGGGGGGAGGCCAGAAAACAAAAGGGGGTGTTTATCCTACAAGTCTCAAATCTCCAGTTTTATCCACTACAGGAAGTGGGGGCTACTTTTGTTTCATCAACTTCTCTTTATCCCCACAAGAAGTGTGTTTTATTATCTATATACACACAATGAGCTACTGCTTGAGCAAGCCAGCGTATCAGGACAGGAAACCGGGGTGTATGTTTTAAGGTTCAGATCCGGTCAAAGCGGGTCTAAGCAGCAAGGACGGGGAAGTGGAGTTCAGGATAAATATGCCCCTTGCGATAGGCACACTGACCCTGCCCTGTAGCTTCTCAGCTTGCAGCAGCTGCATGCAGAACTTGATGTGACATTCGGTAGCTCCACTCCGTTCACTGCAGGGAAAGCCCTGGCCACACTCACACGTTTTAGCCTCCTTAAACCATCTCCATCATGTGACTCTTGCAAACTTCCCCAGACACAACAGAAAGAGTTCAATGGTTCCCAGTCTGAATCTTGCTGTTCCTGATTTTCTAGAGGAAAGGTTTAAGACACAATAATGCAGAAAAGAAGGGGGCTGGAAGGTGAAAGATTTTCACCTCAATTCACATTAATAGTATTTTACATTGATATCCAGGGCCAATGCATGTGCAACATCCATAAATGCATTTATACGCACAGTTCTGATGTACTGTAGTTTTGATTTATGATTTTTCCACTTTCCAATAGTTTAATTGGGACCTAACCCTAGAGTAAATTAAGGGTCAATTCATATGCCTTGTTAGAGTTATAAGCCGGTTTAGACTATCCTAAAATCTGCCAAGTTCAGTAAAATTATGCTTCAACACTATAAACTGCTAAATACTAAAATGAAAATAGACACAAGACAACTGAATAGTACCCTATAGCCATTTTAAGGTGTATAGAAGCCAAGTGTATATGAACTAAAATTGAAATGTCAATGAAGTAGTCACAGGATATAGTTAAGAACTTACATTTTTTAACATATTGGTTACTCAATACCATGTCAATTAATTCCATAATGTTGTAAATTGTTGTTGGTGTTATATTGGGAATTTCATTGATTGGGATGATATTCTGCCAGCTCTGCCTTCAGACCAGAGATGGTCTCCCCAAGAAATCATTGAATTTATCTGGACAATAAGATGCTGGACTCAATGCTTGGTATTTGCTTGTAATGAAAGAATCTTGACTGAATTTGCACTGTAATACTGCAACAAGGTGGAGGAATCCACCATGGGGGGAAGGGTATGGGGAGGGGTTTGGGGAATCCCAGAACCTATGAAACTGTGTCACATAATGCAATGTAATTAATAAAAGAAAGGGGGGGGCAATTGTGTCTAAAATCAACATTCCATGAAACAGCACATAATGAGTACTTCAAAACTCAAAATCCAAGCATAATTTTTCATAATACACATTTTCTATTAACTTTTAGAAGACCCCTATGTGCTAACCACAACATATATGGACATGTTCTGCTATTTTGTGTTATACCCTGTTCCAATAAGAATGTGGCCCACATCACACTAAAATTATCTCAATAGTCCATGATGACGGCAGCCACTTGCAATCGTCATAGCACTGGGCCAGGATCGTGGAGGTCTGGATTTATGGCCACATGGGTCCATGCCCACCCCTGGCTGCATTCCTTAACTTCACAGGCATTTGTGGTTTCTCTCTCTCACTCTCTCTCTCTCTCTCTCACTCTCACTGAAGTCTCAGAAAGAAAAACCTGAGAAATTATCTGAAGCTGTGCCAACGTGCAGAATCCCAAATTTCCACAATCACATTCACAGAAGGGGAAAAGCTGCAGTTTCTGCACCTTCCTTGGAGCCCCTCTCTGACACCTCTGCAGCAGACAGGTAAGCCCTTAGCAGAGTTACCGTAGGAAGAGCTGTTGAAGAGCTCGATGTTGAAGAAGGCGTAGTCTCCACCCGTCATGCCATGTCTGTGAGCTGCCAGCATGATGCTCCGGATCGTGTCACCACTCGCACACATGATTACCACTGGAGGAGGAACAGAGGACACTCATGAGACACTGCACGACACAGCTCACCCAGGACATGGGCTATAGCCTCTCAAGCGATGCGTCCCAGGACCCCTAACAAATGCCTGAAAAAAAAAAAAAACATGAATAGCACCAAAACCTTACGCAGACAGTGATAAAATTCAGGCTCACTGCTTGGAGTGTGTGTATCGTGACTGGGCCTTCACCACTGCTGATGCCTGTGCAGCGATCGGCATGCTCAGATGCACACAGGGGCATGACGACCAGCTCAACTAGGTCAGTAGGGGACATCAACTGCCTCATCAGAGGATGAAAAGCAGAACAGGTTGGACAATGTTCCTGGTCAAGCTAGCAGCATGTTCCTGGGTCTGTGGATGCACTAGGATAAACTTGGTTAACCAACAGATCTTGGAAAGATTTTCTCAGCCATGGAGCAATGAAATCAACAACTTCTCAGAACTTTCAAAATCATTCAAATAACACCCTCAGAACACTCTTCCACACATCGGGGTCAATAAGGGATTACCAAATGACCGTCCCCCATTCTGGGGTGCTAATGCAGTGTGACAGCAAGGAGTAGCCTCCTGCCCCTCCTCCCCTGTAGACACAGGAGAAGAAAATTAAAGCATTTGTCCCACCCATCTTCCTCCATACCTGACCTTTCCAACCCTAATCAGAGTCCCACATGGTCATACATCCCTCTCAATTATATAGAAAAAACTAAAATTTTTTTTAAAAAGTTAGGCTCAGTAAGAGAGGAGCAACAAGAGTAGTGAGTGATAAAATGGGATCCTTATAACAGTGTACTGTCATAAAAGTAACCAAAAAAAGTATGAATTATTTCCTTCTGGAACATTCCATACAATATATTTAACATAATCGATTGTAAATAACTGAAAGCATTGGAAAGGAAACCAACAGATATGGCAGGACTGACAAGGGGGGAAGAAAACAGTAGTTCTGCTAGAACTAGGCAAACAAGCACCAGGTGACAGAGATCAACACAGACACCCAACAACAAAGGCCTCCTGCTGCAACGCGAAGAGGACAGGAGGCATAAATAAAGGCAGCCCACATCTCATCTCGTGCAAACCCAGCCTGAGAGCACCTGCAGAGCAGTTGAACTACATGACAAAGATGCATTGAGGAAGGTTCTGGGGAGAAAGCAACTTAGAGAAGCAGAATGTTACAAGCAATAGGTGATACTGGAGTGGATTCTGGGCCTTAAAAACACAAGTAAGTCAAAGCTTTATTTTAAAGGTCACTCTGACACAACTAGTGAAATTTGCCTAAGGTCTGTGAACTAGAACATGGAATGATTTGTGTGGAAACTCGTGTCCTTCATACTGAACGCTGTTGTTACGACAGTGAACAGCCTGGCTCTTTCAAGCACTAAGGAGAAGGAAGTAGGGTCCTGGCTCTGCAGGTTAAACCCGAGTGCCAGCTAGAGTCCTGGCTACTTTGCACTTCTGATCCAGCTTCCTGCTAAGACACCTGGGAGGCAGCAAATAATGGCCCAAGTACTCAGGCCCTGCTGATGATGGAGGAGATCCACATGGAGCGCCTGGCTCCTGACCTTGGCCTGGCCTAACCCCAACTGTTTGAGGAGGGGATCAGTGGGTAGAAGATTTCTCTTCCTTCTTCTCTGTCTCTCCCTCTCACTCTAGCTTTCAAATCAAGGCTTTTTTAAACATAATTTTGTCTTTACTCTCAAACAGTTCGTGAAAAGATAGAATTCTCTGGGTGACTATGAGAGTATATCCAAAAGCTAATGGAAAAATAGAACTAAAAGAGAAGTGTGTTTTACTGCAAGAAATGTAAATCCATGTACAGTTCTTTCATAATGTGTTTTCCATGAGCTTTTTGAAGACTGAATATTTATGCATATGTATGCATATTAGCAAGTGGGGGTGGGGAGAGAAAGAAAAAGAACAGGGAGAGATTTGGAATGAAAAAGCAAATGCAGCAAATTATTGACAATTGATGAAAATCCAGGAATGGAGGTTGTACAGAGATGTTTCAAATGTATTCACATCATTTTCAATAAAATGAAATGATTTTTAAATTTTTTTAATTCATCAAATCATTAGATTAGACCAATGTAAGACAGTGAAAAGGGCCACCTGGTCTCGCTACTTAATAGCACAAAAAATAGCATTTTCCTGGAAAAGCAAACACAGAATCCGAGAGAAAATATTGCTCTGGCAAACAAGTTGCAGTGAGTGCCATGGCTTTGTGCTGCCTGCACTTGAAGAAGACGTCCTCCGCTTGTCTCCATAGGCACAGGAAATCCTCACGCAGATTCCAGGTCCCTCCCCCACGTTCTCTCGGCTCATGCCTACACTTCAGATATAAGGGCTTTAAGCAATTCCAGAAGATTTTTGGCCTGACCCATAAAAGCTGCAGGGGCGCCGCGAAGTTGGGGGCCTGGCCAGTATCCAGGGAATCTGTTCGCAGCAGATGGTCCCCAGGCCCAAAGACCAGACCGTGCTTGGCCGCCACACATGCACCCCGCGGAGTGGGCGGAGGCAAAGCTTGCCCAGCCCTGGGCACTCTATCCACATTATCATGATGAATGCCAGCCCTCTGAGGTGTGCATGTTCTTTGTAAGAGCACAGGTGCTGAAAGGCGTAGAACAAACTGCACGCTGTGTTAATATGGCCTTGGCAACCTGCAGGGATGGATCAGCTGGTGTTGACCTTTAGCTTAAACTCAGTGTCCCATCACAACTCTGACATTTCCCGTGACAAAAGGGCTCCTTGTGCCAGGTACAAAGGAGGACCAGCTTTCAAAACAATGTGAAGCCCCTCAAGGACTGTAACCACGGGAGAGGGTGTCCTTTGTGCCTGGAAATCCACTACTAGAATTATGATAGATAACCAAATTTGAAAAGGCCTCAGTAAAGAAGCTTTCAAAGGAACATCCATGTATGATGATCTTGACTTTTGTTTTAGCACTGATTTGATTCCAGCATCTTGGGTGAGAAAGGGGCCCAAAGCATGGGACAGAGCAGCCAACAAGCAGCTGAGGCTAAACCAGCAGGGAAAGTAGGCCTCTCCAAGGTGTTGGTCCCAAAGAGCTCAGGTCGGCTGCCCCCCAGGCAGCTCTATCCATTTTTGGATGAACTGAGCCAAGTGCATGGTCTGGGTCTCATTCCCAAGACCCAGAATCTTCTTCCTTGAGCACATAGAGAGAAAGTAGACATATCATGGAGGGGCAGATTCCCAGTGAACTAACTCAAGACATGTCTAGGTCACTTGAACTAGAGGTTACTTGAAGTCAGTGACAAGCAGGTTTGCGTCAGGAAGCTCTGTAAGTGGACATGCTAACTGGGGAGTCAATCAGCAGGGTAATGGTGGGGGTGAAATCATAGACCGGGCAGTAAGCTGTAAGATCAGGGGTTCAGGGCCCTGGGCTATGGGGAGGCTAAGCCCACAGCTGAAAGATGGACCAGGTCTGGGACAGAACAAACTATGTCCTAGAGCCACATGGCACAAGCTTCCCCAAGTGCCAGCTGGGTCCTGTCCAACCCCAGCCATGACGGCTCTTCTACTTGTTCATTTCCAGCCTGTCTCTTCTCTCGCCCTGCCCCCATCATCATCATCACCACTGGGCTGTTTGATGGAAAAATGTTGGCAGCTACTTAGCCAGAGGGACAGAGTAGCATGCGTTACCTGAATAGACTACTGGTGTTTTAGATTCTGTCCATTTTGTATTGAAAATGTGGTTTAACTCTGATTTCCAAGTTCATGCACAGGGCACTCTCAGAAAAAAAAAAAAATACCCACAAGGCACGTTATCATGCAGTTTCAGTTCAGACTGAAGCAAGTACTTTCAGGATATGGGCAAGACAGAGAGCAGAACCCTAATTTTCATGGCGCTCCCCAGCCTATCCTGGCCATCTCATTCATGCCTAATTGAACACTGGGTATTTTTTAGTAACTGGCCTTTAGACAATCTATCAAAGAATTAAAACAGCTTTTGTTGAAACAGATTTTCCCTCTTACTCCCATTCCATCAGTTTTCTGTTTACACATCAAGTACTTCAAAAAGTTCAGATTTTTTTCAATAATTTTATTTAGATATAAGAAATATTGAAATCCACCCAGAGTTTTTCATAGAGAACATTGTCCATGTACGTTTTGAAGACCTCCTCATAATAATTAAGGTGACATAATAGTTAAGGTAAACACAGCTGCCATGAAAGCTTTGGAGACAGGTCTGGAACACACGTGGCCTACGCAGGATGCCCACACCTGCCAAGAGTCAGCAAGATCCACAGATGAAAAGAGAGGACATGCACTAGTCCTACAAACTACATCCCTGCAGATCTGGGAGGCCCCTCTGTGTTCTGTTCTATTTAGGATTGCTAAAAATTAATTTTTATTAAACTGAAGAGGCAGGGCAGTGATGTTACATGTCTGGTAAGCTTATCTTCATCCTGCTCCTTGCTGTGGACCTAGTGAGCTTTTGGTCCAGCCCCACCACCTGGTTCCCACAGCACCTTCTGGAAAGGACCTGTCACTATGGCAACACACTCTCACAGTCACTCTAGGAAGGGCAGGTACAAGAGCAGAGGAATGGCCACAGAAGTCAACTCAGAAAACCAACAGCATCCCAGGTGATAAACCGGGTCAAGGGACTATCATGCCCTCAGCCTCAGGTGTCCCACTGGAGCAATGGCTAGTGAGTTAACAGCCCATATCTCTCTCAAAATATATAACTTCCATCTCCTTCCCCTAAACCCCAAAAAAAGGAAAAGGAATGAACTGTCCAAATGGTGAGCCTGGAGGAACTAACTGGGCCTACTGGACTCAGGCTTGTCTGCCTTCCTCTTTGAGGCATGCCTGATTGCAGAGAGCAAAGTTTTTACCAGCCACTGTGTCACATGGAAAGGGACCTTCACTGTAAGAGAGGACTTGCCAGTGAGCTGCACTCTCTGTGACTTAGTGACTATTCCTGCCTAATTTGTGGGGGAAGTAGTAGCTAGAAAACCCCTTTAGCAATAGATGCAAATCCATGTTCAATCAGTTCTATCAATAGTAAAAAGGATGTGTGCACATTCCCCATCTGACTCCTGCACCTGTAATACTGTCATCCCATATGAAGTGCCAGTTCATGCCCTGGCATCTACACTTCCAATTCACCTCCCTGTTAATGGCCTAGGAAAGGCAGCAGAAGATGGGCCAAGTGTTTGGGCCCCCTGTCACCCATGGGAGAGCCCCTGATAAAACTCCTGGCTTTGGTCTGAGCCAGCCCTGGATGCTGTGATCAGCTAGGGAATGAACCAACAAATGCAAGATTCATTCTCTCTAACTCTGACTTTCACATAAACCTCTTAAAGTTACAAAGTGAGGTACAAGAGATGGGAAGCTGCTTTCTCTACTAAGACTTGTATAATGTAACTTTATGTAGTTGGGTAACTAAAAAGAAAAATCCATTTTTTCCAAAGATGCTCTAACCAAGAGCAATGGATTTCATCTGCAGAGCTGTGGTTACAGCCCACAGAGCTCTACTCTCTTTGGGGGATCTGTGCTACAGCCTGGGAAAGCAGCCAAGGACGGCCCAAAGCCTTGGGACCTGCACCCATGTGGGAGACCTGGAAAAGGCTCCCGGCTCCTGGCTTCGGATTGGCTCAGCTCCAGCCATGGCAGCCACTTAGGGAGTGAATCAGGAGACTGAAGATTGTTCTCTCTTTCTCTCCTCCTCCCTGTATATCTGACTTGGGAATAAAAATAAAATAAATCTTTTTTAAAAAGACACTCAAATATCTGTGACTTGACTTTAAAGATGAACTTAAGCCCAAAACACTGCTAAAACCATTCTGTCCAAGAAGTGTGTATGGAAAGGAGCTCTTCTCGACTTTGCTGGTATTCCCTCTAAGGCAGTGCAATCAGAAGATGCCCCATTCTCATCCGACCTGGGCTCAGAGAAAGCCAGCGCCTGGTACAGGCCACAAGCTGCTGCAGGGAAACCACAGGCCCAGACACACCTGCCTCTGGCCCAGGCTCCTTCCACAGCTCAGCCTCATACCTATGAAATAAGAACAGCTACAATAAAGCCTCAAGTTGACTCAGCACTTGGTAAGTGCCTTGCACATTTTTGGTGCATGCTGTGGGTGTCCTTTAGTCCTCCCAGCACTCCAAAGCTGAGGGGTTGAGCACCAGGATGGCACTGAGCCTGTATCCTCAACTCTTATTGAACACACACACTGCAGATGTCCCCTGAAGGAGTTCTGTCATCCAACAGCTGTCTGTCCTGAGAGCAAAGAATTTCAGGAGTGAAGGGAGGGGTGTCAAAGAAACCCAGAGGAGAAGCTATTGCCCCACATTTCTAAGCTCTATCAGGATATGTGGAGAGACATCTTAAAATAGGAATAAAAAACTATAACCCTACCACCTCTAAAATGCACACTTCAGAGGTAGCTTCCACTACTAAATTCAACCTTGGGAGGGAAACACACATACACACACACCAACTTTGGAACACATATGAGGCTTTGGAGATTAAAAAGAAAAAAAGAATGAATCTGCAGCAGGATTCGACCCAAGTTCTCTGAAGCCAGGTGCACCAGTCCCCAAGCTCACAAGACACTGCTCCCTGACCTCGGTCACCGCTGTAAGAACGAGGGCCCCGGTAGCCCCGATCAACCCTCACTTGGTCAGACAAACCCATTCTGCGTAGCGCCCCAGGCGATGTGCGCTGTGGTGACCGCTCTCGGGACCTAAGGCACTGTGTTCATACACGCAGATTTCATTGAAGGGATGACGCGCCCTCAACCCCAGCCTGTTCTCCAACTCCAGCCCAGCCAGTCGGTGAAAACAGCCTACTTGAAGGCAGCTAGTCCTGGCAGCCAAAGGACAGACTGACTGGGACTGAGGTGACGTGGACATGTCCCTGTTCCTGCCGGTGTAGTGAGGCCACAGCGCGTAATCGCCCTGTTTCGTAATCAGCGAAGCCCGCGCCCCGCCCGCTTGGCCGACAGGGATTGGACACTACCAGCCTGGGGGTACGCTCCAACCCTGGCCACGTATCCCCACTGTCTACACCTCCACAGGGTGCGTTTGGAGGTGACCAAACTGGGAAGAGGAGTTGGTAGCAACCCTACTCTCTCTGGCTTCCCCGCCCTCTTCACCTGTTGGGAGGCTCCTAGCCCAGGGCAGCGCTCCAAGTACCCAACAGTGCCGAGCTGTGGCCGAGCCCTTTGCCTGGCTCAGTTTTGCTAGTGGCAACGGGATCGCTGGCAGTTCTGCCGGGGCCCCACCTCAACCAGGAGCTGAGGTGGGATTGCGCACAGTGCCCTCCCCTCCCCGCCCCGGGCGCCCAGCCCTGATGCCAGGAGGCGACTGCCCCGAGGCAGCCCCGAGGCTCCCCTGCAGACAAATTGGCTGCACAGGGCACTGCCCAGCCCCGTAGCCATAACCACCATTCCCCAACCTTGAGCTTTCCGTGCAGTTTTGTTATTATTCCAACCCCCTGGAGGTCTGCAGAGACACCTTGGTGGGAGCAAGGGGGCCCAAGGGAAAGGAGGAACATGCAGCGCCCATGGCCTAGTCAAGCCTAGCTCCTGGCACTTGGAAAACCGAGAGGCCAAACGCTTTGGGGAGGTGGAGGCCCCCAGAGCAAAAGAGTGCCTCCGGAGTCCAGACATAGACAGGGCTTTTTGGTGCAAATCACAGAAACTCAATTATAAGGGCGTGGAAGGGACTAGGGGAGGCATTGTAAGGGTGATACAATGAGCCTTTAAAAGAAACCTGAGTCTGTGGAAAGACCAGCCAGGGAAACCCGGGCACCGGGACTAGCCGAGCAGCGAGCGCAGAGCTGCACGGCGGTCGCCGCTTCTGCGCTCAAAGGGCGCGCACGCCCAGCCGAAGACTGGGCAAATTCTTCTGGCAGCTAGCACCGAAAGTGCGCCCCCACTGGCCAGCGAACCCGGAAAGACCAAGGGGGTGGAACCCAGGTGGTTCGACAGCACCTGTTGGATCCTGGCAAGCAGGGGTCCTGTTCCTTTCCCGGGGACCCTTCCACCGCGCGCAACGACCCGCGGAGGTCCGCTCGACCAGAAAGCGCACACCTAAACTCAGTCCTCCTTCCCTAATCCTCAGCGCCACCGAGGGGCTTCCTAGAGTCCTCAGAGGAGTGGGCCAGTGCGTGGGGAGAGCCAGCTGGGTTAGGGCCGACGGCCCGAGACTCGCTCCTGCTCACCTCGTTCGCTGGCCTGAATGTAGCGCACGATGTCGTCCACATCCAGATCTCTGGTCTCGTCGAAGTTGTAGGAGGACGTGTGCAAGCCCTCCTCCTGGAAGACCTCGTGGACGCCCTCGAGAGCGAAGTAGCAGTTCCGCTCCAACTTGTCATCGCTGTAAACCAGCGCGGCGCGGTTCCAGTGGTGATGGCGGAATAGAGCTAGCATCATTTCGCCCATCTTGGCGTAGGCTGGTGCCACGCGCGTGAGGTGCGAGTATTCGGAGTCCTTGTGTTGGAAGCCGGCGGCCAGGGCTCCGGCCGACAGCATGGGCAGGTCCCAGTGCGACGCAAGCCGGGCCACCGGAGCCGCCGCGTACTCGCACACTGGCCCCAGGATGAGGTCGGGCTTGGCGCCGCGCGCCGCCGCCACGCGGTCCACCAGGGTGAAGAGCGCGCGGTTGCCGCAGTCTGAGTCTTCGTAGGCCACCTGGAAGCGAGTGCCGGGCGGCAGAAGGCGCCTGCCGGTGCTGTTGCCCTCCACCGTGCGCAGCGCGTACTCGATGGCCGGCCGCACCCGAGCCAGCGAGAACAAGTACGAGTCGTCCCGGGGCAAAAGCACCAGCACCTCGATCTTCTGCGGCGCCAGCGCCTCTCGCTCCCGGCGCCCGCCGCCCGGGCCCGGGCCCCCGCCGCCGCCGCCACCCGCGCCTCCGGCCAGCGACGCCCAGCCGAACAGGGCGCACACGGAGAAAGTGAACGCCAGCAGCGACGGCATCGTGCGACCAGAAAGTGCTGGCCCTCCGCGCCGACTGGTCCTCGGCCCCCCACCCACCTCCCTCTGTCCTCCCCACTCTTCTCTCCGAGGTCCCTGCGCCTCCCTGGGCGCTCCAAGGAAACCGAAGACCCCTTCACAAACGCGCCAAAAGACAGAGAGGAAGAGTCCTCTGCAGTGTCACGGTTGGTTGTTGTTGTTGTTTTAAGAAAAAAAAAATAGAAAAAGTTCACCGAGTGTCAAAACCTGTGCGTCTGTAATATACACATACACTTATTATAAACATATATTTTCGCCCTTCCTGGATATATATACTATTTTGCTTAGAGGTGGCTCCTTATTTGGGCGTTGCTAAGGTTGCCTTTGGAAGCGCATTTGTCAAAGAGAAAAAAAAAAGTTAGACTTGTCCGAGTGTTTGTAATAGACGGTGCATCTCCCTCGCGTTTGATCTCATTGATTCGCGCCGGTTCCTGGATGCGCAGCCCGCGTTTAAATAGCGTGGCAGCGGCGGCGCGCGTTACCACACATGGCGCGCCCGGGCCGGGCTTGTGTTTCCAGCGGGTGGGGTGGATGCGGGTGACGGAGGTGGGGGCTGGGCTGGGGGAGCCTCTCATTAACATTCTTACATCAGGGCTCCTCCCCGCACCCCTTCCCTGCCCGGCTCTCCCGGGTCGCGGACACCCACTTCTCTCTGGCCCGCCTCTGCCTTCGGCCTTAAAGACGCCAATGCCCAGCTGCGCCGCGCGCTTAGGCGATCGCCACCTCTCCCGGGAAAGGAAAGCAAAAGTGTTTGAAAGCACAGCAGTGCACACACGCACACAAAACAACAGGGTTGGAAGACGAGGTGTTTCCAGAAATGGTTCTTTAAGTTACAAAGAAAAAGCAAATCAGTAGGTTCCCGCTCTCACCTTTTTTCTTGCACCGGATGCACGAAATACAGGCCGGCACCTGACCTCCCCTGGTGCCCGGCGCAAGGTCAGGGAACCAGGACCAAGGTCCGGGCGCAGACGGCTCCATTGCAAACCTGGTATGTGGAGCTGGCGCGCACGTCTCCCGATCTCCCGTGTGCCCCTGCCCCGCTCCGACCCCCTCCCTCTCAGGCCGCGCGGGTTCGCGGTGGAGTCGCAGCGAGTATCGGGGTCCCGGGTCCCCCTCGCGCGGAGTTTCCACCGGTGTGGAGAGTCTGAAAGCGAAACTTGTTGCTCCCGCAGGCAAGAGAACAGTTCGGCTTCTAGAGGTGTCACACAGCTTGAAACGCATCCCCCGGGCGTCCTCCGGCACTTGGGTTGCTACAACAGGTAATTAGCGCGAGGGCTCGACTTTCCCTAGAGCGCTCCCCGGAGGGTGCCGGGTTAGGGATGCGCGCTGTCCTTGCAGCCCCAGCACGCCGAGCTCCGCACGCTGCTCCTTCGCGGTACGCGCGAGGCGCTGTGCTCTCGGGGATCCGCGATGTCAACAAAGGTCCAGCCTCGGAGACCCACGTCTCCCCCAACCCCTCCTCAACTCCCACTGGCCACCGGGAAAAGAGCAAACGGATCGGGATAGAAAGATCCATGGAGCTGCTCCCCAGTCGGGGGAGCAGCGGCGTGGCTGGGCAGGTAGGCATGGCACGGTCTGACTCAAGGAGTGTGCTGGGGGCGTGGGGAAGAGGGAACGTGCTAGGTTGGATGGGTAACCCTGAAGCCTAAAACCCGCAAGTTAAAATAAATTGAAAAATGTTTGAGAACGTTCTGTGGCTTGCCTGGGGCGCCCACGGGCACACTTCACGATTCCTCTTAGACCAACGCCCTCTTTCGGCAGAAACTTTCTCGCGACTCCGAACCCTGGGGCCACCGCCCGGGGCGCTGCGTGCGCTCCTGCGTGTGAGAAGGCAAATTGGGCTTGCCGGGGCTTGTGGCAGCAGCGAGCGCCACCGCCTCATCGCCTTTCCCAGCACTGTACATGCCATTCCCGGAGACGTTTTATCCTCTGAGTCACGGAGATTTCACCTTATGGGCTGGGATGCCTACCTTGTCACATTCAAGTAGAAACTGCTGAGTCCTGCGAGAATTTTGATTTATTTAATTAAAGCCGCTAAAAAAAAATTTTTTTTAAGCCCAAGAGACAGCTATGTAAAATCTAATTCCACAAGCAGAAAAAGTCACACACAGGGAAAATTGAGATGTCGCGCTTCACAGCAGCTAAATCCTCCCTGGACTCCTCGGGGGGCGTTTGTTTATAGAATTATCACTTTAAACAGGAAAAGGAGAGAGGGAGGGGGAGAGGGAGAGGGAGAGAGCGAAAGAAGGAGAGAGAGAGAGAGAGAGAGAGAAACAACGGCTGAATGGCTGAACTCCAAATTCCTAGGGTCTTAATGGATTTCGAAACCAGTTGCCAGGCGACGTGAAGGGATCGAGGTTTCCTATTACTGCTCTGCGCGCCCGGGTTTGGAGAATCCCAGCCAATGGCGACTTGGGTCTGCAGTGTGTGATGTGGGCTTCTTCGGAGAGTCTGGGGTTTCAGCGGGACCGGGAATAAACGCATCTCACATCCCAGGCGCTGCCCGGGTTAACCGCAGGGCAGTGCGATTAGGTTAGGGTGAGCACAGCAGCCTCCTCGTGGTCTTTAACTAGGAACCTTCCACCGCCAGTTTGTCAGCAGAGAGCATCAGGAGCAAGCTGTGGAAGGGATGCTCCCCAGTCCCGGCCCATCACACACACACTAAACAGAAGCCAGAGAAACCAACAATACCACACTACTGATGCTCAACGACCCCTCAACAATTCCAGTGAGCATGGCCTGGGACTGTGGTGCAGTGGGTTGAGTCACCCAAAGCAATACAGTCAGTCACCCAAACCCTGGTCTGAGGTCTGAATTTGAGTCCCAGATGCTCTGCTTCCAGTCCGATTTCCTGCTGATGTGCCTGAGAAGAGAGGGGAAACGCATGGGCTCCTGCCATTCATGTGGGAGGTCGAAATGAAGTCCCTGGCTTGGGTCCGGACCTGGCTGACTAAGCTTTCTGGGGAGTAAACTAATGAGTGAAGGCTCTCTCTTGCTCTCTCTCTCCCATCCCCCTTTACAATAAATAAAAATTTTAGAAGACATCTATTTTTTGAAACGTGTCACCTATGATACCATGAAAAGGCAGGAAGAAGGTGAGGCTGACTTAAAGTAATAATATTGTTTGTATCAAAACATTATTTTCTATATAGCTAACTTTCAAGGTTACACAGTAGAATAACACCAAAAGTAACATCATTTTCTAATAAAAAAAATTTGCAGTCACTTTGATCATAAAAATTAATCAAAACAGCCCAGTGTGATGGTTCAGTGGCTAAGTCCTCACCTTCCAAATGCCAGGATCCCATATTCTAGCTGCTGCATTTTCCCATCCAGCTCCCTGTTTATGGTCTGGGAGAGCAGTGGAGGATGGCCCTGGGACCCTGCACCCACTGGGAGACCTGGAAGATATACCTGGCTCCTGACTTCAGATCGACTCAGCTCTGGCGGTTGCAGCCATTTGGAGAGTGAGCCAGTGGACAAAAGATCTTTCTCTCTGTCTGTGCTCTCTGTAAATCTACTTTTTCAATAAAGATAAATAGATTTTTTAAAATTTTTTTATTAACATTGATTTTTTTTTTAATGACAATATCGGAGGGTCCAGTGGGGCCCAGGTCACCTGGCCCAGGTCTTTGGGTCCACCTGCAAGAACTGGTCCTCCTCAGTGGAAAAGACAGAGCAGTGGACAGCAGACCCTGATGCACACAGAGGATATGGCAGCCCATTGGGACCTGCAGAGGACACCTGGTGCCATAGCAGAGAATGGAGAACAGAACAAATTGATCAACTACCCCAGCCAAAGGATGACAGCAAATACCTGGGTGAATGGAGATTCTAAGGTTGACTGTATCAGCCAATGGACCTTGGAAGGGCTTCCTCATCCACAGATGAGTGAAACATACAGCATTTCAGAACTATTGCATCCACCTGGGCAGAACCCTCGGAGTGGACAGCCCATCAGGACCCTGGATTGATGTTGGGTGGCCATTGTCCATCCCTGGGTACTGGGGCGGTTGGGAGGCTTGGTATAGCTTCTCCTCTTATCTCTTCCCCTACCCCCCAGAAACAGGAAGAAGAAATAGAAAATTCAAA
The DNA here is from genome assembly GCF_017591425.1 of Ochotona curzoniae. NCBI lineage: Eukaryota > Metazoa > Chordata > Mammalia > Lagomorpha > Ochotonidae > Ochotona > Ochotona curzoniae. The sequence continues at coordinate 14,359,262 of NW_024465582.1, read as the reverse complement.
AATAATTTTGATAACTTTCCCCTAATCCTGGATCCTTCCCACCCCAATCAATTATGTAAATATCATCTAATTTTTTAAATGAATCAAAACCAGGGGGGAAAAAAGGAAAAATAAAAATCCATCCCTCAAACCCAAATATCGAAATGTTGTTCATTTCTATTCTGTAAAACACTGGAGTGGAGGAGGAAAAAATGCTGTTTTCATGTTCAAGAAAACACTAACCAAGTGAAAGGCATGGGAGAAATGTCGCAAACTCAAACTACATTGACTGTTCGAAACTCAACAAAGTTAGCCCTAAATGTAATGCTTTAGAAACTAACACACTTGTTTTAGAATTTTAAAATGCCTTCGTTAATAGCCACAAACCATAACGTTTTTTGACCTTAAATTTACTCAAGTAAGGGGGCAAGTTTTCAACTGGCAAGTTTTCAATTATGAATTTCACAACTCTACAAAATGAAGTCCCTACACCCAAGAAAGACCATGCCACATAGTAAGGCTAATGTGACAGTCTTTAAAATGTATTAGAAATACTGTCAGAAAGAGGTTTCTGCCACTGGTCACCCTTCTCTCTGGGAACCCTGGCTGCTAGCTCCTTGGTCAACACTCATGCAGATTTTCAACAGGCCTCTTTTGGCTTGTCTGACCAGCCCTAGAATCACATGACAGACAACTTGGAGAAGCCTGCAGCCAGCAGGAGAATACTTCCTGGGGACAGAATTGTTGAAAACACACTTCCCCCTAGAGGCAGAAAAGATGAAAGAGCTGTACACATAAGTCAAGCACTTTCTGTAGTTCAGCAAGTGTTGAGATTTCATTTTTAACGTATAGTTGATGAGTTAGAGGAAACCATTCTAAAAGGGGAGAAAATTCTGTGGATGCCAAAAAAAAATCAAAACGCTGCCTTGGGGATTTTAGCTTGTCTTGGCTTTGCATAATATATAGGGATTCAATGAATAGAATGAATTCAATGAATTCACACTCCAAATAATAGTAATACTTTTGTACATTTTTCTGTTTAGATATGTGACCCAATTTCATTAGGAATATGGCCTGGACAGTGATTATTTTGAATATGCAGCTCTTGTCTTCCTATCCTGTAGGTTTCCATCTGTTCGCTCCATTTGTCTGAAGGTGGTTTGAGACAAAGTGACATTAGAAACACTTCTGAAGAATGTATTGCTAGGTTAAGATTTCACCCCGCAGTACTGGCAGGAGATTTGCAAGCTACATGACAAAGTCTCACATCATTGATGGATAGGCAAATGACTTAACAGAGTATTCCATTTACAAGAAGAAGTGTGTGGCCTCAATTTCGCACCTACCAATACTATTTATATTTACTGATTCTTTTGTTTTGCATTGCATTCTTCCAGAAATGGATGGCAGAAAGCGCATAAATATTTTAAATAGAATGCTGGAACATTTTCTTCAGGGAGAGCATACACAGTCCCTGAGCACTCCTCTGTGGTCATTGCTGCCTTTGTTAAGCCCTTGGTTGAGCTGCAGGCCTCCAAAGCTTTCTCCTTTCCCGTTTGAATTCACCACCACACCACATTTTGTTTCCATTTGCGGAGAGCTATGTCTGGCTTGGGATTTTGTGTCCAGGGTAGGTGGAAAGTAGTTAACATTCAGAAGCCTCATAAATACAACCCTAGGTTATCATGTAGACTTCTTAACCACCAGGTTGTTTGTTCCTGGTGGTTTTGTTTGTTTTTTACTCTTCTCCATTCTCTTCCTTTTAAGATAGAGATATATTGTTCTGGTGTTGAGAAGTAACGTTGAGCAAAAGCAGTTACAAAGTCTTTGATATTCAGTGGGAAATTGGTAACTGACAACCCTTCTTACAGTCTCTTCAGCATCTGCTAAAAAAAGAATCTTACACCACGTAAGTCTTCAACAAGTGCTTATGGATTGAATGAATGAGGGAGTTTAAGACTGAACATACGATTCAGACGTTGTTTGATTACAATTATCTAGTGCCTGATTACAAGAGGCTGTCTTGTCCAACGTTTGCTTTGTTGGCAGTCATCTTGATATTGGCCCCAGATTCCCAACCTCGGATATTTACTAGTGAACCTGAGACAAGCGAATTGTTCACTGTCCTTTCTCCTACATAACTGGGCAAAGAAAGCAGAAGCTCATGTTTCCAGCCAGCAGCTGCCCTGAACAGCTATCAAGCTCCCCCAGAAATTCAGGCTGAGAGGACCAAAGGCTACAAAGGGGTCAGGGATAAAAAAAAAGGGAGAGGTAGAAGTGGCTGTATGAAGGTGGGAGCAGGGAGCAGATTGCCAGAAAGCACTAAGAGAACTGTGTTAGTAGAAATGTCTTTAAATGCCTGGATGTGGAATGTTATCCTAAATAGTGAGAGAAGAACAGAACGCACCTTACTGACCACGCACTCCTGCGAAGGTTCATGCTCATGTTTGTTTCAGCAATCCTTCCAAACACATGTTAGCATGTCAGACACTTTGGTGTCCCACAGCTGGAACCTTTAGGGTCTCACCTCCTTTTGCGTTTGGGGGCTCTGGCTCCTGACTCCAGGTTCTTCTGGGAAGAAGTGATGGCAACTCAAGCCTGGATTACTGCCCCTGCTGGGGCAGAGCTGGAGCTGAGATCCATCCAGGCTTCAGTCTGGTTCAGCCGCAGACAGGATAGGTGTTTGGAGAGTGAACTAAGGAGTGATGGGTCTCTTTCTCTTCCTCTTTCTTCCTTTCAAACAATGTTATTAAATGTGTGAGCCCACTTAACGGTAAAATAGGACATTTTGCTAAGAGCAACATTATCAGGATAAGACTACATTAACTTTTAAAATAGTCTTTTAAAACCACATTTTCTGGTCTTATAACTTCCTAATATTCAACATGTTATACTCTCCTCAGCATTAAACCATTAAAAGGTAAACTTCGTGAGAGCTAAGATGTTTTTTCTTCAGCTCTGCGTTCCTTCCTTCACGAACACTAGGCCAGCATTCAAAATTTCATTTTATCAAAAAATAAATCAAAGGCATGCAGAAATTATTTTGGAAAAATAATTTAGAAGAGAAATAGTAAAATAATGAGAAGAAAGAAAAGATAAATAATTGACCTCTTAAGTATAAATTCATATATACAAACTCCTAAAAGCATGAATTTCAAAATATTCAGATATGAACATATTGAATTTCTGATTATGCAAACAATATAAGAAGCCAAAGATTCTAAATACCAACTTTAAGAGGTCTTAGGGTATTGATTTACAGCACTCATCCGTCATACTTTATTCTTGGTTATTTCCCTTTTAATGAGAAAGAAAAATCCCTTAAAAAACACATACATTGTATTTTGCCATACTATGAAAAGAAATTAAAGGTGATAAGAAAAAGTTATGTTATGTGCAAGGCTGTGAGATGCAGTTTTTAATTTATTTCCAACAAGTACATTCCACTTGGTATTAAATCTTGAATAGCTGATGCCTGAGACTAAAATAGAATAGAATGCCATGAGGAAAACATTAGGAGAATTCTTGACATTTGCCCTCTCATATTTTTGGTAGTCATGTTGTGACATCAAATTTCTCCCCCTTATTAATGGAGAAAAATTGTTTCACAAAGTTGACATTGTTCCTACTCAAATTGTTTGACATGAAATGGCCTTCTTTGCTCTTCAGCCACTCTATAAAAATATTCTCTTGGTAGCCTTCTGCATTTTGCTTTTGCAGGTTGCTTGGAAGAAACAGGAAAGATTATTTTATCTGAACTTGAGCCCTGTTGCTTTACATGATGTTGGTTGTCCTGAGGTCTCTCATGGAAATGACTTTCCACTCGGGCAATTTCAAATATTCAAGTGTATGTAGGTGTGTACATTATCTCACATTGTAAATCATTCACATCATAGGGAACCATTTTCAGCTCTTTGTTAACCCCATGCACATTTTTCAATGAACCCTATCTACTCTCGTTATCAGACTGTAAGGGCCTCCTCTTATTTTGATTTCTCCCCTTCATTACTCTCTTCAAATTCTTTGCATTCCATAGGATCCTTTTTAATGTGCTTCATTCATGCTGCAGACAAGTCTATGTTTTTCAAAGTGTTTCCTGTGGATACACATGTTATTGCAACAAAGAAACTATTTTATGTAAAGTCTTATTTTCCCCGAGAGTCACGTAGATAGATGTGAAGGGAAATGTCATGTGAAATCGACATCCTGACTTCTGTATGCTGCATGCTCTGCCATATCTTGTTTAGTTGTTCTCCCAGCTGTTGACATCCATGTTAATTCCCTGCTACCAGAATTTTCCTGGGTCTCCATATGGACATGTGTGAGAATTTTATGAGATTACATGTTTTGGACTCAGAAATACATGGAAATATGTATTTCGATGTTCTTAGTATGGCCCAACTTCCCTGCAGAATGATAGCATCCATTAACACTTGCACCAACTCTATATGGGTTCCCTTGAGTATACATTCAGCCAGCATCTAGTCCAATCAAGCATGCCTTCATTATCAAAAAGAACTACCTGGGTTTCTGAGATCTTCCTAACTTCAGATCCTGTCTTAAAGTTGGAAAGGCAGTTTGAACGCAAACCTTGAACGTAATTTTCAGTCATCCTGGTTAAGTCACCTATCTCTTCCTGTTCAAACACTGTGTCTAGAGGAATTGAATGACGATCAGTTTCCCCAAGTATAATCTCAGTGTTGTGACCAAAGAGAGAGAGACAGAGAAATACGTGCTTTATTATCACATGCAAGTATTCATCTAAGAATATATACTTAAACCTACAACCTTGGAGCCAGCATTATAGCACAATGCATTAAGCCATGATTGTAACAACTGTATCCCCTAAAGGAGTGCTGTTTCTAAGAATTTCCCAAATGCTCTGCTCCTGATCCACTTCCCCTCTGACGCACCTTGGAAAGCAGAAGATGATGCAAGTACTTGGGTCCGTGCCACCCACATGGGAAACCTGGTTTGAATTTTAGGTTCCTGGCTTCAGTCTAGTCATCCCTGGCAATTGTGGTTATACTGTGGTTATTTGTTATATTAACTTTAAAGAAACAATATATAGAAAATCTCTGTGCTATCATTGCAACTTCTGTGTAAATCTGAAATCAATCTAAACTTAAAAGTTAGACTGGGTTCCATGATATAATGGTGAGCACTCTGAACTTTAAACCTAAAAGTTTGTATTTAAAAAGGAATACCCTTTGAAGTCCATCAGGCCTAGACTGAACTCCAACTAGATGAACCTGTTTTTCTCAAAAAACAGAAGAGGAAATCCTGTAGTATTAGCTTCATGTTGTCTTGTAAAATGATGCATGTACAGTTGTAGGTACTCTATGTGGTACCCAGCAATAATAACATACAGATTTACTTATTATGATACTAGTAAACTCATTTGTTTAAAAGAGTTACCAAGCTCCTCATGGACTAATGGAAAAACATAGAAGCTTCCTAGGCAAGGAACAATTCACAGCTATTAACTTGAACTCATCAACAGGGTACCCTCAGTTTAGTATATGATTCATATAAAACAGCCTTTGAAATGAACAAATTTTTTTCTTAAACATTTTTGTAAAGTTACACATAAAAAACTTATTTTATCATAGTCACACACTCACAGAAAAGTGCAGGAAAACTACAGAGCATTCTTTCACAGCCTCCACTCAGTTTCCTCCATTACTGACATCTTACACGGGTATAAGGCATTTGTTACAATTGATGAATCAATATTATTGACAATTATTATTAACTAAAGTCCATGCTTTATTCAAACTCCCATAAGTTTTACCTAATTTTCTCCCTATTGCAGAAGCCCAGCCAGAATGTCACAGTACACTGAGTGTTCATGTCTCCTTAGGTTCCTGTTGGCATTGTCCATTTCTCAGACGTTGCTTGTTTTTGATGACTTAGACAGTTTGGGGGACTATTGTTCAGTTAGTCCATCACACGTCCCCTCCATTTGGGGTTTTCTGCTCTTCTCAGAGCTAGATTGTGCTGGTGCGTTTAAAGGAAGAAGTCCACAGTGTATTCCTTACACACCCTATGAAACACACGTTTAGTTTGCATGACCTCACTGGTGATGGTAATCTTGACTGCCTAGCCGGTTTCAACAGTTATCAAGCATTTCTCTGCTGTGAAGGAGATTCACAGACGTGGTTATGGTCTCTAATCAGCCTACTCTAAGTCCATCCAAAGGGAGGTGACCCTGAGCTGACCTAACAAGCAGAGACAGAACTCCAGGGAGACACTGCACTGCCAGAGAAGCAGAATTTAGGTAATCATTGCATTTCCTCCCAAAGCAGAAGAGCCACAGTGTTGAAACCTGCAAAGCACATGTGACAGACCAAGAGCGCATCCTTGAAGTCAACCAGCCACGGTGAGGCTGGATACCCCACACAAAGGAGACCCCCGACAAAGGAGAGCTCAGGAGCTTCTCGTCTAGGGAAGGACTGAGGCCAGACGTTTCCATTGCTGAAGCTTCTTCTTTGAAAATGAAACTCTCCTCTGGTCAAGAGTCAGCCCCTTGGCTGAGTCCTTGTCTTAGATGATCCGGAAACTGACTGTCTTCCTTGACACCAGATGCTGAGCCAATGTTGCTGTGGAAAAGGGCATGTACCAAAGAGCATAAGCAGCAGATTTGGTGAAGGGTCCACAGTTCTGGTAAAGATACATCTAACAGTTATGTGACAGGAAGGGTCACTGGTACAGCCAGGGGAACCTGCTTTGTTTGTTTATTTGTTTGTTTGTTTCATTTTGTTTTTCAGTGAAAACTCTGGGCAGAGAGGCTTCCCTCTCTGAAAAGCCGGTCTCTGCAACTGGGTGGCAGAGTATGTGCTGAATCCGATGGAATGGCTTTGGCTGTTTATTCTGTGCCTCAAGCCAGAACATTCTTTTTCCAGGATAGCATTCTGCTGGACCTAGGGAGCTGATCTGGAATGACCCAAAGAGCCCACTTAGTTCAGAAGACCTGGGAAAATCATTCTACCACAGCCCCTCTAGCTGCAATCGATGCTTAGATTTCAGACTCTGGAAAGAGGGAAATGGTGGCTACATTCAAGTCCTAACTCCTTCAAATGAAGGAGTCTTCTCTTGCCATTTGATGAAACCAAGAGCCCATTGGGAAAGGGCCATGACTAATCCTTGGTCCTCAATAAATATGAAATAATAAAACTAGCATCTCCCTTAGGGAATCTCTCCAAGGACTCTCTTCTATCCCTTCCAAATCATAGTTAACAACAAGATCATTTTGATGTTTATAAAAATGTTTTGACAACCCCTCTCAGCTCTTTTCTGAGAATGCTGCTGAGTAGACACTGAGCCTAAACTTTTACAAGGAAAGTCAAACTCCTTTGCACTCTCATTAGCAAGCAGTAACTCAGAATTCAATTGTCCATCAGTAGCTTCGTTTTTCTTATTGTCAATACGAGAGTGTGTTGTTCATTTTGACCAAAGGTATACCTGTTTTTCTGTAAGCTGAGACTTGGTTTTCTTTACAAAAAGTTCAAGGAGATTTAGAAGTAGAATAGGAACCTGCAAATTCTAGGATTCAAAGTGACAGTCCTGCCAAGAATGGAAACCTTGGAAAAGATTTGATAGAGAATCTCAGGACAAGAAAATACGTAAATTTAGTTGGAAATGATTTGCTGAAGGGGTGTGAAATGAGACCAAATTTTAACCACGGTTAGTCTTAAAGCCATGCCGGAGGTTCTTCCACTTCATCAGATGAGAAGATCGCTGTCTCTAGCAAGCATCAACAGTTCTCTACCAAGAGTGACTGGTTTCCTACGGGCCTTCAGTAAAGTGATGTGCGCCTCTTCTAACAAACACATTCCCTATGGTGAGGCACAAGCAGCTGAGAGTTCATTAACCTTCTGTTTTATAGGAGCATGCTTTGGTTGCACTGATTCAGAAATGATCCTTTCTTCATTAAACATTCACTGACTCTTCATTAAAAAAAAGAAAAACTGACCACTCAGGACCCTTTAAACAGTTGTATGTTTTGAGATTTTCATGGCCTTTAAGTTTGTCCATCCCAAATTGGAAGCCAAGAACTGTAACTTTCTCAGCATCTTGTAAGCCAGGGTAGAAGCTTGTACCCTACTCTCCATCCTCAGGTACATTGAAATGAGCCCTTATTTTGGAAGCAATTGATGTAAAGAATGGAACTTCATGCAAAACCTATTCTGGTCAGGGTGTTCAGAAAGACATCCAGCTTCTAAAAGCAGCAGTGGTAGCAGTTCTGACTTCAAGGGCCCAGGGCCAGCAGCTTATGCTGCAATATATTTGCCCAGCCACTGAAAAGATAGTTTGCTACTCACAGTTCCCAGCCTACAGGGACCACCAGGGCAGCCTGGGATTCAGCAGGAGGCACTTGAAAGGCCAGGATTCTGGATAAAAACCTTCAGGGCACCTTCCAATGGAAGGGCAGAATAAGCAGGTCCCTAGGGGGTTCTACAGCCTGCGTGCTGTCCTCAAATATCAGCCCTGGGGTAATTAGGCAAGTGGCCTGGAGTGTGAGAACTGGATATAGGAGTTTCCATTTAGGGGTATGGACTCAGGACTAGAAAGAGTGTATTTGGAAATGTGGCCTTGACTGAAATGCTCGCTATCTTTAGTGACTGCTCATCCAGAGAAACACAGTCCTCCCAGGATTCGCCAGGCCCCAGCTGCCCAAGCTTCCAGATGCAGAAAGTGAGTACAGCACGGTGGTGACCATGTCACAACAGCAGGGCCTGCCTGGGTGGCCTCCCTCCATCACTTCACATTGTTCTTGGCTGTGTTGTTTACAAGTCTGCTTCATTCCCCTTCTGAAAATTCCATGAACTAACTGGTATTCCTAAGCAAATTCTATTTCTACTTCATCTAATATAAGTAATCAAGAAATATGACTTGCAACCATGAAAATTACTTTAGCCCAGGAACCAATAAACAGTAAACAATAAATATCAATTATTATTTATTCCAAAATGTTAGCTTCCCATGTCATGGGAAAATGCTGGAAAGAAAAACTGTATCCATAAACAAGTTGGAAAAAGACTACTGAAGGTGAAAGGGCTCCTTTTCATGTGAAAGGAGACAAATGTTTTATTAGAAAGGCATGGACTTGGCCCTGGGTCTTCTGGCACAGCTCCTAGAGATCATCTATGTAGTGGGTGCTGTATCCATGAGCCCCAGGGGTTGGGGGCTCAGAGGGGCCTGGGTCTCCTGGTCCAGGTCACCTAGCCTGGCTGTGTGATGGGGGTCAGGTCCATAAATCCACTTAGAAGAACTGGTCCTCCTCAGCCTAGAGGATGGAGTGCTGGATGGCAGACCATGGTGCACATGGAGGACATGGTAACCCATTAGGGCCTGCAAAGGACATCTGGTACCATAGCAGAGAATGGATAACATAACTTATGGAAAACTACCCCAGCCAAAGGATGACTTCAAATACCTGAGTGATTGGAGATTGTAAGGTCAATGGTGTCAGCCAATGGACATTGGGAGAGGTTCCTCATCCACAGATCAGCGAGATTGACAGCATTTCTAAACTATTGCATCCACCTGGGCAGAGTCTTCAGAACACATGCCATTGTGACACTGGGTTGATATCAGATGGCTGAGATATTGGGTATTGGGATGGTTGGGAGGTTGAGCATGGCTTATCCCCTTATCTTTCCTCTCCCCACCCCAAATGGGAAGAAGAAATACAAAGCTTGGAAATAATGATCACATCTGCTTCTCCTTAACCCTAGATCCTTCCCTTATCAACTATGTAAACATCATCTAAAATAAAAATAAAAATAAAGAAAGGAGTGGAGATGCAGCTTGGGACACCTATGTCCCTTTTCTGAATGGCTCCATGTAAGTTTCTGCTCCACTTCTGATTCCAGCTTCCTGCTAACGTACATCCTGAAAAGCATCAAGTGATGGCTCAATGTTTGGGTCCATGCCACCCATGGGAGGTCTGAATGGAGTTCCAGGTTCCTATCTTCCACCTGGCCCATTCCTAGCTGTTGTGGGCATTGAGGAAGTGAACCAGCAGGTAGAAGAGCTTTCTCTCCTCCCCACCTTTCTCTTTCTGTTGTTCCAATAAATAAATCATTCTTCTTGTTGTTTTGTTTTTAACCAGGAAAAACTAAGAGCAATGTATAGGTCCTTCCTGAGGTCAGAAGTGGCTCATAGTAAAACCAATACAAATTGGGAAAAAAAAAACCCAAACATTAGGAAGACAATGCCTGAATTCCCAGATTAAAACCAGAGAGGGACACAATTGAGGGGAAGTCCCACCTGCAGTGCCAGGTGGGCCTCTCCTGTCATCAGGCCTGGCCTCCAGGACAACTGCCAGTGAGAATCTCAGCAAATTTGGTGTGCTCGGAGCACCACCCTCTTTAACCCTGGGGCCCCTGAGACCACAGTCAGCTGGTGCGGTTTGTGGCCTGGATAATGTGTAAACTCTGGCACGCTCTCCTCTAAACTTCTCAATCTGCATTTCTACTATCTGCCACAGCAGCCCTCAAATTTGTTCTTTATTCAGTGTGCCTCTTCCCTTTCTGAAAACCTTCCAGAATCTTCAATTCCTGGGACTGGCCAAGGGTGATGAGTCCTTGGTCATGAGGAACACTCCCTAGCTGACAAAGCCACCTTTGCTGGGTTCTAACTTCCTTCCCCTACAGGATCCAGATCTAGCGCATTCAAGACTAGGACTTTAGCCACTAGGCCACCACGCTGGGCCCTATGTAGAGCTTTAAAAAGGTGAACTTTAGGGCCCAGCATGGTAGACTAGCTGCTAAAGCGCTTGCCTTGCGTGAGCCAGGATCCCATATGCGCACTGGTTCTAATCCCGGCCGCTCCACTTCGCATCCAGCTCCCTGCGTGTGGCCTGGGAAAGCAGTCAAGGATGACCCAAAGCCTTGGGACCCTGCACCCACATGGGAAACCTGGAAGAGGCTCCTGGCTTCAGTTCAGTGCAGCTCTGGTAAGATCTTGCTCTCTGTCTCTCTTTCTCTCTGTACATCTGCCTTTCCAATAAAAATAAAATAAATCTCTAAATACAAAAGGTGAACTTTACACAACCAAATTTAATTTGCACTGACTTCCTAAATAACATTTCAGATACATACTGCGTTAAGATTGATGGCTTCTAAAATGAACAGAGAATTCATAGTTGAAAGGAATTGCCTTCATATGTGAGATAAGAATGCCACAGGAGTGTTTGAACTCTGCACTATAGTTCTAAAGTAATCTCCAAAACCTTAACATCAGCATGTTACCAATTATCAAGGTACACATTTATATTAAAATGCTGAGGAGGATTTTGATAGTTGCTAGTATAGTCAGTCTATTTAATTTGTCATCTTGCTGTGTTTTCAGCAGCACGTTAAACACAAAAAAATAAAAGCAAGAATATTTTATTGGCGAATAGCTCTCATATTTCTCATATAAGAAAAACTATCTTGTACATTGTAATTCTCAATGCCATTTGTACAGATTAACAGAATTAGTGAATGGGCTTGATTTATGCAGAGTGTCTACACAGAAAACCTCCCACATGCAGTTTCATTTTAGGCAACATGTAACGACCCTTAGCTTATACAGGAAAACTTTAAAGAATTTGCTTTTTGCTGTGAGACACATTAAGGGTAAACTGTTCTGTCAACATGGTCTATCTCTCTATGAAAACTCCCAGGATGAACTTGGTCATACTGAAAGAATGTAGGGTTGGCCAACTATGGGTTGTTTGCACAATTCAAAATGAGTTAACAGTGGGTGAGAAAGATTTTTTAAAGACTTCTGCACTATTTCTCACTTGAAAATGTTACTGCTTACAAAACTTTATATGAGAAAAATCAGAAAATTCTGGAAATACAAAAAAAAAATCTGTGAATTAACCCTCTGTTATGTTGGGACTGGCACGAATGTCTTACAGGAAGTGTCATACCTGTGATGGTCTTTATTTTTCAAGATTTCTTTTTTGTTTGAAAGGCAGAGTTATAGAGAATCACCCACAAGTTCACACCCCAAGTGGCAGCAGCAAACAGGACCAGGTCAGACTGAAACCAGGAGCGGGGAGCCCCACCATAGTCTCCCACAAGAGTGCAAGGGGCTGAGTACTTGAGTCATCTTGGAGCAGCCAATACCCAAAGCATCATGGAGGGTTCAGTCACTGTGCCACAGTGCTGGCTCCATGATCTTCATTTTCTAAGTGAATATAAGTTGGTTCATTCTGAGCACTGTCTGATGGAGTGAAATGGCTGACCACGGCCTTTGCTGTGTCGGATGTGCTCTTGCGCACGTGGTTCTAAGCGCTCTGAACCTCCAGTTTGCGACTCAGAGGAACAGAATCACTTGTAGGACTCAGAGGCCTTGGTTTCTTTTCCAGTCTTCTAGTCCACTCTAATTTTGTCTAGTCTCGGTTCTCCCTATCTCTAATGCAAATTAGGGAACTAGTGGCTCTCTACAGAAATGGTGTTTCCTCCCATCCCAAGCCATTTGGAAACATCTGGCATGTTTTTTGATGGTCATAAAAGCAAAGGGAATCAGAACACTTAAATGCCAATGAGGGAATGGACAGTACCAGTCACAAAGAACCGTCTGGTGCAGAAAACCAACACAGCTCTCGTGGGAAGCCAAGCTAAATCAGTTTCCACCTAATTTATGTCCTTGTTTCTTTACAATTATCTTTGGATAAGCCAGATAACCCAGTACTGTGAGGCATAGCAGAATGTCAGTCACCACAAAGAACTACTGGCTAAATGTCAATGTTGTTAAAATGCCTCACTGAAGGCAAGTCCACAAGAGTGTGAGACAGAGTCACCTGAGAAGCAGTGCCTAAAGCAGCTCACCACAGCAAGCAAAGGAAACTAACGAACCCAGGGGTGGGCATCCGAGTCACACAACAACTCTATGGGCCGTGACCTAGCTTCCCCTTTTAATAGACAAGGAAATCTACCCAAAGCCCTGGGGAGCACACCCCTCTCCAGCAGGAATTAGACGCAGAATACCGATCAGCACCCTGCAGCACTCCCGTCCACTTCCCATCCAGTGTCCTGCTGTTGGCATGGGAAAACAGCAGAGGATGGCCCAAGACCTTGGGATCCTGCATCCACGTGGGTGATGCAGAAGAAGTTCCTGGCTCCTGGCTTCAGATCAGCTCAGCTCCAGGCATTGAGACCATTTTGGGAGCAAATCAGCAGAGGGGAGATGTCTCTCTGCTTCTCCATCTCTCTCTCTGTAACTCAGACTTTCAGAAAAAGTAAATAAATCTTAAAATGAAAAATCAGTTCACTCCCTCTCAACTATGTAAACCATATTAAAAAGAAAATAAAAATTATCAAAAAAAATGCAGCTCAAATCACTTTGTTAAAGAGCTGAGATTTGCTGAGGAGGCTCTGTGCTTTCTTTGCTTCTGTCTTAGCTGCCCTCCTGCCCAGCAGCATGGCTGTCTTCCACCACCGGTGCAGCTATGTATTCTTCCTCCTCTTAAACGTATGCACAACATCACAGTTTCAGGTATCCCATGTTACATATATGCTCAATACCTTTTGATAGCAATAGATGCACTTCTCATTCATTCATGGGGATGACTCTAGGGTGTATCCATAATGTATCTGCCCTTTTCACCATGTTAGTGAGTGGTGGGTTTTCACCATGAAAATCAAGACTGTGATAAGTACCCTCAAGTATGTTTACTGGAGCCCAGGGATGAGTTTGTACAGCAAGACCCCTTCATCTCACATGCTTTTCCCTATAGTTTGCTTACTAGAGTGGCTACAGTTTGCCATAACTTGTTACATATTTTATGAAGAACTGGAAGAGAAAACCTTGTACAGGCTCAGGCAAAGGTGATAAGAAGGTGAAATGCTAATTCACACTCCGTCAATGTCTTGAAGTATCACACTGTATCCCAAAGACACCTGCCCCTGTACGGGATTTTGCAACCCATTTCTACAGGTTGTCAATGCTGACCCTTTGGAAATGGTCATAGCCAGTTGAAATAAATCAACATGTTGTTTGTGTTTACTCTCCCTCCTAGGAATTGGAGAAAATTCTCTCTGGCATGGTTTGGCTCCATAGTCCACCCCGAAGGCTCTGGGTACAGAGCTGGCCCCTCATTTTGGAACATGGAGTTTTGTCCTCAGTCACCCACATCTCATGACTAGTCCCTGGACTCCACGTGCCTGGGCTCCTGCACCAGCTCACATGGCTCCAGCCAGACCTTGCCTTGGGGCGAACCTTGTGCTTGATGTAACTCCTGCCTTTGCCCTCTCACACAAACTGGATCTCTAGACTTGTCTTCTGACCTCTTGCACAAACATGTCTGTGCTTTAGGACAAACTTGGATCTCATTGTCCACTTCCCTGACCTTGTTGTGCTTGCCTTCAGCGTGGCCTGGCCTCTCAGATCCAGGGTTTGACCCAACTAGTCCGGTCTTGCTTTATCCCTGAGATTAAATACACAAAGCAGTTTTTCTACCAAGTTCCTCCACCTTCTTGGTTTTGCATCTCCACATGAAAAGCAAAGTCATTCTCTTCTGCAATTCAAGTGGAAGAGCAGCCACGGCAAATCAACAACCTATTTCAGTGTCAGGATGTCAGGAACTGTGCTGGGAGCTCTGCCTCTGTGTCTCATTTGATTCTGGAAGTTCTCAGGATATGGCAGAGTGTGGGATACTGGGGTCTCAAGCCTTTTCTTCTAGAACACACACCTGCATTGTTTCAAGGAAGTGCTCCCCACCACCTCTTTTCGGTTGTGTTGACCCAGAGGAGATGGTTAATCACACGCTCCGAGTCCCAACTGCAAAGTGTTTGCTGAGCTGATCAGAACACCCTACCCACCCCTGCAGCCTGGCAATTGGTCCAAGATGGGGAATGTGACCTCAAATCATGGTCCAATCATCACCCTTCTCCAGAAATGCTTTTAATAAAAATTGGAGAAGGAGTCTTTTCTCCTAGAAAGGAAGTGAGGGGGTGAGCTGGGGTTCTAATCTCATGGGGAGAACTGGTTGAAGAAAACCAAGTAGACCCAAAGCCACAGGGGTCACACGGAGAAAATCTCTGACAGCAGGGAAGTCCCTGGAGATGCACACAGCTTGTGATTCCAAGTGTGGGTCAAGAGTCTCCCGGCTTCTCTGAACTCCAGTTTCCATGCATTAAAACTACAGAACTGGTGGGGGGCCATTGTGAAGAGGGGATAAGTCGATGTCTGTGAAGGGGACAGTATGGTGCCCAGCAAGTGGTCATCTCCCAATAGATGTTAACATTAGAAAGAAGCTACTCCATTTGCCCTGGAAGACATCTCCACACACGTCCCACCTTAGCTTTGTTTATCAGAACAAATGGCTTCCTCTTTTTGCCTAAGCTGTCTGCAGATCTGCTCAAAGGTGATATACGCTCTCCCAACAGCTATACCCACAACGCCCACAAACCCAGCACAACTGCCAGCCGTCACTGAAAAGGTGGATGGGAGACACACTGATTTGGAGCTTGCTTTTCTGTTTCAATTGTTGTTCTCTCAGAGCACACATTTTTAGGGCTTGTCCTTGCAAATTCACATATATCATGCCAAAGGAAGAGACAGAATTAAAGTTGTTCCTTTTTTTTTTTAAAAACAACGTTGACTTAATTATCCGAGACAAGCAATGTCCCCTTCAGTGGAAAAAAAAAAAAAAACTTACAAGACTCCTTCGCTGATAGTAAGAGCCAACTATGGAAGAACACTAGCTTGCAAGATGTTTTTCTTACTAATTCACACTGTAGAATACCTTTGTCTTTATTTTTATAATGGCCAAACTATTGCACAAGTCACTCACATAATCTCTGGGCCAAATTCTAACTTGTGATCCTTCGAAGCTACATGTCTTGAACTGTGGGTCAAATCTGGACACTGGCTATCGTCATCATGGGTATTATCATAATAAGTATTATTGTTGCTATTGATATCATTCATTGGGCCCCAGGAATTGTTGGAGGGGACCTGGGACAAGAGACCTAGATCCCCTCTGGCAGCCTTACAACCTAAATTAGACTGAGTTGTATAACAGCTTTAGGCATCTGATATGGGACTTGCCAAATTTCATGGCTTCAGGCACCCGGAATGCACATCTCTGTTCCAGGGAGGCTAAATATTTTTCCAAATCAGTAGATAAAACAAACTCCCTGACCTCAACTTGCTTCCTGGCGCCTGGAGGCCTGAGTCGCTGGTGAGGAGTGTCTGTCTGCTATCAAGTGACAGGACACATTCAGACTGGCTCCTGCACTCAGGACCCTGTGGTACCTGATCCTGTCTCCATCCTCAGACCTAAGACTTTGGCCACAATGTCAGATTCCCTGGCCAGAGGGCAACAGGCCAGGGCGAGATACCACGAAATGCCATTGAACCAGCCTTGACAGGCAACTGCAGCTTCCTGGTGCATGAGGCAATGTGTGGCAACTGTAGGCTGGGACAAGATCGGTTCCCAGACCCCAGCTGATCACGTCTCAGCGTCGCGTCTGAAAGAGGTAGCTGCCCCATGTCAAAAGCAAAAACGAACTGCAGATTTTTTTTTTTTTTTTACTCTTACAGACCCAACCAAATGGGGAATTAATTCATCAGCCTGCAGGTGCCCACTCAGGGCTTGTTGAGTGGGCACCTGGACTATTAGACAGCGACATCTACTGACTGGGCCAGACACTGCCGCCTTACTGGAAAGAATTACAGGAATGTGCTAAGTCTTGAAGACTCAAAGGGTGGTCTAGAGAAAGGTGGAACAAATGAACAGCAGAAGAGATATCACTGGGATTGGAAAATATCATAGTTGTGCAGACTGGATACAGATTAAGTTCATAAGCCACAAGGCCTCTGAGCTTACCCAGAAGCGCTGCTCTCAGGCCACTGGGGAGCATGCTGGAGTCTTCCCACACTCCGTGGGCTGTTGTGATGTGTTCACCAATCAATGTAAGCTGTATTTAAAAACAAAAAGATTAATGGATGCTTGATTTGAAGAAACAACAGGGCGAGGGGAAGAAAGGTGTATGTGTGTGTGTGTGTCAGAGATATGTTCCATCTGCTGGTTCACTCCTGAAAGGACTACAATATTCAAATCTGCACCAGGCAAAAGCCAGGAACCTGAAACTCCACCTGGGTCTCCCACCTTGGTGGCAGGGGCTTCAGTACATGAGCCATCATCTTTTGTCTTCCAGACACATTAGCAGAAAACTGGATCAGAAGAGAAGCTGCTGACATTCAAACCACCACTCTGAGATGGGATGCCAGCACCTCAAGTGACAGTTGCTGCATCACAACGCTAGCCCTGCCTCCTACCTTGTATATTCATGTATCTCCATAAGGTTTGTAGGTGCAAGAGTGAAGAGTAGGGGCCAGCACTGTGATACATCTTGGGAAGAAAAGCATGTCAACAAACCCAGTGACGGTGTGAGTGCAGTGAAATTTATGCTCCAAGGAGAAAAGGATTTCAGGGCGGAAGTGTGGGAGTGTCTTTGTAACATCACAACACTTCTTTCCCAGAGAAGCAGGTGTGCTGCGAGAGGAAACTGCATTCTCATGTCAGTAATACCTGAGTGGTGGTTTACAGGATGGCTTAGGATGCTACGTGCTCTAGTTGGTGCCCTGTAATAACTCTTAAATGTTGAGTATGTTATGTGGTATACCCTAGGCCTGAGTCATGACTTGGGAAACAAAATTAAACCTCAGAACAAAACAGCAATGACTGCACTTATATTTTATTATTGTTGTTATTGCAAAAGTCAGATACACAGAGAGGAAGAGGGACAGAGAAGAAGATCTTCCATCCATTGATTCACTCCACAAGTGGCTACAATGGCCGATGCTATGCCAGTCCGAAGCCAGGATCCAGGAACCTCTTCCAGGTATCCCTCAAGGGTGCAGGGTCCCAAAGCTTTGGGCCGTCCTCGACTGCTTTCCCAGGCCACAAACTGGGAGCTAGATGGGAAACAAGGCCTCCGGGATTAGAACCAGTGCTCATATGGGATCCTGGCATGTGCAAGGAGAGTGCTTTAGCCGCTAGGCTATCATGCTGGGCCCACTTGTACTTCTCAATTTCAAAATTGCTGAGGTCAAGAGACAGAACATTGGAGCCAGCGGTGGTACAAGGGGTTATGCCGCCGTTTGTGATGCTGGCATGCCATATCAGAGCATTGATTTGGGCCCTAGTTGCTCCTCTTCCAAACCAGCTCCCTGCATTGCACCTGGGAAAGCCGTGGATGATGCTTCAAGTACTTGGGCTGTTGCCACCTGTGTGGGAGCCTCACATGGAGTCCCTGCCTCCTGCCTTTGGCCTGGCCCAGTCACAGCCACTATATCCATTCAGTAAACCAATGGATGGGAGACCTCTCTCTCCCTCTTCTGGCTCTCTCTCAGTCATTCCTCCTTTCAACTAAATAAAATGAGTATTTAAGAGAATGAGCATGTTAAATCTGCCTGTGTGCCAACTCCAGGAGGGCATGTTGAAATGACATGATGAATGCCAACTTAGGCAATAAAACCCAGCAAAACGAAAACCCGGGCTTTTGAAATAGCTGTTGAAAACTGCTAGCTCCTTTCTCATTTGGATGGAGTTTGCCCATTGGCCTCAGTTTGACTCAAGTTTCTCAATGTTCTTTTTTTTTTTTTTTTTGCAACATTCTTGGCATCATCTCAAAACACAAAAGTGTAAAACAGCAGTCATAAAACAATCAGTGTAACATCTGAGTCACAGTTAAAACATAATTCCGGAATTTGAAATGCAAATAGATATTTTTTTTCTTGAAGCATCTGAACCATGAAACACCTAGTAAATACACTAGAACTAAACAGGAGGTTAAAGAGAGCTTGAACTTTGGGGCTTACACTTTGGTGTAGTGGTTGAAAGCACTGCCTGCAATGCCAGCATCCCAGGAGCGCACCAGTCCATGTCCTGGGTACTCCACTCCCAATCCAGCTGCCTGCTATATGTGCCTGGGAAAGCAGCATAAGATGCCCCAAATTCTTAGACCCCCTGCACACACACGAACAACCTGGAAGACGCTCCTGGCTCCTTGCTTTGGCCAATGCAGCCATCTGGGATGTGAACCAGTGGAGAGCAGGTGTCTTAATATGTCTGTCTCTTCCTGCAACTCTGGCTTTCAGATTTAAAAAGAGAAAAAAAAAATTGGACTTCTAATAAAACCAGTTTTTGCAATGTTGAATAAGTATTTTCTACATACTGCTCTTTACTTTTGATAGGTTGAAATTTGTCTCTAACCATTAGGAATGATGGGTTGAATCAGATAGGTAACAGCTCTCGCCAGGTTACACCAAGATGGTGCTTAATATCACTGGCGGAGCAGGCATGAAGGTTGAGAAGCTGCTGGAGGAAGGGAGGTTATTGTAAGTGGGTTAAGCCTCCACCTGCAGTGCTGGCACTGGTTTGAACCCCCAGATGCTGTACTTCTGATCCAGCTCCCTGGTAATGTACTGGGGGGCTGCAGCAGAGGACGGCCCAAAAGCTTGAGCCCCTGCCATCCGCATGGGAGCCCCAACAAAGCCAGGCAGTAAGTCGTTAGACAGAAGATCTCTCTGTCTTCCCTCTCCTCTTCCCATATGGGATCCCGGGCGTGCAAGGCGAGGACCTTAACCACTGCGCCACCGCGCCGGGCCCCCACATGGATTTTTAAATTGGATTTCTCCTTGATATCTGAAGTCACTGCCTCAGTTTCCATCAAACAGTCCTGGTCTAGTCCAAGGGCGGTTGTGAGCCTGGAAGACTGGGTTAAACGCTGGTCTGTTCTCTTCCCTGGGATCAGAACACGCATCTTCGTTTCAGCTGGCCCTTAGGCAACATCCCCACACTCCTAATTTTCACTTGTCACTGGGCAGAAGAGTTATGAGCCCCTAAACAGTCCCGAGCTCCACCTCCCACCCCCCAGTCTCTTTACTCCAGTGGCCAGTGCACAGAAAAAGCAGAACGCAATTAACACAGAGAAATGGAAGACGAGCCTGAGGGGTCAGAGTCTTCCTTCCCTACCCTGTGCTGTCTCGTCCCTGCTTCCCCAGACCCTGGAAGAGGATGGCCAGGAAGCAGAGGGAGGGAGGCGGCGGGGAGATTGGCGCTCCAGCATGATCACGCATTGGCAGATCCCCACTTGCTGGGGTTGTGCGATACAGCTTTGTCCCCTACGGACTGGCCTGGCAGACGGATGGGAATGGGTTGATCGTGGGGCTTTTCCCTAGAGAGCAGGATACCAGGGAGAGACAGGAAGCCCTAGCAGCAGAGGGGGCCACGCTACTGGCAAAGACCATCTTCAGAAGCAGCCAGAATCAAAAGCAGCGCTACCTCCCAGCCCCACGCAAACAGGCAGTCATGGTTGCCTGAAGCAGGGGATACCTGTGCGTCAATCAAACGTGCTTGGGACAGACACTCTCTCCCGGCTGTCCCTTTCTGCTGCTGAAATGCAACCAGCACCTCTTCTCTCAGAGCCTCCCGGATGGTTACAAAACACACTCCAGCCCACGGGGAGTAGCGGAACAAGCTCACGTACTCTGATGGGCGTGTGAATACGGCTGGCTGATCCACAACTTTACAAAAGCGCCGCCTCTAATAAGTGGCAGATTAAAGGCTCCAAGCCAGGTCTTTCCAGTGCAAACGCGGTGTCTGCTTCATGTTTTTTAAAGGCGATAAAACACACACATACACACACACACACACACACACACACACACACACACACACACCAGCGTGCCTTGAAGCTGCCCGGATTTATTTCCCCAGTATCCTGCAGTATGCCAGGGTTTTCCAAGGCAGACTCCTCCACAGAATGGCATGGAGTTGAAATGTGGCCACTAGGCACTCACCCTCCAACCAGAACCTCAGAGCTGAGTCTCCCCCGGGCAGACCTCAGCGAGCTCAGGGGACCCCAGAGCAGGTGTGTGCATCCTCCTACGGCTGCTCGATGTTGGTGTTCCTCAGTCGCCAAGGTTGGGCTCTCAGCCCGTCCCCAGGGAGAAGCCCCCTTCCTCCCACGCCCACGCCCTGAAGGGAGCTTGCCCTGTGCACACGCTTGGAGGCGCTTCATGGAGGGCAGCTTCTCGCCTGAGAATGTCCATAAAATCTCCTGACTCTAAGCCTTCTAAGACGTAAGAAATGGAAACCCTGTTGCCAGATGAGCTTTGCTGTGTGGCAATCAGATGGTGGAATCTGAAGGATAAAAAGGAAATGTCTGAGCCCACACCAGCCACAGGGAGAAGTTAAAGATTTATCAAGGCCCTTCCTCCAGTTCTGGGCCTCTCGCTCCCCAGACATCAGCAGGAAGACGCTTGGCTGTCCTCTTCATCTTGTCACTTTGTTATTTCCCTTTCATAAAGGCCAGCTGTGCTACAACAGGCTTCCCAAACAGCTTTCACCTTGTCCTTGCCAAATCAAGAAAAGTCAACTGCGACATGACTGGAGGGGATGGGACCCCTACAGGGACTCGGCCTCCCACACCTAGAGCCTTCCATTCCTCAGAATCCCCTTCCCCCCAGCAGGAAAGGAGCTGCAGTCCAGTGGTAGCGGCTGCCTCCTTCTCGGATGCGCCATTCTCCGGCCTCCAGAAGATGCCCCAAGGTGGGTGGGAGCAAAGCAGAATTTTCAAGAGAGGATTTGGAACGCCATCTCTGAGCCCACCCTCCTCCCCCAGGCCCCTGTGCGGGTTGAATGAGCCTGGGGGCTAGAAAGAGCAAGCAGAAACTACAGAACTGCTCCCGGCTCTGCATCCACTCATCCGAGTCCACGAGGCTGTGTCCTTCCTAAGGGCCATTTTACCAAGCAGGAATTAGATCTCAATTCCCAGCTTAAAGCCTCTGTTGGCTTCTCGTCCGTCAACACTTCTTCAGATCCTTGCTGTGGATTGCAGGGCCACGGAGCCGGACTCTCCACTCCACACTCCCGCCACATCACCTGTCTTTCCTTTGCCCAACAGCTCACCTGTTCCCAGCCCTGGCACCTCTGCCCAGCTGTGGTGTCAGCCCAGAGCACTTTCTCTGCACATCATCCCAATCCCAGTGCCTGTCATTGGCTCCACCTTGGTGGCTGTCATATCAAGCCCTACCCTGGAGTGTGGCCATCTTCTTGGAGTTGCACCTACGGAATGCACTCTTATCTCTTTATATTCATAATAAACATAAAAGATACTTTAAAATCCTTTCCTAGGGGGCCAAGGTCTGGTTGTAACTTTGCTGCCACCTTCTGGTAAAATCACGAAACTCTGCAATGTCCTCACGTTAGGTGAATGGCAGTGTAGTGCGTGCGTGCGGCCTTCTCCGTGTCCACTGCTGCTAAAACCCAAAGCTTGGGGGCCCAGTGCAGTGGCACAGCACACTCAGCTTGCACCCTTGGCCTTGGTATCCCAAATGGCAGCAGTTCAAGTCCCAGCTTCACTTCCTGTACAGCTCCCTGCTTTTGGCTGGGAAAGCAGAAGTTGACCCATCCTTGGGACCCCACACCCACACGTGAGACTCAGAAGAAGCTCCTGGCTCCTAACTTCAGATTGGTTCAGTTCTAGCGATCGTAACCAGCAAGTGGAAGATACCGAGATTTCTTTCTCTCTCTCTCTCTCTCTCTCTCTCTCTCTCTCCCCCGCCTTTCCAATAGAAATAATCAATGAATCTTTTTTTTTTCCGGGAAGGAACACCAATCCACACTGCTACAGGACCCGCCTCGTCCCTAGCCAGCTGCAACCTCTGACAGCACAAGCATGTGCAAGGTCGGAAAACTACAGCTCCTGCCGGCCAAGAATGGCAGCTGAGGTGGGTGCTGTGGTGCGGCCCGTTCAGCAGCCACTTGTAACACCCACGTCTCAGATCGGACAGCCACTTGGCGTGTCACCTGCTGTGCTTCTGATCGATCCAGCTCACAAGCAGCAGGCGACAGCTCAAGTCCTTGGAGCCAGCCGACCACAGGAGGACCCCGATGCGGGCCCAAGCTCCTGGCTTCAGCCTGCCAGCCCCAGCAGCGGTTGGGACGGTCGGGCAGTGAAGCAGTGGGTGGAAGCTCCCTGGCTTCTCCTCGCTCTGTCACTCTTTCACATCAATGATTGCTACAAGATGGAGACGAAGGACAGCTGTGTGCCTGCGTGGGGTGTAGCCTGTGTACTCTGAGCCACAATCACCTGTGGGGGAGACGGGGCAGAACCCTGGAACAGCCCAGAGCCACTGGGAATTGTGAAAATCAACCAGCTGGCATTTGTTGAACTTTGAGTCCTGCCTGCAGTTGGCCATGGCAGAGACTTATGCTGCTCCTGGGGCCGGAAGTTCCCCACCCAGGTCAGTGTGGGGGGTCACCCCATGGTGGCCACCAGCCCCGTTCATCAAGTCCCATCTCCCAGTCTTCCCCTGGGTCTCCTTTAAGCACACAGTGCTGGGCCTCCTCTTCTCTGGCGATGCCCCCACCCTGGGGACACGGCTCTCGTTCCAGCACTGGGCTGTTGTCCTCGCTCCCTCCCACGCGTGCTCCTTGTCACGTCCACAGTGTGGCTCCGCCTTCCCTCTTGGCAAACTACCCAGGCAACAGACGCCGCCTTGACCAAACCATCACAGCCGCCCACCAGGAATAGGACAGATAAACACCCAGCCCTTCGCGATAAGATAGGCTAAGAAGCCAGCATCGCTTAGAGAGCAGCCTTGCCAGAAACGCCGGTCCTGGATTTAATCATCGACCTCCCTGGCCACGAGGCTTTCTGCAGAGGATGTGGCCTGTGCTTCTCCCAGGGGTCAAGGTCAGGAGAGATGAAGTCCTTCCCCTTAGAGGAGAAAAACAAGCATGAGGGGCAAGATACGCTGTGTGGTCCCACTGTGGCTTCCAGCCCGAAAATGAGCACCGCGGGGGAAGATCAGACAACGGTGTCAGCGGCAGTTTACTGCTTTTGATAATTACATAAGGTGGCAACACGGTAAGAATCCGAATGCAGTGTTTACCAAGCTCTTGTACACTGCTCGTGTCCCTGCAATTTTGTCTTACTTTTTTTTTAAAGAGGTAAAAACAAAGTAGAGAGGTAGGTCCTATCTCCTGGTTCGTTTCCCATCACCCTCCCACCCCTGCAAACATCTGTAATGGTTGGAGCTGGGTTGGGCCAAAGCCAGGAAGGCAGAGACTCCGGCCAGGTCGATCTGGTGGGTTCCCAGGACCCACCCCAGGGGCCAGCACGGTCGCCTCCCAGGAAGCTGGGCTGGGACGCACACACCATATGCCTGGTCCTGCGGTTCTTTGTAACAGGAATTCCAGTTTAGAAACTGTGGATCATTGCCATCCTGGCCAGCAGAGGGCGCCCACGGTCCTGTCAGTTCCCGGCTTCCCAGTCTACCTCGCCAGGTGTCCCCACTGTCCTTCTCCCATCTGTTCGCCCCCTCATTCTCCTGACCATCTCACCTCAAACCTTTCCTCACCTCTTGTTTTCTGAAAGATGTATTCATTTTTATTGGAAGGACAGATTTACAGAAAAAAGATCTTCCATCCACTGGTTCACTCCCCAAATGATAACAGCCAGAGCTGAGGGGATCCAAAGCCAGGAGCCAGGAGCCTCTTCCAGGTCTCCCACGTGGGTGCAGGGTCCCAAGGCTTTGGGCCGTCCTTAACTGCTTTCCCGGGTCACAAGCAGGGAGCTGGGTGGGAAGTGGAGGAGCTGGGACACGAACCAGCACTGATATGGGATGCCGATGTTGCAAGCAGCAGTTTAACCCATTAAATCACCCTGTACGCTCCCCATATCCAGCACTTTCAATATGCTCTCACTCCTTCAGCTCTGTTTCACTTACCTGCAAAATTAAATGCTTAAATCCTCTTACCCACACAAGCATTGCTGGAAAACTAAAGACACACACGTGTGTGTTCACCGGTCCTCTTTAAAATCAAGAGCAAGGACAGACATTGGTGCAGTGGTTCAGACACCTGGGATGCACACTCCCATGCCAGAGGGCCCACGTGTGAGTCCCAGCTGCCCCCTACATGCCAGTCTCCTGCCACTGTGCGCCCTGGAAGGCAGTGACAGCAGTTTCGGGAGCTGGGCCGCTCAAGTGGGAGCTGAGTGGAGCTCAGCGGCCCTGGCTTTGGCCTGACCATGAGGTGCGTGTGTGTGTGCATTTCAAATAAATACAATTCTTAGAGCCATGACTACAATCATAAATCTAAGTGGGCACAAACCCTGCCAGGGACCCTCATCCATCACACCGCGAGGAACGCCCGCCTGGCCCGGGTTTCCATCAGCGCTGCGGGAGGTCCCAGCAGACACCATCCACAGCTGCTGGGAAAAGGAGGAAGGGAGAGCCGGACACAGACGTCTGTAGGACTTCCTCCTTTCTCACCCTGGATAACTGCATTGCATCATTATGACGCAAGCGCAAAAAAACCTGTCAGCTTGGAGAATAAAGTTCCAAAATATTTAGGCTACACTCTTTTTCTTAAGCACCAACCATTTTTAGCAACTCCTTGTGACATTTACCATAAGGAGTTTCAACATCACCCACCATGCCACAGCACCAGCCTCTCTTCTTTACATGAAGAATTCCCTTGGTTGGGCCTGGTGTGGCAGCCTAGCAGCTAAAGTCCTCACCTTGCATGCACCAGGATCCCATATGGGCGCCGATTCTAATCCCAGCAGCTCCACTTCTCATCCAACTCCCTGCTTGTGGCTTGGAAAAGCAGTCGAGAATGGTCCAAAGCCTTGGGACCCTGCACCCTTGGAGGAGACCTGGAGGAAGTTCCTGGCTCCTGGCTTCGGATCGGCTCAGCTCCTGCCATTGCAGTCACTTGAGGAGTAAATCATCGGACGGAAGATCTTCCTCTCTGTCTCTCCTCCTCTCTGTATATCCGAGTTGCAATAAAAATAAATAAATCCTTTTTTAAACATTTTTTAAATATTTATTTTATTTTTATCACAAAGTCAGGCACTGCCCGGCAGATCCTAATCCCACACTGGCACGTCCAGACGCCGTTTCCGACTCCAGCATCTGCTCACCTGCACCCCTGCCACCCAGCTGGCCGAGGCGCTGGAGTGCTTGGGGTCCAGCTGTGGCCTGGCCCGGACCCAGCTGACGTGTACATCTGGTGAATGAGCCAGCACATGGATGCACACACATTCTCTCCCTGGCTCTTTCAAATAAATCTCAAAAAAGGAATGTCATGTTTAGACGTTTAACATGCAGGATGCCTCCACTTTGACCTACACTTAAATCACATATATAGGGTTTCTTTCTGTTTTGTTGAAAAATTTATTAAAGTGTTCTTGCCTACTAAAGGACAAGCCTATTTGGCGTGCTTATGGTTTCAATGTGATTTTTTTTTTTTTAATTGTTGTGTTTTACAGACGTCTTGGTCACCAAGTGATAAATGTTTTTTACTGGAGGATTTGAGTGCTGCAGTGGCCAGCACTTCCTCTAGCCGGCCACTAGGTGGCACCCAAGGACCGTCTCCTCTACTCGCCTGACCCTTGGGAACAACAGCTGTGGGAAAATGAAGGCAGTTCGTGTGCTACAAACGTTTGCCAGTGTCAGGCATTTTTCATCTCTCAAGTTCATGGAGAGGGTAATTCAGTCTTCCTTGTAGGAGATGCTAATAACTAAAATTGATTTACACTTGGGTAGGCCTTTGGAGGGCTGTTAGGTCACAGATTCAGACAGCTGCATCCCTTATCTGAGTCTTGGCTTCTCTGCTTCCTGCCCAGCCTCCTGCTTATGCACACGCTGGGAGGCAGCAGGTGCTCAAGCTCTGGGTCCAGAACACCCACGAGGGAGACGGAATGGACTGCGGACCGCGGCTTCAGCCAGGCCGAGCCCCAAGGGCTCTGGGTATTCAAAGAGTGAACCCAGAGACGATCTTTCCGTCTGTCTACATGATTCCAAAATAAAAGGAAAATAAACAAATATATCTAAAAAGTTGACTTAGATAGAAGATGCAGGCTTTCGAGGAAACATGTTTTGCCCATTTAGGGGAGCCTTCCCAAATGAACAGAAGCAATCTACAACCAGAGCTGCTATCATTTTTGTCATCAAGATTGGAGTCCCGGGCCCGGTGGCGTGGCTTAGTGGCTAAAGTCCCCACCTTGAACGCCGGGATCCCATTTAGGTTCCAGTTCTAATCCCGGCAGCCCCACTTGCCATCCAGCTCCCTGCTTGTGCCTGGGAAAGCAGTCGAGGACGGCCCAAAGCCTCGGGATCCTGCACCCACGTGGGAGATGTGGAAGTAGTTCCTGGCTCCTGGCTTTGGATCAGCACAGCACCGGCCATGCAGGCACTTGGGGAGTGAATCATCGGACGGAAGATCTTCCTCTGTCTCTCCTCTCTGTATATCCGCCTTTCCAATAAAAAGAAATCAACCTTTTAAAAAAGAGGATGCCAATCCCAAGCTGCAGCCCTTGGATTTTTTTTTAAGAAAAAATTCTAAGTGGAAAAAATAATAAAGCAAGGTCATTTGAGTGCTCAGCTACCAGAAGCCGTGGACTCTGAATCCAGAATGGCCTTCTGACACTTTTTCAATGAACATAAGCCGTGGGTCTTCCAAATCCACACACCACGAGTACTTTGTGGACCGAGCTGCAATGCCTCACTTTCCCTTCCATCACTCCAATGTGGATGAGCGAGCGCCTTTTTCCCCATAATGAAAACTTTATTGAAAAGCTGATATCAACATGGAGGATAACCTGTATACCTTTTAAAGTTAAACAAAATCACATCATCTTAGAAGATCCAC
This sequence comes from Ochotona curzoniae, assembly GCF_017591425.1. Taxonomy (NCBI): domain Eukaryota; kingdom Metazoa; phylum Chordata; class Mammalia; order Lagomorpha; family Ochotonidae; genus Ochotona; species Ochotona curzoniae. Next base: position 14,331,604 of record NW_024465582.1, on the reverse strand, counting down.
CAGAGTCACTGAACTTCTGATACGGCTTTCTGTAAAAAAAAAACACAAATCCAAGAATTTTGAGCGGTCGCTCGTGTTGCTTTGTTCCGAAGGAGCCCGGCCTTCCCTCCCGTGGGCACGGAGGGGCAGCCCACACCGAGAACCACACCGCGGTAATCCTGCGGCACCTGGACGCTCCAGCTGCCCTGCAGCCCAGTGCAGGTGGCTGGCTCCCGCTGCTCCCCTAAGCAGTAACACGAGGGCCAAATGACATCATTTTTGCTCTTCTTCATCTGCCTAGGCCTGGAAGTAAGACAAGAGCTCACACCTCGAGCGCTACATGAGAAGGGCTCGTGGTGGAGCCCGACAGGCGCCAGCTGCTCGCGAAATGTGGCGAGCTGCGCCGCAGCGCGATTTTAAGAAACTGTCCCCAACAGTGACAGCCACTGAAGCCGCTGACACTCAAGGCCGATCTTAACACGGGCTGAAGACCAACACACAGCCTCACCCCGTGCAAGCACCTCAACAGGCTGGCACAACTGGAAGCCAGCAGGAAGTTCTCCCAGGGTGGGTATTCGGCTCACTAGCTAAGATGTCCACATTTTGTACTGGAGTCTCCAGGCTCCCCATCTGGCGTGCAGGCTGGCTTTGTGCAGCCGTTGCACACCCCAGGGACGCAGCAGTGACAACTCCAGCAGTCACCCGGATTCCTGCCACCAACGTGAGGTGTGGAGCGAGTTCCTGCACCATGGGTTCAACCCCCACAGTCACCCTGGAGAGCAAATCAGCAGACGGAAGTTGTCTCCCAAATTTAAAAATAAACACTTACATGCTTCATGCTGGGGTCCGCGTGGTGGGTGTGGAAGACAGGAAGGTGTGAAGAGTATTGTTCCATTGCAGCCAGGGCTGAAAGGAGTTTTCCACTGCACGCTGCACGGCAGGACCCGGCGGATGTCTCTGCAACCACCTGAACGCAGCTCCACCTCCCTTCGCGTGGGCACCGGACAACCCCGCTGAGAATTCTGCAATCTACTTAGGCATTGTCTGCCTCTGCGGAGTCAATGTTTACTACCAATGTGAGCTTGGAAGTTGATGTCGCTGATACCGTTTTTTAGCAAAAGGGACTTTTATTATTGCTGTCTCGGCTGCCCCCGTTGACCATATGCCAATCAAGGCTGTCGCGTCCCCCTCTGATCATGTTAATCAAGGGTCCAGCAGGAGCTATGCCTAGGGTCCCCCGCCCCACTAACCACGTGCTAACCAAGGGTGTTGGTCCCCAGGTGCAGTGGGAATCTACTCCCTCTTCTCGTTCTTCAGGTCTCTCCTTCCGTGACGCATTTCTTCCCCTAATTGATGCAAGACGAAGCTGTACTGTGAGGGTTGCAGCCGGGATGTGTTACTGATCGGTATGTGCTATCTATTGAGAACTTCCGATCACAGGATCAGGACGGCGGATCTCCTGCCTCAAGGAAACATTTGGCAAAAATATCCCTAGGAATGCCCGCTTGGCCAGGTGTGCAGTCCATGCCAGCCTCTGTGACACTTTCTGTATAAATAAAGCAGAAGCTCTCTCGCATTGTCAGTTATGATCCTGGACCTGTAGCGCTCTGTTTATTTTCTCTGCGCCTCATCCTAGCATCCTTCGCAAGTTCCCAACTCAGCCAGACTCCGGCAGCTTCACCTGGGTGCAAAAACTTTCTAAAATCCTTTTTTCTCGGGCCCGGCGCGGTGGCGCAAGTCGTTAAAGGTCCTCACCTTGCACGCCCGGGATCCCATATGGGCGCCGGTTCTGATCCCGGCAGCCCCGCTTCCCTTCCAGCTCCCTGCCTGTGGCCTGGGAGGGCAGTGGAGGACGGCCCAAGGCTTTGGGACCCTGCACCCGCGTGGGAGACCCGGAAGAGGCTCCTGGCTTCGGATTGGCATAGTATCGGCCCGTTGCGCTCATTTGGGGAGTGAATCATCGGACGGAGGATCTTCCTTTCTGTCTCTCCTCTCTGAATATCCGCCTTTCCAATAAGAAAAAAAAAAATCCTTTTTTCTCACACCTGTTTGTGCATAACCGTTTCCGACTCCCTTCACATCACTCACACTCCACCCTTTGGTCTCACAGACCCTTCCACAATCCACCATCCCATGTTTATCCTCCATGAACAAGCAGCTCAAATGCCTGTTTGCTCTCTCCAACCCCTTACCCTGTGAACTAATGTCCTCCCACCAACAACGGCCTTCGTGAAAGCCCATCTTGTGAAATGAGCTGGTGGAGGGCTGAGGCACAGTGGGCACCTGGCAGGCTGGGGCAGAGGGACCAGACACAATCCAGTGGCCTCACACTGGGCTTGGGAGCTTCTGCTCAAAGTCAGAACTGAAGCAACTGAGGAATGTGAGCAGGGTCTTTCGAGTGAGGGTCTCCAGCAGAGAAGTGCCTCTCACTTCAGTCAGGAACAGCGAGCACTGTCAGACGTGGTTGTAAAAGCAGGTGTGGAAGGTCCAATGAGACCCACGCATGCAAGGGCCCGGTGCACGAAGCCCTTAGGCGGTGCCAACCGCACCCAGACCCACGTCATGAAGGCGCTCATCCCACCTAACTTCCACAGGGCTCCTGCTTTGCAACCCCCTTTTTTCTACTTCTCTTTTGAGCCATCCTGCATAAATCTCTAGTAGTGTTTTTTCCTTCTGGATTTTCTAAATTTTCAGTTTGAACGCTCTTCCATCTGCTGGTTCTCCCCCATAAGCCTCCGACAGCCGGGCTGGGCAAGCCAGCCAGGAGCTGAGCAGTGAATGCAAGGCTGTCACGTGGGTGGCAGGGACCCAAGTAACTGGAGCCTCCTGCTGCCTCCCAGGGTGGCTATCAGCAGGAGGCTGCAGCCAGAGGCGGGACTGGACCGCTGGCACTGCAGTGCGGGCTGTGGGAGTGCCCCAGGGCAGCTCAGCTTTGCTACAGTTAAGCAGACCAAGGAAATCAGACTGCAAGGTCCTCACAGGCTGGAGATACAGCAGAGGCTGGGTCAGCCCTCCATTCACGTATCTCCATCTGGATCAGGAAGATGGGGGAAAAACAATGGCCCATGTCCCGTTCCCAGAGCCTCAGGAGCTAATACACGGGCTAACCCAGACTCCAAGGCGTTCACACACAACGGCATCCTGCGTGGTAACAGGACCCACTCCACACCCAAGCCACCCAGCAGCGAGTGGTCCCAGCGGCATAACACAGAGGGCACACGTTTCTAATTTTTATTTCAACATTTAAAATATTCACAGGTTGAGTACTAGTCAATAACATCTCCATGGAAGATGTACCAACAAAATATACAGGCATTCCACAACAACAGAGCGACACATCTGTGACTGTGCACGTTTATCCTGGAGTTTATCTTGAAAAACACATAGGAAAAAAAAAAGCTCTATTATTTCCATAAAGAGTAAATCACAAAGAGACCTAAATATCAGTACTTTTAAAAATGTCCAACTGTTGTAATTAATCCTCACATTCCTTTTCTCAGCAGCAGCTAAGCCAGGACAATGCACTTTTTTCTTATTTTTCCTTTTTATTTCCAACCATTTTACGTAGAACACGCCTATCAGCACATCTTCTGACTAACCAATGAGGTAAGTGAATTCTTCAAGAGTCCTCAGGCATTTATACAGCAAAGGAGGAGTCAGAGTTTTGTTGTTCTTTAGGTAAAACGCCAATGGCACCGGAACTGCTCGGTGCCACTCACGCTTTGACAGCAGGGAAGTCCAGCTGTGGACACACAGGGGGCAGGTGCTGCGAGCCGACCCGAGTGCATCGTCCTGCCAGCATCGTCCTGCCGGGCTCTCCAGCAGCCCAGGCCTGAGAACACGCTGCTTCCTGGGACACTTCAATCAGAAAAACCAAAGCACAAGACAGTCTCTTCTTTTAGCCTAAGGTTCACCCTCTCGTACAGACTGTGAATTGTATCACGCTGCATATCCGATGGTGTTTTTGCCTGAACTTTGCAGTTAGCTTATGCAACTGTGCCAGAGAAATACTCCTTCTATGAAGATTTTACTAATATAATGCTAGACGGCTAGAAAAAGCCTAGTAAATAGATTTCAGCACCATCTGTCATTAGCAGATCGTTTCAAAATGCATAGTCCTCTAAATTCATAGAATCCTAGGTAATTTAGCCTTCATTCTCTCTTTATCCATATCAGAAAATTCTGTGTTTTACCTATCCATTCTGTGTGCCGAAAGAGTTCGTTTATAAGTCTTCCAGTTAAGCTTAAGGACACACACATAGTCCCAAACAGGGACAACACCTACCAAGAATCGTTCATCTAAAGTATGTACAACATTCTGAACACTTTGGTACCTCTTACTTGACAAAAGCTAAACTTTCAAAAGATTATTTTTGCCAATTTTTACCTATGAAGGTTACTGCTAGATACATTAAAAGGTTTACCTAAGTATTTGAAAAAAAAAAAAAACAGCTACCAGCAAAAAAAGAGCATTTGGGGTGGCCAGGAAGCTAATTTCAAACTGAAATCCTTGGTAATACTTCCACAAAACGTTGCAGACCAAGGACTCGGAGCTGGAGGCAGAACAGCTCAATCCTGCCACGGCTGCCCTTCATCAGGGGCAGTAACACCTGAGGTCTGCTACCCCAATGGTCTGGCATCTTAAATCTTAAATTTTACTGTTCTATCTAGAATTGCTCCATCAATGTTATCAACATCTCAAAATCACAAATACCTCTCTGAGAACGCGTCCCTCTTCACAACCCCAGCCTCTCCCAGCATCCCCTAAGGCACACCAGGCCCCTCTCATTGCTGCAAAGCCCCTGAAATCTGTGCCTCGATCTGATTCAGCAATATGGCTAAAATGAAAACCACTTAAACCTGTCTGCTAAAACTCAATAGCATCAAGGCTAGAACGCCACTGTCCAACAGATGAACCGTAAAATAATCAAGTCAGCTGAAACAAAAGGTCAAATACACATTCTGAAAAAAAAAAAAAATACACATTCTGAATGCTCAATGCTCTTTCCCCTAAAAACTAAGCACATTATCTACTCTGATACCAGCTACACACATAATAGATACTCAGTGTTACAAAACAGGACGTCAGGGCAGTAAGCTTTCACAGTTTTTTTTTTTAACCCCAGTCTAGTTTAACAGTATCTGATTTTATAGACATTGTCCCATTGTGAACATATTAACTAGGTGAAAGTTGTGGTTTCCCACAGACTTGACAGAAAGCTAGCTACAACAACAGTATGAACAATGGCAGACACGAGCTGGCTTGGAGTCCTCACACCAGCCACGCTGCCCACTGCACCTGCTCTCACACAGCGGATTAGTGACTGCAGTCCTCGTGTATGGTATTATTAAGTATCTTACTAACATTCTGATAGTTTTACTGAATTTCCAATCAGTAAAATATAGTTAAGGACTTAAAAGAGTACAACAAAAATTGAACATGGAGAGAATAAGTTACTAAAAGAAAAAATAGTAAAGGGAGAAAAATGAAAAGTGAAGTATCTTTGGATTAGAACGCCAAAACAAATTTAGACATCTGGTTGGAAAAAAGATCAATTACAGATTTCATAAAGTCAAAGTTTAAAAGCTCAATATAATACAAATCCTGTTGACGTAAAAGCTGAGATAAAACTAGAAGGCTCATAAAACCATTACATTTAGCCTTAAATGGTACCAAGTTGTCTGAGCAAGAAAGGCCACCACAGTTAGGATTGTAATTACTTGATTTTATTTTACATTAGGTGGGCGCAAAGCAATCCTCCTTAATAAAGTTGACAATCAGCTTCACTCAGAACATTTTTAATAATGCACATAAAAAAAAGTATTCGTCTTAAAAATTGTTCTGCGATCCAAATATACAACAGCTTGGAAAACAACGTTCAGAAAACAAAAGCCAATGTAAAAAGACAGGTTAAAACAACTAGGACATCACAGGTCTCCCGTGGCTCGGATTTTACAGTTTCCTTACTGCATCATCAATGTCAGAGATCTGTTCCTTCAGCTGGCTCCACTGCTCTGGATTTAAAGAAATGCCTGCAAGAGAAGTTGAAAAATGCAAAGTTGAAAATCTATTCAAGCCTTCTTGAGGATTTTTGTTCTTCCAACTAAAATGTCATTGTATCAAAATTCGTATTTTGAATGGCAAAATGCTGTTAACACTTAGGAATTAAAGCCCTCACATTTGTTAACTAGATATACCAGAATGCCCCCAGGCACTCGGCATGCCAATTACAATCAATGAGAATAAAAGGACAACTTGGAGACGCATCTCATAAGGATGTGCAAACCAGCAGGCTAGTGGTCCAGCACGGGCTGACACTTCAGGTTCTCCAGCTGCCTGAACTTTCCACAGGCATTCAAAGTAAAGGTCTAGTAAAGCCACCGCCTACAGCACTGGCATCGAGTCCAAACTTCCGATACAGCTCCTAACTAACACGCCTGGGAAAGCAGCAGAGGATGGCCCAAGTCCATGAGCCCCGGCACCCACCTACATGGGGGATCCAGAAGCAGCCCGGGGGCTCCTGGCTTCAGCCTAACCCAGACCCCAGGCCATTTGGGGAATGAACCAGCAGACCTTACTCTCCCTGCAATTCTTCTTTCAAGGGGCAGGTACAACAGCAATCTGAACAGCCCTCTGCCTGTAAGTTCCAGCACTTATGGACACTGTGCCCTGCCTGCTCAACTTTCTGTCCCACTCCTTGCTTGGGGCCTGGAAAAGCAGCGGAGGTTGGCTCAAAGCCTTGAGACCCTGCATCCGCGCAGGAGACTGGGAAGAAGCTCCCAGCTCCTGGCTTTGAATCAGCTCAGCTCCAGCCACTGCAGCCATGTGGGGAGTCAATCAGCAGATGGAAAATCTTTGTTTCTCCTTCTCTGTAGATCTTTCAATAAAAATAAATCTTTTAAAAAAAACTGAAAGGAAGACAGTAAGCAAGGAGTCGTTTTTCCATCAATGAAGGATTAAATATACAAACTCAGATTGGTTCCAAAATGTGGTCCAGGGGCCAACACCGTGGCCTACCAGGTTGAGCCAATGTCTGTAATGCCACATCGCATTGGAGTACCAGCTCAATGCCTGGCAGCTCTACCTCCCATCCAGCCCCCTGCTCAGGCAGCTAAGAGGAAGTGCCCCAAGTGCTGGGTCCTGCTACCGATGGGAGACCGGGATGGAGTTCCCAGCCTGTGGTTTGGCCAGGGTCAACTCGGGCTGTTGCAACCATCCGGGAAGTAGGCAAATCTCTCCTACTCTGCTTTTCAAATAATAATAATAATAAAAAAAAAACTTTTAAAATAAGTAAAACCAGTTCTCCAGCTACTTGTGAATGAGCAGGCTTGGGACTGGATGACAGTCAACGGGAAGGCGGCCAGAGCAGCAGCAGCAGGAGCCTGTCTCCCAGAGCAGGCTGGGGAAGTTGGAGCTGAAGCAAATGGCATGAACAGACCTCGCATTTCTAATGTGACACTCCCGAGACTGCCTTATTTGCATGAAAAGTGCTAAAAGTTTTAAAAAGAAATGTACACACAAATAAATTAATAACTGAGTGATGTGATGCAAGGGATGTCTGCGGCACGAAGTCTCCTCTACAATGACACGAGATCATCAGCGACACAAGCTCCGCCCAGCTCCGCGCTCCAGCCAACGGCACTGCACGCCAAGGAGGCTCTACCTCATCAAGAAATCCACGCTCACCTTTTCTGCCTGGCTTCATTTCACCTTCTGAATCCATCCAGTATTCTCGAATATCAATCAGAACTTTCCCTTTAAAGTCTCGAACACTGACGTACCTCATTTTCCCAATCTGCGGGAGAAAAAAAGGAACGTTAAAAAGTTGTTATCTTTAAGATCGACTGACTTGAAAAGCAGAGTTAATTTAAGAGAGGGAGAGACACAGAAATGTTTATATTTCACTGATTCACTCCCCAAATGGCCACACCACCACACACTGGGCTGGTGCAAAGCCAGGAGCCAGGAGCTTCTTCACGGTTCCCCAAGACTTGCTACTTCCCAGTTCCTTCCCAGGTACTACTGTAGTGAGGAACTGAACGGGAACTGAAGCAACTGGGACTCCAACTGGCACCAGATATACCCACTAGGCCACAGCGCCAGCCCATTGTTCAAGAGTGGTTTATTCAGAAACAAGCTGCTGAATGTTCACTCTACTTCTAATGATGAAAATAACTTCTCAATATAAAATACATAAATGCCTCACACTTCCACTTTTACCTGTATAAACAACTGCAATGAAAAGCAGCATGGAGGGGTAACAAAACTAACAACAAAACCAATTCCCAAATGATCTAGGATTCCTACTTTTGGGTATGTCACATATCACAGGGTATGTATGTTCTAAGAAAAAAATGAAAGTTTCTCAAAAACGAACAAACGACTACTTTAATTCACCATCTCGGGAACATCGTAGTGTATAAGCACTCGCACACAGCTGGCTACAGTGTCACTAGGTGATATGAGCTATCTTCATACACACGGTCTGTTAACCAAAACGTAACTATATGGTACATATCAACGCTACTACAACATGCACATTCAAAGGAGCGTCCTTCACGACAGGGAGGGGGAGACAGTGAGAGATTCTTTCATTGAACAGGTCACTGCTCAGATGGTCAAACTGCTGAAGCCAGGAGCCTGGAGTGCTGTCTGGGTCTACTGTGTGGAAAAGGAACCCAGGCACCATGCTCCACTGCTTTTCCAGGAACATTAACAAGGAACTACATCAGAAGTAGAGCAGCTGGGACTTGAATGGTGCCTGTAAAGGATGCTGGGTAACCCACATGGGTGCAGGATCTGAAGGTTTGGGGTTACCTTCTGCTACTGTCCCAGGACACATGTAGGAAGCTGGATGAGAAGCGGAGCATCTGGGACTTGAATGGTGCCTGTAAGGGATATCAGTGCTTGCAAGGGGAGGATTATCCAATTAAGCCATTGCGCCAGTCCCTTACCACGGGCAGCTGTTCATAAAGCATGTCACAGACTATAGCACGGATGAATCTGAGTATACTCTGCGCTAAGTGAAATCAGTCACATAAAGCATAATATTACATACTTTCACCTACAATGAGGTACCTAAAGGAGTCAAACTCAGAGACAAAAAGAATGATTACCCAGAGCTTAATATTTTGGATTCCCTGTTCTCTTTAAGAATCTGACAGACTTTATAATCTCTTCAAACACACACACAAACTCTAAGCAGGTATGTGATTACACAGACCCTTAGCAGCCTTTCAGACCTCACATCCTCTGGTTCAAACACTCAACCCCAGGGCCAGCTGGTGTAACAGCAGGCTAAGCCTCTGATTGTCGGTGCCAGCACCCCTAGTGGACACTGGTTTCAAGTCGCGGCTGCTGCACCTTCAGCTAGCTCCCTGCTTACAGCCTGGGAGCAGTGGAAGATGGCCAAAGCTCTGAGCCCCTGCACCGTGCAGGAAACCTGGAGGAAGCTCCTGGTTCCTGGCTCCAGATCAGCTCACCTCCAGCTGTTACAGTCATCTGGAGAAGACAGAAGATTTCTGACTCTCCTCTTCTCTAAAACACACCCTTCAAATAAAAATAAATAAAGAATCACACAGCTGACCCATTAACCTTCTGTTCTCTTAGGAAGAGATTTGAAAAACAGAACGACAGACACAGAGGAAGAGATAGTGACACCATCCATCCACTGGCTAACAGCCCAAACGGCTCCAGGAGCAAGCTGGCCAGGCCTCAACTGGGACTCTCACGCGGCTGCAAGGACCTGGCACCGGGCTGACGTGCTGTGGCCTGCCCAGGTCTGCTAGCAGGAGTACCTGGAACCAGGACTCCAGCCAGACACCCAGCAGCACAAGCGGCGCTGAACATGCTGTGGCTCCGCTTAAGATCGCTGCCATTTTTTATTTACTCTACCTTATTTAAAAGGCAGATACACACACGCACACACTGTCCACGTGCGGGCTCACTCCTCCAAACCCTGCAAACAAGCAGGACTAGGGACTGTGTTGTACAATAGCAAACAAAGTTGCCTCCCGCAGCGCTGGCACCTCAAATGCCTACTAGTTCGAGTCCCAGTTGCTCTGGTACCAAACCAGCAAGCAGCCTGCCTACAGCCTGGCAGGAGAGGAGGGCCCACATGCTTTGGTCTCTACCATACGGGAGAACGGCAGGCAGCTCCTGGCTTCGGCCTGGCCCAGCCCTAGCCAGTGCGGCCTTAACTCTTGTCTCTGTAACTGTGCCTTTCAAACAAATAAAACCTTAAAAAGAACAAAGCCAAGCAAACCAGACAGCCAGGGCTAGGCCAGGCTGAAGCCAAGAGATGGGAACTCAACCCCATTCTCCCTCAGGGATGGCAAGCAGCCACGTACTGGGGCCAGCACCTGCTGCCGGTCAAGGTCAGCTTTAGCGGAGCCCCAAGTCCCAAGCAAGGCCAGGATTCAAACTCTATGGATGTTGGTGCCATCAGGGCTGTGTTTACCACTGTGCCAAGCCTCTCCCCCGATCATCTACATCAAGTAATCACTTTAAAGTGGCAGGTTTCTCTTCAAATCAATGAAAGCAGTCTTACTGACTCTGCTCACTAGGGAGAAAGTTCCAATCATTCTGTCAGTTAAGGCCCTAATTACGTGATCATCCTCCAGCATGCCTGTTTCCCAGAAGTCATTTCTGGTGCTCTATTTCCATGTGGAACTGGTTCCCCAATGCGGAGCTGGCAGGATCCAACACCGTTCCACACTTGACCGAACCAGCCGGGAGTTTAGAAGACCGGGGGTGATACTCTTCAGCTCCAATTATTTTTCAATATTATATAGAGGGAACCGCTTTGTATTCTGATTACTCTTAGTCCAGAACACCGCACTCGTCGCACAGCATCCAGCGAGGTGCTGGCGACACCCCCGGCCAAGCCGGCCACCCGCTGCAGGGCCCCGCACCTGGAACATGTTGTCGTCCCTGCTGCTGCTCTGTTTGGGAGAGGACAGGACTCGGGAGGTCTCGCCCGTCTTCTGCTTCTTCATAGGTTTTTCCTGAGCGACTTGCTTTTTCCTCTTTAACTTCAAAGGAAAAAAGAATATAGTTAAAATACGCAAATGGTGGGGGGACAGGGAGGAGACAAAGCTAGTCAAGCCCCTTGCTTCCATGCCGACATTTCACCTTGTGCCAGTTCGTGTCCCTGCCGCTCCACTTCCCATCCGGGTCCTTACTAACCTGCCTGGGAAGAGCAACACAGATGGCCCAAGCATCTGGGGCACCGCCATCCACACTGAGACCCAGACGAAAATCCCAGTTACTGGCTTCAGCCTCGGCCCAGCATGGGCCACTGCAGCCACCTTTCCATTAAAAATAAATAAATCCTGGGCCCAGTGCAGTAGCCTAGTGGCTGAAGTCTTCGCCTTGCACACACCAGGATCCCATATGGGTGCCAGTTCCAATCCCAGCAGTCCCACTTCCCATCCAGCTTCCTGCTTGTGGCCTGGGAAGGCAATGGAGGACAGCCCAGAGCCCTGGGATCCTGTACCCACATGGGAGACCCAGAAGTTCCTGGCTTTGGATTGGCTCAGTTCCAGCCGTTGTAGCCACTTGACAGTGAATCATCTGACAAAGTATCTTCTCTCTCTCTCCCTCCTCCTCTGTGTATACCCGCCTTTTCAATAATACACACACACCTGCATCTTTTAGGAAAAAACCTTCATCACACACACGCAGAAAACCCCACAGACAGACGGCAATCCATTAGACCAGCATTCCCACAACGTAGTATCACAGCAAGTTGCTCATTACGGCCTCCTTCCTACCACTGCATAAAAACCACCTCAGTCCCCAACCCAAACAGTAGAGGGCAGTATCGCTTCTTGCCAGTGCAAATGTAAAATTAGTATTTTAATGCTACTGAATTAAAGTGCTGAATTAGATGAAGTTAGGGGAAACACCATACACAGATTCAAAACACGGGATGCAAAGCACAACTGTATATAGGCGCTTATAAGATTAACAGTACTATTGGGGACAACAGCAAAAACTAGCTCAGTGAGCAAAGCCGTCATTCTTTAAATCCAGGTCTAGGTATCCCTGCGGACTACTGCCTATCTGGCACATGAAGGTTCAATCCGAATTTATCAAATGCAAGGCCGGGTGCAAACCGAGCAAGTTCCTCAGGCAGCACTTCACGCGCTCTCCGACGTCTGTCTTGTCTCCGACAGGATGTTCCGTCTTCGTATCTACTGCCCCCACCTTCTCCAAGGCTCCCCTAAGCACTCCTTTTTCTTTTCTTTTCTTTTCTTTTCTTTTTTTTAAGATTTGTTTATTTTTATTGGAAAGTCTGATTTAAAAAGGAAGAGAGATGGAGAGGAAGATCTTTTGTCCTTTGCTTCACTTCCAGAACAGCCAGGGCTAAGCTAATCCAGAGCCAGGAGCTTCTGGGTATCCCACAAGGGTGCAGGGTCCCAGGGCCTTGGGCCATCCTCTACTGCTTTCCCAGGCCACAAGCAGGGAGCTGGATGGAAGTGGGGCAGCCGGGATATAAACTGGTGCCCATATGGGATTCTGGCACATGTAGGACAAGGATTTCAGCCACTAGGCTACCGTGCTGGGGCCAAGCACTCCTTTTTCTTGCCGTTAACACTGCTACAGAGTTCAGTAGTAAAAAGAAAAAAGATGGCAGGCCTGCTGTTTCACAGATCTGCTAGAGCCAATCAACTACTTTTTTTCTTGAGAGACACTGCTAACTAGAAAGCATACAGCAACCCATTTCACTTCTAGAAGCTGGGTAGGAAGTCCTGACCGCAGCACAAGACACTGTCATGCTCCAATGAGATGCGGGACTGAGAGGAAGGTCTAGTGCACAGCCTGTGGGGTCTGCCACACAGAGCTCCCCTTGGGCACATCACAGCCTGTGGGGTCTGCACACAGAGCTCCCCTCGGGCACATCACAGCCTGTGGGGTCTGCACACAGAGCTCCCCTCGGGCACATCACAGCCTGTGGGGTCTGCCACACAGCCAACAGCATTTAACCTCAAAACACACCAAGTCTCAACTGTAGGTGCAGGAGCCAGTGGTAGAGAAGGGTTGTAAAACGGGTATTTAAATTCAAAACCTCCAGGTCATTCAGCCCAAGTGCCACAAACGGCAACTCCAGAGCAGACAGATTTCTACACAATGGCAAACAGTAGCTTCCTTGGGGTCTAAAGCAGTTTGGGGTGTGCCCCACCAAGCCACACAGTCAGAAACTCCAGCACCCCAGACCCTGGCTTCAAGACAGGCCCAGCCCTGTGCTGCTGGGGCCCCAGGAACAGGCCACACTGCAGCAGCGTGCACTACCAAAGCCACGAGGCCCTGGCGCCAACACCCACCTTTTTGTCCACTTCGCTGTCGGAATCGCTGCCAGATGAGCTTGAAGACACAAGTTCCTTTGACTTCGGCATCCTGTAAGGGAAACACACTGTGTGAATAACTTACTGCAACTAGGCCTGCCCCAACGTAGCAAGGCAATCAAGGGCCAACCCACAGTTCTCTCCAGCACCGTGGGACCCGGGGCTCAGCTGTGGCTCAGTTGTGGCCGAGCACAGGTTTTAACCTACAGTGAGGTACTGTGGACCCTGGAGGGAGAGAATGCCAAGTCATTCACTTACAGTCCCCTGCCTCCACTTTCTCAAAGCCTAGGGGTCTCTGATTCATTTCCGTGGGTTACAAGTTTAGGGGCAGGGTAGATTTTAAGAGGGCAGCTGTTAACAGTTCCTGTTAAAACCAGAAGGTACAGGAACAATTGCACTCAGTACTGCCTACCGTCCCAGTGACAGCAGATGTAACGTAGGATTAGCGACTGCAGGGAAACTGCAGGGAAAGCAGGCCCACATTCCTACAACAGAAGCTGCTGTGCAAAGGTGGCGTGGTGCCTAATTAACTTTGCCTTGATATCATTTTACCTTACATTTTATATGCCATGACTTTCTGGCCATACCATCAAAATGGCAGGCTTACACAGTTACACATAACTCCCAGCGAGGGACTGGCCTGCATTTCACACTTTCCACTCTCAAATACAATCTAAATTTGAAAAGTCTATTTATGAGGACAGAGGTTTCCCAGTTACTCCCAGAGAGGAGGAGCCCACACCTCCACCTGCCTCCAGCAAGGGACCAGCAGCACCCCTCAAGGAACTGTAGGTGTGTGGGTCCTCCACGAGGCGCCTGGCCTGCGTGGCAGGTGACACAATGCCAGTTCTCCACCTGCCTTCTGCTCTGGCCACCTCCGAACAGCATGGCTCCTGCAAATGTCTGTATGCCTCATCAAGACCGCATACTTGCAAGGCAAAAGGCCTCGCAGCTGGCCTGCACAGCCTTGGGGCTGGGCTCACAACGGGAGTCCTAGGTGGCCGTGGGTCCTCCCAACCCTTGGCCAGGCAAGCTGACGGCCATTCCGACTTCCCGTGACCCATCAAGCCGAGGCAGCCATTCCGACTTCCCACGGCACGTGTTTTTCCTGTTTCAGCTCTAATTTTACAACCCAATCTCCACAACCAATTTACTTCGTTTGTTGTTTTTTAACGCCAGCTGCTGCTATAACAGCCCAAAAAAGCCTTCCTCTTCCCCCCCCCATCAAGTTGAACATCACCTCTTTTTAAATTTTAAAAGGCCCAAGCGTTAACTATCATTTTTTACTAAAAGCTGCCTAAGGGCCTAGGATGGTTTCCAATAATACCCACCTCCTATTTTAAATATATCTACTCCAGACAAATGGGGAAACGCCAAGCTTCTCTGAACTTCCAGCTAAGAAATTCAGCGGAGTAATTCTTTTAAGATCGCCTTTGCTGGGTTAAAAAAAAAAAAATGGTGGGACGGCAGGTAACTGACTAAAGCCAATATCACAGAGGATAGACCAAGGTAAGCAGGGAATAGGGTTTAAAAGGAGGGGGGAGGGGAGCACTTTCCTTCTTGGCTGGACGGCTTAGGGAGGAACGGGGGAAAGGAGATGATGAACCGCGAGTCAAGGGCGCACGGTCTCGGGGAGGTCGGGGTGGGGGGATCCCGCCGGGGGCCGGGCCGAGGGGCGCCGGGGCTGACGGAGGGCCGTGGGAGGCGGCCGAGCGCCGAGCAGAGGCCGAGAGGAGGGGAGGGACCGGCACCCAGCGCCATTTTCTCCTCTCGGAGCGCTCCCGATCCCACCCCCGGCCCCCCGCCGCCAGCCGGGCCTCCCTCGGCCCCGCCGACCCCGCTCCGACGACGCGCGTGCGGGGGCGCCCGAGAGAGGGCCGTGAGCCGCCCGCAGGCCCCCCACGCGTGTCCCCAGCCGCGGTCGCATTGTCCCGGGGGGCGCCCCGGGATCCCCTGCCCACCGCCACGCCCGCCGCCTCGCCGCCCGTCCTGGGAGCAGGCCTCGGGGGCCCCGCGGGCGCGGAGCAGAGGGCGCGCTCGGCCGCCGGGGAGGCTGGGGCGGGGAGGCCGGGCGGGAGCGGCCGGGCAGGGCTGGGGTCGGGGAGCCGAGGCCCGGATCCGCCCGGGGCCGCCCGGATCCCCCCGGGGCCGCCTCACTCACGCTGCGCTCCGGCCGCCGAGCAGCCTCCGCCTCGCTCGCTCCCTCGCTCGCGACTGACAGACGATCGGAAGTGACGACAGCGGGGAGCCGCGGGCCCCGCCCAGCCGGACTCGCGAGCACGTGACGGGGCGGGGCCATCTCGCGGAAACCGAGCCGCGGGCCCTTTCCAGGGCCTTAAAGGGGCCGCCCTTCCTCCAGAGCGGTCCCGCCGGAAGTGAGAGGCCACCAAGGTTGGGTCTGAGCCTCGAAGGAGTGCGGATGGGAACGAAATGCGACCACCGCTTGAGCCCTTGGGGGCTGGGTGGGGGAGCGATGTGGCACCCCGGGGTTCCCTCCCAGATTCTTTGGCGAAGGATGGTCCAGTGGAAACCAGGAACAAGTTGCTGGCTCTTAATTCCCACACTGACCTGCCCTGGACATTTTAGGTGCGGAGGGAACCAGTGGTTGAAAAATCAATCCTAACAATATTTATTTTTCTTTGAAAAGCAGAGAACAAGAGATTTCCTGTCTGCTGGTTCACTCCCCAGATGGCTGCAGCGGGCCAGGCCAAAGCCGGTTTTTGAAGTGGCACCTCCACCAGCTGAGCCACACGGACCCCTTCAATGAATCATTTTAAAAGAAGAAGGGGGAGCTTTGGGGCAGTGCTGTGGTCGCTGCAGCATCCCGTATCACAACTCCAGTGCAGTTCCTGCTGATGTGCGTGGGAAGGTGGCCCAACGTGTAAGGTGCTCAATAACCAAGCTGCGTGGCTCTGTAACCTGGAGCTTGTACCCTAACACAGGGCACTTCCTAGGCACACACAGGCCACGCGACCCGTTGGGGACAGTCGGGGGTCTACGTTGCTGTGGGCGCCTGCTGGGACCTGGCTTCAGTGAGGGGATGCCTGCAACAGCAGGCTGCCCGGAGGCCATCCACCGGCTCCAAACGGAAAGCAGTGTGCTGACAGCAGAAGGGGCTGGAAGAAAACAACCTGCACAACTTCCACCAGCCCCAAAGGCTGGCGTAGGGAACCGCCCACCAGTCCTTCCCTGCTTCACGGACCCCTACCCACCCAGTACTCTGCACTCACCCATGGCTAGTGAAAAAAAAAAAAATCTACTGACCTTAACCCCAGGATCCGTGCCTCTCCACTTGGAATTCCCTTGCCTGCATTAAACGCTGGTTTATGTCTCAGCTGCTCCACTTCCCATCCAGCTCCCTGCTTGTGCCCTGGGAAAGCAGTCGAGGATGGCCCAAAGCCTTGGGACCCTGCACCCACATGGGAGACCCAAAAACTCCTGGCTTCGGATAGACTTAGCTCCAGCCATTGTAGCTACTTAGGGAGTGAACCAGCACAGATCTTTTTCCTTCTCTCGTTCTCTGTATAAATCTGTCTTGCAACAAAAATAAATAATCTTTTTAATTGAAAGAAATCTCTCTCTTTTTTTTAAAGGCAAGAAAGGAAAGAAGCCCTGATGTCGTGCTGTCCCAGGACCCTGCAACACTTTGGTCTGCACCTAAAGTCACACTCAGGGTAAACGTCTTGTTCCTCTTCGCTTGGCACAGGAGTTTTCGTTGAGGTCCTGTGTCTCTGAAGGACCCGAACAGAGCACCTGGGATAGACGGGTTTAGCTCTCAGTGCCTCAGAGGGGGAGGACTGTGAAGGAGGGATGCATTTTTAGCAACAGAGCAGCCTGGGGCTTTACATGCAAATTTAGTTGGCCCACTTTTCTTGGGTGTGAAACCTTGTAAAACTATTAGCAAATCCTGAGTGTTGCCTATTAAATAAAAGCACATGTAATTCAGGAAAATAACAATTTTTTTTAACACTTGAATGAAAGAGGAAGGAAATGTTTGCTTAAAAATAGGATTGTAGTTGCTTTCAGCTGAGAGGGCTGTGTAACTCACCCGCGCTTGTGCGGAATGGGCTGGCTGGGGGCATGACTCCTTATATGCCGAAACACTGAGAGCATGACTTGAAATGGGTAAGTTCTCAGGCCTGGTTCTGGAACAAATGGATGACAGAAAAAGGAAGCCACATCGATGTGCTGAGTTTTTAAGAATTTGTAGGTACCTCGGAGAGGAGGATGGATTGGGGAGCAGGAATAAGGGAGGGGGAAATATTGCGGTTGCTATGAAAGAACAGAGCTTGAAAGGCATGAGCCGGGGAGAGTCCAAAGCTGCAAGTGGCTGGGGTAGGGGAAGGGGTTAGGCAGTGGGTCCCTGGGTATCCACTGTGCAACTGTGCCCGGCCTCCATCATCCATGCGCCAGCAAAAGATTTGCTCAGATACTGAAACATCACTCAGGGTGGCTCTTGGCCCTGGGCCCCCAGACCCTTGTGGCCGAGGCCCTGACCCCATTTCCCATTTTCTCAGTTACAGCATCCACTGGGGAAAAGGTGTGATGTCAAAGCTTGGACCTGTGTCCTAGCTTTTTTTTTTTTTTATAGTATTTCAAGTACATGGTTTCTTTGAATTGAACAGTGCTCTAACCAGCAGAGCTAGTAACGTGGACACGGAGAGAGTCTGGGGATGAAGCACCGACAGGAGACCAGTGATGGTAGAAATCTCTGTGAAGTCTCTATTGCTCCTTCACCTCTCCTTATATACTCTAGGTGTTTTTAGTCACAAGCCCAGTTTGTGTTCTGCTCAGCCCAACAAGCACTAATCAATTCCTTAGCCCACAACAGGGCTCACTTATACACTAACAGAAAATTTCTGAGCTCTTCATTTAACTACAAGGGCCAGAGAATAGAGGAAGGAAGAGATAAGGACATTAATCAGTTAAAAAGCCGAGAGCCAGCAGCCAGTGCGGTAGCCCACAGGCCAATCCTCAGTGCTGGCATCCCATGTGGACACCAATTTGTGTTCTGGCTGCTCCACTTTCTGTTCAACTCCCAGAGAGAGACACAGCAACACCTGTGCTCTCAGGCTGTGAGAGCCCACTGAAGGGAGCACGAGCAGAGGGAAAGCTGGGCTTCACAGCTTTAAAGAAGGTAAGAAAAGCAATTTCCTTCCTTGCTGAGACCCCAAGGAGTTGGGCCTAGGGGCCAGAGAAGGAAGGAGCTTACAAGGACCATGCTGACCTGGTGTTGGTAGGTCTGCCGTCAGTGGGAATAACAATGAGCCAGGAAGCCAACAGGTGCCCGTGCCACGATGACAGCAGCGCCAGCATCCTGTATGCACACCAGTTAAAGTCCAGGCTGCTCCACTTCTGATCCAGCTTCCTGCTATGACCTAGCAAAGTAGCAAAGGGTGGCGCAAGGCCTTGGGACCCTGCACACACATGGGTAACCTGGAAGAAAATCTTGGTTCCTAGCTTCAGAATAGCTCAGCTCGGGTCATTGCAGCCATGTGCGGTGTATACCAGCACACAGAAAATCTCAATCTCTCTCCCTTTCTTGAAGTTCGCCTTTCAAATAAAAATAAATCTTTAAAAGTGAAAAAGTGATTTTGTAATTCCAAAACTTCAATACTCCTTCTCATTCCAGCAGCTGTAAGTAAGCCTGACTGATCTGAAAGGTCATACACATTGAGTAGCATGCATTTACTTAGGGAAGCTATTTCAATGCAATGTGCTGAGCGTTTCTTCCCTAGGGTGACCTCTCTGAACCTGGCAGTACAGTTACTCACAGATCCAACCGTCATTCGAAATGTTACGTCACCTTTTAGAGAAGAGCACATTTTATAACAGCAAGTACGGCCATTCACACACACACACACACACGTACACGCATCTCATTTTAGGAGGTTAATAGTGTAACTCTTACCAGCTATTCCTGACTAATTAAATGGACTATAAAGTATTATAATTACATTCTAGTAAATATGCTATAACTTACATCTAAATGAGTATTTCCTCCTTCAAAAATCATCTTCTTAAAAGTTGTATAATCATTGTAATGACTCTGACATTGGTCAAAGTTAACTTTTAGAATTACTCTTTGAGAATAGCTGTCAGAACTTGAAACATTGTCTTTTATATGTCCCTAGGGACAGGAAACGATTGTCTTTGGAGGTCAGCTTTATCTGCAAAGAATGAAAAAATAGTAAGACGCAGGATAATAAGAAAGGAATATATAAATGATAGCGTTATGTGGCTCACTAATGGGTCTTGGGAGCACCCAGAGGGAAATAATTACTGAGGGTAAGCGTGGGATCAGTGTTTGAATAAATACATGATTTCCCAGCGGGACTTTTACAGAGGTCAGGACATGTGTCTTAACTTAGCTAGAGTTGTTTGAAGTACACAGTACTTAATTCTGTGGTGCTATGTGTGATAGCCAATGATTCCAGTATGAAAATCCAATCCAAGCACTCTCCTAGGCAACGGTTGGATCCCATGTTGGTTTGCCCAATTGACCAACCGCATCCCAAGCAAGAAGAGCCTTAGTCAGTCAGTGGGTTAAGGGCAGGGACAGAACAACCTGGCTCTGGAACAAAACTCAATGGGCCTGCAAAGTTACTCAGCCAGAGACCACAGGGCTGAGTGACACCTATACTGAGCAATCTAATTACACTCCAGCTGGGCACACTTCAAGGATGCTAGGGTTCAGGATAGATATGGAGAATATACAGCTCTGTATCATCAAAAACAAGATGACGGCCCTAGGGAAAGGTTATCAATGTCATTTCATCACCTCTGAACTATGGTCGTTCCACACCACTGAATCTTCAGTAAGTACATTTGTTGTTTGAAAAGGGGTCAGTTAGCTGACTTTCAGTTTCAAAAAACGTAGCTGCGCTTAGCAACAGGTGTGCAGATTCTAGAACTTCAGTAAGCTTTCAATACATCTGTTTTTTAGTAATGCCTGAATGGACACCCATGGCACTCAGTGACTCCTACCAGACTCTCAAGGGCTACACTTGAAAAATCAAACAACTGCACTCTTTTTTTTAAGATTTATTTACTTTTATTGGAAAGTCAGATATATAGAGAAGAGGAGAGACAGAGAGGAAGATCTTCCATCCAATGGTTCACTCCCCAAGTGGCCGCAACAGCAGGGGCTGCGCTGATCCAAAGCCAGGAACCAGGAGCCTCTTTCAGGTCTCCCACGCAGGTGCAGGGTCCCAAGGCTTTGGGCTGTCCTCGACTACTTTCCTAAGCCACAAATAGGGAGATGGATGGAAAGCAGCGCCTCCAGGATTAGAACTGGTGCCTGTATGGAATCCTAGTGCATACAAGATGAGGACTTTAGCCACTAGGCTACCATACCAGGCCCTTTTTTTTAAAAAAAAAAAAAAAGGATTTATTTATTTTTATTGGACAGGCAGAAATACAGAGAGAAGAGGAAAAGATCTTCCATCCATTGATTCACTCCCCAAGTGGCTACAACGTCCAGAGCTGAGCTGATTAGAAGCCAAGTGCTTCGTCCAGGTCTCCCATATGGGTGCAGAGTCCCAAGGCTTTGGTCTACCTCGACTGCTTTCTCAGGATACAAGCAGGGAGCAACCGGGACACAAACTGATACGCATACAGGATCCCAGTACATGCAAGGTAAAAACTTCAGTCATTAGGCTACGGCACCGGGGCCAAAGCACCTATTCTGTACCTGGCACATGGCACCGGTAATCGCATCAGAGGTTCATATGAATCCTGGAAACGAAATATTTTATCCCAGTTTACAAAAAAAAGACAGCATAGGATTGGCAAGGAAGTCTTCCACAATTAAAGGGCTGCCAAAACATTGCATTCAAGTTGTAATCTCTAAGACTTGTGAATGTCGCCATATTTGGAAACAGAATCTTTGCAGATGAAATCATTCTAGATTAGGGTAGCTCTTAGTTCACTGGGTGGCACCTTTATGAGAGAAAAGAGGACATTTAGATTCAAGGAAGGCCATGTAGGGACAAAGGTAGAGATTGGAAAGATGTAGCTTCAAGCCAAATCACTCCACCAGTACGTATTAGCGTTTGAGACCGGTAATCACCAGGAAGCTTTCAGAGGGAATATGGCCCTGCTGACACCTTGATTTTGAACTTGGAGCTTTCAGGTGGTGGAAGGATAAATGGCTCTGGTTTTCAGCCTCCCAGATGATGGTGCTGAGAGCTGCCCATAGACATGTGAGGATCAGCATGGCATAGCTAGGGAGCTGCAAAGCTGGAGTCTGACCCGGTTGCCTGCTCCCCAATTACTAAGCATAATCCACACGCTGTGTCTTTCAGTGGGAATTTTGCGGCTTCCTGACTCAAGACTGATCCGCCCTCTGTAAGTCAAGTAATAGGGACAAACAGGCTAAATTCAAGCGTTAGCAATCCATGTTCAGAGTCTATGCGATTTAGTCTCTCTGAGCATTACTCCATGGGAGTTGCATATGGAGATGGAGAGGATGCTGAAGGGATGAGCCTACAGAGCAGCAGTGAAGGTAGAGTGAGATAAAGTCACTTCATCCACATAGGCCTTTTAACTTCCCATCCCCTTCAAAAGCTAACTAATCCACAGGCTCCCAGACAACAACCGGGTCCACTTGGCTGGAACCGCCACAAACTTTCTGTTTCTGCTTTTGTTCTTTTGGTAAGTTTTTTTTTAAAGATGTATTTATTTTTTATTGGAAATGCAGATCAGATTTACAGAGAGAAGGAAATATAGAGCGAAAGATCTTCCATCTACTGGTTCACTCCCCAACTAGGCCCAAGGGCTGGACCTGGACCGATCTAAAGCGGCAACCAGGAGCCTCTTCCAGGTCTCTCATGCAGGTGCAGAGTCCCAAGGCTTTGGGACATCCTGTACTGCTTTCTTAGGCCACAAGCAGGGAGCTGGATGAGAAGTGGAACAGCTGGGACACGAACTGGTGCCCATATGGGATCCTGTACATGCAAGGCAAGGATTTAGCCAATGAACCAACACACTGGGCCCACTAGGTTTTGACTGTTTATTTTTAAATAAGTGTTTGCCACTGTCTTGGTCACGCCCATATGTAAATGTTGCCTTCTTGTGTCTGTTCATGTATAGGCATCAACAGTCACAACAAAGGTAATATATCAATGCTCTCCTCAGTATTTCTTGCTTCTGCTGAGCTGGCAACAGTTGACACTTCCCACGTAGGCCCTAAGCCTGAGCAGCACCCTCACAGCCATTGCAGGTGCAAAAGACAACTGAGCTGTTTCCAACACAAGAGCAATGAACCGTCGCAAGCTAAGTACAGCGCAGTGATTGGCTTTCTAAAACTGTCCACCATGCAGAGAAGCACTGACACTAAATTGGGTTGATTTCCAGGAGAAGCTTTCTTGAAGAATGTAAAACAGGCAAAGCTGCATGTGTTTCCATAGCTGTGACTCGGAACAGAACCCAGCAAGGTCCGCCCGCAACGCATCCTGCGTCACAAGGCAACACAGGTGTGGCAAGTGGGCTTGCTTAGCTAAGAAGAACCAGGCTGTTTTCACTTTGACTTGTCCTTCTTTAAAAAGTTCTGAAATCAATAGAGCAATGCAGCTGAAGAGCTTTCGAGGCACCCTTGAGGGCACAGCTGGGTTCTCCTTCAGCCATGGCTGCCGTGAGGCTGTAGAGGCTGTAGTGACTATCGGGAGAGGGAACCGTGACTTCCCGGAGACGAGTTTGGTTGTAGCTCTACTTCTCAATCCCCTTGGGGGAATTTGCTCCCAGAGGTGGAGCTCCCCACAGCCTCACAATATCACCAGAGCTTCCTGGGTCCTTTTATTTATTTATTTTCATTTATAAACTGCCTATTTGGTTTGTTAGAGAGGCAGAGAGAGAGATCTCCCATTGGTTTGTTCACTCCACAAATGCCCAAAGCATCTGGAGGCGGTCCAGGCTGAAGGCAGGGGCTGGGAACTCAATCCCCGTCCCCAATATGGGCGACAAGAACCCAGCTTCTTCTTTTATTTATCCATTTATTTACTTTTTAAAGATTTATTTATTTATTGGAAAGGCAGATATACAGAGAGGAGGAGAGACAGGAGAAGAGACAGAGGGGAAGATCTTCCGTCCGATGATTCACTCCCCAAGTGAGCGCAACAGCCAATGCTATGCCAATCTGAAGCCAGGATCCAGGAACTTCTTCCATGTCTCCCACGTGGGTGCAGAGTCCCAAAGCCTTGGGCCGTCCTCGACTGCTTTCCCAGGCCACAAGCAGGGAGCTGGATGGGAAGTGGAGCAGCTGGGATTAGAACCAGTGCCCATATGGGATCCCAGTGCGTTCAAGGCGAGGACTTTAGCCACTAAGCCACTGCGCCGGGCCCAGGAACTCAGCTTCTTGAGTGATCATCGGCTACCTTTCCAGGTGCGCATTAACAGGAAGCTGGAGTGGGGAGCGCAGCCGGGGCTTGAACCCCGGTCCCCGAGAGGAGATGCAAGTGTCCTAAATGGCATCAACAACTTATAACCCTTTTACTACCCCTCTTATATCCTTTAAACTGCTGCTTGGAATACCAGCCTAGCATAGCCGAGTGCTGGTTCAAGTCCCGGCTGCTCTGTTTCCCATCTGGCTTCCTGTAAACGCGTCTGAGAAAGCAGTGGCAGATGTCCCAAGTGAAGCAGGTTGTGAAGATGAAATTAGAGGGTGGATGCAGAGGTTTCTGAAGAGCCTGACCCAAAGCACCTGACACAGATTCTTTGGCATACACTAGACACTCTTTAGTTATGGTTTCTTGTTTCTTAAAGAAATGCGAGTTATTTCACATACAATAAAATTTACTCCTTGAAAGTGTACGTCTTCTGTTCACAAAGTTATACAGTTATCACCACTATTGGAGACAGGCAGTCCAGAGTTGCAGGACTAGCTGCATGACTCCATTAATCATGACCCAAGATAAATCCAGGTTTCTACTCCACCAGCCTGGCAGGTAGCATTCTGAGAAGCAAGACCAAGAGCAAAAGGGCCTGGGGCCCAGTATGCTAGCCTCATGGTAAAGTCCCCACCTTGCACACACCGGGATCCCACATGGGCATTGGTTCATGTCCCGGCTTCTCCACTTTGCCTTCCAGTTCCCTGCTTGGGATCTGGGAAAGCAGTAGAAGATGGCCCACAGCCCTGCACCCACATGAGAGACCCAGGGGAGGCTCTAGGCTCCGGGCTTCGGATCACTTCAGCTGCTGCCATTGGGGCCAGTTGGGGAGTGAACCAGCTGGTGTTAGATCTTTCCTTCTATCTCTCCTTCTCTCTGTAAATCTGCCTTTCCAATAAAAAATAAATAAATCTTTAAAAAAAGAAAAAGGGCGGGGGCTGTCTGTCAAATCACGCTCCTGGAGACAGAGCTCGAGCTCCTGAGTTTCTGCCAGCAACATGGGAGATCGGATGGAGTTCCTATTCGTGGCTCTGGCCTGGCCTGGTCCCAGCTGCTGTAAACAGTGTGGAGTAAACCAGCAGACAGAAAAATGTCTCACATTCACTCTGCCTTTCAAATAAATAAGTCTTTTTCAATTGGCTGATTAGACAAATCTTGGCAAATGCCTAGTGCAGCGAGGATTTAAAACCAGGGCCGGTTGCTCCAAGGCAAGTGCTCTAAGTCCAAGCTATGCTAACTCCTTCCTGGAAGATAGAATCTAGAAAACTGTGCACTGCTCAGTACAGCACAAGGATAAATCGTCAGTGTCCTTACACTGTTATTAAATACCCACCACCAAGTCAGTGGTTTAAACAACACAGATTTCTGGGTTTACAGATGCAGAAACCACAGCCTGAAATCTATATTACCATACTTAAACGCAAGCACCAGCAGGGTGGTCCTTCCTGGGTACTTCCTTCCTGTTCTAACTGCTGGAGGCTGCCAGCACTCCTTGGCACCTGGACCCTTCCTTTCACCCTTCCAACCTCTCATTTTAGGGCCACTTGGGCTGGGCTGTACCAGGCAAGTAGCTAGATTAGAGCCCCCACGCTGCAAGCCACACCTCCCCCACCCTGTGTAATCCTAGCCACCTGTCCCTCCCTCCACGTGGGATCTGGAGGTGGTGTAACCACTTCCCTTTCCCATCCCCTAAGAGGCCAGCAAATGGGTGGCGCTTGCTCTTCCTCTTCCTGCCAACTCAGAGGGAACAGGCTACTGACACCACCCCTCTCTCAACCCTCCCCCATCCTCTTCCCTTCTTGGCCCACTCCCTCTCTAAAGGATACGTGTGTTTCTCGCCTTTTAAAGAAGCTTTATCACTTTGTGTGTCATATTCATAACTGTGCTAAGAATGGTTCTCTAAGTAAAGGGCGAGAACCTAGAATAAGACTTTAGACCGCACCTCCCCGACAACGTCAGAAGAAAGATGATGGCGATATTGTCAAGAACCTTGGATAAGGTACAATGTCTCATGATGCACTTAAAAAGCAGAATGATGGACTTCTGACTGCCGCTGAAGGTCTATACTATTGTAATAATATAGGGGAAGCTGGGGGGAGGGGAAGGGCAAATCCTTGAGCCTATGGAAGTTTATTATGAATAACAATAATAATGTAATTCATTGCTTTAAAGAAAGAAAAATAAAAAGGCACAACCTGAGAACCCTGGGGATGCAGAAGGTAGAATTGGACTTTACTTCTGGGATTATCAGGAGGAGTGAACACAGTTTGGCCAGGCGGAGGCAGTTTGGCCATCGCGGGTAGTTAGCAAGTAAAAAAATCCTGGACTATAAATAAGGTGAGTCAGAGACGGAGGAAAGAACTAGAAACCAAGAGACCCCAGGAGAATTATCTCCACAGCGGGGCAAGCAGAGTTTCAACAGCACTCCTGACCCCGGGGCTGTCTTCCAAGCATTTTGTGACCTCCTGTATCCTCAGATACACAAAGCAGCCTCTGATGAAAGCTGGAAAACCTTAAGGCTAGAACGCGGGTAAAATAAGACAGGAAGACAGGTGCCTGTAGTACTCTTGGTGCCTTCACTGATCTTGAACTTTCAACACACTGAGAATGAAGGCCTCCTTGTCCCTTAAGTTTTGCACGCCAGACACCTCCCTTGCTGTTACTCTTGTTCCAGTTCTGGGCAACTTATAGTTAAACAAGGTTTGCCTAGACCTTGACAAGTGCCCAAACCTTGAAATGTGAAGAAAGACATTTGAAGCTGCATAATTTATCAACTTTCCTATTATTATAACCCTTTGCAGACATCCTCATTTCCAAGTCTAGACGATTTTGATGAAGCAAGGCACCCCGTTGCCCACAGGAGCCCTCAAAGAACAGCTGAATGCTGCCCGCCATTGGCTTTCACTTAATTTTCAAGTCATCAAATGCCTTAAAAGGAGGCCCCCGACCCCGTAGGACCCATCCTCAACACAGGAGGCAGCTGGAAGGCCTGATCTCTCACACCTCGGGGGAACCCGGACCGGTGGACCACCTGCACAGGACTCATTGGCTAGTTTGGTGGGAAAATGAAATGAAAGGCGAACCCAAGGTCTCCCTGTTTAAACAACAAAGTTTACTCTCATTGTATTTAAAAAACCATTAACCTCTTCAGATAAAGCTGTGCTGGAGAAAAAGGAGAAGGGTGTCAACATGGGGGAGAAAAGGCAAAGCAACCAGGAGCAACTGACCATTACACTTGAACTCCTGTGTCCCCTGCCCCCCCGGGGGGGGGGGAGCTGTTAGAGGCATTGATGATTTGCTCTCAAGCAGGGAGACTCAACCTTGACTGTTGCATATTGTTTAAGCTAATTCTCTGTCGGGGAGGTGGGAGGGTGGGGGAGGGGATCTGCTGTGCATTGTTAAGATGTTCAGTAGCATGCTTGGCTTCTGGCCACCAGATTCCAGGGGCACCCCTCCCCCCAGCTAGGACAACCAAACTAATGTCCATAAAGGATGTCAAATATCTCCTGGGGGCAAAATAGTCCCTGGCTGTCAACTGGAGAGTCCAGGAACTGGCAGTGCCTCAGCCGGCCTAACCAAGGTCACTTTCCCATCACAGAATTCCTATGAATCCTGAATGAGAAGAAAGGAATTCTTTATGAGCATACATGGCAGAACAGAGTAACCCACCATTGCAGTTACCCTAGAATAAGTATCCACAAAAGTCACCTGTGCTTTGCCTATCATACCAAAGCTCTGACTCCAAAGAAGAGGGGAACTGACAGCCGGCTGGCCTCTCCTACATTGTAACACCTTGCTTAACACTATGCTCTGAGGAATACTTCAGCAGCTGGTTTTGTCCTGGTATGAACATAATGGAGCGTATTCGTGCTAAGACCACTACAATTTCACTAAATCATGTCATCGTACGGAAGCTGTAGTGTGTATGCAGTGTGCTGTCATGTGGCACAAGATTGTGCTTGTTTACAAAAAAGAAAAAAGTTCATCTACTGGATGGAATGATAGCTAGATGACAGCTTCATAGGTGACAGAAATCACTGCATTTCATTCAACAACTCTAAGAGTTACTTTTCTCTAGAGACAAAACGTAATGGGAAATGCACCCTAAGTGCTCTGATGCACACGCCCTCGGTACTCACGAGATGGGAAGTTGGTCAATGTCATTTCTTGTGCACCTGGTCCCTGAACAGAGGTTGCAGCCTCCAACCTTGACTACTATTACCACCAGAGGGAAAGCCAACTGGGTGTGCACAGAGGACCTACCAGTCAGAACCACCCTTCTCTGCGGTCTGTCTGTTTTCTCTACGGTTTCTCAGCTGCTGAGAAGGCAGCCCAGGCTAGCCACCCTTCCTTCTCCCTCTCCTCCAGCACCGAGCCCTCCCCTGCTGGTTCTGCCTGCAGCTGCCACTCTGTTCCACAGCTCTCTCCTCCCAGTCAGCATCAATTTTTCATTGCTCCACGCCAGGCCTCTCAGCATCCTTAGGGAGCTTCCCCTGCTGCCTCCTGTCCAGCTGGCTCAGTGATTCGTTCTGGGCTAGAACAGAGACGGACCATTAATTCCCAAAGCATGCCATCGTTTCCTTGATTATTTCCCTAGGAACAAGTCTGGGGCTGTAGGGGGAGGCTGCTGATTTTGCACATTCCCTGCAAGAGAAAAGCAAACAGCAGCCACAGGATGAATAGACAGAAAGCTCTGATGGGGAGGAAAGAACAGCATTAAAAATAAAAAAGCCCTTTAAGGGCAGGCTGCTGCACAGATCCCTGTTATGTTTGAACACGGCTGTCGGTGCGCATTGTATTTCTTTCCATGCCTCCAGCTGGCTTTTTCTATGGCCTTGGCCTTCAGGGGCCTGGGCCTGAGGCCTAAGCTTCTCTGATGGGCTGTAAATGTCCACCCCACATCAAATTATAAAGAGTACAATCGCCATCCATGTGTGTACTTTACGGTACTTGTATTGGCAGGAATTCTCTAAAGAAATAGAACCAGAAATGTAGGATGTGTGTGCTGGGGGAGGAGCAGGGAGAGAAAGAGATCAATTTTAGGGAATTTGTTCCCACAATTGCAAGGGACTGGCCAGTCTGAAATTTTCAGGCTTAAGCCCCAGAAAGAGTTCATGTTGCAGTTCAAGTCCGAGACGGTCTGGAGGCAGAGTCCTGTGCTCCTTGAAGGACCTTCGCCTTTCATCATAAAGCTTTCAGCTGACTGGCTGACAGCCCAATAAGAGGGGGGCCGAGGTCGGAAGACCTTCCTCTCTGTATCTCCTCCTCTCTGTATATCTGACTTTCCAATAAAAATTTAAGGAAAAAAAAAATCTTTAAAAAAAGGCGGGGGGAAGGGGACATTTAAAACCTGAATCAGATTTGAGACACAGGAAATGGGAGAGTAAACCCAAGGGGCTGCCTTCTCCACCTTCTCCCCTCCCCTTTCATTCAAGCCCACCATCCAAGCAGAGCTGCTGCAGGAGTCCCTCTTACATGCACCTGCTAGACTCTGCTGCTGCTCCCAAGTCAGGAGGGTTGATGAGATCCTCCTGGGGGCTCTAGCCTGGAGTTACTCCAGGAGAGAAGGGGTTGGAATTGGCCCCAACCAGGCAGAATAAACACAATGAAATGAAGAGTGTGAGATTGGAAGTAGGACAACGTGGCATTGCATTTGTAACAAAAAGCAATAAAGCACTTCATCTCTATTCTTTGATTTGTAAAATGAGAGAGCTGGACCCAGTTATCCAGAGCTGTATGACCCATTTCAGCAGTAAGAGTCTTGGACTCCGTTGGCTCACTGCCAAGTGGACTTACACAGGATGAGGACGCCCCACCCAAACCACAGGCAAGCTGGCACACATTTTAGGAGACAGAGCATTTGGGATTGTTATTATTTGTTCATCCACTCAGGAATTTTTTTATTAAGATTTTTATTGGAAAGTCAGATATACAGAGAAGAGGAGCGATAGAAAGATCTGCCGTCTGATGATTCACTCCCCAAGTGAGCACAGTGGCCAGTGCTGCGCCAATCCAAAGCGAGGAACTTCTTCCAGGTTTCCCACACGGGTGCAGTTCCAAGGCCTTAGGCTGTCCTTGGCTGCTTTCGCAGGCCTCAAGCAGGGAGCTGGATGGGAAGTGGAGCTGCCAGGATTAGAACTGGCACCCATATGGTGCAGCCTCTAAAATGTCACTTGAGACTCACGCATCACATATCAGAGTAGCTGGTTTGAGTCCCAGCTCTGCTTCCAATCCAGTTTCCCACTAATACACCATCTGGGAAGGCACAAGATGTGAGCCACTGCCCACAATGCAGGCAGACCTGGATTGAGTCCTGCGCTCCTGGCTTCAACCCTGCCCATCCCTAAAGCCTGCAGGCATTTGGGGAGTGAAAACATGGATCTCTCTGTATTTATCTCTGGTCTCTCTCTCTCTCTCTCTCTCTCTCTCTTTCTCTTGCAAATAAAAATAAATGTGAAAGGGCGCTTAACAAGAGAAAAACAAACGCATTAGTGTGGTGCTCATCATGTGAAAGAAACCCCAATGAAAAGTATCAACGCAGTGGCTTAGCACTCTGACTTCCATAGTGATCTTAACAAACGGCGATAAATTGGTAAGGAAATAAGACAGAGGGAAGTATTTTGGGCTCCCAGCATGGGAGACTGCAGGCAGGTAAATGCACACCAGGAAATGACCAGTGTAGGGTTTGCTTGACAGTTTCTATGGGACCATCTCTGGGCTGAAAAGAGCCCAGGGCTGTGTCCAGCAAAGAACAGGAAAGAGAGAGAACTTTTCCTCCATTTTCTGCCTTTTAATTGCCTTTAGAATGAACATTATATTGATGTCCAAAGGGCATATTTGTAAGTGACGAATTCTGGGTCCCTTCAATTCATTATGAACATTTTGAGCAAGAAACAAACTGTTGGCAAGGAGGGAGACTGTCAAGCCAACGGTGGTGAGGTTTGTCTGGGGAGGATGGCAGGATGGCCATGGTGTTGTGTAGGGGAGGCGTTATGCCTCAGCAGCCTAAGCCACTGCCTGCAACATCAGCATCCTGTATGGGCACAAGTTTCAATCTAAGTTGCTCTGTTTCTTCTTCTTTTTTTAATTGTATAAATTTAATTTTTGATAATTTTTACATATTTGATTAGGGTGATAAGGATTAAGGGCTAGAGGAAAGTGGACGAGACCATCATTTTCACATTCTCCCTGTTTCTGGGGGAAGGAGAGAGGTAAGGGGAGAAGCCACACCCAGCCTCCCAACCATCCCAGGGTCCCCAATGTGGCGCATGCTCTGAGAGTCCTGCTCAAGTGGTTTTGATAGTTCAACAGTTCTGTACTGCTGCCAATCTTGCCACTCCAAGCACGATGAAATCTCTCCAGAATCCACTGGCTGACACAGTTCACCTTAGAGACCCTGTTTGCCCAGGTATTCACTGCCAACACTTGGCTGGGGTAGTTGATCGATTTGTTCTGTCCTCAGTCCTCTGTTATGGTACCAGGTGTCCTCTGCAGGATCCAGTGTACTGCCATGTTCTCTATGTGTACCTGGGTTTGCTGTCCACTGCTTTGTCTAAGCCATTGAGGAGGCCCAGCTCTGACACATGTAATCCATTGTCAGACTGTAGAACCTACAATTTTTCTCCATGGTTGGAGTTCTGAGTCCAGCTAATTCATCTTCTTGCTGCAGCACCTGGAAAAAGCAGTGTAAGATGGCCCCTGTGCCTACATCCCTGTTACTCACATAGGAGACCTGTTAGCTTTTATTGCCACAAAACCAAAAGCCAGACACCGTAGTCACACAGAAGGTCTTTATTACAGCAAGGAAGGAGAGGTAGAGAGAGAGAGAGGTAGAGAGAGAGAGAGGTAGAGAGAGAGAGAGGTAGAGAGAGAAGAAACATATCCTTTACATTAGTGAGGCCAGGTAGTTGGAGCATGGGGCTGCTGCTGGAAATTGGTGAATAAGTAGTGGGACGATTGTGGATTGGAGAAGGGACAGGAAGTCTCCTTTTTTGGAGACCTTATTAGGAACCAGGGGCCGATTTACAAAATTTCTAAAGAATGCGAACTAACAGAAATGAAGAAAAAAGGGAGTGAGCATCTAAAATGCACCAATTCTCTATTTGCTGGGTCTTACCAATCTTTGGGCCAATGTCCCAGCCAGTCCTCAAGGACCTGGATGCAGTCCAGCTTGGTCTGGCGCTGCTATTGTGTCATTGGTGGAGTGAACCAAGAGACAGAATATTCCTCCCTATCTTTCCATTTCCCTGTAATTGCGTTTCAAGAAAACAAATTTTTTTTAATACATAAGTGAGGGTCAGTGCCATGGTATAGTAGGCTAATCCTATTCCAATGGTGCCAGCATCCCATGTGGACCCCTCTTTGTGTCCTGGCTGCTCCACTTCTGATCCAGCTCTTTGCTATAGTAGCCTGGGAAAACAATGGAGGACGCTTCAAGTCCTTGGGCCCTTGCACTCATGTGGGAGACACAGAGGATGCTCCAGTTACAGCAGCTGTGGCCATTTAGAGAGTGAATGAATAGAGGGAAGGTCTCTGTCTCTCTGTGTCACCTCCCTGTAACTCTACATTTACAATAAAAATAAAATAAATGTTTTTATTGGAAAAGCAGTTCAGAATTAAAGAGAAAAGGAGAGACAGAAAGAACAATCTTCCACCCACTGGTTCATTCCCCACGTGGTTGCAATGGCCAGAGCTGAGCTGATCTAAAGCCAGGAGCCAGAAGCTTCTGTGTCTTCCAAATGGGTTCAGGATCCCAAGGCTTTGAGCCATCCTTTACTGCTTTTCCAGGCCACAGTCAGAGAGCTGGACATGAACCAGTACCCATATGGGATCCTGGTACTTACAAGGTGAGGATTTAGCCATTGAACCATCACACCAGGACCAACTTCAGGAATTATTTATTTTATATTTGTGGACTATGGTTGCCTAGAGACAACTGAAACCTGAAATAAAGCAAGGATGGGGGGAAGGAAGGTTACTGCTTTAAGTGCTAGCAAAATATCCCCAGTGTAAACAAGACCCTGACTTGTCAATAGCATCACCTGTTTATAACACTGACTAAGACATCAGCTGGTGACCTAGGGTGTTTTCCCTCCTCTGTAAAAATAGCAATGGAGCACGAAGGGTGTCCAGGAGAATTCCTCTTCTCTTCCACCTAGCTGTATAGAAAAGTCAAAATGGCCAGGCCAGCTTCTGCCGGAAGCCAGCTCCAGCCAAGTTCGGAATTCCAGAAGGGTACGTGGAGTAGGCATAAAGAGAGAAGAAATGGATCATTACGATTTCATGATCATAATGGACAACGTGAGAAAGCTGCCTCTTTATTTATACAGAAGCAGTCACAAAGACTGGCACAGACTTTTTACGTCATGGTCAAATGGGTGTTTCCAAGGATAATTCTGCCATTTGTTTCACCTTAAAGCAGGATGTTATTCATCCTGACCCTGTGGTCGGGAAGTTCTCAATAGACAGTGCATATCAGTCAATAACACATTCTTGCTACAATCCTCTTTCTACAACTTAATCTTGAATCAGTTAAGGAAGGAAATGCATCACAGAAGGAGGAACCTAAAGATCAAGGAAAGACGGAAAAGCCCTAAACATAGATTCCCACTACACCCAAGGACATAACACCCTAGATTAGCATATGGTCAATGGAGACAGCTGAGACAGCATGAATAGTAAAAGGCCCTTTTGTTAAAACATTATTAACAACATCAACTTTCAAGTAAAAACCAACAAATAATGCCTAGATTACAGAATTGGGACTCTGCACCCATGTGGGAGACCCAGGAGAGGATCCTGGCTCCTGGTTTTGGATTGGCTCAGCTTTGACCATTGCAGCTACTTAGGGAGTCAATCAGCAGGCAGAAGATCTCTTTTTCTCCTCCTCTCTGAGATCTAATTTTGCAATAAAAATAAATCTTTAAAAAAAAAAAGCTGAATATCAGTGATGTCAACTTCACAAATACACTAAGAACAGCATTTACCTGCATATTCTCGATGGCTGATTTTTGGGGCTGGCACCCTGGCAGACCAGCTTAAGACGCAGCCTGCAATGCCAGAATCCAAGATGGTCAAGTCCCACTTACTCCATCTCCTGTCTATCTCCCTGCTGATGTGCCTGGGAAAGCAGCTGAGGGTGACCGAGTGCTTGGTCCTCTGTATCTGCTTGGAAGACCAGGAGGAAGCTCCTGGCTCTTGGCTATGACCTGGCCCCACCCAGCATTTGCAGTGGTCTGGGAAGTGAAAAACAGAAGCAAGATCTCTCTCTCTCTCTCTTCCTCCCCACTTAATTCTTTCACACTCATAAGAAGATTGATTTATTTATGTTGGAAAGGCACATTTATAGACTGAGGGAGAAACAAAGAGCTTCTGTCTGCTGGTTCACTCCCCAAGTGGTCGCAATGGCCAGAGCTGAGCCAATCCAAAGCCAGGAGCCAGGAGCTTCTTCTGGGTCTCCCACAGTGGGTGCAGAGTCCCAAGGCTTCGGGCTATCTTCTATTGCTTTCCCAGGCGACACGCAGGGAGCTTGAAGGTAAGTGGAGCAGTCAGGACACAAACCGTTGTCTACATGGAATCTTGGTCCATGCAAGGCGAGGACTTTAGCCACTAGGCTACCAGACTAGGCCCCACATATATTAATCTTTTTTAAAAAGTGAATTATTTAAAAATATGTGAATGATTCTTCCTTAAGTCTATCATTTATAAGTCAATGAGTATAGATGTTTCTAATGGCAATCATTGAGATTGTTTCAATTCAGAGTTTGTGCCAGCAGAAGGGAAAGTTTGCCGAGAGTGATTTGGATGAGCAACCTGGACAGTGAGAGGTTCAGACATGGACTGCCAGCAAACCTCAGTTTCAGGGCCCAGGGACAGTTGGGATTGCTGGCTGACAGCCTGGCCAGTGCTGCTAGTAAAAGCTGTAGGCTTTGGCAGGTGACCAGAGAGGCCACATCATCAGAGCCACTGGATTGTGTAACCCACCCCATGCCTCTTCAGGGCACTCAGACCAAAGGTGGTTCCTCTATTTCCCAAGAAGTGCCTAGAGAGGGCATTCAGTTCATTGCTTGCCACACTATTCCTCACTCATCATGTGCACAAACAATTGCCACCAATGAGTCTAAAAAGAAAGCCGTCTCCTGGCAAATGCTAACAGTAAAGCTCCCAAGGGTACTATTTTTATTTGTTTATTTTTTGGAATAAGTTTTGAGAACATGGCCCAGTCAAAACCTGCCCCCTTTGTGGCAGTTTGGCTGCAAGGGGCAGAACCTGAGAGCAACAGGAAGCCACAGAGGAGAGTGGATTTGCCAGGGCTTATTCTCTCTGATGCTTCAAACTTCTCAAGCTTTCAAACGCCTTCTGTTCCCCACTGAACTTCCACATGCATGTACACTGCCAGCAGCTTCCCCTGCTTCTCTCACCCATTCCATGGGAGCCGGGAACACTGTTAGCAGAGCTCCAGCAATCAGACCCACTGTCTGTTGCCTGGGGACTAACATGCAGGGCACATCCAGTCCCCAGTCTGCACAGCACCCACACTCAGGACTGTATTTCTGTCAGCTAGGACTGAGTCTGACAAAACAACACTAAAATCAAGTATTTGAAACTTTCCACACCATCACGATAGCTCAAGCATAAACATTTGCAAACAACTCATACAGGTGGGCACCGTGGCATAGTGAACTAAGCCTTCACCTCCAGTGCAGACATCTCATATGGACACTAGTTCATGTCCCAGCTGATCCATTTCCCATTCATTCCTTGTTTATGGCCTGGGAAAGCAATAGGGAATGGCTCAAGTTTTTGGGTCTCTGCACCCATGTGGGAGACCTGGAAGAGGCGCCTACTTCCTGCCTGGTTTGGATCGGCTTAGTTCCAGCCATTGCAGCCATTTAGGGAATGAATCAGTTGGATGAAAGCTCTTTCTCTCTATAGATCTGTTTTCCTAATAAAGCAAACAAATAAATCTTAAAAAGAGGGAGAGAAAGAGAGAGAGGGAAACTGTTTTTCCCTGAGAAGCTGGCAGTCTTGGGCCCACGCAGCGCAGTAGTCTGGACGCCACTACAATGTCCTCTTTGTGCAGTCCACCGTGCACTTTGGATGAGGGGCCACAGACTTGGAGCGCTGCTCAGGTTCTCATCCACAGAAGGTGGGCTGCCTTCATTCTCTGGGGTGACTCGGTTTTTATTTTTAAAAAATCTTGATTGATTGATTTGAAAAACAGGAACGGAGGGAGATAAGCATGTATGCACACACACACACATACACACACTCACAGATCTTCCAACCACTGGTTCATTTCCCAAATGGGCATAACAGCTGGGCTTAGATCCAGTCAAAGCAAGGAGCCTAGAGGTTCTGTAGTTTCCATACAGATGGCAAGCGTGCTCAAACACTTGGGCCATCTTCTGCTGCTTTCCCAGGCCATCAGCAGAGATTCGCTATTGGAAGTGCAGCAGCAGGGACACAAACTGTCACTCCTATGGGATGACAGCATTTCAAGTGGCTGCTTAACCACCGTGCCAGTCCCCAAAATCCACCCCTGTGAATCAGAGGGAATACTTCCCATATCTTGCCAGCAGATTTGTTATAAGATTTCTGTAGCTATTATTTAGCAGATTAAAAGAATGTCCCTCCTCCCCCAAGTTTGCCAGGAATTTGTTGTAATTGTAAGTTGATATTTTACCAAATGAGTTAATCATGGTTTTCTCCTGGAAAATTACATCATTTAATTTTTTAAAATGTAACCAATATTGCAGGACTCCTAAGACAAACTCCTTTTACAGATGGTTGAACTTGGTTTGCTAGTCTTGTTTCGGATGTGTGCCTTTCTTTCCTAAGTTCAAATAATCTATATTTTCCATTGTTACAAAATTTGAAAATCACTAGCCTCAAAATGAACCAAAGAATGTTCCTTCTTTTCCTATCTTTGGCGTTTGCCTACAGCTTGTGTTCTTTCTTCCTTAAGTTTTTCATAAAACCCAACATCAAAGCTGTTGGCATGAAGTCACACCTTGATTACATGCAGTCACACATTTATCACGGGCCAAGAACACTGCCTGGAACTGGGGCACTGAGGGCAGGTTCTTCTTTCAGAACAGAACTGAAAGTGGGAACCCACCCTTGCAAAGTACACACTTCAGTGGCTTTGAAAAAACTCCAAACTAATTCACCTACCCCCAGTGTCTAATCACAGATCATGTCCATCATTCAAAAGGGGAAGCCCATGTCCATGAGCCACCACCTCCAGGTCCTCTGTCTCCCATCCCTTCTCCTGCCAGGGGTTCTCTTCTTACAGACACTTGAGAACAATGGAAGCACCCCACGTATGGTCCTCTCTGCTGAACCTTTTTCATTTAGTGTCATGTTTTCAAGGTGTGTCTGTGTTATTGAATAGATGTGGATTTCATCCATTCTGACAACCAATATCCACTGTATGGATATGTTCTTTTATTGATGTATTTATTAGTTGCAGGAGATTTTTTTTTTCATTTTAGGGTGACTATAAAGAATTTTGCTGTAACCTTTCAAAAAAAAAAAAGATACTTGTTTATTTATTTGAAATGCAGAGTAAGCAAAAGATCTTCCATCTGTTGGTTCACACTCCAAATGGATGCAACAGCCATGAATGGGAAGGCTATAGCCAGCAGCCAAATGTGGGTTGCAGGGACCCAAGCGCTTGGGTCATTTCCCACTGCTTTCCCAAGCACTTTAGGACAGTGAATCAGAAGTAGAGTAACCAGAACTGGAGCTGATGCCCAGATGAGATGCTGGCAGCATATGCAATAGCACAACCTGCTGTACCATGCCACAGGACTCTGCTGTGAGCTTCATGTATAGGTGTAGACATAGGTTTTCTGTTCCCTTGGGCTGATACCTAGCAGAGGAACTGCTGGGTTGTAGGAGGACTCTGTGTACAGAACATCACTTTACATCTAAGGCTGCTTGTTGCTATGGCAGCGGTAGGGCTTTGTTTGGTTTCTGCATAATCTGTGCTCCTTATGATGCCACGTGAAGCTCAGGATCCTTTTTCCAACATGTGTCCAGGTATATTCTTATTTCCCCTTCCCATGTGCCCCTTGTCACAACGAAATAACATGTCCCTAAGCAAAGACGACCAAAATGCAGCAAGAGCCAGCTGCGCATCAAGTATTACACTCCACAATTCCTGTGGTTTGTTTCCTGGCCTAGTTGCCACCTTGTCAATAGCAAACTGAAAAGCCTATGCTTGCTTGCTTACTTGCTTGCTTGTTCTTTCTTTTTTTAAAGATTTATTTTATTTTAATTGGAAATGCAGATCAGATTTTCAGAAAGAAGGAGAGACAAAGATCTTCCATTCGCTGGTTCACTCCCCAAGTGGTCACAAAAGCCATAGCTGAGCTGATCCAAAGCCAGAAGCCAGGAGCTTCTTCTGGGGCTCCCACATGGGTACAAAAGCTTTGGGCCATCCTCCACTGCTTTCCCATGTCACAAGCAGGGAGCTGGATGGGTAGTGGAGCAGCCAGGCCATGAATTGGTACGCATAATGGATCCCAGTGCTTGCAGGGTGGATTTAGCCTCTGAGCCATTGCACTGGGCCCTGTGCTTTCCTGCTCCGAGCCATAGTCCAGGCCTCCCAGAACACGATTCTCAAACCTTGTGCCACAAAACCTGATGGTCTTCAGGAATTTAGCAAGCAACAGAAGTTTCTGTGGAGCAAAAGAGCATTAATAGTTCCATTTGGGCTTCTGGGAAGATCTTGACAATATTCACTGTTGTTTCCCTGGGCTTAGAATCACACAGTAGTTGTTCAATAAGGCATTGATATAGGGAGAAAGTTTCTACTGATGAAAATTTGGAAAACCATTGTGCTGAGGCATTGCTTCCCAAACCTGATGCTAGGTCAAAAATTGTTCCCAAAACTGCAGACATTTGGTCTAGTGGTTGAGATGCTGGTTAAGATGATGTATCTCCACACCAGAGTGCCTAGCTTTAATCCCTGCCTCCGCTCCTGACTCCAGCTTCCTGCCAACGCAGACCCTGGCACACAGGGATGATAGCTTAACGATTAAATCCCTGCCACCTGCAGGAGAGACCTGGATTGAGTTCCCAGATGCTGGCGTCAAGCTCCCCGACCCTGGCCATTGTGAGCACATACAAAGTGAAACAACAATCTCTCTTTTTCTCTCTCTTTCTCTCCACCACCCCCACCCCGGCAGCATCTGTAGTTACTTTCAACCAAATAAGCAATTGGGAGTCTAACTGGATCCATTGTCATTACGGAATACTAACCAGTGCTGGCTTCACGCCAACCACTAGACTATGGAAACTGTCAACAGTGAAGTGGAACCTCTTTTGTCAAATCCAAACAAAATAGAACCAGGAAGGCGGGGCCTCAACACACATGCCTATGATAAGGACTATTACGAAGTCTCTCAGGGCTCTTACGCACATAGGCCTCTAACAAGAAAGAACTTTTGCCAAGAACTTTCCAAAGTGCACCTTGCCGGGGTGAGTCACGGGGACAGCTCGCCAGACATACAGGAACACTGGCTGGTGCACGCTCTCCGCTACTGAACGACCTCACATCAGCATTTACAATAAGCCCCTGAAATCAACATTCTGTTTACCTCCAAACAGCTTACATGGACAGTTTACATTTTACACTGAAAAGCTCTTGTCTCCCTTTGGCTTACTGAAAGTGTCTGTGGTTGCCATGGCACCTGAATTCTGTGTTACAGTGCCCTGCTATTTCCCCATTTAAGCTCAGAGTGGTTGGAGCACCACTCTCTGTGCTCATTACTCAGGTTGACAAGACCCTGCGAAGGAGAGGATGACTCTCCGTGTATGAAGAACACTGCAGGTCAGCCTTTCCTTTGATCTGCTTTCTTCTTATTAACTATTAACAGGGGTAAAAAACGAGGCCAGCGTGAGTATCAGATGTTCCCCATGCTGGAGAAAAGAATCTCACCACTCTCCTTTTTTTGCTTGTCTTCCTCTCTGCCCCCTCTTGTCTTCTTTCTTTCCTTCGTTTATTCTTTAAAAGAGACACAGACAGAGTTGCCATCTGCACTTTCACTCCCATAACAGTGTGACGCAGGAGCAGGGAACGCATTCAGACCTCCCACGTGGGTGGGCAGGAACCCAGTGTTGGAGCCATCGCCTGCTGCCTGCCAGGACGCACATCATCAGGACAGAGCTGGAACTGGAAGCCCAGGGGCACGGGTACCAAATGACATCATAACCACTATGCCAAACACCCATCCTTGGTCACTACTTATATCCTCTAACTCCCACCCCTCAACGACTTGAGAAGTTAAAACACACGATGCAAGTAAACATGGAATTCCCCTTTGCCTTGCACCGAGAGGAACAGGCAATAGCTTCCATGGACTCACTTCTTTAGAAGTCAAGGGTGATGTAGCAAGCATCATGTCTTTCCCGACTGGTAGGGGACCCAAAGAGGAAAAGAACTCCTGACTCACTTTTCTGTGTTTGTTCAAGTCTCATTTCCATGTTTTTTTCCCCAGGAGGAAGAAAGATTTTGTTTTACTAGCAAATGTCAGGACTCTCCAAAGAGACGTGATTGTTTATCTACAGTCAGAGCCCACAGGGGAAGAAGACTGGGGATGGCATGAGTAGCTCCTGACTCAGTACAAGTGGCAGAGTGAGGATTGGGTTATATGAATCTGCTGGAGGAAGGGAGCAAGGGAAGCAGGTTGGCAGGATAAGTCTATGTGGACACTAAATAGAGCCAACTCAAGCAAACACAGCAGGGCCTGGTGTGACAGCCTAGTGGCTAAATCCTTACCTTGCATCCATTGGAATCCCATATGAATACCAGTTCATGTCCCAGCTGCTCCACTTCCCATCCAGCTCCCTGCTTCTGACCTGGGAAAGCAGTGGAGGACAACCCAGGGCCTTGGGATCCTACACCCACATGAAAAACCCAGAAGTTCCTGGCTTTGGATCAGCTCAGCTCCAGCTGTCATAACCACTTGGGGAATAAACCAGCATATGGAAAATCTTCCTCTCTGTCTCTCCTCCTCTCTGTATATCTCTCTTTCCAATAAGAAATAATTAATTAATAATTAATTAAACTGTTGGAATCAAGGACTTAAGTAGTCTCAAGATAGTTTAATGGGGATGCAAATAAATATGTATCAGTGAAGACTCCCTGGCACCTTGTTACACAGGACATGGCCGCTACAACCAGAACGGGCTTCTGCACAGATTGAAGTGCTCTGCACCAGCGTGAGCGGAAACACAACTCCATGCTGAAGCCCACAGGTGGGGCAAGCGTTTGGCACAGCGGCTGAAACGCCATTTGGGAAGTTCACATCTGTTTCTGAGTGCCTTGGTTTGTGTTCCTGACTCTGCTGCCAATTCAGACTGCAGAGTTCCATGAAGCGCACCCCGGGAGGCAGCAGATGATGGCTCAAGCACTTGGGTCCCTGCCACCCGCAGGGACAAGGTCAAGTCCCCAGCTCCCACCTTTGGCTTGACCCAGTCCAGCTACTGAGGGCATTGGAGAGGTGAATCAACAGACGGGCGATTTCTCTCTCTCTTTTTGACATCTCTTTCAAATAAAATGAAAATAAATAACAAAAACCCAGCAGATGATTGGACTGAGGCTAAGAGAGTTCTAGGCTTTTATGTACGCAAGAACTTTGTGGAAAGGTTCTGATCCAGAAGATGCCGGCTGGTGCACAGCGTCTGGGTTTCCAGCCAATGCACAGAGGCTCTGCTTCCTGAGGCTCCAAGGGCCTTTGCTCTAGATAAACACCATGACAGCGTCACACATGCGTGTGCAGACCACTGTTTAAATGCTTCATCCTTCCCACATATTTTTCTCTTTTGCCTATTGCCCATTTGTAGCAGACACACCACACGGGTTACAAGAGGATGGAAAGCTAAAGAAAAAAAAGATAGATGGACAATCCTTTCTGAACGGAAAGTCCCAAAGCCTAAGCCATCAGTGATACCAGGAAAGTTAGAATTAATTCAATGTTTGTAAGTAGAATTTGGCCAGGCACTGTGGCACAACAGGTTAAGACACTGATTAGATGCCAGCATCCTTGATTGGAGTACCAAACAAGCCCACATTTCAGGGAGTGGCTCCAGCTCCCTGCTAGCACACCTGGGAGGCAGCAGGGAGTGGGTCCTTTGGAAAGTTACCCAGTCTGGGATAATCAGTGTTAATAACAGAAAACAGACTAAGTCAGCATTTCCATTTCCACTCTCTAATCTCCCGAAGTTCAGCTTCCCTAAAGAGTCAGGGTCATCATGACCTAAAATACTAATGCCAGAAAAATGAATTCCTACCAAAAAATATGATACCCTATCATCAGTTATGGAAATGAGTCATTTAAAAATATTTACTTTACTTTAAAGAATTACAGAGACAGAAAGATAGACAGAGCTCTTCCATCTGTTGATTCACTCCCCAAACAGCTGCAATTGCCAGAGTTGGCCCAGTCTGAAGCCGGGAGCCAGGGTTTCCTGTAGGGAGTACAGGGACCCAAGGACTTCAGCCATCTTCCTCTGTTTTCCCAGGCCATTAGTAGGGAGCTGGATCAGAAGTGGAGCAGCTGAGGACTGGTGCAATGGCATAGCAAGCTAATCTTTTGCCTATAGCACTAGCATCCCATATGGGTGTTGGTTCAATTCTCAGCTACTCCACTTCCAACACAGCTCCCTACTTATGGCCTGGGAAGGCAATGGAGAATGGTTTAAGCCTTGGGTCCCTTACCCTCATGGGACATCCAGGAGCAACTCCTCGTTTCAGATTGGCTTAGCTATGGCTGGCAGTTGTGGGTATGTGGATTGTGAACCAGCAGATAGAAGATTCTCTCTCTCTCTCTCTTTCTCTCTCTCTCCCCCTCCTTCTCTTAAATAAAAATAATAAAATGTTAGAAGAGAGAGAGAGAAAGAGAAAGAGAGAGAAAAGTGGAATAGCCGATTCATGAACCAGCACCCATATAGGATGCCACTGCTGCAGGCTGAGGGTCAGCCTACTACACCACTGTGCCAGCCCCAGAAATAAGTCTTTTAAGCGAATTTCCCAGGATTATAAGAGCCTGTTACGGGGCTACAGGCACTGATACCCCAGCCTCTTTCCAGAAGCAAACAGCAGAACAGAGTAGAGACACAGCCAAGGTAAGAGGCAGCCCCATGTGCACCTCTGGCCTGTTAGCTCTGCTCAAGACCTTTCCTACTGCATCCTAACCCAGCAGCGTCTGGCCCTGTCCTTAGCCCCGCCGCTCCCCCTGCCACGCACCTCCCTAGCCAGCCTGCCCCAACGCTCGCTGGGGAGAGCAGCTCAGGCCCCTCTCTCACCTGCAAACTCAGCAGGGATTTTCCTCACTCTTCCCTGAAGTCAGAGAAGAGGAACCGACTGTAGGAAGGTGGGTACAGGCAGCTCACAGAAGTGACTCAAACGTCAACTCCTGCCCCACCCACCTCCCACTTCCTCTTGCCTTTTAGCATCTCTGGGAAGAGCTGTGGGTGCCTCCTGCCCTGACAGCCCTCTTCCTCCTCGGGCTGTAACATGAGTCTGCCAGTGTGACCTCAGCACACTGCGTGAGGACTGCCCACTGAGTCCAGGAAGGGCAAAGAAGGTACAGGAGCATGAAGGCACAGAGGAAGGGAATTGTGAATTGGGGTGGTCGGTATTGTGGTATAGTGGGTAAAGCTATTACCTGTAATGCTGGCATCTCATATGGGCACAAGTTCGAGTCCCAGCTGTTCCACTTATGATCCAATTCCCTGTTTATGGCTTGGAGAATATAACCCAAGTGCCTGACCCCTGCCCCCCATGTGGGAGACCCGAAAGATGTTCCTGCTCCAGGCTGAAGATGTTCCTACTCCTGGCCACCTGTGGTCATCTGGGGTATGAACCAGCGAATGGAATACCTCTCTCCCTCACTCTCTCTGTACAGCTCCAACTTTCAAATAAATCAATAAAATGTTTTGAAAAGATTTATTTATTTTTATTTCAGAGATAGTTTATAGAGAGAAGGAGAAACACAGAGAAAGATCTTCTGTCTGCTGGTTCACTCCCCAAGTGGTCACAAAAACTGGAGCTGAACCGTTCCAAAGCCAGGAGCCAATAGCCCCTTCTGGGTCTCCCATGTGCGAGCAGGGGGCCACAGACTTGGGCAGTCCTCCACTACTTTCCCAGGCCATAGCAGGGAGCTGGACCGGGAACAGGGCATCCATGACATGAACCTGTGCCTGTATGAAATGCCGACACAGCACCAGCCACAACTGAATGGTTTTTGTTTTTTGTTTTTAAGAAATTGTTAAATTGGATAATGTCGTTCAGCATTCATGGTTGCTGGTCCCTTGCTGCTTCTCTTCCTCCTGATGCCTGTTCGCTCTTGGATTCCCTAAAACATCATTGGGTCTCACCCTAGCATCCCAGGACTCCATTCCAGCTACAGGATTTCCGTTCTCCCACAGGGAGCCGGGATCTCCTTGACAACAAAGACCTTTTAAAATTCATATTTAAAAATGCAGCCTTTGGTGGAGTAACCAGGTACAAACAGGTGCTTCAAATGTCAGCTGACTGAACAAAAAGACAACTTGACTATCAC
The DNA here is from genome assembly GCF_017591425.1 of Ochotona curzoniae. Lineage (NCBI taxonomy): Eukaryota > Metazoa > Chordata > Mammalia > Lagomorpha > Ochotonidae > Ochotona > Ochotona curzoniae. The sequence continues at coordinate 14,287,314 of NW_024465582.1, read as the reverse complement.
ACATTACCCTTAAAAAGACACATTATATAACAAAGGTTGCTGGATGCTGCGTTGGATACATCACCTCCCCCTGCTGCCCCCACACACATCTCAAGCATCTTCTATCCAGAGGTTTTGCTAATAACGAAGACTAATTACATAGAACATATGGCAGCAGAACAAACACATTGCATGTGCATGCGTGACTCCTAAAATCAGATACAGAAATATAAGAAGCACATTTAACACTTGGGGGAGTTCCTTGCTGTGATGTGGACAGGGGTCAGTTGAAATGCTGGAAGGAGATCCGGGAGAAACAGGGTAAACGCAGGCCAGCGCCTTCTTGGGAGGAGGATGGGAAGGTGGCCCCTGGGGAGAAGAAAGGTGCTGGCACAAACTTCCGAGGGGGCGGGGGCGGGGAAGGGAAGTGAAGAAGTCAGGAAGTGAGGCTGAGAAGGCCTGAAATGGGATCGCAGGCAGAGCCGCTCCACTGCAGGAGGAGGAGGGGGCTGGAAAGCTTGGAGGGAGGAGTCATGAGCCAGAGAATGCAGAGGACTTGCACAAACCACAGCCCGCCGGCACCGCCACCGACCACAGGCCCCTGAAACGGGCCCCCAGAGCTGCGGAAGGATGAAGTCGCATTGTATTCAGCAAACTTTGCGGGAGGGATCATTGAAGGAACAGGCAGTCATTACAACAACCCGGCCCCAAACCAGCCAGCCCTGAGAACTCGCTACCTCTAGAGCCCGTGGGACATGACGTCACCAAAGCTGGGGCCCTTCCCCCTCCCCCAGGGCAGCCCCTGGCAACCTGGGCGCTCTCAGAGGAAGCAAACCGGCAGGCTGCCTGGCAGACAGGCCGCTGGGGATTCCCAGGGCTGCGCCGGCCCCTTCTCCCCGGGGTGAGGCCGAAATCCCCCGACCCAGTCTCGTGGCTGGTGCATTACAGAGCCACTCACTGCAGGGGAAAGAGCAGATGGGACATTCCACCCAGGTGGCACCTCGTCGCTCTTGAGGCCCACGGAGCCATAACGCTGCTTTCTCCAGGGCCTGTGCTCACGCATCTCTGTCGCCTGCTGTTCTACCATCTAGCTCCTCTGCCTGTCAGCCAGGAGATGCCAGAGATGCACACAGACCAGAGGCCGGCTCTGCCGCATTACCCGCAGCTCCCCAACCCCACGCCTTTAGGCAAACCCTCCAACTTCCTTGGCTCTTGGACCCTGCACAATCGTAGCGATCCAGCAGGGAGTCCCCAAGGCCTCCTCCTGATGTAACGCCTCTGGCTCCAGCCCCCAGCAGGGGCCCTGTGCAGAACCAAAGCAGGAGTGAGGCAATTCCTGTTAACTGTTGTGCAGCCCGCCCACCCATCCTCCAGCGCTGAAACCCCCCTCCATAAGAGATCTGTTTTGAGTTAATTCCTTGGCAAGATGCCTCATGCCGAAAGGTCCCCTCTGATGTACAAAGGGGACTGTTTTCAGCTTGAGTTGAGTCATTATTTGCCTTGGAAATGGTTTCTTCTGGGTTCAGTGCTCACAACTTTGGTCCCAAAGAGAATTACTCCCCTTGAATAAAGTTAGTCCTAACCCTCGAGAAAGCCGGGTGTGTGACACCGCCAGTCTCCGGGCTTGCTTTCCTGAGTAGGATCTCTCGGGACTTCTCACAGAACTGGAGAAAGCAGTTCTGCTCACCTGCCCGGCCAGCTAGCAGCAGCTGGTCTCCCTGGCTGAACAACAATGCTCGCCCACACCGCGGCTGGCATCGCTCTCACAAACCAGACTCCAAATCCTCCTTCCCCCTCACCCTCAACTATTTGTCGGAAATCCCAGAGTCTCTTGCACAGGCACAAAACAAAGATAAGACCTGGGCATCAAGGGTCCTAAAGACAAAAAAAGGGGGGGGGGGCGTGTTAGCATCAACCAGGAGCATATTCCCTTATGGGAAAGAAATCTAGCGCTCCACAACAATCGCCATGTTGACACGAATCTTACCTCAGTTTCCCTGATAGGGAAAAGTCTAAGTGGATTACACAGGAGAGGTGAAATGTTGACTGACTGGAAGAGGGGTGCTGGCTTCAGGGATGGTGTTGGGAAGAGATTGGGAAGCCAACGCCCTGCGCCGCGCCCCACCTCCCCACCCTCCAAGTGACTGGGTCTCTCCCCTCTAAGCTTATCCATCCTTGCTTTTTAATGCTCCAAATGTAGAATTAAGGCCAAAAGGCAGCCTCATGCTCTTTAATATCATTCTGACTACTGTTAATCCTCTGCCCAACGTATCTTTGTTTGACTTAATTCTTTTTATTAGAGCCCAATGTGATAGCCTAAGGGCTGGGACCCTTGGCTTGCATGAGCTAGGATCCCATATGGGCTCTGGTTTGTGCCTTAGCTACTCCACTTCCCTTCCAGCTCCCTGCTTGTGGCCTGGGAAAGCAGTAAAGGACAACCAAGGCCTTGGGACCCTGCACCCACGTGGGAGACCTAGAAGAAACTCCTGGCTCCTGGCTTTGGATCAGCTCAGTTCTGGCCATTGCAGCCAACTGGGGAGTGAACCAGTGGATGGAGGATCTCTCTCTTTCCTTCTCTTTGTAAGTCTGACTTTCCAAGAAAAATAAATAAATCTTTTTTTAAAAAAAATTATTAGTCTCCACATTCTGTGAAATGACCTGCTAATCTGGAGGATGTTTCCTATGAGAGAAGCAAATTACTCCCATCTAGTGAAGACCCAAAGTTTGAAGTTTCTGGAGCTGCACGGGATTAGCAGAGATTTCCCTGTAACCTAGCTGCCTTACTGAAGCACACCTACCCTGACCCTCTGCTCCACATACACCCCTAGCTCTTCTGCTTTCTTCATGAAGTAAAGCAAACATCTGACACGTGGGGTATCCTGACCACACACAGGTTCCACCTTCTAGCTTCATGACCTGGGAGTCAGGACTTCAACCTAGGAATTCTACCAAGACATAAATATTCACTGCGTAGCAACAGGCAGGGCACTGTGCTAAGGGCAAGGGAATGGGGAATATTACAGAGAACAGGATGGGCAAGTCCCTGTCATCGGGGAGTAAGCACACACACGAGGGGAATATTGCAAACACAACAGCAGAGACTGACAGGGGGAGGCCGCCAAGAAAGACCTCTCTGAGAAGGCGACACTAAGCGAAGCTTTAACAAACGGGAAGAAGCAGGATTGGGCACTTGGCACCAAAGTGAAGAAACTGCTTGCAACACCTGCTTCTCACATGGCAGTATGTGAGCTCTGGCTCCACAAGACCCAGCTCCGCTCTCCAGTTCAGTTTCTGGCTAATGTACACTCTATGAGAAAAGCAAGTGAAGGCTCAAGTGCTTGGGTCCATGCCACTCATATGGGAGATCTAGACTGAGTTTCCAGACATTTGCACAATGAGCCAGTGGACTAATAGCTGGGATAACTCTGTGTCTCCATGCCTCTCAAACAAAATTTCAAGATATTTATGTGTTTATTAAAAATCAGAGCTACACAGAGAGAGGAAGACACAGTGAGAGAGAAAAAGATATTCCATCTGCTGGTTTACTTACCAAATGGTCAAAAACTGGACGTCTGGAGCTTCTTCTGGATCTCCCACATGGGTACAGGAGCCCAAACGCTTGAACCATCTTCCACTGCTTTCCCAGGCACATTAGCAGGGAGCAGGATTGGAAGTGGAGCTGTATGGACCCACACTAGTACTTAGACATTGTTTAAAATCTTCTACTGAATTTCCTTCTGAGAATCAAATGTTTCAAATCAGTAAGGACATAAAAACCAGTTAACCAGTTAGCACAGTGTTTCATCATGTGGCGCATGCTTCAGTTGGAGACTTATCGCCTATAGTCATTTGGCAGCTGCTGGATCATGAAGGCCACTGGCACCTGTTGGTCTGCATCTGAGTGAGGGGGGAGCCTTTTCTTGCTCTATTTCCAAATTAAAAATGGCAACTCTGGGGCCCAGCGCAGTGACCTAGTGGCTAAGGTTCTCGCTTTGAATGTGCCAGGATCCCATATGGGCACTGGTTCTAATCCCGGCAGCTCCACTTCCCATCCAGCTCCCCGCTTGTGCCTGGGAAAGCAGTTGAGGACAGCCCAAAGCCTTGGGACTCTGCACCCACGTGGGAGACCTGGAGGAGGTTCCTGGCTCCTGGCTTCAGATCGGCACAGCACCAGCTGTTGAGATCACTTAGGGAGTGAATCAACAGACAGAACTTCCTCTCTGTCTCTTCTCCCCTTTGTATATTTGCTTTTCCAATAAAAATAAATAACTCTTTATAAAAAAAATGGCAACTCTAGACTCACCAGGTAAATGAAATAGAGCAAGGCAAGCAAATATATTCTCTGCTACCTTCAACATTCAAGAAGCCCTATAAACTATGAGTTTATCTGTCCATACTTAAATCTCATAGAATCTACCAGGGTATTAAGTCCCTATGTTTTCACAGGATGGCTTTCCCACCCTCTGGGTTGGGTGTGACTGTGACATCCAGAATTATAGTGGTAATATTGACTATTGCCTATTCCCTAATCCCCTTTAACAGCCACTCCCAGCTGTAAGTAATCTCTTCTGTTTATTTTCTATTTTCTTGTTCCTTTCATCCCCTAACTGGTCCATTCTGCTTCACCCCAGACCATGTTTTATTTAGATTTTACTTGCTGATATAGCAACGTGAGAAGTAGGCCATGAAGCAATTCCTACCCGCAGGGAGTGACTGCCTCCTTGGGCAGAAGAAGTACTCTTTCTTGAAGCAGAAAAGACTCAAAGGGTTGAGTTTCAGAAGTCTTTGAGTATTGGCATATTTAATCTTTTACAGTGATTCAACGATATTCTTGACTCTGATTTCCAGTGTAACCTAATACAATGAGTCCCAATTCTTTCACACAGTGGGATCAATGTAATGCAGACTGGTCACCCTGCCAAACTGTCCTCTTACCCAGATAACTGTCATCTCCTTGGGCTGCTGTCCATTTCCTCGGGATGACGTGGTCTTAAGGTCAGATAAGTCTTGAACTCATTTGAGTACACACCACACACCAGGAACTGCAACAGACTCCACCATGCTATTCTGCCCATCAAATGTTAACTCTACCCCCAAATTTTCTCATTTTGTCGTTAGTGGCTTTTTTTCATTCTCTATTCTAACAGGCTATCTATCCACAAAATAAACCCTTGACATTCAAAAATTTAACATTTCAACCCAATGAAAACTACTCTACAAAATCAATAAAGCACAAACAGGTGCCCTTCTCTCCCAGGAGCAGGGGAAACAAAAAGTCTCATCCTCTGAAAAGCCTTCTCCAATACTTTATCACTTCCAGGTTCAGGCCAGGGGCCCTTGAATCACTGGAGCTACCTCCAGCACTAACAGAAAACCGGATAACAGCATGCAAGTACTCCAGAGGACAGATATTCTGAAGGTATGCAATGCCTGGGTTGTTTAGTTTCTTGATAACACTAGGGCTCTGGCTCAGAATTTTTACAGGTCTCTTGCCCAAGCCCACTTTGTCCACTTCGTTATTTAAAGGGTAAATAGCCTGCTGGAATAGTGAATGATGACATCAGCTCTCAACAGCACATCTCACATAAACCTTTCTCCAGGCGGGTGGGAAAGAAGGCCTCCTGCAAAGGTATTGTTCACCAAAAAGCAAAATGCTTCCTGCAAATTTCTCCATTGACTTTCCCTTTGTAGAAAGGAGAGACAGAGAGATCTCCATCTGCAGTTACCCTCCCCAAATGGCCAAAACAGCTGGAGCAGAGCTGATCCAAAGCCAGGAGCCAGGAGCTCCTTCTCGGACTCCTATGTGGATATGCAAGGTCCCAAGGACTTCAGCCATCCCCTGCTGCTTTCCCAGACCACATGCAGGGAGCTGGATTCAAGTGGAGAAACTGAGACACAAACTGGCACCCATATGGAATGCCAGTGCTTGGAGGTGGAGGATTAGCCTTTTGAGCCACTACACTGGACCCCAGAGTTCTAGGTTTTAATCAGTCAGCCTTGTGACTCTGATGCAAGGCAAAACTTGGAATGACTAAAATAGATCTATCATGGTTAACCCAGGGGAGGAGCCCACCCACCTGAGTATCTTGACTTCTAGAATAAAATCAAGATCCCATGAAACATGGAAGGAGAGGGAGATGCTGTTGGATAGACAAATATATTCCATTATTTCCATTTCAATGACCACTAATTACTGACATGTTGATTCTGACCTAACTTTGTCTTTTCTTAGTATCCCTAGTGCAACAGAAGGCACTGGATCAACAATCAATGCTTGCTGGACAGATGGATAAATATTAAAGAGCCAGCAGACGAGAGCATGCTCTGACCCTAATTCTGTCTCTGAAATAAATGTTCCTTTAAATTTTTTTTTTAATATAAGTCAGATATACAGAGAGGAGGAGAGACAGAGAAGATCTTCTGTCTGTTGATTTGCTCCCCAAGCAGCCACAACAGCTGGAGCTGCGCTGATCCTGAACCGAAGCCAGGAGCCCAGAGCCTCCTCCAGGTCTCCCACGTGGGTGCAGAGTCCCTAGGCTTTGGGCTGTCCTTGACTGCTTTCCCAGGCACAAGCAGGGAGCTAGATGGGAAGTGAGACCATCAGGATTAAAACCAATGCGGGTACATGCAAGGCAAGGACTTAAGCCACTAGGCCACTGCGCTGGGCCCGTCCCTTTAAATTTATAGTAACCTCTTCTCTCTCTCCATCCCATGAACAGCTGCTTCCTGCTGCTATCCACTCAAGGAATATTTGCACAAGAGCCATGTCTAGGAGCCAAGAGCTATCTCTTGCACAGGTCTGAGAACAATGATTTCATTGCCTTATGGGAGCAAGCAGACACTGGCTTCCTGAAGGCATTTTGGACTTTTATGGACATTCACTTATGCTCAGAGAGCCCTGCTGTGCAACAGCCCTGCACAGAAACTAGCACAGAACTAGACATGTTGATGATTGAGCTGGAATCTGGCTGCTGGCTCTCTCCAGTCAGGCTTTCTCAGAGGCAGCTGCGTACTCGGGGTCAAGGCCCCCAGGCTTCCACCCCAGCAAGAGCAGCAGGGCAGCCAGGGCAGCCAGGGCAGCCAGCGGCAGCATGGCTTTGTCCTGCTCAGCATAATGAGCTGGGTAAGTCTGTGAGATTTGGTGAAGTCATTTGTGTTTGATGGAGGGACGCTGTGGGTTGCAAGAGACAGAACATCCAATGGGTAACGACCTAATGGTGAAGGTATCAGTGGTGATGCTGCATCCCACATGGGGGCACCAAGTCCCAGCTCTCACTCCCGCCCAGTGCATTCTGCCTGCATGATTCTACTTTGCATTACCTTAACAAAAAATATCTGAGGGATTCTTTGGGATAGAAAAGTCTTATTTTAGCTCACAGTTCTCAGATTATGATTCAGGATGAGATGGACTCCACAATATAGTATCTGAGGAGACTATTTATGGCAGATGTTTAGGCAAAATCACACGGGAAGCTAGGAAGCCGGGAACTGCTTGAAATGGAAAAAAGATCAATCCTGTTGCAATATACCCCTCCCAGAGCATGCCCCCAGTGGCCCAATACCTGCCACTGGCCCTACCTCCCAGCCACCACAATTAGAGCAAATCTGCAGTCACTAACATGAAGACATCACGGCCATGCTAACGGACAGACACGCATTGACATGATGGGAGCAGTGACGGGCCATGTAGTTGGGTCCCTGGCACGTACGTGGGAGACCTGGGTCGAGCTCCTGACTTCAACTCAACCCAGCTTTGATCAGTGTGGGCGTTTGGGAAGTGAACCAGCCGAGGAACACAATCTACCTCTTTCCCTCCTTCTTCACTCATCTTTTATAAAAAAATGGAGAGTATGGGGATGACTTTATAGGCTTAAGGACTTAGTATCAGTTTCGGCTACATTTTCAGATACACAGACAAGTTTTTCAGGAACTTTCTCTCTTCATTACTCAACAACAGAATCTTGTCCTATCAGCCTCACTTTTCAGGCTTTCAACAGAGCAAGCCAGGGGCAACTCCAGGCATGTGCCGCAGCCATGGGGCGCTGGCAGTGGGAAGCAAGCCTCTCACGAAAGTGCTAGGCTGATTCTCAGCACCTGGACATCCCCACGCAAGTGATGGCTTTGCTGGACACAAGTGCCCTGCTTGGAGCAGGGCCCGGCCTGAGTGGAGGTCATTGTCACCTGAACCCCAAAGCAGATCTCTTGGTCCATCTCCCCCCAGTAGCAACACTGTTATCACAGTGTGGTAGGGTTTTCGACCCGGAATATGGCAGCAACCTCAATGCTTGTCTCGCAGGAAAGAAGAATTTTCATGCAGACACAGTTTAGCTTTAAAGCAAGATTTATTAGAAAAGCTGAGAAGAGAGGTTCCCGTCCTAGTGATGGGAGGGAGCCCCAAGACAGAAAAGAACCCATACCTCCTGCCATAGAGGAGTGTCTCTCTCATTTGTGATCTGGAACTTAGGCAGGGGCACCAGTTTGGGAAGCTAACCTTTCCCGCTCTTTGTAATGACGGTTTTTTCAATGAATTACCTCTCATTACCCAGGACCTGAAGGGGGCGGTGTTGAGTAGACACTCCCCTTCCAAGCCCCTTACAGACCATTGCTAAGGAGCCATTCTCTCTTAAGGTTGGATGGACAGACATGGAGGACACAAGGCAGCAGCTTTTCTCCTTTACTCTTTCCCTTCCTGGCCCACTTTCCCTAAACACGTGTGTCTGCATTCCTCACCCTTCCCACTGTCTTGACCTATGTTGATGCCTGTTGTTAAAATGCTTTTTAAGTAAGAGGCAAGAAGCTAGGAAATGAAAATAGCAGGCCTAGACCACAAGAAGAGAAGGCAGGAGTGGCTACTGAGAAGGCATAATTCACAGCCATCCATTCTACCACTCCTCATTTCGGGTCTGAGTAACACTTTGTATTCAAAAAAAAAAGCACCCACAACCTGCCGCTTACAGAGTTGGTACCATTTTCCTAAACAAGGAAGGAAAGAAAGTGCCTCCAGAAGATAGAAAGTGCAGGCTTTCTTCCCCCCAGTGGCTTGAAATAACTGCAGCAGCAGCCACTCAGCCTGTAGAGTAACCCTCCCAGCATCTCCAAGCGTCTGCCTTGCTGAGCACCAGCGCTGCCCTCTCCCCTCCACTGCAGGCCAATCCGGCCTCCCGCCGTCTCCAGGCTTAACAGCTGTGCCATTTTATTGTGGCAGGACAAGAGTTTTCTGGTTTGCTTTTCTTTACCCTTCTTCTCCCGGAGGTTGAATGCAAGGCTGGTGGGGCTCCTTAATATGATCTGAAGAGGCGCTGAACCGGACCGCGAGGTTTGGACCCGGTGGTTCCCTGAGAGCAGCCACTCTACCACTCTCCTGGCTCACTGCCCTGACCATCCCGCCTGCAACCAAAGTGCTGACCCTTCCAACTGAATAAGAGACAAAGGGATTAAGGGAAGGAAATCCAGGCTAATGAGATGAGAAATCCACGGGGCATCCGAGAGGGAAGGCGAGAGGTTTCCCCCCAATGTTGGAGGGCGCTCCGCTCCATTTTTCCCTCTGCAAACTACAGCCAGAGCTACAGTCTTTCAAATGATAACAGAAGCCAACGCAAGTTCCTTCCGTCCCTCCCCCACGCCCCCACCCAACATTTACCAGAACTAATGAAATGACTCAAAGATGAACACAAAGGAAGAGATAAGCTGACTCAACCAGCTCCAAACTGAGGTTCTTCAAACCCGGGCGGGGGGCGGGGGGTGGTGGAATTGCAGCCGAGCCAGGGACCACCCAGCTCTCCAGCTCCCCCAGGCCATCTTAATTGAGGTTTTTTTTTTAAACTTATATTTATTTTTATTGCAAAGTGAAATATACAGAGGGGAGGAGAAACAGAGAGGAAGATCTTCCATCCCTTGATTCACTCCCCAATAGGCTTCAAAGGCCAGAGCTGAGCCAATCTGAAGCCAGGATCCAGGACCCTCTTCCGGGTCTCCCACGTGGCTGCAGGGTCCCAACACTTTGGGCCGTCCTCGACAAGCAGGGAGCTGAATGGGAAGCAGGGCTGCCAGGATTAGATCCAGCACCCACATGGGATCCTGGCGAGGACTTTAGCCTTACCATGCGGAGCCCTTGAGGTTCTTCCAGCCTAGGGTCTGGGCTAGAGGCAAACCGTGGTGCCGTCTAAACTGGCCTAGCTCCTTTCCCATCCATGAGGCAAGCCCATGGGATTGCGTATGTATTTATTTGTAAAGCATCCAACTAATAAATCACAAAGCTTAACGCTGATTTGAAAACTTCTCTTGAATTCCTTTAAAGAAAAAAAGAGAAAGTATTTATTGTTTTGACAGTCAGAGTTTTAGAGAGACAGGAAAGATTTCTATCTGCTGATTCACTTCCCCAAATGGCTGCAACAGCAGTAGTTAGGCCATGGGAAAGCCAGGAGCCTGCAACTCCATCTGGGTATCCCCTGCAGGTGGAAGGGCCCAAGTACATAGGACTTTTTTTTTTTTTTTCTGCCTTCCCTGGTGCATTACCAAGGAGTTAGTTCAGAAGTGGAGCAGCTGGGACTGCAGCTGGAGCCTGATACGGAAGTCAGTGTAGCAAACAGCGGCTTCACGTGCTTCTCTACCACACTGGCTTCTGCATGGATTTACAGAAACACACTTCTTCTGTATTGGCTCTTTAATGCTCCCCTCCTGTGAGTCTTTTTCTAGATATCCACTGTCATCCCAGTGGTTAAAAGCAAGCTGACTTTTCTATTTCTGGGTTTCTTTCTATAAGATCCTTCTTTTAAAAAAAAATTTTTTTTTTTCATTTTATTTGAAAGACAGAAAGACAGCACAAGGGCTAACAGGTAGATAGGAAGGAGCTCGTCCCTGCTGGAATAAGAAAAGGGGAGTCTCTTTAAAGTGTCTAAGATGCTTGCATAGGCCCAGGAGATATTAGAGGACAAAAGTGCCTTCTGAGTCAAGTTTTATCACGAGACTACACAGACGTTACCCTTCAGGTTTTATCTTGAGCAAACTAGACAGGATTCCAGCTCTGACCTTCTGGTTTTGTGTTGCTGATCTGCTCATCTGACACACGCTTGAAAGACATTCAGACATGTTGTCAGATGTTCCTGGAGCCCCACTCCAAATGTTGCCGTAGGAAGTTTCTGTCTTCAGTAAATTTCACTTTACTCCCAATTACATGTCCACATGAAAATTCTTTTATGTGAATCAAGAACTGAGGCTGCTTGCATCCTTTATGTTGAAATTCCTCTTCATGAGAAAGAGAGATCTTCCACTCTCTGTCTGGGCCAAGCCAAAGTCAGGAGTCTAAAACAGTCCAGAGTTCCCAGATGGGGGACAGAGTCCAAGTACATGAGCCGTTATCTGCTGCCTCCCAGGCTGCATTGCGAGTTGACCAAGTCTATCCCTGAAATGTGCTGGAGGCAAACCCTTAGGAGCTCTGGAGTCTTCATTCACCAGCCTTGACTGTCCCACAGTGGAAGAGAAGAGCTACTCCAATCAGCCATGGGCAGGGGTTTTAAGCAATGATTAACCAGTCAACTAAGAGAGCACTGGCACGTGATATGAATCATTCCATCAACCAAGCTTACATCAATGCACAATACAAATTATCCAGGCAATTGTAGTGGCACAAAACAGAGACCCAATTAGTTTAAGCATTGTGCACTCTAAACTATCCAATCGGGAAGAGCTGCATCCTGTCTAGTAGTGAACAATTGAATCAGACAAAGAGGTCCTTTCAAATCCATGCGCGGGAACCAATTTGGGACAATCAGCTTACTGCCTGAGCTGTGGAAGGGAAGCAAACTCTCATCCCAGAATGGGATTGTGTCTTGTGATAAGCACTCTCATGTTCCCGGGAATTTCCAAGAACCCAAGGTCATGGACACCTTTCCGGAAACGTTTCAGGAGATCTAGCTTTACGGTTGCCTTTTTTTCTTTTTAATTGTCTGGGCTATCACAGCTGTGCATTAAGCAGGAGCTGAAGCGAAAGGAGAAGAGCCAGAATTCAATATGGTCTGTGGACTCCTCAGATAGCAGCCTAGCCCTGTACCTAGCACCAGCTCCTACCTTTGGCAGCTCACTGTAGCCACCGCATGCCTCTTATTGTCACTGACTAGGATTCTCTCCACAATCCCAGGATTGCTGATCACGCTAAAGACAATGATATGTGTTTATTACAGTTTCTGGTAGTGGTGTGTTATTCTAACATCAGTATATTTATGAGTTTTTCTTCTTAATTAAGATTTGTTTGGTTTTTGTTTTTATTGGAAAAGCAGATTTGCAGAGAGAAGAGAGACAGAGACAAAGATTTTACGTCCACTGGTTCACTCCCCAAGTGGTCACAATGGCTGGAGCTGAGCCAATCCAAAGCCCGGAGCCAACAGCCTTCTCCAGGTCTCCCACGCGGGTGCAGGGTCCCAAGGCTTTGGGCCATTCTCTACTGCTTCCCCAGGCCACAAGCAAGGGCCTGGATGGAAAGCGGAGCAGCTGAGTCACAAAATGGCATCCTTATAGGATGCTGGTACTTGAAGTGGGAGGACTAGCCAATTAAGTCATTATGCAGGGCTCAAGATTTTGAAAAAGTGCATTAGGAATGGATCTGATACTACAGTGCAACAGGTTAAGCCACCACCTGAGACACATATGAGTGCTAGTTCAAGTCTTGGTTGCTTTCCAGCTTCCTTTTGAGACACATAAGAAAGCACCAAAAGATGGTCTGTGTTCCTGGGCTCCTGCACCCATGTGGGAGACCTGGAAGAAGCTCCAGGCTTTAGCTATGAGCCAGTCCTCATTGTGGAAGCCAACTGAGGAGTGAGTCTGGATGGAAGGTTCTCTCTCTCTCTTTCTCTTCAGCTCTCACCCTCTACATCTCTCTCTCTAACTTTGTCTTTCTTTTTTCTTTTTTAAGATTTATTTCTTTTTATTGGAAAGGCAGGTATATAGAGAGAAGGAGATACAGAGAGAAAGATCCTCATGTGCTGGTTCACTCCCCAAGTGGCCGCAATGGACAGAGCTGAGCCAATCTGAAGCCAGGAGCCAGGAGCTTTTTCTGGGTCTCTCACATGGCTGCAGGGTCCCAAGAATTTGGGCCATCCTTGACTGCTTTTCCAGGCCACAAACAGGGAACTGGATGGGAGTGGAGCTGCCAGGACATGAACAGGCACCCATATGGAATTCAGGTACATGCAAGGCAAGGACTTTAGCCAGTAGGCTGCAGTGCCGGCTTCTAACACTGCCTTTCAAAGAAGCACATTTGCTAAGTGCATAAGGCAGATGTCATGTGTTAAGCCATATAAAAACACAGTATAGGTTGTCGACAGTAATTCCTATGGCATTAGTTAGTAAACAATAGAAATTCTCCCCGTGATGAATCCTCCCAGAGAAGAACCATGCAGGAGACAGATACAAACGACAGACATTCCGGCATCAGCAAAAAATCTTTGTGTTGCACATTCTTTCCAATTTCCTGCTTGAACACTGTATTCTATTTACAAGTCCAATGAGAACCTCCAAAGTTCTCTGTGTTATTTCTTCCATCTCCGTTGAAATGCAAATGGAACCCTGGTCCCACTCAGTAATCTGAACGCACACATTAATAATTACCACTCCCAGCACTTGAGACCTCCTCCAAAGTAAAAGAAGTATCAACATGGAAAGCCTCGCAGAGATCTGCCCATGGAAGAAGCCTCTGCCTTTAAAACACAGGGAGTGCCTGACCCAGAGGAGGAAGCCAACAGCCTGCAGAGGGTCTGTGTGGAGCTGGCCTTGAGCAGCTCTGGGTCAGCTGACTGGTCAGGCTGTCATAGATCCTTCCAGTCCAGATATACAGGGCTGGTTTCCCACTCTGAGCACAGCAGGCCCAGCAATTCTGCTCATCCCTCAAGCCTGAAGAGGGCAATTTGAAGCTTGGAGCTTAGAAAAGCCCTGATGTTACAAGGGAAGTGCCTGCCTACCTGCCCCAGAGAAAGTCATTATCTACATTTTAGTTGTCAGAAGACCTAGAGAATGTATTTCTAGCTTCCATAGAAAGTTGCTAACCAGGCAATCTCGAGCAGGTGATCTGGACAAAGCAACGCCCAAGTGTGTGGGAACGCCGAAGAGACCAGCACTCTCCATTCAGTAGATGTGGTAGAGCCAGATGGAAACATATTGTGGAAAACAAGGGCTAGAGAAAGACCTAACTAGCCACTGCTCCATCCCCGGGGGTAGGCAGGGACTTTATGCTGCTGATCTCCACCACCCAAATCAGGACCATCACAGCAGGGAAGCACTTCATCTAATGAATTGTAAGGTTACAGAGTCCTTTTTCTTGGGATAACTGATATCACCAGATGTTGTAAAATGAGAGTCAGATGTATCAGATATTTCACAGAGGGGGTGGGCAGAAATCTGTGGATGGGCAGGAGTGACAGATTGTGCTGATATTGGGAGAGCTCTGGCCCTGCTTTCCAAGACCTTCCCAAAGGATGTTGAAGAGGCAAAATCAGCGAAGCCCTGGAGCACAGTGACCAGTGAAGAGCATTGTCTACAAATATTACTGAGTGTCCAGGTCCTTGACAAAGCCCTTTGGGGACTAACATCACTGAGGGAGCCCAGCCCTAAAAGAAGTCCCTGACTAACACCATCCCACAACTCCTCCCTGACATGCACACATTTAACAGAATAGGGTAGAAGCTCCTTGGAACAAGTGTTTGTCAAATGGTAAGATTTAGGTTTTGACAGAAGCAAGTTAGAAAAGGCTCTGGAGACCCAGAGGATGTTGCTGTATTTCCTGTGTAAATCTGCCTTTCCAATAAATAATTAATTAATAAAATCACCCTTAACTTCACAGTGGCTAATGTCTAAGCACTCTATTTGCTCTTTGCAAATACAGTGTTAAAGACACAGAAATACCCCTGGACTATGAGACCCCAATGGCTCGGTCTCTTCCACAGCACATCCCCTTTGCTGGGAGCTTCTTCTCTCCTTACTTGAGCAAAACTTTATTTCTTTACTCTCACTATTGTGTCCAGTTGTGTCACTTGTCATCAGTTCTAGGACAAACCCAGACTCATCCCACCAGTTTTCCAGCAACGTCATGGCACAGGTGGTTGAATGCCACTTGTAATGCTGGCACCCCCAAATGGAGACCTGACTACTCCACTTCTGATCCACCTTCCTGCTAATGTACCTTGGAAGGAGGCAGAGTGTGACACAAATGCTTGGGTCCTTGCTACCCACAGGGATGACCAGGACAGAGCTGCTGACTCCTGGCTTCAGTCCTGCCCAGCCATTATCACCATTTGAGGAGTAAATCAGCAGATGGACAATCTCTCTCTTTCTCTGTTGTTCCCCTTCTTTTTTCTGGTGCCTTTCATATAGATAAATACTTTTTTTTTTTAATAAAGAAAAAGCCCTTCAATGTGTAACCAGTTATAAAATGACATCACAAACCAGAGAAGTAAAGCAAAAAGGCTTGTTTTGTGGCAAAGAATGTAAAGCCACCACCTGTGATGTCAGCATCCCATCTGGGCTCTGGTTCCCAGCTGTTCCACTTCTGATTGAGATCCATATTAATGCTCCTGGCAAAAGCAACAGAGGATGCCTCAAGTGCCTTGGCCTCTGCCACCATATGGGAGACCCAGATAAAGCTCCCGGTTCCCAGTTTCAGCCTGGCTCATCCCCGGCCATTCTGACCACTTGGGGGAGAGAAGCAGTGGATGGAAACATCTATCCTTCCTTATTTCCCTCTATCTAACTCTGATCTTCAAATAAATAAATCCTTTTTTTTTTTTAAGGAAAAGGAAAGCAAGCCAGGAAGCCAATGCTTCCTGTACTACTGACTGCCTACCCGTCATATTTTGAGATGCACATTGCCTTGTTCTTTTTGTCAACTTCTTTCACAGAGCAGCACAAGCTGGTTGGACAAGATCTAACTTCACCATGTAGGGCCCTCCAGAATCACCATGAGTACACAGAGAAGGAATGCACAGGGCCTGACACCAGAGACCTTGCAGCTCCTCAGTGACATCACCACACCAGCATCCCCTTACAGGCAGCCTCTTCAAAACCCCCAGGACCTCCTCACTCAGCAGAGCAGCAGTGTCGGGACCCTGAGGTCAGCCACTCCCTCACCTGTTGGCAGATTAAAGATGCCCACATCCCATCCCAGTGTGCCTGGGGCAAGCTCGGCTCTGGTCCCTGAGAGGCAGCAGTAATGGATGTATTAATTCCTTCTCTTCCACCCATGTGGAAAGTCCAGGTTGAACTCCAGGATCCCAAGGTTAGTCCCAGCCCAGCCCTGAATTGCTAGAGTTTGGGGAATGACAGAACAATAAATAGGATCGCATTCTGTCTGTCTGTCTCTCTCTCTCTCTCTCTCTCCTCCCTCTAATTATCAAAATAACAACACAATAGTAACAGAAGAACTAAAAATAATTATATACCTCTACTGAGAAGGCATTGTGAGATGAAT
Source organism: Ochotona curzoniae (assembly GCF_017591425.1). Taxonomy (NCBI): domain Eukaryota; kingdom Metazoa; phylum Chordata; class Mammalia; order Lagomorpha; family Ochotonidae; genus Ochotona; species Ochotona curzoniae. The sequence goes on along the minus strand of NW_024465582.1, from coordinate 14,270,882 downwards.
CTTTATCTTTCATAACAGGAAGTCAAGAGATAATATCCAAAGTTGGTGAGCTGTAAGGAAGCCATGTAAGCATGGTCTAGATGCAGAGAGATAATTACTTAAAAGCAGAGACTAAGTGACGGCCTCTGGACAATGGACTTGGTATAGGTAAAGGGTCATACCTTTGACACATTGGTTTCACTTTGTAAATCATGTGCCTGAATTACCCTCTTAGATTAAATACTTACAAGAAATATAAATGGGGTTATTGCTTATCTCCTCCCTCTTCCAATATGACTCCATGAATACAATGTTTTTGAAGCTTCTTTTTTTTTTCCTTCTATTCCTGGTAACCTATCAAACTAACCCCTCCCTACCACTTGTCCAGGGTAGGGATGAAGGACTAGCAGTGGTGACCTGAAGCTTGGTATGGCTATGAAAGCAGTTTTTGATTGAAGGCCACTCTAGATGTTGTCTGAGGAAATAAGAGACAGAGGACGCAAGCAGGAATGAATGTGTGTGCACACTCTAGCCTACAAGATGCACAACTTCCTGTGTGTGTCTTAGTCACGCTGGTTTCTACTTTCTACCCAATAGGTAGGTAGTCGAGGTGACAAGTGCTTAAATCAGCAGACAGTGAGCTGCACAGATTGTCCTCCATATTAGGAGTGGGCCTCATCCCGTCTGTGAGGAAGGACTATAGCACCCCAAGGGAAAAGTTCCACTCTGACCTGCCTTTGGACGCCAGCTGAAGTATCAGTGCTTTTCATGTCTGCGGACAGCTGGCCTGCTGTGTGGATTTTGGAGTTCCCAGCCCTCACAGCCACGTGAGCCAATTGCATCTCCATCTTGCTCTGAATCCCTCCTTTCTGTACATACGTGCACACGCACGCGCACACACACACACACACACACACACACACACACCCCCTCATTGGCTCTGCTTCTCTAGAGAATCCTAACCATGCCAGAACACACTGTGAAACGTCACTTTTCGTTTCTCCTCACCAATGCCATAGTGACTGTAGTGACAAAAGTGGAGATGATGCCTGCTGCCTGGATCCTTGAGGGCCAATAGCAGGTGGAGTTCCTCTGCCAACCCCCAGTGCACAGACAGCCTAGGCAAGTCATAAGTCCCTCATGATTGACGTGGACTACCAACGTATTAGGTACGAAGCAGAAACCAGGATAACTACAAACCACACAGGAAGCTCCCCATCTTCTAGGCCGGGGTGCGCAGTAACATTGGCTTCTGCTCGTGTACTCTGTCTCTCATTTCCTCAGGCCAGAATCTCCCAGGGTTCAAGAGCAGAAGCAGCTCTAAAAGTGGGCCCTGCCTAGGATGTCCCTGCATTGACATTCTAGTCTCTTCCAGCTGTCAACCTCGGGAGCTCAAAAATTTTCTCTCCCTCTCAAGTCAGTTTAAAAAAAAAGTACTTTCCCCTAGTGTGAGAGATAACAATCCTGTCATAAGGGGTAACAAGCAAATCCCCTCCCACCTGAGAACAGAAATTTCACCTTCTTAAAGGGATTTGCATTTGAAAAGATTAAAGAACAAGCCAGAGATCCCACACAGAGGATGCTATACTTGGGGAAATTCCAGGGAGTTGAAGGGAGGAGTGAGGGATGAAATGCTGGGGCTGGAGGGATTTTTCACAGGTGTTCTGCAGGGAAGTGCCACCGAGTCAGGCTGGCTTGCCTCAGTTCAGAGGGATAAATGTTGGGGTAATAAGGTGAAGTGCATTGAAATACGTTCCAAGGAGTGAGCAGGCCTGGAAGAGAGAGCATGTGACCCTCTGAAGGGAGAGGGTTGATTGAAGCACAGTATGGAGAGAGCACGTGGCAGTCTTTCTTCCTGGTCTGGAACTTTGATCCCTGAGGCTTGAGGATGAGGGGCATTGACCAGTGATGGGCTGTGATGCTCATGATTGATATACATGACACACAGCTGGGGTTTGCATGCCTCCAGGCCATCGGTGCACAGGCCTACAAACTGGACTTGTCTGGTCAGGCTGAGCTCCTATCCTATTTCATCAGATCCTTCAGTCACAGGTTGAACAGGAAAGTGAGCAGTCTGAGGTGAGTCCTGGAGCAGGGCCAGCAGGGTCCCTGGCCCCCACTGGATGAGGGTTTGTAGTCTCTCCCCAGACACTCATGCCTACTTCTCTGCCTGCAAGAACCAAGACGCCCTAGGCCTGATACTGGGGGTTGTGGTGCTTCTGAGCGGCAGAAGGGTCAGGCCCAGCTCCTGGATCTCCCTCCCGTTGGCTCCTGATAGAGTCCTGAGAGCAGCTCCCAGCTCTTTGGCTTTCCACAGGGCAGCTTCCTGGAACACAAGGCTTGTCTCTGGGGACCACGGCTCCCCTCTTACCTTGCACCCCCGGAGGAGGCTGCTCTCTAATCTCACAGGCAAGATCTATTCATAATTCAACCTGGGGATTCATTTACAATGCAGACTGAGATAACTAGGTTCTGGGATGCAGCCCAAAAAGATGCACTTTGTGAGCCTGCTTCCCGCAGGTGGTTCACAGCAGGTGGGAGGCAGGGATGTGTGGAGAAACCGGCTCCAAGGAGCTGGGGGAGTTACGCTAGCACAACCCACTCTCTTGGGTCTCCAGCTAACTCTTTCCTAGGTGGCTGTTTTTCTTTTTTTCTTTCTCAAACATAAGCTTGGATAACCAAGGTACACACAGTTTATTCATGTGATATTTTAGCAAACCTGGTGTAGAATCAAAAATCACTGAGACATCATCCACTTGGCCAATGAAATGGTTCATTTCTATGCTCTCGTGGGAGGCACCCACTAACGCACACACACTCTCTCCCTCTCTCTCTCATTATCCCAGCCAAGCACTGACCAAAATCCATGCACCCCCTGGTGGTTGGAAGATACATTACAACTTCCCGTAATGGGGAGTAAAGAATGCATCCTTCGGTTTTGTGCTTGTATTTCACCACTCCTCTACTCAACATCTGGAGAAATTTCTCAGAACAGATCTCGGGTCTGCTGCATCAGCCCTGTCCCGCAGCTAAGAGAATCATAGCTGTGTAGCATCTCCCCACTTACTTTAACACAATGCTGTAGGATGTTGTAGGGTGATCTGCGCAAAAACACGGCAGCAACCTCGTTTCTTGCCTCACACAAAAGGATTTTCATGGAAACTCTAGTTTGCATACTATTATTTATTTAGGAAAGAAATAAAGAGGGCTCCTGTCCTAGTGACTGGAGGGGTTCCAAGGTAGGGAAAAACCCAAAAGGAAATGGTTGAAATGGTGTCTTTTAACCACCATCTCGGGGAAGGGGGTTTACAGGAGTACTCCAAGGACAGAAAGAAAAAAAAAAACTTACTCACAATGGGTTGTAATTTCTACCACCTTGCCCCGAGGTGAGACCTGTAGCTTCCTTCCCCCACACTGAAGATAAACTGAGGTGCCACCACTCTCAAAGTGGTCCATTCTCCTCCCCAAGGGACAGGGATTGGTATATTAGTTCTGTCCTTTGGTTCCTTCTCTTCGGGAAGAGTATAGAAATAGGGAAAAAACCTCATTTTTAGACACTCAATTAACCTCTTAAAGGCAACTTCGGCAGAGACCCTCACTGTCCCTCTAATTCTTTACACAACACCTCAGACATCCCGTGGGTCCTTACGTGGCCGCATGGAGGCGAGGGACCCGCTGAAAGCATGGACACAAGAACTCCCCAACCGTGAACAGATGCCGTCTCTCCTGGTCTCTCCAACTGCCTTTCAGAAGAGTAGATTTATTTCTTTTACAGAGAGAGAGACAGAAAAAAATTTTAATTCTAATACATTCCATTTTGGTTTGAAATCCTGCCCATCTCTCTGTTCTGCATCACATTTTAGTTTTTAAAAAATTTTAAATAAGCCACGGCTTATGACACCAGTCCTCCCCATCAGAGTGCTGGTTCAAGTCCTGGCTGCTCCACTTTCAACCCCACCTCCTGCTAACGCACCCAGGAAGACGTCAGTGAGCCCAAGAACTGGACCCCTGCTACCCGTGAAGAAGACCAAGGGCTCCTGATTGGACTTGACCCATCCCAGGTTGTTGTGGCTGTTTGGGAAGTGAATCAGCAGACACACGCTATCTCTTTCCCTCTGTCATTCTGCCTTTCACAGATTTTTTTTTTTTTTTTTTTTGGGAAATGTATTTGGACATTCTCTTGTTTCATCCATCTGCAAACAACTGGATCACCTCACATATCAATGCAAACTTAGGAAACAGTAAACACTTTAATATTATCCTAAATAAAGCAGGAAGATAAAGCTGTGAAACGTATTTTAAAGTCAAATGACTTGTAGGTTATTTGCAACAACATTCTCTTATCACAGAAGTAGGGTATTAATCACACACAACCATACCCAAGTCTGAGCTACACTACTGTATCTTTTTTTTAAGATTTATTTATTTAAAAGATAAGTAACAGTGAAAAGGTGTTAGGGAAGAAAAGAGAGAGGGAAAGGGGAAGGGGAAAGCAGAGTTGCAGAGAGAGCGAGAGAGAGAGATCTCCTATTTGCTGGTTGGCTACTCAAAGGGCCACAACAGCCGGAACTGGGCGGGTCTGCAACCAGGAGTCAAAACTTCCACTGGGTCTCCCAAGTAGGTACAGAGGGGCCCAACGGCTTGGGCCAACTTCCACTGTTTTCTCAGGTAAATTAACAGAGAACTGGATTGGAAGTGAAGTAGCTGGGATTTGAGCCAGTACCCATATGGGATGCTGGGACCACAGACTGAGGCTTAACTTCCTACACCACTGTGCCAACCCATGAAGGGCAGTCTTAACACCAACACTGAGAAAACTATTATACAAGTGTGAAAGAATGAAACTGGATCCTTACCTAGCAGCGTATGTAAAAAGACTAATTCAAAAGAGTGGATAAAAGAATATGAATATAAGAGCTGAAACCAAAAATCTCTTAGTGGAAAACACAAAGGAAAAGCTTCATAAATATTGGGTTTGGCAATGATTTCTGTTTACAACAGCAAAACCATGGGCAACAAAAGCAAAAAACAAACAGATGGGACTCTGCCAGGCTAAAAAATTGTCTTGCATTAAAGAAAACAATCAGTGGAGTGAAAAGGCAACCCATGGAATTGGAGGGGATATTTGCATATTTTCTGTGTATCTAAAAGGAAATCCAATGTGCTAAAACATAGCAAGCCAATCTGCCTGTGGTGTCCCAGCTGCTCTACTTCTGATCCAGTTCCTTGCTTGTGACCTGGTAAAGCAGCAGAGAATGGCTCAAGTCCTCTCCCTATACTCACGTGGGAGACCCAGAGAAGCTCCTTGCATCATCATACTGGCTCAGTTCTTGAAGGCATTTGGGGAGTAAACCAGTGGATGGAATATCTTTTTCTTTCTCAATCTCTCCCCCTCTCTCTGACCTTCTCTCTGTAAATCTGCCTTTCAAATAAAAATAAATAAATAAATAAATGTAAAGGATTACTGCCTAGAATATAAAACTACTATAATTCAGCAACAACCAAATAGGCAGAGAATTTAGACAGAGATTTTTCCCAAAGGAGATATACAAATACCAAGAAACATATTAAAAGATGTTTGCATCACTGATCATTACTGAAACCACAATGAGATACTACATCATACCCATTTGGATGGCTAGGATAAACAAACAAACAGAAAGAAAGAAAATAAATGTTCATGAGGTTGTCTCATTTATTCTCGCCGTCTACTTGGAAGCTGAGAGATAGAGAAACATATCTTCCATCTGCTGATTCACTCCCCAAGTGCCTAAGGCAGCAAGGTCTGGACCAGGTCAAAGCCAGAAGCCCAGAACTTACCCATGTCTCTTGCTGAAGTGGGGGCGCAGTCACTAGAGCATCACCTGCTGCCTCCAGCATGCACAGCCGGAAGTTGGACTGAAAGTACAGCGTCTAGGACTGGAACAGGGAGTCTGATAGGAGCTGTTGGCACCCTAAGGCTTGGGTTAGCACGCTATGTCACAATATCTGTTCTAGATACAGGTATCTTTTTATGACTTAATTATTATTTTTAAAAATATTTATTTTATTGGAAAGGCAGATTTAGAGAGAGAAAGATGGAGAAACAGAAAGATCCTATGTCCTTTGGTTCATTCCCAAGTGGTTGCAATGGCCAGAACTGAGCCAATCTGAAGCTAGGAGCAAGAAACTTCCTCCAGGTCCCCATGAGGGTGCAGGGGCCCAGGGCTTTGGGCTGTCCTGGACTGCTTTCCCAGGCCACAAGCAGGGAGCTGGATAGGAAGTGGAGCAGCTGGGACACAATCCAGCGCCCATATGGGATCCTGGTTTGTGCAAGCCAAAGACTTTAGCCACTGAACCATTGTGCCAGCCCTTATTTATTCGAAAGGCAGAGCTATAAACAGAGGGAAGGAGAGACAGAAGGAGAAGGGAGAGAGAATGAATATGAATCTTCCATCTGTTGGATCATTTCCGGCAACAGCCAGCGTTAGGGCAGGCTGAAGCCAGCAGCTTGCAGTTTCATTCACACCTCCCCTGTGGGCACAGGGTCCCAAGCACTTGTGGCATCCTCCACTGCTATTCTCAGGGGTTCCAGCAGGAAGCTGGACTGGAAGTACAGCAACCGAGTCTTGAACTGGCCACTGTATGGAATGCCGGTGTATCTGGTGGTGACTTTATTCTCTGCACCACAACGCTGCTTCCAGATACAGACATCTTTTTTTCTCTTTCTTTTTCTATTTTTTTAAAAGATTTATTTATTTTTATTGGAAAGGCAGATATACAGAGAGAAGGAGTTACAGAGAGAAAGATCTCCTACCTTCTGGTTCACTCCTCAAGTGGCCGATCCAAAGTCAGGAGCCAGGAGCTTCCTCCAGGTCTCCCACGTGGGTGTAGGGTCCCCAGACTTGGCGCTGTCCTTAACTGTTTTCCCAGACCACAGCCAGGGGAGCAGTCGGGATTAGAACTGGCACCCAGAATAGGGTCCCGGTACATGCAAGGTGAGGACATTAGTCAGTGGGCTACCACGCCGGGCCCCAGATACAGACATCTTAACAAGTATCTGAACTATTAGGCTAAATACCCATCTGTGAGCTTCTGTTTTTGTTGTTGTTGTTGTTGTTATGTTTTTCAAACACAGTGGATTCTAAAATCACAAGAAAAAATATATAGTATAGTAAACACATAACTAGTAACCTAGTAACTGTTATTTAATAATTATGTGCTATATGTCATACAACTGGAAATGCAATAGGGTTTTTTTTTTTAGCATCACTACATACGTGAGGAAAGTGCTGCACTGAAATGTCAGCACAGCTTTACCACATCACTAGGTTTCTGGAATTTTCCAACTGTACCATTGTATATGGAATACTGACAAACATTATTGGGCAGCACATGTTTGCATTTTACATTCATTCTGATTTTTTTTAACTAGTTCAAATGAACTTTTGGTGCCAGAAGGGTCAAGTTCTCATTATATGGAAATATCCACGATATGGAATATTCTCTCATAATGTCAGCTAGGTGAAGTTTCACTATAATTATTAGACATGGAAAGAAATCACCATAAAACCAAGCTTGTGCCTGCACATCAAGGCAAAGCTAGCTGTCCCTGCCATTCTGAGTGGAAGCGAAAAAGACAGGTGCCCTTGTCCCTCAGGCCAGCCCTGGTTGCTGCATTTCCCTGTGCAGGAGCAGCAACCTTGAGGCAACACGTTCCAGCTCCGTGTGCTCAGGTTCCCAGCTTGGCGCTGCCTGCTGGGGAAAGCTGCTTCTGGCCCCGTAACTGGAGCTTCCGCACACTCACATTTTTAAAAATTTGATTTCGTTCTATGACACAGTTTCATAGGCTCTGGGATTCCCTCATCCCCTTCCCATGCCCTCCCCCCATGGTGGATTCCTCCACATTGTTGCACTTCAAATTGTACAGTTCAAATCCGGTCATGGCTCTTCCATTGCAAACATGTACCATGCATAGAGTCCAGCATCTTGAGGTGCAAAGCAGTTTTAGGAGGGGTGTGCAGAGAAATCTTCTATACCTTAGTGAGGAGTAACTAATTTTTGTGTCTTACCCAGTACGGTATATGTAAGTACGAGCTGTCTGTTTCCTGTCTGGTTCTAAGCTTTCCTTATTGATCTCTGTCTATCTAATCCAATTCTAATTTTTTGGGGGAGGGGGCACCAGAGCGACCCTGCTGGTCATTCCAAGAGAGGATGGGGATCCAAAGTTGGAGCTAAGTAAGGACCAGAGAAAGCTCCCCTCTCGAGTCCCGAAGGAAGTTTACTGTTCTTCTGTTCCTGAGGACCGCTCAGGGCTCCCGGCCATTGTTCCAATGACATTAGATCCTGTGAGGAAGGATCTGGGCTTCTCCCATCTCCTGTGGGAGTTCCGAAAGGGAGTGGATGACCTGAGAATTCTTGGCCTACAAGGGCAGTCCAATTCCCAGTGGTCTCCTTGGCAGTTGGAATATAACCTTTGGTTCCCGTACGGATAGTCCTAGGTGAGGATCTGGGAGTCTCCAGGGTTGGGATACAAGCCTCTTCCTGTCCTCCTGCTCCACTCTGAGGTTCCCCCACCTGCTCTGTATATATGGCCTTCTGTTAAGAGATTGTCAGATCGCTCTTGATTCCCCCTGTATGTCTTTATAGTTTTGCTACTGTCTAATGCTGTTTCGAGACTGTTGTCTATAAGTTACCTATTATGTTCTTGATAGGTTATACTTAATGTCTTCCTCACACATTCTAAGAAGGTGGAAGATTGCTCTGCTCTCCCGACCCATTACAGAATAATATAGAATATTAAAATGTATACTCACATTTAACCTGGAGGCAGAAATCAAGGAGGCACATATTTTAACCTGAAGGCTGGAAATCACAGCTTGTGTATCCAAGTGGCAGAAAGGGGAGCCATCTCCAGCCTCGCCCCTACCTTTGAGTTTCTCTCTTCTGATTCAGCATGTCTCCATGGTAACTTACTTGTGCCTCCAAACAGTCATCACAGGCCCTGTGGTAAGGTATTGGATTACTGCACTCAATTCTTCATTTCCTCTCTGCAGCAGAATGAAACACCTACAGCTCTCGCCACGTGATTCTGCAGGCAGAAAGCATTTTCATGACCCCACTGATATTGATGTAGCCCTGTGATTTATTTGTTTGCCAATGGAATATTCATGGATGTCATCAGGAAAAGAGGCAGTTTTTTTCTAAAGGCATACTTATATTTATTTTAAAGGGAGAGGTAGAGATCTCCCATCTGCTGCTTCACTCCCCAAAGGGCTGCCACAGCCGGCACTGGGCCAGATCACAGCCAGGAGTCAGGAACTCCGTGTGGATCTCCGACATAGCAGCAGGGATCCTCCTTCCAATGGGCTTTCCTAGTCAGCTACACAAGTAGTTCAATCCGACGCAGAGCAGCCAGGACCCAAGTCAACACTCCCTGGTGGGGGTGCTACTGATGCTGGCACCAACCTGACTCTTGGTGCCATAATCGCAGCCCCAGGAAAGAGATTCTTTTAAAAAGGGGGCGTTATTTTAATTGGAAAGTCAGATATACAGAGAGGAGGAGAGACAGAGAGGAAGATCTTTCATTCATTGATTCACTCCCCAAGTGACTGTAATAGCTGGAGCTGTGCCAATCCGAAGGAAGGAGCCAGGAGCCAAGAGCCTCTTCTGGGTCTCCCACATGGGTGCAGGGTCCCAAGGCTTTGGGCCATTCTGAACTGCTTTCCCAGGCCTCAGGCAGAGAGCTGGATGGGAGGCAGGGCCACTGGTATACAAACCAATGCTCATATGGTTCAAGGCCAACATGCTCCACTTCTAATCTAGCACCCTGCTGATGTGCCTGGGAGAGCAGCATAATATGGCCCAAGTCCTCAAGCTTGCATACCCACAAGGAGGACTCAGGAAGATCCTGGCTCCTGGCTTTAGCTTGGCCTGGCCCTGTCTATTGTGATCGTCTGGGGAGAAGACCAGTGACTGAAAGATTCTCTCTCTTTCTCTCTCTCTGTAAGTTTGTCATTAAGACTCATTTAGGGGCCTTCACCAGTGCCTTTTACTGAGCTAATACTTTATCTGCATCAGCCTGTCGTTGCAACTGGTGCATCCGTGAAGATGTTGAGCAAAGACATCCATGTCATTACACAAGGTGCAGGCACGCTGATGTCTTCCGGAGCAGTCATCACCAAACCTTAATATGCTGCAATGCACATTTTGTATCACTATAAAAACTCTTCTCATTTTTCTTTACACTTCAACTGAAATGCTAGATTGCTTTTGAAATTATAAAATTAGATTTATTATGCAGTGTTTATAATTTCTGCAGTTTTCATTTCAGGACAGTATATAGGATATTACAAAAATGTATTATAGGAGGGGCCCGGTGCAGTAGCATAGTGGCTAAAGTTCTTGCCTTGAACGTGCTGGGATCCCTAATGGGCGCCTGTTCTAATCCCGGCAGCCCGCTTCCCATCCAGCTCCCTGCTTGTGGTCTGGGAAAGCAGTCGAGGACAGCCTGAAGCCTTGGGACCCTGTACCCACATTGGAGACCCGGAAAAGCTCCTGGCTCCTGGCTTCAGATTGGCACAGCTTCAGCCATGGCGGCCGCTTGGGGAGTGAATCATTGGAGACAAGATCTTCCTCTCTGTCTCTCCTATCTGTATATCTGACTTTCCAATAAAGATAAATAAATATTTTTAAAACACATGCAAACTACTACATTCAATCTGTATTTACTTGCCTTCATTTTGTTGATGTTATTTAATGTTATATTTGCAGGAGTCATTCTTTTGTGTAACAGTAGTCCATTCATTTTCAATGCTGTTAATATTCTTTTGAATGAGTAGAACAGAATTTATTGAGAAGATTGCTTGACACAACAGTTCAGTGCTCTGCTCCCAATTCCGGCTTTCTGCTAATGCGCCCCCGTGGATGACGCACGTGTTGGCTCGAGCCCATTGAGTTCCTGACAAACTTGTAGAAGAATCAGACTGAGTTCCAGGCTCCTGGCTTCAGCGTAGCCTAGACCCAACTGTGGCAGGCATAGCTCCCTGTGTCTGTCTCTCTCACTCTTCCTGCCTGCCGAAATCAAATTTTTAAATCAGATTTATGTTTCTATTTGACTATTGGTGAAAACTTGGGGACCTTCTAATTATGGACTGATGTGAATAGTGTTGTTATGACTACTTTTGTATGTATCCTTCAGTAAATGTCTATAAACCTTTCCGAGTTGTATTGGCAATTAGACTTGCTGGGTCCAAAGTGTGTACTGTGCAGCGTTAGATTCTGGCAGTTTTCCAGAGTGGTTGAGAAAATTGACACTCCCACCCCAGTAAGGACAGTTCTCCTTGCTCCACACTCCTAGATTTCAACATTTCCATGTTTTCTTCTGACTCCACATCACACAGACCCTTGCCAACACAGATTTTGAGACACTGCTACGTGAAACGAGAAAGGTGGGTGTGTGGCCACCCCAGCAATGAGCCCTGAGGAGCACGGTCACCACATCTTACAAGAAAAGACTTGACTGAGTAATGGCCAAGTCCAACAGTTGGCTCTGAATCCCCCTTTCTATCTCATTGAGCAGCTGACTCACTTCTTGTGCCTCCAAGCAGAGAGAAACCAGCGTTCAAGTACCCCCGCCTGCATCCCAGCCAGGATTGCTGGAGTCAGGGGGCTGAAAGCGCACAGGTGGAAAAGCCCAGAGTAGGCAGAGGAAATGCGGGGGCTGCCTGGCAGCTGGAAAACAGATTCAAGGTAGGTGGGAGTGAGGGAAGCCAGGGTACAGATGACTGTATTTCCAAGATGTATGCAATTCAGATGATCAGAGCTAGATTTTAATTGAAAGTTTAATTTAATATATGGGAAATAGAAATATAGTGAAAGAATAAAGTCTTTTGTCTGTTAGAGTCATGGGCATCTCCAGTAAGTTATTCAACTTCTCTGGGCCTCTTCTCTCACTGTGTGCTACTGAGTGATGAGGTCATTTGCGATGAATAGATATTTATTGGTTTGTACTTCTGGAGGCTGGGAAGTACCAGATGGCTTACAATGATGGCCTTCTTGCTGAGTCACTGTATGGTGTGTGGCAAAGAGGAAATTCTCATTCATTAGAGGAGTACAGAGATAGAGAGCCCACTTCTGCCAACTCCTTTTCTTGTGGCTTGTATCCATTCTGGAAGGCTCTTCCATCATGACACACCTTCCAACACTGACACATCTGAGACTCAGCTGCCAATACGTATGTTTTAGAGGTGACAAGGACATTCAAATCAGAGCCCTGGGTCTCACATGCTCATAACAATGCAGATGGACACAATGCTTCCTTTCAGAATCAATCTCTAAAACTGCTTTTACTTGATTTTGCCAACCTTAGGGGAGGAGATGAAAGGGATGCTGAGACAAAAGAACCAACCTCTATTTTTCCTGCCATTCCTGCCATCAAGCGGAATAAGAACAATTAATAGAAGCCGTTTGGGCAAAGTTGGAGGATTGTTATTACTCACATATATAATGTCACTGAGCTGGCTGGACTGCAGTTCGCAAGGTTTATCTGGAAGGAATGCCACCACTAAGGAGCTGTGTGATCTTGTGATGTCAGTCAGCTTTCTAAATCTATTTTCTTTATGTAGACGATGGAAGCTAGCTTTGAGGGCACCTTTTAAAGTGATTCTAAGGGGTACATTGAATATTCCTATAATTGGAAGCATCTTATAATCAATAATGTCTTATTATTGACAGATTTTGCTTTTCGGCTGCATAATAATTAGATTCAATAAATACACTTGGCTGTACAGATAGTTATATAGTAATACCTTACATTTGTATATTAATATAATAGCCTGTAACTTTTTTTCAAAGATCTATTTATTTTTGCTGGTAACACAGATCAGATTTACGGAGAGGAGTGACAGACAGAAAGATCTTCCATTTACTGGTTCACTCCCCAAATGACCACAATGGCCAGAGCTAAGCTGATCCGAAGCCGGATCCAGGAGCTTCTTCCAGGTCTCTCACATAGGTGTAGGGGTGCATGACTTTGGGACATCCTCTACTGCTTTTCCAGGCTACAAGCAGGGAGCTAGATGGGAAGTGGAGTAGCAAGGATACAAACCAGTGTCCATACTTCCCAAATGGCCATGACAGCCAAGTTTGGGCCAGTACCAAGCCAGGAGCCAGGAACTCCATCTGAATTTGCCATGTGAATGTAGGGTCCAAGCAGTTAGGGAATGTGCTGCTTTTTCAAGTGCATTAGCAGGGATCAGGATCAAAAGTGGAGCAGCTGGGACTCACACCGGTGTCTGGAAAACTGGTGTTCAGGTGGCAGCTCAATCAGCCACACCATAATGCTGGCTCCTATTTTGTGCTCTAGTAATTGCTTTTAAAATACTCATTCATTCATTTCTACATGATGCATCTTAGTGGTTTTCAACAGTAGCATCTGAGGGGGAAAAAAATCACCTAACCTGTCTGTTTTTGATGTGTGCTTAACCTGACAAACAGAAAGGAATGGAATGTCAGGCAAAGTCAGGGAGAGGCACGAAGATGTTACTTTACGAGACATGTTCAGAAAACGTCCAGCATTTTTGTGGCTGAAAACAGAGAACACATCACTAGGTGGCAGGTGACACGTCAATTATGTCTCTAAGAGAGTAGAAGAAAACATCCAAAGAGGGCAGAATTTCATCCTCAGAGCTGGGGGTTTTTCATCAACAGGGCAATTTAGCTGGATTCACATTTGAAGTTCAGGAAAACCACTTTGATGGGACAGTAGATTATGCTTTAAAAGTGTGAGGAAAGAGAGATGAATGAAAAGTTGTTGACATACTCTTGAGAAATTATGAGGGTTGGAACTAATAACCTGGTAGGGGAATGGAGAAGAGAAGATGAAGTTGAGAGATATTGATGGAATGTTGATCAAAGAGGTGTAGGATATGCAAGAGGACTTCAAAAGTTTATGGAAAATGGAATTAAAATACAATAAGAAGTTTGAAGTTGGCATTGTGGTACACTGGGTTAAGCTGGTGATTGGGTGCCTGCATCCTTCAGCAGAGTTTGAGTCTTGCCTCTGCTTCTGGTCTAACTTCCTGATGAATGAACAGCCTAGGAGGCAACAGATGATGTTTAAAATACTTGAGTTCCTGCCACCCACATGAGAAATGGAATTCCTGGCTCCTGACTTCAGCTTGGTCCAGACCTAGCTGTTACAGGCATTTGGGGGAAAGAACCATGGTATGAACGACTTTTTTTCTCTCTCTGTGTCTCTCTGCCTCTATCTTCTGGGCCCTCGTGGCAACTAAATATCTACCTGAGTATCTGACCCCAAGTACTTATGAGAACTTCCCATCATGAAGTGGGTCTTTTCTGATGCACCAAACCATAAAACTAAGCACGTGCAGCCCCAGCATTCCAAAATAGAAGTGGTGCTGTTTGAGAGATCCCGCTGGGGCCGTCCAGAGATATCAATAAACTAGCACAAGCTGGTGACCCAGGCTCTCAAGATCCCTTTTCCTGCTACCTCACATGCCTTCCTCCAGCCATCCTTAAACCTCTGACTCACTGAAGAAAGAAGCAGAAGCAGAAGAATCCGAGGCCTGAATGATTGATCAACTTGCATGGCATGCTGATTCAAGCTAAAATTGGACAACTAATGACCTATTGTCTCACTCAAGGGTTGATGTTGTGGCTCAAACATTGGCATACAGGGCAGACTGGGGGGAGAGCTGTGATTATTTACCCCATCAATAAAGATAGACTGAGGGCAGTTCTATGCATAAATGGGTACAAGTGAGTGGGTTGTCCAGCTGATTGAGGATAGGCGAAGAACAATTGACACAAGAAGATCTGGAGGAGAGGTACACGCGTGAACATTTCAGAATGATCATAGCAAAGAGAGATATTTTATTTGAAAGGTACAGTTAGAGAAGGAGCAACAAAGAGGTTTTCCATCCACTGGTTCACTCCCCAAATGGCTACAATGGCCAGAGCTAAGCCATGCTAAAATCAGAAATCAGGAATTTCATCTGCAGGCATGTCAGGCTAGATCACAGTACCTCCTGGCAGATACAAGAGCCCGGGCTGGGAGTATGCCTGGTAGGGAACTGCGGGCACTCCCCTACTAAGCTGTACCTACCACTGGTGAACACAAGATTCAGAGCTGGGCAGGCCAGGCTGAACGAGGTGGCAGCACTTGTCAGCATATATGGGGACCAGGTCTGGGGGCTGGTCTGGCTGAGCTAAGTTGCAGCACTATGGGTGTGCATAGGAGCCAGATGGGATGTAACTTGTGTCTGGCAGGCTAGGCCACAATAGAGGCTAACATGTGCAAAAATCAGGGCTAGTAGTTGGCCCAATGGGGATTGGGGATTATTAGGGGTTGCCCTGATTAGGCCACAATACCCACTGGTGTGTATGAAGACCAGGTCTGTGATGAGCAGACTGTGCTGGGTTTCAGCACCAATTGGAACTCTCTTCTCCATATTGGGTTCTCAAAGGCATCATCAAATGACCATTCCCCAATCCTTGAATACTAATGTAGTTTGACTGCAAGGAGCGGCCCCTCCCCCTGCTTCCGGGGGACACAGGAGGAAAAAAAAACCTAAAAAAATCTGTCCTACTCCCCTTCCTCCATACCTCAACCCTCCCTAACCTAATTGAAGACCCACTTGGGTGCACAGCCCTCTACTAACTTGAAAAGAAAAAAAAAAAGGAAAAACTGGAGATAAAGGTGGAGACAGAGATCCTCTATCTACTATTCATTCCAAATGCCCGCAGCAGCTGATCCTGGGCCAAACCAAAGCCCAGAATTCAATCTGGGACTCCCATGTGGGTTACAGTGACCCAATTCGTTGCCCTATCAGCTGATGCCTCATAGTACATATTAGGAGGAAGTTGGAATGGGAATCTGGGCTTGGACTTAAACCCAGATACTTGTGTGTGAGATGCAGGTGTCCCAAGCACTGTCTTAATTGCCGTGCTGAGCATCTGCCTCTGGAAAGCTGCAATGGCCAGTCAGGCTGTGGGATCTAAATAACGTGCCTTCAGCGTCTCATATGATGGTATCACACTCCCAGTCAGGTCCCAGTGTGGCTTCTAAACAGTGATTCCTTGTGGCTGCCTTGAGTCCTGCAGGTGCTTCAGATTGCTGAAGATGTGTTACTGACACAAAGAAACCCTTATACCACCGAAGTCCTGAGACTTGGCAGCCCAAGCCTATGCTAGAATATCAAGGAAGCTGGGACTAAAATAGGCTGGTATTTGCTTATTTGTCCAGTACTATGTCAGGAGATAGCGAGGGTAGGGAGAAGATATCAGACACATCTGATAAAACCACTGACCTCAAGAAATGGACTAAAGATTAATTTCATTCATTTTAGAAATGTTTAATAAGAGCCTACAAGGTCCTAGTTAGGTATTGGCAATCCTTTGGTAGAAGAGACCCACTTGGTTCCTGATCCTGTGCTGCTTATGTGTTTTTTTGTTTATTTTTGTTTTGTTTTGTTTCACATCTCTCTGTGCCCTTCTGTACTTCATTGTACTCCTCTTGTGACAGAGGAGCTAATACAGTTATATGTTGACAAGGCCTTTCAGCATGTTGGACCTTGACTCAGAGTTATTGCTGAAGGTGACCAGATAATATTTTTGGTAAGTCTAGGGCCTGGCTTTCTCAGCCTAGCTCTACCTTGTGGCTCACAAAACTGCCAATTAGCATTTAACTCATTTGCTTCTAGAAGCTAAGTGAGGTCAGAAGTATGAAGCACTACAGATTTTTTTTTATGCTTTATTTTTCTATTAGACCACCACGCCGGTCTCCTCCCCCCCCTTTCCCCCTAAGATCTATCTATTTGCATGGATATACAGAGATAAAGAGAGAAAGATCTGCCATCCACTGGTTCACTCCCCACATGGCAACAGCCAGAGCTGAGCTGATCTGAAGCCAGGAGTCAGGAGTTTCTCCACCCCTGCTGCTTTCCCAGGCCACAAGCAGGGTGCTGGATGGGAAGTGCAGCTGGGACATGAACCTGTGCCCCTGTGGGATGCTGGTGCTTGGAGGTAGAGGATTAACTTGCTGAGCCATATACCAGCTCTGACACTACAGATTCTTAAACGATCTTCAAATTACCAAAGAAAGCTTACTCTGTGCATAATCCATTCATTCCAAAAGTACTTATTGGGTGTGTATCACCAGGTACACAATATTCGCACTTTGCCCTCATGAAGTTTATAGTTGGATGAGAGAAATACGTACTAATTCATCATGCAAGAATTTTAAGATCACAACTATAATGAAGGAAACTACACAGAAGTTTAACATTGCAACCATCTTGAGGGTAACTGTGAAGAGACACCTGGTGTCCCGGCAGCACAATTAGGAAAAACTGAAGAGGGTTTCGCCAAGATTTCCAACCATGAGGCTAGCCAGGGAAGAAGACGAAGGAATAGTAATGCTAGGCAGAGATAACACGCAAGGCCCTATGGGAGGAAGAGAGCAAAGGATGGAAGGCTGAAGCAGCTGGAATGAAGAGAATAAGGAAGAAGATGCTGAATAGGCAGAGAGTTTAAACCAGTCTTTCAGGCCATGTGGAGGAATTTCACTTTTTCTTACTTAGGAAGAATGGGAAATATTTGATCAGATTTGTTTTTTGAATCATTTCAGGACCTGAAAACAGGCAGATGCTATAATTCGCTGCTTCCAATTAAGTCCTGTGCCTCCCATGGTCCCAGGAGGACTGTGTGCTGTCATGCTTCCCAGACTGGACAATCTGGGGCCTACTTCTTCAGGACAGAATCATGAGCAACCATAGTGCATTTGCTTATTAGAATCACAATCATGCAATCTAGTACTTCGTAATTAAAAGACTAGGTATTGTTTTAACATAAACACTGCTTAATTTATCCCCAACCAGAGTTTCAAGAGGGAAATGCTATTGCTATTTATGTTATTTAGGATCAGAAATGTTAAGTTATATATTCAGGCCATTAAAAAAAGAGTTATTTATTTGAAAGACAGAGAGAGAGAGAAATCTGCATTCACTGATTCACTCTCCAAATGGTTGCAATAGTCTGGACTCAAGATGAAGCCAGGAGTCAGAAATTCCACGCTGGTCTCCCATGTGGGTAACAGGAGCCCAAGTACTTGGACCATTTTCTATTACCTTTCCAGGTGCAATAGCAAGGAGCTGGATAGGAAACGGAAAAGCCAGGGCTCCTACCTGGGCCATGCTGGGATGCAGGCATTGCAGGTAGCAGCTTAGCCCACTGCTTCACTGTGCCAGCCTCTGTATTCAGGCCATTCTACTACCAAAATTCACGCTGGGAAAATTCAAGTCCTTTCAAAAACTTTTTCCTTAAATAATCCCAAGTCAGTGGCAGTTGAAAGTCTTCTTTCAAGCTCCATCCCTGAAGCAGTTTTTCCACTGCACAGCTCCTTAGACCCGAACAGCAGCCACCAAAAAGGCAATGTCTTATCATTCTAGTATAGGTGCTTATTCAAGGGCATGTGCCACCAGCATACCACCCTCTAAAGACCCACTAAGCAGCAAAGTATAAAACATTTTTGTTTTTATTGGAAAGTCAACAGAGAGGAGGAGAGACAGAGAGGAAGATCTTCTGTCTGCTGGTTCACTCCCCAAGTGGCTACAATGGTCAGAGCTGAGCAGATCTGAAGCCAGGAGTTTCTTTCCAGGTCTCCCACGTGGCTGAAGGGTCCCAAGGCTTTGGGCTGTCCTCAACTGCTTTTCCAGGCCACAAACAGGGAGCTAGAATGGAAGTGGGGGTAGCCAGGATATGAACCAGTACCAATATGGGATTCTGATGTATGCAAGGTGAGGACTTCAGCCACTAGGCTACCGTGCCAGCCCTGAAGTTTTTGATAGTTCTGAAATGTTGATGGCTTTGTTGCACCAGATTGAGAATATCTTTCCAAGTTCTAATGGCTGACCATGTCCACCTTAGTGCGTCCACAGACCCAGAAACATGTTGCAAAGCTTGACCAGGAGAGTGGTCCAACCTATTCTTTTTTCCTTCTTCTGACAAGGCAATTGAGGTTCTCTGCTGGCCTTGATGACCTGGTGGTCATGTTCCCCATGTGTATCTGGGTATACTGACAAATGCACTGGCATCAGCAACTGAGAAGATCTAGTAACAAATAAATTCACTCCAAGTTTAGATCACATATCTTGTGATTTTCCCTGTGGCTGGAGTTAGAATCTAGTGGTCTAGTTGGGGAATCTCCCAAAAAAACCTCGCCTGAGGTGATTTCACACCTAACCCTCTTGAATGCCAGATAGTGCAGGGTCAGGTTCAGGCTGCCTTCTGCACCAGCTAATTCATGGTGGTTGTTGCTGCCTGGTCAGTTTTTCCCCAACACCATTTCTCACGTGAACTGATGGGTGCTGTAGCAATCTGGTAAGCCCAGTCTAGCCCACCACAAACTTAATACACACACACCATTGGGTGCCATAGCCTAGTAGGGGCAACTTTGAATAACCTCCATTAGGCCCCCTGCCACTAGTCTTTGTGCTTGCCAGCATGTGTTACAGCCTAGCCTGGTCTAGCTCACATTCCATCTGGCTCTCATGTACACCCATGGGTGCTGCAGCTTAACTCAGCCTGACCTTCCGTTAGGTCCAGGTCATGGGTGTTACATCTTGACCAGCCTGGCCCGCTCCCAGCCCTGGGTCTCATGTTCACCAGTTAGTTGCCGCTGCAACCCAGCAAGGGAATGCCCACGGTTCCCCTACCAGACCTGCACCCAGCTCCAGTTTTTGCCTGCCAGGGGGTACTGTGGTCCAACCTGACATGACTTATGCCCTGTTCCCATATTTGCCAATTGGCGCGGCAGCTTAGGCCAGCCTGGCCCACCTCCAGACAGGCCTGCCCTGAGTCCCAGCTCTCATGCACACCACTGTATGCAGTGGCCCAGCAAGGGAGTCCTTATGCCAATCTTGCTCATGCCAGTGTGTGTTATGGATGGCCTGCCCTCAGCCCACCCCCAGACTCAGCTCACATGTATACCAACAGGTGCTACAACCCAGTCTGGCCTGGGCCTGGCCTACCCTCAGCCCCAGCTGTCACACTTAGATCAGGAGCTCCTGCCTAGCACAGGAAATCCCCCTGTTCCCCTACCAAGATCACTACCAGCCCAGGATCTCATGTGTGCCTGCAGGAGCTGCAGCCCAGGCTGCCATGGCTAGCCTGCAATCCTGGCACTCACCAAGAGGGTACTAAGGCCTAGCCCAACTGGCCCATACCACTTCCAGATCTTGCTGGTGGGTAGTGGGTGTTACATCCTAGTCTAGCAAGACAAATTAAACTGCAGTTTCAATGCCCTATGTGTAGCAGATATTTTCTTATAACAACACACTTGGAACACAAAGGACTTCTGCCTAAAAAAAATTAATATGCTTAAAAACAATGACATTAAATTTTCCCCAATGTTTTCTCTTTTCTGAAATGAGTAACAGGGCAAATTAGACAGGTCTTTAGAAGCTGTACCTTTGTAGGAGGCGTGGGAGAGCAGGGTTGGCACAAATACTTGTTTGAGGCATTGCTTCTCTGCATAAGAAGGTGGGAGAAAGCCCTAGGTTTCAGGGGCGAATTCTGAATCACCTTTTGCGTTTCTTTCGGGTGTTCTAATCCAACAGCAAGGAGAGAGGAGGAGTAGAAGGCCTGGGGGACGGGCATGGAGAGGGCGAGGAAAAGGTGAAACGAAACACTTACGCATTGAGGATGGTAAGGAAGAGGGAAGGCAGAAGGAGACAGCCCTTCAGAAGAGAGACCACTTGCATAGAGAGAATTGAGAGAGTAAAAGGAAAACTGAGAAATCAGAGGGAAGGAAAAAACGCATAGGAAAATACTCTTGCTTTGCCAAAGAAAGACTGTACCAAGCAGGTGCCTGACAGGGTTGCTGTCTCACTCAGCTGCGGTCAGAACGACCTTCTGACAGCTCCTGAACATTCGTGGCTTTGAACAACCTGCCAGGTAAAAAAAAAAAAAAAAAAAAAAACAGCCACACCATTTTAGGATGAGTTTTCAAGCTGTTTCTCCCAGGTAGGTGATTTGTCTGCAGAGCCTATACCTGCTCCTTTAAAGAGATTCCACCATGTCACCTGGGCCACCCTCACCACCTGCCACCCATGTTGGAGACTTGGATTGAATTCTCAGCTCCTGGCTTTGGCCTGGACCAGTCCCCACTATTGCCGGCACTTTCTGAGATTTGGGCTGTGGCCAGTCACATGTCCCTCCCGAAATGCAAATTCCATGTGAACGGGAACCTGACTTTGGGTCACTGCTGTGGCTCCAGGACACACCAGGTGTAGGTCGTGGGTGGGTGGCACCTTCGGTCCACTGGCTGTCCTTCCCCCCTTCCCTCCCCATTTCAGAGGCCAGGGATAAGCAGCAAGAACGTGGGAAATGAGGCAGAATGCTGATTATTCCAGTTCAGATTCTGAAAAGTGAACGGGGCGAGACAGACAGGAAGGCAAAATCAAAGGAAAGGAATGCAAAGTCCCAGGGGAAAAAGGCTGACAGACGTCACGCTCTTTGGTCACGCTCCCCAACGCCCCCGCGACGGCCCAGGCGCTCCCTCCTCCGCATCACTGTCTATCCGGTCCAGAACGCCGCCACTATAGAGTCCGGGGAGCCTTGGCCCTCGGCCCTCTAACCCTTGCCACTCATCAGACACTCTGCGCCCGCTCCCCCTGCTCCTCCAGGGTTCTCCCCGACACGCCCGCGGGGGACCAGCGAGGCGGCTGGGACTACAGCTCCCAGGGAGCCCAGCGCGCGCGCGCCTGCGCAGTGTGGCCGGAGGCGGCGGTCTGTTCTCCGCTGAGGAGGAGCGGGGCAGAGGAGGGAGGCAAGCGGGTGAGAGTTCAGAGTTCAGCAGCAGCAGCCCGAGCCCATGATTCCCATATGCCCTGTAGTTTCTTTCACCTATGGTGAGTCCGATGTGGCCCGTGAGGCCTCAGCCTGGCCCTCTTTTCCCTGGCCCGGGGCGGCGGGGAGGTGCGGGGGTTGGGGCTGGCTCCGGGGAGGAGGCGGCGGCCGCCACCGGGGCGTGCGAGTGAGTGAGGAGTGCGAGGCGGGCGCGGGGAGGCGGCGCGGCCGCGGCCCGGGCCGGCCGGGGCAGCTTCTCACGGCGCCTCTCTCTCTCTCTGCCCTCCCTCCCTCGGCGTCCCGGCCCCCTCCGCGCCTCTCTTCCCGCCATGGGACCCGACTCTCCGTGCCCGCCGCAGTGCCCAGCCGGCTGGGGGAAGATGCCAAAATGGCGACCGGCAACTACTTTGGATTCACCCACAGCGGGGCGGCGGCGGCGGCGGCTGCGGCCCAGTATAGGTAACGGCTCTCCCGCCCGCTCCCTTCTGGGCCCCCTGATCGCCCCCCGCGGCCGGGGTCCAGCCGAGCCGACGCGACGCCCCCGCGGCCGACCCCCCGAACCCCGAGTCCCCGAGCTCCGACCGGCGCTGGACAGGCCCAGCCCCGCGGCCTCGCCCGCCCCGCCCCGCCCGGCCGAGCCGAGCCCACGGCGGCGGGCGGGGACGGGGGGACACGGCGGCGATCCGGGAGCGTGGAGGGCCGCTGGGGCCTCCGCGGGCCCGGAGCTAAAATGGCCTCCCGCGGCCTCGGAGCCGGGCCGAGCCGTCCCCCTCTGGCACCCGGCGAGGACCTCTCCCCGTCCCTGGGTCCCTGCCTCTGCCGTCCTCCCGCCCCGGGGATGGAGCCGGAGGAGCCGGGGGTGGGGAGGAGGCTGCCCCGGAGGAGCGCGGCGTCGTGGCAGGTCCACGGGCCCTGGTGCTCCAGCCCTGCATGGCCACTGCGGCTGTCACCCGGGCCCCCCAGCTCCCTGTCCCGACCACCTGTTAGCCAAAGAGGTGCAAAGTTTCTGGTGCTGTTGGGAGTTTGGGTTGTAGGTGGGCTTGCAGCTGACTTCTCCTGGGGGCGGGGGGGGGTCTCTTCAGAGGAAAGAAGGTACTAGGGAGATGCCTCGGCTGATATGCCCACCCTAAACTGGCAGCTCCTGTTTTGTGGAAGTGTCCGGGGTCCCTTTGCTCGGCTTAACCATCCCGAAAGCGCACCAAAGTGGAATGTGCTCTTGATGCTCCTGATGGATCATTTTGAGACTGTGTCTTGATCAGGCGGTATGCACACGGAGCTCCTGGGAAGTGAGCTTTTTACGTATGTAATATTAGCCACCTAGTGTTTTTGCACGTTTTGCAGTTGGTTAAAGTCAGGTAGTTTGTTGGTGTTTTGTTGTGTTTCCCTTTCCTTTTCTTGAGACGCCAGGTGTGTAGTGGGACAAGCAGTTTGGGGAATGGCATGACTGGGGCTGAGTCTTACTGTGGGTTTTATGATGTTGGAGAACTCGTGTCTTCGGATGTTTGTTTTCCTCATCTGTAAAATGAGACACTGGACTAGCTAAAACTTGCAGTTCTGAGAGTGTTCCTAAGGTGCCATTTGTTCTACGAGGTGCATTATTCTGTGTAACACTAAACATGGCACTGTGAATTCAGATAAGACACACTGTCTGAGGCCCCACTTATTTTTTGAAGAATTGCTGGAATGTATGATCAAAACTAACGTTTTTAAGAAGTTGGTGGAATGTGTAAGAGTGCATTATGTTGATGAAATCAATGTGTTGCTGATTGTCAGATGTTGTGATTTCATGTGGTGTTTCGCATCTCATCATGAGGCCTGTGTCTTACAAAAGAACTGACATCATGAACCGCTAGAGCAGAGTTTTAGGGCTTTTCAAACTTAAAACATCTTTTGGTTACAACTTGTGATAATGAAGCAATGAAGTTTTAGCTACTGATAAGACGTTTAGTGTTAATAATTTTTGCAGAGCAAGGGAAAATTTGCTGGGAAACAAGGCAGTTAATCAGCATCAGTGCTGCTAGCAAGTGCTGCGTGTTCTGGCGAGGCTCTGTGTAGCCATTACATTTGCTGCTTGTGTTAGTGAGATTTATTTATGTGTCTGAAAGGCATAGTTACAGAGACGGGGGAAAAGACGGAGCTCTTCCATGCACTGACAGGCAGGCAGGCTCCCTCGGGGTGCAGGGCTCAAGCACTTAGGCCAGCCTCCACTCCTGTCCCAAATGCATTATCAGGGCGCTGGATGGGCAGTGCAGCAGCCGAGCAGCGCCTGTGTGGGATTCCGGCTCACCGGAGGAGGATTGGCCTGCAGGAGAGGCACTACCTGCCCATCTTGGTGATAATATGTGCTTTTATTTTTTTTTTTCGGTAAATACAAACTTTACAGATAGAAATATAGAAATATGGAGGGCAAATTCCTGTTTAAAGATTTTTTTTTGGATAAAATGTTTGCATTCATTTTTCCTGTGGCAACATAGGAAACTTAATTTGTTGGGCCTTTAATCTCAGTTTCAGTAAGTTTTAACAATTCAAATTAGTCGATTGTTATGTTTAGTAGGAAAGGTCTAACCTTTTATTTATTTATTTAAAGATTTATTTATTTATTGGAAAGTCAAATATACAGAGAGGAGGAGAGACGGAGAGGAAGATCTTCCCTCCGATGATTCACTCCCCAAGTGAGCGCAACGGCCGACCGATGCTATGCCGATCTGAAGCCAGGAGCCTCTTCCAGATCTCCCACATGGGTGCAGGGTCCCAAGGCTTTGGGCCGTCCTCCACTGCTTTCCTAGGCCACAAGCAGGGAGCTGGATGGGAGGTGGAGCTGCTGGGATTAGAACCGGCACCCATATGGGATCCTGGCGCGTTTAAGGCCAGGACTTTAGCTGCTAGGCCACGCCGCCAGGCCCACCTTTTATTTTTTAATTAAAGATTTATTTACTTATTTGAAAGTGCATTAAAGGGAGACAGAGATCTTCCATTGTACACTCAAAATGGCTGCAACAACCAGGGCTGCCAGGCTGAAGCCAAGAGCCAGGAACTTTCCCATTCTGGTTTTCCCATACAGGTGGCATAGATGCAAGCACTTCAAACATCTGTTGCCTTGCCAGGTGCATTAGCAGGGAACTGGGTGGGAAATGACCCCCTGGGACTTGAACTGGCACTGCAGAATAGGACATTGGTGTCATGAGCTGTAGCTGTCCATCCACTGTGCCAACAGCCCTTGTCCCAAGACTAGTCTTCAGCATTGCTAATTTTGGGGCCTATCACCACAAATAATTACTATGGGTCTCTGTGTGTATAAACATAATACATGACAATTGTATTTGATGGCAAAAAAAAGGTAGGCTCAGTATTTTTAATATTTTTGCTTAGCAAAATTGGATAAACTAAATAATAAAAACATATACAGAAAATACATTAATAATGTTACTTTTTCTTCCTGGCTGGAAATAGTTGTAATTGAAACCAGAATTCACTTTTTTCGTTTTAAAAGATCTCAAACTTGGGATTGTCTGACTTTTTGTTTTGTTTTGTTATGTTTTGTTTTGTTTTATTGCAAAGTCTGATATGTAGAGAGGAGGACAGAGAGGAAGACGTTTTGTCCGCTGATTTACTCCCCAAGTGGCCGCAGTGGCAGGAGCTGAGCCAGTCCAAAACCAGGAGCCTAGAGCTTCTTCCAGGTTTCTCACGTGGGTGCAAGGTCCCAAAACTTTGGGCCATCTTGGACTGCTTTCCCAGGCCACAGGCAGGGAGCTGGATGGGAAGCGGGGCTGCCAGGATCGGAACCAGCATCCATATGGGATCCCGGGGTGTGCAAGGCGAGGACTTCAACCACTAGGCCACTGTGCTGAGTCCCTGTCTGACACTTTTTAAACGTGGAAGATTTGAGTTGTTCCACTTGTTACTGAATATTGATAGTAAACTTCCTACAAATTAAATTAATTCTTGGTTTTAGTTTGCTTGCTTAAAATTGCAAGGCATTTGATTTTAAGTTTTAGATCTAAACTTTTACTATTTGAGATTCATGCTGGCACACTGAAGTAAAGATCAGGTTCTTTAGGATGTTAGAAGAAATCTTTGTCGGTCTACTGATTTAAATTAATTAAGTTTTGACAATGCATATTAAACATTTGTGGTAAGCATTTCGTTTTTTATCTTTTTAAAAAAATTTAGAGGTTTTTATTGGAAAGGCAGATTTACGGAGAGAAACAAAGTATCTTTAAAATCAGTTTTACTTGAAAAGCAGACTGACAGGGAGGGAGAGGCAGAGATTTTCTGTCTGCTGTTTTACTTTCCAACTGCTGCAGCATTCAGCACTGGGCCAGGTAAAAGCCAGGACACAGAACTCCATCCGGGTCTCCCACATGCCTGGCAGAGCCATGCCCCGTTGCTGCTCCTCTGGGCACACTTGCAGGAAGCTGGATTGGAACATGCGCACTGGCTCAGGCTGGCCCTCCAGGGTGGGATGCAAGTGCCCAACACCTGTTTAAAGAAAAGAACTTTTAGTATTTTAAAAACATATTAAAATAATTTTGTTTTATAATAAAGCTTGGGAAAAGAAGCATTTTAATAATCTTTAGCAAAAAATGTAAGATAATTATCAGTATAGAAAAACCTTTCTAGTGGTTTCATAGGCCTGGAAGTCTTTTTTCTTCACTTTATTGAGAGTGATAGAAAAGTTCTTGTAAGAGTCCTTCAGGTTTTGAAGGGGACTTGTAGCATGTGTTTAATATTTAATAAAAACATTGAATAATAATGCCATTATATTCCACAGTTAATAGGAACTAAGGCATAAGAATTTCTTTTTTATTTCCTTGTAAATGACTTAATTTATCTTTATTTGGAAGGTTTGAAAGCCAGTTAGACAGAGGTCCTGCATGTCCTGGTTCAGTCCCCAGATCATTGGAGCTGGGCTGGTCTCGAGTGAGGAGCTAGGCACCTCTTCCTGGTCTCCCACATGGGTTGCAGATGCCCAAGCGCTGGCAGCATGCTCCGCTGCTTTCCCTGATGCACTAGTGGGGGTGCTGAAGCAACCCCCCGGGAAACCTTCAGAACTGGCCATTTTCCCCTTACTTTAGAAAAATGCTGGACTTAGCAATTATGTTCTTCCTATTCAGTTAGAATGTTATAAATCTAACTTGTGCTTTAACTAGCTTTCTTTTTCTAAATGTGCCATATCAAATTTACTCTACCTTCAATCAAGTTGACTATTTAATGACTTGAAAACTTAACGTATACAGTAATAATTTACCACTGTATTCTTACCATCTTAGTAAATGTTAAATGATACATGTTTAAGTGGGTTTTTGGCTAGACATTTAAATCTGGTAGATAAAAGAAGAAGGCATCTCCTGTAATCATTTTGAGATGTCTTCAGGACTGTTGTAAAGGGTGAGTGTCTCATTGCCAAGGCTGTCGCCTGCCAGCTTGCTGAGAGTGACAGGCTGCTGAGTTGTGCTCGCCGCTTCACTTTTTATTTTCATGTAATATTAAGAATATTATGTCTAAGGAAATGATAAAAGTAATGTTAGTAAGGTAGAGAAGGATTAATCTCTGAGAAGGTGGAAAAACCAGGTGAACAGGTTTTTGAAACCAATCCTAGTTGTGGAAATTTACTGGTTCTTCCAAAAAAAGAAAAAGCTTCCAACTGTTGATTGTGTTGATTGCTGAATCGGATGCCTAAGGATGCATTTTGTCTAAATGAAGTTGAAGCAGGAGCGTATCTTTTCTGAAAAGGTTGATGCTGTTGATTGGCTATGTTGCCTGTGTATGTTATGAATAGATTTGGGGATAGTGTGCAGCATGGAGCTACATACTGGGTTTGAGGGCCAGGGGCCCCCAGATTCCAACTTCCTCCTGAGGCACACGGGCAGGGGGAAGCAGGTGGGCACTTCAGTGTGGGTGCCTCTGCCTCCAGTGGGAAATCCCACATTGGATTTCCAGCTTCTGGCTCAGCCTCACCCAGCATGACCCATTGTGGACATTCGGACAGTAAACTATTGGGTAGGAGATTTGCTCTTGCTTTTTCAGTTTCTGCCTTTAATATAAAATTAAACCTTAATAAATTGATTAACTGTTAGTAAAATATTCCTGAATAGAATGCTTAAGGCGTATGTTTGAATATGCTTTTGTAAACTGCCTTATAGTGTGCTGTAATGAAAAGGACACGAATTTGGAGTTTGAATTCCAGCTATATCCCTCAGTCACTTAGCCAAGTCATTCAACCTGCTTCTAAGAGCTTCTTCTGGGTCTTCCATGTGGGTGTAGGGGCCCAAAGACTTGAGCCATCCTCTTGCTGCTTTCCAGGCCATAAGCAGGGGCCAGATCAGAAGTGGAACAGCTGGGACAAAAACTGGTTCCCATATGAGATGCTTGCACCACAAACCAAGGTTTAGCCTTCTGTGCCACAGGTCTGGTCCCAAATATATAACTATTTAAGTAAAAAAAAAATTTTTTTAAGACTTATTTATTTTTATTGGAAAGTCAGATATACAGAGAGGAGGAGAGACAAAAAGAAAGATCTTCCCTCCATTGATTCATTTCCCAAGCATCCACAATGGCCAGAGCTGCACTGATCTGAAGTCAGGAGTCCGAAGCTTCTTCCGGGTCTCCTATGTGGTGTAGGGTCCCAAGGCCCTGGGCCGTCCTATACTGCGCTCCCAGGCCACAAGCAGGGAGCTGGATGGGAAACAGACCTGCAGGGATTAGAACCTGAGCTCATATGTAATCCCAGCACATGCAAGGCAACTTTAGCCACTAGGCTACCGTGCCAGACTCATTTTGTTATTATGTTAAAGGCCAATTAGCAGCGTTATTATTTGAAGACATGCCACTAGATTGATCAGAGGGCAGCCCTTTGGCTTATAAATGTAGTGATCCACAACGTATGTAAGAATTACTTAGATGTATCTTCAATCTACTGATTGAAAGTGAGTATACCCACTATACTTGTCCATAAATTGTCTTTGTCACCACTTTATCAGGATACAAGATGAGAGCCATTGTTCTGAGTATACCATCTCTTATTGTTTCATAAAAGGCATATTCAGTGCAGTTATTAATGCGTAGAAAGATCAGATGAAAGAAACACTGGGCTTTTGGCCTGAATATTGGTGTTCTTATGTACTTTTGTCTATTTAAATAATTTTTAGGCAATAATGCACTTTTTTTTTTAAGTTTGTCTAGTTGGAAGGCAGAGTGACAGAAAGGGGAGACTGAGAGCAAGAGTTGTACCATTTGCTGGTTTACTCTCCCAGTGACCACAAAGGTCAGGACTGGGTCAGGCCATAGTCGGGAACCTGGGACTCCGTCCAGATCTCACGCAGATGGCTGGCAGGAAGCATCCTCGTTGCTGTCTCTTCCCTGTCACATTAACAAGGACCTGGATTAGAGGGGGAGCGTCTGAGACTCAAACCAGCATTCTAGAGAGGGATGTTTGTGTACCAGGCAGTGGCTTAACTCACTGTGCCCCGACTCTAGCTCCAATGCACTTACCTACCATTTGATGAGCATCTCCAGTGTGCATAGTCTGTGTTCTCAAGGAGTGTACACTTCTAGAACATGATCGTGGCATATAAACCTCCAGATAGCTATGCCATGAGAGTGATCATATAACCAAATCTTGATAAAATGCCAAAATGGAGAAAATTGAAGGAATCTTACTTGGAGTTTGAAGTAGATGTAAGATTCTTCATTCAAAAAACCCAGAGGGAAGTCATTTTATGGACAAGGTGTTTGATACAGGGCTTAAGGTGCTGCTTGGGATGCCTTCATTCCATATCCCGGCTCCTTTTCTGAACCAGCTTTTCCCTATCATGAGCCCTGGGAGGCAACAGATAATAATGTGGGTATCTACTACATATGTGGGAGACCCAGAATTCTATGGTCCTGTTTTTGGCCTGTTCCAGCCTTGGTGGTTGTGGATATTTCATCAGTAGATGAAAGTTCTCTTTTCTCTGCTTTACAAATAATGTGAAAATGATTTTTTTAAAAAAGGGTTCATGGACCTGGTGCAATGGCTCAGTGGCAAAATCCTTATCTTGCACACGCTGGGATCCCATATAGGCGCTAGTTTGTGTCCCTGCTGCTCTACTTCCTGTCCAGCTCCGTGTTTGTGGCCTGGGAGGGCAGGGGAGGACAACCCAAAACCTTGGGACCCTGCACCCACTTGAGACCTGGAAGAGGCTACTGGTTCTGGCTTTGAATTGGCTTAGCTCTGGCTGTTGCAGCCACTTGGGCAGTGAATTAGTGGACGGAAGATCTTTCCAGTAAATCTGCCTTTCCAGTAAAATTAAAGAAATCTTAAAAACACACAAAAAATTTTTAGAGGTGATTTTAGACAAAGAATATGTGTTGAGCCAAGACAGGAATGTAAATTGTGTAGTGGTGTTCGAGACTGAGTAGGCTCTAAAGTCAGCCTCCTGAGCTGAATGAATCTGCTGCTTTCTGCTTGCGGTGTGACTTTGGGCAGATGCTTCTGGTACTGTCTCATTTCCCCACCTATGAATTGATGATAATATCTTTTCGTGGGATTGATTTTAAACATTTTTATTGAACTGTGATTTGTGTAAAGAGGATATTTGATGAAATGTCATAGACTGAGAACATCTGCATTACCTGCACTCAGATTTTGAAAAAAGAATGTCAGCATCTCTGGGGTCCTACATTCTTGTTTTGTTTTGAGGGCTCGGTGTTACTTGTTTTTTTCTCAATATATATAGTTTTCATTTCCTTGAGAGAGCTTTTACCCAGTAGTTCATTCTCCAGATGTCTGTAGCAGCCAGTCCATATATCCTAGGCCAGAGCTAGGAGCTCAGAATGCCATCTGGATTTCCCACTTAGGTGGAAAGCGACCAAACACTTGGCACCATTACCCAGGGTGCATTAACATGAAGCTGGATTGGAAATGGAGTAGCAAAAACCTGAGCCAGCACTCAGTACCCCCTTTCAGTATTATGTATAAAGTATCTGGAACAGTCACCAACAGTCCCCTTTGGTATATTTTTTGAGGATTTATTTGAAAGAATTACAGAGGGAGAGAGAAAGGTTCTTGATCTGCTGGTTTGGTCCCCAAATGGCTGCAACAAGCTGAAGCTGGGCGTTTTCATCTGGTCTCCCACGGGGGGTGCAGTGGTCCAAACACTGGCTACCCTCTTCTGTCTCCCGGGTTCCTGAGTCGGGACTTTTAGAGATCCATAATCTCATATAAAATACACTTTTGAATATGCAAGTAAATTTTTAGGAAAACTTGATAATAGAAGATGAACTGAGGCCCGATGGCGTGGCCTAGTGGCTAAGGCCTTGAATGTGCCAGGATCCCATATGGTCTCCGGTTCTAATCCCAGCGGCTCCACTTCCTCTGTCTCTCCTCCTCCTGTATATATGACTTTGTAATAAAAATAAATCTTTTTAAAAAAAGAAGATGAATTGGTGGAAGGTAATTTTTAGTTCTTTTCAAAATTTTCCTTTAGTATGTATTTATTTGTTTACTTATTTATTTGAAAGACAGAGGAGAAGATTGAGAGATCACTTCATCTGTCAGTTCGCTACTCAGATGATTGCAGTGTCCGAGGCTGGGCCATGCCTGAAGCCAAGGGCCATGAACTCCATCCAGGTCTCCTGAGTTGGATGACAGGGACCAGAGTACTTTGCCAGCCAATGCTGCTTTGTAGGCTGGGGAGTGGCTCAGGTGTGGAGTAGTCAGAATTCAAAATAACGCTCAGATATGAAATGCAAGCATCTTGGGTCATAGTTTAACCCACTGAGCTACAATGCTGGCTTCTAATCCTGTATTTTTACCTAAACAGTAAATATTCTTGTCTTTTAGTGAAGAAATCTTAGTATGTTTGATACTGATTGATTTTTTAAAAAAGATTTGTTTGTTTTTATTGGTAAGTCTCCCACACAGGTGCAGGATCCCAAGGCTTTGGGCCATGCTCTATTGCTTTCCCAGGCCACAGGCAGGGAGCTAGATGAGAAGTGGGGCAGCCGGGACATGAACCAGTTTCCATATGGGATCTCTGTAGATGCAAGGTGAGGATTTAGCCACTAGGCTTTCATGCTGGACTTGGCTACCAAGTTTATTTAAAACACAATATCCCTTCTAACTTTACTGAGGCTGCCGACTATGTTAAAAATTCAAAACTCTGCCTGAATTATGTTATTATCCTTGTGCAGGAAACATGCCATTTTTAGCATATGTGCTGTTGGAGTGAATAATCACTTTTTTTTTTAAGATTTTATTTATTTTTATTGGAAAGGCAGATATACAGAGAGGAGGAGAGACAGAGAGCAAGATCCTCTGTCCGATGATCCAGTCCCCAAGAGACTGCACTGACTGGTGCTGCGCTGATCTGAAGCCAGGAGCCTCTTTTAGGTCTCCCACAGGGGTGAGGGGTTCCAATTCTTTGGGTAATCCTCAACTGCATTCCTAGGCCACAGGCAGGAAGCTAGATGGGAAGTGGGGCTGCTGGAATTAGAACTGGCGCCCATGTGGGATCCTGGCGTGTTCAAGGTGAGGACTTTAGCTGCTAGGCCACCACGCTGGACCCTGATCACTTATTTTTTAAATACAGTAGCCATTCTGATGAATATGCATTGATATCTCATTATCTTTTATTAAGATCATTTGAAAGGCAGAGTTAAAGAGGAGACAGATCTTTCCACTGCTGATTCATTTCCCAAATGTCACAATGGCTGGGGCTGGACCAGACTGAAGCCAGGAGCATCATCTGGGGCCTCCAAGAACAAGGGTTACTCTCCCAGGCACATTATCAGAGAACTAGATCAGAAATGGAGCCGTGGGTGGCTTAACCTACTAAGCCACAATGCTGGCCACTCATTGTAGGTTTGATTTGTTTCTCTGATTAATTAAGAGTTTTTTGTATGCATACATCTCTTTAGCTGTTTATATATCATCTTTGGAGAAATACCTGTTCAAGTCTTTTGCTTCAAGTCTTTTGCTCAATTTTTTAAAAAAATTTTGTTTTGAAAGGGTATGAGAGAGACATCAGTTGATGGCTCTTCATCTGGTGGTTAACTCCCCAGATGGCCTCAACAGCCAGAACTCAGCCATTCCGGAGCCTGGAGCCAAGAGCTTCACGTATTGCCATGTGGATGGCAGGGGACCTACCACTTTGGTCACTTGGGTTGCTTTACCACACAATTAGCAGGAAGTGAAATCGGAAATAGGGAATCTGGAACATGAATTAGCACATATATGGATGCTGTTGTCACAGTTGCTGTGCCATAACATTTGACCCTTTTGTCTAACTTTTAATTGGGTTGTTTGTTGTTGAGTTGTAGGAATTCTTTATACATTGTGGCTATAAATCCCTTATGATGCTTGTGTTTGCTCTTTGTTTCAGTACTTAATTATGTTCTGACTATGCTCTTTGATCCAGTTTAAGTTGATTTTTATGTGTATGGCCATCCGATCTTTTTCCAACACCATTTGTTGAGAAAACTCCCTAAAGCATTCAGTTGTCATGGTGCGCTTTTGAGAAATAACCTGCTTGTATATTCAAGGATTTTATTTCTGGCTCCTTTTTCATGTTTCATTGGTTTGTAATTGCCAGCACCACACTGCTTTGCTTGCTGTAATTTGAGCTTGGGAAGTTTGAGGCGTCTAGTTCTGTTACTTTTTAAAGGCCATTTTGGTTACGTGAGATCCCTTAATATTCTGTAAGAATTGTAGGAAAGATTTTTCTGCTTCCTTTTTGCATGGTTGGTTTATTTGAAAGGCAGAGTTACAGGGATTAAACACATATAGAGCGATCTCCTATCTGCTGGTTCACTCCCTAGGTGGGTACAACAGCCCAGATTGAAGAAATCATTCCATGCTCCCAGATTGAGGAAATCGTTCCATGGCCCATTGCTGACACAGTCCACCTTAGATCCATTCGCCCAGATGCGCACTGTCAAAGGTTAGCCGGCAGAGCTCTCCAATTTGTTTTACCTCTGTGGTAAAAGATGTCCTCTACAGACCTCAGTGGACTGGTTGTCGTGTCTCCCATGAGCATCTGGAAATGCCACTGCACAGACCTCAGCAACCGAAGAGACCCAGTTCTGACACATGTACTCCACAGTGAGGCCACAGATCATGTGATTTTCATCATGGTTGGGGTTTTGAGTCTAGTGATCCACTGTGGGGGTTGCCCAGAAAACCTCACCAAAGGTGACCCCAGACCTGACTCCTGTGTGTGCCAGACAATACAGGGTCTGGCTCAGTCTTTCACCCGCATCAGCCTACACACACTGAGGGTTACAGTCACCTGGCTAGTTCTGTCCCCACCCCCATCTCATGCAAACCAGTGGATGCTGCAGCCCAGCCTAACACTGCTCACCACACACTCAGTCTTCATGCACACCAGCGGGAACCTTATCAGAGCAACCCGCAGTAACCCCACCTAGTCTGCCCTTAGCCTTAGTGCCTGCTCATGCTGGTATGTTCAGCAGACTGGTCCAGTCTGTCTTGCATCTGGAAGAAACTTTTTTAAAAAGTATTTATCTTGTGTAGTATTGACATCTTAGCAGTAGGCCTTACAACTCATGAATATGGAATATCTCCTAATGTGTGTCTTTGTATCTTTCAGTGATATTTTGTAGTTTTTGATGTATAAGCCTTTCATATCTTTGGTTATTTTTTTTTTAGGATTTATTTATTTTTATTGAAAAGGCGGATATACAGAGAGGAGGAGAGACAGAGAGGAAGATCTTCCGTTCAATGGTTCACTCCCCAAGCGGCTGCAATGGTTGGAGCTGAGCAGATCTGAAGCCAGGATCCCTGAGCCTCCTCTAGGTCTCCCATGCAGGTGCAGGGTCCCAAAGCTTTGGGCTGTCCTGGACTGCTTTCTAAGCCATAGGCAGGGAGCTTAATGGGAAGCAGAGCAGCTGGGATTAGAACCAGCGCCCATATGGGATCCTGGCCCATTCAAAGCGAGGACTTTAACTGCTACACTATCGCGCCAGGCTGCTAGGTTATTTTTAATTCCTGAATATCTTTCTCTCTTTGGTGCTATTAATGGAGTTGTTCTCAATTTTCTTCTTGTAGTTTTCATTGATAGTGTATAGAAATGCAGCAATGAGAGTAAAGCCCTGTCTGTGATGCTGACATCCCATGTGAGCACCAGTTTGAGACCAGCCTGCTGCACTTCCAGTCCAGCTCTCTGCTAAGTTGCCTGGAAAAGCAGCAGAGAGTGTCCCAAGTGCTTGGGCTTCTGCCACATGTGCGAGTTCTGGAAGAGGCTCTCAGCTTGAGACTTGCTCCATCCATTGTAGCCATTTGGAGAGTCAACCAGCAGATGGAAAAAATCTCTTTTCTTCTTTCTTCCCTCCCTTACATCACCCCTTCCCCCATCTCTGTGTAACTGTGACTGTCAAATAAATAAATAGATCTTTAAAAAAGACATATACCGGTGAGGTCAAACATTTGGCCTGGTGATTAAGATATCTGTGTATCATATTGGAGTGCCTGGGTTTAAATTTCCTGCTTCAGCTCCTAATCCAGCTTCCTTACCAGTGTTAGACCCATGGTGGCTGTAGATAATGGCTTAAATAGGTTGAGTCCCTGGTACCCACATGTGAGACCCAGATTGAGTTCCTGAGTATTGGCTTTGGCCCCCACTCAGTCTTGTCTGTTGCAGGTGGTTGGAGAGTGAGTCAGCAGTAGGAGCTAAATTTTAAAAAAACAAGAAGTGCACTGATGTGACTTGCTGCTAACACATTTCTTTTCGGGCAGGGTGTAGAATCTTGGATTTTCTACTTTTAAGGTCATGTCAGTTGCGGATCATTTTTAATCTTCCTTTACATTCAGGATGCCTTTCGTGTTTTTCTTTATTTCTCCTGCCTAATTTCTCTGCCTGAAACATTAGTGATCTTAAAAGAAACACTTCACTTATATTACCATTAAGAGTGATGTAACTGGGATTTTCATATGTGTCTTATTTTTTTTCTTTTAAAGATTTATTTCATAGAACAAAACCATTACTTTTAAAAATGTTTACTACCTGGATGCAGGGATGGGGACTGCAAGCCTTTGTGGGCCTGTGGGAGGGAGGGTGAAGGTTAGGGAGGGGAGGAGGGGTAAGAGGAGTGCAGAGGTGTGGTTTCTGCAGATTCTTGTTGTCAAACTTCTTAGTGGCAGGACAGAGATGATCTGATGACCTCTGTGGACACTTGGAGGGAGAAAGTGTCCTGGGAGTGTTACTTGAGTGGTCATTGTGTGAGAGGTACACTCATGTGGGAGACCAGGAAGAATCCTGGCTCTTGGGCTAAGCACGGTAGCCTAACTGCTAAAGTCCTCACCTTTCACACACCAGGATCCCATAGGGGGACAGGTTCTAATCCCGGCAGCCCCACTTCCCATCCAGCTTCCTGCTTGTGGCCTGGGAAAGCAGTCGAGGACAGCCCAAATCCTTGGGACTCTGTACCCGTGTGGGAGACCTGGAAGAGGCTCGGGGATCCTGGCTTCAGATCTGCTCAGCTCCAGCCATTGCATTCGTTTGGGGAGTGAATCAACTGACAGATCTTCCTCTCTGTCTCTCCTTCTCACTGTAAATCTGACTTTCCAATAAAAATAAACAAAATCTTTTAAAAATCCTGACTCCTGGTTTTGGATGGCTTTAGCTCCAGCCTTGCGGCCACTTGAGGAATAAACCAGCAAATGGAAGATCTTCCTCTGTTTCTTCGTCTCTATGTATCTGCCTTTCAACTAAAAATAGATAGTTATATATATATTTTAAAGAAGAAGTGGAGCAGTTGGTACTAGAACCTGTGCCCTAATGGGATGGCAACACTTGTACGTGGAGGGTTAGCTTGTTGGGCCATTGTGTTGCCCCAGTCAGTTCTTCTTGAGAAAAAAGCAGTGTGACTAGTTGTGAACTCTGTTAACAGGTAAGGACTTGATAAGTAACTGTACAGGTGATACAAAGGATGCTTTTGCTTCCCAAAGCAAGTAAACCTTTCTCTGCCACCCCCGCTACCCCCCAGAAACCTGCTTTATGTCTGACTCTTGAAGCATTTCCTTTGTTACACATAATAGGTTTTTTTGTTGTTTGCTTTTACTTTAAAGAGATAAGATGGTTTTACTCTGACAGATTTTAGGGACCCAAGCACTAGGCCTGCATGGGGGTGTAGGTGGTGTGTTAGGACTGTAACCATGGCACTCCAGTGTAGACTGTAGGCATTTTAACAACTGGCAGAAACTTGCCCTCATGTATTTTTGGTTTTTATTCATTAATTTAGTTTGTCACAGTTTAAAACTGACTGAATCGGGGGCAGGTGTGCAGCGAACAGTTAAGTTGCCACTTAAAATGCTTGTATTGCATATTGTAGTGATTGTGGTTCGGGTCCCAGTTCCTGTACTTCCTATCCAGTTCTTGCTAATTCAAGATACCTGTGGAGGCAGCCGGTAGCAGACAAGGTGTTTGCGTCCCCGTTAACCCATGTCAGAAGTGAAGAAGAGCTCCAAGCTTCTGGCTTCTGCCTGTCCCAGCCCTGTCTGCTGTGACCACTGGGGAATGATCTTGCTGCTGCAGTGCTTCTGTCTCAGATCAAATGAAAGTAAAATTTGTTTAGAAGAACTGACTGAATCTGGTTAAGTTCTGTATATCACAAA
This sequence comes from Ochotona curzoniae, assembly GCF_017591425.1. Lineage (NCBI taxonomy): Eukaryota > Metazoa > Chordata > Mammalia > Lagomorpha > Ochotonidae > Ochotona > Ochotona curzoniae. Next base: position 14,233,441 of record NW_024465582.1, on the reverse strand, counting down.
GGATATTACAAATAGAAGTGGCTGCTCCATGGGCTGCTTGGTAAATGCACAGATTTTAAGCACAAGTCTTAGCTTTTGTTTGGTGTAAGATTTATTTTCATTGTGAGTGCAGGTTTACAGAGAGAAGCAGAGAGGAAGAGAAAGATCTTCATTTGCGGTTCCCTTTCCATTGGTTGCAATGGCCAGGGTTGAGCTGATCCAGACCCAGGAGCCTCCTCCAGGTTTCCCAAATGGATCCAGGACATCCTCTACTGCTTTTCCAGGACACAAACTGCCACCAAAATGAGATGCTGGCACTTGCAGGTGGAGGATTAGCAGATTGAACCACCATGTCAGCCACAAGTTTTGGGTTTTTATTTATTTTCTGTTTGAGTTAAGCTTTATGTTTTATGTGGGAAAATAACTCCTTCCTTCTTGTTTTTATATTCCAAAATATTGATTTTAGCAATTTTAACTTAAGGCCCCATTTGCTTAAATATGAACTTAATTCAGTCTGTCTTTAAAATAAATGTAAGTGGGAGGTGTTTGGCTCACTGGTTAAGCCACTGTTTTGGATGCCTACATGTCAGATTAGGATGCTGAAATTCAAGTCCCAGCTGCGTTCCCCAGCCTGACTTCCTGTTGGTGCAGACTCCAGTGGGGTAACAGAGCCTCTGCCACCAGCATGGAAGACCTAGATTGAGTGGAGCTGCTAAATCAGCCTGGCTCAATCCTGGCTGTTGTGGGCATTTGGGGAGTAAAATAACAGATGGAAGATTTCAGTCTGTCTCTGTTTTTTAAGTAAGATGAAAATAAGTTGTAAAGAAAATTTCCTGTCCCTGCACCCATTTAGAAAGGTATCTATTTCAAAATATTCTTAGAAAAATTACATTTACATGATGTAGATAACTAGATTAGCACCCACAAATTCGATTTAAATACCCACTGGCTAAGTCCTAAGTAAATTTACCTTTTTTAAGTAAGTTTTTTTCCCCCTGAAGTTATTTGCATTGACTTGTTTGGGCAGCAGAAAAAGAGGGAAAGAGAAGTGCAACCAGCCAGACATCTTCTATCCATAGTTGGACTCCTTGAAATACCCACAGTCTCCAGCAGTGGGCCAGGCTGAAGCCAGAAGCTGGAACACCATCTGGTTGCTGGCAGCCAGATGCTTTAAGCTCTCATCTGTTGCTCTCCAAGGATATATGTATTCAGGAAACTGGAATCTTAAGTGGACCCGAGACTTCAACATTCTGATATGGGCTGCAAGTGTTGTCCCAGCAGTGACTTCACAACTGCACCTAACATGCTCCAGCGTGATGAATTTTTGTTCTGAATACTTGCCCTTGGCTCAATACAATCTGAAAATGTGTTGCTCTTCCTGATGCTTTTGGTGAATTATGTTGGTTCCATTCCATGTGTATAGGAGTGAAATTATAGAAATGGCATATAAAGCAATTGCAATATATTCTAGCTTCTTTTTTATATGATTCCTTGGAAAGGTGACTGTATGTTTAATTATTCAAGTTGGAATAAATAGAATAAAATACTATTTGTTAATTACACCTAGGGCATGTGGGGTCATTACTTCCTGATTCACATGAGCTTTAAGGTGAGGATCAAAGGTAGATAAAATTATCCACTTAGTTGACTTGAAATTGCTGCTCTTTTCACTTGCTCCTTATCCTATAGGACACGTTTAGGAGACCAAGAAATGTTACTAAATCTGAATAAAGGGTAATGGGATGAACAAAATACAATTTGCCTTCTGTATCTGTGAGTTCCACAGTTGTGGATTATTCATCCTCATTACAGATTGAAAAAGATTATTTTAGTTGCATCTGAAGGTAGGCATTTGACCTAGCAGGTAATTTTTCAGTTATGATGCCCATGTCTTGTATATGGGTTTTATACCAGCTTCTAGTTTATTTTTTAAAGATTTATTTATTTTTATTGAAAAAGCAGATTTATAGAGGAGGAAGTACAGAGAGAAAGATCTTCCATCTACTGTTTCACAGTCCAAATGGCCACAATAGCCAGAGCTGAGCTGATCCAAAGCCAGGAACCAGGAGCTTCTTCCAGGTCTCTCATGTTGGTGCAGGGTCCCAGGGCCTTGGGCTGTCCTTGACTGCTTTTGCAGGCAACAGGCAGGGTCCTGGTATGTGCAGGGCGAGAATTTAACCACTGAGTCACAGTGCTGGGCCTTTTGTTAAAGATTTATTTATTTGAAAGGTAGAGAAACTGGGAAAGACAGCAAAAAAGATCTTTAATCTGCTGATTCACTGCCCAAATGGCCACAAACACCATGGCTGGGTCGTCAGGACGAGGCAAGCCTCTTGTGTAACAGGGGGTCCAAGTACCTGAGCTAACCTTTGCTGCTTAGTGAAGAGCTGGATCAGGAGCAGAACAGCTGGACTTGAACCAGCAGTCCAGTGTGGGCAAACACTGGCCCAGCCTCCAACTCTTTATTTTTCAAAGATTTATTTATTTTTTAAAAAGGCAGATGTTTACAGAGAGAAGGAGATACAGAGAAAAAGATCTTCTATCCACTGGTTCACTCCCCAAGTGGCCATAATGACCGGAACTGAGCTGAGCCAATCCGAAACCAGGAGCCAGGAGCTTCTTTCCGGTCTCCCATGTGGTGCAGGGTTCCAAGGCCTTGGGCCATCCTCCACTGCTTTCCCAGGCCATAGGCAGGGAGCTGGATGGGAAGTACAGAAGTCAGGATTAGAACTGGTGCCTGTATGGGACCCTAGCATGTGCAAGGAAAGGGCTTTAATCACTACCACACCAGGCCCAATGCCTAGGTCTTGACTCTAGTTGGCTACCTGCTATTGTGGACCTTGGGAGTAGTAGCTATGGCCCAAGGGATTGGGCTCCTGACGTCATATGGGGGACCAGAATTGGGTTTCCTGCTCCTGAATTCATCCATCAGAGAACATCTGTCTCTGCCTTTCATGAAAATACATCAATATATCATTTATTTTTAGTTGCTCAATGTGCTGATTTTTTTGTCATTCCCTAAACATTGCAGCATAATAACTGTTTAATAAATAATAAATATTTCCATTCTCTTAATATTATAAGTATTCATTTTAAACTATACAGGATATGCATAGGATACATACAGATACAACATTTAAAGCATATTTAAGTTTATTCAAGAGCCACAGTGCTCACATCTACTAATCTAAACTTCCCAGATGTCCACATCTGGTGGCTGGGCTCAAGCCAGAAACTGAAAAGCTCAGTCCAGCTCTTGCACCTAAGTGTCAGGTACCCAGCCATTGAGCCATCACCTGCTGCCTCCTAGTCCATGCATTAGCAGGAAGCTGGAATGAGGAGCTGGGTCTGGTGTTGGGCCCAGGCTCTCCCATATGGGATGTAGGCATCCTGACTAGTCTAGTGTCTTAACCACTAGGCCAAATGCCTGTCTGTACCCCATGTTATGGAAGAGTCTTGAGTGTCTGTGGGTTTTGGTTTCCATGAAGTCCCGAAACCAATTGCTCATGTGATAGATAGTAGGAAACTATTGTATGTGAATTCATGGTTGAATTTTTACATAGCCAAAGTTTCTCCGAAGTAGTACAGTTTGAATATGTGAAATCCTACCCTATTTGTAAAAGTTAAATCAAGTTTCACAGATCTGATGTATTTATATTTTGAATATAATGCTTTTTCTCAGTTTGTGGATTTTTGAAGAAGTATAAATGTTATTGCCACTTTTGCCAAAAGATATGAAATTGTCCATAAAAAGGTCAATCCCAAGTCAATTTTCCACTATTAAAATGTAAACTTCCTCTTTTCCTATCTTGTGATTAGCATCTGTGTAGAAAATGCTAGATGGTTTTATATCAAAGTATGGCATCCTCATCCAAATAGAAATTATAAAAGTTTCTTTGGACTCCATTCTAAGGTTTTTGTTTTTTTCTTTGTTTTTTGTTTTCTTTTTCATATTGGACTGAAATCTGCCACCCTGTAACTTGCATCTATTGGTTCTAGTTCTGTTCTCTGGAGCAGCATGGCGTAAGTGTCTTCTTGTAGAAGGCAGCTATCACCTTCTCTACACTGATTTCCTAAAATCCTCCACTTTTCATATGAAATGAAATGCATATCCATAAGCTTTTAATTGATTATGTTCATATTCTAGTTGATCGGTGTTTTCTGAAATACAGTTAAAATATGGTGTCCCATGTTTTATTTCTACACTGTACACAAGTACACAGTATTCTGTACTTTAACTCCATAGATCAGGTGCTCTAGTTTCTTAGTACCACTTCAGCTTACCAGTTTTTAAATTTATTTTTCACTAGCTATTCTTAATTGCTATTTCATGTTAAAACATTTAATCAGCTGAAGGCCACTGGCTAAGTAACTTTCTTTGTTTTGGTGGGCATATTTGCCTAGATAAAACAGCCTTAACAGGTGAAATTTTGAGGATATAATTAAGAAACTTCAATAGTAAATACATTTTCAAAACCCCATAATAATATCTGTGGGCCTTTGGTTTTATGTTACTTATGCCCTCAATTTAGAAGTTAAAAAAAGAAACTCTTAAGAGCTTTAGTAGGAAGTTCATTTGATAATGGTTTTTGGAGTTTGCTTGTTAAGGCTAAAATGTTTATGGTTGCAAAATATTTGACTTAGATTTCTTTACAATATGTGCTGTTATATTTTTAAGAGAAAAATAAGATTATTTAATGAAATGTTGCACCCAAATTGGAAATTATACCTAAAATAAAGATTCCATTGTAGATTTTGTACTCTACAGTAGGACTTTTCAACCACAGCACTATTGGTATATTCGGTAATTCTTGGTTGTTGGGAGTTGTCCTGGCGTTGTACAATGTGTAATAGCATCCCTGGACTCTTCCCATGTGTTGCTAGTGACACATAGCAACTCTGACTCCTCTGCTATATGATCATCAGCATCTTGGACATGGCCAGATGTTCTCTTGTGGGCAGAGTCTCCCCTAGTTGAGAACCACTGCTCTGGAACATCAGAAGTATTTCATAAGTTGGCCAGTTAAAATGTTTTATTCATTTATAGACTATTACATATAATGAATACTCTTTAAAATTCCTATTGATCATTTTTTTTCTTCCTAGTAGTGTTTCTTATCCAGTTTGTCATTCTTGTTATGCGACATGATTTATGATCTGAAGCAATATTTGTGGAATATATAATTTATTGAGATTGAGGGATGAAAATTAAATAATAGGAACAACCACAGTATGCAGTAGGAGGTTTGAGTTCAAATTTGTGGCCTTTGGTAGCCCTTGATTAAATGATTTGAAAACGTGATTTTTATTAAGTTAATTAGCTCTTAGATTTTAAAATTAAATTGTTATATTTATTCTTCTACTTTACAATATAGCCAACAACCGGCTTCGGGTGTAGCCTATTCTCATCCAACTACAGTTGCTAGCTACACTGTCCATCAGGCTCCAGTAGCTGCTCACACAGTTACTGCTGCCTATGCACCAGCAGCCGCTACAGTTGCAGTTGCCAGGCCTGCTCCGGTAGCTGTTGCAGCTGCTGCCACAGCTGCTGCCTATGGAGGCTACCCCACTGCACACACAGCAACTGACTATGGCTACACCCAGAGGCAACAAGAAGCACCACCACCTCCTCCCCCAGCTACTACACAGAACTACCAGGTAAGAAAAGTAGTCTCAGTGGGCAAATGCATTGTCCAAACCAAAGGTTCTCAAAATATTCTAATGACAGAGAAAAGTGAATGGATATTCCTAAGTAGTTTGGAAACATAACATTAAATTCCTTTGTATTTTTGTGTTAATCCTGCCTCACCTGCCTTCCCCCCAGTTCATTTCTCTGTATTATATAGAATACATATTTTTAAAATTTTACCTTGGGTTTTTGAAAGAAAAAATGTAAAAGAGGCCTGTTCTTTAAATTATGGCAGTTACTTATTAAACTGTTTGAAAGGCATTATGACAGAATGGGGGCAGGGTGAGAGATTTTGCCCTCCATCTCCTGGTTCACTTGCCCATGGCTACAGTGGGAGCCACTTGTCTGGGCCAGAGCCTGTGATCCCATCTGTCATTCTGTACTTGGCCTGTCTTCTGCTGCCTTCCCAGACGCGTTAGCAGGAAGCAGGATTAGAAGCAGAGCAGTTCAGACTTGATTTGGTGCTGCAGTAAAGCATGTTGTCACACGCAGCTACTGACCCGCTGTGCCCCGTACTTGGAATCTTTCAGCTAAAACAAATACTTAAGATTTTTTTCTTTTTAGTGTACCACAACTGCAATCATATTCTTATCCATCCAAGCACTTTCCCTCTAACAGGATAGTTAAATCATGTTTATCTTATTATGGATGAAAACATTACTAAAACAGTTATTCGTGTTAATTTGGTCCTCATTTTTTGAACACATTGTTTGGGATATGTGTTTAAGATTTTGGCCTTCTGGAATTTTTTTTAATCATTTTTAAAGTGGTAAGATTTTATTGAAGTAGAAATTGATAAAATAATATAAATCCACAGTTGCTTTCAGTGTGTTTATGTTTCAATATGCTAACTGACAATATAATAAATTCTTCTAAGATTTATTTGTTTGAGGGCCTGGCACAATGGCTTGATTGGCTAATCCTTCCCTTTCAAGCGTTGGGATCCCATATGGGTACTGGTTCATGTCCCTGCTGCGCCACTTCTTGCGTATGGACTGGGAAGCAATGGAGGATGGCCGAAATCCTTGGGACCTTGCATCTGCGTGGGAGTCCTGGAAGAGACTCCTGGTCATCTCAGTTCTGCCCAATGAAGCCAATAGGGAAGATGAACTAGATCTTTCTCTCTGTAAATCTGCCTTTCCAATAAGGATAAATAAATCTTTTAAACAACAACAAAACAAAATTTGTTTGAAAGGCAGAACAACAGAGAGAGAAGAAGGGACTGAAATCTTACATCCACTGAATTTCTCAATTGGCTACAACAGTCAGTTTGACCCAGGCCAAAACCTGGAGCCAGGAATGCCATCCTGGTCTTCCACATGATGGCAGAGGTCTTGTAAGCATCTGAGTCAGCGTCTGCTGCCTTCTCAGGAACATTAACGGGAAGGTGACTTGGAACACGAGCAGCTGGGACTGAAACCAGCATTTCAGTTGGAAGCAAGGAGCAAGCAGCCTTTCCCAGGTCTCTTACGGGGTGCAGGGTCCCAAGGCTCTGGCCATCCTCTACTGCCTTCCAAGGGCATAAGCACAGAGCTGGGTCGGAAGTGAAGTAGTCAGGTCATGGATCCGGGACCCAACGGAGGATCAGCCAGTTGAGCCGTCGTGGAGTACTCCATTTGATTCTTTTATGTCTGGGTCTGCTGTGAAATTACAGTTGAGTTTGCTTTCCTTTGTTAAACCTTTACATAGTAAAAAGTTCATGACAAATTTTCTTTAATTCTTTGTCTTTAGGACTCTTATTCATATGTAAGATCCACAGCTCCTGCTGTAGCCTATGATAGTAAGCAGTACTACCAACAACCAACAGCCACTGCTGCTGCTGTAGCTGCCGCTGCCCAGCCTCAACCTTCTGTTGCTGAAACCTACTATCAGACAGGTGGGCTTTATTGTCAATTGTTGAAGTGTTGATTCAGGGTACTTTTTTAAAGTGAAGATAAAATTTTGAGTCATGGGGAGAAGGCCATGGAGGTAGTTGTGCTCTTCCTGAAGTGCTGCATACAGTTCCCTTCCTGTAGAAATAAGCCATGCAAAAGAAGCTGTGCTGATTCTTATTTTTGCCAGAAAGCCCCAGAATACTTTGAAGTGCAATGAAGACTTCTATTTATAAAAAAGGAACAAATGTAATGTATTTCATATAAACAATTTTATGATACTTGCTACTCTATCATTTACTACTGCCACCCTACTTCCTTTTCTTATTTTTTTTTAAACTTAAAAAAAAATGTATTATTTGAAAATGAGAGAAAGAGAGACAGATTATCATATGTTGGATCACTCCTGCAGTTGGCTGCAGTGGCCAGGGCTGGGTCAAGCCAAAGCAGGAGCCAGGAGCTTCATTGGGGTCCCTGGGTAGCAGGGACCTGAGCTCCTGTGCTCGCTCCTGCTGCTTTCCCAGGTGTATTAGCAATGAGCTAGATCGGAAGTAGGGCAGCCAGGACAGCAGTTAGCTGTATCTTCATAGGCAGCCGCTCAGCCCACTGCAACACAGTGCAAGGCCCTAAAGGGAACTCAGATTTTTATCTTGCGTTGATCTGTAAGGACTTGGTTCTGTTACTAGCCACCAGCAATATTAAATGTAACGTATGTAATGGCTCAGTGAAGGTAATGTTTTGTTTGAAAACAGGACTGCATATTTGCAGAATTTAAAGATGCCTTTTGCCTATAGATTTACTTTTGAAATGAAACTCAGCAGGGTCTGAAAACGTAGCAGCTCCTTCAGTTATTTTGGAAGGACCTGAATGTGTGGAAGAAGCCTTGAATTAAGAGAGATGTCCCTTACAAGTTATTTGAGTCCTCTTTTAGTTACTAAGTATAGTTTGTACTTGAGAATGCTGGACTGTCCCAGTCAAAAGATCTTGATTAGTCTTATCTTGACATTGTTCATGTGCCTTCTTGACACCATTTAGATTTTGGATATTGGGTTCCTCTCTGTTATGTGAATGAGATTTCATAAATATGCAGGTATATAAATGAGAAGGTCTTTTGAACTGACCATAAAATGGGTTTGGCTCTGATATTCAAACCTTTCCCAGAATTATTTGTATGCTTTAGTGATCATTAGTAGGTGATTAATTATGATTGGTGATGAAGTGTGTTAAGATTTTTTTGGCGTATGCATTTGTTTTAAATATGGCCAAGACTATGTATACTAAACTATTGACTATTGATAAAAGTCAGTAGCATTTTGTGAATTAGTTAGGTTGAAATTCACTACGGATAAATTAGTAAAATGCAGTGACTGATGTATGAACTAGTTCCATGTTGCTAAACATTGGAATTTTTAATGTGAATTGGCATACACGCTCTGAGGCTTTTTCCTGTTCCCAGCAGTGACCACACTTGATGTAGACCTGTTAGTGTAAATTCATACATATACACATACCCCTTTCCTGAAAGTTTTGTTATTTCTACCCATTGTCAATAGTTTCAGTTAGCTATAATAATGATTTTGGAATACATAGAAAGCATTTGAGAAAATGGTCAATTAATTTAGCATTTATATTGATGGTAAGAGTTTTTCCCTAAGCATAAATTGCTGGCATAAAATATAGTTGCCTGATTTTCTTAGCTTTTAGGACTCTTGTTGCAGTACCCACAGTGACTGCAGTAATTACAACACTGGTTTTCTGACTTCTTTTTCTTACTTTAGCCCCCAAAGCAGGTTATAGCCAAGGTGCAACTCAGTATACTCAAGCCCAGCAAACTCGACAGGTGACAGCCATAAAGCCAGCCACACCAAGTCCAGCTACCACTACTTTCTCCATTTATCCTGTGTCCTCCACCGTACAGCCAGTAGCAGCTGCAGCCACTGTGGTGCCATCCTATACCCAGAGTGCTACTTACAGTACCACAGCAGTTACTTATTCTGGTAAGACGAATAAACTGTGTTTAAATGAGTAAGCATATTTCAGAGAGACTTACTAAAACTTTCCTTGGTTCTCTGTGGCATAACCTCATCCCCCTAAAAAGAATTGACTGTAAGCATTAATGTAAATGTTTTGTACATAATATGACAAATAGACCATAATGTAAGTTGTGTGTTTGTTTTGTTTAAACGAAGATCTTAGCAGAATATAAAATGCTGTTTGGGGATTTTCCAAGTATTTTATTTCTGACTTTTCAAAATGAATTTTAAAATTCATGGTTAACAGGGATAGTTAAATTATATATATTATTTATTTTTACTCTTAATGAACTCTCCATATATTATCATTAATAAACAGTCTGGGAAATACTAAATAGCCTTTGTAAACAACCATAAGATGGTGGTTATGCCATACCTTTTGGAAGGACAGAGTGGCTTTATTTTCATTAAATGATCTCTAATTTCCGTATTGAAGTATGATCACTGAGACATTACTTTATCCACTTATTATGCCAGGGTCTAATTGTGATAGCTTGCAATATTGTGGTGTGTTGCTTTTTTTTGTAGACAGTTTCCGAAATGATATGTGATTTGTTACTGATTTGCACTTTCTTTATTCTTTAATGTATGTCTTAAAAATCAAAGGCTTTTAAGATTGACATAGGTCATTTACTTTCTATCACTTGCTATGTTATACTGGCTTGGATATTAGAAGCCTCGCTCCTGAATTTTGTAAGTATGTTACCTGTGTTGAGTATGTGAAACTCAAAGGAGGAGGATAATGTGTCTGAGAACTGCCTGAGCTGTGAAATGACAGCGTGCTGATCAGAGGGAATTAGAGAGATGTTTCTAACTTCAGGAGAAAGAGTAGAGGCAGTGCTGACAGTCATTAAGAAGTAAATCTTGTGAAGATATAGAAAAATGATTAAGACAGATTTTTGAACTTCAAAAATACCAATGCTAAAGTGGAAGTGGATTATTTTTTCCAACCTTTCATTTTGGAAATTTAAAATTCTGTGAAAGAATTGGAGAAATAGTACAGGGAAACACTCATATACTATGACCCAAATTAACCAATGAATTATTTGTCGTATTTGCTCTATATCCTGTTTAGATGAATTTGTATACTCACCATGGTATATTCATAAGTTGTAGCCATTATATATAACCCTGAATTCTTCAAACTGCTTTTTCTAACAATGATAATATTCTGAGTCACATTACTAATATTATAAAGTAGAATTGAGCATAGATAATATCTAATACATAATTTTCCCTGGTTCACAAATGTCTTTTATGGCTTGACAGTATATATTTGATATGTTTGTGCTCTTATTTTTCTTTATGTTTTTCTTTTAATCTGTTTATTTGATTGTCTGGGAGTGGAATTGGCACTGTGGTACAGAATACAGATATTGCAAGCCTTTTTTTTTAACCTATACCGCCCACACCCTCTTCAAATTATATTTTGGTATTGGTATTTTTGAAGTTCAAAAATCTGTCTTGGAGGATATTTCATCCTCTGAAATCTGATAATTTCTTTGTGTTTTGCTCCAGGAAGATTTTAGGTATGAAAACCCCTTGAGTAAGTTTTCCATGTCATCATGTCAGATTATATAATTAATAATGTCAGTCTGTTTCTTACTGACAGCGGGTCTGGTAGTTAAAGTGTTACCTAGTAGATGTCTCCTGCGTTGTAAAGTTTTCTTTCCCTTCGTAACTTACAGATAATCTATAGGCTTACTGCTCTTTCACACTTTCCACTGGTGTGTGAGGTCCTCTGAGTATCTCTGCCTGAATCAGTTTCAATGGAACTTGCTGGATGTTTTTTACATTGAGTTTTAAGCATTCGTCTTTAAAGAAGAGTTCTGATATTTTTCTCCTGCCCAAGCCTTTTTTGTTTTAATATAAAGAAAATATATCTCTGTTTCTTTTCTGGTATTATTGTGACCTCTTTTTCTTTTTTCTTTAATTTTGATCAGTATATTTATTTGATACATTCTAATGTATTTTATTTTTTAATGTTTACATAATTGAAAGGATGCACTAGTTAGGGAGAGGAAGGTCAAAGTGTGGAGGAAGATGGGTAGGACAAATATTTCAGTTCTTTTTATTTCTCCTGTGTCCGTAGGGGAATAAGAGCAGGGGGTCAAGCCTTCCTGTGATTGGGTACACCTTAGAGACTCTGATGTGTGGAAGAGTGTTCTAAGTGTGTTCCATGAGTGGTTTTGAAAGTGTTGAGAGGTTGTGAGTTTCATAGGGTTAAAAAAATCTTCCAAGCTTTGTTGGCTGACCATTCCACCTTAATACCTTCACAGACTCAGACACTTGTCGAAGAGGTTGGCCAGGAGAGTAATCTAACGTATTCTGCTTTTCCATCCTCTGACAAGGCACTGCTGGCCTAGATCATTGGCCATCATGTCTCCTTCGTGTGTCTGGGCATGCTGTCCATTGCACAGGCATTAGCAATAAAGGAGTCCTAGTCTTTGGGGTGTTTTTTGTACTGAAATCTATACTGAACATATTTTTGTCTAGAAATGTAAAAGCATTTGAGATGTGAGTTTAGTTAGGTTCTTTAAAAACATTTTTTAAGATAGATTTTTATTTGAAAGAGACAGAGAAAACAGAAATATTCTCCATCCTCTGGTTCACTTCCCAAGTGGCCACAGAAGCCAGAGCTGAGCTGATCTGTAGCCAGGAGTCTCTTCTAGGTCTCCCATATGGGTGCAGGGTCCCAAGGCTTTGGGCCATCCTCTACTTCTTTCACAGGCCACAAACAGGGAACTGGAAGGGGAAGTAGAGCAGCCAGGACATGAACTGGCGCCCATAAAGGATCCCAACACATGCAAGGTGACAGCTTTAGCTGTTGGGCCGCTTCCCACGCCCCTGTTACCGTACTTTCAATCTGAAAAGTTTAGTGTTTGTATGTCATGACAGCTTAAAATGAAAGCCTAGGAAGAATTTCCCTAAAAGTTTCCTGGCTCCTTTCTCTTCTGGATATGACCAGTTTTAGATTCTCATGATTTTCAGGGCAGGCTTGCAGCACAGTGCTCCAGCTGCAGCGTGATAACCACATCTCACATCTTGTGCCTGATTCAAGTCCTGGCTGCTCTACTTCAAATCTGGCTTCCTATTAATATGTACCCTGGAAGGCAACAGATGATAGCTCAGATTCCTGTCACCCAATGGAGAATCCCACATTCAGTTCCAGGGTTTGTCATGACATGGTCTAGCCCAGCCAAGCTGTTGTGATTATTTGGGAAATGATCCAGTCGATATAAAGTTGTTCTGTGCCTTTTCAAATTAAAAGAGAAGAAACCCCATGATTTCTGATTGCCTATACATCCTTTTTTTTTTTTTTAAGATTTTATTTTATTTAGTTGAAAGGCAGTTACTGGTTGAGAGAGGGAGAAAGGTCTACCATCTGCTGGTCATTGCCCAAATGACCACAATAGTCTGGCCTCACCAGGAGATTCTGTGGGTTCAGGGGCCCATGCCTTTGGGCCTCTGCTGCTTTCCCAGGTACTTACTTTATCAGGTGTAGTTGAATCAGAAGTGGAGCAGCCAGGACTCAAACTAATGCCCATGTGGGATACTGGCACTGAAAGCTCGACCAACTACGGCACAGCATTGGCCCATTGCCTGTGCGTCTTAGCTCTGTCATCACATCCTGTTTTTCTCATATGTATAGGTAATACTGAGTCACAGGTCTTTTTTTTGATATGGCATATATTTAAGAGACTAAAAAGTTCAGATCCCCTTAAATAATTCTTCTGTGACATTATACCAACTTGCAAGCTTGAGATCATCATGGTAAAAAAATGGTAAGTTTGCCACTTTGCAAGTAGATCTTGTCAAAATTTTTTTTATGGTTTTACAAACCTGTAAATCATTGAGAATGAACCTGTATATCATCAGTAATTGGTGTAATGTGATTAGTTGGTGGAGGCTTTGACCAGTAGAAATATAATCGACATATTTAACCAGAAAACACACTGCTTTTTCCTCTTCCAGAAGGTGGTCATTAAGATTGATCCCTCATTCTACACTCTTTATTCTTGTCATATTTTCGTGTGAACTCCAGCCACATTTCATAAGCTGCTGTTTTTTATTTAATTTGCCTCCCCAAACCAACTTTTAATAATTGCTTGATTTTACCAGTTGCAAAACTCATCAATCAGTAGGCTCAAAATTTTAGTGTCATCTTGTAGGTTTTCCTTATTATAAAAATTTTTTTTAAATTTTTATTTGAAAGGCAGGTTTTACAGAAGGAAAAGGAGAGATGGAGAAGGTCTTCCGTCTGCTGTTGCACTCTCCAAGTGGCCTCAACAGACAGAGCTGAGTCAGTCTGAAGCCAAGAGCTTCTTTTAGATTTGCCACATGGGTTCAGGGGACCAAGGACTCCGGACATCTGCTGCTGCTTTCCCAGGTTATAAGCAGTGAGCTGAATCAAGTGGAGCAGCCTGAACTTGAACCAGCACCAATAAGGGTTCAGGTGCCACAGGGTGGAGGATTAGCATGCTATGCCACCCAGATTTTTTTTTTTCTTATCTACAAATCATGCCAAAACTTATTTTGTGAAGCATTTTTGTTTGTTTTCATGTCTGGTATCTCTCTTCAAATCTTCCTCAAATCCAACACTTAAATTTTTGTTTGGGAAAATAGTAACTTTTTTAACCTCCTAAGGTGGTCAAGCCATTTTATTCCATCGCTGCTATTGAACTGTAGGTTTCTTGAAGATAGGGACCAAATCTTATACTTTCTTTATACCTCTATAATACCTAACATGCATTGACTCAGTACTTACTGAATGGCATATATAGGAAGAACACATTTTCTGGTTTCTGTTAGATGATTTCTAAATATGTAAATGTAAACTATCTCACAGGTAGGACTTACTGAATTAAATGTGTAAATTAAGTTTACCTTGCCCTTCTATACTTACGTAACTTGCTTTCTGTTTGGTTTTGTTTGGAAGGTACATCTTACTCGGGGTACGAAGCAGCAGTGTATTCCGCTGCATCCTCCTACTACCAACAGCAGCAGCAGCAACAGAAGCAGGCGGCGGCGGCAGCTGCTGCTGCTGCTGCAACAGCTGCCTGGACAGGGACCACGTTTACTAAAAAAACACCATTCCAAAATAAACAACTGAAACCAAAACAGCCTCCGAAACCACCCCAGATTCATTATTGTGATGTTTGTAAGATCAGCTGTGCTGGACCACAGGTACTCCTTTCCCATATTTTATAATGTAGTCTCAGTGATTGGTACTTCTTTTGTGTCTGAAAGTTTACATTTTCTTTTTGCTGGTGCATACCAACAGTTATCTGAATCCACAGATTATGTACAGATTTAACCCAATGAAGGATTAAAAATACTTGATAAATGGATGCATTATTATGTGCTGAGCTTTCTCTGATGCTTATTACCGAATAGCACAGTTCAGCAGCTGTAGCCACAAGCAATTACAGTGCCCTGGCTACTAAAGCTGATCTGGGGATGACTTAGCATGCTTTTAAGAATGTGGGCAGGTGATTTGAAGTTACTGTGCCATTTTGCATAAGGGACTTGAACATATGCAGATTTTTGCAACCAATACGTTATAGAAACCATTGGAGAAGTCTAGTTCACTAGACAGTGATTTTTTATTTAAAGATTTATTTATTTTTATTGGAAAGGCGGGTATTCAGAGAGGATGATTTTCTGTCCCATGATTCACTCCCCAAGCAGCCGCAATGGCTAGAGCTGAGCCAATCTAAAGCCAGGAGCCAGGAGCGTCTTCCAGGTCTCTTACATGGGTGCAGGGTCCCAAAGCTTTGGGCCATTCTCGACTGCTTTTCCAGGACACAGGCAGGGAGCTGGATGGAAAGTAGAACAGAGGGGACACAAACCGGAATCCATATGTATCCTGGCACATGCAAGGCGAGGACTTTGGCCACTAGGCTATCATGGTGTCCCCATTTTTAAGTCCTGTTTTTTTTTTGAGACATAAAGATTGTAATTGTATTTAAAATACTTGTGAATATGAATTAAAAATGAGCAAACTGAGCTTTTCAAAAGGAAGGCTAGTTTGTTCTTAAAGTTTTATGTTTGAATTAATTGGGCTTTGGAGGTAAAAATAAATTTTTGTAGCTTTCTTTAGCATTCATAACTTACTGTGTAAAACCCTTTACAGAATTCTTACTTAGTTACTAATAATATATCATTTTCAAGATTCACTAAAGATGTAAAGGACTTCTTCAAATATGTCAACCATTCTTGCTTTGGCAGCACATATACTAAAATTGGACGATACGGAGAAGATTAGCATGGCCCCTGCGCAAGGATGACACAAAAATGTCAACCAATGAAGCATACTAATAACCTTGATTTTTCTGGCTTAGTTTTTGTATCTGTAAAAGCTTGTTGATTCAAGTCTCTTATCAAGCTTTTTTTTACTCTGAATTGAGAATTTAGTTTGCAGCTTGGAAGATAAAAGGCCTAACATTCGACAAAATCAAGTGTGGATTTTACTGTTGGTTTCTTTGAATTCTATCCATCTCCCACCTCTGAGCTACCTATGTGTATTTGTGATTTACTGCATGACTTTTATTTTTAGTACTAAATTTGAGATATATTTGCAATGTCTGACATTCCTTGAATTAACACCAATTTAGGGAACATTAAATATATGTAGGTAGATACATAAAACCTCCCTGTTTGAATATGAGGAGAAATGGTTTTATTGTGATTGCCTGACTGGCAAGGGCAAATTGAGGATGTTTGTAGGGATGCAGAGTAAACATGAAAGGGAATAAGGTAGCATCTGAGGGGAGTTTGTTGTGCTCTGACTTTTGAGAGAATGATGTCATGATTGGCAGCAGATAAGAAATGTGTTGGCTGTGTTCGCTGTGAAGGGTGAGTCTTGGTTTGGACATAAGGAGGTAGACCGAGTCCGTTCAGTTTAGGGGCCACAGCTGCAGTTATCTGGGTCAGTAAGTGTGCAGCAATGGAGAAGTTGAACCCCTCACTTTGTAACAAGGACTTGTCCCAAATAAATGACTCAAGTTGCTTTGTGGAGCCACATCAGACTACTCTAGATAAGAGAATCAAATGTCTGGGTGTTAAGTTTCTTGTTTTTCTTTCAAAACAAAACAAAACAGGAACGCTCCATAGTTTTACATAAGATTTCATTTGCTAGAAAGGGTTCTCTTACTTAAAAATTAGAATAATCTCTGAGGTGTATCATCTAGCTCTGAAATTCTGTCATGAACGTAAGCTTTTGCTAATCATTTTGTCTTAAACATTTTTAAAATAAATTATAAAATAGGATTTAGCTCCACTCAAAACACAAACTGACCTGCTATTTCTAATTCACTTCCTTCATCAGTAATCTATATTTAAGATAATTTTTAATATATAACCACACTGCTTTGTTGGTTATAATCACCCTAATATTGTTTTTCTTACAAATATATTAAGTTTGAACAAGCTTTTAAAACTGAAAGCAGTTGCCTAATATTATGATTGTGAATAAGATGATGATTGTGGAGCCCGAAGTGTTTTCTTGATATGGAGGATAAATCACCTCTGAAGGCAATCCCACATGCTCTTACTCAGCTATTTAAAAAATTTGTTTAGTTCTCATTATTAATTGAATGTGGGAAATTTTTTAATAATATAGAAAGAAAATTGATGTAGCAAAATGTATCCTTTTTGTCTGAAACAGACTTACAAAGAACATTTAGAAGGACAGAAGCATAAAAAAAAAGAAGCTGCCTTGAAAGCCTCACAAAATACCAGCAGCAGCAACAGCTCTACTCGGGGGACTCAGAATCAGCTACGTTGTGAGCTCTGCGACGTGTCCTGTACGGGAGCAGATGCGTATGCTGCCCACATCCGTGGTGCCAAGCATCAGAAAGTAGGTGGTGGTTTTCCCCCACACAACCTTATGTCATGCTCTTTTTTTTTTTTTTTTTTTTTTTACTTTTTCAGTGGGGATTTAAGTGAAAGTGATTTCAAATTTTGAAAACTTTGAGTACCTTTTAAGCCTTACATGCTTATATATATGTAATACTTCAGAAAGTTCATGGAAAACAAAATGTATTAGGCAATGTTGTTTTGGTGCAAAATTTTTGAAATTCATGCATACCCAATGTCCTCAAAAAGTTTGTGAGTAATACATATTATGAAAAAAATTGCATAGATGTCAAAATTTTTCAAAACTAACATTTTAATTCTATTTTTCATGAACCTTTTTAAGTGCCCTCTTATGTAAAATGACATCAGTTACTGCTTAAAAGGGGGGACGCTACAGATCTTTGTTTCTTAAATTGAACTATATCACATATTCATTAATTGGAAGTTATGTTATTCTTTCTCTCTTTTTTTTTTTGCTTCATTATAGATTGGTTTGCGTGTGACCAAGACATTTTCTTTCTTTCCCTGTTTCCTCACCTGTAGCAGATGGAGTCTGTTTTGTGCTTCACAGAGATTATCTTTAAGTAATGAGTTTTGTTTCTAAAACATAGAAAACATTTAGCAGAAAATTATTTAGAATTTCATTTTATGTCCTTCAGACAAACTTAAAAAAATCTCTAGTCTGGGTTTCCTAATAAATTGCTTTTGCTTTGTAGGTGGTTAAATTACATACAAAGCTTGGTAAGCCAATTCCATCAACAGAACCAAATGTGGTTAGCCAAGCTACTTCTTCAACAGCGATATCTGCTTCAAAACCAACTGCCTCTCCCTCAAGCATTGCAGCAAACAATTGTACTGTGAATACTTCATCAGTTGCAACCTCTTCAGGAAAAGGTCTTCCCACTACAGGAAACACATCTCTTAACAGCACCTCTGGCAGTAAAGTATCAGCAGTGCCTACAAATATGGCTGCCAAGAAGACATCTACACCCAAAATAAACTTTGTTGGCAAGTACTGAAGATTCTCTGTGTTCCTCCTGACTCTTTAGGTTGAAATTTTCTTCTGTTGAACTTATAATCCTTTTTTTTTGCCTGTGCTATTGAATGTGTCTTGTCTCTGTGTATGTGGTTGCTTTTTTAAAGTCATCTGCTTCGTTTTAGTAGTCATTCACCACACACAGACCTTTTCTATAATCTCAAGCTGTTAACCTCACTTTTTCTTGTTATATACTTTCTGTCCAAGCCTTAGTCTGTTTCCACTTTACCCACTGTCTGAAACTTCTTTAGGAGTTACCAGAGCCCTAATGGCCACACCTCATGGCCAATTTTCAGTTTCATCCTATTGGCCCCCTAATGTTAGAAAACTTGACTGCTGTGTCTGAAGAAATAAGATACTGTTTTATGCCCGGGTTGTGGGTTCACCCACAGCTTGCTCAGTGTTGTTACTTGTTCCCTTGCCTGCGTGTTTCTTATATTGTTGGGTTCTCAAGATTCTGCCCTGGCTGTGTGTACCTCACTGCTTTCTGGGTGGTTTCAACCATTTTGGTGTATGGAATGAATTAAAAGTTTTCTTTTTGCCTCCAGCTGTCCTTTCCTCATCTGCTCCTCCTTGTCCTTTCTGTTTATATTTCTACAGAAAAAATCTAATCTTTGTTGCCATTTGTTTGTTCTTTCTGGTTCTCCCTTGGAACCTTGTCTCGTACTGAGTACTGCGTTCAGTCTCTCATCCACACTGTCTTTAGTTGTTTTAGGGCTGTGTGTGTAGACAAATACATATCATATATATATATATATATAGTGTGTTATGTATGTAACATTTCCTTAGTCTTCTGCTTAAAAATTTTCAGGAGCCTTCCCTTTGCATAGAGGTCAAACACTCTAGTCCTTAATTATGTTATATAAGCAATTCATAATCTGACCCTTGCTTCCTTTCTGGCTTCATTTCTATACACCACTGCCTAGTCAGTAACTAGCACTGAATTATTGGCTCTTTTTTGACTTTATTATGTCTTTGTAACTGCATTGTGCTTTTCTAAATATGTTATTCCTTTCTTCCTGCCCAGATCGTACTCATCTTTTAAAGCCCAGGTATATGTCATAACCCTTGGGACGCTTTTCCCAAGCAGATCAGTTTGAAAGGGTAGTGGCTTCTTGCCTCTCAGACCCACACTGTGTACTTCATTCTGATTACAGAGTACTTACCACCTTGGGCCATGATTGCTGGTGAATTTTCATTCCACTCACAGGTTTTCAAGGGCAGCTATATATGTATATTTGTAAATGTTTTCCCTCCTTTATATAGGTTGTTCTTTAATTTTACTACGGTTTGTTTATTTTTAACGTTATTTGAGTAGTTGGGAAGAATGTATGCCATAGTGAGCCACTGATTAGGGTGGGGGGAGCCAAGGTGTAGAGGATGGTGCGTGGGATAAATGTTTCCATTTTTTTCTTTATCTCCCGAATCTGCAGCGGGGGAACTGTTCGTTACTGAAGAGTAACTCTGTTCTTACTATATTGCCAGCATGTTGTAGATACTTAAGTGTGTTTTTAAAAAGAATATTAAAAAAAATCATAATCATATCAAACTCTTAGGGTATTGTGTTTCATTAGTGATTAAAATGAAAATATGATTTGTAGTTCCTTCAGGTTTAGAAGTTATTCCTATTTTCAGTTTAGAGTGACGACATTTTTGGTAAATAAGTCTTGGAGAAAGTTTTTATCAGATTTCGTAGAAAGTGGATTGTTGGAAATAAACAGTAATAAATCCTAAAGGGTTCCATTTCTTTCCTTAGTTGGAAATTTTATTAAACTGAATTTTCATTGAAAACTCATGGAAATATCTTTTAAGGATTACATAGTATTTATTTAGAAGGTCAGTTGATTGGCAGACTAAGTGAATGAGTTAGGCTTAGTCCCCGTTTCTTTCAAGTATTTGCTGTTCACTTTTAGATAGTTGATGTAATAAAAATAAAGGAGATAAGTGGGCAGAAGTGTTGGGAGGTGAAGAAGGGAGACTCCTGCGTCATTATTAAATGAAAAAGATCAAATGTTTAAAAAATAAATATTTTTAAAATAAATACTTTTAAAACATTTGATTTATATAGGTTTTTTTTTAAAGACCTACTTTTTTGAAAAAAAAAAAAAGATTTATTTTTATTACAAAGTCAGATATATTTATTTGGTTTTATTACAAAGTCAGATATATAGAGAGGAAGAAAGATCCAAAGGAAAAACTTCATCCGATGATTCATTCCCCAAGTGACTCCGATGGCCAGGGCTGTGCTGATCCGAAGCCAGGAGCCAGCAACCTCCTCCAGGTCTTCCACATGGGTGCAGGATCCCAAAACATAGAGCTGTGCTCAGCTGCTTTTCCAGGCCACAAGCAGGGAGCTGGATGGGAAGTAGAGGAGCCGGGATTAGAACCGGCTCCCATATGGGACCCTGGCGAGTTCAAGGCGAGGTCTTTAGCCACTTGGCCACTGTGCCGGGCCCCACGATCCATTTAATTTTATTGGAAAGGCGGATATACAGAGAGAGAGACAGAGAGGAAGATCTTCTGTCTGATGGTTCACTCCCCAAGTGACTGCAATGGCTGGAGCTGAGCCAGTCTGAAGCCAGGAGCCAGGACCTCTTCCGGATCTCCCATGCGGGTGCAGGGTCCCAAGGCCTTGGGCCGTCCTCAACTGCTTTCCCAGGCCACATGCAGGGAGCGAAATGGGAAGCAGGGTCGGGATTAGAACTGGCGCCCATATGGGATCCCGGCAAAGACTTTAACCACTATGCTATCATGCCGAGCCCTCAAATAGGTTTTCAAATGTTAGTTAGGAAGACCTTAAACTGAAGTTCTCATTGTCTAGGCTTATGCATTACTATAAAAATAAGATGTAACTAATTCCTTGCTTTTTTAGGTGGTAATAAGCTGCAGTCAACAGGAAACAAAGCAGAAGACTTAAAAGGAACCGAATGTGTTAAAAGTGCTCCTGTCACTTCTGCTGTGCAGATTGCGGAAGTCAAGCCTGATGCGGTGTCAGAGACAGTCACACCTGCGTCTCTTGCAGCGTTGCAGAGTGACGTGCAGCCAGTGGGCCATGATTATGTGGAAGAGGTATTAATTTGAGAGTACAATTGCTGTGAAATTAAGAAAGGGCTCATTTAATGGCAAGCAAGCTCCAAATATAAAGTTATAATAAATTATTTTAGATATAGTTTACTTACAAGAGAATATCAGTTTTGTTTTGTTTTTACTTCTCTAGAGGTTGTTTTAATTTCATTTTTAATATTGTTTGCATAGTTGAGAGAGAGGCACGGCCATGTGAGTCTCTGATTATGGTGGGGAGGGAGGAGGTGTGGAGGAAGGTCACCTGGACGAATGTTTCAAATTTTTTTCTTCAGTGTCTAAATTGCAGGAAGGGGAGAGGACCCCTCCTTCCTGTCAAACTACATCAGCACCCAGGGATGGGGTACAGTTATTTGATGTCGCCTTAGAGACCCCGATGTGGGGAAGAGTGTCCTGATGGTGTTACTTGCGTGGTTTTGATAGATCTGAGTTGTCGTCAGCTTCATTAAACCAGGAAAATCTTTCCAGGGCTGACCAAATCTGCATTAGTGCATGCACAGGCCCAGGAACATGTAACAAAGCTTGGTCAGGAAAGTGATCCAACCTGTTCTGCTTTCCATCTTCTGGACAAGGCACTTGACACACTCTGCTGCCGAGATGAGCTTACTGTCGTGTCCCCAAGTGCTTGTAGGCCTATCCACCACACAGGCATCAGCAGCTGAGGAGGCCCAGTCCTGACACAGGCACTCCAAGTTTGGATCACTATGGCCAGGATCTGAGTCCTGCAGTCTAGTTGGGGAGATCCACCCAAGAAACCTTACCTAGGGTGACCTCAGACTTGACTCTTGTGTGCACCAGCCAGTGCAGGATCGGGTTCAGTCTGTCACCTCCACCAGGTAATGCATGGTGGATGCAGCTGCCTTGTCAGTTTTGCCCTAGCTCCATCTCACACAAACCAACATGTGCTGCAGCCCAACCCAGCCAGCCTGCCACAGATATTGTCCTCATGCATACCAGGGGGTGCCACTGCCCAGTCAGGGCGACCTGAAATAGGCCTCACTCAATCCGTCCTGTCTCCCATATGCCTTTCATACATGCCTGTGGGTGCTATGCCTAGCTCAACTCAACTTGTTGCCAGATATGGCCCACACATATGCTAATGACTGCTGCCATCTTGACTAGCCTGGCCTGCCCCGAGCCCCCATATTTTGTGCTTGCCGAGAGTACTGCGGCCCATGCTGGTATGGCTCGCCCTCAGTCCTAATACTTGCCAGTAAGTGCAGCAGCCGAGCTGAGCCAGGCCCGGCCCACCCCCAAGTTCCACCTCTCATACTCACTGGTGGAAGCAGTAGCTAGTAAGGGAGTCCCTGAAGTTCCCTTACCACGTCCATTCCCAGCCCAGGGTCTTGTGGCCCAGAAGGTGTTGTGGTCCAGTCTCACATGACCCATCCCCAGTCTTGGCATTTGTCAGCAGGTACAGCACCAATGCCTGTGCCACCTCTAGCCCCTGCCCTCATATTCACCAGCAAGAGCTGTATCCTTGCAGGGGAGTTCTCCAAGTTCTCCTACCAGGCTGGATCCCAGTCCCAGATATAATATGTGCCAGTTGGTGCCACAGTCATGCTTGTCATAGTCTGCCCTTAGTCCCAGCCTTTGCTTGTGTCAGCAGGTGCTATAGCCTGGTTCAGCCCATCACCACCCCAGGTCTCCATATAAACTGGAGGGTACCACAGTCCCACAGAGGCAATCCCACGTGTACCCTACAGAATCTGCCCCCCAGATATGGTTCTCTAGCCTTCTGTTGGGTCTGCAGCCTAGCATGATGTAACCTATTCCCTGCCCCTACACTGACAGGTGGGTACTGAGGCCTAGCCAAATAAGGCATGCCCCTAGTCCCAGCTTTTGTCTCTTCCAACAGGTGACAGGCAATGCTATTTAGCCCAGCCCAGGGCTCCCACGTGGGCAAGTGCTTTGGCCTGATCCAGATATGCCCTCCAGCCCTCCCTCCCACACAAGCACTCCGTCTCAGCTCCCTCACCTACATGCAAGTGCAGATCCATGGGAGCCCCTGGGTGTCCCTCGTCCACTGTCAGTCATGCCCTCGGATGTTGCCACTCCGACACATCCTCTGTTCCCCCTCCCTGGACAATTTGTAGCCCTACCCATGGCACCTGCAGTGGTATATCCTGACCAGGCATTCTCTACCTTCACCACGTATCTTTTAAAAAAAAACAGTAATAATAGGTTAGGCAACTATAATGGCACAAATTTGGCATTAATCAGTCCCAGAATGCCCGTCCGCTCTGGCTGCTTTTCTCCCAGCAATGTAGCACCTGCCTGGATACAAGGCAAACTAGGCAGTCGCCTATATCTGGGGAATTTCTTTTTATTATGAAAAAACATAACTGTTTGGAAGATGTGTGTTTTCCTATAATTTTGAGCTTCAAATAAAAATAAACCTTTTTTTTCCTAACAAAAAAGCATGTCTTTCTTTTCTCTGTTACCACTGTCTTGTGCTGTAAACATTTATTTTTCAGGCTTTCTTGTAATATACTTTTCGACTATCATAAATAATAAATTTCAAAGTTGGAAGCAGCAGAAATTTTGATGGAAAGGAATAATATATCCTTTTAAACATCACTTAGTAAAATGAGGGTTGTTAGTTTTTAAGAGGTCATTTTCGTTTCTCAAGTTACTGGAAAAGTTTCTGTTTTTTGAGTATAGTAATAAACTCAGTAAAATTGAAGAATGGGGATATATCGGAAGATTTTATAGATAGTGAAAAGATGATTGTTTTTGGCCAAAGGACTATACAGTGCTACAACACTGCCACTAATCATAAATCATGTATTTGTTTCTGGCCTTTGATGTCCACATCTGTAACATTGGAATACTCCTAAACAAATTTGTGAGGATTAAATGAAATTGTGCAGCATAGTGTCTCACAAATACTGGTTTTTTGCTAGATCCTTGGCCCTGCTTTGTGTACAAGGTAGACCAATTTTAAGCCGTTCGCTGATAGATCTCATAATGTTATATTGGTTATCTGAGCTGTTACTTGTTATTCCAGCGTCGTAAATAGGTGCTTGCCCAAGTGTCAGCTGCTGCAGTCCCAGTGCAGCTCCCTGCCAGAAGCACAACATGGCACAAGTGTTTGGGCTCCTGGCACCCAAGGGTTCTCAGCTAAACCACCCCAATTTCTGGTGATTTTGGTTAATAATCCCAAACTTAATAAGCTGTTACGATTAAACATCGCTGCACTTTGAGCCAATCTTAAAACTTGTGTGTAGAATTTGAACCTGATACTCATTATGGACCCATAAGAACATTTCAGTTTACTTGTCTTCCTGATCATTTAGTAACATTTTGTCTTCGTTTAAAATCTGGAGATTTAGGAGCCTGGTGCGGTAGCCTACTGGCTTAAGTCCTCACCTTGCAGGATACCATATGGGCACCGGTTCTAGTCCCAGCAGTTCTGCTTCCCATCCAGCTCCGTGCTTGTGGCCTGGGAAGGCAGTTGAGGATGACCCAAAGATTTGGGACCTTGCACTCACATGGGAGACCTGGAAGAGGCTCAGGGCTCCTGGCTTCAGATTGGCGCGACTCCAGCTATTGCGTCTGCTTGGGGAGTGAGTCATCGGGTGGAAGTTCTTTCTTTGTCTCTCTTCTCTGTATATATGACTTTCCAATAAAAATAAATAAATTTAGGGAAAAAAATCTGGAAAATTGAGAAATTTATATACTAAAATTAAGCTTTTAATTATGCTTATCTTTGCCTGCAAGAGTACCTAAGCCAAAAGCATCTATTCAGTTAATTATTAGAGAATTTAAAGCATCCAGTACATTTAAAAATTAAATTTAGAAATTAACAACCTAAATGTTTTAGTCAGAACTTTAAAATCAAAGATAATTGACAAAGCAGCTTTGTGCTAGCACATGTTACATGTTAGAAGTACAAATCGCGGGGCTCTGCACGGTAGCCTAGTGGCTAAAGTCCTTGTCTTGCACACTCTGAGATACCAAATCAGCGCCAGTTCGAGTACTGGCTGCCCCACTTCTCATCCAGCTCCCTGCTTGTGGCCTGGGAAAGCAATTGAGGCGGCACAAAGCCTTGGGACCCTGCACCCGCGTGGGAGACCAGGAAAAACTGGTTCCTGGCTTTGGATCAGCTCAGCTCCTGTTGTTGTGGCCATATGGGAAGTGAATCATTGGACGGAAGATCTTTCTCTCTGTCTCTTCTCCACTCCGTATATGTGATTTTCCAATAAAAATAAAATAAATCTATTAAAAAATACAAATTGTGATTTTTAGCCGGACTTTTTTGTCCTTTTAAAACATTTTTTCATTTACTTTTTTTTCTCATTAAGTTTTAATTGGTCCCAGCTTCTTCAAATAATCTGACATCGTTTATGAATTCAACTGTAACATTCATATTAATGATTCTTGATTTTTCTCTCTCCAACAAGGTACGAAATGATGAAGGAAAAGTAATTAGGTTCCATTGTAAATTATGCGAGTGCAGCTTTAATGACCCTAACGCGAAGGAGATGCATTTAAAAGGACGAAGACACAGACTTCAGTATAAAGTAAGAAATATGTTAACCATTATCTTTCCTATTACTGATTTTTCTTGTTAAAGCAATCTCAAAGCAAAACAACATCTGAACACAGCTCCTATCAATGAATTTTTATCTGAAGATGAGCATGCATTTGGTAGATTCAGAAACTTGGTTTTTATATACTTAACATACTCAAGTTTATTACAATTCAGTAAGAACAATACCTGATTTAACATGTTCTTATCAGTTACACTAACTGGGAAAATAAATGAAAATACTACTAAGATGCACACTGGGAGCCAGTGAATAAATGGAGGCTTAAAGTATTCAGGTCCCTGCACACATGCGGGAGAATAATTGCTTTTTCAATCTAAATATTGTTGGGCCCAGCGCTATGACCTAGTGGCTAAATTCTTGCCTTGCACACCTGTGATCCCATATGGGTACTGGTTCATAACCTGGCTGTTCCACTTCCCGACCAGCTCCCTGCCTGTGGCCTGGGAAAGGAGTAGAGGACAGCCCAAAGCCTTGGGACCCTGCTTCCCACGTGAGATTGAGAAGAAGCTCCTGGCTTTACTCTTGGGTTTGGTTTGGCTCAGCACAGGCCATTGCAGCCACTTGGGGAATAAATCAGTGGATGGAAAATCTCTCTCCTCTCTCTGTAAATCTGCTTTTCCAATAAAAAATGAATGAATCTTTATATTTAAATATTTATTAGTTTGGACCATGTACTTGGTCCATACTTTTTTAAAAAATACAGGGACTATGAAAATAAACAGTCAGTTCAGGGACAGTATTTTATATAAAAAGATATTTTGAAGCTAATGTGCTGTAGGGTATCAGCCCCTGCTTGGACTGTTTGCATCCCATGCCAGAGTGCTTGAGTGCCAGTCCCACCTCTGTGTAAAATCCATCTTCTCCTAATGTGCCTGAGTGCCAGCAGATGGTAATTCAAGTACTTGGGGCCCTGCCACCTGCTTGGGAAGTCTGGATGGATCTCCTGTTTCAGGCTGTTCTAGCATTGGTTGTTGTGTGCAGTTCAGAAGCAGGTTGGAAGATCTGTGCATGACTATTTCTCTACCTTTCCAATAAAGTGAATAGCAACACAAGAGTGGTTACTATCAGAACTAATAGTAAATAAGCTTTGTATTTCATCCATACTTGTATGCCATTTCATACTTGGAATAGTTAAGATTTTTATTAATGCATCCTGAATCTTTAAGTATTTTGATTTTTACTGTGTAGGAAATTTGCAAGTAAAAGCCTCAGTAATGGAAAAATATATAGACTTATTTGCTTAGAAATACATGTAAATTGCTGAAAGTGGCTGCTAGTATATTAAATGCTTGTCTTTATTAACAGAAAAAGGTAAATCCAGATTTGCAAGTGGAAGTGAAGCCCAGCATTCGAGCAAGAAAGATTCAAGAAGAGAAAATGAGAAAGCAAATGCAGAAAGAGGAGTATTGGCGAAGAAGAGAAGAGGAGGAACGCTGGAGAATGGAGATGAGGTACGGTATCTTTGATGAGCGTGGTAGGAAGTGGTTTAGCCTTTTGAGCTGTTGTGGGTAAGTGATTCTTATTCAGGAAAATCCAGATTGATTTATTGTACTCTCAGTGCTTTTACGTTCCTATAAGATTCTAAGTGCTGGAAAACATGCAATAAAACTAAATGATTGGCTATTCTAGTATTCGCTGTGGCCTTGGTGTTAGGAGATGTATAAAATAGATGAAGAAATGGTTTAGTACTATAAATAAATGTCTCAGCTTAAATCAAGCAAAATAGAACATGGTTTTTAGAGAACTCTCTGGAACATTGAGAGTTAATGGTTTGTACACATCACTTTTTTTTAAAAATATTTATTTATTTATTGGGGCCCAGCGCAGTGGCCTAGCTGCTAGAGTCTTCACCTAAAACGCCCCGGAATCCCATATGGGCGCTGGTTCTAATCCCAGCAGTTCCACTTCCCATCCAGCTTCCTGCTTGTGGCCTGGGAAAGCAATCGACAATGGCTCAAAGCCTTGGGATCCTGCACCCGTGTGGGAAACCTGGAGGTAGTTCCTGGCTCCTGGCTTTGGATCGGCACAGCACTGGCTGTTGTACTCACTTGGGGAGTGAATCATCGGAGGGAAGATCTTCCTCTCTGTCTGTTCCTCCTCTCTGTGCATCTGACTTTGTAATAAAGATAAATAAGTTTTAAAAGTCATAGTTATGTATATAGAGAAATCTTCATCTGCTGGTTCACTGAGATGGCCACAGTGGCCAGGGCTGCGGCAACCTGGA
Organism: Ochotona curzoniae; assembly: GCF_017591425.1. Classification (NCBI taxonomy): domain Eukaryota; kingdom Metazoa; phylum Chordata; class Mammalia; order Lagomorpha; family Ochotonidae; genus Ochotona; species Ochotona curzoniae. Next base: position 14,205,112 of record NW_024465582.1, on the reverse strand, counting down.
GCCAGAAGCCAGGAGTTTCATTGGGGTTTCCCAGGTGGGTACGGGGGCCTGTTGTCTACTGATGTTCCCTGGCCATTACCAGGAAGCTGGATCAGTAGTCTTAACAGCTGTGCCTCTCAGACTGGTGCCCATACAGGATGTAAGCGTGAGTGACTTACAGTGTCTTTACCTGCTCCATCACAGTGCCAGCTCCCAAACTTTTTTTTTTTTAAGATTTATTTTATTGGAAAGTCAGATATACAGAGTAGAGAAGAGAGAGAGAGGAAGAACCCCCTGTTGTTTCACTCCCCAGTGGGCCTCCAGGGCCAGAACTGAGCCAATCAAAGCCAGGAGCCTGGAGCCTCTTCCGGGTCTCCCATGCGGGTACAGGGTCCCAAGGCTTTGTGCAGTCCTCAGCTGCTTTCCCAGGCCACAAGAGGGAGCTGGATGGAAAGCAGGGTTGCTGGGCTTAGAACTGGCGCCCATATGGGATTCCAGCACATGCAAGGCGAGGTCTTTAGCCACTGGGCTACTGCATAGGTCAAACCCCCCCCCTTTGTTTTTCAAGAATTATTTTTTAAAAAGATTTCATTAATAGGAACTTTGAAGGTATGTTGGAGGAGAATCGAGATGGCCCATTCTCTAGACATTTGTTTATATAAATAAAAGTTTTATTGGAGACTTCATCACCCCTAAAGCAAACCACAAACCTGTTAACGTACTTTCTCCATTTGTCCCCTAGCAGCCTCTATCCAACCCCACCCTAAACATTACACCACTTTCTGCCTGTGTCAATTTATCTTTTGTTTATATTTAAATGGTTTGCATAACCAGTCCTTTATTGTTAGATATGTGGATTTTTTTCCCAGTGCTTTCCTATTGCGATTATTGTAACATGGACCCTCATTAAGGCTATGTTATTTTACCTATCATGGTGTGCTAATAGTGAGTTGGAAATGTTTAAAAGGTGTATCTGCTTGTGTTGTGTAGTATCAGTGCTTCTCACACCTATTGATCTAAGGACATGCTTAGTTGTTGTAGGATTCCTAAGAGCTTTTGTTCCTCTGGTTATATCTTTCAATATTTATTATACATTAAAGCTGATAAATTTAAATATTGAAGTGGCCATTTTTGTATTTAAATATGATTAAATATTTTTAATAACTGAATATTTGGATTAAACATGCTTAAAATATGATGTGAAAATTAACTGCCAAGTAACTGCATTTCTGTGCCAGAATAGTGGAAAGTGTTGTACTGTTTTGTACGATATCTGTTATTTTTGTTTTTATTATGTTGTCAACTTCTCTGTTCCTCATGAGAGAGTGAGAGAGGGGGGAAAAGGACAAATAAATATTTTAGTGTTGTTATGAAAATGAACATGACTTCCTGGATCCCTTGGCAGCATCCCAGTCATCTCACACTGTTGTAACATGTTAAAGCCGGCTATTAACAACTGCCCGTGCAGTGACAACAGGTGGGTCTGAGCCATTCCGAAGCCAGGAGCCCACAGCCTCCTCCGGGTCTCCCGTGTGTATGTAGAGTCCCAAGACTTTTCGCGGTTCTTGACTGCTTTCCCAGGCCACAAGCAGGGAGCTGGAAGGGAAGTGGAGCAGCCGGGATTAGAACCAGCGCCCATATGGGATGACAGACCATGCAAGACAAGGGCTTTAACTGATAGGCTACTGTGCCAGGCCTGGTAGACTTTATTTTTTAAGATTGATTGGTTTATTTGAAAGGCTGAGAGAGACTGTTCCATCTGCTGGTGCATTTTCCAAATGACCACAATGACTGAGTCTGTGCAGGCCACAGCCAGGTCTCTGACACAGGTACAGAAACCCAAGGACTTGGGCCATCTTGATCTGCTTTTCCAAGTGCTAGTAGGGAGCTAAATTAGGAATAAAAAAGCTAAGATTTGAGCTGTCACCCAAGTTAGTGGGACACCATCATTGCATGCAGCAGCTTATGCGGTTTCACAGCACCGCTTCTGGCCTCTGTGGGGCCTCCGTTTGTTCTGTGGAAAATTGCTTGTTTGTTATTTCATACTTGTTACTAAAGTAGTTTTGCTCCTGTTACAGTTTTTAATTTTATGTACTTAGATGCTAGTCTAGTTCTTTATGAAGTTTTATCTAATATAATGCTTTAATAGTACTAATTTACTCAAAACTAGAATGAGTATGGTTTTTCCAGAACTCTTGTGGCTATTTGGGGAATGAACTTGTGGATCGAAGATCTGTCTCTCCTTCTCTCTAGAAATCTGCCTTTTAAATAAAAACAAGATAAATTTTAGTAAATAAATAAATAAAATGAAGTTGAAACAAAGAGGGAAATGATTAAAAAGAAACCTAAATGGATTTTAAATTTGTTGACAAGCAAAACAGAGACAAGATTTTTTTTTTTTTAGCTCAAGGTCTATTTGGATATTTATAACATTGTTCATTGGCTCTACAAAATTATCAAATTATCCTGAGCCTGTCCTCACCTTGCAAGTGTTGTGATCTCATATGGGTGCTGGTCATGTCCCAGTAGCCCCACTTCCCATCCAGCTCTCTGCTTGTGGCCTGGGAAGCCATTGAGGACGGCCCAAATGGGGGCCCATGTGGGGGACGCAGAAGAAGCTCCAGGTTCCTGGCTTTAGCTCAGCTCAAGCCGTTCCCACTACCTGGGGAGTAAATCAACAGACAAAAGATTTTTGTCTCTGTCTCTCCTCTTCTCTGTATATCCGACTTTCCAATAAAAATAAGTCTTTTCAAAAATAATAAGATAAATTTTAAAAATTATCGCTATATAGGTTTATTGAACCGGTCTCACCTGTGTTGCCTTGAAGAGTCTGAGTGAGTGATTTTGTGACTCACAGGCCTGAAGCTGCCCAGCCCTCCCATGTGGCAACACTTGTTTCTTCTTGCCAAAATCTGAGTTTTTTTTTTTTTTTTTAAAACTTTACCATATTTCTCATTTCCCCTGAATGTCTCATGTAGTGAAGCCCTGGATTGCTATTTGTTTATCATACTGACTTGGACTCTTAGTTTTCTTTAAAGTAGAGAAATACCTGTTGGAGACCTGCGTTGTGGTCCAGTGGCTTAAGGTGCTGCATGAAATGCCAGCATCCCACATAGACACCAGTTTACGTCCTAGCTTTTCTTTTTCTGAGTTGAGTCCCTGCCAGAATCCTAGGAAAAGCAGTAAAAGATGGGCCACATATTTGTGCCTTTGCTGCCCACATGGGAAACTTGGGTTCATCTCTTGGTTCCTGCCTGTCCCAACTCTGAAGATGGCAGAAATCTGGGTAATGAACCAGCAGACAAAGATACATTCTTTCTCTCTCTTCTTCTCTCTCTCTCCATCTTCCTTCCTCCCTCTCTCTCACTCCTCCCTTTCCCACAACTTACACTACTGTTACTGTTTCAAATAAATAAAATACTGATTAAAAAGGACAGTGTACCTTCAGTGAAGAAATTAATGATAGTCTACAAAGGTTTTTTTGTAGGAGCAAAATGGTTGTTTCTTAGAGGCTATGAAGAAAATCTGTACATGTTCCCCAGGCATTGGGCACATACTTTGCTGGTGGTGGAAGGAGCACCAAGATTTCTTAAACCTTTTCTTCCTCTTTTCTGCCTTTTTCTTGGGCTGTGACATTTTGTTTGGCTTTTTCCTCTATTCTCTTCGATTCTTTTCCATTTACTTCTTTATGGAATCAAATAAGTGAAACGATAAGTAGTAGGGAAAAACAGAAGTGTTGGTTTGGATGGGGTTTTTCATAACTTTTTTGTTGCTTGTTGAAGCAAGTCTTTCGTATTGTCCCTCATGTACTTATAACATCGTTCTTTATGCTGTAGACGCTATGAAGAGGACATGTACTGGAGAAGAATGGAAGAAGAGCAGCATCACTGGGACGATCGCCGCCGCATGCCTGATGGAGGCTATCCGCATGGTCCTCCCGGCCCATTAGGCCTTCTGGGAGTCCGACCAGGCATGCCTCCGCAGCCACAGGGGCCTGCGGTGAGTATCCACTTGGTGTATACAAGGGCGGACAGTGTAAGACTGCTTTAGCATTAGAAGGTAACAATTTGAGAAGGGTTAATTTTTAGACCTAATATGTTATCTAAGAATCTTGATTTGAGCTTTTTAACTGATTGAGAATTTTCCTTCCTTTTAATTATCTGTTCTTAAGTCCAGTGTCTTTATGTATAAGATTTCAAGAAATTTCCATGAATTTTTTAAAGATTAATTTATTTGAAAGACATGAAAGCCAAATTTATATGCTAACTCTTTTCATATTAAATATTGTTTCTTTGAAGGAAAAACTAATTTGAAGCTGACTGCTTGGCCTTCACGTTAGCTTTGCCTTCCTGACTACTTGTGGAGTGTTTCCCTCTTCACAAACTACCCTAACTGAGTGAAGGGTTGACAGCCGGTTCAGGATAGGCACCCGCGTGTATTGTTGGCAATGTCGTAGGAGAGATCTGCATGTTCAGCGTTTGAATGTGGAGTAAAAGTGTTTTAAGGAACTGTTGTGTGTCATTGTAGGCTTACGCTGCAAAAAACTTGGGTTATTGAAATAAGTATCTTTCAAGCATTACCTATATCTGCTGTTCTAGGCAAGGCTTATACACATCTATGTGTAGCCTGAATGGCATAAATTTTTATGAATTTCGTTTTTCATGAAAAGTTTTTAAAAAAATCGTTTTTAAATGGTCATTTAGCATGAACCAATTTGATTATTGAAAACATAGCAAATACGTATGTGTTGTTCAGTTTTTTTTAAATGAAATGACTTTTTCTCTCTAGCCTTTACGTCGTCCTGACTCCTCTGATGACCGTTATGTAATGACAAAGCATGCAACCATTTATCCAACTGAGGAAGAGTTACAGGCAGTCCAGAAAATTGTTTCTATCACAGAACGTGCTCTGAAACTTGTTTCAGACAGCTTATCTGAACATGAAAAAAGCAAGAACAAGGAAGGAGACGATAAGAAAGAGGGAGGTAAAGACAGGTATGTTCTCATGAGTTTTTCCATTTGTGTATTTTTGGTTTTGCTTACATGGACTTCATATTATATTTGACATCATGATACAAAACTGACAACCCTAGGTCTGAGTCTGCATTCCTTAAATATGCCTGGGACAGATACTTAATGTTTTTACATACATTTTTTCCCCAAAGGTGACACATGTAATTCTGCCAAGAAAACATATCATCTCTACTCTTAACATTTTCACTCATTTGATTTGTTTGTATGGAACTATAACAAGTCTCTTACATTCATTTGCTGTTTTTGTTCTTATGTATTAGTTACATCTGACACATACCCAGTATTAGTTCCAATAACTGTATTTAAAGGGGGAAAATTACTTACTTGAAAGAGCAACAGAGACAGAGGGAGAGACTGAAAGACAAAGAGCTGGTGTATCCATCTGGTGTGTCACGCCTAGTGGGCAAGGCTGAAGCAGGGTTTGTAGAACTGCATCCAAGTCCAGCTGGGTGACCCGAGCGCTTGGCCCACTGCCCACGTTCTCAGGTGCTTAGTGTGCCGCTGGACCCCATGTGGAGTGGGCAGCATCGCAGGACTGCTGCATCGCGACACTGCTCATAAAGCACAAAAACCCTGAGGTGGCAGTTATAAAGTTTGCATTTTTTGTTACTTTTCATTTTCCCTTTATCATTTGGAAATAGTTTTGTCTTACGTTGAACTGACTCTAATTATTCTAACTTGTGAAATAAGTAACAGAATTGTTAGCATCCTTTATTTGCACTTGTCCCCATGAGAATTCAAGTCAATTTTTTTAAATCATGATTGCTTATCTAAACTGAAGTTTAATTCTAAGAATACTGGGTGTTTTCTCCTGTAATTGTTGAAAATTTTAATTGTATGATGGTTATTTCATTGATTCTTGTGTATTTAGAGAATATCATGATTATGATTGAAAATGTGATAATAAAATTAAAATTCTTTTTATTGCAGAGCTTTGAAAGGAGTTTTGCGAGTGGGAGTATTGGCAAAAGGATTACTTCTCAGAGGAGATAGAAATGTACATCTTGTTTTGCTTTGCTCAGAAAAACCTTCTAAGTCATTATTAAGCCGAATTGCAGAAAACCTCCCCAAACAACTTGCTGTAAGTATTATGGAAATGTTAATTTTAATTTTTACCAGTTGTCTGCTGCCTATGTTTTTGGCAGTACTCACTGTGCTTTAGTTTAAGCCTATGCCAGTCTTTAAATTTTTGGCTCAACTTTATATGTTGAATTTTTGGCTTGATTGTGCAAGCCTGTTAAACTATTTTCTACTTTGTCTTTTTAGGTTTTTATGGTACTTGTATTTGACATAAAGCCATCTTCTTTATTTATTTAAAAAAATGTAAAATATCAGCATATGCCTTCTTTTTTCCGTTATTATTCCAATACTTTAGTTGTAAGAAGGCAGTTGCTGAGGACAACAGGTGGTTTTTCGAAAATCAGGTCCATATATAGCTAGCTTAAAATTTTTTTTTAATTTATAAATGTCTTACTTAGTTGAATATATATATGTGTGTGTATATATATATTTTTTGTTGTTGTTTTAATTGAAAAGTCAGATTTACAGAGAAAAGAGGAGAGAGAGAGCTTGTGTTCACTGGTTCACTCCCCAAGTGGCCTCTACAACTAGAGTTTCAGAGCAGTCCGAAGCCAAGAGCCAAGAGCTTCTTCCAGGTCTCCCACACAGGTGCAGGGTCCCAAGGCATTGGTCCATCCTCTATTGCTTTCCCAGGCCACAAGCAGGGAGCTGGATGGGAAGTTGAGCAGCCCGGACATGAACCGGTGCCCATATGGGATCCTTGGCATTCAAGGTGAGGACTTAGTCACTAGGCTATTGCTCTGGGCCCAATTGAATATATTTTTAACATAATATAGTTCATCAGTATCTGATTTAAATTTCTGTATTTTATTCTAAATACAATGGTCCCCTGTTATCCATAAGTATTCCCAGACACTCATAGTACTGAATCCTATACCCATGTACGAGGTTTTTTGCTATAGCTATCTATTATCTCTAGATAGCTATCTGTCTAAAGTTAATGTATGATTAGACATGCGTAGAAAGTAACACAGTAACATGTAATAGCCATGGTGTATAATTTTTTTCTTAAGGTAAAAAGCTTTTACCTTTTCACTTTAATGTGGCATGCTGTCATCTCTGGCATATCGGAATTGGGAGCATCACAACTCTTGTGTTTGTATTGCTTGAACATCAGCACCGTGATGCCTTGAACAGTCCGATAAACAAGAGAGCTCTGAAGTAACTAGTGAATGGATACAGGTGCAGCATGGATTTGTTGACAGGGATGGTTTACATCCTAGGCACTAGATAGCATCAGGTTTTGTTAAAACTACACAATGTAACACTTAAAATGATCTGTTCCTGGATTGTTCCATTTAATATGTTTGGGTAGTGGTTGATTATGGTAACTGAAACCATCACAAGCAAAACCACAAGTAAGCAGGAGACACTGTATTTTCCATCTTCTACATAGATGTTTATAGTGTTAAGAAATGCCTCTCTTGTCTCCAGTAAATCCTGGTAAGCACAAGTAATGGAGCATTCCTTTTGGTGCTATGATTAAGTCGCTAATCCACATTCTGTTCCTGCTTCTTGCTAATGTAAACTCTAACGGAGGCAGTAGAGTGGTGGGAAATTCAGTTCAGTTCCTGCCAGCTTGGGCCTGAGCCACACTCCATCACTGAGGGCATCTGGGGAGTGAACCAGTAGATAGCACCTTCTCTGCAATTGTTTTTTTCTCAATGCTTCTCAAAACAGATGAAAAAAAAAGCTTTAATTTTATATATTAGCTTGTCAAAATAACTTAAGATTTAAAGTTTTTTTTTTAATTCAAAGATTCAAAAATCAGGATATAAAATTTTATTTTAAAACTTTGTGATTTAATTAGGCACTCTAAATCCAAGGATCTGGTTTTTATTGGTAACGCATATTACTGCAATGAGTCAGAGTGGCACCATGTCACAGCAGAGCAGCTAGGAGGAGAAACGTGGTGTTGAAGTTTATCTCTGGCATTGATTGTTGTTTTAGATTCCCAGTGTTCTAGATAGAGTTTCTTATTATAGGATAATTTCTGTGTTTTAAGTATTTCCTAACAAATTAGTAGTTAATAGTTAAAGAATATACGCTGCCAAATCCATCACTTTTTATTGTAAAAGTAGATAAATGGATAAATGATTCATCATTATCATTATTATGGCTAGTGTTTATCTAGTATTTACTGTTCTGTAAAATTGATCCATTTAAACTTTTATGTGATATGATAGTTTTTTTTTAATCTAAGAATTCATCATGTAAGAGACATGTGTAGATATGGTATTAGTTCAATAAAAAATGCACAAAAATAAGGAGGATCAAGAAATAAATAATGTTGGCATATATTGACATATAATTCTTAGATGAAGTTGTATGTGGTGTAGTCCTTATGCCTTATGGAATGTTATGATAGAAAGATAAAGTGATGACATGGAAACTGTTCTTTCTTCTTGTTGGAATAGATCCAGCTAATTTCTTATTTCATTTCATAGGTTATAAGTCCTGAGAAGTATGACATAAAATGTGCTGTATCTGAAGCAGCAATAATTTTGAATTCATGTGTGGAACCCAAAATGCAAGTCACTATTACTCTGACATCTCCAATTATTCGAGAAGAGAACATGAGGGAAGGAGGTTGGAAAGCCATTAAATACTCTACTGTCCTATTTTTTAAAAACTTTTAAAAATTTATCTACTCTTTTTTAAGATGGCATATAGCCCTGGAAGGCAACATGCTGGCATTACAAATGAATTTGATAGATTGGACTTATTTAGCAACCAGTTCTGCTTAAGATCATTGCTTGCAAAGCATATGCTCTTTTTAGTGAAGTATTTTTGTATAAAATATTAATGGTATGGTTGATTTTCTTGAATTTTCTTTTCTTGCTAACCTCAGATTTCTGGAAAAAACCTTTAAAATCATTTTTGTTAGCAGTGTTTTAAATGTTTCTAGTAACTAATGGTTACAAGTTTAACTTCTGTTAAGTTCTTTCTCTTGCCTTTTGTTACAAAAAAGACAAAAGAGTTGCACAAGTGAAATTGGCTAAACACTCATGACATTGGCATTGAAGAGAAGTTGTGTAGTCATGGATTGGCTTGTTCTGAGATGGGTATTTCTAGTTCTCTGAGGTTGCTTTTTGCTGTGGAGCACTTACTGTGCTAAGTGCAGAGCATCCTGATGCACCTACACGTGGACTTTGACCCTAAGGTCTTACCAGATGTATTGAAAAATAAATGGTACAAATGTAACTAGCTAGTCAAAGCAGCCAAGGTTTTTAAACATAACATTGTAGACTATGAGATCCTGCTGGTGCCAGCAATGTTGCTTTAGGGACTGTTCTGTAATGTTTTTAAAGCTTCGAAAACTTTTAAGCAGAAAAGCATGACCAGTGTCCTCAGTTGTTGGTACTGTTGTTTTATGGGTCAGATAAAATTTACTTTGTTTCCTTTCATGTTGTTTTTATACATTAACTTATTGAGTATGGAGTTAAAATATACCCTGATATTTCTTAGCGAAATAGGTTAAGCCAGTCCCTTTAAATTGGTTTTATTGCAGAGCAGTTGTTTCTAAGACACTGGGTTTTTTACATCCCAGGAAAAGAACATTTTGCTAAAAGTGTCATTAGGAGACATACTTATTGTAACATACTTTTATATGAATATATACATGTACACACACTATATTAGGACTCTTAAGTTATATCTTAAACTTTACAACTTAAAAATCAGTGGCTTTTGTATAAAGGATTTTTTTATATGAACATGAGTTTCCACTCAAGGTCTGGTTATGGGTGTTGTTGGAGAAATAGTTTCTGAGTCGATCTGGTCAGGTCATATGTAGCATGTGACCGCATAATTAAGATTTCAAATAAGATATAAAAATATTGCTGTATTTAGTAGAAAATTGTGCTCATATAGCTGTCTTAATTTACTTCAAAGTACATTTTTTTCCAGTTTGTTTATTATCAAGCCATTTTATTATGTTTCAGAAGTCTGATTTTAGACCTAAGATGTTTATAGTGAATTGTTAACTTATCCCTTTTAAAGGAAACAAAATTATATTTTTGTCTGACCCAGACTTCAGTTAGAATTACTGTTCTGAATTTCTTAAACATGATTGTGAGGGATCTGATCAGTCCAAAATTGAAAGAGATTGCTTCCAGACACTGAGCTGAAAAGTTGAATGTGCACAAATGTAGAAGCACTGATAGTGTCCCTGCTGCAGATCACTGCAGTAGACCATGTCTGTAGCTTCATTATGAAGATTGCTTCTTTCTTGCTGCAGAATAACGGTATGTATTCTCTCAGACTGCAGCTCCCAGCGCTCTGTGTCTTCGAATCATTGAAAGCCTATAGCTTGCTTTGGGGAGATAGTACGAGGGATAAGGAAGGCTTTGCCGGAAAGAAGAATTGTAAATCAATTGTGCATAGTATGTTAGCCTCTTTATTGTGTAGTAATCCCATTTAATCAAAAAAAATACCTAATAAATGATTAAATTGTCCAAATAACTGTTAAACACATGACACATGTATTTTTATATACTGTGTTTGACAGTTAAACATTTAGTAACCATTTAATTGACTTTTAAGTTTGAAATGTTCGGAATGCTCTAACCCTTGCTACAGAGTTTGTCTGCAGCAAGCTAAGTATTATTATGTATGTTTTCTTCCACTTGTAGCTTATCAGGCCCGGTCCAAAGCCTTCTAGGAGGGGATTGATTGATTCCTGTCAGGGGTTGCTGCCAAGACATCGGAAGGATTTTTGACCAAGGTTTTCAGAAGCTCAGTGTCACATCTGCCGTTTGATCAGGGAGGGATTTTGGATGCAGAGTCTGGCATTTGCTGTCCTTTGTGTGGCTGTTTTGTTTGTTCTGTCCTTGTCTTTTCTAGAATGGAGCAGTGTTCACACTAGTTTTTAAATGGTTGAGTGGTTTTTATATTTTATATAACCATGTTAATTTAAATTAATCTATTCCCATTAACCTTTAATCATAAAATAGTGTGGACACAGCATGTCTTCTAATTAGTGATTAACCCCTTACAATTAATAAATGTAGAAAAAAGATCTGTATTTTAATAAATCAACTGATTTTTTGTTTTGTTAACTGAGTGTTAGGCCACAGCTATGATTTTTAGCGCAATATATCTAAGGGGTTAATCCATTTGAAATATAAAATGGGTGCAAAAATCCACACTCAAAATTTTAACAAATTTCTTACATTTTTAGATCTAATTAGCTTTTAAATTGCAATAGGTATCTTGGCATCTTTGAATTTATATCACTTGTTAAAATTTGCAAGGTTGTGAATGCTTATAAATAAACATTTTCTTATTTTTGGGGAAATTATAAATTAACATAGAAATTTAGAGGCTGTTAGGAGATTGTGCATTCTCACCTATTTGCATTTTGTTGGCAAACAACATAGTAAGAGCAGGAAAAGAGATCTTATTATTATTATCTGCATACCCAGGGGAGAGAGAGGTTTTCTGCTATTGATGTTTGCTCTTTCCTTTCTGAAAATTCTTAGTTTGCTTACCCATGATCCTTTTCCCCTTCAAAATTATTTCTTTTGCTCAAGTTACATCAGGGTACAGCAGCTGCTCTTAAAAATTTTGGATTATTGCATAAAATTGCTCTTTCAGTGTTCATTCTCAAGATGCCACAGCATTCTACTTGGCTGTCTGTGAGTCTCCCCTCTAACACATCTCCTGAAAAATGGTGGCCATCTAACTAAGGAGCAAAAACTAAGAAAACAAAGTACAGACCAGGAGCGCTATTCTTCAGATGATAACTTGAACGGTGCAACTAGAATTCCTAATGTCATCTTTAACTTTTTCCTATTATACTCATTCATAAATGTCTTTGTCTATCATAGTCATTTGATTTACTCAATGGATTATTAAATCCTTTGTGCCCCGTAGTTTTGATGCCTTTTAGCAAAATGGCTGTTAATAATGAGTTGATTATGTAGTTTTTCTGTATTTAAGATTTTCTTGAAATCAGTCACAATTGGGAATTTAAATTTAATTGCAATTTGCTTGCTTTTGCTTTGATAGCAAATTTGCTGTCAGTTCTATACACATTTTACAGATGTTTAGCTTCATGTTTTCTCAAATTTTATGTAGCTCATTTGTATTTGAATCAACTTAAACACTGCATATTATTTAATCTTAAATGCAGTCTCCTTATTGCTTCTTTTCTGTACTTAATTCTGTATAACCATGCTAGTTCCTATTGTTTTTCTGCTATCCATTATTTCTCTCTACTTACTCTTTAGTATAGTTAAATAGTAATTTAAAGATATCTCATAGTCTCTAATAGCTAAAATCCTTTTGTGGAAGAACAAAAGTTGAACTCTTCTAAGTGCCTATTTTGGGCTTATCATCTTTTATGATTATATCATTTCATGTTCATCATGAGTTCTTTGCTACATTAGTCCCAAAACAACCTATGACTATTTAGATATTGAACAAACTCAGCAGTTTATTGTACATTCTCATTTATCAAGGTGGATTTTTGTGTTCCCTCTTGTCTTGTCTTTGTGCTGGTGCACTGTATCCAGTAATCTTTCCTTTAGATATCATTTTGGTGGGTAGGGTTTATAGTCCCAAAATTTATTTATTCAATTAAGAGTTGAATTTAACCCTTTGTTCTTTATTGGTTTATTTAAATTTGAATGTTACTCCCTGGGTAAATTAGAGTACTGACAAATTCTCAAATGGCTCATGTGACACTGATGCTACTTTAAGGAAGTGTCTTGCTCACCTGGTCAAACACCCATTCCTCACTGCATTTTGCCAATTCAATCCATTTTAGATGTAACCTCGGGTATGGTGAAAGACCCACCGGACGTCTTGGACAGGCAAAAATGTCTTGACGCTCTGGCTGCTCTACGCCACGCTAAGTGGTTCCAGGTTCGGAACATCATTTTACTTTTTTCTTGTAGCCTTATGAGAGAGTAGTTCAGTACAACATGTTTAACTGTGCTTAAACATTTCAAAAGATCACCCAAGCAATACTATTTTAAATTAAATCTCATAAAATATGTTAACATAGAAAGCTGGCTATGAATATACAATCTGCATATTGCAGTTACTATTAATTTGACAAACTTTTAATAAGGTTTTTGGGTGTTTTGTAGTGTGGGTGTTTGGTTGGTATTTTTAGTGGCTATAATTAAAGTTGACTTGTTTAGAAGCATCACATTTGTGTATATACATTATATTCCATAAGGCTGCAGATAACTTTGCTTTAAATAATGGAATATGTGTTTAAAGCTTTGTGTATAGGATTAAGATTTCCCCCTTCTTTCTCTCAGTCAATAGGTGTAGGGAGTGAAAGGTGAGGAAGCAGCTGTTTGGTTTAGTGACTTTGCAGTCATGCAAAGGCACAGAAGGGAAACCAAACAGATTTCCTTAACCTTTCAGTCTCTACACAAACTTTTTAGCTCTTTACTTTTTCTTTTATTTCTAAAGTAGGCAGATTTTTTTAAGTTTCCTGTTTTAAATGAACACAGGTCAAGGTTCACAGGAGATCAAGAAATATTATTCTTGCATAATCTGTTTACTTTGACCTAGATACCAGCTTTTAAATACTAACCCTGGCATAAAATATTGCTGTAAATGGCAGCTCATTGAATACAATTTTGAATGCAATTATGTTTATTTTTATCTGAGCTTCCATTGAACAGTGGTATTTTACCTTTTTTCCAAGGGGTCGTTTCAGTATTTCTAAGGTTGATTCAGGTGGTTTTGTGTTGCTCTCAAGGCTCGCGCGAATGGGCTGCAGTCCTGTGTGATCATCATCCGCATCCTCCGAGACCTGTGTCAGCGAGTCCCCACCTGGTCTGATTTTCCAAGCTGGGTAAGTGGGAAAAACCAAACAGCAAGTATTACTGGTCACTTTATATCCTCTTGCCTTGCACTTTCATTGATTAAATGTTGATTTATTGTTTCACTTCTAAGAAGAAATCCTGTAGTTTTGATAGTGTTTTAATTTATCAGAATTTACTAATTAAAGAATTATACCTGGAGCCTGTGCAATGGCTAAATTAGCTAATCTCCCTGCAAATATTGGCACCTGAAAAGGGTGACAGTTTGTGTCCCAGCTGCTGCATTTCCTATCCTTCTCGCTGCCAGTGACCTTGGAAGGCAGTGGAGGATGACCCAAAGCCTTGGGATTCTGTTTCCATGGGAGACTCAGAAGAGGCTCCTGGCTTCAAATCAGCTCAGTTCTGGCCGTTGCAGCCATTTGGGGAGTGAACCAGCAGATGGAATATCTTTCTTTCTGTCTCTCCTCTATAAATGTGTTTCAGTTTAAAAAAAAATCTAAAAAAGAATTATAATTGGGGGCTGCCACTATATTGTAGAAGATTAAAATTATGTCTCTGCCTGTGGTATTAGCATTCTGTTTGTACACTGGTTTGAGTCCTATTGATTCCAATTCCCATCCAGCTCCCTGCTAATGTGCTTGGTAAAGCAGTGGATGATGGGACCAAGCGTTTGGGGCCCTGTACCCACATGGAAGACCCAGAAAGGCTCTGACATTGAAGTATGCTTGCTGCTGCTTGGACGCGCCAAGGATCCTTGTACGCGCCAGGATCCTTGCACGCGCCAGGATCCTGTATGGGCACCAGTTCTAATCCCAGGGGCCCTGCTTTCCATCCAGCTCCCTGCTTGTGCCCTGGGAAAGCAGTCGAGGACAGCCCAAAGCCTTGGGACCCTGCACCCACATGGGAGACCTGGAGGAAGCTCCTGTTGCCAGTCTTTCAAGGCTGAGCTTTAGCTGTTGTGGCTGCTTGGGGAGTGAATCAGTAGATAGGAGATATCTCTCTGTCTCTCCTTCTTTGTGTATCTCTATTGTTCTAATTTTTTAAAAAAAATAAATCTTTAAAAAAATACAATGTTTGTATGCATACATACACACTTAGCCATAACAGCCAGAGCTAGGCCAATCCAAGACAGGGCCCCGGAGCTTCTCTGGGACCCCCTTCTGGATGCAGGAGCCTGAGGATAGGACTTTGTTGCACTGCTTTTCCTGGGCACATTAGCCGGAAGCTGGATCAGAAGCGAGCAACTGGGACTCGAACTGGTGTCAGCCTCATAGATGAAAGATTAACCTATGCCGTAACACTGGCCCAGTTTTTACTTTTATATTCCTTAATCCCTGAGTAATTCCGGTTCCTGAATAGCAAGAATTAAGACAGATTCATTGAAAAATGAAACCTAGTGAATCTGGAGTTGGGTTAGTGAGAGTTGAGTAGCCAAGCTTTCCTTTAAAAAAATTAAAGCACAAAAAAAGACTGCTATTTTTATTGCTATGTGTTACTGCTTCTTTTTTCCTTCTCTCTTTTTAAAAATATGAATACTTGCGTCACAGTTACAGAGGTTTGTTTACAGAGATCTTCCATCCATTTGTTCACTTCCAATGTGGCTACCGTGGTCAGGGAAAGCCCAGGCTGGAGCCAGGAGCCAGGATCTTCTAGGTCTTTCACATGGCTGGCAGGGGCCCAAAGATGTGATCATTTTTTTATTAGTATTACCTAACACATTAGCAGGTGGCTGGAAGTGGGTCATCCATGACAAGGATTGCCTCCCAAATGGGGATTCCAGCATCACAGGTGGCAGCTTTATCAAGTAAGCCACAATGCTGGTCCCTGTTGCAGTTTTCTTAAAATATGTCTTGTGGTTCTTTATAAAGGGACAAATTTCCCTAATTCTGTGTATTTACTGTTATAATTTTCTGAGTTGGTGTTCATTTGATCCACATTTGGGTTATGTTTAGCTACTGAATCTTCGTTATTCTTTATGTAATTAGTTGGTCAAGCTTTTTTTTTTAAAGATTTATTTATTTTTATTTTTATTGGAAAGGCACATATACAGAAGAGGAGAGACAGAGAGGAAGATCTTCCATCCAGTGATTCACTCTCCAAGTGGCTGCAATGGTCAGAGCTGAGCCTATCTAGATCCAGGAACCAGGAGCTTTCTCCAGGTCTCCCATGCGGGTGCAGGGTCCCAAGGCTTTGGGCTGTCCTCGACTGCTTTCCCAGGCCACAAACAGGAAGCTGGATGGGAAGTGGGGCTACAGGGATTAAAACTGGCACCCATATGAGATTCTAGCACGTGCAAGGTGAGGACTTTAGCCGCTAGGCTACCGCGCCAGGCCCAAACTTTTGAGGATAGTAGAATTTGGAGGAACTCTAATGTCATTTAAAAAATAAATGTTAGTTGGTCACCAGAAGGTGTTTTGATTTCAGATTTATTTTTTTGTGCCCGGCACGGTAGTCTAGTGTTAAAGCCTCACTTTGCATGCACCAGGATTTTGTATGGGAGCCCGTTTGTGTCCCAGCTACTCTCCACTTCCCATCTAGCTCCCTGCCTGTGGCCGGGCAAAGCAATAGAGGATGGCTCAAAGCTTTGGGACCTTTCACCCAAGGCATGGGAGACCCAAAAGAAGCTCCTGGCTCCAAGGTTCAGATTGGCTTAGCTCTGACTGTTGCAGCCATGTAGGGAATGAACCGGTAGGTGGAAGAGCTTTCTCTCAGTCTCTCCCCTCTCTACAAATGTGCCTTTCTAACAGTAGTAGGTGGGGTTAGACCAGGCCTATCCAAGAACCAGGAGCTCATACAGGTCTCCATGTGGCTGGCAGGAAGCTAAATGTCTCTGGCATCGCAGGTCATTTGTGGGAAGTTGGACTGGAAGCATAGGAGAGTTGGCCTCACACGAGGCACTCCAGTGAGGGGTATGGGTTCCAGAAGCAGTAATTTCACTCTGATAATCATTAGGCTTCATCTTTAGCAGTTTCAGACCGCTGTTAGTGGCTCATCTTTACATGCTCACTAGCTCTGAGAATTATTCTCACTTATTAATGATATTAGACACAGTATCATATCTGTTTTACTTTTATTTTGACTGTTGACATCAGTAGTTTTGCTTGGCAGTTTCTTTGATACCTGTCATTTACTGAATTATATAAACTTTATAATATAATAGAAAAATTGTCCCTTATTCATGTGGAAAGGTTTTTTTTTTTTTCAATTTTTACCATTTCTAATTAGTTTACCTAACTTCTGGATTTTTTACTTTGTTTACTTACAAAGACCTCTCATGTGAGGTTACAAATTGATTTATATATATTTTTCATCTAAACACTTTCTGTAATTACATATGTGTATGTTTTTAAATTTTGGTCTTTCTTTGAAATGCAAAAAATGACAGAGATCTTCTACCTAAAATATCTTCCAACTGCTGATTTTTTCCCTCATTTTGATCCCCCAGTGACTAGGACTGTGCCAGGCTGAAGCCAGCAGCTAAATATTCATCTAGATTTTCCACATGAGTAGCAGGAACCCTCGTGTTGCAGCCACCATTTGCTGCTTTCCCAGGCATATTATAGGGAGCCAGATTGTGAGCATAGTGACTTGGGACTTGAACCAGTGGTCCCTGGTGGGATGCTGGCATCCTAAATGTCTCCTTAATGTCCTACACCACAGTGCTGACCCCTCTCCCTTCCATGTATGTGTGTGAAATAGGTAGCACAGACTCTTGAAAAGGGATGATTATACCTTAGAATATTGGTTACTTCTAAGGAATGGGAGGGAAGGGATGATTATGGGAGATACTTGTTGTTTAATTTTTACCAGAATGAAATAAACATACATTTCTTGTTGTAATAAAAATGAACCAAAAAGTCATATGTGAATCAAAAATGAGTCCAGTTGTGTTATTCTCCAGATAGGTTGCCATATGCTGTGTTTAAATGGTTCAGTGCTATCTACTAAGTTGGGGCTTCTTTTAATTTCATTAAAATTTTTCTTAAACTGGTTTCATGTTTCAGAATAACTGCCTACCATTTGCCATTACTTCAGTGACAATTTGTTAGGTTACAGCTTTTCCCTCTTTTTTCTAACACTGCATTAAATTTGGGCATTTGATTTTGCAAATAGGTCCAACCTTATCTTTTCTGCCCTTTTTGTGGAAGTTCTTTGAGGAATTTTTTTTTATCATTGGATTTTATTAACTAAGCCAAATTAGCTCTTTGAATCTACTGGTCAGCATTTCTTTGAAACTTGCATGTTCTTTTGTCCTGCAGATTTTTTTCAGTTAATCAAGAAGGAAACAGTTTATTATGTCCAGTGGATATGATTCTCTGTTCTAGAGACAGAGATTATCCTGAGGTTGAATTGTCTGTTATCTTTCTTGTAGCTGTTCCTCATTCTGGTGTGACACACAGTGCCAATTGCCCATCCCTGAATTGCTCAGTTTAAAATGGTTGGATGGATAGGAGGAGTGCAGGCATTGTGGCACGATGTGCTAACCCACTACTTCCAACTCTGGCATCTCATATTAAAGTGCTGGTTTGAACCCCAAGTACTCTACGCTTCTGATCAAGTTTCCTGATAATTTACCTGGGATCATGCCTCCAATGTGGCAGATCCAGATGAAGTTCCAGACTCCTGGCTTGAGCCTGGCTCACCTCCTTCACCTTCCTTCACACTTGCAAGAATGAACCAATAGGTGGAAGATTGATCTCTGGGGTGTGTGTGTATGTCCATCTCTCCCTTAATTGTCCCTCTGTCATTATTCCTTCATCTTTAGCTCTGCCATGTGGTGCAGTGTGTTGAGTCTAGGGAGTTAATCAGAAGGTGGAAGCTTTTATTTCTCTCTCTCTCTCTCTCTCTCTCTTTCTATCTCTTTCTCGCTCGCTCGCTGTCTTTCTGTCACTGTAACTAACTTTCAAGTAAATAACAGCTTTGAAAAAAAGAGGCTGGGGTGATATAACATTTCCCTATGTTGGAATGGTACTTAAAGGGTTTTTAATTTTGTTTTTAGTTATTAAGGTTAAATTTGAGAATTCGTGACTGTTGCTGATAAAACAAATGAAATAAGAATAAATATTTTTAAAGTTTTTATTTACTTGAAAAATAGAATTAGAATGTTCTCATCTACTGATTCACTCTGCAAACACCTACAGCAGCCAAAATAGGCCCTAGTAACAATCCAGGCTTCTGAAGTCTGTGAAAGGGACCCCATGGTTTGAGTTGTCATCTGTAATCTCCCAGGATCTGCATTGACAGAAAGCTGGAATTGGGAGCTGGAAATTAAAACCAGCTACTCTGATGTGAGATGTAGAGATCTTAAGACCTAAGCCAAATGTTTGCTCCCCAGTGAGAAAAATGTAAATGATAGGACACTGATATTTACAGGCAAAGAACTAAAGGTCTCTTAATTTGCAAAATAATCAGCAAGTTGTCAGTTATCCCTGGACTGTGGATTTCATTTGCTTTTACTTAAAATAATATTCTAGCCTTTAGCTATTCCCAGAAAAGCCATCTGTTTAACTGTAATAGTCTCCCCTAAATTACCAAAATGCTGTAACTCAACATTTTTCTCCCCAGAAAGCATTATCACTTTCATTCATTTCACTATAAGAAATGTGGAAAAGGTGCTGTTTGTTAAATATACTAACAAAATACAACATCCCCCCATTCATTTACAAATGGATGCTTGTGGTACATGTATCAGTAATAATCTAGGTCAACTAGAATCTTTTTAAAGATCTGTTTATTTTTGATACATTGTGAGAGAAATCTTCCATCCTCTTGGTTCATTTCCCAGATGGCCACAACAACTGACACCAGGTCACACAGGAGCCAGGCGCTTCATCTGGGCCTTCCTCATAGAATGCAAGGGCCCAAATGCTTGGGCCATCTGTGGCTGCTTTTCTTGGGCCATTAGCAGGGAACTCAGTTGAAAGTGGAGCAGTTAAAAAATGAACCATTGCCCTATGGGATTTTGCTTTTGCAGGCAACAGCCACATTGTCCCTAATGTCAGCTACAATCTTTTAAGTGACTTTTGTGTATATAATTTTTCCTAAAAGAATAGTTTTGAAATCCAATTCTTTAATAGCATAAATATCGCCAAAAAGTGAGAATTACGGCGTTCATAGGTAAAGGCAACACTGACATCTCCTTTTGAGCTAGATTATATCCTGGCTATTCCAGTTCCAAACCAGCTCCCTACTATTGCCCTCCCTACTATTGCCCAGCAAAAGACAGCTTAAATGTTTGGGTTCTGCCACCCTATGTGGGAGACCCAGATAAAGTTCCTGGCTCATTATGTGCTGTTGTTGCCATCTGTGGAGAGAACCAGTGTATGGAGGATCTCTCTTGTCTCTCCCTCTCTATAACTCTTTCAGTTTTTAAAAAGAATTTATCTTCAGGAAGCTACTGTGATGATTATAATTGAGTCATGTATGTGAGGATTAGGACAGTACTTAGGACTGGTAAGCATAAGTACAACTGTCTACTCAAAAGTCATTCATGCGGACATTGTGAGTTTAGTTTGTACCTGTTAAAACTTTTAATAGGGCTTATTTATGGTCTGAAAAAGATTTTACTAGTTTACCACCAGTGAAAAGAACCTGTTGTCACAGTCTCATCAGCTATTTTTTTTAAAGAGTTCTAGAGAGAGATCCTCCATGCACTGGTTTGCTCCCCAAATGGCTACAACTGGTTCCATAACTACAGCTTCTTCTATGGGTATTGGGGACCAAGGACGTTAGCCATCTTCCACTGTTTTTCCAGGCACATTAGCAGGGAGCTCATTTCAAAATAAAGCCAGCCAGGACTCTAATACATATATGGGATACTGGCATTATAGGTGGCAGCCTCCTGATTCCTTGCAATTAAACATTGCAAGCTTAGATTTTGAAACATTTAATAAGGAGAACTTTTTCTTTCAATCATTCTAATCCCCAGCATCCCTTACATTACATTCTGAAGTATCATTTCACTAATTTGATTCTGTTCACCTTTGTCGCCCTTTTACTTTTAAATGCACGTTTCAGAATTTATTTGCAAGTTTTTCTCCTTTCCGTGTTCTAACTGTAGACATCTGCTTGGAGAACAACCATGTTTTTAGGAAAATTAGCATTTTTGAAAAAGTTTATTCTTCCATCTGCTGGTTCACTTTCTGTGTAGCTGCAGCAGCTGCAGCTGGGCTAGTCTAAAGCCAGGAACTTCCTCTGGATCTTCCATGTGAGTTCAGGGGCGTCATCTGCTGCCCCCAGGCCACCAGCAGTAAACTGGATCAAAAATGGAGCAGATGGAAACTTAACTTGCTGTGCAACCGTCAACTCCCAAAATTAGCATTTTTAAGTGGCTTGTTTCACAAGTGATCTCAGAAAGCAGTTGACTTAGTTTCCTTTCTTTAAAAAAAGAAAAAGTTTATTTATTTGAAAGACAGAGAGGGAGAAGAGACAGATCATTCATACTCTACGCTATTAATGCCTGCAGTAGTCAGGGCTGAGCAAAGCCAGAGGCAGGAGCAAGGAACCCAAGTTCCTGACCATGCTTCACTGCCTCCCAGGCACATCAACAGAAAAGTCACACAGGAAACTGAAACTTGAACCAGTCACTTCAGTGTGGGACCTGGGCAGTTGCCATGCCACGCACACTCCCTGACTTACTCATTTTTCTGTGTGCCTGTGTTGATTTTTTTGTGTTCCTCTTGTAACTGGCTTCTTGTTTTGTTTTTTAAGATTTTTTTGTTTACTTAAAATTCAGAATTACAGAAAGATAGAAGCCTCCTTATGCTAGTTCACTCCCCAAATGACCACAATGATCCAAACTTGGCCTTTCTAGAGCCAAGAGTCAGCATGTTTCTCAAGGTCTCCCGTGTGAGTCCAGGGACCTAAGTAAGGGGCCATCCTTGGCTGCTTTCTCAGGCACAACAACGCAGAGCTGGATGACAAGGAGGGTAGCTGGGACTCAAAATCGGCTCTCCTATGGGATGCTGGCATTGCCAGCAGTTACTAAAACTGTGCCACATTGCTAACCCATGCTGTTTCTTACTGCATCTGCCAGTTGTTGTTTTTTTTTTTTTTTTTTTTAATTATTCTTATGTTTATCTGAAAGGCAGATACAGGAGAGAGATCCCACCTACTGACTCACTCTTAGCTGTCCTCAGCAGCAAGTCTGAGCCAAGTCAAGGCCAGGGAAGCAAGAACTCATTCTGAGTCTCACACAGGAGGGTATCCACCCCCTTCCAGGCTGTGCATCAGCAAAAGCTGGAAAAGAGAGCAGAACCAGGACTTGAGCTTAGCCACTCTCATAGAATGTCAACTTTCCTAGCAGTTGCTTAACTGCTGTGCCTGTGCCTTCAAAACACTTTTTTCTCTAGGCTCATCATGATGATATCCTCATGGCTAAACCCTCCCCTTATTTGCCCAGGATCCCATATACTTCAGTTCAGGTCCTGGCTGCTCCACTTCCCATCCAGCTCCTTGCTTTGGCCTGGGGAAGCAGTAGAGAGTGGCCCAAAGCCTTGGGATTCTGCACCCATATTGGAGACTTGGGAACATCTGGCTTCGGATCAGCTCAGCTCTAGCCATCGCAGCGCTTTGGGGAGTAAACCAGTGCTCCAAAGATCTTTGTTTTTATTCTCTCTGTAGATCTGTCTTTCCAATAAAAATAAAATGTTAAAGCAATAAAATAGTTTCCCTCTCTCTGCCACTATAAATCACAAATTCCCACTTTTTACCCTCAGTCAAAGAGCAGATTTTGGGTGCTGTCACCTGTTGTGCCAGCCATCCCATTTGGGTACCAACTCTAGTCCCAGTTGCTGTACTTCCAGTCCAGCTCCCTCCTATGTGCCTGGGAAAGAAGTGAAAGATGGCCCATGTCCTTGGGCACCTGTACCAACATTGCTGCACCCAGAAGAAACTCCAGGCTCCTGGCTTTGGGTTGGCTCAGCCGTGGCTGTTGTGACCTTTTCGAGAGTGAGCCAGTGGATGGAAGATACTCTCCCCTGCCCCCTTTCTCTGTAAATTTGCCTTTCAAATAAAAATAAATAAATCTTTAAAATTATGGTAATGTAAGTTGGGAGTTTAAAGATTTATTTGTGCAAAAAAAGCATGTTTTGAAAAAGCTTTGAATTACTTGTGTTGCGTATCACTTGATATATAAGATTTTGTGTATTTTTATTGGAAAGTCAATTATACAGAGAAAGTGAGACAGAGACAAAGATCTTCTGTTTGATGATTCGCTCTCCAAGTGGCTGCAATGGCCACAGCTCGGCCCATCCGAAGCCAGGAGCCTGGATCTTCATCCAAGTCTCCCACATAGGTGCAGAGTCCCAAGGTTTTGGGCCATCCTTGACTGTTTTCCCAGGTCACAAGCTGGGAACTGTAAGAGAAGTGGAGCAGTTGGGACACGAACCTGAGCCCATATGGAATCCCAGCTCATACAAGGCGAAGACTTTAGCCACTAGGATGCTATGCCGATCCGAAGCCAGGATCCAGGAACTTCTGGGTATCCCACACGGGTACAGGGTCCCAAGGCTTTGGGTCGTCCTAGATTGCTTTCCCAGGCCACAAGCAGGGAGCTAGATGGGAAGTGGAGCTGCCTGGATTAGAACCAGCGCCCATATGGGATCCCGGCACGCTCAAGACGAGGACTTTAGCTGCTAGGCCACTGCGCCGGACCCAGGAGTTCCTGGATTATGCCTGTGGCCTGCACCAGCCCTGTCTTGTGGGCATTTGGGAAATAAATAGAAGATCTTTCTGTGTCCCTCTCCTTGTATCTTTATTACATGCTGACTACTTCATGCCAGGATAAGGAGAAATCAGAATGAGTGTCGCTGATGTTATCTTCAAGAGCCTCCCAGGATTTCGGCATCTTAAAATAATACCTAATTTATCTGGAAGTAAATAATAGCTCATACAGATGCACGGTGTTTTCTGTATAACTAATTTTCTTTTTTTTTAAAATACTAAAACATGTAAATGAAGATCTTTAAAAAGTTCTTACCAAAAAAAAAAACTGGCTTATATCCTAAGCTAAATAAACTAAACCATTCTAACTTATTTTTCGTTGTGACTTCCACTTAGTCCATTATGTTCTGATTTTATTCAGTCTGTTGGCAACTGTCGTTTTTCCTGGCTGTTCGCATGTGTTCTCTAAATGTCTCTCTCCCATGCACTCTCGTGTCTCTGAGAAGTCTGTAAATACTTAGTTTCTTAGAAGAGTCTGAAACATGATTTTGGAGTACATCTCAGTTTTTTAGTGTTCTACCAAAAAGGGATTCTTACTAAAGGATTTTTATTTTCATGATTTAAAATTTTTATTGACATTTGTTCCAAACTATTTTCCCTGAGTTTTTGTTGCTATGGGTAGTTTTAATCCAATTGAGATAATAGCCGCATTGTGGATGAATCTTTTCATGACTGGTTGGAGTAGGTAACACCATTACCCAACAGAAGGTATTAGGGAATCAGATAGTAGTGATGATTCAACATGGGGGAATCATGCATGAATCGTTTCTGTTTTTGAAAATAAATTAGAAAAATTTGTGGTAACAGATCCTTTAAAACATATCAGGTTAGGGCCTGGCGCGGTGGCGCAAGTGGTTAAGGTCCTCGCCTTGCACGCCTGGGATCCCATATGGGCGCCGGTTCTATCCCGGCAGCCCCGCTTCCCTTCCAGCTCCCTGCCTGTGGCCTGGGAAAGCAGTCGAGGACGGCCCAAAGCTTTAGGACCCTGCACCCGCGTGGGAGACCTGGAAGAGGCTTCTGGCTTCGGATTGGCATAGCATCGGCCGTTGCACTCACTTGGGGAGTGAATCATCGGATGGAAGATCTTCCTCTCTGTCTCTCCTCTCTGTATATCCGTCTTTCCAATAAATAAATAATAAAAATAAATCTTAAAAAAAATATATCAGGTTAGATCCACATGTGTTGCTTTCTAAATCCGTACCTTTGTCTGTTATTTATTCTTTTAGCTCATAGTCCAAAAGCGTAATTTGTATTTTCCAGAAACCCAGATATGCATTCAGTGAAAATTTAGGTAATACCAACTGCAAAGAGAACAGGGAAGTCTTTAACTGTAGAATATTTTCCTGCTCTAATGCCTTAGCATCATCTATCTGTATTGTAAAACATATGGGATAGACATTTGGCTTAGTGGATAAGATGCCATTTTGAAGCCCTCACCCCCTGAGTGCCTCGTCACATTCCAGCTTCCTGCTGCTGTGCACCTGGGAGGCACAGGGAATGACTTGGTGCCTGAGTCTCTGTCACTCACATGGGGGGATGAAGATTGACTTCTGGGCTCCTGCCTTGTGCCTGGCCTCCCCCCAGCCATCGCAGCTATTTGGAATGAACCACAGTTGGAATATTCCCATCCAGATCTCCCTGCCATCATCAGTTGCCTCCCAGTGTGAATTAACAGGAAGCTTGATTGAGAGTAGAATAGCCAGGGGCTAGCACCTGTTAGTACTAGCATCCTGTATGGTTGCCAGTTTGTGTCCTAGCTGCTCCACTTTGAAAGCACCTCTGCTGGTGGCCTGGGAAGACAGCAGAGAATGGCCTACATCCTTGGTACCCTGTACTCGCATGGGAAACTAGAAGTTCTTGCATCACAGCTTCAGACCAACTGAGTTCCAGCCACTGTGGCCAAAGATTGATTTATTTTTGTTGAAAACGTAGGTTTACAGGTAAAAGGAGAGACAGAAAAATATTCTGTCTGCTGGTTCACTCCTCAGGTGGAGCTGATCCAAACCCAGGAGCCAAGAACTTGTTCGTGGTCTCCCACACAGGTGCAGATTCCCAAGGCTTTGGGATATCGCCTGCTGCTTCCTCAGGCCACAGGCAGGAAGCTGGATGGGAAGTGGAGCAGGCAGGACATCAACTGGCACCCATATGGGATTACAGCACTTGCAAGGGGAGGATTAGCCAATTGAGCCATCACACTGAGCCCAAAAATGCATAAATCTTTAAAAAAGAGAGAGAGAAGGGGCACAAGCACAGTAGCCTAGTAGGTAAAGTCCTCACCTTGCATGCGCCTGGATCCCACATGGGCAGCAGTTCATGTTGCGGATGATCCACTTCCCTTCCCATCCAGCTTGTGGCCTGGGGAAGCAGTAGAGAGCGGCCCAAAGCCTGGGGACCCTGCACCCACATGGGAATTCCAGAAGAAGCTCCTGACTCCTGGCTTCAGATCAACACAGCTCCGGCCATTGCGGCCACGTGGGGAATGAACCAGCAGACATTTACAGATTCCTCCTCTGTAAATCTGACTTTCGAATGAAATAAATCTTTTTTTTTTTAAGATTTGTTTTTATTATTTTTTCATTGGAAAGGCGGAGAGACAGAGAGGAAGATCTTCCGTCCGATGATTCACTCCCCAAGTGAGCGCAACGGCCGATACTATGCCAATCCGAAGCCAGGAGCCTCTTCCAGGTCTCCCACGCGGGTGCAGGGTCCCAAAGCTTTGGGCTGTCCTCAACTGCTTTCCCGGGCCACAGGCAGGGAGCTGGAAGGGAAGCAAGGCTGCCGGGATAGAACCGGCGCCCATATGGGATCCCGGGCGTGCAAGGCGAGGACCTTAACCACTTGCGCCACCGCGCCGGGCCCATAAATCTTTTTTAAAAGGTCAAATTACTAGTACTTGAACTCAGCACTCTGATATGGAAAGTGGGCATCCTGAGCAATTGTTTAATCCATATGCCACAACATCTGCCCTAAGGACAGTCGTTATTAAAAAAAGAAAAACCTTGTGTTGAACCCTTGTATGTTTCTGTTTAGGCTATGGAGCTGTTGGTAGAGAAGGCGATCAGCAGCGCGTCGACCCCGCAGAGCCCTGGGGATGCACTGCGAAGAGTGTTCGAGTGCATTTCTTCAGGGATTATTCTTAAAGGTAACATTGCCTTTGTTGTTACCCAGGTTAGATAACTGAACTGGAGCTCTTCTTTTACAAACAGATAATGCCAATACGTTGTCTTCCTTTGGTGACTGCTGCAGGTAGCCCTGGACTTCTCGATCCCTGTGAGAAGGATCCCTTTGACACCTTGGCAACCATGACTGAGCAGCAACGTGAAGACATCACATCCAGTGCGCAGGTGCGCAAGGGTCCTGCCCAAAGGCTCGCTGCAGTTACTGCCCTCCAGGCTGTTTGTGGGGTTTGGCTTGTTTGTTAATGATTCTCCTTCAGAAGTCATGGTGTAGTACTTATTCTTTTGCTTCTTTAGTAAGCTACTTGAAAGGATTTTATGTGTAGACAAAGGGCTAAGCATTTGGCACAGTATACCAGTTGACACCACATTTCAAGTTGTGGTGCAGGGGTTCAAGTCCTCACTGCATCTTGCAATCCAGCTCCCTGCTAATGGGCACACTGGTGGACAGCAGACGATGGTTCAGGACATGACATCCCTGTCATCGGATTGGGCACAGGTGTCAAGTTCCCATCTCTGGGTTCTAACCTGGTCCAACCCTGGCTATTGCCAGCATAAAAAGATATTTACATGAAAGACCTACGTAGATTCCACAGGAGACAGATCTTCCACCTACTGCCTCACCAAATTCTTTGAATTGTTAAGTCTAGTCAGGCCAAAGCAGCTTGGAACTCCATCCATACCTGCCCCAGGTGTGGTCGGGATCCAGCCATGTGAGTCATTGCTGCTTCTCATATTGTGCACAGTCAGGAAGCTGGGCTCGAAAGCAGAGCTGGCACTGAACCCCTGACCTGCCCTGGGATGCCACCAGCAGTGCCCTAACACCCACCCAGTATGCTTCCAACCCAGTGAAAACTTGGGTTTTTGTTTTGTTTTTAACTAATTAAAATCCTGTTTTCTTTCTTTCTTTTTGATTGCAGTTTGCTTTGAGACTCCTTGCATTCCGCCAGATACACAAAGTCTTAGGCATGGATCCATTACCACAGATGAACCAACGTTTTAACATTCACAACAACAGGAAGCGAAGAAGGGATAGTGATGGTGTTGATGGCTTTGAAGCCGAGGGGAAAAAAGATAAAAAAGATTATGATAACTTTTAAAAAGTTTCTGTAATTCTTCAGTGTTAAAAACAGGTGCCCATTTATTGGCTGTTTTTCATTCATAATAATGTCTACTTTAAAAACTCATGAAGAATTTCATGGAAGAACCAAGTTTTTCTATGACATTAAAATCTTATTGTACAGTGTTAGGTATTATATGAATGAAAAGACTCCAAAAGCGTGTACTCCTCCTCGGGTAAACGGTGGGTCAGATTGTTTTCCTATGATTTGGTTTTATTTACCGATTGCCCTAGGTCTCCCTGTTTTTGTGTCTTTTGCTAACTAGTATGTTGTCTTATTCAGTCTTTACTGTATTTAATGCAGGATTTGTGCTTCAGTTGCTTTGTGTATTTTGATATTTTTATTTAGAAGTTTTGTTTGCTTTTTTGACACTAGGTGTGAGTTATTTTGTGTTATAAATAATATCCTCTCTCCCCCTCAGCCTCTTACAGCAGTGCGTTTTTTTGTAACGTGAGACTGCAGATTTTTCCCCTTTTGTTCTCTGTATGTGAAGGATTACAACACTTACAGTTATCCTGCCATCTGAGTGCTCAGAGCTGGCTGTTTCTGGAGCTCTTGTGGCATTTGTCTCTAGTGTGATATATAAAAGTGTAATTAAGACAGATTTCTGTTATGCTAATCAAGTTTGCTGTTAGTTGTGCATTAGCAGTATAAAAGCTAATATATATATATACAATATGGTCTTGCAACAGTTTTAAAGCCTCTGCATAATTAATAAAAATGCATGACATTTTTGTTTTTAATAGACTTTTAAAATTATAATTTTAGGTTCAACTTAGATCTTTGTACAGTTGACTTTTTGACATAGCAAGGCCAAAAATAACTTTCTGAATATTTTTTCTTCTGTATAAGTGGAAAGGGCATTTTTCACATAAGTGGGCTAACCAATATTTTCAAAAGAACTTTATCATTGTGCAACTAACCACAGTAACTAGCCCTTAATTATGGTGACAGTTCTTTATTGGTGTGTGAGATAATGTAGTAACAATTACAGCATAATACAGTTGAATGGTTCACACACATCCCATCACCCAGATAACTTATATAGTTCTATTAACATTGATGTTGATAAAAGTATTGATAAAAAAATTAAAATTAAGGAAAAAAACCAGAAAATTATTTGATGTGGCCATCTTACATGCCTATGTCTCCTAAAAAAAGCTAAATATTCTAGCAGTGGTGTAAGGAGAAGTTACATCTTACTGTTGATGTATGTATGCTCTGGTACACAAATGTCATTTTGTTGTCACAGCACTACAGTGTAATACATAAATAAAACAGTTAAATTCATATAATGACTTACATGTATTATAATTGATATCATAAACTACTTTGCTTTAAAATGACATATGCTTCAGTAAAACTGTATTCAACTTTATTGAGTACTACATCTTGTTATTCCTGACAAATGTTGATTATGTGAGCACATATATTCCAGAAAAGGGTGTGATTCAATACTGTATTGCTTTTTTTTCTTTCTAATGTCGGTCTTTTACAAAATGGTGGAGCACTGAGGGAGTCTGATTGGACTTTTCATCAGAATTGTTAGACAGTATCTTATGTAACTTTGGCAGGCCTGTTTTAGTCTTTAAAAAAAATTATTTTCAATTAGCATCAAATTTTATTCTCAAATATTAAATCCTCCAGGAAAAATTTTCAGTTTTGTTTCTCTGAAGAAGGAAGGAATGGAACTAATGCTTACTTTGAGCTGATGACAGATACTTTTTTTAAATTTAAAACCATTCTAGGGCCTGTATGCTTTAGTGGGTAACATTACCAGCTGCAGTGCTGTCATCCCATGTGGGCAACAATTTGAGTTCCAGCTGCTGCACTTGTGTTCTAGCTTCCTGCTAATGGCATGAGAGAAGCAACAGAGAAGCCCCAGTGCTTCACCCCGCCACTCACACAGGAGGCCTGGCTGCAGCATTAATAAGTAAATAAATAAATATATTTTTAAAAACTTATTCTAACAATACTGAGAGTGCCATACTACTTTTTTTTTTCCAGATGAGGAAACTATGTCAATAATTTAAGTGACAGAGCTGAAATTAAAACCCAAGCATAAAATTTCATATTTGAGCCTTTGCCATGTAGCCCCCTTCACCTTGCAATTAGGGTTTGAGGCTGTGTTCCAGACCTGCACCAATTCAAAGCCAGAAACCTGGAGCTTCTTCCGGGTCTCCCACATGGGTGCAGGGTCCCAAGGCTTTGGGCCGCCCTAGACTGCTTTTCCAAGCCACAAGCAGGGAGCTGAAGGGAAGTGGAGCTGCTGGGATTACAACCAGCACCCATATGGAATCCCAGCATGGGAGTCAGATGCTCCACTTTGAATCCAGCTCTCTGCTAATATGCCTAAGAAAGCAGCAGAGGATAGCCCAAGGCCTTGGGCCCCTGCACCCACAGGAGAAACCTGGAAGAATATCCTGGCTCCTGGCTCCCAGCTTCCAGCTTTGGACCAGTCCAGCTCCAGTCATTGCAATCATTAGGGGGAATGAAATAGCAGATGGAATATCTTTCAGTCTCTCCTTGTGTAAATCCACCTTTCTAATAAAAATAAATTTTTTAAAAATAATTTTTACTACTTAATAGGAAATGATTATGCATTAAGCAATTACTACTAAGAAGAAAAAAAAAAGAAGTAAAAACCTTCCAGTGCCCGAGGAGACACCTCAAGAGTCCTTAGCCTGGCATTCAAGGCCACATCCATACAGCTCCAGTCTAGCCACATACACTTTTTTTTAATTTGTCTTGGAAAGGAAAGGCACCACCCAGCCTTCCAGCTCTGATCAAAGATGGCCTGTCCCAGCAGGGAGGCATGCCTGGCCTGTT
Source organism: Ochotona curzoniae (assembly GCF_017591425.1). Taxonomy (NCBI): domain Eukaryota; kingdom Metazoa; phylum Chordata; class Mammalia; order Lagomorpha; family Ochotonidae; genus Ochotona; species Ochotona curzoniae. Next base: position 14,174,384 of record NW_024465582.1, on the reverse strand, counting down.
TTCACTTAAGGAGGTTCTCCAGTTTCTCAGGTCCTTACTTTTTATTGGTGAGATTCACTGATTCACTCCCCAAGTGCTCAAAAGAGCCAGAGTGGAGATGATCCAAAGCCAAAGAGCCAAGGGAATCCTTGTCATCCACATGGGTGCGGATGCCAAGGACCTGGACCATCCTCTGCTGCTTTCCTAGGCCACAGAAAGCTGGACAGGAAGTAGAATAGCTGGGACATGAACCGGTGCCCATTTGAGAAGCCAGCACTTGGAGGTAGAGGACTTGCCTGTTGATCCACTCACTGCACCAGTCACCAGGTCCTTTTTAAGTTCACTGGGCTACAAGCAGCAGTGGCCCTTAGCTATGGACAGAGGATCCTGTGTTCCCACACAAAACTTCCAGATCACCAAAGCCGTCAGATAGCACTTGGACCATCCACCTTCAGCTCAGAAAAAAGTCTAGGGGCCTGGTCCCTCACTTTTTACTGCCCAGCTCGGCTGTCCCAGCAGTTCCAAGTTCTAAACGGAATACTTTGTTCCCAGTGAAATCCAAGATCCCTTTGATTTGGGGTTACACAGCCTTCACATGACCGGATGACATGTGAGGCACTCATGTGTGTCAGTCTGAAAGTGGTGAGATGATCTTTGTCCATCCCTGCCTCCTGGGGACTACCATCCCTGAATCAGCCCCCCAGACCTTGAGTTTCACTCGCCTGGAATGAGTCAAGAGAAATACAAATGGGTGGTAATGCAAATAACACATTCTTCTGGCTGCTGCTTCCTGCACTGCCACCCCCCCCCCCACACACACACATGCACACACACACACCAGGTACTCTCAGCCTGGACACAGCTCTAGCGAGGAAGCAGAGTGAGAAGCAGTGTCAATGACCTATCACCTAGCCTCTAGGTTCCTGTGCTTTGGGTGACATGTTCATCCTGGGAGCAGCCAGGATGAACATTTTGGAGTGCAACATCCCTGCTTATCTTCCCACCCTCCCATGACATGGAGTGGCTGGAAGAACAGTCTGACCTTTCTACTAGCCAGGGAGTTGGCATCCACAGTCCTTCAGACCACGGGAAGATGGGGTGGACACCTGTTGCACCTGTTGGAGATTACAGAGCCTGAGGAGCAGCAGGGAACTGGAACCAAGCTGCTTCCCTGCTGAGGGACAGCAGCAGCAGGGCCCCTGGGACTGGAGTTGAGGGGGGGCGGGGGGGGCGCGGGGAACAGGCGGCTCCACCCACTGGCCCCTGCAGGAAGGGGCTTTCCATCCTTCCAGAGCTTTCATCTCAGCGCTGGGGCAAGGAAGCATAGGAGCAGCTTGAGATGAACTGGACTGGGCTTACCAGGCCTGCATTAACAAAGATGAAGCCCACAAACCCCTGCAGACCCCTGGGTCTAAGGGCTACATGGTGTTAGGGCCCAGTGACAGTGCACAAAGAAGTTGTTGCTTGGGATGCCAACATCCCTTATCAGACTCTCGTGGTTCAAGTTCAGCTCCCTGCTAATATAAGCCTTGGGTGGCAGCAGGTGATGGTTTAAGTCCTGGGGTTGCTGCCAGTCACGTGGGAGACCCAGATGGAACTCCTGTTAGATTTAGCCTAGGTCAGCACGGGCTGTAGCAGCCTCTGGTGGAAGCACAAGCTGTCTCTGCTTTTCAGATAAATAAGTCGTTTTAAAAAGGAGATCACACGGTGTTAAAGATGTAACTGCCAGGAGGCATTGGTCAACTGTGTGACCACGGAGAGTTGTTTTTTTTTTTTTTTTCAAGGCCCCGTGAACCCCCAATTCAAGAGAGTTTTTTGGTTTTTCCAGAGAATATCATAGGGCACTAGGGCCCTGCGCACAGCCAGTGTTGAGGCTGGAGCTGAGGCCCTATAGCCCAGGGTGGCAGGACCGAGGACAGGGAGTAATGCTCTGTCAGCAAGCTGGACCACTGGTCAAGGACATGATGCTCAAGTGCCTGGACACCTGTCCCCCTGCCTGTCAGGAAGTGGAGGCCACTGACTGCCCGGGGAAGGGAGAGGGACCTCCCCAAGTGTGGGATTTTGAAGATCATGCTGGTACAAAAGTAGATGTACATAGGCCAACAGACCAGGTTCACGGTCTGGGGGATCATGATGGCCATGTCAGCCTGGGTGTCCAGGGTTCCCAGATTAGGGGCTGCCACTCTGGCCCAGCTCTCCATTGATGGTGGTACAGAGAGGCTAGTCAGGGAGGAACAAGATCGGCCAACGCCACACAGTGCCATGCAAGGCGACTAGACACTGGGATGCTGTGTTTATGGCACTGGCATCATCTCAGCTCCCGTCCCCAGTAGGCCACTGCTGATGGATGACATGGAATGGACGATGGCTACACCTCCACCAGGGGCTGCCCTGCCACTCTGGACAATTTGCCAAGGTCATCTTTGATGCATTCTCCAAGGCCCAAAGCTGTTTGACCCTACAGCCTCTGAAAAGAGATTGTGTTCATTGGGTCTCTGTTCACAGGACCATCTTGTAAAGATCAACACTACAGTGTTTGTGCAGCAGACCCAGGCTCCAGCTACAGCTACATCATAGGAATATTAAACCTTGATGAAAAACATTTTCCCCCTACCTTTGGGAGTATGAAGTTCTGTCACCTCTAGGGGTAGCCCAGCAGCTGGTCCAAGCCAGATTTTAGTTCCATACTTCTGGTGGTTACAAACCCAGTAATGTGCCCGGGAAGGTCTGCTGATACAGGGTAGGGAAGCATAGCTGAATGGGAAAAGTGCAGATTCTTTTCTCACTGTACTTTTAGAATTGACCTGTAGAGGGTGTGGCGTCCCTGTTCAAGCTCCTCCCACGAGTCTGTGAAGAAATGGGCACCTGTTCCTAACCCTGCTGCTTCACTCCCTATCCAGTTCCCTGCTTGTGGCCTGAAAGCAGTCGAGGACGGCCCAAGGTCTTGGGACCCTGCATCCACATGAGAGACCCAGAAGAAGCTCCTGGCCTCTGATCAGCTCAGCTCAGGCCATTGTAGCTACTTGGGGAGTAAACCAGTGAATGGAAGATCTTTCTCTGTTTCTTCTTCTCTCTGTAAATCTGACTTTCCAGTAAAAAAAAAAAAAAAAACAAATCTTAAAAAGTACATTTTTTAAAAGATAGCTTTATTTATTTATTTGAAAGGCAAAATTACAGGGAGAGTGAGAACTGGATTTTCCACCAGCTGCTTTGTTCACCAAACGGCTACAACAGGCAGGGCTGAGCCAGGCCAAAGCCAGGAGCCTGGTGGTGGCCCAAGGATTAAACCGTCCTCTGCTGCTGCCTCTCCGAGGCCATAAGCAGGGATGGCAGCATCACAGGTTAGCCTATTACATCATGGCGCTGGCCCCAGCTCCACCTCTTTAACACCTGGACATTAGTGATGAAGTTCCAGTGTACGAATGGGGGTGCAGGTGTAGTGGTAGGAGACACACTCAGACCACGACTGCCTGCAAGTCTTCCTCATTTGTTCATTGCAGTGTTTTGGAAGAATCTGCATGCGGTAGGAGTGCCAGGTTTGAAGTTGGGGTCGAGTAATTGCTTAGTGCAGCATGGCCTTAAGGAGGAAAATGTGATATGATGAATTAGAAATCAAAAGTCATGATTTTGTGTCAAAGGATGGGGTCCATGTAAAACAAAAACAAAACCTCTTTGTTTAAAACTGTCCCAAAGTTAACAGGGAGTGTTTGCTTTGCTTCTTTGTCTACAACCCATGAAACAGGCAGTACCGTGCTTGCTGAGTGGAGAGCCTTTACCTAGTTATTAAAAAGAATTAAGATTTATGGATTTATCTACCTGAGGAAGATACATCCTGGCTCTGGGTTGCTGCCTGGTCTATCCCAGTCCGAGGCATTGTAGCCATTTGGGGAATGAGCCAGTAGGTGGAAGATCCCACCTTCTCTTTGGTGCTCTGCTTCTCAAAAAGATTAAAAGCAAATCCTAAATAAATAAGTAAATTAATCATTTACTCAGACTGTAAGAATCTGCTCTGCCATTCCACTCAGAAAGTTACAAATGTCTGTGAAATGTAAAGTGGCATTGTTATCAGTTTTTACAAACACATTATTCACATCGCTACAGGAGATCTTGACTTTCTCAAGCAGAATTGACCAGTATTCTGCTGCTGCCTCCTAACTGGGATCTTCAAGATGTTAGCTTTTTTTTTTTTTTTTTTTTTTTTAGTATGTTAGGAATGTAGACTTTGGAATCAAGACAGACCTGGGCTGTCAGTAAACAACTTGGGCGGCCTGGACCAATGGCCTACAGCTCGGGTTTGCTCACCTGAAGCCGACAATTCAAGGGTGGGCTCCAGGGCAGACACCCAGCTCAAGCGCCTGACTTCACCCTTGTTTACAAATGCCAGCATGGTCCCTTTCGCTGAGCGTTGTTGGCTACCTTGAATTGGACTTGAGGATTTGGGAAGGGCTCGCATGCATGGAAGCGGCAGCCTGCTGCCTGACGCCCGAAAAGCTGCCTGCCAATATTGATCAGGCCCCCCTCTGCTCCACTGTCTCGGTGTTTGGCGTCCAAATGTAGATATGATGGAAAGGGAAGATTTTGCGAACTAGCAGAGGAGCTTTGATATTCAATTAGAGACGCAAACAAGTGTTTGAAATAAAACATGCCCTTGACAGCGCCTTTCTGGATCGCTCCAATCTGTCCCTCAGTGCTCGTGGGCACTCGGTCCGTCTCACATTTAAAATTGTAAACCTTGAATGTCAATGAGGTAGGTTTGGAACTCAGGCGGAGAAACTGGACACATCTCATTTCTGGACGTGTGGCTTCTCCCTAAACCACCAGCAGAAGTAAGATCGTGACTGCCGAGAACTCGGTGGCCCCAACAGCTTACCCATCGCTGGACGACTATGACATCCTCGCAATCTATCCAATCGACGGGAAGTCCGGAGAGAAGGCTCTTCTGGATTGGTTGGCAGAAACATCTCTCGAGGGCCTTTCAAGAAGGGGCTCGACCGGAGGCACTTTCGGCCAATCAGAGGAGGTGGGAGGCGGGTTTTGCTGAAGCCGAGCGGCGCGCATCCGCCCGACGAGGCCAACCGCCGGCCGAGAGGCGAGGGGCGTGGCCTGCGGGCGTGGCTCGCGGCCTGGGGGGGCGTGCGTACGCCGTGGGCGGGGCGAGCGCGGCCGGCGGCCGAGCCGGATGCGGGCGGCGTCGCCGCTGCGGCGGCCCTGGGGATGGGCGGAGCCCCAGTCGCTGGTGCTGGTGGCCTCCGCCGCCGCTGGCCGAGCCGTCGCGTCTGTTCCCGCGCGTCGCTGCTTCCCCGGGTGGCGGGATGCTGGGGAAGGGGGGAGTCGGCGGGGGCGGCGGCACCAGGGCGCCCAAGCCGTCCTTCGTGTCGTACGTGCGCCCTGAGGTGAGGAGGCGCGGCGCGGGCTGGGGTGAGGGGCGCCTCGGGGAGCCCCCTGCCCCGCCTCGGGGAGGGCCGCGGGGCGTTTCCTGCTCAGGGACTGGAGCTGGGGGAGCCCTGCGGGGTGCGGCCTCGGCGGCGCGCTGGGGCCTTCCGGCGGGCAGGCAGGTGCCCCGGGGTCGGGCCCGGCCCGTCAGGGGCCGGGTGAGGGGCCTTCGCTGGGAGGGTGCTGGCGGGTCCCCGACATGGGGGTACAAGTGCGGTTGGGTGCGGTGAACTGCAGCGCAGGTGGATCTGTCCTGGCCTTGGACTTGCCCAGTGAGTCCAGAGGAGCACCCGCCCGCCCAGCTGGATGCCACTTAGGCTGCTTCTCGTGGTCTCTTGTCGTCTGTCACCATCTCCCTGTCCACCCCGTCTTGCTGTGGTTCTGGAGTCCTGAGGGCAAGAAGTTCATTCATTCAATCAGAGGGTACTTTCTGAGCTCCTCCCTGGGGTGCCAGGCCCTCATCTGAACACTCGGGATACATACACTGGCGAACCCAACCACCATCCTTGCTCGGCTGGAGTTCCCAGGCGGGGTGGGGAGGAAAAGCCCGCAGGAAGCTCTAGCCAGCCATAGGGTAGAAGCGCGTTTTACTGTGCATGGGGAAGAAAAACCAGTGGTGCCATTCTCTCAGGAATGATGGTGAGCCAGGATTTGGGAAGTAGGGGTCTAGGGACCCGGATAGCCCTTGGGAAGTTGCTGGAGTTGGCAGGTGTGCCTGGGAACCTGCGGGAGCATCGGGGAGGCCAGCTGGGCAGAGGCCGGGTGGGTGTGAGTCCGAGGGAGGGAGGCCAGCCAGAGCAGAACGGCCAGGCCATGCTGAGCACTGTTTGAGCCGCGTTGCTGCACACGCCCTCGGTCCATGCTCCTGGTAGGTTTGCTCGCTCTCTCCCGCGCGGCAAACAGCTACCTGGGGAAGCCCTCCCCTGGTCACTCTATCCCGGAGGCCTTCCCACTGCTGTGGGTGAGAGGTCTCCATCAGACATTGCTTCTGTTTGACTCCCCTTCCGGTGGAGGGCAGCTTTGCAAGTGTATCTTCAAAATCCAACTGGGTGCATGTTGACTGCCTTGGGGAGTACTCTTGAAATGGATCTTATTTTTAGCCCTAATTTTCAAATCAAAACCACTTCCTCTGTTAGCACTTAATATGGACACGGGTCATTTTAAAATTTCAGCAGGCTTCCCTTATATGACCTGTAAGTAATGTGGTCAGTTTCTCTTTGTCTTTTTTTTTTTTTTTTTTTTATAGTGCTCTAGTTGAAGTGCAACTGACCTTAACCTTTCCTCTTCAGGGAGATTAAACCTAACAAGTGGAAAGTCTTCTGAAATGTGGCTAGAGTTCAAGAATGTTGGAATTCTTCATCCACCAAATGCACATGTTGTAATTAGACATGTTTCCCTCTGCCCACAGCGTCTGATATATTTCTTTTGAGGGATAATTAGGGAAGGGGAGTGGTTCAGCCCCAAAATAAGCCCCAAGTGGTCACATTTTTCAAATCCTCCTAGTTGGCAGTTTTGTTTTCTGGCCATGAGATAATGCTATGTAGAAGCTATGCTTTGTTGTAAACCCCTGGAAGTATTTTGTAACAGAAGATAAGGAAATTGTGGGTGTTCTTTTTTTTTTTTTTTGATAAGGTGTGGGGTGGTAGTGGGAGAGCAATTTGTTTTTAAGGCTATAGCTTCTGCTAGACCCCGCTCACTGCACACTATGGCAAGCGCAGAAGAGCAGGGTTGAGATGCCGTGCACCTGTCGGAGAGCCCCAGCACTGGTAATGCTTTCTTGCTTCTCCCAGTGGGAGAGGCGTCAGCACACATGTCCTGTGCTGCGTGCTCCTTTCCTGCCTCTTGCCTTTATCCCTGCTGCCCTTGGTATATGTCTTGCCAGCACTTCTCTCAGTGTATGGCCTTTGCCAGCTGGGAAACTGTAGCTGGCCTTTTTGTTGGTAGATGACTGGGCTGCTAGACCAGCCTTTATGCTTTACTGTGTAATGAGACCTGCACCTGATAATAAACTTGTTCTTGGGCAATGAGATCTTTATAGCAACAGTCTGGATTACGCTATTCTTTATCAGGAGTCAGTATTTTGTGTTAAAGAGAAATGTGTTGTGGGCAGCTGGCCTGGCAGATAGATTCTGTTCAGTGTCAGAGTGCCTGGCTTCTAGTCCTGGCTCCAATCCTAATTCCAGCTTCCTGCTAATATGTACCCTGCGAGCAGCAGGCGATTGCTGAGGTGCTTGTATCATTACACCCACGTTAGAGACCTGGATTGGCTTCCTAGCTCCCAGCTCCAGCTTGGCCCAGACCCTGCCCAGCCCTGGCTGTTGTGTGTATTTGGGAAATGACCCAGCACATGGGAGCCCTCCCAGTCTACTAAATAGCTAAATTCTTCAGTAACTAATATGTGTGTGTTTTTTTTTTTTTAATATTCGTTTTAAAGGCAGAGTGGCAGAGATTTTTCATTTGTTAGTTCACTCTCCAAGCCAGAGCTGGGGCAGGCTGAAGCCAGGAGCTCCGTCTGGATTTTCTGCATGGGTAGCAGGACTTAAGTACTTGAATCATCATCTGCTGCTTCCCAGGCACATCAGCAGGGGCTGGATCAGAAGCAGAATAGCTAGGACTCTAACTGGCAGTCCCATATGGGATCTCAAGGTCCCAGGCAGCGACTTAATCTGCTGTGCCTGAAGCTTGTCCTAGGAGAAAGCTGACTTCAATAAGAGCTCGTTTCACATTGTGTGTTCTCTAAACCTGAGCAGGGAAAATTTAGCTTTCAGAGTGCTGTTGTACCCATTTCTGTGTGGTGTTCCGGAATGCATTTTCTGTTAGAGCTTAGGTCAGTGGTTGACTTGGTGACAGTTATTTGTGGATTTTTAGATAAGCTGTGCCACCAGTGTACTCTTCTATGTCATGCAGAGACCCTGCAAGGATGAATGTCCTGGCTAGAGATAAGAATTGTTTCCTAAGGCCTTGCTTGGAGATCCCTGATAGTTGTTTCTTAGGCCATCAGGACATTAGAAGTCACTCATGGGATGCGTATCTTGGCCTAGAGGGTTGAACTTTGCTTGGGACTTTGGCTTGCCAGTTGCAGTCCTGGCTCCTCTTCTGATACAATGTCATGCTGTTGCTCCTGGAGGCAGCAGATGATGGGTCAGGTGCCTGAGCCCCTGCAGTCTGCATCGAAGACCCAGATGGAGTATCCTGGCTTTGGCCCGGCCCAGCTCCCACTGTTGCAAGCTCTTGGAAAGTGGACTAGTAGATGGAATATCTTTCTCTATCTGTTCCTCACCCCATACCTCTGCCTTTCAAATAAATAAGTCTTTTTAAAAAGTTCTCCATAAAATAATCACTTTCTTTGCTGTGACTTTAGGCTGGTGATCCGTCCAGAGCTTCTGCTTTTTCTCCTCTGCATGTGCTTCCTGTGGCATCTCCCTGGGTCACATCCAAGAGCATACGACTGTGCAGATGGAGCCTTGAAACGCATCGGGAAGCTCTGTCAGGCAGCACTTCCTGTAGGCTGACTAACAGCTGCAACACCCGTGGGCGCTGTCACTTCTGTACCCGACGTCCAGCTCCAGGGTTAGGATCCAGGCTCTGCCAGAAGCCTGGGCTCTGGAGACCCCATACTTTGTGATTCAGAGCTGTGAATCTTCATCAGCGTGGCCTCAATAGGATGTTGTATGTCTGTGTTGTATTTATACATTACTCTGTCCTGGTGGGACAGTGTGTTTAGAGTACTATTTTCAGAAACCAAAGATTTTTCTTTAAGTCATGATTTCAAAAAAAGTGTGAACTTATTACCATGATAAAGACAATTAAAGCTGAAGAATTTGGGAGTTTAAGAAGGAAACCTTTAATTCTGGTATCCTGGCCAAACCTGGCAATGGTTTTTTTTAAGTATGTTCAGGCATCTTGTCTAAAACTGTGTATCATATAGTTATTGTCTTAATAGATGTAACAATTTACTCCCTGCATGTATTCATCATCTTGGTGTTGCGGACCCTTACTGGTAGAGTATATTTTAGCTGTTTTCTAGCAGGGAACCACTGTTACTTTCTCATTAAGGGACTGACAGGGAAGGCAGAAGGTTTGTAGCTCTTGACAAGAAAACATGTGGTTTAGAAAATGATGAAAGCCAAGTGTTTGGGTTTGCTGTGATGAGGTCCCTGGTAGCCACCTGCAGGAATGCACGTGTGATTCAGCAAATACACACCGATGTTCCAGGTGGATGGCGTTTTGATTTACACACATTTAATACCAGTAAATAGCGTTGTCTCAGTCTAGCACCCCAAATAGGCTTTAAGATAAGTGGCAGTCATATAAAAACGTCTTCTTGACCGTCAGAATAAATGATTAAAATAATCTCTGGAGATGATGGGGAAGTAAGAACTGAACTGGAGTAATCTGTTTAATCTTGAATCTTCCTTTGCTTTGGGAGAAGAAAAGCACTAAGAGACATAGGAAGGAGCAGAGCTGTCAGAGATGGAGACTCCAGGACGGCACCTCTCTGATCTCTGCACTCCCGTGCCTCACGACTCCAAGGAAGGCGCTTCCTTCCTACGGGTGGAGACCACTTCCTTTAAGCTTTGGTTATGATTCAGTTAGATTTGAAGAATAGTTATATTAATATTAGTAACATCATGTTTTATTTTTTAAAGATATACAGAGAGGAGGAGATTACAGGAAGATTCTCCATCCAGTGATTCACTCCTCAAGTTTTCCACAATGGCCAGAGATGAGCCGATCTGAAGCCAGAAACCTGGAGCCTCTATCGGGTCTCCCACGCTGGTGCAGGGTTCTAAGACTTTGGGTTTTCTCTATTGCTTTCCCAGACTACCAGCAGGGAGCTGGATGGAAGGCAGGGCTGCCTGGATTAGGAGGGGATCCCGGCATGTTCAAGGCGAGGACTTTAGCTGCTAGGGCACTGTGCTGGGTCCAGTAATGACATCTTTACTGATAAATACGTATGAACATTTAGGCGTATTGAATGGAATTATTTATAAAAAGCCTTTAGGGCACTTGGCACGTAGTTAAGCGTAATAAATACAGGCTATTGTTATTTTTCAGAGTGTGGGTCAGAATCATTTAGATGAGTCAGAAAAGTGCTTAATCATTAGTCTTAGAGTATAGAAATTTTTTGCTGGTTAAGTAAAAGTAGAATATTTTGTTGTGATGAATGAAAATAGAATATTTTGTTGTGGTTGTTGCCATGGTATCATGCCAGGAAAGTTCACTATGGTAACTTTCTTGAAATATTCTTCATTATCTCTAAAAGTTTCTTTTCCTCTTTTCTTTGTTCCTTTATACATTCAAGAATGATGTCATTATTTTAAAAATTTGAGTGTGATAAGAATATTTTAATTGTTTATTATTAATTGTTGACATTTTTGTTGCATTGTATAGATTTAGTTTTTTTGTATTATCTCATTTCAAATGATTTCTGTATCAAAGAACATATTTTGTTTGTTTGTCACCCCTGTTCAATGATTTGCCTAAGATACAGGTAAATCAGATCAAACCAAGCCATAATTTTAGCAAGGCTAGTATTGTTGCATAGCAGGTAAAGCTATTGCTTGGTCTGCCTGCATCACATGTGGGTGGCAGTTCTAGTCCCAGATGTTCCACTTTTGATCCAAGGAACTGGATCTAAATCTTGGACCCTAACTGAAAAGAAGCTCCTAGATCCTGACTTGTGCCTGGCTCACCTTGGCCGTGACAGCTACTTGGGGAGTGAACCATTGGATGGAATAACTTTCTCGTGATCTCTCTTCCTCTCTATGATTCTGGTGTTCAAGTAAATATATTTTTAAAAAAATCATAATTAGTATAAGTAAAATCAAATGAGCTCTTGGAAGCTATAGCTCCCTATAAAAAACAAAAAACAAACTCTTTTTAAAAAAAAAAAAAAAAAACTTCCATCCGCTGATTTACTCTCCAAGTGGACATAATGGCTGGAACTGATCCAGTCTGAAGCTAGGAACCAGGAGCTTCTGGGTCTCCCATATGGGTGCAGGTGCAGAGTCCCAAGGCTTTGGACCATCCTCTGCCTTTTTCCTAGGCTATAAGCAGAAATAGACAAATAGAGCAGCTGGGACACGAACTGGTGCCCATATGAATCCTTTGAAAGGGGAGGATTAGCTAATTGTGCCGTTGCACCATCAGGCCCTTTCTGTATTTATTTGAACAACAGAGAGGAAGGGAAAAAGGAGATAGATCTTGATTTGCTGGTTCATTCCCCAAATGGCCACAAGAACTGGTGCTGGGCTGGACCAAAGCAAGGACCCTGAAACTCCATCCTGATCTTTCCTGTGGGTGGCAGAGGCCAAATACCTGGGTCATCTCTGCTGCTTTCTCAGGAGCATTAGCAGGGCACTGCACTAGAAATGGAGCCGCCAGGACTCTTAACTGTTGCTCACACGGGATATCAGTATCATGGGTGACAGTTTAGCCCACTGAACCACAATGCCAGCTCCACTGATTTCTTAAAAAAGTTTATTTTCGCAACTTAAATGAGAGCTTTCATCCACTGATTTACTTCGTAAGTACCCGTAACAACCAGGACTGGGCTCCCGTGTGGATGGCAGGGCCCGGGGCCCGTCACCTGCTGTTTCCCAGGAGCTCCTGAGCAGAAAGCGGAGTTGGCAGTGAGGAGTCTCCAGGACTCCCCTGGCACTGTCGGGATACAGCTCCTGGGGAGCCACTTAAAAACCTGCCACTTAGGGCCCGGCACGATGGTGCAAGTGGTTAAGGTCCTCGCCTTGCACACCCAGGATCCCATATGGGCGCCGGTTCTATCCCAGCAGCCCCGCTTCCCTTCCAGCTCCCTGCCTGTGGCCCGGGAAAGCAGTCGAGGACGGCCCAAAGCTTTGGGACCCTGCACCCACATGGGAGACCCGGAAGAGTCTTCTAGCTTTGGATTGGCATAGCATTGGCCGTTGCGCTCACTTGGGGAGTGAATCATCGGATGGAAGATCTTCCTCTCTGTCTCTCCTCTCTGTAGATCTGCCTTTCCAATAAAATAAATAAATAAATAAATCTTTAAAAAAAAAAAACCTACCACTTAAGAACAGTCAGGGGCCCAGTGGCGTGGCCTAGAGGCTGAAGTCCTCGCCTTGAACGCACCGGGATCCCATATGGGTGCCGGTTTAATCCCAGCAGCTCCACTTCCCATCCAGCTCCCTGCTTGTGGCCTGGGAAGGCAGTCTAGGACGGCCCAAAGCCTTGGCACCCTGCACCTGTGTGGGATACCCAGAAGAATTCCTGGCTCCTGGCTTCAGATCGGCATAGCATCGGCCATTGCGCTCACTTGGGGAGTGAATCATCGGATGGAAGATATTTCTGTCTCTCCTCTTCTCTGTTTATCTGACTTTCCAATAAATAAATAAATCTTAAAAAAAAAAAAGGTCAGGGCCACCGAAGTGACAGCCTGGGGACATTTCCCCCCTCATCTGAGGTCTCTAAGGTGACCTCAGGAGCTGATACACACTGACACCGGGAAGTGATGCAGGGCCCTTGATCCCCATAACCCCACCACCCACAGACACAGGAGAGAAAACAGAAATATTTCTCCCCCACTCCACCCCCCCACACACACCTTTGCCATTGTAACCAGAGGCTCACACAGATCTACAACTTTCCTCATCTGTGTAATAACATTTTTAAAAATAATAAAATGTTTAAAGAAACTTTCCTGCTCCACAACGCCTGCCCCAACATTCATTCAAAGGCAGTTGCAAGACCTTACTGTTTTCATTGCTTATTAGGTAGTTTTCCCAGTCTGTCATTGGCTGTCTTGGGCCTGACCTTCATCCTTTCTTACATGGCTGCCTGGTAAGCTGTCAGAGGTGACACATTACCTCAGTTCTTTGCTTTGTGGGAAGGGAGGAGTTTCTGCCCCAAGAAAGCAGTGCTTTTGTGAGATGAGAGCCCAAGGTCGTTCTGGCCACAGCATGCAAATGTTGGGAAGCCTCCCCTGCCCTGTGACAGATTGCCATCTGTGTCTCAGTGGCACTGAGCTGGTCGTTTTTCACTTTTGTTTTTGCCAAGACTTTCACAGTACCTGAGAATACTTCCCCTTTGTCAGTCCCTCTGTTTGTCACACCGTATCTGCCTACTTACTTGCGATCATTCTGCACTCTCCCCAGGTCCCACCTCAGCTTGTGTAGTTTGGCTTCAAGTTCATGTGCCTTAGCTAATCTCTTAATGCTGCTTTTGTCCCTTGTGCTTTAGTGACCACTGTCTTCTACTTGCCAAGTGGAGAGAGTGGTTCCCCATGACACCTACAAGGAGCTCAGGGAGCAGGGCAGATGCCATGAGTGGAGACAGAAAGTGTGTGAGCACTGTGGGTGCCCACGGGAGCCCTCAGCTTGGCAGAGGCACTGGCTGTGCCCTAGCAGAGACAGCTGAGGAGTCAGCCAAGTTCCGGAGCAGTTTGGGGTTGGGAGCAAGATGTCCTGTCGTTCTGCAGAGACTTGGCCTTGGACTCAGCCACCTGATGGTGATCTTCAGAGGACGACTCGGCCTCTCCTCCCCCGCAACACTTAGATCTCAGGCTTGTTTTGAGAATCAGTAGTAAACCATTTGTATCCAGCTCAGGCTCTGCCACTTGGTGGATTCTTAGCAACTGCTAGGTTCTTCTTGTTTTTTTAAGGTTTTTTTTTTTTCATTTTTAATAACTAGAATTGGAATATTACCTGAGCAGTATTTCTGTGTTCCTATTGTTTTTCTAAGCACTTTAAAATTAGGCATGCAGAGAAGCAGTCTGTGCTCGGCAGTTTCCTGTTCTGTTGGGGAGATGACACAGCCCCAGATGGCTCTCGCACATGGCAGTGGGAGCTGCCTACCTCACAGGGCAGTGTGCCAGGCGCAAGAGGAGCACAGAGGAGGGCCTCCCGCTGAAACGTCAGCAACCCCCAGCCTTGTCTGAAGACTGTGTAGGCCTTGGAGAGGCCAGTGTTCCAGTGAAATTTTGGCATGGGGAGGAGGGAGATAAGGTTGTTGCTAGACAGGAAGGACAGCTCTGAAGGGTGCCTAGGTATATCAGGACTGTGTGGGCCAAGTAGCTGTACCCATCCCTTACATAAGGTGTGCACCGACATGTATGACAAGAGGTCCTGAGGGACAGAATGTGAAAGCCACTGCTGGGCCACGCAGGCAGATGTCCTAGATTCTTGATGGATTCTTTTTCTGTGATGTGCTGCATTAACTATTACACTGATCTGACCACAGCTGGACCTGGGAGCCTTTTCATTTCTGTCTGGTTCCTCTCACTCTCCTGCTCCAGGGCTTGTAACTCGTCCAGGCTGTGCAGCCACACTAGTGTTGATAGAGCCAGCTGCGGAGGAGGTGGTGGTGGCGGGGGACAGAGGCAGTGCCGTGTGTCTCTGCAATGGCTGTTAGTCACATCGCTTCATTTAAGCCATAAAACAATAACAGCCCCATAACTGACACCTGACACCTTTCCTCTGGCACTTGTACACAACTCAGAACAACCATCTTTCAGAACACTGTGGTAGTTACAAGTATGGGTTTGTGATCAGACAGAATTCTGCTACTTGGTAACTGAATTTGAATTTCTCTCAACCTCAGTTTCATGAACTGTGAAATAGTAATAATAGTTTATTTCCAGTGGAGTTTCTGTGAAGTTGTGAAACAATCCATGAACAGCTCTTGGCAGAGTACCTGGCCTGTAGTAAACATTTATTAACTGTTAATTATTCACCGCCCCACAAGCTGCAGCTGTATAGGCATTCAGGGGTTTGTCCTGATGGTGGAAGATGCTCCTTCCAGCGGTGTTTTGCCCTTGCACTGCCTGCAGTGTGTCTGGAGCTGTGGATGTCGTCTCTCTTCTAGGCTGAGCATGCCATACCCACCATGGCTATCTGTACATCTGTGCAGGGTCTTTTCAGTGAGTCATTTTGTGTGTTTCCTTTCAGTCTTATGTAGTGGAACGCCCCTCTGCTTTTTGTAAGGGTTGGCTTGTTTGTTTGTTCTGTAATTTGAAAGTGTGTGAAAGGGAGAGAGGGAAGGAAAGAGAGAATGAATCTTCTCTCTACTGGTTTACTCCCCAAATGGCGGCAGCTTGTGTTGGGCCAGGCCAAAGCTAGCAGCCCTGAACTTGACCCAGGTCTGCCATGTAGACATGGACAGCAGGGGCATGAGTATGTGGGACCACCCACTGCAAGAGCTTAACTGCCCCTCTGCCTTCTGCTCCCTGCATGTGCCGCCACAGCCCCACAGCTGGCTGGGCTCCTCCTGGACATGGACTTGCTGGTGCTGCTTTCAGATGGAAGAGCCCTCCACGCCCCCCTGTCCTGCCCACCAGTCCAAATCCTGACAGGAGCTCCAGGCTCACCCAGGGTCCTTTCTGCTGCCGGTTTTGTTGAAGCTTGGGTTTGGGAGGCCTGGCCTTTGGACATTATGTTTCTCTGTGACTTTGAGCGAGCCTGTTTTCTGATTCATATGAGAGATTCCCTTATATAAACTCTTTTACACTTGATCTTAGCCAAAAGGCCAAACAGCAAAATATAAACCCTTTTGTAGAGTTGGGATACGTGAATGTTTTTACATGTGGCATTGTTTGAGAAACCTTTCAGAGATCCAGATAGGCCCTTGAGACAGGGAAGGCTGTGGGTGATGGAAGCGAGCACCTGTGGTAGGAATCTGTGTTGTTTTTTCAATCTTTAAGTAACTGTAATCTCTTCCCTCATCTTGTTGAGAATGGTTATTTCAGATGAATCATAGAGGACACCCAAAGAGAGAACAGAAAGAAGAGTGTGAGGAGCACAGTTTGGAAAACACCTGGCGGGCCATAGCTAGCACCCTTGCCCTGTCAGCTTTTGGATGTTCTTTATGTTTGTTTTTAAAAACTAGTTGAGAGGCAGTGAGCAGAGTTCCTGTCTTCTGGTTCACTGCCCAAATGCCTGCAAAGGCTCCCAACTGGAGCCAAGGCTGGTGGCTCGGGCCAGGGTTCACATGTGAGTTGTCGGAACCCCAAGTATTTGAGTCATCATCACCTGCTACCCCCAGGTTCTTCCTTAGCAGGAAGTTGGAGGTGGAAATCCAACCCAGGGATGCCAAATGAGACAGGGGACATCTCACCTGCTGGACCAAATATGTGCATCTTCTCTTGGCCTTCCTAGTCCGCCTTTATAAGTGATAATTTCTTTGTTTTTGTCTGTAACTGGCTTCTGGGAGGTGTAATTTGAGGTGTATTCTGCACTCCTTTTTTATAATTGCTATGTGCATGGGGCTTGTTCCTCCAAGAGAACCGTAAGCTCCATCAGGTTGGAGCTGTAGGGTCAGCCTCTCATTGTGGTCTCTAGGGCTAACAAAGAGAGCTCTGGGGAGGGTCATGGTCTTAGGCTTGCAGAGGAGGACTTCAGAAGATGACTGATTAGAACATCAGAGTTTCTTTTCCTGTGATTTGAAGAGACCTATTGAGGGCTAAAGTGCGACTACCTACTCAACTCAGTCCTTACGGCCCAGTGATCAGCTTTGACACCAGCTGTTTTGCCTTGAAGTATTCCTTTTAGTAGTAGCTGGTTTGTTAAATCTGTGACCTGTTGTGGAATCCTGGAGTGCTGAAATGTCTGGCTACCTTTTGCTTCCTCTGGCAGCTTCTGAGTCCTTCAAGGGAGCAAAACTTTCTTTCTCGGGTATGGCTGACAGAGTATGCAAGAACCAACCTGGTAACTAGTGAGATCAGATCTGTTTGTGCTGAGGCCTCCGCTGGTATTTGGATCTTGCCACTTACCAGAGAGCTTCTTACCACAGAGAGGTTTTTTGTTTGTTTATTTGTTTATTTTTAAAGATTTATTTATTTTTATTGGAAAGGCAGATGTAAAGAGAGGAGGAAAGACAGAGAGGAAGATCTTTGGCCCACTGATTCACTCCCTAAGTGGTCGCAACAGCTGGAGCTGAGCCAATCCGAAGGAAGGAGCCAGGAGCTACTTCCAGGTCTGCCACACGGGTATAGTGTTCCAATGCTTTGGGTCATCCTCGACTGCTTTCCCAAGCTACAAGCAGGGAGCTGAATGGGCAGCAAGGCCACTGGGATTAAAACTGGCAACCACATGGGATCCTGGCACGTTCAGGGCGAGGACTTTGTGCTATCGCACTGGGCCTTGTTTGTTTTAAAATGCATTTATTTATGTATGTTTGAAAGGTGGAGTGATAGGGAATGACAGGCAGAAAGAATCTGTTCTCTGAGAAGCTCTCCTACATGACTGCGGTGGCTGGGCTGGTCTAGACGGAAGCCAGGAGTTTAGAACTCTGTCCTTTAAACAAGAGACTGATGCAATTATTATTCCTACACCATTGTAGTGAAATGGGGCAAATCTGTCAGCAAGGTGGGAGTTTGGGGGGAATCCCCGTCTATATGAAATTGTACCACATAATTCTAAAATTAAAAAAAAACTATCTTGTCTTCCCTCGTGGGTTATTGGGCCCCGTATGCTCCAGGTGTGTTATCAGGAAGCTGGCCTGGGAGCAGAGCAGCTGACACTTGACCTGCACACAGTATCAAGAATGCTAAACTTCATGTCAGAGCTCCTGATAAAGCATTCCGGCTTCTCTTTTTAGCAGGATGAATCTAAGCATATCATTTAATATCTGGGAGCTTTATTTATAAAAGTGGGGATGAATACAGGATGGTTGACAAGATAAAGTGGACATAGTAAAGCCTGAAACAAAATTCTGTTTTGCATTTTAAAAAATTACTTGTTGATTTTTATTTAAAAGGCAGCCCACAGAGAGGGAAGATCTTCCAGGCATTGGCTTACTCCTCCAGTGGCCGCAGTGCGCAGAGCTGAGCTGATCCGAAGTCAGGAGCCATGAACCAGGAGCTTCCTCTGGCCCTTCGCTTAGCTCAGGTTCCGAGGCTATCCTCTGCTGCTTTCCCAGGCCATGAGCAGTGAGCTGGATTGGAAGTGAAGCAGCTGGGCCTGTAGCTGGTGCCCACTAGGAATGCTGGTGCTACAGGTGGAAGATAAGCATGTTGAGCCACCATGCCAGCTGCATGCTTTGTGTTTTTAACTTAGATGTGTCTATCTTGGAGGACAGCAGAGACTAGCGTGAAAGGAGTTTCCAGCTGGCCTTGTGAAATGAACACTGCTTGATGGCTGGGAACCGATGCACCTGATGAGTGAACAGCAGAGTCCTTAATGACCAGGTGCTCCTGGGTCCTCTGTGGTCTGTCACCTCGAGACCAGACAGATTGCCAGTTGGCTTCTTACTGCATGTCTGTCTCCGGAGCCTCAGATGCTGTTCTCATGGGTTACAGTCAGGGGAATTACTACCTGGAACTGCCAAGGGCAGTGTATGGTTCAGCTGAGTAGTGCTGTGGTCAGCAGGTCAGCAGCACTTTCACCTGGTGCTGCTGTCAGAGCTGGGAAGCTGGGAATGAGCCTGCTAGTAAGGCCAGCTGTGTGCTAAGGGGAATAAAGCCTTCTCTGCTCTTGGAAATCAGCTCTAGGAAGCAAATACAATTTTGATTTCTGGCTTCTTAGAACTGGAAAGTATAGATGGATTAATTTAGTCTGTGGTATATATCCTCAGCAAAGCAGCTTTAAAATCCATTCTTTTATCAGTGAAGCTGTAATGGGGCTGGCACTGTGGTGTAAAGCTCCCCGCAGTGCTGGCATCTACATGGGTGCTGGTTTGAGTTCCAGCTGCTCTGTTTCCAGTGCAGTTCCCTGCTAATGTGCCTAGGAAATAGTCCAAGTGCTTGGACCCCTGCATCCACATGGGAGACCCAGAAGAAGGTCTTGGCTGCTGGGCTTCAGACTGACCTGGCTGAGTCTACAATTTATTCAGAAAGCTAAGTGAAGAAGGTAACAATAGTTAGCTGATGTTTATCATATACTTAGGTAGGAATTTCTTTTTGTTATTATTTTTTAAATACAATATTTACTTGTTGGGAAGCACGACAGAGAAAGGCATCTTCATTGGCTGGTTGATTCTGATTCACTGTTCTGACAGAGCGAGGCTTCATCTGCTCTCTGTGCTTGTAGAGGACTTGCACTGTGTGGGAATGAACTGAGTGGGCAGGACGGAGACAGTGGATTAAGTGGATCCTGTAGCTGCACTGGGGACCAGACAGAAGCAGTGTAACTGGTGGAATGGGGGTGTGGGAGAGGAGGGTGGTCTGAAGTTAGAGTGTGGCAGCAGGCATGGACTCATGTGGAGGGGTTGGTGGTGTTAAGGAAGGACGCAGCTTTTGGGAGATGAAGAGTATTTAAGAATAACTCCTAAAGCCCAGCACGGTAGCCTAGTGGCTAAAGTCCTTGCCTTGTATGTACCAGGATCCCATATGGGTGCTGGTTCATATCCTGACTGCTCCACTTCCCATCAGGCTCCCTGCTTGTGGCCTGGGAAAGCAGTAGAGAAAACCCAAAGCCTTGGGACCCTGCACCCACGTGTGAGCCCTGGAAGAGGCTCCAGGCTCCTGACTTTGAATTGGTGCAGCTCCGCCTGTTGCAGGGGAGTGAACTCTATGTAAATCTGACTTTCCATTAAAAATAAATAAATCTTAAAAAATGATCCCAGGATTTGGGTGTGGCAGGTGGGCTCTGAACCAGGACCCAGAGGAACATCTTAGGTATCATGTGTGGCCAGGAGTCTGTTGGGTCTGGGCATCTAAAGGCGCATGTGCAGTGAGGAGCTTTTGGGGAGCATCTTGACAGGTCCTGAGTAAGAGAGCTCATCTGAGGAGTGCTGGGCTGCTTAGTGTAAATGGTGGTCCAGCTGTTTTCTGACAATTTCTGAAGGTGGATAGGTGTTTCTGCCATGTTGCCACTATACTTATACTGCCACAACAGAACACTCATCATTATTAATGCTGGTGATGTGATTGGGTTCCAATCATACCCTGGGCATAGGAGCAATGTTTGTGGGCACAGTTGTGTGTGTTGTGCCTGGAATTGCCCAGGGACATAGGAAAGGATGGCTCTGTAGGTGAGCGTATGTGCGAGTGACAAGGGCACATTGAGGTGGCCAACAGGGATAGTTAAAAGCGCAACTGGAATGAGATGAACTGAGATTTGAGCCCTCACACAGCCTTAGTGTCATTTTCCTGGTGTCTGGGCTGGAAACAGATTATTCATGGAGTTGGGAGGATTGAAGGAAGTGATACCTGAACAGAAGCTTTTGTAGGCTGCTAGAACTTTCGCCATGGATTAGCCATTTTCTACTTTTGTTTGAATTTCATGCAGGCAAAAATCAATTCATATTGATATTTTTTATCCTTAGCATTTGGTATTTAGGATAATAAGGAACTGTTCGTTAAAATAAATTGGCATGTAATAGACTTGGGTCTGGCCTGACACAATAGCGTACTGGTTAAAGTCCTTCCCTTGCGCATGCCGGGATCCCGCACGGTCACTGGTTCTAATCCCGGCAGCTCCACTTCCCATCCAGCTCCCTGCTTGTGGCCTGGGAAAGCAGTCGAGGACGGCCCAAGGCTTTGGGACCCTGCACCTGCATGGGAGACCCGGAAGAGCTCCTGGCTTCGGATCAGTGCAGCACTGGCCGTTGCGGTCACTTGGGGAGTGAATCATCAGACGGAAGATATTTCTGTCTCTCCTCCTCTCTATGTATCTGACTTTGCAATAAAAATGAATAAATAAATAAATAGGCATGGGTCTTCTTGTAACTTTGTGTAAGCAGAAGCACTACAACCTGAGTGTTCACTCAGCCTCGTGAGAGCCCTGTGGTTTGGGCTGTGCCTTAGAACCTCCCTGAGAGGATGTTCCTCACCCTGCCATCTGGGGCCAGCTGGGTGGTGGAGATTCTGGTAGATGTGTTTCCTAAGGCCATGGGTTTCCTGAAGAATGAGTGGCAATTCTCAGTTTCTCATGTATCTTGTCTGGCATAGCTGTTGTTGGAAGCAAGAAGAGTCGTTCTGTCTCAGCGTTGGGTGAGGTTCCTGGGTGATAGGGGAGTGGTGGCAGCTGTGGAATTGTTGATATTCACAGTGGGATCAGAACAGATGTGGAGGTCTCCTTTGATCTGAGAGAAAAATTTGTGGAAATTGGAAGACTGTTTTCCATGGTCTTGTCCTCTTTTTAAATCAGAACAAACAAGCAAACAAGCAGGCAAGCAGAGCAGCTGTAGCATTGAAGTAAATGGTGAAACAAAGAATTAACGACAAAGCCCAACCCTGATGCTGCCACTCTGGCGGCATTACACTTCACTCATGCCATGCCACTGTTCTGATTGGATTTTGGCTGCGGAAACACCATCGTGAATGCTTGATCATGTTGTGACCCCTGCACTACAGTTCCCCCTTCCCTCCTTCATTTTTTTTTTGTCTGTAGTAGCAAGGTTTACCGAAACTTTAATGGAGTAACAAGAGGTCTATACAAACAGGTCATTTAAAACCTTTTTGTTGAAATTTTGCTAACCCTCAGATGAGTTAGTTTTTGAAAAAAATCTGCTTGATTGTTAAGGAACCATGACTTTCTACCTATTTTTTCTATACATTGAGCATGATAGTTAATGGGTTCAGTGAGGAATTTGATGTCATACTTTACAGCTGTGGAAGGAAGATGGTCACCATTTTCTGTTTAGGCAGTTGGCATGAAGTGTCAGAGTTGAAGGATGTTGGCATAGAAAAGCAGAGACTTAAGGGGGCAGTCCAGGCCTGTCTCTAAAACTGCTTGGTGGTTTAAGAAACTCCTACAGCTTCAGAACATGTGCAAGGGCAGCTGGTTGGATTGGTGAAAGGGACTAGGGTGGTACCAGGCCTTTCCACAGCTCTTGCCCTGCTGCATTTCTTTCTGGGCAGGCTCCAGAAATAATAGATTTCCGTATTAATACTGAATACATGGTAGTCATTACGGCAATGCTTCCTTTTTCCAATATTTTATAACTAGAGCATCTGGTGATGCCATCCAGCTTAGTGTCCAAGCTTAGCTGTTGTTTCTTAAGCTCCCTGCACCCGTGTGGGAGACCCAGAAGAGGCTCCTGGCTTCGGATCGGCATAGCATCGGCCGTTGCGCTCACTTGGGGAATGAATCGTCAGACGGAGGATCTTCCTCTCTGTCACTCCTCTCTGTATATCCGCCTTTCCAATAAAAAATAATAAAAATAAATCTTTTTTAAAAAAAGAAAAAAATAATTCAAAATAAATAATGAAATGACAGTTGTTATAGGTGCTAAATGGAAGAGAATATGAGAAATCTTCAGAAAGTTGATGATAAAACTATGGATTTCTAAACTTGCATCAAAGTAAAAAAAATTTTTTTCATTCTGAGACAGTGTGTTCTCACCTGCTCTTCATTCTCCAAATGCTTGCTGCTGTGGACACTCAGTCCAGGACTCTCACATGGGTGGCAGAAGCCCAGTCACCTGTCCATTACTGCCAGCTCCCAGGGGCAGGCATTAGCAGGAAGCTAATGTCAGGAGCTGAGGCTAGGCTTAAAACTAGGCACCAGGAAAGGAGGCTGACAAACAGGCCATATGCTCCTCATAAACGTATCTTTTAGTCCATTCTCCATTTTTTTTTTAAGATTTTTTTGGAAGGCAAGTCACATGTGTGCACACTAGACGTGTGAATGCACTCACAGACACACACACACACACACACACGTTTACTCTCCAGATGGCTGCAGCATGTGAGGTTGGTCCAGATTCAAGATTGGAACCAGAAACTGTAGTTTCCTCTTCTACTGTGTGGCAGAGGCCCAAGCACCTGAGCCACTTTCCCCTGCCTTTCCAGATGCATCAGCAGGGAGCTGGATTAGAAGCAGAGTACTTGGAACTCCAACCAGCACTCCAGTATGGGATGGTGGTATCACAGGTGTCAGCTTCGTATCCTATACCACTTGCTGGCTGCTCTGTGAACCATGAAGTGCTTTTGTAGATATGGCTGTATGAACCTGGCACCAGAGTAAGCTTCCCTGAGGAAATAACCTTTGGCCTGAGAGCTAATGGATGCATAAAATTCCCAGGTATCCCAGGAAGGGATTCCATTGGGGAAATTGCTTGAGGAATGACTGAGGGTGAAAGAGAGCAAGGCACATGGCCAACTGCACAGGCAAAGGAAAGAGATGCTGGGAGGCCAGACAGGACAAGAAGATAAAGGTTGTGTTGGAGTATTGACCTCATGTTACCAATAACCCATCTGGGGTTGTGTTCTGAAAAGATCACTCCTGCTTTAGGGTGAAGAATGCATCTGGAAGAAGACAGCTGTGAGTGGGCCAATTCTAAAACAGTTGCAGTGATCCTCGTAAGAGGTGAGAATAGCTTGGGGTAGAATGGTGCTGGCAGAGGAGAGGAGCATGGATTCTACCTACGTTTATAGATAAAGGAAGAATTCTTCCTTACCTGTGGAGGAAGTCCTGCCCAAGACTGCTAGTGGATGCTCAACCCTAAAGAACATGAGGGTACGTGAGTCAATTCATGGGGGGCAGGAGCTGCATGGCTTAGTGGTCAAGACACCCACAACTCATATTGGAGTGTTTGTGTTTGAGTTCTGGCTTTGCTCCTGACTGATTTTCTGCTAGTGTGCACTCTGGGCAGCCCAAGTAGTGCCATTCTTGTAAGAGCTGGATAGAGTTCCTGATTCCAGGCTTTGTCAGGGCCCAGCCCTGAGTGTTGCAGGCATTCAGTGACTGAACCAACAGGTGGGAGCTCTGTCTCTCAAATGAGTTTTTAATGGAAGTCATCTCTCAAATAAGTTTCTCAAAGTGTGGAAAAGAATTTTAAGATGCTTTTTTTAAAAATTAAAATCTAATCATATATACAGGGTCATCAAGTTCATGCAAAATGTATATTTTTAAAAAATTGCATGGGTTTCAAAAATTTTTGCACCAAAAGATACAATATTTAACTTCATTTTTCAATATCATTTTTAAAAGATTTATTTATTTTTATTGGAAAGGCAGATCAGATTTATGGAGAGAAGGAGAGACAGAGAAAGATTTTCCATCTGTTGCTTTACTCCTCAGGGGGCCACAGTGGCCAGAACTGAACTTGTAGCCTCATCCAGATCTCCCACGTGGGTGCAGGGTTCCAAGGCTTTGGGCCATCCTCTGCTTCTTTCCCAGGCCATAAGCAGGGAGCAGCTGGGTGGGAAGTGGAGCAGCTGGGTCACAAACTAGTGCCCATATGGGATGCTGGCACTTGGAAATAGAAGATTAGCCTGTTGAAGCACTCACTGTACAGGCTCCTCCATTACCATTTCGAAGTGCTCTTTTACTGTGTTTTTTCCCATATGCATATACCTATGATAAATTTTAATTTATAGAATAGGCTCAGTGTAAGGTTAAAAATAATGACATGAAACAATTACATAGTATACTATAATTAAAACGTATGAGAATTGTCTTTCAAAATATTGTACTGTTTTGTGCTTACCTTTTCTCTTGTGATGCTGTGATGTGGTTCAGTGCCTGAATGAGATGAAGGGAGGCGAATGATGCAGGCATTGTGATGGAGTGATAGGCTTTTGTGTAGGGGTTTCTTGTGCATGAGTATTGTGATACGGGCTGTTGGTCTGATAACTGAGATGGTTACTGAGTGACTAACAGTCAGGTAGTGTATACCTTTCGGTACACTGGACAAAGGGCCGATTCATGTGCTGGGCAGGACAGAACACGACAGTGCAGTTTCCTCATGCTGTTAAGAATGTGCTTAACTTAAAACATACAAATGGTTTATTTTTGGAATTTTCCATTTTCCATTTTTAGACTGTGGTTGACCACAGGTAACATCTGAGAAAGCAAAACCTCAGATAGTGGAGGACTGCTGTATTCATAGTATTCAGAGATCAGCTGGGTACTGAGGATGAGAGAGGGGTAGGTATACAGGGAGACTTTGAGGTGGTCTCTACTTACATGCCCCTGAAGGATAGTGCAGAATTGCCCATGCAGTAAACAGCCACACCACAATGCTGGCCCTTTTTTTTCTGTTTACAACCTGTTACCCATCATCCATATAATTTCTGAAAAGCAGATTTTTAAAAATCTAGTAAAAAAAATTAGAGAAGATTTCCTTATGATTGTTGCTTATATACCTTGATTTGTTGAATAATGGTCCCAGCATTGGTGATTTGGCAGGGTCAGGGCCATAGTGAAAAGCAGTGATGGTGGTACTTGTTTTTGCGTGAGCTGATTGTCTGTGAGAGTTGCATATTGGGGTTGTGATGTAAAGGATTAAGCTGACATCCACAACATTGACATCCCATATTGGCGCCAGTTCAAGTCTTGGGTGCTGCACTTCTGATCCAGCTCCCTGCTAATGTGCCTGAGAAAATAGCAGAAAATGACTTAGATCCTTGGGTTCCTGCCATCCATGTGGAGACCTGGATGGAAGCTCTTGGCTTTGCTCTGGTTATTGTAGCCATTTTGGAAATGGAATTGGGTGAGAAGTTACAAGTAGTACCGTTTTTTTTTAAAGATTTTTATTTTTATTGGGAAGCAGATTAACAGAAAAAAGAGACAGAGAGAGAAAAATCTTTCATCTGGTGGTTCACTCCCTAAATGGGATATAAACTGGCGCCCACATGGGATCCCGGTGCATGCAAAGTGAAGACTTTAGCTACTGGGCTACTATGCCAGGCCCACTAGTAGTACTTCTGTGACAAAATCTCAAATAATCGTGGTTTTTTGTTGTTGTTGTTGTTGTTGTTGTTAAGATTTGTTTTATTTTTATTGGAAAGGCAGAGACAGAGAGGAAGATCTTCTGTATGTCCATTCACTCCCCAAGTGACTTCAGTGGCCAGAACTTTGCTGACCTGAAGCCAGGAGCCTGAAGCCTCTTCTGGGTCCCTTATGTGGGTGCAGGGTTCCAAGGCTTTGGGCCATCCTCTGCTGCTTTCCCAGCCGTAAGCATGGAGCTGGATGGGAAGCGGGGCTGCTGGGTTTAAAATCTGAGCCCTTATGGGATCCCGGTGCATGCAAGGCAACGATTTTAGCTACTAGGCCACCATGCCAGACCCCAAAATCTTGAATAATCTTACAGCTCTTATGTACTATGATTGAATTCTTTCTTTACTTATGCAAGTGGGAACAGCAACAACCACCACCAAAAAACAAAACAAAAAACAAACAGGGAATTAAGAAGCACAGATGTTGCAGTGTCCAACAGTGAAATTTTAATGAATACATGTGCCAGGCATTTATATGCATAAATACATATACTGTAAAGCCCTCAGATTAGGTCGTATTTTTCTGTTCTACTTTAGAAGAAATTGAAGCAGATTTGGGTTAAATGACCTCAACCAGGCAGGTTGTGTATGTAGTTAGCGGAGCTGAATTCGGACTGTGGTCCCCAAGTCTGTGTTATTTCTGTTTTTAGCACTGGCACAGAAGATTGGAGAGACATGGGGAAAGAACATTTGCTATTAAAAATACAGCTGTCATGGATGGGCACAGTGGTGCCACAGTTTAGCTGACACTTGGGTTACCTACGGTCCCATATTGGAGTGCCTGGCATTGAGTACTGCCTTCACCTTTTGTTTCCTTCTTAAAGATTTTTTTTTTTTTAATCGGAAAGACAGATTTACCGAGAAAAGGAGACACAGAGAGAAAGAGCTTCCATGCACTGGTCCACTCCCCAAGTGGCTGTAGTGACCAGAGCTGAGCTGATCTGAAGCCAGGAGCTGGGAGATTGTTCTGGATCTTCCACACAGGTACAAGGTCCCAAGACTTTTGGCCATCCTCTGCAGCTTTCTCAGGCCACAAGCTGAATGGGAAATGGAGCCAACAGGGCATTAACTAGTGCCTATTTGGAGTGTCCACACTTCCAAATGGAGGATTAGCCAGTTGGACCATTGCACAGGCCCCTTGTCTTCACTTTTAATCTAGAGTCCTACCTGTGAGGCAACACGTGATGGCCTGTGTGCTTGGGTTCTTGCCGTCCAAGTAAGAGACCAGAATTAAGCTCCTGGTTCCAGCCTTGGCTTGGTTCAACCCTGCCTGCTGCAGACATTTGGGGAATCAACCAACAGACAGGAGAGCTCCATAACCTCGTTGTTTGTCACTCTACATTTCAAGCAAATAACTTTAAGAATTTCACTTTCTACTTAAGAAATTTTAAAATTTATCTTTGTAAAATGAATTTAAGATTCTCATGTAATATGTGGATGTAAATATATTTTCTCCCTCAGATTTTCTCTTTAGTGGAAGAACCAATCTAGAAAATAAAAGTTGAGGGACAACTAGAAAAAAAAATTTTTTTTTTTGACTGTAGTTTGACAGCAAGGAGCAGCCCCCTCTGGAGAAAAAAGAAAGCTGCAACATTTGTGGTAGTTTTTTTTTTTTCAGATTTATTTACTTATTTTTATGAGAAAGGCAGATGTACAGAGAAAAGGAAATATGGAGAGAAGTATTCTATCTGCTGGTTCACTCCCCAAGTAGCTGCAACAGCTGGAGCTGATTTGATCTGAAACCAGGAGCCAGGAGCATCTTCTGGGTCTCCCACATGGGTGCAGGATCCCAAGACTTTGGGCTGTACTCTACTTTTTTGCCAGGCCACAGGCGGGCAGCTGAATGGTAGTGGAGCAGCTAGGATACAAATCGGTACCCATATGGGTTCCCGGTGCATGCAAGGCTAGGACTTTAGCCACTAGGTTACAGTGCCAGGCCCCAAAACATTTGTCTTATCCACCTTCCTCCATACCCGACCTTCCCCACCCAAATCTGAGGCTCACATGGGCTTTCATTCCTCTCAACTATGTAAATGATGTTAAAAAGAAAATTAAACATGTGGAAAAGAAGAGACAGCTTCCATTTGCTGGCTCACCCCCCGAACGGCCACAACAGTAAGATTGGCTCAGTCTGAAGCCAGGGGTCAGTATGTGTGTAACAGGGCCCTGGAACTTGGGCTGTCTTCTAGGGCTTTTTGTAGTACATTATAACCTTGGGACTGGATTAGAACAGGAGCACTGGGGACTCTTAATCCATTGCACCACAACACTGGCTCCAGGAGTAGAATTCAAAGGTAAGTTTATTTTGATGGAGAAAAAAAAAGCAGCTTTGCTTGTGAGACCCAATGCTAGAACTGTGATGAGGGTGAGTGAGATGGTGAGGAGTACATGCCTGGCACCTAACGGAAACTTAAATGTTGCTGTTAGAGTTGAAAGCAAGCAGTGGATGCAGAAGATGAGCGGCAGATTGTGGAAGGCTTTGGTCGCCTTGCACAAGGTTCAGCCGTGTGTGCCCTGAGCGCCCAGAGGCTGACACCTGAGGCACAGGCTCATTGTTAGGTTACTTGTGGCTTCTTAGCAGTGTTGTACATCCTGCTGCATTAGTCTGACCTCGCCTTTCCCAGGCGGCAGGCGTGAAGGAACCCTGATTGAATAGCAGTAATTTCAGTAGGAAGTTAAGGGCCAGAAGGAGTCTTGGATTTTCCTTTCATCCTCTTCCGGTGTTGAACTTTCTACATGCTTTATGAAAGTGTGGTTCCTGGATGACTTTTGTTGCCTTTTGAACTTTTCCTTTGTGTCAGATTGATTTTTGGCTTCAGCGGCTTGGTGCCAACATTAAAGCATTTTTAACAACATTCACTGGAAGATAAGTCAGTGTTTTTTTTTGTTTGTTTGTTTGTTTGATTGAAGATTTATTATTTATTTGAAAGGCTGAGTCATATGGAAGTGGGGAGAGATCTTCCAGCTGCTGCTTTGTTCTCCAAATGGCTGCAGTGATTGGGGCCGTGGGCCCAAGCACTTCAGCTGCCATCTTCTGCTCTCCCAGATGCATTAGCAGGAGGTGGACAAGAAGTA
The DNA here is from genome assembly GCF_017591425.1 of Ochotona curzoniae. Lineage (NCBI taxonomy): Eukaryota > Metazoa > Chordata > Mammalia > Lagomorpha > Ochotonidae > Ochotona > Ochotona curzoniae. The sequence continues at coordinate 14,145,256 of NW_024465582.1, read as the reverse complement.
GAGCAGTTGAGACTCAAACTGGTCCTTAAATGGGAACCCGCTGTACCACAATGTTGGCCAAGTCAGGGCTTCTACCTAAAGTGGAAGTGTGCACTGAGCTTCGGAGCGTTTGACAGAGATGAGGGTGAGTGGGTGTAGGCTGCTAGCCTTCCAGCCTCTTTTTGTCCTCGGAAATGCTTGAGGAAGCTCATCTTCGTCCTTGACAATATGGTTACATGTATGACTGAGTGATTTGGAATGGAGAGTGGCTGTGAAGAAATGTTGTTTTAGTTTCTGGTGAGGGAATGCTGCCAAGGATCGTCCCTCTTGGACACACATACCCAGAGCCTCTCCATATTGTGAACAAGTTCTGTAAGGTTGAAATCCTAAAAGTTGTCTCCAGATTGTATTGTTTCTGGAATATAAAAAAAACATTGTTAACCATTTCAAGATTTTAATGGGCATAATTTTGGATTGCAAAATGCTTTAACATCTAAACATGACTTGTAGTGACATAACCAGAGGCCGCAGTTTTCTCCCACCTGGCTACAGTGTATGCACTGAATTCTAAGTAACAGTCAAGATTACTTTTATATTTTTCTTTCTTCTTTTTTTTTTTAAGATTATTTTTATTGGAAAGTCAGATATACAGAGAGGAGGAGAGACAGAGGGGAAGATCTTCTGTCCACTGATTTACAACCCAAGCAGCTGCAACAGCCAGAGTTGAGCCAATCTGAAGCCAGGAGCCTGGAGTTTCTTTTGGGTCTCTCACTTGGGTGCTGGGTCCCAGGACCTTGAGCTGTCCTTAACTGCTTTCCCAGGCCACAAGCAGGTAGCTGAATGGGAAGCAGGGCCCCTGGCGTTAGAACCAGCGCCCATTTGGGATCCTGGGCATGCAAAATGAGGACTTTTGCCAGTAGGCCACCATGCCAGGCCCTCTTTATATTTTTCTTACAGGTGATTGAATTTAATGAATAGCTTTGCTCTCTCTTCACAGAAATATGATAAAACCTGTCAGAAATAATTGTGCTTTAAATTTAGTTCTTTATCAGTGACATTATGATGAAAACTCTACTTTTTAAATTACCAAAATGCTAATACATTAACAAGAACAATCTGTTGTGTTTAACCCCAGAGCAATGCATCCACATCCCTGGGGAGCTTTGCACACTACCTTGGGCCTAGCTTACATCCCCACATTTAAGTTCCTAAGCTGTGGTAGAGCCAAGTCTCTAAATATAGGGAACAGTACCCCCAGGTGATCTGACAGGTCCAAAGTTTGAGAAGCACTGCCTTGGGGGATGTTATTAGTTGGGATCTCCTGGGGCAGAAAACGCAGTGATCTTCAAGAGAGACCTGCTCAGAATGGCTTCCCAGACAGCCCCAGAGATGTGCTGGCTAGCCCCTCCTTGCCTCAAGTATACCACTTTGTTTTAATGCCATCTTCCATTGTGAATTAGCAAATTCAGAAAACTTAACCCATCTAGGGCCTTCTACCCCAGTCCCCTCTTCAGCCCACTGCCAGAAATTCAGTTTTGCTTGTTTTGATGACACTCGTAGTCAGGATTTGCTGATTGAATCTCCCTGTTACCATCACGTTTCTCTGTGCCCGTGTTTCCTACACATTGGCCGACTGCCATGAAGCTGAGACTGCGATTAGTTAGACAGTTTAGTAAGTGCTTTCTTGATGATGTGGCAGACTTCATTAGAAGGCCTGCTAAGCTCTTTTTGCTGTTAGCAATAGCCATTTGTAGTCATTGCTTTCGAAATACCATTCACTGGGGTTTGCTAATTGCCTTTGAATATCCTGTGAACACTGAACTAAGAGTAGAGGCACTGGAAGAGGTATGTCCTCAGAGACAGTGTCACAGAGCCAGGTATTATCTCCCCATTAGAAGTGATTGTACTTTTTTTTAAGATTTATTTTTATTATTATTGTTTTATTAGAAAGGCGGATATACAGAGAGGAGAGACAGAGAGGAAGATCTTCCGTCCGATGATTCACTCCCCAAGTGATGCTATGCCGATCCGAAGCCAGGAGCCTCTTCCAGATCTCCCATGCGGGTGCAGGGTCCCAAAGCTTTGGGCCGTCCTTGACTGCTTTCCCGGGCCACAGGCAGGGAGCTGGAAGGGAAGTGGGGCTGCTGGGATTAGAACCGGCGCCCATATGGGATCCCGGGCGTGCAAGGCGAGGACTTTAACCACTGCGCCACCGCGCTGGGCCCAGATTGTACTTTTTTTAAAAAAAAGATTTATTTATTTTTATTGGAAAGGTAGATATACAGAAAGGAGGAGAGAGAGAGGGAAGATCTTCCATCCTTTGATTCATTTCCCAAGTGGTTGCAAACAGCTGGAGCTGAGCTGATCTGAAGCCGGAAGCCCGGAGCCTCTTCCAGGTCTGCCACTCGGGTGCAGGATCCCAAGGCCTTGGGACGTCCTTGACTTGGGCCCCACTGAACCCAGTTATCCCTTGACCCACTTCTCCCTGCCCCTGGGGCTCATGGACTTGGCATCCACTGCACAGGCTTTAATATTTCTGACTCTTGATGTGTGATACCTCAGCTTTCTCTCACTTTTTTTTAAGATTTATTTTATTTGAAAGAGTTACAGAAAAAAAAAAAAGACAGACTTTATATCTGTTGCTTCACTCACCCAATTTTTTTTAAAGATTTTTTTTTAATTTTTATTGGAAAGTCAGATATACAAAGAGGAGGAGAGACAGAGAGGAAGATCTTCCGTCCGATGATTCACTCCACAAGTGAGTGCAATGGCCGATGCTATGCAGATCTGAAGCCAGGAGTCAGGAACTTCCTCCGGGTCTCCCACACAGGTACAGGGTCCCAAAGCCTTGGGCCATCCTTGACTGCTTTCCCATGCCACAAGCAGGGAGCTGGATGGGAAGTGAAGCTGCCGGGATTAGAACCGGCACTCATACGGGATCCTGGTGTGTTCAAGGCGAGGACTTTAGCCTCTAGGCCACGCCGCTGGGCCCCCACTCCCCAAATTGTTACAGTGGGAGCTGGGAGCTTCCTCCGGTTTCCTACATGGGTTCTGAGGCCCAAGTCCTTGAGCCATCCTCTGCGTTTCAAGGCTACCTTTAGGTAGCTAGATCAGAAGTGGAGCAGCTGGGACTCCATCTGGTGCCCGTATGGGATTGGCACTGCAGCAGAGAATTAGCCTGATAAACCACTTCTCCAGCCCCTAAACTTGCTCCTTTACTTAAGGAATGTCCACGCTAGACCTTCTGTTGTGACAGTTACTGTCAGTCCTAAATGATAACTTAATACATTTTGGAAATTAATTAAGGTTGCATCTGGAAGAGTGCTTCTGTTCACCAACTCCTCCCTAAACACCAGCAGTGCCTGGGGCTTGACCAGGACCTGAGAACTCAATTTAGTTCTGCTGCATGCATGGACCTGAGAACTCAGTCCAGTTCCTTGAGCTGTCACTATTGCTTTGCACACTCAACATTATTAGCAGGAAACTGGAGTCAAGAACTGGAGCTGGATATTGAACCCAAGTACTGCAGTGTAAAATGCTCATTTTTTTTTTTTGCAGATTTTATTTTTAAGGATTTATATTTTATTGGAAAGTCAGATATACAGAGAGAAGGAAGGCTAGAGAGGTAGATCTTCTGTCCATTGAGTTATTCCCCAAGCGGCCGCAGTGGCCAGAGCTGAGCCAGTCCGAAGCCAGGAGCCAGGAACCTCTTCTAGATCTTCCTCATGGGTGCAGGGTCCCAAGGCTTTGGGTCGCTCTTTACTGCTTTCTCAGGCCACAAGCAGGGAGCTGTATGGAAAGTGGGGCAGCCAGGACATGAACTGGTACCCATATGGGATCCTGGCACGTGCAACAGAAGGACTTTAGCCACAAGGCTACCAAGCGGGACCCCAGAATGCTCATGTCTTAAGTTGGGTCTTAACCACTAGGTCAAATGCTGGCTCTTAAGGTTTTTTGTTTGTTTTTGTTTTTTTCTTTGTTTTGTTTAATAATTTGAATATCCATAACTATTACAATTTTCTGGTTTTCTTTAGTTATAACCATATTTTTATATAATAAATAGCTTTTCAAATTAAAAAAAAACTGGAGTATGTGGTACTTTAGCTTGTTTTCTGAAAGTATGGCTTTATTTTATTATTTTTTTTAGCCATTAAACAGAAAAATATTGCCTTCTGTTTTTCTTTTTTAGGAAATTCACACAAATGAAAAGGAAGTAGCTGAGAAGGAAGTAGCTCTTCACTTGTTGCCAGGTAACGGTCCTGTTAGCATCATACCCCTGTACAGTGGGAAGCCGATTATAAATGACATCATCCCTTGAATTGCTATATATAAACTCCTTTGTTTGCATTCTCACATGTAGCAGTAATGAGTTAGACAAAAACCCAAGTTCTTCAGTAACTCCACACCTGGATCTGAGTATTACAACATCTGCAAAGCATTGTTATTATTCTTTCTGCCTCCCAAACCGAGGAAAAATAAACCTGGGAAATGCTTACCTCATTCACAAAGTGAGGAGGCCTTTTCTCTGGTGTTCGGGAAGTCCGGGAGTGAAGTGTCCATCTCTCGAGTCCCCCAGCCCTTCTCTCTGCCTGCTACCAGGAGGCTGGCTGCCCGACTCCAGGCAAGCAGTACGTGTGCTCACCCTTGAGTCCCCGTGTCCCAGCCTGAGCTCAGAGGCTGTCGATGCCGGTGCTCAGGGCCTGCACTGTGGTCATTCTGAAGGACCCTCGACTGGTTGGATATCTTTTTTCTTTTCTAATATTTACTTACTTATTTATTAGAGCTTTGTGTGTGTGTGTGTTTAGAATTAATTTATTTAGATAAAGAGTTACAGAAAGAGGGAACAACAGAGATGGCCATCCTCTGATTGCCTTCCCAGATGGCCGTGACGGCTGAGGCAGGGTGACAGGGCTCTGCTGGACAAGGGCCGTGCTCTGCTGCTTTCCTCGGTGTATTGGCAGGGAGCTAGGTCCAAAGTGGAGCAGTGTCCATTTGGGGTGCCAGTGTTGGGCGGTGTCATGAAGCTTGTCCTGGTTGAATAGTTTTGGAATGTGGGAAAGTGCTTGCTTCAACAGCACATACACTAAAATTGGAGTGATACGGAGATGTAGGAAAGTGACTGTTGCTTAAATTTCAGTCATCTCTGAGGCTAGGAACAGGAACAAGTTTTGGTGGTATGTTCTTTGTATAAACAGGATATCAGCTTTTATCCCCTTTTTCCCATTTCAGAAAGCTTTTTGTAAAAAAACAAGCAAAAAGAACCAAACTTGTAAGGTTGTATTGGCTTGCAAGAGTTACACAGAGGGAGGAAGAGACAGAGAGAGATCTACCTGCTTGTTCACTTCCTAAATGGCCCCATTGGCCGGGGCAAGACTAGGCCGAAGCCAGGAGTCTGCAGCTGCTTCTGGATTACCCCTTGAGGAAAGGAGCTCAAGGGCTTGGGCCGTCTTCTGCTGCATTCCCAGCACAGTAGCAGGGAGCTGGGTGGAGAATTCAGCAGCTGGGTTCACCTAGCACTGGGAAGGGATGTTGGCATCGCAGGTACGTCATTAGCCACAACACTGCAACTCTGAGCCCTTGGTTTTTTCTTTTTTTTCTTTTTTTTTTTTTTTTAATGTGTATATTATAAGAACAGTAGAGACTTCTTTGTTCTGGTACTTTAAATTTTATTCCATTTTATAGTGAGGTTATGTTTATTGCAGCAAGTTTCTGACTGACCTACTTTATTTGAAGAAATAAATAGAAATCCTAACTTTTTTTGATGTTTGTTAGTTTCAAAGGCTTTTTTTCTTATACTAATGCCATAAACCTTGATTCATAGGTCATTGTTTTTCCTTGCCTTTGGGATTATAGATTCTGAGGTTTGTTTTGTTTTGTTTTGTTTTTTAGCTTAGTATTGTCTCTGGATTACCCAGTGGTCTCTTCTTTTTTATTTTTAATGTATTTTTAATATGTTTTTATTTTGAATTCTGAATTATGTGGTACAGTTTCGTACAGGCTGGCATCCCCCCCATACTCCCACCCCATCCCCCCAGTGATCTCTTCTAAGAGTGCAGCTATGAATTCATTGTTAGCCTCTCCAAGCCTTGGTTTCTTAAACCAGACAGACATCATTCCAGCTCCCTGCACTTACGAGATTAGAGTCTGTATCTGGCACAGATAAGTTGATAACTGGCACAGCTTGGGTCCTGCCGGGAGTGGTGCTGTCAGTCCTGTGTGTTAGTATTAGACCACTCTCTGGTCCATGGCCAGGGCTGGCTGGAGCTTGGGGAGAGTCTTCCTGTTAAAAGCTGGTTCATGCTGACAGTGATTCCTGAACAGGAAGCTTTGCTCACATGCCTTCCACCTTGGATTTGGCGGAAGCACTTTGGGACTATTTTAAGCCCCATTGAGGCCCTGACTTTATTGTTTTCTAGAAGTCTTTGTCTGGAGGCTGACCTAGGTGATGGAGCCATCTTCTGTGTTTCCTTAGAGTTTCAGTGAGATGGAAAAAAGGAAAACAGTGTTATTGTATGTGCCTTGATGGCCTAATGTCCGCTTTTATTTTCATCTTGAAAGCTGGACTGAAGGAATTTTGAGCCAAAAAGTGAGTTAAAGAGCTAAAAGAATATTCAGGAGACTCTGAGGGGAAGATGGTTACCTGTTGGATGAGAAGAACATTGGGACAGTGTGTAAGCTTAGTCTTTTTTTCTCTCTCTGCCCTTCTCTTTCCCATTGTTACCAGATACCCTGTTCTCCTAAACTTTGTTTCTCCTGAGCAAAGAATACTTACATCCTCTAGTCCTGATCTTTGTGACTGCGCAGAAATGCTCCTTGTCTCCAGAAACTACAGCTGCTCTTGGACTAGGGGAGGTAATGCATTTAGGCATTTAGAGGAAATACTTTCAAGTCAGAAACAAAGGAAACAGTTTTTTCTGCTCACAAACCTCTGACCTCCTCTTTCCTCCCATCCTCTGGTGCGGGGCTGCAATGAGAGTGGTGGTGCGGAAGTCTGCAGCAGTGTCTGAGGAAGCCGCCTGGATGACCTAGGGCCCAGGAGGCACCCTGTTCTCACAGGAAAGTGGGCGTGGGATGAGTGCCTTTAGGGGCTGGCTGTGTGGGACAGCTGTTGGAGGAAGGTAGTGAAAACACCTAAGGGCTCTGCTTCAAAGTACAGCTGAGTTCATCACCACCCATTTGGGAACTTCATCATTCACAGTGAGAAGGTAAAGTGGCATCTGAGCCGTCTCAATTTTACTTTTTGAGGTTGCCATTGAGCTTCATCTTAAGTTTTGCAAAAGCTGCTTCTGTGCTGAAAATTGGGAAGTTCTGGAGTACTACTACATTGTATTGTGTCTTTGCCTCATGAAGAGCTGGGAAGTACCCAGCGTTTACCTACTGTGCATTCCCTTAAGGCTCTAAGGAGTACTTGCTTTGGTTCCCACCAGGTGAACAACTGCTTTGTGAGGCCAGCACAGTACTGAAGTATGTTCAGGAAGATTCCTGCCAGCGGGGAGTCTATGGGAGACTCGTCTGCACGGACTTCAAGATTTCCTTTCTGGGTGATGATGAGTCTACATTGGACAGTGCTGTATGTATGAGCCATGTTCATGGGCAGTGCAGGTTGCTCCATTATCTTTTCCCCAACTTCACCATTACTCCATGCTCATCCCTGACACACCAGAATAAAATCCACCAACACAAGTCCTCTTCACTGGTCTGCTCTCTCTTAACCTCCTTTTGGTGGTAGGGCTGTTTAGAAGGTTCCTGTCTGTGCCGTATGTCACACAGGCTTGCACTTGACCTCTTGGATAGATGTGAACTTTTTCTCATTTTGTTTTATATTTCAGCATAGGATGTTTCACTCCTGGAGTACTATCTCCTCAGATGTACTAGTTCCCCACATATTGTCTAACTTTAGTAATGAAACTGATGATGAATACTGCTTTTAAATTGGGGTTTATTTTATGTTTAATCTGAATGTAGTAGTGGCATGCTTAGGAGACATTGAACCTACTTATGCAGGATGAGAAGTTGAATAAGAAGCAAGCTGTGTGTTAGTGAAAACCCAGCCAAAGTACTTCCTGGCCTCAGTGCACCTGTTGTCCAGGACCACCCTAGCTTCCTAAACAGCAGCGCTGCTGCCTCCACCTCTCATCTTGGGTATTGTTTGCTGTTGCTGCTGCATGCTTCGCAGCCCAGTACAAAAGACAGCCTGAATCTCCCCGTGTTGTCTGCATAAAACTGGCTGCAAGTGACTTTGTCAGGCTGCTGCTTGCATTCATATGGAGTGTTAACCCCACACAGTTCAGAGTGATATGCTTGGCATGTTGAGCTTGCGTGAGAGCAGCTGAGAAGCGGCATGCTCTGCCAGGGTGTGAAAAGCAATAGTCTGAGCTTTTCCCATGTGCTTCACCATCCTTTTCTTGGAGTGGGGCTGCGTTTCTCTGGGGCTGCTGATCTGTGTGTTTATAAATAACATACACAGAAAGGAGTCACAGTTTTCTTTTGAATCTTCTAGGAAACTCATTTTAAGAACAAGATTATAGGAGAAAATGACATAACGCTCCACTGTGTTGATCAGATTTATGGAGGTAAGTATCTGCATTCCCTTGTTTTTGTCTATCTTGGAGTGTATAGCTGGTAATGGTGATGATATTTTTATGACTCCATCATTATGAGAAATTTGTTCGCATGCATCATTTTAATTAAGTCAATTTCATAGATGATGGAATTGATGCTTAAAGTCATTTTATTTGGGGCTCACTTTGCTGGAGCAGTTTGGGCTAGGACCACACAGAGCCATTATAGGTTAGATGTTGCTCATGCTTTCTGCTGCCAGTATCAGCTGTGTAGGTTTTACTTGGATAGCTGATCTGATGAAGGTCTTACATTAGGGATGGCTCTTCTGCTGACTAAGCAAGCCTCTTGTGCCAAACCTCTTTTGTCTTACTTCTCTGTTTTTGTATTGAGGTCATTTTCAGAATTCGTTCAGTAGCAGTTTATAATGTTTTCAATACCAACAGGTTCTAGGTGAGTCTAAACTCAGACTGAGAGGAAGGTGTCAGGGAGGCCCATGCTATAAACTGGGGGAATAGATGGTCACAATGGTGTGTCTTTAGTGATCTCCTGTCCGTCCATCATCTCAGCTTCCAGAGCTGGGTGTTCCACTGGAGTCAGCTCTGCCAGCAAGAGCGGTCAGCTTGGGTCTTGTGCTTCCTCTAGAGGCATCAAGAACCTTAGCAGCTCAGAGAGCCTGGGCTCCTGGCTATAGGCACAGAGAAGGCAGACAACACCTTTCCTTTTGCTAGTGAATAAGTGAAGGTAGACTGTTAACTTACTCTTTATTTAGCTTTAACTAGTTGCTGCACAGTAATAGTTCCCTTCCTGATTTCATCGTTGCATTTATCTGTAGTGTTTGATGAGAAAAAAAAGACTCTCTTTGGACAACTGAAGAAATACCCTGAGAAACTCATCATCCACTGCAAAGACCTCCGTGTGTTCCACTTTTGCCTGAGGTACACAAAGGAAGAGGAAGTCAAAAGGGTAACTAGTTGCATGCGTTTTTAGGTTTTATTTCCCATCAGGTTTTCCCCACTGACTCAAAATTATTCTTGCCTAGCACACAAGTTGAAGGGAGGCTTGCTTTCTTTGTGTTTAAATTCGTTTTCCTTTTTTGTTTTTTTAAAGAAGTATTTGTTTTTATTGGAAAGGCAGATCTACAGAGAGAGGGAGAAACAGAAAGATCTTCCATCAGTGGTTCACTCCCTAAATGGTTGCAATGGCCAGGACTGAGCCACTCTAAAGCCAGGAGCCAGGAGTCTCTGCCAGATCTCCCACACGGGTGCAGGGTCCCAAGGCTTTGGGCCATCCTCAACTGCTTTCCCAGGCCACAGCAGGGAGCAGGAAGGGAAGTGGAGCAACCAGGGCACGAATGGATACCCATAGTGGATAACCAGTTGAGCCATTGTGCCTAGCCCAAAATTTATTTTCATTTCATTTAAAAGACAGTCAGACATAGACAGAGAGGCAGGGAGATAGCAAGAGAGAAAAACAGAGAGAGTGAGCAAGACAGATCTTTCAGCCACTTTTTCACTCACTCCGTGTTCACAACAGCCAGTGTTGATACTGGCCAAAGCCAGGAGCCCCGAACTAAGTTTAGGTCTCCTGCTTTGGTAGCAAAGACCCAACTGCTTGAACCATCATTTGCCGTATTAATAGGAAGTTGGATTGGCAACAGAGCCAGAACTCAGACCAAATACTCTCATATGCAAACTGGGTGTCCCAACTAGTGATTTAATTGCTCCACTGAATGAAAGCCTGCTCCAGGGGAAGCCCTTTACTCTGTGAGGTTGAAGTTGATTGCAGTCCCATAATTTTTGACTGGAATTTGAGAGGCAATTTGGTGAAACATGTCTGTGCATCAGCTTGGCATATGCTGCCTTTGATCCTTCAATTCATAGTGTTTTTATTTCTAGAATCACTGAAAGGGCGGGAGGAGCGGGGACAAGGCAGGTCAGGAGGTGGTTGGGGAAAGGGAAGAATGGGACAACAGAAAGCTTTTCTCTGTGACCCCATCTCTGATGGAGTTCTAGAAGACAGTAGCGCTAACTTTCTACTCCTTTGGGTAAGTGAGCTTGCCACTGGGAGGTGGTGATTGTATGGAAGGAAGCCCACAGGTCAGATGAGCAGAGCCAGGGTGTAGGTGTGCTGTGCAAACGGAAATCCCTGGGTGCCACGGCGCTATCTGACTGACCCCAGAAAGCTGCTGTACCAGTTTGAAGTTTAGAATAACTGCCAAGATATCTCTTGACTTACATGATGTATCAAGTTTGCCACCCTTATGATGAACATCAGGGGAATCCTACCAAGAGGCCAGGTTGTGTATACTGTCCTGGCTACGATGAGTTACATGCATTTATAAGCAGCATGTTAATTTTCTCTTAAATAGTGTGGTATTCTGGTTAGAATAGTAAACCTGATTTCAGTTTCTATTCTGAGCTAGAAAATAATAGCTTAATTACAGAAAATTTCCTGAGAAGCCAGATAATTCACTTTGAATGATAGTGTTACTCATCTATCCAAATACATTTCTGTCTTACCACAGCAGATTGCTAGTACTGATACTGATTTTTATTCCTCATCTTCTAAAATGTTCTAAGTCCACGACCAGGGTAACAACCAAGACACTTAGCTGTTTGACTCATGGCTTTCCTGGTGTTTCTTAAAAGCTTAATCATATGCATTGGTTGTTTCTTTTCTAGATTGTCAGTGGGATAATTCATCATACCCAGGCTCCTAAGCTGCTGAAACGATTGTTTCTGTTTTCCTATGCAACTGCTGCCCAAAACATTATAGGTAAGTGTTCTGGGCTCCACCCAAGGAGGGACAGAGTCTCAAGTCAGCATCTTTTTTTAAATTATAGATTTATTTATTTTTATTTGAAAGGCAGAGTTGGAAGCAGAGAGAGATCTACCATCTGCTAGTTCACTCCCTAAATGGTCCCAGCAGCTGGAGCTGTGCTGGGGGTCTGAAACCATGAGCCTCCTGCAGATCTCCCACATGAGGCATGGGCCCAACCTCTCAGGCCATCTTCTGCTGCTTTCCCAGGCATGTCAGCAGGGAGCTGGATTGCAAGTAGAGAAGCCAGGACTCAAACTGGTGCCTGGATGGGATGCTGGTACTGCTGGCAGAGGCTCAATGTACTATGCCAGTGGTGCCACTGCAGCATCCACTCCCCCCCCCTTTGTTTTTTAATTTCAAAGGTAGAATGGCAGAGAGAGAGAGAAAAAAAAAAATAAACCTTTCCCAATTCGCTATCAACAATCAGGACTAGGGCCTGTTGTGGTAGTCTAATGGTTAAAGTCCTTGGCTTGAATGTACCAGCATCCCAAATGGGCGCCGGTTCTAATCCCAGCTATTCCACTTCCCATCCAGCTCCCTGCTTGTGGCTTAGGAAAGCAGTCAAGGATGGCCCAAGGCCTTGGGACCCTGTACCCGCATGGGAGACCCAGAAAAGCCTCCTGGCCTCTGGCTTTGGATCAACTCAACTTCAGCCATTGTGGCCTCTTGGGCAGTGAATTAGCAGACGGAATATTTTCCTCTCTGTATGTTTGACTTTGCAATAAAAATTTAGAAATCTTGAAAAAAGTAATAAAAACAAAACAAAGCAATCAGGGCTAGTCCAGGCCATAGCCAGAAGCCAGGAACTTCATTATTACCTTCTGCTCAGTTATTGGAGACACATACTAGAGCCATCTTCTGCTGTCTTCCTAGGCATATTAACAGGGAGCTGGATCAAAAGAGAAAAGCTGGGGCTTGAGTCAGCTCTGTGATATGTCGATGTCACAAGCTGTGACTTAACCTGGTGTGCCACAACACAATTGTCCAACTCTGCATCATTTTAATTGCACTTGTTTTGACAAATAGAGACCAGAATTCCATCTTGGTCTCCTGCGTGGGTAGCAGGGCCCAGGATGTGGGCCATCATCTACTGCTACCCTACTGCTCGTGGCATGAACAGGGTGGGAGAAGGAGGCAAATGAGACAGACAAGATGAAGACTATAACAGCAGGCAGCCAGAGGAAGTCCCTGTGCTTAAAGAAGGAAGTTTGACCCACAAGGCCTCCTGTCTTAACCTTTTTTTTTTTAAGATTTATTTATTTTTATTGAAAAGTCAGATATATAGAGAGGAGGAGAGACAGAAATATCTTCCGTCTGATGATTCACTCCCTAGGTGGCCATGACGACTGGTACTGCGCTAATCCAAAGCCAGGAGCTCTTCCAGGTCTCCCATGCAGGTGCAGGGTCCCAAGGCTTTGGGCAGTCCTCAACTGCTTTCCCAGGCCACAAGCAGGAAGCTGGATAGGAAGCAGGGCTGCCGGAATTAGAACCAGCGTCCATATGGGACTCTGGTGCTTTCATGGTGAGGACTTTAGCCGCTAGACGCCAGACCCTGTCTTAACCTTTTATTAAACTGTTTGAGAAGTCAAATTGTAAAATTGAAGTGGCACAAGCTTTGATAAATAGCTACGTCCCCATATTCATGTTACCCAGCCAGTGACTGATGATGAGGAAGCAACAGCATAACCCAAGTACAGAAGTCAGTACATGACTGACTCATGAACAGGCACAGCACAGAGCTCTGTGGCCTTAGCCCATGGCGCAGCTGAGACCCTTACCCGAAGGGTGGTCCTTGGTCTCTTGTGCCAACAGTCTGTGGACTCAAGATTTCAGATACAGTCCACCCTGCTCTTTAGCTCAGGCTGTTTTTGTTTTGTTTTTTTCTGTTCTGTTTTTGTTCTTTTTGCGAATTGCCAGAGGCAACTGCTTTCCAAGGTGCGTAAGCAGGGAGTTGGGTCAGGCAGAGCAGCTGGGGCTTGGACAGCCACAATGACGCAATTGCCTTTAGTGCAAGCAGTGGCTTAATCTGTTGTACTTCAGCACTGCTCCAAACTTTGGCTCTTGACCACTCAGTCAGATGGCTGTGCCTGTCCATTACTCTTTTTCTGTTTGTGTTTTGAAAGATAAAGTGACAGAGAAAGAGGGAGATACACTGATCAATGGTTTTACTTATTAAATTCCCACAGTAGCTAGAGTGGGACCAGGCTGAAGCCAGCAGCCTGGCCCTCCCGTCTTGGACTCCTGCCATGGTGGTAGAGATCCACACATTTGGGCTGTCATTTCTTGCCTTCCCAGGGGCACTAACAGGAATCTGGATCAGAAGGGAAGCACTCGGAATCAAACTGAAACTCTGCTGGAGGATGTTGGCATCCCAAGCAGCAGCTTAGCCTGCTGCACCACAGCAACTGCCCCCTGCCTGCTGTTTTGTTAAGATTCGTCTTCAGTTTATTTGCAAGGCAGAGGGAGAATGAGACAAAGAGGTCTTCAGTTTGCTGGTTCACTGCTCAAGTGGTTGCAGTGGCCAGGACTGGGCCAGACCAAAGCCAGGAGCTTTATTCTGTTCTCCCACATGGGTGTAGGGGATCAGAGACTTGGGCCATCTTCTGTTTTCCTAAGAACTTTAGCAGGGAACTGGTTAGGAAGTGGAACAGCCGATACTTGAGCCACTGAAGGTGGAGGTTTGACTTCTTACTGGCACAGCTGCAGCCCCTGCCCGTTATCTCTAACATGAAGCTGATGTCTGGTGATCCTCGGTCCTTTGTGCTGTCGGGGAAGGGGCGGCTTAGTTTAACAGCAACTGCTTTTCAAAAACTTTATGGAATGCAGAGTGGCTTTGCCACTGGTTGCACATTTAGTAAACACTTGCTGAACACTTGTTATGGACCAGACCTTGTGAAGATCCGGGGTTGAACAGGACTAAGTCCTCACCCTAAAGAGCATTAAATCAAGTATAAGAGGCAGCATAGTGGCAAGTCCCCCACTGGGGGAAGCAGGCTGTCGGAGAGAAAAAACTGTGCCTGCCCTCAGTGTATGGTAGGCGGCAGTGAGTATTTTAGGCAGAGGGGATGACGTGAAAAGATGTAGGTATTCCAGAAAGGATGTTACAGTAAGGGAATCCAAGGGGATGAAGTGAGCAGAACAGATTGTAGTATCTGTTTCAATGAGTTGAGCCCATCAGCCTTCTACCCGTGTGATCCTGGGGATAACTCACTCCCCATGTGAGCACTACGGCTGGTGCTGCGCCAATCCGTAGCCGGGAGCCAGGAGCTCGTTGAGTCTCCCAGGCTATGCCAATCCAAAGTCAGGAATCAGGAACTTCCTCCACGTCTCTCATGCAGGTGCAGGGTCCCAAAGCATTGGGCCGTCCTCTACTGCTTTCCCAGGCCACAAGCAGGGAGCTGGTCGGGAAGTGGAGTTGCCAGGATTAGAACCAGCACCCTTATGAGATCCCAGCGCATTCAAGGCGAGGACTTTAGCCTTGTCACCGTGCCAGGCCCTCCTATTTTTTTTTTTTTAAGATTTGTTTATTTTTGTTGGAAAGGCAGATATACAGAGAGAAGGAGAGACATAAAGTTCTGTCCAGTGATTCATTCCCCAGTGGCTGCAACAATCACAGCTGAGCCTATCTGAAGCCAAGAGCCAGGAGCTTCTTCTGGGTCTCCCACATGGGTGCAGGGCTTTAAGGCTCTGGACTGTCCTCTACTGCTTTCCCAGACCACAAGCAGAGAGCTGGATGGGAAGTGGAGCAGCTGGGATTAGAACAGGCACCCATATGGGATCCCAGTGCATGCAAGGCAAGGACTTTGGCCACTAGGCTATCACACCAGGCCCAGGTTTTTAACTTTTTTAAATACTTATATATAAATAATTAAATCTAAACATATAATTCATTTATGTTTCATATATACTTTGTACACATAGTCTGAAGGTAATTTATGCAATATTTTTTTTGTGCACCATTTTGACCTCACATGAATTCTACCATGGCATCATGTCAGCACTGAAATTTTTCTTTTTTTTTTATAGCATTTCAGATTTTCAGGCTACGGATACTCATTTTGTGTAGGCATTGACTTATCATCATCACAGTATTTTTGCTGTCATCTGGTTTTGCCCATAGGAGCAGAATGAGTTATTTCATTGGACACTTTTTTTTTTAATATGCAAAGGCTTGAGCTAGCTGAGATAGAATTTGTATAAATGCCTGAGACTGACTCATACCACCACCAACAAGCAGGTCTGTGACTTGGGAGTAGACCAAGGACGTGTCTGCTGGCTGTAAGGCAGTACTCTAGGAGTAGACATTTGGCAGAGCTGTTCAGATAGCTGTTATTCCATCTGGACATACCGAGGTTCAGTACCTAGCTATAGTGGACGTACCTAGGTTCAGTACCTGGCTGTAGCCCCCAACTCCAGTAACCGAGTAGCAGCAGTGATGTCTCAAAGTAGGGGATTCCTACTGTCCAGGTGGGAGACCTGGACTGAATTCTAACTGCTGCTCAGTCCCATTGCAGACAATTGGGAAATGATCCACTGAGAAGAGGCTGGGTCTCTCTGGGTTTCTCTGCCTCGTAAATTAAAAACAAAACAAAGCAAAAACCACACACACATGCATGCGCACAAAACAGTACTCCTGGGAATTTCATCCTTGTGGGTAGTTAGGTGCAGAAGTACATGTCTACATTCGGTAGCCTTGGCTGGCAGGTGCCAACCGTCACCATTGCTCTCTGATGTGCTTTTTGCCTTTGGTAACCAGGTGTCACATGAGACAATTTTATTCCAACTAAATGAGGATTTACATTCAATAATTTGACATTCTGTTAAAATCAGTTTGTTATTTTTTGCACTTACTGATAGGGCTAAAAATGTTGCATTATATTAGCATTTGCACCAAGCTCTGCTTCACATAGTGTCTTTGTGTTACATAAGTTATCTCCTAGTCTGATGACTGAAAATAGAGCTGTAAATTACTTCTGCAGGGAATGGAACAAGAACAACTGCTTTTCTGCAATATAAAGACAGAAGCCTCGTCTTAATTTGGATGAATGACAAAAAAAAAGAACAAGCTTAGGAGTAATAGGTGAATTCATTTTGCTTGACTCAAAATGTGCTTAGTGGAGGAAGTTAGGGCCCAAGGATGTGCTTTTGCCTAATTGAAATATCAGTGCTTCTTGAAGAGACTGTCTTTCTCTCCCCTTCCTCTCCTTTTTGATAGCCGCCAGTCCGAAGAACCATACAGTAATGTTTGACACACTGAAGGACTGGTGCTGGGAATTGGAGCGGACCAAGGGCAATGTGAAGTATAAAGCAGTGAGTGTCAACGAAGGCTACAAAATCTGTGACAGGTAAGCCGTAATGCTGGGTATGTAGCATGCAGTTCGTGAGGTGGAAGCATGCAGTGTTTTTAGTATATTTACAAATTGCATAGCTGTCACCACAGTCAACTCTACAGTATTTTCATCATTTCCAAAAGAAACGGCACACTCATTATCAGTCATTCCCTTTTTTTCTTGTACATATCACCCTTCCTCAGTCATAGGTAACCTCAGTCTACTTTCTTTTATTTTGCCTGTTCTAGACACGAATCTTAAGCTTTGTGGTCTGGTAGAACTAACTTCTTAGACTTGTGTAGTGTTTCAGTGTAATGCGCTTGGATTTTATTCTTTGTTGTTTGGTGGTAATGATATATATTACCTCTGTCTGTTCACTAGTTCATAAATATTTGAATTGTTTTTATGATTTGGCCCTCTGAATAATATGACTACAACAATTATTCACCTGTTGTTTGGGTATTTGTTTTTATTTTTCTTGGATGCATACCTAAGAGTAGCATTTCCAGATCATTTAGTAACTTTACATTTAACTTTTTGAGGAACTGCCCTGCTGCTTTCTTCAGGAACCACACTAGTTCATATCCCCATTAGCAGTACTTGAGTTCTGTTCCCAGTAGCAATACTAGCTTTTTAGAGAAATACTTAACTCAAAAAATGAGTATATATCTTTTTGCTGTTCCCTTTACTGTATCCAAAATCCAAGTGTAAAGCTTGCAGAGCAATTTCTGAGTTTATGTTGTGTATTTTCTTCCTTTAGTACTTTGTTTAATCGTTCAGTAAATTATTTGAATCCCTTCCAACCCGCCTGCTGTAAATAGCCAATGGAGGACCTGAACACCTCTGTCCTCCAGAGCTGCCATTCTGTGACAGAAAGGTGATGAGATGATAAAGAAGTAAATTAGATTATAAGACAAGTGCCATGGAGGAAAATAGATTAGGCAATGGAGTGTGGAGGTGATGGTGGCAGGCTTGCTCAGGAAGGTCTGGGGTAAGTGGCATCAAGCAAAGCTCTGAAAGCGGTGAAGGGATGAGCAGTGAAGGGTTCCTGACAGCGAACTTGCTAGGCTGAGGGAACAGGGGTGGCAGAGTCTTGAGGGGGAGCAGTGGCTGCAGGGAACAAGCAGGGGGAGGAGTAACATTGGCTGAGGTCAGGGAGCAGAGGGGACCATCGAATGGTGAGGGGCGTGGCAGCTTTCCAAAGAGTCAGCCCCTGACTGCTGGGACAGCGTGTGGGCACGTTTGAGCAGAGCTGATGTACATTTTTAAAGCAGCAGTCTGCATAATCTGTTTTAGAAACAGAAATCTTATCATTTGGGAACAGACTCCTTAAAGCCTGTTAAAGCTTCACAAAATGTATTTTTATAGAGCTTTTTGTATTCATGATTTTAATAGGCCTGTTCAGCAGCAGGTCAGTTTTAATTTTGATCAATCTCAGATAATTACAGGAACACTTCTCAGTCCATCCCAGAATAAGCTGTGAGGACAGTTGAGAAGGTCGGCAGGGCCTCAGTTCTTCCCAGAACCTCACTGTCACCCCATGCTCTCCCAGAACTGTCACCCCATGCCCTCCCAGAACTGTCACCCCATGCCCTCCTTTTTTCCGGGGGATGAGGCTAGATGGGAAGAGCCGCTGCCACTCAGAAAGGGGTCATCTCCTATTGCAGTTGCTAACAGTTTGCAGTGAGATGTTCCTGTTGATATAAAACATTTATATTTCCAGAATTTTTAAAATAGATTTATTTTTGATGATGTTTATGTAATTGAGATGGATGTATGCCCATGCGGACCACTGAAGGGTTGAGGACTGGGAGAAAGTGGATGAGACAATTGCTTCCAGGTTTTTTTTTCTTCCTCTTTCTTGGGGGGAGAGAGAGGAGAAGGGTATATGGCTGCTCCCACCAGCCTAATTGCATCAGTAACTGGGGATATGGAATGGCCATTTGATGTCCTCATAGGGTCCCCAGTGTGGAGCATGTTCTGAGGTACTACTTAAGTGGTTTCAGTAGTTCTGAGATACTGTTAATTTTATTACTCCAAGGTTGAAGAAATCCCTCCAAGGTCCATTGGCTGGCATAGTCCACCTTAGAGTATCCACTCCCCCAGAGTTGCTGTCAGAGCTTGGCCAGGAGAGTTGTCCAATTTGTTCTATCCTTCATCCTCTGCCAACAGTCGGATCCTCCAGCTTCCCTTCTCCAAACCACTTGGTCTCAGCCCCCTTGCTTACCTGCAGATGCAGTGGCCTTGTTGGTGAAAGTCCCCCAGAAGATATTCCTCTCGTGCAGTGTACTCCCTTGGTGCTTCCACATTCCCTGAACAATCTACAGCTTCCACAGTCACATGGGTTCCCCAGCCTGGTCTTCTGATGGGATGGTGTGCTGGCCTGGAGCCCTGTGGTCCAACCGACCCGAGACCCAGTTATATGCCTGAGTCCCCACGCCTACTCCACCTGCCCTGCACTCTGTTGGCCTATTCCCAACATCCTTTTTAAAAATATCCTGCTACAGGGTCCTGGCACTGTAGCTTAGCGGCTAAAGTCCTTGCCTTGCATGCACTGGAATATATATGGGTACTGATTCTAATCCCAATGGCCCCACTTCCTATCCAGCTCTCTGCCTGAGGCCTGGGAATGCAGTCGAGGATGGCCCAAGGCCTTGGGATCCTGCACCCATGTGGGAGACCCAGAGGAGGCTCCTGGCTCATGGCTTTGGATTGGTGCACCTCCGGTTGTTTTAGCTACCTGGGGAGTGATTTAGCGGACAGAAGATCTTCCTGTCTCTCCTCTCTGTATATCTCACTTTCCAGTTAGATTCAAATTTTCCCCAGTCTTCATTAAAGCTTTATTAAAAAGCTTCTCTTCGTCTTTTGAGTCTGTTTAAGGATGATTCAGTGGGATTCAAATCTTGATTTGAATTGAAAGGTAGTTGATTGAAAGGTTTCTTAAATTGTTTGATTTTCTTTTAGCATCGTATTTTGAAATTTATTGAGGCTATTTGTTAGTTTACCATACGTCCAAGATAATGTTTATCTGTTATTCTCTCCTCTATGAATTTATTGGATCTACCAGTTTCATCCCATTTAAGTTCCAGTCTCTTTAACTCAGAAAACCTCTCTGCTGACCTGACACTTAGATATACACCAAACGTGCAGTGTGCATACACATGCCTTTGTTTATTTTCCAAAGTAATTCCACGAGTAGCGTGTTTCATGTGAAGCTTTGTTTCAGGCTCTTTGAGGGAAAGGTGTTTATACTCCATAGTGATAGAACTTTGGTCTCTTATTCACAGAAACACACATTTAGGGATTGACTATAAGGTGGTGTCTTTGATCTCCAAATTCTGAAAATCCAACTTTTTCATGTCCTCCTGCTTAGCAGGTTTGCTATTTTAGAGACTAAATTGCTAACTGACAGAAATAGAAGTACTATTGCTTGGGTTCAGACCACAGCATGAGCATGTACTTACAATTTTGTAATCTGTGAAGAACCTTAGCATTAGTGAGTCTGTTTCTTAATCTGTGTAAAGGAAATAATAATAGTGCCCTCAGAAAGTTGTTGGGAGGATAAAGCAAATAATTTCTGTTAAGTAATTAGAACAGTGATCATGCTAAGTAATTGGAGCAGTGTCTGGCTCATAGCACTTAACTGTATGTTGCCAGAACACTTAATAAAATGTTTAGGCAGCAGTCACCGTAATTCGTGATTTTCGTACTTAACTGAAAGTCACACAGATGCTTATGTTAAGGAAAGATCACTTACAATTTTGGAATTCATATATTTTAAGCATTGCCTTTCCCAGTTCCCTCACTTTATGTAAAAGGATATAGAGCTAGAGAAGTAAAGTAACTTATCTAAGGTTGTGCAGAAACACTGGCAGAGCAAAGATAGAAGAGCTCAGATCCCAGACTGATTTGGCATTTACACCACAAAAAGCAGTTGATCTAAGTTCTTCTTAGCAGGAAAATACGGTCTTTCTCGTGACTTAAATGGTTCTGCTTAGCTTCCTTGCCTTCATTGGTTTGAGCTTTCATATTTTTCGAAATTTCAGTCTAGTTCTGAAATTTGATGACATCTCTTTCTTCTAGGTTGCCAGCATACTTCGTTGTCCCCACCCCGCTTCCTGAAGAGAATGTGCGGCGCTTTCAGGGTCGTGGCATACCAGTAAGTGCGTCTGGAGTGTCATCCTAGCAGTGTGATCTTACTGAAAGCTCTTGGCTTTGGGACTAGAGAGTTTGTCTTCAGTCCAAGGGTGATCCAAAAATATCATAGGGACTCCCTAGAGAAGTCTGTTAAACATGAGGCTCCTTGGGACAGAGTTCTGAAGTTTCCACAAATGCACTTGAGTGTTCAACAGAAATATTTAAATAACTTTAAGAGGATGCTCTGCTTTAGCACCTAAATCATACTGAACCTGGGCTGACCACTCTAAGGGTAGTAGGATTTAAGATTCTTTTGCTTACACTAGAAATCTTTGCATAGGCAGGATGGTTGTTATTTTTCCCAGAGACAGCATGGAGTGTGTCTTAGTTTTCACAGACTAGAATGGGGTGAGAGCCATATTCAGAGCGTCACTGATCAAAGAAAGCAGGACTCTGGCAGTCACTCCAGTTTCTAATTAGTGGTTGAGGATTGCCAAGCCTGGAGGGAGTTCAGTAAGGGAGGAGAATTGTAAGTCAGTGCCGTGCCATGCACACAGCTGCTGCACCGAAAGGGTCATCCTCAGACGGTCAGCAAGGTGGTGAGAAAGGTGCTTTAGCAGAGGAGTCCATGGGAGGCGAGCAGGGAAGGAGCGCGCCCCTCGCCGCGAGCCAGGGACCCTGCACGGCGAGGGCAGCAGCTCTTCACTGTCAACTGCTTGGTGCAAAGTACGGTTGAGAGCTGAATGTTGCCAGATGTCGTTTGTTTTTTTTTTTAAGAAACCAGATATAAATTATTGTGTGAGTTTTCTTGATCTCTAAAAATAAGCAAATGATTCAAATGTTCTAAAAAACAGCTTTAGGCCAGAATTGGCTCATGTCCCACCAGTTAGTGTTCTTTGATTTAGAGCAACTGTTCTCAGACTTTCTGGTCTCAAGACTCTTTACACTCCTAGAAGTAACTCAAGGGCTGAGAGTTTTTGTTTATATGGTTTGTTTCTATTGGTATTTGCCATATTAAAAATTCAACTGGAAAAATTTTAAATATTCATTTAGCATAACATGTTAGCACAAATAACATTTCTATTGTTGAAAACACTGTTTTCATTTCATTTGGAACAGAGACTGGCAGAGAGAGGTTTTCCATCCACTGGTTGACTTACCCTGTGCCCGTAACAGCCAGGCCTAGGCCAGGCCAGACTTAGGAGTGTGAACTCCAGTTGGTTCTTCCACTCGGGTTCTTCCACATGGGCCTGGCGCCATAGCCTAGTGGCTAAAGTCCTCACCTTGCAGCCACTAGGATCACATATGGGTGCCAGTTTGTGTTCCAGCTGCTCCACTTCCCATCCAGCTTCCTGCTTGTGGCCTGGGAAAGCAATAGAGGATGGCCCAGGGCCTTGGAACCCTGCACCCATGTGGGACACTGCTGACTTCAAATGAGCTCAGCTCCAGCTATTGCAGTCACTTGGGGAGTGAGCCAGCAGACGGAAGATCATTCACTCTGTATCTCCTTCACTCTGTATACCTGGCTCTCCAATTAAAATAAACAGATCTTTTTTTAAAAATTCACAAAGGTTAGTTGCAGTATGAATTGGAAAGCATAATCAGCTTTTTATTCTTTGTTGTGTTAGAAACCATTGCTCTTATCTTGTGCTCTGAATGGATTTTAAAGCATGCTTGATTTTATACTATTATCCACTACAATCTGGGAAATATTGGCTCATAGGGTTATGCGGATCTTCTAAATATTGACACTTCCATTATGCTGTTACATTATATTATATTATTTCATATTTTTAAAAAGTCACATCTATTAATGCCACCATTTCAACATCAGTGTCTTTAAAGGTTAGGAATCTTGGGGACCAATGTGATGGCCTAGCAAGCTGAGCCTCCACCTGTGACGTCAGCATCCAAATGGATACTGAATTCTGACGTCTCTGCTTCTGATCCAGCTCCCTGCTGATGGCCTGGGGAAAGCAGCAGCAGAGGCCCCAGTGCATGGATCCTTGCACCCATGTGGGAAACCTGAAAAAGCTCCTGGCTGCTGGTTTTGGACCAGCACGATGCTGGCTCTTGCTGCCATTTACCAGTGAACCAGCAGATAAAAGATCTTTCTTTCTCATTCTGTCTCTTCTCCGCTTTCTCTGCCTTTTAAATAATAAATCAAAAATAATTTAAAACATAAATATTGGGAATCTACCCCACTAAAGTGATTTACTGATTTTTTTTTAATGCTGGATTTTTTTAAAAAAAGATTTATTTTTTCATTTTTTATTGGAAAGTTAGATTTACAAAGCGAAAGATCCATTCACTGGTTCACTGCTTAAGTGGACACAATGCCCAGAGCTGAGCCAATCCAAAGTCAGGAGCCAGAAACAACTTCTGAGTTTCCCGTGTGGATGCAGGGTCCCGAGGCTCTGGGCTATCCTCCACTGCCCTCTCAGGGCACAAGCAGATTGAGGCATGGGAAGTAGAGCAGCCAGGATGGAAACTGGTGCCCATATGGGATCCCATGGATGTAAGGCAAGGATTTAGCCACTAGGTTATTGCACAGGGCTCTTAAATGCTGATTTTTACTTTAAGCTCAAATATTAACATTTAAGAAGTTGATTGTTTTTCATAAAGTAAAAAACTGACTTCACATTTGAATGTTTGCCCAGTAATAAAGCAGCAAAGTCTGAATGCCCATAGTTTGTGTGCCAGATTTTTAATTCTGTGAAAAAGGCAATTTGTTCATCTCTAGCTGAATTAAGTAAGTGATTCTTCTGGAAACATTGTTCTTTGGCACTTACCTCCCATTCTGTCACTCAGAATGTTTAAAAAATGCTTAATGGTCAATTAATAATTCTTTAGATTTATTTATTTTTATTGGAAAGTCAGATTTGCAGAGAGAACGAGAGACAGAGAGAGCTTTTCTGTCCACTGGTTCACTCTCCAAATGGCTGCAAGAGCCGAAGCTGAGCCGATATGAAGCCAGAAGCCAGGAATGACTTCTGGGTCTCCCATGCAAGTGCAGGGTCGTAAGCAGGGAGCCAGATGGAAGTAGGGAGCTGAATCATGAACCAGAGCCCATGTGGGATCCCAGTGCTTGCAAGGTGAGGATTTAGCCATTGAACCACCATGCCTGGCCCACAGTAATGTCTTGATCCTTCATTAAGGACATTCTCAAGTGAGACAGATTTTTCTTGTTAGTGTGGTGGCAGGAGACACAGTGACCATCAGCAGTTGTGTGGCCCCTTCATGATTGATGGAGATGCAGTCAGTGATGACATCAGCGCAGTAGAGAGGACAAGCTATAGGATTATATGTCAGTGTGATTGGGAAGATTGGTGGCCTCTCAGACCACCCCACAGGTTTTCAGACCTTTGGTGTACACATATTTTGAAAGTTAGTGCTTTAGAGAAATGAAAATTATGGGATCTAGAATCAGCAGAATTTAGAGCTGAAGATATTCTCTAGAGAAACAAAGATGAGTTGTTTAACTATAAAGAATCTTTAAAAATCTGTGGATATTAGGATTATGAAAAAATCTTTGCATGGATTTCAAAATTCTTTGTGCCAAAATAAGCCTGTTTTTTTTCTTTAGATTATCTGTCTAAAAGGCAGTTGTAGATTGATTGATTGATCTTTTCTCCACTGTTTCACTCCTGAAATGGCTAGAGTTTGGACAAGCCAAAGCGAGTAGCCAAGAATTCCATCTGGGTCTCCCACATAGAGGCAGCAAAAGCTCATAGACTTGACTATCTTGTGCTGCTCATTGGTAGGGAGCTGAACCAGAAGCGAACAGCTGGCACTGGATCTGGTGCTTTGCTATGGGATGCCTAATGTTTTAATTCCATGAGCTTTGTCACAGTATCCTTATGTGTCCCAAGGCTTTGGGCCGTCCTCGACTGCTTTCCCAGGCCACAAGCAGGGAGCTGGATGGGAGCGCCAGGATTAGAACTGGCACCCATATGGGATCTCGGTGCGTTTAAGGCGAGGTCTTTAGCCGCTAGGTTACGCCTCCGGGCCCATCCTATTTATCTTAAAATGTCACTCTTGGTCCCGTTTTTTATCTTCTTTGTCCTTTTGCCCTCCCTTTATTGTTCTTGAAACCATCTAGTCTTCTTGCCTGCCCTGTCCTACTTTGTTCTATTTGGAAGCTTATTTCCCTTTCCAAAGTATAGACTTCAAAGGTAGACCTAGTCTCTTGGTCATCTTCTTGCCCTCTCAGCCCAGTTCAGTGCATTGCTGTGCAAGCCGTCTCCTTTGCTCTGATTGAATAGCTACCCTCTTTGTCATCTAAGTAGAGCAAAGCCCTTGGTGCTATTTTCCCCACAGTTTAGGAAAGCCCTGCAGTCTCTTTAAACTTAATTGTGAATGATGTTACTATAAGTATCAGAGAGAATGACCAGGAAAATTAAGTGAGTCAGTTCACATGAAATGCCTGGCACACTGTAAGCTGTACTCCAATGATATCTATTATCCTAGTAATAAAAATGTTATCATCATCTATATTACCAGCACTAAAATCATGTCAAAATATGTTAGATCCTAAACAAGTCCTGTTTTGTTTTGCTTTAAAAAAAAAAAAAAAGAGTAAGTTTTTTTTTTTCATTCATTGTTATTTAATATACCCTGGCTTAATAAGCATGGATATATCCAGCCACTTTGTACTGAAGCTATAAATTTCCCTGTGTTAATTTAAGTGGTAAGCTTTCCTGTGCCCTATTGGACTGTGCCTCACCACCCTGTATTCCCCCCTGCAGATATGGTGTTGGTCCTGCCACAATGGAAGTTCCCTTTTGAAGATGTCAGCACTGCCCAAAGAACAGGATGATGGCATTTTACAAATCCAGAAGAGCTTCTTGGATGGGTCAGTTCCAGTTTACGTTTTGTTCTTGTTTAATTCAGTGCCTGTTTTCTAAGGTGCAAAGAACAGTTTTTAGTGCTTTGTCCATCTGTTTACTTGGTAATAGTTTAATGCTGGGGGAATACAACTCACAAATGGTTGTTTTAATTACTTTGAGAATGGTCAGTATAGCAAATTATGAAGAATGTCAATGCAAAATGTTTAGCCGTACATACTAACATGTTTAGCAGAGAGGTGCCATAACAGCTGTTATTTCACAGCTGACAAATCAATGTCATGGTAAATGCCACTTCTCCAAATGTTTGAAATTTTTCAAAATAAATAGCAAAACATGCAGGTCGGATAAATTTAAAAAGGGAGTAAAAACTTTGGGGTTGAATTTGTCTTGGTCCCAGTCATGTCTCCATCAGTTTTTTGAGCTTGACAGTCTTGGGCCTGCTGGTTCTACTGTGTGAGCCTCTGTTCCTGGGTGGGTGGACTGGGGACAGCAACCTGCTGCAGTTATCACCAAGGGAAGAGTTGCACCGGGGCTGCCCACAGAGCTCTCGATACTGCAATGTGCAGGAATTCTGAGGAAAAAATAAACTATGCTGAATTCAGGTTTGCCTTCCTAATCTTGTGTTAATTTTTCATACCTAGGATTTACAAGACCATCCACAGGCCACCCTATGAAATTGTTAAAACTGAGGACCTATCTAACAACTTCCTACCCCTTCAGGAAATCCAGGCGGCATACTCTAAATTTAAGCAGCTGTTTCTCATAGGTGAGAAGAATGCTGAGCAAAACTTTCTGTCAGACAGGGAAAGACATGCCACATGGATCAGGTGCAAGTCAGTGCCTTTTCCCTGGACTCCTTATGGTACTGTGCAGATGTTGCCAGCCCTGAAATCACTTCTTCCTGTAAAAATGTGTGAGCCTATGGTCATTGACGTGCAGTCTTTTGTAAGTAGTATGAGCTGTTTTTTTTTTGAATCAGTGGACTTCCTTCCCAAAGTGCAGTTACCATGCTTGTCCTCTCAGCTGGGCATAAACAGTTTCCTACAAGCTAAATGAAATGTACAAACTAGATTATGAAATATGTCTTGTCCAACTGCCCCATTTCCCTGCCCAGGCTGTCTACTAGTATCAGTTTAAACTTGGTTTTCGTTTAATAATGCTCAATCACCTGTAGAGTCTCTCCATTCCAGAAATGGTTTTTAAAAATATTGTATTTATTGGGAAAGTAGAACTACAGAGAAATATCTTCCAGTGGCTGTGGCTGGGCCACACTGAAGCCAGGAACTTAATCCAGGTCTCCCCTGGAGGTGACGTGGGTCCCAAGCGCGTGGGTCATCCTCTGCTGCCCCCACCCCTACCCCCCCAGGTGCATTAGCAAGGAGCTGAATCAGAATTGGAGCAACCAGGACCTCAAATTGTGCTCATATGGGGTTCCCCAGCATCATAGGTGGTAGTTCCATTTCCCATCCTGCTTGTCTGCTTGTGGCCGGGGGAAATAGTAGAGGATGGCCGAAAGCCTTTCCAATCAGTAGATTTACAGAGAGAGAAAAAAAAACACAGATATTTTTCATCTGCTTGACCCCTCCCCATATAGCCACAATGCCCAGAGTTGAGCTCATCCAAAGCCAGGAGCTCCTTCTAGGTCTCCCACTTGGATGCAGGGTTCCAAGGTTGAGCCCTGCTCTGCTGCTTTCTTAGGCCATAAGCACAGAGTTGGATCAAAAATTAAGCAGCTAGGACACAAGCTGGCCCCACAATGCCAGCCTCTTTAATTTGATTTTTTTTTTTAATTTTAAAATTTATTTTTTATTTGAAAAGCCGAGTTAAACAGAGAGAAGGAGAGACACACAGAATCTTCCATCTGCTGGTTCATTCCCCAGATGCTGCATTTGCTGGAGTTGGGCTGCTCTGAAGCCAGGAGCTTCTTCCCAGTCTCTCATGTGGGTGCAAGGACTATGCTTAGATCATCCTCCACTGCTTTCCCAGGCCATTAGCAGGAAGCTGGATCAGAAGTGGAACAGCTGGAACTTAAGCCAGCATCCATTTGAGTTGTTAGTGCTGCAGACAGGCTTAGCATACACAGCCCCTACTAATTTTTTTTTTTAACATTTCAGTTTATTTATTTAATTGAGAGGCAGACAGAGAGCCAGCAAGTAGAAGCTCCTGTTCGCTAGTGTACTCCCCAACTGTGGGCACTGACCCCAACTGAGGATAAAGCCAGGAGCTAGTAACTCTATCCAGCTCTCTCATATTAAGGGTAGAAACCAAATTACTTGACTCCATTATTGCTGCCTCCTAGAATCTGCATTGAGTAAGGACATGGGTGTCTTAAATGGTGTTCTAACCCCTAGGCCAATAAGCTGTCCTAACTTTAGCCTGATGAACTCTTAGTTGTTTTAGCATTTAGGTGACATTTGTCATCTTCAAACAAATTCATGGAAAATGCATAATACAAATAAACTTCATGGATTTCAAGCTTTCTTTGTACCAAAAGAAACTTGTCTTCAAAAAATTTTTTTAAAAATTTATTTATTTTTATTGGAAAGGCAGATTTACAGAGATAAGGAGATACAGAGAGGAAGATCTTCCATCCATTGATTCACTCCCTAAGTGGCCGCAATAGCCAGAACTGAGCCGATCCGAAACCAGGAGCCATGAGCTTCTTCTGGGTCTCCCATGCGGGTTCAGGGTCCTCAAGGCTTTGGGCCGTCCTCGACTGTTTTCCCAGGCCACAAGCAGAGAGATGGGTGGGAAGCAGGGATTCCAGGATTAGAACCAGCAACCATACGGGATCCCAGTGCATGCAAGGCGAGGACCTTAGCCACTAGGCCACCATGCTGGGTCCATAATATTTTTATTATTGGTTACATGGTAGGTAAGAATGCAAGCCCATGTAGGCGTGCAGTTAGAGTGTGGAGGGTTGAGGTATGGAGGTTGGGCAAATGTTTCCATTTTTTTCCTCCTGTGTCCGTAAAGAGGGAAGTGGAGGGGGCCACTCCTTGCTGTCAAACTTCATCAGCACCCAGGGATAGGGACAGTCATTTGATGTGGGGAAGAGTGTTCTGAGGGTGTTACCTGAGTAGTTTTGATAGTTCAGAGAAGTCATTGGCTTTGTTGCTCCAGGGTTGAGAAAATCTTTCTAGGTTGTATTATTGGTTGAGTAAATCCAGCTTAGTACATTTACAGCCCAGGAACAAGATACAAAGCACTTGACATCTTCTGCTGGCCTAGATCTTTCTCTGTTTCTCCTTCTTTCTGCAAGTCTGACTTTCCAACAAATCTTTAAAAAAAATTAGTATATATATTTTAATTTTTACAAAATGTCTATTTATTTTTTTATTAGAATGACAGGTCAGATTTACAGAGAGACAAAGATCTTCCATTGACTGGTTCACTTCCCAAATAGGACATGAACTAGTGCCCATTTTGGATCCCAGTTACAAGATGAGAATTTAGCCATCGAGCCATTGTACCAGACCCAAGATTAATTTTCTGTACTTGAAAAAGTTGAAGAGATGGAATAGTGACATGGCAGGTAGTGGCTTTACCTGCCGTCCCACAACCCCAGCCCTTGTGTAGGCACCTCTTCTTTCAGCCAAAGACCTCTTTTAGACCATCACATGCTTCTTCTATAAGGCTAGAGTTTAGAAACCAATTGACCGGGCCCGGTGCAGTGACGCAGTGGTTAAGGTCCTCGCCTTGCACGCCCAGGATCCCATATGGGTGCCGGTTCTATCCCGGCAGCCCCGCTTCCCTTCCAGCTCCCTGCCTGTGGCCCGGGAAAGCAGTCGAGGACGGCCCAAAGCTTTGGGACCCTGCACCCGAGTGGGAGACCCGGAAGAGGCTCCTGGCTTCAGATCGGCATAGCATCGGCCATTGCGCTCACTTGTGGAGTGAATCATCGGACGGAAGATCTTCCTCTCTGTCTCTCCTCTCTGTATATCCGCCTTTCCAATAAAAAAATAATAAAAATAAATCTTAAAAAAAAAAAGAAACCAATTGACCGAAGTTTGGAAATTCCATTTACTGAGATAGACAGCCCTGTGCGTAAAATCTGTACTTTGAGTCTAAGACCATTAATCCGGTGAGCAGCACAGATTTGGGGGTGGCCTTGATGGGAGCAATGACAGGTAACCTTCCCTTACCTCTTTGCTTTGCCTTCCTTTTTTCAGATAACAGCACTGAATTTTGGGACACTGATATAAAGTGGTTTTCTCTGTTGGAAAGTAGCAGCTGGTTTGACATAATCAGGTATTTTAAGCTATTGTTTTGCTCATGAATTTTTAAATTGTCTAATTCAAGAAAATAGAGTTGATAGAAGACTAATGTGTTTGCTGTTACACATGAAATATCCTTAGCTCCGTGTACTGTTCAAAGCTTGACTGGGTTTTGCATTTTCTTTTTTTTTTTTTTTTTTTTTTTTTGGTATTTGGGAATTTACAGTCCTGCTACCTGCTTGAAAGGAAATACAGTTTGTAGATGAAGCATTGGAAAACCAGAGAATGGCATAGGCAGTCCAAAATTACTGTTCAGGCACTAGGACCAGCCTTGGCAGACACCAGAGGAGAGTGGCAGAGATCCTGGCCTTTCACTGAATGCTTTTTTGCATTTTTATCTTATATGCTTATGAAAAGCTTTAAAATCATGACTTAAGTGAATCCTTTTGATTTTGGAGCTAACTTGAGGTGTCAGTTCCGTTGCTTGTACCATTCACTGTGAGAAACAGCTCTGCTCCATTGTCACTAGTGGATAGAGCAGATGCCTAGAATGCGAGGATGGCCATGGCCCTTGTCTCCATCTGAGGAAAGAGGAGAAGCTTCTGTCTGCCTGGCGTAGGTCTCACCATGCAGAGTGCTGGATGTGTTGTGCTGCGAGAAGCCCAAGCCCTCCGGACGCCTTACAACTATACTCTCAGGAGCCTGTCCTGAGTGCCCCCAGAGTTTGAATATATGATTTCAGGCAGTGCCAAATGTTGCCAAAGAACCCTTCTTTTTGTAGGGTGCGCGCATAAGGGCAAGCATCCATAACCAAACAAAGTGTCTGAGTGTTGGGGGTGAGTTACTGGTTTGGGCAGGCGTGGTAGCAGAGGGAAGACAGCCTAGGTTGCCATCCCTCTTAGTAAACTGGGAACAAAGCCATCTTTAGAGGAAGACAAAGGATTTCTGAACAGACTCAGTCTTTTTTGCCACCCTGATAAATTCACCCCTGTGCAGCAGTTACCTGGGGCAGTTGGCTGTTTCATATTACCGGGTGTAGTGTTTCTATGTCTTGTTAGGATTCACCATCAGACACAGGTAGGAATTTCCAACAAGAATTTCTAGTTTGGAAATAGCCTAGCAGCATTTGTACATCAATTCCGAGATTTCCTTTTGAAATTGTTCCATCTGCAGATGAGTGTCTTCTGGCATATGAATGCTGTAAGTGGTAATTGGTTTCTTTTTCTGATGTTTTTGACATGTGTTATAGATCAGGTAGAAAACCAAAGATCAGTCAGAATATCTCCAATCTTATTGTTTGTGGTACCTAGATGAAAACCTATGGTTATCTTTCTCCTTTTTAGACGTTGCCTGAAAAAAGCAATAGAGATTACAGAATATCTGGAAGCACAAAATATGAACGTTCTTCTTTTAGGTAATATATTTAAAGTGTAAAGGATGATTGTGTACTTTTTAAAAACATACTTTTAAAAATATGTTTATTTTTACTGGAAAGACAGATTTACAGAGAGAGCAGAGACACAGAGACAGATCCTCCATCTTTTGGTTTTACTCCTGACATGAATGCAGTGGCCGGTCTGCAGCCAAGAGCCTGGAGCTTCCTCTGGATCTTCCATGTGGGTGCAGGGTCCCAAACACTTGGGCCATCCTTCGCCACCTTCCCAGCCACATTAGCAGGGAGCTGGCTCGGAAGTGGAGGAGCTGGGATTTGAACCAGCCCTACATGGGATGCCAGGACTGTAAGCAGGCTTAATCTATGCAAGGTGCCAGCCCCATTGTTTTTTTAAGCCACTTTCTTCCCTCCCTTCCTCCCTTCCTCCCTCCCTACCTCCCTTCCTTTCTTCTTTCCTTCCTTCCTTCCTTCCTTCCTTCCTTCCTTCCTTCCTTCCTTCCTTCCTTCCTTCCTTATTTGAAAACACAGTTATAGAGGAAGAGGCAGAGATCTTCCATCTGCTGGTTCACTTCACTAATGGCTACAATGACTAGAGCTGCACTAGCTGAAGCCTGGAACTTCATCTGGGTCTCTTATATACCAGAGCAGGGACCAAGAATGGACTGTCTCCTGCTTTTCCCAGGCCATTAGCAGGGGGCTGGATTGGAGCTGGAACAACTCAAACACAAACTGTTGCCCATATAAGGTGCTGGCTTTGCAGGTGGTGACTTTACTTATTACCACACAACACCAGTCCCCAAAATAAATGTTGTAATCCTTTGTCTAGAGACCCATTCACTGTTGTTTTATATCTTTGGAGTTTTATGACTTAGTACAATTACCATGTAAAGTATGTGGTCTGTGATTTCCTTCTGCTCAGTTGGGTTAATATTACTGTACATCTGACAGTGGCATAAACATACAAAGTGTGTAAAAGCAAATGTAAGCTATCATGTAGTAACGAGTACTGCTATAACTTGTTCAACATGAGCTAAATATTTACCTAAATACTCTGTACTATATAGAATATCATAAATAAAGTAAATGCCTTGGGGCTTTTATACCCCAGCCAGCTTTTTTCATTTCTCAGATACTCTCCATGATTGTGGAATTTAAATTGTAAGAGCAGACTGGAAAATATGTCTTCCTGATGATTGTTGCTTTAACCATTTTGTTAATACCCAAGGAAGAAAGGTAGAATGGGACACTGGATAGCTGAGTGCTTGGTGAGAGGGGCAAAGATTTGTATCTGAGGAGTCCAAGGCTATGCTACAGTGATTGCAGAGATGAACTTAAATGTCTAAACCTGGGTCCAGCATGATGGCTCAGCAGCTAAATTCTCAGCATGCGTGAGCCGGGAGCCCATTGTGTCCCGGCTTCTCCACTTCCTATCCAGCTCCCTGCTTGTGGACTGGAAAAACAGAAGGCATCAGCCTAAGGTGTTGGGACCCTGCACCCGTGTGGGAGACCTGGAGGAAGCTCCTGGCTCCTGGCTTTGGAGTATTTCAGCTACAGTCATTGCAGCCATTTGGGGAGTAGACAGAGGAGAGTTCTCTGTGTCTCTCCTCTCTTGATCTACCTTTCCAGTTAAAATAAAATAAATCTTTTTCGAAAAAGGTGTCTCTAAATCCTGCATTGACTACTGAATTTTTCTCTTTGAAATCTCGTTTTTGCAACCTCTCCTGACGGCTTACAGCTGCAAAGATTGCCTTAAAAATGTGTGGTGGTGGGTGTTTGCTTAGGACAGCCACCATTCTTAGTGGTATATGTCAGGTCCCCTGACTCTGCTTCCCATTTCATCCGTGCTACTGCACATGCTTACAGATGGCAAGTGATGGCGCACAGGCCTAGATCTGTGCTGTGCCTGTGGATGGTGCTCCGGGCTCCTTGCTCTGGCCTGGCCTAGCTCTGACTGCGTGGTCATCTGAGCAGTGAGCTAGCAGATGAGAGATCTATGTTTGTCTCTCTGACTTTCAAATAAACAAGTTTATTTTTTCCCCAGAAACTTATTTTGAAAACTGGCAAAGTGGAGGATAGAAATGAAATTTTGTTTCTTCTAAACCCAATTCTAACTGTAGTTTAGACTTATTTCCTGGATGAGACTAGTGTAAGCCTGGACCAGCACAATAGATTTCTGACAGTGTGAATATTTCCCTAATTAAAATGCATTTTTAAGTTTCTCTCCTAAAAATACCAGCACTGTTTTCCTCATTGGTATTTTTTTTTAAAATTGATTTGTACTTAGTTTTGTAAACAGGAAACCATGGGATTATACACCTTAACTTTTAAGAATGTAAACCCCAAGATAAAGCATGGCTAGAATGGTGTGTGTGTGTGTTTAAGTTATTTTCATTTTATGTCAGAAGAGGAAAGAGAAACCTTCCAATTGCTGCCTCATTTCCTTAAATTCTCATAAGAGCCAGAGCTTGCCCAGGTTGAAGTCAGGAGCCTAAAATGCCATCGGGTCTCCTATATGGCTTAGCAAGACCTTTTTTAAGATTTTTATCGGAAAGGCAGAATTACAAAGAGAAGGAAAGGCCGAGAGGAAGATCTTCCATCCACTGGTTCACTCCTCAAGTAGACACAACGGCCTGAGCTGAGCTGATCCAAAACCAGGAGCCAGGAACTTCTTCTGGGTCTCCCATGAGGGTGCAGGATCCCAAGGCCTTGTGCCATCCTCAGCTGTCCTCCCGGGTCACAAGCAGGGACACGAACTGGCTCCCATGTGGGATCCCTGCATGAGCAAGGTGAGGATTTAGCTACTGGGCCACCTTACTAGGCCCAGATTTGTGCTTTTTTTGTGCTGATTCATAAATGTTAAGCAAAGCCTGCTATATGGACAAAAGGAGGTAGACCCCGTGGGCATTTCTTCTCTAGGCCTGGCAGGGAGGAGCAGGCGCCTCTGGGCTTCTCCAGCCAGAGGAACAGAGTCTGGGAACTGACAATAAGAGCCTATATTGATGCAGTGTAGAACTGTTAAACTGCAAAGCAGAGTTCCTATAGTGCATTGGAGTGGAGGAACCATCTGAGGTGAGGTTAAAAAGCAGCCCAGCTAGAGCAGTAGCCTCAGTGATGGAGGCCTTGATGCCTGGGTGCCGAGGGAGGGAAGAGGGCACAGGCCTGCTCTGTAGGGCCAGCATCAGTGCGGGATTGAGTCCACTCAGATTTGGTCATCTGAAAGCCCACCACTGAGAGCAGATTAACATGTCTGCCAGAACCTGTGCTAGATGGGCTGAAAGCAATTTATGTTTCATCCGGGAAACGTGACCCTTTTTGCCCCGTGGCCTTTGCGTCTGGGGACTAGGAGCTTGACTGTGGCAGATTGGTGTGGGGTCTGTGAGGAACTGTGAGGTGAGAGCGCTCTGCAGGTTGCTGACTGGTACGCCCTTCTTCCTCCAGAAGAGAATGCCTCTGACCTCTGCTGCCTCGTCTCCTCTCTGGTGCAAGTGATGATGGACCCCCACTGTCGAACCAGGGCTGGTTTCCAGAGCCTCATCCAAAAGGAGTGGATCATGGGTGGCCACTGCTTCTTGGATCGCTGCAACCACCTACGCCAAAGTGAGAAGGAGGAGGTGCGTTAGCTTGCTGCACACTGACCGGTCCCGGGCAGAAGTGCCTGGTCTTTCCCTCAATGCCTGTCTTTAGGTGGGGTGTGCTTGCCAACTGCACACCACACAGCATTGTTAGGAAAACTGACATCAGGTCATTGCAGAATGACTTCAAGGGATTGGAATAGTAGTGAAACCTTCCCCAGAGGAAAAAGAGCCCACAGATGTGTTCAGAGTCTACACCAAAGGTGTGTACATACCGCATGGTGGAAATAACGCTGATTCGGGTAGATGGGAAGGATCCCAGTGAGACTCCTGCAATTTTTGCTGTAAGTGGGTTTTCTGCACATGTCAACCCTTTCCAACAAAGCACAGGGCTACATTCACACCAGCTGTGACCAGGACCATGGCCATGGCCTTTTCTGCACCTCTATGAGGTGCCTCGGGCCTAGAGTCAGCACAGCACAGTCAGCGTTTTCGTTCACTTCCAGCTTGTACTGGACTTGGCTGGGCACTGGCGGGGCTATCACTCCCTTCACGGCTGTGTAGATGATTAGCAGACAAATGAGAACAGATTTCCTCTCATTAAATCACCCGCTGAGCTGGTGCAGGCCTGTGGTCTAACCTGCATGGCCTGTGGCTTTGCTTGCTGTGGAAAGTCAGCTTGTGTGCCGTGGTGCAGAGCAGGGGGCCCAGCAGGCCATGTCAGGGAGCCCTGGCTCCTGCCTCTCGGTGTTCAGAGCTCCAGGGAAACGGCAGGCAAGTTCTCCAGGCCTGGCCTCTACTCATCTGTGTCTCATTAAGCTCAGCAGACCACCTTTTCAGCTTTGAAGGCACTCGGAGGAGCTAATGTGAAGGATGGTGAGTCATTACGTGAGCCTCAGAGAGTGAGAATATCTTTTCGTGTATCTTCAGAGAAGGGGCTGACAGCACCAGGTCTCATGGGGAGAGTCAGGACACATGATGTGCTCTTCCCCCAGCCCTTGGGGAAGTCACATTTCCTGACCCCATTTCCCTGACTATTCAGTGAGGTTCAAACAGATTCTGTCCTACTTTATAATAGTGTGCATAAGTTGAGGTGTGACATCAAGCTGTTCCAGGTTTGTTAGTGTCTAGGTGTCAGCGTGTGGGAATGTTGGGGATGAGTGGTGTCACTTGTGCTTAGTTCAAGAGCTGGATTTTCTCTTTGTCTCTCTTACAGACACACACACACACACACACACACACACACACACACACACACACTTCACTCTGACTTTATGTGAGACCTGGGCTAGCTCATCAGTATCTCCAGGCTTCATTTTCCCCTCCCTAAGGGACAGACTCACACAGCTGGCAGGATCACTGGGGAATCAGAAAGTAAAAGCCCTTTGTAAGTGACAGCACACCCTGGAGCCTACTGTCTCTGCTAATAGGGTTGGTCTCTGTAGCCAACAAATGAGGCCAATAGGCTTTAAGAATGTCATTGTGAAGGACTGTTGTACCACAGCTTACAACACCAGCATCTTGTATCAGAGCTGGTTCAGATCCCGGCTGCCTTGCTTCCAATGCAGCTCCCTGCTAATGTGTCTGGGAAGGCAGTGCAAGATGGCCTAAGTGGTTGTGCCCCTGCCACCCATTTGGGCAAACTGGATGGAGTTCTGGGCTTCTGGTTTTGACTTTTGGGGCCATTTGGGAAGTGAGCCATAGGGTGGTCCTCCATCACTATTATATTGCCTTTTTTTTAAAAAAAGATTTATTTTTATTATTTATTTATTGGAAAGGCAGATATACAGAGAGGAGAGACAGAGAGGAAGATCTTCCATCCGATGATTCACTCCCCAAGTGAGCCGCAACGGGTCGATACTATGCCGATCCGAAGCCAGGAGCCTCTTCTGGATCTCCCACACGGGTGCAGGGTCCCAAAGCTTTGGGCCGTCCTCGACTGCTTTCCCAGGCCACAGGCAGAGAGCTGGATGGGAGGTGGGGCTGCCGGGATAGAACCGGCGCCCATATGGGATCCTGGGCGTGCAAGGCGAGGACCTTAACCACTTGCATCACTGCGCCAGGCCCTATATTGCCTTTGAAAATGAATAAATGCATCTTTTTAAAACAATACCTTTGGGAGAAAATGTTGAAATTCACTGTTGCTGCTCTTTCTTCCGCCTGCGGGCTCTTGCTGTGGCTGGAGAGGGGAGCATCCCCATTTCGGGCTCCAGGACCAGTTCTTGATGCTTACCTAGCTGGTAGGGGGACAGGCAGCGGGATGGAGGGGTTTTTTTTGTTTTAAAGATTGATTTATTTGTTTGAGGGGTACAGTGCCAGATAGGGAGAGACAAGATCTTCCATCAGCCGGTTCACTCCCTAAATGACCACAACGGCCAGGGCTGGGATGGGCCAGAGCCAAAAATGAGGAGATAGAAATTCCATCCAGGTGTCTCACGAGAGTGACAGGAGCCCAGGTACTTGAACATTGCCCACTGCTTCCCCCGGGCATGTTAGTGAGAGCAGGATCAGGAGCGGAGTAGCCAGGATCAGGAGCGGAGCAGCCAGGACCTGAACTGGCACTCTGATCTTGGGATATTAGCTTAACCCATGCCAGTCCCAGTGTGGAAGTGTTTATCCTCATAATTCTTTATTGACAAGATGTAGATTACTAATCATAACTCAGTACAAGATTTTTTCAGTAACAGCCCTAATGAGAAAAATTGAATTCTTTTTTGGAGGAGGCAACATTTGGCTTGGTTGTGAATTAAAGTCAGTGTTCCTGTCACCAGAGTTAATTGCAAATGCTCTCTATTAGGGCTGGTCTATACTGAGACGTTATATATTTCATCTTTGAGATGCCTTTGACACAGATATTTCTTGCCAGATTCTGATATTAATCCCGGGCATGTGGTTTCCATTGACTTGGGGTGGGGTGGGGCAGCCTGTCTTTCCAGAGAATGCAGCCCTCAGCAGGAGTGGTCTGTAGCTGCTGAGAATGGCTGTTCCCGTTCCGGAAGACTCACACGGGGCTCTTGGCGGCTCAGTGACATGTATCTTGTTTCCATGTAGGTTCCTGTGTTCCTGCTTTTCTTAGATTGTGTCTGGCAGCTGGTGCACCAGTTTCCTCCGGCCTTTGAATTTACAGAGACTTACCTGACTGTTCTGTCAGACAGCCTGTACATACCCATTTTTAGCACCTTCTTCTTCAATTCACCTCATCAAAAAGATGCTAACATGGTAAGAGTCCCTTTCAGGAATCTGTGTATTAAAGAGGTTCCATTGCATAACGAGGATGCAATAATATTGATGCTAAGAAGATGTTGACTTAACCCAGGCTTAATGGGCTGTGTGTTTTTCTCCTCATGCCTGAGGAAGCGGAGGCACACAGAGCATAAGAAGCCAGCCCAAAGTCCCAGCAGAAGCAGGAATGGGGCAGGGAGGGCTGAGCTGTTGGTTTGGAAGAGGTCAGGTGCTGTCTCTCCTACTTGCCTGCTCCATGGGGTTACTATGTGAAGAGAGTGGCGAGCAGGCCCTGAGGGGAGCAAGCTGCTGAGCTCCTCCTGTCCATCCCCCCCATCCCAGGTCTTTGGAGACCATATACCCAGGGAGTTGGCCGCACTAGCTGCTGTCAGGGCTCCTGCCAGCTCTTCCCTGACCCTCAGGCCGCAGGAGCAAGGCTGCTTCCCAAATCCACAGTGCAGTGGGGACAGCGGGAGCCCAGCTTCCCAGTGCTTATTCCAGTCCTGCCTCACAGCAGCTCTAGTCCCCAGCTTGCTCAGGCCAAACATCTGAAACTTCCATCTCTTCAAATGTAAAATTGGAGAAATGCTAGTTCCCTAAGCAGGTGGTGGTGTAGGCACCCTGCACGTTGTCTGGCAAATGGTCTTCCAGAAGGAAAACGTCCTCCTTGCTCCCCTCTTCTACCCTAAAGCCATGAGGGGGCAGCCAGAGATCCCACAGCCTGGAGCGCTCCTGGCAGCAGCTGCCTTCCTGGTGCCAACTTCTCACACCACTGTGTTGGCTTTTCTCAGCCCTTGCTGGAAACCGAGGTGACATGTGCTTGTTTTGGCAGGGTAGGGAAAGCCTGGATTCACAAAGCAAGCCTTTGACTCCGTTCACCGTATGGGATTGGTCTATACAGTTTGGATCCAAAGCCCAGACGTTGCTCAGAAACCCTCTTTATGTCGAAAAGTCAAAACTGGACAAAGGCCAGCGGAAAGGAATGCATCCCAAAGTAAGACGTACATCTGTCTACACCCCTGATGGCTGCCTCAAGTTTGTGTGTGTGTGTGTGTGTGTGTGTAGGAATAAAAGTGACTTTTGCATGTCGTCTGGCAGCATATGCTTCCCCCTTGAAACAATCTACAGGATCAAGGTTTGTGTTGGGTAAGTTGTCAGGCTCCGTGCAAATTCATGGTCCTGATGAGCCCCAGCACTGAGGTGCTGCTGCCATGGCTACACTGCAAAGAAACATGTTCCCTGTTCCGCCTCCATGTGCTTAGAGGAACAGAGCACTGGGGATAGAGGTTTTACTTGAGAAGTTCCAGTTCATCTGTTAGTAAGACTTTGCTTAGTGCTTTCTGTCAAGGGTGATGCAGTTTTTGTCCCCAGTCTGCTGTTCTCAAAAGCAGCTATAGATGATACTCCAAAGTGTAGACATGGCTGTAGGCCAGCACTCATGAAAACAGGTGCCAAGACGTTGGACCTGAGGGTTGTAGTTTGCTGATCCATGCCATGATCCACAAACATTAAAGCGGTCTTTTGGGGGGACCAGTACTATGATACAGTGCATAAAGCTGCTGCCTGCAGCTCTGACTTCCCATGTGGTTGCCAGTTTGCGCCCTAGCTTCTCCGCTTCCCGTCTTGGGCCCCTGCACCCATCTGGGTGAACTGGAAGAGGCTCCTGGCTCCTGGCTTCAGCCTAACTCAGCCCCATTTGTTGTGGCATTTGGGAAGTGAGTTGGTGGATAGGGGATCTCTCTCTGACTCTTTCTCTAAGTAGGCCTTGCAAATAAGCTAAAAAATATTTTTTTTGAAGGACTACTTTTCTGATATTTTGTGCCTGGTCTTACTGTTTATTAAATTTCCAATGTTCTCTAGTGATTTGCTTCTGGCCTGTAGTCTCTTGCTGACTGACCTTATTCAAGGAGAGCAGTGATGATAAGTGAAGTTGACGAGTCCATATTCTTCTCAAGTTGATCATGAGGATTTGCAGGAGACCTTTCCTGTCCTGAAGTGGGAATTGATTCTCTTCTAAAGAAGTCTGGGGATGTAGATGGGCCAATTCCAGCTCGCAGGGACAGTGTCGGGCACACAGAGCTGCCACTGTGCTCCGGGTTCTCAGGCCTACAGCGGTGCTTTTCCTCTTCTGGGGTAATCCAGGGTGAGCCTGAGCGTCTGGGGCTTGGCTGGAGAGTTTTTCTTCAGTGTGCTGCGCCCTCTGGTGGGCTGCATGCACACTTTTCCTGAGCCCTTGGCTAGAGTCAGACTTGCCTCTGAGTGGCAGGAGACCTCAGAAACAGCTGCCCTCCCCTTCACAGTAACAGAGAGGAAACTAAGGCTCCACTGTCTAAAAATGGGGCTCATTTCTGTGTCGAAATCCGAAGTTTCTAATAGTACTTTCTCCTTGTAGATAGTGACAGGTTGCCAAGGCTCTAAGGAGCAGCGGTTCAGAGAAATTTGAGCCCTACAGGTGGAGAATTTAATTTGATACTGGGTAAAGCAGAGTTGGAACTCAGGCAAGAAAGAGATTAGAAACTTTGGACACTTTCTTGAATTGCCACTTGGCCTCGGAGACGTTCTAGAGAGATTCTGAGGAAGCTGGGACTGACCAGTGCTAAGTACAGCTCTGAATTGTTGTGCAGCCAGCAGGATTCAACTCAGGCATCTGAGCTCCACTGCTGCCTGAAGGCCGGGCCAAGCTCTGGGCATTTGGCACTGCTTCCCCTTAGTGTGTCTGCAATGTCCGCTTTACACAGGAGACTGGTGGAGGGAGGTTCCAGGACCAAGTGGAACCCAGCCAGCAGCCCAGCTCTAGAGGGAGCCGCCTTAGGTTTCCTAGTTGTTGAAGTGGACACCGTAACAGAAGTGAATGTCACCTGTAAGCGCTGAGCACAGAGCCTGTAGGCAGTGAACGTGCAGGGATGGCTAGCTTCTATTTACTTAAGTGGAAATGGAGTTCCAGGGGAAGGAGATCTTCATTCGCTGGTTCCCTCCCCATATGGCTACAATGATCAGAGCTGGGCTGATCAGGAACTAAGAGTTTCTTCAGGCTCTGCCATGTGGGTGCAAGGGTCCAAGCACCTGGACCATCTGCTGCTGCTTTCGCAGCTGAATTAGCAGGCAACTGGATCATAAGTGGAACAGCAGAGACCAGCTGGTGCCCCCCAGTGGCTTTAGCCACAGTGCTGCCCCTTTTATAATTTTTCAAATTAAAAAAAAAATTAAGTATGTATTTATTTGAAAGTCAAAGTTACAGAGAAAGAAAACACAGGTAGACAGATTTTCATGCACTGTTCACTGCCCAGAGGGCCACAGTAGGGAGGGCTGAACCGGGAGTTTTCTCTGTCTCCACCATGGATGGCAGGGACCAGACCCCAGGCCATCTTTGACTGCTTTTCTAGTCCATTAGCAATGTACTGGATCAGACTTAGAGCAGCCTGGCACTTAAACCTGTGCTCACAGTTGGCAGCATTAACCACTACAGCGTTAACTGGTCTCAGCCCTTCCTCTGGGCAGTGTTTCTGCCTTTGTTGTCCTTGGCCAGAAGAACCTTTATGATTTAGGCTTAAACTCCCTCTGGATACCTGATAAGCTATCAAGTTATTTCATCCACGCGGCAGGATGCTCAGCAGTCAGCAGTGCTTCCTTGTGTTATCAGGCCTACAGTGCTCAAGAAAGAAACATTTTGCTCCCTTTAAAGGCAAACAGACGTCACCTTCAGACTCCCCTAAATTGTTCAACTACACCATTTTCTCCAAAGTGCTGCACAGATACCATGGATGCCTGGTTTACCCCACCTGTTCACAGTGCCACCTACTTGCACATTTGTGTGCTGGTAGCCCAGGAAGCCCCTTCCTGTCTGTGTTACTGTGTTTTAATGAGTGTGCAGACACAGGCCTGGTTTGGTATGTCTGGGTACTTATGAAAACAGGATATGGGCCCAGCACAGTGTTCCAGTTGGCTAATTCTTCTTCAAGCGCCGGGATCATATGCAGGCACCAGGTCATATCCTGGCTGCTCCGCTTCCCAGCCAGCTCCCTGGCCTGGAAAAGCAGTCGAGAATGGCCCATGTGGGAGACCTGGAAGAAGCTCCTAGGTCCTGATTGGCTAAGTTCCAACTGTTGCAGCCACTTGGGGGATGAGCCCGTGAATGGAGGAACTTTCTCTCTGTCCTTCCTTGTCTTGGTAAATCTGTCTTTCCAATAAAAATAAATAAATCTTTAAAAAAATCTGAATCCCCTGTTTCACACTTAGAGATGATTAAAATTCCACTTTTTAAAAACAAAAAGAAAATTATGACCTTTTTTATGGTAACAATTTTAACTGTACCTGTTATGTTTAACCAGAGGTGTTTCTGTTTTCTCTCAAAGCATCGACGACAGCTATCTTTGCCACTCACCCAGTCTAAGTCATCTCCCAAAAGAGGATTTTTCAGGGAAGAAACAGATCATTTAATTAAAAACCTCCTGGGCAAGAGAATTAGCAAACTGATTAATTCTTCTGATGAGCTTCAAGACAACTTCCGGGAGTTCTATGACAGTTGGCACAGCAAGCCTACCGACTACCATGGCTTGTTGCTACCTCGTATAGAGGGACCAGAAATCAAAGTCTGGGCCCAGCGCTACTTGCGTTGGATTCCAGAAGCCCAAATCGCAGGTGGTGGCAGAGTGGCCACGATGAGCAAACTGTTTGAAATGATGGAGGAAGTCCAGAGCTTACAA
Organism: Ochotona curzoniae; assembly: GCF_017591425.1. Taxonomy (NCBI): domain Eukaryota; kingdom Metazoa; phylum Chordata; class Mammalia; order Lagomorpha; family Ochotonidae; genus Ochotona; species Ochotona curzoniae. The sequence continues at coordinate 14,102,471 of NW_024465582.1, read as the reverse complement.
GAGAAACTCAATGAGAGATGCCACCCCCAGGAACCCCTCCAGACTGAGACCCCCTGCCTGCTGCGAAACTCTGCTCGCCTCTCCTCCCTGTTCCCCTTTGCTTTACTCCAGCGGCATTCGTCCAAGCCCATCTTACCCACCAGCAGCTGGAAAACTTTGGGAGATGAAGAAGATCTGGCTAAACGAGAAGATGAGTTTGTGGACCTCGGCGATGTGTGACCTGTGCATCGGGTCGTTGTTATAGGACAGTGTGAGAGATTGGGACAGTTGATCCCAGGCTTAGTGTTAGGCTCATCTAATCCTGGGAGGGTCGTTAGCCCAGCACTGTGGTGGAGAAAACCAGGGACTTCAAAAGAGCCGATTCTTGGGTTTTTGCTTTTGTTTTTTTTTTTTAAATCCTGAAAGACTATGCAATTAAGACTATTTCTCTGGCATTAATAATTGGAAGGAATTACAACTTGACCCATCATAGGATTATGACCATTTTCTGATGCCTAAGTATTGTACAAAACCTGCAGTTGCCAGTTTACTGCCAGAAAAGGGCTTTGGTAAGATATCCTTGGACTTGATAACTTCCACTCTTTTTCTGTGCCAAGATCACTTATCCAGTCACTGGAGACACTGAGTTCTCTAGAACCCATTTTAAAAGGAGCAATTCAACTTGATGTGATACTTGCATGGGAATGGAAATCTTCTGACAGGTGTTCAGATGCACTTACCTAAACCATAGCATTTTTCCTTTCCTTGTCTGTCAGAAACCTGGGAAATGCCACAAGTGTCACTTGCCCTAATGCTTCAGAGCATCCTCCCTCCTGCCTAGACTGTGTCACCCCATGTGGGGTGGAAGGACCAGCCAGTGCCCTCCACCTGTGCTGGCAGCTCCAGGTCCTCCTCTGAGCTGCCCTACAGCGCTTGCCGCTGACCCTCTGCTCCCCACCCCAATGCACAAAGTCCCAGGGTCTTGCTGCTGACTTTACACGGCCGCATTGGAAGGTTGGGTCCCTGTCGGTTTTTCCAGAGAAGCTTCCATTCCTCTGTCAGCGTGGAACTCCTGCTTTGCCGCTGGGTTGTCACTGGCTGATGCTCTTGGGTGCAGGTGCGGGGGCCGCCCTGCAGCAGCTGCCCAGCCGGCTTCCTCGCATTCTCCGTTCCTCTCACAGACTCATGGGTGGGTCTCCTTTGAATGTGGCTTTCATAGGAAAGCAGTTAGACATAAATTTCAGAAGTGATGTCTATCACATGATACCTCAGTGAATTAAGAAGCCATAGAAGAAATTTGGTGATGCCTCGTCACCTTCTTGAATCTGCTGTCTAAGTGAGAAGTATATTTTCCTATTTTTTTTTTTTAAGCAAGGAAGTGTACTTTGTAAAGACTTGTTTTTGTTTTTGGTTTTTCATTTTCAGTGGCACCCTGTCAAAACCCAGAAAAGGAAGGGAAAAAAGCTTACATTAGAGTGTTTCAAATCAAATGTATCCTTTTTTAGAGACACCTGCTTTTCAGGCTAGATCTCAAATTGAATGTTACAAACAGGTTTAGGGAAAGTTTTGGTAGCTCAAAGGTGATAAGAAATGTTTAAACTGTTGGCCAAGTGGAATTTCTGTTTGCACTTCATTGTCTGTCCAGGCAGTAAGCTGTTTGTTCTCCCCTCTGCGTGTTGACGCAGGAGCCTTGCTGCTCTGTCACGATGACCGGGCCCAGGGGAGGGTAGATTCGTGCATCTGGGGGCCAAACACGTATTCAGTCTCGGTTGCCTTAAGAGCTTTGAACGAGGTCAATGTCAGGCTTGCAATAGGGATTTCTGAAGTGCGCTAGTTGCTTCGCTACCTTCACTTTTGTTCTGTAGGCCTTGTTAAACTAGCACTAACCTCCTCCCCTCGGCCCGTTGCCTCCCTAATACACTATGGAGCTCTTTTTGTTACGACATTGTAACATGAATATTTATACTGTGGCCTCTTACAGTCTTAGTAATTTTCATTCCAGAAATGCCTCGTGTGATGCTTTATACGTCACAAAGTATAATTTAAAGGCACAAGGTCATGGCCCTTGTCATAGCAGTTGAATGTGTGTTGAGATATTTTTGTATGTTTTTTTAAAATTACAATAGAAAATAAGTAAGCTGTTGTAACATGTCAGGTCATGACAATTTATGTATTTATATTTGAAATCAGATTTCTATATCTGTGTGTATAGGCTTCTCAGTGGGTTTATATATTGTGAAATTTTTATTCAGGATCGAGATGTGGATTATACCTAACAGTAAAAGCTGAAATGAGACACTTTTGCTTTGTTTCAAATGCTGCACTGTGCAAGTATGGAAATGTACATTAACTTACTGTATATAATATCTTGAGTTTGTTTATACCTCCAAGTTTTTACACTGAAGATAAACTAGCTTTAATTACATGCAGAACTTAACTCTTTCTTAAGGGAATAAGCTGTTGGGCTAAATCTGTATAAATGTGCTTTTTATTTTCTGGAGGCACAGTGGACGTTTATACTTGTATCTTACTGCATCGTCTCTGATGGCAGAAATTAAAGCACAACTTACAAACCACTGGATTGCTGTGGCTGCTGCCTCACATTGCCTTCAGAGTCCCTTGGGGACACTGAACATTGTCGAGCTTCTCTGGGATGCCAGCATGCCCCCTGGGTTCAGCTGTGGGTACTCAAGGCTCCACCTGCCTGCAATTTGCATTCCCCATAGCCTAACCAATGTTTAACTTTTCAGGTGATGATAAAATGCTCTATTAAAAATTTTAAAAAGGCAGAGGCCCTCCCTATATGTTGATTTTTTTAAAAAAACAAATGGTCACCAAAACCTTGCAATGAAATACTACTATCCATTTGCTGTTATGGAGATATTTAAATTAGAATTACATCATTTCAATCCCCAAAGATTGCTGAGTTCATTTAGAACTGAAAGACGGGAAGGGCTGTTTTTCCTTCCGAGAGGACAAGTGAGTGAGCTCGGAGAAGGCTTAGGAAAGAGAGGTGTTTTCTAGTTAGTTTTAGTACTTCCTAGATTGAGGCATGTCACCCTTGTTTGTTCTGGAACGTTCGTTTCTTTGTTTCTTTGACCTTTCCTCTTTGCAGAGCAGGCTCTTCCCCCAAACTCCCACACCCTTTCCTGTCTGGCCAGGCCCAGGCTCCCATGTCCAGAAAAGCCTGCTTTGGAGTTTCTTGGAACAGCCTAAGCTCTCACTTCCAGAACCTGCTTTTCAGATATTTTAGTTCTTAGATGTTTGTGTTCATTCTTAAATAGCAGTCACACCCGAGAAAGCAGCTGTTGCTAGTCCTGTCTGGGCTATGGATAGATCCTGCTTTCCCTGGTTTCTAGGTGAGAAAACGAGGGGAGGCAAAGGTGGGACATCTTCCATTTAGTGTGAAACAGGATGGGAGTTGAGTTCCTGTGGAGACAGGATTGCAGGCTCCAGGTTCCTGTCACCCCCTCTCCTCTAAGAGGGAGTTGACTGTGGGGAAGCCTGCCCAGAGGCCAGCTTCCAGGCCCTTCCTGTGGTTACGGTCAAAGTTGCTGACCAAGAGGAACATCTTGCTGTGCTGGTGCCCCAGCACAACTCTGGGTATGAATAAAGCCAACACAGTTCCACCCTGAGAGGGGCTGGAATCAGAGGGGCAGTCGCACTAAGGCCACGTTTGTGCTGTGGGTTAGGTGTGACAGGGACGTCCCTGAGTGCTGACGTGAGTCTGGGGATCACCAGGGCAGCATGGCGGTGGCGGCTTGGTGGCTTTTAACTCTTGGATGCCCCCATGTAGCAGTGCTGTTTCAGGGACTTCCTCAGCTGCTCTCCTTCCAACCTAGCTCCCTGGGCTTGGGAAGGCCACAGATGATGGCCAGACTGGGCTTGAGCCACCACGTGGGAGACCAGCATGAAGTTCCAGCTCCTGGCTGTTGTGGCCATTTAAGGGGTAAACCAGCAGATAAGAGAGAGAGAGTGTGTGTGTGTGTGTGTGTGTGTGTGTGTGTGTGTGTGTGTGTGTGTGTTTCCTTCTTTCTCCCTCTGTCTTTCAAATAAATTTTTAAAAATTTAAAATTAAGGTACCTTGGTGGATTTTATGATTCAAGCCTGAATCTTTTTCATTTTTGTTTCTTTCGTTCTCTTATTAAACTGCTGTCTTTAGCCGTGAAAGAATATAAAGTGTTTAACCAGTAGAAATATACACAGTAAGCCTTTTGGTCTTCGTTTTTAAAAAGATTGACAAGTTTTACTAGCCAGTTTTTTTGGTTTTGGTTTTGGTTGTTTGTTTTAGTTTTGTAGCTGACTTTATCCAGAGCTAGCCAGCTTTATGAACACTGCATGGCCTATTACCTTTACGAAAGCCTAAATGGAAGCCTTCTGAATGATCGTCTTGGTAGGATCGGGGCTGGTGGACTTAGCTTGCTCGTCCCAGCACTGAGAGGCCATCCATGCCACTCTCGGGCTGGAGAGGAATGCAGATGGACCACTTTGTACCTCAGGGGTGACCCTGAAGCCCCACCAATTGGAGTGTGCTCCAGGATTTTCTCCACAGAGACAGGGGCTTGGAAGAGTGAAGATTTCCCAGAAGAGTTGTTGGGAAGGAATCTAAAGGAATGTTCCCGAGCCATCCCCATTGTCACCTGTTGTTATTTCCTGTTGTCAAGTCACCACCAGCGACTTTTTCCACCTCTGGTCCTTTCCCGCTCTACTGTAGCCCCTCGACTGGCTGTTGAATCTTCCTGCAGTAGTTTTGTGTTTCTTGGCTGGGAAATGTTTCATGGTGCAATAGCTTAATCCCAAAAGAGACATTTAGCAAGGCTGTGAGGAAGTTCCTCAAAGTGTTCTTTGTCTCTCTCTTGCTGCCGTTCAGCTCCCTCATCTTTCTAGCCTGTGGAGTAGGACGAGCCTCTTACAGCAGCTGTCTGTCCAGAAGAGCAGTCAGACGGAAGCTGGCATCGTGGACCACGCTGCAAGTACTGGGGGCGGAGAGTCTGGGTCACGGAGCATGGGGGCGCGTTGGAACAAGGTTCATTCAAATGTAGGACAGGCTGCTCCCCTGACTGTGTGTATATGACTGTATGGGTTCAAAGCACAGACTTGAGAACTGCTGTCTTCTAACATGTGATGTGGGCATCTTTCTCATCCAGCTTCTCCATCTGGTAACAATGTGAATGTCCTGTTTCTGTATTTCCCTGAGTGTGCTCTGGGATCAGCCCCACACAGAGGCTGTACAGCAGAGTCAGCTAGAAGCTAGGCTCTCAGGAGCAGAATATCCGCGTCTGATCCACTGCTTCTACAAGCCCTGGGATAGCATGCTTCCCTGGTTTCCTCCTGTCAAATGGTACCATTCATGAAACCCAACTCCCTTGAAACAGTTAGTGTTTGAGACAGCAATCGTAAGTTCAAAGGTGGCTACACAAGCACATTGGATGTATTCAAAGTCTGCCCCAGGGTTTTGTTGAGCATGTGGATGTCATAAATCTTTCAAAGGTGAAATGAATGGATACTTGGAATGTGGTTGGCTAGGAATGCCAGAGGCCCCTTCCTCACACCTACAGGACATACCAATCCTGCAGGCTCAACTGTGTCAACACTAAAGGCGCAAGGGGCAGAGCCCCAGCTATGCTGTAAGAACTTCATCCGCTGGATGAATCCCCGTCTCCAGAGTGGCAATGGGGCTAGCTGGGCCTGCTCTGTTACTGCGTCCATTGTAACAATAGTGTTGTTTTGTGCTCTCACGAAACTTTCCCACATCTGGCAGGCTCAGCCCAAGGCTGGTTTTGGTTATGAAACACCACTGCTTAAGGAAGTTGGGGTGATGGCAGCAGGGAGCTCTTTCCCCTACCTCCCTCTGACTTGCAGAAGCTACTGAGAATTTACTAGAAGAACCACAACTGAATTGCCACACTGACTTAGGTTAATGCACAGGGTCCCATCAGATTGGAAATTCAGTCATGTTCTAGTGAGATTCACTAGATGTTCCATTAGCACTGGAGGTTAGCAAGCCTGCTGGCCTGTGCCCTTCCGGCCACCATGGCTGCTGCCCAGGAGTACTTTGCCCCGGATCAGTATGTCTTAGTCAGTTGTCCCCATGAACAGAATCTAAGACAAGGATTTGAGGGCAAGTACTTTAAGCAGCAGTCCCCCAAAAAGGTAAACAATAAAGAGTATGAATAAGCAGGTGATGGCTGTAGGCGATGGGGCTCATCACCATGAGGGACTCTGTGGGAGCCCCGAGGAAGGAGCAGTCTCTGAGTGGCCTTGTTGAAGGGCCAGAAGTTTGGATATTGATACAGCAGCTCCCCACTGGCTGAAAGCATTGTGTTCTTGGGCACCCCACTGCATGTGCCAGGACTGTAGGACACATGGGCCCATGTGCCATGCTCTGTAGGGCTCCTGACAGGACCACTTGTATGAGGCATCTCTGCCAAAGCCCCCAAGCTGGGGCACCATGCACACTTACTCTGGCCCAGGTTAGACATTAGGAGCCAGCTCCAGCAGGGACCAAGGTCTCTGCAAAGCAAAACGAGGCCAAAATACTGAACTACTCTTCCAAGTCTCAGGGAAGTCATCTAGTGCTGTGGATGCGGGGCTTTCTTATTTTTTTTTTCCCCAGTGGAGAAAAACTTGCATTTTTGTTGTTGTTCTGTGGAAGTAACTAGGTTACAGGCCAGGACTGGGATAGTAGCAGATTAGGTTAGGTTACCACTGTAGTCACATCATTGCATGTGAGTACCAGTTCAAGTCCCAGTTGCTCTGCTTGTGCATGGACTCTGCCTCTCATTTAGGAGACCTTGATGGAGTTCTAACCTCTTGGCTTTGGCCTGGATGATGGTGGCCATTTAGGGAGTGACCAGTGGATAAAGTGTCAATCTATATCTTTTCCTGTCCTCCTGTCCTTCATTCCCCCCTTTTTTTTCTTCCTTTCCCTCTCTCTTCCCTCTTTCCTTTTCCTTCCTTTTTTTCTCTCTCTCACTTTTTAAAATAAATAAGTCTTAGAAAAAAGAAATGACTTGATGTAGTCAGTGCTGAATTGAATCCCAGGAGGCCACTGAGTTGGAATGAGCTTTTAGATGGTGTCAATAGACCAGAGCAAAATGGAGTTATTTATGCTAAGTCCCCTGTAAATCAGCAGAAACTTTAATGAAGTAAGAAAAATCCACCCCCAGACAAGCTGGGTTTTTCCCCCCAAAACAGGAGATTGACAGAAACCAATTGGAAAGAACTCAGTCAACCTGAGCTGGCATAAAGAAGTTCCCTTTACTTTAACCTATATAAGCAAATTAATCTGAAGTAATCTGAGGTTAATCAGTCACTTCTCGTATCATTCAGTTTCCTTGTTCCTGCTCAAGTTACTTGATAAAAATTGACCAGCAGCAGATGCTTCCTGATAACGATGCTCATAAAAATGCCTCACGTTGGCGTGCCAGGGTTGAAATCCCAGCTTCAGCTCCGGACACTCCCTTCCTGTGAATGTGCCCCCTGGGATGCAGCCAGCATGGCTCAAGTCATGGAGTTTCTGCCACTCATGTGGGATACCTGGATTGCATTCCAGCTCCTGGCGTAGACCTGACCCAACCCTGCACATTGTAGGAATTACAGGAGTGAACCAGTGGATCGGAACACACATCCTTACTTTCTCTCTGCTTCTCAATTACTTAAAAGTTTCCAGAAAATAACATTGTAAATAGCAAGTAAATTATTTAAAAGTTGGTGGCGTAAAGTCGATCACTTACAATAAACATAATTTTTAACTTTTAAAAAACAAATAACAGATCAAGTTTAACAAAGGCAATGGTTCTCCAGGGTGAGGGGGTTTTACTTTCCCTCTTCTACCCCCAAGGGTGTAGCATTTTTGGCTGTCATGACTCGGCCATTCAGGACTCCGGGTGTCTGATGGGTGGAGGCCCCAGTGTTACCTGACATCCACACTGCACAGGATGGGGGAAGTGTTGTGCAGTGGGTTAGGCTGCCGCTTGTGACATAGGCGTTCCATATCAGGTCCTGGCTGCTCCACTGCTGATCTAACTTCCTGGTTATGTGTCTGGGAAGGCAGCAGAGGATGACTCAAGCACTTGGGCCTGCCTCCCACACTGCAGACCCAGACGGAGTTCCTGGCTCCTGGCTTTGGCCTGGCCCAGACTGGCTGTTGTAAACCTTTGGGAGTGAACTGACAGAAAAGCTGTCTTTATCTCTTGTGTTCCTCCCTCTCTCTGTCATTCTGCCATTTAAATGAACAAATAATCCAGCACAGAAACAAATCTTTTAAAAATATCTGATCCAAAATGACATCAGTGCCAATAAACCCTGCTCTCTATTCCAACATTTCTGACCTCAAAATTATACACTTTGTGGCCCTGCACTGTAGCCTAGTGGCTAAAGTCCTCACCTTACATGTGCCAGGATCCCATATGGGTGCCAGTTTGTGTCCTGGCTGCTCTACTTGCCTTTCAGCTCCCTGCTTGTAATCTGGGAAAGCAGTAGAGGACAGCCCAAAGCCTTGGGACCCTGCACCTGCGTAGGAGACCCAGAAGAAGCTTCTGGCTCGTGGCTTCAAATCCACTCAGCTGCAGCCATTGCAGCCATCTGAGGAATTAGCCAGTGGATGGAAGATCTTTCTCTGTCTCTTCTCTCTGTAAACCTGAGTTTTCAATAAAAATGAATCTTTAAACACACACACACACTTTGGGACTTTGAAACTTTTCAGCATTATAAGAAAGTGCTTTCCTCTTCATACCATAGCAAAACTGACTTAGACTGAACGTGGTTTATGGTAGCCACGCTAAGTTCACACTCAGCCTGGGCTTTGTAAATAGCTGGCTTGCAGATACTGCCATTCTCCCTAACCATTTGCTTAAAAAGTGTCATGGGTAGTTGAGGGCTTTCTACAGCAGTTGTGTCAACAATTGCTCCTTTTTCTAAGGTTGTTTATTAGACCTCTAGCCAAGGTTTGCTGTCTGACTTCAGCGGCAATCTCTAGCCAGGGCAGAGTTTTAAAATACAAATGGAACTTTCCGTTTTTACGATTTCCAAGGAACAGTCTCCCTCCTCTTTCTCTCTGAGACAGTTGCAGCTCCCAGGTCTGCATGCTGGTGGGGCAGGCCTGAGGAAGAGGAAGCTGTTAATCCCCAAACACTTGAACACAAGGGTTTGGCTGAGTGGGGAAGGGAGGACTGGAAAAGGAACATTTCTCTAGCCCTTCTTTTTTCAGATGATTTAGTTTATTTATTTGAAAGGCAGAGCAACATAGATGGAGAGACAGAGATCTCCCATCTGTTGGTTCACTCCCCAAATGGCCACGATGGCCTGGAGCTGAGCTGATCTGAAGCCAGGAGCCAGGACCTTCATCTGGATCTCCCACGTGGGTGGCCGAAGCCCAAGCACAGGGTCCGTCACTGACTGTCTTCTCATGTTCATTAGCAAGGACCTAGAAGTGGAGCAGCTGGGACTGTCGTGGGCTGCTAGCCCCTGCCTTGTCTTGCCTCACAGTCTCCCTCACAAGGAAAATTTCAGTACAAATGGATATCTCCATTTCATTCTACAGAAAGATCTCTGGGACTAGACATGGCATTATTAGATAGGAGCTTCCTGCTACAACCACTGGACCCAGCAGTGGAAACGGGAAGAAAGGTTGGCAGACATAGCTCAAGTGTGTTCCTTGGCCATAAATGTACACAGACATGTAAGCATGCTGTTTTTCATACGTAAGATCATTTTGTATTCATCGGGGTCCTTTGCTTTCTTTCTCTTGGTCTCCTTGATATAGTCTTCATCCCATAAAGATACATGAACACTGAATTGAAACAATGTAACATCAGCATGTAGCTAGTTTGAACCAACATTTTGCCATCTTCATCCCATGGATTCAAATTAGGCATGTGATGGCTTCTCAATTATGGAAATGTATAATGATGGAGTACTGGGGTCCACCATATCCAGATGTGGGGGTACAATGCAACATGCATTCCTACTTCTGGACAACAGATGAATTCCCAATGAAACTGTTGAAAATACGTAGACAATGGGATGCTGGACCAGCAGTGTCGGGGTACACTTAAATAAGAGACTGATGGAATTATGATTCCTTATGAAGGACTAGACCATTGTAGTAAAATGGGGAAAATCTGTTGGCAGTGGGGATGGGGAACCAGTCTATACGAAATTGTACCACATAATTAAAAAAATTCAAAATAAAAATATTAAAAAATTAGGCATGTGAGTCAGGGATGGGACATGCTGCCTGTTGCTGCTGTTGCTCAGTCTTGCTTTTTTCACTGTGCTGTCAGGGTAGAGCCTGGTGCTCTCCAACGTGACCTCACAGGGGCCACAGGCAGGGCGTGGTGGCAGCTTCTCCACAGTCTCATCCCTTATGAATGCTGTCTGCTCTCCCCCCACTCGAGAGAGCTGTTCTGATTTCTCTCCTCTGGTTCCAAATGTGGGGCTGCCTTTGTAAAGGTACCAGGTTCCCACAGCCCCAGGGCCAGGTTCCCATTCCCAAATGCCCTTCCTACTTTTTTTTTAAGATTTTTTTTTTTTTTTTTACAAAGTCAGATATACAGAGAGGAGGAGAGACAGAGAGAAAGATCTTCCGTCCGATGATTCACTCCCCAAGTGAGTGCAATGGGCAGTGCTGTGCCGATCCGGAGCCAGGAACTTCTTCCAGGTTTCCCACACAGGTGTAGTCCCAAGGCCTTACGCTGTCCTTGACTGCTTTCGCAGGCCTCAAGCAGGGAGCTGGATGGGAAGTGGAGCTGTCGGGATTAGAACCGGCGTCCATATGGGATTCTGGCGCGTTCAAGGAGAGGACTTTAGCAACTAGGCAACCACGCTGGGCCCCCTAATTCTACCAAGGGGTTGAGATTTCATGCCCTGTTAAACTTGTTACTGGAAAGGGTCTGATTTTCTAGAATTCTTGAAGATTTGATCTAGGCATTCTCTTGCCTTATAGGGAATGGCATGATTTATTAGGTAATTGTGGCATCTGATTCTCGAAGTTGTACTTAAAAAATTATTTATGTTTTAGAGAGGCAGAAACAATGAGTTCTCTTTCTGCTGGTTTACTCCCTAAATGGCTGCAACAGCCAGAGATTGGACAGGTCAAGAGCAGGAGCAGGGAGCTCAGGCAGGGTCTCCCACATGGGTGACAGAGACCCAAGCACTTGACCCATCACCTCCAGCCTCCAGAGTGTGAATATCAGAGAGCTACATTTGGGAGCACAGCTAGAACTTGAACCGAGATGCTCCAGTGTGGATCGCAAGCATCCCCAACAACATCTTGACCTCTACACTTGCCTGCTCCTAGAGTTGAGCTTCTTATTGAGATGAAAATCCCTACACAAAGCCTTCCACACTCAGAGCACCTCTGTGTTCATCATCTGATTTTAAGAACCTGTGCAAATGCTCAGTTAGGCAGCCCATTCCCCAAATTCAAGGAAGAAATGCACTGTGATTAAAAAAGAGAGAGAGAGAGAAAGAGAGAGAGAGAGAAGCATTGAAAGCCAAGAAGTTCATCAGTCCCTGTTTATGGTAAGTGGTAAGAAAAATGTAACATAGCACATACCGTTTCCTTTTTGAGCCTTCTGCACAACCAGTGGGATGTATACTTCTACTGTGTGAGCAGACTCAAAAATTGTCAGTTTTCTTGCTAAAAAAAAACACAGCATGAGCCAAGGAATAAGGGCTCAGTGTGCTCTGGGCACAAGGAGAACTTATTCTGCTCCAACTCAGGCAGAAAGGAGCCAAGCTGAGAAGACAAAGAACAACTTAGAAGTGTGGATCCCAGCCCATACCATGGCTGCACCATCCATACCCCAGTGACCTACATTTGGGGGTACCCTGGGCTTAGCTCAGGTGGTTAAAGGTGCTGTGAACTCCTGCCTTGCCAGAGTGGAGCTGATTTCCTGAGGGGATCCCTCCTCCCCTTCCCCCCTGCTGGCCCTGGGTGTTCCTTGGAATGAGAGGCCTCCTGCAGAACACAGCAGCAAACATGCCCCACCATGTGGTCTTGACTCAGCAAATATGAAAGCACTCCAGAAGAATTTGTGGAGGGGTCAGCATTCTGGGACCGCAGTTTAAGTTGCTACTTGTGAGGCCAGCAACTTGTATCAGAGTGCCGATTTGAGTCCTAGCTGCTCTACTTTCCAATGCAGCTCCCTGGTGTTGTACCTGGGAAGGTAGGCGGTAGAAGGTAGCTCCAAAATGCTTGACTTGTTGCCACTCGCATGAGAGCCTGGCCCAGCCTCAGCCAAGGTGGACATTTGGGGAGTGAACCAGCAGATAAAAGACCTCTCTCGCTCACTCACTTACTGTGTGTGCGTGTGTGTGTGTGTCTGCCTGCCTTTAAAATAAATTATTTAAAATTTGTGGAAAAGTGGGATTTAAAGGTAAATTTATTTGGGTGCCAAAAAAATTGACATTCTTGCCTGTTCTCCATACTAATTCCCTCTGAGCTTCTCTGAGAACCTGTTATGTTGAAGCAACTCACTCAGGAGAGGACGGATGTAGGCCATTAGGTCACAGATTTGCCACTGACTTTGGTGAGTAGAACCATTAACAAGGATTCAAAGAGCAGTCTTACTAGCTGTGAAGCTAGGAAGCTGAGACCCTCCCAGGCCTGCAGACCCACCTGGGCGCCATCCAGGGAGGCTGCAGCCCCAGGTCCACTTGGCCTGTTATCCCTGGCTTCCCGTGTCCTGTCCCATCATCTCTCCTGTGACTGTGGAAGACTTGGTCTGCTTTATCCATACCCAACCCCCCCACCTGTGCTCTGGCTGTCTTCACCACTGTGCACTCAGAGACCTTCTGTTTTTTTGATCTGTCTCTCAGTCCTAGCTTCTCTACTGACCTTGCCTATCAGCATTCCGAGCCTATCTCAAAGCAGGCAAAATGCACATCTTGATCCTACCTTTTCCTTAGAACTGTGCCTCACAGCCCACTCCCTGCCCTCCACCATTCAGACAGAGGTCTCAGTCACCTTCTCCAGGCTTTTCAGTGGCCCACTCATGTTCACTTCCCAGTCACTCATTGCTGTCAAGTCCCAAGGACATCCTAGCTTTGTGTGTCAGTAAGAACCCAGTCTGCCAAGGCAATAAGTAGAGACTTGATACGTGGAGTGGGGAGTGTTATGTGCCGTGGTTAGGTTGACCTTGGCAGCCCATAGCCAGTAGCCGGTATCAGAGCGCCTAGTTTATGTCCCAACTCTGCTTCCAGTTCTACCTTCCTGCTAATTGTACTTTAGAAGGCAGCAGCTGATGCCTCAAGGAACTGAGTCACTGCTGCTCTTGTGGGAGACTCAGCCTGAGTCCCTGGCTTCTGGCTTCAGCCTGGTTCAGCCCTGGCTGCTGTGGGCATCTGGACAGTGAACCAGTAATAAATGGGAAGACTTCTATCTCTCTGCCTTTGAAATAGAATCCATAATTAAAAGGATATGGAGGAGGCTTCCGTTGCTACCTGCCTGAACTCCACAGCAGTCAGCTGTGCGGGCAGTGGCTGCCTTGAATGGCTCTCTTCTTATCTCGAGCATATTGTGCTTCTTTAGTTTCGTTGCTGCCCTCTGGCCACTCCCTCTCAGTTTCCTGGGGAAATACCCTTTCCTTTCCCTGGTGCTCATCTCACTCTCTGCCCTCTTTCATGGAAGCCGTCTGCTGCCTGCCTCTGACTCTCCATTTGTCTCCATCCTCACTTTCACCCCCTTGTCCCGCCGGCACAGGGAGTCATGTGGACATCTCTCCCGTTCCAACCTGTTTCTCTCCAGCCTGTCCCCTTTCTGCGTTTAGCATCCTCCTGTCAGCCTGTCACATACCCTCCCCATGCCGTAGGGCCCTCCAAATTGCCCTAAGGATCCAGCTGTGACACCTGAACCCCCTTTCCGGGACCCCTGAGCCCCTGGCCCTGCCCACCTCCACCTGCTGCAAGCAGCAACTAAAAAAGGCTCAAGAAAGGACTCTGGAGAGAAGCTGTGCACAGGGGTGGGTTTTCAGGTAAGCAAGGCTGGTCCAAGGTAAACAGGCCTTGGCTTTGATCCCCTTCTTCCTTTCCAGTACTGTCTTTACTGGAAGACATCTTCTTTCTCTTATAAAATCTTGTCAAGCATTGTACTGGTGTCTTCTCTTTTCCAATATCAAGAAGGCAATTAAAAATACTTATGTGTTAGCCAGATGTTACATATAAATATTTGACTATGTAAAAAACTAGTGCATGGGAGGTACATAGCACGTCTGTCGAACAAGAAGTGCTTGGTAAATGTTGACTCTTTTTGTCCGGAAACTACTTTCTGTGTTTGGGTAAATGATGGAGAAAGACACTGGGTCTCCCACACCTGTGCAGGTCCCAAGGCTTTGGGCCGTCCTCACCTGCTTTCCCAGGCCACAGGCAGGGAGCTGGAAGGGAAGTGGAGCAGCCGGGACATAAACCAGCGCCCATACAGGATCCTGGCAGACGCAAGGTGAGGATTTAGTCACTTGGCTCAGCTCTGGTGGTTGTGGCCTCTTGGAAAGTGAACCAGTGGATAGAAGATCTTTCTGTTTCTCTTTCTCTCTGCAAATCTGCCTTTCCAATAAAAAATTTTTAAAGTTTTACTTAGTAAAATTTATATAAAAAATTTTATCTTAGTGAAAAGGATGACCAGGCAACACAACATTATAGGAATTCTACAGGACTGCTACCCCATGGCCACACCTTAGTGGTTTAACTGACTGCGATTAAATTCTCAAAGAGACAAAGACAGAATGAAGGCTTCAAATGGAAATTAAGTCCAACTGCTGATTGGCGGGGTTGTGTTTCCTGCACACCTGAGTTTGAATGCTGTGTAACAAACTGTCAGACTTAGTTACACAGGCTGGAATGTGCTTTGAAAAGCTAGAAATTATATCGAGAACATTTCGTTACGGAAGTTTTAGAAACAAATTGGATGAGCATTTTCCAACTAGTTTCCTCTTGTTTGCTTCATGTGTGGGTCTGGTGGGAGGCACGGTGGGTGACCGTTTCCTTAAAGTATCATCAATGTTTGTAAATGCACATTTCCAATACCTCCTCTCACCTGCAGCCATGATGGCTCCTGAGCTAGCATTAGCATTTAACAATGAGGTGCGGGAAGCTGTTGCTTCTGGGAAGCAAAGTCAATTTTCAAATGTTGCTAAGGGTGCCGTTTTCGTTATTTTTACTCCTGACCACATAATTCTCTTGCATATTGTGTTGATTTGCTCTTTTAAATATTTGTTTGAAAGCCAGAGTGACAGAGAGAAAGTATGTTCTATCTATTGTTTCCCAGAATGGCTAGAAAACTCAGAACTAGGACAGGTTGAAGAACCAGGAGCCTGGACCTGTGTCTGAGTCTCCCACGTGGATGGCGGGTGGCCCAAGCACTGGAGCCATCCTCTGCTGCTTTCCCAGGCACTTAAGCAGGGAGCTGGATGGGAAATGGAGCAGCTGGGACTCCTATCTGGCACTCTTACATGAGGACTGGTATCACAGGGAGTGTCTATTTTGTGAATTTTAATCAAGGAAAATGTTTATATTAGCGTACACGCCGCACATGTCCTTGGATATTTAAACTGCACCCATTCATCTATCTTTAAAAAAAAAATATTTATTTAATTTTTATTGGAAAGTCACACAGAGAGAAGGAGAGACAGAAAGGAAGATCTCCTGTCTGCTGGTTTGCTCCCTAAGTGGCTACACTGGCCAGAGCTGAGCCGATCCACAGTCAGGAGACAGGAACTTCTTCCGGGCCTCCCATGTAGGGACAGGGGTCCAAGGCTTTGGGCCATCCTTGACTGCTTTCCCAGGTCAGAAGCAGGGAGCTGGAAGGGAAGTGGAGCAGCTGGGACATAAACCAGCAAGTATATGGGATCCTGGTGCTTGCAAGGGGAGGATTAGCCAATTGAGTCATTTAGCTAAAACTTAATATACCTGCTATGTCTAGGCATTACGCCTCACTTCAGTGTCTGAAGTTGAGTTTTCATGTCACTGGACCTTCCTGTCTACTTACTGAGTAGTCTTTTTAAGGTTCCTTAGGAGAAGTCACCAAAGAAACACGTTAAGGCAAAAAAAAGGGACATCAGAGGATTTATGAGTGTGAGGCCAGCTGCGCAAGTCGGCCTAAGCTGCTTTCTGCCAGTCTGTTCTTAGCTTAGTACATGGGTGTTTGATGAATGTGGTTAATGGAAGCACTGGTGGGAAAGCAAAATTTTCAAAACAAGTTCAATGCTGTGGTTCCAGAATCAACAGATATATTGTGTACACGGTGAATCCCATGAAAAAGAATGGAGTAGAGCTGAACGCACTAAAACAGAAGATCCTCAAGATATGGTTCAGTGGGGAAAGCTCCTTGTAGCGTAGTGTGTACTGCATGGTCGTTTGACCCATCTGTCCTATGAATATGCATGTGTACGGGTGGAAAGACATGAGACAGCAACAAGGGACTGGGTACCTAGCCTAGCTACTTTGCGGGGAAGATGAGAAAGTTAGTGATGAGTTGATGTCTGCGTTTTACTGTCTGAACTGGTTCTTGCGTGGATCCTTTGTGAGGATGTGTTCCTGTTGCTTGAGTAATTTTTGAAAGTTCATTCCCTGTGTTCAGTCCCTCATGAAAACAAGGACTGCTGACTCATAATGGCATGTTACATGAGGAATTCCTTGGCCTCTGACTTCATCCTGTCCAATAGCTGTAAACACAAGAGAGATGACTTTTTTGTGATAATGCCTCAAGTTCATGTTCGGGTCATTTAACTGGTTTGACTGCTTCCATCCCCCCTGCTCTACTCTCACAACCGAGGGTTTTTCCCCAAAGGTGGATCTACTCTTTTCTTCCTCCTTTTTTTAAGGCTTATTTGTTCTTATTGGAAAGGCAGATTTACAGAGAGACAGATACAGAGGTCTTCTATCCACTGGTTCGCTCCCCAAGTGTCCACAACACCTAGGGCTGGGCCAGGAATTCCAACTTTCTGACTCCTGGCTTCAACCTGGCACAGCTCCAGCTCTTGTGACTATTTGAAGAGGGAACAAGCAGATTTCTCCGTCTCTGTCTCTCTCTGTCTTCCTCTTTTTCTGTCATTCTGTATTTCAAATAAATAAATAAGTCTTTTAAAGGATACTGTCATTATTATGATTTTTAGGAACAGAACAATGTCCCTTATAAGATTAACTTCATTGCATCTTTCTCTTATTTTAGTAGAAAGAAATAATGCAATTGAAATAATATGTTCTACTTTTAAAAATAGACATCTAGAACTCCATATGCTCCTCCCATGTGGGTGGCACTGGGGCCTTCTTCCTCTGCTTTTCCAGGCACGTCAGCAGGCAGCTGGATCTGAAGCAGAGCAGCTGATCTCGAACAATCACCTATATGGGATGCTGGCATCATAAACTTTACCTGCTACAATGCAAAGCTGACCCGCCCAAATATTTTCTACTTTCAGCAAGTTAAATTTAGATTAAATCCTGTTGTTTTTGTGGATGGTTTAGGGATGCTTCAAAAAAAACCAAACAGGGCCCCGCATGGTAGCCTAGTGGTTAAAGTCCTCACTTTGTACTCCCAGAAACCCATATAGGTGCCGGTTTGAATCCTGGCAGCCCTGCTTCCCATCCAGCTCCCTGCTTGTGGCCTGGGAAAGCAGTCAAGGACGGTCCAAAGCCTTGGGACCCTGCACCCTCATGGGAGACCCATAAGAGGCTCTGGACTCTTGGCTTCAGTTCTTGGCGCAGCTTTGGCCGTTCTGGCTGCTTGGGGAATGAATCAACAGACAGAAGATCTTCCTCTCTGTCTCTCCTCCTCTCTGTATATCTGTCTTTCCAATAAAAATAAAATAAATCTTTAAAAAGAAACAAAAGAAAAAACTTCCCATTTCAATTGCAAGTCCACATGGAATATTTTCTGAGCTTTGTTGGTGATCCACACAGATGCATTTTGGTACTGGGAAGGTGATGGGATAGGGAGAAATAGGAAACGAGGACAGGCGTGGTGATCTCATGAGAGCATTAAAAAAACTCCACCAGCTGCTGCAGAGTTTCTAGCAAAGGGCCAACATGCACGCAAAGTAATAAAACAGATTTTACTCCTTAAGCTTTTTATTTTCTTTTTCTTCTTTCATTTTAGAGAAACATGACAGAGAGATGTTGTGTCTGCTAGCTTCCTTCCTAAACGGCAGTCCTAGCCAGGGCTGGGTCATTCAGAAGCCTGGAGGCTGGACCTGCCTTTGGGTGTGCTCCAGTGAGATTAAACCCAAGTGAGAACCTAACCGCTGTACCACATGCCGACTCTGACTACTTCATCCTTTGGGAACTGGGTGGGACAGAGGAGAAAAGCAGAAAGCAAACGGTCCCAGGGATGCTCCTAGCGAAGAGCTGCTCCGTGGCAAGCTGAGGCAGCAGAAGAGGCAGGAAGAGAGATGGGAGAGAAAGAGCTCTCTGCTTCCGGAAGAGGGGACAGGGAGAAAGCCAAGCAATAACTCACCCTGTGTCAGCTGGGGACAATGGGCAGTTGGCAGAAGGTACTCATTCTTGATATGGAGCTTTCACAGAAGAGAAGTTAAATAAAGCACAGTGACAGTTGGAGAGAGAGATGTTTGGATTGGCACTGGGGCAAAGCAAGTAGAAGTGACTGCAAGTGAACAAGTAGATCCAGTTTGTGCATGGCGGAGAAAAAAAGAGGAACCCACACTCCCACAGAAGAGCAAATCGGCCAAGCACGGGGACAGAGGGGAGATCAGGGAGGGGGTTGAAGACAAAGGTTGGTGACTTCCTGAGGCCATGATAAAATGTTGTAAAGTGGTGATTGTTGCACTTGGGAAATTACCAAACAACCACTAGTACAACTGGAATATGCCAATAAGCTGATACTTTAAAAAAGAAAATCTAAAATTAAATGTAGGGGCAGGCATTTTGCCTAATGGTGTAGCCATCCATGTTCTACATTGGGGTGCTGGAGTTTGTTCTCTACTCCAGCTCTTGACTTGTGTCCTGCTGATGCAAACCATGGGAAGTAAAGGTGTTGGCTCAAGTAATTGAGTTCTTGCCAGTTAGGTGGGAGGGCTGGCCTAGTTCCCAGCTTTCACCATTGGTCCTGGCCCAGCTGTGGCTCTCATGGGCACTTGAGGAAATAGCATGGTAGAATGGAAATTCCCTTTTTCTCTGTTTTTCTGCCTCTCAACAAACAAAAATTTAAATAATACAGTTGAATGTGTGTATGTGTAGATTTTTTTTTTTGAAAATTTATGTTTTATATGGGGCTAGCACTGAAATGGTAGGCTGAGCTTCTGTCAGCATCCCATAGAGGTACCAGTTCTGTGTCCTGGGTGTTCCACTTCCCACCCAGCTCCTCGCTCATTGCCTGGGAAAGAAGTAAGGAATGGCTGAAGTCCCTCTGGGCCCCTGTACGCTGTGGGAGACCAGGAGCAAGCTCCTAGCTCCTGCCTTTGGATTGATTCAGCTCTGGCCAATACTTGTTTCCTTGCTATAATATTCAATGCAAGTATATAAAAATGTATCCTATGTTTGTTTCAAATTTTAAAACCTTGTCCAACTGATTTAGTTTTTAGCAATGATTTTTTTTTTATTCTTAAAATATGTCGGTTCTTCATTTCCTATGCAACAGTAAACCTTGTTCAGAACATTTTATCCTAAAAATGAAAAGGGCAGGGGCCAATGCTGCAGTGCAGTGAGTCAAGCCACGGTGATGCCAGCATCCCACGTCCAAGTGCTGATTCAGATCCTGGATGCTCCATGGCCAACCGAGATCCTGCTAACGTGCCAGGTAGGCAGTGCAGGGAGGCCTTAGTAACTGGGTTCCTACCACCCACATGGGAGGCCTGGATGGTGTTCTTGCTGCTGTAGCCATTTGGAGAGTGGATGGAAAATCTTTCTTTTCTCTTCCCCTCCCCTATCACTTTGCCTTTCAAATAAGCAGCAAATGGAAATTTCAAGTATGTTTTGTAATTTGCAAAAGAATTTCATCACTATCAAAAGACACCCATCCCTGTTGGCCATTTCTTCCTACTTCCCCTTGTTCCAACAGCTACAGCCACTAGTCTGCCTTGCTGCTTGCACTGATGTGTCCATTCTGAGCAATTCAGACATGAATGAATCACACAACAGGCACATTTTAGAACTTGCTTCTTCCTTTTAACATAAAGTTTCAACATTCATTCGTATTATAGTGTATATCAACACTTCATTCCTTTCTTAAAAATACATAAATATAATATCACTGTTGAAATACACAGTGCCATTGTACTTGTAGTTTTAAAGTTTATTTTTTATTTGAAAGGCAGAGCTATAGAGATTTTTTGCCCTTATTATCCATGCCTTTGGTGTCATGCCCAAAAACCTGTTGTCAAGACCAATGTTAAGTTTTTCCCCCTGTGTTTCATCTAGTAGGTTTACAATTTCAAGTTCTATATGTAACTTTTTAATACATTTTACTTTTATATGGTGCAAGATAAAGTTCCAATTTTATTCTGCATTTGATGGTTTAACTTTCCTAACAGTATTTATTCTCCATTATATACCCCTGGCATCCTTGTCAAAGATTGGTTGGTTATTGATGTACAAATGTGTTTTGGAAATGAATAAAGGGTCTGAATATTTTGGGGCTCTCTATGCTGCTGGTCTCACGTTTTTTGTTTTTTGATTGTTTTTGTTTTTTTGTTTTTTTTGTAGTATCATACTGTTTTGATTGCTGTAGCTTCTCAATACATTTTAAAATCAGGAGATGTGAATCCTGCAGCTCTGTTGTTCTTGCTCAAGATTGTTTTCTTTCTGGTTCCATATAAACTTTAGGATTGTTTATGTCCATAAAAAAATGCTGTTGAATCTTGCCCTTACTTCAGAGATCAAGAATGAATTCCAGGCTCCTGGCTTCAGCCTGGCTCAGCCCTGGCTTTTGCAGTTTGTTTTTTTTTTTTTTTTTTAATGAGCCAACAGAAAAAATAATTCACTTTGTCTTTTTCTCTCTCTTCGACTTTCAAATAACCACAAGCTTTAAATATTTATTTTATTTTTATCTGAAAGGCAGAGCTACAGAGAGAAGAGACCTATCTTCTATCTGCTGGTTCACTCTCCTAGAGAGCAGCGACTGGATATGGGTTGATCCAAAGCCAAGAGCTAGGAGTTTTCTCTGAATTTCCCATGTGGGTGCAAGGTCCCAAGGACTTAAGCCATTTTCTGCTGCTTTCCCAGACCAGGGAACCGGATCACAGTGGAGCATCTGTGACGTGAACTGGTACACATATAGGATGCTGGCTCCACAGGTGGAAACAGTCTACTATATTACAGTGCTGGCGCCTAACACTTTTTTCCTTAATACTGAAATTTAGATTTATTTGAAAGACAGAGAGAAAGAGAAAGAGAGAGAGAAAGAGAATCTTTCTCCCATTCACTCCTCAAATGATTGCCACAGCCAGAAGTAGGTCAGGAAAAATTCAGGAGCCAGTAACACAGCCCATGTCTCCCCTGTGGCTGTAGGGACTCAGGTAATGATTGAAGCTACTATTACTGACTTTCAGGGTGTATATTATCACAGAACTGGAATAGGAAGTAAAACTGGGACTCAAACCCAGACTCTCAGATATGGCATCCAGGCGTGGCAATCAGTGTCCCCTTCAGGGCTAGCTGCTGGGCCTGCCGTCGGGATTTTGATAGGGAGCTATGGGATCTGTAGATCATTTTGAATGTATGGGCACTTTGGCAATATTAATTACTCCAACATGAATGTACAATGTATTTCCATTTGTCTGTCTTTTTAAATTCCCTTCATCAATGTTTTATAATTTTCATAGCCTACTTTTAATGGAGCTATGTTTTTATTAATGGATTTTGAGAGTTCTTTAGATAGCATGTGTACAGGTCCTTATCAGATACATGACTTAAAAATGTTTTCTCCCATCAAATGCATTTTTTTTTTCATTTTCTCAATTGAGTTCTTTTACTCATGCTCAGTGTATCTTTTTCTTTTGTCACTTGTGCTTTTGGTTTTATATCTCAGAAACTGCCTGATCCAAGATGATGAAGATTTATGCCTATGTTTTCTGTTAAGTGTTTTGTATTCTAATGTTTAGATTAGAACCTTGATTTATTTTGAGTTAATATTGAATCTCGTATGAGGAAGGGGGTTTGACTTTGTTCTTTTGTATGTAAATAAATAGTTGGCCCTGTACCATTTCTTGGAAAGAATGTCCCCCCACTGAATTGTCTTGGATGTCTTGTTCAAAATCAATTGACCGTACAGATGGGCCTGTGTTTCTCTTTCTTGCATTTATTTTATTTGTTTTGTCTGATATTAGTATAGCTATTCCACTTTATTAGGATCCTTGTTTGATGATGTATATTTTATATCATTTGATTTCAGCCTGTATGCTTTTGGATGTAACACACTACCACAAGTTCAGTAGCTTAAAACAACAGTTTCCAAAGGTCGGGAGTTTGGGGTGGCTCGCCCGGCCTTCCGCTCAGAGTCACACAAGGTTACAGTCAAGGTGTTGGCTGGGCTGCCCTCTCACCCAGAGCTTGGGGTTCTCTTCCAGGCTCCCCGAGAGCCATGCCAGCTGCCTGTGCTTGTGAGACGGAGGCCGTTGGCTCCTTGAGGTCACTGTTCCACTGGTGGCCATCTTCCTCGCCAAGGCCATCAGGAACGTGTCTCAGCTGACTTATGTGTCTCTCGGGAAGGAAAGGTTGGAGCCTCCCCCTGTTTTGTTTATGGGCTCATCTATGTCTGGTCCCAAGATAGTCTGCTTTTGATAAACTCATGGGGAATTTATTAGGGACCTTAGTTACATATGCAATATGCCTTCATTTCTCACCATATTCTATTCATAAGAAGCAAGACATGGGCTTGGCGCTATGGCTCAGTGGCTATGTCCTCGTCTTGCATTTGCCAGGATCCCTTAATGGCCACTGGTTCATGTTCCAGAAACCCCACTTCCCATTCAGCTCCCTGCTTATATGGCCTGGGAAAACAGTAAAGGATGGCCCAAAACCTTGGGACCTTGTACCCATGTGGGAGACTCAGAAGAAGCTCCTGGCTTTGGATCAATTCAGTTCTAGTTGTTGTGGCCACTTGGGGAGCAAACCAGTAGAGGGAAGATCTTTCTCTCTGTCTCCTTCTTTCTGTAAATGTGCCTTTCCAATTAAATAAATCATAAAAAAAAAGAAGACGCAAGTTCTGCCCTCAGCTAGAGAGGTGGTTGCACAGAATGATGGGTGACAAGAGTTGCAAATCATGGGACCATCTTAGAATCATACTTTGTCAGTGGAAATGAACGAGAGAGTGAAAACACAGTTGTTCAGGCCCTTTATCCGTTTCCGTTGTTGAAATGTGTGCATGTATTCAAACATAAAGCTAAAAGTCTTTGGAGCTTTGCATTTGTCTCAGGCTTTTCTGTCTCTCATGGCTATGACTGTTTGATGCTAAGGTCCTGGTTAAGAACAGGCACTCCAGAGCCAGCCTGGGTAAACCTGGGCTAGGGACGAATCTCTCTGTGTCTCGGTTTCCTTTTCTCTAAGATAGGGCCAATTATAAGACATAGTGAGAGTACTGGGAGAACTAGATGAGATGATAATATTGGTATCATTTAGATAGTGTTCCCTGACAACATAGAAGTGAGTGGCCTAGAACAATAGGCATTTGTTTCTGGCTCACACAGCCCTGGGTGGCTGGCATGGCACTGCTGCTGTCACCTGGACTTGACACGGATTGCCTCCAGGCTGTGAGTCGGCTTTGACTGCCCTGTTCCCGTTCTTCTGGGATGTGTAGACTCTCTAGATGAAGTGTTCCCATTGGCTAGACATGTTCAGTGCCTTTCTGACTGGCAAAGGGGGTTAGTCAGGGAGCAGCTGCCCCGTGGTAAGTCAAGAAGCATCTGAATCTAAAAAGCATTTTTGTTGGCGTGGATGTCTGGTGCAGAGGCTGAACCCCTTCGTGGGATGTCTGCATGCTGTATTTGAGTGGTTGGTGAGTTCCGGCTTTGCCGTTTCTGATCCAGCTTCCGGCTGATGGAATCCCAGGAGGCAGCAGAGGAAGAAGCCAATGCCCGGTCCCCGTCGCACTGCAGGAGGCAGTTCCAGATGGCCAGCTTCAACCTGGCCCAGTCTTGAAACACTCAAAATATAGTCAACTGGCAGATGGAAGAGCTCTCTCTTTCCTGTTTAAATAAGATGAAAGGAAATAAATGTCAAGAATATTTTGATTGGATTTTGATAGAGGATTCTTGCCTTCACAGTTTGAGATTTCACTTCTTGTTTTCTAGTGGTACTTTTATGGCTTTGTCTGCAAAGTATTTACTTTTTAAAAAAATTATATTCAAATAGAAAGTTTCTGTACATACAACTGTCTACTTGTCATTGTCCCTACAGCAAGTCCTCTTGGAGGTTTCACACACTTATCAAATGCTCAACAGAGACCAACCTATGCAAACCTAGTTGTTTATTGGTGGTCCTCACCTCTGCTAATATGTTCCTTCTTCTCTTCCCAATGCCAGAGGGCAAGGCATCCTCCACAACTCCTCTCCCTTGAGCAGTACACCCCAGGGAGTCACTGCATCTTGTCAGTTTTGCTTCTCACCTTCTCTTCTGTGAGTGGAGCCAGAGTCACTCTCAGGCCCTACTATCTTACTGGGGCAACAGGCTAGTCTGCTTTGACCACCCTCTTGGAGTATCTGATGAGTTTTTTTTTAAAAAAATGCCCTTCCCGTAAAGACATTTCACAGTATCCCTTTTGCTTCCCATGATGTTTATCTGAATAAAGACCACAAAAAAGATTTTTAAAGACTCATTAATTTTGATTTGAATGGCAGAGTTACTGAGAAGCAAATAGGGAATCTTCCATCCACTAGTTCACTCTCCATATAGCTGCAATGGCCCAGGGCTGGGCCAGATCAAAGCCAGGATCCAGAAGGTTCTTCTGCGTCTCCCATGTGGGTAAAGGGGCCCAGTGATTTGGCCATCTTTTGCTGGTGCTTTCCTAGATGCATTAACAGGAGGCTGAATCTTTTGGCTTGCTGTTAATATCCTCATTGCTGAGTACACTGGCTGGTACGTAGCAGGCATGTGCAAATGTAAATATTTGTCCAGTGATTGCATCAGGGCCTGTGTTCTAACCCAGGTCTGCAACTCTCCAGACATGACTCTGGGAAGATGAGTGTTCGAGCCTGTTCCCTCTCAGGTGAGATGGGTGTCTTAGTTTGAGGCTGTGGGGAAGCAAGGCTACAGAGCAAGGCTTTTGGACCACCAGCGCAGGGAGCGGGGCAGGGGCTGTGCTGCTGAGCCTGCTGCACTAAGTGGCGCTCTCTCCAAGCACCACCTTTGCCAGGAAGGAAGCGAACCTCTTCTACTGAAATCACTCCCTCCTCCTCGCTTCCAGCCTCTCTAGGTGGCCATGAATAGCAGTGCAGCCACTCTGCAAGGCCTGGGCTGGGGGGAGTCCGCACCAAGCTGCTCCTCAGGACCCCACCCACAGGCTCTGTGGATGGTCCGGTATGGGGGGGAGGGGAGCGTGATCACTGTAGAACAGCCCTGGCACATCCGCAGCACCAATAACACAGAGTCCTTGTCATTGCAGGGATGGATATTTGGGGCCTGAAATGATCCCTTTTCTTTCTTTCTTGATAAGGTAATTTTGAAGTCTGCCTGGAAAATAAGGGAAAATGCAAAAACAAAACAAAACAAAAACAAAAAACCAAAAATATCCCTAAACCTTAAAAGAAGACAAAAGCAACAAAGTCATGTAGCCTCAATAACTTGCAGACTGTGCTATTGGTACAGGAGTAGAGTATGAGCATATATTTTTGTGGACAAGATTTTTGTATTTGGGCCCAGCGCATGGCTTCGTTGTTAAATCCTTGCCTTGCATGTGCCAGGATCCAATATGGGCACTGGTTTGTGTCCCAGATTCTCCACTTCCCATCCAGCTCCCTGATTGTGGCCTGGGAAGGCAGTTGAGGATGGCCCAAAGCCTTGGGACCCTGCACTGGTGTGGGAGACCCAGAGAAGCTCCTGGCTCTTGGCTTCAGATCAGCTCAGCTTCAGCTGTTGTGGCCACTTGGAGAGTGAAGCAGCACATGGAAGATATTCCTCTCTATCTTTCCCTTTCTCTGTAAATGTGCTTTTCTAATTAAAAAATATTTTATTTTTAAAAATATTGTCCTATTTATTGTAGCATTGTTTGTAACAGCGAAGGATTGGAGACGACCTAAGCACACATCCATGGAGACTTTGGTGCATGTTGGTCGGGTTCTTGGGTTCTGATAGACCAACCAAGTGGGAAGGGTTCAAGACACACAGCTGCATAATGTGCTGTGCTCAGTATAATATGGGAGGAGTGTCTATATTCTTATTCCCTAAATATACACTAATAATCCCTGGAAAGGTTCATGTTTACAAAGTTGTGTGTGTGTGCACAAGCTACGTATGTTAGTACCTATTACTGCATAACATGTTAGTCTGAATTTAGCAGCTAGATCAGATACTTAAAGATTTATACTTGTAAAGTGGAGGGACAGAGAGAGAGATCTTCCCTCTGGCAGTTCACTCCCCAAATGCCACCACAGCCAGGCACAACCCAACTGAAGCCAGGATCTGGAACTCCATACGCTTTGTCACCTGGGAGGCAGAAAGGTGTCGGCACGAAGCCCATGGAAGGTAGCCAGCCAGCACCCCAGGCAGGCACCCCCATTTGCCTTGTGGGATTCCCAAGCAGCTGCTTCACGTGCGGTGCCACAGCATGTGCCCTCCACATGTTCATCATTTCCAACTTCCGACAGGACAGGAATCTGAGAATGGTCCTGCTGACTGTGACCAGCTCTGAATCCTTCACGAGGATTCAGTGAAGTCGTGGGAAGGGCTGGTCTCAGTGGAGGTCCTGACCAGAGCTGGATGACTTGCTCATGGTGGGTCACTCCCAGGGCTGACCCCGGGTGGGAGGGTGTGACTGTGAGACCCGGTTTCAGGCTTCTTGGAGTGAATGGGACAGGAGGACGCTGGGAACATTCCTGCGACCTGCTCTGACCAGTGGCACCCAGCCAGCCCATGCTGCCCACCGTGCAGTCCTCGTAAGATGTTCAACCCCAAGCACAACCAGGCTTCGCATTCGACAGAAAGAGGCCCACAGAACCTGTTGGCATATTTTAAAATCTAGGGCGGGGATAACCGGACTGCATGCCCGCGGAGAGCGTTGCTCTCCACATCTTTTTAAGTTATATTTATCTTACTTTATTGCAAGAGTGAAACAGATTTACAGAAAGAAGGACAGATGGACCTTCCATCCGCTGGTTTACTTACCCAGTGACCACTATGGCCAGGGCTGAGCTTCTTCCAGGTCTCTCACGTGAGTGCAGGGTCCCAAAGACTTGTGCCATCCTTTCTGCCCTCCCAGGCTATCAGCAGGTGGCTGGATATGAGTGGAGCAGCTGGGACATGAACCGGCACCCATATGGGATCCTGGCACTTGAACGGGGAGGAACTGGGCAATCTGGACGGGCCCACTCCCTTCAGCTTGCCATCCGTTTTTTTTTTTTTTTTTTTTTTAACACATGTTGGACACTTTAAGCCAGCAACAACTGTATCTTTTTACAAAGAGACATATTTATCAAAATACTTGGTAAAGAACTGGGAAGAGGATGAGTGTGGCAGAACATGGTTGAGAAGGGGCCAGTCTTAGGCCTGAAAGAGGTTGGAGGGCTTGGCATGGATCCTGTTCCCATTTCTCTCTATTGCAGTCTTGCTGGCAGCCTTGACTGTGGCCATGGGAGTTCTTTTTTTTTTTTTATTACAAAGTCAGATATACAGACTGACTTGAGGAGAGGCAGAGGGGAAGATCTTTCGTCTGATAATTCACTTCACAAGTGAGCGCAACCGCGGTGCTGCACCGATCTGAAGCCAGGAGCCTGGAGC
Source organism: Ochotona curzoniae (assembly GCF_017591425.1). Classification (NCBI taxonomy): domain Eukaryota; kingdom Metazoa; phylum Chordata; class Mammalia; order Lagomorpha; family Ochotonidae; genus Ochotona; species Ochotona curzoniae. Next base: position 14,074,613 of record NW_024465582.1, on the reverse strand, counting down.
TTTCTTCCAAGTCTCCCACACAGGTGCAAGGTCCCAAGGCCTTGGGCCGTCCTCCACTGCTTTCCCAGGTCACAAGCAGGGAGCCCGATGGGAAGTGGAGCTGCCGGGATTAGAACCGGTGCCCATATGGGATCCTGGCGCGTTCAAAGTGAAGAGGACCTCAGCCGCTAGGCCATGGCGCCAGACTCAGGAGTTCTTTAGAATGGGTTGGTGGAAGGGTCAGAATCTAGCTAAACCGCAGCGTGTGGCCACCGTTTATTTTAAACAATTCTGGACGGCGCACAATGCTATTTCTGGATAATGTGGTACTTGAACCCGCACCACCCATCCTATCCCGCCTCTCGCAGATGGGACAGTTATTCTGTAACGTCATTTGCACCAACTACTCAGCACATCAAGAGGGTTAAACCCAGTCATTACGCAGAGAGAGACGTGGCATGAAACCGAGCAGCTTTATTGTCTCCATAAAAAGATCGCCCCTGCGGTCGCGTGCCGAACTAACTGTGCAGGACTCCCGCGCCCGGCCACCGCGCAGCGCCGTGTCGCTGCGGGAAAGCAAACTTTCCCGCACTCCACGAAGTCCCCGCGAGAAGAGTCTTGGAGAAGCCCCTCTCGCGCCCCGCGGGCGGCGAGCCCAGTCCCCCCGGCCCGGCCCGGCCCGGCCCGGCCCGGCCCGGCCCGGCGGGGTTCCTGCGGAGCCCAGGGCGCTCCAGCCTCGGCGGCGTCCACTCTCGCGCGGCCTCGGCTCCTCAGACGCACGCGCGCGCGCCCGGCAGCGCGGGCCTCGCGGCTCGTGAGGGACCACAAGGGGAGGCGAGCGTGAGGAGGCCACGTCACCGGCGCCAGGCCCGAGGCGGGGACCCGAGGGCGCGCGGAGCGGAGGGCCGGAGGCCGCGGCCGGAGCGCGGGTAGGCGGCGGCAAGGGCCGGCCGCTCCCACCCGCCGCTTCCGGCGTCCTCCCGGCTCTCGCCGCGCCGGCTCTGCCACATCCTCCGGTGACGTCAGCCGGTGCCGCCATATTGGAGAGGCGCCGCCGCCGCCGCCGCTTCGGAGCTCGGGCCGTTTCAGGGGCCGCGGGCGGAGGCAGGAAGGCACCCCCCTTCTCCGCGTCCGCCGAAGCCCAGCCCATCTCCTCATGACTGCCCCGGGCCCAGCTGCCGACCGACGTCGTCCCAGCACCCGGATCTAACACGGAAGCCCGGGGCGGGGGCCCGCCGGAGGAGGCGGAGGAGGAGGAGGGAGAGCCGGTCGGACCCGCGTCCCTCTGGCCCGCGCGGCGTCTCGGCCGGAGCCATGACCTCGCTGACCCAGCGCAGCTCGGGCCTGGTGCAGCGGCGCACCGAGGCTTCCCGCAACGCCGCCGACAAGGAGCGGGCGGCGGGCGGCGGCGGTGGCAGCGGCGAGGACGACGCGCAGGGCCGCCGCGACGAGCAGGACGACGACGACAAGGGCGACTCCAAGGAAACGCGGCTGACCCTGATGGAGGAGGTGCTCTTGCTGGGCCTCAAGGACCGAGAGGTGCGGGCGCGGCTGGCGGGGCGCGGGCTGGAGGGCCGGCGGGCGGCGCGGGGCCCGGGGCGTCTGCTGGGCTCGAGGTGGGCGCACCTGCGCCCGTGCCGTGCCAGCCGCGCGCCCCGGAGCGCACCGTGCGCCCCCGAGGCGCGTCGGAGTTGTTGCCTGGCTTCGCGGCCCGGTGTTTTTCTGGTTGTTGGCGTTTAAAGTGTTTGGATTTTTTTTTCCTCCCCTATCCTTTTGCACACTCGTTCTTCTTGCTCTCGGTCCTCGCTCTTTTGCCCGCGTGTTTAACCCGTGTAGAACCCAGGTGCACTTCCAACACCCCCCGCCCCCACCAAGTGATTGCCCAGTGAACCACAACACCTGGAGCCGCCCGCATCCCAGCTGCTTGGGTGGTTTTGCAGAGTTTGGGCACCTGGGAGGGAGGATTCACAGATCTTCAAGACCTAACTCTTGGGGGTGAAGGGGAAATTCGATGAAATGGTAGTGAAGGAAGAAGTTTACCGAGTAAAGTTGAAAGAATTCTTAGGATATTTGGAAGATGACTTTCTAGTGCAAGTTGCTTTGGGTGACAGCTCGTCTTGAGCATAGCGCTGCGTTTGGTCGGGTCTGACGGGCCTGCGGAGGTCTTGGCCATCGTCAAGGAGGAACTTTTCCGGGAGGTGCCAGAGTGTCTAAAGCTTTAGGTAGGGTAAAGTCGGGATAAGTATTTGGTGTTTGGAAATGAGAGAAAATGATCGTGTGTGTGTGTGTGTGTGTGTGTGTGTGTGTGTGTACGTGTACACCTGAATTCTGAAGTTAACAAAGCCATCCAGCCATCTACAGAAAACAGTTTTGAAGACACCGTGGCTCATTCAGACAAGCCCCTGCGTAGACTCTAATTCATGCGCTGTAAGGTGTTGCCTGAAGCTTGGTTCATCCCACTGTGGAAACTTTAGACAGTACCTTTTGAGTCAGACACAAAAAAATGTCTTGAGTTTTGTTTTGATTTTCAAAAAGCTTTCCAGATTCACCAAGAGATGCAAAAAATGTTTCATTCTTAGGAGCCGAAGTTTACCGAAACCTACCAAATGTGTTTGAGAATTCTAAAAGTAGGGAGCTAAGGTGCCAACCTTAGCTTGTGGAAACCTTCAGGGGTGTCTACAGTCTGTTGTTTTTTCCCACGAAGATAAGTTACTATCCGTGTGGGGTGCCCAGGCCCTGTGCAGTGGCCAGCTGTGCTGAGGAAAGCGGGCTGCACAGGAAGTGACTTTTTGTTTTTATGATGAAAAAGTCAGATGTATCTTAGTAATGTGATTTTTAGAAAGTATTCGACTTGTTTTTTTATTTATTTATTTGAAGTTTTACAGTTTGGATCTTGGTATTAAGCATTTTTTCTTTAGGTCGTTTTTGCTGTTGGGACAAAATTAACACTGTAGATAGAAAAGTAAAAGGAAAATAAAAGCATTCCTGAGTAAGCATTTTACAGTTTTTGAGACTTGTTTGTGAAAACTCTGAAACTAGAACTTTATAAACTAGCCTTTAGTTCTCTGAGTCAGGCGGAGTGAGGGATTGTGGTGAGAAAGTACCTTTCTGGGTTTCCAAGTGTGTTCACACCAAAACAGGCCAACGTGCTGCGCTTCTTTTTTTTTCTTTCTTTTCTTGTGGTAGGTTCTCATGAAGATAACCTAAAGCACTTGTTGAAATTTAATGGTACTTACACAATTTAGACAATTTGAGGTTCTTTGATGCCAGGTGATTGAAACCATCTGCTGTGTTTACTGTGCACCAGGAGGCACCCATCATGCTTTGCAAGTCCTGGCCAAAGTCCGTATGCTAACTAATTCTGAGCATTTCTTGCTGATTTCAACAGCCAGGGAAGGATAATTCCTCTCATCCCTCTTTGCAGGCAAGCCCAGGGAATTGCCTGGGACTGGGGCTGGGATTTTGCTTGCTTTAACTTTTGGTTTTAGCAATTAGCCGTGTGTGTGTGTTTTGTATTTTTATCGCATTTAAAAAAAGATTTATGTATTTGAAAGCAAAAGTGGTAGAGATATTCCATCTGCTGGGTCACTTCCTGATTGCCTGTAACCTCCAGGGCCGGGCCGCGCCAGGAGCCAGCACACAGCTCGGCGCTCTCACCTGCTGTAGCAGGCATCCTTTGTCTCCCAGGTACGTTAGCAGGAAGCGGAGTTGAAAGTGGAAGAGCTGGGACTCCAGTTGCTCCAGATATGGACTGCTGGTATCCCAAGCAGACCTACTGTGCTGCGCTGTAGTGCCTGCCCTGTTATTTACTGTAAACTGAGCTCCTTCCCCTCATGCCCGATGGAGGAGGCTCTCCTGGCCCCGTCTTGCCCTTGTTGAGGGCAGGAATTGCTGTTGTGAGCTTAGGTGTTAGTGCTCCTTGGCACCCACTCTATTACCAACAGATGCCAAATGTTAGCCATAACATTCACTTAGGTAGTGACCACTTCAATTTTGTAGTTTTGTATTTTGTGTAATGTGGCTGCTCTTAAAAGCTAAGCTTTAAATTTAGACAGGTTATTATTTTTTTAAAGATTTATTTTTATTGCGAAGTCATATACTGAGGGGAGAGAGAGGAAGATCTTCCATCTGCTGATTTGCACCCCAGGTGGCTACAACGGTCAGAGCTATACCAGTCTGAAGCCAGGAGCCTCTCCCGGGTCTCTGGGCGCAGGGTCCCAAAGTTCTGGGCTATCCTTGTCTGCTTTCCCAGGCCACAGACCAGGTGCTGGATGAGAAGCAGGGCCGCTGGTATTAGAACTGGCGACCAAATGGGATCCTGGCACAGGCAAGGCGAGGACTTTAACCGCTGCACTAGCGCACCGGGCCCGGCCCTATATATTTTTAAGTTTTACAATTTTTAAAACTAGAAAGTTAACATTAAGAATTGCTGTGCGTGCTTGAAATTTTTTTTTAAAGATTTATTTTTATTATTTTTTATTGGAAAGGCGGATATACAGAGAGGAGAGACAGAGAGGAAGATCTTCCGTCCGATGATTCACTCCCCAAGTGAGCGCAACGGGTCGATACTATGCCGATCCGAAGCCAGGAGCCTCTTCTGGGTCTCCCACGCGGGTGCAGGGTCCCAAAGCCTTGGGCCATCCTCGACTGCTTTCCCAGGCCACAGGCAGGGAGCTGGAAGGGAAGCGGGGCTGCTGGGATTAGAACCGGCGCCCATATGGGATTCCGGGCGTGCAAGGCGAGGACTTAACCACTTGCGCCACTGCGCCGGGCCCCATGCTTGAAATTAAAAAAAAAAAAAAAAATGGAGTGGCAGGCTGTCTGCTGATTTCATTGTCCAAATGGCTGCAATATCTAGTGGCCACAGCAGTGAGGGCTGGGCTAGACTAGAGCCAGGAACTTGGAACTCCACTTGGGTCTCCCGCTCGGGTGACAGGGACACAAGCATCGTGTCACCTGCTTCTCCAGTCACCTTAGCAGGAAGCTAGGTCAGGAACAAAACAGATATGAGATGTTGGCATTGGAAACAGTGGCTGAACAGAATCGCCACAACTCCAGCCCCACTGACTTTTTAAAACTTAATGCTTTTGATTATTTCGTCTTTTAATGGAGATGCTCTTTATTGGAAAGGCAGAGTTAGAAAAGAGACAGATCTTGGATCTGGTGGTTCACTCCCCAAATGGCACAATGGCCAGAGCTGAGGTGGTCCAAAGCCAGGAGCTTCTTTCAGGTCTCTTACATGGGTTCAGGGACATAAGTAGTTGGGCCCTCCTCAGCTGCTCTCCCAGGCTCTGCCACAGTGCCATCCCTCAACGTAGAAGTTCTTAACTAGGGTCAGTAGATTGAGTTTAGAAACGCTGTGAATGCTACCATTGTGTGTCTGTTTCCCGGGAAAATAGGGCGAAGTTTTATTAGGCTTTCAAAGCCTTCAGTGAACCAGGAAGGTTAAAAATTACTGAATAGGAGCTATCTGTTTTCATTTAAGGCTGTTTTGTCTTTTTAACTTCCTGAAAATTGACTGTAGAAAATTCCAGACTTCAGAGTAGTAGTGAGTCAGATTTTGAGTTAGTTGAGATTTGAAGCTGATGTTTTTGTGGCCTGCTGGGAAGGTTTTCATCCTGTTACGTTTAGGATTCCAGTGTCTGTCCAGTGTCTCATCCAGTGCTTGTTGGGCATATTCTTTGTAAGAGATCCTTCCTTGTTCTAGATGCTCAAGGAAGATCTGTGTCATCTAGTCAGTTTGCTTATAGTTCTGTGGGTCATAATTGTAGTAGGCGACAAAACGAAATACTGTTACTGTCCTGGGTTTTTTTTTTTAATATTGACTCTGTCAACGTGGCTTACAGCTACCTCTCAGGAAGTATTAAGGACTAGTATGTTCTTAGTGAAAGTGGTGTCCTTCCTAAGGGAGTAAAAATTGGTTCTGAGGATGGAATGGAAAAAAAAAAAACCCCCACAAAAAAACAACACTGTTTTCGTTTTATTTGAAGGTAGAGAGACTTGCAGAGAGGGGAGAGATGAGGCATCTTTTCACTCCCTGGCTCACTCCCCAAATGTATGCAACATCTGGACTAGGCCAGGTGTAGCTGGTGGCCTGGAACTCCTCCTGGGCTTCCTCCTGGGCCTCCCGTGTGAGTGGCAGGGACCTGCTGCCTCCCAGGGTGCTCATTGCTAGCCAGCTGGGCTGGGAGCAGAGGAGCTGGACCGACACCAGGCCGGGATCTGATGCACTGAATGTTTGCCTCTTTGGTCTGTTGGTGATTTAAGAACAGATGCACACTTGGTGTGCAAGTCGGAGTCCAGTGTATCCTGGGAGAAAATCGTAAAATTGTCCCTAAGGAGTGATAATGAGAACAAGAATGAGAAACACCAAAGTGAGTCCATCAGTTTGCTTTTATTGAAGCTTAGAAATCTTTCCTCTGACAGGACTTCTTTTTCAATTAAAGCCAATTAAAAAAAAAGATTTATTAGAGAGGCAGAGATGCAGAGAGGAAGAATCAGAGCTCTCCCTTTTGCAGGTTCAGTCTGCAGATGGCCCCAACTGCCAAGCTAGACCAGGATGAAACAGTGAACCATGAGTTTCGTCTGAGTCTCTCAGGTGCGTGCGGTCCCAAGGACTTGGGTCGTCGTCCTCTGCCTTCCCAGGCCACAAGCAGGGAGCTGGATTGGAAGTGGAACATCCGGGACTTGAACCTGCGACAATATGGGGTGTTGGTGCTGCAGGTGGAGGATTAGTGTGCTGTACTGCAGTGCTGACCTCTGGCTTCATTTTCTATTTTCAATTTCTTGGTTTCTTTTTTTTTCCTTTTCCTTCCTTCCTTTTTTCTTTTCTTTCTTTTTTTTTTTTTTTTTAAGATTTATTTATTTGAAAGGCAAAGCACCAAGGATGGAGAGAAGAAATTTTCCATCTGGTGGTGGTGGCTCAGTCCCCGAATGGCCACAATGGGACTGGCTCAACTAGGCTGAAGTCAGTAGCCAAAGACTCCATCTGGGTCTTCCACAAGAGTCACAGGGCCCCAAGCACTTGGGCTGTTCTCTGCTGCATGCCCAGGCATATTAGCAGGGGTCTGGACTGGACGTCAGATATGGGTGTCAAGTACCTGTGTTGTAAGAAGGGGCTTAACTCCGTGTGCCAAGGTAGGGGCCCTAAAAATGGCAAATGTTAAAATAGTTTTTATGCCACATGACAAAATAGGCTCCAAAGCAGTATTTAAGAACTTAAATTCATCTTAGTCACTGAATTGAGCTAGTAATCTCATTCTTGTGTGTGTTATATAAAAGAAAACCAGAGGTTGTTTAGCTTATGTAGTGCACACCTCTGTGCCGTTTCCTTGGCCAGGTGCTAAGGATGCAAAGAACATTTTTTTTCACCTTGTAAGAAACAAGGAGTAGGACCTGGTGCAGTAGCTTAGTGGCTGAAATCCTCACCTTGCACGTGCTAGGATCCCATATGGGCGCCAGCTCATATCCCGACTGCTCCACTTCCCATCCAGCTCCCTGCTTGTGGCCTGGGAAAGCAGTAGAGGATGGCCCAAAGCTTTGGGACCCTGCATCCTGCCCTCCCCCTCGCCCCGCTTCCCCCAGTGGGAGAGCTTCAGATCAGTTCATTTCTGGCCTGTGCGGCCACTTGGGGAGTGAGCCGGCCTGGAAGGTCTTTGTCTCTCCTCCCAGTTCTTCCTGCCCTTGCGCGTTCCCTTGGCTCTCGGCCGAGTCAGTCCCCTTGGGCCGCTCAGTTGGATGTGGCACATGCTAGTCTCCTCTTTGACCATGTGCACCTGGGGAGCAGTTTATGGCAGTTTCCCTGAATACTTTGCATTTGGTGCCTATTCTCCATTTTTCAGGCCTCTTAGTTCAGGTCTTCACTTTTTGCCTTGATTTATTTGGCCTGGCCCAGTTCCGGTTGTTGCAGGCATTTAGGGGGTAAACACCCCACGACACCTCGAAGTAAATAATTTTTTTTTCTTTAAATCCTGCTTTAAAGATTTATTATTAATTTTATTGCAAAGTCAGATTTACAGAGAGGAGAGACAAAGAGAAAGGTCTTCCATCTGCTGATTGACTCCCAAGTGGCCGGAGCTGAGCCAATCTGGAACCAGGAACTTCTTCTGGGTCTCCCATGGGGGGTTGGGTGTTGGTGGTATGGTGGTGGTAGTGGTGGTTCAGGGCCCCAAGATTTTGGGTTGTCCTCAAATGCTTTCCCAGGCCACAGGCAAGGAACTAGAAGGAAGGTGGAGTAACCAGGATATGAATCAGCACCAATATGGGATCCTGGTGCATGCAAGAGCCACTAGGCTATCACGCCAGACCCAAAATTAACTTTTCAACTGGCAATCACGTTAAGTTGCCACCTGTAGTGATGGCATCACACATGGGCTCTGGCTGCTCCACTTTTTTGTTTATTTGAAAGAGTGAGAGAGATTTTCTGTCTGCTGATTCATTTCCCAAACGGCAGCAGTGGCGATGGCTGAGCCAGGCCAAAGCTAGGAGCTTCATCTGGGTCCGCCACATGGGTACAGGGGCTTCATACACTTGGGCCATCTTTGGCTGCTTTCCCAGGTGCACTAGCTGGGTAGGAAATGGAGCAGCCAGGACTTGAACCAACATGCACAGGAAATGTGAGCATAATGCACTGTACCACAATGCTCTCCCTGCTCCACTTCCAGCCCAGGCACTTGGGAAAGCAGTAGAAGATGGCCAAGGGCTTGGGCCTCAGGTCACCCGTGTGGGAGTCCGCGATGAAGCTCCTAGCTTGGTTCACAACCTGCAGTGTGGCTTTTTGGAGCTCAACCAACAGTTGAAAGAACTCTCCCTCCCTCCTCTAAATATGTATATTTTAAAATAGCTGAATTTAAAGCAGTCCTGCTGAGGCCAGTATATAATAAAGCATGCATGTCATTGTGATTGGATAGAAAACTTAGGTGTCTCTAATTCATGTGTTTATGGATTCTTTCAGATGGCCTCCACTGAAGATGTTAAGAGCACTGTGTCTAGGTTCCAGGTTCAAGTGTGACTGTTGATTGTGGAGTTTATATGTGGTCATGTTTCTTTTCTAAACTTCAAAATTTTCAAGTATGACAGTTGATAGTGTTTTACTGGTAATTGTGAGACCTGGGTGATTCATATATGTGAGAATGACTGCATCCTCAGTGCTGTTACGATGTGTTTATTAAATAAAACATTCCTGTTTCCTACAGAAGAATTAAGACTATGGGGATTATACTTAGATGAGCTTCAAAAAACTTCTCTAGTCAGAAGGCTTTAATCAGTGTGTTCCCACTTTGTGGTCTGCAGATTCAGATGTAGAGAGAAAAATTTAAAGCTGATTTCAGAGGACCAAAAGGAAGGCTGCTTAGATCAGCCAGTAACCAAGCAGGAGGCAGGGCAGAGTGAGATAGCCAGGGCTTTGGGGCTAATTAGAGCAGTTTCAGTGCACTCACTAAGGTCCTTATCTTGTGAGATTGAAATAATGGCTTGTTTCACGAGGTCTTTGCAGGAACAGATGGAATGTTGGTCACAGGCTTAGTTCAGTTTTTGGAGTATAGGTGTTTGTGTGCTTGTGTGTATTTAGGCTTTGAAAGGGTCGCTCCAAGTGTTAATAGAGGTTACCTTGAGAGTAGGTGAGCAAGAACTGACGTGATTTTCTGTCTTGTGCGTAACACATTAAAACACAAACACCTGCCAGAAGTCTCTAGGTGAGTGTGAGTGGGCTAAGAAGAGGCCACTGAGCAGCACCTCGAAGGACTGTGTGGCTGAAGGGTCACCCGTGGGAGGGCCTGGACTGAAGCTGCTGGAGGACAGCCTGGTGGGGAGGAGGGTCTGTCAGCTGAGTGGCACGTTGAGGCTTCTGTGGCACTCTGGTCACCTGTCTGGGTTGGAAAGTGAGAGGGAAGTTGTGGAGACTTTGTTTTTTGACTGTACTGTACTTTCAAGGAGTTCCCTGGGAATGGAAAGGAGACAGGGCAGGTTGATCTGTGTCCCTGTTTGAATGTTGGGTGAGCCTGTGGCATGTTGAGCAGCAGTGGAAAGTTCTTACTGCCTGCGCAGGACGCTTAAGGTACGGTAGAAGGCAGAAGTTCTGAGTATAGGTAGTTCACAAGACTGGAGACGGTACACGGATTAGCTTTGGGTGGAATGCCGGTTTTCATCAGGTTACCAGATGAAAGGGTTTGGATAGTTGTGAGCTTTGCGGTATGGTTCATTCTTCCTTTGAATTAATATGCTAAAAAAGAGTTGGATTGAGGGGTGTGAGAATGGAGCGGTCAGAGCTGAGCAGGGAGGGCATCAGATGGGTTAGCTACGTCAGAGGGGTGTTTAAGTTGGAGATGGTATTTCCAGCACTAAGATTTCAAGATTGTACTACCAGTTCAGAATCCCAGGCACAGTTAGGGAGAGAATGGGTGGGTGTGTTAATCTGGAGTTGGAGTTTTGCTAGGTGAATGCAGAGAAAGAAAAATGAAGATGTATTTAGGAAATCAATGAGGGTGTATTTGAAATGATGTGGTTTGTTTACGTTGGGAATGATAATAGTATTTAACCTTGGAAGCCAGCACCTTTTCAGTAGGCTAAGTGCTGCCTGTGGTGCTAGCATCCTATATGGTACTGGTTCATGTGCTGGCTGCTCCAGTTCTGACCCAGCTCCCTGTCGTATGTCCTGGGAAGGCAGCTAGGAGGGCCCAAGTCTTTGAATCCTTGCCACCTGTGTGGGAGACCCTGAGGAAGCTCCTGTCTCCTGATTTTGGATTGGCTCAGCTTTGGCTGTTGCAGTCGATTTTGGGGAAAAGAACCAGCAGAACTCTCTTTCCTTCCTTCCACAATGCTGCCTTGAAAATACCAATAATTAAAAATAAACCAATAAAAATAAAACTTTAAGAATTGTGTTTAGCCTCTGGGGATTGTTGGGAAGGTTTCCATGAGCTGCTATGGCTTGACAATTTGGGGTGCACTTAGTGCTTGGCACAGAGTGTATGCTTAGTAACGTGTGTTGGCTGGAGGTACAGGGAGGAGTGGGAAAGCCTCGGGGCAGAGGGGCAGAAGACTTGCACTTGGCCTCCCCACAGCTTGAGGAAGGTTTGCACATGGAATAGATTTCTTAGTTGAATTGATTTCTCGTAGTGCTGAAGTCCAGGTCCCAGGAAATGGTGATGAAGAGCCCAGGCTTTGGCTCAGAACAGCCTGGGTGAGGAGAGGCCTGAAATACATGGATTGCATGCGGCTTTTTTAGGTTTTTGTTTTAGTATTTACCTGAGTCTGATGAGTTGCAGACCCATGTGGGCCTCCGGTTAGGGAGAGGGTTGGGTACGGAGGACCGTGAGACCGTCATCCCTCTTGTGTGTGGCATAGGGTGGGGCCGCGTGCTGCTCCTGTCAGACTGCGTCAACACACAAGGATCAAGATGGTTGTTGCATGTCACCTGGGAGATCCTGGTGTGAGGAAGAATGTTCAGAGGGGAATGACACATTACTTTAAAAGTAGTTTTTTTTTTTTTTAAGTTTATTTTATTTAGGCTGGTTCACTCCCCAAATGGCTGCAATAGCTAGAGTTGGGCCTATCTGAAGATGGAAGCCAGGAGCTGCTTCTGTCTCTCCCTGGTGGGTGCAAGGGCCTAAGTACTTGGGCCGCCCTCCACTGATTTCTCAGTCTGTGAGCCGGGAGAAGTGGGGCAGCTGGGACTTGAGCTCGTGCCCATTTGGGATGCCAGTTCTGCAGAGGCTTAGCCTACTGTGTGTACAACTGGCTCCCTAAAAGTAACTTGGGGACAACAGTAACTTAGCTGCTACTAGTAACGTGTGTATTTATGTGTTTTGCTGGTTGGTTATATGTTTTAGGCCTTTTGGCTGCTGTAACAATGCCATAGACTGAGAAACTTATAAAGAACATCAATTTGTTTCCCAATGTTCTGGATACTTGGAAATTCGAGGTAAAGGCACGAGTATGTCTGCTGCCTCAGTGTCTGATGGTTGTCGTGTGTCCTCAAAGGACAGAGGTGCCAAGGTGCTGTGGGGTGTCTTTCAGGATGTGCCTGCTGCTTATGAGGGTGCTGCATCCATGATTGCTCTCCTATCCACGCCGCTTTCCATACCATCTCCTTAGGGGGGGTTAGGATCTCAGCATGAGAATTTTGTGGCATCAGAACATTCAATCTGTAGTGTTACCCTTTTGCTAATTAACAAATCCATAAGAAGTGGAGGGCTTTCTTTTGTCATTTGAAATATTTAGAAGGAGCTGTTAGCTTAGTTTTGTTTCCTTGTAGCAGCTCCAGCAAGACACAATGTTTGGGCTGTGGTGTTCACTCACTGGCATGGTTCTGTCCAGTGCCCAGTAGTGGGTGCCAAGTTTGGCATCCTTCGTGGTATGTTTGGGCATATCTCCCCGCCCTCACAAGGCACATGCCTGCTCAGGAGCCCTTGGGCACAGTCCCTTCTCCTGCTCAGGCCTGCTCTTCTGCCATCACTGTCTTTTTTTGTGGTAACCAAGTTGGGTTCCACTTTTTAGCAAGAGTGCTTGTTAGATAGTGGTGTGTGTTGGCACGATCATTGCATTAGGAGTCATTCAGTGTTTGGTTTCAGGAATTGCAAGATCAGCAGGCTCATTGGTGACACTTTTATCCGTTCATTGGAAATTTGCCCTACTTTGCATGGAGTGCGGTGATGCAGGAAATAAGCCAGGGGAGTTTTAACAGTGTCTGAAAACATGTTTCAGATCCTTTTAAAGCAAAGGTCTCACAATGTTGTTTCTGCTTGTTACGAGTTACAGTAGTTATTAGATATGCCGCTAGACCTTGTTTATAATGTGCGGTTGAACACATCTGTCATAAATTTCTGATATTTCGACATCTTGGTTTCTTTTACAATCTTACACCTTTTATTCTATGTACTTAAAAAGGCAGAGTAAACAAAAAACATTGTGGTACGGTGGGTTAAATAAGCCTCTGCCTGCTGTGCTAGCTAGCATCCCTTATGTGCATTGGTTTGAGTCCTGGCTATTCAACTTCATATCCAGCTCCCTACTAATGTGACAGGAGAGGCAGCAGCTGGTGGCCTAAGTGCATGGGCACCTGCACCAACTTGGGAGAACTGGATGAAGTTCAGGCTTCTGGCTCAAGCGACTTGGTTCTTGCTGCCTCCTTAGGAGACTGGATTGAGTTCCCAGCGTCCACCTTTGGGCTCTGGCCAAAGCCCAAGGCTTTTGGTGACAGCCTGATAAGAATTTTAAGAGTATTACATTTTTTAAAAAATGAGTGTATTTTAGGAACTAATTCGAGATATATGTGTAACACGTAAATATCTTAGATTTTTTGGCTTGTGGTTCTTGATGTGGAAATCTAAAAAATGGTCTGTAGGAGCACACACATGCATTGTGGCACAGCTGTTTAAACTACTGGTATTCTATATGAGTGTGTGTTCAAGTCTAAGATACCCCCCTTCTGATCAGATCCCTGCTAGCTTGGCTGGGAAAGCAGGGGGAGATGGCCCAAGTTCTGTGTCCCCTGCCACCTGTGTGGGAGACCTGGATGGAATTCTGGCTGCTGGCCTTCTTGGTACAGCCCTGGTTGTTGTGCAAGTGAATCAGTGAATGAAAATATTTCTCTCTCCATCCCCCAATCTGTGTAACTCTTTTAGGTAAATATATATATATTTTAACTCAAAGTTTTTCTTTATATATATATATATATTTTTTTTTTTTTTGGAATTTTTGTAAGGACTGGGATTTCCCCCCAAATTCCCACCCCCGACAGATTTTCCCCATTTTACTACAGTGGTATAATCCTTCATAAGGAGTTATAATTCCATCAATCTTTTATTTAAGTGTGTATCCCAACATTGCTGGTAAAAAAAGAAAAAAAAAGTTAGTTGTTGAATTGCTGGGAGGTTTTATCCCCATTTTTAAATTGTGAAGACACTCATTCCTATTTTATTTTCTAATGCTTAATATTGTTTTACAGTATGATGATTAGTGATCATTTAGAGTTTATTTTGGTGTATAATAAGGTGTGGATTAAATTTTTTTTCCTAGCAGTTGTCCTGTTGTCCCACTTTCATTTTTTTTTTTTTTAATTACTACAGTAGTTGCACATGTGTATGGGCTGTAGTGTGACATTTCAATGTACATATAAAAATGTGTAAGGATTGTGTCAGGGTAATTTGTAATTGTTTCAGCTCAGGCATATCTGCCAGTTCTTTGTGTTAGGAACATCCAGAACAGATCATGAAATGTTCAGTTGAGGTCAGCCATAGTCATCCACATGCTGTCAAGTATCACGTGACCGCTCGTAGGTCAGTGTGTCTGTTAGTGTTTTCTCCTTTCTCCTCACCTCTGTCCTCCACATTGTTCCGTGCTCTGCTGGCCACTGCTCTGCTCTCTGCTTCTTCGAGAGCAACCCATTAACTTTCACATGTAAATGAGAATATACAGTATTTTTATGTGCCTGACTTATGTCACTTAACCATACTTTCCAGTTGTAGCTTATGTTACTGCAAGTGACAGAATTTTATTTATAGCGGAATGTCCCACTCTATGCATGTCATAGTCTCTGTCCATTTGTGTGTTTCTGGACACAGGTTGATTCTATCTCTTGGCTGTGGTGAGCAGTTTTGCAGTAAACATGGGAGTGCACGTTTCTTTGACACGCTGAATTAGCAGTGTGGTATTGCCGCGTGCATCGTATGGCAGTTGTATTTTTAGGAGGAGATCCTCTCCTCTCTTCTCCTCTCTCTCAATCCTTGCGCTCCCCTTCCCTCCTTCTGGCATTAAGCAGGGAGCTGGATTGGAAGTGGAGCAGCTGGCTCTCCACCTGGCACCTAGAAAGGATGCTGGCATTGGATTGCAGGCAGATGTCTAACTTGGGTCATACTACTAGCCCACAATGTGTTTTTGATTAGTATTTTTTGGATGATTAGTGACAGACTCTTTTACATATATTTGTTAGGCCATTATCTCTCTTCTGGGAAATATTGTGTCCATCTGTAAAATTTTTCATCAGATTATGGTTTTTTTTTTTAAACAAAAGATTTACTTATTTTCATCTGAGGGATTTTTTTTTTGGAGATTTCTTTCATGTACTGATTCATTCCCCAAATGGCCACAGCAGCCAGCACTGAGCTGATTCAAAGTAAGGAGCCAAAAAGCTCCTTGATCCCCTGTGTGAGTGCAAGGCCCCTTGGACTTGGGCCATCCGCCATTGCTTTCTTGAGCCCTAAGTAGAGAGAGTTGAATTAGAAATGGAGCAGCCAGGACAAGAACCTGCATCCATAAGGGCTGTCAGTACCAAAGGATAGAGGATTAGCCTGTTGTGCCCCTGTGCCAACCACCCAGATTATGGTTTTGATAAACTGTCATGTTAAAAAATTCTGGATATTTGTCTATGTTATATGAGTAGCTGACAAATATTTTCTCCCATTTTGGAGGTTTTCTCTTTATTCTGTTAGTCCTTTGTTGTAAAAGCTTTTGTTTTGGGTCATACTAAAAAAAAATTCTGCCCAGACTGATGTCCTGAAACATCTCCCCTGTTTTCTTAGTTTAAGTTTCATTGGTAAGTCTTTCCATTTTTTATGTATGCAGTACAAGAGATCTAATTTCTTTTTTTGTGCATATGGGCTTTTATATTCCAGGCACCATTTGTTTGTTTATTTGAAAGGCAGAGTTAGTGGGAGAGACATTTGAGGGATCTTGTTCTGCTAATTCAGTCCCTAAATGGCTGCAGTGGCTGGGCCTGGGTTGGCCAGGAACATGGAGCTCCACCTGGGTCTCCCATGTGGGTAGGGCTCAAGCACGTGGGTCATCTTCCCCTGCTATCCCAGGCGCAATAACCTGGAGCTGGTCGAAGGTGGAGTAACCAGGACTTGAACTGGCACCTAAAGGGGTTGGTGTTACAGGTGACAGTTAACCCCCAGATCCACAAATCCCCACTGCACCATTTATTGACTAAACTGTCTTTTATCCAGTGTTGTGTTCTTTTATCTTTGTTGGAATTCATTTGGTTAAGAATATGTGAATTCGTTTTAGGGTTCTCTGATTCCATTGGTTTGTATGTTTATATACCTGTGACATGAAGACATTTAGAATCTATTTTAGTATTTTGTGGGACAGCATGCATTTCTGTCCATACTTCTTTCCACTTCCCCATTTTTCCTGGCTATATCCCTTTTCTGTTTTGCTTGAGGAATTTTATTTTTAACTTGGATAACTCTGGGGTAATAATGTTTTTATTGGAATCCTATTACATTTATAAGGTAGGGGAAACCATAATTTTTGTTTGCCCAAGAGTGAGATTTTTCCCATTGTTCATGACTGTCTGATTGTTCTAAAGTTTTCTTATAGAATTTTGTCTATTTGTTTTATTGCTGTAGCAAATGAAATCCTGCATTCTCAATTTATATATTTGTATATGATCGCTGCTGATGTCAGTTAATTTTGCAATCTTGCTATTTTATTTAATTTCCTCATTGTTTATAATATTTTTCTGGGTAACCAGTTTCATTACCTGCACGTGTAGACGGTTTTGCTTATTTTCTAGTTCACATGTTTTGCTTTGCTTCCTCTTGCCTGATGTTTTGACTCTTTACCTGTAGACACCTTCATTCTGTTGTAGTTATTTCTGCCAAAAACTTTTCCACTCCACAATTTTTTTTTGAAAATTTGAAGAATTTGTTAGAGTTTACAAAAAAAAAAAAGTATTAAGTATCTTTTTTTTTGGTAGCAGCTTTGAGATAAATCCACGTTTGATTCAGTGTACCCTTCCAAAGTGTATAACTCAAGAATTTTATTGAAATATAAAGATTTATTTACTTGAAAGTCAAGAGTCCGAGGAATGACATCTTTCATTTTCTGTTTCACTCCTGAAATGGTTACAACAGCCAGGGCTGGGCCAGGCAAAGCCAGGAGCTTCCTCTGGTCTCCCATGCAGGTGCAGGGGCCATCCCCTGTGGCTTTCCCAGGCGCAGGAAGCACTCCAACCAGTATGTGGGCGTGGGATGCCAGTGCTGCAGGTGGTGGTTTAACAAGCTGTGCTGTAGCACTGCTCCTCTGTAGTTCCAGAATATACTACATATACATGCAGTTACAGCACCTCTCCTCACCTCCAGAAGCCTCATAGCCTCTAGCTGTTACTTCTCTTGTCTCTGTTCTTCAAACCCTGGACATCCTCTGTGTTAAGTGTTCTGAGCTGTAACAGGCGCTAACAGCGGTGAGCAGTAAGCCTCCATTGTCTCCTCGTTTCTGTGATTAGGTTTCTGAGTGGTGCTTGGATACCTGTGCACAGTGTGCATGAGGTTACACTGGAGCTGTTGGTCAGAGGTGCCGTCTCCTCTGAAGGCTCAGGTGCGTGAGTGTTGGGTTTCCTGCAGGGACTCAGGGCCGCTGAACTACATGTGGTAGAGCTGGCTAGTCCGTGCCGTGCCCTGTTTGTCGTGTCTGTCTGCAATCATTCTAGGCCACACACAGGGGCGGGAGTTAAGGAGCGTGTGAATACCAGTGGGCCATCCCAGCAAGCTTCTGGGAAGGCGCTTAGTGAGCAGCTCATTGGCTCTTGACTGCTGAGGAGAACCCCTTCAGTGCTTCTGCTGGGCATCCGAGAAGCAGGAGCCATTTCTCTCTTCCATGTTGAACCACTTGAGAGAAAATAGGAACTTAGACCAGTGGAGATCAAAGTAAATATCAGTCTTACCACTGAGAAAAAGCTGGGTTGGGGTTATTGCTAAGATGTGCAGTGAAGGGTGGATTTTCCAAGGTCTGTGCCCCTAATGCAGAGCATGCCCCCTGGTTCGTTGCCTCCCTTGTTGCTGTACCTGCTTTTTATGGCCTCCTTGCTTCTGGGTGTCCTGTTGTTTCCTGGTAAACCCCATGAGGTTAGCCCTAGCTGCTGGTTGCTTGTCTTGGGTCTCTGATGTGGGGGACTCAGAATAGCAGCGGACGAAGTAGGGCTCTTTGAGCTTAGCTGGCACTCCATTGGGAAGGTCTGTCTGCATCTGCTAACTAGTAGTTACTAAATACGAAAATGGATCATTATTAAATGGCAAGTCGAGTAATTGTGAGTTCCTAGCAAATCCCTCTCTGTTCTTTCACATTTGTTGGAGGCGTGGTGAGCTGCACCCAGCATTACCTTCACGTGGTATCTGTTGGAGGTTTCCTCGATCCCATTGCCCTCTGTGAAACTAATGATCGGTGAACCATGGTCCCTGGACTGTGAAACTGATGAACCCCTGGGCTCTGGTACCTGGCCCAGCTTCACCTGAGACAGCAGCCCTTGACCTTGATAGGATTTATATCATTGAAGCGGATTTCGGATCCCAGTCTTGAACTTTTAGAGAGCTCAGGATAGTTCTGTGGTCCTCTGCCGTCCCTGTGCTTGTGTCTACTGTGAGGGCCCCTGGATCTGTGGGCTGTGGGACTTCCTGTGCGGTGGCTGCTGTCGTCAGCCAGTTGATGATCCTCTGGCATTCTCACTTTGAACACTACTACTCTGACTTCCAGATACAAGAGGTGTGTACCATACCCGAGTAGTTGATTGCTTCTTTATCCCTCTACAGTGTGGCTGCACATGCATCTGCTCATGCCAAATAAGCTGCTTACTATCGCCAGTTTTTTACTGTCTTCTCCGCATGTTTTAATTATGTTTATGTGGCTGGCTTGTCTACTTGATTGTGCATTTGCTGGGACATAGACACACTTATACCTTGACTATATCCATCCTACCCACGCTGCAAGCGCTTGTAATTTGTTTGAGTAGTGGTTTCTCCACAGTCCTTTATGCGCTGTGGTTGTTTCTGACCTGTCCTTGTAAATTGTCCTCATTGGTGGCGTGCCTATATCTGGATATGCAGTCACCACGTGTTCTCCAGTAACTGACAGTTGGACTCCTCTTTTCCTTTACTGCTCTGCAGTTGTGACATGTACACCATAGGGCTCTTCTCCCCTCCAGGTGTTTAGTTTAGATCAATAACTGTGAGATATATATCTCTTTTAAGGTGCCGTCTGGTGAGAAATGTGCTCCAGTTTTAGGCATTGGAATGAAAGAAATGAGATTACTTCAGAAATTTTGCTAAACTTAATTTTTATTGGAAAGTCAGATATACAGAGAGGAAGAGAGAGAGGTCACAATGGCCAGAGATGAACTGATCTGAAGCCAGGAACGAGGAGATTCTTCCAGGTCTTCCATACGGGTACAAGGTCCCAAGGCTTTGGGCCATCCTCAACTGCTTTCTAAGGCCACAAGCAGGGAGCTGGATGGGAAGCGGGGCTGCTGGGGCCTGAACCAGTGCCCATATGAGATCCTAGTGCATGTGAGGCAAGAACTTTAGGCACAAGGCTACTGCGTTCAGGAGAGGTGCTGTAACTGCCTGTACATGTAGTATTTAAAACTTTTAAAGGGTTCTTTCAAACCCGTGTTTGTGTTCATCTACTTCACGTTTTAATTGGCATTTTTAGACTGCTATTTTTTGTTTATCCCCTTGAGCTTCTCAAGTTAT
The DNA here is from genome assembly GCF_017591425.1 of Ochotona curzoniae. Taxonomy (NCBI): domain Eukaryota; kingdom Metazoa; phylum Chordata; class Mammalia; order Lagomorpha; family Ochotonidae; genus Ochotona; species Ochotona curzoniae. The sequence continues at coordinate 14,055,171 of NW_024465582.1, read as the reverse complement.
TTTCTCAGGAGTGGAAAAAAAAGGTTTCCTCTTGAGCAGAATGTCTCAATTTTTTATCTGGCAGTCTTTCTGGATATATATATATTTCAAAATTGTTTTCTAAAGATTTATTTATTTGAAAGGGCTAGTTCCACAGAGAAGAAGAGACAGACAGAGTGAGAGAGTGGGAGCTTTCTTCCATTGCCTTCCCAGGAACGTAGGCAGAACTGGATCAGAAGGAGAGCAACCGTGATTCGAACCAGCCCCTGTAATTTGATGCTGGTGTTGCTGGTGGGAGCTGACCTGCTATGCCACAGTGCTAACACCAGCTATCTTAAACTGGTAGCTGGCAATCTTGTTGGCAAGGTTTATGGGTTTGTAATGAGGATACTTGTAATGGTACTTGCTTGCAGAGTGCCCTGACCTCATCTGCTGATGAGTGTTCGATCAGTATCTTCAGGTCGCTAGATGTCCACCCACCTTTCTGTGACTGGGTGTTCTCCCTTGGATATTGCCCTTGCATTCTTTCTTTGGAGACCTGTTGGATCCTTTCAATATTTGCTACTCAAAATTAAAGATGTTTAGCCAGTTTTGTTCATGGACCCACACATGTATTCTAGTGAATTCCAAAGTTAACCTTGTGCTTTTATCCTAAATATTAATGAAACATTGATGTTCTAATTGTCCGTGGAACTCACATGGCTATTTGTTTTGCTAAGCTTCTTGTCCACATAATAATAATAATAGTAGTAGTAGTTGTTGTTGTTTTGCTCTGAAGTAAGCTGTGTGTTCATGAATGTTTGAAAGGGCCTGATAGACACATTGCTTAGTAGAGTATGAGCTATGCTTCCAAACCTCCAGCCCCCCAGCTATGGTTAGTCAGCGTGTGGGGATGTGTGCTGAAAAGCCTGCTGCCAGTCCTGGAGTAATAATGTACACCTACTGTATTTTTTCCAGTATTTAATTTTGGAAAGATAAGCAAAAGCATTAAAAATGACTTTTACTAAAGATACTTCTGATTTTGACGATGAATTCAAGATAAACTAGCTATTCTCTCTCTTTGTTTAACAGGGCTACACATCCTTTTGGAATGACTGTATATCATCTGGATTACGTGGCTGTATGTTAATTGAATTAGCCTTGAGAGGAAGGTTGCAACTAGAGGCTTGTGGAATGAGACGTAAAAGTCTATTAACAAGAAAGGTAAGAGGAATGCTGAGTGACACACACCCTGAAGACTTTGTACTGCTTAAAGTGAAGAACATTTCTGCTCTAAATATGGAGGTTGCTTTTAAAGTTGTCTATTGCAATACATTTTCATGTGTTTTTTGCATTCTTGGTTTCCTGGTTCTTTGTACAATGAACTGTGTAATTGTTAACAATAATAGTCACTGCCTCTACACATTCAAAAACATTCCCAACTTTTTCTTTAAACATTCCTAACTTTTCTAAAAACTCATTTTTGAAGCCTGACATAATGTCAAAGAAACAACTTGGAAACAATATGCTGCAAATTTACCATTCATAGGTTACTGATTTTTTAAAGTTTTACTTAAAGCAGTAGATTCGATGCTCCTTCTGGGTTTCCCACGTGGGTGGCCGGGTCCCAGGTGCTTGGATCGTCCTTTGCTGCTCTCCCAGGCATGTTATCAGGGAGTGGAGTCAGAAGTGGAGCAGCTAGGATACAGTTCAGCAAAGCAGTATTGGACGCTGGCATTACAAGTGGTGACTTGATCTCCTGTGCCACTCGTGATATTGGTCCTGGATGCAGAGCTTTTCCGTAGACTGTGAATATTTTTGGATCTGTCTTGTCCCTGTTAAAGGCCTGTGTTGGCATTTCTCTGATAAGGTATTATTGGCCAGTGTTTCAGAATTTTTAATTACAACCTCACATATTCAAGATTTTCTCTTTTGATCTGTCTTTGTGTTTCCGAAGTACATTGTGTTTCAGAGTTATTTTTTCCCTAATGAATCCAAAGGTTTTAGATCAAAACTGATATATATCAGTTTTTTTTTTTTGTTTTGTTTTGTTTTTTATTGGAAAGGCAGACTTACAGAGAGGAGGGACAGAAAGGTCTTTTGCTGGTTCACTGCACAAATGGCTGCCACAGCCAGAGCTGGGCCTGTTCAAAGCCAGAGCCAGGAGCCTCTTCCTGGTCTCTCCTGTGGGTGCAGAGGTCTAAGGCCCATGGCCATCCTCTGCTGTTATCCAGGCTGTTAGCAGGGAAGTGGATACGAAGCGACGTATTCATGCCACAATCCAGCCTCTCTCCTTACTCTTACTGTGAAGGTGATGGCTTATTGTTATAAAACTGTTAAGGTATTTTCCACAGTTACATCCCGTGACATTTTCTGTCTTGGCAAGGTTTCTTATTTTCTCTGGAGTCAGTAAATCATGATCTTTTCCCTCTCACCTCTATTAATGTTGTATGTCTCTTTTGTTAAATACTCCATTAAAGTTACTCTTACTATCTGAGCATTTACAAGTGTTGACTGTCTCACACTCGGTGCCAGTGGGAGTCAACTCTGCACAGCTTCATCGCACAACTTCCTATCACATTTTTATTGACTTCAGCCCTGTTTCTTGGCTTTCACATTGTTTCCACCTTTTTTGCGGGGGAGGGGAGAACAGACTGTTCTTTGACATTCTACATGTCTGGAAACCCCTTTCTTGTCTGTCACTTTTCTTTGAGAGTTTGTTGAGAATAGAGTGTTGGTGTTACTTTCCTGCAGAAGTTTGAAGACCTTTCTTTGTCACCTGACACATAGAGTTGCTGTTTGCCTCCTGAATTTTCTTCCTTGTCTGGTGTTTATTTTTCTTCTCTAGAAATATTTGGGATCTTCTGTTACCCCTGGTGTTTTGAAATCAAATTATGTGCCTGATGTGGGGGATTTTTAAAATTCACTATGCATGGATTCTTTGGCTTTGGAATATTTTTCCCAGTCCTGCTGATTTCTGGCTTCTATTTTTGTAGAAATTTTAAATGAGATGTGGACTTGCTGGCGACTTTTACCTTCTAACTCTCCTGTTGGGTTTTTATTGTGGCACTCATGTTTTTTGAATACCATAAGCTCTTTCCTGTTTTTATTAAAGTTACTTAAAGGTATAATGCTGGGGTGAGTGTGGTAGTGTAATAGGCTAGCCTTGTACCTGCTGGAGCCAGCATCCCATTTGGACACTGGTTTGTGTCTTGGCTACTTCACTTCCTGATCTAGCTCAGTACCAATGGCCTGGAAAAAACGGTGGAGGATGGTCCAAGTCATTGGGCCTCTGCACCTACTGTGGGAGACCCATATGGGTGCCGGTTCTCATCCCGGCAGCTCCACTTCCCATCCAGCTCCCTGCTTGTGGCCTTGGAAAGCTGTAGAGGATAGCCCAAGGCTTTGGGATCCTGCACCTATGTGAGAGACCTGGAGGAGAATCCTGGCTCCTGCTTTCAGATTGACTCAGCTCTGGCTGTTGCGACCACTTGGGGGGTGAACCAGTGGACAAAGCTTTGTAAATCTGCCTTTTCAATAATAATAATAAAAAATCTTAAATAAAAAATATAGCTGTTAAATTTCACTTTTATGTATAAATTCAGATATTTGCATTTGTTTCTGGGACTGATTTAAAATTGGTTTTTGGAGCATCTAGTCAAAGGTTCAACAATGAACAAAATTTTAGTGAACTGCAGTTGTTGCAGTTTCATTTTTATTCTTGATTGTAGTCGATTTAGCTAGATTAACTATTGGATTTTCTTATTGTAGAATTATTTGAAATACAAGCTTTGTTATTGCATGAGCACTTGACCAAGTTTTATGTGCATAGTGGTTGAGTCAGAGCAGGTGTTGAGGATGCCATTGTTGCTTGGTAAGTCAAGCCGCCGCCTGTGGTGCTGGAACCCCACACGGACACTGGATTGAATCCCAGCTGCCGCACTTCTGATCCAGCTCTCTGCTGATACTCCTTGAAGAGCAGTGGAACAACGTCCAAGTGCTTGGGTCTCTCTACATATGACACACTAGAATGGATTTTCAGACACCTGGCTTTGGCTTGTCCCAGACCTGCCTGTTTTGGCCTTCTGCAGGGTGAACCAGTCAAGGGAAGTCTTGAACTGTGACTCTACCTGTTGCTCTGCCTCTCAAATAAATAAGAAAATCTTTTGAGGGGAAAAAGCTCACAGAAGCCAGGTAGGCATCAGTGGGTCATTTGGTTGTTGTTGCTTCTGTTGTAGGTGATCTGTAAATCGGATGCTCCCACGGGGGATGTGCTCCTGGACGAAGCCCTGAAGCACGTCAAGGAGACGCAGCCTCCGGAAACCGTCCAGAACTGGATTGAATTGCTTAGTGGTAAGCTGCTGTGTGTAAACCAAAAGGCAAATTCTGTTTGAAAGATTTTGTTACAAAACAACCAGAAAGCTTGTTTAGTTATTTAGGCAGACTTAAAGGTGACAGTAGTGACAAGGAGAAACAATGGCTTTTTTTTTAAAAGTATAAGGATCAACTTTAAGAAAATAGCCCTTTGAGGACTGTGATTAGAAAAGCAGGTTGGTCTACGGCCATACCACCCTGAACGTGCCTGATCTTGTCTGATCTTGGAAGCTAAGCAGGGTCGGGCCTGGTTAGTGCTCGGATGGGAGAAAAGCAAATTGCTTTGCTAAAAATCCAGTGAATGTTTTGCCTCTGCACACAACTATGGAAGTTACTCATTGAACAACTTCACCCATTCACAGTGGTATCCGTTAATCATGCTCTTAAAGTCCTTGGCACTTTATTTCATATTACATTACATGTTCTTCAAGATGAACTTAATTTTAAACACCAAATTCTTGGTTCTTGATAACGACACCTTTCAGAGGGGCTCTCTGCACTCAGCCTCTGGTGGCTTCAACCCATATTAGTGTGTTATACCAATTTTCCACCAAAGAAGGAAAAATCACTACATTTCTTTCCCTAATGAGTACATACTGCAAGAAAAGAAAGGTAATTAAAAGGTAGCCATTAAAACAATTGGCTCTATGGAATATTTAGCTCATGGCAATTAAAAACTGGGGTATGTGACTAGCCATATGCTTGAGCAATCTCTAAATATGTTAAAAAAATGAAGCTGGTCTGATACAACCAGATGGGAGTACAGGATAGTCATTGCGCTCATTCTTTATAAATCAATACTGTAAACCAGTGGGAAATGTTTACTATATCTGGATCCCCAAATCAACCATACTGAGCTTTAATATCTTCACTGAGTTTAGTGCATCAATCTTTTCTTTTTTTAAAGATTTATTTATTGTTATTGGAAAGTCAGATTTAGAGAGAGGAGAGAGAGAAAGATCTTCTGTCTGCTAGCTCACTCCAAAAGTGGCTACAACGGCTGGAGATGAGCTAGTCCAAAGCCAGGAGCTTCTTCCAGGTCTCTTACATGGGTCCAGGGTCCTTAGGCTTTGGGACAGCCTTTATTGCCTTCCCAGGCCGCAAGCAGGGAACTGGATGGGAAGTGGAGCAGCCAGGGCACAAACTGGTGCCTGTATGGGATCCCTGTGCATGCAAGGCAAGGGTTTAGCCCCTCGGCTGTCACTCCAGGCCCACATTAATTATTTAATTTGCTCATAAACTTTGTAAGTCCTTACCGATCAATCTAAGTGTATTCTGAGCATAGAATATTTTAGACAGCCAGCCTTATTATACAAGATACTTTGAAAACTGTTTATGAAAAGATTGTTTTGCCTGTAAAGATACAAGCTGAATGCAGAAGTTTCCCAAGATGAAAAAAACACATATTTCTTCTCACCGCTCATTACCACATATGATCTCATACTTCTCAAATTAGTTTTCTATGCCTTCATGAAAGATGTAAGCCAACAGCAAACAGTTGAGTTTAAGGGCATTTAGGATTTAACTGCAAGGAAACATGCAAACACTCATGTCAAAATTCAGTTAAGTGCATGAGATGATTGACAAATAGGGCTCTGGGCAGTCCAAATTATCACAAAAAATTGTTGCCTTTTGAGACTTTGGGAGTTGTTATGGTTTAATTGGCAAGGAGAATTTTTTTTTTTCTTTTAAAATCTATTTTTTTGGAAAGTCCGATTTAAAGAGAAGGAGAGACAGAGGGAAGAACTTGCATCCGCTGATTGACTCCGCAAGTGGCTGCAATAGCTGGAGCTTAGCCGATCTGAAGCCAGGAGCCAGGAGCCTCCTCTAGGTCTCCCACGTGGGTGCAGGGTCCCAAGGCTTTGGGCCATCCTCTACTTTTTTCTCAGGCCACAAGCAGTGAGTTGGATGGGAATTGGAACATCTGGGATATGAACCAGTGCCCATGTGGGATTCTGGTGCATGCAAGGTGAGAACTTTAGCCACTAGGCTACTCTGCTGGGCTCAGCAAACAGAATTTTTATAAGTTGCTAACCAGATCATATTGATAACTTTTTGTAAAAGACCCAGGGAATAAAGTGAGTTGTTAATTGTGGAAAGCCTTTAATTACAGTATTACAGTAGAAAATACAGGAGGTAGAAGATAGCTGAGAAGATTAAACTGTATAGCTACTTAAAACATGGTTTTAGTGAGTAAACCCAGCATTTCCAGTAGCCATAGGAACCATTAAAATGAAATTTGTCATGAAAGCCCTTACATCGTGCTTGATGTAGGGAGGTAGAAGGTATGAGAACCAGGACATGTGAAGCATGCTGGTTTATTTACAAGTGCTCTTTGCTTTACTGGGGAATAGTTTGGAAATTCAGCTTCAGATTTTTGTTATTCTTTAGTTTTTGAGCCATTCTGTAATCTTTTTTCTGTTTGTGAAAGGAAGACACTTTCCCTCTTTGCAGCGCTTGTGTCATTATACCACTTTGGAATGAGTTCTTCACTCAGGACTTAAGCGCTATAAAGTGCCAGTTGTTCTGAAAGACTTTGATGGGATGAATGTTGCCACAGCCATATTGCTGAATCTCCACGAACAGTCTGCTCGGGCTGACAGCAGGCGGGTCGGGAGCGCTCAAGAGCTGTCGGCTTGCTCTGCTGCAAGCCCCTCTCTCCTGTTGCATTCTATGGTGTCATTACACTTGACCAGACTAGCCCAATGACAGCTGGTTCTGGGATGCTATTGTTTGTGTGTATGTATTTAAAATTCTTTATTTTTCATGATGAAGCTTTATTTTTCTATCCCATTCTTGATATATAATATGATATGCTTGAATTGATCATCATGAGACATCTGTTCAAGTTCTTTCTGGAGCTCTTTATGAGCTCCTATGGTTTGCTGATTCTGAATATGTTTCTGAAAGTTTCTTGAAGCCTGCTTCAGTAAAATACTTGGAAGTATTCAGTGTTTTGCTTGCTGGCAGGAAAGGTCTCCATCAGTCCATTGTCCCTGCTGACTTTCCAAAGCCTTGAGCTACTGCACTCTTTTTCATTATCTATTAAAGAGCTTTACAGCAAAAACTGCTGAGACCCGTTCTTGAACTGAAATCTCTTTATAAAGTTATTGAGAATGGATACATCCTGTTAGCCGAAGAACACCAGTCAATGTAGCCAGCTTGTTCTTCCATGACTGAGAAACACTTTAAGAGAGGCAAAGGGCAGTGGCCTTTTTACTTCATCTTCAAACCTTTCTCCTAATATTTGTAGTGCCTGAGTAACTTGGTAAAAACTGGAGCAAGTGCTTCCTGGTCTCTAGGATCTACATGTGTACACATGATGTCATCTGCCAATTTTTTTTTTTTTTTTATTATTACGTTGCATTATGTGACACAGATTCATAGGCTCTGGGATTCCCCCATCCCCTCCCCGTGCCCTCCCCCCTTGGTGGATTCCTCCACCTAGTTGCAGTATTACAGTTCAAATTAAGTCAAGATTCTTTTGTTGCAATCATATACCAAGCAGAGTCCAGCATCTTATTGTCCAGATAAATTCAACAGTTTCTTGGGGAGATCTCTGATCTGAAGGTAGAGCTGCCAGAATATCATCCCAATCAATTAGAAGCCCCAGCACAACATCAACAACAATTTACAACATTATGGAATTAATTGACATAGTATTGAGTTATCAATATGTTATAATAGTACAAGTTCTTAACTATCTCCTGTGATTACTTGATTGACACTTTAATTTTTGTTTGTACTGAGGACCGGCTGCTATACACCTTAAAGTGGCTATAGGGCACTATTCAGCTGTCTTGTGTCTGTTTTCGTTTTAGTATTTAGCTGTTTATTGTGTTGACTCATAATTTTGCTGAACTTGGTGGATTTTAGGATAGTCTTAAACTGGCTTATAAATCTAACCTGGCCTTTGTCAACAGTTGAGGTGCAGAACAGTGTTAGGAGGGGTGTGCAGAGAAATCTTCCATACCCTAGTGAGGTGTGTCTTATCTAGTAAGGTATATGGGGATCCATGCTGACTGCTTCCTGTTTGGTTCTAAGCTTTCCTTGTATTTCTCTGACTCTCTGTTCTATTTTTTTTTTTTGGCGGGGAGGGCTCCGGGGTGATCCTGATGGTCATTGCAAGAGAGGGTGGGGATCCATAGCTGGAACTAAGTAAGGACCAGAAGAAGCTCCTCTCCCTAGTCCCGAAGGAACATCTGCCAATGTTTTACCTGGGGCCAGCATTGCACCTGCCACCAGAATGTCAGAGTATTTGTGTGTATTGCTAGTAATCAAGTTTTTCTCCAGAGTCATCAGGAAATGTAGCAACTGCTTGCCAACCTGTTCCAGTTTCAGTTGAACCTTGAATAATACAGTGTTGAAATACAGTAGGGTTAAATCTCTCTTTTTCATGTCTTCTTGGTTTTAAAATGCTGGCCTGATGATGTTGGCTTTTGCTGGTTTTGATTATTCGTAAAAGATACCCACATTTAAAGTGAAAAGAGGCAGAAACCCCAGTCATGGCTTTGGGAGTAGTTTCATGCTCTTCAAGACTAAGCAAATACTAAGTGAGATGTTATTCTTCCTCAGAGCCCCCTTCCGAATCAGAACTCCTTCACCTGCTCTCGGACTGAAGCTGTGTGCAGCCTCGAGGACCCGGGGCTTTACGCAGCGTGGCCTCCTCCCTTGTCTGGTCAGGCTCACCGTCTGCAGCAGTGTAAGGAGCAGCAGCATCTGCAGTGGTTCTAGGCTGCGGAGTTGGGCTTGGAAGCCTCGGGTGGCTCATGTCCCGCTGAGCAGAGCAAGTCCTGTGGGCTCCCTTAGCTGTACAGCCCGAGTCCGCTCTTGGGAGGACGGCCTGAGACTGCTGCTGGGCAGGGCTCGTGTGGTTCCGTGCTGTTCCGTGGGCGTGTAAGCTCCTTGAGGGGGAAGCTGTGCTGTCTTGCTCCTCCTCTCCGCTGTCACGTACAGCAGCTTTTGCATACGTTTGTTGTCATTTTTTCCCTCGTATTCAAACATTGCTATTTAAAGTAATTGTTTCAAAGTAATTGGATGCAGAAATTGATAAGTAAAATGTCATTTTTCTCATTTCTAAACAATTTTTAAATTAGTCCTGTTATGAGGACATTCTCTGGTAAAATAATTTGCTTTTGAGATTATTTTAAAAATATGTTTACTTCATTCTTAGCAAGCAGGGCCGTAAAGGAGACTTTACACTTATGTAAGTGTACACTTTTTGTTGATAACATACCTTATATACAAGATTTTCTTGCCGATTTTTAGGCTTTTTTTTTTTTCTGATCATGCTCTTAGCAGGTTTTTTTACATTGGAGTGTAAGAGAAGCTTGTAATGCTTCCCACTCACCCCATGTTCAGGGCAGTAGTGTTGCCTTCCATTGCAGTTTTCTCCTGCAGGAATCTTTTTAAAAGATTTGTTATTTTTTTAAAGATTTATTTTATTTTCATTACAAAGTCAGATATACAGAGAGGAGGAGAGACAGAAGAAAATCTTCTGTCCGATGATTCACACCCCCCCCCCCGCCAAATGACCACAATGGCTGGTGCTGTGCCGATCCGAAGCCAGGAGCCAGGAACCTCCTCCAGGTCTCCCACACGGGTGCAGGGTCCCAAGGTTTTGGGCCAGCTTCGACTGCTTTTGCAGGCCACAAGCAGGGAGCTGGATAGGAAGTGAAACTTCTGGGATTAGAACCGGTGCGGTGTGTTCAAGGTGAGGACTTCAGCTGATAGGCCATGCCGCCAGGCCCTCCTGCAGGAATCTTTAAGACTGCTTGGCCCATTTGATGATGGTTTATTTCATTAAAAGTAGAGAATATGATCCACTGATCCCCAGTGCAGATGAATCCATGATCGTGTCCAAGGCCTTTTGGGTAAGCTCTCCAGTTAGAGCTGTCATGATGTGCAGTCAGCTGACAGATTCAGCATTCATTCCACATGTGAAGTCCCGGCAGGTGCAACTCTTTTTTTTTTTTTTTTTTTAATTACATTGCATCATGAGACACAGTTTTACAGGCACTGGGATTCCCCCCTCCCCTCCCCAAAACCTGCTCCCCCCCCCCCATGGTGGATTCTTCCATCTTGTTGCATTACCACAGATCAAATTCAGTTGAGATTTTTTTTCCTTGCAAGCATCTACAAAGCATAGAGTCCAGCATCTTATTGTGCAGATAAGTTCAACAGTTTCAAGGGGAGACAGTCTCTGGTCTGAAGGTACAGCCGAAAGAGTATTATCCCAATCAATTGAAAGCCCCGACATTACATCAGTAGCAATTTATAACGTACTGGAATTAGTTGACATGATATTGTGTAGCCAGCATGTTCAAAGAGAGAGAGAATACAACAACAACAAAAAACAGAGTACAAGTTCTGAACCACATCCTATGACTTCTACATTGACATTACAATTATTAGTTTATATACAGCTGGGTTCTATACACCTTAAAATGGCTATAGATTACTATTCAGCTGTCTCATGTCTATTTTAATTTTAGTATTTAGCAGTTCATAGTGTTGAAGCCTGATTTTGCAGAACCTGGCTGTTTTTCGGGTAGTCTAGCTCTATAAACTGTAACAAGACATATGTCAACAGTTTAGGTGAATGGTTTTAGGAGGGGTGTGCAGAGAAATCCTCAGTACCCTGGTGAGGAGCAACCAATCTTCGTGTCCCACCCAGTGAGTTGTAAATAGGTGCAACTCTTGAAGTAAGGAAAAAGTGGAAGTGCTCATGACTTGGTGTATCATTTTATGCCTTCTGTAGAGATCACTGCCCGTACAGTCTTTAGGCTGTTCTCATCTTCAGATACTAGTTTCTGCATCTGATAGTTCAAGTTACAATTTGTAATTAGAGGGGTTGGCATTGTGACATAGTGGGTAAAGGCTCCACTTGTGATGCCAGCACCCCGTATGTACATCAGTTTGAGTCCAGTCCAGCTCTCTGCTAATAGCCTGCAAAAAGCAGTGGACTGTGGGGAACTTTGTAGAAAACCAGGAAGAAGTTCCTGGCTTCAGCCTGGTCCATCCTTACCCATGTGGCCATCTGGAGAGAGAACCAGCAGATGGAAGGTCACTCCTGCTCCTGTCTGTGCAACTCTCTGACTTTCAAATAAGAAATATTACAAAAACATTTTTGTTACCAAATTCTCGACTGGCTAAAAGAAGGCTTCCTGCCGTAGGCTGCATAGACATGACAGTTTCAGGAATAGCAGATCGGGAAGTTGTAGTCTTTGTCTTTGTTGGGTGGGGAATGCCTGGCCTGTAGGACATAGAAAACACAAAGTCAGTGGTCTAATCTATAGCGGGCTAATTTTAAGTTGATGATTTTTATATGTCTTATGAGTGATGTTTAAAATATTCAAATGGCTCTTGACAGAAAAAAGATTCCCTAGTCCTGGGCTGCTTTTTGCATTAGGTGTAGGGAGTTAGAGCGTAATCTGATACCTGGTTCATTTTGCACCCTAACCAGGGAGGATGCTGGGTGGGAGACTGCTTTCAGTTTGGTCTGAATGTGGCTGCTTTGCCGAAGGCCTGATTCTGAAGAGGTTCATGTTCAACTTGGGGAGGAGAAAAATTCACTTTTATTGTAGTGAAGTTTTGCAGAATTATTGGGCCATGCTCATCATATCTAACTTTAAACATCTTTTGTGTAGGTGAAACTTGGAACCCATTAAAATTGCATTATCAGTTAAGAAATGTCCGGGAACGTTTAGCTAAAAACCTGGTGGAAAAGGGTGTATTGACAACAGAGAAACAGAACTTTCTGCTTTTTGACATGACAACACATCCACTCACCAACAACAACATTAAGCAACGTCTCATTAAGAAGGTACAAGAAGCTGTTCTTGACAAGTGGGTGAATGACCCTCATCGCATGGACAAGCGTTTGCTGGCCCTCATTTACTTAGCCCATGCCTCGGATGTCCTGGAGAATGCTTTTGCTCCTCTTCTGGACGAGCAATATGATTTAGCCACCAAGAGGGTGCGGCAGCTTCTCGATCTAGACCCAGAAGTGGAATGTCTGAAGGCCAACACCAACGAGGTTCTGTGGGCGGTGGTGGCGGCATTCACTAAGTAACTGCTCAATGTGGAACGAACATTCTTTCCTTCATGTAAACCAGTAGTTTTTTCTTCTATTGACTTCTGGTTTTCTGCAGTTTGTACTTTCCCATACTCTAACTGGCTTTTGTTTTAGGAAATGGTGGGTGGCACTTTCTTTTTTGTATGTATGCAGGATTCTGCTGGTACGAGAGGCCTTCCTTCCTCTTTATGTTTTAAAACCATCCAACGGCCACATTGGCATTCCAGTCCCTGCTGTCGTTCTCACTGCTGCCTGTTTTGGGTTTCTGGTACTTTGGCTCTCACAGTACCTCTGGCCTCCTCACATGTACAGCTCTTGCATTCCCTCAGCTTGAGTTGCCCACATGTGCACGTCCATCTAGTGCTCTGCCTACAGTTCACACAGAAGTCACAGCACGGCCTTCTACTCACCAAAGGTAAATATCTGTATCTATTAGGACATTTTATACATAGACCTCAGTTGAGATGTATACTTTGCAAAATTATTTTTAAATTGAAACAGCACAGTAAATACTTAATATAAAGTCCCCCTTGGATTTTGCTTCCTATGTAAATCTATTGTATTATCATACTACTTATGATTTTAACTATTAAATCATAAAGGTCCAATTGTTTCACAATGCCAGTGTGGGATGGGCTGCATTCCAGTTCTGCTGTATATAGTTCTAGTTGGAGTAGATATAAATTGGCCCTTCTCTGGCTACCCCTGCCCCATCTCAGTATTTGTAAGATTTCATTAGTTGTGCACCTGGTGCCCCTCCCCTGCCTCAGCACTGCTCTCTGATGGTAAGTAGACCTCTCGTTGAAGGAGAGAGAAAGAGGTGGGTCCTATTGGTCTTGGGATTTTTTGAGTTATGCCATTCATGGTACTTTTTGCCTATGCATCTTCTTTCTCAGTTTCTTTTGGGAGGTCCTAACTCCTTTTATAATTTCTGTAGGGAAGAGGCTGTGACCAGTACTAATCTTGAGTACAGTTATTTTTCCCCTTTTTTCTGTCCACAAGTAAATTAATGTCTGCTCTGAAATGTCATTTATCTACTCACACTTTGTTGGGGGAGAAAATGAGTGTCAGTTCTAGCAGATGTTGCATGTAAATTGTTAGCAAGTAATGATTACAGCTCAGATGATTAAGAATTTTGTAACAGAAAGCTCTGCTATGTTTTAATTTTTATATGCAATTATGATGATCAGCACATTGTAAGACTATAAACCTTTGCTTTTTCAAGTTTATTTTTACTCTATCACTGTTTATTGTACCATCATTGGTTTCATAATGTAAATACTATACATTGAACAAATCAAATATCAAATTTTGTATTTCCATAGTTGATGTTACTAGTGGGGCTTTCAGGTGTCAAGATTTTTTCGGTTAACATTCATTGCAAAAGTACTAGATGGTGTATAACTCTAGAGTTGAATTTGAAGGGATTCCTTAATATGTATACTATCTTTTTATCTGACGTAATAAATAAACTATGATCTTGAAAGTGCCTGAATCAGAGCAAGCATGTCATTTGTGGTTTTGTATTCACTGTTTCTTTCAAATCAAGATTTTATTTAGTATGTTACCTTAATATTTCATTGCATGTTTGGCAGAACTTTTCTTGAAGAGCCAGCATATAAATCTAGACCGCATGAGCCAGATAAGGTGTCCTGAAGCCACTTGACTGTTGAATGAAGGCATAGGTAGTAGAAATAAATGAGCCCAGCTGTGTTCCAGCAGAACTCCAAAGTAGGCAGCCAGCTGTGGGCTGAGCTGTGGTAATGCACGCAGAAGGCTTTCCTAGCTATTAAAAGTAACCACCTTTGCTTCCAAAAGTGACACTAGTGATAATTAAATGCAGAAATAATTTCTTCCCACAAAATGTATTACTATGAACTGAAACCAGGGTATTGGAGTTGATTGGGTGCAGATCTCTGTGTTGAAGAGCTAGGAGGCAAAACTGGGTCTCCCGAGTTCTTCGCTCTTGGCGGCCTTGCTGCTCCCGTCCCAGTGGAGCTGGGCTTCACCTTAATTTGCTGTGTGTGTGTCGATACAGTGTGTATCCTCAACATCAGAACTTGTTTCTTTGCTCATACTTCAGAAAGTTCATGGAAAATGGAATGAAAAGATGCTTTATTTTGATGCAAAAAAATTTGAAATCCATGTGTATGTATAAAAGGGGGTCTTCAAAGAGATATGGAAAAGATGTGTGTTGTGAAAAGAAATACTGAGATTTCAAGAGTGTTTTTAGATTAAAATTAGCCTCTGTTTCTCTGTGAAAATTTAAAGGTAAAGATTTATTATTTAATAAATGCTTGCTTTATTCATTTGAGAGGACAGAGTGTTTCTGTCTGCTGGTTTATTCTTCAAGTGTCTTCAGTGTTTGAGACTGGGCCAGGCTGAACCCCAGAAGCTTGGTTCAGGTCTGACGTGTGGGTAGCCAGGAGCCTTCCTGCTGCTTCTCAGGCTGCGTGTTGCAGCAGGAAGCAGGGCCAGGATTGGAATCAAGGCGCAATGATACAGCATGGCATGTGGGTGTCCCAAGCAACTTCTTGAATTTTTCTAGCCATTCTCATATTCCTACTGGAGAAAAACAGTACATCTGAAGGGGCAGCTGTTACCTAGGGCTCTTTCCTATGGAAGACTTGTCACCATGCTTTTTAAAAGCAGGAATTATTTGACTTTGTATACATCGCTGCTGTGTCAAGATTTGGTAGTCACTGTGTCTTTTAGCTTTCTCCTTTGTCGTCTGAGTGTTGTCTAAAGTGACCTGGTTTAGTAAGAGCAGAAGTTTACTAAATGTATGCGGTGTACCTACTTACATGTTTTATATCTCATTAAAATTATTTATGTATTTGAAAGGCCGAGAGAGCTTTCTCTCCAGCGTTACTTTGCGAATACCCACAGCAGCTGCAGCTGGAGCTGGGTGGGAATGAAGGCAGGAGCCAAGGAACCTGACCCAGTTCTCCCACATGGGTGGCGTGGAGCCAAGTATTGGAGCCATCAACTTCTGCTTCTGAAGAGATACATTAGTGCAAAGTTGGAGTTGGAAGCAGAGCTGGGATTTGAATTTAGACACTCTGACATGGGCTGTGGGCAACAAGGCAGCATCTTAACTCCCCGAGCCAAGTACCTGCCCTCTGTGGGACATCGTGACCTTCCCAAACCCCAGTAATTTTGATTTGATTTACTTAGTCTCAGATTATGTAGTAATTCTTCGGCCTTTTACTCCCAAAGTGGTTGAACAACCGTGATGGCATTCAAATTTTTTCCTTTGTTATTTGGATGGTAGGAGGAGTATCCTTTTTCTAGTGTACACAGCAGAATAGCAGGTATGCAAAAGTTCTCATAGTGATGTGGAATAAAAACATAAAAGGACATCCTACTTTAATACCATATATGCTTGTTAGAGACTTTTCTTTTGGGGAATACAAAAAAAAATGATCACTTCTGTGTGTCTTTGGAAGAAAGCAGTATTGTGTTATCAGATGGCCAGGAAGCCCTTGGAGTACCAAAGCAAGATGGAACAATGGCCTCTGCTTCCACCTGGCAACCATCCTCATTGCTTGTGAGCAGGTGGGTACAATGCTGTAAGCATAGCAAACCCTTGAATGAAATGAAAGAGGCTGGTGTCTCCCTGGTGGAGTGGCAGTGCAGGATCAACAAGTAGTGTCACCCAGGCTGTTGAGGATAAGGACGTACTGCTTACAGGCACAACTGCCCTTCTCCAGAGCGTGGGTCTCACCAGTCATGAGTTTATGTGAGTTATAGGTTGAACATTTGCTTACTGGAAATGCTTGAGACCAGAAATGTTTGAAATTCTAGAGCTTTTGAAATCTTGGAATGGTTATGTGGGCAACATTCCAAGTCTTAAAAATTTAATAGTCATTTGAATTGGGGGTATTGCTCCTGTTTGCTTTATGAATTTGCTGTTTTCTAACTCTGGCTTCCGCATCCTAACTTTATTTGTCATCAGATAATACTGTTGCTTTACACTTTTCATCCAGGTTACTGTGATCAACAAATGAGGGCATTTGCAGTACTTCTCAGCCTTTGAGTCCAAGGACGATATGCCTAGTCTTGTGAGTTCACAGTCAATGTCAGATACTTTTAAACATCACCAGTACAGTGGTGGTGGTGTTCATTACTTCCTGGTGTGTGGATTGAAGAACATGTGATGGTGCTGTGGTTTAGTTGTTTGCCTGAATGTTGAATGTGCCCCAGAGGCCCGTACAGTAAAAGCTTGGCTCCTAAGGAGGTTGATGGTGCTAAAGAGGTATGAGTAGGGTTTGGGAACTTACTCCAATTACAGTGTGAGTGGAGTGGGGGAAGCAGGTTTGAGTTTGAGAAGTAACTGGGGTGGGCATTTTAGGATTAAATCCCAGCAGCTTTATAAAAACACAACATACTGCTGTCACTGTCACTTGCCACATGATGCTTTGTGCCACTTTGGGATTCTGCCAGCAATGACACAAGAAGCCGAACAGGTATGGCCTACCTGGTCTTCCTACTGTGAGCCTCACAGACTGAGCCGGAACAAGCCAGTGCCCTTCATCAGGGGTTAACAGTGAGGCCAAGTTGATGGTAACATGGTTCAATGCTTTCTCAGCCCCAAATGAGTTAGACTCATGTAGTTGTGTAGTTTATGCCTGTTTTAACAATGATGCCATAACTCATTTAAACACTGATGTGTACTTGAACTTAACCTGAGGAATGTCCAGATTCAGTCCACATCCTGTAGTTTTTCATTGTTACGGCTGCTACCTTTATATATATTTTTTAAAGATTTATTTATTTTTATTACAAAGTCAGATATACAGAGAGGAAGATCTTCTGTCCGATGATTCACTCCCCAAGTGAGCGCAACGGCCGATACTGCGCCGATCTGAAGCCAGGAACCAGGAACCTCTTCCAGGTCTCCCACATGGGTGTAGGGTCCCAAGGCTTTGGGCTGTCCTTGACTGCTTTCCCAGGCCACAAGCAGGGAGCTGGATGGAAAGTGGAGCTGCCGGGATTAGAACTGGTACCCATATGGGATCCCGGTGCGTTCAAGGTGAGGACTTTAGCAGTTAGGCCATGCCGCCAGGCCCAACCTTTGTATTTTTATTTCTGTTGGAGGAGTTAAATGATACATATTTGGCCAAATATGCTTTGGAAATGCAGGTGATGAGGTCAGATTGTTTTCTGATTCCTAACACTTCCACTTTGACCTATAATGTGATCGCTGGTCTCTCTGCACTCTTGGCTGATTATACAAGGTGTCATCAGTTGTGGTGTTTGAGAATTCTGGTAGAGGAGAATGAAGTTATTTTAATTACTGAGAAGCTGAGTATAATTGTCCTATCTTTTTTGAGATTTTTTTCCTGAGTACTGGTTTTTGTATGTATGTATTTACGAGGACTTAGCCTCATCTCTGTAATCCAGTTTGTTTCCTCAGTCTTTGGAGCTGTGTATGGGAAGTTATTCTTTTCCTTTAATTTGAAGAAAAGTGAGGTACATTACCTGAGCATGGGGTTAGTGATTATCTTGCCAGTGAGAAGTTTGTGTGTGTGTGTGTGTATAAATATATATATATAAATGGTGTATATATACATATGTGTGTATTTATCTAGGGGAGGTAGGATTAAATAGGTGAAAAGGGTTATTGTGTATAACATTTCATGAAATTGTTAAAATACACACGAGAAACCACACAGAGCTGCAGGTTGGAGAATGATGCTGGGGCAGGTAGGCCCACATCCCTCCCGGAGGCCTGGAGGTAGAAGTGGTTACTCTCTGAGTGCTCAGCTGGCCCTGGCGTGCATCTTCCTGCACTTTGTTTTTGCATTTGATTGTCGTCTCAGCTTCTTTTCATCCATAGGCTCATCCTCTTGGGTTTCTCTGGATTTTCCTTTGCCAAGGTATTTGTCGATAAATTTGGAGCATTTATCCTGAAGTGTTCTCTAGTTTGGATTTTACTGATTGCTTCTGCCAGTGTAATGTCATGTGTTCCTCTCACTTCTTTATTTCCCAGAGAATCAGTGATCGGTTCCAGAGGCTTTCTCGGATTCAGGTTGGCTCATAACAGGTAACACTACTTCCTAGGTGGCTGTGTGGCCTACTGTTTTTAAAGATTTATTTCTTTGAAAGGCAGAGTGGAAATCGAAAGATTGGGTTACAGACCTTCCTTCCAAGTACTGTGAATGGCTAGGGCTCGGCCAGGTGGCAGTCTGTAGCCTGGATCCCCATCTGGGTCTCTTACCATGGGTGGCAGGAACCCAAGTACTTGGGTCACCTTGCTCTGCTTTCCCAGGCATATTAGCAGGGAGCTGGATCAGAAATAAAGCAACTGGCACTTGAATACTCACATGGAATGCCAGCCCTGTGGGTGGTGGTGTAACGTGCTGTGCCAGGAGGTCCATAGTGCTGAGATCTGAGCTTTTCTGACAGTAACAATCTTGCTGTGTAGTTCTTAGATCCTGTGATGTATTGGGGGAGGGGTTCAAGGGTGATATTTTCTTACTCCATTACCAGGAATATCTATAAAGAGAAACTTCTCCTTATATGCCATACTTATGAGTGTAGTTTATAAAAAATATACTTATTTATTTGAATGATGGAAGTTGGGGGAGAGAGCTTCCAAATGCTTGTTCATTTACCAACTAGCAGCAATGGCCAGAGCTAAGGGAGCTGAGCCTAAAGGCTGGATGTATTCATCCGTTGGTTGCACTGAACAAGGTTGCAACACTAGGAGGGGTGAAGGGGCAGCTCTCAAGGGACCCAATGGCTTGCTGAAACCAAGTACAGGAGAGTGACCAGGTCAGCAGGTTGCGAAAGAGATGCATGGCTTGGATTGTGTCAGGATTCTGAATATGGCCATGGAAGGAGCAGGTGGCTCGGGTTCTGTTGCCTTTGTACCTGTCTTCTACCATTCTATTTGATTTGTTAAATTATCTAAAAGAGTGAGCACTCTCTCCCATCTTTTTACTCCCCAGCTCCTCAAAGGCTGCAGCTGTGCTGAAACCAGAGACAGGAACAAATTCCCGTGTGAGTGGCAGGGAACCAAGTGCTTGGTCAGCTGCCGCCTCCCGACATATGCAGCATTAGCAGGTACATCAGTATAAGTAAGACAGGTGTCATAACTGGCATCTTAACCACTGGACTAACAAACTCCCTGCCCCTCCACCCCCATAAACAGAGTAAGAAAAAACTAGTAAGCAGAGTATTTATTTTTTTTAAAATTACTTAAAAAAGTTGTTTACAGAGATGTGGATTTACATAACTCAGTGACAACATCTTAAAAATGTACAGACTATTTCATATTATTGCACTTACTCTTCAATAGATAAGGCATTTTATTTTACATAAATAAAGGATGATATATAATATACAGCAGGGTTGGTGCCAATTAAGTCAACTGTGCAATGCAGCGAGATGCATGTGGGAGGTGGAAATGACACCCAGCCTACCTCAGCCTTGGTGCTGTGCGCTTGCAACTACGACTCACATGTCAGAACAGTTTACCTCACAGCTCACTGCAATGACTGACCAGTTAACAAAACTCAAACAAGGACAGTCTTGATAGGACAATACCATTAGTGTTCACTTCAGAAGGTGTGGGGGGTTTAATGAGGCTAATTAGAAATACAAGTCATGCCTTTAACACTGAGCACAAATACATAGCTTTTTATTATAAGGTCAAAGACAGTTTAGTTTTTGCTTCTTCCCTGAAGTTGCAGCTCATGACTGGAGAACGCTTCTGGCAAGATCTGTAGAAATGGCTGAAGCCTCTAACAGTATAGCAAGCCAGGGGCCCCATCCTCTCCCTCCTGAGCTATAAGGGCCTGGGACTCTCAGAAGACTATTCCCCTCCCTACTTACTTAAGAAATCGCTGTCCATTTAGGACTGACTGTGCGCTTTCTTGGCAGGCACAGCCTAGGAGTGGAGCAGAAAATGGTCTTCGGTGTTGTCTTGAGAGCATCTCCTGTCGCTTAGGTAAGAAAGCAGAAACCACAGAACTGACCAAGACTTAGAAAGCAAACCAGCATGCACCTTGCACTGACATCCTAGAGTGTCCTACCTGTAACTGTAGTGAAAAGCAGATACTAAATCAGGTTTCCCAGCTAATGTGTACTGCATTCTCTTTTGTATAGCCTATGGAAAAATGGGATGGCTGGCTCCCCACAGGCCAGATACTTCAGTGCCATCTCAGGGACTGCTCACATAGTCTAGCAAACATGACAGCTGAAGAACCTCTGTGACCCTGGGGCATCTCACAGCCAAGCTGAAGGTTCAAGAACTCTTCCAAGGTAAAATCAGAGTTACCATGTGCGTGGGTGTGCGGGTGCAGGCTACACCCATTTTCCCAGTAACCCTGTGGCCCGGTTGGCGCCACCTGAGGACTGTTACATAACCCTGCTCTTACATTTTGTCAGACTTGCCGTGTTGCTCTGTTTTTCTCCTTGTTACATCTTAGTAAATAAAGGTGATGGGGATTTGGAATTAGTGTCTAAAAATAAGGTACAGGTCATGATGAGTTCTTGTGGCCAGAAGGCCATGACAGAAGCCGTGTGCTGCAAGACTGGCAGCAGCCCCGGGAGTGGCACAGGCTGCAAGCCCACACAGCCTTCTGCAGAAGAGCTTGCAGAACAGCAACAACCAGTCACTGGACGAGCTGCTGCTCTACCAGGCCCAGATTTGGTACTGGGAAGAAACCGCCAGAGAGGGTCCTCCCCGGCAGAACTATTACTGTAGGCTGTGTCTGGGTGGTAAAAGAATACCTAATTGTAGTGTCTGTGGATCTCTAACCAAGTGACTCCAGAATTGAGTAGTTTAGGTGTGTGTAAAATGTGGAAACCCAATGACTTTTTTTTTTTTTGCCTGCTGTTAAATTTTCCCATCTTGAACTTCAAGACAAGATTGAAAACCAGGTGCCTTCTAAGCAGCGAAGCTCATGGTCCTTTAGCATAGATCCTGTGAAGCAGACCAGGACTTACCCTTTTAGAGTAGAAAATGACCAGCACTTCGTGGTGATTATAGTAACCATTTAAGTTGAACTCTGCATCCATACATTATACTCACTAAAAAATAGTACTTTCTGCATTTTATTTTTTCAGTTTGGGATAATTCCTGAGCTCAGCCTAACAGGTCAAAATTCATTCTTTTAAGTCATTTTTTTTTTTCCAGGGTAACATATATATAGAACTCTGTCTCCTCCTTCCACTCAATGTGCCAAAAAGCACTACGTCATTTACTTACAAAATTATATGAAACCACGGTCCTTTTAGTTGGGACATTGTGTTACCCCTGAGACATTGGGTCCTAATCACTAGGATAGATAAAAATTTCTCCAGATGTGGCAAGAGATGTGAAGGCCTAGTTAAGTGTTTCAGATGAAAAAGGACGTGTCATTGCATATGTCCCCACTGACAAAGGTAGGGAATAGGCACTGGAACAAAATGGACCTTCCTGGCAGAGGGGACCAGGAGGAGTTGAACCTCATTGTTTTAGGTCATACTTCCCATGTAAGTAGATATTTTTATAGCCCTCGCATGTATGCCAGTGTTCTTTGCTTCAGTGTTCGTTGCTCATTTTTCTGATTTGGTTAATCGAGAGCGAGGGAAGGGTTTTCTCATTCAGCTTCATGAGGAATTCCTGTGCTTTCTGATGACTAGCTGCACAGGTCCTTCCGGGACAGACTTCATAATATTCCAGGCATCGAAGTGCATCAGCCCGACCAGAGGTTTCCCATTAATAGCCAGAATTTCATCTCCAGCTTCTATTTTCCCAGCTTGTTCAGCTGCACCACCTGTGAAGATCAACACAGAAAATGGCTAGTGCCTTTAGAACGTTCAGAAAGATTTTGGGTAGACTAAAACACAAATGTTTACATAATGTTCTTAAGATAGGAAGCATTTCCCAAAGGAGAAACAGAAACATTATATCCGCAAAAATAAGTTGTACCGTAGCCCACCTCCCCCAAAACATAAGACAAGAAGCTGTTGACAAGGGGAAGAGATGTTTAGTGTATTGAATCAACTCAGGGTTAATGCTACCTGGAGAACTGCAGGTCACTGAGAGCAGCACACAGGAAAACGGCTAGTATCCAAATAGCCAAGTCAAAAGTTACTCAGCTGTTTTAAGTTTCTGTTAATAGATGTGGGCTGACACTATCCACGTTCTGAGATTTCTTGCCTATCTGAGTGTAGAGGTGACTTCTTTGTACATTACAGCTCGGCGTTGGTAATAGCAAATTTATGAACTTGAGAAGAAAATCCAAGCTTAAGCCCTGCTTCATTGCTTGCACGTACTCACCTTGACATGCACTGGGTGTAGAGACATGGAGAGCACTGGAAGCAGAATTCCCAAGTACAGAAGTAAAGGGCTTAGGCCCAAGTCAGAACACACTGAACAGATGCATCGAATCCATTCTACATTTCTGAAAGCCATTGTTTAAAGACTTACATAACTACCAAAGGGTTAACATACAAATCCAGATTCAACCCACTAGAGGACATGAGCATTTAATGTTAATTATAGAGGCAGGTAATCTCTCAGCTGTGTAGCAAAGAATGATAGTTTTGGGCATTGCTTTCTCAAGACCCTTGTGTAACTAATTATATTTCTGTTGCCAGTATTCTCTTCTAGAATATTCACTGATGGCCACAAGCAGGTTATAAAACCAAGGAGTGCTCTGCATGTCCACTGGAGTCAGAGGACATGGGGATTGTGACACAAATAGGAGATGGTGTTTGTGAGCAGTGCACTGAATGAGAACTGGACTCGTTTTGGTCTCAAGCATGAAATTTACCTAAATCTCAGATTTCTATCTGCAGAGTGGTGATGAGGAGTCACCTCACTACGTCCTGAGAAAAACAGATGAAGCAGCTGGGAAGCATTCAGGAAACGGTGCTGTGCACGCCAAAGGCGGGGCCAATCTCTGCACTTCTACATGGCCGCGTTGCAGCCTCTGTTTCTAGGATTTTGTATTGATATTCATGAGGTAAAACTGAATCCTGCCTGGTTTGAAAAAGGGTTGTCTTCCTTCCATTTCATTGACATTTTAAGGTCCTTCAGGAAACGTTTACCATTTTTCCCATAAAGCACAGAATCTTTGTGAGCTTTCCAGTCATCATGTTGTACTGGTTCTAGTTAATGAAGATCTAATTTATTTATCTGGTTGCTATATCATGATATATTTTATCAAATTGCTCCGTAGCTTGCACTTGAATTAGCATAGTGGTTTGTCTTCATGCTTTCCTTACCCCACTGCCTGAGATTGCTTGGGTTTGACTAACTTGATGAATTAGAAGATTCTGAAGAGTGACTGTAATTTCTACTCATTAACTTAAGGTTGAGCATCTTTTCATGTATTTATTGGCCATTTAGGTTTGTACCTTTCATCCATTTTCTAATTTAATTTCTTTAAACACATTTTCTCTTACTGAAGAACAGTTCTCTGTATATTCCGGACTTAAGCTTTGCCGATGAAGTGTAGTACAAATCTGTTCTAGTTGGTCACTTGCATATTTTATATCTGCTTACATAGTGTTTGAGCCGTGTCGTAAACATTTCATAGTCTTGCACCACACAGCGGTGTTATGGTCACTAATGGGCCTCGTGTGCAGCACTTGCTCAGTTAGGATCGTGTCCCCTGGAGATGGGTGTTTGTGCAAACACTACTGAGTTGCCCCATAAAAACTAAAACAAAGACAAAGTCAGCCAGCCATGTAATTCACAGCCAGTGCCCTCATCATTAACTGATGCATAGTGACTCTGTGCGTCTTTAGGAAATTATGATATTTTACAGTGTTTACTTCTGCTTCTGGTCTATGCTGATTCTGAGTTCATCAGTCTTGGTGAGCCATTTACAGTGCCCAACTTTTTTTTTCCCCTCTTCCAGATAGGAAGAACACAGTTTTCCAGTTCTTTGCATCTGTTTGCATTGCAAAGTTCTGTGGCATCCTGAGGGCAGGAGCAGCCCCAACATGTAACTAACTGCACCAGGGACTGCCCTAACCTGCACGGCTGCTGCCTCATATGGGTCTTGAAGGGTAAGGGCTCACTGTTATCATGGACAAACTGAAGGGAAATAAGAAATTTCCTTTGAAGGGTGAAGGAATTACAACTTGTTTAGATGTACATGTAATCACTATATAGTTTTATGGAGTACAGTGTAAACCAACACATGCCATACACTGATCAAATCAGGTAATCTATATTCTTTTAATTTTTACTTTTTTTAAGGATTTGAGTAAGTTACAAAGAAGAGAAACAAAGACGTCTACTGGTTCAATTCCCAGTTGGCCAGAAGGACTGAAGTCAGGAGCTTCATTCCATCTGGGTCTTCCACAAAGCTAGCAGGGGCCAAAACACTTGGGTCACCTTCCCTGCTCTTCCCGGGTGATTAGCAGGGAGTTGGACCAGAAGTGAAGCCACGGGTGTAGGTAGGCAGCAGCTTACCTCACCACAATGCTGCCTCATTCTTTTCTAATTGAAACCTCCGGAGCCATGGAGGTTTCTAAGAAGGCAGCACATCTGTGTTCTGTTGGCCCTGTTTACACAGGTTATCCCTGGAACAACCCAACCAGGTCGGTACCCTTAACATCCCTGTTTTACAGAAGAAATTGAGCCATAGAGGACTAATGCTTGTATTTAAAATGATTTTTAAAATGAATACTGATTGTAGAAAGGTGATGTGAGGTCACTGTATACTCATTGAACTGCAATTCTTAGGTGAGAAAAACTGTTGATGTACTGCTTACTCAGGGGAATTTAACCAATGGCCTCCTGTTCCCCTTGTAAGTATGATTAACTATTTTGTGTATATTACATAATGAAGAAGCTGAAGAGATTACAAAGAACTCGTGATCTTGGGCAGTTAGAGACCTCGTGTTTATCAACCCTCTCAATGCCTGCAGCTTGCACTAAGTGTTCCTGAGCGGCCAGTCCGCTGGCAATCCTGAGCCTGGTGTGCTGCATTAGAGCAGTGACATCAGGAATACAGTGAGGGCTGCCTCTTAGGCCTGGGGTCCCCCTTCCTCTGTGGCTCAGGCTTTGCTTCTGTAAAATGGTGGATTTAAGTGTACCTACCTGGCAACATTCTTCCAGGAACAGCCCAAGTTAACGCGTGAAAAAAGATAGTAAAGATGGTTAATAAACACATTGGGTTTCCAAAAAAGGCATTCCTGGGGTGGTGGGTGTGGCGACACAGCGAGTTAGTGATGCTCTGTCTGTGTCCCCTCACTGCTCTGCTCCAGCTCCCAGGTGAGGTATCCACAACAGCAGAGGATGATCTGGGGGTTTGGAGTGCTGCCACATGTGGGAAACCTGGGGGTAGTTCCAGGCTCCTGGCTGTGGCCTGGCCAGTTCAGGCAGCTGTTGCCATGCGTATGTACACACACACACAAATACATGAAAAGCATGTGCTTGTCTAATATGAAGCAGCTAGAGCTGTCCAGCACCTTACCTTTGTAGACTCTCTTGATGACCAGAGGCCCGTCGCCAAAGACAGACGCCCTTCCTCCGTCCACACTCAGTCCCAGGCCCGCCGAGGTCTTTAGCACTTCAACGCACAGGGCACCATGTGCAGCTCCGCTTCTCCCTGTAAGTAGCTCCCGTCAGCACACAAATAGCATTGCTGCTTGTCACACCACTGCCCGGAGCCACCCAGATGCCTGTCACCCACCGCCTCTAGGTGCCTGTGCCAGTATTCACGTCCAGTGGTCACCCGGAAGCTGCCCTGCTGGCTGTGTCCCCACCACCTTTGCCAGAGCACACAGCATGCCTTTGTGCCTGGAGGGTTTGAGTGAAGCCCTGCACGGTTTCAGTTAAGACAGGAGGCACACTTGGGGAATCGAATGTGATGAGCTGCCACCGGCAGGGGCACATTGCCACCCACCTGTCCCTGGAAATTTGCACTACCTGACCTCCAACCTCATGAGACTGGTGTTTTGGGAAAGATAAACATCAAAATCAGAGTAAGTGTTGCTGCTGTATGTAACTTTCCTGACCCAGAAGTTGGCCAGCATCTCCTGCCCTGTGTGCAGGCTGCTGTACGAGTTTCTTACCTGGTCCAGGCTCCAGGGATAGTGTCTTGTTGGAAGACAAAGCCTTCCCATTGGCTGTGAGAGGCTCCTGCTTACTGGAGGGCCTGAGCTGCTGTTCATTCCCTTTCCGGATGACCACCAGGGCGTCTCTGTGGGGCTGTGCCTGGTGCAGGATCTTCAAGACATCTCCATGGGCCAGGCCGGCCAGCGAGGTGCCGTTGATTGACAGCAGGAAGTCCCCACGGCTCATGGTCCCTTCCTGAGCAGCTGCCCCCTGAGAAAACACCCTGTGAACCTAGGAGTGAGAGCCAGGGGCCACCGTAAGGAAATTTTGTATTTTTAAAATTGCTTTAAAGACAGTTATATAGAAGGTGAGGGAAGGAGACTGCTCTTCCATCTGCTGGTACGGTGGCATCAGTGACCTGGGCTGGGCCACATCAATTGCAGGAGCCAGAAGCTTCATCCAGGACTCACATAGGTGCAGGGGCCCAAGGACCAAAAATAGACATGCAGGGCAGGACATGGAATTACACCTGGGGAGTGCACCAGTGGATGGAAGTGCTGTCTCCCCGTCTTTGTAAGCAAATACAGGTTTCATTGTTGATTTTACTGTTGCTTGAACAAAATACTGAGGCAGATAAGGCTGTAGCTCCTTCTGTCCATATTTATAGCTGTGTCACATGGTGATGTTTCCTTCAGTGATAAAGCTTTTACATCTCTGTAGCCACATCATACCTTCTGCCAGTGCACCATTGCCACAATGAGAGAAACACCTAGTAATGCATTTCTTATAGCACAGCCTAGTTGTCAAATGACACATGGCTATCATGTCATTTAGCCTACACATCACCTGTGTTTAAAACGCTTATTTGGGGCTCTGGCTGCAGTGTCCCATATGCACACTGATTTGTGTCCTGGCTGCTCCATTTCTGGTCTGACTCCCTGCTGATGTACTTGGGAAAAGCAGTGGACTATAGCCCAAGTGTTTGGGGCCATGAATACCCATGTGGGAGACCTGAGTAGAGCCCCTGGCTGTGGCTTGGCTCACCACTGGCCATTAACTGCCATCTGGGAAGCGTACCAGCAGATGAAATCTGTTTATCTAACTCCAATTTTCAAGATTTTTTGAAAAATGCTTTGTTAATGAAAATGTAGCATACTACTTTCTCCACAGAGCAGGAAGCAAAACCCAGGAGTGTGCATCCCAATCAAAAACTGACAGGGATGCCAGTCCAATGGCATAGTCACTTACCATGACTGAGTTGGGCTCCACACCTGTGCCTCCTGCCACACTGAATCCTAAACCTGAGCCGCCGCCTTTATTCAAAGCTATGAAGCAAATGTCTTCTTTATTCTAGTGACAAGAAACAGAAAAAGAAGTTACATTCCTCTTTCTAAGAGTAGGGAAGCTGTAGCACAAGTCCTCTGATCCCAGTAACCACAGTTTCCAGAGACTCATTGGAGGGGCTGCATTGGCTGCAGGACCACGGGCTAGGTGGATGTGACCCTGGATGGTCAGAGGCTTCAGGTCCTGTCTGAGTCTGGTGTGAAATTTGAGCAAAAGGAGTCTTTGCTTTACAACTTAGCAGAGCCACTTGCCACAGCCGCAAACGGAACTGAGGCCGTGTGTTTCACATCCCATTGCTCCATGTTCATATGAAACAGGAGTGCAGCAGTCTTCCTTGTCCCCTAGGGTTAAATACTGAAACTGTCCTCTGTCTTAAGCACCAGTGGGAAGATTCTGTGGAACAAAGGCTTTTAAAGAATTAGCTATGCTAAGTATTCTGAACTTTGGCTTTCTTCATTCACCCACACACCGGCTATGATTCAGCAGCATCTTAAAGGTCTGCATTGCTAGGTTTCATGTGGTTTACAGTCTGTCAGTGCTCAAGGACTGAAATGTGGATAACCAACTCTGTCAGTTGCAGAGAGAACCCAGTATTTTTTTTCAATTTAACTTGGTTAACAGGCAAAGTTAGAGAATCTTCCATTTGTTGCTTCTCTCCCCAGATGGCTGCAGTAGCTACAGCTGGACCAGGCAAAGCCAGGATCCAAGAACTCCTTTTGGGTTGCCCGCAGGAGTGGCAGAGGCCCAGGTGCTCAGTCATCGGGAGCTGCCTTCCCAGGTGCATTGGAACTGGGTCAGGAGCAGAGCAGACTGATTCAAGCTAGTACACATATGGCATGCTGGCACTACAGGTGGCGGTTTAACTTGCTCAACCATTATGCTGGCACCTTAAAAAAAAAAAAAAGGAAAAGGTAATTCTATTCATAAATAATGTGTACTAATTTTAGGCATTCTGTGGCTCTCTGAAGCAGTTCATTCAAACCAGAATCCCAAATGTTACTACCAGAATGAATGTGGAACTTTGGGAGTTTGAGATAATTGACTTTCATGGGTGCAACTAACCATCCAAAGGTACTTAAAGTTCATAGAAAGTGGAACTAAAGGAAGTCTATTTGGGTGCAAAAACCTTTGGGACTTATTGCACAGTTTTATGCATTTTTGTTTTCAGGGTTCCTTGCACCAGAATAAACTGACCTTTTAATTCCACTTTCTTCTACTTTCCAGAAACTTCTTGAAGTACCCTCATAAATGAGTTTATGTACGGAACAATGGAAGACGATGCAGGTTGCCTTGTCTGGGATTGTCACCCAGCTCCTGCAAGGGGGGTGACCTTAATGCTGAAATAGGAGTATTTCTTAGATATTTAAGGGTATTTCGGGAGCAGAGAAACAGAATATTTAAAAGTGGAACTGATGCATTCCAGAACAAATTATTACCTAATTTCAACTTACTCAAATTATTTTTCTTCCATTAGTGTCTGAGGATACAAGTGCATGAGCAGCTGATGGTCAGGCCAAACCTGGCCTCTGGGAAACTTGGCTCAGCATGGGACACCACAGCAACCACAGAGAACGGACTCTTCAGGGTGTGGGCACATGGAAGTCGGATGGCTACCCTCTCATGCACTTGTATTATTAGCACCTGCCAACCACACTTACTGCCAGAAGACATCCTCTTCTGAAATCAACCAAAGAGCAGTAAGAACGAAGGAATGGAGACCGGCACAGTGATCGAGACACAGCCTGGGCTATCCACATCCTGTATCAGTAGCTGGTTTGTGCCCTGGTTCCTGTGCCATACCCTTGGAGGCAGCAGGTGTGGCACCAAACATCTCCAGCATACCACTAGGCAGGTGACATAAAACAAAGCACCTGCCCAGTGCTGACCTCTGGGTGGCCACAGCAGCTTGCCAATGGTCTCCACTTTGCAGCCCCTGACTGTGTGGTGTGCATATTAAGTTTGCTGGAAATGTTTGGTTTTCTGCTTTTACATTTTATCTAACACTGAAGGTGGTGGGAGCAGAAGGGACCTGCCAAAACATGACGCACACCACCATGGCAGGAAGTCCTGGAGCGGGACCTCCAGGTCAGAAATGCTTGTTTACGAGTCCAAGCAGGAGAGGCAGAGTGTCTCTCCAGATTTCAGCATCAGTTAGGGCGAAGGCCAGCAGCCTGGAACTCATTTCTGGGCACTCCATGTGGGCGGCAGGAACTTAGGTACTTGAGCCAGCACCTGTGCCTCCAAGGGCATTCAGTAGCAAGAAGGGCATAGGAAGGAATGCAAGGCAGCAGGCTGAGACATGGAGGGTGTGGCCCGGCAGGGCACTGGCCAGGGGTCCACCCTGTCTTCGCAGTGTCACGCCCAACTTCCAGGCTGCAGAAGCTTCCCAGCTGCTCTGGGTGAGCGCTCCATAGCTGAAGCAGTGCTAGCTGAGGGATACTTGTATTTGGCGTGGTCACCAGCAAAGACAGCCGTCAGAGGCCCTGACCTTGGGTGCAGGGGTTAAGCCAGAGGCTGCAACTCCATCAGAGTGCCTGCCTGCATTCCAGCTGCTGCTACCTGCTAGAGCACCTGGGAAAGCAGCAGCAGTCCTACCTTCAGCCTAGACCAGCCCCCTGTATTGGGGAGTAAACTGATGGAGGGAGACAGGAGTCTGTTGCTCTGCCTTTTAAATAAACAAAAAGTCAAACTTCATGTGTGCTCTCCGGTCTGCTTTTTTCCTCTAAAACCCCTTGTGTTAGGGTCCAGATCTATGGATACTGCTGAGAAATCGACACTGTTCTTGAAAGAAGTAGCCTACGCTGTGACCCAGGCTTTATTTTCGTTGAACTCTTGAATCCAGTTTTTCAAAAAGCTTTTTTCACTCTTATTAATTAGGCTGCCTGGTCATGCCCTCGGCTTCATACACTCCTGATTCATTCTTCCCTCGCCTAGCTCTCTGTCACCAGCAGGTGGCTCCCTTTGGCTAGTTCTTGCTGGACCCCTCAGTCATTCTCCAGGATTTCCAAGGTACCCAGTTCTGTGAGGACCCTGTGCAATCTAACTGCAAATGAGGCGCAGAGAGAAGAAACCAGTTACTCCTGGGGGATGAAAACTGCAGGGACCCTATGTGGGCATCTGCCTGTGCAAGACCTGGCCTGTAGCACCTGTGGCTACAGTCTGAGCTGTGCCCTCCCAGAGGTCTCCCCTTGGCTGGCTGAGCCGGTGGCACACACCTGGCCATGAACCCCGTCACAGTTCTGTCTTCCCGTGTTCACAGCATTCCACTGACCTGTGAGTGTGCTTCCACCTCCTGAAGAAGAGAGAGGACAGTGGACTTTGACCCCACTGAAGACAGGACAGCCTGTACTCTCTCCTGGTCGCCAGGTGACACGTGAAGTTGATCCAGACTGTAACACAAACACAGGGAGTGAGCATTAGTAAACCCCACGTTTTCCATTTGTCCCGATTTGCAGAGTGCTCCTTCCACTCTAAGTGTTTCCTGGTCCTGGTGCCTACTTAGGCAGAAAACTCCGACTCCACGTGAGAGGAAGGAGCCTGGATGCCACTGGGAAAGGGCTGCTGTGGCCCCAGCCGTTGGGACCTGCAGGCGTTCAGCACACTTCGGAGATGTTTGAGAGGATGAGGGAAATTTCCCGTTTACTGCAGCCACTTCTCCCCATTGTGCTGATGTTAACATTTGGAAGAGCTGGGTGAGAGGTGCCTGGGCCTTCTGCACTGTCTGTGCAGAGTTCCTGTTCATCTAAAACCATTCCAGAAAGAAGCAAGACATTCACATGAAAAGGCGAGGAGAACATGGAAGGTGCCACTCATGCCCACCTGCATCCCACATGGCTGTGGCTGGTTCCCAGTCCTGGTTCTGCTCCTAAGCACAGCTTCCTGCTGAAGCTGAAGCATACCTGGGCAGAGGCAGTGTTGGCTCAAAGGATCGAGTCTCTGCCATTCACATGGGAGACCCAGCTTTAGCCTGGCCCAGCCCTGGCTATTGTGGGCATCTGGAAAGTGAACCAGTGGATGGGAGAGCTTGGTCTCTTTCTGCTTTTCAAATAAAGAAGAATCCAAGTTTACAAAAGGGCAATAGCCCCTGTCAGATGCTGAGGTAAATGCATGAGCAAAGAACCTCATGAGACCTGAAGAGCTACAGAAAGTAAATGGGGCATGGGGACAGGATGTCATTGGCTGGCTGGCTGGCCTACTGCTAAGATGCTGGTTAAAATGCCCAGGTCCCGTGCTGGGTACCTGAATTTAAGACCTGCCTCTGGCTCCTGGCTTTAGCCCTCTGGGTAGTGCCAACCCTGGGAAGCAGCTCAAGTAGCTGAACTGCATTCCTGGTTCCTGACCGGGCTGGGGAGCTGGTCCATGCCCCTCTGGTTCCCCATCTCACTTCTGAATAAATGAGTAATGAATAAATCAGGCAGATACTTACTGAACCGACCAGCTTTTTCCTGAAGGTGGGTCCGGGGTAGTCTCCTCTGTATCACTGGCTGAAGCAGGTGCCTCAGGCTCCCTGGATATAGGGCTGCTTCCTCCTGGACAGGCCCTGTTCTCACCCTTGGAGGGATTCGAAAGAGCGGCTGGTTCCTCTGAGGCAGAGTGGCCTTGAATGGGGGTGCCAGGCACCCTCCTGGGCACTATCTCCAGTTGGGTTTTGAAGAGCACAGGGCTGGGTCCTGCTGTGTATCCCTCGCCACACAGCTTGTCCAGATCGGGCATACTTAGGGCTCTCAGTTCCTGCAGCTTCGAGCGGGACACCGGTGAGGGCTGACCGTGGCGCACGGAGGACTGGTGCCTCTTGATGGGTGAGGCTGGTGTCACAGTGGCGGTGGGGATGCCCGCAGGACTGGCTGACTGCTTCGGGTCTGTGTTGGCATCCTTGCTGTCAGGCTCCGGCGGGGTTGGCCTGGGGGCGGTCAGTGTCATGCTGGACGGGGACTTGGTCATCTGAGCGAGGAGGGCACTGGCTTCACTTTGGCTTTCACTGCAGGAACTCAGGCTGCGCCTCAGCGACCTCACCGCTGCAGTGTCTCCAGGGTGGCCCACGCTGCCCTGGGCAATGCTGCCGGAAGAGCGCCTCCCAATCGGAGGCTTGGAGCTCACCGACAAGAATGGGGATGCCCCAGTCCTGCTTGTGGGCCGGTCAGAGTTGGCTAGGTTCTCAAAGGACTTGATTCGCTGTTTCACAGAGAAAAATGAGGTAGATTCCTGGGGCCAGATCTGTTCATAGTAGTGTTGTCTCCTGGTGACTCTGATTTTGTCTGTCACTAAATGATACCTGGTCTCGTGGCCTCCCCCGGCATCCCCTTCGTCTGCTGCCAGGGGCCTCCTGGCCGCTTCCTGCAGGGATGGCTTCACACCACACAGCCCCTGTCCATTAGCGAGGCTGAACACTCTGCCTTCGGCTGCCCTGGGCTCAGGGATCTGACTGTCCCCAGGACGGCGACCTGGGCTGGGTGCCAAGCCCTCCCGTCCAAAGTGGCTGGAGAACTGTGCTGGCATGGAGTAGGTTCTGGTTGCTGGCCTGGGTGTGAAGTAGGGATGGCATTCGCCCGCGGGGCTGCTGTTGGATGTCCCTGGGGAGCCTGCTGCATGACTTGGTCTTCCCTGGGCGGAAGAACCTGCCATCTTCACAGGCACGTGTGGGGAGGCTGATGGGGCCGTTTTGAGGGAGCGTTGTGTTTCTTGTTCCGCCGGGGAGGTGTGAGGTGTGGGAGAGGTAGGGTGTAAGTCTCCTACCTGATGGTAGGGTCTGGTGTCACTCTTGTCCTGGCTGTCGTTCTGGGCTGGGGGCCCTGCCTGGGTGTCTCTCGCAGCTGGCTTGTCTCTACATGTGTTCTTTGGCATTCTTCCAGAAGAAATCTCCACTGTTTCTGGCTGGCTGGGGCTTCCCAGGGGATGGCTGGCCGTGCTGGGCTGCATGGCTTCCAGGGCCTGGTCTAGGTGGCTGGACACAGGCTGCTGACTGTGGTTGATGCTCGCAGTGGACACGCCTGGCCTGGTGTCAGCTTGGGGCACCTTGCCCTCTGAGGCACACCTGGGAGACCTGGGGGCAGCTGGGAAGCCTCTGTTGGGGTCCGAGTGGGTGGGCGTGTGAAAGTGACCACACATGCCCTGCTCAGAGAGAGTCTTGGAGGAGGTCAGGGGTGGTGAGGCGAAGGTTCGGAGGCTTGTGTCCGATGCGGAGAGCTTCAGGGGCCCAGCGGCAGCTGGCACAGGTTTGGGGACGGCCGTGGCTCTTCGCTCAGGCTCCTGGTGGTCAGCTGCGTGGAGCCGCTGGCTGAATCCTCTGGAAAGCACCTTGTGGGATGCGTGGGGTGAAACCAGGGCTCTCGTGTGATCCTTGGCTGGGCTGGTGGCGACACCCTCGAGGCCCGCCTTGCCCTTGCTCTTGCCACCCAACCTCTTCAGCTTTTGTGTGTACCTGGGCTTCGGACAGGTGTTCAAGAGCATCTCCACCGAGCCTCTTCTAGAAGGCTCTTTACTGTCCGGGTTTGCTTTTGGCGGAGGAGGGCTGGGAGGCACCGCAGCCCCCTTTCTGTGGTTGAAACTTGGAGTTTTGGCCTCGGGGCTTCTGGCTGGCTCCTGGTTGATCTTGCTCTGTAAGTGCATACCTTGGTAGTTGTGATTGATGTCTTTCAGCCAGGCCACGATGGGCTTCCTGCAGGTCAGCTTGGTTCTCTGCAGGAAGTCACCAGCCAGGTCGGGTCCATGTCTGTTTGCAGAGGTGGAGCTTCCCTGCTCAGGCATGGCCACACCCGTAGGGGCAGGTTCAGGCCCACCAACATTTGGTTCTGATCTGTCTGGGGTCCCGTCACCTGGCAGGTCACGTTCCAGACCATTCACGTTGGTGGGACTGGGCTTGACGGGGAGGTCGCACAGATGCCCGTGCACCACGGCCGAGCTTGTGCTGCTGACTTCTGGAGATCCATGTGCAGTGTTTACATCTGTGACACCTCTGGGTGACTGTGAGTTCACGCCCGTGAGGGGACTGGGCCGGGAAGAGCTGGGACCTTGTGGGTGCGAACCTCTCCCCCGTGGGCTTTCCAGCAACGTGCTCAGAACGCTGGGCTGCAGGGGCAGAACTCGGGCCACAGTGGGGCAGGGTGTGGCTGCAGAGGTAGGTGCTGTGAGGGCACCACTGGCAGAACAGATTTCAATTTGTTCTTCTTCAGACTCCTCAGCTTCTTCCTGGTGAAGAGGCCAAGGAGGAGAAGGAGGAGAAGGAGGTGGTGGCCAGCTGTCCTCACTAGCCACCCGTGGGGCCTCGGGGAGCGACTCGGGGTCGGAGGAAGAATCTTCAGCATCCCCATACATGGAGGACAGAGATGGCTCTGTGCTGTCACCCAGGCCTGACAGGGAGAGGCTATCGTCATGGAAACTGCTCAAGTTTCTCGAGTAGTTGCTCAAGAAGCTCTTGTTCACAGTAAAATGCTTGTCAGGGTTGATGGCATCCAGGACCGAGGGCTGGGGAGCTCCCTGCGGGGAAGGGGCTGGCCCGGGAGCCCAGGCCCTCCGGGGGCACGGCTCAGAGCTGTGCTGGGCACTGGCTCCTGCTGGCTGGAGGCCCTGAGGCTCCCCTGTCCGAGAGGAATGTGACGGTGCTTTGGATCTGTCAATATCCGTCATGAGGCTCTCTCTGCTCTCCAACACTTCAGGGTCTTTGGCCGTATTGGGGGGCAGTGGTGGCAGGCACGGGCTGGCCTGGCATATCCTCATGGACAGTGAGTCTGTGTCTTGGAGCCTGGCGGCCTCCTGGGAGCCTTCTGGGGCCTGCCATTCTGTGGCTCCCAGCGTCGTCTTGCTGTGGTTACCTGGTGGTGTCACCAGGTCTGGGGACAGCCTGTCTCCGGCGCTGGGGGGCAAGGCAGCTCCCATGGTTCCTGGAGCAGCTGCAGTTTTGCTGGCGTCAGGGAGAGCTGTTGCCGTGTCTCCCAGGGTCACGGCACGCTCCAGGGTGAGTCTTGCTGCAGCTCTGCCCGAGGACCCGGGCTCAGAGCTCCCGGGCAAGACAGGCTGGCTGACTTGCTCCGTGGCTACAGAGGCCTCCCTGGGGACAGGGGTGAGGTCTGGTGACTGCTCAGGTCCTGTGTGAAGAAAGCAAACAAAACATGAGGGGATGGGAGAGAAACTGGAAAAGCGCTCCAACTTTTCAAAAAAAAAGGTAAACCCACTCAGAATGACATTCGAAGCTTTGTCTCTCAAATCGCACAGCACCCACATCCCACACTGCTCAGCTTTTGACACTCTAAGTGACCCAGACTAGCTGGCAGAACACTTGTGCATGCTTGCTTGTTCTGTCTTTTGCTTAATTTAAAGGCAAGTTTTATTTAGTTTTATCTACTAGAAAGACAGAGCAGGAGCAAGAGACGGAGACAGAGAGGGATTTTCCATCTGCCAGTTCACTGCCTAAATGATGCCAACCTGGGTTTGAGCTAGGCAATGCCATCTGGACCTCAAGCACTTGGTCCATCTTTTGCTGCCCCTCAGGTGCATCAGCAGGAAGCTGGATTTGAAGCAGAGCAGGGAGGACTTAAACCAGGCCCTGCAGTGTGGCATGCAGGCTTCCCAAGCTGTAGCTTCACCAGCCACACTGCAGTGCCAGCCTTGCTTTTGGTTTTTTTTTAAGAACGGAGGAGAGGGGAACAGCAGAAATCCTACACTTGTTTTCTTGAGCACCACCCACTGCCCCGTGGTGGCAGATGCTGCGGGAGCTAGCCAGGCTGTTGTATTTGTGGCTTCTGCACACAGCTCTGGCAGAGCTTCCTGACTCATGGCCAGCACCTGGCGGGCCACGAGTAGGTTACCCTCATGTAGGAGGAGGAAGTGAGAGGGTACCATGTGAGACAAGCCCAGCTCGGCACTGGAGGCTTTCCTCTTAAGCGCCGAGTGGGGAAAAGAGAAGATGCGATGGGATGGGAGCCATGTGTTGTGGAGCCATTGCTCTGCACTGAGGAAGCTGACGCAGGTGGGGGAGCTGGTGAGATGGGGAGGTGGGGCCTTGAATTTGGCACATGAGGTACAGCCTGGCCACGAATGATGAGGACGAAGATGCTGTAGATTTGAAAGACAACGTGACAGGCTGTAGGCAGGCACACAGCATAGATCCTGACCTCCAGAGGAGGGCTTCCCAAGGGCCACTCTGTCCTGGATGTGTCTGCCTGAAGGCCCTGTCAACCTGTCACACAGCATCTCGCAGCAGGGGGCTCTGCTGAGGAACTTCTGGAGTGAGTCTAGCGCAAGTATTGGCTCAGTTCTGCTTATGTCACATCAATCTTAAGAGTGTTTTCTTCTTCCTCCTGCACTTCCCATGTCCACAAACTGGATGAGTTACTCAGACTAAGCACTGTACTGCGCAGATTTTCCAATTATGAGGGAGCCAGCACCAAGCTGAGGGCTTTCCAGCATTGCATTTTCCCGCCAACATTGCTGGAGGCAGTCCCCATGGCACCCCAGGGGCAGTTACCATTTGTGTCTGAGGTGGCACAGTATACAGGGGGTCCAGCCAGGGGGCTGCTCCACCCAACCTCCCCCTCCCCCAAGCTGCTGCA
The DNA here is from genome assembly GCF_017591425.1 of Ochotona curzoniae. Taxonomy (NCBI): domain Eukaryota; kingdom Metazoa; phylum Chordata; class Mammalia; order Lagomorpha; family Ochotonidae; genus Ochotona; species Ochotona curzoniae. The sequence goes on along the minus strand of NW_024465582.1, from coordinate 14,017,859 downwards.
CAGCCCAGTCTCAGACCCGACCTCTAATGGCCACATGACTTACGCACTGAGAACAGCTGGCAGCAAGGCCGGATGACCAAGCCACCGTGCCCGCTGCTGAAGGCTGAGCCTCTGACCCATAGCACTTCCCTGCAGCCTAACATCACCAAAGTTTCACAGCAGCCTGGGGATGGGGAGCCTGGTTTCAGACACATGCACTGAGTTTGAGTTGATCGCCCAGTGTGTAGGGAGGCGACCTTCCACCCAGGCAGCCTTGGATGCCACCTTTATGTGACTGCCCTTCCTTTGGAATTCCCCCTGAATACCCAAGAATGGCAGCAAAGGCCACTTGACCATGGCATGTGGGATGCTGGGGGAGCATCAGTGGTGACCTGCGTGACTGTCCCGCTGGCCCAGGACCCCAACCTGCCTGGGCACAGTCCTGTGATTCCAGCAACCAGCTCAGGGCTCGGAACGACCTTCAGTGGACCCAAGAAATAAAGCGTAGGAGCTAGGGACCCCCATGGTCTTTATCTTTGTAAAAAAAACAAAGTACAAAAAGAAAAAACACAAACTGTAAGACTGATTGACATATTCATTTAGGTGTATTAGATGCTTCAACAAGTTCATGGAAAGTGGACTTAAAAGGCGTGTTTACTGTAGTGCAAACTTTTTTTTTAAAAGCACAGGGCTATGGACACCCAAGCAAGTAAGCACAGGAACTCATCTAAAATTCTGCTTTTCTGTGAAGTGTCTGAAGTGCCCCTGCGTATCCAAGGATAAAAGGACATGCAACAAAAGAGCAACAGAAGTTCTCTTTTGAGGCTTTCACGCCTTTTATGCTAGCTTTGAAATCTTAAGTTACTTAAAAAAAAAAATCAAATAACAAAACAAAAACCAAAAACAATCTCAAGGCAAACAAGCAGCACAAATGCTGTCCATCTCGGGCCTTTGCTCACATTGAAACCAGGAGGCACCGTCGCAGCTAAGAGCCAACGGTTACGGGGAGGGAACCAGTACCCCAAAGGCCCATTCCCTCCTGCTCCCACATAAAAACAGCACATTGGCCATCATTCCCCATAGAAAATGGCTTTAGGAAACCCTGGTGGGAGAGTATGTACCAGCACGTACTATGAAAGCAAATTAGGGGTTGGGCAGACAACATGCATATTTTTTCTTGAGGAAAACCACACGTACATAACAGTATGACTTGGGTCCTGTACTCCACAGTGCTCTATACGCTGTAGTGAAAAACCTCATGGTTTCTCCATCAGCACCCTGCAGCATGGGCAGGCGGGCAGGCTTGAGCTTGCCCTTGTCCTGGGGCACTTCCTGGGACCAGCTGAGGTGCAGGTTGGCCAGGCTGCCTGTAGGTGGCACCCACCTGGTACTTTACTACAGTAACTCTCCCATCATTCTGAATATTTAAAAAACTTTTTTTTTCCCCCAAGATAAAATGTTCCTTCTCAGTTTGCTTCCAACAGGATATGTTTAAAAGAACATCTTCCTTACACATGGGAAAGCAGCTGAATTGCTTGTAAGAAAATTGGAAGGAAGCAGAGTGGCTACCTGCGGGGACCCTGCCAGCAGGACCAGCTGGTCACAGAGGCCTCTTAATTAGGCAGAGAGAAAAATCTGCAAAAAGGAGCCAGAGCCATGAAAAAAAATTCAGGCATTGAGCAAATTCACGTTGGGTCAAGTAAGAAGGGATCTTTAAAAAGTTCATAGAAAATTCATATTAAAAACTATGAATATTTTTCTGTAAAAAGGAACTGAAATATTTTAAATGAGGGAACAGCGCAGTAGCCTAGCAGCTGAAGTCCTTGCACTGCACACACTGGGACCCCATATGGGCACTGGTTCGTGTCCTGGCGGCCCTTCTTCCCATCCAGCTCCCTGTCTGTGGCCTGGGAAAGCAGTCAAGGACGGCCCTAAGCCTTGGGATCCTGCACCTGCGTGGGAGATCCTGAAGAAGTCCTAGCTTCGAACTGGCACAGCTCTGGCTGTTGAGGTCACTTGGGGAGTGAATGAATGGACGGAAGATCTTTCTGTCTTTCCTCCTCTCTGTATATATCTGACTTTCCAATAAAAATAAATAAATCTTAAAAAAATATTTAAAATAAGTTGAAACAGCAACTGTGATCCTTTCCTTTGGTTGTTTCACTCCTTAAATGCCCACAACTGCCACGTCTGGAGCCAGGAATTCAACCCAGGTCCCCTCTCTGTTGGGTACAAGAACCCAAGTGCTTGAACTGTCACTGTTGACTTCCAGGAGCTGGTGCATTAAACCCAAACAATGGTGTGCTGTTGTGTTAATTGCTATTCTAAATGCCTGCTCTGCTACATTATTTACTTATTTGAAGTGTAGCGTTACAGAAGGAGAGAGTGAGAGACCTTTCATCCACTGGTTTACTTCCTACAAGGCTGCAATGAGCAGGGCTGGGTTAGGACAAAGCCAGAAGCTTCATCTGGGTTGGTCCTGTGATTGTTCTACCAGGACGATTAGCTGGCAGCTGAGCTGGAAGAGGAGTAGCCAGGACTTGAGCTGGTGCCCATGTTGGTTACCAGCACTGCAGGTAGTGGCTTAACATGTCCAGCAGCTAATTTTTCTTTTAATTTCATTTTCCCATATATTTTTGGAAATGCCTGCATATTTCAGATATACCCAAAACCCTAGAGGGCACCCGTGTGCCACTGTAACTCAGTCATCATCATGCATTCAATATAATCTGTCCCTGGCATGTGTGTTTAGGGTTGCTCAGTAGATGTCCAGGCCCACAGTGGCTCCTTTCCCAATTGCCTCTTGGAAGTGCAGAGCAGGCCGACAGGTAGCACTCCTACACCCTCACAAACACAGGTCTGTGCGAGCAGAGCTCCCTACCGCCCCAGCAACGTGGCCGGTATGGTCAAAGGTAGGAAAATAGAGGGAGAGGTGGGAGACCAAAAAGTTGCACATGTTCAAAGCTCCTGAATTTGAAAGATTCTCTGAAAGACCCTGAAAAGTGCATGTTGTAAAAGAACTATGCTGATTTTCAGTTTTTTCAGCAGGCATCTCTGATTCTAGGTTGCCATGAACTTTCTGAAATTCCCCTGTATGTCACAGAACTTGACATGTATAAACTCATCTCCTTACATAAACACAAACCCTTGGTATTCAGAAAGAGTTGCCTGCCTAGAAGGAAAACATCCTCAAGTGGACCAAAGGGAAGGATTTTCTGCATTATGCTGGAAATCTGGAAGAGGCTGGTATCAGTGGTGGGTAAGAAAAAAAAAAATCCCCTGTTGTATCCACACTCTCCTCCAAGGAAGCTTCTAGAAGATCATGATGGACAGTGTAGGGTTGTAGAGTTGTAGGGAGGTGATGCTGAGGGCTGCCTCCTGTGATGCCACCTCTTGGCTAGAACCCCTTGGTGTCCACACATTGTGCAGGCCAACACCAAGTGGCCAGCCGACGTCTGCTCCTGGAGTGAACCTGAACCTCAGAGAGCAGAAACCACACTGACAGTGGCACCCCGGGGCAGAGCAGCAAGAGCCCCCGGCCTACAGAGGCCTGCGGGGTCTTTGTTCTGGGAGCAGCCAGCCAGGCAGGGGATGGTATTCTGAATGGTTAGGGCATCCTCACAGGGGACACATCCTGCTCTCTTCACAGCAGGTGAAGAGCCAGCAGCCAGGACAGATGGCCACAGCTCCAGCCAAGTGAGCCGTCACCCTCTTAGGGATAACCGGCCCCTGGAGAAGGGTCCCTGCCCCTTATTATTATTAAAAAAAAAAAAAAAAAGATTTACTTACTAAACAAATGGGACTCTGTCGATCTGAGAAGATTTTGTATGGCAAGGGAAATGGTCAATGAAGTGAGAAGGCAACTGACAGAATGGGAGAAAACCTCACACTACACAAAAAATAGGGGACTAACATCTAGGGATCTACAAAGACAGAAATGCAACAACAGCAAAACAAACAATACTGTTAAGTAATGAATGAGGGACATGAACAACTATTTTTGAGAAGATGAAATTAAAAAGGCTAACAGATGTGAAAAAATGCTCAAGTTTCCTAGCTATTAGGGAAATGCAAATCAAGACCACACTGAGGTTCCACTGAACTCCAGCAAGAAGGGCTAGCATGCAGAAATCAGCAAACAATGACTGCTGGTAAGGATGAAGAGAAGCAGGCACCTGCTCCAGTATTGGCCTAGTGCAGTAATGGACATCAGTAATGGACAGTGCTCAGAGAACTGGAAACTGATCTGCCATATGATACAGCCATCCCGCTCCTGGGAATACATTCAAATGCAATGAAATCTGCATTCAGGAGAGCAACCTGCAACTCTCTGCTTAGAGCAGCACAAAGCTTAACAACTTAGGACATGGAAACGACCCAGATGCCCGTAAACAGAGGGATGGATAAAACAAACGGTGGTACGTCTACTCTGTGGAATACTACTCAGCCACAAAGAATGAAATCTTACCATTTGCACCAAAATGGTCCAGGCTGGAAAGCATTATGGTTAATTGAAGGAAGCCAGTCCCCGAAGGACAGATAGCACATGTTCTGGTATTAGACAGCTAATATGCAATGTACTATATACATATATATGAACTACTCAAGGGATATTAGCATACTGAGAAGTACAGGCACTATGCAGATGTCTACTCCGAAATAAAAGTAGGACTTCCAATGAAACAAATATAGGCTTTACATTATGACACTAGGTTTTCTACCTTTGTTTTTATTTTTTGAGTCATGATACATTTAAGTATCAGAAAGCTTGTATCTTGTACTGAGAAACTAGGATAACATGAGGCCAAATAGTAGGAGAGCATAGCGAGAAGGGGAGATGGACACCTATGCTTCTAAAATGTTATGAGAAATATTTTAGAAAGATTTACTTATTTGAAAGTAATAGTGAGAGAGGAAGGAAGAGAAGGTGGGAGATGAAAGCCAGGGGGGTGTTGGGGTGGGGAAGGACAGGGGAGAGTGAGGAGGGAAGGGGCATGAGAGAGTAGGGGGTGAGCAAGTGGGGGAGAGGAAGAGAGAGAGATGGCGAGATCATTTATCTGCTGGTTCACTTCTAAAATGCTTGCAACAGCTGGGGCTGGGCCAGGCCCAAGCCGGGAGCCAAGAACTCCATCCGGGTCTCCCACATAGGTGGCAGAAATCCATGCACCTCCCAAGAGCATTAACAGGAAGCTGGAGCAGAAGCAGGGACAGGAGGCCATGTCTGGCCAGAGTTGCACATATAGAATACAAAGTTTCCATAAAGACCTCCATTACCAAGTATGATTGATTTTAGAAAAATCATGCTTAACAAATTTAGAGTATCAAGCTTGATCAATAATTTGAATAACTAATGAATGATGGTAGTTAAGGAAATACGCAGACGATCTCTGTAACATTACCTGGTTTCTCATCAGCATTTGTGCTAGTTCTTGATTGTTTCTTGTGAAGATTCCTGTGAGCGTAGTTTAGTGTGCTGGATTTTACAAAAGCCATGCCGAGATTCTGAAAGGCTGGGAAATCCTCCCTGCTCATCCATGCGTGTTACCCAACAGGTAAACAAGCATCAATTAAAACTGGATGTACTCAACACGGAGCTGAAGCTGTGAATGCAGAGGTGGCCACACTATACAACAGTTAAGTCAGTGCTTGGGCCATATTGTGCAACTGTGAAGCCATGCCTGGTTCGAGGTTTGCCTACCCCTGTTTCTCACCCCGCTTCCTGCAAATGCAGACACTGGAAGGCAGCAGGTGATAACTGCCTTTCAAATAAAACAAGTTGTAAAAGTACCTAAAAAATGTATTCTGGCACAAAGATCTAGTAAAGCTGTTCCATGCAGGCAGTATTTAAACCTTAGTTTCTATAGGAGGAATTTCCCCCTTCAAATTTCTGCACTTTTAGGAGGGGTCCTGCCTTCCTGGTTCTAAGGGTTAACAAGCGATGAAGGATCTTACCTGTCACGGGCCAGGGCCCTGGCTCTGGTGCGGCTCTGGGCAGGTGCTCTGGGGGGTGGCCAGGGTCCAGGAGGGATGGGGCACTAGCTGGCTCACAGGCGGTGGGGATATGTCCATCCTTGAGGGTCAGCTGTCCCAAAGGTTCCTGGCACAAGGACAACCCCAAGTCACCATAAAGTCACCCCACGTTGCCTCTTAGGACTTCTGGAGCATAAGAGCCTGAAGGAGGGGACTTCCCAAAGTTTACAGATGGGGAAATGGAATTAAAAGACTTGGTTTATTTTGTCACCCAGAAATGTGAAATTCATGCATACAAGGGGCCTTTAAGAAGTTCATGGACAACGCACACTGGGAAAAAAATCATGAATTTCAATTGTCTCTTTGCAACTCAATAGACTCTGAATTCCCTTTCCCCACAGACTTTTTGAAGTTCCCTTGTATAAAGAGGAGCTGGATGTGAAGAAGCCAAAGGAGCCAGGAGGGGGGTCTCGGTGCAGACGGTGACTCGGCCGGCCTGCGTCCTGCGTCAGGCAGTCGTGTGGGGCCTCACCTCTCCCGCCGATTCCAGCCTCGGGAGCCAGCAGGTGACGGCTCAGGCACCAGGGTCCCTGCCACCCATGTGGGAGACCAGACTGAAGTTTCTAGCTCCTGGCTTCAGCTTGGCCAGCCCAGCTGTCATGGATATTTGGGGAGTGAACCAGCAGATGGGAGATGTCTACCTCTCAAATAACAGACATCAATTTAAGAAAAAGAATTTGCCAAGTACTGAAAAGTATTACATATATATTTTAAGTAGAGCTCTGAGCTAATAGCCAGAAGAGCCAGAATCTAGAATTGCAGTCATTTTTCCTTAAGTTTCAGTTTTCTCAACGTAAAAAGTGGGAATAAAATGTTCTCAGTCTTGGAGAGTTAGACAAAAGAAGACAAAGTACGAACAGTTATAAAAACAGCATGCGGAATACAAAGGCTGCAGAGACAGTAAGCACTACTGTTAGTGTGCACAACAAAATCCACAACTTCAAATCGAATGCCGAGTTTGGCAGCAAGGGAGAGGACTAGTCTAGACAGATCCAACTGGCATTTCCTAGCTCAAGATTTCCTGTTGGCCAAGTGTCAATGGCCTCATCTTCCTTTCTTCTACCTGATACCCACTACCAGAACATCTTGAAATGCACTAAATGCATCAATCAGGTGGATGTGACCTTTACCCCCTGAGTTAACGAGTCATCAAGTGGCCCCAAGAGGGCAGCAGAGGAGTGAGGTGGAAGGGCTGCTGTGTGTGCTGGCAACAATGGCGAAAAATCATTTTGTGAAATAAAGTTCTCAGGGGAGGGAAGTACTCCCACATTGTAACTCAATTTCCCAATAACTCCTGTGGCATAAATGTCTCAGGAATGGCAGAAGAGCTTTGGAACGAGACATGTGGTGGCTTCTTAGTGCTCTGAATGCCAAGTGCCACTGCACCCAAACTTTCCAACAGTGAATTTTAGGTTAACAGCGTGGAGTGAAAATCCAGAAACACAATTCATCCATTAAAACAGGAAGGCATTTGTGTGTGCTTTTAAATCTTTTCTTTGACGACTAACACCTTATGGTAACACATTTTGTTTCTCATATAAATAACATCAAATTTTATGCTTAAGATTTTTATAATAGAAGTGAAATTCATTTACATAAAAGTCTTAAATCGTGCTCAGAAGTTCTTTTGGGAGAGCAAATTCAAAATCACAAAAGCCTTCATGTGAAAAGATATAGATTATTATGAACAAAAATTCTGGTTTGGCTTCATATAATTAATCTCAAACTTGTTGATAACACATTTTCAAAAGAAGAAATCTAGCCCCTGGCTGAATATTTTATCTTTTTAAACACATTTGCAGTTTGGATGCAAAAACATGACTTTCCTCCCCCCCTCTACTTCTTTGAGTAAAACATGTTCTATTTATTTTTTGTTTATTCAAAAGGCAGAGAGAGAAGAGAAAGACAGAGATACAGAGAGAAGAAACTTCTCCAACTGGTGGTTCACTCCCTACACACCTGCACGCAGCTAGGGAGAGGCCAGGCAGGAGCCAGGGGCTTAGGCATGGTCTGCTGTTGGGTGGGGATACTGCACCGGCTGTCTTCCTGGAGTGTGCATCAAGGAGCCGGGATCTGTATTTAGGCCATCCCATATGGGCTACAGGTGCCAAACTCCCACAGGATTTAGGGTGGGAGGAGGAAAGTGGGGTGAAGATATGCATTTCTACCCTTCTTAAAATGAGCTTTTAAGAAGCTTTCTGGAATCCACCATGGGGGGGGGGGAGCGGGTTTTGGGGAGGGGAGGGGGGAATCCCAGTGCCTGTAAAACTGTGTCTCATGATGCAATGTAATAAAAAAAAAATAAATAAATAAAAAAAAAAAGAAGCTTTCTGCTTATTATACTTTTTATGATGTTACATTTTTTTGGAGTCTATTTACACCTACGTGTCTATACACAACGTGTTTCTAAATAGGGCCTTAGTCATCTGGAATTGTTTGTCCGGAAATAGAACAGTGCCGAGACTATAAACACTGTTCATTTCTCTTACTCTCATTGTTCAAATGGTGAAGTACTGGCACTTTAAAATATGGCCTGTTCGATGATTCTTATTTTACTTGTGCCTAAGAGGTGACATTAGCAAGAGTGACTGGCACCAAAGTGAAGACAGCTCCATGATGTTGCAGATCCCCTCAGGACCCAAGTTGCTCCAATTCTGGACTTCACAGGGATGTAGGAATCTCCCACAAACTTATCAGTGGGCAAGACTGAGTCAGGCTACATGTTTGACAGTCACCCCAGTTCTGTGGGAGATGGGCAGGTGGCACATTCCATTTCTCAGCCTAGAAAGGCTCAGTAACTTGCCAAAGCCATCACTCAATGAATGCCAAGTGGCCCGTGCAGGAGTTGGTACCAGGCCCAGGGGCTTTCTCCCACCAGCCACAGGCCCCAGGTACAGAAGGACGGTACCCAGGGTTGCAGCCAAGTGTACACATGACTAAAGACTGTGATATGCTAGCACGCTCCAATTAACAGGACTGCGGTGGCAGAGCATGCTCCCATCACAGCCCCGTCTTCCCAACAGGCTCCTTTCCGGCAATGTTCACTTAGAGTTAAAGCAATTAAGGGAAAGTTACCTTCCCGGCAGGTGCACTTGGCTGAAGATCAGGGACGGTCACTTTGACGGCAGTGGCCCAGGCGTGGAAGTCTGGATTGCATGGTTCATCTGCTCTGTCAGTCGCGGTCATGGTCTCCGAGCCCCCGGACCTGGTCTCAGCTTTGGGTTTCTTGCAGTGCGGACTCACCCTGGCTACTGGTTTGTGCCTGAATCCCAGGTTTTTGCTCTTCTGCTGTGAGGAGATGGGGCTCTCCGCGCTCATCCGACTTTGTGCACCTTCGCAGACCTTGTACTCCAACTTGGGCAAACTCGATTCAGACAGCTCCTTCTTCCCCAAGTCTCTGGGGCCACCCTTGGCGGCCTCTTCCGGTCCCAGCAGGCTGGCTGCGAGGAAAGGAGTGGCCACTGCACCTCCAGGGATGTTCTCTTCCGAGTCCATGGACCTGCCAAGGAGAGGCACCGAGGAGGCCTTGCTCACCAGCGTTTTCTGGGGCTGTTTCTCTTGCCTGGCGACATCCTGGGACTTGGATGAAGTCGTCAGGACGTGCCTGGAGTGGCTTTCCGACAGGGGCCTACTGGCCCCTAGCAGGGCCCCGGGGAGGGAGACGCAGTCGCCTTCCCCGTTGCACTCCTCGTCACTGGTGTCGTAGCAGCCCAGTCGCCTCTGGCGCAGCAGAGGGCTCCGCAGGTCCTGAGGGCTCCCGGGCAGGCTGGCTTGCCTGGCGATTGTCACCTGCTTGTGGAAGAGCCCAGAGACCCGCTGGCTGCCGAGAGCCACGAGGCTGTTGGCCCTCGCTTTCCCTGGCTCCCTGTGAGCTGGAGGGTTGGGGAGACAAAGAAAAAGAGAGGAAATAAATCAGTTTCCCACACAGCCTGGTCCTTTGCAGGGAGTTGTCCCAAAGGTCACAATGTGTCATTATGAAAAAACAAAATGGCTACCAAAAGAAACTTCTCTTTTCATTCTGAAGATCCCATCTACATGCATGAATGTTTCCACATGCATACATGTCAGGCACACAACTCTGGACACATGGGGCCACCCAGGAGCTATCCAGGGTGGTGAGGCAGCCTAGAGCCCTCCTCTTCCTCTTGCTCTTTTTCACCCCCCAGCCTCTGGGTCATTGAATCCAAACATGGTGGTGCCCAGGCAGAAGCACACAGCTCTCCGACTGCCAGAGCCAGGAACTCCTTTCTGGGAGGGGACATGGGACTGAAGCCCCAACACCTGGCCACCTGAGGTCGCTCTTTGGCTAGGTGGACAGGTGTATGAAGCTGCTGGCCTGGGGTCAAGCAAAGTCCATGTAATCGTGTTGCCTGCCCTGATTTGATGACATGAAACCCAACCAGGTGACTGTCATGTAAAGGAGGTCAGGTGAGCCACCATCAACATCTGTGCCCGTAATACTGGTTGAGTGCTCAGCCCTTGGCAGCAGCTGCTGTTTTTCCAGAGCCAAGTCTGGGATGGCTTTGACCCAGCCAGAGGGATGGTCCCCTTAGCATAGCACCAGAATGGTTAAGCTCCAGCACACAGGTGCATGGCGTCTTTGGGCTCTGCAGCTTACTGGGGGTGCCAGGGGTTAGGCTGCTGTCCTCGGCGGTGCTGCAGCCACTTCCGGAGTGATCCTTGTCCTCTGAGCCAGTCACCATGAAGTCAGCCAGTGGGCCTGGAGTCTCGTGGGTGAAGTACTGAGACAGCTCAGACTCGGCCAGCAAGGCATCCTGTTACAAAAAGGGGCAAAGCAGCATGTTATTTTCAGTGATGATTACTTCCCATCCTTTCAAGAATGCTTCGGCGGCCCCAGCTGTGATAGCCAACGCTGGCCTCTCGATATGTTAGGGTGGCTGCGCTAAGGACTTCACAGAGGAAAAGGCCAATGCTGCTTGCTAACATTGCTGCTAGTGCTTTTTTGTGTTTTTTTCAGGGAGGGGTAGGAGATGGAGGGATACAATTTTGGCTGAGAGCAAAAAAGCCATGGCAGCAATATGTGAACCGTCTTGGGGAAGCCATGGCAGGCATGGATAGGAAGAGAGGGCAAGGGCGGGAGGAAGTGGATTTTGCTCCAAGATCCTCTGGCCTTACAGAGAGCCAGCTGAGGATGCCACAACCTGGCAACTCTGACACTCAGCCGAGTCTGGCTGCTTTATTAAAGAACAGTTTACAAAGTTGCCTTTCAATCGACAGTACCTTGTGGTTCTACTCTTTCCTTGGCTGAGCACTTTAGTATGACAAACTTATGTGTATGTTCTCAACAGAGCACTGCTGACACTTTCCATCTCCAGGGTCCCCAAGAACTCCCTGGCTGGGATCCTGGCTGGGCCTGAGGCTTCTCACCTCTGTGCCCCAGGAATCAGTATCTGCTTGCAGCCCACGTGGGTCACAGGGACTTCACTTACCTTCTTGGCAAGAGAGGGACTCTTCAAGGGTGTACCTGTTGGGGGAAAAAATTCATCACTTGGTCAAAACCATGACACTCAAACCACAAACAGGATTGCTTCTTTAGCTACTGGGGGAGGAGCCAGCTCTATTCAGACACACCCTCTCTGCTAGACTGGGGCTGGGGCACAGGTAGCGATATGCATGCAGGTCCATTTGGCTGTTCCACCCCATCCTGTCCCAGCCCATTGGCTCAGTGTCTGTGCAAGTTTCAAGCCCTACTGCACACACTACCACTTCCGTGCTGATCCCGCCTGGGAGTCACTTAAGCTGTCTGGAATTTCCAGCCTTTGAGTCTACCCATACCTCAACTCTTGTCTGTCTGGTGTGAGTGGCTGATGAAGGGATGGGCCTCACAGCTCATCAAGTCTCCAGAGCAGAGCTGTGGACAGACGGGCCCTCACAGTGCTGGCTGTAGCAGCTGGGCTCCGAGAGGCTGGCAGAGAGAGTGCCCAGATGGGCTGAAAGATCCATGATCAAGTGACCACTGCCTGAGTACCTCGTGAATGAAGTGGGCAAGAGCTGGCTTTCCATTTGAATGTTAACAGAAGGATGAAAAGCTTCATGTTTAGATTTTATCTGCTTCAAGCAAAACACAACTTAAGTAGGACAAGCCTAGCTCTTGCCCATGAGTGGATAGAAATGTTGGGATGGAGTGCACAGCTTGTGGGCAGGCCAGGAGGGCGCACTGGCGCAATACATACCACGTTCTGGCCAGGCTCACTTTCAAAGTGTTCATTTGAATGAATACAAATAATCAGGGTGTTTTATGGTTGCCAAAACAGCACACTATCTCTGCCTTCTGACGACCAGTCACTCGTGTCTTGGGTCTTCCTGTACAGCCAGCAAGTATCAGTAAAATCTGGGGCTCAGAAAGGCTTGAAGCACTCCTTATGGTCTTCAAGCTCCAGGGAAAGTTAGAGTGAAAGCTTTCCCTGTCTGCACTTATCCACGTGCGTGGGGAAGTGTGATCCTTCCTCCAGCTCTCTCCATGGAAATGGAAACAGCTGAGTTCACAGCAAGGCAACACAGCATCTTGGGATGAGTAACACCCTGGCCATCTACCCAATGACTGATATTTAATCTCACTTTCATCTGCAGCATTCCACGTGAATTATGTCTGAGTACAAGAAATGCTGCTAATTCATTTTGGCAAATTATTTCCAAGTAGTAGGAAGCACACATGATTAGATCTTTAATGAAGCACATTAAATAACTGCTCTCCATTGCTACTTTAGATTTCTGCAAAGTGTAGATTCTGATGGCTACTTTCACCCAGCCTGATAATTACAGGGAGCCCAGTATTATCGCACTGGTGAGTGCCCCATGGGCGAAGTTAATGAGGGGCTCTTCTGAGGGGAGAATGAAAAGGCACAATTACAGTACCTAAGCCAGGAGATGAACTGGCCTCTTTGCTCTCCTGGTAAGTGCTGCGTGCTATCACTTCATCCATTTCCTGCTCAGAAACCTGATTTGTGGCAGAAAACACAAATTAGTTGTATTTATTTGCTTCCCCCAATAACAGTAGATAAGATTATGAACATCCTCCGAAGGTAAGAAGTACAGCTGGAGTAAGGCATGGCTTCCAACGGTGGATAAACCACAAGAACTGCAATAGGTCCCCACGTTCATCGGCAAGCAACACATGCTGTGGTCATCAACAACATGACTTGAGTACACCCCTCTGTAGACCTCACAACTTTCAAAACCATCTATTTAAATAATCTTAAACCATCAAAAATATCCAAGAGTGGTACAAGAATGGTATAGGTAAATTTTAAACATGTTGCCAGATTTATATCCAAGCTTTCTCCCACACACACTCACATTCAGCCATAACTTTTGTGCTAAGCTGTTTGCAAGTAGCTTACAGATAACACTATCTTTCACTGGAAAATATCACAGCGTGCATGTCCTAAAGGCAGCATTCTCATCTGGATATGATGGTTATTACACAGTTACTATACGTCCCTTTAAATGAAAAACCATAAAACAAAATCAGTAACTGGAAGAAAAGTACAAATTTACAATGCCATGAAGTTAAATAACATACCACTGAATGGATAATGTGTCACTGAAGAAACGAACATGAAACTCAAGAACCTTCTTGGAGAAAACAGTGCTACTGTATGACCTATGAGTCAGTGGAGAATGTAAAGATACAATGCAGAATGCATCTTTACTTCCAAATCAAAGATAGACATCCAATGAAACTGTTAAATATATCACAACAGGATTCTGGACTTAGTGCTTGTGCCTCCCCGTAATGTCAGGATACACTTGAAGAGCAGAATGATGGATTCACCAGTGTTGATGAAATACTACACTATTGTAATGCAGGGGAAATCAGTGCAGGGGAGGGGGCTTGGGGAAAGAGAATGGGAAATCCCAGAGCCTATGGAATTGTATCATAATTAAATAAGAAAAAAAAGGACATTCTCTTAAATAACCATGATATAGTTACATTAGATGCAGGAAATTTAACCTTGATGACTTTATAATATACAGCGCATATTCCAATCTGGTCAGTTATTCAAACACTCTTCTTTTAACTATCCCTCCAAGTGTGTCTGCAGGCTGGATCTAGTCCACAGGGAGTCTGACCTCAGCCTGTAAGGTGGTAAGCACTCTGCCCTAGAATGCAAGTTAGGGTACAGCTTCCTTCATTGAAAATGTCAACCTAACTAAACGGTGTGCCCAGGGATGGAGCTGATCTTCTGCTGTGAGCTCCCAGAAAACCTGTCTTCGGAATTCACAATGTGACCTGGGCCCTAGCTCTCATGTGTCTCTAGCTTCCTTTCATCTGAAACAGTTCCCTAACTTTTGTCTTTCACGATGCTGGTAGCTGGAAGACACTCACGCCACCCACACCCCCCAGTGCACATGGGTGCGCCCTTGTGCTTCCATCTGCATTAGTGGCGCTGAGGGCAGAGAATCCAGATGCCTCCCCGCTCACTGCATGCAGATGCCCTTGCTCAGAGTCAGTCTGGCTCAGCTGGTCACAACAGCACCCTCTCCTGATTGGAACAGACATTCCTGGATTTCTCCATTGCATTTTTGGGGTCACCAACGAATCACCCTGACACTTTGTAAATGTCTTGCTCCCCAATATAGGCTTATCCCTTGGAGTCAGCACATCATTGCTTATTCAAGCTGGAACCAGTTAGTACTAGGAAAACTTTTAAATGGCAATTTGGAAACTCCTCTCTTCCTTATGTGCTCGTTACTGCCAACGGTATGTCCACAGGCCTTTTCTTCCCGTCACTTGTTAGCCACAACTATCGTTACTCATGGGAATTTTTTCCAGAACCTGACATACACTGAAATAGATGATCTGATTTGAAAAGATATTTAGAAAACTGAGGTTCTTTCTTAAAGGTGAAACTATTTTAAACTTAGAATGGTAATCTTATCTCTTTAGTATCTGGCATAAATAATGAGTGTAAGCATAGTCATTTTTCTCAAGTAGATAAACATTTGTCTATAGGATGCTATGTGACATCTCATCCTAGTGGAAACACCACAGCCTTTGGGTCATTTTTTTATTGTAGGCTTTGTGGGAAATAAAATACGTACACACACGTGCACCAGGCCTACTGTGCACACATACAGCCCCTCACAAAGCAAATTAGTACAAACGAGCCAGGGAAAATTAATTTTAAACAGTGGTTGCTATTTTTCTTAATACTAAACTTTCAATATTTACAGTGGTGTTTTTGAGGGGGAGAAAAATGGATGTCTGTTAGTGACCTCTGGTTCACATAAGCTAGAAGCTGCTACCATAGCAAGCCCGAATCTTTGCATGTCTAGACCTGGAAGGTTCCAGTACAGCAAGCGGGCAGCCAATGCCGCAGATGTTACAAGAAACAGAAGAAAAGAAAACGCTTGTGGTATTTCTCTTGGAACCGCACAAAGACTAAGGAAGTGCATACATTCAATGCTAAAATGTACTGTTGGCATCAAAGGCTTGGATAAGTGGTGCAAAAATACATCAAGCACTGACAGGAATCTTGACCCAAAGCAAAACAGAATATGATGTTACAGCTAAGCGGCCCATCCCATGTTTACCTAGGAAGCAATGCGAAATGCAGGCAAATACTGAAATTTGGTTTTGTTGGATGCACCTCCAACACCATCCACTGGGCAGGAACTGACCCGCCTGCTCGACAGGAGTGTGGCCCTGCAGCCTGCCAGGGCTGCTGCATTCGCACTGAGATGCCATGTTGATGTTGGGTCATCTTGGCAAAGCAGGCACAAGCTTTTGGCCCCTAGAATGCATCATGGAGGATATTAACCTGCAGGTCAGCCAGTCGTGCTTCGAAGCTAATGACTGCAGACAGCCAGGGCCTTCACTCTTGGTGACATGGCTGAGGGACAGATTTGGCCAGCTGCAGCTCTGGGACACCTTCTGAGGGTAAAGGAGGTGAAGAGGCAGCAACTGGAGCTGCAACCCTGGGCACACAGGGGCACCGCAGGGACAAAGCAGACCAGGTTCTTGGTGAAGGGCATCAGGATAATGAACCAATCGGAGAAAAGCAGGCCATGACAAGCAGGAAACAAAGAAGAAAACAGAAGCAGGACTTGAGTTTACATGAATGCTACTTATGAAACAATCTGTAACACATTTCTGAGGCCGGAAATAAAGAAATTCAGGAAAAAAAAGTGGGGTAGAAAGATGGGGATCTTCGTCTACGTTGACACAGCATCCCCCAGCAGGACACATGGTCTCTGCTTGACAGCACGTGTCCACATCAAGGAGGATCAACACAACAGACACCAGCCCTCAGAGTCCACAACGATGCCACTGGAAAAGCTCCACAGTCGCACACGGAGACCACCAAGTCTCCGGATACAGAAGTGTCACTTTGAGATGACTCACCTGTCCACCAGTCGCCACAGCAGGGGCCATTTAGGATATAAACAAAAATGTGACAACTAATACAACCACCAGGACCATGTGCCAGGCAACAGTAAGACCAAAGATTCTTAGTGAGGGTTTGATTTGCTAAAAGACTATGCAGTGTGTTAAATGTAATCTAATCACAATTTGAGACACAAACTGATTTCTAAGGAGTTTTCTGTCAAGTACTCAAAACAAAGAACTCAGCACTCAAAGGAAGTGGAGTTGAACTTGCAGGTGCTGTGGCTAGCTTCAATGAAAGACGATTGGGAAAGTATGGGAGCAACAAAACCAAATGAAACATGGGGTCAAAGACTCAAGACTCACGGTCCTGAGTGGCCTCTCAGGCCTTAATTATAGACAATCCCTGTTTAGACCTCTCCTTCAGCTCAGTCTCTTCTTTCACTCATCTGATCCCAACAAGAATGTCCTCGCATTCTAACAAATCAGTGACATCCTGGTGATCATGAATGGCTGACAATTAGATATAAGCTACTGACTGAGCATAAGTGCAAATATATTCCCACATTTGTTTAATACATCAGACCCCTGTGTCGATGGACTGCAGGTTAAGATTTAAGTTCCTTGCTATGTTCTAACTCAACTACACAGCACTGTATACACTGCCTGGTACCCAGTGGAGGTTCTGTAAGGGCTTAGTTTGATTTAGGATTAGGGAGACGGGCTGATTCCCAGTGGCAGGAAGGACATGCCCTCTGTTCATCCAGAATCTTGTACTGCATGGCCTGCCTCTGTGCTGGATACAGCCTGCCTCTGTATCCAGGCCTATTTGCTCCCAAGCCTCCTTGGGAGTCCCTGCTTCTTCTGCTCAGTCCAGGCCCACATGGGCCTGGGTACCAACAGCTGAGCTGGTCGTGTTAGACTTGAAGCATCTTCCCACTTCACTACCCAAGTACAACTTAGAAGTAACAACAGGTTACCTGATGGTTCACTCTCAGCGGAAGCCAAAGTGAGTGCCTTCACAACCATAAATGCAAAAAGCTGCAGCTATCTGAGACTTGGGGTGCAAAATAAATCACACCTGTTCCTCCTCTGCCCATGAAGCTGCACACATTTAGAACATGTCTTCGGCAGAGCAAGCCAAAGCAGTGTTGGAAAATGTGCCTGGACGCTAGCTGCCTTGACCAGGAGACATTCAGTGCATGTTGATGCTCCTTAGATAGCTTTGAGGATCTCAGTGTAATTAAGGTCCTAGCATGAATGGAAAACTTTAGCCTTGAGATCCTAACCCATAACTTCTTTATGATATTAAATAAACTTCACACATAACTGCTTCACTACGGTTTAGTCAAAATGCTGGCATTTGTTTCCCACCAACTTTGATGGAAGTGAAATCCACAAAGTAACATTTTCAAAGCAACTGGCTTGCAAAAGTGACAGTGCATCTTATTTTTAAATTTATGTTATATGAGGGGCCCAGTCCAGTAGCCCAGTGGCTAAAGTCCTCGCCTTGCATGCACCGGGATCCCATGTGGGCACTGGTTTGTACCCTGGCTGCTCTACTTCCTTTCCAGATCCATGCTTGTGGCATTGGAAAGCAGTCAAGGATGGCTCAAGGCCTTGGAACCCTGCACCCACGTGGGAGACCTGGAAGCAGCTCCTGGCTTCGGATTGGCTCAGCTCCAGCTGTTGTGGCCACTTGGGGAATGAACCAGTGGATGGAGGATCTTTCTGTCTACCTTTTCTGCAAATCTGCCTTTCCAATAAAAATAAATAAATCTTTTAAAAAAGAAGTTATGTGAGATTCTCATCTGTTAAGACAAAAAGATATTTTCTTTACTCAGCAGAGGGCTGAATCAACATTAAGAACATGTTCCTCCTTACAGCTGAAGACACTGTTTTTCCTTAAAATTATCTGAAAACTTTTTACACCAAAAATTCTATAGAAATGCAAACCAGTTCCTCATTTAAGTGACTTAAGTATACTGAAGTTTAAATTCCAGCTTTTAAATTATTACAAGTTTAAATTATTACTCATTCAATCTTGACATTTTTGTTTCTTACACAAGTATGATTAAAATCCACTGAACCTGTTGAAAAAAATCACTTAAATTTAAAACTGAGAGAATTTGTAACACATGGGCAAACAAAGATTGTGAGAAAAAAGGATTTCTTCTCCCTACACTGTAAAGATTCTGCAGATCATACAGCCCAATGCTCTCAGATTTTCTGGGTGTAGAAACCCAGAGAAGTAACTGGCCAGTGATCCAAGAGCCGGCGCCGGCTGCTCAGAAACCAACAACCGCACCAGAAGTGAAGACTTAGCAGACACAGCCATCATCTTCTAGTACAATATACAAGAGTAAATGACGACAAAGCCCAGATCAAACATTAGTTTCCCATGTATATCTGCTGACTCTTCCCATTCCCATGCTGGACAAATTGTCCCCCCCACCTTCACAGTGTGTGTGTGTCACCCCTGGAGCCCAGGTTACAGCTATGTCAACCCCCCAAGTGCAGGACAGGGCAACACCTCACCTTTGGATTCGGGTGCCGGCCGATGACAAGGCGGACAGGGCCCGGGGGGCATTTGCTCAAGATGGAGTGTACTTTGCTTAGAGCAGCATGGCGCACGTTGACCGAGTTCACTTCTAGGATCTGATCTCCACGGCTAGGGAAGGCAACACAGTCAGTGTTCTGTGTTAACAGTTTTTTTTTTCTTAAAGAAAAAGTTTATATTTTTTTAATCTATACAAAAAGCAGAGAGAAGAAAATGGGTAGGGAGAGAATGGGAGAGGGGAAAGAGCGAGACACATACACAAAGACAGAAGGAGACAACAGCCAGGGCTGGGCTGGGCCAAAGCCAGCAGTCCAGATCTCCATATGGGTCTCCCAAGGCTTGGGCCATCACCTGCAGCTTCCCAGGATGTGGCATAGCTGGCACCGGAAATGGGACTCCAATATGGATGTGCGCGTACAAGTACTAGCTTAACCTGTTGTGCCACAGTGCCCACCCCCTAGCTAGCTTTATAAAAGCTACAACAGGCTTTCCTTTTGGGCAAGATTTATAATACACAAGATCTTTTCTGACTACTTAAAAAGTCATTGCTATTCTTTCATTTTTGTGTACAGGTGAGAATCAAACACATCAGACTCTGAACTGGCAAAAGCCATGAAACATATGAACTGGTGTCAAGTCAGGCAGTAAAGTAAAATAACACTGATCATGAAGAAACCAGTGAGGGCTACTGCTCCTGGAACACACATGGTAGATCAGGCACTTTAAAGAGCAACCTGTGGCAGAAAGCTTTGAGCAGACCAAAGTCAAGAGGGCTCTGGGCTCTGGGCAGTCACCTGGCAACACACAACCCTGAGCACACGCAGGTCTGCTTCCTGACCCTCATGTGATGGCCCCTCTAAGCACCAACAGCTTTGCTTTCTTTCCACCATCTTGAACTGATTATTGTAATATAATTTAAGGAGGAAATATCTGAAGCTCAAAGGTTACTCAAGAATTTGTAAAAACATTTCAAATTGGAGCAAATGAGAAATTGGGGACAAGTTGCCCATTTTGACTTGAAGTTCTAGGGAGAGAACTCGGCAGGAGAGAACAAAGATTCTTTACATGGGGTTTGAAGAATGTGTATTTGGCAGGCTCCAGACATATGGAACCATTCAAGGAAGAAACATCAGCTCGGGATGTCATTAAGGGATTTTTTTCCCCCCCGAGTTCTGAAAGTATATTTTCTTTAATGTACTTTGGATGCTTTGCTAATTTTTTTTCACATGGAAATTTATTCCAATGATGAACTGAAAATGTTAAAGTGATCTATTAACAGGGCTTCCAATATGGCAACCTCAACAAATACCTTCAGAACAACAGCCTAACTGCTAACAAACTAAGGTGCTTAATAGGAACAAAGATGATCGTGTACACTCCAAGTACTTTCTGTACTATGTGTGCAGGCCTGGGAAAGTCTAGGTGGGCCTGGACTTCCTGCAATGACTATATGTATAAGAAAACGGCCAGTCATGCCTTGTGTTAGCAGAATCCCCATGCTATAAAACCACCCTCAGGAACAGGAAATTAGCTCCTCTGTGACCTTGGACTCCAGGCACCTCCATGTCAGGGCTCAAATGGGAATGGAGCAATGGGACAAGCACTTCCTAAGGACGGCCTCCCATGCACGGATGGTCAGGAGTCAAGGACTGCCATGCAAGGTAGGAACTCAAAGACTCAGAACCTGAATTTTGCACAGATGAAAAAAACCAAAATGAAAATACAAGTCAAGGACAACCCTGAGGTATCAGGCTAGACTTATATTTTGCCAAGTTTCTGAAACTGAACTTGGGATTCCAAATAGGACAAAAGCAGGCAGCTGAAACTCAGGGTCCTATAAATCAACCTGATTTCATGTCTATCAGCTTTTCAGCATTGGGAAAGCTGTTAGTGGGCATCCTAGCCCTGTTCTGGGAGATGAGTCAAGACACAGCGTCTTCCCGAGGAGCACAGCAGTGCAGAGAGCTTGTGTGGGTTCTTGCGTCCTCATGAGCATGTCAGCACCCATCCTGTCAGGGGTCCCACAGACCTCAGGTTGCTCTCCATCTTGGCCACGGATCCGGGTGCGAGGCTGTGGATGTAGATGCCGGGAGGACTGTTTTCCAGCGCCAAGCAGCAGGCACCAATGCCAAGTCCAACGCGTGGCTCTGCGAGATGCAGCATTTAAGGAAACAAAACAAAAAATTACAGTTACCAGAAAAGCTTTGGTATAATGGGTTTGAACTGCATCAATGTAATACCCAGGTCGAGGGCATTTATTTTTAGTGCAGACTCACATTGCAAATCCCTGCTTTTCTTAGTCAACACTGTCATACTTCGCTAAAGCACTGAGTCCACAGGTGAACCAGAGCGGTGAGCATGGGTGGTCAGTGACTCAGTGGGCCACTCTCTGCTTAGCCTAACAAACTTACTAAACTGTTTCTTGGAGGAAGCGAGTATAGGCAGTATTTTTATTGCCGGGACATGCTGTTTTTATGGGCTTTCTTTCATCTCATCCTGTCGTGACTAATATCTGGGCTATCCGCTGCTTAGTTTGTCATCCAATTCTACAGTAGGTAGGGAGGGGAAAAAAAACAAGATGAAAAGCAGCGAGATTTGGTGCTCAGCCATGACCTGTAGCTACTGGTACAAGTCAGGAGCAACATGGGTCTCTGACACACAGAGGTCCCTCGGGGGCCTGTGTAGATTCTATGCGTTACTGATAACTTCCCTTCACTTCTATAAAAGTGACTAAAGAGCTCTACTTTTGATCCTACTGTCCCACCACATGCTGTGGATAGCCAATGGTTCCCAAGAAACAACTAGGAAATAAAGAGAATCAACCCAAGAACAGATGCCAAATGGTTATTCAAGAGAACACGGGGGAAGTGGAGCGAGGCTGCTGGCACCTTTGTGGAGGGTCACTTCCATGACGATCCTGTCCTTGGGGCCAGGGACCTTGCGCCCCACAGAGCAAGAGCTGCTGTCCTCGGGG
Source organism: Ochotona curzoniae (assembly GCF_017591425.1). Taxonomy (NCBI): domain Eukaryota; kingdom Metazoa; phylum Chordata; class Mammalia; order Lagomorpha; family Ochotonidae; genus Ochotona; species Ochotona curzoniae. The sequence continues at coordinate 13,995,965 of NW_024465582.1, read as the reverse complement.
CCTCCCACCACGGCGCCTATGCTGCTGTTGAAGCTGGGAGAGCTGGACCTGCTCATGTGTGTGGGTGTCGAGCAGGGCGTGAGGCTGGGACTCAGCAACTTGGTACGCACCGTTAGGACAAATAAGCCACTCCGGATTTGCTGTAGAAACAAGATGGGAACAAGTGGGGACCTGACATCAAATGGCAGAACAACCCCCGCCAAACCCACACTGGAAGGAAACGGGGGGGGGGGGGTAAACCCAGGGCAGGTGAGATAGGTAGGATGGATGTTACCTTAAAGGTATGAATGGCTTCTTGGAAGGTCAAGCCCTTGATGGGAATCCCATTTACATCTAGGATTTCATCCCCTGGCAAGCAAATGTGAGAATCATGTTAAGTTTTAATTTATCGGAATCCGACTGCTCTGACAGGCCCAGATGGGACACCATATGGTCTCTGATTTACTACTTCATCAAATGACTTTTATTGTCCTCATCCACTTTCTGCAGCCTAGCTCTCAGGCATGTCACAAAATGGGACAATTAACAACGACACTTCTCTTTTGCAAAAATTCTGCATTTTCATTTTCCATGAACACAGCTATGGGAAGCCTCAAGATCTCATTCTTGGGCCATTTTCAAGTTGGACAACAGATGTTCTATTGGAGACCAAGCTGCACAAACTGGGTTCCAAGGCTTTCCTGATAGCATTTAAAAATGGAATTCCCTTGGCCATAGTGTGTGTGTGCGCGTGCACGTGCGTGTACACACACACACACACACACACACACACACACACACACACACACACACACACACACACACACACACACACACCACTCCTGCATTTCAAGACAAGCCCACAGGCCCAAGAATCAGCACACCACACTTCAAATGGTTTTCATGATTGAGACAGCACTTGCAGGGACACTGAGAGGGCAGCTCCACCTCCAGCAACTATCTAGATGTCTGTGCTTATCAGTGTGCCACAGGGCTCAGATGCCCTGGGGTGAAGCATTAAGGTGACTTTGGGTTTGTACCCTGGTGACTTGGGCTGCTTTCTGGAATGGTAGTTCACCAAACATGCTCTCAAAACACCCAGGAGATGAGCCCCGTGAGCTGTGCACAGCAGGACAGAGCAGAAGGGTGCCGTGGTGCAGTCACGACCGAGGGCAGGGCAGTACACGAACATATATTGCCAGCTCTCATGCGGCCAGCCCAGGAACACCTTGCGCATATGATTAAAGAAGCCCTGTTGAGTTACAAAAATGCAGCAATGCCCTATTTTTTCCCCAAAGACTTATTCATTTATTTACTGGAAAAGCAGAGTGACAGGGTGAGAGAGGGTGGGAGAGGAGGAGGCGGGGGAGGAAGATTCCACATTTGCTGGTTCACTCTCCAAATAGCTACAATGGCCAGGATAAAGCCAGGAGCCCAGAGCACCTGGGTCTCACACACAGGTGACAGGAGGGGCCCAAGTGCCTGGGACAGCATCTACTGCTTCCACAGGTCATTTGTGGCGAATTGGATTGGGGAGGGAGGCAGCTGGGACTCAACTGGTACTGCAACACGCAGCACTTTTGTTCCAAATAATGGTTTAACCCAGGGGTCCACAATGTGGGCCACCCCCTGGGCCTCATACATTTGCTTTATGTCTTCCATTTCAATGAAATGACAGAAGTTTTATAAATGAAAAGAAAAAAATCTGTTTAAAAAATCACCTGGTATAACCAATTACTCAATTAGAAAGGAAGTTTATGTTTTGGGGTTGCTTTCATAGGAGAAAGGCTAGAAACATTAAAATGATTGCTCATGCTCTGAAAACTTATGCCAAGATTTTAAAAAGGTGTATCACTCAACAAGTTGCAAGTCCATTCCAGTGACTTTCATTTCTTGTAAATGAACACAAATGAGAAAACAGCATTTAGGAGAGTCAAATGGCATTAACCTTTCCTCGCTATTGATTTTTCCCCCCCCGCTCCATTTTGCTACCAGCCTTACAGGATGATTTCCAATCAGGTGAACACATGGCACATTCATTACAAAAATGCTCTGCTGGAACTGTGCTTCCTGAAATTAGACCGCAACCGCACCTGGGAGTTAACCCTTCTGCTAAGAGCAGAAGTAAAGGCTCCGCCAGGGATGTCAGTAGCCTGGCCATGTCTTACCATCAGCATACAGGCTGCTCTGCCTGCCCTGCCCTTAAAAGGGAGACTTCAATTCCCTCTTATCAGTCAAAGCAAAAAGAGACAGCGGAAGCACAGCATGGAGAGTTGGGGTCAGTTGGGATCAACTGTATAGTCACAACAGCTTAAAGGCAAATAGGAAATTCTGATTTAATCACGCCATGAAGACTTCTTAAGAGGTTTATAATAGGTTGTAACATTTTAATGAAGTAATCTGAAACATGAGAATGAATACATGGAATACTTTGTAAATGTTTAAAGCACTGTCAAATATAATAGGCATGGGAGGCATTGTGGCACAACAGGTTAAGCTGTTGCCTGCAGTGCAGGCATTCAATATTATCACCAGCTCAATTCTTGCTCACTCCAATTCCCATCCAGCTCCTTACTTATGGCCTAGGAAAGCAGTGGAGCATGGCCCAAATGCTTGGGACTCTGCACCCATGTGGGATACCCAGAGGAAGCTCCTGGCTTCAGGCTGGCCCAGCCCCAGCCATTTGGGGACTGAACCAGTGGATGGAAGCTCTCTGTCTCTCAGTAACTCTTTCAGATAAATAAAATAAATTTTTAAAAGACACAACAGGCATTTAAAGACTAAAAATAATTTGCAAGATAAAACTTGGTATCTATTATTTTAAAATTTCTATGCACTTCATATTTCATTTATCTGAAAGGAAAAGGGAGAGGAAAGAGGAGGAGCAGCAGCGAGCTCTTGCGTCTGCTGATTTACTCCTCAAAGGCTTACAGGGGCTGGAGTTGGGCCAGACTGAAGCCAGGAGCCAAGAACTTAATTTGGGTTTCCCGTGTAGCTGACAGGGGCTGAAACACTTGAGCCATCACCTGCTGCCTCCCAGAGCAAACAGCATGAAGCAAGAACTGAGAACTGGGACTGAAACTGAAGTGCTCAAAGATGCAGGCATCCTAAACAACATCTCAGCCACTGTGCCAATACCTACCCCTTAATGTTTTGAATTGCACCCAGAAGCACCTGCCTGGTATATATACACATAGCCAAATGTAGATCCTATGGAGAATATAAAATCTACTCATGGCTTGGGGGAAGAGAGTAGAAGGGAGAGGGGAAAGGAGGGCCCAGGAGGCAGGGGCAGTGTTGAGGGGCAGCAAGTCAAGTCACCTTCTGTGTTGCTGGCATCCCATACGAGCACTGGGTGCAGTCCTGGCAGTTCCACTCTTGATCCACCTCCCTGCTTACATGCCTGGGAAGTCAGGGGAAGACAGCCCAAATGCTTGGGTCCCTGCTAGTCATGTGGGAGACCCGAATGGGGTCCGGACTCCTTGCTTTGGCCTGGTCCTGGCTGTTGCAGCTCCTGCGCATCACATCAATACATGGAGATACCTTCCTCTGCCTTACCTTCTTTCTATCTAACTCTGCTTTTCAAATCAATAAACAAATTTAAAAAATTATTAGGAACCAAATTATGTGGTGATAGATTAACAGCAAGATACTCATTCTACTTCATGCCAACCTTGAGGCAAGAATGGATTAAAAACTCAAAAATTTAAGGCAAGGAGTATGATCGAGGGCCATGCAGTTAAGACAGCTACTTCAAGATCCCAAAGTTCTCAGGTTGCTTTGCTGGCATGGCCTCATTTAATCCTCACTACCATCCTTTCAACTGGGCCTTAGCACTTCGGTTGTTCAAGGTCATGGTCTCTAAGTGTTGGGAGTCAGCCCAGCTCAACTGTGCACTCATCTCACACATCTTGTGAGAAGACAAATTCTCATGGAGCCAGAGCTCCCCGCCATGGAGGAGCACCGTTCGAGCAGCTTTCTCCTACCTTCTTTGAGTCTTCCATCCTCTGCAGCTGATCCATTAGGGAAAATTGTCTTGACAAAAATCCCCATCTGTCCTCGAATGCAGTCACGACCGCCAGCAATGCTGAAGCCGAGGCCCTGTGTCCAAAGCAGATGCAAGTCCAGGTTGAACTGCAGTATTTAACTTTCTATTATGGTATTTAACTGAAGGCATCTTTCTTATGATTGTATTTAACTGAGGGTGTCCTTCCTGCCTTACCATTTAATGGAGATAGCCTTCCCAACCAGGGTTGGTAAATTCAAGTTTGTATTCCTGTCCTCACTTTCTTCCCTACATCTCTTTATAGTCACACTAGTCATTCAGAGCATTAAAGGGAGTGTGTCTGAGATTAAAATACACACACTTGCCAACACTTCACAGACTTTGACCTTTAAAAATGACCATTTCATATGGGTCAACTAAGTCATGAGTCATTTCATATTACCTGTATTTGTTTTCAATTGTCATCTCAGTCTTTCCATTTTGTAGAATATAAAAATGGATGACTTGATGTCTGTGTAATACCATGCATTTATACAAGGGCCACTTAATCATGGCATCTGCTACTTTATTTTATATTAAAATGAGCTAATGAAAGATCAAGTAAAAAGTATCCATTTAATTAAAGACATTCTTCCCATTACAGTATCAACTAGAGGCCTCTGTCCCGACAGTATTTAACAGAAGGCCCCCTTCCCCTGTTGGCATTTAATAGAGTTGTGCTTAAAATTGAAGCTGCAAATTAAAACTGCCATCGTCTTCCTCTGATCTATGTGTATTACACCTGCTTATTCAGTACCTCCAGTACACTAAAAAGTACATGCTGACCATCACCTGCAGAAAATCAAGAGCTCACCTTGCCCTTCTGTTTGTACAGCCCAATGATGGAGATAACGGATGGCCGAATGAGCCGCCAAGGGGACTCCACTTGAGTGGTGCTTAAGGAACGAGTAGACTTCTTCACGATGTGGTATTCCTGCAAGTCAGGACACACTCATCAGGCACCATCTCCCATGGTTGGGTGTGAAGGTATGTTAGGAAATGTGAGCGTTAAGACAGTGCTACTTCCCTGGGTCCACTCCTGGCCAGTGGCTTGAAGGAAGAGCATTCTAAATCACATTGAAGGAGCCACCGCTCATGCAGTCCTTTACCTTGTCTTCTTCCTACACATACAGTCCCTCTCCATCTCCCTCCCTCTCCCTCTCCATCTCTCTCTCCCTGCCTGGGGCCCACAAGTACTGGCTGCTGCTTTTGGATTCACCGCATCCTACAGACTACCTCTGGAATGGAGTCAGCAACCAGAAGGCGAGAGGCCTCAGAGATGTAAGATGACCACCCTGTGGCCAGGCTCTCCCTCGCAAGTCACCACAACTCCCATCCCAAGTTCACCATCATGATTAGAAAGCATTTCATCATTTTAAGCTTAGTTTACTCATTTGAAAACAGAACAAATCCTTGCTTTTAGAAAACCCAAACCACAAACCAAGGCAATTGTTGCTTTACATAAAACATCCTACAAAGTGATGGCAGCAACTTGGTTGAATCGTTCCCATTTGGAAAATAAAACATTCTCCCATAAGCCACACTTTCCCTCCTGGCACACGGCAGCTCCAATTTCAAGCCTGTTTTTTTGTTTATCTCCCACAACATACGTGTGTGAAAGCAGGGTGTACTATTTACAAGAAAAATCAGACACTAGCTCTGTTGCTAATGGCATGTCTGCATTCTAGCTCCTTATGCTTCTTAAGAGTAATACTTCTTCAATTCTGCAGATATTCTAGCATCAACCTAAAAAAGATTACTTTGCATTTAGTAGGAGAGGGAGATATCTCAAATAATTTTAATCTTTCATTTGTGTATGCTACATTCAACTCAAGAAATGAGATGCCCTCGATATTTTTATACTCCTGGAAGTTTAGAACCATTACAATTTTGCAGTTTCACAAAGTATCTGCCAGCACTGTTGGCCTTCCAGACTTTGGCTCATTAAACGAATGATGTGGGGTTGGCGGTGTTTCTAGCCTTTTCCTGAAACCAGCACAGAGACAGCCAGACACAACCCATGGGTTTTCCAAATTTACATCAAGGTTTGTGTGTAAGCTCACAGAGGAACATGTGGTCTTTCCTCCATCTTGAGCAGTTTGTACCTTCTCTCTTTGGAAGTTGGTGGGAACCCACTGCCTGTAGGCTCCAGTGATGTCCAGAAGGGGCTCAGCAGGGTCCTCCCCTGGCTTGGCACTTCCAGACCTGAGCTTTCTAATGGTAGCCACTTGCCACCTGTGGCTGTTGGTATTTGGACTAGGCTGGTTAAGGGGTGTACTTGCCATTCTCACTAGCCACTGTCCATGTGCTCAGACGTCACCAGCTCCTTGGCCGTGCCAGCAGTAAACTTTCTCTTGCCTTTCTCACCAATTCAAGCAGTTCTCTTACATTTCGTGTTCCCCTCTGCCTCTGGGTCCAATAGGATCATTTGGAACAGGCCACTGCACTATCCATCGCTAGTCCGGGTGTACTCCCAACAACTGATTTTTTTCTCTGCTGCTTCTCAGGGCCATACTCCCTTTGAGCTGATTTGGGGTGAACCTGATCCCAAACAGCCTGATCAGCAGCTGCCTCTGACACAGGAATCCTTTGTATTTTCTCACAAGACAGGAGCAGCATAAAGACTATCCTGAAGTCTAATTATTTTTCAGATTCTAGCATACTACCTTGATTGAGCAAGACAGCTCACCTCTTCAAGACTCACTGTCCCAGCTGTAAAATGCCCACAACACATGAGAAGCAGGGACTGGGCCTAGAGAATGCTACCACCATGTATGAGTCTCCAGGCACCCCCAGGGTGAGCTGTTGCTGCCACACCCTCCTCCTCTATGCCTGCTCCATGGCAACCTGGGAACACAGTGCCAGTGGTTCCACTTGAGCCCACAGGTTCCCCAGAGTCGGAGCTTGTCTTCTATCACTTTCTATGGTGGGAGATTACTTAGGAGTTAGGAGCTGTCCTGCTGTGTGGAACAGGGTGATGTGGCATCTGGAGCAATGATGGGAACAGGATCTGGACTACTGACCTAAGTACCTGCCAATCTCCTGTGCCTTGCTGGGCCTGACTGTCTGAGCTGAGGATGAGGAAGGACCCTCCTAGGTATGCATGGCAGTGCACATGTGCTCACAGCCACCACAACCACCCACACCGTTGGTGTGCTGACATATGATGCTCCCGTGTACCAGGCAGTGGTGGTTCACCAGAGCCTGGGAGACGCCATTGTCTCCTGGCAGCTGAAAGCCACTCTGAGTTCCAAAAGCCACAGTCCAGTGGGGATGGAGACGCCAAGGTCTGCTGAGGGATTTGGTTTTCCCTGTAACTGTCATGCATTGGGCTGACTTCCTTTACTCTCTGGGTAAACCACACTATTTTCTCTGTGTGAGCTCCACCTACACATTTTCTGATTTTTGGAGAAAAAAAAAAAGTTTAGTAGCCCAGCTTTCTAGAAACATGTTCTTCAGGCCCCAACCAGGCAACGGTGTCTGTGGAAGCAAGGAAGAGGCCTTACGGTCCAAGACTGACCTGTGATGCACTGGAGGAGTCAAGCAGCTGGGGGAGGGAGTGCTTCCGGCCATCTCGGGACACCTCCAGCATCCTGGCCCGGGGGTCCCCGGTCCGCAGCATCAGTTCATTATATTCTTCCACTGACTCTAGGCGGTGTACGCCTCCTTGGATGGACAAGAGCAGAAAAAATACGGCTTGAGACAGGAGAATCTGAGGAGCACCATGGGCATAAACTTGTCACAGTTTTGTCCACACACACGAGTTTCAGAAGGCTTGCTGTTCAAGTCACTTAAAGCATGAGCTTGCCATATCCCACTACTGAGCCCTGCATAGGCTTATGTGTCGAGGCTACTACCATATCAAGCTGGGAGCAATGTGCCAGTCTTTGTAGCGGTAACCATGGCTAAGAATTGCTGTGTATGTTTGATCCAAGTATGTCATAGCCATAATGGACAGGACAATAAGTTATTGAGAGAAGCCCATCAGGAGATGGTCTCTTAGAGGTGGCAGCATGTCATGTGTCATTGTACAGTACTTAGCAAGGACTTTGCAAATAAGTTTTTAATTAGAATGTAACCATAAAATTGCGCACAAACCTTAAGTGTACAGATCAGTGAGCTTTCACAAAGTGCATCTATTGAAGACTAATATGTAGACCAAGAAACAGCATGAACCAAAAGCTCCTTTTATGCCACCAACTGCTGCTTGCCCACAGGTAACCATGATCCCAACTTCCAGCATGAAAGCTTGTGGTCACCTATTTTTTGGACTTCATGTGAGTAAACAGTCTCTGGATCTTATTCTTGACATTTGTGAATTCCATTACCATCTACATGATAATAGTTCACATGTTTCTTTTAGGTATTTCATGTACACAGGCATTGCAATTGATTCATCACTTCCCACTTTTGATGAGCATTTGGCATTTCCAGTTGTGGATGTAGAGTAAGAGTCTGTACACTTTTTTTGAAAACTTTAGACAGTGCATTCGTTTCTCAGCCTGTGAGCCCCAAATGACCTGTTACATATTTTCATTTCTTGATATACAAACTATGCACAAAGCATGTCTAGCCTGTGAATCACATACTGTGAGGCAGTTTTGCCAGTCCTGATCTGGAAGGACCCGTTATGGAATGTTCCAGTACATATCATTGTTGAAGCAGGCCACCAGGGCATGCAGGTGTTGGGCTGCAGCTGTCATCTGCAGATGTGCGAATTCGATCTTCCCCAGCTCCTGTCATGTGGGTGTGCCTGTGTATTTTGACAACCAATTGTATCTCATTGCTGTTTTTAACTTGCATTTCACTGACCATAAAGGAAATTGGATTTTTATTTATCTTTTCAGTTTATGTGTTTGGAAGGGCATAGACAGGTTTTCCAACTGCCATTTCAACCCCTACCCTAAATGCTTGCAGTAGCTAGCCCTGCTGAAACTAAGAGCTGGGAACAGAAACCTGCCACATGCTGCTGTTGATCAGGGCGTGCTTCACTGGGAAGGCAGGATGGGGACAGAGCCAGGCTTCTAACCCAGGCACTTCTGCTTGGGCAAACATGCATCTTCACCACTACGCCAGACGTGCACTGCTGAGAGAGTGCTGCTTTTCAGGTACTCATGGGCTATTTTTCTTTCCTAAATTTGTCAATCAGCTTCCTTTCAATTTCTTGCTTATTCTCTGATCAGGCTTCTCTTTCCTTATTGACTTACAGGAGGGTTGTTACTTTCAGTAAATATCAACTGAGTTTTTGTGGTCTCCATGTAAACATGTGTTCCATGTCTGCTTTAAATATCATGACAGCAAAAAGGTAATCCACAAAAGTTCCTTATTTTAATGGCAAAAGAACATAATTTCCTTTTATGGTTAGCACTTCTGTGTCCTGTTAAAGAAACTGATGACTTCGAAACACTTTGAAAGAACATATTCTATGTTACTTTAAAACATAACTTAAAGATCTTAATACTAAGTGACAGAGCACATGTAAATATATTCACATTACAATGTTTTCTCACTGTATGTACATGGACATACATTTTGTATGTGTACCTGCATAAACATTCTTTGGAATATTAAGCTTTTCTAAACTACATAATGTTTAACAGCCTAAAATTTTGATTACCTAAAAATTTAAGAGCTCTACATGGATTGAAGCAGAGCAACTCTGCCATCTTTCTTGAACTACACTACTGTCTTTAGTGAGTGTGGATCGTTATGTAAGTATGATGGTATTATAAGGGCTTGGATTTCAAAAGCAAAATATTAATTTTGTGCTACAGGTTTTTGAAACACCTGAAGTTTCTTTGCAACCAAGAGAAGCTCTAGATTAAAAATACCACAAACCTAACATATTAAACAGGTAAATCAAAAGAACCAAAATGACAAGGGAATTCTGCTGGTGAAAGAGGCAGCATGAAGCAAAGAAAACTCAGGCAGAACATCAGAGAACATTCCGAAAAATGACAGATGATGTTGCTTTTGGTCATTTTGGAGCCAACACCCTGGTGAAGTAGCTGGAACCTCTTTATAGAAGGCCCTTTTTAATAATGCATCACTTTCTAATTCATAAGCAGATTCATTTCTTTTGGCATGCTTGCCCATCTGAAAAAGATTTGTAAGAAAATTCGCTTTGAGCCCACCAGGGGCACTTGTCAACAGGAGAGAAACCACCTTCAGTAGTACTGACAGACTACACCACCTCATGAGCTCCAATGGTGCTAATGTTAGAAGATGAGAAAGATCCAGATTTACAGGACAAATTAAACACCAATCATGTTCTAATCCCTTGTATGTATATGTCTTTAGAATGAACCAGCACATTTCCCAGGACTGAATCAAGGCACAGTTCCTTAAGTCTCTTTATCACATATCCGGATTAGTCTCCCAGCCTTATCTCCCACCAGCCCGCTCCAGCAATCTGGGGCTCTTGTTTGATGAGGCCCCTAGAAGGGGGTTCATCTCCTGCTCCTCTTTGCGGAAACCTATAAATTTGAGGGTACTTCAAAAAGCTCACAGAAAATGGGATTAAAAGATAAGCTTATTTTAGTTCAAAAAGTATAAAATTCATGCATATATATCATTAAAAAAAAACTATGCATGGACTTTTTCTTCCTTAAAGATTCCTCTATTTGAATGAAGGAATGAGAAAGTGTGTTTGCTGTGTGTTAGCACACACATGCGTTGGAGAAGAACTGGGAGAAGAAAGGGAGCAGAGGGAGGAAGGAATTTTCCATCTGTTGGTTCATGTCCCAGATGGCCACAATGGCTGGGGCTGTGCCTTGCTGAAGCCAAGAGCCAGCAATTCTGCTGGGTCTCCTACATGAGTGGCAGGAGCAAGTACCTGGATGGTGCCTTCCCAGGTAAAAAGCAGGAAGCCAGATTAATACTTTGTAGCAGGGGTCAGCAGCAGCTTAACCTCCCACACTGCAGCAACCCTCCACTGACTTTTTGAAGCAGTCTTGAATTCCCTGGGGCTTCATCCAACTCTGCCTGCACCATCCCCTCCCACCCTGGTCCCGCTATGTCCATTCCCCAGTGACTGACAAACTCGGCTGGCTTGAGATACTGTTACTGCCAGACTATACTGGATCATTCAAAGAGCTGAGGTGGAAAACCAGTTGCCAGAAACTATAATCAACGTTTCCCATGGATACTGATGTTTACTCCTTCACATTGTCCCAAGTCTGGAACACTTTTCAGTCCCCTGCTATTCTACCAAATTCTGCCAATGCTGCTGACGCCTCTAATTGTGCATTCTCTGGATGCCTTGGCCAAGCACCACACCCCAGAGGGATGGCAAATCTTCCAGTCTTGTGTGTGCCTTATGGAGACCAGCTCTGGGTATGCCTGCGCATTGCTTCATACAAGAGAAGGCGTTCCTGTCTCATCCCATTCAATCATCTTCCCCTTTTAAGAGGGGACAACATGAGAATAGCCTGCATGAAAAGGATAATGTGCCTGTTGTTAATGGTAACAACAACAAAAAAAAGGCATTCTCTTAGCTCCATCTAACCAACCAGGCTGAGCACTTAGTAGGCACTCACATTTATTGGAAGAATAAAAGTTGACCATAATTCTCATTTTGCAGGCAAAAAATCTGAGGCCCAGAGAAATCAAGTTACTGGTCTAGGTCATGTTTCCCATGAGAATCATTGAGCAGGTCTACCCAGTATGCTTCTTCCTCATTCTACGTGTCATTGTGATGGCTCAGGTTGGGGCAAAGCACTGGAGAGGGTGGCACCCACCTAGAGCACGTAGTAGCCAGCCCTGCATTTACTGCTCAACTGAATGTGCTGCCGATTCCAAATGAATAGAAAGCCCCATGTCTTGGAGGTTCCCCAATCGTACCTCCCCTCTTATACCTACAGCTAGAAAACTCCAGACTGAGGAAGAGAAATCTTTGAGATCCCTGGTAGAGGCAGGGAGTAGGCAGGGGGCATTGTGTTATAGTGGGTAAAAACCACTGCCTGTGGCACCATATGGGTGCTAGTTTGAGTCCCAGCTACTCCACTTCTGACCAGCTTCCTGCTAATGCACTTGGAAAAGCAGAGGAGGGCCTCTGCAACCCAACCAGCAGGCCCAGAAGCTTCTGACTCCTGGCCAGCCCTGGTCATTATGGCCATTTGGGGAGTGAATGAGTGGATGGAAGGTCTCTGTCCCTCCTTGTCTATGTGGCGCTCTGTCTTTGCAATAAGTAATTATTTAAAAAGATTTCCCAGGAAGCCAAAGGGACAATGAACTGTCTGGGGTGCTGACCTTTTTCCTGGCTCCTAGCACTCTGGGCCTCTCCAGTCCTATCTATAAAATGAGGAATGTGGCCACGCTGGTTTCAAAGGTCCCTGCATTTCCTCAGCTCTAGGACCCTCCCTGGGAGGTGTGCAGAAGACGTCATCCAACTCTGCAACATAGTAGACACATCATGGTCTTGTTAAATTCAGGTGAGGTAGAAGTTTGGAAACGTTAAACCTAGCCTAGGGCTGGCATCGAGGTGTAGCACGCTAAGCCTCAGACTGTGGTGCCAGCATCCCATACTGCCAGTTGAGACTCAACTGCTTTACTTCTAATCTGGGTCTCTGCTTATGTGGCTCGAGAAAGCAGTGGAGGATGGGCCAACGCCTTGGAATCCTGCACCTACATGGGAGACCTGGAGGAATCTCCTGGCTCCTGCTTAGGACTGGTTCAGCTCCAGCTGTTAACAGCCATCTCGGGGCGGGAGGTGAGTAGGGGAGAATCAGTGGATGGAGAAGCTCTCACCTCCTCTATAAGATCTGCCTTTCAAATAACTAAGTCTTCAAACATACAAACAAAACGTTATGAGGTCAAGGTCACAGAGTCAAGCAGGAGCTGTAGGGCTAAACCTGGCTCTGCCAGGCTTCAAACTCCTTCCTTGTCTTGCTGTTCCAGATGTCAGGCTTGGGGGGGCAAGGACCCACTGCTGCATCAGCCAGCAGGCACAGAGCCAGAGTCCATGCCACTTCTAGACACCCACAAACATGTCTTCATTTCGTTTGAAATGCAGGGGCAAAGCTGTGCCATACAGTAATAAATAGATTAAAAAAAAAAAAAAAAAGGAACCCAGCCGGTATCTTCTTACCAGGGCAGGTATCAAATGTAATTTGTCCTTTGTCTAGGACCCGATGTGGGCAAGGCAGGGAGTCAGTAAGGGATAGGGCCTGAGTCCTGCTGACACCCAAGCCATGTGTACCGCCCTGATCTCAGCATTTTTCACACTCCTTCACGTGGCTGCACGCTCAGCATGCCCACTGCATCATCGCAATGCTGAGCCTCATTTCATCACGCACCAGGAGACCGTCCTAGAGCCACAGCCCTACCCCATCCTGGCTTCTTTGGAGCCTGCTCTGTTGGTTACCTCTACCAATGTCTCCTGGCTGTATTCTCACACACAGGACCACAGGAACCCAGGCTAACCCTGGATGAGAGTGGAGTGAGGGGGCACCCTCTGAGCCAGCCAGTGCTCTCAATCCCTACAACATTAGTTGCTGTGGTTGCTGCCCACAGCCTTTGTGTTCAGTGTTGGCTTGATGTCTCTGGGCATATGCCAGGTACCCAGAAGCAAAGGCCCACAAAGTGGGAGAGCACCTTGAAATGTTTAGTGGAAGTGAAATTACGGCGCAGATGTTTGGTGCAGCAGCTAAGTCTCACCCCCCCCCCCCCCCCGGGATGCTGGCATTTCAGACTGATGCACCTGCCTGGAGTTCCTGCCATCTTACTTCCAATCAGCTTCCCACTAACGCACATAGACAGCAATGGCTCCAATACTGGCCCTAGACAGAGGGGGTGGGCATTCACAGAGTGAACCAGAGCATAGAGGTCATGTCCCTCTTCCTGTCTTTTCAATGAAGTGAAAATATACAACAGTTTTTTTTAAAAAAAGATGCATGAATTTTGGTACACAAATGCTAAAATACATGCTATCAATGATTTTAAAAAAGTTTCATGGAAAAGGTCTGTTTGAAAAAATCATGCATGGATCTCAACCTTTTTGGGCACCAACATAACTTTCCATTTATTCTGTTTTCCATGAGGCTGTTGAAAGCCTTTTGAATAGAACATGGAGTCTCATCCCTATGGCTGTAGTGTCTCTCTTCTCCTGTCTAGTCGGTTATAGGTTTGCAGTGTGATGAACATGAGAGTGCCACTTGGTCATTCTTGATGGCTGAAGGGCCTAAGCAGAAGCCTGTTCACCAAGACACACAGACCCATCACTCACAGAAAGAGCACCTGAAACCCCCAAGAGACCAGTAAACCTAACCCTCAAGAGACTTCCAGCAGAGATGCGCACCTGGCTATGATTCAACGAGAAGTTCATGTGAGCAGCCAGACTAATGCATTTGTTACCCCAGCCCAAGGCCCATACCCTGGGAGGAAAGTACGACCTTGAGGGCTTAAGGAAACAAGTGAGTTCATCTCCTTCAAGGCTAGGAGGTTGTTTGCAGCAGTGTTGCCCCTGGCAGGGGCTCCCACTCACCTGAGAGGCGGCTCTTGGGTTTTGTCTTACCACCACCCTGCTTGGGGCTTTCCGAGTTGCTCTTGGAGCCCTCCGGGCCGCATGGGTCTTGGGCCTCCTCTGTTCCAGGCATCTGAAAGGCAAAGAGTGCAGGGCTGATGGGAGGGGCTTGCACTGTGGAGGCTTCTGCTGCCCCTCCCTGCTGGCATGTCAAGGCTGGCATGTCAAGGTGGCAGCACAGGGATCACAACACGCAGCCATGTCCTGGGATCTAAAGCCAGCCCTGTGGATAACCTGCACAGAGCAGCCTCAGGTTGGCAAGCCCCTCCCCGCCACCTCCTGCCAGAGCAGCACAGAACCAGGGCGGGGCTGGGAACAAAGGTCCACTGGGTCATCTCCCTCTCGTTTTACCCAGGAACACATTGATTGGCCAAGGCCCCCAAGGTGACACAGCAATCTGCCTCAAAGCCACAGCTAGAGGCCAGGTCTCTTGGCTTGGCAGGGAGGGGCAGAGCTTTTCCCTGTAACTTAAACTGTGGCAAATACTGAGCCAGAAATTTAAATCCAATTCTGAGTTCAAACATCACATTTTATAGCAAGTCATCACATCCCTTAGTCCGCTAGCTGCTGGGTGTGCTACACTCCTTGACATGGACTCAGTTCCTCCTAGTATTCAGTATGGCTCAGGCTACTTGGCAACAGGTGCGCTTCTGTAAGCTAGACGTCCATGTTGTTGGCTCCTTGAAGGCAGTGCATAAAGACAGATTTTTGAATAGCCAAACATACTCAAAAACAGTATTAACCAGGAAGGAGAGTGGGGTGGCAGGCAGTACTTTCAAAAAGTTCAGGGGAGCCAAGTTTACATATTAAAAATGTATGACACACACACCAAAAGGTTGTTCTATTTAAAATTTTCCTTGCCTTTCCTTTGACAATCTGGACAGCAAGTCACTTATTAAAGTAAGTTAAATCCTGGTAAGACACATATACATGCTTTAAAAATACACAGAAGACATCCTTGGACACTTACCAGTCAGGAGAAAGTCATGTGATACAATGCAGAAAAAAAACAACTCTTGAATTCTCACAAAAGAACATACGCTATGTGTCAAATTCAGTATATAAAATGTATAAATAATTCCCCTAAGAAACTTCACCTTTAACAGATGATTATTTATGTTTAAGTTCTACATAAAATAATACTTGGAACATTTCCTTTGCCTCCTCATCTTCAAACATCTTTCTAGAAGGAAGAATTAATCAACTTGAAAATAAGGACACGTAGGCAAAGTTGAGGCAGGGCACTGGGAAAAGAAATTAATCCTGACACACGAAAGAACAGCAACAAAGTTTGGTGCATTCATTGTACAGTGTCAAGGACAGGCAGGTGTCCAGGTTTAAGTAATGGAGAAAAGGTGCGACTGGAATTCTGAGGATTGCCAGGACGCTTTGGAGGGGTGCCTGCCTTCCCAGTGTGTGTGTGAGCCTTGCCAGGTGCAGGGTGTGAGCCAACTGAAGGTATGCACATATTAAGTGTCACAGCGAAGGCTCAGGACCATTCCTTTGCTCAGCTAAAAACTTTCTGCAAAGAATTGGCCCCTGATCATCAACAGGGATCCCTGGAGACCAATCTACATGGCTGCATCCCACCTAATTCAGGCTATCAATCCACAGAGTAAGGGACTCCCCGGCTTGCAGGTCAGTCACAGCATCTCATGGAGCCTGCGTCAAAGGGGCTTTTACTCTGCAGCAGCACAGTCCAAGCCAGCAGAACGCCTGTCCCAGAGACTAAGGGCGAGCAAAGGGAAATGGTCCAGCTGCTGGCTCTGAACTATATCCACATCACCCTTTACCCTTCATCGTCCAGGTTTTCACCGAGTGCCTGAGGCAGCAAGTGGCCTGTCCTGGGCACCTAGCAGACCCAGTTGAGTCTGGATTCCTCAGCTGCCTGCGCTTCCAGGATGCAGCCCTTCTGTTCGAGAGGCTGTGTAAGTATCTAGTTCATTCACCTCCATCTCTTCATTTTTACAGCAAACATGTCCAAAGGCAAATAATATTTCCATTTCAGAGATGAAATAAAACCAAGCCCATCAAGTCATCTTCCTTTGTTGATCACACACATCCACAAGACAAACCAGAGAGGTGCAGCCTAAATCCATGGGGGCTAGGACAAATCATGCATGCATATAGAGACAGTACAGTGAGTACAGCGAGTGGTGAATTAGGCAACGTGTGCCTCTGCTTGGTCAGACCGGAAGTCCTTAGGATGCCAACAAAAATGTGGTATGCTTTCTTAGTTTTGCTAATCTAGAGAAGCAAGAGCATTACAATCTAAAAGGATGGAGTTTTCCTCCTTTAATTCCATGACGGATCAAAGAACAGAATGTGATTTAGTTCCCAAGGTACAAACTGTGCCAGGAAGAGGTCTCCTGACAAGACAGTGTAGGTCACTGCCTCGTGTCAGGAGCTAGACCACTAGGAACGGGCCTAGAGATATCTCCTGGTATGACACAAGACTCACTGTGGAGCCCAAGGCAGGAATGAAATCTTATTTTAGAACACCCAAAGTCCTAGCATAGGTGGTTTAGTGCTTTTTGTAGAGTTATAATGGGCTATCACACCCTGGGGAATTTGTAAAGAAAAAAGTTCTTACAGTTCTAGAGGTTGGGAGGTACATGATGACAGTGCAAGCAGAGAGCGAGGGCCTTTGTGTTAGAGGGTGATGGAAGACCACGAGGAAGAGAGCAAGAGAAGGCTAGGTGTGCTTTTCCGACCCCCAAGGTAACTAGCCTGCTGCTAAGATGACGCTGATCCATTCAGAAGGGCAGTGCTCTGTGACTCAATCTCACAGCAACCGCTACCCCCCACACTGCTACACCAGGGGCAAAGCTGCACATTCAAGCCATAGTGATATGGGTTATGGATCTAACTGGACCATTTCTTATAACAGGAAATTGGTCATCCTTTAGGTGGCTTGTCAGCCAAATGACCAGGATGCAGGCCACTCAGTCACATTTGCCCCAAATGAGGTCAGAAATAGCAACAAAGTACACCCTGGATTACAGCGAGCCTCTCCTTAGTCTTGGGATCACTTCCTGAACATTTCCAAACTCCAAGTCCCTTTGTTCTGTTCTTTCCTGATGCACAGAGCTGATGAAGCTGCAAATCTCCTTTCAGTTGTTCTAAAATGAATTTACAGAAAGTTCTGGAAGGCCTTCGGTGTGGTGAAACAGTTGATATAATTTATTATTCATGAGCAGTTGTTAAGCCATGTGTTAGAAAACAATCCTATTACAGGAATCCAACTTAATTTGCCGATGTCCAGATCTGAACCTCCTTGCCTGCATCACTCCACACCTGTAACCTTGGAAATTCTCCCCCAGAGAAGAAGCAGCTCTCAATTTTAGCTCTGTAATGAGGAAGCAGGCAGAGTGGTTAAGAACTCAGCTGTCTGGGCACATACCCTGACTATATCATTTTATTAGTTATTTATGTTCACATGTCAACTACTTTGAGTTTGTGTCTTTATCTGAAAAAATGGACTTAAGAATGAAATGATAGGGGCTGGTGCAATGGCAAAGAGGGCTTCATGTTTACCTGCACCAATAGCATCACACACAGGTGCCGATTCACACTGTGGCTATTCCTCTATCCTGGCTGCTGTACTTCTGATCCTGCTTCCTGTTTCTGGCCTCAGAAGGCAGCAAGGGATGGCTCAAGTCCTTGGGGGCCCTGTACCCACATGGGAGATGGGGAGGAGACTCCTGGTTTCATGTTGGCTCAGCTCTGGCCACTGCAGCCACTTGGGGAGTGGATGGAAGATCTCTCTGTCATCTCTGCAACTTCCTTTCAAATAAAAACAAACAAAAAAACTGAAGGTATCAGATTTCCAGAAATCTGTTCTTAAAATCACACTTATATCTAATGGGGATGAATTTTTCTTTAACTATTTTCTCTGTTACATGGTCAGAGGACAGTAACAGTCTCAGACTGATTCTACAACATATTATATATTACACACACACTCAGAGAGAGAGAATCTCTCTCCCCTCTGCTAATTCACTCCCTAGATGACAACAGTCATAGCCCAGTTAGGCTGAAGTCAGGAGACATGGGTCGAGTTCCAGGCTCCTATGTGAGTGTCAAGGACCCAAGAAGTTGAGCTATCACTTGCTACCTCCTAAGGTACACGCTACCAGGAAGCTGGAATTGAGAACAGAGCTGGAAGCTGAACTGAGAAACTGATATGGTTATTAGGGCATACTAAGACATAGTCTCTGTACTAAATGCTAGCCCAAAGGGTCCTAAAAATGGTATGGGGCTGGTATGGTGGTATAGCAATGCTAAGTTTCCTGAGATGCCAGCATCCCTACAGGGTGCCAGTTTCAGTCCTGGCTTCTGATCCAGCTCTCTTTGTATGGCCTAGGAAAACACTGGAGAATGGCACAGGCTTGGGCCTCTACACTCATGTGGGAGAGTGAAAAGAAGCTTCTGGCTCCCAGCGTTGGACCAGCTAAGCTCTAAATCTAGCAGACATTTGAAGAGTGAACCAGCAGATTAAGATCTCTGTCCCTCCATCTAACTGACTTTCAAGAGAAAGTAACTCTTAAAAAATGAGATCCAAGATGATGGAATAGGGTAGATATGTGAAATTGGGCAGAGAAGAATTAGTGGGGGAGAGACAGGCCACAATGCTGGGTGACAGCTGTGGATAGGTCAGTGGCAGAAATTGCTGGGGACATGAGGACACTGGGAAGCAGTGGAGACAGCCGAGTGGTGCAGCCATGGCCAGACTTCGTACTAGCAACTGGAGCTGCATGGGAGACAGGTAAAAAAGGGAAAACCACTGGAGAGATGGGAGGCTATTCAGGTGATAGAATCCCAAGTTTGGCGATCCTTTGTTCGAACAGCAGCTGAGACAGAGCAGCAAAGCCTCTATCAACAGGCACAGGAACGAGTGGAGAGCTCATCTCAACCTTCCTTACCCTATGGGCAGCATTTTGGGCAGATCCCATATCGAGACTGTAAAGTGCACAGACAAACAGCCATCTGGGTACCCACTATGCTCAGGGAGAATTTACATCTGGCTTCCCAAGGGACTTCTGCATAATCTGATACCACAAATGCATTTTGCTGGTCCCACTAGGAAAACTACCACTGACTTAACATCTTTCAGGATCTGTCCAAAAATAGGTCCACGTTGCTTCCTGACCTAGCTTCTAGCAGCTTCTGGCAGGAAAATTTGTTTTCTGCATTGAACAGTCTAAACTGGAGAACAGGAAGAAACCAGGCACTGAATGGGAACAGAGAAGATTGTCAACAGAACTGTCTGAGAAAATCCACTAATCCATATTGCAATGGCCAAGGGTAAAAGGAGATACACTATGTCTTACCCTCAAAGACCCGATTCAGTAAAATCAGAGATGAAAAGGGAAATAACAATGGCTACCATGGACATACAAAGAATCATTAGGAATTACTACATGTAATACTAATACATGCCAATAAGTTGGAAGATCTAGAAAAAATAGATGTCTAGACACAAAATTTACCAAGATGGAATCACGAGGACATTGCAGACCTAAACAGACCAATAACCAGAGACTGAGTCTATAATAAAGACTCTTCAACAAAAGTCCCGGACAAGATGGCTTTACTGCAGAATTCTAACAAATTTTGGAAGAATAACTACTTCTAATCCTTCACAAACTATTAAAACAATATGGGGGGTGCAATGCTCCAAAATTTCTTCTGTTAGGTCAACATCACTGTAACCCTTAACTCAGAAGATACAAAGAAATAAACAGATCAAGATACCTGATGAATGTAAATGCAAAAATCCTCAACAAAATATTACTCAGTAGAATCCAACATGTCAAAAATATTATCCTCCTAGGCCAGATGTGATTTCTATGTATCCAGGGATAGTTCCACACATGCAAACCAATAAATGTGATACACTACAACAAACTGAACAAGAACTACATGATTATCTTAATAGATGCAGAGAAAGCATTGGTTAAAATTCAACATCCCTTCATGTTGAAAACTGCAAGCAAATCAGGCAAAGCAAGCTCATTTCTCAACATAGTCAAGGCAATATACGCAAAAATCCAGTGTCAGCATCTTACTGAAGGGGAAAAGCAGGAGGCATTTCCACTCAGATCTGAAATCAGACAAGGATGCCCACTTTCACTGCTGCTGTTCAACACAGTACTGAAATTTACTAGGGAAGAAAAAGAAAAGGAATATAAATTGGAAAGAGGAAGGCAAATCCTTCTTCACAGATGACATCATTCCCTACAGTGGACTCAAAAGACTCAACTAAGACTACTGGAACTCATTAGGGAGTTTGGCAAGGTCATAGGATACAAAATCAATGCACATAAATCAATGGTCTTAGTATTCACAAACAACTTCATGGCTGAGAAAGAGCTTGCAATATCAGTCCCATCCACAATAGTGGCAAAAACCCTCAAAAACCTGGGAATAAACCTAACCTAGGACAGAAAGGATCTCTACAATGAAAACTATAAAACAGTAAAGAAACAGAGGACATCAAATCGTGCCAAAAAATCTGCACGCTCTTGGACTGGTAGAATTAATATCAAAAATGTCCATATTGCCAAAAGTAATTTTTTGGCAAAAAACAGATTGAATGTGATTCTAACCAAAATTCCAATTATATTCTCAGAGCTGGAAAAATGCTAAAATTCATATGACAAAGACTTTGAATAGCTAAAGCAAACTTAAGCAATACAGATGGAGGTAACACCACACGAGACTTCAAGATGTATTACGAGGTGGTGGTAATCAAAATAGCCTGGTACTGGCACAAAACAGACCTGAAAAAAAAAAAATCGATGAAGTAGAATAGGCATCCCAGAAGTGAAGCCACACATCTATATTCAACTAATTTTTTTATATTCAACTAATTTTTGACAAAAGAACCAAAAATCAACACAGGGAGAAAAGAGTTTCTAACATATGGTGGTGGGGAAATTGGATATATATTGGAGCAAATAAGAAATAAGATCTTTACCTTTCACTTTATATAGAAATCAACCCTAAATGAATTAAGGATCGAAATCTATGAACTGACATCAGCAAATTACTAGAGGAAAATATATCAGGAACACTCTGGATGATAGGCGTAAGCAATGACTTCTTAGAAAATATCCAAAAAGTACAGACAACTAAAGCAAAAATAAATGGGACCATAATAGCTGAGCCCGTAGCACAAGGAAAATGATCAGTGAACAACCAACAGAAGCGGAGAAAATATTCACAAAGTATACAACAGAGAACTAGTACCCAGGATTAGCAAAACAACCCAGTTGAGAAACGGTTAAAACATATGAACAAATCTCTCTTAATAAAATTTCAAAAGCTAATGGGCACATGAAAAAGATGCTCAGCATCCCTAGCTATTAGGGAAATGTAAAAACACACAATGAAATTCCATCTAACTCTGGCAAGAATGATTGACAGAAATCAACAATGCTGGTGAGAATATGGGGGAGGGGGAAAGATGCTCTAAATGTAATGTTGGCGAGTGCAGACTGGCACAGGCACTGCAATAGTATCTGAAACCCATCTGCATCTGAACCAGCCATCCCACTCCTGTAAGTAGATACAGAGTAACATCTGCATGAGAGCAACCTGCAATCCTATATTTACAGCAGCACATTCATAATGGCTAAGACGCGGCAATAGACAAAATTGTGGTGCATCTATTCCATGAACTACTACTCAGCCATAAAGAAGAGTGAAATCTTGCCATTTGCAACAAAATGGTCTCAACTGGAAACCATCACGCTTAGCGAAATAAGCCATTCCCCAAAAGCTGAATATCATATTCTGAGACAGTCAGTATGCCAAGAACATAAACATGAGCTGTACAAAGAAACTAGCACACTGGGAAGTAAAGCTACCACACAGGACGAGCCTCTATTCCTGAATAAAAGCAGCACTCTCAGTGAAACTTATAAATACACCTTTATAGTATGATACCAGGTTTTCTACCTTTGTCTATACTTACTATGTCAAAGTACATTTAAATGCCAGAAAGTTAAACTTGTAATCTGTAGTAAGGGATTATATTGATAACAGAGGGACAAATGGGGGAGGAAAAAATAAAGGAGGGAGGGGAGCATGAGGAAGGAGCCCCTATAGCTCTTAAGCTATATCATGGGGAAAAAAGGTGAAAATAAAAAGATAAAGGACGTAATTCCACAATGGCAAAGAGAACAGAAGACAACAGCAACAAACTCCAGAAGCTAGTAAGTGAACACATGGTACTGGACCAAACTTTAAAAAAACTTGAGAAGGCAGACTCCTTTAGGGGAACTGGGGAGAGCTGCAAGGAGACTGCATGTGCTCAGGGAATTCTCTGGAAACACGGGCACTGCTAACAGTGGCTCTCAGGGAGTTGGCCCCTGGCTAAGGCCCCATCCCAGGACCTAACTTATCAAAGACAATACGCAGGACTGTAAAACAAAAAATGAAAGTAGAGATGCTAGACCACAGTGTCCTAGTTACTAGCAGAAGATGTGAGATTCCTGGGTCAGTCATCTGACTGTCCTGCTTCCCCTGAATCTAGTTTGGTGCTTCATTTCTGCATCCTTTCCCCTGCCCAACAAGTCCTGTGCTGTGATGCCAAAAGGCTCAGTGGTGTGGCACAGTGAGTTACACTGCTGCCTGTGACACCAGCACCCCACAATAGTGCCGGTTTGAGTTCCCATAGCTCCACTTCTAATCCAGCTCTGTGCTAACACACCTGGGAAAGCCGCAGGGGCTGGTCTGAGTGCATGGGTCCCTGCCATCCACATGGAAGACCCAGGTGGAGCTCTAGGCTCCTAGCCTCAGCAGCTGTTGTGGCTATTTGGAGAATGAACCAGCAGATGGAAGATCTCTCTGGCCCTGTCTCTCCCTTCTGCTCTGTAATTACACTTTTCAAATACTTCAACACATCTTAAATATCATACAAGAGGGCCAATGTTAGGTCTCAGAGGCTAAACCCTTTCCTTGCATACTCTGGGATCCCATATGGGCATCAGGTCGTGTCCTGGGTACTCCCAGCTCCTTGCTTTATGGCCTGAGAAAGCAGTAGAAGATGGTCCAAAGCCTGGGAACCCTACACCATGCATGAGACCTGGAAGAGGCTCCTGGCTTTGGGTTGGCTCAGCTCTGGCCATTGTAGCTAATTAGGGAGTGAATCAGTGGATGGACACTTTTTCTTTCCTGTCTTTCCTTCTCTCTGTAAATCTGCCCTCCCAAATAAAATAAAGTCAAATAAAATAAATCTTAAAAAAAAAAAATACAAGGTCCCAAGAACAAAATTTTGTCTGGGGCAACTTTGTAGGGGATGGTGGTTAGCTAATTTTTCTGAGTATGAGCTCAACATTTGCACAGCATCATGAGCTCAATTGCTTGTCACTAAAGAGATTCAACTTTGGAGTTGAAGAAATTGTATTTGTTGCTATAGTAAACAGCTCAGGCTGCAGCTGCTGAAAAGCAGTCTTCCTCCAGCACTCAGCATCAAGAATCCCACTAGCTGAGATGGAATAAGAAATCCAAGAGGTTAAATAAGGCACATAAGTGGCTCTCTTAGCTTAAAAGTCAATAAAAGTTTTTAAGGATAGGTGTTAATCAATTTAGGTTTTCACATGCATGTAATATAACTTGTAAGGGATTGAAATATGTTGGCCTATTTAAGTATCATTGTAGTATCACAGAACATCTGAAAGGCTACACTGAGCAATGTGGCTACTAATCACTTGGATGAGAAGCACCAGAGGAGCTGAGTCTCCGATACTGGCAACTGGTGGTCCCCTGGGGTGATGTGACCATCATTATTCAGGAGACAGGTCCAGGCTACAAAGCAGTGCTTAGAAACGGCCCGTAACTCTTCACAGAGCAGTTGTGACTCATCCCTTGCTTAACTCCTGAGCATCCCTTGTTTACAACATGAAGATCTCAGCTTCTATCTGTTTCCACTGAAGGATGCCTATCCGGTCCCAAGGTATACTACAGCAGGACTGAAACTCAGTTTATGCCATGCTTTTATGGTTCCCAGGACTTGGAAAAAAGCAAACCCTGCAGATAGGACAGAAGACATCTAAGCTCCAAGTTCCCCAGAAGCCTTGCTGGCTGCTCCCCCCAGGCATCAGCATCCTCTGGGCAGTAGAGTACGGCAATTTCTCTTTCACGCTTCCGTCACACTAAGATCATTTTTAGGCTGCCAATGGAAGCTCGCTTTCCAAATCTCTGGAGCAGATGTGTGAGTGACCAAAAGAGAACTAGATGGCCAAAGAGGCCTGGTCTGGGCACAGTCATGAATAACCATTAAGAAAAAGGAATTGAAACAACGTATCGGCACCAAGAAGCGAGGAACCTACAAGTGGCACACAGAGTTAAAACATGAATCCATTGCTTTACCCAAGACCCAGCACTCTCCGACAAAGACAGTAATTCTAAACCCAAGAGAAAAAACATTGACAATGGAAAGTAAAACTCACAACCCTCAGGATGCACTGGTACACACATAGCAAGTGTGTGCCCATCTGGGAGGGCCAGACGCAGCTGGCTGAAGAGTTGCCACGGACCTTCACCGAGATGTTGATGCTATGACCCAGAACGAAATAATGCAGCCCTTGTTCTGTCTGAGCCCACTTTACTTCCTCTCATTCATTAACCCTCCAAACAACCTGAATGGGCTCAGCACATGTTGTTAGTAAATACTTAGATTTGCTTTTGATGCATGCAAATTCCACAGATTGCTTGGGCCCTTAGAAAGTCAAAGCAAAGCAGATTATGCCCGTCAGAACTAAGCAGTGAGCTCAGACATTAGCTAGCATCTGACTGCTCCTTGTGCATTTTCATGTACCACCTTCCCAAGGATGGGGCACTCCTTGGTTCACTAGAAACTCAGTGGGTATGGACACCAGGAAGGGTAACCTGCATATTCAGGTTTCAGATCCAGGTGAGACAAACACAGACATCCCTCATAAGTCAGGACTCCCTCACTCGAACCATGGCCCCAGGACTGAGTATATGAGCAATTTGTGGGGTCTACAGCTCCCCTATGGGTTTGTGAGCTGACCACAGGGCAGTCCTACCTCCGCAGGAGTTGGCTGTTGGGTTCTCCTCACACTGAACATCTCTCTTGGAGTAGGATTGCAACATGCCTTGCCATAAGCTCCAAGGGGGAAAATGGAATGTGTGTGCGTACATTTATGTAGAAGAATGTCTGAAGACATGCAAATCATTTATGTGGGAGGGCGGTTCAAAAGTAAAGGTCTATAAAAGAGACCCAAGGAGTAAGCTACAGATTTCAACATCAGAATCCCAAAGAAGTACTGATTCAAGCTCTGGCTGCTCCACTTCCAATCCAGATAATGCACCTGGGACAGTAGCAAAAGATGGCCCCAGTTCTTGGGTCCCTGCTCCTACACTAAGATACCTCAATAGAGTTCCAGGCTCCTGGCTTTTGCCTGGTCCCACCTGGGCTGTTTGCCTGTCCCATCTGGGGAGAGAAGCAGTAGGAGAAAGATCTGTTTCTGTCCCTTGCTTTCTCTAACTTTGCCTTTCAAATAAATATGTCTTCTAACCACCACCCCGCCCAAATCCAAAACAGGAAGACATTGTGGTAAATTTTGAATTGTTGTGTCAACCAGTACATTAAGACTATCTATTGTACTTACTATAGGGCAATACTCATCAAAACAGCTTGATACTGGTATAAAATAAAGAAGGTCAGTGTATATCTCCTTGAAGAAGTAATAAGAGCCCCAGAATTCATCTTATGCAAAAATCAATTCTAAATGGATCAAGGACTTAAATCTATATCCAGACAGCATCAAATTACTAGAGAAAAACACAGGGAGCACTCTGCCAAGTTTTTGCCTACTCCTATATCTTGTAAAGTCCAAAGACACAGCTAGTCAAAGCCCAAAACAAATGGGACTACATCCAACTAAAAAAACTTCTGTGCAGTACAGTAAACAGCAACAAAGTGAATAGGCGAGCATTTTTCAAAACAAAGTCAACAGTTAATGAATGTATGAAAAAATATTCAGGCTCTTAGATACCAGGGAAATGCAAATAAAAACCCCAGTGAAGTTCCACCTAACTCCAGCAAGAATTGCTTACGCTGAGAAATCAACAATCAGCAGCTGATAGGAAAAAAAGATATCCTACTCCATTGTTGGAGGGACTGTAGGCTAGTGCAGCCACTGTGCTGACCTACCATATGACCCAGTTATCTCACTCCTGGGGATATATCCAGATGAAATCAAAACACCATGTA
Organism: Ochotona curzoniae; assembly: GCF_017591425.1. NCBI lineage: Eukaryota > Metazoa > Chordata > Mammalia > Lagomorpha > Ochotonidae > Ochotona > Ochotona curzoniae. Next base: position 13,969,169 of record NW_024465582.1, on the reverse strand, counting down.
AGAAAGTGACACACAACCTTATATTTTAAAGCAGCACAATTCACAATAGAAAACAACCCAGATGTCCGTCAAACAGATGCATGGATAAAGAAACTGTGGTACATCTACTCTTTAGAATACTACTCAGCCATAAGAATGAATTTTTACCATCTGCAAGAAAATAGTCTCAACTGGAGACCATCATGCTTAGCGAAATAAGCCAAAAAGACAAATATCATGTTCTTTGATATAAGACAGTCTTTAGGCAAACTACAAAATAGATAGACGTAGGTAACCAATTACCTACATACTATCACAGATACACAATGCAATATAGACTAGCATACTGGGAAGTAGTTACGTTACAGAATGCGTCTTGGGAAGAAAGTAGGAATCCCATTATGAAACATGCTAATATACCCATGCAGCTTGACATTATTCTACCTGTACCCATGCCTAGCATGTCAGCACACAATCAAATATTAACAAGTGAATCTGTTACTAATTCTGTTACTGCAATCATTTGGGGAATAACAGTTGGGGAGGGGCAGGGAAGAAGAGGAAAGAAAGGCCCCTATACCTACATAACTATATTGTGACACATAAAAAAATTTAAAAAGTAAAAAAAAAAAAATGTTTTGCCTGTGATGCCAACATTCCATATGTGTACCAGTTCTAGTTCCAGCTGTTCCATTTCAAATCCAGCTCCTTGCCTGTGGCCTGGGAGGGCAGCAAAGGATAGCCCAAGGCTGTCAGAAAACAGAAGCTGCCCTCTCCTTCTTGGCCTCTGCCAGCGGGCCCCTGTTCCAGGCACCTGGCTGGCAGGCTGTTGGGCCCTCCTACGGCTGGGGCTCTGCACCTGGCCAGCTCTGCTGCCTTCTCAGCTGAGGCCACCAGATGCAGGGCACTCCTCTTGCTTTCCCATGGTTTGTGTGGCCTCCTCACATAAACATGGAGCTGCCCATCATCAGCCACACTGCTGGTGAAAGGCAGCATCCTACCGCTGGCTCAGCATGGAGCCCAGCACTTTTTGTGGACCTGGGAACAGACCTTAGATGTTCCTACTTGCAGGCCACCTCGGTTGCTACACTTCTGCTCCGGGATGTCCCCCATTCTATCAGCACTTCCAGTGGAAAGCTAACAGATTAGTCAAATACTGTCCCATCCACCAACTCCTACATGGAAGCAGATCTTTTGCCTCTAGGTCAACATAAGCTGATGGCTCCTAATGAGACTTAATTATACATAAGAGGGCAATGTGAAAATATGGTAGAGGCTGGTGCCATGGTGTAGTAGGCTAAAATTCTGCCTGTGGCACTGGCACCCCATATGGGCAGTGGTTCAAGTTCCGGCTGCTACACTTCTGACCCAACTCTTTGCTTATGGCTTGGGAAAGCAGAAGGTGGTTCAAATCCTTGGGCTCCTGCACCCACGTAGGAGAACCGGAGGAAGCTCCCAGCTTTAGACCAGCTCAACTCCAGCTGCTGTGGCCATTTGGGGAGTGAACTAGCAGATGGAAGATCTCTGTATTCTTTTCTCTGAAACTTTCAAAAAAAAAAAAAAACCACATGGCAATAAGAGTGATTCACTCTGGAATGAAGTACGTGCTATAGCAGAGGAGGAAAGGCTGCCGTGTCCGTGAAAGGAGCTGCCGATCTGGCTGAGCCCCAGTCGGCTCACCCTGTGACCTGGCCTTGGGTACTGCAGGGCCGTGTTTTAAGCTTCTGTGGTTATACCCAATATTACTGGTAAGAATGTTTGGAAGAGTGTGAGACATTCACCCTGGGAGTTGGAGGGGAAGGGTGTGTGACACACAGGCCCCCTCCTCCCAGCTCCAGACAGTTCCACAAGCATTTGTCACTCTGTTTCTAGGGCAAGTTAATCTGAATATCCAAGTAAGAGCCTTACCAATGCATTTCTGCAAACACGTATCCATTTAGGAATAGGAGACCCAGTGTCTAAGTGTTCAATATAAGAACAGGACAGAACTAGCCTTAGAGAAAGAGGACAGAGCCTGGAGTTGTTTGCAAAGTCTCTTGGAGCAATGAGGGGCTGGAACTGGAATGCCATTTCAAGAGAAGGAAGGGAAGAACTGGAGGGGAGAAGCGTGGTTTTCCTGCAAGTATCATTTATCAAGTGAGCTAAATCAGTACTGAGTAAAAAGCTTAGCAAACAGAAACAGGCAAACAGCAAGTACAAAGCCAGGCAAACAAGCAGTCGCCCCATGGGGTGGGGTGTGGAGAATTCTATTCATCCTTAATAGCTCAATTTCTTTGTCACATTTCTGCTCTGGATTCCACTGGGGCAACTTCTGACCTCTTACATGTTGTTATGTTCTGATGTCCCACCCTCCCTGCTAAGGGGCCACCGTGGACGGGATAGGAGAGAAAAATAAAAGTCAAAAGTTCTTCCCGTGCTCATTAAATCCTGAAGGGGGGCGGTGCGGGGGTCCTGCATGCTCCTAGCCTGTGGGGTCACTAGCCCAACTCATCCATACACCATCACAGGTAATTCTGTCATTTGCCTGCCGACCAGTCCAGGTGCTCCTGTTTGAGTTGGACCGCCTCAGCAGCAGCTGCTGGTCTCAGAAGCCAGATGTGTCACAAGCAATTCTCTTCTTATGACAGGCCCAGCGAAGTTTTGCCAAACACTCATCCCAAGACACGGGCACAAAGGAATCACAGTCTCCCATTTGCCTCCTGCATTTACTATCGTCATGTGCTCGCTGGCTGGAGATATCTTTATGTCACTGTTGTACGCTACCTTCATGTACATCTTCCTAAATGTCTACATTTAAGAGTGTGGACCACACATCTCCCAAAGGACTGGTACAAAAATAGGAGTGACAGCCCTAATAAGGGGAAGTGCTTCACAATTTTTCATTATTTGTGAGAGCTACACAGAGACATAAAGAGAGAATACTCCAGCTTCACAATTTTTCATTATTTGAGAGAGCTACACAGAGACATAAAGAGAGAATACTCCATCTCTGGTTTATTTCCCAGATGGTGACAGTTGTGGCTGGGTCAGACTGAAGCCAGAACCAGGAGCTTCTTCTAGGTCTCCTATATGGGCATGCAGGGGCCCAATCACTAAGATCAACCTCTGCTGCTTTTCTCAGGTCACTCGCAGGGAGTTAGATGAGAAGTGGAACAGCCAGGATGCAAACTGGCACCCATAGGGGCCCGCTGGTGGGGGTTTAACCAGCTTTGCCACAACACTGCCCTTTGAGAGGATACTGTAAATGCAGGTGTCATGACAGGAAGAGCCAAACATGAAGTGATCGTTACTTCGGGACCTCTAGCCAATTATTTTCCTTATGAACGCAAAGCGGCAAGAAACTCCATGTTTTCTAGTGGGCCATATTGGACAGTCACTAAAATTTGAAAGGAGTTTTTTAAATCCGAAAGACAACACAGCTGGCTGTATGCAAAGGGGATTTGTTCAGGTTGTACTTCCTAACGCTCCAAGTACAACGTCAGCCTTTGCAAACTGGGAAGCCATCGGGTGCATTCAATAGAGTCATAAATTCCGGAGTAACATCTACACACAGCATGAATCACAATCCAGACTGAGATAGGATCTATACAAATTCTAGGCTTTTCCTCACACACACACCCAGCGACCATCTGGCACCCCCACCCCTGCCCGGATCCGCCCACTCCACTGTGTGGCCCATTACGCCACCACGCTCCCAGTGGAATACAATATTTGCTTTTTGATGCCAGTGACGCAAGCCGCTTACTTCCTTAAGAACCAACAGAGACAGAGCGAGTCGCAGCAGGCCCCCGACAGTGCCTCAGGAGTGAGCCTAGCTCGGACGTCAGCAGGTTTCTGGGCAACTTGTGCTGGCCACAAAATTATTCTTATCTTCTGTTATCCCTCACCTATTTAAGTTAATCACTCCATCTCCTTAACTAGAAAACCAAACCAAACGAAACCCACCCCCAAACTTCAAAATCTTATTTGCTTAGCAGTAATTGCAGGCTTCTCATTCTCGTCTTGCTCTGGAAACTCCACAAGACCGTCTCAAGAATTCACAGAAAGCTAGAATTCAGAGGCCACGCAGGCCCAGGTGTGTAGCCCAGGAGCTCCTCTGACTGCCCATCCTGGGAGGCAGTGGCGGCGGCTCAAGCGATTGGGCCCCTAACACCCATTTGCTTCTCAAACAATTTAAAAGATATACTGTGTATGTTCCATGAACGGGTCAGGTCCTCTAGACTGCACCAAGTTTCATGCAACTTCTGAGAGGGGCTGTGCCACCTGAAGGGTAGATTACAAAACAGCCAAGGGAGCTAACACCTTCCTGGTGGAGAACAGGCCTGGGGGCAGGTTAGGGGAGGGGAGAAGGAGAGGCGGTGGTTCGAGTCCAGCATAGTAGGGAAAACATGCACTACCTGGGGAAGCGGGAGGGGGGCAAAGGGGGTTATGAGGGGGTGGAGGGTTTGAGGGGGAAGTGGGAGAGGGGGCGGTCAGCACAGCTTGCTGTTGACCTAGCACAGGCCCTGCATCCACAGCTCCCATCTGTACACCAGGGACTAGCTTCTAGAAAGCCCCTGAGAACAAGACGCATCTGGGGGCGCATGGGGCACCTGCGCTTCCAGAAACTCCAGGGCCTCAGCTACCTGGGCCCAAGCTGCTCCAAGGAGGCAGAGTGTGTGTCCTAAAAACTCCTATCTCTGTTCAAAGTCAGGTCTCTGGCTGTATCCAACTAGCCTCTCCAGGAGACTCGGACCTTTGCGTGTTTTAAAACCTGGGAGAGCATCGGAGCCTATGCGGGAGCATCTAAAAACAGACTCCTAGGCTATGCAGCCCTGCGCGGGGAGCTGCTGGCAGCCGAGCCACGCCCTCCGGCTGAGCGTTAGAGGGAGGAGCCACCGGGTACATTCCTGCACCTGCCCACGCAGCCACGCCCCTGCACGGTGGTGAGCTGCCTGGCCCTGGGATTTCCTTCGCAGCTGCCTTGAGCCGCAGGAGGACTCTTCCGGGCGGAACAAGCTGGTGAAGAGCAGGAACGTGCCTTGTGGATTTCTAGTCTATAAAATGCGAGTTTGGAGCGGCTAATCCCTGGGCTTCCGTTGATCAAAACCCACGGTCTCAGCACTCGCGTTTCAGGCCCTTTCTGGCCAGTTGCTACTTTTCCAACTTCCTTTGGGAGATTTAATCCTGTCTTACTGCTGCTGATTTCATAAAACTCATGTCTCAAACTCCCTCTCTAGCTGCCTGCAGGTTTCTAACCTTATCAAACAAATCAAAAGAACAATTCTACTTGTGAATGAGGAACCACCATGAAAACCACATTTTCAGGGAAGGGAAGCACATTCTCCAATGCTATCTATACCTGACAAAACTTGGCCATTGCTGACATTCTGACCCCAGCTAGAAACTTCCAGAAGACACAAGAGGGACATTCCAGTTTGGGAACACAGTGCCATAACCATTTGGAATTTGTGAGATGCTGGGAACACTATGCAGGGGCCATTGGGGAAAGCGAGTGCAGAACAAACGCCTGCGTGGCTGTCGAGTGGTCTGTCATCCACCCATCTCCTACCTGCGTACACCTGCAGAGTCAGCTGCATGTACTTGGAATGCACGTAAGCAAACTCCACCTGTTCCTCGCCCCCTACACTGTCATTCAAGTAACTGCATGATTACGACCCATGTGAAGGACCACAGAGGATAACATGGGCCATATTGCAAGGTGGGGACCTAGCCAGGTAGCACAGGCATATTTAAGACATCTAGGAAGCCCAGGGGGCAAGGCAAGAATCTCTATGCCCAGCAGCTCAGGCCACTGCTACTGCATCCTCCCCCAACCCTGCATTCCTGCCCTTACACAGCTTTTAGAAGAGCCCTGGGCACCCTTCCTTAGAGTCAGCGCGAATGCAGTGATCCTGGCGTTACGAATGTCACAGTGCAGCCCTGACTTCCCGGCACACACTGTCTTCCTATGTTCTAATCACAGGTGGGAGCCCTGAGTTAGCTGGCTGTTCTCTGCATTAGACTCCAAGCACAATGCCAGACCCCACACAACAGAGGTTTCCCACCTGGAGCAACTTGAACCAACCCACAAAGCCCCACTCAGGCTGCTGCGAGAGTCGTCCACGCACAGACACCAACACGCAGGGTGGACATGTATCCTGTTGCTCAGTCCCACTCACACAAAAAGGGGAGTCTCCCCTTCACCCCACAGAATTAGCCTCCACCACACCAAAAAGCAATGTAAGCTCAGGTCAGACTTACAGCGTCCCTGGGCCCAGCTCTTCTTTCCTTGAGATGAGGTCCTCGATTCCTTTAAACAGCCTGCTCAGCGCAAAGTCCTCCCAGATCTCCCTCAAGTCGCAATTCTGAGCGGCTCGGCTCAGATTCCTGGGAAGGCGAAGGAAGCCGGATACAGCTCCCTGATGGATATGCCCCCCAGCTCTTCCCAGGTCAGACAGTCGCTGCCTTGGCACAGACAGAGACAACTTCCACTTGCGGGGGTTTTGAAGTTTGGTTAAGACTATGAAAAGCAAGCTGAGCTCCACAATCACTCAAGAGCCACCACTCACTTTTCACGCCTCATTCCACTGGCCTCTTCCTCCCCATTTGTTCCACCAAGAGGCCCTCTCTCTCCAGGCCAGAACATGGATCTGTTTCTCGCCTGAAAAATCTTGCTCTTTTTAAGGGAATTCTAATTGTCTGCACTTGAGAAAAGACACGTGCCTTTTTTTTTTTGAGAGCCACACGTGTTGCTCCCCTTACTGGCTGTTAGGCTCTGAGACCTAACACAGATCACCTGGAAGGCCAATCACCAACAGGCTGCTAGGTGCTACCCCAGAGGCTCCCAATTTAACAGGTCTGGGTGGGACCAGGCCTCTGGTTTCTAAGAGGTGACACTCATGGTGCTGATCCAGGGCCCACACTGTGAGAACCACACTACAGATGGCTTTATGCTCAAGACCTCTGTACCAAATATGCATTTATAGGTACTGCATTAGCTACAGGTAGCTCAAAGAGATACACCTGACACGCAAAGCCTAAACAAGGAGCTGAGCAGCCCACAGCAAGAGGAAGCAGTGCTGCTCTGGGCTGGACTGGGAGCAAGGCATCATGGGTAAGTAAGTGAGCACGGCTGATCTTGGAGAGGCAGGTGGCACTTACTGAACCACAGAGGGCGATTGTGTGACCCCTCAGAACAATGCCAGCGTGACATGGGTCGCTCAGGCCTCGTGCTTGCTGCACCAGTGCAGCAATCACTCTCAGCTAGCCACGGGAGCCAAGTGGAGTTGCTCTTCCTTCTGCTCTCAGAAGCATGGCCAGATCCCAGAAGACTGCAGTGTCCCCAGAGCGCTGTCCCCCTAACTGCTGGAGTCAGCAGGGACCAGAGCCCCCTGAGGAGCAGACAGAGAGGGGCTCAGGGAGGGCATGTGTTGGGGACAAGGAATGCAAAATACAACAGTCAGGGGCACAGGAATCCAGGCTTATACCTCCAAGACACAACAAAACCAAGGAAGCTTGAAGGGAGGGATTCAAAGTGGCGCCCAAAAGACACGTGATCCTGGGGGGGAGCTGTATCCTTCCTTTCAACTCCCTCCTGCATTTCAGTTACTGTGCCGTGTCCTGGGGCCTAAAGAATTGTGGTCCTTATTTTTAAAATGGTTGGGGCTAATGTGGAAGATAGAGCAGGGAAAAGGTAAATGACAAAGCAAGATGATGTGTTCTAGGATAGAAATACACACGGTGCCGTGTGAAGTGCACAGCACATATAGCTAACTCTGGAGGGAGGCAGGCAAAGGGTCTTACATGTTAAAAAGATGGGAGGAACAGCAGGTGCAAGACATTGAGTAGGGCACAACTTCAGAGCATGTGAGGGAAGATGGTGTTTCCAGTGCTGGCATGGTATGGAATTTTCCACTCATGGTGTTATGTCACAAAAAGTTCTGGATTTGAGGGCATTTCAGATTCGAGGTTTTGGATTAGAGATAGTCCATCTGCAAGCGAAGAGGCAGGCAGCATACCAGGCTGGGCTGACAGGAAATAGGATTTTCAACTTCCGGGCAATGTGAGAGCTATTGAATCATCTTCAGCAGTTATGTGACACAGGCTAATTCTCATCTAATACGTTTTCAACACAGAGCAGAGAGGGGCCACAGATAGTATGGAGCGGGCTACCCAGACACTTTTTAGGTAAAACTGACAGTCTGGGATCTTGATGGGATGGGCAGTGGAGAGCAAGCCCCCTCATGTAAGCCACACCCCCAAACCATTGAAGGCAGTTAGGAAAATGACTGGAGTGTCCCCTTCTGTCCCCACTCTTTCTCTTTCCTCTATTTCCCTAACTTGGCAATCACTGTATGGTTTTATTCTGAGTTTGGAGGGTGCTTTCTCGAAAGGAAAATCCCCTTGCTGATCATTGGAGCCATGACAAAGAAATCAGAAGGGCGCTCACGGCACAATGCACAGCCATTTGTACTATATTCTCTCAGCCTCCAGCCCTGAGTGCATGGCGACGCACAGGTGCGAGAACAGCCCATGCTGGAATGGAAATTGGCAGTGGGTTTAACTGCTGTTGTCTGCAAAATCGAAGGCTTTGTAACCTAGTTGATTAAAATAATGCCAGGTTCTTTCACTTAAGAGGTTCTTTGGTTTTAAAGAAAATTATAAACCAGTCCAGAATTATGAAGATACAAGCTAGCATTTTTCTTTCCCCCAGCAGTTTAGCAGCTTCCTAAGGCGTGGCAGTCAGGCCCTGGTAGATGGGAAAGCCTGGATAATACCTTGTACTGGCTGCCCATACTTCCTGCCCCTGTGGGGCCCTGTCTTAGACTTGGATCTCTTGGGCTGGAACCAAAGTCCAGAGAATGGGTAAGAAAATGATGGGGTTGGGGCAGGCAATGTGTCATAGTGCATTAATCCACAGCAGGCCAAACTGGAGTCCTGGCTACTCTGCTTCTGATTCAATTCCCTGCTAATGCACGTGGGAAGTCAGTGGGTGAGGTCTAAGTGTTTGTGTCCCTACCACCCATGTGGGACACCCAGAAGTTAGATCCAGGCTCCTGGCTTTGCCCTAACCCAGTTCTAGCGGCTGCAGGCATTTGGGGAGTGAACCAACGGATGGAGGATTTTTCTGTCCCTCTCTCTGTCATTGTGCTTTTCAAATAAGTACACCTGAAAAAGAAGAAAATGATGGGAGATGAAGGGGAGGTGATGGAAACAGGCAGGAAAGTCTTGACAAGTGTTCTGTGAGGTATGGAGAAGGAAGACCTGTGAGGTGGGGCCGTTCTGCTTTCTGCAATGACTGTGGCAGGTTTAGGGTTTGCATAGAAGAGCTGTGGAAAACACAAGAGAAGTCCATAAGCACAGCACTGACAACCTGCATGAGAGGAATTCAAAAAGCTGAAGCAAAAAAAGAAATTAAAAGGCAAGTTAATTTTGCTGCAAAAAAAATTTGAAATCCATGCATTTATTCAGAATGCGCATTTCCCACAGTTTTCTGAAGATCTTGCACAGTAAAACATTGCAATCTGAATATTTCATTTAGAGTATTGACTACAATTTAAATGATAAAACTTTCTAAGTTTAAGTTACAATTTAAAATATATAACATATAGCATGTAATAATTACTATATGGAGAGGGTCACTCATTAGACCAGTGTTGAACATAAAAAAAATTCTAGGCAAAAAATTTCTTGGAATATTTTTGGTCAGAGAATATGACTTAGAAAAACTGATGGGCAGAGAGATCTCCTACTTGCTGGTTCTTTCTCCTCAATTGGCTACAACAACCAGGGCTGGGCCAGACTGAAGCCAGGAGCCAGGAACTCCATCCGGGTCTCCCGTATGGAAGACAGGAGCCTAAGCACTCGGGCCATCCTCCACTGCTTTTCCAGGTGCATCAGCAGGGAGCAGGCTCAGAAGTGGAGCAGAGTCTTGACTAGCAACCACATGGGATGTCCATAATGCTACAACTCCTGCCACATTTGAGGACTTGAACAGCAACAAAAAAAGTGACCTTGATCTCTCCATCAAGTGCTGTGCGGCATCAGTGGCTTGGGGGCTTCATCACAGGGCATGACATGGGCTGCCCCGCTCTCCTGGAAGGCCCTGGGCTGGCTGAGCTGCCCTGGGGTCACCACTGTCGAGCCAGGGTCCTGTTTGAAGAGCATGCAAGCACAGCACAGTGGAGGCCAGTCAGGATGCTAAGGCTTATTGAAGGGGCTGACCCCCTAGGCCAGGGGGGACAAATGCTGCAGGCTGTCATGTTTGCAGGCTGTCAGCTGGGGGAGGAACCAAGGAAAACTCAGGAAGGATCAACCAAGGGAGATTTTGCTGTCATTTTCCATCACTTTCTGGCTGCATCACTGAGTGTAAGTACTGCATGAACACGTCCCTGCAGTTTACTTTTCCAGGGACTTAGTTACTCACTGCTCCACACAAGATGTGCTGCCTAAATTCCAGGGCTCCCCTGAGAACCCAAGCCAGTCACCCAACTCCCTCCCCTCATGGAGTTTGCAGCTGCAAGGAAGACACACCCTATTCCAGTACGACAGACATGAAACCTAGGATGTTTATGATGCACAACGGGGCTCCCTCAGATGTAACACCTGTGTGCTGTCCACAACCTGTACCACTGCTGCCAATGGTTCTAGATCTCCAGGGATCCAAAGGGAAAGGGAGAGAGTGACGTTTTCCTCCTTAAATTATTAGAGTATACTGAGGCATACAGAATGAGACACTATTTTTTTTTTCATTTTTTAGGTCTTACTCTAAGTAAATATAATTTTTGAAGGCTTACCCATCCTGCCTAGGTCTGCTCCCAGGGAGAAGTAGCAGGTTCCAAATGGCAGAAAGAGGCTGGCTTCTCTGCGGCTGGCTGGATAGGAAAGGTCAGCAAGAGTGGACACTAAAAAGGACTCATGTTTCAGACCTGCCATACAACATGAGACCCTGGGGAGCACTGCAGGCTGGTGTCAGGCCAGCCTAGCTCTATGTGCACCAGGTAGTATGAGAGGCAGTGCAGGCTGGGTGAGGAAGAGCTGTGATTCCAGCTGAGGGTTCTGGTGTGATGGTGATGAGAAGATACGCTCTACCCAAGGTTGCCTGAATGGAGTTGTGTTATCTTAAGCATTCCCATCTGCAACCAGAAATCTGCCAGTCTAGCGAGACTCACGGTTGTTTTCAAACATTCAGTCAACAGCAACACAGCAACACAATCTTCGTACAAACTACAAGACATCCTAGAAATGGTTTACATCCTGAATGCACACCTAGTTGCTCTCTTATTTTGTTTATATTTTCAATTTTTAAAAAAAGATTATTAAATTTTGATCTCTATTTCTTTGAGGGGTATTACATAAAGAGAGGGAAAGACAATGAGAGATCTTCTATCTGCTGATTTACTCCCTAAATGGCCACATTGGCGAGGGCTATGCCAGGTGAAAGCCAGGAGCCTGGAGCCTCTCCAGGTCTCCCACATGAATGCATGAACATACACACTCAGGCCGTATTCTGTTGCTGTCCCAGAATTGGGGCAGCCACATCTTGAACTGGTGCCCATATTGGATGCCAACACTGCAGGTGTTGCTTAACCCACTATGCCACAATGCCAGACCCTCCCCTCCCCTCCCCTCCCCTCCCCTCTCCTCTCCTCTCCTCTCCTCTCCTCTCCTCTCCTCTCCTCTCCTCTCCTCTCCTCTCCTCTCTTCTCCTCTCCTCCCCTCCCCTCCTCTCCCCTCCCCTCTCCTCTCCTCTCCTTTTCTTCCCCCTTATATTTGAAAAACATCACTCTTACAGGCTTTCTGGAAGATTCTGAGAAAAACACATTAAACCCCGCTGTGGTCCTGCGTCATCCTGGTCTCCATCGCACTCTTCATGCATCTAGCCTCTAATTCTGGCACCTGTATCTTTCAGGCATTCTGACAGACAGGCTGCAAAACCAGAGACACACACTTACTGCTGCCTGAATGGAAGATGATCTGGCTCCTTCATCCTCTTCCCCATCAGGTTCTTGCTCTTCATTGTCAGTCCAAGAAGATACGTCCTCTACCGAGCTGGTTAGATCAGGCAGGCTCTTGGATGTCAGCCTGAGGAGCTCCTCTGCAGAGTTCTCCTGGGGGGACACAAGGAGCGGCCCACAGGTTATCCTCAGGGAATGCATGGGTCCTCAGATGGACCTGGTAAGAGTCAGGCGATGAGCTCCCAACCCAAAGGCCCCATGGAACATGTGTTGTACCGTCGCAAGGTTGCCTCAAAAGTGAGACCATCCAACCCCGCTAAAATCTTGGCTAGGAAACCACACTTTCAAGTGGGCAGCAGGGGAAATGCCCAGCCATTTCCTAATTGGTTGAGAGACCACCAATGGGGAAGGTCTCCCTGAAGGTTACCACCCAGATAAGGAGGAGTGAGGAAGTGCTTAAAATCTCAGGACCTTTTCTAAAACCCTGGGGTTCCTCCCTTCTTCTTTCAAGAGACACCCCATCTCCCAGATCCCTCTTGGGAGGTGTGTTCCCCTTCCTTCTTCTTTTCCCATTCACCTGTTCACATATAAAACATCTCTATCTGCAACTGACTCCAGGCTTTTTATTTCCAGACTAAGCAAAGGAAAGGACCCACTGAGCTTCAGTGGTAGCACAAGTTAGGGGTGTAGAGCCAAGTTAGACAAAAACCATTTTCCTCCCGGAAGAGGTCAGTGTTCTGCAGACACTCTAACTTCTGCCAAGTCACCTTGGCTTCCATGCCCTTCTGGCTCCTCCTGGCCTCACCACCTGTCTCACAGGCAGCTCCCTCCGCTGGGTTCACCCTCCTTTCACGGCCAAGGCTTGGATGGGCAAGACCTGAGTATCTATTCCTTTGGGAAACCTTCCTGGGTCGCCGGACAGAGCTTTGCATTCACCTTTCCGTTCTTCTCTGATGTTCTGACAGTGCTTGTTCCCCTGCAGTGTGTGAGGTCAGTCTCCCCAGGTTGCCTTGGAATCCTTCCAGTCTAACACTATTTCTACTCGTGGCTGCGTCCCCAAGCCTAGCAACCACTCAGGTATGTATTACTTCCTCTTCCCCGACCCCACTGCATGCTCATCTCACTAGTACATGCTTATAAGGAAGAGATTACATTGTTTGATTAAAATGCCAACCTGATGATGATGATTCAAGGAAAGCAGCCCCGAATACCTCTGACGGGTCAGCAATGGCACAAGACCCAGATTTCATTCTCATTGGATTCTAAAAGAAGATTTACCAGCATAGTCCATCTTCCCTGTGCAGATATGGCCCGAGCAGGTTGTGATGCCAATGAGACTGTTTAAGATTTATTGTTTATTTTTATTGGAAAGGTAGATTTACAGAGAAAAGGACAGAGAGATCTTCCATCTGCTGGTTCACTCCCCAAGTGGCTCCAATAGCCATTACTAAGCCAATCAAGAGCCAAGAGCTTCTTCTGGATCTCCCACGTGGGTGCAGGGTCCCAAGATTTTGGGCCATTCTCCCCTTTTTCCCAAGGTACAAGCAGGGAGCTGGATGGGAAGTTGAGCAACCGGGACACGAACCAGCACCCCATATGAGATGCTACACTTTGGAGATGAAGGATTTGCCAGTTAAGCCAATGCTCTGGTCCTGCCAATGAGATCTTGAAAGCCTTGTGATAGTCCCAGCTGCAAATGAGGAGCACACAGGAGCTGAGAGTTCTCCCAGAAAAGGCCACAGCTCAAGGGCTGGTATCCAGGGAGGGCTGGCTGCAGGGCTGCTCAGCTACCCCAAAGCCGGTCAAATGACCACTATGTTCCCTCTTCATTCCTCCCACCAGCTATTTCCACAAGGACATATGCAGAAAGTCTGAATCATCAGGTTGCTTGAGTAGTGGCAGGATAAAGGAAAACGCCTGCTAAACATATGAACTTTACAAGCTTTTGGTGAGTTGGCATCCCTGGACAATGATGTTGTTACTATTCTGATGTTGGCTCCCTCTTCAAGGTTCCTGAAGATAATTCACTTTAGGTAAGTGATGGTGCCTACAGAGCTGTCAGTCCATATCCACATGAGAGGAAGAGGAGTTAAGAAAGAAAAAAGTTAAGGCCATTGTCTTCTGTGGGTTTCACCCCTGCGTCAGATTCCTGACACCAGCTTCCTGCCAGTGCAGAACCTGGGGGGCAGTGGTTATGGCACAGGTAGCTGGCTCTCTGCCACCCACACAAGAGACCTCAGTGAGATTCTTGGCTTCAGCTTTGTGCAGCCCGGCCCAGATCTGGGTTTGTGGGTAATTGGGGAATGAGTGAGGGATACTCCCTCTCTTTCTCTGCTTTTAAAATAAGCAGTTATTTTTACAATGCACATAGAAAATTGAATTCTAGGGCATATTTATTTTGGTACAAAGTATTTTGAAGTTCATGCATAGTTTTGTCATCACACCTATTTTTAATGATCTTTCTAAAGTTTCCTTGTGGTGCTTCCAGTAAAATGAAAAGTAACTTGGACACTCTGAGTTCATTCATCCTGCAAGAACCTCCTTTGCTCCTCCTACAAACCAACAACACGTCTGTAGACCCAGCATCCTTCTCTCCACAAAAAGGTAACTGCTGTATTTCAAAAAACAATGCTGTAGGGTTCTGTCACAGTTAACTATTATGTACCATAGCAATGAACATTTTCATTATTCTTCACATTTGGCAAGTCAAAATCTGCCCTCCATTCTCTTCCAGTAGTGGACAGAAACAAAACCTGTGGATCACTTATTATTGTTGGGAGAAAGGAGGAAGAGATGCCCGGAGCCACCTGAGACTGATACTGTCTTCTCCTGCTACCTGGGGAGCCCTAAGATGGCGGCCAGTAAGGTCAGGAGTGAACAGCAGCAGGTGGCATAGCAGTGTTTTGTCTAACTCTATAGGCAGATGGGAAAACAATCACACCTCTGAAATCTGGGGAAGCTGCCAGAAGTGTAGTTACAGACCTGGACTGGACTCCCATTCTTTGGCCACAGAAAGCTGCTCAGCTTTATAGGGACCCCAGCAAGGGGTCCTGGAATCAAAGCTTCTGGTGGGATCATATCATTTCCTCTCAACACCACTAGCTCTGGTGTCCTTTGCCTCATTTGCTTGGTGCATGACAAGGGAATTCAGCCAAGCACCCTTATGTATCATCTATGGATTGTGCACCCTGGGGAAAGGTAACCACCTGGATTAAAAAAAAAACAATAGGAAAGGCAGAGTGATAGGGGTATAAGGAGAGAGAAAAAAGGAGAGAGGGAGAGAGAAAGAAAGAGAAGGGATTCTGGGGAGGTAAAAAATTATCTTCCCTTTTCTGGTTCATTCCCACATGGTTGCAGCAGCCAGGTCTGGGCTAGGCTGAAGCCAGGGGCCAGGAACTCTACCCTGGTCTCCTAAATGAGTGGCAGGGGCCCAAGTACTTGGACTGTATTCCATCTGCCGTCTCAGGTGCTTTTCCAGGCTGTGGAAGCAGAGCAGCTGGGGCTCAAACCAACACTGATATTGGACAACATTGTTGAAGTGGCAGCCTAGCCAGGTGAATCCTAAGACTTTGATTTTTAAATTTTTTAAAAATTTATTTTTATTTAATTGAAAGGTAGAGATAGAGAGTAGCAGGAGGTAGAGACAGAAAGACACACACCAGAGAAAGAGAAAAAGAGAGAGAGAGGCAGGTGGGGGAGAGAGAGAAAGTCATATTTTATCTTCTGGGTCACTTGCCCAAAGCCTGAAACACACAGGGGTTGGCTAGGCTAAGCCAAAGCTAGGAGCCCAGAATTTAATCTGAGTCTCCCACATGGGTGCTAAGTTCTGGGGCCATGAACTGTTGCCTTTCAGGACATGTATTAGGAGGAAGCTGGTTGGGGAATAGCGATGGATCTTGAATTCAGGCACTCTAACATGGAATGTGGCATCCCAAGAGGCATTTATCTGCTATATTGAATACCACCCCAATCATTTGGATTTTAATTGCTCTCCTTGTAATTATATACAATGGCTAACCATCCTCTCATGCACTTTAAATCATCTTACTTACAACACCTAACACAACATAAATCCTATGTAACAGGGAATAATGACAAGAAACGTTGGTGCCTGTTCAGTACAGATACAATTTTCCCCCTAGATACTGTCAATATACAGTTGCATGAATTTACAGAGGCAGAATCTGTGGCTGTGGAGATCCAGCTGTACTCCCCAGATTGGCAATATACCTTGTACCGTAAAAGGGAAAATACATGAAAGCCTACTGATGCTGAGTTTGAAAGCAGCAACAGGAATAAAGGAGGATTCCCAGACTGGCAAGAGTAGGATGCTTGGAAGAACTCACGTGGTGTGGTTCTCCACCAACTCTCCCCCCATACCTCCCAAAATTGAGAGGAGCCCCCGAGGGTTCCACTTCCCTCACTCTTCATGAACAGAAGAGTTCAGAGTCTCCCTTTTCTCTTCGCAGTTCTGCACTTTCACCCTGGCGAGGTCAGAGCAGTGCCAACACTGGGGACCAACATGGACACTGTCTGCAGGTTGGAGTAAGAGATGCCCTAGCCCTGGGCCTCCACACTTTGTGAAGAGAGAGAGCCAGAAAGAAGAGACGGTGGCAAGACTGGACTGACATTGGGCTGCCCACCTAGAGTCTAGGTACTGCATTGTGGTCCCTGAAAGATGGTGGTGAATGTGGGAGCCCTGGCTCACTGCCTCATCTCTAAAACCAGGATGATAGATGGGGGTAGGGCATCACAGGGTGCCTGGGCAAGCAGGAGTCACAGGATAGATGGTCAGCTTTTTGTTACTTGAGCCAAATGCCTGGGAGGAGCTTCTTAGGATGAAGAGGGTTCCCGTGAGCTTATAGTTGGAGGGCCACAGTTCAGGCCGTGGCAGTCCCCTTGGCTATCATCTGGGCAAGGCTGGCAGAGGAGGTGTGTATGAGTATACAGATGACATGCTCATCCAGCAAAGAGATACACATGGAACACGCTCCTCTTCACCACCTCTGTTGCCTCTCCTTGTGATGCCATCATGATGGGTCTCGGGCTCCACCCTGGCAACTGAATGCTAGCCAGTCACTTCCCAAAGGCCACCAACTGGGGTCAAGGCTCCACCCTGACCCTTTAATTGTTAACCCAAGACATGGGAGTTAAACATCTTTGCGAGCTTGGGGAGTCAAGACCCATTCAATCCATGACATGCAAGGTTGTATGAACCAGAGCCAAGGCCCGCAGCCACACCCTGGGCCTTTCTGCCTTCAGGACCCAGAAGATGCGACCCCCACAACATCCCCCTTCCTGTCCCACCACCTGCCACACTCCAGGAAAGGAGCTGTGCTCTCTCCACATGGCCTTTCCTGCCCCCAGTCCACTCCTACCCACTCCTTAGTTCTAGTGTTTATTTTTCAACCCCTAGTGTATACCTAGAATGACTCTTAAAGAAAGCAAAATTATTCAATGTACTTCAGTGAGGGCCTCTGCATGGGCTCTCCTACAGTATCACAGCTGTTGAAATGGCCCAAGGTAAAGGCGTGGGTACACACACACACACACACACACACACACACACACACACGTGTGTGTGTCATAGATAGGACTTAAATACAAGATTGCCACCACCATTGAGAATGTTCGAAACAACCAAAACCAACCTACCTTGCTGGCCACCACCAGCTGCACCTTTCCGGTGGCCGAGCGCAGAATGGCCACGGCTTCCTCGTGGGACAGCCCAATCAGGAGGTGACCATTGATCACCAGCAGCTCATCTCCTAAGGACAGTCTGCCATCCCTGAGGAAATGGAGATGGGGAGAGATCCCTGGTCAAGATGTGCTGGGCCCAGGAAGGGGACATTTGCTTGGAATCGGGGGCAGTTGTGAGAAGAGACAGTTAAAACTGAGGCAGCAGGGGAGAGCTGGAGGAATTGGAGAGGGCACAGATGTGCCTCTGTGCTCAGACTCCCACTCCAGTAGTTAGCACCAGAGCCAGGGTCAATGTCGTTGCAATTTCTATCCAGGTGGGGATGGGGACAGAAGAATCAGACCCCAAGGTTTTAGGGAATTGTATTAATTTTTTTTCTCAATCCCACCTGTCATCTTGCGCTCATCAACACACGGCTGTCCTTTGCCCCCAAAGAGCCAAGGGATCTAAGCCCACCAGCGGGCTCTTCCTAAACCACTGATCCTTCTCTCCTGGATGACATCACCATTACCAGATTCCCCCTGACACACTGCTACACATGTCTGTAACCCCTTTTCCCAGCCCAGATTTGCCACACCTTGAGGGTCAAGGTCACTGGACACCTTCTACATTCTTGGACCTCCGCAGCCAAGCTTTATATACAGAGGAGGAATAACCAATCAATCAGTCTACCTAACATGTAGTTGTTGCAGGTGTCAGACAGACCTGGGCCACAACTGTGAGCCTGCTAACATTTCCTGATTCCCTACTTCCTCGAAGTGAAATGAAGGCTGACCCTGAGTTTCCTTCGTCTGGGGTGGGCAGGAAACCGAGTATTCTTCAGTCCTAGTGGGTTGACATGGACATGCAAAGATCTGACTCTCATGATCCCAAAGTACCCAGAGAGCGCTAACAATGGGACAGGGAATCTGCCAGAGAGAGACGTCAGGCCTGCTGGTGCAGCTTGCCCTCTGAGGAGGACACACCAGCGCTCAGGGTGTGGCCGAGAACCCAGGGCTCCCAGCCTCACCCTGCTCTCTTCTGTCCAAATGACAGACTCTCTTGTCTTACTTTTAGTGACTCAAGCCATGTCTATCCTTTCGTGTGTGCTGCCTTCTGCATCTCCTCTCTCTCTCTGCCTCCTTCCTCATCTTATCCATGAATGTAACAGAAGACAGGAGGCACCAGAGACTTCCCACACGATCTGTTTCACACCATTCACAGCCTCTGAGGCAGAGAAATGCAAAGTCCCACCAAGATGCTTGAAATGGTGAGGGAAGGGGAAACGGGAAGAGACACACTGGAGCCTCCAAGAGGCATGTGGGTCATTCCAGAGGTGTTTCTTTCGGGAGGAGGGGGATTTGCACGTAAAGAATTTGTGTCCCTGGGTTTACTCAGCCACATCATCATCAAGAACATCCCCTCTGCTTTTCCTACTTTCCTCTTTAGTTTCAGTTCTCTCATCTCTGGCTATTAACGACAGTGCCCGCTCCTGAACCACACACCCCAGAAGCACAGACACCAACACACACTCTGGGTTAAGAATGAAAAGCAAATGCCGAGGCCCACAGCAAGTGGCTGGCATGGGCACAGACAAGAAGAGTTCTGCAGAAGCTCGGCTCTGGGCACAGGAACTTGCTCATTGCCAACTTGCCAAAGGCATGCTAGACCTCAAGCCCTAGAGTTAGATGGGTACCTGGTGGAAGCTCCGTAAGGCATATGTCCTTTGGGAAGTTCAAGAGTTTTTTGAGAAAAATCCATCTGAATGCTGAATGCCTGGGACTACTGTTGCCCATATAACTGATAATCGCAATTACTCCTTAATTGTTAGCAACACTTTGCTGATTTTTCTTGCTGTTGCCTTTTGCAGGCTAAATATGTTCTTCAAGGGGCATGTCACAAGATTGGTGAACTGCATTCACCTATGTACACACATTTAACTGCTGTGTAAGTGGGCATGCAACATGTGCATACACCCAACCATGCCTGGCAGTTTGTGGACACAGTATGTATACAGAAGCAACCAGTTGGCAGGTCAAGGCCATGGCTGCTCTCAGGAGCTAGCTACACTGCTCACATTCAAAATGAACAAAACATTATCCCAGCTGCTGGTCATGTTTAGGTTACAAGAAACATTTTCCAGTAGGAATCATTTTCTCTGTCACATTTGCATGGCAGGACCCATGTTAAGTGTGCATGTGAGATTCTGGTATACTGACATAAAAAGACACACCCAGGGAGCTTGGGGTCACACTGGGCAACCAGTTGCTTTTGTGGCCACGCAAGCCATCAAGGTTCATAGCGATGGCACCAGTGTCCCTACAGCCAAGGTGAGACACATCTGCTTGAAACTGCAACGACTGGAAGGAAATCCCGACTCTCCCTCCGGGTTGGGAAGACCCCACAGCACCCCCTCCCCACTGCCGCCACCCTGCTGTCAGCCAGCTCCTGTGCCCAGAGACGCACTCAGCTAGAACTGTGCATTCCTCCCACAGGCAGTACGGGCAGTACAATCCTAGTTTACTGTAACCAGCGGGACCAAGAGCTGAGGGGGAAGGGAAGTGGGCGGCAGAGAGATGGGGAGAGATTTCTAGTCACCTGTGAGCGGCACCTCCTTCCTTCACTTGGGTGACAACGATAGCGTGAGGTGAGCGCTTTGATCCTCGGCCTCCACTAACCTGAATTCCCAGCCCGTCGGAGTCTTTGAGCAGCTCCATCTTCCATATCCGGCCAACTTCCTCCTTGGAAGAAAAAGTGAGCATACCGTGAAGGATTTGGTCAGACACTTGTCCCTGATGTGGGGGACTGGCTAGCTGTGGCGGCAGCCCCAAAGCCGTCGTTGGTCGGCCTGTATCTCCAGTTGTGTGGGTTGGACCGCGGCCTCATGCTGGCCGAACTGTCTGAGACGATGAGAATACTTCCACAGCGGTGCCAGCTGACCCACGTGCCGCGATGCCTGGGATAGGACCAGGGGCAGCTGAGGAACTGCACTGCGACCTGAGAGGGGACAGGCTAGCAGGCTGGATGACTGGATTTCCTGAGCAGGGGCCTGGCGGTTGGCACTCTTGCCTGACACCCCGATGCTAGCGTGTATGTAAACACGAGCAGGGGCTGTGTTCTATTCAATTCTGCACACTCAGTAATGGAGGAGGACGTTGGGGTCTTGGTATCCAGGGACTTTCATGAGTCCAAACCCAACCCTGCCATTTAGAACTTACAAAAGGTACTTAATGCCTAAAAATCCCAGCTTCCTTGCTTAAGGTAGGGAATATTATGCATATTCCAAGACTTAAATAAGATTCTTATGGAATCAGGCAGTGGCACAAGACCTGGTGGAGAAGGAATAAATGTGGTTAAATAACCACATGTTATTCAGGTATTCAGATATGTGCAAGGGTGTTACAACCTCAAAACTTCCTTAAAATATATAAATGAGATATCTGGCTAAAAAAAGATCAGAACAAAAAAAAATCAATGGATTTTATATTTACTGCTACAGACGTCAAAACAAAAAATCAAACCCTACTTCAAGCCCTGAAAAATCTAGCCTTTTAAACAAGCTAATAGATGTCTTACACTGAGTGGCTGCTCATGGCTTGCTGGCTTTGATTTATTCTTAACTCCCTCTATCACTCCAAAGACACAAAGATGGAGTCACGGAAAAATAATAAGGCTCCTTCAGATTCTAGGCTGCTGAGAGAAATGAAAGCAAAACCTTCCAAAGTGATTTATTTTGGGGTGCTGGACCCGATGGCTCTTCTTAGTCCTAGTTACATGGACACAATTCACAATACATTCCTCTATAGGGAGAACGAGAACCAGCTGCTGCTTCCGCCCCTCCTGGAGGGCTGACAGACTTGCCAATGTCCAGGATGGACAAAGTCACCATGCCCCTAGTAGCAGGCAATCTGCCCACTGAAGCTGCTTGTGAAGGCGGGAGAATGTGAAGCATTCAGAAAATCCAAGACACACACACATAGAAACAAAGATGACTTCTTACGCAATGGGAAGAAAACCAGATGTGGAGCCGTCACACATACGCAGCGTTAGGAATGTCTGGGGCAATGACACCCAGACAGAGACCTGGTGGATACTATCCTTTTTCTAGAACTGTGCAGCTCGTTGGAGCCTCATTATTATAGCCACATATAGTGGTGCCAACTGTCTCCTCTGTCCGTGGACCACAAACGAAGCCCGTCTGGCCAAACGTAACTTCAGAAGTCGCTGGCTTACCACAGTAGTTCATGAACTTGTCAACGAGCCCTATTTCATCTGATCATCTCACTTTGGACTCTGCGGGTTTTGGTTTACTGCCTTTGACCTCTGGAACACCTTCCTCTTCCCCATTCAGAAACATCCTCCCCAGTTCTCCAAGTCTCTTTGGCTCCTCTGCTTCCAAAAACACATTCTTGGCAGTTGGTGAGACAACCAAGAGGGTAACTTCCACCGCTGCTAATACATGAGATCCTGTGGCCTGGTGGGTATCGTGGAAAAGAACGTTTTGGGATGTAGCTTAGTTCTTGTGTGGGCTTGCTGGGCCTCCCACACCAGTAACCCTGGGACTGCTTCTCTGGTCCTTACCCTGCACCTGGGAAACGTCAGCAGGGCAGCGGCTGGGCATCTTTCCCATGGAAGATCTGCAGAGGAACCTCGGGTTGAACAGATGAGACCATGCTTACCCTGTCCCAGGACTGAATGGCTGTGACTCTTTTTCCCAAGAGCAACTGCAGCCCTGGAGGGAGCCCAGCATCAAGAAAACCTATCTGGCTTCAGGTTAAATTAATGAAAATTTATCTAATCCCATTATAAGTTCACATCACCATTCTTTCTGTTTCCTTATTTGTTGACATTTTGTTTGCTAAGCAGAGCAGTTAAGTATGGCTCATGGAGGGTGTGACAATACTAGGTACTTCCTTGTTTTAAATTGCATTTAGAAATGAAACTTGTAGGGCGAGCATGTTGGTTCAACTGGCTAAGCCTCCACTTCCAAGCCAGTTTGTGTCCTGATGCTCTACTTCCCATCCAGTTCCCTGCTTGTGGCCTGGGAAAGTAGCAGGGGATGACCCGGCCTTGGGATCCTGCACCCATGTGGGAGACCTGGAAGAAGTTCCTAGCTCCTAGCTTCAGATTAGCTCAGCTCTGGCTGTAGCAGCGACTTGGGGAGTGAACCAGCACATGGAAGATATTCGTCTGTCCTTCTCTCTGTAAGTCTGCCTTTCCAAAAATAATTTTAGGAAAGATTAAATATTTTAAAAAAGAAATGGGACTTGTGACAAGAAATATGCAAATCTGTGTTCAAGTGTATAATGGCCAAGTGTATATACTCTGACAGTTCATGTTGAGAACACCCACTACCTGTTTTACCTTCCTTTCCCAGCCCAACACACACAGGCTAGTAAAAAGAAACCAGGAGTCACACAAGTTGCAGGGTCACTTGCAATATCAACATTCCATATCAGAGCTCCATTCCTTGTCTTGGCTGCTCTACATCTGATCTATTCCCTGCTCACATGCCTGGGAGAGTTGTTGATCATATCCCAAGTAGTCAGGACCCTGCCACTCCTAGGAAAGATGCAGATGTCATTCTTAGCTCTTGTATTCAGCCTGGCCCGGCCACAACCATCGTGGCCATTTAGGAAACAATCCAGCAGATGGAAGAGCTCTCTGTGTCACTCTTCCTTTCAAATAAGTGAACTTCAAAACAAATCTAATAAAAATGACTTCAGGGTTGGAAATGACTAGTCTGCCATATGGTACTGGTCAAGAAACACTTTTTCATTGTTATTCATTAGCACAGTTCCCCGCCCCACACACCCTAGAATTGAAAGTAGAAGTTGTAAGAAAAGTGTTCAAAGAAATGAATGAACATTTTCTTGCCTTAGAGTTTCTTGGTCATGTAATGTAGGAGCTCAGAGGAGTATAAAGATGTCATAGGCAGCAAAAGGCAAATGTTATGTTTTAATTGTATGATTTTGAGCCTTAAATTTAGCTGCCAATGAATAAAGCAAAGTTAGAAATAAAGCCAGGGAATAAAGTTTATTAGGCCAAAGCTGGTGCTGGTTAGATGCCATGAGCCTAACTTAAATACAGCAATTTTAAGTGCAACTCCAATTGCCTCCTTCCAGTCACACATGGGTACTTGGCACACATCTCAGGATGGTTAAATCAGAACTCTGTCCTCCTCCCACTCCTGACTTTGCCACCTTATTGGATCAGCACTGCCATCTACTCAAGCTAAGGATGACACACAACTGAAGTCCAGGGGTTATCTTTGAGTCCCTCCTCTATTTTACCTCCTACAACTGAACAGCACCTGCAGGCTGTTTGCTCAATGGAGCTCACATCTAGTGATCGCCTCTCACTACCGCCCGGCCCCCCTACCTCCCATGCCATAATTATCAAAGCTTCCAGTATCTTCGGCTTGAGTGACAACTCAATATGGCCTCCTTTCTTGTTTGTTACCTCCTACAGTCCATTATTCTTTATCAAGCATTCTATAATCATGAGAGAGAGAGAGAGAGAGTGAGAGAGAGAGAGAGAGTGTGTGTGTGTGTGTGTGTGTGTGTGTGTGTGTGTGTAGGATGAGCTGGGTGATGGACTAAGTTGGACCCCATACTGGCTAGCACACACAGGAGTTAGGTCTGCAGTCACCTCAGGTGAGGTTTCTTTGGAGTCCCCCAAACCCTCACAACTGAACCACTAGACTCAGAACTCCAACCACAGGGAGAATCACATGGTCTGTGGTCTGACCGTGGAGCACATGAACTGGGCCTTCTCAGATGCTTAAGACGCTGCAGTGGACAGCATGCCCCGATATACGTGGGGGATATGGCAGTCCACTGGGGCCTGCAGAGGACACATAGTACCACAGCAGAGGAAAGAGGGCACAACAAATTGCACAACTCTCTCAGACAAGCATTGACAGCAAGTGTTTGGGTGAGA
Source organism: Ochotona curzoniae (assembly GCF_017591425.1). Lineage (NCBI taxonomy): Eukaryota > Metazoa > Chordata > Mammalia > Lagomorpha > Ochotonidae > Ochotona > Ochotona curzoniae. Next base: position 13,944,632 of record NW_024465582.1, on the reverse strand, counting down.
GGAGACTCTAAGTTGGACTATGTCAAATAATGGACCCCAGAAGGATCTCCTCATCCTTTGATCAACAAAAGCAACAGTATTTCAGAATTATCAAAACCACTTGAGCAGTATTCTCGGAGCATGCTCCACACAGGGGAGTCTGGGATGACATCGGGTGGGTGTCCCTCATTTTTAGATACTGATGTGGTTAGGATGCTAGATTTAGCTTCTCCTTTTCTTTTCCCCCCTTTCCCCAGATATGGGAAGAAGAAAAAGAAAATTGGAAACAAATCGTCTCATCTACTTTCCCTTTTTCCTTGACCCTTCTCACCCTTATCAGTGGCCTACATGGGCATGCATTGTTCTCAACTATGTAAACATCACCAAAAATAAATCTTATATATATATATATATATATGAGGAATATCTATCTATCTATATATAGGAGGAATATATATATATATTATATATATATGAGGAATATCTATCTATCTATATATAGGAGGAATATATATATATATATATTGAAATTGAAAAAAGCACACATCATGGTGCAGTGACTTCAAGTCCTCCAGCAGCTCCCTATTGAACCAGGCCTGCTACCCAACTATGATAGCACACACAACCCCTCCCACACCTACACATCATCAACCACCGTTCAGCTTCTTTGCTTCCCCGCCTTGGGGCAGGTGGTTTTCTCAGTTCTTCTTTGGGAACATTCTGCCCCCAGATTTTGCAAGGTTGCCCTTTTCTGACACTCGGTCCTCCACTGAAACGTCACCTCTGTAATGAGGTCTTCCTTTGCTGACACCCAGGATCCATATGCTTCCCACCCATGACACTGCCAAGCCATCTTTCATTTCACCCTGCTGTATTTCATGGGTGGTACTTGTCACTATCTGGCAATCTAATTTATTCACTTTTTAAAAATTTGTTTGTGACCCCCCCCCCCTTAGAGGCTATAAATGCCATGCGATGGAAATCTTGTCTATCTCATTTACCAAGTTATGAGCCTAACCGTGCCTAACATACAATGACCACATTCCCTAAATAGCACTGGATTAACAAAGAGCATTTCTCCACACATCTTACCACTCTTCGGCAGCCACAGAGACTGAAGCGAAGAAGCTCACCCAGATGGGAGACCTGCCTGTTGGCCAACATTCAACCAGCAAACACTGATGCAACTGCAAAGATGACTGGGCTCTGAAGAAATCCCTGCATAGACAGATGGTTTGGGCATTTGTTTCCTTTTAAGCTGGCTTACAGGGCAATGAGATTTTGTCAGCCTGTTGAGAAAAAGCCAAACCACAAAACAGGGGATGCTGGGGACTTCTGTACTGATGTGGCCAGAGTGTCAGCCTTTCCTGTAAACCATCAACTACTGTGTGCATTCAGACATGTGTCTCTTCACTGAGGCCAGCACGGGGACTGATTGACCAAAACAGGGCAGTGCATGAAAGCGAACTGTCTCACAGCATTTATGTGACCTCACTGCTGTGGGAGCCCAAACGAATTTTACAACATCTTTGTCCCAAATGTGAGAAGATGCATCATCCAACTAGAATCCCACTGCAGTAAACAAACACTGGCTCTAGTGGCAAACCTACTCTAAGTGGTTTTGCTTATCCCCTCTCCTTGAGAATGATCTATAAGAAATGAAGAAATGTGCAATCATAGTGTGAAAGTTGGGAATTCCACTGTCATTAAGCCAAGATGCTCAATTCATAGGGAGAAAACAGAAGTCTACAGGTGAGCAGTGACAGTCTGAGCTGGGGCATGCACTCGGTGTCCCAACAACTCCAGAGCCTCTGTAGGTGCAGGATACTGAGCTAGGACTAAGGACAGACAAAAATTAAGGTTCTTCCATAATACCCTAAATAGAAATATGTGGGTTTTCTGCATCAATCAAGACAAGTGGGGGATCCTGCAGCAGCCCAGGGGAGGGATGTTTCATGAAGGGGCAGGTGGTAAGAATGTTCCAGAGGCCTCTGACAGCAGCTGTTATGTGGACTAATGCCCTGGGAAAAGTAGGAGTTGACATGCTAGGGAAAGAGAGAAGAAACTATAGTGGCAGCAACTTTTGTATTCGTCTTCACCACCCAGAAGCCAAATGAGCACAGCCTTGATATGTTTGGCCCGGTGGTTAAGATACTAGGTCAGAATACCTGGGCCTGATGCCTGGTGCTATGTTCCAACTCTAGCTTTTTGCTAACAGGAGACAATGGTGTTGGCTAAAGTGACTGGATTCCTGCCACCCACATAAGACACCTGAATTGAATTCCTGGCTCCCATTTTAGGCCCTGTTGGCCATTGCGAGCATCTAGGGAATAAGCCAGCATATGGCAGCACTCTCTGTCCCAAATACATTACTTTCAAAAAACTGTAATGACAACAACAAAAGCAAAACAAAGAAAACCTGTGGCAATTCAGTCTAAACTGGGAAGGAAGAACACGGTAAGAAACTGGATATCCTGGACAGCTTTAGGATGGATGCTGCTCAGCAGAAAGACCAAGTCAGCAGAAGCATGGCACCTCCAGTTCCACCATCCTCCATCCCACAGGAAAGACAAGTTGGAATTGAGGCTAATAATCAAGCATGTCTATGGAATACAATTGCGCTAGAAATCCCTCAGGGATAAGGCTTGGGGAGTACCCAGGTTGGTCAGTGTCTCCATGTAGTGTGAAGGCAGCACAACCTTCTATTGCCCTGGGGATACTTTTGTACCTTGTTCTGTGTGTCCCTTTGTCTGTCTACTCACCTTCATCCTTTGTAATATCCCTTATTATAGAATAAACTGATGAACGTTAGAAAGAGAGCAGTGATACATGGAGGCAGAACATTGAGCAGGGATTAGGGAACAGAGGGTTTTGAATGACATGCCGAAATAAGTTGAGAGGTTATCCTGAAAGCAAAATAAACTCATCACATGGTTTAAGCTACAGCGTGTGTGTGTGTATGTGTGTGTGTGTGTGTGTGGAATGGATGTCCATGCACTTGTATGTCTCCATAAGTGACGAGGGTTTGCTCTTTAGAAGGGTCCCTGTGGTTGCACGGTGATGATTGTGGGAGAGTGGGCACGAAGACCAGCAGATCTTGACTGGCGATCATCACTGCCAGGTGCAAAAGTCAAGTATCTGGTCATGACCTAAATTTGTACAAGCAGAGAAAAGAGAGATGCATGATGGCCTGGTGCAGTAGTCCTCGCCTTGCACACACCAGGATCCCATATGGGTGATGGTTCTAATCCCAGCAGCCCCACTTCCAATCCAGCTCCCTGCTTGTGGCCTGGAAAAGCAGTCAAGGACGGCCCAAAGCTTTGGGACCCTGCACCTGCATGGGAAACCCTGAAGAGGATCTGGGCCCCTGGCTTTGGATTGGTGCAGCTCCAGACATTGTGGCCACTTGGAGAATGAACCAGTGGACGGAAGATCTTCTTCTCTATCTCTTTTCCTCTCTGTATATTTAACTTTCCAATAAAAACAAATAAATCTTAAAAAAAGAGAGAGAGGTGCATGGAGCTGCAAGATCTAAAAGGAAGCCAGATGGATAGGCTGTGGCGATATATGCACTGGATGTGGTGTGAGGGAAAGGGCAGTGTCTCAGTGGCCTGCAGGATGCCTAGCCAGCCCAGGTTTCCTGCCATGGCAGATATTCTAGGATTTGCAGGGAGAAACCAGGGAAAGTCTTGCACAAGTCAGGATGCGTGTTCACCCTGGTTGAATGTTTTGCTTGTAACTGGAGCAACTTGAAGGTGGTGAGACACAACACTGGAGGGTGCTGGATGGTGGAGAAAGAAGATGCCCCAATCTTTAGGCATGAATTGGAACACCAAAGATAGACACCCTTGCAGGGAGCTGGCAGAAGGTTCAAGGGCACAGGAGGGTTATGAAGGCACAGACATGGACTCAGCAGACATCCCCATGTAGCATAAAATAATGATCATGGGACTTCCTAGGAGAGAATCGCCTCCGCTCATGCTGTCATGTCTACTGCAAAGTGCTGCAAGATATGGAGAGAGAGCAGGGAGAGAGCCAGAGAGAGCCAGAGAGAGAGAGAGAGAGAGAGAGAGAGAGAGAGAGAGAGAGAGAGAAGAGAGAAAAGAGAGAGAGAGAGGAGAGAAGAGGGGAGATGTGTATGTGTGAGAGAGAGAGAAAGACAGAAAGAAAGAGAGAGAGAGAGAGAAATTGAGAGCCTCTTTCAGTGCTCCGTGTTGTTTTGCATGTCAGATCTGGGGTAGCTTCTGCTAGGTGGCTGATATGTCAGTGATGGAAAAGGCGCAGGGAGAGGTCTGCCATCGTGTAGGAGAGGCTATGATTACTTGGGGAAGAACTCAGCCACATCCACAGATGCATATAGGACAGCTATGAATAAATTCATCTGTCTGGCATTTCTTTGTTTTTTTTTTCTTTTTAAACTGTGAGACCACATTTGGCTATATTCACTTTCATGATGCAGCATCTCTCTCTCTCTCTCTTTCACACACACATACACACATTATACAATTTACATAAATAGAATCGCAAAAAGTATGATATTGGGTGGTAAGGATCTTGGTGAGACAGAAGGAATTCTGAACTTATTTCTAAAATGGTTGCCTGTGTCCTAAGAGTTTCCTATGGCTTGGAGGAAGGATTCAACTTTTACATTTTTTTTTTCATATTAAGCGTGCATCATTATGGGTTCTAATTTTGTGGAAACATGCCATTTTTTAAAAGGTGAAGCATCTGTGGGAAGGAAGTGTGTTTCTTACTGCTCTGTTGAGGAAGAACCAAATAGGAAAACAAAGACTGAAGATTTATGGTAAGGTAACTGTTTCTTGGAACAAAACCCTCTATGAAAAAGAAGTATCTGACAAGTAAAAATGGTCTGAATGATCCTTGGAAGCCTTTTGTGTAATTTGTTAAATTTTTGTAGTTATATTAAATCATCAATAAAACCAAAATGGTACAACACTGAATTGTTTAATCTATTATTCAAGGAGAAAGGAATTTTTTCTTCCTAAGATTTTAAGAGGCAAATAATTTTTTTTCCCCTGGAAATTCTATTTTAGGACGACCTTGGTCTCAACTATCCTAGAGAAAAATAAAAATCCATTCTAGTTCCAGAACCTAAGCAACCTGAGGTTCCATGTTGAAATCACTAGGATGTGGTGAGGCTGTGAAATTGAGCTTGTCACTCTCAACCTCCCAGATGCACCTGTAGAAAAAGATGCCTGGGGCTGGGCGCGGTGGCCTAATGACAAAAGTCCTCACCTTGCATGCACTGGTATCCCATGGGGTGCCAGTTCTTTCTCAGTAGCCCCGCTTCCCATCCAGCTCCCTGCTCGTAGCCTGGGAAAGCAGTCAAGGACAGCCCAAAAACCTTGTGAACCTGCACCCACATGGGAGGCCCAAAAGAAGCGCCTGGCTTCGAATTAGCTCAGCTCTGGCTGTTGCAGCTACTCAGGGAGTGAAATCATTGGACGGAAGATCTTCCTCTCTGTCTCTCCTCCTCTCTATATATCTGCCTTTCCAATAAAAATAAATAAATCTTTAAAAAAAAAAAAAGGTGCCTAGACATTTGTACCAGAGATGGGGTGTGGCACAACCTGACCACCCAAGACCAAAATCAAGACCTAGGGCCAAAGTGGATTATGTACTGGTGAGAAAAGCAGAAATCCTCAATGGTCTCTCCTTCCCACAGACATTAGCTTGTGGTAGAAAATCTTGCAAAAGCAATAGGTCAGGTTTCCTTGCCCGTGACTTCTTCATTTGTAGCACAGTTTTCCAACGGTTTAGCCCTTATCACCTCTCAGTTTTGGGATAAAAGCAAGTACCGATGGCTTAGTACAGGAATTCCTTTTTTATGTTTGAGCAGATTGAGCAGACAACAGGTGCTCCCTGTAAGTTGTATTTTCCTTTTAAAATCATTCCAAGTAATTTTCACTCTGTCTCAGCCCAAATAAAGCCTGTTCTTGGGACTGTGTGTTAGATTCACCCTCTTTCTGTGCCTTAACCCTTCAAATTGTTGAGGCAACAAAATTTCTTGCCTTATTTTTCCTTTTCATTTATCATTGTCTATTTACAGTCTAATCCTTTGGGGGAAAAGTCATATGACAATATATTATTCACTGCCCAGGACCACATTATTACATTTTTTATAGTATCAAAATAAGTTTTTGTGTGTGAAGGAATGTTCCATAACTCTCTTTGCCTTAATTGATGGGGGTAGGGTTAAGAAAGTGGTGGAAAGCATTTATAGATCATCACTTCTTTCCTTCTGACAGGTTCATGCATTCCATCAATACATGGTGCTGCCTCTGAAAATCAAATGAGGAACATATTCCCTGAGAGAAGGACTACAATCTATCACAAAAATGGTCCATCATTGGAAAAGTATATATGGAGTAGTCTTTGTAGAAATTGTAGTCATTCCCAGTAAGCAAAGATGAACTTGATACTTTCACTTTTTTTTTTTTTTAAACTCCCTAGAGACCTTCTTAAGTTCAGCAAGAAATCAACTGGTACCCACGTAGGAAGCAACTATGTCATCAAGAGTCCAGAGGAAAATCTGCCAAGAGGATCCTTGGAATGAAAACATTTGCCTTTAAGAAATCTTACTTAAATGAGAAAATGTTAGTTATGATGGGCAAGAGACACAGTCACCTCTTCCCATCTAGAACGTACCACATCGACTTTGCCTTTAATAAGACCAACCTTGACCCCCACTGCTAGACATCACAGTAGTAGGAACTTCTGTGAAGCTTCCAAACTCCACAGGAATTCACCGAGGTAATCACACGAGCCCGTGAAAATGTCACTGGTTTTCAACTGTTCCAAATAAAAGCAGATGCTTCCCTGCCTGCTGCATCCCCTTCCTGTGTAATAATGCAACTCGTGCACTTGTGTTATCAATTGTCATCGGGAATTCTTGGCCTTGAAGTGGCAATGCCATAGTGACAGCGGTGATAAGTCATGATAGAGATCAAGTACTTTTTCCGGACTTTACAGGACTTAAATTTTACCACCAAAGACTTGAACTTGCTAATGTGATCGCTTGACCAGCTCTTTGTTTAAATAGGATGAAACGACTTTTTTTTTTTTGCTATTGTTGTGTGCTCCAATAATTTATCTTGAATTTGTTGGCTTCTAAACACAAAGCCACCTCAGAGATGGTTTTTAACCTTAAAAGCAACTTCAACACTATTTCTTTTAACATTCAGATTCTACCATCAAACCAAAACTTACCCGTGCCAGGCAGTCATTCGATTGGCAGTCTGTCTTCCCAGCTTTAGAGAAACGCCGTTTGTCATTGCCCGGGGCCAGAGGAATTCTATTCTCTGTCCCTCTGTCCACTTCTGACCTCTCTAGATGGGGTCCAGCCACCTCCTTGAGAGAGTCTGGCCCATTTTCTAGCTCAAAGGCATGACCATTTCCAAGTGCAGGGTCCGGGCCATTCTCTATCTCCGAGCTAGGGTTATTGGTGGACTCACAGCCAACACCGCTCTTGGATTCTTCAGGGGTCTTGCTGGTGGGCGGCCTAGAAATCACCCCAAACTTTCTTGTTCTTTTTCCCTTTTTTGCTGTTCGGTCACCCAGTTCCAAGGTAGGTGTGTCTCCCGGTTCAGAGCTGTTGCTACTGGCGCCATTGTAAGTAGGGTGGGCTTTGTGCTTGAAGCGCCGCAGCATGATCAGGTAGATGAAGCCGCCATTCCAGCACTGCTCAGCCAGGTAACTGTAACACACAGAGAGGTGCTGGTTAGAACCCCACATGCCCTTCTGAACCCCATGATGGACAGATGCAGTCAGTGGCTAGCACAGGACAATACACCTCAAAAGCTGGCTGACAGATGAAGGCACCCAACTCCTAGAGAATCTCAACACTCCAGTCCTTCTTTGAATATCTAGAATTGTTGATGCTACAAGTTATCCAAAAACTCCATAACCAAGGTATCACTGATATAAGTGTCCTGGGATTGGGAAGTAGGGGAGGATTTTAACTCAACAAACCACTAAGAAGCAAAATTTTCTGCTCCACTAACAATTTCATTTGGTTGTGGTAGACTCTGATCCGTTTGGTCCCAATGGAATAATATCACAACTCCATAGGGTCAAAGGATTAAAATATCAGAGGAAATGAGAAGCCTCACTCCTAAGATCAAGAAAATCAAGTGCACAGCAAGAGGCCCCTCTGTCCCACAGTGAAGAGGATACTTGTTGGGGTTGGGGAGGGTTGCTGGCTGGTGTAAGATGTGACTGACCCAGTAACACTGGGAACCACAAGTCACACTGAATGTGTATCAAGTGTATTTCTTGGGAATGGGCCTATTGGAGCTGTTCAGAGCACAGAGAGTATCGTTTCCAGGCTGGGGACCACATTAAAAGTAGTTCTGACAGAGTACAACAAGTATAGCCACAGAGAACCAGAACAAAGCGCAACATTTGGGAACTGTGTCAACCGGGAACAATTGAGGAGTTGGTGACACAGAATGTAGAAGGGTTAGTCACTTTTCCATATAAAGGGCAGACAAAGTTCACAGAAAATGGAATTAAAAGGTAAGTTTATTTTGCTAGCAAAAAAAAAAAAAAAAGAATCCATGCAGCTTTTCCATAGTATACATTTGCAGGAACAAGACTCCTTGCATTTGAGTTTTAGAAAAATATTGAGAAGCAGGAAATGATATAAATGAGATAATAATGCATATGATGTGTGCAGACCATAATTGCTCCAGATCCTAAAGAATAACAAGGAAATGGAACATGAAATCCAGTGAATAAGCAGCAACATTCAGAACCAGGTCATTAAAGCTCCAGCAAAGAAAACACTTGCTTAACGTCAGGGAGCCTGGCTGGGCCACTGTGCCACCCAAGATAAAGGGACGCAACTCTCTGATGAACCCGAGGAATTGCCTTTCCCCACCCCGCCCAGGAATCTTGCCACATCTTACACATCATAGGCTCCCAAGCAAATAGTGTCAACAACTCGGTTCCTCACAAATCAGACCTGCTTCTGGCTGTCCATCAAACGCCCACAAAAGGAAGGCTTGAGGCTGTACCGCCTACATCTTCTCTAAGTGACAAACAGACAACCTTTCCAGGCATATTAAACTAGCTGCTCTCCCTCTGGGTGCAAGACTGCCCATAAAGGAAGGAAGGCTGCAGATAAACAGGCATTTAGGATGCCCCTCTGTGATCTTGTCACTAGGGAAGTCAGTCCCAAAGAGGATGTGGGAAAGAGCCCAGGTCATCAAAGATGGCCTCATTGTTCACAATGAACCCTCGTTCAGGCAGCAGGAAGGTAGGGGGTTGATGAGCTGAGTTGGAAACGCACTGGATTCTGGGCCAGTGGCTTATGTCCCCGTACCCGAAGAGCAGGCTAATGCAACATCAGTGCCCGCCTGACAAAAGGAGAAAGTAAATCTGAATTTATCCACAGAGTAAACTGAACAAGAGAGAACGGTACTCAATTCCAACCAATCTACTAAAAATGCTTTTTGTTCTGGTTCCTGGTGACCTCACACACAGAAACAAGTAGGTAAGAAACAGGAACAGGCCTCAGGGGCTTCTGTGAAGCAGCCTGGGATGAAGAGGTGCGGAGCTCATCCACTGATGTCTAGAAAATAAACAATAGCCCTGCTTTCCAGTCACATTTTCCTAGAATGTTTCATTTCTTTGAATTGTGGGGCTTTTCCCCCCTATATTGCAAAACAAAACAAAAACCTCTTTGAAAGAAAGAAGCCCTCCGAATAGCTTAGGCAGGTTGTCGTGGAGATTTGGATACCCAAGGAGACATCCTGGCTTTGCCAACCACATCACAACACTGACTTCAAGTTTCCTCTTTAAATAATCATCAAGCCTGCCCCTGACTCTCCTCATCGATGGAGTTAGGTGTTACAATGGAGTATCTCTAAGTCGTTTTCCTGTCCTCTTCATTGTGGACTATTCATTTCCCAGGAAAAGTTGTGGGGCTAGCAGGAGCAAAGCATCCCAACAATTGTAAGCCAATGCCAAGGACAAAACATTAACCTGGAAAAGTAGTAGAAACATTCACTTCATGTCCAGCGTGTCCCAGGTCCGGGACCTTTACAATCCGGCTGGGAAAGACTTAGCTGACAGAGGCCTTCATGTAAAATTATTTTCTGAGAATCTACCTTTCACACTAAAACTCTGAACAACTTAACGGATTGTCTGCAGAGACCTTTTCCAGCACCACAAGGGTTAGCCTACAGACTTGGAAGACAAGATCTTAAGTATCTTTCCTTCTGTATTCTTGCAGAAGCTCCAAGAACTTAGGAAGGCACCTGTAACTGCATCAGTATCTTATTCCCACAGTGTCCACACTTGGCAAAACTACAAAGACAATAGGGTCTTTATAGTCAGTTCTGCACCATCTCCTGGCTCTCTCCTGGTTTCCTAGCAATAAATAACATCTTGGCATTTTCAAGGAACTGGATGGCAGGTTATTTTATTTCTTCCTGGACAGTGAATTTTCTAAGGTCATTCAGAAGACAAAGGACAATGAGTGAGTTATGGACCCTTGCTAGTCAGTGACAGAGAGTGGTTCCTGAGTAGGGGATAACTTTCTCTGAACTCATCAAATGGCCATAAATACAACACCTCACATGCCTCATTCTGCTGTATTTAACTGAGTTACCCAACTTTTCTGGTACCTTTCAGTTAACTCTCAATAGAAGTCCTTCTCCTTTTTTCCCCCCTTATTCTGTAGAAATCATGCCTAATATTAGAATTTTTCAGCTCAAAGTCTTAGTTCATTTTCTGCTGCTATCATGGGAAATCTGAGATTGGGCAAATATAAAGAAAACTGGTTTATTATGTCTGTGGCTCTGGATGATGGCAAGCCCAGGGTTGGGCAGCCACATCTGGCGATGCCATCTTGCAGCTTCCCCTCACGGCAAAAAGTACAGAAGCAAGAATGTCAGGAGTGGACTTGCAATCTAGTGGTACCTTACTCGGTCCTGTGGGAGCAAGATATCACAAATTAAGAAGTTATTCAAGCATTCCTCAATGCTCCACCCTCCCAACTTACAGGGTCCCACGTCCTAATGGTGTCCTCTGGGGTCCAAGCCTCGGACAAACTACAGCTCAGGACTTGAGAGATGAGAGAGAACTAGAAGCCAATCCTGTGATGTACAAAGTTTGCAGGCTTCTCATTTACAGTCACTGCCTTTCCGAAGGATCTCTACCATCTAATTATTCTTTACTTTTTCAAGAAACTTGAGATTTCCCCTGGCATGTAAAATTATTAGCTTAATTAAAAATCTATTTGCCTTGGCATTTCCAGGATGAAAGAGAGAATAACATCCCCACAAAGCACATTCTGGATTCAGCCTCTGGCTGAAATCTGCTGGTGTTCTTCATTTTCACCTGGCATTTTCTAAAAATGAACTTTATTTTTTTTAAGATTATTTTATTTTTATTGGAATGTCAGATATACATAGAGGAGCAGAGACAGAGAGGAAGATCTTCCATCTGCTGATTCACCCTCCAAGTGGCTGCAACAGCCAGAGCTGAGCCAATCTGAAGTCAGGAGCCTGGAGATTCTTCTGGGTCTCCCATGCAGGTGCAGGGTCCTAAGGATTTGGCCCCTCATTGACTGCTTTCCCAGGCCACAAGTAGGGAGCTGGATGGGAAGTGGGGGGTGCTAGGATTAGCACTGTCACCCATATGGGATCCTGGTGTGTGCAAGGTGAGAACTTTAGCCACTAGGCTGCCGTGCTGAACCCTCCTGGTATTTTCTGGATGTGTTGTTCCATTCCCTAAGGGATCCTGACCCAAAGAAAGTTTCTAGCAGCTCCCCTGTTCCCTGATACTCTCCTATTCTAGAATCTGAGCTCTCCAGGAGAAAGGGTTGAAAGGTGTGACTGGCTGTTTGGAATAATGAGAGGAATAAAGATACCCAGAATCTGAAGAAAAAAACCTGGGAAATCAGATAAGAGAAGGGCAGATATACGAGGCATCACAAGGTCCAAAAAATAAGTAATATTTATTTATGTCCTGATGTTATTGACAGCTTGGGGTAGCTGTATAATTGTAACATGTATATGTTTTTTATCTATTTATTTGAGATAGAGAAAAAAAAGTGGTTCTTATTTGCTAGTCCAATCCCCAGATGCCCACAGTGGACAGGGCTAGTCTGGGATCAGATTCTGGGAGCCAGAAACCCGATTCAGGTCTCCTGCATGGTTGTCAGGAACTGAACTACCCGAGCAGCCCACTGTTCCCCAGGATCTGCACAAGCAGGAAGCTGAACTCAGGTGCCAGAGCTGGGAATGGAACTTGGGCACTCCATGGGATGTGGGGATGATAAGCTAGGGAAACGTGTGCTCCCTCATAGCGATATCTTGGTGGTTTCACCAAAACCCTTAAATCAAACAGTCTGCAGGTGCCTCTGGGAATCACTACACACCACGGTGGTGTGTTAAGCTGAACCATGGATGTAGTCGTGTGGCTAACTCAGAGGAACTTGGGCTGCTGCCACTAGAAAACAAAACACAGAGCACGCCTGTCCCAAGTGGGAAACTCAGACACGTCAGTGAAGCAACTATGCTACTTCATCCGAGCGCTTTAGGTCCCCAGGAAAATCAACCAGAGAACAAACAGAATCTAAATAAGTTATTTAGGACAAGTTATAATGACGGGGTCTGAGTTTTATAGAACAAGACTACCTACTAATAGCCACCCTAACACACAGGACAAGCGGACATCAGTTGTTCGTGCCCACAATTTTCTCTCGCCTATGAAGTGACAGAGGCCACAAAGCCGTCTGCTGTCCTTTGAAAACCTGCTAAGCTTAATTACGCTGAGGCTGTAAATACACAGGTTCCCAGAGGACAACAGGGTGAGAGAGGGTGTTTCAGCATCCAGAGACCAACTCCCCCAGGGAAGTCTCAGCTTGGAATGGTATAGAGGCAAGTTTAGGCAGCTCCAGGAAGGAGAGGGACGCAGCCCCCAGGGCTTGTTCCTCACCCTTGTCTGACATGAGGGTGCCATACGGTTCCGTTTGGGGGACTGAAATGGTTGGATGTCTTCGCTCCATCTGCGCTGGTCATAGTGACTGCTTTTGATGGTGTGCTCCTGGGGCCTTTCCTGAAGATAAATCCATCTATTTCTTTACTTGCACATAAGGGGTAGAAGTTAGTCGTGACCAGAGGAGCAGGAGCGAGTTCCAGCACCAAGAAGTCTTTAAACGTTTATCTGAGCCTAGGCTTATCCTAGATGAAAGGAGTACTCCGACTGCAGGGGAGAGGAGCTGCCAGAAGCTAATTATGATTTCTCACCTCTTCCATTCAGCACAAACAGCATAAACACTAGTTTATGCCCTGGCTTTGCCATATCTGATCCAGCTCCCACCTTAAGGCAGTGCAAGATGGCCCAGACCATGGAACTCTGCACCCACATGGAAGACCCAAAAGAACCTTCTAGCTCCTAGCTTTGGATTGGCTCAGCTCCAGCGGTTATGCCATTTGGGGAGTGAATCAGCAGATGGAAGATTTTTATCTCTGTATCTCCCTCTCTTTGTAAAAACTACCTTTCCAGTAAAAATAAATAAATACTAAAAAATAAACACAACTTGTTTTGGCACATCCTCATTGTCAGTATCACTCATCTTATGCTTTAGGGTCATTATTAAGTAAAATAAGGGTCATTTAAGCAGAAGCACTTTGATACTTGACCTGATAACCAAGATAGCTACTGAGTAATGAATGAGCAGTGTTTATAGCATAGATACACCGAGCAAAGCAAGAAGGTCTGATATTACATCATGTGAATCAGGATGGCACACAGTAACAATTTTTTGAATTTTTTTCTGGGACTTCCTGTTTTATATTTCTGGACTAAAATTGGCTACAGGTAATCTTAGAGAATGAATCAGTGGATGGGTTATGAGGCGGGGGAGTTGGTGAGCTACGATGTCTCTGAAAATGAGACACAGTACCTCATTTTACCTCTGACCCAGAAGTCTTACGTCCTTTGCTGGCATCTGTGAAACTGTGGCTAGTGGAATCACTTCTGAAAATCCTAGTTGGTGACATAGAGCAGGATAACACACAGAATAACTCAGTTTACAGTTACTCTTGAACTCAGCCTACAATGGGTCTTATTCCCTAATCTCAAATTTACAGAAGAAGCTCAATGGCATTTTACTCTTGAAGTTAGTGTCTAGAAATATAATCAATATGAATCTTAGACTAATACTGGGTCATTCTGTCTTTAAGGCAGAAGCAAGCAAAAGTTTCGTAAAATAAATAGATAGATGTGAGCACATCACTGAGGCCCCCAGGATGTCAGCATCTAACGCAGCAGGTGCATCTGTGTCCACCAGCACTGAGGATGCACCCTCCTGCCGTGTGTCTATTTAAGTCTTTTCCTGTTTCTAAAGGGTGAGATAGAGGGCCCTGCAGAAAAACACTCAGTCAAAGCAGCTACACCGTATGATCAGTACCAAGAAAATATTTTGATTTCCATGCAAAAAAGTATCACTTATTTTCATATTTATCTTGAAAATACACATCGATTTAAACACACTGACAACCCCCACAGCAAAGTATCCCCACACAAGAAAACACAGGTGTTTTTAACACCACTGTAGCTTCTGAGGAAGGAACAGAAGGTGATCTTGTCTGCCCCGTGGCTGCAAACATACAGGTTCAGTTTTGCTCAGAGGCTTTAAGGCATTGAGCGTCTGCATGAATCAAATCAAAGCCCTTAAAAGCACCCATCCACCATGCCCCTGTGGGAGAGATGAACACACAAGCTAAATAAGGTGGAGAATGCCTGGTTGATGATGAAAACTGATCTTACAAAATGTACTGCAGAAACACTGGCCCAAAAAGAGAGTCTCCAGGCTTTTCTTTGCCGATGATCGTATTTCCGTGTGAGACTGCTGAGTAGAGCAGGATTTCTCACTCACTTGCAGTCTATACAGAATCCAATTAGAACTGCAGTTCCAGAGCCCTGTCAACTTATTCTAAGGATGTGGGTATTATGTGTCTGGGAGTATTGTTAAAGTCAGCCTTTGTTATCACCAAATGAGTTAATCTCACCTCATCAAGAACTGATGGGCATCAGATAATGCATGCAGGAGCATTTAGGCCATTTTTTTCATGACATGCTATTGAAATTAATATTTGTTTATTGCAGATGACTCGTTCATTCACTCATTTATTCAACAAATAGTTATTGTCTAACGATCACATGCAGGCAGTGTTCTAGGCATGTAGGGGTCCAGAAGTGAAGAAAACCAAGATTTCCATTTGCAAAACTTACAATAAAGTGGGGACAAACTAGACAATAAAAGCTTTTAAAATAGATAACCTAAAGTTTACTAGTTGCTGAGACATGATATACAAAATGGACAGCACTGAAGAGGAAGAAGATGCTTAGGCCAGGGTGAGAGGAATCAGGCTGACTTTTGTCAGTTCTGTGGTTAGCCCCACTGAATGCAGTGAGCAACAACTTGGAGATGGTCAAAGAATTGGATGCACAACTGTCTGGGAGAAGAATATTCCAAGTCAGACATAGCAGCCAGTGCCAACAAGGCACACCGGAAGGAGGAAGTATGCCTGGTATGATAGTAGGATGCTGAGACAGCCTTTGTGGCTAGGAATGAGTGAGGAAGAATAATCAGAGTTGCAGTAGGAGAAGCAGCAGAGAACAGTTTATAACAAGGTCTCGGACTCTGTTAGAATTCTATGCAAAATGGTTAGACTTTTATGCAAAATGGGAAGTACCATGTTTTAGAACAATTTCTTTGTTTTCATGTTGAGAACAGACTAAGCAAGAAACAATGAGATTGGACAATCACCTTCACAGACATTCCTGGTTTAAGTTCAGTGGACCATGGTACTAGAAACAGAAGTGGTTAGAATCATGATGGACTTTGAAGGTAGAGTCGATGGCTATTGCTTTTGGAATGGATATGGGATGTGTGATGCCAAGGATGGTGCTGTGGTTTGACTGTGCTCAGTCTTCCTTGGCTTGAATCTTGTGCTAAGAATCTTACAAACCGCATGTACATCATGGACCAAAGGCACTTGATTTCACATTACAGAGGGCTCTATGGCTTCTCCCTGAGAGTACATGATTGACCAGGACTGAAACACAAAATCCAAGGTATCTTACTGCTCATGACTTGACTCTGCAGCCCTGACACACACTGCTTACGGCAATTCCTGTGCTGTCCTACGTGTGGTGTTACCCGCGACCTTGCCTTAGAAGCAGAAACGACCACTGCTCAAGGATAACTAAAACCCAACCACATCTGAGAAATGTTGTTCAAAGTATATTCTAATCCCAGAGCTACCTGGACCTCAAAAGTGTGTCAAGGTTTAGTCAAAACTGAGTTCCATGACTTTCCTGACGCACTCTTCACTTTCCTCTACAGTAGAAACTGTTAGAAGCTATGAGAGTACAACACATTCTCCCTTTCTGTGCCACTTTCCCAGCCAGATCTGACAGTTTACAACCAGCTGCTAATCACCAAGCCCACACAGTGCACCACTGAAAAGGCTGCCAAGCCCCATGTCCTCCTCAGAGGTGACTCTCAATGAAGGGGGATGCCTGTGGGTTGGCGTATCTCAGACCACGCAGGACACTTCTCACACTCATTCAGACATTGACGAAATGTCTGTACCCTCTATTCCGGGCTCTTTCAAGCAGATCCAGCTCCATCTTGAAGCAATTTCCCCAGATCTCCTCCATCCTCCCAGGGTCTACTCTATTGGTTTGGCACACAGCATGTCCCACCTCGCGCCAAGCCTGGCTTCTCTGATGTCAAAACAGCTTCCATCAAAATAGTGGGCTTCTTTTCTGAGTTTGAAGTTAGCAGAGAAAAAGAAAAGAAATAGCAAAGGATTCTCTCCACTGAAATGCTTTGGCTTAGGACAGAGACCATTTCTCTCCTAAATTTCTTCTATAAAGTCTACTAAGGTTTTGTCAAGACCTGATTTTCTTTCTTCTTCTCTGGCAGGCACAGCTGGGATGGACAGGGCCCTTGGTCTACAGGTTCACCGGACTGACTTACTAAAATCTTATGGTCTTCCTCCCTGAGCAAAGAGTATTGATCACAAGCTGTAGGAAATGTTGGCTGTTTTCCTTGTGGTTTGACCATCTCTATGGTTCCCTTGAACTCTCCTTCTTGATTTAGAGGACTTGGGTGATAAGAAAACCACATGAATATAACCCTATCCTTGAAGAACAGATAAACCAGTTTTTTATTGTAGAACAACTTTGGCATCCTGGCTCTTGATCACACTGCATTCACAGGCGGGTCAGTTGGAACCATGACACAGATGAGGATCTTTGAGCTCTCAGAGCTCCCTGGTTCCCAACTGTGCTTCATAAAGGAAATGCAGAGGCATCTGTGTTTACCTATTGGAATTTTTAGAATAACTGCAAACAAAATACATAAGAAACCTTAAGTTATTGAATACCTAATCACAAATGTTGATAAAGCAGAACCAGCATTTAGTGGTACATTATCAGAAAATAAAATGAACTTCCCAATAGTCAAGGGGATGGGTACTAACATTAAATTGTACTTATAAACTGGGTGCTATGCATGGGTTAGCTGCAGGTACCTACCATCTAGTTGAAGCAGCCGTACAAAGGAAGACATGGAAGACTGAGGTCACAGAACTGGTAAGATGGAGTAGGGAATCATATCTCTGATTCCAAACAAATCCTACTAATTAATAACCGTGGGATTTGGGAGGCAAAGGCTAATTGTAATGTTGCTCATTATGCCAAGCTTACATAAAGCAAAAGAACTATAATATTTCTAACAGTTCAAAGATGTCTCTCTCCACGTTAGCTTCATAAGGGACACTACTTCAGTGCCATGCTAACACCAACAGTATGTCCTACAACCATAAGAGAAGAAGAGCCTCAGGGAAAAAGCAAGAGATGTTTCCAGGTTGGCTCCCAGCAGGGAGGGGACATGGTGGTTTCTCAGGGTGTGGAAGTGGCCATCTGCCTCACTTCATCTTTCAGTTATGGGCTTGTGCCAGTTTCCAATAATTTCTGAAAATGGAGGTAATACTTTTTCAGCTTATTTAGAAACAGAGAGAGGTAATCAACCTCACCTCTAGTCTAGCCCGGGCCAATGAAATGGACAAATTCCAGGCTCACTGATGGTGGGACCTCTTCTTGGGGCATGGCTATGGTTCAGTCATCTCTTCCCACCTTTTATCCTCTCATGGTGGCCCACCGTAGCCCATCAGAGCTGTATGCTGGAGACTCTCCCTCTGCTTTCTGCTGCCTGGGTCACCTGCAAGCAAGCTGTGTCTTAACAGCATAGGTGTTGCTCCTGTGGACCCTTGTGGAAGAGTATGTGTACCAGATTGGTGATGGGCTGGTAACAGTCTGAATGGGAGGTGCAGACTATTCTCTGGGCTGCATGGCTCACGTGAGAAGCCCCACTCTGTTCCCCTTTCACAAGGACTTGCCCAGTGGGTGATCATTGCGGTCAGCTCACCATCCTTCTTCAGGATTCACCTCAAGCTTTCAAGTCCAGGTCAAGTTTAAATAAAACAAAAGATTCTGGGGGTGATTCTAGGCCCTTAGCTATGTAAGGTGTGAACACCAGGCCCTACCTTTTTCTTCCAGTGCCATGCTTCACCCCCAGCTTCCTGGTTGGGCTGGTAGACTTTGAAGGGTTTGCATCTCAAAGCATCTACTTCCTGGAAGACCCATTGTGAGAGGGCAATTTACAGAAAATAACAATATGTTTCCAAAAAAAGCAGATGATGAAAGTGACAAGGGCCACAAGAGGTGCCACAGGAATCAGCTAACCCAGATATAGAAGCTGGCAGAGGCATTTCTGAGCACTCAAGTTGGATGAATAGTATTTGCAAAGATTTCTGACATCACAGAGCTCCATCAGATTGGTTCGTTTTTTAACACCTAGACAGCTTTTTCAAAATCTATTTGCCTAACAAATATTTGGAGCAAGACTACCCTTGATTCAGTGTAATTCTGCAATTTAGGCCCTGGGGCAAGACACAACTAATTCTTCAGATCCAACAGCTGCTGGAGTAGGAGAGAGGAATAAATGGAAGAACCGAGCCTTCAGTTGGTCTGCCACACCCTGACATCCCTGCCCCAACATATAGCATATGTCAATGTAAGTTCCTTTTACAAAATCTGCTGGTTAATCACAGGTCCACTAGTTCAACCTGTGTGCTGTGGCTGTGTGGGAACCCTCAAAGGTGGACTCACACATGAAGTGAAGCAAGTTAGTTCTGGGATGGAAGTGGCACAAAGAGAACCAAGTCTGGGAAAATGGATCTCTGGAAAGACCAAGTTCAAGGGGGAGAGGGGGAGGTGGGGAGAGAGAGAAATGAGTTGCAGAACCAAAGATCTGGGACACATGTGCCTTAGAGACAGAGCCCTGCTGGCTCCAAGCCAAAGAGGTATTTTGAAGGCCACATGGCAGTAAGAGCAGACAGAGCCTAGGACAGAGGAAGTAAGGGTCTCGCCAACCACAGAGCAGTGGTGTCCTTTGTAATGCTTCCACATTTCTCTGGCCTGGTGCTGACTCCAAAATCTAGGGCAATTGTTAGCTTTCTGACCTGAACTCTGATGATGGATCCCGAGGTTCTAGAATTGCCCCCAGGACACAGGAAGGAGTCTAGGAGCTGCCCATCCCAACTGGGCCAGGAGATCAGCTGACACCTGAGTGTTCTGTAAACTATGTGGACAGTCCACACTGCTACGAGCAACTACCATGCATTAGATGCATTTGAGTAGAAGAGCTATTGCCTCTCCCAGCATCCAGCTTCACAGAACCCCTTGAGAAGGCTGTCTTGGCTCCACCTCAATTGTCACCAGTACTGCGACCACAACCTCTGCTCTGAGTTCAACTGTCTCCTTTATTAGGGCTCTTTTCTGAGGCACACATTTCAAATGCTTGGTTGACTTAATATGAGATATTCAACATACTGCAATGCCACTAGATGGTCAACAGCAGATGGCCACTAGATGGTCAAATTACCTGTTTGCACCATTGTAACATGGCCCTCTGGCTAGTGGATGGCCATGTTACAGAGGTACAAACAGGTAATTTGAGTCATGAGTGTATTTCAGAAGATGAGGGGCTCACTTTGTCATCACCAAGTATGCCCAGCAGAAACTGGCAGATGGCATACTCTAGGAACCCGCCTAGTAGCAGCTGACAGAAAACACCCTAAGAAAAAACTGAAGCAATGGGCTGCCTGGAAAAATAAACACACAGAACAGCTATTTCTTGAACAGCACACCAGGAAGCGTGTGATCTGCAAGAAGCTAAAAGTGAAGAAAGCAAAAGCATTTGACCAGAGGACCTTTTCTCGCCTCTGAGACAAACACAACTTTTCCATGATACACTGTCCCACTTAAAGACACAATACATCTGACAAATAAAGGGGTGTCCTAGCTTGTTCAGCTTTGGGAGGATGGTAGCAGACCCATTCAGGGGTTGGGACCCTTGATGCTACATGGGCTTTGATGTGGGCTCTGGGAAAGATCCAGAACTGAATTGCCAAGGACGGAGCAAGACTCAACAACTGGGTTTACAGCAAATGTGTAAACCCACCCAGAGTCATTTATTATCATTATAAGGTGTTACATAATGCACATAATTACATGTACTACATCTTTCAAAAAATGAGGGGGGTATTTTTTCATGGTATTTTAAAGGTAGAGAGAAAAAGGGATGGATGGAGGAAGGAAGGGAGGGAGAGAGGGAGGGAGAGAGCTGTCTCCCACCCTCTGGCTCCATCCTTAGATGCCCACAACAACCACGACTGGGCCAGGTTGAAGCCTGAAGCTGGCATCCTTTTGGATCTCCCTTGTAGGTGAAACAAACCCAAAGACTTGAGCCATCACCTGCTGCCTTCCATAGTACACATTTGCAGGTAGCTGGAATCAGAAGAACAAGGCCTCGGATCCACACACTCTGATACAGGATATGGTGGTTCCAAGTGTCCACCCCACACTCTTTTCTTAAATACTAATAATCAAGAAGCTGACGTGGACAACCCTTGGACAACACCGAAAGCTGACCATGTATTTTTCCCCTGCTTCAAAGTCCTCGCTATTGCACTTTCACTACAACTCCCTATTAATGGTCCTGGAAAAGCAGCAGAAGATGGCCCAGTCACACCAATGCAGGAGACCTGGAAGAAGTTCCTGGCTCCTGGCTGTGGACTGGCTCAGCTCTGCTCTCTGTGGCTGTGGCCATTTATAGAGTGAACCAGGGTATGGAAGATTTCTCTGTCTCTCCCTTTCTCTCTCTATAACTCAGCCTTTCAAAATAAATTAATAAATAAATAAAGTGTAGAAAAAGAAAAAATAGAGAGCCTCACTTGCCAAGTAGGACTCAGTTTAAAAAAGGGGGGGAAGGGATTCAACTAAAAACATCTTGAGACAAATGAATATAGAAATACAAGACACCCAAACTTACAGGACAGTGGAAAAGCAGCTCTGAGAAGGCAGTTTATGTGATAAATGTATACTTAAAAATAAAGATCTATTTATTCATTTGAAAGGCAGTGGTACAGTGAGAGAAAAAGGGAAAGACAGAGTTCACTTCCCAATTGGCCACAATAGCCAGAGCTGGCCCAGGCTGAAGTCAGGAGCCTGGATCTTCATGCAGATTCTCATGTAAGGTGCATGGGCCCAACCGCTTGAGCCATCCTCCAGTGCCTCACCAGGCACATTAGCAGGGAGCTGGAGCAAAAGTGGAGAATTGGGACTCAAATGCATGCCCCTATGGGATGTCCACATTACAGGTGGCAATTTTAACCCAGTATGTCAAAATGCAGACCCAATAAAAGCTGACTTGAATACAAAAGAAAGATCAAAACAAATAACCTAAGTTTATATATATATTTTTTTTTATTGTTGCTTACACTGTATTATGTAGTACAGTTTTATAGGCGCTGGGGATTCCCCCCACCCCTCCCCATACCCCTCCCCCCATGGTGGATTCCTCCACCTTGCTGCATAACCATAGTTCAAGTTCAGTTGACTAAGTTTATATTTTAACGATTTTATAAAGAAAGAACAAACTAAGCCCAAAGTCAGTGTAAGGAAGAAAATGATAACAGCTGGAACATAACTAAATGAAATAGAGATTAGAGCATTAAAGTAAGAGAGCTGAGGGTTCTTTTTTTTTTTTTTGCCTCAGTTCCGATGTTTGTAATGTGGGATGAGAAATAATGATATGTAGATGTGAAGCATGAGACATACAACTACAGTACTTGAAAAATGTTCGCAGTGACTTCATCCAAACCCACTGGTCTACATATGGGGAGACATTAACTACATATAAAAGTCGCCATTGGTGAAGGAAAGAAATGAAAACCCACATGGTTAATATGAAACTGCTGGGCAGCTGGTTACCAGCTACAGGGCTCTGATCCATGGGTGTGGGGAAAGCTGAGTTTACTACAACCTCAGAAGAGGCCGTCTACCCTACAGGCAAGTCAACCCTCTAATCCGACATTGAAAAGGTCACAAGTGAATTACTGCAGTATTGAAATAGGGGTTCAGGATAACGGGACAAGGAAAGTTTCCAGAAGCAAATGGGTACCTCCCCTGGGATCCTCGACTACGTCTTCCTGGAGTCTGAAGAGTTAAGTCCTCTGTAGATGTTCACAGGACACAGGTCTTGGGCATCCTCCAATCTGTGACCCTAGGCTGATTACAGTAAACTTAGCATATTATGGTGAATACAAGTCCATGGTCCTTTTGTCTCTCTGCATCCCTGCCTCTCCCATCTCCTCCCCAAGAGCACATTGCATTCTTAGGTACACGCTAAGCCAACAGCCCCAAGGCACTCAATAACAGAATTGGATCTCCCACCGACTGTATTGAATATTCAGGACACATGATGGAAAACCACATTCAGAGTATAAACAACAAGGCGATGTTTTTCAGAACAAAAAAGAATTTTGCAAGAATGCATTTGGACATGGAACCACATTGTGCAAGTGTGAATCACTATAAGTGAGGAAAGAGGATTAAAACCATGATGGCTGACAGATTTTATAGGAGGGTTTACCATGATCCTCACACTGTGGCAAGCACATTGAGAAAATGACACAGTGTGCGAATGCATTCTTATAAAAGCACTCAGATGGTGCAGAAGTCTACACAGTAGAATGCGAAAGTTTCACCCTGACGTTACCCCCAAACCCTTTCCACAATGCGACTTCTAGCTTGGATTTTCCCATGCATTGTTATACCTAAGCATAACAGAGCGTCTCCTTTTGCCATCCTGCATTTATAATAATACAGATATCTGCTTAATCTCCTTCTAATGCTTTCACAGATTCCTTCTTTATTTATTTATTTATTTTTAAAATGCTATTTCTACATCCCATCTGTAATTTATTTTTCTGGGGCATTCAAGACAGACTGTTTGCTTTTTTGTTGTTGTTGTTGAAGTTTTAGAAGCAATTATTTCAATAAAAGTTACTCTGTAGCTTTGGAAGACCTCATGCACAAACATTCCTGATGTATATGATGACACATGTGGGGTTTCCTGCTCTGTCCTGCTGGCCTGTCTGTCAGTTCTTGGGCCACACTGTTTTCATTACTAGGCCTTTAAAGCATGGCTTGCTTCAGATCAGAACCTCTTTGTCCTGATTGCTTTCATTAAAAAAACAAACAAACAAACAAACACCCAATTTTCTTGGATGTCCATTAATTTTTCCCTCTTCCAGGTGAATTTCGATCCGTCTGTGAATCTTTTTGGATTTTGATGGCAATTGCATTGATTTTCAGATGGAAAGGGAGCTGGATGTCTACAGGGTCTGCTCCTTGGTTACTAGAGCTGTGGTTGTAGACACCTAATCTGGACAAGTGTTTATCTCAGACTGTGTGAAGCGTGCCCTGCTGAAC
This sequence comes from Ochotona curzoniae, assembly GCF_017591425.1. NCBI lineage: Eukaryota > Metazoa > Chordata > Mammalia > Lagomorpha > Ochotonidae > Ochotona > Ochotona curzoniae. The sequence goes on along the minus strand of NW_024465582.1, from coordinate 13,920,764 downwards.
GGCAACAAACCAACCCACGTAGCCAGCACAGCTCTCGTGGTTAGCTTTGAACCTTGAGAGTAAATCTCCATGTTGTAATCAACAGCCCACAAGTTTCCAACTGAGGTTATGAAATCCAAGAAGGTTTTTCTTTAAATATTATTTTTGCCAGATCATAAATCAAAGGTACACGGGGGTTACGAATTCAGACAGTCCCTTCACATAATTATTTCAAATCACCCTCTTCTACAATATCCCTTCTCTCGTCCAACCTGGATTTCAGACTGCAATGTTTACAACTGTGTCTCTTGGCACAGAGATCCCAAAATTATTACTACAGACATTTAGTGGAACAGGTCCAAGTTTAAACTGAGACTAGTACCTTAAAAAATGATTTTTAAATTCTGGCATCCCTGTTTATATAACAATTGCAATTTGATTTTTTAAGAAGTCATTATATTAAAACAGTGAAACATTTCCTTGAGAGGTACTGATCAGATTTGTCCTTAAAAAGAACCCAAATCAAAATGAGCTTAAACTCACTCCAAAGTGTAGTAAGATAGAAATGAGAGTTGTATTCAAAAACAGACAAAAGTCTAGCACTTAAGCTTGCAGGCAATGAAGAAGATAGTACATATTCTGTGCCAATGATCTACTTTTCGTATTTTTTCTTCCGACACTTTGGGAGATGCGATAAAGCTGGCAGTCTAGTATGACTACAGGGAGATCACATACAAGAACAAACAATGTCTGTCCAACAGGCAATTTAAGAAGAGAAAGAAGATGGCCTAAAGCCTTGGGACCCTGCACCCACAGGGTCACCCTTGGGAGAGCTGGAAGGAGCTCCTGGCTCCTGGTTTTGGATCGGCTCCCGCCATTGCAGCCACTGGAGAGTGAAGCAGCAGATGGAAGATCTTTGTCTTTCCTTCTTTGTATAAATTTGCCTTTCCAATAAAAATAAATACATCGAGAGAGAGGGAGAGAGACAGACCGAATGAATGAATGAGTGAATCAGCCCTGTGTTCAGGAAGTGTTCCACAGTCTGATGAGTAAGTTATTGTTGTTACAGATTGCACAGTCTATAGGGATTTTGTTATGGTGGATCAAAATCTTACTTGCAAATGGAAAAAGGCAAAACCACAGGGCCAGCTTACCTCCCAGGGTTGCAGAGGCTCAGAACGAGGAGAGAAGGTGACAACAGGAGTGCTTGTGAGGGCAATGGATGGCTTCTTGGTTTAAGCAAGGTGGTGATTCACACGACTTGCGTGTGCCAGAATTTACAGATGGGTACGCCAAGAAAGGTCTTCCTTTAGTTTCTTTCTTGTGTATGTCTCAATAAACTTGATTTATTATTGCTTATTTATTTATTTATTGGGCCAGTGAAGTGACAGAGAGGCAGACAGATAAAGTTATCTGCTGGTTCACTCCTCACGTGACCATAATCACTAGGGTTGGGCTGGGTCAAAGCAGAGACAGAAACGCCATCTTGGTTTCCCATCTTCTTCTGCCCTCCCAGGAAACTGGATGTGGAAGAGCCAGGAAAATTGGTGCTCCAAAATGAGATGCCAGTGTCACCAGCTGTGATTTAACTTGTCGTGCCACTATATTGGCCCCAGTGATAGTAATTTACAATGCTACGTGGAATGAGCATTTGGCATAGCAGTTAGACATTGCTAAGCACACCTGATTCTCGTATCAGAGTGTCTGAAAGTGAATCCCAGCTCAGCCTCTGATTCCGATTTCCTGTTAATTTCAGCTTCCTAGGAGGAAGCCTCCACCCATGTGTGAGTTCTTAGTTCCTGGCTTTGGCCTGGCTCAGCCTGGGCTATGGTATTTAAGGAGTGAGTGAACCAGCTGATGAAAGCTCTGTATCAAATATATGAGCTAGATTAAATAAATACATTCTTGCTAACCAAACATCCTATCTTTTTGTGTTCTCCTTCCATGATGGCATGCTAGTGATTCATTCACTTATAGATGAGGATCTATTTGATGGAAATAAAGAGTATAAAATTGAACCTTCTGCCTTGGTTAGGGCTCTTTGTTTTGCAGCCACATAAAATCCTTTCTCCATCTTTCCACAGAGCCACAGGGACATTCTCTTAAGTGAGTGCACCCTGCAGAATGCTGGGGTCAGGCACTTGCCATCCCAGGCTGTTCTAAACAAGCCTCATGTGGCTCTAGGCAAAATGGATGAGCTTCCATGAACAGTAAATTTGATTTCACGACAAAGCCTGTTGCGGAGGCACTGCCATCCTTGGCCACATTAAGAGAAGGAAACTGTCCATGTCACCAGAGGAAGTGACAACCCTGCGCTGGAGAGGACAGCATGTGAGAACTGGGTGCAGTTCTGGCATCTGCAGAGAAAATGGGTGATTCTGTCTTTCGATAAAGCCAGAGGGTGCCTACCCTGGGAAGATACTACAGAAGATGGGTAGGGTGTTAGGAGGGATATGATGGTCTATACACAAATATGAAGGTGCTTTAAAAAATATATCAGAAAATGGAATTTAAAAGATGAGCTTATTTTGGTGCAAGAAACATTTGAAATTCCTGATATAAGTGAGAGGAGTCTTCAAAAAATCCACCGAGAAATACATATCATAAAAAAAAACTATGCAAGGATTTCAGCAACTTTTTGGCACTACCAAATAAACTTTTCTTCTAATTATCTTTTCCACAAACTTTTTGAAACGTCCTCCTAGAGGAAAGGGGACAAGAAAAAGTGGGTAGACCAGTTCGGGGGGGACACTGATTTTTATCAAACAAAAATGATTAGACACCTAGTGAAATATTTCAATAGAGTAGTTATTGTAGGAGCTGGGGAGGTCCTGGGCATGCTGTGTGGCCAGGGTTCTGGATTTACTTAGGAGTCCAGTGAGAAAGACAACCACGAGGAGAAACGACCACCAGAAAGCCAATCCCTCGGAGCCCCACCACATTCCAGCAGCAATGCTGAGCTGGAGGGACGGCGTGGGTGTCGAGGGAAAGTAGTCAAGGAGGAGAGAAAGGGCAGAAAAGATGTGAGCTCATGGAAAGATGGTAGAACAAGAGGAGACGAGTTTCTCTAATGTTTTTTTGCCATGTGGCAGGGAACTGGAATGTTTCTGCAGCTTTCCAGATAATCACACTTTGAGATTGGAGGAAGCCCCCAGTCTGTGCAAGGCAGTGGAAGGAACATCTCTTCTCTGTCCTGTGCCTCACACAGGCACCTGACCCACACTGCGCCCGCCAGGGAGCCCTCCTGGCCCTCTGGACCATGAGGAAGTGCCCTGGACGTAGTGGAGACACAGGGCCCTACTGGTGATGCTGGTGGTACTGGTGGTAGCAGTGATGTTATCCTAGGTGCCCATCATATGACCTTGGCATTGTCCATGCTCCAATACTACCTCTTAGCTTTTCTTACTCTCTTAAACCCAGACCCTCAATACTTTTGTTACCTCCTATGAGTTTCCCAATAGTCTGCCACTAAGTTTCTTCCCTGCTTAAATAAGTGTGAGTATGGTTTGCTGCTTATAACCCCAAGGCCCTAACTGTTAGGATCCCCTAGTTTGCAAGATTCTTAAGTAATAAACCTGGAGACAAGCACAGGTCAAAACCAGGAACCCATTCCCACTGTCTCCTATAGTTTCTCAGGTAATTATTCTTCTTTAAAAATATTGATTTATTTTTATTGGGGAGGCAGATCAGATTTATGGAGAGAAGGAGAGATAGAAAGATCTTTCATCTTCTAGTTCACTCCCCAAATGTCTGCCACAGCTGGAGTTGAGCTGATTTGGAACCAGGAGCTTCTTTCTGGATCTCCCACGCAGGTGTAGGGTCCCAAGGACTTGAGCTGTTCTCTAGTGCCTTCCCAGGTCACTGGCAGGGAGCTGGATGGGAAGTGGAGCAGCCGGGACATGAACTGGCCCCTACAGGGGATCCTGGTGCATACAAGGCTAGCTAGCAGGCTATCGCATTAGGCCCTTTCAGGTAATTCTAACACAACTTGGTAGCAGGCTAGAGCTGAGTTTCTAAGCAAGAGAAAATGACTGCAATCATTTAATATGATTTATCCATGCTGAACTGTACCAAAAAATTCTTGTGGCAAAATTTTACTGAAACCTTCTTAATATTCTTATCCTTTCAGACCAGATTTGACCAACCCACAAGCATCTACACTGCAGGCTGAATTTCCTCTACAAATCTTAACCCTGTCAGCACAGGGCTTCCCGCACAAAGCCAGTCTTAAGCCCTGGGGGTTCTATGCTATACTTTCACTCTTGTGGAGAACCTGCTGCCTATGTGCCTTGCCTCCATACTTCCTGCCCACACTCCACCCCCTCCATCAGAAAACAGCCTCTCCCATAGACTCCTTCTCAGCCACTCCAACACGGAGTCCCACATTCTCAGAGCCAGGGTGAACCTCCAGCCTCTGCCATGCAAAGTTTATACGTCCCTATTTTCTTCTATATCCATTCTTGCAGTATATTTATCTTATCCCTGCAATTCTGTGTGTTTTCCTCCGGCAAATCTATAGAAAAGCTAGTGGCTGTGGAGGAAATTCCCTCTTGCTCAAGCAGTGTCATCTCTTGGGAAGGAAAAGAAAACTTCACCCATGTTTGGGCTAGAAGAATGGTAGGAACCTGGTACGCAATGTCAAAATCTTATTCTTAATCTAGTCTGAAACACAAAGTTGAAAATCTTGCCACCTTCCACAACCGAGAGCAGCAGTTGGGCCACAAAAGGCAGACCTTGGCTTTGAATTGCCTGACATTTCCTCCCACTCTTCCTGGCTCTGCAGTGGAGCTGGAAAGGGGCCACAGAAAGGGTAGAGGGTGTGAAATGCCTACTAATGGGCCACTAGAGCTCTTTTCATCAGGAAATTCAGATGGGATAGGTTTCCTGAGACCTCGCCTGCCTCTGTCAGTCATTGGATTACAATAGAAAAAAGTTTTTCTCCCACCTGCAGCAGTTCCAGTGGAAGCCATACTATGTAGTAGGGGAGAGGGGGCAGGGAGGGATTGCCTTAAAACTACACAAGGTCCAGCTCTATCCTTCCCAAAGCTCTTTGCATACACATAGATTCATTCTCTGTTTTCCCAGATGGGCAATTTGAAGCATTGGAGGATGAAGTGGATGAAGGTAGAGGTGGGGGTTTCCAGGGTGTTCCAGGGATGTCAGCATCGACTGTAGGGACATCAGAAATGGTTGAAGCCACTGATGTTTTGCTTGGCATGAGGGATGGAGCTTGGCATGAAGGTGTTCCAGTACTTAACACACCCAACTGCTTGGTTCCGGTTATGGTACTGACATTTGGGAGACACAGTAGCTGGGACTTTGGACACTGGGTATAGTCAACAGACGGGCATATGTCTTAGGTATGGATTTCCTCTACAAGCCCAGTAGTTTCCAACTGCTCTGTCCCAGCTCCCTGGGGTCAGTCAGCTATCAGTTCATTCCCAGGGTCTCAGTTTCCTCATTCATATAACAAGGGCTCAGGGTCTGGGCTTAAAAAGGGTTTATAGCGGTAGTTTCCAAATTTGGCCATAGAAAGAAAGACCTGGAGTGTTTCATTAAAAAACAAAAACAAAAACAGAAAAACAGGCTGCCTCTTAAGAGGAAACATGTTCACTTTAAAAATGACTGAAAAGAAACACAAGAGTATAAACAAGAAATTTCCAAGTCAGCCATTACCCACTGGTGGCAAAACAGTTATACCACAAACAGCCTGAGACAGATCGTCACCATGCTAAGAGATTCACCTGCTCTGGCTGATGTTCCACTAACACCACTGTGTCCCCATCAGGACCTGCACGACAGGCTCAATCTCATCTGACGCAGCCGGGCTCGTGACACAGTCTTTGGGAACATGACTTAGGAAGGATTCTTCCAGAGGAGAGGGGCAGTAATCAGTGTGTTCCCCAGAGGACCAGGTGCCACCTGCACCCCCTCAAGGCTGAGGGGGACACTGGTGCACCTGCTGGGAACTGGCTCCAAGAGGAGGAATCAGTTACAAAGGAGTTACAAAGGCAATCAGAACAGAAACAGCACACATACTAAGAATCACCCTGTGGTGGCAAGCACTGGCCCCCGTCTTCCCAGAGATGCACATCTTTTCAGAGACAAATCACAGAAGAGCAGGTGGCAGAGGAAACTCAGGAAATACCAGTACCCAGTTCAGAGGAGAAGACGTGGTCATGGGAAGAATGGATGATTTAGCAGAACATGTGGGGGATACAGAAGGGGAAGAGAAAAGGGAACAACGAAAGAGACTCTCTGGACAACAGGCAGGGTGAGTGACAGAGGACACTGCATCCAGACTGCCAGAACGCTCCTGAAGGCCTACTCGGATTATGGGAACATCCCCTGAGACCTACTTGGTGTGAAGGCCTCATCTCCTCTCCAAAAGACAGAACTAGGAGAGCAAAACCAAATGCTGATGGTGGCACCCTGTGGTCCCTGAAGGATTCCGCCCCCCACCACCACCTTCCAGGAGAGTCTGTGAACTGCGTATAGATAAAACCAATTAGCACAAGTCAGTCTCCAAGCTGCTAGCCTCTGGCACACAGACAAAGCAGCAGTTCTGGGCCTCCACATGGCCCCCTGGCCAAGGCCAACTACAGGTGGTTAGAAAATGGTGGATCAGGACGAGGAGTTATGAGGTTAGTTACCAAAGAGAACTGCTTAGGTCGTGCGGGTGCAGTGACATTTACCCCTCATCATCTGCCAAAGAACCTTGCCCTGATTTACAAATGTCTATGGGAATTTTACAAAGATACACAACTTGCATCATCCACCCAGAGCATCTGGGCAGCACACATGTGCAGAGATCAACTATTGCTCTCCTATACCAAGCCAGGCTGTGGAACCTGGATGCAGGCAGGGAGCTGCTGGGCACTGTGAGCTCAGCAAATGGCTGCTTCACAGGGATCATGTGCTGGGACAGTCACCTGGGGAGACACGTGAATGCTGTGCAACCCCACCCTTTGCCTTGGCAGGCCGTTCTAGGGCCTGAGCTCCCACCCAGTGGATTTCCCAATCTAGAAGTTGAAGCAAGTGATGTTTACCTTTTGGGATTTTCCCTTCCTGTGACATCTCTTCCCCAAACCAAGCATTCCCTGAGTGAAGCCATTACCTATGACTAAGACTTATTGAAATTATGGGAAATAAACTTGGGAACCATGGAACTTTATCTGGATTGCTGTAGGGGAGCCAGCCTTGCTGCTCTGAATTTGTCAGACAAGCAGATACCTCAGTCCCCCTCTCACCTGCCAGGCCTACTGCCTGGCTCTACAACTCAGCAAAGTCCCTAGATGATACATGTGCTGGGACATACCCACCATCCTGGGCTAATTTACAGGCTGCTCAAAACATCCGCAGAAAAGGTGTATTAGGAAGCAGCTAGACGCTGCTTTAAATATTTTTGCCATAAAACAGACTTCTACTTTTTTTTAAAAGATGTATTTATTTTTATTGGAAAGGCAGACATACGGAGAGAAAAGGAGAGACAGAAGTATCTTCCGTCCATCCACTAGTTCATCCCCCAAGTGGCCTCAATGGCTGGAGCCAATCTGAAGCCAGGAGCTTCTTTCAGGTCTCCCATGTGGGTGCAGGGCCCCAAGGCTTTAAGCCATCCTCAACCATTTTCCCAGGTCACAATTAGGGAACTGGATCGGAAGAGGAGCAGCTGGGATTAGAACCTGCACCCATATAGGATCCCGGCAGATGCAAGGTGAAGACTTAGCCACTAGGCTACCATGCCAGGCCCAGAGTTGTACTTTAATTATATTCTTCTACAACCTTTTTGAAGCTACCTCGGTTCTTTCCCCTGGTAACTGCAGATCTAGCAAAGAGCCAACAGTAAGACTTGGAGGGTGTGTTTCCTTTTTCCCCTCATGCTCCATCATTTTCTATTTCTGTTCTGTGGATCACGCAGGATGTCTAGTAAAGTCTCAAAATAGTATTTTTAGTTGCATAAAATTTATAGGATTATAGTGAAAGCCAATTATGCAGAAATACACTAGCTAAATATCTACAAATGTGTATCATAACTCAAATGCACTTCTCTGGGGATTTTTTTTTTTTTCAAAAAAGATTTATAGAGAGAAGGAGAGACAGAAAGATTTTCCATCTGCTGGTTCACTCCCCAAATGGCCACAATGGCAGGAGTTGAGCCAATCTGAAGCCAGGAACCAGGAGCCTCCTCTGAGTCTCTCATGCATGTGCAGGGTCCCAAGGCTTTGGGCTGTCCTCTTCTGCTTTCTCAGGCCACAAGCAGGGAGCTGGATGGCAAGTGGATCAGTGAGAACAGTGCCCATATGGGAGGTTGACATTTGCAGGCTGAGGATTAACCAAAGAGCAATCCCGTCAGGCTCTATATACACTTCTTTGACATGTTACTGAACTTCAACAAGCTCACTGGCTGATGTAGTTTCAAAGCAGTAACGAGCAATCATACTGGAAGACAACTCCTACAAAGAATATATGCATTTTGGGGCCCGGCATGATAACCTAGTTGCTACAATCCTCACTTCGCAGGCGCTGGGATCCCATATGGGTGCTGGTTCATGTCCTGGTGGCTCCACTTCCCATCCAGTTCCCTGCTTATGGGAGCAGTCAAGGATGGCCCAAAGCTTTGGGACCCTGCATCCACGTGGGAGGCCTGGAAGAAGCTCCGGGCTCCTGGCTTTGGATTGGCTCAGTTCTAGCTGCTGCAGCCTTTAGGGGAATGAATCATCGGATGAACGATCTTCCTCTCCGTCTCTCCTCCTCTCTGTATATCCGACTGTCCAGTAAAAATAAAATCTTCAAGAAAAGAGAATATATGGCATTTCTACTCATGACAAATGTACAGAGATCACTCGTATTGTACTGCCCACACCCACTACCCCAGGACAGAATAAATTTGAGCTGGGGTTCAGTGACTTATACACACTTAATTTTCCTCCATTGCAAATCACAATTCTCCTAAAATCACTTAACAGCATCTCGGGGACCAGGAGCAGCCTTAGGATCCGGTGCCCAGGGAATAAGCAGAATGTTGTGTCCCACATCTGCTTCCCTCTGATGTTGGTTTGACTCACTTGCTTCTTTGCCAGCTATTGCATTCGTTTTGGTGACTTATGGCAGCTTTGCCCATGTGGCTTTCTAACACAGAGAGCCCAGCACTTAGGACATCTGATAAGAACCTTGGAGGAGAGCCTTATGGTTGGGTTTGGACCACTTCTGGAACAGACACGTGAGGCTGTGTCCTGAGGCCAGCAGACAGCGTGGCTAAAATAATCCCATTTGGTGGGAAGCTGCCTGCTCTAGTTGTGCAGGTATTTTTCTATGCTCATGTGGACTTGATACAAATTATTGACACTGAGTTCTGAACTGTTCCCCTATGCTGCCAGAGAGCCCGCGGCAAGCCTCCTGCCTCTTGGATCCCATGTACCTTCTCAGGGCAGTTTTCTTGCCAAGAAAAAGCAACATTCCCCACAGCCATGTCAACTGTGGTTCCCAAAACAAGCTATATTTTCAGGAAAAGCCAAAATCTATTTGTTTCTGGGTTGAGAAATTGTTCAGCCGAGGCAGCCACACCACTCTGCAGGCTGTTTACCCCGCACGTGAACCAAAATGCCATGGAAGCAAAATGGAGCTGAGCACAGGGCCCTGGGGAATTCAGCTGTCACTTAGTTTGAACTCACACAGAAAAGTTGCTGCTACACAAGAAGGCATTTCCCTAACAAAACAAGCCAGCTAAGTGTGCTCAGAGCATACTATTTACAAAAGAAAGCTACGCACCAAGACAGTCTTATACAAAGTATTTTGCTCAGACAGCTGTGTCAGGATTGGTATTGTGACCTAGTAGTTAAAGCTTTAGCCTGTAATGCTGGCATCTCATATGGGTGCCGGATCCACTTCTGATCCAGCTTCCTGCAAATGCACAGGGGAAAGCAGCAGAGGATGGTTTGAGGGCCTGGTTTGCTGAACCCAGATGGAAGGTCTGGAAGAAACTGCAGACTCCTGGCTTCCGGTTGGCCCAGTTCCAGCTGTTATGGCCATTCGGGGAGTGAACCAGCAGATGGAAGATTCTCTCTATGTAACTGACTTTCAAATAAATAAATAAATAAATATTAAAAAAAACAGTGAGAGACACCTATATCTTTAGGCCTACGTGAATGTTATAAAATAGCTCTCTTTCAGCCCTTCACCCTCCTTCACACACACACACGCGCACACACACACACACACTCACGCAGTTGGCAGCACTCGCACTTGGTTTTTCTTTACTTGGGTTGGCTCACTGATAAAACTTATTTACAAATCTTGCAGTTAGAACACTCTTCATGGTTAACTGCATTATCTATTTCTCCACATATACTAGCTCTTGAGCTCATAAGTTGATGTCAGTGCAGTTACGGGCTGTAAGCAGAGAGGAAACCTCACAGCTGATGGAGTCAACCTGTGCATAGCCACAGTTTGTCACAGCACAACTGCTACATATCAGAGTAGCATACTACTCACTACCATTTGGTACATCAAAGTGACTATTTGCAAGTTTTGGCATCTTGGCTAAAGACTGCTTGGGTTTTAAAAGACTTTAAAAAAGTATTTGAAGGGAAAGACAGAGCAAGAACAAATGAGAGTGAGAGCAATAGGAAGAGAGGAGGGTGGAAAGAGAGACAGAGAGCAAAGCAAAGAGGAAATGTGCAAGCACGCACCTGTTGCTGGTTCACTCTCCAGCCAGGACGGCAGGGGCTGGGCCAGATCAAAGCAAAGAGCTGGAAACTCAATGCTGGTTTCCCAAGAGGGTAACAAGAACCCAACAACCCAAGCCTTCATCTGCTGCCTTCTGGGGTCCAACACTAGCAGAAAGCTGGATCGGGAGTCAGAGATGGGACTGCTTATTTGGACATTCCGATATGGGAAAGAAGTTTCTTAACTGTGAGGCCAGACACTCACCTCCTGCTTAAGTTGTAGAATAATCCAGGAATCGCTACTGGAGTAGATGTAAAACTCATAGAAACATAACTGAAATTGATAGATCCTCATTGTGTTCCGAGATTCCAGCTGCACAAATGGAAAAGTCACCAGAAGACTGTAGAAATGAGTGATGTTTCTTTTATCAGAGCTTGAAATAACTGACTCCATGCACAAGATGTTAATTTTTTGTTGCCCTAACAAACTCATAAAGAAAACCTATGGGGTGGATTTCTTTGTGACAGAGCAGGTTAAACTGGCACCTATGTTGCCAGTATCGCCTATGAGCGCTAGTTCAAGTCCCAAGTCCCAGCTGTTCTGCTTTCAATTTGACTGCCTAATAATGTGTCTGGGAAAGTGATGATGGCCCAAGTGCTTGGGTCCTTGCCACCCATGTGAGAGACCCAGATGGAGTTCTTGGCTCCTACTTCAACTCCAGACCTGGCAGTTGTGGCCATTTGGGGAATGAATCATGGAGTGGAAGATGTGTCTCTCTCCTTTTGCCTTTCCAACAAAATAAAATAAATTTTTAGAAAATCTAATTAGTCAAAGACATTAGGAACTGAGCATCAGAGAACAGCAGTTGGGTCAGGCCAGTGGGACTCCAATAACATCCTTCTGCTGGTGGGCATTTGGTTCAGCAGCTGAGATGCTACTGGGTTATCCATATCCCCAGGTTGTACTTCTGGCTCTGTTCCTAAGCCCAGCTTCCTGCTAACATGCATCCTGGGAGGCAGCAGGGATGGTTCAAGGAGTTGGGTTTCCGCCATTCCATGTGGGAGACCTGCATTGAGCTGCTGGCTCCCAGCTTCTGCCCACCCTGGCCATACGGGTACTTGGGGAATGAACCAGCAGAGGACAGCTCTCCTTCAACAAACTCCCAAACAAACAAAAAAAACTTCTGGTGTGACAGCATGCCCCCTAATTCATCTCTCAGCTTTGGTGTGTTCTCTTTTTTATCTTCTGACTCACTTGAGAAATCTGCCAAAGTCAAGCAAGTTCGGACCTGTTGAACTGCTTGCATAAAGGACCCAGTTTTACAAATCCAAACTGCAGCCTTGGTCTCAGCCATCTGCTTCCCTGCAGCTTTTAGAAGTAATGCTCTCCCTCTCCCATGGACCTTGACTGCTCCATGGCCAGTATGGCCTTGCACCTGCTACAGTCCAATACCTGTGATGTTTTTCAAAGCCAGCTGCTTACTGCCAACAAACCATCAACCCTCCACCCCATCGACAGCAGTCTGGAAACTCAAGTCTAAGTGTTGTAAGTTCAAGGCAAAGGTGGGATCTGGCAAGTTCTGACTGCCTTCAAGTCCTTGGAAGGCAGACAGACCCAGCAGGAGACAACCCAAGTACCACATAGGCATAAAGAGCAGCAGAACGCAAGAGTGAAGGGTTGTGCCCCATGAAGCATGCCATGATGGATGCTGGAATCTGTGCCATCCTGAGGATGCTCCAGGCTGCCCCGCCCCATCTCACTCATCCTGACCTGGAGCTTCCACTTGTGGCCTGCACCCACATGGTAGACCAGAAAGAGACTCCTGGTTCCTGCCTTCAGATCAACCCTGGCAGTTGTAGCCATTTGGGCAGTGAATCAGCTGATAAAAGATCTTTCTGTCTCCTCCTCTGTGTAAATCTGACTTTCTAATAACAAAAAAATAATAAATAAATAAAATAAATAAATCTAAAAAAAAAAGAATTACAGCTTCTATTTCTTAAAGATTTATTTATTTATTTCAAAGGCAGATTTAGAGATAGAGGGAGAGACCTTCCAACTGCAGGTTTACTCCTCAAATGACTGTAACGGGCCAAGTCTAAGTCAGGAGCTTAGAGCTCCATCTGGGTCTCCCATGTGAGTAGCAGGGGTCCCCGGGCTCAGGTCAAGTTCCACTGGTTTCCCAGGCTCATCTGCAGGGAGGTAGTTCTGAAATGGAAACAGTTGGGACCTGACCTGGTCCCTGCATGTGATGAAGTCAACAGTAGCTGCTTAGCTTGCCGTGCCACAGCGCAGACCCACATTGTCTCTATTTTGCCTGCCTGTTCCCCTGCCCTAGGTTTGCACGCTTTGTCATGTATGTATGTGTAAACCTAGCTGAGTCCTTTATCCCACTCACCACCATGACAAGGCAGAGGATGGAAGTCAGATTGTGACCCTGGGGAGATGTCTGAGGGCAGGTGGGCAGATTCCCTAGTCTGCAGCTGAGCACACAGCCTTTCCCTCCTAAGTGACCTGGTTCACTGGCAGCTGCCCACAGTGTTTACTCCACATCCGTGAGCTGATGCTGCCGGCCAGCTGGGCTGCAGGGCTCAGATGTATAAGGGTTCCCCGTGACCAAGAGACACCAGACAGACAGACAGACAGACAGACAGACACACACACACACACACACACACACACACACACACACACACTCATTCACGGGCCACACAAACATCTCAGCTTAAAAATGAACATGCTTTGTAAATCTATTGAATTTCAAGTCCTGCCTGTGGCTGCTGCCATGGCAGGGCCAACTCCAGGAGTTTTGAGGGCCAGACTCTCACCACCCCCATGTTAGAGCATTACCACACCAGCTTGGGCAGAGCAATGGGGGCTATGCACTCTGTGTCTCCTGAGAACTTACAGGTGACACACAGTCCACAGCCTGCTGTGGCCACATGGGACTGCTTCTACTCAACTAAGATCAACAGCCTCCCTCATGCACACTGTCTCCGCACTGGCCCTCACGTGGGGGAGTCCAGGCTTTAACTTGATTGGCTTCCAGCTCAGTCTCAGCAATTACGCAAACCAGGCCTCTGTGTCTGAAATTCCAGGGCATACAGGAACAGCAGGTTGCATAATCTCCAAATTCACAGCCAATCCCTTTTCTAAACACCAAGGCGCTGCCTGCTTTCCATGGTATACTGAAGGACCTGGCCCTTCCAGCTCAGACGGCCTGGCCCTTCCAGCTCAGATGGCCTGGCCCTTCCAGCTCAGATGGCCTGGCTCCTGGAGTGTGCAGGCGCCATCTTGCTGCCCAGCTCTGCCTGCCCTAGGACCCCATGCTACTCCTGGCCTCAGCCTTCCTCACATCTTCTTATCTGTCCAAACTCCTTCTCCCCCACCGACAGCTACCACACAAGGGTGACTGGCTGAAGGAGATTTTTATTTTTTAACCATGACCTGCCTATCAGCCATTTAATTTTTGTGCTCCAACTAGAATCTCCTTGTGAGATGCTTTTCCGGGTTTTGGCTATGGGCAATACACTGCTTAGAGAAGTCAGCACCACATCCAAGCCTGCTGTTCTGATGCAACCAAGGTCACTAGATTTCCCTTTTCCCTTATTAGAAAGGATATTAACAATGAAATACTGTGCTGCGTATGGAAGAACTGTGTGTTCGGGGGTAAGGCTGGCAGGCTTACAGTAAACTAATAAGGAAACATTGTTCTAAGAATAAGAGAGACAGAGAGCATGAAGTTCAGTTGGCTTATTTTTTTTTTTTTACAGCAGAAAATGTCTTTTTTTTTTTTAATGTGGCAAGACCAAATGCTCCCAGCCTCTGGACATCTGGACAGCATTTAATTTGCAACACAAGAGGAAGAAGGGCGTCAAGGGTTTGGGGTAAGTTACCAGAGGTTTGCGTCTCACGTGGGTTCCTTCAGCAGGGTCCAGGGCCCAACAGAGCAGGGCTGGTCTCACAGGCACTGTCACCAGGTGAGGGTAATGATGCTTCCCCAAGCACCCTCCTGTCACCCGGTATTTCTGTGCCATTGCTCGGGGCCTTGCAGAAAATCTCCATCTTCCTGGCTTCTAAGCTCACCACTTTTGGAGGTAGTAGTGCCACTGCATAAGAACCAAGAAACTAAAGACAGTTTCCCAAGGGTATCTCTTTCAAGTCAGGACTAGGTGAGGCTCCTTGAGCTGCCGGATACACTGCTCACAAAGCACCTTCGGAACGGAGGCATCTCCTGGCAAAAGCTCCTCTCTACAGAGTCAGCACTTCAGGTTGTGGAAGCCACATGGATCTCAGTCTTACATGCTTGCCTGGTGCCTGGGCCAAACCGAAATAGGCCACAGCAAGCTGAGGTTGACTCTGGAACCATAGTTGGCTGATTCTCACAGCTTCCAGAACGGACCCTGGAGAGGAGGCTCTTCACCAACTCAGCTGAGCTCCCTGCAGACTTTACATGGGGCACATTAATCTGGAGAATGGGAGATTAAGGAACCCATCCAACAGGTGGATAGAAGGCAAGAAAGCGCCAGGATGGGAAGGGTAGCAAGTGCAGATGGGGGAGCTTTCCTTAAAGACCACAAGGGGCGTTGTGCTCCCTCCCACAGATGTCCACTCGTGGAACCCTAAACAAACACAGAGACCAGCAAGAACGCGTGGGCTTGTCTGGTCATCCCCAACCCTCCTGGCCACAAGTGCAATGCCACAGCATGTAGTCACCATGGCATGAGATGCCATCCAGTTAGGCAGTCACAAAGGCTACTCATATACCTGCCTTCTCACATTTCTCCACCTGCTTCTGCTGCTTCTTCCATGTGGACCACACACCTCATTCCCAGCCTGCCTCATGTCCACTCTGAGCACCTCAGACCATGTGGCTCACCTGAGTGCCTATGGGCAGCCAGGCCTGGGAATGGTTCCTGGACCACACACCTCATTCCCAACCTGTCCACTCTGAGCACCTCAGCAGCACGTGGGCCACCGAGTGCCTATGGGCAGCCAGGCCTGGGAATGGTTCAGAAGCCCAGCCTTGAGGCTGTTTCTGCCTCTTGCAGTGCAGCCTGAAGCCTCCTCCAGCCACAGCAGGGACACTCCCAGATGAGAATCACAAAGCAGGTTGTAAACGGTGCAGCTATCATCCTGGGTCTTCCTGAGTTTACTCGGAGTGTGAGCGTGTCAGAGTGACAGTTCTTGACCTCTTCACTTGCCCCACTCCAGGACAAACACCCAGGGTACGCTTTCCAATCTCTGCTTGAACAGGCAGGCGCAGGTAGCCTGCTTACATGGAGAAAACATCAGTGTACTCAGCGCTCTCTTCGCACCCCGGGCAGCTCTAGGTACTTCACAGCTGTTGGACATCCACTTCCTTCGTACAAAAGCCAGCAAAAAATTAAGCAAGCACCTCATTGGCTCTGAAAACAGAGCAACAATCGAGCCTGAAACTCAGTATCTGGCTGAGTGGCTCCAAAGTAGTTATTCTAAAACAGAGTGTCTGCAGGTCATCTGTCATCTGCCAATTTCCCAATTGATTTCAATTCAAATGCTACATGACTTAGTGCCATTTTTTTTCTTAAGGCAACTGTCACTTGATGATCAAACTAACTGCCACAAAACAACAACAACAACAAAAATAAAAAACACCACACACACACCCCAGTGACTGGGCAGGTAATAGCTCAACCCAAACTAGGTCAAGTAAGTCAATAGTGTCTGCTCATTTCTCAGATGTTCCTATTTATTTATCTATTCTTAAGTTAAACTGTCAGAAGCAGGGTAAGTTGTGCTTAGAGAGGAACTGAACCATCCAGATCTCTCCTACCTGCTTCAGAAGGTAGTCAGGTGCGTTCTCCCCGCCAGGCTCTTGTTGCTTCTCCGAGCAGACAGAATCCAAAGTTTGGTGTGCTTTCTTTCCCTTCTCCATTCAGTTCTTTAAGGCCGTGCATTATGAACGACGGACAAAAAAAATGTAAGCTGACTTCCAGCCAGCACCCCATGCCCTGCCGAGCTGGGGAGCCGATTTCTCTCTCTCCTCTCGGCTTCACCTCCTGCGCTCCGGGGCCCCACCCACCCACAGCACTCGGATCATTTTTCATTTATGAGTGCCTCCAGCGCAACTGCGTGGGGAAGACACTGAGCCAGCCCTCCTTCTGCCAGCGCGCTGGAACCGTGCCGTTCAACATGGCTTTCATTTTCTGGGAGTATGAGGGGGGGGAATAATTCCTATCCTGGCAGAAGCCATTGGGATTTCCTCTTGCAGGTATCTGCAGATCAGCAAAAGACATGCACCTTGGCCGAGTCAGAGATGCCTCCGGAGGCAGAGCCCATGTGCGAGGCAATGGAAAATCAGCCAAAACATGTATTTCACACACACTAAAAACATAAAGCCAGGAGCATGGAGGAGGGGAGAGGCTGACTTTCCACCTGAGGGACCTAATGTTTCACAGTGAATTAAGTATAGTCTGTGCTTAACAAAGGGCCAGGGGTTTCAGAAATTATTATTGTATTCAAATGGGTATACAAATCAGGAGTCTACATGCTTTTGAAAGGAAAGGCCATTGGTAAATACAAGCTCCATGTCATCATGACACAAATGTACAACTTGCCCAATCCACTGAAACCACAACCTCTTCCACTGCAGGCCACGACCAGCAAAAGCAGAGATAAGCAGTCTGCCTTAGAACACTTAGCCAGGATGCCAGCAAATAGAAAACCAATTTGATTTCTCTTGTTACAATTTGATCAGGAGCTGGAATGTTAAAAAAAAAAAATAGGATTCCCCTTCCTCCTTCTGAAACCAATCCATTTTTGTCTTGTATATTGAATAAAAGTCATGTATTTTGTGGTTGAAGCAAAATGCATTATTTGGTGACCCAGAGACTGGGGACAAGGTTTCTAAAACTTCCATGGTCTCTGCAGAGGTATGAGGATGATGCGTACATGTCATCAGTACATCATGTACAAAGCCCTTCACTCGCAACCCCACAGCTGTCCCTAGGCCAGGCTTTCAGGAAACCCTGAAGTGCACACGGGGAGGATGTTGGGAAGGAAGCTGAGGAGCAGGTTACTGAATAAGCACCCCAGCGTGAGAGTGTCCCAGGCTGCAGCTTAGCCCGCTGTAGTGTCACAGCTACCCCATTGACTTCTATTACAATTTCATTCAAGAAGGATTATCCCATGCCCAAGAAAGCCCATATTATTAAAAAACAAACAAACAAACAAACAAAAAACTTCATTACTGTCACCACAGGAGCTCTTTAGTTTTCTGCACTATTTTTGAACTGTCTGTACGTACATGTTTCATAGAGCTTTATGTCCTTGGAAGGCAGAGTGTTAGGGAAAGCCAGAAAGAGCTCTTCCATTCACGGGCTCACTTTCCAAATGCCCTCAGCACCTGGTGCTGGGCCAGGCTGGAGTCAGGATCCGGGATCTGGGTCTCCCACGTGGGTGGCAGGAACTCAGCTACTTAGGGCACCACCCACCTCTCAGAGGACTGAAAGCAGGAAGAGCTGGGACTTAAACAGGGACTCTAGTATGGCATGTAGGCATCTGAAGTAGTGGCTTAACCCACCATACCACAACGCCTACCCCTAAACCTGCCGTATGCTAGTAAATGGATGACTTACAACCTGAATATTAAGGAGGCTTTTTGTGTTTTGTTTGCTGCTTGTAGATGGTTTAAATGTCTCCTGTATCTTCATATCCACTCCAAGTGGGGTCTAATAATTCTATTGTTCTACTAGCATAGCCTCCTTGCAAACTAAAGCAAGCCATGTTTTTACAGATGAGCCAGGAGAGACAAAAAATCCACCAGTGCATCCGAGGCTTCACTGGTCGGGCAGAAACTGGGGTCGTCTTCTTCTGAGAAACCCCAGGCTAGTCCACATTCTCGCAGAGTCCGGGGGCTGGAGAGGCAGTCAAGTGGGGGACTTGTCGCACTTTAGGACAGAGGAGGCTCCTGCCCTGGGTTTAGCCTAGGGAGCCTGCTCTTTAATACACTGCAATGGGCATGGCTGGGTGAGAATGGGGTTAAAATGTATACAGCCCACAACAAGTTCTAATAAGAACTGCAGTTCTAATGAGAGGTACAATTTGCCTATATAATATTCTCTCTGGCAGCAGGTCATGACATCTGCCAAAAACCTACAGTAAAACCAGTTATTCTACCTCTCTGCCTCGTTCTTCAACAAAGGCTGCATAATACCTAACACAGAGCTTTGCTCTAAGGGGGACTGCTTCTCGGTTTACTCATAGAACCAGCCCTGGCATAGCATGCTCAAGAATGCAGCAAAGTACACAAGCAGCCAGCCGCCCACGGTGTCCAGGAAGCTGAGTTTCTGATCCAACTGCCAGTGGGAGTTCTGCTGGGCTTAGCAGACCACTCTGCCCTCCTCTCCCATGACCTCGAAGCAACCTCAAAAGATCACTGGTTCTACTTCACGTGTGGCTAAGGGACGGAGGTCCAGAGAGACAGATGAGAGAGCTTGCCAAAGCCCCTTGGCACATTAGTGGAAGTACCAGGATGAGCATTTGGAACTTCTTGGCTCAAATTCGAGCTCAGGGCCAGGCAGACAACAGGTGGATTTCTGGAAGATAGATGCCATGAAGGGACTCTGCAGTGGCTTGCCAGCTGGCCACTAACTCTGGCTTGGTAAAAAGCTTGACGCTATTCTCCAAGCTGAAGTCCAGGGTGGCAAAGGGGCATCAGAAGGACATGGAGCTCGAAAACAAGTCCAGTGGTCTCTGACTGAGGGGGCATCAAAGGTACCATGGTTTGGTGGACACTTCTGAGGGCAAACTCAGAAGAATCAGGAGGACACAAATAGATATTTGCAGATAAGCAAAAGGTGGGGCAATCTGAGTGTCCACTGATGGATGAATTGATCAACAAAATGTGGTCTTTCTCATATATATATGTACATATATGTATATGTATATATGTATATATTATGGAATACTCCTCAGCTGCCAACAGAAGGGTATTCTGCAAATGCTACAGCATGGAAATGTCATGAAAAGGCATTATGTTTAGTGCAGTAAGCCAGTCCCCAAAGGACAAAGACTACAGGATTTACTCTTACAAGGTACTCAAAGCAGTCAAAATCATAGACACAAAGTAGAGTGGTGGTACCCAGGGACCAAGGGGAAATGGAGATAGGAGTTATTGCTTAATGCACACAGGGCTGAAGCTATACCAGATGACTAAACCTCCAGGGTTGGGCATCTGGCTTAGTGGTTAAGACACCCACCTTTTGCATCAGAATGATAGGGTTCCAGTTCTGGCTCTGCTTCTAAATCCAGCCTCCTGCTAACACCCACTCAGGTAGCTGGGTCTCTGTCACTCACACAGGTGGTCTGGAGTGAGGTCCTGCATCCCAGCTTTGGCTGTTGCAGGCATTTAGAGTGAGCCAGCACACGAAACAGCTCCATTTTTGCCTCATAAAGTTCTGGAAATGGATGGCAGTAATAATTGCACAACAGTGTGCATGCTCCTGATGACTCAGAACTGCTTAAAGAGAGTTCAGACATTCTAAAAAGGCAGTAGAGCGTGGATTTTCTTTACAGTTTCTCACTGGGCAGTCTACGTCTTTCACACTTATTACTGAAGTCACAAAATGAAAAGATGATCACTTGTCATAAAATTCATAAATGCCTTTCAAAACAACAGGAGGTTTGAAAACTTCCTGCTCCCTTGTCCCCAGTCAAGAATAACTCACCAAAAGTTATGAAAGTGAGCAGGGTGCTCGGCTTGCTTCCCTGTCCTGTGATGGGAGGGGATGTTATCAGAGTGGATGGGGAACACCCTGCTGATTGTGCAAGCAAGGGAGGGCCCTGGCTATACAGGTGAGCTAGCAGTTCCTTTCCACCTCCTGCCATGAGCCCAATGGGCTCACGGTCACCCCTGAGAAAGCTCCTTGCAGCTGCAGACCCTGTCTCTTCTTAATATCTAGCTTCAACCCAACACAGGTGGCATAGACTGAGCCTCATGCTCCTCTGTCCCTAATTGCACCCACATCAGCTGCTGAGATCCCAGAACTGCCCAGTGAGCTCACAGGCCTCTGGGGGATAGCATTGCCTTTTTCCTGCTGCCAGGCCAGCCGGGACCTTCCTCCCCATCTGCTCTTTGGGCTAGCCCTACCAATTCCATAGTTACAGTCATTAGGGAAGAGCTACCTGTCCACTCTCACACCCAGGATGTGATGCAATGGACAATGCCATATGGTCTGTAGGGAGAGGGTTTTCAGGATTTCCCCAGGGAGGTATTTTGTGGGACAGGAGAAAGAGGAATAACCATTCCCAGGAAACGAGTCTTAAGGAAAAACGGAATTGCCATTATTTCATTTTGTCTTTTTCCACCATTCCAAGCATTGCCCTCTTAGAAGCAAAATGGGTCACTCCTCATACAGTGGCACTTGACCGCAATTGCACTGATGTTTAATCCCTCTACCCTGGCACCACCACAGGAAGCAGAAAGGGCCAAGTAACAGGTGCTCTGGAAAAGACTGGTGCCAGCCAGGGTTGGGACCATATGAACCAACCACGCCAGCCATATGGCTAGCACCCGTCAGACTCACTAGGATAGTGCAGAAGGTTGGAAAACATCAACCCTTTCTCTTTTACTGCACGGATGGTTTTCAGTAGATCAAGAGTAGATGCAGGCAGGGTGTGAAAGCATACATTGGATGGGTAAGGAGCTGGAAGTGGTTCTGAGTGTGGGTCTCCTTCAACAGGAGAATAAGCACAAATCTGGACCCTGAGAAAGAGGCTTAGGTGGTCAAGAGCAGTCGCCAATGTTATACTTCCTTGGGTACCAGTGCAGAGTACATGCTCACTAAATGCTTCAGTGACGCAGCTGCAAATGCATTTTATTTATTGATTAAGATTTATTTATCCTTAGGACAAAGAGACAAGGAAATGGAAAGGAGGAGAGGGAGAAGCAGTTTCCATCTGCTGGCTCATTCCCCAAATGCTTGTAACAGGTGAAGCTGGGTCTGGTCAAAGCCAGGGGCCAGGGCATCTATCTGGGTCTCTTATATGGGTGGCAGGAACCCAAACACTTGGACCACACTCACTGCTTCCCGGGTACATTGGCAGGGAGCTGGAGCAGCAGCGGAGCAGTCAGGACTCAGACTTTCACTCTGATATGGGAGGCCAGCAGCTCAGTCTACGGCATCACAGGGGCCGTTAGAAGGTCTGGTGGGACATCTCTGAGCTGGATATGTGAGTTTTGTTGTTGCTGTTGTCCAGTGTAGTTTGATGAGTTGGTCCCTCCCTGCATCTTCTTTGGCTTTGCTGTGAGCCTAGCAGTGCAAATGTCTGGGTCTCAGCCTCCTCGAAGTTGTAAAGCTTTCTATATCCAGTCTATAGTTTTCAGATTTCTAAATAATTCCTCTGAGATAACATGCAATCCCTTAAGCTTAGTGAGTCTCCCTCACGATTAAACATCAGTAGAGTCTTTCTTACTCAAGTGGGGAAGGGTGGAGCAAGCGTGAGAGGAAGAAATCTATCAAAAACCCACACCGCATTCAGTAACATGCTGGGGCTCAGGGCCAGGCTGTCAAGGTACTTCCCATCTGTGTCACAAGCACCCTTCTCCCGCAGTCACGTAGGGTTCTCTGGTGGTGGGAACTTGACTCACGACACGGCAGCTTTCAGAAACCTTGGCGAGGAAGTTGGATCATGTATGGAAGTTTCTTTCTACGAGTCTCTAAACAATTAGTTATTTGTTCTTCTCCCTTCCCCCCTCTTTTTCCCACAAGAACAACTTTTCTAAATAATTGGAGATTTCCCATGGGAAGCAGACCATAGTGACTTCCAGGTCTTAAACTTTATCTGAGGGAGTTGAAGAACAAAAGACGCAAGAATGTGCCAGCTGGCCTCTAACAATGCAAACTCTGCCTTATCAGGATGGTAGCCAAGGTGTGAAACCATGAGGGCTTCTCCCTCCTCCTAGGAGGGTGGGTAGAGCTCCTCTGGGGTGCACATGATTGAGAAGATGGGGTCCTCCCAGTGTTGACTCATTAAGCTTGGCACTGTCTCCACTGGGCCAGGGCCTCATTGATGATTTCAGTAGTAGCAGGAGTTTCAGATTCCGCAAGAACATTGGGTTCCGGGGTGGACGTGTGGCTTGGCAGCCAAGATGCCACTTGGGACGCTCACAGCCCTTATCAGAGTACTTGGTTCAACTTCTAGCTCTCCTTCCAATGCCAGCTTCCTGTTCATGTGCACATTCGGACCAGCGCTGATGGCTCTAGGACTTGGGACCCTGGCATCGTACGAGAGATGCAAATGAAGTTCTCGATTCCTGGCTTTGGCCTGGCTCAGTCCTGGCTGCTGCAGGCATTTGGGGAGTGAGTCAGAGGCTGGAAGATCAATCGTTATATAATTATCTCTCTCTTCTCCTTTCCATCCCTCTCTTTGTGTCTTTCTGCCTTTCGCATAAATACAAATTTGAAAAAGGGAAAATAAAATTGGGCTCAAGAGCCTAAAAACTTAATTCAGTTACAGCTACTTATTGTAGGTTAACATTCATATCCATGTGCCAACCAAAGATTTAGTGTTTCACCGAACACTGTGGGTTGACAGCTGCAAATCAGAAATATCAGGAACTTGGAATCAGAGACCGGGAGAGCGTGGGATTCAAATTCCTGGCCAAATCGGGTCTGGCTGATTGTAAATCCCTTGTTCTCTCCTCTTAGGCTCTAGCTCTTAACATGTCCCATTCCTCACAGACATTCTAAGTGAGTCCTCTACAAAACCACTTAAGGCGACAGCCTACTTCATGAATAGAGTGTGAACACACGGATGTTTATAGCAGCTTTACTCCTAATTGCCCAAACTTGGAAGCAACTGACATGCCTTTCAGTAGCTGCCTGTGTAAATAAACTGGTACCAGCAGACAATGGAGTGTCGTGTGGTGCTTTAAAAAAAGAGCTATCACGCCATGAAAAGATTTGGATAAAACCTAAACAGTTGTTACTAGATGAAATGAACTAAGCAGGATAGACTCCAAGGAGGCGTCTGCTTTCACAGTTAAGGGGCTGGTTACAGAGCTGGGAGCTGAGTGCTAGCTCTGGCTCCCAACACTAGCTCCCTGTTAATTCAAAATCTAGGAGGTAGCAGGTGACGGCTCTAGCAGTTGGATTGCTACGCAAGTGGAAGACTTGGAGGAACTTCCAGCTCTACACTGGTTCAGTCCTGACTGTTGCAGGCACCGTGGGAGTGAACTACTTACCTCTCAAAAACTAAGAAAGAAAAAAACCCAACTGTGTGACAGCCTTGAGAAGGCAAAAGGATGGAGATAATAAAGTGACCAATGGAAGGGCTAAAGCCCTCGCCTTGCACACTTCGGGATTCCATATGGGCACCAGTTCTAATCCCAGTGGCCCCATTTTCCATCTGGTTCCCTGTTTATGACCTGGGAAAGCCTTGGGATCCTGTACTTGCATGGGAGACCTGGAGGGGGCTCCTGGCTCCTGGCTTTGGATCAGCTTAGCTCCAACTGTTGCAGCCGCTTGGGGAGTGAATCATCGGATGGAAGATCTTCCTCTCTGCCTTTCCTTCTCTCTTTATATCCAACTTTCCAATAAGAAATAAAATAAATCTTTAAAAAAATAACAAAATGACCAGTGGTTGGTTGCCTGGTGTTAGCCGGGAGAGAAGATGGAGGGTCGGGCCAAGCAGTGAGGATTTTAAGGGCAGTGAGTTCCTCTGCACTTTACTGTCACAGTGGATACAAGTCCTTGTGTATCAATACAAACCCCTAGAAGCACAACACCCTGGGAGGATGCACTATCAGTGCAGGCACCTCCACAAGAGAAGTTGTGCCCTCTGGTGGGAGGCATGGCCTGTGGGCAGTAGGGGAGGCTCTGCGTGCAGGTAAGTGAAAAAAAAAAAAAAAACCAGGACAATTCTATGTCTTTCATTCAATTATACCTTGACCCTAAAACCTTAGGGTTTTAACTCTGGAGTTAAACTTGACATTTCCTGCCTAGCAGCTATATGTACATGTCTAAGTGTCCGTTTCTTGTGTGCAAAGTTTGGCTGAAACTGAGAGAGACTGTTTGAGATGCTCTCTGTGCTGGCCCAGCCCTAGGCGCCATGCTTTACCCCAATCTTTGACTTAAAGCCTGCATGTCCCTCCTCTATAGCTTCACCTTTCAGCTTGCTCTCTGCCGTTTGGGCTTATTTACCTCACTAACCAAATTACACACTGCTTGCCCTGGTTCCAGAAGTCCCTGGCTTAATGGAAAGTGACAAAGGGGAAACAAGAAAAGCAAAGCAGAGTGCTGGGCAAGCAGGAAGTGGCACCGAGTGGTTCCCAAGGGGCTGCCAGCTCCAATCAAGCCCACCGACTTGACAAGGGAAAGACACAGGCACCACATGCCACCGAGGAGTCTCCCAGAAAAGCTACGCAAGACAAGACGTATGCCTGGAGTGACGCTGAAATACATCTTGGTCTCCCTCTGGGTGGGGAGGCCAGGTCAGCAGCATGGCTGGGGGCTTGCAGCAGAATGGAACCGTGCCTTCCTTCTCCACATCATTGTTAATGTCAGTGTTTCTGTTTTCCAAACCAATTCCTTGCTAGGGTAGCGCCATGTCTGTTTTGCTTTCAAAGAGCAGTGACTATGGCGACCCTAGCAATGAGGGGCAAAGCCTGACCACCGTGATGGGCTGTGTATTTAAAAAGGAAAATTATGCTAAGAGAGCCAAGGCCCAAGAGAGCTACGGGCATCTTTGTCCGCTCCATTTGCTATGACTCTGAAACACCCAGAAGGACGTTCATGAATAATTTCCAGATGCTTCTTTCTCCACCTTAACTTCTTAATTTCAGGACCTCTTTGAATTCATTCCAACTGGTCCCAAGTTACTGGTCCAAGTTAGGGAGTTGAAATTTTTAATTGAATGTGCCAGTGAACTGTAACTCAGTTCAATGCCTCCTTGGCATCTTCTGAGCCCTTGAGAAAGTAATCCAGAATTTTTCTTTTAAATTTTCCATTTATTTAGAGGCAAGAGAGAGTTCCAATGTGCGGGTTCATTCTGCAAATGCCCTCGACAGCTAAAGGTGGGCTGCGGCTGAAATCAGGAGCCTGGAGCTCAACCCAGATCTCTCCTGTGAGTGGCAGGATGCCTGCCGCACAGGGCCTGCACAGAACACAAGCACTTTGAGAGAATATACAAATACCTTTTTAAAAAATATATTTATTTTTCATGGAAAGGCAGATTTACAGAAAGAAGGAGAGACAAAGATCTTCCATCTGATGATTCACTCCCCAAGCAACTGCAACAGCTAAAGCTGAGCTGACCCATGAGCCAGGAACCAGGAGCTTCTTCCAGGTCTCCCACACGGGCCCAAGGCTTTGGGCCATCCTCAACTGCTTTCCCAGACCACAAGTAAGGAACTGAATGGCTGGGACATGAATCGATACCCATATGGGATCCTGGTTCATGCATGGGGAGGACTTTAGCCACTAGGCTGCTGCACCAGGCCTTAAAGACACAGATATCTTAACTCTCAGGCTAAAATGCCTGCCCTAGAACACCTGCTCCTTTTCTTTCTTTATCTCCTCAAGTGGACAGATAATTTATTTTTTTCCTTACAGATTTCTTTTATTTTTATTGGAAACGCATATTTACAGAAACAGGGAGAAAAAGAGAGAGAGGGAGAGAGATCTTACATTGACTGATTTACTCCCTAACAGCCACAACAATTACAGCTGAGCCAGTCCAAAACCAGGAACCAGGAGCCTTCTCTAGATCCATCAGGTGGATGCAGAGTCCCAAGGACTTCAGCCATCCTCTTTTGCTTTTCCAGGCCACAAGCAGGGAGCTGGATGGGAGGTAGAGCAGCCAGGATATGAACCAGTGCCCATATGGAATCCTGGCGCTTATGAAGGTAAGGATTCAGTCATTGAACCATTGTGCTGGGCACCCCCAGGATTTTTCTGACTGTGGCTATCAAGCGCTTCAGCTGCTTGGTCCCCCCATCTTTCCTGGCAGCTCCACTGTTTCCATCTTTCCTGGTGAACTACTGCATGTTCAGGTTGTAGTCTTGCAAATGTGGTTCTCAAATCAGGGCCAGCCCAGTCTAAAAATCGATGTCCTTGATTGAGGACCGCAGAAGGCCTGAGGAAGCACAAGGACACACAAATAGCTCACACGGTCTCACTGGGCAGCAAGAGGAACCAGAGCACCAGCAATGAGACACACAAAGCCAGGTAGGTGTATTTATTCACCTCTTGCTCATAGGCTGTTGAGGAACCAGTCGGATCTCCACACCTGACTGGTGGCATACAAGGGCACCCTACCGGGAGAGGTGTGCCCGCTCCCCATGCCTGCCACTACTGTGGAGAAGCCAAACCTTGGCTATGGCCGACTGCCTCAGAACAACACTAAGGAGATGACACCCACACACTGGTAGTGGAGGCACTGTGGAAGGAGCCCTTTCATTTTGTCAACATGGTGTTCTGCACGTAGAATGTGTCTAGAAAAACAAAAGGCAAAACATCAAATGAAGAAGTTTCTACACAGCAAAGGAAACAATCAACAAAGTAAAGAAGCAACCGACAGAGTGGGAGAAAATCTTTGCATGCTAAACAGTAGATAGGGAGCTAATATACAGGATACACAAAGAACTCCAGAAGACAGTAACAATAGAACAAACCAACCAGTTAAGAAATGGGTGAAGGAAATGCGCATTTTTCAAAGGAACAAATTCAAATGGCTAATAGACATATAAAAAAATGCTTAAGCTCCCTACAAATAAGGGAAATACAAATAAAAGCCATACTTAACCCTGGTGAGAATGGTCTACATACAGAAAACCACTATTAACATCTGCTGGTGAGGATGTAGGAAAAAGGTCCCCTCCTCCATTGCTGGTGGGACTATTGACTGGTGCAGCCACTATGGAAGTTGGTATGGAGAATAATCAGTCAACTGAAAATTCACGTACCATAGGAATTCAGCAATCTCACTCCTGGGAATTCATCCAAAAGAACTGACACATACACAAGAGAAAGCAACCAGCACCCCTGTATTCATTGCAGCACAATCAACAATTGCAAAAACATGGGAACAACTTAGTTGTCCATTGAAGGAGGACTGGATAAAAAAAAACTACGGCATATCTACTCTATGGAATACTACTCAGCTGTTAAAAAGAATGAAATTTTACTGTTTGTAAGCAAATGGTCCCATCTGGAGACCACTGCGTTCAGTGAAACAAGCCAGTCCCCCAAAGTTAAATATCATAGGTTCGCTCTGCTAAGACACCCTCCATCCAAAATATGAAACAAAGAGATATAAAGCTAAACAAGCATACACTTGAAATCTCACAAGTGTAGGATGTAATGGAGACCAGAAAAAAGGCAAAAAGAAATTTCAGCACAAAACACCCAGAACAGTTGTCTGCCTTCAACAGTTTCATGACACTTGGCCACCAACAGCTCATAGAGGGATGTATACCCCACAACCTCCCCACACACACACCTGCCAACAACTATACCCCTCCCAAACCAACTTTCAGTAAGTGCTCCTTAAAAACAAAAGGCTCCACATGAGCCTTTTGTCAGCACACAGGCAGAGGCTTTGCCTGACATGCCACAGCACTGGCCACCACACTTGTGTCTTTTAATTTAGGTTTCAATGACATCCCCAAGAAGAATATGAAAGGTCCCATTAATACACAGTGTGAATCCTCACTCTGGTAGGTGTTGGAAACTCTCCCATTTGGATACAGAGAATATGGTGAATTCACAGTCAGATGGCAGCCTGCTTCCTAGCTGAAATTTGGATAGAGAACAAAGAGATATCCAGCAAGGACTGTAAGTGCCTCGGGGCCTCAGGGCTCATGGCCTCTGGCGATCTCAGAAGGTCTGTAACTAGTTAGCCTGGAGGAGGAACAGAACCCAGAGAAATGCTCCGAGGCTCCATCTGGTCCCGGCGAGAATGGAGGGAAGATGGCATTGACGCGTGCCTGGACTTACCAGCAGTCTTGTGGAAAGATGTAATGGTCACAGGGGGACAAGTGCCATCAGCCCCCAGTATTCCTTCACATCAATGCACAGTTCTGGAAACGTCCGGCTGCATTTTTTTTCTTCTAAAGAAAAGGAAAGTGTCCCATCAAGACCCCTGTGAGCTTCTGAAACTTGGCCTGTCTCAGGGACACCAAAGTGCGTTCTCACCCCTGGAGCTTTTCTCCAGCCCTATACTGTGTTGAATTCCACTCCTGGACCCATTCCTTTCCGGCTGGGTTCACTCTGAATATTTCATGCCAGTCCTACCTCCTGACAAGCAACATGTCACAATGACTGAGGACGCTAGACTGAATCCAGCTTGCTTCTCCAGCGCTGTGACAATGCTGTGCTAAGGAGTAGTCCTGACAACCCAGGGCTTGATCTCAATGGGACTCCACTCACTGACTGCCTCAGTCTCTCCTAAGCAAAGCTAAGAATGAGTCAGAGCATTCATCCGGGTTATCCATTCTCACATGCTCATCTGTCCTCTAAAAGCCCTGTGCCTGAGCAGGCACCAGCTATCTACTCACTGGATTTTTCTTTTCAAAATGAAGTCCTTGGGTTAGCAACAGAATTGTGAATTTGACTCCCTGAGGAGGACAATGTAATAAACTTTCATTTCTCATCATTTTAATATTAAAAAGTTCTGGGAGGTCATTTGGTGCTAAGAGACTACTTAGCATACTCGTACTTCCCCATTACAGGTCTTGGGTCTGATTTCTGGCTCTGCCTGAGCCGGCCTCTTCTCGGTGCATATCCCGGGAAGCAGTAGGTGATGGCTCAGTGAGTCGGTTCCTGCTACTCACATGGGAGACGTGCATGGAGTTCTGGACCCCTGGCTTCAGTCTGGTCCAACCCTGACTACTGTGGGCATCTGAAATGTGAGCCAGCAAATGGAAGACATACCCTTCTCTTTTTGTCTTTCAAAAAGAAGAAAAGAACCTAAGTATTTTAAAAGCCTTTCAGTTTTTCATGTTTGGAAGCTGTATGGGCTTGTTGCACCTGCACTTAAACTTCCCTGGCTTTTTAATCCTGGGGTTACACTGCCACAGAGAAGTGCACAGACCCACTTTGTAGTAGGGGTTTGTAAGTACTAAGGAGTTCAATCTTGGCAGGGGAGTCACTGGATGCAGGGAGTGACATCTGGCCTCAGGCTCCAGCAAAGAGAAGAGAGAGGAAAGGAGAGGAGAGGAGAGGAGAGGAGAGGAGAGGAGGGGAGGGGAGGGAAGGGGAGGGCACGGGAGGGGAGGGGAGGGGAGGGGAGGGGAGGGGAGGGGAGGGGAGGGGAGGGGAGGGGAGGGGAGAGGAGAATGCTTGTGGGTATGGAAGGGTACAGTGATGCAAGATGGACCAATTAAAATGCAAGTGATTCCCCTGCTGAGTGCTGCTAACCCAAACCAGAAGGAAGATACACACACTTCGGTGAAGCCTTTGGCAAAACCATGACTTGACCTAACCAGGAAAACCCAAACTAGAACCTTTCAGGATGGCTTCCTTTCTAATGTGTGTCAGTCTGCTCTGCCCCATGACAGGGAAACAAGAAACAGATCTGCCCGCTGCACCCATTCTGAGTCACTCAAACTTCGATCTGCTTACTCACCTGATGTCAACTACACTTACAACCCACATGGTCACGAACGCAGAGCAGCCAGCAACATGGCTAGCACGCTGTGGGACTGTGGTTTCTCCAGATGACAGGAAGTTAACTTCATAAAAAGACATCCCAGACACTGTGCCCAGAGTCTGAGCACTTAATTCTTACCGTAAGTCTTTGAGCACTGCAGTCGGTCAATTTTCCAAACCCACAGACCGGCTGACTAGTCAGAGGGGAGTTAAATTTTCCCAATCTCCCTGTTGATGCACAGCCCCTGGGCTACATGCAAGGTCCATGTTCCTTTCCCTTTGATGCCGTTCTAAGCCAACATTTTCTTTTAGTCTTCACTATCTTTGTCTCTTGTCTTTCTGTATGTGATGCTTTTCTCAAAAGCAACTGAAAATCTGAAGTAAAAAAAAACAGACACAATGTTTTTCTGCTAAAGATAAAAGAGGCTAAACCTCTGTTTAGCTGGTTTTGTTGTCCTGCTGAGGATACGAGGGCCGGTAGATACAGACCTGAACTCAGAGGTGCCATCTGACTGGCAAGTAAGATGCCCACTGGGGGATGCCTGAGGCCCATGTTGGAGGACCAGGTTCGGGTCCACTTCCTGATTTCAACTCCCTGCAAATTCATACCCTGGGAGGCCAGTTTATGTGGTTGGGTTCCTTCCACCCCCATGGGACACCTCAAATTGAGTTCCTGAACTCTACTGGCACAGTCCCGGCTGTTGTAGGCATTTGGGAACCCATGAATCAGTGGATGTAACTGTACTTGCTCACTCTCTGTGGCCTTTCCTTTCAAACAAACAAAAGTAAAAAGCCCTAACTTCACAGAGAAAGTCAATATACTCTTCACAGAGTGAACCCCATCTGGTACACTGGCCTTCAGTGACAGGCTTCCTCTATGAAAACAAAGTAGAGCTTTGGAGAACAGCAGTATAATGGAGACAGGTCTGTTGGAGGAAGTTCTTCATGACCAGTTGAGTTCCTTTTTGGTGGAGGATTTCAGACTGCCCTCCTGTTGGCTGGGCCAGCTACTGGTGGATACTTGGAGTAAGATAAACCTCTCCTAGCACATGCACTGTGGGTTTTGCCTGCTTAGATAGGCTCTGATGTGGCCCCAAATAGTTCAGTCTACATTCACCAAGGCCTAGATATTGACAAACCCTACCCATGCACCATAATGCTTCATTTGCTGAAATCTCAGCTTCTACGTTGATAGCATTTGGAGAGAGGGTCTTGGGGAAGTGATGAATTGGGAGGGCAGAATCCTTGTGATTGGGTTAATCCCCCAGAAAGCCACTCTGCTAAGACTTGACTGTGCATTATGGACTTTCGGCACTCCCAGAAGTGAACTGTTGTTGTTAATGAGTCACCCAGTGTATGTATGGTCTTCTATCACAGCAGATCAAAAGCACCAAGACACCATCTGATCTTCATGGGGTACAGCCAGATTTGGGGCTAGGAACAAAGGGCTTTCAGGGTGGCAGGCACAGTGAACTGGTACACTTAAGTCTCCTGGAGCAGAACATCCAAAAAAAAAAAAAAAAAAAAGCCCACATTTCGCCTTTCATCCTGTAGCCAGAGTGGGCTTATGTTGGCAATCGCACATGTCCCAGCATGATGTGGGTGCAGGAGTGAGTGATGAGAGGGCAGAAGAGGACCTGGTCTGAATCTTGGGACTGAGCAGCAAGAATAGGCAGTGTGGGCTTTTTTTTTTTCCTCCTCCAGAACATTCCCTCCTAGTTCCCTAACATCCAAGCCCAATTCTTAGTCCTTCCCAGAAATTCCACAAATCACCTAACCTCCTTTAATACACATGCCCATCTGTTTAAACTAGCTACAGGAATGTTGGGTGCTTACAGCCAAAAGGCCTGTGACGCTCACTTGGGAAGAAAGCAGAGACCTTGTAGGGACCTTATAGGATGGGGACTGCCAGCTGGTTTGGGCAGCAGAGTGCTCATGTTCTGCCAGCGGGGGGCTCCTGAACCCAAAGCTTCATGCACAGAGGCAGCACATGTTATCTCCCAGAACACTATGAGTAGGTTGTAGCAGGCTGAACTCTCTGTCCCACTGCCCAAGCTCTATTTGGGGCTTGGAAGGTTTATTTTACTCTCATCTTACACTGATCTGGGACAGTGCTATATCCCTTACAGGCTATGGTGAGACTGAAGCCATGCAATAGATGTCAACAACCTGCTGTGTGGTTCAGCAAGCGGTACTTGTTCTAGAAATAATATAATTATGGGAGCTGGTGTTGTGGCATAGGGTTGGTAGTGCTGCAATGCCCACATTCCATCAGAAGCCCTTGGCTCCTGGCCTCAACTTGGCCCAGCCTTGTGACCACTTGGGGAATAACCAGCAGATGGAAGATCTTTTCCTCTCATTCACTCACTCTACCTTTCAAATAATTTTTTTTAACAAAAGAAAGAGTTAAAAAATATAGCTTTCTTCTTTAACATACATTCATCTCAGAATGCCCAGGGATCCTCAAATCTCCAGATGACCAAGACCCTTATATGAAGTGACACAGCATTTGTATATAATCTATAGACACCCTCCTGTCAATTTGCATAATGAGGCAATAAAGGTATCTCAAAGGTTGCTATGAGGAGTAAATCAACCAATACATGTAAAATACTATGCTGCTGGGCACACAGTAAGCACAAGAGCTTATATAACCATAAGCTATTCTCAATGACAAGAAGGGACAGGGACAATGTGTCAGGATATGTGACTGGGGACTTGCAGCCTTGTCTAAAAAGTCCAGTGACAGCACCAGACGTAGTGTCTGCCAAATAATAAAGATGAAAGAGAGAGTAACACTCTCTGAAAAATCAACTTGAGCATCTCACAAGGTGTCTTGAGCTGGAGTAAACTGGCTGCGTAAGATATATGAGTGGAAAGGGAAGCCTCAAAATTAATATGCCATTAAAGTTTTAAGTGTGACTTTAGCTATGTAAGCTAAATTAATAAACACTAGATAGAAATACAGCTACTTCATATATATCACAGTATTATTAGCAAGGCGGTGAATCATAATAACTAGTATACTATTTCACTTAAAACTATTTCATTTATATTATTGGCTTAATATCTTTAGGTATTCTTGCTTTTGTATGGGGCTTATACTCTATGGCATATGGTAAGAGAAAATTCTCTTTCTTATCTCAAATTCAAGAGGCATCTTAAATCATCAGCTGACCCCACACTCCTGATTTTTGCTTAATTTCAAAGCAAAAATAAGGATCAAACCAAAATGAAGCAAAATGAAGGAAATGGAGAGAATATCTTCATGTGTCTCAAGTATGTATAATCTCTGTTTTAGCCCATTTAGCGCATCCCAGACTGAGTAACTGATGACAAACAGTTTTATTGAGATGGAAGTTTTGGAGGCTTGGAAGTCCAGTGATGCTGGCACGTGGTTAAGCCCTCTTGACACATCTGAATCCTGCAGAGGGCACCACATGGCAAGACTGAGCAAGTGTGCCAGAGACGGTGCATTTGACAGCCCATTGCCCACTAATTCATTCAGCCCCAGAAGGATTAACCCACTCCACAGGGCAGAACCATTATGACCCAATCACTTCTTAGCAGTTCTGCCTGTTCCGGCCTCTTAATACTTCCGAATGGAAGTTAAATGTGAATATGCTTTTGGGGACATTCAAAGATAGTGATGTCCAAAACATTTAAGGATGCTCATTCAGCTGTACCTACTTGATATCCTCATAATGTCTTTGTCTTATGGGGAGTGGGGTATAGACTAAATGAAACCCACTAACACAACAAATTTTTCTTTATTCATGTAGCATGGTATATTAAACACAGAAAATATAGTCATGGCGCTTTATCTCATCTTTGCTTCCCTGGAAATAGATGGATGAATTCAGCCCAGTATTCAATACCATGTAACTTTTAGTGGGTCCCTTGAGAGAATGCACAATAATACTGGCAGGTGTGTCAACTGCAAGACTTATGCTGATTATGATTATGAGGGAACATCCAAGGGTAACACTATGGGACTGTCTCCCTCCCCATTAAACTCACTGTAGTCTGCGCCAGAAAGCAAACCTGCTGGCACTTTGACCCCAAGCTACTCCAACTCGGAAACTGTGAGACAGCAAGTACTGCCTGTGTCATCGAGTGTGTGGCACTTCATTAGGGCAGTCTAAGCTGAGGCCACTCCAGGCATCAAGAGATTGTCATAACTAAACTATTAACAGAAATCACCCATTAGAATAAAACATTCCTTTTGATGCTGATCTTTTTCTCAGTTCTCTTTAGACGTGATGGCAACCAAGCATTGTGCTAACCAAGCATTCCACCAAGAATCCGATAGACACAACCCTCAAGACGCCAGGTCAAACAACACAGAGTGAAAAGTCCAACAATTTTGTTCTAGATACAATAAGCAGACTTGTAAGAGATTTCTCAAATCACTGATACATTGCCTAGCCTCGGGCTCTGTATGTACTGTTCTCAGCCCTTCAAGTCATCTGGGGTGTTCTGGATCAGTGCTGTCCCAAATCCACCTCACCAGAAAGCATCTAACCCCCGAATAAAGACATCCTTACTCTTGAAAACCTTCAGCAGATCTAATCGCTTGATCACGAAGACAATGCTGATAGCCACGCTGTACTGTACCTCCTGTTGATTAAGTAGCGCTCCGCTCAGTGGACCAAACTCAAGACTGCAGGGGGAAAACAAGGGCCACATGGAGGAAGATTCCAGAAACTGGCATTGTTAGAGAAGGAAGCAGAGTACTCCCAGCAGCCTTGTGCTTGGGTAGAGAAAGGGAAAGAGGATCTTGCTGTTTAAACTGAGACCAGAATACCTGCAAGACAGGGGAAAGTTGGCTTTGCATTGCCTCACCTACTACAAAAGAAAAGAGAAAGGAGCCTCATCAAACCACAGACTAGCTCCCTGAGGTGAAAGCAGACACTTGCATAATTTTATGGGACAATTTGAAAGACAAGCAGCAACATTTAGATGGGCTGCTTCTTTTATAATGCATAATTATAACCTCCGCCTACTCAACATACCTTGACCTGGTACCTTGACCAGCATTGTTCACCATCTATCACTGCCCAGACTCAATTTTACTCAGCTCCCCTACACAGTCATTCTGACAGCAAGCTTGATCATCTTCTCAAGCAATATATTGACAAGCTGACAGATACTGGGCACCTGAGTGGATTCAAGGCTAAGATGAGGCTCAGAACACTATAGTATAGGGTTGACTCTCATCTCTACTTCAGATTCCAGCTTCCTGATCATCAGCATCTTGGAAGGCAGCAAGTGATGGCTCAATTACTTAAGTCCTTGTCACCCATGTGAGAACACTGGATTGAGTTCCAGGCTCCTGGCTTTGGCCTGCTCTTGTCCTTGCTGTTATGGGCACTCAGGAGTCTGAACCAGTAGATGGTGAATCACTCTATTTGCCAGTCTCTCTCTTTGATTTTTTTCTTCTTTTCATTTAATATTATTATTATTGTTTTTACATTTATTTATCATTATTGGAAAGGCAGATCACATTCACAGAAGAGAAGAAGAGATAGAGAGAAAGATCTTCTATCCACTGGTTCCCTCCCAAAATGACCACAACTGCTGGAACTGAGCTGATCTGAAGCCAGGAGCCAGGAACTTCTCCCACATGGATGCAGGTACCAAGGCCTTGGGCCGTCCTCTACTGCTTTCCCATGTCACAAGCAGGGAGCTGGATGGGCAGTGGAGCCGCCTGGATATGAACCAGCACCCATAGGGGATGCTGGCACTTACAAGATAAAGATGTGGCTGTTAACCATCCATCAAGCATTCTCTTTGGCTTTCAAATAAAAAAAATAAATAAAAATAAAAACAAAAAGCTACACTTGAAATAAGTGCATTGCTTTAAAATATTTTAAAATGTATGATTCCCACTAATTTGAAATGGCTTTTCCTTGATTACTCTCGAGTTGTAGGCTTTTTTTTTCTGAATGTAAATAGCTTATCAGATATATGATTTGCAAATGTTTTTACCATTCTTTCACAAATGATAGTGAAATAAATAAAATCTACAAAGAAATAAGGTGGGACACCTCCCTTAATGCCATACCTACAATTAACATACAATGTTGAAGTAGAAATCTAAATATAAGAACCAAATCTCTTTAAGAATTCTAGAAGAAAACATGAGGGTAACTCTTCATGCCCTTAAGTTATGCAAAGCCTTCTTAGACACAAAGCAAAGACTACAAATAGCAAAATAATTGGACTTCATCAAAATTAAAAATACATCATTAAGAAAGTGAAAAAAAAATCACAGAATGGAAGAAAATATCTGCAATCCTATTTGGTAACTGAACTGTATCATGATTCTAATATATATCATTACGATATATCAAAATTCTAATAACAACGAATGAAAAACCCAGTTGAAAAACAGGCTAGGGACTGTAATAGACAGGCAGTCTACATATATAGTCTATGTGTCTGTGTATATGTGCATATGATAGATATAGGTATCCCCAAAGAATATATACACATAGACAACAAACACACATGAAAATGCCTGACATCATTCATCACTGGGAAAACGCAAATCAAAGCCAGCTTGAAGTGCCACTCCACATCCACTAGGATGACTACCACAATGCAGGCATAGGATAACAGGCAATGGTGAACATATGGAGGAAGTAAAGCACCCCTACGCCCCGACTGCAGGTGGAAGTGCTAAACAGCATAGACACTTGCTGAAGGTTTAGTTCTTCAGAATGTTTAACACAGAATTACTGTCTAGCCCAGCAATTCCACTCCTAGGTATCACTACTTCATGGGAAATGAAAGCATATGTGCACACAAAAACTTGACCGCTCATAGCAGCATGATTCAGAATAGCCAAAAGGTGGCAACAACCCAAATCTCCATCAACCAATGGATATATAAAAAAAATATGATAGCCACACCACACATTATAAAGAAATGAAATCTTGATAAATGCTATAGTATGGATAAACCTTGGAAAGAAGTGAAGTGAAAGAAATCACAAAAGACTATTGTATATGTAAGTGTACAGTTACCTTTAGATAAAACAACCAGAAAAGATGAATTTAGAAACTAGATGAAGGGTTGCCAGGGACTGGAAAATGGAAGATAAATGGGCAGATATTAATAGATACTGATTTCTTTGTGGGGGTGATAAAAATGTTTTAAAATTAGATAGTGGTGATGTGTGCACAACTATTTGACTGATTGATTATACACTGTTAATGTAACTGTAAGTATAATAGTTTCATCTCAATAAGCTCCTAGGAGGACCAACACAGAGCTGTGGGTTCCCTAACGTTATCTGTCCCTCACTAAAGCACTATAAATAGATGGTAGGGAAGTATTTACTTCCTAAAGTTTAAAACAGGAAAAATGAAGATCCGCTAAAATTATCTAACCAAAACTCATCTACAGGAGTCTTTAAAAAGTTTAGGGTAAATGCACTCAGAAAACGTACATCATGATAACAACTATGTGTGGATATCAAAAATGTTTTGCACCAAAGAGAACTTATTTTTTTTACTCTATTTTCCCTCAACCTTTTTAAAGTGCCCTCACTGCTATAGTCATTAGTCTAAACGGACATTTTAAATTCTTAGCTATTAGCAAGTTATTAGAGAGGTTAACTTCTCTATTTCTTCCAACATCTCCCACTCTATCCCACCCTCCTTTTAAAAAAAAGATTTACTTCTTTGAAAGGTAGGATGATAGAGACAGGAGGAGACAGAGGTGTGAGAGCCCTGGCTGGCTCACTCCCCAAACGCCCAGTCAGAGCTGGGCCGGGCTGAAGCCAGGAGCTCCATTGCAGAGTCCAACATTTGTGGCCAGAACCCAAGCACTTGGGCCACCACCTGCTCCCTCCTGCGCTCATTAGCAGAGTAGCCAGGATTTCAAGCACTCTTATTTATATAGGATGTGGGCAACCCATTTTTCCCTTTTCTAAACATAATAATAATAATCTAACAATTAGATTCTAGTATTCTTTTTAAAACAAGTATTTGTTCAAGAAGTTTTATGAAGGCACAATTCTAGTAGAAAATTGACACGTTAAAAAAAAAATGAGTCTTAATTACTTTTCCTTCTCTTTCCACCTAAACCTCTATGCAGACCTCAGGGTTTAGCAATATATGAAAACACTCGCCATCCTTATTCCAACACTTCATCTCCAAAAAGTTGACACAAGCGTTTTGATAAAGAAAATGAAAATCCAGGCAAGCAACACCAGCTGGCCCTTAGAGTTATCACGAGCAGGAGACAGTTCAGTACTTCT
The DNA here is from genome assembly GCF_017591425.1 of Ochotona curzoniae. Taxonomy (NCBI): domain Eukaryota; kingdom Metazoa; phylum Chordata; class Mammalia; order Lagomorpha; family Ochotonidae; genus Ochotona; species Ochotona curzoniae. Next base: position 13,882,220 of record NW_024465582.1, on the reverse strand, counting down.
GGAGGCTCCTTACATACTCTCCTGACGTCTGTCCTCCTCCCCAGGAAAGAACAGAACAAACAGCACTTGACACTAGAAATCACCTCATCATGGTCTCCAGTTTCCTCATTTCCTCTTGGCAAGGTCAGCTTCCTCAGGCCAAGGCGGACAGATGGTTTACCAAGCAATGCCCTGGGGAGGGTCAGAGGCTGGTCACACCCCATGGGGCCATGGCTTAGTCCTTAGTAGGGCCTCACCCTTCCTTAGGCCTGAAGCCCTTGGCTTAAGCCCCTCAGGTGAGACAGCAGAGAGCTCCTCTAGCATGCTGATGGCTGCTTTGTGCAGCTGGCCCACCACACCCAACCAACTGATAATCGAAAAATGCTGGAGAAAAGTCTGCATCTGTACCGAACATGTACAAATATTCAGGTCAATATTCCCTAAACAGAGTGTAACACAGATTTACATAGAACTCACCTAAGTAGTCATTTGGGGGATGAACCAGCAGATGGAAGTTCTCTATATAACTCTGACTTTCAAGTAAAAATAAATAAATTTTTAAAAAGAAATAATGCCAAAGCCTTACCCACATACCCATACGTCTCATTTTGAGTAATATTGACTTAGACAAAAAGATCTTCTTAAATGTTTGACTAATAGGCAATACCTACATAAAATCATATTGAACATTCAGTTATTAACTATTACTAAAGAATAAGAGTTTTGCTATTGGGGATATGTTCATCTTCAGGATCGGGGTTTCAACATTTATTTTAAGGATTTTAGGGAGACACTCAATGTATTGCACTTAGGAAAAAAAAAGAAGAGCAAGGCTGGGGCAAGTTCGAGAAAATGAAGTAATAAGCTCCAGGAAACCCTCCAGCAATTGAGCAAGCCATTGGTTTGCTTTCCAGGGCATTTTTCTCAGCCATCACTTGAACTGAGATTCAAGGCTCAGACAGGACAGGATCTTTTAGGTCATATGAGCTCACCCCAAGCTTAATTTCAGGCTATGGAAAAACAAGAAAACTATAATTATAACATGCTTTTAAGTGTGTACGAAGATGCATACGAAAAGCTTAGGAAAGCAGACTAGACTTGCTGTGTATTAAGTGACAGAATTGGACAGAACTTTCCCTCGAAAATTATTATAAAAATTGTTATGATCATAATTGTGCAATACACAAAATCTGGGAAGGGAAAGCACAACAATTTAGGAGCAGCCCTGTCTGTCCCATGCTTTTTAGCACTAGCAGGATTTGGACAGAAACCACTGTAGCGTCCTATGCTACACTATGTCTGGTTTCCAACCCTTCCCCAGGGTAGTTCAGACACAGCTGTGGCCCACTGAGCTCAGAGCTTAGGGGAATGAAGGCTGCAGACCAAGTGGCTAGTGGCCAAATCTTCAGTGAAAATTTCACTCATACATAGCACCCTTAAGTAACTTGTGCCAAACCCAAACTGGGTCCAAGGATTTGATGCCTATACAACTTTCTGTTAACAAATGCATATGCCAATTAAAAAAAAAAAAACTAGCTTGGATTTCTTTTGTAACTCTGCAGCATACACATAAACACACAGACACACTCACATCCAGTCTGTGGAACTAAACAGTCCCCGGGAAAAGGAGGCAAACAGCAAAAACATACTCAGCCTGATTTTGACCTTATGACAGCCTGCAGCCCTAACCAGTTTCCATTTGCTCCATAGAAAGTCACCTACACGCATTCAAATTCATTAAGCATATAGTGAGGTTGGCTTGTTTTCACACAAACCACAGTACATGCTGGACCAAATAGTAGTCAGGGTATGGAATGATCTCAAGGTTCAGTCTTGGTATAAAGTCTTCATCTTATATGACTCAAGCAAATACTACGTGAATTAACTCAACAAGGAGTTATTAACAAGGGCCAAGTCCGACGGTCCTTTTGGGCCGGTAGATACCAGCTGAGTAGTACAAAGTGGATTTGCCTCTGCCACCCCGTAGAAAATCCTTCCACATACTGGTTCACTCTCCTGATGGCCACCGTGCCTGGCGAGGGCAGGGCATGTTGAAACCAGGAGCTTCCTCTGGATCGCCCATGTGAGTGTTAGAGACTCAAACACCTGGACCATCTTCACTGCTAATCCTAGGCCATTAGCAGGGAGCTCGATCTGAAGTGGAACAACCAGAAATGAACCAGCACCCATATGGGATGCTGGCATCATAGGAAATGGCTTTAATGGCTGTGCCACAATGCTGGTCCTGTTTCCTATTTTTCTTGGATTATCCTAATTTAAACTGATTACTCAGATATAATATTAGTGCCCTCTTCACTCTCAGAAGTACTGTGGTGTGTACAATGAAGTCTACGACCACTCCCTCAATCAATAGTCAATGAGCATTGGCTCTTGGCTTTATGCAATTAAAGGTCCAGTTCCTATTCCCTGCTGTGCTTGTTGCAGATGAATGGAAAGACCAACAGGCATAAGGTAGAGTCTGAGCATTAGGCAATCCAGGAAGAGTTTTGTAAGGAATCTGAAAGTACAATGGGTACCTTTGACTCATCACAGCTGATGTCCCTTTTAATCAGCTGATTAAGCCTTGGATGGTACTATCAGTTGTACCTTTTGTTCCTCTGAGCACACTGGCATTGGTGGGCTGGGAGAGGCTGGCCAGAGCTAGAGCATCCTGGTGGCAGGGGCAATGACCTGGTGGCAGAAGGTGATGTTCCTTATGTTGTATAAGCACCAGGATTACTGAGAACTTTTGGCAGGGGTGACGTCTGCAGTCTCAACCCAGCCATCTCTGCTCCATGGCTTAGCATACTGCCCTCAAATCCACCAGGCTCTATCTCTCTACAGCTGCCCTTTTAGAAATGGGAATAAAACATTCCCTGTGCTTGCCTTGCAGGTTGTGAGGATATGATGGAGCAGCAGGAAACAGAGAAGCTAAAGATGGAGTTGGAGCCCATTAAGGCACTTGGCATGCAGGGTTCTGGTTTATGAGGCAGTAAGAGGCACACTATGACATTTGCCAGAAGTGCTGTGAACATCAGGGTCATCCAAGCATACACCATTTGTCCTGGGGTCTGGCCTTTTTACAACGTGTTCAGGCCAAGGAATTAGAACCACAATCCTCCATAGCCCCTTCCCTGCCTGTAATTGCTGCAGACGGGACCACGCAAGGCAGCCCAGGGAGGAGGGTTGTCACGCCACCTGTCTAGCCATTTCCTCCACTTCCACAGAAACCCCTCCTGGATTTAAGGGCATGGGAGGCCTTCCCAACTCTCACTGCTCATTAGGCCTGTTTGATTTTTAAAGGAGAAGATTAAGTACATGGCCCACGGCCAAGATTCCAGACATGAAGGCAGCCAGCCGTCCCTTCGTGTTTGGGGGTTTCCCACTAGGTAGTGCTTCCAATTAACATCCAATGCTGTGCTTGGAGGGGCCGTCGGAGGTGTGAGGCAGGCAGAGGGATCCAGCCTGTGTCCCGGCTCTGGTGTTTTTGTTAATCTACGATTCGAGCCACTCATCTGGTTTCCAAGGCTTCGTCAAGCTCTCCATACTGGGGAGTAGACCAAACCTCCATCCCTTAGGAGTAGGGCCATGCAACAGAAGGGATTAAGTTCAAATTCTTTAGAAAAAAAAATCTAGGTGCTGGTGCAATGGCTCAACTGGTTAATCCTTATTTGGCAAGTGCCACCATCCCATTTGTGGGTCAGTTTATCGTTTGTATCCTGGCTGCTCCACTTGCTATCTAGCTCCCTGCTATAGCCTGGGAAAGCAGCAGGATGGCCCAGGGCCTCAGAATTCTGTACCCATGTGGGAGATCTAGAAGAAGCTGCTAGCTCCTGGCTTTGGATTGGTTTGTTTCCAGCTTCTCCTGTGGATCTGACCTTCCAATAAAAAGTATGTAAATCTTTAAAAAAGTTTTTCTTAATGTTCTTCAGCAAAACTGCACAGGTCAACCAGCTACCCATTCAGCACACTTGGCTATTTAAAGCTCAATCTTTTAGAAGACTTATTTTTATTTAGTTGAAAGAGAGACAGATTTTATGTTCACTGGTTTACTCTCCAAATGGCTGCAGCAATTAGAGTGAAGCCAGGAATCTGAGCTCCACCTAGATCTCCCACTTGGGTGGCAGAGGTCCCAGCACTGCACTCATTTTCTGCTACCTTCCCAAGCACATTAGCAGGATGCTGGATTGGAAGTGGAGTAGCCAGGACTCAAACAAGGCACTTTGACATGAAATGCAAGCCTCGCCGGTGGCAGCTTGACCTACTGTGCCACAACGCCAGCCTGTAGAAATGAAATTATTGGTCATAAGAGCAAGTGGCACATCACCCATGGCTTGTGCTTGTCATATCAGCCAAAAGAGAGTCAGCAATGGATCAAGGCCATCATCTGGAATGTTCTATGGGCCAGCACTGCTCTAGCATCTCTTCTGAACTTTTCTCCTCATAGACTTTTACACCCCAGCCTTCTCAACACGCAGGATGTACTGTAATGAGCCACAGTTACATCCTCTGTACTCAACATGGCACTCAAGGGGCACAGGCTGGCTGCCATCTTTAGAATCCCTGGAAGCGCGCTATCGATTTTCTTCCAAATGCTCATAACCATGCTGGTGAGGGAGGGCCTTTCCTCCCCTGGCGCCCGCTCCACTCCGGTCACCCTTTCCAACATCATCTATAATTTACACAGGCCCTACTTCAAAGAAAACACATTTTCAAACATTCTCTCTGTCGGAGTATTAGGGCTGCCCTAAGCCAGGGCCCTAGTGTTGGTCAGCCCTTCTGAACAGGTCCCCAACCCTCCACCATATGCCACACCTCCCCCCTTTCCAGCTATTATTTATACTGAACTATTTAACCAGACAAAAGGACACAACCCTCCTAGGGCCAAGTGTTAAAAGCATTCCAAGAGAAAATCGCCTGAAACAGAAGCTCCCGCCCCTCAATGTGTTCTTCATCTGTCTCGGGCTTTTATTGGGTCTCGCAGTAAATGAATCAACTGTCCCAAGAGCGTTAGACCACAGCTCCAATATAAATCCTTACTGCTAAGAATCCCTCAGAGTGATGCTTCGGGCTTGTAGTGGCTGGGTGGCCTTCCCAACGCCTCATTAAATGGCAACTTTATAGCGTTCAGAGGAAAGGCCTTTGGGATTTCTGAACAAATGTATAAATCCATCTTTCCAAAGACAAACAATCACATGGTTCCCTAGATGCACATGACTGGGTGTGTGGGCAAGATGGTTCAGCACACTGAGGAAGGACAGACCAGGACGCACACAGAACTGGGGGCAGCTTTCTCTGGGCTACGAGCCCAAAGGTTCATGCCACACATTTCTGCTCTGCCAACATGTAGTTCTCCATCATTAAGCAGACCGTGCTCCCAACAGTCGGTCCTTGCCCTCATGTTGGCAGCCTCTCAGACTGACTTCCTGCCCCTTGACTTACTCATCATGAAGATTTTCAAGGAGCAGGTGGTTAACATCAGTCGTTCTGGTTGACTTTTCCTAGCGAATGGCTTAAGGAAATAGTGTCAGGAAAAGTTACGCCAGAGGCTGGCATCGTGGCACAGTGGGTTAAGTAGTTGCCCATAACGCCTACAACACCAACATCCTTATAGGACCACCAGATAGCATCCTGACAGCCCAGCTTCCGATTCAGCTCCCTGCCAATGCACCTGGGAAAGCAACGGAAGATGGCCCAAGTCTTGGGCCCCCACTACCCATGTGGATGGAGTTTCAGGTTCCTGGATTTGGCTTGGTCCATCCCTGGCCATCACAGCCATTTGGGGAGTAAACCCCTGGATAAGAGAACTCTGTGTGTGTATGTATGTAACTCTGCCTTTCATATAAATCTTTTTAAACAAAGCTACCTTGTCACCTGTTGGTTACCAACTGCCGTCTGTGTGCAAGATGTTCTGATTGGGGTTGGGAAAACAATCGCCCCCTTTTCTCCACCCCGAATAACTTAACATGCCTCACAGAGTGCAAAACATCAAATGGACAGCTGATCTCACAGAGAACACTACCTCACTAGTCTCGGTGTTCACCTCCAATCCATGGGCCTCACTTGCTTATTTAGAGAAGCTTCGGGAACATTCCCTGCTCCAAACTCCTCATTCTCTAGGGGCCCAAACAGCTGCAGCCCTGGAACCTCTGCTGGGAGAACAAAGTTGCTTCCTCTCCCTGTGCCCCCAAACTCCTAGGGTATGTTTGACTCCACTGTTCTTCAGCTAAGCCCACTTTTAAAGTCACGAGTGGCCTCTTGTAGGTCAAACTGTTTCGTTTCTCCTTTAGAAAAAGCTGCTCTTCAAAAAAAGAAATATTCAGCTGGTGACTAAAACCAAGAGAACTGCTCTGAGGCGCAGTGCCTGTGTAGGGGACCCTGTGCTCTTGTGCTTGTGGGCATGCTCCATGCCACACACCACCCCCCTCAACTGGCAGCTCTTTGTAAAGCTATGCTAAATTCGGGTCAGATTCCTATGGAAAAAGCAGCTTCATTGTTCCCAAAGAACAATGGGCAATTGACAATAGGGACAAGGAGACAGGGAGGCAGATTCTGCAGCTCCCAGGAGTGGCCCTTGGCTGCTAGGACATCAGATCTCATTGGAAAAGCTGCCATCTGGGGACCCCTCCTCCATCCCTCCACCTGAGACAGCAGATCATGCAGACTGGAGCAAGTGTGCAAGCAGCTCCAAACATGTGGTCTCTGCCATACCAACCCTCAGCCCCTCCTCCAAAGGGTGGCTGCAGGGCACCAGATGCTTTGAGCACTTCTGAAGGCACGGTCATTTTCCTAATACAATTCTTACTTTGTCACAGCCTCTCTTTTTTACTATGTGTGTGATAGGCTTTATCTTTTTTCTAAAGATTTATTTATTTTTATTGGAAAGTCAGATTTACAGAGAGAAGGAGAGACAGAAAGATCTTCCATCCACTGATTCACTCCCCAACCAACTGGCTGCCATGGCCAGAGCCGAGTCAATCCAAAGCTAGGAGCCAGGAGCTTCTTCCAGGTCTTCCACACGGGCCCAAGGCTTTGGGCACATCCTCTGCTGCTTTCCCAGGCCACAAGCAGGGAGCTGGATGGGAAGTGGAGCTGCCGGGATTAGAACTGGCATATGGGATCCCAGGCTCAGCTGTTGGAAGCATTTGGGAAATGAACAGATGGAAGAGTTCTGTATTTCTTTCTCCCGCTCTCTAATAAATAAAAATAAATAAAAATTTCAAAACAGAAGGAAAAGCTTATTGCCCTCCAGGATGTTTGTGCTTTGAAAGAATGGTCAATCTACAGAAACCACAGTAAGAATGAGTCCAGGGCGCCTGGCGCTGTAGTCCAATGGTTAGAAGCCTCACTTTGTATGTACTGGGATCCCATATAGGCACCAGTTCGTATCCCAGCTATTCCACTTCCCTTCCAGCTCCCTGCTTGTGGTCTGGGAAGGTGGTTGAGGATGGCTTAAGTCTTGGGACCCACATGGAACACCTGGGGGAGGTTCATGACTCCTGGATTCAGATCTGTTCAGCTCTGGCCATTGTGGCCTCTTGGGGAGTGGACCAGCAGAAAGAAGATCTTTCTCTCCGTGTCTCATTCTCTCTGTAAATTTGACTTTACAATAAAATGAATAAAGGCATCTTCAAAAAAATAGAGTCCAGGGATTGGGACTGTGCCATAATGGGGTGCCCGGCTGCTCCACAATCCAGCTCCCAGCTAATGAGCCTGGGAAAGCAGAAAATGGACCATGTGCTTGGGACCCTGTCACCCATGGGGGAGAGACCTGGAAGAAGCTTCAGTCTGGTCCAGCCCTAGCTGTTGTGGCCATTTAGGGAGTGAATCAGTGGATGGAAGATTCTCTGTCTGTCTCTGTTCCTCTCTCTGTAGGTGTGCCTTTCAAATAAAATGAATAAATCCTTAAAAAAAAAAAAAAAAGAACAAATCCAACCCCTATGAGAACATTCAGGATGCAGGTACAGGTGGGCTTTGCCAGTTCAGGGACTTGCCAGGCTACCTCTACAGGTTCATGGCCACACAAAGCAATCCTGGAGATGTCCACACAGTCTACCGGATCCATGATGTCCCTGTGCCCTGCCTGTGGGAGTCACTTGGTTCTGTAACAGAAGTGAATTTCACACTGGGCTCGAGGTCTGGGAAGAGGCCCCGACCTGTGGCACAGAGCCCACATTTTTCGGCATCCCCTCTGGCAGCAGCGTCTCACAGGGAGCTGATGGGTCCCTTGCCAACCCAGAGTTCTCAGAAGGGTGGAAGGGCAAAGGCAAGACTTTATCCGGCTGGCAGATGCTCAGTGGGGTGGAGGAGGGAGGAGAGACGGAGGGGCGGCCAGCTTAGCAAGCCGGGAGGAAGAAGGAGTGGCAGGGAAGGAAGTGGCCCACCAGAGGCACATAAACAGCTTGGCAAGAATGAGCCAGCTGGTCTCAGAGCCGCAACTGGTCTTCAAGTTTGTCCAGTGCAGTGATAGGCTGCACTGTTAATTACTCAAGCTTTAGACTGACACTGTCTTTGAGCACATTCTTCAAACTGCACAGACGACCCTTAATCTCCCTAATTCCACTCGCCTGCCACCAAATCACCACTGCTTTCTGTGTTTCCTCTCTGCCTTATGGATGCAGCATTCATTCATGATAACAGCCATATAGGCATAATCTGCAGGCTCTGCTGACATGGTTCCCTGCTACAATTCTCACTCTATGCCGTGCCTTTCCTTCCACTTAATGAGATGCCTTAGGGACCATTCCATCCCCAGAGTTTCCCTTCATTCTCTGAAAGTGCCACATCGTGTTCTATAATGCAGGCTTACCATATTTTATTTATTCATTCTTCTGATAAATGTTTAATTTTCATGTTTCCCGTCCCAAGCACTTCTAGAGTGAATGAGTTCAGGAGCAACGATTTCACTCGCATGCAATTCCAGTGCAATTTCTGGGTCAAAGAACAAGTGTAATTTTAATTTTAATAGACACTGACAAAATACCCATAACAAATTTTACTCCCCTTCATGGGCTAGGAATACCTTTGCCTAACTCTAGCTGCATTTGAATCTATCATCCTGTTTCAGCGTTTACCTTAGGTTGACGTGAAGTTTACACTACCCAGATTGAAAGGTGAAATGCAGTAGGAGAAACAAAACCAAAAACCTACTTTGGCTTGCTTATCTCTGGTAACTCGAGAGTTCGAGCATTTTTATCTTTTTGTTTGGACATTGTTGCATGTTCTGTGACTCGTTATTTTATACACAAGAGTACTTCAAGACATTCTTTGGAAAATAAAATCAAATTTTTTCATACAAAATTTTGTCTTAAATCCATGCATAGTTGCTTCCTAATATGTATTTTCCTGGGGGTTGCACCACACATAATGGATAAAAGCTGCTGTCTGCAGGGATGGTATCCCATACGGGCACCAGTTCATATTCTGATTGCTCCATTTCCAATCCAGTTCCTTGCTAATGCTCTTGGGAAAAGCAGTGCAAGATGGACCAAGAGTTTGGGCCCCTGTCACCAGTGTAAAAAACCTGGATGAAATTCCTGGGGGCCCGGTGATGTGGCCTAGCGGCTAAAGTCCTCGCCTTGAACGCACCAGGATCCCATATGGGCACAGGTTCTAATCCCGGCAGCTCCACTTCCCATCCAGCTCCCTGCCTGTGGCCTGGGAAAGCAGTCGAGGACGGCCCAAAGCCCTGGAACCCTGCACCCATGTGGGAGAGCTGGAAGAAGTTCCTGGCTCTTGGCTTCGGATTTGCGCAGCACCAGCTGTTGCGATCACTTGGGGAGTGAAACATCGGATGGAAGATCTTCCTCTCTGTCTCTCCTCCTCTCTGTATATCTGACTTTCCAATAAATAAATAAATCTTAAAAAAAAAAAAAGAAAAGAAATTCCTGGTTCTAGGCTTTGGCTTGGCTCAGGGTTGATTATTGCACTCATCTAGAGAATACATTAATGGGCAAAAGATCTGTCACTTCTCTCTGTAACTCTTCCAAAATAATGCTGCAAAATCGCAATTTCATGGATATTTTGGAAGATCCTTTATATAAACAGTGTCAAAAATATTTGTACCAAAAATAAATTTATCTTTTAATTCCATTTTCCATGAACTTTTTGAAGTGCCCACTTCAGTCTCCACAGATTCTATACCCAAGGATTCAACTAAACACAAGTGGAAAACATCTGGGGAATAGAATTGCATCCATTCTGAGCATGTGCAGGCATTTTCCCTGTCACCGTTCCATAAGAAAATACCATCTAGCAACTAGTTACCTAACATTTACATCATTTTAAGTATTAGAATAATCTATCCAGAGATGGAAAATGTATGTGAGGTCTTGCACATCATGGATTGTGGCATCCATTGCATGACTATACTCTGTCCATTTTCCTTTTATAGTTTTTCCATTAAATCCATTGACTTTGACATAAGCTGTTAATCCATTATCTCATCTTATTATGTATATTACATATGCATATCTAAGAATTTATTTATTTGTTTTACAGTCAGAGCTACAGAGAGACCTTCCGTCCTCTGGTTCACTCCCAGATGACTGCGACACCTAAGGCTGGACCAGTCAATGTCAGAAGTCAGCTTCATCAGGGTCTCCCTCGCGGGTGTGTGCAATTTCTGTTGCTTCTCACAGATCACTAGTAGGATGCTGAGTCAGCAGTGGGGCAGCGGGGATTGGGACTGGTGCCCATGTGGGATGTCACCATGCCAGGTGCCTGCTTTACCTGCTACATCCCAATGCCAGCTCCCGCTTTACATATTTCTCTTCATCTATTGCTTTTTAAAACTGTGCAAGGACTTGTCCCACAGGAATATGATGGCATAACATTACCCCGCACCCCATAATCAACGCAGTGGCTTCCACATGACTCTAGTAAACAGCAAGGAGCAGAGCTGCTGTAACCAGCGCCAGATGGGTTTGCCCACACCCCCTGATTTCCTTATCTTCATTCTGAGGGGTTCCTCGGCATTTCTAAAAGCAGAATCTGAACCCATTCTGCTAACTCCCTCACAGAACCAATGATGACACCCAGATCCACGTTTGCTAGAGCAGAGTCCTTTCTCTTGAAAGAACAGACCAGACTCAAGATCCTACCTTGGTGACTGCAAATCTAATGCGGTATTGAAACCACAGAGGGCAGGTTCAGTCCCATTGGGTTTGAAAACAAAACTTAGTGATTTAGCATCCGATTCAAGTACTTCCCTCCACAAGAAAAATAAAGCAGAATGCTAAGAAACTGATGTCCTCATTCAAAGGCTCCTTTCAATAATCATTTACCAAGCTGTCTGCTCTGTTTAAACATGCTAACTTCCCATCTTGCCCAATAGAACAAGTCCTATGCGAGAGCAGAGCGTTCTTGTCTTTCTCTCTTGTGCCCCCCAAGACAAGAACTAAGTTGTAAATTCACAGGTCTTGATAAAAATCTGCCGAGACTTAACTTCAGTCAGTACCTCCAAAACCTTTCACTACAGCTAAAAACAAGCAGCATATGATACAATTTTCTTTTTTATTCCTACACTTTTACTATTTTTCATGTTTACTTAAAGAAATACAGAAACAGTCACACCTCTCACCTACTGATTCACTCTCTCCGAAGGCTTATACCAGCTAGGGCTGGGCCCAGTCAAAGCCAAGAGCTTGGGAGTGAATTCAGGTCTTTGACTTGAATGGCAGGGACTCAAGCACCTGGGCCAACACTGTGACCTCCAGGGGGCGCCATCAGCAGGAAGCAGGCATTGGAAGGGGAGCCAAGACTTAAATCAGGATCTCCAATTTGGGTTGGGAGCATCCCAAGTGCTGTCCTAACTGACGTGCCAAACTTTTTTTTTAAGATTTATTTTATTTTAATTTATTTTAATTGGAAAGGCAGATTTATAGAGAGGAGATACAGAGAGGAAGATCTTACATCTGCTGATTCACTCCTCAAGTGGCTGCAATGGCTGGAGCTGAGCTGATCCAAAGTCAGGAGCCAGGAGCCTCTTCTGGGTCTCCCACATGAGCCTTGCACCTTAAGGCTTCCACAATGAGCCTTGCACCTTAAGGGTCAAGAGGATTTGTGTCACTGTGTGTCCCTCAGCCTGATGTCACAAACAGAACCATCAGAGCTAGTATGTTATAAGTGAAGATATTAGCAGAGCTGTCCACTTTTAAGATGGATGCTTGTATGCTCAGAACAAGGACTGGAGGCAGACTGCAGGCTGTTCCACATGAGGATACTGAACACTAGAAGCCAGTGGTCTGAAAGAGAACAACCTTCTGTCAAATCCAATCCTACCAGCAACAGAAGGCGTGGATGTGTGAATGTGTGGACCCCAGAGAGGAAGACTGACCACGAGGCTTCAGTGGAATGCCAGCCTGTGGACCCGAGTCCCGGCCCTGAGCTCGGGCAGAAGTTCCTAGTGCTGTATCCGAGGTGGCAGGCGCTCATGTTTACGTGACTTGGCTGCCAGAACATTTATGGCTTCCCTTTGGCTCCCTTGCAATCATGAAAAATATGTTCTGGCCCAGGCCTACCACTCCAGGGAATAATCACAAGGAGATTGGGTTACAAGGCTGCGAATGCCCCACAGCCAATCAAAACTCAGATGCTGCACAGCAGTTTCATCTCTGCAAATGAGGATTCAGGCTGCAGACATTCTGACAAGGAGAAAAAGAGCAATTACATGGCATAGTCACAGGCTTCTGAATATGTCCATCTCCCATCCATTCACGATGCTTCCTGAGGCCACAATAAATGCATTGTGGAGCACAATGTTGAGACATGCAATCCCATGGCATGGGATCCTGACAAAAGATCAAAATCATAACTTTAAAAATTCTGTGTTTTTAAATTGGCCAGATTTGAAATATTTTAATAGATCTAAAGTAAAAAGTATTAACAAAAATGCCCACTGGTTCCTTGGCATATCAAAGTGGATGTTGGTATATGTTCAGCAGGGGAGTTAAGTAGCCACTTAGAACAACTGTATCTCTGGGTAGGTCTGGTTCCACTTCTGATCCAGCTTCCTGCTCCTGTGTACACTGGCAGAACAACACAGGTGTTGTTCCAAGGGCTTGGGTCCCTGCCTCCTGCATGGGAGACGGAGACGAAGCTTTGGGCTTCTGGCTTTGGTATGGTCCAACCCCAGCTATGATAAGCATTTAGGGAATGAACTAGCAGATGGAAAATCTTTCTCTCACATACATTTTGCCTTTCAAATGAACTGAAAATAAAAATTAAACAAGTAAAAGTAGGTGTTGCTAGAGAAATTGCAAGTTATCTCGTACCACAGCCGTAGCCATGATCAGAGCCAAAAATTAGACCCGGAAGTGCGCCATGTACGAGGGTAGCCACTGAAGTTACCCTTCCTTGCCTCAGACAAAAAGGTTTGTTTTCACTATCTAATAAAGATGCTAAAAGATAAAGGCCAAGAAGAAAACACTTAACAATCTGCTTTGAAAGGAAAGCGACATTTCCAATCCTTCTAGATCTCAGAAGGTTACCTAGCTAAGAAGAAAGGGAGGGAGAGGTCAACTGAAATGCAGGCAGCGAAGACCAACCAGTTGACAAGCCAAGGTGGCCTCTTGCTAAAACTGAGCTGACCTTTCTCCAGAACACAGGATGTCCGGCCTCGCCTGCTAAGGAGACTCCAGGGAAAGCTGTCAGATCACAGAGGTGATCTTAACCCCAGCCTTGACGCTGGGTTCTATTTGAGGATACACATTAACTCTTAGCACCCATCTAATGAGCGTGCTATCAATGACAGGAGTTTGAATCTAAATGGCCACCCAAGTGAATGTCACCATCAGTGTCCACAGCCCAGCTTCTTTTCAGCATGGTGCCATGTCTACAGAGTCAGCCAACAGAATGGGGCCATCTTTTTATAACAAATATTTACACACTGAGTTTGCCATTTTTTGCCAAATGCCAGAATATATATGGGGAAGGGAAGGACTTAGGTAGAAAAGAACAGTTAAAATCAAGTTCTGGGAAGCCTGGCCGGTGGGGCAGGTGGGAGGTGGGAGGATGAAGGGAAATGGGAAGAGGCAGGAGCGAGTTGTTTGGGACCAAGGCAAAAGTTTCCAGGGCAAAGCAGAGGTCAGAGAACACTTCCAGTGAAGAGAAAAGGGGTCAGGGAAGTGCTTGTGGGTACACAATCCTTGCTGACTTTATAAATCACAGTGAAGAAGGCTGGCATTGTGGCACAGTAGGCTAAGCCTCCACCTATGGCATCATCATGCTACACCCACGTGGGAGACCTGGAACAAGCTCCTGGCTCCTGACTTCGGATCGACTCAACTCTGGCTGTTACAGTTACTTGGGGAATGAATCAACAGATGGAAGATCTTCCTCTCCGTCTCTCTTCCTTTCTGCGTATCTGACTTTCCAATAAAAAAGTCAAATAAATCTTTAAAAAAAATTAAAATTTAAAAATGTACTTCTGGTGCCTAGCATGGTAGCTGAGTGGCTAATGCCCTCATCTTGCATACACTGGGATCCCATGTGGGAGCCAGTTCTAATCCCGGCAGCTCTGTTTCCCATCCAGCTCCTGGCTTGTGGCCTGGGAAAGCAGTCAAGGACAACCCAAAGCCTTGGGATCCTGTACCCACATGGGAGTCCCAGAAGAGACTCCTGGCCCCCTGGTTTTGAATCAGCTCAGCTGTGGCCATTGTGGCCACCTGGGGAGTGAACCATCGGATGGAAGATCTTTCTTTCTGTGTCTCCTCCTCTCTGTATATATAACTTTTCAGTAAAAATAAATAAATCTTAAAAAAAAATCCAAGTGATGGTGTTTTACTGTTTCACTAGCTAAAATGCAAATCATTTGAAATCTCCAGAGTCTAGCTTATCGCTCAACAAAGATATTTCAAAAAGCTTACAGAAAAGTGGAATTAAAAGATACACTCAATTTGGTGAATAAAAATTGAAACTCTGCTAGTTTTTTCATATTCTGCATTTCCATGAAATTTTTGAAGCCCATTTGATGAATTTGAAACAATTTTACAACAAAATAAGCTCATCTTCTATTTGCATTTTTCACAAATTTTCTGCAGTACCCTTGTGTTTGGTCATTAGAACTGAAGCCAGTTCATCGGGCCTTGGAGCACAGTTTGTACATGTGCAGCTTCTTCCTGTGGACTCGCACAAGGACACAGGCATGATCTCAGCAAAGGTGATGGGGCTACAAAGAACCAAGCAGGGCACTTTACAGCAAGTGAAGGAAAAGGGCAACTCTGGCAAAATACTAATAATTCTGAACTGTTAATAATACTACGTGAATAATTCATAAGAGGTTTTAAAATAGTTAATATTTTAAGATTCAGTAATGTTATTTTGCCATATTAGTACACATTTACTAAGAACTTCAACAGCACCAGCTACCTGCAATCGCTCAGGGAATCTTCCCATTCACCCAGGACTCAGCAGTATTATTTACATTTTACAAATAAATCTGGCTCTCAGTTTCCAAGGCTATGCAGATATAGAAATGTTGGAACCCAGTAGGTTCATCCTCTTGACCCGATGCTCTCCAAAACTTAACAAAAAAGAGAACTTTTGTTAAGAACTGAATTTGAGGACCCGATATGATGGTTCAATTGGATAATCCTCACCTTTCAAGTGCCAGGATCCTATGTGGATCCCAGTTTGTGTCCCAGCTGATCCACTTCCCATCCAGTTCTCTGCTTGTGGCCTAGGAAAGCACAGAGGACGGGCCAAAGCCTTGGGACCCTGCACCTGTATGTATGGCATACCTAGGAAAAGCTCCTGGCTCCTGGCTTTGGACCAGATCAGATCCTCCTCTTGTAGCCATTTGAGAAGTGAACCAGTGGATGAAAGATCTTTCTCTGTCTCTGTGCCTCTCTGTAAATCTGCCTTTCAAATAAAAATAAATTAAGAAAAAGAACTAATAATTCATCAGCTTGAATCACCTTTTAATGAGAGCCAACAGAAGGTTTTAGGACACAAAAGGAGTTGAAGGGAAAGGGGAGAGAAGTAAACTCAGGTAAAAGATGGAAAAGAAAAAGCAGAAGAAGCAAACCAAATGACATCTTCACATCACACCGAATACTTTTCCTGGGCCAATAAAACATACATGGGGCAGGCCCCTGTGCGTCAGTGTGCTGGACTTCAATTCATTTGAAACTTATTTTTAATCCATCTTAAATGTATTTTTGCCTTCTGTGTGAGGTAAAGATCTCATTACATATTTTCCACATGAAAATCCCCTACATATGAAAACTACGGGAAAGAAAGTTGAGAATTTTTTTAACACAGAAAATGAAGTTAAAATGAATGACTTTACTAACATGGCCAAATGTAGACCATAAAGGCAAGATGTAGTACACTACCATTTATGTTAATTAAAATAAGCACAAAATCCGTGCTTATCTCTAAATAAAATTTGGGATTTAAACATCTAAAACTTAAGACCAGAAATATGTGAACAAAACTAGAGTAATAGCCAAGGTTCCCCAGGACTAAATGGGATTTCAGTTGCAGTTATAATTTTTTTTTCTTTTGCAAATAAAGGCTAAAATTACTTATGACTAATCGCTGTTAACTCTGAGTGGCAGGAATATGGAGGCTCGCTTTTATTTATTTATTTATTTTGCATTCTTGTATGTTCTAAGTTTATAAAAGAATTCAAATCACTAAGTATGGATGACAGTGTGAGCAGAGTTTATCATTCTCAAGGCACTGAGCACCTGCAGTCGGTTCTGTACATGGGATCTCCAAGACCAACCGCCGGACATTGTGCTTCTCCATCAACTCCTTATGAACCCTCAGAGTGGCTCCTTGATTATAACCTCATTCTTACTTGGAAACAGAACAGAAATGGGGAAAATAAATACCTTCAGTGACCAGCTCCCACTGGGCTGGTTCACTGTGCTTGACCGCACACCACTATTAAGGCTGCTGAGCAGCTTATCTTTGGAGCCCCTGTAACAGTGGCATGGGGGGCTTCCACCAAGCCCTGAGCGGCTTCACTGACTAAACAAGGTTTCCAGAGGGCAAATTGCTGCCCAGGCTGCCCCTGTAGGATTCAGAATCACTGAGTTCAACCTCAACGTTTACCTGAACTTCTTGCTTTATAACTGCATGAGCCAATTTCTTAAAATAAATCTTAATCCCTTCTTTCTCTCACACACCCTCATTCACATTCACACACACACACACACACACACACACACACACACACACACACACACACACACAGAGACACATGCAGTGTACCCCTCATCCCCAAAGCCAAAACTTTTTGAGCACTAACAAGATACTCAAAAATTTTCTGGTTTTAGAACATTTCAGAGTTCAGATTTTGGAGTTAGGATTACTCAACTGGAAAAGGCTATGTGAAAATTCCCAAATTCCCAAAACTCCCCAAAAAGAAGTTTGTCTGGTCTCAAGCATTTCAGGTAAGGGACACTCAACCTGTGTAATGTACAAGAAGACATTAAAACTGATATTAGAAGATCAGGTGTTCTGGGTGCCAAAAAGTTGAAACTCAAGTAGAGTCTTCGCATAACATACTCTCTGTAAATTTTTAAAGACTCGTTGTAAACATGAATGTGAAATAATTTGTACACCAAACTAAACTCATCTTACATTTCCATGAACTTTTAAAAGCATCCTTGTATATACATACACACACGTGCTCACATGTGCAATTTACAGACATGCATGGGTATTCTCTGTTTTTCTCAAAAACGGTGACTAACACATGAACTTGCAGTTCTGTGGCAGCCGTGGTTTCTGAACAACTAAAGGGCCCAGGATTTCGTTAACATTGCCAAGGGAAAAAAAGTGTGATATGGGGAGGAACAGGATGATGAGAAGGCAGTCAACATGGACACACTGGGATTCCACACATCTTGTGTTTATTTTCTAGAAGCTATTTCCCATGAGAAGATAAAGCCCTTCAGAAAAGTGGCTTCTTGCTGGGTGTGTTTTTTCCAGTGGAATTTTCCGCCTGAGCTGCTTGCTGGCAAGATGCTCTGAGAAAGGAAGAGCTAGGAGATCCAGGTTGTTTCCTTGGGGAAATTGTCCAGGTCAGCTTCACCCAAGCCACAAGCTGACAGGTGCCTGAGACAGACAGCTCCCTCCAGACTGTCTCCCGGAGAGCCACTGGGCTAGACCAGGGATAGCCTGAGTGGCAAGACACACTGGCCCACTAGGGCCTGCACAGAAGGTGGCCTCCGATGGAAGCTTCGTAGCCTGTCTTGATGCACATTGCCTTACTGCTTCCCCAGAAAATGAGTTTGAGTCATTTTAGCATTCTGTATTTTGTTCACTTTATTTGCACTGTGTTCTCACGAACCAAAACAGTTCAAGTAAGAGACAAGAATGACGTTACTGAAGTACTGACTTGAGGTGACATCAACATATATTTCAGAAATAACTTGACATCAATTTTCATTTCCTGCATAATTACAGGTAAAGACATATCTCTGTCAGATCATAAGAGGACCACAGATATAAGCAACTCAGAGCAGACATTGGTTACAGTGGATAAGAAGCCACTTGGGCTGCCCTGCATCTCGTTTTGGAGAACGTGGGTTCGAGGCCCAGCTCCACTTCTGATTGCGGTTTCCTGCCAATGCACATCCTGGGAGGCCGCAGGTGATGGCGAAAGCACTAGAGTCCTGTACCGTTACTGGCTGCTGGCTGTGACCCGGCCCAGCAGTGCTCGTTACATGTACTTAGGGAATGAAGCAGCAAATAAAGACACATTTGTCAGACACCTCTCTTTCATTTTCTTTCTCTCTGCCTTTCAAATAAATTTTTAAAAATTTTTTAAATTTTAAAGAATTTAAAAAATATATAAACATGATCATCTAATCAAGTAACTGAGAAAGGTTTTGAGAATAATTTGATTAGGTAGTTATAAACAAAGGAATCTCATCATTAGATGTATTAAGGTATTAAAATAGGCTACATTTTTACATATACAGCCCTAGGATTTTTTTTGAAAGATTTATTTTATTTGAAAGGCAGAGATACAGAGAGAGAGAGAAAAGGGGTAAGAGAAAGAGCTTCTACCTGCTTGTTCATTTCCCAAATGACCACAACAACAGCTGGGCCAGGCTGCAGCCAGGATCCAGGAGCTTCTGCCAGGTCTCCCATGTGGGTGCAGGTTGCCAAGCACTTTGCTTATCCTTTCCTGCTCTCCCAGGTGCACTGACAAGGAGTTAGCTTGAAAGTGGAGCAGCCAGTACTTGGATCAGTGCACAAACACACAATATAACTTAAACACTGCAGGCATTCATCTAATTTAAGAAGATTTGGGGTTTCTTCTCACCTGGGGCTCTCATACATCTGGAAAATACTGATTCAAATCTTGAGTGATGCTGATATCTTTCTACCTGCCCTGTGCTCACAGAAAACATGCTCCTTGCTCCAATATCATTATTGGACAAAGGTGTTTCTCCCATTTTTAAATGGCCCTCAAAGGCTTGTTTACAAGGAGATCTACCACTGGTCACTATGAGGTCAGACATCCTGGAATATTCCTTGATTTTTTAACCCCGCCTCCACCCCATTTTTAAATGTGATTTCCTCAGCTGACCTCCTCAAGCATCCAAAACTAGCACTGCCTTAGGGTCATTCCAGGCTAAAAGATATTTGAAGTTCAAAATAAAGTAATGGTAAGATCCTCCAGCAGCATGACAGAATTTGAACAGACTTAACATGTAAGGCAACTCCCTCCTGTCTGATAACTTTTTTGGGGGGTGGGGCACAGAAAACGCCATCTGTCTTCAAGCCTCTGGAAAATCACACAAGTACATTTCCCACATTTTCTCTCCCAGCTGCGTTTTTGCTTGCTTGCTTATTTCCCCAGTAGGGTCCTAGTCATGCGGTCCCAAATCCTAAGTGAGATTTGTCAAAGACGGGGATTCCAAGGAACCTAAAGGGCAGGGTCCAGAGCATTCAGAAGCAGGTGCATCTCTCCCAGGCCAGCGGTGCAGCCACTGGAGACAGGCTGGAATGGCCGCTGCCTTCTCTCTTGTCTTCTTCATCCTTAATTTGCATGGCTGCAACATGACACCCTTAAGGGGTGGGGAGGAGAGTGATTAGGGAAGACTGCTGGACAGCTGTGTTGTCAGGAACCCACCTAGGTGTCTTCAGAGGTGTCACCTCTGCCCTTAGATGGTCCTGCCAAGGGCACTAGAAGTTAAGACTGCGAGATCTTCCCTAGCATGGATGAAAGAAGGGCTGTAGGACAGAGCTAGGGAGAATTTTCTGGAATATTCTAAAGGAGATTCTAATAACACCTTGGGATTTTCACTGGATCCCCTGTCATCCACTTCAGGGACTACAAAAGAAATGATGCAAAACTCCTGGTTACAGGGGCAGGAAGAAGAGGAGGGGAGAAATGAGACCAAGAACCATGAGGAACATACATAAGGAAGGACAATGAACCCTGATGGGTAGGCAACCAGCAGTGTTGCTGGGACGTAGCTGGAGTACAGGAAAGGACCCCTCAGGTCAGCTAGGTCAACCTGGCTTCTCACTAGTGCACATGAAGGAGAAGATGTCCCACACTACACACAGACCAGGAAATTTGATGCAGGGATTTGGTGCTTTCTCTTTGTGTTTTTCTTCATTGAAAAAACTGTCCTTTAACCTGATTTTATGAATGAGGAAACTGATTCAGGGAAAGGTGACTCCCAGTGACAAAGCACAGTACAGAAAGGCAACAGACGTACAGCCCAGGGGGCACAAGAGCCTGGTTCTGTTAAAGGCGTGTGTGTCCAGGACAGTGGTAGACGCTTCACATGCAGTGCCTTGCTTGGCCCACAGTGCTGAGTCATGGGGGAGCCACAAGGTGTTCACAGCCAAGAGCACTACAAGGCCGGCGCTAAGCTCTCCCCAGATCATGCGGTCAGCTGGGTTTGGAGCTCACTGCCTGACAGACACAGGGCCTCTGCGGAGTGAGACACACATAGCTGATATTGCCTCAGGAACTCTGGGTAGGTCCCAGCAGGTGCAGGCTCATCTCCACAGATTAGCTCTCTGGGTGGGCGAGCCTGTAGTCAGAGCTCCCTATATTAAGCCTGAGCAATGACAGACACTCAGCAGGAGCCACAAGTTCTTCCTTCCCTTACCCTCCGGAACCCGGGTCCTACAGGTGTGCACTAATGATCTATCAGGTCCCTGGCTGACCTGTACATGAGAAAGAACCTGAGTTACAGACAGCAGGACACTGGATGAACGGCATTCACTTTAACACAAGCACACCTCAACTGGCTCATGGGTAGTGTCTGGTTTTGGTCACTATTAATGGGTTTCTTCTCATCCAACTTTCACCTGTGAATTTATTGTAGCCAAAAGACTCTAATGTTGCAGGAAACATCTTACGCACTCATGTGTCATGTAACCATGCTTTGGTCAACAACGGACCACGTCCATGATGGACGTCCATCACTTGGTGATGCAGCTGTCGTGATTTAAATCCGTTCTATGACGTACATGCAGTGCTGATATTGATTTCAGCACAGACTCATAACACTCAGTGACCCCTGCTACAGTCTGGTCCTTGTGTTCAAGGAACTCATGAGAGGTCTTCCTTAAAGGGGCAGCACTGATCCCGACTCATTCAACCCCACATCCCCTACCAGGAAGAGGCTTGGGGAGCAGTCCTGGCCTGGCAGAGACCACAGCTTCTGCAGACAAGCATGGAGACTTCCATAGGCACAGGCCTTCTAACTGACTTCCCAACGCAGCCCCACCCCAGCACCTCATACACCCATTAGACATTAGACATCGTTTGAGACGATCAGAGTGACTGAGCTCCACTTCTGATGCCAGCCTCCTACGAATGTCTGTCTTGGGAGGCAGCAGGGCCTTGGGTCTCTCATAAAATTCTGCTCCAAGTTTATAGTTGGTGAAGAGAAGTCCAAGGGCAGCTGTGGGTTGGTCTGAACATCCCCTCAGCTGTCTACACATGCAGCTCTCATTGGATTCAGGTTTGGAATAACCGTCTGCTCCCTATTAGGAGAGCTTTTATGGGCTTGGAGCATGACAGTCTGGTTCGCATTTGTAGCACAGAAAGAAAACAATCGGAACAGCAAAGGGATTTGCTAAAGAGTACCTGGTGGTTGCCTGCACCAAGAAGCTCTAGCAGACACCCAGGCATTGCAGCCAGAGGACGTCAGGGAAAGACTCTCTGTGCAGAGTTAGACAGCCAAGTTCTGCTGCCATCCCTGCCACCTGCTAACTGGGCTCTGGATGCAGCCCTGACCTCTTGGCCCAAAACTCACCCTAAAGGACTGAAACAGGATTAGACACACTCACAGGTCCCTTGTTAGCATGAAAATTCCATTGTTCTAGAATGTGAAAAACCAACTCGGGGGTAGATACTTGGTGCAGCCATTAGACATCGTTTGAGACGATCAGAGTGACTGAGCTCCACTTCTGATGCCAGCCTCCTACGAATGTCTGTCTTGGGAGGCAGCAGGGCCTTGGGTCTCTACCACACTTACTGGATTGAGTTTCAGGCTCCTACTGTTGACCTGGTGAAGTCTTGGCTGTTGCAGTTACCTGGAGACTGAACCCATGGTTGGGACGTCCCTCTTTATCTCTTTCAAAAACATAAAATAGAAGAGAGAATTCCCCGACATGGAAGACGCACAAATGCTCATTCCTAGACCTGATACTTGGTAATTTCTTACTGCATTAATGAAAGAATAGACTCTGATAAGGACTTTGGAAGTTATAACAGATACATGATACCCACTCCCCTACATTAAGACTCACCCTCTTATACATTTGTTGTTATTTTACTGTAAGGGTGACTAATAGGGGGTCTGGCATTGTAGCATAGTGAGTAAAACCACTGCCACATGAGGCATCCTGTTCTGGCTGCTCCGCTTTTGGTCCAGCTCCTGATAATGGGCCTACTGATGGTCCAGATGTTTGCACCCCCATGGGAGACCTGGTTGAAGTGCCTGGCTTTAGCCTGACCTAGTACTGGTCATTGCTGCTATCTGGAGAGTGAATCAGAGAATGGAACCCTCCATCTCTCCATCTTCCCTTCTTTCTTTCAAAATTAAAAAGAATGACCAACAGTTGTGATCTCTGCATTAATGCATTACAGTCAATGCTCTGACCCTGTAAGGAAAGGGCAAAAGGTGGCTTGTCACCCCAAACTCAGGACTAGGAATGCAATAAAGACAGGAGGGACACCAAAGCATGATGAGAACTCAAGCTGAGTCAAATTCAGAAGTACAAGTAGCATCTCGGGGCCAGACTTGTCAATTCAGATTCTGTATTTAGTGGCTGGCATTGTAGTATGGCTGGTTAAGCCACTGCTTGCAGCACTCTGTATGAAAATGCTAGTTTAAGACCTAGCTACTCCACTTCTGACCCAGCTCCTTGCTAATATGCCAGGGAAGTATCTGATGACGGCCCACGTGCTTCAGTTCTTGCTACCCATGTGGAGCTCCTGGATTCTAGCCTTGGTCTAGCCAAACTTCGTTGCTGAATCAGTGGACAGAAAAATCTGTCATGCTGTGTTTCAAATAAATAAGCAAACAAGTAATTTTTTTTTTCAAAAGGAGATGGTCATAGATGGGAATCAGCCGGGCTCCAGCAGAAAACACAGCACCCAGTGCTGGCAACAGTGAGGAAACACTGTAGAGGGAGGGCTAGAGAATAAGCAGCATTCCCAAGCCACATGAGAGCTGGAGGTATCACAATGAAGTTCCTCTCCAGAGCTCAGAAAAAAGCAGCTGGGGGACAGCAGAGGGATAAATGACCCAGCTCTTATTTCCCCTGCCTGCTGATGCCCTTCCCAGTGCCTCTCATTGGGGAGACCTGAAACAGAAGGCCAGGGAGGCCGCAGGCTGCAGGTGCAGAGGAGGGCAGAAATGACACAGGGGGCAGGGAGATGAGTAAAGATGCGCACGCACACACACACACACTACCAACTACAGACACCCTTGCACAGACATCTGAGAGGGATTGGGGCAAACAAGATCACACTGAAAAAAAAAAAAGCACGTAAGAATGGAATTGAGGAGCTGGCATTGTGGCACAGCAGGTTAAGCCAGTGTCTGCAGTGTCAGCATCCCATATTAGCGCCCATTACAGTCCTGACTGCTCTACTTCCAGTCCAGCTTCCTGCTAAGGCTCCTGGAGAAAGAGCAGAAGAGGACTCAAGTGTTTGTCCCCCTGTCACCCACATGGAAGATCTGGATGGAATTCCAGGCTCCTGGCTTCAGCATGGCCCAGCCCTGGCTGTTGAGGGCATTTGTGGAGTGAAACACTGCATGAACGCTCTCTCTCTAAAATAAAGAAATCTTAAACAACAACAACAACAACAACAACCTACCAGTAGAATGAAGATTAGTTAGGTCCAAAATCACTTTTAAAACCCATGCAGAACTTTCTTCAAATATATTTTCTTTGGATCTTGTAAAGATGCTGCATAGATCTTTGACTCTCAAAAAGGATTATCTGTTTCTCCAAAGGGCTTCCCCATAGGAGAAATCTAAATGTAAACACCAAGGTCTTCTGATTTAATTTATAAAAACAGGAACTCTTCAAATGTAAATAATTTCTAAAGAATGTCTACAGCACAGTGTATTTGTTTACAAAGGACCTACAAAGTCAGACTATGAAGACAGCTCATGAACCAGCCAAAAAATCGTCTGTTTTCTTTAATCATTTATCTCCACCAGCCCCTCAATTTTCCACAGATAAAACAAACTCCAAGCTTCGCACACCTCTGCGTTTCTCCATTGATGTGTTCTATCAGTGGGAGACTCTGAACAGAATCTCAGAGGTCAGCCAAGAGTCTTAAAGAGCTAGCCGCACCGTCAGATCCGTTATCTCCCTATATTCAGAAGTGCAGTAAAACAAGGACGAGAGAGCACCTGGAAACCCGTGCTTGGCAGGCAACGCGGGGCTCAGGGAGCTGCACTTCCTGCCGCGATCCCCTGCCAACAGACACTTAACCTTTAACAGGGATCCTTGGAAAAACTTCCAAAACCATTAGTGTGCCTCCCAGATGCCATCTGTTTCATACCGAGTTCTCTCTACCAACGGCCATGGGGATCTGGAACTGGGCTGAGGACGGAGATGCCTGCTAAAGATGCGGGTGGGGATGGGGAAGAAGAGGAGTTAACAACACAAGTCTTGGCGTTGCCTCCCAGTTTGTGACCGCAGCGTGAGGCCACTCAGGACAGTTTCTGACGTTAAACATCCAATTCTGCTCAGACAGTTGGAGGAAATGAATGATTCCTTGACTCTACAGGGAAATAAGCTGCCACTGAAATTAATGTGTCTGTATTAACATGAAAAATCCTTGTGATTCCTCATTCACAATAGTGCTTGATCCTTTTTGTATACACAGATGGTGCAAGGTGTTTAGTATATAATGATGAATTATGTGGTGTAAAGCATACCTGTCATATTCGAGAAAGCGGGTAGACCACCAACATTGGAATGTCTGCTCCATCACAGAAAAGCTCAACAACTTTGAGTAACATCTCTAACCACCTAGTGCTCTGAAGAAGTTCCTTAAGAAACCAGGGAAGACGGAGGCCAGTGATGTAGGGCAGGGGGCTAAGCTGTTTACTGTGAGGTCAGCATCCCGTATATGTGTTGGAGTCCAGGAGCACTTCCATACTAGTACCCTGCTAATGCACTTGGGAAAGTAGCAGCAGATGGCCCATGTGCTTGGGTCCTTGCCACCCACATGGAAGGTTCGAATGATACTGCTGGCTGCTGGTTTTGGTCTAGCACTAGACATTGCTGTCATCTGGGCAGTAAACCAGCAGATGAAAGGTCGGTCTCTCTCTCTTTCTCTCCCTCTTTCTTAGTATAACTCGGCCTTCCTAATAAATAAAGATATCTCAAAAATAAATAAACAAAAAACAGGGATGATATCTTCTTTATGGGATCACTGTGGGAATAAGCACAAAAATACGATGCTTATAATAGTGTCTGGCAGGTGCTAACTGCTGAGTTAATCTCAGCCATTTTCAAATTCAGGGTCTATCCTTGAAGTCCTGGTACAGGTCAGGTAGGATAGCTCAATGGCTAAATACGCATCTTGCAAACACCGGAATTCCATATGGACACCAGTGTGTCTTGGCTGTTCAACTTGTCATCTAGCTCCATGCTTACAGCCTGGGAAAGCAGAGGAGGATGGCCCAAGTCCCTGGACCCTGCACCGGAGTGGGAGACCGAAAAGGAATTCCTGGCTTTGGATTGGTTCAGATCTGGCCACTGTGGCCATTTGGGGAGTAAACCAGCACACGGAAGATCTTTCTCCTGGTCTTTCCTTCTCTCAGCCTCTCCTCTCTGTAAATCTGATCTGCCTTCTCAATAAAAATAGAATAAATCCTTAAAAAAAAAAAAAAAGGCCTGCTATAGTAAGAGACACAAAGAGGAAAATGATGGTCAGATGCTAAGGGCAATTAAGGACCTCCATTCCAGCTGACCGTAGGTGAGCAAAGGAACAGCTCCACCCAACTCCTGTTCTGAAAAGCACAGAGATTGCAACCAGTACTGAGTCAACCTCCAAACCCCCGGGGGGGGGGACCTCAGTCTATTCTCTCTGTTCAAGTCCTCCCAACAGCCCAGAGCACATCTGGAATTTCAGCTTGAAGTGAGGGATCAGTGCCAGCAGTTGGAAGCACACAGGCCAATTGCTCAGCTGCCACTGTCACAGGAGGGAGTCCAGGCTGCATGCACAAGCTCTCTCCTCAGCCCTGTCGTTGAACCTGTCTCCATCCTGGTGACAGCCCAGGATGCTCTCCTCCAGGGACCAGCTAGCCATCTCCAGAGCAAGCAAGGCCCACGGCCCCCTCCCAAAGGCTCCCTTGTTATCCCTTCTTTGAAGCTGAAAGAGAGAATAAAATTACTTTCATCTGTCCAGAAAGTAGGCCGGGTGGGGCAGAGGACTCCTATTTGAAATCAAAATGAGAATCCAATGAGGAATTCGGCAGTTCAATGTGGTCCCACCTGTACAGTTTGGAAGCAAATGGGACCAAATGTGGACTTTAGAATGGCTTGCACTAGGAGGAAATGAATCCTCTCCATGAGGGGACCTGTGGAGGAAGGGAGAGGCTGGCCCTGGCTTCCATGGGAAGCTGTCACCTGTTCCCACCTATGTGCTCACTTAGTCCCAGATCCAGGGCAAGAGGCCTTGGAAAGCTTGGGGCAGCGCAAGGCAGCACCGTGCCAAGGCAGGAAAGGGGCCATGTGCTTCACGCCCCCTTTTTAGCAGTGAGTAAACCTCCCCTGCAAACCCCATAGCTGGTATTCCTCCAAGCCTCCCGGCCCACACTGGGATCACACACTCTTCCCTCCACTCGTCTCTGGGGTGTAGAATGCGGTCCTCAGAATAACACTCCTGATTCATTCCCCAGGATGGCCCCAGTGCACTGGCTGGGCTCCTGCTGAGGACCAAGAAGGAAATGAACATGAATCTAGTTCAAAGAGATCAAGTGTTCTCCAGCTGCTGTCACAGAATTCCCACAACCAGGACAACAGCTACATTCAGAAGAGTCCTCTGGAGGCTGATACTGTGGCACAGCAGCTTAAGCTGCCTTCTGGGATGCGGGCATCCCATATGAACACCAATTTGAGTCTTAGCGGATCCAGTTCTGATCCAGCTCCCTGCCATAGCCTGGGAAGAACTCTGAAAGATGCCATTCTTATGGGAGAGATGAAGCTCCTGGCATTAGCCTGGTCCAGCCCTATTTGCTGCAGCCATTTGGGGAGTCAATCAGCAGATGGATGACCAACTCTCTCAGAAAAGATGCCCTCTGCCTGACATTCCACACATGACACGGAGCCTGATGACCTGATGGAAAAGGCCCGCCACATCAGTGAGAACTAGTAACTAAGATCCTAGTAAGTAGGATGGGAACTAGAAGCCACTTGGGATGTACATTCCCTGTTGGAGCGCCTGGGTTCAAGTCCCAGCTCCGGCCCGATTCCAGCTTCCTGCCGATGCACGTGATGGGAGGCAGCAGGTGATGGCTCAGGCACACTGGCCTTGCTACCCATGTGGAAAACTCCAGCGGAGTTCTGGGCTGCTGGCTTCAGACTGTACTGGGTGTCATGGATTCCTGGGAGTGAACCCTTAGACAGGGGCTCCCTGTTCTCTCTGTCTTTCAAATAAACACACGTGTCTAAAACTTTACAAAGGAATGCCCAGGAACCATCCATATGCAATCTAGGGCATTTTAAATAATGACTGATGGGGTGAAAGCACTGCATGGTCTATTTGTGCATCTGCAGTCCCAAGGATAAAGGCAGAACCTGGAGGAGGGTTCGTGGCTCAGCCAGAGGCATCAGGCAGGGAGAGGCACTGGCCAGTCAACATGATGGACTGAAGCAAGAATGAGCGAGCAGCAAGGGCCCTCAACTCTCAAAGGCAGCAGAGCAAGGATGACTACAACAGCTGGCAAGCAGAAAAACATCACAGACAGGAGAAAGGTGAACCCGAGCAAGGCAGTGTGGGAAGTGTGGGTGCTGGCTGGGATTCAGGTCCAGAGCTCCACAGCCCGTCACGTGCTCCCAGAAGCAGGGGGCTGGCCGAGGTGCTGGGCTGAAGTCAGGGCTTGCATCCTGCAGCCTATACACTCTGCAGAATCCCAGAGACATTGTACAAGGAACCACCAGGAGGTGTCAAGTAGCTGACAGGAGGTGAATCTGCTTTTGAGGGCCCAGTGCGGTAACCCAGTGGCCTAAAGTCCTCACCTTGCACGCGCTAGGATCCCATATGGGCGCTGATTCATGTCCTGGTGGCCCCACAACCCATCTAGCTCCCTGCTTGTGGCTTGGGAAATCAGTTGAGGACAGCTCAAGGATTTGGGACCCTGCACCCATGTGGGAGATTTGGAAGAAACTCCTGGTTCCTGGCTTCGGATTGGCTCAGCTCCAGCCATTGTGGCCATTTGGGGAGTGAACCAGAGGATGGAAGATCTTCCTGTATGTCTTGCCTATTTGTATATCTGACTTTCCAATTAAAAAGACAAATAGATTTTAAAAGAAAAAAAAAAAAAAAGGGAGTAAGAGAATGCCTCCAGGGGCCAGCATGGTGAATCAGTGGGTCAAGTCACCACCTGCTACTGTCAGGGTCCCATTTCAAAGTGCTAGTTTGAGTCCTGGGTGCTCTGCTGATCTAGCTCTCTGCTAATGCACCTGGGAAAGCTGAAGATGGCCAAGTATCTGAGTCCTGTCACCCGGGTTGCAGACCCAAATGGAGTTCCTGCCTTCTGGCTTCAGCCTGGCCCAGTTCCTACAGTTGCAGCCACTTGTGGAGTGAGCCAGTAGGTGAGTGATCGCTCTATTCTCTCTGGTGTTCTGCTAACAATATGGCTTTCAAGTATAATAATAATAAAGTCTTTTTTTTAAAAAAAAAAAAAAAAGCTGGTTTCAAACCAGAGACACTTCTGTTTTCCTTCCCCTTGGACTCTGGGAATGCAATAGCCAACCAATCTCCTTCCCTGGGTCAAGCTCCCCAGGAAGGAGACCCCTCCCACTACAAGTGGAGTCCTCCAGCATGACTGCACAGCAGAGCTCAGCCAATGCTGCCTGTTACCCCTCAGTCACCTGGGAAACCTGGGCCCTGGCGGATCCCTCACTATCTGGCATAGGGCAGGTGTGCTGTGTGCCAGCTGTCTGCTAGCTTCTGTGGCCTCCTGCTTTGACATCTGCCGTGTGGTGGCAAGGACTGCTCCTGGGGGGCAAGTTCTACACAGGCTGACAGCCCATGGGCAAGCAGCGACTCCTTGAGGGAAGTTAGAGCAAAGAGAGAAACACAGCAGGCAAGTGGAAAAGCGTTTCAAAGAACCTGAGACCGAGACCCACAGGGAGTTGGGACCAGAAGGTCCCACGAAAGAAACCTTGAATTTTCCAGGCACTCTCAGGAACTGGTGATTTGATGGCAGGCACCAAAATTGAATATGTAGGTGGGAAGATGAAAGGGGGAACTTTCTAGGAAGCAAAATTTTTTTCTTTTACAGGAAAGAAAAATAAAATAGAGATTCAATGTATCTGGGCTTCCTTCCAAGCATTAGGTGATTCAGAAGAGAGAGAGAGAGAGAAACTTCTAATTTTCATTTATTTATTGAGAGGAAGACAGAAAGAGAGCAAGCGAGTTCTAGTTTACTCCCCACATCACCAAGACTGGGTGGGTCAGGTGGGAGGTGGAAACCAGTGGTTCCATTCACGTCCTCCATGTGGGTGGCGGGGGTGATTAACTGAACCATCACCTGTCACCTTCCAGGATGGGCAGTGGCACGAAGCCAGTCAGAGGCCAAAGCCAGGCCCTCTGCTGTAGGCTGTGGGCATCTTAACCCTTAAGCAAAACATCTGCTGGTGTTTTACCAGAAAGGAAAGGCGCAGAGCTTGGAAAACAAAGGATGCCCCCAGGAACCCCTTGGCAATGACATGCGGATCAGGAAGAGGCAGGCCAGAGGGCTCAGGGACTGACAGCAGTGAGAAGGCAAACGGAACAGCAACCAGGTAACCTTGCTGCTCCTGCGCCTCCTTCCTCTCACCCAGGGAGGAGGAGGAGAGCAGCTACCAACATCTTCTCTGCCACCACACCCAGGAACGCAGGCTCACAAGGCTGGAAGACCTAGCAAGCCTCAAATCCTGTGTCCACAGGTCCACCAGCCACTTCCCCTCCTGCATCGCTTCTTGTTTCTTCGGTCCCGCTAGAACTCCACTCGACAGAGCTACGCACACGCTGCCTTCCCACTAGAGCTGGGCAGCACACACAGGCTAATCCTAGACGCTCAGGTCAACAACAGGGATTAGAAGAGCCCCCTGGCACTTGGAATTTCCAGCGCATCTGCAGGTACATTACAAGTTGTAAAGCGAAGTCTGGAGGGACTCCATTCTGTGTTCTTCACTGGGTGTGCGCCTTTCCGCTTGTATCTGTCTCAACTTGACCTACTTTCAGGAAAAGCATTTACTGTGGACCCTGAGTCTCTTCTGCCTGAAACAGCCACAGTCGCCTTCAGCCCCACCGCCCCATGTACTGAGCCCAGGTCATGGGCTCCGGGTGTGCATGGACTTGACCTCCACCAAACACCCTTCACATGTGTGACTTGTGGTCACTGCCTCCCACCCGGCGGCGTGTGCGTCAGTGGTGTTTGGTAGTTTGGCACCAAAAAACTATGCCCAAAGACGACACCAAATAAACAAGAGCTCCTGCTGTCTGGGAAGGCAGCTTCGCTCTGTCCTGGATTTGGACCCAAACCAGCCAAAGCCAGAGGCAAGAAGGGATTAGGGCGCTGTGGCAGGGACCGAGGTGCTGATCCACGCCTCTCCTGCGCCTGGTGCCCCCTCCCACAGGTGTCCTCGCAGCACCTGTGTCCTGTGTGCCCCCAGGGCCTTCCCATCACACACACGCAGGGCGCCTCCTGCCGTCCGCGGCTGACCAACCCGTTCTCAAGTCACTTCCCTCGCGCCAAGCTACACCAAACACGCAGAGCCCCCCAAATGCAGCCGCCCGCGGGAGCGCACGCTCACTACTCCGCGCCCCTCCCCGGCGGGGGCTCGGTTCCCACGTGCACCGCACCACACCGCACCCTGGGGCCGGATGGTTTGCCAAGCGGATTCCTACCTTCCGTTCCGAAGTCGCCACCGCCGCCGCCAGCCTTCTTTCAGCCTGGAATCCGGAGCAGCTGGCCTGCGAGTAAGCGGCTCGGGCTGGGCTTAGCGAGCCAGCCCCCGGGGCCGGTCACGAGCCCGATCACCTGCTGGCCGGCACCTGGGCTGCCCGGCACCTGGGCTGCCCAGGGTGGGCGCTGCGAGCCGCCGTGGGCCCGGGCTCCAGCAGGACTTCCCGGACGCTCGGCTCCGCTGGCTGCATGGCCGTGGGAGGACCCCTCCTCCCGCCCGCCCCAGGCCGGCCGGGGAGGTCACGGCGAAGACTGTAATGCAATCTGGGGCGGCCCGTCACTCCCCAGCTCTCTTGTCAAAGCGCAGCGGCATTCCAGAGCCCCCACCCCGGCACTCCCTTCCGCAGGCACTGGGAAACCGCCCGGGGCAGGATGGCAAGGAACTGGGGGTGGAGGGGGTGTTGTCTCTATCAAGACGCTGCCATCTAGTACCCTTGCCCAGCCCCCAGAGTTCACCCTGGAGCCCCTCAACACCAGAAGCCCCACCTCGATTCAGAGCAGCCTGGGTGCTTATAGGGGGAGCCCCTCAGCTGCAATCCCAAGCACCTTAAGGGGCAGCGTGTCAGAGAACTTTCCAGAAATCTCTACTTGCTTCTTTTCCACCCCGGAATGATAATCTCCGGTGACTGCACTACTCAAGCATTTCCTTTATACCTTCTGAGGCTCCCCTGCTCCTCCCACCTTCTGTGGGGTTCAGTCAGCAAGTCCTTCCCCAGAGGCCGGCGGGGCCTGGGCCCCAGCAACCCTCTCTGCAGCTGCAAACTGATGAGGAAGCGGGACCCACGAGGCCGATTGTTTACATCCCATCCACGGAGGGCTTCCTGTCTTAAATTAATGGGAGCACAAACAAGACAGGAAAGCAGTGTTTGCTGTTCTTAAAGCCAGAGAGAGGGATGGCAGAGACTGGGAGAGCCACGCTGGCCTGCTCTACTTTGCAGACCTTCCTCGGTGCTGCCTTCCATTTTTAAAAATTCCTCAACGCTTCTTGCAAACTGAAAGCACGGCTGTGCCAAACCTCAAGCAACGTGTGCTTCAAACACATTTTTCACCTGTGTTCCAAGGGGGAGATGGGGTGGGGGTCGCAAACCCGAGGGAAGGAGCGCTCCCGCTGGTTGAGCCGCTCGGGTTCAACACAAACCACACGCCAGCCAGTGTTCCCTCGTGGGACCTGCACAGGCAGGCTGGAGCCCTGCCCACTCCCTGGGGTTCCTGCCAGGTCTGCAAGCTTTCCTTCTTTTCCAGGCCGTCCAGCAGCCCCTACAGGTACACAGGTTTTGCCACAGCTGAACCGGGTGTAGTTGAAAGCAACTGAGCATCTTGGTCAGGGCAGGCTTCAATTCCCAGTAGCAGCCCCGCCCCTGGAATGGCTAATTAGAACCTAGGAGGGGCCCAGCGTGTCAAGCCCGGGCTGGAGGCCTGCCCGCTTCCAGCAGCAGTCCAAGAGCTTCATTACCAGGCCTGGAATTGCCCCCAGGTGCTTCATTCAGGCCGGCACAAACAGCACTCTGGTAGGGGAAGGGATAGGAAAGGGCCAGGCTGCTCCTCATTTGGAAGTACTAGGGCACTAAACTTCATGGGAAACAGAGTTAAAAAGATAAGTTTATTATGGCAAACATTTTCCAAATGCATACCTAGTTTTTCTTTCCAACACGCGTTTGTTTATTTGAAAACCAGAGTGACAGAAAGGGAGCAAGAGGGAGAGAAGATCTTCCATGCACTGGCTCACTCCCCAAGGCTTGGGGAGTAAAGCTTGGGGCTGGGCAAGGTCAAGGCTGGGAGCCTGACACGCCATCTGTGTCTCCCACATGCGTGGAGGTACCCAAGGACTTGGGTCATGTCTCACTGCTTTTCCAGGCACATTAACATGGAGCTGAATTAGAAGTGGAGTAGACGGGCCTTAAACCAGCACTCTGATTTGGGATACTGGAACTGCAGTGGCTTAACCCTCTACACCATTACCTCAGCTCTAATGAACAGATTTTCATAATGCACACTTTTCTAGAAATGTTGTGAAGACTGGTTATATGTATGTATGCATTTCTTTCTTTCTTTTTTTTTTTTTTGCACTAGAGTTAACTTTCGATTCTGTTTCCCTCAAGCTTTTTTAAAAGCACCCCCCTACTGCAAGGAAACAAAACTCTAGGATGCAATTGTTCAGAGTGTGGAGATGATAACCCACTACACCTGATGAGAACAACACGTGTGCCCAGTAAGGGCAAAATGTGCAAACCTGTGCTCAGAACACCAGTTCCTGGAGCAAAGCAAGCTACGCTGAAGAGATTAGACCAAACTAAGTGTACTAGACTTCTCTAAGAGAAAACTAAATAGAATGGTCTAATAGAAAATATAAGAAGGGTCTTGGTGCTGGCCCCTCCCTTGGTCCAGCTCCTTTGCCAGGGAGGGATGTTTCTGGTGATTCATTATCCTTTCAGATAGCTTTCCACCATCTGATCAACTTCATAGGAATTAGGTTCAACTCAAACCATTTTAAAATCATATCAGAAGTCCTCCATCCCTTTCTTCGTGCTATTTCTGCTCAGTTTTCTAACATTGTAATTGTTAACATTCTCCATTCCTTCAATCTGCGATGTAAGATGTAATTTATGATGTGTAAATCAGTACCAATTAAAGTAAATCCAAGTATAATGCAAATAAGTATTCTGCTTTCCCTCTATCTCTGTTACCTAATCTTGGCCTAGGGTGTGTATGTGCTAGGAGTTCACGCTCTGACCACATCTGGGTAATATCTTCATTTCAGGAAAGCTTAGGAACACATATGCCGTTCTCATCAGCAGGCCTGAAAGATACGATCTTGTTGTCTCTCCCCCACCCAGACTTCACTGCTGACTGGAAAAGAGATCAACAGTTCTGTAAACAAAGGGTGCTTCAAAATGTGCTCTCTGACTGTATCCTGGGTCTGCTTTAAATAATGCTGGAAATTGCTCCATGCACACCCAGAGTCTCCAAATAACCTTCGTTTGAATGGGGACGGCTGTTCAGAGAATCCAGAGCAGCTCCAACGCATTAATAAAATGGGACAATAAAAACATTTCAAAGTTTAGCGCCATTGCTGATGACAGAGTAGAATCTTCAGGGTGATCCACGGGATAGGCACAGTTTGGGTTTCATGTCTAGATTCAAGGAAAGTGGACACGAGGAAAGCACCCAACAGAGCCTGCCTTCAAGAGGAATCTGCAGGGTGCACTGATAATGGATGCACCACGCCTGGCGGAGCTAAACTCACATGGGTGGGAGTGTGACACAGAAGGGAAGTGCCCTGTCCAATTGCCACAGGAAGGAATTTGGCCACAGACTCTTGCTAAGGTGGGCATGTCCAGTCTGAGGCCGCTTATGCTAAGGAAGATGTGGAGACACCAGATGGATTGCACAGGAGAACCTAAATGATTAAAGAGACAAAATAGAACCTATGAGAATCTAAAATTGTTTAGTCTGGAGTGTAAAAGGGCCGAAAGGCAAACTTCACAGTCTTCTGTTGGAAGGGTTATTCTAAGGAGGGCACGGGCATGCTGCTCTTCATCTCTACATGGGAAGCAGAGGTAAGAGACTGACTCAGCAGTGCAGTTCTGGTCAAACCAGGGGAACATTCACTGCATCCTAACGGTAACTGACATGGACGCTGGCAGAGTCTTGTTCACCATCACTGCATGATGTCCTGCTGTCAGACTTCACCCCGAGTGTGAGCCCTGCATGTTGAAGAGAAGCTCAGCTAGAGAACGCTCACTCACCATAGAGCTGCAGCATTCTAGTTATTCATCAAATGTGCACATGCAGACCCTGAACCTACACATTTGCTAACACACAAACCAAGTGCCATGGGACAGTAACACTGCTCCCTGAAAACCTTGATTTTCTGAATTCAGATGGATGCCTCTAAGAATATGTCCAACTTCAGATATTCAGCAGGTGTTAGGTATATTTCATATTTACTCCCTTTTGTGTATATGCATATATATATATTATATATACAAATATGCTTAATTTGTTTTAAAACTTGCACCACTTGTAGTTTTAAAAAGATTTATTTATTTGAAAGGCTGAGTTACAGCGATGGGGTGGTAGAGAGGGAGGGAGGAAGGGATGGAAAGAGAGAAGAGAGAGATTGAGAGGTGTGTGTCTTCTGTCTACTGGTTTACCCCTCAGATGTCCTCAATGGCTAGGTTTTGGGCAAGGCTGAAATCAGGAGCTTCTTCCAGGTCTTTCAGTGGGTTCATGGGCCCAATCACATGTGCAATCCTCCATTGCCTTCCAGAGAGTTAGATAAGAAGTAGAGCAGCCAGGACTCGAACCGATACAATGTGATACCAGTGCTGCAGATGGTGACTGAAGCCTTTATGGCACAGCTCCAGCCCCTTTTTGTGCAATGTGGGGTAGGAAGGAGGGAGAGAGATATGTTTCATTCACTGGTTCACTCCCCAAATGCTTAGGACTAGGTCAGGTCAAAAGCCATGAGTCTGAATTCCATTTGGGTTTCCCATTTGAATGGCAGACTCAAGCCGTCATTGCTGCCTCCCAGGGTGTGCATTAGCAGGAGGCTGGACTGAAAGCAGAGTAGCTAAGATGCTAACCAGGCCCTCCTCTCACTGATGTGGAATGTGGGTATCCCAAGCGGCAACTTAATCCACTGTACCAAACACCTGCCCCTATAGTGTTCCTGTCTGTAGGAGCCACACAAATATGAACTGATGATAATAACCTATAGGTTATTCATCCCACACTATAATTTTTCTGAACCCTGTACTAAATACTAGTGTAGATAATTGATTTTTTTTTGCAGTAGCCCTATTGAGTGGAAATAATTATTAGCTTAACTCTAACATAAGGAAACAGTCACAAGGAGATTAAGTAACACAGCCAAGACATGCTAAAGTCCCAATTCAAACTCATTTAGTCTGACTCAAAGGATATGTTTGATCATTACAGCACTGCCTCCTATCATTAAGTATTTATGGGTATCAGGAGGGAAGAAACATTCAAAAAGCAACATTTAGCCCAAACTGATTCAAAACAAAGCCTTCCACAGGTTTACATCACCTGGAGTGAAGTCATCTTTGTCCAGCGCAACAGAGCAGGAGGACTGAGCTCACCCTAGGGGGACGTTGCTCTCTCACACAAAGCTCAAGAATCCAGACTGGGGCCATCTCTTTCTCATATGAATTAGAAAAACAGAGGTTTCCATCTGTAGCCTAGCCCTGCACACTGTGGGTCTCCTGTGACTGTGGCATGAGTGGGTACAGACATCCTGTGGCTCTGACGTCCTAAGGTTGACTGAAGGGCACTCAAGCATTCCAGCACGCTGTGTGCAAAGCTCTGCTCTGTCATTGCTACGGGCCTCCCATCAGATGCCCTGAAAGTCTTCCAATCTCACTGCTTCCTTTAACTTAGCATCCATGAGAAATTACAGGGATGCTCACATATTTTCCCAATGTCTACTTTTAGTCCAAGATGAGAGTTTTTTAAATACAGTTTATTGAGTGCTGTTGTTTATCAACAAGAAATGATTCATGGGTAAAACAGACATCAAAATGATTTTTAGAAGGGCGGGGGAGCCACACACAAACAAACAAAAAATCAAAAGAGAGATTCAAATGACTCCAAAGGACAGATATGTTCCCATTAGAACAATTTATCCTGGATCTATAAACAGAGAGGGGCACAGTTATACAAGTGTTTGCTAACAGATCTAAACCTTATGTAGCTATAAAAAGCTGAGGAGAGGAAGACAGCGGAAATTCCCAGGGGAAGATTCCCAACCACATCCAGGCCATCAGACCCCCATAAATCCGAAGCTCAGCAGTGACATCTTCCAAAGCACGAGAAGAAACCTCAGGATTTTGGCACAGCTCACAAAAATAGCTTTGAATGGTTCTGAAACGAAACAAGGACAATCCTGTCCAAGAGACTTGGAGCTGACACGTTGGGTAGATTGGTGATGTACTGGTGTTCCAGATGTAGTTAATAGAAACATGATGTCCAGATCTTAAAAGGTATTCAGTCGGCATCGATTGAATAGACAGATGAGAGAGCTTCTCTGCCCGTGCCCATGCTACCTCCTGTCCCTTTTGAATCTCTTGGGACAATGTTATCTATGCTTCGAACTAAAAGTTCCCGTGGTCCCAGCTGGGACCCTGGGAACAGCTCATGAAGCAAGAAGTGCTTTTCAGTGCAAAGACTGTAGCTGGGGATCCTAACATGATCTCAGGAAAGGGAATTCTATTTGAGGACAACAGAATCATATACTAAATAGCGTCTATTGAGAACTTGCTGGATACCTTAATATATTCATTCAATAAATCCTTATGTATGTATGTATGTATTTACTGTTTTTTAAAAAAATTTACTTTTGGGCCCGATGTGGTGGTCTAGCAGCTAAAGTCCTTACCTTGAATGCACCGGGATCTCTTATGGGCGCCAGTTCTAATCCTGGCAGCCCCGCTTCCCATCCAGCTCTCGGCTAGTAGCTTGGGAAAGCAGTCGAGGATGGCCCAGAGCTTTGGGACCCTGTACCCTTGTGGGAGACCTGGAAGAAGCTCCTGGCTCCTGGCTTCGGATTGGCTCAGCTCCAACCGTTGTGCTCACTTGAAGAGTGAATCATCGGACAGAAGACCTTCTTCTCTGTCTCTCCTCCTCTCTGTATATCTGACTTAACATTATAAATAAATAAATCTTTTTTTTTTTTTTTAACTATTTTCTTATCTATTTGAAAGCTGGATCAGAAGCCAGGAGTGGGACTCAATGTAACACTCTGATATGGGAGGCTGGGGTCTTAGATGGTGGGTTAACTCATTGTACCACAACATCAGCCCCATACTATTTCAAGAAAACTTAAAATTTATTTTATTTGGAAGGAAAAAGAAACAGAGTCAACAGAGATCCCATCTTCTAACTTACTCCCAAAACTCCTGCAATGGTTGAGTCTGGTCTAAGTTGAAGCCAGGAGCCAGGAAATCAATCCATCTCTCCTGTATGGGTGGCAGGAGGCAGAATCTGCAGTAGCAAAAAGCTAGATTAGGGTGCTGGGCATCAAATCTAGGCTCTGATATGGGATGTGGACATGTAGCCCCATCAGGCTACATGCCTGTCCTGTGTACTGCCATCACTCCTCCCCCCACCCACCTTCAGCAGGCCATAAAACTGGGCCACTGGTCTACCTAGCTGGCTCATAGTCATACAACTCAGAAACCAGGTACTAGAATTCAAACTCAGTACATCTGGAGACAGTATTTGCTCTTACCTGCTACCAAACCAAAGGCTATCTGCTGCGACTCCTCAGCCCAAACTGAGAGCTGTTTTCAGGTCACTGTGTTTACCTGCAAATATAGGAAGCCTGTTCTGATCTCCGCAGGACATAGCCCCTGAGCCCTTGGGCTTGCTGTTTCTCTTTGAAGCTCTCACATTATACAATGTCCAAGGCTAAGATATTTGCTGATAACACCTGAGTTTAGAGTATGGCCCTCTTTAAGATTATATATAAAATTGAAAATAGACACGAGACAGCTGAATAGCACCCGATAGCCATTTTAAGGTGTAAAGCAGCCGGTTGTGTATAAACTACAGGATGTGGATAAGAACTTGCATTTTCTAACATATTGATCACTCAATACCATGTCAGTTAACTCCATAGTGTTGTAAATTCTTGTGGACGTTATGTTGTGGTTTTTCATTGGGTGGGATGATATTCTGCCAGCTCTTCTTTTAGACCAGAGATGGTCTCCCAAGAAACTGTTGAACTTATCTGGACAATAAGATGCTGGACACTATGCAAAGTATATGCTTCCAATGAAAGAATGAGGATTGGATTTGAACTATAATACTGCAACAAGGTGGAGGAACCCACCATGGGGGGAAGACATGGGGAAGGGTTGGAGAAAACCCAGAAACTACGAAATTGTGTCATAAAATGAAATGGAAAAAAGGAGATTTGTTTATTTTTATTGGAAAGGTGGATATACAGAGAGGAGGAGAGACAGAGAGAAAGATCTTCCATCCGATGATTCACTCCCCAAGTGGCTGCAGCTGCAGGAGCTGAGCCAATCTGAAGCCAGGAGAAAGGAGCTTCTTCCAGGTCTCCCACAAGGGTACAGGGTCCCAAAGCTCTGGCCTATCCTCGACTGCTTTCCCAGGCCACAAGCATGGAGCTGGA
This sequence comes from Ochotona curzoniae, assembly GCF_017591425.1. Lineage (NCBI taxonomy): Eukaryota > Metazoa > Chordata > Mammalia > Lagomorpha > Ochotonidae > Ochotona > Ochotona curzoniae. The sequence goes on along the minus strand of NW_024465582.1, from coordinate 13,842,437 downwards.
TGGGAAGCGGGGCTGCCAGGATTAGAACTGGCGCCCATAAGAGATCCCGGTGCATTCAAGGTAAGGACTTTAGCTGCTAGACCACCACATCGGGCCCAAGAGTATGGTCCTCTTACAGCAGGATTTGGTGGGAGTTGGTTAGCCTGTAACAGACTCATGCCAGTGAGGGGATTCTGAAATCAATTCAACTGACTACTAGAAGGCCATGCCCATTAAAGAAATGCTACAATTGGGGAAAGCTGCAGTCCTTAGACAAAGGGTGGGTCCTTGTTGGTGGCTATCTCTGTAGCTTTCAATTATGCTACAAGTGTTGTCTCATCTGATTCTAATCTATACTCCAAAGAATAGCAGTGGAAGAGCAGAAGATTATGTTAGGATGTATTTGATCTCTAGTTCCTTGTCTACCACCCACAAGCCCCAGTTCAGAATACTGACTGAACAAGATGGTATGAACAGGATCCACAACCAGTCCTTGCAGCTTTCAACAGGTTCAGTAGAAGTCAGGAACAAAAGCCTAGATATAACACAAACCAGAAGATCACAGCAAGCCTGGGGAAAGGGAACGTTTGGGTATATGCCGAGCCAGGGCTTCAGGAGAGGTCTCTGACACTTCTGTGTTTTGCAGTCAGGGAACCTGAATGATTTGTATCTGGCTGCACAGCAGAACACCAAACACTTCACTGGCACCTCCAGCCATCATTAGGCATCTCAGGGGTGTTCTGCTCAGAGCTGCACACAGCAACACAGGTTCTCTCCAACCCTGGACCTCTTAAACATACAGAAGCTGGGCTGGCCTCCTCTCTCATCTGGCTGAGCGTTGCTCAGCAATTGGGACTCTGGCATCATTGTCTCCAGGGATCCACTCCAATCCTCCTCTAAAACATATGCAGGGTGCTCTTTGGTGCCCCACAAAAACACTGTGACCCTTCACCCATCGACACCCCATGGTCAACTGTAAGTTTAAAGGGAATGTCATATGGCTTTGTTTATTGCTTTGTTCCCAGAGCTTAGCACCATCCCTTGGATAGTGTCCAGTGAATGTCTGCTGAATGAATGAGTAGAAATAAAAAAAACTCTCAAATGCATTCATTCCTGTGGCTACCCATTGAGTGCCTGTTATGAACCGGGTACAGTGCTAGGCCTGGGAGAATTGTCACTGCCCTAATACGAATATGGAACCATGTGTACTATTGACATTGACTATGTCCCAGGCATCACGGTAAACTCTTCTGTGTGTTCTTCCCCCCCACCTCCCCTCCAGAATCCATGTGGCAGAAACTATTTTTATTCCCATTGTACACAGGAAGAAAGATACCAGGTCATTCCCATGGCCCTTCACGTGAAAGACTCCCTGATATTTAAGTTCTCAGTGATCCGCTTACATGTGCTAAGAAAAGATTACCTGTGAGTTCAGTCCCATGGCTGTCCTCTAGCCCCGAGTATCCCTACCATCTTCTCATATAGTTTGAAATATTTTGATACAGACTGTGCGATGCCAACCATCATGCATGCTCTTGAGACTGTGAGCTCGCATTGGAGGGATGTTTATCATAAGTTTATACTCGGCAGGTGCAGAGAACCCATGCAATATTGTTACCTAAGTCTGCAGCGGATGACTCTTTGAGGGAGCCACATGGAATCCAGAAATCCTTCTCTCATTTGAGGAATGGGAGCTTCTGCAAGCTAAGCTGATTAGCAAGGCTTACACAGGGGTGGCTGTCTGGGCCTCCTGGATTGTACTAACTGTGGCAAGGAGTCAGTCCCCCTAACACTTCCCAGTTATAGGCTTGGATCCAGGGTGCTCCCAGCTAGTGGAAGGCTCTGTCCTAGGTCTGATGAGAGAGCCAGGTGAGTCATCCTCCATGGTGTGGGTCCTTCAGAGTGAACCTGCTGGGATGGAATGGACTGAGGCTGAACAAAATAACTACAGAACCTGAGAACATAACCAGCTAGTTGACTCAAGTGGTCTGCACACCCCTACCTTCCTCGCCTTGGGTGCTGGCAAACAGTCATCATTCAACAATTGACCCTCAAATCTAAATCCTTCCCCTTTTACCCTGCTCTCAGGTCCACCTTGTGCTGCCTTATAAATCCCCACCCTTTTGGAGCCCAGGGAGTTGCTGAAAAGGCAGCCTACACATTGCTCAGATCCCTTTGATAAGCTCCAGTCACCTCAGATAACCTGGGCAAGTCTCCTCCTGCACCCTGAAAGAGGCAGGTCTGGCACAGGAATGGATCTGAGCAGCTGGGTCATTGAGCCAGGTGCGTTAGGCCAGGCTAGGCACACCAGGCCAGCCTAGGTAGGTGCTCAGAAGACACAGGACAACACATACAGGGCTGCAGAGGAACAGATGACACTCCAGGCAGGTTCACTGCTGAGGGGGGGCAATTGCTGAGTCCATGGAGCTAGTGGAAGCCTGAGCGGGAGACAGAATTAGACCCAGAGGGTTACAGAAGGCTTCCAGGAGAAGGTGCTGTAAGCAGAGTCCTAAGGAAAGATGACAGGAAGCAGAGATGGCAAATGCTGGGTCCACAGTTGAGACAGGAGCCACCATGCTCTGTGACCTGATGAATCTCATTCAGGTGGTAAGTTCAGCCATCCAAGAGCTGGTGGGAGGACCATGGCAAGCTGACTGTGAGCTGATGTGGGGTTTGGGCTCTGTCCCTGAGTAGCTTCAGTAGAGGAGCTGTGTGAGTGTGGGCAGACTTTCCTGTTAGAGTGCACCGACTTCAAGGAGTCGCAGAAGGCCAGCTGGGCAGAGGCAAAGAGTAGGGGGAGGAAGCTGCCTTCAGAATTCAGGCAGGCAATGACGGTGCCAGGCCAAGGTGAGGAGGTAAGTCGCTGCAGGTAGGCACCAATGTGGTGTTCTGGTTAAAACTTGAGTGTCACCATGCTTGTGGACCTTCAATCCCATGAGGACAGAATTTGAAATCCACCCAATCGCAGTGACTCCAAGTGATAAAGCCCTGGGGAAAGGAGTGGCTGATACATTGAATGACAGAATTCTTTAGGCATAGAAACGGTCTCCTCATCACCATGCCCTGTCCCACCCAGCCTCACCCCTTCCACATCCTTCTGCCACTGCAGCCTACAAAAAACAAACAAACAAACAAACAAACAAAAAAAAACCCTGTTCAGCATCACTGACTCCTTCTCTGTTCAGTTAGTTACTCCAAGGCACAAAACAACATCTACTTCCTTTTGTAGCCAGCCTTGACTCCGATGGGAGCTTCATGCCCCCCCTAAGTGTCACACTGCCATGTGCTCCCACGACAGCCTTCCCTTCCACTGCTCCTTTCCATTCAGGCCCGGTGTAAAAAGCTTCCCCTCCACTATACCTTGTGGAGAGAGGCAATCCCTTCCTTTCTAGTCTCCTAGGTTCATTCCATCATTAAATATAAAATAAAGAAGCCCCCCCTCCCATTTGCAAGAGGCATTCACAAACATCAGCGTGCTGGATACAGAATCATGTTTAACCTTAACCCCATGCTCCGTGTTCCTAAGTGATTTGAGGTTTTCTCCCTGTTGCTCCTCAAAGTCGCCTTGTCAGATCTGCCAGGTTCATGTTCTTGTCTCAGCCTCCTTCCACACACTCCAGCTCCTGCTCCATCCTCCCCTTGTCCAAAACACTTGCTGCTTCCCTTAGGACTCTTTGAACTACTGCCTATAACTGGGCAGTGGGAAGCACAAATGTAAGGCAGAAAATCCACTGCAACGACGGCCCATCTCTGGGTCTGGCCCACACCCAGCCCTGCGGCCTTTATGACAGTGAGTGGTGATGGAGAAGGAGCTTTTATAGACTCGGAGAAGCGAGGCTGGCTGGTACCCCAGATGCTGGTCCATTCCCCTGCAAACTTGCCTCTTGTGGCAGCTAATGTTCTCTTCATAGGTTTGAGCCTACACTACTGGATGAAATACAAGAGATCCAGGTAAATTTGAATTACAAAGAAAAAATGGAAACTTTTTATTCTCAGTATGTCCCAAGTATCACCTGGAATTCTGTGTTTGCTAAATCTGACAACTTTAGTTTCTACTTGTTACTAAGTCTTGATAAAAACTTTCCATTCAAGGGTGTTGTGGCACTGAGAGTTAAGCCACCACTTGAGACATCATACGCCATAGTAGAGTGCTTTGGGGTTGAATCCGTCTGCTTCTGATGCAATTTCCTGCAAATGTGCACTATAGGGAGCAGCAGGTGATGGCATGAGGACTTGGTCCCTAACTCCCCTAAGGGAGACCTGGATGGATCTCCTGGCTCCTGGCCCAGCCCTGCCTATCGTGAGCATTTGAGGATGAGCCAGCAGATGGAAGACCTCCCTTCTCTGTCTCTCCCTCGCCCCTCTCCCTGTCACCCTTCCTTTAAAATAAATAACTAAAAGTTTAAGTTCTATGTGCAACTATCAACAATTATGCACAAGCCAAAACACATGCACATTATTCAAAGTTTTGAGACCCCCTGAGAACATTCTTTGTGGTCTCTATTTCTCACCCCAGGACATCTACTTGCCAGGTTAAGTCCTGAATCATTATCTCCACAGCCGACTTGAAGTCCCTCACCTTTGCCTCACCTTTCCCACTTCATTTATAACTCTCTTCCCATGATCACTCTTCTTGCATCATTAAGTTCAACCACTTTGACCCTTTTTCCCTTCCCGAGCAATTACCATTCAATTGAGAGCATCACCTTGACTTGCTCTCTCAGGATGATTTATGAAACTGTCTCTTCTTAGCAAGTCACTGAGCCACATGAAGGAAACAGTGAATGAGTGGGACAGTTCCCCAGTCCTCCCACAGTGACTCTGAGGATCCGGGGTCTCCTCCTAATTGCCGTGTGCTCACCCACAGTAGCAGATCTAGCACCTGCAGAACTCCAGGCTCAGTGCTGCTGGCTTCACAGGGATTGGCTCAACCTGTTAAGTCAGAATACTGGCCCACAACAAGTAAATCTCTTTTTTTTAAGATTTTTTTGAATTTATTTGTATTGGGAAGCCAGATTTACAGAAAAGAGGAGGAGACAGAGTAAGAGTTTCTGTACACTGATTCACTCCCCAAGCGACCTGAATAGCCAGAGCTGAGCCGATCCAAAGCCGGGAACCAGGAACCTCTTCCAGATCTCATATGCAGGTGCAGGGTCCCAAGGTCCTTGACTACTTTCCCAGGCCACAGACAGGGAGCTAGATGGGAAGTGGGGCTACCGGGATACAAACCAGCGCCCATATGAACCCTGGTACATGCAAAGCGAGAACTTTAGTTACCAGGCCACTGCATGGAGCCCCCAACAAGTAAAGCTTAAAAAAAAAAAAAGGAAAACAAAGTTGTCCATATGCAGGGGGTAAAATGGTGGGGACACATTTGATTACTAGAGTGGTGAAAAACCTCAGTAAGAACAGCCATGATGGCAAAAAACTTAAGTAGTTTCATTGCTGTTAGTCACACTTACTCATTAGAAATAAAAGTAGCAGTAATTAGTGATAAAAGGCTTCTTCACACTTTTCACTTCTATCATGCTATTTGTTACATCACCACTGTTCTCTGGCAGTCATTTCATCCCATGAGGAAGGATGGACAGATGTTGTCATACCCACTATACAGGCCATTAAAATCCAATGACCAGGACTTCAGAACCCCCAGGATTCCTGCCTGCTAAGCCAGGTGCCTTCCCTGTCCGGCTGATTCATGTTGACCTCGTGGGAAGCAGGGTGACTCTGCCCAGGAAACTGCTTTCAGGCTTCTCCAAGGCAACGGGAAGAGGCACTGATGGTGAGGGACTGGGCTGTGTCAGGGAGGGCAGCCCAGTGGGAAGCGCTGTGGCCAGGGAGTCAGGGAGCCGGACAGCTGGGGTTGGATCTCAGCTCTGCTTTGCCAACCTGGGCTCTCTTGTCTGTAATTGAGGAGGATGACAATTACCTTTTAGTGAGTTATAATGAGCTGCTTTGTAAAGGCTGGCATGTAGCTGTTAAGTGTGCACAAACATGATTTCAACAATGACTATAATTGTAGGTTCAAGGATCTACCTCAGGTAGAAGAGTTTGAATATATGCAAATCCCGACGAAGACAGAGATGAAAAGGAGAACTGGAAGTTTTTCAAGCCAAAAGGCATGTTAGGTTATGTAATTTTTTAAAGAGACAAGAGAAAATTATAGATGAGTAATGACTCACATTTATGGTGTACTGTGTTATGCTCAGCAGATTGTCCTCACCCAATCTCACAACACCGTGTGAATTACAGACAGTTTTCTCCTTTATTCCACTTACAGCTAAGGGTACCTTGGCTTAGTGGGGCTAAAATTTGTCCAAGAGCACACATTCCAGAAACAGTAGGACCAGGATTCATCTGGTGCACGCTCCTCGACACGTGTGACCCAACTAAATACAACTAAATAATTCTTGTGTGTGTGTGCACACGCCTGTGCATACACACAGAGGTTCCCCAGACAACATTCCTAATATTACTCTGTTACCACTGGCTGGTGGGTTCATATTCTTCAGTACGCATTGTTAAACTAAGCATCCATTGCTCTTATAATTAAGAATGTTTTTCATTTTGACAACACACTTTAAAAAGGAAACCCAAGTGAAGCTTCAGAAATAGGATGAAAATGACGAGTCCTTGACTGCACATAGCAGGAGGAAAGATATAAATAGCATGGCATTTTCAAGGTCCATTGTAATTAAATTTCAGGGGCTTTTTTCAACAAGGAAACCTTCAGAATGAAATGAGCTTCTGAGGATAAAGATTATCCTTCTCTCACTCGTCAAAAGCTCAGGTTCCAGCAGATGTGGATCTGAATTCTAAAGCTTGAACGTGTTCGGGATTTGCGCATCAACATTAACCCAAAGATGTCCCAATGATTTCCTTTGTTCTAAGACCAATGAGGTGTTTTAATTTAATTTTTTGGTTTTGCTCATCTCTGTGCGTGATTATTGATAACATAGGGGCATACACCTTCCTCTTCTCCAGTCACTTTTAGGGACAAAATGATGAAAGAACAACAAAGCAAGCATTTGTCTCCCAGTTGGCTCTGAACTCTGAAGCCTTCCCCGAGGAGCACGTGATGACAAATGGAGACTGCACACCCCCTCTACACAGCTGTCTTCCAAGGTGACCCCTGGGAGGCGGGCACAAGGGAGCTCACAGCAAAGCCAAGGAACTCAAAAGTGTGGTGGGACAGAGTCAGGCCCCTTCTTCCTGAGGTAGGGCCCCCTTTCTTCCTGCTGGGAGTTCCAGGACTGATTAGTTGGAAGGGCAGAGGCTGAGGAACATGGGGGCAGTGTCCTCCTTGCCATTCCTCGAGGACTTGGGGGCTGTCCCAACAGCAATGGCTTGGAGTTCACTGGGCAACGTGGCCAGCTTGTTATGTTCCCTCGCAGGCCTGGCCTCCTGGGAATGCGCCAGACGGGACCTGCTCATGGTTGGGCTGGGAACTCCGACTCCTGGATAATCTAAGGTGCTACAGAGGGTTTCTGATCAATTGTATACTGAGAGCAGACTTCTTAGTCCATGCACAACCCCGCCCCCCCAAGAAAAACCATGGAGCAGTGAAGAGCAGGGAGTCAGCTAAGGCCAGTGCTTCCCAATTTGCATGACTGTGCACTTGTTTAGATTGTGATGATTTTCTTTTAAGTGGAAAATGGGGTGAGGTATGCAAGCACTCTACCATTCCCTGGTTCGAACACCAAAAGCAGCAGCCAGGATTTCTTCCTGGTCTCCCACACACATGCACTAGCAAAGACTAGATAAGATATGCAATAGCCAAGATTTGAACCCACATCCCAAACAGATGCTAGTGCTACAGGCAGAGGCATAACCCACTATGCTACAGCACTGGCCCCAGGATGCTATTCTATATACTTCCAGAAGCTTTAGACACATGTATTCTGTTTGGAAATTCAATACAGATTCTTATTATACAACAGGAATTACTTCTCCCATGCCTCATCTGAAAAAGTAGATTAATATATACAAGACTAGATGGACTTTCTGAAGTTAGATTTTTTTTTAAGATGTAGTTAGAATCTTGTCCTTGAGGAACCAGAGCTTGCGGGGTGGTTCAGTGGGAGTTAGTGAGGGTCACTCTAACTGGCCTGCAGCCCCTCCTGTGTTATGGAAGGGCCAAGTGTGTGTTGGGCAGGGCTGGGCTCTGCCACAGACACCCATTGGTTTGCTGAAGACAGAGGGCAGAACAAAATGATCAACTACCCCAGTGAAGCTTGACAGCAAATTTCTGGGCCAGTGGAGACTCTGAGGTGAACGACAGCCAATCCACCTCGGAAGAATTTCCTTGTCCTTGGAGCAGCGCAATCAGCAGCATCTCAGAACTATAAACAACACACGGACAGATCCCTCCGAAAATGCTCCACTACGGGGACCCTGGAACGACAGCAGGTGACAGTTCCCCATCCCCTGGGGAGTGTGGCAGTTGTATCTCCCTCTCCCCCATATACAGGAAGAAGAAAAAGAAAATGTGTAAACAAGGGTCTCACCTGCTATCCCCTGACCTCAACCTTTCCCATTCTGATCAACTGTGTAAACATCATCACTAATAAAACAAAAACAAAAACAAAAAAAAGTCTTATGCCTGCCCTCTGCTTTCACTGTTAGAGTACCATGCTGGCAGAAGCTATAAAAGAGGTACTAAAGTTGGATTGTGGAATTTCATAAACAATAACAACAAACAAACAAACAATAATGAAAAAAACCAGAGTGTTTCTCATCTGCCTCCCAGAATAATAAAATGCCACTTATTTACAAAGAAAAAATGGAAACACAAATATCACCCACATGCTTTCTTTTTTTTGTTTTGGTAAGGATACTTTTCACCTATTTCAAAATATGTAAGTCAGATCCATAAATTGGGAACACAAATGTAGAAGATGTATTTTTTTTTGCAAACACAGCAGATTAAAAAGCACATAACACATAATACCTCTATTTATTTTTAGGAAGACAATTACAGAAATTCCAAACTGGGATTCACCAGGGTCTAAGACAACATTCTCAGTGGCTGATGCACCTGCCAGAAATAATGGGATGATTCGAGAACAGTAAGGGAAAACACTTTCATTATGAGAGAATATTTATTTTACTCGACAAACATTTGTTGCATTTCCATTATGTATTAGATACTGCGCTGCTTAAAAATGCCAACCCGGTCCAAAAGATGAAATTATCATTTTTATCCATTTGATGAAAACTTAACATCAACTCTAGAAATTGCTGAATGAGAAGGCAGTTCATTTACCCTTCACTTAGAGGAGCTCTTTCCCACCATGGTCTTCTACTGTATTAAAAATTTCCTTAGGAAGGCCTTAATAAGTTTTATTTGTTCTTTAAAGTCCCTCAACTCTCCTGAAACTTTTCACTTCACAGTTTTCCCCACACTTTATTTTCGTACCACCAAGTTCAACCACTTTGATCCCTTTATACCACCCAAGCAATTGATCATCATGTCCCCATCACCATGACTTCTCAGGAAGTTTCATCCTCCAACAGAGCATCTCCTTTTCTGCTGTCTAATGATCCATGAAGAGATAAAGCACCGGGATGGAGAAGTTCCCACAGCTCACAAATGATCCTGAGGTATCCATTGTCCTTGGGTTCCCACTGGGAGAATTCCTCAAGAGGAATGACTTGAGGATGTAAGGGCTCGCCAGCGGCAGAAAAGCCTTGATGGAGAAGACAAATCCCTGCACTGATGGAAAGCTTTGCTTCCACAAGAGCCTCTTGCACACTGCCTTCCATGTGTGCAACTCAGAACCTGTGGGTCCTGGGCAGTGGTGCCCTGGAGACCCATCTAATTCTCGTGTGAGGAGACCCCGGTGGCCTATATTTATGTCAGTGATCGAGTGTGTTTGCAAGCCTGGGAAAAGGGGATGGGGAGAATTATAGCTAATACTGTTGGTTCAGTGATGGGGGAAAGGGCACGATGATGGGAAGTTTGAGGAGGAGCCTACATCAACAAACAGGTGCTCCAGATAAATACACCTTTTCGTTTCTAAGAAAGATTTATTTTAAAAATTTATTAGAAAGGCAAAGTGAAGGGAGCAGAGAGAGAGAGAGAGAAATATACCTTCCATCTTCTGGTCCATTCCCCAAATAGCTGCAACAGCTAGGGCTGTGTTACACCAAGCCAGGAGCTCAGCGCTTCTTCCAGGTCTCCCACATGGATGCGAGATCCCAAGCAATTGGACCATCTTTTGCTGCTTTCCCAGGTACATTAGGATTAGAACAGTTGAATTATGGAATCAAAGTGTTGGGGAAAAAAAAAGGAGACTCGTGCCCCTTACCACTTAGTCTCCTTTTAGCAAAGTAAAGCAGTTTGAATGGCCATAAGGTAGCTTTCCTGTCTGGTACCATGGTTAAGCACAGTCAATCCTACAAGGGTAAGCCTTTAGTCTTCCAAGGAAAGGGTACAGGGCCCACAGACCCAGAGACCATGTGTCTACAGCAGGACTTTCCCAGCTTGCAGAACCAGAGCTCAGACAGACAAGGTGGTCAACAAATACCTTCATGTGAATGAAAAATAGACTGTGCAGAACTCAGACTTCTTCATTCTAGATAATTCCCTCCCACAGAAGAGAGGCGTAAGAGCCAGTGATGTCGTGAAAGAGGAGCGGGTCCTGACCGGGATGCCACTTGTTGAACTAAAAGGAAATTGTGCACCTGACTGGGGAGTAGGCTTGTTGACTTGGAATACATGTGTTCTCAGGGGGACAGACACGCTATGGCGGGGGTGAGGGGGTTAGTGGCTAACAATGCCTCTTAGCAAGAACAGACTCCAGTCTTGGAGGCAGGTAAACCTGTATTCCAGGTAACCTTTCTAACCTGAACCTCATCATCTATCAGTGTAGATGATACAACTGACCACTTCCTGCATAGGGCTATTGTAAAAACTCATAGGAGCTTTTATAATGCACACATATCATATGGATAATATTGACTAAATACTTTGATACTGATAATACCAAAGAAACAAATAGGTACAAACACACACACACGCACACACACAAGGAGATAGGTCAGTCATTATTTTCAGACCTCGGAAAACACCCACCTGAAAACATCTGGGCCTCTCCCCCAGCACCCACAAACTGTAGCTTTGAGCAACACTAAGAGGACCTTAATTCCCTCCTTTCTTCCAGCTCCCACTGCCTAGCAGCCATTGGCCAGGCTTAAACCCCACACAATTACATCAGGAGGAGCAAGACAACGCATGAGACAGGAATTACCTCACCTCACCTTGAGAAGGAAGGAGACATGCAAGCAATTATACTCATGTCAGCCAAACACGTCTTTTCTCTTGTTACATAATGGTACTACACTTAATTTTTTGCTTCTCCAATTAAAAAGGAGTACATGCCCATAAAAATGCAAATGATGTCCACATACACCAAGTAACTGAGGGCCAATTGAACTTGAACTCCAATCAGAAGCTGTAACCTCAGTCTCTCGGTTCATTGAAAGAGAAAGGAAAGCTTTCATTATGCTTGACACCTGTTAAGAGGCCTAGAGAAACGAGAAGCAACGTTTGACAGTCACTCACCATTGCCGGATGCAAAGAGTCACTGTTATTAACTGAGATGGGGGTACATTGCAAACAAAGCAGCCAGCTCCTCAGCCTGCCCAGTCCAGGCCCTCAGTAAATGGGAATTGCTATTAAAGTACTCTTCTCTCAAAAGCAGTGTGGGCCACCACAGTGTAAATTTAATTGAATAGTGCCCCCCAGAGGCCATTGGGAATTCAGCTGTGTTGTCGGTGGAAGGGAGGTCTGGGAAAAGACCAAAGAGAAACAGTTCAAGTTTCTGTTATATTTACAAGTGCTCAGTGCCCCAGCAGGGGATCAGAACCCAGTTTACTTGTCACCCACCAGGAGCAGCCTCTTTGCAAGAGGAACTGTCTGAGAACACAGCAATGTCTGGAGACCAGCTCATCTAGGTACTGTGGGAGCTGCTGCTGGGAACTGCAAGCCCCTGTGTCCCTGGAAGGCACCATTCCATCATCGTCCCATCCTTCTTCTGCCAGGGACATTATGTCTCAGTCCTGTCCCTTCCCTCGGGTTCACTCGGGGTTCCTGCATGGGACCCAGTTTCCTCTTGACATCCATCTTTGCAAGCCTAGAGGGTGTAGTGGCTCTGACTCCTCCCGGACCATCCTTGGTTGACTTTTCACCTCATCTCACGGAGCTAGGCAGCTTGGTCTCTCACTGGCTCCATCCCAAATGCCAGCAGACAAGCCAGATCACCATGAGTCTTAAGACCCGGTGGCTGGTCAGTGGACGGAGGTGGGGACATGTGTGTATGTGAGGGATCGAGGTGGAAGACAAATGCCACACATTTGGGCCTGTGTGGGAAGCACAGATGCTTCAGAGTCTGGTTTTCTACTAACAATGAGCTATTGCAGAGGCCTTACCACCTACCGTACACCCCACTGAGAGCTTTACCAACATTATGTAATGCTCACAAACCTCCTATGGAATTTGATCCTCTCTTCCTTCCCGACCTTCAGACCTAAATGACAATCATGATGTGCATTGATCTTCCAGTGATTTTTTTTTGATGAATTCCATCCCTATTTTAAAGTTGAAGGAATTAAGCTAAGGCAGCAAGAGTCTGTAGCCACACTGCATGCCTCCACTCCATCCTTCCTTCCCAAAGTTGCAGCCACTCAGTGTGGGAGTCTGCCTTGAGCTGCTAGCTGGGACGACCAGCAACCTCCTTGGGCATGCAGCAATGGACTCTTCCAAGCTCACAGGTTGTTGGAAGAGTTCAGGTCTAGGCAGTTGTGGATTGAAGCCAGTCATTTCCTGCAAACTGCTAAGCAGGGCTGTTCTCATCTCCTAGACTCTGTTCCTTTCTATCTGTAGTCCACAGTGGGGACATGTGGCTCTCCCCAGGCCAGCTGGCCATGTCTGTGATTACCCTTTCTGCTACACACAATAACATTTTATTTTTACTTTACTTGACAGAGCCAGGGGAGGTGGGACAAGTTCTTCCTTCTCCTGCATGACTCTCTAAATGCCCACACCAGGTGACTAGGCCCAAGTCAAGAACCTGGAATCCAATCAGGGACCCAATTTGCTGCTCGTGGTGATGTGCCTCAGCAGGAAGCTGGATTAGAAGCGGGGTGGAACTCAAACCAGGCAGTCTCATATGAGCTGTAGCTGCCACGTGCAGTCTCTGCGTATGAGGTCAAATGCATCGGGATAATCTCCCATCCTTAAACTCAACTTAGATGTGAGAATAAACTCTACCAGTCAGTCCTTGGGATTATGTAGGGCATGGGACACAAGGTGAAGGTGGCATGTGTGGATCTGGGAGGGAGCACCATACCCATAGATGAAATGTATGTGTGGGTCAGAGAAATTCCTAAGAGAGAGGAGGAAAAGTTTCACGTTTGGGCATATGAGCACAGCTGCTTAATGGGGGAGGGGAGGACCTTGAAAAATGGACCACGCTGGAAAAGACAGCAACCCCTGGCATGACCTTGCAAACCCAACAACAGGAGTCAAGATCAGCTGGAAGAGGTCATGGATGAGAATACACAGCTTATTAAAGCAAATGTCCTTCAAGAGACACAAGAAAATCAAAGATACTGTGCAGTTAGCCTTCAAATACACACACGAGGAGGACATTGCACACTTAAAAGTAGAAGTGTATATATGTGTGTATATGCATAGAAATCACCACAAATCAAGCCTCACGATGGAACCGAGGAAAACGAAGTATTAGCAGGTGGCATCTGAAAACCACAGAGTTATCCACAGTTTGGAAAAAAAAATTCCACCACACTTTAAATATCAGTTAAAATAAAAGTCTAAAAATAACTTTAAAAATAGGATGATGAAAACTGGCAGACGAGAGTCCCAGGTCTTTGAGAAGATGCCAGCAATAGAAGATTTGAAGCCATTAAGAGATAATTACAACAGGGAAAAAAAATCAGACTTGTCCATAGAAGCAATTAAATTTTTTATATAGTATTAACAAGGGGAAATTTAATCGTAGGGAAAACAGAGTAAGACCTATAACATTTGAGTGCATAAATCCAGTGTGTTGTTTATTAAAATATTAATAGGTCGTGGGCAGAGGATCTGAATAGGTTAGTTAGATGACAGGTAAATAAGGATACGGGGGAAAATGGCCAAGTCTAGTTAAAAGTATACAGCGAGTCATATTCCTACTATGTAAACATGCATTTAAATTATAATACCCAATCTGGAATGGCACCTGCTACTCCAGCACTCAGTACTTCTGCTAGGGGTATAATTTGGTTAAACAATTTGTGATATACAATGTGGCAAAAAATGTTCTTCGATAGAATGCCTTTATTTTAAGAACACTATCCAAGAAGTTGGGTTAAAAGAACAAAAAAGACAAGGAGATAGCATTGTTAGTATTTAAAAAGTGTGTGGGAGGGGATTGGGGGAGGTTGGTGTGATGTCATCTTTGCTGTGCCTGTGCTGGGTTCTCATGTGGGTGCTAGTTTGTGTCCTGGGTGCTCCACTTCCCAGCCAGCTCCCTGCTTGTGGTCTGGGAAGGCAATAGAGCATGGCCCAAAGCCTTGGGACCCATGTGGGAGACCTGGAAGAAACTCCTGGCTCCTGGCTTCAGATCGGCTCAGCTCTGGCTGTCGTGGCCACTCGGGGAGTGAATCAATGCACAGAAGATCTCACTGCATCTTCTTCTTTCTGTAAATCTGCCTTTCCAGTACAAACAAACAAATAAATAAATATTAAAAAAAAAAAACTTTGTGGCTGGTGTTCTGACATAGCATATTAAGCTACCACCTTTAGTGCTGTTACCCAATGGTGGAGCACCAGTTTAAGTCCTGGCTGTTCTACTTCCAGTGCAGCTCTCTGCTAACATGCCTGGGAAAGCAGTGTCTGATGGTCCAAACGCCTGCACCCTGGCCACCCACAGGGGAGACCTGGATGGAGTTTCAGGTTGCTGGCTTCGCATCTGGTTTAGATTTGGCTGTTGTGGTCATTTGGGGTGTGAAGCAACAAATGGAAGATTCTCTCTCTCTCCTTCTCTGTCTCAAACAAAAATTAAATATTTTTTGAAAAAGAAAACCTAGACAGATCATTATCACCTATCAAGACTACTTAAATGTGTTCATGAAAACAAAGCTAATACAGAATCCTGCTTGGAGCAGAATTTAATATTTTTAAAGTGTTCTTAGTGTTGGGAAACTATGGTGATAAGCTGTCTGTAGGGACACAAATTAAGGTAATCTCCAGGGAGGAAACCATTTGCAATAGGAGCAACACATTCACAACGTGATCTGTTTGAAGATCCCATGGTTAGGAACTTATCCTTCACTTACACCCACACGTCTATACAAAGACATGAAACTTGACACAATCAAAATACCCATCAACTGGTGACTGAATGAATTAATGACCCAAGAAATCTTAGGTGGAAAATTAGACAGCTGTTAGGAAGAGGGAGAGAGAAAGTTGCAAGTTCTTGTGAGTTGAAGCAACCTTTCTGATGGGTTTGTAAGTGAGAAAAAGCATGAGTTGTCAGAGTAGTGTGAGTAATATGCCCCACTGCAGAATACAACCCAGACCATTTGTACAGAGTTCTTGGAAGACTCCAACACTGGAATCAGGACGAGGCTCTGGGGTGCAGCTGCTGTTGGGGGTCAAGAGACCAGGACTCTTTGGAACACAGAGATCTGTTCTACGTAATATCCTCCCCCTGCATGCAACTCCTTGCCAATGAAAATAATTAAGAAAAGCAGTATTGCAGCTGATGATAGATCAGGTGGAAACAGAAAAATGAAAAGTATTGAGTTAGTTTGGTCAAGCTATATGCACATGGTCACAGGTTAGAATTTAACACAAGAAAATCAAATTAATGGAGAGTCTGTGCAATAGAATTACAAATGATTCTTTTCATTAAAGTGCTGTTTCAATGTTACCATTGTGAGGAGAGGGAAGAATTTCGGAGCAAACACACTGGTCTGAAATGAATCGGCAGGAGAATCCTGTTCCAGTGGGCCAGCAGTTGGTTGGAGCAGTGAGAGAAGTGTCAGTGTGTGTGCGTGGTGGGGAAACAGGCTCAGACCTGGAGGCCGGGAAGAGGGCTGGAGTGGAGCTGCCCAGGAGAGAGCACAGTTTGCAGAGCTGAGCCCAGCACATGAGGACAGGTGGCCAACACAGGGCCCGGCAGACACACTGCGGCCTGTCAATCTCAAGTGGGAAGTGCAGGACTGGACTTTAGACTTGGGAGATGATTATTTTCAAAGTTTTTGATTTTCTGTTGCTGTCCCTGTGGCATAGAGTGAAGCTGCGCCTGAGACCCTGGCATTACAGATGGGTTCTGAAATGTGTCCCAGCTGCTCCACTCCCAATCCAGCTCCCTGCTAATGTGCCTGGGAAAAACAGCAGAAGATGGTCCAGGTACTTGGGCCATGTGGGAAACCCAGAGGACAGGGGTTCCATCTAGGCAGTTCCGGTTTGTTTGGGAAATTCAGTTTCTTATATAGAACAGGGACTAGTCTCAGGCCAGGAATTCCAGGAGAGGAGACCTAGGAGCCAATTACTAGGTGCATGACTGTAGAAACCACCTCCCACAGGCCAGGGGTAGGTGAGCGAAATGGCCCTGGCCAATCAGTCTTTCTTTGAAACAATGACCCCTGCCCTGGTTCACACCCAGCGCTCTGTCCTTGGTTGCCATTTAGCTCACCAGTGACCTTGACTGTTAGTCACCATCTGTGGAATTAATTAGTGACCTCTTCATTCCTGAGCCCCACAGAACTGGTGCCCAAATGGGATCACTGGTGTGTGCAAGGTGAAGACTTTGGCCACTACGCAATCGCACCAGACCTGACAGTCAAAACTCAAACAGAACTGGGTATGCACTGTTCTTCGGAGCATGTGAGAAATAGCAGCACATCTGTCCAGCTGTACAGTAAATCTCCCAGTATTCACCTAATTCCTCTACAATTCCAGCAGTGTGTCTGTGCATGTTCCAATAAAAGCTGCTGACAAAATCCTGCATTTGATTTTTCTAGAGAGGTTTCCCATGTATTAGTTGCTTTCACCGCATTTTAATGAGCATTTTCCTAATCGTTCACACCTTTTTGACTTAAGCAATTCAATCAACAAAACAAAGCAAAACAAAACTTCACAGAGCGAACACTTCAGAACAGATGTTGAAATATTTACTCTGCTAAAGTGCTGGACTGGACTTGATCTTGCACAGCTTTTAAGCATTGCTAAAATACATAAAACTATCTGCTCGCACGGTGTGGACTGTTCGACGTGAAACATCTTGCTGATTGTGACGGCCTGGGACCATCAGTGCCATCTCAAGGCGGGACCTATATTTAGGGTGAGTTTTTTTCCTATGATAATAGTTACGCATTTTTGTATTTCATATAGCCACGCGGTAGCTTCTTATTTTAATTTTCACTTGACTTCTTATTGATCTGCATAGATACCCTTGTTTTTATTTCATTATGTGACTGGGCACACACCAGTGGTAAGAGAAATGCTAACTCAGCCATTTTCTCACTGGTTGCTTTACCTGCATTTATACACTTAAAAAATTTTTTTCATTTCTCTGAAAGGCAGAAGAGAGAGAGAGAAGAAGAGAAACAGAGAGAGAGAGGGGAGAGAGAGAGAACTAGAAAGAGATCTTCCATCTGCAATAGTCAAGGCCAGGCAGAAGCCAGAAGCCAGGAATTCAATCTGCATCACTCACGTGGGGGACACGTGCTCAAGCACTTGTGCAGCCACCTGCTGCCTCCCAGGGTGTGCGAGAGCTGGAAGCTGGAGTTCGGAGCAGCGGCCCTCTGTCCCAGGCTCTGACACATGGTGTGGGCCTCTCCAGGAACAGCTTAACCCACAGCAGTACAATGCCTGTCCTCATGTTGAAATTACATCAAGAGGTAGAATCTTTAAGCGATAATCGGGACTCTTTCCATTAAGAAAGCATCAATCCACACACGAGGTTAGTGGGTTAACGCGTTATCTTGAGAGTTTCTCTGACTTCTCGGGAGATGCTGGCATTACCCCAAGACTATGCTGGCAAGAAGGCCATCACCAATACAGATGCCTGACCTTGAACCAGGAGCCAAAACAAACCTCTATGTTTATAACCCATCTTATCTGTGCAACACACTAAAAAGCAAAGTCAGACAGCTACACATCTTATCCCTGTAGTACAGGTCTCCTTTAGGAAAACACAAAGGTGATCTCAAAGGTCAAGCATTTCCTAATAAACTCCAGCTCCATTTGAACTGACGAATCTTCCTTGCAGCTTAAGAAACACACTTCATCTGTGGAAACAGTCCCAGCCCTCTGGCCGGCCACCCTGCTCCAAAAAGGAAACTGCTAAACCAAAGACCCAGAGACACCACAGATGACAGAATCATCCCTACACTGGGGAAGAACGCTTGAACAGCCCCACCGCTCACCCATCCCTGCAGCCCTTGCATCCAGATTTCTGTGACTCAAAGATACAACAAGCCTAGATACTTACTGCTCTGGGTGTTGTTACACTTCAACGTGGCTATGGCCAGTCATCCAAAGGGCTGGGAGGAGTCACATGCCAAGGAATATGCCAAACAGAGTGTAACTCAAACACACAGCCTTCCGATCTTTGGTGGAATGGCATGCTTCAGAGGAGAATTCCATGGAGAGCTCCAGATCAACCTAGATCAAACTGGATCTAGATCCAGTTCAAAAGCCTACAATTTGCTTACTTATTTTTCATTTTGCTTGAAAAGCAAAGAAAGCAACAGAGAGAGAGAGAGAGATCTTCATCTACTGGTTATTTCCCAAAATACCCACAGCAGTTGGGACTGGGCCATACCACAGCCAGGAGCCAGTCATTCAATCTAAGCTTCACCAACGGGCGGCAAGGATGTAAGCGCTCGGACCATTATCTGCTGCCTCCCACAGTAGGATTCATCAGGAAGTTGGAAGCAGAACACAGGTCCTCTGATTCGGGCTGCAGCCATGGCATGGCATTGTGATTAACCACAGCATCAAATGCACACCACAATTTGGTTTTTTTTTTTCAAACTATACAGAAGATACACACATTATTTGGGTTCTTACAATAGCAGAGTTTATTGTCTCCCACAGATGAACCCCCAAAGACAGGAGGGACTCAAGCTTTTTTATCATTACACTTGGCAGGTGGAATAAGAGTGAAGCTCAGTATACTACCTCTACTTCAGAAGTAACCAATAAAGGGAGAAAGGCTGGAACAGAAGGCAAACTTCGGAACTCAAACATCTGGTGGGCTAAAACACTTTGTGAGCCATTTGAGGGCACAGGGTGCTGAAAACAGGAAAGCAAAAATGCCTACGACTTCAATACTTGGACATAAACCACGAAGTCAACATTCAGGTTCTTAAAAGCAGCCACCAGAATGCCCATGGCAGAAAGATGCAAAGCCACACTGCAACCCTGTAACTAAAACACTTTCCCCTTTTGACTCTTCATGGTGTACAGACACCAGCTCCTTAACGCAATGCTGACTGAGTAGAAGTGAGAGCCTAGCGCTTTGTGCTTGGGTTTTGCGTCTCTGACAGCTGGAATCAGTCACGAAGCACTGACAGGGTCGCCCTCAGTCAGTGTTGCCTGGGATCCGAGGGATAGCAGGCCACTGGGGCAAAAACGGAAGGACAGCTCTGGATCCAGTTCTGCCATCGCAGCTCCTTTATTGAAGGCTCACTAGGAGCATCTCTCCTCTCACCACAACAAGCACCTCGCATAGGAGGCCTGTAGTGCATGGCTGCAGGTGGGCCAGCCTTGTCAGCTTTGGGAAAATAAGCAACACTTGCCACTCAAGCTTTGCTTTCTGACTCCAGGAGGTCTGAGTCAGAAAAAGTGAGAAACGACCAGATCCCCCATCAGTCACAAAGAGATCAGCAACTCACCTAAGTGCAGGGAGCCGGAAGGCCAAGGCTGGATGGTTTAGGAGGTGCCCAGGCTGGGACACCTGCTGGGGGGAATCAGGAGGACACATGGGGAGGCAGAGGCCAGAAGGACCTACTTGACCCTAAACGCCCACAGGCCTTGCACCATTCCGGTCCAGCCACAAGGTGGCAGGCAATAGCCCTGAGAGCCTCTGAGACTGCCAGAAGGCCGTAGCTGGCGCTCTCTCCCGGGGGTTACTAGACCCTGGGGAGCCACAAGTTCTCTGTGTAATCGCCATTCATCCACAGAACGTGGGATTAAAAACCCGGATTTTCTATTCGTTTTGGTTGCAAATTGTAACAAACCGTCCTAATTCCCTTAGTTCCTAGGTGCCGTCTTGGAGAGAACGTGTGTTCTAGAATGTGTGTCAGATCATGGCAATGCCAGCCCTGACCCTTGTCTATGAAGGTGTTAGTCCCCCGGCACAAGGAAGAAAAGAAGACTTGGTGAACGCTGGGGTACTTTCCAGAAATGCAGCCAGGACCCGAAGTTGCGGAAGTCAAAGGCATGGGCTTTAACGGTTCCTGTGGGAATGGGCTGTTCCTCATGGTGGGTTTTCCAGATAATTGAATTTTAAATGCTGAAACTTGTTTTCCTTTTAGTCTTTTCCAATGGGAGGCTTTCTGAAGTATATCACACACTTCTCTGGCTTTTTCCACAGCAACCAAGTGTAATCTAACCTTTCCTTAATGTCTTGAGGTCATTGTGAGGGTCAACGCTTACTGCGTACACCATCCTGCAGAATGTCTGGGGCATTCTGGCATATTCTGGTAGATTCTGGCAGGAATATTCTAGAATATTCTGGAAGGCCCGCATGCTGAAGGGCCCGAGAGACTGTAGTATAAAGCTGTGATGGGCAAATCTTGGGCTCTGCAACCTCTTACCTGCCTCACTGTCCGTAGTCATTTTTCCAGGTAACACCTCATGGCGGCCTCTTGACACCGTGTTTTGAATCTGCTGTAATCCAGCAAGAATGACAGGTTGCCATGGGTAACCAGAGTCTCAGCTTGTACCAACCCTAAATTTAATTTTACACACAATTTCCAGGCAGCAGATACTGTGCTGAAGGTTACTTCTAGCCAGGGCTGCCCATCAAATGGGTGTCTCTGCTCTAGCATACATCCCTCCCAAGTGCCATGCCAGCTGCCCTGGTCCATCCCAGTCTGGAAGCACAGTATAGCATCACTGGGTCTCCTGGGGAAAAGATCACGTTCATATTACTGTTATGGGAGTGGACTGCTCTCACTGCTGTATTGCTCTGTATTGCTGTGCATTTCTCCCGGTGCCTCGGGATGCTCGCCTCTATAGGAAGAAGCACAGTGCCTATAGGAGTTGGTGTTACCCAAGCTTTTGGCATCTACTGGGGTACTTGGAACATACCCGCTTATATGAGCAGCAGAGCCTTGCATCTGAACATGACCCTGATGGCTGGGCCAAACATTATTCTTTATCTTTCCTGCTGAATGAACCCACAGAGTTTAGTCTCTTCCTCCCTCCAGACCAGGATTCAGGCCTCAAGAGATGAGCTGGGTGGGGTATGAAAAACTCCATTTGACTGAGTGTCTACCACGTGCTGGGTGCTGCATTCATTCCATTATGGTGATCGTCTCCATTAATCCACTGAGAGACTGTGAGAGAAATAGCATCACTTCCTGCTGCCACAGGCAACATCCAGTCAGTAGCCAGCTCCGTCCTACTTCCCCGACTCATCTCTGCTCACGTCAACTCCTGAACAGGAACACCCAAAGTTCACATGCTGAAAATACACACTGGGAATGAAACACATCGGGTCCTTCTACTTCTCAGAAAAATCTTTGTGTTCGGCTGTGTGGGTTTTCTTTTAATTCACTGCACATTTTGTTACCAATTTGGAACAATCTGTCCCTAGGGAATAGGTCTGATTTACTTATAGAAAGCTAGTGAGGGAGTGATGGGGCTTAGAAAGTATTCCCTGTAGGGACTAATTTTAAAACTCCTTTCCAGTTCTTCCTGCACCAAACAGAAGTAAATAGAACATTCCAGAAGATTTCATCTTCCCCAGAGTGGTGGTGGAAGAGCTCACAAACAAAACCTTCCTCCTTGTGTTATCAGATACACCAGCAAGAAAAGAAATGTGACATTAAACATGACCAATATCCTGTCTGATCCCAGAAAGTCTCTAGACGCTCACACCAGGGTGAAACACCAAGGACTTCTTACCCCTGGAAACCATATGCAGAGCTCAGGAATATCAGCCCAGGAGAGGGCTGGTCGCTCGGGGCAATCACAGGGTTAGGTTCTGTGAATTTGCTGTCCTTTCCTTGGGGAATCAACATTCCAAATTGATGTTAAACCAATCTTTCAAATGAGCAAACCATGACCTCATCTGCCACATTTTGCACCTGCTCCTCCCACACTTAACACATGCGATTCTCCAAGCATCCTCTTCCAAAACCATCCACCGTACTCTCAAGTTTCCAGAGGAATTTCTCTCAGTGAGAAAATTGCCTGCAACTTGGCCAGAAGGTGACAGAGCCAAAATATCACGGCTGTGACAAAGTGCCACAATGTGGTGGTGTAAGTCACAGAAGCTTGTTACCCCCTGGTGGGAGCAGCCCAAGGTTGGGATGAGGGTGGCAGCAGAGCAGCGCTCTGCAGCGGTGCCGGGAAGGACCTGTTCAGGTCTTCCCCCACAGTCCCAGGACTGTGGTACGATGAGCTCATTCTTCCCTGTGGCATGCTCTCTCCCGGTGTGCGGGTCCAGATCTGTCTTTTCTTATTAGGGCACCGGTCACGTTGGATGAAGGGCTCATTCTATTCCACTCTGACTTTACCTTATCCAATTACATCTGGAATGCCCTATTTCACATTAGGATCACATTCTAAGGTACTGGGGCTTGCAATTCTGGGTGATTCACTTTAGCCCATGGTATCCCTAAAGACCATCTTGAGTTTAAATCAAACTCTAGAGAGTGAGCAGAAAAGATTGCCCAGAGAGTGCCTTCTGTCATAATCACATGTGTTGCATGGATGGTTCATCATGTGGCTAGGGTGGGCGGAAAGTCAGTATATTTACCCCTGACACGTGTGGTACACAATAAGCAGGGCGGGGGGCAGGCAGGCAGTGACTGACAGAGCTGTTGGCCAAGGAATAGAGCAGGAGTACCAGGGTGTTTCTACAGAACCTTCATTCCTTCACCATGTTCTAGGGCAAATCTCACAAAAGTCAGTGTGAACTGAAGCTCATAGTTACAAAGGATGTCATCAGAACCTGCAGAAACACCTTCACCTCCCCACATAACTGCCTGTCTGCATTGGCAGGCTCTAAATGCACAAAGTCAACCAACTGCAGATGGAATGCTTTAGAAAAAAAAAATGGAAATGGTGTCTGTTCTGAACATAGAGACACCCTTTTTTTTTCTTATTATTTCTTAAACTGATAAAGCAAAACAATACTCTGCATAGGAATCACATTGTACCAGGCATGGCAAGCAATGCCAGGATGATTTAAAGGCTATGGGAGGACGTTTATTGGTAATACGTAAATATCACACCATTTTATATAAGGGGCTTGAGCACCTGAGACCTGGTAACTGCAGGGGATTCTGAAATCAAGCCCCCCAGTATACTGAGGGACAATGACACGCAAACCCCAAAGTGTGTCTTCTCCTGAACTTCTGGCTGGGTGTAAGTTTCTCAAAGGGATTCTATTTTAAAATCGAGTTTCCTTTTATACGATAAGGCTTCTGTTTGTTGTGTCAGTTTGAGTGGGTAGAAGCTTTACAGTTTGTTCCAGTCATTTTCTTTCCTGGCGTCTGCGATTCTACTGAGCGAGTATTTGTAGAGTTATAAAGCAGCCACGAAATTATGCACAGACCCTGGCATTTTGAACAGAAATGAAGGTAGTACAGCACAATGGTTGGGAACCAGATGGATCCAGGCTCAAATTCGGTTCTGCTCCTTGTTAAGGTGGTTATGTGTGGGTAGATTTTCTGTTCCATAGCCATCCTTCATAGAGTTGGGGGAGGTCTTAAATGAGATACTGACCAGCAGATGTCCAGTATGGTTAAAAAAAAAAGCTCAATAAATGGTACTTCCTATATCGGTTCAAGTGGGAAATGAACCCTGAAATATTTATACTCCTGAATATAATTTTCTTAGTGGTTATGAGGCCTTGGAAGTCAAGCAACTCAGGTGTGCAGTAAAAGATTAACTCGGGAAGATTGGTTATTATCCCGGGTAGCTTCCCAACAAAGGCTTGGGCTGTGACCAGCTCCTGGGAGATGACGCCTGAGCCCTTAAAGTATTTCCCCTGAAAAGAATGTGTCACCAGGGACCCTGAGCCATGCCAGGCAGTTTATGTGGGAACCTAGGGCATGTGGCTTTAATTTGACCTTGCAGAAACTAGAGCCTGAGTATAACTAATGTTAACCTCACACATACTACGTGCCTAAGTGACACCACCACCTGTCAATGAAAACCCTGGACACTAAGGCTCCATGAGCATCCATGGATGGGAATTCTGGGGCTCTGCCGTCTCCTGTCATTGCCAGAACTGGTGCCACCTGCTCAGCCGCCTCCCCAGGAGACACCAGGAAGAGTATGTCTGGTCTCTCCTGATACCACTCCCTGCACTTTTGGCCTCTGGTATCCTTTCACCATAATGAACCATAGATTTTCTGGTATTCTCTGGGATACAGCTTCTAACCTTTGTGCCAGGACCTCCAGGCGCTGTTATGGGTCCCACCTTTGGTGCCCTGATGGGAGGTGAGGTGAGGGAACAGAGGCACGAGCAGGACATTTCTCATGCTCTATTGCAGGCATTGTTTCTTTTTCTCTTTACCCAAAGTTTCAGGCAAAAAGAAAATACTCTCCAGTCTGAGTCTTCCAGAGTGCAAAGGAAGCAAACATGAAACCTCCATGTACTTAGCTTCTCAAGGCTCACAACCATCTGCGATTGCAATCCACACACCAGACACAAGTGGCCCACAGGCACCCAGCCCGAGCGGGCACATATGCTCGCACCCTCACTTACCTGGCTCCACCCACGTCGACCCCGACCATCAGCTGCCCGTTCAGGGAGAGGATCTCGTCCCGCAGGCGCACCTTGCCGCTCTTGCCCGCTGGGCTGTTCTTCCTCAGCTCCGTCACCCAGATGCAGCCCACGTCCAGCACGGGACCCTGGTGCGGCTTTCTCTTCTTGCCGCCTCTGCGCTTCTCTCCATAGTCCCCGAAAACAGGGATGTTACCAAAACTCAGGCCCACGGTCTCTGTGTCCCCCAGCTCCTTGGTGAGGTACACAGTGCAGATCTCCATGGCAGGGGGGCTGCGGTCGGGCGGGAGCGTACTCTCATCCACCGCGAAGTTCAGCTGGATGTACTCCTGTAGCTTCTGGATGGCCGCCTGGCAGAGCCGCTGCTCCGGCCCGTCCCCACCCTCCCGGAGGCTGTTCTGCAGCCACTGGCAGAGGAGGGGCAGGTGGAGCACGGCATTGTCCTGGGTGATGGGCATGGTGCTCAGGCCAGGACGCCAACATCATGAGTGCACCTGTTCCTGGGGGCTGGCCCTGGCTGGGCCCCATGTCCCTTGGGAAGCTTGGCTGTCATCAGCATTGCATGGGTTCATGTTCAGACTGGCAGAGGAGCCTCAGGCCGCGACTCTCAAGTCTGGATTGTTGACCTTGGCAAGAGGAGGACAGGACACAATTACTGCAACTCAATAAGGAAGGAAGGAAGTGTCGGACAAGTCCTTGCTTGGCTCATTTCACAGTCGGGCTCATGCAAATGATGTGGGAATCCAGTATTCCTTTAGCAGGAACAGACAGCGTGTCTTCCCCTGGGCTCATTCACACCTGGCAGAGGAAGAGGAAAAAAAAAATCTGATCACAACAGTGTTTTCCAACAGAGAACTCACAGAAGGGCTGTGTTAGTTTCCCAGACACCAGGAACCTGGCAATTCTCCCCACTCCCCTGGGTGGCCACCTCTACCCTGCCCCCTCTCTTGCATGTATCACACACATGCGCACACACACACACACACACACACACTTGATTTCCTCTGACACAAGCCTATGACCAGGGTGGAAGTGAGACACCTTTTTCCAGAACCATCCCCATGGATGTGCCATCAAATTCACGTCCAACCTCTTGTAAGGCTGTAGAGGGCCATAATTAAGAGATTACATTCCTAGGAAGTTAAAAATCTACATCTACGTGCTTTGGTCAGCCCCACTTCACCCATAGAAGGGCTCTTCATTCCAGAAGTTCATTATGACAGCATCACCTGGAGGACTAGCGGCCATCAACCCCATCACTGTCTGACTCCACCTAGGCTAACAGCCGTTCAAAGCTTAGCCACACATTCCAGCTTTACTACATTTATTTGGAGGAAATCCTGAACTCTGGCACCCTACAAGTTTTAATCTCCTTTCCCTATGGCAAGCCATCAAAACCAACCCATTTTAAAGCCAACCAGAGTCTTCCTCTCCAGGAAGTCTTTGTTCCTTAATGCACTGCCTGCAGTGGCGCTGCCTCCATCAGCCAGGCTAGCCACCTGCAGCAGGAATGTCTCTCCTGGAGCCAGTGTCATCCCGTTACAGACTCCTGCACAGTACCCAACACATAAAGGGCCCATAGTGAAAGAGTAAGTGAACCCCACCGCCAATTTGTCTTCGCCACCAAAGAAACCACTCACCTCCACTCTCCATAAACACAGAAAAATGGGCCCTTTCACTTTCCTCCCTCAACTTTCCTTTTCCCCAGAGAAAGTCGATATAAACCATGCCATCTAAGGTGGCAAACATTCCCCAGCTGTCTTAGGAAGTGAGAAACAAGAAATCATAACAAATGGGAGAGGTGTCAGAAGCCCTGTCAATAATAAATGGCCGTATTACTCATAAACCGCAAAAAATTTTCCAAAGTAGTGTGATTAGAGTTTCCAAAGCCCAAGTGCCAGCTATTAATTGCTTCTGAATAAATCAAAAGCTTAGCAAATATCATCTATATCATCACAAGCTTATTAAAAAGAAATATAAGATCAGAAAAAGGTAATCCATATATGTACAAACACTGAACGTCTCTTTTGCCCAAAATAAGTAATATTTCTCACTGAAAAATTACTTCAAACACAGATCTAATGAAATCTTATGAATAAACCAAAACACTTCCTGGCAGGCCTAACAACCTTCATGAACCACTATTTCCACATCTGTAAAATGTAGATGATCTCTGAGGCCTTTGCTATTCAGAAAACTTCTCAGTGCAGACAGCGTCATATTTGCAAATTCATATATTTAATAACTCATACCCTAGCCTAGCTCAACACCACACTGTAGATCATCAACAATTAACCAAAATTCATTAAAGATGTTTTAATTAAAATTTCAGTGGCCTGTAATTCTAGGTGTTAGTCAAACTCAGAATAAATGTCTTGAGCAAGATGTTCATTAAATACATCCAATTAGGGACAACCAAACTTAAGATTAATTGAGAATTTTTTTTTCTCTTGTCATTCTTCAGCAAGAACTTGTTGAACACCTACCACACGTCTATGGGAAGCTCATGGAAAATGTCTGTAATGCATGGATTTAAAAATTTTAAGCTGCATTGAGTCAAACATTTTAACACTTTCATCTCATTGTTCTGTAAATTTTGGAAGGATCCATATATGAAGAACCAAACCTTGAACATGGGGTTTGGATTATACCATCAATAAGGACCATTCTTTGCCGTTGGGAATCTATAGTATGCTGGGAAACAGTTGAGTAAATAGAAAGACATATGCAATAAACCTATGAGAACCCTCTTCAAAGAACTGGCAGCTCTGTCAAATAAGGCAACATGCCTGCTGACAGGCCCAAAGCAGAAAATCTCATCCAATCAGTTACCCCCAGAGAACGGAGTCCTGGGACTCGGCAAGAAGGGTCCTAGCTTCTTGTTCAGGGAAGGAACTATGAGTTTTGCATCAGGAGCTGTGAATGGTGATCGAACACCCATTATGTGGTGTGTGGATTGAGTAGTAAAGAGTCTTCCTGCCAAGAAATAAGTGGATCAACAAGGATGGAAGAGAGTGCGAGAGAGCACCTGCCTCCCCATAGCACTCCTGTTCTTGTTTTTAGTCATTTTGATTGATGCTACATTGCTACCCCCCTCATCTGAGAAAAAAAAAATGAATCAATCTGTACAATAAATTACATTTTTTAAATGCAGCTAGGGGCCACCATTGTGGTCCAATAAGTAAGCCACTGTCTGTGATGCCAGCATCTTGTATGAACACTTGTTGGACCCAGCTGCTCTGCTTCTGATGCAGCTCTTTTCTAATGTGCCAGGGAAAGCAGCAGAAGACGGCCCAAGTACTTGGGCCTCTATCCACATGGGCAACTTGGGCGGAGTTTCAGGCTCCTAGCTTTGTTGTGGCATAGCCCAATGATTTTTGTGCTCTGGGGGTGGGAGTGAACCACAGTGGTTCTTCCACAATACCCAGTGAAACAATCTATGAAACATAAAATGTTGCCCCAGAGAAGACAGAAATCAGAAATCTGTAGTTAAAACCACTTGTCATCATCCAAATCTTCTCTAAGCAAAGGCCATCAGGTTCCCCCCGAGTACTAACCCATTTCCACAGTCAGCAGAATTGGTGAGCACAGGGATTCTGTCAGCAGTGCGGTTCACTTTTGTCTATCACACATAATTCTCCAATTAGATTCCCATCTCAAGCTAACAGCCATGATAATTCAAATTAATTTTGAGTAGCTTGAAGCTGACAGCCTTAGCATTCGCAGTAAATGCATTTGTTACTGAGGTAATTTATTGATATGAGGCTGGAACCTGTCAGTTTCCTTGACGCCTCTTTCAGCAAAGGTATATTTTCTCAGTAGAGGTGACATTATTCACCAGGGGGTGAAATTGGCTTTGGAAGAAGCGAAAAAATATCTTAGATGTTGGAGTGGTTAGTGGACTTCACCCCTGCCGTAGCTCAGCCCCTCCTGGACAAAATCTTTCTTACTCCTTGGTATCAAATTTCTCATGTTACAGAGGAGTTAAAATTTTCTCTGAATGGGTGGAATATGATGATGATTTTAAAAGGTTAAGAAATACTACCAAACTGATATCAGTCATCTGCCACCGTCCCTTGGGCACCCAAAATGCAGACCAAATCCTTAGCCTGCCAGAGAGTACAAATGGGTCGCCTGGTTTACCAAGACTTTGCTTCACAACTAGGTCTGTACTAGGTTGCACTATTCCAACTCTGCCTTCCTTCTGCTCTGGGTTCCAGATGTTCTCCTGGTCTACAGTTGTCAGCTAAGGACCAAGTTCATCATTCTCCCTATGTGCCACACTGGATTCCTCTGGTGACCTTTGAAAATACCAATATTTTCAAATAAAACCAATGTTGCCTAAATATCTACTATTCACTCATTCAACGACTGTTCACTGAGAACCCATTATGTAACAGGTACTGAATGAAACAGACAACAGCTCTTTTTCTTTTAAAAAGATATTATTTATTTTCACTGGAAAGGCAGATTTCTTTTTTACAGAGAGAGGGAGAGACAGAGATCTCCCATCCATTGGTTCACTCCCCAAGTGGTTGCAGTGGCCAGAGTTGAGCCAATCTGAAGCCAGGAGACAGGAGCTTCTTCCTGGTATCCCAAGCAGTTACAGGGTCCCAAGGTATTGGGTCATCTTCTACTGTTTTCGCAGGCCACAGGAAGTGAGCTGGGCATCCCAGCACTTGAAGGGAGATGATCAGCCAACTGAGCCATTACAACGGGCATAAAACAGACATCTCTACAAAGCCTCATAAAGTCTATGTTTGGATAATGGTGAATGAGTCCATAGATGCAGGACACGATGGTGTCAGAGGGTCTATGAAGACCACTCTGGGCATGTCAGAGGAAAGGAGTGATGAAGATACAAGAAGGGAAGGAAAGACTGCTCTGCGAAGGTGACATTTGAAAAGGGACCTGAATAAAGTGAGCCATGGAGCTGCAGGATTATTTCTGGGCAAGCTGTCATAGGCAGAGGAAACGGCAGGCAAGTGCCCAGATCCTGAGGCTGCCCAAAGATGGAAAAGGACAGTGTGTGGCTCCAGAAGAGTGAGTGGAAGGGAAAGGCCGCACTGGGCTGGGAGCTTCCTCACACTCCTTCTTCCTTGCAAGCCTCACAACCACCTTACAAAGCAAGGACAGCCAGCTCTGTCTCACCAGTATTGGCTGCTGGTTCAGTTTTCTGAGCGTATCTCTGTATCAGACAGTGATCAAAATGAGTACAGCCCATGAATAACCTTCCCCATTGCCACAATACTGCAGGAAAATGTCCTTAGCATCCCCTTTGTAGATGCAGATGGTAATGTAGTCAGAGAGGTTGACAGTAATAGAATCAGTTTGCTGAGGGTCTCACAATAAATCACAGATCCAGAAGGAAAACCTAGACCCACTGCACTGACCTTGCTCCAGGTGCATTAGCAGGTTCCTGCCTGTTTTGACTATACCACCTCTCCTAAGCTAGCACCCAGCCTGGTGACCCCTGCTCCTCCAATGAGCCTTATGATAAACACAAGGCTTATGCTAAAATCTTGTGGCTGACCATATGGTACCTGCCCTTCTTCCTGCATTCCATGGGTGCAGCAATATCCTCAGCTAAAACTAGGCTTGTCCTTCAATGGAGATTGCTGGGTAGAATTTATGCTAATCCTTCTGAAGACCAGAAATTATTGGGAAAGTAACCTCTGAAAGGGCAATGAGTTTTCTAAATATCACCTGCTAGCTCAAAAAATGTAGAATTTGGTACCTAGAAGTGAAAGAACTAAAAGGAACAGAAGCAAAAACGTGGAGCTGGATGTGTGGGGAAGGCTGACAAGCATATGTTGAGGATTTGGATGATGCAGACTGGAAAGTAGTAAGCCCAGCAATGTCCTGTGAAGGTTTACCATCAACTGCTAGGCCTTGGAAGGGAACTGACATGCTGATGGAGATTGTGCAGTTCAGGGCAATGGTAGGGATGCTTCATCACTCTAAGCTAGGTCACAATAGCTCCTCACCTCCATGGGCAGTCAGAGATGGGGAGAAGCCTCTCTTTGCCATGAGAGGTCCCCTGACCTTCAGCCTCCAATCCAAACTGCCTGGGAAGCCCACATTATGGAGCCTCACAGCATTGAGACAATTAGCTGTACCAGAAGGGGAAAAGTACAGCCCTGCTTCATGGAAGCTGTAGGTCTGCCGGCAAAAACGTACCTACCCACCAAAAACACTCATTTCAGCTATTTCCACTAGCAAACACTGAAGAACCTGGGATAAGTGAGTAACAAAGCATCTCTCCTTTGTTCTCTCACTCGCCTAAGACAATACTCTAACTTCAACTTGGAATCTTTCCTTATTTATCAAAAGAACCAGACTGCACACTCCCGCCATCCTGACCAATAGCCCTGGTGATCACACCCTCAACATGTAGCATATTTATAATAAGTACTTTGATTACTTTCTAGTGCGTATTACACACACACACACACACACACACACACACACACACACACACACACACATAAAGGTTAGCTGTTTTATAAATCTTTTTCAGAATAAGTGTGCTGTTTAGATGCTTCCAATGTTTAGATGTTGGGGTACATAATCTTTTCACTGTATTTAAACTCTTAATATGAACTGCATAGGCTCCAATGTCATCATCAATTTAACAAAGAGAGAGATATTTATAATAGCCAGGAGTGCACTCCGCCATCAGCCAGCCGAAGGTCCCCGGGCAAGTCATTTCAATGCTATGCACCTCAGTTTCCTCATCTGCCAATGAGGTGGCTGGCAGAAGTTTCTTTCTAGTTCTGGCATTCTCCCAGACTTTGGAGCTGAATTAGCAAGTCAGGGATGGATGGAGCCACCAGCCTCATTAAGAAGCACACACACAACACATGGAAGTTTTAAACTGCGGAGGAGATGGGCCAAATGGCTTTATCAGACTTTGAGTATCTGCCAAGGCAAGGGGAGGAGGGACGCCCTAGGGCTGGTTTTACATTCATGTGCTTCTAACCCCAGCCCAGCTCTTCTAGAAGACAAGAAGAAATATGTCTTACTGAAGAAATAACTCTTTGAAGCAATGGAACAACCAGGGTCTCGAGAAGGGGGGAGGAACTTGCCTTGTGGTGGGGGTATGACAGGAAATCCGGTGTTTCCACGGCGGTCCTGTGCGCTCTCCAGTTTGGCAAAGGCCAGGGCTGTGCAGAGCCTGGCCTGCCCTCTTCTCTCTCCTCCCATTCCCCTGGCCTCCCCTCCCTGGACTGTTTGCTGGCAGGAAGGAGCTGGAACTGGAGTGCCTGGTGCACAGAGAATCCTCAGAGGAAACCAAGAGATGAGTAGCACAAAGGTCCAGCAAGGAGCTTTTCCCAGAGCAGCTTCCCCTTCCCAGGGCTGTCTGTGGGAAAGACCGTGGGCACACAGGAAGGAAACTGTAGCCCCAGGGAGAGAGGGGAACCTCACTTGACCTGTTCCAGCCAAACACTTGGAAGGAAGGAGAAGCAAAGACTGGAAGGGTGCAGTGTTAGTCCCCATCGCTACACAGGCACAATCTCGGCCTTCAGTAGAGGCAGGAGAAAAACGAAGGAGAGAAGACAAGCGGTGGGGTTGTGTTCTGGGCACTGCTGATGGCCCAGGAGCACAAGTTTTCGGGGGCAAGAGGAGGTCAGACCCCAACACAGGGCATGTGCACCATCATAAGATATGGCCAAGGAAGGCCACAGTGGGGCTAGGGAGATGCCACAGGGTACTCCTGAGCCTGGTGGTTCATCAGCCCCATCCACATCTTCATAATCTTGGTCTTTTTTGAAACACTGTGTATCTTTCAGGTGGAGACGCACAGGGAACAGCAAGAAAGCTCACGTATTAACTTTCCGTTAGAAACACCTTATTAAGCGACCAGGAGATTTGCAGGGATCTCATCAATGGATGTATTCCCTGAAGGCAGGAAGCAAGGGAAGGCAAACTTTGCAACAAAGTGGACCAGAGAAGTACAGGAAGCCCTGCCCTGTGCCACCCAGCCCATGGGGCTTCCAGCACTCATAGTGCCATACCACAGCCTGGGCTTGGCAGAGCACATTGGCTATTTAGCCAAGCCACCTGACCCCAAGACAACACCAGAAAAGGTCTCACTAACTCCTGTTGTCTGCACTAACCACTGCCTTCGTTCACACCTACTCTCCAAGTTACTACCGTAACTTCAGGAATGCTAGATCTCCACTCCCTGAATTACAGCAACAATCACATTTCAGCCCATCTTCCATAAGATTCCTGACACTAGTACTGCATTTTGCAACCTTTGGCGGATCATTTCCTATTTTGGCCATGTCTAGGACTGGCCTTTCAACTATGAATGCTGCACTCGCTAGTTAAATCCTTAAAATAGAAACTTCGGGGAGTTAGCACTATGACATGGTAGGTAAAGCTGCCATATTGGTGCCGGAACATGTCCCGTTTGCTCTACTTACAGTCCAGCTCCTTGCAAATGTCCTGGGAAAAGCAGCAGAAGATGGCCCAAGTGACTGGGCCCTTGCCACTCATCTGGGAGATCCAGATGAAGCTCCTGGCTCCTGGTTCTGGCCTGCCTGAGCAATTCTGCTACAGCCAACTGGTGAGTGAACTAGCAGATGGGAGATAGCTCTCTCTTTTCATCCTTTTCCTCTCCATTTCTCTAACTTTGACTTCTAAGTACACATATATTTTTTTAAAATAGAAAACTGTATTCTTTATTTCTAGGTAAAGGACTGTGGGGAAGAGAGATCTTATCATGGTTCCCAAGTACTGAGAGCACTGCTACGGTCTGAATGTGTCCCCCAAAATTTGAGTGCTGAAATTTAACCTATGGGGCCAGTATTTTGACACAATGTGTTAAGCTACCTCCGGAAATACCAGCATTCCATATGAGCTCCAGTTTGAGCCCCAGTTGCTCTGCTTCGGATCTAGTTTCCTGCTAATGTGCCTGGCAAGGCAGCAAAAATGACGCAAGTGTTTGAATCCCTGCCACCCACATGGAAGTCCTGAATGGAGTCCCAGCTCCCTGACTTCTAGCTAATCCCAGCCCAAGTAGTTGGGATCATGTTTGGAACAAACCAAGGGACAGCTCACTGTCTCTCCCCCTTTCTCTGCAACTCTACCTTTCAAATAAAAAAGTCTTGAAGGAAAGGAAGAAAAATGAGAGGAAAAACAAAAGAAAAAAGAAAGTGTCCAACCCTTACTGCCGTGATCTAAAGGCTGAGGCCTTTTGGGGCGCGGCTGTCACGAGCATTCAGCCACCCTGCGGATCACCAGTGCCTCACAAAAGGCTCAGAAAGTATCAACTCCCACCTCCCACTCTTGGCTCTCCTGACAAGGCGCCCCCTGGCAAGTAGAGAGGGGCCCTTTTTAAACACACAACCTGCTGGCACCTCGGCCTGGACCACCAGCCCCCTGAACTGAGAAAGACATTTCTGTCGTTCATAAATCACCCAGTCTCAAGGATTTTGCCAGAGCAGCACACACAGGCTAACATAGGCTCTCTCTGGATTTAATTTATCTCCAGGAAACTGCAAAGCCCTCAGCCCATAAAGGGTGCATGTGAGTATCAGAGGAGAGAAGGACAGGAGGGGCAGAAACTAAAAGCACACAAGGAAAGCCAGGAGAAGCCATATTCTCTCTATGCTTAACCCGGAGCCCTGTGGGGGAGCCTTATGCTGCTGCCACTGCAGCGAGCTGCAGCCTTGCTGAGAGCCTTGCCGCCCCGTGGCTGCTTCCCTGGGACACAGATGGGGAAACAGATTGAGAGGGAACCTGCCACTCAGCTGACAGCCAGAGCACTAGGTGTCTGTGACGTCACTCGGCATAAACTCACTTGAGATTGGAAGG
Organism: Ochotona curzoniae; assembly: GCF_017591425.1. Taxonomy (NCBI): domain Eukaryota; kingdom Metazoa; phylum Chordata; class Mammalia; order Lagomorpha; family Ochotonidae; genus Ochotona; species Ochotona curzoniae. Next base: position 13,807,641 of record NW_024465582.1, on the reverse strand, counting down.
CAGATAGAGTCTCTTTTACTAGGCTAAGCCTCTCTCCAGGAAGAGAGGAAATGAGAATTAAAAAAAAATAGTTTTGTAGTGATCTGAATTAGAGAAAGCGTAGGCCCTGGGGCATACCTCTCTACAAGGAAAACAGAGGCAGGAGTGTGCATTGTGGGCTTAGAGCTTTATGACTGTGGGCCAGTCTGTACTTGGCTGAATGCTGTTGGGTGAGCAACAGTGAGAAAGACACTCTCAGGCAAGCCACTGATCCAAGGTTAGCAAAGTAGCCCCCTGCCATCCACCATATTCGGCTGGAGCATCGTTACCGGTGGAAGAGTCCAAGTTCAGCATCCTTCACCTCACCGTGCTGAGCATGTAGACAGTGCCAGGTCATACTCAGGAGGGATCACGTGATCAAATACCGAGACTTGATCTGAACCTCACATCTCAAGTCTTTTTGCCCGGGGACGTGATTAAAGCCTTGGCCCCTCTCCCTGATGCAGATGGCTTACAGGCCCAGGAGCTCACGTTCCTGCTCAATCCTGTCACTGTGCTGCCTTCCACCATTCCTTCTGCCCAAGTCCTTCCCCAAAGGTTCCCACACCAGAACAGGAAAGGAAAGGAAGTAAGATGTGCAAGCATGTGGTACTCCTCGCACCACAAAATGGTGGGACCCTCCAGGGATCCATCACTGCCAAGGGAGGAACCATTTATCACATGCCATAAATACTGAGTGGAATGAAATTGGAAACTGGGCAGTCAGCATTACCTGGCCTTAATACAGAGAAGTCAGGTCCAGTCCTTGGATGTTCTAATACACCAGCACCAGCCTGACTTTTATGTCATGGATGGGACAGAGCCCTGCACGTCATGGGCTAGGTGGGATGAGAATTGCTGACTACTCTGTAGCAGACATTGGACTGACCCGTGGAAGGAAGGTCAGATTCCGAAGACCTGTGTTTTCTACACAAGCGAGGTTGTTAGCTTTAGCAAGTAAGAGCAAACAGCTTTCAGTTAAAGATGAATTTCAGTAGCAGATAATGGCATAATGCAAAGATGCCTGCAACATTGAAGTCAGGCTTAGTTTATATAGGTGTATGTCCTGTACAATATTTGGGACATACTTATACTGAAGTATCATTCAAATACTAGCATTTGCATAACTATTTGAATTAAACTTTGTTTGAACAACAAAGAGCTGTTGTTTGTCTGAAATTCCAATCTAATTGAGCGACTGGCATTTTATGTGCTCACCCTACAAACACCGCATCCCAAAATGATGCTCTTAGAGCCTATGATCTGCATGTTTGTCTGCCCTTTGTGACACACATGGGATCCCAGCCAATGCCCCTGTTCTGCCTCAACAGGCCTTTGGCTTCCTCCTGGATACAAACATCTCCCATAGGCAAGGCCACCCACACCACTAGAGCAGGGAGTGCATGAATCAGTGGCGGGATCACAGCTCACACCCCACTTAGAAGAGGCTCGTCTCCCACTCCCGTCAGGCTTAACCTCTGGTCTCATCTGCCCAGACTGCTCCTTCCAGGCCAGGGGCCTTACGCAAAGGCCCCATTTGCCCAAACCCTATAATTACTTTGTCGTTTCTGGCCAGCTGACTGCACAGAATGCCCTTGGCACAAGGAGACAGCTGTCCCACTTAAGGCAACTTTATCAGAAGATGAACGCAGAGCAGGAAGATTTGAAAGGAGTCTGAAGTACATAGGAAATCATACATCAGCGATGCCTAAGTCACAATACACAGCCTTTTGCACAGGTTTTCAACCACAGCCGTTCTAATTTTATCAGTCCTATTTGCTTACTCCCCTCCATATGATTTGGTTTGGATAAAGTTAAGCAGCTAAAAACTGCTTCAAGAGCACTAGACAGTTGGCACCCAATTCTGCAGAAGGTTTATTTTGAGTGGTAAAGAACATTGCAGATTCTACTCAGCATCCATTCCTCCCTTTTTATCCCCAGGCAGAATCCTGATTTCAGCCTAGGGTTTCGTTCATCCTCGTGTGGACCGTGGGGGCCTCAGCTCTAAAGTCCTTGCTCTGTAGTTGCATCTGCCTTCCTCTGCAGTGGTTCTGTTAGGGGATAGGCAGGCCCTGGTTAGGATAGCAGAGCTGGTGGCAGCTGCATGCCACAAGCTCTGTCCCATGTGTAATTTCATCCTTCTATGCGTCAATCAAAACCGCTCCTTTCCCAAAATGCCTCTGTTTCACCCAGGTCCTGGGGGACTTCACCATGGAAATATGGAGATTAAGTTCTACGTGGAATTTCATGCAAGTGCCATACATAAAAAGGAAGTGCCATGAGGTTTCCTCTCTCTTCCACTGGAGGCCATGATTGGAATACGAACTAATTTGACTTTCCTTACAGCCGTTTCGGGAGTGAGCAGGTGACTCAAAGCCAGTATGTGTGTCAGGAGACGAGGCTCCTAAGGGCCTTCCAGACAATCACTTTCCACCCCTAAGAGAAAATGGCAAGAGGTGGTGGTCATCTTGTTCCTCTGCTGTCATCAGGGCTGACAGCGTGGGTTTGCTGCTGCCTGAGATGAAGCTAAAACTAGGCATGGCCAAGAGGTGAGGAAAATGAAATTAGGACCTTGATCTCACTTGGGCACTGTGGAACCACTTACCATTTTTTTTTTCTGTTGAAGCTCATTGGAGTTACAATTCTATCACTATTTGCATCCAGAAAATATGTGATATGCATGGTTCTGTGCCTATAACAACTCTTCCTCTTCTTTTAAAGACTTATTTACTTGATTTGAAAGATGTACAGAGAGAGAGAGAGTAAGAGAACAAGAGATTTTCCATCTGCTGGTTCATTCCTCAGATGACCACAACAGTTGGAGCTGTGCCAGGCCAAAACCAGGAGTCAGGAGCTTTCACTGGGTTTCCCTTGTGGGAGGTAGAGACCTAAGCATTTGGGCCCTCTTCCACTGCTTTTCCCAGGTCGTTAGCAGGGAGCTGGATTAGAAGGGAAGCACGGAGCCTCCTACTGGTGCCCACACGGGATGCCAGCGCTCTCTCAGGGGCAGAACCATGCGTATCCGGCTTTCTCTGCAGACATGAGATTGTCTTTGTTCAAGTTGAATAACAACAGCCCCACTTTAATGTTTGTGGATGAAGTATGGAAAACAAATGGACTCTTCCCTCTGGAAAACCCTTTATTACCCAAATATCCTCAGCACCACAGGAGTGATGCTGGAATAACCTTCCATACATTGCTTGAGAAGACAGGCCAGTGCACCTGCCAGAGCCCTCTAGGCCTCGTTCAGGTATGGAACCCCAGAGGCCTGGGCCAGCTCCACTTCACCCTGCCTGCCTGCACTTGGCCTTTCCTGCCACCTTGTCCCACCGTGTCCTGGGAGCTAACCGTCTGGCTACCCAGGAAAAACTCCACTCTGAAAACTTTCTCTGAAGGCTCCTGCCGCAAACGTTTCCGTAAACCCACAAATCAACCCTTCCGAAGGGGTATGTTGACTCTGGAAAAGTACACTTGCCTCTCAGAGATTCGGGACAGTAAAACCACTAGATGCCAAGGACATCTTAACTCCTCCTGTAAAAACGAAAGCAGTAGACAGCTCCAAGTCAGCGGCTCTGATTCCAGTCCAGAAAGACAGAAGCACAGTCAAACAGCAAAAGAAAACATAAAATGGATTCATCATGGACACTAATAAAACAAACACGTGAAACTGGCAAGGAGATGAAAACAGAATACCAAATTGGGGCCAGTTCATTCCATAAATATTTACTAAGAGCCTGCCACCCTGGGCCCAGCATTGCCAGGAGCTGCAAACTATGAAAACTGAATTAAGTTGTGTTACTGCCTGTGGGAGATTCCCAATATTCCTAGGGGTAGAGTCAGAAATAATTTCAGATGAATCTTAAAAGATGAATGAATTCACAAGGTGGGAGTCATGGGGAATGGGAGTCATTTATTCAAGCTCATTGGTATGAGTTATTCTCAAAGTAAACAGCAGGTAGCATGTTTATGCAACAAGCCAGAACTGGCACACAGGTTGTGCATAGTAGGTAAGGGTGGAGGATTAGTGTGAAAAGGTAGGTGGGGGCAGGTGGCATTTGGAGTTTGACCGGTTCTACTCACCGCCTCCTCAGGCAGTGGGTTTTGATTTTTGATGGCCTTATTGAATTGTTTTTTTAAAGAAAGAGAGTGGGACCTGGAGTGGCAGCCTAAAAGCTAAAATCCTCACCTTGTACACACCGGGATCCCATATGGGCACCAGTTCTAATCCTGGCAGCCCTGTTTCCCATCCAGCCCCCACCCCTGTTTGTAGCCTGGGAAAGTAGTTAAGGATGGCCCAAAACCTTAGGACCCTGCACCCATATGGGAGACCTGGAAGAGGCTCTGGGCTCCTGGCTCCAGATCAGAGTCCAGCTCTGGCTGCTGTGGCTGCTTGGGGATTGAATCATTGGACAGAAGATCTTCCTCTGTCTCTCCTCTCTCTATATATCTGCCTTTCCAATAAACAATAAAATAAATCTTAAAAAAAATAATAACAATAACAATAAAGAAAGGGAGTGATAGTGTAAGAAATCAGATTTGCAATTGCATTTTTGGAAAGTATCACTATACGAAAACGTTCACCATAGTAAATGTGGAAATGGGTTACCCAAAGTCATTTTAACTGCACATCCATTTTGCTTAAAAATGAAGATTGTTTCTTTGAAGAACATTCACAAAAATAACTGTTTCTTCTTAGGGAGATAAATCCCTGAGTGGATTCTCACCTTTAAATTTCTGCAGTTTCTAAATGCACAGGAACATGTTATTTCACCGAGTTAAAGAAGTAACTTCTTCCTGCTGGGCCTGGCATGGTGGTTAAATGGACTAATCCTCTCCCTGCAAGTGCCAGCATCCTATATGCATGCCAATGCATGTCCCAGCTGCTCCATGTCCATCCAGCTCCCTGATTGTGGTCTGGGGAGGCAGTCAAGGATGGCTCAAAGCCTGGGACCCACCCTGCACACATGTTGGAGGCTCAGAAGAAGCTCTTGACTGCTGGATCTAGATTAGCTCAGCTCTGGACACTGTGGCCATTTGGAAAGTGAACCAGCAGGTGGAAGATCCTTTTATCTTCTCTCTATGAATCTGTCTTTCCAAGAAAAATAAATAAATCTTAAAACAAAAAAAGCAGTGCTGGGGAATGGGGCTGGGATGAGCATGTCACATTGGGAGAGTGACACACGTGGACTTTCCTGGGCAGGGAGAAAGAGGAGCAGCTTTGGGGGCTATTTCAGAGGCAAGGTTGACCAGTTTTAGTGACCAGCAAGTACAGGGGTTGGTCCAGGATTCCCTGCTCACTGTGATATGGGGCTGCCCTCACTCTGATGCCTGCACACCTGTAAGCCTTTGCTTTCCACGTTCACAAAGCCTTGTCCAACCCTAGCAGGAGATTCAGGTCGTAATAAGGAGCTCACAAGGCACCACCTCGCTCAAGGCTGTTAAAGACCCGGTGCGGGTGATCTTTGGCACCAACAGCTTTTTTTCCACCTGGCAACCTCTTAGTCCGGATTTGAGAGACCACTGCCCAGGAGGCCCACACATCCCCCCGCCTCTGAGGGTAGGGCAGGTGACTACACATACACTGCTGCTTTGTAAGTGCAGCCCTCCACTCCCTCCTGCCCCTCCCATTCCCCCAAGCTCCATGCCACGAGGAAAACATGGATCTGATTAGCAGATCTATCTTGGGCCAAACAGTTGCAGCCCTATTTTCCAAGACAGACAGGAGTAGGGGCCAATTTCTCTCAGAAAAACAGGGCAACAGAGTGACAATTGTGGAACTGGGCCAAGATGCTTCTGCAAAGGAGAAAATGGTCTATGAGCTTAGCTCCATCACAGATGATGAATGGCAACATCCACCCCAGGCCACCACACTACACACTCCTCTGCTTGATCCTACTAAACTGTCATTTTCCCCCCAACTATATGAACCAGCACTCACATGGGATCCCAGGGCTTGCAAGGCAAGGATTGAATCACTAGGCTACCAAGCCGGGCTTAAGAGGTTGAGGCATGAAGAACTTTGCATCATATTGTAAGGAGAAATGCTCATCAGAAAGAAAACAAACCTCAGTTGGCTCTTGCCGGTCCCAAAAGCTGATGGTTTCCAGAAGTTAACAGGTGGAGTCTTACAGTGGCTTGAAGTCAGCCCTAGTGGGAGACTTCATCCCAAGGATGCTGACACATGCGACCGGCTATTAACTAAAAGTTATATTTATTGATTAAAAAAATTAACACATAAAAATGCTAAACATGTAGCACACATCTTTGAGCATAAGCATTTTCCATAGTCAAAAAAGTAAAGTGTACTTATTTGAGAGGAGCTAGAGAGAGCGAGAGGGGAAGAGAGAAAGGGAGGAGAGGAAAAGAGGAGAAATAGAAGTCAGTGGAGAGTGGCCAAGAGAGGGAGAGAAAGGCTAGGTTCATTCCCTTAATGCCTACCAAGGCAGCAGGAGGGCAGGGCCTAAGCCAGGGGCCAAGAACCCAGTCCACGTCTCACATACAGATGGTAGCAACCTTCACTACTGCCTCCCAGGGTCTGCATTAGCAGGGACCTGAAGTCAGACACCAGGTCCAGGTATGGAAACTAAGCACTTTGATGTGGGACCCAGAGTCTAAATGTGCATCTTAATCACTAAGTCAAGCACCTGCTCCCTGTGTTGTTTTAAAAGGTCTGTTTATATGTACATTAATACCCATGTGTAACAAGACACGACAGCTAAAATAGTAACATATCACCCACTTTAAGTATGGATGGTGAGATTAAAAGTAGTTTTTGTCTTCTCTTACTTCATGTATTCTTGGCGTAACAACCAATCTTTTGGCAAAAGGAAAAGAGCTGCTTCCCCTTTGAAGTCTCTGACCCACCCCTTTCCTCTCCTCCCTCCCTTTTGGCCTCCTGATCCCCTGGCTTCTCTGCATAGTTTGATGGTGAAATGCAAACTACTCACCTACCTGCCGGGGAGGCTGAATGGAACGAGAGTAGGTGAGCAGAGTCCACGCTCCAGGTAAGCAAAACCAGCCCACTCCAGTCTCAGCAGCAAGGGGAAACTACCTCTGGAGTTCTACCCTAGGCACAAAGCTGGTGACTTCACACAGCAGGGGTGACCCACTGAGAGAACAGGGGTCCTGCAGATGGAGCCCGTGCACTCTTCCGGGTAACAACATCCACTGCACACTGGTCGTTTCTAGTGTTTGAAGAGCAGAGTGAACTGTCTCAATATGTTCACACCTACAAATGTGCTTCAAAAAGTTCCTAGCAAGTGGGTGTTTGGCACAGTGGTTACACAGCCACTTGGGATGCTTACATCCTATATTGAAGTACCTGGCTATGGTCCTAGCTACTCCACTGTCGATCCACCAGCTTTTTGTTAATGCATAATCTGGAGGGTGAGGTAGCAGGTAATTGTTCTAGTATTTGGGTCCCTGATACCCATATGGGAAACCTGGATAGTATTTCAGAGACTTTGGCCCAGTCTAACTGTTATGGGCAATTAGGGAAAACCAGTAGATGGAAGATCTGTTTCTGTCTTTCTCTCTTTATCCCTCAAATGGAAAAAAAAAATCAATTTTTAAAAGCTAGTGGAAAATGGAATCAGAAGATATATTTCTTTAGGGGCAAAACTTGTTTGAAATCCATGCATAATTTCCACAATACTCAATTTCCCTGAACTTTCTGATGATACTGTGTATGGTCTCATTTTATCTTCTCTACAGTTGGGTGCTCTCTGGATTTAAGAGTTATGTAAACCCAGGCTCAGAAAGGTGGAGTGACTGACAAGTCACAGCCAGGTGCAGCCCTGGGACAAAGATCTTGGTATTAACCATTATTTTCAGGTAGACTATACTGACCACATTATGAGACTGAGCATTTCCTACTCCAAGTTAGTTCTATAACCTAAGCTCCCAGGATCTGATGCTTAACTAAGCCGAAGACTTGTTGAGTTACCAGCCCCCAATTTGTCCTGATGTTGGAAGCTATTTATAATTTCTGTAGGAAGGTGAGACCTTAATTTTTTTTCCCTACTTCCTATATCCTCCTAGTATAAGAAACCTGGGTGTGGGATAAATGCCAACATGATGGCTGTGTTGCTTCTCAACAGCTCCCACTTCCTAAGCCCACAGACTATGACGCTCAAGACCCACCTGTTGCCCTAACGCCCCTGTCTCACACCATCCCAAGAAGTCTGTGGCAAGAAGGTCTAATTAACATTCCATGGGACCTTCGCAAGTTGAACGTGGGCAACACACAGGTCCACAGGATGGTCTCCTGGCTCCCATTCCTCAGCTGGTCCACAGAAACTTCTGGTTGGCTTGCAGTGGATGGAGACACATGACCAGATACAGGTGTGACCTTTCTAAAAATAAGAGGGACTCTCCAGGCCCAAACAACAACCACAACAGCAACAACAAACAAAAAAGTTCAGGAGAGCATAAGAAGAAGCAAGCACCAATTACAAAGTGTTGTTGGTCAAACTTCTGTGATAGAACGGCTTTTAAAATTTTACCCAGTACAATATGTTCCGATATGGCTCTAGGAAGCCAAGGAGCCATCTGATACATTAGACAAAGGAAAGCATCAGGAGCTCATGTGCCCAGTCCCGCTCCTTCCGTCAGGGCTAGCCAGGGGGACTACACCTACTCTTACTGATTTAGGATTTGCTTACCCAATTTTTGGTTTAAAAGGATTCCACATCTTAAAGCAAGTTTGAACAGAACTCATCTAATCTCACCATCTTGTTGACAAGGTTGAAGACATGGAGGTTGAGGAAGACAAAGGTCATAGGACAGTGAGTGAATGGGCGAGGCCTCTACCACCCACATCCACAGGTGCTTTGTCTGATCTGGCAAGCGGTTGGCCTTGGCTACATGGAATACTCCCGTGCTGTTGGTCTGCCATGCTCTAACTCTTACTTGACAGGATATGATCTAATAATTTTCAGTTTGGGGTCTGGCTCCACTACCTGTACTCATTTTCTTGTTGACTTAGATTTCCTGTTCAAGGCTGCTGGCCAGTCCCATAGTGGACCCTGCCAGGCTCCATCTTACTCAACTCTACAGCTTCTGCCTCTGCACACCATGCAAGTTGACACCAACCTTGGTGGCCTCACTATCTGCCAAAACACTCCCATCATTAGCTCAGGATGTAATAGACTATATCAACTCTAGACCCCATGCATAGAGTATGCACTGACTCAACATTCCTGATGATGCTGATGATAAGATGGAGGTAGATAAGGCAGCTATGCCCAGGATAAACACCAATATACCCTACAACATCCACACATAGACAGATCCCCTCTAAGAGTTATGAATAATCACATGGATGCTAAAACTGACAGTCCTGTGTCATGCTAATTTCTCTTTTTTTTTCAAATACAGAATAGCAGAACAGTATCTACTGTCATGGAGCTTTTCAATTTCTGAACAGCTGATACATTAGACTCAAAAACTCATCCTCAAGCAGCTCCATCAAGTTGTGCTTATTTGCACAACAGAAGGATTCTGCCCTTGACAAATTGTACCACTACAGTGTTTCCGGAGAAGGCAAGTTTCCCTGCTGATTTAACCATGCATGCCTCTTTACAAGAAAAATAGCACACAAATTTTTAAGACCACAACTTTTGAAAAAAAAAAAAAAGAAGAAGAAGTGCATTTAAAAATGGGAAAAATAAGTGAAAGCAGGGCAAAAGACCAAAGGCAAAACCAACAGTTGAGGCCACCCATGGAATCCTAGAGCTTGAGTTTCCAAAGTTGAGGCTGGAAGACAGCTGGAGCTATGGTGGAAGGATGGCTCAAATCTGGTGGTGTGCACATCACTCACAAAGTCACTGGGCACCATGCACGCAAGGCTGCTTTGAGGTGGTCATTTTTTGCCATTAGCATCCCTCTGGAGGAATGTGGCCCTGCCTGAGTAATCCCACAACGGGAGAGGTCAGGCAGTGAGTTGAGGGCAGATGCTGGCCCCATGGGAATTTCAGGGCTATTCCCAATTCCTGCCCTAAGAGCAAACAGCAAGCTGGGAAGTCAGGGTGACCCAAGGTTATCTGGGATGACAACTACTCGGATTAAAGACCTCAATTCCAGGCAAATTCCCCACCTCCACCTTCTCTGGTCCAGTCTTCAACTGCAAATGGAGTTCTCCCTGCAGTACAAACAGACATCCTATTGAACTGATTCCATTAGCTCCCGCTGGCTGCTGGTATCTGTTTAGTCCAGCTTGAGGTGGTTGGTTTTGAACCTGTGGGAGACCCAAGAAAGCCAGCAGAGTGTCAGAGCCCCCAGCCTCTGCTGCCATGGGCTGGACTTGAGAAGCTGTGATAAAACTAAATGATCTGACATTTTCTTCTTTATCCTCTTTTCTTTTTCTTCCCCAAACAGGCTCCAAATGTGACCTACTTTCCCTTTCTCTGTGATGATGCGCAACTTACCAAGTCTCCCCTGCTGCCTGAACTAATATTTCCAGTGACACGTTTTTCATCTTTTGGAAGAGAGGAGTCCGTGTCAGCCTGCCAGAGCACATAAGTCTTGGTGAAAATGCCCGGCGAGGACAGATGAGTTATGAAGTCTTCACTCGGGGACATATAAGGGATTTCAATCGAGTGCAAGGAGACAACCAAACAAAACACTAACAAGTTCCAGATCCAGCACCCTTAGAAGTAACCAGCACTCAGCCTGAAGGTTTTCATCAACGAGCATCAACACGTTATTGATGAGCAAAGTGACTCGAAAGTTTCTCACAACTGTCTAAGTCCTACACCAATGAAGACTGCAGCATGGACCTGGAATCCCACCATGCACCAATCTCCACATTTTGCATTAAAAATTAATTGATTTCTTCCAAGTCTTCAGAGGCTCATAATACAATGGACTTTAGAGTATTAGGAGGAATGCTTTAAAAAGAAAAAGCCCAGCACCCAGCTGGGGCGGAAACTTGGCTCTATTAGTCAACATTAAGTTGCTATTGACTTTTCCTCCCTATTTGCGCCTTGGAGGCCATGTGCTCTTTAATGTTTAATCTGCTGTGCTTCTCTAACATCGAAACTGCAAATTAGAATTGGTAATTGGAAAGTATTTGCTTGGTGACTTGAGAAATGTCACGGCCGACCAGAAAGTGTGGGGTTAGCATTCTGATCCAAAATGTCCCTTTGATCCTTGGTGGGGGTGAGCTAGGGCCTGCTCAATGTTTACCAGACAACTTGTTCAAAAGAAACAGACTTGATGCCCTGGGATCCAATCCCAGGTTAGTTTGACTTCATGCCACATGCAGGCTATCTGGTCCGCAGCTGCTTCAGCACAAGCTGCCCAGCCTCCAGGCCTGGGTGGGGCTCATGAGCTGCACCTGCTCTCGGTGAGGTACAATTCCACATTTCCAGCTTCCTAAACATGGTCTTCAGTGCAGACGTAATTTCAGCTCCTTTGGCGTTAAATAACTCATTCACTCACTTGATCATTCTGAACGCATTTACTGATTCCTTGCACCGGGCTCAGCTCAGGAATTCGAAGGTGAACACTGTGATTCCTACCGTATGCGGATGTATAAGACTGGAGATAAGGACAAAGACTGCCAACATTCCCAGAGGAGTAAGAGGTTCTATTGGTTTTTATTCCGCCTTTATCCTCTCTCTGCATGTGATCCCTCTAGCCTGTCACCTGTCCTTGCTCAGCACTACAAGTCATTTTTGGTTAGTCTTGGATGGCTGAGTCCTTGATTGTGCTCCTGGCCATGAGCACGGAAGCCTTATCCATCTCTTGATAGTTCCCAACATAACATCTGGAATATCACCCTGCCATTTGAACTCACAGCTGGAGTGTATGTTGCAGGCTGCCTTTTGGTCTGTGCTCCGTTGAGTTGCATCAGCCATTGGAGACCTGGTGTCGGCCACTGTTGGCTGAATCACAGTGTGCTTTGCTGGACTCCTCTGATGTGAAACTTGGCTCACTTTGCCTTCATGTAGGCATCTGGCACTGCTATCTTGCCACTTGGCTGGGCCAGCTCTCTAAATGTGACTGCCTTGGGAGAAGAGCTGACCTCAACAGGTAAGAGTAGGTTGTAAGGGATTCCAAAGAAATGGTCTGTTTATTTCTAATATATTACTTCACCTTCAAACACGTTACCAAAAAGGATTTGACAATGAATCTTCCTATGCCAAACTAGATCAAATTAAAATGGTGAAATAGCAATAGTTAATAAGATACCTGGATCTGACCTCTCAAGGAGTATGGATCAAAGACAAGTTAGGGGACAGGCCAGGAGCCATGTTCTTAGGCTTGAAGGAGATAATGTGATAGGAAATGAGGAAGGTCACTGAGCTGACAGTTAGGAAGCCCTGCTTGGCTCATCTCGATGCTCTCCTGTCCAGTGTGTAGCCAGGAGAAGTTGAATCCACCTGCTGGGATTCAGTATCCTTAGCATGAATATTGCAGGTCAGAGGGTTGCCGGAAAACCTTTCAAAAATAGTCTTCATCTTACCTCAAGCTGTTAGACAGGTGTTTTCTAAGACATGGTCACATTAGGTCAGTTTCTTCCCAAATTATGTAACCCAGAAATGAGTACAAGGTGGTGGGTCCTCTAGTTCGAAAGATCAACAGAAAAATGAAGGTCTTGGAATGAAGGAACAGTTAACAGCAAGACATGTGCTCCCAAGTAAGTTCAAAGGGCTATTGTGCTGAGAAGGGATCCCATTATCAAACACATCTGGGAGTTGTCATGTATCATCTAGGGTTTTTCTTTTTTTCCATTTGTCATCATCTTCTTAACGTCCATCACTGCCGTAGATGCCTCTGTGAAGCTATGTCCTGGTGAAAGTTGTTTAAAGTTCAGATTAGAGCTTCTGAAGCTTATTTAACCATGAAACTCTCTTTTGTTATTATTTTATTACCATCTCTCAGATGTGTTTCACATTATGGAAAATAACACCAGCAAGGAATGCTTGTTGTTGTTGTTGCTGTTTTTTAAACACAAAGAAGGGCCTGGTGTGATGGCACTGGGATCTCTTATGGGCACTGGTTCGTGTCCTGGCTGCTCCACTCTCCATCCAGCTCCCTGCTTGTGGCCTGGAAAAACAGTCAAAGATAGCCCAAGTGCTTGGGCCACTATACTAAATGGAAAGTATGGATAAAAATCCTGGTTCCTGACTTCAATCTATCCTAGCCCTGGCTGTCTCAGTCATTTGAGGAGTGATCTAGCAAATGGAAGACTCTCGCTTTCTCTCTCTGCCTTTCCCGCCTCTCTGTAACTTTGCCTTTCAAATAAACAAATCTTAAGAAAAAAAAAAACCCACTGGCAGAATCATCACCATCTTTAAACTTGAACAATAGCTCATGACTTACTCTATTTCGGACCCGCTCCGGTCCTGGCTTTCTTACCCGTGGAGTCTAGGGGCAGTGCAAAGGTACTGTTCAGCTGGGCCAGTTGTGGTCTCAGCCAATGCCAGAATTTGGGGGGGCCAGGAACTTAAAGAGCATTGTCAGCAAGCCATGTGTCCCATGGCCCATCTTCCTGCCTCCAAGACATGCCTCTGCTTGCTTGGACACAACTAATTACTTTTCAGTTCAGGCTCCACAGCTTTCTCACATCTATTGTTCCCCAGGGTTGTATATTCTCCGGCTGCATTTTCTCAAGGAAGAGAGTCATGGTGGGCAGGAAATTGCTTTCTATCTTCATTAACAGCTAAATCACCAACTTTAAAAGACTTCACTTAAAATGGTAAGAGGTCCCTTCTACATTGTAGCTTTTGGATGCAAGATCGAAGGTTGAGGCAGTGAACCCGAGGACTGAGCAGTTGCTGGGAGGGAGGCAGAGACCACCCACTATGAGTGCAGTGTCCTGTTCAGGGCTCTGATGATTGGTCACCACCAGCAATGGTGTCAGTGAGAGTGGGTGGGGGCAGCGGACACCAGAAGTCCTCCCACGAGGCAGGGCAGACAGGTCCTGGTCATGACTAGTGAAGGGGGCTAGGAGAGAAAGCCAGAGAATAAGTGACGCCTCTCAGTCTACGTCCTGTAGGAAATTCTGAGAGCCATGGTAACCTCACCAAGCTGATCAGGAGAAGCAGAGACGGGTATCAGGGCACTCAGGTGAAAACTGGAGAAAGGCAGAAAAATCCAGAATGTGAGATTCAGATAGTTTGAGGTGGGTGAGTTGACAGATGAAGATTTTGTTTGTTTATTTGTTTTCCAGGAAAGAGAAAATTCCTCAGAGAAGAAACAGAAGTGTTTCCTGCCACCAGATTCCCTAATGTTCTTTAAAGGAGATGGAGACGGGCACAGGCGTTTAGAACAAAGTTAAGATACTGCTTGGAACACTGACATCCCACACTAGAATGCTTAGGTTCAAGGCTTGTCTCCACTTCCTGCTCCAAGTTCCTGTAATGCATACCCTAAAGACAGCAGTGATGGTTCAAGAACCTGGGCCCCTGCCACCCACAAGGGAGACCCTACTGGAGTTCCTGGAGTTCTCTCTCTCTCTCTCACTGACACACACACACACACACACACACACACACACACACACACACACACACACACACATTAATTGTAAAAGATAGAGGATTTGTTTATTATTTGAATCTATTCATGCATTTTTATAGGAGTAGCTTTAACTAGAGGCTATTCCATTCTCTATTATGTAGCAGCAAATATTCCACAGTTCTAGGAGAGGTTCAAGGACATTTGATCAGTTAAAAAGACATGACTTTGTTCATGTTTGAGAAGGTTTGAGAATAAAGATGAAGAGCAGCTAGGTTCAAAAAGACAAGAAACTAGCACTCAGATTCCTGCAGAAAGCCATCCCCTGGACTCAGCTTTCAAATGTCACCTTGTAAAGAGAGATGGGCACTGGCTCACAGTTGCAGAGGCCCAAGGTCTAGGGGTGTTCAAGGCAATGGTCTTCTTGTTCACCAAGTCCTGGGGCAGCACAGGCACCATGTGGCAGAGCATGACCTATCCAACCATGTGTCTGGCCTCTGAACCTTTTGCAAAGCCACTGGGATTTGATGATGGCCTCCATCCTAGTGACCTGATCTAACCCTAATTACTTCCCGTCGTTTCCACTTCTTGATGTCTCACAAGAATAACTAAAGTTTCACACAGGAAGTCTTGGGGTCACTCAAACTATATTTAAATGCTCACAAGCCCCAGACTACTTTCAAATCTTAAAGGAAAGTAGTCTCTCTGTCCTTCATAAGCTATGTGACACAAGGTGATGGAGGGAGCTGTGGA
This sequence comes from Ochotona curzoniae, assembly GCF_017591425.1. Lineage (NCBI taxonomy): Eukaryota > Metazoa > Chordata > Mammalia > Lagomorpha > Ochotonidae > Ochotona > Ochotona curzoniae. The sequence continues at coordinate 13,792,404 of NW_024465582.1, read as the reverse complement.
TGGAGGTGTGTCAAGTCAGCAGGTCTCCGGAGTCCTCCCAAGCAGGAATAGACTGACACTCATGATGGCCAGCCAGTGCTTAGCTGGATGCAGTGGCTCATCCTCCTGATGCCCCTCTCTTTGATGCATCTGAATTGTGCACAAAGTCCTCTAAGCTGAGCTACTGTGGTGCCTTTGGCTAAGCCAGAGCCTGAGCTCACATCTCTCAGAGACCAAAGGTCTCCACTATGACCTGTTACATGCTGATCTTGTATTTTATCACTAGAGATCTGCCTCCTTTTCTTCCCTTTCACATTCTTTGAAATAGCTTTTACTTGGCCATTTCCACCATGCATCCAGATGACCTGCTTTCTTGCATCAGCTCAGTGCTCATCTGAGGGATAGGAGCCTCCTCCTGGCCTTCTGGATTTCTCAGAAAGGGAACTGATGTGTGCAGTATTGTTGACTCAGTGTCTCCCTGGGTTGTCTCTCTGCCGTCTTCTCAATGTCACACAGGCACATACACTTTATCCCTCTCTCTCTCCCCTTGTCTTCTCTATTTCCATGTTTCTAAATTTTAGACATTTCAGAACATACATGTCGTTAAAATCTACATGAAAAATTTGCCCAAGTGGTTCTTTCCCTCTGGGCAAACTTGTCAACATCATTTGCCCTTTGTGGTAGCTCTTGTTCAGTGGAGGTCTATGTAGTTTCTCTATTTTATTTTGGATTGTTCTAACCCAGAAACCACATAGCCATTAAGGGTGGAGCTCATAGCAGAAGCAGACAGTAGACAGCATGCTGGGTGCTGGCTGTGGGAAGCAAGCCAGTCTGGCAGCTGATGCCAGTGGGAGATCAGGGCTGCAGCCTGTGGTGCAGGGGTGTTGTGCAGCCAGGAGCTGGGGGCACAGTGATGTTGGCCAGATCTACTCTGACACTAACAGCTATTGAGTGCAACATGCAAGAAGCTCCCAAGAACACTTCTCAGTCACTACCCTGGCAAGCCAATAACTCTCACTGGAACAAAAAGACATTTCTGGTTTTTAATCCCCTCTTGAGGACTTAAGGGAAAAAAAACACATTCTTAATTAGTTGCACTGCTGAGCTCCACCTTGATTTCAAGACAGATTATTCCCAGTTTGCTCAGTGCCATGGGCAAGTGCATGGGGTTGTGTATCGGGCAGTGGGAGCACAGGGAAGAGGTATGAAAAATGCTTTGAGGTCCAGCCAATGATGGTACTCAGCCAGCTCGACAAAAAGGCCAATGGAACACAGGTGGCCACAGAAGTCCATGCCAACTGTGAACTGATTCCAGTGTTGAGTGGTCCTAGCAAAGGCGAGAAAGGATCTATCTGATGTATCCGAACCCCTTGCTCAGTTAGTTTCCTAACCTTTGGAAGTGAAGTGGGACATGTGCAGGAGTGGCATGCAAACACTTGGAACTGCTGGGGGAGTGCACGTGGGACTGGGAAACTGAGCACAAAGCATGCGCATGAGGCTGCTCTCTTCTCATCATCACCTGGGCAATTCTCAGACCAGCTAAACTCAGCACCAGGATTTTCTTCTTGAAGGATTGATTTATTTCTATTGGAAAAGCAGATTTACAGACAGAAGGAGAGACAGAGAGAAAGATCTTCTGTCTGTTGGTTCACTCCCCAAGTGGCTGCAACAGCTGGAGCTGAGCCACCCTGAAGTCAGGAGCCAGGAGCTTCTTCCAGTCTCTCACATGGGTACAGGGTCCCAAGGTTTTGGGGTATCCTCAGCTGATGTCCTAGGCCGCAATGATGGGGAACTGGATGGGAAGTGGAGCAGCTAGGAAGTGAACTGGTGTGCATATGGGATCCTGGTGGATGCAGGGTGAGGATTTAGCCAGTAGGCCATCGTGGCAGGTCCTAGGGTTTCTGTTGCTTGCTGGGACTCATCCCACTGGGTCAGCCTGTGGCCCTCTAGGACACACAGGGCTATGAACCCTCACAAGATTTAGTTTTAGTCATATTGGCAAGAATGAGGAGAAACAGTATGAAAAGAGGTGAACAAAAACTTGTACATGAATTTTTTGACTGCAGCACTTTGCTCACAATTGCTAAAAGGTAGATATAACCCAAATGTACGCAGCTGATGGGCAGATGAGCAAAACACTACACAGTGGAATTTCCAGACACAAATGGCTGCATGTCATATAGTCCCACCCACATGAAATATTCTGAATAGAAAACCCATGAAGACAGAGAGGAAATTGGTGGTTGCCAATGGGGATAGAATATTTAGGGAGTAACTGGCTAATAAATATGGGGTTTCCTTTGAGGATGATGAAAAAGTTCTATATGTATTTCATGTCACCAAATGACACATTTAAAAATGATTATTCTGGCTCAGCAGCCTAGTGACTAAAGTCCTTGCCTCACATGTGCCAGGATCCCATATGGGCACTGGTTTGTATCCTAGTGGCTCCACTTCCCCTCCAGCTCCATCATTGTGGCCTGGGAGAGCAGTGAAGGACACCCCAAAGCCTTGGGACCCTGCACCTGCATAGGAGACCTGACAGAAGCTCCTGGCTCCTGGCTTCAGCTTGGCTCAGTTCCAGCTGTTGCAACCACCTGCGGAGTGAACCATCAGATGGAAGATCTTTCTGTCTCTTCTCTGTCTGTAAATCTACCTTCCCAATAAAAAGAAATAAATCTCAAAATAATAAAAATGGTTAAACTGGTAAATTTTATATTGTATGTTTTTTTTAACTACATGCACTTGCAAAATTGGCTTCAGTCAATTATACTTGACCTACCTCCAGTACCTTGCCTTTGTTTTTGTGATGCGACTTTTGCCCATGTTGTCTGGGTTTCTTGCTCTTCTTGTGCTTGGTCTGTGTATTGTGCCTGAGCATCCTTAGCCTGCAGCTCTGGCCTCAGCTCACTTGTGGCAGGGCCTTCAGCTAGAATCTCAGTTTAGCATACAGCTAAGGGAAGGTGGCCCTCATGTCAGCATCATACTGCCACTACTAAATCCATGCAGACCTCAAAAATACATCACAAGCAGTCTGTCCTATTCCATTACTCATGACTTTAGAAACTGAGAACGGTCAAATCATAGAAGAACAACCAGAAACTCAGTCTGAACAGAAACTCGTCAGAACTTCCCAGTGATTTGTTATTGCTATGAAATATTCAGCAGGAATTGACTAATTTTGACCACCTCTTCAAAGAAAGAAGCTAAATATTCAACCCAGATGCATGAAACACTGGATTCTTAATATTCAAGTGGGATTTTTCCTATGACAATGGCATAAGCTTTGGTCAGCAAATAGAGAAAAAGTCACCAGGGCTCAATACACATTCCAACTTATCCAGCAACTTCATCCTCCAGCTTTGCCAGAACAGACCTAGCACCCTTCTGTACCCCACAAAACATCCCCAAGGAACACTGCATTGAGAGCGTGTGGGGAGAAGTCCAGTGCCTTTGGCTTTCTCTGGGACCTCTCACTCAATTTTCAACATAACAGTTCCAGTTGCCTTTAGGATATCATCATTTACAACTAACACAATTTAAAAAATATTTTGTTATTTTTTTCTTTATTGGAAAGGCAGATATACAGAGAGAATGCGATATAGAAAGATCTTCTGTCTGCTGGTGTTCTCCCCAAGTGACCACAATGGCCAGAGCTGAGCCAATTTGAAGCCAGCACCCAGGAAACCCCTCTGGGTCTCCCACACAGGTGCAGGGTCTCAAGGCTTTGGACCATCCTCTGCTGCTTTCCCAGACCACAAGCAGGGAGCTGAATGGGAAGTGAAGCAACCAGGATACAAATTGGCATTCATATAGGATCCCAGCACATCCAAGGTAAAGGATTAGCCACTGGGCTACCACGCTGGTCTCTTCAATTAACACAGTTTAAAATGACACTAAAATCCAGATTTGTAGACATGCTGGTCCCTAATACATCAACACTCTCCTTGTTATTCAAATTCTTGACCTTGTCTTTTATTCTCTCCCTCTTCTTTATCCTAACTCTGCAGCTTTGTTTTGGAACATTTCTCATATTTTTTTTCCTCTCTCTACTCCCAACCCCACAAGATGACCCTGGCTCTTCTCCCTCTCTCATCTTGCAATCAGTCACTAGATGAACAGTCCAGACCAAAATGCTGCTGCTGTTGTAATTTTCCATTTTGGTGGCTTTTCATTGTGGTTACCTTCCCCCAGATCATCTGCCTAAAATCAGAACCTACAATATCACATTTAAATTCTCCATCCTGGTATTCAAGACTCTTTACAATTTGACTCCACCTTCCCCATCCTCTAGCTCCTAAACAGCCCCAATCCCTGTCCTACCCCTTGCCCCTTGCCCTTCCAGCTTCCGCACCCTACCCCACCCCACTCTCCCCCCTCCCCCGCCCCAGCCCCAGAGCTTTGCTCCAATGCTGACTTCTGGAATACTCTTTTTCCCTCGCCCACTTACCACTCACAGATATTTGAGCTCAGCTTTTCTGTGTTAGAGACTAAGAATTTGAGTCCAAGAGAGGATAAAACACAGTTCTCTTCCTTGAGACACCTATATTCTATTGTTTATGATCTATATCACCTCCCTTCTTCCACTTCCACCTTTACTCTCATTCTTTTCTCCAAATGCCGTCATGAAACTCCAAGATCCCCCTTGCTGTTGACTTTGTAATACTTGGCTTACAATTCCCCATTGCCTTGGGTCATTCTCTGTGCCCCTAGACTTGCCTCATGCAGCCCGTGAAACCATTTCATGCCAGGCTTTGTACTTAGTTTATTGTTTGCTCAAGTACCTAGCATTTTGTCTGCACATTTCCTAAAAATTATGCTAATGGCACTCTAGTTGCTCAGTAAAAATGTGTGGTAATGCGTGTGTGCTGAGTTCAACATCAGAGCCACCAATCCAAAGGACATTCTCACCATTAAGAAAATCCCATTGCTGGATTGCTTCCATGAAGAGACTCTGACCAATGCTCTCCCCCTTATCCTCCTGTCTGCCCCATCTGGAACATGAAATCCTTAAGCCCCATGGGTAAGCTATTCTGCCAGGGCACAGATCTTAATGCCACATGGCCTTTCACAAATTTGCTTTTAGGTGTTAGAATGGACAACAAAGACACAATGCCCCACCAAACTTAGCCTACAAATAGTTCTGAAAAGTTTTTAGTAAAGAGGATTTGGGTTTAATTCAATTTCCCAAGCCGTACTCACCTCCTCCTCTTTGTTAGAAGATTGTTAACAATGACCCATGAGCCACGGTTGAATTTCAACAGATCGAGTGAAGCCAAGGTTTTGGATGAACAAGGAAAGAGTTTCCATCCCCTGGAAACTTCCTGAAAGAGCCCGCCTGTTGTGTGTGTGACTGAACAGCTGTTTAAATGCATCCTGCAAATCCATCTGCACTCAGAGCAGGGTGGTCTCAGTAACACACTTCAACTTCACAGCAGCTAGTTCACAACGTTCCCTTCCAGGCACCCAGAAATAGCAATGGCAATGACAGAGGAAGAGAGTGGGGGAGTGGGTGGGCACACTCAGGGGGTGGGGACTGCTGGTGAGAAGTGGCGGGTAGCACAGTGCAAGGTTCTCGGAGTCTTGCTAATGGGGTTAAAATTCGGGCAGAGCTAATGGCTCATCCAGGTGAGCACCTGTTGGTAACTAAGGCGGAGGAAGAGGCGTTGAAGGAGTAGGAGACACAGCTGAGCGAGATCAGAACGGTACAGTCACGAAGGAGGCTGTGGGCAGGTGCGGAGAGAGCTGCAGGAATTTTCTTTGACACCTGTGGATGCTGCCATGTTGCAACTTAGTCAGAGACCTTATGCCTTCTACGCTGTGGGAGGGAGTGAGTAGAGTCCAAAATGGATGCATCTCCTCCACTAGGGCATCTGTCCCTCTAAGTACACAGGTGGAAGGAGTCAGGCTAGGATGAAGGGTAGAAAGCAGGAAGAGACAAAGAGGAGAAAGAAGGGAAGGAGGAAGGTTCTTCCCAGGCACACATTTTGGAAAACTCAAAATTAGAGGATTTCTAAAGTCCCCGGCTCCTTGAAGATGACATATGATGTAGGATTGAGCCAAGCAGGCCAGTTCAGCCACCCAAATTCTCCCATCACATCCCTTTAAGTCTACCAGCCTATGACCAGGTTACCACATCACAGATGGCAACTCCTATAAGGCAGCATTCCGGCCCTGCTGCTCCACAGTCCATTTCCAGGTACTGTGTATGTCTGCTGAGCTCAGAGGCTCCCTGGTGGAGGCAACATCCTGGCTACAAGGCCAGCTCCCTCCCTACCTGCTACCACTTCAGTTCTCTCTCCACCTCTCTCCACTGGTCAGCAAAGCTTAACACAGGCAGCCTTCCAACATGCTCTAACTTGTTCGTAGGTGGAACCAAACTGGTTGAGCTCACTGCTAAGTGTCTAGCTCTGAGACGACATCAAATACAAATGAGCTAAGGTCCAGACTCCCCCAAAAGTGTAGAACCCAGTGAGGTAAGAAGTGGGCAGAGGACCTTCCAGAACCGTGGGATGCAAGTGCCAGGGTTGTCCAACAAGAAGTTCAACTGAGGAGTCCAGCCTAGGCAGTGGGGACCAGACAGATGGAGTGAATTAGAGAGACAGACAAGAGCTGCCATTAACAGCTCCATAAAAATAATAGTTAATTCACCCTTAGCAGCCAGAGCACTGCACAGGTCCCAACTGATGCCTCCGCCTTTTCCTCCTCCTGATGTGGGGCCCTCTGGGAAATAACAGCTCTATACAGCTAGTGCCTCTGGGGAAGGAGAGGGGGACAGAGGTGATGGAGCTGACCTCCTAGGTAGCAAATCAAAGCCTGAGCAGGGAGGCTGTCTCCAGTGTCCCAGTGTGGCTTGAGCTAAGAGCAAGACCACTTGGACAACCTCTTTGCCTTGGAGACATTTTGAAGAAGTGTGCCTTCAGCCAACAAACTATCATGGTACCCTGGCACCTCCACACACATCTTCACTGATGTCCTGGCCCTTTTGCTTCTTCCCAGTTGTTTCACTGACTGGATCACTCATTGCTTTGAGGACTCTGCCAAGTCTCATCCCCAGCGGATGGGTGTCTTGCTCAGTTACCCAGCACTACCTACTTAGGAGGAAGGGATTCTCCATGTATCAGTTGCCCAGGAGGGCTGGGGTGCTGAGGTGGTAGCACATCCTCTAGCACCTGTTGCCATCCTGTAGGCCCTTGCTCCTTGGCTCTTGCCTTATATTCTGTTTCCGATAAGTGCTCTTTGGTGCCCCATGTCCTTCCAGTACATTTGTTTTATGCTGTAAGTATCCCAAGGACACCTGTTAGCTGCATGGCCCCATGTGGCCACAGGACTCTGTGTAGTTCCAAAAGAAATGACTGGTGAGTGCTAGTGCAAGCACTCTCCAAGCTCCTCCACCGGTCTTTTTCCTTACTTCCCAAATATTAGTGAATTAGGAAACTCATTGGCAAGTACTGGGGATGTGATAACAGACATGTGGGAGATGGTCTTGATTCTCAGAACAAAGCCAGACTTAGTTTTTTCTGAGTATATACTGTCCTTTGGAAAGAGTCTGTCATGTTCCTCATCCCATCTTGACTTACAGCCTCATTCTCAGTCTCAAGTTAGTGGTGAGTGCATCAGCTCAAGCCACACACAGGAACACGTGGACAAGCTCCAGGCCCCAGAGGCCATGGGCCTACTTAGCTTCTCCTGAGCCTACCCCCTCTCAACGCTGTCTTTCTCTTTTGCCATCACAGCAAACTTTCTGTGCATCCTATACCTCAACCACTGGCATTTGTATACATCCAAATTGTTAGTACACTGGTGGCCATCATGTTTTTATGCCTTTTAAAGAAATCTGAAGACAATGGCCTTTTACAGGGAGAACCTAGATCCCAAAACATTGAATCTAATTCTTAGAATTGGGGGCTTATACACAGTCACTTCTCTTGACAGTGGTCCACACAGCCTAACACCCTAGCAGCTCACACCTGCCTTCTCCCATCCGACTCACGGCATGGCTGGGTCGCATGACATCTGCCATTTAGACGCTGTTATTCCATCTCTCAGAGAGATCAGCCAATAGTTTCTAGAAAAGAAGAAGCGTATTTTCCCTCTGGATGCACCAGGTTCAGGTCTTGTGAAGAATGTTTGTTTCCAGAGAACAAAACTAGTTAATTTATACTGTTCATTTCAAGTACACCACACCTCCAAATATTAAGAAAGAAAATTAAAATGGTAGATAACAGAAATCCACTGATGCGTGGTCCTGAGCTTCTAGAAACAAAGTATGCTCATTAAGATTATGACCATTTTGTTAGTTTTGTTGCAGCAGACATTCGTAGGAAATGGAGTGTCGTGTGCGTGCTTCCTTCAAACTCCACACATGCTCCTTCCCCTAAAATGCTTATCAAAATGGCCCTCGTGGTCTTCCCAGCCCCCAGAAAGTCTTCAGGATCAATGTTTCCGTTTTTATTCCCATCCATTCCTCCCACATTATAATTTGCTCCCACTGACAACAAAAACAAAAAACCTTCCAGAAGCCAGGGTAGCAGCAAAGGCAGCTCAGAAACCAACACCCACGAGGAACTGCTTGTCATCCGTGAGGAAGCTAGACCACAGTTCTGAACTGCTGTGGTTTCTCGGGAGGGTGTACCCTGGGAAACCTACCAAAGGCGGCCATCAGTCGGCCACCGGCTGCTGCTACCCTCTCATTGACTTTGCTGCCTGTAATTTTCAAGCAGGACGCCCCACATCACACCACATTAACATCCTTCCCTGGCCTTTTTATAATGAACGCGGAGCTTTTCTGCTGAACAAGCCCTCACTTGTCCAAGCCTCAGTTAGGCTGTTGTCTGACACATGTAGAACGGTATTTTTATGAACTTTTGAAACTCGAGGAGGAATTGGTGTCGTTTCACAGAAACACTCTGGTGACCTGTTCCAAGGCCTGGAAGGACTTTCGTGGTCAAGTAGTTGAACCTCCCCATCTCTCCAGTGCGGAAATGAGGTCAGGGGAGCTTGAGTGTCCTGATGAAGTGTAGACACAGATCATTCCAGAGTCATCGTCCAGATCCGTGCTCCCTGACTTCCAAACCAGCGTTCTGTTCTCACTCTGAGAGACCAAAGAACAAGATTTAGTCTTTTAAAGGGATGCTCCATTGGCCACAGCTAGATAAAGTGAGAGGAAGTGATTTAAACTCAGAGAGAAGCCAGAAGCCTGATGATAGCCAATTACATTAATGCACTCTCCCAGTTAAGCTTTCTGCACAGAAAAGGAATCACGAAATTTGAGTTCTTCTAGGCTTCTTCCAATAGAATTCCTACTGAGCCATGGGGAGACCCAAAGGTGAGGAGAGAGAGGAAAAAAAGAGAGTAAAGGTCTTGAAAATGCAGTCTTGGGTTGCCCATGCCCAGGGCACAAAGCGACGCTGTTGACCTCTTTGTCCAAGAGCCCAGGGTCATTCTTGTGAAGTCTCCAGCCACTGTCCCCTCCTGAGGAGGGTGTTGAGACCACTATGTCACTGGTAGCCCAGAGCTTCGAGCAGAAACTGAACAGCACTGCATGAAGCCCAATGTCATTATTATTAAACCTACAATTTAAAACCAATTACACTCTGCAGCACACTGCAGCCTCAAATCAACCAATCCTGGAGGCAAATCAAAACCTTGCGATGCAGAGTTCAAGGTGAGCTGCAGGGGCACTGGGACACACAAGGCTGGTGCCATGCACAGGATGGTAACAGGATCCTGGAGCTCTCCCTCAGATGCAACAGGACACTGGGATAACACACACACACACCACCACCAGGTGGAGAATCAAAATAAGATGCACACGGGTAGCTTGTGCTGAAAAGCAGCCACCGAGATTTCCAAACGAATGAACTTATTTCCCACAGTGGGAGGGAGTCTGACACGGCTGCATCAATCAGAGGTCTCAAAGCAGATAGTTCACCCAGGCATGCTATCTGCAGGGAGAACAGGAATCACTGGCTATCATTTACAGAATGGGCTTTCTCCACTCCAAAAGTCTAAAGTGCAGCCTCACTTGGAAAACTGATTCTCTGATGACGCATGGTCATGATTATCTGGAATCAGAGCTTGGCTATCAATACTAGATCAATGGACAAACACGTATCCTCTTGCAGTTCCAGTCGCCACCACTCCCTATTGCCTCCCAACACAGAAACCAATATCCACACTGCTAGCTGATAGCAGGTTATGCAGAAAGACCTTTCTTTTTCTTTTTTAGAGATTTATCTTTTGAGTTTTTTTTAAAAAAAAGAATTATTTATTTATTTCACTGAAAAGGCAGATTTACAGAGAGGAGAGACAGAGAGGAAGGTCTTCCGTCTGATGATTCACTCCCTAAGTAACTACAATGGCCAGAGATGTGCCGATCCAAAGCCAGGAGCCAGGAACTTCTTCCAGGTCTCCCCTGCAGGTGCAGGATCCCAAGGTTTTGGGCCATCCTTGACTGTTTTCCAGGCTACACACAGGAAGCTGAGTGGGATATGGAGCAGCCAGGACATGAACTTTGATTCTACACAGGATCTTGGTGTTTGCAAAGTGAGGATTTAGCCACTAAGCCATTGTGTTGGGCTCATGATTTATGTTTCTTTTTCTTCTTCTTCTTCTTCTTTTTTTTTTTTTTTGTAAGTTAAGGATGTAAAGCAAGAGGTGAGACAGAAACAGAAAGAATTCTCTCCCTAGATGGCCATAATGGCCTTATGGCTGGGCTAGACTGGAGTGAAAAACCTGCAGCTCCATCCAGGTCTCCCACATGGGTAGAGAGACCCAAGGACTTGGGCCATCTGCGACTGCTTTTCCAAGTGCATTAGTAGGGAGCTGGATCAGAAGCTGAGTTTCTTACATGAACCAGCATTCATTTGGGATGCTGGCATGGCACGTGGCAGCTTAACCTATTTACCACTATGCTGGCCCCTGAGATCTTTCCTCTAATTGTGTCTCTACAGGAAAAAACATTTCATTTATCCTACTTCATTTATGTTACTTTCCTAACCTGTCTTGGCCAATTGATTGTATGTTTCATGATTGAAATCTTCTTGAGCTGGACACCCTGTAGCCATTGCAACTGTCAGTCATAATATCAGTTCTATTCATATAATAATCTTTAAGTGCATTCTGCCTTGGGGCAGAGACTCAAGGATAAGCAAGTCCCGCTGTTCTCACTGCAGGCATCTCGGCATGGAAGATGGAGCTAGAGAAGAATGATGATGTAGGGAAGGCAGAAGGCGCTGCAGGATTCGGAGGAGACAGAAAGCACAGGTGGCTGGGACATTGAGCAAAGCAACATGGAACAAACAATATTTGGAACGGGCTTTGAAGAGGGTGGCATTTGGACAAACAATGAAGGGGGGAGAAGAAAGAGGAAGAGGGAGGGAGGAAGAGAGGTGAGCACATGTCCCAGGAACAATGAGTAGCCCTCCTCCCAGAGATGGATGTACTTGATGTTTCTCATCCCTCCTCCTCCCCCAGCCCAACCTCAGAGAGGCAGGGATGGCACCTGTGCTGCCCATGGTGGCTGACTGATGCGCGAAGGACACCTACCCATATATCTCCCACTATGGCACCACCCAAACCTCTCCCAGGTGCTGATGCCACTGAGTGTGGGAAAGGTCTGTGTAGCATTCCACACCCTGGCTGCCTGGGTGTGGGAGTCTGGGGGAGGGGAACTGTAAAGGCAGCAGCTGTGGGGACCAGGACCCTGCCAGGAGCCGTCCTGGTGAGGCACTCCTCCTCACCAGACAGAAACTAACTAACTGGAAATCAACAAAGCACGTGTAAAGCCATCTTCCCACCCAGCTGCTCACATACAAAGCCTTGGAGTTCAGCCTTGCCTCCCACTTTCTATGAATATATCCTCTGCAAAATCCAGGCATTGCCCTGTGATGATCTTAACAGGTAGGGCCTTCCAGAGGTAATCAGACAAGGACAGATTAAGGCTCTTATAGATGAGGCTTCAAGCAGTGTTCCACTTGCTCGCTTGTTCTTCCCAAGATGAGGACACCCCTCCCCCCCGCCACATGGGGACACCCCCTACCCCTGGAGGCCCAGCATAAGGTACCATTTTGGAAGTGAACTGCAGCACTCATCAGAGAGCTGAACCTGCAACCACTTTCACTTTGAATGGGGAAAGCACATTTCTATGATTTCTGAATTACCCAGTCCCAGATAACTTCACAGGGCACAAAGTCACCATCCAATCCATTCTCAAACCCATAGTTTCTACCTTCAAAATGCATCCTAAGCCCCAGTTTGTCTCATCATGTTCATTGCCATTCTCTGGGCACAAACCCTGTCATTCCCCATCAAAATCTCTACAGGAGCCGTCTAGCTGTTCTCCCCACTCGGACCATCAGCATCTAGAATCGGTTCTCCATGCTGGAGAAGGGGTCACTTTTATCACACCCCTCTCCTTCTCAAGCATAAAATCTGAACAACACACCCCTGAAGATGTCTTACCTTCACCCCACACTGCTCACCTCTCCCCTACCACACTCGGGCAGGTACATACCAAGTGCCTACAAAGAGTCCTGCTATTCTCCAGCTGCCAGCCACACACCAGGCACAGCGACTGCCTGTGACTACAGCAAGGATGTCCCTGTCTGGACCCTTGGAACTTGTGGCTCCTTCTGCCTAGAACAGTCACTGTCTCAGATCTATGCAGCCTGATCCCCCCACAAATCCCTCAAGCCCCCAAACCCACACGATCCTTTTCAAATATCCCACCTAAAATGGTTACTGTCATGATCAGGCTCCTCACCCACACACCACTGGTTGCCTTCCACCACTTACCCTTAGCACGCCCCACGTTACAAAGGCACGTGTGCACTGTTCACTTGAAAGTGAGCTCCTTGGGGACCAGCCTTTGTCAGCTTTGTTCACCCTGTCTTTGCATGTACATGAGTGTGTGGCGCATCACTATCTACTGAATACCAAAATACAGACCAGCCTCTAGGGCCCTATCCAAAGGAGCTGGAGAATTCAGAAAGGAGGATGGACAGGTGAGCTGCAGGAGGCCAGCAGGAGGCAGGGGCATGAGCTGGCTTGCAAGGCCCTCTGTGGTACAGCCCCAGGTAGACAAGAGTCTTTTCAAAGAGGGGGCAAGCTTTTCAAGGAGGAGTAGCATCTGGATTGGCAGGAGCCTAGAGGGGCTAACTGGTTCATGTGACCCTAAATGTCACTTCCTGGGGAATCTCAGTAGACGGTGGATTTGGATAGGAAGGGCAGGATCTGTTACCATGGTTTCTGTGGGCTGGATGCTTAAAAATAAAAATCACCTGCCTACTCCAGAAATCCTGATTCAGCAGCCTTACATGGCTCAGAAGTCTGCAGCTCTACCAGTCTGGGCAGCCCCCTTAACAGAGGACCCTGTAAATCCAAAGATAAACATCAGAGCAGAAGGCTAATTTTCTAATAAACTTGGCATTTCTCCCTGCTCCAGCTGAGCGCCCCACAGGGGAGGGGGAGCCAGGGACAGCCCAGTCGAGGGGAGTGGACCTCCTGGGAGAGGTGAGGAGGGGGAGCTTGCAGGATGACCTAGGGACACATGGGCAGTCATGAGGGAATATAGGTAGGCACCGGAAGATGAAAATATCAGACTTTCCTTATCACCTTCTTCCCTCTTGAAGAAGTCTACCCCAGATTTGCCACCAGGCTAAGTATTCAACTCCTAGCCACTTAATTTTCTGACTCACGGAAATAAGCACATAAAAATCTGTCAGTCTACTATGTGCCCCTGATGTAGGTCAACAGATGCCAGGTTAAAAGCATCATTCCCAGGGCTGGTGCCATGGTATAGTAGGTTAATCCTCCATCTGTGACACCGGAATGCCATAGGGGCTCCAGTTTGTATCCTGGCTGCTCCACTTCTGATCCAGCTCTCTGCTAATGTGCTTGGGAAAAGCAGCACAAAACGACCCAAGTGCTTGGCCCTTGCACCCATGTGGGAGAGCTAGAAGAAGTTCCTGGCATCTGGCTTCAGACAGGACCAGTTCTTGCTAATGCTGCCATCTGTGGAATGAACCAGCAGATGGAAGATATTTTTTTTCTCTCTCTCTCTCCATCTATCTCCAATCTCCTTCTCTCTATAAATCTTTCAAATAAAAATAATCCTTAAAAAATCAATCAAAAAACATGGTTCCTGCCACTCTAGGCTTGTGCAGTTCCACAGATGGACACACATGCAAAGAAAGAACACGTTGATCTCAAGTCCTAGCTCCCCAGGGTTGCAAGGATTCAAAAAGTGCATGTAAATTAAGGAACCCATTTACAGTCGTGAGTCGATGAAGTCACTTCTCTCTCGCTTGCTTAGGGATGCTTCTAATTTTAATAAGTGCTGACAAGGGACTGGTGCATCCCAAGATTGAGGTTATTTCAAATGCTATTCCAGCCCCGGATGTCTGCCTCAGAGGATCAGTGACGGGGAGCGATACAGAACAGAGCAGTCCTCCCACTCTACAACCCGCCTGTGCAGGGAGCCCAGCTCCCCTGGAATTGCAACACACAAAGAACCTAAAATCTGTCATTGCAATGCACAGATAACCTAGCAGCTGGAATTGCAATGCACAGATAACCTAAAAGCTTCTTAGAGTCTTTGGTTTCAGCTGAGCCCCAACCAAGCGTATGATCAGAGCTGCTGACGAGCAGCAAACTGGAGAGATTTAAATTTCATCACCTTTTTGTTTTCCCACCCACCCCCTGCCAGGAGTGCCTACATGCAGGGAACAGGCACTGATTCTACAGCCGGGGAGCCCGTCAGACCCAGCCTGCTTTCCCTGTGGGGTGTCTCGGGGTTCAGCCAGAGCAGACTGGGGTACAAATGCTGCCTCTTTGCGTTATGGAAATGGTTATCATTTCTGAAACAGCCAGATGACCAGTGACATGGTCCACCCAACCACTTTACAGGATCTCAAAAAATATTATTTGGGGACACAATTTCTTATGGACACCAAAGATGCTGACCTTTTGGTATACCAGGCCACTTCTCATAACCACACCCATGACAGACATTGTTAATGGATTACAGTTCTCTTTCCCACTGATTGTAGCCATTAATTCTTCTCAAAGCAGTTCTCTAAATAGCAAAAAGAAACAAATGAACAAACAAACAAAATATAGTGGATGCATGGGTTGAGATAATGATTTGTGCATACCCTGTTTGTTTGGGATGCCAATCCATTCAACTTCAACATTTTGAAGACATGAGGACAAAGCCATGACAACTCCAGCCTGGCTGCACCCAGGCATCTGTGTTGGCCAAAATCAAGATGACTTTCTTCCTTTGGAAGGGATTGGCAGCAGCTACTGCCCAGGATGTCCAGGATCCAGCCAACAATCTTCACCTTCCAATCAGACCAAACTGGCCAGAGAGGCCTGATCTATTACAGCCCCCGGATTTGGTTGCTAGCATTGCTCTAGGGAGCAGTCTGCTCAGTGGCTTATATAATGCCCTGCATGGGGCTTTCTGGATGGAGTTTCCTTGGTTCATTGCTTGTTGTTCTTTACCACCCGTCTCAGAGTTTGGCTTTGGTAAACAGCACAATTCAAATTGTTTATATTAAATATGCTGCTTTGTAGAACAGATACTTATTCCTTGATACTGGGGGGGGGGAGGGAGGAATTCATTTGCATACATCAATTAGGAGCACCTTATTATGAAAGTATGCGATGAACACTGGGCGCTTGCACTGGGTCAGGACACGGCAATGTAGCATGGCTGGAAACAGCAGAAATTTGACCTTGATGAGCATGCCTCACCTCCATAGAGGGGAAGGTGCTGAAACAGGAAGGCTAAAGGCTAATGGCATGCGGCTCAGAAACACACGAGGCTATAATAGGCATGCTAGCGTGGAAAGCTAAGAGGGAGCAAGCAAAGCGAAAGGAGAGTCAAGGTAGTTTGAGTTGCACATTTTTGGAGGGTGAAGGTGTGCTATGAGAGCTCCCTGGAGGGGGAGGTTGCTGGTATTTGCTTGAATCCTTTAATTTTTCAACAAATATTTATTGAGAACCTACTGTATGTGTATCACCTTTTCTAGAGGCTGGGGATAAAGCAGTGAATAAAACAAATCAGATTAACCCTCACCCTACAGAGACATTTTAGTATATTTAAAAATTTTTTTAATGTGTATGATTTATTTAAGAGGCAGAAAGTCAGGAAGTGGGAGTCTTACATCCACTGGTACACTCCCCAAATGTCTATAATAATCAGTGCTGGCCATAGCCAGGAGCCTGAAACTCAAACCGGCTCTCCTGTATGGGTGGCAGGGACCCAATGACTTGAGCCATCAGCTGTTGCCTTGCAGGGAGCATCTTAGCAGGAAGTTGGAATGTGGAATGGAGTTGGCACGTGGACACAGCCACCCCAGTCTGTTGGGGCTGCAGGTGTCCTGTTACCTCAACCATGGCGCCCAACCTATGTCCCACTAACAGTGTTTGTGTGTGTGGTTGGATTCTTAGTCTTTCATCCACCTTTGTGTCCACCCAATTCTCTAATTTTTGTAAAATCAATATGATTTTTGTTAATATGAAAAATGCTACTTCAATATTCAAAAGAAGGCACTGAATCATATGAAATGAGGGCAATGGATGATTCTAGGCCAGTGAACATCTTTTGTTCAACACAATTTCAAAGGTAAAGACAAGAGGACCAAGTCCCCTGGAGGATCATGCTCTTCCTGGGGCCCAGGGAAGCCTTAGCTGTACCCGCAAGAAATGGCATACCCCAGGGGGACAGGGAGAAGCGAGTGGAGACAGGTGGCACTGCACTGCCTCTCACGTGGCGCTCTACACCAACTGGCAGAAGTTGTTAGGGCTATTAAGCACTTTAGAAAGTTCACTAGAACTTTTTGAGATCATTTGACTATACCCCCAGTGTGGATAATTATTCAAAGAAGAAAAAAGAGAATACAGTGTTTTTGTACAAAAAGAATCTTTCCTATTCAAACTACAAAGGGAAACAAACCTTTCTTCTTTTTTTTTTTCAGAATTAGCACTAAGATAATATTGGAGGAGAGAATAAAGATGATCTGACTCATTTAAATGATATCTATATCAAAAGATCCTCTTTAAGCAAGTTATTTTCTGTCCTGCCCTCCCACCCCTATTCCAGAAATGAATTAAGCCTCTCTTGTGGATACCAGCTATAACAAAGGGCTTTCTGCCTACTAAGGATCTGATGGACCCGCTCCTGCCCATCCTCTGTTAGTAGCCAAGCACACATGCACAAGGCCAGGCCCACTCTGGCTTTGAAAGAAACCAAATAAACAGCTCTGCCTAAATCTCAGGGTACTGACACAATTTTTAGCATAGCAGCACGATTTGGAAATGGAAATATCAGAGCAGGGTCAAGCCAATCACCAAGTCATGGTCTGAAGAACCATATTTTATGGTTGCATCTGGCAAGAAAAAACAAATTCCACCTTTAAACTCCTTGGAAAGTAACCACTGTAGAAGATTCCAGACCAACACAACTCCAATGGACTCTGGAGTCCAGCCTTGTATAATGCGTCACCACATGAGTAAGAAGCTGCTTGTGCTTAGGGTTTTATATATATATATTTTTAAAGGCACAATTAAAGGGAGTAGGGGAATGGTGAGAGTAGTACAAACTCCACCTTTGATGTCACCTGAGCCAATGAACTGAGCCTAGAAAGATGTATTCCATTTGCTCCTATAAGCAACCACTCAAAATATGAATCATGGTCTAGGTTAGCAACCACATTCCAGTATCCTTACTCCTTCAGGGTCTTGTGTGTGGTATATTTCCTCCATTTCTTCGGTCCCTGAGAAATCCCTGAGCTGAGGGTCTGACTCTGTGAGTGTACACTCTCCCAGTGGTTGTTGGGAATAGATGAATGGATGAACGGACTGGAGGGGGAAAGAGCAGAAGAAACTTGGATGCCTTGGGCTGTTCTTCAAAGAACCATTGATAACCCTAGCAGTAAGCCTACCTATTAATTTGTGAGAAACTTATTATTTATCTGTAGCATGGCTGCAAAACACAAGAACAGATTAGGATACAGGCCAAACTCTAGTTTAAAAAGCGGGCAGCAACCAGCAGTTTATAATCAAACGTGAAAGTACAACAGCTGGACTCAACACTGACAAGACAACAGAGTAGGTCTAGATCCCTGAACTTAACCCAAAACTCACCAAGAAGAGAAGGGTGCTCCTCCTAGGATATTCCCCAAAGTATAGGCAGCTAATCTGAAAGCATGTTTATAGGTAACAGGGTGTTTGCAACAGTGAAGAAGTTGCCACTTGGGACACTGGCATCTCTGCTCCTAAGAGTGACAGTGCTGGCATTCTGACTTCAAGTTCAGCTTTCCCTGTTACTGAACTTGGCCCAGCCCTTGCTTCCCACAACAAAGACTCACACCAATTCTGACCTTGCAGGCTCTAGAGTTGAGTTCACCATGAAACTCTGGGAATCCTGGGAAGAGCTCTTCTTTAAAACCAAATCCTGACTCTCTATGGAAGTGATGTTAATTGCCTCCCAAAAACAGAGGAAATAGAAAAATAACTAAACAGAAAGATGTTAATCACAATTTCCAACCAGAAGCAACCATGCTTTTTGATTGCTTCTTCAATGTTTGCTGAAATGTGTGTAGTGTACACGTGTGCAACATTTCGTATTCAATTCAGAACATGCTGAATATTCGGCATAACCTCGCCATAACCCCATGAAAGCGTGTATTTTCACTTGTTTTGTCTGAAACATTATACTTTACCATCACAGATGCTTCCAGATTTCATTTGGGCTATGTCCTGATAAACCTATGAAACATAATTAAATTGAAAATGAAAACATAATTAAATTGAAAATATATCCAATCCACCTCTCTGTGAAGCATCATAGCCTAATCTCCTTTAAGCGTGCTCAGAACACTTACGTTAGCCTACAGATGGGCAAAATCATGTAGCATGGTGTCTATTTTATATTAATGTATCAAATATCTCGTGTCATTTATTGAATACTGTACTGCAAATGAAAAACAGAATGGTTGTTCAGGCATATACTGATGGCAGCATAAATGGTAAAGTCGGCAGGCACATCATCTTAAGTTGGGGATCATCTGCGTGTTTTTAGAAAGATTTATTTATATATTTGTATATAAATAGTATGTACATACTTATGTATTTATTTACTTATGTATGTATTTGAAAGGCGGAGTTACAGAAAGAGAGAGAGAGAAAGAAAATGGAGCACAGGACTTGAACCAGTATTTACATGTATGACATGCCAGCATTAGAAGCATGGGCTTAACGCACTGTGTCATGCTCGCCCTGTATAATTTTTCAATGACTGACATTTTAATAACTGTATAATACTATAGCAAATGGATCACCATAATTTGTTTTACAAATTCCATTCTTGGGAATTTAGCTTATGGTGGTTTGTGTGTGTGTGTTGGTATTATCGAAGTTGTCCTCATGAATACAAAATTGTTATTTTCAACTGGTTATTCAAGATAGAGTTGTAGAAAAGAAATCCCTGAGATGGCAGGGCCAACACCATGAGGTTCTTTGAATATATTTGCATACATGCTTTTAGGAAAAGGTTGTAGTTACTTATACTAAGTTCGTATAATTTTTAAAAATGGCTCTTGTTCTTTAAATTAGGCAACAACTGCTGCTTTTTAAAGCCTTTTTTTCTTTTCTTTTATTTTTATTAAAAAGTCAGATATACAGAGAGGAGAGAGAGACAGAGAAGATCTTCTGTCCACTGATTCACTCCCTAAGTGGTTGCAATGGCTGCAGCAAAGCTGATTCGAAACCAGCAGCCTGGAACCTCTTCTGGGTCTCCCACACGGGTGCAGGGTCCCAAGGCTTTGTGCCACCCTCTACTGCTTTCCCAGGCCACAAGCAGGGAGCTGGATGGTAGCCAGGATTAGAACCATCACCCATATGGAATCCCAGTGCGTGCAAGGTGAGGACCTTAGCTGCTAGGCTACTGTGTCAGGCCCCTAAAGCCTTATTTCTTTATTTGAAAGGCAGAATAACACTGAGAAAGATAGAGATCTTCCATCTGCTTATTCTTTCCTATAGGGCTACAATGGCTAGAGTGGGGCCACGCTGAAGGCAGGAGCCTGGGACTGTATATAGGTCCATCACGTTGATGACCCAAGCTGCTTTCTCAGGCACAGAAATGGAGAGCTAGATCAAAGGTGGGGCAGCTGGGATTGGATGCGGTACTCATGTGGGATTCTGGTGTTACAGGTGGAGGGTTAACCCACTGTGACACAAGGCTAGCACCACAATCTTTTTTTTTTCTTTTAGCTGTTAACTTATCTATTTAAGAGAGAAAGACAAATAAGAGTGTGCCTGCAATAAAGGGAGAGAGAGAGGGCACACAAAGGGAGAGAGATTGCTGTTACCTATGTATTTTTTCCCTCTAGATGTTAGAAAAGAAGGATTGGGCCAAAGCTGAAGTGGAAAACTCAGTCCGGATCATCTCATAGGTGATAGGGACTCAGTTCCCCATCACCGCTGCCTCTCCCAATCTGCCTCAGCAGGAAGCTGGGATCAGGAGTTAAAGTCAGAAACCAATTGTACATCTTCACCACCAGCTTAAGGGCCCCTTGCCATAATCCCCTTTTCTGAAAGTCTGGGCTCGCCTCATGATTCTTAAGCCATCACTACAGCTGTGTTCTTCCCAAGGAATCTTTCATCTCATTTCTTGCCAGCAAGTAAACATACAACACTCACTCAAAGAGGCACAAGTGCCCTTTTTTGTTCCTAAAGAGCCTGTGGTGCACAAGCTTCCGGCAAGCCCCATGAAGCAGCCAAGTTCATCCCCGCTGCATGCATCAGGAGGAGCAGGCGTGAAAAAGCAATCCATTGGAAAGAAGAGCAGCAGTTTCGAGCTGTGGGGCCAAAATGCCCATGAACTGTTTGTTGGGAGTATTTTTAGAAAGTGCAGAACAAGATGATAAAGAGAAAAGGACACATCAGCAATGATCACCTTTCCCCAGGAATCTTTTGTGGTGTGTCCTCTGCACTGGGAAAAACAGTGCACATGCCCATGTGTGCACGCACACAAACATACACTCACACAGAGACAGGTGCAAACAGCACCAAACGACCAACCAAGCAAGGACACAATCGTCCCTCTGAGGCCCATCAAGACTTTTCTCTTTGTGGGCAAAGAATTCCTGTGATGATCAGGCTGTGCAGATGTGCGAAAGCTTAGTTAAAACTGCACACTACACCTGCTATGAGATGGACTATCCTTCTCTCAGCTAGTTGAAACAAGATGATTTGCAGGGAAACTCTAGCAACCTAGAGGCACTGTAGGTCATTCCTGGCCTTCTCACAAATGCTGCAACAATGTAATATTCATTGCTGCTTGTCAGGCCTGCTGCTGTTGAAGCTTGTCCTTGGCAGAGCTTTGTAACCTCCACAAGCCTCAGTTTGCCTCCTTAAGCCTCCAAAAAGTGGGAACAAGAGTAGAGTTAGCCTTATAGGAGAGTGGTGAGAATAAAAAAATTCATATGATGCACTCAGCAGAATATTTGATCTGAAAAGAATACTGGGCAAGTACTAATTTTGGAAAAAGATTTATTTGACAGGCAGAATTAGAGAGAGGACATAGATAGAAAGAAAGAGGTCTTCCAACTTCTGGTTTACTCCCCAAGGGGCTGTGATGGCTGGGGCTGGCCCTGGCAGAAATTAAGAGCCAGGAGTTTCATCTGAACCACCCATGTATGGCTGCAGGAACCAAAGCACTAGGGCCATCCTCTGCTTTATTCCCAGATACACTGGCAAGGAGCTGCACAGGAAGTAGAGAAGCCAGGACTTGAACTGGTGCCCTCTTGGGATACTGGCATTGCAGGAGTTAGCTTACCCTGAGTCACAACTCCAGCCCCAACAAGTGTAGCTTTAATTCTAGCAGTTCTCTTGTTCAAAAGCAGATCAATCCAGCTGCGAATGTTTGACACATTTCCCTTGTGAAGGCCACTACTGTCCAGCCTCCCTACCAGGGATGGCAACTACAGAATCCCACCTGCTTGATTTTAGCCATTCCTGGAAACTGCAGAAGAGGAAGAGGAATTTGCAGCAACAGCTATAAAACTAATTATTGAATGATTTGTGGCTTTGGTGGTCCCCCTTGGACATCACCTGGAAGATATGAAGATAGAGAAGTGGTATATATAGGTGCATAGACTGTGCAAGGGAGAAATCCGTCCTCCCCTCTTCCACAAAGCAAGTGGGTCATCCTCAAGTTACCAGACATGGTCGAGCTCCTCTAAGACTTAGCTCTCACTGATAGCCTTTCAGGTTGGCCAGCCATCATTCTGAAGGAATGATCCAGGGACAGCCGGGTCATGTCTCCTGTCCCCTAAGCCAAGGGTCATCTCCAAACCCCTTCCCAGTGACACAACAGTTTGTGGTTCTAACCCCATCAGTGATGTTAAGATCCCAAGTAGCCTTTCCCTACGGCTCTTGCAGAAGTCTCTCTTTGTTGTGCTGTAGTTATTTACACCAGGCTGACCCAATGAGTCAAAGAGGTTGGAACAGTGACTTAAGAATATATGGCTGCTTATGTTAGACTTGTAAGGTTCTACACAAAAAAATAAAATCATCTCAAACTAGGTCAGAGCAGCAGGTATTGATTGAATACTCACAGCCAAGCACTAGACAGATCCCTAGACACTGCTCCAGCCCCACTGCACCAGTCCCAGAAGGACATCCAGGCAGAACCCAATTCCTCATAGGAACAGAATCCCAGAGCAAGGATGCCTACAGATCGTCCCTAATGAGACTCATATGCTCACCTGCAAAGCTATCATAAATCATTAGATGTTTTACCAAAGAACACTTTCTATCCAGGGACTGGCCAGGAACATGCAGCAAAACACAAGATACTGTTTGAATCACCTCCATCTAAAATTATTTACTTATTTAAGAAAAGGGACCAAGGGGTTGGTGCAGGGTGCTGGGGAGGAAGAGGGAGAAAGTGCTCCCATCTGTCAGTTCATTTCCCAGAGGCCTAAGTGGGAGCTGTGAACTGACCCTAGTTACTGGAGCCATCTCTTCTGCCTCCAAAGGTACCCATGAGCAAAAGGATGGGATCAGACCCCGGAGCTGATGATGTGAGATGTGGTTGTCCTAGTCAGTAACTTAACTGCTAAGCTTAAAGTTTGCCCCTTATCTCCAAGTTACATTATTTTGGTTAAGTATATCCTTCTGCCTCCCAAACAGAAAAAAAAACCTTAATAATTTTACTCCTAAGTATGCCAACATAGAGTTCTTTTGTATACTGTACTGTTTGGAATATTGTGGAATACATTGCTTGTATAGATTGGGTAACAGAAGGGTCGTCATTTGGTTCTTCTTGATTAGCCGCGGCAGGCTGAGAAGCCCACATACCTTGTCACAGAAGTGTTCTGGTTATGCTGAATGAGAGCACAGTGGGGAAACAGCTTATTGTTTTCCTACATTACAGGAATGCAGACAGCGTTCAGCACAGCTGGAGCCACATACGATGTCACCAGGAGTCTTTTCTGTCTTCGGTCTTGGTTTCGTGCCCAATTACCACTCGGCACGAAGTAGCAAAGATGCCCAGCGGCAGTCAAAGCTTCTATCCTAACAGTTCAGCAGCACCAGCACAGGGCAGCTGCCTCTTCACTGGTGGTTCTAGAAGTGTCTTAGGATACACTCCCTGTCTGACTTGGAGCATTCCTGAGCTGCATGCCTACTCCTGCTGCAGCCGAAGGGTGGGTCAGACCACACAGGGCAAAGGGATTCAGACTGAGAAAGGCTGTGCGCCAAAGCAAGGGCAGGAGCAAAGGCTGCTGGGAAGACACACAGCAAAGGGAGCCCCAGGACAAGAAGCTGGGCTGCCTGTGCCATTCCCCTCCTACAACCTCCCTCTCTTCAGTATGATGCATGCCACACACTACTGGGGTTCTGTTCAGAGTCACTCAACAAGAGTGGGAGCCCTGTGCCCTCCTCTAGGTGCCACCCACTGAAGGGACCTGTATCTTGATTTCTGACACCATGGGTAAGTTCTACATGCTACACTTCACATAAATGAAGTCCCATGGCCAGGACTGCTTTGTGAGTGTGTGCGTTCTGTATGGATTGTATAGCTCTACGGATGGCTTCTTTTAGAAAGAGAGCTGCTCCTGATATTTTCCCATCTTCTCCACATCATAAATGATGTAACTTTCAAGGACCTTCTCAGTTCCCCTGTGAATGTCCTTGTCTCCACACAAAACAATCTCGAAGCACATTCTTCCATTATCTGCGGTCAACTACAGGTGGCTGGCACCACAGGCAGTGGGGCCCCATGCAAGGCACCTGCCCTTTCTGAACTCTGTCCTGGTACAGGGGGATATGTAGTGTCTGGATGCCACAGGCCAGGTGTCATTCAAGCCATGCTCTGCCAGCCGATCCTCAGAGGCATATTATGTAAAAGAGAGAGATGACATCATTAAGACCCTCCAGAAAGCGAGTCAGTTCCACACTCTTTGCCCTTTCCTTACGCTCAGGCTCACCTGTGGAAAAGCACCACGGATCTCTTGAGTTCAGGACAAGAAAACTTCTCAACAAGGTAAAAGTAGGGCAAGCCATCAGGAAGGGCTGACCCTAGATGGATTGGCCCCTTTTGGAAGGAAGAAGGAGGGAGCCCCTGTGCTCCTGCGTTCCCATGCTGAGGATTTGGGGGCTTCCATAGCGTTTGTCACAGGCAGACCCTCTGTGATGGCTGGAAAGGCAGGCATGTGTCAAGGCTTTTTCTAACACTCAGATTCCATGATTCTAGAAAAGCCTCTAATAATTCTAATAATAATACTAATTCTAAATCAATTCTAAATCAATACTGATAATACATTAAACATACAGTTAACATATGACTGAATAATTCCACTCCTCACTACAAGTATATACCCCCGAAGAGCCAAAGACACTCCAATACTCCCTTGAGTATGCAAATATTCATAGTTAACACTGTTCTCAACAGCCGGAAGCTGGAAACAACCAAATGTCTACCAAGAGATAAATGGCTAAACAAAATGTGGTGTGTGTGTGCACAATAGAATGTTATTCAGCCCTAAAAGGGAAGGAAAGTCTAATTATGTGGGAACAAAGATGAAAACATTATACTAAGTGAAGGAAGCCAGACACAAAAGGTCACATATTATATGGTTCCATGCATGTGAACCTGCCAGAAGAGAGCAATTAGTGCTTGCCAGGGGCTGGAGGAGAGGGGTAGACGCGGAGGGACTGTTTACCCTGATGGCGAAAATGCTTCAGAGCTACACAGACAGCTGTACAACAATGTGCTACGTGCCACAAAGCTGTATCTTCTGAGATTATTCATGTGGGGAGTTCATTTGAGACATGGTTATGAAGTTGCTTGGGGTGCTCACATCTGACATTGAAGTGCTTGGGTTTGAGTCCCAACTCGGTTTCTGATTCCTAGCTTCCTGCTAACAGGCACCCTGGGAAGATACAGGTGGTGCCTCAAAATCTGGGTCCCTGTCACCACTGTAGGAGACCCAAGTTGAATTCTGGACACCTTTTTACTTTGGCCTGGGCCAGCCCCTGCTGTTACGGGTTTATGGACTGGGGAGGGGTAGGATGGGAGAGGGAACCAATAGATACAAGAATTCTGTTTCTCTTTGCCTTTTAAATAAGAGTAAATATGTAAAATTGCTAATTTTACTTGACTAAAAAACAACGTAAATAAAGCCAATGCTAAGTGACCAGGTTCCATGTTGCTATGGATACCTGGATTGGCAAACATGGGATTGTCTTGGGAAGGTCATTCTGTGGCATCATGGGTAAAGCCATCACCTATCATGCAGGCATCCCACATGGGTGCTGGTCTGAGTCCTGGCTGCTCCATTTCTTATCTAACTACACTAATGTGTCTGGGAAAGCAGGAAGAAATGGCCCAAGTACTTGAGCCCCTGCATCTACATGGGAGACCCAGAAGGAGTTTCTGGCTCTTGGCTTCCAGCTCTGGCCGTTAAGGCCAGTTGGAGAGTGAACCAGTGAATGGAAAATCTCTCTCTGTACGCCCCCGCCCCCTCCTCCATAACTCTGCCTCAAATAGAGTTTTAAAATTTTTGCTTTTACAAAAAGATGTTTTTCCCCCTTGTAACCAGGCAGCCCAACCCATAGCCACTTTCTGGATTTAGGAATTTAAAATGAAACAAAGCCATCTGAGCCACCCTCAGTAGGCTCTGAGCTCGGGCAATCCCACATCTGCAGGCTGGGGAGAAGTCAACGCCGTGCATGTCAAAAGGTCGAGCAATCAAGGCTTCAGAACACCTGGGGGGCTCCAACTAGAGAGAGAGCAGCCTTCGCCAGGACTGGAAATAAAGCAAATCACGCCAGACCAATTAGGATCCGTGCAACCTTGAGAAGACACACTGGTGTCTGAAGGCCTCCTAATCAACTCTTCCATTCAGGCCGACTCAGCACCTGGCTCGGGCCTGAGGCCCATCTATCACCCAGGTATCCACCCTCCTGCGGCTTTCACTGAAGCTTTTAGAGCAGGAAGGTCTTGGATGTTTTCAAACTAATTGTGTCATGGGTAAATGTGGTGGCTCCCTCATTCTGAGACTCACCCCAGGACCAGGATCCCTGTGTCTATCATATGGGAGGACCTCATGGCTGTCCATCAGGTGGGGATTGCCCTGAATCCCTTGCTCATCCAGCCCCCACACCCCAACACACACACACACACACACACACACACACACACACACACACACACACACACACACACACACACACACACACACACACACACACACACACACACACACACACACACACACACACACACACACACACACACACACACACACACACACACACACACACACACACACACACACACACACACACCCTTCCTTAAAATAAAAAAAGCCAAGTTCCGAATACACCGCCCAGCTGATACAGTTGTGTGTGACCCTGCAGGATATTAAACCTCTCCACACCCCACCCGCACCCCAACTGGTAGTTCGCCCTCCTAGAGCAGTTGTTGCTCTCCTGGCTGTGCTGTCCTTGAGGCCAAGGCCACAGCAGACCCTCTCCCACGGCCCAGCTGAGGAGAGGTGCACGTGGTGCCAGAAACAGTGCTAAGCAGTTAGGTCCTGCGGAGAGAATGTGGGGAAGGCTCAACCAGGTGGCAACACTGGGTCCGGTGCTCTAATCAAGCAACTGCTCCACGTGGGGTTGAAAATTAGAGGGTGACAAAAAGTAATTCATCCCAGGGTTAGCTGGAAAGGGGGCCTTTCCACTCCTTAAGAGGCATTGAGAGTTTTCACTCCCCCTCCAATACATAAGCTTGCCAGAAGGACTTAAGAGTCAAGAACAAACAGCAAACAGGGACTGAGCACCTATTTGGACTATACCCCGAGGGGACAAAGCAGGGCCCAGCTCCTACCCGGTCCTGGAGCCTGTGAGTGAAGCTACGAATCTTAAGAACAGAGAAGCCTGTCTTGTAAAAGCAGCACTCAGGGGAAAAGAGAACAGACCAAATCAAACCAAACCAAACCAAAACACAAATGAAGAACAGATCTCCCACTCCTCGTCTCACACTCTTTCCAGTAATACAGGTACTAAAGCAGTGGATGCTGAGGCTCTAAGGTCAAATTCCTACCTTCCCTATATAAGCTGTGTGATGCTGACAGAGGCTAAACCTTTCCCAACCTCACTTTCTCATCTGTATAACCGGTATCATGCCACCTGTTTTCACAGTGGTTGTGAACATCAGACGTGAGCCATAAGACAGTTTATACTATCTATATTACTAAATCTTAATAATCACAACAAAATAGTGTGTATATGTACATAGGTATATTACATGTTTGACCAAATGTCATATACAGCATTTAGAGATTCTAATGTTATATATCTCATCTGACGTATGCAAGAGCACTCCAAAAAGGTCATGTTAAACTAGAATTAAATCTCAGGGCTGGCAATGTGGTTGACAGGCAAAGCCTGCACCTGCAGTGCCAGCATCTCATATGGGTTCCCATTTGAGTCCCGGTTCTCCACTTAGGATCCAGCTCCCTGCTAATGTACCGGGGGGTGAGGGGGGTGGGTAAACAGGGTATGGCTCAAGTGCATGAGTCTCTGAACGCCTTTGGGAGATCCAGAAGAAGCTCCTGGCTCCTGGCTCCTGGCTTTGGATAGGCTCAGCTCAGGTTGTTGCTGCCATTTGGGAAGGAAACCAACAGATGAAGATTTCTGTCCTCTCTGTAAATCTGCCTTTCACATTAAAATAAGTAAATTTTTTCTTTTTTTAAAAAAAAGGCAAGCTTTGTTATAAAAAATATTGAAATCCATGCAGGGTTTTTTTCATGACATGCATTTTCATGAACTTTATGCTGACCCATTGTTTGAATATACTTCTGAAATCTGATTTCATGGATACTGTTTGTGTTAATGGCAAATGAATCTTTGCTACCAAGGAGTCTGTACATCTCTTAGTTGTCCAGGGCTGTAAGAAACGTGATGTCAGCTGTGATCACGAACATCTTTGCTCCTCTGCCAACAGCACTTGGCAAAGCGAAAGCAAAATAAGCAGTCCTCCACACCCAGTCATGCAGGCAGCTGTCCTAAGTGCATTTGTGTTTGACATTCAGCCTAAGGTATGCCCTTCCTCTGCCAAATTCTTGATGTCCATTCTATTTAATGGACAATTACCTGCCTTAGGGAGTGTTTCTCAAGGTAGTACTCTGTGTATGTGTGTGTTGTTTTGCTCCCAGGATACATGTGACAATGTCAAGGACCTATTTGCTTGTTACACGTGTGTGTGTGTGTGTGTGTGTGTGTGTGTGTGTGTGTGTGTGTGTGTGTTAGGAAGTAGAAAGTTGTGCTGTCTGCATCTGGTGGCTAAAGGTTGGAAGATGCCACTAAACCCTCCTACTGTGTCCAGAACAGCCTCCCTGGCTCATAATAGAATTCTCCTGTCCAAATGTCAACAGTACTGAGGTCGAGAAATCTCACCTCGGGGCCAAAGAAAGAATCTTCAATTTCCTTGTAACTGGAGCACCTGGCCACAGATGGGGCCGAGACTAGCTCTTGGTTGATCTTCTAACAAAACTCCCAGCCTTGTGGAGTGCAGGTGTGCAGCCTTACAGAGAGACATAGATGCATGGACAGAAGGATATCGACTTGCTGGTCTCAGAGTAGCCCAAAAGACACCCAGCCAAGATCGAGAAATGGGGCCCTAGTCGCACAGTTGTGGGGCAGTGGGTACTCGCTACTCAAACAGTGAGGTCTTTGCAGGCCGTCCCTGTGCTCCAGACCACAGCGGGCATGGAGGGCAGAGAGCGGCCAGCCACCTGCCAGCTCAGGCTTTCTGCATACTGCTGGACAATCATCTACATATTGTGGTTGGCAGCAGCATGTGAATGGCAATTCAGGGGTTCTGGAAGGCAACTGAGAGCAGGGATCTCTCCCCACAATCTACGTAGGAGAAAAAGGGGGTGCTTGGCCTGTCTGTATGAGAATGACTGAACCCCTCAGGGAGGCAGCCTGGGAGGCAGGGCCAGCAATGGACTGCTTGGGTCAGGCTGGCACAGCTATCTCATGTGAGTGAGTGTTTGCAACCTTGAAACTGGATTAGGCTCCATAAGAGCGGGCTGCTAGAAAGCAGCAAGCTTGGGGACTGGTTTGAGGATTATGGTGGCTGCCGCACCAGTGATGAGGCAGTGTGGGCAGAGGGCTGCCTCATACAAGGCCTTGTGCTGGGTCTGACTTCTGGGTTAGAGTGATGGGAACCAGCGTTTCTGTTCCGAAAGCTGTAGGGAGAGCACGGTCTAGAGACAACCACCACTGGGGTGTTTCCAGGCTGGTCCGTGGGGTATGTCAGGGTTAGGGTTAGGATTCAGATGGCTCTGGTTCTGAATCCAGCCAATGACCAGGCTGTGCCATTTAGCACGCCAGGGACAGCCACATAGAAGTAAATTTAAAGAATAATAGATCCCTGTTTTCCAATTCCGTAAACCCAGCTTGGCCTTCATCAAAACTATCCCCATTCTTGGCCTCCTTACTGTCAGCCAATGTTTACCAAGTTCAACTTCAAGGCACCACTTTGAAGACTCACTTTTAAACAGACCAAGGCAGGGAAGTAGAAGAAAACTGCAAAGCAGTGAGTGTAACCTGATTATATTTGAGGTTTCTTTCATTTTTTTTTTTTAAAAGATTTGTTTATTTTACTTGAAAGTCAAAATTGCACAGAGAAAGAGGGAGACACAGAAAGAAAGCTCTTCAATCTGCTGGTTAATTGCCCAAATGGCTGCTACGGATAGTGAGAAGCTGGGTGCCCAGAGCCTCCTTGGGGTCTCCCACAGGGGTGCAGGAACCCAAGGACTTCAGCCACGCTCTGCTGCTTTCCCAGGGCCATTAACAGGGAGCTAACTTGGAAGTGTAGCAGCTGGACTTGAACCAGTGCCTATAAGGGATGCCAGTGCTGCAGGAGGTAAAGGATTAGCTTGCTATACCACTGCACTGGTCCTTTTATCATGCTTTTTACTTTCCTTATTACACTCACAGTAACTATCTTGTAAAGAGAAAAGGCATCTTGGAATCAGGCTCCGTAGCCTCTACTCACACCTTCTCTAAGAAATGCACAATGCATTTCCTGCAAGGAGCTGTGCCTTCTCAGAGAACCTGAAGGGAGCAGACTCAGGAGGCTTGAAGATGCGAGCCAGGGCTGTCAGACAGATGCCCCATGCAGGACGCCCTGTGTAGGACGCCTCACACCCCTTCCAAGCAGCTCCCACACAGAGCACCAAGGGAGCCTTTCAATCCCAGCCTGCCTTTTCTTCTTGCTCCATCAGGCCATACACTCCTAATTTTGCACACTCACAATGGAGGGATGTTCAAACCAGCCAGGTTCAAGTTTGTTCCAAGTTGCTCCCTTTTGCTGCATTTATCACAATGTGTTCAGTTATCAGTTATCTCTTCCAGGAAGCCTCCCTTGACCACTCCAGGCGGTTAATAACCCCTTTTCTGCACCCCACTCTCCATGTGCCTGTCTCAATGTCCCCACGAGGATGTGGTACTTCTGAATATGCGTAGTCATCTGATTTCTCCATTAGACCGGGAGCTCAGAATGGACAGCTGCCATGCTTTGGACTTACTCACTGCCTTGTGATGCTCCTCCTGCTTGCAGAATCTCCCATCTCATTATCCCATCCATCTTGGTAGAAGGTAGAAGTCACACACTCGCTCTCCCAGCTCTGTGACTTGGGCTCTGCCTATCAGAAGTGGGAGGCACCAAGCGTTGGCTAGCTTGGATAAGTCCTGTTAGCAAGGAGAGGGATGCAGACCCCTGCTTTCAGAGATGGTAACAGGAGAGGGCTTTAAAGTCTTGGGTGCTCAAGCGTTGATGCCTGGGCACCAGTGGGAACAGGACCAGGCACTGTCCAGGCGGGCTGCTAGGCTTCCTCAGTTACTCCTCTGCCCGACCCAACTGGAATAGATTTTGTGATTTGCAATGTAAATTCTTAACTGAGAAGTGAGGTCCTGGAAACAGAGATGGAATCTCATTCATTTTCCCTACCATGGGTGGGTAGCACATTAGACATTTTAAAGATAATCACTTATGTTGAATAAATGAAAAAACACAGAGGCCGAACTGCAAATGATCAGCTTCTCAAATCCTTTTTCAGTAATCACTAAAAGGTATTATTTGTCCCCCTCAGTCTGAAAGATTGCAGATGATACAGGCGTGATGTTTCCCTTAGTGATTCTCACACTCTCTTCCTTTGTTAAACTGAACATATTCCCATTGCTGCAAATGAGTAATAGTGAGGTCTTAAAAAAAATAGAGAATTCATTGAGTACAGGGAATTTTATAAGTCTCCAATTTTCACTCAGAAATGTTAAAACTTTGGCACCTGTTATTGTTTTGTCAGCAAGTGCACTGGGTGAAAACCATAACGCTGTAAGTAAGCAAATATTGCAGCAAAAAACTCAAAAATGCTGGTCTGCTTAGTTCAACAGTTTTCTCCTTCCTCAGCCTATCTTGTTCACTGGGATTTTAAATCGCACACTTCCCACCTCATTCTCTTTTTCTGCTTGTCAGGTTGTTCCTAGCTCATAGAATGAAAACCAATGACTCACAGTTTCCTTGCATGCATACTATTGACTTATAAATTCTGCAATTCTTAGGCCTTCCCCCCACCTTGCTATTCTTCTGTCAGGGAGTTAAGGACTTGGTTGTGCATCCCCATCCCATTCACATGTTGCAACACCAGCCCCTAGGGACCAGAAATGTGACTGTCCTGGAGATAGGACCCTTTAAGAGATTGTTTAGTTCAAACGGGTCCTTAAAAGAAGGGAAAGTTTGAACATACAAGAAGATGCCAGTCATGCTCTCATAAGTACATGTGGAATATGGCTGAGATGAGAAGATGGCCAAGGTGAGAATTTTCAGGAGAAACCAAATAGGCCCACACCTGATCACCGACTTCCAGTCCCCAGAACTATACAAAATAAAAACCTTGCTAGTTTCCATCATGTATTCCATGGTATGGAGCCATGGCGGTGTAACAGACAGAGTGGTTGTAAAGACCCTCGCTGCAGGCTGCGCTCCTGGCTCAGTCTGCTCTGCACAACCCTGGCCAGGAAGGTGGAGGAACAAATGGTGACAGTGTCCTGGCAGACACACACACACACACACACACACACACACACACACACACACACACACACACTGCTCTTCTATGTACCCACAGCTTGCTAGCTTGCCTCCTGCACCCCCCCAGGGGAGCTCCTCCTTCACCTCCATTGAGCCTGCTTTCTGGCACTCTTTTCCAGCACGAACACCACTGGGAAGTGTCACCTTTAAGTTCCACGAACATGAATGACCTATACAGGGGAGCTGACAGCACAGACAGCCACACCAGACCCCTTCAGAAGGGACAACAGAGCCCTGGCAAAGGGACTCTTGGTGTGGTTAAGCCCTGGGAGGACTCCGCCTTATCCAGCCAGGCACCCTCCCCTGTAGTCCCCTCCCAGATGCCAGCAGCAGCTGGTGCACAGCTGCTTCAAATTAGGGCTCAGAGCTTTGAGGGAAACAGGGGACAGCAGGATGGGTGTGTATATCTCAAGCCAGGTCTCTAGGAGGGGCAGAGGCACGGGTTGGGCTGGGAATGCTACAGTTTCCTTTCTGTGTGGCCACAGGATGCCCGTGAAGTCAGTGGATGCAGAGAAGGGAAAAGTGGGAGGTAGCTTTTAGGAGAACTTGGATCAGGGGCTAGAGGTAGGGAGGCAAGAACACTCTAATTGTGGCTTCCGTGGCCAGGGGGACTGCAGGTTGTTCTCTAGTAGCACTGGCCCAAGGAGGGGTAGGAATGAAGATGGTCATGACAGCACGAATCGTGTTGTAAGAAACACACATATGCACCTCCTTGCCAGACCAGATCGCTGCTTAGAGGGAAGGAAGAGAATCATGGGCAAATCCATCCATTCTGCTCATGAGTGTGGCACCTTCCCTGACACTCAGGTATGCCACAAACCTTCTCAGAGGCTGGCCACTCCATCCAGGACAGAGGTTTGCAAAGTAAAGCACAAGCATTGCAAAGGCGTGACCCACAGCCAGCACTCCACGTGTCTGCTGTTTCCTGGGGGGAGTATGCTAGAGGGGGTGGTATTTTCCATATGTTCTTATTTTCTGTACCCCTGATGCTCTGGCACCTGGGGCCTTGCTGGCTGGTGAGCATGGTGGTCCCAAGGCTTGCCATTTCTTTCTTTTTAAAGAGTAATCTTATTTTTTAATTTATTAGTTTAATTAATATATTTGAAAGGCAGAGAAAACAGAAAGGAAGACAGAGGTAGAGAGAGAGAGAGGGGAGAAGGAAGGAATATCTTTCACACACTAGTCCACTCCCTGAATGTCAGCAGCAGTAGGGGCTGGGCTAGGCCAAAGCCTGAAACCTAGAGCTCATTGCAGGTCTCTCGGGGTGGAACGGGGGGACAAGGATTGTCCTGGAGCCACCACCTGCAGCTTTCCAGGATGTGAGATGAACAGAGTCAGGACTCCAGGGACATGTGGGCATCCCAAGTAGTGTTTTCACCATGCCACTGGCACACATCCCAGGGCTAGTCCTTCCTTAGAGCAAACCTGACTCATGTGGAGGCCACACCCCCCAGCTGCCTCTAGGGAATTCTCCCTTACACATAGCCCCTTGCCCTTGTCACCCTGGGACCAGGAGCCATACATGAAGGAGTGGGATTTATATTTCAGAGTCCACTGAAATGATCCAAATGAGCCTACCCCAAGCTTACTTCCCTCTGCCTTGCCCTTGTCTTCCCTCCAAACCCGCCATGCAGACATTTGCTCACACTCTCTTCTTGCTCCCTTTGGGCTCCTGCCAACTGTCATGACGGACCCTGTGGCCTACGAGGTGTGCTGTGCCTCTGTTTCCAGGGAACAGAGAATAAACCTCTTCCTGCATCACAGTCGCTTCTGTGTCTGTATATCTTGCTCTACCTGATTAAAACAAAGCCTGGGTACATTTTGAAAAACAGATGGCAAAATGTGACTCAGCAGTCAGTGACTGTAAATTAACAACTGACTCCTTCCAAGCAGCGCAAAGTACATTTTCTTCAAAACAGAGGAAGGAGATGTTAGTTCCAGCTATCATTACATTAAATTGCATGGAAGTGACAGGGGAAGTGAGTGTTGGGGGAAGATGAGCCAACACTGCATTCAGGCAGTCCCCAGGCCACTGTGTGCCCAGGGGTGAGGGACAAGAGTGAGTGAGGAGCAAAGGAGGCAGAGAAGGGCGGCCGTCACTGTATGCCCAGCCGAGCTGCTGGGGTGGGAAGAATGCAGGACCATCAGTCAACACTTGCTGCATCAAAGTCAAGAATCTTCCATTCCAGAGATGATATCATTAGAGCCATGCAATGCAGTATCACAAAGAGTTGAAGAGAGCAGTCCTTCATGATGCCCCCTTGTTAAGGGTGGCATCAGAAGGTCCTGCTAGCCCAGAAAAAGGAAACATGACCATGGACACGGAAAGCATGTGGGGCCGAGTCTAGAGTCCAGTGAATGCCTAACAGACTATACTTGGTGTTGCTGCTGCTCTCAGGCATAGCAAAACAGATGCTTGGTGTTGACTTTTTTAGCAAACAACTTCTAGATAACCAATTGTTCAAAAGTCACTCCACATCATTGCTGGGTGATGCATAACGTCACTTTTCTTGGAGAAGGTCGAATGTCCTTTAAGAAAGATCCCCTTCAGCTTCTGCTATACTGTAACATTAGTTGCCTCTGTAATCTAATAATAAACTATGTCATGATTATATTTGGTTCATGATGTACACCAAGTGACTGTGAGGATGCTGGGAAAGCTGAGTTCCTTTACCAGCAAGTAGGGTGACATACCCAAAGAGCTTCAGGAGAACAACTACTCTCAGGTAACAGGCATGTGCATGTTTATCTTGAGACCAATTTATTCCTGTGATAAAGCTATAAAGACCTCTCTTCTGAGCCCCCCAATGATGCAAACAGCTGTCTATGAGCCCCGCTCAAGGTGAAGGTTGACTTCTCCTTTCCCTATCTGCCTATGGATCTAGCTAGGTTGCTGTTTTAGCTGTTAGATACAAAGCAGCATAAATGGTGACGTGTGTTCATCACATTTGTCTCTGGGGACTCTGTAACTCAAACAAAAGAACCCAAAGATAGCAGTACATGACTCAAAGCAATTCAGCCACTTTCACACAGTTAGTTTTGAGGCTCAGATATGAGGGTACAAGTAAGCACCAGCCCTCCAACAAGAAGACACAAATTCTTTGTCTGAGGTTGAAAAACAGAGATGCTTAATCACCAGTGCCCATTGCTACAAATGCCAAAGGCTTCCCAGGCTGCTCAATCACACTGTTTCCTTTTGGAGATTTTAAACACTCCCCAAGCCTCAGCCAGAACATTGAACTAGGGCTTTTCAGACTGATGAATCCAGCGAGCAACAGGAAGGCACGTGGGAGCCTGGACACATGTGGACCCTAGGAACACACCATTCGGAGCTGCACAAGCCTTGGCATTCACTGACCAACAACCTCAGGCAGGCCAGTTCCTGGGGCCTCCCTCAATAACAGCCGGCATTGGCTGCCAGGTCTTATTTCCAGTCCAGGCAAATGCTCCTGGAAACCTGTACCGAGCCAGGTTGGTTGACGCCTGTGGACAAAGAAAGAGTTTTAATGTCCTCAAACCCTCTTCTGATGCATGTCTGAAGTCACCACCCTAAGGTGAGATGACAGTTTACTTTCTAAGACGCATCCTTGACTTAAATTTTCTAATGGCCTAATTGGGGATAATGAGCATGAAGATGAAAAGATAATTAACAGCACATGGAAGCAACTAATGGTGGATACTCACTGTGCTGAAGGTTCCAGAAACACAGAAACTAGTCTTGTGCATCGAAGCCTGAGAAGATTGGCCTTGGAGGCCAAGCAGGTTGCAGGCAGTCTGGGAAGGAAATGAGCCTTGCATATGGGGCCTGTGGGAATGCACATGGGGCTGATGCAAAAATCTCACCCTGTTGTGAAGAGTGCAGCCTGGTCAGCCCCAGGTGTAAGTCCTGCACTCCTCAGTCTAGTACCCGAGGAGACATGGCCGGTACACCATAGCTCTGACATCTGATGCTCCTGGCAGGGGTCAACCATCAATCCAAGTGAACATTCATGATGAAAATGCCTGAGGGCTCCCTGAGAAAGAATGGAGTTTGCCGGGGCCAAGTGAGGAATGCTGGAGAGTGAGTCCAGACCACTGAATCGAGATGCCTTCTTGGATGCAAGGAGCAAATAGAGCCTGTGCAGGTGACCTTGTATTCCTGGAGTCAGGAGTTGTAATCTCCTGGGGCAGTAAGGCAGACACACTTGCACCCACAGAGGTCCTTTTAGCATAACCACAGGCTTCCAGTTCTGTCCAGTTTTGCCAAAGGGGCCCTGCCATAGCTGTCCCAGGAGATGGCTGTTTTCAATGCTTTCCCTTCTCGCACATGCACATCAACTTCCCTTCTGAGAGGTACTGTCTGTTGCTCCATCACTTGGAATTTAAGCCCCTCTCAGACTGCTCCATCCAAGAAATATGACAAAAGGCACATCCTGCCAGTGCTGGCCTGGCCTAATCCAAGAAGGATTAACAGCTTTGCTGCTTGTCCCTCGGGAACCCTCAGCTGCCATCTAGGAAATCTGGCAACAGGAAGAGAGCAGATGGAAACAGAGAAGCCCAGGGACCATGGTGGGCAATGGATGGGGCAGGGGAGACACCAAGACCCCATCATTCCAGTGATCGAAACTGAACCCCAACTTCCAGCTTACCCCTGCCAAGGTCCCTTGGACCTCGTGTGCCATCCTGAGTATGAGTTGAATCCCACCAAGGGGACTGAGGCAATGTGGCGGGAAGCAGAAAACTCATCAGCCAAACCCCTGTCCCAGGGAAACACAAGCAATGAAATGATTACATTGAGTGGACAGAACTGCAACAAGAGATAGTCAAGATTATGTCCTGCCCCACTCACTGGGGTCACTGTCAGCACTCCTCAGGGCTCTGGACCCTCATGTTGGTCCCCACAAGCCCCCGGGGGGCCTTACCACATCCACAACAAGCCAGCGATTTGCATTCAGGACCGAGATGTCTTTCTCTGATCACCCACAGCCTTGGCCCCAGCTCACCACCACTGTCTCTCCTTTCAAGTCAGCATGCGCAATTTCTCAAGAATCCAAGTTAATTACTGACTTCAGGAATCAAAGGTCCCGCAAGTTGTCTATTTGTTATTCTATTTTTAAGGGATACAAAGGGCAAATGCCTCCTCCTTCCGTGGCTGCCGTCTGTGGGCTCTGCAGCTGGCGCCTGAACGAGGACCTGCATGGAGTGTTGTTGCTTTCACAAAGACAAGACTGCTCTCCCCACACGATAAGAGGGGCTGTGCTCAGCCTCCTGAAACTTGGTGTGACCCCCCAGAGGTCATTTGGCAGATGCGGATCCTGAGGTTTGTAGAGGAGACATGGCAAAGTCCTGATCAGGGAGGAAGTCAATGCTAGCAGACACCCACTGTGAGTCACTGCTTAGGGGTGACCCCCTCCATTTCTGCCAGCAGGGGATGCTGACAGCATCATGGGTAGGCTTCCTCTGCACACCCTCTGGTCCATGCTTTGTTCCATTATGTCCCCTGGCTGAAGGCACAGGTGCACAGTCAAGCATAGGATTCATCCTGCTCTGGGGATTCTACGCAAGAGTTCGATGAAAAGCTCACCATCGGCCAGAGAAAAGCAACCTACCTTCTCTATTTTTATTTCTCCTCCCCATCCTCCCTGCACACACAGAGTAGCCCAGGGGACAGTACATTTTCTGGTTTAGCAGTGTGCATGTGTACCCTCCACCCTTTAATTAGATTGCATGGCATATTCTGGTACAAAGCCGCAAGGGATGAGCATTGCTGGTTTTGTGTAAGCAAAAAGGGCAGTTCAGACCCCCTCGAACAATATCCTTTTACAGGCGAATGTATCCCTTGGATCCTGGCATCTGGAAATATCTTTAGTTGCCCTGACCCCAGCTTGAATACAAATGCTTGGAGGTATCCCAGAGATTCAGCAGCTACAAAGCACTCCTCAAATAACCCGCGCTCACACAAGGCATTGTTAAGTGATGCATTATGGATTCTTGATGATAACTGAACACTTCCTCCATGCCAGATGCCATACATTTTCTCTACTCTTGCCAGGAATGACCAATCAGCTGGGCATTGATCTCTCTATTCTTTGTAGATGAGGAAACTATGACACAAAGGGACTAAAGATAGGGCTGAAAGAAGACCCAAGGTAAGGCTTCTTTTACCAAAGAAGCAGATTAGGCCTGAGCCCCATACAAATGACCTCCAATGGATGCTGACCTGAACCTGGGTTGAAAGTTCACATTGGGACCCACTGTGTTGTGCAGTCCTTGGGAACCCCACCAATGATGTAGACGTGGTGAATCTTGTCTCTCCACCCTCTGGATGATCAGTGCCTATGCTGCACCAAGAAACCCAATGCTATAAATACATAATGATTATCAGAGTCAGTATATTTCCTATTAGGACAAACAAAAGCATCAAAGGTGTCTTAAGAATGTCATTGGGGCATCAGAAGTCATTGGAGATGAATGAGCATAATCCAAAGACAGTCAAAGGAAAACAAGTGCCCCAGCTCCTGCCACGTGGCCCTTTCCTGGGATGCCCGTTTCCCATGGGCCTCTATGGTTGGGACCAGATGCTGCAAATGAGGGGTTTTCAGCAACCACTGTTGTCCCCCTACCATCCATCTCCACGAAGCATCATTTTAATTTATAATTGTGGGTGAGTCATATCTGCACTCAGAGTGGAGCAAGGAGAGGCCGTGAGGGGTGGGGACTTAGATAAATAGGTTGCAAAAGACAGAGTGGGAAGTGCCAGACCATAATTGAAGATGGAGAGCATGATTAGTACAAACTTCAGGGGCAGGACCTCCCCTGGCACCCCTGGCACTGTCATATCCCTCTGAGAAGGAGGCTTCAGCAAACCACTGTTGGCAGCAGAGGGAGGTGCTGCAGGGGACAGACATTCAAGGGACAGAGAAGAAACATCTCAGGACTGACAGCACCTCATGACTACAGATGGACAACTGCATGACGATTTAGAAGTGCACACACATGGTCACTTCTGCACGTCTTCTGGCAGGTGCAAGTCTGACTTCCTACAGAAGGCTGTTCATCTGCTCAGGCTACCACAACAAAGTATCACAGACTGGGTAGCTTGAATAACAGAGATGCACTTCCTTGTGGTTCTTGAGATTCAAGTCCAAGATCAAGATGTGGGCAGGTGTGGCTTCTGGTGAGGCCTCTCTGCTGGCACTAGGTGGCTGTATCCCTCTCTGTTCCCTGCTCTGCCATGTGTGCATGGAGAAAGCTATGCCATGAGCTCCTCCTTCTCCTCTCACAGGGACACTGGTCCTGCTGAATGAGTGCCTCCTCTTTTCTCCCCAGGCAGTCATCAATCACTGTGTTCTTTAAGACCCTGTCTCTGAAGACACTCACAGTAGGGAATAGGGCTTCAGCACATGGATTGGCTGGGGAGATGTCTTCCATTTATAACAGAAGATGGGCTCTGGGAAGGAAATGGTCAGACTGTTCTGCTTTTAAACGAACCTGCCCCTTGCCTAGGCTCTTTCATAGCTTTCTGCCACACCTGGAGTCCAAGCCAGGAGTCTGCTCCTCGCTCCCCACAGGCCTACCTGCCATATACGCTTCTCTGTATTCCCACTCCTCTCGTCAAGCTGCTGCCACAGCAGGCCTGCACCTCGTAGTCCTCGTTTCTCCCAGATACAACCAAAGCTCATCTCCACTGCCTGATAAACATGTCTCTTACTCATCAATCAAGGTCATTTTGGAGACTGGTACACTATGTGCTTTGTCTACAAGGAAGTGCAGAGTCAAAAGTGCAGAGACCACTAGCAATATATGCAGGATCTTACAACAAACATCTTGTCTGCTCTGTTCATCTACCTATCCAC
This sequence comes from Ochotona curzoniae, assembly GCF_017591425.1. Taxonomy (NCBI): domain Eukaryota; kingdom Metazoa; phylum Chordata; class Mammalia; order Lagomorpha; family Ochotonidae; genus Ochotona; species Ochotona curzoniae. Next base: position 13,751,907 of record NW_024465582.1, on the reverse strand, counting down.
TCAACAAATATTTACTGATTATCTGCTAGACTTAACCACTAACACAGTTCTGTGGGATTCATCAGCGAATGAAATCAGCACAGAACACTTCCCCAGCAGAGCCCATCTTCTTCCTATCTCACTCTTTCCATTCACATCTTCTGCTTTTCTGGAATGTTTCCATTTCTAAAGTGCATATTAGCCTGTGTTTCTTCCAAGTATATTGCATGTACAATGATTTTTCAATACCATATTGTGTAAATCTATACTAATTAAATTGTGTGGAGCTGGGGGGTTTGGGTGGGTATGAGTCTAACTGCTTTTGACAATAAAGAGTTATGGACATTGTAAAGAGTAAATGAGGTGCTAGGTATAAAATACCAAGCATGCTGCAGGGGCTTGAAACTAACCTCAGATTCATACAGTTATTCATGTTTTTGGAAGAAAAAGGGAGAGGAAGAGAGGAAGGGAGACAGACAGACAATGGTTTTTTTGTTTGTTTTTTGCTGGGTCATTCATCCCCCAAACTCCTGCAATGGCCAGGACTACAGGTGCCTGGATTACAGGAACACAACCCAGGTCTCTCACACAGGTGGCAGGAACTCCATCACTCCAGTCATCCCCATCGCCTCCCAAGATCTGCATTAGCAGGCAGCTAGTCAGGAGCCAAGGCTGGGCATCCAATTCAGGTACCTCAATACGGGATGCTAAGGTAAACTGCTAAGCTAAACACCCAATCCCTGTACATTCTTCAAGGACAACCACACATTGCTTCTCTCCCCAGAAGCCTTAACGACATCAGAGAACACAAGGTTTTTTTTCTCTTCTTTTTCTATCTTCTTCTTGTATGTGTTCACCCACTGGACAGTGAAGACGGTCACACTTTCCTGGGTGTAAGCCAGCTTTTCTAGAGCTGAGTGGTTCACCACCTGAGAGAAGGGAACACACGCTGCATAGCTGAACCCACACTACCCTGGGTACACTACCCTGTAGCAACAATCTACAACCTTTCTTTGCGTGGGGTGCTCAATAGGTTTCATTTAATTACAGTGTGGTGTATGGGCATTAGAGGAGAAGTGACAAAACTGGATTTCCAGGAAAGCTGCTTGTAAGCCTACACATATCTTGCTGCACTACACAAGAGACAAAGTCTTGTGCACACATTCTTGCATCCAGCCCTCCTTACAAACCATGACATGGCTCCTAAACTGGGGTGAGGAGAACTCTCTGGCACTTAAAAGGCAATTTGATTTCTATTTCTGGGGACACATCCATCATTTACCTTGTAAGAAGCAATGATACCTCAAAGAAAAGAAACATTTCACATAATTAGTTAAGGATGAGAATGTTATAGTATTTTCTGTAGTGGGAAAAATCTGCAGTCACAACATTTAAGGAAAAGCACTGGCTGAATCAACCGTGGTGTTCTCTTCTGGAGAGAGCACACGGTATTCATTTTTTAAAGAAACATGCCATGAGGTGTGTTGGACACCTGGACCCATGGCAAGAAGGAAGCCCACTAGCCAAAACCCCCAGTGAGAAGGAAAACCTCAAGCAATGGAAAAGCCCTTGGCCAGCAACAATCTGCCTCTGACATGTATTTTCCAGACTGTAAACCGCATGGCAGCAGCAATCAGTTCACACGTGACCTGCTTGCCCACGGTGCCCACTGCAGCAGTGATCAGCTCATGCGTGGCCTGCTTGTCCACTGTTCCCTTGAGTCAGTCTAACTCTGATCATTCCTCTCTATGTTCAGTAGTGAATTCTCAGCACCCATCACACCAGCCTTCTATCACTTCCTGTGTTACATGGTTCACCAATGAAATGGGAAATGCATACAATGCCATACAAAGGAAGCACACAAAACATAGAGTGGGATCCCAGGTATGTATATATATATATATATATGTATATATATATATACAGAGTTCTCTATAAATAAATACAAACACTTTGTCCTTCCTGATCATACATGATGAAACCCAGTGCTGATCTGTGCATGGGTGAGGCTCAGAAGGCCCGCTAATGGGTTGTGGTCATTTTCAGAAGAGCACAGAGGGCTACAGGAAATCAAGCCCACATGAGGGTGCAGCCAGTTTTGCCCGGCTCCTGTGCCCTGCCCCAGCACACTGGGAGCGGAACCCAGAGCTCCTCTGTTACGTGCCGCCTGACTCTCCCAGCCAGCATGTTGGTGTTTTTAACAAGGCATACAACTTGCAATTCTATTAAAAACACATGTCTCTTGTTTCAAAGCACAGTTAGCAACAGACAGTGATATTCAGTAAACACACGATCGGCCCAGGGGAATGCACTCATTCAACTCCAAGGCTCAGACGCTGAGGACTGTATTTTTACAAAGAAATACAGGCTTGAATACATTTTGGGATAATCTCTCAGACTTTCTCTTTGGCTTCTTGGGAAGACTGTTCAATCTGCCCTGAAAACATTAACCATTCCCACTTTGATCGTTTCTCAAAGAGAAGAGGGAAGACTAGAAGGGCAGAATTTGTAAGTGAGAGAGAGGGAGGGAGGGAGGGAACAAAAGCAAGAGAGAAACTAGTGAAATACAGAGTGAAGGAAGGAGAGACAGCAACTGAGATCTTCCACCCTCAAGTTCACTCCCCAAATGGCTGCGGAAGCCAGGGTTGGGCCAAGCTGAAGGCAGAAGCCACTCGAGTCTCCCACCTGGGTAGCAGCAGCCCAGGTACTTTGGGCCATCATCTGCTACCTTTCCAAGCACATTAGCAGGGCACTGGATGGGAAGCAGCCTGGACTTGAACTGAAGCTCAGACATAGGAGGCTGGCACAGCAGGTGGTGGCTTAACACCCTGTTCCTCAATGCTGGTCACTGGGTATTGGTGTGGCTTAGACCCTTCACACTGGGAAATTCAAGCCACTGGGGAAGAACTTGGCCCTCCCATCAGATCTCTCAATGCCACCTCCTCGCTCATCAGGAATAGCAGCTGAGTTTGCTTGAAAGTTAGCTTCTCAGCTGTACAAGAGAGAAACAAGGACGCCTCTTTGGAGTTTGCTTGAAGATTACAGGAAACAAAACAGCACCACGATCAGAGAGCTTGGCCGGTCTTGCTGCGAAGCTCCTCCCCCCTCCTCCCCTTCTCTCCAGCCACCGAACTCATCAGAAAGGAAACACGAAGAGCACAGCTGCCAAGCTTGGACATTGTGGAGACAGAGAGCCGGGCAGCAAGTAATTGAGGACCGACTGCAGGTCGCAGTTGGCATGTCCACAGGAACATGGTCCAGTGGCTGCTTACAATCTAGCCAGTTCTGTGCACACAAGCAATCGGGCTCTGAAATGCTTGCCCTGGAATCTCAATTATTGGGGGGTTTGGGAGAGAGCAGGGAGGGAACCTCCAGATCTGATATTTTAGACTGCAGGAAATAGAAAGCTTTATTTATCTAGGCTCCCCAGCTTGCTAATTAACTGACGGCCTGGAAACTATTCTCGTGTCGGCGCCGGCACATCTTCTCGTTATTAGAAAAACATCTGCTCGTCATCCCCTTGGTTTGCGAGTGTGAGAGACGACCAGAGCTGCGTTCCCAGTGCAAGCGTGTGACATCAAAGCTGCCTCGGGCACTGGTGGGGCTTGGTGCAGAGCCCCGGCTTGGGGAGATTAGAGCAGGTATGGGTTTTCTGAATCAAACAGGAAGAGGGCTTTCATGTAGGAGGCTGCAGAAGGAGCTGTGAGCAGAGAGACACCTGTGTGTACAGGGAACTCATCCTGGTCTCCACTTTGCCCATTCCATATAAACCCAGGTTTTAGCCACTGGGAGGCCACTGCTGGAGATCCTTCTGTGGTCTCTGTGTGGGGTCCTTACCACAGCTCATCCCTGTGGGCCAGATGGCAGGTGGCTCAGGAACTGGAAGTGGACCTATCCCCTGTGGGTTTGGGGACTGGAGACTGGGTCAGGGCAATTGGGTCCTTACTGTACTGGAGGCCACCCCACGGGTGGGGGAGGTGGCTCAATCTCAGTGCACACCCAGTCTCCAACACACCATGAGAACCCCTTCCTTTCCCCCACCAGTCCAAGGCACCCTACTCTTCTGGTCTACCCAGGTCTGTAGAGTTTCCTGGCACCCAGTGCTAGAACTAAAGCAGTCCTGGCAAACTAGGATGGGCTGGTCACCTTGGAGTGGCCCTCTTCTCCCCTTTGTCCTCACTGGTAGGATAGACTAACATAAAAGAGCCTCAACATGTCTTGCCTCAGTTTCCCTATCTGTAAAATGGAAAGAATACAAAACTCCTCCTCCCAAGGATGTTGGGGGTAGATATTCCCAGGTCTGTGGTCACACTCACCTGAAGAATGGGTACCCACAGGGAAGAGAGGAAGGGGGGTCTCCAAATAAAAGGACTGGTAGCAGGAGGCTGGGGAAGAGGTAGAGGGGAGCAGGGATGTAGGAAGGGGCCAAGGGGCAGGGCCAGAACAAAGCCAGCTTCCATACTCCATAGGGAGGGCCACTGGACACATCTGTGAAACTGTCGGCCTCACAGAGAACCACCTGCAGCTGCTCACCCAGCCTGTTTCCTTCCCAGATGCCCTCTGTGGCCTCCACCTCCTTCCCTGATCCCACTTGTCTCCTACTCAGTCCCATCAGGCATCCCTGGCCCATATCCGAAATCAGCATCATTTTGCTTTCTTGCACTCCAATTCCCTTGGTGCCTCCCTCCCATCTCCATCTCGCAGAGTCGCCTCCTGCTGCAAGGAGGCCACTGCCTCATTCCGGGCTGCCAGGGCTGGAAGATTTGGCTCAACAGCCTGAGAGTGGTCAACAAAATCATGTGTATAAAATTGTTAGCACTTAGTGGATACACAGCCACTTCTCATCCAGCTTTCTTCTTTTCAGTGTTGCCAGACTATTAGAGACCAATAAAAACTTTGTGTGCACAAACTGCCCATGGCAGCTCCTGCTGGGCATGACTCAGATGGTAGACATGAGAAAAGGGCAAAGACTCCCACCAGGACAGGAGCCCTGGAGGTGCCTGGGCCACTGCCCTGAGCTCCCTGCCATGTTCAAAACTCTTTCACTTAGACCAAAAGTGTCCCAGTGCACCCTACCCTGGCGGCTGCAGGGGTGCTGCACCTGTTTCTGGGGTCATGAAAGCCTGGGAAATGAAACAGCCAGGGAGCTCTTCCCTCCTCTGGGGAGCACCAATTCCTGCAGTCACACAATAAAGTCCAAGAGAAGACACAGAGAGATGCTAATCATGGTCACCTAGGGGCAACATTGCAGGTGACTTCCTGTCTTCTTCAGAGGCTTTCATAGTTTCTAAACTCACTCCTGCAAATGGCCATGGCCATGTAACTCTCCCTGCAGGTCCAGCTTCCCGCACCTCTCTCAGAAGGAAAGCAAGTCGGCCCCTAGCTGAGTTCAGCTTCTGGCAGCAGGGATGGGTTGTAATATCCAGTCCTGCTGGGGCCTCCCTGGCCGGGCCTCTGAGCAGGTGGTACATCTCTGTCTGCCCCTCCCCGACTCCAATGTAAGACACACATCCTTCCCCCAAATGCTTCTGGGGTTGGACAGAGAAGGATCCAAAGGCTCCAGGTTGGCTCTCGAGACAGGCGGCAGGGGACAGCATGGGCCGTGCAGGAGGCCCCATCAGATTTTTGTCAAATCCAAGGCAAAAAAGCACCTGCCCTGACCCAGTGAATTCATGGTGCGGCAGCTGAGATCCTCAGCCAATGGAGGGAGGTCACTCATGCCCAGCCAGGATGCCTGAGGACTGAAGGCATTGCTCGAGTTGTTTCTAGTTAACAATGGACAAGCCATACTTTGTCTTTGACATTTTCAGTGCTACCCTTCATGCAGACACATGTTAGTGAGGAGATGGATGCATTCTGTCATCCAAACCCATGCAGTGAAGGAGCGGTGACTCCTGTGGCCTAGGAAGTCCCGCTTGCCCTCCTGCTTAGCCTAGGCACCGGCTGGGGCTACTACCCATAACCCTCATTTTCCAGATGGAAAATCAGACACATACCATTTCAGGAACTTCCTCTAAGTTTTCTGACTATAAGGACAGAACTGGGACAAGAACTGGAGCCTCCCCAGCTCCTGGGGTAGAAGCTAGCTGTCTTCATGCTGATACAGGCAACCTGTGGAGCCACTTCCCTCTGGCTCCATTGAAACTGCTAAGAAAGCAACCCCAGGCTTTGAGCTGAGCCGCGGAAGCCGTTCACACACACAGATGCTTTGGGGTTCAGTTCTGAGTTTCCTCCTTGGGGTGGCAGGAGACTGCCCAGCTCCAAAGCTTCATCAGTGACGGTAATGAAGGCGTTTCCTCCCCTCCTCCACCCCACCCCCACCTACAAATTCTTGCCTGCTCTGAGGCAAGGAACCTGAGGAACCAAGGCTCTGAGGGCCTGGAACCTCACATCCCATCATTAGCGGCTCAGCAGGCTCCTGTCATGCCGTATCTCCTCCATCAGGGATTTCACTCTGCAAGCCAAGGCTTTGCCAGCTCCAAGGCAGCCTCTTTCCATTCTGAGGTTACAAAATCAGCTGCCAGGCCCACACCAAGTAGCAATGGCAGCAGCGCTCACAGCTGCAAGGCAATGCCAGCCCCCACAGTGGCTGTCTCCCCTGCACTGGACACGTGTGGTTTGCTCTCCTTTAGGCCTGGGCAGCTGCCACGGGCCAGCTGGACATGATCCCCATATCCTGAGGAGTGATGCAGTGACTCGCAGGTGCTGGCCCTGGGCTCTGACCTGGCCTGCATGTATAAAATGGGCATATACTGGCCCCGGGCATTGGCAGGATCCTGCCATGTTCCATCTGATAGGAGCTGGCCCAGGAGTCTAACAGTCCTGGAGGCAGCCACCACAACTGCATTGGGGCTATACTAGCAGAGACTGTCCACACATTCTTCAACTCACCTGCATTTCCTGAGTGCGTGCTGCCATCCCTGTTTGTCAGCGTGGTCTGCATTACCATCTCACCACTATCCCAGAGAGTATCCACTGAGAGCAGTGAATGGACTGGAAGGCGATTCCCACGAAACATGCCCACAACCTACGCATGGGACCAGTGACTGTTACCTTGCTTGGAAAAGGGAGCCCTTGCCATCATGAAAGAGTAATGGTTCCAGAATGGAGGCACCTGTCCTGGATTTCCCAGGTGTGTGTCCCATGGCCAGGACACATGTCCTTCTGACAGAGGGCAAGGGACCTGAGACAGAGACATATGGGGAAAACACAGAGAAGGAAGCAGAGACTGGAGTGATGTGACCACAGCCAAGGAGGATGCCCAGTCTTCATGACTGGCACAGGTGGAAGGAAGCTCCCAGCCAGCCTTCAGAGGTGGGGAGTCACTGCAGATGCTTTGAATTTAGACTTTGGGAGGAGACATGAGTCTTCTGGGCCGAGTCAGCCAGTGGATGGTCACTTGCTGCAGAACATGCCCACTGCCATCAGCACGGGTAGTGTTCACAGAGCCCAGATACATACAGATGTCAGAGGGTACTCTGATCAGTTCACAGAAAATGGAACCACAAGAGAAGTGTATTGTGGAACAAAAATATCCCTTAAACTCCGTACACACAAAATGCCAAAAAGATTTTGAGAATGTGTACTAGCAAAAAATTATCTATGCAAAATCTTTTGGCCCAACATAAGCTTGTCTTATATGTCCATCTTCCACAAGCATTGTGAAGTGTCCTTGTCTAGCACACTCCCAGGCTCCAGGTATTTGACCGTGGGCATAATTCCGACAGCTCAGATGGGCAAACGTGAGTGGAGCAAGCAGCAGCGTGAGGTGCTGGCCAGGCTGGTTGGGGATGTGGCTGGGACAGAACCCATGTGGTCTATTTTCTGAGAAGCCCACGGCCTCCCTGACCATGTCTAGCAGCACAGTGCTCCCAGCACTGCAACTCATTTTCTTTTGTGTTTAAAAGTTTCCTTCATTTCTTCTCATTTTATTTGAAGGACAGAGAGACACAAGGCAAAACAGAGAGAAACAGAGAAATCTTCTACTCGTTCACTCCCCAAATTCCCATGACAACCAGGGATGGCTCAGGTAGATGCCAGGAGCCCAGAGCTCAATCTCCTAAGTCAGTGACAAGGACCCTCAAGTACTGTCACCTTCTGCCTCCCAGGTGCACATTAGCAGGAAGCTGGAATTGGGAGCAGGCTTAGCACCGGACCCCAAGCACTCTGACATGAGATGCAGGATCCCAAGCCGTGTCTTAACTATTCTACCAAATGCCCTCTCCCTAAGAACTTCTTTCAATCCTGAATGCTTCTTTTACCAGACTTTCTTCAGAGGCTTGGCTCCATCTAAAGCTCGGGGACTGACTAACTGTGGAGACAAAGACCCTGTTGCAAATGACTGGAGGGGTGCTTTTGATGGGTTTCCCAGCACCAAAATAGCTCAGGTGGACCTGCAGGAATTGTATTTTGTCTGAAAGAAAGAATCTGAAGTCAACACGTGACTCAGAGACACCTTGCTGTGGCTGTCAGCCTGGCCTTAGCACTGCCCTTTCACCCTCTGAGCACAGATGACAGCAGCCTGGACTCACCAGACGAAGATGCTGGATGGAATCTTTCCTGGAAACAGGAGAATGTTTGGGTTCAAACTTGGCTCCACCCAAGCATTTCAACATACAATCACCAATGTCAGATCCAGGTGAAAGAGATGAGAGTCAGAGTGACTAAACAGAACACTAGTATTTTGATTAACTGGCTTTTATTTGAAAGGCAGAGAAAGATCTTCCATCCACTGTTTCACTTCCCCAGTGCTTGCAAGAGTTAGGACTGGATCAATATGAAGCCAGGAGTTCAGAAATCAATCTGGGTGTGTTGGGACTCAATTATTTGAGCCATTGCCTGATGCCTCCCAGAAGGTACATCAACAGGACTGGCATTGTGGCTCTGTAGATGAAGTCACACTGCCTGTGACACTGATGTCCTATGTCATAGTGTTGGCTTAAGTTCTAGCTGCCCCACTTTCCAATTCACCTCCCTGGTAATGTCTTTGAGAAAGTAGAAAATGCCCCAAGTACTTGGACCCCTATAAGTCATGTGAGAGACCCAGATATGATCCCAGCTTCTGGCTTGGCCTGGCCCGGCCTCGGCCATAATGGCTACTTAGGGAGTGAGGTAGCAGATGAAAGATTTCTTCTTTCTTTCAAGATTTTTCATTCTTTCTCCCTCTTAGTCACTCTACCTTTCAAATAAACCATTTTTTAAAAAAGGAGAAAAGAAAGAAAAAGGCAGGGGCAGGGGAAGGATGCATATTAGCAGGAAGTTGGAATTTGGAGTGGAGTCAGGACTCACCCCAAGGTACCTGTACCCGGAAAGGGATATGGCTGTCAATGCAAAGCGGCATCCAAACATACATCCCAACGCTGGATTTTTTTAACTTCTCTTACAATTTGGAAATCAGGTCTAGACAAAATCATCCTGAAGGTCACAGATGCTGTGCCATCCAGCTCCCACATCTGGCCAGGCCTGCACAGCCTCGGATGCATTCAATGCTGCTGTTTGGGCAACTGCAAACACGAATGACCCCAGGGAGGCCTCTAAACAAACCCAAGAACTGCTGAAAGAGTAGTTCTGCCCTGTTATGACCTGGCTAACTACCCCCTGCTTGAAGAGACCTACTTCTCTCCAGCAGAGCAAATATTAAGTCCATATTGCCATGTGTTCATCCCATTGTTACTGAGGGGAAAAGAAAGGGAGGGAGCCTGGGAGTTAATCAACACCTTGCAGTGGCTTTCCTCAGCTTCATGTGAGAAAACAGCAGACCCTCAGGCTCAGCAGGTGCAGCCTACACAGCTAAGATTCAGCAGCTACTGCGACTCAACTGGTAGCAAAAGGAGGTAAGAGTCTTTGTACCCATCCCCCACTCTATGAGTCTTGCTACAAGGTGGGTAAACATGGCAAGTGTGATCTAAGCAAGTGGAGGTCCTTGGAGAATGGGAGCCTCGCATCACCTAATCCACTGGGAGCCCATCTAATGAGAGGGAGGCCGGTCCTACTTATGTCTTTATTCCCTCCTCCAGAGGACTGGTTTTGTCTCACCAAGGCCTTTGCTTACACAGATGTAGAACTCCCATCTGCAACTCCAAAACTCATAAAACTTTGAGAACTGTTTGTTTTTTATAAGGCATCTGGCAGCAAAACTGTGCCTGGTCTTGGGGCTGACATTTAGCCTAGGGGTTAAGACGCCACCACTCAGGATGTCTACATTGCATATCACCAAGGTGCCAGCTCCACCCTCCATCCCAGCTTCCTGCTAATGTCCACCTTGGGAGTCCACAGCAATGGCTCTAGTACTTGGATTCCTCTTACTCAAGGGGGAGGCATGGATTGAGTTCCCATTCCAGCTCCATATTCCATCCCAGCCTAGTTGTGGCCTTCATAGTTACTGGGAAAGTAAACCAGCAAATGTGAGTATTGTCTGTATCTAATAAAATTTTAAAATATTTTTAAAAGACGGAAATGTCAATGCAATTCCAACTTCCTTTGCAGAGGTCTAACCAGGAGGTGGTATTGGCAGAAATGAGGGGAACATGATAAAAATGTTGATTTGGGATGACTCTGTCAGTTTGCTGATGGGTTAGAAGTGAAACAGAAGAAAGAGGCCTCCAGGTGATTGCTAGCACACTGGTCTGTGTACCTGGGTGAAGAGAGGTGCTGTGAAGTAAGGTATAGGAGCAGCTTCACAGAGCAGGCAGTAAATCAGGGACCCTCATAGCATATCCATCTATCACTGGAGACACTTCTCAAACATCCATGCAGAGCTGTCAGCAGGCAAGTGGCTGTTACGGGAGTTAGGGCACTCACAGTGGGATGAAGCATTTGAGTTGTCAGCATAAAGACACTTGGAGTGAAGCATTGCAGATCTATTAGGGAAAAAATAGACTGAGAACTGGTGTTGGGGGCTGCTGATTTTACATTTGGAGAAAAAAAAATCTGGATTCCAACTTAAAGCTTGGAGGAAAATAAGTTCCATGTGAATCAAAAATTTAGCAACAAAACAATGCCTAGTGAGCCTACATGGCAAGTGGCTCTTCACCATACTTGCTGGGAGTTTGAATTTTTGCAAATATTCTTAGGAAGACTACGGCACTGCTTATAAACTTCAAAATGTATGTTCACTTCGTTCCGGTAATCTTATTACTGTGTTAATTTAGCCAACAGACATACATGCAGGAATTTTCTGGGACAAATCTGCAAGGATGTTCACTGCAGATTCACTGCAGTTAAGAAACAACAAACAAGCAGAGCATCCTCAATGGAGGACTGACTAAATTATCATCTGTCCACCTTCACATGTGGCAGACATCTAAATTTTCCATTTGAAACACACCATGAAGGATTATTTGGATGGTGAAACTATTGGTTGCCTTTTAGTTGTTGTTGTTTTCTTTATATTTCTTCATATCTGCTTGAAAAGAACCCTAACAAATGTTATTGTAAGGAAAGAAGAAAAACTTCAAAGAGTAAAGTCCCATATCCTATCTTCTAAGACTGTGGACATATCACTTTAAAAGTGCCTGAAAAGCTTATGACCTTCTTTTCCAATTTCTTTTTTAAATGGTCCATTCTAAGTGAGATTTAGTACCTTGGGGCACTGTTGGAAGCAGCCTGTACCCAGAGCCAAGCTGTAAAAGTTGCAGGGGAGCCACAGAGCTGCCAAGCAGGACATTTAATGAACAAAACTTAAGGGTCGACTGCAAATGACTAGCAAACACCAGATGCCAGGGGTCAGGTGGGAGATGGCCTCAAAGAGATAAAAGCAGAAAACCGGTTGGGGCCAGAGAAAGACAAATGGCTCCCATCTGATTTGGGGACCACAGGAACATCTTGGGTTCTCACAGCTGGCATACTTTACTCCTGCAGGAATCTGGAGAAGGGGATTTATGTTGGTGAAAGGCTTGAAAATTGGGGAGGGAGAAGCAGAGGTGGAGCAAGCTAAAGAAATTCAGTGGCTGGTAGGGAAATGGGATGTGAAATTCACATCTGGGGCACTTCTGAAGTTAAGCTGTTCTGAAGTAGACCAGAATGTGTGAACCTAAGGCATGGATGTATACACACACTGTCTAAAGACTGAAGATGCACTAGCTCTATTAAACCTTGGAGGAGACGTTAAAACACAAACAAAATTGAATGAAACAGTTAAGAATTTTAAATGAGGAAGGAAGGTATCCAATTAGTCCATATTCTCACATTTCTTTAGCCTTTTAAAATTATATGCCTTAGTGAAATACAAAGTTAATGGTATCAGCTAATGCTAGCCTTAGCTGTTGTAATTAAGCCTTGTTTTTAATTGTAAGACAGAGCGTGCCATTCTACTGTTCCCAATTAACTACCTTTATAGGAAGCTAGGCTTCCGGAAACATGAAGGTGTCACCAAAGCATGGAAATTGTTCCGGGGCTGATTGGCTCTTGGTGTGGACACCATGCCTTGAAGGAAGAGAAAAATCATTGGCCTTAGCCTTGGATGTGCCAACTGAAAAGTGACCACAGAAATGACAGCCTCCCATTCAAGGCTCTGACCTCAGGGCCAAGGCTAACCTGCAGCGTCCCCCTCCCCTCCCGGGTCCTACAGAAGAAATGAACAGCTGCTTCATACTGTCGCTTCCTGCCTTAATGTTCACCTCCTGTGCTTTACCCAGACCCACTTTTTTTTAAAAAAAATTTGCCTCTTGGGCTTAATTTTCCAATCATATAATTACCTCTGTGGATCTTAGGTAGAAGAAAGAATGTGGTGTTCCAAAAATAATTATACCTTTGCCTGTGTCCTGTATTATACATTTACTGCCTCTGGTCAAGGAATCCATACTATGCTACTACAATATATTTTGTTGGAGTAAATACCTCTCCAGCATTCCCTCTTCTAATTTTTCTATTCCCTTCTTCGGAGATACCAGCTCTGTGGGACTGTAGGTTTTTTTAGTGGAGTTTCTGTGTTCTGAGAACATTCTGTGACCTAAAAGCAACAGCCTGCAAATATCGTAAAACGATGTCTACTATACCTATGGGGAAAGTCATTTATTTCAGAGGCAGACAGAGAACACAACACCAGTTCACTCTACTGGTTCACTCCCCCAAATCCTCACCGCAAGTGGGGGTTGGCTAAGCTGAAGCTAGGTGTTCCAGACTCAACCTGAGTCTCCAGGTGGGTGACAGGGACCCAGGGACGTGAGCCATCCCTGCTGCCTCCCATGTATATTACCAAGGGAAGGCAGAGCCAGGACTCAAACCAGGCACTCTGGTTGGGTAGGTGGGCTTCCCAAGCGGCATCGTGATAAGCTGTGCCAAAGGCCAGCCCCATATCAGGTTGGAAACGCTAGTAGGGAGGGAAAATCTAAGACAACTCCACAATTCATGCTGTTCACACTTTCTTACTTTCTCAGTGCCCCAGCTGGAGTGCTCTTAAACACGGAATTTTCAGAAGGCACTGTGGAGTGCTAGAGACTGGATCCTGGTACAGGTAAAGGATGGCAGTGAAATCTGATCAGGTACAGAGCTGAGTTAGCAGAAGTCCCAGGATGATTCCATTGGTTCTGACCAACATATCACGATTATAGAAGATGTTAACAAAAAGTGAAACAGGCCAGTGGATCTCTCTCTCTCTCTCTCACACACACACACACACACACACACACACATCTACTGAAGAGTTCACATCAAGGGAAATGCGGCCAACTCTTATTATCATTACAATTTTTTCTGTAAACCTAAAACAAACCCAGAATTAAAAGTTCATTACAAGTGCAACAAATGCAATAAGTATCAACAAACAAGCCATCTTGAGCCATTTAACATGTGTCTTAAAGGATGGCAACAAGCAATTTTGCACCCAGGGGGTGGCCCCATACTGGAAGCACTGAGTGATAACCTGGCAATGGTCTCCATTCATAGGAAAAGCAGAAATACTTGTGGATGGACAAGGATATAATAGTAATGGTTTTACAGGTGTTGACATCAAGGACAGGATGTCAATTAAGGAGTCCAGATCTGGCCAATCCCCATCCTGGACATTTATCATCAACTCTTGGGTGCGAAATCATTGTGAGTGGAAAAAGCAGGAGCTGGGCACATCGCAATGGGGCATCTTGGAGCTGCAAGGAAATGTGCTATCAGCTTGGCCTGGGCTTTCTGCACCTACAACAGGGGGTATTTACAAAGCCAGCAGGGCCTGGCACCTGGTCAGGGTTCTCAAAGATGAGCCAATGTTGTTTTCAGAGTGGAGTAATTAAGTGTGCATGTCCAGACGAGAGGCTGGCAGACCAGGCTGAGAGCCACAGGCCTGTTTTTGGCTGCCTGCTAGTATACAACACAAAGTATGGGAGCCACGTACAAGTGGATTCCAGCCCCTTGTGGCAGTCCAGAAAGACGTGTGTTCCTGAGGCTCATATGAGATAGGGATAACTGTTTTATGGTGGTTTTCCCCATATGAAGTTCCTCTCCAGCTCTCAGAAGGCCAAACTGCAGAGCTAGTCCGTTCCTACCTCCTGTTAGCAAATGGACTTGGTGATTTCACTCAGACCCAGAATGATCGTGGCTGTCTCTCCCTCTGGTCAGGTGGATAGGTGGAGGGCTTTTCTGTGCAGGATTTACAAGGCAGAAGTTTGCTACTTCCCCAGTACCTGCTTCATCCCTTCATCCAACAAGCCTCTGCTGCAAAGGGAAATGAGTTAGCATCACACTTGTCCCCTAGGTCTCAGGGAGGTGCTGCTAAGGCCTCCAGCTGAGAGCTCATCTTCTTTGGTTCCAGTTTTCACTCAGTTTTGCAATGACATATACCCCCCCATGTACAAGCGAACGAATGAATGAGGACTCTGCATGTCTTCTAAAAGCATCTCACGACTACAAAGCACATCACAGACAGAAAATAATTGCATGAATTCTATCTAAGCAAGATGCTTTAAATTAAGGCGCATTTAAAATTTTGGGAGCAAAATGAAAAGTCAAGAATAAAGAAAAAAACCTGTGTGTAGTTGGTTTTCCTGCAGATATAATGTTTTGTCAAACTTTGCAATCTTTGTCAAACCAATGGTTAACAATGACATACCACTATAGTTTCAGTAAGGTGTGACTATTTTAAAATCCATGTCAATGAATGAAGTAGACATCTTTTGATAATTGTTTATAACCCTTGTCTATATTCTTGTTGAACCATGGTCTTCTTAGTTTTAATTTGTTGAATTCTTTGTTTTTTTGAGCAGGAGGCCTTTGACTATAATTTTTTCTCCCCTTTTTGCAGATTATAATATAAATTTTAAATGGTATCTTAGCATTGTGTTGCTCCACTTCCAACCTAGTTCCCTGTTAACAGCCTGACAGAGGCGGGGAAACCTTCAGGCTGGTCCCTGTGGGAGCCTGTAAGAGGCTCTGGCCTCCCAGCTTGGGCTTGGCCCAGCAACCTGGCTGTTGTGTCCAAATGGGAGTATTCAAGAAGAGGGAAGATCTCTCTATCTTCCTCTCAGTGTAACTCCACCTTCCAAATAAATGAAGTCCTTTAAAAACAATCTCAAAAATAATAAGTGAAAATTTATAAAGCTTCTGGAGCAGAACACTTTAGGAATTAATGATATTTAAAAATTCAATAAAGCTCCACAAATCCTGTGCTTCTATGTAAGTT
Source organism: Ochotona curzoniae (assembly GCF_017591425.1). NCBI lineage: Eukaryota > Metazoa > Chordata > Mammalia > Lagomorpha > Ochotonidae > Ochotona > Ochotona curzoniae. Next base: position 13,736,321 of record NW_024465582.1, on the reverse strand, counting down.
TAGCCACTACGTGGACACTGTAGTTTAGTTCTTGGTTATTATAGCTTAATTACTAGAGGATCTAAGTGACTTAATCAGACAGGAGACCACAAAAATCCCAGTGTTCAATCCTGAGATTAAACATGATCAGAAAAGGGTAAGCAGGCGATGGCGCATGAGTCGCCAAGTTCACAGCCCATTATCTGGAGGTCAGACAGAACTTTATGTCTTCATTTATAAGAAGGCACTCTTCTAGGGCTGCTGGGGAGAGTCAATTACATGAGTAAATACTTGTAAAGCATGGGAAGTGATACCTGGCACACAGCAACCGCAGTACTTGGTACATGAAAGTACAGTCAGAGAAAACATAATACAATACAATCACAAATGTCCTTTCAGGTCACTCATGGGAGGAACCCGGGTGTCTTTGTTGGGGACAACAGCTCTCAGGTGACAATGGCTTGCCTTAACCCACTTTTTAAAATCCCCAGTTTTCAAGAGGGAAACCTTTGAAGGCATAAACCACTGGAAAGGCCTTTTAGTGTAAGCCGCTTTGCCAAAGTGGAAAAAAAAATGTTTGCTTTCCATGAGAAAATCTGAAGTCTGGGCCAATCAATCCAGCATAGGTCTATGGCTCTCTGAGTCAACTTCAAGGAAAAGCAGCAGCCCCTGCCAAGTCATCTTACTAGGAAGATAATGCTCTGAGAAGTACAGAATCTCTCCATCTCCAAGATTCCACACCTGACGCTGTGGATGGTGCCACATGTCCTCCAGGTGGGGCCTATAGATCAGCGGCATTGGCAAGGGGCAGTGGAGGGGGTGGAGGCCTGTGCAAGGCAAAGCCCCTGCCATGATTACCACCACAGCAGCAGAATCTCAGAGGATGGACCCCAGGGATCTGAGCCTCCTGGAGCTCCCATGAGCATGCCTTCTTGTTTCTGGAATGTCACAATAACAAGCATTAGTGTAGCCATGTGTGCCTGTCCTCAGATGTTGTTTGCTGGGGATTTTACACTAGGGTGATCTGGATTTGAATAAGGACTGACTCTTGTGGATGTTTTGGGCAGTGGAGCTAGCACTAGGCCCTTTGCTACACAACTCCAAGAACGATGGGTTGTGTGCACACGCACCAGGCTGCTGCTCCTGTTGCTGACCACCAGTATCCTAGCAGGACAATGCGCGGCCAAAGAATTCAAGGTGCCATGACAACACTCACCATGCTACACGCTACGCACATACACCACGCATGCTACATGCACTAGGTTATAATCCGATGATGAGAATAAGGAAGATGTTGGGATTAGGGAACTATTTTAATCTGTTTTTAGCCCTTCAAGTTCACTTCCCCTGAGAATTATTCCTTACTGTCCCCTGATAGAGTGACATCCTTTAAAAAAAAGTATTCATTTTTATTGGAAAGCCAACTTTACAGAGAGGAGGAAGAAAGAAAGATCTTTCATTTGCTGGTTCACTCCCTGAAAGGTCACAATGGGCAGAACTAAGTCGATCCAAAGACAGGAGCCAAGAGCTCTTCCGGGTCTCCCATGTGGATACAGTGTTCCAAAATTTTGGGCCATTCTCTACTGCTTTCCTAGGTTATAAGCAGGGAGCTGGGTGGGTAGTGAAGCAGCCAGGACACAAAGCAGCACCCATATGGGATCCTGGTGCTTGCAGGGGGAGGTTTAGCCAATTAAGCCACTGCACCAGGCCTGGAGTTGCATTTCTAGCACAATTGTCCATTGCATGTACCCATCTTTCCACTGTCCTCTGCAATCCTTCTGTCCCACAGTTCTGTACATTCCTTGAGGGTAGCCTGCAGACCACAGCAGCTGTTGTGGTCACAGCCCCTAGCCCTCTTTCCAGGAGATCACTTCAGGACAGTTCTCAAATTGGCTCTGGGGTTTTCTACAAGGTTCTTTGCTGGCCTGGGCAGGTGCCAGAAAGTGAATGATCGTGAAGCAATCAAGGAGTAAAGGAGGGAGTTGGTGCACAGCTCCCATCTTGGTAGGACCATTATGAAAGCCTCAGGGGGCTTGAGCCCTGCTTGGTACAGCAGACACCTCACCAGCACCTGCTTTGTCAGCCTCCTCCCTTTCCTGTCACCTTTCTTCCTGTACTAAATCCTTGTCTCAAGCTTCTGCTCTGGGAGGAACCCATTCAAAAACAACTGCTTCGCTCATCGCTGAGTCCCAGTGTTCATGCACATCACAGCAGGTGCTTCTGGAAATGAGTGTTTACGGACATGAAGCCCTGATGTATTTGGAAAATTGAAAACCCATAGCCACTTCAAAAAATAACTCACTGATGGCCTTGAGTTTTGGTGAAAACATTCTTCACACAGCAATCTCCTAGCTACAGTAACAATGCAACCTCTTCCCATCACACAGAAAATGAGACACGCTAGGTTGGCAGTTCCAACTCTGGAATGCAGCAGAATATGGTGCAAATTCCTAGTCCTGCTACCTTCTACAGCTCCTGTTGGACTGAGAGTTTTATCACCTGTAAAATGGGAATAAGTGTCCCTGCTTGCAACTTGTGGGGAGGATTGAATGAAATGAGGGGATCTAGCATTGTCCTGACCCAAAGCAGCTGTTGGGGTTCCTCAGATGCTGGGTGGTAGCACAGGGCCAGTTATGTAACACTTAACAAGCAGGTACTGTGTGAACAAATGAAGTAAAAATTCAAGAGTAGAATGGAAGAAGCTTACAAAACTTTCACCATAGCTATGAAATTTTTTTTTTGTTCTGTTCATGAGTCCCACTTTGCTAAGTAAAAATCTATGTGAACTTAGGAAAGTCATCCAAGCTATCTGAAGTCTTACCGCCTTCACTTGTAAAACATAAATTAGCATTAGTTCATTCCAAGGACCCCTTCCAGGCCTCCACGTGGAAGCAAACTAACTCCTTGGTGAGGCTGGACAGGACCAAGCCACCCCAGAAAGCAGGTCAGTGCAGTGAACAGCTGGCAGCCATTAACCACCCTCCACACTGTTGACCTTTGGGGCTGGACTACCCTTTGCTGAGGACATTGGCCTGGATTTGGCTGGATATTTAGCAGTATCCCGGTCCTCTACATGCTAGATGATTCCAGCAACCCAGTGGCGACCAGAACTGTCTCTAGACTTTGCTCAATGTCCCCTGAGACCGTTTAGACCATCCCTCACCTGCCAGTGACTTGTGGTCCAGCCCCAGGCTTCCATTGGTATAAGGGCAGATGGTGCTCCTTCATCCTGGTTGGCCTGTTTGAACCTTTTATTAAACAGTAATAACAACAAACCCAAGGAGCTCCTGACACGCTGTCACTCCCCTTTCCCCACCTCTTTCTTCCTTCCTGCACTTCATTTAAAAGCAGACTCCAGAAATAACCAAGCATTCATGGCAGATTTCGAACGATTTTGTTTTCCCTTGTCTATCATTAACCGTATTTGCCTGCAGATAAGATGGATGTTTTTAAAGTTAATTGACTGGCAGCCACAGAACATAATCTCCCCTGAGTTATCACTATCCCTAATAACATTGGGAACAGCAGGAGACCCAAACTCCAAAGCCCAAATGATCTGTCCATGCAAATGCATCAGAGAGAACCCACCCAGTCAAAGCAGGTTTCAAAGGAAGCATTAGTAACTGACTCGGAGCTGCTAACCAGACAGGCCACAGTCAAAGCTGGGACCAAAGTTCTCTGCTGAAAGTCAGACACCATCACAAGCCAGCCTGCACGGCTGGCTGGTAGTAGACAGCACCATCAGAGGGACCAAGAGGAGTCTTATATTCTAGCAGTTTCCATGTGGCTTTCTCTGAGTGGGGCCCCCATGATTGTTTGTCTTCACCAATTCTTTTCTTTCCACCAAAGGCAAATTTCTATAATCGTTAAACACCATGTCCTTTTTTGCATGCATCACATTACAGCAATGAAGAAAGCCCCTCTTTTGAAGAACTCTGCTCCCTCTACCAGAATCTACCTTCCCAAGCAGGGATCAGCAGTGTTGCTAGCAACATTGGCCCTGCTGCCTCCTGTCTTCTGGACATCTCATCTGAGGTCAGGGATGCACAAGGGATGCTCCTTGTTGTGGCTGAGCCACAACAGGGCAGGAACCCCATCATGATGGGGAGGACCACAGCCATGACCAGCCCAGCTGGAGCTCCTGTCAAGTCAGGCTGCACTCTCTGGCCGTTGGGTCTTCTGGTTTCCCAACTCAAGGGTTCTTGCATTCGCTATCCCTTCTTGGTGACTCCTCTTGCAGTAGAATCAGTGCCTGTCTCTGTTCAACCATCATTGTCCCACAGCCTTGCCTCCCTCGACTATTGAACAAAGCACCCTCCAGCCCTCTTGCAGGCCCCTCTTCTGCTTTATTTTCCTACTAGAAGCACCTGACGCCACTTGCTGTCACACTGTGCATGCTTTAAGCTAATTCAGTTTGTGTCTGTCCTTCCCTTCCTAGAATATAAGTGCCACAGGGGTCAAGAGATTTTAACTGTCTTGCTCAGCCATGCAACACCAATGTCTGGAAGGATGCTGGAATACAGTAGGTGCCTTGTCAATAATTGGTGAATGAACGCTTGTCAGGGCTTAGGCTAAGAAACCCCTAAGACACAAGTGCAGGAGCCAGTAGGCTGTGCACCTGACAGTTCCTGAATCACTGTCAGTCAAGAACTGCTATGGTCTGTCTGCCGGATCAATCCATACTGTGGCTGTCCTGTCTTCAGTTTGCACCGTGGCTCTTCCCACATCAAAGCTGTTGCTCACAGTCCATTGGCCTAGCCACGACATCAGAGAACCAACCCCTCCACCTGAAGTGGAGACAGAGAGACGGACAGCGGCCAGTGGGGCTCAGACGGTTGCCTGCCTGCACCGTCTTGCCAAGTTTTTCCTGAGCACCCAGCTCACACGTCTATTTTTAGGCAACTCTAATGGTAACCTAAACAGTAAAAAGCTACATCGCCTCATAAACACAGGATTGGCTGGCTCCTTGCAGGTATGAACTTGTCAGAATAATTGCAAAAGGCCCTTTTCATTGAGACCATTAAAAATAATTAGCAAGAGAAGACTTTCTGAAGAAGGAGGCAAGTTGGACTGCAAGAGAAATGTGCTTGTTCCTTACATTCCAAAATTAAAAGCCCACGTTTCTTTGGAAGAGGCTCAGGTTGTCAGAGCAGGAACATGCATCCCAGGGTTGCTTTGACCCTGGGGGAGTCCACATCCATATCCACCAGGACACAGATCAGCTCCATCAGCATCCCCCGCTCCTGGGTGAAGAGGGTGCTCCCAGTGTCCGCCTCATTCTGAGGTCGCACTCCTACATAGGCAAGCATCAAATCCTTTCACTTTCTCTCTAGAAACGACCCCTCAGCATTGACTCCCGGAGCCCACTGCTGAACCTGCAGGTTTCTGGGAACTCCAGCCTGTCTCATTTTTTGCCCTACTAAGCTTCTGGAAGGTTGTAAAGGATCCTTGCTGACTGACCTCTCCCCGCCCACTCCTGGATGCTTCCAGTTTCCTTACCGCTCATGTCATTCTAAATTCTAAAGGTGACACCACATAGAACCCTGGTGCTTTTCTGAAAGCTTTCACATCCCAATAAAGATCTTTTTCTTTGCTTCACTGAAAGCCAGCACACACACACACACACACACACACACACACACACACACACACACACACACACAGGATTTGGGGGCACAGGAAAGACTTCTTGGTGAAAAAGTCTTTTACCTTTGTCCATGAGGAAATACTTGAGTGAGCCCTTAAAAAGCCACAGTGAAATGGGAAAAGAATTCTAGAGAGGAAGAGTAAGTACAGTCAGTCAGTGGTGTGAAAGATGCAGAGACAGACAGGATGCAGAGCTGGGCTCAAACTCAGGAGGGAAGAGGAGAAAGAAGGAAGGAACAAGTGATGATTTCTTCCACCCAATCAGGTCAAGTGCCTGTGGAACTTCCCAAGCTCACACCCCAACAAAGTCCTTAATAGACAATAATGGAAATAGCCACCTGAATACCAAATTCTCCATCTTCCCCTTCTGTAGATTCATCATGGACTACATTTCCCAGGCTCCTTTATGTCCCAGTGCAGCCACGTGATTCATTTCTACCAATGAAACATGAGAGGAAGTGACAGATCTCACTTTCAAGACAAGGTATTTTGGAAATCAAAGCATCTCCACACAAGCTCTTTTCCTTTCCACCAGTTGGAGGCAGAACACCTGCAGCCCTGGGAGATGGTGGGGTTACAAGATGGAGCCCCTGAATCATCCTACAGGAGAACTCCTGCCCTAGGCTGTGATGCATATCAGCAATGGTTTGCAGGTTGAGCCACTAAAACTTGGAGGTTGAATCATCACAACAGCTATTATAACCCTAATGCACAGGCTAGGAAATCATTATTTACTTAATGATAGGCCACCTCATTAGAGGGTGGGTGTTCTCCTTATATCATCAGCATGCAGGGAAAGATGGAGAGCAAATAAACATTTGTTGGATGAAAATAGTCCATTTGATTAAATGGGGGACTCCAACTCCAGGAAACAGAAATAATCATGTTTGGCCAGAACACCATCCCACACTGGGTATACCAACCTTCACACACAGTCACACAGACACACACACACAAATGCATGCACACGCAGCAATAAGTTTCCTCACCAAAGCCACAAACAGTTCACGGCCTGTCCAGCTGTCTTATGATTCATGTGATAACGGAGGCTATCCTAGGCACAGCCCTTCCAAAGTTCTAGTGCCTGGCTTGGGTGTCATACAGAGCCAAGTACCACAGAAGAAAATTGGAATAGGAAAGAAAAAGTCATCAAGAAAAATCGTCCAGATTTCTCATGATCTCACCCTTGAGTCAGATTTGCATTTGGGATAACAACTAACCGAGTAGACTAGAACAGTCTGTCTGCAAGATGTCAGCCTGCCAACTTCAACAGCGTGGGGCAGGCACACGTCTGAAACTAGCTTAAAAGGACAAATCTAGTGCACTTGTTTATTTTTTTCCTGAAAAAAAAAAATTCCAAGATGAAACAGTCCCCAGTTTAAAAATAGCTCTGTTGGAAATTAAGCTATAATTTTCTTCTTAAACACCGAATGCCAAGTACCTGGATCTTGACATGTGGGGCAGGAAGGAAATGTCCTACAGGAGAATCTTTGCTGAATGACCCTTAGAAAGCTGCCTCACCTCTCTGGTAAATGATAAATTAGAATAGAGGATCTCTAAAGACAGAGGCGGGTGGGGGTAGTATTGTTAATGGGAGAAAAACTCTATTTTCCATGCCTTTCAAATCTTCTAATATTCACAAAGACTCTTCCTAACACAAGCAGGGTGCATTTTCCCCCCATGGGTAGTTTAATCTTGGGGGATTTATTCATAAAGGATAGAAGATGACATATGTGACACTGCAGGTATGACATCATCTTTAGAGCCTTCTGAAGTAGAAGACAGAGTGGTGCTCTTGAAACTCCATGTGTGAAATCCTGACCCCCGTCCCCGTGGGATAGCCTTAGGAGGTGGAGTCTTGAGAGGTAGAGAGTAGCGGGTGGGTCCCAAAGGAGAGCCCTCCCTTGCCAAGGGGAGCCTAGAGTGCTGCATTGGCCCACCCATCACTAAAGGACCAAGTCCAAAGTGTCATCTCAGACCCACAGGCAGAGCTCTCACCAGACACTGCATCTATTTGCACCCTGAGCTAGGACATCAATGGGAAACACAGGGCAGCTGCCATTCACACAGCCCTGGGGGGGCTTACATCTCAGAGGGCCTGAGCACAGGGCCTCTCCCTGCTCTCCATGCTGGCTTCTAGCTAAGGGGGCAGTCCTCTGGGATGTGGCGAAGACTCTATTGAGTTCCTAGCCGCAGGCTTTACCCGTGCTCAGCCCTGGCTGTGGTGGGCCCTCATGGAACGAACCAGTGAATGGAAGATCACTCTTTTTCTGTCTTTCAAATAAGGATTTGAGCAGAGCTGGAAGGAATAAATTTCCATTGTTGATAAGCAACACAAGACATTGTACTTTGTCACAGCTGTCCAAAAGGACTAAGAGACGCAGTGTGTGAACTGCAGGGATCCAGGAGGTTTTGTTCTGTAGAAAGAAAAAGCGAGAACTTACTAAATGCAATGGCTTCCTTCTCCACCTGAGCCACGGAGGGTCTCCAGAGGGAAGTTTCTTTTCTGGAGTTCCAGAGCATGAGAGAGACAAAAGGGACTGGCGGGGATGCTGGTTATAGCTATGCCATTCCAGCCTTGGGAATCATCATGGGATTTTAATTGCTCCAGGCTTGCCTACCCTCAGGCCCACACGCTCTGTGAATAACTGAACAGTACAGTTCAGATCAGGTGAGAGCTGGAGAGAGAAATGATACACCTTTGGAGCCTGTAAAAGGAAAGTTCTCCTTAGAGTTCTGAGATTGGTTATAAAAAGAACTACTTGGAGTTATCTGCAAGTTGAGTCTCTACACTGAGGGTGTCAGTTCTTGGCTCAGCAGTTTCTTGGGGCTCTGTCTCCATACGGTTGCAGTCCTGAGCCAACTACCTCCCCATTTTGATGCTTATCTGCTGTTTGAATCAGACCTCTGGTTCCTACCTGGGCAAGCTCTTAGAGCCAAAAACTAAAAGTGAGGCAATTATGTGCTTATATTCTTTCTAGACCGCAAGCCAAGTCCCCTATGAGATGAAGCACCTCCCTTCCTCACCAGTGTGTAACAGAAAACCCAGGACGGACCCCGCCTGCGTCTGTCACACAACAGGCTGCTATTTTTTGCAACAGCCTAGAATCTCTGAAGCGAGGACTGCATTTAATTAAAAGCCCTTGCTAGCAAATGGGAGAGTTACTTCTTCCTCATCTGTTCCTTGCAAGCTGGAGGTGGTGACCTAGGAAAAATACTGCATTTGGCTATTAAAACTACTTGCTATAATAATAATGTGTCTGTCTCATGGAGGGGGAGGGGATAAAATGCCAAGACATGTGGGAACATATTGGAGGAGAATTAAGGCTCCAAGTAGATTTAAGCTCTGCATCAAAGAATTGCTTCTCTCTGGTATCCTCAAAGGCTTAACGGTACCAAAGAGGATATTCAGCAGACTGCATGCTGTTGAATTGAGGTCTCTCTCTAGGCAGTGCATTTGGGGACCACCTTTCTCCTTTGGAAATCTGCTTACCCACTGACTATTCACCTTATAGGAATGACTTAACCTCCTTAGCTTCTGGTGCTTCATCTGTCAAATGGGCCTAACAGTCCATTAGGAACCTGAATTCAACGATGTGGACAAAGTACCCATAAGGAGCCCATGAGCTGCTGAATGAAATCTCAGGGTTGGTAGATAGAAGCCATCCAGCCTGATCTTTCAACATCAGTTTTCTGGCTTCTGTTTGCCTGCTGTAAAAAGAAGCTCCTGGGGCTAACATTTGGGCATAGCAGGTAAAGATGCCACCTGTGGTGACAGTATCCCAGCTGGATCATGTCCCTCCTGGCTGCCCCACTTCCAATCCAATTCCCTGCTAATGGCTTCTGAAAAACAGCAGAATATGGGCCACGTGCTTGGGTCTCTATATCCAAATGGACCCAGAGGCAGTTCTTGGCTCCTGGCTTTGGCCTGGCCCAGCCCACCTACTGATGGCCTTTAGCGCCGAATCAGCACATGACATTTCCTTCTGTTTCTTTCTTTCTGTCTCTCCAACAATAGTTTGTTGTTGTTGTTTTTTAATAGGAGTGAATATTATGGAAAAAATAAAGGGTACCATGGAGAGGCATGGAGAAGATTAGGACTAAGCATTACTTAAAAAGGTAGCACAGGGGCGAGCATTTGGTGCAGCAGCCAAGAGGCCACTTGGGGCACTCACATCTCAAGTCAGAATGCCCAAGCTCAAACCCCCGCTCTGTGTTTGATTGAGCTTCCTCCCTGCTAACGAACACTCCAAGAGGCAACAGCTGATGGCTCCAGTGCTTACATCCCTGCCAGCCACACAGGAGACCTTGACTGAGTTTCTGGCTCTTAACTTCCACCTGGCCACTCAGGCTGTTCCAGGTATTTGGGAAATACACCAGCAAATGAAAAATCTCCTTCTCTGTCACTCTGTCTTTCAAATATACTAAGTAGGGTTTTAGAATATTTTTATTTTTTAAAAAGGGAGGAATCTTAAGGTAGGTGTGTTGAACATGGCGAGGAAGACCCACTATGCACACAAAAGGTTAACAACAGTGAAAAAAGGGACAAGACATTTTTCGAGATGGGGAAGATCTCTGCAGAAAGGAGGAACGTTTTCCCCGAGGCAGAAAGGACTGAGATTGGACCAAAGTGCTCCCAATGACTCTGTAAAAATGACATTAAATCCTTTGCAGGCAAACACAAGAAGGCAATAGGTTAGGAGTTTGAAGAAAGGGAAGAGATGCAATATATCTGGGGGAAGGAGACTGGAGCCCTGGAGAGGAACCATCCACTTGTCTACCAGCCCAGGTCCTCAGTCTAAAAAGCAGGATTCTGCCATTCAAATGGCAAAGTGCTTCTTTTCTTTCATTGACATGCTTAGCAGTCAGAACACCAGATTCTGCAGGTGGCTAAAGTGATTCAGTGTAGAGATCTGGGAGCAAGGAGCAGCTAAAAGAAACCAAGGGTCAGTACGTGTTGGGGCATGCCATGGATTCCTGTAGTACTGTCATCCCATAAGAGTGCTGCTTCGAGTTCTGGCTGCTCCACTCCCCACCCAGCTCCCTGCCAATGCACTTCAGAGAACTGTGGTAAATGACAGGAATCCTTGGACACCTGCTACTCAGATGGGAGACTAGGAACAAAAGATTAGCAAACAAATCTGCCCCGACTAGCTCTACCATGCTGGAGCCCCTAGATGGCACACAATCATCTAGAGGTGTGGGCCCAGGGCAGAGCCCTCTGCTGGGAACTCCTGATCTTCCGGAGTCACATCACAATATGATGGCTGGGCACTGAGCACTGAGCCTCCCTCTCCTACCACAGGGGCTGCTATGAGAACGAGCCCGTGACCATCCCACACAACATGCAGGGAGTCCAGGAGCTTCCCTTGAGCCCCTTGGCTGACTTCTGCAAGACTTGGCCTACCCTGGAAAGTCCATTTAGATTCAGATTCTGGTGTGAAATGAGGTCACTGTGCCTCCCAGATCTGGGTCATGAGCAAATGTGTTATACACATCTCATCTTTATTCCGGTGGTTGATAGCAATGTGGAACAGGATCAGGACAAAGCCAATGGCAGAACTGTGTGTGACTCACTCTCTGGAACCCTCTTTGTGAACGGACACTAACCCACACAGCTTGTTCTACAGGCATGGATGGAGTCAGCCAGCTGCAAGTTTCCACGCACTGCTACTGTAAAGTCCACAGGAGCCCATCTTACCCACAAAGATATCACCAGGACCCAGTCAACACCTTCTCAAAAAGTCCAGTTACACTGTGTCAACAGCTGTTGTGTGGTAGACTGCTCTAGTAACCCTAGCCCTATTGGTAAAAGCACAATGTGCTTTTCTTTGCCATGTCTTACGCACTTACAAGCAGATGGAAATCGGTTTATGACATTTTACAGCTTTATAACATTTCCCGTCTCACCATGACATCACCTTTCCACAACCCAGGGCTTCAAAAGGCCATAGAAGTGTTAAGAACACAGTTTCCAAACCTTGTTCCTATTCCCATGCATCAGGCTCCCAGGCTATGTACACAAAGGATGTTAACTCGATAATGAGATGCTAACAGAACAGCCACTACTTCAAATAGAAACAGGGCCTACCAAGTGGCCCATGCGCCCTATCTTGGACATGCTCTGAGCAGTAGTCAGTTTAATTTTTTAATCTGATTTTGAAAGGTCAGTGTAACTGCAGCTGAGCTTTCTTGAGAACGTCATTTTCAAACTGGGTCTTGCAATCATAGGTATTTAACAAATCTTACAAACTATGCATTCAGTTATTTTTTTAAAGCCATAAAGCAAGAACGATACAGATCAGCAATAAACCAGAGTGAGAAATGCACAGGTGTTTATGGAGAGCAGAATCCCTCATTACGCTGAGCATGACTCCCTTCCCTTGGGCAATGCTCCTCAGATGCTGCCAACGCATTCCACAAGGACAGTTTCACTAGTCCATCAACATTCACTTGCTGCCTGCTGCCAGTGACATAGAGAGGTGCAAGCAATGACCCGGAGCCCTCCGAGGGATTAGAGTCTAGTCTGGGAGAGGATTCAACAAACAAGAAGGCACTGTCACCAAGTTGTTTGCCAACCAAAGCAAAGCATGTTGGGTATACAGCAATTACATCAGTGACACGGGTTCTGGGAGAGTTCACCAAGAAATAATAAGAATTAACAAAAAAGGCTACACCTGGGCCTTAAAGACTGGACAGAATTTAAGCAGTGGACCCTCTTGAGTGGCACTAGGGAAGAAATATGTTTAGTTCATTCAGATAAGCAGAATTGATACTTAGAGGAAAATCCTCTCAGTTTTGGAGTTTGACCTTCAACTGGGACATTAACAAAAACACACTTCCCTCTGCAACATGGGAACTGTATCTCCACATCCCAGTTTAGCCAAGGTCATACCGAGATGAATGTCCACCACATTCCCCCTAACAAGATGCTCCAATCAAAATCCCTAATATGCTACCACACACATCACACATGTCATTAAACCCATCTGCAGCAATTTCAGTTGGAGACTAATGGATTTTCTGAGAACTCTGTGACATAGGCTAAAGAGGTAAAAGCCCAAAAAAGAGAAAAAAAATAACCTAGGGTTCAGGGCCTGAAGCAGTGGTTTGCAACCTTGGCTTCACATTAGAGTCACCTGGGGGAACCTCTAGAACTACCAGTGTTTGAGCTGGGCCTCATGCCAATTAAATTCCAGGCCCTGGGGCATCAATACTTTAAAAATACCAAGAATTCTAATCCATCCTCCCAACCGACATTTTCTGAGCCCTACAATAAGCCAAGCATTGTGCTATATGTTGGCGATGATGCAAGAGTGAACCAAATGAACTCCAGCTCCAAAACCTTACCCCATATGCTGTGCATCGTACACTGGAGAGGAGTGAGCAAAAAAGCAAATTCAGTGGTAAAATATGCTTAAAAACTGACAATGTGCTAATGAGAAAATCAAGCTGAGAAAGGAGATGAGAAGTCTTGGGCTGTAGTAGAGGGACAGAGAAGACTTCACCCAATATGGCATTTGAATCAAGTCAGGAAAGAAGTGAAGGAGAACTCAGCTACACACTGGAAGAACACTCCAGGTAGAGGGACCAACAAGAATCAAGTAGGTTACATAATGAGTTTGGCTCTTAAGAGTGCATCCTCTAGGTCCAGCACAACAGTTTAGTGGCAAAATCCTCATTTTGCAAGTGCTGAGATGTTGTATAGGCACCAGTTCATGTTACAGCTATTCCACTACCCATCCTGCTCCCTGTTTATAACCTGGAAAAGCAGAAGACGGCCCAAAGCCTTGGGACCCTGCACTCACAGGGGAGTCCCAGAAGAAGCTTCTGGCTCCTGGCTCCTGGCTTTGGATCAGCACAGCTCCAGCCAGTGTGGCCGTTTGGGGAGTGAACCAGCAGGTGGAAGATTTTTTTTTTTTTGTCTCTCCTGCTCTTTGTAAATCTGATCTGCCTTTCCAATAAAAATAAACAAATATTTACAAAATGAGAGAGAGAGAGAGAGAGAGAGAGAACAAACAAATTCTTGGGATTGTATTGAGAAGTGACAAGAAATGATTTGCATTTTATCAAAATCATTATGGCTGTTCTGCTGAGAATAGACGTTGAAATGAGATGCTTTGAGTGGAAAGGGGAGCAAGAGCAACTAGAAGATTCCTAAAACAGTCCTGGTGAAAGATGAGGTTGGCGTGGAGTGATATGATGAGCAAAGGTTAGACTCTCGATACACTTTAAAGAGTCACCCTGAGATGAAACATCTTGAAAGGGTGAGGTTGCATATCAAGATCTTGGTTTTAGTAGTAGAAATTTGAGACAACCGTTAGAGAATCAGTAGAGATGTCACACAGGCAATTATATATGGAAGCAGTATGGGTGGGAGTTTTTGGCTTGCGGATGTATTTAAGGCTGGGAGAATGCCTGACGTGAAAGATAGTAATCTCAGAAAGAGACTAGACTTGCAAGTATCAAGTCCTGGTACTTGCCAGCATATTGCCTTTATTCCCTTTCAAATAGATAAATCTTTTTTTAAAAAAAGAGCAGTTCATAACACACAGGGAGTGGGGCCAATTCTCTAGCAGGTCACATTCCACATTCTTTTAGACTCACCTTAAGACAAACTGAATATCTTACGCCTGAGAATCCAAGGATCTGTCTCATACAGGGTGGATCTCAAATATCTATTTGCTTCCAGCAGGAAAAACTAGGACAGCACAAAGATGCTGTTTTCTGGCAGTACTTGAGAGCATGTAAAATGACAGTGTGTAAAGTGAGGAAGCGTTTTCCTTCGGTGGGAAAAACAGCCATTGGACCACAACTTCCACCTTCCCACACATCCTAAGGCATAACCAGGACTGACTCAGACTCCCTTGCTCCTCATTGCATATTTCAGGAGGATAGGACCATTTAAGAATATGGGCACCTGCCTGGATTAGCCCAGACACAGTCCAGGTTCTCTCCCACTCAGCCTGGCCTGTCTGATACTGATTTCATTAGTTTAAAAAACCACGGAAGCTCATGTCGTGGTGCGTTGAGTCAAGCTACCACCTGTAACACCAGCAACCCTTATGAGCGCTAGTGAAAGTTTTAGTTGCTCCACTTCCAATCCAGCTCCCTGCTCATACAATGGAGAAGGCAGCAGAAGACAGCCCAAGTACTTGGTCCCCTGTTACCCACATAGGAGGCCTGGAAGGAGTTCTAGGCTCCTGGCTTTGGGCCTGGCCCAGCCTTAGCCATTGTAAACATTTGGGGAGTGAGTCAGCGGATGGAATATCTTTCTCTTATTTACTTTCCCTCCATCTAATAAATAATATAAACCTAAATCAATAGCCAACCTTCATGAAGGGTCTATTTTGGTCCAGACCCTGCACTGGGTATTGCAGTCATGGCGTAAAATCATTTAGAAGACTTCCAGTCTTGTGTTTCTGAGCCACAACTGGTACCAACTCAGGAGATGATAATTCTGGCCTTACTCTGAGCTGCAGTTCCCACCCACCACCGCACTGAGGTGATGGATCACAATAAACCCTAGCCCCAGATTCATGAGTCCTAGGTATAGATTCATCTGCAAATATGCCAAGGGGGACCTTAGCCAGTCCAGGTCCCCAACGAAGGCCAAGTTCAGGGGGTTCTCTGTATTCTTTTCCACATTTTTCTTCTCCCGGGCCCAGAGGACAGTTAAAATTTTATGTATAATTGATCATTCAGGGCAATCTGAATTTTCTTTCTGTTCATTCCCCATAGAATAAAATATATGCATATAATTCTCTATGTGGTATGTGTCAAATGAATATTAGTTGAGTGAAAGAGGGAGAAGTTGGAGCATTGAGGACCAAGTGTATGCCCTAGGAGAGAGCCGAGTGTCATGCTGAGAGGAAAATACTATCTCCTTCAAATGTTTGCTAAGCTGTCAATGGCTTTGGGGGCAGCTACTCATCTCCTATCTGCAGGACTGCCATTATTAGCAGGGCTGCCATGCTGAGTCAAGATGAAGATGGGGAATAGCAGTTGAGAAAGTTATTAAAAAATAGTATCTCCAAGTATCCTAGTGTGCAGCTTCTGCCCTGATTTTGACCAATGAATCCGGCAGCTCAGCTCACTCCCACAAATGAGAACTGCAGTGGGTGGTGATGTCCCACATGAGAACAGCACATAAAATTCATCCTGGACTCCGTGATGACCACTCACCTGCCTGTTAGCAGGAACAAGGAGCAGCTCCTTTTTGGTTTAGGCTAAAAATAAAGAGTACTACTAATGAGTGACACTTTACATGCTCAACCCTCGGGCAAAGTTCCGGTTACCATAGCAAACCCCAGTCACGACAGCAGAGGTGAAGTGCAGGACATAGCAAGTGGCCAGAGTTCTTCATTCCTGCAAGGAAAAGCAGCTATGTTTGCCAGACACACTAGTCAGCCACAACAGCCTTGTCTATGAATACAAATCCCACCTACATTTGTGGGTCTTACATATCATCCTAATTACTCTTTGCCCAAAAGAGTAGTTTTTGGTGTGATGTTTATTGATGAAACTCTCAAGGCAGAACTTATTCTGAAAAGGAGGTAGGTACAATGATGGGGAAGGGGGGAAAAAAATCTGTTTTTTCTTCCTCCTGCCTAGTGTGCAAGCTCTGAGCTCCCTACCCAGCAAGGACTTGGCCTTGGGTTTCTCAAAGCAGTGTCAGGGAAATGGGCCAGTCTTTTAGCAAGATCCAAGGGAGAATATCTCACCAGTCTAAAAAGAGGATTCATGATCCTGCCCTGGAGTTCTGTCAACTGTGAAGAGAGATAGAGGCAGCAAAAAAAAAAAAAAAAAAACCTCATGAAAGCATCCAAGTGTCAGGAAAGCCAGGGAAACCAGATCCCAGGGCTCGTTACAAACACAAATAAATGAAGGGACTCAATCTGGTCATCTCCAGGTCACCCCTTTAGGGGCCCAAGGAAGGGGGTTAAGCCACCAAGTCTCAAGATAGATCAGAAACTCCTGAGTTTCAAAGTCCCAAAGTGGAGAAAAAAAGATGAATTTCTTGGCTTTGCACGTTTAAGACTTTTCAGAGAAGCTGTGCAATGGGAATCTGAATGAAGACATTTCTTCCCTGTGTGTGAGCCGTCTGTGTCCAAGTTTGTGAGCACTAACACGATTTAGAAAACTCAGTATTCCACAAGATGTCAGGGGCTTAGTTAGGCATCTTCTGATTTTCAGAGATCATGTATGTAAGAGAATACAAGATCAGAAAACAGATCTGGATTCAAACTCTTAGACCAATTCTTAATACACATACAATTAAAATAAGGATAACTGGGAACTAGAATGCTGGAAGGGCTCAGTCTGTTCAACAGACACCCATTGAGTGTCTACAGCATGGCAGGTACCTGTGAGCACCTGACACCCAAGCAAAGTGGGGTCTTTGTGTTAATGGAGTTGACATGTCAGCAGGTGAGACACATGACAAATAAACAAGTCATATTTTATTTCCCAGAGAAATCATGTAATGGAGCATTGGGACAACCCTTGTAGATTACACATTCATGGAGATGACGTGTGTGAATTTATGTAGGAAGCTTTCAACCCCTGGATGGAGCCAGACAAGGGATGGAAATATATTACATAAAGATGGGAAGAGTGCACTGGGACACAGAGGGAGGACAGTGAGCAGTGAGAGAGGACGTCATGGGATAGGTGAACTAGGCCAAGAGGCCTGGCAGTATTTCAGTGATGAGAGTTCCCCATGTCTAAGTTGGAGAGTGGTAGGAGGGGAATCAATGGTAGAGCACAAAGGATTTTAGGGCAGTGAAATTGATCTGTATGGTATAATAATGATGGATACATGTCATTACACATTTGTCCAAACCTACAGAATGTGCAATGCCAAGAACAAACCTAATAAACCATGGACTTTGGGTGATGATGTTGTGTCAGGTTCATCAGCTGTGACAAATAATGCCACTCTGGTGAGGGATTTTGATAATAGGGATGATAACACGTATGGGTGTGGGGGTATATGGACAATCTTTATACTTTCCTCCTCGTTTGACTGAACTGCTGTAACAGAACTACCATCATGGAATTATCTGGAACTGCTCTTTTAAAACATCTTAAGCAGAACTAACACTTTCTTCAAGTGTCAGAGGTGTCCCCAGCTGGTCCAGGTAGAAGACAACCACAGCAAGGAGCCAACAATAAGGTTTGAATTGAGTTGATAGTCTCACAAGTGAAGAAAGCAGGTGGATGTTACAGGAAGGACTAAGGAAACTTCCGCAGAGATGTGAATGTAGGGTGTGAGGCAAGAAGGATAAATGTAGAATTCTAGGTGTGTGGATGGCGGAAGCAAGAGAAGGGGAAAACTATCTTTAAGGAAAAACACAAAGAATGTAATCTCGGACACAGTAGGTTTGATACACCTGCAACACACTCATGTGGTGATGCTAAGTAAGTAGTGAGTTTGCAAATCAATTGGAGAGATCAAAGCTAGAGACAAGCATGGAGGACCACTGCATGCCGGTGGCAGGAAGAGCACTGAGACGGTTACCATCTTCCTAGAGAGGGAGCATAGGACCAAGGTCATGTCCTGGGCACAAGCATAAAAGAGTGGATATTAGTTATTCACAATACATTAGGCGGAATCTTGGCTAACTTTTGTTATCAGCATTTTTTGGCCCATCCTGCCATCCACTGCTACTATAAACCATAGAGCTATAATCAAGACCGCAAGCTGTTGAGCCAGGCTGCTTTATTAAAAGCCAGTTGTACCAACTCTTAGCTGCTTTCTCGCACTGCCATTTCGCAAAAGGTGGATGTCATTTGCAAAAGGGATGTAGCAGGTGGAATGGTGGTTTTTTTCCAAAAAGACAGATGCATATTCCAGAACCCGTGAACATGACCTTACTTGGCAAAGGATCTTTGCCACTGGAATTAAATTAATGGTCTCAAGATGGGATCATCCTGGATTATACAGGTATCTCTAAAGCTAAAGACAAATAATCCTATAAAGACACACAAAATAGGTGTAACCAGAATGAGGCGGACTCCAAGGGCACACTGACAAGAGAGCATTACGGAGACAGAGGCAGTGATGGGAACAAAGCAGGTATGAGAAACACCAACTGCTCCCTGAAGCCAGAAGAGAAGAAAAACGCTCCTCCAGTGCCTCCTGAGGGATCAAGGCTCTGCCAACACCTTGATTTCAGACTTGTTACCTCCAAAACCATGAGAGAATAAGTTCCTATTATCTTAAGCCACCATGTCTATGCTAGTTTGTCCTGTAAGCCCTAGGAGTCCAAATATTGTGCACCTCACTGGTTGTTAAAATTACTGAAGGAAGATGCACCAAGTGTCTAGAATAGTGAGTAGCTGCCCAATAGTCAGCTTCTAGACACTTTGGATTCTCATCCATGTGTTAGACATTGTACTGAATCCTGAAGAGTTTAGAGAAAGGGTAGCTCATCTTCAGAGATAAAGATGGTGCTTGGGAAACCCCCCATGTGAAGGACCAGAAAGCTGAGCGAGCGCTCAGGTGCCAGATGTGGCTCTCTCCTGCCACTCTACAGCAGTCTGCAATAAAGCAAGCAATCAGGCTCGCATCTGCTCAGGTTTTTCAAGATGAGCAGCAGGTCCAGAGAAGGGCTGACATGATCCTATCTGATGCCTCTCTATTCTGGTGCCACCTCACTATTTGCTCTCTCCTGAGAGTCCCTGCTGATGAGGCCACTCCAATCACATTTTCTGGGGACAGATGTCTCCTCTTTGAGTCTAATGATATTGGGAATAACGGTGACCAGGCAGGGTGACAATGGAGATTGGGCAGCAACAAACTGTGGAAGGAGGCTCTGCCAATTGTGTACGCTGAGTGAGTTTGTAATAATATTTGCATACCTGCGTTAGCCTTGGACATCAATTTTCCTCACCAGGAAACCCATTTAGCACAACCTTTTACCCAATCTCTGAAACACACTATGTTGAAAAAGGGAGGAGGATGAGCCAAACAAGACGAAGTCACCAAGTCAGTCATTTTCTAAGCGTCCATCGGCTGACAGATACACAGGAAAGGCAAGAATATACAGACATCTGGCTTCAGCAGCCTTGGCTCCAATTACTTAAGTGCACAGAAAGAAATGTTTGAAGGAAGTCTGATTATAATTGATCAACTGCACACAAACCTAAGGAATGTCAGCAACCACATAAGAATCAGGATATTCATACTTGCAGACATGGACCCAAGGCAGCACAGCTACCTCCGAATACCATTGCTTCTCTACTGCGCAGCAGCAGAAATTTGTGGCATACCAGAGTTTCAGCATCATCCAGGATAGGTACACAGGATAAGCCAGGTTTTATCCTGAAGCAAGAGGTATTTGGCTTTTGGTAAAAGGGACTTCCGCTTGGCACCCCTGGATCTCCATAGGCGTGACCACAGCCGGACAGGCCCTGAGCTACGAAGCTCTCTGGCTCCCTCTCTCCTCTAACCAGCTTCCTCTGTCTGCTGGGAGGTTTCTCTCAGGAGGTGGCCTGGTTCCCTGCTCTCCTCCTTCTGCAGAGCACATCAGGATCCACAATGACTGTCTCTTTCCCCACCATCCTTCCAGCAGAACTCCAACAGCCTCGGTGGGCAGGTCACAGCCAGCGACCTGACTTTGGATTTCCACTGCACTAAGTATGCCCCTGTTCCCAGCAGGAATGCTGTCTTTATTTTTAGCAAAGCAGGACAAACACTCTTCTAAGGCCAGAACACTGTGCGTGTGCAGAGTGTGTGCTGTATCTTGAACAATTATGTACAAGAGGTAGGATCAAAAGTAGAGCATGCAAAACCGAGTACCAGAAGCATCGGAAGGTTGATAAAATACGACCAGAAGTGGCTCAGCTCCAATCCATTTTCACTCCTGCTAAAACACCTCTGAGGATCCCATTTTCTGATGGACCACTTACATACCATAGACAGGGAAGCTGTTAAAATGTCACACATCTACCTGGAATGAGCTGGAATGAACTGGGGTTACCTCAGCAGTCAAGACACCGAATTATGCTCTTTTGAGGAATTGCACAGCCTTAGGAGTTTGGATTTAAAAAAAAAAACTTGGTGGTTATCCAAGTATCTTTGGTTACTCCCAACAACAAAAAAAATAATCCCCTGTCTCCTGGCTGTTAATTCACCCCATCAAGTCCACACTACATATCTCATTGGCTGTCCCATGCTTTCCCAAAAGCTCTTTATGTGTCCTAGAATGCTTGATAAGGCACAGAAAGACTCAATAACCCACAACCAATCCAAAAATAACTTCATCAGCTTGATGTTCAATGCTGTCTGGTTTCATTAGGTTGCATTACCAAGAGAGTTAAGAATCTTAACATTTCTGATTTTCTGCAAACTAGTGACCTAGCCGCTGTTCACCTGGGTTTTATTCACATGGGTAATGCAGAGTGAACAGCCAGGATCTCTCAGGATGGACTCTAATTCCTGGCCCTCTGGGGACCAGTGGGTGGGGAAGATGCTACTGGCGTGTGAGAAGAGGCCACAGCCAAGGACCAGCCTGTTCCCAGAGCTGGAGAAACTCAGATCAATGGGTCTTCTGGGCATACTTACTGCCTTCACAAGTCATCTGTCCACTCGGCTGCCTGGTCAGACCACAGATAGCCTCTTCAGCCATTGAGACTACAAACAGTAAATGGTCCCAGAGTTTTCCAGAACACATTTGTTGCTTTCTTCTTTTTTCTAAAACACATTTGTAAACAGAATGCAGACCTTGGGCCCTGCATGGTAGCCTAATGGCCAAAGTCCTCACCTTGTACATGCTGGGATCCCATATGAGCACTGGTTCATATCCTGGCAACTCCGCTTCCTATCCAGCTCCCTGCTTGTGGCCTGGGAAAGCAATCAAGGATGGCCCAAGACCTTTGGACCCTGCACCCATGTGGGAGACCTGGAAGAAACTCCTGGCTCCCGGCTTTGGATCGGCGCAGCTCCCACCGCTGTGGTGACTTAGAAAGTGAAATCAGCAGATGAAAGATTTTCCTCTCTGTCTTTCCTCCTCTCTGTTTATCTGAATTTCCAATTAAAATTTTTTTAAAAGAAAGAAAATTTGGGGGAAAAAAATAAAGAATGCAGAACTCTTGCTCTCATGGACTGAATAAGGCAACTTCCCTGGCTTCAAATTCTCCTGCCCAGTGGCCACAGGACTATATCCTTTGCTTAATTCTACCTTCTTTCCTTTTTTTTTTTTTTTTAAGATTTATTTTTATTATTTTTTCATTGGAAAGGCGGATATACAGAGAGGAGAGACAGAGAGAAAGATCTTCCGTCCGATGATTCACTCCCCAAGTGAGCGCAACGGGCCAATACTATGCCGATCTGAAGCCAGGAACCTCTTCTGGGTCTCCCACGCGGGTGCAGGTTCCCAAAGCTTTGGGCCGTCCTCGACTGCTTTTCCAGGCCACAGGCAGGGAGCTGGAAGGGAAGCGGGGCTGCCGGGATTAGAACCGGCGGCCATATGGGATCCCGGGCGTGCAAGGCGAGGACCTTTAACCACTTGCGCCACTGCGCCGGGCCCAACCTCCTTTCCTTTTATAAGCTATGGATATTATAATTAGTTTTAAAATTTTTTTAAGATATATTCATTTGAGAGGTAGAGTGACACAGAAAGAGGGAGGGAGAGAAAAGAAGTGTATCATCTGCTAACTCACTCCCTAAGTTGTTGCAACAGGCAGGGCAAAGCCAGGTCAAAGTCAGGAACCAGCAACCCCGTGGGCAACTCCAACACTGGTTGATAACTGACAGGGCACCTGATCCACCACCCACTGCCTCCCAGGTGCATCAGCAGGAAGCCGGGTGGGAAATAACAGACAATCCAAGTACCCTCCATGGGGTACGAGCTATACCACCAGGCCTGCCCCGGAACCTGAAATTTTTTAATTCTGTGAAACGGCTGATGATTTTTATACACAATTATACAAAAACCCAAACAATAACAATCTAGATATAGATCATTCTGGTGGAAAATAAAGAGTAATTGCAGAAAATTATTTCCTTACAAAACATTATTCACATTTCTCCCAAATTTCATTTGAAGCTTGACACCAGTGTTTTGGAGTGCTTAATAAGACAAATTAAGTGCTGCTTTCTTCCTTTCTTCACTAATAAGTGAGACTATTGACTGAATCTTTTTACATATAACCAAAACCCAATAACAAAATCAAGGGGGTATTTTTAAATAAGATTTTCAATAAGGTTTTAAAAAAAGGTGTATTTATTGGTTTATATTTTGAAAGGCAGGGTAACAGAGAGAAGGAGGGAGGAGGGGAGAGAGAGATATCTTCCATCCACTGGTCCATCTTCCATGCTAGGCTGACCTGAAGCAGGAGCCAGGAGCTTCTTCCAAGTCTCCTATATAGCAACAGGAATTCAAGGACCCAGCTCATCCTCACTGCCCTCCCAGGCCACAAGCAATGAGCTAGATAAAAAATGCAGTAGCAGTGCCCAGCACAGTGGCTTAATAACTAAAGTCCTTGCTTTGTACACACTGGAATCCCATGTGGGTGCCAGTCTTAATCCTGGCAGCCCCACTTCCCATTCAGCTCCATGTCTGTGGCCTGGGAAAGCAGTCGAGGATGGTCCAAAGCCTCGCAATCCTGCACCCATCTGGGAGACCCAGAAGAAGCTCCTGGCTCTTGGCTTTGGATTGACTCAGCTCCAGCCATTGCGGCCACTTGGGGAGTGAATCAGCAGATGGGATATTTTCCTCACTGCCTTTCCTCTTCTCTGTATATCTGACTTTCAAATAAAAATAGATAGAACCTTTTTAAAAATACAGTGGAAGGCACATAAACTGGTGCCCGTATGGAATGTCGGCACCACAGGCAAAGGCCCAAGTCCACTATGCCATAGTGCAGATCCAAGATTATTAAAAAACAAAAAAAAAAATTATTAGAAAGGCAAAGTGATCAAGTAGAGGTAAAGAAAGAGCTTCCATCCATTGTTTCACTTCCTGAATGCCAGCAGTGATCAGAGCTGGACCAAGTTAAAGCGAGGAGCTGAGAATTCGGTCCAGGAGTCCCACGTGTGTGTGAGGGACTCAGTATGTGGTCACCATCTGCTGCCTCCTGGATGCTCCATCAAAAAGGCGGACAGGAAGCAGAGGCGGGACTCAGTCCCAGGCTGTGTAATAACAGATACAGATGTCTCCAGCAGCAGCTTCACCCAGCTAAGCCACACACCTATTTTGGAATGTAGATTTCTCATTCTTTCTCCTCCACCTGCATCCTACACAGCTTCCATGGAAGAGCAACAGTCCTGAGATTAAGGGACCGTGGGTTATGATGCTAGCTCCAGTTGTTGAACAGGGTTATTAGCTCTCTGTCCTCCAGGCCTCAGCTTTGGTCAATGCAGGCCTCAGAAAGCAGGAATCCATCATCCCCTTCCAAACTATGCAAGATCAGGAGACCATTCAGGCTCCTCCGTTTCAAGTGGGCCCATGCATCTTTGCAGACACAGAGAAAAGTGGAAGACAGATGTATCCTCTGAGGCAAGGCAGCAGCCAAAAGGCAGGTGTCCTGAGACAGTAAAGGTGAAGATGGGCAGGCCAATGAGCAGTCCACAGTGGAAAGCAAGCTGTGATCGAGGCTGCTATGAAGTCCTGCCTTCCATGTTCAAACAGCAACGTCTGCCTTTGGTGAAAGGGGCATTCAGTGCTCAGTGCACCACCACCAAGGACCCGCTAAGCAGCACACTGCCATGAAGAGATTCACGGGCACATCTCAGCACCCTCACATCTGCTAAGAGCGACTCTGAGTGGCTGATGTCGCAACCTGACACACAGGCAAGCAGAGGCTCTGGCCTGACAGGAGCACTCTGCACCACTAGACACCAGCCTCACTTCTCTGGCCCCAGTTCTGAAACTCTGTTGCTTGGCCAGGTGCTGGGCAGTGGTGGCAGTACTACAGCCCTTTCCCAGGTGCCCAACCTCAGCCAGGGTCCTCTGGGCTCCTACGCACAGATGCCCCTCCCATTTCCTGGAAAGATTCTCATGTCCTTGACTGCATGGCCACTTGTTCTCTCCAGCACTCCATCTAGCCTCACTCCTCTCCCACCCTGCAGGGGAGGCACCTGTTAGCTTTGTTCTCTCCTTCCCAGGATGCTGATCTGTGTCAGTGGCCTTTGCCCCTCACCCTTGAGGGATGTCAGCCCTTCTTTGACTTTGCTGTCTCCCTATTTGTGTGCTTATGTCCTTCCTGAGCTTGCCTGCCTAGTCTTCCTCTTCTGAAACCCAACTCTATCCTCAACGTTCTACTTGTGGGAAGAAGAATGAAGTTAAAAATGGTTGAATGGGGACCAAGCTTCAGGCTCAGCTGCTTCATCTGGTTCAAGTCCTAGTTGCCTCACTTCTGATCCAACTCCTTTCTAATATACCTGTGAAGGTAGTTGAAGTGGCCCAAGTGCTTAGGCTACTGCCACCCACTTGGAAAACCTGGGTGGAATTCTTATTTCCTGGCTTCAGCCTGACCTAGTATCAGCTGTTGCGGGTTTTAAGGAAATGAACCAGCATATAGAAGATCTCTGTTTCACTCTGTAGTTCTGCCTTTCAAATAATAGGTTATTTTTTTAAATGGTTGAGTTAGGGTTGATATTATGACAAACCAGGTTAAGCTGCTAACCTGTGATGCTGGCACCCCACATAGTTTCTGGCTTGAGTCCTGGTTGTTTCATTCCAAGTGTAGTTTGCTGCTAGTACACTTGGGAAAGCAACAGAAGATGGCTCACGTATCTGGGCCCCTCTCACCAATGTGATTCCAAATGAAGCTCCAATCTCCTGGCTTCAGCTGGTCCAGCCCCAGCCATTGATTGTATCCATCTGGGGATCTCTGTCTTTCAAATTAAGAATTCTTTTTTTTTTTTTAAACATGTTGCCTTTCCAAATCTGTCCTGTTTAAGAAATGCAGCCTCATTTTGGATTTGGTCCCAACATTTTTTTTAAAGATTGATTTATTTATTGAAAAGTCAGATATACAGAGAGGAGAGACAGAGAGAAAAATCTTCTGTCTGATGATTCACTCCCCAAGTGAGCACAACGGCCGATGCTATGCCGATTCAAAGCCAAGATCCAGGAACCTCTTCCGGGTCTCCCACACGGGTGTAGGGTCCCAAAGCCTTGGGCCATCCTCGACTGCTTTCCCAGGCCACAAGCAGGGAGCTGGATGGGAAGTGGAACTGCCAGGATTAGAACCGGTGCCCACATGGGATCCTGGTGGGTTCAAGGCGAGGACTTTAGCCTCTAGGCCATGCCACTGGGCTCTGGTCCCAACATTTTGTGGGTTCATCTTTTGGGGGAATTTTTCCCTGCGGTTGCTGCAGAAGGAACCTAGGGCTACCTTTCATCAAGGATGCACATCACCACCATTTCTGAGTCCCTTGGGCCCACTTGACCTAAGTCAAGGAAGTGACCACAGCTCTGGGTTATCTCGCTCTGTCCCTCAGGTCTGGGTGTGGGCAGTCAACTTGGGTGGGGGGCCCGAGGGTGTTCCCTCAGCCTCTCTTCTTGTCTAACCTGAGGAAGTTGATGGGTGGCTGGCTACTCAGCCTTATCTGGGCAAGAACAAGACAGGGTCCTAGAGAAGGAGGTCCAGGGCAGCATAATGAGTGTGCTCCCAGGGACCTGTCGGGGTGGAGGGTCCCAGAGCAGGGGGCTTTGGCTGGACCTTACACGAGAAGAAACAGCTCATTAACATGACCAGAGAAGAAAGATGCACCAAAATCACACCTCTAGCCCAGCCACTTGAGCAAAGCAACTTTACAAAGGTAAAAAAGGCAGGTCGCTGAGAAAGAGAGAGTGTGTTGAGGGAACAGCAAGAAAAAAGTGAGGAGGCAGTAGCATTTAAAAATTTTACCACAGGTCCTGGGACGCATGGATAGATGTTATAACAGCTGACCTGTAGATTACATGATTGGTAAGATGGGACAGAAGTGAGAAAGCGAAGTCTGAAAATATATCCCCAGCTTCCTAATTCATCAGATGTTAAAAATCCCAAACTCCCTATTTTCGCTCACGGGGTATTCATGCCTGTAACCTGAGCATGTTCTATGTTTCCGCTCTCCAAATCCAAGCACTGCCCACACCTCAAGTCCACATCTGATGTGTCCTGCCTTTGTTGCACCTGCGGCCTGCCAGCTCTGATCTTGATGGTCCACCCCTATCTAATTATAAGGCTCCCTGCATCTCATCTCCCCAAACCCAATTCTCTCTGTGAAGGAGCCAATAAATCACCTTGAAGCGCCTATCTGACCACAATAGCCCCTTGCTCAAAAAATCCCCAAACATCCTCCTACTGTGTGGAAAACCAAGTTCCTCTAAGTGCCTACCTCAGCCTCCTGCCCATGGTACCGTAAAGCCTGGTCCAACCCATGAAAAGTCCCTCCACTCACACCTCTTCTGCCCAGGGTCTCCTCTACAAAGTCTTTCAGGACCCTCAGTCCAAAGCAACACTCGTCTTCTGCAGACCCCCAGAATGTTTTCTTCGGACCCCTCTTTGGGTGCTCTCTTCATCCCAGCATCCCTCCTTGCAGATGCTGCAAGTGCACTGGTTTGCATCATGGGCCTCCAGAACCATCTCTCGCTTCAGCCAGGCTGAAATGCTGAGTGTAAGCAAGAGGCTTCTTCCAGCCAAGTGCCTCCCCTGGAAACTCTAGCTACCTCCTCCCACCCCCTCACCCCCCCACCCCCGCCGACCTCCTGGCAAACCACAGGTACTCCAAAAATAAGATGATTGAAATGAATAGAGAAATCATCACAGGTTTCCTTAAATAGTAAACTGCCGTAAGTGCATGCAAAATCAATTTCAGTGATAGATTCAAAGTATGATTCAGTATTTTTCCAGGAGGGTATGAACTCTGTCAAAAGATGTGCATTTACAAACTTCACAGGGCTCTCAATCTTCCTCTCCCAGCACCTGCTGCTCTCTTTCTCCCACACCTGCCTCTTCCTCCCCAGCCCCTGCCACCCATACACACAAACATACCACTCTGATTTTTATAGGAGTAGCAGTTCCTGCCCCATCGCAAGGGGAGAAGACATTGCTAAAGCCAGAACCACCACCTACAGTCAGAGGTGTGTTCTGAGACATTCTATTCCACCCTCCCACACCACACCTGCCAGCCTGCACCTCCTTGACCCCCACCCAGGAGTCCCAGACCAGAAAAGCAGGTCCTGAAGCAACAACACGCCACTAAGTCAAACACAGAGCAGGTACAAAAGGGGTTTTGGGGGGAACCTCTCCGGAGAAGAATCCCTCAGGGCCCAAGGGATCAAGCCATCACTTATGGTAGCCCCTGGACACCTCCTGGTGATCTCTCCAGGAATACATCCATCCAAAGAACCTTCCACTCCGGGAGGCAAGAAGCTGAACCAGCTGCAAGGCACAGGCCCAGACCTCCCATGCCCAACTCGTCGCAGCGCAGAGCTGAGCCCTGGAATGCCCTCGTGCCTGCCATTCCGGTGCCAGCCAGGCCAGATCCTGTCCTCTTCACACTCCCTTATCAAGGTCTCTGTGCCTATCAGGGCTGCTTCTGGCCCACTCCAGCCGGAGGTCCTGAGCCCTCCCCCTGCTGGACTCAGCCCGGAGCTGTAAGGCAGCTTCCCAGTGGAGGCAAGGACCAGCAGCCGAGAGAGGCAACCCTGAACCAGAGGTGGGAGGCAGACGGGGTTTTAGGAAGAAGTCACTTCGGATGGGGCCCCGGGGATAGAGGTACCCCGAGTTGCCCCAGTAATGCCTTTGCGGTCCCACTCTGTCCAGCCTCTCCGCTGTGCCCTCCTGTCCTTGGCTGGAGTTTGAGGCCACCCAACGTGGGACCTCGGCTCAACGCCCCCACTCACCGGCAATCCAGATCGTCCCTAAACTTTCCAGGGAGCACACGCCTCAGGGATGCCAAGCTTTCCGCCACCCTCCCTGCACCCAACCCCGCAGCCCCTTGTCCCAGACGGCGGGTTGCTCGCTTCACCTGCTCGCGGCTCGCAAGGGGCTCGGCTGCTCCTCGTGCGTCCGGACCCAGGCGCCGCCCGGTGGGTCCCCGCGCAGCTGCCGCCGCCACCAGCACCAGCACCAGCACCAGCGCAGCCGCCGCGCCTGCCCGGAGCTGCAGCGCCGCGGTCCGCCCGCAGCCTCGGCCAGCGCAATCCCCGGCGCCCAGCGCTCGGCCCGCGCCTCCGAGGGGGCCCGCCGGCCGCAGCCCCGCCGCGTCGCCCTGCCCGGGGCTGGCACGCACCCGCGCTGGGAGCCCGCTCCTCTCAGCGCCGCGGCGCTGGGGATCCAGCGAGCCTCTGGGATGGGCGGGGATTCCCTCCCCTCCGGTTGATGCGAGGGGCGGGAACTCCCTTCCCGGAGTGACAGCCACGAGGGGCGGGAATTCCCTCGCAGGAATGACAGGGTGGGCGGGGAGTCCCCAGAGCCACCGCGCCGCGGCCAGGGCGTCGCTCCCCGCGAACCTGTAGTCCTGGGGCACCCCGAGAACCTGGGGGTCCCGGTGGGCGGGGGATGGGGGTCGGAAAGGGGGCGGGATCCAGGGAGGCTGCAGCTCAATCTCTATCCAGGCGGGGCCTGAGGCGCCATGTAGGTGGGAGAGTGCGAGCTAGGGGACTGGAGGTTGCCTTGGCATGGCCCTTGACTTGATGTCAACTGCTTTATCAAAGAATGGGGGGCATCTGCCATTCCAAAGAAGGGGGAAGAGCCGGCTGCCCACCCCCTTGGCCTCTGGTTCTTAGGATACCAAAGTTGATTCAGCACCGGAACGAGAATGACGTGGGGAGGGGGTCCTCGGAGGGAATCACATCCTCTCTCCCCCCATCACCAGTTAATGCTCCCACGGAAGTCCCCAGGGACTTGGTAGGGAATGGAGGGACGGGGAGAGCCACTCGCCCTGGCGCTCTTCGAGGTCACCCAAGGGACATGAGCCTCAGCTTTGTGGATTCTTCATTCCCTCGGATTTCAGAAAGGAAAGCCTTTAAATATTGGGGACTTTTTTTTTTTTTTTTTGTCATCCTTGTCATTCTGTTTGCCACAAGGAAGGCTTGATAAAAACACAATAGGGAGACTGCCCGGCTGTGCAAATGAAACTCCCTTAAGAGGGAAAGACTGGGCCTTTTTGGTGTGCTTTCAGATAACAGCAGAAACATACGAAAATTTACAAAACCTGGGGTAACGAATAACTGAATAATGCCTCCGACGTTTGCTGCAGTGCAGTAATTGGAAATCCTGGCTTTGGCGGGGATGGAGCTGGGCAGCGAGCTGCTACAGCTTAGCCCAGCGCAGCAATCAGCTCAGATCTCCAGCAAGAGCTGGCCAGACTCCACAGGGCTGTCCCCAGTGTTCCCAAGGCACGGTGCTGGAGACATTGGTCAGGTGGGGAAGTACTTGGACCCAGCTGTTCTTCATCCACTCCTGCACAGATGACAAGCACCTTGCAGTGTAAGGGGTGTGACCTCAGTCACCCGGCACCTCCCCGAATCTAGATAGAGAAGACGCTCCTGTAGCAAGATGCTGTGAACATCGGCAGTGACTCAGCAGGGCACTTAGCAGGTGCACAGTGGGACCAGTCAGAGGGCCCCCTGAAACACCAGGTGCAAAAACCCTCATGGAATCTAGTGTGACCACTGCGTCCTCGCAGCTTCATCTTCCCCCACTGTGTCACAGGCGCCAGGAAGGAGCAGCCTAGACCACCTCAGTCTCTGTACCCAGCACCCAGCACCCAGCGCAGCCAGCCCTTAAGCACCCAGAAGAAGTTCACTGAGTAAATGAATATGAAATGAATTGATCACACTACCATTTTTTCCCCAGGCCCCTCCTCCAGACCTCCCACGCGGGTGCAGGGTCTCAAGGTGTGGGGTCGTACTGCCTTCGCAGGCCGCAAGCAGAGAGCTGGATGGGAAGCAGGGCCGCCAGGACAAGAACTGGTCCCCATATGGGCTCCTGGCGCATGCAAGGCGAGGACTTCAGCGGCTAGGCTACCGCAACAGGCCCCGCACCACCATTTTTCACCGCTCCCCACTGCGGCGAGTTTCGCACCAGCGGTGTACTCCTTACCTGTAAAGTCCACCTCTCCTGAAGTCCTTGCCTGTAAAGCCTTCCTCCGCAAAATGGCGGTCTGGCTCCCCTGTGTCCGTGGAAATCACGAGGACCTCCTTTCTTCCTGATGACCAGGCCAGGTTTTCCCTCCCCAACTAATCACTGCCTTGGGAGCGCTCTGAGCAAGCTGCTAATTGAACCCCTGCCAGGTGTCTGAAGTTACTTCAGGAATGACGGTTTTCCATCTCACCTGTGTTTCTAGCTTTTGAGTTCCCGGAGATCAGAGAAATTGAATCTTGTGTTCCCCAAAACTAGTGTGGCAGTATCTGACCCCCAAATGGCCGCTTATCAGGTGTTTGCTGTATTAGAACCGAATGTCAAGTATACATGCAAGTCATATATAACCTGTACAGGTAACACGGGCCGATGTAATGTGGTGTCTCCTTTACACTAGGTCCTGCTGACTTGCCTTAATTACTTCTAGTTTCAATCCTTTCAAGGACGTCTTTCAGGTGGTTTAATTAATTAATTAATTAGGACAAGATTTTGCTTGTTAATAATAGCTTGCCTCCCAGGGCATCCATCAAAGGCAGACATTGGGTGCAGAGACTAAACTGTTGCGGAGATGCCTGCATCCCACATCAGAGTGCGGGGAGCCAAGCTCCAGCTCTGCTCTGCATTCCGGCTTCCTGCTAACGCCCCACTCGGAGAGGAAACGGCTGATGGGTCCCTGCCTTGCCGGTGGCAGAGCCAAATGCAGCCTCGTAGTTAGCAGATGGGAGACCTTACTGCCACTCTTTCACCTTCTCTCTTTCAAATAAATAAAACAAATGGAAATTTAAAAAGAAGATCAATCAAGCAGGGAAATGTTATGCCCTTGCAGTCTTGTCAGTTCGCAAAGCTGACAACCGAGGGCATTTGCTTTCCGATGTTTGGATCAAAATGTAAATTTTTCCTGCCCCTTTGTTAAATATTTAGTCATAGATTAGTACCTCTACCCGTTGCCATTCTAATCAGCTGTTCATGACACACATGATGTGGAAGAAGAGATTGTACAGAGAAAACCTAAAGCTTAAGAGGAAGTGAAGATTAAAATAATGAACAAAATAAAAAAACCTGTTATCCTGGGCTGCAATACATTGTTGATAAGATCAGAAAGTTTGTGCCAAAAAAAAAATGAAATTAAAAATAAGCTTATTGGGGTACAAAAATACTCAAAATTTATGCACAGTTTTCCATAATATACATCTTTTCATATAAATTAACTTTTGAGAACTCCATGTATTTAAGTCTTTAAAAATTTTTTACACCAAAATGAGTTTATTTTGAATGCTACTTTCCATGAATCTCAGGCTGAAGTACCCTGGCAGGTTAAAGAGTGCAAAAACACTTCCAGGTAGATCCGCATCCACTTCAGCAGCTTTGGGTGGTCTTGTGTGCTTTTTGGTGCAATGAAGAGACTAAAAGCCAGGCTGCTACAAGGAAAGTTGACAGCTCTGTGGCCAAGTCTTGAGGAGACTGCTTCCCAACTCTCCTCCTCAGCTGTCCTTCCAAATGTTTGCAGGGAGGAGGGCAGGAGCCTTAGTCAACAACTGGCTCTGTTCCCTCTCCCCTCCCAGTCTCCCTGGGTTCCCTGTATCTCCACAACAGATTGGAGCTTCCTGTTTACCCACCTAATTACCCCTTTTGCCTTTCTTCTGCAGATTCCTTGCCACTGAATCTTCCAGTCGTGATCTCATTGTGGAAGGAGCCATCTCCTGACCAGGGAAGAGCTTAGAAAGAATAAATAAGTAACAAACACAGTGAACCATTAATGCAGTGGATGCCAATTGGGAGTTTGCTTAAGGATTCTTGGAAGACCCAAAACATCAAATAGCACAGCCTCATCTCTGGAGATTTCCCCGCACTGTGTTTGTGAATCCAGGAGGCTACATTCTTAACCTCCAGTGATTGCAATTTGGGTGGCCCACGGAGCGTTATCTAGAGAAAACCCGAAATAGAGTTTGGTCACATTCAATGTTTGGTCACAGCGGGAATATTTATTCAGTCTCAGATCAAATGTCTTATCAGCCAATAGATGAAATGGCCCTGCATTTGATGCATCCTGTTTTAAAATATATGTTTAGGAGGAAAGTGTCAGCACTTTTCATTCTATGTATTTTGAAAATGATGAGTTCTAGTGTTATCCTGAACATGACACTGAGATTTATGTGAACGTGTCATATTTTCAGTGTTGTCTGATATTAACACATATGCAGAATTTATGATTTCCTCCAGGGCTTCCCCTTGTAGAATACACTTTCTATTTATTTAGCTGGCTAAGCCAGGCCATCATTTTATTTCTTTGACATTCTGCCTTCCATTTTTACAATGGGAGCCTGACTGCCAGAGTCATTTTAGTACAATTTCTGGCACACAAATAAATAAATAAGTAAAATAACCTCCACATTAGCAAGCACAGACCAGGCACTACTTAGAACTTCCACAATTGGACAAACAATGGCATCTGATTTGCCTCAAACGGGGGCTGACTTACTCCACACATTTATGGCACCAGAAAAGCCAAGCTTTTACAGAGAGAGCAAGTGAGCAGTATAACCAGTTAAGAGAAACAGAAAGCAAACCAATGCTTTATTACAAAGTCAGATATACAGAGAGGAGGAGAGACAGAGAGGAAGATCTTCCCCAAGTGACCGCAACGGCCAATGCTGCACCGATTCAAAGCTGGGGACCAGGAACCTCTTCTGGGTCTCCCATGTGGTGGCAGGGTCCCAAAGCTTTGGGCCGTCCTTGACTACTTTCCCAGGCCACAAGCAGAGAGCTGGATGGGAAGGGGAGCTGCCGGGATTAGAACCGGCGCCCACAGGGGATCCCGGCACATTCAAGATGAGGACTTTAAGCCGCTAGGCCATGCCGCCAGGCCCAAACCAATGCTTTTCAATGTGCACATCTAAAGAGAAGCTATTCTAGTTACACAGATACAGTGTTCTTGCTCCATTGTTGGCCTTTGGGATCATTTTGATTTATTCTAAAAATAAGATGAAAGTGAGTCTTGGGGCTGGAGACTATCCTATCAGCTCCCTTGGGTGGGTACCCTGGAAGTTTGGGTCCTTTTCTACACTTTGTTCCCATGTTGTTGAAATTCAGTCAAATCGCTGTGTATCTAAATTTGTAGGCTATTTAGGTAAGCTATTTGCTAACTGCCTCATTTTGTGCACAACGCATTCTAATCCCCAACTCCCATCTCCCCTGCTGATCACTCTCCTTACTCTGTTATGCACCACTTGCTTCTGAAAAGGCATATTAAGTCACACATGTGCTATTTTTACTCCTTCATCAGACACTTCTACTTCCAGATACCTTCAGTGAATGATCGCTAAAAAACTAATTAAAAATAAATGCATTTCTTCCTCTGCCTTGTTTTTTTTTTTAATTTAAAAATTTTTTTACTTCTTCACTTTTTGCTGTCTCTTTTTGTCAATCTTAGCACCTGTCTTTACCAGTATAGCTAACAGACATAGGCACTGAAGTCGGCTAAGTAAACACCCAGCCTGAAAAAGCAGCAGCAAGCAAGCCCTGTGCTCTGTGGCCAATCACAATAACACAATAAGGTACGGGTAACCCCGGGCAAGTTTCTCTAAAATAGGGATAATATTACCTGCCTCTAAAGTTGTTATTAGAATCGTGGGTTCCCAGTGAGATTACAGATATAAAATTATCTGGGAAAAATATTAAACTCTCTTCAAATGAATGTGAAAGCAATAATAGTTCTATGATTGGCAACTTTGGTTTGTCATAAAATGTACATAAACTGTCATCCATTTTATCTTAGCAGCAAGAATTACCAAGAGTAACTGATTGGCCCATTGATAAATCATACTTCATGACTTATTTGAATGATGTATGACGCAGCAAGCCAAACATAAGAATTGCATTTGGGGAGCCAGTTTTGAGGCACCACATGGTAAGTTGCTACCTACAATGCCAGCGTCCCATATCAGAATGCTGGTTTGAGCCCCGCTGCTGGTGCTGACTCAATTGCTTACTAACACACCAGGGAAATCAACAGAAGAGGGCTCAAATGCATGGGCCACCCATGAGTGAGACCCATATGGAGTTTTGGGGGCCTAACTTGAGCCTGGCCCAGCTTCAGCCATGGTGACCATTTGGAGGAAAAAAAACTAATACGTGTAAGAACTCTTGATCTCTAATACTTTTCTTTTCAAAGAAATCAAACAAGTCTTTTAAAAATTGCATTTTGCATTTCCCTGCTGAACTGAAGAGCACTAGTGAATGAAGACAACAGAAAGCAGAACTTTGGAGAAAATGCCAAGGGGGACTTGGAAATGCCAAAACAAAGCTGTTGTTTATTTGAGGATATGTAGGAAATTTCACTTTGGTTTGATTCGAGCAGATGTTGCTAGCCATGCTCCTTTCTCCAATTGCTTGGTTGAGTGGAACCCTCATCAACCTGCTCCAAACAGAGAAACCCAAAAAATCACACCCTTGCTTGACCTTCACATAACTCATGTTCTCTTTCTTTTTCTCTCTCGTTTCTAGTTATTAGAATGCTACCAAAAATGCTGAAATGCCAGCTTTCTCTATTTTTAAAATCTTGCCATGATCCAGGGAGACTCGGTGTGAATTTTTCAACTTTTGTGTGTCTATGTCACCAAACTTCTCTGAAATAAGTTATGATGGTCATTTAGATAACCAGACCATCTGGAAGAGACAAGGGGGTGAAGGCTAAAACAGAAGAGGGCAAGATCTCGGAATTCTAGAACTCGATGCAGACCACTTTAGGAAGCTACTCGCCTGCCCTGGTTCTGTGACTTGGCTGAGAAGTGTTCTTGCTGGGGACATAGCATGTGTTTGAGAAAAGCAGTGAAGCGAGAGTAGGTGTGACACTCTTTGTGCCCATGCTTTTGGCAATGCTAGGTCCACATATTGCATTACTATCTCAGGCCTGATTTTTACCATCAAGACACCATGTCTCTGGACTGTGGGTCCTGAAGACAAAGAATGACTGCAGGGACAGATTATTCATGCTTCCTGTCATTGGAGACCGCATACATCACCCTGCTTCCTGTCCCAGTTGAACAAATGCTCTCCCACGAAGGCACCAGACTTATAAATTAATTCCTTATGATCAATTCTAAATAATCCTCAAAGAATGATGTTTTTCTTGTTAAAATCTTTTGAAATGTGTACCATCAGTCTGAATGTCATGGAGCTTATCAATATTGTATCCTTACCATGAATCTGCAAGAAAGTGCTTTCAGAGATCAAACGAGTTCACAGAAAATACAGTAATACAGAGCATCATAAACTTGTTCAAACTTGGTCTTTTGTAGAGGAAGAGATACTTTTTCCTTTCCAGCAAGAGCTCACAATCTATTTCTCCAAAACTATCAAAATTATTTTTCCTGGAATTACTAATTGACCAAGCTTAATTCAAAGTCAAAGTGGATGGGCCCACAGCTACAGCTTTATATTACATTTCTCTGCTGAACTGGAACTCCTATGGGGCAAGAGACGTAGTAGGACACAAAACTTAAGGAGGCACCCAATGTCAGGGCACAGCCCTGCAAGTGAGTGCACTACTCACAGATAAGGGGTGTTTCCTTAAGCTTTGGGCCATGGATGCCTCTCTTTCTTTATTCTGAGCCTAGCCCTGGTTCTCTGACAGAGCACCTACCATGTAGGGGAGCTCTGTGGAGATAGGGGCAAGCAGAACAAGCCTAAACCACAACACACATGTTATAGACCAGCCCAGGATTTGCCAATGACTATGAAGATGACCTTGGGCAAGCTAGGTCCAGCCACCAGATCCCCATGATGCAATGCTGTGGCTCCCTGCCCTGCCCCCTGGCTCATTCCCTCCCGAGTGGCCACACACATGCTGACCAGTACAGCTGTCAGCACTTGGCAGAAGATTAGCAGGGGGCTAAGTCTGGCACCACCACATCCGCTCTTGCTGCTTTTCACATTGCAATGGAATTCTAGTTGGCTTGAGTGCTCAGCAGCCTTCAAGAGGCACTGGAATGCAAATGATAGTGACTTCTTCACCTTTTCATTGGTCTTTGCCCACTGAAAAGCTTCAATTGCCCCCATTTGCCATGTTCACACTTCTGCCATACCCTGCCTCAGAGGTGATGCAGTTTCTTCTCCCACACTCCTTCTCAAACCACTGTGCCTTCTAGTATGCCCACTTGATAACTAGCCAGCACCCCTTTCCCTCAGCCTCTTCTCTGCACATGCTTCCCAGATCCACCTGTCCTCACTAGTCAACAGCCTCCTAGGAAGTTATCTCCAGCTGCATGTGTTGATTTGGTTACAACACGTTGCCTTAAAGCTCAAGGTCAGGGGCAGGATGGAGAACTCCCACGATAATAGTCCATGGTTACTGCTTTTAGCCATTTGTTATGTAAACTGGCATGTTCCTTGGTTGCACCAACTCAGAAAATTTTGATTCAGGATTAATTATGCCTGTTCTGGGCCTAGTGGCTATAGCCTAGTGGCTAAAGTCCTCTCTTTGCATACACCAGGATCCCATATAGGCACTGGTCTGTGTCCCAGATGCTACACTTTTCACCCAGTTGCCTGCTTGTGACCTGGTAAGCAGTCAAAGATGGCCCAAAGCCTTGGGACCCAGCACCTACATGGGAGACATGGAAGTAGCTCCTGGCTTCAGATCGGCTCAACATCGTCTCTTGTAGCCACTTGGGGAGTGAGCCAAAGGTTGGAAAATCTTTCTGACTCTGCTTTCCACTGTAAATATGACTTTGCACTAAAAATAAATAAATCTTTAAATTTTTTTTAATTAAAAATTAACTGCCTCTTCTTAAGCTTGTACTTGCTAATTGAAGTATTAATGGAAAAAACCTCTACCTGGGTAGATGATAAGTTCCTACTTTATGATAGGAACTGTTTTTGCAGGAAATCTATTCTCTCATTTATACAGCCAGCATATCAAACCTCCACAATATTCAAGCTTCTTCTTAATAAAGTTATTTTTAATCTATTGTTTAAAAAGTAGAGCAACAGAGAGAAAGAGATCCATCTTCTAATTCACTCCTTAAATGTCATCAACAGCTGGAACTGGGCCAAGCCAAAGCCAAGTGCCTGGAACTGAGTCAGCATCTCTCCTGTGGGTGGCAGAGACCCTCGCACTTGAATCATCCCTGCTGCCTCCCAGTGCGTGGCACGAACAGGAAGCTGGAATTAGAAGTAGAGTCAAGACTCACATCACACTTTCCAATATAGAATACCGTGTGCGGAGCAGGATCTTAATCACTACATCAAACACTTGCACCCCGTGCAAACTTGTGACTCACATCACCTTTGTCTTACCTTTCCCTCTCTGAAGAAGACCTTGCTTTTTAGTTTGCAGATGAAAAAAACTGTCAGCTAGCAGCTCCTTTAACTTCCTGCTGCCAGTGAAGTAGATCTTTTCTGAGTTTTCCTGATTTCCTTTTTCTTCTTGGAGGCGGCATCTTTTCACTTACATATTCCACAGGTGCCTCAAGCTGCTATGTGCCAACTGACTGCATGCCCTTTCCTCAAGAAATTCTCATCTGTATTAGCCACACTGGTAAAGAGAACCCCAAAATTCCCAGGTGACTCACCCTAAATCATAGCGTACATGTTGGAGTCCCACGTACCCTGTCTCCTCACCTCCGAGAAGTATGGCCCATCAGTTCTTTCACAGGCACCTGGAGGCTTGATCATCCTGGTTCAACCACACCAGGAGTTGGCAAGCATGTTTTACGGGAAGGCAGCTGCGTATGTTCATTTACAGATTGTCTGTTGTTGCTTGCACTTCCAGGGCTGCGTGGTAGTTGCGACAGGAACTGTATTACCCACAAGCCTGAAAATGTTTGTTCTCTAGTTCTGTGAAATAAAAGTTTGTCAATCTGACCCTTGACTGACACTATTGCAAGGAGCCTCCCGGAATTGGACTTTCCACAACCATCAGGGGTCCTCTCAGGGCACCCACCACTCGTGTTGGAGTACCTCGGTGCAAGCTCAAGCTCTGCTTATCTTTCTAACTTCCTACCCATGTGCGCCGTGGGAGGCAGCAGATGATAACAAGTTAGGTCGCTGTTACCTTCCTGGGAGACCCAGGCTGCAATGCACCTTCTGGTTTCTTCCCGGCCCAGCCCTGGAGTTGCAGGGATATAGGGAGTGATCTTGCAGATGGAAGATACCTCTGTGCGTTTCTGAGTTTGTCTTTATTGCTCTGTCCTCAAATAAAATAAAAATTATTTTTGAAAAGATCCCTTCATCTTCTTCTCTCTCTAATTCAGCCCTTCAAATAATCTTTTAAAAATAATCCTTCCTGGGCCCAGCAGTAGCCTAGTGGCTCAAGTCCTTGACTTGCATGCACTAGGATCTTATATGGCACCAGTTCTAATCCCAGTGGCCCCACTTCTCATCCAGATCCCTGCTTGTGGCCTGGAAAAGCAGTCAAGGATGAGCCAAAGCCTTGGGACCCTGCACCCACGTGGGAGACCTGGGAGAGACTATGGGCTCCTGACTTTGGATTGGTGCACTTCTGGCTGTTGTGGCTACTTGAGGGGTGAATCAATGGATGGAAGATCTTCCTCTCTTTCTCTGCTTCTCTGTATATCTGACTTTCCAATAAAAATAAATCTTACAAATAATAATAAATATCCCCTCCTGGATGCACCCTTCATGAATCTCCGGTACCTGTTGTAGGTCACAGTCTCCCTGGTACACTTAGTCACCTTGAAATCTCTAAGGAATAAAC
The DNA here is from genome assembly GCF_017591425.1 of Ochotona curzoniae. Taxonomy (NCBI): domain Eukaryota; kingdom Metazoa; phylum Chordata; class Mammalia; order Lagomorpha; family Ochotonidae; genus Ochotona; species Ochotona curzoniae. Next base: position 13,696,891 of record NW_024465582.1, on the reverse strand, counting down.
ATGCTGCTTTGGATAAAACTCAGGGTCCCCAGCCCAGCCCCTGTGTCACTGAATAAGGAACCTCACCTAGCTCCCAGCTCTCAGCTTTGTACATGACTACTTCAAAAGGATTATGGGAAAAAAATTAATGGATATAAAAAATTTGAAATCAGTGCAGTTTTCTCATAATAGACATAAACTTTCTGAAAACACCTTGTATATATGGATTTCAAAATGAGCTTGTCTTTTAATTTCATCACTTAGAAGCATCTTGAAATATTATTATATATTCTACCCTTATTCTCCAAACTGAATGATGCTACCTGTCTTTCCATTGATCCAGCATCATATATTCTTTTTTCTTTATTTTCAAAAATACTTAATTACTATTTGAAAGAGCAACAGAGAGGATGACAGACACAAACAGAGAAGGATTTCATCTGTTGCTTCTTTTCCTCCAAATGCCTGCAACAGCCAGGGCTGTGTTAGGCCAAAGTCAGGAGCCCGGTGCTCCATCACAGGCTTCCTTGTGGGTGGCAGGGGCTCACATACTCAAGCCTATAGTTGAAGCTGCCTCCCAGGTGTATTGGCAGGAAGCTGGATTGGAAGCACAGCAGCTAGGGCTCAAAGTGGGCCACTCTGATATGGGATGCATCTTTCCCTCGCAGTAGTCTAACCCATTGTACCACAGCACATGCCACAGTCCCCTGCCTTTTCATTCCTCCCTGTTTGGGAAGTTGTATTACCTTTCTCTTGGAGACTTGCTCTCCTTTGGCTCATCTCTGATCTAGTCCCTCATTCTTTAGGAATCTGCTGTGACACATCTCCTTCAGGCAGCCTTTGCTCCCTCTCAGACTGACTGGTGATCTGTTTCATGACACCTCACACTTATTCTAAGGCACTTACCTCTTGCTTTGATTCAGGGAAGTTATTTGTGGGCTACTTGCTTTTTTGCAAGTACCATTATAGATGTCATCTTAAGTCCCTGACACAGTGCTTGGCACCTGGAAATTTTGTTAACTAACAATATCACAGTTTGTGATGAGGCTAGTGGCAGAAGATACCCACTTGCCATTTATCTAGGTCCCTGGAGCTGACAAAAGGCAGATTAACATTTATTATTGTTGTTATGCTCTTAAATGAAGGTATTTCTTGATTTGGCGATGAACAGAGAGTCTAAAATGTATTCTAGTCTTATAACACATAACATAGTTTGTTTTTCAATTAATTTCTTTTGTTTGACTGTCTATAGCAGAGTATTGGAGTTTCCACTGCATGAAACCTTAAGAAAGCAACATTCCCAGATGCTCCAAATCCCACCAATGTGTTTTTCTACTGGATGGCTCCTATTGCCCACCGGATCTACCCACCACCTGCTCTGCAGTGTGACCTCCTGTTGTGCCCCTGTGCTTTCTTCCTACTGGTTGGGTTTGCCCAGTGGGTATATTCGGCTGGAGATTGGAGGTAGAAAGAATGCAGAAAGAGAAGTACCTCCTCCTGCCCAGCTCCTCCTCTGAACTGTGGGTTGATAGACCCCGAGAGCCTAACTCCCACCCAGAGAACTCCTTGCTCTGGCCTGCTAGCGCCTGGGGTTGCTCCAGCTGCTTGCTCCCCTGCTTTATGATCCCTTTTGGTTCTCCTTATCTTGTCCACACCTTCATCAATTACACTCAGCTCAAGTATTCCTGCTTGAGTTTGCTGTGGTTCTGATAGGACCCTGACTCATTCAATTCCATTGCCCAAAGAAATATGATGAAAAGATTACAAGAGTTCTCACATGCTTCTGTAGATCTCTCTCTGCTACCTCTAAGGAAGTCTGCAAGCTGGGGTTGCTATGTCATGAGCTCAGGGCATATTTCTCCCATTTTTTGGCCAGGCATCTAGCGTCTGGAAGCCATCAAAGAAGATAGATGACACTCTTAGAGCTTGACAATGGCAGTGTCAAAGCAGCTCCTCGGCTTGGAGCCTTAACGACTCAGTTCAGACCCACATCTTGGCTACCTTCCTCCCAGAGGACTGCCTACCACAAGTTGGACAGCTGGAATTGCAGATAAATCACTCCTGTTGATAGAGTCCTCTGCCGTGAGCCTAATCCAGGTGAACGCTGAAGCTCGCGGGTATGCAGCTGGCTCTGGGCCCTGAGTGAGAGCAGGGCTGGGAAGCATTCCCAGATGGCTTGTGGATGCCATTGCTTTTTCTGGTTGCATTCCTGGGGGAGGTGGGAAAACACACACAGGTCTCCTAGCTGCAAACCCAAGCAAAGAGCACATTGTCATATCTTTAGCAAATGACAACAACACATAAAACACAGACAACCCAAGGACAAGAGAGACGTGGCCAGCCTGCTGAGTTTTTTACTCTGCAAAGCCCAGGAACAGCTGGTGTGGAAGGTTCCCTATCTGCTTAGTGGATGAATTGTCCTTAAAACAGAAATCCACTGTTTTCTGCCCAAAGCCTTCCAGCAAATCAGCCAACCCATCATTTAATTTCTGCCTCTGAAAAATAGAGTTCTGATCACTGGCACAAAGGGGAGCAATTACCAATGAAGGTGAGAAACAATCTCCATAAACCTCAAATTTAAAACTTCAATTGCAAAACCAGTGCTTGGTTAGATCTTTGTTTCCACCGGGAGGCAGCTCCCCTGGAAAGATTGTGTGAAATAGTTAAGAGCATGGCCAACTCTCTGGGTTTGAATCCCAGATCTGACACTAACCAGCTACATGATCTTGGGAAAGCAACATCTATGCAACTTTGGTTAAATAGCAAGAAAAATAATGTTAACCCATAGAATTGACAGGGATATGAACTACCTTGATATAAAGTAAGCCGTATAAAGAATGCCTACTAGGTAGTAAAGATCTTGTAAGTGGCTGAGTAAAATTCTTTCAGTAGTTATGTATCTTCAGAGATACATGGCTGAAGGGTTTACCAGTCCACGGATTTCAATATGTGCTTTGAAGCCCAAACAACTTCTGTGGTAAGAGACCAGACCTGGAAAAGCTTGGCTAGCACTGTCAATCATCGAAACAAGGAAACCTGATGTGGATTAGCTGCCATCAGGAAGGGGACACACCTGTGATGCTCTGTTTGGAAAAGGACACGGCCCACGGGTCCTGCCCAAGAATCGAGCACCAGGTGGCCTTGCCTGCAGGAATGATGGAGAATGAGATGCTGCAAACCCAGAAGGCTAGTCCAGTGAGGTCCTCCATGCATCACCCCTAAATTTCCCCAGGGCATCGTCCCACAAGGGAGGCTACTCAGCTTTGCCTCCACCGGGGCTCCTCTCTCCTGTTCTATTTTCTTCCTAGTACCCTGTAGTATTCAAAGACCCTCCCAATTCTCACTAGGAAAGTGTTGGCTTTCACTGCCAACTCTCAGCCAACTTGTGAGCTCTCCACATTTGAGACCGGGCTCAGGGACTGTAGCAGTCACCTCTTAAGGAAGTCTTCACATTCCTAATGAAAACACTTCAGTGTCTCTGAGAACAGCCAAGAGGTCCTAAGAATGCCTTTTCACACCTTGGTAATAACAGCTGATTTTAGCTGAGCACTCATGTTGGGTACTCTGTCTAATGTTTTAAAGAATATTCTCATTTTATTCCCATAAGAGTCGCAAGAGCTAAGCCCACGAGCTCATTGTCTGGGTCCTTAGGATAATATTGTCCTATAGGAGTGTAGTGTGAGCTAAAATGTGGCGCACATCTGTAATTCTATGTGTTTCAGTAGGCTTCTTATAAACTACAAAGAGAAACAATTCACAACATGTTTTGTTTATCTTAGCAAATCTTTTTTTTTTTTTTAATAATTGTTGAATGTTGGAATTACTTGGAGAGAGGGAGGGACACACAGAGAAATCTACAGAAATCTTCCATCTGCTGATGGACTCTGCATATGACTGCATCAGCCAGAGGTGGGCTAGGCAGAAACCAGGAATCAGGGGCTGGGAGCTTCAACTGGACTTCTACAAGAGTGGCAGGAGCCCAGTTACTTCAACTGGCCATCTGCTGCTTAGTCCATTACCACATTGCTGGATGCAAAGTAGGATGGCAGAGATATGAACTGGTGCTCACACAGGGTGCTGGTACTGTATGCAGCAGCTTTACGCCCTGCATCACAAAATCAGCCCAACCTAGTGCATCTTAAAAACAGCCAAATAGGGGCCTGCTGTGGTGCTAAAGTCCTCGCCTTGCATGTGCTGGGATCCCGTATGGCCGCCAGTTCTAATTCCAGCAGCCCTGCTTCCCATCCAGCTCCCTGCTCGTGGCCTGGGGAAGCAGTAGAAGACGGCGTCTGGACCCTGCACTAGTGTGGGAGACATGGAAGAAGCTCCTAGCTCCTAGCTTCAGATTGGCTCAGCTTTGTCCACTGCAGTCATTTGGGGAGTGAATCAGCAGATGGAAGATCTTTCTGTCTCTCCTCTCTGTACGTCTGCCCTCCCAATAAAAAATAAATAAATCTTTTCTAAAAATCTGTGTGTGTGCGTATCTCCCTATCACTGTAAATCTACTTTTCAAATAAAAAATAATTTTTATGTTTTGTAGTCTGGTTCTGATGACTCCTCTCTAGTTATATGAGTTGTTAACATTCCTGGTATCCGGGTGAAGGGCATATAGGAACGCTACTGCTTCCCAGGCTTATATTTTTGTAAAAGGAAACGTTTAAAAGTTCATGAAAATGAAATTTAGAAAGATTAAGTTAGAATGCTGCTTAGAACACGCTTACACATCCTAGTCCTTGGGTTCAATTCTTGACTAAATCCTTGCTTTGGATCCCATATGAGCACCGACCGAATCTAATCTTGGTGGCCCCACTTCCCATCCAGTTCCCTGCTTGTGGCCTGGGAAAGCAGAGGAGGACGGCCCAAAGCCTTGGGACCCTGCACCAGAGTAGGAGACGTAGAAGTTCCTGGCTCCTGACTGTGGACCGGCTCAGCTCTGGACATTGTGGCCACTTGGGGAGTGAACCAGCAGATGGAAAGTCTTTATTTCCTTCTCTTTCTGTAAATCTGACTTTTCAATAAAAATTTTAAAAATCTTAAAAAAAAAAAAGCAAAAATCAAATGCAGTTTTGACTTGCTTCTTTTTTTTTTTTTTTTAAGGTTTTCTTCCCCCCGTTTATTTATATTGGAAAGTCAGATAAGCAAAGAGGAGGAAAAACAGAGGGAAAAGTCTTCTGTCCGATGATTCACTCCCCAAGGGTCGCAATGGCCAGAGTTGAGCCTATTTGAAGCCAGGAGCCTCCTCTGGTTCTCCCACGTGGGTGCAGGGTTCCCAGGTTTTGGCCCATCCTCAACTGCTTTCCCAGGCCACAAAGCAGGGAGCTGGATGGGAAGTGGGGCTGCCAAGACACAAACCAGTAATCCATACGGGATCCTGGCACATGCAAGGGGAGTACTTTAGCCACTAGGCTGCTGTGCCAGGCCCTCTGACTTGCTTCGTAATGTGCACCCTGGAAAGCTGCAAGTGATTGCTCAAGTGATTTCCATGTGGAAATCCCAGATGAAATTCCAGGCTCCTGGCTGAGGCCTGGCCCCATCCTGGCTGTTGTGGACACTTGGAGAGTAAAATTAGCACATGAAGATTTGAGTCTGTTTCTTTGTCTCTTTCAATTAAATAAGATAATTTTTTTGAAACATAAGTTTATTTTGGTACAAAGTATTTTGAAATCCAGTGTTTTTTTCTTTTCATAAGAACTTTTCATATGAATGCTTTGTGAACGTTTTGAAAATCTCTTGTGTCTGGATTTCAAATTTTTCCTGCACCAAAAGTAAATGTTTCCTTTCATTCCACTTTCCATAAACTTTTTGATGTGCCCTCATAAACCCAAAGCAAATTTCAAACTGAAAAGGAAGAACAGTACAACACACAAAAAAATTACAAAATGATGATAAATTACTTCTGTGATTATTTCAAAACGCGAGGAACTCTATGAAGTTAATGAAAGCATTGAATGGGCCCAGTGCGATGTCTCTGTTTGGTTGATCCTCTGCCTTGCAAGTCCCAGAATCCCATATAGACACTTATTCTTGTCCTGGATGCTACACTTCCTATCCAGCTCCCTGCTTGTGGCCTGGAAAAGCAGCGGAGGATGACCTTGACACCCTGTTCCCATGTGGGAGACCCAGAACAAGTTCCTGGCTCTTGGCTTTGGACCAGCTCAGCTACGGCCATTGTGACTATTTGGGGAGTGAACTGGGGGATAGAGAATCTTTCTCTCTGTCTCTCCTTATCTTTGTGAATCTTCCTTTCCAATACAGATAAATAAATAGATAAATCGAGGGAGAGAGAGTGTTGAAGTATTGCTAGAAATGCTCAAGGAACCATGGACAAACTGGGGAAAACAGCTAACTGTTGGGGAGGAAAAATCAACAAGGACAGTAACAGGATGTGGGTTCTAAAAAACGAAAATTTAAATGTCAAAGAATCATGAGGCATTCCTGGAAAAATGAATGGTGCTAATACATTCGCCCAGAAACTCAGCGTATAAAATCATACACAGAGTGAAGGCTGATGTATCATACTATCATATAATTTTAGTCAATTTTAGTCTAAAACTTCTGCCAAACAGTCCACATGAGATTTATTTCGGTTTATTCTCAGAAAGAGCACATAGTTGCAACTATAATCTATGTTCTATTGAATGATATAAAATTTTATTTTCATGGTCTGCAGTTTCTCTCTCATTTTAGAACAATTCCGACTTGAAATTCTAATCCATCGTTAGCAGTGTGATTTAGTTGATGTATTTTGGCCTTGACTGTGGGAGGACCAGGATTGAGACCCAGGTAACCTAACCCTCCATTGCAGGCTCTTAACCACTGGCTAGTGCTGGTGTCCCAAACTGGGGGCCCCTCGTGTTTGCTTTACCTGTTTGAACCTCCTTCAGTCTTCATAAACAAGGTTTTTGGCCTCTGAGAGGCTGGGGTATCCCGAGGTATCTCCTTTTCTGTCATAGTCCATGAATTGGTGTAACTCGATGGATACGTAGAGGGAGAGGAAGAAAGTGGAAATGAGTGCGCACATGCTTGTACACAGTGAGTGTGCCATACTTGGATGTCATTTATGAATATCTAACCTTCAGTTCTCCACCACCTATCAAACCTACAGATAACATTTGTTTTTAAACGAACTCAGAACAGAAAATGAACTCAGAAAATTAGCTCATAAACAGAACCTACAACTGATGAAATCATCCAAGAATGATTAAAGTATTGAAAAATAATGAGCAGTGATGTTGAAAAGCAATGCTTACAGAAGCTAGAGAAACTGAAGAAAGGACACATACATCATCAGGGGAGCTTCTTACCTTTGAAACCATCTATAGCAAATGATGTGAATAGAGATTAATAAGTGACAGTGAAGAATGGCTGGGGGCAACACAATGCGGTGGAAGAAACTTGGGAAAAACCAGAACATTCTCAAATGAGTTCAGGCAGAAGCATTGTGTAGGAGGACATTGTGTCCCTGGGAGGCCAGCAGCACAGGATTGCAGTTCATTGGGCAGTATTTGCATGAAAACAACCAAATGGCTACCTTTTGTATACCTGTTGGGAGATAGTTCCTAGGGGTCGAGTAAACAGCATGTAAATGAGAACACCTAGCGCGATGTACAAGACAAAAGGAATTCCAATCTAGAGTGCGAAAACAGTTGATGGTTTTGTTTATGAGCTCGAAACTTCCTCCCCTGCCCCATACGGACTTTCAGAGTATAAAGTCTGATGCCCCTAATAAACTTTGGCTTTTGACCATCAGTCAGAGTCCACGCATGCTATTATCGGCTCCGTGCACCAAGTCCATCGCTGCAGGACAGCGACAACATTGCGTTACACACACACACACACACACACACACACACACACACACACACTGATGCCACTTGTTGACTGCTCATAACCACTATGATGAGTTGCCAGTCCATCCTTGGCCCAGGCTGCACCTGCAGTTGAGATGTTGCTTTGGAGACAGTGGGGAATGAAAGAGGACACGACTCTTGTCTTTACACAGATCTAAGCACATAGAAACTGGATGGTACAAGAATACATTTGGATTCATCTTTATCCCAAGATGGCCCTCCAAGCAACTGAAACTGGCCTAGTTTCTAGTAACTTATTGTGATGCTGGTTGGAGAGATGGCATACTGGGGTAAGCCAATGGCAGGAAACTGGTTAGCAGGAAGTGGTTCCCTAAATTGGCATACCATAAAATTAAAAAAAAAAAAACCTTTGAGGTAACAGCCTGTGATTTTTCTTGGTAGTAGTAAGAAAAGCTGGGCCCTAGCCTGTTGACCCCACATGGCTAAAATTCCCATTAGGCCACTTTCCTTCAACCACAGCCACTATTACCAAGGACAACGAGGGACGTGTAGGACAAGGATTGTCTGCCCTCACTTCCAACCCCTCATTTATTTTTGTTAGTTCTTCATAATCCTTGTCTTTCTAGAAATCTCTTTCTTTAGATTTATTTCATTTCTTTGAAAAGCAAAGTCAGAGAGAAAGAGAGAGAGAGAGTCTTCTGTTTCTACATGGTTGCTACATCTAAGACTGTGCTAGGTCAAAACCAGAACCAGGGGCCCCAAAGCTTGAGCCACCCTCCACTGCTTTCCCAGGCACATTAACAGGGAGCTGGATCAGAGGTGGAGCAGCCAGGACTTGAACAGGTACCTATTTAGGATGCCAGTGCAGCACACAGCAACTTAAATAACTAAGTCACAGCATGGGCCTGATATTTCCTTTTCCCAAATGTCTCAGCTGTGAGTGCTCCAATTTGCAGTGCAGTCAAGATTTTTATCACCACACTCTATGACCCCCTTTTACCACAGCACTCGACTGGCAGCCTGCTTAGAGATTTTTCTTTGCTGAAAAGAGCTGCCTTACCCAAAGAGAGAGTATCCTGAAACAAAATACAAAGACCCAGGCTGGAGTCAGTTCAACTCCAATGAAAAATTATCCAGCTCCCACGTTTCTCATGAACCTGCCTGGCTGGGGCCTCTGGGGAGACTTCATTCCGGACCAACACCATCTTTAGCTCAATTCTGCTTCTTCTGCTCCTTACACAGGTGTTCACCCCACAGCATCCCCTGATCAACTTCTGCAGATCTCCGTCTCTGAAACTGATTCTCAGAGGACTTGATGTGTGCCTCCACCATCAAACCACCCACTGCTGCCTGCACCAGGTGACCCCCCCTCCAACCACTCTTGGTCTGTCTGCTCTACAATGGCTTCTGAGCCTCACTGATGCTGGGTTCTTGGTGACCTTGGGCTTCAAGTCCCAGGTGGAAAGTAACATTTTCCTTTGCATTGTTAGCCACTTTCTACTGGCACAGAGAAGAAAGCTTTGGCCTGTTGTCCTGATGCACATCCATTCCACCTCCACCTGCAGCTTCCCAGGGGATTGGCAGGGTCAGGGTAAGCTCCCCGTTAGCTTACTAGCAGGTAAACCGACCCAGGTCATTCCTAGGCCAAAATCCTAGGCAGCTTCCATTGTGTGTCTTTACCACCCACCCGGATGCAGTGTCAGATGAGCAGAATGCATCCTCTGCACTTGCCTCACGAAGGGAAAGAAGAGTTGATGCCACTGCAGAGGCTCCAGCAAGAACCAGGAGACAAATGAGCTGCCATGGTGAGGACCAGCTGTGATGAGAACAGAGGGAAGAAATGAAGGTCTGCAAAAGACTTCCTGGGAAGATGCAACTGGGAGGAGGAATGCCAGCATGAGTGGGAGGGGAGCTCAGCTCAAACAGCAGGAGGAGTGAATGGCTCCTGGGCTGAGAGGGGAGGAGGGCAAGAAAAGAGTCAGGCCCGGTGATTGGCCTCTGGAGATAGGCTAGTGACAGTAGGGGTGAGATTGGGGGGCGGGGTGCACCGACAATTCAGCAAACCAGAGCCACAGACCTAGGGCACAAGACAGAAATCCTTCTTGTTGCAAAGCCCCTGAGGAATTTGGCTAGGTGTGGCAAGTGCTTAGAGGTATCCTGCAAACAAAGAGCCCCATAGACCTTCCAAATGCAAAACAAGCTGCTTCTTTGGCACATCCTCAGCCTGCGCCAACTTCTCATGGCACCGAGGGTGGACAGGATCACTAGCCCCAATGTTCTGCCTGCCGCTCTGGGTTCTCGCTGATGGAAACCGAGGATCAGGGGCTCCCCTGAGTGTTTTCCTAGTGAGATACACAAAGACCAAGTTCTGACTCACTGATGATGGCACACTACCTGATGGGGATCTTCCCATGACTCCCTGCCAAGTCCAAGGTGTAGCGCATACTCAGACACAAATACTGAGCTCCTCTTTGATTACTCAAGAAATCACCTTTCCTTTTCCGGGCTCACAAGTTTGTGCCTGGAAGAGCAGGCTAGAGGAAAAGAGAAATGCTGCGAACAGGTGAGGCTAATGGCCTTCTCATGCAACTACAGGCATCAAAATAGAACGGAGACAAGGTGGTTGTAGGCTGCCTGACCCAGCAGCTCCTGTAGGGGCCACATCCATGTCTGCCCACATCACCAGACAGGGCTCCTGGCTTTCACATGCACTGGGGCTTTATTAGTGTTGCATTTTTGTAGCCAAAGGTTTAAAATGTTCAAATGGCTCCAATCTTCATGGCATCTTCCCTTAGTAGAACATGTGGCACTGAGGAACTTCACCAGGGTTTATGATTAAAAGCAAAGAAACAGGTATTTAGCCTTGTGCCAATTAAGACACCCTTACCCAAAATTGGATTACCTGGGCTTGATCCCTGGCTCCGGCTGCTGGTTTGTGCTTCCTGCTAACACAGATCCTGCAAGGGAGCAACGACAACTTCAGTACTTGGGTTCCTGCCACCCAGGTGAGAGATAGAACTGCAGGCCCATAACCAGTCCCAGCCACTAGAGGCACTAGGGGAGCAAACCAGCGGGTAAGAGGGCCGGCTGGCTGTTGTTTCTGTCTCTGCCTCTCAAAGTAAATATTCATAACAATAAATAAATAAAACTTCTTGAAAGAAATCTACTGACTCAGAAGTTAAGATGTATATAGTAGAAACCTTATTTTTAAAATATTTGGTTTTTTTTTTTTTTAATTTAAAAGGCAGAGTCACAGGGAGAAGAGGCAAAGAGAAAGAAGCATTTTCCATTTGCTGGTTCATTTCCCAAATGACTGCAGTGGGCAGGGCTGGGCCTGGACGAAGGCAGGAGCCAGGACCTTCTCCCAGGTCTCCCAGTGGGGGCAGGGTTCACTGTTTTCTCAGGCTGTTATTGGGAAGCTGGATTAGAAGTGGAACAGCCGAGACTTAAGCCACTGTGCATAAGGGATGCTGACACCGTAGGTAGCAATTCCACAATGCCAACCTCAGGGAACCAAAACACAAAAACATAATTTCTCCTACCTTCCATTATGTCCATGAAAATAGTCATTCAAGAGGCTTCCCGTGCTTGTGGAATCCACAGACGAATTCCATTAGGCATTAAAAAAAAGAAAAAGAATAACAATAATTGTGTACTATTATTGGTGATGGGTAGGAATTGAATTTAAAGATATAAATGGTCATGCCTCAAGAATGAAATGTTCAAAAAAGAGTTATCCCTGGGTTGGTGTCATGGCATAGCCAGCTAAGCCTCTGTGTGCTTGCATCAGACATGGGCATCAGTTCAAGTCCCAGCAGTTCCACTTCCATTCCAGCTCCCTGTTTATGGCCTCAAAAAGCAGCAGAGGATGAGCCAAGTCCTTGGGCCTCTGCACCCAAGTGGAGACCTGGGAGAAGCTCCTGTCTCCTGTGTTTGGACATGCCCAGTTCTGGCTGTTGCAGTCATTTAGGGGAATAAGCCAAGAAGATGGGAAATAACCTTCTCTATCTTTAACTCTGCCTTTCAAAATGATAATAATAATAATAATAGTTATCCCTTGGGGCAGTGCACTGGTTCAATTTGCTAAATCTCTAGCTCTAAGTACCAGCATTCCATATGGGTGCCAGTCCATATTCCAGCTGCTCCACTCCCATCCAGCTCCCTGCTTGTGGCCTGGGAAAGCAATGGAGGATGGCCAAAAGCCTTGGGACTCTGCATCTATGCTGGAGACCCAGAAAAAGGTTCGGATTGGCTCATCTCCATCCACTGTGGCCATTTGGGGAGTGAACCAGCAGATGAAGGAACATTCTGTCTTTCCTTTTCTCTAGAGGTCTGCCTTTCCAATGAAAATAAATAAATCTTTAAAAAAGAGAGAGAGTTATCCGTTCTACATAAAAGGTGCTTGCAGCAGGCACCATTTTGAAACTAGAGAAAGGCTGTCCAGGGACATGTTGAGACTCTGAATTTAGGTGCATTTCAGCTTCTGCTGCAATAATTGTCTCAGGTGCAGGTGAAGCTGCCTTAATGGCACAGGTATAGTAGGACCACATGGCAGGTGCTGGTCCAGCAGCTAGGTAGCAACACAGAGCAGCAACTTATGAAAGGGAATTCTGATAAGACGTAGGGTAGGAGATCCTCCCTGTTGCTGCCAGCTCTTCCTCTGAATTTCATTTCCTTGAAAATCTCTCTGTTTCTTTCTCTGCTTGCTGAGTTCAGTTGGCAGAGCTGGTGCTGCCTCCAGTGTGGGTCCTCTTCTAAGGCAGACAGAAGTGAGGCCTCCCTCTGAGGCCCGGCCCAGAGCACACACACAAAGCCTGTCCATTGTAAATCAAGTAACTCCTTGGCAGGGCCTCACCCTCTCATCTCACATTTAAGACCCTCGGGACAGCTAAACAAAGAATGGAAACACTCAATGGATGTCCTTCATTTCCCACCGTGGCTGGCAGGGCTTGGGCAGTGATAAAATCAGGCAAAATCACTCTCAGATGGCTACATAGAAAAATAGCTCTCCTGCCCAGCCAGTGTCCAGGGTGGGAGACCTCTGGAGTCTGCAGAGTCCAACAGTGGTGCTACAGCTGAAGACTGCAATTGTGGCAGGCCAAGGAGTCAGGCCAGCTCTCTCTTTCATGTCCTGGCAGCATTTCAGGGTATTCTTTCAAACATCTGCAGGGTGACTTGTCTGTGCCAGGCACTGTACTACAAACAAGGGTATATACCAAGAGGGCTGTAAGTGGATGGATAATAGCCCCATAGTATAACAGGGAACTCCTTTCCACTGTGGGTAGTTCAGCTGGCTATTGCAGTGGGCGCAAAACAAGCACAGAATTGTCTGTGGTACCTGAAGGGCCATGGGGTTGGCGTATTGTGCACAAACTCTTCGCTTACCTTGATAGAACACTCGAGCTAAGGGGCTCAGGTCTGTCCTCAACTCCACACTGAAGGTTTGATCACAGGGAAAAGTCCTTCATCTCCAGGGCCATCAAGATCATTCTCATCTCCAAAAGAGGTAAGAACATGTTCTGGGTCCCCTATCAAGATAGTATGAGAAGGAGTGTTTGGGATCTGTATGTGTTAATCAACTCTACTCTTTGACATAGCTCCAGATTCACCCTTTGGAGAGAGTCTATCATTTAAGACATGTCTGGTGACCAAACAAGCTCTTCTCAGAGTGTTTTCCACAAAGACACATGCCAAGAACCTATGGGGTAGGAAGCTTACTGCTCGGGTGTTAAATAGCCTCCTTCTTGTCCCTTTCTTAACAGCATTCCCCAGAGAGCAAGACAGACTTTCCATGTGCATCGTGCAGGAAACCAAACCTACAGAAGAGTGAATAACATTTCTTTCTCCCATCAGCCACAAATATGCCTGCCCCAACAATAAGTTATGAAATTACACGTTTTCAGCCCTTGCAGTATTCTGTTTTGATTTTAGTGCTTATATTTCGGTCGGCTTAGCATTGTCACAATGTGTGACCTATTTTTCATCTCTGCAGGGTGGGGTCATGACTCCATGAGTAAAAAATGCTCCTATTTTCTATCAGCGTGAGCGGACCATCATCTAAGAACGCAAGAACCAATACAAGCACAACGTTAAGTACTATCAAGTATTTCTTAGTAAACAGGCCATCGCTTACACATCCAAATGAATCTTTTCCTTCCAGAAACATCTGAAGGGAAAAACTTAAAGCTATTTTTAAAATGTTCTGAAGTCTCATCCAAGAAGACTGTTTTAAAGTTGACACCTCAAAAGTACGAATTTGAGTGTATGTATTAAAACCAGCTGCCTTACTTTACCCTTCTACCTATTCTTTTTTAAGCAACTCTGTATCCTTCCTTCCTTCTTTCCTTTTTTCCTTCTTTTCAAACCTTTTGTTGTTTGTTTTTTGTTTGTTTTGAAAAAGAGAGAGAAATACATGGGGCAGGGGGCTGCGGAGAGAGAAGTGAGAGCTTTGCTGTTCATTCTTCAGATTGCTACAAAGGACTAAGGAGTCCAAACTGAATGGGAAGCTGGAGTTCAGGAGCCAGAGACCAGCACAAAACACAAGTACACTGACATGGGACATGGGACTGACATAATTATTCTAACTAGCATCTAACCATTAGGCCAATGGTCACCCCATCTGTTATTTCTTTTTAAGATTTACTTATTTATTTATTTACTTATTTATCTGAAAGGCAGAGCATTAGAGAGAAAGATATCTTATAGTCAATGGTGCCCTACCTTTGCCTGCAGCACTCAGGGCTGGGCCAGGCCAGACTCAAGAGTCAGGAACTGCTTTCTGGGTCTCTCACATGGGTAGGCAGAGGCCTTGGTATTTATATCATCACCCACTGCCCCCTCTGGTGCATTAGCAGGATGCTGTGTCAGAAGCAGAGCAGCCAAGACTCGGGACAAACACTCCAATATGGAATGCTGGTCATATTGGCCCCTCCCTACCTATTCTTAATATAGCAGGATCAATATTCAAAATTGCTGCATTAAATAATTGGTTCTGGTGGCACACCCATAAATGGGTATCATCCAGCCAAAATGCGGTGCCAGAGCATGCTGCCTGAACACTTGGCAGTAAAACAGACACAAGGGCCCACATGCCTTGAGTTGCTTATGGCATCAAAGCTGCATACTAAAGATGAAGAACATGCTCTACTTTCAAGAACTTTGGATTTTAGACAATGTGATAACTTTAAATCAACTGTATTAGCGACAAGACTGCTCAGGGTAACATGGTTCCTGTCAGGAGATCTTGTTTTCTACCTGGGAAATAGCCATCAGAGGGCTTAGAATATCTTAGGATGTTAAATGTGTGTTGAAGCTTATTGCTCCACCAATAATGCTGCTTGGCAATTCTGTCTGATAGCACTGCACTCATGCCATCTACGTATAGATGGCTGTTTGTCCATGGCCAGGTCTACTTCACACAAACAATGTCACCAGGCAATGTGACCGAAACCCAGGATTTTGTGTTTCTTTTTTCTGGTGACCTTTGGGCAGACTCACTGAAGGGATCTAGTTGCATTGTGTAATGTTCCATATCACTGCTCCTCACTATTAACCAGTCAGTGCATACCAGCTGTTTTGAAAGAAAAGTCTATGGCATGGTTCCTGGGATGTTGGACCTCCCCAGAGTGCCCAACATCACCCTTGCTTACCCTGCCAAAATAATAGACTCACTAATTGGTGATTCAGATCCCAGGCGTTTCTCGAGTTTTAAGATTCTACTGGTCTCATTTCAGATTCTTCCTGGAGCAGGTTTCAGTCTGAGAGTAGGAAGTCTAAGGGCCATTCCAATATCAGAAGATAGCCAAGATTAAAACCGTAATAGTGCAGTCTTGAATGTAGCAATATATCACAGATTTCTCTAATGCTCCTATAAACCAGTATCAGGTAAAGCAAGACTGGATTTCTACAGTCTCCAATCTCTGCCTGTAGACATCGATGTCATTCCACCAATTTTGTATCTCTTTACATTGGTTGTCTACATATAGAATTCCTCTTTGAGAAGATGAATTCCTCATGGGAAAAGTCTGTATTTGATCTTTCTCCTCTATCATCTCTCACAGGTCCTGGAGTACCACATAACATATAAATACAGATAAGATGTGTGTGTGTGTGTGTGTGTGTGTGTGTGTGTGTGTGTAGGAAAGAGACTCAAGTCACTAGGACACTTAGTGGAAATCATTGATAACGGTGAACCAGTGAGTTTGCTGACATTCCCATCAAGGTGAATAGCTCATGATGTAAGATTAGATAACCAATGCATTTCTAATATAAAAGTCTATCAGCAAAACTCCCAGATTTTTATTCCTTAGTGATGACTCCTAAATGCTATCAGAGACATGCAACCACCACAAAGATAAGCCCTCCACTGCTTACTGCATTCCAGAAGAAGTTCCAGCTTTTGTTATTATACTAAGAGCCTCATGGAGACTATAAAATACCCCCATCAAATTTATACCACAGACAAAGAGCATGTTAACTTGCTAGACCATTTATAAATGTAAGCCATATGGCCCTTGGGAATTCATTAACTGTTCATGAATAGAGAAGAGAATGACAGACTCCCAGCCACCTCTTCCTCCATGATGTCCCCTCACTACCACCCTGTGCCCTGGAACTCTATTGCTCAGTGTGCTCTTGCTCCAATCAGCATCTCCATAAAGCTGCTTTTCATTAAGCAATTCTTAGCACTACCCAACAATCTTTTTCTCCAAGATGATATTATTCTTGTTGCTAAAACTCTTTTTTAAATTTAGAATGCTCTACTTCCAGAGTCCAGATTTAAAACTACATTTAATCTCAGAGCCCAAAGGCCTTTATTTTAGGATTCTATCTTGTCTGCATTGCTGAATGTTTATGCCAAAGGACATGGTTTGAATAGGAATAAGATGGATGGATTGATGTGATAGAATGCTATTCTTTTTGCTGTTGCTGTGTAGTCATGTTTCTACTCACTCACATCAGATAAAAACTCATCACCAAGTTTTTGGCATAGAGAAAACTTCTTTGTCATTGCCAGTTCCTTCTTATTTTTGGACATTAAGCTACATTATATATACCAAATAGCATGTATTGGCCTAATGATAGCTACTGCATTAAGGGAAAATGCATATAATTAAAGAGGAAATGGAGGTTGAAAAATAAGGGTAAGATGCATACCTGTGAATATAACACTTGGAAGCTTCCCAAATCAATTTTTTGAATAATTCAAAACACAAAAACAGAATGCTTGGCATTTGGAAGGCACTGGATAAACATTTATAAAGATCTCCAGATCTTCTAATTAATTTGCATTCAGGTAGGCCTTCACTGCTGAAAAGCATGAACTCAGGTGATCAATTTTGAAATGTTTTATTCCATGCCAATAGTTACTTCTCTCTTGAAAAATCAGAGTCCCACACGAATAGCTTTGATATCTCTTGACTTTCCCATATATCTCTATGCCTGGGCTGTCCAATTGGGTCCTTGCTATGTCAGAATATTTTGTATCTGCTCTGCCCAATTTAGGAACCAATATTCCTAGTATGACTACTTACTGCTGCTTGAAATGGGGCCACTGCAACTAAGGAATTGAACTTGAACATGGCTAGTGACTACCATAGTTGAAAGTGTAGTTGCATGAAAGGATTAGGAAAGTAAGATTTGAAATGTGGGAGAAGGTATTCCATAGTTTTCCTAGAGCCTTCACCATTGCTGCTATCCCACGGTTCATTCATCTTCTAACTTCTTTTACTGTGAAGTTGATAGTCTTAAGGATGGGCAAATGCTGCTTTATCAACCAGTTGTCTGCTCTCCTGATCCTCACACTTGACTATGCATCAGCATCAGCCCCAGAGATTTGATTCAGCATGTCCAGGAGAGGACTGGGCATCTGTGCTTTTACAGTTCTACAGATGATTTTGATCTACAGCCAGGCTTGAGAACAACTGCTTTGCACAGGGACACATACCAGCAGCCCTTGGGCCAAATACACCCTCAAAACATATGTTCATCCCATACAGTGTTTTTAAATGTTTTGAATTAGTTGCCAATTTCTACTAATTGTATTTTTTTTAAAGCAAAAAATAGAGTTGAGGTAAGGCTGCCCCCTTCAGACAGTGCATAAATTCTTTGGTTTGAAACTACCTGCCTGCCTTGGCCTTGTCCCAGCTCTAGGTAGGTAATGGACTTTGAGAGCCCTTCCCTGCTCCATGTCTATACAATACTTATGAAAACAGGAAGCAATTACTTTATAGCTGTGCACCAGTCACAGGAAGGAGTGTCAAGTATTATCACTCTGGCTGTCTACAAAAGACTGGAGACCATCGTCCTACTGTAATGTAAAACCCAGGCGAAGATCTGATACAAGACTTACTAGGGAGATGTGTCATAAACCGTGACCATGAGCCAATCCTATTCTGGAACAAGTCATCATATTCTGGAAAAATATTGTCTAATTTCTTTTTTTTTTTTTTCATACATCCCAAACTCTTACACCTAAAACCTCACAGCCAGTCAACAGTACTGTCAGGGACATTAACCTTGTGGATAAATTCCATTCTCTGATTTGAGAAAACAAAAATGGAAACATCCTTTTCTGGCTGACTCATCTTTTATTTGCATTTTCCTTCCAACATGTTTATATTTAGCCATGGTTCTTACCATTAAAAATACTTACAAATCTTTAAAAGAAAATACTTGATCATATTTGTGTATCTTTTCTTTCTCAAGACTCTACCATGATAGCTAATAAATGAAACTCATATAAGCCCAAAGGATGAAATGAAAATTAGAGTGGCTCAGCTCTGGCTGAAAGAAGTGTTCATTGATTTGGAAGCAGGGGAAGGTATAGTATTGGAGTATTTAATGGGAAATAAGTCTTCTTGCCAGAAAAGTGCATGCATGCATTTCAGTTAAGGAGTTTCACAGGGCTCTGTATCCCATCTATTATGTCTTGTTACAAGAAGCCCTAACCTGAAACAAGGCACACGCTACTTAATAGATGCATACACTGCCTACGAGGCCCCAAAATGTCAGCTGCAGCTTTGTAAAGTGGACAACCTTTTCGGATAAAGTGCTCTCACCAGGCTTTCATACCAACAATGGAAAAGGCAGCCTAGCAACCCATTAGGTTTTTAAGTAAAACGCAAGGAATAAATTATCTATTTCCAGAATCATGCTAAACTAAGTGTCACCCAGAACTTAACAACTGAAGTCACAGATTTCTCAGCACATTAAGTAAATCTGCAGCATTCAAATTTTTAAGCAAATCCACAGAGACATCCATGACAGGCTGAGACATTTCCTGGCCTAGCATGCATCTGCACTGGGAACAGTTGCTTCATGTCCTTGCCTGACCGTTTCCACTCATCAAGAGCTGACTATTTCACTCCTGGTTTGTAGTTTTTTTTTTTCCCCCAAGTGACAGCTGGTTCTATCACTGATAAATTAGGAGCCACCCTAAGGCATGAAGCATGTGGTATAAAGCAATTGTATTTTTAAGTGGAAATGCCTGCTTTCCCATTCTCATCTGTCTCTATATAGGACAGGCAGCAAAGGTAAAGAGAATTTTCTTTTACAAGACCACTCTTGATTTTCTGCTTCAGCCACTTTATGTCACTGAGAACGTTTAGGCTTTGTACATATTTTGATTCCCCTCTCCACAAACCTGATGGATATTTCCTGAAGTCTTCTTGGATTGTGACAGCTTTCCTTTTGCTTTCACCCCTCTCAGCCCCGGGGAGGTTGGCCCACGCACTGTGTCTCCCAGGTTCCCTTGACAACTGGCTTCCAGTAGCCAATGGGAAGCCATCGCGGTAGCTCCAGAGTTGAGAGGAAAGTGGAGCACTCTGGGTTATCTCTTCTCTAACTCTACTTTGGTGTTAAGTCTATGATAATAGCTGCATCTCCTCAGAATTAAGAGTCTACGGAATGGCCGTTCAGCCATATTCCCACTTCTCATTGTGCCTTTTGCCCTTGATGTGGTCATGGCCGCCCTCTGCTTCTAGACTCAACGCGTCTCAGTAGCCTTTGTTTATTCCCTCATGCATGCCAGGAAGGAATTCTCTAACGAAAGTGCCTTCTTTGGAACTGGTTGCGGTCAGGTCAGCTTCCTGCTGGGACCGGGGTGGACAAGCTTTATCTGTTTCCTTTGAAAAAAGGAAGGTCTGGTAAGCAGAAAGGAGAAAGGGAAAGAAGAGTAAAGCTGTAAAAGGCAAGGGCTTCCCGCACACAACTGAACTCAGGCTGGAGTTCTATTTTTTGGGGCATTTCATGGAAACGCTCTTTTCTTTGCCATTGTCACTAAGTGGTCACCAACCTACTCTTCAACTTTGCTTTTACCAGAAAATAGTGGGCTTAATGAATATTGTCATTACTTACCGTCTTCTGCTTATTCCTAATAAAGCCAAAGTGGATAATAATTGAAGACATAATATATTTTCATAACTCAATAATATTTACAGTATTATTAATCACATGTTACAGCAGGAGAAATTGAATTTCTATATAATCTAATAGCTTGTCCTAATAACCAGCTGGTAATAAAGCCATAATTAATAACATAATATATATGATTGAATGGAGAATATTGCTCTAACATTACTGTAAAGTATTTCCCTAAAATATGATGGCATTCTTGAGATGTCTTTGACATTCTGCAGAAAGGTATTATGGCATCTAAATGCTTTTAATTTTTTAAATCTAAATTTTTTTAATCAAAAATGTTTAACTCATTTGTTTTGTTTTTGTGTCTCTTGAGATTCTTCTGTAAGGACAGCTAATGAAGGAAATAGCTGGAAGCCCAAATAGTGATACACAGGTAGAAAGGCCATTGATTGACGAAAAGAGAGAGACATGCTGCTTAAGAAGACGATACAGTGGCTTAACTGGCAAAGCCTCTGTCTGCCAGTTCTGGGAGCCCATATAGAATTGAGTTCATGTTCTGGATACTCCATTTCCCATCCAGCTCCCTGTTCGTGGCCTGGGAAAGCAGCAGAGGATGGCCTATGTCCTAGGGACTCTGCACTGACATGGGAGACCTGGAAGAAGCTCCTGGCTCTTGGTTTCAGATCAGCTCAGCTCCTGCTGTTGTGGCCATTTGGGGAGTGAACCAGTGAGTGGAAAATCCTTCTCCCTCTGTCTCTCCTTCTCTTTGTAAATCTGCCATGCCAATAAAAATAAATAAGTCTTAAAAAAATCACTAGGAATGTGAGCCTCTCCAATGGGTAAGACAACATCTGAAATGAAAAATTCACCAGATGGGAGTAGCAAAAATTTGAGTATCGTAGAAGTCAGGAGCAATAGGTTGAAAGATAGGGAGATAGGAATCATCCAAATGAAAAACAGAAAGAAATGTTTGAAAATGAAGAATTTCAGAGTGACAAGCAGAATTCTAGAAGAACATTGCACACAAAAAAAATATATATCTGAAGAAGAAATTTTTTGGAAAATGTCAACTCAGAGTCAGTGCAGTGGGTTGAGCCACTGGCTGTAGTACTGACTGCCCACATGGATGCCTCTTCAGGTCCCAGTTGCTCCAATTCTAATCCAGCTCCATGCTAATATGCCTGGAAAAGCAGCAGAGGTTGGCCCAAGACTGTGGGAGACCAGGAAGAAGTTCTTGGCTCCTAGCTTCAGCCTGGTCCAACTCTGGATATTTTTGACAAATAATATATTGGGAAGTTCATAATGTAGGTGGGGATAGAAATGGCATAATATAATATTATTTTATGGAGTAATATAATATAATTTGAGGAAACACTGTGGGTGGGATGGTGTTGTAGCATAGTGAGTTAAGTTACCACCTTAACCAGATCCCATATTGGTGTGCTAATTCAAATCCTGGCTGCTTTGCTTCGGCAAACAGCCTTGCCATCTGGAAAATGGACCAATGGACAGAAGATCTTTGTCTCTCCTTCTATCTCTCACTCTACCTTTTTTAAAAATAAAATAAATCTTAAAAATTAGAGGTCTCAGCATAATGGCTCAGTGGGTACCAGTTCATGTCCTGGATGTTCCATATCCCATCTAGCTCCCTGATTGTGGCCCGGAGGACAGTAGAGGACAGCCCAAAACCTTGGGACCCTACACCTGTGTGGGAGACCCAGGAGAAGCTCCTGGCTCCTGACTTTGGATTGGCTCAGTCCCAGCTATGCTGGTCACTTTGGAAGTGAAACAGCGAGTAGAAGATCTTCATCTCTGTGTCTCCTTCTTCTGTAAATCTGCCTTTCCAATGCGAATAAATAAATCTAGAGATAAATCCTAAAGCAACCACTAGAAACATTAAAATAGAGGTTTAAGTAATAAACAATAAAAAAGGTAAAATGGGAAACTAAAAATTCTGTCCAATATTAATCCTGAAAGCAGAAATAAGGAGTAAAGGATTTTATGGGACAAAAAGCAAGCAAATAGGAAAATGATATATTTAAATCCAAACATATTAAAATTCGATTAAATATAAATACACTGACCAGAATAATTAAAAGGTTGATGGCCAAAACAGATTACAAAAAAAAAAAAGCAAACAATATCCAACATATACTACCTACAAAAAAAGCTCAGATCAGTCAATACTGTGTTAACCACTGTGACAACACCAAAGAATGAGGCAAACAGCAGGACTTCTACCTGCCTTTTAATATTTCCTACAGAATAAGGGGATAATACCTATTCCAAAGCTAAATGGAAATAACAAAAAAGAAGTGCTGCTGACTCAGGGAAAAGTACAAAAGAACTATGATCGCTTCAAGGTGAGCATCATCTTTTTCTGCTAATTTGCTTATCTCCAGGAAAACACCGAAGAGCAGCTATGAATAGATCATTAGGATTTGTAGAGAATTCAGCAAGTTTTCTGGATATAATATCAACACCTAAGAGTAATAACATCCAAACAAAAAAAAAATAGCATCCTATGTAATACATACATAACTGAGCAGAAAGTTAATACAAAAGCAGATCAATTAAAACTATGAGCTATCAAAGAGCAGATCTAAGAAAAACAGAGAAAATACCAAAAGATAACTAGAGAAAAATTCCAACAAACAGTGATGTGTCAGTTGTCTAGTATTATCTAACAAACCAATCCCAAAGCAGGGCGACTGCAAACAACACTGACTTTTTATTTCTCACATTCCTATGAATTATCTGGTCAGCTCCTCAGCTGGCCTCATCGGAGGTCAGAGGTTGAGTTCAGAGGTCATGTTGACTGGTCTTGGTCTTTTCATTTCAGCCTGCTCTTTTCACAGCAGGCTTAAGGAAATTTTCTACAACTGTAAAAGCAGATTTGGGAACTTGAGGTCCAGTCCCCAAAGCTCATACAATGTCATTTCCATCAGTTTTTTGTTGGTCGAAACAATCTACAGTGTCAGAGAAGATTCTTTTTTTTTTTAATTTTAAAGATTTGTTTTTCTTGGAAAGGCAGGTCAGGTCAGGTTTACGGAGAGAAGGAGAGACAGAAAGATTTTCCATTAACTTCTTCTGGGTCTCCCACGTGGGTGCAGGGTCCCAAGGTTTTGGGCCATTCTTCACTGCTTTTTCCAGGGCACAGGCAAGGACCTGAATGGGAAATGGAATAGCCGGGACACAACTTGTGCCCATATGGGATGCCGGTGTGTCAAGGCACATTGGGGGCAGGATGGAGATTCCCTCTGGACTCTCTGAATCACTGGGAAGGAGCCTCTGGACCTTATTCTTTTCCATCCAGGTCTCTCCTCATGGATGATCTGATTTCCTCAATGCATCATGGCTAGACTCCAAGGAGAGCATGCCCAAGACAGAGCCAGGCGAAAGTACTTCCCAAGCCCTGGCTTGTCTTCTGTTCACTAGAGTCAGCACAGGAGGAAAGCACACAGCAGTGCAGGTGCCGGGAAGTAGGCTTAACTATGGACTGACAGAGTTCTCAAAACATGGCAATGTGGCGTTTGAGAAAACAGCAGAGGCAGCAAGATTGTTCTGACCTCCTCCCACCATCCTTCCCTGAATCAGGCCATGAAATCTACTCAACCTTTCCCCAAAGGATGTCGTGAGGTCGCAGAGATGCCAGGCAGAATCTGAACAAGCAGGCCTCGCTCTTTCCCCTCCCAGTTGATTGTCAATAGCGTGCATCCCTTTAATACACCTGCATGACACTAGCCAAGAAGACGTGGATTATCCTGCTTGTCTGGGTCTTCTTTCCCAGAGGTTCCCAGGTCACACAGACTGTACGTTAAATAAATCTGTCCAACTCTGTTTAGTGCTGCTATAACAGAATAGCACAGACGACTGAGTTTATTGTGAACAGGAATTTCAGTTATTGTTCACCATTCTGGAAGCTGGGAAGTCTAGATCCAAGCCCTACCATTTGGCTAGAAGGAGTCACTATGTGATGGTAGGACAAGAAGAGTGAGAAAGACAGAGGGCCCAATCACTTTTTTTTTTTTTTTTTGGTAAGGAACTTACTCCTGCAGGGCTGGCATTATGGTGTAGTGGATAAGGCTGCTGCCAGTGACACAAAAATCCTATATAGGCACCCATTCTTGATATGGCTGCTCCACTTTCAAACCAGCTCTCTGCTAATGAGCTAAGGAAGACAATGAGCAAGAGTGCAAGGAGAACAAATCATGCTGAGCAGAGTCACTTGACGCATGCTGACTTCGTTGCCCAATGATTCACCAGCGTTGGCCTTGACCATTCCACTCCAGGGTCTAAATGGAGAAGCCTCTCTACTGATGGCTGCATCATCCACAAGAAAGGCAAATGCATTCTCCAGGAGATCCAGGGCATAGGCCAATAAACGAGGGTCAGCAAGTGCTTGTCCATGTGATGAGGTCATTCACCCACTAGTCAAGAACAGCTTCATGGACCTTCTTGATGAGGCGAAGTATGACATGAGAGGAAGAGCAGCCCAAGGCCCCGTCCCCCTGCTGTGTACAACCCTTGGCCTCCAGGTTTCAGGGACTCATTCTTGTGTGATTCTGAACTGATAATGCAATTTAAAAGGGTTCCACATCTCACCTGAAAGTTTTTAAAATCCAGAGAAAAGTCTCAGGGGTCATTTTTCCCCTAGTCCTAACACAAACAATAATGTGTTCATTGTAACAAGAGCCTAGAAAAGTGAAATACAAAGTGTGTACTATGTGAGCCTACATTCTCAGAACAGAATTTTTTTTGTGGACTAGGAATCAGATTTTATTAATCTGTCTAGCCGCAGCACCAAGTATATTTCCTGGAACATTGCACTTGCTAAATAAATATTTGTAAAAATGAAGGGAATAAACTATTCCAATACCGGGATTAAAACAGATTGCTGTTAGCTTTAGTCTGAACAAATAAATGAGCCAAATTATAAAATGATCATTTCTGGCATGTTTCTAGCCACATAAAAATGACAATAAATAGCCAAGGGATAAATGAGAGAAGTCTTTTTGATTTTAACTAAAATTTTTAAAGAGTAATCTTAGAAATCCTACAGAGGCAAGAGAGAGTCATAATCATGTTTACATTCGATGTCTCCATTTGTGGGGTGCATCAGTCACAGTGAAGTCATGCTTGTTAACGTCAGGCCATGTTCACATGTCTTTGGTCCTTGCTGGATGTTGCTTTTCTCTTCTAAGATCCTTTTCAGGTCACCTTACTCCATTTATTCGCCACGTCTCCTGTGACTGCTTTGGCCATGAGCTTCCCAGACTGTCATGTTTTTGCTGACTTGACTGTTTTCACTGGTACTGATAAGTACTTTGCAGATTGCCCCTCTGTTGAGATGTGTCGGATGTTTTTCTCATGGTTAGTTGGGTGTTCTGAGTTTTGGGGCGGGAGACTCAGGGGACAAAGTGCTCTAGTCTTCCCATCATGTCCAGAGGACGTGGGATCTTGTTAGGTCCCGTGCTGTTAACTTTGAGCACCTGGCTGAGACAGTACCCTTCTGCACCATAACACTATTCATCTCCCCACCACGATACTGCCCCATCCTCTTCCACTCTGCATCCCTGCAAGGGCTCACTGTGTGTTACACATGTTTTATGACCGCAGAGTTAGGTTCAACATCCTTCCCTAAGTGAGTTATTTACACACATTGTTTGAAATGAAAAGGTTTATATTTTATCAAAGTATTAAATTTAGATTTGCGTTAAAGATGGCTGATTGAATACACAGTCCTCCCCCAAAACGCTACCAAACTTTTTATTAAAGTATAAACTCATAATGAGCACTGAAAACAATAGCAATCATATTTTGGAAACTGCAAAGTAGGTGGAAACATGATAAATGGATTAATGTAACCAAGAGACCTAATCCTAAACTGGCAGTGGGCAAAGCAGAAAGGTAACCTACTTTATGCTGCAGATCCCCCATGGGCTCAGAAATTGGCACCATTTATCTTTGGAAATGCAGCTGGGGAACAGATAATGGTGTGGGTGAAAAGTAAAGCACTCCTCGGAAGTATTTAAAATAGCAGCAGCTCGCTATGTCTTCTCTGCTCTGTAGACTCCCCCAGGAGATGATGATACAGCAGGAGGTCTTTGGACTTGGGGGCACTAGGCACAACTGAAGGAAGGAAGAACTTCCTAGCAAAAACAGAAGGAGTAAGTAAAAGTTCATGCGTGAAAATGTATGTCTCAGCCTTCTACTGGAGAGGAAACAATGAAAAATGTTGAGGTTTACTCAAAGAATTACAACAAATTCTCTACTTTGTTATTCTCTTGCTTCACTCTTGTACACACAACTTTCAAAGAGGCTTTTGGGTCCTTCTATAGATGAGCAGACTTGTAGAGTGTCAAAAAGAGAACTTGATCCTCTGATATGAAAGACAGAGTTTAAAATGAAATAATAGGAGAGATGGCACCATGGCATAGCAAGCTAAGCCTCAGCCTATGGTGCCAGCATCCCACAGGGGTGCTGGTCTGAGTCTCAGTGTTCTACTTTTGATCCAGCCCCCTGTTTATGACCTGGGAAAGCAGCAGACGATGACTTAAGTACTTGGGGTCTGGCACCCAAGTGGAAGGCATGGAAAAAGCTCCTGGCTCCTGGCTTTGGATTGGTTCAGCTCTAGCCATTGAAGCCATTTGGTGAGTGAACCAGAGGATGAAAGATTTTTCTCTGTGTCTCTCCCGTTCTCTCTGCAACTTTTTCAAATTTTAAAATAAATGTATCTTTACAAACAAAATAATAAATTCATAAAAAGGTGTTTATAATTGCTGCAAAGAGGAAACAAATCAACTGGTGAACAACAAAACAAAACATGATTCAAGCACATGGAGGAACAGCAATAACTGCTGCTGAATGAACACTTGATAAATACTGCAGCCAGGACGACCTTGTGTAGCGAGAGGGAAATCAAATTCACAACGTTCCATATCGGAACAGTGGTGAAGATAGGGGGCCAAGTTGCCACCTGCAGCTCCCCTGGAGTACGGCGCATGAGATGGCCTAAGCAGTCGAGCCCTGGCCATTCACATGGGAGACCCTGATGAAGTTCTGGGTTCCTGGCTTCCTCCTGGTGCAGACCTGTCTAATGGAGCCATGCGGGAGGGAGAATCAGTAGATGGACATTTCTGTCTCTGTCCCAACCCTCTTTCTTACCTTACCTTTCAAAGCAATCAGCCAATCAATGTTATAAAAGACATAGTGAGAAAAACACAGAATAATGTCTTTTAAAAAGGATTTTCAGGTACTCAGCCTAGTAAGTGAAAAACAAAAAATAAACATAAATCCCAACGAGCAATAAAACCTAGCAATAAGAAAAGCCTTAGTATCAGGAAATTTTTTTTAAGTTTTTTTTAAAGAGTATTTTAGCTGAAAGAGTTATAGAGAGAGGGGAAAAAGGGAGAGAGAGATGGATCATCTATCTACTGGTTCACTTCCTAAATGGCTAGAATGACCAGTGCTGGACCAGGCCTAATCCAGGGACCAGGAACTTTATTTGGGTCTTTCACATAGGTGCAGGGGCCCATAGACTTGCTTTTCCAAGTACGTTACCAGGAAAATGGATCTGAAGTGGAACAGCAAGGTCTTGAACTGGAGCCCATATGGGATGCTGGCATCACAGTCAACAGCTTAACATACTATGCCGCAACACTGGTCCTAGCACTTTTTGATTGTGAAGTTTTAAAAGTGTGATAATTAATGCATGCAAGCTTGAAGATTTCATTCCTATTTTCTGAGGGCTTTATTAATATTTAAAGCTGGAATCTGTATTTGAATCATAAAGGACTTTATCAAATTAAAGCATGGCAAATCACTCTCCTTTGAAGACAAACATTGTAATTTGCATTCAAAGTTCTTCTTTATCTTCTTAGAAGAAAAAAGGTGGCACTGATTTTAGGCCTCATTATATTTATTAATCCAAGAGTTAGCAAGTAGAAATCATACCCAGATGACTAAGAGAACCTTGTTTACTGCTTTGTTATAGGGCTAAACATATATGTAGATTCCTTTAGTAAATATGAATAAGTCCACAACAGTCACCTGATGACCCACAGTATGACTGCGTGATAGGATGGGTTGTCTTCTACTTCTCACCCTCCCTTCATCCTTCTACATAAGTGAGAACTTCCTGGGCCATCTGGAGGATTGCCTGTTGGTCTGCTAAAGGAAGCAATCAATGGAGGCATTAATGGGAGGAAAATACGCTATTTATTTTTCGCGCATGTGCGTGGGAAGTAAGGGCTGAGAGCTCCTAGGAGGCTGTGCAGACCAGCAGGAACGAGCAACTGAGGAGGGAGGCATGAGCCACGGGAGGGCAAGGAAAGGAAACGTGTGGCAAACCAATGCTGTCTTACCCTGCAAGACAAGTCAGCAATGATATGGGCTAGGTAGCTAGCCAGAGGGGTCTGCTGAGCTACAAGTACCTGCAAGCCACCCTCTGACCCACGTAATTCTTATTTATTGATTAATTTATTTGTAATTGGAAAGGCAGATCAGGTTTTATAGAAAGGAGAGACAAAGACCTTTCATCCGCTGACTCACTTCCCAAGTGGCTGCCAATGGCCAGAGCTGAGCTGAGCTGAACCCAGTTTCTTCCCAGTCTCCCGCACAGGTGCACGATCCCAAGGCTTTGGGCCATGCTCTACTTTCCCAGGTCACAAACAGGAAGCTGGATGGGAAGTGGAGTAGCTGGGACGTAAACCTGTGCCCATATGGGACCCTAGGTTTTGCAAGGTGAAGATTTAGCCATTGAATCATTGCACTGGTCCCTGGCCCACGTAACTCTACACTACTGTCAATCAAAACGCACCCTTTGTCTGGGTTACATCTGCTTCATCTGGTCTGAAGGATTGGGGGAATGTGTCTTGAAAACATGGATATTGAACTCCATGTGCAAGTTATGGAGAAGACATAGAATTCCAAGGTGGCTTCACCCCTGAAGAGGCTTCCATCCCGACTGGATAAAGGGGACCACTGTCAGGGGGAGGGGCTTGCTCTCTCTTACGCCCTAGACTGTGCTGGTGGGGATGCCATGAACCCCCTGCCTCCCCTCTCCCTGGCATCTCATCAAGGCAACCCATGCTCATGTGTGTACGTATTATTCATTTCTCATATTTTGAATAAACCAGTGCCTACAACTTTTGCTTTTGCATATGGCAACAGCCTGGAGTGAAACATGAATACATCCATGCCTACATCAGCAATCCTGAAAGAATAGGTGGTACATTCAGGATAGAGGGTCAGACACGAGCTTCCTTCTTGGAAGTTACTCCTCCCAGTTTGATGAGCACATGGGAGAGCAGGGACGACATCCCCATTCCTCATGGAGGGACACTCACTTGGCTAGGGGAACTTCAGAAAAAAGTCCTACCTGCTTTTGCAGCTTTTAAACTTTATTTTACTTTGGAATAACCAACATACTAAAGCACCAGATTTGTGGATTTTTATTTTGCCCTTCCTTTTGTTCTATCTCCCTTCCTTCCTGTCTCCCTCGGGAACATATGCTTTCTCCCCAGTGTTAGCTGGGTTCTGGGAATTGCTACAACTGTTTCTATAGGGAAATTACAATCTGGTGGCATTTTACACAACTCAATATGAAACAACTTGAAAGAGAAGACAAGGATATCAGGATTTATGAGGTGTCTCAGGACAGCGTATATGAGTTTGGGGCTCAGGACACACCACCCCTCAATGTTTACTGAAGGATAATGCTATTGCAAAAACACTGTTTTGTCAGGTAGATTCTGTTTGTATATTTTAAACGTTTTTGAGACTTAGAGACAGACAGAAGGCTCTCATCTATGTGTTACTAGGCCTGAAATCAGGTACTCATTGCAAGCAGAGTCAGTGACTGAGAGGATGAGGATCTGGGGTAAATAAAGCTTCTTTAGAATGGTAGCCATATGGAATGCGGGCATTTTGCCTCACCAGCCGAGGTGGCTTCTGCTACAGATGGGTCATTCTGAGACACTGCAGCTGCAGGGGCAGCTCTGAAGAGTAATCCTTTGCTGGGAGAAATTTGTGAGCATCACCAGTGCAATAGGAAGAGGCTGATGAATCCTCTAGAGACTCTAAACCAATGAAAGCCCAGACGTGCAGGTGCATAACAAACCCTACCTTCCTTTGACAGGGATCTTCCTGCACATCTCATCATAACCACAGCATTCCCCACATCCCTCATCTCTGTTTCAGACTCATGGTGTTTAAGCCTATAGTTCCATAATATCTTTTTGAGAACTACCCCCCAGATTGGCTACTTATTCCTGTTTCTTTTTCTCATGTCCAAATAAAGGAAACCATTAATAAACCTATTTTTCTCGATAATTTTGTTAAATAGATTTTGGGCTTATGAACTATGAAGGAAAGAGAGCAAATTCTTTTTCCTCCCCACCAACCTTTAAAAGCCCTCTGAATAGTACATTTTCCTAATACTTCCTGACGGAGGGAGTAGCCAGCACAAGCACCCAAGGGCAGGTGCAGAGTTCTGACAGACCCTACATCTTAAGGCATTTGACTTCTGGCTCATGGTTGCCATGACCACACAACCCCCGCCGATCGCCCACACTGCTGTGGGAAGGGAGGGTGTTGGGTTAGAACTGGACACACCTGGGTGGAAGGCAGAGCTGGCTCGATGAAACAAAGAATGGCTGTTTTGTTCCTAGCACAAAGAATAATGCCATGTAAGCACATTTGAATAAATGCATGTTCTATGAATAGTGCTACATTTAAAATTCTTGGATAAAGGGATTTTCTTCAAGTTCCAGATTATTCAGGTTAGTGTGTGCAAAGACTTGACAATTTATATATGCAAATTGCTACAAGATGTTCTTTTGCTCTACCACTATTTATGGGGTGCCTGTTATGGGTGACTTTCAGCACCAAGGCACTGGGAACAATAAAAGGCTTTAGCCTTGTGACACATTCTAGTGGCTTTTATTCACTTAGAGATCACTCTTCTGGATTAAAATAGAAATCATTGTTACAAAACAACTTCATTGTCCAGGCTAATTTACGTGACTAACCAACAATATTGATGAGACCTTAAACGTAAACGTAATGAGGTGATTAATTTTTTAAAATTAAAAGACATTATCATTGCCCATTTTAATACATAGTCAGAACTGGGAAGTTCCCTGGGATAAATCTGATAGTCTATTGCCATCTTGTGTCCAAATAACCCAGCTGGTGACTCAGTAAGACAGATGCCGTTTCCTGCAGCTGTTGCGAGGCCAAGGGGTTTTCTCACTCCTGTCTCTGAATGTCTGTCTTTAAGTCAGCTGAAGCAAACTGACCATTGGATTAACAGAAAACACATCCAAACTTATTCATGAGTACGGTGGCCAAGAGGCAGGGGAGGGCAGCAGAGAGAGATGAAGGTGACAACCCAAGTGCCCAATGAGAGTCAGACATTTACAATGTCCTTCTTCACTGGGGCTGGGGACTTGGGGGTCACTTAGGGGGGTAGGAGATGACTCGAGGCTATTAAAATTGATGCCAAAGAATAGACAATGGTCTGGGGCCAAGATCCTCTGCAGCATAGCTGTGCTGCTTGATTTTCTGTCTCTTCCTCTGTGAGGTAGGTTTTATCCCGGATAATACAGAGCACTTCTGTCTTCTCAGAGTCAGGCTGCTGGCAGTCCTAATTCCACCTGCAACCTTAGTTCTCCCCTGCCAGGTAACGCAGTCAGCTCACAGGTTTTGGACATTAGTGAGGCTCTCTTTGTGGAGGCAGGGCAGGATCCCAGCTAATACACAGTTTGCTTTTTTTTTTTTTTCTGGGTGGAAATTATGCCGTGTATATATTAAAGACATTAAATCAAAGTGTTTATCGTTATTTGTAACTTGCAAGTGATAAGCAAAGAAATGTCTCACGCCAATGTCATTAAAATGAACCAAACATTTAGAAATCCTCAAAGTGAGTTTTAGCTGATGCTTTACTAATCTTAGCTGGGAGAACTCACGTTAAATATGAAAATATTAAGTGAATCTTAAAGGCAGATGTTAGCTTGACAATATACAAATGCATAAGGAGGGGGTCTTTTTAGTTGGCTTGTTTATAGTACAAATAAGCTGGTCAGAATTAAGCTCACAAAAATTAAAAGATAACTTCTGAAGTGGTGGAAGAAGGAAGGTGTGCTGCTCCATGCCTCTGTGCTTGGCAGAGGTGAACACCGCACCTTTGGCTGGGCACTGGTGAGACAGGGGGAGTGGCTGCGCTGTGCTGAGCATGCACGAGGGGCTGCTCCTGATGCGCCCTCACGGTGAGGATGAGACTTAGGATCCCTCTGCTTTCTCAGAAAGTTGGCAGTGTATGCTAATCAAACATTCCAAAGCAAGAGCAACAAGATGAAATACGTGGGTTTTCAACTGGGCATGCCTTCTTTGGATGGTCTAAGGTAGGATGATGAAGAAATCAGAATAGTTAAGTATGTTTTTTGTTTTAAAAAATTTTTGTTAACTATTGGTAGTTAACTGAGTAGTAATAACACAAGTCTTCATTGGGCCACGCAAGAAACCGTCACTGGGTTCCCAATGGAAGTTCTTTCCTGTTTTAATAAATAGCAGTTGTACTATGACTATTGTAATACGTCATTTACAAATCTTGGTTTTCAAAACAATTTACTTTGAGATACAACATGACCAGAGCTGGGCCAGGCCAAAATTGGGAGCCTGGAGCTCAATTCACGTCTCCCAAGTAGGCCAAGTCTCGACATGCCTTGAGCCATTAGCACTGCCTCCCAGCGTCTGCACGGAGTCAGGAAGGAGTCTTGGTAACGATTTCATGAACCCCATTTGGGACTAACAACTGTCCCACAGCTTAACTCTTGGTAGTACATGTTATAGTTTTCACTGAGGACGCTGTACATGCCTTGTTAAATTAGTTAAGCAGCAAGTAGCATCACTGATTTCCCATGTTCTAGAACCCTGCTTTCCTGAGAACAAAGCTGACTTGGTCAGGATGTGTTGCCTGGATTGCTGTTTTCAACATGTGAATGATCTGTCCAGGATTTCTACATCATGGGAGGTGTTGGGCTTGAAATTGTTTCTTGTGATGTCTTTGCTAATTTTTGGCAAGGTTATATTAGGTTGGGTTCATCCAGTGAGCTGGGAACAGTTTCTGTTTTGTAAAGGAATTTGTTTAAGATTAGCGTTCTTTATTGCTCAAATGTTGAGTAGGCTTTCTAAGGAAAACCACCTGGACCTGCCGGTTTGAGGAAAGGCTTATGATCAATTTAACTTTTTATTTTATTTGGAAGTCCAGAAGTGGAAAAGTCTTGCTCTCCAGATGGCTTCAACCACCAGGCTGAAGCCAAGAGGCAGGAGCTTTATCCAGACCTTCCCTGTTGTAGACAGGATCCCAAAGACCTGGGCAGCCTTTGCTGCTTTCCCACTAACACAAAGATGGACTGAAAGTTGAGCAGCCAGGACACGAACCAGTGTCCATTTGGGATGCTGCCATTTCAGGCAGTGGTTTTACCTGCTCTGCTACCTGCTGGCCCAAGTTAATGTTTAAAATCAGTACATTTTCTGATGGTCAGCTTCTTCTGTGTCAGTAAATCGCTTCCTACCAGCAGCTTAACGCACTGTGCCATGACACCGATCCCCAATAATACTTTTACTTTTGTTGCTTAAATTGTTCCATCTTTGTCCATAGCAAACTCTTACTGTTGATTTCCAACCTTTTCAAATATTTTCTTATTTTCTGGAGCAACAAGTTACTCCAGGTTCAGTTTGATCTTTTAAACATTTATTTATTTTTATCGGAAAGGCAGATTTGCAAAGAGGAGGAACAGAGAAAGATCTTTGACCTGTTGGTTCACTCTCCAAGTGGCCACAATGGCTAAAGCTGAGCCATTCTGAAGTTAGCAGCTTCTTTGTATCTTACATGGGTGCAGCATCCCAAGGCTTTGAGCCATCCTCCACTGCTTTCATGAGGCACAGCAAGGAGCTGGATGAGGAGGGGAGCAGACAGGACATGAACTGCTGCCCACATGGGATTCCAATACTTGAAGAGGGAGGATTAGCCATCACACCAGGCCATCCCTTGGATCTATCACTTCCTTTTATAAATAGGAATGGCATCTCGAATCCGTATGTGCTCACTGCTCTGGGAGCATCACTGCTCCTAGGCTTGCTAACACATCTATACATGTACACTAATCTACATGCACTGAAATGTGTACTGTAGTCAACTCTTTCCTTGTTTGTAGCGTGAAAAAGCTATTAATATATACTATAGGTGTTCAAAACTAGTGTGGACATGAAGTAGTTACTGAATTGCTAATCCATATTCTTATGAGAGCCAAATTTGTTAACTACAGTACAGTACTTGAAAACAGCCTATATCTTTTATTCTCCCCAGTATCCAGTCAAAATGCTACTTTCCATTTAATTGTGTTAGATCCTCTTTTCCCATCTCATTCGGTATGGTTATGTTAGTCATTTGTGAAATCTATAATTTGTTCCTATTTATATTTCAGAATGAGTTCTTCCATCCTGTTTGATTTTGTATTTACTTTTGTTGGATACGTACAACAGCACTAGGGCTCCAACACTCAGAACTACACACAGGGCTGTCCTTGGAGAAGTGCCAGGAGTGTTACATCCTCTTCTTACGCTTTTCTAATCCCTCTCTCTCCTTGCTACACTTAGCAGGTAACCAATCTCTAGTTTCTCTTTCCTGCTTATCTTTTAAACAAATAAGAAGACACCTGCTTCGTTTTACATGAGAAGTAAGTGCCATGGATACTACTCTTCCAATTTCCTTCCCACCCACTTCCTTCCTCTACCTTTTTGTTCAGTTGGTCACGTGCTCTGTCTTGGGTGTGCATGCCCCTCGGTGTTAACATCTCTGTGCAATTTCTTCTGCTGTCACAAACACTTGTCATATTGACTACAAGCTTCATGAGAACCTCCAGGACACACAGATATCTAAAGGAAGCATCTTTAGAGATAAAAAAAAAATCATAGCAATGAGTATCATCAAAGGGAGAACTTAAAATCCTTAGATCTTAATGATATTTGTACATAATCCAAAACAATGTTCTTGTGGCTCACTGCGCTTAAACCACAAATGCAGGATAGCGTCATGGTGACCTTTCCATTTGGATGCACACAGAGGTAATACACTAAGTACGTTTAGGCTCAACGGTATTCCTCAGACAATGATAGAGCACAAGCACTAAAAACTTTGAATGTTCCCATATGATGCTTTTATTTGAGTTAAAATAATCAGAGCTCATGGGAATCATAATACCAGTAAACTAAACTCAAAATCAATGCCATCAATATACTGAGAGGATAAACAATACATTACTGCCATAGTTCTATTTAATATTTTTACCTCTGAATTTTTAGCACACAAAAATAATTTACTCATAAATAAAAGTAATATCTAACTTACTGAATCCCAACAGAAAAATTCCAAAATAAATAAACACAATATTATAATTCTTATTTTTACAGAGAATATAACCAATTTGGTACACAATAATGTGCCAAACCAGAAAGCTAAATTAGCTGGTTTTCCTCTTCACAATACACAGAAGCATCCACAGTTTTACTCTGGCAGTCAAGGTGGTGGTAAGAAATGAGAAAACAAAATCATTGGAAAAGTGGAGTCTGGTGCCATCTACTGAGTGGCATTTGTATTATGTTCCTGAGTGTTAGCCATAGGTTAGGGGACTCTCCATTTCAGGTACAGGCACCTCCACAGGTATAAAGGCGGACAGGGCCCGAAGGGTACACACAAAAATTAAAGTAAGTGCTGGGTCAGAACTGAGGAGTGATTTGTGGTTTTTTTTTTTTCCTTTCAATGCCATCTTTTAAAGGGAAAGCAATCAAGCAGATAGTTGAAAATGATGATTGAACAAAAGGTATTCTTAAAACTGAGAAAATGAAAGGTTCCATGATGCAGAGTGACTCTGGCAGGCAGCCTTGGGCTCCCCGAGGCTGAAGGAGGACAGTTATGTCCTTATGTGTTCATGGCAGGTCAGAAGTAAAGGCTTAAGCTTTTTGGTTACTATCTGCATCAAAGGTAGGCTGATTTGAATGGTTCATCAATCTAGGGGGCGAATGTAGTGGCATTTAGGGATAACAACGATAACTATGTCCACAAGTAGTACCTGAGGGGCTTCTTTGACTAGCCAACAAATCCTGCCTCAAGGTCAATTTCTGTCCAGTGAAGTTTACTCAGTCGATCTCTTTATTACCGACAACACTGAAGAGCGTTTGGCAAAAGGCCGGTCACGTGCCAAGACTCGGAAAGGCAGACTTTCTGCAACATTTCCACAGCCCGGCAGGGAGTTTTTGCTAGCAGCTTTTGACAATGTTCTTTCCTATAAGGCCCGGGTAGTTATCCTTTCCTGACACTTCTCAGAATTTTAAAGTTTTTATCTTTCTCACCCAAAGGGAGTGGGGCCTTATCTATTCTGCTCATGACCACACACCAAGCCCTTAATATGCCTATGATGTGAAAGTGCTGAATAAATATCAGTTAGTGGAATGAATGAATCAACCAATCTCACATTGTCTAGCTGATCCAGGGATATAAGGCAAAAAAATAATCCAAAGCATAAAGGACAATGATAGAATGGATGGGAAGCAGGTAAGCTATGCAGTGGCTTCTGCCATGCGCAAGACGACCTGAGGCCAAAAAGCTGCCAGCACTCAACAGCTGACATTTGGAAATTCCAAATACCTGAACAATTTCAACTGAAAATTAATATAAAAAAATGTTCTCTGGAAGACTCGGTTACAAGTAAGTTAAGGAAAACCCCATTCCTGGACCAAGATGGAACTAGAGCCTGCCTTTGGTGTGCTTCAGGAGGGAGCCGGCTCTGTGGGGAACTCCAGGTGGACGTGCAGAGGGCCGTAGAGCGAGCGCAGCATGGCAAGCACCTTCTCCTGAATGCTGTCCACCTGCTCTGAAGGACAGTAGTCATCCAGACTGGACCTAAGCCAAGACAAGAGACAAACACACACAGTAGGAGAAAAGCGTGCTGTGCAGGGAGGCAAAACCTGCCTGTATTGATAATAATGTAAAACAGAAATGAAGGGATCTGAGTTCTGGGAAAATGAAAGCTGAAAGCTCCTAAAATGTCACCCTCTGTCAGACATTTACACTCTTTGAAGTTCTCAAGCAACTCTATAAAATGGGTCAAGTCAGCACTCCTTTATAGGAACCCAATACAAAGATTAGCACACGCAGGGCCACGGAACTGCTAAGTTCTGGTCAAAGGTTCAAAAGCACCAGCATGAGGCAGGAGCCTTAATGCTTACGCACTGACTACTGGTCCCTCAAAAGGGAGATGTCATTTGGGAACACAAGGGCTTTTTATCTCGGTGCCTGAGTACCTTTCTTCTTCTTCTTCTTTTTTAATATTTGTATGCTAGGGCAAGCAATGAACAGGGTAGAAGTTTTCCAATCCATTAACACATTCTACTGTTAAAAAAAAAATGCTAACTGATAAAGTGTGAAGGATCTATATTTTGGACCAAAATGAAATGTATGCAAGTGGTTGGTATTAGTTTCCTAAGCAGTAAGAAGGAGAAAACAGCAAGGTAGAGTGGGCCAGGAATTTGCATATTGAGTCTTTCTAGAATTTAACAAATACAACTTGAGACACACTGGGACAGTTTCAAAATCATTACTAATTACAGCTGAATTAAGATGTGAATGGATTTGATCAGTGACACCAGGTTCTGGACAAGGGTTGAGGAAAGACATTAAGAGGATGGATTGAGGGCCTGGAGCTAAATCCTCACCTTGTACCTGCCAGGATCCCATATGGGTGTCAGTTCCCATCCTGGCTGCTCTATTTCCCATCCAGCTTCCTGCTTGTGGCCTGGGAAAGCAGTGGAGGATGGCCCAAAGCCTTGGAACCCTGCATCCACGTGAGAGACCTGAAGATGCTCTTGGCTCCTGATCCGCTCAGCCCTGGCTGTTGCAGCTGCTCTCTGACTCGGATCCTCTGGCTTTCTTCCCACAGGCCCTTGTGATGGTGTCAGTCCTACCTGGGAGGCCTCTTCATCTCAGCAATGCTTGAATGAGATCATGTGGCAAGGCTTGTTCTGCCACATGAGGTGGCCTCTCACAGACTGCAGACACCAGCATGTGGGCATCTTTGGTACCCAGTATTTACTCTACCATGCTTACCTCGCAATTGTCACAAGGGTAGGTTTGGGTAGACTTTTCAGGAAATGTTGTGCAGACTGAATGAGACATTCTATTTCTTGGTCTGTGCTGATATGGTGCGGAAGCTCTGAATAATCACAGGTTAGCCCAGCCTGGTGAACCTGAAAATAGTACAATTAAAAATTAGGCTGTAGGAACTTGTTGTACTGAAAAAGGTTCCTTAAAAAAAAAAAAGATTTATTTATTTGAAAGGCGGAGTTACAGAAAGGGAGAGACAGAGAACGGGAGATCTTCATTCTCTGGTTCACTCCCCCATTGCTGCAGTGGACATGGCAGGGGCAGGCTGAGGCCAGGAGCCCCAGCGACTTGCATCAGCCCATCCACAGTGTTCTACCCCATGTACTCACACCATCTTCTGGTGTCTTCCAGAGAAATCAGTAGGGATATGGATCAGAAGTGGAACAATGGGGACTCAACAGGTGCCCAAATGAGATGTTGGCATTAGAGCGACAGCTTAACATGTTGCTCTGAAATGCTGGCCCTGAAAAATGTTAATTTTTAAAATGCTTTTGGGCTGAAGTTGTGGCTCAACAGATTAGTCCTCCACCTGCAGCTGCTGGCATCCTATATGGGTACTGATTCTAGTCTTGGATGCTCCACTTCCTATCCAGTTCCCTGCTTGTGGCCTAGGAAAGCAGCAGAGTATGGCCCTGCACCAACCTGGGAGACCTGGATGAAGCTCTTGGCTCCTGATTGGCTCAGCTCTGGCTTTTGCAGCCATTTTGGGAGTGAACCAATGGATGGAAGATCTCTGTCTCTCTTTCTACCTGTAAATCTGTCTTTCAAATAAAAATAAATCAATACTTAAAAAAATATTTTTATAGATTTTTTTTTTTTTTGGCCTTAGTAGTGTTTCTTTTTTACCTTGAAAAAAAGACAAAAAGAGAGAGAGCATATTTCATTTGCTGGCTACTGGGTCAATGTTCACCATGACTGGTGCTAAAGCTACAGCCCAGATTACAATTCAAGTTTCTCCATCAGTGGCAGGGATGCAAACATGCTAGCTGTCTCTGTTGCCTCCCAGGGCCTGTGTCAGCAGGATGCTGGAGTCAGGAGGGAGGAATGGGGATCAAACTGGTACCTTGCAGTTGCACATAGGTGTCTTAACTGCAATGCATGTCAATGCAATTTCTGTGTCAAAGAAGTTACCTGCTCCCTGATGGAAGAACTCGCCTATACACTATGTGCATCCAATGTAAGCAGTCATTGTTTCAACTACTTCTTAAAAACTTTTATGACTATTGGTTCATTTAGTTTCTCTAGGTGTACTTCTGTCAGTCATAATTCATATTTTCTGGTAAAGTGCACATTTTACTTAGATCCTAAGAAGTTGATACTAACCTTTTCATAGCATTTTTCCTTTAACATTATTTTATTCTATTTACTTTTCACATATATGTACTCATACTACATTCAAAGCTTTTATTTCTTTAAGATTTATTTATTTTTATTGGAAAGCCAGATTTCATTCCCCAAATGGCTATAATGGCTGGAACTGAGCCGACTGGAAGCAGGAAACTCTTCTGGGTTTCTCATGAGGGAGTAGGGTCCTGAGGACTTGGGCCATCATCCCCGGCTGCTTTCCCAGGCCATGGGCAGGGAGCTGGATGGGAAGTGGAGCAGACAGGAACCGGTACCTGTATGGAATGCTGATGCTTAAAGCTGGAGGATTAGCCTGCGGAGCCACGGCTCCTGGCCCCATTTTCAAAGCTTTGAGGAGCTCTACAGAAAAGCATTCTTCCCGTCTTATTATTTTCTAGTGTATCCTTTATGTATCTTTTATGTATGACAAGCTAGTTGTACCTACACATGTATTTTGACTCTAAGTGAGAGGTGTCCTTTTTACCACTAAAGGTACTTGAAGCTACAAGCGACTCATCAGCTATTTTTGCAACCTTGATTGTGAGAGGTGAAAGGAATTCAAATGTGTCATAATTAGCAGTGTCCTGGCTCCTGAAAGTATGTATTTTTTCATTTAGTCCTTTTCTTAATTCATTTAGACTTCACAGAAACAAAAATGAGCCACCTTTACAAAAAGAAAATTTTTCTACTTGGAAAATTGTCTTTATAAAGGTCAATTTTGCACAACTTAATATTTACCATTTCGTAGTCAGGAACTTCCATCCGTTTTTTTAAACTTTGTACAAGTGGAACTAGTGATTTCATTCTGAAAACAAACAAACAATATGCAATTCACTCCATTCAAACAAACATCACAACTACAATGTGCCAAATAATACAAAACACTTAATATTTACCATTAGTATGTGCTTGACATGGTGTCCGGGAAATGAAAAACAATGTTTAAGTGTAGTCATAAATAGAAAGAAATGCTTCCTAAAAGATTACAGCTTGTGTAAACGGTTAAAAACACTCAATAAAATGATATTTTTTCTTTAAAAAACTGCAAGTTTTATGATTTTAAAAATTATTAGTTCTTAGAAGGTTTTAGTTGAAAGGTGGAGTGACAGGGTGAGGTGGAAAGAAATGGGAAGAGAGATAGAGACACAGAGATTAATCTACAATCTTTAATTACCTGTTTTATTCTCCAAACAACTGCAACAGAGGTGCTGGGCCAGGTTGAACTTAGGGGTAATCCGTACAGCTCTACTACATGCATACAGGAGCCCAAAGTACTTGGACCAGCACCTGCTGCCTTCCCAGGAATATTAGCAGAGAGCTGGATTAGAAACCCAACACTCTGGGCCTGACACAATGGCTACATCCTTGTTTTCCATGGGTACTGGTTTGTGTCCCAGCTGTTCCACTTCCCACCCATCTCCCTGCTTGTGTCCTGGGAAAACAGTACAGGATGCCCCAAAACCTAGGGACCCTAAACCAACACAGGGGAGCCAGAAGAGGGTCCTGGCTCCTGGCTTTGGATTGGCTCAGTTCCATCTGTTGCAGCCAGCAGATGAAAGATCCTTCTTTCTACAACTTCTTCCTGTAAATCTGCCTTTCTAATAAAAATAATAAGTGAATCTTTAAATTAAGTGAATTGTCTTTGAAAGACTTGC
Organism: Ochotona curzoniae; assembly: GCF_017591425.1. Taxonomy (NCBI): domain Eukaryota; kingdom Metazoa; phylum Chordata; class Mammalia; order Lagomorpha; family Ochotonidae; genus Ochotona; species Ochotona curzoniae. The sequence goes on along the minus strand of NW_024465582.1, from coordinate 13,655,513 downwards.
AGAGGGAGAGACCAAGTGGCAGAGGTCTCACACCTGCTGGTTCATTCCCCATGTGACTGCAGATCAGGAGGCAGGATCTTCATCCAGGTCTCCCACCTGAGTGCAGAGGGTCAAGCACGAAAATGATCTATTACTTTTTGCAGGCCATTAGCAGGGAGCTGGATTGGAATTAAAGCAGCTGGGACTTGAACTGCTGCCCATGAGGGAAGCCAGTACCGGAAGCAGCAGCTTTACTTGCTATGTCACAATGCTGGCGCTTCTCTGTAGTATTTTAATGTTTGTTCAACTGATATTCAGTAATTTGCTAATATAGGTAAAACAACCAACTAAGCAAAACCACAGATGCACAAGGGCCTGCCTATCCACTTAGTCTGTTACTTTCCTGGGCTTCTGAATGCTAACACTTGCATTACTCCCTTAGGCACAGAAAGGGCTCCTTCCCCCAGGGAGATGGCTGCTGGAGGGGTCTCCCCTGAGTCTCACAGTATCTCCCTGCATTAGAGAAGGTGCTCACTGGGCATGCTCAGCAGGCTCCTCGCTCAGCAAGGCAGCCCTGTCTCTGAGCTACATTCAGGACTGCTGAAGGATTCTAGGCCTTCTCTGTTGTTGCTACACTTTAAACTGTGCTTAAGACTCAAGAAATCACAACTTGAGAATCTTTTTAATGTTTTTAGGAATACGCCTATCCTGTGGCTTGTGCCTCTCTTTCAACCTAGCTTCAAAATGAAGGAATTATTTTTAGAACTAGCTGCCAACACTGAAGAGAAAAATCACGAACGGATGTTAAACACTTGGCTAGTGCTTACTAACATGAATCAACTATTAACAACTACTCTTTTATACCACTGCTTTCCTCGGTGACAAGCTTTATCACATCTAAAAACCACAGATGTTTCTGAATTTTTTGGTAGAAATTACAAAGGATATTTTGAATAGGTGATAATACACATAGCAAGATGAGGTATTTCTGGGCCTGGCACAGTAGCCTAGTGGCAAACATCCTTGCCTTGCAAGTGCCAGAATGCCATATGGGTGTTGATTCTAATCCCAGTGATCCCGCTTCCTATCTGGCTCCCTGCTTGTGGCCTGGGAAAGCAGTCAAGGACGACCCAAAACCTTGGGACCCTGCACCCATGTGGGAGACCCGGAAGAAACTCCTGGCTCCTGGCTTCGAATTAGCTCAGCTCTGGCTGTTGCAGCTACTCAGGGAGTGAAATCATCGGACGGAAGATCTTCCTCTCTTTTTCTCTCTGTGTATCTGACTTTCCAATAAAATAAATAATTTTTAAAAAGTTAAAAGAAGAGGTATTTCACACTTATTCACTTATCTTTTAGCCACATGATTCCTCTCCTTAAAGGCTATTCTAGTTTCTTCTGTAATCTATTGGAGATTTGAAAAATCCTTTTTAATAACACTATTTTATTTTTTGTCTGAGATACTATTTTTTAAAGATCTGTTTATTTTTATTTGAAAGGCAGATTTAGAGAGAGAGAGAAGGAAAGACAGAGAGAGATCTTTCATCCACTGATTTACTCCCCAAATAGCAACACTGGCTGGGGCTGGGCTGGTCAAAGCCAGGAGCCAGGAGATTCCTCCGGGTCACCTACATGGGTACAGGTACCCAAGGAACTGGACCATCTTTTGCCATGTTCCAGGCACATTAATAGGGATCTGGATTGGAAGTGGATCAGCCAAGACTTAAATCAGCACATACATGATGCTGGCATTGGAGACAGAGGCTTAACCTATAATACCACAACTATAAGTGTCCCCAGACACTATAAATTTAAGATTTAGTTATTTTTATTAGAGAGGCAGATCAGATACACGGAGAAAAGCAGAGAAAGCACTTCCATCCTCTTGTTAACTTCTCACAGCTGATTTCTTCCTTCTATTTACGCCTTACAGAATCATTTCACAGGTCTGTGGGAGATCAATTTTAAAATAAGTCAGATGTGGTCTTCCTATGCTCATGGAGATAAAGTTAGATGGTTTTATTTCAGTTTTCTGGCCTTCTGAGTTTATGTAATCTGAAGAACTTTCATTGTTTAAATTTTATTATATTTTTGACAATCTTTACTCTTTACACAGCTAACCAGGGTAAAAAGGTTCAAGGGCTGCAGGAAAATGGGTAAGACTATTAGTTCCAAATTGTTTCCTTCATATATCTGTGAAGAACTGTTTTAGAGAAAAATAACTACAATACTTACATTAATAAGTTCTTTTATACCAGCTCTGATATTAAAGATTTCCCCAGGAAAGGGGCAGGCAATGCCGGGCAAGGGCCTAGCACCTGCTGGAATGTGTGAGATCTGGATCTGGGAGTAGGCTGAGTGGGGTAACGTGGGAGACTCCCCTAGTGGATCATAGCTCCTGTTGGTGAGCTTGTGGAACAGGCCTGGAAGTTGGGCAAGCTGGGAAAGATGGCTCCAACTGATGGCAAATCTGTGGGTGGGTTTTGGAAGGGGGCGGACTGGGCAGGGCTGAGCGAACCTTAGTTCACTGGCAAGTGAAGAAACCAGGTTGGAGCGCAGGTCTGTCATACCTACCAGTTTGCATGAGCACGGGATGGGAGCAGTCTGAGCAGGGCTAGATTCTAGCACCCACAGGTAAGAGTTGGGAGTGGGGACAGGCTGGGTGAGGTCAGACTATAGCATCTAAAGGCAAAGGCCAAGCCAGGTGAGGTCAGAGAAACCACTGGGGAACAGACCAGACCAGGCCAGGTAATGGTACCCATCTGTGTATACCTGGTACAGGCCAGGGGTGAACCAGGCTGGGTCAGTTCATATCACTCATTGGTGAATCTGAGCACCAGAATGGAGTATGGGTCAGGCCAGGGTGGGTCGCAACACAAACCAGTTCACCTGAGGGCTAGGACTCTGGGCTGGCTAAGTGGGGCTAGCCTGTAGCCCCCACCAGCACGAGTTGGAATTGGGGCTGGGCTAAGCCAAGATACAGCACCCGTTGGCAAATGCTGAGGTGAGGTGGGCCATGCCAGACTGGGCCGCAGCACCTAACCGGCACACGTGAGACCAAAGGGAGGAGGAGGTGAAGCCAGTAGCGGGAATGTGAAGGGCTCCACTACTGGACCACCACTCCCACTGGAGAGCACAAGTTGGGATGGTGGCAGACCAGACCAGGCAGGGCTATAACACCTATTGGCTTCATGTGAACTGGATTAGGGAAATGCCAGGCTAGGTTGACTGTTCCTTCTGGTGCATGCATAAGTCAGAATGGATGTGGGTTGGTTGGACTTTGCTGCAGCATCAGCTGGCAGATGCTGACACGGGCAAATTCTGTCAAGCAAAACTGCAGAACCACCTAGAGAGTATAAGTTTTGGGAGTGGGAGTGAGCCCAGCAGGGAAACAGTAGGCACCTCCCTCTTGGGTTGTCACTCTGACTGGTGAGCAAGAAAACCAGGACTGGGGCAGACATAGCTAGACAGAGACTGACACCTGTTGGCATGTGTGTGGGCTAGATAGTGGGGCTGGTTGGGTTAAATTAGGCTTCAATGCCCATCGACACATATGTGAGCTGAATGGGATGTGGGACAGACTGGACCAGTCTGTTGTACATAGTGGCAAGCATGGGAACCAGCGCAGGGTTGGGCCTAGTGGGAGTTATTGTGGGTTGCTCCAAGTAGGTGGCTGCTCCCACTCATGCATGTGAAGGCCGAGTGTGTGGTGGGCAGGGTTGGGCTGGGTTATAACACCCATTAGTTTGTGTTGAAGACAGGGCTGGAGGCAGAACTGACCTAGCAATTGGAATCACCGGCATGTACATAGCTGATTAAGGCAACGGACTGTGCTGGACCCTTATCAGCAGACATGCACAAGAATCAGGTGGTCTGGGATCACCTTTGATGAAGTTTCTTTGGTGATCCCTCCAACTGAATCACTGGATTCAGAACCCCAAACATGGAGAGAATTGCAGGTTCCATGGTCTGACCATGTGTGGAGTGCATGTGTCAGAGCTGGGCTTCCTCAGTGGCTTATAAGGAGCAGCGGACACATATCCAGGTGTACATGGAGGACAAAGGAGAAGATGGAGGACAGAACAAATCAATCAACTACCCCAGGCAAGTGCTGGCAGTGAATATCTGGGCAAATGGAGACTCTAAGGTGGACTATGTCAGTCAGTGGATTCTGGAGAGATTTCATCATGCTTGGAGTGAGATCAGCAGTAATTCAGAACTGTTGAACTATTGTAACCTCTTGAGCAGGACCCTCAGAGCATACCCCAAAGTGGGGACCCTCGAGTGGTACGAGGTGGCTGGACCTAGGGTGCAGAGGCGTTTGGGAGGCTGGGTGTGACTTCTCTCCTTGTCTCCCCTCCTTCTCCCAGATACAGAAACAAAAAAAAAAAAAAAAGAGAGAACATGAAAATGGTGATCTCACCCACCTTCCTATAGCCCTTGACCCTTATCAACTATGTAAAAGTCATCATCATAAAAAAAAACCAACAAACTATGTAAACATCATAGTAAAAAGCTATGTAAAAATCACCATAAAAAAGAAGATATTTAGGACTGAAAAATCATACAGTTAGGGGAGAATGTAGGGAGTGTTACCCAGATCTCGAAGCACATCTTTGTACAGTTTCTTCATCATCACCATCACACAAATCAGCGAAGGCAGCTTCTAAGTCTTCTAACTGGTGAATTCGAGCATCAACAACATCTACCAGATCTTCCTGTAAACAGATAAAAGTTGAGACTGTTCAGCTATCCTTTCAAAACAACAATATCCCACTATAATGTGAAAATCTTGGCTCGATTCCTTAAAACACGAGTGTCCAGGCCTATGAATATCGCCATAAAACCTAGTGATAATACGCATGGACACAGACTTTGGACAGTCCTTTTGTAGGATACTATTACATAATGATTTACTTCGTATAAAACCCAAAAGAAACAATTGGGAAATACCTCCGATAGGTCGGCACTAGGCCCTTCAAAATTGTACAGTTCTTGTAAGATTTTGTATTCCTCCTAGAAAACAAAACACATCTAAAAATCAGGAAAAACAAGTTAATTTTTACAAAAGAACATACTTTAAGCAAAAAACATTCTTGCCTATGATATGGAACATGTTAGATAATTATTAAAATTTTGCCTGGGAGAACAGTGTATATTTTAGATTTCTATTGCAAACCTCACATCTTTAGGGAAGCGGTAGTCAGCTGAGCACAAGTTTAATATATAAATATTGGCTATCAAAGACAACTAGGTGACTGATCACTCATGATATGAAAATATTTCTAATAACATTCCACTACACAGATGGTTATATCCTCGGATCTAAATAGATTTTAGCTGTTTAAAGGACATATTTGTATCTTTAATAACAGAAATGAAACAATTCTTTGTGTTTACTTTGCAGGGTTTTTTTTTTTTAAGCATCAAAAGAGAACTCTGGAACACAGAAGCGACCCTGGAGGCCAACTGGCAGCCCCAGAGCTCAGGAGACTCTACTTAATGCAAGAACTGCCACCTGCTGTGTGTAGATTCAACCAGATGTCTTCCCTTGCTCAGCACTGCTACCTAACTCCATTGTACGGGGGGTTCAGCGCCCAAATCCTGTTCTAGAAGCATTTTGAAGAAGACGTTTTACCCACGAGTTAAAATATTTTAACATTAAGAATGTATTGTATTTATTTGAAAGGCAGAGTTGGAGAGAGGGCATGTATATGCCAGGCATGGCCAGGCATTTCATGCAGGTATCCCCTGTGTTTGCTGTTTTCCCAGGCACACTAACATGGAACCAGAATGCAAGTGAAACAGTCGGGACTCCAATGGGAATCCACGTGGGATGCCAATGTTGTAGGTGCTGGCTTAACCTGTTACATCACAGTGCCAGACACCAAGAGTCAAAATTTATTTACTTACTTTTTAAAAAGAAACATAGTTTTGTTCCATTTTTCACAAACTTCTTTTTAAAAGATATATTTGTTTACTTGAAAGGCAGATGCACAAAGAAAGAAGGAAAGGCAGAATAAAGTCTTCCACCTGCTGGTTCACTCCCAAAATGATCACAAAGGCTAGAGCTTGGCAGATCTGAGGCTAGGAGCCAGAAGCCTCTTCCAGGTCCCCCATATGGGTGGCAGGGGCTCAAGCACTTGGGCCATTCAGTGCTGCCTTCCCAGGTTCATTAGTAGGGGCTGGACTGGAAAGGGAGCAGCTGGGACTTGAACTAGTGCCCATATGTGATGTAGGTACTGCAGGCAGAGGTTTAACCTATTATGTCATGGTTATATAGTTTTTTTATATATAACATCCCATTTTTCAACCCCTTATGTACATACTAATCCCTTAATAAACACATGATAATGAATACTATATAGAGCAGGGGTCAGCAACCCAGGGCTGACAGCTTGTCTTTAATGGCACGCAAGTTAAAAATGGTATATATAATTTTAAGAGGCTTAAAACAACAACAACAAGAAAGAAAGATATGTGATAGCGAATGTGGTCCCCAAAGTGTGAAATAATTGCAGTATGGCTGTTGGAAAAGTCTGCTGATCACAGATCTAGGGAAATGTTGCACAATCTCAAGACCTCTTCCTGAAAAAAACCACACTTACCTGAGTGAACATATCCTTGAAGGGATTCTTAACAGAAAAGAAATCTAAGTCAATATCTAAAACAAATCCATCCCCTTTCTTTAAAACTTCCAGAATCTCCTGAGAGCTGACGGCAGCCTGGCATTCCTGACTTTTAGAACACACACAGGACAGTTCCAGGCCAGACGGGCGGCTTCTCTGTGTGTCCGAGGCTGTTCCGAGCGCCTCCGGGTGAGAGCCAGCATGAGCAGAGGCAGGGCTCTCTGTGCCTTCCGGGGCGAGCTTGGGCTTCTTGGCCGAGCAGGCAGCAGCGCTTTCTTCTTGTTTGTTGCAGTGTGGATCGGGGCCCATCGTGATGACATCCAATCGCACAGGTTTTTTGTTCTCTAGCTGCTCTTCCGGTACATAAAGGCCATCACTGAGGAAGTAGTGATCTGTACTTGTAACCCTGGTTCAGAGGAAAAAGGCTATTTTAAAGAATGGGCAGATTAGTGGACATGTCACGCAGCCACTGCAGAGATCTGAGCACGTTTATCACACACACACTGAATGCTGCTAACACCTGTGGTTCCTGTTTTAGCTGAGCATACAACCGTCCCAAGGAAAGACTGCATGTCATCGTCTGCCCTGTGGTGACAAGGGACCATCTGAGTGAGTTCTGGCGGAGAGCTGGAAGACAAAGCCTTGTTCTGCCCTTCCCTGCTGAGTGATACAGGAACATGGCAATGGCAAGGCTGACAATGAGGACGGTACTCTAGAGATGGTGGAGCTGAAAGACAGAAGGACACAGAATCCTTCCAACACGGGCTTGTGTGCACGGAACTCCAACATCAGAAAGAAAGGCATTGGTGTTGTCGCACAGTGCATTAAGCTGCTCCTTCTAATGCTGGCATCCCAGGAGACCAGAACTCCATTTAGGATTAGAAGTAGGGAAGCTGGGACTCAAACTGGCATGCTAAAAAAGGATGCAGGAGTCACAAGGAGTAGCTTAACCCACTGCACTCCAATGCCCATTCCTGTGTGAGAATATTAAAAATTACCATCCTAAGAAAGACCAAGGCTACATACCCTAATGTATATTTTCATTCTTTTAATAATGAGAGTTTTACTTAGTTCTTTTTAATATACAGAGTAAGAGATATCTGCCACTTGCTGGTTCACTCCTCAGATGGCTGCCAATGGCCAGGGTGGAGCTAGGTTGAAGCCAGGAGCTTCAACTAGGTCCCCCACATGGGTGACAGAGACCCATAGAGTTGGGACATCTTCCACTGCTTTTCCCAGGCCATTAGAAGGGAGCTGGATTGTAAATGAAGCAGTCAGGACATGTACCAGCTACTATGTTGGATGGGATGCCAGCACTGCAGGCAGAGGTTTAATCTACTATGCCCTGATGCCGGACATTGCATTTCACTTTAATCTTTTACCATTTCATACCACTGTCCTTCAGGTTCTGGAAAGTTATGGTTACAGTGCTTTAAATATTCGTCCTATCACAAAAAGAATGTAAAGTCAAGAACATATTGCTCTTTCTAAAGGCATCCTAGGATATAGAGAACACTGCTTAACTGGCTCACAACAAAAACAGTTGTACATATAACTCAAAAGTCAGATGACGCTACAATTCAATGTAAATCAAACAATTACCTACAACTAATCAAACTGACAATATTAAAGCCCAGCATCTATTCCTTCAACCACTGGACTTATTAGGTAAATGACAAGAAAATGAAACAAGACACCCCACAAAAACAAAACAAGAAAATATTGATGGCTGCCATTATGCATCAGGCTAAGCCGTGGCTTGCAAGGCTGGAATCCTTTACTGGAGTGCCAGTTCAAGTCCCAGCTGCTCCACTCCAGAGCCAGCTTCCTGTTAATGCTTCCAAGAAAACAGTAAATGGTGGCCCAAATGGTTGGGCCCCTGCTTCTCCCATGGTAGATTCCAGAGGGCGTTTGTGCTCCTGATTTCAACCTGCTCCAGCCCCAGTCTTGTGATCACTTTATCTTTCAAGTACATTAAATAAATCTGAAAAAACAGCCAAGAGATAATTGTGCTTTTCCACTGTTACTTGTTGGAGATTCAACAGAGAACAGTTACAGTGGAAGGAAATAGTGAAATATAATATGAATATATAACTCTGTAACATACTCCAGTGACTGGGCAGAGCTGGTCATCAATAAAGCCCGAGCATCATTATCCTCAAGTTCAAAATTCCAACAGCAACAAAGTAGAAACAGAGCGTAAAAGTGGTCAGCGAGTGGACACCCTGCTCGGTGTTTGAAGCACTGAGAGTCAATCGGTTCTTGCTTGTGTGTGGAGATACTTTTCAAGTTATCACAAGATTACAAGGATTCAAAGTGAGCTGGAAGCATTCGCCCCCTTCGCAGTCATGAACAGGAAGGTATTACCTGATTGTGGTGGTAGAAGTGTCTTTGCCTACTAAAAAGTGATGGGTTCCCTCTCTCATCTGCTGAGCCCACGTGGGATGAAACCACACAACATGGGAAAAATGGCCAGCATACACTGCAGGCATAATCCAGTTCTCAATACTTAGTTCCCTGGGAAAGAAATGGAGAGAAAAATGAAAACTGTTAGTGTTTCCCACCCCTCCCCATTGTTATTTTATCCACAACTATATTTTAAGATACTAGGTCCCAGGGTGTGGTTTCTTGGAGGGTTCCTGAGAGCTTTTCGGGGTACCTATTTGTTTTTGCACACTGAAGCCTCAGTTTGCTTTCCCGTGGATTGACCTGAGTGCCAACTCTGTCCTCAGATCAAGCAAGGCAGCAGCGCGTAGCTACTACCAGTCACCGTACTACTAACTGGCAAGCGCAAGGAGGCGCTGCTACTTGCACTTTCAGATGCAGTGATTCTCTTAGGGGGCTGTACCTGTGGCGGGACTGCAAGTCAGTTACCATTTTTCTTGAAAGGAAGTGAGCAATGAACTACCCGTATTTCAGATTTGAGGTTAAACTCTTGGGGTCTACACTCCAACTATGCTTTAAGAAGCTATCTTTTGCCACAAAACTTCTTAAATTTTTGTGCAGAAGAAAGGAAGACTCCCTGCTATCTTAAAAAACTATCAGGATATTATTTTTGCTCTTACACGTTTACTAAAACCTGAACTTTCATCTTTCAACCAAAATATAGCAACAGACTGAATTCAGAAGCAAATAGAGAAACCCAGTTGTCTTTTGTAAAGAAGAAATCAGCAATTTTTTTAACAATGCTTCTATTCCTGTGTTCTATTCCAAACCAGATGTCCGCAAACACTGGCCTGGCCATTTTTAGTAAATAAAGTTTTACCAGAATATGACTCTCCGCCATCTGTTTACAGTGTCTGTGGTTGCTTATATCCAAGTGCAGAAAGAAAACAGTTATAACGTATGATCAGAGGCTCAGCAAACAAACTTGTTATTTGGCTCTTTTAAGGAAAATGTTTGTGGGCTGGGCATTTGGTGTTACTCAGGACGCCCACGTCCACAGCACAGTGTCTGGGTCTGAGTGCTGGAGTCCAGTTACCCACTGATGTGCGCTTTGGCGCTCCGGGAGACGGCGGCCATGGCTCAAGGACTAGGGTTCCTGTTCTCTGTCCAAGGCCCCGTGGCAGTTCCCAGCTCCTGACTCTGGCCCATCCCCAGCTCTGTAGGCCTTTATGGAGTGAACCAGCAGAGAGAAAATACACCTCTTGATTAAAAAAGTAAAAACAGTAACAGGAAAATGGTAAACAAAATAGCAAACTCTATTCCCTGTAACTGCTTAGTATCTACTGAAAATCTTATTTCAAACATGAAGAAGATGATTAATGAAACCAAATATTACCCAAAAAGTGTGTCCTTATCAAACACGGTGTCTGCTGGCATGTTCACAGGAATGAGCAGGTCCGGATGGGAGTCAAAATGTAAAAAGCTGATATCTCTGGTGGGAAGATGCTTGGAGCCTATGGCCCGGTATATAAAAGGCAGAACCTGTACAAAGACACACAGGCACACACTCAGAATAGATGCTGAAACCTGGGGGAAGTACCAAACGAGACGCTGCCCAGCTGAAGCATGTCAAGTTAGTACAACGCGGGAAACACAACACGTGCTCTTAGCAGAAGGCTCAGAAGGTGACTGAGGCTTTGCCTTGTCCTTCGAACTTCTAGCCTGCACCCCTGGACGCCTTCCTGCCCCCCTACCTCAAGGGCAACAGGTCAGAAGGAGCACTCCCGAACCACAGGCTGCTTCACCATTCACAGTACCCTAGGCCTCCTGTCCTTGCTGGCGCCCTTTGTCCTCTCAGTCTCCTAACGGTTCAGGTGTACTGACTTTGGAAGCGCCCTCTAACCCACACTTGCTCCACCTGCAGCCACTGATGGCTAACACTGCTTGTCAGGTTAATTGCCACTGGGCCGTGTGCAGAAACAGAGTCCGCTTCCCACCCTTCCTACCTCCTCTCGGATGATGCAAGTTAACTGAAGGCGCCTCCTGACTCCTATTGTACTAGATGAGGTGAACTACAAAAAATCCTTGGGCTCTGGTAACTCCCTTCCTGCCTCTTGCACAAGGAAGCTTTGCCCTGTGTGGTTCTCCTCTGACCCGAGGATGAGCGCTTAAAAACCCCCCCGACTTCAGGGGCTCCACGCACTGGCCCTCCAGTGTAGCAGGAGCTGCTGTCAACAAGCTTGGGCAGTGAAGACCCCTTCCAACATCCTACGCTTGGGTCCAGCGTGATCTCTCTCGCATTCCGCAACATTCTGGAGGCCCCAGCGAGATGAGACCCCTGGTCGGAGGCTGTGATCACTCCGCGCTCTGGAACCTGGCACTGCGGTCTCAGGAGACCACCGAGAAGCCTTAATGTGATCCCGGCTTCCTGGCTCTGGATTTGCACCGACCTTCTGGAGCAGCCATCTGTACGACTGGGCACAGGTGAGTTTAGCCACAAGCAGGCCTCCCACCATTCGTTTCTGTTTCTGAGTACTCATCTGGGACTCTTCAGAAGGCTGGACACAACACAACTTCTGGAGTCAAGGTCAGAACCAGACGTCCTTACGGCCCGTCAGGTTGGGTCCCCAGGTTTCTGGGTTCCCATCAGGTCTGGGTCTTCAGATTTCTGGCTTCCGATTGGGTCTGGGTTTGTGTCAGGGTTCTGGACTGCGTCTGTCGAGATTTGGTTGCCGTCAAGTTCTGATTGGGTCTGGATTGTGTCTGTCAGGTTTGGGTTGTGTCAGGGTTTTGGTCTGTGAGAGCGTGGTGGTCGCCTGTCTCTGATGTCCACGTGTCTTCCGTTTGTCTTAAAACTACCTCAACAGGCCCTGTGCCGAGACAGCCACTGCTAGTCAGAGTTCTAATGTAACAGTCCCCTGGCTGAGTGCTATTTCACAGTTGGGAAGAGCTGATTTTTAAAAGATTAAAGTTTAAAAAAAATTTTTTTATATACATAATTACTTTGAAATATCTGAGTGATGACTTTGTGTGAATCTGATCTGTAACCTGTAAATTGTAACTGTAATCTGACTAAACGGGTAGATATTATTTTGTGGTGATGAGAAATCCTTTTCTGATTGGATATTTGGCAGGTCTTTCGCCGTATTTGTGAGAATGGTTCCTCTGGCACTGTGATTCCGTGTGGGCCCTCAGGGAATCTCAAAGTGAGAGGAATGTGAAGACAGCTGTATCTTTCCTCTGATAAAGGTAATGACTAACTTGGCTATGTGAATTACATGCAAAGTATTGCCAAGAAGTATTATAAAATCCTCCAGGTGCTTTCAAAATGCTACGTGGACCAAGTACACGTGGTTTTGCCAATTAATGAGTTTAAGCTATTTAAAGTTGTACGTTACCAGTAGTTTGCAATTTCGAAAATGTTAACAGATCTGTGGAGACAAGTTTCTGACCTCTTTAAGGTTGGTGAACTGGATAAGTTAAGATATTGCTGGCTGTATATATAAAAATACACTTCCTGTATTCTAATATTCAGTACTTTGGGAAACTTTTGTGTGTGGATAAAATGTTCACTTTCCCCTCATCTGGTTCCCCTGAAACACAGAACAGCTTTTCTGAGGATTTTGGGAGTTTCTATCTGGCAATGTGATTGTTTGTATGAGTTCAGCCAGAATCTGTCTTTTTCATAACAGGAATATTTCTTTGTTTACTGACATTGTCTACATAAGAAGTGTGAGACAAGAACCAAGGTAACTTTCGTAAATGCCTTGCCACACTGCAATTCAAAAACCTGTCTGTGTCTGCCTTAAGTCATCATTTTAGCTTTTGAAAGTTGACTAACAGTAGAGAAACGAGCTGAAGTGCACCTGTTCTTGGGTTGTAAATCTGAAGGAGGGCATGAAGTCACCAGGGTCAGCCTGATCAAAGTCAAGACGTTGTGAAGGAAGGATTCTTACGTGTAATTATTTGTAATTGTTACAGAAGACTCTGCAGAACTGTACTCTTTACAATGGGTCCCCGTTTCAGACCACCCCGGTTCGAATCCCTACCACCCCAGGGGCTGGCTGACTTGAGCTCAGTGGGATTCACGTCCACGGCAACTGCCCCATCGAAGTCAGATCTTTCCAGTCAGTCATTCTGGAGTCCCTATAACCCCCTTAAACCCTCCCAGCCACGGAAAGCGGATCCGAAGCTTCGCGTCGCCCGTCTTCCTGGCCCTGTAGCCGCCCGCTCACCTCCTGATGGTCTTCCACCACCCACACCGGCAGCTCCGGGTAGTGGCGCAGGCGAGCACGCTCTCCCGGGGAGGCAGTCATGTTTTCCGCGCGCGAAGGGGACCAGGAAAGCCCTGGGACACAACGAGTCCCGCCGCGCGCCCCCGCCGCGCGCTCCCGGCGGAAACGCGCGCTCACCCGGTTGCGCTTTCGGATTGGAGGACCTAGAGAGCGGGGGCGGGTCCTGGAAGGAGCTCGACGCAGGCGATTGGTGAACAGGTCTGTCGCTTCTGTTGACTCCCCAATCCCTGCGCTCCAGGGGCTGCAGTGAGTTTTCTCTGCCTGGGTCCGGTTTTCTCAGGCTTGGTTTTTAATTCCCTCGGTTTCCTGTTCCGGAGGTGCGTGCTGCACCACTGTCTTGGTGGCTGCTGCGGTGTTAACCTGTCTTGGCTGGGACGGAGACCTCGATCTGAGAGCCTTTCGTAGGTAAAAGGGACACTTGGCGGGGCTTGAAAGAGGGAGTGGTTCCTTCCGATGGCTGCATTGAGACGTGGCTGGGCTCCGGAGCTGCGCCTGGGAGTTGCTGCCCCGCGTCTTCTCCTTTAGGTCTTCAGCTGAGGGCAAAGGAGTGACCCTAGGCCCGGATCCCATGGATACTTGGAAGTGAGAAAGGAGACTTTGCCTTTACTTGTGGCGTGCGCGCTGTGGTCCGGGCCTGGTCCCGCGAAGCTCGCCTCGTGGGGCTCCCGGGAGTAGCGGGAGATGCCAACAGGTGAATCCGCAGTAGTGGCCCATCTGCCGGGGACAAGTGCCCCGTCTGCCTGGAAAAGTGTGGTCACATTGTGCAACTCCCTTTACGCCCCTTGGGAACTACCCCGGCACCTCCCCCAGTGGCTCCTGCTTCCCTACTCTAGCCTAGTAGACGGGCAGGGAAGAATGTTCCAGTGGCTGCCAATTTCTTGACTTTTGAATTAAAGTTTGCAGCCGCAGCCTAGCCTCAGGACCCCTCTGATAGGTTAGTTTCATGATCATTGTTTTCATGGTTCACTAGCTGATATATCCATGAGGATCTGCTAGCAAAAGTGCAGCTGGCACTCACTGTTATGTGACTGACTGGTGCCTTAGCTCTGCACACTCCCTCGCGTCGCTGCAGTTAGGAACCTAACTCTACCATTTCTTTTTAAAGCAAGTCTTTATATGTATGATGGGTCCTGCAGGCAATATGTCCATGTGTGTAGTCTCATTCATTGTTGCATGAATCCTGAGGCTTTGGGCATGCAGCTCTGTTGTGGATATACATTGAAGGGAAACATATACTGTGGGCTAGATGGTAACATTTCCTGGCCACTCACTGTGTGCAGGCTGCCCTGCCCTGAAGGGCAAAGAAATGGCTGTCCATCAGACCCTGCCGTCGAGGAGCTGCTAGTCTGCAGGAGCTAGACGTGTGCACACAGGACTATACTATGAGGCAGTCTGGGGTAAGTGCTGTAAAACAATGGGATGATTTGGTGAAGGGAATTGGACACATCTCCATAGAGGAAGCAAAAGCGGAGCTTGGTAAACAGATTGAATTGTACTGAGCCAGTTCATAGGGCAGGAAAGTGTGGAAGTGTATTGGAACCGTGTCCTTGCTGTGCTAATCAACTGGGAAAAGCTGGGGAGGTGAGGGGCTCACAGGGGAGGGGAAAGAAGGACCCGGAAGGAGATGTGTGGTTTAGATTTTGCAGGGTCTCCAATGTCATGTGTGATGAGCTCAGTTCTTTGGTAGCAATGCCTGTGGTGGCTGGACAATCTGTCAAAGAGTCCCAGGCTGGTGGGAGGGCATCGGGCTGGGTATCCCAGTCATCAGATATTGAATTTCAGATATTAATCCCAGTGGTTGATATAATTCAGTAATAGGAAATTATTTCTGTGAGTCATGTGAAAGTCTGCTTAGTTTATGGGCAAACTTTCAGTTAGGTTTTAGGAAGAGATTTCTTATGGTGAAGCTTTTTTCAATTCTATATTTATGCATGTTTGTGTGTGTATAAGCACCTCCTTTTTAGGCAAAATTTGTTGAAATTCAAGTATTTGGAAAGTCATTTTTAATCATTATTTTGTGAGAAGAGCTGAGAAGAAAGCATCATAAAAGTGTTTACAAGATTATATTTGAATTTTTTTTTAATTTTTATTTTTCATGGAACAATTCCCTAGGCTCTGGGATATTTGAATTTAAATACAGGTCTCGCTGTGGTTTTTGGTTTTGATTTTTGCCTATCTTATTTCGCAGAGTGCTGTCCTTTAGTGAGGTAGAAATGGGCTCTGTGTACATTTTAATCTGTTCAGTTGCTAATGGTTTAAGTCAAGGTCAAGTAAGAGTGTCTCAGAACTTAGTGGCAGACTTGAATGGAAATGAACACATTAATTTTGCTAGTAGGCTAAGTTCTTTGGAGATTGCAAAGTTAGTGTTAAAATAATTGCTAGAGTATTTTATGAAACATTGGCATTTGGGAAACATGTTTGTGTTGATTTTCTTTGTCCTGTAGAGCTTGTAATCCCTGTGGAAGAGGTGATGTTTCAGGGTGGTTCTGCATGATGCAAGGCAGCGCACGGTAAGTCGTGTGATGGAATGGCAGTGGCTTGGTAGAGCAGAGAGGGGCCGACACTGGTGCTGAGACAGAAGAGAGGCAAGATTCGGATACTGGGGAGAGGGAGGAAAGGGAGAAGCGTGTTTATTCTTTTAACAGTGGGAACTGGAAGTTAAGGGTCATATACCGGGTGAGGAACTCAGACCACAGCAGTTAATTGAGCATCCCACAGGCTAACCTGCTAGAACTTGCAGGCTTTTTTTTTTTTTTTTAAATCAATTTATTTATTTGAAAAGCAGATTGCAGAGAGAGGAGAGAGATATTTTCCACCTGCTATTTCATTCACAAAAGGGCCATAATGGTGGGAGCTGAGCCAGCCAGGGAGCAGGAGCTTCTTTCAGATCTCCCGTGGTAGTGTAGAGACCCAAATAATTGGGCAGTCTTCACTGATTCCCCAGATACATTAGCAGGAACTGGGTTGAACGTGGAACAGTTGGGACTGGAACCGCTGCTCTTAAAAGCTGCTGGTGCGGTGGGCTGCAGCTCCACCTGCTATGCCACAGGTGTATGAACTCCTGGAGCTTGCAGTTATGGGCGGCAGGGAGGCATTACATGTGGAATGTTGTCATTGGTGGCTGGATTGTAATGATTGTAGCAAAAATCAAGCAGCAGCATCAAGTGTTGAGAGCAGGGAACCCACCAGTGGCCTATGGGTACCAGTGGTCAGGTGTCCAAACGGCTGTGAGTTCAGGGCTGAGAAGTCTGAGAAGTTGGTAGCCAGAGATACCACTTTGGAATTTACCAGCTAGGTAGCTAAAGAAGTACAAGTGTGTAGGGTCACCTTGCAAGAGAGAAGGCACAGTGCCCAGGGTGGGCTCCTGAGGAATAAATAGCAGGTGGGCAGAGGCTCCCTGCATGGAAGCTGGCCTGGAAGACTTCCTAGAGGAGCGGCCGAGAGGTAGCGGCTGGAAGGCCAGGGTGCGGGTGTGGGAAGAGGCCAGGGAAAGTGACTTCCAGGGACCAGCTGGACTGGTGGCTGCCCAGAGATCGGCAAGAAGGACTGAAAGTGATAACAGCTTTTCAAGATGAGACACGCGCTTGTCATTTAGCTCTCTAGCATGGTGGCAGAAAGTGGCACCAGATTAGAGTGCAGTGGGAGTGGGCTGTGTGGGTTCTGTATCTGGATTCAACCTACTGGAAAAAAAAAATGGAAAAAAGCAGAATTTGAGTTTGTGGCTTGCTGAGTGCTGTGCTAAGCCCAGGTAGGTGATGGAAGAAACACTGGGCTGTGTGTGGTCTTCTGCCATTTCATAGTTACTTCACCTCTGTCCAGCATAGGGTAAGCGTTGCAGTGGTTGTTACTACCTTGTGCCTGCAGGTGTTGGCTTGCATCATTCCCTGATGATAAAATGTAACAGCTATTCACTTGGTCTTCCCCCAAAGACAGAGAAGGTTTTAGAGTATAATTACATAAACATAAGAACTTAGTATTTATGTTGTATTTGTGTTAGAAATAACATACAGACTATTTCACCTGGTAAAGCTGTTTGGGAGAAAGCTACATACAAACACTGCCATTTTGAATAAGGAGCCTGAGCGTCCATGGATTCTGGTATGGAGACAATTTTCTGAGGATACTTTGGAATAATTGTGGTTTTGTTTTAGCCACCTTGAGCTGCCATAACAAAGTAGCATAGCCTGGGTGGGGAGGTATGATCTGCTTCTCTTCCGTGCTAAGGGCCCTTGTTTTCAGCTTGCAGGTGGCTGCCACCTTACTGTATTCTGGTGGCTGAGAGAGGGAGCTCCCTGCTTTCTAGTAATCCCATCTGTAGAACCTCACCCCCATGACCTAACTCTGATGACCTCACCGCAGCCCCAGCTCTATACAACCTCACGCTGAAGATCATGGATGAATGGGAATTTGGGGTGGAGGGAGGCCCAAACATCAGCCCAGAGCAACGTTTTTCAGGTTGTTAGTCATGATGGGGAGGAGACAGGGGGCACAGGGTGTGGAATGTGGAGCCAAGCAAGTGTTTATGTTGGGGTGGAACTGAGTACTGTGGCGGGAGGATGCGATCCAGGCACATCTGACACACACTGTGTCAGGAAAGGGGCGAGAGGGGTCGGCAGAACAATATAAGGGAATCTTTTATTAAAAGAGGAAATAGAATATCAGGAAGGATGCAGGAGGTTGATTATAGTTAAAGTGGACAGTTAGGAGAGCAAGACGTGGATGATGGCTTGGTAGAACCTGGTGACTACCAGTTATGTGATCACCAGTCTGCCCAGTATAATTATTTTACTATACTGCTACTTTAGAATCCGCTTATAGAAAATCTGGGCACTTCCTAAGGCTGGGGTGTTGCCAGGTTCTTGTGGGTGCGGAAGAGTGGGGGCAGAGTTGTAAGGGTGCTAAAATCGGGTAATTGAGATGTGGCAATGGAGTCAGTGCGCAGTGGAGAGGTGGGGGAAGACAGGAAGCCGTGTGCACAGGTAGGAAATGTGAGGTGTGTGGATGGGGTGACTTGGGAAAGTTGGGACTGGAGAGAGCTTGAGCAAGGATGCGGTAACAGATGACTCAGCTCTGTGATTTTGAGTTTCCATGTTGGAGGTGGAGCTCCTTTAAGGAAGCACAGGGTCAAGGAATCTGGACAGTGGACTGGGTGGCTGAGGAAGGGGCAGGTAAGGAGTTTGTTGGCCATGAAAAATTTCCGATATTAGAGAAAACCCAGAATTAGACTGTGGAATACTTACTATACGGCTTGATTGAAGCTAGCATCTAGATGTTCAGGTGTTTAGGATGCTTTGTTTACATAGCTCTCATACATTTTTTTTTTCTTTAAAGCTTCTCCCTTGTCTTGCCTCCATCAAAGCCATAGAATGTCGTTCCACCCAGGACGAGGTTGTCCGCGAGGACGAGGAGGGCATGGAGCCAGGCCCTCAGCAGCGCCCACCTTTAGGCCCCAAAATCTGAGACTGCTTCACCCTCAGCAGCCCCCCGCTCAGTATCAATATGAACCTCCCAGCGCCCCTTCCACCACCTTCTCCAACTCGCCAGCCCCCAATTTTCTGCCTCCACGGACAGACTTTGTACCCTTCCCACCACCCATGCCTCCTTCCACACAAGGCCCCCTGCCCCCGTGTCCCGTCAGCAGGCCGCCTTTTCCCAACCACCAGATGAGACACCCTTTTCCGGTACCACCATGTTTCCCTCCCGTGCCACCTCCCATGCCCTGCCCCAGCAATCCGCCCGTTCCCGGAGCTCCTCCCGGACAGGGCACGTTCCCTTTCATGGTGCCCCCGCCCTCTGTGCCGCACCCCCCACCCCCTCCAGTCATGCCACAGCAGGTGAATTACCAGTACCCACCAGGGTACTCGCACCACAATTTCCCGCCACCCAACTTCAATAGTTTCCAGAACAGCCCAAGCTCTTTCCCGCCCAGTGCTAGCAACAGTAGCAGCCCACATTTCCGGCACCTCCCTCCCTACCCGCTCCCAAAGGCTCCCAGTGAGAGGAGGTCCCCGGAAAGGCTCAAGCACTACGAGGGTCACAGGCACCGAGACCACAGCCATGGGCGAGGCGAGAGGCACCGGTCCCTGGATAGGCACGAGCGAGGCCGCAGCCCCGAAAGACGAAGGCAAGATGGCCGCTACAGATCTGACTACGACCGGGGGAGGACACCACCTCGCCATCGAAGCTACGAGCGTAGCAGGTAAACCAGAGGCAGAGGGTTTGTCTTAGAGGGTTTAAGCCGGCATGTAGCTTCAGCTAACTGCAGACCAGGACGCTCCAGCGGGACGTTGGGGTTGCCACGAGGACAAGGAAGCATGGCTTAGCCTCTGATCCCAAGAGGGCATACTGATCAGTGTATAGGTTGGTATCAGAAAAAGCTGCTTTCCGAAATGATAGGTATGGGTTCATCTCAGTGAGTTTAGGCAAATAGGCCATGTAGTGTAGGTAAAATTTTAGTCATGATCCCATGACGTGAAGGTTTGATGCTGTGCTTTGTGTTACTGGAGATTGAATTGTATTCAGTGTGATCATCATATCAGGTTGTAGGATTTCCAATTGTTTTGGAATTGATGATCCCTCATATATTATCAGTCAAGAACCAAAGCAATTAACAAGCAGAGCTTGCTTTCTGATTTTCTGGATCAGTAGAAATTCATTATACTTTTACCTTCTTGCTTTATTTCTTTTAGAAATGAACAGGTTAGTTACCTACAAGTAACCAGAGATAGTTTTCAAAATAGCCTTTCACCTGGTTTTGTTGTGCTGAAATACATTCATATTCGTTGCTTTGTACATGAGACTGTGTAAAGACGATGGTATTTGAAGATTCTGTTCCATCTTAGATTATATTTCTACTTTTCCAAAAGCTGAATATTTGTAAATACAAGAGAATGAAGGTTTCCAGCAAGGCATTTTCAAAGCTGGGATTCCAGAAACATTTGTGAAAAGTGTGCCAAGTCTTTGTGTATGTGTTTTTCTGAGTGCTCACGTCAGATTCTCTGATGCGAGGTGGCATTGGAGTTACTGCAAGAAGCTAAGCCCCTTTGGTGTGTGGCAAAGGGAAAGTTCCACAACGAGTGCATCGCTGCCTTCAGGGGGACTCCGTGTCGGGAAGATTTGAGGTCTTCTGGTTGTATAGCCAGCATGTTTGCCCGGTTGTATGCCTTCCTTGGCTTATGGAACTTTGGTGCTGGATGTGTTGGCACTGCCCATACACCGGGGCACTTCCGGCCATGGCTTTATCGAGAACTGGTCTGGCCTCGTGTTGGTGTCTCCCACTTCTGATGGCAGGAGTGTGTTCGTGGTTCGGTGTGGTGTCCTCCTTCATTCTCAGGGCTCTTTTGATTCTGACTGAACATTTCCTCCAGCCGATGATAGGGGCCATTTGCACGCCTTGAAGAGCCTAGCGCTGGGCAGGTAGGAAGCAGAAGTCCCTTGTGGTCCGTCTCTGACAGCCTCACGGCGTGTGGCAGGCAGTGTGTCTTTTATGGAGAAGTTGCTTTCTGGTGGGCCAAAGCCGAGTGAGAGTTGCTGGAGTTTGAAAAGTCTTTTTCAGCATCATCCACGGTTTCCAATCAGTTTTGTTCCTTATGGAGTGATGGGCAGAGGCCTTTGAGGGCTTAATCATGTCTCTGGACACGCAGTCTGCTGTAGACATTTTAGAGTACCTCTCTTCTCTTTGGAGATGCTGCTGTAAACCCAAGGAGTTGTTAGGGCTCTGCTGGACCTCCAGGTTTGTTCCACTGAGCCTTACACCTGTGATGGGTGAGTGCCCTTCACACATTCGTGGAAAATGGAATTAAAAGATGAGTGTCTTGGTACAAAAAACATTTTGAAATCTGCATATGAAAAGGATCTTCAAAAAATTCATGGAAAATGTGTATGTTGGAGAAAAAAAAAAAGAACGTGGATTTTGGAAATTTCTTTTGCTTGAGAACCAGCCTGTGTGGGACTGTTGTTTTCTCAGGAGATTCCTGAAATTCCCAGTTGCCTGTTTGAAGAGCTCCAAGGTCCCTGTAATCGTGGTGTTCCTTATCAAAACACACTCCTGTGCTGTGAGGTTCCCCACTTCCGCGAACTTGGTTGAACGATCCTTGATTTATATTGGAGTTGTTTTATAGTGTGCTTGGGGCATTTCCACAACTAGGGCACAGTTGGCTGCCCTTGGGGTGTTCCCTGGTGTGCTTCTAAGGAACAAACATGGGGCTTGGGGTGGGTGAAGTCCCACTGCAGCTTCTACACAGAGAGGTTTAGTGGAAAAGCATGCCTGCGAAAATCGGGTCTCTGCTTGTATGCAGTTGATGCACACACTGCATAGTCTGCCCTCTGGCTACTTCTGCCCTTGCTATCTGGGTGAGGGAATCTGTCCTTCCCGAGTTTGTCATCTGTTTCTGTTCCTCTGAGGTGTGATTGACAATTCCAAGATTGTTTTAGGGTGGACTTTTCTAGAAAAGGTTTGTGAACAAGTGGATATTTGTATTACTTTACACGCCATCAAGGTTACTCTAGGGAGTACAAGTAATTGGTGCCAATGCAGCCTCGTCCCCTCCCCTCCCCTCCAGACTCTGATTTGCAGAGTGCTGTAACAGGTATAGGCATGGCCCGCATTCTCAGGCCATGTGCTGCCACACAGTCACCATTCTTAGGGCTGTCCCTAGTCGGTCAACACGTAGCTGTTGGAAGGCTGGCATAACATGCATGAAGGAGTATGCACGTGCATAAAGATTTTTTCTCAGGTTTATTTTTATCAGAAGGGCAGATTTACACACAGGAGAGATAGAAAGATCTTCCGTCTGGAGGTTCACTACCCAAGGGGCTGCAGTGGCCAGAGCTGAGCTGATCTTGTAAATTGAGCCTCTTGTAAATTGAGGAACAAAAAAGTCCCTAAGTGAATAGTGCCTGCAAAAGCCTTAGATGTGGTCCATTTATTTAGGAGATGAATCGAGTAGAGAGAGATGGTGTTTTGAGTCTTTGTTGATAACAGCTCTGTGTGTTAATTCCTTTAAGAGAGCGGGAACGAGAGAGACACAGGCACCGGGACAGCCGAAGATCACCATCTCTGGAAAGGTCCTACAAAAAGGAGTATAAGAGATCAGGAAGGTAAGCAAGGTAATAGTACTTCAGGTGGCCCTGGAGGGCCTGACACATTTAGATCAATTACAAGTTCACTAAGTTCACTCAGCTTTGTTAATGGGTGTCATCTTAGTATTTCTAAACCTCGGTGTCTTCATCTGCGGAAGGGGACAGTTAACCTTCATCAGGGAGATGTCGCTGAGACAAGACCTGTCATGTGCTTAGAGCAGGGCCTAAAGGGAGTGCCAAGTCAATGGTAATCAGATTATCTGAGCGCATGGCTTTACAAGTGAATAGAGTATAATAAAAGCAGAAAAATGATTTCAGATTAGATAAATGCATGGAATTGAAATAAATACAGTGCATTATAGTTCATATGTAAGTACGAGGCTTGGTTCTTTGGAAGATCGTGCAAATTAAAAAGTGGCATATCAAAAGACAATTTTACAATATTAAGTATGAGAAAGTATGTTATTACATGAATGAGGTTGATTTTATAAATATAGAGGGACAGATAAATGCTTGACCTTGATTCCTAGAAAAATAAAAATTACGAATTACACATTAAGAAGACAAAAACTTTAATAGACTGCTGTGGAAAAGTTTATTTTTTTTTTACAAGATTTATTTTATATTTTTATTGTAAAGTCAGATCTACAGAGAGGAGGAGAGACAGAGAGGAAGATCTTCTGTCTGATTCACTCCTCAAGTGGCTGCAGTGGCTAGAGTTGAGCCAATCTGAAGCCAGGAACCTGGAGCCTCTTCCGGGTCTCCCATGCAGGTGCAGGGTCCCAAGGCTTTGGACCGTCCTTGACTGCTTTTCCAGGCCACAAGCAGGGAGCCAGATGGGAAAGGGGGCCGCCAGGACATGAACCACTGCCTTATGGGATCCCAGCACATTCCAGGCGAGGACTTTAGCCACTAGGCTGCTGTGCTGAGCCTATGGAAAAGTTTTAAAAAGCTGCATTTGTGTCGCTCACCAAAAGTTTTAAGCTGTTGATGAGTAGCAAGGACTGTGGAAGGAAAGCTACGTTCAGGCTATAATGGCAGGAAAGCCCAGCAGGTAAAACTTATCTGAGGGAAAGGAAATTCTAGAAGAATCTCCAGGTTGATGGGCTGTTTTGGAAATTGGAGCTTACATATGGTTGTGAAGGTAGTGTGAATTGGTACTGCCTGGCTGGAGAGACGTCTTGAGCAGAAACACACATGGTTTTATGGAGCTATCTCGCAAGTGTACCTGGAACATAAGTGTGTTCATGGTAAAATCGTTTATAGTAGAAGCAACTCATTAACAACCTAAATTACTCCGTTAGATTTGTTTAATTATGATACTTCACATAAAAGAATGATACACCCTTTTTAATTGTTTTGAATGTAGGTGTGTTGAGATATAAAGGTGATCCTGAATTAACTGTAGGATGAGGAAAGTCGAGCTCTTGAGTTCTCTATTGTTAAAATATGTATGTTGAATTTGTTTATCCATGTCTGTACGTTTTAAAACATTTTTGAAATATGGTGGTTACTGTTGAGTAGCTCTATAGGTGTTTTTTGTTTATGCTTATGCTTTATTTTTCTAAAATAAACACACTTTGATCACTTTTCTCTGGCTGATTAGAAATAAACACCCTTGACTTTGACAATAACTTTTCTCTCGCTGGGTAAAGCAGTGTTTATGTGAGTTGTCCATGTGTATAATTTTTCAAGCCCTTCACAAGTTCACACTCATAGCATACCGGTTTCCCACAGCCCCAGGTGGGCTTTGCCCTGCATTAAAATTAGAAGTTAGTGATAGAGTTAATGAAAAGAATTTGTGACATTGAGGTGGCATTGGGGTGACTTAGTAGTGACTTGGTAGTGGAGCTGTGAAGGCCACCAGGTGGCCTAATGAACCCAGTGTTCTCATTAGCTAAATCCTCAAGATCTTCAATTTCTTCAGTTTGTTGGACTTGAGTGAAAAATGCTTCCCCTAAGTTTTTCCCTCCAGTACGTCTGTAGAATGGGTCTTAGGACTTCAGACTTCAGGAATTTAAGGAAGCAGTCATTTTCCCCTTCTTTGTTAACTTCTCTCCTTGTACTTGGGGGGGACAAAGTTAGGCAGGCTGTGGTGCACTGAGTGTAGTGGCCAGGTCTGGAGGCTGCAGAGAGAGGTTAGGACTGTTCTAATTTAATTTAGTTCACTCTGGGATCATCATCTTCGGGCTAAATTTTTAGTCAACTAGAGATCTTGTTTATGAACTTTTTTTTTAGCATAGCAAAATGTGGGGCATTCACAAGTCCCAATTTCGCTGCTGAAATTGTCCATATGTGAAGATATCCAAGTTTTTGCCATTTACTTTTTTCTTCTAGTTTATGATTTACCCATTGTCCCTGAATCTGCTGGGTGTGCACCAGAATTACCTGAGATGATTAAAAATACAGATTCCTGGGCCTTACCCCTGGAGATTGAGTCAGTAAGTAGATCTGGGGTAGGGCCTGGAAATGTGTATTTTTAAACAAGTAAGTCTCGGATGATTCTGAAGGCACCAGGCAGGTGTTTGAGAACCACTGGTTTAACCAGACAGTGTGGTGGTTCGGCATGATGTTTGTAGTAGAGGTGAAAAATGCACGAAGCAGGTGAAGCAGAACCATTTTGACAGTGGTAGAGCCTTTTTAATCATTAACCTCCTCTGCCCCCATTTGAAGTCGCTCCCCCAGTAGGGAGAAGAAGAAAGCACGTTGGGAGGAAGAAAAAGACAGATGGAGTGACAACCAGGGTGCTGGCAAAGAGAAGAACTATACATCAATCAAGGAGAAGGAGCCAGAGGAGACTGTGCCTGACAAAAATGAGGAGGAGGAAGAAGAGCTTCTTAAGCCTGTGTGGATACGATGCACCCACTCAGAAAACTACTACTCCAGTGACCCCATGGATCAGGTGGTAGGTCTGCAACAGGGAGAAGCCAGACCTCAGCGCTGGTGGCATTGTGGGTCCACGAATTCTATCCTTCCTTCCTTTCTTCCCTTCTTTCTTTTTAGAATTTTATTGTGTTGGAAAGGCAGGGAGACGTAGAGAGATTTTCCATGCGTTGGCTCGCTCCCTAAACGCCTGCAACAGGTGAGGCTGATCAGTCTGAAGCCAGGAGCCAGGAAACTCATTCTGAATCTCCCACGTGGGTGGCGGGGACCTATGTACCTGAGTTACCACTGACTACCGCTCATGGTGCTTGTTATCAGGAACTGGGATGTAAAGTGGAGAGACTGGGACTTGAACCAGTCACTGCCTAACATGTTATGTGGGCATCCTGTGCAGTGTCTTAACTGTTGTATCGAATGCCCACCCTATGGACAAGGTAGTCCTTTATTGTGCATGCAGCCTGTGCTCTGGGGTATCTAGCATTATCTCTGGGCTCTTCCCATTAGATACCTTCTCAGCTGCGATGACCGAAAATGTCTTCAGGTATTGCCAAATACTTTCTGTGGAAAATCACCCCAAGTTGAGAATTACTGCAATAGTCAAATGCTGTCTTAAAGCCAAAGACCAAATGTGTAGTAGGTTAATTAAAGTATCTCTCTGTCCTGCATTTAAGGCACTCCTGGTCTTGATGGGAGTATTGCATAAGCTCCCACTTGTAACTAGTTTATGCAGTTTTTCCCCAAAACAGGAAATAACAAAGAATGTGAGTTTGGCCAACTGTATAAAGTTTCTCAGTCATCTGCCCTAACCCTGACTAGACTGTGATGAGGCCTCTGAATTCCCATGTCACTGGGGCTGAAGTGTCTTGGCAATCGGCACTCTCAGTCCGTGGGTAGTAGCATCCAACCTTGTGTGCTCTCCTTTTATGTCCATTCTGTTGTCTGTCACTCTGCCTTTGTTCTGTTTTTTCCCTCCTCCCCATTGGTGTTACGTGTCTGTCACAGCAGTACAGGCATATTGGCCACAGAGTAGACACACAGTGATGTTCATTGATTAAATGGGTGAGGAGAGGATATGCAGGTTTAGTGCATCAGAAATTGAAGATGCTGGGCTGGTGTTATGTTGAACCTGGTTAAGCCACTATGTGCAATGCTGGCATCCTGTATCAGAGCACTGCTTTGTGTCCCAGCTGTTTGGCTTCCAGTCCAGCTTCCTGGTAACGTGTGTTGGAAGGCAGCATATGATGGCTAACTACTTGGGCTGCTGCCACCCATGTCAGAAACTTGTAGAATTCCTTGCTCCTGGCTTAGGCATGTCCAACCCCCCGCTGCTTGTGGCCATTTAGGGAGTGAACCAGCAAGTCTTTAAGGAAAAAGTTGGAGATGCAGGGTTTAATATATGGGGTTAGGTGAGAGAGGCTTGTGCTTGGAATTTTGTAAACTTACGCTCCTTAACGTACATATCAGTAAACCCATTGTAAATCAAAAACACGTTTAATGTATCTGAATCTACCAAGTATCACAGTTTAGTCTAGATTACCTTTGATTTCTGCAACAGGTGAGGCTGTTTAGGTTTATTTATTGACTTGAAAGCCAGACAGAGAGTGATTGGGAGAGAGTGTTAGAAAAAGGAGAAAGATCTTCTGTTGATTCACTCCTCAAAGTCTGATAACCAGGTCTATGCCAGGCAAAAGCCAGGAGCCAGGCACTCCATCCTGGTGCCCTGCACAGGTGACAGGAACATAAACATTCGAGCTACCTTCTGCTTCCTCCCCAGGTGTGTTAGCTGGAAGCTGGATTGGCAGTTGAGTAGTCAGGATTTGAATTGGCACTGCCATGTGGGAGGCCCATGTAGCAAGTAGCAGCTTAACCGAACAGCATCACTACATCAGCCCTAGCCAAGCTTACCTTAAGTTTACTCTGAAGGCTTACATTAGCCTATAGCTGGGTAAAATCATCTAACACAAAGCCCTTTTTAAAATAAAACACTGAATATTTCATGTGACTTATTGAACACTTGTATCCGAAAAGTGTTGGTAACACAGCACACTGCAGAGTTTATTTTTCTTCCCCTTCCAACCACTGTGATTCCATGGCTAACTGGGAGTTGCGACTTCCCAGCATTGAGAAGGAGGATCAAACAGCATGTTGCTAGTCTTGGAAAGGGCAAAAATGCAAAATTCAAAGTATAGTTTTTACCAATTATGTGTGGCTTTTGCATTGGCATTAAGCCAAAAGAATCATCAAATTGAGCCGCCCGAAGTATGGACCTTTGGAGAAGCATTAGGGCAGATACCCTTCTCTTTTGAAAAGAGGTTTTAGAAAGCCCTTACAGTAGGTGATATTGTACTTGATAAATTAGAATGGCTTTTTAATCAGAATAGGTCATGTGATACGAGGAAGGGACAGCTCACTTAGCGAGCATTTGAACTATGCTGGAAGGTTTCTGTCCTGCTTCTCCTGTTAGTGTCAGTCCGCAAAGCCTCCCTGGTAGTGAGCTGTGCTGTCGGTTGAGAATGCTGCTCTGAAGAACACTGCCTGACTTCATGTTCCTTGAATAAGTTGCGTTTCCTGCTTGCCTGATGTGGCATCTGCAGGGAGGTTGGTAAAGGCAGAGCTCTGCTTTCCTCTTAAGCATCCTCCATGGTTGCAGGCCGGTGTAGCACCTGCAGGCATCATTTGGTCTGTGGAGGATGCAGAGGGCTTGTTGGATGGAGCATTCCTCCAGCACCGGCCCAGCTCTACTTCCGTCATTTTGTCACACCTGCCTCATGGATTCATTTTCCATCCCTGCTATAGCAGCTTTGTAAACTGCCTGGCTTAAAACAACACACGTTTATCATGTCAAACTCTAGAGGTAGAAAGTTGAACTTGAGTCTCATTGGTTAATTCAAGGACCGTGTACCTTTCAGGGGGCTCTGCATGGACTCTGCTTTCTGGATCATACAGATTGTTGGTGCCGTTTGGTTCTTGGTGGGTGCAGGGCTGAGCTCCTCATTGCCCTCCTCGCTATATGCTAAGGCCACATGCATTCCTTGGCTGGTGCACTCCTTCCTCATCTTCAAAGCTACAGTCCTGCTTTGATGGAAAGAGAATAGAGAAGGGGGTTGAAGATACATAAGCTATTTCTTTTTACCCATTGGGTTAATGTAGAAGATAGTCATTTTTTCAGTAGGGATTGTATATGTCTTAGGTGTGTGTCTCATGCCAGTTGTCCTAAATTCTCTGAGGATTATGACTTGGTTTTTAAGTGTCACATCAAAAGGGCATGAGTGAACAGTGCTATTGTTCCTGCATATTGGCAAAATGCATCTCCCTGTGGACAATGTCGGCCACAAGAGCGCGCTCGATTCCCAGGGTCATTGCCAACATCGGACCTTGCATTTCCACGTGGCTGTTACATTGAGGATGGAGAAGTTACACCTGGCTGCTTGGCATTCTTTGATTACTTGTGAGAGCTTAATGTATCTTTCATAATATCCTGGCTAATGTAGCTCCGTATGTTGTTCCTTTATTTTGAAAAGGGAGATTCTACTGTGGTTGGAACAAGTAGGCTCCGTGATTTATATGACAAATTTGAAGA
The DNA here is from genome assembly GCF_017591425.1 of Ochotona curzoniae. Taxonomy (NCBI): domain Eukaryota; kingdom Metazoa; phylum Chordata; class Mammalia; order Lagomorpha; family Ochotonidae; genus Ochotona; species Ochotona curzoniae. The sequence goes on along the minus strand of NW_024465582.1, from coordinate 13,626,684 downwards.
AGAGCTGGGGAGCAGGCAAGAAAAGGCCAAAGCCGCCAGACCGCCGTGGGAACCTCCGAAGACGAAGCTAGATGAAGATTTAGGTGAGCCAAAGTCCTGAGGTCAACGCCCTGTGCTCTGTTGTCCTGTTTAATCCTGGATGTGGGGGATTCCCAAAAGGAAATTTCTTCCTTATCATTTTATTTTCTTTAATTAGAAAATTAGCGGAATGCATGGTGGTGCAACTTCTTTCTTCCTTTTTTTTTTTTAAGATTTATTTTTATTTTTATTGGAAAGTCAGATACACAGAGAGGAGAAACAGAGAGGAAGATCACTCCTCAAGCGGTCACAATGACCAGTGCTGAATCGATCCAAAGCCTGGAGCTTGGAGCCTCTTCCAGGTCTCCCACGCAGGTGCAGGGTCCCAAGGCTTTGGACCATCCTGGACTGCTTTCCCAGGCCACAAGCAGGGAGCTGGATCAGAAGAGGAGCTGCCGGGATTAGAACCAGCGCCCATATGGGATCCCAGCTCATTCAAGGCGAGGACTTTAGCCGCTGGGCCACGCCACCAAGCCCTGTCTTAATCATTTTTAACTGAGGAGCTCAAGAATGCTGAGTGCATTCACGTGGTTTGCCACCAGCGTCTGGAACCACTTCACTTGTTGCAGAAGAGAAGCTGTCTCCACGAGGCTGCCTCGCCTCCTTTGTCTCTCCAGGCTTCCTCTCTGTTCCCTGCTCCTGCTCATCAGCCTGCTCCAGTCCCATTCAGGGCCTCTTCACTGACATGGCTCACTTCCTTGTGGGTTCGTGATTGATGTAGCAGTTTTCAGATTGCTGTAACGTTTTTAAGAAGAGGTTTTCAAGTTTTATTAAAAAGGCCAGGAAGGCAAAGATACAGAGAGACCAGCAAACAGGTCTCCTATTCACTAGTTTGCTTCCCACGTGTTGGCGATGTCGTAGGTTAGGTCAGGCTTCAGCAAGGAGCTGACAGCTCAACACAGACTTGCAAAATGGTGACGGACCCGATTGCTCGAGCCTTTACCATTGCCTATCAAGGTGAGTATAATAGGAAAGAGGAATTAGGAGCTGAGCAAGGACTTGAAACAGGACATTCTTACATGGGTTAAAAGCATCCCAATCCTGGGACACAAATGCTGCTTTGCTGTGGCTCTTTTTTTTTTTGAATTATTTTTGATGGTTACATAGTTGATCATGGTGGAGAGGATTGAAGCTTAGGGAAAAGTGGGTGCTTTTGCTTTAAGTGTGAAATCCCATATTTTCATGTTTTTGTATTTATATAATAATGTCATTTGAGTCTTATTTCCCCTGTTAAAAATATGTACTTATTTTATCTTTCCAACTATATTTAGGACAGCATTGTGGGCTGTGTAACTTTTTGTGGGATCGCTTAGCACGGTTGTATGGAGTAAGCCCTCTGATATTTGTTGGGAAAATAAACGGTACTTAGTATTTAGAGATTTGGGCCCTTTAGGAATCTGCATGAAAACCCTGGAGGCTGATTTCTTGGTTCTCGTCCATGTCTGTCCCCCACTGCCATCAGAGAGCTCCAGTGAGTCGGAATGTGACTCTGACGAGGACAGCACCTGTCCCAGCAGCTCGGACTCGGAAGTGTTTGATGTCATCGCCGAGATCAAGCGCAAGAAGGCCCACCCTGACCGACTTCACGATGAGCTGTGGTACAACGACCCAGGCCAGGTGCGTGGGCTTTTGTGCTCTTGGCTGTGGGGGTGGCAGAGCCACACGTCACACTTGCATCTCCTGGCTCACAAGGCCCATGTTGGCTACAACTGAAGCTGAGTTTTACTCTATGCATTAGGTGTCCTTCTCCAGACCTTATTTCTTTTCAGCTTTGGAGTTCAGTTCCAGGGCAGCTGTTCCTTGAATCATATTTGATGACCTTTATAAGTTCTGTGTTGGGGCAGGAGAATGTCGCTGGCTCATTAAACTTGTAGTAGACAGAAGAAGATAAATGGGAGGAGGAAGGAGAAAGGACTTGTAGTTCTTTTTAAAAGCAGCTCACCTGGAATTTATCTTGCTACAAAACAGTGAACAAAATGTTGCTATAAAACTGCAAGTGTTTTTAGTTGATACCAGTTATGTGCTTGCAAGTTCCCCTTTTTTGGTCCAAGTATTAGCATTCTGGGTAATGCTGAGATAGTTGGACCATTTTTACTCTTAATTGCGAATTTCACAGGGGGTGTTGGCACTCTGGTGTGGCAGGTTAAACCTGTCACTCGGGATCTCCATATCCCATATTGGAGTGCCAGTTCAAGACCTAGTTGCTCCCTGCCAATGCAGGGCTTTCTGCCCTCTGCCCTCTGCCCTTTCTTTCTGCAGGAGGAGCCTGTGTGAGAGCTTTTCGCATCCTGCTCAGCCCCCATGGTGCCTCCATGTTGAGTTTCTTTTCACTATCTGAAACGCTTTGAGTACAGGCACCTTGTGCTATCTAATCCTCTTTGGTTAAAACTCATCTTTTTGTTTGAGGGGCATCCAGGTTGTTTCCTTGTTGAGTCCCCAAAATGGGGACTCAGGTGTAAAAAGATATGTTTTAAACTGGCCATTGGAAGTTTTTCCTATTCTACTAGACAATTTTCCCCTCTGCTTCACAGCTGCCTTCATGTTTCTCTTTTCACAACATTTAATCTGCAGATCATTTATGCTCCTCTAGGATATAAAGTATGCCTTTATTTGGTGAAAGAATCAGTTTTTCCCTGAAATAAGCAATATGCAGTGTGCAGAGAAGAGGTAGGATAGATGGGGTCAAGTGTGCTGATGTTGCTGTCTCCTGCTTGGCAGCACAAAGAACTTGGGAAACCAATGCGTCATGGAGTTTCCCTTTATCAGACATTATAGATACTTTGCAACTTTATTGGTGTCAGAACATCCGTTTAATCTTCTACGCGTGACAGCCTCTTTAGAGCTTCGGTGCTCATGACATTAAAATCCACACTGCGTCCCAGGCTTCACTCTGCACGGTGTAGATTTTCCTCCAATAAACATGAATTACGTTCGCTTTCTGACAGATGAACGATGGGCCGCTCTGCAAGTGCAGCGCAAAAGCCAGGCGCACGGGAATTCGGCACAGCATTTATCCTGGGGAAGAGGTAAGTATTGTGGGTTAAGGTGTCTAAGTACCGAGAAGCCGGGAGCAGACAGATGCTATGGCTCCTTTTCTGTTTGATGAAGTAATGCCATCAAAACGGTTCTGACATGCTCTCCAGAATGATCTGTGGTACTGGTAACTTGTTAGGCAAGATACTTGTGTGTTAGGCATGGAGTGGGGAATGTCATTAAGGAAATCTAGATAAATTCTGAAAGGCTCTTTATTTAAAATAGGCAAGTTGGATTTGATTTGATATGTGTCTTGTTATTTTAAGGATTCTAAACCTGTACATGTTATTTTTTTCACGCTTTTTCCATGACTGAATTATCCTGGAGCAGTGATCTTATTAAAGTGCTGTGAGGCACACCCCTTCTTGGCCAGGTACTGCAGCCACTGTTGCTGCATGCGGTGGCTGCCCTTCACACAGCACTTGCCACATTCACTGTCTTAGTTAGCCTTTTGCAGACATGATGTGCCTCCCCACACCACCTTGATGGACACTCTGAAGAAAATTGATTGACTGGGTGGAACACTAACATTGACGAGAGACTCACTGATAACTTTTTGATGATTTTCATTGATTTTTTTCCCTCTTTTATCAGCTATTTTTGTTAATCTCAGATTGTGTTTTAACATAGTATATGTAAATTTTCAGTTTCTGTATAAAGTTTCTTTGAGGCTTCAGAATTGAAGTTAAGACTATGAGAATGCCTGATCCTGCCTGGCTTGTTGAAATTTTGCTTCATGTTTTCTTCTCCCTTGGTACTCAGAGCAGCCCACACAAGGAGGGCGTGGCCCGGGGAGGAAACCTCTGCCACTGAGGCTCGCCCAGGGACCAGCACTAAGATGTCAATTGCTGGCTCTGTGTTGACAGTTGCTCAGCAGGTGGAGTTGGTGAGTGGTATGCTGGACAGGAACCTGCAGACAGGAAGGGCAAATGGAAACTCGGAGTAAATGTTTACTCCTGGAGGAAAGAGCTTCTGATTCCTTGCTGTCGTCGGCTTGCCATGTGGTGTGACAGGCTGATCTCAAGGAGTGGTGCTGTTGGACGAGCTCAGCATGCGTCATTGTAGCTGGCAGTGGCATACTTTTAGTTGGTGTAGACTTGGTTGGGGTCTGTGCCATTGGCTCACGTAAAGCCTCTGTCTGCTGCTCTGACTGCCTCACTGGGGTACCTATCCTGCCAATTCCGAGATGACTGAGGACAAGGGCTATCTCGCACCAGCTGCCCGGCCACTTGGCTGCTGCTTAGTACCTCTCCAGGGGCAGTTACTGTCTGCACATAGCTGTGTGATGCGGAGAGCCTCATGAAGCCTCCCATTATCCACTCTCAGGGATCCAACCCAAGACCCTCCCCATCCCTGATGTTCCTGTCTTTCCTTTTAGGCCTCTAACAAGTAGACAAGGTCATGTTGTTCTGCCCAAGAGTCCAACTGCAGTTTTGTTTTTCCAAGCAAAGTGATGAGCATGGTATAGGAGAGGGGGATGATGGCTCAAATTCGGAATGGTCTGCACTTCATCTGACCTTGATGTATCTGGACAGCTCCCGCCTCTGTCATGTAGAATGACATGACACGACATCTGGGCATCAGATGGTTTTCTCAGACTCATCTTTGTTGCAAATTGAGCTAGTAGGAAGAAACCAGTTTCCTGAGTGTACCAGGCGCAGCTGGCAGTTAGAGTGGGAGGCACGTAAGCAAGTGGGTCATGACATTTATCTGGGTTAAGCAGGAGAGGGTGTGATCGAGGTGATGCGTGAAGCCCTGTGGGATGCTCTGCAGCGGATCTGACAGTTTGGGGTTTTAGCTTCATGGCCTTTTGTTTTCTGTGTGCATGTTCTGTCTGCCAGGGGCCAGATCAGAACCATTTCCTTTGTAAATGCCTGGGCTGTCGCTGCTACCCAAGTGCACAGAATCACTGATGCACCATCCCCGTGGGACTGATGCGTCCTTAAACTCCATCTGGGACCAAGAGGGTTACTCCTGGCAGCTGACTAGCAACTGCTCCTCTGCCTCACAGAGGCAGAATCATGAGAGCTCAGGAATGGTGATCCCAAGTGCACTGGCTTCTTGTGGCTACATTGCTGCACGAGGAGGCACCACCCTGTCATGGTTGAAAAGGTGGCTGCCCCCTCCATAGTTGGCTCAGATGAGGAGGTTCCAAGAAGTGTATGAGAGCGAAGTTAATGCCCTGTTCAAAGTCCTCGTGAGAAATATTCTGCCTGCGTATCTTATATATCTCATAAGAGGTGGCTTTGACTTTGGTTCATCGTGGCAGAAAGCCATCCAGATACAGCCCTGGGTACAGAGCAGACAGTCATGAGGTCTTCCTGTTTCCTGCTGCGAAAGGCTTGGCAAGTAGCAAGCTGAGATTACCCTGCTGTGTGAAGGGTTGGAGGTGGCTGGCCAGCTCTGAATGTGCTCACCACACCTGTAGGACAGGGTCCCTGTGAGCCCCGGTGCTTTACAGTGACTTTCTGAGGGAGCCCCACTGTGCTCTCTGGGCTCTGAAGGCCTCCAGTCCTTGCCATTCATCAAGCTCTGCAGGCCTCTGTACGTTGGGAGGTGTTTGTAGCAGCCTCTGCTCTCTGTTCCTGGCCTGGCAGCCAGCGGGCCCATGCCTATTGTACATGGAAGCTGAAGAAGAGCCCAGGGGCAGCCATTTGTATGAAAGGCAGTTGGACCTCTGTGGCAGTCGTGCCAAACGGGACGTGAAGTGGACTCCTCTCTGGCAAACATCAGGAGTTCCTTCACACTCTCTTGGATGCTGCTGTGGCCCACGTCCCACCTGATGGAAGGGCCCAGGCCCTTGACAGGGGCAGGCCTTCCCTTGAGTGCCAGGGTCCAGTGATGAGTTGTCCTTCCAGGAGTCCCCATGGATGCTCTCACAGAGTTTGGGGATTCAGACCGCACAGGTGTTTGTGCCTTTATTGACCGCAGGTCACTCTGGTCGCCACTTCACTGGCATTGGAGCAGACGGTTAAGAACTGGTAGCTGCTTGTTAATGGTAAAGTGAATGCTGTTCTCCTAAGAGCCTCTTTTACGTTCTGCTGCTTTGCTCATAAGTTCATTGTTTTCTCTTGTCCTTTCAGGCCATCAAGCCCTGCCGCCCCATGACCAACAATGCTGGCAGACTTTTCCACTATCGGATTACAGTCTCACCTCCCACGAACTTTCTGGTAAGTTCCCACCAAAATGAGATTTGATTTTGTTTAAAATGTAAATAAATAAATAATGCACATGCCAAGTTACTGATTTCGTTTTCAAGTGTTCTTTTTTTGCAGAGTGTTTTAATGTTGTTACAAGTGGCATTTATCATAATGGTGTTTCTCGCAGCCTTCTTCCATTCTGTGTTGTATCTTTTTCGTCTGTATTTTCGTCTGTATTACTAATATCACACGGTGGCCGAGTGCATCCAGTTGGAGCTTTGGAATCAGGAGTGTCCAGAACACCTCCACATCACTAACAAATAACAAGCAGCTTATCTATTGTCCAGAGACCCAAGCAAGACAACCTATCATATATTTAAGACAGTAAGGATATTTAATGTTTAACATGAACTGTGTGCCGGGCATCATTCTGAGGGTTGCGCAGATGTTAATGTTACCGAAGGAGTAATCTGCATTTATAGATGAAGTTAAGTACCTTGCTCAGGGTTGCTCTGGTACCCCGTGGGAGAGGGGTTGCTGGAGTCAACTTCAGTGAATACACTTGTACGCCGTTTCTCTGTGCTGTATTGCCTTACTTGGTATCGAACTGTTAATCTCATCAAGAGATTTTGACTTCAAAACTATAGTCTTTTTTTAAGAGATTTATTTATTTGTGTTAATTGGGAAGTCAGATTTATAGAAAAGAGGATAGAGAGAAAGATCTTCCACCCGCTGGTTCACTCCGCAAGTAGCCTTAATGGTTGGTGCTTAGCCAATCTGAAACCAGGAGCCAGTAGCTCCTTCTGGATCTTCTGCATGGATACGGGGTCCCAAGGCTTTGGGCCATCCTCAACTGCTGACCCAGACTACAAGAATGGAGCTGGATAGGAAGTGGAGCAGCTGGGATATGAACTGGTACCCATATGGAATCCTGGTGCATGAAGGCGAAGACCAGCCATTAGGCTACTGCGCCAGACCCAAAATCATGTTATTCTTAATTATGTGTTTTAATGACTATATTGAGGTACAAAGGCACTTGAGGAAGTTCATAGGAAAATTGAATTAGAAGATTTATTTTAGTGCTAAAAAGTTTTGACATCCAGTTGTAGTTTTTTTTTTTTTTTTTTAGGATTTATTATTTTTATTGGAAACTCAGATTTTTACAGAGAGAAGGAGCTACAGAAAGACCTTCCATCTGCTGATTCACTCCCCAAATGGCCACCATGGCCAAAGCTGAGCTGATCTGAAGCCAGGAGCCAGGGATTTCTTCCAAGTCTCGCATGTGGGTTCAGGGGCCTAAGCATTTGGGCCATCTTCTGGTTTCCCAGGCCACAAGCTGGGGACTGGATGGGAAGAGAAACAGCTGGGACATGGACTGGTGCCCATATGGGATCCTGGTGCCTGCAAGGTGAGGACTTTAGGCAGTAGGCTAACGTACCGGACCCTATTTACCAAATTTTTAAGAATTATTTTTTAGTTTATTCAAAAGTTGTATTTATTCAAGAGAATTTCCCATGTGCTTGTTTACTGTTCAGATGCTCTCAGGAGCGAGGTCTGGCCTCATCCAAAAGGAACACTTTGCCCGTTAGCATTCATTTCTTGTCCTTCCTCCTCACGGTAGGGAGGGGTACAGTCTGTCCCTATGGAGTTATGGTGTTAGATATTTTGTAGGGAAAGGATCAGGGAAGATGTGGTCATTTGTGTCTGGCTTCATTCATTTGGCATACGTTTTTCAGAATTCATTCAGGTTGGACATATATTAGTTCATTTCTTTTTGTGGCTGAACAGTAATATCCCATCCTGTTTGGTGTATATTGTGTGGATCTGCAGATTTTATTGTTCCACTCATTAATCAATGGCAATTGCCTTGTTTCCACTTTTGGATAACTCTGAATAATGTTATAAAGAACATTTGTTTACAGCTTTAATTGGGGGTATGTTTGGGTTTCTTTTGGGTGTGTACCTACAACTGGAATTAACAGAGCACGTGTTACCATTAGTCATTATTCTTCCCAGATATTCTTTTCTTTAGATTTGATTTAGAGCAGCATTGCTAAGCATTGTTGTCACTGAGTTATAAAATAACAGCAATATGGGCAAAGATAACATGTATTTTTTGATGTTCTTTAATCTTCCCCCTCTGGAATCACATTTATAGATGTATTTTATATAGATTTGTGTAACATAAATGCATACTTTTTGGAAGAGTGTTGTTCAGTGTTTGTGTAAGAAATCTTTCAGGTTACCATCCTTGATAACTAGCTGCATTTTTAGCCTGTAGGTTAAGAAGAGTGGGCTCTTAAGAGTGGCTTATGAAGAAAGGGTTCTCTACTTAGGTTTGGATCATCTAATTACAAGTTCAATTCTCATGTAATCTCAAGCTTTGACCTTTTGTTTGAATTGATCTGTTGTGGTGTTTGGTGGGTTGCCTTTTCCTTAGAGAGGCTGCTGATGGAGTTGTGAGAGGTTGAACTTCTGGCACCCAGACACCTTTCAGAGCCTTTACTCTTGATCCTATTGATGCCGAATCTTGTTTTACTTGGCATTTGAGTCAACTGTGTTGTCTATTTGTTCTTGCTAGAACTTGTTCAAAAATTGCGCTCGGAACTGGTAGTATTATGAGATTAAACAAATTTTTTATGGCACTGATAATGAAAATCATTGATTGTCTCCATACATAAATAGTATACTTAAAATAGAAAGCCAGATTCTTCCATGCAATAGAACTTTGTCTAATATTCAGCTTTCATACGACCTTCTCTGTGGCGTTTGGAGAAGCATTGAGGTCACAGCATCCCTACATTTCTCCTGTTGGTTACTGTGGGTTCTGATGGATTTCTATGTATGTGACTCATGTCGTTTATTTAATTGGTATTTCATTTGTGTTTGTTTCTAGACCGACAGGCCAACAGTTATAGAATATGATGATCACGAGTATATCTTTGAAGGATTTTCTATGTTTGCACATGCCCCTCTGACCAATGTAAGTATGTGTCTGTGGGCTGCCTTTCTCTTTCCTGCACCTCCTTCCTTGTCTTCCCCTCACCCTTTCCAAAAGTCAAAACAGAGTTCCGTTTATCTGACTGCTAAGCAGCCTTTGCTCTATGCCCTTCTGTGAGCTGCAGGGGTCTGCAGCGATGTGTTAGGTGGCAGCGTGACATTGGTACTAATGAGTCACAGGTTTGGTCCCCTTTTCAATGGTGTAAGTAAACATGTGTCAGAATAACATTAAGAGTGTGAAGGATTGAAAAAGGAGTGTAAACTGTGGGCTAATGTGTTAAAACTATTTTGGATTTGTTGTCCTTGAAAAGAAAGTTAGTTTTCAGGAGAAGCAGTTACTTAGTCATCAAACAGCAGAATGAGTGATGGAACCTGTTGGACTCCTGCTTCTGAGTCCCAGGAATAGGTTGTCTTTGAGAGTTTGTCTGACACAGATTCATGACATTATTATGTAGGTATTGGGCTTTGTGTTGGGAATTGATTCAAGTGGAATTTCTGTGTAAGTCACAAGCTTCCATCTCAAAGCTGGCGGGCCTGGGAATTGTCTTATTACTTCACATTCCAACTGAGTGCAGAGAATCCTCAGGCAGCTGTGCAGGAAAGGAGCACCGTAGATACTTCCCTCAGGCCAGACACTGCCGTAAAACATCCAGAATTATAGCCCTTGGGTATTTACATTAAAATAGAATTTTTTATTGTTTGTTTGTTTATTTCTGTAGTCTTCTCTGGTTTGGCTCTGTGAAATTGCGTCTGGAATTTGAAAGATAGGTCAGTACATGAAAATGTAAATTTCTTTTCCTTTTCTCAGTAATAAGGCTCAGGTCTTAACTTTTCCATGGTGTGTTCTGTCACTTTTTTCTTTTTTTCCTTTAAGGTAAACAACTCCATAGTGGTGATGTCAGTTTATAAATTTTAGAAAAACTGCTTTTCTAATTGAGATTTTCTTTATTCCATAGTGCATTTTATCCTCAAGAATTTTAAGATGATGATGATTATATTGTAATGAATAAGCAAGATTTTTTTTGGGGGGGTACTAAATACTCTGTGCTTCCAAGGTGGATTCTGCTCACTACCACAGAAAAAGGAGTAACAGTGAGGCATTCCTGAGCAGCTTCTGTGAACAAACACTAGGAAGCTTTTAAATTGGGCTGGCTTCTTTTGCTTTTGGTTCTCAGACACTCAGATAATTTGTTCCTTGGACTTGGAGTTTGAGGGTCTGCAGGAGTCATCTTGTGCAGTCTCCCCACTCCTGATTAATATTTGCTCTCTTTATTGCTCTGCAAGACTTACAAATAAATAATTTTGTTAGTCTGAAAATATCCCAAATTATAGATATCACTCCACCTCTTAATTCCCTAGAATTAATGTCAGTCTCAATTTTGACTTTTTAGGGTACTGGTGCTTCAAACATGCCAGGGCTGATGTTAGCAGAATTCACTAACTGTGAAGTCTTTCTTCTTTTTTTTAAAGATAGACTTATTTTTATTTGAAAGGCAGATTTAAGGAGAGAAAGATCTTCCATCTGGTGGCTTGCTCCTCAAATGCTGCACCAGCTGGAATTGGACTGGTCTAAAGCTAGGAGCCCAGCTGCTTCTGTGTCCCCCAAGTGGATGCAGGGACTCAAGGCTTTGGGCCGGCTTCTACTTTCCAAGTGCATTAGCAGGGAGCTGGATCAGAAGTGGAGCAGCTATGACTTGAATTGTTGCCCATATGGGATGCCAGCATTGCAAGCTTAACGTGCTACACCACAGCACTAGCCCTCGGCTATCGGATGTTTTATAAGCTTTGGTTTTCTTTGTGAAATGGGGTACAAATTGTAGCACTCTTCAGCAGCCTTTCTGAAAGATGACAGAGCTAAAACCTGCAAAGTGTTTATCATACTTTTGACACATAATAAATATTGGCACCTCTTGTGTTAGAAAAGATGCAAGAACTGGGTTTGAATTTTTTTTTTTTTAAGTAACCTTGAATGAGTGATGAACTTCAGAAATGATAGCCATGTTTAGGATCTTGGTGAGATTTGGACATAATTTTTCAAAAGTAGGCTTAATTTTTAAGAGTAATTTTAGGTTTACAGCAAAAGTGAATGGAAGATATAATTTTTTAAAAGTCTCTTCAGCTCAGGGTTTGGCAATGAGAGGTCTCTACTGGTAAATTATTCACAGTTCTTACTGTTAGGAAAGATGGGAGAACTCTTAAGTTTCAGCATATATTTTATATAAATATTCCAATTCTCAAAACTTGAAAATTTGACTCTGTAATAAGGAGTGCCATCATTTGTTTTAGGATGTTGATAAAATAAATTGAGTTTTAGGCTGCGTGTTGTACAGTTGATAAGATTCAGATCCATCAAAGACCTCTTGAATTTGAAATAGCCTCCAAGAAAAAGAATTTTTAAATTGCTTTACTGATCTGATTCATTTCCTTGCTAGAGAGAGAACCAGAGCAAGAAGGGTATGCAAATTACGGGTAATGAAAGATTCTCAACCACATCTAGTCATGGCAAGTTCGCTTAAGGTCATCTTGAATTGAAATGGATTGAAAGCCTTGTAGGCTGAGTATAGAGCATTGCAGGAGATTTTTGTGCTTTTATGTCCTATATTTGCTGTTACTTAATTACTTGATGTTATTGAAAATTTTGACAATGTAACTTATGAAATTATGAAAGCGTATTTGTTAGGTGTGCAATGACTTAGCCTGGTCCCAAAAGCAGAAGAAAGTTCCTTGGTTATTTCCTCCCACCTAAGTTGGCCTTCCATTTATAGTGACCCTGTTGACCTGTAGGTTTGGTCATTCATTGCCTCCGAGCAGCAGAGTTAGAATATAGTTTTGGTTCTCCACCCTACCCGTGAGATAAGGTGGAATAGTGTCAGCACATGGTCTTCCTTACTTTTGGGTGTTCAGGTATACTTTAGGACATGAGGGTGTGTTCTAGCATTTGATGGCATTGCTGGGGAGCAGTGTTGGTGTTCTTTGTAGTATAACAGTTTCTGGTTAACCAATAAAATGACAAGCTCTATTTATGTCTTCTAGTAGAATTGCAATGGATAAGATAATTTCCTTTCTGAGAAGGACTCTAGTGGTGTGGATAGAAGTCTAGTCAAAAATTAAGTATATATAAAAGAGAAGAGTTGAAAGAAGGAATTCTTTCCCCAAAATGGTTTTAGTTAAAATGAGGTAGGGAAAGAACTCGTGCATATTGTTTTCTTGCTTGTTAAGTATTCTCAGAAGCTGTGGTCCTCATCTCTACTCTCAACCTGAGGAATTCCATCCCGTGAAGCTGTATTGCCCCGTGCCTGTGCTGCTCATCTGTTTCATATGCAGAGCTGCGACAGGCAGTGAAGGACAGCTCAGTTCCTTGCACAGGCACTTCACGTTGGAATGCTGTCATTGGTGTTGGCTGAGTTATCCCGCCCTTAGCCTATGAGAAGCCAAACTCATCTTCTGACACAAATATTTGATTTGAACTACTTGAGGGACACCTCATGGATTTCTGATTTGTCTTAATGCTGTTATTGCCTACCTGGTCACTTACGCCAGTAACCTGGAGATTATCTTGGCTTTTGTACTGTCCCATCAGAGGGACTGCCATGGATTTCAGTAACATCTGTTAGCTGTGGTCAGATGTTTTCTAGCTGTCTAGACTACTTTGGCCCCTGTACTGCTGCGTTAGGCTCCACTCAGGTCTTCTGGTGCTATTGATTCCCTTCAAGCCATTTCTGTATTCCTTCTGTAGTGGCCCGTCTAAAATGGAAAGCTGGCATTCTCTTACTTGACTGATTGCATTTTACCACGTAGCTGCAAGCCCTGATTTGAACATGGAATGTAAGGACAATGTAGGGGGATTCAGACCTTCCTCTCCAGGACGCTCTGGCTCCTCTCTGGCTGTGCACATCACTCTCTGTGAACAGCTAGCTGATTTCTTTTGGCTATTTAACATTTCTCTGTCTGCTGGAAGCTAAGTACTTTCTGTCAACTTTAATGATCTGGAAGATCTGGCAAACTCCTTGTCATGGAAGATTATACCTGCTGTTTGAATCTTTCTCATTTTATACTTTGCTTGTTTTTAAATTGCACTTCTGTAAGTTGCATTATATCAGATTATACTTGTTCACATGGCTTTTTCTTGCCCTTTTAAATCCTTACGTACCTTTAAAGGAAGGACCTATGGCTCATCTCAGGATAATATGAACTTGTAATTGCTAGCAAAGTATAGGCAGTTTTTAAAAAAATGTTGAGTCACTTACAGATCCTCAACTCTTAACTATTTTTTAAATGAATGTCAGAATAAATAATAAATTCTGCTTTATTCTATAATAATAGTGGACTTAATATGTTGTTTTGGATTGTTTAGAGTTCATTATTACTAGACGGTAGAAGAAGGTTCTTTTATTCAACTTAGCTGTGAACTTCACTGAAATTAGCCACTAACTTCTGAGGAAACAAAAACTAAGAACTAAATTTTGGCAAAAGATTTCCAGTAGGTGGCATCATATGACTATTTTTTCTACTCTCCCTTATGCTGGTGGAATTAAAATTTGTTTCTGATTGCTGTGGTTTGCTAAAAGCGATTACATGTATATAAAATCATCTTATGGACATATTGAGCAGCCAGAGAAGCCCATACTTCACGTGTCTCTAGGGCTTGTGCCTCAGTTGCTCTCCCCAGCCAGCCAGCCAGCCAGCTAGTCACTGCAATAACCCTGCTTCTCCATTTCTTATTCTTATTCATTCATACAGATAGTGTGGAAGCATTGTTGTCTGATGGTGCATTGATAGAATTGTTTATTTCATGCCAAGCCTCCCTTTGCTTTGATGTGATGGGAGCTGCGTACTCGAGTGGCTCAGAGCTGGAGTCTGGAGCAACACTTCTTTATTGGATATCTGCCTGAATCGGCTGATGGCCCTGCCGTGGCTTCCAGTGTCACTGAGCTCATCTTATTGGGATGTTGTGGTGGATACTGTGAAACAGTTGGAACAGTGCCTGGGTGCACGTGTCACCACAGTTGGTTCTGCTCACGAGCCAGACCGGTAACATGAACCGGGAGTGTTTCTGCGAGCCGTGAATCTACCTGACAAGTTGTAAGCCTGACATCGCTGATCTCCCCAGCCGGGCAAACATTCTCAAAGATGCCAACCTGAGCAAAGGAAGCCTTTGACTGTGGCTCTGCTGATTCCTTCCCGATGGCATGTTTGATTTCTGCTGGCTGCTTGTCGTGTTTGTGTCGCTGCTGCCAATATTGTAATTCAGCACTGGTGTGATGCTGGTTCCCTGAGGTGGCCTGGCCAGCAGGGGTCCAGCCGTGCAAGTCCGGCAGCTGTGAAGTTTTGGGTGCAGCAGTGTTGGCAGTGCAGGGGAAGGTGAAGGCCTCTCCCTTGGCCTTCCAGGTCAGATCACAGACATGTGTGCGTCGTGAGGCAGTAGGGAGACAGTGAGGAACTGAACCTCTTTTCTTCTTATGGCAGATTCCACTGTGTAAAGTCATCAGATTCAACATTGACTACACGATTCATTTCATTGAAGAGATGATGCCGGAGGTAAGGGAGAAGATTGTTCAACAGCCTGTAATGTAGTTGCTCTTTCATTTTTCCTGCTTTAAGTGTTGAAGCATTGAGCTTGACCAGCTGTGGCTTTTGCTATAGGAATACTCCTAAAGTATCATGTTCACTGTCAGAGGGTGAAGGAGATGCAGTTCTGGTGTCAAGGTTAAAATTCAGGTCATTTTAACTCATTGACCTATTTGATTTTTTAAGATTGATTTATTTTTGTTGGAAAGGCAGATATAGAGAGAGGAGGAGAGACAGAGAGGAATATCTTCTGTTCCATATTCACTCCCCAAGTGACCGCAACAGCTGGAACTGAGCCATTCCGAAGCCAGGAGCCTCTTCTGGGTCTCCCACGCGGGTGCAGGTTCCCAAAGCTTTGGGCCGTCCTCGACTGCTTTCCCAGGCCACAGGCAGGGAGCTGGAAGGGAAGCAGGCTGCCGGGATAGAACCGGCGCCCATATGGGATCCCGGGCGTGCAAGGCGAGGACCTTAACCACTTGCACCACCGCGCCGGGCCCTCATTAACCTATTTGTGAACCCATTTCTGCTCCTATTGCATTTGCCAATAGTAACTTTACATCTGTTTGCAGTTTGTTTTGTGTAGGAGACAGGTTTTGGTTACTGGCCATTACAAGAGAGGAAATTGGAATAGTTAAACTGAATCTGATTGCTGTTGAAATCATCTTATTTGTTATCTCCAATGACAAGATCAATACTCAGTTCATTTTTCTCCCCATATATTTACATATTTTTCCTAATTGTTTTTCACTGCTGATGCTCAGCAGTGTATTTATCTAAATATATGCAAGAGAGTTAAAATTCCAAAACAAGATTAATGTGAATTTCAGAATGATTCATTGCCTGATCTTGAATTTAGTGGTGTCAACAAATCACCCTAAGAAATAACAACTAGACAGCGAACAAGCATACGCGCTGAACACGTGTGGGAGTCTGGTAGATTTCCAGAGCCCCTGGCTGTTCTGGCAAACCTTGTTTTACAGGCAGCTCTGTCATGGGCAGAGAGCACTGAGGGAGGATTGATGGGCGTGATGTGCCTGCTTGACTGGCACTTATTTCCTTCTGAGCAAGTCCTGTTCACTCTACCTGCCTTTCAAAAAAGCAGCTAGAGAGGAAGGGCCACCCCTTCCTTCTCCCATGTGGAAGGGTTTTTATTTATTTATTTATGAAGGTCATAAGCCTTTGTTTGCTATTGTAAAAGCTTAGGACTTGAGGCATGCTCTCACGCAGGGTGATGGATGATCTGGGAGCACAACAAGTAGCAGGAAACATTAGGAGACCATTCTCACTTGCAAGTGTGTCATCCCTTTAGTTTGTTGACGGGAGAGATTTGGATTCAAAGCTTTGTGGCTTTTCCTAGCTCCCCCTTTATTTTCTTTCATTAAGAACATAAACCTTCTGAATACAAAAGGTCTCTGTGTGGGTGACTCGCTATCAGATTTTGGGTATGTTGGGTAGGGATGAGGGACAAACCAATTAGAGCCTACAGGGGCGTGTGTGTTTGTGTGTTGTGGGTGTGTCTACATGTAATCTGAACTACTAAAACATCCCCAGGAAATTTTGAGAAATTTTGTATTAGATTGCAAAAACATTATGTAAATGAAAACTTAGTTTTCAAATTTTGCATCATTTGATTTGTACACTGAGAGGAGTAAGACACTTGTGCGAGTCCTCATTACATCCTGGCCTGTTTTGTTTCTGTCTGAAAGCGAAGAGTTGCTGCAGCGTACAGCGTCATAGCCACATGTAAGATGTGGTCTTAGTGTAGTTTGCACACTTTTTAAGTTAATTGATTAGAATATGCTGGCCTTCAGCTAATGGAGGATCTGTTACTTATATATAAGATCTGTAGTAACCTAATTTTGCTTTGTTTTTCAGAATTTTTGTGTGAAAGGACTTGAACTCTTTTCACTGTTCCTATTCAGAGATATTTTGGAATTGTATGACTGGAATCTTAAAGGTAAATAATAGGATTTAGAGAATAGAATAATGCTTGTGGAAGAATATTAAGGTTTATAGGAAAACTCTTAGAAAAGTCAAGGGATGTGGGAGAAATAAGTTCCTCTTACTTTTGAAATACCCAGGGAAAAGTGCATTATTCATGGGCATGCCTTTGTCATTTGTATGAAAAAAATTATTCTGTATTTTATTTCATACAATTTGACAGTGCATTATATCAGCTGAGAAGGTGATAGTGGTTATTATAATTACTTTGATTTCTGTGCATTAGTGAAAAATCTCATTAATTAATATTTTAAACTTAGTAAGTGTTGCTGTAATAAACTTATGGTAATTTATTAAAACCGAGCTTTGGTGAGTCATTAAAACACACATATGTGTATACGTACGCAGGAAGAATAAGTGACCCAACCTGATCCCTGGTTCCTGGGTCGTTCCTTGTTGTGGAAGTACCTCTGTTTCCGTCAACATGGATCATTTAATTCTCTTGGAGGTGTCTGTTTTCCAGCAAACATTTGCTCGTTTATTTTTGACTCACTGTGTTAATGAACAGTTTTTCAAACCAAGTGTTTGAGTGAATAAATGGAATGAATGGCTTTTTAAGACAGTAGCATTTCTCATAGTTTGAGTGGTTTGACTAAAATGAGAAAAAAGGACATGAGTATATTATATGCAACTGTAGTTCAGTTATAACAGTAATGTTGCTAATTTTGAGTTAAAAAACAGTTTCTCTGTGCTCCAGCGCTCCTTCTGACCCCTGTAGTGTCATTGCCGCCTACGCCTGCGTGGGCTACGGGCTACGTTTGTCCCTGGAGGGTGTGGAGAGGGTGGGATTGTTTTATGTCTTTCCCTCTGGTGTTTTTGCTGTGGTTACCATGACTCTTAGGAATTACTGCAGTGCTGGCCTTCCCAGGCCATCTGACTTGCTTTTTTCCCTTGTTTTCTTTTAGGTCCTTTGTTTGAAGACAGCCCTCCCTGCTGCCCACGGTTTCATTTCATGCCACGTTTTGTACGGTTTCTTCCAGGTAAATCTTTTGACTTGCCCGTGACCCGGCAAGATGGTGCATCTGAAAATAAGCTTCCCTTTTCTTTCCAATCTCAGGGACGACTTTCTTGCCTCGGGCACTGTTAATTATGTACTTTTCAGATTATAAAATTACACACGTTGTTTTATGCCTCTACAATTTATGGTAGCCACAAATTCAATGAGAAATGGAAAAAATTAGCAATTTTGAAAATTTTCTAATTAAATATACAAATATTAAAATTGGCATGGAAAAATTCAGGTGATTTAAAAAGTGTATATGGTTAATTGGAGAAAATTATAAAATTTTATATGCAGTATGATTATGGCTGCAGAAAAATTTCAGTACCTGTATTATGTTAGTAAGAATTTGGTGTTCTTTTAAATTTTTTGACATGTGCTTTTATTTCTTTTATAGTGAAGATATAATTTACTCATCCTGCTAAATTAAAATCTATAAGTAAATATACAACTTGTTTTTTGAAGCAGTATTTTAATGCATTTCTATTTCTCTTTAGAAATGCACCCCTATGATATGACAGTACATTTAGTGCTTTTAAAAAACAGTTGAATTTTTGATGATATGTTTGGATGCCTTTTTCTTAGCAGAATCTGTTCCTTTGTGGCTTTTGCTACATTCTCTTTTTTATGATTTCCTGGCCTGTTGCCTGTTGTATCAGACAGAGTCCTGCCTTGAAGGTTCCCCTCCTAGAGAAGTTCTGCCCCAAGTCTCCGCATTGCTCCATCCTCCATTTCTGCCGTGTCTATAGTTCCATCCCAGCCACATACTTGCAAGGCTGTTCACCACCTGAGTGAACTTAGTCTTTGCCCACAACTCATGTTTTCTCACCTTGCACCAGCATTTTCCTATAACTCCTGCCTGTGTACCTTACACCCTTTGCCTCACCCTGGATGTCTCATCTCCTGTGTACGCCCACTTTTCTTTGTTTTCTTAACCAAATCCTGTGCTCTGACTTTGAGCTGTGTCTTCTAGCCTGCATTATGTCTCATAGTATACCCATTCTCCATGTCAGTATCACCACACCAGCCATGTTTCATTTCTTTTCCTGTATGCGGCTGACTTACTAAGACTGGAGAAAACCAGCTGCTGCTTTCAATCCATGGGCTGCAGTCCTGTCCGACTTTCTCCCTCTTGTAAGCAGTGTGCCCAGTTCTCCATCATCAGCAGTTCCAGAAATCAGGCCCCTGAGTTTGTCCTCTTCTCATGGTTCTTGTCCTCCAGGGTTAGGAGACGTTGAACCCTGCAGTGTGTGTGTGTGTCTGTGTGTCCAACTCTGGCTTCCGCAGGCACTCTTGGTCCATCACAGGCAAGTTTGGCGCCCGTGCCAGATTCCCCTTCAGCCCGTGGCCCATCTCAGAGGACATGCTGTGGCCCTGGGCTGCTCGCTGGGCTCTTGTTCTTCCTTACAGATCTCTTATTCCTCGTCTCTGGTTCCTCTTCAGTGGCTTCTCTTTCCTGTCTACTCAGTGTGCTTAGATTTCCTTCCAGATGTTGTCCCTGACGTCCGGAGCCTCACGGTGGCTTCTGTCCATTTCAGGATAGTGTTCCTCATATTTTTAATGTTATGATTAATGTTTGCATTTCCTAAAATCATTCAAAAGCTTTCCTTTTTTTTTTAATAAAAACTTTGTTTACTGAGACACTGTTTTTCAAGGAAAATGCATCTTTGATTTTGAATGGATCTTTATTGAAAAGGTCTCCTTTCTGTATCTGTCTGCCTTCAGACGATTTATGACCAAATCTCTAAGAGAAAGGGGGCCCTAAGGAGATTCTTAGGTTGGGGCAGTTGAGGACGGCCCAAAGCCTTGGGACTCTGCACCCATGTGGGAAACCTGGAGGAAGTTCCTGACTCCTGGCTTCGGATTGGCATAGCACTGGCCGTTGTGGTCACTTGGGGAGCAAATCATCGGACGGAAGATCTTCCTCTCTATAGCTGACTTTGCAACAAAAATAAATAAATCTTTAAAAAATATATATAAAGATAGTAGCCATAACAATGAAAAACTACAGGATGTGGACTGAATCTGGACATTTTTTTAAATGGTGGGTTAGAAATAATACAGCTAACATTTTCTTTTTGTGTGCATGAAGATTTTTAACATAGTTGCCATGATACTAGTATTTGATTTGCTACCTATTATTTTAATACTTCACCAAGCAGATGGAAATCTAAAGCCCATGATACATAGCCCTGAATTTTTTGTTCGAAGTGTCATGCCAGTATACACTACTACACAAGATGCATGATTATTCTTTTAACATTTCAACCTACCTGCCTTCTTTCCTTCCTTCCTTGTGTTTCTTGTTTTTTGTTTATTTATTGTTGTTTTTTTTAAATTTCAGTAATGACCTCCATGAGGCCAAATAATAAATATGGTCTGGCCATCTCTAGCACCAATGCCAATACAGCTCTTAGCACAAACACATACTCAGAACTCATTCAAGACTTTGTTTATCATCAGTCTTAATTGTGTCTTCTTTAATTATCCATGTATTTGGTTATGAGTAAAGTTGTTTTCCAAACATTCTCTAAAACCACCCCCCCTTTTTTTTTTTTAAGATTTATTTATTTTCATTGGAAAGGCACATTTATGGAGAGAAAGAGAAACAAAGATTTTCCATCTGCTAGTTCATCCCCCAAATGGCTGCAATGGCCAGAGCTGAGTCAGTCTGAAGCTGGGAGCCAGGTGCCTCTTCCAAGTCTCCCACTTGGATATAGGGTTCTAAGAGTTTGGGCCATCCTTGACTGCTTTCCCAGGCCATAAGCAGAGAGCTGGATGGAAGTGGTGTAGTCAGTTCGTGTCTTGGCAACCATATGGGCTGCCATGCTTGGAGATGGAGGTTTAGCCAATTGAGCCATTGCACTGGCCCCTCATCTCTCATTTTCAAAATAAACCTTTAACTGAACTATAACATAAATACAAAAAAAATCGTGTAGGCTATCTGTGCATTTTTAAAAAGATTTATTTATTTTTATTGCGAAGTCAGATATATATAGAAGGACAGAGAGGAAGATCTTCCGTCTGACGCACAAAGTTTTTATTCTAACTGAGCTTAGTATTGGGTATAATTCAGGATAGTAAAATTTCATTGATGGAAGGCTTGTATCATAGTTGTAATTAAAGTATTGGAATCTTGAGTCTATTTTGCGAGTTAATTGTCTGGACCCCATCTGGACCAAAAATTTTTGAGTATGGCTGCCAGGGAGTGACAGTGGGGTGAGACAATATCTCAATTTCCAGGAAGCCAGTGTCCTTTAAAAAACATCACTTGACATAGCTTCTTAATATAAGTTTGTATTTTAAAAATTTAGAAAATATGTTAATATAAATTTAGGAAATGTGATCACGTAAGTACATTTTGGTTGAAATATACAGAAGACATGGTCAGGAAAGGGGATGGTGTGGGGTTTCTTTAAATTGTCTGTTGTGCAGTTGAAAATTGAAATACATGTGTAAGTAGTCATATGCTTAATGCAAATTCCCAACAAATTGCCTCTCCTGCCATAACTATATATAAAACCATAGCTTCTCCCTGCCACAATGATATAAATAACCAAGCAATATAAACTAAAAGAATCTGGTCTCTAAGAAACAGTTTAGAAAGTCTGTCAGTTCATTCATGACTGTCCAGATTCATTCCCTAAACACAAACTACAGTTCTTTCCAAATAATGAGCCATTGTCATGGTTCCCGGCTCAGAACTGGCAAACTTCCTGTTAACCTTCGCCTACCCGCTCTGATTTCTCATTTATATCATGTCCTGTTTTTTCCCAGCCAACAAGATAAAAATTACTTCCTAGTCCTCGGCAACGTGGTTCCATAAATCCCCAACATAAACATGTAGCAAAGCAGACCATCTCAAAGAGCCAATTCATTAACATTAGTGAATTCGTGGTTGTCTGAGAGCAAGTGGCCAGGCTATTTATCTGCCTCAAAGTCACTCCACAGATATTTATGGAGTATTGTCTTTGCCACACTGGCTGTGGGACATACGGGCCCTTCCCAGGCTTTCTGTCTGGACTCTAATTTCATCTGCCTCCTCTTGCATTTCCCTAAGGGTAATCCAAACACTAGACAGTGGGCAAGAGCTCCAGTCCCCTTTACTTGATAACCTTTTCACTTCAGATTATTGTACCAAGTTTCCAGTGTTTCACAGTGGTAAGTCTTTGAAAGGGTTAGTTGCAGATTGCAAAATGAAAAGCATTTCTCCTTCAACTGTAGTGTCTTTGCACTGTGTGTGTGTTTATACCCATTTTTAATTTGATTTAGTTACCTTTATTTTCTGTGCTCTTGCAAAGTTCACAGCTCTTTCATCAGCATCTTTGCACCCAAGCTAGAAACTGTAGAGCTGGGCATTCTTGTAAGCATGCAGTGGCCTTTTGTCTTTATCTTGCAAATATTCCTCTCATTAACTGGGCAGTGCCTAGACTGTTTATTGCTACCACATTGGAGGCTTTGATAGACATTTTTTCTCTAGGCTTAAATATTGCCCTCATTAAGTTTTTTAATTTCAATACTGACTCTGAGAACTAGGTTCCTAACCACCTGTCTTGGTTTGTGTTGTTCTAATGGAAACACTGTGGCCTGGATGGCTCAACCAACAGACTTGTTTTGTTTATGGGTCCTGGATGTTGAAGGGCTGAGGTCAGGGGCCAGCCAGCATGGTTGGGTTCTTGGTGAGGGCTCTCTGTCTGATTTCCAGTAAACCTATTGTGTTATTGCAACATAGGCAAGCTCCATCTGGCCTCTTTGGGTAAGGGCCATTCATGAGTGCCTCACCCTCATGACAGCTAAGATCCCTGCTTCCTGACACCATTACTAAGGAGGTTAGGATACTCCATGGATGAATTTGGGGAGTACCCAGCTGTTAGTTCACACCATCCTAAAATTTTGCTAGTTAAAGGTGACTTTAGATCTAAGGCAGGTGCGTTGTTATTTAATCAGTTATACTGAGCCCACCTCATGTGAGAGGAGTGTATTTTGTGACTTGTTCACCTTGTGGATGGTTTCTTTTTTTCAGAGATGCTATAGCTTTGATTCATCTTTGATTTGAACATTATTTTTAGAGATTTATGTACAAAGATGTGCTTAAGCATCATTAAATTGCTTGCTTCTTGAGGGTGTAAACCTTGTCCCTCCCCCATGATTGTAAAATATCTCTGGCACACAGTGCTGAAAACATCCCATCTTAGTATAGGATCCTGAGTTCTTATCAAACTGTAACTCTCCAAGATCTGGCTTCCCTGCCACTCCTGTCGCCTCTCCTTTTCTCTTCACCCCACCTACAGTGGCCTCTTGGTAGTTCCTCAGTAGGCCAAGCCTCCTGCCTAAATGTTCTGGTCATTTCGTTGAGCTGGGTTACTTTTCGCCCAGGTAGTTGCGTGGTAAGCTCCCCTTGATCCTTTGAAAAGTTTTTACTCACCTGGTTTACATTATTTTTTTGGTAACATTTATTTAGTTTTACTTGAAAGAGAAAGATTTCTTTCACCATCACTCCCCAATGGTCACAATGGCTGAAGCTGGGTTGTTCAAAGCCAGGAACCAGGAACTTCTTCCTGTTTTCCCAATCGCCCATCGCTTTTCAAGGTCATAACCAGATAGCTGGCTTGGAGGTGGAGCAGCTGGTACTCTATCTGGTGCCCATATGGCACTGCAGGTGGAGGATTATCCTAATCAGTTGTGACATCAGCCCCTGGTTCAATGCTTCACTCATCTCAGCCGTATCTGTTTTTTTTTGTTGTTGTTATTTATTTACTTACTTTTTGGTCTCTTTCTCTCCACTGGAGTGTGAGTTTAAGGCAAGCAGGGCTGTTGGTTCATTACTCTGTTTCCAGGACCTTTCAGAACAATACCTGCTGTGGAGTGTTTGTTAGGTGCATGAGTGACTGTGTTAATGCCTTCAGCAGCTGTATAGAAGTACTCTGGTCAGCTTCCTGAGCAGATGCTGGGGTGACAAATGCAGCTGAAAAGGAAATGTTGATTGATCTTTACTTCTTTCTCTCCCAGATAATATCTTGGCCCATAGCGACATCTATGTTGACATATCTGATTTTCTTCTGTATTTAATTTTGGACCCCGAGATTCCTGGAATGTGGTGATTCCTTGACCCGGAAAGGACATTATCTTGTGTGCCACTCCATCCTCACCAGCTTGTGTTGTTAGCACTCTGATTTCACCAGGCAGTGTTTGGCCCTGGGAAAGGGTAGAGGTTGTCCTTTAGGCTTAGGACTCGTGTGCTTCCTGTGGGTGGGAATGGGCAAAGAAAAGTGGTGTGAGCTGGTCTCCCAGGTATTGGTAAAGAGGCTGACCCATGTGAATGCTGCTTACTGTCCATGTTAGATAAATGTCTGACTCATCAGGTACCAGATTGACTTTTTCCAGCATACTTTAATTGTGCCTTTTAATGTTTGTGTTTTCTGTCCTTGATAATATAAGCTTTTGTAAACTTCAGAACACTTGGTATTTCTTCCATGTACCTACTGCATAACGACCAACCGTGATACTAGTATAGGATCCTTAGTCCTATTCATCATGTCAGGTGCAGCACATTAGTACCCAAAACTTAGATCATAAGACATCAACGGCTTATTGAAAACATCCATAAATATCTCATAAAAGCTTAGAATTTCCTTAGGACAGTAACATCACTTCTAAAGAGCTTTCATCTGTTACCCTAGAAAGAATTTTAAAATATTTAAGACATACCATGGCTCTGTATATTATAAACTCTGGTGCTTTATGCTGGGGTAGCTTTAAATTTGTATAGGCAGGTACCTTTTTTTCATACCTTACAAATGGCGCTTTTATCATTTCTAATGCTGCTGTTACCATTTTAGAAATTAACATGGTTTATGAGCACTGTTCATCACTGAACTGCACGGCTTCTGTGTTATCTGCACTGTGAATGTATGCTCCTTTGCTGCATGTCTTGTTGTCACTAGTCAGCTGATGATTTGCTGCTGGTTGAGCTGTCTTGTTTCTTTTCCCTCTCCACTCCCACACGAGATGGAGGGAAGGAAGTGCTGTCCATGCACCAGATTCTCCTCTACCTCCTGCGCTGCAGCAAGGCCCTGGTGCCGGAAGAGGAGATTGCCAACATGCTGCAGTGGGAGGAGCTCGAGTGGCAGAAATACGCAGAAGAGTGTAAAGGCATGATTGTCACCAACCCTGGCACGGTATGTTCTGGGGCTTAATACGTTCGAACACTGAATGCTTCATAGATGTACTGACAGTGCATTTTTAAAGCTTAAGACCCTCCTTGCTTTGTTTCTTTGAGTATTTAAATTTTTTTTTCAGTAAATAAGACACATATTACAAGTTAGACATTTAATGAGTTCATTCTGCCTAAAGATGCACAGGCTTTTGCAACCTGTGCCTTCAGGAAGGCTGTGGAGTTTGTATTCCCATTAATCATATGAGGGATTATTCATTTCTTCAAACTGTGTATGCCAGTTTGAAGAAAAACTTTACTCATAGGGGGAAAAACAGTCTAATTTTGTGCTTATATTGCTTTTTTAGTATGAACTGATACTTTAAATTCTCATTGGTTATTCATGTTTTACTTTTATTCTTCATTTTGAGAAACAGTGATAGAGAGGAAGAGATAGAAACATTCTGTCTGTTGGTTCACTTGCTAAATGGCTGTATTGGCCTGGGCTGGGCCATGCCAAAGCCAGGCACCTAGAACTCCATCAGTTCTCAAACATGGGTGATGGGGACCCAAGGGATTTGTTCAGTCTTCCCCTGCTTTCCCAGTTGTGATAGCAGGTAGCTGGATTGGAAGTGGAACAACCAGGACTGTGCCTGGTCGTCTAATATGGGATGCTGGCACTGCAGATTGCATCTTGACCACACCGTGCCACAGCACCAGCCCCCTGCGTTGGTTCTCTATTAATAATTGCCCATTAACATCTTGTCTGATTTTCTTGTATTTGTTATTTTTAACTGAACCTTTGCCATGCTTATTATAAAGTTTACCATTTCTCTTGTTTATAGCTTTAAAATTTGATTAAAATTAACTCCTAATTTTAATTTTGAAAGAAAAATACTTTTAAAAACAAAAGATAACTACTCACGAAATAGAATGTTTTCTTCCTATTCATTTTTTTCTCAAACATGTTATTTCATAAATTCTATTTTGGCATCTTATCAGAGCAAATTCTGCAGACACAGTAATTTGTTTAAGCAAATCTGTTGTTTTTTGAGAAAGTTGCCAGTTGTTTAATAGCCTCAAATCATAAAAGACAAACTCTGGATCAACTTTTTGTCATGTGACAATAGCATCTGCACAGACAAAATGTTGCTGTTTGCAAATAAAGCATTCCAGCTTTAAACTAATCCAGGAGGTGAAATGAGTGTAATGAGAATGTTTCAATGTAAAACTTGCTTAAAAATCATATAGCTTTTCCATAACGCTGTTCCAGATAACTATTTCAATGATTTTGAACAATACTTAAGGAATAGCAGTGTGGAGGAAAGGCTAAATTTATCTTTAAGCAGTTGCATATTTAGAGCTGGGTGAGAGGATGGGGTGATAGAAGGAGACACACGTTTAATCTTGGTTGTTCCCTTGGAAGAGTCTCATGGGAGTCTCACGGTCTCCCTAAGCTTTCTGCCATGTGTAGTTAAGCATTCTTGAAACTCTAGAATCACATGGGAAGCGTTCCAAAAAGCCAAGGGTAACCTGACCCATCTCATCTCATATATTTTAGGCAAAGGACCCAGGAATCCACATTTCAAAATCATCCCCATGGTCCTTCTGGTTTCCCCATTGCTTGCTTTTTGCCATAGATATAGTTATCATTCAGCCATGATCATCGTCCACGCAGAGACTTCTTTGTGAGCCAGGTGCCAGTGAGGTTTTTTGTTCTATTAGATTCTTGCCATGGTGAACTGGCAAGGCAGGGACCAGGCAGTGAAGTTCAGAGTTTCTGGAGAGATCATGGGGCCAGTCCTTCCAGTGATGCTGCAGAGAAATAGAGGATTTATATAAATTAGTGGTGTGATTAAATGTACAACCTTGAGAAAGGCTAGTTTTGAACATAGTATAGTGATGGATAGATCAGTTGGAATGAAAGAATTATGTTGGACGAAAATCCAAGAAATCTGGAAAAGTGAGTTTGGATGTTAGAAACATGTTGAGCTTAATTCTTTTTTTAGTATTTAGCTAAGGATGTATTTAAAGGAGAAAAAAGAAAAGATCCTTTCAATATGTCATTTCGAGAAGTGTACAAGTTGCCCATCAGGGAGGGTAGACATGAAACTACATTTCATCCTCTGCTTTGAAAGATTGTCCAACTTGCTTTGAAAGATTGTCCAACAGCAGGAATATTGGGATGTTTATTAAATCTTTCAAGCCATTATGGTCACATTAAATACTTTATTGCTGCACAACTTCGAATTAATCTTCGTCCCTAAGCACTTTGTCAGGGAGTACTTTGGTCATTAGTGAGAATGTTTTTTATTCTTACACAAAAGTGGTGTGATAGATGTTGTAGTATATGGCCAAAGTTTGGAACTTACTTCATTCCCTGTCTCACTCATAAATTTAGGGATAATGGAGATATTTCAGATCTCTCAGTGATGTGTGATGTTTACAAAAATCACAAAAAAGTGAATAATTCTACAGCATTTTTTGATGACTCAGTTCTCTTTTGACAGTATATCCTGGGGTGGGCAATGTAGTGGTTAAGACACATAGCGGTTAAGTGCAGTAGCTGGT
Source organism: Ochotona curzoniae (assembly GCF_017591425.1). NCBI lineage: Eukaryota > Metazoa > Chordata > Mammalia > Lagomorpha > Ochotonidae > Ochotona > Ochotona curzoniae. Next base: position 13,599,140 of record NW_024465582.1, on the reverse strand, counting down.
GACCCAAAGCCTTGGGACCCTGCAACCACATCGGAGACTCAGAAGAAGCTCCTGGCTTTGAATTGACTGAGCTCTGGCCCTTGTAGCCATGTGGGGCATGAACCAGCAGATGGAAGATCTGAACACCTATAGTCCATATTGAAGTACCTTACATGGAGTCCCAGCTGTACTTTCAATTCTAACTTTCTGCTAATGTGTTCCCTTTCAGGCAACAGGCAATGGCTCAAGTATGGGGTCCTTAGCAACCATGGGGTGACCCAGATTGAGTTCCCACCGTCAGGCTTCAACCTGGCTCAACTGTTGCCATTATGAACATTTCGGGAGTTAACAGTTGGAATATATTTGTTCATTTATCTGTCTCCATACTTTTCAGATAAAAATAAGTAAATAAATTAACTTTTAGAAAGCCAGATTTTTAATATAGCTTGTTACTTGATGTAAAAACTGCATACAAGAGCTATTCTGAAAGCTAAATCATATTTTGCTACGACTGATGAGTGTTCAAGTAATTTCAAAGTTAGCAATGAACAAAATCTTCCCTCTTTATTATTTTTGAGAGCAGAGGTCAGCTTTTCAAGATACTGGTAAATTTTGATTACTAAATGACTGCAAAATATGTTTTGCTTTTTAAAGGTTTGTTTTATTTCTCTTTTTATTTGAAAGGCTGGTTTACAAAGAGGAGGAACAGAGAGAGGTCTTCATCACTGGTTCACTCCCCAAATGGCTGGAGTGGCTATTACTGGGCCACTCTGAAGCCGGAGCCAGAAACTTCTGTGGGTTTCCCATGTGGGTGCAGGTGCCCAAGGATTTGGGCATTCTGTCCTGCTTTCCCAGGGTGTTAGCAGGGATGCTGGATTGGAAATGAAATAGCTGGAACTTGAACTGGCCCCCGTGCCCTGGCACTGGTCTTGAAGTTTGATTTTTTTTTTTTTTTTTTAACTAATGAAGATGGTTTTGTGTGACTCATTCCTCTGTTGGCTCTTGGTGTTTGTCAGTTCGCTCATTGGGGTTGTAGTTGTAGATCATCAAGCGATCAGTTTATCTTGATTTTTAGGGCTTTTTCTAGGTTTTGTTTGAAATCCTTCTGTTTTGGACAACACAGGCCTTCAACCAGACTTTAGTTGTTGAGCATTGTTGTGGGGCAGAATGAGGCTTACTGGCCTCCAGGTGGATCAAGTTCTGTAGTTGTAGCTTGTGGAACCGAGTGAAATACCCACAATATGCTTTTAACAACTCAGTCTAATTCAGGACTGCTCTGAGAATTGTTTCAAGCAAGAATGCTGCTAAAATGTATTTGCCATGATTTTCAATATTTTCCCAAACTTAGGCTTTCAGTATGAATGACATTTCACAAATGGTTCAGAAAAGTACCGGCCACCCACTTTCCTCTTTATTAGACATCAAACAAAAACATGAGGCTCTCTGGTAGAATATGAAAGTGTCCTATGTAAACGTTAAGAAAAGCTTAATGCATGGCCATTGTATTAACATACAAAGTACACTGGAATGTGTGGGGAAGTTCTTCCTGATAGAGGCATCTGTGCATCTCAGGGGGAGGTAAGCCATGCGTTTGAAACGTGGAAGTAGGGTAAGTTAGCACACCTCTTCTGTGTGATGTGCAGTCTTTCCCCTGTGCCTTTTGCGAGGTTAAGCAAAATTTCTATCTGAGTAGGTGTCCTTTTAAAAGTTTAATTTTGAAAGGTTTCTGTGTGGACTGCAAAAAGGACAAAGTCATTGTTCATTATGGCAAATGGCATAGACTCATTTACAGGGATGACATTAGAGTTTTTATATAGTATACCTGCTATGATTAAAGGATTTTAAATGACATTTTCCCTTTGGGGATATGGCTTTCCTAGAAAAAAATCAGATTAATTCCTTCCCTACTTAGGTTAAAGTCAATACTTCAGGACTGCTTATGGGAATAAATGATTTTGATTTTTCTCTCTAGAAACCAAGCTCTGTCCGCATCGATCAACTGGATCGTGAGCAGTTCAACCCTGATGTGATTACATTTCCGATTATCGTGCACTTTGGGATACGCCCTGCACAGTTGAGTTATGCAGGAGACCCACAGTAAGACATTTCTCGGTGTTTGTCTTAGCCAATTTCGCCTTCTACTAACAGCTGAATTAGCAGATAGCTTTTGGTGGGCATTTTTCTTTTTCAAAATCTAAGAGCTAAAATGAGTCATATTTTCAAATTCAGATTACCAAATGAGACAAGGTCTGGTAGCTCTGCCCAGTGATTCTGTCTTTCTGACCACCAGAAGTTATTTTTCAGTGGATTATTCTGCAGTTTTCTGGGACAAGATGGAAGACGTGTGGGAATGGAGACAGTATCATTATATTGAGGAATGTTTGGATTTTTCTACATTGTTAAACATTTTCTTGACTTTTTTTTTTTTTCCTTTAAAAAAAAAGGATTCCTGATGGGAGAAAAGGGATTGAGGGATTTTTAGTTCGTAAGTACAGTTCTGGCTGACATATGCTAGAAGAGGCTAAAGGGTTTTGTTCTTCCTCCCACCCCTTTGGATAAAAGTAGGAAGCAGTGGCCCAGGCCTTGTGTACGTACTTGTTTGTGTCCTGCATTCTCTAAAACAAAATGTGGTCAAAGCAGGGGAGGTCCCACTAAGGCCAAGGAAGGAACAGGTTCAGCAGAACAACAATTCTTGTGATAATCCTGTCTGAATGAGAAAAATGTTAGCAGGATGTGATTAGGTGTCGTTACCTCTCAGATGGCAAAGCTGAAAGTATTGTTTCTTCATTCAAGATGCTTGGTTATTGGTTTGTGAATACAGATTGGGGAGCCCCATTTGGCACAAGTAGATTCTCTGTTCTAATGCTCTTCATTCACCAATATTCCTTGTTGAGTGGAGTTTCTTTTCTTTTCAACAAAGGAAATACTCTATAAATAAAACCTTTCACTTCCACATAAGGAACAGTGAGATGGGACATGTTCCCATTGGTTGGAGCAAGCTTTTGTGTGTCTCCTTTGGAATTCTTTCCAGACATTCATCCCTAGAGTCAAACTTCATGTTTAACTTATATAAGCGACAATGAACGTAATCAGTAGGTTCCAGGTGACTCCTGGCTGTCCTGCCCCTCAATGCTAAAGTTAGAAAGAGGGTTTGCAGCCACCAAGGATACTCCAAAGAATGTGATCTATGATGGAGCAAGCCTAATAAAATAGCTGGTTTCCTTGCACTTTAGATTTGCCTTCTCTTTGCCTCATGTGTCTGTCCTCTCCCACAGGTACCAGAAACTGTGGAAGAGCTATGTGAAGCTTCGCCACCTTCTTGCAAATAGCCCCAAAGTCAAGCAGACTGACAAACAGAAGCTGGCCCAGAGGGAGGTTGGTATTGAGCCTTGTTCCTTTGTGGCTAGGTTCAGGTTTATTTCCAGCTTGTATTGTACAAAAAGATTGATTTATTTACTTGAAAGAATTAGAGGGAGAGACAGAGAAAGAAGTGTTCCACCTGCTGGCTCAGTCCCTCAGTGACTGCATTGACCATGTCCGGGCCAGGCTGCACCTTCATCCGGATACCCACGTGAGTAGCAGGAGTCCTTTTTTCACTGTTTCTCTCAGCCCCATAGCAGGTCACTTCATTGAGAGTGCTGCATGAGCAGGTGCCCATATGGAATGCAGGAACTGCAGGTGGCGGCTTTACCGGTTAGCTAGTAAAGCTGCTGGCAATGCAAGCCTCTCATGTGTGCATTGGTTCAGATCCAGCTGCCTGCCAGTGGCCTGGGAAAAGCAGTGAAAGATACCCAAAGGTTTGGCTCTTTTCCACCTTCATGAGACACCTGAAAGACACTCTTGGCTTCCACCTGGCTCAGCCTTGGCTCTTGTAGCCACCTAGGGACTGAACCAGTGGATGAAAAAGCCCCCTTCCCTTCCTCTTGTTGCTCCCCCCTTTTTTTTTTTAATGTAACTCTTTCAAATAAAAAGATGCCAGTTTTTAAATACAACTATTTGGAATCAAATAGATTATAAGCTTTTATTATAATCCTTTTTTTTTATTATAATGTGCTAAATACCTTTTGTGTGACTAGACTGCAGTACAGTACCGTATTCCTACTGGGACTTGGTGCTAAAGGATTGTCTTCCATTCTCTTGTCAGTTTGGTATGGTGAACTTCTTTTCTGAGGTTTTTGTATCCCACATTCCATGATTTTTTGATTGTGGGTGGTACTGTCCCTGTATTCCAGGATCATTTCAGTTTCACTTTAATTTTAAGAGCAAATGGATTCACTGTCAACACAGGTTTTGAGTACAGTTGCATTTTGTAGCAGAAGGGCAAGGCTTTGAAGTTGGCAAAGGTGTTTAAATTCTAGCTTTGTCACTTACTCTGTCTGGAGCCAGCCAGCCTCCTTGTAAAGGCGAGCACCGAGGCAAGAGGCTGGTTGAACCACCCCTCTTGATATTCATAAGACAGAGGTGGCCACATGGACCTCAGACTTTTTCTTGTGTTTGGCCACACTTAATCAGAGGTAGGGTGAGGGTGCAGATGGTGGTGGTTCCTGTTGCTACAATAAATTCCTGTGAGGTGTTTCAAAGATGAATACTTACATATGTATAATTTTTCAAAGCAGTTATTTGAAGAACAGCAAAAGGGAATGGTTAATTTGTTGATTATGTCTCCTACATAAAATTTTGGCATCTATTTATCAGTAAGATGTGCCCTTGTGAGCACAAAGATTTTTCTAAGGTGTTTATAAATCAGAAGGCAGCATCTAGAATTACAGGTTGTGGGTTAATTGTCTTTCTTGATTACAAATGTTTAACATAAGGCTTGATCTAAATGTAATTTTTACATGTTGACTTTATCCCAAACACCACATTTCATTTCTCTTAGTGGTGAAAAGACATACTTCGTTTGAACACTCTGGAATGCTAGATTTGATTTAGATTTTTTTTTTCCGTAGTTAGTTAACTTGAAGCACTGCCTTCCACCCAAGGCTAAGTACATCCTGGCCTTCATTTCAAGTAAAATATTATAATCTGGCATGTAGAGCTTTGAGTTCCTGAATATAATGGTAATACTGAGTGCATCCAACTCAAATCTACTGCTGGATGTTGGGCTGAATATTGCTTTGCATCTGTCACGTTACTCATCGTAATGAGTTCTTTTCTAGGAAGCACTCCAGAAAATCCGACAGAAGAATACAATGAGGCGAGAAGTAACTGTGGAGCTAAGTAGCCAAGGATTTTGGAAAACAGGCATCCGCTCTGATGTGTGTCAGGTGATGACACTTCTGTTATTAGTTCTGCTCTGTGTCTCATCTTTGCAAAGGTGTCCAAAGCTGACATCTTCCTAATTGAAAGCTTGTGTGGAACTACCTTGAAGCTAAGTGGAGCATCAGTTGTTTTTCTATTATTTGAGTTTTGTTTTTGTTCCCGGGGGTATGTGTGAGTGTGTGTATGTATTCATGAAGGGGAAGAGCTTACTTGATAATTAAACTTAGTTTGTATTTTGGGTCAAATCTATCCTTCAGGGTGCTTACCTCTGTGCCACACGGGTACAGGTGCCACACCAGAGGGAACCCACAGCTGTCAGGAAAGGCTGCTGAGGATGGTGTGTTTAAACTCTCTAGATCAGGGCGTCCCTTCAGATTGTGGAGAACTGAGGGAGCTAATGAACAGGATTAGTGTTCATTACATATTTGAGCCAAATGACAGTGTTTTTTTCTTGGGCTTACTCAGTAGAGAAACATTTCAGCTTCATATTACTGACTCATTAACAAGCATTTTTGTTTTTCTTGTGGATAGAATTTATATCACATTAGAATATCCCCACAAATGGGTATATTCTTTATTTTCCAGTTGATTCTTTTTTTTCTTTTAAAAAGATTTATTTTACTTTTATTGTAAAGTCAGATATACAGAGAGGAGGAGAAACAGAGAGGAAGATGTTCTGTCTGTTGATTCACTCCCCAAATGGCTGCAGTGGCCGGAGCTGTGTTGATCCAAAACCAGAAGCCGAGAGCCTTGAGCCTCTTCCCGGTCTCCCGCGTGGGTGCAGGATCCCAAGGCTTTGGGCTATCCTCTCATGCTTTTCCAGGCCCCAAACAGGGAGCTGGAAGGGAAACTGGTCTGCTGGAACACAAACCCCAGCGTGTGCAAGGCGAGCACTTTAGCTGCTAAGCAGGCCTGCCAGGCCCGCAGTTGATTCTTTTGTCATTATTGAAACTAATTGCACTCCATGGGGATTACAGTCATGAAGTGAGTTCACAGGTGAAAGCTGTGTTCAACCTTTTGGAAGAATACCATTCGGTTTCCAATGACCTGCCTTTATGGTTAGCATATATTACTCTTACCTGTTCATGTCATCAAAATGATTTTTAAAAAATTAAAACTAATACTATGTTGAACTGTGGAACTTAACCATGTATTTCACAGTATTGCTATACAGCTCATTTCTAAAGTGATATCCAAAGTTCACAGTTTGTACGTTAAAATGAACTACTGTTGAGGAAGTGTTACTAAGTAGTGTGAGAATAAGTTACAGTAGGAGCTGGCTGCATCTACCAAGATCCTCAGTTATTTTGCCAGGTGTCCATATGTTTTTTGTTTTCTCTGTGTTGTGAATATTGTACTTCTGTTCATTCTTCCTTGTAGCCATTTGGAGCCATATTCCTTAGTGCTTGTGTTTCTAGTGTTTCTGCATAACGACGATTCTGTCGAGGAGTGAGTGCAATGTGCTCGAATCTGGTATCTTAGCAATGAGGCAGAGTTGATTATGTAAGAGGCAATACAATTGTGGGACATTAAGATCTGGAAAGAACTCTAAAAATTTGTAGTTTGAGGGTTTTAGAAACTCATGTTTTTGTTTAACTGTGACAAAACCTCATGGATTTATCAAAAGGTAAAGAATAATTGTTTGGTAGGTGTGAGATCTGGAAGGCACATCATCCTGTTTTCTTTGATTTCTCTTCGATCTCACTCACACAGCAGTATCTAAGACAGTTTTATTCCACTGAACATGGTTCTGTTTTTGCTGAAACATTGAGCCTTTTTTCTTTTTCCTAATTTTCTGGTGAAACTAACAGAGGTGTGAAATGATCTCAGCTGGAGCAGTTTTGTATTTTTCAGTTCTATTACTCCGCCTCCTGAGCAAGGTTAGAGGCAGCCTGAAGACTGGGTTACCTCGGCCCTGTGTGTTGTGTGCTGCATCCTGTTTGGAGGGTAGTCAGCCAAAGAACTTAGTTCCCTGACTGGCTGGTGGGAGAGAAAGGGTCCTGATGAAATCCGTGCGATGCCGAATGCTCTTCTCTCTACAAAACTTGTGTTCTTCCACAGAGAGCAGGCATCTGTGTAAGGGTCATGCTGCCATTTTGTGGTCCTTTTAATGGAAAAATCTTTTTAGATTTCAGAAAGCTACCCTCACATGTAAAAGACTTGATAAGGAATGTAAATTACCATCTGTGAGTTCATACACTGAATACTGAAGGGTCTGCTTTATGGTTTGGAAAGAAAAAATAATGGATGAAGATAAGCCAGGAAACTCCTGAAATGTTGATAGAAGTAGAAGACTGAAATGCTGAACACAAGGGCAATGAGGTCATAGGGGCAGATTATTAAAGCAAAAACATAAACCTACTGTTGGTGACGTAATTCCTTACATACGGAAATCAGCTCATCTTTTAGCATTCTGAAGCTGCCAATTTGAGATGAACCAATGAAAGATCTGTTTACTTAGATAAATTGAATATTATTCTCCCACTAGTGAACATTCTTGTACTTGTGAAAATAAATTATTATCTACACGGAACTTAATGCATCAGCGTATAGAAATGCTATCTTTATTAGAACAGCTTGGTTCCAATAAACCAACAATTTGATCCAAGTTTTATTTTTTAAAAATTTTTGTTTATTGAGTTTTCACCTATTTTGAAAGGGGAGAGCAAAAGATTTTCCTTCTGCTTTATCAGGTCACAAATGCTCTCAGCAGCCCATGTTGGACTAGGTCATAGCCAGGAACCAAGAAACTCTGCTTCTCCCATGTGAGTGATGGGGACCTGTGTACTTGATCCGCGGTCTGCTGCCTTCCAGGGTACATGCTATCTGGAAGCTGAATTGGAAGCAGAGGCCCTGGTGCTCTGAGGACGTGGGATACTTTACACAGGCATGTCTTATGCAGTGTCTTAATCCCCTGTCAAAAGCCAATCCCAATTAAAATAAGTCATGAATGTTATAGAGGAGAATAATAAAGGTGAATAACTTCATTGACTTTCAGCTCAACATGAATATTTTTGCATGGGATATTTTATTATTCCTTGTTCCATAGACGTGTGTGTGTCTGTGTATGTTTTAAGCTTGATTCATTTCTTAGAAATTCAGAGTAGTGGAGTGCCGGGGAGGGAGAGAGAAAAGAGATTGATTGATCTTCTATCTACTGATTCATTTGCCAGATTGCCTTAATGGCTAGGGCTGAGTGAGTCTACTGAGACCGGGACAAACTGAGTCTACTGTGTGAATGCAAGGGCCCAGGCACTTGGTCCATCATCCACTACTTTCTCAGGCGTTTTAGAAGGGAGCTGGATCTGAAGAGGAGCAGCAAGGATTCCATCTGATGCCCACGTGGGATGCTGGCATTACAGACTGTTGCTGCACCACAATACCAGTGCCTCCAGATGGTGTTAATATGACCATTTATTTAGTGAGTTTAGGAGCAAGTAAGCAACATGACTGTGCAAGCGAAGAGCTCAACAGTAAAAATAGTTAAATCTGTTATTCCTTTGGTGTATATAGAGAGATCTTTCATCCACTAAATCATCCCCAAATGCCCTCAACAACCGGGACTGGACCAAACTGATACTGGGAATCAGTATCTCGCCATGGTTTTCCATCTGGTAGGAACCCAAGTCCTTGTACTGTTGTCTGCTCCTTCCTATATGAATTGGCAAGAAGGTGAATTACAAGTACAAGAGCTGGGACTGCATCTGGCAATCTGATCTAGTCTGTGGGCAGCTTAACCCACTGCTGCCTAACGCCTACGCCTCTGACTGGGATTTTGTGCTGTAAAATTCTCAGATATTTTATTTGTGTGACATAAATGTCCTAAACAGTTGTCCCTAAGTTAAAGAGGTTAGCTGTGTTTTGGTTGACTTTTTTAAAGTTCCTTGGATAAACAGTAGGGGTCAACAAAGGCATTCTCTCCAGATTTGATTTCCTGCCAAGTAGTATTAGTGACTAAACCTCCATGATTACATCAAGGAGTCTATTTTTAGTCATTTCTAGGATCTAGTAGTTTCTGCAAGATCTTTGCAAAAATATTCCTCTGTGTGGATGGCTGCTAGCCATGTTGACAGCCATGTAACAATGAAGTGAGCATGGCCGCCAGCCATGTTAACAGCTGTCCATGTTCGCCTCATTGTTTACTTGGCCCTTAATTGTCCTTCATGGTTTTGGCTATAAAGATTTTAATAATATTGAATGCAAGTTGTGACTTTTTAATTAAAGACAGGCACTTTGGCTGGCATTTGGCTTAGAAGGTTAAGCTGCTGCCTATCATGCCAGGTGTTCGATATAAGCACCAGTCCGTCCTGGGTACAGCACATCCCACCTAGCTCTCTGCTAGAAAGTCAAGGACTTAGGCTCCTGCCCCCACATGGGAAACCCAGAAGAAACTCCTGGCTCCTGACTTAGGCTTCACTCAGCTTTGGAATTGCAGCCATTTGGAGAACGAATCAACAGTTGGAAAATCCCATTCTCTCTCCATCTCCACCTCTTCGGCTGTGTCTCCTTCATAAACATAAATATTTAAAAGGGGAGGAACAAATATTGGCTTTATTGCTGTTTGTAAGTAATATTGGCTTGTTACTTGCAACTGCATTAAATGATGCTAGCGTAAATGTTTTCTTTCATTATGTGTGCCTCAAGTAAGATGGCACATGGCATTTAATAATGCACTTTAGAACATTCAAAGCAAGTGCATTTAATATTTTTGGTAATGAATAAGAGGTTGAGAAATAGCTGAATGAAATGAAGCACGGAGTGGTGGTGAAATGTGAACACATGGGCTTATGGGCAGTTTTAAGAGAAAAAAAGGCAGAGTGACTTGTGTCTATTTGTGGCTAATGTAGGATTTATTTTTTTACTGAAATTGTTCATAAATTGCTGGCAAACTTTTTTGAAAACATTTATTAACTAATTATTTAAAAAGCAAAGTTACGTAAAGGAGTGAGAGACAGAAAAAGGGTGTATCCCATCCTTTGGTTCACTCCCCCAATGGCTGGGCCAGGCTGAGGGCAAGAACCTGGAGTCTTTCAGGCCGCCGATTTGGGTAGAGGGGCCCAGGTGCGTGCACCACCCTCCCTGGCTCCTGTAGATGCATTAGGGAGCAGCATTGGAAGTGGAGCAGATAGGACTCATGCCAATGCCTACACGAGATGCTGGTGTTGCAGGTTGAGGCTTAACCGACTGTGCCACAACACTAGCTCCCAAATATGTGTCCTCTAGTCCCATGCTTCACCTCATGCGCCTCCGTGCAAGGGAGTCGGCTTTCAGCTCTGAGTGTGCAGGACCCAGGCTTGGCCAGCACTGTTAGACCGCCCTTTTCTGCTTACCAGTGAACTAGGTTGAGTGGATCCTGCTCCAATTAGGGGCACATTTCCAGTGGTAATGGTTTTTAATTTGGGGATTCTTCCATTCTTAGGACCATCAGAAACCCTGCCATTCTTCCTTTCTGTCCTCACACGGATGCTGCACCCACATAGCCTTTTCTTTCCCGTTACCCAGTGATTCATGGGGATTCCTTGTCCTAGAGCTTCTATGTAGACTGCTTGTAGGTCTTTGATTGAGGCTACTTGAGTTGCTCCCTTTTGTGGGCAAATTTGAGGAGAGTTAACAACTATACAGTGCCATTTTTCTTTCTCTCTGTCTGTCTTTATTAAATGAAGGTCATTGTCAAGCATGAATTAGGGAGCAAAATAAAGATGCTCAATGAATAGTGTCTTGTGAAGATGCTCAGTATGTCTTGTGAAAATTTGATTTGGAAAGAGAAAACTGGCGCTGTCTGGAGCCAATTTAGTAGTGCAGTGATTCAATGGATGATTCAGGCATTTGACATGAGAAAAAGGTCAAAGCAAGTGAGATTTAGGTTAGCAAAGGGGAAGATGCTGGACTTGTGCCCTGAGTTGTGTTGCGTTTGCTTCCAGGGGTAGAGCTCGTGTCAGTAGGGGTAAACCTCCAAGGCCGCAGACTTGGGCTTCGGATTTATAGTAATTCTTTGAGAGTAGCTTCTAAATGATGGTGCTATTGTGCTGGCGGGAAATGATTCTGACAGGAGGCATTAAGAATGAGCAATCCTCAAGGTTTTGAGTTCATCCTTTAGAAAGAGACCTGCCTGTGTAGTCCTTATGGCCTCTCCGCCTTGAGTTGTTCGCATCAAACCCCCTTCAAGTTAACGTGCTGGAAAATTATGTTACATTTTGGCTGTGTGCTTTGTTTCCATTTTGTCATTTCAAAATGCAGCACTCATAAGAACAAAGTGGACAGAGTGCCAGTAATACAGGTCATTATAGCTTTGAGTGTCCTTGATGGTAAAACGCCATCTTCATCTTTTTTATCTTCCCCCAATAGTTTAAGGCTGTGCACACAGAGGTGCTTGTCGCCTGCTGATTTCAGACTGGAAGACTTCCTTGATTAGATAGCTTGTTTGGGAGAACTCATCTTTCTTTATAAGTTGATATTATGGGGAACTGGTTTCTGTAGTTTCAAGCAAATCGATTTCATGTATTTTTAAACAATGTGGCTTAAAATACTTGGAAGACTAAACGATAGACAGCATATGTCAATCATTCTGTGGGCTGTGCCCGCCCTCTAAGTTCTAATGAATAAGAATGAATTCTTCATTCTCCTGAATTCTTGGAAAGTGTTATTTTAAAAAGAGGGTAAAGATATGCTTCCCGTGAAATCATCTCCCAATAAGGAAAAGGAACATATAGCTGATTGAAACAAGAATGTAAGTTCCATGTCCTCAGGTGCCTTAACTGCATTGGTAGTTTTATAAAAGCTCTCTTTAGAGTATTGGCTTCTTAAATGTGAAACCCGGAGTGACTTTTGGAGATTGTCTGTTGAAAAGTTCTTAAGCAAAGTGTAGTGATGGGTATCAGGGTTTGTGACCCTGTTAAAATTGCATACACCTTTTGCAAGCTTGTGCGCAAGGGCGGGTTTTTGTTTGTTTGTTTTGTTTGATTCTCCAAAGTAGTTTAACCCTAAACAAGTTTCAGAACAGGTGATTCCTTTTCTGAATGACAAGGAGGCACAGAAATGTGTGTGAGGGAGTCAGAGCTCAGCTGATGATTTGGGTGGAAACAGGGTTACTTGAAAGGCAGCCAGCAAGCTTTGATCTAAGCAAAAATATTTTTTGCTAATCAAAAATATTTTTACTTTGTTCTTTTAGTCTTTTTCTGTTCTCCCTGGAAGTAGCTGTATTTACTATCCCCATTTTACAGGTGAAGAAACTGAAGCAAAGAGGTGAAAATCCCTTGCCCCAAATCACACGATGAATGAGTGGCAGAGCAGGGTTTGGATCCAGGGGTTCTGGTGCTGTGGGTGGTACCTTAACAACCTCAGTGCCCCATCACTCCTAAAGGACTCTCTAGGGTGCAGTGCAGCCAGGAAGCTAGCGTAAGGCTTCATGAGATAGAATTAGGGATGTGAAAATAATTCTTGGTGATTGCTTAACAAATGAAGCAATTTCTAAGTTCTTACAGAGTTGAATATATGGAAGTATTTTTTTTTCCAGCATGCCATGATGCTGCCTGTTTTGACCCATCATATACGCTACCACCAATGCCTGATGCATCTGGACAAGCTGATAGGTTATACTTTCCAAGATCGTTGTCTGTTACAGGTAAGAAGGACTCTCCTGTACACTCACAAAAGAATAATGTAAGCCACATTCATCTTATGAGTGCCAGCAGGTATGTGAGTTCTGTGTTCTGGAAGGTGAGAAGGATTGTTGGAAACCTCACTCTGTGTCATTCTACTGTGGTGGTCTTTAACACCTTGTGAGTCCAGCCCTTAAAGAAACAGACTAAACTTGAACACTACCTGTTGAACCTGAGCATCCTCTTCTAGTCTTTTTCCTTCTTTGTGATTCTTTTCTGTAGGGGCTGAGTATTCTAATTCTCTGAGACATAGATTCAGCCAGGGTGCTTGAACCAGAGCTCCAGAAATTTGATCCTGGAGTTGAGAGGAAAAATCAGGGTTTAACATCTGGCTGGATAGAGAGCTCCCTTTTCTTTGTCCTAGGGTTATAGGAACTCAATTATATTTTGAATTTTAAAACTATTTACTTTGTTGAAATTTTAGCTGGCCATGACTCATCCAAGTCATCATTTAAATTTTGGGATGAATCCTGATCATGCCAGGAATTCGTTGTCTAACTGTGGAATTCGGCAGCCCAAATATGGAGACAGAAAAGTTCACCACATGCACATGCGGAAGAAAGGTAGGTGTGGGTCACTCAGTCTGCTCTCCTGTATTGGCTCATGTTCCCTGATATGAGCCTTAGCACTTAGCCCCCTCCCCAGGAATGGGTCCCCTGGCAACTTTTGTCCTCTGGTTCACTGGAGCTTCCTGACCCATGCCAAGTGGCATTTACTTTGAGCAGAGCAATGTGATAAGGATGGATGAGTTAAGAAAAACTTTCTCCTATCAAAATAATTAATTGTTTTAAATATTTGTTGATTAAACCTTCAGACATGTAGGTATTAAACAATTTAAAGTCAATTGGGGTGGGATAATTTTATTTGTGTGTTTTATGATAGTCATAAAAAATTTCTGGCTATATTTGTATATATGTTTGTTTTATCGTATTTAGGAATTAACACCTTAATAAATATTATGTCGCGCCTTGGCCAAGATGACCCAACTCCATCAAGGTAAAGTATGTTTTTAAAATTCAGCTTTATTGAGATACCATTCACATATCATTTAGTTCACTCACTTAAAGAGTACCATTCAGTGGCTCTTACTATATTCACAAAATTGTGCAACTATGGCCACTGTCCCATTTTATAACATTTTCTTCACCATTACAAGAAATCCTGTATGTATTGATAGTCACTCATTGCCCTAAAGCCTGCCCAGGCAACAGCTGGTTCCTGTGGAATTCCCTGTTGTGTAAATGGTGGTACGTGACTAATAGCTTTCTCTTAGGATACCTTTTGCATCAGTTGGCCATCTGGTAGTTTATTTTTATTACTAACTAATACTCTGTGGTATAGGTATCATGCGTTTTATTGATCTGTTGTCGGTTGATAGACATTTGGGTGGTTTCTGTTTTTCAGCTATGGAGTCTAATGCTGCTGTGAACATTTGAGTGTGGACTTAGGCTTTAGCTTTTCTTGCGTATGTACCTAAGAGTGGAATTGTTGGGTCTTGTGTGAACTCTGTTTAATCTTTCACTACTTGCTAGGTCCTTCTGCAAAGTGGCAACAGGATTTTGTATTCTCAACAGTAGACAATGGGGTTCCAATTTTTTCACATCCTCATAAGCGTTATCTTCCATCCTATAGTTTGCTCCTTAGAGGGCTGCAAGAGCCAGGGCTGGGCCATGCTGAAGCCAGGAGCCATCAGTTCCAGTCAGGTCTCTCATACAGATGTCAAGGGCCTGAACACTTGAGCCATGCATTAGCATGAGGCTAAGTTGAAAGTAGAAGGGCTGGAATCCAAACCTAGACTGCTATGGAAGCTAGCATCCCAAACTATGGCTTATCCTGCTGTGCCCATAATGTCAGGCCCGAAAACACATGTTTTGATAACATTTTGAGCGTCATGATTTTCTTTTTTAGTAGAACAAAAAAATAAATAAATAAAAAAAGAGAGAGAGATGGCTTTCTTATGACAAAAAGAATGCTATCTTGAGAAATTGTGTTATGTAGGAATGTATTATTTTAGTGATGACGCCATTGACAAAATTAATATTCTCTCTTGTCCTTTGACTTCTGACCTTTGCTCTCTGTGTTGAGAGCCTCTTGCTGTGACTGGTTCTTTGGCTGCAGCATTCATGAATCCGAGTATCTGTTCCAAAAGAGCCTCCTGGCTCAGCTGCCGGGGCCTGCTGCAATTAGGCATCTGCTGGCGGGTGCTGCCTGACCTTCTGCAGCTGGGCACATTGTTGAATGCTGTATTTAAGGATCTTTTACCTATTTAATTTCACATTAATCTAGTACCTTTTTAGTTTGAGGCAGTTTATTTTAAGAGATTCAAAGGCAAATAAGACACAGCCCTCACTCACCAGGAGGTGTGACTTCTTGGAGTGGGGGGAGGGTGCTTGAAACATAAATAACTTAATTTAGGGAGGAATCTGTTTAGTGCCTCAGTGAGGGTCAAAAACAAAGCTCTCACTCAAAACTGCCCTGGGGCTCCCGATAGATCTGGTGGCAGTTCGGGTGTAGGGGTCAGTTTTATGCTGTGCTCTTGAATAATTGAGTTGTTGTGAAACAATTTGCCCTTTCCCCTGTTTGTTTCTTAGCTGCTGTTATAAATGGGGTGCAGTTGTGCTCCTCGGAAGGGTTTCTGTATCTTTGAAGCAAAAGCTCTAAAATTCCAGCCAGCAGTGGGGGTACATCTCCTCCCAGACAAGCTTGTTGAAACTCTAGTGTTGTACCAGGACTGGGAGCGAGGTGGTAGGTATATGGGGGAGTCTTTCTGACAAGTGGAAGAGCAAGGGAGGCAGCGGTGTAAGTCCTTTTTGCTCAGTTCTTTGTGTTTCTCAGCCTCCTGCACCTGCCGTCCTCCCCCACCCCCTGGCAGCAGCACTGTTCTTCATATGCTAGTTCCCTCTTGATTGACTCTGCAGTTGGTCACCTTGCCAGTTCTGCTGCCTGCTGCTTTTAACCTTAACCAGTTAGTAGTGTCCACTGCGTGCAGTTGGAAGCTCACGGCCGTTGCTCATGACCTGGCCCCACACCATTAGTGCCAATTCTCTCTGCAAGTGGGGTGTTTGGCCTCTGCTTGTCCTGGTGCCGATCCTCACACCCTGGCCTCCGCAGTTCTGAGTAACTTGTGTGACATCCTGCTCGAGTCCTGCCCATTCCTGTTTTGTAGTACAGATTCTTGTTCTGCCTATCACAATTAGGTTAATTCTTTGCACTTGATTAAGGATTGTGAAGGTATGTGGTCTTTGTCTCTTTGATCTGTGGTAGCAGCAGGTGCTTTTCCCAGAGCAGTTGCGCAGTAAATAGATATTCAAGGAAGGAATGCCACTCATGTAATACTTTTATCTTACATGATTTATCTATTGAGCAGAAGTGTGAGAACTTGAGGTAGTAAGAAGGGTTGTGGTCAGCAGGGTTCCAAATGGCTGTTGGCATTTTCATCTGATTTAACACCAGCCAGGGTTTACAAGGAGCAACAAAGACATAAAATTAATGAATAATTTTTGATAGCCAGTCTGCCTATCTTAGCCTCAAAACAATTAAATTTTATGATAATACCATGTAAAGCAAACATGCCACTCATTTTTTAAAAGTGGCTCTGTTTAGCCACATCAGTTTCCAAGATATATGACATTTGTGTCATTCATCAGGGAAGCCTTTGAAAAGGAGAGGCCAGAGGAGTAGTAACAGAAAAACTAGAAAATTGAGCAGCCTGGTTAGTTTTGTTTTTTGTTTTTGCTTGGTTTGTTTAGTAGAGCATTAACTAGACAGCAAGCATAAAAATCTGCTCAAGGGGCTGACATGGTAGCACAGTGGGGTAAGCCACCACCTCTGACTTCAACATCTCACATGGGGGCTGGCCTCAAGTTCTTGCTATTCCACTTCCAGTGCAGCTTCCTGCTAATGTACTTGTGAGGAAGATGCTCCAGGTGTTTGGTTCCCCCAGTTACCCATTCAGGAAATCCACATGAAATTCCAGACTGCTGGCTTCTGGTTGAGTCCTGCTCATTGCAGGTGGTTATTGCAGACATTTAGGGAGTGAACCAGCAGATAGAACATGTCTGCTTTCCTCCATCTCTCTCTCTGTATCTTCATTCTTCAAAATAAATAAGTCAATCTTAAACACACACACACAAGACTGTTGGATCAACAGGGAGACACCTATGGATTATTCCAAATTATCTGTATATTTGAGGAAATGACTATTGGCAGAGAGAGTGTGTGTGCATGGAGGCTGTTGTTGGTTCCAAGATATGCCGGAGATGTCCAATTCTGCAAATGCTCAAACCTTTCCTATGACATGATGTATGTGCATATAGCCTTTGCACATCCACACATTCTCCTGTGGACTTTAAACTATCTCTGGATTTCCTTGCAGTTCCTAATACAATGTAAATGTCATGTGAATGGTTGTTAAGTCATATATATATATATGTATATATATTTTTTTAATAGCAGTTAGAAAAAAAGTCTGACTGTATTCAGTACAGACACAGAGTTTTTCTGAATCCTTTTGGTGTGTGGTTGGTTGAATCCATTTGGAGGGCTATGTATTTTCGGTTTTGTTAAATACCTTGTATTGAAGATATGGTAGAAACATGCATGTAGAGTATGTATTCCACTGCATGGATTTAGCAACTTCAGTGCTTCAAGTGAACTCCAGAGGTGGTTTTCCTGGGACCTGTGGGTATGAGGACTGGTGGACTTGGGACTTAGGGCTGTTTCCAAGTGCCAGATAGGTGTCACCACTGGAAGGAATTCCTGAATTGAGCAGTGGGCTCCACTGACTGCTCAACAGTACTGCCCCACAGTTCTGCCAGCTGTTTTAAAAAAAAAAAAAAATTAAAAAAAATTGTGGTTTTTGTGGGGGGGGGGGGGGGGGGGGGGGGGGGGGGGGGGGGGTGTGTGGGGGGGGGGGGGTGGGGGGGGGTGTGTGTGTAGTGTGTGTGGGGGGGGTGTGTGTGTGGGGAGGGGTGGTGGGGGGGGGGGTTGTATGTGTGGGGGTGGGGGGGGGGGGGGGTGGGGGGGGGTGGGGGGGTTGGGGGTTGGGGGTAGAAGTGATTTGGTTGGGTGGTGGGGGTTGGGGGTTGTTGTGTATAGGGTGTGGGTGTGGTGGTATAGGGGGTGAGTTTGAGTGTGGGGTGAATCCAATTGGGAGTGGGGGGGGGGGGGGGGGGGGGGGGGGGGGGGTAGGGGGGGGGGAGGGGTGGGTTGGGGGGGGGGGGGGGGGGGGGGGGGGGGGGGGGGGGGGGGGGGGGGGGGGGGGGGGGGGGGGGGGGTGGGGTGTGTGTTGAAGGGAGATGAAATGAGTTTGTATGTGAAGGAATGTAGAGTAAGGGATGGTAAAGGGAGTGAAATGACAATTTGGAGAAAAGTGCATAAGGGAGGGAAGGGTTGTTTTGGGGGTGGGTGTTTGATGGTTGGCAGATTAATCTGGGGAATGTGTTAGGGTATGGGCTGTGAGGGCGGTTGGAAGATGAGGAAGAGGAAGATGAGAGTGATTAGGCTGTGGTAAATGTGTCTATGAGCTACCTTGTAGGGAGCGGTTGCTAGTGATTGAGCAAGGTGTGGATAGATTTGGACAATATGTGCAAACAGTTGGTTCTGAAGAGAGGATAATGGAAGATGTGGTCCTTGCCGAGAGGACTAGAGCAGCTCTGCTGCCTATTTCCCCAAGAATTTTACTGTTGTGGTATGATATTGAAATTTTTTATAATCAGTACAAAACGTGGAATCCCAATGTGGGTGTGTGGGTTATTGCCAGAATTCAGTTGTCATGATGATTTGGAAAGCCATATGCTAGATTTAGGCAAATTAGGTAAAGAATTGAACAAGCCTGTTTACAGCTGTGACATTGTAGTTTAACAAACTGAGTAACAGAGTAACCTTGAGATGATTAAAATCCTAGACTTAGTTCCTGTTTGTAGGAACATTTATAGAAGAAATTAATGTAAAGCAAATGCCATTGTGACTTTATTCAAAGTAGTATATGACTTAAAGTAGCTTATTCCTTGACTAGATGCCTTATTCCTTAAGAAAGCCTGATACAGTTCAAATAAGGTTGGTTGCCACTCTGGGACCTTGCCAGGATTTCTTGCTTTCCGTGTTAACTAGATTTTCCTGTGTAGTACTCGAAATCGTTAGACGGAGAAGGAAGGTTCTGCTCTGGGAAATGCATTTTGACTGGGTTGTGGAAAAAGGATAATGAAATATTATTGTTTTCTTTCTTTTTAAAAACACAAATAATTTCTATGGTTTCTTAGGATAATAGCTTATTGAGTTTCCTGAAATTAGCAAGAGGCCTTTGGAGTTGGCTCGCTTTACATCCAGTAATACCTCTATTCCTTGAGTGGTGGAAGATGCTTATGGAATTCTGGTGTGTTTGCAAAATCTTAGAACTAAGTTAACGTCTAACAGATTTTAAGGTTTTGGGGGCCAGCATTGTGATTGGGCCAGCCCCAGGCCAATGTAGTCATTTGAGGATAAACCAGCAGCTGTAAATTCTTTCTCTCTCTCTCTGTCACTCTGCATTTCATGTAAATAGATGAATCTTTAAAAAAAAATTTTGATTTCTTTGAAAGTGGAATGGAAGAGAGAAAGGGAGAGTCTTCCATTCATTGGTTCACTCTCTAAATAGCCACAGTGACTGGAGTCAGGCCGAAGCCACGAACCTAGTACTCCACTAGATTACCCTCATGTGTGGTAGGGGTCCAAAATTGGGTCTTCATCTGCTGCTTTCCCAGGTGTATTAGCAGGACATTGGATGGGAAGCTAAGCCCCCAGGACCTGAACCACTATGGGTTGGTGGCATTGTGGGTGACAGCTTAATCCTCTGTGCCGCAATCACAGTCCCCCAGAAGTGTTTTTTTTTTTTTTTTTTTAAAAACTACAGTATTTTAGTCATAGCTACAGTTTGGATATGGTTTGAGTGTGTCCTCCATCTGTAACAGCACTGAGGAAAAAGGGAACTTTATAGATGATTTACATCATAGAGGTGGCACCCTTGGGAGCGATAACGTGGTTCATACAGGGCCAAGTTCCTGATTTTTCTAAGTCTGGCTGCTACCCATTCTCTTGTTTCCTTGCTTGAACACAATCCCTTTCTGATTACATTTGGTTTGCTGTCTGTTTCTCTAGCACACTTTAATACACCTCTTTGGACTGCCCTGTGAGCAAAATTGTGAGCCAGAAAGTGGACTGCATCCGCTCCCTCCCAGCTAGGGGAGGCCAGCAGCCCAACAAAACGGACACAGTGTTCTTTCACATTCCACTTATTCTTGACAGGGATAAATTTGGTTTAGGGCCTATTGCTTTTTTTTTTTTAAGATTACAAATTTTTCTGCATAGTCATAAATAGTGTTTTCTATTTCTTATTACTAGCTATTAATTGCTTTCCTGAATTTTTTTTTCACATAAATAATGGTCATATTTTTTTACTTTCTCCCATTGTCTTTTTTTGTTATTGTTTCTGAATTCTAAATGTGGGGGGATAGTAGGGTGGAAGAATAAATTTATTGAGCAGATAAGTAACATGGCATAAAGCCTACTGCAATTCCTAAGTAGATGATTTATTAGCCATTAGTCATTTAATTTGCAAGTATTTTTAATTTGCTATCTGCTAAAACTGTAAGGAAACCTTAAATATGGAAGCTAAGCTGGCATACTTGACACAAAACAATAAAATAGTGTCAGATTTTGCCATAAATTGAGGAGAAGCTGTCGGAGCCTCGTGGGAGTGGTGATGGAGGTGGTCTCGTGGGAGTGGTGATGGAGGTGGTCTCGTGGGAGTGGTGATGGAGGTGGTCTCGTGGGAGTGGTGATGGAGGTGGTCTCGTGGGAGTGGTGATGGAGGTGGTCTTGTGGGAGTGGTGATGGAGGTGGTCTCGTGGGAGTGGTGATGGAGGTGGTCTCGTGGGAGTGGTGATGGAGGTGGTCTCGTGGGAGTGGCGATGGAGGTGGTCTCGTGGGAGTGGCGATGGAGGTGGTCTCGTGGGAGTGGCGATGGAGGTGGTCTCGTGGGAGTGGCGATGGAGGTGGTCTCGTGGGAGTGGCGATGGAGGTGGTCTCGTGGGAGTGGCGATGGAGGTGGTCTCGTGGGAGTGGCGATGGAGGTGGTCTCGTGGGAGTGGCGATGGAGGTGGTCTTGTGGGAGTGGTGATGGAGGTGGTCTTGTGGGAGTGGTGATGGAGGTGGTGAGAGTCGTCACCCCCCTGGGGTCTGTGGTATGTAGGTGGGTCTCCCTGCTGCCCAAGACCAGCAGGATCTGAGAGAGGGAGGGAGCGAGTGGGTGAATGGTCCGTACATAGTTGAGGTTGGTCATCTTGGAGGTGAAAGCTGTTCTTGAGAGTAGATAAAATGAGTGGGTGGGTAAGATGGGACTAGATGAAGAAGGGCTTTGAAAGCCGGACTGGTTTAGGTTGGAAGCTAGCTTATTTTGAGAAAACGTGGGTTGGTGTCAGAGACATTTGAGGAGCTGCACTCTTCCCCCCTCCATCACACCCCCATTTCTGCCCCATTCCCCGGGGTGCTGCGTGTCCTCCTTCCCTCCATCTTTCTGTTGCCTTCCTCTGACACGTCACCTGCACCCTCTTTTCTCCTTCAGCAGCCAGCCCTGACAAGACACGTGGGCGTTTTCCTAAACAGCCTCAGGTGACTCATTGCTTCCCCAGCTTTCTCAAGGCCGAATCCAGCTTGTCCTCCCCGTCCTCCGTAGCCGGGCAGGGCCTCCGTGACTGCTGGTGACCGATTCAGTGCTCAGTTCCCATCTTACTTCATTCTGAGCAGCCCTGGACACGACTGATTGCCTCTTCCATCAAACGCATTCTTCTCTGTGGCTACAGATAAACACCCTCACTTTTCTTCCCACTTGCACGGCCATTGCTTCTGCTTGGCTTGTCAGCCTGCACGCTGCCCTGGCCTTGCTGCTCGGATGGCTTTTCTTCAGCTGCGTCCTTTCCTCAGGTTGTGCCTTTGGATTCATCAGCTTGAAATCCTCACTGAACACTCATGGCCACCGCTGTCCTTGGCTGTGACCAGTACGTTAGTGTCTGTGGCACCTTTTTGGATCTCTGCATTTGGAAACTTTTTGTGGGTATTTCAGAGTTGACGTGTCTGAAATGCAGTGCCTTCTTCACCTGAGTGTCCCCAAAACTGCTCTAGTTTTGGTCTTCTCCTTTTCAGTAAATGTCAGTGTATTTCCTCAAGCCAAAAGCTAAGTATGGACCTTCATTTTTTGCAGCTTGCAAATCCCCACTGTCATTAATATCCCATATTTACGTCTAAAATGTTTCCCGAATCTCTGCTGCTTTCTACTATACCATGTCTTCTCCAGTCTAAGCTACCTCCATGTTTCCTTGGGCTTGCTGCCGTCCATCCTCAAGGCTTATCTCCCCTGTACACTTCTTTGCAGTACACCCCAAGGGGCCTTTTAGAAGACAGTCAGAGCCCGGTGCATCAGCCTAGTGGCTAAATTGCTCATCGTGCTCATGCCAGGATCCCATATGAGTACTGGTTTGTGTCCCAACCAGTCCACTTCCCATCCAGTTCCCTGCTTGTATCCTGGGAAAGTGCAAAGGATGGCCCAAAGCCTTGGGACCCTGTGGCCATGTGGGAGACCTTGAGGAAATTCCTGGCTCCTGGCTTTGGATTGGCTTGGTGCTAGTCATTGTGGCTACTTGAGGAGTGAACCATTGGACAGAAGATCTTCCTATCTGATTCTCTGTTTCTGTATTTCCAATAAAATATATATATATATATATATATCTTTTCTTTTTAAGAAAAAGGGAAAATTTGAATCAGATTATGTAGCTTCTCTGCTAGGCCAAAGATGGTGAGAAAAGCACTTGAGCGCTGAGAGGTGGAAGGCAGTTTTCCATGGACCAGTGAGTGAATCTGCTGCCTGTTACCGTAACAAAATACCTGAGCATTGCTACCATATGGAGAGGTTTATTTTGCATCATGGTTTCTGAGATGCAAGGCAAGGGGCCACATCTTGTGTGGGACTTAGTTAATGGAGTGCTGAGGCAGTGCAGGCCATCTCAGGGCAGGAGACAGGCACGCCTGCGTGTCTTCTGGGCTTTTTCCTTCTTGTGGAGCTGGCAGTATTCACTCATGGAGTGCCATGCCATGACCTTACCTCATTGTGATGGCCTCCCAGTGGCACCAGCTATAAACACTCTGCCTGGAAGATTCCATTCTCTCTCTCATTTTTTTTTTTTAAAGATTTCTGGTTGCAATCT
Source organism: Ochotona curzoniae (assembly GCF_017591425.1). Lineage (NCBI taxonomy): Eukaryota > Metazoa > Chordata > Mammalia > Lagomorpha > Ochotonidae > Ochotona > Ochotona curzoniae. Next base: position 13,576,006 of record NW_024465582.1, on the reverse strand, counting down.
ATTTTTTTAAATTTATTGTTATTGGAAAGGTAGATTTACAGAGAGAAGGAGAGACAAAGAGAAACATCTTTCATCCACTGGTTCATTACCCAAGTGACCTCAATGGCCAGAGCTGAAGCCAGGGAGCCCAGAACTTCCTCCAGGTCTCCTATGTGGGTGCAGGGTCCCAAGGCTTTGGGCCATCTTCTGTTGTTTTCCCAGGCCACAAGCACGGAGCCAGATGGGAAGTGGACTGGCTGGGATACAAACAGACACACGGGATCCTGGTCCATGTAGAGTGAGGATTTAGCCACTGGGCCACCTCCTGGTCCTCTCGCTTCTCTTAGTACCTCCCAGTGGGAATTAAATTTCAGCACATGAAGCCACCTCTCTGACTTTCAGCCTTATACTTAAGATGCAAGAAGTGAACAGCCTGTAAACTGTGGGTTTATGCATATAATAAAGGTCCAAATAAAGTGTGAAGGTGTATCATGGACTCATTTGTGTAGTGGGCGTCAGACAGGAATTCATGAATGCTGTGTGTCCTCTGTGCAGGAGATAGGGTAGGGAGTTCTGGGGAGGCAGACATTTTGTGTTGAACAAGAGGTGCCAGCTATGTTAGGTTTACCTTTGTTATAGTGTACTGGGCATCCGTATCCTGAATCCTGATATGTAGCTTAGGCAGGTTGACAGTGAATAATGAGATAACAAAAGTAGGATGAACCCATTTTGAAGGACTTGAGGTGCTGGGTTGAATTTAGAGTTTGGACGAAAGCAGCTGTCTTGAGAACATTTTACCAGAACTTTTCTTACACTGCTCAGTTCTCTCACTGAGATACATTTTCCTGGCTCTTGTCCACCCCAGACTAGTGTGGGAATACAGTTGTTCCTGCCATATTGCATGTGCTTCTAGTAAAGAGAAGTCCCTAGGTTAGAAAGCCCGAACCTAAAAGTGCGGTGGAAACGTCTGTGCCCCACCTTCGGCCGGCCTGGTGCTGCCGAGCTGGCGTGGTGGGAGGGGAAAGGTAAGGTGCTTTGATCATTAAAGGAGCTAACGCTTGTGTTTCCATTTCTTTGAAGAGATGTGGACTGAATGTAAGAGTGCTGCTTTATGTGATTTTTTTAATACTTGTTACAGAATCAATCACAACGAGCGGTTGGAGTTCCTTGGTGATGCTGTAGTGGAATTCCTGACCAGGTAAGTAGCTTTCTTTTTCCCAGTGATCACATTTTACAGGTAACATATTTACTGCGTTACGTTCTTTGTAATTAGCCATACAAGGCCTGGAACACATCATCTTTGTCTCTTCAGAGAAGCTTAAAAGCTATCCTTCTGTGGCTCTTGCCCTGGCAACTTGTGCTCCCTGGTGCTGTAATGAGTGAGATTACAAGATGAAAGGCTGGTCTTTCGGGCCTGTCAAGTATGTGTTAAAGTTGCTTACAGCCACGGGAGATCAGCAGGTCTTGGTCTAGAAACTTCGGAGCTTATATTCAATTTGCAAAGAAAGGGATGATATTTGGAAATGTCATTTCATCTTCTAGGATTTGTCTTTGATCCCCTTCTCACTCTTTCTGATCTCAAGGGACATAAAGCTTACAAGTAATTTTAATGACTAGATTGTGTGTGTGTGCGCGCGCATGCGTGCATGTGTCTGCTCCCCAGAAATCTGGTAGGATCCTTAATTTAGAGGTAGAGGTAAGAAAATACATTTGTTTTGCTATACCCACATAGTTTCTCCGTTCAAATAAGACAGTGCATGCTTCTGTTTGAACTCGCCTGAGTTATTTTTTATTCTCTCTGAATCATTGGTTTTTCCAAGGGGATATAATGGAGAGAGGGTTCCCTTCCCAGCCTGTCTGCCTAGCTGCCTTGAGCAATGGTAGATTGCTATAAAATGATATGAGACACAGGAGGGTCAGCCGCCATTTCTGCTGTGGTCCTCTGTTCAGCCCACGTCCTGTGCTGAGCAACTTCCATAGATTTATCCTGATGGCAGGACATGTCACCTGGGCTCCTCTTAGTTCCTGTTAGTGCTGTGAAGGACATGTCACCATTGTCCTCTGCCCTTGGCTTCCCAGGATTTTCCTCAACCAGAGGCCCAACCCAAGGACAAGCTTTGTTTCCAGGCCGATAGTATGAGCTGTTTACTCTGTGCAGACATAAATGGTGAGCCGGACTGACTGACTGACTGGGTTTGTGTTGTCAGCAGATTTCAGGGAAGTCTCTTAGCAGATCTGTGGGAGAATGAGGGACTGGTGTCATTTGCTTTTAGCACCCAAATACACCATGCTTCCCATTTTTTAACTTCCCAGGACCCTAAGTCAGACCAGCCCTATCCTGTGCCTCAGTGCTGCAGACACAGCCCTGTCTGGCATATTTATCCATGCCTTCTTTTCCTGCAGTGTCCATTTGTACTATTTGTTTCCGAGTCTGGAAGAAGGAGGATTGGCAACCTACCGAACTGCCATCGTTCAGAACCAGCACCTTGCCATGCTTGCCAAGGTAGAGGAAGCACCTCAGCACACGCCTCTGCCCACACTGCTCTTCAGGGGAGGGTGAAGGCTGCTTTATTTTATAGACCAGGAAGTGTGTTGCATTTGGGTTTTCAGGATGCAGCCTTATTAATTCTGTTGCCTTTGTGAGTTTCACCAGCAGCGAATGAATTGCACAATGAGGTAACTTGAGAACAGATGAGAAGAAACTTGACAGATGTACATGAACAGGGTTTAGCATTTGGGAGAAAGGAACATGGGAACAAAGCAAAAGGAATGGGATATTTTGTATTCTCCCTTTGTGTAATCTTTCTGTATTACAGTTGTTTTTAATTTACATTAACAAGCAGAATGGTAACTTTGAACAGAATACCCTAGACAATTTACAGCCACAAGGAATAGTTCATGGGTCTTTGAGATTTCCCCTAAATCACATATCCCATTAATTAAGATTTAGAGGTTAGGCTGTCCTCACTGATGTAAATGAGTGACTAACAAAGTCCCTTGTTGGTTCAGATTCATGCCAGGCATTATGGTTGTTGGATGGTTCCGTCTTTGGGTGGTGACTGGTAACAGATCATGGTAGATGAGGGCAAAGTGCTACTCCAATAGGGTTCCAGTCCACACCATTGCTCTTACAGACAGGGAGTCCACTGGCACGTCATTCTCTTCCCGGAGCATTTACCCTCTGCCCCCCAGAATGGAAATCTCATTAGCATTTGTTACACAGCCTAGCTGTGAGAATTAGATTATTAATTTTAATATTTCTTCTAGAAAGTGCTTCAGCATCACACAAAGATATTAATAAATTTGTGAGAGCTACTTGTTTTTTAAGATTTGTTTATTTTATTGGAAAAAGAGAGAGGAAGAGAGAAGCTTTCCATTTACTGGTGATGGCTTCGAGAGCCAGGTCTGAATCAAGCTGAAGCCAGGAGCCAGGAACTCCATCCAGATTTCCCACATGGGTAGTAGGGCCCATACATTTTGGCCATCTCCCGCTGATTTCCCAGGCACATTAGCAGAGAGCTGGATTGGAAGTGGAGTAGCCAGGACTCAAGCCTGCCTTCCAGTAAGGAATGCTGGTATTACAATGACTTGACCTGCTAAACCATGATGTTAACTCTTTCTGGTTATTTTATTGATGCTGCTGGTTCTTATGTTGATCTTTGGGCTTATTCAGTAGTACCAAGAACTGTTGCTTTAAATGCTCAAACACTGAAGGTTTACTTTTACGAGTTTTCTTTAGTTTTTGCCTTAAGTGATTTCTCCGTAAAATCCATCTTAGCTGTATGACTTTTTTTTTTAGATTTCATAATGCCAGGACATTTTTATATTCAAAATGTGGTTAGTTTACCTATTATTTTTGTTAGTGATAATGCATTGTTTCATATAATACCATTGTTCTAGTTATTGCAGTAGACTTTGAATCGGCGTTAGTAGCAACTGAGAACATAAACAGGGATTTCTTAATGTAAAGCTGCAGGCAGCAAGGTACTCCAACAGCCTCACAGTGAATGAAATCCCACAATTGTGTGTAAAACTGCTTTGGTGCTTATTAATTGTCAAAATGTTTCCTGATGCTCACGTAAACGCCAGTGAAAATACATATTATCAAGTAGATTGTCATTCCTTTCATCATTTTTATCTTTTTTGTTTAGGATATAATGGAATTATATATATGAATTGTAAGAAATTACTGTAGCATGCAGACAGAAAATACCCTATAACAGGTTGTATGCTATACCGAGGTTTGGGTAGTGACAGGCATGGCTGAATTATCCCTTCAGGAATTTCTAGATTTTTTTCCCACCAAAGACAAGCCTCAGTGTTCCCAGGGAGCTCAGCTGCAGCAGAAGACTGTGGTGGCCCTACCTTCTTCTGTCTACACCAGTGGGCCTTGAAGAGTTGGGAGTTGGAGAAAAGGAGGCAGTATCACTGACTGCTTATGAGCGTAACAAATGCTCTGGGTCCACTTTCCAGGTAGATCTTAACAGTATACACAGTAGAACACTACTTTGTCTTTTCACAGAACTCTGTAAAAGCCTACAGAGAGAAACAAGCAGGGACTCTGAGAAGTTGGAAAATTCACGGCACTCCAGAATGGTTGTTTATCAGATGAAATGTGTCTTGCAGTCTGCTCTCCAGCAGGGCTCTAGAGATAGCAAACAATTGGATTTTCCCAGTGAAGTTGTGAAACAGATGAAATTTACATATTCTAGTATAAACTCCTGCACTTTGGGACCAATTTTTAAAAAGAGGTATTTTCTGTTATTGCATTGGTGGTAGCCAAAACTCTGATTTGAGTGTGTTTTATGCTCACAGATTCCTAGCAGCCAAAACACCAATAACGCAAGACTTGTTTTTATCATCTTTTTCCAATTTAAATGGATATGGATATTTAACATACATGTCCAGATACACAAAATCTGAGTGTCTGTTATCTGAAAACTGATGAGATTTATATTGTCCTACATCGTTCGCTGTCTTGTGACTTGTTCCCATGTTATGTGGCATGCTATTGTTTAGTATTTATTGAATTGATTTACATTATAATGAAATCAGATTTATTGCACATTTATGCAGTGTTTGTCTTTCTCCTTTTATAGAATGCATTGTGATTTCAGTCTGTTTTATAATAGTATTCGTCCATATTTTATCAGTTCTGAAGGGACTTGGATTGTATGTTGTAGAATAATAGGATAAAAGAATAGGCAGCCATGGACAGAAATCAAAGAGAAGGAAAAATACAGGTAAGACAGAGAATTAAGCCACTGTGCAGACATTATATGCTGATGTGTTCGTCAGTCTTATATCTAGAACTGGGCCACGGATTAGACCCTAAACTCTGCCAAGACCAAATAACAAAGGAACATAAATTCACTACAAACAGTATTCCCAGAGCCCATGAGATTGATCCAGTTCGGTCCCATGAGGACTCAATGAGCCTGCAGAGAGAGGAGTGTATGGAAGCCTCACTAAGAGAATATGGTAGGGTCTTCCAAATGCTGCCAGATTAAAGAAGAAAGATGTACAGGTAAATGGCAGTTGGAAGTCTTCTTAGCATTGTCCTTTATGTTATCACATGGAAATCTGTTTTGCATGCTGTAGAAACCATTTGTACCTTGTAACTGCAATCAGAGATGCTGCTAACTTCCCAAAGTTGGGGCTGGGTTTGAGTCTGCCCAGGCATACTTAGGGAACCCAAGGATTCATGGTCTGGTAGGAGATTCTTACCAGCCAATGGACTTGTGACCATCCTGTGCCCTCCCCCAGCAGATGCTGAGTTATCAGAGATGAGATTTTAGCAAACTCTTTAACTTCTTGCCACTTTGAATTTTGTAGAAACTTGAACTGGATCGATTTATGCTGTATGCTCATGGCCCTGACCTGTGTAGGGAATCGGACCTTCGACATGCTATGGCTAATTGCTTTGAAGCACTTATAGGTAATTAATGTCTATGTTTATAATCCATTTTCATGAATATCTGAACTGTCTAAAGAACAAATTAGTCAGTATGGATACGTGCATAGGCTCACTTGTTCCCAAATCATGTAAAGCCCCCAGTACAGACCCTTCACCTGATTTTGGAGCCGTTTTAGCTCCTCCAGAACGGCAACCACACTTTGTCCTTTTTGCATTTTTGGTGCTAAATTGATGTTCAGTGTCATGTGTAAGCTTAAATTTATTGAATGGAAGAGAATTAAAATGGAGATGAAATACTTTCCAGATTTGATTCAGGATCACGTACTTATTACATAGACAGAAAGGCCCCAATGTCTTCTTTGACCACTGGTTCAAGAGTTCCTGATGAAAACCTTAAGTCTGTGTAACTGTTATTCACAAATCTAAAGCCAGACTGATGTAGACACTTTGCGTCTTACTCTGGTACTTTCTTCCTTTTGTCTGTAACCAGCACGTGGCTAGCAGTTGTTAGAGTGGTTCTGAAGAGTTTAATTAGTGGGTGGTTGCAAATATGCTCTCCAATGAAGTGTTAAAGTAGATTGACACTTTCTTGGTTGATTTTTTTTTTTTTAGTAAATGACTAAGTACATTTTATTTTTCAAAGGCTTTTCAACTTCTGAATCATTTTTGCCTTCCTCCTTTGAAAATGAATATAGAAACTTCCCAATTATAATTTCATGCTGATGATAGTACCAAGAGACTGAGAGACTTTAAAATGATTCAGTCTTTTCATCTTTTTCATCAGTATGTCTATTTTTTTTTTAAATAAATATGTGTATTGTCAGAAGGTTGGGACTGGGAATCGCTGTGCTTTGTACACATGCTGTTTTTGGCTGTGAGTGTTACCGTTAGCTCCCAAGCCAGGCAGACACGGCTTGGTCACCTCTCCGATCATTTGTCAGAGCTGCTACTTTGGTGGCTTATCTCAGCTCACCGATGTGCAGTTTCCCCAGCTGTAAGAAGGACACAGTAGCTCTTAACCTCCCAGGGTTCTAGAAAGAGTCTTCCCTGGCTGTGCCCAACTTGGAGCAGCATCTCACTTCCTTCAGTGCTCTCCCAGCTCACCTCATATGAAACCAAACCCAGTCGGTCTTTTCCAGTACTCTTCTATTGACACACTCCGTTTAGGGGAAGGCAAACATGTAGCACTGCTTTAAATAGTGCAGGGAACATAAATTGGCCCCCTAACCACAACAACTGCTACTATTATTGTGATTATTATAGTCTGAACTATTAAAAATAATTAATATGGGCAGGCAGAATGGCTCAGTTGGCTAATCCTCCAGCTATAAGCATCAGCATCCTATATAGGTACCAGTTCCTGTCCTGGCTGCTCCACTTTCTATCCAGCTCCCTGCTTGTGGCCTGGGAAAGCAGTGGAGGATAGCCCAAAGCCTTGGGACCCTGCACCTGCACTGGAGACCTGGAAGGAGCTCCTGGCTTCGGATTGGCTCAGCTCTGGCCATTGCAGCTATTTGGAAGATCTTTGTCTCTCCTTCTCTCTGTAAATCTGCCTTTCCAATAAAAATAAAATAAATTAGAAAAAGTGAAAAATAGCAAATATTCAGGTTGAATATCTCTAACCTGAAAAATCTAAAATCTGAAATTTTTTTCAAATCTAAAACCTTTTGAGCTTCTTGTGACACTCTGAGTGGAAAATTCCACAACTAACTTAACTGACAAGTAATAAAATGAAAGCACACTAAAAATATTGCATAAAACTACCTTTAGGATGTGGGTTTGAAGTGTGTTTAGGGGCCGGTGCGATGGCTTAATTGGCTAATCCTCAGGCTACAAGTGCCAGCATCCCATGTGGTCATCAGTATATGTCCCAGCTGCTCTTCTTCCCACCCAGTTCTTTGCTTACGACCTGAGAAAGCAGTGGAGGATGGCCCAAAGTCTTGGGAGACGTGGAAGAAGCTTCTGGCTCCCGGTTTTGAATAGGCTCAGCTCTAGACATTATGGCCCTTTGGGAGTGAATCGGCAAATGGAAGATCTTTCTGTCTCTCCTTCGCTCCATAAATCTGCCTTTCGAATTAAAAAAAACTTTTAAAGCCAAAATTAAAGAATTAAAGTGGTGTTTCATATTAAGCTGCTTTCTGCAGTGCTGGCATCTCTTATGGATGCTAGTTTATGTTCCATCTGTTCCACTTCAGGTCCAGCTGTGTGCTGATGCATCTGGGAAAACAGTGGAGGATGGTGCAACATTTTGGCCCTTGCACTTACCTGGGAGACTATTAAAAAGCTCTATGCTCCTGGCATCAGCCTGGCACAGCTCCGGGCTTTGCGGCTGTTTAAGGAGTGGACTATTGGATGGAATTTCTCTCCCGTCTCTTCTCTATAACTCTGCCTTTCAAATGGATTGATGAATCTTTACAACAAAACAAAAACACATGAAATGTAAATGAATTTTTGTTTAGCCTGGGTTCCTATCCCTAAGATGTCTCATTATGTATGCACAAATAATCTCAAATCTGGAAACAAAACAAAAAGCCCCTGATATCTGAAACATACCAGGCATCTGGATAAGGGATATTCATCCTGTCTTTACTTATCAAACGCCATGCTAATTAAGTGTCTTGAGATACGACATGAAATTACAGCCTTTCTGAACACAGGTGTAAAAGTTTGATTTTAAGAAAATAGAATGCCTACTCCAGAGTTATTTGATCACCAGTTAAAGTGTTACTATAGTCCTTTCTGATTCTTATCCAAGCTCAGCATGTGCAGAGAGTTTAATTGTTTCAAATTAAAGGCTAAAGTTACTGATTTTTTTTCTTAAAATTTAAGATTTGAAAGGATTGTATAGAGCAAGAGAAACAGTTATCTCCCACCTGCTTGTTTACTGCCCAAAGGCTGCCTCTACCGGCATTGGGTTGGGCTGAAAGCCAAGGGTCAGGAGCTTGATCAGAGCCTCCTTTGTTGATGTAGGGTCCCAAACACTTGGACCATAATCTGCTGCTCTTCTGTTTATTAGCAAGGAGCTGGTTCAGAAGTGAGGCGGCTGGGATAGGAACCAGGGCCTGTGTGGGTTGCCTGTCCGGTAGCTTGTGGTTTGGGCCATTTCGCCGCAAGATTGGCCCCATCCTGATTTTCATTTGCGGAAACCTTCATTGATCTAGACATGGGTTTTGTCTGCCAGGTTTGTTTCCTAGATGCTTGTATGTATTTTGCCTGAGACGTAAGGTGTAAATTCAGAAAATGAAGCAACATCTTCTTAGTAAGGCCAAATATTTGTGCTTCATTATCTTATTAATGTTTATATCTGCACTTTTAGTAATAGTTCATATTTGGCCCCCTTCTCCTTATATTAGGTTTCGATTTTAGTTAAAGTCTAATTTATTATTCAGAACATAGCTTAAAAGAGGGATAATGTTACCTTTAAAACAATTGCTTCTGAACTTGTCAATTTTTTTTTTCTGTGAGTGGTTTTGGCTTGCCTTTTTGCTTTTTATAGAGATCTGTAATTTTCTCTGAATATTAATGCAGCCTTCCTTTTGACACTGTCTTCCTTTTATCTAGGAGCTGTTTACTTGGAGGGAAGCCTGGAGGAAGCCAAGCAGTTATTTGGACGCTTACTCTTTAATGATCCGGTATTTATCTCGAATCATTTGATTTTCCTCAGTTATATATCATTATGGAAGATTGTATTTCAGTTGGTCTTTGTGTTTTGAAGAGTCTCTAGCAAAACAAAATCTACTATAAGTGGTAGATTTCAAGTACATCAAAAATAGCTTATTCAGCTCTTGCAAATAGAAAGCTCTCATTTTTTTCTTTCACCTGAACTTCTTCCTGATGGTCACTTGTAAATTGAATGTAATTATGAATAAAATAGAACCTCTCCTCATTTTAAAATACTACCTTAAAGTTAATTGTGATTTTGCATTTCTAACCAATGGGTGCTTACTCCATGCAGGGTTAGTTGGAAACAATAGCCATTTGGCGTTTCTGTTTATGGTTGTTTCTAGTAACTTATGTGGACTAGACAAATATTTATTTTTGGAAAGTCATTTTGTAGAGAGTTTATGACAGACCCATAAATAAAGTTTATGGAAATATTTTTTTAAAGATTTATTTATTTTTATTGGAAAGTCATATTTTCAGAGAGAAGAGACAGAAAGCTCTTCCATCTGCTGGTTCACTCCATAAGTGGATGCAATGGCCAGAGTTGAGCCCATCCAATCCAACGCCAAGAATTTCTTCCTAGTCTCCCACGTGGATACTGGGTCCCAAGGCTTTGGGCCATCCTCAGCTGCTTTTCCAGGCTACAAGCAAGGAACTGGATGGGAAGTAGAGCAGCCAGGATACGAGCAGTGCCTGTATGGGATCCCGGCCGGGTGCAAGGCGAGGATTTTAGCCACTAGGCTACCTCGCTGGGCCCAGAGTACATGTTTAAAAAGCAAATTATAGCTTAAGAAAAGGGATTCTAAAAATAGTTTTTAATGTTACTAAAGTATTAAGCCAATAATAATTCCAAAGATACCTTTTTGATCCCACATATATTAAAGCATACTGGATTTTGTGTGTGTGTGTGCCAAAACAAGTCAATTTAACGTTTAAGGGAGAGGCAACTCAGTATTCCAAATTGAAATGTCATCGTAATGGAATGAAATAGCCCTCATGGAGCAATAAAATCACAGGAAGGCAGCGCTTCAAGCCTTTGTGAACCCTTCAGCTCAAGTGGCTGTCAGTTGCTTGTACTGTATTACTTTGGGTAGTTTTTAAAAAGGAATCAATAGTTTTAAAAAATGTGACCCAGACAATGTTTGTTTCTGAGAATTTTTCCTTTTTTGTTTGTTTTTCTGGGGACTTGTGATAACTGTGCTATGTGTGTCTTCCAATGGGACCATTATCTGCACATGTCTCCCATACCCTGTTTTCACCAGGTACATGTGTGCATCTTGATGTGTGTCTGTTGCAGATGGCATGCATTCTAAGATTTTTTTCTCAAATCTTTAAATCTCAAATCTTTGTTCTGGCCTTTTGTGTTTGGTTAGCAGCCCCATCCACTTCTTCACTGTTTGTGTCCCACAGCCTTGCACGTGTGCGCACTCACCTGACACTTGCCCCACGCTCTCCTGCCACTCCACCTGCAGCCCCCAGGCAGTGTATTTCTGCATTCCTAAATGACACATGGTTTTACACCTTCTGTTCTGAGTTACCTCGGTCTGTATTTAGATTCTTTTCTCCCCATAAACTGCCTCTGTCCTACTTGTCTGCTTGGCAGGCTCGTCTTGCCATTCCAGTATGTAGTGCAGTACTAGCATGCACGGTGTTCAAGAGATGTTCAAAGAATGAAATGAGCAAATGAGATTTTTAAAAAAGTGAGCATTATCTTACAGCTGGGACAGCTGAGATTCTGAATTCATTTGCATGTGTCTTTTATGAAGGCTTAGTAATGGATGGTCTTTCTATTTCAGTGTTTTCAGGAACACTAAACTGGACATTCTAGTGTGTTAGACATCTCCATATTTGTTTTTGTTTTTTTTTTTTTTAAAGATTTATTTTTATTATTTTTTCATTGGAAAGGCGGATATACAGAGAGGAGAGACAGAGAGGAAGATCTTCCATCCGATGATTCACTCCCCAAGTGAGCGCAACGGGCCAATACTATGCCGATCCGAAGCCAGGAGCCTCTTCCGGGTCTCCCACGCGGGTGCAGGGTCCCAAAGCTTTGGGCCGTCCTCGACTGCTTTCCCAGGCCACAGGCAGGGAGCTGGAAGGGAAGTGGGGCTGCCGGGATTAGAACTGGCGCCCATATGGGATCCCGGGTGTGCAAGGCGAGGCCCTTTAACCACTTGCGCCACCGCGCTGGGCCCTCCATATTTGTTTGCATCTCTCTGTGTCTGTGAGCTGTAGTGTGGCGAGATGTCAGTGGACCATGGTGGTTTTTTTGTCTTGTTTTGTTTTGTTTTTTTTAATGATGGTGTTATCACAGGCTAATCAGCCAGAGATAAACCCGTAGGCAGGGTTAGGTTGCCACACCCGGTGGGCTGAGGAGAGGATGCTGAATGCCTTCAGGAGTGTCTCTTTTCCTTTCTTGGTTGCCTGGTGGGAGGCTAGATTAGAAGGAAGGGATTAATTTGCAAATGGGTGCTATTGTTGTGACAAGACAGCATTGCAGTCCTGTGCCATCTGACTGTTTTTCAGCCCCAGATTTTCACTGGTTCCATATTTGAGTCTTTGTGTACATGGTTTATTCTGTCCCTTCTTTCCCTTTGTTTTGAGCAGCCCGATGGCTGCAGAGGATACTTTTGAGTAGGTTTCTAGGCTTCTTTGGCTCATCCTTGAGGAAAGGGAGAGGTTGAGTACATAGATGGCCAACGTGGAATTCAAATGAAACCCAGGCAGCCTGACTAGAGCCTTCCCTGAAACTCTGCTGCCTCGTCTGTGGTGAAAGGCCATGTCTTACATGGTCACGTTCTGTGTGAGGTGAAGATTCCTAGCAGGTGCTTTTCTGGAGTTGGGACAGGGAGGAAAGGTTAGTGGTGTCGCAGAAATGAGTCATCCAGTCCGAGATGGTGGAGCTGTGCAGAGGAGATGCTGACGCAGAGGCCAGGCAAGGGGCTGCAGCTGGAAGATACCTGCTTCGGGGAGAAGGAAGAGAACTAAGGCAGCGAGTGGCACTGAGCGGAATTCCTGTGACACAGAAGGCTGGGCTGAGGTTGCAAACTGGGTTATGAGAAGTCTTTGAAAATGCCTGTAAAGACCAATCTGATATTTACACACTGTTTTTAATATTGACAAAGAAACCCCTAAAGTATTTTATTAGGATACAAATTGTACAAAAATACTACATTTTAAAGATTTCATTTTTATCATCCCATGTCACACATGACTCTTAAATTTTCTTCTGCTCCCTCCACAAAGGCGTTTTAATGAATATTTTTCTCTACATTTTTTATGTCATTTATTTCAAAAACCTAACATCAGGACCAGAAAGTAGATTAAGTCAGAGACTCCCTAGAGTCTGAAACCGGAGTGAAGACACTTTAATCCTGAGGAAATTCTAATTATAACTGCCTCTAGATTTAACTCAATGGATAAAATAATGTACTAGGGTTTGCCATAAAATTCATTCATTACCATATTTCAAGTAAACACTTGTAAATGCCCACAGTAAAAGTGCGGTCTCATCAATGTGCGACTTTATGAACTCTGGGGTATTTTCCACTCCATCTTACAAAGTGCCTATGCTAATGAATTAGTGCCTAAAATAAAAGACATTTGAGATGAGCTTTAATTACAGGAGACACAGCTGATGCACATTGCAGGGGAATGGCAGGCTCAAAAATATGATTAAAACAGCAGCTTAATCCAGTGTATTAGGTTAAGCAAATGTGTAACTTAGTTTTAAAAGGTGTCTTTGACTTCTGCCGGTGAGGGTGGTGCCTTTCCTCCCCAGCTTAATAGGCTAATTAGAGTCAGTACAGGCAGTTTGAGTGGTGAATACACTTTAAAAAAAATTAGTTTGCTACCACTATTGAATTTGCAATAAGTGGAGTCAGCATCTGAAATAGTTCAGTATTTCAAATAATGACATTTTATTTAGTACTCCAGAGTGTGTTAAATGACTCCCCTGAGCACTAAAGGCACCACTCTATTTTCCAGGACCTGCGCGAAGTCTGGCTCAATTATCCTCTCCACCCACTCCAAGTAAGTGTGACCTTCCTGTCTACAGCGTGCTTTACAGTGCCAGCCCCCCCATCCCCTCCCCGTCCTGAATATCCCGTTGCTCCCCTCTGCGGCGCTGTGAAACTTAGGTGTCAGAGCTGGAAATCTTGGGAGCAAATAACGCAGGGTACCCATGCTTGGATGGCGCATGCGTGATCCAGGATGGAAAGGGAGGTGCTGGTCGGGAGAGCTGCTCAGTAGTCCCAGACACACACCCCATCCCACACACAAATGTGGCACTGCACTACATCTTCATGCCTGCTGCTGTGGGAAATACACCTAAGGACGGACACTAAATTAGCATTGTCTAATTATTGCATTCATGGTGGCTTAGAAATCGTGGGCTTGGAATCAGATAAGAACATTTGGACAGTGTGATGGCCTTTTACTCAAGATAATGGCATTTAAAAGATCTTCCCATGTGGTGACACACTGCTTTCCCGGTTTATTCTGTTTTAAATGGCTACTTCTGTGCTTTTGTTTCTGTTTTAAGATAAGTGCATATGCAAACTGACATGCATGATTCCATACATGTATATAAATAAGGAGAATCTTGATTGGTAGAGTCTCATGAGAAGCTTTCCAGTAATAAGAGTATTATTCACATATTCAGAGTACTTTAAAATATTTTGTGAATGGTAGGAAGTTGCCCACAGTTGTTGGAAGTGTTCATTTTAGCTAAACTTTCCGTGTTTGCTCCCTGCCAGTTGTTATAGGCTGCCTGTTGTGGGCAGCACCACCTGTCTAGTGGTAGACTAATCTCCAAAGTCAGCTGAATTCAGTCTTAATGATGCTCATCTGCCAGAATCATTTGGTCCCTTGAAAACGCACAGGAGTCGAGGCACTGTAAGGCTGGGGTTCTCAAAAGGCAGGCCCCCAGACCAGCAGCATCTGCGGTCCCTGGGAGTTTTCTCAGACCGGCAGATTGTCCTCACTGCAGACAGAGGAAACGGGCTCACTCTGGGGGTAAGGCCCTGCCATCTGTGTTTCCCAAACCCTGCAAGCATTCTCCTAACTCGAGCGCCCAAGGACTCCTGCCCTGCCGGATGTGTGTACTGTCGACCAGCTGTTCTTCAGCTTGAATCTTCCTGGGAGAGTTGGTATAATGGTAGGGATTTTGAACTAACTGTGTACAGTACTTGGCCCTGAAATGTGATAGAAGATTGGAAAATATTATTTGAGCCTTCTTTAAATAGTGGGTTTGTTTGCCATGCTAAGAGATGAGGAGGAAACTGCTGTGTTTTATCGGCGTTACAGAAATTTCAAGCCACGGGAGGAAGAGTTTTGGAAGGCACTGTCCTAGTATTGATAATTACTCTCGTAGCCAAAGCTGCATGTGATTTTTTTCCTGTTTTCCTGTAGCTGCAAGAGCCAAATACCGACCGACAACTTATTGAAACGTCTCCAGTTCTGCAGAAACTCACTGAGTTTGAAGAAGCAATTGGAGTGATTTTCACTCATGTCCGACTGCTAGCAAGGGCATTCACACTGAGAACTGTGGGATTTAACCATCTGACCCTGTGAGTCGGAAGTGCTCACGTAGCCCTGACATGACTGTTGAGAAGAGGCAGTCCCAGAGCTTTGCTGCATGCCCTTCAAAGGAGCTGGGATTCCAGACGTGTTTCCAGAGAGTCACATTGTGAGATAGATGAGCCATCGGCCACTGGTGTGAACCAGCGGAGATGTTCCAATCCAGTGTCTGATCTCATTGCCATACATACAGTTTCTTCGTGAAGGTTAAGAGCATGTGAAGGAAGTAGAAACTCCCTAGGCAGGCACAGATATTAAATATTTTAGTGTTTGCAGGCCCGTGGCTTGTGTGTGACTTGAGTCTGCCAGGTAGCTTGAAAGCAGCCACGAGTGAAACATAAATGAGGGGCCTAGCTGTGCTCCAAAACAGCTCTGTGCATAGGACAGGCCAGGGGCTGCCTGCGACCTCTTTAACTGCTCTGGAAGAATGATTTGATGATGAGTTAGTGAAATCCTTGAGAAAATAAGCTACATTTTTATCTTTACACTTGCTATTCAGTGTTTGGCTCTCCTCACCCACATTATATATTCTGAGCTGTCTATAAAGACTTTATCAGATTCTTTTTTTTTCTTTTTAGCCTCCTTAAACTGATTTCAAATTTGAATAATAGGATATATATTTTATGGCTTGAGCAAAGAAAATATTTTAACTTTGGGTACAAGATTGTTGTTGTTATTACGCTTTGTTTTTTTTTTTTTTTTTAAGATTTATTTTTATTTGAAAGACATGGTTACAGAGGGAGAGACAGAGAGAAAGAGATCTTCCATCTGTTGGTTCACTACCCAGATGGCTATGACAAGCCAGGCTGGGCCCAGGTCTAAGCCAGCAGCTCAGAACTCCAGGTCTTGCATGTGGGTTGTGGGTTCCTAAGAAGTTGGGCCATTTTCCACTGCTTTTCCACACTCATTAGCCGGGAGCTGGATCAGAAGCTGAGCAGCTGGGCTCCAGCTAGCTCTCTGATAGGGCTAACGGCATCGCAGATGGCAGCTTAGCTCGCATGACGACACTGCCATGCTTGTACTCTAGTGTTCGGTTGTTACCAGCTTCTGAGCAAGTTCTGTTGACCAGTGTTTGATCAGTGGTCATTTAGTCCTTTCATAGTGCTCATTCTTTTATGCATTGAAATTCAACCGGTTTTAATTCAGATCCTTTCTTAATTGAGGACCTTTAAAGAACTAAAAGTAATTTTGTACTTCAAAAGAAAAGAAACACATTACTTTAAAAAAAATTCTAGAACTTATTTCTTGAAATCTAGAAATGCTTATTGCTATCTACATTGGTGTTTGTTTTTCTTTTTCAGAGGCCACAACCAGAGGATGGAATTTCTGGGTGACTCCATAATGCAGCTAGTAGCCACAGAGTACTTATTCATTCATTTCCCAGATCATCATGAAGGACACTTAACTGTGAGTCTGTGTTAAACTGCTCCCTCCATGAGGGTCAGTCACATGGAGGGAGGGAAAGGCCAAACATAGGTTGTTGTAATTGGTGAGTTAGTTCTGAGTGACTTCAGCATATCACCAGGCTTTTCTCATTTTCCCTAATTGTATGCAAAGCAGATCTCCAATGAGAATTTATTTTATCTGTTTCTTCATCTAATGGTTGCTTACCCTGTGTAGGACATGTCACAGGGGAAGCAAAGTTTAGTTGGACACTGTATCTGTCCATAAGGAATCTTAAAATTACCAAGAGATTAAGATATAAATAACTACAAATACTTTAAAAAATACTATATATGTATACATGTATTATGTGTGTATCTACGCATAAAATATTAACCAGTATAATTAAATGCAAAGTGGAATATGGGAAATACTGTAAAGAGACATGAGTAAATTGGATTGCCTATGCAGTTTAAAAAAGGTGTGTTTCAGCTGTGGACTTCACAGAAGAGCTTCTTGGCATGATGTTTGGATCTTTCAAGAGGGCAGGATTTGGCCATTGGGAGTTGAGGGAGGAAGTTTCTGTGCATTGGACCTGCCAACGCGAGGGCAGGGCCTGCAGGCTCAGAAGGCTGACCGGCAGCAAGGGGGTCACACAGACAGGGTTTGATTGATGAACAGAGCAAAATGGTCCCGATTCCCGTCACTTCTGTTTCATTTTGTCACACTTTATTGAACAATTTTATTTGCTGTGTACTGTTTTTACTCTGTGAAGCTGATCAATAATATACCTGGACTAGTGAACCAAACGTAACTGGAAGCCAGACAGGACGAACCCTCGGGCGTCTGAGGCGTAACCTTGAGGAGTGCCTTGGGTGCCGTGTGGTGACAACAGATGCTTTTGTTGGGCAAACAGTAGTGGCACGCTGTGTGATACTCTGTTAGCCCAGTCTTTTTGTTTCTTTGTTATGTTGAAGTCAGTAACTGGTCTCTTACACCTTGCATGTTTAATATTTGAGTGAATGTTTTGCCTTGTCTTAATTCTGCAACTGTGAACTCCAGAAATAATTTACGTGAAATATAAATATTGGAGTTGAAGGGAATATGATTTGACTGTGTTTTGATGTAACTTTTCCATGGCATTTTCCTCAGTGATTTCTCTGCCGTGTGCTGTTATGAGCACCGAGGAATCAGTGGTAGTCTTGTTTTAAGTCGACACTCTGTTTACCATTTAAAGTTGACTGCTTTTGGATGGATACAAAATGCTTACTTCTTTAGTGAATATTCATAACCAAATGGGAGCAATTATGAGAAGTGGGATAGTCCCTAGCAACCTGCTGTCCATCAGGAAGAGTGTAGCTTGTGTGTTGGGTTTGCTGTGTTAGAGAATGGACTTCATAGGGATCAGGTTATCTGACCTTTCTGAAAAATGGCTGAAGCAAACCAGATAGGCCGAGGTAGTACCTTCCGTTGGAGAACATTATGGAAAATGTGTGATTTGAGTACATGCATTCATTCTTGCCATCCTTATACAAATTGTGAACTCTAGATTCTTAGAGAAACAGCATGTTCTAGATGTGTTAGTTCATGGGTTCCCATTGCTCATTGTATGCACTGTCCTCCACACCTCGCAGCACTGAAGGCATCATGAAAGCAAAGCTGAAGCAGGTGTGAGTGCTGCGTGCGGTGTAGGCATGAGTCCTGTCCTTATTCGCTGCAGCAGATCCATGTTCCAGTTCACCCCAGCCTGTGTTCCCTCCTTGCTAGAGTCTCCCTTAGGCAGTCTTTGCCATGCACCTTGTTGGAATATGCCTTCACCTCACTTTTGTTCTGAGCTCCCTCTCCAGCTGCTTTCTCAGTGTCTTTACATATCCAGGACTCAGTTGGTTGCCATCTCTCTCCAGCATGTCCTGAATGACTGAACGGCAGTATTGCCTATCTTATACATCAGAAACCCTGGTTCCTGTCCCACTCCCTTCCCTGTATTCCAGCCCTTTCAACTTCTGACAGCATTGTTCCTTGAGTAGCTCTTGAATCTCTCTGTCACTCTTTCTGCGTGATTCACTGCAGTGTTTCTGCCTGTCTATCAAAATGCCACTGGCAAAGAGACCGAGTTGAGTGGAGCACCATCTTTCTATGACCGACAGCAGGTGCCCTGAGTCCCAAGGTTACCCCTGGGATGTCTGCTGCTATTTGAAAAGCTTACCATGGCTGTTCATGGGGGCTTTTGTATTCTACCTGGGACTCTCTCATGGTTGCGGAGTCCCAAGGCCTAGAACCATCTTCCTCTTTCCCAGGCTGTTAGTAGGGAGCTTGATTGGAAGTGGATCAGCCAGGACTCGAACTGGTGGCAATATGAGACCAGTGCCACAGATGGAGGATTAGTTTGCTATGCCACTATACTGTCCCCAGAGTGGACATTTTCAAAGGAGATTGGATTACAGCCCTGCTCTCTGCAAACCCTTTTAAACCATCCTGCCTTGAGGGTAAAGGTTTTGTGTGATGTGGTTTCCTGGTGCTGTTGCTGATTTTGTCTCCTCAGCTGTTCATATGGGCTGCATGCAGTTCCCCAGGACTCTAAGCTGACACATGCCGATTCATCAGGCAGCGGTATCCTTATTGTGGTAATATCTGTGGCAAGTCCCTCACCTCCTTCTGCAGCCTGTTCGTTGGTGCGTCACTCAGTCATTCCATCAGTGGGGCTGTCACTGTCATTACCTGGCACTGCCGGATCGGCAGCCTCTCCCCCTCCCGCCCCCCCCAGGCTGCAGCCTTGTTGCCGTTTCCTCTTTAGCAGGCAGCATGTGTTTTACTTGTTTATGGTGTGTCTTCTTCCAATCCCGATAAATTCAACCAGGGTAAGGATTTTCTTTGTTCTTGATTCCCTGAGTCCTTGAGGGGTTCTGGGCATGTCAGTGCTCCGTAGCGATGCCTTGAATAAATGATCATCCTATTGCAGCTTGCCACTCTTCAGGTGTTCTTCACATTGAGACTACAGAATAAGCTGGGGTGTTTGGACCGGCCCCACGCGGCGTCTGCTCACTCTGTACTGGCCTCCTTGGCGTTTCTCCAGGCCCGCTCTGGCCATCGCGCGTCTGTGCTTGCTGTCCCTCTACCTGAAAAGCCACACTGCCGGCTGGCTGGACCTCCTTGTCTTCCCTCAGAGGCCAGCTCCACTGTGACGCCCCTGAGGAACCTGCCCTTCTGGCTCCTCCTTCCTGGCATTTATTCGGCTTGCCAGCTCCACCAGATCAGAAGTTCACTGAGAGCGTGTTTTTGTTCCTCAGTGCGTGCCTGGTGGTCAGCCTGGCAGGCGGTATGTGCAGTGTACGGGCAGTATGTAAGCAAGAGCGAGAATTCTCCAGGCAGCCAG
The DNA here is from genome assembly GCF_017591425.1 of Ochotona curzoniae. NCBI lineage: Eukaryota > Metazoa > Chordata > Mammalia > Lagomorpha > Ochotonidae > Ochotona > Ochotona curzoniae. Next base: position 13,556,111 of record NW_024465582.1, on the reverse strand, counting down.
GTCATATTGAGAAGGCAGAAGAAATAGCACAGGAGGGAAAGGATGCGTTCCTCTATGTACGGGGAATAAGGATGAAGCTGAAACATTGCTTACAAGTGTCTGAGGGTTAAAACTAATTTCAAATTTGTGGAGGATTACTTAGCTGCCATTGCACTGGGACAGGCAGCAAATGATTCATTACCGTGATTGAAGAGCACACAATTACAGCGATTCACATTGGGAGGTGTTAGCTCTGAGTTACTCTCCTGCTCGCTTCTTTTCCTGGGAATAAGGACAACTGAGCAAATGTGATCTTGACTTTCAAGTTTTGAATTCTGATGAGAGGAAACATATTGTCCTGGAAGTTGGATATTCAGAAAGGCCTCCTGGGGAGGGAATGTTAAGCCAATCCCGTTATTCTCAGATAACTGAGTTTGGGATGGGATGTGGAAAGAAGAGCTTCTGTTTACTACACAGAAGATTTTGATGTTTTTATTGTTTATGGTGAGCCTACCCAGTAGGGTCAGCATAGAAAGTGAGAGCTCTACAAGAAAGCATTTACACGGGCCAGAAGGGCTGTCCGGTGATGCTTGCAGATTTTAAGCCGTAGGAGTGTCTTCCTCCGTGGTGTTCTCTGCCAGGCTTCACAGTGTGCTCCAGAACTGGAAATGGTCATTCATTTCCATGTCCTCCGTGCATAAGGCACGGTGCCCAGTGGTGGTATGTGCTGGCAAGATCAACTTGCACAGGATTTCTGTTTCTAAAGTGATCACTTGATACAAGAAGAAAGAGATCAGGGATTACAAGTAGAAAGCTTGCGAAGCAGTGATCTAATCCTGCCCTCTGCCTCCAGATGGCACCGAACAGAGATCACGCCAACAGGCATTTTATCTAAAATATGTCTTGGAGGAAATAGATTCCCAGCCTCCGGTTGGAGGACTTTGCTGTCCCTGGCATAATTTGACCCTTTGTATCTGACCTGTATTCCAACGGCTGGCATTTGTGTACCTTTCCTTTAATTACCACAGGAAATGGAGACCATCTGGCTCCAGAGCTTGCCACAGTAGACCTATGTGGCATATCACTGTCACTTTTAATAGTATATTCTGCTTCACCCCGTGTTCTTATGTTGAAACCCATGGAGAAAAAAAAAGAATTAAATCACAATCTGCTTCCTTGACACTAGGTGGCTCCCTTTGGCCGCTTATGTCCCGGCTGCTGTGGTTTCCTCTTCAGAATCAAGAATCAACAGACAAGTTAGAGGAGGAACGCCAATCCATGGGTCTAAAACTAATCAGCCATTTTCTTAACAGAATTTATAGTTGTTATGAAAGGCTCCTAGCTGTAATGATAGTAAACATCCTGGAATCTCAAAGCTGGCCTTTGCAATTTGAGGTACTTACTGTGATAATCTCACATCTGGAATCTGCAGTTCTTTTCTTGGATTTGCAGAGTCCCAACTACAGTTTTCTTCAGTGTTTCCGGCGATTTCCAATTAAATTTTATCCTTTTGGGAGGTGGGTTTAAAAGTGAGAGTTTCGAAGCGGATAGTTGGCATGGCTGATAGAGACTCTTGCCTTCTTTCAAGTCGTAGCTTTGTTCCAGATCCTGTTTCCTGCTAAGACAGGAGGCTGTGGGTGATGGCTCAAGTGCTTGGATCCCTGACGTGTATGTGGGAGACTCAGCTTGAGTCTCGGGCTCCTGGCTTTTGGCCTGTCCCAGAACTGGCTGTGAACAAGTGTTTGGGAATTGAGCCAATGGGTGGGAAACTTTGTTTCCCTACTTGTCTCTTAAATAAAATGGGGGCACGTAAGATGAAACAGAATCCGAGGTTTCAGGGATGGGTTTCACGTGGCAAGATGGACCGCTTTGAAGGCAGTAAGTTAAGCAGGTATGTCGAACATACTGCATTGCAAACAAGTTCAGCATTCCTTGCTTTCTGGATCCCGTGCCCTGTGACTGAAGAGCAAGCAAGTCTACCTGACAATAATGATGCCGTGGTGTGTCAGTGGTAGTCAGCAGTTCATGTGTTTTAATGTTCATCACAGCGATTTGATAGGCTTTTCATCCTCTGTGAGGTGACTGCTACTTTATCCATTTCATAAATGGGGGAACTGACATCCAGGGACGTTTAATAACTTACTAGTGTCACTTAACCAAGAAGTCGTAGGACTAGTTTGAACGCAGCTACGTGTTTTTACTACAGAATCTAATACAAGACATTATTTTCAAATAGCCTGGCAATGATCCTTTGCTCATTTGAATGCTTCATGTTCTTTTTCTAGATTTCTGCTAAAAAGATAAGCAGCAGCTATATCTTCCTTGTAAAATAGTAATTTGAACGTTTCTGTACCTGCAGATCCTCTAACTTTGTGTCTTTGCATCCACATTCAATTCAATCCATCAAAATCCCTAACTTAAATTACCTTGCTGTGGGCTCCACCTTGACACCCTTTGGGGTCCCTTAACCCTCCAAGAAGGTAAAAGTGGGTTTCTTTCTATCGCCTGTCAGCCTTGGCTTTGACTTCATCTTCAGGTGCGTCTGACCACCCCTCACTTCATTGTGACCCCTTGCCAGGGCAGTACCGCTTTCTGGAAGACCCTTCTCACCCTTCTTTCACTGGCAGACTCAAGTCTTTTCCAGTCCTGGTTCTGTGTTCATCAGAACTCACCTATAGGACTTTTTTCCCCAAAGAGTCCAAGTGGCATTCACAGAATTTCTGATCCCTTGGTTCTTTGAAAAAGCCTGGGCACAGGCATCTCAGAAATAGCCGGAGCTCTGATATTGGAGACGTGTGGACAGGCCTCTGAAATGCCCATCTAGAGGAGCACCTGGGCATGCCCGTGCACTGCTGAAGCCACCATCGTGTGTGGAAGTGACCGCTTTGGGTGTGGCTTCCTTAGTTTCAGGTCAGTGCTAAGTGTCGATCCTCTCGGGATCCTGAGCTGTCAGCGCAGGCCACGTAACCAACTGGGACTCCACCCCTAGCCCCAGCCATGCATCAGGCTTTCTTTTTTATTTGATCCACCTGTCGTGGTGCCCACTCTTTGACAAATAGCCCAGTTTCTTCTGAAGCAGACAGAGCTGAGCAAAGGACAAGGATAGAGGCTGCCATTTAAAGAGCTGCCACTTGGACTTCCTTATTTAGGTGAAGGTCAAGGTCTTATTTCTCTTTTCAGCTTTTTGTCTTTCCTGTTTAAACCAGCAGGGAAAATGTAGATGATTAATAGCTTCCTACCTCACCCTCACTGCCCTCCCATCCCGGCTTTTGGTTCAGCCTCCAAGTTCATGGCAAGAGTGCATAGATCTCTCTCTATGCCGACCCTGCTGCTTCTTTAAGACCTGTCAGTGGCCATCCAAAATGAAACAGGGGTGCTTCTGTTGCCATTCTTCCTGCGTGCCTCCTTCCCTGACCGGCAGCTCTGCTGCACATGGAGTAAGAGCACTGTCCCTGGAAGGTGGTGGTGGTAGTGGAGGCAGTGGCGGAGTGCTCAGGTGTGCGTTGTTGTGGTGCTTCGAAGGCCTTGTACACTGTATATACACAATCTGAGGTTTTCACCCCTCTCCAGTGGCACATAGGAGGAACAAACTCGCTCAGCATAGCTGGGTTGCCAAAATAGCCCTCCTTTTCCCTCACAGCATTTGTGCTATGAAATCTAAACCACACGAAGATAGATCCCTTGCAGCTCCATTATTCTGTAATTACAAGGTATTGGACTGCTGGACTCCTTGCTGGTTGGGTCTTCTGTTAATGTTATATGCTAAGCCTTTTTAATTTTAAGCTTCTCCGAGGATATTCATTTTAATGAAGCACTATATGGAAGAAGAGATGGAGTTGAGGGGGCAACAGGAGGACGGGTGCAAAGACAGGCGAGAATAATTGTCTGCAGTTGTGCGGCAAGCGTGGCTTATGAAGATCAAGTTGTATTTCTGCTCCATGAATCATTGTCAGACAAATTAAGAACATATTGTTTCTTATTTATCTATTGTCAAGGATTCAATACCAAGCATCGAGAATAAATCTTGATTTTCATAAGCTCAGTTGACATCGTGGAGCCACAGAGCATAAAACTTGCATCTAATAACCAAGTGAGATGTGGAAGAGCAGAGGGGATAAAGGCAGCGTGCCTCACAGCCGCCGCCTGCACCCTCTCTCTTTTCAGGAGTGAACCTTAGCAGGAGGGAAGTTTTTTCCTCAAGATAAAATATATATAATACCTGCTGTAAGGAAAGTTTTCGTTTTAAGTGTATTACTCCCTGAATCTTAGAGACTGGGAGTAATTTTGTTCGTTTTTTTTTTTTTTTTGTGAGTTTCTCTTGCTGTCTCCACCTGCTTCCCACCCACCTCCTTCTCCTGTACTGCCCTAGGGGATGGTTCAGGAGCATTAAATACCCATGCCATGTTTGTCTTACGGACACCTCTAGAGCGGATTGGTTGTATAATTTTCATGCCTTGTCTGTTGTTAATTACGTATTTCTTGGAAGATTCTTTATCTGTCGTGAATTCTGAGTGCAGATTTTTGTTTTGAATTTCTAAAGTTAAAATATGAAAGCTATGCCCTAATTTGATTAGCATAATCATCTCAGTGTGAGAAAGTGAGACTTAGTGGGTAGCATAAATCTTTAAAATAATGTAAAAGTAAAAATGCAAATAAATCATTTCAACCTTTTCAGTAATGCTCACTAATACATCACTTCCCTAAAGCCTGTAAAAGCAAAATTAGCATGAATGCCATGAAACTGGAAGCTTATTTTAGAGTAAAAATATTCCTTTAAACCAGTGTCCAGTGGCAGAAAGCAGGCTGAGTTTGCCTGGTACGAGGTGGGGAGTATTGACTACATTAAAGTACAGGGAATTCTGGGGTGATGGAAATAGAGTAGGTTTTCAAAATTCAGCCAAGTGTACACATAAAATGGGTATATTTTATTGAGTGCCAAATATATTTGAATGACATTGAGTTTTAAGTTTCAGCGCTTTCTCATTTAGTAGCATTAAGCTTAAGGGAAGCTAAGACCTGCAATTGTGTTACAGCTTTGCCTTTTGTCATAGTCCTCCGCCCCTCCACACCCCCACCCCAACCCAGTTCCACATGCAGTGAGCTATCGTTATATCAGTTAGGTGAAATCCAGGAGAACTGGACAGAGTAAGGTTCTAGAAGAAGCTGGAAGCATGTGGAATCTGTCACCATCACCCAGTGGTAAGCGTGAGGACTTGCTGTCCCTGTCAGTGAGATGTTCTCAGAGTGATGAGTCCCACAGAGGAACAAAAGAGACCAATAGTGACATGACCCCAATTTCTTTTGGCCAGTTGTTGCGAAGCTCTTTGGTGAACAACAGAACACAAGCAAAGGTGGCAGAGGAGCTGGGCATGCAGGAGTACGCCATCACTAATGACAAAACCAAGAGGCCCGTGGCTCTTCGGACCAAGACCCTGGCAGATCTTTTGGAATGTGAGTGCTAACAGTGCTTTTCTTTTAAACTGCAGATTCAAAGTTTAAATCACATTGAACTGTATGTAAGCTTTGTCTTGTTACTATGTTGAAGCCGAAGAAATCTTTAGCATTTTTATGTTTAATTTGGCTTTCCGCCAAAGTTTGTTTGGAGTACTTTCGAATTGACACAAGTAAATAGTGAATTTTATGTTTGCACTATGTTCACTGGTACCTGTCTCCCACCCCTCCATCCTGACACTTAGCCATCCCAACCCTTTGTGAAATAGCAACAGATTTTGAAGGTTGGTGTTTGTGAAACAGCTTTTCTGCCTTGGGCAGTCTTCATATGGGGCACAAAGGAAAGATGGGTAGCTTAGTAAAACACTAAATCAGTTATCCATTTGATTTGAATGAGTACAAAGCTATATGAACAAAAATCATCTGTTTCAGTTTCTGATGTGCTATGGAACCATTATAAATAATTTTATTAGTGCTAACTAAAGAATTATACACATAATTTTATTGTTTCCGTTGTTACTTCAAAGGAAGCAAATAATTCACTGGGCCTTAAAACTTTTCTTTTCATGTTATGGTATTTTGTCAATAGGAATTATATACAGTTGTTAAAGTCTACCGTGCAAAGCCAGCTTATTTCCAGCATGCAGTGGCAATCTGCTAAGGAATTTAACAAAAACTTTTTTAACTAGAGAAAAGGAATTTGAAGATAAAGATTAAATAAAAATGTAGTTGAGATATGTGTCACTGGCTTTTGTTGTCCTTTACAACAGCTCAGTGAGAGCTATTTTTATTCTTTTTAAAATGCATCATTTATTTGCTTGATTAAGGTACCTTTTATTGCAGTCATCTTTGAGATCATCATTTATTAATGCAACATTGAATGGATTGTTATGCTGTCATGAAGCCCAGAATTAACTTTCTCTTGGTTTGAGGAGATTGACTCTTTCAGTGATGCCATTTCTTTCTGTGTTGATGTGGTCTAGCACAGAGCTTTAGTACATGGACTGTCACCTAACTGATGTGGAGAGTGGCAGGGCCCAGGCTTGTTCCAGTGTCACCTCTGGTCTTCAGCTTAATCACTTGGTTCACTTGATGCCAGCATGGTTGTGTTCCTAGATTTTTTTCCCTGTTCTACAGCAGCATTTCTGTCGGACATGAACCATCCATTCAACCCTTGGCTAAGTGCAGTTTGAGCTTGGTCCTGTTAGGCTTTTGCATCTTAATCACACATCTATATTGCTGTATCTGTTAAGTGCAGTATCTTGTTTGAAGAAAGCTGGAATGGTTGTGTTAGGAAATGAAAAAAATAAAAAAAGTGGGCCTGGACTTTTAATGTTTTTATAAAACCTTACTTTAAAAGACTAGGTCTCTTACACTTTGTGCTTGCTAGGAGGCAGTGAGTTGTGGTTTATTTTTGCATTTGTGATTTTTTTTTCAGCATTTATTGCAGCGCTGTACATAGATAAGGATTTGGAATATGTTCATACTTTCATGAATGTCTGTTTCTTTCCACGATTAAAAGTAAGTTCATAAAAAAAAAAGTAAGTTCATATAAAGTTTAAGTTGTCTCCTTTGAGATTCCAGTTGTCATTACTAAACCCTTCCTTGGGGCTCACTCCAGGAGTTCATTTTGAATCAGGACTGGAACGACCCCAAGTCCCAGCTGCAGCAGTGCTGCTTGACGCTCAGGACAGAAGGCAAAGAGCCAGACATCCCCCTCTACAAGTAAGTGCTCGCTGCCCGCGGGGCCGCAGGCCAGGGCAGCCTGAGAGGCCGCTGGGGTAAGTAATCCTTGCAAGGGCTCGGGATTGGGACTTCCTGACTGCCAGGTGTGAATCTGGCTCCAATACAGAAACTCTGTGGGCCTCCAGTTCCTAGCCACAACCCAGTAAATCTCGCTTCACTAGCTCTCCACTCCCTTTTGTCTAATATTCTCCAAGAACCTCTGCCTGGTGGGAAGACCTGCCATGATGATGACATCAACAAAGGTGGATGCATGCAGCATCTTCAAAAGTTCCTGGAAAAGCTCTATTTTGAAAAACCTGTGCATGGGTTTCAAAGTGGTTTTATACCAGAATAAACTTACCTTTTAATTTCCCCTGTCCACAGACTTTTGAAAGTACCCTTGTGTTTATCTTGTCACTTGTCTAGGCTCTGCACCCAGACTAGAAGATTGTAGTAGCTGCAGTATTGGTCCCCATTGGCCCTGTCTCTGTGAGCTGGCCGACAGGCCAAGTCCCTGCATGGAGGCTGTAAGAAGCAGGGCTGTTGGGCTACTCAGAGAGCTGAACCTTTTCTTGTCCCAAGTTTTAATCAGAAGATGGCGTGTTCTTTTGAGTCCTTTATGCTTTGAGTGGTAGCTGAAAACTGTTCCAAAGGAATGCAAGCGAATAGTCATTCCCCACACCACACAACATTGGTTTTGATGAAAGTGGTGGTGGACTCTGAAGTTAGGTGATTATCTTGTAATTCGCTTGCGTTAATTCAGAAGGAGGTTTCAGAGAGGATTATTGAAATACATGGGTTGTGTTCCAAGGTACTATTTGGATATGTGATTTAGGGATGTTTGCTAATCTAGTTTCCATACTGCTTTGTCACATGTCTGTGTATACAGATGGTTGCAAGCACATACAACTGTATGATATGTTCTATGTAGAATAAGCCCTCTCCCTGCCTTTGGACTTTGTCAAACTACAAAATACTGCAGCAAAAGCACCAGAGTGGCAGCTGGGAATTTTAAATCCTTTTTCATGTTTTTACTTAATAATCACAACACTTTATAGGCTTTCTTTGCCCAAAGAAAACCTGAGGCCAAGACAAGGTTGAGTCACCCACTGCGGCACAGTAAAGCGGTGCCAAGAAGCTGTCATTGCTAAACAATGTTTCCTTTATTTATGGGAGGGGAAAAAAGCTCAAATGTTTAGAAATAGCACTCTAATATGTGTCTAATAAGCATAATGGATATCCAAACTGTATTATATGAGAGGCTTAAAGTATTTCCTCATCAAAGTGATAATTAAGGTTCAATAAATAATGTGAGGATGATAAACTTCCCATGGCACGGGTATGATTACTGTAATAAGCACTACCTTAAAGAAGCCGGCTGGCCACTTTCATCCCTGCGTGTTTATAAACACGAAGGAAATTACTGTGCTCCCGTCTCATAAATCCCCCAAATGAAAGTACAAGATGGGTTTGTTCTTCTTCTTCTATTTTTTAATCAAGATTGAGGGGGTTGTTTTACATAGTTTCTTCAAGATTACTTTGTTAGCTGCTTTTAATTTCCCCTTTCCATGAAGTTACCAGTTCTGCAGCATCTGAAATCTGCACCACGTCACTAAAATGCAGAGTACCTGGAGCTTTGTTTTTTGGTGATTGCTTCGCATGCTTAGGCTCACAACGTGCCTTGGAAATGATCTTAGACGATGCAGAAATTAAATACATTTCTGGATCTTTTAGATAAGACACCAGATATTAAAAAGAATCTAGGAAGGATGTAAAACCATTCAGGTATAACGAGGGGTATCTTACCCATATAGGTGCTGTTTGTAGCTGTGCTTGTGACTGGAAAACAATAAACAGACTGAAGCTGTTCTAGTCACTATATGCACACTTTTTTTTAAAGTGTTTTACCTTTCACTATTAGCTTTCAGATGCCATTCACATTACTTTGTAAACAAAGCAAATAAATATATAAAGAGTATTTGAATGTCCTACTTAAAGCTCTGTTTATTAGGAGATCAAAAACTTAGCCCTTTCACTTTTCTGTCAGTGTCACTTTTCTTGTTATTTTGATCTTCCTCTGACTAGCAGTCTGTTTTAGCATGTGGATTTTCTGGTTGTGTAATAGCAACAATAATTAAGTGGCACTTCCCCTTCCAGAACTCTGCAGACTGTGGGACCTTCCCATGCGAGAACCTACACTGTGGCTGTTTATTTCAAAGGAGAAAGAATTGGCTGTGGGAAAGGACCAAGGTATGAGAGGAAGTCACTTTCGATTTCCTTGCATGAACATCCTAGGCATCTGAGAGGTCCCTACCTGGTATTTCTAGTCTCTGTATTCTGTGTTGAGTTAGAGAATAGAAAATCTTAGGGTAACCATATTGGAAAGTTGGTGTTGGCCAGTGGAAATGCCATCACAAATGGGGCTTTGGCACCTCGAGAGACCCACATTACCTGGTTCCCGAGTGAGGTCTGCCTCATTCTACATATACAGCAGAAGACATAGGCCATCCAGGCATCCAGGATGTCTTGCACCATGTGTGATGCAGCTGCTGGACATCTGGTTTCTCATCCTAACATTGTGGAAATACATCTTTGGATGAAGAAAATTATGTGTACTCTCTTTGATTTTTTTTTTCAATCTGTGCATTAAACTGAGAAGCGATTTGAAGCCTGTCTTTTTCTTTTCCCCTGTAAACTGCACTGTGAGGGTATTCAAACTTCAGCAAGAAATACTTCAAACCTAAATTAATTGGAAGGCATTTTAGTGTAGTAGTCAAAGTGCAGAATGTGCAACTTCAATGGGCTTTGTGCAAATCAATGACCTTTCAACCCGGGCTTGTGTATGTTCCTATCTGTGTAATTCTGTATCAGATAGTGGAAATAATCATGGAATTTTGTGCTTTAGACATGAAAATCTGCCTGAATAATTTGTAGCCATACCTTGTGATTTTTCAAAAAGAAAAAAAAAAACCCATTAAAGTATGTTTCACCTTGATTGTGTTTAATAGTATTCAACAAGCAGAAATGGGAGCTGCGATGGATGCACTTGAAAAATGTAAGCCTGTCTCTTTTCTGTAATTATATGTTCATAATGTAATGAGTATTCTAAGGAAAGAAAATGAGGAAGTAGAAAAATGGTAAGTACTGATAAAATGTGATCTTGTTTTCTTCATAATTATTCTGCACACAGTGTGGTAGAATGTGAGATATGTATAAAAAGGTCTATAATCTTAAAAAGAATGCATTGCCCAAGTGCATTTTGATGTTGACTTTTCTTTTTTCTATAGAGCCCTACCCTCAGCCTAGGTGTAGGTCCCCTTCTGTGTATTTCTCTCTCCTTTTAAAATGTGTACAGACCTACTAGTATAGATATGTGAAGGCTTTTATTTTTTTCTTTGTCCTAGTCATTGCTTGATGGAAATGGGATGCTATCTTTATGCTTCTCGGTCTGTCTTGTTTGATAGTGTACGATGGGCAGCCTTGCTGTTCTACACACTGACTCCTGTTCCTCTTTGTTAATGCTAAATGCTATTTCCTGCTAAGTGGGGTGTGTTATGTTTTCTTCAACCTCTTTACTCTTAGTGGACACTTTCTCTTTTGTTCTTGCTGTTTATTTGTTTACTTCTAGTGTTGTTAGTAGTAATTGTCTGCATATTGGTGCTTTCATTTCGATGGGATGGATCCCGGAAAGTGGGCTGGGGAAACTTCAGTTACACAATTGACCATGTAGGGAACTGCTTAGTCTTTTTTATCCTGAAGACATGAGAACAGGGATTTTTCCTCTGCTGTCTCTTGTACTTAAGAGCAGAACCTGTGGGCACAACATGACTAGGCAATTGTATTATGCTCTAAGTACCCAGCTGAAAGAGGTAGGAGAGGGCAAGTGCGGGAAACTAAAATGGAAGGGGTCCAGGATTCCTGGCTGTGGGAGAGAGATTCCAGGAAAGGCCAGAGGCCCAAGAGCATAAGGAAACGAGCAGGTAGTAGCTTTCTGTCTGGGTGCGGAGGTTGGTTAGGCGGGTGGGGGCGTGCAGAAGAAGATAGTACTGTCAATTTAGCACCCCTGGAATCTTACTGAGAGGTTTTTTGTTTATTTGCTTTTTTGTTTTTAAGATTTATTTTTTATTGATTTGAAAAGAGTTATAGAGAAAGATGGAGGAGACACACAGAGAAAACTTCCATTTGTAGTTCATTCCCCAAGTGGCCACCAAAGCCAGGCCAGACTGAAGCCAGAAACCTGGAACTTCCTCCAGGTCTCCTGCAGTGACCCAGGCACTTGTGTCATCTTCTGCTGCTTTCCCAGGAACATTAGCAGGGAGCTGGATCAGGAGTGGAGTAGCTGGGTCTCGATCTGGTACCCGTATGGGATACCGGTTTTGCAGGCAGTCATTTAACCACTGCCCTACAATCCCGGCCCCTCACAGAGAGTTGACTCTGATGGGACCTTTTTTTTTTAAATTCATGATGCGTGTTAATGCACAATAACATGTTGAAATAAAAGTGAGATTTCATTTTCCACTTATAAAGTCATTAAAGGTTATATTTGAGCTTTTGGTTTGTTAGTTTTCAACTATCAACCAGTAATGGAGAAGTCGCTTATTCCAAGACAGACCTGCCTAAACATACTGGGAGGAATGAACTGTTTAACCTCCTAGAAAGCAATTTGACAGCATATTATCAGGTCCTAAGAGAAACCCACGCCCTTTGATCCAGAGATTTCACTTCTGGGTTCAAGCCTAAAGAAATCACTGGAGTTATGGACCAGAGAGGAAAAGTGTACACCATAGTAATCACAGCAGCTTGTTCTACAGTAGCAAAGCAAAACAGAAATGTGAACTGTGTGTCAACAGTAGAGAAATGATACATCCCTGGGGTTGCCAGAGATTCTCTTTAATGCTCAAATGTAAGTATGTTAGGCTTCACAGAGCATGCAGTCTCTGTCCCTGTTACTCAGCTTGGCTGTGGTTGTGCACAGACATGGAAAGTGAAAAACCTAAGGGATGTGTCTGTGTTCTAATAAAACTTTATTTACAAAAATAGGCAGAAAGGACCATATTTGGTGCTATAGCCAAATGTATTCTTTTGCAGCCATTAAAATAAAGTACTTGAATATTTTATTATGGAAAAATGCTTATAAGAGAACTGAAAAAAATGTTCCCATTGAGACACACCTGTGCTGTACTCTCACATTATAAACATGGACACATCTGTGTACTATACATGTAGATTTCCATTGTGTATACACATGTATATGCGGGATACATTTACCTCTTAGGAATAGGCTGTCAGGATAGTGGTTAGACCTGAAGACTGAGGTTCTTTTAAATGCAAAATCAACTTTATAATAAAATTTCCTGGAGCAATGGAATTCATTTTGTATAAGCTTGTGGTACTAATGCTCTTTTTACTAAAAAAAAAAAAAGGAAGAAGAAAAGAAAAAAATACTTGCAGCATTTAAAACCTGTGATTTATACTCTAGAAAGGAGTCTTTGTATTTAAGGGGGTAGGATTTTATTGATTTTATTTCAGACATAGTACAGATGCTGTGTTCCTCTGTTGTTTGATAATCACTGGCTCTCTTGCATATAAGGGCTTTCCTCCACCATCTCTCAGATATTCTTCCTACCACCCTGCCCATGTCCCTGTCCCTTCAACCTGGTGTGAAATGGGGGTGGGGACAGATACTTTGAAAACTTGCTGTATTATAAATCCACTTCCATTATACTGCATTGTTAAGACAGCCTCCAACGTTGAAATCCGGAATTGATCAATCCAAATCTCCAATGGGTTTCTGAATTACAAAAGAACCATGGAGTAAAATGAGGCTTTTTTTTTTCTCTTGCCTAACAAAATTCAGCTGTATTCATGCCATAGGACTATGTATTTGTATGTGTATGTAATTGTTTTGCATCATTCTTCGCACTAGTGCTATCCTTTATTAAGTATAAAATATGTCTCCTTGTGCCAGATAACTTTCCCCAGATGGCCCATCAGAAGCGGTTCATTGAACGGAAATACAGACAAGAGTTAAAGGAAATGAGGTGGGAAAGAGAGCATCAGGAGCGGGAGCCAGATGAGACTGAAGACATAAAGAAATAAAGGAGGGCGTGGAAGTGGCCGTGTGTTTACTTGCTTAATAACTGTGACTGCTGCCCATTGAGACCTAGCCTAGTTTTCCTGCAGACACTGAATGGAGTGTGCCCATTGAAATGAAACAGTGTCAAATCACCATTGTTGTTTTACTGATGTGATATTCTGTTGTTAGCTGAGTGACCTTTATTACATAGTATTTGATTTCTGTGTAATGGAAACCCTGATGGTGGTGGATGTGCATTTAGTCCCTTATGGTCCCCAAGCTCTTGGATAATAAAATTCAAGAAATCATCCTCTCCGTGGAATAGATCCTGTTTTTCTATCACTGTCTCAGATCATGACCCCAGACTTAGGGTGGGCAGGTGAGAAACTCACCTTTTCCCAATATTTGGGCTCCATTGTAGTAATATCTATACTTTTGAAAATCTCTGGATTATTTGCTGTATTTTCAGCTTTCATCTGGATGTTTGTCAAATTCTCTGCCCTAAATATTGAAGTTACCTTTTTCTAGGCAGTGAGTCCTTTGTAGAAGGCATCTAACATTTTCGCACTTAGTAGGCGTGGGTAGATGTGTGTCACTCATGTTCTTGGAATGGTTGGACTAGAGAAGGAGCCATGACAGCCAGCGGGCCCTCCAAGCAGCTCACAGACGGACGTCAGGCATGGCTCCGAGCCTTCTGAAATCTTCTTCAGCTTTATTTGTGTGGCAGGGATTTGGCGTTGGGGCAGGGGTGCAAGCAAAGGGGAGCAGTCGTCACTTTTATTGGATTTTGTAAGTGACCCCCCCCCCAAAAGGGCTAACATGACATTAAAAGCTGTAACATTTGAAACAAAATGTTACTTTAATCTGCACAGTGTTTTCTTATTAATAAAGGACAACTTCTTTGTAAAACAGATGTGTTTTCATTCATTATTGCTGTGTGCTCCTTCAGGACCACTCTCAGGGACACTGAGGCAGAGAGGTCAGTTGTCTGGGACTCTCCCAAGAAAGATCTGCCTTTAGATGGAGAGGAGAAAAAGAGTGACATCGCCCAGGCATCTGGGAGATTGTTAACCTGTATAGCTGTTAAATGTTACCTGCGCACTGTGGAAGACTAATATGGTGTTATTACTTTTGTTGGAAAGCAAAAGAAACAAATAACACTTGAAAAATCTTGTGGGGAAAGTAGAACACATAAGCAGAAAATGAATCACTGAGGATTCTGTCACTCAGAGAACTTCTGTACCCTGGAAGATTTTCGGTGCGTGAACGGGTGTCTACACAGGAACTGAGCCGTGTTTCAAAAAGGATACCGGACAGGTGGCTTCTGTAGCCTTTCGTTTGCGAGCTAAATATAGCCTGCGTATCAGCAGCAAATCCAGATTTACACCAGATACTTGTTGCTGGCTGTGTATAAGGGCCTGTCTTCTATGTTGATTGTGGATCTATCATAATTTATTATTCAGTCTAACAAAAGCTGTGTAGATTGTGAGCAGTTACTTGCACGGCCAGGGCTGCCACATAATTCTGGAGGATGTGCCTCGGTGTATGCTCACACACCCAGGCACAGGAGAGAAGAACTCTCAAAGAGTTTCTTGAGATTTACAGTCTTACAAGAGGGTTTCCTAGAGCTAGCACTGTGGTGTAGCACCTTAAGCTGCCACCAGCGCCACTTTGAGTCCCAGCTTCTCCATTTCCTATCCAGATCCTGCTAATGTGCCTGAGAAATAAGATTTCCTTAAGTACCTGGGTCCCTTGGCACACGAGGGAGACCTGGAGGAAGTTCCTGGCTCCTGGCTTCAGGCTGGCCCAGCCCTAGCTCTTGCTACAATTTGGGTAGTGAACCAGGAAATGGAAGCTCTCTTTCTCATTGTCTTTCTGCAACGCTGCTTTTCAGATGAGTAAAGTAACGACAGAAGAAAAATACCAGGTGTTCCTAAGCCCCCTGTTTCGCAACAGAGATGCTAGGAGAACATGGCGGCCGGGGCTGGGGTGAGGGGTCATGGCACATCGCCCACCCACAGGGGCGCAGTCTGCACTGAAGTTACGTGAGGAATGCAAAGCAGAGACCATTTGAATTATTTTCTTCTTTTCTTTGGAAGCGATTCTTTCTTCCTGTGCCCTCACCGTCCTTCCCGAGTCCCTTCTCCCTGACCCCGTGCTCTGCCTGTCTTCATCTCCGCTGGGCCGAGTCTCCTTTACCTCTTCCCTCGGAACCCTCTGTCTCGCCCAGCGCATCTACACCCTAAGTCCTTCTCCCTACTGCCTTGCTGTACCTCAGGATGCTAATGGAAGAGTTCATGAAGGAGGTAAAAGGCTTACAAGTCGCAGCTGGATGAGACGCTGAGCCCTGTGGCAGAAGGAACACAGGTACGCAATGCCCAGGTGCTCCAGCCTGCGCAGGCGCGGCTGGAGGCTGAGAGGAGGGTTTGCGCAGCCGCGAGGTGCACGAGCCACTTGGAGGCGCTGTGCGCGCTTTGCACCTGCGCAAGCGATTGCTGCGTAAAAACACCGAGGGCCTGTAGGAGCGCCAGGCAGTGTAGGAACCACGCCGGGGAGCCTCGGGGTGCCGGTGGAGGAAGGCCGTCTGCAGGACGCCACCTTAAAGCAACCTGGCCGGCCAGCCCACTAGCCGCTGAGAGAGTGTGCACAGCCTGGAGCAAGCGGTTACATTGTCACCAGAAGGTAAAGCAGCCGGGCCGCCCGTCAACCACAAGGACAAGGTGTGTGAGCTGGTGACGGAAATGCGGGTCAGGATGGAGGAGCAGGCAGCCCAGGCATGCCAAGGCCTTCCATGCCAAATTCTAGAGAGACACGAAGTGCCATTGGGCCAGGCAAGTGGTGCAGTCAGTGGTGTGTACCAGCCAGGCCTCTATGCTCCGCCAGGAGCTGGCGGACAGCTGCGGGCGCCAGGCCTTGCTTTGTCCACGCCCCTCTGACCTCCTGGTGAACCGTCTGCTTGTTACAATTTACCAAGCTCCATGTGAAGGTAGAGGAGGGAAGAGAGAAGTCTTCCACCTGCTGATTGACTCACATATGCCCCTACAGCCATGTCTGGATGAGGCCGCGCCAGGAGATTGGAACTTGATCTGGATCTCCCCCATGAGTGGCAGAGACCTGAGTATTTGGACCCTCACTTGCTGCCTCCAGGATATGCATTAGTGGAAGAACTAGGCATTCTGATACGGCTTGCATATATACCAAGGGGCATCTATGTATGCCCAACACCCACTTCTGAGTCACTTTTTAAATGCTTGAGCTAGTCTTGAATGTTAATCAGAGTAGTGCCTAAGCCAACCTATTGTTCAGGAATTTTTATTAGACTTTGCCTTTTCTGGAGAGGCCTGTGAAGGCACTAGAGTACCTCTGTTGGTTGGACCTGTCTGAAGCACCCCTGGGGCAGATTACCGCCAGGGGTATGTAGAGCAGTGAAGAGACCAGAACCAAAGTCTACAACTCGGCAAGCTGCTGTGACCACAGATTCTGGCCCAGCCAACCCAATTGTCTTCTCCCAAGTTCCAGAACAGGACAAGAACCAACCAGAGGGTAAGTTCCTGCATTAACTCGAACGTGTTGGTCAAAGAAGCTGAACAGGGCGGCTCCTCCTCACGAGTCTCCCCGGGTCTGGTTAGGCAGACAATCAAATGGTGTTGTGTGCAGACAGAGGCTTGCTTCCTAACCTGGGCTTGACAAGGAAGAAGTGAACGCCTGACTTCACTGGGCCTTGTGGTGATGGGCAGGAGGCTGCGAGGTGAGAACACTCCAAGGAGCACCAGGGCTGGGAGCCACAGAAGTGCTTCACCTGAAAAGGAGTTGCAATTTTTTCCCCACGCTTATGGTGGCTCTGAGTTGAACATCAAGGAACTGGCAAGTTTGTTGCCTGTGGAGGCCCACTTTTCACAGTGTCCCCACTTTGGAAGGGTCCAGGTGGCCTCTTTAGGTTCTTTTGTGTCAGCATTAATTCCACTTGTGCAGGCTCTGCCTTCATGACCCTCAAAACCATAAAAACCTCACAGCCCTGTATTGGTTTAACCTTGACAGAGTCTGTTGTGATAGTCCATGAGAGTTGGGCTGAAAGGACCAAAACAAGGCATTGGGATTGGGGGCACCGGCAAGGACTAGATTCAAAAGGGACAGAGGAGCATAGAACCTGTAGAATGCAGGGTAAGGCACCACCAACTTTTAGAGCCAGGTCATTCTTTTCTTCTTGGAGGGGTTTGTATTTAGCTGCATCCAGTGCAGTGGAAGGTATTTAAGTACATTGCTGGTACTGTGACTTGATGGTTTGTTCCCTTTGGGTCTCATGTTGAAATTGAATCCCAGTGAGGACATATTAAGAAGTGGGACCACTTAGGAACTGTAAGGATCTGTCTTCACCAATGCATTATCTCAAGAGTGGGGCACTGTCAGAGTGAGTGGCTGTGATTCTGGCTCCCTGCCTCACACGGCCGTGCCCTGTGCTGCCTTGGGACGTTACGGCAGGAAGGCTGTCACCAGGTGCAGCCCTTGATTTGGGACTAGAACTATGAGCCTAAATAAGCTTCTTAATAATTTACATTTTCTGGTATTGTGTTACCAGCAAAGAAAAAAATGGCTAAGGCAACTGGCTTTTCCCCATGCGATACCAGTGGCACTCCTTCCTTCTTGTTGTCAAAAAAGTGTCTCCAGGTATTTCCAGATGCCCTCTGGAGACAAAAGTCACCCTTGTTGAAGATGACTGGGGTAGCAGAAAGGAAATGAGAACGTGGCAGGGGATGTTTCTGTGCAGTCGAGACACAAGCTGCTTTCAGAAATGTAGCCTTGGGAAGATGAGCATTGAGTTGATTGTGCTGAGATGGAAGGGCTGGGGCTGGGGTGGGATGTGTTTGTAAAGATGCTGAATGGGCACTTGGATATGTAGTTTTGAAGCCCAAGAAAAGCACCCGCGTCATGTGGAGGTGTATAAAGAAGAGTGGTGTTTCGACAGATTGGAGACAGAGAACTCTTCCAGTGTGGTTGCTTTGAAACTAGGCATGTTATATAAGTTTATGCTACTGAAAGAGCTCCCCTCTCAGCAGAACAGCTTCGTCTCTGTATGAGTTTCTTAGACCAATTGGCTCTTTCAGGGATATTATTTCTTTTGTCTTCCTCAACTGTGCCAAGTTTTTGTAACATTTCTGTTATTGCTCTGGTTTCAATGTGTCTCCTGAACGTTCTTGCATTGGACACTTGTATGTTTATGATAAGTGGGAGGTGGTTGATTAGAGGTCACAAGGATTGTGCACCTGTGATGGCCTTAGGAGCTTCGGAAGCTCTTTGTCGCCGTGTGATGCCCTTCCCCATGCCAGCTGGGTGCTGAGCCTGCTGAACAGTGAGCAATGAGCTTTCTAAATGATGCTAATCTCTGGTACTCATAACAATAAAATCAGACAAGGATCATGGCATGACCTTCTACAAAGGGACTAGACTTTGTTTTATACTTGGGTTTCAGGGAACCACTCTAAACTAGGGATGAAGACCTATTTAACAAAGACCTGTTTAAAAAGAAAGTTTTCTTATAGCCAACAATGAAAATATTGTCACTAGAGCCTTCTTACTCCTTATTATCTCTTGAAGGGTGCAGTGAAGATACACAGAAACAGACCTGATTTATTTCAGTATAGCTGTTAAAACATTGAAGATAGCAACGCATAAAAGAGATGGTTAGCTGACCCAAAAGATGTTTATTCTCTTGTAGATTTACTGGGCAGGAAGTGTCTGCTTGCCTGGGGCCCAGCGTCTTCACATGAGGCTGCGTGGTCAGTGCCTGAAGGTGACCACAAGCTCCCAAACCTGATGTTGGAAAGGAGATTGGCCGGCTCCCCCTCTCTTTGCCCTGATTGGCTAGATGTTGTTCTTTGGGGCTGGGAACTGTGAAAGCCCCATTAATGAGCCTCGGACTCTCCCTCAGCACCACCTCCACTCTCTACCCTCAACACTGTTAGTGGAATCCTGCTTAAACTTTGAGAAGCAGACAGCTACAAGTGAAGGCCCTGAGATTTGGGGATTTTTCCCTTAGAGCAGCTAGCAATGCCTGGACTGATGCAACTGTTTGAAGCAGGCACTTAACAGCCCTAATTAAATATTTGCCGGTCCAAGCAAATACTGACATGTTTACTTTGGGTTCAGAAATGCCTCTCCTCTTGGATTAAAAGAAATTTCAATGTGTAACAGTCATGACATAAGTTCTTGCATTAGAATGAGAGCTTTTGAGAAACGTGCTGACGTTCTGAGATGTATTATTATTTGTAACATCTATTATATCCTGGTCCTTACAGAATGCACAGTTGGAAAATGAAGCACATGCATCCATGTAAGCAAGGTTCTGTGTAGAGGATCAAGGGAAGAACAATTCATTGTTTCTGGAATAGAGGGCTGACTTGGGTCACCAGGCTGGTGATCTTAACTCATCATATAGTCCAGGACAGAAAGCTTTCAGTCACGTCAGGTTGCTATTAATTGTTCACTCAAAACTGTTAGGATACGTAAGAACGATGATTAAAAACCACTTATTAGCTTTAAATAACCAGTACATATTCATAGATATTGTTGGTTTGTTCACCTAATGACTCACACATTACTTCTGGATTTTACGGTCTCAGTCATTGTTATAACAATCTCCCTGCTCGCCGACTCTTTTATTTCAGTTGGAAAATGCAGCACTTCCTACATGCAAGATGTGATGCATTGCTTTTGTGTCTCATTTCCTTTATTCTCTGGATTCGATCTGAAAGCCTGATTCTAGGTTTAGGTTCAAACTAGGGGGCAAATGTGTATTTCAGGAATATTTCTCCTAGCATTAATAATGATTTCAACAAGGCTGTTCTCCAGTTTGGGGGAGGTGATAGATGGTTGTGATGGAAAGTGGGTGGGGTGAGGATGATGCAGAGAGAACCAAAATTTGTTGGTTTACTCCCCACATGCCTACGGAAGTTGGGACTGGGCCAGGCTAAAGCCAGGAACTCTGAAGCCTTCCTGGTCTGCTGCTTAGCAGGAAGCAGGACCAGCAGTAGAGGAGTCTGCCAAATTTAGACTTAACCCTGAACCACGTACAGCAGGGGAAAGCTAGTATGAGGGCACTTCAGAAAGTTTGTGAGGATTGGGCTTAACTAAAGAGATTTATTTGGGGCAAAACATGCAGGGTTTTTTTTTGTTTTCATTGTATGTATATTACACAAACTTTTGGTTAAGATTTATTTATTTTCATTGGAAAGGCAGGTTTACAGAGAGAGGAGAGACACAATGGTCTTCCATCTGCTGGGTCACTTCCCAAGTGACCACAGTGGCTGCAGCTGAGCCAATCCAAAGCCAGAAGGCAGGAGCTTCTTCCGGGTGTCTGACAGGGGTGCAGGATCCTAAGCAAAGCCTTGGGCCATCCTGTGCTATCTTCTCAGGTCCAAGGCAGGGAGCTGGACGGGGAGTGGAGCAGCCGGGACATGTACTGGCACCCACATGGGATACTGGGTCCCGGTATGTTGCAAGGCAAGGATTTAGCCACTGAGCCATCACCCTGGGCCTTCCACAAACTTTTCTGGCTCTTCATACTTTCCACTTTCCTTTCTCAACAGCTAACCTCTTCATTCTCCTAGGTGTTTACAGTATGTTAGCATTCCCGTAGTCTGTAGAACAAAGCACACATTTTTGTGTTGGTCTTAAAGGTCCCTCAGAAGAAGGCGGCGGCTCCCACCTGCACAGACCACTCTTCAGAGCTACAAAATGAGTTGCAGGTGCATAAATCCATTCTGTTTTCTCTCTCCTCTAGGACTTGTGCTGCCTATAATAAACCACCTCCTTCCTAATTATCTCTTGTTTGCTCATTCTTTTGCCCTCAGCTCAGGTACTATCTTCTGCAATATTGTCCTGGAACTTAAATATAAACCAAGTATGTACCCTCTTGGGCTCTTTCCCACGTCAACACTCAGCACTATCACTGTTCCTTACCTGCCTTCCCTTACCGGTGTGCAAGTGCCATCACTGATCTGCCTTGGAGCCATGGGCTCCTGGCATAGCGCCTGGCTCATTGTAAGTTCCTCATGACTGCTTGGTGAGCTCCTCCTTGCATGTCTCGCACAAGCCTCAGCACCTGACAACAGGGCAGTCTTCCCCCTGTGGTCCTCCTGCAAGAACTTGGAGCCAAAGGCAAAGAGAATGACCCACTGGAGACAGGTGCCTGCTCACCCATGCTGGGGCTCCCATATTTGGTTCTGATCAAGGGCTAAGTGCTGAAACAGGATAGCGAGAACCCAGGGGTGTTCAGCAGGAAGCAGAGGAGCTTGTCTTATCTTGTTTGCAGTTGAGTTTCCACCTGTGCAAGGCAGGGGCTGCACTCAAAATAGACAAGACAGACAAATAATACCTCCAGTGGCTTTATTATAGATGATAGGATAGGGGTCCAGAAACCTAGGAAGGCTCAATGATCAGTGACAGCACTAGCCAGTGGCTTGGGACAGACTTTTGTCACCTTCCCCCGTAATCTCCAGCAGCTATTTCCTCTCCAATATGTTTTGCTGTGGACAAATGCTTTTCATTCAGTTTTACATAACCACACTGTTCAAAAACATCTCACTTTATTTCCAGCTAGGTTACTCTTGCTGTGCTGTGCCTATTTAGAAATTGGGGAGCTGCTCTGGGTGAACAAATCAGGGTAAAACCCCTGCTTTGCTCTGGAAGCCACAACTATATTCTGGATCTCTGTCTGGCACTGTCGATGGCCTCAGAGATATTGCCTCACTTGGTTGTTTTTTTTTTTTTTTTCCATTTGAAAGACAGGGAGACATGAAAGATACCCATTGTAAAACTAGAGGGGAAATCAGTGTGTTGGGGGGAGAGAATCTTGGGGAAGGAGATAGGAAATCCCGGTACCTATTAAAATGTGTCATAAAACAGAAGAAGAAGAAGAAAGACAGGGAGAGTGACAGGAATAAAGAGCAAGCAAGACCCCATCTGCTGGTTCATTTGCCAATACCTGCAATATCTGGGTCTGGGGTAGGGCCATATGCTACTGGCCAAGAACTCATTCCAGTCCCCCAAGCAGGAACCCAGTGATTTGAGTTCTCGCAGCTTCCTCCTGGGGTCTGCATGAGCTGGAAAATAGAAGTGCAGGCTGGAGGCAGTCCCTGAACTCAACACTTGGATGTGGGATACAGGTGTCTTATCCAGGTTCTTAACTGCTAGGCCAAATGCCTGGCTTAGGAAATGTCATTTTGAAGAGCCCTTCCTCCCCCATTTTGCAGTTAACACAGCAGTGGACCAACACAGCTGTCTGATTGTTGAAATTGCTGCTCCCCCAAGTTTTCCTACGGCTGCTGAAATATTTGTCAGGTTAAGGAGGAAGTTTCCAGGTCTTAGCCAAACCCTGCAGCTAGCTAATCATTTGTATGCTGAATCTTAGTCCATCACAATTTGAAACTCCCGATATAATAACTCCTAATGAAAATGCAGCGCAACTCTTAGCTCACCTCTAGGATTATAATAACAGGGGTCTCAAATGGAGCTGCTGGGAACAGTGGCTGCCCCCGACTAGAATTCAACCAGAAAGATCAAGAGAGAGCCCTAATTGCCTTTCTTCTCAGATCAAACAATTGACTTAATTCTGCAGGCCTACACACAACAATGTGTTCGAGGAGATTCAAATAGGTTACTATAGAGGATTAAGGTTTTCTCTGCAGATTATACTTTTATGCCCTGGAGTTCATTGCTTGAAGTGTTAAGGAGTTTTGTCAAAATAAGCAGGGCAGAAAGGATTTTTTAAAAAAATTTTTTTTAGAAACTTGCAAATCACATACTCTTGCTGAGTAACACAAGGGGCCTCTGTTTTGGTCCGTACCCCTCCTTTCCTTCGTTTTGTTAATTTAATGGTGGAGGCTTGAGGGTGGGGAGAATGGACAGTGTTAAAGATTAGTCAGAAATGGTAAGAGGCATTTCAGATAAGCGTGGGGGCTTATTGTGTTTCCTTTCTGGGAAAAAAAAAAATGGTCTCAGAAACGATGCGCCTGGAGAAGCCGCCGAAAGAGAAGGGATTTTCTGGTGAATGCTTAACTGCCTGAAGAGCAAGTCCAAAGGCGATGTGCAATCTGACCCTCGAGGCTCTCTGCAGTGTTGGGCTCATCAGTGTTGTTTTACCCACTAAGACTTCATTTTTGCTTAAAGGAGCTGGTGGCAAAATAAGCTTTCACTTTCTGACAATGGACTGTTCCCCAGGAAAGGGCACTCGTTGGAAGTCATCCGTGACATTCTGTCCTTGGTTCCACAAGTGGCTGTGGCTCAGCCAGCTTCATCCGGCTCAGTAGCTCTCCCAGGTCCCCCCTGGGGAGTGCGTCCTCCTTAATCAGGAGGTTGTTGGATGGATTTACCCAGGCCATTAAGTATCCTGCATGCTGAATCTGTACACCTCCCTTTCGTGTTTTTTCGGCTCTCCTGGGTCTGTCACTCTGAGCAAAGCAAAGAAGCTTAATTGATGTTGTAACATTGCATAACAAACAGAGCAAATGTAAACTACACACTAAAGCCCTGCCAATAACTGCCCAACCTTGGTGTTCTAACACCTGCAGCAATCACAGCCCTTGGTTTGGGTCCTGGCCTGCCATGATGGCAGGTTCCTCAGGGGTCTCCTTTTTCATTTTTTTTTTTAAGAACGCATCTCGGTGCACTAGGTCTTGGCAGCTGCTAGGGAAATTATTCTCCCTTTGATCTCACATCTCCACCAGCATAAGCTTGTCTCCATTTTTCTAATTCTCACCTGTGTCTTGCCTTAAGGAAGAAATTCAGAAAGGGGTGGCTATGCTTGCTGGTCGCTCCCCCACTGGTGGAGGTGCTCACAACCCCGGCCCAGGGACCAAGCCTGCAGCAGTAAGGAGTTAAGTGTAGAGCAGTTGGGAATGACCTTGATGAAACTCTACAGGAAGGGAAGGAGAAAACAGCAGCCTGCTGGGGGACCACAAGAGAGACAGACAAAGAGAATGAACACTCCCATGTGCTGATTCATTCCCAAGCATCTACAGTAGCCCCAGGCTGGGGTCCAAAGCCAGGAGCTGGGAATTCTATCTAGGTCTCCATGTGGGAAGCAGGGACTCAGCTAGCTTGGGCTATTGCCTGTTGCCTCCAAGGGTGCTTATTAGCAGGAAGTGAGAATTGAAAGTGGAGCTGGTACCTGAACCCAGACACTCTGATATAGGATGTGGGTATGCCAACTGTTGCCTCCTCTGCTGGGCTGAGTGGCTCCCCCAGAATGTGTACTGAAAGATAAGGGTCAGAGAACCATTTCTGTCAAGGACTGCGATGGTTTGTTCCCTGAAACTCATACTGAAATTGTTCCCTGAGGTAGCAATATTGAGAGGTAATGGCACCTTTGCGGTGATTAGATTGTTCATCTGGATTAATTAGATTAATTAGAGATTTGTTGTTAACAGCTAATTCATTAGATGGCTGACAAAGACAGACTCCCCCTTGCAGGAGGAGTTCTTATTCCTGAGGCCCAGATGAGTCAGCCGTGAGGGTGGGTTGTTACGGGGTCAGGCTGCCCGTGGGTTTGTCTCTGTGCTTGCACCTGCTGGTCCTTCTGCTTTTCACCAGGAATTGAAGCAGCACGAAGCCCTCAACAGCTGTGAATGCCTAGTTGTGGACTTCCCAAGTCATCAGCACTGTGAGCCAAGTGAAGAATCCCTATCCTTTACAAAATCACCGAGTCTCAGGTCTCCTGTTTGATTAAGGGCCAGATAGTGCACTCAAGCCTTAGAAGTCCAACAGAAAAGTATGGAGAACAGGAGAGAACAAGTGTTCATAAAGTTTTTGTCATATTACAAACTTTACAGACATTGACATTTTTTTTAAAGATTTATTTTTATTATTTTTTCATTGGAAAGGCGGATATACAGAGAGGAGAGACAGAGAGGAAGATCTTCCGTCCGATGATTCACTCCCCAAGTGAGCGCAACGGGCTGATACTATGCCGATCCGAAGCCAGGAGCCTCTTCCAGGTCCTAAAAGATGCAGGCTGTGGTTGGCCGACCTCTGTTTTAAAAAGATTGAACAATGCCACCATGGAACGAAGATACAGTCATTACCAAAGTGATGGTATGGATAGGGGTGTTGGTCACCAGAGCCTCAGTTTCCAAACCAGGACCCCATCGTTCTCGCTGGGCAGGCAATCCGACAGTTTCAGAATGTTCTGCTTGTCTTCCAGATAATGAGGCTGTAGGCCCAGAGGCCTTTGTAATTAACTCTAGCATATCCCTTCAGCACCTGCCCTTTATCAGCAGTGTGCACCAGGGACCAGGTAGGCGATCTTACAGCTTTATGGCAACATATGGCTTTCAAAGCACATTAACACACGATATCTCATTTAATCCCCACAGGAACCTGGGAGGTAAAAAGGGTAATTACTATCTTTATTTTATGATCTGAAGAACCTAAACAAACATACGTCTTCCAGAAGCTGTGGTGCTGCCTGGGATAAAGGCATCCAGAGCCGACTGCCCTGGGGTGTGGCTAGGAACAGGTTAAGGAGTAGGGCAGCAGAGGAGGGGCCCGAGCTCTGGTCAAGGAATCAGACCAAGACCACCAAGCAAACTAATGGAAGAATCCTACTAACAAGAAAAGAATTGACACAGTTCTCAAGATGAAAAAAAAAAAAGGCAAGTCCTTCTTTGAATATTTCCAGAAATAGTTAGCCTTCTTTATCGTAACCTAAAAGCATAACTTAAGGTAACAATCTCGCTGAATAAATGCACAAGATAAAAAGGATCTGACTTCAAGGTAATAATTAGACTTCCAAAAACAGCCCCAGGATGTTTCCCAGACCAGTGTCTACTTCTGGAATTTTGTGAATACCACAGATGTCAGAAATAACACAGGCGCTGAGGAGAGCTCAAGGCGTTGCAGGGTTGAGCTGGACGTAGAGGAGAGCGCCAGCTGGGACTCAAAGCCGGAGACCGTGACCCCTTCCCAGTGATCCGAGGAAGATCACACAGGTCTGAGACTTTAATGAAGGTGGCCAGTGAGTAGGGAAGGCTCTCCCACCGTCTGCCACCTGCTCAGAACCACCTGCCTTTCCAGGAGAGGTCAGGGGAGTGGGGGCAGCCTGCTGCTGCTGTCTGCTTCAGCTGCGGCCACACAGTGACATTACACAAGCCTGGAGATCTTTGAACATGCCCTCCCACCCCCACAGGGTCGGTTGGCAATGGAATGGATCCTGTTCTCCTGGAGCATAGGACCCGGAGTGGCACTAGCCAGGGTTCCTGTCTCCAGTCCTTCCCTTCCTGATGTGCGTCCCAAGAGTCCCACCTCTGCACAGCGGATGGATTTGTAAGGAGGGCAGCACTGGTCACTACATCGCCATCTTGTGAGGTCCACGCAGTAAACCCATTCTTGCCAATATCTGTCAGGTACAGGGCCCAGGCAGCAGGTGCTGTTATCAGTTCTGTGATGGGGCAGGGAGCAACCCTGAATGGCTTCTGACTGTGTAGAGAGGCAGTTTAGTGGCACAAGGAAAAGCTCTGGGTTGGGATTCAAAAGTCCCAATTGTGGGTCAGACCATGACTCTCAGAAGTTCAATGATCAGTGGCAAACACTCCAGGAGGCCGAGCTGCCTCGGCTTGGTAATGGACTTCCTGATGTGTGCCTCTTGGGATCTGGGCAGGAGTAAGCAAGACGGAGTGTCAGATTCTGTTATCAGGTAGTGGCATAAGAAATATCCCTGGCAACTCTGGGATGCATTTAGAGATAACACATCCCATTCCATAGAAGACTCCAGGCAGTCTTCAAACCTCAGGCAGAGCTGAAGACCCACATTAAAAAAAAAAAAATGCACAGAAAATAAGGCACCATAAGTGTGATTTAAAAGTGATGACCCAGGGATAGGTGAAAGTGGGAACAAAAAAATCCAGGAGAAATAAATACTTCAAGATCGTAGGTCAGAAGATTCTGTGTACTTTACTGCTCAAATTGAATACCAATGATAACTGTTTCCTGAGAGTCAAAGGAAAGAAACAAAGTGAAGATGTGATGTTTCCTTCCTATTGAAACAATACATCATATCTATCTGGTCATTTCTTCTCTCCTCCCTCCTTCCCTTCCTCTCCTCTTATCTCTCCTCCCCTCTGCCCTCCTCCTTTCCCCTCTGCCTCCTTCCCTTTGAGAAGCAGTAATTTGCAACTCTCACTGCAACCTTACCAAGATGAGGACTCGTTACAGATGAGGAAACTGAGGTACAGAATGGTTACCTAGCTTCCCTGAGGCCACACAGCAGGATGAGACAGGTCTGGATTCAGAACCAAGTCTGAGGGCCCCAAGGATGCTGTAGGAATGAAAATGCTCAGGGAGGGGCCCGGTGCGATGGCGCAGTGGTTAAGGTCCTCGCCTTGCACGCCCGGGATCCCATATGGGCGCTGGTTCTAATCCCGGCAGCCCCGCTTCCCTTCCAGCTCCCTGCCTGTGGCCCGGGAAGGCAGTCGAGGACGGCCCAAAAGCTTTGGGAACCTGCACCCGTGTGGGAGACCCGGAAGAGGCTCCTGGCTTCGGAATGGCATAGTATCGGCCATTGCGCTCACTTGGGGAGTGAATCATCGGACGGAAGGTCTTCCTCTCTGTCTCTCCTCTCTGTATATCCACCTTTCCAATAAAAAAATAATAAATATAAAAATCTTTAAAAAGAAGATGCTCAGGGAGGCTGCTTGCAAGAAAGTGCACTAGGAACTCTCTGGGAGCCTCCTGCTTCCGCCAACCAGGGAGTCCAGTACAGGGAGTTCTGCTGTTCAAGGCAAAGGCAGCTGAACTCATCCCTGCCACTGCCGCGGGGTGGGCGAATGCCGGGGACCCTAAAGGCCGCCAGAAGTGCTGGCTCTCCCCGGGCTCCTCAGCAGCGTGGCAGAGCACAGCGTGACAGAACCTGAACCAGGACTCAACAGCTTCTTGTGGAACGCGCACCGAAAGCAGAGAAGAAAATTTCAGCTCACACACGGGTGGGACAGGACTGGTGTGGAACACAAGTGCTCACCAGCAGGAGGCAGGCCTGGGAGGAGAAA
This sequence comes from Ochotona curzoniae, assembly GCF_017591425.1. Classification (NCBI taxonomy): domain Eukaryota; kingdom Metazoa; phylum Chordata; class Mammalia; order Lagomorpha; family Ochotonidae; genus Ochotona; species Ochotona curzoniae. Next base: position 13,527,845 of record NW_024465582.1, on the reverse strand, counting down.
GTGGGAGACAGAAGAATTCCCTGGGCCCTCCTCCCTCCAACCCCGGCCTTCGAGTCAGGTCTGGTAGCTGGAATTACAAGTCGTCATAACCAAGTAAGGTTCAAGTTTACTGTACAGTATAAAGTATATGGTTCCCACTGGTCTGTTTAATACATCTATAAAGTCCTGAGTAAAGGAGCTCGTGCAGACACCATTGCATTGATATCTAGACTGGAGGACCTTATTACTGCAGCCCACTGTAAGTGACAGCTGTGATTTTTAACAAGCTTTATGCCTGTCTCTGTGGCTGTAGGTTATGTGAGCATGGATACCGCAGTGCGTTTCGCAGTAGGGTCATAAAAGAAACAATGACTAAGAGAGCGATGTCTTCAGATCCTATTGCTACCATAACTGTGGCATCTGGGGCCTAAAGCTTTGCTTGTAGTGTCCCTTGGTCAAAGCCCAGCACCTGTAAGCCCTGGGAGGACGGTTCCGCAAGAGGCCTGGATCACTTGGTTCAGCTCTGTGTCAAGTCCCTTTAAAGCGTCTGAGAGTTCTTCCAAAAAATGTCATGAGAATTTTATATTGTTAGAAAAAAAAATTTATGATTTAAGTTTCAAAATTTTAACATCAAAATTAATGTATTTAAAATTCCATTTTCCATGAACTTGCTGAAGCACCCACATATATACATGTGGATGACAAGTTTTATATCCCGCTTGTATTATTATTTCTATAGTATTTATTTTTGTCTACTTGGATGAAAAAGAGCAACAAAGAGGGCTGGGTCATGGAAGGGGAGAGGAATGGGTTAGCTAATTCACTCTGTAAGCGCCCACAACAGGTGGCGACTGAACCATGCCAAAGCTCAGGACCCTGGAAGTCCATCTGGGTCTCCTGAGGTGGCAGGGACCCTGAACACTAAGCCATCACCTACTACCTCCCAGGCTGCATAGGCAGGAAACTGGAATCAGAAGAGGGTTTGGCAACTGAACCTGCGCTCTGAGTAACAGCATCCCTCATGGGTGCCAGTTTGTGTCCTGTTTGCTGCACTTCCCTTCCAGCTCCCTGCTTGTGGCCTGGGAAAGGAGTAGAGGATGGCCTGAAGTTTTAGGACCTTGCACCACATGGGAGACCTGGGGAAAGCTCCTGACTCCTGGCTTTGTATTGGCTCAGCTCCAGCCATTGTGGCTACTTTGGGGAGTTGAACCAGCAGACAGAAGATCTTTCTGTCTCTCCTTCTAATTGTAAAATCTGATCTGACTTTGAAAAAAAAAAAAGACCTTTTTTTTTTTTAAAAAAAAAGGGTAAACAGATGGTAGCCTAATGTTTTGTGAAATGTGAGTAGACAGTCTCTGCTATTAGATTGTTATAGCCATACAGTTTTTGTGTGTGGGGGGGAGGTGCAAAAACCTAGAGTTGTTAGGAAATCATTGTGGGGCCTTTCTGGCACTTGAGGAAATGATTCATCAGGCTTCGGATATTTCATGCTTTTGAGTGTGAGAAGCAGCTCTGGGCTTGTGAATGTGTAGATGGGTTGTTATTAGCTCCCCTGAATGACCATAAAACACCAGAGTGCTATTCCCATAGATAACACAGTTTTGATCAAAGCAATTTGAAACTGCCAGGATACATTAATTGAAAGATCTACTTTAGTTTCTAAATAAATTTACCTGTTTTATGAGATAATTGAATTTGAACCAGTTACATTTAGAACAACGTCTGCCAAAAATGGTTTTAGTAGGACCCTATAATTAATTAACTGGAGGGCCTTTGAATCAGAAGGGTTTACTCATTACGCGATATAATTTGGAGGAATTTGGGCTATTAATCTCTGGCTGTGAAGATTATCCTGCTCTAGTCATGGTTTTTCAGAATGGGAGCTGTAGATTTAAGAAGGGGCCCTCAGTGGAATCCTCTAGTAGACAAGACAAGGGGAGAAAGACAAAATATTGTGGTGACCAAGGAAAAAAGAAACATGAGAGACGTCTTCTAGTCCCAACATTAAATGAAATGAGCGGGAATGCCAGGTCAGAAAGTCCAGGAGTCACATAGCAGGCATTTATCACTGCCGACGGAAGTCTAGCTTGCAGTGAGGTCCTAATGTCTGTTTATCTGTCTGTTTTTGCTTAGTCAAGGCACCAGTGTATCCAGAAGTGTGAGCATCTTATCAAGGAAATATCTCAAAAAATGGTGACTTTTAAGAGTTCCAGTCTTGGGCCTGGCACGGTAGCCTAGTTGTTAAAGTCCTCACTTTGCACGTGCCAGGATCCCATATGGGCTCCAGTTTATATCCCAACGCTCCTGCTTCCCATTCAGCTCCCTGCTTGTGGCCTGGGAACGCAGTCAAGGATGGCCTAAAACCTTGGGACCCTGCACCCACATGCGAGACTTGGAAGAAGCTCCTGCCAGAGTTGCGGCCACTTGGGGAATGAACCAACAGACAGATCTTCCTCTCTGTCTCTCTTTCTCTCTGTATATCTGACTTTCCAAAAATATAGATAAATCTTTAAAAAAAGAAACAAAGAGTCTCAGTCTTTCATCAGCAGTAAGTCCATCTCTGTCTCTTGGGATGTTGTGGGGTTATGAAGTGTGCTATACTCATTGTGCATCTTGTATGTTCAGTTGTGACATGCAGGTAGGTTGCCAAGAGCTCCATGTAGGAAGTACAACCCCCTTGAAAGCCACACGTAATCCTTTAGTTCTCCTCCTGGGCTAATGGACTGCTCTGGACCAGGCTTTCCAACAAGGGTATCAGTCTGCTTTCTAGTGCTATGCAGGTGAGAAGTAGCTAACCAGAATAAGAAAAGAAATTACTTCTTTCAAAATAGTGGAAAGGTATTTGGAGCCAATGAAATGTGTGGAGTCCAGAGCCAAACATAAAAAAAAAATTCTGAACCTGGCATTTGTTTTAATGTATATATCAAATATTGTACATTCATGATAACAGTTCTGACCCAGGAACTGGATTAATGCTGTTTTCCAGTACATACATGATATGCATTAAAAATTGATGATAAATTATAATTGCAAGCTCAAAACAATACTATTTCAGCAGGAAGATCATACCATTTAGAACAAAAACAAACAAACAAAAAACAGGTTTGCACCAAAGATAGGTCCAAAATACATGGGTAACGGCAAAGAGAAAAAGGTTGATATAATCTAACTACCTTCTGTAGGATAAATTAGAAAACAAACACCCGGTTTATCACAAAATTTGATCACAGAGGCTCACTGAGGCTTACGTGTGTGACTAAGAAGAGAAAGGGTGTGGGCCAGAAAGAAACTGTCCAAACAACAGCAGGAAAGTTCAGGACACACAATTCTCTTGGCAAGATGTGTTCATGCAAGAAAGATGCCTGCATGTGCACAATTAGTGCATAGAATTTGGCGGCACTGTGGTGCTTTACTGGGTGGAAACCAGCTGTGTAAATAAACAAGCTCATGTCTGTGCATTTGTGAACATCAGAGGGGAGCCAAGTCAGTGTAAAGAAAATAGTGCAGGCAGACTAAGGCCCCTGTGTCTCCTGTCATGCTCACCCCTTCTCAAGGCCCGGGGACAGGGGAGTCCATTTTTGAAGTGGTGTGAGTTCAATTGGGATGACACTATGACAGCTGTTGCTGCTGAGAGCGAATCAGTGTTTTTGTTTCTGAGATTTGTTTAGCTGATGGTATGTGATATTTGTCAGTAGAGTTAAAAAAAAAAAAAAGAAGAAGAAGCCCAGACTGCACAGGATAGAGTGACCAATCCATGATATTCAGTATGAATGGGAGTTAAGAGGATTCACCAGCGGGGTGGGATGATGGGAGGAGGCAATGGCCATAAGAATCAGTTCAGTCTGATCCTAAAGTGTGAGCAGGCCTTGGAGGAGTAGACATGGGGAGGAAGTGGGTGTCTAGGTAGGAAGTAGATGCTGTGGCAAATGTGAGCAAATTATGTCAGGGGACTATTCAGAATGGAAATTCCAGGAAAGGACAGGTGGAAGATGCTGCAGGAGAGCGACAGAAGTTGATGTCCCTGCGAAACTGTCAGAGAAGAGGGAGTTTAAGACAAATGGTTTTGATCTTCTGGTCTCATTAGCAAGGGCATGACCTGAAGCCATGACAGGCTTGGAGCTTGAGTAGATATTCAACTAGATGAATAAATGAGATTATTAAATATTTACTGCAATTTTTCTCCTTCTTTCATGCTTACCAACTTCCTTTGGACTGTAACTTATACCTTGTAGATTTATCTACAGAAAGACAGTTATTGATTATGGACATGTCACATATTGTAGTCTGTGCAATAATTTCTTAGTGTAAAATAGTGAAGTGTCATTTTGATTTTCTATATCATGCTCATGAGCTTGGCTCATGGGAAGCTTCTGATTTTAGTTTCTGAGCTGATAGTCTGATGTTGGACTGTAGTTAGTTTGCCAATACAGAAGTCATTCATATATGGAAGATGGCCTTGCCATGGGTTGAGAAAACATTGTGTAGGGCATGCTGATGGAGGCCTCTGGGTACCAGTGTGCTAAACATTGAGTCTATTCTGTAGGTATTTGGATAACTTTCTAGTCAATGATACTTGGCACTCGCTGTAGGGAGTGCACTGCCCTTTGGTGGACAATGAAATGATTAATAGTCTTCTGTAGAATCTACAGAAGAGTGGAAGGCAACCCCTCACAAAACTTATGTATGATGAACACTGAGATAAAGATAGAGCACTTGAAGGATGAAGCAACATTCAAACCAGGCTAGAAGACTGAAGATAATTTTCAGCTGGCAGAATGGGTCGCTGTATGATATGGGACAACATGAGGAATGAGAAGAAACCCGTGGTGGGTGAAGTCGGGATGAATGTAGACAGTAGTGAAATTGGCCAAGCAGAAAGAGGCCCAATCAATATGTAAATAAGATTAAGCAATCAGTGGCTTATGTACAGGAGAGTGCAGCTCATAGAAATGTTGTTGCTTTTCAGAAAAAAAAAAAATCTGGAAGGCCCATGAAAAATGGACTAAGAAGGAGACAGATGAAAGCAGAGAGAAAAAGGTTAAAACTGTGTTAAAAATCAAGTGGAAGATGAGACCCATCAGATCAACTTTATAAAAGTGTATGGGTGACTTTAACAGGACAGAGGATCCAGTTAGCACAGATGCCTCAGGGGAGATGCATGGAGGAAATAATGGGGAAGGGGCTGGAAAGACCTCAGAGAGGGGGAAGGAAGCCAGGAAACGTTGCTGGATGTCTCCTGGAATCCTGTGCCAGGAAACCAATTTTCAGCAAAATCATCAGGAGATCATCCAGAGTCAGTCCATTTTTTTCAGCTGTAAAAATGTGTTATATGGGCCTGGCACAATATTCTAGTGGCTGAAATGTTCTCCTTGTATGCACTGCACTGGGATCCCATATTGGTGCTGATTAGTGTCCCAGCTGCTCCACTTCCCATCCAGCTCCCTGCTTCTGGCCTGGGAAAGCAGTAGAGGACAATCCAAGGCCTTGAGATCCTGCACATGCCTGGGAGACCTGAAAGAAGCTCCTGGCTCCTGGCTTCGGATCAGTTCCGGTTGATGTGGCCACTCAGGGAGTGAACCAGCATGTGGAAGATCTTTGTCTCTCCTTATCTCTGTAAATCTGACTTTCCAATAAAAATAAATAAATCTTTAGAGAGAGAAGTATATTCTAGCCTGTATAATCTATAATCAATAGAAGCTTATTTGACTTCCAGATACAGAGGTTGAGAAATCAAAACAATGGTGCTGGTGTCTGGCAAGGGCCACGCTGCTGTGCCACGTGGCTAAAGGGAGACAGACCACAATCAAGCTGAACCTACTCTAGGAATCAGGGACTCACTCCTGAGATAACCAATCAGCTCCTTCAGTAGAGCTGCAAATCCAGTCAACAGCCCTCATGATCATAATACTGTTGCCATGGCAATTAAAATTCACCGTATGTTTTGAAGGGGACATTCAAGCAGTAGGGTCTAGCCAAAATGCCCATGAGAGGAGCCCCTCGTTTTGTGGAAGTGGCTGTGTTTATTCCTGCTGTGTGTAATTGTCTGGGAGCTGCCCATGGCTGGGTGCAAACGCCAACAGCTCTAGCTCTGATCATGCCAGCTGGGAGATGTGGATCTCAAGGCTACTGCAGAGACCGAGCACCTTCACTGGGTTTCCAAAGAGGTTCACAACCTTCCATGGGAAGGAGAGAAGTGATGCCATTTCCTGTATAGGAGGCTGAGACACACAGGACCGGAAACTGTGAGAGACCAGAGTAGCATCACCCTCCCACCCCCGACGCGCACACACACATCCACAGAACACCTGGGAGCTCAGATGACACAGAGTAAGCTGCAGCTCTGTGAAAAGGAATTTTCAGACTGTAGTCATGAACAAGTTCCCTTTAGAAGCATCTAGAGCAGAGGGTCAAATGTCTCTGCTTTAGACAAGGGCACTGGGGCGTAGCCGCCCAGGTATTTTTGAGACAAGGCAGGATAAGCGGGAGAGGAGGGGTCGGAAAGGGAGGCAGACAATCACTAACGCACTTGTGTCCTGAAAGTTGTGGAGACAGTTTCAAAAATAATGGGGTTGTCAAAAATGCCACGTTCTTGCAGAATATCAAGTAGGAAGAGGTCGAGAAAGATTGTCATCTTTTAAGAAGAAAAAAATCATAAACCGACTTTCCCAGGTCCTCCGACAGACCTCATCTTGCCATTATATTACTTTTGTTGTGTAGTATTTTCCTGCACTTTCATGAAGAACTAAGCTATATTGTACCCCTTCTCACCTTCAAATTAGGAAATAGTTGATGGAATCAGAAAGTTGGAAGAATCCTGATCTGCAAGGAAATGAATGGTGCCCTTCATATACCTTTTCATTCTCTTTCTTTGTCTTACAACGTTAATCAAACCCCACATAATTCAAGCTAGGGATGATACCTAATCTATGTGCTTTGGGTTGAGAATTTTATACTCACTGCATTATCTGGCTTGTGAAAGCATAACATAGCATTTTTAAAGTGAATGTTTAATATCTTTCACTGAATTCACTTTTGAAAACAGATTTTCTGGGGTGGAGATACTTTTCCCTTTGTAATGTGGGGATTGAAAATGTATACTAGCTTAGTCTGATGGTTCGAAATGCTTCTCTCTGCTAGCTATTGATCCATGTTGTTTGATGACCAAGACATTAATTCCTATAAAGCATAAGTGTATAGGGGATCGATTGAAGAGTTGTCCATTTGAGCAGTATGTCTTGTCCTTTGCAAGCTGGTAGCTTTGATTTTCTGTGGAAGGCTACTCAGTGCCTTTCCAGAAAGATCCATATGGATAAATTACCTGATTTTTTCCGGGAATCTTATATTTCTCATCATGTTAACATGAGAAAATGCCAGTGTTGTGATATTTCCCTTTCTGTCATATCACCAGATACTGGATAATAATAATGGGTTAATCTTGATCCTGGCAAGATGACTGCCAGAGAAATGCCTGGTTTGTACGGATTAGCTGAGTGGGTGAATGGATCAGTTCCTTTTGACCGCCTCAGTTCTATTTCTGATGTAAATGTCATGTTGGATAGGGTGCTGCAGCTTAAATTGTTTTGGGTTATCTCAGAAATAGAGTGGGAATTAATCTTGAATTCAATCTATAAAACAAAGAGGCAAGCTGATCCCACACACATACACACACACCAAAAAACAAAAAGGGAACAAGGAAATGAGTTTCTTTGCTTGTTGGTGGCTTACTGTAATATAATGTAATCTGTCAGAGCACAGCTGACGATGATTTCATCTCTAAGATGGGTCAAGAAGTAAAAACAAAAACAAAAAACCCATTTACCAATCTTAAAGAATACTTTGGGTTGACCTGGAATAATGAAGTCGTGAGACAAATGATCTTTGAAGTGACACAGGTGATGCAGAACTTATTGTGACCTTGGAAAGCCAGATATCATCTTTGTCTGTAAAACTGAAATAATCAAATAACTCCAAGGGTAATGTATGAATTAAATGTGATAAAATACATGACACCTTAGACATATGATCAGACATGATGAAGTGTTCAGGAAACTCGGGGTCCTTCTCTCCCTGGCTTGTGAGCCTCAGCGCAGGCAGAAATTCAATCATGGATGATGAGAGGCAGGCAAGATTCCATTTTCCTTGCTCTTCTAAATCTTAAAAATCTAGAGCATATTTATGACTATATTTTAGTGTGCTTATCAGAGAGCTCAAAAGCAGGAAACACAAGGATTGGGTATTAGAAGTTCCCTGTTCTTGTGTATGCACCTGACTGTAACAGCTCTGTGGGCATTTTGACTTTGCCATTGGGTCTGTGAGCAAGCCCACGGACTGCAATGCGGCCTTCAGGTGTTGATATTCCGAGGCAGCACTGATCTTTTCTATGGGATGATTACTCATCATGACTGGAGTTCAACAGATAAATTAAAAACACGGCCATGCTGCAGTCCTGGAAGTGACTCACTTCCCAAGTAACGCTCTGACTTTTCTTTGAGATGGGTTTGAAGATACCCTGGATCAGAAATGCTCCTTGCCAAGGGAGCCTGTGTCCTGATCCCAGAACAATCTGTGGGTTGCCTAATAGAACTGCGCAGACATGTGACAGAGTACATTCTGGACCTGGTCCTGCAAATTCCTGTAATTTGCACCAGGTCACTTGTTATCCATTTTAGCTGACAGGTGTGAAAGGGCAGCTGAAGTAGCGGTTAGCAGGGACTCTCAGGAATGTGCTGTTGCCGTCTTGACTGTGTGTAAACAGGGTGATGAGCTAACAACCAGTTGGTGTGTTGTACACCACACACACACACACACACACACACACACACAGACACACACCACACACAAAACTTAAGAAAAATTCTTAGTTGCTGAGTAAATTTAGAATTATGAGAATCTACAACAACAGAAAGAAAATGCTAATTGAAAATAAACACTTGGGAAACTCTAATAGGTTTCCAGCCTTGTTCAGGATATTTCTGGTGTTCTTTTTAGATGGATTAGAGCTTAAACAGTTCTGTGTACCTCTCCATCTGTATTACACTGCTAGTACATTGTTCAGCTACTTATTTTCCTGTTTAGCATCTCACTAAGAGTCTGTTATTTTCCACCTAGGTTGCTTTATGATGGTATCATGGCAGAATTCCTTCCTGTGGGGTCTTTTCTCTTTTAGACCTGTCTTATTATCCATTAAAGAGTAATGAGATAAACACGTGCCATCAAGGATCTATAGGGGAGTAAGTGCCCAGTACCACCTTGCAAATAAGTAGTTGCTTTCTCTTACCAGGAGAGCTTTATAATATGTCCACCATGGAAACATTTTCAGCGGACAATCTAAAGAAAAAGTCTTTACTAGGTACCGCAGCTGAACAGTTCTCACAGGAGTTTTGTTAAAACTCTCCTTACCATAAATGCATGTGGGTGTTTACAGATGCAGGAAAGTGAACATAAAATAGTTTCCCATTGGGAGTGTTTCAAGTAGAGTCCAAAGCACAGCAGTGCCCGGAAATGCTAGGTTTCTAAACGAGAGGAAACACAAGGTCAGAGGCTGGGGACAGCTGGTAGAAGGCACAGAGGCAGTGGCTTAGAAGAGCTGGCGGCTGCTGTCCCCTGAGAAGCAGTATTGAATCCCTGCTGTCTGTATGAGAGCCCTGGATTCACTGCTTTGACCAGGTCCAGTCCTGGCTTCTGGAAGCATCTGAGGAGTCAACCGGCTGATGGGTACTTGAGGTCTGTCTCTGTCTCTCAATTGAAATAAAGAACTTGCTGGGCATTCATTGCAAGGAGGAGGTACTCCTTGGGGTCTGGGTGCCCAGAGTAGGAGTCGTCGGAAGTTCCCAGGCCTCCAGCTGGGCCTTCCCGCTTTCTGCCCTGCTGGGTACTTCACCAGAGCAGGAGGTTAAAACAGCCACCCCCAGTTGCAGACAGCACCTTTGTTTTTCCACCCAGGCACCCTGGGGAGTTTTGGATAGTCTGTGACATTCTCTTACTGTGAGGAGCCAGGATCTGTGTCCAACACTCAGACCCCTTCCTAGTTACCTTTGTGAGATGGAAGTTGGAACAATATGCAGATTATAGTTCTGGAAACTTAAAAATTATTCAAAAAGTCTCTCTGCTATCTCCTCTTCACATCTAAGTTATCACGGGAATTCCAATTTAGAGATTAGCGTCTCTTAAAATCAGACCCACTGTTCATGTTGCCGTAGTAACATTGCTAATGAAAGAAAGAGTTTCCAGGAGACCCATTTGTCAAACTCTGTTCCAATCACCCGGGCTGGATTTATAAACGTCACAGATGCTTTCAATTTTGTTCCTCCTCTACAGACGCATGTATTGTTTTACAGTCAGCCATGGAAGTATGTAACTGGATTAAAAAGTGATGAAAGAGAATGAATGATAGGTTAGCTGTTGGAGATAAATTACAAAGCTTATGGATAGCGTTGTGTACATATCCAGTGTTTTAATTCTCAAGTTCACGCAGGCCTTACTGGCAAAACTTTTCCTAATGCTGCCCATAGCTGTAATGTGAAGACAGACGTCCTCAGCCCCTTCCTGCCTGCTCAGAGGAAAAGAATGATGCATCTGATTTCTACAGTTTTGATAAGACGAGTCACAATCCTACTTTTGACTTGGACTGCGTCTTCAGTTTGATGTTGCTCATCAGTGTGGGATGTGTAACAGGAGTTAGTGCATGTTTTGGTAGATTGAAAATACATCTGGGGGCCCGGCGCGATGGCGCAAGTGGTTAAGGTCCTCGCCTTGCACGCCCGGGATCCCATATGGGCGCTGGCTCTAATCCCGGCCACCCCGCTTCCCTTCCAGCTCCCTGCCTGTGGCCTGGGAAAGCAGTTGAGGATTGCCCAAAGCCTTGGGACCCTGCACCCGTGTGGGAGACCCGGAAGAGGCTCCTGACTTCGGATTGGCTCAGCTCCAGCCGTTGCGGCCGCGTGGGGAGTTAACCAGCGGACGGACGAAGGTCTTCCTCTCTGTCTCTCCTCTCTGTATATCCGCCTTTCCAATAAAAATTAAAAAATAAATCTTAAAAAAAAAAAAAGAAAATACATCTGTCTTTGAACAGATGTCACTGGGGCCAAAAAAAAAAAGGAAAAATTGGTGTGGTTGGATACATTTCTGAAAAGTTAGTATATTGGAAACTGAAGCCTCAAGTTCACCGGTTAATGCTGTCTGGAGTTGTGGCCTCCAGGAGGTAGTTAGGATTACATGAGAGGATGAGAGGATGAGTGGGCCCTCATGATAGCGTTAGTGGCTTCACAAGAAAAGCCAGCATGCTCACTGCGTGTTGCTCTGCATGATGTTAGCGTGTGCCTAGAAGGTCCTTGCTAGATGCCCCTCGGATGCCATGTTTCCGACTTCTCAGCCTCCAGAAGCGTGAGCCAAAGAAAGCTCCGTTTTTAAAACTCCCTAGTCTTAGGTGTTTTGTCAAAGCAACAGGGAACAGGCTAAAACAAAAGAAGCAGTTAATCCACAGTTATCATGAAGGTCAGGATAAGGGCAAGGAAAGCAGATTACCTGTGGATAGGAAAGTTCGATGACTTTCTGTGGAATAGGGAGAGAATGAAATATATTGAAGGGAAGGAGCAGTGCAAGCGGGAGCCAAGAACCTTAGTGACCTCAGGCTCTACGTCCAGCCATGGGCTTGGTCAGGAGTAAGGGGTCCTGATCCAAGGCAGCCTTAAGAAACAACTACAAAGGTGGGATCCCCAGCTCTGTGTGCAAAACAGAAGGTAGTGCACTCCTCATAGCCATGGGGGATCTGTTCCAAGACCTCGAACAGGTGCTTACAATTACAGATAGTATATACTATGCTTGTTCCTATCCATACATACCTGAAATAATATTTAATCCACAGGTTAGGTCCACTAAGAGAATAATCATTAACAAAGTAAGAATGAAATACAACAGTTATAAGGGTTACTGTAAAAAAAGATTATTTAAACGTAATGAATAGTGTATTTCTGGAAATTTTACTTAGTGTCTTTGGACCACAGTGTACTTGGGCAACTGAGCCTGTGCAAAGTGAGACTGTGGCCTAAGGGGGCTTTGCTGTATGAACCCAGAGGAAAATGCAAAGTCCCAGCTGGTGTTGGTGTCCATGGTCGGCTTTAGCCTAACAAGAGTTGGCTCGTTCTAAAGTTAATTCTGAAACGCAAAATTGATGTTGATGTGCCTCTTGCAGGTGAGCAGCCTTTCCAATCAGAATTCCCTTGGGAGAGGGCCTTCTGGACCATAGATTTACTCACTTTGGTGGAGTCAAGTCGGGCCTGGCACCTTGCTCTCTGCTATGGAATATGGATGAAAATCATCATGGAAAGCAGTAGACTAGAGAGCAGAGCCAGGGGTCGGAAAAGGAGCCACGGAGCGTCACACCGAGCATGTTTGAGGTTGTCTTTGTTGTAATGGGGTTTAATGTCTGAGTGGAACAGTAACCCCTATAAACTTTGCATTCTTCCATGTCTTGTTTTGGCTTTACTGTTTTGTTTGCTTCAGTTATTCTGTTTCTTTTCCTCCACTGTATATCAGTGTGCTTTATGTGAATTGTAGATCATCTGGCCCCCCAAAAAACCATCTATACCTGGTAGGGAGAATGCATCATTAATGCAGGGACCAAGGACTACACGCTTGATGTGGTTACTGTGTCTTGGTCTCTGAGAATGCTGGTGACAGGATAAAGTGCATTTCACTAATATATGTGTGTGTGTATACATATATATGTATATATGTAACATATATGTTACATATTACATATATGTGGATGCATATTGATGAGCCCAGCGTAGGACTTTGGTACATCCATCAACCGCATTACTTAATGACTGCCTTCAACCTGCTTCATAGTTATGTCTTTACTATAAAGAACATGGGTAACTGCACAGTTACCTGCATAGCTAGTGGCAGCCATGTGACATGCCATCTTCTCTATTGATAAAGGAAACAGAAGCAGCTGGCTCCACCCTTACCTTTGTTTCCTGTTTCGGCTTGCTGGGTTACTTGATGTAGGTCCTGGAACCACAGACATCTTGCAACCATGAGATAGCATGCTAACATCTTAAAAATAGTACAGAGAGAGCCTGGTGCAGTAGCCTTGTGGCTAAAGTACCCACCGTGCATGTGCCGGGATCTGCTATGGGTGCCGCTTCATGTTCTGGCTGCTTCACTTCCCTTCCAGCTCTATGCTTATGGCCTGGGGAAGCAGTTGACAAGGCCCTGGGACCCTGCCACCCGCGTGGGAGACCTGAAAGAAGCTCTCGGCTGCAGCCGTTGCGGCAGCTTCGGGAATGAACCAGTGGATGGGAGATCTTTCTCTCTGTCTCTCCTTCTTTCTGTAAATCTGCTTTTCCAAGAAAAATAAAGAAATCTTAAAAAAATACTGAAGTTGTTCAGATTAAAAAAGAAAGAAAGAAAAGCACAGGGCACGATGACAGAGTCTGTGTCTCCCAACGCTGTTCTCTGTTCTGTTGCTTAAGGACTGCCCATCTCTGGACTTCGTGATATTTGAGTAAATCAGAGCATTTTAAGTCAAGTAGTTGATTATGTGAAACTAAACAGTAACTGATGAATAACATAAGAGAAGCACAAGGCAAAGGAGCAGTTAAGGGCAGGGACGCTAACAGCCGCACTGCTCACAGGGACCGAGTTCTGTCCCTGAACCGGAGCTGTGGGGATTTCTGGAGACCACCCATCTTTTCTTCTGCCTTTTTCATGTTTTGTTTTCCTGTTAATGATGTTGTGTTAAGCTGAAGCTTATCACCCAGGGCGGGCTGACATGGGTGGTCACGTGTGTCAATCAACTTGTTGTCTTTTACAATTCTAAGGATGGTTTGGAAATGGATTGTCTTGAAATCCAATTGATTTTTTTTTGAGAGAAAGGAATCAGTGACTGGATTCTGAAAGCTTAGGTTTGAGTACATCTCTGAAGGGATTCAGGAACAAGGATAGGTTTGCCTGGAGTAAGGAAACAGCTCTGAGATGAGAGTGTTAAAAGAAAGCAATTCTGGGGTAGGAGAGATAGATCTGAAAAAACTTAAGACTGGAAGGGAGGGCCTGGAACGCTAGCCTAGTGGCTAAAGTTCTTGCCTTGCCCCTGCCGGAATCCCGTATGGGCCAGTTCATGTCCAGGCAGTCCCGCTTCCCATCCAGCTTCCTGGTTGTGGCCTGGGAAAGCAGTCAAGGACAACCCAAAGCCTTGGGACTCTGTACCTGTGTGGGAGACCCAGAAGAGGCTTCTGGCTCCTGACATTGGATTGGCTCAGTTCTGGCTATTGTGGCCACTTGGAGAGTGAATCAGCTGATGGAAGATCTTCCTCTCTGTCTCTCCTCTTCTCTGTATATCTGACTTTCCAATAAAAAAAAAATAAATCTTAAAAAAAAAAAAAAACCGGAAAGTAGAACAGCGCATTCCTGCCTGGAAAGCAGCCAAACCCACAGCAGTGTGGCCCCAGCACCACACAGCAGAAAGGCACCAGTTTTCCAGTAGGAATCGTAGCGGGGCTGAGCACGGCACAGAGGGCCTTTAGTGGCTGTGTTGCAACACAAGGGTGTCACTCCTAGCTGCAGAAGACAGTGGGAAAATCATGTAGAGCCTTAGAATGGGCACTGAAGGTTTGTTATGGCCAACAGGCTTGATAGGAATGTCTTGTCAGATGGTGAAACTGCCAAGCAGGTGGGTGGACTTGGAGTGAGAGTGCAGGGTGGTCCTCGAACAGCTCGGTGGACATCTGCAGAGGTGCTACTGACCAAAGGCCAGGAGATGTCAGGTGGGGTGAAGGTCAATGGTAGACAATTGGTTCTCTGACCCCTTAGTGACGAACTGCCATCCCAGGAAAAATGGGCTTGGAGGAAGGAATTGAATCTGGTTTTATACAGTTTAGATGTAAAATGACTGCGATTGCTTGGAATCAGCAATGATTAAGGTTTCTGCCAGCTGATGAAATATAGTCTTTCAGTTACAGAAAATAAAGTAAGCTAATCCTTTTTACTCCTAAAAACATAGCTTGAGAAAATTGAACCTGCTACATAAAAAAAGAAATTGAGGCATAAGTATATTATTCAAAGTAATTAAAGATAAACAACCAAAAAAATATAAAAGTGATGGGACATCAACTACTCTAAGAAGGAAGGTAGTGTAGGAGTTAATTAAATCCTCATCTTTAATTTCTGAGAGACAATAGGCTAAATATAAATTTGATATGTAATCTCATCTGTATGTTATTTAGTATTTTGAAGCTAACAAGTGTAAGAATTAACAGACACAGTTGAGAGAGGCACAGGGACTGACTACTGCTTTGCATCTTATTATTTGATTTCTTTACAAGTTACTGATGTTACTTTTATATAAATTAAGTGAGTAAAAATTAATCCTGGGC
The DNA here is from genome assembly GCF_017591425.1 of Ochotona curzoniae. Classification (NCBI taxonomy): domain Eukaryota; kingdom Metazoa; phylum Chordata; class Mammalia; order Lagomorpha; family Ochotonidae; genus Ochotona; species Ochotona curzoniae. Next base: position 13,512,489 of record NW_024465582.1, on the reverse strand, counting down.
CTGTATGTGTTAGAGCTACGTGCTGCAGCTGCGTGTGCTAATAGACTATGCACACTAAAGATGGAGGTGTCTGAAGTAAGTGCCCTGGGAGAGCACTGTGCTCTAGGAAATGGCTTTGCAGGTTCCACAGGAATTGCCAGGCTTTAGGGACAAATGTGATGCTCCAGGAGAGAGGGAACTAGATTTTGTTGGCAGGAGACAAGCCGATGACAAACAACATGGCCAAGCTTGTGGAAGGAGGCTTCGCAGAGTGCGCAAGGTGATGCCTTGGCAGTTGGAGGCTGAAGTTGGTAAAGATGGAATTCAGATTGTTTTGTGAAGTGTAGTGGATATGGTTCCTAAGGCTTATGTGAGCATGTGCACACACACTCACACAGCATGCATCTTTTGGGTTTAGCATGAGCATTGATTTAGTTAATCATCATCTTTTTCTCACCCTAGCCTTTGGTTTTGGGAATGCAGGTGGAGGCCCCGAAAGTGACCATCTCTGGCTAATCCATGACCTCTCCTAGGCAGAATACTACTAGGCAGATGGTAGGGAGTTACCTGAGGAGATCTAAAGTCATTGGGTGCTTTCTTTGAAACAGGGCTCCTGGAACAAGGGCCTGTGACTTCTTAGGGCGTCTAGGAAATAGCTTAGCAAATCCTCCTGGTATGTGTGGAGCACCTGACTCTTTGTGCAGTAATAGCGATTTTTCTTTCCTCCCCTCTTTCCTTTCTTTTGTTGTTGTTGCTGTTGCTTGCTGTCTGTGTGGTCCTTGGACCAACAACTCTGGCCAAGAAATTGCAGTATCTTTTTTGGGGTGATGTAACCCAAAGAGTGGAGAATTGAATTGAGCAGCCCCCAGTTAGTGCCGCAGGTGACAGGCATGTAGAGGAGTTTCTCAAACTCCCAAGGTCATCCTTGGGATGCAGAAGTAGTGAGGATTAAGTAGATACGATGGCCCCCAGAGCACCTTTAGGTGGTGCAGCGGTGGTGGAAAGGGTGAACTGAGTTAAACATTTGAGCCTGATAAATTTCGTAAAAGTATTTGCAGAACTCTTCTAAAAAATCACAGAAAGAGCTGAGCTTGATTTTCTAAAATTGAGTTCAACCATACATGTCTTCAAAAGGTAGAATCACGCTGTTCCACCAACTATTTTACGGTCCCACCAAAGCACACTTCTCTTCGTGTGGCTGCAGAGGTGAACAAGAGCTCCTGACCTCGAGCGGTGTAATTTTGCTCTCCTGGTCACAGCATCCTGGGCGTCGGGATGGACCGCTTTTGCTGGAATACCACGCCTGAGATCGACCTTTGCTGTGGGTCAGTCATCTGGCCGACCAGAAGAAGGCTTATTCTGAGCCTGTGATAAGGAAGGATGTTTAATAAAAACCAAACTCCATGCACATATTTTAAACTACAACAGGATGCTCTGGTGAAATGCAATCCCAGAAATTGTGAAGTCTTGATGGGCAGGAGTTGGAAAACCTGTCATTTAAAAAGTGCCAGCATTTGTCTAGATTGGTGGAGGTGTCAGAACTCCTTTCTGAAGAAGAAGGCTCTTTTGTTCTGGGTGATCCACCTGTATGGGTTGCTCAGTCACCTGAAAGCAAACACACCTAACCTTCCATCAACTTGAGTACTTTTCTGAAAACCCTGATATCAAGTGAAAGGCTGCTACATGAAAAAATATTTCCATTAATTGCAATGAATTCTTTCCTCCCCCAAGGTACTCAAACAGTTTTCTCAGAGAAATGTTTTAATTGGATAATGATAACAAGATTAGATAAACAGCCATTGTTAGGCACAAAGATAATTTACACATTAAATGTAATGTAAAGGAGGTTTATTGCACTTTTGTTTTTTTCTGCACCATTTTCCTTACCAGTTCTCCAGCCATTTGGGGCTCATGGTTATCTTGCACTCATCTATATTTAAAAATAAATTTAAGCATTAATATCTTTAGGGCAAAATGCAAGCACAACACAAGAATGCTTCAAAAGATTTGGGATGGTGCGAGGGTGCAACAGCCTGAATACAGAGGTGCCAGCTTTTCAGTTTTCTTGTTCAGTGGTTGGACAGGAAGCAGAACATTCAAATGTGTGCAATTCTTATTCATTCCGGGCGATATTCTCTAACCAGAAGTGGTTGGAGTGTGATTGCAGAAAATAGAATTTCAGGAAGTGACTTCTTACAGCTCATTTATTTATTATGCATTTGGGATACAGGAGACTTTATGGGGAAAATAGGAGTGTAATAGGCAAAAGCAAAAACGAAAACAAAACCAAAAAACAAAACCCAAAGAACAAAAAACTTCCTCAAGATGTCCACGTTCTATTTCTGAAACTGGAGGATATGTTATCTTAGTGGCACAAGGGGCTTTGCTGATGTGATTACATTTGGGGGTCTTGAGAGAGGAGGATTCTTCTGGATTACCTGTAAGAGCTCATCATGACCACAGGGATCCTCATGAAGAGGAGAAAGGGGGATTGAAGGGAACCTTGTGACATAACTGAGATCAGAGTGATGCCAGGAAGGGCTCACCAGCCAAGGCTGCAGCAAGAGGTGACTAATATGAGGGGCCCACGTGGGAAGAGCACTGTGATTTTCAAGAGCCCATACGGTGAACTGGTGAGTTTTCGAGCCCCGAGGAGCCGTAGGGCTGTGCTGCCCGTTGTTCTAGATTAGTGAGTACTCACATGGATGTTGATTTTGAGACTAAGGAGCTAAACACCCATTTGAGGAGGAGCACCATGCCGCTAGGCTTAGTTTAGACAGAGAAATGTATCGCTAGATAGTTTTGTGTTGCTCTTTATGGCCAGTTTAGGAACTGGTGGAAAGAAATGCCTGTCAGTTCTGTATGAACTGAGATGGCACTGGGTCTAAAGCCCTGACTGCCCCTGAGGTCACGAGTGGGATTGCTGTTGTTGCTGTGAGAGGAAGGGAGGCTTGGTTTTTCTCATCACCCTGGTGGTCAGCCACTAGAAGAGACTGAGCTCCGTCAGCGCTGAGCTTGGCAAAGCCAGACGGTCCTGGCTGTGTGCGGGGTCTGATGACCTCTTTAGATGCGATGAGTGGAGTTCTAACGTAGTTCCCAAGATTTCTGGTCCCAGTTATCCAATGAAACACTAATGTAGGTGCTGCTGAGGAGAGATTTTGGGATATGATTGAGCAATTAAGCCAGATGACAGTAGGGAGATGACCGATCTCGGCGTGTCTGACCTAGTCGCACAGTCCTTCAGATCTGGGTGTGGAGGATATCAGTGAGTCAAAGCACATGAAAAGACTTGACTCGTGCTGGCTGGCATGAATACCTGCCAGAAAACGCGGAGAGCAGTTGTGGCGGAGAGCAGTTGTGGCTGAGAGCCGGACAGGTGAACAGTTGTGAGATGGTCAGGGGCTGAATTTGGTCCCCAGCCTGAGTCTCTGGAAGTGGAATGGATGACGCAGAGCCTCTGTACAGGGATTCAGCTCCCACAGGATGCAGTTTTGGCTCAAGAGCAGAGAATGCAGCATCACCATGCAGACTTTGTCCTTAGGGAACAAGAGTGTAAGAAACGGCTGTTCTTCCAGTCTGCCAAGCTTACGGCAATTCCTTAGCTGTAAGTAGTTGCCCTTTTCTGATTTCTCCAATCCCAGCTTCATAGACTCTATCTTTTGATGAACACTCAGTTAAATGGTGAAACCTGCTTGGAGCTATGTAGGCACGAGAAGGTTCTGTTCTGTTCACCTGTGTGATGATCCATGTGTAGGATGTTTTGGAGCCTTCAGGCATAGGCACCAGCACCTTTGAACTTTATAGAAGTTTGTCCTTCCTGCAGTTAAGCATATGGACTTAGGATGCTTATGATTTTGATTAATAATAAATCAATATTGCTCCATTTATATTGATTTGTTAGGCCATGTTAGTTAAATATGCAAATGTCATAGATAATCAGGTTTCAGGAGTTGGTTACCACTGTGAACTAGGCCTTAGAATTTTTTTTTACTAAAAAGTAAACTTCTAGTATCAGAAAAATTGTCTGCTGATTGAAAGTAATCAAGTTGTTTTTCATAATTGATCTGTTTGATTAAGTATGCCTATGGCAAGTAGCAGTGTATCCAACTCAATTCTGTAAATATTCAGTGAATATTATTCTATTTAAGAAAATTTTCCTAGGTAAACTCATGGAAACATTTTTCTTTTCTAACTTCACATTTTAATCACATTAAAAGGAATCCTTTAGATGTGTGCTATAAATGGAACATTGATATCTGTTAGAATTAATATAAATTTGACCTAAGGAGAAGATACCATATGTCTCACATAAGAGTGAAAAATTTGATACTGGAATCAAAACACTAAACTCAGACCATCTTGCAAAAATTAGGAATTTATCGAAGTAACTAGGTACGAAATGAAGTCTGGTTCCAAGTATTTCATCTGGAGGGTCAAAGGATCATACTGTGCCCATGAGTATTTATCCTTGTGCCAGTTTTACTCAGGTTGGCTGTCCTCAGGCTAACAAAACAACTTCTGCAAGTCTAAAGCTCACACCCTTGGTGGACCATCAGAGAGAGAGCAGAAAAGCTATGTGATTGGAGTTCTTTTGGAAGATGAGGGTGCTCCTGCTCTCCGTGCCTCAGCCAACATCTTGTATGTTTCATCAATCTTAACCAGTGACATCTTTTTCCCACAACCAAAACACCAACACTCAGTAATAGGGAGGGGAAACAGTAGGAAGTGGTTGATTATGTTCCACTTGAAAGAGGAAGTCAACTCCACCCAACTGCATGAGTGAAAACAGGAGAGGAGTAATTGGTCCTGTTGGTGACAATATATGTTCACATATATTGGCATTCATTTTGACTTGCTAAAATAAATTAAGAACATCGCAAAAACATAATGGACTCTGATGCTACAAGATCAAAAAAAAATTAGTTTTTTTGCTTTTTTTGCGGGGAGGGCAGTTTGGAGGGATAAGAAAAGATTTCATAAAATAATTGTAGGATGCTTGTCATTTCTCTCTTAATTTTCAAGGCCAGAGAGTGAGAAAATATATTCACAAGTAAGAACCAGGGGCAGTATTTGAATCCAGCAGGTTAACTCACCACCTACAACTCTGGCATCCCAAATGGGCATTGATTCTAGTCAAAGGTTGCTCCACTTCCAATCCAGCTGCTGCTATCCATGTGTGAGTCCAGAAGAAGCTCCTGTCTCCTGACTTTGGCCTGGCCCAGCACTTCCCATGGCAGCCATCTGGGAAGTGAGGCAGCAGATGAAAGATCTCTTTCTCTCCTTTCTTTGTAACTCTAACTTTTGAAATAAATAAATCTTTTAAAAAATGTAAGAACCTACTGGCAAAAACAAGGAGACAGAAAACATGTAGAGCCATATTGCAAGTCTTCAAAAAGTTCGTGGGAAATACATACCATAATATGCTAAGCATGGATTTAAAGGTTTTATACTCTAGCAGCTTGTGCTAATTTTTTTGTAAGATAACTACATGGGCTTCCATTTGAAGCATTAACTAGGGTAAGGCATTGGTTTGAAAAGAGCCCCTATCAGGGCTACATGAGTTGAGATTGCAGCAAAAGCGAACATGAAGTTTATAGTGAAATTTGGCTGTTAGAATCGTGAGTTAATTCATGCATTATAAGAAGCTGGTGTAAGATAGCAGTCTGCAATTGCGCACCAAATTTTAATAAGGGATGACATTGAAGATGGATTCACAGATAATCCTCATCAGTTTGTGAGGAAGAGATCAATCCTGTTTGTGCCATAATTGGAGATTATGAATGATTAAGAGCAGAAACAATAATAAATGCTGTAAACATTGGTTTGGGTTACACACTGCTCCCTGAGAAATTAAAGGGGGAACAAACCTTATGCTCAATATGATGTCAAGACTGAGCTACTCAGATCAGCTGTGGACCAGAGCAGAGCATTCAATGGCAATTTTAAGGAAGTATGACCAAATTCTGAAGCATTTCTTCCTGCAGTTATAGCAGGAGGTAAAACCTAGCTTTACCATACTATCTTGAAGGCAGTACACACTCAATGCCGTAGCTGACGGCAGGTGGAAATTATCACCTTTGATTAATCAAAGCAAATGTAACCTGGTCAGGAGAAAAAGTCATAGCAATGGTGTTTTGGAATACCTGTGGTATTTTACACATTGACTTTATGGGGAACTAAATGATGACAACATCTGCTGATCGAGTGAGCCTTCGGGGGAAGTTAGCCAAAGCTTTAGCAGAAAAATGCAAACAACTTTCACCAACAAGTCTTCCCCTGTGACAGTCCTGATTCCTACCAAATAAGGGCAGTGTTACAAGATTTTTAGTGGAAAACTCATCAAGTATTCACTTTATAGTCATGATTTTATTCCTTCTGATTTCATTTTGCTTTTTTTTCTTAAGTATTTAATTCTATTTGGAAAGCAGGAGGGATAGAGTTCTTTGATCCACCAATTTACTTCCCAAATGCCCACAGAAGCCAGAGCTGAGTCAATTTAAAGCCAGGAGCCAGGAGCCTCATCTGGTCTCCCTGATGGTTCAGAATCCAAAAGGCATGAACCATCTTCTACTGCTTTTCCAGGCCGTAAACAGAGAGCTGGATCAGAAGTGGAGCTGCTGGGACTTGAACCAGTGCCCACATGAGATGTTCCTGCTGTAGGCTGAGGCTTAGCTCATTACATCATGCCACTGGCTCTTCTTTTAGTTTTGCAATATTAAATCTGTTTAATGAGCACCTTTTCCCCCTTTAGTTAATATTGTAAAAAAGACTACATTGAGCACTATGATTTGTAGGTGGAATCATTTTGTTGCACATGGTAGAATTTAATTTTTAATGGCTGAGTAGTATTCTATGGAGAAGATGCACTAACCCCAACCCTGACATTAACCCTAATCCTAACCATAACCACAGTGTCTTTATTCATTCTTCTTTTGATTGGCACCTGGGTTGTTTCCATTATTTCGCTATTGAAGACTGTGCTGCTGTGAATATAAGATTACAGGTCACTCATATGCAGATGTCACTTCTTTGGGTGTATTCCCAGGAGTGGACTCACTGGGTCATACAGTAGATTGATTTTCAGCTATCTTAGCACTCTCCATATTGACTTCCATAGTGGCTAGGATATCTTTCTCCCCGCATTCATGCCAACATTCAGGCATTAATGAATTTCCAAATGTATGTGAGTCTCATTGGAAATAGGTGGACCCTCACTGTGGTCTTTATTTGTAGTTCCCTGAGAGCTAGGGAGCCTGAACATTTTTTGATATGTCTATTAGCTATTTGAATTTGTTCTTTTGAAAAAATATCTATTTACTTTGCTATTTCTTCACAGGTTTCTTTGTTTCGTCTATGAAGTTCTTTGTAAATCCTGGATATTAGTTCTCTATCTGCTGTTTAATATGCAAAGATTTTCTCCCAATCTGCTTGTTTGCTCATCGTTTCCTTTGCTGTACGTACAGAAGCTTCTTGGTTTGATGTAGTCCCATTTGTCTATTTTGGCTTTGACTGTGTATTCTTTGATGAGTTTTTTTAAAAAGATTTATTTATTTTTATTGGAAAGGCAGATATACAGAGAGAAGGAGAGACAGAGAGGAAGATTTTCCGTCTGATGGTTCACTCCCCAAGCAGTTGCAACAGCTGGAGCTGAGCCAATCTGAAATCAGAAGCCTCTTCCGGGTTTCCCACACGGGTGCAGGGTCCTACAGGCAGGGAGCTAGATGGGAAGCGGGGCTGCCAGGATTAGAACTGGCGCCCATATGGGATCCTGGTGCATTCAAGGAGAGGACTTTAGCCACTACACTATCGCACCGGGCCCTCTTTGGTGACTTTTCTAAGAAGTCTTTACCAATGCCTGTATCTTGTAGAGTGTTTCCTATGTTTTCCTCTAATAGTTTAGTGCTTCCTAAGTGCAGATTTCTGTCTTTGATCTATTCAGAGCTGATACCATCTTATGTGTTATCTCTGATATGAGGCAACCTTCATGCAAAATACAAGGTCAACAGTTACGTAGGTAAACACATATGTACATATATACATGTTCCTAGGTGAACTGTATGCTGAAGACTATACTGGAAAGTGAGGGTACTTTGCAGTCTCTACTCCTGAATAAAAGGAGGACTCTCAATGAAACTGTTAAATATATCTTGATAACAGGAAGCTGGGCTTTATACTACTATCTATGCCTACAACGTCATGATACACTTAAGTAGCAGAACTATGAACCTGTGACTGTTGCTGAAGGACTATACTATTGTAATAACATGGGGAAAAACAGTGGTGGGGGGATGGGAAATCCCGGTGCCGAAAGAACTGTATCATGAATAATTTAAAAAGAAGAAGATGACATTAGCATGGCTAGGATTCCAGAACTTTCAGGTGTTTAGGGATGGGCTAAACAGTTATTATCATTGCTTACAGAAGTGTCTTGAACTTGATGGAGATTATGTTGAGATGCCAGCTTATATCATGTTTGTCTTTTAGTCTATTTTTACATTAACCTTTTGAAATTCCATCATATGGTGAGTCTAATTAAGCTAGTATTACTACAATCCAAAATGCTGGAAGAAGGGAACTGCAAAGGGAAGCTGCAGCCTTGTCTTATGGTAAAGGTCTTCCCTTGAATTCCGGAAGGACAAATCATATTTAATTTAGAAGCCAGTGGGGATGCACTGACAGTTTTTTGAGAGGAGGAAGATATACCTGCAAAGGCCCTTTGGAAATGTTAATCTGCCAGCAGCGAGTTGGATGAATCGCAGCAGAGGGACATAAAATCCAGAGATCGGTTAGGAAGTTATTGTTGTATTCTGATGTAAAGCATTGCAGGAGAGTGGCTTAAGTGGAGGGAAATGTGAGAGTGGAAAGCTTACCATGGCAGAACCTGGACTTGCTAACAAATTGTCTGTGAAGCTGTGACACAGAGTTCTGGCGTCTGGTGGTAGCCAAGGAGGGGATGTCAGTCACAAAGATGGGTCCTTCCACCATAATTTGCCCCTTTGTGGAGCAAATGTCATTAACTACGACATTTTGTACCATATTGGTTCATAAGCTCTTGGCCATTGCCAAGTCATAACTCGGGGCCAGGATTCAGGCCATAATGAGTGTTGGAGTCAGTGGATTCGAATGAAATCCAGAATTTTTCCCTGAGCAAGTTCTTACGGCTGCGTAAGAATGGATGACTGAGATGCATGGATTTCTGGGCTCCCCCTCCTGGTGGGTGGAGGTAACTGTTTTTCATTGCCAGAGGGGTTTCTCCCAAAACCTTTTGTGGAACTTGTCCCCTTTTTTCTGGTTGTCGAATCCTGGTGCCTCTTCTGGGTCATGGCTTCTGGCTAGACAGAGGAACTCAGACCAGGAAGGTTTCCTAGTGCTTGTGTAAGGAACTGGAAGGCTTTTAGTTTGTGGGGTGCTGTAGTCAAAGTAAGGTTCTAGATGTTTTGCTCTAGTGACAACATTAAGCAGAGAGGCCACCAGAGACCTGGGCTGGAATCCAGGAGGAAGAGTGACGTGTCGGTTGGGTGAAGCCCTGAGAACAGGGCTGGGGTGGGACAGACAGGTTTGTGAACCATTTGCAGGGAAGAATTCAAAAGGAAGAGAAAATCCAGTGACTTCAGGTGACAATGATATTATACCTCCAGGAAAAGAACTACAGAAAGATGCACATGTTGAAGGATGGAAAGAGATTTCACTTTGCGATATCTTAGTTGCTTGTGGCTTTTCCCAGTGAAAATGAGCCGAAAGCACCTCACCTCTCTGTGTGACCACTGGGGATAGAAGTAGGCTGCCACTCACTGCCCACTCATCACGTGTCTGTGGAGGGGAGGGATTTCCACTGCCCTGCACAGGGCAGAAAGGACAGAATGAACACTGCCAGCCTGTCCCCCTCATCACTCATCCCTCCCCAGGGAGTCCTCTTGCTTCCTGGCTGACTCTGGCTACTGACTGTGAGATCTCTCTGCCCATCCTGGACCCTCACTCATCCTTTGCATCTTCCACATATGCACTCATTCACTCAACGCTGTTGGCTGTGATCTAGAGCCACATTTTTCGAGTCAGTGTGAAGAGTATTATGACTCCCCATGTTGGTCTCATCCCCCTGGGTTCTGGCTCTTGCTTGTGATTGGTTCTGAGCTCTGGCATAGTGTGTTTGTTAAGGCCATCATAACACTGCTGCATACAGTGGTGCGGGAAGGCTTCAACAACAGATGCTGTCTCACAGTTCTGGAGGTGGGAGACTCTATCCAGGTGTGGGCAGCACTAATGCCTTCAGGCCTCGCTCCTTGGCTTGCACGTGGTTCTTTTCTTCCTGTGTGTTCACATGGTTTCCTCTCTGTGTCAGTCTTCGTCTTAATTTTCTCTTCCATAATGGTGCATCCCATTGGCCTGATTTAGGACCACCTGTTTTAAGACTGTTCAAATACAGTCACTTTCTGAGCAACTTGGAGCTGGGTCTTCACCACAGAAGTTGGTGGAAAGAGTTGCAGCTCAGTCCCTAAACACAGAGTGGGACTTACTGACCCTCTACGACTCCCACAGCAGCCTTCCCAACCATATTTTCTTTCTAAAGCACATTCCATGTACAATTTTGAGGCATAGTTTTCTGTTTCATTTAGTCTGTTTCAGTACCAAGATTTGGACAGATGTAATCAGGACATGGCGTCATTTTGTTGAGGAAAAGGCAGAGCTGCTATGCTCAAAGCCTGGAGACCAGAAGGGACAGGTGGCGATAGGCTCTGTATCACCCAGAACTGCAGCGTGCTGGAGCCGCATGTGGGGGAACCTGATCCCTGGTGCTCCAGGCCATCCCTCAGATGCAGTGTGGTGCCTTGAGATCATCAAGCCTACAATCCTAGGGACTTCATTTGTCAGCCCAGTGGAGATTAGCTTTGTGTCTAAATTTAGGTTCCCAGGTTCCCCCTGCTTTTACTGTAGGTTTGTTTACTGGTGTTTCTCTTACCAAGTGTGAGCTTGATTTTCCTAAGGGAAAGCATGCATCCCGAGTACTGACTGATTTTATGGAATTCTGTTAATATCCAACACAATGAAAGGCTGCCATTTGGAACTCTGTTTCAGGGACATAAACCTTTATGCAGCCCCACACAATGAAAGGAAGGGAGGAATGACAGATCGGTGGGGATGAAACACTTTTCTTCATCAGTGTGATTATATTAGAATGCTCTGCTTGGATACATTGACTTGTCTTTGAGAGCACTTTGTGCTACATAAATCTCATAGAAATATCTTAAGGAGCTGCCCCAGAAGGCCACTGCCTCCCTCCTCAGCAAACAGAAGTAAGCTGGGGAGTCGTTTGTCAAAGCTTCAAACAGAATGGTCCATTTATGAGCCAACACTGGATGGCTTCCTCTTCTGACATTCATGGGGTTTTAAAACAAAGATGCGTTTTACGATTAACCTCCACATGTAGAAGCCAAGAGCTATATTTGTCTCTTTTGACTTACTTCAGCAACCAGAATTTAAAAAAAAAATCACCTTCAAGGAGAACCGTATTTGTTATACCTAAAAATTCAGTGTCTATGCACCATTGTTCAGAGCAGTTTCTCTGCTCTGCTTTTAATGGTCAGTGATCATTTGTTTTGGAGATGCATTCACGCTTTGAAGACGTGGCCTCCCATTGAAAAGAGCACCCATGAGAGTTCTCTTCCCTCTTGTCACAGAATTTGGAAATGGTTCTTTAAAATAATTAGAGATGAATCAAAAATAGTTTTCTTTAGAGTTTCTCACTGGCTCTGTAATTTGGGATGCAAAATGTTAGTTTTCTAATTTTTAAGGGGCTTCGTGAAAACAGTGTCGGTGTAAAGATCCTCTCTTTGGAATTGGATGAAGTTGAACAAATTATTGAGCGGAATATTTACTCCCCCGCCCCATACAGTGAATTTTGTGTCGTGTGTGTTATTGGGAGGCTAATGTGGAAGGCAGATGGAGGCTGTTTCACACATGGTTTATGAGTCTGAAAAGGTTTTCTAAGTCTGGCACTTGCTGGTCAGACGATATTGGGCATGTGACTGATCCCACTGAGACCCAGTTTTCTTATCCATAAAGCTGGCAAAATGATGAATGCCATATTGGTGGTTTGAAAATGAAATAATTTACAAGCATTATGCTTGTTAGCATATAAATGTGAGTTCATCAGCATCATCATCATTAATACGAAAATAACAAACACCCTAAACTGGCTTTATTATTCTTGCTTTCCTTAATATGATTAGTGTGTCATAGACACAATGGAAGACATAAAATTAACACTCTTTCTTAGACAAGATGAGTTGGCATCAGATTATATTTCTGAAAGACATTCTTTGAATATTTATATTCATATTTATAAACACACATGCCTATCCACATATATATGCATATACTTATATAAAATATATTTTTATGCTCAGTTAAAATTTCATGGAAGTTTTATGTAACAACTTGAAATGTATTTACCATGTTATAACTAAACTTCCACTTTTCATGCAAAACCATTTTCTAAATAAAGAAAATATTTAGTCATAAGTACAAAATTGGAATAAGATTTAATAATCCCCCTTAGGAGCTGATTTTGAGTTTTAAACTGTCCTTTTATGAACACTGCATTAAGAACTCTTAAATCCTTCTTATAATGTCTTTGTATTTAAGCTTCAGTAGAGAAAGAGGAACTCACCATTTTCTCACTCATTTAAAAATATCCCTGGATTTAAAAATATTAAGAGCTACTGCTTGAAGATGGCAGCATGAAGATAATTGTACTAGGCTCCACTCTCTAATATCCACTGAAAGCTACACAAGTTTTAACAAGTGAGCCCATCTTTAATAAAACCACGAGACAGATGAAACCCCAAACCAGGAAGCAATGCTTCTAAATATGGGGACATTTGGCCCCAATCCCAGAGGATGCTAAAAGTGGACTCAGGGTAGATATTCCATGCACGCGCTGTGTAGTTCTCTGAGAGCAGTCGGCACCTCTCAGAAAGGCTTGTCCCGTTATCCTTTACTGGGAGCTAGGAATTCCACATCCCACACTAAGGAACTGCAGGCCAGATGAGACTGGGAAAAGAAAAATCCATTAACTTTGCAGCAGACATGCTGAGGCATATTATGGGAATAATAATACCAACTTGGATAATAACAGTGATTCTTATGCATTGAGTGTTCACTATGTGCAAGGCACCGATTCAAATGGCAGACATACGTGACCTCAGACAGCCTTGTAGTGACTGTGATGTGGGTAGTACTGCTATTACAATTTTATTAGTTAGTTACAGCCCAGAATTCAAATGCCAGGCCTTTTTATTCCCCCTAAGATTTGTTTGAAAGGCGTAATGACTGAAAAAAGGGAGAGACAGAAAGAGAGAGAACCTCTGTCCTCTGGCTTACTCTCCAAATGGCCACATTGACTAGAGCTGGTCCAGGTTGAAATCAGGACCCAGAATTCTCTCCACATTTGTCACATGTGTGGCAGAGGTCCAAATGCTTGAGCCAGCCTCTGCTGTTTCACCGTGTCTTAGCAGGGAGCTGGATCCAAAGTAGAGCAGCTGGGACTTGCACCAGCGGTCCAGTGTGGGTGCTGGCCCGGCTTCCAAGCCCGTGCTCTTGAACCGCATGCCCTGCTGCAATTCTGTAATGTTCAGAGACTCGGCTTTCATTGGCGGACCTGTGCAAGTTGAGGACAATGAAAACAAACCTGCAGTAATAATATCAAGAAACTGAGCTGCCATCAAAGCCTTCTGCTCACTTCCAGAATGTGTGTGGGCATTTGGGAGGGGATGGGTCTTTGGAGCAGAAGGCACAGCAGACTACAAGAAAGTCATCTGAGGCAGTATTGTTTTGGGCACTTGGGTTTCTCCTGCTTCCCTCCCTCAAACAACTGCTGGGCAGAAAGCTAAACAAGTTAGTTACTGATTTAGAGAGTGAGTCATGGGGTAGGTGTTTTGCTTAGCAATTAAATAGCTGCCCATGGCACATATCAGTGCATTTCCTTCCATTACTTGCCTAACTCTGGCTCCTGACTCCAGCTGCCTGCTAGTGTAGACCCTGGGAAGCAGCCATGATGGCTCAAGTGACCGGGTTCATGCCACCCACTTGGGATATCTGGATTGAGTTTCCAGCTCTTAGGGTCAGCCTAGCCTAGTTCTGGCTGTTGTGGGCAACTAGGGGAATGAACAGGCAGATGAATGCCTGAGCTGATTTTTCTCCAATTTTTAAATAGTTTAAGTGAATCATAATCAGAGAGTAGCACAGACTAATTGAGAGATTGAAAGATAAAGGAAAGAAGTACAGAGGGTGAGTAGAGAGGGAAACAGCACAAATGCGATTGGATGACAGACACCAGAAGACAAACCTTAAACTGAATACGAATCCAGACATTTTTCTTCAAAGAAACAAGGAATATTTATTGGCAACCCCCTCCCCCAAGATATTAATGGTGAAACCAATATTGCTGCCATAAATCAATGCTTGGTTCTGTGGACTGAAGATGGCATTGTGTCCTTATGTGTTAACATAGTTGATAATGGTGAAGTTGTGGGACCTCAAGATAAAGAACCTAGTATGGACCTAGTGGTTTGTGTAGTAGGCACTCAACACATACTTATTGAGGAAAGGAGTAAGATCAAGCCAGGAAATGGGATAATCTCAAAACCAGAAGTTTTTGCTAGAAAGTGATACCGGTAATCATCACAAAGTTCGGGGAAATAATGTTTACTTTGAGATTTATTTATTTATGTATTTGAAAGAGTTAAGGACAGAGGAGACGGAGAAATCTTGTGTCTGCTGGCTTTACTCCCTTGGTGTCCACAATGGCCAGAGTTGGGCCAAGCTGAGCCAGGAGCCAGGAGCCAGGAGCCAGGAGCCAGGAGCCAGGAGCCAGGAGCCAGGAGCTCCATTCAGGCTGCTCAGCGGGATGTCAGGGGCCTGCATGCTCTAGCCATCACTTGCTTCCTTCCTGAGCAAATCAGCAGTAAATTCAGTTGGAAGTGGAGTGGCTAGCACTTCAGCTGGCACTCTGGATACAGGATGCTGGAGTCTCCGGTGGTGACTTCAGCTGCAGTGTCACAATGTCAACCCTAGGTGCTGCGACTTTTAGTCTCAGTTAAATGCATTCCATGCAGTCATGTGCCAGATGACTACATTTCGGTCAACAAGGGACTCTCACAATGATTTAAAATGGAATTGCTTCTTGGCCTTTTGACTAAGATCAAGTGTAGTATCCATTCTTACTAGTTTAATATCTGATATATCCTCTATGTGAGGACAATGTATTAAATCAATTTTTGGAGCAGAGTTTGCTTTGTCGACTCTGCACCAACCTGGTATTGCAGTACCTCTAGGATTGGTACACCCCCTTGGGGGAACAATTAGTGCTCTAAGGGCAAAAATGCCCTACTTGATTATGAAATGAAGGTCACCAAGAGCTAAAAAATAAATAGGAACAAAACATTAGGAATAGGAAATGAGGATTCTTTGATGGGAGTACTGAAACTACTTAGACATGGCAACAAAACTAAACAGCTGAGAATTATGGCATTAGAGGAGAACGGGAAGGCTGTAAATTGTAACAACCCAGACATAATGATTTCAGGGTGGTGGTCAGGGGTTCAGAAGGAAATAGAGACAGGAGGACAAGCGGAACTCCTCATTTCCTCTGCTTGAAAAATTCCAGTGCTGTTAAGTAAAATGACGAATATTTAAGGACATCATTTTAGTGCACAGGATAGCACCAGAATAATTTAAAATAGCAGTATAACCAATCAAATTGGTATATAGAGGGATGTATAAATTTGGAGGATACTGATGCATTGTAATTTACTCAGCTTCCTCAGAGGAAGTTTGTAGATATTGTTTAAAGGTGATAAATTTTAATAGTTGTTGAAATACACTATTTAAAAGTGTAACATATAAAAACTGAACATTTATTTTAAACATAAAATCTCACAAAAAGAAATAGGGAAATCTAAATCATACAGGAAAACAGAGATGTCAATGGAAGTACTAAAAACATATTGTAAAATATAGAACGAGATCCAAGATATTATCAGAATGGTAAATGTATACAGAGTGGTGATCTGTTGGTCTGTCGAAAAACAGAAAAAAAATCTTCATCAGACATCATAATATCCAAAAACCTAGGTGCAAAAGTTGAAGTATTAAAGAATTTAGCTCAAACATAGTAAGGTTGAAAATTAAAGGTGAGTGCAATTCTGTCCCCCTCCAAAGCCCTGCAAGAAACTAAGGTGTATACAAACAATAAGGAAGCAGGGGTTGCACTATTAATGTCGTTCAAAATTGAAATTAGGACAAAACCAAAGAAAGGGATTTTGCAGTAATAACGTTTAAAATCAGTCTTTCATGGATGGCTGAATGCTAAAAATAGTGAGTTCCAAACCCCTAGTGCAATGCTGTATGAAATGAAAGAGAAATATACAGAAACCTTCATGTTAGAATTCAGGTCTGGCCGTAGTCTAGTGTTGCTGGATTTAATCAGACAAAATATGTATTCATTCAATAAATTGTGTATTCATTGAGTCAATCTACATTCTTGGGGCACCTGTGGCTTACTAGGTGCCATGCTTGAGGTTCGCAATAAAATATGAACAAAACCAAAAGAGCTTTCAGCACGCTATGGAGTTTCACATACAAAGGGAGCAGACATTAAACTGGCAAAATAAAATGTAAAATCCACAACAGCTGCAGCAATACTTGAAGAAATGTTCATGCTTACAGCTGTTTGAGTGAAAAAAAGGGATCTGGTTGGGTCTAGGTGACACTTGCAGGATGAGTAAGAAGTCTGTCAAGTTGGGGATGGGGAAGAACACCCCAAGAATGGGCTCAGCATGTACAGAGACATTTGGGGTGATGTGTGCTCATGCCAAGAACCATTTACTTCTTTGTAGAGCACTGCATACGTGTGTGTGTAAATTGATCAAACATATGATTTGATAAGATCTCTTTAGTCACCATGTACAGGACAGACTAGAGGGCCTGGTGAGTGGCATGTGCCAAGACCAGCTAGGAAGCAGTTATACTTGATCAAGGTGCAAATGGAGATGAGGATAAAAAAGATATTTGAGAGGGAAATGCAGTCGCCTTTGTTGATGCCTTGGCTATGAGAATAAATGACAAAGGATGTGTTACAGGTGATTCCTAGATTTCCAGTATTCACAGACAAAAGGGTAGTGAGGGGTTTCCCTGCTAGGAGAAACCCTGAAGGAAACCAGGACCATGACAGGGAGATCGTGTTTTAGTTACAAGCAGAAGTGGGGATGCTCAGAGAGCAGCTGGCACAGGCTCCAGCTTAGTGAAGTGAACTGGTTAGGAACTAAAAGATGTGGTATTGGATGCTTCACCAATTGTGATTGTCCCCGTGAATGATGGTAAGAGTCCAGACACAGCAGATATGATCTCGGTGTTTACCTAGCGCCTTGATTTTGTTTTAGCCCCAGTAAATGCTAGTTATTCAATTTTTTGAGCCCTCCGTTTGTTCAAGTTTGTATTTTAGAAATCCCACTTATTTCTATGTTGAATCTTTGCTATTTTCCAAAGGCTGAATCATCTGCATTTAATGTTTTGGCATGACTGGACCAGTACTCCAGGTGTGACTGTACCTTTCCTAAATCTTCCAACTGTCGTGTCATTTGGCTCAACTATCAGTTGACTGGGCATTTCTATTGGTAGACATCCCCAGGCTTTGGGCTTGCAGCACAGCTGCTGCCAGCAGCCATGCTTCTCTTGTGGCACACTTGCTATTTGCCGCAGTTCATCTTGTCTTCAATATGCAACCTTCAGACTTGAAGTTCCTGCGATCTAACCCTGCCCCCTCCCTCTTCTCCAGGCATTCTCATTGGGTTTCAGCCCTACTATGTCTCTGAAGTTGGGATGGAAGGAGGAACTTTCCCTAGTTCGAATGCTAATACAGCTTTTTTTCCGCTCTTTTAAAGATCTTCATGGCATTTTCAGAAGGGGTTGGGTGGGAGGTTGGACACCTTTGCTCACGTCTGTGTTCAATCCCAAGGTCCTTCTTCCCGTATTCCTCCGACTCACTGATCTTACTCTGGGTCTATGGTTGTATTTTACCTTCTGCCTTTGGACCTCCTCTGTGGAGATCCATCGACTTCCCCACGTCTCTGACTCTGATTTTCTCTTCGGCTGTCTATTCTGGTCATCATACTCCCTTTTCACAGTATTGTGGTCTTGGATGAGGACCACTTCTTTTAGCTCCCATCCTTGTAAGGTGTGGTAGTCAGAACTTTAAGATATAGGTTTAAATTTTAACTTTAAGATATATGTTTTAAACTTTAAAATCTAAACTTTAAAATGTGTATTTGAATCTTTGTGGGTTACTTTTCCTTTTTTTTTTTTTAAAAGATTTGCTTATTTTTATTGAAAGGTAGATTTACAGAGAGAAGGAGAGACAGAAAGATCTTCCATCAACTGGCACATTCCCCAAGTGGCCACAACCGTCGCAAATGAGCCAGTCTAAAAGCCAGGATCCAGGAGCTTCTTCCAGGTCCACACATGGGTGCAGGGTCCCAAGGCTTTGGGCTGTCCTTGACTGCTTTCGAAGGCCACAAACAGGAAGTTGGATGGGTAGTGGAGCAGCTGGGATGCAAATCCACATCCATATGGGATCCTGGTGCATTCAAGGTGAGGGCTTTAGCTGCTAGGCTATCGCATTGGGTCCCCCTTAAATCACTTCTATGACAATGTTGTACAATGTACAAAAGAGATAATCTAAGTGCATCTTATCTAATCACTCAAACCCTTTTAAAGCACAAGATTTTCTCTAGCTGATGGCAGAAGAGGAAGTCAGAGAGATTTGAAGCAAGAGGACTCAAGACACCATTGCTAGTTTTGCAAATGGAAGCTGTTACCTGCCACCGTGTGTAGGTGACAGCAGTCGCTGGCTGACAACCAGCCAGTAAATGGGGATTTGAGTCCTACAGCTACAAGGAGCTGAATTCTGCCAACAGTCTAAATGAACTTGGAAGACAACTTTTGCACAGAGTCTCCAGAGAAAAGCTCTGTCCAGCTGACACTTTAATTTCAGCTTTGATAGACCTTGAGAAGAAAACCCAGCTTTCCAGGCAGACTGCTGACCAACCGAAGCGGGAGCTAATCACGAAGCTGGTTTTAGTCACCAGGTCAGTGGTAATTTTTACCCAGCAATGGAATGTTAGCACACATGCAGTGCCCACCAGCTCAATAGCGTTGGAGTTAAGTCTGTCAGTGTGCTTTGGGTGGAAAGAGATCAGGGCACACAGCATCACTGTCAGGTCAGTGGACCAGAAAGAGCTGGTCAGCATCTCACCCCCCATGTCGTCCTCTTCCTTACCCTCAGCTAATCAATGAGTTCTATGGCATTTCTATCCAAAATATCTTACCTATCTTTAATTGAGTGGTCTTATTTAGAAACTCTCATGATATTTTGATTAAATTACTATAACTTTTTTTTTTTAGGTTTATTTTCTTTTTTTTTTTATTGGAAAGTCAGATATACAGAGAGAAGGAGAGACAGAGAGGAAGATCTTCCATCTGCTGATTCACTTCCCAAACAGCCGCAATGGCCAGAGCTGTGCCGATCCGAAGCCCAGAGCCCAGAACCTCTTCTGGATCTCCCACATGGATGTAGGGTCCCAAGGCTTTGGGCTGTCCTCGACTGCTTTCCCAGGGCACAAGCAGGGAATTAGATGGGAAGCAGGCCACTGGGACATGAACCGGTGTCAATAGTTCTGGCATGGTCAAGGCAGGGACTTTAACTACTAGGCTATCGTGCTGGGCCCACCCATAGCTTTTTGACTTAGCTTAAGTTTTTATGTTTGTTTTGTTGTGAACTTTCTGTTTCCTAGTTGATTATGTCACTTCTCTACTTCAAGTGCTTCAAGGATGTCCTATGGCCTGTGGAAGGAGAGTCAGACTCATTGGCCTAATATTCCCATTGTGAAGTTCTCCCACACTACTGGTTGGCCTCTGTTGTACTAAATGACTTTTTTTTTTTTTAAAACAGTAAATCATATTTTCTCTCAACTGTTTGCTTGGAAGGCTACGCTGCCAATTCTGTGTGGAAATTTTACCTACTCTCAAAATGCAATATAGACATCATTCCTTCATAGAAGTTCTACGAGATTAACTACTCTGGTCTCCCAGAGAGCCCTCTTCGTTCTCCGCCAGCTGTGTGCTGCAGGGGACTTTCCCCCTTCATCAGTGAAAGGCCCTGACACATGCTTTGCTGACAAGTCCCGCATTAATGTCAGATTCAGGCAGAAGGGGTGAGACAAGGCCCATCTTCATTTCTGTTATTGTCGTAGGTCTAGCTTTAGTGCAGCCATTGGGAAGTTTGCATAGGAAACTCTGATTTTTCAGGGGAGCGTGGTCAACTTACCAGTAGATTTCTTCTTTGTGTAGACCCTGGGGTTTCCAAACTTGACTTGATAGAAGTGAAAAGACAGAGCGAAGGCCAATAATATGTTCCACACCTTGCTAACTTGAGTCCAAGAAAGGGGGGGCGGGAGGTTAGCATGAAGGGCTCGTGGCTCTACTGTGTTTGATGCTGCTCAAGTGGCCTTGGACTGATTCATCGAAGGCCTTTCTTGCACTCAGGAGTGCTAATATGAGAGCAGAAAGCTGTAAGTCAGGAGTACCCAGGCAGCCCCTTGGTAGACTAGCCCACCTTCCCTTGGAGAGCATTATCCAAGTGCCATGGAGCAGGTACACAGCGCAGGACAGGGGAGCCTGAGGAAGCTCAGCTGCTCCCACTATTACATTGCATTTTTATTCTAGGAATGCTTCTTTAGCTGGGGGTAATTGCTTTGCACTGTTGTCTAAATATCTACCACCTAGTACTCGGGAGGTTACGGACACCAGAACTTAAGCAAGTCCTGATGAAGGGGCATACCTGTGCTAATTGCTTGGGTAGGGACATGGGTGGAAATTTGATGTGAAGGTTAATGCTGCTTTTTTTTTTGTTTGTTTCTACTTAAACAAACAAACAAACGAAATAAACAAAAAACCTGAAAAATAAAATCAGATTTTCCACCTGCCAATTCATTCGCTAAATGGCCAGGAGATTCATCTGGGTTTCCCATGTGGGTGGCAGGGATCCAGGTACTGAGCCAACTTCTGTTGTTTTCCCAGGTGCATTAGGGAGTTGGATTCAAAGTGGAGCAGCTGGGACTTGAACTAGTGCTCATTTGGGAGCTAGTATCACAGGCAGTGGTTTAACTTGCTGTGCTACAATGTGAGTCCCCTGTTTTTCTTCTTACTGAAGGAATACTGAGGAGTGAAAAGGCACCTTCGTGGCATTATTATAGCTTTGGTAACTAGCAATGGTGCATCTGTGATGGTTCGGGCAGGAACTGTCATACCAACTTCTACTCAGAGCTGCTGGTTCTGGGAGAAGGGATGAAGAGAATCACCTTCCTTTAGCTGCTGCCATGGAGCTCTGGCTTTGTCTATTGCCTGTGTTGTTTGTGTTCAAACTGTTAACTCATTACCATTTTTCAAGTGAAGTGTTTGGGTTTAATTAGCATTTGTCTGACCAGCTATGGCCAAAGGAATCAGCTCATACTGGGGCGAGATTGTCAGTCCTGTAGGAACTAGAGTTGGGCCAACACCTTCACAGGTGTCCACAACAACAGTGCTGTATCCCTTGGCTTTTCTGTTTATTTCTCCAGACATTTATAAATATTTTAAAGTCTTACTGATATTTTTCTGTTTCCACTGAACACTTCAATCATGATAGGCAACCCAATAAATGTTAAACAAATTTGGAAACTGAAGGATGATATATCCTGTATTCTATTCATATATTTTATTGTCATATTTTAACATTTTGAAAGGATGATGAACCTAATTATGCTATTTAATTACATGTTATTTTGAGACTTGAGAGAAACATTTGACACAGATTTCTTAGTAATATAATTTCATCTAATCAAATTGATACAATGATAGCTAAAAAAAATCATGACTATTGCTACACACTGAAGATGTATTGTTTTCCTCTAAATTTGGAAGTTGTTTTTAGAATGTAATTTTTTTCTCCATAGAAAATGCAGAAACAACAAGTTACTAATCAAAATAATACATGTCAAAAATATGCATATTTAGCTGCATCAAATATGACTTTTATATCAATAAAATATTTTAAATATTTAATTTTGTAATAATTTGCCTTTAATTCCATGAAATAATAATTCATAGGAGAGAGAAAGAATATTTGCAATTTGAACTATTATTCTAATTTTCCTACAAATGGGAAAGAATACTTTTTACATAACTCTTTTTCTTTCTTCACTGATGCAAAATTATGCAAAGTTAAAGACTTTGAAATACTTAGAAGCATGATTCAATGTATCCCATCCTGCAAATGGAAAGCTAGCCTATTAATTTCTCCTTGGGGGTTTATTAACTCAAGTCAAATAACGGACTAGTTAGAAAAGCATCCATTATGGATAAAATGGCTCGAGGAATAAAGTAATTCTTTTCTTCTAACTTGTGCGAGCATATACAGCCATTTTTAATGAACAATACTGAACCATTCACAGCATGAAAATATTTAACAACTCCTCTAGGATAAGCAGGAATCCTACTTTCTTTTTATCTTTGACAAAGCTTTGTAAGAAATGATGCACAGAGCAGGTGCAGGACAAATGCTTTTGGAAAAAAAAATGAATAAATATATCCCAAAACAAAGGGAAGTCAGCTTGAGAATGTTGTGAAAGCACAGTCTGTTCCCTGTTTGAGATGCTGTGTAAATCCGAAGCAAGATATTGTGCACAAGCAGAAAGGTATCTCTTCATTAACTATCTTTGGGAAGATAATTGCTTTCATCTAAATCTCTGGCTTAAATTTCTATCTTCTCCCTTGCTAGAGCTTTCTGGTGCCAAATCTATCCTGTTTCTCTTTGTCATATCCTTGCCCTAGTAACAAACAAGTGAGTAGCTGAATTCAGAAACCAACTTTTCTTTTTACAAAGAGCTAAGCATTCAGATAATACTTCCAAATCTTGAAACCAAAACACCCAACTTCCGAAACATTTAAGAGACATGTTCAGAGATGCTAGACAAGGCTTTTTTCCGTCAGTTTTGATTGTGCAGCATCTTCTCCTGGTCCACACTAATTTCCTGAACATTCTGCTTGCTCAGCACCATTGTACTCTTCATTATGATGTATTCAGAAGAGATGAGTGTTGTCTTTCGGTTTACGCATAACACTTGTCCCCCAGGTATTCAACCTTTTTTTTCCCTTCTGATTAAAAAACCCAGTTACAATATTAAACACGGCAGAAAAAAAAAATCCACATGAGAAAACAAAAGTAATGTCTTCCAAAGTCCTCACCCCGTATTATACCTAGGGATTTCAAGGTCAGTGGGTAGGGTAGGTTGCCACTGAGAATCTGTAATATGTGGGAATCATTGCAAATATGAAAAAGATGTTTTATGCAGTTGCTATTTGAAAATGAATATGAAAGCATGTAAAATTTAAGGTACAAAAGCTTAGGAAAATATTACAATTGTCATACTTGATTACTTTTAGATACAGCTTGATGTTCCCAAAGAATGGATATTAAAGAGTAACTGTTTTTCAGAGACATAAAAATTTACCCATTCAGGTATTCATTGGAAATCTACTGTATACATAACACCGCAGGTACCTTGATGGATAACAAAGATGTAGCGTCTAGCATATTGACGGTGTGCATACTGTTTCCCAGAGTGCCTTACCAACAAGGCGGAAGAGGACTGATTACTGTAAATGATAATGCAAATTGTTTGTTATGCAGAGTAGGGATACCAACAGGCATCCCTTTAACAACCTGTTCACCATCCAAATCTATATTATAGCCTGATAACCAAGGAGAACTTAAAAAAAAAAAGGATTTGTATTTGTATGGAGAAAGTAGAACTAGGCAAAAGTTGATAGAGGATAGATAATCCAAGAACCAGCGGTTAAAAAAATTTCCACATGAAAGGAGATAAGTCTCACTTGGGTATATAAATTGTCTTTTTTCTGAAGTAACTGTATGGATTTGAAACAAAAGATGTTGATGTATCTTTTGTTTAAAAGATTGGGTAACATGATCAGGGGGTGGAATTTTGTTTGTACACGAAAATTGCTCATTGGCTAAGGACCTAATTTTGACACTGAACAATAGGTGGTTTAAAAGAAATATTTAAGTGCTTTTCCTGAGAAGAAACATGATCTTCCACATTGTGAGCTAGATTGTCAAAGTCTGAATTTTTAACACTACTGCATATATGATTCAATTGTTCTAGGAATATACACTGTTTGTACTTTCTTATGCTTTCTATGTAACTTAAAGGCGAATGGCTTTATATCCCGTTGCATTTTTTAGGTGTTTAGAATAAAAGGAGTGGTTTAATCACTTTAACCACATGGGTTAGAGACTGGGACTATCAGGAATTGATGATTTTGAACATCAAGGTGGTCCTTAAGACTGCCAGGAGAGCATTCTGACTTGGATTCTCCACATAGGAAACTATTCCTGCCTTTCCAGAGGAACTCCAAACTTCCTGACCCCAGACCTATCTCTGTTAGAGGATGTGTGTCCTCTACAGCACTCTGTCAACTTCCGGAGAGATGTATAAATGTCCACTGACTGCACATCCTTCCCTGTAGCAATGCTGAGCTCCAGCTCCCCCTGGAGTTGCTGCAGCCAGTGTCTACAGGGAATTCCTTGCCTTCCTGTGTCCACTGGAGACTTTACAGTCCTTGTCTTGCCCCTTGATCATCATCTGACGCTGTTGGGCTTTCTGTGCTCTGCTAACTCCTTTCTTCATGCTGAAAATCTCAAAACCCACCTTGCTTTCCTTCTAGTTCTTTTTTTTTTTTTTTTTTTGGAAGATTTATTTATTTGCATTGGAAAGGCAGATTAACAGAGAGGAGAGACAGAAAGATCTCCTGTCTGATGATTCATTCCTCATGTGGTCGCTGAGCTGATGCAAAACCTGGGGCCATGAGCTTTACAGAGAGAAGGAGATACAGAGAGAAAGATCTGTCTGCTGGTTCATGTCCCAAATGGCTGAAATGGCTGGAGCTGAGCTGATCCAAAGCCAGTAGTCAAGAGCTTCTTCTGGGTCTTCTATACCGATGCAGGGTCCTAAGGTTTTTGGTCTGTCCAATACTGCTTTCCCAGTCTACAAACAGGGAGCTGGATGGGAGTGGAGCAGTTGGGACATGAATCAGCACCCATATGGAATCACAACACTTGCAAGGCAAGAAATTGGCCACTAAGGCATTGTGCTGAGCCTGTGAGGAGAAAGTTTTTCAGCAGGATGGATAAACTGGTTTCTATTGCAGGGAGATGGACATGCTTGGTCAGACTGTCTCCGGTGGTTCTTGTGGTTGTAGTGTTATAGGGTGCAGCCAGCACCCTTTGACAACGGGGTAAGGAGTTGATTAGTGCTTGATGAGCTGGGCAGGAACAGGAACTGGGCTTGTAGCTAAAAAGACCTAGACTAATTGTACCCAATATGCTGGCTAAATTAGGACGTGGGCGGGAGGAGTATATAAGGAGAGGTGAAGGAGCAATAAAGCGAGACTCGGTAGAGACCTCTACAATCACTGGTCTCTCCAGACCTTCTCCCTGACCACGTTACTGGCTCTGCTAGTCGAAGTAATCATGGTCCCTCTGTACTGCTTAGATGGGACAACGGATATAGCAATGTTATTTCTGGTTTGTGTACTATCAGGAGTTCCAGGAGAGGTGAGGCCTAGCAGTGATGGAATATGGGCAGAGAAGCCAGGGAAAGGTAAATGTCTGCAGCTTTGTAAGTGTGTCCAGGTTACTCGTTGCATGTCCCTTAGGATAACATATTATTGGGGGAGATAGGACATAGGTCTTCAACTTAACCGATAAACTTAAGGATAATGACATTTGTTTCCTTCTGGATTATGTCTGGTTGGATTATGATTGGTTGGATTGCCGTATGGACTTGTGATTCGCTACTTCTAGTATGCTCTATTATCACCAAGCTTGGTTGATAAAGACTCCTTAATAAACCTCAGACATGTCTGGTGTGATCTCGTTCGCACCCCGTAACAGTAGAACACCTTGACCCCGTTCTCTTGGTAGTTTTGGGGACCTGATGGCAGAAAAACGTCAGAGACTTAAAAACAGTTCCAAAGAATTTTGAATTGTATCAGGAGATTTGTGGCTGAATATAATAGATTCACAGAAAAGTAAGCAAATTGTTGAACATAGAAGCAATGATTAATTTTAGGAAATAGTAACATTGAACTAAAAGTGAAATTAGTAGAGTATACAACTCAACCATGAACAGTATTCACATAGGGGATGATATAGCCTATGGTTGCTGAACAAGAAAGATATGTGAGTGTTTGAAAGGGTGATGAAAGAGAAGTGAGCATGTATGACTATGTGTGTCTTCGTATGTGCTGTGGTTGTTACAGAGAGCCTACCTCTTGTATGGTCCTGTCCTTGGTGGGAAGTCAATAGACAGTGTTCAGAACTATAAAAGCAACCATCTGAAATCACCACTACTAATGCCCTGTCACCTACAAAAACTGCACCTGCATATGGTTCGCATTTACAAAGAAGTAAACCCTAGATCATTTTAGGAAGAGTTGAAGGGCATTGCTCTGTGAAAGGCAGTGGGGATGGAGAGGG
The DNA here is from genome assembly GCF_017591425.1 of Ochotona curzoniae. Lineage (NCBI taxonomy): Eukaryota > Metazoa > Chordata > Mammalia > Lagomorpha > Ochotonidae > Ochotona > Ochotona curzoniae. Next base: position 13,485,860 of record NW_024465582.1, on the reverse strand, counting down.
AAGATTTTGCCTAACCTTTGTCAAACTGCTCAGCTTCTTCAGCTACACACACACACACACACACACACACACACCCCTACATAAATTTAATAAAATTTAAAATTAATGAAAGAATGAGTAAGTGGCTTGCTTCCAATTCACCTGAGTGAAAACTCCCAACTTTACTTTTTAGGATTGATTAATCACGGTATAATTGATCTGACTGTGCTCACCTTTTATCCTGTAAGGGTTTTTTTTTTCACCTTTTAAAAAACGACTATTAGGAGAGCTTAGTCTGAGAAGACGAAAATAGTCTGTTCTAATAGCTCGTTTAGAGCTTTAGTAGGAAACGAGGTTGTATCTTCTCCCAATTAAGCTAATTGAAGTGGAGCTGCGATTGGCTCCTGGGACAGGAGGAGTTCCCCAGCTGGGGCTCCTGGAATAAGAGCTGACTTTAAAAAGCCGGAAGCAGAAGTGAATGGTGAATCAACACCGCAGGGATTTCGGTTATTTACTTACTGACTGACATACACAGGGAAAGGAGCCAGAAAAGCTGGGTGAGAGGGAAAGAAAAAGGCAGGCAAGTTGGGAGGTGCACCTGACTCCTGGTGTTCCCAATGGAAACTTACGCTGTTTTCAAGGGAGGCCCAGGCACAGGAAAGTAGTCACGTATGTGTGGAACTGTGGGATCTTCCTCCTTCTGTATTTGGAAACCTTCATGGTTAGACAGCTGCACTCACGTTCCTTGTGTGTGACTTCACTTTTGCTATCTCAACAGTTCTGCTTTGTATTTCAAACTTACAGGTGTCAGTATCACCTTGAACTTCGCCCCAAACCACATCTTCAACATCCTTAAAATTTTTTAAAAATACATTTGGCTTGATACACAAAGTTCATATTTGTTCTCAGATTGTGACACCTAAAAAAAAAAAGCTTACATCATAAAAAGTTTAACATGCAAAATTGTAAACATGCATTAACATGCAAAATTGTAAACATAAATTTAATGAAAGTCTAATAGTGTAAATAACAATGTTATGCAAACCAGTAAACTTCAAGATATTCTGATTTTTAAGGTGAAATGTGCTTACATTTGAACGGGTTTAATGGATGTGGCCTCTCAAGTTAGAGCTGCCTGCAGCTTATAGAGCACATAAGATAGCATGGATTATTTTTGCAGTTAGACTGTGGAACCTGATAACAATTTCTTGAATTTTGTCCTTTTTATAAAAAGATTTATTTATTTGTGTTGGAAAGGCAGCCTAACAGAGAGGAGAGAAAGAAAAATCTTCCATCCACTGGTTCACTCCCCAAGTGGACGCAATGGCCGGAGCTGAGCTAATCTGAAGCCACGAGCCAAGAGCTTCTTCCAGCTCTCCAGAGTGTGTTCAGAGTTTTAAGCCTTTGGGCCATCATCTGCTGCTTTCCCAGCCACAAGCAGGGAGCTGAAATGGAAATAGAGCAGCCAGGTCATGAACTAGTGTCCCTATGGGATCCCAGAGCCTGCAAAGGGAGGATTAACCAACTGAGCCATTGTGTTGAGCCTGAATTTTATCCTTTTACCAAATTCTTTTTAAGGTAGGTGTATTCCCATGGCCATGGTGCTCTTAAGGAGGGCAATGTCTTTAAGGTTGAGCCATCAGTGGAGTCCACCATAATTTAGCATGTGAAGTATTTTCAGCACAAGTTATTTATTTTATCTATATACAATGGATATGTGTATATTTTCAGTTATTAATTTTTGTGACTTCCCAAATGCTTTCATTGACTAGGGCTAGGAATGCAGTCCCGGGCCACCTACGGCTGGCATGAAGCCAGTTACTGAAGCCATTACTGCTGCCCCCTGAAATTCATTAATAGGGCATTTCAGCCAGAGCTGGGAATCAGATCCAGTTAGTCCAATATGGGATGGGGTATCTTTTTTTTGTTTTGTTTTTTTATAAATATTTATTTTTATTATTTATTTTTTATTGGAAAGGCGGATATACAGAGAGGAGAGACAGAGAGGAAGATCTTCCGTCCGATGATTCACTCCCCAAGTGAGCACAATGGCCAATGCTATGCCGATCCAAAGCCAGGAGCCTCTTCCGGGTCTCCCACATGGGTGCAGGGTCCCAAAGCCTTGGGCCGTCCTCGACTGCTTTCCCGGACCACAGGCAGGGAGCCGGAAGGGAAGTGGGGCTGCCAGGATTAGAACCGGCGCCCATATGGAATCCCGGGTGTGCTAGGCGAGGACCCTAACCACTTGTGCCACCACGCCAGGCCCGGGATGGGGTATTTTAACAGCTAGACTATACACTTGCTCCTTAATTTTTAAAAATTTGCATTTTTTTCATAGAAATATATTCAAAAAACCAGAAAGCTTGTTATGTTTTCAATTCATGATAACAAAACAGTGTGTTTTACAGATGAATTAAGTGGTATTCATCATAAATGTTCAGAAATGATTAAAGATTGACTCAAGTGATAATAAAATTATTTTAATACTATATATGGATACTTTTTATAATGGTTGAGGTGGTAATGCATCAGAAAACACTTATAAATTAGCATTCAGTGGGAAGCAGTCACAATCTGGGATAACTCAGAGGCCTTTCTGAATCCATGGCAAAGCCATAAATCAGGGAGGAATCAAGTGTCTTTCTTAAGCTTTTGATCCTGACTTTCTGAGAATGAGAAATAATGACAATAACATAAAAACAATTGCTGGTCGATAAGCTTTTCAGTTCGCCTTTTATGATGAGTGGGAGGATGCACTGAGGGAGGGTTGGGAAGAAGAATTACCATATATTTCAAGAATCCATCTTTTGCTCCCGCTCTTTCAGCAGATTAACTTTAAGCTTTGACTATGCCTTATCTCTTCCTCTGAACACCAGCCCTTGACATTCGCTTAGCCCCTTGGAATTTACCTGCATCAGCAGCGAAGACTGCAGAGAGAAACCCAAATGACACGGGTTGAATGCTGCTGCTCACAGGCCTGCTCACAGGCGTCAAGGTTCCAAACAGAAAATAGGAGATGGGCGTTTGGTGCAGTGGTGAAGACACTGCCCTAGACACACACATCCATACCAGAGTGCCTGGCTCCCGATTCCTGAGCATGCTCACCCTTAGGGACAGTGCGTGATGGCCAGCTTCCTGTGCATGCTCACCCTTAGGGACAGTGCGTGATGGCCAGCTTCCTGTGCATGCTCACCCTTAGGGACAGTGCGTGATGGCCAGCTTCCTGTGCATGCTCTTCCTTGGAGGACAGCAGGTGGTGGCCAGCTTCCTGTCCATGTTCTCCTTTGGAAACAGCAGGTGATGACCCAAGGACTTGGGTCTTTGTTGTCCTTGTGGGAGACATGGATTCAGAGTTCACAGCTCTGACTTCTATCCAGCCCAGCACTGGTTGCTGCAGACATTTGGAGGAGTGAACCAGCAGTTAGAAGATCTTTGTTTCTCTCTTAGAAATAAAAGTAGGTAACCTTTAAAAAAAATCCAGAAATTAAGTTTGGCTATAGAATATAAACAAAGATTTGTAGGTGTTCTCTGCCCCACTGTTACCAGCTTGCCTACCAGAGCATTTGGGTTTTTTGAAGGAAATAACATGTCACAGTACTTGGGTGGAGAATTGGATGCAGTGAGTAGTGGGGCCAGAACAAGTTCCCCTTCTTTCTTCAGGTCTTCCCTTTTGGCCAGGCACTCCAGATCGCCTATGGAGAGACAAAGGCCTCAATCACTTCCTCCCTGTCCCACCCAGTGCCACCCAGTGCATTCAGATGGCTGATGGGTCAGTATTGTCACGCTTGCGTAAAGATTACACAAAAAGATTGTGTCAAAAGATTATGCAGATGTGAGCGATTACTGGTTTTGTCCTTGTAGGTGAAATTTTAGATTTCCTAGAATGATCATCTTTAAGCACTGTTTTGATTTTGTTACTGGAATCTGTTGGATGATCGGGGTTAATAAGCAGAATTTTGCTTTTCACACTCTTTTTGTTCGCAAAGCTGGTTGACTGGTGTGAAGGAGGGGAAATGTCTTGAAAGCCATTAAAAGAGTCCATAGTCATCTTAATTTATATATAGAAAAAAAATATACATTTTTCCTCCCAGGGCATGTTCTCTCAAAAGGATAGGATTGGACATTGCTTGTAAAGGGGGAAATGTGGGATCCGTGGCAGGATTGCAGAGCCTGCATTGAAAGAAGTGAGCTTAATTAGAATTGGTGTGATCGGCACCTACAGGCAAATGACCCTACTCTTTCTGTTAACTGGGAATGATACTGCCTATTGTACAGAGCTTTAGTGCCAATTCTATTAAGTGATATATAGGGTAGTTATATCTAAAGTGCTGTATAAATGTAAGGCATTATTATCAGGCAGCTAAGCAAAGTTAAAAGCTTTAATAAAACCTATCCTTTACTACCAATTGTAAGAAGACATTCTACCAATGTGCAAACAAGACATATTCACTGCTAAAACTTAACTTTTTGAGACTAAATGGCTCAGGAAGCAATAAAGATGATCTAATATGTCAAGGGAGACATTTTACAAAAGGGATACGTATATTATAGAGAGAAGGAAGAGACAATCCACTTCTTTTAAAGAGCCATATCTATTCATAGCGTATTTGGAAAAGTATTGAATTTAGGAATATGAAACCCAGAAAAGTACTCTGAAGACTCAGGGTGTCATTCAATACAAAATGTTTAGCCAGGCGATCTAAGATTAATAACGGGACATGACATCCTGGCGGCCCTGATGGCAGGGGCTGTGCTTGTCTTCTTTATACCCACTTCCCATTACTTTGATCGGTGCCTCCAGAGCAGACATTAAAATGTGTTTTTGCAGAATGAGTGTAAAAGTTTGGGAATGTTACTGAGGGACAATGGCTCAGGCAGCTGAAATTAATATCTGAATTGGGCAAAGAAAAGATAGATACCTGCTAGTTCAAATTTATGAAATAAAGATGTGAAGCAATTGTAACAGCAGACTGAGGCTTTTCGATCCTTTGTGCTACAGTTTTGACAGTTGCAAGACAAGGATGCTCTTCACAAATGCCCAGGGTAAGAAGTCAACCAAACTTACAATGAGTGAAAATTAATTTTGCACTGCTGAACTTTGTCATTAGCTTTGGGATGGTTTAGCTTTGGGATGGTGAGGAGGTCAGTTTTATTCTCTTGCTGAGAACTGCTGGTTCTCATCAGCAATTCGAAGGTGGCATCCAGGAGATCCATGAAAAATCCATGTATTTTTTGATTAGTGATGTCTGCCCTGGGTTGAATTTAAGGATGGTGGCCAAACAGCTCCTAAAAGGGTTTTTTCTTTTTAAAGTGTTATTTTTCTCTTTGTAGGTTTCATTTGTTTATTTGAAAGTCAGAGTGACACAGAGGAAAGGAGAAACAGAAATCTTCCATCTGCTTGTTCACTCCCCAGATAACTTTAACAAGTAGGGTTGGGTTAGGTGGAAGAGCCAGGTGCCTGAACTCCATCAAGGTTTTCCACATGGGTGGCAAGGGCCCAAGTATCTGGACCATGTGTTGCAGTCTTTGCAGGGAGTTGGATCAGAAGTGGAACAGCTGGGACTCAAACTGGTGCTCAAATTGAATGCTGGCATTGTAGGTAGACACTTCACTTGGGTCCCTAGTTATTTATTTTAAAGATGGAGAGACAGAAAAAAGACACACATACACACACACAGAGAGACAGAGACAGAGAGAGAGATTTTCTTTCCAAATACCTACAACAGCCAGCACTGGGTCAGACTGAAGTCAGAAGCTGGCAATTTGATCCAGGTCTCCCATGAGGGCAACAAAGACCCAAATCCTTGTGCTGTTACTTGCTGCTTCCCAGGGTGCATCTTCACAAGAAGCCAGAACTGGGAGCAGCTGGCGCTCACACCTGGGCGCTGTGATGTGTTTCTCAATGGTTAGGCCAAACATCTGCCTCAAATTTTCCTCTTAAAGGTTGAACTTGTGAGCTTCTTCTATACCTTCTCTTCAGATATCAAGCTCATGGTTTTTGTATGATGATGACTAAAATTGGGGGGAACCTGAGAAAGACTGTACTCAGCAGACACACGAGCACTGATCTGTATATCCCACCTTCTTGGTTACTAGTTTGGGGTCGTATGATGCCATCTGCCTCCCAAGAGATGTATGGCTGTGTTGTGCCCCAGTTGGCATTGCTGTGAGAAGACAGGTTGAACTTTCCAGGAATGAAAATCAACTTTATGGAGATTGTGGATTTTTTCCATTGTGGGTGTTAGGGTTGCTTACTCTGATACACACATACTAAAAATTATTATGGAGTGGGGGTGGTTTGTTATGCTGACTGGAAAGGGTTTCCCATATCTACGTGTTTATAGTACTCGGCTTCTTGAAATCTCACTGTGTTTGTTGACTGTGTTATCACTGGGTCAGGGAACTTTCCCAGTGTCCTACAGATTCTGGTGGCTCTATCTGCCTCAGAGGAGCCATGGTCTTACAGGTTGTACAAAGTTGGAGCTGTGTGGGGTGGGGGGGGGGGCTTGACTCTAGAGCAGTATGCATTTTATTCATACAATGCATGTATCCTTCAAAAATCTAATATCTGCATACTTAAAGATTTTCATTTATTTGAGGAAGAGAGAAAATGAGAATGCACTCACACTTACTGGCGTACTGTATGAATTGTAGCCTATGGCTGGGACTGAGAAGAGTGGAAGCCAGTAGCCAAAAACTCAATGCCGGTATCAAATCCTTGAAGCATCACCTGAATTTAATTGCCTGTGCCATCACCATTCCCTCCCTCCCACACCTTAAGTCTGCATTAGCCAGGGGCTGGAGTCAGGAGAGAACTGGGACTCAAACTGAGGCACTGCAGGGTGGGTTATGGGTATCTTTACTGCTGGCTTAACCACTAAATCAGTTGCTGGCCCATGTAGTATGTATATTTGACCATGTTATTGCCTTCTCTGGGTTTCAGTTTCCAACCAAGTTGAATTTAAACCAAATGTCAAAAACCAAAAGCTGGGGCTGGGGCTGGGGCCATGGCACAACATGTTAGGCCTCTGCTTGCAGCACCAGCATTCCATATGGGCACTGGGTTGACCTTGGCTGGTCTACTTCTATCCAGCTCACTACTAGCATGCCTGGAAAGGCAGTGGAGTATGGCCCAAGTGCCTGGGCTCCTGCACATTGCGGGAAACCCAGAGGAAGCTCCTGGTTTTGGACAGTTCCAGCTCTGGCCATTGTGGCCATTTGGGGAATGAACCTATGGATGGGAGTTCTTTCTGTCTCTCTTTCTTTCTCTGCTGTAACTCTGCTTTTTAAATAAAAATAAAATGAATATAAAAAAATGGCAAACCAAAAAGTGTCTAGCTTGCATGGTTTCAAGATCCTCCTGTTCTGATGCTGCGTGACCAGTTACATTGCTAATGTAGCCTCTCTTTTGTCCTGCTATTCTTTCAGATTTCTTGCCTGCTTGATCTCAGTTTCAGTCATTCTTAAGCACCTACTCCCAGCCCCTCCCCATCCTTCAGTCCTTCCCCATCCTCCGCCCCCTCCCCACCTGGCAGAATACTGTCATCTTCCTACAAGGCCTCTCTGAAGACTTTTTCCCAGTGGGTATGGACGTTGTGAGATTGTGGCCCCACCTCCTCAACCAGGAGCTTCCAGGGAGGAGGGAAACCCTCCTCCTGTGGCTTCTTGTCCTGTGGCACACCACGCAGCAGGGTACCCAATAGATATGGAAGCCATGAATGCATATTGGAAAATCTCCTTCGCAAAGCAATGAATTTTCCCAGTTTTTTTTTTTTAAATTATAAAATAGCCTCTGTAGGCAGGAGAAGCAGCTGAAAAGAACGAACATGTAAAATATGATAGCTCTGAATATGCTAACAACATTTTATTTACTCATAATATCAGAAGGTTAGGAGAATTTGCTTCGTATTTCAATCTGATCTGGCTCTTGCTTTTGCTTTTGTTAAATCAGAGATCCACAGACAGTTGTTTTCATGGGAGCGAAATAAAGGGTGGAGATTTGGGAGGAGCAAAATGTATACAACTGTCCTTTTTTTTCCCCCTTTGTTTTATCCAAAGCAATTACCATGAGGATAAACAGCTTTCTTCTTAATACAGCACCATCATAAATAACAATAGAATTCTTCATGTCCCAGCAATAAGAAGTCTGGCGGGCAGTACCAGTGATACATGTTGCTGGCTGGGAGAAGCTATTGTTTACAAGCTAATTACCGTATAACAAGTCTGCTTTAGTTAGCTAGCTGAGAGGTTAGAACAGCAGATTCAGAAAGATAAAGTATGTCAGTGTGAATATTAAAAAAAAAAAACCTGTGATTACAAACAATGGTTTGAGAGAATTGCAAAAAAAAAAAAAAAAACCCAGATAGAAAAAAAACAGTTTATTAAGGAGTATCATATAAATAACTTGTTACAAAAATTGATTTGCAAAAGGCATATTTACTGTATGAGCAATTGCTTTTTAAATCGCATTCTGTTCAAATTCATAAGTCTAAGAAAACAAAGCAAAATGAAAGAAGCCATTTGAAGGAGTGTATATTTGCCATTGGACTACGAACAAAAGACCCGGCCACGCTAACAGGCAACTGTCGCGACCCCATTCTTCTGGTGCACAAACTTTCTCATGGACGCCGTGAAGTGATGAGATTCTCCCTAACAGGGACCGTGGATGGAAGCTGAGCAGGAATGTTTGTCCACCCGGCCTCATGTTGCCTAAGACTTGAGCGACACTGGAAAAGGCAACATGAACGCAGCACCCTGTTCATCTTCATTGGTGGCATCAGGCTCAATTGATACATGGAAGTGTTTCTCATTAAAAATAATCGATACCAAAGAGCTTTTATTTCCTGGGTTGAAAATCACAAATCACAGTGGGAGAATGCCAAGTTGCTTTAGCTCTGTACTACTGGAGACGCGCATAGCATTTATTATAAGGCCTATCCCTACGCAGTTTACTCTCATGGCAATGAAAATAATCACAAACAAAACAGTGCGGTGGGTCAGAAGTGTTCCTGTGTTTCTTCTGAGCCAGATCTGTGGTGTATTTGCTACACAGCATCACCCCCAAATGCCTAGTGAGTCTATACATTTGATTCTTTAATAAAGACTAAACTAATAAGATCATAGAAAACTAAAAGCTTATAGAAGGTGCCTGCAGACATATTTACATAAATAGCATAGTCTCACAAGAAAGACCAAGATCTCATTATAGCAGAAGGCTTTTTCCACAATGCTGGGTCCATGCCTCATTTGTCAAATTAACCCCAGTGGAGGAGGAGAAATTTGAGTTTGTGGTCTATGGTTTTTTTTTTTTTTTTAAATGGAATTAAAGCAACTTGTAAAAGCCCTTTTTAAAATTAATCTAATTACCTAGTGGCTCATTGGCTAAGTGCCCCGGTCCTGTCTGAAATATCGTGGGTAATGGCCTTTGTTTTCATCTGACCTCCTTGCTACATGTTCATCCATGGCTCTGTCGGACCACTGTGCCCACCCCAAATTAAAAAACGAAAATGCATCATAAATAAGATATTACAAAATGGGGAGTGGATTAAAGATTGTCTCAGCAATGTTTAAATTAAATCAACGATGCAGAGACCATAAACTTGTGGCTTTAAAAATGAGCTATTTCTTTATTAACTTTTAACAAGTGTATGAGTCAATGTATTTCCTTTCTCAGAGTGTTTTGCTCTCCATGTTAAATATGGCTGGGGCCTGATATTTTTAGTAGAGAATTATCCCTCTAGAAAATCATCCCATAAAGATGCCAAAGGGAGATTAAAAATGCTGCAGCTGTAATAGCCACCGAACTTTTAAGGAGACCACGCTGTAATTCCGCATTCTCTGGAAAGGAAAGCTGCTTGTTAGAGCCTGGGAGACAGTCCATCTTCCTGAAGAATCATCAACCGCACCTTTTCTACTTTTGAGATATGATAAAGAAGGCTGGGCCCTCGTGTGTTAAGCTGAACACTACAGGCTGCTTGGATTTTGAATCCCCTGCCAGAATGTCACCATTCAAGAAAAGATTTCAAGAGAATTAAAATGGTGCTAACATGATCCGTTTCAGAGGCTACACTTTAAAATGCTGGGGATCATGTTTTTGCAGAGTGTTCTTTCAGAGTAATTGTACCGCGGCACAACCAGTGGCTAGGAAAGGAAAATGTGTTTCTGTTCCTGGAGAGGGTGCATTCAGACGATGGAGTGCCTGATCGGAATGCTCCTTTTGCTTCTAGGAACCAACCCCACTCTTGCCTTTCAGCTGTGTTCTTTTTCTGGTTCTCAAGGAAACAGAATCTAGGAGTGCCACATTCTTAGTCTGCTTCTCTCTCCTCCTAGGAAATCTGTGTTTCAAAGCCAACCATTTGATGGAAGATACTATTGAGCAAATCACGACATCTAAAATTTAGGTACTTAAAAATGAAAGTAATGAAAGCATTCTGAAGTTGTTTTGGGACCATAAAATTTGGATGTTCCTAGGACACAGATTCAATTTTGAAGACTATCTTGGACAGCTTTTCAGGAGCTGAAAAATGAAAATGAAACTACATGCTTTTATACTGGGTTAAAATCGAGTCACAACATTTGTTGTACTCGAAAATGGAGCAAGGTGGTAGCTGAACCTTGGGAAAAGTCTTAAACTAGAAAGAAAGGAAGAAAGGAAGAGAGAAAGGAAAAAAGGAAGGAAGGAAGAGAGGAAGGAAGGAAGAAAACAGAAAAGAAAGAAAGGAAAGAAAGAAGAAAGAAAGACGTCCCATGTTTACTCTGACTTGATTCTCCCTCTCTCTGATTCTGGGGGACACCACTGTTGCTTCATTTTCTTACCTGGGGACAAACACATTTCATCTCTCATTTGCTTTGTTATCTGGGGACAAGTGTTTTTAAGGCTTTTCGGGTCCCAAAGTGAAGGGGTCTGCAGTGGGAAAATGGTTTCAAAATTTCAGCTTGTTCCACAGGATATGCTAATGAGTTAAGAAACAGGCCAAAAAAAAAAAAAAAAAAGCCTCTTCCCTTAGAAGAGAGGGGAAAAGTGTCAGAAAGGTCTTAACATCTTCTGAAGCAACAACATGTAAGCACGTGTAAAAGCAGCCTGCTTGTGTTGAGTGAGTTTATGCTTCTCGGTAGTTCAGGCACATTTGAACATTTTTGTTCCATTGAAACATTTCTGTTTCCATCTTTTTTGCATCACTGCCATCTGAAATCAGGGCACAAACTTGTGAAAACTGAGCCAAAGACTTTTTTCCTCTCCAGAAACCAGCAATTTTCCAAATTTGCCCAAGGCCGTGTGTGTGTGTGTGTGTGTGAGTATGGAATGGTATTTGGACCTGCTGTTTTGGTGAGACGGAGCTGCAAGAGGGAGCTTGATGGAACTGTGGCTGTTATTTCCATGATGCTCGAGTGTTAAAGGGAAATATCACTCCAGCTTGATACTTACAGGACCCTAGTATGAGATATTCTGTTCCGGTTTCAAATGATCCAATTTCCTGTAGATTTACTTCATAATCTACAGCTTTTGTAACAAAGAGATGAAACAAGTATTTCAATATTTAGTCATATTTAGTATACTCTTCTTAGTATCCTGTGTCATCTTCAGGGATGGATAAAATACCCTGCCAGTTACATCTCAAATATTCTGCTATACAGCGACTTATTTTCACTTATAAGAGAAAATAAAGTTTAATTTGGAACTCTAGTGTCAACTCTCGGAAATTCCATTTAGTGTCAAAAGTTTGAACAGATAAACTTTTGATGATATCTTACTTTATAGGAGACTGTCCTTGTTTCCTTTATCACCTCTCAGGAAACATAGCATAAAGTACCCTTTAATTTATAGTAAACAATGTGATCAAGGTGCTATTCTATTGAAATAAATGACTAATTCGTTTTAATTTTACTAAACTATTTTTCTTCCAACACTTACCTGTGACTTTGATATGTATACAGATTCATTACAGTGAAGCTTTCTAGTAGTGGTTTATTTGCATTTCTTGTGTGTATATATGTGTGTGTGTCTTTGTATTTGAACTAAAAAAGAAAACCACAGAAAGAAGATATAGCCCAGACATGAAACATGTGATAATATTCAGGGCCATCTGTTACAAAGTAAGAAAGCATTCAGGAAAGTGAAGGAATAATATGTTTGTAAAATGATTTCGCTCTTACTGAGTGACCCAAGGTTCTCTTGCTTGGAAGGTGCGGTGCTTACTTGCTGGAGAGCGTATCTATGGAAAACTTGGCAACAGTGCGTTTCCAAACAGAAAATAAGTTCAGAGAAGACGTTACCCCAAGTGGAAATGACTTTGAGATTATCTGAAGAAAAGGAACATTAAAAATAAATCCCTAAGACTAATAAGTGAAGCCAGCCTATTCTTGAGTATATTATATATATATATATGTAGCATATATATATGTACAAAGTCTTTAAAGTTTGAAAAACAAGGATGTTTTCATTACAGTACTTTGGAAATTTCTGATGACTGCACAATCTGAGATTCTAATGATGAAAGCCATTAGAACAACCACATGAAATAAATGATTTGAACCTGATGACACAATAGTTCAGTTCAGTTGGGGCCCTCTGGATCATAAGTGGCTATGCTGCTACTTGCATAATTAGAGAAATAATAGGTTGACTGGATTTTGCATTACTGTTTCTGTTGTAGTTTGAGATCATTTCCTTATCATTAACTCAAACACAAGGTTGGCACAGTTGCCAGGGAAACGAAGTTAAAAACAATGAAGTTATATTGATACTGTTGAAAGTCAACTCTCAGTTTAATCATTTGAAATGCTGTTTTTGAAGGGAATGCACTTTCCTGTTGTAAGCATTTTCTGAACATGGACTGTGAAGCTTTCACCACGATCTGCATGTGTTCATGCACATCTTTGTTGGTACAAAAATAAGCAGAGGTTTCTGGCTGTAATGAGCTGGAACTTCTAAGGTGGCGCTAACCTCTTCATTGAACTTGGAGAAAAGGCTTGAATTTTTTTTTTTTTTTGATTTTCCTAATTCAACATAATTGGGTAAGAAGTATCTGGAAAATACGAAATATACCTCACACTGCTACTTTCAAGTCTAATAGAATAATACTGATGACAACTACAGACAGGGAGTTAAATTTGTCTCAGGAAAATTCCCTTATGATCTTAAACACACTCATTTGTCATTAACCTACTAGTAGTTGAAAGAATTTCAAGTGATCCATGATATATTTGGTGGCCAAAAGTTGAAGTATGCTAAATGTTTCCTTTGTTAATATTATTAGCTGTTCTCTTTCCCTTTCTAAAATATAACAGCAGACTTTTGCAAGTCTAATGTATAACAGATTATGACTTTGTAGCAAGAAATGAGGACTTGTTAAATTTTTGTTGTTGTCTTTCAATGTTACCAATCAGTTTGCTTGTACCTTTTTTTTTTAGGGGAATAGGAAGCTTAAACAGTGGTGATTTTGATGTTTGAAATGGTAGTTGGCGCCAGAAAGAGTTCTTGAAGAGCAAACAGGATGGGCAGATGTCACTTTAGGTTCTTTGTGACAGAAACACACACCCTCCCAGAGCTCATTCCAACCTTGCGAGCTGACACATCAGGAGCGACTCCACCGTTATCCCTCACTTATTTGTATTTCCCCAATAAAGCACACCCCCTTGTCCCATTGGCTTGTAGAATGTACAGTCAGAGCAGTTAGCTGACCTGAGTTGGAGTGTGTGAAACTCCAGGCCAGTGTTAATGAGCATGTTCTAAACCTGTCCCCAGACAGTACAGGAGAAGGCAGCTCCTTGGTCCCTCCTCCGGCTCGCACCTGTTGCACTGACTTGGTTAACAGGATGCACTAAAAAATAAAAATTTGCCTCGTGGAAGCTCATAAAAGTGTACTAGAAAAAAGTCTCTAACATTGGATCCGCGGGGACTGCAGCCATTGGCTTTTGGATCGGGCTGGAATAGAGAACCCTTCACAGAGTACTGGATAAATAGAAGGAAATAGCCATGTCACATATTTCAGTGTCGTACTGGAAAATGAAAAAGGCAACAGATTAGGAGTCTTTGTCACTGTCCACCCCTCCATACATATCTGCCAGCTTTTTGAATCGAGGGCCCCAGTCACTAAGATAATCATAGTCCTGGTCTCCATCTGTGGTCACCGACTCCAGCGAGCTCAGGGAATCGGCCACGGAGCCAGTGCCCTCATAGGCATAGGTGGCCAAGGAGTCGTAGGGCGGAGCGGTGGGGTCTGTGTCATTTTCCTTTAACCTTTGGTTAATGAAATCTCTGACGTCGGTGTTGTCACGTGCTGTTGGAGTCCGTCGGGGTAGAAAAAGGGTTTCGGGCACGATGTCCCTGCGTAATTTGTTGTCCTCTATGGCTTCGGGATTCCTCAGGGTACCGATATCAAAGGCCTGAGTGTCCTCTTCTCCACCACCTTCATCATTGTAGCTGACAATGTTATCTCTGATGTCCTCTTTGGAAATGATCAAAGGTTCTTTTTTTCTCTGCCGCCTCAGAGCTGCAAACAACACCACTGTCACTGGATGCAGAAAAACAAAACAGAAAGAGAAGGGAGAGTTAATTTGGCACCCAATTAATGTCAGCAAAAAAATACTGTGTTCAAATGTGAAGTTTTTCAAGTTTTCTAGAAAAGACAAACTCAACTTTGGTTTCTCTAAGGATGTACTTGCCTCCATCCATAATCAAAGGAGCAGCCGGAAGATGGAGTAAATATTTGCAGGAAGGTTATGATTTAGGTAGGGGATAAAACATTGTCACATTTGATCAGTAGTGTCTTTTTGCTTTGAATTGGCACATCCGTTTCAAGGTAAGGAAAAATCAAATCATAATAGAAAGCTCAGCTACAGTGAAAGTATCGTGAGAAGCGTGCAAATTATACTGAACACCTACAAAGCTCTGACACTGGTTATGAGGACAAGACTGGCACCTTGAGGGATGTGTGAGGGCTTTGCATAACTCCACACCTAAAATAACTTTTGCACTATGCTCTTTTTTTCCCCCTTTTTGTGACAAGTATAAAATTGGTTGAAAACTCAAAGTACAGATATTAATATTTACAAAGCACAGATGTGAGTATGAGCACATCTTTCCAACACATAAAGTAACATTACAGGTAATACTTAAATCCAGAAGGCAGTGAGAACTTTATTTTTCAAAGGTTCATGTTTTTTTTTTTATAAGTTTGTTGCCCCAAATGTTTGTTCTTTTTTTTTTTTTCTGCTCCTAACACAAATTAGAGGCAACTCAAGAGTTGTGTTGAAAGAATTCCTGATCTTTCGTCACAGTCAGTTTAGTATAACACCAAACACTATGCCACCGGTAGAAAGACATATCTGTCTACAGATGGGTGGATGTATGGTTGGGGAGATAAGAAAACAAAGCAACAGCTTCAAGTGAAAAAAGCCACCCAGGGCTGAAAATGCATTTATCCTAGGGAGTTTATCACAGGGAACACTAGTAACATCTTTTTACAATCTCCCCCATAAATGCCCCAAGGTTTATGAGCTGGAAAAACTGAATTATCACACCAAGAATCATAATAATGACTTCTTCATGGTGAGTGTATCTGTCTGCCTAATAGGCAGGTGTGTGCATTCTTACATATCTCCGTGTTACATTTCCGACATTAATGGTATGAATCATTCCAACTAGTTTCCTCTTGAGGACCTTCTGGGTGCCAAGTACTGTGTTCAGTGCTCCAATGTACTGAATCTCATTTAGTTATTCTAATAACTGTACAGAGAAGGTGCCATCATGTATAATGCCATTCCATTTAGGAGGAAATTGATGTTTAGAGATGTCATAAGTACAAGCAATGCAAATCCACGTTGGTCACTCTCAAATACCCACCCTCTTAAGGGACTTGCATCCTCAAAGCATGTTGCAGGCATATACTATTTCTGAAGGAAATGCAATTTTCCCATTGTGTTGAGTAATTATACACATTCTCTTTTGGTGCCAAAGAGTATCCTAACACCCCATTTGTCACATCCACTCAAGACATTCAAGAAAGAAACCCCATTTGTCACATCCACTCAAGACATTCAAGAAAGAAATGGCATTCTTTCAAGAAATGGTAGGTAGTGACCATTCTGTACCTTGTGTGGTTCTAGGCACCATCAATGGGAAACATGGAAAAAGAGCAAGTTGGTGGAGGGAGCAGTGGGATGGAGACATGAAATAAATGCCAGGTAAATAAGCAAGGAAAGTATTAGAAGATGGTGAGTGGAACATAAACAAGAAAGTAGGGAGGGTGGGGAGTGCTTCTGTGTGTGGTTGAGGGGATGATTATGCTGTTTGTGCAGAGTTTGCATCACCTGAGCAGAGTCAGGGAGAGTTATCCAAGAGCTTTCTGGAATGTGCCTGGCATGTTTGGGAAGAAGCCAGGATCCCTGCTGCTGGGTCAGAGGGAACTGGGCAGTGGTAGGGAGGAGAGAGGGGTTGCATCCCTGGCCCTTGGAGACTTCTGTGTACCACTCACCTTCTGCAGGGGAATGGGGGTTGGGGGACAGAGAACCACAGCCTTCCCTTCTGGTTCTGATGTGATGTATACATGTCTTAACTAGTGCTGCAACCCCTAGGCCAAATAGCTGTCCCTAAAGTTTACTTTTTATTTTTCTGTGAAATTCTTGAAATATCCTGGTAAATGTGAAAGTTTTGCAAATGTTAAGACACCAGGTAGACATGAAATGTAGTACTTTAATTGTATTATTATTTATTTTTTATAAAAACAAGATGCCACACAATCCACTTTTTTGACTCTATATTTTTTTCATATATCAATGTCTGTCTTCTCTTACAAATGCTCATATTTCTCTCTCTTTTCTTCAGTCATCCCATTCCAACTCTGGGCTCCCTTTCAGCCTTGGAAATTGCCCTACATTCTGTAAACTTACAACTCAGAGGAAAGGCCCATGTGGCAGAAGAGCAGGGCTTGGAACTTAGTTGTATCACCTGTTAGAATTGGCTGCATGGTTCTCTATCTTGGAGCCTCAGTTTGCATATTTAAGATGCAGATAAATATACACCAGATGGCTCTGAGGATTAGGCATGAAACAAAGCGTTCATACCTTAGTTGGACCTATAGTGTGAACTCAGTAAAAGGTTAAGTTCTGTTTTCCTCCTTTTTTATTAGGTACTGACTACCAAAGAGATGAGACAAGTTGTGAGAAGCATTGAGGCCAATTAGCAGGGATGAAGAGACAGTGAATTCATTGCAGGAGGGAAATAAAAGGGAAAGACAGAGTTGGTTGGGAGGAAGGGGGAAGATGATGAGGGGAAGAGTCACCTTTGTCAGATGAGACTCAACTCTCCTTCCATGGATCATCCATGGGGTCCATGGCTTCCATTTGGGAAAATCCCTGAAGATCCAGGGCTTCCAAAAAAGAACCATTTTGATCAAAAAGAACATTCATATGCTCCTCTTCCAAAAGAATTTTTACAGACTCACACCATTAGAAACACTGATTTGTCTTTGCACACTGTCAGTTTTTATTTAACCTCGTATCTTAAAATACTTTCCCCAAATCTTAGTTGACAAAAAGAATCACAGTTCTCCAGTTGAGTTTCAAGGTGTCTGCTATAATTAGCAAGGTTGATTGGGAATGTGACGTTCTCGAGCAGGGATCCCTTGGTATTCATTCTTTTCTTGGTGAAATGAAGGTCCTCTTCGACTTTTCTGAGAGTTATTCTGTCTTTATTGCCTTTTGGAAAAAGTTTTCTTCTTTGTCATCTAAGTTAACTTTAATATCTTACTTTTTTTCTTTTCCTTTGAATAGGCATGCTTTGCAGATCTTGCTTTTATTTTTGAAAGGACTGTATTATTAAGTTACATTTTGATTTCTCAGTTCACAATGGTCAAGGGCCTTTTGAGCAATTAAGAGTTCAATTTGTAAGCTTAATTAGTTGGCTGGGGATAGAAATTTCATTGAATCATTTCATTTTTTATTACATTCATTTCTTTGGGGTCCCAGATTTATTTCTCTAATCACAGGTATTTTGTATGAGAGTCCAAGATATGAGTATAATAGACATTATGTGGTAATCAGCGAACAGTGGTTTCTTATTAGTAGACTTGAAGTAGATAGATTAAAATAAATTTGCCAGGCTAAAGAGCATTTCATAGCTTACTTTCCTGCAGGAGAGAGAAAAAGTCAATATACTCCTCTTCCTACTTTCCTATTGATCTTGAAACTTTACCTTTGTAGAAAGGGCTTCTTCATAAGTCTCCATGCTGGACAACTTTCACTCTTTAAAATTTAACAATGTTTGCTAAGTTAAATGTTAAACAACAAACAAAATGAAAAGGACATATTTATATTGTTCTCAAATCCTTTTGAGATTCACTCCCAGACTGATACACGAAAGTTTCTTTGGGTAGGATGATTCCAAAGGCAAGCAAAAACAGGTAAGGTCCACATCTGTTCATTCTCCAAAGCCATTTTTTTTTTCCAAGAAAGAAATAAGTTCATCATTGAACAATATAGATTCTCAGCATTTGACACTACTCACCTAGATCAGGCTGTAAGCCTTAATGGGGGAGGCAGAAAAATCTAGAGTGTCACAGTAACAGTGGGTGCCCCTTCCCATGGAGAGATAGGATGCAGGGAGAAGCAGTTTACCTAGTAGGATCACGATGCACAGAAGGATGGCAACCAGAGCCCCCGTGCTCAGTCCCGTGGGGTGGATGAGGGCCTCAGCATGGCAGGACTGCATGTTCCCGTGGTGGTCACATGCACAGACCCGGACAGTCACTGTCCCAGTGCTGCTTTGAACTGGGTAGTCGTTGTCCGAAATGACCACAGGCAGCAGGTAGGTGCTCATCTCGTGTCTGTTATAGCCATTTTTCCGAGTTAGGATTCCTGCAGTGTTGTCTGGAACCGGAAAGCAAATTGGTAAATATGTGCGAACATGGCATTGTATATTGGACCCGTTGCTCTAGGGAATGTTTGTTTATACACACACATACAGGTGTTGATCTAGCTGTACAGAGAGCAGAGGTAACGTGAGCTTCTTTACCTTTGTTGTCTCGAATGGTAAAGTTTGAACCAGCAGCTGCTTCAGGGGCCAAAGAGAATGAGAATTGGTGCCCACTGAATGGGTCATCCTTGTCAACAGCACGGAGGGTCTGAATCAACTACAAAAAAGCCATAAAGCTGTGATCAAACTTTGCGAACTCAACAATATTTCTTAAATAGTTTTCCAGCAAATGACTTGACTGAAGAGTGTTAGTTGTAATGAAAGATGATAGCCTTTGAAACAATACAATGAATCTGCTCTATCAGTAAGCCTATGGATCAGGAAGTTACATACAAAGCAATAACCCTTTGTTGTACAGGAGTGCCCGGTGTGACCATCAAAAATGTCTTCAAATGTTCCTAAAGATTGCTGGGGAACGAAATCGCTGTGGTGGAGAAACATGACCCTAGAGGGATTCAAGACTATAAAACATTGTGACAATCTGTGATAGCTTTGCCAATTAACAAAACAGAGGCACCTCTTGGACAGCCTGCCCAGAAGAGCAATCTTGGCATAAGCATAAATTATCAGATGGCAAAAAAGCTAAAGAGCAAATGAAAATTCCAAACACAGTTAACTTTGGCTTCCCATTCGCTTATACACTTTGGTAGCGCATATGCTGTGACATAATTTTTATATCACTGGCAGCAAGGACTTATTTCAGGTAGGGACAAATGTGTAAGATAGTAAAACATTCATGAATTTGTATTACTTGTACAGATGGGCCATGTAAATAAGTGAAACTGAATTATAGGCAATTGCAAAATATATTCTAGTTATTACTCTCAAGTACATATGGTAATTAAGCTATCTGTTCACCAATAAGGATTTTTCCAGTAAAGCTGAGACTAATGTATTTTAATGAAAAGTTAAGAAGAATTTGGAATTGGTATCTGTCTTGGAGACTGATGAGCTTGCAGTGCTTAAAAACTGTTTGCCCTCTTATACAAGTTAAACACTCGTGCTGGCTCTTATTTATCGTATTCATTTTCTTAGCATCCCCTTCATAGATAATTCAAAACTAGTTCTCAGTTCTGTGTATCATCTGAGTCCTTAGCAGGGATAAGTTAACCCGACTCTGACCATGAACATGCCTGTCTGGGAGACTTACCTGGTCTGCCTTGGCTTTTTCACAAACAAAGGTTTCGTAGAACTCAGCAAATTCTGGGGCGTTGTCATTCACGTCTAGAACTTTAATGTAGAGAGGTACTCGGCTGCTCTGCTTTGGGTTATCTATCACATGCCAAAAGAAACACATAAGCATCTCTGTATGTTAACTGCCTGTGTCCTTGAAACAACATTCATTCACTCATGCCCAATTTCCAAAAGCTGCTGCAAATAATACAGGACATTAAGTAGCCATGTGGTGGCAAAAAAAAAAAAATTAGATTATTTGATACTTCTGGAGTTGGATACACCTACAGAAATGTCCAGAAAACAAAACTCCTCATGTTGATATCCTACAACTGCATAATAAGCCCTGAAGTAACACCAAGTCAAAAAGGGATTGTTGGGGGTAGGTTTTTAAGGAAGCAGGCACATGAAAAAAAATATGGCCAAAAGGAAAAAAAAGTAGGGAACAAATGACCCAGCAGGAGATCAAAGCATGGTTTTCCAGTCTGAGT
Source organism: Ochotona curzoniae (assembly GCF_017591425.1). Taxonomy (NCBI): domain Eukaryota; kingdom Metazoa; phylum Chordata; class Mammalia; order Lagomorpha; family Ochotonidae; genus Ochotona; species Ochotona curzoniae. Next base: position 13,465,244 of record NW_024465582.1, on the reverse strand, counting down.
AGTGAATAAGCAAGTGCTGGGTACTATGCTGAGTGCTTTGTTGTACTGTCTTAATGAACCCTGACAGAATTCTAAGGTTGACAGTTACTATCCCAACTTTTTATATGAGAAAACTGAGGCAAAAAGTTCAGGTATCTGCGCTCATAGAGTTAATGTGGGGTGTTAGCTAGATCTGTCTGACTCCAACACCCTGGCGTTCGCCCAAAATAATAATTCAAGGGTACTTCCAAAAGTTCCTAAAAGAAAATTTCCAGGAAAAGTTCATTTTTTTTTGTAAGAAAATAAACACAAGTTTTGATTTCAGTTTTCCACAGACTTTGAAGTCTGCTTATATCAGTGGAAGAACCGAGATGAGAAAGTGGTCTTCTGTGCTAATCTCCTGGGTTGCCTGAGATATAAGAAAGAGACCTTGGAATCACTCCTCTCCGTGCTCTTCACTTACTCTACTCATGTGTTTCTTCACTTGATAAATATTTAAATGCTTTCAAGCAGTCAGCTCCGTTTGCCCCAGCATTCAGAGCCTGACAGAAGACTTTTTCTCCTAGAAAATGAATCAGTTTCTATGCTGCAAGTTCACTCCTGAAATGGAACACAGGGACTAATGAAATTGTTATTGTGCAGTAATTTTAGATATTACTCCATAAGGTATTTTAATAATAGAATCTAGCTAGTGATCATCTAATGCCCATTATGTGCTGGCCAATAGTTGAAGTGCGGTGACCACAGGGAACACAGCAAAAACACATTGCTCCAGGAGCTTTGCTCTTCTGGGAGTAGACAAACTGGAGTCACAGAGATGCACAGTAAACAAAGGTACATGATGCAGAGACATCAAAAAAGAAAAACAGGCTTGAGAGAGACAGGTGCTGTGATGAATGGGATGTGTACAGATGATCTCTCTGATAAGCATTTGGCTCAGCCAGAGACATAGATGTAGAGAAAGACAGAGTCTGGTGAGTATTTCTGGCTCTTCAGGTAGAGGAACAGCAAGTGGAAAGGCCTGGGGAGGGAGTGCGCTGGCGTTACGCAAGCTCTGGATTCAGTGACATCAGAGGCCCCTTGCAGGTTTGACAATAGGACTCCTAAGAGCTCTTGCATCTGTAATTCTAAAGTTAGAGCTGCTGAATATGAACTTTTAAAAGGTCTTAGTTCTGGGATTCAGTTGCACAGAAGAGAAACTACAGATAATGTTAATGTAGTGTGTATTTCTGTATTTGAAAGAACCAGAGGACAGAATTTTGTGTTTTCACCATAAAGAAATGTTAAATGTTTGGGCAGATAATATATTTACCCTGATTTGACATTGTTCAGCATATATAGATGCCAAAATATCACATAGTACCCCAAAAAGCTGTAATAACTTTTATATCTGTTAGATTCAAAAACTATTAAAAGGATCTTAATCACTAATTCTTTAACATATACCATAGAAACTTTAAATCTAATACATTTTCAGACATACAGCTCAAAGTATTTATGAAATGATTATTCATTGAAATGTAAAATTTCATACTAAAACGGCTCTTTTCAGTGGGAGATTTCATGATTTTAAAGTTTTAAGGGTCTGCTTTTATTGGTATGCACAACACTACCTTGGCAAAAATTCTGAAGAGCAAATTCCCATCTAAAAGTGTCTAATGAGGTATCCTTTTCACTTTCAAAAAGCAAAGCCTTGTTTTTGCCTGTGTTGGATATTTATTTTTCTACCCAGTATACTTCAGCCACTTCCAATCTCATGTGTTATTTTGAAAAACAATACAACTGAAAAACCGTTTTATGTGGAACATTTCATTCTAGAAACTCACTGAGATAACAATGTTTAGAACTTTTAATATTAAAAAACCCATAACATAAGCCATGATTTAGCTCTGCTTTTAAACATCAAAGTACCATTTAAAATATAATTTTCCTTTAAATACTTCATTGCATGCATTGTTTGTAATATGCATTCATATTCATTGTGTATAATCAATTTATTTGCCCTGTGTTTCATGGAGACTACCATAAAATTCATCCTAAACATTTTATTGATTACCTTGTAGCTTATATTGCTTACATTGTTATACCACAGCTAAGTAAGGCTCTGTGTCTCTTATGACTGCAAAGACTTTGAAATTACATTTTGTAGAAAGTGGGAGAATAACCAAAGGCTTCTAAATAATGCCCATATTTTAGAATCTATGCAACCCCTCTTGTGCCTTACTCCTATACATAATGGCTGAGAGTCCATTTTTCTTCCTAGCTTTTTCAGTAACGCTCTGATTTAAAAGCTTTTAGGAAAAAAAATCCTACAAGTACCAATTTAATCTCATTGGTATATATGAGAGATAAATACACCAGTGCATTGTCTCCCTACTGCAGAACTTCCATGGCTTTCTCTGCATTTATGATTGAATAGAAGGAATGGCACTGCACACCACACTAGGGCTCTTTCCCTCATCGCCATGTGCTGATTGGTCTCCACCACGCTCCTTAGCCCATGCTGGGACACTCACTCCACCAGTCCAGGAAGGCAGCTGCATGAGGTCACACTTACTAATTTCTGTTGCAATCACGGTAATGTTGTGCCACAACAGTGTTTCTCGGTCAAGAAGTTTCGATGTAAAAATGGAGCCATTTCCAGAATCAATGTTGAATATTCTGTCCATATCTGTGTGTCGATCCACAGAGTACCTGAAAATGCAGAACGGAATTTGGAAAGACTTTGTATTTGCTGTTCTCACATCTTACAACCATTCCCAGAATGTATGTGAAGAGATTTTCCCCACTACTTGCAGGGTATATTGAACATCTGTAATTTTACATCAACTTAAATATTCTGAGCAATATGTTGTTTAAAGATGAGCTCGTAGCAGTAAACACACTGTATGAGTTGCATCATTTTGAAAATCACCACTAAGTTTCTTTTTTAAAATCTATATTTTGGATCATGTTTATGTATTCATTCTTAAAGTTTTAACACAAACTTTTAAGCAGAATGTGTGTGTGTGTGTGTGTGTGTGTGTGTGCGCGCTTGTGTAGAATACTGGCTTTTATTCTGTTAGCCATTTTATTGTAAACATCATAGTATTGAAAGAGGGCAAAGATGACCAGGATGGCTAATGTAAGGGATTGAAGAGAGATCCAGAATCCAGACTGCAGAAGATTGGCTGGCTATGGAGAGGAGACGGACTTGATCCTAAAGGCAAAGTAACTCCAAGAGCACTCTAAGTAGGGAAATGGCACAATCTAAACACTGTTTAACAGAGACCACTGGGTGACTTGAGAAGAACGGACAGTTGGCACCAATACAAACTGATGGAAGAGAAGTGTTGAAAAACTCTTCTTGGGGAAGACCCTGAATTCTGTTTTTCATAATTTTGAGGCTGAGGTGCCCGAATAAAATCTAGGAGGAGTTAGTCTGTAGCTTAACAGAAATGTCTGAGTTAACCTAGATTTCCTACTCAATTGTCCAGGAAAGGCTGCCCACCGAGGAGAGAGAAATATCAGGACAGGGTCCCCTGGAGCACCTCCGGAGACAGAGAGCTCCAGGAGGGCAAAGAGCAGAGTGAGTCCTGGGCAGAGTGAGGACATGTTGGAAAAGGAGTTTGTAGAAATTCTAAGAAAACCAAGAGAGGTATCAGAGAAACTGAAGAGGGGCATTCTTCAACCCTGAAACTGATGAGCAGATTTGGAGAAATGTTATGTTGTTTGTAAACACATCATTTATTTTTAGAACAGGCATGGAAGGGGAAAAACATATGTATACATTTATGAATGAGAGAATGCATCGAAGAGAAAAGTCTGAGGAAAGTTGTTAAGCCGTTAGAAAAAAATGCCCATTTCAATTAAATTCTCAAAACCTATTATGATAGGTTTTAAAATGTCATCTTGGTGGAAATACAATTTAAAGCAAATGACATAATGAGCCAAACAAGTGTAGAATCGCTTTAGATATCCTAAGGAAAATAGTAATTCACAATAGCATACTATGTAAAAAATTCTAGTTAAATTCTTTGTTTTTGCTTGAAATATGGTAAAGTTATAATAAATAATGCTTCATCTTAATAAAATGTACTTTTGGCACTTATGCAGATGATCAAATGAAATAACATCCAATTATTATAGAATATGTCAATCTAATTTTAAAGAGAATAAAGTTCACAGGGATATATGTGTGTGTTCGTATATCCCATTGGTTGAAATTTTGGTTTTGATGTATATAAATTAATTTGTTTTTTTTTTCCAGAAAGATTAAAACAGCTAGAACAGCTAGTGACCTTTTGTTAACACTTGTGGAGTGAATCAACATTTATTAAGGATTTAAGTAATAGCATTGATCTTACTTGGTCACCTACCTCCAATTTTAATTCGAGGATGATAAATACTTATGACACATAGTCACCAATAAAAGAAAACTCAATATTATGGGACATCGTGAGAAATTTAATAATTATCTTTGCACATTTCATTCTGCTGATGAAAAAAGACAAACTGAAGATGCACGCTCCTTTTGTTTATGCACATCGCTCTCATCTACAGCAAGAACGTCATTTTCTTTTGTCTGTTTTCTTCCTTTATAGTTTTATGTTTTATGAGTTTCACTTTCCCATCAAGGGTAAGAGGTGAGCTTTAGGTGAGGGCAGCTTTGATTTCAAAGGGAAAGCAACTACTTAGAAAACACCAATATTTGGTGTCATTTCCCCCCCCCCTTAGATTTAAAAATTATTAGGAAACCTAAGATGCCCCCATCATTCGGGAGAGGGGCTTGCACACAAAGTGTTACTTATTTGTCATTTCCTTCCAAAAGTAGTTCCAATGCGTGGCAGGAGTATCATCTGTGCTAAGGACAGTTCCTGTTCGCTCTCATTAATGGTGAGCATCTTGGCTCAGGAACAAAGTGATTGATGTCATCATGATTACAGTGGATCTTCTGGCCAGTGCAGCTCTTCGCTTTTCTTCTGGGATGTCTCTTGCTCTGTTATTTAAATTATCTGCTAGCATATCTTCAAGTCAGGAAGATGTGTGTGTTGAGAAAGAAAGTCTGGTTGCATGTAACATTTTCATAAAATGTACTTAGGATGATGTAAAACTTTCATGGATATCAGAGTATTTCTGGTAAAGTTACTGTAAAAATAATTTATGTAATTGAAGAGTTAAAGGCTTATGCCTCCAAAACAGCAAGTCAGTATTTGAAGAAAATTTTCTAAAAGATTAACTGCACATCTAACAAATTGTCTAATGCCTACTTGTTTGATATATGTGTCTTGGATAACCAAAAACCATGTATGCATGTACTTTCCAAAATAAGAATGAATTTTATCTTATAAAGGAAATTGCTGGAGTAAGCATTGATATGCCAATATATCTGTGCACATTTCTAGCCTTATATCTAAATCTGTATGCCAAATTCACATGCACTAAGGGAAAGCTGGCAGCAAAAAAATTTTCAAAATTAGCTAACAGCCAACCTAATCTGACACCCTATTTTCTTTCATAAAATGTAAAGTAACATAGTGGGTAAAAATGGTGTTTGGTATGAAAAGTAATATAGACATGGAAAGAAATACAGCCCGAATTCTCAGAACACATAATCTCTTTCCATTAACATCATGTTGCTGTATCAAAAGGTAAAGGAAGCACCTATTTGTAAACCTCTAGCATTAACACCTTTAAATTGGATTTGATACTGGTCTCCTACTACATTTTCTTTGTGTAAACTCCAAATGAGAGAACAGTTGTGAAATTAAAGTCTGTGTGCCATATGAATAAAGGTACATGTAAATGGAGAAACATATGGAGCTCCCACACGACTTTGCTGGTCACAGTTCAGATGCAAGGACTTCTTGAGATTCTAGTAGACTGATCAAACATATCTGATTGCCCAGGGATTTAAAATTATTTTCTGAAAGTAAGCTGGCATTTTTTACGTCTGAAGTATAGAGTTTATCATAAAGTTTCATTTTAAGAAAAAGTTCAGAAGTTAGAAAATGATGGCCTTGGACCTTCACATTTATTTACCTGTAATAACATGTTGTCAATTAATATGAATAATATTAATATCTATAGTTCTTATCCATCAGTCAGTGTGATCCTTTAAAGATGAAATCTTTGATAATTCTTCAACTCAAATCTTTTCAATAGCTTTTCCCCTCCATCAGAATAGATTTTAGCTTTTGTGTGGCAAAGCCCTGTAGCACATGCTACACTCACCACTTACCAAGCCCTCCCTGTTGCCTCCTGCTCCATCAATCCTTCCTGTAACTGAGTCCTCTTGCTCCATCAATCCTGCATCTAACTGTGCAGTTCTCCTTACTACTCCAACTTGCCAAGCCAGCCCCGATAGCACATCATATCCTTGCTCATTCCTCTTGGAATGGCCTTTTCCCAGCTAGAAGGCTGAGCTTGACCACATGATCTAAAATAGTATCACAGGTACTTTTCACTCCTATACTCCACTTAGCATTGTTTTCCACTTCAACCATTTCTCCAACACATACTTATGGCTGAGTGATTTCTGTCTGCTATAATAGGTATGTAAAATCTATGAAATCAGGACTTGCCACTTGCCACATTCCATAGTGTAGAATATGTCTGTCTCATGACAGGTGCCCTGGTCAGAAGATACTTATGTAATCACTAGCAAGAGTTTCTCTAACTTTTCTGTTTATTTATGGGGAAAATTTACACAGCATTTGGATTTGATGTTTTTCCATTTTGTCAACCAAGTCACTGATTCCAGTGTTTTCATGAGAACATTCTAGAACACCCAAGAGTTTGCCCTTCCAAAGAGCAAGGAGAATTTATTTTTACACCGTGATATACAAGTCAGGTGTAAGGAAAGCACAGGGAAAACAGTTTGCATACCCAGCATAAATTTGGATTCTAGTCTATTACTTTTCCCAGGATTTCACAGACATATATCATCATAGAGCTTGTTTTCCCACCGGTCTCCAAGAGGAAAACATGTATCCAAACGGAGCATTGTTCTGCCTCTAAGTGTTACATCGTAGGTTTTTCCACACTTGAAAAACAAGCTCTCAAGTTTGTGCCTGGCTGGTTTGTTTCTTTACAACACTGCTTGGGAAAGCTCAAGCCCGAGAAAAGTCTCCTCTTTGGAACAGAATTCTAGGCCATTCAGCTACCGCACTACCTTCTTTTGCATGTATGCAGGCAACAAACTCCTGGTAACTGGCCTTTGCCCTGTCACATTAGGTCTTTTGGATTTCTGTGGCTACTAAAATAATACATATATGCAATGAGAAATGGAGGTGAAAAGTGCTTTGTAGAGGAGTCTTTTAGGAAAACAAGATGGTCTGCTTAGAAAGAAAAGATTTCTCTTGAGTACAGACAGCTGACCACAAACTGATTGTAGCTTACTAGGAGATATGCAGCCCGTGGAGCTTACCGGACAGGATTCCTGGTAGCGTCTGGATCCTGAGCTGCGACTGAACCTATTGTAGTGTTCACTTGAGCATCTTCTCTCACTTGCATGACATAGGCTGTTTTGCTGAAGACAGGAGGCTCATCTACATCCTCCACCATGATTCTGACTGTGGCTGAATCTTTGAATGGACCCAGGCGGTCGAACTTGGGCTCCACGTAAGGATTGTAGGCATCCACCTTGAAAGTGTATATTTTCTTCTTTTCGAAGTCTAAGAGCTTGGGGAGGAAAGTGACATGATTACAGTGGCCAATGCAAGAAAGTCAAGCTACTAGTCATGTTTGGCACAAGTCACAGATCAGTACATTGTGATCAGATCGCTTAGGGAAATCTACTACCAGAGTGGGATATGAGACAAAGGCAGGGAAGACAAGGAGTGATGGCTTTCCCTGGTCTGAATGGAAGTTGGCCTGAAACCAAGCCTGCTCTTAACAGTGGTTGCCAAAGCACAGGGCATGGCACTGGGAAGGTTGGGTGAGGGGACAAAGGGGAGCAAAGAGGGAGCAGGGATTAGTTAGGGCAACTCTGGCTGCTTTGAAAAACTCCGTATTTGAGTGTATTTCCAAAAGTTCACGGAAAATAGAATTCAAAGGTATATTTATTTTGGTGCAGAGTATTTGAAGTACGTGCATTTTCTCACACTGTGCATTCCCCAGGAACTTTTGGAAGATCCGTCATATTTGACTGGGGGAATGACCAGGGCTAAATGGCAACTATGCAGAGTGTTCCAGGTCAGATGTTCTCGCATCTGACTTTAGTTGCCTCACCCTGCACCTTCACCCACTGCATCTGAGATGGAGAAGATAATCTTATCCTCAAATCCTTCTTGAGTCTTCTAAGTTGCAGCCAACATTGTGAGCCTTGGGTTTTTCCTTTTCCTCACTGAGACTAAATGACTTTTTTTCTCTTTTTACATGGAGTAAAACAATATTGCACATGGCACTCTGATAAGGGCCTGGGCTAATTATTTACTAGAGAAAGCAACGATCCCTGTTGTCAGGAGTCTGTAGGAAATCTCTGCTTTGTGGAGACACGGTAAAGTGGAGGCTTATCGCTGACTTGAAGTTTTCGAGGGTAACATGACGAGGCTCCCTGGGAACACAGTTCATCTGGATGTTAGTGCATGTGATTTCGTCAGCTAGGCAAAATTTCAGTTTGAATCTGATAAGGCCCCAAGAAAATTAAAAAGGTTAATGCACACTAATGGGCTGCCTAATTATATTATTTTACAAAGCACCGGTCTTATTGCATTTCTAGATACTAAGATATGTAATCCAAGGCTTAATGGGAAAATTTTTTCTTGTTTTTTTTTTTTTTACATCTACTTATATTTATTCTAAAACATGATAGTGCTAAAGGAGAGATGCTATACCATGCATTTTGAGAGTAAAATGGAAAAACATAATACTGTTATTCTGAGGTTTAATGCACACTGCTGCTGATTTTAAAATTTTTGCCATAGTCTTTATATATTGCTCTGTGATGCTGATTAATTTTGGGGGTCAAGTAACGCCTGAGTACACTGGAGAAAAATGCCAATTGTGTTCCACTAAGTAGCTAAAGAGTTTTCAGCAAATATCTGTAATAGAATTCAAATCTGTGTTCATTATACACTTCATTCAGGTCATCTTGACTATGGCTTGCATCCCTCTTCCTTCAGAGGAAGTGTCACAATTTGCAGTTAGACAATTGTTTATTTGTCCACTTCCTTCTTTATCTTTTTCCTCCTTGGACTGAAGGATCCATGGGAGAACAGGTCATCTGTTGTAGGTACCACGATTCCTCCAGTTCCCCTTAGCAGTGTCAGGCCCTGTGTATGTCTGTTCATTGTTCATCTATGTTATTTAGTTCATGCATCCATATATATATATATATATATATACACACACATAAAATATGCCATTGGTTTATATTACTCATTTACTTACAGAGCTCTAAATGAAACATTATTGAAAAGATAAAGTTAATAAGTGGATAAGATTACCGTGGGCCACAAAAAACAAGCTCGAATACCACAGTGTAATTAAGTCAGTGTTTTTAAGAGCAAAGCTAGTGAAATAAGAATTGCCAGGAATGTCCTTGTCCCTGGTCCTTTGGAAAACATAGTCACACACATTTGCTTGCATAATATTTAAGATGTGGCATTACCTTTTTGACGGTTATAATCCCTTCCTGGGTTTCCTTGTCAGTGATGACATCAAACATGCCCAGGCCCTCTTCGTCTGTAATGCTATACACAATTTCAGCATTTTCTCCCTCGTCAGCATCACTGGCTTTGATTCTGCCAATTTGTGTACCAGGTGGAGAAGATTCAGGGGTTTTAAACTCATAGGTACCTATCAATTACCAGAAAGACAGAAGTCAAGTCCAAATTAAATGTACATTATCAGAATACAGCAGTGGACCCTTGTCATCCCTCAGAGATGCATTCCACGACCCCTGATACACGCCGGAAGCTGGGTCATGCCTGACCCTCTACACAATATACTATGCTTGTAGACATACTTTTAATAAAGCTTAATTTATGAATCAGGCATATCAAGGGTTGACAATAGTGGTTATTAGTGAAAATGATTATGACGATATATTGTAATAAAAGTTATTTAAAACTTAGAAATTCAGAGGAATTACCATGGATGCAGGCAGATTGATGCTTTTCCCAAAATAATTAGCATCATCTCCTATGTGTTTTACTATTTAAGAACATACTGATGTATTTGAGTGGGAGAAAGGAGAGAAGGGTCTCAAATGGTGCAACAACTAGGGTTGAGCCAGGCTAAAGTCAGGAGCCAGGAGCTTAATTCAGGCTCTCAAAATGGGTGGAGGGGGCACAAGGACTTGGCTGTCCCTGCCGCCTCCTGGGATCTGTGTTAAGGAAGAAGCTGGAGTGAGATACTGGAGGCAGGAATTGAACCTAGGCACTCTGACATGGACACTGTTGTCTTAAGTACCAGTACAAATGCCTGCCCCTCAAATTGTTTCTTTCATGATTGTTAAGATCGATTCTTCTATTTCATAACAAGTTTCCTTGCTAGTGGGGAGTGCTTTTGTCATCCTGTATTCAGGCTTCCACATTTATGGTGCAGTTATGGGAATGACTGAACCTCTAGAGGAAGCTACAGAAAGTTTCAAAGCTCCCTGGTAACATGATGTTACAGAAGGGAGAAAGAAGAATTTAACCTGAATTGCCACTTGAAGCCAATTACTAGGTATTCATTAAAACAGTTCTTTCTGCTACTGCTAATAATAGCTGAAGGCGGAAATAAATTGCAGCACTTTGGAGAATGTACCCAAGAAAGGACCTTTTTCCACTCTCACGTAGAACTGGCTCTAGTTAGAGTCAGACACAGCTAAATACACCGAGTGATAAAGCTCTTAATTTATTTTTCATATACTCATTCTTTGAAAGATTATGGCAGTGTTTTGCCATGCTTAGGCTTCTCTCATATGCATATTTTTATATTAATAATTCAAAATCTGTGGCTCATAGATAGAAACTTAGGTATTCTGGTTACACAATTCATTTAAGATGAGTGCCACTGAATTTTAGTTAAGACCTGGCAGGTCAACATGTACTTACAACCCCCCAAAATAAAAAAAACTTGATCTATTCTCTTGTATTACACTTTCATACAAATGATTTTGGAGAAAAACTTTAGCTATGCTACCATTGAAAAATAGGCCTTCAGTAATGCTAATTCCCTAAGTATTTTGCTGACCCTTGGCAAAGTAATAAAAGGGGGTAGTTATTTTCCAATGTGTCCAGCTTCGATTTCCAAGGCCACATGTTCCTTTTCTTCTTCTCCTTTTCCTCCCCTCCCTTGCCTTGGCACCTTGTCCAGTAAACAAGTCACAGGCTAATAAGAGATGAATAGGGTAAGCTGCAAATCCACCTGGTACCAAGTAGATGATGAGTATTATACTCCCCAGGGCATCTCATTGCTGAAAAAGAAGTTTAGGGGGAGCAAAGTACTGTTGATTTTGTCATTTTCATTTTGGTCCTCTGTGGCGGAAATATGAAGGCTTACAAAACCTTTCTATTACTCATTGTATAGAAAGTAATTGTTACTCTGTGTTTAACTAACCAGGATTAAGTACGAGAAATACACAAAAGAAAGCTGTTCTATTGATCTGTGCCTGTGTACTTCCATCCTAAAGGGATCTCATATTAGCCGACCACCTTGTGAAGAGGCTGGGATACAGTGAGCAGATTTCTACTGAATTGCTGAGATAATTTCTTAGGAGATCATGGTCAGAAAGAAATTTTGTTTGTAGCGAAAAACCTGCATTAAAGCCAGTTTCCACTTGGGCAGCTCTTTGTGAAAGAGTCTAATTCTTGCTGTTTTTTTTCTTCTGCTCTAATCACGAGAGCCAACGATTTAAAAGATGATTTTCAGCATCTCAGTTGGTTGGAATGTGGAAAATGATTTATGATTACAAATGGATTAAGGACATAGTTGCTTCCACAGTTGTATTTTTAGAAACAGGAAAGTGATAAATCCTCCCCTTACAAAGCTTTGCGAGGATTTAGAAGAGATTACATGCCTGATTAAGTTCTGAAAACATAAAGTCAAATTTTTTCTAACAAATAGCAGCATGCTTGTATACATATGTTTTGCACAAGCAAATTTATGTCCATGGTAGTCTGATTATTAAGAAAGAATAGAACAGCGATGTTGCATTTTAAACCATGGCCATATCAAAAATCGTTCAGCCGATTACCAATAGAAGAACGTGAATGTTCACATTTTCATGGATCTAAGTAAGCAGTGTTGTCAACTAATTGTTAATCAAAGTGTCATGTCTTATTAAGTCCGTGAATTTTGCCAACAACAATGACAATGGAAAAAAAGATGTTCTTTTTCACATAAGTGCATCGAAGACGCTCATTCAAGCCAATGTTCCTACCATGGGTGAAGCGAGGAGGGTTGTCGTTGACATCAGTCAGCGTGATGTTGACCGTGGTGGTCCCCGACAAGCCGCCCATCTGGCCCCCCATGTCCTTGGCCTGGATGACCACTTGGTATTGCTCTCTGTTTTCTCGATCCATGTTGAGCAAAGCTGTCTTGATGATACCTATAGATGTGAATTTAGGAGTGGAAGGAGATGCATTAAGGTTACATTATGGAATCATTTACTTATACATAGACTTCTCTTATAATGTACAAAATGCTACAGAGATCATGGTGATAGAAAGACGATAACATATCACATTTACACCGAAGGATATTATAACCACATATGGGAGATAGACTTTTTTTTTTAAATCCCATATTATAAGAAACTGAATGTAAGTACTGCTTATAGTTCAATCCTGCAACCATACAGATTACATATGGCATAAAGTGTTACAACAATGATACAGCCAAGTGTAACTTGGCATACTTCATAGAGGTATATTATGGTAATTGTTATATAAAAGGCATTTAGGTATATTATGAGGAAATTGCTTAAGAAAGCCATATCCTTGAATTGACTCTGGAGTTTAAAGAATACTGATTTGGCTGATTGCTTCTCACATACACCTGTCGTAATGAACGTTCTGAGGATTTTCTCAGCCACGCAACTATGGTTTTACAAAAACACAGGATCAGTTCTTTCACAGTTATCTCCTGTCAGAACCTAGAGAATTTCAGTTTTCCTGAAGTTGATGTGAACATTAGTTCAACTGCTCCCAACGGGAAGCAACATTTTAAAGTTAGGTTCAGTTTATCTCTCTTGTTAAGTAGCTACAAAACAATTAGCTGAAAGAACTTCTAAAAGTTTTCCTAAATTCATTGTAGGGTGCACGTTTAAATTAGCTTTAACAAGCAGCCCATTCCAGTGCTTTATAACTACTGACTCTGAAAATGCCTTCTCTTGCTTTTCCCAAGAATACTTTAGACAGCAGGTCGATTTTCTTTCTGTAGTCCTAATTTCAGTGAAAGTACCTCTATTTTCTCTTCTCCAAATAATACTATTTCTCTGTTTAAAAACAGATAACCTTAGCCTTTTGTCTTTTAAGTTGAACAATTCTGATCTTTCATCCTCATTGTTTTTCATTTCAATGTTTTCTTTTTTCTTGGGATTCTTTTCAAGTTAACTGCACCCTTAAACTACAGATCCCCAATTTCCTAGGAAGGTATTGATTTCTAACAGTAATGAATAAATGAAACTGTGTAAAGTAGTTTCTATTGTGATAGCAAAAGTATGCATAGAGTCTAGTACACAATATAAATGCTAACGAAAAAATAAACCACAGACAGTATGCTAATTAGTAGAGAAAAAATAGAAAATTAGGGTTAAGGTAGGCTAGACAATGATGTGGTAGCAAACAATGCAAAATCCCAGTGACAAAATAGAGCTAAAACTTATTTTTTGCTCGTGCTCTGAGCAGGCACCCAGGGAGCCATGCTCATGATAACAGGCAGACAACCAGCCTGGGGATCCCATCTCAACAGCGGTTTCCATGATCACCATGGCCAGCAATTATGCCAGGGCTTTACACTGTCTCCAAAAGTTCTGCCATCTGCTGTTTGCTCAAATGATTCACATGCCTTTGTATAGTGAAACAGGGTCATCCATTTCTAACACGTAACTGGGAAAAGAGGAATCCAAATATCTGTGGGTAGCTCGAATAGCTGTTCAGAAGGGCTGGTCTTTTATGCTCACCCAAAATGAAACAATAATAAAGCAGTATGTAATTTCACTGAATGAATAAAAGGGTCGTTGCCATATTTCTGAATTGAAATGATCCAAGCATTGTGTTTACAAATATATCTTTGGTGTTTGACAGATGAATACAAGGCAGTTCAGTCACACGGATTATAGTTTACTAAAAAACACGCTTGCTCAGCTAAGCATGTCAACTAAAATCATACATAGTACAAAAGATCAAGAAAGATTCCTACCTGTTTCTGATTCCACTGAAAAATAGGGCTGTCCTTGTAGTATGCTATACACAACTTTAGCGCTGTTCCCATATGTTGGATCATCAGCATCAGTAGCGGTGACCTGGACAACAAATGTGCCTACAATGACAGAGACATACACTCAGAACAGAGGAAGGGCCCATTGTGATTCCTGATATGTGGACATAAAAAGAAGAAATGATATTCAGTCTGCTCAAAACTGTCAGGTGAGGGAAATGATGAACTGGAGTGGGAGGCCAGGTTAAAAATCCTTGGATTCCTCACTTGGACAGAGTGTGATCAACACTGATGGATGTTGTAAGGATTAAACTGAGGAAAAGCATGGCAGTGATCATGACCTTGTGTGGGACTGATTTCAACCCATCTCCCACACTGAGATTTGGCCAAGTTCTTGTTACAGTGGCTTTTTCAAATTATGCAAAAACCAAGCTTAGAATTTTGTATTACTTTTTCCTATAGGAAATAGTTTAGGGATTGTTTAAGAGCCAGGAATGATTTTTCTGGAAATTCTATGCCATTGATGTTCTTTTTCTTTGTACTCCAATGAGATTATGTGAAGCCCCAAATGCAGAAACTGTGCCCAGTAGAGGACAAGGCTCAGTCAGAAACGTACAGAGAAAACGTTTCAAATCAAGTCATGCTCAAAGCCCCCTCTCCCTGGGGATTTAATTAACAAATAATCAGTAAATACTTTAACTATCTGAGCCACTTTGACTTTGATTTCCTGTTAGTTGCTAATAAAAGCATCCTAAATGATAAAAGTATTTGATTTTTCTAAAGAGTTGAAGGCTTTGAACCTTATATCGTTGTAAGGATTCTCCTGAATATTGAAGTATATAAAAAAATTAATTGGACCAGCAGACCCTACATGTGTGAAAGCTGTAATTCAAAAACTGATTGTAGCTAAAGATACAAAATACATAATGCATTTTAAATCAGCATTCTTATTTCAGGAATGACATTTGCTTACTAACCATCAAAGTATCTTTACCCCCGCTGAAATGCTGCACAAATTTTCAAGTGCATGCTTCTATGTCTGTTGAAGAGACAGTCCCCAGATTTCATCTGATTCCCAAAGAGATCTGTGGCTTCTAAAAAGGATAAAACCCTTTGAATAAAATCATTTTGTAGCTGACTGTTGATATTTGAATCAGATAAGCAGTAAGCATGCTGCCAGAGTTCTGTCCACGAAAAGGCCAGGGAAGATCCTTCCAGGCAACATTGACATTTTTACCCTAATTTTAAAGATTATTTAACCAAGGTGGCTCCGTGGTGTGATGGATAGTGCATTGGGCTTCCAGAGGCTGGAGGCATTCAAAGATTATTTAACCAATTTCACTCATTGAACAAATAGACTGTACTATGTTAGGGTTGGATGCTCTGGATGTATGCTGAGCACCCCGCTTGTAATTTGTCAGGGGTGGTGGGGGAATGAAAGCACCGTATGGAGAGCTAACAGAAGTCAACAACACCCAGTTACTTATTAATATAAAGTTGGATTGCTTCGGAATATGATTATCCAGATGTTGTAGGTGCCTATTAATTGCCAGATTCTGTACCAGGGCTCTTCACCTGTTTCCTCCCCTAATCCTCAAGATAACCCATGCAAGTGAGCATTTATTATCTATTTTTCATAGATACAGTACCGGAGGATCAAAGACTCAAGGATCAGAGGAATCAAATAATTTGCCCAAGGCTACACAGGTGGTTATGAGTGGAGAGTTTCAAAGTTAGGTTGATTGAGACCCACATCTATTTTTACCCCCTTTGGCTGTCCTACTGCCTTTATGTATTTTCTTTGAGGAGTGTATGTATTTGCATATTTATATGTATTACAACAATGGCATGCTAATTAGTGATATACTATATGTCAACACCACTGAATCTTAGTGCACATTGGAAAATGACTCCTCCTTTTCAAGATATTGCTGTCAGTTTCCTCTGAATATTTGTCATCCCAGCTTAATTCAATAATGACTTCAAAAGGGACTAACAGCCTTAGTTATGTAGTGCACGACCTGTACATCTGTTACGGTCTCCTAGGCGGTGCTAATGGCAAGACTAGCCTTCAGGAATTTTGCCTTTCATTTCCAAAAGAGAAAAAACGTATAGTTTCCTAGTAAACTTTGCTCTTTAGGAAATTTCACCCTCCACCCCCTTTTTATTTGATAATGGCTTTGATTTTTGTAACAGAATGGAGTGGTTTCCAGTCATGAGAACAGCAGTTTCTTCTTGAGAAAAATTCAGATGTTTTACAATCATTTCTACAGGGTGGATATTTTCTAAGCCTTGGATTTGTGAGCTGGTATCTGACTGAGTCACAGATGCGCAATTTCAGTCTTTTTGAATTTTATACAGTGAAAATAAGAACACACAAGATCTTTATATGAGTTATCTGAAGTATTTTCATGTGGCTAAGAGTAGTGTCAGTAGGATTGTAGTACCTTTTTAAAATTAATTTAAATTACGTGTACTTTCTAATTTAAATGTTAACTCCATATACAAAATTCAAAATTTCTATCATCATTGTACATCACATCTTAATGTGGTATATTCAGGTCGTGAAAGTCTCTTAATTTTTACTATTTTGTAAAAACTACACTCCCCAGGCATCACCTCACTGTGGTTTATGGGGTTTTGCAGAAAATTTCCTTTTCTTTTTAGCTTCTTTCTCACATACACAGTTGCTTAAAGTAACTATAGCTACTCTTTATTTTTTTAAAGTTGAGATTATTTATTTATTTGAACAATAGAGAGAGAGAGAGAGAGAGAGAGACAGAAAGAGAGTGAGAGAAAAAGGAAGAAATCCTTGATCTGCTGTTTTGCTCCTCAAATGCCTCCAATGCGCAGGAATGGATGAGGTTGAATCAAGGAACTCCATATAGACCTCCCAGCTTGGCAGCAAGGACTTAAACACTTGTACCATGATTTTTTGCCACCCAGTCACATTAGCAGGAAGCTAGTTTCAAAGCAGAGATAGGATTCAGTCCCAGGCCCTCCAGTATGGAGTGTGGCTATCCCAGCGAGCGGCTTCCTTCCTGTGCCACAGCATCTGATGCAAATGCAGGCTGTATTTTTAAAAATATATATAATAGTACAAGTTTTAAAAAATTTAATTGTCTAAAGTGAACAATTTCATATATTTCACAATATGGATTTAGGAGCAGATGCTGCTTCCCACCCTGCCCTATCTCCTAGCAGGCTATATTTTTCAGAGGAGGTCCTCAGTTGGAGTGCAGTACCAGTGAAGGAAAAACAGAGAAATGGAGATGGTGGCTGTCCGGCATTGAATACAAACAAACAAACAAACAAAGATTTGGTAGAAGAGAAAGTACTCAGGCTCCCACCTCACCTGCTGTTTCTAATAACTGCATCATTAGAGAAAATGCTGTCATCTTAAGAAAATTAGTAAAATGAGACAAGAGTAGTATTAGGAACCATGGTGCACTTAAAAGAGGACACATGGCCATTGTTTGAAATAGGATACCTTTGGACATTAGCATCTAAATCCTTCCAGCTCCATGAAACTGACTCTTAGGAATCTTTCCCTGGGGGATGTGTGAGGAAGAATCAGTTTGTGTTTGAAATCAAGTCTCACTCACCAACATCGGACATTTCTGGCACAGTCGCCGTGTAAACCTCCTTGGTAAAAATTGGTTCATTGTCATTGATGTCATGGATCTTGATAATGAATTCAGATTCAGGCTCCACGGGTTTCCCTGTCTTTCTGTTGATGGCTTGAGCACGAAGGATGTAGACGGGTTTTTCTTCCCTGTCCAGCCTCTTGGTGGCCTGTATGTCGCCTGTGTTTTCATTGATAATGAAGAGATCTCCTGCTCCATCTCCTGAAAGGATATATTTAAGTGATCCATCTCCTCTATCTTGGTCTGAATGTAACTAGTGTAGAAAAAAAAAATTAAAGAAAGTAAAAGTCAAGCATGTGATCCTAAAACTGCATTTGTCTTTACCATACATGTTAACGTTCATTAAATCTTTTGTAAGCCATAGTTTTTTTTTTTTTAAGTTTTATGCTTTCCTAGTCAAATAACCTGTCAGTTACAAATGCCATTCATTTATGAGTACATTTCCTTATAATCTTCAACTTTTCCAGAGCTAGAACAGAATTTGGGGGAAATTAGGTAATTTTTAAATTGCTTTTAGTTTGAGGAAGAAAAGATTAAAGGCTACAGCAAGAGCAAGATGACCACAGATATATTATCTTCATAGTAATGAAACTATTTTTACTTTTTTGATGGTGTGTGTGTGTGTGTGTGTGTGTGTGTGTGTGTGTGTGTGTGTGGTGGTGTGGAGGGGCTGGAGATCTTCCATCTGCTTCCAAATGCCCACAGCCGCCTTAAGGCAGGAGTTAGGAACTCCATCTGGGTCTTTCATGTGGTTGGCAAGGACCCAAGAACACGAGCCATTACTTGCCACCTCCTAGGGTGTGCATTAGCAGATATTTGGATGGGAAGTGGTGTTGGGATTCAGTCTTGTACAGTCTGATATTGTATTCGGGTACCTTAGGTAGCATCTTAGCCTGCTGTGCAACAACACTCCACACCTGGCCTAAATGAAACTATTTTTGTTACAAATTTTAGATTCTAAAATACAATCACCTCCATGCTTGTATACACACAGATATGTTATTCAGAATCAGAGAGAGCTAGATATACTCTCCATTTACACTTTACTATCTTGGTGAATTTAGGGAAGGTAGGAAGTCTCCTTGAGTCTACAGTGATGGGGATGCAATCTTTTTCTCAAAGATGTGATATTTATTTACTTATGAAATTCAACCCAACACATTTGAAAAACTTTGTGAGTACTTTTATGGATAACACCTCAAAAACCAACTGACCAAATCATGCTGAAGGTCACTTGGAACAGCAAGATTTAACATTCAGATTGCAGCACAGCTAGGAAAGGGCCTCTAATGCTGAGAGCCATCCTAAAATGGCAATAGTCTGCTTTATTAGGCAACGACTTCCCTGCTTCTGCAGAAAATCAAGCAGAAGCTCAGATGATTAACCCATTTCTTTCAAAGACATGAATGGGTGTGCATGAGGGATTGAAATAAATGAATACTAGGATCCAGGGACAGACACCGATCGTAACTTGGATGATGGGTTCCATGTTTTCTGGATTGAAGATTGTGTTCACAATGTGGTTTTCATGTTATTTCCTTAACTTTGCTTTTCCCTCACCCAGTAGAAATTCAGACAATATGTTACAGATCTTTAGATAATTTACTGTCTATCATATATTCACAAGTTTTCAAAATGTGCTTTTAATTGAGGAAGGCTATTCATAAGTGCAAGTCTGATACCAGTGACATCAGACAAGTTTGTAATAATGGGAAGGCTGTTGATATCTACCCTGTGTCAGTTCCATCTGAACACAGAGAGGGTTGTATTGTA
This sequence comes from Ochotona curzoniae, assembly GCF_017591425.1. Classification (NCBI taxonomy): domain Eukaryota; kingdom Metazoa; phylum Chordata; class Mammalia; order Lagomorpha; family Ochotonidae; genus Ochotona; species Ochotona curzoniae. The sequence goes on along the minus strand of NW_024465582.1, from coordinate 13,445,493 downwards.
ACAACAGATAAACCAATTCTGTGTCTCTTGACTAAAAGGAGCAAGGGGCAGGATTTATCGAAGGGGATGGCACATTGCCAGGTGTAAGTGTGGGCAACCTCATTCGCCAGGAAGGAAGGAAGGACTTCTGCCCCTGCCCTCCCACACAGGAATAAGGTTGTGAGGCATAAGACTCAGGTGCTGGAAATCTCTCAGCACCTCCTTGCTTACTGGCCATATCATCTGCTGACCTTTATTTAGTCTTGTCCTTAAATCCTTTTCTCTCTTTGGGGAAAGAACTTGGAAAAAAGCCTAGCTGGAGGTCAAATTTATCACCACCCAACCTCCCCCACTCCCCCCGCCGCCCTGAATAATTACTCAGACTGCAGGGCAAAAGGGGATTACCAAATGATCTTACCCAGCCTTTCTAAAAGTGTATATATTGGAATATCATTTATACAAGATGCTAGAGAGAGTTCTGTGAGCCAGTACATTTGTAAAATGCATCCTATTCTGCCACTTTCTTGGAGTCATCGTTCACGTAAAGGTCATGAATTGCGGCTGTTTGAAACTATATTTACCTTGTTTGTAATCTAGGCATTCTACAACTTTCTTGTTTACAAAATCTTTTTCTGGGTGTGATTGATATCTACCTTGACTAGTTTTCCAAGAAATACACTTCAGAAAACATGAGCTAATTTAGTCCACCCTTGTACAGTGAAAAAACCCTCAAGGCTTCAGTTCATACACTGCTTCCAAAAATCAGACAGTTCACATGAAGGGGCCAGAGGATTAGAGTCGGAGGACGCATGGAGATGGTTAGGCTAGTTGATGCAATTTCTTGTGCTTAGTGATAGATAAAAGAACAGCACTCCATGATTGTGACATGCTAAGGAAACCATGATGACACACAAACAGCCACCAGGGAAAGTTTAAGTCTCCATTGCCAAGTGCTGATGACTGCAGAGTGCTCTGAAAAAGTGATTTCATCAACTCCTGAGTAAAACAGCCCATGCCACTGCCCTTCCATTCTTTGCTCCAGGGCAGCTGTGGCCAGCAGCCTCGCATGATGCAGGGAGCACTGCACCCCATCCTAAGTACAGGTCATGTTCATTCTCTGTCACTCACCAAGTGCAAGGCCACAGCAGAGTCAATTAACCTCTGTGAGTCAGAATCCTTACAAAGATGATAAGAGCTGTAAGGCCATTGTCAGGATCTAATTAGAGACCACGGACAGATACTACATTAATCACCCCGTAAACATGCAATAAAAGCCCACTGAGTTCTATACATAATAAGCATCTTCCTAACTAAGGATATGGCTACCATCATTAGCTCCTGATTCATTATCAGCCTGCTGTTGCTCTTATTTTGACTTTGAGAATTTTGTTCTAAGGACTTTGACAATCCAGTTTTACAAACACATGATCTCTCAAAGATGAAATCTGTTATCCAAAGCCAGTATTCTACCTGGTGGCAAGTGCTGTCTTAGCAGGTGATTTAGTACGCTCCACATTCCACTAGATTATATATTTTCCTTGGCTGGTTCTTTCATCACTTTCAATATGTAATTGTTGCACACTTAGTAGGTGAGTACCACATCTGGTTACAAGATTTATTCAGGTAAAAGTAATCAGAAACTTATTTTTAGCTGTCAGGAGAAACCATTTGGATGACTTATAGAACAAACACCCGAGACAACAGACTAGCACGGAGGAAGTGCCAAAAGAGTATGAACAGGAATGGTGTTGAAGATCACGATTCTGATTCATTGTATTTGAGCGCTAGTGAGAAGATGCCCTGTGTACTCAGGCATTGTCTGACACTTTCACAGTGTAACCTGCTCTCCCCCCAAAAGCCTGCCCTCAGAGCGTATTTTCTGGGTCACACAGTACACACGGCAGAATCCCTGCACCCTCCACCACATGTTGACCCTGCTCCCCTTCCTGTCATCCCCCTCTTTGGGGCCAGTACTTTTTCTCTATTCTTGGGGAAAGAGGATACGTAAGACATCGTGCCTGGGAAAGCAATGGTGACAGGCACACATTAGGGGTTTATTGAGCACGTAGATTGTAATTAGATTTTTTCCTTTTGTGGGGTTATTCATCACTGCCACTGTAAAAGACAGAAGTTAAACAACAACAAATAAAAGCTTGCAGGCTGCCCGAGGCATGTTTTTACTAATTTCAGTTTAATGTGTCTGTTCCATTAAGTTTAATCATCTGGTTCGCTTCTAATGATGCACCATCAAATAGAAATTATCCCGTTTCCTCAGAAACTAGTGTCGCACCTGTAGCTAGCAAGAATTTTATTTTTACTGCTATTCCTTGAGCATTTCATGCCCAAATGAACCTCTCCTGTCCCTCTAATATCTTTTCTTAAAAAAAAATGAAATCAGCACTGGTAAATAAATACAGGTATGTGTGATTGCTGCCACTGCCCAGTGGAGGCTGGCACCAAGTGACAGCGGCATCTTTGGCTGCTGGGTGATGTGCCTTCCTGGAAGATTGGAATCCTTCCATCTGGCACATGCGCCAACTCCCAACTTGAAGGTATAACACTAAGTGTACAGACTTGTAGTGATTGATGAGGCCAGCTAATGCTGTCATTTTCTTACCCTTTCCTGTGTGTCAACTAAGCACTACTGAATCAGTGACCAAATGGAATCTTGCAAGGAAATGATCAATAGAAGCTAACCTGGGGAATACATATAGGAAAGGTCCCTGCGACAGGGTCTTAGGGAAGCAGTATTGACATGGCAGGCAGTGAGCTAGTGAGCAGCAAGCTGAGAGGCTGCCAGAAGCCTCTGTGCTGCTCCCCTGCACCCTCTACATCCCCACCCCCATTCTGAGCTGATCCAGTGTGGCCTCAGGCTTGGCAAACTCATTCTCCATCACACACTTAAACGTCACTTCTGAGCCTTATGCACGAGATGCCATAGGACCACATGCATGCCACAGTACCAAGTGGGGCTGCAGTGACATTTCCTGGAGGTCACTAGGTCAGTGTACCCTAACTGAACTCCACCTCATGTCAAATATTCACTTAGGACACTAACCTCTACCTGATATTTACTCCCAACCTTGCCTGGGGACAGCAGCTCTGCCTTTCCTAAGGAGAGTTTGCTCACATTTACATTTGAATGTATACCATTTTAAAATAAATTTTCCCTGCTTCTACCTCTATCCATAGCTCTGCTTTAGAATTAACCTAGCTGAGGACCCTGTTACCCACAGCAATATGTGATGTGTGGCCCGAACGGATAATGGGATTAAAGCTGCTATACTTGCAGAGTGTACTGCCAGTGTAATGTGGTCCTCTAAGAAATGTTATGGTTGTGAATCTGAGATATCATAGGGCAATCAGAGAGCAGATTTAGGAAAAAACGTTATGTGACTGGCATAGTGATGTAGAAAGTGTTGTTACGATAGAGAGGACACCTTTATGTTAAATAAGTAGGAAATTATTTCAAGTTAGCAAAGTAACTGTATGATTAGATTAGGCCAAATTAAGGTTCAAATGAATTAAGTAGCTCTCTACATATAGTTTGCATTCAAGCTTTTGCGTACATCTTTATGATACATGCATACACAATGGAAAATCAACACACTCAGTGTGAAGGTGTGGAGGGCTTGTTGGGTAGCCTTTATGTCAGCAAGAAACGGACTCCTGCTCGCACTCCTTGATAGGGATTAGAAGTTACTTCTGTTTTAGAGATTATAGGATTAGGCAAATAAGAATATCTTTTAATAAAATTTCAGACCACCTGTTTCACGATGCTCTATTTGAATGTTAATGATTGAGTATGAGCTAACTAATTTGTACCTGATGATTATTTTGTACATTATGAGGAAGATTTGTGCAAGCAGATTGTGGCAGGTGTGTGGTTCACATGACAATTGGCTGTTGAACTTTGTGAGAAAGTTATCATAATGTAATATGCATAAGTGCAAAGGGTGCAGCTTCAGTATTCATTGGCTTAACCTTGGCTAGCTTGCCACAGACATTGCTTTTCATTTTTCCCCACAGGCTGTAATCTAAGTGAGGCGGGAATCTGGCTTCCACCAGACTAGTGATGGCAGTGCCTGAGGCACAGGCAGAACCATAAAGTGGAAGGAACCTAGGATCTGAATAATTTCCTATCTCACCACTCCATATCATAATGCAAACACAGACAACTGGGGATGGGTATGCAGCCTAGCTCCTAGGCTTCTGTTCCACCAGAGAGTGACTGGGTACCGTTCTCAGCTTCCTGTCAATGCAGACCCTGGAAAGCACTTGTCAAGGCCCTCGAGATTTTGTTCTTGCCTTCCGAGTGGGAGACCTGGATGGTGATTGTGGCTCCTGGTTCCCGACTCTGACTGTGGCCTTGATCCAGCCTTGGCCACTGTAGACATTTGGGGAATGAATCAACGAATTTGGAGCTTTGGGTCTCTTCCCCAAGTCTTTGCTTTTTTTTTTTTTTATTACTAAAATAATTTAGAAGATCTTATTTTAGATCTTGTATCTTTTAAGAGTGGGTTTTCTTTGTTGTTGCAGTAATTCTGCTTTTATCCTCACAGTGGTTATCAATGTTTGGTCCCTGAACCAACAGTGTGGGCATGACCTGGGAACAAGTTGTCTGCAGAATCAGAAGCTCAGTGGGGGAGGGCTGGCAGAGGTCACTCAGCAATCTGTGTTCCAAGAAGTGTTCCAGATAATTCTGGTGACTGTCCAAGTTTAGCAGCACTGCTGTAACCAGTAAAATAATAATGACTCAAAGCATGGACTTAGGAGGATAAAGAAACAGATGTACATTCAGGACATGTACTAACTTATAACAATGGGGGAACTTAACTTCTTCAAGTCTCATTCTCCTTATTCAAATGATAGAAAGAATGATAATAATGCTTCATTTACAAGTAGGTTTGCCTGAAAATAATAAAATCATGTACATAAAATGTTCAGTAATGGGTCCAGTTCAGAGAAAACCTTCAATAGGCTACCCCTATACTCGTAAACCTTCAGATGATGGATGTTGAAACTGAAGATTAGGGTCTGAACTTTGATTCCTGTTTCTATTGATTTTACTTCTGTCTTATATAAGAAAGAAACCATAATAAATCAATTTTGCCAGCTCTATCATGTCTACCTGCCCCTTATACACTAGTGGCTATTCCTAGGACCCTGTTTTTTTTTTCTCATTTCACACACACACACACACACACACACACACACACACACACCAATGAGATCATCTACCCATAGATTTAACAGCTGTCTACTTGCAATCCATACCCAAATCTATACAGAACCCTGGGGAAGACCATTTTCTTTGAGATCTGGAGTCAAGGATATAATTGTCTCTCAGGCAAGTCTCTTAAGTCATTTGCACTCATTATGTCCCAGCTGATAACTTGATTTACAGCTGTTTTCCCTTCTAGATTGCAATCCTGCCCATTTACGTCTGTATTCTGAGCACCTTACATGCTGGTGCATGACAGGTCCGCAAAAGTGATACATGGTCTGTAATGAACAATCTGGGGCAGTAATTCAATTTGCTGCTTCGGATCTGAATAGTTTTCTTCAATAACCAATTAAACCTCAATTAAATAATAAATCTGCATCAGACTTGTTGGCAAGAATAGACCAGTTATAAGTCCACTGAGATCACTGGCCATGATAAATGTGTAGGGTTTATTTAATGGCAAAACATTTGCAAGACTCTGCGCAGCTGTATTTTGAATGTCATTCTTGTAGAAAATAGTGGAAAATGGTCCATTTCACAGAAATGTGACTTCATGCTTAAAATTTTGACTCTGCCAATCAAGATCATTTTTAAAAAACTGTAGTGGCTGGAAGAGATGTATAAGGTAATGAATAAAATATATTTAACAACTGCCTTCTACAGACTTGTAATTTAGGCTTGGAAATACTAGAATAGAAGTAGAAATTAGACAGCTGAGTACTGTTATTAAGTATTAGTTAGAAATAATGTGGTAAGTGGAAAACTGGAGAGCAGCACAGAGGGAGCCCCTGAGTTGAATAAGATGGAATCAGAGAACGTAAAACCTTGATGGATGAGAAAGAGTTGGAGGAGCTTGGATCACTGATGGGAGAAAATGAGGTAGCAACCATGAGCCCGTGGCATGGTGTCAAGGCTCAGTGTGGGAGAAAATCAGAGGAGGCCTTGAGTATGTGTTTGTGTGGCAAAAGTCATAAAGTCAGCAAAAATAGGGGCACTCTTTTCCTTGCATGGTCACATATTTTCTCACAAAGCACCCCGATGTGCAAGGGAACATGCAGCTCTTAAATGTTTTTATTGCTATCCCTCAAGCCCTAATCACATTGACTATTAAAGATGCAATGTGGATTGAATGTTGCCAATAACTCAGCACAATCCAGTAGAAATGTGACTGATTCAATAGCACAGTCTATTTAGATAACGTGTAGATAAATCTTGATCTTTCTGGTTTCTCTTTGCTCCTGTCAGATCCAGCTCAAGATGACAAGGGCTTTAGGGAAGGGGTGGAACTCATGGGCTCAGTGTCAGTGGGATATTCTGGGGACTTGGGGAGCCAAGGACAGTCCTGCTGTTCTGCTTTGACCTTCTGGTCTTAAGTTCATATCCTCACCCATTACTCTCCTTTCTGGTGGTTGTACTTTTGGCAGGTGGAATCACACCTTGTCTTTCCAGGATCCGTGGTAACAGCTTTCATCCTACTTCCCACGCTCTGCTATAATTCCCGTATGACTTTCAGTGTCTGTGGCTTGTTTGTTGTTCTGGGCACATGCTATCCTAGCTATAGGCTTACTTTGTTCTTGGTAGGAACCATCAGTGGGTCAACCCACCTCCTGTCACCCTAAAAGACAGGAAGCCTCCTGGGAATGAAGCAGGAGTTCTTCTATCTTGCATGGCTGCCCACAGGAAGGGAAAATCTGCTTTCCTGTCACAGCTTTACTGCTGTCCCCTGGATGTGAGTCTTCAGTGTATGTGTCTCCCCGCAGTAGGATTGAGATTTTTGTCTTTGTGTACTCAAGTACCAGGAAAGCAAAATCCCTTCTTTGGTTTCAGCAATGCCCCACTGTATGAGTTTAGTTGGAAGAAAGAGCCAATTTCTACTATAACAGCCAAGAAAATAACTATGTGGGTGGGGGTAGGTGGAAACATGACCTACAGCCCACAGCCTGGCACAAATAATGTTTTGGTGATTGCATTTACAGATGTGAGGGAGAGTTTTACTTTGGTTAGTCAGACCTATTTCTTGATAGTTAAACCAACTATAAAGAAACTAAAAAAATTTTTTTTAATTCTCCCCCTCTGGGATCAAGCTGCTTCCATATTCCTGGTTATTTTATAATGATATTTGTGTTGCTTCTGATGGTCTCTACAAGGTGCTGTTTTTTATATACAATATAAACGAGTTAATTAATTTTTCTAACAGTGGTAATATTTTTATCTTCAGAACATTGTCTTCATGATTTGTCTGTTGGCAATGGGTTTGGCTGGGATTCGAGAAAATACCAACCCCAGATATTTATTAAACCCATGCTGTGAGCTAGAAGATTTACCAACCAAGCACATAGATTCTGTAACTTGTTGCTCATCATGAGCCTATTCCTATCCCCATCTGAATTTATAAGTAAACTGAGGCAACACAGGATGCAAGACACTTGTCAGCATCCCACAGCATGGTTTGATTTCCTGTGGATCTGTTCATTCCGTTATAGAAATAGTGACTAAAAGCTTATGCCACATCAATCAGTCTTTTAAGTGCCAAGCAACTATGTAACCCATTGCTTTCAACTTCTGCACTTTCACTTTTTTTTCTCACCATGTACCTTCTAACCCTGAAAACACACATAAACAATAACATAACGAATTCTGCATTTGCAGACATTCAGTATGACCCTGCACAATCCAATCTTTTGTTAAACTTAATAAACACCAAAACAGGCTTTGTGTTATGTGGAAGAGAATTTTTTGACAAAGTGCTAAAAGCAAAAGAATTTTAAGTTTAAACACGGGGGAAATGTATTAATTCCCTTGACACTTAACTTCACACTCAATATGTAGAATTCAGTGTCACAAGTACAAGAGTAACTACTCAATGAATGAACTTCAGTGCTTTCATAGTTTTGGAGGAAAGAAGATTGCCTTAGACCCTCTCCCCATCCCAAGATAGCCACATGCTATTTCCTGGAAACTGTAACTATGTACCTAGCAGGCAATAAGGACTTTGCATATTAAGACTAAGATAGGGAATTTTAAGATAAATAATATAAGAGAGAACCCTGTCTATTCACAGGGTCCTTATAATGGAAAGGGGAATGGAGGGTTGGGATGTGTGTGTGTGTGTGGGGGGGGGGGAGAGAGAGAGAGAGAGAGAGGAAGGGAGAGGAAGGGAGGGGGAAAGGGTTGGGAGAAGCAGAAAGAGAATGAATGAATATAAATATGAGGATGCTAAGCTGCTGGCTTTAAAGATGGAAGAAGTCACCTTGTAGACCACCTGATTTCAGCCCAGGGAATCCCATTTTGGATGAATGACTTTCAAAGGTACAATTCTTAGAATCTAAGATGAGAGCTATATGTCATTTAAAGCCACTCAATATATTTGTTATAGCAGCAATAGGAAACGAAAGAAGTAGTTCCTTAGCTCTGGAATGCACAGAAAACTAAAACTGCAGGTGCTACTTCAAGAATCTTGGCATAGAGAGAAAAAAAAAATGAACTCTTATTGAATTCTTGCGACATACCAGGCACTGCAAGATGTTTTGTGTATCACATCAGATAATTCTTGTGATCACTCCAGGAGAGAATCTTTTCTCCAGTTTTATATGGTAAAAAAAACCTGAGGTCTTCAGTAGTTTAAAAATTAAGTACCTTTATGGGCAGAACCAGGGAGGAGAATCAAGATGGTGGAATAGGGTAAGGACACATTTAAATGGATGGAGAAACATTTAATCAGGATGAAGCAGAGAGAACACATTCCAGGAAATAGGACAGGACAGAACAACAGCAGAGGGGTGCCTGGAGACTGTCAGACACAGGAAAGCAGTGAAAACAGCAGTGCAGTGTTGCAGTGACTGATAATCCAGCAGCATTCAGCTAGTGGGGATCTGAGCTCCACCAGCAGCCGGAACTCCACCAGAAACCAGGTGGGAAGGGACTTTCACTGGGAGCTTAGGAGGTGAACCCAGACAAAGAACTGTCTGTCCTGCTGGTCCATTTGATTTGACCAGGAGCAGAGACAGAGTGGCAGATCACAGATGGGCAGTGTGAGAACAGGGTAGATTTCACAGCCCAGTCACCCCCTAGAGCTGAATTGGACGCCATTTTGCCTAAGGAGGCAAAAGCAACAGAAAGGGCTGAGCATACCCCAAGCTGGGAGTGCACTCATTTCTGACTCAGTGAATTGCAGCAATATGGCATTCTGCTAGTCCCACGCAAGAAAGGTCTGGGTAGCCCTCAGACCTGATGGCTGGCAGATCAAGAACTCTAGTAGTGGCAAGTCAGGCGCCATTTTGTACAGTGTGGCAAAAATTTTAGGACTGCAGGGACAACAGTGAACTGTGCATGTGCTGAGCTTGTGAGAACTCACTGAGTTCAGCTGATTGCACTGGTCCCGCAGGAAAATAATTTCGACTGTGGCATCATATGGATCAAAATAGGTCCGTGTGGCACCCAGACCTAATGTCCAACAGGTTCTGGCAAGATCAGTGCCACCAACAACCTAGCTATATAGGACACCTGGTGTCTCCCTAATCCTGGGACCTGCTCCAACCAGAAGTGGGAGAAAGGCTGCAGAGACAACAGTGCAAACTTAGCATGATATTACAGGAGGTAGAGATTGGTGAGCCAGGAGCTGGGGCTGTGGAGACCATGGTGGAAATCTAAAATAACAACCCAGACCTGGAACTCGCTGGAGGGAGCGGCACAACTCACTGTAAACGAAGAGTTGTGTACCAACTGCAGTAAGTAAAATCAAACCGTAGGCCTATGGGTGACACAGTTTAGAAACCTGCCCCAAGGAGAAGACTCTGCTAACCAGAAGTACAATAACCAAGAGCAAAATGAATATTACTGAAGACTCCTCTGTGAAGGAGCAAAATCCTATGTCAACCGCAGAGTTAACTGAGGATGACATCGTGAAAATGGGGGACACAGAATTCAGAAAACTCATTACAAAGCTTCAGATCAACAATGAAAAGCTCATACAAGAGTTCAAAAAATTTAGGGAATATATTAAGTAGGAAATAGCAGCAATAAAGTAAATTAAGGCTGACATATCAGAAATCAAGAACACAGTAGAACAAATTAAAAGTACAGTGGAGAGTCTCCAAAATAGAATGAAGCAAGCAGAAGAAAGAATCTCAAAATTAGAAGACATTTCCTGTCACCAGGAGGAAGCAAACAAAAAGCTGAAAGCAGAACTGGTTCAGGCCAAAAAAACTATTCAAGAACTGAAAGACACTATTAAGAGGCCAAATCTAAGAGTTATGGGAGTCCCAGAAGGTGCAGAAAGAGAAACTGGCTTTATAAATATATTTAATGAAACAAGGGAAAATTTCCCTAATCTGGAGAAAGAATTGGGAAACAAGATACAGGAGGGGCACAGAACTCCTAACAGGCTTGATCAAAAGTGATCTTCACCACGACACATGATCATCAAGCTCTCTTTAATTGAACATAAGGAAAAGGTCCTTAAATGTGCACCTGAAAAAAATCAGTTGACATATAAAGGAATGCCAGTTAAACTCACAGGAGACCTCTCACAGGAAACTCTACAGGCAAGAAGAGAATGGAGTGACATATTCCAGATTCTAAAAGAAAAAATTGTCGGCCTAGGATAACATATCCAGCAAAACTTTCTTTTGTGTCTGAAAATGAAATAAAATTTTTCCACAGTAAAGAAAAGTCAAAAGAATTTGCCTCTTCCAAACCTGCCCTGCAAATGACACTTCAAGATGTTCTCTTGACAGAGAAGAGGAATAGCACCCAACAAAACCAAAGGCAAATGTGAAGAACATCCCAGCAAAATGACAACAGAAGACTAAATCAACGAACAACCCATTACTAAAATGACAGGACCAAAGTACCACCCTTACATATTAACCCTGAATGTAAATGGCTTAAGCTCAATCAAACATCATAGATTAGTAGACTGGATTAAAAAACAAGACCCATCTATTTGTTGCCTACAGGAGACACACTTCACCAACAAAAATCAGCAGAAACTGTATCATGAATTTTGATGTTTTTGTTTTTGTTAGTTTCATCTCTTCAAAGCAGTTTCTTCTGATTAAATTCCTCAATGACTCATAGATCATACAGTAGCATCATTTTCAAGAAGGTTCTTGATTTTCTTTTTCATTTTTTCAGCAACACATTAGTCATTCAGTAGCATGTTATTTAACTTCATGGCATGGTTAATTTCTTTTTTCTTCCTGTTGTTGGTTTTATTTTGTGGCTTTTTATTTAAAGGGATGTTTAGTAACTGTGTAATGGAGACTGTCATAAATAGTAACATGTTGTTTAACTTCATGGCATTGTAAATTTCTGTTTTTCTTTCTGTTGTTGATTTTGTACTGTGACTTTTCATTTAAGGGGATGTACAGTAATTGTGAAATGGAGACTGACAATCCAGATGTGAGGATACAATGTGGTATGCATCTCTACAACCAGGCAAAGATGGACTTACAATGAAACTGTTCAGTATATCAATAGGTTGCTGGACTCTGCCATTGTCCATGCCTGCAATGATGGACATATGACTGTATATGAAGAACTATACTTTAGTGATCATATAGGGGAACTAGGTGAGGGGGGGATTGGGGAGGGGATAATGGAAATCCCAGGAGCATCTTTAACTGTATCATAAAATGATAATAATAATAATGATAATAAAAAAAGATTAAAAAAAGAAGGCCAGAACCAGGAAGGACACCAAGATCTGCCTGACTCCCAAGGTTGTGCTTGTTGTCATCAGAGCAAGTTACTAAAGCAGCACTTCCCACAATGACTACAGATATTTCTGGAGTCATTATATTTATTACATTAGACCTCAGGCTAAGTTATTTGTAAATTCTGTTGGCACAAATGATACAAACTGTAATAGATGTTATTGTTCATTTGGGATTTATTAATTAAACAAATGCTTTTTGCTTTATTAAATGCATGAAGTTGTTTCCCCAAGAAGGCTATGTTTACTGTCTTTTGCTTGGCTTTTGAAGCCCAAGGTCTGGGTTGTCTTGGCATACAAGGACATTAGTCTCAGATCCTGCTTAGTCTAAGATTTTCATTTTCAAAAAGCCGGTGGTAAATCAAGCTGAGAGCCTGAAACCTAGTCAAAGGCTGATTTAGTACAGCATTGTAACTCACCACTTAAAATTTGCCTTGCAGTATGATCTCTTCAGCAATTGCCAGCAGTCTCCTCACCCCTACTCCCTGCTGTGGCCCCTGACTCTTCTCTCTCCCTCTCTCTTTTTCTGACATATACACCTTGGAGGAAAACATTAATAGATAAAATGAGACATCTGAGACCTGAGGGTGCAAATGACAGAAATTTAAAAAACTGTTCCTTGCTAGCTAATTGATTTTTTTCCAAAATGCATTTTTCGTCCAAGCTTAAAAATATATCAGATGTAATATTCTTAACTTTTGATTCTTACTTAAGATCTGAAAAGTTAAAGCAATACCTTTACAAAATAAGTACTTTTATCTATTTATTTGACAGTAACTTTTTATTTTGGACTTTATGATACACTTATGTGTGGTCTGGGATTCCCCCCAAATTTCCACCCCCTGACTGATTTTCCTCATGTTGTAATGATAGTATAGGCCTTCACAACAAGTTATAATTCCATCCGTCTGTTATTTAAGTGTGTCCCAACATTGCTGGTACAATGTCAGGTGATCCAGTATCCCATTTTCTAGATATATTTCATTGGGAGTACATCTTTGATTTGTAAGTAGGGATGCATATTATATCGTATCCTCACATCTGGATATGGTAGTGTCTGTTACTCCATCACTCTACATTCCTTTAAGTGAGAAGCCACAAAATAAGATTGACAACAGATATGAAGTTAAAACAAAGTCAGAATGAAAAAAGGAAAAAAAACACAGCACCATAGAGTAGAAAAAACACGTCGCTGAATAACCAACGCATGGGTGACGAAAAAAAAAAAAAACCACAAAAGCCTAATTTGCATCATGTTTTCTTTATATTAGAGAGAATATATGGCATTTGTCCTTTTGGATTTGACTTATTTCACCGAGGATGATGGTCTCTAGTTGGGTTCATCTAGTTGCAAGTGGTATGATTTCATTCTTTTTAATGGCTGAATAATAATCTATGGAGTAGATGTACCACAGTTTCTTTAACCACCCCTCTTTGGATGGGCATCTGGATTGTTTCCATTTCTTTGCTATTGTAGATTGTGCTGCTGTAAACATAGGATGACAGATTCCTTTCTCATATGTAGTTTTCATTTCCTTTGAGTACTTTTCTTCAAGGAGAGACTATTTCTTCTTCAAGTTCCTAGCTTTTAAGCATTCTGAATGTGTACAATAAATGAAGTTGCCTTTGAAATCCGTAGCCTGCTCACACAGATAGAAACTAATGATGGATGCTACTGGGAAAGAATATAGTGGAAAGGTGAGCAAGATGATAGAATATAGGGAGGGCAGGTTAAAACAGGGAAGGATTAGCTGAGGAGAAGCAGAGAGGGTGCGATCATGGCTATAGGAGAGGGCAGGTCATGGCAGAGGGGCACCTGGAGACCCATGGGCACTGGGAAGCAGCAGAGATAGCAGGGTCGTACTACTACAGATACTCCTGTGGCGATTGGAGCTCCAACGGAGATCAGGTGGGAAGTGGAGATCACCGGGAGCTCAGGACATGGATCTAGCCATAGAACTGCGGGCTCTGCTGATTTTAAAAATCCACTCACACGCAGAAGCAGTGGCAGAGCTGGAACGGGTGAGTGTGGGTAACAGCTGATTTCGTAGCCAGACCCTGACAATGGTCACATTAGGCACCATTTTGAATTCTATGGCAAAGGCTCTGGAGCGGGACAACAAGGAGTTATACATGTAATAAGTACGGCAGAACTCATCTCTGGCTCAATACATTGCATTGTTTCCACTGGAACAATAATATGGCTTGGCATCCCATGCCCCAAACACAAGATCACAATGGGTGGAGAGTGGCAACTCAGGAGCTGTGGTTGTGGAGGCCATGGTAGAAGAGCAGCATGGGAGTCCAGGACTGAAAATTTCCAGAGGAAGTGGCATGAGTGATGGTCAACAGAGAACCAGGCACTGAATGGGATTAGTAAAGTCCACACATGGACCTGTGGATGACACAGCTTTAAAAAAAAGCCCCAAGGAGAAGAAACTCTTAGAGTTGCAATGGCCAAAGTGGCAAAAGAGCTAAAGGCACGATGAAATGAAGTTACTGACACATCCCTTGCAAAGGAGCAAAAGACCATGTCAATCTCAGAGTTAACTGAAAAAGAAATTGAGGAACTGCCAGATAAAGAATTTTAAAAAGTTATTATAAAGCTGTTTACAACAACAAGAAACACATACAGGAGTTTAAGGAAATATGTTACACGGGAAACAACAACATTGAAATAAAATCAAACTGAATTATTAGAAATGAGGAATACAATGCAGCAATTTAAAAATTCAGTGGAAAGTGTCAATAATAGAATGAGTAAGGCAGATGAGAGAAACTCAAAATTGGAAGACATCTCCTGTAAAAATGCTGAAACAGTCAAAAAGTTGGAAGAGTAACTGTGTAAAGCTAAAAAACGCATCCAAGAATTAAGAGATTCCATCAAAAGGCCAAATGAAAGAATTGTAGGAGTTCCTAAAGGTACAGAAGGAGAAGCTGGGTTAAAAGATGTGTTCAAGAAATAATAATTGAGAACTTCCCTATCATGGAGAAAGATTCAGGAAACCGAACTCCACAGAACTCTAAATAGAGTAGATCAAAAATGATCTTTGACATGACACATCACAATCAAGCTATCTTTGGTTGAACATAAAAGATATTTAAATATGCACATGAGAGAAAAGTCAATTAACTTGCAGAAAAACTCCGGTGAGACTCACAGCTGACCTCTCAGGGGAAACCTTTATAGGCAAGAAGAGAATGGAGTGACATATTCCAGATCCTAATAGAAAAAGATTTGTCAGCTTGGAATACAAGCTTTGCTTTGTATTTTAAAATGAAATAAAATACTTCCAAATCAAACAAAAGCTGAAAAGGCTTTGCCTCTACCAGACCTGCCCTACAAATGTTGCTTACAAATGTGCTATAGACAGGGAAAAAAAAAATAATACCTGTGTAATCCAAGGACAAACATGGATAACATTTCAATATAACTACAAAAGAAAACTAAATCAACCAATGAGAGACACATTGCTAAAGTGGCTGGACCAAATCACTTCCTGTTGCCATTAAACATGAATGTAAATAGATTAAGTTATCAGTCAAATCACAGAAAAATGCATTGGATCAAAAAACAGGACTCATGTAACTTTTCCAAATGGAGATACATCTTGTCGATAGAGATATGCAAAAACTGAAAGTAAAAGGATGGAAATGATATTCCAGGCTAATGGAAAGGGAAGAAAAAGCTGGTGTAGCCGTACTAATATCAGATAATAGAGACTTTGACATGAAAAGCACTGAGAGATGAAGAGCACCACATGATGATCAAGGGATCCATTTGACAAGAAGAAATCACTGTAATAAATGTATATGGAACAAATGCCAGGGCTCCTAGCTACATGAAAAAAATATTAATGCATTTCTAGAAGAAATATATTTCAATAAAATAATAATGGGGAACCTTAACATCCAACTAACCTCAATGAGAGAGACAGAAACTCAGCAAGAAAACAACAGAGCTCACCCAGACAATAGAACAAATGGACTTAACTGATATCTACAGTGTCTTTCGTCCTGCAGACACACAATCCACTTTTTTTCATCAGTACATGGAAACTTCTCCAGGAATTATTACATTAAACACTACAAAACAAGCCTCAGCAAATTAAAAAATCAAAATCAAGCCAAGTAAATGAGCTAACCATATATGTGAAGGAGTTGGGAAAATAACAGCAAAGTAGTTCCAAGATTAGCAGAAAAAAAAAGAAATAATCAAAATAAAGGAGAAAATAAATCCAAGTGAGATCAAAAGAACAATACATAAGATGAATGGATCAAAGAGCTGGTTTTTAGGGAAAACCAACAATCAGAAACAAAAAAGAAAATATAACAAGATATCTCAGAAATACATAGAATAATGAGGACCTATTTTAAGCAACTATGTGCCAGCAAATCAGAAGACCTAGAAGAAATGGGTAGATTTTGGGGCATATACAATTTACCAAAACTGAATCATAAGGTAATTAAAATCTAAATTGAGCTATAATCAGGACAGAGATTGAATCAGTAATGAAATCCCTCCCAACAAAGAGAAGCCCAGGACTAAATGGTTTCACTACTGAATTCCACCAAAGGTTCCAAAAAGAATTTACTCCAGTTCTCCATGAACTACTCCGAACAATGGAAAATGCAGACAGTCCTTCTAAACTCTTTTTGTGAAGCCAGCATCATCTCAGTACCGAAGTCAGAGATACAACAGAGAACGAGAACTGCAGACTGATTTCTCTGATGAACACAGATGCAGAAATCCTCACCTAATAACTAGCCAATACATCAGACAGGCCATTTGTTGGGGACAGCTAAGATTCATCTCTGGTATGCAGGAATGGTCTAACATATGCAAATCAATAAATGTTGCAGAACACATCCACAAATTGAAAAACAAAAACTGGATGATCATTTCAATAGATACACAGAAGACATTTGAGAAAATCCAAGCACTTCATGCTAAAAACCCTGAGCAAAATAGGCATACAAGGAATATTCTACAACACAGTCAAAGCAATATACAAATCCCAATTCCAGTATAATACTGAATGAGGAAACTGGAAGCTTTTCTACAAAGATCTGGAACTAGAAAAGGATGTTCACTTTCACCACTACATATTCAACATAGTATTGGAAGTCCTCACTAGAGTTATAAAAAAAAAATTAAATAAATTAAAATCAGAAATGAGGATTTAGACTATTCCTGTTTGTAGTTCCAAAAGATTCAATAAAGAAGAGAATTTGGCAGGATAGCATGGTACAAAATTAATGTACTTAAATTGATGATACTAGCATACACAAATAACTCCATGGCTGAGAAGGGACTTGTAAGTACAGATCACTTTGCAATAGCAGAGAAGAATCATAAATACCATGGAATAAACCTAACCAAAGATGTGGAAGGGCTCTATGATGAAAATTACAAACCATTAGAAAAAGTAATAAGACGATGGAGAAATTTACCATGTTCCTAGATCAGCAGGATCAACATAATCAAAATGACCATAATACCAAAAGTAATATACACACTCAGTGCAATCCCAATCAAAATCCAAACAACATTCTTCTCAGAAATAGAAAAAAATGATACGAAAGTTCATTTGGAAACACAAGAGACTGTGAATAGCTAAAGTTGTTCTGAAGAATAAAAATCAAGTTGGAAGAATCATAATTTCAGACCTCAAGACATACTACAGGGCAGCGGTCATTAGAACAATTTGGTACTAGTAGAGAAAAAGAGAAGATCAATGCCAACAAAATAAAAACCCCAAACGGGAGCCTACACATGCACAGCCAACTCATCCTCTACAAGAGAACTGAAAATAATCCAGGGGAAAAATCTGGTCTCCTTCAACAAATGTAGTTGGAATAATTGGATAGCAGCCTGCAGGGGTAAAAAGCAAGATCCCCACTACTCACTTTATACAGAAAAGAACTCTAAATGGATCAAGAACCAAAATCTGTACCCAGAAACTATCAAACTGTTAACGGGAAAACATAGGAAACATGCTACAAGATATAAGAATTGGGAAAACTTAGAAAGTCATCAAAGCATAGGCAGTTAAATCCAAAATAAATAAATGGGACTACATCAAACTAAGAATCTTCTGTACAGTAAAGGAAATGATCAACAAAGTGTATATGCAACCAACAGAGTGGGAGAAAATCTTAGCACACTATACAGCAGATAGTGGACTAGTATCCAGGAATTACAAAGAGCTTTAGAACCTCAATGACAGCAAAACAAACAAACCTGTGAAGAAATGGGACAAAGAAATGGACAGTCATTTTCAAACGAACAAATTCAAATGGCTAATAGACAAATGAAAAAAAATGCTCAGGCTCCCTAGGTATCAGGGAAATACAAGTAAAAACCACACTGAGGTTTCAACGAACACAGAAATCTAATAATACCTGCTGACGTGGATGTACATGGAACATATACCACTTCATTGTTGGTGGGAGTGTAGACTAGTGCAGCTGCTATGGAAGTCAGTATGGGGAGTGTTAAGAGAACTGAAAATGTATTTACCATGTGACCTAGCTAACCCACTCCTGGGGATATGTCCAAAGGACACAAAATCTGCAAATGAAAAAGTGATCCACAACTCTGTGTCTTCAGCAAATCTAAAAAAATCTAAACAAGGCATGGAAACAACCCATCTGAAAGAGTGGATTGACAATGAAGCTGTAGTACATCTACTGTATGGAATACTGCTCAGCAATTAAAAAGAATGAAACTATCATTTGCAACAAAATGGTGCCAACTTGAGACCATTATGCTCAGTGAAACAAATCTTCCCAAAAGGACAAATACTATATGTTCTGTCTGATATCAGGCAACCTTCATGCAAAATACAGGATAAATAGATGTACAGGTGAATATGTATATACATATATTCTGATAGAGGAACTGTATAATGGAGACTAGGATATAGAGAAGTGAAGATACCTTTCAGTATGCATCTCTACTTATGAATCAAGGAGGACTCCCAGTGAAACTTGAATACACCTTGATCATAAGATGGTAGACCATCCACGCAACAAGGTGGAGGAATCCACCATGTGGGGGAGGATTATGGGAGGGGTGGGGGGAATCCCAGTACCTATAAAACTGTGTCACATAATACAATGTTATTAATTAAAAAAAAGATGGTAGACCATCTACCATTTTCTATACCTATAATGCCATGCTACACTTAAATAGCAGAATGTTGGACCTGTGACTGTTGCTGAAGGAATATACCACTGTAATAATATGGGGAAAATAGTGAGGGGCTGGGAATTGGTGGGTTGAGGGGGGATCCCTGGGCCGTTGGGACTGTATCATGAAAAGCAATGAGAAAAATGTTTAAAAAGTTATAAAATGGAAAGAGCATTGTGAATTCAGTCATTAGGATTTTTTTTTTTTTTTTTGCTTTAGAACCAGCTTATAAGGTCTTAAATGATTTCAAAAGAGTGTTTCCATCTGCGTTAAAGAAACTAAATGGATAGAAATGATGAATGAAGAGAAATAGGTATTGTCTGATGGCCACACCAGGTGATGTATCCTCACTCTGATGTCAGTGCTGTGAACTTGGGTGCTCTTCTAGCCTCCTCCACCTAAGCATTTGTGCCGTTGTTCTATTTGTCCACCTTGTATAAAACAGTCCCTCAGTGATGTAGTGTATGGAAAGAGTTATTCCGTAAAATAGCTGGGCTCCAGTCCCAGCTCTGGCGCTCTGCTGACCATGGCTGTGTGATCCTTAAAGTCCTGTTAGATTCTGTGTCCTCAAGTGCAACAGAATGGACTTGAGGAAGTCCTGTTAGATTCTGTGTCCTCAAGTGCAATAGAATGGACTTGAGGAACGCAAAACGTTTTATAAACCATTAAGCCATCAACACCATGGAAAATGCTATTATTACTCCTTATCTCTAGAAATTTTATGCAATTAAAATGCTGGGGAAAAAAACTCTTCATCCTTGATAGCCTGTTAGGAGATGATTTCCCTCTCTCTCGCGCTCTCTCTGTCTTTTGCGGTTCCTCCCCATCCAGAACCCTCCCCTTGTCAAGATTCTCTCACACTTTTATGGTAACATTCAAGTGAGGTATGTTGAAGCTGCTGAAAGGAGATAAAATTGGATAAAATACTACCATGCAGCTTTGCCCATGTCACTTAATTTTCTTGACCTGGTTTTAAAAATGCCTTTCCTTTTAAGAGGCAAATGAATAGGAGACCACTAAGGTAGTGGCTTTGCTACGAGGCAAACAGCCCCTCCTGTCCTCTCTTTACACTGGGTGGCTAGAAGGAACATTCAAGACAGGGATGTGATTTTAAAAAAGGTGGCTCTACTTGACACTTAAAGGGGAGGACCAGTTCCTGGAAGCTATTTACCATCATTGGGTTTCTCTCTTCCCTTCCCAAATTTTCCATATCAACTAAGGAAAAGCATTTATGGTGCATGAAAATTAAACCATCAAGCATATTAAAGTGCTGCGTAACTAGTTAAAAGCAGAACTTTACCAATTCTCTTGCATATTCCTCTTATAAATTATACTCATAAGTGGTGGAAAGAAGGAAGGTGAGATTGCTTTTCAGAAATGATTTTTCTCTGGAGAACTCTAACTCAGTTGATCAGAATACAAAGCTGGTTAAAAAAAGAGAATGAGTCATTATATGGGTTTTTTTTTCTGTGTCTGCGTTATCAATTTTCTCTACAGTTGATTTTATTTTGGGGGGAGCATTACAATCAACATTCTCAGATTCTAAATGATTTCTTTTCTCCTGAACATTTGTCTGTGTAAAGTAGCTTCTGAGGAATTTTAAGAAAAAGAAATTGCTTTAAATGGCTTTTGCTCATTTTGTTTCAAATGTTCTTCTAAGACTCTAAATAATGTCTGATTTTTATTTGTGAGAGACTTAATGGGGCCAAATTTGGTGATATGGTATATTTGTTATGTGTTATGTGTTTTCTTTTTTTAAGGAGGGTTAGTTTATGCATGTATAATTGTGTTTTCATTTTTTGCTTCTGGCTTACATATTAAGCTTGAGGTTTCTTCTGTTATATCATGCAATAATTGTGTTGCTTTGAAGTGAAATTTCCAGAGGTAGTTTCTTCAGATTTTGAGTTGTTAACTCAGTGACACAAAACACTCTTCATAATGTGTTAATCAGACCGTAGCATCAATACATTGGAAGGCATGGAGAAATACATATCTTGCTATGTAATTAATGAAGCTGTATTATAATCTGAAAACTGACAGAGACAATCCATGTTCTCATCACATAGATACTTGTGGTAACTGTTTGACTCTAGTGTAACTATATCTTAGTTACCATAATTGTAGCTATCATTTCATCTATCAAATGTTACACTCTTTAAATATATGCAATTTTTAACTTGTGTAATACATTTAATAAAGTTGGGGATAAATTGGGAGGCTGTTTAGATAACAAGATGACTTTGTATCTGTATGGCGTTTGCATCTTGGTCATTTCCATTACGCAAAATCTGTGCTAGATGAGTAAGATATGTAGTTTAGGGTTTTGAAGGATTTACAAAGGTCTAAATATTCACAGGTTTAACTTCAGTATATCAACTGCTAATAGAAAGAGCAGCCGTGGGAGTGAATAAAAAATTCAACTCAACATATTTAAGGCCAGATTTCCACCTTAAAGAGGAATGAATTACTTTGCCTGTAAAAAGGTAAAATTGTAAAATTTACAGGGCAATCAAATAACTAAATCAACTCTAATTTCTCCACAATAAAACTTTGGTTCAATAATAGGAAGCGATATTAATTTTAACTTTCTATCCAGCTTTTCTATCAGAAGATGTAAGATGTTGGAGTGACTGAGTGGTGCAGGAGGGAAGAGGCTGCTTGGGAGCTCGGCTTTCCCATTCCTGTTTCCTGCTAGTGTACAACTAGAGTGTAACAATTCATATACTTTGTCTCTGCCAACCATATGGGACACCCAGGTTGAGTTAGAGGATAGCAGCTTAAGCCACATCCAGTCCTGGCTGTAGCCAGCATTTGGGTGTGTACAACTGGAAGAAGAGGTTTCTGTTTCTTTCTCTCTCTTCATCTTTCTGCGTTTCAAATAGACAAAAGGAAAAAAAAAACTACTAGTTTTTTTTTTTTTAAAGGAAAGGAAGAAGGCCTAACTTACTCTAACATTTCATTGCAACTGAAATGATACAACTCAAAGTAGTAAAGTGTTGATATTTTCCAATTAAATAATGGAAAGCCTTAATAACAAGAAGCTACCAAAACTGTCCAGGCTCCAATCTTGTAAGGTATGCTGTATGTTTTCTTTTGCTTTTGCTTTTGGTGATAAAAGAAAATGCCTTCACTCCCCCCATCCTTAGCACAGTGAAGTGTAGTTGATAAGTCATTTCTCAGCTGCTTTAGTCAGGCCTGTAATACTTAAATTGACTTCACAGAACCTTGGGACCCCAAGGGGGTGGTCATGTATTCACCCTGTTTTCCCTGTCTCCGCCTATTTCCCCCATCTGAAGAACACTGCACACTTTATAACACACTGGCTTACCTCCTGACCAAGCAGTCTTGCCTCGGGTCCTTACTGGGAAGCATGACATGCTAGGTTCTATTCTGTGTGTTTTCTGGGTCTTCAGTTATTTAATCCTCACCACAATCATTTTTTTTTAACTCCTCTCATCAAACAGTTGAGGACTTTCTGACAATACCCAGGTAGTCAACATATAGCTGGGACTCAGACAGTCTGCCTAGCTATTAACTCAGACTTTTGAGTGAATAATCATTGAGTAAATGAAAAGCATTTTATTTCTAAATTTATTCAAAAAATACCACAGCGTAGACAACTCTTTCAGTTGCCTTCTTAACTCCAATCTCTGCTCCCTTTAGTGATGCAGAATGATTTCAGACTTCTGGCTCTGCCTCTGCTACTCCCCTCAAGTCCTTTGAAACACACTGACTCGCCTAATATATGTATTCATGTATTTCACACATGTACACATTTTAATCTTCAAAAATGCCTCTTTTCTTAGGTTTATGTATTCTCTGTGAAGAGAAAACTGGAATGGACTATAAATATTTCCCCTGTGAAAAATTTTAGGAAGCTCCTTTTTTCCCCCCCTTATTCCAGGTCACATAATTTCAAATTTGATTCCGTACTGTGTCTTTAGAGAACACTTGTTATTTTTATTCATTTATCAATAATAGCAGTAAAAAAAATTTTTTTTTTCTGAGTCTCTTATGGGGAACTCTGTGTTCCTTTTTAGCTTCTTCTCTGATGCAGGCTGGAAAGAGAGTCTTACAAAGAATGCTAGCATGTTTCCCATCTTCATGAGGATCAAATTTAGCATCTTTGTGATGGGCAGCCTAGATACCTATAGGCAATGCATTTGACTACCAGTAGCCAACACCTGCATAGAAGCGGTTGCCTTCCTGAGTTTCCAGTGGAGCACTAAAATCTAAACATGATTGCTAGTCTTGATTAAGGTGATTAAAAGAAGAATACTGTACCAGCATCCTATTTAGTTTATGATAAAACACAGAGAGAGCATAATGAAGACACCTTTTAATTTTGGCTAGATAGGTGGAGGAGTCTAAAAGTTAAATTTATGATTCTGGTCTTGGTGTATCCCAGGCATATCTATGGATGTGAAAAAAGGGAATGGTTTTAGTATCTCTTGGCATTGAAAAAAATATTACTTCTTTCTTTATTAATGCATTTGAAAGGGAGAGAGAGAGAAAGAGAAAGAAAAAGAGAATGAGAGTGCTAATTCTCTAGGTCACTCCCTAAATACCTATAAGAGCTGGGGTTGAGAGAGAGAGAGAGAGAGAGAGAGAGAGAGAGAGAGAGAGAGAGAGAGAGAGAGAGACACGAGCACCCTGGGATTTGGTGTTAGGTCAAAACCAGGAGCCCTGAACTCAACTTAAATCTCCCAGCCAGGGGGGCAGATCCAACCACTAGAGCTGTGATCTGTTGTCCCCCCACCCCCGGATGGGAATTATAAAAAAGTTGGATTCAGCAATGCAGCCGAGCCTTGAACCCAGGCATTTCGACATGGGACTTGGGCACCTCATGTGGCGTTTAACCCCCATGCCCAACATTCAGCACTCAGTTGACAGTTGATTACCATGTGTTAGGAATTTAGTATCTATTCTTCAAATAGCTCCACTGAACAAAGATAAGAACTCTTAATTCTCTTTCATTCACCTCGATCCCTCTGCTTTGGTTCAACAAATTGTAATCAGGCAGGAGGCCCTAGGATTCCGCAGGAAATAGTGACATGAAAGTTGGAATATTTGGAGTTGGTCATTATTTACCATTTTCTGTGTTTCTTTGCTGTTTCTGTTGCTTGGGCAGTTAAATATTTGCCTTTGATCTGACCAAGGTCACACATTCTAAATGCACTCTGCATGAGCTATGGTGCATGGGCGGGGGTGGTTAAAGAGTCATAAAATTGCTACATACCGTATTTTCTTAGCATCAAATGGTACACTGAAGCTTTTGTCAATATGAAAGGGATATCAGCAGAAATAAAATGAGGATTCCTGCCACTATTCACAGCTGTTAACTTTACTATTTTTTAAAAGTACATTTGATGATTGAGTGCAAGCTCATACTTGCTCTTAAATACACTTACCAGTTGAAATATAAAAATGCTAAATGGCTCAGCATAAAATTTAAATGATGAAGAAGAAAGATGTGCCCAAGGCACTTGCTCTGTCTCCAGGAGAAAAGATGATTGCAGGCCATTGAACCAGAACAGAAATTTTGAGAAGGTTATCAAGGGAAAGAAAAAGTTACATGTTAAAAATCACAATGGCCAACAACATCACTAATTGCATATCTAATTTAAAAAGTCTCAGATATAACTATTTTGAATATCACCAATGTATTCTGGGAACTAAAATCAAGAAAAAGTAAAAGGAACGTGCACAATAATAACTCATATATAATAATAATTGTGTGGTTTCGCAAGTAGTTTTTTTAAACTTTCTTTTTCTTGCCTCGCTTGGATTCCACACAGTAGGTTCTCAGAAGACACTGCAGAGATGGCCATCTCTGAACGCCTTAGTGTGGTTAGAGGTGTCTTTCTCAAGTACAGCCTGAATGGCTGTGTGAGGTGATGGACACATGGGGAAGGGAGAGTGCTGAGTGGTCAGGCGATTGAGGTTTAGTGTCAGGTTCCCAGCAGTGGGAGACACTGGGCTGACAAACTCTGCACCTCAGGGGACTCCTTTGCAGAACGGGGAATAGAAATAATATTTTCATATCAGGGTTGTTGTGCAGATCAGTTGGAGCTCATTTTCGGTTGTTTGTGATAGAAAACTTGAGATTTCTTTTGGCTCATGGTTCTGGAGGCTGCTAGTCCAGGGCAGTGATGCCAGCCTCTACTCAGGTTATGGTGAGGGACCCAGGCTGCTAAAGCTCATGAGCAAGCACAGGGGACAGAGGTGGCCACATGTTTGATGACACCCAGTTTTGTGATAATGACCCTGGCTGGATGGTAATTACTTCAATCCCTTTAGGAGGACAGGGCTCCCATGACCACAGCTCAGCATGTTACAGAGCAATTAAATTCTAGCCTGAGGTTTGCTGGGCCCAAACCACAGCCAAACCACAGTTGGATCCAATGAAATAGTGCACTTGAAGCAGGGAGCTTCCAGGATATTTCTATTGTTAAGTTTATGCCCCTTTTAATAATAATACTAGTGATAATAAAATGATAATAATTGAATAAAAGAAAACAATATTTTAATGACTGCATCTTTCAAAAACTCTATCAGAATGGGTAATATAGTGCTTCATGTTTGTTGAAATTGAAGCATGTAATTATAGGAACAAATAATTGTTTATCCTTAATTGTAAAGGGGTTTATGGCTGACAACTTTTGTTTTTATGGGCCATTAAGACATTATTGTCTAGTTATCTTGAGAAAAGTAGCTTCACTGAATTGGGTAGGTGCTCACTTCAAGAGCTCAGGAGAATGCTGTATTAGGAAAGCTGTATTAACAACCTTAAATAAAACATACCTTTTCATAATATTTGTAAAAACCAGCATATCAAATTTGTGCAAAAGTCCCAAAAAAGAAACTCTTCACCGACTTTCAGAAATCTAACACTGGAAGATATCTATGAATGTACAAGTATGTAGTTGATCATATTCTACCTCCCTCAATTCCCAGATCCCCTGGTACACTGGTAAAATGGAAACATCTCAAATGCTTCAGTTGGAGAAACTCTTCTATAAACATTATCCAAGAAGAGAGGCTGAACAATAACGATAAGGAATCAAGGGAATCAGACAAAGGGTGTTTGACGAGAATGTCTAAATCTTGCTGAAAACTAGGCATAATTCTGAGATTTTAAACATATTCATCTTGCTATTGTGGATGTTCACATCTTCAAAATCTCACCTGGACCTACATCCACCTGTGTTCTTTTTCATATAAAACATAATCTTAGGCCCTGTATCAGTCATTGTGCAGGAATTGTGTATTTCCTCTGTCAAGTTGGCAGAAGAGGTTAAAAGATTTCTGTTACATTACTGCCCTTGAGCCTTTCTATTAAGGTAACACAAACCAAACCTTAAATGCATTTGTGCAAAACCAAAGACTCTTCCCCTATGCCTGTGATAAGAAAGCCCCTACCTACGTGTGTTTTCTCTATTGGTCGAAACTCCTTTCACTCTGGTGATTATGTGCGTCTTTACCCCCTGAACCTTTGAACTTCTCTTTTGACTCTTGCAGCCCATTAACTGGACAGTCCTGGCCTTTTCTTCGCCCAAGTGAGAGCTGATTCTCTGCTTATCCTTCAGGACAGTATTCAAACAGCATCACCTCCTTTAGGAAGCTCTGTGAAATGCCAGAGCCCACTTGGCCCCTCTCCTTTGTTTTGAAGCTGTTTCTGTGAATCCCCATTTTGTCATTGAACTTGCCACACTTTGTTATCATACTTGGCAATGATATCCTCGTAGGGCAGCAGTTCTCAAGTTTTGCAATATATTAGAATCATAAATACTTAATTAAAGCCCAAATCTCTGGGGAGGCAAGGCCCAGGCAAGGCATTTTCAAAAGCAGCATTTCCAAACTTTAATGTACCCATGGCTCACCTGGGAATCTTGTTAAAATGTAGATTTAGATATAATAAGATCTTGGGGACAAAGGGGCAAAGTTCTGCCTCTCTAACAAGTGTCCATGCAATTGTTATATACTACTTATGGCAAAACATCTCTAAGTGGCTTCCAAATAATCAAGCCTTTTAGGAAAGCTATCCTATCTGTATCCACATCTGTGTCTCAAGCCAACAAACTCTCTCCATAGGCAGGGTCCCTTCTGCCTACCCGGCAGCTCTTTCTTAACCCTGCTTGTGTTGTCCATTTTAGGTGTGAAGTGCCGAGATTTCCTCCAGCATCAGAATTTGGTGTGGCAACATATCAGCTCTAATAGGCCTTCAGCACTTTCCCTTCCCAGCTGTCACTTGTACATGTTTGTGCACCAGGGAGTATTAACACAGGAGGAGGAGGAAGCGCCTTTGCCAAGTACCATCTCGTCCTCACTCTTCTGCCACTGGCTCCTGCACCTGCACTCCCTGTTTTGCTTCTGTTTTCCCCTGTGGGTCTCCCTATTTTCTCTCCTCTATACCTGCATGTCCCCACATGATGTCTCACTTTGTCCTGAGTCTGCCATGGCCTGAACCCACGGTAACTAGAACAAATCACAGATAAAGAGGTTGACAGTGTGACCCTGTCTTTCCTCCACTGCGAGTGCTGCTTGCTCAGCTACAGTACTAGGTCACAGTCAACTCTGTCCTTCAGGAATACAAGTCTGGCTTACCCACTCTAAGCAAGGATTCTAGTACCAGAATCCTATACAAGTCCAGAGTTTCAACGGTAGGTGGCGCTGCATTCCTGTTGACAGTGTCGTTATATTGAGTTTGGGTTTTGAGTAATTGCTGCAGTAAAAAGCAATCATAGTACCCAAGTCAGTGTAGACAAGGAAACAACTGAGAAACTGTGCAATGCCTAATGCAATCACATGTTCCACTTGTAAGTAACTAGTTATTTAAAAGTAAAATAAAATACAGATTTTTTTTTTCTGTCAATTTGTATTAGTTTTTCAAGTGGTTATAGGTTGTTGGAACAGATTAAATTGTTTACACCTCACTGTCTATACAAGGAACTATTTGGTGTTTCTCTTAGCCTGCAGACACTGTGAAAATAGACTCTGAGAACCAAGAAAGGTTTGGGAACTTTTTCTTCTCCCAATGATTCCTGACCTAGTGGGGCTGCATGATAACCCCAGGAGTCTGTTCCATTCCAAGTCATTCAGAAGTGGTCCAGTGTGTTGCTACAAGGGAGGAGAAAATCCTTGTCTTCTCATTTGGGGCTTATTGTCTCTTTCTATTCTTAGCTGCAGTGGAAAAACACTGTGGACTAATCCTTTTGTCTGTTGAGATCACTTAACTTCCAAAGACAGTTTTGGGGAAATTCCAAAGCTATTGTTTTAGGAACACTTTTTAAACATATCTGACAGGGCAGTGCAAGCAGGTGAGACTGACATTCTCCCAGGAGAAGCTAAGAGAGCAGCAGGGAGTGGCTCACAGGCTGGTAAGGTAGGAAAAGTTGCATGGAATATTCAAATCCAGCTAAAGCTGTGGCTGTGAAGGGATTTTGTCACAATTCTCTACATTCCCCACTCACAGAGAGATTCCTTAATTAGCCCATTTCATTTCTGCAGTGATTAAAAAGTCAGTATTCCTCTTTAGTAAGTTACATGTTGAATTCATTGAACACACACCCCACACACCAGGAATTTTTTTTGTCCCGCTAGTAATGACCTTGTATACCTACTATGCACCAAATGCCAGTGCCTGTCTCAAACACACAGTGACTCCACCAGCTAGACACTGCTGTGTGCACATTCTGGAAAGGCCCTTAACCTGCCCAGTCGCAAAATTGGCAAGTGGTGGCACATCACTGCATTCTTGGATCTGCTGGAGTTTGCAAGCTGCAACTGCAGCCCTGGCTGTGCTACAACTCCTAGCAATCACTGTTAACAACTCCAGTGCTGGCTCCATGGCCCCAAACATCCTCGCCCTGCTTCTAGACTAAACAGTATAGTTAAGTAAACTGGCATCACACCTTCATAAGAAAAGCAGGCAGGGAAAAGCGGGGGGGGGGGGGGAGGTGATCAACCTTTGAGATAAAACACTTTTGGGGGGCCCGGCGCGGTGGCGCAAGTGGTTAAGTCCTCGCCTTGCACGCCCGGGATCCCATATGGGCGCCGGTTCTAGTCCCGGCAGCCCCACTTCCCTTCCAGCTCCCTGCCTGTGGCCTGGGAAAGCAGTTGAGGACGGCCCAAGGCTTTGGGACACTGCGCCCGCGTGGGAGACCCGGAAGAGGCTCCTGGCTTCGGATCGGCATAGTATCGGCCCGTTGCGGCTCACTTGGGGAGTGAATCATCGGACGGAAGATCTTCCTCTCTGTCTCTCCTCTCTGTATATCCGCCTTTCCAATGAAAAAATAATAAAAATAAATCTTTAAAAAAAAAAAACACTTTTGGAAAAAAAAAACCTGTGACAATAATGCCACATTGTTGTGAGATGTGCTTTAAAGAATTTAAGACTTTTTTAGAACCATCAGTTTATTATCTTCTCGTTATTCAGACTTCAGAAAGGATGTGAAGTAAGGGAGTTGTCGTCAGTATTCACACAGTGTGTGAATTTCTCGGCAGGTATGTGGCTAGATCCTTGGGGACCTGAGTTGATGTTCGCCCTTTTGCTCAGTACGTCCTCTCCTACTTTATTCCACATTAATAATTTACTTCAATGGAACACTGACGAGTTGCCGCAGCTCAAGTCATAGATGGGTTGTCTTCATTCGCAGTGGTAAATACTTGACAAGAACTATTTGTATACAGATATTCAGAGCTATTTGATGACAGAGTGAAGTGTAACATGAAGCTCTTGCAATCTGCAAATTTGAAATTATTTGCATACTGTCCTAAGAAAGATATTTTAAAAAGCCTCAGAGCTACACTCCCAAATGCAGACATTTGATCTTCTGTATTTTTACATTCATCGTCAGTCTGTGCATTCAAGAGATGAGTGACAGTAACTTTTCTTATCTGTATTACCACATGAAACCTAGAACCTGCAAAGTACAAAGAGCCCTGTTCTGTTTTGGATTGTGGCAGTATGCAGATATTCTGGAACAAGAACGTAGCAGCTGGTCAAGTTTCAGGGACCCCCGTGATGACAGTCCACGCGAGCCACTTGCCTGACTCTGTGCGAGCTACAGTTAGTGATTTTTTCCTGGTTGGCTTTCTGAGTCAACAAAATCTTGGATGATACTCAGAAATAGTACGTTTATGTAACCGTTTTTCTCTTTTGTAAGCCTTACTACAATTAAATCACAAGGCTTTGAAATGCTGGGCTCTTGCCAGTTAGGAGTAATCATCATTGTATCAGCAGCAGCGGCCCCCAGACTAAGGCAATGGGGGGTTTTGGCTGCGAAGGACTCTTAGGTCAGAGAGATTGGACACACCCAGAAGCCAGCAGTAGGGAGAAACAGTGAGGATGGAACTGGCCAAAGGAGTCAAGTGTAGGATGTTTGCTTTCAGAAAGAGGCAAGGGAGCCTAACTTTCCTTACAGCTTAATCACCCAGTGCCTATTTTTAGTACATCTTCCTTCATTGAATAGTTAGGCTACGTTTTTTAGGCTGCAATAAAAATTAAAGGATTTGTGATAATCCTATGTGGATGGTTGTGGGTGTTTCATTTGCAGTAGGAACATTTTCTCTTCCTTTGTTGCAGTGTTAACATTTCTAAGCTCCTTGCTACAGTCATCTTCCTGAAACTACTCAAGTAGAAAGAAAAAAAAGGTCTTCCTAGATCAGCAAGGATTCTTACTCTATTGGGAAGAGTTCACACCCTCCCAGTCTATTTATAAGCAATAACTTCTTCAGACTTTTAAATGCAGACTGTCAACACACCCAAAGGAATCTTACCTTGCCCACGTACTGGTAGTCGGATCCTGTGTATTCCTCCAGCAGAAAGAACTGATTCCACATCCAACTCCTTTTGGAACGGTTCAGCTCATTTTTGCTGTTTCCGGAGATCTCCAGGGCCTTTTTCTTGGCTGGAAAACCACTAGTCCTCTCAGATAACGGAGCTGAAAATGTTGGGTAGGGCTGACCAACCCAAAAGAGCAGCAAGAAGTAGTGGTAAGTTCTCATGCTGATGGCACAGTCAAGTCTCTGGCTGGGGAGCCTCCTCTTGTCGAAGCGCTTGTTCTCACTGCACCGTGGCCAGCCTCATTTCCCTTTCTTTCCTTAATGTTCTCCACTTGGCTCTCAGAGGATATCTGGAAAGAATAATAACATATCAAGCATTTTTAGAGATGCTTAAAATTCAGTGTTAGAGCAAATAGGCTGGAAAAAGAGGACAGAAATCTGAATAGCAAAGCAACAACAGAGAAAGTTGGCTATCCATTTCGAATTGAAGAAAATGGTCTTTCAGCTCTGCTGAGTGGAAGGCACATACCGTGTAGGAAGCTTCTGTTTCCTTTCTCCTTTCCTATCACTTAAAAATTCTATTTTAAGTAGCAGTGTTGGTACAGGTCAACCTGCCAGAAGGGATTCTTTCACTATTTTCTTACCTCGGAGTACGTGGGCTGAGATCTGGTTAGAAGAAACCAGTTTGTGTTTTTGATTCTATTTGCATACCTATCCTCGTGAACAGGGCTAGGGCAAGGGCTATCAACAGACAATTCCCATGCAGTTGGAAGTGGATAATGCGAGAGCTCCACCGGGACGTATTGAACACTTCCATAGGAGCCAACGCAGAGCCTGATCTGCAGACTCTTGGCTTCAGCGAGATGCTGCGATAGAACACTTTGGGTCAAACGAGGTTGGAAAAAACCTTACACTTCGCTTCAGAATGCAGGTTTACATACTGAAGTTGCGGAAGAGAGATTTTTGCCACGATGATAACAAGCCTGTATGGAACCCAGCATTTCCTGAGTGTGACCAGAAGCATCTTGTCCACCTTGTAGTAACAGTACAGGATGGATTAATGAACAACCTATAGTATTTAATAGGATAGAAATGAGGGGAGCAATTCTACCTAAATATCTTTAGGAAATCCTGGGTGCTCACATAAAATTTCATTCGTCTTATAAATAATCAAGTATGTAAGTGAACGGTCAAAGAGTTTCCATGTGATTTCCACAGAAATGGCTCAGTATCGCAGTGAGAGCCATCCAGGGCAGGGCATTCTGAAAATTCAGCTATTGTTCTCACTGGAAATAATTTTCCAAGGCAGACACTGATTTACAAGAAAGCAGCCTACTGTTTAAGACATCTTGAAGCCAGGCTGCTTGGCAAAAAATCCAAGTTGGTTTACTAACATGTAATTCAAGTCAAATATGCTTTTATCTCCTTTGTACACTTTTCCAATGTGTTGGGGAGTAGAGGAAAACAGCAAGTTTACCTTGGCATTTCATATAGAAAAAAATGACTCAGAGAATACTAATACTCTGCTTCCCCAGGGATCCTGGTCTCCCATTTGAGGTTTCCCGGTCTCTCTCCGGGGACCTCAGGGTACAGATTCTTACCACTACAGTAAAAGGGCATTTTGAAAAATATTTATTTTATTTTTATTTGAAAGGCAGAATTATAGAGAGAAGGAGAGATGAAGAGAGAGAGATAAAGACTGATTTTCCATTTGCTGATTTACTCCCAGAATGGCCAGAGCTGAGCTGATGGAAAGCCAGGAGCCAGGAACTTCTTCCAGGTTTTCTGTGTAGGTGTTGGGTCTTAAGGTTTTGGATCTTCCTTGTCTGCCTTTCTAAGTCATAAGTAAGGAGCCGGATCAGAATTGGAATAGCCAAAACACGAACCAGCTTCCCTATGGGGTGCCAGCACTGCAGATAAAGGCTTATTCTACTAAGCCACAGTGCTGGCCCAAGGATGTATTTTTTTTTAAAGTAGAACATAACAGTAATTGAACTGGCATATTTATTCCAAAGCATGCTGATAAAAATGCATTTTAGATAATCTGGTGAGTGTTTTTTCCATTGGTGCCAGGGAAGATCAGCTCCCATGATTCCATTCTTTTATTGGGTCTTTGTTGTTGTTTACTATTTTTCTCCCCAGTGATGAACAATGGCAACTATCTAATACATGGCTTAGGGAAAGCTTTTGGGTAGATGATAAGTGGAGTATTTCAGGGTATTCAGCATTTTGAAACCTTTATACCATTATTATGCATCTTCTTGACAGCAGGCTGGGGAACTTGAAAATTCCACAGGTGAGCAAATGAATACTGGCACAATTAATCACACTGGAAAAATGCCAGGCAACACTATGCTTGGCAGGATGAGACTCTGGCACAGGTGCGGGCAGAGTGACGATCAAATAGACGACCCGATTCTTCCATTTCCTGGTGGCTGGTGCCTACGGGCGTCTGTAAGGGCATATGGAGAAAAGCCCTAAGAAGGCTTCTATTCAATTTTGGGAGTAGATATTACACTGAGGTTGAGTCGGTGGAAATTACATCTTTTCTTAATTTCCCACATTCCCCATTATTTGCAAAGACAAATCCTGCAGTGAAGAATTACACGTCTGCCGCCGCACTCCGCATGCGCCCCATGACGCTGGCAGCAGAGGGGGAAGCAAGAGAATGGAGGTGTCAGCTCTTTCAAAGGCAGACTCGAAAGGCCATTTCACGGGAAAGTTGATCCCTGGGGGTGTTGTGTGCAAACTCTTCAAGCTGTTGCCACTTGAATATTAAATATTAGTTCTTTTTTAATATCACAGATACCAAAATGTCAAGTATTCTATTTTTTTTCCCCCGAGTTGATAATGAGCTAGTAAAGTGATGCAAATTTAAGCAGTTATTTCCAACTATGCTATAACATCTAGTTTTGCTTCATCCCAGTTCTTTTTGTATTAATTTGACAGGGTGAAGCCTTGTTCAAATTTCAACATGTAAGTCTGAATTACTGTGATCTGCTCGGATCTGATGCTGGCTTTTTAGAGGGCCGCTTTTCCCTGTGAAATGCTATGGTTAAATATCCCCTCTAAACAGCTGAACATGTAAGTTAGCCATTCTCTTTTATTATTTCTTAGTAGATAAGATTGCAATAAGCTCAAAATCATTGGTGCTGTAACCAGACTGCCCGAGTTCAACTGGAGGCTCTTGGGATCTCCATGGTGGCATGCTGCAATAAGCTGCTCCTTGCAATGGTGACAGCCCATATTGGGGTGCTTGTTTGCATCCCAGCTGTTCCATCTCTGCTCCAGCTTCTTGCTCACTTCTTGGGAGGCATTGTAGGATGGCCAGGGTACTCAGGCCCACTATGCTTGAGGGAGACCAGGGTGGAGCTCCTTACCTTTGGCTTCATCCTGGCCCCAGTCCTGGCTGTTGTGACCGTTTGTGAAACGAATCAGCTTCTCTGTCTTTTAAACAGATAAAATAGGCAAGCATGCACAAGAGATGTAGTTGCTTGCAATTTAATCTCTTGAACTTGAGAAAATGGCTTCATTTCATTGCACTTCTGGCCTCATGTGTAAAGGTAGACAGATACAGCAGCTATCTCCTGGGAAGGGTGTGGTACTGATTAAATGAGTCACCACATGTGAAACACTTAGCAGATGCCAGGCACTTACAGGCATTAATAAGTATCAACATGTATTACTATTGTTTCTGTTGCTTCTATTGCGTGGTGAGCCATCTGTAACACATTGAAGCAGTTTGTAGAAGATCACTTGGTTCTTAGGCCTAAGTAGGTTTTTGCTGTTCAGAGTCTCCAAACAAATAAGAATTCTTTTACAATTAAGAATAGAAGAACTTTAAAAATCAGAATGAATTAATGTGCTAATTGTTTTGCTTTGCAAGCCTTTAACAGTGGTAGTATGGCAAGAAGCAGAGAAAGCAGTTACCCCGTTGCTGCCATCTGTCTACATGAAGAAGGCAGAAGCAGAAGCTCACTACGCAGTGAGCCACTCATAGAATTGAAGTTATTTATCTTTGCATTTTATTGTTAAAAAAACTTATTTTTATTTGAAAGGCAGATATCTACAGATAGAGAAGTCTTCCTTCCGTTAGTTCATTCTCCACAGGGCTGCAATGGTCAGAGCTGAGTTGATCCGAAGCCAGGAGCCAGGAGCCAGGAGCCAGGAGCTTCTTCCAGGTCTCACACACAGGTGTATCGTCTGCAGCTTTCCTAGGCCATACACAGGGAACTGGATCAGAGGTGGAGCAGCTGGGATGCAGCAGGACACGAATTGGTGCCCAAATGGGATGCGGACACTGCAGGTCTGCTGTGCCACTCACTGCACTGGTCTCTGTTATGTTAAAATGTTAAAAAAAAATCATCTTGATTCAGATTGAACAAAAGTTAATTCTGTCTTTGTAAGCATGGGACAAGTGACAAATATGCTGATATAATCCTAATGTTATATCAGATGAAAATTTTATGCAATTAAAATGAATGGTGTCTCAGTGGCGGCATGATGGACTTATGAAAACTCATGAAAGACACGCATGCTAAGACTGGAGGGGAGGATGGAGGAAGAGAGGGAACTTGGGGAGGGGAAAGGGAGACCCCAGGACCTAATAAAATATGTCATAAAATTTAAAAAAAATCTTTAAAAAATAAGGCAAAAACTGAAAATAAAACTAATGGTGTATATAGTTTAGATTTTACTTCATAAAAGATGAAATTAAAAAAAAACCCAGCAAATTATAATACACTAAAATCCTGTTCAAAGATACAAAAATCCATCTGTGAAGGGTCTAAATGGTCTCAAGTTGCAGTGGTGGAGGGCAGGGCGCAGGTGCAGGGCAGCCTTGAGAAGGCAGGGATGCTGTGGATTTCTGGGTGGTGGAAAGGCAAGAGGACAGTATGTGGCCGGGAGGAATCAGCGGAAATGGGGGCTCATCTGGGAGATGCTGAACTGAAGTGACTAAGAAGTGGGGGCAGAGGCAGATAGAATTCTGAAATAGTAGACTTGGCTATTCCATCAGGAAAGAGCAAGGAGGTGAGAGAGTGAGAGGGAGAAGCAACACAAAGAGTAGATGTGTTCCTGCTCACCCTGCCCTCCTGGACATTAGGGCCGATCAGAATCCACAGCCACAGCTCTGTAAAGATCAAAAGTGAGCTGCCTAATTAGTCTAATGACCCTCTCACAGTGGACTTAACAGACACATACACCATGTCTCTCTAACTTTAGTGTTTTTGTTTTTCACTGGGAGCTGGATATTTTTCTAGGAGGGGCATTTTCTGTTTATTGAATACAATCATTTGTGTGCTTTGAAATTCAGTATGCAGTAGTGGTTGATTCAGGAAACAAGTTCACATATTTGCAGCTACCTTACCTTACTGATGTGTAGGAGGTGATTAAGATGTGTATGGATGGTGGGAGAAGGCCCAAGTTGCCTTGATAATTGTATACCTCGGCAGGTTATTTTCCTGTTGGCGAATAAACATACACGCTTTCATGTGCACAAGATGACTTCATCAAGTCCAGGTTTTGTTTAATATGTGTCATTTAGGGTGAGCCTAGACCTTATTAATTCAAGTTTTTCTAATCTAGAATATGTGATAATTAATGCAGAAGCCAGGCTGAAGTTTTTCTTTGATTAGCAAAACCTTTCCCCCACATTATTAGAAATGAATAATGTAGAAATATCTCATAGTATTCGTAGAATGAGAAGACAAACTACAATGTCTTCAAGTTCCCTAGAGTACTTTGAAATCACCTTTTATTCACAAATAATTAATATGCTAATTAGAATATTTCCCGATTGATTGAATTGCTTCTCTAGTGACTGGTGTTTGCTAACAGTTTTGAAGATTCAACTGCATTATTTTGTTTTGAGATACTGATTCCATCACACTGTTTACAGATCAACAAGTAAATATTAGGTTTGAAAGCGATATAATTTCAAATTCCACATTGTAAAATAAGAAAATAAAGAAGATTCACAGTTGGCATACCTTTGTTCTGATAGTTCTGATTAATTCTCAGTAGTGTTCTGTGACTAAAATGCTACCTAGGGTTACAGATTAAACCAAGCACATTCGTTCTTTGGTAGGCAAAGCCTGAACTTTGGCATTGGAAGCAAAGCTAGCATTCAGTAATGCAGCATAGGAAGAGAATGCTTTAAAGTCTGCTGTTACATTGTTTCTTAGGTAAATGGTGTTGCTTGGCAGCGTGATCCTTTAAATGATGCTCCTCAGAACCAAATGTTTCCATAAACATGAAAGTGTTTCACAAGATTCATGAAAATGGAAAATGGAATTTGAAAATTAGTTTATTTTGTGCAAGAAAGTTTGAAATTCATGCAGTTTTTTTTTTATTACGTTTCATTTTATGACAGTTTTATAGGCTCTGGGATTCCCCCAACCCCTCGCTGTACTCTCCCCCCATGGTGGATTACTCCACCTTATTGCGCTATTACTGTTCAAATCAAGTCACGATTCTTTCATTCATGCTTAGTATTTTTTCAAGTAAATCTTTAAATGATTTTTTAAAGACCCCTACGTTGACAATACTGTGGGCATCCCAACCCACTGAACAACTTACACATACCCCATCGAACTCTGACTCCTACGCGGTGTTTAAGGCATACTTATGACAAATGTTTTTGTAATTTTGGACACAGTGTCTCACTTTATACAATGGAGCTAAAAATAGCTCGTGATTTGCTATTACTGTTTAACTTCTCATTCCTTCAGGCTTCCACTCTCAGCCTGAAATTTTCTCATCTGTTTTTGGGTGCAGAGGCAATTAGTATGGTGTTGACTCCACTGAAGTCTCTCCGATCAGGGCAGGCATTTGGCCTGGTGGTAAAGCTGCTGTTTGAGACGTCTGCGAGCCATGTCGCACCGTGCTGTGAGTTTGAGGCCTAGCTCTGACTCCTGGTTTCCTGTTCATGCAAACCCTGGGAGGCAGAGATGATGGCTCAAGTCCACGGGTTCCTGCCACTCACATGGTAGCTGTGGATAGAATTCCTGGCTCCAGCTTTGGCTTGGCATCGTCCCGGCACCTGCGGCAATCAGGGACTGATCTCGGAAACGAGTTCCCTTTTTCTGTACCTCCTGTCTATCTCTGCCTCTCAGAGAAATGCATTTTAAAATGTCAAAGCAAAGCAGACAAGTATCTAATATCTGTGAACAAATATCTAATAAGTTAAAATGAATCACATGTTATGATGAATTAAGCTGAATGAAGCCATAGGGTAACATGACTTCCCATGGGCAAATCTTTAAAGGTGCCTATGTTATATCTTCTGAGAGAAGAGTTTTATTGCTAATTAAATCTGTGCAGGATCAGTTTTCTGATTACCCAAGAACCTTTGTTTTTAATAGCTTGTCACCTGCTGTGCATAAAGATGTATCTTCAAGTAGGTGTTGTGGTGCAGTGGGTTAAGCCACTGCTTGGGGGCATTTGCATTCTCTATTGGAGTGCCCGTTTGAGTGTGGGCTACTACATTTCTAATTCAGCTTTCTTTTAATACATCTTTAGAGGCCACAGGGCTTGGGCCCTTGTCATTCACATGGGAGACCTGGCTGCGGTTCTGGCTCCCTGGCTCTGGCCTGACACAGCTCTAGGTGTTGCAGGCATTCCGGTGCTGAAGCAGTGCATGATGTCTCTCTCTGCTGTCCCCGTTCCCCCATTCCCGTCTCTGCCTTTCAAGCAAAATAAACATTTAAGAATCTACATTTACTATTGTTGACACCTACACTTAGATAGTGTACTGCTGGCCTTGTGACTTCTGCTGAAGAGCAATGGTATTGTAATAACAAGGGAGAAAACAGTGAGGTGCGGAGAACAGAGAGGGTGGAGGGGAACTCCCTGTGCCTGTGGAACCAT
Source organism: Ochotona curzoniae (assembly GCF_017591425.1). Taxonomy (NCBI): domain Eukaryota; kingdom Metazoa; phylum Chordata; class Mammalia; order Lagomorpha; family Ochotonidae; genus Ochotona; species Ochotona curzoniae. The sequence continues at coordinate 13,406,721 of NW_024465582.1, read as the reverse complement.
ATCATGAAGAATAGAAAAAACCCATACATATGAATGTATATAAAAGAATGTATCTGTAGGACATGGTAGATCTAGCAGTGGCAACCCCAGGACAGAATCTGTTTATGCTTTCACATGAAGTCTTCATTTCTAAACCTCCGTTTTATTTTTCTGTGACTGTCAAAGTCACTGTTGAGTAAAATTGGTTCCGTTCTCTGTGTGTAATGAACTCCACTGAAATGTGTCAAACAGCTTTGGCGCTTTTCACCATGTTGCATTGCTCTTATGCCAATGAATCATTATGGCAACAGTCATCAGATGATGCCTGATTTTTTTCATAAATGTTTATATTTGTGGATAATATGCCAATCTGTTTGCAGACTGATGTATCTCCAGATGAAGCTATTTCAACAATATTATCCTTGCTCTCAAATCACATTCCACACATTGCATTAATGAAGATAAAATCAAATGGGTTACAGCATATAAAATGGGATTTTATACATAGTTTAGGTTCAAGGAATATTTGCTTTGAAATACTCACATAGGACAAAACAAACAAACAAACACAACTTGAATTCCAACTGTGGAAAAAGTTCATCTTCCACAGAGGGGAAAAGTTCAGGCTGTCTTATTGTAGAGGGAAGAATCAGGATGTGTTTGAGAGCAGTGGCAGAACCCAGGGGTAGGTTAGAACCCCAGCTCTGCCCAGTGCAATCTGCAGACACATCATTCGGCCCCTCGGTGTCTTCATGGAGTGGAATGATAGTAACAGTGCCTACCTTGTGGAATGGCTGTGAGGATAAAAGGCATGAATTCATGTGAGGGCTTAGCTGCTATGTAACAGTGGCTGTAACTCCTTGTACCATCAGAGAACCCAAGTGGAAGATACATACATATAGGCCATTTCTAGGCCATGTTTACCCCCTTGGACATTTTTTTGTTTTGTTTTGTCTTTTACAGGTTAATAACTAAACAAATTGCTCAGCTTCATAGGCCCATAGTTCTTGTTTCTGAATTAACTCAAAATGGCCAAAGTTCTGGCAACACTTGATTTCTAGAGTGGAAGGAGCTGCCTCCCGGTACTTTGGAGCCACTGGCCTGCTTGCCATGTTTCCTGCCACGCCTGATTGTACTTACTGCTGAACCCTCGCGGCAGCCAGCCGTTCGCAATCTCACTGTCACTGTGATTGTGTCTGTGTCTTTTAATCTGTCGGAGTCATTCCTTGATGCATTCTGATGGCCTTTTAGCTTGTGGATCCCAACTTTTCCATAAAAGATTTACTCGTGTTAACAAAGGAGGAAGCATTTTATGGTTTTAACTAGGTGTCAGGGCGTGGACTGTAAGCATTGCTGTAGCACAGTGCATGTTTAAGTTATGGAGACACACTAGGTTCATATTACTCCCTGTATATGGTAGTTTCTTTGGCAGCCATGTTAACTTTTTGACAAGCTTATACAAGTGGGAGATAGCAGAAAACCATTTACCAATTAGCGTGAATTCTTCCAGAGCTTTCTCTTCTTTGAACAGCTCAGTGGCAGGACAGCCAGCGAGCACTGTCTGTGAGTAATGGGCCAGCAGGAAATAAGAGTTTCTTACTGGGAATATGGAGTTCAAAGCCAATTTTAACCTCATTCAAGTGCAGAAGGAGTCCTGTGGTTGGGCTTACTATGAGGTAATTGTGAATTTGACACATCACAGATGGTTTTAAACGATTTCTACTGTGTAAAATGTCCTGATGAATGCAGATATTTTATTTATTTTTGCTGATATGGTATCTAAGTCTCTTTTTTGAAGTCACTTATAGGACATTTAAGTCCCACATGGTAATGCTGGTTAACATTTGCTGTGTTTCCTTGCTGAGCTTCTGTGTGGTAGGCACCATGCTAAGTACATCACAAAGGTGCCCTCCTTTAATTTCCAGATGGCCCCGTAAAGTGGATAATATTCTTTGAGCTTCTGCAGATAAGAAATTGAAGCATGGAGAGGTTGAATGACATGTGCAAGGTCATGCAGTGAGTATGTAATGAGCCACATGCTCAATGAAGCCTCAAACTAGGCTGTCCTCACTGTGAACCCACTGCAGTGACACTCAGGCCGCTGCCCACACATTAAGTTCTCAATATAGATGCGACCTGAGACTCCCTGAAAAAAATAACTCCAGGGTAGGTTTTGGTAAGATGAGTATAGCTGTCCCACAGTGTATGAACTAAATAAGAGCATACAAGGGTTTCCTCTTTACCCAAGTAGTGGGATAAGTGTTTTATGTATGTGTAAATCTGACAATAGTCCTTTGCAATGGGGACCGATTCTCCACTTTAGAGATGACAAGCTCATGCTCAGAGGGCCTGAGTACTTCCAATGGTTCATGGCTAGTGAGCAGTAGGAACTGGACAAACCTCGCTGCTTCTGATGTTTCTTCTGAACCCTAACCCTCACTGTCTCCTTGAAGTTTTGCTCATGGAAACAGCATATGGATCTTATTGATTCTTATTTCAGACAAGATCAGGACAACTTTACAGTTTTTTTAATCCCCAACAAACCGAAGGCATGAGGCAAGGAATGCTGGAGACTTGGATTATCCACATGAGCGGAAAAGAATAGCTCTAAGGTTCAGGGAGAGAAGCTGCAAGAGGCAGCAGAGTAATTGAAGACAGGATGGAGTGTGTCAGAATCTGGCCTTGGTAGACTAACGGAGTCCTGCCATCATATGTCACGAATAGGACTTGACGTAATAATACCAGAAAAACATGAGTGAAGTAAGGGCATGTGGGATGAATGCATGCAGACTGGATCCAAGAAGGACTGCCTGCCTGAATGAGCGATGGCAGACTTGTAACTGTTAAGGCTGACCAGGTGAATGCCCAACAGTATTTGTGTGTATTGCCATGTTGCCAGTGCAGCACATGGATTCTCATGCTGATGACGTAAGAGGACAAAGAAAAAAAAATCCACGTTCTGCTGTGCGTTTGGCTTGAAAATGCAATGGGCTGCCTACTGTGAGGGAAATTACCGTCAAAAGTTGTGGGAGGATTGTCGTGCTAGGTTCTTTTTCTCTTAAACTATTCCATGTCTCTGAGCTTTGGATTTTTATGTAAGAAATTAGGGCCAACACCCAGGACAGAAAGACATACTGGAGCAATTTTTTTTCCCATTTAGATTCCAGAATCAGTATTTATTAAGCATGAGACATTGGCAAGTCACTTGATAGAGTCCAGTTCAAATTCTTCATCTTTATATTAAGAAATATAAAGTTTTTGGGTTTCAGTGCCATATAAATAGCATTCCCTTTCCCAAACTCCAGCGAAATTAAGAAATAAGGAAGTATTAGGCCACTACAAAATGTTTCCTTTATTCCTATGGGAATAAATGAGGAGCTAGTGTTGTGTGAGAGTTTAAGCTACTGCATGTGATTACAGACTCCCATCTGGACATTAGTTCAAGTACCAATTGCACCATTTCTGATCCAGCTTTCTGCCAGTGCTCCTGGGAAAGTAGTGGTAGATGGTACAAGTATGTATATTATATAATAGATACAATTATGTATATTATATGCTAATGTATAATATATATGATTAATGAAACAGGCTGAAAGGGTGGCTGAATGGGAATTACATGGGCTTGCCAAATAAACTCCCAAACTGGGCCAGTTCCTGTGGCATCAGAATCTCACTACATCTTGCTCTTTCTTTCACAAAGGCAGAAGCAGTTTCCAACCCTGAATTATAGACAGCAGGTGTACAGCTCAGAGCAGAGGTGTGACTTTCTGTCCCATCCTTGGCCAGCTCAGATGCAGAACCCAAAGTCTGAAGAAAACAATCTGTAGGATTCTGTTTTAATCTCTTCTAATTCAAAAAGATCCTTATAGATATCTGTGATCCTAGCAGCTAGTCACTTATGGCTTACAGACAATTCTTTTATTCAAAGCTTTGCTTTGTGGGTTTGTTTACAACATCACTAAAAGGAAAAAAGAGTGAATAATTTAAAGATAAAAGTTTAAAGGATTCCTAAAAATATCTTTTGCTGCAGGTCAATCAATGCATTACAAGTAAAATGAATTTTTTTCCACTCACCTTGCCTTTCCCACAGGGCACATGTACACACACACACACACACACACACACACACACACACACACACAGACACCAAATAATAATGATTCAGGTGTTATTTTTGGTGCTTCAGTCATTTGCTTGCTAGCTCTGGAAAGCTGCCAAGGCAAGCCTCACCCAGAGGGGTGGGTAGCAGTGTGTACGGGAAGTCATCACAGGGAGAAGTCACCAGAGGCCCCTGGCTATGTAAGTAGCTTTGTGCACCCACTGTGTTTTATGTAACAACTTATCTACAGAGGATTCATAAGCTAACTCAGATGCTTCTCATACTGTCTTGGTGTAATAACTTCAGATAAACTTTGTTTAATAAATGTTACACAACCACTTCCAGTGGCATTGGGACACTAAAGGTGTTTTTCCCTGGGATCAGTGGAATAGGAGGTTGCTTGTAAAGGTGGGGGACATCTTATTTAATTTAGGCAGATGTTAACTGGCCATCAAATTAAACTCATGTTAGGAAGGCAAATGTTCTTGAATGGCATGCTGGTATATATACTTAAAAACTTTCTAATTTAAAATCTTTAATTAGAACTTCTGTTTATAGGAGTCAAATTCCACATAAAATTTGTGCAAAGCATTTTTAGAGAGAATTTTAACTATATCACCAAAGAAATCCCCATTTCTAATTGAACAACTATGCTGTCACAGTACACACGTGTAATTGCAAACAGTTGGGCACTAAGACCCAATGCAGGGAAATGCACTGGAAATTATTGTTCAAGATAATTGCTTATTGTTGTTGGATGTTCTGTAGCCATCAAAGCAAGCATTTTTCAACTTTATCCAACCATGTATTTGCTCGATATTGGTTTTTTTAATAGGCCACTGATATGGACTTTTAATTATTTAAAATACAGAAAAATGACTTTTTATAGATGGAACATATGTGCATACAAAATGTGAATGGTATTGAGCTTTTAGTTCTAATTTTAATGCATCTAAAACTGTCTCATCTGGTCATTTAGATTCCCTGTTTTCCTTATCTGTTTAAACGACCATTACTTATGCAGTGAAGGTTGATCTTGAAAAGCAGTAGATGATCAGCAAAATGTTATCAACCTTTCTGAGATATGCCCTGAGGTCTCAATAACTTTATAAAAATTTAGAAAATATAACCAAACCAATTTTGAAAACTTTTGGGAGAGATACAATGAAAACATCCCTTTATCACCAACTTTATTAGTAAATTTATTTTCCTGAACAGTATAGCAAGTGTTTACTGTTTGTCTTTTTTTTTTTTAAAGGGTAGACCATTTTAAGATCTACTTGTTAAATATCCCAGACTCTTTTTCTGCAAACTCTTCTGATACTGACAATTCATATGGAAGACCTGGTAAAACCTACACCAGTTCTGTTATAATTGATTCTCATATTGCTGAAATTGATCACCACAGTCCTGAAATGTACCAAGTTCTACTGCATCTTTTCTGGTCTGGGGAACGGCAGTGACTTGGGTGTAGAACTCCCAGAAGTCGTACTTGATACTACTCTAGTTGAGACAGTTGAGTTAGGTTTCTCCTAAGCTTAACTGTTTAACAAATTAATTGTGGGGGCTCGTGTTGTGGTGTTATAGGTTAAGCTGCTTCCTACAACACTGGTACCCCGTAGGGGCACTGATTTTGAGTTCTGGCTGCTCCACATCCAAGCTAACCTCTGAGCTTGGGAAGGCACAGAAGAAGGCCCAAGTACCTGAGCATCTGACACCCACAGGAGAGACCCAGATATGGTTTTCTCGGCTTGCTAGCTTTGGCATAGTCCATCCTTGGTCATTGTGGTCATTTTGGGAAAAAATCAGTAGATTTTTCTCTGTGTGTCCCTCTCTCACTCTCTAATCTGTCTTTCAAACTAAGTAAATCTTTTAAAAAAAAATTAGATAGATACAGTACTATAGACTGGATTCAGTAGCCTGGCACATCTCATAATTTGAAATCAAACCCCCAATGTGATCATTATTGGAGAGGGTGATTCACTAGGTTATGAGGGCAGAGCCTATCATGAATGGAGTTAGGGACCTTATTAAAGTAACAGTCATAACTACAATACCCAGATGGTATGCCTCCTTCCACCATGTGAGAAAACAGAAAAGCTAGCGCTCACCAAAGTACCCACTCTGCATGTTCTTTGATTTTGAACTTTCCAGACTCCAGATATCTGAGGTGTAAATCTCATTGCTCAATGATACTGTCCTTATAGCAGCCACATAAACTGAGATAATGTGGTCTGTAAAACACTTAGTGCATTGTCACAAATGCAGCAAATACATGAAGGCCAGAACTGGTTTTGATATTGCCTACTAAAAGCAATGTGCAAATAATACACACTGTGATCCATTTTCTTTGAAGCCAGTTAATATCAGTAAAGTAAATTAAGTCAAAGTTTCACAAAAGACAGCCTTCTTAAACAATGAATGAGGCAAAAATCTCTTTCTTCCATGTGTTATTTTTCTCTTAAAAAAAAAAGCATGTTTTGGTACTTAAGAATGCTATTGACTTGTTTTTTTAATTTCAGCTAGCAAGGGAAATAGAATTTCCCAGTGTATTTTTCCTTATGAAATAAGAACCTAAAGTCCTAGCATATTTGCACACATACCAATTATGGAATTCCTTTTTCCTGAATATGAAAACTAAGCCAAAATATAACTTAGCCCATAAGTGTGTGTCAAACTCAGCTCAGGTCCCATTTGGAGCATCCAGGATTACTATTTGATTAGCAATTGCCTTATGGACTGTAATGCAGATTTTTTTTTTTTTTGACACAGTAAAAAGTCTTTGTGCAGTGAGCATTTTTTTGAAGAACATATATATATATACACATGCACACATTCATACAGTCCAGTACATCTGAAAACATATTTGGCAGTCAAGTGTTTCTGGCTCCTGACTTTAAAAGATTCCATGGCTCTGCGGTGAATGTAGAATTTCTTTCTTATGACTGTAAATAATAGTCAGGTATCCATGGTTATAAATACCCCATTTCAAATTTTCTTTCATTACAGCAAAAAAATTCAATTAATTGAATAGCAGCCAACCACAAATAATGCCAGAAGTGCAATACTTGGTGCTCCAGGTCATGGACAACCATTAATTAAGATGCAAAGGATCAGCACTAAACACCCTCAATATGGGATTTTCTTTTGTCCCGGATTTCTTTTTTTTTTTTTTTTTTGGATAGGTTTGAGCTAACACATGTAAAAATGTAGCTTTAGCTCTAAAGGAAAGGAGGAATTAGGTGTACTTTTTTTTTCTTTATTGGAAATTTTTGATAGAACAGTGTCATTTATTAAAATGAAAAATGTTATTTCAGAATTTTAATCTTTTAGTTTAAAACGATTATTTTCCAAAAGGTTGATTTATTTGAAAAGAGGAGAGACTGATTTCATCCATCTGCTTGTTCACTCTGCAAATGGCTGTAATACCTGGGGCTGAGCCAGGCTGAAGCCAGGAACCACGAGTTCCCTTTGGGATTTTCACCTAAGTGGTGGGGTTCCGAGCACATGGCCATAATCAGTTGCCTTCCCAGGTGTATTAACAGAAAGCTGGATTGGAAGTGCTACAGCCAGAACTCAAACCAGTACCCCAGTATCGGGTGTCATGTTGTACACAGTGGCTTAACTCACCGTGCAGCAAATTTGGCCCTGGATTGCTATTTTAAGCTTAATAAGCAATCTGTTTATAATAACAAGAAAGGGCAACTTCCCTGATAAGATAGGTATGCATGTGAATATATATAAGGAATCTTTAGGAAGTTCATGCAAAGTCTGTATTACAAAAAACTATGTATGGATTTCAACATCTTCCCCCCCCCCCCAAATAAACCAATGTTTAATTCCATTTTTTAGGAACTTTGTAAGTACCCTCTCATACGAAAATGCTAATAACATGGTAATACTTGGATTCATTGCTCAGTGATTTCATGGAGTTATTATTCTGACTATGCAAAGCTGTTTTCTCTGTTGAGAGAGAAAGTTATACAGGAAGCTACTCTGAATTACAGATAAGTGCGTGTAGCATCAATTCCCAAGAGCTGTATGGGGAAGGAATCTGGGTTCCTATTTCCAGCTGCCAGAGCTCAGATCGAGTTTTGTCATGAGCTCACAGGAAACACAAATACAGAAACCCTGTCCCTATTTTCTACCCACCACTGGTCTTCAGATATGACATTTTTGGACATATCCCCCTTCATCTTGTTCTCCTGGACTTAGTTCAGTTCTAGTTGGTGTGTTAGTCAGAATGCTCAGAAAGCGGCAAATGCAAGGAGGAGGTCACATGTGCTGTGAAAACGGTCTGCTGCTGCAGGATTGGCTTCATGACCCAGTGGGCATAGCTGCTACAGGTGGAACAGACTCGAGTGCAGGCAGAAGTTCATGGCTGTCCACAGAACAACGTGAGAACCTGCCTTTTGGGATTGTGATGGGTCAATGCTTTATCTTCTGTCACTGTTTCCTTCATACAGCATGTCCTGTGTTCAGTCTCCCTGGTGGCCCACTGCTGCTGCTTGCAAAGCAGGGAGGCCTATATAGTTGGGGTGGCCAAAGGTTGTCTTCCTCTTCCTCGGGTGCTGCCCTGGTGAGCCTAGCAGCATGAGAAACAGAGGCTGCCATTGGTCCTCCATGAGGGGTACTTCTGGTTGAGTCCCTTCCCTGTGGGTCTGGATTCAGGAAGGCTGTGCATTCTCCTAAAACTCTGGTGGCTACCCAGAGTGGATGTGAAAGCCTAGAGGGGTGTGCAGAATGTAGGGTGGCTGCTCCAGCAGTTGAGCTTGCTCTTAAAGTTGGTAGGGCTTGCCGCTATCACAGCGGAGGCTCAGTTGGGGTGGCTGCCTTGAGTGCCTCTTCTCTACTGCCCACTGGACCCTTCTGCCCCGAGGCCTCTCAATGACCATCTCTTCAGGCAGAATGTATCTCTCTGGCTCAGACTCTGCTGCTTAGGGTTGTCCAAATGAATTGAGTTCTCAAGGGCAGAGCTGCCAGGCCCCTGTGTTCACAGCCCTTGCTAGGAGCCCTTCCTTTGGGTGGGGCCCAGAAAGGGATCTGAAATGGTGCTTGACTCCATAGATGGATGATGTTGATGTGTGACTTCTTGATGTCAGAGGAAGCTGAATGATCTCTTGCCACAGCCTGTGTGGGCTGGAACACCCACGGTCCTGGCAGGTGGTGAAAGAGCTGGCACCCAATGACCATTACTGGAGGTAAGAAGGTGATGGCAGCTGCCGAGGGCAATGTATAGGATAGGTTCCCTTGCTCCAGCTGCACAGCCTTGTGAAGACACTGACTTGGACCTTCTGCCAGGGAATTCCAAGGTCCAACTCTGCTTTGGTCTGGGTGCAAGTTCTTCTGAAACCATACCTAAATTCAGGGTTTGGGGATGCCCGCTGGTTTAATCAGTTCTTCCCTGGTAGCACTTCAGAGCTTTGAAGGGAGATAGTGATTTGGGTGTCAAAGGTGGATGCTGCCTTTGTCTGCCACCTGGAGATCAAGACTGAGGTTGGACCTGTGTCTGGAGCTGCTCTTCTCCGGGGGAAGCTCCAGATCTAAGTCGACTGATTCAGGTCTGGGGTTCTCTGGCTGTGAAACAAAAAGCGTTTCCTAGGCTTGAAAATGCCGGTTTCTTTATGCAGCTTTTCTCTGATAGTTAAACCATGGTATTGGGGGCGTGGAGTTGTGTGTTAAAAGAAAGCTTGCAAACCAATTCTTTTTAGACTTGGATTCAAAAAACTCAGCACCATTAAAATTCACTGGGGGAGACTGGCATGAAGAGTTTGTTAAGGGTCACCTGGATTCCATAGAGCAACTCCTGGAAATCAGGGTTCAGCAGGATTCAGCAAAGCCCATGCACCACTTCAGTGCTTTCCAAGGTTAGGACCTCCAGTTCAATATTTAAGGCCTGGGACAGACTCAGAGGACACAGCAGAAGTTGAATTTTAAGTGGAAGTACAGATGCTTCTAGGTAGTTTTGCATCTTTCATAACACTTTTCCAAATGTGACTGTGATTCTGACTCTTTAGTTTCGAGGTTTGCAAACAGTTTGTTTTATATTCAAGCACTCTTGTTTCTGTGTTAAAATCCAAGGCCACAGGATAGCCAAGACCAAGAGTCTCTCCCTTGTACATGCTCTTGTATACATTCCTTGGTTTCCCCAGGTCACTTTTGTTTCATTGTCAAATCAGTTGGTTAATGTCAGTGGTGTGACATGGAGGAAAAATTATTATGTTGGCTTTTTCCCAGAGTCACACCATGGATAGTACCAAGCAGGATTGCCCATGGACAGAAGGTAAGGGACCTAATGCAATTACAAAGTGTGGCAAATCTCTTTATGCTGAGAGGTTCCTCCCATGCTTTTTTTCTTCCCTTCCTTTCATCAGTCCTTTCTTTTCCCTCTCTCCCTTTCTCTACCCACTGCTTTCCTCTAATTAAATTGTCTGTACTAACAGGTAGAACTGTACGTATTGATCTTGTACAATAGGATATCTGAAGCAGATGATAAGTACACATACTATAGAATGGTTAAAGTTAGCTCTTTTTTTTTTACATGTTGGTATTTTATTTTAATCTCTAGAAGGGAGCACTATCTGAGGGACCAGAGGAGGCAACTAGGAGCTCTTTGAAATGGCTAAAGCTGCTAAATGTAAGATTTATAAACTATGACATACCTTACTGAGAATTTTACCCCAAAATGTCTTTCCATTTTGACCTGGCAAGAGCTCCATAGAAATGATTTTCAAGTAAATAAGCCACAGTGTATGTTTATATTAATGTCTAGATTTTTTTGGGCAACATAGTATTGTGCATTTGTTTTACTTTTGTGAGGTTGCTGGAGCATAGTTATTTCTTCATAATGCCTTATGTTGGTTGAGTTCAAACAAGCAGAATTCTGAAGAAAGTATCACAACTTGTTAGCCTCCAATTTACCATCCACCTATCCAAGATTTAAATGTAGTGTTAACCTGAAGTCTCAAGAATAATTATCGTCTAAAACATATCCTTAAAGTAAAGAGATGAAAAGAACTGTATCAAGGGATGATTGTCATGAAATAGAAATTGCACAAGTCAGGGGACTTTCATCGTGTTGAGTAAGTACTTTACTACGGGATTCTTTTTTAAATTAGGGTGCCTAAGTAAGTTGGATGAAAATAAAATATGTATGATTAGCAGGAAATACCTTGGCCCAGAATAGTTGGAAATGAGTGGGGAAAAAAAGACTCCCACCGCCCCCCTCAAGTCATTACCAGTTTTAGTTCACAGAAAAGTTATTTCAAATACTAGCTTTGAAAGACGGCTTTGAGGTCTGCTTTTAATTTTAACAGTTAAATATCATATTCATGCCAATGAATCCTTTTTCTTGTTTTAATATCATTAGGAAGAAAGCTTTCTTGGCCAGAGTGAATAGTGTAATTGCTTAAAAGAGGAAATATATAACACACATATTTAATAAAAGCCTTTAAAACAGTTTCCTGATGTTGGCGAGGTACCTTAGTGTACATAAGATAGACTTTAGTTTTTAAGACTAAATTACATTGAACCACATGGAAAAAAAAATCTCTTGAACAAGATGTTAGCAAATAAAAAGCTCTCCCAGCTCTTTGTTATTGAACCTTCTCTGTTCTATCTATTTGGGCTGCAGGGTAATTTTGCAGGGATCCTTTATTTTGCTAATACAATTAGAGTAAGTCACACTCAATATAAGACCCAGACAACTGCTAAGAATAAGTTAGGGGGTCACCATAAAGCTTTGGCCATAAATTCTGTAGTGCAAGTGCACTGGAATGCTACTATGGATTCTGTTGCAACAGGAGTATATTTGTTTTCATTTAAAATGAAATCAAAAGTTTTTAAAAATATGAATCCCTTTTTTCATAACTCAGCAGCTCAACAGTTTGACTGTCTGCGTGTATGACATTTCCTGGTGCTTACAAGTAAAGAGAAATGACTTTGGCATTTTATCTTTTTGATGAGAGATTGAAGCTGCAATTGTCCTATGAGACACCAGGACACCTGCCACAGCATCTCTGGCTGTTTCCTGGTCCAAGGCAGTGTTCTCCAATCAGTGTGGGGATGCCAAGCAATATGCTACCAAATAGAAGCAGATGGAATGTTCTGCTTAAGAGAATAGGCTTTGAAATCACCCAGATACAGGTGGAAATGTTTCCTTTCCTTTAAGCAGACTTTAATCGCTACAATTATGTAATGTGTTGTATTTTCCACCTGCAGGCTGGTGATGACTATCTTCCAGTGCTATGTTATAAGGTGAAGATGAAATGCTCAAGTGTACAGCGTCTATCCATAGCTCATAGCTATTATCATGTCATGTTTTGGTGAATTAAAACCTTTTTGACCATTGATAATTTATGCTTTTATGGTAGCCAGTTCAATCTTTCTACAAAGCTCTTTGGCAGGTAGGGTAGAATGTAAAATGTGAACTTTTAGTCTATAACTTTATCTTCAACATCTACATATATAGTTTTATTACCAAAAACATCTTTGTTCCTCAAATTTTGTTTTCATAAATTCCTGATTCTGATGTCACTCTCACAAAGACTTTACCTCATTCCAATTCTGAGCATGAGACACCTCACCTGAGGTATCCACAGTACAAGTGACAGGTGTCACTCCCTTCTTCTGACCACCACACTCACATCACAAATTGAAACATAGAGTAGGTTCGTACTTATAGTTTATTCATGCCACTTTTATTAAAATTTTTAACTCATTTGATTGAAGAATGGTTTTGATGGGGTAGGGATGGGAAGGCCAGTTTCCATTCTTTAGCGGACAAAATGGAAGAAGATATGAATAAGTAATACATATACAAGCATAGAAATGTGTGTGTGTGTATGTGGGGGGGGTCTTTTTTACATATTCATGTTTTGGAGTCTTTCAAGAACATATTAAGATAACCTAGTAAAATATTGGGTATTTAAGAAAATATTTAGCTAGATTTAGGAGAATTGCTCTAGAATTTACAGTATATACTCTGTAGAGGTTGAATTTTATCCAAGAAACCTAAGGAAATTTGTAGGTTGTTTTGAAAATTCAGTGGGAAGAAGATTGGAAAAAAAGTGATTTCGGAGGCTGGATATACAGGCAACTAGATTATTTGCTTAGAATAAATTGCACTCTTTTTAAAATAAAAGTCCATGGTAAAGAACACTTATAGTTTGCATTGCTTCTCAACTTTCTGGCACAGTGAGTGATTAAAATACTCTTTAACTTATCAACAAAAGCCACAAGGCTTCTCCTACTAGCCAGCAGTCATTCTAACCCCATGATCTGGGACACAAAGGGTGAAGGAATTGCAGAGGTAGGAGGGTGCTGCTAACATTTCATCCAGGACAAAAGCCACTAAAGTGCATGGGAGAGAGGAAGGAAAACAGAGAAAGTAAGGGTGCATTAGAGCAAACTCAGCGAGGGTCCATTTATAATAATAATGACCGGCAAAAGAATGGAAATCTAAATGCCAACTTACCTACCACTGTCTGCTGAAATTTATGAGGTGGATGTAATGTTTACTCGCTCCTGGTGCCCATGGCTATTTTCCCCTTGCTTATTTCATAGGCTGCCGTCTATGAAAGCAGTAATTAGGCTGTGTCACAGCCATGCAGCCATCAAAGGTTGACGCTTGGCTGGGTGTGCCCCTCCCTGCCTTCCTGGATTTGCTTCCTGCTACAAATCTGCACTGTTTTTCAGTTCTGTCTCTGGGCTCCTGGCTCCCCAGTTCATTAGCTTTCTGTTGCATGCTGATGTTGAAGATGCTAGTGGAGAAGCATGATGAGGTCTTGGGACACTGCTTTGCTTTCTGAACCTGGCATATCGTTCAAGCTTGTGTTTCTGTTTCTATGATTACAATGGATGTGTCCTCTCTGGAGTCCCCTAACTCTGGCTCATTTTCTTACAGTTCCCTTGCCCCAAGCATGCATCATTCTATACAGGTTGGCCTCCAAGGACTCCTTTGGTAAGATCTGGGCACTTCTAAAGGTCTACCAAAGCTGCATTACCCTTGCAGGAAGTGCTACTGAACGGAGCCCAAGGTGACCCCATACTAGCTCATCCCTGAGTGGCCTGTACCACATCCTGAGGAAGCTGTTACATATTTCTCTGCCGACAAACTGCCCAGTCCCGGTGAGGAAAGCATATCCCTGGCTCTGTCACCTATGTGATGAGGCAGTCCCTTTCTCGAACTCCAGCCTAGCATGCTGTGTTCTCTGCAGCAAGTGTCAGAACCCAGACCCAGGAAACACATTTCCCAGCTCTCTGGGTGATCCCATTGGGGCTCCCTTAATATTGGGGTCTTCCTTAAGTGATGATAGGATTTGGATGGGAGGAGTCCCTCTTACAAAGACTGGGCAGCAACAGGGCTGTTCAAAGCAATCTCCTCCTTCATTTCATCTCCGAATCCTCCCGCTGAATCCCCATTTCTTTGCCTTGATCTGATGAGATTTTGCCTCACCCCATCTGTAAATTCTACCTATGGAAAGAAAGAGTGAGCTCTGTGTCCTTGCCTACGTTATCTCAACAGTTCACTCCTCCTAACGATTAAGTCTTAACTCAGGAAAAACCAACAAGCTCTCTGTAATAAATAAAATGTAAAAATATGTAAACGTCACTTCAGACTCAGCCACAGCAATGTATTTAACTTCTCTGGGCAGGTGATTCAGTACTTGGAGTTTGATTTCATCATAAAAACAAATCTGTACAAATCGATCTGAAGTTGTCATGTAAAGAACCTTCCTTACAGCTGTATCAAACTCACATTGTGAACTTTTCTTTTAAACCTAATGTTTATAAGGTTGATGCCTAATCTGTGAGACTAAAAACAAACAATTCCTTCTTCAGTCATTTTCACGTGATGTCTCTCATTACTTTGGGCAGAAAGTGGGCAAATAACAGGTTTGCTATAGGCTTGGGTGCAGGGTCCCCACATTTAAGCAGGAGTTGTGTTTTCTCTGGGATCACACAGGTCTGAATGTGTGTGGGAGACCCCTGGGGTTGACCTGCCCATGATGTTTGGGCTTGACGTACCATGATACCTCCCAGGAGAGAAGTATTCCTAAGGGGAGAAGATGTCAGGATGGCAAACTCAAACCAGAAACGAAGCCTCTGTGTCAGATTGGAAGGCCAATTCTGAGCACAATATGATGCTGCCATTTGGATGTGTCTTTCCAGGGGATTCAGGTTTGAGTACCACAAGAGAGGGCATTGCAAGTAGAAACTGAAAGAGCTATTTTCACCAAGATCTTCAGAGACACGGAGGTATTAAATGACGCGAATGTTGTAAAATCCCAGTTGCCCCGTGTATCATCCTTGCTGGCCAAATAGGCCTTCCTTCTCTGCCCATTGGCACTTGACACAGAAAGTATAGTTTAGAGAAGGTCCTGTTACCCCAGTTACCTGGCAAGGGGGTGGTGGCCTCCTTATGTCCCCATCTCACCAGCCCCTACTGCCTTAGACCCGAATTCAGTAGGAGACATCAACAGGCTGCATGAGAAGATCCAAGAGAAGCAGGCTCTGATATGAGAAGAAAGAAGATCTTTCTATGGAATATGTGTGGGAATGGATTGTGAGAGCATTTTGCCAGGTGGAGAGGAGTGTACAATTTCAGATGGGGCATGTGTCTGCTTACCAGGGTATTCTTGGTTGTGTTGTTCAAAGGTATAAGTATCATACATTAATCCAAAACCAAAATCACATTGTATCCCATAAATAGCAAGAATTATTATTTGCTACTTAAAAACTATTGAGTTCAGAGGCTACAAATTGTTGGTATAACATGGTAGGAGGAATCCAGACCTAGTGGGATAGGAAGCTGAAATGCTGCTATCTTTTGTGACAGTCCATCTACCATAACTAGGGAGCCTCCTTTCCCCAGCCCCCAGGTGTCCCTGCATCCTTCAAGTGCTGCAAGTATTGTTCTCTGTGGTAATGATTTATGGAGGTGCCACCCCTAAAAGGGGGTTCTTAGTTGACCGGGTGCTTATACAGTTCAATCTGTGGCATCAAGAGAGGTACCCTATCCAGAGTGGTGAATGGAGAGAGATGACCCTTGGAAATCTTTGCTGGTGAGCGATGGACCATAGAGCGCTTAAGCGTGAGGTAGAAAATCTACCTAGGTCTCCTTGATGTGTAGAGCTGAAAAATCACATTCTGCCATCAGAGCTCACATGTAGAGCCCAGATCACTAACGACATTACATGATTCCAGATGCTCCTTGGACCAGGTACACTGAATGAAGAGAAAGTGTAATATCTCTGAGGTCAGACCCATTGCAGATCCTATTTCCCCAAGGGACTCATGGCCATTTACCAGTGTCGCTAGTAATGTTTGGGGTCTATAAAACACTATGGTGCACTGGTCAGAATGAGAACTTCTGGGATTAAACAGAAATTGGTATTTGGGGACTAAGCCCATCTGTCTGTGGGCACAGTAAGCCCATCGGTGTGGGGACTCATACTGTGATTATTTTCTTAATGTAGGTAGTTAAATTGAATCACTCTATGAACTGATTAGGATTGGGGAGCTTGGGTCCTCTTTAAAGTTATAGAGCATAAGCAGAGAATTAATTGAAGCATCATGGCCAAACAGGGTCTATTTGTCTGTCAAACCCAAAGAAATTCTGATCATTCCAAGGAGAGGATCAGGCAATAGTTGGGTCGCAGGTTAGTTCCTGCAGAGTGTTTCCCTTCTGGAACAGAACTGCTTTCCCTGCACACCAAGATTCAGCCAATAATCCTCTCCATAATCTTAAATTGCAGGTTTATTGATCATGGGATTCTGGTTTTTTTTTTAAAAAACACTTTTATTTATTTGTTTATTTTACTAATTGATTACTCAGAGCAGCTATCTTTAAAGAAGAGTAGGTTTCCCATTGAACTCTTTGTCATAGCCATGGTTGAATGACAACACTGGGGATTTGGGTGACATTTCTAGTTGCTTTGACCTAGTGGCTAACATAGGGTACAGTTTCTCTAAAGACAGAATGCATGGGATAGAATGACAGCTCTCAGCATTATCTCTAAATAGCCTCTGCAGTAAATATTTTATTGTCCAATCTTACACATTGAAGCTTTGTTGTTGGTTTAAAGATCTCTGGGTAGAGAAAAGTGGTTCCACTAGAAGATGTAACAATGGATCTATCTAATTGCATCTTGAGACTTACACATGGGGTGTGAATCAGGAAATGGAGAATTTCTCTCTCTCTCTCTCTCTCTGTCTGTCTCTGTCTCTCTTCTGCACCCACCCCAATCCACCCCATGTTTGTCCATCTCCCTATCACTCTGAAAGTAATTTAAAAAACCCCAAAACCAAAACAAACAAACAAACAAAAAACTCTTAAAAATAAATTCCCACGCAATCCGCTGCAGTCTAATTCCTCTGTGGTTGAACATGACAACCCCAGAACTCGATACAGAGAAGGACCCTGATGTGGACAGAAAGGGCTGAGATACCCAAAGGTCAGCATTGTTTTACCAAGAACATCCTCTTTGGGCTTAATTTAAATAAGAAATCAGCTGAATTTTCAGGTTTATCTGTTAAGGCAGCTAGCACTACCCAAAGTAGTTCCGAATCTCTTAAAAACATGATTTTTCTATAGTGCAACAGTAACCATCACAGGACAATGCTTTAACAACTGTTTTTCCATCAGGAAGTGATACTTTCTAGATGAGAGGGTGCAAGTAGCCAAAGACTACAGGAGATGAAATCCCAAGAGTTGGAAGAGGCTGAGATGGAGTGGGCTGTCAATATTAGTAAGTTGTGCACTTGGCAGTTTTTGCCAGATACCTAAAAACTGTCACTTTGCTTTCATGTGGGAACATTATTTGAACGTTATTTAGCCTGCCAAACAGACAGTTTTGAAGACAAGCAGATGTACACCAAGAGATCCTGTGATGACCAGGAAGACAAGAGATACTTTCTTGGTCTATCTGTCTCCTTTTTGTATCTGATGAGGAGAACAGAACAAACCCATTATGGGGCAGGAGTGAGAAAGAAACAGCCTCTTTCAGGTCAATGTTCCTGGGACTGTCACTTAGCCGAGTCCAAGGACTCAAAAGAGTTTTTGATAGGATATGGACAGGATTAAAAAATGACAAGGCATCTGGAAAGTAATGGAACTTGCCCAAGATACAGGGTGGAGAATTGAGATTCAAGAGAGCTTGAAAAAATGTAGCAGGTGGAGAAAATGTTAAGAAAAAAAAGGTCGATTTCATACTGTTCAAGTCTGTTGCACACAACTTAGTGTAGCACTATCATCATCCAACTCATTTATCTACTTCTCCCTCTGCGATGCCAGATGAGCATGGAGAATAACTGGAATGAACCCTAGCAGTGTTTCATAATCATAACAAAGATGCATTCCTATTCATAAAAAAATGCTGAGTTCATTCTGGACAGTGAGAAGAGTGAGGTTTTGCATAATGGAGGGAGGCAGTATTGATGGAGCTGTGTCATTTATTCAACATCATTAATGATCCGTGTCCTAAAACACTATGACTGGATGAAGGTCAAGGTGCCTCTGAGACATATTCATGAACATGTGGGCGAGGTGCACTCGCCTCCTCCTCTTTGCTGCAAATGGACAGTGAGATATATGAAGTCACTCTTTCCTGACTGTTTTCTGTGGCACTCTGGTTCTATGGGTTGCTCACAGAAGCAAAATTTGTGATGGGAAGTGGCTTGGGGAAAGCTAGATTAAACTAAAGGGGATGAATTTTTCTTTTTCCTGTTCCTAATCTTAAGTACGCTGAAGTGTGGTTCTCAATCCAGTGCCAACAGCAGAGTTTCCCAGACTTCTTTATGCTAGCTGCCCCAGATTGTTTCGGAGAATGGAGTGCTCATCAGTCCATACTTTGAGACCTGCTGGTCCAATTCATTCTCCCACTTTGCAGAAAAATTCACAGGTAATGAATTCATGTGAATAAAAAGATGGTAATATCCTATTCATTTACCTGAAAGACTATTTGAAGAATTATCTGTGTTAAAATTATAAGCCTTTTCCCTAGACTAGAGAGAGAAGCCAGATCATCCCTTGATAAAGTGGAGGCTCGTGAAGCTGCAAAGTGCGTTTCATCCCAGCGCCAAAGAGCTCGGGCTGCCTCTGTGACTCTGCTGATAGATAACCTTTGTGGGAGCGAGTCTGAAAATGAACAGCATGCCTTTGCCTTGTCAGATGCTTCAGTTTGCTTCACATGCTCCACCTTTAAACTGCCCAGGAGGAGAAGAGGAGCAGCACTTGAATCAGGGCAAACCCTAAATCCACACATACCTATAGCTTAATTTTCTCTGTATGTTAATATTTATTAGTTGTAAAAGGAGAGGGGAGGAGAGGAAGAAAGGGAGGGAGGGTGAGTTTGATGTAAAGTCCACTGTCCAAATGCCCAAATCATACAACAGACAGGATTGGGCCAGGTCAAAGCCAGGGGCCATGGATTACATCTGGGTCTCCCAAGTAGTTGGAAGGAATCCATGTCGCTTAGGATACATAGTAACAGGAAACTGGAATTGGGAACAGCCAGGAACTCATACCAGGCAGTCTAGTGTGGAAGGCAGGTGTTCCTAATATTGTTTTTAGCTGCTACATCAAATAGCTACCTCTACCTTGCTTTCAAAGTTAGTTTCCATAGGCACTCATTTATGAATGCATATTTCCATATGCTCCCAGGAATGTTTCCTTGTATCACTTTATATATCTTTATATCATTTTTTTTCCTAATGAGTGAGATAGACTTCATTAAAAACCCTTCTGAACATAAATAAAAAATAAATTTCCAGTGAAATAATATGGATTAGGAATATGATGTAAGGAATCACTGGAGGTATCTGAACAATAATTAAATTAAAATTCACTTCTTGCTACTTATGAAGTGAAATAAATCTGTACTCAGAGTCAGGAAGTTGAGTTTCCATTTTGCCTGTGTTCCTAATAGGTTCTGTGTGGCCCTTGGCAAGTTTCTTCACTTCTCGAGGCCTCAGTTTCCTCAACTGTAAAATGAGAGGGGGTAGAGATGATGTCTTCTGGGGACTTGTCATGCTGTAAAATTCTGAGTCTCATGCTGATTTTCCTCCAATTTCTCCATTTAGTAGGTTTCATTATCACTGTGATGCCCTGCAGAAGAATGCTTATGACCCCCAGAGCTACACATCCATGCTATGTTGAAATAGATGACCTACCCAGCAATATCATACCTCATTGTTTTCAGTCTAAACCAGCTTGGTTTTCCCAGCTGTTGGTCAAAATTGTCTTTGAGCATTTGGCTACTTAAGTGTGTCATTCTTTTCACCCCTCAATGTATACAGAGAAGTAAATGTGTGATCCTCAATTCAGATTAGCTTTTAAACTTCTGCCTATCCTACAGTGAAGTGAGGCACAAGATTAGAGAAGAGCAGACACATGCATAGCACTGAGAAGAGACAAAATCCTCCAGAGCTATGCTGACCAGTGTGGCGGCCGTTAGCTACGTGGGCCTGTGGATCTCTTGAGATCTTGTTGGTTTGAATTTAGATACACACACAACACACACACATGATTTTGAAGACTCGGTGCAGGAAAATTAAACTCTATCACTATTAATTGAATTTGCATTTGGTAGCATTAGTTTAAATACAATATAGTATTAAAACGAATCTTGTTTCTTTTTTTTGCTTTTTAAAGGTGATTACTAGAAATTTAGTTACAAATAGGATTTTCATTGTATTTCTAGTGGACAGCAATGTTGTAAGAGATTTTGCACTGTAAAGATGCTTCAGATGGTAATACTGTACTCTGCTTTAATCCCATACAAACTTTCATCAAGGGAATATGCATTTGATTTATTGATTCAGTTGACTGCATAAGGCATGGGTTCAGTTTCCAGCAGTGGCTCCTGTCAGTGCTGACCCCTGGAAGCTGTGGTGGCTGCTCACTGGCTTGTGCTCCTGCTAACCGGGAGGGAATTGTGTATGGCATTGGCAACTCCGCTCTCCAAGCAAGGTCCTACCGTGGCTGTCGCAGGCATTTGAGAAGTGAACTAGCAGATGGGAACTTGCTCACTGTCTCGCTATATTTTACTCTCTCTATCTGCTTCTCAAACAAAACAAACAGAAGAGAAATGTTAACAAGTACAAGTGACTCCTAATTTCTAAATAGGCCACGTTCCAGAATTTTATGTAATTTCTGTCTCATTTGGAATAGAAATAATATGAAATTTTAACAGTAATGCAATTAAGAAAGATAGGTTGGTTTCCCAGATCAGCTCTAAAGCTTATTTAAACTTTACAATTAGAATATTGCAAAGAAGGAATAAAAATATTAGAAAAGGTTGCCATTAAGTTGACCATTATTTAATTAAATATGAAAGGAATTTTAAAATCATATTCATTGTTTACACTTGAGTCATTTCTGTCTAATTCTGTCAGTTCTGAAGATGGAGACCTTTCCTGTGGAC
This sequence comes from Ochotona curzoniae, assembly GCF_017591425.1. Taxonomy (NCBI): domain Eukaryota; kingdom Metazoa; phylum Chordata; class Mammalia; order Lagomorpha; family Ochotonidae; genus Ochotona; species Ochotona curzoniae. Next base: position 13,385,217 of record NW_024465582.1, on the reverse strand, counting down.
TTTGGGGATATTTCCAAAGACTTAAACCATCTTCTCTGTGTGTCTGTTTTCATTTCAAAATTTGTGTTTTTCATCTCCTCTTAGACAAACAAGTATATGATCCTTTTAATACTCTCTCCTCATTGTCATGATTGCAGTAGCTATTTTGATCTACAGTCATAAGCACAAAAAAATCTAGAGAGATAGTTCTTTCTGCCTTCACAGGAACTACCGGGCCAGGATAACTTGGTTTGGTTTAGGGAGACGTATATCAGCTTTGGGGCGAGAGGGTATGGGAAGAGGTGGAAGTGAAGGCCACTTGTATGTTTGCCTTTTCTATCTTTGAACTTGACCTTTGCGGCGGGTGCATTTCAGTTCTTGCAGGGAGCATGCAGCATTCCGCTCAAGCTGCAGAGCAGTTCTCTCATTAGATTATTTTCCAAAATGCTTAAAATGCACAACGGAACCTGACTAAATTTTCCTCAACTGCCACTATCTGACAGTTATATTCCAGACTGAAAAATCCTTAAATGTAAAACTAAGGTAATTTAAAAACTCAATTTGCTAGTTATTTAAAAAGCCAAATACAAGAATACCTGAACAAAGAAAGATTTCAGTGGTCCTAATTTTGGAGTGTATCTTGTTTTTTTTTTTCCCGCTGTAAATTTACCATTTGGAGAACCTCAGAAAGAAAGAAATTATCGTCCATGGAATGATTTCTATGTGCAAAGCATTATCGAGGGTGGTTGAACGTAGCTAGGATTCTTGTGAAGCAATTCTACACAAGGTGGACGTGATGATCTTCATTGACTAACGAAGAAATCAGGACTCTGATCTTTCTAAGAAGTTGAATAAATGACCCACGTTTGCACCTTATGTGATATAAGGGTCAGAAATGGATTCTATGTCCTCTGACCCTGAATCTCATTTTATCTGGCTACTTCACATGTTTTATCTCCCAGGAAAGAGTGTAAGGCGAAACGCATGGCATACAAGAGAGGAATGTAGGATGTGAAACATATTTTACATGGGAAGAAATACTGGGGGAAGAAAGAGGTCATATCCATTCTTCTACCTCTGTCTCAAGAATGAAAAGTCAATTTTTAATTATATGGGAAAGGTTGCCTGGGGGCGAATGCATCAAAAATGCTGAGTTCAGGTTATGGAGTAAATATGGAGAAAGGCTCAGATTTATTACTGCTTATGGGAGAATAAAACTTTTTTTTTTTTTTTTTTGCCAGGTAGAGACTGGAATCTCTCTGCCTCTAGCCTGCCCTTGACTCTGATGTTAGCAATGTGGAGTATTCTCCCTGAACAATAAATAAATAATTCATGGTACAAAGTGGGTGCCATATATTCCAAGGTGCTGTTAGCATGCGGGGAGTCACAGGCCACTAGCATCTGCTGACACTTCCATCCTGTGCTGGGGTCACGGGGGTTGCTCTGGTCGGAGAGCATCTATGATAGTCTCCTGAGAGCCTGTTCATGCCTTGTGGTAACATATGTCAGTGCTAAATTCACCACCTACGTCATTCGTTTCCAGACAACTTGCCTCTGATGACTTAGCCACTTATTTACATGATTCCTTACACTACCTGTCTTGTTCTGCTGCCTCCAATCCTCTCTGGAGCAAGGCAAGATTTAAATAAACAAATTGGGTTCATTTATTCTTAAACACACTCTCATGCCAGAAAGCTCTATTTCTGCATGTTCAAAAAATATAAGACGGCTAAATGGCAGTGTATTTTTCAACATACAAATCTATGTGGATTTCCTTCCAAAATGAGATAAATTTTGCTCTTTACCATCTTATCAGCGTGATTCCACAGTACTCCCCGAGCATCAGAAATCACATCGAATCAGTCAGTAACTGTGATAAAAGACAGTGAGTGCATCGGGACCCTTTCCCCCATTCAGACGTTGGGCACCAATATTGGCTTTAAATCCTAGCACCAGGGACCAGATTTTTCAAATTCTGCTGATCAAAACAGGTTCATCGCCAGAGCATACTCAAGTTCATGTAGAGGACACAGCAACACTGGGTATGAGTTCTTCCAAGCAGAGCCTTCCTTTTATCCCCAGTAGTGTTGTAGCAGATTAAAGCAGCAGTGCCAGTCAAGGAAGCTGGAAAGAGTTTGATGGTGTTTGTTGGCAGGACAGAGCAGTGGCAGTGCACGTGGCCTGAGGTCACCACATGCCTGAGCCTGAGAACTAACTGGATCATACAGGGAAACGCCTCAGGTCCCTGCCTCGCCTCACACTGCATCCCCTTCATGTTTCATAAGCTACAGCAGAAATACAGTTGCATGATTTGTTTTAATGAAAGACACCATGATTGAAGTAGTTGTTAGGAAGCTGTAAATTACAATGATGATTATTGGTGTGGGTTCTGTCACTATATAGAGAATGTCTTTAAATTCTATAATTTTCCTGTGATTAAACAAAATGTAACCATTTGAATATAGAATAAAAACATCGTTGGCCATAGTATAAAATTACTATACTACACATATTTAAATGTAAACCTTGTAATAGATTATTGCAGATTATTGCATATTTTTAGACATCTGGTTCTTGCTCAGATATTTAACAAATGTTTTCAAGTGAATGCCAAAAAAGAATAAATTATTAGAAATGGAAAGGAAATAAAATGCAAATATCAATTATATTAGCAAAACCAAAAGGTATAAATTAATACAAATAAGTTGAATTAGTGTCTTGAAATAGCCACAGCTTCCTTCTGGTCAAAAGAATAAAAAGACTATAAAATAGTTATTTTATAAAAAAATTAGATTCCATAATTTTCTTAATATTTTATAATATAACTAAAGTATTGCTTCTTGCATGTGGAATATTGTACCTGAATGCAGCTTTTGGTCTTTCTTTTTGAGTTAAAAAAAAAAAAACAAACAAAACGGAAAATGTTTGGAAATGAGACTTTCATTTGTTCCCTGAAAACAAGAAGTTATTCACTTGATTTTTATTGCCACAAATAAATTACTCATTTGGGGCTTCTTTCTCTAAAATGAAGGTTTTATGCAGCCAGTCATGCATAAAATTTGATATTTTCCCCCCGTTTAATCTGGGAACTGCTTGAAGGGAAACCCCATGAGTAGTTAGTTTTTGCTATCATTACAGCAAACCGGAGACAGAGAAGAGTGGGAGAATAGTAGAAACCAAATAGGGGAAAACTCTAAATGTGCCATGAAGGCAGACAGCAATATAATGTCGGCTTTGAAATGAAATCACAGAACAATATTTCCTTATAAATATATGGGCACAGAGAAACCACTCTCAGATCACAAAATTACTTTTCTGTTGTTAGCTCTGATGTAACATATTGACTGAAAAAGTGAAATTTTTCTAACTTTGGGTTTGAGATAATGGCACATACAAAGCCAAAAAAGAAAGAAAGAAAGAACACAGTATTGTAAAAATGTGGTTCTCTCAAAGAGAAAGAGGTTAGACAATATAAGAGCCCACGTTGAAAGAGTGATTGGAAGATTTCTTTCCACTCAGGAGCCTCAACTACTGATACTTTCAGAATTGCTAACAAGTTAAGGCACTTGACAGACAGGATTGACTTACTGTGGCCAATTTGCTTCCACAGGGATGCCATGGGGCCCTTGTGTCCAGACCCATGGAGAATGGGGTGCTTGAGCATATGAGGCAGAGGGTTACAGAGGCCGATAGACAAGAATACAAAAGAGCTTTTATGTAGGTTTAATATAATCACACACACATGCATTTGTATGTATATGCACAGACAAGCATGTGTGTGTACACGTGTGAGTCCAAATATCTTCTCATTATCACTCTGTGATTGTTTGCTAGTTAAGGATCTGAGTTAATTTGCAGACAGACATATACTCAATGTAAGACTCTGAAGTCACAGTAGTTCCTCCAGAACAAAAGAATGGTCTTTTCAAATATTATCCTAGAAATGTACAGGTTTACAAATATTCTTTTCCAAATCTGTTTTAGCATAATGTTTGAGTGTATTTAAAAGTTAGTGAATCGTAAGTTCTTGATACAATACTGGATAAGAGTGATACATTAAATGTACCCTTAAAGGCAAGTATCATTAGGCTAAAGATGGAAACATTTTCATACTTTGAAATATGGTACTTAAGAAGTGTTTAAGAATATACTACAGACAGAATAGCATTATGAAAAAAGGAGCTTTGGGATTTTTGGTGATTAGCATATGTTTTTTTTTCTCACTTGAAACTCCAATAGAATTAACAATTTAATACTTCAGTCATTTGTTGGGGTGTAGCTTTGGAGTTCTTAATATGTCCTGGTTTGTGGAGTTGACATCTAGTAGAAGGGACAGACAGGACTCTGAGCAATATCATGATAGGTAGGTAATAGGTGTTTGAATCACTGATAAAGCTGATGTAGATAAAATGGATGGGGCTGTGGGTCCTGAGTGGCAGAGTGAGGTGGTAGTATTTCAGAGAAGGACTTCTCTATGAGGAAACAAGAATCATGGCAATGAGCCTGTTGTGGGATGAACTGGTGGCAGTTTCTAGCAGTGGAAATAACAAGTACCAGAGCCATGGAGAAACAAACTTTCAGTGGTCGGTCTCAAAAAGGAGGCTACCAGAGTACCCACAGGTGAGTCCAGGGTGGGACAACCAGAAGCTATTATGACAATGACAAGTGATAATGAGAAAACATGATGAACAAAGCTTATGGATGGCCATGTTGGTTAACTTGTGTTTCTGCTCTTTTACTTGTCATAGCTTAAAATGTGCTTTTGGCATAAAATGTGCTCTTTATGTATTCTCTCTATATGCACATGTCTACATATGTGCATAGCTGATGTGAATTTGTGCACACATGTGTGTATAGATGTGTCTGTACATACAAGTTGCATGTATTTGTATAGTCAGTTGCCCATTGCATGGGAAGAAACAACACTTTTCAGTCTATGTTGGGTGGTCTGTGTCTTCCAGCTCTGTGGCCTTTGAAAGGTTATTTAACCTCTCTGTGCCTTTTTCCTCATTGTACAAAGGAGAGAATTAAATTAGGTTATCCCTTTGCATCTCTGCATTCAGCTGATTATGGAGAGAAAAATCTTCAGGAATATCCCTGTGTCTGCCTACATGCATAAACTTCATGTCCCTGTACCTAAACAAGCCAACTATTTCTATGGCACTTACATTGTTGTAGATATCTAGGTAACCAAGAGATGATTTAAAGTGTATGGAAGAACGTACACTGGTTTTATGCAAATACAGCCCCATTTTATATATGAGGAATTTGAGCATACTGAGAGCTTGGTGTTCTGGAGCCAATATCCTAAGAAGGTGCTTTCTTTGGAAGCGTATTGCGAGGATTAAATGAATCAATCTCTGTAAAGCTCTTAGGACAGTGCTCAGCTCCTGGCATATGTGGCACACAGCCCAAGTGCTGTATAAATGTTGCTTCTGAGTGTCCTCAACAAATAACATTTTATCAAAATGACAAGATTAGAATATAATCATTAATTCCGATTTACACTGGCAGAATAAAACTAATAATCATAACATCTGACTTGCTATTTTTTCACTGACTGATTCATTTACTTGACAAGTTTGGATTTTCATTTCTTTTTGGACTATTTCTAGCTTAAAGAAGAATCCTCTTCTGCTTTTAGGTAGGGACAACTCAGTGTTGCGGTCCCGGACAGGGTCGTGTAAGTTCTTGTGCATAAAGGTGCATCAAATGTGTGTCCACTTGAGGGAGCTCTAAGATTTCACCTAGCTGTGGTCTTACTCAGGACAGGGCACCAACACTGGGCTTAGCTTATGTAAACTGTTGCGAATTTTTTGAACTTCCAGAATTAAAATTTGAATAAAAACAAAGTGTGTACTGTAAGATGGATACTTACTTTACTGTTTTCCAGTTATGTATTTAATTGAGGGGAACAGAAACACTTTCTTGAGAACCTCAAACATCCCAGCTGGAAGCATGGAATTAGCATAAAGTGAAATATTTATGGGAACTTAATACTGTTTAAGACTCATTTTCTCGATGCCTTAAGAAGTCAAATTAACCAGTTCTAATTAAAGAGCTGGAAATAAAGTACTGTAAGATCAGAAGTAGGAGCTAAATGGCAAATTCTAAGTTGTGAAGTGTGAAAAAGTCATTTGACTTGGGGTCAGGGATGGGAAGATACAAAACAATCTCCACAGAACAAGAGGAAAAAGTGTGGTTTGAAAAGAAAAGTCGTTATGAGAAGCTTACAATACTCTTTCGAATGAATATTTTTTTTTTCTTCCAAAGGCAGTTAGTTATATACCTGCCTGAACAGGGAATACCACGCTTTGTCTCTTCCCATTGATGACGGAGCTACAAAGGAAATGACCAAAAAAGTGTTAAAATGAGCTAAAGTCTCTTTAAATATTTTCCGTGGGAATTTTGGCCTGGGAAAACTGCCGTGTGTAAACACATGAAGAGCAGAATTCCCAGAGGACAATGAAGGCGTAACTCCGAAGGGTCTGTGCCACTCTTTCTTGCCTTATTTCTAAACTACTGTGGAGGTACACAATGGTTTTTCTTAAAATATCAATTGCATGACATATTTCAACTTTAATTGTATCATGGGTGAGCTCTTAAAAAGAGTTTGAACATTTGGCCCCTAAATCATCACAGGCTGAGTCATCAAAAGGTTGAAAATATGGCAAGGTAAGCTGCTATTCTGAGGACAAGGAAAATACTGCATTTGGGTTGATGCTCAGCAAACGGGAGCTGTAATGAAAATATAATCATGTGATCAGGAAATGAAAAATGAAAATGAAAATGGGCCAAGTGTGCCTTCTGTATATTCTTTGTATGCTTAGATCTTAAATTTTAAAGAGCTTGTCCCCCTTACCGTATTTTAAGGCATCTTGTGCAAAGACTCTTGTTAATCCTTTCGTACAGTGTATGGAATCTGCCCCAGGTGCTTCTTTACTGATGAACATAACTGTATTCATACCTGAAAGCTATGTTGAGTGTTTAACCTTCCTTCATATGCATCTTAAGTTTCTCTTCAGCCTTATTTTAATTTTAAATAAACTGCATTTGGCTTTGTTGTTTTGAGAAAGGATTTTTTTAAAATCATAGATTGCCTTCTAAAAAATATTTCCAGTTTTTATAGAGAACTTTTGTTTTGCTTTGCCTACAAATGTCTTCTCTCATTTTTTCATTAAGCACATCAGCTCTAGCCTTAACACTTAAGACTTCTTCATTTGAAAGGGAGAGTGACACAGAAGGCCATATTTTCCATCTAGTCAATTTTGCTCCCCAAATGCCGACAACAGTCAGGAACCAGGAACCTCATCCTGGTCTCTCTCTTAGGGCCTGGTTGGCAGGTGCCCAATACTTGGCCCATCTTCTGCTGCTTTCCCGGGAACACCGGAAGCACAGTAATCCAAACTCCAGCATTTTGATCCAGGATGCTGGCATTGGAAGTGGCAGCTTAACCTGCTGGACCACACAGAACGCTGGTTTGGAGGAGTATCTGAAGAGATGGATCTGCAGAGGAAGCCTAACCTAAAGCCCCCGAATTTCCTCCTAACAAGCAAGTTGAAAGTGTGTAATGATGATGTTTAGTGCAAAGAGCTTACTGCATACTCACAGAGCTATATGCTGCCAAGTGAGCAGAAATGGGCTGGACTTCTTGTCCCTGTCAGATTTGTCTATGTGTGATGATGGCTGTATAGACAAGCCTGTGTGTCCGTTGCTTAAGCACATTGTCCTTCAGTAAGTTTCCTTCCTCTTTGGAGAGATCCTCAACTGGACAGAGAGGACTTCTCTCCCATTTGGTTGAGCTGATCTTTTAATTTGCGGTGGGAGACCCCAGCATCACGTGACGGGAACCCAGAGGGCTCTGTAAGCCCTTGGCTTCTTAACCACTGATTCTCAGCTGGGACGTGAGGGCTCTTTCTACGTTGCAGTGAGAAAGCAGCGTCTGTTCAGCCACAGATTCTGCAGTGAGTGGGACCATTGTTGTCCTGACTTTGTTGTGGAGACAAGCTGTGGTGGCAGCAGAAATAGCATCTGCCAGTTAAATGCCAACACAGCGTTCAAAGGATATGGAAGATAGAATTTAATTATGAAACAGACAACACTACTCAATCCTAATTGATATACCAGGATCCGAGTCACTGGCTTGTTCATTACCAGTCAGGAGGACAGATAGCTGAGTGCCTTGTGTCCCTTCAGGATGAAGGCCTCAGGCCATAATTACAGTGCCCTTTAATAATCCCAATTAGGTGCCACAACTATAAAAACAACTAGAAGTGTCTTCCTATTTCCTGTAACCTGAAATCCTGGGAAGTGTTTATTTGGTGACTAAGATGGCAGCAATTTCCTTAGGTGGGACTCTGAAGTTTCTTGAATTTTCTCAAGTGTTTTCAGAGTTACTATCCTTTATAAATAAAAATAATTAACTGCAGTTATTGGTGTAGCCATTAATATCAAGGGAACCAAAGATCTATCAAAGCTTCCAAATTGGCAGCCATGCGGTCGTAAGAGCCAAGCTGCCTTAACAACTTGTTACAAATGCCGAACGGCTCCAGAGAGGAAATATTTCCCTGAGCTTACAGTTTCTCTTTCTGCTTTGCTTTACTGCTTGCTTCACAAAGATAATGGGCAATATGCTTCATTTCCTGCACACCAACCTATGCAGGGCAAACATTTAATTTCTGAGCAGTGCGGTAACCACAAGTGGAAAATAAGAGGCCTGGTATATAAAACAGAAATGATGAGATTTGGAATCAGATACAGTAAGTCTCCCTTCTCTCAGGAGAGTACGTTCTAAGACTCCCAGTGGATCTCTAAAACCGTGGCTTCTACTGATTTTTATACATGATTTTTTCCCCTTACATATCTGTTTTTTCATATGTATCCCTGATAAAGCTTAATGCATAAATCAGGCATAGTAAGCACTGAACAACAATAACGAATCAGAAGATAGAACAATTGTAACAATATACCGTAAAGAAGGGCTATGTGAATGTGATCTGTCACTTTCTCAGAATGTATAACTATACTTTCACCTTTTCACTTGCAGGAAACACTTAATGCTGGCATTTCTATTCTTTCCCTTTTGGACTTCTGTTAAGTAAAATAAAGTTGCGTGAAGACAAGCACTGTGTTACTGATAGTCCCATCTGCTGAGATGGCTGTTCAGGGACCAATGAGAGGGTAGAATGTATAATGTGGATAAAGCAAGGGCAAAAGGATGATTCACATTCTGGGCATAATGATATGAAATTTCACTACCTGCATGAGAAGGACGCACAATTTACAACTTAGGACCTGGTATTTTTATAATTTTCCTTTGATATTTTTAGGCTACAAACAGCTGTAACCTTGCAAAGCAAAAGTATGGATAAAAGGGCTTTCTGTGCTTGGTGGGTGGTCATTGCTTTGTGCCCCATCCTTTCTTATCAAGTCCCTGGACTATCAATTGATTCGCGTTTTGGAGATGTGTAAGAGCTGTGGGCTGTTGTGTAGATAAGACATGATGACAAGGTGAGGACACTTGCTAACTTTGGAAATGCAAATAATTATTACTACAAGAGATTAGAGCAAGGAATCTAACCTTTACTGTGCATTTGCTAAAAGTCTGTCTTTATGTGGCTATTTCTTTGTTCTTTTTATATCTTAAGAGAGAGCTATTATTTTTTTTTCCATCTTGAATGAGGAGAAACAATGATGGAGAGATTAAATCACATGACTAAAATGTATATAGCTTTGTTACTTGCAAAGCTGGGATGGGAATCCATATAATGTTTGACCCTGGGATCCTGATTTTCTCTGTCCCTTAAAGTTTAGAATCAAAATGAGCACAGCTTCCTTTTTCGGCTGAATCATCTCCCGAGCCTTGAGGACCTGCTCCTCTCAGATATGTCCCTGTCCCAGTCCAAGGGCCTGTGTTACCTGATATGATAAAAGGAATTTTGCAGATGTGATAAAGTTAAGGCGCTTCTGCTAGGGGATTCTCCTTGGATCACTGGAGTGGATTTAGTGTCATCATTATAAATTGTTCTAAGAGGAAGGAAGGAACATTGGTCAAGGACGTGTGTCGACACGGCTTGTTTCAGAGATCGGAAGATGCTGTAATGTGGTCTTTGATGATGGAGGAAGGGGCCGTAGCCCAGCAATGTAGGTGATGGCCGGAAGTAGGAGATGTAAAGAAATGGATTCTCCACTGGAGCTTCTGAAAGGAATTCAACCACACCAACAGGCTGATTTTAGTCCAGTGAGACATCTGACGTATAGAATGTCTGGGAATACACTTGTTCCTTAAGCTTTAAGCTGTGGTAATGTGTTACAGTAGCAAGAGGCAGCCTTTACCGAGTCTGTCTTTTCTGGGATCCCTATCATCTGCTTGTTCAGCTGTAGGTGGTTGATGTAGATTCTCTTAAATCACAAGGTGGGATGGGTCATGGGGGTCAAGCATGTGGACAGGGCATATCTGAGGAGCACAGCCACAGCTTGTGGCTGGGACAGGATCCCTGTAATGGATGTTTTACAAAAATAAGTACAGGATTGGAGACCATAGGGGTGCACATTCTGGAGGAACCTTGCTGAAACCTTGACTGTGAAATTTGCCAGGTGAAGGCAAGAGGATGTTTGCCTCTGCTGCACTGCCAGGGAGCTGGAAAAGACCCAGGAAATGCTTGTGTTCTGCAGCCTGGAGAGCAGCAGCCTTCAGACACTACAAATCAAACAGCCCCCAGATGCGCCAGTTGTAAGGAGTACTTTGTACTAATGTCGAATGTTGTAGTGTAGCACTGGGCAAAAAAAATATTAATTGAAAGCATATGCACACACACATATATACAAACATATATGTGTGCATATAACATATATTCTTGTGTATATGTATATGTAATTCTGTGTATGCATATTTTTGAACTTAGGGACTTATGTAATTTGAGCAAGCTCCCCAATTTGAAAGGTGATTAGATGATAATTTTTTTTTCCTATTTGATCCCGAGGAATATAAATACTCCAGAAATCCTGAGTTAGTTTCACAAAGTGGTCTGATGGCATAAAACTGAGAACTTGGGGGTTTCACTAACTCATCTTTCTTCTCTGAAGCCCTAATTTGTCACAATATATTTGCAGTCCTAAATAGTTTCTGTAAACAGAAACGTGTGTATCTGCTTTGTGAAAAGATATGAAAAGGTGTCCACCCGCAGTGTTGCTGTGAACAGCTGCATACGCCACACAGATAGCACACGTCCAGGACGGACGCTGAGTGCTCTAACGCAAAGCCTGGAGTTAGAATACAAAGCCACGTGAAGTCATGATGATCAGGAAAATCACTCACTCGCAGCTGCTTAAAATACAGCTTCACGGTTTTAGTAATATCAACTCAGGGCAGGTATTTTAATGCGGGGGCTATCCCGTGCATGGGGGGGGGATATTGTGTTTTTCCCCCTGGTTTCTACTCACTAGAAATAGCAGCATCTCTCAGTTGTGACAGTCCCCAAGAGCCCCAAGACACTGCCAGATGTTTCCCTGGGGGAAGAATCACCCTTGCTTGCAAGTCACTGCCTGAAATTCACAAGCTTAAAACATACAGGGAGCTTGAATGAAAGATAAATTTTGTGAGATTCCTTGTCATAAGGCTAAAAGCATGAGTGTGGTTAGGATTTTGTCCCCTCAAGAGGTTAACTGTTTCTATCCAAGTAATCTAGATAATTTACATAATCTCCTAGAGTTTAAGTTTCTTCTTGGGTGAAATAGGGAGAAAATTCATGCATATAGGGTTATTGTGAAGATTATAATTTCTGCTACTATCATCATAACTGGTAGATCCTTCTCGAAAGAGAAGGGCACCATCCCACAATCATAAAGGATAGCTTTACAGATGAGTTATTTGGGTAAATTTTGATTTTTTTTTCTGTTTCTTTATAGGATTTCAAATTTCAGTCTCCTGAATAAAAGGCGCATCAAAATCTCCATTCTTTTCTCTTTTGACTCATTCATTCATTAGCAATGATTCTATTGGACACAGTTAAATATGCATTTCATCTAGTAATGCCCACAGGGAACCCATTGCAGTATACACCACCCAAACCAAAATGTAATGTTAATGGAAATTAACAAAAGACAAATCATTCTATGGCACACTAATTAGTTTCTTAAGAATTAAATCACCAAGAGCTGCACATTCTATAATAACTTAAAAAAGAATAAAATAAGAATCTCATTAAATTGTTTAAACAAAATACTGGATTTATAAAACTCCTAAGTTCCATATTAGAGAACACAGGTATGTTTCCCAGAAGGAAAGATAATGTTACAAAGCTTCCATTTTTCTGAGACCCTAATTTTATTAGTAGCAAAGTAATTAATTTTTGTGACAACAAATTCTTCAAGGAGGAATAAATACTAAGTTGGAGATATGTGAGCAATGCAGTTGACAAAAAGGACAGGAAAATGTATCAAGTGAATCTTGAGAGCAAATTGTATCCCTCACTGTGGATCTATGTCTTTAAAAGCTGGTTCATTTTCAAAAAGGCTTCTAAACAAATCTCCTCGGCTCAAAAGATCCATATGGCATCAGTGAGCTTGAGCTTAGTCTACTGGGAAAGAAAATGTGAGGCATTTTTTTTTTCAGGTACTAAAACATACTGTGTAGGTTGAAGTGAAAGCTATACGAAAAAACTGCAGGAGAGAGAGAAAGGAGAGAAAAGAGAGACAGGGAGGGAAGAGATAGAAAAGATTTCACCGTTTTGAAACATGAAGATGTTGCAAGAAAACAGTCGTTTAAGAAGCTAAGAGTCATCGTAGTAAGAGTCAGGTTAGGGCCTCAAACTAATGAAACAGCAAATGAGCTAAAATTCAGATTAGCTGGGCTTAATTTAATTCCTGCCATGTGCAGTTAATGGATAGAGGCTTTGTGGGCTTTGCAATAGGTTATCAAACCATCACTGAGAGAAGGGTATTTGATGAGTTTGTTAAGGGGTTGCTCCAGGCACCCACATCCCCTGTTGATATGCTGGTCTCATTCTAGCTTCTCCACTTCCAATCCAGGTTCCTGCTAATGTGCACCCTGGGAGGTACACAGCACTAATGCTCAAATAGCTGGGTCTCTGCCACTCATATGGGAAATCCAGATTGATTTCTGGGTTCTTGCCTTTATAGGGCTCAGCTGTGGCTGCTGTGGGCATTTTTTTTTTAACCCTTAACTACATACCATCAGCGGCCGCATCTGTATAATGAGTTGACTGATGATGAGGCCTGAGTGAAATGAAGTTTGAGGCTTGAGCTTGGCATCAAAAAGGTCAGTCTGCACTGACATCTGAATCATCAAATGAAAATGGCTTCACGTTGAGCTTAATTTAATGTGTACATTGGAAGGTTTTGTTTTTAATTAAACTCTGTAGCACTATCCTAGACAAAATAAAAATGCATACACCTTGATATGTATGAGAAATTGGAAAAATAACTGACATATCTAAATCACTGTCTTATTTCCATGCAGGGCTAACTTTATATCTACATCAATCATTCTTATAAGATGACAAGATTACATTCTTAGAGTCAGGGAAAAAATGGTATTATAGAATTTCACTTGATAGTGAGTTTGGTCCCTGTATATCATTTGTTTAAAGCAATGTATCTCCAATATAAAGCATCTCTTGAGCGTTCATATCCAAAATCAGTTGTCACTCTTGGATTTATTTCTCTTTTAAGGAGTTTTACAGAAAATCTGTTTGGGGAAGTTTCTCCTATTCTTAAAACCACAGCAGGAAAAGATATTTTACGAGTTTTTTTTTTTAAATGCTAGTAAGTAAAAGAAAGGCAAACTAGCACACACTGGAAACTTACTGTCTGAGAAAAAGGTGCTCCCAGTGCTTTTCTACCTGGCTTCTCGCATAATCCACACTAGAAATCGAGCAGCTTTGATCTCTACTTTTATAGATGGAAAAACTCTCGTTTGCACAACTCAAGGAACTGCTTGCCTCAAAAAATCTCATCACTCCCACGATCAGGTTGGAAATCTAATTCTCTAAAATTCAAAGTTTACCACCACATCATGTTTTGTTTAACGACTTTTCCCTAATACCTGAAACACTATTTTCATTAACTAATTAATGTGCCTACCTCTGTTAATGAACAGCTTTCCTTAGAAAAGATGATATTTAACATATTTTCTAGATGAGCAAATGAGCAATAAAAGAAATTAAGAACAAGGTGGCACAAAGTCGTCTCAGCAGGTACGCAGGGTCACCAAATTCTATCATGCCTCAGGCTCGTTTTCTGATTTCAGTTCCTTCCGGGCATCATTGATCCTTGACAAGTCTTCTAGGTATATTTAATAATATGTTTAATCTAGGCCACTGGAAAACAATACCCCTGAAAAAGTAAACAATGAGATACATTTTCTTTGCATCTGGAGGGTAACTCCTCTTATAACTCCAAGCTTTTGTGGCTTGGAGTTATTCATACATTATTTCCTTCTGGATAGAAACGAGGCTGATTTCCAATGACTTACATCACTGTAGGCTGGGAACAAGACTCAGAGGAAGTTTCTTATTTGTCCTACAAAATCAACGCTTCTGGTATGTAAAGAAAAGGACTATTGATTCCATCTATCCATTCAGAAGTGTTTGCTCACTAAAGGTTTCTGTCAGCAGGCTAGAGGCTTGAGGAATGAGTGAGGAGTGATTGGGGACAAACCCAGTTGCTGCAGTTGACAAAGAACTTCGTCAATGTGCAGCGTGGCTGTGCTTGCATAATGAACGAGCAGCACATCTATTAAATTGAATGCTGTTCAAAAGATTCTATTTGCATGACCAACTACATGGTTTCCATTCAAATGTCTGCCTCTGCAGATACCCCATGTCCAGGATAGGGTGAGAATCGAGATAAGACAGAGTCTTAGCCAAGGGCTAAAGCAAAAAAAAAAAAAAAAAAAAAAAAAATTCCAAAGATGTTGGGGATGACTCTCTGTGAAAAGACTCACTCGGTTGTTGGAGCAAACATTGTTCCTATCAGTCCTTACTCCTACTGCCCTCTTCCCGGTGTTCCCGCCACCTCCATCTCCTCTGGTTCTCCTTTTCGTCCTTCAGATTTTGTAATAAAATAGCCTGGCTTCACAGGCCTTTCATGACCTCGCTCTCTGAGAATGTGCTTCCCCAGTCAGTCTCTGTCTCTCTAGCCAGGACCATCTCCTGCACAGCACATCTAAAATACAGATTAAAATAACGTGACTGTGAGCTGGTAGACTTGCTTAGCCCATTTCTCCTTTTCTACCAAATTGTAAGCTTTCCAAGGGCAGGGAATATGTCTGTTTTACTCATTATTGTGTACTTACCACCTAGCTCACATAGGGTACTTAACAATGTTTCCTAATTTAAAAAGAATATTGTATTCTTTTTTATTGTATTGTATTGAATATGTATTCTAAGAACCATACTATCAGATGATATGAGAGCTGAGGAATTAGGTATAATTTGCTTATGAAGTTAAAATATTCCAAACACCTTTAAAAGTGGAGTGAGCTAATCTTTTTGGAACTGGTTCTGCTTCCTGAGTTCTCACATTTGAAAAAAATCAGGATTTTGTTTTGATTTTGGCAATATGGATAGTGTTGTCTCATCAATTCTAAACAGAAATCGATTCGCAGGAAAAGCCTCCATATCTGTGTCTAAATGCCGACAAGACCTCTAGTGCTCTCCGACATAGATTTGTAATAGAAAAAATAAAACAAAAGAACTATTTTTCATTTGTAGAAGTTGACAAAGGAACAGTAAAGGTCTTGTTCCAACTAAGAGACTTTCTGGACTAAACCATGCAAAAGAGAAATTTAGGATAATTTTTGTATCTTTGTTTATCTGAGTTTTTCTTTCCATTTGTGATATAAGTGCTGGAGTGGGTGGTTGGTGCTGTGTGGTTGAGATGCTGGATGGGACACTGACATCCTGAGTTCACTTTCTACTCTGCTTCCAAGTTCAGGTTCCTGCTAGTGAGCACTCTGGGAGGCAGACAGGTGATAGTTCAAGCATATCAACACAGGAGTTGTGGATTGAAATCTTGGCTTTGGACTGTCTTAGTTCAAACAGGATTTGAGGAATGAACTGGCAGATGGAGTATGTCTCTCCCATTCTCCGCTCCCATTCAAAGGAAATGAAAATAAATAAATAAATAAATTTTTTAAGGATGTAAGATTAGCTTTAACTACGAATGAGAATCACACGTATTGCAGGTCATATTAACTAGCTTTTCTCATACTTACTCTGTAGACCAACAGGTGACTGACCCCTTGGACTAAATAAATTCTGATGCTTGACAGTGTTCAAGAAATAACTTGAACTTTAACAGAAATGCTTCTCTAATTTAGGCATTGATTCAATCAAAGTCTATTATGCCCAGGCATTATTGTGGGTGCTGAGGACCCAACAGGAAACACAACAGAACAGATATTTTTTCCTCTCAGGACTTGGGCTCCACCAGGACATAAAGCAGCCAATGTACAAGTAAGTGGGTAACCATGAGTTATGTTAGTGAGAAGTTCCGTGCAGGGAATCAATTACAGAGGAGATGTGATGGCACGTTTGGGGTGAGCTGCTTTGAGCTGAAACATGAATGGTGTGAAGCAACCAGGTGTAAACTGTGTCTGGGAATACAGATGCAGAGACAGGGGTAAGCAAAGGAATTAAAGTGAGAGCAGGTTGGGCATGTTTGGGGCATGTATGTGAATGTGTGCATGTGTGGAGAGAGAAGGAGAGAGGAGTGGCAGGGAGAGAGAGAGAGACTTTAAGGAACTGCCTCATAGAATTTGGATGGAGTTTTGATGAGTCAAATATAATCTGATGGGGTAAGCAAGTGAGCTGGAGGCTCAATAAAGAGTTGCAGGTTAAGTTGAAAGGGCACCTACTGGCAGAATTCCTTCTTGTTTCTCCCTACTTGTGTACAGCCTTTGTTCTACTATAGTCCCAAGCATATCATAGAGGCAAATTCACTTTATTCAAAGTCCACTCACTTTAATATTAATCTCACCTGCAAAATCTACCTTCATAGAACACTGGGAATGTTTGTCTAAATATCTGAACACATTGTCCCAGCCAAGTCGACACATAAAATTATCTTTACATTTGGGAAGGAAAAAACAAACAGACAAACACAAAAAACCGTGCTGACGTGACTAAAGTGCAGTGACATAAAGGATGGTGCAAGACAGGTGCAGAGGAATGCCATGGGAACCATAGATGTGTTAGAGGAACCATGAAGGGGCATGTTTTGATTTAAGTCTCACAGATGATTGTTTCTGTAGGGCCATGGGAACCACAGAAGTGACAGACAGTGGGAAGGGTAGGGGAATGAGCAAAGGAGCAACTCCAAGGTTTCTGCAGGAAGGCGTGGTGCTTTGGACTTGGGTTCTGAAGTGTACAGAGTAGAAAGGAGCTGGATGGTGAGCGTATCCGGGAGGTAGAGAGAACTGGGCTCTCCCGGCCTGAACAGGGGGCAGTCAGAGGGATCCAGCCCTGATCAACATGGGGAAATTGAAGGAAGCATTGTGCGTCAAAATGGACAGGAATAGATATAATTCCTGTTAAAAACAGGGGGGAAAACACCCTTGTGCTTAGTCACATCCACAATTGAATACAAGTAAAATAAGTCTTTTGCTAAATGGATGAAATTGCAGTGCATTTGGAATTACCTAACCATGTTTTACTTTAATTAGCTATAAATCTTTAAGACATTTAAGATAAACTTCTTTCAGGTACAGCATTCTTTGGTTATAATTTTAAATGCAACAATCGGTATTGTGTCCTTTTTGTGTCTCTGTGAAGTTTTCTACTTACAAAATATCTAATTGCTTCATTGGATAATATAATTAAACTTAAAATAGTATTCATTGCAAAAAATAGGTGAATTTCAAGTTGGTATTTTCATGATTACATATGCTCTGAAGTTTCAAATGGATAATAATAATATAGTGATAATGATATCATTGTTTTTCAGTTTGGTTATAAGATGAATTAAAAAACTCCAAACTGTTAGTAACAATGGAAGAGACTAGCACTTTTTCTACTTAAATAAATATTTTTAAAAAAACCTAATTCCAGGTTCCTTTCTAGGTATACTCAAGTCATACCAGTGTTTAAGGTAAATGCAGATAACAAGTTTTTCTTTCTTTTTTTTAATTTTCAAAAATTGGTTTAAATTTTGGGAAGTTAACTAAATAGCATCACAGGAAACTAAGCCCTAAATCCAAAACTAGTTAAAATATTAGTTATTAGATGCAAAGCTTGACCTGGGACTGAGATTTATTTTCTTATTGCTAGAGATGTCTTTCTGTAACTGGTGTATACTGTATCTTACAGAGCTTCTTAGAATCAGGCACAGTGTTCAAATTTGTGGAAAAGTTTCCAAATGAGAGGCACAGAGATTGTGTGGGCAAATTGAAGCCACATTGGCCATTCAGTACACACAATGTAGGAAGAAATGGATCCCACTTCATTTAACACAGATTTATATGCTGTACACTAAGGCCCTCTCCTAAACACTGCAAGGAGTATCAAAATGTGCAGCAAAAGGCCCCTCTGCTGGAGGAATGTGAGGGCAGACATGGAGAAAAGCCCTCAGCCTATGCCAGTGTGCAACTGAGGTCCTTCAACATAAATGATTGGGGCAGTCTTGCCTTCCTATCCTCTGTAACTTACAGCCACCTATTTCCAGACATCATCATTCACACTCTGAACACCGTAGTTCAAATAAATTAAAAATTAATCAGCATTTGTGGCCTAGCCTACCACATTGCCATTTATTTTTGCTGTCCTTGTGTGTGTATTTATTTATTTGAAAGGCAGAGCTATACAGAAAGAAGAAGAGATAAAGAAAGAGGAATATTTCATCCACTGGGTCACTTTCCAAGTGGCTAAAACAGCCAGGTCTGGAATAGGCCTAAGCTAGGAGCCAGAAACTCCTCTTTCATCTCCCATGTGGCTTTCAGGGACTCAAGCACTTAGGCCATCTTCTACTGCCTTCCCAGGTGCATTAATAGGAAGCTGCTTCAGAAACAGAGTAGCCAGGACTTGAATCAACACTCTTGCTATGGGATGCTGGCTTTGTAATGTGCTGCTTGTTGTACTACCATGCTGGTCCAAATATTTTTTCCCCAGAAATTTAATGTAATATTTTTGAACAACTGAAACCAAAAAGTAAACTTTAGAAACAAACTTCTTAAACCCAGAAATAATCACATTCAAAGTAAAAACAGAGGAAGACATTTGTTAGTTAAGGCACTACTTGGACTCAGGTACCCCATGTCGGAGTGCCTGATGTAGACTCCTGGCTCTGCTCTGGTTCTGCCTTCCTGCTGATGCACATCCTGGGAGGCTGCTGCAGGTGATGGCTCAAGTCTTTGTGTTCCTTGTCTATGTGGAAGATCGAGATTCAGTTCCAAGCTCCTGACTTTTGCCCTAGAAACTGTTGATGGGGGCACGTGGGGTGTATACTAGTGAATGGAAGATCTGGTTCTCTCCTTGTCTGTCTCTCTTCCTTACAGATAAAAATACAGCCCAGCTGCCAAAGCAAATCAGATGTTTTATATGTTCTCAAACTATATTACATGTGTAAACAAATGGGTGATTTAAATAATACAATAGACTCTGATAGAAATTATAAATATGTATGACCCCTATATGCTTCTGTGGTAGGAGGTGGCATATTTTGAAAAGGCAAAGAATGTTCTGCTTGTTCTGCAGCAGTAACTATGCTTGGCATCTAGTCATTGCCAGGAAGTACAGGTTTTATGTCATCAGTCTCCTGACACCCATGGAGAACTTTGCTTTGCGTTGTTATACCAGAAGATTCAGGTTTGATTCTATGTGGAGAGCTGGTTTCCTGAAGGATGGGTGATGTGTGTGTGTGTGTGTGTGTGTGTGTGTGTGTGTGTGTGTGTGAATAATATTATCAAAATGGCTCAGACTGAGTTAAAAGGGAAAGTGACAAGGAAAAAATGATTGAGTGGCCTGTCAAGCTCACATTGCTGATAAGGCACCTAGATGGAGACTTGGCCTCCTAGGATAGTATCCGCTCTTGATCTGTATGTACAAGGGATTCTGGAAAGTACACGGAAAATGGAATTTCAGAATACTTTATTTTGGGTTAAAAATGTTAAATCCATGGATTTTTTTTTCATAATATATATTTTACCTTAAACTTTTATTTTTTTTAAATTCGGCCGTCTGAGAAGCAGATGCTGGTGGAGTGGGGAGCTCTCCATCCACTGCTTTATTTCCAAATAAATGCAATAGTTAAGGCTAGAGTAGGACACTGCCAGGACGTTGAATGAGTTCAAGGTCTCCCTGGCGAGTGGCAGAAAACCTAATACTTGTGCCATCTCTGTGGCCTCCCACGGTCCACATTAGCAGACAGCTGGAGTCAGGAGCCAACGTCAAGTACTAAGTCCAGAAAATCCAATGTGACTCATAGCTGGTGTCTTACTTATTAGAAAAAATACCTGCCTTGCCCGTGGACTTTTGAAAACTCCTATTACCATATATGGAAATATCCTTTCATCTAGGGATTGAAACATTAAGTGATCGTTTTGTAACAACAAATGAGTCCTGTACACCGGGCAAAGAACTTCCAATTTACCTGACTCTGAATTATATCCTCTTACGCTACATCTTCAAAGCATTGGTTTGCTGCAATCAGTGATTATTTTCTATAGTAGAACAGCGTTGGCCCCAAGCTCTTTGGTTTCTATGTTTTCTATTACCTAGGTTTTGGTGTCACTCCAAAACCTATTTCTTTCCCTGCATTTTTAAAGGCATGATTAGCAAAAACAGAAAATGAAATGTCTTAAATGATTTCTGGGATCCAGTGCAGGAGCTATATTGAATCATGAGGTGAATAGTATTCATACCCACAGCTGTTTATTGTGGCTCAGTGAATGTAGTATCTAATTCTATGTGCTATTCTATTTAAAGGATTTAAAAAAATTCATTCCGTATTTTCAATAAAAAAGCAAAGTGCCATAGAAAGCTTCACTAACTAGTTGATGGGTGCTCACAAAAAGAATTTTCTTGTAATTGTAGCTGAAGATATATTAAAGTTAATGATAGGCATCGTTCAAGAGAATACTCAGTGAGAATTACTGTAGGAAGGAGTTGCCAATTTATCCTAAATTGGTTGGATATTGTCCCAGCGACAGGACTGTAATTTTAATTGTAGCAGCTGGATTGAAAAAAAAAGTCAAATCTAATTATCATATATATGTCTTGATCCATTGATGTGGACTTCATGAATGAGCTAATATCAGTTGTGACGCTTTCCTTATCAAAGTTTCAAACTAGACATTTTGAAAATAGCAAGAAAATACAAAATCATTTGAAGATAGAAGCTCATATAAATTTCCAAAACTGTACCATGGCATGCTCACATTTTTTCCCCTATTAATTTCTGGTCAAGATTTATCTGCAATCAGTCAAAAAGGCAGTGTGGTTCCAGTACCAACTGCCTTGGCTGCAAATGTCATTTTCTTTCAACTTGATTTCTTTCAGAGTCAATATAATTTCTTCCTGATCTTGAGCATGTGGGCCTATGCTAATATGGAGCGGTGCCTTGGAAAGGTTATTTTTGTTTTCTGCAGGAAGCAGTCAGCCTTTGACCTACATTCAATATGTGACACAGATCTGATCGTGCAACAACCATTAGCCTCATCCAAATCCCCTGGTTGGAGGCTGGGGCTTTAGGTCACAGACTATTACTCTTGGGTGTCAGAGCTAAACCCAATTAATGCCTTTTAACAATATATGGGTGGTATTTTGTTCTCCTTAGGATGTATGAAAATGGCCTGCAGAATTTAATCCTGAAAAATGTTAAAAGATTGCTTGAGCTGTATGACATACCCCTGTGACCTCTTTTCTGAAGTCAGCAGCATTACCCAGTGTATTTGGCATTCTCTCCCTGCTTGCTACCTGGTCAGTTGATTTGAAAGGTGCACATTCCTTTCTGTACCTTTCTGGCCCTCAAGCCCCCTTCTAGTAAGTCATGGGCCTCTGAAGATGGACCGTTCCTTCTTCCACTTTGCAGAATCCAGGCAGTGATTCTGAATGTAGCATGGCTTGGACTCAGAGTCAGTTTCTATGACGCCAAGGGGCAGAAGAGAGAACTCTCCTTAGACACTGGTGCAAAGATGTTTAGGAATCATTTGTCAATGAAACTTGGCAGTTGCCTGCCAGGATGGGGGGTGTTATGTCAGCACAGGTGTCAGAGAATGAGAGAGGCTTCTGAAGGAAGTAATTGGCAAATCAGATAGGGCTGGGCCTGCGGAGAGGAAGAGGTCAGTATGTCGCTCAGCAGATAGCTTTAGAAATCATTTTTAATAAACATTATTTAAGAACCTTTTAGAAAGCAGACCCCTCCCCTCGCAGGCCTCTGACAGCTGACAGTCCAACAGGAAAAGAGGGAACTGTTTCTGAAATGGCTTAAGAAAAAAAAAAGACTTTTAGAGGCTGTTAAGAAGACATACAATCACATCCCATGTAAGCCTGTTTAGGCAACGGTTTATTCCTTAGCCTGGACTGAGTCTTTCACTGAATTGTCTGCTGTTTTCTTTCTCCCATCAACCTGCAACCCAGCATGGAGCTCATGCAAGAGCTCAGTAGCACCTCACTTTCCCCCTGAAGGTTGTGTAGAATTGAGACACCGAGAGCACAACTAGATTTCGCCCTTGCGTGGAATCCAGGGATGTGGCTGCTCTGTGAGACTTTCACTCTTGAGGTGCTTTGCCCTCTGCCTCCCATCTGCGTATCTGCGATGTGTGCTTCATGGAAGACTTTCTGATGTGTTTGCCCCAGCCCCCGTTCTATACCGCCCTTGTTTGCACAGATGCTACCATTCTCCCCCTAACCCCCGTCATCTGTTAGCAAGCTGCGAGGTAACTTGCACCCTGAGCTTTCGGATTTGAGGGAATGTGCATTCAGTATATCCTCTGTGATTCCTTTTGTTGAGAATTTTCCAGGAAATGTAAAGCTTGCCACTGAAGCAAAGGGATTATGGTTATCATCGTATCTGCTATGACTCACACATGGTAGCCAACCACTCAATAGTTATTGGAAACTGAGGGTGAATAAATGAATGACTGATTTGCAGACAAGCTGAGAGTGGAAAGGGAGGACTGCGGAGGCACAGGTTGGGCTGAAAACCAGTCTTGGCCAGTTGGTGGCCTTGACCTCTGGAGTCGTAAACTCTTCCTCATTTTATGCGAGGTGTTTCTGGCTAACGGAGCTGCGCTGTGATGTTTGTGCGCGTGTGTTTTTGGTAACATTGCTGTTATCTCTTGACTTCTTCCAGTCATTACCACCTGGGCTGACAAACTGGTCACAGTATTTGTAACAGAAGTCACATATTCCATTCTGGTTTCATTGTGGCCATAGAAATTCATACGTTTACAAGCCCCAAGGAGCCTGACTCAGGGTGTAAATTTCCTGGGAAGGGTGCTGAAGAGGCTCGGAGAAGTTCTAAGTAGAAGCCACATTTGGTGCATTCACTGTGTCAGCCAAAACACGTTGTAGCGAGTAGAATTATGGGCACAGTGCCCCAGTGGCAAATTACAGTGTTACTTGAAAGAAATGTGCAGCCCTGTTCCATTTAGCAAAATGTAAAAAAAAAAAAAAAAAAAAAAAAAAAGCAGGACACTTAAAATACCCAAGACTCCCAAGTTGACTGCAACCTTGGGAAAAACAGTGATGACAATGCAATGACAGCAGCAGCAACAGCTAATATTTTGGGATACTGCCTAAAGCATAGGTAACATATCAAAGTGCTTTTCAGCATTATCTTAGTGACTCTTCTCGGCACCTTGATAAAGTTAGAACTAGCATGATCCTCACTTGCTTGGAGGAAAATGCATTTAGAAAAATGTCTGGGGCCCGGTGTGGTAGCCCAGCAGCTAAAGTCGTCGCCTTGAACTCAGCAGGATCCCATATGGGTGTGGGTTTGTGTCCCAGTTTGCCCCACTTTCCATCCAGCTCCCTGCTTGTAGCCTTGGAAAGCAGTCGAGGATGGCCCAAAGCCTTGGGATCCTGCACCCATGTGGGAGACCTGGAAGAAGTTCCTGACTCCTGGCTTTGGATCAGTTCAGTGCTCGCTGTTGGGGTCACTTGGGGAGTGAATCAGCAGATGAAGACCTTCCTTCTTCTCTGTCTCTGTCAGACTAGGTAATCTTTGTCCCTACACAGTCAGTCTGAAACTCCTGTAGGCATACCTAAGAAGGGCAGTTTTAAAGTTCAATGACAAAGATGCCCCTTCTTCATATTTCATATTCAAGAGTCCTTCAGAGTCCAAGGGTGAGTTTGTTTTGGTGTAAAAAAAATGTTTTGAAACCAAGGCATGTTTTTTCATAATAAACATCTTCCATGGTGGTTTAAAAATTTGACCCCTAGTATATACTCAAAAATCAAAAGGAAGGCATTTGTCCCTAATGGCTAAATTTCTCACCTTGCATGTGCTGGGATCTCATAAAGTCGCCGGTTTATATCCCAGTAGCCCCACTTCCCTTCCAGCTCCCTGCTTGTGGCCTGAGAAAGCAGTCGAGGACGGCCCAAAGCCTTGGGACCCTGAACACGTGTGAGAGACCTGGAAGAGGCTCCGGGCTCCTAGCTTGAGACCTATGCAGCTTTGGCCGTTGTGGCTGCTTGGGGAGTAAAGATTTTCCCCTTTGTTTCTCCTCTTCTCTGTATATCTTACTTTCAAATAAAAATAAATAACTCTTTTTAAAAAGAAAATCATTTTTGTTATATTTGTAAGGAAATCAATTCACATTTTGGCAAGGTCAGTTATAAGAGGATATATATATATATATATAAGGTTAGAAAAAATTCACATCTTAGATTTTATCACATTTCAAGAACTTACTTTTGTGTGACATATGTCACATTAGTATAAATGCATGTCCAAAACAGGTAACCCTAAAAACCTTAGTTTTACCTAAAATTACCCATAAAATGGGTATAGAATTCTTCTAGCTTCTCATTTTACATCTTATAATTAATTGTGAAACTGTTTTGCTAAACACTTGCATTTAAGCATGTTTGCCTTACACAAAAACCTTAAAGAAAAAAAAAACACCTTCTAACAGGATTTAGGATATTTACAGTAAGAAATAAAAAATAAGACTTGTTTTGTGACACTGTTTTTAAAGAATGATTTTTTAAAATTTCTTAAGGCTCCAGTGGTTAAGATAGGGCTAAAGGCAAAAATGTTGCTTAAGAAAACACTTTAGAATATGCTAGAAAAGCTGAGGCCCAAGTCAGGCCCCCCAGGAACCAGGCAAGTGTTCATATGGCTTATATTCTGTGAATCTCTTAGGGTTATTTTCTAAATGAGCCTATGAGAACAAAATGAAATTATATTTCCCTTCCAGCTAGTTAAGCCTCAAATCCCCAGATGAAAAAAAAAAAATGTTTTCTTTTTTGGACAGTGATGTATTTCTAGTCTGTTCTCAAGCACACATACTAAAACCCATTTCACGCACAGCCTGGAAGATGGGAACAGGCTATTCTCATGGTTAAGGATTGCTCTAAATTGCCATTTTGCCGGTAACTGTCACTCAGCAGAATAGGTGGGTAGGTTTGATCTTGTTATCTATTACCTCTAAAGCTATAGTTTATTAAACTGAATGCCAGTGAATCCCTCACTTATATAATGCTTCACGTAGAGAAATATTGATTCTATGTGACTGAGTTTTGGTGGATGGTGCTGGCTGATTGCCCAAGTTGCCTTTCCTACCTTCCCTCTTCCTAATAGAATTCGAGGTTTGTTCAAGTCTCTCTCTCTCTCCTCTGTGTGTATTGGAGAGGGAAGAGAGAAAGAAGGGAAAGAGAGAGAGAGAGGAGAGAGAGAATGCATACACAAACATTCATATGGAATTTAAGCAATAAAAAACATTCTGTACCTAGGATTTTTCAAAATTAATATTGTAGTGAAGGTGGTCACATGACCTGATCTGATTCAATGAGACCAAAAGGCATTTACTGCTACTTCTTTTTTTTGAAAATATTTATTTATTTATTTACTTATTTTTGTTGGAAAGGCAGATTTTACAGAGAGAAGAGATAGAAATATCTTTCATCTGCTGATTCACTCCCCAAATGGCCACAACTGAGCTGATCTGAAACTGTGAGCCAAGAACCTCTTCTGGGTTTCCCTTGTGGGTGTAGGGTGGCACAGACTTGGGCCGTCCTCCACTGCTTTCCCAGGTCAAAAACAATGAGCTAGATCAGAACTGGAATATCCAGGAAATGAACTGGCACTACTATGGAATGCTAGTACTGGTAGGTTGAGGATTAGCCAGTAGGGCCATTTCAGCAGCCTGGGGAAATATCCTTAATCTTTGTTAAGATATATATTTTTTTCTTCTACAAGAACAAGTAAGGAAGGAGCTTCAACTGTTGCTGGTAGCCAAGTGAAACTCTGAAGTAAATTACCCAATAAAAACTTGGATGCCTAGGACAGCAGGAAGAAGACAGAAAGATTTCCAGTTTTGCATTCCTACCACTGATCTACAGAAAACTTGGTGTCTGCATTCCTATGGATTGTTCATTATGTAAAGTAGTCATTTAATTGATTTTAAAATCCAGTTGGAGAGGGAATTTTTCTAGCTATACTAGTAGACTGGAGACAGTGAAGTAATGTGTAACCAGACCTTAAGGATGCTGAGCGTAAATGCTCTAGCCTGCCTTTCTGATTCTTTCCCTGTAAAGAGGGTCCCACTTTGGCCTCCCCTTTACTCCCATTAGCTTAATCATTTGTGGAGATCTTTTAATTCTGTACTTCCTGTTTTAAAGTTGGGGATGAGCAGTGTGGGAGAGTTTTGCCCTTTAGCTAGCTTATGTTACTCCTGTTAATGAGAGAGGTTACTGATTGGAAGGGGTTAATCAAGGGGCTGGCACAGGGACATTAAAGTAATATTGGGAATCAGTGTTCCAATTTTCTTGCACCCACTGTTTCTACTCCTCTTGTGAGTTAATATTTCCCATCGTAATCAGATACAATGGGAAAGCTTGCCAGAAGGTGTCATGATACCTATTTTAGTCTAGGAAAGCTATTTATGTAAAGAAAAAAAAAAGCTAATTTTATTCTATTGATTAGTAGGCTCAAAATTCTTTATGCAGCTTTGACTTCAGGCTGAAGGATTTCACATTAAGCAGGGGGAGTATAAGGAGCAATATCCAAACCTCTCCCACTCCATCTCACAACTTTACAAAACATTTGGCATGCTAAGATAGAATTTGGCTGCGCTGCATATTTCATTGCCAAGCAATATTCATGAAGATCCTATTCCATGCATTGACGGCCACTTAAGGAATGAAACAGGACTACATAATCAGTTGAATTGAATTCAATCTATTTAGTATGGTTATGCTCAAGGTTACAGCAAGGTACTTAGAAGCTGACGTTTGACTCTGTAGAAGCCCAAAAAAACATTTCTAAGGTGGGAGTTTAAGAGAAAACTGATTTTGCTCATGCAGCATGTACTCGAAATGTTCCACAGATGGTTTTGTAGATTCAGTTTGATGTAATACCATGGGTGGAGAACAAGCCAAAAAATAACCCAGGTTTATCATTCTTGCCTCAACCTAGGAGAAGAAAACCTACGGTCACTGCTTTCAAAATGGCCACATAGATAAACCCTGCCAATAGTTCTATACTTGGGATGAATGATCAAAGAAATGCTGACTTCTGGATAAGACACTCAGTTGTTCTGTTCATGGACCCTTCACTTGTAGGATCTGTGGCTGTATTTCAGACATTTTGCCAAAGGCAGCAAGGTCATTTTCTACAGCTCTCCCTCCTGTCAGGCAAACCTCTCTGGGCAGTCTAGAAGGTGGACACAGACTCTCTTGCTTTCTAAATATATCCCATAACACATCCATTCAAAGGAAACAGATAATCAGAAAAGAAAAACTAAAAATTCAACATGAATAATGTAAAGACATATAAATGTAGTCCACAGTTTCATAATGAGCGGCCTCCATTTGTTCTTTTCAGTAGCATTCACTGAGTTCTTGACGTTTGTCAAAAAACAGCACTAAGTCTTAGTGCTAAAAGGAAGACTCAGTGACTGCCTTCTCAAGATGCTTATACAGTGTGATAGGTGAGACCTGGACCACCAAATGAAGCCTATTACCTGATCCTGGAGCAAGAAAGCTAAGCCAGGAGCAGGATAGAGGGAGTTTCTTAGACAAGCCAACTCGTGACATTTTTCTGGAGGTCCAATAAGGTTTGGGCAGATGAAGATGAGTGGGCACAGCCAGAGTCAGCAAGAGGTTGGTACTAGTTTACAATGGCTGAATATACATTAGGTTTTGATCTCCATATGTTAAACTCTAGACTTAGCAATGCTTCACCCTAATCTATTTGATAGCTGAAAGACTCAATCCTGAAAATTGATTCATTCAGTCAATTTCTAACTGGTAGTTTATAACAGTATTTTTTTTATTATTGAATACATATTATATTCCCTACCTGATACTGAAAGTCTTATGCTCTCTGTGACACCCAATATTATTGCACAGGAATATTTGTGACCTGGTGTTAGATTAAAATCCCATCATCGAAATCCTACATTTGTGCCAGTCTTCTAGTGTAGAATGACTTCTTGCTGAAATGTGTTTCTGCTGACCAATATCCATGTGGCTTTGTGTTTTATGGTATAATCATGGGGAAAATTGTAGGGATGGTGGGTTAAACACCATGAAAATATTCTGAGACGCACCTTCAGATATATATACAAAACTATATTAAGTTTTTGTTAGTGGAGATGAATGTAGACACTCTTCTAAGCCAGGCAGGTGGTCAAAAGCCAAACCTAAAAAGGAATATATAATCAGGACATCTGGAACTAAAAGCGAATGTCTGTAAGATGTAAGTGAGGGGAGAAAGAACAAATAATTCATTCTGGGTGTCCTCTTCTGCCCTACTCATTGCATGCAAAGCTGATAGTAGTGGTGTTGAGCAATGTGAAGAACGAATCTAATTATTTCCCCCAAATTGGTAGTGCCTGTTTGTCTTGTTACCCACTGTCTTGCTAGCATTGAGCACAGGGGGCTCTCCATAAATATTAGAGGATGAATACATTAATGAACGATGAATCCAAACCTTCCAAACACTCTAACCAGGTTTCCCTCGGGACCAATAATAAGTGATTACAAGAAGGACTCAAATTAAAGTGAAGAGCAGGCCTAAAGCGAAGTGGCCTTTGTGAGGCTGGAATCTGCCACTTTGAGCTGTAATTAATTCATTTCACTTATTATAGGATATCCTGATATACTCATTGAGGGATGGCAAGGGAAAAGGAGCCTTTTTAAAAAACTTTATTTCTGAATACTGAGAAAAGTGTATACATGACCAGTAATAGAAGGCTGTTTCAAACATTTTGTGGAAAGTGAAATTAAATGTGTTTATTTTTGGTATAATCCCCCTGGTGAAATTCATACATAGCTTTTTAGAATACATGCTTTTTGTAAAAATTTTGAAGATATCTCAAGTATTATACCCTACCTAGTGTTTTTGTATTTGAGATACACACACAGAGAATTAATAAGTATGTATATGTGTATATGTTTGTGTGTATATATGTATATATACTCATACCCATATTAAGGACAGAAGCTACAAGAATCTAATAATTAAAGCAGTACATTTTCTCCAGACTGTCAGCTTTTAATTTTAGCTTCAATAAGTAGTAGCTTTGTGATCTTGAGCAGGTTGTTTAGCTGCTCTGTTTCCTGGTTTATCTTTAAAATCGAGAAGATTGACAGTATTTACTTCAGAGCTTTGCTATGAATATTTAATTTATGTACGACATTTAGAATAGTGTCTGAAATCCTGTAATTGCTCTCTAAATGTTAGCTTTTATAATTATCCTGCTCCATTTTCCCCATCATCTTTCTTATTTTTGCTCCTTAAGTAACAGAATTAAAAATATTTTTTAAAATAACATGTAGGATTGTTTGAGAGGTGAAAAAAGTCATTCATATAACAAACAAATAATTGATTTTTTTAATCATAGAAAGTATATAGTAATACTCCGGGAACCTGCCTTTACAATGAAAGCAAAAAGTATGTGAGAAAGACCAGTGTTTTGTTTAGGTTTGAATTCTAGAACATAAAGAATATTGAAAGTGTAAACTCAAGAGATACATTTTGTTTCCAAACACAAATTAAGAATTAAAAAATCAAAATGACAGATGTCTGTTAACCTGCTTGGGAAGGCACAGATTGTTCTGGCTGCAGGCACCAATGCTGACTGCTACAATAGAAAGGTTGCTTGTAGAAAGGAGAGGCCAGGCCTGGTGGCTGGGTTGGAGGGCTGTCCAGTTAATTTCCCTGGACCTAGTGCCCTCTGCCTCTCAGGGCACCACTGATGGGGTTTCCTTTGAAAGAGACTTCTTTTCAAGAAATCCAGCTTATTAAAAGGTTGTTGGCATGGGTTGGAAACTATAAGTTGATTTCATTGGCATGAGTAAACTTAAAAGAAGTTGGGAAAATATTTGCACTATCTTTTGTTGCTGCTACAGGGGACTTCAGAAAGTTTGTGGAAAATGCCTATTAGGGAAAAAAATATGCATCGAATTCCAAAATTTGTTTTGCAGCAAAATACATTTATCTTTTAATTCTGTGTTTCCACGAACTCTTTAAAGTCTTGTTTTATGTGAAGAGTTTCATCAAGTAAGCATTTCTTGAGCCCGTGCTTTGTACTTAAGCTACCAGTGAAGGCTCATCATGAAACTCGAAGATGCAGAAGTGATATTTTAAAACCATTTTCTCATTTCTCTCCAATCCAGATTTATCTATTCCATAAAGCATCTTATATTTGTATCAGATGGGCTTTTGCTGTACAGGGAATCAAATAATGAATTTTCTGAAAGTCTTGGCTGAATATGATTGTTAGGAACACTTGTCAATCAGGTAAAAACTAAATTGCAAGGTATTTGACAAACACAGCATCGCCTTAGCAGCCAGAGCCCCATGGTAGCTTTTCCAGATTGTTGTATTTAAGGCACAGTTCAAATTCCACTCCTTGCTTTAAAATCTTTCTTCATAAGATAGTGGATATTTCTAAGTAATACAACACAGTACCTATTTCTTAGTTATCAAACAAGGCAAGTTTGGCTCTTGTCCTTTCTGATGGGTTTCTCTAGCTGACAGTGATAAAAAGATGTTAGAAAAAGAGGAAAAATTATAAGGGATATAGAAGTTCATTTAGTTTAGGGATAAACTAAAGCATATGTTCTGTTATGGCTCAGAACATCCCAGGCACAAAGCAAAGTTTATTTCTAGGATTTCCAATTAAACAGCCTAAGGTTTCAGTAATTTCTCATATCTCTGACCACTATATAAAGCTCTTTCATTACAGCATACTAACCTTAGTCGCTTGAAAACATTTTACTTTGGTCCGGCTTGCAACTCCATATTTGAAATAAAGTAACTGTCTACTTAGTGTTCTGTTCTGGGGGAAAGTGCTTATCAGACCATCGGTAGACATCTTGTCCTGTTCACTCTTTCCTATTATGGATACCCCTTTAGTTTCATTTTTTTTTTCAGAACACAAACTATGTGCCCATTTAAATCCAAGGAGTAGGGAGTTTTCTAAAGAAAACCAATGACAGGGTTGTTTGGAGTGTATTCTGCAAATTAAAAGCAAACTTGATTTGTAGCTCAAGAACCCATGTTTGACATGCCTGCGCTTTATTCTTAAAGCAGTTTACTTTTGGATAAACATACTTCCTGTGGATGCAAAAGTTATTACAGAGCTAGTACTCCACATATCTGGAGGTCTGGACCACCTCCCATGGAGCACAGAGCTGCAGGGAACTTCGCTTCCTTGTGCTGCCCAATCAGGACCTACCTCAGACACTTTCCCCTCCCCACACCTGCCTTGTTCTCTCATAAAAAGGTTTGAGAGTAAAACTGTGATAATGCTGCCTGGCACACAACTAGCCTCACAGAAGTCTCTGTATGAAACACAAGATCCCAATGAGATACTTTTGAACAAGGAGTTAACTATGGGAACAATGGCTGGGAGACAGGGTGGCCTAACTTGGTTCAAGCTGGGATTACCAGCAATACAAGAGTCTAGGTGGATTTGATCATTCTTAGTCTGACCATACTTCCTTGTGAATGGTGGTAGACTAGAACCCACTCCTGAGGGCTTAGAGGATCTTAGCTGAACATGAATTTGAGTAGTTCCAAACAGTTTATAACATGGATGATGATGGATGAATGGGACTCTCATATTACTGCAAAAGTAGAATTAAGGTTTGTGGTTAAAAATGTGACAAATTTATTTTCATGATTCATCTCTATCATATACGAGAAGGAAATTGCTTTTTGAAGTAAAAATGTATAGTGTACAGTGCAAATCAACATCTTAGGCAATTTTTGTTTGTCTATATTCTATGATGTCCATTTTCTGAAAGATTTATTTTATTTGTTTTTTCATTGGTAAATCAGATATGTTCAGAGAGGAGGAGAGACAAAGAAGATCTCCTGTTTGTTAATTACTTCCTAAGTGGCTGATCTGAAGCCAGGAGCCTGAAGCTCTTCTGGGTCTCCCATGTGAATACAAGGGTCCCAAAACTTTGGGCTGTCCTTGATTGCTTTTCCAGGTCACAAGCAGGGGACCAGATGGGAAACGGGGCTGCCAGGATTAGAACTGGCACCCATATGAAATCTTGGCACATGCAAGGCGAGGACTTTAGTTGTTACGCTGCCATGTTGAGCTCTATGGTGTCCATTTTTAAGGAAAACTGACATACCCTGTAACATTTTTTTTATTAAGGGGAGCTGTACTTGTTCTAACTTATCAAGCTGGATGTAAAATTAAGGGTTTTTTTTTTTTTGTTTCTACCAAATAATTCACTATGTTATCAAGTGGGAAAATTAATTTTTCATGACATAGCTGTCCATGAAGTTTTAGAGTACGTGTTAATATGACAGAGCTCATCATAGTGCAAACATTAGTATCAATCTCCACAAGTTTTAATTAACAGAACCTTATGATGAGATATTCTTGACGTAAGTTGTATTTTTGACTGTTTTAAGTAGAATTCTAATCCCTTTTGCTTTTTGTTCATCTAAGTAAGAGGAGAGAGAACTAGGCCAGTCATTTTTTTTTTTTTTTCAGCATGATGCTATTAACCCACTGGTCATCAGAGTTATGGATTTGTGGAACATTCATACATTAATTTTTTTAAGAAGATGGTTAACACTGGGTGGTTTGTAATTTAATTTTATCCAGGGAAAAAGCCACACAGCTCTCCGTACACTTTCATCAGAGGACTGACATTTAGGCTACAGAGGAGTGGAAAGGTCCTTCAATGAATCCTTTACATCAAAGTAAGACTTACTAAAACATAACAGATAGCCACCATCTTTCCAATCAGACCACTGGCCAATTCCTCAAAAGATAGTTGATCTAGCATATCCTCAGGAGTCACTAATAAAGTAAATTTCCCTCAAAACTGCCATTAAGTTGTTACAAATAAATAATTATCTAAACCTGATCTTATATCTCCCAAGCAGCCACCAAAATTTTGAAGGAAAATTTCAATTATCCTCTGCGAGAAAAGCTTGAACAAAAACATATAGATACATAAATTCTCCAGGAAGCTTGAAATGTTATTTTCACTCAAGTTTTGACATCTGCTGCCGCTACCCAGAGCACGTGTAGGTAACAATATTGTAGATTGAAATTTCCTCTCTGATTTTATTGTCAAAATTAAGTAGACATGATAAAAAAAAACCCAAGATCACCTGACAATAAGAAAGCAAGCTATGGAAGAGACGGCTCTAGATAAAAGAACAAGATGAATTTAGTACATCCACGAATCAATGGCTTCATCTCACTAGTTATCAATATCTCAGATGCAAATCCTGGGTGTTGGGAAGAGCAAACTCCAGGCTCATTCCTGTCTCACAGTGTCTGATTGTATTTCTAATGATTGAACTTTCCTTGATGGCTGGATTAGCCACATGACATATTGAGTGGTGGCAAGAGAAACAGTAGAGTACAATGAAAACTGCCCATCAATGTCAACCACATACAATGGGACTGTATTGTTAAGAGGATTTCTCTTTCCCTGTCTTCCTTTTTCTTTCCTGCCTTTCTGTATCTTGTGGGAGTCTGTGTGTGTGTGTGTGTTTGTGCGTGTGTGAGAGAGAGAGAGATGAAATTTTATTTGGTAAAGAAATCATTCAGAAAAAACACACCAATAATAATAAAATTGGGGTCATTAAAGAAGAAATTAAGTACTTTTACTTATCATATAAAAAGGCAATGAATTTACTCTTAGCTCTACCCATAGTTCCAAATGCCTTGTACACAGCGAATATATTAATGTGCTGTGAATGGACTGACACTCTAAAAGGACTGGAGGTTATGATATGTTGTTTCCCATCCTTGAAAGCAACAGCCAATTTGGACACCTTTAAAGTGGCCCCCTACATCACGAAGCTCCCCTTTAAAGGCAGGGGGAGAATATTTATCCTGCCGTTACAAGAATCAATGTTATGTTCAGACATGGGCCACACAATATTTTTAAAACCACAGTTATAAATTCTGATGTATGATTGGAAATGTCTTTTCAAAAATAAATCACCTAGAAGAGTTTCTCTCTATCTTAAAAATCTGCCTTGCTGTGGTGGCAATTATCACATCATGTCCATGCCCTCAGTGGCTCTTGACTTCATAGAGAGGCTCTTGCTTATATTTTTAAGACCTGATGAGTGTTTACTGAAAGCATACTCATTAAATACTTCAATCAAATGGAGATTTCCTGGACATTCAAACCCTAAAAGGGCCCAGTAGAGTATAAAAGTATGGGTTTCCTTTTGACTTACCGCATAATTATTGCCATGTAAAATACTTAGAACAGTATGCGACTAAAAAGGCCACTAAGGGTTAATCTGTTATTTATTTTCATCATTATTTGAGTGTCAAAAATTCTGAGCCTGGGGGTCATTTCATTTTTTTTTATGTTGTGTGTGTGTGTGTGTGTGTGTCTGTGTGTCAAGTAATCTTGCTGATTCAGTCTTTCATCAGGTGATGCCACATAAATGATGTAACTGGATAACAAATGTGGTATCCAGTTTGCATTGCTACTGTATGTTTTGAGTTGTAGGCATTGGAAGAACACAGAGTATATCTATCCTACTAGCATAGTAATAAAGCTAATGGAAGGAGAAGAATTGACATTCTTCAGAACACTAAGACAACCTCTTCTCAATCACTGCTTGAAAATGTAGTACTTTGAGGATGGGCATCTGGAGCACAGCTTGAGATGCCTGCATCATGTAGGAGGACCTGGGTTTGAATCCAACTCCAGCTTCCTGCTGATGTACACACTGGGAGGCAATAGACAATGCCCCAAGGAGTAGGATCCCTGCCACTCACATGCGAGAGGCTGCCATTGTGTGCCCAGCTCCTGGTCCAAGCCAGGCAGTTGCAGACATTTGAGGAATCAACCAGTGGATGGGAAGTCATGCCCTCTCTGCCTTTGAAATAAATTGAAAAACAAATGAAGACATAAAAGCCACACTCTTCTGGTTAATTTTTAATACATCAGGGGTCATCTCTCTTGGACAGTGATTTTTTTAAGTATAATTTTCAAGCCTACCTGTGATGATAGAGAGGAGTAATGCTTATAAACAGAATGTAATCTTGTTTACAAAGTTGTTTATGATACAAGTATTGTATAAAGATGGAGATGACTACTGTGCATAAAGATGGCAGTTTGGTTCTGATTCCAATTTTTGTTATTTATTCAAGTAAAAATTTACATCTTCTTAGACACCTCAATATATATGTATATATATTTTTTCTCTTGCTGTTCTCCATTCCTATAACTTGTGAGATCTCTAGAGCCATTTTAGCTGAACATATCCATGTAGGAAATTATAGAATGAGCAACCACAGTGCTGCTTCACACATTGAAGTCGGAAGACAAATCTAACGCTACAGTATGCTGACTTCTGGTTTCTTGTCTCTTTTCTAAGTTGTTCTCATCCACAGTACAGCACTGCACTTGGTAGGAAAAGCTTTTCACCAATACTGTCCATTTATCCTGCATGTCAAATTTGGAAGTATCATCCTGATTTTTACTAAACTTTTCTTCTACACATTTCTAAGGGGGAAATGAGCACCCAGAAGTGTTACTGTAAAGCTATTAAACAAACTTGCTTTCTGAAAACACGTGAGAATGGGGGCGCACAGCACCCTCTGTCCATGAGTCTACTCTATAGGACAGGCATCTTCACTAGATTTTCTTTGTTGGGAGAGATGCAAGCTTCCTGCATGGTTCAGTTTTGAACAGCTAGGGTACTGACAGTAGCTGGTTCCCCCGCATCCAACTATTTTGGGTTAAAGAGTCTGCTCCTGTTTTACTTGGAAGAGTTATTTATACTTCCCTGTCTTCTCTTATCTTCCTACTTGGTAGGTGATAACATTACAAAGACTATATACTTAGTTCAGTTCTTAATTAGAGGGAATTTCAAGTCCCTCCTATAACTGTGTTGGCATCCTCTGAGGTACAAACTTTTAAAAATGTAGGCCAGCAAAACTTTGTAAGAGGCCAGCTCGAACAGAAATGTTAGTGTTTACACTATTTTTTTTAAAAAATAGAAATTGGGATTCAGAGGGGGAAAGGGAGGCGGGGAAGAAAGTAGGATGGTAGGAAGAGAGAGATCCCACCTTTTGGTTCATTCTTCCCAATACCAACAACAGCTGGGACAAAAACAGTTAGCATTCAGGAGCTGAGAACTTAATCCAAGTCTGCAGTGTTGGTGGCAGGAAGCCAACTGCTTGACCAGAGCCTGCTGCCTCCCAGAACGTGCAATAGCAGGAAGCTGGAGTCGGGAGCCTGCACTGTGATGTGCAGTGTGTTTATGTTAGCTGCTAGGCTAAACATTCCTGCTAATACTGCTGTTTAGGACTAGCGAAGGTCTCCACCTTTTTAATGTCTCCTAATGGAGAGAAGAAAATGGGAGACTAAGCCAAGTCTTAGATCTTTATATTTATTCTTTAGTATTATTGGAACATTTTTACATCTGGGTGCTATGAACATGCATGTTTAACTTTCTTGTTTCTGCAGTTTTCTGATTACCATAACATTCATGAGTCTTTGTATTTAGAATCATTATTCAGAAAAAAAATTCAGCCAGAGGAGAGTTTCTGATGATCTACATTTTTACTTTCTGTGTGAAGCAAATAATGTAGGTTTGAAAGACACTAGCTAGGTTGAACACTTAAAAAAACAAACAAACAAAAAAAAACCCTGTATTTTGGACTGAGTCACTGCTGTCATTTTTATAAGAAAGACCCTGATTCTGATGGACCCCAAAGAATGAGCAGCAGTGACTAAGCCAGTACACAAGGCAACCAGCTTCTGCTGGATGTTATCTCATTTGGAACACATTTCAGACCTTAGAACAGATTTTTAAATTGGAAGTTGAAACCTGCACACTGTCAGCAGAGGAGGCTGACTCAACCCCATAGAACTCATCTTACTCCAAGTTCCAGGCAGAGTTTTGTAAAGGGTAGGTACAGAAAATATGGCGTGATACAGCAAAGAGAGAAATCGTTTAAAAAGCTCACAAAACAAGGAAGATACATGTATCTAAATATTCCTGAGAAATTTAACATATGTCTATTTGAATGAAGGTTTCCTTAAATTAGCTGCTGCTGCTCAAAACAATGTCTAAATCTTCAAGGATCTCTGAAAGGATAATTAAAATTTTATGCAGTGACTTCCTAGTGGTGTGAGTTCTTCATGCAGGAGTTTCTATTATTATCATTATTACCATTGAGTAAATAAGACTTATAGAAATAGGGCTTTGGTCAGGACAGCAATAAGAAAATCTCACACGGAGCATGTTTACTTGTCTAGGAAGGAAACGCTGTTATGCTCTCATTACTCCAAATAAAATCTATGTCACAAGTGCTCTTCGTGGAGAAATGTATGGAGTGACCCACTAGAGGTTCCTTCCAACTGGAAAAGGTTCTAGTAGTTCAAAGACTGCTTGTGGCCTTGGCGGTTGACATTCACAAGCAAAGCACGGGGGCGGCGGTAGAGTGAGGGACAGAAGAAAGGAACCACACAAATCAATTCCTATGGAAGATACGTGGTTGTATTTAGAATACTTGTCACCTACACCTGCCACCAACCCTCATCCCTACCCCGCCCCCCGCCATCACAATCTTTTTATTAATCCCTGTGTGGGACACTGGCTCAGTTCTAATTAGATATTCAAAACTTGTTGTTCCATCTTACAGATACAATCCGTGCCCTGTGATTATAGTGGTGCTTTCCAGAAATTTTAGCTGTTTTGAAGTATCTCAGGCAGCCTTTTGCAAGATAGCTTTTTTTTTTTTTTCTTGAAAAGGAAGAGTGGCTCACAGTTAAGTTTTTCTTTGCAAAGCTGATGGAAGTGGTGGGTGGAGAAGGCAAGGTACATGGTTTTTGATTGTAGGCAACTTGGTAGGAAATGAGTGTTTCTATGTATTATCTTTACAGAGTTAGCATTGAGAAATGTAATTGCAATAAATTGGTGTAAAAGCCAGATAGTAGAGGGACTAAAAGTCCCTATGGAGAAACCAGCCTGTCACTTTCTTATAATGGCAGCAAATGATAATTGTAGACAAATATAGTAGAACTAAACCATTGCCATTCTCCTGTAAAACCTCTGTTGCTTCATGCTTTTTTTTTTTCTTCTAAAGAAATTGGTTACTTCCTCTGTTCAAAGTATGGCAGGGTCCCTCCCATTAGGTGGGGGAGAGATCTGCTTTTATTTGCTTCCCATTACTTTCATAATTAGCATACCCAAAGAGCAAAGAGGGATCTGATCTAATTATGTTTTTCAGTGGATCATTGGATTTCTTTTAATTTCCTGGGCTCTACATTATGTGTATATATATGTAAATCTGGCCTGGGGCACAAACTTTGCCCTCCTCTTTCTGACATCACGTAGACATCTGCTTGTTCGCACCCCCTTTCTTCATACAACTGGTTTCCCACTTTTTGCTAAAGGAGCAAGCACAGAGCCCTATAAAGGTTCCTGCACAAAGGACGAGGCTCAAGCCTAAATGAGGAGCATATCTCTCTCTCTCTCTCTCTCTCTCTCTCTTTCTCTCGTCTCTCTCTCTCTCTCTCTCTCTCTCTCTGGCTCCCCCTCTCTCTAGAATTCTAAAGATTTTCCTTTTCAGGTAAGGCTGTCAGCCAGAGTGGAGGGGAAATAACCTACTCTTGGCTCTGGCTCATAGAAGCATGTTTGTTACTCATTCTTGGAAGAGTTGTGCTTTGATGAGGTCTCAGCCCAGATCCCTTTTGCAACCCAGGGAAGCTCTGGCTCTCCCTGGGTTATTCCCCAAGCAGAAAGCCCATGTTTAGCTTCTGGCCGCCCAGCGGAGCAGCCACAGAGGTCCGCCCCAGCCCCTCTAGCTGCATCCTTGCAAGAAAACCTCTCCCTTCCTGTGCTGTGTGCTTCCCCAGAAAAAGACGGCTGACACATCTCTGTAGTGCGACTATCCATTACCGTCATTCTTACATCTTGACAAAAAGGAAAAAAAAGTTAAGAGTAGAAAAGAAACGCGTGCTGATCCCACATGATGAAAACTTCTTGGTTCTTGAGTGTTTCTGGTAGCAGTGAACCGAAGTGACCAGCCCCTCGCATTAACAGAGACCCTACGTTTAACTTCCCTTAAAGGACCAATCTTAGCAGCAGCGACCACACATCTCAGCACGCCACACTGACCTCTCCCAGCATCTCCCACCTCGAGTTCTATGGTAACTTGGCAGGAGGACAGCTAACTGCCGAACAAGTCATCAACCACTGCAGCTGCTGCGGCACACAACAGCGCGACGTTCCCATCAATTCAATTCCAGATGAACACACACGGGGCTCCGCCGGTCCCGCACCGTCACCTGCAACCAGGCACTCAGGATCCACTCTCCATCCTGGCACGGAGGGCATCCCCGTCCTCCTCCCACCTCCAACCCCCGATGGGTGCCTAGCCAGCCGTGGAGGAGCGCGGGAGAGCAGCCTCTTCCACATGACTTTTCCCTGGATAGTGTGCTCCATTTTCAGAGTCCAGTGTTGGACTTTGCTTGCAACCCAAGCATTTCCGTTCTCAAGGAGCCGGCAGGCGCAGCCCCAAAGGAGCAAGCTCAGTTGTCCTGGAGCTCCTGTTCCCTGTGCCTCTTTCTCAGCCACAGCACCTCTTTAAGCTGAAGTTTTCCTTCTTGGTAGCTTTTGAGAGCTTTCTCAGAGACTCCGCGATTCTCCTGGGGTACCCTCAAAACCAAGATATGCCACCCAGCCCCAGCAGCCGCCACCACACAGACCCTTGAGATTTGGGCAGGTGGAGAACACTCGGAGCCCCAACCCGCTCCGCTGGTTGTGCGCAAACCGGCGCCCTTGGTCCTTGAGACTAGCCAACTTTGCGAGCCCGAGCCGGCCCAGAGCAAGGAGGCGGCAGGCTCTTCTCCCACGGTTCCGCCACACGCACCTCCCCGCCTAGCTCAGCCTCACCGCGCATCTCTCTTACCAGAAGGCGAAGAAGGAGCGGCGGCAAGGCTCCCCGGCCAGCCGTGCGTGTCTCGGGCAGCGGCAGCAGCGCCGCCTGCTCAACCGGACCCGGACCTGGACCCGGACCCAGACCCGGGCTCGCAAGCGGACTCCCTCCCCACTCGGGAGTGTGACACCCACTGGGCGGACAGGGCTCTCTCTCTCTCTCTGATTGGCTTCCATCAACGCTACAAAATTAGAGAAAGAGAGAGAGAGAGAGAGAGAGAGCGCCTGTTTGCCCAAACCCTGGCACCGCCAACGGAGACTGAACCCACCTCTGCTGTGTGTCCAGGGTCGGGGGGCCTGCGACCCGCGCAGGATGCTTCTGCCGCCGCCACCACCACTGCCGCGGCCACCAGCTCTGCGGTCCTCGCTGGCGCGCGGCTGCAACTGCAGCTCTCGGGATGGGAAGGTTACGGGCTCCGGAGAGCTGGCTCTTGTGGGCACACACTGATTTGCAAGTGAATAAAGTGGGAGGGAGCAGAGAGAGGAGTACTTTGTTAAAGAAGCCCAGTGCCTGCCCCCGCCCGCCCCCTCCCCTCAACAGAATGACTTCCAGTGTTTGAAGTCCCAAGCTGGCGCTCCATGCAACACTCCCGCAGTCCCTGGCGCCCCCTTCTTCTGCTTTTCTTATATTTTGGGGGTGGGGTGGAGGGTGCTTAAGACATCCTTAGAACTTGTGTGGGTCTCTTTTCCTCTCTCTTGCTATCAGAATGCACTCCGTGCTGGCATCAGCAATGGACGTTCTTTCTTTCCTCTTTTTTTTTTCCTTTCACGGACCAAGCAGTTACAGTTCCCAGGGATTCGGTCCCTCGTTGTCGCGCAGTCAGCGGGTTGCACGCAAAACAATGAACACTTGGAAAAGACCCCGTCCCCTGCACGAACAGTGCAGAGAGCTGATTCTTTTCAACAGAAGCAGGCGTCCTCCAGATGCGAGCAGATATGAATTCACGCTGGTCTTGCCTCCTCTTTCCAGGGAGACACAGGTTTACGGAGCCCCCAAATCTCCGCTGCTCTTTGGAAGGGTGTAGCTCTAGGATGTTGTGGCACGAAGCTCTGATCTCATGGGCTTGCGGAAATAACCTCAACCCAAAGCCTTTCAGGCTTGCACAAGACTTAATGTCTGATGCCTTCCTTCTAAGTGAATTCCTATAAGGATACAGAAGACTTGTGGAAGCGGAATGTATAATGGTATTCAAAATCTGCTCAACGTTTTGAGATCTTTCTGGAAAGTGACCAAAGTAAGATAAGCTCCGAATTAAACTCCTTGATACACAGAGCTGTTGGGATGGCTCTATTTACAGTTACAAAGAAGTGTATTCTAACTAAAAGGGACTAAGCTACAAAAAAAATCATATACATGTCAAAGTGTTATTAACCAAGAGTCATGATTTTTCAACATAGGAACAGCAGACATGATGGAGTCAGGCACTCTTGGATTAGGGGAATTAAATCTCATTACTACAGTGATTGCACCTGGGGTTAGGCACATCCCAAACCAGCTGTTTTTGTCTGCTGTAACTTCCCAGAAGATGCTCCCTGCTCAGTGCTCTAAGAAATGTTTGGCTTCTGGGCCTCCCGAGGTTTAAACTGATCAGAGGTTGACCAGGTTCCCAAATGAGCTCTTAGTAGAAAACCTTTTATTTCTCCAATAGAAGCTCAGGCATTTAAATAGAGCCAAAATCAAAGTGTTTCCTCCTGGCAGCCAGTGCCTTACAGAAGTGTGTGTGGAATGGCTGTAGCACAGATGTTCTGCACATGGATGTTAGAAAGATGTTTGAGCTTCTTTCAGGAACAGACCCTCCCCTTAAATAAAGAACTGCCACTCATTTACAAAAAGAGGACGAACATTTTTCCTTCAGGCAGCCACTTTAAAGACTTTACTGAGCAAGGATCGAGACCAGCAAAGTGGCTTCGGATGCACTGCCCGTTTCTCAGGCTATGAGTCCTAGCCACGTTTCATTGGAAACACAGTTCCACGTAAACTGGCCTTTACTGTTTGCTCAGTATATTTTGCAGGCTGTTTTATTATTTTTCCTTCAACCTGTAATTGATTGCTGTCTCTGCAGTAGAGGTGAAGCAACGTGTCCAAGGCACAAGAGGAACATATACCCAGAAAAGTCATGTGTGCAGGAGTAGGCAAATGTGCAGACCCACAAATTACAAGTGAATGTATGCTTGATTTATTAATTAACTTCTCTGAAAGGTTGCTAAATGATTCCATAGTGTAAGTCTATCAGTCAGAGGAAGACCATGTTAAAACTACCTTTAACAGGAGGAGGGCAAATTGACTGATTTTTATGGTATAAGAAAGATGACAGTGAGGTTGATTTTCTATCCACTGAACCACTTAATATCTCACAGAGGAAATCTCTAATTGTTTGCAATATGCTATTCTTCAAACCCCATTAAACTACACATCAAAGGTGGTTAGAACAACTACTTGTTATTAAGAGTGGACAAGCAATCAGTTTGCTTCTCAACAGTTCAGTTGACAGCTTTAAATTGCATAAAGGATGGCACTTTTTGTCCTGATGGATTTTATGGGATTTTCGAGGCTCCTGAGTAGCAGTTACCACAATAATTATTCATTTTCAATTACAAGATTGATATAAATATCTGTAGTTACCTTGTCCTTGTTTGAGACAAAGAACTGGGTCAATAAGTTTAAATGATTATCTGGTGTTGGGTGGGTGCTGTTTCTAGTTCATTGTACAGTACACGAGAAACATGCAGAAGTAACAGAAGATGACCAGAGACAGTCATTGTTATCCTTATGCTGGTTTTTCTCATGAAAACTAAGAGGGGAAGTTCTACAGGCCTTCTAGAAAGGTGTGAGCACAGTCGCTGCAAAGCCACCCGCCCGCCACCGAGGGCGCTGTTTTCTCTTGACTGTGCTGCTGCTCTCACTTCATCTTGCTTCCCACCTGCTGCTTCTGCCCCGGAATTAGTCCGCCTTTCCTGGCGGATGTGAAGGGGTCTGTATCCTGTGTAAGGCCAAGGGGGTTTGTTTAGCTCACAGATTCATCTCTTGTGCGTCTGCTGAGGGCCTTGCAGCAGGTGGCATCACAGCAGGTGACTATGCGTCTCCTGAACAGGCATGAAGCCAGAGTGAGGGAGTCGCCAGACTCTCAGAGGAGCTGACCAACGGGGGCATCTTCTATGGTCAGCCCCAGGTCATGCTAACACCA
Organism: Ochotona curzoniae; assembly: GCF_017591425.1. Taxonomy (NCBI): domain Eukaryota; kingdom Metazoa; phylum Chordata; class Mammalia; order Lagomorpha; family Ochotonidae; genus Ochotona; species Ochotona curzoniae. Next base: position 13,341,463 of record NW_024465582.1, on the reverse strand, counting down.
TCTCCCACTGGGTTCTAGCTCTTAAAGCCTAACCATTGCCTTCTTGAGCACTGAGCACCCAGCACATGGCCACCTTGGGGACAGGCTACATCCACACCATGGCTGTCCTGAGTTCATGGATGGGTCACACTGACCAGCTGGGGATTGTCGCTGTTTCTGCTTCCCTCGCATTTTCTTAGATAGTAGCTCTGATTGGTCAGGTGCTCCTCTAGGTGGGTTGATTAGTCAGGTGTTCCCATTGGTAGATGGTCAGAGGTTAGGGAGGGAGGAACTGCGTGGTACACACTGGCCACCTCAGGACCACTGTGAGAGGAGTAGTTACAGATTTTCTAGTGGATTTGGAACATGGTTCAAATGGGTTGCATGCTCCATATTCTCTTGTTGTGTGTAGTACTTTAGTATAGCAGAAGTATTTTGTCCAGTTTTAGGTTACTTTGTTATTTTATATGCCTCACTCAAAATTACTTGTACTTACATCCATTTACAGCTTGCAAAATTTAATTATTTTTAAAAAGCCTCTTTCATAGACCTTTACTAGGATATTAATTTTGATGAAGGATTTTCCAACTTGCACTAAATCTCTCTCCAGATGATTAAGAGGCTATCTTATCCTTATAATAGGATTGCATATAAATAAATAGTTACAAGTTCTCTAACTTTTTTCAATAATATACATCTGTATGCAATGATTATCTGATGAAAACATGTTCATGATTGTTGACAATTATTCTTGATTAGAAGAAATAAAGTTTTAAGCCATGTGCCTAATTAAGAGTCCTGGCATAAGTTCATTTTAATTCACCAATCAATTTTTTTTTTCTCTGTAACTCACTCTGTGTGTGTTGCTGATAGAAAGATCCCAGACATTACAATACTTAAAAGTGCACATCATGGTACACACAGGTGAACATATTACATTGAGGAATGAATGCCAACCCACCCCTCCAGACTTGCTGAATTATTTTTATATTTTAGTCACTGTCTTGTAGTGAAATACAAATCTGTCCAGTCAGTTATGCACAACTCACGTTTGATAGACTGGGGATCAAGATTGAACCATAGCAATGAAAGGGGTATATTTTTGTTTAGAGGGAATGGTCCCCCTAGAGGAAAGGTGTCAGTATGTTCTTCTAAGCAAATGATGTAGAACAAAATAAACACAAAAATCCTACACTTCCCTCTAGGGGCAAAAAGAATTTTTCTTACTCACCAGCTCTGCTCCAAAGAGAGGTATTTGATGGGGGAGAATTAAAAGTTGGAATGGAAAGGACAATATTGCAGTGTGAGTTAAAAATATATGGGGACTTTGCACACTGTGAGAACATGGGAACTTTACAGTATATTATGTGTGTTAAAAAAAAGACAAAGGTGAGAAGATGGAAAATAAAGATTACCTTGTGTGCAGGTGTTGAATATTCTTTTTAGACTAGACTAGACTCCGCCTACATTCATCCTATTTGAATATGGCTCTTAAATATCCTTTTTTTTTTAAAATCTCTCTTTGCCTTTCTAATGAACTTCACGAAATCACTACAATATTTTGTCTAGACTTAATTGTTCACATGTTCTTTGTCTACTGGACTATAGCCATTGAATTATTGAAAGTGGAACATTTATTGGGTTATCATTTTGTCTCTGGCGCTTGAAAAGCGTTTGGTGTTTATATGTATGAATAATGGAGAGTCAGCTAAACTGCAGTGAGTTGAGTAGACAACCTTGAGATAGTTTTAGACAAGATTATAGTTAAACATGGGAAGACTAGAAAAGGGAAGGTTCAAGTTTTCAGAATCATTCTTCATGTATCTGAGAATCTGTTTAATGGAAGCAAATTAAACTTTCATGTGCCAGAAGCATCAGATAGCATCAAATGACAAAGCCAATGGAATATCTTGAATTTTGTTGATTCTAAGATACCATATTTTCATGTTAACCCTTCTGAAAATTTGATATTTCTTACATGACAAGAAAGCATCATGTCATGGTGTGATTGACGGGGACTCTTCTTTTTCAAGTGACAAATGATGATGATACTTTTTCCTCTTGGCATCTTAGCTCTGATGACATACAGATGGTCGATTTCAGCTCAGCATATGGAAGGATTTTGAAGTGGTTGGTGATGTTCAAGAGAAAAGGTGCTGGCTCCTTTAGGATAAAAACGAGTTCCATTGCAGTTTGGAGAAATTCTTTTTATGAGTGATTTCAAGTTTTCCCTTTGGGGTTGAATGCTGTTTCACATCTTTGTTAACTGTGAGGTTCTTGAATTTGGACCCACTCCTGTCATGTGTGAAGATGAGGATCACATAGTTTGAATGGTTTGTCCACAGTCATACATCTCATTGGTGGAAGAGAGACTGAACTTGCACGCCTCCATTTCCACTCCCTGAAGCTAATTTCATCCATTGTTTATATCTTCACTATAGAACATGAGTACATCATTATTTTGATATGAAAAATAGCTATCATTGACCATATGCATATGATACGCCAGGTACTTCTTCTTTGTGCATATTATCTCCTTCAATCTTGAGAACATGACTCTAGATTTTATTATATTATCATCTGTACATGAGAGGATTGAGGACTGGGAGGTTAAGTAATTAATGTTACACAGTCAGTAAGAGCCAGAGATGAGAGTCAAACATACTCTTTGATGTGACTTCCTATATTCTTGAGTTCTTATGTAGGTACTTTGAGCTTCATCGAATTTACTGCAGAATCTATGTTTAGTGATATGAAAATCAAAACCTATCACAATCTGAAATCACTGATTTTAAGATAAACATATTTTGAATATTATATTACTATGTTCTTTATTAATGAACTCAAATATTTAGGTAATGGGTTCAGTTCACCAATGTGTTAAGCTGAAACTGACATATACTCTTACCTTTTAAGGGCTAGCAATGGGTTTACCAATAACTCAATGACTTTTTCTTTCAAATTCAGAACATTTTCAGCTTTCATCTCTGCCACAATGTGTGCGCTGTCTGCTTTCAATTTTCCTCTATCGACGGGTGCCCTAGAGTTGAGGAAAATCAACATTTACTCCATTTCTTGATATTTATTTCTTATTCACTGTGGGACCCTGGGCCATCTGCACTGAAGGGTGGCTGCTTGCTGGGCATCGTGTGGGAGCTGTCTTGGTGACTTTGGCCCTTAGGGCAGTCTGTTCCCGCAAGAAGCAATCCTTCCTGGAGGACTCAGGCTGCATTCTTGGTCCCGGAGGAGGTCTTTCCATTGCACTTGGGGACAAAGGCCCCGTAGTCCACTCCTGTCCATAGCTGCACTTTCCACACTGTGGTACTCGCCACAGAGATTAATGTTTGTTCCAACTCAAGAGAGACCACATTTACATGACTTTTATTATAGTACATTGTTGTAATAAATCAGTTTATTTTAATCTCTTTTTGTATGTAATTTATACACTACACTTCATCATAGGAATGCATATATATATTCATTTCATATCTAAGGTTTTTTCATATATATTCATATTATATATATAATTCATATATATAATATGAAATTTTGTACTATTGATGGTTTCAGGCATCAGCCAAAGGGGTTCTTGGAAGTTGTCCCATGGAGATAGTGTAGTTTCTTTAACAGGAAAAATAACTGGAGTAAAATTTCTGTTTGCCATTTGCTAAGTTCTCTATCTTTTCTTTTTCTTCTTCTTCTTCTTCTTTTTTTTTTTTTTACAAAGAACTGTATTTAATTCTAGACATCCTAATACACAAAATGTATTATTTTCAAATCGGTATTGGTTTTTTTTTTTCAAACCCCATTTTTCAAATTGGTACTGACCTGCCTAAAAATTGTGTATTTGGCAGGGAGGCGGGGGATCCTTATCTCTGGGTCTTTGTTTCTTTAATTGTAAAATGAAGGGATAATATACATGGTCCCTGTAGTTTCTTCTTTGCCGATTGTTATTTTGTGTGTGGCCACTAGGGGGACAAAAGAGAGCTTTCTGTAGAACAGTTGCCGTCCATTACGGATTTGGAACAGTCGTCTCAAAGAACAACCACAGGGAAAGCCAATTTTTTTAATGAGACATTTAATATTTAAAAATGCCTTTTCATGAATTGGTCTTAAATGGTGATATGAGCTGGTCTTTCTTCGTGAACTCTAAGTATTTGAGGAAAGTGATTATTATTATTTCTGTGACCATAAAGGCACTGTAAATATAATCACGTATGTCTGTAAGCATTATTATGTAGGAGATTCCACTCTACCCATCAGGGATTGGGCATAGGAGGCTTGTTGGAAAATATCACAAACCACAGTGTTTTAAGAATGCAGATGAAGATGCTGAAAGGATGTTTTGAAATGTTTTGGTGGTTATCAAAGTTGTTAACAATTAATCTTCTAAAAGTGAAAGCAACATAAATGAAAAATTTCAGTTGCAAAATGGAAAAGGAACTCAATGTTTTGAAACTGAAAAAGGTCCACCAAACACAATAATCTTTAATGTTAGTAACTAACCGTGACTGAACACTTAATACGTGCCAGGCAATGTGTTAAAAGTTTTTGTTTATATTCTTTTGATTCTCTCAAGTGTGGGAAGTAATTACTCTTATCATGCCCAGGGGATTTGGAAAGTTTAATTACCGTGGCTCCTCACACAGCTGGCAGGTGGCAGAGTGGAGCTTTGAACTTAGGCAGGCGTTCACACAGCAGAGTGGTTCACACTCCTATCCAACAGTTGCATTGATGTCCAATGGTGACAACCTGTGCCACACAGCACCATCCAGCATATCCAGTGCTTCCTATTTATTATATTCATTGTTGCATGCATGCTTATTACAGTTCTCTGCAGGAGAAGGTGCGTATATTTTTAACCTTCAGGATTCCGGGCGTAATACACAGCCTCTGAGAGGTACAGAGTCCCTGAACAAGGTCTAGGCATTTGATGTAGTGATTTTGATCTTACGTAGAACATTAGCATCCCACATCAGAGCATCTGTGTGTGAGTCCTGGCTCCAGCTTCTGGTGATAGCTTCCTGCTGACGCATACAGTGAAGGCAGCAGTGATGGTTGGAGGGTTGGACCCCTACTCATCATAGGGGAGCTCCAGAATGGATTCCTGCTTCTAGCTTCTGCCTGGCCCAGATCTGGCCATTGCTGGAATTTAGGACAGGAATCTGCTATTTATCTGGCTGTCTGTCCCTCTCTCTCTCTTTCTCTCTCTCTCTCATTCAGACAAACAAACAAAAAAAAAATGGAGGAGGGGGAATCATGATCAAGAATCTACAGTTTGAAGTTGCACAGAATGGATCTGCAAACCAGAGTATTTTATGTTGAACTGCTTTAGATCTGGAGTCTTGCTAAAGAATGAACATTTCTGTTTCCTGACCTCTCTGTTTTGAAAGTTCATACCTACATTCTTCCTGACTCTACTTTCAAAATCAGTTTTCTTAGGAAAACTAGGGCTTCATGATTTTTGCATAGGAATAATTATTCCATTTGTCAAATGCCTATGATGTGCCAGGGACTACAGTCAGTGCTTTGTAAGTTGACTTGTTTGATTCTCATGAAAGTTTTCCAAGGTCAACATTAATCTCAACTGGCTGATAAGAAACATGCACCTTAGAGAGAGTTAATAACTTATCAAAGTCACACAGGTGAAAAGTGATCCGAACTGAACCCAGATCTTAAGTATGAATTAAATTCAATATACTTAATGTAGTTCAGGATCACATTTAAGTGGATGTGGTGATACTCTACTCCCAGGCATGAGCTTGTCCAAATGGCAGCTGGCAAGGCAGCCAGCCATGGCTTTGTGTGCATGTGAGGAACTGTGCGATAGAAGAGAGGGGCCGATTTCCGGTAGTTAGCTGATTGTTTTGCAAAGCATGATAGTTTTAAGAATGAGGGCAGAACTATCTTATCAGACAACAATTTGGGGTCGTTCTATGGAGGTTGACCCTGAGCAGTCAATCCTGGCCTTTGGAACTCAATCACTGCCTTTTTGTGGGATGATTCCAGCAAGTCTCTCAGGGCTCCTACAATTCCCAGTACTGGAAGGGGAGGAGGATCTTCCCATGTCCTGCCTCACCCTTACATTGATTAAGAATTATTGCACTTTTCATTCATTTTGCTGTGATATTTGCTGAATGGGGAAGGAGAAGGGAGTGCAAAGCCTCTCCCACTTAGTTTCTTTGCATCCTTTGAAATTCCATCAGAAAAGGAGAAGACCCTCAACGATCATATGCTGTTCAGATTTCAAACGATCGTTCTTCTAGGAGTTTCATTTTAAGTAACTGATGGGACACATAAAATTAGTCCAGGAAATAGAACAATGTCATGTGCCTCTTTATTATTTTCCTTTGGCAATATTTTTTCCTTACAAATCTGTGATAGTTGGTCCAAGAATGCTTTAGCTAAGTGCATGCAAGTTACATTCTGTGTTTAAAGCTCATAATTTCATTGGTTATTTTTATTCATGCCACCATTTTTTTTACACTCGCGTGTAGCACCTAAGCATCAACAAAAGGCATAATTTTGCATGGAAAGCTAGCACATTCTCAAAGTGTGACTTGTTTCATGTGTGCATAAAGTGACTCCAATCCCAGGATATGCGAGTCTCCAGTCCTTGTACTCAGGCCTTCTCACACAGTTCTGTCTAAGGCAGAACGTTTGGATGGATCCATCCCACAACTGCCTTTCACTGGGATATTCTGTACTGACTCAATTCCAAACTACCTTATCCCCCTTCTCCACCTTCTTGGCTCACCTAATTCCCTCCCCATAAAATAATTATGTGATTTTGATCCTGGAGAAAAGCAGTTACAGCTTGTCTTGCTGAATCATTTTTGGGGCACATAACTTATTCTGTAAGCATTCATACAGCCCATGATTACAAACATATAGGGTTCTTGAAGATTGATTAAACATTAGAAATACAGCACCCTTTTGCATTTCTAAATGAAAATCATTAGAACAGGCTATTAAAAATGGCAAGAGAGTACATAGCTTATTGAAGGAGCCATTTACATTCAGTTATTTCTGGCACAAGTTTTTATGGTGGAAGCCGTGTGAGAAATATTACTTAGTGCATGCCTTCTTTGAATCCCTCTGGATGCTGCTGTCTCTGGTGTGTGTGTGTGTGTGTGTTTGGCTGCTAAAAAGTTGCAGTGACTTCAGCAAGACTTTGTGATAAGCACCACTCCACACAGCTTGATCCTTTCCTGACTTTGTAGTGAAAACCACTGATGTTGATTGGAACACAGGTTGGTTGCTAGCTGCTCTGTCGGACTTGGCATTGGACCCAAAAGCCTCATGTCTGCATGTTGCTTCCTGTTGACTCCATTTGGTTGCCCATCCAATGTGTGAGTCTGAATGGAGACTGGGGTGGGGGAGAATTTGGGAGCTCAGTATCTAAAAACAGAGTGTAGGGAGATGGTTCTCCCCCTTTGTAGTTTGCCCTCTTGGAAATGAGGCTGCTTCCGCGTTGTTGACAGGGTTAGAGGCTGGTCCATGGGGACGTGGCAAGTTGCCATAATGCCATCAATTTAGAGTAATGATTGCACAGGATTCTCATGAAGCAGATGGCTACTAACCACAATATTAATATTATTTTGCTTTGTAAATTTAGGGGAAAAATAATTTTCACAGTTGCAAAGGAAAACCTCGTTTGGGTTTTATAAAGAATGATCCGCTACAGAAATAACATGCTGTCAGGACCTGTTTTATATGCTTTCATTATCAGTGACAAATTGTGATATTAATTCTATAGCAAATTTGTGCTTGGATTTTAGTATTTCTTTCAGCCATTTCCTTTCTCAGCAAAGCTAGCTGTAGAATCAAATGCTATGAATTTCACCAATGAGGGATTGACAGCTGGATCTGAATGTTGTCTAAGTCATTTGCTTAGATACTATTGTTTATAAATTTAAAGAGTGGGTGTTTTTTGATAGGATTCAGAATGAAGGTGAGGCTGGTGGTAATTGTTTTGATACTCCAACTTTTACCTGGATTCCCCCAATGATGTAGCCAAAAATAAAAGGCATTTATTTCTGTTTAGATTAGCCAGGTAGTTGTGCCTGGGCTCAGCTTTGTTTTATTTGGTGACATTCTGATTTATGTGGGATGGAAGAAACCCTGATGACTGTCAAGTTCACACTGAGGGTTTTCTAGGATCTGTGTAATTCAGCAAATCACTTCATTGCTCAGCTCAGTGTTCTGGATTTTCTATGGATGATATTTTTAGGATATTTCACAAAGGTAAGGCAATGAATGGGACTTTAACAAGACATTATTTGAGCCCAGGATTTTGTACTGTGGAATGTGCAGTTGGAATGGAATCACTGGTGATGGTATACAGCTGTTCCAAATCACTGTTCAGTCTTAGAGCCCAGCATGGGAAGTCCTGATTCACTCTCTGCTTTCCTTAGAAATGGGTTTTTGGAAATGGACATCCCTCTGTGTGTGTGTGTGTGTGTGTGTGTGTATGTGTGTGTGTTTGGATTTCTTATCCTCGTGAAGTCTTTAAAACGCAATGTAAACAAAAAGGTGGTGAGGGGAGGACAAGTAGGCTTTGAATATAGTCAGCCAAGCAAAGGGATATTTAAAAAAAATAATAACCAGAGAAAAGGGACAATGGGGAAGAGAAGAAAATTAGAGCTTTTCACAGAATGGATTAGAAGGAAGACTTAGTAAGGGATGATGGTCTTATTCTATGTAAAAGATTCATTTTGGATGCTTGATAATTCCAATTCAAAACAGGGAAAAATAAAGACTTGGTATCCAAGTGAGTTTGTTTTTAAGCAAGCTATCCTTAGTTATTTTCTCTGTGTTGATTTTGGTCACTTGGCAGTCTTGCCACAGTGAGTTGCAAGGGGGTGGCAATGAAAGGTTGTACGGAGATTTGGTGACAGAGAAGGGTTTATGACAGCTGGCCTTGAGTGCAGAGAGAGAACGGCTAAGATAGAACAGGCAGTCACTGAGGGCGTTCCAGCAGAAACACCCTGCAGCATCTTCCCACAGATGGCTCTCAGGGTCAAGAGAGTCACAGGAGCATCGCCCTTCCCTTAGAAAGCTCATGGTGTTTTCAATAATATGTGGATGAGTGAGTTGAGGATGGAGTCTGGCACATGAATAGGGTTCAATAATTTGAAAAATAAATTTAGTATGTATTAGTTGGCCCCTAGTGGTGCCAATCATTAATTTGAATTGGGTCATACAAATTCCAAAAGTCTATCTTTCCCAGTGCAATATTACAAAGAGTTCTGTTATGGGGCAGATTTCTGTAATCATCATCTAGAGGTTTACCCCCAAGGGGCCTTGAAGGAATTTTCATTTCCACAAACCTACTAAAATTAAAATAATTGTACTCTGGTAATCAATGGGAATTCCTTTGCTACTGTACCCTGATGATTCCTGAGGGATTAAATTACTAGATTTTTTTTTTCTGGCAGCAGGATGTTACAAGAATTGTACTTCAAATGGGCATCCCTGTATTCTAACCTTGTCCAGTGTTCACGTTCACCTTTCCAGGCACTAGAACTCTGCTAAGCTTAACACACTGGAATCTTCCATATATCCACAGGGCTAACTGTGGCTAATGAATGATTTGGTCATTCTTTCTGACTACATGATGAGTTTGTTTACTTACTGACACAAAGATTGCAAAGGAAACATTGTAGTTCAATGACTTTTTGATTTCTGTAGTGAAGTCTCAAACGACAATTGGGTACATTATGTAAGTGAAGTTCACCTGGGAAGTTCTCATTAGATTCAGTGTTAACTGATACATATCCACATGGGAAACTAGACATGGGTGAAGAGGTGGAGCTGCCGCAGTGGAGTGAAGGAGAGGCTGTGATGAGGGTGGAAGCAGTGAAATATTGGCCAGGTGGCTTACCCTCTAAGAGCATCAATGAGAAGTTCTATCAACCTCGGTTGCTAGTAGGAAAACCAATTTATAGGAGGACTGCCTGGTTTGAGGGTAATAATCCATCCTTGTTTGCCTGGAAAAGTTCTAGTATGCCTGTTGTGCTGACTTCATTATGAATGGTGCCTTCATTTACTGTTAGAAATGTTCTGGCTTGGATGGTAAACAATTATATGGTCACTCTACCTAATTCTAAGTGAAATGGAAGAGAAAATATAAAGCCAATTTTGGAACTGATCATTCACACAACCCTGTCTCACAACTGCTTATTTCCTTGCAAGTGAAAGAATAAAAACACACCTGACAGTCATAAGTCTAGTTTCCTGCCTAGTAAAGAAATGACATCAGGTTTGCAGCATCTTCAACCTTCTCTCATGATTGCCTTTAGATTTTATGGAACCACCTATGTTCACTGTGGAATTGATACTAAAGAGGCCAAGACTAACGTTTTGGGTGAGAAATGTAAAAATTAAAAAAAAAAATGTCACACATCTGTGTCTAAGAGTGGATCAGACAACACACGTACACAACATGAGGAGAAAAAATAAAACCTGACACCCTCCAGAGAAATGACAATTTTCCCTAACCGCTGGCCTGCAAAATCTGGTCACAGTACTTTTTTCCCTTGGCAGGCCGACCCACATCACCAGCTGGGGAAGATACTAGAATGAATTTATCATCCTTTGATGGTCATTGACACTGACTGCAGTGGACAGTAAATTTTTTATGCTCTTTATGAATGAGTCTGGAAGCCAGACTCCGAATTTTTCAAAGTGACTTTTGGGGGTGATATTCATTATGCCAGGGACATATTCTTGCAAATAGGAACAATATGAAGGCCTCACTCTGAACAAGCAGAGTTGCTTTCATGTTTCTGTTGTTTAAAAATGCCTACTAATGAAATTCACCTTTTCTTTCTTCTGTAATGTTAGTTTTCTCTGGCCCTTGAATTATGTTTGTGTATTGCTATGTTACCGTTGGTGAGATAGTGAAAATGTTCCCGAGTATTGTGTTTGCCAGACTGTACAAAGCCTTCTTACATTTTTGCCATGTGGTCAATGCCTTCTTTATCTAGAAATTCTTTCATAAAAATGCACCCCAGGGAAGAGTTTGAAGATGAGCAGGGGATTCCATAGGGCATAGTAATGAGCAAACAGTGGAAGTATGCTGGGAAAAGTGAGTAGATGGAGTGAAGAGGAAGATTTTGGGAAAGGAGAGTCAAGTGAGGGTGCTTTGGTTTGAATATGGCTTGTGCCTTCTGAAACTCCTGCTGGAGTTGAATATTTATTGTGGAATGTTAAGAGAGATTCAATCCAATAATGATGTTTAGAAGTGGAGCCTTTTGGAAGTGATCGGTGTTAGAGCATGTCTTTAGTTTGACGCCCCAATGACCAAGCAGTGATGACTTTAACATAGCACACACATGCTCCCTATTTCTCACAAGGTGATGCATGTTCAGTATGCTGCAAACAAGAGCAGCAGCACAAGGTGCATCTCCTCCATCTTGGAACTCTAGAAGCACAAGCTGAAATAAATCCCTGTTCTATAAAATGTGCCCAGCCTGTGGCACTGTGTTATTAGTGATCATAAACAGACTGGGATAGAATCCCCAGATACCCAGTATGGGACAAAGCATTTGAACGGGAATATGGAGTGAACTGTCAGAATTTTAGGAAGGAAGAGTGATGTGACAGGGAGCTCGGTAGGTGTGCTGGCAGATGACCTTTGAGAGCCACAGCCTGGATCAAATCCCAGCATTTCCCTTTCACAGCTGTTTGGCATCCAGCAAGTTTCTTAAGATCTCCTTGCCTGAATTTCTTCATCTTAAACTGGAGGTCATTGCAGCATCCACCTACCCATTCCTCTTGGTGTGAGGATAAAATGAATCAATCTATACAGAGCTTAGTGGATTCAGGCATGCTATGAGCACTCAGTAAATGTTAACTCTGTTAAGACCACCCCTGGCTGTTGGTTTTTCTCTCTCTCTTTGGCTGTGCTGTGTAACACAAACTTACTGAGCCAGAAAGGACTTAACTAACCGAACTGGGAGCAACATAGCCTTGTAGCACCAGTAATATTTCTCTATAGCACAGCATTAATTCTCAGCTGAGTGCCCCTCTGGGCCAAAAACAATAAAAGTGCTGAATGAGAATGACTTTGAGTAGGACCATTATGATAAGAAATGTAGAGGTGTCCATTGGGGGAATATCCACTGGCCTTAAAGCAATACTCTCTCATTGCTGGTCAGTACTAAAAAAAAAATAATAAAGTATGTCATCTCTTCTTGCTATGCCCTCACAGTGGAGCTATATTTTAGATACTCTTGGCAGAGTATACAATCCCCAGTGCAGCTGAAGATAAATCATGGCTTATAACTGGAGTCATGAGAAGATCTACAGGGTCATCTTTTAAAATTTAAAACACTCCAAATGTTGATTTTTCAAGCATACCAGCCTCACTTAGCTTTTAATATCAATATGTAATAAACTTGCTTGGTTGAGTGTATGTAGGGCTGTGCTGGGGATAATTGGCCTACAAGACGTTGCTTCAGTCTTCACCAAAGTTGTAAGTTAGTTGAGAAATAAAATGTTAGGGTGCTTTAGAGTAGTACACTTTTGGGTGTCATTGCCATCACAGTTTGGAAGGAAAAAAGTCTCTCCACTCAATGCTTTGTATGTGTTCTGATAGTGTCACCCTGTCATCTTTTCTTTCTTAGTTGTTTTGATTCACAGTGTTAGTAACCCAACAACTTTGGCTTGCCCATGGTAGGCAGGCAGCAGTTGTTAAATTAGTTGATCTCCAGGTGATTCTTGCCTGAAAAGAGCTGGCATTCTCTGTGCTTTTGTGACTTGTCCTGCCCTTTCATACCAATTTTGTGCCTGAAGTTATTGCATTGTCTCTATGACCTTGGTAATTTTTAAAACCTCTTATTCTTTTGTTGTAAGATTGAGATCATCCGTGTAAAGGGCCTAATGCAGTTTCTAGGGCACAGGAAGTGATCAAGGGAAGTCAATTCAGTCTATTAATACAATTTTTCTATTCTGTCATGACATTCCCAATCATTCTTTTCAATCGTGTGTCATATTCAAGTCCATTTCCACATCATGCCCTTATTCTTGCTTTATGGAAAATGAAAACTAAAGGGGGAAGGCATTAAAAGGAAGGTCATTTTTCTTTCTCCTGGGACAGGAACACAAGCTCAAGGAATATATTCAGAGGAGAGAAAGCAAGAGTAAAAACAATAATGCATGTACTGAATATACTTTCCATTAAGCAGGTAAAATGATACTCCCATTCTCACAGAATTGTATTTGAGGCTTTGCATTTTATTTGTAGTATAAATTCTACACTCTTTCCAGCAGGTGCTGCTTCTTGTTCCAAGCAATAGTTACTAAAGACTATTTTTCACTCCTGGTGTAATGTGTTCTTGATACGTGACTATAAGCTTTCTTTCAGCTAACTTGTTCAAGCCTTTCATGGCTGCAATATGGGACCATATTTTAAAACCTTGGAAATCTAAGGTTTACACATAGTGTTGTTTATTTGGATAGTCTGTACAGATAGTCTTTCTGTACAGAATAACTTTTCAAATATTTCTTTGAACTTAATTTTATAAAAATATAGCATGGCTGCATTGGATTTTATGATTCTTTCTAACTTCAAATTTGGGTTTTCTTGCTGCTGACAGGTTATTTTTTTTTCTCTTGGAAGATGCATTATATTATATAAGATTTCTCAGCGGAATTCTTTCAGATGAACTAAGAGAGTAATAAACATGGCTTCACTTTATGTAAGTGGGTGATTTGTTATAAGACTGGGACCATAATGGGTAAGATGTCATTAATTCCCTTTGGTTTTTGGAGCTAAGGCCTCACTGTACTCTGAATTTCAGCTTTTGCTTGCTTTGAAAATATCTTATTATATTTTCAAATACAAAGGAAAGCTTTGCTGGATATGTTATTCTGGGTTGACAAGCTTTTTCTTTAGGATTTGGAAACATGTTACTCCATTCTCTCCTGGCCTGCTGAAAGGTCAGTTGTGAGTCTGAATGGGGTTCCTCTATAAGTTAATTGACTTATCTCACAAGTATATTTAAGTTTCTTTTCTAGTTTTCTGACTGTTTCAGCACTTTTTGCAGGAAGTATCTTTCAATTCTGAGATTCTCTCATCTGCCTTACTCATTCTATTACTGAGACTTTCTACTGAGCTTTTAATTTGCTCTATTGTATTCTTCATTTCTAATAATTCAGTTTGATTTTGTTTCAATGTTGCTCTTTCCTGTGTGTAACGTACTTCTTGAACTCCTGTATGTGCTTCTTGTTGTTTTCAAGAGCTTTATAATTAAAAAAATTCTTTATCTGGCAGTTCTTTGATGTCTTCCTCAGTTAACATGGAGTTTGGCATAGTCTTTTGCTCCTCTTTTGGGAGAGGTATCAGTAACCTCATGCATTGTGCCTATGCCTCTAGTTTTGCCCTTGGCCACTGCAATGCTAATGAGTAGTATCTTATTCTTGGGACTGGTTTTAAAGCTACATCATCCAGAGATCTACAGGGTGACTTTTCCAATCCCATTTAATGCCAAGTTCTGTTTGTCATCACCCATGCCACTCCCATCAGCAAATTTCACACCTGGGCTTCTGTGCTATGCTTCTGCCATGACCTCTGCAGCCATGGTTCCTGGGTCGCCATGCTCTGCCTCCTATGATGCTGTGCTGAGGCTGTGCCATGGTCTGCTCAGCCTTTTTTCCCCACTCCTGGTTCCAGCAGGCCACGGTAGAGCAATGCTTGCTGCTGGGTATCTGTTCACTGCAGCACTACTCCGCTGCCTCTGCTGCTGTGCTGTATCCACAGGTCTCCAGGTGTCCCTCTGCCATTGGCCTGTCCTCTCCTATTTCCCATGATCGTATCTTCGCTGCTTCCTCCTTGGCCAATCCCTCTCCATGTGTTTTAATCTGTCTTCACCGTCTCTACCATCTTGCACTTCCCCACTGCACACTGAATGTCACCAGGATGTTCCTGACTGTGGGAGGTTGAGGACCACTTTCTGTTCTCTCATCTGGGATGTTGCCTTCTCTGGTTTTGTGTGTCGACAAGAAGACTTTCAAAACATAATCTTCTGGTATATCTTTATCGCATCTTTGTATGGTGAATTGGCATCTTAATCACAGACTTAATGACCAGAAAGCACTAATTGTGATTTCATTGATTACTTGCACCAGGTTCAGTTTTTAAAAATATAGAGTGATGCTGAAGCTGTGTGATGTATATTTGCTCTGAGCTCCAGATTCTATTCTCCATTAAAGATGAACTCTAGCAATAGAAAAAGAAACAGGAAGATTTTGATCCTTTCTTTTATCTAGAGAATGGATTTGTCTTCATTTGTAGTGCTTGCCAGGAAAATCCAGTGCTCAGGAAGATGATACACTGGTAGATATTCCAGAGGGATGGCTCAGAAATTTATCCCATTCACACCTCATGTCTTATTTAGAAGGCAGAGCCAGACTCCAAGCTACATGCTCTGCCAGCCCCACATAGCATCTGAGACTCTTCTGGCTTCTGTTATTTTTGTGAAAGCACTCTGAATGGACAATTAGCTACTTCATGGCTTTTATCTAGGTTTGAAGAAAAGAACAATACCAGTTGTAAAAGCGTTTGTCGCTTTGACTTTTGGATATTAGAATAGAAACCTCTGTCTTTTATAAGGTAGTCATGGCATGAATTTTCACTCTGAATCTTTTTTTTTCTTTCTTCTGCCTAGTTCTATCTATGTAAAATAAGCAAGAAAAAATTGAGATAGAGGAGAAATAATAAATTATGATTTGAGCTTCACAACTGCATGCAGCAAATGATGATGTATTCCATAAAACAAATTAAAAGTAGGAGGCAGGAGCCATATAAAAATATCCATACATGCCTTCTGTGTGTTTTTTCCATATCCAAGATAGGGACTTGTGTTTATAAGAGAACTTATAAATCGTTTCAGAGACTCTTGTATTTAACGCAATGTGTGTAGGGGTGACCAGTTGGCATGGCAGTGATAGATTAACTCACACAACTGGGTCTGGTGGTTCAAACGGAGTTCAGCTTGGCAATGACTAAAAGTCTTTATGATCCAGCGATTGTTCAGCGACCTAAGTGAAATGAATCGGTGTCTTTCCTAGTGCATAGCTGTCCATGTCACAAGACTAAAATGTGACTAGTACTAATTGTCTCCCAGCTGATAGTCTCAGCAGCAGGGTTAAAGAGGTCATAAGAGGTGACAAAATGCTCTTTTTGCACCATTGCTCATTTGTTGAGCTCATTGTAGCAGGTCATCTCATCCGCAGAGAGGAGGTAACTACACATCGTGAGTTAAACTGTATCTTTCTTAAAGGACTTGTCTTCAATTCCATTGATTATCTCTGTGACTGAATCTATATATGTCAAATATAGTTTCACACCTTTAGTTTTATGGGGACAAATGCAAAATCAGTATTAGAAAATTTAAAAAGTCCTTTAAATGACAGATGTGTCTCTTTATTGAGAGCAAAGTCCAAAATTAAAAAAAAAATCATATAATTTGCTGCACAGTTTCTTTGTATTGCATTCTGCTGTTTTGGAAAGTTTACTTAAGATTACTTTCATCAATGTTTATTTTTCAGTGCTTGTAGAATTTTTCAAAAATAATCTTGTCCTACATAAAATGAAATTTAGAGAAATCTTCTCTGGTTGGGAAAAAAGTAATAATGTGAAGATGTCAGTCTCTACTGAGTATATAAAATGTGGCTCAACCCTGATCAGCATCCAAGAAGTTCAGATTAAAGTCCAATGGAAAAAATTCAAACAATGAATGATAATGAGGTATGTACATGATCTTAGAAAAGAGAAGAGACTTATTACAACAAAACGAGATGAGTTTGGAATTTAAACAACCAAGCAGATCAATGGAACTCAACTAAACAGTGACAAAAAATTTTTCTACAAGAAGAAACTTACTATTTCTTCGGAAGATATTTTGGGACTGGCATTTTGGCATAGTATGTTAAGCTGTTGGTTATGACACAGGCATCTTGTGTAGGTGCCAATTGGAGTCCCAGCTGCTCCACTTCCCAATTGGCTCCCTACTAATCTGCTGGGAAAGAGGTGGGAAATGGAAATACCTGGGCACCTCCCATGTGGGAGACTCAGAAGAAGCTCCTGATACCTATTCTCAGCCTGGCGTATATGACCATTGGGCCATTTGGGTAGTGAGCCAGCAGATGAAAGACTTATGTTTCTCCTTCTTTCTCACTGTAACTCATCTTTCAAATAAGTAAAATATTTTTTTAAAAGTACATTTCATATCTATGAAATGTTTGGACCATTGGATATTTAAAGCAAAACAAAAAAAACTAAAATCTCCTTCATACCACATGCACAGAACAAACTGTAGACAGACAAAAAAATTTGAATACGTATAAGATATTTAAAGAGAATGCTTATGAGTTTGGAGTGGCATTCTTAGCAAGACACATGAACTAAGAGTCATAGAGCCATATGGGTTGACTGGATGCATCTATGATTCTAAATACAAAGGCGAAACACAAACGTCATGTGGAAATACTCTTGTCATTTGTAATAGTTGTGTGTAGCAAATATTGCTAATATCTGAAGCTCCTTATGCAGCTGGAAATCATACTAATCAGTAGAAAAATGGAAATAATATGAATAAGCAATTCAGATCTAAACAACTAGAAATGACTGACAAGAAGTTGCACAATCTTAGTGCTAATTGGAGGAATAAAAATATAAGCAGTTGTTGGCTATCGGGCTGGGACAGTATAAAGCAAGCTAAAAACATCATGTGGTACACCACACTGAGAAACTCTGTCAGGAAAATAACCTTCACATCCTGTAGTAAATATGCCACTCCTTTCCAGATTACTTTGGTTATAGATATTAGACTTTTAAATGCACCTTTCATATAACCAGAAACATCATCTTGAGAAATCGGACTGATGGTTTTGAACTCAATGGCACATGTTTGTGGCAATCACAAACACAATGGTAAAGCAAATTGTGAAATGTCTCTACAGTTGGGTTCCATGTAATCTACGAAAACAGTGAGGTAGAGTCATATACATTAACAAAAATTCATGCTACATTGCAGGATAAAGAAATCTGTAGTGTCTTGATACTTCTTTGTATCTGTGCCTGCCTTTCTGTATAATTGTAGGAAACTATTGAGAAGTGTAGGACTGTTACTGTTCAAAGTAACTAACAAGTAAAAACAGTTGAAAATGTAACTGAATTGGGGAAGCCAAGGTACGATTCTTACTTCTTTAAATGACTGGGAATATGAGTAAGTGTTTTTATTTTATATTTGGGGCTTTTCTGAGAAGTAAATGTTTTGCTATGTAGCCATGCACCATGCACACTGCTGTCAACATGCATTTTTCAAGTAAGTCTAAAATAGGAACAGTCATTGGAGCTTAGTCTGATCATGAAAGCATCGAGCCAGATCTGTCCACTGTGAGTGATCAGAGCATCAGCAGGGTTTTGAGGATGCCCCATCTTGAGGTGTAAGTCAAAGCAAAGTGCGGTCTTTCAGCTCCTGGATGAATGATTGACTTCTGGTTTGAGGGGCTTAATTTCACAACTGTACCTTTGGTTCCTTTTCCTGTCTGTATGCATTATTGACCGTAAATTAACTGTCAATAATTATCACCTCCCTGCATTGATAGCAAATTGGAAAAAAATTCTTAAAGCCTTAACTTTGAAATTCAACGTTTTAATAATTCTTGAAGATTTTACAATGAGGAGCATCTTTTCCCTTGCAGATTTCTCATGTAAACAGTTTTAACAGATTATGTTGCTGAACTGTCATTTAAATCAAGGGGAGAACTCATGTTTCTCTTAAAGTATGACAAAATTTTCCTAATTTCTAAGATGCGAAATGTGTTTTCCTTAGTTATGTTTTTATAAGGCAGAATCAGAATCTGTTTTCTGATTTTTTTTTAGAGTAAGGAATTAGTTTCTAAAGTACCAAATTGCTTTCACAATCACTTTTTCTTTCCTACTTTTTTCTGTCTTTCATATGACATTTTCCTAGTTACAGGCTTTGGAGTGGATATTTTCCTGCTTTTATGCGGCATACATCAAGCTAGACAGTTATACTTTCATATTTAAATAGATCTCTTTTAGCACAAGCAGCATCCTAACTTGTAGTTATGATTTCAAGATGCTATTCCCCACATGGGAAATATTTCATTGCCAGATTGCATGTGAACTTCTATTAATCTGTAGTTTCTAGTTGTCATTCATCTTTAAGATGTTTTATTTATATACTTTCCTTTTATTCAAGAGGCAAAGAGACACAAAATAACAGGAACAGACAGGGCTGAGATAGACCCAAAGCTGGAGCTTGAGAATTGCTCCTTGAGCCATCATCTGTTCCAGGATACACTGTCTCAGGAAGCTGGACTGGAAGGGTGTCTGGGTCTCAAACCTGACACTGATGCATGGACTGTGGTCATCTCAAGGGGTGCTTTAATGGATTATCCAAACATCCACCTATTGTTGTGATGTCTTCTGAGAAATTATTTTGTTTTTTTATAAAGGACAATCATAAATGTAGTCACTGATGGGGAGTGATTTATGGTGTATCCTCAGTTAGTAATAAAATCTAGAAAGAATTAGGGAGATTAGTCTCTCCAAAATGCTGTTTTCAAGTTGTCAGTTTAGTACTCAAAATTTTTAGATATTTCAATTCTTTAGCATATCTTGACCTTCACAAAATGAAATAAAACATTTACCCTGGGCTCTGTCTAGAATCTGGTACTGCACCTTTGGACATGAAAGGATGGATAATGCTAATCCTTAATGTTTGCTGTGGAAGCAGGGCAGTTTTTGGGGGACGGGATCAGCTAGAAATCAAGAGGTGGTAGGATGGTGATGGTTGGGGTGAAGCACAAAATTGTTGCAATAACATTAAAGTGCTGCCACTGAGTGGACATGGGATAACAGTGATTTATATGTGATTTTGTAATGAAATGATACAGGCATTATTTTAAGTGACAAACAATGGGATATAATAAAGTTGGTAGCAGCGTTTAGATTCTAACAAAAAGGTTGGATGTGCAAAACTGCTTGGTGACAGATGAAGCTGGAGCTAAATCACACGTGTTGGAGGGATTGCAGGTGGCACACATTGATGCAAGGGGGCAAATCTGTGCCCATTTCCTGAGGTTTAATCAGGAGCTCAGCTCACCTGCGTCAGGACTTGGAGAGGAGTTGCTCTGTATCTGGTGTGGTTGGACCACAAGCAAAGGCCCTCACCACCATGTACCTCTGTGAACCTGGTAATTAGTTTTCCTCTCTCTTGTTTTTGTGTTTATTTGGCAGGGAGCCCTCTGTCACTTTAATTTAGAGCTAGTGTTTTCAACATAGCCGACATTGTGTTAAGAAATCAATATGAGACTTACAAGATAAAATAATGTTATTTTATTGACAGCTATCAATAATGGATAATGAGGCCTTAGTTTGAACTTCTTAGAAGAAGAATAAGGAATTGAGACTGTCAATATGTTATAAATGAAATTCTAATTACGTAGAATTGTTAGGGTCAGACATTGATGTAATTAGTCTATTCAAAAGTGGTGGCTCCAGTGTGATAGTTTAAATAAGTCTTGTTATATTTTTCACAAATAGGTAGAATTTTAGATAAAGACATCTTTCTCCTATGCACAAAGAGGCACAGCTCACTCCATGAGCACAGGCTTACGTGCAGATTTTAAAAACATGGCTTATGGGATATCATTATAAATTTCCTGAGATGAGAGGATGAAAGGAAATATAAATTTCTCAGGCAACTTAATAACATTTAGACAGAAATAATTGAGTTTATACTCAAGTTCCTTAGTGTAAGTTGAAAATTAATTTTTTGTGTGTGTTCAGTGAAAGTAAAATCACTGGTAAAAGCTCCTGTTTGTTTCTTGCCATGGTTTAAGATAAACTCCGGAGGGACTTCCATCAGGTGGCTTAGAAATAAAGTTTTAAGAATCTTCTCTTCTGTAACTTTATTGATAATATTCCGTATAAGTATGCGACATGTCTCTCAATGAGTAAATGGGTAAATAAACATTACATGCATCTCTAATGAAACACTATTCAGTGTGAGCTATAAAGCCAATGGTCATCCCAGCCATTTGGCAATCTGAGAAAGGCATAACTACTGATACGGAAAGAGGTGAGTGATTTTCAGGGAATAAGGAAGGGTCACTGGGGAGAGTTGAACAGATGGAGCATGGGAGATTTTTAAGACAGTGAAACTTGGATTGACTAATGAGAAACACAGTATCATGCAGCTGTAAAAACACATAGAATGTACAATACAAGCAGTGTATCTTAATATACATTATGAGCTTTACTGGTAAGAGTATATCAATGTTGGCTCATCAATTGGAATAATTCTATCACATTATTGCAAGATGTTTATATTAGGGAAAATCGTGGAAGTGAGTAGAGAGGGAGGCATCTAGGAATGCCTGTTTTTTTTGCTAGGCAAAAACTGCGTAGGGGAAGAAAGACGTCTCACATCTTGCTAGGTTTCTGGCTGAAACCCTTGTAGCAACATATAGACCAACAAGAGACAAGCATACAAATTCATTCAAGTTTTCTGTGACACAAAAGCCTTCAGAAATGAAAACTTTTCCAAGATCAGGAGTGGCAGTAATGCAGATGTGTTACTGGAGGACTGAAGGTGGGAGTAGCCTGTGGTGAAACCAGAGGACTGTTAGTTCAGATTATTGGGCCTGTCCTTCCGAATCCCGAGGCAGCGTGGGCATCCCTTGGATGAGGGTCTTGGGATCTTGTTTGGAGTCAGATGAGCGATTCTTGCATGGTTTATTTCAAGGGATAAGATACAGGTCAGGGGTGTATAGTTCTGCTTGTGTCTGTTGTTTTCTGAAATGCCAAGTGTTGGATTTTGAGGTAGCACATGCTGAACCCAAGCAACTATCCTAAAAAAAAAAAAGGTCTATTAATTAAACAAAACCAACCAAACCTCTACAAATTAGTTTTGTAGAAACTTACACTTCACAAGATTGAAGCCTCGGTGACAACCATGTGGCAGTCTATGGAAAAGGTGACTGGCCCTGTTTCTTTGAATTTCGTGTCAGTGGGGTACCTGGCACAGAGGTTAATATGTTATTTGGGGGACTTTTATCTCACTTCAGAGTGCATGGGTCTGAGTCCTAGCTTCTCTCCTGATTCTAGATGTATGCTAATGAGCATCTTGGGGGCTCAAGTGACCCAGGTCCCTGCCACACTCACAGGAGACCCTGGCTGAGATCAGGGCCCTGGCTTCAGCCTGGCCCAGCCTTGGCTGGTGTGGGTTTAGAGAGATCAACCAGAAGATAGAAGCTTTTTGTTTTTCTCTTTCTCCCTGCTTCCTTCTTTTCTCTTTCTGCTCTTTAAATAAATATACATGAACATTTTTTAAAAATATGGACGCACTCTTTTTTTTTTTTTAAAGATCCATTTATTTTTATTGGAAAGGCAGATATACAGAAAGGAGGAGAGACAGAGAGGAAGATCTTTCGTCTGATGGTTCACTCCCCAAGTGGCTGCAACAACCAGAACTGAGCCAATCTGAAGCCAGGAGCCAGGAGCTTCTTGTGGGCCTCCCACGCGGGGTACAGGGTCTTAAAGTTTTGTGCCATCCTTGACTGCTTTCTCAGGCCACAAGCAGAGAGCAGGATGGGAAGCAGGGCCGCTGGGATTAGAACCAGTGCTCATAAGGGATCCTGGCATGTTCACACGGACCCTGGATGCACCTTTTTATGCGTATGTAAATATCGATGGATTCCTGAATTATAGTGAAGTTAGTAGTGAATTTATCAGGAAGTGAAAATGCATTTAAACACTTATTCTTCTGAATAGTTTAGCAATACAGCATATGCAGTAATGTCTTGCTTGTTTCTCCTCCTGATCGTGGGGTTGATTAGAAGCTGTGTTGTGTCCAATGCTCAGCATCACAAGAGAGTTCTGCAGGGCACCAGCCAGGGAAATGATCAAAAGGATTGAAATTCAGAATTTAAAGTACATTTTCTGCTGAATATATATAACACTCTCCTAACTAAAGTTCACATATGTTTACATAACAAGATACCATCCACAGGGATATACTGGAGTAGGCAGCTGTTTGTGCCTTCCATGGGATTGTGGAAACACAGTGCAGGTAAATGAATTCTTTGTCTCCATGTTGAGTGTGTATAGAAAGTAGAAAAGGTACAGAAAGAAGGTTGGGATGTGGCCATTTCCTGTCTGGATTCCTGACAATAATGGTTAGGTAGTAACAGACTTTTGATGTTATTTTGTGTCAGAATAACAGTGTCATGTTCTTTGAATTTTCTAATATCTATAAGTAGCATATTACAGTTATTGTGGTAATGTTTACATCTGCATCTATTATTTTGTTCTGTTTTAATTATTTGTTAGGAAACATTTTTGTGTGTAGCTTTAAATGTTACCTTACAAGTATTTCTAAATGTAATACAAGCTCTTTGCTATTCAGTTTTCTATCTTGCTGCATTCCATTTACTTCATAGAAATTTTACTAATTTATAAATATATAATTACTTGATTACTTATCTATTGATTACTTGTCTATCTGTCACCAGAACAAATTCCATGAGAGTACAAATGTTTTGTTTGTCTCTAGATTTATAGATTTATCACCTTGAAGAGTACCTGATAGTAGGTATTTAACAAAAGTTTGTTGGGTGGATAGATGTGCTAGTGAAAAGATTGCACGGCAGGGTAGTTGACAGTACCATCTCTAAAAACAGAATGCTATGCCACATCTTGTTTCTGTCACTTCATAGTTAGGTGATTTAGGAACGATTCTTTGAGCCTTTGGTCCTTTAGTCTTCTTTGTTGTTGTTGAAGGCAGCCATTGATTTCTTTGGAAATATAGTAAACATGAATGATAAGTAGTTTCAGAAAGTTAAGAAACACTGTTTTGACACAGCAATGTGATCCAAACATAAACATTTTGACATTGCTTAAAAAACAGTTTTGTAAAATGTTCTTTTCCCATCTTTCTAATTTCCCTGTATTTTTTTTTCTCTTTTTGAACTGAAATTAATAGACATGTACAGATTGTGCATATTTCTCAGCTACAGTGTATGGCTTCTGTCCATGTATTCATCCAGCCAGAGTAAATATATTTATATTTTGAAACACTTGACATTTATTTTTAGCAAGAGCATCTAAAATCCTATCGTCTAGATATTTCTTAAAGATTTATTTTTTTTCTCTTGGAAAGGTAGATTTTCAGAGTGAAGAAAAGACAGAAACATCTTCTAACTGCTGGTTCATTCCCTAGATGACTGCAGTGGCCATGACTGAAACGATCTGAAGCCAAGAGCCAGGAGCTAGGAGCTTCTTCCTGGTCTCCCATGTGTGTACAGGGTCCCAAGGCCTTGGGCTATTCTCTACTGTTTTCCCAGGCCACAAGTGGGGAACTAAAAGGGAAGTGGAGCAGCTGGGACCTGAACCAGTGTACAAATGAGATTCTGGCACAGGCAAGGTGAGGATTAGCCACTAGGTTACTGTGCTGGGTTCTAGATTTTCTTTTTTTTAAACAGGGAAATAAACAGTATAATAACATTATCACTGTGTAATAGAACCCCAGAACTTGCTGCTTCTCCATTGGTGTAACCTAGTACCCATCAATGAGCTTTTCTCTACATCTCCTTTCCCAACTGTTAAGGTAAGCATCATGAAATTTTAAGCTTTTGAGGGTAACAAGGTCTTCTCAGACTCCGTGTATAAGTGAGATCGCTTGCTATTTGTGTTTCAGTGGTTAGATTATTTCACTTAGTATAATTGCCTCCAGTTCTGTGTTCTTAGAACCCGGTTGAATATAAACCAAAACTGAAATGTCTGTGAAGAAGTCACAGGATGCAGTTGAGAACCTGTATTTTCCTATTAACATATTGGTTAATCAATACCATGTCAATTAATGCCATAATGTTGTAAATTGTTGTTGATGTTATGTTGGGGCTTTTAATTGATTGGGATGATACTTTGCCGGCTTTACCTTCAGACCAGAGATGGTCGCATCAAGAAATCGTTGAACTCACTAGGATAATAATATGCTGGACTTTATGCTGGGTAAATACTTCCAATGAAAGAACCTCAACTGAATTTGAACTGTGGTAATGCAGCAAGGTAGAGAAATACACCATGGGGAGAGGGTTCGGGGAGGGGTGAGGGGAATCCCAGTGCCTATGACACTGTGTCACATAATGCAATACAATTAATAAAAAAAAAGTTAAAAAAAGACAAGATTTTACCTTTTTGTGGCACAATAATATATTGTTATGCATATGTGCCATATATTCTATGCCCAGTCATTGATGAGTAGACATTTAGGTTGATTCTGTTTTCTGGCTGTTGTGAATAATGTCAAGATCAACATAGTCATGGAGATGTCTCTTTGTCAGACAGATTTCACTTTCACTGGATCGAACCCCAGGAGTGGGGTTGCTGGATTATATAGGAATTCTGTAACTCTAATGTTTGATTTTGGAGGAAACTTCATACAGTTTTCTACACTTGCTGCACTAATGTACATTTCCATCAACAGAGTCTCTGCATTGTCCCCTATGTTTGCTTCTGTTTGTATTTAGGGCAAAAGCTGATTTTACTGAAATGAGGTAATATCCCATTGGTTTTTAAATTTGCATATGTTTGATGGTTAGTGATATTGAGCATTTTCTCAAAAAAGGACTTTTTAATCTACGCACAATTTTAAAATTGAATTATTTACGTGTGTGTGTGTGTGTGTGTTTTGATTTTGCAATGTTTAAGTTCCTTATGTATTTTGGCTATTAACTCCTTATTAGATGCACAGCTTCCAAATGTTTTTCCATTCTATGGCTTGTCTTTTTATTCTCTTGGTTATTTACTTTATAGTGCAAAGATCTCATTTGAGAAAAATTCCATTTATTTTGTTTTTAATTCCTATCAAGTTGGGATCTGACTTCAACACTATTTTTCCATTTCAATATTCACAAGTGTTTTTCCCTATGATTTTTTAAAATGGTTTCAAGCTTTCAGGTCTCACATTTAGGTATGCTCTTTTTAACAACGTACTTAGTTGTTTGAAAGGCGGAGTTACAGAGAGGGTGAGGCAGAGAGTGATCGCAGGAATGAGTGAGTGAGATCAATGTTTCATGTGCTGGTTCACTTCCTCAGTGGCATCAGCAACGATGGCTGGACCAGGCCAAACACAGGACCTGGTAACTTCATCCAGGTCCCCCTGCTGCTATCCCAGGCACATTAGCAGTGATTTGTAATGGAGGTGGAGCATCCAGAACTCTCCTGACACTCAAATGCTGGCACTGTAGTAGCAACTTTACTCACAATACTTGCCCCAGTCTGATTTTTTTCAGTTGTGTGAAAAATGTTATAGGGATGTTAATTGAAATTGTACTGAATCTGTAAACCCTTTTGGGTAGTATGCAATTTCAAATAATATTGATTCAATCCATGAACATAGGATGTCTTTTTATCTCTTTGTGTCCTCATCAGTTTCCTTCGTCAATGATTTATAGTTTTGTTGTAGAAATTGTTTGGCTCTGGTTAAATCTATTTCAAAGTTGTGTGTGTGTGTGTGTGTGTGTGTGTGTAGTGATTGGAAATGACACTCCTTTCTTAATTTGTTTTTCACATGAATCACTTTTGATGTATGAGAGTGCTACTGTTCTTTGTAAATTGGCTTGTATCTTTCAACTTTGCTGAGTTTATTTATTAATTCTTGCACCTTTTGGTGGAGTCTTCTTGGTTTTCTGTAAACATGAAGTCATGTCATCTGTAAATACTATCAGTTTGACTTCCTTTGATCCAATCTGGATGCTCCTTATTCTTTTTTCTTGCCTAGATAGATCTTCCTGTGTCTGTTGAACGAAGGCAGTGAAGTTGGGTATCCTTGTCTTGGATAAGGATAAGCATTTAGCTTTTGTCCATTCAATATGTTAGCTCTTGGCTTCATATGCATGGCCTCTTTTGTGTTGAGGGTGTTCCTTTTAAACCTAGTTTGTTCAAAACTTTATCTTTCTTTCTATCATGAAGGGATGTTTATTTTTATCGGAATGTCTTTCCTGCATCTGTGGGGTGATCATATGATTTTTATCCTTCATTCTGCTGTTGTGCTTTATTATATTTAATATATTACATTTATTATGTCGTAACCTGGGGTGAGTTCCTGTTCATCATGGTCCATGATTTTTTTTTAATTTGATGTTGAATTCAATTTATACGTATTTGGTTGAGGAACTTTTCATCTGTACTCTCCCAAATTATTCTGTGGCTTTCCCTTCCCCTTCCAGCTGACCTCCCCTTTTTAATTGTGTTTCTTTTTTGTAGTTTTGGTATTAAGACAGTGCTCTCCTCATAAAATAGATTTGAAGTAATTCCTTTTTCTTTCTGTTTTTTTTTGGAATAATTTAAGAATTGCCGTTAATTATTTAAATGTCTGATAGAATTCATCAGTGAAGCCATCTGGTCCTGGGCTTTTCTTCAATGGAAGATTTTTATTTTTTTTTTTTTTGACTGATTGAATCCTGCAACTCATTACTGATCTGTTTAGGTACTCTATTTCCTCATGATTCAGTCTTGTTAAGGTATATGTGTTCAATAATTTGTCCATTTCTTCTTGCTTATTGAATTTGTTGGTATATAATTGTTCATAGTGGTCTCTAACAATACTTTGTATTAATGTGATGTCACTCATATGAATACAAATGTTTCCATTTTCATTTCTAGGTTTCTGAATACTGCCTTTTTTTCTTCATTAATATAAGAGCTTATCAGTTTTGTTTTCAAAGACCTAGTTCTTCATTTCATTTATATTTTGGCATCGTTTTTATAGTCTGTATGTCATTCATTCATACTGAATTTTGTTGTTTGTTTTCTGCTTCTGGTATGGATTGACTTTGTTTTCCAGTTTCTTAAGGTGCGGTGATAAGTTGTTTTTTGAGATTACCCATCACTCTGGTTTTTTGACAAAGACATCGGTTGCTATAAACTTTCCTCTTAAGTATTGTTTTTGCTGTGTTAGTAGGTTTTGATATATGGTGTTCCCACTTCAAGAATTTTCTCCTCAGGCTGGCACAGTTGTTCAACTAGCTAATCCTTCACCTTGAAGAGTTGGTGTACCACACATGTGTCAGTTCATGTCCCAGTTGCTCCAGTTCCCTTCTAGCTCCCTGTTTATAGCCTGGAAAAGCAGCAGAGGATGATCTGATTGGGATCCTGCATCTGTATGGGCAACCGGAAGAAGCTCCTGGCTCCTGGCTTCAGATTAGCTCAGCTCTGGCCATTGTGGCCATTTCGGGAGTGAACCAGCAGATGGAAAATCTTTCTGTCTCTCCTACTCTCTGTATTTAAATCTGCCTTTGCAATTAAAGTAAATAAATATTAAAAATAAATTTCCTGTTTGAGCCATTTTCAGGAGTAAGTTATGTAATTTTCCATGTATTTGTGTAGTTTCCAAATGTTTCTTTTTCTAGATGTTTAGTTACATTGCACTATGATCAGGAAAGATACTTGATAGTGTTTCTACTCTTAATTTTCTTTGCACTTTTTTTTGATCTTACATGATGATAAATCCTAGACCTCACATTAAATGAATTTCATATACTTTTGAGAAGAATGTGCATTTCATACCTATTGAATGGACAGTTTTGTAGATGTCTGGTAGAGCCAGTAGAGCTGAAGCACAATTTATTCCTGCTGTTCCTTTGGCTTTCTATGGATGATACATAATCTTCTCAAACAGGGCATTAAAAATCTCCTATTATGGTGGCTCTATAACAGTTTGTCTACTTTGATCTGACAATAATTTCGTATCTTTGAGTGCTTGAACAGGAATATATATATATATGTATATATATATGTATATATACATATATATATATATTTCAAACTGTTATGTCCTTTTGCTGGATTGAGCCATTTTCCATTATATATGCTTTCCTGGTCTGTTTATACTATTCAAAATTATTTATTTTTATTGTAAAGTCAGATCTACAGAGAGGAGGAAAGACAGAGAGGAAGATCTTCTGTCCGATGATTCACTCCCCAAGTGACCGCAGTGGCTGGAGCTGAGCCAATCTGAAGCCAGGAGCCAGGAGCTTTTTCCAGGTCTCCCACGTGGGTGCAGGGTCCCAAGGTTTTGGACTGTCCTCCACTGCTTCCTCAGACCACAAGCAAGGAGCTGAATGGGAAGCAGAGCTGTCAGGATTCGAACAGCCGCCCATGTGGGATCCTGGGCAATTTTAGCTGCTAGGCTACCACATTTGGCCCTGTGTTCTTGATTTGAACTGTATCTTACCTGTTATGAATATGATACCCCCTGATTTCTTTTGCAATCAATTTGCATGAAATATCCCATTTCTTCCTTTCACTTTCAGTCTATTTATATCCTTAGAGGTGAAGTTTATTTTAAACAGCCTATAGTTGGACTTTTAAAAAAAATCATTTAGTTAGTCTGTGTCTTTTTAATTTGGAAATCTATTTCATTGACATGCAAAATAATTATTGATAAGTAAGTTTTATTAATGGAGTTTTGATTTTTGTTTTGTCTTTTTATTGTATTTCTTTATTTCTTACAATTTCCATTTTTTGGTTAAGTGACATTTTTGTGTATACTTTTCAGGCACTTATTAGTAATTCTATTAAAGGTCCTTCATTTGTGGTCACCATGAGCTTTATAGAAATATTCTTTTGGCTATACCAACTTATCTTTAAATAATAACAGCTTAACATTGATTGGAAAGATGGGGAATAGAGTAAGAGCTCCAAATAAAGAGTTCTACATCTATGCTGCATCCCTTCCAGCATTTTCAATTTTGGATGTTACCTTTGACTTTTTTCAATATTTTAAAATCTTCTCATTTTAATCCAGTGCTAGCATTTTTAAATCTTTGCAGTAAAGATTCCGGTTATACACCATGTTAACAATTTTAGAACATTCTAGATTTGTTTACATACTTCCTCTGCCTGGTGAGTTTTCTTCCTTCTGATGTTTTCTTCTTACTTGTTAGCATTTCCATCTTTCAGTTTGAAGAACTCTCTGTCACATTTCTTATAAAGCAGGTCTGCTGTGAGTGATAAATTCTCGCAGCTTTTGCTTGCCTGGAAATGTCTTTATCTTTCTCTCATAGCTGAAGAATAGCTTTGCTGGATACAGTGTTCTTGGCTAGCAGTGTGGTTACTTTCATGCTTAGAAGGATAATCCCACTCATGTCTGGCCTGTAAAGTTTCTGTGAAGTCTGTGGTCCGGCAAATGAGGGTTCCTTTATATGTTATTTATTTCTTTTCTCTTGCAACTTTGGGGTTGTGTTTTTAATTTTGGATATATTCTTTTGGTTGGCTCTTTACTTTTTGCATGTTCCCTCTGCTGTGCAGTTTCCTACCTTGATGTAACCCTTCTCTCTCTTTTTTAAATATTTAATTATTTCTATTGGAAAAGCAGATTTTTACAGAGGAGGAGAGACAGAGAGATCTTCCACCCTCTGGTTCATTCCTCAAGTGGCTAAGCTGATCCAAAACCAGGGGCCAAGAACTACTGGGTCTCCCATGTGGTGCAGGGTCCCAAGGCCTTTGGCTGTCCTCTACTGCTTTCCCAGGCCACAATTGGGGAGCTAGAAGGGAAGTGGAGCAGCTAGGATATGAACTGGTGCCCATATAGGTCTGAGCAGATGCAAGGCAAGGATTTAGCCACTAGGCTACAATGTTGAGCCCTTGATGCAATCTTTTTTGTCTGCTTTGCCTTTATTACCTGTACTTCTGGGGTCTTAGGAAAGAAGGTATAATGGTCTCAGACTCTGCAAAGTATCCGGGAAGTTTATAGTGCTGGTTCACATCCAGAGTCTTCAGTCCACTAAGGCCAGTATATCCTGGAGTTGGTATCAACTTTTGCCTGCTGCTGAGGTAGGCTCACTGCCTGCTACTGAAGCTATGCACCACTGGTGATGTTGACTGGGGTATAATGTGTTCAACCAGGACCGTGGAGCTCTGTTGTGCATTGAAACAGGGCCAGAGGGTGTGTCTGCAGGCCCTGGCTGAGGACAGAAATGATTAAGATCAGCTTATGCTGCGTTTAAGAGCTTGGTACTAGATACTAAACCAGTCCTGTGATTGCTCTCTTTTCATGACCCTGGGGTGGGTGTTAGAGGCTTTAGGTGGATTACATCTGTGTTTTGGAGTCACCAGGCCCCGCACAGCCTTGCAGATACACAGTATTTCCATATGAGTTTGATTGTGACACATGCCAAGACAGGTCTGTCTTACCAACACTTTGCTTCTATACTGTTTTAGCTTTTCACAGAATTTTTCATGGATATACCATTGTGGTTATTTTTAATCTTTCAACTTGCCTGAGCCATTAGATACCCGTTCAGTTGGTTAAACAATATTTCTCAGTGTGCCTGTAATGTATTTCCTTATGTCCTATTAGTCAATCCTATTTGTCAATTTTGGTCACTCTTAAAAAAAAATTGCAAGGGGCCAGGACCAAATTAATGGAATTTAGTTTTTGCAGGATTAATCTATTATGCTTACCACAGTCCTGGAAGCTGTGGGTTGAGCACATCATACAAGACAGTTGGGTCTTTCTAGAAGCCCACGTAACTTTCTGTACTGACTGTTCACCTGGCCCAAGGGATTGATCTGGTCACATTGTGATGATTCGGTGGTTGTGCTTTCTTTGTTGGTTTATATGAAGAATGCTTGGCTGTAATTCTGTCATTTACAATTCTGACCATTGAGGTAAAGCTTACCTGAGTGTATTGGAACCCTAGATGTTGCCATTTTTCACTTAAGGCAGGGACAGATTTTTTTTGAAAGATTTGTTTATTTTTATTGGAAAGACAGTTTGCCAGAAAGAAGATACAGAGAGAAAGATCTTCCATCTGCTGGTTCACTCTCCAAGTGCCTACAAAGGCTGAAGCTGATCTGATCTGAAGCCAGGAACCAGGAGCCAGGAGATTCTTCCAGGTCTTCCACACTGGTGCAGGGTTCCAAGGCTTTGTGCTGTCTTTTACTGCTTTTCCAGGCCACAATCAGGGAGCAGGATGGGAAGTAGAGCATTTGGAACACAAACCAGTGCCCATATGGGATCCTAGCATGTGCAGGGTAAAGATTTAGCCACTGAGCCATCACGCCAAGCCCCAGGGACAGATTTTGTGTGAATGTTTCAAATTGGATGATTCCTGTTGTAGGGATAATTGCCCACGTGCTATATATAAACAGCAAACCAGTTTATTCCTTCAGAAAGTTCTCCTGAACCACCAGAGCTGACCCTCATATTGAAAATATCTTTGCCATAATCTTTGAGCTGGTTTTTCTTCACATTCACACATTTCTTATGCCCAGCTATAGTTTGCATCAAGGTATTCTGTGAAGGGGAGGCAAGGGAATGTCTGGCTTTCCACAGGTACAGTAGTCCCTAGGGTCCGTTTGAGGCAATTGGGTAATCAGAGACAGGTTGATGGGGAGTGTAGTGTGGCCATCTGACCGTTGCTGAGCCTTAGGTTTTGCAGTCCAGATGACTGAGTTATATGTAGAGGATACAATAGGTTTTGGAATAAACATTACATATTACTTCTAAAATTCAATAATTGCGTATCACTTCAGGAAAAAATCCAATAAGAGTCTAGGAGATTAATGTATGCTTCTTGTGGCTTTTGCCCCACTGCACTAAACTATTTAGTAATGTTTTGATATTTAATAGCTATCTATAGAATCATTTGATTGGATTATACTAAACCTTTTTGGTTTTAATGATGCTTATCAAATTAGTTCATTACAGTAAAAATATAAGAGAGTAAATTTCAAAGTGCCTGCCAGAGATGAATGGCAACTTTATAAGACTGAAGAAAAATGAGTTGAATACTAAAAAAAAAAAAGTCTTCCAACAGGTTTCCTCAAACTTTGTTCAAACACCTTGGGGTGAGTTAAGGTAAGAGTGGAAAAAGCATTTTGGTTCTGTGGTTTAAGTACTGATGTGTTTATATTTAGAGGCATTCTGCCACTCAGTTTTAGAAGCACAGCATGAGAAGAAAAGGAGCTGTGTGGAAGCAGTGAATAGTCCGTGAATGGCCTGGGTCATAACAAGCTTGTTGGGATCCTTGGTGACTCAGTGGCATGCTTTGCTTGCAGGCTTTCATATCTGAGTTACTGCTTTACTGCTGGGCTCAAGGCTCACCTTCCCTTGTTTCTCTTCTTTCTTGTGAATAGACACCCCAGGAAGTGAAAGTTACAACTTGCCTTGACAGACATTCCAGAGCCTTTGGATTTTATGGGCATAGGAAATGTATTCAGAAGCTTCCTGCTTGGTGTTCCCATTCTTTGTTCTTTTGTGCAAATCCTCAATGAACTTTGCTCCAGTCAAATTAGCTTAGGGCAAGGCATGAAAAGGACATTCCAAGGACACAAAATGCAGGAAGAGGGAGTACTCACATATTTCCCTTTAGCTTCTATATTCAGTCCAACATCTACCATTCATTTCTGCTAAGAATGCTAGGCATCCAGACTTATATTTTGTTGAGGTATACAATTGCTTCCATCTTTTGACTGGAAGTTTTAAGCATTGCCTAACTTTAGGTGCAAGAAATACTTAATAGGTAGACGACTTGATCAGCCTGTCTACCTGAGTTTTTTTTTTTTTCCCCTCTCTGGAATTTGGGGCAATCCAGAGATGT
The DNA here is from genome assembly GCF_017591425.1 of Ochotona curzoniae. Lineage (NCBI taxonomy): Eukaryota > Metazoa > Chordata > Mammalia > Lagomorpha > Ochotonidae > Ochotona > Ochotona curzoniae. The sequence goes on along the minus strand of NW_024465582.1, from coordinate 13,307,833 downwards.
TATAGATTGAGTGAATTATGCCTGCTTCCACTATTCCATCTCAAAGGAAATCTGAATTTCATTAAGCAAGATTCTACCCTGCAAGTTTCTGATTCAGTATTGATTTTCTCCCTGGGAGGTATTTCTAACTATAGGTACATGATTCTGGTGATGTATCACATATATTGTGGTTGATTTGCTTATGTTGTGTCTATACCTGGCCTTTGAGTGACACGGGACGGGGGCAGTAAGAAGAAAGTTCTATTAGTATCTTACTTTACTCATCTTCTAGCCCAGTACATGACACAATATTCACCTCATACTGACATGCAGAAGGATAAATCCTAGCTTCATCTCTAAACTTATGAGGGTTGCTTAATTTTAGTAGGAACATGGAAGATAAAGTGATACAATGCTCTCCTCTGTGAGTAATAATCTATCATTTTAAATAAAGATTGCAAATAAAAATCGGGCTCTTCTATTTCCTGTTTGTGATATTCTATTCATGTTCCAAGTTATCAATTCTCATGGGCACCACAGCTAGGCTAATATTTTAGAATTACTTTTCCATTAAGTCTTCTTTCTGCTCAGATCCTTTAACATCTTCCTATTGGGAGGAGTAAACTGAACTGCCTCAGTTTCTTCACAATGCCTAGCACTGTACCTTGTAGAGAACTCCTCCACGGATGTTGCTTAACTGGAAGATGTCAGCCTGAAGGTGATTCTAGCAGTGGGTGGCTCAGCTGTATGCTTAGTCACATCTTGCTAAATTCATGTATCAATGATGTCTATGAATACACAGAATGTATGGTTATCACATTTGCAAATGACCTGAGGCTGGACTGGGTAGCGATATGTTAGATGGCATAATCAGAGTCTGAAAACATTTTGACAAGCTTCTTTTTAATAGGATTACATTTAATAAGGATGAATGTGAAGTTCTATGCTAAAGGCAGAAGCCTTTCTGGTTCACAGCTGAATGCACAGGTTTTTCAGGAAGGGTCCCCTGTGCTAGGACAGACACAGAGAGCTTTACATTCTTAGACTTACTTGGTATCCAAGAAGAAGGGGTTGAAGATCGCTGCCCTCACCGTCCCCCCGCCCCCCGCATTGATGAGTCATCCAAATGTTAAGCATGATTCTGAAGTCTGTGTTCTCAAAGGTACATAGACATATTGGAATGTCGTTAGAGAATGTAAAAGGATCTGAAATCTATGCTGTTTGCTGAATATCTTTCTATGATAAGACAAAACATACTCTTCTTTTTTAAGGAGTTGAAGTGCCATCATGAGGATAAGAGACTCTCTAGGACTACCTGATCCCAAAGATTTGATTAACAGTTTTCTAGAAGGGCAAACAACTGTGGCTAAATCTAAGGAAAGAGCATTTGTTTTTTGAAGATTCATTTATTTATTGGAAAAGGCAAAATTGACAGAGGAGACAGAGAAAGAAAGAAAGAAAGAGAGAGGGAGAGAGAGAATCTCATCCACTGATTTATTCGACAAATGTTTGTGATAGCTAGGTATGGGACAAACCAAAACCAGGGACCTGGAACTCTGTCTGTATTTCCTGCCTTTCTGACAGGAGTCCAAGGATATGGGCCCTCTTGCCCTGCTTTCGCAGGTTCATCAGCAGGGAGCTAGGTGGAAAGCATAAGAGCTGGGACTTGAACTGGCTCTCCTAAGGGATGCTAATGTTACAGGAGGAGTCTTAACTTGCTGTGCTACAATACTGGCCCCAGAGAACAACTTTTAATAACCAGTTCACAAGTCACCCATAGGTTATCTATAAAACGTTATATTGCTCAATTTTTTCCCAATAGAAGAAACATTTCAGTAAGGCAAAGGTTGCATGTAAATAATGCTGAGATACACTGTCCACCTGTTAGAATGTCTAGCATCCAAAGCAGTGACCACACCAAATGAAGGCAAGGAGAAAGAACTAAGGTTGTGCATTCATTGTTGCTGGTAGCATTTCATGGTATTATTAGTTTGGAAGAAAGCTTTTTGGTTTCCTAAAAGCCAAGCATATTATTTTAAAAAGTATGTAATTATTCATTGCTTATGTGAATGGCAGAGTTACAGAGAGACTGAGAAAGAGGTCTTCCATCTGCTGGTTCACTCCCCAAATGGCTGCCATATTTATGTCAATCTGAAGTCAGGAGGCTGGAGCTTGTTCCAGATCTTCCATGTGGGTACTGATACTTGGGTCATCTTTTGTTATTTTCCCAGGTACATAAGTAGGGAGCTGTATTTGAAGTGAGGCAGCCAGGTGTTGAACCAGTGCCAAGCATCTGGAATGCCAGCATCACACGTGATGGTCTTACCTGTTATACCAGAATCATGGGCCTCAAATATATTCTTACTGTGTGATCTAGTAATCGGTCTGTTAGTATTTGTCCAAGGGCTTGAAAAGATAGGTCTTTACAAAGCTCTGTAATTCAATGTTCATAGCTGCTGTGTTCGTAAAAGTCAAAACTCCAAAGCAACTAAGATATATTTCAGTAAGCAACCAAATAATCAAGTTGTGGTGCAGTCATTAAAAAGAATATTATTCGGTGATAAAATGGAAATCAATTGTTGAACTGTGAAAAGACAAGGAAGAAATTTAAGTATGAAGTGAAAGAAGTTAATATGGATAAGTATACATTGTATGCTTCCAAGTACAAGATGTTCTGGAAAAACAAAATGACCAGTAGCTGGCAGAGAAAGGAGAAGAGGATGAACATGTAGGACACAGGGGGGTTGGGGTCTGTGACATTAAGTTGTATGATACTGTGACGGTGGGTACATTCATTTCCAAATCCATTGAATATGCCAAACCAACAGTGAATGCTAATGTCAGGTATGGCCTTGTGGAGAAAATGACACATCAGTGTAGGTTCATCAATTGTAAACGGCATACTATAGTAATGCAGGATGTTGGTGTAGAGAGGTTGAATGGGTACTCTCTGTACTTTGTAATCAAGTTTTTCATTAGCTTAAAAGCTGTCTTAAAATGATGTCTGTAGGAGCTAGTGAACAAGGGACTGTGTTATCCATGTGGCTGACGTTTCTCCTATGACTTTTGATAATGGACTGTAGTGATTGCAGTGAGGGAAGAGAGCAGGCTGCAGCTTCATAGCAGCAGAACTGAATATCCGGTCTGCAGGACACTTAGGAATCCAGTCCAAAGGACATACAGGAGGTCATAGAGAGGAACTACAGGTTCCCAGGGGGAGTTTACAAGGCAGAATGTACAGCAATATGAGAGTGAAGCTTTCAAGGTGGAAAATGAAAGTCTAGTGAGTTGTCATGGCTGCAGGACTGTAGTATGAACCACTGGTTCAAAGGGAGAAGGCCTGACTGGTCTTGAGCTTCCGATCTCTGAGGGGAGTCATGACAGACTGCAGCATTACTTGATGAAAATGCCACATGTATACACAAACGTGCACATGTAGTTACTTATATACACATGTATGCAAATATACAAACACATTTTTATACAAATACATATGCATATAAAGAGATAAACAGGAGATGTTTCTGTGTTAATAAGAGCTATTGGAATATATGAGATCAATATAAGCCAGCTTGATGGTGGCAGCCTGGACAGAAGGGATAACTGTACCCAAGTTGGTTAGGCAGCATCTCTGCACGAAAGACTCTTGACTGACACCAAAGATGGAAAATCAAAAGCCCTCGGAAGGCATGAAGAAATAGCATGGCAAACAAAGGTATGCATTTTAACACCTTATTGTTAGAGTTACATTATTTCCTTAGGTTATGTGTGTGCATATGACTTACATTCTTGGAGTGGTAGGGTGGGAGAAAGCAAGAGAGAAAAGTTACGCAGACTGTTTAAAAAATGGAACCCAAAGTTTTTTTTTTAAAGATGCAGAATTCTTATATATATTTTAAAAACAAATATTCATTTAAAAAAATGCAGTTACCCACCTATTTGAGGGCACTGAAAGTTCGAATAAAATGCAAAGCCAGCATTGAAACCTGGACATTCAGATGTGGGGCAGAGGTGTCCCAAGTGATGTTTCCCTAGGCTTAGCACCTTCCTGGATTATTACGAAGAATAAAATTCGATAATTTTCTTTTGAAGTGTGTGAAGAATAGTTGTAACTTCCCAACTATCCTGCAAAAGTTTGATTACTTTGCTGATTAAAAAATATAAGCGTTCTGATAATAATTTGAGGTAGAAGTTTCTTATATTGTCAAATTTAAAACTTATCTTTATTATTTTTCTTGGTATACTTTTGTAGGTATAGGGAGTTCTTTCCCTTCCATCTTCTTCCTTCTCACCATATTATCACGGTAGTTTAGTTCTTTAGTAACAGTTACAAGGTTGATATTTTGCTATTTAAGTTCACCATGGCGTTGTAGGCCAAGACAAACATGAAAAATTTAGTAACATATCGACAAGGTATAGTTAACTGTTTATATTCTGAAATATATTCCACTTGCGGGGAGGGGAATAAATTGCTTCATCCAAGCCACATAACTCAACAAGTACAACTTTTATTTGTGGACCTTTCAATTTTCCTATGTGAAAAAAGGTGACAGGCAAAGGGCATGCTGAGGATTACTGCAGAAATGGCCAAGGTGAACCTGCCTTGGAACACATGCTGTTTTTGTCCTGAGGAAGATGTGGACAGATCAAGCATGGTCAGTCATACAAGCACTGCACGTCATCACAGAGAGCCGCAACTACAAGCAGCCGAGTGAAGCAAGACAGCAGGGACTGGGAGAGGAGATGGAAGACAGAATGTTTCAGGGCAGAACAGGGTGGGACAGATGAGAAGGGAGGCAGGCTAGATCCTCCCTTGTAATGTGGGTCAGAATATTTAAACTGTAAACTGCCAAGAAGTGTGTATTAGTTATGAGTTTACAAAGATATTTATGAGTGAAAGGAAGAGATTCCCTTTTATTACATGATCTACTGATGGCCAGCCCAAAGCTGCCAATGGCTAAGCAATGTTACCTTTCAGAAATCAGAAATGTCATGTCCTCACCTCTTGCAAGCCCATACCTCTTCTCTCCATGTTTTTATTTTTCTGAAAACTGCAGAAACTCATCAGCTGTGATATATGACCCATCACATCATTTGAGAGGTCTTTCTTTTCTTTTTCTTCTCTTGATTGGTAGCCCTCAAAATGCTTGCCCACCATAGCTCAGCTCTCTGTAGAGAGCATTGCCCAGATTTATTCTTGAGATATGTTTAAATGCTATACTGCGCTTGATATACTATGTGGTGTTCATATTGGTTACATTCCACTGCCGCAACTTCTGTCAAAAATTTCTCTCCATGTCATACACTTGCAAGTTTAGATTCCAGGAAACTCATTCAATGTGGGAAAATCAAGTAATTATTGCCGTGGATTCTTGCTACTGCAGCACAAAATATTTTATTTTGGTATATCTTTAGGACTCGACACAACACTCTAATACAAAGATCCTAAATAACAAGAACAAAAACAACAAAAGAAAATCCAGTAGAGTTGCAAAGGATGAAAAGAAGGGAGAAAAGAACAAAGGATTTTGCTCCAATCAAATGCAAATGCAAATGACCTGCAAGATTGTGCAAACAGTCTTTCTCCTGACAATGAACATTTTCATGCAGAGAAATCCATTTTTGAGACTCATTAGCAGACGCTGTGATCTTGCTTATTTTCTATAGCAGCGTCTGGTTATTTCAAATTGATTAGCAGACTTCTTATGCGGGAGAGTGAACCACCGAACTACCCCAGGTATTTCTGTAATTGGTTATCATGCTTAATTACAAATGTTTCAGCACAGCCAATTTATTCCCTACCAGATATTTTTCCCTTGTCTTTCTGCTGCCGCTCTTGTGGGGTTTGTTTTCTGTTTTTAGGGAGAGAATAGAGAGAGAAGGAAAAGACAAATTACCCTTCTCCTGTGCAGGTTTTGATTCTAGAAAAAAAAAAGTAACCAATAGATTCATTCAAAGCATTCTATCAATAGTAGTAGTTGAAAATAAAAGAAAGAGGAGCAGGTCTGTATTAGTTTGCAATGGGCAGCAATCCATTGTGAACCGCCCCCACTGCCTTCTAGCTCTTTTTCGCGTTCCCTGGTTCTGAGAGCTGGAAGTTCACTTCTCTTGTCGTGCTCCCCTTGCCATGGCACTGGCTGACCTTCACATTCAACTACTTGCTCCTGAGCTCACCAGAAATAAACGGACTAGAAAAGAACAGAGTATCACTCCACGTCGTGCTATTCATTGTCTGGCGATCCTGAAGACGTGCGCAAGGGCTAATTGTGCTGGCATTCCAGGCTGCGGATGGACACATGTTGGGTTCCCTGTAGTTGCTTATTCACAACCTGGGACATTCCCGGGTGCAGTAACGAGGGCGTGGGACCTTCCTGAGGACATGTGCATTGGTGAATAACCACGGCTCCAGGAGAAGATGGCAAATCCTGTCTTTAACAGCATGAGGTCAGAACGAGATTTAGGAGCATGTGGCTGTTTTTCAGGCCATCTCTACTGGAGATAGTAGGTTTGTCACCAGGGCACCTGCCGCCTGCCGGAAATGACTCTTCACTAAACATGCATATGTTGCCTCACGCAAAGATTGATGTCTACATTTTTTTTAATGATTTATTTTTATTATTTTTTCATTGGAAAGGCGGATATACAGAGAGGAGAGACAGAGAGGAAGATCTTCCGTCCGATGATTCACTCCACAAGTGAGCGCAACGGGCCGATACTATGCCGATCCGAAGCCAGGAGCCTCTTCGGGTCTCCCACGCGGGTGCAGGGTCCCAAAGCTTTGGGCCGTCCTCTACTGCTTTCCCAGTCCACAGGCAGGGAGCTGGAAGGGAAGCGGGGCTGCCGGGATTAGAACCGGTGCCCATATGGGATCCCGGGCGTGCAAGGCGAGGACCTTTAACCACTTGCGCCACCGCGCCGGGCCCGATGTCTAACATTTTAAAATGGAATACTTACTGTTATTATTGTTTAAGGTTTGGGTAAATGTCAATTAATGTTTGGATAGATTTACTGATGAAGACTAAGAGGGGTTAAATTTGATCTAGTGTGATTGCCACTGGCAAAATTTGCTAGGTATTTATAGGAAATGACAAAGCAAAAGTTGGATTGTGCATGGCTCTTAATAATCTGACTAACATTCATTTTCTAGATAAAGAATACTGAGGCACACCTAGCAACTTTTTCCAGTCCCCTTTTCTAGAGCTGAAACTAGTCTAACTTTCCTTAAGGTCTTGATTAAGACTGAAAGGCAAACACTTTTGTCTTCTTTGCATTCCCAAGCGTCAGCATCCCTTTTCTACCCCTCTTTCATAGAGTGATTCATTTGCCTTTCCTGTGATGATAGACTGAATATAATGATAAAAAAAAATCTCAGAATACAATATGTTACGTGGAGTGACATTTTCATTTTTCAACATTTATTTCGGCATCTCATGAAACCGCTTATGCTTGATTTCTGAGTTCTTGGGTGTGTAGAGAAAGCACGTCTCTTGAATGGCAAACATACCTATTTGCAGTTACTTGTATTAGCATGATTGCAAACTTCTGAACATCATTACTGGGGGTGAGAATTAATTTTGAGAAAAGTAACCATTGGCAACATCCATATGATTGTGTGAGAGAAGCACTCCCGATGAGGACTGTGTAGTCACCGAAGGAAAAGCTCTTCTGTTAGATTAGAGCTGCCAAAAGAATTCATAACCCAAAAGATCCAAATGATGGCAAAGCAGAGGGAAGCTGCTCTTCTCTCCATGTTATCTTTTTCTTTTTGCATTCAGTGCTCTGCATCAAGAAAACTTATACTCAAGGGGGTGCAGAACAGATCCAATTATACAGAGCTCCAACTAATGCTTGATGCTTTTAAGCACTTTTCAGAATTTCTGTAGATCGCTATAGAGCCACCTATCAATTTTTCAAAGTAATGAGGAATGCCTTGGAATATATTACCCAAAAACCCACTGAATGAAGCAATTAGCATTCATTACCAATTTTATTTCAATGACTAATTGCGCTTCACATTCAGATTTTGATACCAAAAAAAAAAATCATTGGGCATTAGAGTACCCTCTATGATTATTTGTTAAGTGAATGTAGCAAGGAAGGTTGAGGGAAAGCTTAGCTGCTCCAAAATATCTGTAAAACATTGCACGGTTTGATAGAGTTCTCTGATCCATTTAAAAATTTACTGGTGCATTGTTAGTGGGAAAGACAGAGCAAGAAGTGATTGTGGACGAGCTGATGGTGGTAACATTCTGTGTGTGGATTTCTAATACATAGCAAGTGCCTAAGGGGTGATTGAACTAAGGAACCGGAAACTACCATCACAGTCTACTGAGAAAGCTCAACTGAGCAAATTTCCATCCAGGAACATGTTTCTATATTTACTGCTCTGAGTCTCAGAAGAAAAAGGAAACACAATGCCTTCACTTCTGGACATTTTCTGGAGCTCTGTTAGAAGCCAGACATTGACTGGGAACTTTTGGTTGCATATTGGAACCCCAACACTAAATGGAGTTCACAGGAAAAATAGGAAAATTGTAAAGTGTATAAAAATACGATAATTAAAATATATATGTGTATTGTGTGAAAAATATGCTATGGAAGAGCTAGAAGAATAAAATAACTTCTCTCAACTGACCGACAAATTAGCTCAGAAAAGTCTAAGTCAATGGATGCATACAGACAATGAACAACAATCCTTTAGAGAGTTGAGTGACTAAATATGTTCTCCCAACTCTTTCTAGGTTAACAGTTCATGCTGAGCCTTTTTATTGTTTTCAATTGAAAACCTATTATGGATTAGCATTTTAGGGGACATATGAGGGTGGAGTAGGAAAGAGAGACAGAACTAAGGTCTTCCCTTGCTGGTTCATTCCCTGAATGGCTGCAACACCAGAGCTGAGCTAATCTGAAGTTGAAAACTAGGGGCTTCTTCTGGTTCTCCCACATGAGTGCAGGGTCCCAATGACCAGAGCCATCCACCTCTGCATTTGCAGGCCATAAACAGAGAGCTGGATAGGAAGTGGCACAGCCAGGACAGGAGCCTGTGCCAATATGGGATGCTTGTGCCACAGGGCAGAGGACTAGCCTGCTGTACCACTGCACCTGCTGCAGAGGCCTAAGTATTTCTGAAAGTTTGTGTTTAGAAATCCTTTTCCTTAAGCTGCCTTAACATATCTTCTCTTTCTGAATTTCTGGGACACTCTTCCCTTCTATTTCAGGGACAGAACCTTAAAATATCCTTCCAAAACTAAGTTGGTTCTTGATTTTTCAGCACATGGAATAGGAGGAACTCAACTTTCATATCCAAAATGACTCTCAAGTTGTGTTTCTAAAAGCAAGAAATTTCCCTTGGCCATACCTATGTTGCTTTTATATGATTATGGTAGGAATTAATGATCTGTACGTTTCAATGGTGTCCATGCTGTAACATTGGATTTGGACAAGGCTGAGGGAATAGCCTGGTGTTCTTAGGATTTCAATTCTGTCCTGAGCCATTTTTTTCACACTCAGAGGCCACTCAGGAGGTTGGGTTAATTTTGTCACCTTAGGGACCTTCACCTTGGGACACCTTCGCCTTGGGAAGCAGGAGGACCTCAAAGCTTCAGCTTGGGGCTGTTCTGAAACTGGACTAAGAAAGACACTGTCATTGGTGCATGTGAATCAAGGGACCGAGGATAGTGGCTCCGACGGAAGAAATTAAAGAGCAAAAGAGAAGAGAAGGAAAATGTGCAGGAGGATGAAAAACAATGTAAGGAAGAAAAGTGGTAGAATTAGGTGACGGAAAATAGAGGAGCTGATATAAATTTCCTCCCAAAGTGCTACTTCTGCAGTAGATATCTTAATGACCACTCCACTCTGTGTTCACTGGAGGAAGAATCTAAGGAATTTCGGTGATTTGCCCAAAGTCATTTGATCAGTCAGCATAGATCAGAACCTGGAGTCCACACGCTCTTGTCACAACCCAGTAATGTTTCCACTAATGTGTATTTTGATTCTTTCTGGATGTATTAGACCAACCAGACCATCATTAATTAATGAAGGAACAGATCCAGGTTTCAGTGTAGCAGATGATTAATAATCTCAAAGATTCAGGATTGTCGTATTTGGGAACTCTTGCTACTTTGTGTATTTTCCCTGGTTGACAAATTTAGTTGGCTTTCTTTCTCTAAAATAGGATATTGAGTTTAGGATGGTATTTTTTATTCACCAGGAGAGGACTGTAATACTAACAGTAAAACTCATTTTCCTTTGGGGGAAGCACCTAAGAAGGATGCAACGATAATAACACCTCTTATATTTTTATTTATTTTCTTTGTTTGGAAAAGGGTGTTTGCAGAAGGAGAGGGAGAGAGAAAAAGAAAGGGAGAGAGAAATTTTCCCATGTGTTTGTTGGTTCGCTGCTCAAAGACCCCCAATAGCTACTATGGCTAGGTCAGAAGGAGCCTGGAACTAAGTAAACTAAATGGTAGCACATGTGGGTGCAAGGATCCAGTTACTTGCACCATCTTCTCATCCTTCCAAAATGCACACTGAAAAGAAACTAGAGGAGTGGGTTGCAAAGTTATCTTAGAATCCGGACACTGAGATGCAGGCATCCCAAGTGACGGCATAGCCTATGTACCGGACAACAACCATAGCCCCTACTGGCCTCGAGCCAGGATTTTCACAATGAATTTCCCCTATGTTTGTTGTCTGTATTGTCAGTTGGAAAAGATCAAGGGATCAACACTCATGTGACAACTTCAGGAAGGATGCCAATGTTTGAACCAAGCTTTTCTCTTTGCCTAAAGACAAGCACAGCAAGAGGAGAGGCAGAGTGCACAGCACCAAGTGTAAGAACATGTGAGTCAAGAAAGAAATGATTTTCCCAGCAAGAAGGGCTTTGTGATGATAGTTCGGCTGGTGATCCGTTATGCCAGTTAAGAGGCCAACAGGGACTGTAGATGTCTGAGGCCCAGGGGAGCATGAGCAAGGGAAGAAGATGAAGAGAACACTGGAATAGATGAAGTGCCTGCACATCCCAAACAGGCTGACGGATGTGTCCTGCACCTCAGCAGACAGAGCTCCCAGCAGAAGAATAAAAGTGCAATGGACCAGAGCCTGCTAGAACCACACAAAGTTAGAGAACTGATCCTCTAATAACCTCCCATTGCAGGAGTTTATAACGTGCTATAAAACCTCCCGTCTTTGGACTAAAACCTGGCACTACCACACTTAACTGCACTTTTTATTGCCATTGCACAAATCCCCAATTTGCTGTTACTTCTCTTAAATAGAACTGATTCTATTTTAAGCATTGCAGGTGCCAAGATGTTTTGTAAAAAAAAAAAAACCCTGTAGAGAATGGATTTGATTTTTTAAATGCAGGAACTGGATTTCAGTTCTCAAATTGAAAATGCCGGACAAGGCACCGAGGACGTTTGATGAAATTACACCTATGTTCTGGCTATTCATCCCAACTTGGGTGCTGTCTAGAAAGATAGAAAGCCATATGAAGAGCAGAGTCTAGTGGGTGAAGGAAAGCCAGTAACCGACTCTTCCCAGCGGCTTCAGCAACATTTTGGAAAGCTTTTATTTCTCATAAGGATTTAATGTCTTTTATCTGAAGTGTTTTCAGAGCAAAAGTGCTCAGGTTTTTAAATTTCTTAAAGGATTTTGGAAAATGTGAATACACATAATGAGATATCTTGGGGTTGGGACGTAAATCTAAACATGGAATTCATCTGTCTCATAAGCATCTGGTCTACATGGTCTGAGTGTAATTCGACACAGTATTTTCAAGTGCCCTGGTGTTCTGCCTGCAGCTTACCATGGGAGGTCAACTGAAGGATTTTCTAGTTTTGCAATCATGTCAGCTTTCACAAAGTTTTGGATTTTGGGCTCTTTGGATTTTAAATTTTCACATTAAGAGTATTCCATTTATATTTGCTGGTAATTCCATTCACTATTAGTCAAAGGTAGATGAAAAGGGACCCAGTAATAGACACATACCCAATAAAAGACACGCTCTTACACATATATTTTAAATTTTCAGCCACCAGTCTGATTAGAATGCTTTTCAATTAAGTCACTGTACATGGTCAGAGTCATAAATAAGGTCATTGTATCTACTTTCCTTTTCGATGTAACTTGCTAGGATTAGAATCAGTTGCAATCAATGAGCTAGCTATCACTATTCACTCTTTCCCAAATAACAACCTTTTTTTCTAGTTACATAGGGTGCTCTTTCTAGAAAATGGGCCACCTCAGTGATGCAAACACACATACTTTTCAGCAAAACTTCATCACTTTGTAGTATTTTATGTTTTCTAGGGTTTGTTCTTAAAGAAAAGCCTGATGTTGAGGTGAATTATCTTAATGATTAATTTCCATTTGCTTGTGGCTGTGTCAGCTTACTTATTTTCAAGTTAGGAGGCCAGATTCATTTTTAAAGAAATATTTACTTATTTATTTGAAAGGCAGAGTTACAGAGAGAAGGGTGAGACAGAGAAACCTTGCATTTGCTGGTTTACTCTCCCGATGACCAAGTGGTTAGCTCTGGGCCAGGACGAGCTTTTCCAGGTATTTAGCCACTAGCTGTATTTGAAATAGCAATTTGGACTTGAACTGGTACCTGTAAGGGTAGATTTTTATTTGTTTGTTTGTCTGTTTTGGGAGGAGGCATGGTACACGAATTATGGCTGCAAGAAATTATGAATTAAAAAGTTCCACAGAGAAGAAAATATGTAATATTCATAAAATATAGTGTTTCTGGAATCAGGTATATGAATGCAGGAAACAGGCATTGTACAGAGAGAAAAGATATAAAATCTGGAAAGGAGGCGGAGCCAAAGTGTCAAAGGAGGCGGGGCCAAAGTGTCAAAGTGAGCTTAGAGTGAAGTGAGGCAGGGAAGGGCGTCCTGGAGGCTGGAGGTATGGGGCTCTGTGGAAGAGTTTAAGCAGATAATCAATTGCGTATGGAAGATGAGTTACTTATCATGTTGCTTTGGAGCCCAGTGAGATCTGTATACTCCGTTATCACACCACCTAGCCAGCTGCTCGAATCGTGCTTTCCAGGATTCATGAACCCACAGTTTTTCCACCCAATAGAGCAATTTGCTGAACTTCCCTGGGACAGGAGCAGTAAATTCCTCTGGACTTCTCTTTACTGTTTTTCTCATCTCTGTTTTTCAAGTGCTTGATTCTTTCCCAGATAACCTGACAAACTTGCAATCGGGGTCAATCTTAATTGTTTTTCCCTCCCTTGTCTCATATTTGCATTTGAGGCTGACTGCTTGGTAATGGTTTACCTGGAGGAGATTTCAGGTCCTGTGCTAGGCGTGAAGGGCTGTGAGCTTTCAGCTCATCTTAAACTAGGGCATGTAAGTGACTGTTGAGGCTGACTTCAAAGGGTGCTGGTTTGGGTGCTTAATCTGGTCTGCTGTGAGACACTGGCCACTACACCTCGAAAACCAGACTGAGAGTATGTGCAAATGTATTTAGATTCAGCATAACAGTGCGTATGATTTTTTTTTGTAGTTTGTGCTTTCAAGAATGAACTAAGAAAGTTCTGTTATTTGATCCTGCTGATGTTCCCTTTCAGACAGCTGCCACCAGCACCGCTTGGCCACTTCCTTTTTATTTCCTATTCCCTTTTAACTGTCTGGCTTGCTTTGATATGATTTTGTCTCTCTCTGTAATGGCGATGAGAGAGGCTGTTTTTTTCCCAAGGCCATGGCATGATATGCCTTTTAATTCATTTTAGACTTGTTACCTTGCAAATTTAAGAATGAATTGGGGCTCTGTTTGCATAGGCAATGCATGCTTTATACATATTGGAAGGTAAAAGGGCACATTAGACCTTGCATGTGGGTGACAGCCCCTTCCCATATCAGAATTGGTTGTTGGAAGTTTGATTCCTTGGTCTGCACTTTGCTGACTGTGACTTGAAATAAGTCACCTAATCTATCTCCTCACTGCCACGTTCTTTATGAAATAGTCAGGAGAATGTAATTTTACCTTCCTGAACTCCCAGGGACGCCTGCTCTGAGCTTCTGGATTAGGTGGATGAGTTTTTTTGAATTCCGGTAAGCTCTGTGCAAGCATGATTTCAAAATGGCTCAATACAAAAATGTTAAATACAAAGCATATTTTGTTTTGGAAAACAATGTGTGCTTTTTTAGAAATAACATTTCCATTGCATAATTACACTTTATAATTTCATTAAAGCCGTGGCTTCTGAATCTTTTTTTTTTTTTTGTAACACCTCATTTAACTGTATGCTATGTGTTTGACAGCATTCTATAGATTATCTGGAGAAATTGGTAGGAGTGTGCTATTGATTTGCACGCAGGAGGATGAATCTGCTCCCCAGGGACTATTGTTACCACTGCAACCCCATGTCCTACTAACAATTCACCAAATGGAAGTCTTAGGTGATGCTGCTTCATGTGGGAGTGACTCTTTCCAATAGATTACAGGGCCTATCTCTCTGTGCATTTTTCTTCCTCAGTCATTGTCTCTTGCATTATATTCAGCACTTGCCTGACCTCTTAGTAACTCCAAGATAGAATATATTATTCTGTAAGTTTTGGGAAAGAAAGAAACCTTCCACTGAACATGGAGACTATGCATTTATATTAAGTAATATGGGTACTGAAGTGCCCTTGTGTTCACATTAATAATACTTTGTTACTAGACAGCGCACATTCTTTCTATGTCAGATGGTGGCAGTTTGCCACTATTTCCTCCAGAAGAGAGGGAGCATATGGTCAGCTCCCTAGATTTGAGAATTCAGACCATCCATGCACACTAATGATAGGATGTTGATATTATGAAAATTACCTCTTACTCTCTAAAGATTAAAGCTGCGATCCCAACTCTAGCTTCATCACCCTCCAGGGTGGATCCAATCATTCCAGAAAGTGGCATGTGAACATTTTAAGACAAAATTAATTATCATTCAGTTTAAATTAAAAAGAAATGCATGCCAAATCGAGCTGTTAAATAAAGGATTATCTTGAAACCCAGTAAATGACTTTTTTTTTTAAAATCTAAAAAGATCCTATTGAATACAAGTTGCGCAGTAAGTGGGAATCATATGCAACATGGACTTGGAGTGGTTGCAGACCAGGGTAAAAGAATCTCATTCTATAGAAACATCTTTTCTGTGGTGTTTTTCATGAAGGCTTGAAACACTTTTAGGGCAAAGACAGAACGATCTCCATCTTTTGGTAAATATGATTCATTTTGAACTATAGTCAACCTCCCCTGTTGGGGCGATAAGCATTTTTCTCACTTTGCTTCCACTATATGTGATCACTTCATCAGTACTTGAGTAGCCCGAGGTCCTTACCTGGGGTCATTCATTATCTGTCTACTAGAAAGTAGAAACACTATTTCATTGCATCGTTGCCCTGCTTTTAAAAAGAAGTATTATTGTATCAATTAACGGATCTTTCAAGAGCAAGGGCATTATTTACTAATGATGACAGTGTGATCATCAACAGCTTTGTGTATTTCTTCTTGTGTGATCCTGGAGCTCAGGGAAAATGTAGTTTCTTTTGAAGATATCACTACTTCCTTTTTTTTCTATTTCTCTGCAAGGTAATATACCTTATTCTGCATGCAGTCTCTCCCGTTTCCTTTGTCTTCCAGAGGGTCTGCAGGTAATTTTTGTATTTCTAATTCACATGAATATTTTAGAAATTTACTGTCCCATTTACATGAAAATCAAAAGGCAAGCACTGATTTTCCTTGCCTCTTGGTTAATTTTTCTAGTGCCGAGGATAAGAAGCACATGTTAGACTCCCCAACTTCAGGAAACTATCTGAGTGTTTCTGTAAATGCTGGTAGTTTGATCAGTGGAGCCTACTTGTGTGGTGTGCATCTCAGCAACTTGGCAAAATTTTACAAAATGTATATAAAGGAAACCACTATTATAGACTCCACCTGGACTAACATGACACTGAGGCTAAACTGTGGATTAAGTGTACTACCAGCATTCTTAAACATTTCTATGCTGTGTGTCTATAAAATGGGGTATATGTTTCATCACAAACTCAAAACTTTGAAGAGGAGTGAGTGAGTAATAGGATGGAAAAAGGGATATTCTTTGCATAGTCTGAATTTTTAAATCATTTTCTCACGTAAATTTTGAGTTATTAATTTGGTTAGTGGTAGTAGCAGCACTGTTTCATCTATGGATCCATATGTTATCAAAGTCTAGTGTTTTAGAAGAGTCATAACAGATATTTCTGCAATATAGCAAAAAGTTTCATTTCATATGGCATGTGTATTGTGATTTTTCACTTCCTCTGTAACCAATTTTAGATCCTCGAAGGCAAAGGATATTGGCAAGAAATGAAGAAATGCAAATGACACATGTGGCAAAGGCACCACACTGAACAGCCCATGGGTCCTATCCAAGAAGTCCATCAACACCTTCCTAAGGTGGTGACTTCTAGAACAGTCATGAAGATGCAGGTGGACCATCCACCGGCTGAATGAAGAGCTTCTCATGGCTTAGTGGCACACAGGGCCCCAAGACAGAGGCAGTGCAGACCCCAGGCAAACATGTGAAAGACCCCTCATGGATTCTGATGTAAGAAAGTAAACTTTGTTATGGTCAGTCACAGAGAAGTTGAGACTGACCTTGGTCAACAAAATAGAAAACATTCTGTTTTATACTTCAGAGGCACTCAGCACCATCCTATGCCAAGTCATCAACAGTAGGAAGAATCAAATTGAATACATGTACCTGTCTTCAGCTTCAATTTCGTGGATACTTGACAAAACATCAAAATTGTGAATTGGTCCCACTAAAATGTGATGTGTTAGTGAAAATTAAGATTTGCAATCATCGTTTTACTTATCTGCATGCAAGTATGCAATAGGAGGTTGGAGGATACTTTTACTTTAAACACTATGGCAGGAAAAGTTTAATATTGATCACAGTTTTACAAGTGGAAATATCGTATTTATAGCTCAGTTGTAATTCAGCTGTTACTTTGGGGACAGAAAGTCCTCAAGGGAGAGTCAGGCACTTCTGTGATATAGCCCAGTGCTGAGATCTGTAATCATAACTCTGCTTCAACTAAGGGATGTGTCAAATCATAAGTGACTTGTCAATTCCCTACTGAATGCAACTGAGAAACCTTATGAATTCTAGTTTTCCACTTATTAAAATTTGATGTTCTAATATTAATAGAGGCCATGAACTAGGTTCCTGCTTCGATTTTCAGATGTGAATCTGAAAATGGCCAGCTTTAGCTGATACCCAGTAATATTTTGAAATTGGGTGTCCTCTCCTTTTAGAGTTTCTGTTCTGCATCCCCTGTCCCTTTCACAATTAGCTTTTCTTGTCTCCCCTTTTGGTGACCAGAGTTTGCATCTTTGTAGGATTCTGTTTTATGTTTTCTGAGAGGAAAATAATTAGAGACCTAAGTCTCCGGCTTCCGATTCCATCATCACCTCTCTGTCATCCCTCCTTGCTGGAATAATGCGATGGTCCTTTAACCAATCTCCATAAATCCAATCTTCCTTTTAAATTTGTTCTTCAGATTATATCCAAAAGGACTTACCAGAAATACGCATCTGCTCATATTTCTCCCTACTTCAAGTTTTTCCACTGCTCTCAAGTTGAAGATTCAAAAACTTACAAGCTTCATAGAATTTGAATTTGTAGTCTGGTTTGCTATTTATGGCTGGTGTGACTCGACTTAGCCACGTCACAGTTTTATTATATTGTTGGTTTCCATTATTTGTGGTAGTTATGATCTGTAACGTTCCCATGAACACTGAATTAGTTAATAAGTGAGCCACTGCTCCTTGGGCAAATACAGGTTAGGTTTTTTTTTTAATTTAAATTTTTATTTTTTGTGAGCCTGTGGTCACAATATTTTGGCCAGATTTATACATAACCTTTTAAATGTATGCTTCTGATTAACAAAAACCTTATTTGTTATGTACTATTGACTCATGAAAATGGAACACACAATCAACAGTGCTATGATTCATGCCCACACAAAGCTTACCTAAAACATATGTTTTCTGCCCAACATATAACATAGCTTTCTTGGACTCAGAAATGTGACACAGCATTTCAGCCACATGTGTAATGGCTATCTTAAAAGGGCAAAGTCACCAACAAAAGGTACAAGAATTCAGTGTGATTAGAAATCAGGAAGGACATTTGCTTATAGTAAGAGAGTTAAAGTGAGATAGATAATGGAACTTGCACATTTTCCTTATTGTGTTAGGTTGAGAACAAGCCTGCGTATTGAGTGTCTTGGAATTTGTATGGCCCTGCCTATATCCCCGAGTAACTGAAAAAGTATTTCAGTTGCAAACAAATTATAGCTGGTAGATGGATTTGCAAATCTGCAATCTCAAATAACAGAATTGAATCTACATCCAAAACAAAAATATGTTCAGCAGACACTTTTTTGCCTCTTATCCACTTTTTGCTTTCTTGGGCACTTTCTAATTTTGAAAGCTTTCAGTCTGCTGCTCTCTGTGTAGCCATGGGCTCTGAATTCTTGCAGACTCATAACCAATTACCAAGTGTCTGGAGATACCCTTGTCCCTTTGCACTGAAGAATTTAGACATAGGCATGTGATCCAGGGTAGCTGATGAGATGTGGAGAGGAGGAGGAGCATGTTGAGGGATTCTGGAGATTTTCTCACTGATGAAAAGACACACTGGATAGGGCATCTCCTCCTTTTGTTTCTACTTGGAAGAGCACTCAACAGGGATGACCTCTAAATCCACAGCAAAGGTGGCAAGGATGGCTCAAAGGAAATTTGAATAAATCTGAAATTTCTGAGGACATTCATGATCAACTGAATTAATTGGGCAAACCTACTTGATAAGTGATATTATAAACTATTATTGAAATTTGAGTAGGTTTTATTTATCATTTATGACCTAAATATCCAGATAGCATGCTTTATTTTTCATAATGATAGAATAAGAGAAAAATATATGTACACATATATACACATACTAATGTGTCGTATACACACACATACTCATGTGTTGTACGGCTGAACCTTGGTAAATGTGATTTGCTACGATCATATTTTTTGGAATAGAAATACCATGGAAGTTAAACAGCACACTACCTAATATATGTAATCATTGCTTCTAATTAACAAGAAAATGAGCATGAGTTCATTCCAAACTTTATAGGATGCTTTATTACAATGTTCGTGATTAGAATCATTATCCCCTATACTAGTTTTTAAATCTTGGCCATTTTTAAAAACTTTTTGATATATAAGAATAGTTCAAACCATTTTAAAAAATATTTCTTTATTATATTTATGGAGAGAAGGAGTGACAGAAAGATTTTGCATACACTGGTTCACTCCCCAAATAGCTGCAACAGCTGCAGCTGAGCTGATCCAAAGCCTGGAGCCAGGAACCAGGAGCTTCTTTTAGGTCTCCTATGCTGATGCAGGATTTCAAGGCTTTGGGCTGTCCTCCACGGCTTTGCAGGCCACAAGCAGGGAGCTCAATGGGAAGTGGAACAGCCGGGACATGAACTGGAGTCCATTATGGGATCCCAGTGTATGCAAGGTGAGAATTTAGCCATTGAGCTGTCACACTGGGCCCCAAACCAATTTTTTTTTAAGCAATGAAATTTAAAAATAAATCTGTTTTGGTGTAAAAAACTTTGAAATTATGTGGAATTTAGCCATAATATACATTTTCCATATGCTTTTTGAAGCATCCTCATGTAAGAATGTATGCCATTGGCTATATACTTTAAATTGCAGGTTAATGATTGTTATAAAATATTCACAATGTTCCTGTAACCAACTCATCATGCTGCAGAGGAAATAATCTATACTGGTAGAAATTTTTTGAATATCCCAAATGAAGAATGGCAAATTTCCAGGAATTGAACTTTACGTATGAGACATACATTGAAGAGGTTTATGCTAACCATTGTTTAGTCATTCAAATAAACATCTGTGAAGTTTTTCCCTCAGTCAAAGCATGAGCTTTTTGCAAATGCTCTTGAGAATATGTGTCATTCCTCAAAGGTAGAAAATGCTAGGCATGAACCAGGCTGTACAGTTTTGAAGCCCATAAGAGACAGGATTTTTTCAAGTGTCTTGACTCTGGCCACCGTGGCAAAGACAGACATTTCTATACACATTTTCATGAGACGGACATTTGTTAAGTAATGGTCTGTTGTGCAGAACACACACACTCCCATTTTTATATAGGATTAATATACTGAAGGAATACATGTTTCTTTCCCTGTTGAGTTTGTAAATGTTATTGGATGAGCCTGGGTCCTAAGAGTTCACACCTTCTGTTGATTCCAATGCCTGAAGCTGGGAAGTGTCTTTTGTCAGGCTTTGTGGAAAGATCAGTCCCTTTATGACATTGTCAATTCTTGTGGCTTGTAGGTGATAGCATTTGGTGACTTTCTTTGTCATTTTACTTTTCTGAGAGCCTTGGGGAAACCACAGCATTCAGAGGGGATTTGCAACCCTGCCAGCTACTGTGAGGGTACAGTGAGACCTTGAGTAAATGCTCTTTAACTTCCAAATGATTGCTTTGAGATATTTCCAGGAGTTTTGACAAGTAGCTTCAACAGTTACCACTTTTTTTTCTCCCTTACAGATAATGCCTTTGAGCATCTAGCGTGGAATATTTTTCTGTGTTTGATAAAATAGTACTTAATTTCATTGTAAATACTTATGTAGTAGGCTCACTTATTCTGCTTCTGTTTGACAGAGTACATTTTAATCAGTGTGAAATAAGAATTGTCCTGTCACTTCCCGTACGACATGTATAATAAAACGAAGGACCTCCTGATCATCTTTTCCTCATAGTGACATTATTACAAAACATGGATGAAAATTGTTGTAGGGTGCAGTGCAAATGTTACTGCTATTGAATAATATCTTAGCCCTTTTGTTGAACTCATTTGTGTATGGTATTTTTTTAAAAAAAGTTTCTATTGTTAAAGTGGGAAAGCAATGGATTCCTAATTTTAAAATCCAAAACAATTGGTCTTACAGCAGGCAGTTGCTAGAGGTTAGGTTGCTGCTTGATCTGCCCACCACCATATTGGAGCTCCTGCCTTGTGGATCCTCCTGCTAATGCTGTGCCCTGAGTGGAAGCACGACTTGAGATGTCGGCTCAAGTATGTGGAACTTCGGCTTACAACTGGCCTAATTAGGGTTGTTGTAGGCATTTGAAAAATGGGTCACTAAGTGGAAGATTGGTATCTCCTTGTTTGTGCCTTTCAAGTAAAGTAAAAGTAAAGACATGATAATTTAAGAACAGTAAGTCTCATGGCACAAAGCTGAAGAGGAGTGGGACCTTTGTGACTGGCCCTGAAGCGTGGGTTCATGTGGTAACTGGGAAGAACTGGTAAAGTGAATTACAGGATGCTTCCTGAAGCAGTGCTTGCAAAATACATGAGCCATTTTTACTATTAGTATGCTGTGGATAATGTCACCTGGGGGCATGACTAACTGGGAATTAAGAGACAAACTTTAGCAATTGTAAACTGTCCCTTCTTCTCCTCCCTGCCCATGTACTTACCTTTGAGAAGTAACCACATTGCTGAACTCTGTTGGTATGGAAAAAGTGGATTATTACATGAGGACAAAGAAATTTCTGTGCATTTTGCTGGTATATGTCAAATTTAAGATGATTAAATGATGATTTTTTTAACCACAAAATCCTTAATTTGGCTATAATGAGATGCAGTTTGCTTCCACGGTCTCTTTTTTACTTTATTATTATGATTATTTAATTTATATAAAATGAGTAGATTTCACATTTCCATGATGTCGAGTTGAAAGCATAGGGATCCCTTCCCTGCTCTCAGTTCTCTCTCTGCCTTAGTACACCCCCAGATTGTTATATTCATTCACTTCGTAGTAACTAGCCTAACTTCTGATATGTAAAAGTTTCATAACATAGCAAGTAGAAGAAAAAGAAAGGAAATAAATAAAACATAAAATGGAATAAAAGTGGAAATCCTATAGTTGCTCAGGAGTGTAGACGCATGGGATATGTGGCAGGTTGTTCCCAGTTTGCTAGTCTCACTTAGAGTAATTATGTTCTTTGTTTTCTGTGTATTGCTGATCACATATCAGAAAGAATATATGCCATTTGTCTTTTGGGGACTAGCTTATTTCACGAGGGCTGATGGTTTCCATCTGGGCCCATTTTGTTGCAAACAGTAAGAACTGATTCTTTTTATTGCTGAGTAGTATTCCACACTGTACATTTATCACAGTTCCTTTATCCAGTCAACAATTGATGGGTATCTGGGTTGGTTCTGTGTCTTTGCTATTGTGAATTGCGTTGCTATAAACAAGGGGATGCAGGTAACTCTCTCATGCAGGTTTCACTTTATTTAGATATATTCCTAGGAGTTCCAAGTCTCTTGGCTGATTTTTAAAATGTTTACACTTTTCATCTTGTGCACTGAGTACACATTAAAAAATGTAATAATAAATCCAAATCACATCATTTTAAATGTGTTTAATAATCATTTGATGTATTTCACATTTTTCCATGGATGTCAACCTATCCACTGCCAGGTTACACACAGACTGAGAGAGCCGGAGCTGGAGAGATACAGAAATCACAGGAATGTGAAGGTTGCAATTAAGAGAGTTAAGTTTAGGGACATGGAACTCAATAGCCTCGATAAGGTTGTATTGGCCCAAATACACACCAGAAAGGTCTTTTTCAAAATCTACTTAAGGAAATGTAAGCCAAAATAAAGTAATTTGCATCTAGTATGTATTAAAATATAAAATGTGGGTGTATGCTTTTTGAGCAAAAGTTTAGTATTCCAGTCACTAGTACGCCAAATCGAAGGTAATGCCCTTAATGGAAATATAATGAGCAGTGAGGTCAAAAAATGGATGTAGTCTTAAATTATTTTCTTAATAAAGGACAGACCTTTATTCTTTAATTTCTTTTAATCTCAACAATACAATTTTAAAACAACGAACAGGGCATGAAGCTACATCTGTGTTTTATAAAAGGTCATTAAAAATCTTTAAAGTTTCAAATAGGACTGTGCCATAAAGGCTGTGTTATTTATTTATTTATTTATTTATTTATTTTTGCCTCTCAATGAAGGCCCGTTCCTGGCAGATAAGAAGTCTTCTAGGCCACCTTGGGCTGGACATGAGCAAGCCCTGGACTGAAGGCTTTTTTTTTTTTTTTTTGGCAGAGATATGTCCATCTACACAGCAGGAGGGAAACAGGAAATGATTGAGGACAAGGCTTGGTAAACTGGAAAAATGAATTAGACACACACCTAGCTAGAAACAGAAGGCGTTATAGTCTGAAATAAAGAAGGAAAGGTATCAGAAGGATAGCTTATCATTCTCACCTGGGGATGGAAATCCATTTGTGGAGTTAGGTTCTCTGTCGCATCTACAGGTTTCTTTTCAGCTGTATTAAGTGGAACAGGGAATCACCTCGGAGCTAATGTTACCATTATTTCCATTGGTTCTGCAGTTAAAACTTTTATATGAAAATATTTGTAGTCATGAAAGTAGTACAGTAGACTGCAAATAAAACCTAGTAAGCTTGACCAAAGCATACATTTCCCTGTTAAAAGTGGCAAATCCAACTGTAATGATAAGTCTGACCTCTAGGTGCTATTTTACACCCCGTGGTGCAGGAGCGCAGCCTGGCCTAACATCAGGTGTGGGAAAATAAACTGTTGCAGCTGGGTGGCCAGCTTCCTGTTCTTAAGTCACGTCATTTTCTTAAGATACTGGAAGGGAAGTGAATGAAGCAAATTTCGTCTGCCAGTTAAAAAAAAAAAAAAAAGACAATCACCTGAACGATGGTGTCTATGGTCTTGTTCTTACACAGTCACACTGTTTTTTCTTTTAATGAACTGGAGTTTTAGGTGTAAAACCCAACGCCAGCTATGTAAACTCTATTTGATGAATAAGTAGCTTTGTTTTTTAAAATCGTATTTAGAGTAACTGTTTTGCTATGTCTCTTCAATACTTTTGCAAATTCTCAACATCATTAAATCAAACAAAAAGAGGAAGGAGTACTTCTAGGCAAGTGTAGAATCTATTAAAAAGTAAAAATAGAGTCAAAACAATTGCACAATTTATTTTAGGAAAAATAAAACATGAGGTAAGTAAAATAAACAAAAAATGAGAAGCTACCTAGCATGTCTGGCTAAAGCAGTCAGTGCCATGTCAGTTGATTAGTGCAAGGAAGAGGATGAGAATTTGCAGCATCATTTATCGCTTCACCTTGTTCTCTTTCCTCACCTTCTTTTGTGTAAATAAAAATTGCTATGAATCCATGTCGACCGTTGGTAAATAAAATCTGAGCAAAATTAAATCACTGTAATAGAGAATAAATGTTGTGATACTGTTGAGATGCAGGCATTGGAGGATTGTTCGTGTGTTAGTTGCTTTCTGTGACTGTGTTTGAGAAACCATCATCAGCATCTAGGTTTAAACTCAGAATGTGTTCTCAGAGCTTACAACATTTTAGACGTTCCTCTGATCACCATAGGCTTGATGCTTAGACATGAGTCCTAATAAAATTCAGAAATATTATCAATTTCTAACAAAAATTGCATTTCATTATTGAACTTTTTAATATCCTGTTGCCTCAGCATTCGAGCTGCAGAGGAATAAATAAAGCAGCAAGTAGGTGCCGTGTGCATAGTTTTCAGCTCTTTTGATAGATTGTCATTGAAGGGTTTTAAAAGATGTTTGTTCCTTGTGATTTAGATTGCAAAATATTAGCCCAGGCTTAACACATAACCATGTTTCCTCTGTCATTTAGTTGTGAGTCAGATTTAACACATTAGAATCAGACATCTTTGTAGTTGTAATTCTTTTCTTAGTGATATCCCAGGGAGTGGTGCAGGACTCCACACATAATGACTAACCGCACACCCAGTGTCAGCACCATTACTTTCAAAAAAAAAAAAAATCTTTTTGGTCTAGTGCAGAACTTCTGAAAGATTAGAACAGATTTGTGGTATGAAAAGGTATTTTGATGGTCAAGCAACATTCCATGAGGACAGGATTATGCTCCATAAACCCTGTGTGCCTCTCCAGTGATTTTAAAATATGACTTTTCAGAGGCAGATTAAATGTAGATTCTTTTTGTATTTGTGGTACATATTGCGAAGTACTACGATAGATTTTGCCATGGAGTTCTGCTGAAACTCCAGGGATCTGAAACATTGTGCGGTCAAATGATTTCTATGAGTGTTCTGGTTATTAACATGCTTAATGTTGTAAGCCAGATGAAATAAGGAAGCTAGGAGAAAAGCTCAGCTTTCTTGGGAGACAGTACAATCTATCTGGCTTTAATTTTGCTCCTTGGAGTATTGGAGGATTACTGGTGATAGAGGTAAGAAAAGGTTCTGATATCTTTTAACTATTGTTCCAGTGCAGTTTCTCCTTTAGAGAGAATTTTTTACATTTGGGCTTCCAGCAGTACATAGGCTTTCCCACAAATCACAAAAATCTTACATTTTAATCTACCTGAAAAGTTGTTAATTTGCCATTAAAAACTTTTTGGGACAAAAACACTTAAGAATTCTGATTCTTGAATCTGGTGGAGTAGCCTAGTGGCTAAAGTTCCACCTTGAATGTGCCTGGATAACAAATGGGGCCTCACACAATGGCTCAATGGCTAAATCTTCAACTTGGAAGCATCAGGATCCCATGATGGGCTGCAGTTTGTGTCCTGGCTGCTCTGCTTCCCTTCCAGCTTCCTATTTGTGGCCTGGGAAAGCAGTGGAAGATGGCCCAAAGCCTTGAGACCCTACACCCATGTGGGAGACCCAAAAGAAGCTGCTGTCTTCTGGCTTTGGATTGGCTCAACTCTGGCCACTGTGGCTGCTTGGGGAATGAATCAAAGGATGGAAAATCTTTCTGTCATTCCTTCTCTCTCTAAATCTGCTTTTCTAATAAAAAAAGGTGTATCTTAAAAAAACTAAAGAATTCTGATTCTCCCTTACCTCAAATTTCAGAAAGGTAATATTGTACATCTATGTTACTGACAGCAAGATCTGGGGCAAAAAAATTCATGCTAAAAGCGGATTAGAATTTTCCCAGAAAAAAAAAAAGAGCACATGTTCACAGGAAGTAGGATTAAATAAAAATCCTAAACATCCTACCCTCAGTTCAAGTCACCAAAATTTATGAAAATTCTTGAGATTTTTCTGAGTTTTTTGAATGTCAGGTAAAAATATGAGTTTGTCTCAATTTTGCTTTTCTGCAATAACTTCGTGGAAATCATAGAGCTTTTAAATACCTAACAATAAAGAAAAGAATGGTGAAGTTTTTATGATATATTTAAAGTATTTGTTCCACAGCTGAAAAAGTGAGACTAGATTAGGTAGTTCAAGCTGACAAGTTTTCATTGGAGTCTCTGAGTATCGGAACTTTGGAGATATCATGATCACATCCCTCCTCTGGTTTTCTTGATTCCATCGCTTCTTTCCCATTGCAGGAAATTTCCCTCTGTTGACACGTCCTTCTTGAGTAATCATTTCTTCCCTCTTAATTATTCACCTAAATTTATGATCTGACAGTAGATTATCCTGTGCTAAAAAATAATCTGCAGCAAGATCTGACTTTCCAAACACAACTGAGCACACACTCCTTGCCTTACAATGGGTTTACTTTCCCTTTGGAGCCCTTCATATGTGGAAAAGGTTCTGAGACCAAAATAACATTTAATTCCATTGACATACTGCATGTTATCGCTGAGCAATACAGAATGCTTTTGAGTATGAGTTGTTTCAACAGTCAACTACAGCTCCCAGTCAAACATATCATTACCATGGGATGATAGACTCAAAAGACTCGGCCACACATTGCTAACCTAGGAAAAGATTAAAATTTAAAATCTGAAGTACAGTTTTTACTAAGTGTCTGTTGCTTTCTCACCATTGTGAAACTGAAAGATTGTAAGTCAAACCATCCTAAGTCAGAGACCATCTGTAGATGCTATATTCCAGAGTAGGTGCTAAATCATATGTAGAATTTCCAAAGGAGTTTTGGAAAAGTTGTTGCACAGTTCTTGAATGCTGCAGGCACTTGCTGTGTAGAAAAGGGTCGGATTAGAAAGCAGCATGTGGGCTGGACCTCATTGAATACAGGCCGTTGTGATGGGCCTTTGTCCCCCTGCCCTGCTTTCCTTCCCAGGCGTGTTGACAGGACCTCCAGCTCCACCACTTGAAAGCTTGGTGATGACTTAATGAACTCACATTTGAACTCGAAGAGAGTTATGGTAGGGTTTAAAAAAAAAGTGAAAAAATATGCTATGCTCCATATGGTGTCCCTCCAGTCCTAGGCTCTAGCTGGGCAAAGAATGCATGAAGATTTCTGTGGACTTGTTGAGGACTGTAGCAGAAATGACTTCTCTGGGTCGTCTGGGGAGGATTGGAAAGGCTTTAGTAGAGAAGGTGCTGGAGAAGGCCAGGGGGAGACGGAGGAGCTACTGGAGTAGAGTGCCACAATCTGGGCTAGGAAAATACAAGTGAGAGGCCACAGGGGTCTGGAGATGGCGGAGCTTATGCGGAAGTCCCGAAGAGATATGACCTTAAACATTGTTGAAGCCACTGGCTGAAGAGCCAGATCACAAGAATCAGTCTGTTTTCACTCATCATTTTTGTCTTCTGTTCCCAAGCAGGAGAAAAAGGGAAGGGGAGGGGAGGGGAGGGGAGGGGAGGGGAGGGGAGGGGAGGGGAGGGGAGGGGAAGGGAAGGGAAGGGAAGGGAAGGGAAGGGAAGGGAAGACGACAACAGTACACAGCCATGGAAGGAGAGAAGAGGCAGTAAGAAAGAATAAACATTTTTCTTCCCAATATTTCTTGGGTTACCTAGGGAGTTTACAGTGTGTTAGTTCTGTGGATGTAACTGGATTCAAGGTTAAAGCTCTACATACAGACTTTTTTTAAGGAGTCACAGTTTATGTGTAAGACTTTCCGTTGAATGAAATTGGAGAGTTCTTACTCTTAAATAGCACAGACCAATGTAATTATCAAATAGAAATCATGCCTTGTGATTTAAAGTTGTTGCAGAAGTTTAGAACTATTAAGAGTTCATAGGAAGGCCTCTGGAATGCCTATATATATATACAGGGAGAAGGGAAATAAAGTAAACCTCAAATAGAGTTAAAAAGAAAACAGAGGTAAAAATATGTTGGATCATACATTCTGAGTGTTTTTCAGTCAATATAATTATTTTAAATACTTAACCTCCCTTCAGTTTACATGCAATAGGTTTTTATAGAATAAAACTTTGTTTCCTCATTCAACAGTATTTCCCTAAAGTTAACTTCCCTTTTTTCTGAATCTGCTGGCATGGTAGGGTGATCTAAGCATCTCTGTGGACCTTCCAGCTGTCCAGCCCAGGGAACACTTCTTTCTTCTAATGGTACCTCAGTTTTAAGTGGTCCAGCTGATTATTCTGTGTCAGTCTTATTTGGGTTTCTTTAACATATTTTTTTTTACTTATTTTTAAAATTTAAAGTTTTCGCTTGAAAAACAGAAAGGCACGCGTGCGCGTACACACACACACACACACACACACACACACACACACACACACACACACAATTAATCTACTGGAATTACTTCCCTGGAAGATCACAATAGCCAGGCTTGGGCTAGGAGCCTAGAACTTAATCCAAATCTTCCATTTGAGTGGCATAGACCCAACCATCATGTGTTGCCTACCAGATTGTTCATTATCAGGAAGTTGAATTGGATTTGCACCAGGATACAGGATGCAGGCCTATCAAATGCTGACCTCATAGCTGTATCAAATGCTGCCCCCCTTGTATTTTTTTCTTATTGTGACATATTATCTGTCTTCCTGTGCCTGCTTCACTCATTAATCTTTTCTCCATCAAAAAGCTGCCTCTTTAACTCTAGATTCTCTGCCTATCACATGACCTCACATGGGCTCATTGTTTTGTGTCCAATAATGATATCCAAGTTTGTATCATCAACCCTGGCCTTTCTCCTAAGCTGTGGACTATGTAACTCTGCATGTTTGTTGGACATTCCCAAGCTGCTATGTCCATGACGCAGATTTCCCTTAAATCTGTCCTTTCTGTCACCCCCATCTCAGTCGACAGCAGGTGCGATTCAAGTCACTATATTAGGCCAAACTCTAAGAATTGTTTTATGTTTCCCTTTATGGCTCACATTCAAGCCATCATCATATTGCTAGTTACAGCTTCAATATCTGCTCAGATAAGAGATTATTTATGTTTTTAGATCATTTTGCAGAGGTATGAAAAAATAGATGGGGACAAGAATTAAAACTTCCCACTGTACTTCTCCAAGGATCTGTTCCCCACTTACATCACCACAAGCCACAGTCCTTTTGGCTGACCATGTGTTCCAGGTGGATTTGCTTCCTCTTGTTCTCAACTCCGGCTAAACTCTTTCCTCACTCAAAGCCCCAGCATGAGTTGGCCCTCCTGTCTAGACATTTTCTTGTTTGTATATGGGCTCACCTTTTTGTTGTCTCATTTCCTGCTCCTGTTAGCCAGGACGTAATGTTTGCTTTCTCTTGATGTCCAGCCCCATAGTCCCAAAAGCTATGGAGGACCAGCACACAGTAATTATCTGTAAATATTTGTTGATTGAACAACTGAATGTAAGTATGTAAGGCTATAATTTAAGTAGAAAAGCAATCATGCTGAGAGAGAAAGAACTCAAGGAGGCCCAATGTCTTCTCTAGAGTCCTGACTCAGCCACTTTGACAAACTCAATTAAGAAATCACATATTTTCCCCTTCACTCTCAAACATATAGCATCTTGTGTCTGTTGCACAGAAACAAATGACAGCCCATACAAACAAAAATGTAAGACATGTATTTCCACACTGAGTTCAGTACAGCTAAAAAGACTTATAATTTCAAGCAAATGGTCTCTTCCTGGTAACAGTGCCCTTTTGGTAAAAATTTCACACCACAGGAAATCCATTACAATAAGTATCTGTTCCAGTGTCTGTCCATTTAGCAATAATTCTCTTTATGCTTGATGCCTCTTCCTTGATGAACTGTCCCCAGGACCCTTCTCTCTTTCGCTTTGAGATTTCCAAGGTTTTAGCTTTGATTCTGACTACTTGCTGTTGTCATGGTAGCCTTGCTAATTTTGCTTATATTTCCCAACCCCCATATTTTCCCACAACCTCTGAAAAGACCAAGCTAAATATGTGCCAAAGGCTATTTCTGACTTAATGTTGTAGGCATGAAGATATTTCTTTTCTTAGCCTCTTGAAAAATGTTAAATGGTTGTCTCAGCATCATTGATTGAGACTATTTGTTTATTCCCAGGGCTGAAAGTTAGGGCCATTCTATTTTGATGGAACTATTTATTTAAAGCAAGCTCGAAATCAAAGACGTCTCATACAGTATGCAGGGAATGCTGTTTAACCCAAGTAATCCCAAAGTAAATAATTTGTTGGATTACTTGGTAGATTGAGAAATGAAAGTAGGATTTAGGTGTATTTGTTTTGCTTTTTTCTTTTTAATTACACACTAAATAAGTGCATGTGCTGTGTGAGTTTAGGAGAAAACAAAGTCTTGTAGAAAAGAAGACACAGATCTGCCCGTAACCTTAGATAGTCCTAAGAAAGAACACATCCCATCCATTCCCACGCCTTAGAGGCCTTCCTGCTTAACAGGACTGCCTGCTGGCTGCCCCACTGGTGTCTTTGATATGTTCTTGCCAGAAAACAGGTAGGTGGCTGCAATAGAAACCATTTAAATGGATTGGGCTCTGGTTTCTTTGTTTATAATAAGGAAAAACAAAAACAAACAAATAGAAAACCTCTCACACTCCTCCCATCTCTAACTTTGGACCATTTATCAGAAATTGCTATGGTGGCGTAGCAGGGACTATGAGATTGTCATATGCACCCCTTTGCACCTTGAGGTGTGGAAGCCCTCTCCTCCCTTTTTATGTCAGCTGCTTACTTCCCTTCAAGCTGGTAAAAATGGCATTTTGTCTTCTTGGGATTTTACTTATGGGGCACACGCCACACAGATATATCCAAGTTATTTTACTGTTGCGGATGAAATAACTCAATACATGTTTCTTTGTACATTATATTTTTGCCTTTCAATGGGTTTCCGAATTGCTAATTCTTTGTTGTCAATTAAAAACACATCTCAACAGCCCGGCTGCTCATGGACCCATGTCAGTTGTACACCCTGTTTCCTTGGCAGTCAGGCTTCTGTTGTTAAGCCCTGGGAAACAATGCTGTTTTCTTTCGTGAGAGGAATTATGATCATTTGTTCTTCCTGCTAAAAAGAAGGAAGTAGGTAAAGTGCTACGGACTGATTGAATATATTCCTTCTGAATTGCTATGTTGAGGCTCCAATTCCCAGTGTGGTGAGATTAGGAGATGGGGCTTTTGGTGGGTAATTAGTTTTAGATGAGAGTGGGGCCCCATGATAGGATTTGGTATACTCTCATTGCAAGAGGACATGAGATTAGAGTTTGTATTCTTATTCATTCTCTCTCTCTCCTTCCCTTCACTCCCATTTCTCTTTCTCTCCCATTTGAAGATACTCTTTCCAGGAACCAAAAGGGTTGGCACCTTGACCTTGAACATTCTAGACTCTGAAACTGAGAAATGCATGTCTTTCGCTTAGTCTACCTTAACCTGTTGTCTCATTCAAGCAGCCCAAGCAAATGAAGGCACTAACCAATGGAAAAATCCTCAGCAGACCATGGGATAGGCCGTATTGGCCCAGAGACAATAATAAGGTGCTAGGAGAAAGTTTGGGAGTCTTTAACATTCAAGCAATTATTGCACACAACTTTAGGACTTGTCTATTGGATTCAGGCATAGTCTGGCCAGAAAACCCTTAAAAACCTGCAACAGGTAGGGTAGGCAAAATGACAGTTAACCAGTTTATAAAGCGTATTATGCAAAAAGTAGCACAGGGCTTAAAATAGCATCTAATGAATTTGAACAAATCTGTGAGTAAAGATGTATTACAGACTTACAACGGAAATTATGAACATTTGAAATAGAACTTTGATTTAAGGAAACACTCCTGTTTGTAGCCTCCAATATTCTGAAGTTGACAACATGCACAAAATGTACTTTGCCACTCTCAGGTAAAGCACATCAGACTAACTGGCTCATTAATTTGACCTATTATGGCATTTCTTGTGTTCCTATGATCTCCTGGAAGGCTTATTTGTCCTTGATGCACCACAAGGTGAAAACAAAGATTCTCTGAACTAATCAAGAAGCTAAACAGAGTGCTGTGACTCAGCCTTAGCGAACTAGCACTTATCCTTGAACGAACAGCCTCTACCAGGATCTTTTTTTTTTTTTTCCCTCTACGATAATGGCATAAAAGTAACCAAGGGATTGTGAACTTTCTGGTAGGAACTAGTCTTCTAATTTGTGTCCACCATTCAGTTAGCCAAGTAAAGCCTTAAGTTGAAATATTCAGACAATATAAAATAAAGGAATTCAGATTTACTCATTCCTGAGAGCTTCCTGGTAAGGCCTGATTAACCAGCCACAATGGGAAAATAAAGTGTCTTTCATTACCAGTAAGGAAATCAAAACTGACTCAGCAGAAGATAAGTCCACATGAAGCGATTAAGATAACGCAACATGCACTTAAATTTCAAAATATCATGATAATCTGGAAGGTGTGTTGTCTTGAATGCATATGATTGAATAAGAATATAATTGGTTCCCTAAGTGTGATTACTTAGGCTTATGTCTAGGATGCAAAACATTGTACAGCTAAAAGAAGGAGGATAGGGTAGCAGCCACAGGAGAAGAGATGGGTTTTGATGAAAAATAACCACTTCCTGTCAAGGTGGTTGATTATTTCACCTCCTTGTCACGTATGAAAAGTTAATGCTTGTTCTGCAACTGTAAACCAGCATGTGAATGAGAACCACTCTGCCAGCATTGTCTGAGTCATTAGAAGGGTCGAACAGTTGTTCTCCTGTCCTTTCTGCGTGGTTGCATTTCTTTAATGACTAATTCATTGTGTGTTTTCAAGCATAACACCTGAAAAGCTGTGATCTGTTTAATGAAGGATCCATTAGCTTTCCAAGAATGTGAACATGCAAAGTTGAAAAACTGACTCAATAAACTATCTCCTTGGAAGAACTCTAATCATACAGCAAAGCACATTTACATGAAATAATGCATGTTGAACTGAATAGGGGTGATTTTGGCTTCACAAATGCTGACCCTGAGAAGAACGTAGCAGGCTCAGTTTACTAAATTCTTTCCATTTTTTGTACAATCGCTAAAATACTACTTTTGTCTCCAGTCAACATTTATATTTAGCGGAACATTCTTTCTTAGAACATAAATCATTGCACATACCATTTTCTGCGTTCTTTGAGCTTAGCAGCTCACTATCTCTGAGATTCCATGATCATAGAGTCTCCCTGCTGTGTTGCACTGTTTTATGTAAACCGTTCTGGTGCCATTGGAAGTAACTCTCAGGAGACAAAGTCCCAAGTTGACCCCGTGGATTCCCTCTCTGTAAATTCACTTCCACATTTCATCTACACTGTTCGAAAATCCCTTTCACAGATCTCTGAACTTCAAATATTTGGCAGATCCTCTGCAAAATCCAGAGAAAGGAAACATGTAATTATAATACACGAACTGCCCTAGCTCTGCACATGAATTGGAGATAGAACTTTCTCAGTATGAAAAATAGGCTTTTTTCCCACATATTTTTTATTTCACATATTTAAACATAATGTAATATATCAGGAATTAATTTTAAGGTAGTCAAGTGTGATTTATCATCACTGAGTCACTTTTACCAAGGAAAATAGCTCGAAATTCTTTCTCTATCATAGAAAGAGAAATAAAGTGTATTTCATTTTAATGCAGAAATACAATTTTGTGTCACAGTATAATTGGATTGGTGGTAAAGGAAAGCAACTCATAATAGGGTTTTATTCTATTTTGCCCTTATTTATAGTAAGCATCTGTTTTCAAAAAGGCTTTATCTGGAAAAGCATCTCAATACTTGTTTTTCTCAGTGTTTGCTTGAGAGGTTCTATGCTAAGTAGTTTTTTCTTTAAATTGGCATAAATATTTGGATATTACTGGGTAAAAATTATAGCTAATAAAGAGTTCAGTAAGCAAAAAAAAAATTGGTCATGAACCAATTTCTTCGGGTCAGGGAGGGCTCATGCTAATGTTTGGATCGGCTGAAAGGAAAAAGTACAGTGTCTGGTTGAACTGAAATCTTTGGCTGCAGACATACCTGGCCATGTCCGAAGCCCTGCAGGGCTCAGCCCACCTTTTATATGATGGATGATAAATGGAGGAGAAGATGCTTTCAGAGGAACAAGGGAAAAGGTGTCTCTTGCCAAGGGGAGGAAGGAGAGAAGCAGCCACGCTTGACTCAGTCACAAAGGCTTCATCTTCAGAAGGAAGCAGGAATTCAGAGTTCAGCTGGAGTCTTGTTTTTAGCTGATTTGCCTTTCTCTCCAGCTCCCTCACAGACTGCTTCCTGTATCTGCTGAGTTCTATGGAGTGTGTGTGGAAGGAGCATGGGTGGACAGGAGAGGAAGAACAATAAAATAAAAACCACAAGAGTCAGGTGGCTAGGGGCAGTTTCTGGTACTGCTTAGGTGCTGACGTTGATACAACAAACACAGTGGGAATGAGAGCACCTGTGTGCTTTGCAAGGGGAAAAAACAAACAGAAACCCAGAAAACCTTCACAAAAGTCAAACAACCACCAACCAAACACTATTGCTGCCCAGACCGACTGCTGATAGGCCTACGAACCTATCTTATGTGCAGTTGTGGGGCAATCGGGTAAGGGATGTGGCTTTGGAAAAATACATGGCAATGTTGTGGGAACTGGGGAAAAGGGCCCCACTATACTTATTGAATGCAGCGATGATAGGGAACAAGATAAAAAGAATAATTGAGGCCACCTGTATTATGATTAGTTCATGTGATGATAATTAAAAACAGCTGAAATGCTTTCCTCCATGTTTAAATTATTAAAATGAGTCTTGGCGCTGTTTGCTGATGTTCATATTTAGTGGGCAATGAAACTCTTCAAAAGACTTTTATTTGCTTACATTTTAAGGATAATTTTTTTATGAATTTGCGTATTTATGAGAAATCCTTCTGATTGGTATGAAAAAGTTAGCAAAACAGTCTTCATTCACCTGCTGGTGTAGTTTGAATATCTAAGTTGGAACAAATCTGGGATCCAACCTCAAGTGAGCTCTATGTCAGCCTCTAACTAAAGCAGAACTTTTTGAACTTTTGATTCATTCTTCGGATGGCCATAATAGCTAGTGCTGGGTCAGGGAGAAGCTAGGTGTTAGTATCCTGGGTTTCCTATATGAGTGACAGTGGCCAAAACACTTGAGTTGTCTTCTGCTGCTTTTCCCAGGTTACCTGCACATATCTGGATTGGAAATGGAGCAGGTGAAACAAGAAGCAGCATCCAATGGGATGCCGGTAGTGGTAGAGCCTTTACTTGCTATGCCACAACACTGGTCTCAATTCTGAACACTGTGAACCAATAAATCATCCTGTAATGTAAAACTTCCCAACACTTTAAACCAGAGAATTCTTTGTTCTGGGAAACTGTCTTGTGTACCGTGCAAAGTTCAACAGCTTCCTTGAGTAGTTACCTATAGGTGCTGCTCTACTAACTCTCCACTGTGTTGTTTTAATAATAATAATAATAATAACAATAATAACAAATCATCTCTCCAGGTGGCATTCTTTGGGCTAGTGGATAAGGCACCTCTCGTACTGGAGTGCAAGAGTTTTAGTCCTGGCTCTGCAGTCCATTCCAGCTTCCTGCTAGTGCAGACCCTGGCAGGCAGCAGGGAGTTGAATCATGTAGTTGAATCTCTGCCACCCACGCTAGGACAGCCAGCTGGTACTGCCAGCTGCTGGCTTCAGCCTTGCTCCAGCCCACTCATTGTAATTTTTTTGGGGGGGCGGGGATGAATCAGCAGATGAGAACTCTATCAGTCTTTGTCCCTTTCTGTCTCTCAAATCATTAAAATAAAGACTTTAAAGTCTTCACATATTGCTAATGTCTCATGGGTGGGAGGGAGATTGTTGCAAGTTAGACACTACTGATTGGATGTTGTTAGAATCAAAATTCTTGGAGGAACAATTAATGTTGGTAGAATTGTCCAAATTAGTAAAATAATAAGCTCTAACACGCTGTCTACTTAATTCTTGAAGTATTTCTTTTCTTGATCATGTAGAATAACAAGAGCAATAGTTGCCAGTCAGGTCTTTTATCAAGGTCTTCCTCAGTGCAGATCTTGAGTGAAGTACTTTAGCACATACCCACTATGATCTTAGCACTTCATTCCCATAACATTGCCATCCTCCTCTAGAAGAGGCTCAGTGAGGTAACATCAATTAGCTGAAGTCTCTCAGCTGTCCTGCACCTATACTGCTTTTGAGTATATGCCCACGTGTATAGCCCTATTTGGGACTGGAAGTTTACTGTATGACACAGGGAAGATCCCTGAAGGAAGAATCCATTCCCATGACATGGCACCTGAGAATTCAGCCAAGTACACAGTTATGTATGAAGACAGGAATATTCCATTTCCTTCCCACAACAACTGCTCGATGTTATGGTGGGTCTCGAGGGGTGGGAGAAGGAGCAGTTATCATAGCCCAGAACAAGGGCCGCAGCCTCAGAGAGGACCAACAGCCCAGAGCGAAGGCATGCAGTTCACTCCACATGTGCCAGGCAGCTGTGGGAGGAAACACCCTGAAGCACCCTCACCTCCCAACCTTAGATTGCCTCAGGGAAAGGAATCTTTGGTGTTGCATCCATTGAGGTCAGGGTTGCAGGGCTCAGGGTTTGGCTGAAGAGTTAAAATGGAAGGGATGAGGACAAACTCCCAAGCCAATTTAAATTTCAGGAAACCTGAATATACTTTAGGTATTTTACTAAGCACCTATGAAGGCCATGAGAGTCATTGCTGCTAATAATGTGCTATGGCAGGTGTCTGCAAATTTCCCTTGAAGGGCTAGAAAGTAAACATTTCAGCTTCTTCAAGATATGAAATATCTGCTTCAACTATTTAACTAAGCTGTGTAGAGCAAGTGAGTACAACCTTTTTTCTTTTGATTAAAGAAGCTTCAGTGTGCCAAGTCCTTTGCTACAGGAAAACACAAACTGAATGGGTAATAAATTATGTCAAGTCATTGCTCCCCTGACTCAAAAAGCTAATGCAAAACAAAACAAATCAACATGGTACACACACACACTGCACACACACAGACACACACACATACTGCACTATTGCAGCAGGGTGAATGAAGAGTGATTTTGTATTTAACACATTTTTAAAATCCAATGGAACTAGAAAGTTAGAAAAACCAAGTAAGAACAGAGTTGTTGTTTATGAAGCCAATGAATGAGTAGAAAAATAGAAACATATAGTAATGGACTGTTCAAATGGCTAATAGGCATGAAACAATGCTCAGGCTTCCTAGCTATTAGGGAAATACAAATAAGAACCACGTTGATGTACCTAACTCCAGTGAGATTGGCCTACATTTGGAAATCTATTAACAACACTTGCGGGCCTGGAAGTGAAGAGAAAGATATCCTATTCCGCTGTTGGTGGGAGTATAGGCTGGTACAACCACTATGGAAATCAAGATGGAGAGTGCTAAGACAACTAAAGAGATGTACTGTATGACCCAGCCATCCCACTTCTGGAAATATATCCAAAGAAAATGAAATCAGCATAAAAAAGTGACATGCAATCTTATATTATAGCAGCACAATCCACAGTAACAAAGACATGGAAACAACCCAGATGACCATAAAAAGAAGAATGGATAAAGAAACCATGGTACATCTACTCTGTGGAATGAAATTCAGCCATTTGCAACAAGATGGTCCCAACTAAAGATTATTATGTCAGGTGAAATAAGTCAGTCCTCAAAAACCAAAAATTGTATGTTCTTTCTGATACCAGGCAAGCTTCATGTAAAATATGAAACCAATAGACATAATAAACATGCGTGAGAATAGTCTCATATTTTCATAGATGAACTCATAGATGGGTTCATAGATTAACTGTATTTTCGTAGATGAACTGTAGAATAGAGACTAGCATAGCAGGAAGTGAAGTTGCAGTATTCATCTCTAATCCCGAAAAAAAAAAGGAGGACTCCCAATGAAACTATTAAATACACCCTGACAACAGGACACTAGACATTCTACTGTTGTCTCTACCTACAGTGCCATGATACACTTAAGCGGAATGATGAACTTGGAACTGTTGTGGAAGTATTATACATACTATTGTAATGATATGTGAGAAAACAGTGAGAGGCAATGGAAGGGGGAATCCCTATGCCTATGGAACTGTATCATGAAAAAGAATAAAAAAAAAACCACAGGAAAAAATGTTTTATGGTAAATAATTCAAAAGCACATTATAATATCTGTAATATATTCATTATTGAAGTTGGGCCAATTAAAGAAACACATGCCTCAATCCATGGGCTGATGCTGTGCTTGTCAGATGGTGATGCCAGAAAGGTCACCAGTTATAAAGGGAACTCACTTTGTATAAGTAATCCTAGAGACACATACTGCAAGTTCGGTGAAGTACCATCCCCGCCTTCCTTCCTGTTTGCCTTCCTGTCCTATTTCTTCATCACTGTCCTCTCTGTCTCCAGTGGTCTTTCCTGTACAGACTCAAGTGACATTGCTTTGATGAACCCAGCTCACAGGTCATTGCACTCTTGTTTTCTTACTTGGTTGCTCTGGGTGTTTCTAACTTCAGCTGCAGCCCCCAGGTTGATGAGTCACTTGACTACTTAGGCGTACTACCTTACAGTAAGGCGTGCAGTATGAGCCTTCTTCCTTTGACCCTTACCCCTGAAAGCCTTGAATGACTCTCTGTGTTTCATCCCTTTTCTCTGTCCTCTTTTGGGTCCTAGAAATACCCCCAGCTCCAACTCTCCTTCAGGTTAGTTAGGATGGCATTGTGAATTTTTCCAAGCCTTACTTTGCGTGTTCAAAACTCCCTGGTGCTCAGCCACTCCCAAAAGCCAGTCTCCCCTGTCTCTTGTCAGTCTCCCCTTTTCCATCATCAGTAAGGGGAAAGTGGGAGTCAGGCAGATGATCTCTTCTTCAATATTATGTCAATGAACCTTTTCTAGAGGACATTTTCTTTATTTTTAAAAAAGGTGGGGTGTGGAATCTCCATTATGGAATTACAACCTTGAAAACTATAATATACAAAGATTTAAACTTTCATTAGTCTTTGTTTATATTTAATTTATTCATCTATTTTGCCTGTCACTGACAACTATGCAAAGATGCAAGATCCTATTGTCCATGAAATGAGAGATAATGGTGGTGGATTGCTAGGATATCATTTCCTCAGACTTTGTTTGAGATTGCTATACTCTTGAAAAATGTACAGGCAATAAAACCAACAGTGAATATTTGAAACTATTCTGTGAATTTTTGTTTTAAATATATTTTATTTATTGGGGTCTCCCTTTTCTTTTATAGAATTGGACAATACTTCTATATTTCAGCCTGTCCTATTTAATATTACCTGTTGATTATCCAGTCACAAAGAACAGATGGGGAAAACTTTCTCTAAGAACCATGACTTTGGCAGAGCTGAAACTAGTATGTTTAATTCCTGACACACTGACTGAGATCAGCACAGCACAGCTGGGTAACACAGTTTGCTCTTGGCATTAACAAGAAGCCATTCTCTGAGTTTTCTAGTTTCCATAGTTAGAGCCTTTTTAGATATCAGTCTAGGAACAAGCCAAGAGCAATGAATCAGGCAGAACTTGACAAGAAATAATGTGGTTATATAAATGCTTTAGACCTGAAAGTATTTATAAAATTTGATCAAGTGAGTCCTGGGGGGGGGGGGGAAGAGGAAGAAGACAAAGAATTTTGGCTTTTATCAAAGCTTATTTTAAGAAAATTATGTATATCATGGCCTAAGGAACATTAACTACTTTCCTTTTTAGAATAAAAAGCTCCATTACTATGATGTTGATGTTATGAGAGCCCATACAGGAGAGATTCTGATTAAAATTAATTCCTGTTACTATGAAGGTAGAAGGCAGGCAGCCAAAGAAGGGGAAGAGTGAATATGCCTTAAGGAAGAGTGGTTTCAGACTAGAAAAATGTGAGTCTAGAAGGGGAGAGAATTGAGATGATTTATTTAACTAAGGTAATGAAACTTAAAGGTAATCCAAATAATGGTTTCTACAGTAACCTAAGGTGAAAACCCCTCCAACAGTGAAAATTGAACTCTGAATGAATTTTGATTTAAAACAAGAAATCCTATCCCTATATATTGACTAACAAAAGAAATTCATATGGAAACTTCCAGAGCGTATGTCTGTAGAGAGACATGAGTGGCAAATCCTTATTGCTAAAGCACTTTTGAAATTAAATTATTATTTTAATGTCTCCACTTTGGAGGTTAGCATGGAATCTGCAATAGCCACTAAAATTCTCAGGATAAAGGCAAAGAACCCCTTTTGTCAAATGAAATTCAGTCCAATTCCACAATCAACTTTGAGGCGCCGTGAACCTCAGGGACTCCCCTGCAGTATCATACCTAGTTGCAGAAGCTGTAGTTCAATATTGCTGCCCATTGGGTTGCAAGGAGTTTGGACCAGAGTGCTGGAATACATTTTTAAAAAAGCTTCTTCTTGTTTTCCACATTCCTCTTTGGTTTTCCAGAAACTTCCTATTTGTTTGTTTGTTACCATTTTTCCTTCCTAGTTCCATTAGTTCCTTTGTAGCATTCCTGTCAGTCAATTATGGGGAAATTCTTTATGCAGCCATGGTTCTTTGATGAAAGAGTAATTTCTGAACCATGTCAGATTTGAGGCCATATTTTAACAAGGATACGAAGAACAATGATTTGTTCCTAAGACTTTCAGCACAAACACAATGACTGAATTTCACTTGTTGCATCTTGAAAACATGCAGGCAGGAGAGGTTCAACATCCTCTTGTCCTGTGTTTTCTGCTTTGTTCTTGAGGTATTTACACAAGGACATGTTACACAAATATTTTTTTTTTAATGTAGCATCCTTTTGCCTTCACCCTTCACCCTTGAGTCAGCTCTATCATTTGTTATCACCAGGTGATAATGCTATTATCACTTCCAACCAAACCAATCTAAGTGAATGTCAGCTCTCTCCTGGCTACCTGCTTTGCTTTATTGATCCCCTGGCTTTCATTCTTATCTCTCTGCAATGCACTGTCTCCACAGTAATCAAAGTAGTCTTTTAAATGTACAAGTTAGA
This sequence comes from Ochotona curzoniae, assembly GCF_017591425.1. Lineage (NCBI taxonomy): Eukaryota > Metazoa > Chordata > Mammalia > Lagomorpha > Ochotonidae > Ochotona > Ochotona curzoniae. The sequence goes on along the minus strand of NW_024465582.1, from coordinate 13,266,532 downwards.
TTTGCCTGAAACACTCCAAAAGCTTTCTATATTTAAAAATAAAATCTAAACGTAATTCGATCCCCTTTTTTCTCCCTCTCAGTACACACAGTTCCATCTCTTGCACATCAAATCTAAGCCTATTCGTTTCCTTTGGGTTCCTCTAACACCTCTTTTCATTGATGCATGCTGCTCTCCCATTGTCCCATGACCACCCAGTATCGTCACAGAGCTAGGGTTGCATTGTGCTATGTACGAAGGGTCTTCCTAACCAATTCACTTGAAGTAACCATGCAATATCATCCCTGGTATGGCCTGCATGTGTTGCCCTAATTTCATAAGTTAGAACTTGAACCTCCCAGTTTGTACACTGGTGGTATTTGGAGGTGGAACTTTGGAAAAATGTTTAAGATGGATAGGCTAGGGCCCCCATAGTGAAGCAAGTGGCCTCACTATGCCAGGAAGAAGATCTAAGCTGAACCGTGCTAGCTGGGTCTAGCCATGTGGTGTGCCCTTCCATGTCTCCATACAGCAAGCAGGCCCAACCTGAAGCCAAGCAGGCCATGCATGCACTTAGACTCCCTGGCCTCCAGAGCCACGAGCTAAATAAGCCTCTGTTCTTCTGAGTTACCCAGTTACAGTTGGAGAAAATGGGTATGCTGTTCCTCTTTCAAGTCTCTGCATATACTTGCTATTGAAGCAATAAATGCATAAAATTAAAGCTTTTATGGCCAGGACCATGCCTGACTTGTTTGCCTGTTTGGTTTGTAGTGTTTCCTGGATAAGTATGTACTGAATGAAAAATCATCTTTACATTTTCCACCTGGGATGTACTACTATAAACACATGATAAATAATCTAGCCCTATCACTATTTCAATTGACTAATTGCAATCCTGCGGTAAATAGTGGGAGAATTTCTCTTTCCTATAATGAAACAGAGTATCTCTAATATGCTTCTATTTAAAAAAAAATAAGAGAAAGGCAGAGGAGTGAAATTGAAAGTGAGAGAGTCACTCTTATCTGGTAGTTTGCTCTTCATACAATCTCATTGGCCAGCATCAAGCCAGGCCAAAGCAAGAACTGGAATCTCAGTAGACCTTCCACCTGAATGGCAGCAAGCCAAGTGGTTTGGTTCTCACTGTTGCCTTGCTGGGTTTGCATTTGCAGAAAGCTAGAGTCAGAAATCAGGGTGGGTATTGCATAGGGTTTCATTTTTTTTTTCCTGTCCTTAATTTGAGTACTGCATTTGATTTTCAGCATTAAAACATAATTCTGCCTTGTTCTTCTTTCTAACTTTTGCTTCAATGAGAGACAGTCCTAATTTCAAAATCTTAAGGCCAAATGTTTTGAAGATCCTCATACGTAATAGAAGAATGTTGAGAAAGTCCGCCCTTGATCTGACGGATGCCTGACAAGGAGGCTGGCAGACAACTTACGGCCGGGGCTGCTTTTTGGGGGAGATTTTGATTGACCTTACATCTCAGCAATAGGACAGTATTTTGTCCAATAAAGCTTCTGCTTTAATATTAGAAGTTGGAAAAAGTGCCCAGAAGGTTTCAAGGTTGGAAAAACAAGCTTCTGATTCACTCAGGCTGAAAACGTGGGGAGTATTTAGACTCGAGGGCTGATTCTAACACTTTTCTGTGACCAGTGCATGCCATTTCTTATGAAGCCAACTCAAAAATGTAAAGCTCTCATCAGAGCAGCACTTGTAATTTATTTAAATGCTGTGCAATCCTTACATCTCTGCTCATTCCATGACATTTCAGACTCTGGTGTAATATTTTCTAAACTGTAGCAGGATGATCTGCTAATGAGTTGTAAAATCAACTCAGTAGGCCTTGATTAGCAAGATGGTTTTTTTTTTTTTAAAGGAAATAGAATAGAATCAAATCAAATCTAGAGGATCAGAGGGCATCATGCATTGTAAAGTTCCCAACAGCTTCATTGGAATTTTCTGTCAGTTATAGACTGTAGCATGTGTGGAATTATTGTGTAAAATGCATTTCTCATTGTGGAAAGGGTCAAAAACATTTTCTGAAGGCCATCAGAGCATATTAGGTTAAATTGATCTAAGCTCTTCTGACCCAAAATGAAGAAAAATTGACAGAGAGAATTTTCCTAAGGATATGCATACCATTGTCCCAACAGAGGAAGTTAAATTGTCCCTGAATTCAAAGACAAAAACCTGTGGTGAAAGAGAAGTTGATCAAAGGACATAAAGTTTGGGTCGGACAGGAGGAATAAGCTTTGGTGATCTATTGCACAGAATGATGATTACAATAAATCATAAAGCATTATCTATTTCAACCTAGCTGAAGGATTAGGTTTTAAGTGCTTCCACCACAATGGATTTGTTAATTAGCATGATTTAATTATTCCACATTGCAAGCAGATATCAAAACATCATACTGTACTCTATAAATACATACAATTATTATTTGTTAATTAAATTAAAAGTAAAAAAAAACCAGAGTTGGTGAACTGCTGAAGAGAAAGGGTTGGACTCAGTAATTAAACATGGTGCCATACTAGCCACTGATGAGTCACAGCTTGTTTAAGGCGGTTTGGGCTTCCTAATCGGAAGTGTGGCCAACAAGTGCAAGTGGTCATTTAGTTCATCTGAGTGTTTTGCAGTGCTGTGGAGAGTGACTCATGAAAGATCTTTTTTAGAAAAATCTGACAAATTGAAAAAACAGAGGTGGGTCACTTAGGATTGAATGTAGCCCATACCGTTTTAGCTGATCATGCATCACAGCCCTCTAGTTCTGTCCATGAGTAGTACCCAGGTCAACTTTATCCGCATGCACTTTTATTCCATATCTGTTTTAAGTTTATTAAAAATGGGCCATACAATTGTTATCAATTATGGAAAACACCCTTCAAAAGCTCCAAATAGCTTTTCACAATTAAATCCATTTTCTTAAACTTGCAGATCTGTGATTCTATCAGGGAAAGAGATCCTGTTTTAGCTTCATTTGCTTTTCTTCATTATGGTAAGTTCAGAACCCAGAAGAGATCAGAATGGCTTTAGGTCTCTGTTTAGATTCCTTTCATCTGACTCAGGTTTAGGAGCAGCTCCTCCTGCACAATCTGAAGTCATTGAGTTAAATTAAACAAGAGATTCCTGAGAAGAAGAAGCCAAGCATAACTAAAGTCTTGTCTCAGACACATGTCAAGCTTGGTTAAAAATTAGACTCCCCTACGTTATTGCCGGGAAAGAGGGAAGTCTCTTTTAGCACAGCCCAGCATGAGTGAGCAGGTCTCATGTTAGTTTTAGGCGATTTACTTTGTATTTCTCTTTTGTAGTTCACAGCAGGCCCTTTTAGGGGAAATAAAAGGGCCTGCTCTGCAATCCACCTTTATTGTTTCACTGAAGAGTGGAAGCAAAATATATTTCAATCAGAAGAATTACTTCTGAGTGCTATAAATGTTTCTGGAGCCAATAGAGACAGCCTTGGTACATTTAAGGTCAGGGATGATGTTCTAAGAGGAAAAACTGTTGATGGTCAACCCGTGGGGAAATAAAGTCAATACTACCCTAAGTGAACTATCTCATTGGGTAGTAATGATGAGATAAGGCCAGAAATTCCAGAGATTAGCTACACTAGATAAGATTCCTAGACTTCTAAAGGGAAAAAGACATTGCTAGGATACTCAGGGACTGCAAAGGAACTTGAGTGCCACCGTTTTATAGCACAGCCACCTTTCTATTGATTAGTGTTAATGAGATGAGGGGGCTCCCACACTGATGGATTATCAGAGTCTGCCTAATCTTGTTTTTTGCTATTTAATCTTCCTTGTTGCTATGGTTAGAAATATGTGCAAACTAAATCCTTGTTTCTTCTTTCACTTGACCTTATTCTGATTCATCAAATTGATTCTCTTACACTCTGAACTATGCCAATTATTGTGTCTGTCAAGCCATACATTCATTAGAGTACTGGGGCTAATGGACATGCTCTAAGAGCACATTCGTCTTTGGAAATACGGTAAAAGCTCATTCTTTTTGGCTCAGCAAAGCTCAGGTTGACATCTTGCCACTCTTCTACTGCCAGGAATATCTAGTGACTTAATGAAGCAAAGGCTTTAAACACACAACTCAGAGGATTATTCAATATCAAGGTTTGCACTAGAGTCTTTGGAAAAGGATTAACACTTTCAGTTCTACAAAAGCCCAGGCAATGAACTAAAACACAAGAGGACTCTCTGAATGGACAGTTCCTCAGAAGGATTACAGAGTAACTTGTCCTTCATGAGCCCATTGATCTTCCTTTTCATATGGTATTTAAAAAATAATCTTTTATATTCCAGTGGTAATGCAACTGGATTAGTGGAGCCAACGGGCTGTGACTATTTAAATATTAATTGGGGCAGCAATGTCTAAATCAGTGGTTCTCAACCCTCCCTGAATGCTAGAATCACCTAGGGAGTTTTCAAAACTTGCAGATGCTTAGTCCCCAACTCCAGAGAGACCACTTTAATTGGTCCGGGTGGTGCCCTGGCATCAGAATATTTTAAAAGCTGTCTAGGTACTTTTTGTATTGTGTCAGCATTAAGGACCACTATAAGTAAAATGCTAAACTAGAATAGCCCTTTCTTAGCAGAGCACCTAACTCAGATATTCTGTGCTTTTAAATATTCTTAATGTGTGTGTCTTTCACTAAAACACAAAAGTTCAAGCACCCCATTTCACTCAATTCCAGTCACTCTGGTATTTGCCATATTGTGGGTTATATTGAATGCAGTTAAACCATTTTGATTCTTTTGAGGAAAAATCTTGGAATATTCAGAACACATTCAATTGGAAAATTATGATCTAGGAAATAATCTTTTATTTTTCCTCCTTGTCATGGAATTTATTAATCAGAACAGAAAAATGCACAATATATCCAGAGACTGCCAATCCAATGAACAAGCAAGCGAGCTAACCTCCTCAAGCCTGCTTTGTTTAATTTCTTAAAATGACCAAAATGGAGGAAACAATCAGTGATTCAGGAATGTATGCTGAAAAAGGAATCCAGGTTATTTTTCCAGGTTGTGGCTTATAAATAGGCGTGGGTACCAGAGACAGCATTAACTGCTAGTGCCATTTTGATGAAGTCCATCAGCTTCTTTCAGCTTTCCAGGCCCAGGCTGGTGACAGAGCCAGCATGATGACAGCTGCTGGCTCATCCTCCGTGCTCTTGCATTAATTCTTAAGAACCAGGGAGACTGAGCAAATAGCTAGTGGGGCAGAGAGAACTTCACATTAAGTCCTCTTGGAGGAGAGTCTTCAGGTTTCTCTCCATCGGTCCTTCCTAATTTGATGTATATCTCAGTGTGCGGAAAGTTGCGTGAAGATGCCCTGTTCTGTGCTGTAAGTGCACTTCCTGTTACTGGCTGGTTTACACAAGACACCCAGAGAACGAGTTGCAGTTTCTGGCCAACACGGCGATTTTCCCGGGAGCATGGCTGAGGGAGAGCTGCTGAACTGGGTCCACATTTAGGACCCTTTATAGAAGGGGGCTCCACTTCTCCAACGTGCTCCAAAGAGGAGCCTCCTTGTATAAAAGCTCCAACACTTTCCAAATTCCCTTCTAGCCTGGTCTTATTTCTTTTTGTGTTTGTTGCTGTTGCTAACATGTACAACTTCTTCATGTGTTTGCTTTCCTAAAAGGTTTTTCTGACCTGTGCACCCCTTTCTAATGACATTTCACATTCTCTTTTTCTAATAGTTCTAATACATTTTCCATCTCTAATCCAGATTTCCTCTGTGCCCAAGGAACTTCTAGTAACTTTTGGGCCATCCAGAGTTTATTGCTCTATAGAAAGTATTCCATTTTTGACATATTTTGAGGATTCATCCTTCTATTTTATAATGCTTCTTAGTTTAGAATACTTAAAATTATAGTATGATATTTTCTTATGATAATGCAACTCTTCTATTCTTCCCGAAGTGACTTCCAATTTTAAAAGGCCTAATTGCTAGCTCCAGAGGTGGTATATTTTAGTTGTCAGAAATAACTTTGTTCTGCTTCATGTCCTCTTTTCCTGGTATTTTCCTAGTTTGTACTGCCATCCTCCCTCCTCTTCCCACACATACTGCTTTGTGGTGTTTTTCTGTGACATATTTCAAACATGGAGAATCGTTTAGAAAGGAACAAGGAATGCCTGCTCACTGGCGAGTTCAATCAAATGTTGACATTTTTTCAAACCTGTTTCGCTTGTTTAAAAGGCTAAAAACAGAGCAGAAACAGTTACAGTCACTTAGATTCTCCTGCTTGTTTTCTCAGTCATATTGCAGCCTCCTTCAATATAAGCTTGCTATTTGTCATCTCTATTCATGTATTTGATCATTGATAACCACATGATCCTAAACAAAGCAATCACATATTAACAAATAAATACTCCTGTTTTTATGCAAGCAGCATTGTGTAAAAAAGCGTTTAAAACTACAGGTTTTTTTTTTGTGTGTGTGTGAGCAGTATTATGATTTTGAAACACAGCTCATATTTTTTTGTCTATTGTAATTCCTAGGTGATCTTCTGTTGAAGATCCATGCTGTCCACTTAACCATTTGATGGGTGTTTAGTCTGTTTCCAGTTTGAGTTTATACAATGTTTGGATGAGCATTTCTGTATCTGTCTTCTTAAGCAAATGGACCTGGCTTCCCCCATGTCCCCAGTGCATTTTTAGTTGTTGTAATAGCTCCTCCAAAATTAAACTTTCTTGCCACTTACTGCCAGGGGGCTGAAAGGCAAATTTCCTTGTTTCCATTTCATTTCAGTGCACTCTAGAAGTGTCAATAGTAAGGTTCTGACCAGGACAATTAAAAGGTTTCGGGCTACCTGGTTAGAATAAAAACAGCCTGTGGTTTGAACTCTTTGTGATCCGTTGGCTCCCCTCCATGTAAATTTGCACTGCTGCTGCAGTAGGTAATTTCTGAAGTGCCACACGCATCATGTTGCTTCCAATTTAGCTTCTGCTGAAAACTCACAGGCAAATGTTCCACGCATTTCTCTAGGAAGAGAGGGTTATTTTTATGGGCTCTTTTGGATACACACAAGGATGTTCAAAACAGTTCATGGAAAATACATATGATAAAAAATCTAGGCATTTATTTCACATATTGGCAATAAAATGACAAACTGTTTTTTTTCAAGTCCCGCTTTTCATTACAAACCCCCTAATGTGATCAGAGATTTGATGTGTAAGATTACAACTCGCTGCTCTTCATGCTAATGCAATTGGATTCACACTCACAGGTCCCTAATAAGTGCTCTCAGAATTCAGTTGTTCTTTATGCTACCTCTGCCCTGGGCTTATATGTCTATACAATTGCAAAGGAATCTTTTTGTGCAAAACATCATCAGATACTTTTAACAATTGGGGACACATAAATTTCTGAGTTATGTAATACTGCATTTTCCCCCATTATGATGGTGAGAGTTTGAATCAGTTAGGGCAACTGTTGTTTTGTAGAATTCCTCGTATCTTTCTCCCCAGGTGGGTCCCTTATTCCTGAAGAGATGCAAGTTCAGTTTTGCTCTTTGCTGCAGCCACAGAATCTTCAGGTTGGGAGGGTGATAACTCAACCTTGTCCTCCCCTCCTTGTGCTTAGGTGAATTTCAGCAGCTGCACAGACTACCATCCACCTCACCTCCTATTTCATTTGGTATGAGGTAACTTTCTGTTTGATCCTGGTGCTATCCTACAAGAGCTGTTTTTGTTTTTTGTTTGTTTGTGTTGTCTTATGAGGGCATCCTGTATTTGTGTAGGACTTTTTCTACTTCAATCATATAGTCCGCCAGTCACTGAAAACTGAGCCATACTGTTGCATTAGAGAAAACAAGGCAGAGGCTAACAAGGCAGAGGCTAACATCTTAAACAGAAAGGATCAATTCCTTGAATCAGTTCTCAGATTGAATGAGTCTCATGGTCATTCAGCTTTCAATAAGCTATGCAATCTTTGAAACCAGGAAAATGAAAGGTGATATTGCTTACTCTAAGTACATAATGTTCTTCATCTCATGCTTTGTCAGCTAAGTCCAGTTCTGATTATGCTAGGATTTAGGCATAGGATGGCATAAATGGGTAATGCCACCTGGACACAAAGGGTTCTGCAGAGAGGGTTACTCTGTGTGTTCCTCATCGCTTATTTCTTGCAGGTGCTACCCCTGTTGAGGGAAATGATCACAAGTCTCCAGAGAGATAAAAATCTTCTGTGTATTCTAATTATCATAAGTGAAAGGAGAGATCTGGAGAAAGGCAGAGCACAAGTCTTGACAGTGAGCCCCTAATGTGTTTGAGTTGGCTTACTCAATTAGCTGTGTTATTATGTGATTGTCTAGACCTTGCAACAGGACCTAACCTGGTATGTGAAAACAAAGCACTCTCAGACCTTGGCTGGGAAAAGGCATCTGGAAGGTCTGTTCAGCATCTCCACCTTATTTCTCGGCTTAAGCTTTGCATCTCATTGTGCTGATGTGTTCATGTGTGAGCATGTACGATGCATACTTACCATGAAGTCTGTTTATTTCAATTGAGAGTAATCTGCTGCCCATTCTTCCTAAACCAAGCAGTGAGCGCAGCCTTGAATGGGATGATACAGTGACATTTGAACCCCAATGTTGAACCTTCTGACTCTCCAGCCCCATTGTGATCTGAGCATGCACAGCTGGGCTTAAATATCACTGTTCTGTACTGAAATTTAGAGCAGAGGATAGACACTGGAGATGCGGTGGAGGTAAGGAAGGAAATATTAGAAGAATGATGTTGAGTTCTTTGGCTTGACTGGGATTGAAAGAATAAAGAACCAGGTTGAAACTGAACAATAGCCTGAGAATAAACTTTCTGGATGATTTATATCTTCTACCCTCGGGATCTGGAAATAATCACCTCTACTGAGCACCTTTACCACTCTACTCCCAATGTTGCAATTCTGAAAGGCAGGGCTTGTAGAGGGATGTGCCGGTTGCCCTGCAGGTCTCTGCTGTTTCCAGAAAAGAAAAGCCTCCTTTGGAATGGCTCAGTAGAGGCATTCCCATTGTGGACTATCATGGAAGAGGGCCATAATCCTGAGTGATGATGGGGAATGGTGGGGAAGCATATTTGTTTATGGTAGTCACTTCCAACTGGACAACTAGTAACAAAAAGGTAGAAATTTCATTTTCCTTGTATATGCTAGAGAAAGGTGATCCGTGAAATTTAAGGTGTGTATTTGAAACACAGGCAGTTAAGTATGATGATTCTCTCTGCCTCTGTGTGTGTGTGTCCTAACCATCACAATATCTGTGATCTAGGGAAGCAGGCACATTTAGCCAAAGCTAATTCAATAAGAAATCCATTAACTGGCCAATTCTTAAAATATTTAGAGTGTCAATTTTAGTTTTTTTTAATGTGAGATATTTATAAATGGAAAAATAGCCACATACTATTGAAATTTAAGCCTTTTTTTTTTTTGCTAGAAATACAAATTAAGGCTTATGTGTTAACAAAGGGAGTTGACACAGGGCCACTAAACATTGCCATTAAACAAACAGAAAGTAAATGACTATTAAATGTATGTGAAAGAAATACAAAAATAATCATGTCACTCACACACACAAGTGAAGTTTGTAACAAGTGGGATATACTGCAGAAAACCTTCAAGTCTATCAAAGAGTGAAGGTCATAGGAAACTCCCACACTTAGAACAACAGGGGTAAGACAGGAAACATAAGGGACAAAGAAATAATGAATTAAAAAGTATAAATTAATCTTTAAAATCCTGAAGTCATAAACCTGATTTAAAAAAAGTTTGAATAAGGTAAAGCATCACCATGTTATATGTTTTGTTTTGGCTACTAATTATTAATACTAATTATATTAATTCTAATTATACTAATTACACTAATGCGGATTGGCTACTTGAAAAATTAGTAATTGAGTCTCAGAATTTTTGAAGAGCATTGATCAAGGAGAGAATTGGAGAGACATTAGCATAAACTGAAAAATTTCCATATGAAATTCCGAAATAAAAATCAGCCAAGTAAGACTACAGAAATCTTCCAAATGTCAGAAGCCATCCCATCCTTTATAAATTGCTTTAAGCCTTTTAAGAAGTTGCTTTTTTAGAAGCACATATTTTGATGAATGGATTCATTAGAAAATCTGGACATGAGCCATTCAATGTATGAGTTTGTGTTTTTTGTGAGTTGACGAGAATGGTAAAGGAACAGAGATAGGAGAATTAGTTCCATTTTCTAGAGAAACTAAGTCACTTTCACAGATAAAGAAGCAACCTTGTCTGCTTTTTATGTGCAAGGGTGTGGTTAGATATTCCTTTGAAATCTGGAGATTACAGTCAATAATTCGGCTCCATATTTGATATTTGAGAAGTACAATAAAAAGAGTTCGCAAACACACCAACGAAAGGACATCAAATAAGAACTATGATTGCCAGAAAACCTCTTAGCAAGATTTTCTGCAACACACGTGATGCCATTTGAGTTCTTATGGAAAAGAATAAATTCAGAGCTCCAGAGCTCCAAGTGCCAGTACACAAGAGAAAATTGTCACTTCCAGATCTAGGATGCTATTTGGCACATGGTGTGACATATGTCATCCTCACTGCAAGCAGTTTCTTCTGTATGTGCTTCCTCCAGCTCCAGGAGCCCATCCACAGTCTATTTTATCGATAGTGAAGACTTTCAGACTGCAAGTAATCTTGCATTAAACAAAGCCAGCTTATACCTAGCCAAGAAAATGATCTGTTTTGTGTTGGTACATTGTTTTCTTCAGTCCATTACTGGGAAAAAAATAAAACAACATATACTGCTAGTGTAGAGTAGAAGAGTAGTCCCAACCCTGAATGCTAAACCTTCTTTGTAAATACAAGTTTAAGAATGTACACTACACCTTAAGGGTTTGCTGTGGATTCTCTTCCTAGCCTTCAACAAAAAGCTTCCCCTCATTTATTTTTGAAATTTGGAAGTGGTTTATACTTTTGATGTCCTTTTCCTACTGCATATCACTGAGAGTTTATTGGTTCATATGGTTTAAAGATGTAACTTTCAAAAGGAAGTCATGGCACAAATTTCTTGATTAAGTCTGACCATTCCAATAAAGTAAAATTATGATAAGTAACTAATATGTAAATGCAATTTGTTAAGTAAAGCCTCTTTCATTCCCTTTTAATAGGTTTTTAAATGAGAAGAATGTAAAATATCATTTGTGAGTTCTATTTGAATTGTTTACTATCTTTCAAAAATTCAGAAAGGTAATATTAGAAAGTAAAATAGACTACCATTTCTATGTTCATTTTAATAGTGGAAAAATGAGTTCTACAAAAGTGCATTTAGGAGCCATCACCATAGAGTATCACATTAAGACTCTCTGCCTATAGTGCCGGCATTCTCTTTGGGTTCCAGTCTTGGCTGCTCTACTTCTGATCCTGCTCCCTGCAATGCACCAGGGAAAGGAGGGGAGTTGGCCAAATTCCTTGCCCCCCTGAACCCTTGTGGATGACCAGGAAGAAGCCCCTGGCTTCAGACTGGCCAGCTCTGGCCGCCACAGACATTTGGGGAGTGAACCAGGAGATGGAAGATCTGTCTCCCTATTTGTAACTTTGACTTTCAGAGTTGTTTTTTTTTTCAAAGAAAAGTACATTTTACTCAGAATTTCTGAAGACATAAAGAAGATTAACAGATAAACCGATAAACCTCAACTACTATTCTTAAATATTGGAAAGAACCAAAGAATTGTTTGGAAAGCCAATAAATAGAATTTAGAAATGTCCAAGAGCTTGGAAAATGAGAAATAACATTTTAGTTGAAAGGAAACTTCTTCATATTGTTAAAGAGATCTTTGTTACAAGATTTATAAAAATTCATTAGCACTTTTACCCATATTATGTGGACCAAGGCCAGGGATCTAGATTTTGGCCAGTCATTGTGGAAGCACAGTGTCCTGCTTTCTGTGCGATTGCATCTTTGGTGCAGTCTCTAAAACAGATTGATCTTAGCTGGTTCCAACGACTGGCACAGGAACCCGAGATACTCCAGCTTTCTGCCTTCTGGGCATTTGGCAGACACTTTCCATGCCCTTTTAAATTAGCCACAACCATATCACTTCCTTTAAGCAATGAACTGATTGAAGGTAATATAATTCTCTGAGTGAATACTTCAGCAGGTTCAAAAGCTTGCCCTTGGCAATATTCTGTTTTCTTTTGCTATAATGAAGGGTACCTCTCTAGGGGAAGTGTCCCTGGCACCAGGGTTGCCAGAGACAGAGCATGTGGAACCCCAGATGATTCAAGGAATGTGAGAAGTAAGTCTGTCTTGTTATATGTTATTAAGATCTGGAAGACTCTTTATTTCTATTACAAAATTCTGTTTACTCTTACTTGATATAAATAATCACAAAAACATGAGCAGATTCATTAGCTGCTATGCAGAAGAGAAAACCCATTGAAAGAAATAAGTGGAGTTTTCAAAATTTTATGGAAAATGCATAGTATGACAAAATTATGCATGAATTTCAACTTTTTTTTTGGTAATAAGATTGTTTATTTAGAGGGGCGAGAGGAGAGTGAGCTGTCATTCGCTGGTTTACTTCCTTGATACCCATAATGACTTAGATTGGGCAGGCTGAATCTCATGCTTAGAAATGCAGTGCAGGTGTATGGTGCTGCTGGAACCCGACCACTTGAGCCTCATCGCTGCCTCCCAGGGTCTGCATTAGGAAAGTGGAATTGGGAGCCAGAGTCTGGAATTGATCCCAGCACTGTGAAGTGGGATCTCTCATTATTGAGCTAAATACTCTTTCCCCACCCACAAACCACTTGAGGGCTGCACATGTATCACAGACGATTTACTAATAAGATACTATTTCAAGAGGAATGACTTATCTATTTGATAATGAGGGGGTAATGAGGAGGGTGGGAATAAGGAGAGAGAGAGATTTTCCGTTTTCAGGCTCACTCTCCAAATGACTACAACATCTGGGCCTAGGTCAGCTGGACTCCCTCTGGGTCTACCAGATGGTAGGCAGTGTTCCACATACCTGAGCTATCATTGGATGCTTCCCAGAAGCATCAGCCAGGGAGCTGGATCAGAAGTACAGCAGCTGGTACTCGAATCGGGCGTTCTGATGTGAGATGGAGGTATCCCAAATGGGAAGCACAATACCCTCCTTGAGATATCAATGTTTATATGTTGTGTGATAATTATTTAGCTAAACTGTGCTTTATCTCATTTCACTTGGTGTTAATGTGGATCTGCATCATTTTTTTTTCCCATTAGAAGAATTGGGAAAGTAGCTCTCTAATTATGTCAGAGAGAAAATACTTTATGGTTTGTGTGCTCTACAGTCTCTGTTCCAACTATTCAGGCCTGTCATTGATGCCTCAAACTAACCATAGATGATATATAAAGAAATGTGTTTCAATAAAACGTCATTTATAGAAGCAGATAATAGGCTTGATTTGGACCTGTGATTGTAGTTTGCCAATCATCATTTACTAACTAATGTATTTACGAGACATACTATTATTCTTTCTAATATTGACATTTCTTGTCTTTTCCTATGTGACCCACATGAACATGTTTTCTTAAAAGTGAATTACAACTTTGTTTACAATGTTCCTTCTGCTTTAGCGTATAGACAGCATAACCCACATCAACAGTTAAATTGTATATGCATGAACGTTTTTCTGATTTATTAAATTATTATTTTTGCTAATGTAAATGTTTTTGTTTATCTTAAGAAGGGAGTGAGGCAAGAGGTCTGTTTGAAGTCAGAGAGCTTATTGCCTTGATCTTTCATCATCATCTATTCCCATCTTGCTTTCATTACTGTACACTGATTTCTAAATGCATAGAACAAGAATTGGGCCAAGAATTTTAAACAAGCTGAAAATTTAAAGATTTTATTTGGACTTTATTCTGGACTTTATTTAAACACCATGGAAATTAATTTTTGTTAATATTGAATAGAACAGATGTTAAATGAATATATGTGACTAACACGGAGTGTATTAAATTTCAGGTCTAAAGTTTTTTTTTTTTTTCAAGGTACGAGAGAAGGGAAAAATGTAGAGTCCTGCTATTAACCTAATTTATGGTGTTTACTTATTCCTACCTATCTGACTAATGCTCCTTTTGTTCCCTTTATAATTCTTACTTTCTATCTGCTACCTCTGTCCCCCAAGAGCTCCAGACTTTAGCTGATTAATACCCAGTCTCCGTCACTGCTGTGATCATTGGAAGTAATCTCTCATAGCACATTGATATCTAAATCAACACAATATATCTAAATCACCTCGGTTAATCTGCTGGCATTTGCTCAGTGTTTCCTAGGCTTATATCTCCACTATAGTAGTGTGTTTGGAGAAAGAGGTATGCAGGACCGAGAGATAGGAGAACTCAATTCTATAAAAAAAAGAGGAAAAAAAAAAAAAGAAAAGAAGAAATAGATTTTAGTTTTGCAGTTCGAAACGCTTCATCACAGTCTCTCTTTTTTTTTTTTTTAAAAAAAAACTTTTCTTTCTTTTTGTACTTTGATTTATGTTTCTTTTCTTGGCTTAGTTTGTACTGAAGAGAATTTTTCCACATACAAATCAACTTGTATGGTCATTTTCCATTATATTTCATACTGTATTTCTCTGTAACCTCATACCATAGAAGAAGAAAAAAAAAAGACGCCTGAGGCTAGAAAGAGGAGTATAATTTGGAAATCTCTGCAGTATGTCATTTTTCAACACAGTTATTTGATTTTTTTTTTTTAAGATTTAGTGTTAGGGACAAAATGTTTGTGTTCCCCTCTAAATTCATATAATGGAACCCTGACCCACAATGTGAAGGAGTTAGGAGTGGGCTTTGGTGAGATGATTAATTCATTAGAGTGGAGACCTCATGAGCAGATTTGTGCCCTGGGATAGAATCTTCACTGGAACATGACCATGCTGGCATCTTTGTCTTACATTCTTAGTCTCCAGAAATGTGAGAAACAAATTCCTATTTTTTTAAACCACCAAACATAAGGCACTTCATTATAGTAGCCTTAAATAAGAGACTTAGATTGTTAATTATAGATGAAGCTCAATTACTTGTGTAGTATCTAAACTCTCATGATTATATGACTGGTCATAGATTGAATTGGCCATTATGTTGGCTGAAACAGTCACCTAGGGAAGACACGTTGCCTTAACCCTGAGTCTTGTTAGTATGTTAAATTTTTGACAAAAGGGACTAGGCAATGTATTATGTCTTGAGTTGGGAAGATTGCCTGGGACTCAACAGGTGGCCCCATGAATTCCCAAGGGTTCTTTGAAGAGAGAGAGGCAGTGAAATGAGAGTCAAAGGAGAAAAAGGAGATTAGACTTTGGGACCAGTGGATGGAGCCATGAACTGTGACAATGATGGAGGGCAACTCAAACAACCTCCAGAAACAGAAAAAAAAAATAGAGAAAAAGAGGAAAGTGATTATTGCCTATGGTATCTGGAAGGAAGAAACAGAGGACAGCAATGCAAATATCCTGGTTTAAGGCTTCTGATGTCCAGATTATAAATAACTGTTGCTTTCATCTGTTCTATTTTGTGGCAATTTGACATATCAACAAGAGAAGATTATTACAGTTCTCTCCATGGATTTTCAAAGAACATGAGTGAGTTTTTATTCACAATGAAAATCTATTAGAGAAATAACCAGCTTTTGACTCTCAAATACCAGACACGTATTTTAGTAAAAACATAAACTTATTTTGGATTATTTGTCATTTTGTCTTTTTCCCCTGCTTTTGGGTAATTGTGTGCTCTTAGAAATGACACCTAGTTTATGTCTGTATTGTATTTGTTATGATTGCTTTGCTGTTTGTATTTTTTTCTTGATTTATATGAAATGTAAGAAGCACTGTGGAGAAGTGGGAATCTGGCCTACACTAGCGAGTGCTACCAAAACTTGGGCAAAGTTAGTGGGCAGCTCTCTTCTATTTAGACTCAGAGAGTGTCTAAATTTTTGCTTTCTTGAAGACTATCAGCTACATGACCTCAGGTGGGGACAGGACACCAGATCCAACAAAAGCAACAAAAAAATCTCCCATTATAAGTTAATTTCAAGAAAACGGTAGAGGGGAGAAAGCATTCTTCTGTTCTCAAGTGGCCTGTGAACTTTGGATGTTAAAAGGGACAGTAAAATTCTATTCTATAATCAAGTATTTTTTAGATTTGACCAGGGGGCCAAGACACAAGAAACATTTTCAGATATAGTGGTTCTAGAATTATCTAAACACCTTGGAAACTCTTCAGCCACTTCATGAGGGCACAAATCTTATATACTGTTACCATGCATAGCTAATGTACTCCTTGAAAAAAAATCATCTTGCCCTTTCTGTCCATTTGTAGTACCAGTTATTCTTAGGTCACATTGGTTTCTAATTAGTGCAAAAGGAATCTCTAAAAACATGGGACAGTTGTAAAATTTAAAATGTGGGTTTTAGGATTACAGGGATGGTGTGGTGCTGAGTGCTAAGCTGTCCCCTGGATTGCTTACGTATGGAACAGAAGTATGGAGTGCCTGGGATGGAGTCCCATCTGTTTCTGATACAGCTTCCTGCCAAAGCACACCTTGAGTGGCTGCAGAGAATGGCTCAAGCACTTGGATCCCTGCCACCTGCATGGCAGATGTAGATGGAGTTCCTGGCTCCTGACTCCAGCCTGACCTAGACCAGCTATCATAGGCTATCATAGGCTATCATAGGGAAGTGAACAAGTTAATGGAAGGTTTCTCTCTTGCTCTTCCCTGCTTCAAAATAATTAATAAATACCACTTAAGAAGCAGAAATTTCAATTCTTTGTTTTGTAAGCAGTCTTCTTCTTTGCTACCCATTAAGATTGATTTGTTTTTATCTACTACCTGATTTTAGAAAACATTTGCCCTGGAAGATGGTTATCTGAGTTATTATCCAAGGCAAACATAAATTAACCTTACATTTAGATGCAACTGAATTTGGAAAGTTAACATATGATCACATACCAGTCAATGTATCCTCACAAGAGAGATTGCCTGTTCCTCACTGGACTGTTGGTATTTTTCAAAGTGATTTACTTATTTGAAAGACAGATTTATTCCTAAATATTTTCCTTTTTTTTCTTAGCTGATGTGAATAGTTTCTTTTCCGATTTCTGTTTCAGAGAGAGAGTTGTTTGTGTGTGTACATGCTGTTTCATGTTTGCTGATTTTGTATCCTTTAACTTTACGGAGCTGCTTCATCAGTTCTAACAGCTTTTTGGTGGAGTGTTTGGCATTTTCCATACAGAGTATCATATCATCTGCAATATGGTTATTTTGTCTTCCTCCTTTCCAATTTTGATGCTTCTTTCTCTTCCATAATTGCTCTTGCTATTACTTCCAAGACTATGTTGACTAAGACTGGTGTAAATGGGCATTCTTGTCTTATTCCAGAAATGAGGAGAATGTGACAGTGGGAAGAGAGATGATTTTTTTTCCATCTGTCGATTCACTCTCCAAATGGCCACAGCAGCCATCTGAGAGAACTCCATATGGGTCTCCTAAAAAGGCGCTGGGGTCCAATACTTGAACCATTATCCCCTGCCTTCCGAGGAAGCTGATATGGGATGCTAGTGCTGCTAGTGGCTTAACGTGTTAACCACCACTCTGTAACTCTGTAACTGCAACCTGTTTGTGTCCTACAGAATAACACAGGATGCTCTTAGGTCCCTTCAGCAACGTCAAACCTTACAGTGGAGTCAAAATACCAATGATTGGAAAGGCTGGCACCAGTGCCACGGGAGCTTGTATTTAGGAAACAAATAGAATTAGACAAGCATGTGAAGCAGGTGAAGAGTGTGGGCTGGATAGGAATTGAAACGAACCTTTCCAGATGAGGTATGGCTGTGTTAGATTGATAGACATGGGGAGGATTTATGAATGTGAAGGGCAGACCAGACAGAGGGGCGAGGCCAAGAGCAAGACACAGCAACAGCAGTCACATTTCCAGGGCTGTGAGGGTTCCTGACGTGGGCTCCAGAGCAGGGGTATTTATTATCTGGCTGGAGGGCCAGTGCCACCGTTTCACTTCCTTTGAGATTCTCAGCATTCCCAGATGCTGCACTGCTTCTCCTCCGTCGCTCTGGCCTCTGCAGCTGCTGTGTGTTGGAGCCGTAAGAGCTGACTCCTCTCCAGTGGGCACAAACTTCTTGTGAAGGCAGAGCCTCCTGTCATTTCTCACTTAACATTTGCTTCAAATCGTTGAAAAAAAAAAAGTTGCTGGCAATTGGGAGCTTTGCAGTATCAACAAAATCTGTGTTAGAGTTCTTTCCTAACTAGAGTTTCCCTGTCAGAGCCTAGTATTTCAGGTTCCCAATAAGATTTAATTTTGGAAATTTCAAGACTTGGCTTGGTGTTTTTTTTTTTTTTAAGAAATGCATTTTTTTTTTCTTTTAAAAACATTTATTTGAGAAGGAGGGAAGAGAATAGAGAGAAAGAGAGAGAGATACACAGAGAGAGCTTGTTCACATCCCAAATGTTTCCAACAGCTGGGGCTGGACCAGCTCCTAAGCTGGGAACAGGAAATTCAATCTGGGTCTTTAAGGAGGATGACAGCTATTTGAGTCATTACTCTGCATCCTATGGTCTGCACTAGCAGGAGGCTGGAGTTGGGAGCTGGAGCCAAGAATTGAACCCAGGTATCATAAGTTTCAATTCCTACCTTGAAATTACGAAGAAAATAAGGTGTTTTTGTCTTGTAAGAAAGCCTGTGATGACAACCAACTCCGAAACGCCAGCCTTTGACAGCAAAACGAAGTGGGTTACGTCAGATTCTGTTTTGAAGCATGATATCCTAATTATCTTGCACGATTCAGAAACCTTTTAGAGGAAAAACCTAATTTTGGAAATGGACTTCTTCCCAAGAATGAAAACGTGCCACGCGGCTGAGTGCTGTCATTGCAACTGAAAAGGAGAATTTGTGGGCTGCGCACGAGGCCAACAGCCAAGCCAGGGCACCTTCTGTATTGGTTTGTAATATGCATGCTCACAGGACATGCCTACATTCACATTTTTCCAACTCATTTGTATTAGCTTGGCCTCCAACTTGCACAACCCAGCATTGTATCCCAACGCTCCTAGCACTACAACATAGAATCTGTAAGCCAACAAAAGTTCTCACATTCACATCAGCTTTTCAATAAGATTTTCCAAAATTCCTTTCCTTATCACTTTGAAAACTAAATTCACGATCCCTTGCTGTCTATTCTTGGCAACTAAATAATCTCGCCAGTATTTGTCTACTCCTTTCAGTTCCACGGGCTCTTTTTCCACATTTACAACAACCTATTAGGACATACGCAATTATATTCATGAAGTCCTATGCCAAACTTACTTATTTTCTTGTTAAAGTGATTACATCTTCAATTTCTTCCTTTTGCTTAGTACTCAAACTCAGAAACTTACTCACATTCACAAACCCTTCTCTTGGCTTTTGTATTCCTTCTTTCCTGTCGTTCATTTCAGACTCACTTTGAGGGGTGTTGAGGAGGGGGCGGCTGTCTTCAATATGTTGTTTTCACTGCCTCAAAGAAAGCATCTTCTGAAAACATAATCTGTTCAGCATAATTTCTTTTCAAAATCCCTTACCCAAAAGAAAATATCTCGATGTCATGGCATGAGTTATGTGTTCCTTCATAGTATGTCTCTTGCCTGTTTTTATGTTATTAATTTTCCACCCAGCATCATTGTGGACAGTTTGCTCCACACATAAGGGCTCATTAGTCCTTTTCAAACATACTGTTCTCTGTGAAGCCTGCTTGTGTTTCTTTGATTTTGTTTGAAATCCTTTCTACCTGTGTTTACATGTTAAGATATAATCTGTGCTTCAAAACATTTCTGATGATATCACATCAGTAACTTGTTCCTGATTTTCCATTGCCCTTATCTTCATTTGCTGTTTTCTGGAACGTGTGCCTCGTGATGTCATTTTATAGAAGACATTTCAGAATTGTCTTCATAGGTTCAGGTTCAAGTGTTCACTTTTTCCTGTGCTATTGAGCAGGGCCTTTCATCATTTCATTCATCATTGACCATAAATTGTACATACTATTCCCTACTTCCAAAATAAGTGTGTGTGTGTGTCTATTCTTGTTAAATTATAAAAGGCTAAAATGTGCTTTATTAGTGTTTTGAAACAAGAAGATGATTATGGTACCAAGACTAAGCCTGAAGACACAATGAAGGCAAGGTAACTGAAATACAAATTTGATTGAACTGGTCAGAGCTGGAATAATGCACAATAACAAATTGACAGAGGGAAGTCCAAATTTTTTTGTCGATCATAATCTGTCTCTACTTTCAAAGAGCTTTGGTTGCTATCTTCATGTAAGTTCAACTGCTCGGTTTGGGGGAGATGGGAACAATTGGGCTTAATTGAGCAGTTCCCCACGTGTCATGTAGCACATAATAAGTTGCTTTATGTCAAGGAGCCTTGATTCCCTTTCTGAAGAAATAATTCACAGGTGGAGCCCTGCATAGATCTGCTATGAAAGGCATGAATGCTGTGAAGCAACATTTCTTTTATTTGCTTTTATAGTTTTTAAAGTATAAAAACCTTGATTTTATTTGAAAGGCAGAGAGACAGATGGGGTAGAGCTATAGGGATTCAAAGAGAAACAGTTAGGAGGAGAAGTAAATGGAGGAGAAGGAGGAGGAGGGAAAAAGGAGCAGCGGTGGGGAAAAGGAGAAGTATCTTCTGTCTGCCGGTTCACTAACCAAACGTCTCCAACAGCTGGGCCTGGGCTAGGCTGAAGCTAGGAGCCCGCAGCTCAGTCTGAGTCTGCCATGTGAGTGGCAGGGACCTAGTCACTTCAGTCATTGCAGCTACCTGCAGGGTATTCTTTAGCAGAGCTGGGATTTGAACCCACACATTCTGATACGGGATGTGGGTATCCCAAATCACATCTTAACTGCTGTAATAAAACAGCTGACCCTCACATTCCTTTTCAGATGGCGAATGTGTAGGAAACTGGAAAGAAAAAGGAACTCCATCTCCTTAGCATCCAACAGGAAAAGTTGTCAGCTATTAGTCCACTAGTCGAATTGGGGTTTCTCATGCTGGAGGAAGTTCAGCCAGTACTCGAGCCCAGAAAGTGGGCTTGGAGGATGCAGTGTTGTAGTGCTGATAAGCAGTGGATACTCTCAAATCCCTGTAATGCTCGAGGAAAGGAGGAGTGTCTAGGGTTTGAAATTTATTAGGTGGATGTATTAATTGGTCAGTTTACCTTCTACTTCATGCCTTCGTTCTTGGTCATCCACTCACATGCATATGTCTGGGCATTACTTTTTCTTTGTTGAATTAAGACTGCAATAGTTCCCACTCTGATGCCTTCCAGTTTCTCACCAGGTTTTTCTTCAAAGTTTTATTTATTTATTTTATCAGAAAATCAGATTTACAGAGAGAGGCAGGAGAGACAGAAATATGTTTCATCTGCTGGTTTACAATGGCCAGAGCTGAGCCAATCCAAACCCAGGAGCCAGGAGCTTATTCTGGGTCTCCCATATGGGTTAGGGTCACAAGGCTTTGGTCCATCCTCCACTGCTTTCCCAGGCCACAAGCAGGGAACCAGAACAGAAGGGAGGCAGCTGGGACAGAAACTGGCACACATATGGGATCCGTGCAAGGCAGGGATTTTAGCCACTAGGTTATTGTGCCAAGCCCACTAGTTTTTTTTTTTTTTTTTGTATTTGATTTAGGACATGGTGTAGCTTACACAGTAGTATGAGTAGTTTATGTAATAGTCATGTATGTATATGATATGAGAACTTGGATGTGTGCACGTGTATGAAAACGTGTGAGGACTTCATTGAGCTGATGACTCTTGACCTTTGATCTGTTTATAAAAAGAGAGTATACATGGTTGTTGTTAAAGCTGAGTACCCACAAGGTGATGTGTCTAAAGTTTGCACCACAGATCAACTTACTCTTTCCTTCTTTCCTTTCTTTCTTCTATTGTCTAACCTCATTTTCCCTTAGGATATAGAATATCTCCAATTAAAATACTTTATAGGCCAGAAAGATTCATCTCCCCTACTGAGACAGTGAGTGGAACTGACCATCTTATAGAGGATTGGGAAACTATGTCTGAGCTCTGTGGGCAGGAGGGGACAGGCAATTAATAACATGTGTTATGGAAATTCTATAGGAGTGTTGGCAGCAGGCAAGCAATGTGTTTCCTAACCTTGATATTTGCAGATGATATGTGGTTCACCCATGCACATGTTTCTGGAGTGATTCAAGGGCAACCCTTCGTGAAATGCACTGATAAATACTTAGAGTCCAATGACAAGCCCAAGAACACATGCTGATTTTTGAAGCGAGGGGATCTTGATTCTGTTTATGCAGTTGAATTTCTGTCATGATTATTTAGACTGGTTGTTGATAATGGAAATCTCAGAGAAAAAAAAGTAAGCAAAACAACTAAAATAGTCATGCCACCTTGGGTGGGCATTACCTACATCAAGATGAGCATTGTTTTCCAAAGTGTTGCCAGCCTCACTTTCTGTATTCGTTCACTGACTTGAAAAATCAAACAGATAATGCTTTGGAAACTCCATTGCACCATAATAAATAAAACAACCTATCACCAGACATGATTGTAGCATTAGTTTCTAGAAGTATTAAATGCACTTTTCAGAAATGGATTTTCATGATTTGGGGATGCTTCCCTTTGACCTGCAGGACTATTTACAATAGATCACAGCTTTTCCCCTCTGGATAAAAGCTTCTATTCTTCTTCCTAGAGCTGTTTCAAAGACTCAAGTTAATAAATAAATAGAGGCTCTTTTTTGCTGTCTACTCCATGGGACCCCTGTAAGAATCTATTGATCATGTTGGTCAAGAGTTGATTTCTGGTATCTAACAACCTCAGAGGAAAAGCTCTTTCCATCTAGGGCAGGGTTGCAATAAAGAGAGGTGAAGATGTGTACTTAAATTCCCACAATATGGAGCCTAATCCTCTACTGCACTTGCCTCAGTAATACTGATGGTTTTTAGAGTGACAGTGTGTGGACATTTTATTTATGGTCAGGTGAGACCCTTTTTCATCTCATTCTTTCAGGGTCTCAGGGGAATCTTTGGATGTATTGCTCAAATCAGTTCTCAGTTCCCCTACATTTCTTAAATGGAGGCCCCGAGATTATAGTTAAGCTTCACAATGCATGCTGCTCTAATGCTGATCATTAACCGCCTTGTCCAGATGGTCCTGGCTCTCACTGACAGATATTAAGGCTAAACTGTTCATCTCTGGCGTTTCTTGTAGACTGCCCAATATGTTTACTGTGGTCCATTTACAGGAGAGTGACATTAAGCAGATCTGATGCTAACCTTCTGGCAGTAGCCCTGATGAGAGCAGTGGCTCATCTGGGGAGGAACGTGGAGGTCGCAGCCAACGAGTGAGTTACACTCAAAAGCACCAGCATGCAGAGGGCAGTCAGCTATTTCAGTCATCTGTCGGAGGCAGGTAGGAATCCCAAGTTAGTGCTCAGCTCATGCTGGTCCAGAGAAGATTAGCAGTGTAGCAACTGACACCACAAAGCTGCAAACAAGCCACAAAATCTACCAGCCTCACACCTCCCTTACGGTCACCCTCATCAATATCACTCATGCTGAGATCAGTGGGGTTTCCAGAAACATATCGGAGGAGAATCGCGGCTCACTCACATGCTGCTTAAGAGTCACATTCTGCTTCTGAAGTTTGGTGCTCAGTCTACTTGATCACACAGCTCTCTTAGCTTCAGCTTCCTGCCAGGGACCATGTGAAATGCAAGACAGTCCTTCTAGAATGCCTACTCACACTCTGAGAGCAATGATAAAGTCTCTTTAAAATGAGTATCAATTATATGCAGGGCTCTTGGCTTCATGATATCACAGATCCAAGAAACTACAAGCCAATTCCTGCCATCAAACAACTTAGATGAAAACCACTAAGCCTGCTAATCAAATAAATTTTATTCTTTTGAAACTCTACCATGGTTGCACAGTTTCTAGAAGGCCATTAATTATTTGAAAGCCAGTTTATAACCATTAATTACAAGCATAAGGATATACAATTTAAATAGCTCTTGCTGCCTTAAAGAAGATGGGGTGGAGAGTGTATGAAGAGAAATGGAAAGACTATTTAATAACCTTGTGCAGCTTTGTGAGGGAGAAGCACACATGAAATGCATCAAATGCTGATGAAAAGGAAAATTTCATAGTGATGCATGTTGTCTTTTGTATCATTTGCCTATAACGTGTACCATTTTATATCCCTTGGGCTTAAAATACACATATTTATTTTTCTTTTGGAAGCAGAATAACAAGGAACAAAAGATTCAGCTACTCCAGATAGAGAGAGTCACTTTGCTTTGCACTTACTCATTTTTATGACTTCAGTATGCTTTAGGGCAATGAAAGCAGGCCCTTAGCATTGGAAAAAAAATTTAATTTGAAAGGAAGCAAATTAATTTTCCTCTGAGGTTTTCTAAGTTCCATTCAGTGTTACTCTTTGATTGCAGTGGTGTTGAGAAAGAAAGCATTTGGTATGTGTGCTGCAAGCCCCTGAAATGATCTTCTTTCTCTGGTCTTCAAAGTATAGGAATTGTTCCATCCAACTTTTCTACTTCAAACTGCATTGTCTGGTGGTTAGACTTTGAACTCTGGTTGAGAATAGAATTAGCCTTCAGGAACTTTCGGGAGATTTATAAAATAAGCAATGAACATTTCCTCTGCTCTCTAAAGACTTTTTGTTGCCATTCCAGATAATGTCCCTGGTGGGCTATAATAAGCATACTTGAAAAAAAAAAATTCCTCTTGGATCTCTACTGTCCCACTTTCTGGTTTTGAACAGCTACCCAGGAAACTATTATCTCTAAAACTGGTCCTGGTCTTATGTGAAGAAGACAAATATGGCAAGATTTCCTGTCTTCTCCTAAGGTAGGATTAGAAGCAAACAAGACAAGAATGAAAGACGTTTTAGGACTTCTCACTCAGTTTCATGCTTGAAACCTGAGCTAAGCATTTAGACAGCATTGTTTTCTTTGGTGATATGAACACCAGTTATTGCTGGTGTTTCCACACACACTCTTTTCTGTTTTCTTGGGATTTGGGGGAGGGGTGTAATTGAAATATTTTTATGCTTGCTATGACTCTTTGCTCATCAACACACAGCTTTTACTAGAATTGTCATGAAATCTAACCTACATAGGACTGTTTGAAGGAGATGTTGGTTGTTACTCTCATTTTAAAACTTATTCATTTACTTGAAAGAATTACATGAGAGACAGGGAGACCGAGAGAAAGATTTCCTATCTGCTGGTTCACTGGCGAGATGTGTACAAACAGCTGGGGGTCAGAGCCAGGCCAAAGCCAGGAGCTTCAGCTGGGTCTCCCAAGAAGGTGCTGCTTTTCCTATGCTGTTAGCAGAAAGCTGGATCAGAAGTGGACAGGCAGGACACAAACCCATTTCATCATGGGACATAGGCTGTGACTTTATAGTCCTGCACATGAGATAATTATTACTAAAAAGAGCTTCCTCGCCTCAGAATTCTAGACTTCCTGGAGTTGCCTCTGTAGGATATAGGGAAGCAGCAAGTTTCACACATTGAGCAGATGAATTTATGATCATCCCCAGCAAACTTCCTCTTCTTCCTTTTCCCATCATTCTGGTGGAGTGGTGTCACATTTCTTCGCCTCTAAAATAGGAGCGCAGAGGCTGGCTTCTGTTACTCCTTCATCTTACCCTCGCCAGCTGTGTAACATCAAGTCCTGTTTACCTTGCTTTCTGAAAACTTTCTATTTTCTCAAAACCCTGTAGCCGTTTCCATTGTGACTGTGACTTCTGCCACAACTGTCTGATTTTAACGAGTTTCCAGCAATGCCTTCCATGGCACTTGTGTGGTGAAGCTGGCTTGTACAGCTGTGACCCTATCTCCTCTGCTTTGTGTACAGTGACATCAATTTGGAGCTCAACAATGGGCACAAGCCAGGGTTTCCCCCTCTCTGGAGATCATGCTGTTGAATATTTACTAGAATATGACTGTATCTCTCAGCAGTTCTTGCAGAATAACTTCTTAATTAAGATCTCTGAGATATTTAGTCACCTCCTGCATGAAAACAACAAGACTGTGATCTTTTTACTGCATAGATTAGATATGTCTCCTACCCTCTTTCCATTGTCAAAAGCTTGAAATCTGACATAGTAGTTATAAGACTATTGTGGAATTGGCCAGTCCTCCATACTCATGTTTTTCAATAATGTGTATATTCTGAATAAAGTTGCTTATTTCTATTCTTTTTGATTTAGAGCATATTGATTCCTGTACTCAGAATACCTTTATTTCTCTCTGCTCCTAAATTTTTATTATTTAAAATTTAACAACTGTCTCAGTGCTTGGCACAAATCACGTGTGCAAGACATTTCATTATTGGAATGGACATGTTACCTCTTTCAGTAAGTTGTTCTAGATTTGTCCCTGTATAGAAAGAGTTAAATGTAAGCTTGTACATTTTTCCTGATCATGGGCATGTTTGTGGAAACAATGCATTTATTCACATCTGTGTTTGTTATTAGATTATAGATTCCTGAGGAGAAACATTGAAATACTCATTTCTGTTACAAGTAACCAAATTAACTGCAGAGTTCCATAGCATCTATTACATGCTTATATTATTGAGGATAGATCGATAAAGGGCCTAGTGTGATAATATGCATACTTCCTTAAATTTAGTGGCTAAAAGTTGAAAATATACTTCTCATTCATGCGTAAGTTGGAGCATGTTGGGCTAGTTTTTAATCTTATCTCTGTTCTGTTCAGATTTCCAGGATTCAGACTGCTTCTGCATTTAAAATGATTATTGATTTTATTAGACACACACACACACACACATAAACACACAGAGGGAGGAGAGAGAGAGAGATCAATGCAATTCACTGGATCACTCCCCAAATTCCCAGATCTGCACAGTAGCCAGCAGGGACTCAACCACTTGACCAACATCTGTTGCCTGTCACAGTGTGCATTAGCAGTGAACTGGAATTGGGACAAGTGGCATTTTAACCACTGTGCCAAACACTTGTTCCTCCTTATACATATTTAGAGAAATCTGTGGCTCCCAAGGTGGATTAACAATTGAGGAGATAAGTATTAGTTCTCTACTGCCATATATCACCTGCTCTCGAGTTCACTGACCAGCTGATGAGCCTTCTGAAGAAGCTGTGGGTACATAGGTTTAGAAGTTGATGTTTAATAAGCATTGGCAATTTCTGCCACAAACCAGTAAAGAATTTAGTGGAAGCCAAACATTGTGATAGGATTGCAAAGCTGGGATAAGCTCTGTGGGAGAAATGGGGCTTAAACTAAACTTGACATAAACTTCATGATGAGAAGGAGAGTCCAGTCATTTCCTGACCTAATAGGAATGAACTTCATTTTCAGGTTATTTTCGAGTACCTACATAATATTCATATGCATAATTTTATTCTATTTAATTTTTCAAAATAATTTAGAGTGTAACTAGAACCTTTACTTAGTTTCATTTCGAATTCTCATTAAAAACTCAGTAGGGTATTATAGCTTCTAATCAAAGACTGTTAAAACGATTTTACAACATTAACACCTAGAAGATTTTTTGGAAATAAAACATTGTGTGGAGCCAGTGACATAGCATAGCAAGCAAATCCTCTGCCTAACATGCCAGCATCCCATATGGTTGCCTGTTAGTGTCCCGGCTGCTCCACTTCCAATCCAGCTCCCTAATAATGTGACTGGGATAGCTTCAGAAGAAGGTGCAAGTGCTTGGGCCCCTGCACCTCTGTGAGGGACCTGGAAGTTTCGGGTCAGCACAGCTCTGGCCATCGTGGCCACCTTGAGAGTGAACCACAGGATGGAAGATCTCTGTAACTCTGCCTTTCAAGTAAAAATAATCACTAAATTCTTTAAAATAAGATATTTTGTGAAGACTAGACATATTAGCCAGGGAAGTTGTGCTTTCAAATTCAAAAAGACACTTCATATGTACCATTTAATTTGATGTGTTTCACTAAATTCTTGTGGATTGGCAGCTATTAATAAATCCCATCTTACAGATCAAGTAATCAAGGGAAATTGATTCCCCCAAAGGATGATGAAAGATTGTAACAGAAATAGGGTTGAAATCTGTACTGCAAGTCTAGTGGGTTGTTGTTTTCGATGTCATATACTTGCTGTTTCATTTACCTTTCTCATTTTGCTTAAATCAAAATGTGTCCTGGATGAAATTGTTATTGATGATTCAGAAGAAAAACTTAGTTCTTCAGGATCAAATATTACATGCAAAATAAATGTGTCTGAGTTTTGCTCATATAAAAAACTTGCAATAACATAGCTCATTGATAGAGGAACATATCATTAAAATTCTTCACATTATTTTTATTTCCTCTTCTTCTAGACTTCCTGAGATAGTTAATATACATGATACTACACCTGGATTGTAAATCTCTACTTACTCACATATGATATAATTTATTCATTTTTGCACTAAATATATTGATTACCTGTATTATATTAAACACCACTGTGGACGCTGTAAAGCTAATGGAGAATAACGTATACATTGTATTATCACAGAAAGGTCACTGGAATGTGCACTAATTACCAAAGTGGAGAGAGATGCAGGTGTGGGGAGGGGAAGAAGTAGGACACACATCTCAGAGTGATGAGGTTTAAGGAAGTCTTGCCTTGCCAGGAAGCTGCCTGCGAGGCAAGGCTTCGAAAGAGGAAATAGTGTTGGTTCATTCTGATCCTTCCTTTGTGATGTAGTTCAATTTTGATAAGTGTGCAAGGCATAGATATTTAGATACAGTGCTTTTATGGACAGTAAGCCTGGGGCCAGCGTCGTGGCACAGAGGACTAAGCCACTGCTTCTGACACTGGCATCCCACATTGGAGTGCTGGTTTGAGTCCAGCTGCTTGTGCCAGCTCCTTGCTAATGCATCTGGAAGGAAATGGAAGATGCCAGGTGCTTGGGCATCTGCCACATGTGTGGGAGACCTGAATGCAATTCTGGGCCACCAGCTTCAACCTCGTTCAGACACAGCACATCCATTACAGCCTCTTATGGGAGTGGACCAGCAAATGGATTTTGTGTCTCTCATTTTTCCCTTCACTCTGTCACTCTTTCATGTAAATGGATCTTGTAAAAAGAAATTTTTTTTTCTAAATAAATTAATCTTTTGTTAGTTTTTTTTTTTTTTTTAATTTGGAAGGCAGATTTTACAGAGAGGGACAGACAGGTCTTCCAGCTGCTGGTTCACTCCCCAAATGTCTGCCACAGCCAGAGCTGAGTTGATTCTAAGCCAGGAGCCAGCAGCTTCTTTTGAGTCTCCTGCTCGGGTACAAGGTCCCAAGAATTTTGGGCCATTTTCCACTGCTTTCCTAGGCCATAAGCAGAGAGCAAAATCAGAAGTGGAGCAGTGAGGACACAAACCCATGCTTATTTGGGATCCCAGTGCTTGCAAGAAGAGGATTGGTCTTTTGAGCCACTGTCCTGGCCCCAAGAAATTAGTCATTGTAAAGTGGCTTTCAGATATGAGGTCTTGGTGAACAATTGCTGAACCTCACTCCTCATTGGTGTCTGATTCAGAGGATCTGCGCTGGGACCTGGGGATTTGTGTTTCAGTTTCCCAAATGATATTGATACATTTTGAGAGGCACAGCTTTATAGCAAAATATTAGGTTCTATGTGTTGGTGACTTTTACCTATACAGCTGCCAATTGTCTTTAGCATGCATTCCAAAAGTAATCAGTATGTGTTACAAAGGTGTTTTGTGGGGTACTGAATGAATAAGTGAATGAATTTAATTATTCTCCTATGGTTGTAGCAATTACATGGATTTACTATTATTTCAGATTGCCAGTGAATACATAAGCTATGGAGAGATGATTTATCTGGAAAAGTTGCCACTGGGAAAATTTACTAGGCTTCGCTGATTTTGTATCCTATCTGTATTTTTAGGGCAACTGATTGAAAAAAAATTCATTTAAAAATAGAGAAGAGCCTACTTGGATATTTATAACCTGACAGGTTAAAAGTAGTACAACATTTGAATGGGAAAATTGTAACTCTTAAAATCTATACAAGCATTTTCTAAAACTCAGCAAATTAATACATAGTACATTTCATTAAGGAATCTTTCATTCTGGACAAAAAGTGTTACACTGGAGATTTTTTTTTTTTTTTGTCTAATAGGGTTGCAATGCTAAATTTTCTACTTCCCAGTAAAAAATTCAACTCTATTAGAGGGAAGCTGTTTTTCTGCTTCAGACCTAGAATCTTCCCTTCCCCCCAGCAGTGACTCCTGGCAACAACTGGGAGCAGATGGAGGGAGGGATAATAAAATAACTTGGTTATTCTGCAGTCTCTCTCTGCTGCCTTTAGCCCCAGTCTTTCTGGATTTTCTCTTTTGAAAGGGCTCGGAAGAGTCAGAAGGAAACAGCTGCTATTCTAGGTCATTTAAATCAGGAGCTTTAGTTTCCCCGAGTCCTGCTGGTTGCGCAGAGTGGGGATGTTTGTGGCTCTAAGAGCTGATTTTCTTAGTTGAGCAAAGCCTTACAGAAGGGGAAAAGTGCCCATTGGTGGGTTTATATTGAAAATGACAGAGTAAAGAGTGGAAGGGTGTCAAGAGGGTTGAGAACTAGGACTCAGAGTAAGGTTGGGCGCACCAAAGAAATAAACTAGAGAAGAGAATGTCCTCAGATGCTTTACCGGTGGTGAGGCAGTTCATCAGCATTATCTCATTTACTGTCCTCAGTTCCTGTGAATAGTTGTGTGTGTCCCTGTGTTTATAGGATAGTATTAATGCTGCACGTCTTGAGAGAACATGTCAGCAGAAAAAGTGGAGTGGAACTGCAGGTGATTTGAATGTAAAGCCTGGACGTAGTTTTAACCTGCCAACCCCATCCATCATCCTGCGTAAGGGCAGGTACAACCATTGGACAAATCAAAGATAATGCTTATGGGAGAGGAAATATGGATAGATAAAATACTGGAAGAGAGCTGAGAAATTTCTGTGATAGTCATAACCTGTGGTTTAAACCTGAAAAAGAATTCAAGATTTTTTTTCTACCTAAGAGGTTTATTTTTTGCAGGTCTCTTGGAAATTTTCCTCCCTGTTATTTCTTTTGCATCCAATATTTGGTGCTAGCATACTGGACCTATTAATTATTCCAAAGGCCTAAACATCAGCAGTCATTTCTCCATCTGTTACTGATTTCCAGACATCACTGGGCCTCCTGAAAGCCACCCACAAGCTGGCACACCTCCTGTGGCACCTTTCTTGTCTTCAAAGCATCCCTGTTAGCATTGAGAAGCTCTCTGCCTACAAAATTGCATCCTTAGGTCCTGTTTAATGTGCAGTGATAGGACCACTTATGATGGCCAAATTTTAGGACAAATATCATAAATAATAGCATAAAGCAGTGACATGAGGCCTTCCCAGTGAATTTCTTACTTCTCTTTCCCTTTCCTGTCTTTGATCCGTTTTAAACACATATGTTCCTGTATTCCATATTCCTTCGTACCTTGCATCCTGGATGCATCCGTACCTTCTGGAACAAAAATCAGACATCTTTTTCTGAACACTTCTCTTTTAAAAAATTAGCCTTCTTCCTCAGGAGGGTTCTTATTATGAGGACTGTTTCCATATCACCAGGTTCAAAAGGCATTTTATAAAGAATGTCACTATAATATACAGCAAGGATCTTGGTGCATAAGCTAGTAAATCATGTTTGTAAATAGCTATTTAAGAACGAGCAGCAGGTCTGGTGTGCTAGCCTAGCGGCTAAAGTCCTCACCTTGAATGCGCCAGGATCCCATATGGGTGCGGGTTCTAATCCTGGCAGCTGCACTTCCCATCTAGCTCCCTGCTTGTGGCCTGGGAAAGCAGTCGAGGATGGCCCAAAGCCTTGGGACCCTGCCATTGGAGACGTGGAAGAAGTTCCTGGCTCCTGGCTTTGGATCGGTACAGCACTGGCCATTGCATTCACTTGGGGAGTGAATCAGCAAATGGAAGATTTTCTTCTCTGTCTCTCCTCCTCTATGTATATCTGACTTTGCAATAAAAATAAATAAATCTTAAAAAAAAGAAAGGATGAGCAGCAGTTTGTGCTGGGTTGTTGTGGACTAAGGAGTTGATTAGTGCTCATTTGGTTGGGCAGGAACAGGACCTGGGCTTGTTGTTAAAAACACCTGATTAATTGGACTCATCTGTATCCAATTTGCTGGCTAAATTAGGACTTGAGGGAGGGGGAAGCGTATATAAGGCGAGGTGAAGAAGCCGTAAAGAGAGACTTCGGAGAGACTTCTACCATCGCTGGTCTCCTGTCGGTGCTTCATCCCCAAACCCTCTCCTTGTCCAAGTTACTGGCTCTGCTGGTCGGAGCAAATGACACCCAACGTGGGACACGGCACGATGGACAATCTGGGGGACTCCTGGAACTTTGAAGGTAAGCTTAAAATTAAAAATTTTGCAGGGGCATAAGTAACTTCATCCCTAGACCCTCTCTTGTCTTGAGGCACGAGGGACCCCTAGGACTCCGGAGGCAGCTTAAAATTCAATACTTTGCAGGACCATAAGTAAAAAGTTATCATGGGACAAGAGCTTGCTAAAGTGCAGGTGATTAAGGGAATCAGAGACCTGCTCCAGTTACAAGGCGCCGACACTAAGCCTAAGACTGCACAGAAGTTTGTTGAAACTGTGAAATATTCCTGTGGTTTGCTCTCCTTGTGGCCACCTTTTTTCTCTGATGCTTGGTAAAGAGTGCTTTGTCATCCCTTCAAGCAGTGGTTCAACCCTTCCTTGAAAAATTATGTTAGAAGGGGAGGGAGCTCCAAACCAAAGTCTGGAGAAGCTGTGCGAAGAAGATTCGCGGTCCTCTTCTGAGGAGGAGGAAGGGGAAGAGGATAGAAGTTTGTTGAGGATCCTCCACCTGTAGAGCATGTGCCATACAAAAATCTCTTGGACAGGCATGGAGCCTTTTGTGCCCCCCTGTACCATTGGCACCATTAAATCTGGGCACAGCTGTGAAAGATTTACATGAGCAACTTCAGCGTCTCTCCCTTCAATTGAGGCAGGAACAGGGCAGATGCAATCCTGGGGCTTGCGTTGGACTCCTGCCTTCTACTTCCCTTTCAGCTAGGGTACATGTGGTACAGCAAGCACAGGAGCAGGGAGACCCTGAGGCAGCTGCCCTTGCTAGGCGCTTTGTCTTCCAGGTGGTTGAGGTAGAAGATCAGCAAGGGCAGAGAAACCAGGCAACACCTGGCACTGTCCTTCAACGACATAGTCTGAGGGACGCTGTTGCCATGTGTGGCCCATCAGCCTCCTTCACTGTTTCCATGCTTGAAGCGTTGCCTACCAATTTGACCACTGCCGATTGGAAACAGCTCTGTAGGGCCACCCTACAGATGGGGGCAATTTTTTTTAAACGTGGAAGTACTAGTTCTACGAGCTCTGCCTTGACATGGCTCAGTGAAATGCCCAGGCAGACCTTCTAAGAGAAATCATATGTTTACAGGTGAGGGGAATTTTGCTGAATCAGCTTAATTATGACCCAGGGGTTTATACTCAGACCGCCGCTGCTGTGGTAAGGGCCTGGGAGTCTTTATCACCAAAGGGCTCCATACATGTGCATCTCTTAAATCGTCCAAGGCCCGAATGAGCCCTACCAGGCATTTGTAGATAGCTTGCTGGTAGCTGCAGGTAGGGTAATCGGTGATTTAGATCAGGCCATGCCTTTTGTAAAGCAAATAGCGTGTGAAAATGCCAACAAATGGTGCCAGGAGGCAATTAGACCTTGGAAGCATAGGCCCCTTAACTCGTACCTTAAACTTTGTAAGGACATCGGGGAAGGGTAGATAATGGTGCAGTCATTGCAGAGGTGTTGTGTGGTGGCACCAGTGTAGGCTCAGGGGCCCACCTGAAACAGGGATGTTTCAAATGCGTCCGGCTAGGGCATACCCGCTGGAACTGCCTGCTCCAGGGTCAAGTACAGGCCCCTGTACTTAAATGGACAGGCAGCCCCCAGGAATGTGCCCCTGAAGCCAGTGTGGGAAATACTGGGCAAATGAATGCAGGTCCAAGACAGACATCTCTGGTTGGCTGTTTGTGCTGGGAAACGGAAGCAGGGGCCAGCCCGGGCCCTGTGAGCAGGAATGTATGGGGTGGCGATTCAGTTTGTCCCTCAGGGACAAAGGCCATTCATGACCTTGTCCAAGGGAGCCTGGGCAGCAGGGGATTGGACCTCTACACTACCGCCTATGTTGTATTGACACCCCAAATGGGGGTACAGGCTATTCCCACAGGAATTTATGGGTTGCTACCCCCTGATACTGTAGGGCTTCTGCTGGGATGAAGCAGCACGGCCTTGAAAGGAGTTCACATTATCCCTGGAGTGGTTGATGCAGACTATACAGGGGAAACTAAAGTTTTAGCCAGTGTTCATGCTGGAGTTGCAGTTTTACTCCAGTGGGCACAAATAGCACAGTTAGTGCTGTTCCCCATGCTGAAGACAGATAATGCTTGCAGAGTTGGACAGAGGAAAGGAGGGCTTGGTTCCACTGGTGATGCCTCTGTTTATTGGGTCGCTGATATGGCAGGCTGCCCTACCTTGGAGTTGAGTATAGAAGGAAAGAAATTTACTGGGCTACTAGACATTGGTGCCGACACCACTCTTATTTCACAGAAATGTTGGCCCTCCAGATTGGCCTGTTACACCCACCATGACCACCCTGCAAGGATTGGGAGTGACCCAAAACCCACTAGTGAGCTCCAGCCCCCTGGCCTGGAGGGCTAAGGAAGGAAATCATGGTCATGTTACTCCCTATGTAGTACCAGGGCTGCCAGTTAATCTATGGGGGAGGGATGTTTTGCCACAGATGGGGGCGGTATTAATATCTGGTCAGGAATTAGCTATGCAGCAGATGGAAAGGTACAGCTACATTCTTGGAAAAGTTATAGGGAGAAAGCTGCAAGGAATTACACAACCAATCTCTGTGGAACCTAAGAAGGATAGGAAGGGGCTAGGACATTTTCCCTAGGGGCCATTGTGATAGAAGCTGAGGTTACCCCACAAAAGATTACATGGAAAAGTTCTCATAGATTGGATTGACCAATGGTCCCTTTCTACAGAAAAAAAAATAGCTACCATGGCACCATGGGCTTGTGGCTAAAAACACCTGGACTAATTGGACTCATCTGTATCCAATTTGCTGGCTAAATTAGGACTTGGACTTGGGGGATGGGGAGAGTATATAAGGACAGGTGAAGGCACAATATAGAGATATTTCAGAGAGACATCTACCATCACTGGTCTCCTGTCGGTGTTTCATCCCCAGACCCTTCCCTGTCCAAGTTACTAGCTCTGCTGGTCGGAGCACTGGGTGAGAAGTGAAGGCTGAGATTTCATTTCCCTGTGAGGTACACACACTTGCCAATTATCCTCACTAGTAGGCATGGTGAGAACAAGGATAGCAGAGACTTTACGAGATTCAGTCCTTTTTGCATCTTTTTGGTAGTGAAGGCTAACATTTTGCTGGAGTGAAATTTTAAATTGCAGATAATGATGCTATTCCAGGTCCCATTTGTTTCCCAATCACTAAATGATGCATGCTAAAAGAAAAAAAGACAGATAAGAATCTTACTGCTGCTTTAAAAGACATGTTCTTTAATCAAACTGTTTGTGAATGTATAATCCAATGGCTGGATTTCCCCCTCCATGGAATTGAGTAAAGGCTGGCGTTTTGTGAACAAAGCAAATGAAACCCTTTAACCAAAATTATAA
This sequence comes from Ochotona curzoniae, assembly GCF_017591425.1. Classification (NCBI taxonomy): domain Eukaryota; kingdom Metazoa; phylum Chordata; class Mammalia; order Lagomorpha; family Ochotonidae; genus Ochotona; species Ochotona curzoniae. The sequence continues at coordinate 13,230,722 of NW_024465582.1, read as the reverse complement.
GGGCATTTATTAGAGAAATTCAGTGATGTTATCTGGAAGTGAAATGGGCTGAACTTGTTAAGACTTTGCTCAAACTCCTGTACAGAATCAGAGACAAGTCAGCAGCTGCAGGTGCCACAGTGCACACCTAGGGATGCCCTTTGCTGATTTGTGTCAAGAATTTCCAATAACAGAATCAAAACCCTCTGGTTAAGGCTATTTTTCTCTTTTTCTCTCCATAATAAAAAATTTGACTATATTGTATAGTGTAAGCATTATTAATGTTGTCTAGGAAAATGTTATGGAAGCCAGCAATTTAAAATGAGAATAAAAGCTGAGACACCAATGAGCCTTTTGTCCCAAGAATATATTTGCTTTTTGTACTTTTCATACTTAACCTCTAGTAAATGTGATGATTCTGTAGCCATAAACCCTTTGATTCCTGAGTCTAGAGGTTCAAAGAGGACTCGTGCAATGTTGCAAGGAGCTAGCCTCAAACAACTTTAAATTTTAGACTCAGTTCATCTCCGGGAAAATCCCGTGTGTTCAGAAGTCTTAATGCTAGCTGCGGCCTTTCCCTCTGGCAGCAGATCTGTAATTACAAGCTTCCAGCACACCTGAGCTAACACTTTTTGGAGAGCCATCTTCTGGTAGTGCCAGTGAGATGTCTCATTTACTCTGTCTTACGCCTGTCACATCTCCAAATTTTCTGTCTTCCAAGGTAGAACAGAAAGGATGAAGAAAAACAAGTCTCCCACCCCTTTGAGATTTACAGTCCACTGCCAGTCACTGAGGCCCTTTGGGGCATGAACCAGTAGATGGAAGATTGTCTCTTAATAAGTTCTGTTACTCTGTCTTTCAAATAAGTGCAAAAAATTCGCTCATTTTTTTTTTTAATTTGTAAAAATATGCCTACTAAAATATCCAATGCAAGTGCAATTGGGACTCATGAATTGTGTTATTTCTACTTAGCATGAGCTTTACCTTATTACTAGCTCTGAGAGCACAATGCAGGGAGCTTTTTAAATAATAGTGGGTTTTTTTTTTTTTTTTAATGTGAGAATCGGGAGGGAGGGAGAGAGGGAGAAATTCCTTGTGTTTTGTTTCCAAATGCATACAAATTTAGGCTGCGGTCGGGTGTCTGTAACTCCATTGAGGGTCGTCCTCATGGGTGGCAGGGACCCAAGTACTAGAGCCATCATCTGTGGGCACACATTGGCATGAAGCTGAAATTGGATGTTAGGCAGAACTCAAAGCCAGTCCCCGCATAAAGGGCTGTGAGTGTCTAACCCAAGTGCATTTTCACTGGTAAGCCAAGCAATTTTAATGGCTCATCCTTGGTCATGGAAAAGGATTTTCATAGTCTGTGCTGCTGTTGTTTGGAGTTTCTTTAGTTGAGAAGTCCTTCCTATTGGCGATCTTTTTCTTTTGTTCAGGGGTCTGTCTTGGTGGCCTCCATCACTTCTGTTTCAACTAATATAGCCTAGCTGATTTTTGATTTTAAAAAATCTGAAGTCCCTGGGATCCTACATGAACAAAATAAATGCATCTTAATGTGTTTTAGGAGCATGGACCAACCCATAAACAATGCAGTTGGTGCCTATGTGATAATCTGATGCAGAGGGTAGTACTGTTAGTAATAAAATGTCCATGCCTGTTTAACCATGATATCTACAGGTTCAGGTTGTTGAAGAATAAACATGAACACAATTGAAAATGTTGTCTTTATTATTCAAGCCATTGAACTTGGGTGGGATTTTTATTTACCTCTGCTCTCTTCTCTGTTCATTCTGCAGAGCAGCAGCTCAACCTCCGTGTTTTTTAGTGCTTATCCTTTAACTTTGTCTACAGCAGGAAGTGGTAGAGACTGGGGAATCATGGATGGATGGGTCTGATTAGACACAAATTCTGAGATGTGACCCAATTGAGGTGACTCACAGTGCATATACAAAGGAAATGTGTGATCGGAGATTGAAGAATTGTATGCCAGGACTGACTGCCCATATTTGGAAGCAGTTTTTCCTTTTTGCTATGTCAATATTCTGCTCAAGGTAGCTTTCTCCTCGTGTGTGTGTGTGTGTGTGTACTCATGCCATCCTCCATTTAGTCATTTACAAAACTGGATGATGTACAGGGCTTTGTCTACCAATAAGCATGTAAGGAAAGAACTTAGGTGCAGCTGAAGAAGGCTGATACGGGAATCTGACTCTAGATCTTTCCTCCAAGTTCCTTCAGTGTGCTTCTCAACCACTATGTGGAAAATCCCAGCTTTGCATTTCCATGAATGTTTTTGTTCCAATAGGTACCAGTCATCAGTTGTTACTTTTCAATATGTATAATTCTATATATTTTAATTTCTAGATAACATATTTCACACCCACAAAATATTATTGACAGGAATTTGTTAATTTTGGAAAGGTCCCCAGTCCCTCTTACCAAGTAGCTACATCCTTTATGTTGTCTTCAACAAAGTCCTAGATTCTGCTTTTACAATTTCCATGCAACACTGACTCCAATGTTTTAAAATAGAGCTGGAAAAGCAATAGCTATAGTGAGTTCTATGATTAAAATGTTCCAGCATCTTCAGGGAATTTAGTGAATACATAAAATACATAACAAATGGTTATTTAAGCAATGCATTCAGAAGAATTATATACTTTTTGGCAAGATCCTCTGGAGGAACTGTATGTTTCCAAGTTAATAAAACATCTTAGTGTTAACAAATAGTGTTTTAACAAAGTTTTTGTTTTGGCAAAATGTCCAGAAATAATATAAAATTCATTTTTATAATAAATTAATTTAGGGATATTGGTTCTTTACTTTTCATATCTATTTTTCAAGATTAAGGACAGTTTTAAAATGGCTGGCTACACCCATGGCCAAGTATTAATATATACAATTAAGTTAACACCTATAATTAAAGGTTTGCCAGATAGCAATCAGAGAGAAATGAGATTTTAAGAAATTGAGTAAACAGAAAGTTATGATCCTCAATTATCTTTAAAGCTTTGATGTAAATCTCAGTTGACTAAGAGGGAAAATGAGCAGACATGTTCTATCATTATATGCTACCATTAATTATACCATCATGAGAGCACATATCTTAACGGTGAATGATAGAAGGTATGCAACAAATAAGGAAGTATAGAACATTGTGGAATCTAAATTAAAAATGTAAAATTAAAAACTTTATATTTGCATTAAGATATGGAATTTCATTTTTATCCTAGCTTATAGAAAAATTAGGGAAAATGAAATAAAAAAATACTAAAACTGGATGATGTAAGAAGCAGCTTAAAGAAGCAGCCATCTGATTGAGAATCCAGTTTGATCTAGTAATTTGCTATGTTTGTCATCTTGTGCAAATTCAGTTTGATCACAGCCACTTTGGTCATAACTGCCATTTTGCCATTTAGTCAGTTCTTGGGAGTTGTTCCCAATCTAATGGAATAAAAGAAGCCATTAAACTAATCGGTGGGAAGAAGGCATTTCTCCGGGCAGTTTAGAGTTTGGTGTCGCACATTGCGGAACTCTGGTTGGATTCCCTCTACAGGCTCCTGATGCCAGCATTTTCACTGTGACTCTGAGAAACAGTGATTCAGATGGCTAAGGGAATTGAATGCCTGTCACCTACTCAGACCACACTTGATTTCTGAGCTCTTGGCATCAGCTTGGCCCACCCATAAATGATGTGGGTATTTGGAGAGTGAGCCACAGGGTGGGTAATGTGCCTTTCTGTGAGTCTCACCTTGTCTGATTGAGCCAGACCTAAATGTTCCTTATGTAATGCCTGGAATGGAATGCTAATGTTTCTTGGAAAAGTTCAGGGTCACTTAACTTAGCATGGACCATCTGTGTATATCTGAATATATAAACCCCTTACTATTGACTCATAGGTACCTGAGACCATTTCTCTGCCTGTAGGTGTACCATTAATTACATTTTATGTAATCTTGTTGCATTTGTTCTTTCTCTTCTTAGATTTTTCCTCTTTATTTTTTTTCTGTCTTTAGTGCCTGTTTGTTATATATTAGATTTTTCTGAAATAAATACCCAATAGTAGAATTAGTTATAATTTTCATGCTTCAGCACATTGTGGGAATAGAATGAAGATGTATTCATTCATTTTTGTTTTTAAACTAATGAACACATTTTAATTCTGTAAGAATAGAAAAATTGTTTTTACAATAAAACATGAAATGATAAGAAGGATAAAACTTGGAGTTTTGCCTCAAATTATGTCATTAAGCTCTGAAGATGGTGCATAAAAACAGTTTAATAAGAATTGAAAGCTACTTTATTCTATTTAATATGGCAGTTATGTTTAGTCACTTATTCAACAAATCCAGATATAGTACTTGATACATATGCACTGCATTAGATATTTGGAAGCAATATAAAAATAAGTAATATATGATGCTTTCACTGACAGAGCCCCAAACTAAATAAGGGCAATAAGTAAATGAGCAAAAATAGCATGTAATTGCATTGCTTATCATTGAGTCCTTAGCACTCAGCCTAGCATTTAGGAAGCAGTAAATGATTTTGCCATGAAGTTGGTGCTACAAAGGAGAACTGCTCAAAATACTGTGGGAAATCCCTACACAAAAGGGAGCAGTTGGTTTTGATAGATGGGAGGCAGTTTGCCAGGAATTTCAGAAACAAAGATGCTTCAGAAAATAGAAGCAATTTCAAGAGTAAAACAGAATCTAATAAAAGTTGGCATATTTGAAGTGGAGGTGGAAACATCAGATGATGCTTTTGAATGCAGTAAACTTCTGTCCCACTTAGAGCTGCGAGGGAACTACTCTTCAGGGTGTAGAGGACCACAGGAAACTTTAAGATTAATATGGGGAAAATTGGCCAGAATGGCCAAAAGGGAAGGAGAATGGAGATGGGGAAGGGAGGAATCCCTACACCTGAAAAACTGCATCATGAAAAATAATAAATTAAAACAACACATTAAAGAGTGTCAGAGCTGCGTTGTGAAGTCTGGAAGCACCAGGTATTAGCATCAGTGAGAAGGAAAGCATTTTCAGTACATTCAGAAAACTAAAAGCGGTAGCATGGCAACATTTTGTGTTTGGGGAATGGACAGTTTTGAGTGACAGGACTTGGTGACAGATTATTTACACGGTGCAAGGGAGGTGAGTTGAATATGCCTCTACAGTTTTTCCAGGGCAAATTTTCATCTCTGCTACTCTTTGAAAGACTTTCTTATATAGCAGAGGCCCCTTCATGCATCCTTGAGCACAGCTACATAAAATAAATTGGATTAAATGGAACCTCTTTTACAATTCCACCTCATATTTGTTGGTGTTAAAAATGAATTTGACAGGGCACTTTTAACTAAGGACTGATGAGTTATAAATCATCGGGCAATCACCTTAGGACCTCAGCGCATTTCTCACCATGCTTTAGCACCTGTCAGACTCCAGGCTAACATCAAAAGCTTTTTAGGGTTAAAGACAATAGCAACCCCTGATACGGAATGAACATTACATAAATGCGATGGTATCTTACAAAAGTAATTGTACTGGAATCTTCAAGGACACTAAGATTCTTTGTTGCTTTGTAGAGCATGCTGCAGCCCAGGTTTGAGTGCAGTTTAGGATTAGGGATAGTGATCTTTGCTTTTCTCACATTGGACCTGTACTGAAGTGGGGCTTTGTCTTGGACTTGTGCATATTTGCAGCGAGTATCATGGCTTAGTGAATCAACTGCCCTTTTTCTTAAAGCAGGAATCCCTGTCCCATTTATTTGAGAGGTAGAATAATAGAAGATGCAGAGAAAGAGCTCTTCTATAGATTGGTTCACTCCCCAAATGGCCACCATGGCCAGGGCTGGACTGGGCAGAAACCAGAAACCTGGAGCTTTATGCTCCCACCTGGTTGGCAGAGGCCCAAACAGTTGGAGCATCTTTGCCTCTCCTGGTGTGTTAGCCTAGAGCTGGATGGAAAGCAGAGCATCTAGGACTTGCCAGCATTCCAGTATGGGATGCTGTTGTTGCAAGCAGTGGCTTTACCTGCTATATTATGCTATGCCATGCCATGCCAACCAGCAGTGTTTTTATTCATATAGTGTGAATGTGAAATGGAAGGAAGTTGAACATTTTGAAAACTATACCAAATTCTTTTGAAAAACTCGGTAGATGTAAGTGGCTAAAAATTGTCCAACCAGATGTAAATAAAATACATGTTAAACAAATATTAAAATCTTCAGGATGTACTTAGAAAAAGTACTAGTGGTTTAGTTCTTTCTTCCCTTTAAAGTAGCTTAATTAGTAATGACAGATGTACTAAGGATCCAGGTAGTGATGAAAGGCCATAGGGAAAGAAATCTAGACAGCAACAGTATATAAAATTTGGAATTGCTTTAGGCTTATGTTGAAAAAATAGAAAATATGTGACTTTATTTGTTTTTAGATTGAATAAAATATTTATGAAAATATGCTTCACTTAAAAATAGGGGCAAGTGCTTGGTGCAATGGTTAAAATGCTCGTGAGCAGATTGTATTCCTTATGAGAGGACCTGGACTTTGGTCTCTGATCTGCTTCCAACTCCAGATTCCTACCAGTACACTCTGTGGGAAGCAGCAGGTGACTGAGTTCCTGGCACCTCCATGGGCAACTTTGCTTGAGTTCTAGGCTGTTGGCTAGCTTTGGCTTGGTGTACATCCAGCTTCTGTGTGCCTTGGAGGAGTAAGTCAGTGAATAGAAAATGTCTCCTTCCTTTTTCTATCTCTATGCTTTTTCAAATAAACAAATTTTTTTAAAAAGATTCTCATTTTAGGTAATTTTAGCTTTGCACAATCTGTCAACTACTGGTTCCAGTGAGTTGAAGTAAAGGTCATCCCTGTTAATTTTTTAGGGTAACACATATTAATAAAGAATTTTGTGCCAGTGCTGAATCAGATACCTGGGCATTCCTGTCCATGTAACAACCTGCTCAGGAACTCCACTAAGGCTTCAGCCTTTTTCATCCTGGCTATGAATAGAGGCATTCACTTTCTCAAAGGTCACTTCCTTGCATGTTTTCTGCTCTCTTCACATAATAAACCATTTTCGTCAGAGAAAGGAAATATTAGGGAAACATGTGAATGTATCCCAAATTATCAAGCAGGCAGTAATTTAGGAATGAAGCCATCAGCCTGGTTCATATCTTTGATAGTGTCAGGCATTGGTTAAACAATTGTGTTTCCATTGAACACTGGAATATTTCACCAAAATAAGTATTTTTGCAGGGCTGAGTTGGTACTCAAGTGGGTGGTTACTTGTCAGGAAAAGGCACACTGGTCATGGAATGAAAGCTCCCTATTTTGAGCTTGTGGTGATATATTTAAAATATATATATATTTATTTATGGCACAGTTCTGCAGGGTCTAGGATTTCCCTTCTCCCCCTCCTCAAACTCCATTTCCCACACTGATTTCTCCTATATTACTGCAGCAGTATAGTCCTTCCTAAGCTGTCATAAATCCACCATTCTGCTATTTAAGTGTATCCTGACCTTGTAGGCATGGACAATGGCTAGGTATGGCAGGTGGCTGTTAGCTTCTCTTTGTGGTCACATCCAAATAATCTCCTGTTAAGTGTAGGTAAGGCATATGACATGCTTCTCACCTACAGAATATGGCAAAGTTAATGGGATGCTATTGCCATGATGATGTCTGTCAGTCATCCATCCATTCATCTATCTGTTCATCTGTCTTTATCTTCTATTGGGTCTGTCTTTTTAGTAGACACTAGTGAGATTTTTGCTGTAACTTCAGAGACACCATTTGCTGTGATATGAACTGTCTGTCCTAAGCATCACAAGGCAGGTCACTAATTGTTGAGACTCCATGCTGTAGTTGAAAGGAGAGCGCTGTGCAGTCGGGAGAGGAAACGCAGTCCTCAATGAGAACACATTCTGACTGAGCCGAGAGGTGTGAGTCTAAGCAGAGGTAATAGTGGAACTGTCTCAAGATTCCAGAAGTATAGAGACTGTGGGATAATACGGATGTGTTATTTAATGGCACTGAATTTGGTAATTTGTTACACAGAAATGAAGACAACACAAACAGAATCGGTGGGCCTACTTTTGGTTTTCTTTCTCTTTCTAAAGTGCTTCAAGATAAATCATTGTAATTTCTGTTGCTTGTTTGAATTTGAATGCATATTGCAAAATACTGATAATTGTATGTCCAAATTTCCTCTACAATTATCTATAAAATCTGTTTCTGGCTATTTCTAGTTTTCTGGAAGACTTTACCCCTCCTTTGTTAGCATTGATTCAGAGATACTCATTTCTTTATTACTTTTGAGAATAAAAGGAAATTATTTGTAGGGAAATAAAATATCTGTATTTTCACTATACTACTTTGATAGACACATTTTTACATTTAATTTAGAAAGCAGGATGGTCACACTTTACTTTTTCTTAGGAAAGCACTGATGTATTTCCAACTCGTTCAACTCTCCGTTCTTTACCTTTTTTTGCCATTTCTCTTTTCTTTTCCTGTTCATTTTCTTTTTCATCATATTTTGATCCTAGTGTCTGAAGAGATCTTTTCTGACATAAGAGGTCTTTTCTTGTAAGAATACTATCTACAGCTTCAAATTTCTCCTTGGTGGCTCTTATCTGTGTGTGAGTTGGCCCTCTGTCTCTACAGAAAGGCTATTAATCGCCTTGACTCACAGTGGAACACATTTGTATGTATGTGGAATTGTCTGCATGGCTACTCCTAACATTAATGAGCGCATAAAAGATTAACTCAGTGTCTTGCACTGAAATATTTTTATTTTTCAAGTGCCTCAGAAAGTCAGAAATTCCTATGTCATTGTCATGTCAACTCAGAATAAAATGTTTTTTGCTTAATGATGAGAAATAATTTCCAGATCTCACCTGGAGAGGAGTGAGAAATGGCTCATCCACTTTGAGTCATCACATTTTCTGTGTCAACAGAGCAAGCAAATGACTTTAAAATAAGGGCAACTAAAACAAAAAGTAGGGTAGTGTTTCGATATCAGAAGTTGAGATCTATCTGAAATTATCTTTTGTGCCAAACAAAGGAAATAACCATGGAGATTTAATACAAGACATAGAGGAAGGTTCTTCCATCTGTAAATAAGGAGCAAGTGTTTGGGGAAGATACACATTAATCAGGTAATTAACCTTTAAATAATGTTGTTTATTTTGTAGAGCAATTTCTCCACCTTTAAATTATGGAGAAGCATTTGTTTTACTAGATTTAAAAAAAACAATGTATATTAACTCCTTAATGGCTTAAAACGTGCTTGCCATCTAAATCGCTGACAGATTGCTGCGTAACTAGAGCTGAGGAACTGGCGTGCAGGAATAGGCTGTCACTCAAGCAGGTGTCATCTTTGCAAAAGTGTGGAACATGTCTTTTTATTATTGAAGAGCATTGTCATGTTGGCAGATTCAGGGATGCTGTCTGAAATAAAAAATATTCATGCAAGTGGAAGTATCTCATTCCCCAGATCTGCTTAGTGCTTTTTCTCCTGAGGCTGAAGACCTGCTAGGTCATTTCTGGTCATTAGACTCAATTAAAAATTAGGTATAGAAAATGGATCTTCACCCACCTCTAAATGTAGTCACATCAGATGGCACATGAATGTTAAGCTTGTTAATAATTTAAAACTTGATGTAGGCATTTTTTCTCAAACTCAACAGTTTGGAGAAAAAGAATGTATCCAGGTCATCCCAGAGGAAGAAACAAATTACTTTTTGTCTTTGTGACATCTTATTTTCCTTCAGTGCACCTGGTCAGTCTACACCTGGCAGTGTTCTCAATCGCTCAGATGGAAATGGAGTGTGGATGGTAACTCCACAAACTGATCCAGTATGGCATCAGCAGTGTTCTAAGAGAATGTACCACATTGGCAGAAGAGCCCACATTGTATGCATCTATCTTTTAGGGCCCAATAGGCTGCATTGTAAAGCAAAGAAAGATTTTCTGAGGAGAAGGATTTCTGGTTGGGTCCATTTTGTTGCAAATGATAGAATTTCATTTGTTCTGGGGGCTGGGTATTAATCTATGGAGTAGATGTAGCGCTATTTATCCATTCCTCTTTCAATGGATATCTTGGTTGTCTCCATGTCTTTGTTATTGTGGATTGTGGTGCTATAAACATAGGGTTGCAGCTCACTTTTTCATATGCAGGTTTTTCTTAGTGAAGTAACCTAACCCTCCACCCCAAAATGTATCATATAATGGAAATTAGCATACCAGGAAGGGAAGATACATTATTACAGTGTGCATCTCTACTCCTGATAAAAAGGAGGACTCTTAATGAAACTGTTAAATATACCCCGACTAGACTACCTGCTGTTGTCTATGCCTGCAATGCCATGATGACATTAAGCAGCAGAATGATGGACTTTTGACTGCTGCTGAAGGCATAAGGGTGGAGGGAAAACCCCTGTGTCTATGAAATCGTATCGTGAGAAATACTAAAATATTTCTGACTATTTTTGCATTGTTCACCCATAATGTCATCAGGGGATTGCTTTTATCATTATGTCTAGTTTTATAATTAATACCTCCAATGTCATCCATAGCTAGCTTAATAAAGAAAACATTTGTGTGGATTTTCTGTCTTATATCTGTAACCCAGAAGTAACACTTCATGATATGCTCATTTTACTTATGAGATGCTCATTGTCTTCTTTTTAAAGATTTATCTATTTTTCTTGGAAAGGCAGACTTACAGAGAAGGGGAGACAGAGAAAGATCATCTATCCGTTGGTTCAGTGTTCAAGTGGCTGCAACAGCAGGAACTGAGCCAATCTGAAGCCAGGAGCTGGGAATTTCTTCCAGGGATCCCACACTAGTGTAGGACCCCAAGGTTTCAGATAATCCTCCCACTGTTTTCCCAGGCCACAAGCAGGCAGCTGGATGGGGACTGGGGAGCTGTTGGGACACAAACAAGCACTCATATGGGATGCTGGCACTTGGAGGTGGTAGATTAGCCAGTTGAGCCATCATGCTGGCCTTAGATGTTCCTTGTCTTAAAACCAAAGTAATAGAGTAATCTGATGGTTTGAGTTGTACAGACACATAAAATGATGAAGCAAAGCAGTTGGCTTATTTTTCTGCGTAAAACCTTGCCAGTTGATTATTAGGATTTGTTTAGAATTATTTCAAATTCATCAAGAAAATGAGTACAGGATTTGAAACTCTTAAAACATCTCTATTTTTAGTTACTGCTCATTAACCGAAGATCTGAATAATGCCAAATTTGCCAAGATCCAGTTACTAACTATTGGTCTCTAGAGAATAGCCATAAACGTTTTCATTTACACCATGGTCCTTTTTGAAAGCTAAAGAGGGCCAATCACAAAGTGAAGAGTCTATTTCTATTTGAATAATTTCAATGCGTTACCATGGCTAATTTTCTGTAATGTCCCTAAGACTGTAAGCAGAAACTTCATACTCCCTAGTCTCCTGTGATCAAAAACTTCCAAATCAGACTTGCAAATCGCCTTCTCATCACATCACTGGAGCTGCCAGATCAGAAAGTCATGTAAGAAAGGGAACAACTAGAGTGCATTCATTAGTGTCATTGTACTCTAATTGGAGAAGTGACTTCCTTTGTATCTTGAGATAGAAAATCAGTAAGCTTGTGACTGGGCTTTGTATGTGGGGCTTCTAGCTGCTTAGTCGACTGTACTTACACATTCAAGAATACCTATGGTGATGAAAAATACCATAAAATATGGAACCCATTGTTTGAAGTTTGCTTTAAGATGATAGCATTTGGGATATCATTTTTCATCTGTTGGCTTGTGAATTATTGGAAGATCCTCCCAAAAAGTTATTTTTCCATTACTCAGCTTGCCGTTTTGCATGCCTTGTCCTATCTTGTGATGACGCGATGCCAGTAATGCCTTCTTTATGGAGTTCCTTTGAAGACTTATTTGAAATTCATAGTTCCAGAGAGAGGAGGAGAGTTAGATTCCATCTGTCAGTTCACTTTCTAAGTAGCCACCACAGTCGGCACTGGGCTGGTCAGAAACCAGGAGCTTGGAAGTCCATCTGTGTCTCCCATGAGGGAGGCAGGGCCCAAGCGATACTGCCATCTTCTATTGCTTTCCCAGGCACATAAGCAGCGAGCTGGATTGGAAGTGGACACAACCAGAACTTGAAGCAGTGCTCACAGGACACTGCCAGTATTATAGGCAGGGGCTTAATCCTCGGCACCACAATGCCGGTATCTCTTTTTAGATGTGAATTTGCACATGTCAGACCCACGTTGCGGTAGGAGCAGCAGTTCTTGTGTGGTGCATGTTCTAAAGAGTCATTATTCCCTTGATCTTTCCCAGCAGAATGAGGTGGTTATTCCCAAACTTCCTTCAGATTTAAATAGGCAATGTTTTCCTCAAGCCAGGGATGTATCTTGGAGAAAATGAAAGCAGATACCAAAGGCATGTATTTATCAGATTGGTCATCTCTTGTCATAGAGCTCAGTGTTAGAAAGCACACATTTTTAAATGCTTGAGCTTTCTTTTCTGCTGAATTTTTTTCCTAGTCAGCCTTAGTGTTGTGAGGATAGAATGGGTGGACATATGTAAACTGCACTGCATACTATTTAAAGTGCCATCTAAGTAGAAGTTGTTTTACACAAGAAATAATTATTTTATATCTACTGCTGTTTGGTAATGAAGACTAACTTAGTAGCTGCTGAGCTCCCTGTTTGGGAAAATAAAGTAGAATTTGAGAGGGATACTAAAGGATGGCAAGCTGATTACATGGTGTCTGCCAAATGGAAATTTCTATAACCCTTGGATTTCATTGGCAATCACATTGAATTGTAATTTGGACGGATTGCTGATGAACTTGTTAATATGTATATCAAGGAATATATATCAGAAGCCTTCAAAAAGTACAGATGTGTTAAAGGTATTTGATTTGTATACTATTCTGGGTTGAACACTGACAGGTAACTCATTTAAGGCCACATTTGGCTACTATACCTTCATCATTGAAAAATTATCTATTCACAGAGATCTAAGAGCCTCAACAAATTAATCTGCCAAGCTCAAAGATAAAATTGAGTTAAATGTGTCTTCTCACCATATCATTTTATGCATAAAGTATAGATTCATTAAATGTTCTAAAAAGGCACAAATGAATATTCCATGTACAAGCAGGAGTGAAAGCCAAAGTCATTGACCTTAGTTGCTAGTTTAAAAACCACTGCACATGGCTTTGGCATCCTCATTCTTCAGTGTGAGAGCCTCTTGCCCCATATTTATACCCCTCTGGTTGGGAGCATCCATCAGGTAATGACCTGCTAACCTATCCTGATTTGCTGTGAAGAATAATCAAAGTCGGCTAACACCAGCCTCTAGGAGAATCCTCTTTCCCAGTTCTTAGTTTAATGTATGTGTGTCATAGGCACTCCCTGCAAAATTGTGCCTAGGGGCTTTAGGATACAAGTTAAAGATATTCAGAAAATGGATGTGCTATAAATCTAGCTGTGGAAGATTGATGCTAAGGCTCCTTCAATGCTTGCTAAGTCCATTCACGATCAGGCACGCTCTGTGCAGTTATCTCCTTTTTAGTAGCCTACCGTTTTATTGCTCTTTAAAGAAATCATTAAAGATATTTGAAGTTGTCAGATTCAGAGAGCTCATGTTTTGGAGGAATTCCAGAAAAGAAATGCCTTATAAAAAACTCGTGGAATGATTTAGGTGTAGCTCAAGTCTATCCAGTAAAATAGACTAATTGGGGACTTTATAAAATTACAAACAGAATAGAATGTACTCATAGGCATATTTACACTGCATGTGTGAGTTAGGAACTTTCTAGGTGCTTCATTCTCAAAAGGGGAAAAGACATACAGTGCTTGCTTTCATAAATCTTACATAATTAACTTACATTCTTTGGAAAAAGATAGTATCTTTGACAGCACATTAACATGTTATGCTTTAGTGCTTATTAGAAATCTGAAAGGCAGTTCTTGAAATGCAGTGTGGCATCTCTGAAGCGAAGTCACTCGAGTTAACAGCAAATAGGGAAAAAAAGGGGGCAGATATTGATTCTCAGAACTATAAGTATATTATGTAAATTTATGCATAGAGAACTCCAGATCTTTTAAAATGATTTATTTTTATTTGAAAGGCAGAGAGGAGAAACAGAGATCTTCCATTTGTTGATTCACTCTTCAAGTCCTTGGGTTAACCCAAAGCCAAGAAATCAGGCACTTCTTCCAGGTTTCCCACAAAACTGTAGGATGGCCCAATTCTACACTATTTTTCCAGTCCACAAACAGGGAACTGTATTGAAAGTGGAGCAGCTAGGACAGGAACTGGCACCCAAATGGAATGCCAACACCATAAGCTAAAGCTGGCCACCAGAAAGTTTATGTACTAATAATGCAGTATGTCACATTATTACTTGGAGGAAAATCTAAGATGACTATTCATGTATCTTTTTACTGACTCAATAAAGTAGAGCAATATAATGTCAGAACAACAAATAGCACAGAATTCACCAAAATCAGGACATTTGATATTGAAGTTTTGGCATTTTTCTTATACAGTCTCCATGTTAGACTGTTGTTGTTTGCCTCCTCTGGCTCCAAAATTGAGCTTGGGTTAACTAAATTAATAATTGGTGGCTTTTAAGGAAAGCCTGTACCTCAATTGTACGTTCTCATGCTAAAATTCCACCATTAGTCGGCCAACCCAAACTCTCAAATAACACTACAAATCACCTCAACAGGGACTGGCATGGTGGAACAACAGGCTAATTTTCCACCCAAGGTGTTAGCATCCCAGATAGGCACTGGTTCGGGCTCCCATGGCTTTGCTTCTCATCCAGCTTTCTGTTCGTGGCATGAGAAAGGGGCAGAGGAAGGCCCAAGTGTTTGGGACACTCTAGCCACGTAGGAGATCCAGCAGAACTTTCTCCTGTGTCCTAGCTTTGGAGCAACCCAGCTCTGTCTGTAGTGGCCATTCCAGCAATGAAATGTTGATCTCTAACTCTGGCTTGCAAGTAAAATAAATACATCTTAAAAATAAAACAAAGCAGTTGAACATATACTAGACAATTCTGTCCTAATGAAAAGACTTTAAATCAAGTCCTGTACAGAGCAAAAATGAAACACAACTAAAAACCTCAGAGATGCTATAAATGGTCACTTATTCTTTAAATTCTTACAATCCAGTTCTTAAGAGTGATTTTTCAGGTTAGATGCTGGCAAAGGATGGCAACAGCATTTTATGATTATAGATACTTTTTACAGGATCATGGGTGATGAATTGCTTAGTGAATTACACATCCTGGCCTTTGGTCCACTTTATTGGGCACAGGAGAATGAATTCTGTCGTCCCAGCAGCTCAAGAGAGCTCCTCTTCATGAGTTAAAATAACAAAGCTCCCTCTTAACAATCTGGTTTCCAGCCAGCACAGCCCAGACAAGGGAAAATATTTTAATTATTTTCTCCATTTCTTTTTTACTCTGTTCAAAGCAAACATGCCTCTTTGGTGAAAGCTCTTTTCCACAGTTTGACAATTCATCACCCATCCCTGAGTCTGTTTCTTCCTCTCGCTCTCTTTTTCTGCTTTTAAGCTCATTGTTCAGACATTTATCTTCACAGAGGTGAGCTTAGAGAACATCTTTAAATATGGCATCGATATGTCCTGACCCAGATGCAAGCCTCTTAAGTCAGGTTTCCTCAATCCTGCTACTCCACATTCCCTCTGAACAGGATTATCTACCAGCCTGTCAAGATGTTCAGAGGAAAGGAGAAAAAAAACAACTGGGGAGCCCAGAGCTCTGGTGCTCATCAGTCTACCCTGCAACCAGCGGGATGGAAAGTTGTTCTCACTGCACTTCATTCTTGTGGCTACGAATTACGGTTACTGCTATATATGCCACAGGAAATACAGTATCAGTCAGGACACACACACACAGAGACACTCCCTCAGTAATTCACTAGAACTTAAAGAAATCAGGGACAGTCATTGTGTTTTAATATGTGTAATTTACAATAGATTTTAAATCAATATTTTAAATAAGAAATTCAGCAGTTGAGCTTTAGTAAGTGTTGATTTGGATAGAGCTAATGAAATAATTAGCACTATTTCAATGTGATTAATTTATAGCTGTGTATTAAGTGCTCAATTAGTTTGAAAAATTTAAGCTCCCCAAGTGCGGACTGAAGACGGCAAATGACTCAGCAGTGGTAAAAAGTGTGATTGAAATTTGAGCCTTCCACATTATTGGAAAAAGCTGTGGCCATGTTTGTACCTCCCTATTCCGAGTCAGAGATGGCTTCAGGAGGCAACTGGATAAGCCAGCCTTGGAAGAGCTGGGGAACTCAGCAGGTAAGGAATATAATATGATCTGATGCATCAATAAGCTATGAACAAGCATCCAAGTGAAGATGCTTAGCAGCCTTTGGACTATAATTTATAGAAATAAAATGTCATTGCCATCATTGAAGCTCCTTAAGCTTATCATAGGAAGCTGAAAGAAAAACACATTTTTCATGATTGTAGCATGCTCCATCTTTCCTTAATTTATAACTCTGCTGAATAATCATTTTGGTCAAGAAAACTTTCTTCCTTTTCCTGTATTTTTAAAGTGTTCAAATAGAGTGTTAGGATTTTCCAAATACATGTATTTCAAAAATGTTAAGTTTGGTACACTGTAAATTGTTCTCTTGGAGAAAAAAAACGTTTTCCACCTCATCGTGGTAATATAGCTATAGAACAACCAGGGGAAATTCTGAGATGTTGCCCTCCATACAGGCTGATTGAATAGTCTGCAGTTTCATGGACCCTTGGCAAAAGGTGGAGGTTTCCTGGGTCAGAGTGAAGGGACAACAGTTGTCATCTCTGGAATTACATGTTTTACAATGTCTGCTGCACAAGCCCCACTTGCCATGGGGCAAAACAAAGTAGGTCAAGTGATACAGATGTGTTGCTCTTAAGCCTAGGGAACCCGAATTTTTTTTTATAGTAGCTAGTAAGAAGAACACAGGTGTGATATAGTAACCAACAGTAAGCAATCAATATTTCTAGTAGTATGGAAAGTGCATGGGCAATGTAGAGCTCTCTAGTGGAAAGATTTCAGGGTCCTTTACTGATTAACTTTACTGTATAAGGGTTAAGTCCACTTATCTAATGGTAAAAAGAAGTTAGAACCCTTTCCCAGTTTGTTCTAATGTACAGACAGGATGTTAAATTTCCACTTTGGTTAATATTCACACTTGACAAAGATGGGTGGCTAGTGTCATGAAACAGAGGGCATTATCATATTCTCTTCTCTGAAAGGAGATTATATATTGATCCTCTTCATATGGCACTTTTCCCAGGAAGGAGAATGGAAGATTTTTGGATATAAACTGCAGTTGCTCGTGGAAGTAAAGGAATGCCAGATAAGCAAAATAAGGATGAATTTGCTAAATAGCAGTAGAAAGCTGTAGAGTTGTCTGGCAAGATTAATATTCTATTTAACTGAAAACTACCATATGTGAAAAGAAGGCCCACCTTATTCTGTGAAATGATCCATTTCCCTTAGACCTAAGGATGTAAGTGATGGGTGTCATCGCTGATGATACCTGCAGCTGAATGGAGGGGAGATGCACATGTGTTTTTTTAAAAGATTTATTGCAAAGTCAGATATACATAGAGGAGTAGAGACAGACGAAGATCTTCCGTCCGATGAGTCACTCCCTAGTGACCACAACGCCGGTGCTGTGCCGATCCAAAGCTAGGAACCAGGAACTTCTTCCACGTCTCCCACACGGGTACAGGGTCCCTAGGCTTTGGGCCCTCTTCAACTCCTTTCCTAGCCCACAAGCAGGGAGCTAAATGGGAAATGGAGCTTCCGGGATTAGAACCAGCATCCATATGGGGTCCTGGCATATTCAAGGTGAGGACTTTAGCCGCTAGGCCACTGCGCTGGGCCCAAGACACACCAGTGTTAAATGGGGTTGGAGGAGCTGGGGGGAACAGAGCAGTTCTACTGCCTGAGGGCGTCTTCCCCTGACCAAGAGAGAACTAAGGGGTGAGGTGTGCCTTGCTTTTGGTTGAGGAAAGTTTGGGATTCTAACAATTTTTCCAAGATATAAAATTGAGTATGCCTAATCTTGTGACCTGCCCCCAATAATTCAGGAGACCCAGCTCAGGGCATCGCTTAGAAAGTTTTAAATTTAGTCTTGAAAATGCCTCTGTTGCATTTTGACAGATGGTTATGTTGGTAACTGTTTAAACTTGAATTTAGTGGCATCAAATCCTTGCATTTCTGTGGGCAAGCTGGATGGAACTATTTGTCGTATACTATCCTGAATGTTGCAGAGTGAGCCCCTCACACCAGGTGAATTGTTGGATCTTAACTATGAGATGTAGGTGTTTGCATTTTCTCCATTCGTGCTTGTGTTTAGTGTATACATATGCGAGTACATATATACATGTGTGTCTAGATATATATCTCCTATCCTTTCTTTTCACCTCTTTGTACCCTGAGATGCAAAGCACGTACTGCAGAATAAATATGCTCAGGATTTACTCTGATTCCTTATCAACACGTAATCCAGAAAGCTGATTTAGACAATTTGTGAATCCCTTTTGAGTCCATTCCCGCTCCTGTTATCTCCTCTGCTCCTGGGCTGCAGACTGCAAGAGAATCCATGCTTGTTTCCTGTGCTTTAACAGTGGAATTAGATCATCAATGTGTCGACATTGGTGCCTCTAGTATACTGGTGGCAAGCTCCATTTTGCTCAGCTTCTCCACATAACATAACCGAGGAAGCTTAAGGAAAAAAGTCCAAGGCTTGATGTTTTAAATAATTAGTTCAAAGATGAAAATGGTTTTGACGACACAAAAGTTAGCCAAAATATAAGGAAATCACGTGTCTTTAAAAACTCGTTAAAAAATCAAATTTTTATTCTGAAGTCTGTATAATATCTGATTAAAGTTTGTGCTACGGTTAGGCTTTTAACAGGTGGTACAGGTTATTAGATAGCTCTTTTCATATATCCCTATTCGGAATGTGTGTGTATGACTTTCTATAGCCCAGCCGAGACGAAAAATATTCACCGTTTTGGAATGTTTACCTTTCAATAGCTTGACACAATCGTGTGGTGAGTCAAACATGATACTGGTATGTTAGTTGATTTTGGTCACAGAAGGGTGAGCCACCAATCTGTTGACAGAGTTGAACATGGTGGTTTCCCTCGTGGCTCTGGCCTGTGTCATTACTCACCGGTCCCATGCAGCTTTGGGCTAGCCCCTCTTTCCATCTCCGGGGCTGACAGTGGCTTTGATCTGGCCTGCTGTGCGTCACATTCACATAGACGTATAGCATTATGTCAGGGATTTAGAGCCTGCTGTGCTTGGCCATGTGCATGGACTGGTTGTGTTCGATGATATGCACTGAGCACCCATAACATGCTAGGTGCTCTAACAGCCCCTCTAAGATGGGGGCCAGCTGTGAGCACAGCAAAGCGTGGCAGGTTGACAAGCTGCACTTTTTTTTACTCTAATTTCGCAGGCTGAGCTGGGAATGTTGGCCCGTTTTTCTCCTCCTCTGCGAGAAGTGTTTAGCTTGATCTTATATTGTATTCTCTACATACATTCTGACAATCGGGAAATACTATCACTTGGTGCTTTAAGCTAGAAATCTTTTTGTTCTGATAGCAGATAATTTGTGTTTGTAATTTCGAACAGGTGGAAATTTCTTGAAGTGCGTAGCTTTCTTTTTTTTTTTTTTAAAGATTTATTTTTATTATTTATTTATTGGAAAGGCAGATATACAGAGAGGAGAGACAGAGAGGAAGATCTTCCGTCCGATGATTCACTCCCCAAGTGAGCGCAACGGCTGATGCTATGCCGATCTGAAGCCAGGAGCCTCTTCCGGGTCTCGCACGCGGGTGCAGGGTCCCAAAGCTTTGGGCCGTCCTGGACCGCCCTCCCGGGCCACAGGCAGGGAGTTGGAAGGGAAGCGGGGCTGCCGGGATAGAACTGGCGCCCATATGGGATCCCGGGCGTGCAAGGCGAGGACCTTAACCACTTGTGCCACCGCGCCGGGCCCATGCGTAGCTTTCTTGTAAGAACATTGGGCAAATTTGTCTCCACTTCTTTAAAACTTAAACTCAAATGACTGCATTCAGCTCAATAACCACAGACAGTAATGACACTTCTCAGTAGCTAATGCACACATGTAATCTTCTCATATCCCCGATTTAACTTTATTTACAGATTAAAATTGAATTACAGTTGATTTATTGACATATTAAGCAGAAAGTGATTATCAAGCATCCACCACTGATGGAGGAAAAACCAATCAAATCATGTTCCAAGGTTTGCTTTAGCCTAAGCTAACTCATCACCTTATAAGCTCAGAGTCTTTGAGTCATTTGATCTTAGTTCCAGCCAATGAGCCACAGCTCCCACTAAGCTCCTGTCTAGTTCTTGCAAGGCATTCATGAGTTACACTAATTTGCACAAGTCTAAATGCTTATGAAGGGAAATGGCGCTGACTGAACTGCAGATAGAACGTCTGTGCTTTGTCTTCCTGTATGCAGTCTTGGTAATAGTGTTTTCTAATGCTCACTGCATATCTGTAAAGAATGTGTCTCCATACTGTTCATGACATGACGTCAACCAGTGCATAAAGCTCAGTCGGGAAGACGAGTGTGAGTGGAGTGGAGGGTGGTGGTGCCTTTAGAAGCCATACACATAGCAGGAAAGGTGTCCCTTCGGGGAAAGAGCTGGGGTCAGTATGTGCTTCAGAAAGTACTGAAACATCTGATAAGAAACAGCTGGTGATGCTCACACTGGCCTTGGATATTTGTCTCTCCTGTCTTCAGAAGTGAAAAAGGTACATTGAATGTTAGAAAACACCATCAGACTCATCCTAGGCTTGGGGCTGAGCGAGGAGTTCAGGGGGCTGTGGTTTATGTAAGAGTGACCCATAGTGGATTTCTTTACTTTTTTTTTTCCCCTGAGGATACATCTCTCATTTTAGTACTAATTTTAGGGCTAGTATTCATCTCAGAATCACATATCCATGTATTGATTTTCTTTTATTGATTTCAGTTAAACTTAAATGCATGGTTTCTTAAACATGATTGTAAACAAATATTTACCATGTCTGTTACATGTAACACACCAGAACATTCAGCTTTTAATAAAATCATTGGTCCCTCCCCAATATTTTTAAATTATAAGTACAGCTATCAAAACAATACTTTTATACTACTGGTAGTCAGCACCCTTACCTTCAAGATTTAACACAATTTGTGACAATACTCATTGTGCCTACTTCAAACAATTTTGACTGCAGCTCCTTCACTAAGCAAGGTGGATAAATCAGGCCATTTATGCTTGTTCTTCTGGAATTTTGCTTTTTCAGAAACACGTTTCCATTGCCATTTGACATGTCTTGCCACACTTGTATTTTGTAAACCAGAATCCTGCTTGACACACTCCAGGTTTATGTTTAAATGACAATGTCTCAACAAGGGAAAGAGAAAATTTACTGCATTTATTCCTCTTTGTATCAAAACATAATGGGTGTACAAACATTAAATAGTTCTAAAAATATCTAGGTCATGTATCTCAGCTGGAATTCTTCACTGAATGTGTGGGTATTTGGCATTGTAATATTTAATCAAGACATTAATATGAGTAGAAGATTGTTGATTTGATAAATTTGAGATCCACTAAAGTTAATTGTCATGTTTGTCCTTCTGGTGGCTGTGGAAGCTTCATATTTTCTTTAAAAATCATTCGGCATCTTAGCTCCTGAAGTGCAACTTTAATGTTATAGGAATTTTACCATTTTGCTAAAACAGGTATGTTCTATGTATCCACCATTCTGCTGGAATTATTTATCACATTCATGTTTTTGTTACAAATCTAACTGATGGAGAAGCTTTAGGGTATTTAGGTCCATTCTACTTTCAGGTTATATATCCTGTTCTCATCATTTGTCCTGGGTGGCCCAATAATCATGCCTGTCTATCTTGTGTCATATCTTTATCAGCTTCGAGGCCCCAGCTACCCACACCACTGCCTCCTCCTTTTTGTCCTTCAAGTTCTTCCAACAAGCAAAAATTATGAGGAACGTTAGCTCTGTGGTGATCAGCAGCTTCTTCTGCAGAGAGGAAAGACAGAGAAAGATCTTCAATTTGTTGGTTGGTTTGCTCCCTAAGGTGATTCAGGGTAGGTTCCCTATGTGCATGGCAGGAGCCCAGCCCCCTAAGCCATCACTGCTGTCTCCTGAGGTCTCCATTCTTGTCACTAAAGACTAGTAAGATAAAGTTAAAAAAAAAATTCAGTGCCTTCACATTTCAGAATGTTGTTAATGTTGCAGGGTGATAGTTCTCATTCTCACCACCTAAGGGCATTCTTAAATATGAAGTTGTGTTATATGTAGTTGCATAATGCATACCTTATTTCTGCATATGATAGCCCCTGAGATCTATCTAAAAAAACTATCTTCCTATTGATGATAATGTGGAACTTTTAAATGCTGTGTTTCTTTGTTTGATGCTGTTTATTTCATATGTATGGGAAGGAAAATGTGGCTGTTATTAGTGTTTTTTCTTTTAATATACGTTTACTAATTTAGATTTGATTTCATGTGTTTCATAGATACAATTCAAAGAAAACAACCATAGTCCTTTGCTGCTGTCACTCTATCAGTCTCCCTCCATTCTGCCCTTAAGTTTTTAATAACATGTTTTTTATTTGCTTTATGATCACAGGCTCAATATACCACTAACCATAATGTTTAACAAGTGAAAAACAGACTACTGTTTCACAGAAATATAGATGTGGGTTATAAACAATCAAATAGGAAGATTTGAGTTTCACTGTTAAATGTATTTTGTTTTCTGTATTAACTACTGCATATCAGGGAACATATATATTATCTTTTGGGAACTGGCTTATTTCACTAAGTTTAATGATGTCCAGTTGCATCCTTTTTTGCAAAAGACAGGCTTCTATGTTTTTATGGCCAGGTGATATTTGATTGTGTATGTATTTCACATTTCTACTTATAGTCATCTGTTGATGGACATTTGGTTGATTCCATGGATTAACTATGGTTTCTTGAGCTGCTAAAAACATGGAGGCACAGATAACTCTGTTTTAAATCTATTTTTCATGATGCAGTTCCTAGGCTAACTCTTTCATAATGCTGATTTTTCTTTTGGGTAAATTCTCAGGAGTGGGAGCTGGACTATATGGCAGATCTGTTTTCAGGTTTCTGAAGGACCTCTATACTGTCATTATTCATAATGGTTGCACTAGCTTATATTCCTACCAGTGGTTTATTACAATCTGTTTTCCCACATGCTTACCAGCATGTGCAGACCCAGTTTCCCAAGTACTATTTGTTGAAGAGATTTTTTTTCTAGACACCAATTTTAGTTCATTTGTTGTTTAAAAAGACTTGTTTTATTTGAAAGTCTGATACACAGAGAGGAGGAAAGAGAGACACGAAGATCTTCCATCTATTTATTCATTCCCCAAGTGGCCTCAATGGCTGAAGCTGCACTGATCCGAAGCCAGGAGCCTGGAGCCTCTTGCGGGTCTCCCAGGCAGGTACAGGATCCCAAGCCTTTGGACCACCCTCAACTGCTTTCCCATGTGACAAGCAGGGAGTTGGATGGGAAGAGGGTCTGCTGGGATTAGAACTGGCACCCATATGGGATCCTGGTACATGCAAGGCGAGGACCATAGCTGCTTGGTTACCGTGCAGGACCCAGCTCATTTGTTAAAGATTAGTTGGTTGGATATGCCTGTATTAATTTTGGGGTTTTGTTTCTTTCATTGGTCTGCATGTCTCTTTTTGTGTCAGTACTAGGTTGTATAGATTTTCACTGTCCTGTAATATGTCTTGAAGCAATATTGTTATGCCTCTGGCTCTCATTTTGATGTTTAGGATTGCTTTTGCTGTTAGGGGCGTCCTATGTTTTCATATGGATTTCTGGATTTTTTTCTGGATCTGAGAAGATTGTCTTTGGTATTTTGTTGGATTGCGCTGAATTTGTACATTGCTTTGAGTTACATGCATCTTTGATGTTAGTACTTCCAACATTACAGCATATGTTGTGCACATTGACTTGCCCCATTACCCAAATATGCATCATTCAAAGAAAAGACAACTAATGAAGTGATTCAGGTCACATTTCCAACAATCTTTGGAGATGGGGGAGAATACAAAAAAACTGGTTTTTTACTCATTTATAGTACGAAACTATTCATAGAGGAGTGTCCACAACATTCACTAGTGAGGAAGCTGCTCATCTTAAAATGATACTTTCACAAGTCTACAAAGCTATTAGATCAACTGCCTTCGAACACAGAGCATGGACCAGGCACGCAGCACCTAAGCCAGGCCAATGAAATGACTGAAGCTTAGTTTTTGATTCCTAATCCATCCACGCTATTTCAATGTTGTGTTCTCTGTTACCACATATGATACGCCCAGTGCAATAGCCTCTTTGTGTTCTTTGTGTGGTTTGGTTTTCAGGCTCCTTCTTGCCACAAATCTCTTTCATTGTTTTTCATGGAAAAATATACTGCATTCATCATTTCAATATGTTAAATCACATCCCAGGAACCTATCACAGCTTGCTATGTCATCTTATAAAACCATCTCTGCAACATTACAACCAACATTTGGATCATTCTAAGTTAACATGTGAGGCATCTAATCCTTTGGACTTGGACAAATACTTCAGGGCACAGTATTTCTTATGGTAATTTGTGCTGAAAAGATAACCAATCTTAGTTTTATTTCTAAGCAGCAGTTTATTCAGATATGACTACTTTTCATAGCTTCAAAGTATTCCATATTAAAATCATGTGAACTTTGACAAATATTTTGTTTTTCTGTGAGAATATGACAGAAGGGTTATTCTAAGAGGAAGATAGAGGTCTAGCTTTTCGTGCGATTCTCTGTGTACACTTGTTAGGCTTTTAACTTTGGTGCAGTGCTTTCAAAGATGATCCAGCCTCAGGGTAGCTAGGAAGCATGAAGAACAGGCCATTGATGGAATAAACCATGCATGCTTTGTAAGTGTGCCCACCAGACATGCATTTGAAAAGCACTTGTTTTATATATTCAGCGGTTGAGTTGCAAGCACCAGCACTTGGACAATTTCATCAGAAATGGAATTTCTCATTTCTATTGCATCTTATTCAACTGACATTTTACTTACACCCTAAAATAATTCATGTATTGCTCTAAGTTCTAGAAATATAAAAATTAATATGCCTCAATTCTTGCCTTCAAGAAGCTTACGGATTTGTATAAGTACCCCAAAACAGTGATTGCCCCCATGAGATGTATGAGGCTATTTCACAAGGTTCAGGGGAAATATAATTAAGATGAGTTTATTTTGATGCAAAAATTTTTGAAATCCATGCAAACTTTTCCATAATAAGTGTATTTTATGAACATTTTAAAGATCACTCATAGCCTCAATTACCAAGATGTTTTTGACCTCTTCAAAATGCTGTCTTGTTTCATTTTCCATGGACTTGTGAACTACCTACCCACTAGCCAGTTGAAAATGTGGCTAAGAATTTGTTTTACCATGAAGAATGAGTTAAATTTTACTTGTAGGGAAAGTGAGAAAAGACTTCTTGTAAAGAGACCTCTGTGACTGGAGATGGGAGTGACTGAGTGGATTTTCAAGGTTATGAATCCTGGTCTCATGGGAGTGGTCAGTGCTGGAGAAAGGACTTGGGCAGTCATTGACTTTTTTTTTGTAGTGGCTGAAGTCGTGGAGCATTGGTTCTCTCTTTACATTATGTTATGTTCATCCATGCTAAATGCAGAGTTAGAGAAACACACACACACACACACACACACACACACACACACACACACACACACAGTAAGAGAAAGTGAGAGTGAGAATCTTCCATCCATTGTTTCACTGCTCAGAACATCTGGGACTGAGCTAGGCTGAAGCCAGAAGCCAGAGCTCCACCTGGGACTCCCACATGGGTACTAAAACACAAGTACTTGAACCGTCATCTGTTGCCTCCTGGGAAGTATTAGCAGAACAGTGGGTCAGAACTGCAGGATCTGGTGCATGAATCAGCGCTGCACTATGAAATGTGGGCATGCAAGCAGCAGCTTAATTGGCTACACCACAATGTTCACCTTGGGAACATGTTCTTGAGTCAAAAAGGTTGCGAGAAAATAAGGGTAACACCAGTTATAGCAGATAGTTGGAGGAAGAGAACATAATTAAAGGGACTAATGAAGAGAAATCAGGAAAGTTTGGAGGTAAGGGAGAGTAAAGATGCTGAAAGTGGTAGAGGAATTTAAGATAAAAACAATGATTGGTAGGAATAATCTGAATTCGAATACTGATCTTCCTATACACTGAAGGATTTTGTTGTTACTGTTCATGTCTTAAGTTGTGCTAAGACATTGCTGAAAGTGTAAAATGTCTTCATAAGAGACTCACCCTGTGGGCATGCTGCGTGGCAAGATCAATTTGTCCTCTCAAATGTTGGATTCATGGCATAATTACAACGTAAGAATGCTGAGATTTGATCTTCTTACGCTTTATTTTCTTAGTAGGCCTTGGATTAGCTGTGAACTATATTGAGAAATGTATGAAATAAGTTTTGGCAGCCTTCCGTTCTCTGCAGCCAAATTGTAGGAAAGATGGTCTGCTGGTACTTAAAAGAGAAAGTGCTAATAACTCACAGCCAAAGTGAAATTGCCTCAGTCTTGCCAAATCCTCCTCCTGAGCTTGGTATGTTGCTTGGTGGTAGCCCTGCAGTACAGATACCATCCACAGCTTCCAGGAAACCCCTTTCTCACAGGGAACTGTAGGTGATGAAGCAATGTGTGTCAATGAGGTCATTGATGCCTGCCTTGGTGAGTTCTCTGACCCTGTTTTGTCACATCTACAATATGGATGAAATTCTAAGGAATAAACCAATGGAGAGAAGCCATGAAAGACAGATTTTTAAAGAAAGTATTTATTTAATGATTTGAAAGGCACAGTGACAGAGGGAAAGAGGGAGGTAAGGAACAGGGAGGATAGAGGGAGGGAGGGTGGGAGATGCAGAGGGTTTGGGGGAGAGATCTTATAACTGTGGTTCACTCCCCAAATGACTGCAATATGTAGCACTGGCTAGACCAAAGCCACTATGCAGGCGCTTCATCAGGGTCCACTATGTGGGTTTTCAGGGACCCCAAATAATTTGGCTGTCCTCTGCTGCTTTCTTACACCTATTTGCAGGGAGCTGGGTTGGAAGTAGAGCAGTGGAGACTTGAACTAGTGCCCATATGGGATGATGGCATCACAGGTGGCATCTTGATTCACTGCTCCACAACGCAAGCTCCAAGGAGGCAGATACTGGTTGGAAGGAAGCCTTTACTCAGAGTCACAGTTGTCCAGGGATGATTTGGACTCAAAGTGAAAAGGGCTTTTCTCTACCCAATCCTTGAGTGCTATAAAATCAGGATGTTTTAGGATCCTTTTCTGCTTATGAGAATTGGGTTAGGTGATATGGTTTTTCAAGATATTTCTGTTCTCAAATGTGCTCCATGTCTGTCTTGCCTGGGTGCGCTTTCCTTGCAACTGTTGTGCAGTAAGAAACTTTGCAAGGGAATGTCACTTTTGTGGCATCTTTTCACTAACTCTCTCCCCTCCCCCAACTTCTACTTTAGAGGCTAGTGATTTGAACCAATTATAAATCCCCGAGTCCAGTCAAAGTAGAATTGTGGCAGAGGGTTATGGCATATTTAGCACTTCTTTCCGCTTATTATCTGCAGAAGATTACATCTCACTGGCTCAACCTTTCTCTATCATTAAAGAAAAAAAAATCTGTATTTTGTTACACACTGGGATATAGGAAAATTTTTAAGCAAATCATAAGCAGAGACTGAAAGAGTGTCCTAGAAATTAGTGGTATGAAGGTCAGGGACACATGCCTATTTTATCTAACATCTTTCTAGAACCTCCAGCTAAGACTGAGCTACTATTAGGTAGCATCAGATCATAACCTGCATGATCCCACATTGTCAGGCTTTGAACTGTTCTGCATTATGGGCACTCATTTCGTGTATTCCACACCAATTAAGTAAACCAACGAGATCTAAATAATAGGCTTGGGTCATTTGTAAAAGGTTCCTACCTCCTGACACTTCCCATGCTTCTCACTTGATTCATTTGGGGAAGTGGCACACATGCCAAGCTTTTCTACAAGAACTTTTACAACTCCATACATTCCTGGATTCAGCGATTGCAGATCCTGTCTCTTGTTTTTCTGCTCTGTATTCTGAGAGCCATACAGTACACTCAATAATCAGAAAACTTTGTGACCACTTAGGATAATTGCATGCAGAATTTCACACTTGGCTAATTGCCAGTGATGTCTTCTCTGACATGCTTACTCCTACAGGAGAAACGAAAAGCCAAGTGAATGTTACAGCAGTTTCATAGCCACCTCCTGCTACCCTGTGGCTTATTGACCCTTCCGGTGCCTTGACAGTCCAGTTAGTCTATTATACCTTTAATCTACCTGCTGTTTCTGGAAAACAGTTGCATCAATACTTCTGGTAGATATTTGAAAACCTAGTGGCAAAGCAACTTAGTTGAAAGGCAGAGCAAAAGCATCGGAAGACTTGGAACTCGGTCATCTTCTAATAACTCAGTGAATGGAGGAGGATTTGCTCCTGTCCTGGTTCTTGTCTGACCTCTTAGAGAAGAGCAAAATTCTAAAGACTTGTTTTAATTCCCTGTGGATTGAGTACAACAAAGACTCCTGCCTCAGGTGGAGGCCACTTGGAGAGACAGTCCATGAATAAAATAGGTATTGGCCTCTCCCTGTGATTCCTGTGGCTTTTTGTGCTGGTCTCCTCCCGTGTATTAGTGTCTCAGTAGGATGGTGGCTCTGACTGGAATTGGCAGGTGCCTGTACACCTTGTTCCTGGGGAGACTATTCAGAGAGTTTCAGGCCATCAGATTGTTTACTTCTATGAACTATCCAATGCTCCAACGTGTGAGAGGATGAGAGTCAGGTTTATAAAGCAGAAATAGCTAATTAATGGAGAATCCTGCATTTGCTCCTTTTAAAACCCTTAAGTATTGCTATAATGAATATAGGAGGCTTGCAGGAATTTAACATTTATTCATGCTTTATAAAGAAAACCTTACAAAAAGGTGCTTTATATTAGACTCTGTCTACAAATCTAAGTGCTTTCACAACAATTTTCAAATATAGACTACTTATTTCCACCTGTTTGTATTTTAAATCAAACTTGTGAATCTCTTTATGCTGTCATGTCTATTAATCAAATGATTCTTTTACAATTCAGTGAAAAAATCAAAGAAACTGTTCTTTTCAAAGATGACTTTGTTTACTTTGCTTTGAAATATGGCCAATGGAGTTTAGAAATTTCTATGTAAAACTGGCTTTCTAAGCCCAGCTGGCAGCAGTCTGTTGTGAAGCAGTTAGTTATACTATAATTTAGATAAAATCATACTTTTGAATGAAATATATCTGGTTATTTACTTTGGTTAAACAGCAGCACTTTAAAATTTTGCAATTTTACGGCTAAATGTGAAGTTTTATTGCATTAAATTATTATATTTTTATGCTCAATATTAAGGTTTAGCCTTAGATTTACTCATAATTTAATTGACTCGGGCATTAATATGATCCTGTTGATTTCTAACTGAATAATTACACAAGGACAGTCAGTGTGTGACTGGATCACAGATCACATAATAAAAATGCCCTGTTTAGCAAAAATGTTCATTTTGGCCTTTGCATCTGTTTTTGAAGGTCGTGGACAAATGTCCTTCATCACACTATGAAAGCTGACATGTACTTTTCTGTTTGTCCTTAAAATGAGCAACTCTAAAACTCAAAGAATTAAATTATGCACTTCCTTTTCTCTTGAAGGTTATTCTATTCAAACCTTTCCTATAGGTGTTTAAGTGGGCAGAGGATGGTAGAAGGCAATATGATGGAAGCAAAAGAATAGCCAAGTTTATCAGATGGTTCTTACCAAGCACTAAATTGTTGGAGGTCCTTTTTGGCACGTGGAGGACACATGGGTGGCAGAAGAGGTTGAGAGCACTCATACCAGAAGGATGCTTTCCTCGTCCTGTTTGGGAGTAGAGGAATCGTTGCTTAACTTTCCGTTCAGAAAGTTTCTTCCGTCTTTGCTTTCCGACTGTGTGCATTTGTTCCATTTGGCAGTCACTAAGGAGATGGGGAAACAAGTAGGTCATGGGATCCAATATTGTTACCAGGAGCAGTTAATGGAACCTGACAGAACAGAATTGAGAATGTGGATATTTGAAGACAAACTCATCAGCCATAAAAAGGTGAGAGATGTGAAAAATGGCACAAAAAGATGTCGCAGCTGTGTAGCAAACGGTGGAGTAATTACAACTTGAGCAAAGCTGGTTGTGCCAAAGGGGTCTGAAGAGATGCTCATGCAGGATCGTGAGGCTCCGTCTCATCAGACTGGACCAAAAGCAGCTGCATCGCTGCAATCTTAACTATTATAGCATCTAATCATACAATCCATCACCTTCCCTTCTAAACACACCTCTCAGATGTTAAGAACTGGAATTACTTGAAATATTTAGAAACCATTGCAGTCACAGAGGATACTTTATGTTTTGATATTTTTATGCATATCATTATTTTGTCCTTATTGGATTATAATTTGAGCAAAAATTTATTGCAGAGTCACATATTTGATATCTCAGAAGATCTTAGCATAAGTCTTGTGAGCAAAGCAGGTGAGCAGTATATGCTGGGTCAATTAAGACTCAAAAAGCACTTCAACATTTTAAAGAGGTTTTGAGTCATCATCATCTAATCAATTAGCAGTCTACAATATCATGGAAAGCATTTGAATTTCTTGAGAGTTTTTAATCTTGTCATACTTTGAGAGTTAAAAAGCAGCAAGCCATGACTTTAATTCAATATTAGAACAAAAGGTACAAATCTTAAGTATTATCAGATTTATTTCTTCTTTCATGCCATAAAGCATGCATTCCAAAGCTGTTTTTTTTTTTTTTTACAGTATTTAATTGATATTTCAGGAATTTAGTTTTTCTATGTTGGTTTCATGCACAACATAGATACCATTATGATTGTTGCTATTTTCCCACTACAGGAATTCTGCTGCCATTAATAGTCGCTGGCTTTCTTTTTCTCTTCTTGGGCATGGTCAGGAAAGTGTATAGCAGTGCATGCTAGGAACCAAAGTTCAAGCAGAGCTATCAAAAATCAAAGAAAGATACCAAGATCCTCAGTTAACTTCCTGAGATGATATTGAGAAGGAAGCGGGCAAGTTTCAACCAAGCAGTGCAGACCATGGGCTGCAATCTCAGGAATTTTTGACTTGAAGAGGGTGTAGGTTCTTGTTGTCACAAGAACAAATTAGAATCAAGATTCTGAATTGCTGACTGTGGTGCAGAGTAAGGCTCCTCACTATGTTTTAATCGGTAGCTTGAGGTGCAGGAAAACTTGAGTTGAACCCTAGGTAGGGATTTAGACTTGAAGTTACTTGAATGACAATTATTACCTTATAACAGTGTGGTGGCTTCTATAGTAGTTTCATTGCATTAGATCAATTCATCCATTTTAAAAATTCTTCAGTAGTGCTGCATGGGAAAAATAGATTTTTTTTTTCAACTCCTTCAACATTATTTATCTGGGTCCTCTTCCCCAATGCAATGTACTTATACGTGGGCTTGCCAGATTAAATACAAGACACTTAGTTAAATTTAAATTTCAGGCAAAAACGAATTTAATTGAGTAAAAGTGTATGCCAAAATTATGATTTCTACAGAAAAAATGGCAAATATTTTCAATCTCTCAGATCTTAGAATCTCTTCCAGTTGCCTTTTCAATATTAAAGATGGTTTAGCAAGCATAAGATTAATTAGGGAAATACTGTTTTTTGAAATTGCAGCTTACATACCTATAATTAGATTTTAGAATTTTTTCTGCAGAGAAGACTGAGGTTATCATTATTTTAATTTTCCTTGTAGGATGCTTTCTGAATTATTCATTTATCCTTCAAATTCAAATTTTATGGAGATTTCTTGTTATTGACTTTTGTTTATAAGTTTACCTAGGCAAAACTTTGGGTTCTTTAATTCTTTCCAGTTTGGATTATTGCTCTGTCTCATGTCTGAAAAGTTTGTTTTCTTCTAAGATGTGCTTATTTATGAAAGAGTATGACAGAAGGCAAGAGGGAAAGGGCTGGAGAGAAAAAGAATGCCTACTGGTTCTGGTTCATTCTTGGAGGCCCTGCAATATCAGGTCTAGGCCAACCTGACGTCAGGAACCAGAAACTCCAACTGCCTTTTCCAAGTAGGTGACAGGGACCCAAGTATATTGGCCATTGTTCTGTCTCCCAGGAACATTAGCAGGAAGCTGGATAAGAAGCAGAAGGGCTGGGCTTGAGCCATCCCTGTTAAAGGATGAGGGTGTCCCAAGCCATGTCTTAACCTCATGTGCCGTAATGCTTGCCACTGAAGTATTTCCTCTTTAAACTTCTCCCAAGAACCATGCTGTTTTTTATATTGCATCCTTATTTTTTGTTCCTCTCTGTGTCCGGAATATTCTTTTTATTTAGTTTACACCTGAATTTTTGCTTTATTTTTTCAGTGTTGGCTTAATATCTTTTGTACTCTTATTTTTGTTTGTACAAAATATTTTTTGTGATTATTTTTATTTTTATATTCCTGAACCAAAAAGTATTTTTAATCTAATTTAAGCTATGTACACGCTTTACTTTGATAATGTGAGATAAGCTTATTGCAGGAAAAGTGACCTTTTTAAAGTTACTTTATTCTTGTGTATATTTATAAAACATTTAAGACACACAGAAATCTTATCTGCTGGTACCCTATCCGAACGTCCATGATGACCAAGACTGTGTTGTGCCAAACTGGGAGCAGGGGACCTCATGCAGTCTGTCAGAAGGGTGACAGAGATCTAATTAGTTGATTATCCCTGCTTCCTCCTGGATAGTTAGGAAACTGGTGTCATGAGCTGGAGCCGTGGCTTACACCCAGCACTCAAATGTGGGATAGCATAATCTTAAGCGGTGTCTTAAGACCATGAGCCTAAATGCCCACCCCTTCCCTGAATGCTTTTGAAACTTCAGTTTTCCTTGTGCTTCTAAACTTCTATTTTCCATGTGTTCACTATGACTCATACAAGAGATATTTCAAAGAATGGTGATTTAAGTTGACTTAATTTACATTTTGGCTAAGTCTTGTGTGTGGGACTCCTGCTTCAGTTATTAAAAGAAATTGAGAAATTGAGATTTTTAGTTTTATTGACTCATATCTTAAAGACATTTGGTGAGATTAAAGTCATAGTTCTCCATTCAAATAAAACCTGAGGCCAAAGACACTACTCGAATTCCTTCAGTGCTTCTTATCTATCATGCATCAGTAGCTTAAAAAAACCAAAAAAAAATTAGTGACTGAAAATTATATTTCCTTTATTGGAGCATTGGAACATGAAAACAACTTGAGACTTGATCCTCCATTATATTTGCCATATTTTATATACAACCTTACTGTGTTAAATCCATCATATTTCTATAGCACCTTTACTTGTGGCTTGTTCAATAAGGGAAACAAGATAAAGTGCTGTTTTGCCTTCATTCCCTTTCCTTCATGGCTTACATTTTGCTAGCTTTCATAAACTCTCCACTTGGCTTTTGGAGTGGAGCTAATAGATTTTCTACATTGGAAAGGGTCACAGACCCTCTTAGAGTTTCCTTCACTGAATCCATGGCTTCCTGTTCTCCACTCTGATCTTTGTCTCTGCAACCGTCAATGCATTATTTATCTACCTATTAGATGCTCTTTCTCCTAAAACCTGTGACAGAGAGTAAATAACTGAGATTGCTCAAATGTGAAATTTCAGATGGGTTACAGAGAGGTGAGCAGAGGTCCCAGGTGAGCTTTGCAACAATCCAATCGTCATTCCCCTTGCACTGGGTACCCTCTTTCCATAACTGTTTATCCAGGAAACTTTCTTTGCTCAGAATCCTAGTGGATTCTCTAACTAATCAAATGGCTTATTTGAACTGCTAACATCATATATTCCATCAGAACTCCTGATAAAAGTTACCTTAAAGATGTTTTGTCCACATCAACTATGTCATTTGTAATGCCATGTCAATATTTCTGAGGAAGGTATTGTCTTTCACCTGCTGGTTTCATACATCTAGTTCTTTAACAATTATATTCTATTTATAGCCTTTTTGAGATTTAGTTTTTAAAAACCTAGTAATGATTTATTACGATGGGTTCATTGATCTATTTATGGTAGTAACATTGGCTTGGAAAGTAGGTTACACAGTAAAAAAAAAAAGTAGAATGTGAACAGCTATTAAATGAACAAAAACAAAGAAACGGGAGTTTCAGGATTTATCATTCTGTATGTCCTACACGTAACAATACTGTCATACATAATTATCCAACTTAAATCTAAACCTTGACTTCCTAAGAAATGCAGTGGTTAAAAAAATCCCTCTTTTCAAGGCTAATCTGCAGCTAAGGCTTTCTTAGAAATACTCCATTACTTTGAATTTCTTCCCATCTCACTTAATATTTTCCTTTAATCTTTATAAATTAAGAAGCTGCAGTATAATACTGTGGAAAGTCTCATCACCCTAAAAGTCAGAGGTCTGAGTTTTAGTCTCTGCTCAACATCTGTTTGACAGTAAGCTGTATACTCTGATTCCCCACATCTTCAGTTTTCCTCTTTGTAAAATAAAGAGGTTAACGTCTGAAGTATTACAAATACTCGTTCTTAATGGCAGACCTAAGTAGATTACTTGGACTGTCTGCTATCATTGAATTTTCACCACCTCTTCTGCACATGAAAGTAATTGTAGTCCTTGTTAGAACAAAGATAATTCTGAATATTGAACCAGAACTCTTGAAAATAATTTGACTTCCATTTGTGACGGCATCATTTGTGTTTTAATATGTTAAGGGAAATGGGCATTGTCATGGTAATAACCACGTTAGCAATACACATGATATGGGAAAAACTGGAAAAAAATCAGGCGAAAAATTTATAGTATCATGTGAAGTTTAGAGCAGTGCAAGTTTATATTTAGTATATAATTTTATAAAATGGAATTTTTTTCTTAGAGGTGAGCATAATTAAAACTTATGCTGATGTGTAAGAAACCAAGCATTTCTGTACTAGGTTAGGATTAGTTTTCTGCCTGTTTTGAATTTCTTAGACTTCTCTTTTTCAGGTTTTTATTATGATTTTCCTCATAAAGCAAGATACTGACAAAGCAGGTTGAGTTACTTTTTCATTTCTTCCCGCTGTTCAGGGGTACTCGGATACATCAGTGAGCAGACCTGCTTCCCTTTACTCAGGCTAGTGTCCAGTTTTGTTGGGTCATCTGCATTTCATCCTATTTCCACAGAGTGCATGCTGACCCAGGAAAAAGACTCATTTTTATTGTCTTCACTGCTCTGACATAACAGATACAAATTATTTATTTGCTTTAAATTCATCAGAAGTTTCTGGGAACATGACCAACGGAAGATGAAAGTGTGGCTTTGCAATTCAAACAAAAGAATAAGAGCAAACCCTTTTCCCTAGTAGAAGATACTTGGAAGTACTTTTCATGTCTGTCATGTTATCTCTTGTTAGAAAAAAATCAAATTGACCATAGTTCATATTCATTACCAAGGAATATTCACGCTTAAAAATTGCCTTTAAAACCAGAATTCTATGGCTTTCAACAACAAATGTCTATTTTTAGAAACTTTAATTTTTATTTTCTTTGGTAAAGGGAGAGATTCAGAAAGAAAGTCTTCCACCTGCTAGTTCACTCCCCAAATGCCCTGAATAGCCTGGATGGGCAGATGGAAGTCAAGAGCGCAGAACTCTGTCCAGGTGTCCCACATGGGTGGCAGGCCCAAATTCTTGAGACATCTGCTTTGGTGCTTTATTTGCTTTATTTCTTTATACATTTTTTTTTAGGTGCACTTCAAACTTTTCTAAATTTAAAAATAAAGAGCAAAACAAATTGAATCTCCACACACTAACTGATCCAGTTTCCATGATAATGCAACAGAAACTTGCATTAATAGCTTGATATCTATCATTTCGTTGATTTAAAATACCTCAACTTATGGTTCAACACTTGATAGGCTTCTAAAAACTGTTGATTTGTAAGCCTGTTATCAAATAATTAGTTATTTCACATGACATATCGTATCAGTGTATTCATTAGAAACCATACTGGTGAATTGAATTATGTGGACAGTGTTCAAAATGGATCGAGTCTTCTATCTAAAGACGTATGTCCTTTTGGATAAAAGTTCAAGGTACTAAATACAGCCTTAAAGATTAAAATCTGTTTTTAATGCTGATTCACAGTCATGTGTGAGAATTTTTTTCCCCCTGATCTGTTGTGAGTAATTATAGTAATGAGGCACCTTGAAAATGTAAGCTGTTAATTAATAAGGCTATGTCTAACTGTAGCTTCTTTGAGTCGATGTTGGTGTTTTGAAGAGCAATCAGATATTAATATCGCTCCCATGTACAGAGAGTTAACCACTGTCTCTTTATGACTTGCTTTTCATCTGCTCTGTCTACCTTGCTCTATACTTGGAAGCCATGCTATCTTTCACCTCTTGCAGTAACTACTTCATTCTAATGCTTTTACCCTTAGGGAGACATAGCTTATCTTCTCCCCCAAGTCAGTTTAATTTAGGTCACTGTCTTTTATTTGGCCACATTTAATCTCTGCCTGTTTCCAAACTGGAGACATCTCAATTGTGTTTTAAATCTGTCTATTCTCATTTTCAAACTTTTTCTTTCAGCATGATAAATTAAAGCAAATATTTAAATCACAGACATGAATAGATTTCCTTGCTGACTCAAATGGAGACATTTCTGCTAAAAATTTTGTACAAGTTACCCCAGTGGGTACTAATAATTATGTCAGGTGTTATGTTAATTAACATTAAAATTAATGAAGCAGCTGAAGTAGAAGTGGCTCTTTCTGTGGAAGATCTCATTGTAACGAAAGAAATTATTTTTAAAAAAATGAAATGAAAATTGCATTGGAAAACAAGACTCCCTTTTGGATGATTCCATGAAAAATAGGAAGAATATGGAGTTAGAGTGGTGGAAATGTCAAGTGAGAAAATCAAAGGGACCAAGGGCAAACATCATTTCTCCTAGAA
The DNA here is from genome assembly GCF_017591425.1 of Ochotona curzoniae. Taxonomy (NCBI): domain Eukaryota; kingdom Metazoa; phylum Chordata; class Mammalia; order Lagomorpha; family Ochotonidae; genus Ochotona; species Ochotona curzoniae. The sequence continues at coordinate 13,193,516 of NW_024465582.1, read as the reverse complement.
GCATCAGAAACCCTAAGAGCTCCCTAGTAAGAAGAAACAGCATTGACAAATAATCCTGGCCAAAAGCAGTTATCAGGGAGATTTATTTGCAACTGCTTTAGAAGCACCTTTCTTCCTGCTTGTTCAGAGGCATCCGACTCCTGGCTTTGCAACAACCCTGCAGGCTGCTTTCCCAAGGATGTGGCAGCTTCCAAACTGCTTGAGATGAACTCTTGGAGCTGGGGCTAGAGAAAGAAGCTTGATGGAGCTTCAGGGAACTTTGGAGCCTTCCTAAATGACACCATGAAAACATAGCTAGCATGCGGTCACACCACAGACACACACACACACACACACACACACACATAAAACCAGGATACTAAAATGGAGCTAGTGCTGGAACTAAAGCTGGTGCATCCGGAGTTGTGGAAATTCTGCACCTGCCAGCTTGCCTCTCCTTTCTCTGCTTTGAAGACACACATGGTCAGTCCTTATTTTAGCTACGTTGTCTTTTGCAGGGGAATACTTGCACAATCACAGGAGAAACCAGGCCAGTTACTTAACTTAATCAACCATAGCCTCATTTATCAGTTCACAGACATAGGGAGCATCAGGTAACTTTTGTTTTTTTAAGGAAAACAAATGGCACGCAGGGAAGTATTAAGATAAAAATCTGCAATAAATGATCACAGAAGGGACACAGATAGTGCTGAATTCAGTAGCTGGGATTTCAGAAGATAACACTTCCACAAAATGGACCAAAAAAAAATGGAAAACACTCAATAATTCAAACATTTAATTACACAAAATTGAATGGCTAGGCTGAAATGATAGAATGAGCTTGGCTGAAAACAAAATTGGTTATGTGGAAGATAAAGTTGACAAATCTCCCAGAAAACAGAGTAAAATCTACAGATGGAAACTGTAGAAGTAAAATTTTCCAATGTCTAAGTTCTGTAAGAAGGAGTATTTCTAAAAGTCTGGGGGAACTTTCCTCCCCAATTGTAGGAAGCATGGGTCTCAGGTGTACTTAAAGGTAAAGTGCATACTAAGAATTCATGAAAAAAATGGAAGTTTAGGAACAGCCTGTCTGAATTTCAAAATTCTAAAGAGAAAATTCTTGAAAGTTTCTGAGGACATCTGCATGCTTTGCTCATGACAGGAAACAGCAGTACTGTTAGTAACAGGATGCTAAGAGGCAGTGGGGACGTGACTTCAAAATTCCAACAGAAATGACAATGTGTAATTCTTGATGGTGTTGCAAACTCTCATGTATGATTCGAAAACTTAAGTTTTGAACACATTTAATCGAGAGCATCACACAGAATGCTTATATGAAAAAGTTACATGACAAATATGATAAAGTAGAAAGGTGAGATTAGGAAGGTAATGGAGGATTTTGAAAGTGTTCATTTTCTTTGTTCTTGCTTAAAAAGTAGGAAATCAGGGTCTAACTATTTATCTCTACATCACCTACCTTCTGCAGGTACCACTAATCTTACTAGTAGAACTAATTAGTACCTAGAACTAATTCTGCTAGTGGTCCCTCTTGGAGGTGACTACATATAGAAGTTTGAGAAACTTTTATTCTATCCACCGTATTGCTTCATATTTATTTCACTGTGTTGTCTCACTTTATAATGAGAAAAATGATAGAACAGTTGGTTTTAGAAGGAAAAAAACCTATATTACTGATGTAGAGACTAAAATCTCATAAGAGCAATTTTAACAGTTTTGTCTTGGTAAAGTTTTAAATGTGCTTAGGATTTTTTTCTTAACCAGTTGAAAGAGATCAAGGTGAATGGTTGGGAGGAGGCTTTTTCAGGGGCTGGGAATGGATGATGGCACGAAAGAGCTGGAGACTGAGACAATTGCTCTGTGATGAGAGGATTTATGGACAAAATAGGTTGTGATGAGGATCCAGCTCTTGTAAATGGGAAATATTACAGGTAAATATAGCTTCAGGGTCTGTGGCCAGTGCTGTTACTCAGAGTCCATGTTGAGAAGATTCTTGTGTTAGGGATTCACTGTTACATGTTTGCAGCTTGAGGTTCTTAATGACTTAATCTCTGAGTCAGCCTTTTATTGAAGGCCAGGGGAACACAGCATGTGCTGGGAACTAGGAGTGCTGGTAGATCACAAGGTTGCTGTGTTCCAGGCCATGTTGGTGGAAAATGTCTTCATCCAGGCTCATCTGTTTCCAGGTTGGTAGGGCCGTGTTGCATTCTGTCCAATGTATCCAGGATCAAATGCATCCCAGGAAGGGTAGTAACAATCTTCTGGGCCACCTTTCTGCTGGGTTGGTTGTGGAGTCAAAGGGTTGTGGGAAGAAAAGGTGGACTTTCCAACTTCTAGAAACAGCTCCATTTTCTGTTAGCATTAGGCCCTGCAGATGAGACAGCCATCCACCAGGAGGCAGCTTCACTGGAAACAATAGCTAAGGCATCTTGGCCACTATCCTGCTGCCTCTGTTGACTCATCATTAGGGCTGCCAACTGATGATGGAGTAGCAAAAATTCTTGTTGATTTTCATGCTGGTAACTTTGGCACAGTGGTAACCATTTTCTGAGCTTATTTCCTCCTTTCTGTTCTCAATCATGTTTCACCTCATGGGTTTTGTTTTTCCTATTTAACTCATTTCTTTTGATACTTTTATTTTCGTGCATTTTTACCTTCTGGTTGTTGGTTCTCTTTGCTTGTACTTCTTTCTCTGAATTTCATTAGTTTGTTCTTCATATCTGCATTGTCTTTTTTTGGCACTCTTATAAGATCTAAAATTAGATGGAATTTTACACTCTTACTCATATTTATTCTTTCCCAAGCCATTTTCTATTTTGGAAATGACATTTTTTTAGTATGTCATTATTTGTTCTTTGAGCTTTTTATGTTCAGAGCTGTCTATGGAATTTGGCATATCTTCCATCCTTTTAATGTAGTTTATACCTGTTGATTTTCATTCAGGTTTCATTTGAAGTATCTATTTTGTATAGACTCGTACTGAAGGATGTTAATTACATGTGAAATTCTCAGTGTTTCAGCAAAGTGGATTCCATTTGTTTAAAAAAAAATGTATCTGTTTGCAGAGCATAGTATCATCACTCCTCCCCCAATTTTTTATATTAAAGCTCTAAAACCTAATGTGTACCCCTTAGTTACAGGTTAGTTTAGATAATGAGGGTAGTTGGAACTCATGGCGGAATCAGAGCCAATGTGAGGAGGAGTAAGTACTTGTTGGGCTTCCCCCACTTTGATCCATGTGCACACCAAGAGATCAGGTGGAGGTGCAGGGATAAGTGGATGTCTGCAAACCAAGAACAGACCTAGCAGAAACGACTCACCTGGATCTTCTGCTTCCCAGTCTCTAGGATTGTGAAGAACTTCTGCTGCCTAGGCTGCTCAGGCAATGGCATTTTCTTGTGTCAGCCTGAGCTAAGAAAAAAGAACAAATAATTTTCATCCCATTTATTTTTCATTTTGATGTTTAGTTGATGATACAACCTATTTCTTGTAAAATTAATACCAATGTATTTCCATTACTACTTCTGATTTTTTAAAATGTGTTCTTCTGGAGCCATTTGGATGATCCAGTCTGCTACTCCAGAAAACTATAGTCGAGTCCACAGGAAGGGTAGAAATGACAGGGAAGGTGAACTGTGTATTAAAATCTTAGGTCACCCTGACCTCGAAACAAAGTCTAGAGAGCACTTCAGCAAACCTAAGAGTGTCTGGCTCTCACATTTTGATAAATATCAGTTGAGGGTTCAGGCAGTGCTATAAATAAACTCACGTTGAAGGCAGAAAGGAAGATGGAAGAAGACAGTATTCATCTTCTATGTAATGGGCAACCCAGTACGTGCTGTTCATGTAGCTTTATCTTCACCAATTTTCTTTGGGAGATGCATATTATTATTCCGTTTATATAAGGAGAGCTGAGGCCTCAAAGTGCGGATTCCCCATAGTCCAACATAGTTTAAGAGTGGGCTGTAGACAGGTCTGGTTCTGTGCTGCTCTGCTGCACCATTCTGAGAATTCTGTTCTTCCTAGTTTATATTTACTTCATTGTCCTGAAACTTGGTGGACTAATACTTAGCTTTCATATTAACGAGGCAGCCTGCTCTTGGGCCTCTGAGAACCTTACCTTTTTCTCTTAGGAATCCTCTTCATTTAAAGAGCTGCCAGGCTGTGAGGGGTCAGTCATCTCCTTCCTGTTGAATTATCATGCCTCATCCAGTTTGTTTTATGGCTTCAGATTAAAGCCAAAGTCCTCCCTTGTTATTCATTGTCTTGTTTTAATAAAGACAGAGCTGGTTAATGTTTGTCTGAGATGATCCCCAGTGGTCACAAACTGGCATGTAAAGAATTTTGATTTATTTATCAATATTTAACCAGCTGTGGGGGAGATGTCTTCCCCTACTCTCCCTTTTCCTAGTTAGCTGGTTGATTTGAGTATGATGGGAACACTCAGAAGGGAGACACTAAAATTGGGTTTTTGGTGCTTCAAGGAAATAACCGTGTGGGATCCAATCCTGCCCTTCATATCTCTAATTCTCAAGTTCCTAACTCAAAAGATCATGAGTAAAAGTAAAGCCAAATCAAGAGGAGAGAGAGAAAATGGTGAGCTGTAGCAACTACTAGGACAGTTATTCTCTGTGCCGTTGATCGCTTCAATGAAAATCTCCATGGCCCTGAAATAGGGTAGATCAGAAGTGGTAAAATAAGAGGAAGGAAAATCTAACTCTGCCAGCTATGAGTGTATCAATTGTGTTTTAGGATGCAAGCTGAAGACTTGATCAGAAATCACTTATTTCTAGACTTTGTCTATGAAATTCTCTGTAATTCTCTTAGGACTTTTGTTTCCAGTCATTGTTTTCTTCTAGTTGAAAAAATTTTTTAGAAGATATATGCAATATTTATTTTCGACAAGACTTTAATACTACGTGTAACTGGGCTTCAAAAGGAAGCGAATAATCATAAAGTCCTTAGCTATTCTTTTAAATGTTATGGCCATATGCTGCATCCGTAGGGTGATGATCATGTTTCATTTAGAGAATGTTAACTAAAGAAAAAAATGGAAAGAAAGCCCTTTTTCTGAGTTCATCCTTCCCTCTGGCTGTTTTAGAACAATTAAAATATACCAGGGCGGTAGCACTTTCCCTGTGGTTCTGTAAGCTTGGTCCTTTATCAATTTGTTAGGGCTGACATACCGACTGTCATAGTCTGGAATGTCTTAAACACTTGAGATTTCACGCAATTCTGAAGACATCTGAGAACTCTCTCCTTGGCACTTAGATGGTCTCTGTCTCCCTGTTTCCTTACACGCCCTTTCCTCCACGTGTGTCGTTGCCCTAACCTCCTGCTCTGATAAGGAAGTCACTCACATTATATTAGGGCTCACCCTAGTAGTCTCACTTTATTGACTTTTTCAAAGACCCTACCTCTAAGGTATATTGTGAAGTACTAGGAATTTCGGTACCACACCCATCACACCCCCTGCAGTTTATTCAGAAGGCAGCTAGGAGGGTGCTACCTGCTAAACAGATCAGATTGGGTCACTTCTCAGGTCACACTGATTTCCTGGACATTTCCATTCTGTAACTTCAGCAGGGGAAACGCTTGTATCTCGAAGAATGTCCATCTGCTTGCGTGCTTTGACACTTGAAGGGCAAAATGTAGTCTGTAAAACACAGCTCTGTCCACTTTTTCTGTGTCAAGCAAGTCATCAGCATGCCTGATTGTCCCAACTGATTTTCAGTGAAATAGGTATCTCTTGCAGATTTAAGGCATCCTGAAGAGAATCCGAAAGGACCAGCAAGGTCAAAACTGAAGTAATTCACAGCTATGTCCATTAATCCTATACATGCAAGTTATCTTCCATATTGTGGGCAGCACATCTCTCGAAATCACACATAATTGATGCGGCATGCAATTCTAAATACCTATAAAAAGTAAAGCATGCTTTTTATTTGCTGTAATTCTCTTGATGTCAGAGGAAATGTGCATCAAACTTCTTATTCATAAAGTATAACTTAATGCTTTTAGCAGCAGGCTGAGTAATTAGTTGGGCAATTAAGGGGCCATAAATTATAATTCTAACTCCGATAGACATCCTCTCTAACACCTTGGGAAGTCCATTTACTATTACTTCCTCTATTTTTTTCATCTATAAAATAAGTCCAAAAATAGATTCTCCATAAGCTCACTGGTGAACTCAAGAAAGTGAAGTTCAGAAATGGAAGAAAGCTTGCAAGTTTACTTGGTTAACTCCTTTACTTTCAGGCACATTAATAGTCTAAGAATAGAAAATTGCTTCTTTTGTTTTATAATGTTGAATGCTTAATGTGCTTGGAAATCGCTATGGTAGAAGTCTATGTGAAAAACATTGCAAAGTGACTTTGCTGGATTGTAAGTGTGTGTCATGTGGAAGGATGAGGTGCGTGTAACTGTCTGCTGTATGTTTGCTTCTTAAAATCCAGGGCCAGTTGGTAAAACATGTTTAAAGTGGTCCACCTTCATTAGAGTTGCTAGCACTTGACGGTTCAGATTCAGGAATCTGTCATTTCCTAACCTCTCCTTGAACCCACTCCAGGTCTGAAACTGGAGTTGAACATTCTTTACGTTTTCCAAAGCTATCATCTCTTAAAAGTGCTGGCTTATGTTTTTCTTATTTTGCTGCTTTTCTTTTTCTTTTGAATACACACCTTTTTACTAACAAAATCACCAAATTATTTATGTGTTTTTACAGCCTGTATATATTTGTTTTATCCTAAAGGGATAAAGGGGTTTTACTCCTCTACTCTCTGAAACTGGGACACAGATTTTAAGGAAAAAAAGAACAGTTTCACAGTGTTCTATTGTTCTTCCTTTGAGACCCGAATGACATCCAACCTCTTATTGACTGGTAATGCACTATAAACTGTATCATATACAGGACATATACATTGGTTCTCAGTGTGGGTATAGTAGAATGAAGACTGCCAATAGCAAGTTTTAGAAGGGCATTGCTAAAGAAACAATTATTGACACTTAATGAAGATAAGTAAGATTTTATCCACGAATATTTCAGTATTACCTATCACTCACAATGAGAGACCTGGATTGATGGCTTTGCTCCTGGCTCCTAGCTAGAACAGCCTCACCTGTGTTTGGGCAGTGAACCAAATGAAACCCTCACTGTCTCACTGTGTGTATTCCTATTTGTCCTTCTGTCCTTCACATATATACATACATTTATGACATATCAATTATTTAAGATTTATTTATTGCAAAGTCAGATACACAAAGAAGTGACAGAGAGGAAGAACTTCTATCTGTCGATTCACTCCCTAAGCAGTCTCAATAGCTTGAATTGAGTTGATCTGAAGCCAAGAGTCAGGAGCCTCCTCTGAGTCTCCCATGTGGGTATAGGGTCTCAGGGCTTTGGCTCATCCTCTACTGCTTTTCTAGGTCACAAGCAGGGAGCTAGAAAGGAAGCAGGGCTGCCGGGATTCGAACTGGTGCACATATGGGATCCCTGCTTGTTAGCAGATAGGCTATCACGCCAGGCCCAGACACATACATTATTTTTAAAAAGACAGGGGGAATCTTTCTAAGCTGACCAAATAGTATGTTACCAGGAGCTGACTTCATGATACAATATCGGGGATGGGGCTAATGATCAGATTATCAGAAGGTGTGAGCTTTCTTTCCAGTTGGCTTTGTAGGTTTCTTGCTATGACTGTGGTAGCCCCACCTGTGATGAACACCAAGTAGTAAGAGAAGCTTGACGAAGATTTGGTCAGGTAGAGTCTGTGTCAATGTTGTTGAGTTTGGATTTGAGGGTTGTGAGGAGAATAGATCTGTTTCGTGTGTTTCACAGTAGCTGTCCAGGTACTGCTGCTGTGAGTCAGCACCTTGATTTGTGAAAAGGAAAATTCTTAGGCTCTTTCAAATGTGCGAATGTCCTCTAATTCGTATCTTCTTTACCCTGGTTATAAGCTGGGAACATTTGAAGCATGGTTGCCTGGATGTCCACCAATACCCCAGACTGATTTTTAGGTGCTGATGCTTTTCAAAGGCATCAGATTAGGCAATCTGATATGCAGCCAGGGTTGCGGACCAGGCCTCTAGTTGAATACTGAATTGTTGGGAGAAATTACTCGGCAATCCCCATCCCCGTTGAGATGCAAAATGCCTTCTGTACTTGGACTCGGCAGATTCTTAATGCCTTCTTCTCTGAGCTGCATGCGCAAGAGTGTCAGATTTTCTCACAGGAAATACTTTTCCACATTTTTGCCATTCAGCACCTCCCAGGATCTGAGTTACTCCTAATGCATGCAAAACAAATATTCTCTGGCCTTAGTATGGCTTGTGCAAATAAATGAGTTGCTCAAGTTCAAATGACTAATTCTAAATCATCTTTGTATCATATGGCCTTTAATTCAAAAGAAGCCCTATGAGTAAGGGTAAAGGGAGGTGCTTTGGAGTTGAAGGGCTGTGTAATCTGCTGTTGTGGTTAAGGTGAGACAAACTCTGTCCAGTGAGCTCCTACCATGGAAAATTATTTAATCTGCTTTGAAGACGCTGTCAACACTGGCTGTGAGAATGTGGGGCTTTTCTGGTTTTTTTTTTTTTTTTGGTCACAAAAACAATTGCAAGAGCTGTCCTTTTATCCTGGTTGTAAATACTTAACACCATGAGCAAGCCAGCTTGTCACGAATTTTTATGGCTTTTCACAGATGGCTTCCTTTTCCCTTTTCACTGTAAACTTTTCTGAAACAGAATATTATTAATAAATTATATTTCTATTATACCTTCTTTCTGCCATCACTCCCAGGAGGCAATATGTACAGAAAAAAGACATAAATAAAATGATCCCTAATACCTCTTAACTCTGTCCATTGTGTGAAGCAATCATTTTTCATTCCACAAAATTCAGGAGTATCTTGAATACAATTCTGTACAGTCCTTCAGTCCTGAAGATTGGTGTCCTTTTTGGCAAAGAATTTCAAACAACTAAGTTGTAGGTGCAGGCATTTATTTCAGTAATCAATTCCCTACTTGGATGCTCATGTGCCAAATAAAAGTGCCTGGATTTGAGGTCCAGCTCCTCCAATTCCAGCTTCTACTTAGTAGCCAAACGGCAAGACTAATGTTAAGCATTTTAGCTCAGTGAGTTGAGAAACAATTGGCATTCCATATTAAAGTACATATTTTATTTAATTTAAATTTTTCTTTAGGCCACTCCAAATGTTATCTATCTACCTACTAATGTTGCTCTAGAAGTGGTAGAGAATAACCCAAGTACACCTGCCATCTATGCAGTGCAGCTGGGTAGAGTCCTTGACTGTTGCCTTTGGTCCGGACACGTCAATTACTATGGTCATTTTGCTGGCCCAGTTGTAACCACTGTGGGCATTAGGGCAGTGACCAAGTAGACAGATTATCTGTCTTGTATTCACTCTCTTGTGTATCCCTACGTCCCATATCTGCCTCTCAAATAATTTAAAAATTTTTCTTGAAAAAGCTAAATTTATGTTGATGTCTATCCATGGATATGAGCGGTCTTCAAATATACTGTAGAAAATGTGTTTTAGGATAAACATACATGAATTTCAATTTTGGGCATCAAAATCTATTGATCCTTTAATTCCGTTATCATGAACTTTTTTACAATAGTATCACATAAAGAATCATTTCAAAGAATGATGCATATTTGATGTGGAAAATTGCAAACATCAAACATTTCATAGAATGCTATCGAACTGTTAGCACATTTTTATGTTTATGATAACGTTGTGGTCTTTTTTTGACCTGGATGCATCTTCAGTAAGTTCCCTTTCCTCTTTGGTTTGTTGATTGACATCCAACGGTGTCATGCCTACATTACTTAAATTGTTAACAGGAATCCTAGTCTGAGGTCATGGCATTCTGCACAGGCTGTTCTGGAGTTACTTTTCTCTCTGGGGATTACCTGGAGTTCACTCCCTGTACCTGAAATCCTTGGAGGTCACTTGTTGCATCTGATATTTTAAAAAACACATCAATAATCAAGACCATAGACTTGGAAGCTCCACATCTTGCCTGAAACCAAATGATAATACATGTGTTTGCTTGCATTCAGGAAATTCCTACGCGCCCATGTGGCTTTCAGGATCAGCAAGAGAGGAATGAAGTGGTTAATCATTTGTTTCTGTGCCTTAAACGTATCAGGGCATGTCACTCACTGTCAGTGTCTTCAGATATGCTTGAATATTTGGAGCAGGGTGGGTGACTTAACAAGAAAGGAAAGTGTAACGGGCGAATGATGATGAGCAGAAATTGTGCAGAAAAAAAGGATCTGTGCTGTCAGTTCATTGTTTTGTACTTAACTCGTGCCAGTATTCATTACTACAGATGAACATTTGAATGACTTCATGTCAACACTGTGACAAGCGGTTCAATCCTTCAGAAATATTCATGGAATACTTTGAAACCATTAACATTTTCACTGTGACACGTAATGGTGATAGTCTCAGTCCTGTGTGTGTCTGTGTTCACACTTGGAGCGGAATGTCTCACCCACAGGAGAATAGTTTATATGTGAGCTTTTCAGGGTCCCAAGTAAATTTCTTCCTCTGTATCCCATACACTTTAAAAATATTGTAGATTTCTAAGTGTAACTATTTTAAGTCCCTTTTGCATCTCATTTTATCTCAGTTACATTTCAGGAGATTGTTTACACCTGAGAGACGAATTCTCCCTTGACTCTCCGGCTTTATGGACCAAACTCTGGGATTGCCTCTGGCAGGGAGGCCAAGCATCACGCACTTGGTGGTTATAGTATTATATATCATTGCTCTATACCATTTTGCTCTGGTGGATATAAGATTTATCCTTTTCTAGGAGTTGATAGTACCACTTTATGGGTCTTTTCAACAACAGTTCTTTACCTGTTAGCTGCTAGAATGTAGGCTACAGAAGCCATGACTCCTGGTAAACACTATTAATTGCACATCTAGCACTTGGCATTGGCTAACCAGCAGGGAAATGCATGAGAAAAATTCTACATTAGATCACAAGAAACATGTGTGTGGGTGTACACACACTGAACACACATAATCGCTAAGTGTTTTCAGTGAGGTTTTCCTTCCCAAACATATTTTTATTGTCCTTGAGTCTTGTTTGCTCCTTGTCACCAATGCATACTTTGAGTGTTTCATGCTGATTTCTCTTCTGCTGTCCTCTGTATCCATATACAATGTACCTAAGAAATAACAACAGTGTTTCTTTCTGGTTAAAAAAAATGTGGAATATTGGCTTAGCTTTCATGATTTAAAATAGTAGTACTTCAGGCATTTGGCTCATGATTCGCCCTTTAAAATCTTGTCTAGTATGTAGGAACACTTGATAAATATTTCTTGAATGATGGAACATTGAGTTAATGTTTAATGGTCTGACCGACTTACACTCGCCATGTACCTTATGCTTGCTGATCAAACATTTCAGGGGATTTTCTCATGGTTGTACTTTGTGAAATTGCAAACTCATCATCTTGCTAGCCAAGATTCAAAATAATTTGCATCATATATATTTTTCAATCTTGTATTATATTCTTATAGGGCAGAAAATAATGCCAGCAGTAAGTCAGACCTGTTATACAGGATTATGGATAGTATATGTTTTGAAAAATGATTTGGGCAAGTGGACATTATACAGTAGGTATATACAGAGAGGCGGAGAGACAGATCTTTCATCTGATTCACCCCCCAAGTGACACAGGTGCAGGGTCCCAAAGCCTTGGGCCATCCTTGACTGCTTTCCCAGGCCACAAGCAAGGAGCTGGAAGGGAAGTGGAGCTGCCAGGATTAGAACCGGCACCCATAAGGGATCCTGGGGCATTCAAGGCAAGAACTTTAGCCGCTAGGCCACCTTTAGCCGCTGGGCCACACTGCCAGGCCCAGCCTGGACACTTCTTTAACTGCATTCATTCTGGGCATTTGAATTTGCCTGTTTATTCCTGCTTTACTCTTCAGATTTCAGCCCAAAGTTTTGTGCTAAATTACACTGAAGTGAAAAGGTTATATGTTGTTTTTGGATCCTCTCAGGCTAGGATAGAAATTGTGTATTGACTCCTTTGGACCTCACCAATTTGACAGTGGGCAAGTAATTTTTTCCTAATACTTCCATAATTTGGAAATGTACACATCTATATATTTATGGGATTCTTTTTCCTCTCTAAAGTGGAGCTTTGATTATTTAAAAGATTAATTCATGAACTAGATAACTGCGTGAGATCTCATAGATACTTCTTGATCCCTATTAAAACACAAATTTGAAAATCTGAGTATTTTGTCTAATAAACATTTACTGTGCAGATAATTTTATGGTTAAAATTTGAAGTACTATGCTCAAGTTTTAGATTCTGTAATGTTTTCTGTTGTAGGTTTAATTTTTCAACATTTCGCTAATGTCTCAAAGGAATCTTTTGCTCTTGTTTATAATACCTTTTGATGAAATTGCAGCACTGGTCAAGTATAATACTGCTTGAATGGGCTCAGTGGTCTTTGCCACAAGCATTTAAGTTAATCTGTTGGCAACATGGAGAGAACACATTTATTTCTATTTGGCAAGAAATTAACTCATTTCATCCCCGGAAGCTGTAATTTTTTGAATAGTATCCTAGTGGCTGGCAAAATTTAATGCATGTTTCCAGGGCCTTTGTCATGCCAACGGTACGATTTACTCGATGAGAATCTGGCTAGATGCATGTTGACAGAAATCAGTGCATGATGCAAAACATTATGAATTCAATTCAGTAAGTATGTTTGAATTATCTGAAAACTCAGCACTCATGTGAACTACAGTTGGAAGTGTGTGAACGATTCAGGATTTTCAGTCAGATTGTAGTCTTATCAGGTTGATAAAGCTAACCTTTAATGGCTTTGTGTGGTCATTTGTTAGGTAATTATTCTTGACTCTACCAAACCTGGCTCTCTGGGCCAAATAGCCTCTCTGCTAGAGCCCCACCAAACCTGTGATCACATGATTGTGAAATTGAAGCAGTCCATCTAACTTATTTTATACTGTGTCTGGTCATTCATCAAGTAGCATAACTTTTTAATATTGGCTTTCATTGTTACTCCATATTTTACATTTCTGTAGTTCACATGACCTCATCAAGAAAAGCTCATTTTCTTGTTCAATGAAGTTGTAAGCTCTTGAACTATTTTATAAAGCTGAATCAGTAACATGCCATGGCTGGATTTTGGGATTGTTCAATAAGTAACTTCTGTTACTAACATTTGAATTATAGAAATTCTTGTTAATTTTCAAAGGTATGAAACCATCGAATGAAAAGGAATTTGTTATTTAATTAATGTTAAAATTGGATACTGCTGATGAAGGCAAATTCTTCCTACAGTGTACTGAAATTTAACTCTGTTTCCTATTTTGTTGTTTTCATGGCTTTGTCTATTGAAGCATTTAAAGACCCTGCTGCCTCTGAGGGTCTGAATAACATCAGCTATGTTCATCTTGTCTTCATGTATTTCTTGTTTAATGGGGTATCTTGATTGTTTCAGAGCAACCTGTGTTGCTGAGCAGGTACAAGGTTAGAATGCAGTATGAAATTACTTTAGATTTTTACTCTGACAGTTTTTTTTTAAATGAATTTTTGCTTCTCATACCTGCCTTTAATTTTACTTGAGGGACAAGTGGTAATTGTACTAATTTCAAAATACTTCTAAACATAAAACTATCCATTTCTAAAAAAAGGGGAAAAATGCACTCTAGATATCAGGGTACTTTAAGAACCTTTTTAAAAACAGGCTATACACATTGTAGCCATCTCAGAAAGCAGCTAGTTTGTGAAGAATGCTTTTTATTGATCCAGTAAGGTTAACTAACAGATGTCAGTGCTGCACACTTAATACATTTTAAGACTTGAACTGGGGAGAGCTAGTTGAGTTTCTACACTAAGAAGAATACAAACAAATGAAAACCCTTCAAAAGCCTGTTTATTTTTATGTCTAGCATATCAAATTATTTCTAGCTTCAAAATATAGGTGACAAATTTGAATAATTGTTAATACAGCAGATATTCAAGCAGGTTAGGACACTTTGTGCACTTTAAGAAAATCGGTAAGATGTTTGTGCAGATTTCATCCTTGTTCAAAGTTTGCTCATCTTCTCCCAAAAGAGACATTTAAATACTCAAAACAGGTTTTTTTTGTTGTTGTTGTTCTTCAAATATGCTCTCAGGAATTAAAAAGGATATGTCAGTGCCTTTTGCTATAGAATGTAATAAAATATAGAAATAATTATTTAGGATGAAAATGATGAGAGCTTGCAAAAACCGAATCTGCACTTCGTAAAATCATCCTATTGAAAATGTTGATCACTTACCTTACATTTATGGCCATTAATATGATCTGTTAAATCTACAGGCAAAAAGGAAGGGACAACATGACAGAATATGTAATTGAAGGAGAGTGGCCCTCTGTCACTGGAGTAAGAGGGAATGTTACTTAAGTGTTCGAACATTATGAAGGGAAAAAAGGCCCCTTTTTTTTCTTTGTCGTATTTTTCATGTGGGGACCAGTTGCATGAAACTAGCTGAGGAAACCAGGAAGCGTGACTTCCGGCTGCCTTTGGAGGCATCACATGGCTGTTTTCACCCAGTCCCTTAAGGGAAATAAATGATCTCCCTAACTGTACATCTTCGTACCAGGTGTACGAATGGCATTTATTTTACTGTCAAAGCAATTGTACTGAGTGCCCTGAGTGATTGTAATTCTCTCTGTAGCAGTATGGCTCCATTTACATACAGAGACCACCAATGATGTTGGCAAATATAATAGAGCTGTCCTTGTCAACTTCTTGTTGGAACTTGAGTTTGCTTTTGAAGCGTCTGACACTTTCCTGTCTTGTTTGTTCACAAGCTCTTATGATGCAGCTACCTGTATTCTTACTTGTCCATTCTTCTCCAATACCATTGCTTCCCTTGGCAGAACACACTTTTTTAAAAAAAAAAGGACTATTTTATTGAAAGGCAGATTTACAGAGAGAAGGACAGAAATATTTTCCATCTGCTGGTTCACCGTCAATGGCCACAATAGTCAGAGCTAAGCTGATCCGAAACCAAGAGCCAGGAACTTCTTCCAGGTCTCCCACGCAGGTGCAAGGTCCCAAGGCTTTGGGCAGTCATCTGCTGCTTTCCCAGGCCACAAGCAGGGAGCTGAAAATGAAGCAGAGCAACCGGGACATGGACTGGTGCCCTTGTGGGATCCTGGTGCATGCAAGGTGAAGATGTAGCCATTGAATCATCGTGCAGGGCCTGGAAAAACACTTCATTGCATATTCATTGTCCATTCTTTTCTTTACCAATAGAATGCAGGATTTATTGTAGCCAACATATATTCCACGTTAATGTAGCTACTTTTGACTCTTTTTAGACCAATTTTCAGCAGTGATTTGGAATCAAATACATACAGGGTGACTTTGCTGAGAAATTCTTACTTTTCTAGATGAAGGTGGCCCTGTGCCCTCTTCCCCTCTTTCCCTCCCTCCTTGCCAAGGCTGCCAGGCATCCACATGAAATATCTGAAGTTGGTCAAGCCAGCGTGTGGCCATGACAGGTTTAGGCGTGCCAAGCAGGGTCCTGAATAGAATCTAGTGTACTAGTCAGTTTCCTTCTTTTCTATTACCTGAGAAGTTCTCAGGCAAAGGAAAGGTTTACACTGGCGTACAGTTTGGAGGTTCACAGTTCAGGAACAGGTGACCCCATTCATCCATGAGCAATATTATGCTGGACCAGTACTGCCATGATGGAGCCATGGTGGAGGAACTATTACTGTGAAGGAAGGAATCTGGGCCTAATGCAGCTTAACCAAATCACCACCTCAGGAGAAGTGTCTAATGAGATATACCTGACTCTCAGATGCCATCATTACGTCACATCTCCACCCTGACACACCTCCTCTTAACTTGTTCTGGCTTCCTCAAATCCATATTCTTCCCAGACACAACATACAATCATTCTCTAGGAAGTCCCACAGTCATAATCTGACCCAGCATTCATTCAGCCATGGTTCAAATCACTACCTGAGAATCAAAGCAATCTCTTAGTTGCAAAAGCAATTATATACTTCCAAAATAGAATGTCAAAGTGGGTACAAAGTAGACATTTCCATTAAAAAAAGGGGGAGCGGGGAGAACGGCAAGGAAGCAGAAAAAAGTGATTGGTCTGAGACCAAACCCCTACAGGACAAACATTGAATCATGGAGTTCCAAATCTGTTCTATCTTGGGCATGTTTTATTGGTCCCAGGCCATGATTCTATCTTCATAGATAGGACACTCACTTCTGCAGCTCCACTGGGCATTGTTCTGGGTGCATGCTTCTGCTTGACATTGCCACAGGGGATGCTCCTTGGGGTCTTTGCAAATCTACTCTCACTTTATTACCCATTGCTTAATAAGTAAGGGTCCTAATTCTACAGCACAACTCTGCTTGACCTCTCAGACTCTATTTGGAAATCCAAGTTAAAGCTGTTATGATCCCATTTTTTCTTTACATTATTTGTAAGTTGCATTTTAGCTAGTAGTTGTCATAAAGCATCTTAGCAGGAACATAATGTATTATGTTCCTACTATTAGGCTACAATTAGTACATAAGATATGGAATTAGGTTGTTTACCCAAAAATCCAAACCACCTGCCTCATATGGGGGCAAAGCGAGAACTCATTCTACAACTTCTTACTTTCCAACAAGAAACAGAATTAAGCTTCTGGGCCCAGAGTAGTAGCCTAGAGGATAAAGTTCTCACCTTGCATGTGCTGGGATCCCATATGGTTGCCAGTTCACTTCCCATTCAGCTCTCTACTTGTGGCCTGGAAAAGCAGTCAAGGACGGCCCAAAGCCTTGGAACCCTGCACCCATGTGGGAGACCTGGAAGAAGCTGCTGGGTTCAGGGTCTCAAGTGCCATTGCAGTCACTTGGGGAGTGAATCTGTGGATGGAAGATCTATCATTTTCTCTGTAAATCTAATTTTCCAGTAAAAATAAAATATTACATATATACTTCATAGAAAACTTGTATAGTCCCCATCTTTGTTCTCTTGAATCAATCCACAATCATGGGTGTTGATACCTAAAGGTAAACAGGCCAGATATGAATGTAATCTATGCTTAAAGACTGGCCTGTCAGTCTATTACCTGCTGGTCCTTATTAGATCTTGCACTGTTCAGAGGTCAAACATAGCTCTGGTGGAATGGTCCTTCGATGGTCAGTTCTGTCTGTTTCATCTCAGGCCATGTGCTTCAACACATCCTTTGCTGGGAATAATTGACTTTCTCTATGGGCCCCGGACACATAAACACAAAGTATAAGAAGGTATAATTAATACATAGTAGATAATAAATATTAACTATTGTTTCCGTTACAAGAATTTGGCATACTTTTCTCTAATGAATCTAAATTAGATATATCTACATTCTGGGATGTGTTACAAGCCATGTTTGACCA
The DNA here is from genome assembly GCF_017591425.1 of Ochotona curzoniae. NCBI lineage: Eukaryota > Metazoa > Chordata > Mammalia > Lagomorpha > Ochotonidae > Ochotona > Ochotona curzoniae. The sequence continues at coordinate 13,176,056 of NW_024465582.1, read as the reverse complement.
AATAAGAGCATGTTTGTATTTTTCCACTTATTTATAAGCAGCAATGTGTTGGGGCATGAAGGTGAATGGGTTTGTAGTTCAGTTCCGCTATGTCATTGCCCTGTGACTCTGTGTAATAATCTCCCTGTGTCTTGTTTGCCGTATCAGCAAAATACAGATAATGTGGGATGTATTTCGTAGGCCTGTGATGAAGAAGAAATGAACTAATATTTATTAAGCTCCTAGGTCCGTACCCAGCGCCTAGTAAGGGCTATGGAAGTATTTTCTATGCTCATTATAGTTTTACTTACTTTTAGCACTGTAATTTTAGTTTCCTCAAGGCTGAGGTTGTTACATTCATTTAAAAATTTCCAGTACTTGTGCCATGCTGAGTATATAATTGACATCCAACAAACCTTAATGAACAGATGATTTTTTCCCATCTTGGCTCAGAAAAGATCAAAACTTAAAGTAAAAACTGGTGAAATTTTTATTGAAACGTTTTTAAGTTTACTTTTCAGAAAAAATAGGATCATTGGCATTCAGTGAATTTCACCAATCCTTGGCTAGTGTTTCTTTATTCCCACCAGATTTGATAGAAACTAACAAAACTTAGGGAAAATGTTAAACTGCTGACACTTGAAATATCCAGTTAGAAATTCTGATGTTCCCACTATTTTCACTCCCATGGTTCCTGCCTGTATTAAGAAGCTCTATTTAAGGGTAACTTAGGTCGTGGGAGAATTTATTCTTGGTGACAGATTATACTGAGCCTGTATGTTGTATGTTTGCACCACATTGCACTATAATGGAAAAAGCACTTGTTCAGGGTTTTTTTTTTTTTACTTTATTTTTGGATTATTAAATGTTGTGGGCCAGATAAGTTCCTTGTAGTTTTACATACCTACTGCTGGAGTTGGTTCCTTTTGAAGCAATCCCCTCAATTGCTTGAAGGGTTTCAGGCAGGGGTGTAAGTTGATCAATTTTGTATTTTAGAAAGTTGAATGTGGAGTCATGGGAACAGACTGGGCAGGCATGAGAGTCAGTATGGGATATTATTTAGGGAAATCAAGCAGAAACAACTATGGGGGTGGAGAGAAAGGGAGGAAGTGGGGAAATATTATTGGGCTCTAAGAGGCAATCTTTGTTACTGACTGTAGGTGATAGAGGGTGTTGGAATAGCTCCCATGCTTTTAGCTTTAGGTGTTGGGTTCCTAGCAAAACCATTGATCTATATGGCAAGAAGAAGAGTAGAAACAGGACTTGGTAGTCACGTCAACATCCAGAGATGTGGGTGGTAGGTTTGGAAACCAGGAGAGTGCCAAGGGAGGAGACATAGGTTCAGAAGTCATCACTGTACAGATTTGGTGGGCTTACGTATTGTAAGTTGACATCACAGGCAACAGACTTTTAAGGAGAGAATTAACACATTCTGTATTTTCACTTGCCGCAATGGCAAACTGGTTTAGTTGTTTTGAGATGATGTAAACAGGGTACAAGAGGTTCTTGCAATACCTCAAGGCCCTTCTTGTGGATTTCTACTATGAAAGTTGGAATAACTCTAGTGTCCTTTCTCAACTACACTGACATTACAAATATCAGGAGGTCACAATCAAAAATCCTCCCCAAACATGGGGCAGATTGTGAAACCAGCTAGGGATACTTTCGCCAAGTGGAGACTGGTGTGAAGTAGTTTGAACGTGACCAGGTAAGGACCTTGTGGAGTATGCTCACAGGAATCGTACAGATGTGCCCTCTCCTGATGAGTGGATAACTGATTTGTGGCTCAGTACTTTTTTTTTTGTAAAGATTTATTTTTATTGGAAAGGCGGATATACAGAGAGGAGAGACAGAGAGGAAGATCTTCCATCCGATGATTCACTCCCCAAGTGAGTGCAACGGGCCCATGCTATGCTGATCCGAAGCCAGGAGCCTCTTCTGGGTCTCCCACGCGGGTGCAGGGTCCCAAAGCTTTGGGCTGTCCTGACTGCTTTCCCGGGCCACAGGCAGGGAGCTGGATGGGAAGAGGGGGCTGCCGGGATTAGAACCAGCGCTCATATGGGATCCTGGGAGTGCAAGGCGAGGACCTTAACCACTGCGCCACCGCGCCGGGCTTTAGTGGCTCAGTACTTTCTTACAGATTGCCTGCTCCATACACTGTGCTGGTTGCTCAGGATAAAGCCTTCAGTACAAGGAAGAGCTAGAGTTTATGGGGCTTGAACTTGATCTAGTTCAGAGATTCATTTTCAGTAAATAGGAATGGAACATTAAGTAAGAGACTAACGTGATTCTAAACAACAACAACAACAAAAACCCAATCACATCACATTCTCTGGGTCCTGTATCTTTTTCCTCTTAGGTAGCCTTAAGAAATTTACCAAAACTGTATGTACAGTTATGCTTCCTGATTGCAACTTGCAGCCCTCCTCCCCTGGCACCTGGCAATGTCTCCACTCACCGGGGCAAATACAGGCACAGGAGGTTGGGAGCTGATCTCCGATTCGCTTCTGACTTTGCCTGTGTCTGCATGAGGCACATCAATTACCTTGTGTCCTCTACCTCAGATAGACACAAAAGAAAGGTTCCATATTCACAGTGGAATGATTTTCTGGTGTGAAGAACAGAGGGCCGTAGGAACATTTCATAGAAAACATTTAATAAAATAACATTTAGCAGCGAAAGAAGGCTTGTTGGAAACAAAAGAGTGGGCTCCTGTGCTGTAATCATGGACTGAACTAAGGACCTGGAGCTGGTTTGCAATATGTCAGCTCAAGTCTGAGGCAAGCTATATAAGGAAACCGAAATCAAGCACTGAAAAACAAAGCAATATGAACAATCGCATTCTATCTGTTGAGGAATGTTCTGACAAATATAACAAAGTTTAGGCTTGCATTTTGTAAGTCCTGTTTTTCATTTGATTCATCAGAAATGTAGATTTCTTGCATTTCACGGAAATATGAATCTGGATTGATGGAAACACCTGGTCCCTCGTCATCCAGGCACTGAGAAGCTCTGTTAAACTCACCGCTTTCAGCCATATCCCAGGTCCTTCTGTTTTCTACTTATCACACAAAGACTTTTGTCACATAAAGGGTCCAGTGCAGTAGTCCAGTGGCTCAAGTTCTTGCATTGCACAAGCCAGGATCCTATATGGGTGCCGATTCTAATCCAGGCCCCGGTTCCCAACCAGCTCCCTGCTTGTGGCCTGGGAAAGCAGTCCAGGATGGCCCAAAGCCTTGGGACTTTGTACCCGCTTGGGATACCTGGAAGAAGCTCCTGGCGCCTGGCTTTGGATTGGCTCAGCATCGGCCTTTGCGTCTATTTGGGGAATGCACCAACAGACAGAAAATTTTCCTCTTTGTCTCTCCTTCTCTCTATATATCTAAATTTCCATAGGAAATAAATCTTTAAAAAAAAGGCTACATAAAATAAAATTAAAGGATAAAATTAAATAATATTTGAAACAAGGTCTAGACATCATAAAGTGTTATCTTTACCATAATTTAAAAAATTACAATTAGGTGAGAAAGAGTAATGAATGTTAAAAGCACAATGAAAGAGTTTAAGAAAAATTTAAAGCAATTTGTGGAAAATGAGCATATGGGAAGTGCAGACATCTAGATGAAGTACAGTTTTATTGTTTCTGGGGTTCACTGGGGCTGAGAATTAAGCTGACCTATGATGGATTACCAGTAGAAAAGTGTGCAAATGTATTGAATATTAATGCTGTGTAACATGGGATCATTCTAAAGTGGCAAGAAAGAAATGCGGTTAGCCCAGGCAGAACACAGGCAGGTCACTGAAAGAGAGTGAGTTATGTGGGGAGATGGAAGGCATCAGCAAGTAATGTTTATAAGGTCTGATTGTCTGGAAGTCTCTGGAGCTCAGTTTCCTGACCTTGATGATAGGAATGTCACTTCCTGCTAGGATTAGTTCTTTTCCATATGAAGTTTTCTTTCTTGCCTTGGGGGGAAATAATTGGATGGTCCCAGTATTCTTGCACATGCTGTCTTGTTTCAGTGTACCTGTAGTTTGAACTTACCTTGTGACACAGTGCGTATTTAGTGGTAAAATGTTAGTCTGCCCAGTCTGCCTTGGATATATTGAGTCTCCCTTTCAGCGGATGCCTAAAGCTGTAAATAGTATCAAACCCTGTACACCTGGTGCTCATCCCTTACAATACACAAACACATGCATACATAACTACATCTAATTTATAGGGCAGGTTTGATAAAAGACTAATAGCAATAACTAAAACTAGGACAATTATAGAAATATACTACAATAAATATTACTTCAGCATGAATTATTTCTAAAATTTTTCATTTAATATTTTAGACCTCAGTTGTCCTTGGGTAAGAAACCTTGGGAAATGAAACTTCCGTAAAGAGGAGACTGTTGGATTCTGTATTTTGTAATCTCCATCACCCCCTCCTCACAACCTGCACTGCACCCACCTTCAGAATTTAGCCAAAGGTACCCATATGGGATCCTGGAACGTATAAGATGAGGGTTTTAGCTACTAAGCTACCGCGCTGGTCCCAAGGGTTTACTTTTAAACATTTAACTTTATTTTCATAACAGTATGAATGTTTAATCATTAAAGCAAGACATATACATTTTACCTTGAATATTGTACATTAACTCATTTAAAACAATTCAAGTGTTCAGCAGAATATAATATTTCATAATATAAACGTAATAGTACTTTCTTCCATATTCAGTTCATGAATCAGAAAAATGTTACAGAGGAATTTCTCTGCTTTTCCCTCATCGCATCACTTGATCTTTAAGTATTTTTTGTTGTTATTGTTTAAAATGATACTTTAAACAAAAAGTAAGTTCTGTATCTCAAATAGAACTTACGTAATTCCTCAAACCAGTACATACAGAAAACCTGATTATTTTAATAGAAATTTCATAAATGCAGTACAAAATAAAAGTCAATTTTATTTTTTTTTAAAGAACCAGTAGATTGGGGTGGGTGTCATTCACTAGTTTGATGCCTGAATGCTTGCATAAGGTCCGGTTGGAGGAATCTAGGAACTGAGGAGCTCAATGATGACCTGTGTGGGTGGCAGGAAGGTGAACCCGGGCCTTGTTCAATGTCTCCTATATTAGCAGAGAGACTCCGGAGGACAGCCAGCCAGAGAGGGGGTGTGTGCATTGCAACCAGTAAGCCAAACAGCAATCACCTCGGTAACTATTGATAAATTACTTATCAGAAAAATACTGAATGTGTGATTTCTTTCAGTTGAACTGTCCAATCACATTTACTTCCGTAAACTACTTTTCAAATTACTCATTGTTTTTCTAATTGTGATTCTTGACGAATTTAGAACGTTATGTTTTGCCCTCATTTAAAAAATGTTCCTATATTTACCAAATAGCAAGAGTGATGACTTTTTCATTATAACATTCTCCAAACTGTTATGTCATAATTTCTTAATTTAGACAAAGTAATTCCATGTCACACTGGTAATTTAGCAGAGATAAATCACATTTTTGTAAGGTGGCTTTGCCTTCATATACTTAGAATTATACACTCTCGTGGAGTTGGTGAAATTCACAAATGAGATCTATTTTGAACTAAACTTGAAAGAAAAAAAATCTTAACTGAGATTAATTCAGAAAAGATTATTGTTTACCTACATTTGTTATGCTCTTTTTATTGCTTATGTCAGCCATTTCACCTCCAGAAAATTGGGAAAACTTTTGAGAAGTGATCTGTATTCAGACAACTAAAGATTGCAAAAACGATTTACTAAATCATAAAAACTATACCCATCAACAGGAAAGGAGACACATGCTTCCCAGAAAAGGGACCAAACTCTGTTACATGGATATTTGCTACAAGTTTCCTTTGCCTTATACCATATCACAGAAAGATAACCTCTCTTGGCTTTCTTGGGTAGATCAGTGATAATAACACTTCTTAAAAAAAAATTGTTCATTTGAAAGGAAGAGTCATAGGACATGGGATAGAAAGAGAGAATGAGCTTCCACTGACTGTGCTGGTTAATCCCCCCAAATGGATGCAATGGCCAATGTTGAAAAGAGGAGTAGGTAATTCTGTTGGTGCTCCCACATGGGTTCTGGGGCCCAAACACCTGGGCCATCTTCCACTGCCTTCCCACATGCATTTTCAGGGAGCTGAACCAGAAATGGGACAAGCATAATTCCAACAGGTGCCTGTAGCTTATGCCAGCACAACAGGCAATAGTTCAACCTGCTGTTACAATGGCCTGTTTTCATGACATTTTGAATAGTGGGAGAACTGTAAACAGTTTTCAGTTTGCTTGCATGCTCTGGGATCATTTTCCTAGTGTCAATGAGGAATGAACGACTGAAGACATAGCACAAATGATTGTACACTGATTAGAAATCACTAATCCCTTTGAAATGTTTAAAATTTGTACAAAAATCACACATTTCCATGGCCTTATCAGAATAGCATGGTAACTTGGTCAAGCCCATTTTGCAGACTCCTGGTGGAATTTTATCAAAGCAATGCCAACTCATTCTTGTGTACTTTGTTTAATTTTCAATATGTTATTTATTCTTTTGAAAATTCATTTAGATGGGGGAAGATATGTGTTGAAGATGCTACTGAGCTTATTATAGAAAATACAGATGTCCTCAAAAGTTTACCTGTGGGGCCCAGGATATAAATTCAGGATTTGAAGCTTAGGAATTTGTGGAAAACCAATGTGAATTGTTCCAAAATTAAAGAGGGATGATGGCAAATAATGGTGCATTCCTATCATGTTGCTAATCTGACTCACCTGGCTCAGCTGTGAAAATTAATTACAATGAAATTCGGTGAGATATTTTAGTTGGCTTCATTAGTGTTAGTTTTGACATAAGATTGTCAATTTATATACATATATACAGCATAAATAGTGTATAAGCTACAAAATTATTAAAGTACAAATAGAACTAATTGATAATCAAGAAAATTATGAAGGCAACAATAGTTCTGTGGAGTAAAACATGTATTTTGGATAATATATGTCAAGATGTAATGGAGCTAGTACATCATACTTATAAAATGTGCTGTAAAATCTAGTCAAGTAAGTTGTCTGTTGAGTCCCTTAATGTAATCTTTTCCCCTGAGAACATGAGTGTGAGAATTTAGTTTTCTCTTAGCCCGAACACATTCTGATAAAGAAGAAAAGATTAGGAAGAAAGGCTACTCATTGTAGTCCAGGAATATCTCCAAACTTGAGTTTTAAGTGCTGTTTCTAATGTAGGTTTCTCTTATTAAAAAAAGGTATGAAGGAAGAAACACAAGCATACTCACTGTTCACACAGCCCCTTTCAGAAGGTGTTCTTAGTGGCTTGCAGTTTTCAGTGCCTTGTGCCCTGTAGAGAAATAGAACTGATGCAGATGTCAGAGAAGCACATTCCTTGGAAGTTGCTGCCGTGAGCAATGTGGTATGATGCTGGACACAGTGTTATCATTGTGTCTGATGAATTCATCAGCTTGCAGATGCATTCATTTGCAAATTATCCACAATTTATATCCCTTTCAGACTAAAAATATGTCATTCCAGGAAGGTCAGTACATCCATGACCTGCTGGATTCTTGAGAAGTCTACCTTGCTGGGGAAAGCAGCAGACACTGGCCCAAAGCCTAGGATCCCTGCTGTTATAAGGAAGCCTGGAAGGAGGCTCAAGGCTCCTGAATTTGGATAGATTCAGCTCTTGCTGTTATGGGAACTTAGAAAAATGAGCCAGTGAATGGAGGAATTTTCTGCCTTTTCTCTCCGTAAATCTGACTTTCTAATTAAAAATGTTATTTATATATGCTTTATTACATATTATATAATATATATTCAAGTTTGCCCTACCTCTCGTTTTCCTTTTCCCTTTGGTCGGGCCTCTGTGAAGAGTGCTCCCATGGAAGACCAAGGCAATTCTTCATTGAAGCATGCCTGTACATTTCCACTACAAGGATTTCATTATACATCCATTTGAAAACAAATTGAAGTTTGTGAAGTTAAACATAAACGCATAGAATCATCTAGGGAGATAGAAAACTATTTTTGCTTTGTTGTAGTTGTTATGGAATAAACAAATAAAATTTATGGTAAGTACTTATAAAAAACTTATTCAGTGATTGGATTATATCCTGTGGGCTCTTAACAATGGGTCAAGGTTATCTGTAAGACTTGAAAGAAAGCAAGAAATAAGAGAACAAAGAGATCATACCAGAGAAGAAATAAATGATGCAAGGAAATGTTGGCAAGATAGAATAAAGTTTCCCAATAATAAGGAGCTATTGTTTTGCAATTTTATGGGAATCATAAAATTTCATTTTAGATTGACCAGGACGAATACATTGCCTATTCTACACCCATATAAGGTTCTGGATCTTAGAGGTGAATAAAATCTACAAGGAATTCAGCTGACAAAACTTGTTGTGTAGGAAGCCCATCCCTGTTGAGATGGAACTTGAAACAATGGCTATCTGATTCTAGTTACAATGTTTTGTCCCTTCATCACTCTCCCAATTCAGTAAAAAGTTTCCTCCATATGTTAACTGTATAATTGATTTAGTTTTGTCTTTTTCATGCTTCTAAATCTGCTCAAGACCTAAATTTTACCCTTGTTTCCATCAGCTGTGCAGTTCCCCCTTTGAATGCATTTGCATTTTTGAGACAGTCCAGTATCTCAAGTTCGCTTCTTTAATGTAAGGGAAAAACCACATTTGACATTAATTGTTGGATACTACTACTATTCTTGCAAAATAATCAAAGGATAAATTCTATTTCTCCTTTGGGACAGTAAAAGATGTATGAGAGAGCTTCAAAAATGTTATGGGAAATGTGCATTATGAAAAACTATGCATCAATTTTGAAACTTTTTGGATCAAAATAATCTTATCTCTTAGTACCATTGTACATAAACGTTTTGAATAACCTTGTATGCATATTTCAAAATGTGACATATAATTTTATAATGTTACGTGGGCATAGCAAGGGAATGCTGGGAAGGCTGCTAGATGGAGGACAATTTTTTTCTTGCTAATGCCATCAATGACTCAGTTTCTGCTTACTTGCCCCTTGACTCTGTAGTTATTCCTGTTGCCTCAACATTGAGTTAAGAAGTTAATTTGTTGGCTGTGTTGCAGAAATAGCACATTTTTTTCTTCCTGTTTTCTGTTCGTGGATAGTGACCCCAAATAGTTGTAATCTACCATGTAGGTGGCATTAATACAATTTTCTTTTGTCTTCACTGTGTCCCTTCCATACTAAAATCCTCTATTGTTGTAGATGAAAGAACTGAATCAAGTAAAATAGTCCTTAAAACGATGGAATGTGGAATAAAATTTCCAAGACAAATGTTTTTGCTTGAAAATCTGGATTTTACCTACTGTGTACGTTAGCAGTGCAGTGACTCATTTGAAGAGAAAAGTTGTTAGCAAGTGTATAATATGCAAACATTATCTCAAGCTTTCCTCCAGAAAGGAAAATCTCTGTTGACTAGAGGAAGGGAGAATATCTGCTGCTTGCTCTAATTAGAGCAGATCACATAAGTAGAATAAATAAAAGCTGTATCTCATGAGATAGAAAACAGCATACATCTTGTAATTGTTGGGAGCAACTGTAGATTTAATATTAAACTTACAAAATTAGTCCAGAGAGTTCCCATACACTTCACCCGTTGTCTGCATGGTTACAATCTTCCATGGTCCATTCGCCTATACTGAGAAGCTAGTATTAACATCATCATTGATTAAGTTACAGACTGTCTGGATTTGGCTACTTTGTCTGCTAATGTCCTTTTGTTTCAGCATACAGTCTAAAATACAATATGCATTTAGTTTTCTTATTTAGTAACGATTCTCTGATATGTGATAATCTTTAAGTCTTTCATTGTTTTCATGATCTTGACAGCTTGGGCAAGTGGTGGTCAGGGGTCTAGTAGCATATTTCTGAAAATCACTTTTGAGAGGTGTTTTCTCATGATTTGCCTAGAATAAAGGGTTTTGAGTCAGAACTTAATGTGATGTCAACAGGACCCACCACTAGTGATTTTGGTATTGACCATATGTGTAAAATTTGTGAGATTTCATGGTAAAGTTTCTGTGATTTTCTTTATATATATATATAAAATGATGGTATTATGGTATAACAGGTTAAGCCACCTTGCGAATGAAACACTCTGTATTTGAGTGCCTGGATTTTACTCTTGCCTTCATTTCCAATTTGAAATTCTGCTAATGTACACCCCAGGAGACAGCAAATGATTCCTTAACTACTGGACTTCTGACACCCTGTTGGGAAATCAAAACTACTGGCTTGTGACTGCATCCTGGCCTCGCCTCAGCTGTTATAGGCCTTTGAGATATGCGCAAGTTGGATACAAGATTGATATTTCTTTCTATGCCACTCTGCCTTTCAAAGAAATAAGGCAAGCAAATTATGTATATAATTATATATACTGATCCATGTATAGTGATTGACCCATAATTGAATGTTCTGAGAGTCTGTAGTGAGTTCCTTCTATACATGTATAGAGGCTGCAATTATTGCATCAGAGTAATTAGCATATCTGCCACCTCAGATCTTTATCATTTGTTATAGATATTCAAAATCTTCTCTATTGGCTATTTGAGATATATGGTGAATTATTGCTAACTTCAGTCATTTTGGTGTACCTTGGAGCATTAGGCTTTTTTCTCCACCCTCCGTCCAGTATCCATGAACCATCCCTTCCCCACCCCTGTACTTTCTGTTTTCTCCTATGTCTAAGAAAGTTGCTTTGTTTTGATTATCTCTTGGAAACTTCTAAGCCCAATACCTGTAACTGTTATTTCATCTGGAAATAGACTCGGTATGTTTTATGAAATTAATGAGTTATCGTTAGTGTGGGCTCTAATCCAACACCTTTGCTTCCTATAAAGAGGGGGCTTTGTGGCATTGCAGGTAAAGCTGTCACTTCCCATGGAGACCCGGATAAAACTCCTGGTTTCAGTTTGGTCCAGCACTGGGCATTGTAGTTCACTTGGGAAGTGAACCAGTGGGTAGGAGATGCCCCCTAGCCATATGTCTCATTCTCTATAACCTGGCTTTCAAACCAAATAACAATTTGTAAAGGTTTATTTTATTTGAAAGACAGAGTGAGAGAGACACAGCCCAGCACAGTAGCCTAGTGGCCCAAGTCCTCACTTTGTACATGCTGGGATCCCCTGTGGGTGTGTTTGTGTCCAGTGACTCTGCTTCCCCTCCAGATCCCTGCCTGTGGCCTTGAGTAGTCGAGGATGGCTCCAAGGCTTTGGGACCCTGCACGCACATGGGAGACCTTGAAGAGGCTCCTGGATTTGGATCAGCTCAGCTCCAGCCAGTGTGGCCACTTGGAGTAAATCAGCAGACAGATCTTTCTGTCTCCTCCTCCTCTCTGTTTATCTGACTTATAAATTAAATAAATAAATCAAAAAAGATAAAGGAGAGTGAGAGAGATTGAACTTCTATCTGCTAATTCATTTTCCAAGTGCCACGATGGCCAGTGCTGAGGTAGGTCAAATTCAGGAGTCAGGAGCTTCTTCCCCATCTCCCCTATGTATGCAGGGACCAAATACTTAGGCCATGTTCTATTGCTTTCTGAGGCACATTAACAGGAGCTGATTTGGAACTAGAACGCTAGGGAAGCAGCCTTCATGTGGAATACTGACATCACAGGCAGAAACTTACCTACTAGGCCAAAATGCCAGCCCCTACATTTTTTATTTGAAAGGTAGATTTGTAGAGAGAGGAGAGAGACAGGAAGGCAGATCAAGAAAGAGACAGAGATGCTCCATCTGCTGGCCACTCCCCAAATGGATGTGACAGCTGAAGCTAGGCTGGTCTGAAGCTGGGAGCCAGGAGCTTCATCAGGATCTTGCACATGGGTGCAGATGCTGAAGACCTTGGACCATCCTCCATTGCCTTTTCAAGCCATTAGCAGAGAGCTGTGCTGTAAGTGAGCTGATGAGCCTCAAACTGGTGTCCAAATGGGATGTTGGTATCACAGACAGGCTTCAGCTTCCTTTACCATGCCAGCGGCCCCACAATTATTTCATAAAAAGGAAAAGGACATTGAAACTTCTTTAAAGACATTGACAGACATATGAGGAAGATACCATTTGATGACCAGGCAGTTTGGAGTGGTGCAATCATAAAAACGAGAATTGGCAGCCACTTCTGAAGCTAGGCAAGTACAGATTTTTTCCTGTTTCAGAGCATGGTCTTAATACCTTGATCTTGACCTCCTAGACTCCAGGACTTGGTGACACTCAGTTCCCATTATTCAAAAGCAGTTACTCCATTATTTTTAAAAACAGCGTTAGGAATTTACACCCTGTTCGTGTTTCTTTCTCTATCCTTTGTGAGCAAGCTACTAAGTCCAGGTCATATTATGGTTATTCGATTTCTTTCTATATGTATATTTTGAAAACTTTGGACACAGCTCGATGCCATCTCTCCTTTCAGTTAATTGTTGGCCAACTACATGTGGTTGTGAGTGGGAACACTGGCGGGATATCTCTGAAAAATAGGCCACATTGAAGGTTTTTATTCATTGAATAGAGTTGACTCCCCAGACAAAAATGTAGGCCTGTAAATCCAATGAGTCTTTTGTTAATTGGATGGAGACATGATCTAATTATGGTTTTCTGAGAGTGGGCCCATGGGAGATCATGCCCTAGGAAGGCAGTTCTCCTGAGGGCATTGGTTGTGTAAACTGCGGGATTTTTGTGTCCGTTTGCTGCCTGGCATACATGGGCTTGTCCCTCTGCACCTGCTTTTCAGTTGCTAACCTCCACCAGATCCCAGACAAATGGGGCTGCTGCATCTCTCACCATGACCCTCAAACAGCAGCTGAAATAAACCTGTTCCTTTCCAAAAAATAGCTCTGAAATATTTTAGCTACGTAATAGAAAGCTGAAAATACAAAGCTTATGTAGGAATTCTCTTCATGAACAAGAATAAAAACTATACTCATATCTGTTCCCTCAATACTGTTCTTTTATAATTGTTTTTACAATCCTTGTTCTTAGCGCAGTATTCAATGCATGAGTGCAATAAAAATTCAGTTACTGAGGTTCTTCATGTAAAATTATGCCCAAAATATTCTACTTAGGATTAACTCGATTGAATTGGAAGACCAGTTTAAGTCATTTGAAGTTGTAGTTAACTTACACTTTTTTTCAGAAGCAAAGATAATAGATTAACTGTTTTGATGCAAAGTCCTTTAAAAATAGTTTTAACTGTGTTTGGGGAAGCTTATTTGATTTTTTCTTGTCTTTTCTTCATTTCTTTCCTCTTTGCATCCCTTTCTCCTTGTCTTTCCACTCCTTTCTTCTGTCCTTTCCTTGTTAGCTTTATTCCTTCTGTCTTGTATTTCAGAAGTCCTTTTCTGTGGAACTAAATTTGACTACAGTAGAAAGTTAGAAGATATATGTAAAATTTTTCTTTTTAAATTTTTTTGCTATCCTATTTTTAGTAACACCTATTGTCTGAAATTTTTGAGCATTTTATTGAATTTGCTTTAAAATTTAATTGTATAAAATAACTGCATTAGGCCCTGAGGAATCAGCATGCCTGAGAAGATGAGCCTTTAAGAGTTGCGTTCCCAGGGGAACAGGAAGGTTGCATTACCAATTACCAAAGTATGCTCAATGCAAAGCCATCATTCTTTCTACATGGTATAGCTTTTACTGGAACGATTCCAAATCTTTATGAATATGTATGACCTAAATTGTCCATTTAACTTATGAACAAACAAGTATTTCTTTTTTACATTATACAACATTGGCAATCAATTACTTTAAAAAATTGTGCCACTAAAGGTTTTGCATAAACATGTAGATAGGAGCTACAGTATTCTAAACCTTTATAATATATTTTAAAAGTTAGAAAGTTCCCTGAAACTATTTCTCCTCTTCTCCTCCTCTCCCCCTCTCTCTCTCAGAAACTGCTGGAGATGCCAGTATCCTATGTCATGGTGTTTGGGTTGGAGTCTAGGCTCTGCTTCTGATCTGAGTTTTCTGCTAATGCAAGAGGGTAACAGCTAAGAATTTGGGTCCATGCTACTCACAAGGGAGACCTGGATTTTTTTCCCCCAAGATCTGTTTTTATTTGTTTGAAAGGGAGGGATGGAGGGAGGAGAGAGTGAGAGAGAGAGAGATCTATCCATTGCTTCACATCCCAGCCATCTACAATAGCCCAGAATCGGCCAGGAAAAAATCAGAAAGTAGACACACCATCCAACAACATCCACTGGGTGGCAGGGGCTGAAGTTCTGCTGCTTTCCCAGGTACATTAGCAGGGAGCTAAATTGGAAGCCGAGGGGCTGGAACTCAAACCAGCCCTCTGATAGGGGATTTAGGATTGCAAGAGCAGCTTAAACTGCTGTATCACAATCCTAACCCTAGCAAATAAGGATTGAGTTCCCAATTCTGATCTTTAGCCTTGCATGCCTTGATTATTACAGGTGTTGGAGAACAAAACCAAACAAACCATGAATTGGAGATCTCTCTTCCCCACCCCTCGCTCCTTCTCACATAGAATGAAAATGAGAAACGTAAACAAGCACACAGGTCTGCCTGATTCTTTAGTTTTTCTTAAGGCTCCATATCATAAAACTTAAAGTTGTGCTTTTCCCTTAATATTATCTGTCTTTTATGCCTCAGCTATAAAAGAAGAGATAAGAAATCTCTCCTGCTGTTAAGTATGTGTTCATTTTTGTTAACCAATAGTTACTGCTAATTAATATTATTGGCAAAGCTTTGACATTAACCAACTAAGTCATACTTGGGGACTTCAAGGAGCCAGAGGGAAAGGCATAGAAGACTCAAACAGAAAATTCCATGCAAATACTTTTATGGATCTGGTCAACCAGTGCCCCTCCATTATTGCTCCCCCATTGGTTTCAATTATTTTAATTGAATGAATAAAATTTTATATACTTTTCCACTAAGATACTTGTCCTGTGCCACTATCACATGGAAGCATTTCAGTGCTAAGGAGAGTCTTTCAGTTACATATGTTCTTAAGGGGAAAGCATTAGATGTTACTAAGAAATCAAGCAGTGAAAGTGGAACACCATTCTTCCACCTCAAAAAGAAAGCTAAAGTTATTGAGAGTAAGTAAAAGAATTATGCAATCTTTTTTTTTTTTTAAAAAAAAGATTATTACTTCAGTAGTTTTATCCTTATTTGACTCATTTTCAGAATCTACCAGGCATCCAGCCATGTTGCTACTGAGTCATACATCATCAGAGTCTGGCTCCAGCAGGTTTGGATAGATGATTTGAAAACTTGACCTAAATTCTAAGTAATAAATAGGAGTTATGAAAAAGGAGTAAATCTTCTTTCAAACTACGACAAATTAACTTCTAAGTATTTTGAAATATTTGTGGTGTTAAGGAAGTAAATTGTTTTGTCCACTTAAAGTTGATGAATTTCTACATATTTCTTTGAACATATTGGTGAGATATCTGTTTCTAGTACAAAGGAATAGGAACTTAGGTAAATAGATTTGAGTTGAGGTTCTTGTATTTTAAAATGAGATTGTAACTCAATGTTCCCTGTGAATCTTTTTTTTAATGTGATTTGATAATGACTTAAAGATAACAACTTTAAATTCCTTGCTTTCTGGGTCCCAGTGCAGTACCACTAATGAGATCCTGTGGTTATCAGATTAAAGAAACCATCATATTCTTTTTATTTTTATTCTCTAATACTCATCAATTCTCACTTGTTCCAAAAACCATCTGTTGACCAAAGTCAGGGCTTGAAATAACAGCATCAGGAGCAGTTATTCTTTCTCTCTTGGAGTCCCGGGCCCAGCTGGGAAGAGTTAAGGGCTGGGATTTGGAATCGTCAGAAGGCATCTTCCTCACTCAAAATGCGTGGCAGTTGATGTGTCTTGGCTAGCAGCTCAGCTGTGATGCTGTCCTGTATGTGTGTGTCCTTCATCTTGTTTCGCCTTGTAAAGATATTTCAAGTTCCTTCATGATATGATAGCTGTGTTACAAGACTTAGTACCCTAAAAACCAGGTGCAGATTGCTGTATGTTTTGTGACCAAATGTTAGGTGCCAGATAGTGTTATTTCTGTTTCACTTGTACAGGGAGGAAATATTGAACTTATTCTTGATGGTAGGAATCTCAAGTGATTTTGGAAGTTTGGGATGGAGGCTTGGAACTGTGGCACTCACTGTGAATAATGGAATGTGCCTCATCTTTCCTCCTCTCAGTATGTGGAACTGCCTCTTAGATCCATTTTCATTGCTTTTGAGACCACACTTTGTTGAAACATTGAGGCCAATGGGATCCCTTCCTGTCACTTTATTTCCTTCAACCTTGTATTCCATATATCTTCACATGTGACACATTTAAAATGAAAATGTTGGGCCCGGAGCGGTGGCGCAAGTGGTTAAGTCCTCGCCTAGCACGCCCGGGATCCCATATGGGCGCCGGTTCTAATCCCGGCAGCCCCGCTTCCCTTCCAGCTCCCTGCCTGTGGCCTGGGAAAGCAGTCGAGGACGGCCCAAACCTTTGGGAACCTGCACCCGTGTGGGAGACCCGGAAGAGGCTCCTGGCTTCGGATCGGCATAGTATCGGCCCGTTGCACTCACTTGGGGAGTGAATCATCGGACGGAAGATCTTCCTCTCTGTCTCTCCTCTCTGTATATCCGCCTTTCCAATGAAAAAATAATAAAAATAAATCTTTAAAAAAAAATAAAAAAAATAAAATGAAAATGTTTAGTATTTAATTTTTTTTTACTTATGTAAGATGAACTAATGTCACATATTTCATGATCCAGATTTATGCGTATGACAACATGCCCTACCCTTTTCTCCTTCCGGTCTGCATTCCCCATCCTTCCTGTTTATTCCTTATTCCCTGCACCCTCCTAATTTTTATAATGACATACTTTAATTTCACTTCACAATCAGGCTTAATACTCTGTAAGTAAAGACAGAACACATAGCAAAAAGCAAAAACAAGCTACTGCTCCTCAGTCCTGTCATCAAAGGTTGTAGACAATACTCAGATCCCAGAATGTCAGTATCGTTCATATGACATGTTTGTGCTCTCTGTATTAGTTATCTCAAACCAGATAAAACAATGCAATGTTTGTGTTTGGGGGTCAGGCTTATTTCACTAAGCATGATGATTTCCAGTTGGGTCCATTTAATTACAAAAGACAAGATTTCATTCTCTTTAACGGGTAAGTAGTGTTCCTTAGTGTATATACACCATGTTTTCTTTATCTAGTCTTCATTTGGTAGGCATCTGTGTTGCTTCTGTATCTTGGCTATTGTGAGTGGAGCTGGGGGACACAGATGCTCCTCATAGGCTCATTTCATACCCTTGGGAAAAATTCCCAAGGGTGCAATGGCTCGGTCTGTCTGCCGTTCTCATGTTTCAAACCTTAAAAGTCTCCCTTGATGATCAGACATGGGATGCTGCTGTTGCAAGTAGTGATTGCTATGCTACAACATCACACCCCTCTTCCTCATCTCAATGTCCGTCTCTCTCCAATATCCATAGTCCCAACCCGTATTTTAAATTCTATAAAATCCTAAAAGAAAACATGTTTCTGCTTCAAATTTTAACTCTTAACTTTCTATACTGTCTTGCTATCAGTATATTTTATTTTCTTTATTGGTCTAGTTCTGAATGCTTCACTTGTGGAATCATTGAGGGTGAGGTTATATTTATTATTGCCTTGCTTGGAGTACATTGATATTCATTGATTTAAATTAGACATATGACAAAAGAATTTGTTATTGATTTTACTAATGTTAAAAATATTAATTTGACATGCCTATTCTAATTTTAGTACATCATATCACATGTATTTACAAAGTACACTCAGTGTTTTGTAATGTAAGATGGGATTATGTAAAATGTTAACTTCATTTCATAGTCTTAATTTTTGATGTTTTAAATCTTCTTTCCTTATTTGCCTTCAGTTAGCATACCTTTTTAAATTAATCAATGACAGTATTATGAAGATTGTTTCTGAAAGTATCCCACATGAGGATTTCGATGTATATATTTGAACTATCTCAATTATAAATACACTTTTGAAAACTTATTTTATGAATACTCACTAGGTAGATAAACTATTTGGACTACATGAGAGCTATGAAGTTCAACCAGAGATACAGTCTTTGTTCAAGTAACTTAGCATGTACCAGGCAGAATAGTGGGAATTTAGTGGTGGAAATAATAAAATATGGAATTCAAAAGGAATGATGATGATTTCAAGCAAAAACAATAATGAAGGATTCATTGGAGGAGATAATTGGCCTGGATCTTGAATGTTGTGTCTAGTTGAACGTGTCAAGCATTCATTTTCCCAGAGAAGAGAAGAATGCACAAGAGATGTCCCGTAAATGTCACAATGTTAATCTAGAAAGTTCTTGATTTATGATGGTTTGGCCTAAGATTTCTCAAAACTTTATAATGGTGTGGATGCAGTGCACCTTCATTAGAAGTTGTATTTGACCTTTGGTCCTTTCTCAAACTAAGGCACAGTGCATCACTCTTGGATGTTGGGTAGCCACAGTCATAACTTCCAATCAGTCACACAACAATGTGGGCAAGCAACCAGAACTCTACTGTGTGCTGTGTTGCTAAGCCAAGATATTCAGCAGGGTAGAGGAACAAAATGCATTTTCGTTCTGGGATGGGTTTAGTGGAATGTAACCCCATCTGAAGTCGAGAGCATTTGACACTGTGTGGGATGATGCAGGGCATGTGGGTGGGAGGAATAATCTGGCTAGAATATACAATGGAGGCAAAGTAAGGAATAAGAGAAATGAAGGAAAAGCTATTTGGCATTGCAGAAAGAACCCTAAGACATCGTATTTTGTTCTACAGACTGCAAGAAGCTACTGAAAAGTCTAGATGGGAGCGGTGCTGAGTCTGGCGAAATTACATGCAGCAAGAACCACTGAGACAAACGGACTAGGTAAAGTACTTGATCTCAGATACTTTATCTGTATATGTTTAAAGAAAATCTGCAATGGAAATGGCTATACCTGCTTGTCTACTGGCATTCCAACAGTAACTTCACATTGCCTTTCAGGTGAGGATTCTCAGTCATATCCCAGGTAGGGAGCACTTTAGGCAAAGACCCTAGTAGGCAATCACTCTACAAAAGTATTACATGTAATACTCTACAAAAGTAATACAAAAGTATTGGTGCACAAGGTTTTGGATCTTTCTAGTTTCTATTAACATTTTTGTCAATGATGAAGTATAGAGATATGGAAGACAATGTGTTTTTTTTTTTAAATTGTTACTTTTGTTTGTTTGTTTCTACTTGATACTGTTTTGTAAGTATAGTGGTTCATCCCTTCCCCCTGACGTTAAGAATAAAAAAAGTCAGATAAATTATTTCTTTGAATTTTATGCATTTTAAAGCTTATTCCAACGTCAACATTTGCTTTGGAGAAATTTCATAATTGTGCTTTAAAGGCTATTTCCAATGTTTCTCTATGTCAGACTGTTATAGACAGTGTTCTGAGTAAGCCAATGTGATATGTAGAATATGAAGTTCCTAATTCAACTTCCAGTTGCAAACTTTGTGGTATAGCTACTCTCTTCGGAAACAGAACAAAGCAAGGACTGCTTCATCTATGGTGAATTTTGAAATGCGCTTCCCTTCAGCTTATGTGTTAATTTATTCATGGGGGCATTTTCACGCATAAACTGAGGATATTTCTTCAGCCAAAGGTGAGATCTAGGTTCCTTTCTCTTGTCTCATGCTGCTGGGTTTCTCGGAAAACTGGATCACCTGACTTTAACTGCACAGCTCACGTGATAAAAAGACAAAGAGAAATCATTTCTTCTGAAATTAAAATGGACAATACTCACCTAAGGGAAATAACTCGTACAAAAAAGGTGCAAATAGCACATCTCAAAGGTGGTTTAAACTGCAGTGAAGTCACGTGAGTGTAATAACACGTTCAGAAGAGACAAAGGAGAAACTTCCCATTGGAGGTATTCTCAGGCATTAAGTGTGGAGACCCGGAGGTAGGCGAACCTAAGCTAGGGCTTTACGTTATCTCTCTTTAATTAAAATCAGAAATAGTTTTATTCGGTTTCATTAGAACCTATGAATCCTTTCATATGCAGTGTTAAAACAGCCTAACGTGGTCAATGGAAACTGGATTTTTCCTAATTTAGGTCAATATAAATAAATTCATTTGTCACATGTTTACCTTTATAAATGTTTACGTTTTATTTATAAATCAGATATCTAATTTATTCTCTCCAAAGGTAAGTGGCAGACATTGTTACACCTGTGTTACAGGTATGGCGTTTGTGGTTAAATGTGTCAAGAGGTGTCCCCAGAGTTACAAATCAGAGTGTTCGTGCTTGACTCTTAGGTTAGTGTGAATTCCAAATCTCACAATTTTCCACAATATTGTTGTAACTGTCATGCAATTTGTTAGTGTTTTTGTTGTGGAAGCATTTTAAACTGTCCAACTGACTTCATGTGGCTGTGCCTTCAAAAGTGTCTGACCAGCTAGGATGCTTTAATACTAACAGCTGAAAGTTCATAGTGTTGCCTCATTGCAAACTCAAGTTAGGAAAAGTTCAAATTGCTTCATTTCTGTCTTCACCGTGCTTTTTCAGAGATCTAGTTTGATTAATGCAACCCTGGGTTTAGAAAGAACCTGAAACAAAGGTTCTTGAAACATTCAGAAACAATTCTACTTACTTTTTAGTCTGGGAAGCTTGTGGTTCCTTTCCTGGGCTGCTCTTCCCTGGCCACTAAGTAGTGCAATTGTGAGGGTAATAAGCCTTTATTTTTGGGATGATACTTACATAGTACAGTGGGGGCATGTAACACTCAAACCAAGCTTAGTGCCATGCTTTAAATAAACATCTAGCTTTAGGCTGAGATCTCAAGAATTCTCCAGCAGGAAGGCCTGCCTCTTCCCTTTTCATTTTTAAAAGATCTGAAAGCATTGCGTAGGTCTAGTAATGTTTCAGCTACAAGTCATACTTGTTAGTGCACCGCATACCTTGAATATCAACTAGTGCCACTGGCTACTCATTGGGTTTGTCCTGTCAATTTTCTAATTTAGGAAAATGGGATGCAGCAGCCTCCTTGTACTATTTATACACATCCCATCCTCCTACACCTTTAAACCCTTAGGGACATTCAAGAAAGCTTCACAGTTCTGTGTCACTTTCTGCTCAGATTCAAGGCCACCGAGTTACAATTAATTTGCATTTCAGACCCAGGTGTATGAAGGTGTCAGTTCTTGGAAATGTTACTGGATGATCAACTAAAACAAGGAGCATCCGCTGATCTGTGTGCACTCAATTAGGAATCCTAGTTAGTTGCTCATTATGTCCTTTTATCTTTCTGGAAATTTATAGAGGAAGTCATTTGTTCTCACCCTGTGTTAAAAAAAGATACGTTGCCTACAGGAAAGCTTTTATGTAAGAGCCTTACATGACCTTTGTTAAAAATCCTTCTCTTGTTGTTCTCCTTTACTCTTCTATTAAACAACAGCTTCATTTTTGTAGTTAGAGGCACTGTCAGTATGGAATGGAAAAATGAACTTTTAATGTTCCAATTTAACAAATACAAGTATTTTGGATATTTTAAAATACTCATTTGATTCCTACAGTAAACATAAGACAGAACTCTATTATCCCATATAACAGAAAAGTTGAGAAAGGTATCAGAAATTATTAACCTCTTTTTAAAAAAGAATTATTATTTTTACAATGAAAGGCAAATTTACAGGGAGGAAAAAAAAAGGTTTGCCAACCACTGGTTCACTCCCCAGGTGGCCACACTGGCCAGAGTGAGCTGATCTGAAGCTAGGAGCCAGGATCCTCCTCCGGTTCTCCCATGCAGGTTCAGGGTCCCAAGAGAAGGGAACTGGATGGAAAGTGAAACAGCTGGGACATGAACCATTACCTACGTGGGAACCTGGTACTTGCAAGATTTAGCTACTGAGCCATCACCCCAGTTCCAGTAATTAGCATCTTTTAAATCAGTTGTGGGTGGGCCTGGCTCTGCGGCACAGTACGTTAGCCCACCATATGCAACGCCAGCATCCTATATCAGAGTGTGGGTGCAAATACTCGTGTTCTGTCTCAGACCAGCTTCCTGATAATGAACCTGGAAGGCAGCAGAAAAGGGGCCAGGTGCTGGGGCCCCTGTCACTGTTTGTGATAGTAGAATGAAATTCCTGGCTCCTGTTTTTGGCCTGGTGTAGCTGTGGCTGTTAAGAGAACCAGGTGTTGGAAGAATCTCACTCTTGCTCTGCCCTTCCAATCAACCCATCCACCAATTTTTTTTTGTTTGTTTAAAGAAAGGTATCTGTGCCAGTTTTCTTAGGCCTCATGCTCATGGTGGGGTACATTTGTATCACGAATGGCTTCTGGAATTTTAAAGAACAAGCTTTAATATGGAAAGTGAACTTAGTATTAACTAAATCCAGCTCTTTATACTAAAGCCCTGTCTTGGGTTCATTTTCATAGTGAGAGCAGCAAGTAAAGGAGATTGCGGTTGCTTTTGAGCTGCTTTCCAATTTAATCATTCACATCTTTATAATAGGTGGTAGCAAAACCCACTGGAAAGTATAGCCTGTAGCAACTGAGTTCCATTTGTTCCTAATGGACTCTCTGTGATTCTTATGTAAATGTCCTATCTTTCTCTGATGTTTTAAAAATAAAAGTGTACATTTCACCTATATACAGTAAAGTTTAAAGTAATCACAGATCATTACAACTGTGAGTATTGAAGCATGATACTCTTTTAGATAAAGCTAGAAAACAAAGTTTTATAAAACTGCATTTGCAGTGATACCAATATACACAGACATTTCTTTTCATTTTTTTTTAACTTTAGTTTCCACAGATAAGGGAGAACATGAAGTATGTGACTTCCTGGGTTTTGCTTATTTCAATTAACAGGATGTCCTTCTGTTGACTCCATTTAATTGCGAGGGGTAGAATTTCATTGTGTGTTTTATAGCTGATTGGGAATTCATTGTATGTATACCCCACATTTTCTTTGTCCATTCATGGATGAAGGACACTTTGAGTCTAAATTTTGACTACTATTGCAAACCTGCTGGTGCAGGTATCTTCTGAATCATCATGTTCCAGTCTCTTGTCGTAGTGAGATTGCTGAATCACACAGTAAATCTGTTTCTCGTTTTTAACGAAATCTGCACACTGTTTTCCGCGGCGGCTGCAGTCACATTTCCACCAACCGTGTTTAAGTGCTCCACTTTCTGCACATCCTCAACATCCCAGCGTTTTGGATTTCAGCTCTTCTGCCAGACTGAGGTGATATCTCACTGTGGTTTTGGCTTCCATTTCTCTGATGGCTAGTAATGTTGCTCTTTTTCTGATTTTTTTTGTTTGTTTGGGTAACAAAAGAATGTCCTTTTGCAGCTTATCAAACATCCTATTACAAAACTTCAGATGAAAACAATACATGAAATTTTTTTCTGACAGTGGAACTGGATACTGCTTAGATGTAATGAGCAAGTTGCTCAACTTCCTATACTTATTAAGTTCCAATCTAAAATGAGGTGATAGAAGGTAATATGCATGAACATTTAAGTAATAGACTGAAAACTCTGATTTTTAGTTCTTGCTTTTCTTACTTGTAGGACATATTATTTAAATTAGCTGAGATTTGTTTTCTTTTTCTTTTAAATAACCCTGTAAGTATTCCCTTGGCCTTGAAAAGCCCTCAATAGCCACAAATATCATTTCTTACATTGATTTCTCACAGATAAATGATAGTGATACGTAGGAATTAAAACAGTTAAAGGCTGACAATAATCTGTTCTCATTTTCCATGGGGTATAATGTGCCTTTTTTTAAAAAATTAAATGATGTTGTATTAAAATGTACCTTTACCGAGACTAACAATGGGAAAGTATTTGTACTATAATAGGACTATCCAAATATTTTCTTTTGGCTTTCAAAAATGTTAGTTAACCTTGGGTTCCTGTGTAAATTTTCTTCAGATTGTACTCTCGATGCAGAATGTTGTCATTTGTTATTGTGGGCCAAGGTCAAGATAGCACATCTTGCTTACAAAAGTTTACATCGTTTGCGTCTACAGAGGCTCAAACTTCTGAGTTCCCTGTTTCACCTGCTGCACAGGGTGTTTCCTGATTGCCGTGTAAACTCCTCATCACCTCATTCTTTCCTTGTCCTCATGCTGCCCACCATAATGTAGAAACCATTAGCAATCATTGTTTTCCTCTCATTTATAGATCCACTTTTGCTTATGTGTGTTTCTTATCAAAGTGATCCAACTGAGAGTGGGCAGGTAGCATAACTTTTAGGACTGTGCTCTCCGTTCAGCATTATGCTAATACATATCCTTGGAAGGCAGCAGATAATGGCTTACAAAATTGGGTCCCTGCCACTGACATTGAAGACTCAGACGGGGTTCTGATTTCTGATTTTAGACCGGCCAGTCATTGGCTCTTACAGGCCTCTGGGGAATGGGCGATCAGCGAGAAGACCTTTGTTTCTCCTTCTGTCTCTCTATCAAATTGACTTCAAATAAATAAAACTATGGGATAGGAAAATCAGGATATGTGTAAGACAGCTTGAATCGATGTCAGTCATAGCAACAACAATAAAACCTTAAGTGTTTTCTTCGGTACCACACATTTCGAAATGCCAGAATAGCTTGCTGCTTAAGATAGGTAAATAAAAATAACATGAGAATAGTAGGATTACAAACCAGATCAGACAATATGAAAAAGACTTTTTATTAAGTCAGTGATGGCAATACAACATGTGTTTGATTGTGCATGAATATGTACATGTTCTTTTGTAACTGTGTAAAGGATACCATTATATAATGTACTAATAGGAGAAATATAGCCAATACATGCCAAGCCTTTTAAATGACTTCCCAGTTAGTATCCTTTTTAAACTTCAAAGGAGTTTCATGAGAGAGGTAGTATTGATGTTCCCACTTCACAGAGGACTGTGACAAGAGTAGATAGGTGTTATTTGTCTGAAATTAGATATTTCGTTAGTTACTAAGCTGGGATTCTCATCCATGATGTCCACATACCGAAGCTAAACTTGTCATTTCAGTAGAAACTACTATTTTGCCTCATCAGTTTTGTCTCGGTTCTTGGTATGCCAATAGTATTGTAAATTGAGCCAGAAACACAATCAGCATTAGGAGCTAGACTGAATTATAGGGAAATATCATTCATTTGCCTAATGTGATCTGCCTGTTTATTAATACTTTCCACATTGAATTTTAGTGATGTTGGTTAGAAGCCCTTTTCTTGGGTCCAGCAACAGATTGATCAAGGTGAATACAGAAAAGGAACGCTGGGTAAATGGGACAGAAGTGGAATATTCAGAGGAAATTCTCTGAAAAGAGAAAGATGACCAAGGACAGATCAACAGGAACAGAATTTGTGGAAGTGACCATGGGAAGAGGTCTGGCAGGGGGCTGATATAAGTGGTCAAAAATATAAGAGAACTGGGAACAAATGGAAGGGGAGTTTTGAAAAGAAGGGGATGGTTTGCTAGGCAATGCCTGACAGCGAGAGGTCAAGCTATTTAAGGATGAAAGGAGCTTTGAATTTGCCCTTTAAAAGCTTGTTCTGTGCACTCTTAGGAGGGTGGCAGTGGCAGCAAACTGCAGGCAGAGGATGTGGTGGGAGTTAAATGGCAGGGGAGGGAGTGAGTGGAAGTAGAGAGTGGCCCTGAGGGAGCTGAAACTTTAAGGATGCCAAGGGAGGGAAGGCGTTCCGGAGGTCAGGAATTAGACTGTAAAGAGGTGAGACAAGTTCCTCCCTTTCTTTCTCTTAGGCTAAGAAAGTGATTCATCATTTAGTGTTTGTGAAGGTTGAGCAAAGGAGCTATGGAAGAGGATGCAAATACAGAAGAGAGGGCGTTATTGGCGGAGTAACATCACAGAGTGTTGGGAGAGTGGAGTTGTAAGTGTCAGCACAGCAGAAAGGACTTCCACTCTGTGAACTCAGCTTTGCTAGGTTCACAGGTTCAAAACTCCAACATAAGATGAGGGACAAAATTTGCAAAGAGGAATTTAGAGGCATAGGAAAGCTTTCCAGGTGCTTCCTAATGTGGAACTTGAGCAGGCTATAGCATTTTATATATTCTTTTCATAAAGGAAAACAAATACAGTACATCTGCATAATGTGACATGCTGAATTGAGCCTCACCATGGTGCCTTCTTCAAAATTAACACAGAGAGGCATAAAGTGTTACAGAAAATAGTTCTATTTAATTTATTGAATTTAATTTGTTTAACGTGACATTTGCTATTGATATTTTGTGTGCGTTAACTGTCTATACATTACCATACTTTCTTCCTCAGAAATTCACTCTCCTTGAAAAGGATTTGCAGATTTTAATAGACATTTATTTATTTTAAAAGATATATATTTGTAAACATAAAGCATCAAAATAGATATTTTGGCCATATCTATCCAATTAATATTAGTTTCAAATCAAATTAAAAATTTCAAGCAGCAGATAAACCAAATGAAGCAGGAAGAAGGGAAGATAAAATAGCCAGTGGGTGAAATTCAATAAAAAGTACAAGTTTTTAGATTCTTGTGTGAGGTAATTTATTCATTTCAACTTAATCCCCCTAGGAGGATTTTTGTCTTTTAACAATAACACCTCTTAATAAATTGCCTCAATGACATTTGGGAAGAAATTCTGTTCCCATATATATATAATTGTGATAAAGATAGGAAAAAAGGCAACTTTTTTATTTGATTAAAATGTCAATCTTTGTAAGTATCACACTTAATACCAGAAGTAATGTGTTTTTATAAAATTTTATAAAATGCTGGTGGGCTGCTTGTCAACAGATATATAAACTAAAACTTATTCACTATTATTTAATTATTTGACTCTAGTACCTGACCAAGTTATTTATAGATGAATTAAAATGACAATTTTTCTGTTATCTGGGTCTCAATGTGTATTCAATTAAAAAGCTGAATATTTTCGTCTAGTAATTCTTTAGACTTTACATGTGAATTTTACATGAAATAATCTTACTCTTGAACTAGAGGTAGTACTAGTAATGCAGTATTTTGGTTAAAAGAGGTGTCATATAAATTCCATTTTATATTTGGAAATTATGGATCCTCTTCATTTTCACATATTAATAACCTAGAGGGGTGATATATTAGACACTGCTTTCTTTCAGAAATCAGTCTATAAAACGTAATTCCTCCTTGACAAGTCATGGAACAGGTGACTGGAAGGAAGTGTGGCTAGCTATGGGCTAGCCCGGAGTGAGAAAGGGTTTTCTATGAGGTGGTCAGAGTCCCTAAACGTGGAGCCACGGATTTGTCAGAATTCTGCTTGCTCTTTCATTTTGCTTCTGACCAAAGCCACCCATGTCTTGAGAAACTCTTTTGACATGGTGCTTTTTCATGTGAAAGTGCTATAAATGATCTTTCCAAAAGGCACATCAAAGGGTTTGTCTCTTTAAGAGTCTATTTTCAGCCAAGTTCATTAAAACAAGATTTCTTGGCCTGCTCACAGAAGTGACATGTCTAGATCACCAAAAAATCTGACAATTTATTTCTCTTTCCTAAGATTTATGGCAAGTTTGCAAAAGTTAAATTGACCTCACATTCATTTTATGAACGTGAAGTTCAAATTACCAATTATAGTGTGGATTATCACAAAGTATTTAATTTATTTGCCCTTTAAATCTGCAGGGTGTTTAAACATATGCATTGGTTGTCATGAAATTTTCTGTATAATATTTCTTAGATTTAACATAATCAAGATAATTCAAGAAAAATCTTTTTTTCTAATGACAATCAGTGATCCAGCTATTCAAATTTTGGGGAATAGACAAAAATCTTTATTTAAACCTGTTTAGGGCAAATACAGATATTGGAAATAACTTGAAATTGGTTGTATATTATCAACATTGAGTTTATGTGTATTAAATCATTATTGTGTCCTGTGTTAGGAAAATGTGTAGCTAAAGTTTAGATATTTAGATTTTTGGGTATTAGCCACTTTTCTTCTAGTTACTACCCAAAGTAATACTGGTTAAAGATTAATAAGTTTAAGTTACCTTGCTCCATATGTGAGCTGATTTGTTATCTACCCACCTTGTTACTCCGTTTGAATTGACAAGGCTTCTACAGCCTAGAGATGGTGGAAGACCACAACCAGCCCATGGCAGACTTACACACAACTCCTGAGTATCTGACCTCAAACGCAGCTTTTGTTCCATCATGAGTTACAGATGGCATCTCTGCAATCTGTAGTGAATCTTGCATAGCGTGTGACACAGAGAACGGAGCATAATTGAATAAAGCTAAGTCCTTGGGGGCAGAAATAGTTTGAGTAGAAAACTTCAAATCCTGTTAGCACATGGAAAGTTCCAAGGCTGTTTCACCATTTTTTTTTGTCAGTGAAGTTGGTGTGAGGAATGCACGCCTCCCTCTGGGACAGAAGCATGCAGTCCTTTCACAGTCATTACAGCAAACGCATTCTGCTGCACCATTTGCAAAATCTCCTTTCATCCCCCAATACTGGACACACACAGTATGGTGCACACTTAGGGAGTTCTTATCTAGCAAGGAAAATATTTTCTTGTGGGTATTGGACTTCCATGTAAAGTGTAAAGGATATAGCATTTTGGGGTTAGGAGTTCATCTTTCTCTTACATTTCGATACCTCCCTTCCCCCTTCTACCCCTACCTGCAAATAGTATGGTTGCAGGAAAACAGACCTATAGTGTCTGGAAACATGAGAAAAAAAATTTTTTTTTTACTTCTCTCACTGCCTTTAAAATAGATTTATTATTTTTATTTGAAAGGCATAGTTACGAAGAGAGGAGAGATGGAAAGATAGGTCTTCTTTCTACAAGTTCACTACTCAAATTTCTGCGGTACCTGGAGCTGTGCCAGTCTGAAATCAGGAGCTGTAACTTACTGTGGGTATCTCACAAGGGTACAGGTGCCTAACAGCCCCGGCCTCCAGTGCTTTCCCAGGAACATCAACCCAGAACTGGATCAGAAGTAAGGCGGATGGATTCCAACCAGGCCGTGTATGAGATGTCTGTGCTGCAGGTAGAAGCTAAACCTGATACTCTGCAATGTTGGCCCCTTTTACTTTTTAAAATTACGGACTTTTTATTTATCATCTTATGGTACAGTTCCATAGGACCTGGAATTTCCCTTACCCCTTTCCCAAGTCCCCTCCCCCCACTGAGTTTCCCTATATTATTACTATAGTATAGTTCATCATAAACAGTCATATGTCCATCATTGCAGGCATGGACAATGACAGAGTCCAGCATCCTATTGTCAAGATACAGTCAACAGTTTCACTGGGAGTCCATCTTTGTCTGGAAGTAGAGATACGTGCTATATTGTATCCTCACATCTGGATGTGATAGTGTCCATTACACAATTACTATTCATCCCCTTAAATGAAAGCCATAATACAAAAATAACAACAGGAAGAAAAACAGAAATTTACAATACTTTGACCTCTTCCGTGAAAAGGAGCTAAAAGCACTGATTCCAATGAGCAGCTTGTCACTGATAGTATAGATCTAATGATAAAACTTATTCTTACATTACTTTTATTTTTTTCATGTGTGACCTCAAAACTTTATTTTTCTGTATCATTGTACTTTTAGTGAACAATACTTCCTGATTATAGGGACTAGAAAACATGGAAAAATTTTTGTTGTGTTACTCAATCAGAGGAATTTGCATCCTGATGCTTAAGTATATCTTATCCCCACAGTAGCATTTGATTGTGCAAAAATCCATGGCTAATAATTGCAGATTGTCGATCCAATTTTTTGCAGTGTTTGATTTTTTTTCTCTTGAAGTATTATAGGAGGGGTGATAAATAGCATCATTCATTTTGATGGCTGATTCAAAAGAAATATGATTTTCTTACAAGTACTAGCCTATAGTATTTCTTTTATTCTTCAAGCATAACATGAGTGCATGTGTATCATAATGTTTAATTCTTATGCAAAAATGCCAGTGGTTTTATTAGGCTTTCATCACCAAGTTGCCTTGATGAGTTGAGTAGATATTATTATCTTTAAATGGTGGTCACTGAGCAAAAGCCAGCCAGTGAGATGTGAAATCTACTTCCTTGTGGGAGCTTCAGTGATGCTGGAGGCTGAGGCTTTATAAACTAGTGCTTTGTGATGAGACAGTCCAGTGCTGACCAAGGCAGACAAGTTTGTGTGTTGTTACCTTCCTCTTAAATGATGATATACTCAATTTCTTCATGGGGAGAATATAATTTCATTAGTGATGTTTTTCGGCTCTTTTGCTCTTTAACAAACTTAGATTTTGAGCACCCAACAATAAAGATAGCTGTATATTTACTATGGAATATCTGGAAAGAACAGGAAAAATTTAGTGGAAAACTCACTTTCCATTCCACTGTCTGGAAATGGTCAGCGGTAGTGTTTCTAATAGCTGAGTTGATACATGTGAGGTATTGGTTGTAATCCATTTTATGTTCTGTCATTTTTCGCATACTGTGGTAGCATAAGCATTTCCTAGTTACCATCAGAAATTTTTGCAAGCACAGTATTTAAAAGCGGGATATAGTATTAGCTGTAATATATTGTATTTCATTGTTGATCTTTCTTGTTTTTATGGGTTTTCAGGATTTAAAATAATACTACGATGAAAACTTTTTTTTTTCCCTTCAAGAGGAGAGAATGAGGAACCCATGAAAAACTTGTAGGAAATAATGTGCATTTGGACGGTATTTCTTGTGGGGATCACCATGGGCTAACACTGAGTGGAGGTGCAGGTGTTTAGCTTCGTAGTTAAGATCCTGATGAAGGTGTTCAAGTCCAATATCAAAGTGCCTGAGTCCAATTCCTGGATCTGGCTACTGACTCCAGATTATCGACACTGCAGACTCCAGGAGGCTACAGTGATGACTTGATGAATTGTATTCCTGCTACCCACATGGAATACCTACTTGGAGTTCCTGAATCTTTGTTTTGGCTCAGCTCAGATCTTGCCATTTCAGGCATTTGAGGAGAGAACTAACATAGGGGAACTCTATTTCTGTCTTTCCAATAAAAACCAAACAGGAAACTGGGGAATCAAGTTTTGCTGTAAAATGCATGGATGCTGAAGACCAGGGATTGAGGCATGGTCACCCCCTGCAAACCCCAGCGATTCTTTTTATTTTTTGCACTCATTTTTGGGTTAGTACTTCTCTCAAGGAGATTCCTGTTATTCCCTTATTTGCACCGTGTTGTCTGGCCCTCTAATGTTTACCAGATTGTTTTTTGTTCATTCATACTGTGTGAAGACTCTCAGCAGAAAGCAGTGGGAGGGAGAACAGTTGGACTGTTTATGCATATCCACACATGCTTTCATGGACACCAAGTGAAGAGAACCTAGCAGTCAACACGTGTATGATTGGTAACAGTAAACAAATAGCAGGATTAGGCCTAAGATGCAGGTATAACTCTAATCCTAATTACATCATGGATGTAACCTCTTCTCTGGATCTTGTGGTTCTTAGAGGTATTTCATGTCACTAATAATTGAACACATCCATGTTTCTATCACTGTTCTAAATATTTCCATCATTTTCCCTGACCCCAACTGGTATATGGTAGACTTAGGAAAAACAGTGGGCCAAGAAAGTAATTCAAGTGGAAGAACTTTAAGATGAAACTCTTTTTTTTCAGATTTATAACACAAACCCACAGGAACTCATGTGCAGGCTGTTTTTTTGTCTGTCTGTGATTCTGGTTGCTGTTGGGACCGAGGCTGGGATTCTGAAGAAAACCTTGGTTTTTGCCTTGAGTTGATAACCCTAAGTTTGCCTCTAAGCAAGGTTAAGTTGGGTTTGCAACTAAACTTTCATAATTGGATGTGACAAGAGGCTCATGTCGCTCATGTCAACTCTACATTTACCTGGCAGCCTACAGTAGCTACATTCTAGGTCTTCTGTGTACATAACCAGAAATGTAATTCCAAATTTCCATCATCTTGATATTTTCCTAAACCTTGGTTTTAAAAAAATTCATATTTATGGAGGATTTGCTGAGAAATAAGTGAATTGATTTCTATGGATGAGTGATTTTCAGTGAATAGAATGTAGGGACATAGAAGCACAGGAGGGGTAGAGGAAAGAGTACATCATCCTTCCTATAGGAGGGCCTGGTTTATATGAAGAGAATATTTTGGTGATCTACATTACTGGAATCTAGTGCTCCCCTCAGACCTTCACATGGAGAGTTTGAGAGCCACTGCTGCACTTGTGCTGAAGGAGGACTTCCTGCTCAAATAAATCCCACTTGTGCACATTTTCCCTCTGTTTAGTTGTAAGTGTGTGCACAACACATATACAACATATACATCCAGACATTTCAGTTAGGGATATGAAATTTGCATAAACCTCACCTCTACATTTCCTTTAGAAAACCTTGGGTCTGGAATATGGTCTCACTTTACCTTAGTTTCTGCATTTGTAGAACACAGTTTACCAAAGTACTACTTGTTTAGGTTACTTATTTAGATCAAATGCTAACTCGTACCAACTGTTTAGGACAGAATGCATAAGACACAGGTATTTGTGAAGTAATGCTATTTTTATGTTACTTCCTGTCTCAGAAATAGAAAATGGCTGAACCTGCTGAATAATAGATTTTTGCTATTTTATGAAAAATGCAAAACTTGTAATGAGCCATGTTTGTCGTCTTATTGGCTGTAAGAAAGCTTTGTGTTAAACTTGATGCAAATATATTACCATAAATATTTTGTTCTTGTTTTCCCTAAGGTTTATTTTCCTATTTATAATTACTAGTTATTCTTGATTATTCTAATTTCGTTGTGTTTCATGTGCATCTTTCGAAGCCACTTTCTCTTTTGAAGCATTGTGGACCCTAAAATAAACCAAAAGCAAACAAACATATGTGAGCTCTACTAAGTGAGTGAACATGACCAGCAAAACTAATTATTTTTCAACATGAATTTCATATAGAGTCTGTTTTCTGTTTTTCTGCTGACATTATGAGCTTCCATTTGTTTTCAATGCTGTCTTTTAGCTTTAGGGATAAATTGATCCAGTTATCTTCGAAAGTTGCATTCCAGCAAGTTCCTGAGTTCACATTATTTTCCAGATGTCTTCAAATGCATTGTATTGCTAAAAATTGATTTTTAGCTTATCTTTAAACTTCACTTCTTATGTTCTATGTCATTGCCCTCTTTTCAGATCACCAAGGACAGTTGTTGGTACATTTAAAATCTGCCGTGTGAGATGATACTGACAACCATTATATCTATTATATGTCTTGTGTAAGAAAGGCCACTTCATTAATGTAAATAAGTTCCACTTACATATAAATTTGTAAAATTTTATAATAATAAAAATTTAATTTACAAGACTTTATAACGAGTGCTTGGGAAATTTACTACAAGCACTTCATACAATAAGAATGAAACAACTATATGATCAATTACTTTGGGGCTGGAAGAATGGGGTGTATTTGTTTATCTTAATTTGATAGCATGTGAATGAAGCAATTATATGGATCTTATCAACCATTTTGAATCGAGGATGTAGAAATCACTCTATTGTAAAATTTTGTATTTATTTGGAAGCGAGAGAAGGAGAGATGGAGACAGGCACACTCAGAGAGGGAGTGATATCTTCCCTCTGATGGTTCACTCCCGACTTACTCATGACAGGCAGGGCTGTGCCAAACTCAAGTGAAAGCACAGAAACCCAAGCTATTTGTCCTATGTGGGTGACTAATACTCAATGACTTGTGTCATAGCCACTGTCTCCATGTGTATATTGGCAAGAAACTGAAATTAGAAGCAGCGCCAAGACTTGAGCCCAGCGAGTCCTATATGGGATACAAATGATCCAAGCAGAATTTTAACTGGTGTGTCAAGTGCACACCATGCTCTGTTGGTTTTTGATGTAGGATTTCATGACCCAAGAGGGGGATAGCGTGGAGAATGAACAAAGGGTGAAGTGATGTTACCCATAGACTTGTGAATTTATCGTTAATGTTTTGGAATAGACTCCAAGGAACCCATCCTGTCAGTAAAGTTTCTGTTTATTTTTGTCTCCCTTTGATTTCATGCAGGCTCCTACTGGCAGAACTTAATGGCAATGTAGTTGGCAAGGGGTTGGGCAAAGTGCTATTTCCAGACTTCTAGGCTGGCAATCCCAGGAAGAAAACGCAGGGACATAATCTATCATATTTGCTTCTATTCTCCAACTTTTCATTGCTCAAAGTCACTTCATTTCTCTTTCCTTCATTGGCATTAAGTATCCTAATTTTAAAACATTTAGAATCATATGAAAATATTTCTAATACCAGAACTATATCAGTTTTGTCAGAAACATTTACAGGAGCCACTTAAAAATGTCTAGCTAGAAATTTTTAGGTTATGTGGTTGTACATATTTTGATGAGAGGCATAGTTAACACATTTCTTATTAACTCTTGGAATTTCATTTTCTTGTAGGAGTGCAGATACTTTAATTCTTATGGATAAGTGTGTTTTTTCAGCTTTATTCATTTGGATTCCTTTGTTTTTGTTTTCTGATTTCCATAAACATGCATGCACTGGTTTTTAGCTGTACAGTGTCAAAATTTGAGCTTAAGTGTTTGGCTACTACATCAAAAACCATGATTGATCAGCTTTCATCTTGACTGCCAAAGTGTTTGGAAGAATTTCTGATTCTTCAAAATCATCATGAAATGCCTTCAGAAACATCAGGCACTAACCTTATCTGCACCAGGGTAACCAAGTAGGTGAAACAACAGAATCGGAGTGGGAGGGCTCTTGCTTCTCTACAGCTCTTTGTCCCCAGAAGGGTTGCTCATCATTTTGGCAATGGTTGACAGGACTCAGTTGAGCCCTGACATGTATTGTCTCTCCTCTAAGTGTTTCTGACATAACTGACATAGTCCTGGAGGCTTTTGACAAGTTTGTCAACCTAATGAATGGGCAGCTAAGCCTTAAAAACCACAGTGAACAGCGTGTAGGTTGCTCAGGGAAGGATACAAAATCCAGGAACCAAATAATAGTTGCAGAGTTGTTCTGCTTTTCTGCCTGTTGAAGGCACCTCAACAGACCAAAAAATTATCATCTTTGTAATAAATATTTATATGCCTTACACGTAGAATGCATTTTCCATGAACTTATTAGTAGCTCATTTCTTTATCAATTTGTTTGATGTGTGGTATAGTTGAAGAAACCGAATACTGTATGTCTGGGAGGCTTTTTACCCTCTCTGAAAAGTTTGGGTTACTGTGGTGACTGTTTTCCAGTAAATGAAACATTGACTGCGAGGTTTGCTGGAGTGAGGATTAACCAGAGTAATTGCAATTGCTCAGTATTTTGTGCTTCAGGGCCAGTGTTGTATGTGGAAATCACCAGGGCCTCTGACACTCAAATGTGTCACTGTATTTGAGCAGAATCATAATTTGCAGCAACATTCAGACGAAATTTTAGCCTTGAAAAGAAAAAAATGATTGTACAAGTCTGCAAAGTATTAAACAAAATTAAATTACATTTTACCTATATGATTCTACCTCAGAGGTATGCTGTTTAGCTTTGTAGAGTAAGTCCACTTGAGTATCTAAATTGGAACAGAATTTTAATGTTTCAGTGCTTTTTTTCTTGGGGGGCTCAGAAAATCTATTCTAATTTTGTACATGGATGGCAACATTTCTAAATTCAGATGGGTCATGTTTGTTTATCTTGGAGTCCATAAAGTAATTAATATTTTTGGCCTCCTAGACTACACAGGCAGAAAATGGCCATGGTCTATCAGCCACAAGATCTCCATGGACTACAAGGAAGCTATCGGGGGATGTTCCTCTCGCAGTGAATCCAGTGGAGGACATTTACCCTCCCTGATTCTAGCTTTGCATATTGTAAAATCCAGAAGGTGAATTAAAGATGACCACACTCAGTGATTTTTGTTTCCTTAAAAGACTCATGACTAAGGGTGATAAATGGCGTATGAGTTGTAAGGGGATGGGTGATAGGCATAAGAATGAAATTAAACATACAGCTGTCTGCGCCAGACATTTTCTGAGTACAATTATTATTTTATTCCACATATTGGGTCTTTTGGGCAGAGATATGTAATTCAGTCCTTTGCAGTTCAGATGGAATGAACTTAGATTTGACTTTTCCTTACGACAAACATCTATGTAATGGCTAATCACATTTAAATCCAGGAAATCTGTATGTGTAGTATTTTTTCCTTTGTAAAAAAAAAATAGCTTAATGATCCTGATAGGGTTCTCAATACTGTTAAAAAAAAAAACAAAGAGGAAAACACAACCAAACTTGGAATAGTTCAGAGGCCTTGATTCTTTTTAGTGACAGATAAACAATAGATATACACCCAGAGGGAGATTCGGAACACAGGGAGGTGTTTCAAGGCAGCCAAGAAAGGGCTCAAGAAACTCCTATTTCCTTAGGGTTTCTTCCTTTAGAAGCAAAAACATT
This sequence comes from Ochotona curzoniae, assembly GCF_017591425.1. Classification (NCBI taxonomy): domain Eukaryota; kingdom Metazoa; phylum Chordata; class Mammalia; order Lagomorpha; family Ochotonidae; genus Ochotona; species Ochotona curzoniae. Next base: position 13,139,548 of record NW_024465582.1, on the reverse strand, counting down.
TAGAAACTTAGAAACTGTCAAAAGAAGTTAGTATTAGTGGAATTCTGTCACTATCCTAGATTTTCATTAAATATGCTAATCAAATTAATTATGCACATGGAATATTTCTTACGTAGAATTTTGAATGTGTCATGCATCCTACCCTGTTTCCAATGCATTCTTTCTTTCCTTTTGAATGATGGGGGTCATGTGCTCCTTGCACTTGAATTCCATAAGCATACTTGGGTGGACATTAACAAGTGCTACAAACAAATGCTATTTATTTCATGTAGAGAATAACCCGTAGGTCTGTGGGTTCACTGCTGCTTTATCCCTTAAGCATGTTGGCTCTTTCTTCTCTGGCACATTGTCACAGGGCTGCCAGAAGCTTCAGATAATCACAAGACGGCTTCCATCTCAAGTAGGAAGGGAAAAAGAACCATCAACTTTTCTTTGCCAAACAGATCTATTGTTCATCTGCCACAAATCCTTAATTGGTTTTATTTTGTGCGTTGATTGAGCTCACTAAATACAGTGTGTGTTGGTTTACATTAGATACTGCTCATTAAGAGTAGCAATTTAACCTGAAGAGTGAAGAGGCTGTGTCCCATTATCAGGGACTCACATGCCTGATCCCTGACTGGGGCTTCAGCTTCATGGAGGTACAGCCACTGGGTGGAAGTAGTTATGGCTTAAGTAATTAGGTGTGTCTGACCATTTGGGAGATCTATCTGGATTGAATTCCTGGCTCCTGGATCCAGCTGCCCCAGGCATCTAGGAATCTGAATGTCTTAGAGAAAAAGAATGCTGTTTGTCAGAAGGCAGATGCCCATCCCTAGTTTTGTGTATACGTGTATGTTATAGGAAAACTGTCAGATATTCTGGTATGTTCTAGATGATATATGAATGAAGAGATTCCTGGAATTCGTATTGTGGGTCAAAAGAATCTGTATTCTTGCTTCAAAAACAAAAACACCCTATCTCCACAGCGAAAGATAGAACTCATCCATAAATCTTGCCTCTTGTTTGTACATGTTACGTGAATATTTTGCATCACTAGGCACTATAGCTACTTCTCCTCAAACATCTTTCAGCTGCCACATTCTCTCGGTCATTCTAAATCCCTCCGGACTACCCCATCTTCTCTCTACTCTTCAGGTGGTGGGTGAGTCAGAGTGAACAGTTAGTGCTTTGCCTGGAAGAGTCCAGAGGCTTCCCACTGCCCTTAGCAGTGTTAGCACGATCTGGCTCACTTGTTTCTCCTCGACTCCCTCTCAGGATGCTCTGTGTTCTGAACCCTCACCCCCAGGACCTTCTCAGATTGTTCGTATCCTGTGTCATTTGTGAGTGCGGCTCCCTCTATCAGGTGCTCTATTTACGTCTTCCATCTCCTTCTGCTTCATCAAGTTGCCCTTTGTAAGAAAAACTTCCTCCGACCCCAAGGGGCTGAGCTGTTCCACTGCAGCTCCTTTGTATTATTTATGCTATTGCAGTTTGCCATTGTGGTATTGGTTACTATCTCTTCACAATGGGAGAATGGTGAGCTCTGTAGGGCTGGGTAATATCTACTGCGTTTTATTCTAAGTCACAATGTTTTTAATGCAATTTCAAGTGTGTAGGACACACTGAAAATGTATGCATGGATTATGTGAATGTGAATGAATAAATGGTATTCATTCTGTGCTTGATCTCTGCATCATCCAAACATTTCTGTTTTTAAAATTTTCTTTTTCCATTTATTTGAGAGAGAAAGAGAATGAGAAAGAAACTTTCCACCAACTCGCTCACCCCTCATGCACCTGGAACAACTGGGGCTAGGCAAAGATCAAAACCTAGGGCTCTCTCTGGGTCACACACATGGGTTGCAAGGAGTCATGAAGCACATGAGCTGTCATCTGCTTCCTCCTAGGGCACACATTAGCAGGGAGCTGGTTGGTAACCAGAAGTGCTACTTGAAACGAGCCACACAGATGTGCAAGGTGGATGTCCCAGGTGGTCTCTTGATTGCTGGAGCAAAGGCCTGCTCTTCACTCAAGCACTCAAACATTTGGCAATTCAAAACATACAAACAAGCAAAAATCAAGGAACGTTTATTAAGCAGATACTGTGTCTGTTATGAATTCATTGAACATTTATTGGATGCCTCTCCTACTTGCTCTTTATAAAGTTGTATTTTTTCTTACTAGGAATATATCTATGAAAATGACACCATCTGATTTCAAGGAACAAAGTGGACAAAAATTAATACAAAGCATGATATTTGCATATACTTTGTTAGAAATGAACATAGGTCCTTAGCGTCATTCATATTGAGGAAGAGCTTTCTTAACTTTGGAGCTGAATTCTGAAGGATAAATAATAACTAACTGAATACATACTAACACTAGCGAGGGTTTTCTTACTGCACTACATTATCTAAGCAGCGTTATCTTCCCCTTGGCCTGTTTTCTTCCTCCCTCCCACTTTCTTGTTAGGCTCCTAGAGTATTTTTCAGAATGAAGAGTATGCTTTGTATATAGCTTTGTGTGCTAGGTATCTAACAAATTATTAAACATATGGCTATGCATGGTTGGATATGCATCATAATTTCTCTCAATAATTTTAGGCAATTGAAACTTTGCAATGAGTGTTCTGGGAGACGGGCATAGGCACCTGGGCGTTTTTCACATAAGAAGTGGCTTACTAACTTTAACTCAAATGGCCTAGCGTTGCCCTAATATTTGGAAAGACTGTGTGTGGTTCTAACATGTAAGTATTCATGGACCTGTTGCCTATTAGGAAATGCTTACTGAATTATAATTGTACATATTCTTTCCTTTTTATATGCTTTCCTGGCAGTATTGTAAATATTTCTTTTATCATTTGAATACCTCCTGAATATAGATGTGAGCTTTCTTTGGTCCTAAAATCTGAGTGTTTTTTCATAATATACTCTTAACAGGCAAGAATTTTTAAAATTTTTGATTGATTCTGTTTTAAGGAAATAGGTATAGTGACAGTTTACCAAATAAAGAATCCTCTCTATATTTTTTTGTCTGTTCCTTTGCTTAATTGGCCACATATTTCATCTTCAAAATTTTGAACATTAAAAAAAAATCAAGCAGATTGTTTTAATTAAAGGGGGGAGAACTTTTTAATTACTGACAATTAAAAAAGCACCAGATATCTTGATTTCTAGGGCCATCCTCTGAACCAATGCACGGATGTTTAATTGATCTTGATGGGCTACAAGATAAAAATCTTTCCAAGATCATTACTGGCGAGGGAAGAAAGAATGACTTTATTAAGTACATTGTTGTGTTACTTCATTGCATCTGAGAATATTGCTTCACTGAAATTTATGGTTAAAGATGTTAAGTTTATTATTTTTGGTTTTGTTTCAGACTGCTAGCATCTCCAGTTGTTCTTGTTCCTTTGTGTTTCCCTTTCAGGTATATTGTTTTCTATTAAACTCTTCTTCTCCACCCACCTAAGTGAGTTTAGAGCTGCTAAATACCATCTATTCACTTAATCTCTCTTCAGAGCTCATATTGCCAAGACCTGATATTATTTTTAGAGCTACTACTTTCTGTACTTTTCCACACTTTTTCGTTTGGATGACATCCAGACTGTTTTAATATCCCAAATGCAGTTTTCTCATGCTCGGTAAAGTAGCAATATAACCTCTCATTATGAAGTATTTCTGTTTAATCATGTCGGGTTAGTGTTGACCTTTATTTTTCATTTTTCCTTAAGAACACTACTTAACTTCAGAAGCACTTATGCCAAATGTCCGTTTAAAATGAAGAAATACACATGTTACCAAAGAGACACACAACTGCTAACCCATTGTGGTGTCACTTGTCTGCAATTTTAGGCATTTCAAATTTCAGTAAAAGCTGCAAAGCAGAAAGGGTGCTGAGATGGAGTGATAGTTTATGACACACATCCTAGAAACATCCGTGAGCAGGGAGTTATGTCCCTATATTTTGAACTAGACTTTTGTAATTTCATTTAAGTCCTTTTACTGTAGCAGTTCAACATTCAATATACTGGAAATAGCCTACTAGGAAAAGAGAAGAAACCAAGAGTGTTTGTGTGTATATGTTGAATGTGTTGTATTTTGTTGACGTTTTTGTGTATATATTTGCCTGTGGTACATTTTTCGTTAGAAGAATGTTTTCAGTATAGATTTCCGGAGTTAAAAAAAGAGGATATTAGAAGACCGAAATATGAACCATTTAGTTTCTTTTTAAAGAATACTTCATAATCAGAAAATAAGATATACTACTGTATCTGAAAGACTCTGAAGATTCAGTTATTAATATAAAGTGCACCAAGTACTTATCAGCTCATTATCTTTCCTAATTCCGTTGTAGAATTACATTTAACAAGCGTTTTTAACCAAGTATCCTCCGGGTATTTGAGAGTGGTGGCAATTGAACTACTGACCTATGGGAATTATATTTATTTATTTTAAAGCAGATATTAGTAAAAATAAACATTAAAAAGCCACCCATTTCAAGCATAGTATGATAACAAAGAATGTAAACATTTTAGAATAATCTTAGATTTACTTTCATCCATATTTTCAGTGGAAAGGAAGACTTTTCTAACACTGGATGTGGGAGTATTACAAAGACACAAGAAAGTCTTGATGTGAAAAATGAGTGGGTCAGAAAGTCTGCTTTCCCAAGTGCACTGCAGGTGACGAACACCGTCTGAGCATCACTGATCTGTTCTCTAGTTTCATGTGTTACACACTCTACCAACCAGCAAGGTATGGAACACACTTCATGATGCAAGCCCTGTGTCATTTGAGGCAACACACATACTTAGCACAGATAACCTTTTAAATGCTCTAACATAAATTGTGATAAATGACACATGCTTGCATCTTTTGGGATACATTCCAAGTGACAACACGATACAGTATGGCTGTCTCCTTGTCAACTTTGCCCTTGTACTGCCACCATGCCTGTTTCTCTGTGGCCCCAGGATGTCCTTTCAAGGACCACACTGATGCTTTAATAGCTGAATAAGCCACTAGGAGTTTTGATGGTTCAGTGAGGTCAGCCTGCACAGGGGGATGTGGAAAAAAGACGTCTGATAACACAGATGTACAGCTTAAGTGTCAATTTTTTAAAATGTAACTGTTCTTTTATTTGTTTGCTGTTATAAGCTCTGTTTTAAGCCCAATGATTCTGGTGGTTAATTTAGCAATTTAGAAAAGAGAAATACGAACCAAGATGATTTATTGTTTTCCTTTGCTATTATTTCTTTTAAAATAAGTATGGCTGTGAGAGGTTTTTCATTTCACAATGAATAGTCCCTCCTAACATTATGCTTGTAACCTATCCCCACACTGTGCCCCAAAAAAGGAACATTTAAGCAAGGCATTTCATTGGTGTATTACTAAACAGGGAAATCAAAGACAATATCTTCTCTCTACTAGTTTCTTTGTAGTTTGTGAAAGAGTGTTTTTGGTCGTTGACAGTAGAAGGTTAAAATGTGAGTCCCTTGAGGTTCAGGCTGTATTTCCCTTTGCCAAGTTTTGCACCATCACAAATCAACGACCTAACCAGTTCTTCTGTGCACATGGGCAGCACACTGTTTTCTGCGATGCTGCCCTACACGTGATTTGGCATAGGGGAGACCAAGTGTGTGATCTCTGTCAGCTCTGGGTGATGTGTTAAGGCTGCCAGTGTGTTGAGAAATCTGTGTTTCCTGGAGATACCCTAGACTTTAAAAGGTCTTATGTTCCTCTTATACCATTGAGTTGAGTTCAAAGAAGTTGTCAATGTCTGTTTGATAACAGCAGTGTGGTCTTGTCAGGCATGACTGCATTTTAATCACTTCATGGATATTAAGAGCTTTAGTTCCAGTTTTTTCCTGCCTGTCTTTTCCTTCCAAAATTCCCCTTAATCTGACTTTCGATAGGAGTAACTTGCCTCTAGGGGACAAGCAGAAGTAAAAGATAACAGGGAAGCCCGCACGATGCCAGGGTGGCTTGCAACATGAAAGGTCAGACCCTACTTTTCTCTAAAAATAAATCACTTCTCACAGGGTCACTGAAGCCTGTATCATAAACTGAAGGAGAGAAAGAAAGGAAGGGAAGAAGGAAAGAAAGAAAACACCCAACAACAAAAACACTTCATTTTCCTTTTCTTCTTGTCTTTCTCTTTAGAAAAATATGCCAGTGTATCATAAACTATGGCTGATTAAGTAGTCAAAGGGTTTGGCTCAAACCTCCCAAGCTCATTTCTAAACACCTTTAGAGGGAAGACTGATTGGATGTGTAGAGTTGCAATAAACACAATAACACTGCAGGCCTTTTGATGCGTGGATTTACATTAATATCACCATCATTATTTTTCTTCCCGTTTTTCATTTTGCATAAATTGAAAATCCTTCAAAATGTCAGTATTATGTTATTAAAGTATCTGTATACACACCTACAGGATAAAAAAGCAAATGATTTTTTTCCAGGAGAAACTGCTGCCACAGCGTCTTTGAAGCCAGTGCTTTTGTTGTAAATCTGAGGGCCATTTTTGCTTAATAGATTCATGCCCTAGACAGAACCCTCACGGAACAGTGTGCGTAAAACACTGAGTATCTGCCTAGTATGGAAGAAGTAGGACCCTCAATGTCCATCAGAGAAATGCATGGCTCTGCATCCACTGTTTGCCTCAACAAATCGTGCTATAAAGCAAATTGCTTACATTGAACCCTTCTGTCTACCCACCGTCAGAAAGACTAGAACAAATCCCAAGTCTACATCCTCCTCCTCCTAGAAATGTGTGTCTTAACTGACAAGACTACTTCTGCCACTTGAAAATAATAGTGTCTGATTGTCTACCCTCCAGCATGATAAATATACCCATGCATCTTAATTTACATGTTAAAACAATATGGAAGCAGTAATGACATAAGAAGTATGTCTAGAGAGATTGACTTAAAATAGTTTCAGAAAGAACCACCTTTGGCGTCAAAAAGCATCTAGTTGCTTTAACCTGGCCCAGATACTCTGTGAAGTTTACTGTGTATGGAATAGGGAGGAAGAAGATGCTTGGAGTCATTTGAATGTATTTCTGGTTAAAACTATGTAGAAAGGTTGCTTTCAGGACTTTTATGCCTCAGAAGGATTCCACAGATTTGGCTAAAGGCAATAGCATGGATGGGAGAAATTACAGTCACAGTGGTCCACGACCCTGGATCCCAGTCTAGGTATGTGCTTCTCAGTACTGAGAGCCAGTTTTGACATATCTAAAGGCACTGTACAGTGAAAAATGTTACCAGATGCAGGAGCCATCCCGACAACAGGATTTTTTGAGGGGAAACAGGGAAGGTGGCACCTTGGGGCTCTTTCCTTTCCTGGTAAATCAAAAATGAAAGCAACAATACTTACGTTTGATTTTGAGATATTACAATAAGGTGCCATTTATATTTTATAATTATACTCCAAGGTAGTTAATTATTAAGGTTTGTTTATATTCCTGAAATGGCCTTTAATAAATGTTTAAAAATGTTAATGAAAATGATTAGCTGTGAGAATTTTTTGGAAAATTTGTGGGTGATAGAAGAGCTTTCTTGTTCATCAAATTATGACAATCGTTATGAAACAATTGGAAGAAGAAAAACAAATGATGAGCTTTTCTTTTCTGTATGTTCCATTAATGAAAGAGTAAACATACAACTTCATATTAGACCAATTCTGATTGTACAGATTACGTAAATTTCTTTGGTATTAAAATAACATACTCAACTGATGTATGATTTACAAATGATTTTTATTATTTTTATTCAATAAATATCCCATGAATATTTTTTGAGTTTTAGAGATTTAGTACTAAAGGATTCTCTACCATAAGTCCTGTGGAATTGAATCATTCAGCTGCATTTTAACTTTTTCTGCATGATGCTGAGGTTGACTAAATTTTAAGGGCAAAGCAGGATCAGAATCATTACTTCTTGAGTTATTCCTACGTTGTAAGTGCCCTTGTCTCCTGAGCTATGATTTGTAGAAGACCGGTTCACTAATTATTAAGTACTTTTGGTATTGTCTTGATGTTAACGAAGTAGGTTTATAATGAACTCTAAATAGTAACTATTGTGTCTATAAACCTTCCTTTTAGAATGACTACATTTATTCCTTAGGTCTTCCCAGCAATTCTTTTGATACCCAAAGCATTCTTTAAAGACTCCCGGAGTAAAATATTTTTAACAATGTTTTAGTAAATTTGGCTCACCACTGTTCTTCTCGTAAAAGGAATATGCAAACATAGATGACAATATTAGCTTATTTACAGCTATTATTGTTGTTCAAAGCTGATTCAGAGTTATGCCTTAAAATCCCTGATATTTTACTTTGTATCCCATGGTAATTTTAAGCACAGTAAGCAAAAAGATGAGTATATCAGTAATTGGAAGAACTTGTTTTTTCTTAAGGATACTTCAGAAAATTTAATTCAAAGCAAGTTTGTCCTTTAGAGGTGAGTTGTAATTTAACTTTGTTCTGTTAAATTATGCTCTAATATTTGCTTAATCAACTATCTATTGGACATTTTCCCCCAGGAATGTGCTAATCTGCTAAGTTAACAACCAGAAGAAACCAGTTCTAGTTTCCTTTAGCCTGGTTTGGGGACTTGCAAAATGCTCCCTAGGACCATAATGTTTTGTTCCTCAACTGATCACCCTGTTTAAAACCTGCTCTGAGTCCAGTATATAAATAGAGAATTCTTACTGTGCCATAAAGCTGTTGCAAAATTTCCAGGTACCATCTACTTATTTTGGTGCTTTTAAAATATTGTGCTAGTCTGCAGAATGAGAAATCAAAAGTAATAGCCAAGAAGTGAAATTACAGATTTCAAAAATGGGAAGACATATTTGAACAGTCTTACTTCCACAGAGACCGACTACATAAGGATTTCCTTCTCATTACTTGCTTTTCAGAATGTGCCTGACTCACTCTGTTAACTGACAAAGACTGTACTATCAGAAAGTCTTTCTAAAAGTTAATTATTTTTTGAAAAAAAATTGTATTTCACTTCTTACTCTTTTCTTCTTAAACTTATTTCCCTTATCTGACTTGGAGTTCCAGAGATGTTTTTGATTTCTGATTTACCTTATCAGTTAAAATATTTTTCAAATCTGCATCTTATCTGGTTAATCTTATTTATTCTGAGGAGAATAGATTAAATCAACTTAACTGTCCACTTTATTAAATTTTTGTAATAATTTGTAACTCTAATAGAATCAAGATAGGAGGAAATTAAATTGCTTAAAAATACAGAAGAGTCTGTGGCGTTCAGTCTGACAAAGTTTGTACATTTTAAGTTAGCATTTCAGGTTAAATAGGAAGAGTCACAATGGAAACTTTTCTTGATGAAAATAATGTTTACATCTATTCATTTCAATTGCAGAAAAATGGCAAATCACCGGATAGTCTGGTTAGGTATTTTGATTTCCCTCTATCTTTATAAAACACTTTTCATAGCCATGCAGATATTTTAAGCAGAATGATTGTGTATGATTTTGACATTGGTTGTGGTAGGGCAAGGAGTAGACTCCTTTACTTGTGAGTATTGCTTCGCTGTATAGAAAAAAAGTTCTACTGGTTATCAATATGGTAAATCAATAAGTATAATTAATTTGGACCACTCAAGCACAAAACAATTCTATATTCTGTAATTATTCAAAAGATTTACTACTTTGTTCCATTTTATTTTTCATAGTGATCCTACTAGGAAAGACATAGAAAGATAACGTAAAATACTTCTGGACAATAAAAAAGAAGATAAATCAGTGAAAATGTAAATGTCAATTGAAGCAAATGTTTAAGTCCATGCCTATGACAGTTCTTCAAAAACTTCATGAAAAAGATGTGTACTATAAAAAAATGCATGCATTTCAAATTTTTGCACCAAAATAAACATCTTTTAATTCCATTTTCATGAACTTTTTGAAATACCATAGTACATAAAATGTGCATTGATTCAGGAAGAAATGAAAAATTGTCATAGGGAAAGAATTACCGGAGAAATTGGATTATTGTAATTTGCTGTGTCTAGTCTGCAAATGAAATCAATTGAAAATGAAATTTTCACTGCCCCCAAACTATATTAAATAGGACTATCTGGTGTTATTTGGGAGTGGTAATTTTGAACATTGAAAATACTAGATGCGTGGCCGTTTGGCCAGCATTTGATGTTGATTGTGTCTCCTGTATTCCACATGAGAGCACTTGGAGTGAATAACCAGCTCCTTACTTCAGCTTCTTTGCAACATAGACTCTCAAGGCAGCAGGCAATAGCTCAGCTTCCTGGGACCCTGTCAATCCTGTGGAAGATCTGGATTGAGTTCTTGGCCCCAGCAGTGGCCTTGCTCAATCCTGACCACTGCAGGCATTTGGGGTGTGAACAAGTAGATGGGTGCTCTGTCTGTATGTCTCTTTTCAAACAAAAAAAAGAGTTGTAAGTGGTTTTCTCAATGCCCACATCTTTATTAAAGAGTGTGAGTCACACCAAGTTCTTCTGGCTGCTATTAATTATGAGCATTTATTAGATAACTAACGTATATGGAGCAGTGAGGAATATAGTAGAACATCTACAAAAGTGATTGGAAGAATTGAAATGGTATCCTACCACACCCTGACCCAAACTGAGTCAGCTTCCCACATGTCCAAGGAATCAATCACTGATACTGTGGTGATGGAAGACAGCAGGTACTTACTGCAATGTGTAGCTCAAGGAGCTGGGGCTCTACTGCTTAATGAACATGCTCCTCAAAGGATTAGGGGCAAAGGCTTTTCTAGTTGGGGCTGAGACGTACATGTTCAACCCGTATACAAATCCCTAGCTAGTCTGTAGTGTTTGTGGCACACCATTGGTCAGTGACATCATGTTCGTTCAGGGATTTTGATGATGGCAAAGTAGGCTACAGTTAGCCAGGTCATATCTGTTTCCTGCTTGGGACTTGATGTTCCTGGGCAAGACGGCCGTCAAGACAAGACTGAACTTAAAATGTTGTCTGTGAAGGAGATGAATGACCTGAGTTTAATGTTCAGGAATAGTGTAGGGCAATCTTACCATTCCTTCAATTGAATGTGTTAAATTAGTCAAGCCAGGGCAAGGAAACTTGAAGCTAAGGGAGGCAGGCTGAGAGATTGTGGGAAACTAGCACCTGAAAGTTTCTAGTATCTGTATCAAAGACACTGTCCAGGAGCTCAGCTTGAGGAATCAGTCATTCAAGGTATACTAGGAGGTATTGGGGATGACCAACCATATTTACAACTGCCCAAATGTTTCAAAGTCACATGGGAGCACTCCTTTAGTCACAAAGCAAGAAAGCCAAGTGTGCCTACTAAAATGCAAACGCAGTGATATGTGCTGAAAGTGGTAATATAATCTATTGTGTTTTTTGCACTTTTAAACCATAAGCATGAATTCTGACTGTTAAAAAAAATAAAGTTGTACCTTTGCAGATGCTCACATAGCCTAAGTACTGGAGGCTGAATTCTGTGTTCAGTTATTTGGCTGTTGTTAGCAGTGCTGCATGAAGCAGAAAGAAAACAGCTTGATTCCTCTAAGTTAGGCCAAATCTGGAGATCTGGGAATGGCAGGGAGGCAATTGTCTCGCAAAATAAACTGACCGAACCAGAAGCCAACATTAAATAGAGTATCTAAGACACCCCAGGGATCCTCTTAACAATGTACTAGTTATGAACTAACTATTGTCATTATTACCACTGCTAATGAAGAAACCATAGGCGAAAGCGAGCAATGCTTTTCGCTGATTACTGTGGGCTTCTGGTTTAACTAGCTAAGATGCTCAATGATCCTTTCAAAAATGAATTTAGTCCAATGTGTCTCTGCCATTAGTGAAGATACCATTAGACATGGTCCAGCTTCTGGAAGGATGAAGACAGTTTGGCTAATGATGGCTGAAACTGACGGAAAAGCTACATTCTTAGACATTTACAGAATTTTATTTGTGACTTAGTGATTTCAGTTTCTAATATATATGTGATTACATATGTGTATGTAATGTGTATGTGTGTATGTTTTATAAAAATGACCCAGGTATATCATTAATTACTGATTTCCACGAGGAACTGTAAGTCTATTGACCTGGTTATTCCTTGTTTCTTTTTAAACGATTTTTATTCCTGGACATTTGGGGGAAAACAAAAGTTTTCCCAGTAGTGATTTTTAGTGAACAGTCATGCAAGTTAAATGATATGGGCAAATAAAAGCTAGCACTTAGACTTTTTTAAAAGATTTTTTTAATTTTTATTATTTTTTTATTGGAAAGGCAGATATACAGAGAGGAGAGACAGAGAGGAAGATCTTCCGTCCAATGATTCACTCCCCAAGTGAGCGCAACAGCCAATGCCATGCCGATCTGAAGCCAGGAGCCTCTTCTGGGTCTCCCACAGGGGTGCAGGGTCCCAAAGCTTTGGGCCGTCCTCAACTGCTTTCCCAGGCCACACGCAGGGAGCTGGAAGGGAAGTGGGGCTGCCGGGATTAGAACCGGTGCCCATATGGGATCCCGGGCATGCAAGGCGAGGACCTTAACCACTGCGCCACCGCACCAGGCCCAAATGATTTTTTAAAAATCTGGCTTTCCTCAGTTTCAAAGAAGCCAGAGGTTCTTTGTCAATTGATTCAATTCCTATACATTATCATTCATGCATTAATTCATTCAGTTCTCATTGTATTTATATCTGTACCACATGCCAAATCAAATTAAAGTATGTGACTAATACATAACAACATTGATCTATCTTAAGCTTGGAATCATGGAGTTGAGGATACAGATTAAGCATGTGATAGGAAATGCCTGACTTCATGAACTGGGATGCTCCTCACCCCAAACCCTTAGGCACATATTGATAGTCTGTCCTCAGGAATGTTCTTCATGCTTTGGTTTCGTTACTTGCAAATGGAAATATAAGAAGAGCATGCACTCTAAATTTGCTGTGACTCTTAAATCTCAAAAGATGTTTTGAACAGTGTCTCATGATAAGTTAACAATAGGTAATAACAATTGTTACTGTAAATATTTTTTACTTTTAACAATTGGAATGAAGCAGATAAGCAATGCAAAATAAGTTGAGAACTACATTGTTGACTTTGCACTACATAATATATTTTTTGAATTTATCAGCTGAATAAATTCTTAGTCTCTATTTTTAATAATCATAAAGCTATGCAGAACATGGATTTGTGTGGACTGTTTTTGCATGTGTTATGGTTGTTCATAAAATTTTATCATACTGATCCATAGTCTCTGGGATTTCCCCTTCTACATTCCCAGGACCTCTCCCTTATTCTATCACAACAGTATAGTCCTTCATAAACAGTTATAAGTCCATAATTCTATTTGTGTCCTGACATTGCATATATGGACAATGGCAGAGAGTCTTGCATCCTATTGTCCAGATGTATTTAACAGTTTCATTGGGAGTCATCTTTGATTTGGAAGTAAAGATGCTGCATTGTATCTTCACATCTCAATATGATAGTCTCAAATATATAGTTCCTCTAGATGGCTATATGTACATGTATGTTTAACTATATAACTCTTGATCTTGTATTTTGCATGAACATTGCCTTATTTCTGAAAGAACAAATGATGTTTTTCCTTTTGGGATTGGCCTATTTCACTGAGCATAATGGTCTCTAGCAGGGACCACTTTGCACATGGTAGAATCTCATTTTTTAATGACTAATATTCCATATAGTAGATGTGTATATTAGAGAAGGCAGAACTGAGGCAAAAAGTGATTAGAAAACTTTCCCACTGTCTAAAAGTTAATGAGTAATGGAGTTAGAATTCAAATCAAGGCAGTGTGATTTTACTTGTGTATTTTGCTGTCTGCCAGTGGGGCTCCATAATTTTTCTCCAACTTAAATATCATTCAAAAAAATCACACATGGAGTGAAGTTTGAGAGCATTTTATGTAAGGTAACCTAGTCCTGAAAGTCAATAATAGCTTCAGCTTCCCATGTAAAGCAGCTGTCTCTTTGAATCTAGAATAATTAAAATAGGTCATTCTGATCTAAAAAATGGGAGACGATCTGAATTCTGATTGCTTCATAAATTAATTCTGTAGAGTTGCTGTCATGACCATCAAAATATTTATGCTAATATTTCCTAGATTTGTACTTTGGGAAATCAAATGCACATCTCTCAACCTTCCTTCTTTTGTCATTGTAAACTTCAGGCAACCTTCTTGGTGAAATGGAATTTAGGTCAAATCTCTCATGTTTAAACAGATTTCTGTATATGGAATAAGGACATAAATTAAGAGAAGGAAGACCTCAATTTATCTTAATCTTGTGTTGTATGAAACTGTTATGCAAGATAAAAAGTGCATTCATATTCATAGGAAATTGTGAATTTCCCCTTGACTGTAGTCTCAGTTAGGGTGTAATGAGAATGGTGAATATAGTGAGTCCTGCTTTCTTCCCCCAAATGATGAAACAAGTACATCTTTCCCCACTTTTCCTTTTTTCTTGACTACTTTTTTCTTTCATCTTAGTGAGAACAGCCCATGAAAAATCATGCTTTCTTTAGATTTAAAAAAAAATGTACCTTGACTTTTATAGTTCTTGCTGCTTGCAAAACAAATGAAGTGTGGCAGGGCAAAAATACTTAAATGAGGTGCCCGGATTCAACATTTTGATTTGATTGAATCATGAACAGTGTTATCTGTTAAAAATAATATTAATATAAAAAACAATAGAACTTGTTGGGAACTGCATTGCCAATATTATAGTATGTGCAACTTTAATTAACATATTTGTTAAATGCCGATTCTGGGAATAGACACCATCAACAAAGAAAAGACTTTGCCCAACACTGATAATGCAGATAGCTTGCTTTTCTCCAAAAGAAGTTTTGACAGTTATACTATTGAACTCTGTAATTCTTCTGGGCACCAACACCCATCCTTCTGCTACCCAGAGTTTGAAAATAAGAATGGAGGAGAAAGTGGCTCTTATGGCTCCACAATTTATTCAAAGGCAGGATCTGTAAGTGCATGTACGTAAAGACTGGAGAATTTGCATACTGATACCACCTCTGTTTTCATATGCCCACCTCTGTCCCTGTCATTTAATTTTTGTTTGCTCACCAATGAAATCTGTTTCCTAGATGCTTCACTTGCATGAATGGGTAGTAATTAGAGCAAAGCAAAGTGGTTTTATGAATGAAGGCAAAATTTACAGCCATGTGTGGGTGGGCATCTTCTCCATGTCTCTTGTTTAATATTTAGACCTGTCACTTTGCATGCAAACTGCTGGAAAAGGGTCCAGAAGCCACAGTTATACTTCTTTTTTTGTTTTAAGATTTATTTATTTTTATTACAAAGTCAGATAACACAGAGAGGAGGAGAGATAGAGAGGAAGATTTTCTGTCCAATGATTGACTCCCCAAGTGAGCGCAACAGCCGGAGCTGTGCCAATCTGGAGCCAGGAGCCAGGAACTTCCTCCAGGTCTCCCACATGGGTGCAGGGTCCCAGGGCTTTAGGCTGTCCTTGGCTGCTTTCTCAGGCCACAAGCAGGGAGCTGGATGGGAAGTGCGGCTGCCAGGATTAGAACCGGCACCCACATGGGAACCTGGTGTGTTCAAGGCAAGGACTTTAGCCGCTAGGCCACACCACTGGGCCTGCCACAGTTACACTTACAAATCAGAGCAGGTTGGAATGCTCTGGAGAGACTGTCTTGGGGTTGAATACAAAGGTGTCTGAATGAGCAGACTAGGATACAAAAATCTGACTTATTATCAGACATGAGGAAGGAAGAGTGTGGGAATGGATAGATAAAATAAAAAGGTTAAATCAGGAAAATTGTGTTTCATTTTTGGAGAGATTTAATTTTATCCCAAGAATCTGGTTTAAACCTCTTTCGAAAACCTTTGGTTCAGCTGTTAAGCACAAAGAAAATTTAAGAACATCTCTGACTCTACACACAACACTGAAGCTGGAGTTTTTTCAGGGACAACCGATGTACCTATTTGACAGTTGGGGAACATTCTTGCAGTCTGTTTCAGGTTCCTCAATCAAGATCTGATGGTGATGCCCCAGACTTTTGCATGTCATTCTTCAGTTATCTGATTTTCCCTTTGTCTGGGTGTTTTCACATTCTCAAAATCAAGCTAGTAGTTCTCCAGTGAGGGACTTTTGCCTGCCCTCAGACATTTGACAATGTCCAAACACAATATTTGTTGTCACAGCTGGAAGGGCTGCTGTTCATGTAGAATATTAAGGGCTGCTATTTATGCTAAGTATGCAGAAAACAAGGTATGCTGCTAACTGTTGTGCACTATTTAGGATAACCTCGTGTAGCAGAGATGTGTCTAGTCCCTGAATGTCAGTAGTTATAAGCTGGAGAACCAGGCTTCTAGTTCCACATTCCATCACTGCTCTTTTCTTGAAGATGACTTTGATTACTTTACCTACAGAAAATAAAGGATAGTGGGGCCACCGTTGTTGCATACAAGTTAAGCTTCCATTTGTAATGGCAGCATCCCATGTTGGAGTCCTGTCTGCTCCAGTGTTGATTCCACACTTCCTGCTACTGTGAAAGACAGTGGAAGACAGTGAAAAATAGTCCAAGTGTTTGTGCCCCTGCCACCCTTGTAAGGAACATGCATGGAGTACTGGGCTACTTTGCTTCAGCCTGGCCCAGCCCTGGCTTTTAAAGTCTTTTGAGGAATCAACTAATTGATAGATATCTCTATCTCTGTCACTTCTCATTCAAATTCTTAAAATAAATCATAAAGAAATAAAAGCCAGAAACCATAGTCTTCCTAAACTCTCTTCATGTGTAAATTTAAACATACTAAAGCATTTATTTGTGCTTAGTACAGTAGACTAGTGGCTAAAGTCCTCAACTTGCATACACAGAGATCCCATATGAGTGCCAGTTCATATCATAGCTGCTGTGCTTCCCATCCAGCTCCTTGTTTGTGACCTGGGAAAGCAGTTGAGGCTGACCCACATGCTTGGGACCCTGCACCCTTGTGAGAGACCCAGCAGAAGCTCCTGGCTCCTAACTTTGGATCAGCTCAGCTCCGACAATTGCGGCTGCGTGGGTAGTGAACCAGTGAATGGAAGATCTTTCTGTCTCTCCTCTTGATGAAGCTGACTTTCCAATAAAAATACATAAATCTTAAAGCCTTTATTCTCATTCCTCTAGCTCTGAAGGAGTTATTCTGTCTTCTAGGACTAACTAGTTCTATCTTCTTGATTTCATCTTTTCTCTATTGTTCTGCCCTCCTCAACATGTCTTTATCCTTCGTGGTACTAGACCTTTCACTGTCTACCGTTTACTTTAACATAGCCTGTGAACAAGCAATATTGTGATCATAAGGTAAATCCTTGTTATTCTCCCTCAGTACTTCACACAGAAGTTTTCTAAGAGAAGCTTATGGTCATTACCTCTATATCTTCAAGTCTATTCTGTTATCTTAGTGCATTCTTTTGCAATGACCAGTCCTACTTGATCTATATGTATCTGTTGGCTTACTGCTGTGTAACAAACTAATGCAGAACTTTCTGACTGATTCCACACACATACATGAAGTATTTGGATAATTATCGTAGGCAGAGCTGGAGTTATGGTTGTGTTTACAGGCAGTTATGAATCTATAAGACAGAATTACCAGAGAAGAAATGGAGGTAGAGGTCTTGGGTTCAAAATGACAGTCAGCTGCTTCCAGGAAAAGTCATAAGACCAGAAAAATCCAAGATAGAAGTAAAAAAAAAGTCTTGATGGGAGGGGCTGAAAATCATACTGCCAAGGGACTGGGCAGAGGATTGGATACTTCTGCAAGCAATTCTACGATCTTGTTAAAATTACTAATGGCTTTAGTTTTATTCTTGAGCTTCATTGATTCTGTGACAACCTTTGAAAATGAGCAAGTAGTCTCTCTTTCTGAAACACCGATCCTCACACCTACCAAGCATCATTGTACCTAACGGTCCTTCTGCATCTAGTCTCTTTTCAAATTGCTTGGTTGTCTCCACCTTAAATGACACTCGCTGTTGGATTTTACCCTTCAAGCCCACTTCCCATGTGATCAAGATTGAGTAATACACTTTCATATATGCTTTTTTCTTTCACTTACTTTTGGCAACTGAGTGCAAATTGCTAGCATAGCCTTTAACTCATTCATTTTAGGCCTGAACATCTACAACCATATATCGGACATTTTTACTTGGAGGCACTGTGCTCTTGTTTTTCTGATACCTGGATTTTCTCAAAAGTTTGAGCCATCCAATCAGTTACTTTGCTTTATTTCATGCAGTTTTGACTCCTCTTTTTCTCTTACCATGCTCCCTCCTTTAACTACTGTACCCTGACTTAGTGGTTCATTGCACATTATTAATCTGTTTTAACAATTCAGTTGAACAAACATTTATCCGGTGATTACTAGGTGCCAGCCAAGATTATACAACGAATAATTAATCAGGAATAAGCTTTGTTAATCAGGAATAAGTAAAGATATCAGGTTGAAAAAAAGGAAAGCTTGGGAACATCCAGTGTGTTATAGTCTTACTTAAGATACTTCAGAAGATCCGCTGAGGATGTGGTCTGTCATGAAAGTATTGAGGGAGATCGAGGAGTACAGATACCTGGGGAGAGGCCAGATTGTCAGAGTAGCAAGGGTCAAAAACTGCCTAGTAAATTGCATGAGCATTCAAGAAACATTAAGGAGGTTAATCCAACCCATGTGTTGGAAAGACATATTAGAATCTAATGAATAGCCTTTTGTAAAGTTAAACTTTATTTTTACATATAGATTTCTCCATCTTTTAGACTCTGCCGAACTCTAAAATAGAAACATAGCGTGCTCTCGGTCCCTCATTTTCTGCCCAACCTTCTCGCGTACTTTAGAGGTGATAGTTTTGTGATTAACTTCATACTGTTAGTTTTAGATTCTAATATTTAGACCTGACTGCTTTCCTATATGTATCCTTCAGTAATTAAAGTTACTAGGATTAACTTCTCTGAATGATTGTTTGGCTAACATCAATAGTATCGATTCAGTGTTATCCTGTGGATGAGAAATCTAATTAAAATGGCCAGGTTTAGTGAATAATTTTATAGGGCATCCAGTTAAATTTGGATTTTAAAGAAACAATAAGTACTTTTAAAATTATACATATGTCCTGTGCAAAGCATGAAATGTCTCCCTCTCTCTATATCTATATTTATACTGTATATATACACACATATATGTAATAAAACCTTTGTATATGGCTAAAGGCTTTAGACAAATAAAACCTTTGTCCATCTGAAATCTAGGTATTGACCCAAATTCTGTTTCATCTGGCATTCCCTCTAAAAAAACCACACTTACTCAATTAACTAACATTTTTTTTTGAAAGGCAGAGAGACAAAAGGAGAGAGATTTTCTGTTTGTTTGGTTCTCTTCCCAAATGCCCATAGCAGCCAGCCCTAAGCCAGGGGCCTGGAACTCTGTCCATGTCTGTCTTCAAGTAGAGTGTGCCAATTCCTTGAACTGTTATCTGTTGCCTCATATGGGTGCATTAATAGCTGGAGTGGAAGTAGAGGAGCTAGGATTTGAACCAAGCCTCCAATATCAACAGTGCATGTTCTATGTAGACCTAATCATAGTGTCATGTGCCTATTTCTGCAGTATCTTTAAATCTAATGCAATCTAAATATTTTTATGTTTCCCCAAAAGGTTTTCAGAAATGTTACTAGAACAGTGTAAGTGATGTGTGCTTTTCCTTAAGACTCAAATGTCATTATAAAATGTCTGATGGCAGATCTGTTCATTTCTATTTTCTTTAGAAGTCAGTAGTAGGTCCCTTTATATAAAACTGTCCTGTTTGTCTTCATTTTGGGGATTAAAAAAAAAATTCATAGTCTGGGATTCATCTCCCTGTAGGTTTTTCTCTTGTTCTTTCTAGATCTTTTATTAGATAGATGTTGAATGTTCTAAATATAGCTACCTTAGCATGTAGTATTCCTGATTATTTTAACTTTGGTTCTGGACTTCAACTTCCCTTTTGTCTTAGAGGTTATATTTCTACAGAATGAAGAACTTTTTGATCTTAGCCACTTCACACCTTCACCAGCTTACTTGCAGCTGCTTAATAATTTACTGTGCAAGCTGATTGCAGCAGACAAAGGGAAGTGGTGCCTCCAAACAAGCTCTAACCCTGTGAACTGATGACTGCCATCTTAGGGACTCTAGTCTTACATTAATGTTAAAGACTAAATAGTGTCCTCCAAATTTATATGTTGAAATCCCAACCTCTATCGCCTTAGAAAGTGTCTATGTTTAGACAGGGACAATAGGTAACAGATTAAATGATGTCATAAGGATATGGCGTTCTGTATTGGCTTCTCTGAAAGAAGAGGATGATATACCAGGGATGTACACACAGAGAAAAGGCAATGTTACAGACTGAATATCTGTCTCAACTGTTATGGTAGAATTTGATCCCTGAGTTAGGGACCTTGAAAGGTCATTAGGATTAGATGAGATTGTAAGAGTAGAATTCTTCAAAAATGAGATTAGTGGCTTTACTAAGGCGTGAGAGAAATTGTTCTCCTTCTCAGCTTCCTGCCCTTGTGAGGATGTAAGAAGAGGGCCTTCACAACACCCTGATCTTGCTGGCACCCTGATCTGGGAATTTTAATCTCCAGAATTAGGAGAAATCAAACTTGGTTTAGCAGCCAAATAGTTTGATATTTGGGCATAATAGCCTACACTGGCAAAGACACAGGAAAATAACACAAGGTGAGAGATCTTAAGAAAAGCCAATCCTGATGATAATTTTATGAAACACTTAGAACCTTTAGACATGTGAGCAGGCATAGATTGCTGTTTCTGATATGGAAACTCTAGCAAATTGAGATACGTACATTCCAAAATGCAGTCTTGTAATGTTTTCCTTTAATTTCTACTCTGGTCTTGTCTGGTCTTTGGTTACCATTGCTTCTGTTGTTGTTTTGTCTCACAGATTTATTTTATTAACAATACTTTATTTGTGTATTCTAGTCAAGGAGAACAGTGAAGACCTATTCACAAATTCTATGACGACTTCTAGAATTATCTTTTGATGATGCTCCAACATTGACTTTTTATTTTTTGACAGAAAGACATAGAGAAGGATGTAGGAATAGAAAAACACACACACACACACACGCACATGAGTAAGAGAGGAAGACGAAGAAGAGAACCAGTGAACATGAACATGCTTAAAAATTCCCGAGTGCTTACAGTGGTTGACTGGGGCCTGCTCAAAGAGAGTAAAGGAAACCCAATCTAAACTTCCCAGTAGATGACTAGGATCCTACTACTTCCGTTGTCACGGCTGCTTCTCAGGATTGCATTCAATAGGAATCTAGAGTCAGGAGCCAGAGCTGCATATTGAACCTAAGCATTGATGTGGTGCACACAACTTAATCTCTAGGCTAATATCTGATCCCAGGGTTATTTTTTAATAACTAGAACCATATTAGATCACCACACAATCCTTTATTTGCATCACACTGAAAACAAGAAGAGGGCTATTTTCCTTTATCGTCATTTGCCTCTGACTTTGGCCATTTCTTGTGTCCTTCTTGCTAACTGTGCACACACCAAACTCCTGAAAGCTGATTTTTGTATTCCAAGATGACTGTTTTTGAGTGAAGTGCATCTCCTTACCTTTTGTACTTGCTGAAGCTGTGCTCATCACTTAAAATACTAATTTTATGCTGTTCTGGGAAGGTTTTCTCCTCCCCTCTCACTGAATTCCTGAGACCCATCTTCTGGTACCACTACCGTATGTCCTTTCCAACATAAATCACAAGATACTGAATTATTGCTTCATCCATGTATTGACTGCTTTCAAATGTTATTATGGTGTAAACTATGAAACAGTGAATTACTTGAGGATAGAATCTATCTTTGCACTCAGCTTGAATGAAACAATCTCAGGACTCAGGGAAATGATTATTTCAATAATAGATTAAAATAGTGAAAAAGAAGACCATGATCCTAGAGTCATTTTTCAATTTTTAAACAATTTTAAGGACCATGAACTAATCTTTTTATCATTTCTTTTTCTTAAAAAAAATCTAACCATTTCATTTCAGTGAAATTGAATCTATTTTATTACTGATGATTACTTTAGCATCTTTTAAGTAAAATTTGGCAGGAAATAACTTTAAATTACTTAACTTCCTTTGTATTTATTAATAACATAAATGAAATAATGACTTGAAACTTAATTGGAATGAAGGTCAGTGTTCCCTGCACCTAATTTATAAGCGAGTGCAGGTAATTACCTTGAGACATGTGGCAGGAAAGCAGAGACAGCCCATTACCACTTGTTTTGGTGCTCTGTAGTCCAGAATACCTATCCTGAAAAGGGCACATAGTCAAAGAGGAGAAACCATTACCTACAATTGAAACAGGTAATGAAGTTTTCTGTGTGCTATAATTTTAATTTAAAGAGCATGTTTGAAAGGCTAAGAGAGCCAGACAGGCAGATATTTCCTTCTTCACAGTTATAAAATCTGTCACATCTTAGAAATACTCCTTCATTGAGTGGCAATCACAGTTTTTATTCTAAAGGTTCCACATGCGTGGCGTATTATGTAATGGACAGCACTTCAGAATAATCTAATGAAAAGAGAACTCTTTTCCATGCTAATAAACTTTAGATTCTGCTTGTTTCAAGAAAATGAATTCAGGCTTTGACCTGCTGAGGTCCACATAAATTCAGGTTATCCATACAGCCATGCAGAAAATCTCCAAGATGAGTTCTTTATTAATAGCAAGAATGAGTGAGTGAGTCAGCTCGTTTAATGATCTGGCCCATAATTTGAATCCATTCAAAGTTGCCTATTAGCACCTCTGGGAGCCGAGATCAAGCGTGACCTTGACTTCTGATAGCTTATATGAAATCCTCGTACGCCAGTTCTCGCGCCAGCTTTGTGTTTATCATTCAGCATGCAAGCAGACACTTTGAACATCCTTATAATTATTATAAACACGAAAAATTGTAAGGAACAGAGAGGGGCATCACACAATGTGTAAAATGTATTTTGAGAGAAAGGAATAGGCAATTTTCTTCCTCTACTCAGTCTCTGGTACTGGTCTGTTGAAAGGGATCAACTTTGTGGAGGCAGGTTTGTTAGAAACATTTGGTGCATATGTATATTTTAATTAGGGTGTCCTGCTTTTAAAAGTACATTTCCTTCAACAATGTGGGAAAATCAAACCTGAAAGAGGAACTGAGTCAAGCTAAGAAAAATATTCAAGAATTAAGAGACACTATCAAAAAGGTCAAATATAGGATTTATGTGAGTTCCAGAAGGCACAGAAAGAGAAGCTTGGTTTCAAAATACATTCAATAGAATAATAAAGGCAAACTTTCCTAATTTGGAGAAAGAATTGTTAAACAAAATATAGGAGGGGCACAGAACTCCCCAAAAGGTTGACCAAAAGTGATCTCTGCCATATTCCATATTCCATGCCTGCAATAAAGGAATCATGACTAGATATGAACTGTACTACTTTAATCATATGGAGGAATCCAACATGGGGCGAGGGCTTTGCGGAGGGCTTGGAGAAATCCCGGTGCCTATGAAACTGTGTCATAAAACAAACAAAAAAGACCCTTAAATGTGTATTTTTTTGAAACTCACATTGATTTATTTGAATATGAAAAAGATTCAGTTTCTTCTATACAGGCAGCAGAGCGGCAGCAGCTGCAGTGGCTTTGTACATGGTTGCGGATGTCACCCTGGCAAGGCTCTCCTGCCTGAGTGAGAAGGGAGACTGACAGGTGGCTGAGCCCCTGGGAGAAGGGACACCCTGACTATTGCACAATCCTAGGGGAAGGAGTGTCCCAGGAGAGGGGTAGGGTAGACACCCACAGTCCAGAGCCTGGCCATGGGGACAATGATGGAATAGGGGCCTTGCATGCCGGTGAGCCATGGCGTTTGGGGAGGGGACCAGTAGCCCATGCCAGTGAGGACCTTCCTTCCCTAAGGGTTGGGCTCTGTGGCAAGCAGGTTTGGATGCATGTGAAAGTGAGGCTCTAGGGCAACCCAGCAGCAGGGCAGGGCAGAAAGGCTGGGAGGAAGTGGATTCGGATATTCCCATATGGGATGAACATATTCCAGCGGAGTCCTAACCACTGCACCATATGCCCATTCCTATGTAGTCTTCATACATGAACATGAAAGGATTGGGGGCAATCCTTTTTTCCAAACTGATTATAAATTTTATGAGTTTGGTTTTACTTGGTTTTATACTTTGCAATGGTCTGCTAAAATATTTGGTTAATATAGTTCCCTAAAGTTCATTAAACAATAGTCTCATATGTAGTTTATTAGAACAGTCTCATTAAGATCATGTAGTAATTGGTTCTTTTGTGATTGCACTCATTTCACTGAGCATAATGGTCTCTAGTTGGGACCACCTAGTTGTAAACAGTGTAATTTCTTTCTTTGTAATAGCTGAATAATATTCCATGGAATAGATGTGCCACAGTTTGTTTAACCACTCTTCCTTGGACGCACATTTGCATTGTTTCCATCTTTGCTATTGTACATTGTGGTGCTGCAAATATATAATTACAGATCCCCTTCTCATGTGCAGATTTCATTTCTGCTGGGTAAATTCCTAGGAGTGGGATAGCTGAGTCATATGGCAGATTTATTTGCAATTCTTCAAGCTCTCTCCATCCTGATCTCCACAGTGATTGTACTAACCTACGCTTCCACCAGCAATGAAGGAAGGTGCTTTTCTCCCCACATCTTCACTATACCACATGTTCTCTTTCATATAAGGACGCCATCATGGAAAGTGCAACTTCAGTGATCTGACCTATACTGATTTTGTGTTTTGGCTGTATCCCATGTGTTTTGATATTTTAGTTTTATTTATTCCAAATAGTTTCTTTTCTCTTGTCAAATTCATTGCTGGTTCATGGATTACATGGTGGCATCATTTTTCTCAAGAGACTTTTGTGTCTCCTTTTAGTCACCCAGGTGTTGGTTACTCAGTGATGCATTTTTTCATGGTGCTATAATTTGTTGTTGATGTAGTTGTTATTGTTGTTATTGAGGCTGTTCTAACTCATACCAGTTGTTGACCTTGTTTCATGGCTTCTCAATTATGGAAATATATAGTGATAGAGTACAGGGTCTACCACATCCAGATGTGGGGGTATAATGGAACATGCATCCCTGCTTCCAGATGAAAGATGGATTCCTGATGAAATTGTTGGAAATATGTAGACAATGGGATGCTGATCTGTCTGACATTGTCTGTACCAGCAGTGTCAGGGTATCGTTATGTAAGAGACTGATAAAATTATGATTCTTTATGAAGGATTACACCATTGTAATAAAATGGGGAAAATCTATTGAGGGGTTGGGAGTTTGGGGGGCATCCCAGCCTATATAAAATTGTACCACATAATTCAAAATTCAAAAAAACCCCACATATTAAAAATAAAACAAAACAAAAAACAAAGCAAAAAAGATCCTGTAAGTAGTGATTCTTAGTAAATTACAATTTTTCAGTTATGTCTAATGTATGGTCATTAAGGGAAAAATAATAAGCAGAACCTTTTTTTCATACTTTCACATTCAGTGTTCTTTTCAAAACAAAGGTCCAATGAACCATTCATTGCATTTTCAAAACATAGTGACTAAGAAGAATCTAGATACAATTTCCATGTAAATTCTGCCACTAAATCATCATGTGGAAATACTGTTCTCTCCACCCCACTTACATTTTCAATATAAATGGAGACTAATATGCTTCTGCCATGGCTTTCAGTAGATGGTGGAATGGAATTCAGGAAAAGTTTCTCAGCAATTGCATTGCCAGTTTAATAATAAGTTCATGACTTTGTGTGTGTGGTCAATTACACTGTTTCTAATCCATCCCAGGACCAGTCAATTTCAAATAATTTTTCCAAATTGGAATGCATTAATCTCTTTGGCCTGACTTTAATAAAGAGTATTTATGGAGCAGGTTAATTGGAGCCACCACATCCACAACTGTGAGACAGTCACTTTGGATGATATAGGTAGCGTTAGCTCATGGTAGCCTGTAGCAAATTCATTTCCCAGAGCCAATGACATATTAGCATGTGGGGCCTAAGCTAGGACCGAAGGAGTCCTCTAACAACATGATGGATCACACTTCAATATTATGACAGGGGAGAAAGAAGAATAAACTGTATACAGAAGATGAATACTGTAAAAACTAATGGAAATATTCAACTCCAATGTGAATGAAAAGGAATCAGTAAACCTAAAATGCTTTGAAATTATGCAACTCATGTATGTTTGGATTTGGTTTAAAGCAGTTCTCTTTGTAGAGGATTGTAGCTACATTTTTGGTACTGATGTTCATGACAAATTTCTATGCTATAGCTCCACTAATTTTGACAGGATATGGTGGGATTGAAGGGCTCCATGTTGGGCATGTGACTGCTGACGTTGAGTCTAGAGGTGATTACACAGCATTCATTCCCCTCTTCTGTTCGTTTATCCGGAGTCTTCATAATACCTCATGTTTCATGGCATAATGTTAGTTTAAAAAAAAGCTTTAAGTTTTTCAATCCTGTAATATTTTTTTTTCCATTTAAATGGTGATTTACACACAATTGGCCTAGCACCTGCTGGCAGACAATTCTAGAGTCAGTAAAGGGCATGTGGTTAATTTCTCTTTAGATGCTCCGGCTAGTTATGTGTGTTTGTCCCTTCCCTTTCACGCCTGCCTCTCAGGTCACGTGTTGGAATAAGATCACATTCTTTTTAGGCTGAAATATTTTTTCTTCAGTGTGTGGATGTCACAGTTGTGTTTCTCTCTCTCTCTCTCTCTCTCTCTCTCTCTCTCTCCTGGTTTTCCTCCCTGAACCTCAGGTTTTAGAATGAATTTATAATTCTCCCCCCTGTTTCCGCAACCAAGCCTTTTATCTTTCATCCTGGACCATACATGATGCTGTTCTTATTTTGATCTTCATAAACGGCTCACTGAACCTGCCATTCATTCTTGCTTTCCCGTAATAGATATTATTTGAGTGTCTATTACTGTTACCATATCTTAGTGAATCCACTGTAGTAGCAGGAGGTCTTGCTGTTAGCTGTGTAAGATGACAGGCAATGTCAACACAGGTATGAACAATCCTGTCTAATTACGACTAATGTATCCAGACCTCAATTGGATGGAAAATAACAGTTAACGAACAAATAAAGGTTTTAATTCTCTGGCTCATGTGGTCCTGGATATTCTTGGTTGGCAACTGAGGCAGCTACACCTTTAAAAATATTTGTGTATTTCATTCATTAGAAATAATTTGAAGAAAGGGCAGAGAGAGAGGGAGAAAATATGACTGATTTTCTACCCTGTGGTTGGCTCCCAAATGACCACATCAACAGGCAAGACTGGACCAGACTGAGGTGACGAGCCAGGAGCTCCATCCAGGATTGACCTTGTAGGTGACAGAAATTCCAGTTCTTGAATAGCCAGCTGCTGCTTCCCAGATCCTTTAGAGGGAACAGAATTGCAAGGGAAATAGCTGAGACTTAGCCCGGCCCTCAGATTTGGGACACAGGCACTGCAAACAGAGACTTAGTTAGCTGTGCCACAACACATACTCCTGTCTACATTTACTGTGTGCTGGGGAGTTTTCCACATGCTTTATTTTGATCTTCATAACAATTCCATGAAAGAGGAAGGATTATCCCAATTGTTGTTGAAGTGAGTAAAGAAACAAAAACAGAAGCAACGCAGCAAATCTAAACTTCCCAATATTGCTCACAAATGACAAAATGGAAATCTGAACACAACCAATATTTTTAAGGATGGTTCTGTAGATTTAACTGCATCACATGTTAAAAAGGGAGAGAAGGGGCTTAGCTTTTACATTGAAAGGCATCTCTTAGCACATTTCTGTGCATCACACAGAGCTAAGAGCATTGTATCTTGTTGAATGTTTCATGTCTACCTTCTAGTGCACAAGGGTGGATTGATATATGAAACAAGGAGTAATTAGAATTGGAAATGTTCTGTGTGCACTATGATTTACAAATTCTGTAATATATAATTTTGAATGCTTGAACCTCATGAAATTAAATATTTGAGGAATTCTGCTCTTCATTTTCCTTCTATCCTAAAATTCTTTCTGGGAAGCTTCATTTATTCAATTTTGTACACTCTCCATGTTTTCTAGAAATCACGTCTTTATAATGATACATACATGCCGCTCATCCCAGCATGGCCCAGACTCAATTCCTAATCTTTGCCCTGCTGAGCCTCTACCAGCCTGTTTTCTAGACTGTATCCCTGAGTCTGGCACCATGGTCTCCCATGTTACTGCCTAGGATTGAAATCAAGCTTTCTTGCCTTATTTTCCATTGTTGCTTCCCAAAACCAGATCAAACACTCCCCATAATCTGTTTTGGGAAGCAATGCTTTTCCTTCTCTTTGTCTCTGCAACTCCTTGATGAGTTTACTGTTATGCCTGTGGCTTTTTGCAGGAGACTGTTCCCTGGATCCCTTCATGCCTGCTATCTTGGGGCCACTTCTTAGTGTCACCCATGCAGTATTATCCTCCACCCTAGCTTCCCCTGGGTCTGCTGCTGCTGCCTGGGCAACCCTGTTCCTGCAAAGGGGGTTGCTTTTCAAACAAGAGTAGCTGCACCTTATTGCAGTGCCTTTCACATTTTGTGGCATACTGATCATTTCCTTCACACTTTCCTCTAGTAAGTCCTGCTCACACTTTCATTATCAGCCATTTTCTTCCCAGAATTTGCCTTATCTTCCATATGCTAGCAACATCCATCTAGTGGATCACAGAATGTCCAGGATGTGCTTGAAAAAAAAAAAAAGGTTGAGAGATTAGAGATACAGAAGCATTGCTGTCAGAGAGTGATTTTCACAAAACAAAACAAAAAAACTAACCAGAAACTTGAAGCTAAATGTTTGAAGTAGATTAATGCCAGTTACCAGACAATTTCAATAAACAAGGCCATCTTCTTATCATATGACTTCAGAAGGTACATGAATTTGCTTCAGTGACTACTGATTTTGTTTATATTTCTACAAATTTAAGCAACTCCAATATCTTTTTATAGAAAGGTATTGCATCATGTGTCTTAAGCTCCACCCAAGACATCCTTATAATAGGTTATGAAGCATACATATAATTTCATTGTGTTTCTTCCTTTTTAAACTGTGTCTTAAAAGTGTAGACCATTAGTATATTTTTCCAGAATGTAAACCTGTATGTCACATACTCTGGATGCTTTGTGTATTTTTGCTGAGTGTGTGGCTTGAAGAATTAAGTAAATCACAGAAAATGATAGTGTAGTGATAACACTATTTTTTCACTTTAGTTGACAGCCCAGATGGTGGTCAGAATGTCTCCGGCTTACAGGAGTTTGACATCCCACCCAGCTAAGTGGCAGTTGTTGAGCAAAGCCTCGGGGGTTTGGGGCAAGCTTGTCAGGGTGCTCCCAGTGTCTCTTTTTTGAGTCAGCTGGAGGCAATGTGGATGCAAGTGCAAGTTCTTATTAGTCAGAGATTTGCATGGAAATCGAAACCCTGTCTTGGCCTCTTTACTGGCACTTACAACTAAGTACCTGCTGTAATTTCCAGAAGCCCTGGGATACAGTTTTGTATAATTCAGTATTGCAAAGACCAGGGAACTCAGCAAGACAAAAACAAAGGGAATATTTGTCCCTAATATAAAGAGCTTGAGCAACAAGAATTCATGATGAGGACAATGAGATATGACTTGGGTAGGATGTTTGCAGTGTTCCAAGAGATAACTGGTTCCTAGTGATTCTGCTTAATAAATGCACAAAAGTTGCTCATATGAAAATCCAGTCTAAACAAAGGAGAAAGAAAAGGAGGTAGCATAGACATACTCTTACAGCCTGAGATTATTTTTAAAATGTAGAAATTTTGATAAGTATAAGACTACCTGTTTTCTTATTTTGTTAAAATAATCTCTTCAAATTTAGAATAAAAAGCAAAGTTAAATTTGTATTTGATTTTTCCCAAATTAGGACATCTTGCTTTTCTAACACTCGGTGAACATTCAAAAGCATATGGGAGTAATAAACTATCCAGAACCTACAAGTAGACCTTCTGTCTTGGAATTTCAGCTTTGATCTTTCGTAAATAAGGCTTTTAGTCCATTTCTTCTACATTCATGCCATTGCTATTTAGCTTATTTTAAAGCAGACAAATTATGCCACATGAAATAATTTTTATTTATTCATTTGTTTGAATGACAGTTACAGAGGTAGAGACAGAGGCAGAAGCAACAAGGGAGAAGGGAAGGGAGAGACAGAGAGATGGGACAATGGAAGGTGGGAAGGAGGGGAGCAAGAGAGGGGGGAGGTAAGGGAAAGGAAGGGGGTAGGTCTTTGTCTTACTGGTTCACGCTTCAAGTTGCTACCATGGCTGTGATTGGGCCAGACTGAAGCCAGGAGCTTCATCCAGGTTTCCCATGTGGTTGCAGGGACCCAGAATTTGGGTCATCCTCCACCACTTTCCTGAACATATTAGCAGGGAGCTGGATTGGAAGTGGAGCAACTGAGACTTGAACTGGTACACATATGGGATGCTGATGCAGCCGGCTATGACTTCACGTGCTATGCCACAGCACTGGCCCCTAAGGAACTTTGTATGAAGACAAATGTAGCAAAGCAAATGGTCAGGTGGGAATCTTTTGGGGCACTTTTGTCCATCTCTGTGCAGAACCTTAAGTGGCTGATATTGTGCATGGAAAATCATCATTGCCTCTGTTATACAGGCACAGGAATGTTTCCTGTAATGACCATGCCACTCTCCATTCAGGTTTCATTAATGAATAGTCTCAGATAGGGGGTCTGGGTGTACCATGTCCTGTGGTGATCATGTTGGAAATGGCTTTGTGCATGAGAAGAGCCACAGGAAACAAGAGACCCTGGCATCTGGCAGAAGAGACCAGCTATGCCTTGAAACGCAACTGCATGGTTCTTGCTGTACCCAACCCTTTACGTACCTCAGGTTTGCCTCCGTTTGTTCCTTGCCCCTTGAAATCATCCGTGACATCCAAAGACCATGACTGCTATGATTTACCTCAGTGCAAATGTGTGGCTTGTCCCTTCTCAATGTTTCCCAAGGTAACATGACACCGAACAGTATAAGCTTAGTTCAGGAGATCAGGAACTCCTTTGTCTCCAAACCAGTTATCTCCTGTCTTCCTTCTCTTTCCTACCACCTTTCAGGAATAGGTACCACCCCTTTTATCCTGTGTAAACTGCATTAGCCTACAGATGATATACTTTTGTTTGCTTCCAGAAAAGAGTATGATATTTTTCCCAGGGCATGTGACTGGGATGATACATAGGATTGTAGGTCAGCGTAGGCATTATACTGAGTTGCCAACGCTGTGTGATGACTGCCAAAAAATATAACAAAAAGCCAATACAATGCACACAATTTTCCTGGGCATTCCCATCACAAAGTTTGCCTGCAAAGTTAATGATGGCTATTATACAGATAAAATTATGTTTATCAAATTATTCAACTAAATTAATAAAAATTACACCATGGTGACAGTCTCTAAAGCAGAAAAAGAGATAAAATGCAGTCTTTACTGAATGCCAGAGCTGCTGGGTTTGTGTATGGTGGTGCTACCAATTTAGGATACTTTTTTTTTGTCACGGGCTGCAGGATTCTGCAAATTAAAGAGCTCCTTATAGTAACTGCACTGTGTATAATGCCTTGTCATTTTCAGAGCCCTTTCAGCATATTTTCTCCACAATATCTCTGATGGGAAAAGTAACTTCTCATTTTATAAATGCAAAATTAAGGGAAGAATCTCAAACTGGAAGGGAAGCTTCAGACAGCTAGCTTCTTACCCTTTGTTTGGGGTTGAATGTGGCCTCCTCAATTTCCTATGTTGAATTCTTCACCCTTGGTGTGAGAGTATTTTCAGATGGTGCTCCTGGGAGGCCATTATGGTGAGGTGAGGTCATGAAAGCGGTCCCCTCATAATGGGATTGGTGCTGCAAGAGGAGACCTGAGAGCTTGCCTCCCTTGCTCCCACGAGCAAACCAAGGAGATGTCATGTGCTTATAGATAGCCTGCAGCCATCCACCTCAGAATAAAATCAGCCTTACAGACATATTGACTTTATACTTTACAGCACTCAAGACTGAGAGAAGTCAATTTCCTCTGTTTAAATATCCCATCTATGTTATTTTGTTAAGGCATACTGAGCAGCTAACATGCCCTTCACCTAGCTAAAGAAAAAAACCCACAAAGCTCATTTTCTAGGCGCTCATGTGCTGACGCAAACACCAAAACCTATAAGGCTTTACTGCTTTTCAGTCTTTCCTGCCAGTTAAAATTTAGAGCAAGCTTGCATTGTGCCAAGAAGTGTGCTAGCTACCAGTGAGATTGCAAATGAGCCAACCATATTCTCTTTGTTCATATTATCATAGAAGAGTGCTCACATAAGAAGATAATTTGATAGATATCTAAAGATGTTGGATTGAGCTTGGAAAGACACAGGAGCTCATGTAGCTTGGAGGGAACTCAGGAAGGCTTCACCAGGGTTGCAGTGTGGACGACTGTTCTGTATGATCACCTGTGATGGCTGGAGCACCATTTGCTGAGTTTGACTTTGGAGGAAGGTTTGTGCCTGGTCAGGCAGCTGCAGTTGCTGGGCCATGTGCCCAGCCTCACAGTGGACTTCAACTTTGTAATTCCATCTGCAGTGCATCCCCCAGGGAGTGTCTGATAAACCGATATTTGAATGCTGACCCAATCCTGACCTAACAGAAGAGAATCTCTGGGCACAGCCCAAGGAATTAAGCATATTTAATAAGCACCCTAGGCAGTCCTGGTACAGATGGAAGTAGACTGTCAGTGTACTCGGAGTGCAGAAGGAAAAAGCAGGCTTTGCGCTGTGCACCAGTGTAGACGAATCTAGTGTCAGGTTTGCTGCACACTTTTACCCGTTTCCTTTTCCTCTAGTTTGCACACTACAGGAGCCGAATTTCTTCACACCTCTACTTTTAAAGCATCCATGAGGCTAATACAGCTGTGTCAGCCCAGTGACTTCCCCCCATCTTGACTAATAAGCAAGGCATCATCTGTTTGTCAATCCAATGCCGTTCTATTCTGCTTTAACCTAAGGATTTTACAGAGCTAGTAGGAAACCAGACTGCACACCACTGGATCCTAAGTTACCAAAGAACAGAGAAGTCTCCACCTGTAGTGTCTTTCTGTTCTCCCTTAAAACCCCTGCCTGAATTGTAGCCACTTCACAACTAACAGCACCAACTAATGGTATTTTTTTTCTTCTAAAAATAATGAACATATAATTAAGATGAGGACTCTCTGAGGGCTTCCTAAAGCTTTCCGTCTGAGTCTTATTTCTGTTCGGAAATATGGCATTTAACCTTTTCACCTCTTTCGTTCTATAATTGGGAGTATCACACACCTGCGCTGAAGATGCTGAGGACTCAGCAGTTAGGTTAGTTCAGTGTTTAGCACATAGACAGTGCCAAAGAACAGCTCTGTGATATGCTTGGCAAAGCTGTCTTTGGAACATCTGTGGTGCTTGACCCTTTCTGTGATTGTTTCTTCGTGATGAATTTATGTCACATTGCTTCAATGCACATGAAGGAACAACACGATCTATTGTAAATAATTAAAGCTGTACTGTTTTTGCTCTCTTCTTACATAAAATGATAACAAAGGAGCAGCAATGATGTAGCTCCATAGTATCGGATTTCTGAACTCAAAACTTTCTAGGTTGAGAAACTCAATTATGTAAGAAATAATTAATTGAAATCATGGTGGTAAGAAGCTTCACATGGCAATTAGGAGACAAAACCCATGTCTGGCTTA
Organism: Ochotona curzoniae; assembly: GCF_017591425.1. NCBI lineage: Eukaryota > Metazoa > Chordata > Mammalia > Lagomorpha > Ochotonidae > Ochotona > Ochotona curzoniae. Next base: position 13,105,671 of record NW_024465582.1, on the reverse strand, counting down.
GTTCATTTAGCATAATGTGCCTAGATTAATCCATGCTGTTACAAATGGTAGGGTTTTGTTTATTTTCTGTAGCTTATTTTTTGGGAAATTAACATTAGAGAAGGAGAGAGACAGAAAAATACCTTCCATCCGCTAATTCACTCCCCAGTTGGTCACCATGCCACGGGCTGGATCACACTGAAACCAGAAACTGGGACACTCAATGCAGATCTCCCATGTGGGTGGGAGGGACCAAGATATTCGAGTCAGCATCATTGCCTTCCAATATATGTATTAGTGAAAAGCTAGAAATCAGAATGGAGCCAGGAAGCAAATTCTGGAATTCTGACATGGGTTGTGGACATTCCAGGTGTTATCCTTACCACTATGCTCTGTGACTACTACTGGGTTTCCTTTTTGCTTGTTTTTATAATAGCTGAATAATATTTCTCTCTTGCTTTCTCTTGGTGTGTGTGTTTCATTTATCTGTTAATGCACGTATAAATGCTTTCAATATCTTAACTTTTTGAATGATACAATGCACATGGAGCATAAACATCTTTTTAAGGTAGTGCTTTTATTTCTTTTGGGTACATATCTAAACATATATAATATATTCAAAAGATATATACACACACACATATGTACATATATGTCGCATTTCAGTTTCCATTTTTAATTTCTTGAGCACCCTCCATAATTTTAGAAACTTATTTGAGAGGAAGAGATACAGGTGTAGAGAGGGAGAGCGAGAGAAAGGAAACGAGTGGCAGCTCTCACATGTGCTGGCTCACCGCTGCAATGTCTGCAATAGCTGAATACATCCCAGAGGCATGTATTCAATCCCCATCTCCTGTGAGGTGGTAGGAACCGAGTTGCTTTTGCTGTCACCACTGCATTAGCAGGACTTTGGAGTCAGAGCTGGGCACCCAAGCCAGGTAGGTGTCTTAACCACTCTAAGTGCCTCGCCCTATAATACTTTTTATAATGGTGGTTCCAGTAAGCACTCTTATCAACAGTGTACAAAGATTTCCATCTGTCCACATTCTTGTCAGCACTTATTATTTTGTCTTTTTGCAATATATATTCTTACACTATGAGGTGATTTATTATCATGAATTTGATGCAGGGTTTTTTTTACATGTCTTCTTTGAACATAGTTTACTTAGATCCTTGGTCAGGTTTGTTAATGTATTTATTTGCTATTGAGATGTGAGTCCCTTATGTATTTTGAAGGTTAATCTCTTACAGATACATGATTTGCACTTTTTTCTCATTCTGTAAGTTATGCTATTTTCTTCCATTCTATAAGTGGCATTTTTATTTTCTGATTGCTTCCTTTTTTCTACAGAAACTTTAGTTTTAAATAATATCACTTATTTATTTTTGCTATTGCCTGCACTTTTTGATGTCAAAGAAAAAAAAAAGGTTGCTTAGACCATTAGCATGGAACATCCTTCCAATGTTTTCTTCTAGTACTTTTAGAGTTTCAGTTCTTATGATTAAGTATTTAGTAAACTTTGAAATACTGTTGCATAGAATATTTTGTACATGTCTGTCATATCTTTACATTAATTACCTCTCTGCTCTATGAATCCATTGATATGTGATGTTTGTTACCATCATTATATTACTGTCTGTAGCAGCTCAGGGCTGTCAGTATTTGTGTTATGTAGTTAGGTGCACATCTTTAAAATTGTGATAGGTCCTAATGCGTTGACTCCTTTGATAAATTCACTGTCATTCGATAGTGAGCTCTTTGTATTTCATTGCCATTTTTGAATGACAGTCTATTCTGCATGTTCCTTCATGCCTCTCTAAAAGGCAGAGACGGAGAGGGAGTGAGAGAGAGCAAGAGCGATCTTCTGTCTGTTGGTTTACTCTCTACATGACAATCACTGAGTCAGGCAAAAGCTAGGAGCTTGGAACTCTGGGTATTGCATGTGGGTGCCATGCCCAGATGCTTGCGACATCTGTTCTCTCCAAGTGTGCAAGCAGAAAAGCAGATGGGAAGCAGAGTAGCTCTGACGGGAGGTACAGGCTTGTCACACAGCAGTTGAACTGCTGTGCCACAACAGCTTCCCTTGATTTAAATTGTTCCTATGCATTTTCTTGATATAGCTGCACTCCCCTGAAAACAATTTTTAAATGATTTATCATTAAGTTCATACATCTCAAATTCTTTATGGTGGTTACTGGAATACCACTGTGATCCTTTGGAAGTATCATATTTTCATGTCCTTTGAAATGGTGCCTTGCCATGTTACATTTAAAGAAGGAACCAAAAAAGTGTTTTGGGAGAAAAATAGTACTTTAAATTATGAATCTGGTTAGGATAGGACTTTTAGGGACTACTTCACGCATCTGGTATGAATGTAGCCATTGTACACCTCTTAATCTCTTTTAGGAGCATTCTTATGAGTGTATGCCTTTTCTGGATCCTTAAGAGACCACTTGGCCACAGGTGGCTTGTTGGTTCTATGTAGGGTGCTCTTCTGAAACATTTCAGAATGTATGCCTTCTCCCTGTTCTGCAGAGTTGATGAGATTGCCAGAGATGCACCTGCTTCCCAAAGGATGCACTTGTGAAGTTGGCCTAGTGGAGGGGGATAGAAGGTGCACGGGGAGCATTTGGAGTCCCCATGAGTGAGAGCCACAGATAAGGGATCCCAAATGGTTCATAGTTTATTTTCTTTTGGAATCCACAAAGCAGTTAGCAGGGTCTACACCTCCTTTTCTTCTGCTTCCAGCTATTTCAGTCACTTGGCTGTGGGAATTTTCTGTCTGTTACAGTGCAAACAAAACAAAACAAGACAAAACAAAAGCATCCCACATGGCAGGAGGCACACAGAACTCGTGCACCACATTCTTCCTTTTCCCCATGGGATGAACTGTGGGCAGATCCGCGTGTTTTCATTCAGGACTGAAAGATGCAAGGGGAAACCATTCTTCTTCCCCTGCTTCATGTGTTTATGCTCAGATTTCTACTGCCTTCTTAAGTGGGAGCTTCTTTGTTGGATTCCTGGACACCCACCAAGATATTCTTCATGATTAGATGTCAGAATCATTTCTTCCAGGGAGGGTAGTGGTGATAATAGAAAGCTTCTATTCTGCAATCTTTCCTCCATCTTTTATTAAAGATCAGCATTCTTCAAAGTTTATTTCAGTACTCTGTCTTCATTTTCTTCATGTTAAAATATAGGAATGTAATTGGTTACAATAAATACCTTTCTGATGAATGGATGTGTGTGTGTGTGTGTGTGTGTGTGTGTGTGTGTGTGTGTGTGTGTGTGTGTTCGGTGTATATAAACAAACACGACTGTTATAGGAAGTGTAGGTGATGGATACCCTTCATACTGAGGCCATGTTTCGTATAACTTGCTAGTAGCTATACTGCAACAGAACAGGAGAGCTAGAATAAGGACATTAATTCCACGCAGGACTCCCCTTCAGCCTTGCCAAGACTTTCTCAGTATGGTGCGAGATATGAGCTTACTCAATTTTCCTTTGTTTCTCCTTTCATTTTTGTTAGATACACATTACTGCTTGGAAGCTGTTTCTATCCACTTCTGTTCTCTGTGCCTGTGACCTTCTTAGGGATTGGCCTACTAGTTCTCTCAGGGATGTTGAATAGCACAATGAGGTTGATGTTTCTTGAAGATCCGAACCAGCACATGTGGTAAATACATCATACCGATGGCAAATTGTGTCCTAGAACATCCAGGTGAGCTTGCCTAGTGTCAGAAGTCAGTTTGTGGAGGTTAGAGTGATAAGGAGGATGAGGATGGTATTAAGACTGAGATGCTTCAATGTGGTCTCAGCAGGACTACATTTTTATTATTCAATTTTGTATTAAAACTGGGAGAGGAATTGTAGGATATTAGACCTATAATGGAATTGTTTTTGTTTAAAATAGGATTTCCAAGTTTCAGTTTCTAGGACAATTAAATCACATAAAGCACGATGTTTGCATAATATGTCAGATAAATGAATGTTTCAAGGTAATATTAAAAGCAGGTGAGTTGAGGAATGTTTGCTTAAATTGGGCTCTTCTATTTCCTATGTTTTCAGATACATGTAGTTCTGTGCATTGAGTAATTTGTCATCAACTGAGAGGCACATAGAAAATATGGAAACAGTTCATCTGCTAGCTATTACAGTAATCCAAAATCCGTGTTTCACTAGTGGAATCCTGGTAGTCTGGTCAAAGTATTTCATATATATGTTTTTTAAAAAACTGAAGAGAAATTCTATTATTTCTGATGGCAGAACACGGATCTATCTGGTGACCCATTGTATGTCTAGCAATGATAGATGTGTAGTAAATATTTTGGGAGGGTGGGAAATGAAGAACATTATGTTCAGGATAGTTTTAACTATGCATAAATATGACTAAAGTACTTTCATCATTTTTGTATGTCGAGTAAAACAATTCACAAGTAACTACTAGTCATATTTATTTTTCTATAATCTGTGTTCCTTTGACATTTAGTTCAATTTCTTCTGGGATTTATAACTAGGATAAAGTTGTGGTTTGAATATGTGTATCACCTGCAAAATCATTTAATACTTTAATCCTCGTTGTGGCAATCCTAAGAGGTGGAGGATTTGGGGAAGCGATTAAGTAACAAGGGCACTATCCTGCTTCATTCCCCCATCCCTTCTGCGTGAGCACAGCCTTGTGTCTTTTATTCCTTCTACCAAATAAAGATGCAGTAAGTAGGCACCATCTTGGAAGCTGAGAGCCTCCTTCCTCAGATGGCTAACCTATTGGTGCTGTCATCTTGGTCTCACCAGCCTATTTCCTTTGTTTGTACATTACTCAATGTTAGATATTTTGTTATATCAGCAGGGATGACCTAAGATTGGGAATGATATTGTTCCAAGGTAAAAGAAGTGTTGATACATACATAATTTTTCTCAAAGTATTAACTCGTACAGTTCTATTTAGTTGAAAGGCAGAGGAAAAAGGACAGAAAGCAATCTTTTGGGGTTGACATTGTCGTGCAATGAGAGAGATGCTACCATCTCATATGGACACTTATTTGAGTCTGTGATGCTCTATTTTTGATCCAGCTCCCTGCCAGTGTGTTTGGAAAGCAATGGCAAGAGTCTACTAGGTACGTGGCTGCCAGCTGCCCATGTAGAAGAATCTAATGAAGTCTTCTGGTTTCAGCTGTTGGAACCATTGTGAGGACTGAACCATGAGGTGGGAGAATATTTCTTTCACCTTTCCTCCCCTCTCTTCACTTCATCTCTCTCTCTCTCTCTCTCTCTCTCTCTTCTCTCTCTTTTTCTCTCCAAAGAAACATAAATTAGTTAACAGGAAAGAAGATAGAAATGAGTCTTTCACCCACTGGTTCAATTACCAAATGCTGGTGGAGCAGAACAAAGGCCAAATGCTGAAGCTCCATCTCCATCTCCCACAGTAACAGCAGACCTGAGTACTTGAGCTGTCATCCACTGCCTTGCTGTGCATTATCAGGAATCTGGATCATAAGTAGAGGCACAATCCAGTCATAGGCGTTCTGATATGGATATCTGAAGTGAGTTAACCTCCTCCTCATAACCACCTACCCTTTGAGAATGCTAACTTTTTAAAATGAAACGTGGGGAGCTTTCTCACAACTAAAGAAAAGCCTTAGCAATGGACAGTGTCCTTATTGAAACATCTGAAATTCTGTGAAAGTTTCATTTTTGATGCAAGCCATAATTTCACTACACTAAGGTTAAGCTACAGAGAAGTGCAAGTGCAACTGAGAGATGTGCTAACATCCCTTGCTAATACAGTGTGTTAACAAAATAGGTCACAGTCTGAGCAATTCAATTTTTTTTTTTTTTACATTTTACATTTTGTTCAACATGTTGCTATTATAAATGCCCTCTAGGAAGTATATGTCAGGAAAATGTATAGGCCCCAGGGTGCAAGTTGGAGAGTGATATTTGATGCCAGTGTCAAGCATAGGTAAGGTGTACCTGTATTTGTGATTTTGTTAGGATTGGTATTGTTTTGGTTGGTTATCTCAGTGCAATGAGTTTTGTGTCTTCATCTCCAATCTTATTTCACCCTAGAAGCAATGCTATTTTCACCGAGTGACTTTATAGAAAGAATGTGCTCCCAGAAACACGGAGGTGACGTGGTGGCAGGAATGCTTGTATTTCCAAGGAAAACTATAGAAAGTTGGTGGAGAATTCAGCTCTAGAATCAAACTGCTTGGATTTGATTCTCAGCTTTGTTATTTCAAGCTGAATATACTGGGCATGGCACTTAATATTCTATGCTTCCATGTCCACAATGGTAAAACATAGGTAATAAAGAATTTGACCATTGCATAGTTACATGAATTGGTAAAGAGCTCACAAAAGTGTCAGGCATATAGTAGTTTGATGGTTAAGGTTACCATTATTATAAAGTAAAATAACTTACTGTCCAACTAAGTCACGATGAAGGAGTTCACCATAGTTTGTGGGGCATGGCGTAGCTTCATAATCAGGATACTAATGTAGACATTCCCCTAAGGCTCGACTCTTCATTCTTTTTGAAATTTTAGGAGCTAGTCTTCTTTTCCATTTGTATTCAGTGTTGTCGCAACCTGTTTTGAAAATTTCCTCTGGCTGGAGTCACTAGATTGTAACTTAAATTAAATTATAACTTTGAAACTGGATTTCCTCTATTTATTTGTGCTCCATGCAGTGGAATGATCACATACTTACCACTATTTGTCATTTTCTCTTACTGTTTTTCTTGAGAAATTGCGACCTATCATGCCACTTCCTTACTTAAGTGAAATTGATACAGCGTAGTAGAAACTAGATGCAATATCAGTAACTTGATTTATCCCAAACACAGTTAAAATCGTAACATATGTCCAAAATTGTGATACAAAATTATGCTTCCCTCCCCCCTTTTTGTTTCCAAGAAAGCGTTGATGAAACCAAAGAAACACAAGAATGAGTGCCTCTTTGTACTTCTGGCAATGCTCAGATTCCTGGGAACACGTGGGAATACTGGACACGTGCTGTGCTTAGTGTGTGCTTCAGAACAGGATATCTGAATTGAGATGTCCTTTCTTACAAGCTTGTCTTTCCAGGCTAGCCATTTGTCCTCTGAGCCCCATAGTGTTCTCTTCCCAGCTGGATATTTTATAACAACGTGGAGAATAGTGAACCAATTATGCTATTGCTAGATTAAGCTTAATGATTGAACTCAGCTACATGCTGGACAAAAAAGATTTTAAAGGTCTTTAGATTCAATGAAATACTCATTAATCAGAATAGGAGGTACCAATGGGGGAAGAGCAGTCTATTCAAAATAAAAGAGGGGGAGAGCAGATGAAGTGATGCAGTTTAGAGACTAATGTTGCCTGTTTTAATAATCTCTATTTGATTTGGGTGGGTGCAGTGCTCTAATATGGGCATTGGGGATAAAATAATAAGGGGAAATAAATTGCATATTAAACAAACATTTGTCTGTAATTAACATCTATTGTTACATTTTATTTCCCCATTTAAAAATAAATCAGTAAAATGCTGCTATTTAGGTATTATTTATTATATAGCTAAGAGATCAAGCTCCATGTAAGTGAGCATATTTAAGGCCGTTTAGTACTGGTTTAAGAATACTTCTGTTCTTCCATATAGCTTCCTTCTAGTGTTAGACTATCTGGAATTCCCTCTGTTTTCCTACCAATTGTCTTGCTTTTATCTCACTCCTGTCAGAATGTTTTTAAAATTTATTTTTGTTGATAGGCAGATATTATAGGAAGAAACAGAGATGGAGAGAGAGGTCTTCCCTCTGCTGGCTCACTCTCCAAATTGTCACATGGTTAGAGCTGAGCTGACCCAAAGACAGGAGCCAGGAGCTTCCTTCTGGGTCTCTTACATGGGTGAAAGGACCCATGGAATTAGACCCTCCTCCACTGCCTTTCCAGGCTATAAGCAGGAAGTTGTATTGAAATTGGAGCAGCTGGGCACAAATTGGTGCTGATAAGGGGTTATGGTGCTAGAGGAGAACTATTTTCCTAGGCCACTGTACAGGCTCCCAAAATAAGAATTTTAAGAAAGGAACAGAATTTCACAAAATTACAACTGCTTTCCTGATTATGAATTTGATGCACCGCTTAATCTGAGTCTCAGTATTATAGTATGAGAACCCTAGTTTTGTTGAGTAATGGAAATGATTTTCATTTTAAACTCATGGTTAGCTACGTGGCAGTTGATTTTATTTACAAAAAGTAGTTTTGGGACACACAATCTGTTGCTGAAGTTTTCATTCTTTGGGAGAAATCTCTAACAAAACTTCATTATAACCAAAGTTCCTGAGTATTACTGAGATTGGAGCAGAAATAATTAACAATTGCATGAGTACTGAGGGCATCTGGTCAACGAGCTTAGATTTTTTTACGTTTCCAGAATACACACCATGAGACACTGATAAAGGAAGTCAAGTCCTTGGGAGCTGAAGAAGGTGCTTGATCAGATATTGTTTATTCTAGCAAAGAATTCTGAACTTCCTGTTGCTGAGCACAAAAGGGCTTCAATTTATGATGTGCTGATTTTTTAAGTTAAGTTTTCAAGTTACAGTCTTTAATCTTATTTATAAATGAATTTTGGATAGCCTAGGGGACACAGAATGCTTTTCTGATTCCTTTCCAAAGATAGTAGAATTTATCCATTTGAACTATGATGGATGATAGATTGTATTCTTACGAATTGCATACAACTGGGCCAAGCACCATGGCTTAATGGGTAAATCCTTACCTTGCAAGTGCTGGGATCCTATATGGATCCCAATTATGTCCCGGCTGCTCTGCTTTCCATCCAATTTCCTGCTTATGGTCTTGGAAGCAGCAGAGGATGTCCCAAAGCTTTAAGAACCTATACTCAAGTGGGAGATTAAGAAGCACATGGCTTGCTCACCTCTGGCTGTTGTGGCCACTTGGGGAGTGAGTGAGCAGAGGGAAGATCTTTCCCTCTGTCTCTCCATAAATCTGATCTGCCTTTCCAATATAAATAAATCTTTCACAAAACCCCACAAATTGTATACAACAAAAGTGGATGGAGCTATAAAGAGTGGAGGATTACATTCTACTTTGTCTCAGTAATTCTGTGTACTATTTCAGAAAGTGTTATATATGGAAATGCTATTCTTGGAAAATGTTTTATGAGAAAGCACAGTCAATGGCTGTGTCTGGGCTCAGTTGGGAAATCTAGGACGACCTCATAGGTTTCAAATATTTTCTTGACAATATGTCTGTTATTCATCATTTGAAATGGATAACTTTCAATCCGAAAGTATCTTACATCAAAATTAACTTCTTAAAATACAGCTGTGCCATGGATAACTAATGTATTTGCGGAAACTTATTTATAGCTTTAAATAGGATACGTATATAATTTGAGAGTCTGGACATTTTTAGAGGAACATTAATCATAATAATTATCATCATATGAACTTACACATGCTCTAGGTTGCCACAATTGACTAACCTTATGAATGATCAGCTTTTGTAGTTCAATACTCAAATTTGTATTTGTTCTTGTTGATATTAAGTATTGTTAGTTTAGCTGTCACTATTCATTAACTATGGGAGTCTTTAACAAAAATGCCAAGTGCTAATAGTTTACTGCAAAAGGGTCTTCCTAAAAATTTAATGTGCAAAAATAGATGGAAGAGTTGGCTCTGTGCAAAGGTGTCTGAAGCAAATTCTACCTGTTTAATTATGATCTGGGTGACTACTGATTTGTAGCCAATTTAAATCTTGCCCATAGGGGGCTGTGATTGAGATCAAGCTCCTGTATTAGCTGTTCCCTGCATTTAGAAGAAAGGGGATTGTTGTTAACCATTAATTTGGTTCTCATGGGAAGATAGCTAATGACTGATTCTCAGTCATGAAAAGTAGGTTGTATGCCTCTTTTTCAAGAGATTGAAGATATTGGGAGCGATTTTTCATCACAGAACCCCATAGAGTTTTCCCCTTTTTTCCCTTAGTAGTTTGTGGATTGATTGCTTACATGCAGTCTAGGTTTAGAGATTCTTAGATATTGATTTAAGAGTCTCAAGCTTTATAGATCCAAGAAATAGTTTTCCTTTCTTTCTAAATGGATATATACTACTGAGCTTAATCTATCCCCTGAGTTAAGAACATCATTAGAATTTCTGGAAAAAAAAATGGCTGAAGGCTCTGGGATTCTAGTTGTCACCTTTGATAAGGTGCCTCAATTAATACAGTAAATCTGTTAGTAGAAAAGTAGAAACAGCAGTTTCTTTCAAGGGTCCACACGAATGAATCCGCAGTTCTGATACAATAGCTGTGGCCGTTACCAAATTGTGGCTATATTTACCAGATTTTGGGGAACTAATTCCTAAAAACTTTTGGTAATATTCCACTGCTGGTTACATAGTACAACCATTTTATTTCTCCTCTTTTCAAATCCACTGTCAGTTCCTTTCATTTTTTTCCTTCTTTCTGATTCTTTGATATTTTTCTTGTGTTAATTATATCCACTCTTTTTGTTCTATCTTCAAATTTTAGGAAAGGATGGAGAGAAAGGAAAGAGTTTTCATTTATGATGGCATTTATTATATGACACTTCATTAACATTCCTGGTTTTCAAGGTACATAAGTTGAAGGTCTTAAGTTGCAAATAACAGCCTTAGCAAAAATAACTGAAAATGATAGAATCAGTTTTTGAATATGTGCACTGCGTAGAAAGGACTCACTCTCAAAACACTGTTATATACTCTTGTGCATACATACATATATATGTATATATGTACATATAGGTATGTATATATGTGTATAATATAGATGTTATCTCTCCATCCATGTATCTATGCATGTGGTGACACTAGTTCTGTATCTCTCTTTCTGAAACTCCCAGAGGAAGGCATAATGATTGTAGGTAAATATTTTGGCCCTAAATACATATTGAATAAAAACATGTATGGAAAGCCCATCATTAGAATAATTCCACTCTGATTTGTTCTTAGATATCATAAACTGTGTGCAATACTCATGGTTATAGATGCAAGCTATGATCAAGGCAAGCATTACTAATTTCCTGTTTCCATTCAATTTGCCAAAAACTTAAGCTAAAACAAATACACACTTGTGCACGAAATTGGTATTAGTCTATATTGCTTGACATCAGAACTGATATTCTTTAAGAACAGAACCAGCATTATCATTTCAGAAAAAAGGGAAAAGATAGATATAAAAATTAAGTCAGCTTAGACATAAGGATTACAAACTAAGTGTATTTATCTTTGGAGGCAATCAATTTTTGCCTGTGCCGGGGATCTATAAAAGATTGGCCTCAGCACTTACTACAGGGACTTCATCCATTCCTATACAAATTGCTCAGTTCCACCAAAGCAAAGACACTATTCCCCACTGAGGACTAAATAAATGACAAGCTTGAAGTGGTGAAAAATAAATTCTTCCTCTGAGTTACTTGATCAAAAAGCTGCCTGAACAAAAACCACACATATCTCCCCAAATAATGAAAAGTTACTGCTTTTACTTCACTCTGCTTATTTGGGAAGAAGCTCAGGAAATGCATTTTAAGAGGAAGAGTATTTTGTCTCTTATTCTATTTTTCTATCATGCCCTCAAGTAATGGAGAAAAGCACTGGGAATAGAGATTGCTTGATGTCTTCAACCCCCTCAAACTCTTAATCATATCATTACAAAATATGCACTTTTCGTGTATATATAAACATTTTTGGTAACCAGGGGATAATTTATTTCTGCACTTCATTTTCATTGCATGTCTATAAGACTGTACAAATGTAAACATTGATTTACATAATCATATACATAGATTAAGAGCAACTTCCTGAAACAGTGTGAATTAGATCATTAAATCGCAGCAAAATTGCAGTTAATGGCTTATTTGCTCAAAGTAGGTATTTTAATTATTCCAGATAATTTGAATTCATGAATAACTTATTAGTCACTCATATCCTGTTTTTTTTTAATTCCCCTTCATTATCCTAGTGAACCTCTGATGTTTAGATCATAGTCTCCTATGTTTATTTGAATTCTGATGTGGTAGATGAGGGAAATGGTATGGTTTGCCAAGGCAAGAGGACTTCTTATCATAAGGTTACATAACTAATTTTTTTTAAAAAAAGTAAAGTGCCAAAACATATAATGCCTTACACTAGAAGCAAAAAAGTGTTAGAGACATGCAAGAATGCGGTCACAAAATCTTTTTTTCTTCTCCCTTTCTCACACACAGAGCTTCAGAGTTCATAAAAAATGAAAACTATTAATTTCATTTTTTACAACAAATTGCTTACCTTTTAATTAATTTTTCCAGCAACCCTTGAAGTACCTTTGTATGTATTTCAGTTTTTTTATTTTTTATTTTTTTTTTATTTCTAGGCTCAAAGAGGATCTTCCTCAGCCACATTAGTTGTATGGCACATGTTTTGATGGTCGGTAGCAGCTGCCCCAGGGTGTCCCTTACCCCATCTTCTCTGAAAACCCATCCCTACCTTGCTTGAAAGCACTGGTCTTCACAATGTAACAGGTTCTTTTTTGTCCTCCTGTCTTTTGTACATGTCATCATATCCTAATCATTCTACAGATCTTAAGAGTCGCTGTCTTTAACACAACTTTGCCAAGAAAAATGTTTAAATGACATTCCTATGTAACATTTTGTTGTAATCATATATTACCACCACACATGTAACTTTGTTTAAAAAGTCAGTTTAATTGTCTGGATGAAGTATGTGTGTTTCATTACTATAGGGTACTCCTTATAGTAATGTTTAGTAAATTGTTGATATTTACTAAGTATGCGAGAAGTTAATAGATGAAGAAAGCAATAATAATCATTGTGGTAGGATTTATATTATAAGAGTCTATCCATCTTGAATGATCTATGATCATGAAGCAAATTCTTTTTTTTTTTTTATTGTTGCTTACATTGTATTATGTAGTACAGTTTTATAGACGCTGGGGATTCCCCCCACCCCTCCCATACCCCTCCCCCCATGGTGGATTCCTCCACCTTGTTGCATAACCATAGTTCAAGTTCAGTTGAGATTCATTGCTTGCAAACACATGCCTAGCATGAAGTTCAGCGTCTTATTGTCCAGATAAGTTCAGTGGCCTCTTGGGGAGACCTTCTATGGTCTGAAGATAGGTCTAACAGAGTAAAGATCCGGTCAGTTAAAAGCCCCAACAAGGCCTCAATATCAATATACAACATTATGGAATTAATTGACATAGTATTGGGTAAACAATATGTTAAAAATAATGCAAGTACTTGATCCACAATATATCCTGAAGATCATATCAGAAATGATGCTTTATGCATGACTCAGAAATTGTAAAAATCTCTTTAAAAATACCACAGAATTCTGTACTTTCTCATCATACAAAGAAGTCTGAATTTCAAATGTGATACTATCGTTTTCTTAATACAATCCTGGCCAGGCTCCTCATTGTAAATAACAAGTTTAAACTCCTTGGTATAATATGTGAAAGTTTCGTGATCTGCTTGTTGTGTTGACTCTAGTTGATAGCCTAGTGAAGCCTTCTGGTTTGTAAGATCTATGTGGTCTCTTGTGAATTTTAACTTGAAAATATCAATTTGTGGCTTTTCAGCCTTTACTTTTAGTGCCATACCTTTTTCTCAGTTGTGTCCATTTTCTAGTAAGCCTGCTCGCCGTTCTTTTTTTTTTAGCTTTTCTTCCATTGGCAAATTCCAGCTGAATATTTGAATTTGACTGAAATGTTGAATGCTTAGCCAGGTTTTATCTTTCTAGGAAAATCGAAGGACTTTATCCTGTACATCCCTCTATTATAGCATTTAGAGTTCCATCTTCATTTATCAGTATGAAGTCTGTCCTAATCTTGTCAATCATAAAATAAAAGAGTTATCTTATTTCCTGTTCCCTTTCTCCCCTTGTCCAGATCTTGGCACATAATAGGCAACTGAGAATGTAGAGTGAAAGAAGCTGAGAGTTAAATTACTGTGTTGGATGCTTGAGCTCCTGTTAGAGTACCCTCATGTGTATTAGATAAATTGTTTGCTTCCCTATTTTATTTTTATAAAATCACAATAATAGTAAACTGTTACTAAAGCAGTCAAAAAGCAACCATTTGGGATAATTTGACTTGGACATTGTTCTGTTATTTAATTTTTTTTAATTTTTAATTTTAATTTTGGATGATTTCTACATGGTTGATCAGGGTGGGAACGATCGAGGATTAGGGAAAAGTGGGCATGATAATCATTTCCAAATTTTCTGTTTCTTCCCCCTGTATCTGAAGGAAGTGGGGAAACAAAGGGAGAAGCCATGCCCAGCCTCCCAACCACTCCAGTACCCAGGGGAGAAGTCATGCACAGCCTCCCAACCACTCCAGCACCCAGGAATGAGAAATGGCCACTTGATAGCAACCCAAGGATCCCTGATGTGGCACATGATCCGAGGGATCTGCCCAGGTGGCTTCAGCAGTTCTGAAATGCTGCCGATTGCACCAATCCAAGGATGAAGAAACCATACCAATGTCTGTTGGCTGATATGGTTGACATTAGCATCTCTAATCGCCCAGATATTTGCTGTCATCGTTTGCGGTAGTTGTCTAATTTGTTCTGTTCTCCTTCCTCCACTGTGGTGCTACATGTCCTCTGCAGGTCTCAGTGGGTTGCCATATCCTCCATGTGCATCTGGGCCTGCCACCTACTGCTCTGTCTTTTCCGCTGAGAGGCCCACTTCTTTGCAGGTGTGCCCAAGGACCTAGGCCAGGTGATCCATGCCCCGCCTGACCCTCCATCTCCTGGGCTGACAGACCTGGCACCCACCGTGCAGATGGGGCCAAGGACCCAGACCAGGTGACCTGGCCCCACTGGAACCCCTACCCCTGGGGGCTTATGGACCTGGTAACTTCCCATCTCCCCACCTACCACACACATATCTTTAGGGAAAAAAGTAGAACAGGCTACGCAAAGTCACTGTGTTGACACACTGGTATGGTTAACACAGATTTGGCATTAACCAAGCCCAGGATGCCAACCAGCTATTAGCTACTTTTCTCCCAGCTGTGTAAAACTTGCCTAGGTATAATGCAACCTAGGTTGTTGCCCATAACTGGGTTATTTTGTTATCTTAAAAGCATTTATCTCTTGGAGTTTTTTTCCTGCATTTTTATTAAAATTAGTTCATTCCAGCTACGTTAAATAATATATTCCAAGGTATTCCCTATGTTTTGGTGGTCACAAGCCTGACTACATAGGCTTCTTGTGAATTTTAAAAATAGGGGATTATTTTTCAATCTTTGACTAAGATCTGTGTTCCCTATCATTTTAGATCTTTCCCCTATTTATGGGCAAGACTTGATTATCTGCTGATGAATTATTATTGATTATCTGCTGATAAATGTGTTGCTGTATGTTGACCTTAATAGAATAAACATTTGTTTCTTAGAGTCATAAGTTCTAGGTCTATTTTCTACTCATAAAATTGGGAGGATAGCTCTTATCTCAAATATAGAACCATCTTTTTATTTGCAGTAAGACTTCATTGAGTCATGGAGCTCAAATCAGTAGGCTTCGTGTGTGAGTACTGAGATTTGAGTGTTTTCTGTCATGTGCCCATTCTTTTGCCATCTTTTCTGTGTTTAGCTGGATGTTTCTATGATGATGGACTGGATGTACTCTACCAATATCTCCTTTTAAATGCAGACAGTGAAATATCATAGAACACAGATATGATGCAAAGAATATTTCTCGCCTTTCATGTTTTCATCTGCAGAGGGAGAAACTTTATTAGACAAAAGGGCCTTCTTATAGACACATGATGCTGAACCATCTCACAGTAATAAAATACACATTTAAAAGAAAATATTACTCAATTACTTTCATCGAGTACGGTGCTAATGTGCCCTTGTTTCTGTCTGAGCTCTAGAGTGTTTCAGAATGAGCAGTGGGAAGGGCCTCCCTGAGGTTGTGAAGCTGCATCTGCTGCAGTATGGTCATCTTGTGACTCACTCAGTGGCTCCATGTAGGCTGCCTCTCCATCTTGTCTTGACTGGATGATCCAGCAGCAGGAAGTTATTGATGAATACATTGCAAACTGATCAGAGAGTATATTTGATAAGCAGGGAGGCTTGTTCCCTCATTTCAATTCTCCGGAATAAGAGGGGTGGTATGATTTGTGCAGAGTCCTTCATAGATGGAGGGATTGGAAGGAAGGTGTGGGGCTGTCTCTTTAGTTTCTGTTGTATACTCAGAGCTAATTCATAGCATTTTAACATAAAGACGTAACAATTCTTCCTTCCTCCCAAATGGGACAGAGTGTGTTATTACACCTGGTAATACCCAAATATTCACGCAAAATTTAAATATGAAAAAAACTTTGCAGGGATATGAGTACCATTAATTATGCTGTTTATGGCAAATCTTTCTGAAAAGAGGGTGAGGAATTGAGGACAGTTCTTAAGGAGGAATGAAGATGGAATTTTTTACATTTTATAATTTTTATTAAAATCCTTTCATTACACATAAATTCCACGTTTTAAATTTTAAATTCTATAAATGTGAATGCTTTTTTCAGTGAATACTGGTCTGCATGAACTTTTCTAACCTCTGTGATAATTACCCTTGTCAACTTCACACTATTATTTTAAGAAGGTATTATAATTTTTGGTATACACTTTAATTGCCCTTTATCATTAGTAGGACAAGGAAAATAATTGACCAACTGGAGGAAATCATGTTTAGGGGACAGCAGAAGGTCCCCAACCTACTGACTAGTGGTCATTGTCATCATCATCATCATTATCATCATCATCAGCATCATCCAGCAGCAGTATTGAAACAGCCCATCTGAGCATGGCATGGCGCAGGCAATCTGCAAGGTTAATGAAACAGAGTGTCAAGGCCTCCCTTCACAATGTTCCCTACACAACAAACTTGACATCCTTCAGAGCATGTACGTGCTCAGAGAGGAAATTCCATTACCCTAAAACGCTGGTTCACAATGATTTTAAAAATGGCATTAGTCATTCCCAGTGGAGGTAATCAAAAAGTCACATAGTTAGTCTCTTCCTTTACAGTGTTCTCATGTGAGCAGAAACACTTGATCGGGTAGATATTTTATTCCTTGGAAAACTAATTTTCTCTGATGCATCAGTGTTGTCATAGAATAGTTACCTTGGAAATAACAAACTGCCTTTCTTCCTGCTATGTTGGAAAATGCTCTTCTAGTTTTTGTATTGCAAAATTTCCCTCTGTTATCTAATGATGAGTCCTCTCTACTGCCTTTTCTATTTGCTAACATGAGATTCAGAAGGATCAAATAAAATATTCATTGTTCCTAATCCTCATAATCACCTTTCTTGATTGGTTTAGAAGTTGATCTTCTCTCCACATTTTCAGAGAAAAACAAAAGTTCTTAATCTGATATGATAGAGCTTGCTATCTACGGAAACACCTTTTGACTTTGGTGTTTATGAATTCTTATAAAATCTCCTTGAAACTGACATGATGATGCTGTTGTTTCTGTTAGGGTCCTTTACATTTTTGTCAGTGGTTTTTGAAAAATAGCTTCAGGAAGGCTTTATTGTAAGATCTTCAAATATTAATTTAATTCTGATATTTGACTAATATATACACAATTGTGTATGGGGTGCCACATGATGTTTCATTTTTTTAGACAATTGTTTATTTGAAAGAGAGAAAGAGAGGGAAAAAATGAAAGAAGAAATGAATTTGTTCTATCTGCAGGTTGACTCTTCAAATGCCCACGATAGCTGTGACTGGGCCAAAGTGAAAACAAGAGCCATGAATGCAACTTGAGTTTCCCAACTTAGGGAACAGGTACCCAGCTGTGGTGCCATCACCACTGCCTGTATCATGTGCATCAGCTGGAATGTGGACTCACATGTGGCTCTAGAATTTGATCAGGCATTCTGATCGGGGATGTAAATGTTTAACTGATAGGCCAAACGCTTATCCCAAATGTGATGTTTTCATGCATGTATGTATTGTTTAATGTTCACTTAAGGATATCAGTTGCTCTTCAAATATTTATCACTGCTTTATAGAGAAGAGAATTATAAAATTCTTAGCTTTTTGAAATACAATGACTTATTGCTTATGTACAAATAGTCTAATGGAGAATAGAATAGTATAAATTCTTTCTGAAATCTAACTGTAGCTTAATATGTTTAAGCAACCTTTCCCAGACACTTCTACAACAGGGTAGAAGTTGATCCCTTAAATGTGAAGTTTGCCTTCAACATATATATACAATGAAGAGAATCAATATCATTTATTTATTTATGTATGAATTCATTAGAAAACAGACAGTAATTCTATTTGTGGTGCTTTGTATAGATTATCTATTATTATTTAATGATTCAATTGGAAATGCTATTAGCTGCACATGTTCCACATTAAGCTTTTTCTAATCCAGAAGTTGTTTTTGAAAGAAACAGAACGATTTTTAGCAGGACTAATGAGAGATAAAATATCAAGGGCTTAATGCTATAAGGAGACTATGACTGTAGGAATAAGGACTGTTTTCAAATTTTTCATGTCACTTAATGTCACGGGTTCTCTGTGTTTGGCGATGATGATGTTGGGGGTATTGATCAACTTCACACAAACACTCAGAAACGCTTCACCAGAAAGTAGCAGCGAGAGGTAGCTTTACTGAATTAGAGTTTCTAAGGGGCTTCTTGAATGTGTGGAAGCCTGTGTTAGATTTGATGTTATTCTCCGGATCCAATTATTATTAAACTCTAGTGGAATAAGTTGTACAGTAAGTTCAGATTTATTGTGTACATATTCCCTTGCTTCGATGAGCATGAAGGATAGAACAAGAGTTACTCTGGTTATGTTGTGCTTCAAATCTTTGGCAAAGCACTTAGGATTCAGTATGCTATTGGTGTCATTGAAAAGATCCAGAGCCAGTCTTCAAGATATTCTCCCACACAGACTTGTAAGTACCTACAGATCATTTTTTTTTTAGAGCAGAGACAGTCAAATGGACTTAAGCCTGAAGAAAATGTAGTTATATAAGGGCATGTAAAAGCCGTAAAAATTTTCCATTAACTACACAGAAAAAAAAACCATTACCACCCTGTCGTTTCATGACTATGATATAAAACAATGCCCGGATAAAAGATGAAAACAAATCTATAAATCCAGTCTATGCTTGAGGAGGGTACATGCACAATGGCTTTCAACATGACTTAAAATTGCATGCAGATAGCCTGAAGAGCTTCTCAGTGACAGACCACCTAAATGTGAGTGTAGAACAGAGATAAGGTGCTCCTTGACAAAAGTTACCCTGATTTCCTTGATGGGTTTTTATTAACCTCACCCGTAAATCTCACTTAATACCTGGGAAGCAGTAAAAACACCCAGGGTTTTGGCTGCCCCCTAGTATTGTTAGAGAATCATAAAGTTCAAACAGAATAGATTTTGTACTGCAGATTATGTTGAGCATTTTGGGAAAAAAATCCCAAAACTATTACAAAAAAAGAGGAAAATCAAATTATTTTAAAGGTGACGTTTGCAAGCATGACAGAAATTGTTAACTCCACAAAACAGTTCTTAGTCAACTGAGATGTCAATAAAATTCACAAAAAGGGACTCTCGTGTGAATGACAGTGCCCGAGCTTTGTAAATAAAGTGGGTCCTAGCTATGTATTATTAAGGTATTTTTTCAGGAATGCTATTGAGAAGAAAATTTGGGATTTGTGTTACTTGGACTAGGAACACAAAAACACTTAACATTTCCTGAATGTATGTATTCTGAAGAACTACCTGTGGATTTAAAAATGTTTGACACAAAAATAAGATTACCTTTTAGTGAGTTTTCCTCATAAATTTTGGTTCACTCCATAAATGATTGCAACAGCTGGTATGATTCAAGGCTGAAGCCTAAAGCTGGAAATTCAGTCCTGGTCTCTCCAGTGAAATGTAGCAATCCAATTGAGCCATTATTGCTGCCTCTCAGGGTTTTCACTGGAGGAAAGCTGATTTCTGGCACTTGCATCGGGAATGTAACCCAAGCAATTTCATGTGGGATGCAAGCTTCCTAAAAATCAAGCTAGATACTTGTTCTTCCATATTCTTTTGAAACATTCTCATTTATGTAATGTGAAAGTTGATCATGCAAACCTCAGTGCAAGGACTTGCTTTAAAATAAGTCAAGGCTGGAGAAAGGATGAAATCAACTTTACTTCAACATGAAAATTGAAAGACATTTTCTAACTTGCAAATATTGTGGCCTGTACATGCAGTTATAACTTGACCAACTTGAGTTTAGTAGCCCTGTAATTGAATATAAGCAATAGAAACATAACCTAGCTGATCATTATGTTAAGAGTTTTTACTCACATTTCTGTGTCATTACTCTGAATTTATGGCCTTCCAATAATGGCTAGCTATGTATGATAGAAGCACCTAATTTCGGCATAATTAATTTCTTCATTTTAGCTTTCCTTCAGCATGTCTTAGTTGACCATAGTATGTTGTTGGGCAAATTATTTATGAAGAATTTTCACCGTGTCCAACTTTACTCTCCCACAATCTATTCACATCCGTTAGACATTGAAAGACACCAGACAAATATTTAAGTGTACACAAGCTACATCATGAATAAAAGAGGAAATTTATTGACATTTCCCAGCCTCTGTCTCTAGGCTACAATACAATTATAGTAAGCTTTGTGTGATTAAGACTCTAATACTTAGTCTTAATAGTCTTACATAGATTTAAAACTTTTTAATTTTTATATTTTCAGAACTCATATTTAGATATTGGCAATGGAAAGAACACTCAGATTCCCGTGAATAAGAAGATACTATTAGTGATAGTATTCATTCCTTCATACTTTGTGTTCACACGACGGATGCACAAAGCCTGGAATTCCACAAATGAGGATAGTAGCTGGGCCATTGACTACGGCCATTTAACACTGTAGGAGCAAATCTGATGTGATCATGCATCGTGCATTTCTGTATGTCTTCTGTTGTCTTCTTATAAGCAGTATCAAATTACTGAGGCTGAGTGCTTAATTCCGTGATTGGATTCTGTAGATTAGCAAGAAACAATGTTTCTAGTTAGTCTATCTTCTTGTTTATTTAGCCTTAAAAACACATTGTAAAGCCTAGCCCACATCTCTGTGCAAGTCCTTTATTTGTAGTAGCTTGTGGTGCAGAGGCGATAAGAGGATCCCGTTTGCTTTCGAAAATTTTTAAAAAATGGTCTGCTATAAACTGCAGTACATTACCTTTCCCTGTTTGATCACAGACCAGTTTTTTTTTTCCAGTTAAACCAAAATCACCCAGGAAACCAACAGCAATAGGATTTGTTGGATACTGTGGTGGAATCACCAAAAGTGTGTGTGAGAAAAGATTTGGTCCTAAAATTAAAGTTCTATGATAAAAATTATAAGAGTTTCCTCTCTAAAAGAAGTTGTATTAAGGAAATGATAAATCCTACAAGGTATCAGGCATATGCTTTCTTACCATGATCAAAATCAGTATAAAACGTAATTTTAACATTGTATTATCTACTACTGTTGGGGACTACCTAACAGAATGGCTGGAAGTAACCTGTGTTGGCATACAGCACTATGCAGTATCCTTGGTAGATATGCCCAAAGATGCAATCTAATCTGTAACATTTTCTTCTCACAAACAACTAGAGAAGTGAATGGATATACAAAATAATTATATGAAACAGTATGTCCTAAAACAACAAACAGAATAATAAAGGTGCAAATATAAAATATACACAACACATAGGAAAGGTGTATCATGGGGAAAAAAAAAGCTGTGTATGGATGTTAAGCTTTTTGGCACAATAAACTTTGAAATCCATTTGTCATGACATTTTTTGTATTCACTTTTATTGACATCTGTACAAAGAGAACAGGCTTAATGTTCATATATACAGTTCTAAGAACATAATGATTACTTCTCAGTCTCTCTCCTCTTATTCCCTTCCTCTCTGTCTCTTCCTTTTCCTTTCTCTCCCTCTCTCTCAGCTTTTTACTTGCTTTTAAAATTTTTGGCATAAAATATTTTTAATTTATACTGAAAAGTTTAATTCTTCTTGAAATAATACTCAAGAAGAAATAAAAAAATAAAAATTTATAGGCATAGGCTATATACAACAGTGAAAAGAAAGGACATCACTTTTCACCCATATGTGATAAATCTTAATCACAGATCATTAAAACTAAAAGCAATATTTCTTAGCTATTTGGAGTTTGATGAATCAATGGCAACATTAATATTCATGGATATCTCATTTTTTGTTTCTTGATCTTAAAAAAAAATAGCTCCCAAATTTAAGGGTGAACACATGAACATTTGAAGTGTCATTGTATTAGACGAGGAGGAAAATCAGCTTTGAGTATAAAAGACTCTCCATTTAGGTGAAAAGCCTTGTGTCAGGATTCTGAAGAATTAGTAACATTTGGATCAGCAAAGGAGGTGTTGGTTAAATGGTCCAGGCTACAACACAGCACTGGCTAAAGCTCAGAGACAGGAAAAATGAATCCCTTGATGAGACAAATAGCTAAAGACACTGGATTTCAAACCCAGGTCATTTGTTTATTATCGGTGTGACCATCTAATTAATTTTCCTAGTTTCGGATTCCACATGTGCAGGTGGAGGATGAGATAATTGCACAGACTTGTCTGTATGGTAAGAAGTAGTATCTGCTGCTGGCTTTGGAGAAGTGATTTCAATTGGTCTTGTTATTTCTCTTGGAAGAAGGGATGGGTTTGCTAATGGAAGGTGAAGAACACTTGAGTCTGAATGTGGATGACTTGAATGGCACGAGAGGCACCTGGACTTCATTCCTTAGACAGTAGAGAGATTCTGAAACTTTTAAACTGAGATAGTGGGTTGGCTAGTTTAAAAGTTTTTTTTTCTTAATCTACCTGGTGATAATATGCATGATTTATAGTAGTGGGTGAAAATGAGTCAGATTGGATGAAGTTACATTTGCAAAAATATAAAGTAGGATGCTTATAGTAGGCTCTGCATAAGCTTTTTATAGCTACTGAAAGCAGGAAAGATTCACTTTTGGTGTTAATATTAGTCATTGGAAGAATCTCATTAATAGCTTTTGTAACAATACCTCCCTCAGGCTAGGGTTTACATAAGTCACTTTTTAAAAAAAGACTTATTTAGTTTTATTGGAAAGGCAGATATATGGAGAGGAGGAGAGACAGGAAGATCTTCCGTCCATTGATTCACTCCCCAAGTGACCTCTACAGCCGACACTAAGCCAATCAGAAGCCAGGAATCAGAAGGTTCTTCTGGGTCTCCCACATGGGTGTAGGATGCCAAGTCTTTGGGCCGTCCTAGACTGCTTTCCTAGGACATAAGCAGGGAGCTGGAATGGGAAGTGGAGCTGCTGGGAATAGAACTGGTGCCCATATGGAATCCTGGTGCGCTCAAGGCGAGGACTTTATCCGCTATTCTATCCCAATGGACCCCAGAAGTCACTTCAGAATGCAGGGTATCAGCTGTGATCCTTATTAAAACAGACTGTTATTAACACTGAAAAGAAATTTGAGGAGATGTAAGATAACATAAAACTTCTCTCACTTAACTACATACCAAAAATTGATTTATGTGCTCTTCTGTCCTGTGTGGTTTTCTTAAACTTCATGAAGGACCCCAAACAAATATAAGGGACTCAAATACAAGTTTTTGGAATAGTACTGGTAGTGGATATGATCTGAATAAATTCACTTTTCAGAAACTCTCTGTGTAAGGTTTAGATTAGTACCTTTAGCATTCTTAGTCTTCTGCATTGTGGGAGGGTGATCTTGATTTCAAAGGAAAAATGAAGACATGACGCTGTGGGAAGGGGCAACAGCATTCTTTTATATTTCCATGGTAAGTGAAATAAGGTGCTGGTAAAGCAGGCAATGGATCAGTAGAAAACGTGGTATGCTGAAGCAATTTCATTGAAAGAATAGTTGATTCCTTGGAAGAACAGGCAACCTAGCAGCAATTCTGATGGAAGGGACTTCTACTTGTTTCTGAGATCCGAGCTCCATTCTTCTGGGTCTTGATTTCTTACAAGATTCACTGACAGCTTAGCTGACAGCTTCAGTATCATTGCCAGGACTTGGGGTAGGGGAATTGAATCTGATCCAGATTTCAGCCAGTGCTGCCTAAGTTCCCCCAAATGGAGCCAAACCTAGATCTAAAGAAAGAACTGAAGATAATAGAAGACATGATTAGATGGACATATTGTAGAATTTGGCTATGTGCCTGTAGGCATTGGTAATATTAAGTAATGTCATTGGATTTCTATTTCGGAAGGGTAATGCTGAAGGCAAAGATTTTTGCTAAGATTGTTGAAAGCAACAATGTCACAGGACTAGGAGAGGACAGAGGTGAAGCAGAGTGAATGGTCGACACAGGTACAGCGTAGAAGGAGTCTGTGTGTTTGGAAGTTCATAGGAGACAGTGGGAGGAATAACATGACTGTAGTGAAGAGAAAATCCATAAACTACTAAACCAGGAACCTAAGCCAACACGTTTATGATAATAGGTTCTGAGTGGGAGGGTCCAGCTTAAAACAGGATTTAGCTTCATGTTTAAACAAATACATGTGTGTGCAAATATGTTTGTTATTTGAAAGTTGGGAGCTAATGGCTTTACTTTTTGGTAGTCTCTTTTTGTATGTAGGATAACGGAGGAGAATTGGGCAGGGTTTTACTATGGGAGGACTACATAATAAATCAGGCATAGCCTTTCAAACATGTGTATAAGTTTACCATCTTATATGGTTGGGTTATTTTTGCTTAGTGTTTCTAAGCACTGATAGTAATAAATCCTGGAAATAATGGAAATGATTGGTAAGAGGAAGTTTGACGGGCAAGGATACTAACAAACTGAAATTGACAAAGGTATTTAGTTAAAACACTTGATTTTTTTATTGAGTCATGAGGCATCTACAAACACCCCCCCCCCCATGGTGGGTTCCTCCACCTTGTTGAAGTATTACAGTTCAAATTCAGTCAAGATGTTCTTTGCAAACATATACCAAGCATAGAGACCAGCATCTTATTGTCCAGACAAATTCAATGGTTTCTTGGGGAGACCATCTCTGGTCTGAAGGCACAGCTGGCAGAGTATCATCCCAATCAATTAAAAGCCCCAACACAACATCAAAAACAATTTACAACATTATGTAATGAATTGACATGGTATTGAGCAACCAATATGTTAAAAAAAAATGCAAGTTCTTAACCACATCCTGTGACTACCTCATTGACACTTCAGTTTTAGTTTATATACAGAATCGGCTGCTATACACCTTAAAATGGCTATAGGGTACTACTATTCAGCTGGCTCATGTCTATTTTCATTTTAATATTTAGCAGAAGTTTAGAAGCAGACAGGAATCGGTCAGTGTGGATTCACATATACCTT
This sequence comes from Ochotona curzoniae, assembly GCF_017591425.1. NCBI lineage: Eukaryota > Metazoa > Chordata > Mammalia > Lagomorpha > Ochotonidae > Ochotona > Ochotona curzoniae. The sequence continues at coordinate 13,080,250 of NW_024465582.1, read as the reverse complement.
ACTAGGCAGAACACAAAGATTAATTACTCCTCACTAGGGTAATGAAGATTTCTCTGCCCACCCCTCCTTAAACTGTTCTGTACCTCAACTGTTGACATACGCCTTGTTAGAGTTATAAGCTAGTTTAGACTCTCCTAAAATCTGCCAAGTTCAGTAAAATTATGCTTCTACACATTAAAATATAACTTAATGGTTAACTATATCCTAAACTTAAGCCTTTCTGAATTCAAGGTCCATTCATTTCGCATAAATACTAATATTCCAAATATACTTCAACGCAGAAACTCTGTATAACTAAATGATTAAAGAGAACTTTCATATTTGTTTACTTTCTTTAGTACTTATCTCTATTGCCATTTTCTCCAGTCCTGCATTTTTCTATTTATTTCATACTTCAAAAAAATGGGAATCTTTATTTCTCTTTTCTTTTAATCACAGCCTGTAGCACTTTCTTCTAACTTTCTCTTATCTTTTCCCAAACTTTAAAGTGATTCTGATCATATGAGAAGGTAGCAAACTATGATCATCAAAATTCAAAGCAAGTATTAGAGCAGAATTATATTACAACAGAAAATGTGTCACGGAATGAGTTTCTTTTTTCACTGACCCTATTACCTGGTAAACTACCTTGTTTGCCCATGTCCTTAACTGTGAATGGACAGGCCATATTTCATAGGTTGCTTCAGCTAGAAATCTTGCTGAGTCCATCTGTTATGTAGAACCAATTTCCATCAAGAAATCTAAAATTCTACAGCTGGAAGAAACTCAGAGATCACCTAATCATGCTAGGCCATTTAAGGATTGGAAAATTGGGTCTCTAAGAGAAGTAGTGCTTTCTCCAAGGTTACTCCAAGGTTACAGCAAGGGACACAATTCATAACTGCCCAATGGAGGGCTTCACGTAAGGGTCTTTGTTTTGAATTTCTACCACCTGATTCATTATTTAAGTAGAATGAGATGTGCATGACTTTGTGTGCCCCCATAAGATGCGTGGTAAGGCCATATACCCTAGTGCTTGAGAGGATGTAAGGTTAAAGTCAAAACTCATTTGCTTTATATGTGGAATAGTGTGTGTGTGTGTGTGTATGTGTGTGTGTTCCTTTGAGCTCTCTAAGGATCTTTTGTTATTGTGGAATATCCTCCATGAAGTATAACACTGGTGCCTCAAGTACCATCAAGGATACTTGCCTTCATTCATTTGAGTGGACAAATGAATGTATGAATGCATGAGTGGCTTCTGTCTCTTCAATTCTTCTGTGGTTTCAAGGAGAACTTAGCACATCAGCCCCACAGAAACCTTCAAAGATTGTTAGTTGTTTTGTTGTAATAGGAAGTCTGAGTGCCATCTTGTTGTATTTATCTTACTGTAATTAATTAATTGAAAAGGCAGACTGACAGACATTGAGAGCCAGAGATCTTCTATCCTCTGGGTTACTTCTAAAATGTCTACACATCCAGGTTCTGGCCAGGCTGAAGCCAGGTTGAAGAAACGTTTTCCTCATCACCCACTTAGGAGTCCAAGGCTGAAGTATTTGGACCATTTCTCATTTGCTTTTGAAATCCATGTGTAGGAAGCTGGATGGATAAAAACAGAATGGCTGGGACTGCTATATGGGATGCTGGTATTGCAACATTACCCTGCTGTGCTACAATGCTACCTGTCTCTCTCGCATTTTTGAGTACAGATCCTTCTGATTATGTTCAATATTTTTTCTCCATATTAAAGGAGAATATTTAGAACCTCAAACAGTTGTCAGGCTAGAAGGACAAAACAGAATTTGTGTTTTGTGTGGCATGAGACTGTTTGAATGATATCAATGGTGTTAGGGATAAAGACTTACATTGGAAAGATCAAGACGATTTCAAGTGTTGGAAATACTTTCCTGTGTTTTCTATCCCTTAGTCTTCTCTTAATGGTGAACAGGATAGGCCGCTATAACAATACATTTAGTTTTCTGAAGTTCATTGACACTTTCTAGTGAAACTACTCGTAGTAACAGAAGTTTTTTTTTTTTATTATTTGAAGAAAGTAGAACCTGCTTGTCAAGGAAGAAAGGGAAATACTTTCTAATATCTTTATTCTGCATAAACACATGCTCTTATGTGAATATATTTTCACTGGCCCTTAAGTTCTATATATTTTCAGAGCACAAATGTACTGTTGACAATTAATAGTTACCTTGAAAAGGAGTTGTGAAATTGTTGGCATAGATTTCCAATCTTTTATCTGTATTTTTTTTATATTAGTAAACAGTAACATGTTTCTGAACAGGTTCTTAATAAAACTAATCAAAACTGCTCACAACATGTTAATTCCCATGAGAAATTACCTTGTATTTGTGGGTTATTTTTATTGTGTATGTAATTCAGAAAAATTGTGATATGATGTCAGTGGCTTGTGAATTAATGTACTCCCTCTATACTAGCATGTTAATATTTCCATTTGCAAATATGCAGATTTTGGAAGAGTACCCTTAGAGTTTGCACTTGTGAAAATACACTTTAAAAATCTATTGTCTGTAAGTGAACTCAAGGAAAAACATTTGAGGTCAAGAATAACCAAAGCCTAGACAGCAAGCATAGTCTGTCACAAACCAGGACGTCTGGAGTCCTTATCTAAGTGCCAGGATGCCTATTGCTACTTGACCCACTTTTCCCCTCCTTTCCTTGTAAGTAATTCACATTTGTTTCAGTGATATAAACAGGAAGAAAGCTATAAAACTATTAATTTGTTTTGAAATGTCTTAAAATCATTCAGAAATCCATTTTTAATGTCAAAATTGATTAAGAATACACAACCCTGTGTAGGCAATTTAATATGTGTGGATGACAGTCTCATTAGATTGGCATTTAAATGGATGGGGCACATCTTAGCATCTTAGTACATTTCATTCAAATAAAATTCATGAAACCTATGTTAGCTTAGGTAAAACTCAATGTGCTGTCAAATCAATGACAAAACTTGAATATATTTCTTTATAATACAAGCATTTTTGGAGGGTTTACTTATCTTTAATTGGTTTGTAATTGCATACTTACAGAGTAGTTATCATATTTTTGAAAATTAATATTTTAATAAATTCTACTTTAAATTTCAGAGATGATAGGTAGGTACATAGTTATCTCCTGATTCATTTCACAAATGCCAGGAAAAGGTGTAGGAAAAGCCAAATCTGGGAGCTGGAAATTCAACCCGGGACTCACATGAAGGGCAGGAACCCATTCAGCTGAACCATTGCCACTTCCTCTCAGGTTCAAATTTGCAGAAAGCTGAAGTCAGAAGTTGTAGACAAGTTTTGAACCTAGGCATTTCCGTATGGGATGTAGCTACGTTCAACAGCCTCTGAACTGCTGTTAGCCTATAGACCTGATCCCTAAGCTCCACTGTTAAACCAATTGCATTATGATTATGAAGTTTAAATGTAGGCAAATGTAGTTAAGTGTAGATATACTGATGTCTACTTTAGTGAAGTAGGATAGATATAACTTTAGGGTTGAGTGTTAGCACTAAATGAATCTGTTTATGACGAGGTAAATTGAGGATGTGCTGAGCTAAACCCTGATTAGAGAGGTCCGGGCAGAAGAAATATAGTATGCCCTCTTGTTTCTTCAAAATGAAGTAAGTATAATTCATGAGGAAGGAAATGGTTGAATTTCCCTCTCGTGCATCCTTCTCTACTACTGATTCTTCTTCTCGACCTAAGAGATGAACCAAGAGATATGCAGGAAGAAAAGATGCTTTTCTAGTCTTAACTGTTTTGTGGTAGCATTGATTGCAGCAGAGATGCACCAAGAATCGCAGGTCAAAATCCTGCCTTAGTTTCAAATGGATGCACATCATAAATGTATTCAAGGAAAGTCCCTGGTCACTCTGATGCTATGAGGCACCAGGCTGGCCTCTTGGTTTGGCTGTGAGTCTATACTGTGTTCTTCATTGAGAAGTCTGTAGACTTGCTTCCCAAGCAGCAGAAAACATTTTAACTTACACTAACATGGTCAGTGGCAATATTTGACTGCTTAAATTTTTATTACCTTTGTGAAATATTTGATAGCGTGAAATTGGTGATTTTCACTAACATACTATATGGAAATAATTGATTAATTTTGTGTGTCAAATTGAACGAAAGGTCGCTGAGATAGTTGGTAAAATACTACTACTGTGGGGTGTTTGTGTGTGGGTGTGTGTGTGGGTGTTCCTGATGAGGTCCACATTGAAATCAGAAGATAGGTAATGATCCGTCTTCACCAATGTCATTGGACATCAACCATTATGTTGACAGCTCTGCTTGAACCAAATGGTAGCTGAAGGGTGAGGTTTCACTCTTAGTCCAGGCTGTCTAATTATTGTCCTTGAACATTGGGGTTCCTGGCTGCTAAGCCTTATGATTCTGGAACAGTATGACTTCCCTTGTTCTCAGGCCTTTGGAAACTTTCCTGACCACTAGTTTGTAACAGCAGATTGTAGAACTCCTTAAACTTCAGGATAGGATGATGTAATTCCCAAGTTAAGTACCTCATATGCTATGGGATTTTTCTGGGTAATCCTGATTAAGGCAAGTATAAGTTTCTCAAATAATTTTTATAGAATTAATATTAAAGATAACAGTACTGAGAGGAAAGTTGAATAGTAAAGGTGCTTTAATAAAGTTAAGACTGTCCCAGAAATATCATACATGTATAAGCTCCTTAAAATAGAATGCATTTTATATGTGCTATTTAATCTTATCTTTAAAGATAAGCCCCGGGTTAGTACTGCTGTATATTCTTCTTTGGGAACTCCATTGGCCAATCTTTGTTTTCAGTAAACTGAATCAAAGCCTTGGCTGGAATAATTGGTTTAATAGTAGGGTTATATTTTTATCCCACAGTTTATGGCATGTATGGATCTGTCAGAAGGTTGGTAGCTATTATGTAAGACTCACTGTATTACTCACCTGAATTAGCATCCTCCTGCCTTTGGGAATGCTGTTTGTTGTGAAATATTACAGTGTACATGCTATGTGATATACTCACTCATTTCTCCTACAACAGGCAGCATAAGCAGTTGTTGCTATGAATATCTTTAGAAATAAAAAGCCAATAAGGATCTGTTAGAAAAAAAACTAATTTTAATGCACACTTCTCCTTTGCTGTTTTGACTCATATCCTTTGAATCACCATCTTATCAACCTTGAAATCAACATAGGTGGAGCATGCATGAATAACATGTAATGATACAGATTACAGAGGAAGTGGTAGAGGTAGTTCTGTTCAGTTCATGGATATTTTCTCTACTCTGCTTTCCATGAAAAGATCACATGTAAAGTAATGGAAGTAATACATAATTAATATATTTATATTTGTAAGTTTGATCAAAGCCATGAAGCTAAGTTCATCATTGTTACAAGCTGGCTTCATAGTTGTACATACTAAGTCAACCATTTTCTTTGTAGACCATTTGGTGGTTTGAGTCAATCTACACATATGTATATTGAATTATTCCAAACTGACAATATATTGACCTGTCTTCTGCATGAGTCCTTTGTCTTCAAATGTTCAGTTAATGCTGAGCTCTCCTATACTGAGAAACAGCAGTATACAAAATAGACCGTGCTTCTACTGCATGATGCTGATGCTATAATCCTAGCAGGTGTACACAGAATAGGGTAAAGACACACATACATTGCTGTAGAGTGATGAGCACTAAGAACAGCTAAGCAGATACCTTGACAGAGAATCACAAGGGAACTTCCTATGGACAGAAGGAACTGCAGGGAGTGAAATGATGGCAGGGAGTTGCTCTCCCCTCCAGCTGCTGACAGCTTGGGAGGTGTCTGAGATGTGTGCACTGAGAGCCATTATCAGTTGTGCAGTATTTCTCAAAGTTCTGCCAAATTAAATTTCTGCTTTAGCTACCCTGTCCATACCATTTTCTTATGGCAGCCTAAGCTAAGTAAGGGCTAAACGCAAACGCTGAAGGAAAGTCATCCCAAAGAAGTTGCAAATTTGATTTCCATAAGAATAAAAGAGGCAAGGGATAATCAGGAAGAAATAGCAAAGTGGATCGCAGGCAACCCAAGCAGAACACTAGCAGACTTCCTTCATCAGTACAGGAATAGTAACAGCAAGAGGAACTGAATAAGGAAGAAGCAAATCTGGGTGATTACCCAGAATACCGTATCTTACAGTTTGTCTTTCAGAATGGAAGTAGAATAACTGCCATCTCTAAACACATGGAGTGGGCTATTGAATTGTCCTTTTAATTTCACAGATCCCTCATAGGTAGCATTGAACTTTTGACCAATCTATCCCTTACGAGTTTCCTGTTTGCAGCTCTGAATGTTGGCCTTACAGGATTATAAAGAAACAACAATGTTTATTTTCCTTTGACAAGTAGAATTCCCGCTTGTCATATTTTGCAAGTCTGCTCTCCAGTTTAAAGATTTTGAAGCTATATATGTATTCCCCTTTTCAGGATTAAAATGAATAGCTTTCAAAGTATTGGAAAGAGAAGGCAATTGAAGGGAACTTCAGCCTAGCCAATGATTAACTTAACAGCAGGTGTGTCACTTAGCTGCTTTGCCAATCAGTTTCTGTAGCATGGCAGTAATGATAGCTGCTCTTTCACTTTTCATAGTAGTGATGTGGAGATTAAAGTGGGAATGTTGTTTGTGGATTTGATCTCTGTGAATTAAGACTGCCATGACAGGGTAACTCCCATGTGGAGGTATTTTAAACTTCAAATACTCTGGCCTTGTCCTTAGCTACCTAATGCTCTTGCTATTTTAAAAAAGCCACTTTGCTTCTGCTGCCAATGTAAGAGCTAGGCAATGATCTTATCATTTACAGCAACTACTATCCAGAGACAGGGATTTCCATATAAGCCCTGTGAAGCATATTTGTTACTGTAAGTAAATTCCCATTTCTGCCTCTTTTTTTTTTCTGCATGAAAATGAATTAGCTGGTGATACTGATTCTTCATTTGACATTAATGGTCCTCTCTGCTCAATGTATAGAACTAAATAAGGAATTTTTTTCTACTTCCACTATAGCATGAGAACTTTCCTATACAATGTGAGAGCATTTCAAATGAAATGGCTTTGCCATTGAGCTAGGTTTTGACTGAACAGAAGCATGTCCTGTGGCAGCAGACTTCCATCCACTGGCACACTTTCTACAAATGGCTGTGTCAGGGCTGGAACAGGCTGAAGCCAGGTTTAAGCCAGGAGCTTCATTGGGTTCTCCTCTGTGAGTGCATGGTCCCAAGCACTTGTGCCATCTTCAGCTGTTTTCCCAAGCATGTTAGCTGAATTGGAAATGGAGAAACCCTAACAGAAACTAGTGCCTATAAGGGTTGCCAGTTTTGCAGGTGGCAGCTTAATGTGTTGTGTCACAACACTGGCCATATTAGATCCTATTTCAAGATCAATGACTACTGCTACATGATCATAAAATCTAGATTTATTTTTGTACTTAGTGTAATTTCAACTTCTTGAAATCAAAATAAGGGAAGAATATTAAGCACATTTTCTGTAAGTCCTGTAATTTTCATAGCTTTCTAAGCTATAAACAAACATTAATTTTTAAGCAATATAAAGTGAATAATATGGAGTTTATAAATATAAATTTATAAATGAGGTTATGAAGCCCAGCATTATAGCACAATACCACCATCCATGTGGGTGTTGGGTCAAATCCTTAATGTTCTGCTTCTGATCCAGCTGTCTGCTAATGTGTCTAAAAATTCAGCACAACATGGTCCAAGTTCTTGGGACCCAGCACCTACATGGGAGTACTGGGAGAAGCACCTGGCTCCTAGTATCGGCAAGCTGGCTCAGCACAGGATGCTGTGGCCCTTTGAGACGTGAACCAGCAGAGGGAAGATCTTTGTGGCACACACACGCTTTCCATCTCTTCCTTTGTAACTCCAATAAATAACATAAGTCTTTAAACACAAACCAAACAAGAAATTGAATTAGTGTTTTGGGGAGGCTTTTGAAGTGATCTCTGTTGTTCTCCCCTCTCCTGGGCTTCATATCCTAAGATAATCTCTTGAGTGTAGGCTGCATCTCACAGCTTGCTCCTCACCAAGGGAATATGGCAAAATATCATGCTATGAAGACTGTAACTCTTAAAATTTCCACCAGATTGTCTACTGACCTCTTGGATTCCAGGTTTTCATGAAGTAAAATGGTCATGCTGGTTAGTGAGATGGTCCATTTTATTTGTCAACCTGGGTTGATTTCTTAGTCATTTGCCAAAGCTGTAACATTCACACATTTACTTTGTATTTCTATACCATAGTTTGTTTGTTTTTTTTTGCCCCTCACAATTCTATACTGAAAGTGCAAGTTAAGATGTGTATGAATTCAGCATCTGAGGGTTCATGTACTGGTTTGCATGTGGTTATCTTTTTACTGTGATCTCACATGGCAGAAAGCGAGAAATCTCTGTGATCTCCTTTATAAATACGCCAATTACATTCTTGAGTGCTCTACCGTCATATCATTGTCCTACTGATGCCTGCCTTAACACGATCACCTTGGCATTAAGGATTTCAACAAGCGAATTTTGAAAGAATGTAAACATTTGTGTCAAGTTAGTGGCCAATTTGCAATCTAGATGTACCTATTAAGATCTTTTCTTGGGCCTGGCACAATAAGCTAGTGGCTAAAATCCTTGCCTTGCACATACCGGGATCCCTTATGGGCACAAGTTGTAATCTTGGCTGCTCCACTTCCCATCCAGCTCCCTGCCTGTGGTTTGAAAAAGCAGTTGAGGATGGCCTCAAACCTTGGGACCCTGCACCTGCATGGGAGATCCAGAAGAAGCTCCTGGATTCTGGATTTGGATAAGCTTAGCTTTGGCCATTGCAGCTGCTTGGGGAGTGAACCAGTGGGTGGAAACTCTTTGTATATCTGCCCTTCCAATATAAATAAATAGATAGATAGATGATATTTCTTAGTTGTATTGTAGCATGGCAGGTTAAGTTGGATTGTGTCATGGCTGTTCCGCTTCCCATTCAGCGTCCCACTAATGTGCCTGGGAAAGCAACAAGAGATGGCCCAGTTTCTTAGGACCCTGCACCCACATGGCTCCTGTTTCCTAGCTTCAAATTGGCCAGGAATGGCTAAAATGGTGATTAACAGTTGAACCAGCAGGGGAAGATTTCTTTTTCTCTCTCTTTAAAAATATGATGAACATTTAACAGACTATGAGTGAAGCAGATAATTCTCCAAAACATGTGTGGTCCTCATCCAATCAGTTGAGAGTTAAGGGGCAGTCCAAGTCAAGAGATTCTGTCCTAAGGATGCTTTGCTCTGTAGCTACAACTTCAGCCCTCCCATGTGTGCCCAGCCATCAGCTAGCAGTGCGAATTGTGGAACTCCCAAGTCCCTCAATAACACAAATCAGTTCTGTCAAATGCTGTTCTCTCTCTCTCTCTCTCTCTCTGCATTTATAATACATACACATATGCCATAGTCATCTTGTGTCTGGAGAACTCTGTCTGAAACACAAAGGCTCACATCACAAGGACCCAGCAAAGTCTATCCAGTAACCAGTGAGGAGCTGAATTCAGTTCAGTGGACTCTGAGGAAGTGAATGCTCCCAGCCACTGGGGAAACCTGGAATACTCTACCCAGCTGAGTCTTTATTGCAGCATTGCGGGAGACCCTGAAATGTAACCCTGGCAGTACTATTTTGACAATAGTTTGAGACATGCAGCAATTTTAAAATTTTGTGCTCGGAGCTGGCATTTTACTTTCATAGATTCCCTGTCTTTGAGGTCACTTCTCCTTCTAATATTTGAAGAACCTGTGATTCAAAATGAGGCCGAAATGTCAAATCGTGAATTGAGGAGAGCACAGGCGGCAAAACAGTCTTGGGATTTGTTTTCTGGTTCTACAAATGACTTGCAATGCAGTGGGGCATGCTACTGCCAGTCCAAAGTGAGGGCAGATTTACAGGGCTTTGTAGGGGTAATTCGCGTTGGTAAATACTCTAGGACCCTCGACCTAAAGATAGCACTGAGGTGCAAAGTGTTGTTTTCAAGCAACTGAACATCTTGCACCCATGAACTCTGCAGGCTACAGTGGTTGTATAATTTATTTAACAGTTCTTGTGGTTGGCTTTACTGGTGGCTGGATATGAAGGAAGGCAGTGACAATCAAAGAAAATTGCTGTGTTCTTTTAAAAATTTTGTGCCACATGGCCAATTTTACCCTGAACTTCAGAGCATTCCTTTTCCTATTTTTTGTTTCTTCACTTTCCATGAATCTAAACAGATCCATATGATTATCAGTGCCACAAGACTACATGTGTCTGGGTCCAGCTTTGATTTAAGAGCAAAGGTCATTGCTGTAGGGCTTCAGGTAAGGCCACCATGGGGTTCCCATGCCAGTCACGCACAGGTGGTGTGTCCTTGACTGTTGTTGGAAACATGCTGCCAGAAAAGGTGACACTGTCTTTTAGCACCTCTCGATTAGTGTTGCACAGTCCTGACTCCCAAGTTGCCCTTCAGTTTGTCAGTTTCAGTGACAGCCTTATCTGCATGTCTTGGTAAAATGTGGGTAGCTGTGCATGTCAGGACAAAAGGATCCTGCATTGATGCCCTGGCTAACTAGAGCCTGTTCCTTATTAGCAGGCCTACACACTGTTGGCGCTGCTGGGCACAGTTTAGCACAGGCACTTCAGTGGCTATCGAGTTGTCTGTATAAATACTTACAACTTAATTTATATCATTGTTGGTTCTTTTGGATACATTATGAGTGCTTTTTACGATTCTTCTCATTTCTTTCACATACTATGATTAGTTATTTGCTATACCTCACAGGCATTTGATTAGCTAGTATAAATGTCAGCCTGAATGAGTGGTTTCACTTTATGGAGAGTCTGGAAGTCTAACTAATGATACCATTATAAAGAAAAGAAAGGAAGCAACTATAAGAATCACAGTCCTTCGTGGAAATTGTCTTGTTCCTTCTGATTTGCGAAGTCTACCAACTGTTAAGAGCTCCTTGATTGAGCCTAACAGTCCTTAAACACAAGATTGGAGCTGAGTTGTAATGCAATTGAGTTGCAAGCCATCCTGTATTTTCTAGACTGACATCAATTGGCAGGCCAGCAAGTGAAGACTGGCAACAAGCTTATGGCCATCAGGTATTTCTGAGGCTCATCCACCTCACAGCTTTTTCTCTCGATGGGAGCGTATTCATCTTTGTTCTCAGGACTGAAGTCTTTGCAAGGACTTAGAACTCAGCCTTCCAGTATTGCTCTGAGTCAAATCAACCTGCACTGTCTGTTAATCATGTGTAGGACATGGTTTCCTTTGCTAGTCCCTTGAGGTTTCTCTGCTTTGGCTTCCCACTTAACTCTGCCCTGTTCATTTTCTTTCCAGAAATTGTCCAGTTTCTTTCCTGTCTCCTACTTTGTTTCTCTTCTCTTTTATCCCTCAGCTGCTGTTTCCAGAATGTTGACATTTACCTAATTTCTTTCCCAAATTCCTTTTTTTTCCCTAGAAATCTCAGCTAAGCTCTTCATGATTCCTAAATGTATAATTCTTATTTTTGACCACTCCACTGATATTCAGATTTATATACTCCGTTGTGTGTTTATTTGGGCTCCACAGACACCTAAGATCAAACATGTCTTAAAACGTATAGTATTGTTCTTCTCTGTATTGAATCATCCCCTTGAATTCTAAAGAGAACTGACACATCAGCCATCAAGCCGGCTGGCAAAGACTGAAGCTCAACAGTCATCCTAGAGACTTATTTGTTTGTTTGTTTCATTAAACATTTACTTATTTTATTTGCAAGTTAAGTTATAGACAGAGGGGAAAGACAGGGAGAGGAAGAGAGGGAAACAAAGAGTGAGAAAGAGGGCAGGGTAAAGGAGAGATCCTTTATCTGCTCATTCACAGATGGCTGCAATCACTGGGGCTGAGCCAGACCAATATTAGAAGCCAGAAGCTTAAGTGACCGGTAGCCAAGACCTTGAACCTTCCTCCCCTTGTTTGCTCAGGTCATTAGCAGGAAGCTGGATTGGCCCTGAAGCAGCCAGAACTCAAACCAGCACCCGTATAGGATGCTTTCATTGCAAGCAGCAACTTTACCTGTTATGCGACAATGCCGGCACCAATACTTATTTTTCCTATTCCACCAACGTTACAAACCAGTAAGTCTTCTCTTTCTGCATCTCATATGTATCTGGAATTTCTATATTGTTTTGTTACTGCCATTTATGCATAACCTAATGTTCTGTTCATATCAGGATTATTATACAGGACACTAACTAGGTTCCTTCTTTCATTCTTGCCTCATCCCAACATATGCCTGATGAGTATTTTCAAACATGATTCTGTCTGTACTGCTCATATCCTTAGAGTGATATTCTTTCAGCTATAAAATCAATATCAGGCTCCTTTGTTCACTGTATTTTAGTGTGTAGTCTTTCTCCTCTTGCTGTTAATAAGTTTTATTCAACCTTTAAAAGAGAGTTCAGACCGTAACCTATTCCAGTGACCTTTCTTAGCTTGAGGTAAAGTGCCTGTTCTCTGGCCTCCATAGCAACACTGTTATCACAGTCTAACAGGGGATGAAGTTCAACATTGTACAGGGTCTTCATTGGGCAATGTCCCTGACATCCCTCCACCTGCAGAGTTCACTGCAGTACCTGGTATTCAACAAAGGTTGAGCCAACTTAGAATATTCCAAGTTTTTTTTTTTATAATTTCAAAGATTTGTGCAATAACTTCATATGTGATGTTCCTGCCTCCAAGGCATTGTCACTGTAATGCATCTTGCACACAAAGATGATGAATATAAATAAAGCAGGGTTCCTCTGATTTTCCTTCCTGTTCAGGAGTCTTCAAAAGCTTCCTCAGACATTATGAAGAGTTAAGATCAGCTTTTTCTGTCTTTGAGTGAGTGGTCCAACCTTACCTATTTGAACCCATACACATCTCCTCCCAAGTCTAGGTGCTATCCTCATGCAAGCTTTGCTCCTCGCCATCATAAATCTGTGTTTAACAATTGTAAACTTTCACCTTCTTGGAAGAATTCAGCATTCACAAAGGCATTTCACAATCCTCTCTTACTGCTTCATCTTACTTTTGCTCTTCCTGCCTGTGTCTTTTGCCTTTGGTATGGTAACTGACATGTTTGAAGAAAAATAAAAGCATTTATTTATTTTTCTGAAAGACTGAGTAGTGGTTGAAGATAGGGAAGGAAGGAGGGACAGATCTTTCATTCATCTGCTACTTCACTTGCCAAATGTCTGCAGTAGATGGGGGTACGCAAGGCTGAGCCAGCACGCTGGAACTCTCTGGGTCTCTCTCACAGGTGACTTGTACCAGGTACTTGGATTACAATCTGCTATCTTCTCTTTTGCATTGGCCGGAAGCTGGATCAGAAGGGGAGGTCTTGAAATACTGCTCTGATATAGGATTCTGGGAGTCATAAGCTGTGGTTTAATCCATTGTGCCATAATACAAGCCCCTGAAATGTGTCTTGAAAGCCTGAATCAGCATGACGACGTCTATAAGAAATTTTCTACAAGAAAATGATCCTCTAACAACCTTTTCTTCAAGTTATATCTCCCATATAAAGGCAGATTTTTCTTTTATCCATATTGTTTCCCCTACTCCAAATGTCTGTGCCTACCATGTCTGAATTTTAAAGGTGCACATTTTATCTTTCCAACTGGCTTCAGAGTCCATCAAAGACCTGTGTTTCTGTATGCTCTCCAGAGACTGGGGTGGAATTCCTCCATGGGTGGTATCTAAGATTTCCTTTTTCACAAAACTTCCTTCTCTGTAAATTCAGTATATTTTCTCCACACATTTAAGTTCATTGCTGAAAGACAGTTGGTGCACAGTTCACTTTCTTTCCTAGTTTTGGATGCTCTCTCAGGTAAATTGTAGACACCATGGCATTGTTCTTGACCCAGTCTGTTAAAAATGTGGTTTTGGTGTATGATTTCTGAGGCTGCTATTCTATTTGCACACAATATGCTTTAACAGCCTAAATGATGAAAATAATGCTGGCTAGATCGGAATAAAGATGTTGAGTTATTTTTGTGTTTCAATCGAGATGAAATAAAGAATAGAAATACCTTCTCTGGAAAAAGAATGACAATCTACTATTTTACTTTCCTGTGGCTGCCTATCAAGGATTTCTATGGTCAGACATCAGCATTATTATGTGGAAATAATGAAAAAAATGAGTGCGAATATCTTGGAGACTAGCTAACCTAAAAAAAAAAGTAAAGCAATTTCAAAATCTGACAAAGTTGGGGGAAACAATGCTAGTAATACAAAAGTAAAGTACCATGTCCTGTGTAATGAAATCAGCTATTTAGCCAACAACCACTTTTTCCCATGCTATAATTGCTCAGGATTCATGTTTCCAGGTTAAAGCTTCTGCAGCAAGCAAACACTAGAGAAATGTAAATTTGGTGGTAGCAATAAATCCCCCACAGGAAGCACAGCATTATTTACAAAGTCAATTGGGCTGTGACAGTGATCTTTCTTTATTTCTTCTACAGCTCAAATTCCATTTTTCTAGATTTTTTTCTTAGGGCCCTCCAACCTATATAACTTAAACAGCATATATCAGACATGCTCAAGTCTGTGCACTTCTCATCGGGGGATTTGTGCAATTGACTTGCTGTCCTGGTGAGAAGATGAGCAAATTGGTATGGGGCAAAAGGTCAGTCTGCATTCATGGTGTGCTAATGTCTTTGTGGATGAAAAAAATGATAATAACCCTCCTGAATGCACTTGCATGCACATCCTTTTTATTAACAAAGTGTATATGACAATTCTTGGAAGATATGTGAAATGACATTGAATTGTTAATTTTATTACATTACAGCTTACTGTTGGCCTTCTAGCCTTTTGGGCTTTGCTGTAGTAACCCAAAAGACCGATTTGAGAACCACTGTTCTGAAAAGAATGTTGTCATGGATCTCTCAATTCAGAGAGGAGCTTCACTGGGCAGAAATATCCAATAAGCATAGTCCCTTTCATAGACTAATTTCATATCCAATGGGTAGTAATTGAATAAAAGCTGTGCACTGTTGCTTATTTTTTGATGAGCACAGCACACTTGAGCTTCAAAATAGTAAATCCCAGTGATTGTTACAACATTCCATGTCCTGTTGTACTAAGAAGATGTTTCTGGTAAAAATCAATTAAATAACAGTCACTCACAAGGGTCCCGTCACTCTGATCTTGTGTGAACATGTGCCATATAAACAGGATTAATAAAAGAATACTCTGGAGCAAAAGAGGTTAATTGCTGCATCATGACATTAAAAATTGGATTGTAGCATGTCAACAACTTTAATTGAGTTAAGTGTTCCATGAAAACAATGAAAGAAGTCAAAATGAGCAATGAGGTCCGTCATTATTTCCAAAATTGTTGATGCAGGATATTTTTTTCCAAGTGGGGGGATTTTGTCTCTCTAAAAGAAACATCAAAGTGTCAGTTGATCTTCCTGAAAAGGAATATTAAATGCCTCCATTAATAGAAAGACTAAAACTTGATGTGATATTTATAGGATCTTCAGTAAGTCTTTTTTCTTTTTAATTTAAAAAGGATAATAATAATAAATTCAAGAAAAGAATTTCAGAAGGATATTCTAAAGCAGAATTTTTTAACAGTATAGGCTACTTGGTATTTTAATAGTTTCTTTCCAAGCATTCTTTTCTAGGCTACCAGAACATTTTTTTTTTTTAATCTAAGGGTTGTATTGAGTTATCTACAATGAAAAGCACAGAATTTGAGTATTCTATTTTGATGTGGTTTGTCCACATATTTATATAAAATATATAGTATTTGACCATCCCAGAAAGTTTTCTTGTTATTCTTTTGCATAATCCTCCACCCATTATAAGCAGTTCCAACCACTTTCATATTTCATATTTCAGTCACCAAACAACACTGTGTAATTTTGTACTCCACATAATGCTCTTGAGATCCATCCAGGAATCTTTCAAGGTGTGACCTAGAACAGTACTTTCACTTTTTTGTTTTATTTCTATTTTGTATCCCAGGGTGTGGATATGTCACAATTTGTTTTTATGTTTTCCTGTTAATGGATGTTTGGGTGGTTTTCAAATTTTGTCTTACACTTTCAGAAGCTGCTATATTAAGTTGTACCACATAGAAAAATATAGCCTCTTACTCCACTCTTCTCCCACATGGGCAGCCAATGGTGTTTCATGCTTGTTCTGAGAAATTGGGTTATTTAAGATGATTGAAGGCAATGAAGCATATTTTCTATTGATGAATAATTTAACCAAGACTGCTAATGCCTTAGAACATTTTTAATTTTCTAAAAAGAAATATAATTCATCAGGATTTCTATTAAATTTAATTACATTTTTAGATAAATTAAAAAGATAGTGTATGGATTATTGTAGTTTACATAAATTATGGATATCCGTATAACACTTTAAAAAAAAGCTATCCCATTAAATAAAGTATCAGTGTTTTAGTTAACATAATTAAATTCTTTCTCTCATTAACATTCTTTGATCTTTTTCTAGAAGTTTAAGTAAAATAAACCAGGAAATGCAATGATGCAGATTTGTGTATTCATATATTTTTAGCATCAAGAAAAACCCACTATAAAATGCCATAATTATGTATAAAGCAATACCTTTTCCCTAAAGACTATAATTATTTAGAATTCAGAGGGCCTACTGTTAGCATAATTTAACTTATTGTTCAAAATGGCCATTGAAATGGTTTCTAGTCCAGGTGATTGACAACTTCTTTCAAAGTCCCAAGGGATGGGCCCAAATATCAAATTGAATGTATGCTTTAACATACATTTTAGCTTTTCACTTTGCTACATCAGATTTTATGTTATGATTCGGATATGAAATTAAGCTACCCATAATGGAGTTTTCTTGCTCCTCCTCCCTCCCAAACTGTTAGCTCATTACCAACAGGATTTATTTTTTGTTCATGTCCATGCTTTTGAATGCTGTCATCTTCTTTAATGGCAGTAGGAAATAAGCATTGATTGAATATCTTTGTATACCATGACCAGACTTGATAGATATTCATCCTGTTTTGTACTACCTGAAATCTTACGAAAGTAGTGCAGGAATGACAAATATTTTACATATTTTTATTCATTTATTACTACACAGAAAAGCAATTTGGTAGTGTTGTCATTTTTTTTTAAATACTTTGGAGCCTCAGTTGGTGTTGACAACTGTTTACAGCAGAGAGACTGCTGCTTCATTGGCTCCCATTCATTCTCCTGTCTGAGACCTAACATTCACAAAACGTAGCCAAATCCAATAGTCACTTCTCTTTCCTTGCTTTGCTGTTCACTTCCTCGTCCTTTAGAAGAGGCCATTTTGAGGTACATTCCCCACTTTACTTGTTCCTCCTTCTCAATACACACCAGCACGTCCCTCTGACCCATCTGGGTTTTTGCTGCTTTCTCTGCTATCTTCGTAGATAACTTCGTAGGCTTTTTCTTTGTCCTGTAGGCTGATATTTCTTCACTTCATATCTTGAGTCTGGAGTTCTCCATTGACTGCAATGGCATGACCTGCTTGACGTCTCTCACAGGCATCTCATACTTAAACTGAATTGCACAAAAGTCTTGATTAGGCAACCAGTGCATCTTTTTCTACTCCACTTGTAGGCATCAGAAATTTCATCTTCTCACTTGTTCAGACTCTAGAAGTCATTGTGGGCTGTGCTGTTATCCTAGGCATTTAGCTCATCAAAAAATTGTGTTTGCTCTGTTTTCGAAAATTTACCTTGCAATTACCTCATCTTTCCTCAAGTTTGTGTCACCTTTCTGGGGCTATCCCTGTAAGTCTCCTCGGTTCAGGGTGTTGTACTATGCTGCTGCCTGTTCTTCCTTCAGTCCTTTACATTTATTTTCCAAACAGAAGTATAAAGAATATGATTTTTGAAGTACACATTATAAGCCCCATCACTTTATTTAAAATCATTCAGTGGACTCCCAATTTATTTAGAAATAGAAACTTTTTACATAGTTTATAAAATCAATAAAAATCTGGTTGCAATTTATATTTTTAAACTCTATTTCTTATATACAGGTCTTTGGAATTTCTTAAAAATGCATCTACATCTTTGGTGGTATTCCTTGCTAAGGGAGGAAGTACATTGTGATGCATGTAGGCTACTGTCTGCGGACATTCTTTGCCTTATGACCATATCTTTTGCCAACAGGGTGATTCACTTACGCTCTCACATCAATGGAAAACATCAATTCCGATGTTACAGAGTCACTCTGATAATTAATGTGAAGGGTTTAGAAGGTCATACATTAAACACCACCTGCCTCAATCACTCATGCAATTTACCACTCACTCCAATTCAGCCTTTCTTATAATTTGCTGACACCATAGGATTTAGTTCTTAGTTGTATCTCCCTATCCCTCTCACCCTCCGGCCCCATTCTCCATAGCTAGAATGCAAACTCCTGGAAAGAATCTTAGTGTCTGACACGTAGCTGGAACTTAATATGTTTTTGTGTTTTTTCATGAGCTGGTGAAAGAAACTCTAGCAACTGAGAATCCATATCCATGTATTTGCCATACTGCAGCCATTCAGGTGTATTTGTCACCTCTTGTTGGTGAAAGATACCATGTAAGGATAGAGATGAGAAAGGAGAGACAAACTCTTCATGCAGCCCAGATTGAGGGACCTGCAGATCCTCTTGATTTCTTTCTACCTCTGATGGGTGAATACTTAACAAATACATTCAGAGAACGAGGGAGTCACGCTGTACCTTTATGTCTTTTATCTAGCTTTATGATTTCTCTGCATATGGGTATATATTTTCTGTAGGTATTTTTTTCTGTTTTTACTTACAGGTAAATGCTTCCTCTTAAATTGCAAAAATAGTTAAATAATGCATTTTTGTGCTTACCTGAGTATACACAAAGAGAGTTATATATGGAGCAATTAAAATACATCTGGAGAGCAAGTTCATTTCCTGGAAATTTTTCTTTTCATTTCTGTTTTAGTTGTCCTTGTTGTTCTGTATGAATTTATTTTATGGGTACTCTATAATTATAAGTATAGACGGGGAGGGAGTTTTCTAAAGCAGTCACTTTCTTCAAGGATTGGAAATTTGTCACTTTTATGATTCGAATATAAAGGGTAGGCAATCCCCTGTGAGTCCATGGCATATAAACAGTCCTTGAACACATTTTCCACTTATGTAACATGTGAGTGTACATTATCTTCAAGAAAATAAATTCATTTGTGTTCATGTATTGTATGGTGTGTTTAGTACAATTCGTGGAGAACAGTTCATACTATCACAAATACATCTTTGCCACATTTTAGAAAGTAAATAAACCTGTGCCATCCTTATTTATGAGTAAAATCATTGGAGTCTCTTCTCACCCTCCCCAGACACATTAACTCTTGTGTTTACAGATAGTATTATCCTAATCTAGTGAGTGTTTTTTTTCCTTTGTTTTTAAAGTTTTCTATATGTGAAAACATACATTATGCATTTTGTGTTTGTTTTGGGGCCATGTTGTCTTGTTGAAATTAAATTGCATTTCTAAATGCAGAGGTAGTTAATTCTGTTACGATGTATGTAATCATTTATAGGTTAAAGATTGTATAGATATATTGTATGATTTATTTTGCTGTTGAAGGGAATTTTCTTTTACTTTTTGGCTGAAATGAAGAGTGCAGCTGTGGCCCTCTGCATTCATTTGCTTTGGTGTGTATGTGCTCATTTCTGAGTAGAGATACGCAGAAATATTGAATCATAGGATATTTGTATATATTGCCATATAAGAGATTTTCCAAAGAGTTATGCCACATCGTTCTTCCATTAGCAATGTTGAGGTATAAATTACTGTCTGAGCTCTTCACTAATACTCAGTATTATCAGTGTTTTAAATTTAGCCATTAAAGAGAGAATATGCTGGATTTGTGATTTAATGGGGGCATTTTTCTGATGGTTTATGAAGTTGAATATCTTCTCACTATTCTTTCACCATTTGGATATCATTTTTTAATGAAATGCATCTTTAACTCTTCTGCTCATTTGTATAATATAATTGGTTTCTTGTTGAATTTTTAGAAAATTTTTATGTATTCCATACATGTTTTTAGGGAGTAACATGTAAAGTGAATTCTTTTGAGAGAATTTTATTTTTAAAATACTCCATTTTGGATAAGTACTTTTTCTCCAGTAGTTTCCTGTCCAGAAGGCCCCCCAAACCAGTGAGAGGGCGAGGGGATGGTGTTTAGCAGCATGAGCCACCAGAGACAGTCTGGTCAAACATGTCTTTCTTGTAGAGCAAGTACAAACTTATATAGACTAAGAAAGGGGAAGGTAAAGGGATATCTCCCCACTGTCCTCCCACCTAACAATGACACTGTAATTGGCTAGAAGGCACATCTGTCACTCTGGAACCTCCAATCAGGTCTCAGGTCACATATAACACGCATGGCTGGCAGGTAAGCTGTGGGTCATGTACACCAGCAAGGCTGGCAGGTAACATGGGCCACATCTGCTTATCAAGAAAGTACCAGCACAGCGTGTACAAAGACAGAGAAAAGAGACTAGGGTGCTGCCCACTGCGCTCACCTTCATGACCAATGAATTGAATTACCACATGTCCTTATTGGAAAAAACTAAAAATGGAAATCTTTCTTATTTGCCCATTATAAATCAAATGCACGTTGTAATGGTGCTAGTGCTTGTAATCACGC
Organism: Ochotona curzoniae; assembly: GCF_017591425.1. Classification (NCBI taxonomy): domain Eukaryota; kingdom Metazoa; phylum Chordata; class Mammalia; order Lagomorpha; family Ochotonidae; genus Ochotona; species Ochotona curzoniae. Next base: position 13,059,527 of record NW_024465582.1, on the reverse strand, counting down.
CATCAGCCCTAGTGCACTGCTACCAGCTGGCTCCAGTAAAAGAGCAGGTGTCTCTGCCCTGATGGATCCTACTCCGGCCAAGGCAGGCTGAGGTCTCAGTTACCTGAAACCATTGTCAGGTGTTCCCCTAGGTCACGGTGTGCTGTATGTGTATGGCATCCACAAAGGCCAAACAGGTAGAGATCTAGGGGTGATCTCCTCCCACAACGTTTTGCATCTTATTTGAAATCATTTGGCTTCCTCGATGTCATAAGCACATGTATTGAAAGACATAATAGAAAATCAGAAAGGGAGAGACAACTAAGTATCTTGTATCTGCTGATTCATTCTTTAAATGGTCCCAGTGGATCCAGAACTAAGCCAGGAGCCTGGAGCATTATTCCGAGTCTCCCACATGCGGGACAGGGCTTCTGCTGATTTGCCCAAGCCATTTGCATGGAGGTGGATCAGAAATGGAGCAACTGGGACACAAACTGGCTTCAGTTCTGGGTGCTACTCTCACAGGTGGCAGCTTTATCTTCTTCATAGTGTCAGCCTATGTGAATATATTTTTATTGTTTAAAATTTTATTATCTTGCAGAGTTACATGTTTAATACATTTGGAATCAATATGGGGATATTAAGTGGATTTTTATGACTATATACATCTCTGCTCCATGGATAAAAATGATATCTGCATAGATAGTAGGCATTATCTATCATGTATCAATCACCTATGTATCCTCATTCAGCTTCTGTGACATTGTTTATTGGACAGCTGTACTTTTTCCCCACTGATCCTTAAATCCCCTTTTCACAAACCAAGTATTTTTATGGTTGAACTAATACCCGAAACATATTTTAGAGATAATATCAATCATTAACACTGTCACCGACTTTGGGTAGCTCCAGTAACAGTGATATTTTAACAGTAAGTGGTAAGCATTAATAACATTCTTAACCTTTCTTGTATCAAAGTGACAACCTGATGAAAGGCTTGAATTCTATTCACACGAAATGCTCATGTTACACAAAGCTTTCTGAGTTCAATTTTTTAGTTGTTTGTGAATACTTTACAACCTTCACGTGTGAGTTAGAATATTTTGTGGATAAATGATGTCATTTGACTGTATAACTGAAATTACAATGAAGTCTTTAGAGAGAAAAGAATGAATAGAGGAAATGAATGCCTTTTTTTGAATTGACATTTACATTTGTTAACAAAGTATACAACACTGGCATATAAATGTGTTATAAATAAATTATACACATTCCTTTTTTTAACAAAAAATGTTGACTGTGTTCTATACAACTGTAACAAAGGAAAGAATGCAAAGTGTTATTTAGTTAGAGAAACCACATTCGGCTGAACAATAATTTTTCATTTTTGATGAAAATCAAATGAAAAATCTCTTTCTAAGAGGATGTGTAGATAACCTAAAATAATTTGTGATTAATAGGGTTTTGTGGTGGGCAAGAACCTGGAAAAACTTAAAGATATTTTATTTGGATCTGCATCACAAATGTGAATTTCTAGTCTGTAGCAGAGAACATTCCATGCAGGTAACATTAAATGCACTGTTAAAGAGGGACAAGAGCATTGTTAATTGAGAAGGAAAAGGAAACACATTTTTTAGAGCACAGAAGTGCAAAACACATTAACACAGGACCGTGCCTTTCTCGAAAGGACTTGGGAGGGCAGCACAGTCCAGATGCAGTGCTGTTTTGCTTTGTATAGTGCTGGATGTGATCATAAGAACCAGTGGGATGTGAAGCATACTGACACAGGGAGAATCTGTTGGATTGGTTGATAGATTCTGTAAACAGGTCCCAGACAAAGGAGTTCCCAAGAATTATTTCCAGGTTTTTAGTTTATGTAGCTGAATAAAAGGATAAAATACATTACTGCAGGAAAAAAAAATGCCTGCAAGACTAGACAAATGAACACATTTTTTTCTTTTTTTCTGTGTGGGCACATATAGAGTACAAAGATTATGTATTTAGTTTCTGACTTATTTAAACTAGTGAGTTTGAGTCAACAAAACTGTACATGATTGCAGACACAAAGGACATGGTCATGCCAGAAAGTATGCATTTGAAAGTTACTGGAATGAGGATGGTTTTCGAGGACCATGTTTGGATTGGTTCACAAGGGAGGTTGAACAACAGAGCAATTGAGAGTGAAATCTGTTTCGTGGTTCAAGATAGCTCCTCAGAAATCAAGTGATTACAAATAGTGTCAGTTCAGATAAAACTATATGATGTCCTTGATGGTCACTGATAATTCAAGAGGATTATTTCGTCAACTGTGAAACCTAAGTACAATGAGGAAATGACAATTTTAGGGCTTACCCAAAATATTTTCAAACAGAAGTGTTGTCTAAAACCATAGTTCGACACCCACCAAGTATTATGCTTTTCAATTATTTGTATGGGAAGGTGTGTGTCTGTGTGTGTAGGGGGAGGTGGGTATATGCATCAAGTTTGTGTATTTGAAAGAGATCAATAAGAGATGGAAAGAGTTAATCTGGGTTTAAATATCTGGATGTATAGTTATGCTACTTTTCCACCAAAATATAGAAGTTGTATAACTCTATCTTAATGTAATAATACAAATTCACTCACAAGATTAGACAATTCTATTTAGGGACCTGAGTCCTGAGAAAATGACTCTTAGGATAAACTATACCTTCTGGGGCTTACTGTGAAAGTGGTTCATGATAGCAGTGGCTGGTTATCTGAGGTGACATTATTACAATGACCTCAAAGCTGCTAATACACAGGATGCTGCTGTACAGAGTTGATGAAGTTAATCCCTGTCCTCCCCCCCCCAACGACCACTGGCAATAAAAAATAATTAAAAATATAATGTGGCCATGCATTGGGTATCACTGTAGGATTTCTTATTGTTACTGTTGACCCTATGTGTATGCTGCCTTATTCACTGTGGTGTGTTTAACACTAATGATAACTAATATGACACCAAGGCCAGTGGTGTCCTTACCCAAGCTATGATAGCCAAAAGTGTCTTCAGATATGGTAAGATTTGGATGGAAGTAAAGAGCCCCTCGCTCAGATCTTTGGACTTAGTGAGTGGACAGATCCTGTCTTTCTGGCAGATAATGGCTATTCTGAATCCTTGTTTCTTCTGTCTATATCTGGGAGGAGAGACGGGTCTCACTGCATACACAGTATGAGAGCAAGGACTTCTTTGTCACTCTGTGGTCAGAGATACAAGTCACCAGTCAAGTGATGTGCTGAAGAGTGCATTCAGTGAGGAGAAGGAAGACATGGTTCAAGGCTATGGATTGCCTGGTTAAGAGGGTTCATGCAGGGCACACAGGCATGCCTATTTGATATCTTTTAGGCTTATGAAAGGATCTTTCAAATGACAACAGTGGAACCCTTGTGAGGTATCTCAGCAGACAGGTCAGAGATCGACTGTCGAGGTTCTAAACAACCACTTAATCAACTCCTTTCTCTTGAGGTCAAATGACTTACAAAGAACCATCTTGAAAATGACAGAGAGAATCTGCCATCTCATGAACATGACATTTCCTTTGAAAACATAAATTTTAATGCCTAAGTTGGAAGTAGTTATGACTCCTCAATTTGAATCTGCTTATGTATGTGGCTATTAATGTTATCTGACATGTTTCTGTGCTGGCTAGTTCTGTGTATGGAATAGACTGGCAGACATCTGCTGCACAGCGTTCAGGGTTATACAGTATTAAGCTGAGGCTGTGAACTTTCACAGTGCCTCTGCTTTATACACATCTTCACCCTGTAAGTCTCAGAATGCAGAGATAACGTACAGCCCTGTAGATTGAGTGTGGTTTCTTCTAATTGCTTTCTCTTGAGGGAGAAAGCCACGCGTTCTCCATCAGCACTCCCCCTGGTGATTTTGATCATAGCTAATATCAAGCGTTTTTACTGAGTTGCTGAAAACAGTTAAAACGCCTCACTATGACATGCCGTAGCACAGCAGCCAAGTGGAAACATGTATTGTTATGACAATACCGGGATCTAAAAGCATGCTGGCTGCCAGCAGGAGTGGAAACCTAGTGACCCAAATGAACTCAACCAGAAATCTATTAAATGATTTAATTTTGGGTCCACCCAGATATTGATTATACTTACAGTGCTCAAGTAGCAGTGGTAGCAATACCAAAAGCAGCCATAAAAACCTGAGTAATGTAGCAGGGACTAACAACTGTAGAAAGTGAATAGATGTGTGATATGAAGGGACTAGGAAAACTAGAACAGTCATTTTCTGATGCGGCTGATTCATTCCTTGTGCAACAAAAAACTAAAAAAATGATTTCCACAGTTCTTTCATGTAAAAACATCAGAATAGAACAGGGTCTCCACATCTGAATGCACTGTGATGTTCAATATTTTTTTGTATTTTGAGGGGAAAAAACAAGTGAACAATGGATTATGTACAACAGACCCTGGTACAGAAGCTGGCAAGACATAAACACTGCATGGTCAGGCATTATTGAGCAGTTATCCCATGTAAGATATGAGGGGTAGACATTAGAGTTGAAAAATGTATTAGACCAAATTGTATGTAATTGTCATTTTATAATCCCCATCAATAGAGTATCAGGAAGCTCAGAGTTCAAAGAATCCCTTATCAAATCTAAGGAGTTGTCACTTGTAGAATGCTCTGTTTTATGATCTACCACTGAGTATAAAACATACATACCTTCAATTGTAGCTGTAAAATATCCTTGGTGAGAGAACACATGTCAACTTTAGAAATGCTGATATGTGGAAAAAGAACATCTCCCACTCAATCAATTATGGTGATAAGACAATGAAGCATTTCCAAAAGAAATATAATCCTTTTCAATAAAACGCATATATAATGTTAGAGAAGGAGGCAATGAGGAAGAAATATGAAAAATTGCTGTTTTTATCATCACTTGTTATAGCACACAGGTTGAATGCTAAGAAATATGGTGCCATCGTTGTGCATACATGATATGTTGTCATGTAACCAATCCAGCCAAAATGCCGTCGTCTTAAGTCTCAGAAAAATGACCTATTCCATGCATGTGAAAATTTACTGTAGTGAAAATTAGTAAATTAGGAAACGTGCTTTTTTAAAGATTTATTTACTTTTATTTGAAGATCTACAGAGCAGGGAGGGAAGAAAAAAGGGGAGGAGGGAGAGAGAAAATGGTCTCCTAGATTCTGGTTCACTTCCTCAATGGCTACAATGGTTTGTGCTGAGCCAATCTGAAGCCAGGAGCCAGAAACTTCTTCTGGGTCTCCCATGTGGCTGCTCGAGTCCAAGGACATGAGCCATTCCCTGCTGCTTTCTCAAGCCATCAGCAGAAAGCTGGATCAGAAGTGGGACAGCCAGCACGTGAGCAAGTGCCCATTTGGGATGCTGGCACTGCGTCACCCACCCCCTGGAAACATCTTTTTCATGTCTACTGGTATATATATTTTTGAATTTTGACCCAGTCAAAATTAGCTGTTTCATTTATTTGAAGTGATAAGTACCATGTAATATAAATAGTATTTAATATTCATAGAATTTGTAAACTTGAGTTTGAGCAATATCTCTATTAATCGAGTTTGAAGAGGAGAGTGTGGTTTTTACTAAGATACTTCTAAACAGTGAAGGATGTGCTATCATAAGTTTCCTAGGCATTTTAGCTGTATTATGACTGATGTAAGAACTCATAAGCATAGATGATTTTCTCATGGTGATATCATGGTAATTGATCATGTTTGGCACAGAAAATGATAACTCTTCCATAGTCTAACCTTTTGTGAATTATCACCCTGGGGTAGTGTTGAGACTGGTCAGACTCCAATTTCACGTGTATCTTCCAATTTCATATCTAGCTGATGGGAGTTTCCTGCTGTGTGACAGAGAAAGTACAGAAAACAAGAGCCATTTTAGCCGCTGAAGTGATAAGAAACTCCTTCAATGGCATAAAATATACCTAATTCATTCTGATGCTGTCAGTATGTGGGGGGAAAAACCCTAAAATTCTGAATTAATTCTAAATAATTGATGTAAGAGATTGAGTTCTGCAGGTAATAATTCAACCACAGGGAAAAAACCCAACTGATTGGATCCTTTGGGAAGCAAAACCCTGAGTGACTTAACGACTACCTCTGGGTATATTCCCTGCATGTTTCTCTGAAAATAAACTGTCTCGCAGTCAGTTCTAGGACTCTGTCAGCTCACCGCTGCCTGATCAAGAGGAGGTGAATGACCGAGGAATGAAAGCCACACCCAGAGATTAAAGTGGGAGAAGACTAGCAAGCTGGTGGCTAAGAGTACAGTCCAACTTGCCTCATTTCAGATGAAAGGAGTAGGAAGGAAGTATCTTTACATGCTTAAAATTCTCCCTTTGGACTACGTGAAATGTGTTCTCTTTATATTAATAGAAATTATTATTTTTTTAAAATAAGCTTGTGCTTTCCTCTGTTACCTTTCCCCACACTTAGCCTGTTGAGTGTCTTGAGATAGACACCAAAGGAAGAGATGCTTCAAACTGTTCATTTTGACTTGGGGATTTGTTTATTTTCGCCACTGTTTTTGTTTTCTTGCTTGTAGGAGCAACACAAGTTTCTTTTTTAACTTGAATAGCTTTTGAAAACCTGAGGCAGCTGAGATGGTTCAGAGTGACAAGCGAAGGGAGTGTTCTTGCTGAAGAAGGTGAGCAGGTGAGAGTGGGTGCTCTGCGACAGGCTGAGAGAAAGCAGCCTCTCCCAGCACGGTCTTGTCTGACCCACTCTGACACTGCTATTCATATGATAGGAGGGACAAGCAAAATACATCCAGGCCTGTGTTTGTGCTGTTTGAGCCCAAGGCAGGGGAAAAAGTCCCTGCTTGGCTCCAGAATTTCCAAAGCGGTGGCTTGGAGGTTTAATGAGATTTAACAAGCTTCCGATGAGTTTCTCATAATTCTGTAACTGCTGAGAATTATGTTAATAGCCAAGAAACTATGTAGTCCTCGTTTTCCTGGAAGAGCTTTGATTTCTATGTACTGTGGCAAAACAATAAACATCATTTCCTTTCCTCCTCGCAGTTTGGGTGATAAATTATACAGTCTTCCTAGTAATCACCAATTTCATGATTTTAGCTTTTTCTGGGGATCAGAATACTGAAAATTGGGTGCATGACGCCCTCTTTTCCCGCAGTAATCAGATGGATGATGGGCTCCTAAACACTTGATTGGGAAGAAGATTTCTGCATGTATGTTCATTTAAGACATGGATGGTACAAAAAAATCAAGCATTACACACCTATGCTATAATGATTTTTAGCTATTACATTATGCACAAAACAACACAAGCGATTCAGGAATTAACCCATCCGATGTTTCTCTGTTATCTATTTAAAGCAAATGATCAAGATAGTGATGTAAAGTTGTTGTTGCTGTTTTCTGAGCCTGTGGCAGAGTGGGTAAAAGAGAAAAAGCAAAATTTCACACCTTCATTAAAAGACAATTGATGAGCGATCCTTGCTCCACGCTTCAAGTCTTGGGCTTTGTTCCAGAAAGAATTTCCAAGCTCCCTGAAACTGGAGCATTGTCCCTCACACTCTCCAATGGCATCTTGTGCAAACCAGAGTTGTACAGCTTTAAAAAGGTGTGTGTGTGTGTGTGTGTGTTTTCTACTGTTGATTTCCTTGTGGTCAAGGGTAAGATTGTATTTGTTTGTGTAACTCAAAAACATGCATCTTACTGGACCTAATGCATACATGTTTGTTGAAATATAGCAGTATAACAATGCCATTGATTCAATAGAGTTGATTAAAAATTCCTCTCAGAAAGCTTTTACACAGCCCCGGGAAATCTCTTCTAATAATAATAATAACGAATATAGCCTAATTTTCATAATTAAATAATTAAATGGCTCCAGTCTTCGTTTTGAGTTATTTAATATTTGTATGTTGGACAAAGCCCGAGGACATAATAAAATTGGCAGTGTTGCTGTGAAACCTATGGAGATAAATTCTTGTGTTTTTTTTTTCTTTCTACTGAGAAATGGAATAAAATCATCTACTGTGAAGTATGACTTTTGACCCATCCAAGATGAATAGACTGGATATTTCTTCCTCTTTTGTGATGCATTTTTTTATGAGGAAAAAAATGTGAAGTTATTTTTGGGGAAATTTTTAAGAACAAATAAATGTAATAAAAGGCAGATATATATAAAAGAATAATAAATAATTTTAGAACTCAATTTTTTGAGGAGTCTTATGCCTACTGAACTGAAATATCTTCACTTTTGTATTTGAAAAAGGACTAATTAGATACATCAAAGCAACATAAAATCAATCTGGTATGGAGAAGACTGATTTAATTCAATGTTAAGTCTTTGATTAACATTTGAGTTTTCCCTTAACATAGAGTTAGACAAGAAACAGTGCTAAGCCATAAACTTGGAAAGAATAAAAGAGCTCAAAATAAGTTAGCTTTAAGGAATCTCTATAATCATCTTATATTAATATAATCTCACAACCCTAATGCACATTTAACAATGAATCTATGACTAAGAGATGAAGTAGAGAGTTGCATAATTACATACTATATTGAATGCACTCAGGACAATTCAAGTGGAAGTAGATCACAAGGCCTCAATTATCCTGATTGGTTCTTTTGATCAAAACCAATTTACTGGATAATTGTGTACTTCTTCTTTCCTATGACATTATAAACTCTCATTGAGTTAGGCAGCGCAGCATCAATTGATGGCTGCACCCCCTTTTAGTGGCTGTTTTTCTTTCATGGCCTCAGATTTTAGCTATGAAAACCTGGAGCATACCATAATATGAACACCATGTTGCAGTATGAACACCCAAAATTGACTGTAACACATTCATCAGGAATTTGTAAAATATATAACATACTTGTGTATTATGTGTAAATATTTTAAATATCAAGGCCAGAAGAAGTTACATGGAAGTATTCTTTCACTGAAATTACTCAGTAGATACATTTTCTCTGAAATGTGAAGCTTTTACAGCATTGATTTATTGTATTGAAAGTAAATGCAAAATTGGAACTTAGAGAACAAGATCTGGTACTAAATATTTATAGTTTGGAAATAAATCTTCTCATTAGTTTTCCTGTTGGAAACATTAATTATATTGGGGAAAGATGAATTAGTTTTCATTCTTTATATATCACCAACTTCAGAAGACACAAAATCTTTATTTACCAATTCATTTGAGTAACACTGAGAACCCTTTTATTTTGATACTAGAAAATATATATATATATATGAAACCAGACAGGTGTTTGCAGTTTCCCACATACGTCAGGAACTATGCATTAGAAAAAACAAGATCAGACATACAGCATTTCAAAATTACTTCTTGATTTTGAATCTGCCAGTGCTTGAGCTGTGTAAATACAGTGACTCACTTAAAAAATAGTTCTATCTTCTGTGCCTATCCCAATGATTTTTTGTGTGTGTGATGACCAAATATAACAACTGTGAAGGTGCTTTGTAAAGTATCAAACAGTGTATAAATTAGGTAGCATCATTTTTTTAGATTTTGCCTCTATGCAGTTGAGCCTGATTGATGGATTATGGAATCATAAATTTCCAGGTATCTATTGAGAATGCCTCCAGTGAAAGAGACAGCCTCATTCCTTTTCTTTGATGTGATAAGATTAAGACTTGGGAGAAAGCTTAGAAAATAAATTTTAAAAGTCATTGCCTCAAGAACACACACATTAAAAAGGAAAAAAAGAAAAAAGACTTCTGCTTAGAGGTTGGCTCGGTAGGTAAGGAGAATAGTTTTGATCAGTTAACCCAATCACATAGACCAGGTTCTACTGACTGTTGATATTCACAGGAAGTAGACCTTAATGACCGCTTAGCTTAGGGGAAGAAGTAAATTCAAGAAAGTACTATAAATTCCGAGTTTCTGCACACCTTAGAAGGAAAGCGAAGAAGGAGCCCCGATTGTCTTTTGCCTTAGAGATGAAGGTGGAAAAAATGAATGTCAAAGACAAAATGATGGCGAAGTGAAGGAAAACACGGCTCTCTACACACATTTTCATTTCTGTCCTGTATTTCAAGTGTAAATGTTGCCATTATTTTTATTATGCAGAAAGTTGTGCTTTTAAATATAGACTTTAGAAATGTTTGTATTTTAAAGTATACATTACTCTATTGGTAAAACTAGGTAAAGCAAATAATAAAAAGTCTTAACATTTTTCCATAATCATCATAGCATTTATTTATGTATACTTTAGCGAATCTGATTTACTAACTGTATTTTTGTAAAATTGTCATCTTATAACCCTGCTATTTTTTCTGTGATGCTCCATGTGCTAGATTCTGTCGCAAGCACTGTATGTAACAAACATAAATTCAGAGTGACAGTAAACATTTTGGACATTTGTTAAATCAGAAAAATTGATTCTTGACTGGTGCTGGCTAACTTGGATTGGTTTGAGGCAATGACACTTCACAGGGGTATTTTATAAATCTGCTATAATGCTTGAGGAAGATTTCTGTATATATTCTAAAACAACAGGGTCTCATGTCATGATTTTTGTTGCTTACTTCAACATAAGTTACAGTTGGTACAATTTTTTGATTTAATATATTTTCATTATTTCACCTCTTCATGTGCAATCCAAATTTAATTAATACATAGGTAACTGTTTTCCAACATTTTTTACAATACCCTATAATTTTAGCAGGAAAATGAAAAAGAATGAGAAAGAGAGGAAATCACCATTATCCTTTGACAATTAACATAAGGAACCGAGAACTTATAATTTTGTATTTTTTGAACCCTCTGTGATAGATATCAAAGACACTTAAATCCTGTAGATACTTTTAGATACTGAACCATGAGCCTCCTCCTTTATGAACCGTCATGTGCCATGGACACTGGCAAGATGGGTGAATAGAAGTGCCAGGTGCTAATCTCTCCTTCCACAACTAAGAACCAGGAAAGCAAGTAAATAGAAGCATCTCAATGTGAGTGCCACTGGAATCCATCCAAAGAGACAGGAATCCCATAAAATATGGAGACCTAAGATTACGGCACGGAGTAAGGCACATGAGACAACCATCAGCCCAGTTTCTTGGAGAAAGAAAATTCCAATTGCAGGGTGAAGACTGAATAGGAGAGTCCTAGCTGAACCAGTGGCCACGAAAGCCAGCAATTCTGTCAGAGATTCCACAGATGTCACAGTCTTAGAATTCAGAAACTTTTGGCATGTTTTTAAAATTGTACAAAACCTGTTTTAGTTTAAAAAAAAAAAAAAACCTACGTTGAGTTGCTAGCTTCATGCTTCAGTCTGGGTTTCAATTGTGGACATATGAGTAGGAACCAGAATATTGAGTATTAATGTTACTATTAACTGTTTTTTCTCTGCCTTGCTTTCTGCTTCTCGAATAATGATAGTGATAATAATAATGAACATATCTGTAGTGTAGCTTAACTATATAGGGTTCAGCATGTATTGTCTGTATCAATTTACCATTTCCAATAGCCCAGGTTAAGTTTAAGGTTATTAGTGGAAATCATATTTTCAAGTAGAAAATGCCAACTACAATGGCAAAAAGAAGCAAGGAAATCAAACTTGAGTGTACTGTGGTATAAATGCATTGTAAAAATTGATTCTGATGTCTACATGATCCTCAATGATCGCAGAGGAAATGCATGAGAGAGAGAGAACAGCTTGGGATGCGAGAGAATTAATTTAGTTAGCTGGCATTTAATTTCCCCCCTTGAATGTTTCAGTATCTTTTAACACAGTAATTTGTAATCTTAGTTTAAACACTTTCAATTTTGAAGCCCTAATTATAGTTTATATAATTCATGTTTTTCAAAGAAGAGCGTTTCTTTTTGCATAGAAACATTTGTGAATTTCTTTCAGATTTTCAAGTATCTTAGTACTGGTTATGAGGAAAAATTCCTAGCCATGTAATAGTCATGTTAAAGGGGATGTAAACTATATTGGAAGTTAAAATAACTAATTTTGAAATCTAACTGCATTTCTAGTGCCTTTCGATAAATGTAAAATATATGTTTAAATACAAATCTATGGCTTGAAGGCATGGAAGCAGTATAATCACAGCCACATTGTATTAAATTTGGAAATCATAGTGATTATGGATATTTGACAACCTGAAAATTGCCTATTCCTTATAATTTCCTTCTACAATTTTCATGAAGGTAAAATCCCTAATCTGTTCTCTGACGCTTTACTAGTAAAGTTTTTATCCTTTGTCAAGAGGTTTGTGCTTGCTTGCCCCTATTCATGCTGTTCAGAACAATGAAGAGCTTCTGGAAATCACAAGAGTGGCAACCAACAGGGGAGGGAGAAAACCTTGGATTGACCAAAGATAGGCCTCAGTCCCTTAAAGGGAAATATGGTTTATTTATAAACCTTTCTGTCAAGTGGAAAGAGATCAAATTTCATTTTCTATGGCAATTTTCATGGATGAGCCATTCCAAAGTGTTAGTAAACCAATTGAAAAGATGCTTACACAAATAGGGAGTGCCTTGTGAAGATTTTCTGGAAGCTTCAAAGAAAAATAAATAGGTTGCATATCTTACTCTTGATCGCATAACAGCTGATTAATAAGTTGATAGCATTTAAAATATTAATAGCATAGTTTTTTCAGTAGCACCATGATAATCAACAAACATTTCTTATACGTGCAAAGCATGTTTGTATATAGACTATATGCACATGGAGATAGACATATGTGCTATATGCACATGGGTTATATGTAAAAAATTGTGTCATTGAAAGACAAATGTGCAATCCATGCCTTTAAAAACTGCAACCCCAGGGTTTACTTTCTTTGTACTTAGAAACTGTTTATTTTACAAATCCATGTGGAAACAGCCCTAGGATATTAGGTGTATGAGGGCATGGATGCTATAGCCAGATGGTTTCAGCTATAATTCACCCCCGGATCTTACGGAATGAGCATTCTGTAAGACTCAGTTTACTTGCAAAGGGGAGATTCCAATGAAGCTTAACTCATAAACTGAGCTGATATTTGTAACACAGTTAGCTCCTGGCACATGATAGGCAGGGGTAAGTTATAAGATGCTCAGTGCATATTTCAAGAAAGGATTGATTTCAATAGATGGAGAGATCACTTGCATATATTTAGAATGGCACATGGTACATAGAGAAGACAAAATTGGAGTTAAGTCTTGAAGGCAGAAGAAAAGAAAGATGATTTTTGGGGTAGATAGGCTAAAATACGATGCAGGCTTAGCGCTGTGGTACAGGCCCTTTTATACATTTTCAGTGGCAAACATGTAAAGAAGAGGAGAAAAGTGGGATTGAATCTGTATATACTATCTCTGCAGCATGAATTATCTAAAAATGGAGTAGCCAATGAAACTCAAAGGGCTAATGGGTGAACGAAATGAATATGGTCATATTTAGCTTCCCCTTTATCTAAGGGGACAGGTAACTGGGTTTACCAGACAGTTTTAATGTTCACTGATCACAGATGTCAGCTTTCAGTTTCAGGATGATCAATCCACTTTGGAACAAGACCAGCTGTTTGCCTCATATCCTCTGCTAAAGCACCAATGAGCCATGAAGCTGGCACCCATCAATAGACAAACTGGGCACACCAGTCCCCATTATGGCAAAGGCCTTATTTTCTGTTCTTCCCACATGACTTTTTCTCCTGCCTCATTTCCTGCTACCTAATTAGCATCTGGTTGCCTGCATTTGGCTTGCAGCATTTGGCCCCAGTTATCACCTCTTCCTCCTCATTCTCAGTGCCCTCTCTGGCACAGTTTGTTTGGATTTGTTCCAGGTCAGAATTCTGTCCGGTTGAGCTCTCATCTGTAGATCCCTACTACACAGGCTTATCTCAGCCCTCTTTTGATGGAGTCCAAATCCAGCAGCTGTGAGTAAGTAAATTGAAATCCAAGGGTCCAGCCTACCTCAGTTGCTAGCTAGCAGGGTTTAGACTTGAGGTAAGAGCCCCGATCAGGAAGGCTAGAGCTCACAGCAGAGTGCCAGGATGGAAAAGGAGGTGGGACTCCAACTAGAAATTGAGTTGAAGCCTTGGTTCTTGGTGACCATGACAGAGGGCCCAGGGAGTTGCAGCTTAGCAGTATGCAATAAGTGCTCACTGTACATGAGGCAGTACATCCCCAATCCTTTTCCAATATTTGCATCGTTTAAGGGATGTCCACATTTCCTTCTGGCACTGGCAAGGACTGAAGCATTTTCCTGTACAACTGAAAGGATTTGCAGAGATGGGACAGTTTATAAACAAAAACATGGAGGCATATTTTTTTCTATGTGCTTCTGAGAAATGCAGAAAATAGCAGCACAGAGTGGAGCTGGTTCCTACCTGGAGATAAGTTCAGGGTCAGTCATAGAAGATATTTGATACTGACTGATTGGCAGTGACATTTGAGGTGAATTCAGGCAAACGAGGAAGAGCCGAGTCTAATCAAGGCAATCTTGTTCACAAGATAGCACTCTGAGGTTCTACCTTCTCAGTGTCTCAAGTTTCTCTATGTGTGCAAGAAGTGTTTATGTACTGAAAGAATAATTACATATGGACTCCCTGAGTTAGGGGGAAATTTTCAACTGATTTAACCCTTGTTTCAATCCAGCAACTTGTCTGAGTATTTCTTGTCATGTGGAAAATTCAGCCTCTATCTAGCAAGCACATTGGGTATGTGGGCATTTTACTAGCACTAAAAAGCGTCTGCATTTATGGGATTGAAATGAGAACTGTACTTCTTTTTTTCTGTTGCATTTAGTGAACACACGTTAGTCTTTGGCCTCTGGATTTGGTAAAATAGTTGTCTCAGCATCTGCTTACTTAGTAGGCTTAGCCGGGGACCTTGTCACACCTTCCATTAGTGCCTGTAGTTGTGTTTGTAGTATTTGTGGCACCAGAAGTTAGGTATAAAAATCCTTGATGAGGCTAACCTCGATCGTTCATGCTTCATGCAGTCCTGACCAGAATAGGTGTTCTGTAGTCATCTGCTACACAGTCTTCTATTGATATTCTAGTGTGCAACAGGCACTATCATATATAAGGATGTTATAGAAGTGGAATGAAACAGATGGAGATTGCCTTTTCTGGAGTTTTCATTAATTTAAAGGAGAGATAGACTTTTAACTGACACTGAAATATGTCAGTGATCATGTGTGCAGTAACGAACAGGAATACTGGTTAAGGGGAGGGGGCTAAGGAATGCTACTTTCTATACAGTTGTTGAATCAGGACTCAACATGGGATTACATTTGAGTAGAGTAGCATGAAGTCAAAGAGAAGTACAGAAAGCTACTTGGATATTTTTGGAAGAAATTTCAGAACAACATGAACAATGTTTGAGCAAAGTTGAATTCCCTATTTTATGGGTGTTTATTTATGTTTTAATGGATAGGAATGGAAAAACAGAGCGAGGTGGGAGGGAAATATTGCATTGATCTCCCACGTAGGTAGTAAGGACCCAAGTCCTTGGGCCACCATGTACTGCCTCCCAGAGTGTTCATTTATGGGAATCAAGCAGAGTAAGGTTTTGGCATGGGCTCCCCAAATACTCACTCTGCATTTGTTGTTCTTAAGGGAATTATGTTAAATACTGGGGACTTCAACAGATAAGAAGTTTATTGTTTCACTTATAAGATCACATTTTCTTTGACATTGAAATAAAATTGTCATACATTTGGGTACACTTGGGGGCCCTATGAATTTTTTTAGCATATGAAGCCAATGTAGTGCTGCAAGTTAAACCACTGATTTGATGCTGATGTGAGTCCTGCTTACTGTATTTCTGATTCAGTTTCCTGTGACTACACCTGAGAAGCAACAGATGTGGCCAGGTGCTTGGGCCCTTACTTCCCATGTGGGAGGCCTGAGTGGAATTTGTGGTTTGTGGCTTTTGATCCAATCCTGGTTCTTTTGGTCATTTGGGGAGTGAATGAACCAATAGAAATCTTTCTTTTTTCCTTCCTTCCTTCCTTCCTTCCTTCCTTCTTTCCTTCCTTCCTTCCTACATTCCTTCCTTCTCTCCTTCCTTTCTTCCTCTCATTCTCTCTCTCTCTCTCAACTCCATCTCTCCCTTCCGTCCGTTGGCCCTCTCTATCACTCTTTGACATAAAGAAGTATAATAGTCTTTTAACATGAATGAGTAAATGTATCTTTTTAGAAAAAAAAATACAACCACCTCACTAAATTGCTAGGGCCTTGAGAATTGAGCAATCTGATGATTTTAGCTTCATCTGCTTCATAGCACAGCCACCTTTGGACATTAATCATTTAAGAGGAAAAGAAATCATTACTCTTTCTATTGTCTTGTGTGTTTATGACCTAATAAGGAAATGGCAGTTTGAGGTTAGCAAAGTGGTTTTTCTAGGCAAGCAGCTAATTAATAATTGTACAATTCCATCCTGACACAAAAAAGTCAGGCCATTTTGGTGGTATGGATGAAGTACTAGGTAAAATTCAAGATTTCTAATTTTAGTTCTGTTACTTTCTAGCTGTGGGAACAATATCCAATGAACCAATCTGCCTCTTTTTCTGTTTTTTCTTTGAAAGTATTATGTTAGAGTAGAGCTTCACCCATAGTCTTTAGGAAAATTACTGCATTTAAATACAGCCTTGCTCTCCTTGGTTTTCATAAAATCATTCAAAAAGTTTAGTTAGTTAAATTTATTTACTTGTTTTCACTTAAAGGGTGGAAAAGAGAGACAAAGCAAGGAGAATCTTCCTTTTGCTGGCTCACTCCCCAAGTGCTACAGCCATAATAAACTGAAGCCAGGAACCTGGAATCCAGGTTGAGCCCCTTCCCTGCCTCCCATATAGGTTGCTTGAGCAGCAGCCACTGTCTCCCCGGATGTCTATTAGCAAGGAAGCTGGTTCGGAAGTACAGCCTGAAGTAGAACCAAGCACTCTGGCGTCGGATGGCATCTTGACCATTGAATTCATCCCTTGTTAAATCTATTTAAAGTGAATTTATCCTAGCACTTCTGATAGTGGAAATGATCATTGATACTAGAAGCCTAGTAGGCAAATAGATTTGATAAATCATGAAAAATAATATTGTCAAATATTAATGGACTCTGGTTGCTTTTCTAGCTTGAATATATTTTCATACCAGGGGCTTCCTGTTCATATTTTAAAGAGATGGTTATAAAGTAACAGGCTGTTTTAAATCATATTTATACCAAATTGAACATTTAAGTGATATGATCAATTTTATAATAGCTGTAAATAATACCGGTTAACAAAATATCACTGTGCTGTGTAACACTATTTCATGTCATATCTGTATATCAAAATGACTTTGTATACAGCAATGGATGTGCATTCAAGAGGCTGAGGAATCATTGGAGAGTCGAATTTTTCCTCTTCAATTTCTATTTAAAGAAGCAGCTACAAATTGCAGCCCACAGAAAATCTGGCCCATTTCCTGTTTTTGCAAACAAAGTTTTATTGAGACATAGCCAAGATACATTTTTTAAAAATAAATCATGTAGGATTTCTCTTTCACTATTATTGCAAAGTAGTTTTGAAGAATATGCAAGTTTTGTCAAAGTTTTTGCTATCAGATTATTTATAGAAGCGTGTCGACTTCATTAAACCCAGCAGACTTATTTTTTTTTTTTACCATCTTTGACTCTTCTGTGCCTAATACCAGCAGATACCTACTAATAACAAAACGGGTGCAAGCAATCTGTGTACACCCCGGTGTCTGAGAGATGTCTCAGACTCAATATGTGCAACATGATATATCTGGTATTCAAGTCCAAATCATCTTTTTTATCTATGGTTGGTGATATTTTTTCACCTCTAGGTTGTGAAACCTCAGAGTGGCCCATTTCTCCTTTATTTTTACACACCTACTATCAGATTTCTAGGAATCTCTTGTCTGCATCTTCCACGTAGATTGTGAATGTGAACATTTGAATTCTATCATCCATGCTATGATGCTTTTCAAGACCCCCATCATGGGATTCCCTACCATTGCCTATTGGTTTCTATAATTGTGCTTGCCTTTCTCTGATTTAGCATGACAACAAACCAAGTCATCTCACTTCTCTCCCCCCAAATCTTCTACTCTGTTGAGAATAAAATCCAGAGTGTTTTACAAAGGTCAGATAGGCCCAGTAGGGGTGGTTCCTGGTATCTTTTGCTGCAGAGAGAGAAAGACTTTCTGCTGGGTTACTCTCCAAATGGCTGTAACAGACACATTGAAGCTAGGAACCAGGAGCTTCAGCCTGGATTCTCACATGGGTATAGACACAAATACTTTGGCCATGTTAGGCTACTTTCCCAGGCATATTGGCAGGGAACTGGATCCCAGGTAGAGCAGCTAGGACTCGAACTGCTGCCTGTGCTGGATGCTTTGTGCTGCAAGGAGTTTCTAGCCCTGCTGCATACAATGCCAGGCCTCTTTTTTTTCTTCCTGAATTACCATCTTTCTGTCACTTTTAAAAAAACATACTCTGGCTAATATTTTTGGCTTAGCATGTACAAGCTGCCACCTGAAGTCTTGGCATCTAGGTTCATATCGCGGCTACTGCACTTCTGATCCATGTCCCCAGTAATGCACCTTGGAAAGCAGTGAACATTGGCCCAAGAACTTGAGATAACTGAAAGAAGTACCTGGCTTCAGACTGACCCAGCTTTGGCTTTTGTGGCCAACAACAGAGTGAACCAGGAGATAAAAATCCTTTCCGTCTCTCTGTCTCTCTCTTTCAAATTAATGATTGAGTCTTTAAAAACTATCCTATTAATAATGGCCATGAGGCTTCTGAATTTCTGAACATGGGCAGGATTCTTTTCCGTGTCGTCATGTAGGATCTGAATGAGGCACCGGTGGAAGTGCTTCTTTAGGCCATCATCACCCTTTACTCGTAACTGGTGGTCCTCAACGCCAATAATGTATGCAAATCTGTCTGCAATTTGATAGCAGCTGCTTTCTTTCTCTCCCAGAAAACTATTTTATGGTTTCATTGAGCAATCATCACTAATTGGCTATCAAGCATATTTCTTCCCTTCTACCTCCAGGGGAGCTATGCACAATTTTGTGTATAGCAACAGAATGTCTGTCAAAATCTAACATTTCCCAGCATTTCTCCCATATTCCATGATTATGTGTCCATTTGACCTAACATAAAAACCATGGCAAAATGAACATTTCTGTGATTTTTTTTTAATTTTCCTTAAACTCTTGCTTTCCTCTATCTTTTCCTTTCTGTTTCTGAAGACTACTGAGGCAGCCATGATGCTTAATCCTGATAGAAATCCAAGAGCGTGTGAGGGCTCAGCAGAACTACATCAAATTGAAAACCCTGTGCCACCCTGAAATCTGTTCAACTGCTTCTCCAGGAAGAGAGCAGAAAAATATTAAGACCACTGTAATGGGAAAAAATCCAACTCTTGATTTCTTCACAACATCAGTTTTTTCTTTTCTTAAGCATTCTGCCAATGAGGAACTGGCACCATTATTTTCCCATTTGTTCAGTTCGTGGTTCCTCTCTTCTTTACAGCCCCATACAATGTATATGTCAATTTTCTTGGCCTTGTTTTCAATGTAAATCTTGAAGCTATTTACTTATTTTCCTTCAACTTCGCCCCAGCCATCAGCACCTGTAGCCCAGATGACTGTGCTAACATCTGATTTGGACTCTGCCTTTTAACACTTCCCATTGGAGCAGTTTGTCTTATGGTATACATCTGATATTTGCCACTTTTATGAATTGAAGGCACCTGCAATTGTACTTAGTCTAGAAATGTTGAGTTAAATAGGCCCATGCCAATCTCTACACACTCACTGCCTGCTGTTTTCCCTCTGACCTGTACTGGATTCAAGTCTGTTCTGCAAACACTACAAGGTCTACATGATTTCAGGGCCTTTGCAAAAATAAATACAATAAAGCTTTTTTTTTTTTTTTTTTTTTTTTTTGCAATGCCTTTGGAAATCCTCCTGTTTGCAGTGTTTGCATCTACCTTTTTTCCTCCAGTTTTTTCCTTTTACTAAATATTTCCTCCTTAGACAAGTCTTCCTACCTTGCCTTTATGTCTTCTGCCTTCAACCCAGAATCTTTTTCACAAGAACTTGATTATTTCTTTCATGTCACTTAAACAGTTTAAACTTAAGGCATTATTTTTTTTTATCATTTTTGCTTTGTACTTTTTTCATTGTATGGAAAAATATCCGTGAGGACAGCTTGTTTTGCTGTGTCAGCCATGTTTTCAATGTGATGATTGACAATTGTATCTAATAATTAAAAAATATTTTAATGAACATATGCATTCGTTAAATGTGCATTTGTCTCAGAAAAGTTATTGCTGGTTATTTGTATAAAAGTTGTATTTGAGACTCAAGCAGCTGTCTCTGGGCTTCACAAATTTAATATATAGCATCCCACTATTAGTATAATTTATTCTAAATTTTGTGTATTGGTGTTTTTAGTATTGAATTGGATTTTTTAAATGAAGAAACAGGAAGCAAAGGAATGCAGTTTTTTCCTTAATTTCATTTGTATCTAATTTCATTTGTACTTTTTCCTGAAAAATCAAATGCATGTTGCTCCGCACAATATTTGACTACTTGTATATACTCAACTCTTCTTGTAGTAAATTTTCAGTAACATCATTTAAGGCTGACTTTCCATTTTAATAATTGCTCATATTTTGTGAAGTTTATTTCTTGATTTCAGGATTGTTCTTTTATTTTACCTTCCACAGTTACTTTAGTTACAGTGATTATGAACTGTTGAGTGTTCAGCAGATTGCTGCATCCCTTGCTTTTGCTATTTACAAATGCCATTGTGACCACACTTATGAAGCTAAATCAGTGACAAATAATTTTACCTACATTTAAATTCACATCACCAGATTGAGGACATGGTTCTGGATTGCATATTTTGGGGTATTATCCAGATAGTTCAACGTTCAAATATTCTCTTCTGTATTACGTAGATTTCACTAGTACAATTAATTTGTTGCATGCTTAATATTTTACTAGTTTGTCATTGCGTATTTGAGTGGGTGTGGTTTGAGAGGAATAGTTGTAATCCTTGTGTTAAAGTGATTTCAGCTGAGAATCTGGCCTCTATAATAATCAATTAATCTTCATTGAAGAAATCGGCGCCAGAATCTCCTATTTACTAACATGTCACTAAATAAGATGCTACTGCTACTATAGCTGTTGCTTCTGTCACCAGCAGCAGCAACAACAGAAATCCAATGTTAGAGATCACTTGAGATCATGGCACTGTTCCTATCTTTTCTAACCTGAGAATAGTATCAGAGAAAACAGTATGCAGCTTTCTTTATCTTTTGATTGTAACCTCGGTTCTGTTTGCCTGAGATTCTGTTAGTAGTGACATGTCTGTGCTTCACCTGTGAAGAACCAGTGTGGGAATTGATAGATCTGAACGAGAGGGATAGCCAATTAGGGAATGGCCTCCAGCAACTGCTGATTCTGTAGAAGATGGGCCTTTGAACTCCGTGGGGTTGAACTAAAGGGCACAGCTGTTACACCTATCAGAGAAAGAAAGAACAAGGTTACACCTGTGGGTTGACTCAATAGCTGTATTTTCTCAGCTCAAATAATAGAGTAGTGTAATGATAGCTAATACTATGCTCATATTAATTAAGTAATCTTGACTTCAATTATTTAGATAACTCAAGAGAGTGGGAAATTATATCCAAAATTAAGGTATTAATTTCAGAAACAGAGATGTTGTCTTAAAGGGTCCCTATCATGAAATAACTCATGGGAAATTTATCACTAAAAGACTTAAAAAGTTTAATGGCAGAAGAAACTATCATCAGGTGCAGGTGTTGTAAGTTTAAAGCCAGGGATCTAATATCAAGTTTTAAAAGGCGATACAAAGAGCATGTCATGCACAAGTTTGTAGACATCTTTCTGTGAGAAATTGTTTTCTAATGACCTGTTGCAGTCCAGGCTTGGTTCTGAATTGATGCCTTGCAAAAGGAACAGGTGAAAGATTGCCAAACTGATCCTAAAACATCACTATTAAAATTTCTACCATAACAGAGATCATCTTATGATTGTGTAAGATTTGTGTGCTAACATCAGATATTTGTTGTGGAAAAATTATCTCACACTTTGTAAAGCTTAGTACATTGTTCACAGAGTGATCAGAATTAATTTATTTTATCTCTTTTTTTCCTCAGGAGTGCTAAAATTAAAGTAAATGTTTCTAATTATTATTAAAGAATTATCTTAATTATTCTAATTACTAAAAGAAAAATTATTAAAATTGTTATTCAATTATAATTTTTCTAACACTTAAATTCACGGATATTGTCTTGCTGTTGATCTCCCATGATCTAGGAATACTTTGCAAAAGCATCTGTCATGTAAAGAAGCTAGCTATACCATGATTTTGTCATTTTCTCTTTCCTTGATGATTTGGGCCAGGTCCTTGGAAGCATACTTTAATCAACCAAATGATGAAAATAGTGAACATAAGAATAAATGATTTGTTACTTTTTGCAACTTAAAATGTCCACTTTATTTATTTGAACCAGAAAGCAAATGGTTCTATGTTTGACTTTTCATGGTAGTATGTAAGCTTTGTGCATTTGGCATATGAACTCATCCGAAGTACCATTCAGTATTGAATATACTGACTTTAAGATGTAATGTCCTACTGAAGTGAATAACGTAAAAATATGAAATATCCCTTACTTGTGAACCAGTGAATGGATGTTAGTTCACATGTGGCTTCTTGTGATCTGTATTTATTTTGTGACCCTAGAACTCTCTATAAAGATGGTGAAATCAGTATTTTTTGTTATATAATAAAGAAGAAATTGAAGATTATTCATAGGTTGTTACTGAATTGCTATTTGATTCCTTCACATAAATGGCAAGTGACAGACCAGACTTTGGTAGAATGCAGAATGATTCTATTAACACTATCATTTTCATTTCCCCTAAACCCTATCATCTGTAAGGAGTCTTCACAGATTATTTTAATTAGTATTCTCCTTAAAATTTCATCAAATTTTCACCAATAAGTTGGCACGTAATTCCTGAAACAACTTGTAGAGTTACTTAATTCTCACTAAACTAAGACCTGAAGATTTGTCTATATTTAAGTGGATCTTTTGTTGCCAGGATTATGCCCTGTGGCTTTTGTCAGGGATAAATGACAGCTGTCAGAGCATTAATGAAGCACAAACACTGTTTTCCTTCACAAGGAAGAACTGATCATGGCTTTTTCACCTTCACCCTCACCCTCACCCTTTGATCTATGTCATTTTATTGCCATCTGAGTCCACCTTTCTTCTTTTAGCATGTGTTCTAGGATTTTAAAAATGGAGAAGGCAGCAAAGGGCAAGGCCTGTGCAGACAGCTTTTGTCCAATGTTACTTCTACGTTGTTTTACATGGTTCTTTCTGTTCTGTGGTAATAGGATATGACTGAATGAAAAAGCAACTGACAAACATCCTTTTACTTGAGCATTTTATGTATAGAATAAACTTCTAAAGGTTGCTTGACTCTTATTTTTCATTTTGAGAAACATAAGTGGAATATTTTTTTTTTAATCTGTGTCCCTAATCATAGTTACCAGAGCAGTGGAAAACAGGTATGCAAAATCATTCCTCATTTTTCTTTCCATTTCCTTTGCATTATGTAATTACAAGAAGCCTGATCATCCAAGTTCTCACTGGGGAAAAAATATAAATAAATAAAAAAGAAGCAATCCCTGATATGCAGAAGCTGGGCTGACTCTCTCAGCTCCATCTGATTACCATCTAAGCAACCATAACTACTGACACAGAACACTAACCACACTCAAAGTTACTCTCAGATCATGATCAGAGGAGATAAACAGGGCTACTTCATAATTATGTCTAAACGTAGATACAAATAAGATCATTGCATCACTTACAAGTTGTCAAACTCCTTGTGTATCGAAAACAGGGTGCTGTTGCTTCTTTATCAATGAAGGCCTTGTCTCGATCCTGGTGTTTCTTCTTTTTCAATCAGGTGTATTGAAATATTCAATAACAGATGTTCCCCTGCCTCCTGACGCTATCACATTCTATGTGGAAACTCTGCAGATTCTCTCCCAAGTCACTCAAGGACAACTTACTGAGGTGCAACAAATAATAAAACAAATCTTCAACTGAGAGTGTATCCCTGGTGGCCTTTTCCTGCATGACACTAACATAGTTTATATATATATATTTTTCTGTCTTAGCCTCGTAGTAATTACTTGAAATTTAAGAAATTATTTAGGTTTTCTGCTCTTTGGGTTTTTTCAGCATAAAGTGAGTATATGGAGATCTCCTATAAGATTAAGAAGCTTGATCACTGTAAACAATATAAAGTACCCAAATGATGCCCCAAATAGAATGTATCCATGCATCATTTTTATGGTATTATATATTATTTTCTTTTTCCTTCTTCTGCTGGTTTTCCTACACATCAGTCATGAGAACCACTTCTTCCATTAGTTTCGTTCTGAGCAGGAAGTTTGATAAGGTTCGGGCAGGCTTGTAGTTACTGTCCTGAATTTACTTTGCTGTCAACAGCCTCTTAGAGGAAAAACTCTGCTTTGGTGAGCGGTCATTTCTTGGTAGTTGTACCAGCGAGCAATGAAGACACAGACATGAATCAGACATTTCTACTATCAAATCGGTAATTTGCTAGATATAAAGCATATGAATGATTGTCAAGTATGTGTTGGCTACAATGTATTTGAGGCTTATCACCAAGTTCTACCATAGTGTTATATCACTGATACTCACTGAGAAAAATAGAGTTACAGAGAGGGAAATGGGGAGGGATAGAGACAGACCACAGAGAGATCTCCCAGCTACTGTTTCATTTGCTCAAAAGGCTTCAGTGGCTGGGGCTGGGCCAGAGCCAGGAGCCTGGAGCTATTCCATATCCCCCACATGGATAGCAGGGAATGAAGGTCTTGATAAACCCTTTGTTACTTTCCCAAATATGTTAGCAAGAAACTGGATTGGAATCAAAGCAGCTGGTTCATTTCCTATATATCAGCAATGGGTAGGGCTCTGACCCAGGAGCTAGGAGTATGATCGAGGTCTCCCACATAGGTAGCAAGATCCCAACCACTTGACCATTCATTGCTACATCCCAGGCTCTGTATTGGTGGGAATTTGGAATCATGAACTGAAACTGATGCAGGGTTTGGGTATCATAACTGCCAGACTAAATACTTCCTCACAGCTTGTTCAGACACATCGTATTTGTGCATATTTATCATGCATGACACTACGGTTTGATACATGTATACAGTAGCTAATGATGCAAGCAGGGTAATTAGTGTTTCTGTCCCCTTGAACGATCATCATTTCTTAGTGTTGAGAAAATTTGGACGTTTATATTTTAAGTCATTTTGAAGTGTCACAGGTTGTTGTAGTCTATAGCTGCTATCTCCTATCCTACTGAGCTTTGGTGCTCCTTCTGTGACATTATTTCCTTTTGTCCTTCTAACCTCTAGTGATCATTATTACACTTTCTTCAAAGAAGTCAATGTTTTATTTTCCACAAATGAATGAGAATGTATGGCATTTGCATTTCTATTCCCAGTTTATTTCATTTATTATATTACCATTTATTTATAACATGAGGTCCTACAGTTCTGTCCACTGTGATGCAAATGACAGGTCTTCATTTTCATTTTTTAGTTTTATGTATATGTCTGAAAGCCAGGCATAGAGAGAGGGTTAGAGAAAATATGCTGATTCCCTGCTCAAATGGCCTTGGCAGTTTTGAATGGGTTGAGTCATATTTAAAAGCCTCAAACCTCATCTTGGTCTCCTGCATGTGTGTCATGGACCCCATTCATCCTCTGCTATTATTACAAGCACATTTGCAGGGAGCTGGATTGAAAATAGAGCCAACAGGAGTCAAACCAGTGTTATTTGAACTGCCAGAATCACATATGCAGGTTGATCTACTGGGCCTCAATGCCAGCCCAGGATTTCATTATTTTAAATGGTTGAATCATATTCTGCATGTGTTTACATGCATTTCTATTCAAATAACATTATTTGTTCATTTGTGTTGATAAACACTTTGTTTCTCTTACTTGCTTATTGTGAATAATATTGCAAAGAAAATGGTAGTGCAAGTATTTATTTGAAATAGCTTCATTTGCTTATGAAATACATTTAATGATTCATTGATGGCTCATATAATAGTTTTATTTTAGTATTAGGAATCTCTATATTACTTTTTAAAGTGGTGGTATACTCTCATCTACAGTATATGAGTTCCCTTTTTTCATTATGTCCTCCCAGCAGGTATTAACTTTTATCTTTTAGAGCTCCTTATTTATTTCTAACAGTAACATGCAGAAAAAGTAGGGCTGGGGAGAGTGGGAGGAGAAGGAAAGGAATAGGGGAGGGAGGGAGAAAGAGAGGGCATCCATTAACTGATCCACTCCTAAATACTTGCAAATCAGGATTCTGCCAGGTGGAAGCGAGGAGCCTGGAACTCCACTCAGGTGTCCTGCATGGATGGCAAGAATGCCAGTACCTGGACCGGCATCTGAGCTTCCAAAGTGCAGCAGCAGGAAACCTGATCAGGAGCGCTTTAAATTGATAGATATTGATATGGATATAGATAGATCTGTAGACATAGCTATATCACAAAGGTGTGCTTAAACGTATCTGTTTTATCCTTTAATCAGTAGAAATATCTATTTCTCATCTTTTCTGAGAAGCTTGATTTTCATCTTGTTGATTATCTGTATCTTTGGTTTGGATTTCATTTATTCTGTTCTGCACATTTTTGATTTAATTCCTTGATTTCCTTATCATTCTAATGCATCATTATTTTGCTTATTTGGAATATTTCTACTTTATTCATTTATTGCTCCAAGTTCCTCCTCTTAATATTGATTTTGCTATTTCTTACAGGTCCTAATATTTTGTGTTTTCCATTTGTTTTAAAATATTTATTTTTTATTTAATTTCCTCCATGGTTCATTGGCCACTCAGTATTGTTTCCATTATTTGGATGCTTTGATCTCTAGTATTTAAATTCTTTTTTGAGAAGATTCATGAGATGATTTCAGGATTGAAAATTTACTGAGACGTTGTTT
Organism: Ochotona curzoniae; assembly: GCF_017591425.1. Taxonomy (NCBI): domain Eukaryota; kingdom Metazoa; phylum Chordata; class Mammalia; order Lagomorpha; family Ochotonidae; genus Ochotona; species Ochotona curzoniae. Next base: position 13,032,462 of record NW_024465582.1, on the reverse strand, counting down.
GTGTCCCATAAGTTAGAGTTTCATCTGCTGATGTATTGCATATTCTGAAGCTATTAGGTACAATGTTTTGTAAATGTCTGATAGGTTTATTTGCTCCATGATGTGTGTTAATTTTTTTTAGTGAATCACTTAAGCCCCCAACTACTACAGTAGTTATCTTATTATTGAATTAATTGCTTGAAACTTTGATTTAAAATATATTGTCATCTAATGTTAGTATGGCTGCTCTGCCTTACTTATGGTTTCCGTTTGTGTGGAATATGCTTTTCCTAACTTCCAGGTATGTGTGTCTTAACCAGTAGAGAGTCTTTTGCTGACAGTGAAGAGCTGGGTCTTGCTGTTGTTATTCATTTTGAGAATCTACATCTTTTAATTGGAAGACTTTAATCCCTTTATAGAAAAAGTTATTAAAAATATTTCACATGTGTTATTTTTGTTTTAGAATTCATTTGTGGGTACTTTGCTTCTTGCCTTCACTTATTCTGAGTTTTGAGACTGTTGTGATGAAGTTGGATTTTGTTCTTTCCTTCTTTTGTGTGTCTGATCTACAAATGAGTTTTATATGTCACCATGTTTTCCTGACAGCAGTTACCATCCTTTCCTGTCTAAGATTCCCCTAATTATTCCTTACAAGGCTGGTGCCATAGTCATGCGTTCTCTCGCTATTCGCTCATGTGGCAAAGGACTTTATTTCTGCTTCCTTTCTGAAAGATCACTTGGCTGGATATGGTAATCCCACCCAACATTTTTTCTCTTTCAAGTCTTTGCATATATCACTCCATATTTTTTGTCACATTCTTTCCCAAAATTCACTCCTTGTTGTTGAATTTGGTTGATCACAAAGGCAGCACCAAATCAAGCAGCTTTGGGAAAGTTTGTGAAGATGCCTTAAGACGTTGATGAGGACTACTTACTCACAGAAGATTAGAAGCAACAAGCACCACAGCACCAGTATGGTTTTTAAATTTGTAAAATTAGTTTCTTGTAAGATTCAGTTTGTCAGCTGTCTCTGAGGTGCTTCACATGGAGACCTGATGCCTGGGAAGAATATTTATCAGGTGATAAGTGTGTGACACCAAAACTGCCAGAGTCAGTCAGTGGGGGTTTAATAATGGGGCACCCGTATGGAAAGCTGTCGCATCCATGGTTGTATTCTGAGATCATCCATAATACAATTTTAAATTCAGGTTTAGTTGGAGAAAGAGGCTCACATATCAGAAAGCAAAGAAAAACTAAAAAACAGTAAGAAAACTTGGTTAGAAAAAAAAGTTTCCTTTAAAATTAATAAACATTAGTATCTGTACATCTATGTTCTCCATTTCCCACCCTGCACAAACACATTGGCAAGTGTGAACTCAACGATAAAGCCAGGGAAAAAAATCACTCATGTAACGAGAAGACAATGATTGGCATTTTGAGTTACATAATTCAGTCCAGTTATATACTATGTTTTAAACTCTTACATGAGGAACGGTCATGTTGAAATTGACTTTATTAGTATAAATTTTTTTACTAAATATGAATGACATGGAATGCAAAATAAATTTTACTCAAGAGAAAATTCAAGAAGTGTATATTTATAAAACAGATTTATTCTCTAAATGTATTATTTAGATATTTTATTATTTGCAAAAAAACACGATCACATTGAATCTATCCTATGTAATAACATATAGCATCCAGATTTTATATTTAGTGAAAAGTTGCTATAATGTAAGATAATGTAAATAGCTTTGCATAACATATTTCATATAATTTGGTTGCTTAGTACTTATTTTAAACCAGAATTCCACAGAAGCATAATTTCATATGCATTTTAAATGGTGACATAATTTTATAGCAATTGTAGTTACAAGTCACAAAACACCTCTGAGCATACTCGTGAGAACAAAGTTCCAATATCGTAACTAGCTCAATAAAGCTACTTCAACATTTTCTGAGAAAGAAATGAAAACTTGTTCTGCTCGCAATTAAAAAAAATCCTTGGGTATGTAGATGTTCAACAGACTCAACCATCATTTTTCTTAAATGTTGAAAAGTTGAATTTTTTATTTAGATACCATGTGAACTATGATAGCATTCTGTAAAGTATAAAGCTTTGTTAGAGTCCCAACAGAAAAGCGATGACACAATCAATTGGGTCATTGAGAAGAATTCAATAGAGGATAGTTTCAAAGTTATGGACAGGATTTAGTCATTGCACTGAGGCACATTGCAGCCCTCTGGGACTAGCAACACAGAGGGAAAACGTAGTTCCTGACACAAGGAGATAATTGCATTCACCTTCCCTGGAGTTGTATCCTTTAACAGTGACCTGTCAAGGAAGAAGTGTGAAGAATAAACAGCAGCCCTTCACATTTTCTGCACCCTTGGATCTCCCGAGTCTCCCCTCCAGTTAGCCAAATTCAAGGGTAATCTAGAGGGCCAGGGGTCCTGTTGCTGCAGTTCATGCTGTTCTACTTTACTGCCAGGTACAGAGCTCAATGAAGAAAGAATGAAATGAAATCCTAGAAAGAAACAGAACACAAGTTGCATGTGTGCCCAAATGGATCATGTAGGCATTCACTCAGAAAATATTTATTGAACATCTACTATATACTGTACTGCTTAGTCACTAGGGATACAGGGGATATGAATAGAAACAGAAAATAATTCCTAGGAATGAAAAACAGAAATTTTGTTTCCTTTCTTGTACCTTGAGATTCGGAGATCTAAAAAAGACTAAGGAAAACAAAGGAATAAATCCACTGTAACAGTACAGACATTATTAAGTATAAAATATTCATTTGCAGAAAAGATATAGTAAGAACTAGTCTTCATCTCATCTTCCATATGGCCTGCGAGATAAAGACTTGTAAAATTTATTGTGTCCCAAAAATTCCTGTAAGCCCAAGTTATATGAGGAGGCACAGGGAATTGATTCATGCTTAATAAACCCTGCAATTAATAAAACCTTGTTCCTAGTCTACTCCCAACTCTAGGGAGTTCTTGGTGTTTTATAGTCCCTGTCTTAGAAGCATTATAAACCCTCTGCATTAGAAGGAATGGAACAAGTGTGTTAGTGGGCTGGGTATTCCTTGGGTCCAAATCTGTGCCTTTTATGCTTTCAACAGTGATTCAATGATTTTTGGCCCCCTCATTTCTAATGGAAAACACTCCTTTCTGTTTTAAATGATGACTTAGGTGTAGCTTTTCTCTGCCTTTTGCGGTAGATGATATCATAATTTTTTTCAGTGACTATTGTTCTTTGGTAGTTCAAGGAATATTAACTAAGGTCTTTAGTTTGATTGGAAAACTTCCTAAGTCTCTATTCAACCTTAAGTTTGATCCATGACAAACTGTTCTGTGACACAAATAATAAACTGAGCTTGTCATAGACTATGGTGATAAAAGTGACCCAGTTAATAATCGATTGTTTTCTTACTCTACTTTCAGTTATCTAAAAATAGACCTGGTTGCTTATGCACGTGTTATTCCTGTAGCAATTGATTTTTACAGATTCATAAAGCCATAGTGGATTTTAGACTTTCTTATCTAGTGCTTGGTAGATTTGTCATTAAGGCTGGCAGTGAAAGTGAGAGGTTGCATAGCATACTATTCCCAGATGGGCTGGGGCCAAGCTTTCTCACAAGACACCTTTGTGTTTTACTTCTTAAAACTCCTGACAGATGGCAAAATGGTCCCGGACAGGAAATGAGATAATCAAGTGTAACTTAGATCTCAGATGGGATTTTCTGACGCTCGGAGATTTTCCTGGACATCTGTTCATATCCTTCATAGCCAATAAAGGCCAAAGCAGGCCTCAATCAAGTTGAGGGAAATTCATTGTCCATGATTGCCAGAACCCTCTTCTCACTTCCATCTTTTCATACGTGCATTAATTTCTATGCTGCTGGTGCAGACATGAAATAGACTTTTGCTTTAGTTCAAATACTCACCTCTCAAAAGATCTGAAGGAATAGAAGAACTGGGGAATTTGTGAACCATATTGTAATGGAAATAGCATCAAATTGGACTATATTCCCTTAAAATAGTTCTTGGTTCTTCCATTTCCAAAAAGTTCACAGTGAAGCTCTTTATGTACTCTAATAGTTTCGCAATGTTATGTTGGTTGGGAATTCTACTGACTTCCATGTTCTTAGGATCTTGTGTCCTGCTGTAACTACCTCATTAAGATTCTTGCTCATAGACAGATATTTCTCTGTCATGGATAAGTGGACTGTTATTAGTAGGATAACAGCATCTTTCACTTTGTTATGTTGTGGAAAATACCACCTCGCAAGATAACCTAGCATCTCCTTTTCTTAAACTTTGTGATTCAGAGGACAGATTCAGCTTACACAGTAAAGCAATTATGAACTTGGCAGCTGTGCCTCTTCAATGATGCAGGTGCATTGTTTTAGCTGACAGTGTCACTTGAAATCCTGAACATGTACACAGTTCTTTGGTGAGTTAAAGACAGTCTTACTGAGGTATGGGGATGAAATGAGAAAGAATAAGTACTAGGCTTATATGTCTTCAGATGTTTTTCATTTGATTTCTGGACCTTGAAGAATCTCAAAATACAGGAGAAATTATTTTCCTTAAAAACCTGAGAACATTTATTTTAATTTCATAGTTCATATTCAAATTAAATTTTGATAACTGAAATTCATCTCTTCATAAAACTATTCTCCTAAGAATATGTAATACTAAGTTTCATAGGAAAAACTCAATGATCACCTGAAAAAGAGGGAGAAAAAGTGAGAAATGGAGCTTGCATTTTTTAAATAAATTTTGCTCTTGATTGTGGAGTAGCTGTGCTGGAGATGCAGAGGAGAATGGAGTTAATATTATTAAAACAGATTTTTAGTTCTATTTCTGGTTCTTGATATTCAAAGCATGTACAAAATTCAAATGTCCTCTAGTTGAAGCTGAGGTTAGTGTAAATAAAGAGATCATGGGATAGTGTTTAAGACCAAAGTTATTTTAGTGTGATTAGTCAAAAAAAATAATCACAGGAAAATCACAGATCAGGAAATGTTGAGAAACTCATCAAGGTCAAAGGAAAAATAAGTGAAAGTTGGAGAATAAATTCCTGACATTTACATTCTGATCTGAATGTCTTTCAATTTGATTTAGAAATTAATAGCTTACTGTATGATCCAGATAGCAGAGAGATCTGCTGCCATCAAAAAATGTTCTCATGACCCACATTTTGAGTTGTGTGCCAAATGATCACGGTTGAGTTGGGAGATGTCAAACTGAACGGGGCAAACGACACATATCAAGTTAGTGCCTCCAAATCAGGATGGTGGGCAGCAGCATCCACGTAGCAAATCTGGCGAAACCAAGGCTCGTGCCTTGAGGCGTTTTCAGAGAAAACATTAAACATACCCAACAGACAAGGCATCTTTGTGTATGATGATGTGTTGTTGCCTTGTCACAGGGCTTTCTGGAGTCAAACATAACAGTCTTTGAGGGCTGGCCAGCATACTTACAGTTTACTACATATCGATTGAGACTGAGTTCCAGTTGATTCTTAGTCTTGCTTCGAATTGTTTCCTCTAAATATTAGCTGCATAGCTTTTGTATTTTTCTAACTCAATCAGCGGTTTTAACTTACTTTCAGCGCATATGACCTCAGAGTACAGATGCTCACCTAACTAAAAGCCTCAAGGACCACTTAGTGGGAAACACTTTCCTAGCCTATTGCTTACAGAAATCCAACAGGGCTTCGCTACCCTAGCTATTTACCGACTGCTCTGAACTTTAAAAGGTTGTCCTTCCCCATTTGAGAACATCTGCTCCACGCTCTGGTCATATGGTTGTCCTTAGGAAATGTTTCTCTAAGGCAGAAGCATATTTTATAAGAGCCTTATGATTTAAAAAGAAGAATTTAAGTCCTAATTAGTACTTTTAGCTCCATGCATGCAAAATAATTCAACTTACAAGCCAATGGAAACTTGCTGCCTTAGATAACCATGTTGAACTACATAGTTAACTTTCTACATGAGGAATAATTAATTTTCTTATTTCTACTTGGTAAAATGATTCAAACGCCTTTGGTGTCATAGGTGTAAAAATAAGTCTAAATACTGAACCATTATGTTTGAAGTTTGATATGTGACTTGAAAATAGAAAGAAGTATATAGTTTTGAGAGAATTCATTTTATTTTATTATTCCATTCCTTTTCCTCCTCTTTCCTTTTTTTATTATCCTGCCTTCAATTTTCTTCTAACTCTTCCTCACTCCTTTACATCCTTTTTTTTAACTTCTATTTTCCTTCCCAGCTTTGCAGCTCTATTTTGGAAATATGGCCAATGTTTGCTACCGTAGTAACTGTACTTTCTTCCATATTAAAATTACACATTTTTACAGTGGGCAATTATTACTTTTAAAGTACTTTATCCTCTGGGCCTGTGCTCCATGGTGAGCAGCCGCCAAGCGTGCAGGCTGTGCTCCTGGGAGCCTGGAGGTTTGGGCTTGTAGAGGGCAAGCAGATGGTGTTGGCATGGCACTGGCGAGACCTGGGGCTTCATGTCTAGGTAGGTGGAGTGAGCCTGGGGATCTCCCCATGTGCATGGTCTGTGGATTGAACAGGTGGTAAGGAGATGTGCGGGAGAGAAGTCTGCTGAGGGAATGTTATAGGCAAGGAAGACTTCTGAGGAACTCCCATTGACAAAGCCACTGTAATTGCAGGTAAGTGAGGGGGCTGAGACTGAGTGGTTCTGAGGGTGAAAGCTGTAGGAATTTTAAGGGTTAGCCAGATGCACCAGCCCATGTGGGATATCTTAGCTGGGCTAGTTAGTATGGCTAACACCACCCAGCGGTGCACATTAAAATTAGGATTGGGGGTATACCTGACAGGGTTAGATCACGGTACCAACCAGCGAGAGTTGGAACAGGAGATTGGTAATGTTAGGCTGGGTCATGACACTACAGAGCATATAAGAGAACTGGGACTGGAGGCAAATTCTCTGGGGGATATGCTGGCCCTCCCTTTTCAACTGCATTTTTGCTGCTTAGCTTAAGAGCAGGGGTAATGATGGGATGAGCTGGACGTGACCACAGAATTCTCCAACATAAATACATACTGAGGTTAGGAATAGACTGGGAGGTCTAGGCTGCTGCTCCCAAAGAATAAGGGAGAGGCAGGCTGAGTCTTAACATCCATAAGCTCATACAAAGGCTGAAACAGAGCTGGAAGGGTATGCCAAGTATGGGCCTAGCACTCACTGGCACATGTAAGATCTGAGTCTGGGATTGAGCCTGGTGGGGAAACTTGGGAATCTCTCCTGGTGGGATGTAGGTCCTGCTGGTGAACATGTGATTCAGGTCTTAGTGTTGGTCAGAAGGGCAAGGTAGTTCTACCTGTTGGCAAGTGTGTGGGTTGGTTCTGGAGGACATGGGGTAGACCAGGCAGGGCCAGGCCAACCTTATCCACTGGTAGGCACAGGAGCCAGGCTTGAGTGTGGGACATGCTGGGCTGGGCTATCACACCAGTTTGCATGAGCCAGGAATAGGACCAGACTGGGCAGGGGCTATAGTACCCACCAGCAAGAGTGTGGACTGGGGGTGGACCAGAACAGGTTGGGCAGCAACATCTGATGGCAAAGGCCAAGAAAGATGATATGCTGTGCCAAGCTTGGTCAGAGCAACCATTGGCATGCATGCAGTCAGTGACTGGGAACACACCTGGTTGGGGAGCTAAGACAACATGTCGGCTGGGTTGTGGTTCCTACTGGTGAATGTGAGAACCAGAATGGAGGCATCAGTCTTGGCTGGACATGACTATAGTGTCCATCAGCATGGATAAGGCCTGGGTCTGGGATGTGCCTGACTGGGCTAGACTCCAGCACCCACTGATGCTTGTGAGAGCCATGGTGGGTATAAGATGCATTGGGCTAGGTCTCTTCCCCTGCTGAACCATGTGAGACATGGTTCAGGTATGGACCAGGTATGGCTGGGTTGTAGCATCCAACTGTAAAAATGGAGTCTGGTCCACTTGGGCAAGGCCAAAGTTCCTGCTAGGACAGGAGGTACATTGAGTTGTGCCAGGCCAAAGATTCTCAGGTGTACACAAGACCTGCCACTGGGAAGAGACCTGATGGAAGAATTTGGGAAACTCCTCTGTTGTTTGAATGGTCCCTGTAGGTGAGCACAGGTACCAAGGCTGGAAACCCAGACCAGATCAGGTTACACTATGCAATGGCATATATGTGGGTCAGGTCTGGATCTGGGCCAGGCTGAGCCAGTCCATAGCACCCAGTGGCAGATCTGAGAAATAGAAAGTGGTGCAAGACAGGTCAGGCCACAACACCAGCCAGTTCACACCAGCCAGTTCACATTAGGGTCAGGACTGGGGGCTGGCTGGGCTGGATTGGGCGGCAGCATCCCCAGGATGAGCTGGAACTGGAGGCAGGCTGGGCTGGTCCAGATACAGCACCTGCTGGCAAATGCCAAGGTGAGCCTGGCCATGCCAGACTGGGCTGCAGCACCTACTAGCACACTTGAAACCAGGGGCAGGGGGAGAGCCTGGGGGGATCCCCTGTTGGCCCACTGATCCCACTGATGTGCATGGCAGCTGGGGTGAATAATAGACCAGGCTGGACAGGGCTGCAATGCCTGTTGGCTGCATGTAAACTGAGTTATGAAGAGAGCCAGGTTGGGCTGACTATACCCACGGATATATGCATAAGCCAGAAAGGGTGTGACCTGGTTGGGCTTTGCCTCAGCATCAGCTGCCAAACCCTGGGACTATGGGTAAATCCTGTCAAGCTAGACTGTAGAACCACCTGGAGAGTGTGAGATTTGGGAGTGGGCCCAGTAGGGAAACTGTGGGCACCTCTCTGATGGGTTTCAACTCTCATTGTTGAGCATGACAACCAGGGCTCAGGGCAGGCATGACTAGATAGGTGGCAGCACCTGCCAGCAAGAGTGTGCCTGCATAGTGGGCTTGGTTTGGTAGTGTTAGGGCTCAACACCTATTGATGTGTATGAGAACTGAGTGGGATGTGGGACAGACTGGACCAGTCTGTTGCATATACTGGCAAGCACAGGAACCAATGCTTGGGGCCTGTTGGGGTTACTGGGAGTCACTCATACTGGCAAGCACACACAAGAGTCAGGTTTAGGATCACTTCAGATGCGATTCTTTGGAGGTTCCCCCAAATGAACCATTGGACTCAGAACTCCAACCAAGGGGGAGAATTGCAGCATTTATGGTCTGACCGTGGAGTGTGTGTGTCAGAGCTGGTCATCCTCAGTAGCTTAGACAGAGCAGTTACACATACGTAGCATATAGCAGTCCATTGGAGCCTACAGAGGAGATCTGGTACCAGTGTTTCTCCCACAAAAATTGACTTGATCATTATTCAGGGTCAAGAAGGAAAGTTCTCCTTTCTTGTCACCACTAAGATTGGTTCTGAGATATTTGCTGATCAGATGGGGCAATAAGTGATTTACTGGAAGCTTTTGTTGCAACCATGTGTATATGCATGACAACAAAGTATGGAAACTGGAACCGTCAGTGGTTGTTTTACTGCTCAGGGAAGAAAGTTTAACAAAGCTAAACAGGTAGAATTGGAGAAAAGCTAGAAAATAAATAGAAAGTTAATGTCATTGCCTGAATTCTGAAGGTTAACTCAGGGAGCTATTTTTCAGATAAATATGAAATCAGTGTTAGAAAAAAATGACTTTCCTGGGAAAGAGCAGCCAAAATAAATTCAAGTCGGAAACATGGAATATAGTGCAGCTGGGACTTCAAGGAGATTGGAGTGACTAGGAATTCAAGACGTTGGCTGATTAACGATGGGGATGAGTTGAAATATAGCTAAGGATTTGGTCATGAGACCCTTGGTGCCAAGCTAAGGGGTCTGGAGTCAATTCTGAAGGTCATGGTGAACAGGCATTGGAAGAGACATCTGACATGGTCAGGTTTACCTAGGGCTGCTATGTGTGGAAGAAATAGCATGGTTTGAATGATTTTTAAATATCTTTGTTGCTGGTACCCATTCAAAAGCAACAAACCAATATTAGGGATATTTGAAGGTCTAACTCTTAAAATAAATCAATTTTGTTAGAGGCTTATTTTGTCACTTATGGTATTATAAAAAAGCATGAAGACATTGTATGAATATATTGATTTGATCCCAGGTATTCTGCCTATATTAAAAAACTGAGTTAGCAAATAAAAGGAGTATGACTGTTGAAAATAGAATTGGTAATGAATACCTAGAAGTAGGAAATAGAAAAGTTAACCTTATGATGAGTAATACAATGGGAACCAAATTGGTTGTGTTGCTCAAAATCAAAGTCTGTATTCACAAAGCAAGTGAGCCATAAAGCCTCAAATGTTCTGTGTATCCAGTCACTTTCTTCTGTTTAGAAATTCTCAAAAGCATTTTCGTGCACAACTCTTTTAAGTTTTCCTTTGTTATTCATGCAAAGAGAGCAAGTTTTATGTATTCCATAGGTACAGTTCCAAGAAGGCAATCTCACTTTCCTCACTCACCTGCTCTTTCTCTGATACCCCTCCCTCTCTTCACAAACTGCAAAACTGGTGTATCAAATGTTCTCAGTTTTAAGTATTTTCCCATGTTAGTATCTAATGCTTTTAAATCTCCAAAATTATTTTCCATTTACTTTTGCAGCTTACAAAATCCTGTTTCATCCCATGTTGAATCTTATTTTCACAGATAAGAAGACTAAGGCTAGAGCTGGCTAGGCATTCATAGGTCTAGGGCTCACAGAGTTGCTGCACAAGTTGAGATTTGGATCTGATGACTTTGGTGTGTCATTTTTTTCCTCTTTGGCTATTGTCTTCCCTACTTTTCAACACAGCATGACAGCTGCCCAGCCAGCTGGGCAGCCAACAGAGGCATGTCATGTGAATCCATAGGGTGTGTCTGGCACGGTGCAGTGGATTTGCTGTGTGTACCACTCTTCTGTAGACCAACCTTGTATGAGGTTTCTGATTGCAATCGTTCTGATATTTATGTTCCTTCAGGGAAGAATGATTTGCTTTTTTATTCCTGTTCCTTGATTATCTAATTTCTTCTACTTCTCCTTGATGGCCAAGGTAGAAATTGCAGATTTATCCCCATATTTTTCTGGTTTAACCCGCAGATCAGAGTAGCGGATTCCCATGGGTTCTTTACCATGGATCACTACTTTTCTCTGGGTTTGAGACATTCTCCTCTGTCTGCACTCCTCTGCTAGACAGTGTGCAGAAAAGCAGCATGAGCTTCCTTAACTCTTGCATGTTGGCCATTCCACCCATGGCTGATAAGGAGATTTGCATGACACCAAACTCTGTCCTGTTCCTGGGTTCTGTTGTGTTTTGTCCATGTTGCTGCTGGCAGTGCCTCTCCTTTTCTGCTTCCTAGCTAACTCCTGCTCATCCCGCCCAGAGTCTGTTCAGATATCCTGGGTGTTAACATCGTTTCTCCTCCATAATTTTATGCTTTTATTATAGTGGTTGCCACATTGTATCACAAATGTTTATTTTCCAGACTTTCAGACTAAGACAACAGTGTCTTGAATGAAAAGCTTGTGTTTTCATCTTTCTAGCTCCAGTGCCACCTGCAGGACCTAGCATAGACTATGTAGCTCGTGAATGTATGTTGAGCTAAAAACTGATAGACTGAATGGAGATACTGAGCATCAGAAATGATGAAAAGCACAAATCCAGAGACATATATCTTCTGTAGGCACAGATGTTTTCTTAGTCTCTTAGAATTCTGGTCACTTTAAAGTGATTGGCTGTGCTTCTAAGTGAAGTGTAATGGCAAATTCTGCATTCATCCAGTAAAACGTGTTCACTGATATATAGGAAAGACTGTCTTTTAGGTTTGGTGCAACAAGATTTATGCATATGTTTATTTCGTCTTTGTAAAAAATCCTTGAACGGAGAATGTTTTATCATAACGTAATAGATGAAGAAACAAAAAAAATTTAAGTGTTGTTACTTTCAGAAAGTGAAAATAGGACAGATTCTTAGGAGCAAATGGTCTCAGAAGTCCTATAAACTCACTCTAGTGTCAGTATGCTTAATATTCTAGTGAGCATTTACTCCATTCAAAAATTGTATGTGTATGTATCTGTGTATATGGGCACGTGTGTGTGTGTCATGGTGCTGAAAACATCCAGGTCAGTTTTGTTTTCAAGATTAAATTTTCTGATACATATGAAATATGCAGGAAAGTTGCAAGTATTAGTTGGCTGAATACAGATTCTTCTGCATGCACAGTCAATTAATTGCTAAGCCTAAATTCTTCATCATCATATTACAAGAACTGGCAGATTTCTGCCATATTGTAAACTGCATTAGAGAAGCTGAGTTTTGGTTAGAGGTGAGGTAGGCAAAGGAACAGCGTTAAATCATTCCTGAGGGACTGAGCTCTTTAAGTGTCCCTTGAGGGATGACGGCAGCACATGGCAGGCCTAGAAATGAAACTCTGTAATACACCAGGGAGATCCAGCCCCGGGAAATGATTCAGCCAACTAGAATGAATTCTTCCTCACTCTAACCCAACTTGTAAGACATTTGACAATCCTGGGACATTTTGCATTGCAGTCCTTCCACGTTAGGTATTTGGAATTCTTCTCTACAGCAGGAGTAGTCAACAAGGAATTTTCTAAGTTTTCTCGGACATATGTCAGGTTTCTATAATGTACTTGGTGCAAAGCTGTTACAGGATAAGCAATTGCTGTGTCTTTTCCACTGGAAAATGAATACCTAGTGCTGAGCTTAGATTTTCTTCATCCACTTCTTTAACTGCCTTATTCAATAACACAATTTGGGAATCCTCAAAAACAAAATGGATAAAAAAATTCATTAAGTATCATAACAGAAATATTACAGATTTCTACAAGTGGAAAAAGTTTAATAACGTAAGGAATAAAGTCTTATTTTGCAAGCTAGAGGAGATGCATCAGATAGAATTAAGGAGGAAGGGAAGTGGGGGGATATAAAACTATTTTTAGCGTGTAACAGTTTTCCAGGCATTGTCCTGATAGCTGCTGCATTACCCACCTGAACTGTGCTCCTGTGAGTTTCAAGGCAGTCTCAAAATCCCAGGGCAAGGCGGAGTGGCACGTTGCCATTCCTCTTAATGAAGTCGGTTTGAGCTCTCTGAATGAAAATGCCTCAAAGGATGTGGAATGGACTGAGAAACAGGTTCACCAAAATTGATTAAAAAAAAAAAACACAGATGAAGTAAAAGAAATCTAACAGCACTGACAAGGTTTGCCCCAGGCCCTCAGGACGTCGTGCAACTCCATGTCGGCAGTATTCGTGGTAGAATTTCCTTTGTGCCACTTGGCGCTTCTAAAGCTTCCAAGCTTGAATCAAAGGACCCTGGCTTTAAAAAGAAACTTCTTGAATGATTAGGGAACTCCCTTCCAATGAAATTAACTTTAGATCATGGGAAGCGATGTTTTGCCTATGAAACACAATCCACACACTTCTATGAACTATTTTATTCATTGATTGCGGGCAGAGGGATTAGGAATTACTTTTAACAGAAGTAAGGCAGTTTGAAGTTATTTTAAAAATGCCTTATTTCATTGTTGAAAAATCTCTGACTGTTCTTACTGAAGATTTGGCTCTATTGGTAATGATTTCTTACCTTACCTACAAATTCTATGATTCATTTCTGCTATAACATTCTCTGTTTTATAAAAAGAGTTTTCCTTTTCAAAACCCAATCCTTCCTGTTATTAGTCCTGCCCTACTTTCCTATGTCACCTTCAAAAAAGTGATAAAGCCCGTGGATCCTCCAAAAATAGACATTATTTGAGTCTCCTTGTTCTAAAGCCATGGTGTCATTAGGGACTTATGTGGCAGCAAAGGCACCAAGAAGAAATATGTCATCTAGTTCTGAGGTCAGCCTTCTGGGGAGGAAGGAGCCAGCCGGTGGTGAAGCACCCTACAAGATAATATCCCTGATTCAAACCACAGAAAGCTCCTTGGATTGAAAGGATACCACCAACAGTTTTCCCCCCTACTAACCAGGACTGAATCTTTCTGACCTAGATTATCAGACCATAACAAGTAGATGTAAGTCCCTTGCAAAATAAAATCAGAAAGTCTTGGGGCAAAACGAAACTGAATAGCTTTTTATTGCAGTTCTTCCTAATTCTTGAAGTTTGTCTTCAAAAGCTTCTCAGGTGTTTTCAAATCTTTTTAGATACAATTCCTAACAAGAGATTCACTATTGCCAACAATGCGAGATCCTTAAGGCAGTGAGCACTGTGTTTTGTTCTGTTTTGTATTCGCTGTTATATCCTGAGCCTAAATTGTGTCTAGTGTACATTAAAACTTCACATGATTCTTGGATGAATTAATGAATAAATGCTTTTACATGATGGCATAGTAATGGTGGCATAGAATACTTTTTTACTTTCTTTCTTACTCTCCATCACTTCTTGTTTCCCTCCTCCTCTTCTCAACTAAAAGCACACATAGAAACTGGTCAGGTTGGAAACAAGAACCTAATATGGACGCCTTTGAATGGGGACGGTACCTGTATCTGTTCTCACTTACCTGTTTATAGCAGTCTCCAGGGAGCGTGACATAAGGATTTACTACCTGTCTGAACAGTTGCATTTAGTGTGTCTCAGAGTTGTTAGCTACAGTGACGGGCTAATAATTGCACCTACCTGAGATGATTATATAAAGACCCGACTCCATCATGTGTGTAAAGTACCTGAAAATTGTGTCTGGCGCATGGTACTAAATTTACATTAAATGATTGGTGCCGGCCGAAAGAAACTCTCCTACGCTAATTGTCTTTTACTATCCCAGTTATCTCTTGCTATACAATAAACCACTCAGTATTGGCTTTTGTTTTTTTCTTTATATTTTTTAATTCAGCTGCATGGTTCTCAGATGTTTTTGTCAGGTAGCAGAATAACCAGAGGCTATCTAAAAACTTCCCTAGGTTAGTTATCTAAGATGGTGTACACCTGTGACTGCTATGTGAAATGGCTTTTGACTGGGATCTCTGCTAGAACATAAGCATCTTAATGTGTGGTGCCCATGAATTGAGCATAAGCATTTTAAAATCATGCATCATAGGATCTTCAACAGGAAGATGGAAGAACTTATTGCCACCCTGCAGTCATGCAGCCCATACTCTGACTGCTCAGAATGAGAGACTGAACACACTGATTCCATCCAGTGTAGAGCCGATATGGCAAGGCCACATAGCTGAATGAGTAGTGTGTGGGATAGTACACAGTGCTGCTGCCATTTTTGAAAATTTTCAGCAGCCATAATGGCTCTCATATTTTTCCCAATGTTATTGAGATGGCATTAATTTCTCTGCCATTTCTTTTCTAAAATAATTAAGGCTATATAGAAATTTTCAAACTTCAGCTTTTTTCTTAAGATGCAATTATTTATTTGGTTGGTGGAATGGCAGAGAGTGGAGTGGGAGATGGAGACAGTTTCCATCCACTGGCTCATTAGCCAAATGTCTGCACCAGGTCTGTACCAGGCCAAAGTTAGGAGCAGGAAACCTCATTATGGATTTGGTGGCTGAAATAGGCCAACAAAAAGGTTAAGAGAAATGTAAGAGGCATGGTTGCTTTCATTGGAACGGGTTGTATGATTCTCTGGCCCATAGATAATGTCACACAGAGAAAGTTGAAGTAAAATCATTCCTATTGTGAATTATTTGGTTATCCATATCCATATCTCCAGCCTATCATAGTTCCAACATAATGACACATGATATTTTACAGTCTTCTTGGCTCACGCAGTGCTTTTTTTTTTAAAGATTTATTTTTTATTATTTTTTCATTGGAAAGGCGGATATACAGAGAGGAGAGACAGAGAGGAAGATCTTCCGTCCGATAAGTGAGCGCAACGGCCGGTGCTAAGCCAGGAAACTCTTCCAGGTCTCCCACGCGGGTGCAGGGTCCCAAAGCTTTGGGCTGTCCTCGACTGCTCTCCCGGGCCACAGGCAGGGAGCTGGAAGGGAAGTGGAGCTGCCGGGATAGAACCGGCGCCCATATGGGATCCCGGGCGTGCAAGGCGAGGACCTTAACCACTTGCTCCACCGTGCCGGGCCCTCACGCAGCACTTTTACATGTAATATCTCATCTGATATTAACACGAATGGTGTTGATTTGTGCATACTATCTCTGTCTTCCAGAGAAAGTATTGGAATTCAAAGAGGTGAAAACTTTTTTTTTTTTCCAATAAAGGAGTAAGGATTTGGAATGCAGATACTCGGTTCTCGTGAGTTAAAAAATGTTCATTCATGAGATACGTTTATGATTCAAAGAAGCCACAGTTTTTTCCCTGGTTTCTCTATAGGTAAATATTACCATATCGTATACTTCTGGCCAATAAGCTATATACATAGATCCTCTGAGAGAATTCAGGAAGATTTCTGATCTTTGTTGAGAAGGAAAGATGAGGACATCATTGCCATTTCCGTTTTCTGTCCTACCACGTCTGCACTCAAAATCCCCACACACTAGCGTTTTTCTACATTTTTTTTTCCTCTACAGTGAAAGAAAAGACATGGAACCAGTGATGCTGGTTCCTATGCTGTTGAGACACTAGTTCAATAATAGTAAATAATTTCTCCCAAATTTCTTTCTAGGTAAATGAACATGGTTGTTAAGCAAGTACCGTCTTACTGTTTTAAGCTGCTAATGGCTTGGTATTTTTTTTTTTTTAGAAACATATTTTATTTTGTCTAAAATAATGTTCTGTCATCTGGGAGCATGCAGTTGTTATTTATAAAGTAAATAGTTCATGAAAGTTACTTCCTATTTTTCCTTTGGCAGTGTGTTTCAGAAAATGAAATGCCATATTTTTTCTATCAATGTTGGAAGCATTTTAAAATTGCTTATTTTGAAGACTATATATTTTTTTCTCATATCTCTTCTAGTATTCAGACTCTACTGTCTTGTCATCATTCTCTTTAAAACTGTCTTTATTGAGAAAAATGAGTCAGTGCTTGATTTTATGTGCACTGACAGTGACCTCAAAATGCTACTTTATTATGCATAGCTCATAATCCCTTAGATTTATTTAATTGGAAAAGTCCAGTTGTGTGGTTTTTAATTCTGCTAATGCTGTTGGGCAGGAAAGAAGTAGAGGCAAGCTGTAAAATTACTTACAAATTCTACTAATTAATAAATTATTCAATTTATTTAGTAAAGATGCAATAACGTCCCTTTAATTATACTAAGACCCTGTATTATTAAGGGAAAATGTGGTAAAAAGTTGTGTGGCATGCTGTTTTACCAATCCACTGCATAAAAATGTTTGTAGCATTAGTAAATTGTGTTTTGTTAGTACAGAAGATTATTTGCATTCCAGCAGGATGTTTTATGTGATTGGAAAGTGAGAGTCAACTGTGCTTTCCCAGATTCAGCATTTTCCAGACTTGTAGCTACCAGTATGACTGATCAGAGAAGTTTGAACTAAATAGCAATTATGATTGCTTTGCTCTTAAATATTTATCTGTTTTTATTAGAAAGGTGGATTTACAGAGATAAGGAGAGACAAAGATCTTCTGTCTGCTAGTTCATTCCACAAGTGGCTGTGACGGCCGGAGCTGAGCTGATCTGACACCAGGACTTCCTCCAAGTCTCCCACATTGGTGCAGGGTCCTAAGGCTTTGGGCCATTCTCTACTGCTTTGCTTGGTCACAGGCAAGGAGCTGAATGGGAAGTGGAGTGGCCAAGACATGAACTGGTGCCCATATGGGATCATGGTGCATGCAAGGCAAGGATTCAGCCATTAAGCCATTGCACCGGGCCCATGATTGTTTTTTTTTTTTTTTTTTTTTTTTAAGATTTATTTTTACTATTATTTTATTGGAAAGGCAGATATACAGAGAGGAGGGACAGAGAGGAAGATCTTCCGTCCGATGATTCACTCCCCAAGTGAGCGCAACGGGCCGATACTATGCCGATCTGAAGCCAGGAGCCTCCTCCGGGTCTCCCACAGGGGTGCAGGGTCCCAAAGCTTTGGGCCGTCCTCGACTGCCCTCCCGGGCCACGGGCAGGGAGCTGGAAGGGAAGCGGGGCTGCCGGGATTAGAACCGGCACCCATATGGGATCCCGGGCGTGCAAGGCGAGGACCTTTAACCACTTGCGCCACCGCGCCGGGCCCATGATTGCTTTTTAAGAGTTGCATTTTATTAGTAAAATTCTACAACATAAGAGATCTGAAATAAGATAATTATATTTCATGAACTGACTGTGACCGGCTGAGGAAGGAAATTTTCTTAGGGAAGCATTTTTCCAACTTCAGATCCTTAAGAATTTGAAACCACTGACCTTGAATTCTGTTACCAATAGCAACTAAAATATGAATGGATGAAAGAATATGAAAACATTCATTTTAAATGTCTTTCCTAGAGTAGTTTGGCAAGAAACTCACTCACTGAATGTTCCCCTAAATTCTCCTTTTGCACACTAACCATATTGCAATATGGAGTAGACTGACTAGCAGCTGTAGTCTTTTAGTATTTACTTACAAGCCTGTGCTTGTCACATTTTATACCTGTGAGGTTGACAACAATTTGAAATTGTGCATCTTCTCATGACTGCTCTTCATCATTGTATCTTTGGATTTCTTCTCTCCAACAGTAGATCCTAGACATCCATGTGTGCTGTGTGCTACCCACCTTCGTGGCTATGCCCTGCTTGCTTTACTGATCCTCTGTGTATTCATGTGTTTAAGGCTTTCTGCAGGGTGCTTTCCCAATTCTGGTTCTCCCATTCCTGAATGTAACTATTAGGGTGACTCTTGATATGTTGGAAATAAAATTCCTGGACATTGAGTTAAATACCTGAAATAACCTAGGCATGATTGTGTCTGTCCTTGTGGCTGGGAGGAAATGCTTAGAATAGTCTAAAATTTGTGCATTCCTCTCCTGGAAGTAGGTTGTCTTTCAAAGTTTTACCTAGTGAATTCTTCTGATTTTAAAGTTTTTAACCTGGATGTGGTGACTTTTGGAATTCGTCAACTATATTGCCAGTGGGTCACTCCAGGTGTGACTACCCTGCCCTGGGTAGCTTTCTCAAGTGCTGTGGGATTGGCTCATGATAGGTTGTAGTTTTCTGTGTTCCTTGATGTCTGTCTGCAAGAAATAAACCTGCTTCATAGAACTTGATGTGTTAATGTGTTCTGTCTTGGCCATTGACAAAACTGTGCTCTCTCTCATCGACTGCTAAAACGAAGTGGACAGCAATGTTTGGACTCCTGGTCCTGATTGTTGGCATGTGCTGAGGTTTGCAGTCCTTCATGCAGCACGAGTGCTCTCATGGTATTGGTAATTAACAGTATGCTCTGTTATCATTGTGTAGTGGAGGCTGAATATCTTTTGAATATTGTATAATGAATAGGTGCCCCATTCAAGTGGAGCTGTTCACATCCTCTCATTTCAAAATTATGGCTGAGAGAAACATAGTACATGGAATTGGTGGCTAAATCACATCAATGGTCGAATTCAAGAGGAAAAAAAAAATCCAAAAATGAATGATGCTATGCCATTCACACATGCTCAGGTTTCTATTCCACTGAAGTGTGATTGCTTTATCTTTAGTTTATAAGAGCTACCATAATCCATTTACTCCATAAATTACTTTTTCTTATAAAGGTTAACTCATACACCTATACAAACATCATTATTTTAGTCTTCTGAAAGTGTTTATGTGAGTGTATGTGGGCGGGACTTAACAGCACAAATGCATATAAAGGTTAAAATGTAGTATGTTCCTTTAATTACAGCAAAAAATGCAACTACAATATGCATCAATGATACCTTACTACAAACTTGGAATTACATATAGAATAGTCACTTCCTGTATGTGAATTTCTTGGCATGGAGTGTGTATGTACCTGGAAACCTGAGTTTGCAAGGGTATATTTTTAAAATTGGTTAAGTTTTACCCAGTGATTCGTTTGCATATCTTACATAGATATATGTGAGATGTTATGACTATGGTGTATCCTGTCATTAATTATATATATTCTCATGAATCAAAAGCCTCTTACCTTTTTCACACTCATCTATTTTATGTGAGTATGCATATTGTTTTTATTTTAAAAATTTATTTTATGAAGAGCTATTTAAAGAAAAATAGGAATAGTGAGACAAAAAAAAAAAAGATTTTTCTTAGTTCTTTAAATTACTTTTTCCTCTTCTCCTTTGTTATATATAACTAATCTGGTTCATTGTCAAACTGGACACCCAGTCTGAAAAATCGTTCTATTTAAAGATTGACTTTTATATATTTGAAAGGCAGAGCAACAGAGTTAAAGGGAAAATGAGAGACCGAGATCTTGCACCTGCTGGTTCATGTCCCTGATGGCTGCTTGGCTCAGCCAAGCAGAAGCCAAGAGCCTGAAAATCTATGTGCGCTCCTACGGGACTAACAGGACCTTGTGTGCTTGGACCATCATCTGCTGCATTCTCAGGTGCATCAGAAAGAAGCTAGATTAAAAGCAGAGCCGTCAGGACTTGAAGCATCACTCCAACACAAAATGTCAGGATTTTAAACATCAGCATCAAAACTGCATCAAAACACCAGCCCCTAATGTCTGATTTTGAGGTTTAGAGGTTTTAATTTCCTCTCCATTAAATTCCTTCGTATCAAAACATTACAGCCACTTTGTGAACATTCTGATTAATCTTTCAATAACATAAATCCTTTTTAAATGGAATATTCCCAGTTTGCTGATGATCAAATGCTATTTGGATTTTTAATTTGTTTACTCTTCATAAATTAGAAATAATGAAGAGATGACAGATTAGGCACATATTTCCTCAGTTTTAAAGATATTTCTAAACAACGTTGAGCACATAATTATGAATAAAATGGATGCTTTTTCTTGATGTTCTAGAGATTTTTTTTTAAATAATTTTGTTTGGATGTGTGGATGTGAAACTCAGGGTTTGCTCAGTGTTTCTGTTTTTTGGGAAGTTCTGTTCTGGGCTGGGTAGTTCTGTTTTAATGCAAAGATGCTTCCAAGTTCTAACGCCTATGGGGCCTCAGGAGTCTGAATTCATTGTTGCCTATTCTGTAACGGAAGGTGTGATGACTACAAGAGAATGATTCAAGACCTGTGATGAAATGCTCCCATGTCTTGTTTCAGGAATAGTCCCAAATGCTTTTTTCCTTCTGGAGGTGGTTTTTATTGAAACAGTGATATCATAAGACACAAGATAAGGATTCTTCCTTCAGAGAACTGCAATTCCACTGACATCTCAGCCAGTTGCCCTCATTTCTACCACTGGCAAAGTTAGCTCTTGCTGTACAAACCTGTAAATTCTAGCAGTGTAGAAATTCGGGGTGTTCTGAACTCATGTTTATTAGAAACTACAGTTCACGACTGTTTTGATGACATTGATTGGAAATATTTCTTGCTGTTTTATTCTTTTGGAGAAGTTTGTTTCTTGGTTTCATTCAGTGTCTCATATTGGTATATCACATTTTGTTTTCCTTTAGGTTATTTTGAGATGGGCCAGAAATTCACTGTCATCAGGGTTGCCCTGATGGTTTACAATGAGGCATCTTTCGAGTAGAGCTGATTTTTGTGTGAAATCATAGTCACCTGAGGTGGCTGTGACTTGTGATTGTGCACAGTGATTTGTGCCTTACGCTGTAGAGGCAAGTTTTGTTGTTTAAAGGATATATTCGTATACCAGAAATATGTGAAAACTATGCTAAAAAGTCTAGTTCATACTAAAAATAACCTACCTTACTTTTCTAAGATTATTTTCAAGAAATCGTTTTCCTAAAGAAATAGACCTTTGGTAGACCCCAGAGCATAAAGGGAATAAATTGAGAAAAAGGCCACAAGTTTATTTTTATTGATCATATTCCCATGGACTTAAGTGTGGTTTTAATTACAATTTATCACTATAAATGCCTGTTCTATTTATTTATAAAGATTCTTTCACAGCTTTACTGTTTTGACTTATGATATAATGGCAGGAAAGCTGACTGTATATTTGAAACATCTATGCATTTAGTGATGTTAATTTTGTGAAAAGATGATCATATAAATGCAAAGATACATTAATGAGTAAAAATAATGTGAACTGTGTTATGTCTGTGCAAATAATTTAGCATAGACACTATCTTTGCCAGATAAACTACAATAAAACTTGACTTTTTGCTTGACATTAGCACAAAATACGTTTAAAATTCTTGATAGTGAAAGTAATTTTTCTGGCACTTCAACTCTTTCATGTTTTTGCTGGTTTGACAATGAAATTCTGTATGTATGTGAAATACCAGGATAATCAATCACAAATTAAGTAGTTTGACAAGTTATAAAATAAAAATGATGGATCTCTGTGCCGATTCGGGAACTTCAGACTCTCAGCTCGACTCCTCCCTTTCTTTTTTCCCCCTGAAATGAACATAGCAGAGATATCTAATGTGTTTGTTGATTTCTGGCCACATTAGCCAATGTGTGTGTGATACTCTGGCAGCTGGACATCTGTGGAAAGCACAAGATAGGTTGCTACTGCACTCCCTCTCTGTTTCTAGAAGCTTCTCCAGCAGCTGCCCTAAGGTCACAGTTCCTGCTAGGTGGATTTGCCATGACTGCATTCCCTTGGACATCCTGGACTGGCCCCAGGGTCATGTTTGTCTTTCCAGACAATATTGACTGGTGACTTTGTGTTTTACCAATGCCAGTGTTGCTGCCTCTATACTAGTTTGCATTCAGTTCTTAGGTTGTATGTACACTGAATTCTCTGTGTTAAATGTTTATCAATTTTTATTGTTTTTAATGGCTGAGTAGTATTCCATAGAGGAGCCATTAAAAAGAATGATACTGTACCATTTGCAACAAATAGTCCCACTAAAATAAGCTAAGCCAAAAAGGATAAATATCATATGACCTCTCTGATACAAGACAACCTTCATAAAAAATACAAGATCAAATGATATGTAGGTAAACATGTATATACACATATTTATCTACAGAAACTACATAATGGAGGCAAGTGTACTGTGAAGCAAACATACATTGCTATATGCATCTCTACTTCTGATTGAAAGATGGACTCCAAATGAAACTGTTAAATACATCTTGACAATAGAATACCGGACTGTCTACCATTGTCTATACCTATAATGTCAGGATACACTTAAATAGCAAAATGATGGACTTGTGACTGTTGTTGAAAGACAATATTATTATTATAATAGTGACTAGGGGGAGCACGGTTGAGGATAGTAGAAGGATAAAAATTTATCGGTTTTAAACTCTTGGTTTCATTGTCCTGGTTAAACCCTGGCTTGTGCATTCTGTTATTTTTACTTATTTTTTAAAAATTTAAAATGTTTATTTATTTAGAATTGTTACTGGTAGAGAGAGGGAAAGAAAGAGACAGAAATTTCCATCCACTGGTTCACTGTCCAGTAATTGCAATGACCAGGGGTGGGCCAGACTGGAGCCAAGAGCCTCTACCTCCATTCAGGTCTCCCATGCTAGTGGCAGGAGTCCAAGCATTTGGGCTGTCTTCTTCTTTCTGCAAGCCATTAGAGGTTGCTGAATCAGAAGTGTAGCAGCTGGGACAGGACCCAGGGCTCACAAAGGATACCAGTGTAGCAGGTGGTAGCTTTATTTCCTACACCACAATTTGACATTCCAATTAACTATTGTATTAATTATAAAACTTGGTGATATGCACTGAAAACCATCAGTGTAGGGGTTGGTGTTGTGCCTTAGTGGTCACTTCCTATGGTGCTGGCCTTCTATGTAGGTGTCAATGGGAGACCTGGCTGCTGCACTTCAGTTTGGTTCCCAGCTAATGGCAGCAGAGGATGTTGCTAGTTCTTAAGCCTTTTCAGCCATGTGGAAGACCCAGAAGAAGCTCCAGGCTTTGGCCTGGCCCAGCCCCAGAAATTATAACCCCTTGAGAAGTGAATCAGAGAACTGAAAACTTCACCTCTCCCTTTCTGTAAATCCCTTCTGAAATTTTTTTTAAATATTAACATAATAAATTAGAAGAATCTTTAAAGGTTGGTAATTGGAAAATCTACATTACTCATTACTCATATATAAATAGTTGATATTTTGTGTGGGACTTATGTTCGTGGCAAAACTCATTAGTTGAAACCCTAACTGGTAATGTGCTAGTAATAGGAGTGGAGCCCGAAGGAGTGGAATTAATACACTTCTCAGAAGACACATACTAGCACTCACCACACTCTTCCCTCTTGTCTGTACTTCACGACCTCTCCGACACACACATAACAGGCCACAGACAGCCATTTGAAAACACGAAGAGTTTCCTTAGCAAACACCAGATCTGTGAAAACCTTTATTTTAAACTTCCTAGTTCCAGTTCTGTATGCAGTAAGAATTTACTGTTAATGTCATTCAAGCTGAGGTATTCTGTTACAGTGACCTGGGGTGATGAAAGTATAAGGAACACAATTTGTATGTACTGATTTTTTTCTTTAATAGAAGAAAAATTTTTTTACATTGTTAAATGATATCAAAGCTATTTCCATACCAGGAATTATTGTGCCACAGTAGACCTCCTCTGAGGGTTGTTGTTGCTGGTGGTGGTGATGGTAGTGGTGGTGGTGGTGTGTGTGTGTGTTTGTATAATCACAGTGAAGAAGCATTTGGTCTGTTTTAATGCTATCACAGATAACATTTGTGTATGTTTGTTTTCTTTATCTCAGCTCTGGTAAATCCACAAAAAAACAGATGAAAGCCAAATCTTTCATTATTTCTAAATCCCTGATTATGACATGTTTCTCCTACAATGTGTCCCAAAAGAATGAGAGAAGCATCTGTAACCAAACACAGGTTGTGTCGTATCCCCTCAGTAACATTTCGTCCATATGGAGCTTAATTCTGCAAACTACCTATAACTAGGTATAAAATTCAGACGGAAAATAGCAATTTATCACAAGTGTCCAGCTGTTTTTTTTTTTCTTCTAAGTGGTTATTTCCTAATCGGAAATCCAGCCATTTGCTGCCCACTTACATTTTTGAGCTATACAATCAATAATAAATAGCAAGAACTTTCCCTTGAGAGATTAGCCATGCATTCCAACTGAGAAGAACAAATGAAGGGCAATGCCACAGAGCTGTGTGCTTAGATTTTAATGTAAGAAATAAAAGGAAGGAAAATAGGAGCTCTTCCTTTCATTAAATTGATCAATAGCTGAATATAAGATCAAGTTTAAAATTTCCCCTAAACCCAGGAATACTCTTTACTAGTAAATCTTCAGAAAATAAATTTCCAATTAATATAGCCTTAGACTTCTGTGCAATTTACCGTGTTGTTGGTATTCCTGTGAAATAATTGAAACTAATTGGTTCCAAATAACACATTTTAAACCCTCTCCAAATTGAAATCTAATGTAAGATTTTGTCATTTTGGCATCTAAGGAAGTGAATTATTACTTTCAAATGCATTTTCAACAGAACAGCATCTAGAAATATTTCAACACAAGATAATCAGTTATATAGCTGCTTGTATTTTGTTTGCATGCATATGTAAACATATAAATACGTATCTGCATATCTATCCATAGGTTTGAGAGTATATACCTGCACATGTAAGTATGTATGCTCATTTATACAAACCCATAGTAGACCTGCATAAGGGAGGGTCCAGCATCTGTGGATTCACCAAGTCTACCAAGAAAATAGGCAGCCAAGAGGTGGATTTTTGACACAGTGGTCAAGATGTTACTTGATAACTGTTTAGTTCTGGCTTCTCTGCTGCTGACCAAGCTTCTGGCCAATACAGACCCTCGGAGACCAAGTATGGCTCCACTCTCGGGGTCACTGCCACCCATGTGAGACACTGCATCGAATTTTGGATCCCTGGCTTTGAAATGGCCTGGCACTGGATCTTGTGAGCATGTGGGGAGTGAACCAACAGCTGGAAAACTTCATTGTCTATCTCTCTGTTTCTCTATTTCCTTCCCTCCCTGTCCCTCTCCTTCTCTCTCATTTTTCCTTCCAACTCTCTCTTTCCTTTTCCATCTTTCCAATAAAATGAAAGTAAATACATTTTTGCAAAATGAAATCAAGGTGGAATTTGGAGGGTTACTATACATTATTAGGAAAATGTAAATGTACTCTCCCATACATATTCTAGTTCAGTGTTACCCAGATTAAAAAAAAAATTAACCTCCTTTCTTTATTCCTTCTTTTTCATTTATGTTAAACCACTACTTTTTTCAGATCTACCTAGAAGTAGATAGATCCAAAAGAGAACTTCACTCTCATTTAGGAGGGCAAATGATCTAATTTCCAGTGACTGACACCAGATGTATACATACTCTTGCAATGTGTCACAACATGGTAACTAAGAACCTTACCCAGTGCTCATTTCCACCTGTCTTTGCTTGATACCATTGCATTGATATTATGCTAATTTCTAGAGGTTATGCTCTTGCCTATCTCTATGTAAAAGGATGAACAATCAAGTGAAATTAAATGAATATCTGAAATGAATAATTGACATGTCTTTTCCAACACCTTGTTGTTTCCCAAGCCAGGAACAGTACTGGACATGATTCCTAATGAAACCACATGTCCACTCCAGGAGGCTGTCTGGGTCCCTTTGATTTCATAACTGCTTCCATACCTGAAAATGCTTGAAATACAGATGGTCCAGCAATGGGTTTCTGAATATTTGTATTGTTAAGGCTTTCCAGTATGCCTCAGCTAATTATCTAGTTTGAAATGGGGACCATCATAACAGCCCACGGTCAAGTACTTAGGAGAAAGTTCATGAGCCATGAGGGATGGTTGGCTGCATTCACACCTGGGAAGTAGTGGTTGGTACAATAGCAAAATGAGCAATATTCATATTAGGAAACCTTCCCTAGGGAATCATGATGTAGTAGCAATGGCAGGAGTGGCTTCATGTATCTTGGGTACCATTAATTGTGTATCATTTACTTGCTCATGTTCAAGCCTTTGCCCCTGGACACAGAGGGGAAGATGCTTGTTTTTGGTGAAATTTACAGCTTACCTTAAAATCATTTTATGGATCCTGCAGTCTTACTCTTGCTTCTACTTTTTCCAAAGAAGCAAGCCCTACTGTCCCTTAAGAAAATTGTCCCCAAGTAGAATAATGCTAGATTCATCACTAGATAAGCAGAATTTGATGATATGCAAGTGCAGGGAATAACTAGGTAAACTCATTTAGTTGCAGTAGCTATCAGATGGCCATGAAGGAGTCTAATGATAAGCCCTAGGACATAAACTGGGAGAAAATTAAACAGTTAAAAGTTGTCACAAATCAGTAGTTTTACACGAGGACTAAGAGGAATCCTAACATGACAAGGATTGGCCTAGGCACCCCTTTTATTCCATGAAGTGAAGTGGAACCACACAGAGCAATTTTCAAAGATCAGGAAATATTATATGTTATTAAAGCATCGCTTTAAACACAATATGGCATCCAGTCACCAACATTTGAAGGCCAGACTACCATCTACTTTAAATTATTCAGCTTTTTACATTTCAGTAGCAATCAAACTATTACAACATCCCTTCGTTAATTACTTTCTTCTGCCTAAGACAAAGCCCTGTGGACTAAGCCTTAGAAATTTGGAAACAGAATTTTGCTCTCCCCTTTTATTCACTTCCTACTAATGGAGCTGTAGAGTAAGTTTGGAACATTTCTTGCAGTGTATGCTTCCATGTTAAGTATCCTTTTAATGACCAACCTCTACTTGTTTTCCACCAAACATGGTAGATGCTTCTCTTGCTCTTCCTCCTAGTGGCTCCTATGGACCATGGAGATTCTGAAGTTCCAGATGTTCTTTTCCAACCTAGGGCTGCTCTGAGTTCTGAGGACCATACAAAGCCTGAGGAGGAGGAAATGGCAGAACCACGCCCGTCCTTGCTCTCTTTATGACTTCATTTTCCTCTCTGAGAAGGAGATAGTTTGATTAAAGTATGGGCATTATCTGGAATGCTGGCACATCTACTCATACATAGAGTATAATAGTGCTAAAGGAGGCTGCCACACAGCTAAGGGGGATAAGAATAATCCCTAAAACATACTCATTTGGTGACAGTTGTAAGCCAATGTCAGACCCACAAGTTGGCCTACATACACAGATGGACACACTTTTGCAAGATTGGAGTATTGGTAATCAGTAAGGTTAATACTTTGCCAGGCAATAAGAAGAACACCAGGAATATTTTCACCTATGTAGATACAGCTAGTGGACTTATATATCCTTTCCAAATGGAAGCATTAACCAAGTTGCCACATTTTGAAAGATCCTGGAAAAACAAAAATATATTATTTGGACAGCCTATATTATTTGCTACAATGATAATGACCAAAATACTGATCTTACAGAACATGCTGTCTAGGATTGGACTCAAACACATGATGTGTCATGGCACTCCCATCTCCATATAATCTCCAGTCAGCAGTCACAGAGAGGGACAAAACTGATAAGGAAACGATTATAACCTTGTTAGGCAAATACACCTTCACAGATTTGATTGAAACCCCTGAGGAATCATTAGTAAGTTTAAATACCCACATGGTGTGTGTGCCTGTCCTTTGTGAGTGCTACAGCTTGAAATGCCATCTGTGTCCAACATGTACACCCAGATGTTGTACTGTCTAAATTGGTTGAGAGAGCATTGTTGTTTTGAACACTGCAAATGCTAAGCACAGGGGAAGGGACAACTAAATGGAGACTCAGATAACTTGTTCCTCCATCCGATGCTGCATGTGTCAGTGTGGGAAATCTCTGGCCCACCGTGTGAATTCCCATTGACCATGTTAAATTTTAGACCTGTTCTCATGACTTATGTCTTGATTTGGGCTACAGGTGATAGTTTTGAGTACTAAAGTCAGCCCAGTGTACTATCGCACACCCAGCTGCTGACACCATGTTCTCCAACAGAAATGAAACTACTGCTACTGTCTCCCTGGATGGTGTAGATTGGCTGTTACAAGTTTCTACTGAATGCTTTTTTTTTTTTTTTAAATTAGGCCCTTGGGTTTTTGTCCTTTTCTACTGCTTTCTTTTCCATGACCTTCTTTTGAAATCGGTGTTCTGTAGCAGACTCACCGTTCTGCTTAAAAACATGATGATTCAGGTACTGGCCTTGTGGACAGCTTTCCTTAGGCAGCTTATCTGTATTGTCTTGATGGCTATCCACTTGCAAGAGAACATTGAATAACTTAAGCATCTTGTAGAAATATGGAATGCACAAGGCATACTAAATACATTTGATGTAACACATTTTAGTATCACCCAGTATTCCATAAGAAATGCTTTAAGAAATCCTTGAATGAAATGGGCATTATGGTACAGTGAGTTAAGCAGCCACTTGGCATTACCATACCCCATGCCAGAATATCTGGTTTGAGCACCACTGAACTCTACCTCTGATTCAGTTTCCTGCTAATGGGCATCCAGGGAGACAGCATGCAAGGCTTGGGTACTTGGATTTCTGCCATCCATATGAGAGAACTGGAAAGAGTTCCAGTATCCTGGCTTTGGCCTTGTGCAGCCTTGGCTCTTGTGGCATTTCGGTAATGAGCCAGAGGACAGAAGATACATCTGTCCTCTGTCTTTGCCTTCTGAATAAATAAGAGAACTAAAATATACTGTGACTAATCCTAATCATGGACTCATTTTCCCCTATGATGCTGTCCAAATAAGCTACTCAGGCCTTTACTAGAATCGATGAATTGAGAAAGAGATGATTTTGAACAGCCTTTGAATGGGGATGCTTGAACCAACTTTCAGCTTTGTACTGAGAATAGATCATTAATTTGAGAGGTAGTGACTGCTTCGCAAGGTTGGGATCAGGAGCTGGGTGTTTATTGGGTTATTGCTAATGAAACTCGCTGCTTGTGTGGTATTCATGTGTTTTGTTTCCCTTCACAGTTAGGCTATCCTATGATTGGCTTCATGAGGGAATGAAAGAGTGTTTATTGCTCAGCCTTAGCAAGTGAATCTACTTTTGATGCAAGGGTCATGTACTCATTAGGTTGCCAGCGGGATGATCACCTAGCTTCAGTACTTCCATTCTCTCATCAGGTCTTTGAGATGTAAAAGCACGCTCTGACAGCTCAACCACTTTTATACAACCTGCTTTCGATGATAGTTGACAGTAATTATGAAAAAGATGAATGGCTTCAATGAGGAAAACAGAGCTACCAAACTGCTTGCCCTTTACTATTGTAGAAGCATCCCAAGAGGAGCCTGTGCTTTTGTTACGAGAGAATGCCATGTGTGTACATTCCTGATGACAACACTAATATCCCAATCTCGTATCACACACGAAGACCCAAACTGATCCTCTCTTTGACCCTAATGTGAAGTTGCTGGTTTGGCTCCTGGAGATCTTGTTGGGAAAAGGTCATTGCTACTGTAATTTCTAGAATCATTTTCTATCTCCTTTTAGACAAGTGCCTCTGTTACTGCAGTGGATATTACTTATAAGTTGTACAAATGGCCTAGTGACATGGCACTGAGGCAGTGTTAAGACCCTTTGCTGGCTCAATAGATGCCACTGAAGACAGCAGCACATAAAATAACCAGAGCTGGTTATGAGGGCTGGGATATAGAAATCTAGCATGACATGACAATGGCCATCTCAGTAAGAGCTGCCATCTTGCCTGTTAGGAGACCCTGGCACTCATACCAAGCCTGTAAAAAAGAAGAAAGTTAAGATAGTTTTAAGGAATTTGTTTTAGACACTTAATATCGCATATTTGATCCTTCACATGTTAATATGTCTTGGCTTAATTATTCATTAAAAATTTATTTTCATCATTTTGGAGGTTGAAAGTCTGAGGTCAGGGGTACCAGAATGGTTGATTTCTGTTGAGAGCTTTCTTCCTGACTTGCAGAAGGCTGTTTTTCATGAGAGAGAGAGAGAGAGGATCCTCAATTACGAAAACATTAATCCCATCAAGTTAGGATTAGCGTTGTGACTTCAGATAACCTTACTTATTTACCTAAAGTCCTATCTCAGATAGACCCATTGGGCATTAGAGTTTAGTGCACAGATTCTGGGGAAGCAAATTTAGTCGAGAACACTGTCCAGGAGTTAAATCCCTCCATTCCTGCTTCAGGATCCTTCAGAGTTGGCATTCTCTGAATTCAAAGACATTGAACTCCAAGGCCTTTGAGGAGTTATTTTTAAAGCCCAGGCTCCCCTGGCTTTTGCAGTAACTGAGTTCCCATATTAATTTGTTTTAAATTTGTTTAAGAAGGAGAGAGAGAGAGAGAGAAACATACTCCCTCTCTTGGTTCCCTCCTCAAATTCCCTCAATAACCAGGGCTTGGCTGTACAAAACCGGAGCCAAGAATGCATTTCAAGTCTCCTGCATGGCTGCTAGGAGCTGATAACTGAGCGATCACCACTGCTTTGACAGGTCTGCACTAGGAGGAAGGTGCAACCAGGAGCCAGAGCTTGGTTTCACATGGAGGTATTCTGACCTGGGATACAATTTTTTTAAAGATTTATTTATTTATATTGCAAACTCTGATATATCGAATGGAGGAGAGACAGAGAGGAAGATCTTCCATCTGATGATTCACTCCCCAATTAACAGCAATGGCTGGAGCTAAGCTGATCCGAAGCCGGGAGCCAGGAACTTCTTCCGGGTTGATCATAGCTTTGTGTACACCAGGTTTCCATGAAATTCCATGACTAACTATTGCCTCATAAGTATTAGTAGTAAAGTTGAATAGTTAAATAATCCATTATTTTAGGAAATTTTCTCTGATTCTACTCTGAAGTATTATATGTGAAAAATATTCAGTCCTTTCTTTCAAAGGCTTGCAAAATTAGTAGAAAAGTATAAAAAAATGCAAGATGTAAGACCTTAGGGAAATCAAAGCCAATAAGTACTGATATTTTATTATTGAATTTTTGCCCATCTATGAAGTTGATATCAGTTTCACTGAAGAGGTTGGAAACTGTTCCAGAATTAAAGATCACATGACTAGTATGTACCTTGTTGGAAATTTGAACTTAAATATAACCAATTAAAAGGATTTTATTCTTTTTATTAGATAATTCTAAGTCCTGTCATAAAATCAATACAATAAAATTAAATATATTGAAAGGCAGTAAATGTAAGTTGAGTACAATAGAGATTAGTCCCATCTGGATTAGTTTGTGAAATTTTCATGGAATAGAAGAAATTTGATTGTCTTAAAAATTGGGTTAAGCATTAAACAAAAGATCAATCTTAATGTGAAAATTTTAGAAGATCACAGCTACTTAAAAAATTCTATACTGCAAAACTTTTTATATGAATTTTCCACTTCTAGTCATTGTTGACAGGTATGGACTTTTGGAAGTGGGAGGAAAATGACATGCTTTTGAAGTGATGGGACCTGTGTGTTTTTGGTGTGATCTTTAGACATTACATCAGCTGTATTATCTGTACAAGAATCTCCATTCAGAAATTTAAGATAGGAAAAGTGTTAGATTTTATAGAAGAGGGCACAAAAGATTAGATTAATTTGATGGGATTTTACAAAGTGCAGAGAAAGTTTCCTTATGATACTTTCCAGGCTAAAAAAGAAAATAATATGACCATTGCAACAGCTATAGATGTAAGCTGGCTGTAAGATGAAGAGATTCATGTAAGTTTGGAGAGTAGTACTAAGACAACTGAAAATTGATCTACTATATGAACCAACTGCCTCACTGCTTGACATTTATCCAAAGGAAGTAAAATATAAATATGAGCAAGTGCCATGCAAACCTATATTTATACCAGCACAAACCACAATAGTGAAAACATGTAAAGAACCCAAACACCCATTGAAAGACGAATGGCTAAAGAAACTGTAGTACATCTACTCCATGGAACACTAACCCATTAAAAAGAATGAAATCCCCTCCGTTTACAACAAAATGGTCCCAACTGGAGACCGTTAGTCTCAGTAAAATAAGCCAATTCCAAAAGAACAAATATTGCATGTTCCTTCTGATATAAGGTAATGTTCATTCATGTAAAATACAAGATCAATAGGTATATAGGTGAACACCTATCTACAAATATTCTCATCCATGAGCTGTAGAATGGTGACTAGCAGGCCAGGAATTGAAGATATTTTGCAGTAGGCATCCATACTCCCAAAGACTCCCAATGAAAGCATTAAATATACCTTGACAATAGGATACTAGATTTTCTGTCATTGCCTAGGCCTAAAATGTTGTGATACACTTAGATAGCAAATTATTGCACTTGTGACTGTAGAGAGACTATCCTATTGTGATAATATTGGGAGGTGGGGGGTAGATAGAGGGAGAAAGATGAGAATACAAAAAAAAATAAGAGATGTCTAAAGTGGACTTTTAAAAGTTAATTGACTCTAATGATTAATAATTAGCAGTAAGAAAGAAACCAGCAAACCTCAAAGTATAAACTGTTGGTAAGACATGCACCCAAGACAAGATTCACAGGAAATAATTTCTCTAAATCATTAAGAAAATGATAGGCAGCATCTAAGCCATGTTTTGCAAGAGAAGAGAGACAACCAGTATGCCTGGACAAGGTTAGTCAATGCTATTATCATAGTAACACAAATAAAGACAAACCTGAGAACATAGTAAAAGTGAAGCAATGTATCAACTTTAATAGTTAAAAATTTAAAAATCTGAAATAAATTCTGATAAGGATGTTAAGCAAATGAAACACATTCAAGTGCTAATTCTGATGATCATATAAAAGGAGCCACTTCAAAAAAATGACCATTATTTACTAAAGCTGACCATTTATAAGTCCTGTGATTCCACACTTCTACCAAGTAACCAACAGAAAAGAAAAATCTGTGTGTACTCAAAGAAAACTTGAATATTCATGATGCCTAAAATCTGATACAACCAAATAAACTGTGCAATATTCTCATGAAATGATCCTGTAGAGTAATGCAAATGAAGAAACCACTGCTTACAGTGCCCTGGCACAGGCTGAACCTAATTCTGTAACTCTCAAAGCAAGACATTGCAAAGTGCTGGCCAAAATATCAAACCTACTGGCAACACTAGGGAACAGAATAATAATATGAGGAATAATAATATGTGTTATTACGGCTGTACAATTTATCCAGGTGGTGAGCTGGACTTTGTGAATATATCTTTGATCATGCCAGTGTACTTTGAATACCACATCTTGTATGAGATAGATTTAAGCAGTTCATCTAATTTAAAAGAAAAAAAACCAATTCTTTTGCATATGTAACTAAATATTATCTTCTTAAAATATCTCAAAAAGAAAATATGTATTTCAAATCCAGGAATTTGTTATTGTTAATTAGACACAAAAGCCATACAGAGGCTTATATGAAATAATTAATAGATACATAGAATCTTCAGCATGTACATGCTTAGGTCATTTCTCGAGTGCCGGCAATAGTTTCACTGCTTGTTCACAGATGTTGAAATGAAATTATGCATGACTTAAACAGCCTACTAAGCATCCCTATCAGTAGGATATGAAAAAGTAATTAATTATTGAAATTCAACATGCATTTCTCTTTCTTCATGTTTTTCTTTCTTCCCTTTAAAAGATAAAGAACTTATCTCCCACATATAAAGCAGAGAATGCAGTATTAATCTGTGTTCAACCTAGTTCATGTAAAAATGTGTTTGCCATGTATCCTGCAAATGCAGTGTTTTGTTAAACTTTGGTTTAAATCTGCCAAACCAATAGTTAAGAAGTATATCCTCCTACAATTTCAATGATTTTTTAGACTATTTTGGAATTACTGTGTGCAAGTGAAGTTGGCCATCTTTTCATTTGATTATTGGTTTTAGCTCTTGTGTTTTTCCTTTCCCAGCTATGGTCTTTTTTACATTTTTTTACGTTTTTGTGGGTTTGTTGTTGCTGTGGAACCCCTTATACAGTGATGCATTAAGCCTTTGACAATAATGTAAATTTAAAAAATATTCCCTCAAAAGACAAAGAAAAACAAATCCTGCAAACTTTGTCTAGTCAGTAAGAATGGGATCTTTAGGTTCTATAATAATAATAATAATAATAATAATAATAATAATAATAATAATATGAGGCAGTAAGGTATTCATTTCAAAATTTGGAATTTAATGAAACTATGGATACCAGGTAATTTTCCCTAAATACAAGAACAGTGTTCCTGACATCCATCTGTAGACAGACCTTTTGCAGCTTGTCAATTGATGATGCTTTTTAACTTGCTTTGGAATATAACCGTGCCACATCCCATCACAGAGAATGCTACAAAAGAGCCGTCTCCTTGGAGAGCACTGCTGTGCTCCGTGTTCTGTGGCTGTTGAGTGCTGTGTGCCTCATGTGCTGTTAGTTATTGTTCTTTGGATTGTTGATGGAACATCTTGAGCATCTTGGTGGGAGCTACATAATAATGAAAAATACTATTATGATACTTCCTGGAATGTAAAAATATTAGTCTCCTTAGAGCAGATTTCTTGTGGGAGCTAATTGTGTTAGAATCAAGGTATTTCCTCTGGGGTGGTAGGAGATATGATTAAAAAGTGCATCTTTCCAAACCTCACCAATCCCACTGTCCCTGTTGCTTCTACTACCTTTGTGACTAACAAGGCTTACAAGTTTTGTTGTGTTTTAAAAATGTGATCATTTATACAGTGTCAGCTGTCATATTTCCACAGCCTTAGTAGCATTAGCTCAGCTTGGGCAACACACCAGACAACACACACGCATGTTGTGATGGTAACATTCCTTTTAGTGGGCATTTTAGCTTTATGCATGCCAGTTACTATGCACTTACAAAATTTATGAATTTGATGGGAAAATGAGATGTAAGAAATATTGAGCATTTTTGTGTAATCATTTTTTTTACTATGATGCTATTAACAGGTTTTATTCCTAAAAATGAAGTTATTTTGTTGAATGTTTTTTTTTTTATCCTTGGACATAAATATTTCATTAGCCCTTTTGTTCATGAAAATTTTTGTGGATAAGAAGATCGTGGATATTCTAGGGAAAGAAATGTGCCATGCTATCCTCTGAAAGCTCTCCTGTGTTTTCTATTAAAATTCATATATTGCGTAATGAGTTCAAAAGCTCCATTTGCTGATACAGGCCAATTTTTATATATATTTATATATTTTTATATTCCTCCAATTTTCAAATTAACGATGTACATTGGTATCATAAGTAGGTCAAAGCACTTGTGTGTTTTTAGGATTTATTTATTTGAAAGGCAGAGATACTTGGAGGGAGGGAGGAGGAGGGAGAAAACGACACTGAGATGTGCTAATGCGTGCTGCAGATGACTGCTGCTTCTGAAGTCAGGACTGGCAGCTTCATGTCCAATGGGTTCGGGAGCCCAAGCACTGCTTTCCCAGGCATATTCACTTGTAAGTTGCACAGCACATGGGGCACTCAGGAGGACTTGAATGGCTGCCCATAGGGGATACTGGTATGACTGGCAGCAGCTTTACCACAGTGCCAACAATGCCAGCCCCCAAACTCTTATTTAAAAAATTGTGTATTACAATGTATTCAATAAATATATGCTGCATTTATTGATTTTTATTTCTTAATAATTATATGAAGAATTTATAATTTGTAGAAATTATGGGAACTGTTTCAAGTGATCAGGACTCAGACTTTGAGGGTGATTGTAGGAAAGAAATATTTTCCTTTTGGATACTTTGGATACTTTGATAAAATTATATCAACTTAAAAATATTTATTATTTTGAAAGAGTTTCAGAGAGAGAGAGAGAGAGAGAGAGAGGAGTGCACACACTGACTTACAGGCCCTCTCTCTCTTCACCAGGTTGTAATGCAAATATAGCCCTGGGTCATTCACATTGCCTCACCGTAAGTGTGTGTTCAGTAAGCGATTTTTAAAGATTCAATAGATGAATAAAGGCTTTTGTAAACCACACCTCATTGACCCAGAGGTGTGTACATAACATCTTGGCATTAATTTGGAAAGCTATTTTAGAGGACTATCTAAGAACTAAGTGTAATCAATTACTTCAGCGTAGTTGAAATGCAACTCGTAAAGCAATTCTGTGGAAGTAATCAGAAGTTACTGAGAGCATTTGCGCAGCACCAATTGCAAATTAATGAACCGCCGTAGTAGCTTTTGGCATTGAGAGTATCGAATTAGGCATAACCATGGTTAGAAACAGTTTCATAAATGCTAATTTCTATAAAAGGTGTGCCAAACTGACCAGTGTGGCTCTCATAAATGCTAACTTTTAAGACAATATCAGCACAAATAGCACAAACTGTCCAGTGTGTTATGGATTGAGGTCAGTGAGATGTGAGGACTCTCTGGTGGACGAAAGAGAACTGAACAAGGGAAATTAGAGGAGCATCTTGTAAGAGCCCACATGTATTTCCTACAGCTGACAGTTGTACTAGTTCTGCAGGGCTGTGGTCCCAGAATGGATAGAAGAACTTGACACTTGCCGGTAGAGCTCCAAGTGGTAGTACCTTATTTTGTAATTTGAGTATAAGATGCAGATGGGTTCTTTATGATATAAAAGATGCAGTTCAATAGATCAGTGTTCTATGATGGTCCAGTCGTTTGTCTGACAGTCTCACATGCCAGTTAAAGGAACGACTCCTTCGTGTCGTGGTTACCAGGAGAGGGAGACGAGAGTCATCCTGAGCTGGAGTGTATCACAGTGGGCACAGACTCAAAGCTGCTGTGCACCAGCTCGTAATGGGTGTTCTGGGCGCCTGGAGGAAGGATTAGGGCTGAGCATTCAGGCCATTTGGACACCTGCCTCTGCCTTACAGTGATGTTCTTTTGTCAGAAACTGCTAGAGCTGCCAAATACATTCCTAGTTTGCATCTGGGCCCAGACAGCCCTTTGCTTGTTGTTGTCTTATGTTTTGTCTCTCCCTTTATTTTGTTACTTCAGGTTAAGTCTCTCTAGGTTTTGCAATATGAATCCTTTTCTTCCCAATAGTGAAACAAACAAACAAAAAACTTCAGGGTTGAACATGATTCCCAACAACAGTCCTTTATTCCTTCACAGTTTTCTGGCAACCAACTATGCAATGAATGTGTATAGGATGATGAAAATTTCGATAAAGGGGAGAAATTACTCAAAGCGGGAAGACGAACCCAGACTAGTTCCCATTCTCTGAATTTCTGGCTACCTTCCCTGTGTGTCATTTCACTTTTGTACCCTTTAAAGCACACAGATCCAGCTGTGAATATTTTTTTCCTTTGACCTTCATAACAATGAATCCCAAATTCCTTTGTAAAAGAAAGCAGCATTTCTAAATATAGGGGTTCAATGCATTTATGTACACGCAAAGATATAATAAAAGAAACAAAAGAATAAAATCCAGAGAGAAAGAGGCTGTAAGAAAACCTTACAGAGCCAATGCAGCAAAATTTTAGGTGTCTAATAGAGTAACAATTAAGTGGTGCTGGTTTTGTCACTGTGTGTCAGCTCGCATGTATTATCATCCCGCTGAAACTTGCACAGGTTCAGTCTACTCCATTCATGAGGCTGAGCTGATGAGAGTTCTGAAACCCATCAGTCATTAAACCTTCTCAATGTATTATTAAAACAGCAAAATGACTTTTCCTCCCGGTGAACTGAATAAAACAAATCAGAACAACTTCATGCTGTGTCTATACAATACAGAATGAAATGGAAATGTCTCGCATTCCACTTACTTTGATCAAGGTGCATAACTAAATGAGAAGGTTTTTATTATTATTTTGTGGCCAGAACCCTGCCAATCAGTCATATAGATCTGATCAAAACACCAAGGGTCAATTTTAAGGGATGTGAATTTCATCTATCTGTATATATCTTAAGGGGTTTTATTCTTTTTGTGTTTTAAAGATTTATTTATTTTTATTGTAAAGGTAGATTTTTACAGAAAGGAGATACAGAGGAAAAGATCTTCCATCTGCTGGGTCACTCCTCAAGTGGCTGCAATAGCTGGAACTGAGCTGATCTGGAGCAAGGGACCAGGATCCTCGTCCAGGTCTCTCACACTAGTGGCAGGGTCCCAAGGCTTTCACCCATCATCTACTACTTTTCCAGGTCACAAACAGGGAGCTGGATGGTAATTGGAGGAACCAGTGCCCATATGGGATCCTGGCGGATGCAAAGTGAACACTTTAGCTTCTGAATCATGCTGGGCCTGGACTGTATTCTTTTAAAAATCATTTTTCTTTTCCTGAGGTATTTCTTTAAAAAAAATCTTTGCCTTACAAAAATAATAGAGTAGTCAAAAGTATGGTTGGATGAAATAAATCCCAAGAAATACATTTTGATTAAGAAGTTAGGCTGGGTGGGGCTTTTCCCTTTGTTTCTCCCCTGACCCCAGATACAGGGAAAAAACGATAATATTAGTGTGGAAACAATGGTATTACCCACTTTCACCTTGTAGCCCTTAACCCTTTGTACCCTAATCAACTAAGTAAGATTATTAAAAATATTTTTTTAAGTTATTATATTGATAGACAAAAATGGTGGCTGGATTTGGGGAGCGTGTTTTCTACTCCAAACCCCATGAATGGTATCAGATAACCCTCTAGGATCTTTGCAGACACTTGTGGAAACTCCACCCCCTTGGGCTGGCACTGTGGCCACAGACCAAGTCTCTACCTGTGGTGCCATCATGGCACATGAGTGCCAGTTCGAGTTTTGGCTGACCTGCTTTCAGTCCAGCCTGAGAAAGCAGCAGGTGATGGAGCAAAAGGTTGGGCCCCTGCACCCCTGTGAGAGACCAAGAAGAAATTCATGGCCTGGTTTGAGCTGTTGCGGCCACTTGGGCAGTGAATCAGTGCGTGGAAGATCTTTTTCTGTGTGTCTCTCCTTACCATGTTGTAAGTCTGCCTTTCAAATAAAAAATAAATTATTTTTTTAAAAGAAATTGTATGCCATGCTATCAGGAAGTTGAAACTCACAGAGATACAAACATAGCACATGGTAGAAGGAGATGGGGATATATTTATATGGTAGTTCAATTTCACTCCTAAATTTAAAAAACGATGATTACTATACCTTGAATAGTAACTTTTTACCAAGCACCTGATTAAACACTGTATGCATTAACTATTTTTGTCCCTAATAATATTTTGGAAGTCATACTATTAGTATTCTCAGTGTTCATATGAGTAAACAGGATTTCAAAGAAATCATCCTTAAGCCACTACAAAGCATGCTTGAATTTATGTCTGTCTGATTTTATAGCTAAGAGCTCTTCAACTTTCAAGTTTTCCAAGCCAGAACTGAAAGATGCCATTGATTAACCGTCCACTAGGAGTTGCACTTCTTAGAATATACACCAGGGGGTGCTCGGATTGGATTGTAGAAAGGTTGAGGCAGGAATACTTACATCAATGTTTACTAACAAACAAAATGGAACTTGCAGTAAACTATTGTGCACTAATGAGGAAATATTTTCTAAATATTCAACATTCATAAGCAGATTCTGTAATGCAAAAAAAAAAGCAACTGTCTAGATTTAAAATGGAGTTGTATTTTTTTCCTTATCAGAAACCATTCCCTGGAGGGGCTAGGAAAAACTGTGACTTTATTTTCTCATCTGTAAAATGGAAGTGATGATAATAGTATCCAGCTCATTTACAGGAAACACCAGAGGGTGGAAATAAAATAGCAACCATGCTTTGTGCATGATATGCATTTAAGCTATTTTTTCCATAATAGATAATCTACATAGTTAAAAGGAATGATAATATATACCAACAATAGAAAAATCCCAAGAAACATACTTCTGATCATAAGCAAGCAACGTTCATACCGTTGACACAGCATGTATTTTGAGAATATAAAAGTATGTTTTATAAAGAATGCCTGAGTCTCTCTCTCAGCTCTCTCTCTTCTTACTCTCTCTCACTCTGTCAGTTCCTCAATGCATTAAAGCCACCACGTGTCCATGTCAGTCCGTACGGTCTGTGCGTATCTGTCAGGAAAGAAGTGACTTGGGTTAAAGAGAAGGGGAGAACATCTGTTGAAGCTACGCCTTTCATTTGCTTTGACATAAACATGTACACATATGAATATGTGTGTATCTGTAAAATTGGGGAGAGGCCAAGTTCTGTTGTTCCATTGAGAACAAAAATACATTCTGGAAAGAATTCAAATGTATTCCTGCCAAATACAGTTTTCATGCTATTTCCAAACAAATATTGATGGCTTTTGCTATCAGGATCCTTTAAAAGGATAATGAAGTATAAATATTTTGCTATCATTAAAATGATATGCCTCCTTGGGAAATATTTAAGTTTTCTTAATTTCCTGGATATTTACAGCCTTGTCGTGCATATTTTATTTATTTATTTTTTTATGTATGAGACTGTCTGTCCCTTAGTACCTTGTCTTTAAGGGCCTACCTCATGTCGGCCTTTGCTCGTTGCTTTACTGCATTTTCTGTATTACATAATGCGGGCATTAGTGCTGGGCCCTGATCCTACAGGAAGGCATGGCCAACCCAATAGTAACTGCACTCACGTTCCTTCCCAAGCCGTGCTGATCATTTTTCGCGCACTACTGTATGAGCTGTAGAAGGACTGTGGGAAGCAGAAACACTGGTAGAAGTGTTAGAAGAGACCAAGTTTCTGGACTGTTGTGCAGGTGAAAGATTCTTCAGAAGCAGCAGAACCATTTAACTTGTTGAGAGTTCAAGGAAATGAGTATTTGTCTCTTGATGGGAAATCCAAGACATCAGTAATTAGGAATAAAGTATTTTCACTTAGATTCAACCTACTTTATAGATGTTCATGATTATTCACCCTCACATCAAACATATACATGCATGCATACACATATGCATGCAAAAATAAATGTCTGTTATGTGTGTATCTAAGATCTATCCATTTGTATTTATCCCCATCTATGTATAATCTTTGTATATGCCACCTATCACCTCTCGATTCCCTTATCTCCATAATAGTATCACTGTATCTAGCATGAGTGTCATACAATAAAGCTTACAGTTCATTCATTTTTAATCTCAAACTTGACTTTTTTTAATTTAAAAAGAGGAGCTCTTGCTTTTCAATGCAATTTTCACCCAGTACACACCAATTCCACAGAGGAAAGCAGTTAATACATTGTATTTGTTGTTTGAGATGTTCTTAACTATTTTAAGTCTTAGGTAACAAAAGGAAGAGAGATTGCAACTTAAATATTTTATGTAAACTTAATAAAATACACCTGGACAGATTTTAAGTTTATAAAGCTCTTTCACATTTATCTTTTTTTCATTATAAGCAAACTATGCTAAAAGATCAATTATTTTTTATTTTATTGGAGATAACTGATTACCATTTCAAAGACAATTAAAGTTTTAAGATTAGGTAACATTTTCTCCTAACAGTCTAATGTTTCTAACAAATGAATAATGTTTTTAAATTAAATGTTTTCCATACAAATAAGTTACATGAAGCTGAAATCTTTAAATTAAAAAAAAAATATACCAATCGTGAAGCTGGAAAAGTTATCTTAATTTTTGTTTATCAATGTCTCTGGACTTCTGTAGGTTATTATACAACCTTATATTCCAATGAAAAGTATTTTGTTTTCCAATTATGCCCATTTCAGTCATCTTTTAAAAAGTAACCCTTATTTTTAATAATTCCTGTAACTTTTGTTATTCTTATGAATCTAAGGCACATTTATACTTAAATTTTGATGAGTGTGAATTTTATCAGAAAATGTAAATTGTGCATATATATATGAATATATATATATATATTATTCATTACCAAGTTTCAGAAAGTTTTACATGCTGAAATATATTACTACTTTTTCTTTTCTTTTTAATGTTTAGAAATTCCTTTGGGAGTGAACCAAAAGATGGAAGATCTTTCTCTCTGTCTCTCCCCTATGTAAACCTAATCTTCCTTTCCAATTAAAAAAAAAAAAATCTTTTTTGAAAAGTGCTTTCCCATTCTTTCCTGAGACTAACTGTTTTCCTCGTCTAGTTTTCTTCAAGATGCTTTCTATTCTTTTTCACATTTTTGTTGATGTTAATTCTGAAGTGTGTACTAGTAAGAAGAAAGCTGAAAGTGAATTTCATGAGACCAGTAATAATTTGGAATAAAGGATTGGTAAAATTCGTGAGAATTAAAAGAATGTTGTAACTGTGATAGCTGGGATTAATGTTGTTGTGGTTAGATAAATGTTAGGTAGTATAGAAGACTCAACATCTAGAAAAGAAAATAAAGGAACATACTTTATTGAAAAAAAAAAAAGCAGGTCAATTTTAGGGGCTGGAGTTTAGGTGTGGCAGGCTCTCTTTGCCTTTGGCGCCAGCATCCACATTGAGTCCTGGCTCCCTCACTTCTGATCTGAATCCCTGCTAATGGCCTGGGAAAGCAGCATAGGATGACCCAAGTTCTTTGGCTCCTGCACCCATGTTGAAGAGTCAAAAGGTCCTGGTTTCTAACTTCAGACCACTCTAGTTCTGGTCATGGCAGCCCCTTTGCCGACTGAGCCAGGATGTCTCTATGGCTCTCCCTCTCTTTCTGTAATTCTTTCAAGTTAAAATAAGTAAATCCTTTAAAGTAGTTTTTCAGCTGGAATGATCTCAGTGAGTTAGGAGATGAAAGAACATTGAAGAGTAAATATTTGCGTTGAAAGATGTAGAAGTTGCCCTATGTTTGCAGGTCAAGAGATACAAAAGAGAAGGATTTTCACAACCTGGGGAATCTTCACATCAGGGAAAATGTATGACAGATGGCAGGAAGGAAAACACAAAGAAGAAAATTAGTTATCCTGAATATTATTTCATGTCATTTTTATAAGTCCAATGAGGATTTTATCAAAGTTATGAATCTTCTCCTCAAATAGATGTGTGTTTATACAAACACACACGCTTGTAGTTTAGGCAAGTCAGATGATCCTCAAACACAGAGTGAATGTCCATAACTCTAGGAAATATGAAAGACTTCCTCCTTAAATTTGTTCCCATTCTGAAATGGCACTTTAGAAATACAATCATCCTATGGTGGCATGTAATTTTTAATTAAAATAAGCATAAATGTGAGGATGTAGGGATGTGTTCCCCTTGCTGTTACTTTGTTCCTCCCCCAACACTGCCACACTGTTCCAACTGATGTTTGGTGTGACATGGTTAATTTTACATGACAGCTTATCTGGGCTAGGGAGCGCCCAATTTCTGAGCGTGTCCATTTTTCATGAGGGCATT
The DNA here is from genome assembly GCF_017591425.1 of Ochotona curzoniae. Lineage (NCBI taxonomy): Eukaryota > Metazoa > Chordata > Mammalia > Lagomorpha > Ochotonidae > Ochotona > Ochotona curzoniae. Next base: position 12,988,313 of record NW_024465582.1, on the reverse strand, counting down.
TCTGAAAGAGATTAGGATTTGAATCAATGCACTGAATAAAACCATTTCCTTCCCCAGCTAGAGTATAAAATTAAAACCTATATAATGTGGCATCCGTCAATTAAGGACGAGAATAAAAAGAAAGGCCAGAGGAAGGGACATTCCCCCTTTGGACTGACTGCTTGGATGGGCCTCCGTGGTGCCTGGCCTCATCAGCTCTCCACCTTCCTACCCTTCTAACTGGATCATTGGTTTTCGTAGTCTGCAGCCTACAGAAGGGAGATTGCAAAAACTCAGCCTCATGTTGGCTATAGTCATTGCCTTTTATAAATCGTACGTGGGAAATAGGAAAATAAATAAGTTTTTTTTTTTTTTTTTTTGCTCTTCAGAATCATTATTTTCAAGATGTATTCATTTAATTGAAAAGCAGAATTACAGAGAGAGAGAGAAGAGAGACAGGGGCAGAGAAATCCTCCACTTGCTTACCGGTATCTACAATGGCTGGAGCTGACTACTCTGAAGCTAACACCAGAGATTTCTTTTGAGTGCCCCAGTAAGTACAGGGGCCTAAGGACTGTTACTTTCCCAGCCACATTAGCAGGGAGCTGGATTACAAGTAGAACAGCAATGATGCTAACTGTGCCCATATGGGAAGCTGGCATTCCAGACAGTGGGATTACCAACTATGCCACAATGCTTCAGACCCCAAGAATGCTTTCAAATGCAGAGTGGGGTTTCTTGTGCATTATAATGGATGTAAGTATGGTTCCTGTTTGCCAATTCATTTCACCCTAAAAAGCTGTGCTTGAACTAGGATAGTACCGCATGAAAGTAAAAGTTGGAATCATTTTCTGAGGGTAATTTCTAATAACAGTCTTAACCAAAAAGTCCAAAAATGAATGTTACCTTACATGTCGTCTCAGTCAAGGTTTTGATCTCAAGAGTCCAGGTTAGCACCCTGCAACCAAAGCTGGAGGACCTTTGCCCCATACATTTACTGCAGATCTGGAAAAGTTTCTGCCAAAGACTGGTGAATAAGGTTAACTTACAATGGGGACTTCATTTGTGATAATTCCCCTCTCTTCACAAAGAATTCAAAGGGAATTAACTCATCACACTATTTACTGAAAATCTTTGCTTCTTAACGCTGTGTCTATCCAACTGAAAAAAGAGCAGACTACATTATTTTCTGCTATACTTGTGCCAGTAGTAATGCCAGTGTGGATTTCATCATGGCCAATTTAATCATTTCTTTGGTGATGGGCCATTCATTTTAAATAATAACAGACAAATTGAAATCAATTTCTCTTTATTGACAGGGCTTATTGTTTTCTCTGAAAATACTAGAATACACAGATATGTGAATTTCGCTCAAGAGAAAACTGACTTTGGCTGCAAAAGTCCTTATGTCCTCAAAAGCATTTGTATCATCCAGGTACATATTTTATAGGAAATAAAATTTGAGTATTGCAGATATTGGAGAAATCCAGATAAAAATTAAAGTGTTGAAACGATAACAGTTATAAGAAAATGAGGATACAAAATGATAGCCCCAAGTGGTTTGTGACTGTTGATATTACAACACTTTCTTCAAGTTTTCTTCCATTCAATTTTTCCATCTTGTTTCCTTCCCAAAAGTCAGATAAAAATCTTGGTTCAAGAGATCGCCAAAACACTCCTTGTTCTCTCCCAATTGTTACTCTCATTCATTTCCTCTGAGATGGGAATTTAAAAATTATACATTATTCAGTAAATAATATTATTTTTTACTCACATTTGTGCTGATCTTTTATTATGTACCCTCAATGTCTCACCTATCTGCCCTGTCTGGGAGTCTACTTCTCTGAGAATACGCAGTAGTACACCTGTGTTGACAGAAAATACAGGGCAGTCTCTGGAGTTCAACTTATGTCTAGATTATTCTGTAATACTAACGAGCTTACAATGTTCCTTAATTCTTTCGTATACCAATAGATTTCCCTTCACTTGCTTAAATAATTTGCTTTACAAATCTAACCAGCAACCTCTCTTTTCCTTCTTTAGGCAGGCAGTATTTGCCAAAAGAGTTGTACAGTTTCTCCACAATACCAGAGGAGCAGTCAACACAGAAGGGTCTGTGATGGAAGGATGTTTTTGTCAGGACATGGATTAGAGAGTGAAGCAGAGATGTGTATGAGGCAAGAGTAATGAAAGGCACGCCTTCAATACACTCACTTGTTTTGTCTCTTAGTGATTCTAAACATTAATAATGAAGCTCACAAAACAGCTTGTAGAATATTAGTGAAAAAGATTATCGAGTCCTTCATCCCTTCAGTCTGTTAATCAAGAAGCATACATCTTATAACGCTAGCTAATTTCTTAAATAGATACCTGTGAATGAATATATTTACACATCATCTCTGCATTACTAATGCTGTTATTAGCATAAACATTTTGTCACATCCATTATGATAGCTCTCAGGTAATTGCTACCTCCAGAAATGTTTGTGATTTGAAGTGAAAATATCTTTGACAAATGGGATTGATAGGTTTATCTCTGCGACATTCATCTTATCTCGTTAGTTGAGTGTGGAAAAGAAATAATCAGGCTAAAATGTCAACAACAAGATCCTTCTGGTCCCAAGGGAAGAAAAACACACCCCTGCCCAAGTGTCTGCCTGCGGAGATTGTGACAGCCACATGAGCTCCATGAGTGCCATGATGTTATCACAGTGAAGCTGATGATTCTCGGAGCACAGACTTGGTAGCTATGTCCTAGGATACAACTCTTTAGATGGCTCTAGTCTGCTCAGTATGCTCACATTTTGCACTGAAGGACAAGGCAGAAGTCTAGCATTTGTGCTCTTTTAACACTTGCAGAAAGATTAGTTCTTCCTTTAGATCCCATTTCTGACTTTATACACACATATATTAAATGGAGGCTAAACAAAGTTACAGATAATTTCTATTAAATGTGGGAATAATGAATAAAAAGGAAATGAGGTAGTGGCCAAAATTAAGAGGACAAAAATCTGTTCCACGTGTATTATGAAGAATCCAAGCATTTTTGTGACATTTTAGATAGGAAAAAAATAATTTTTAATACTGATATAATGTAAGGTTGTGAAAACTTTCATATCAACTGATAAAGAAAAATATTACTTTCATAGGTTCACAAAGAAGTTCAAATATTTCATCTTGGCTTCGATTTTAAGCCATTTTCTTGCAAACTGGCAAATTTCTGCCTACAGCAAACTGATGAAAATTCATGGATGTTTTCATTCCCCTAGATTTAGGGCAGAATAGTAAAACTTTTGCCTTAGATCAAACTTTTGAATATTTGAGAGGAGGGGAAAAAAACATCACTTCTCAAATGTGAATACCCAAAGTGAAATATGGTCGTTTCTTACATTTTTAGATGCCTGGAAGTTTTCCACAAACTTCTATAACAGTCACTCTGCAGGCTTCTGCTATAAATGTTTCAGGAACTATCTAGGGAAATATTCTATTGAGAGGGAAGGCAGGATTATCTAGCAGATAGAGCGTGGAATTTGGACTTAGACAACCATCTGAGACCTGCACCTGCCTCTTTCATTGCCTTATGGTGCGGCACTGTATAAATGATTCAGACCCACTTTGCTTCTATTTTTCCCTGTGGCAATAGAGGGAAATGGGTTAAGCATTAGCTGCTTCTGAACTCTCAGAGAATACTAGAAAGGTAAATATGACATTGTCTGTAAAGCGCTGTGACCTCTAATCCACGGAAACAGTGTAAACATGCGAGGCCAATAGCGGTTGAAGAGACATTGCAGGATCACAGCAGGCAGACCTTGATAGCCAGTCTCCTTATTTCTGTGTGTAGTCAGGGGTCTCTATGACACTTAACTGGTTCCTCATTCTTTCAACACTAATCTGCCGTTCAGCATCTGGAACATATTAACCTCCCTCGTTCAAACCTAGTGAAAGGATAAAACTCATAATAGCCAATCATTTACTATAGCTTGCATCTATTAATTGTCTAATGGCATTGTGCTAAGTATTAAACCTGCGATGAGAGGTTCTGCTGGACTATGCTGATTTGTAAGTGACAGTTGCTGAAAGGACTAAAGGGCTCATGATTCTCGTGGCAGACAAGTCTAAACGAAACACCAGCAGCCTAGGGAAGGCCCGGGCTGCCTCAGAGCCTGGCAGCAAAGCAGAATGAAGCAGGAGACACCAAGCGTAAGGGGTGGCTTCACTTTATAACAAGCTGTGCTTGTAAGAGTTGATTCCTTCTCGTGAGAAGTCTTTCCTTCCGTGAGACTGCCATTAATCTACTCATGATGGTGAGAGCCCCCTGATCTAATAAGTTTCCTGAGGTTCTACCACCTGGGCAACAAGCTTCCAGCACTTGAACCTTTGGAAGTCAAACTATAACCACAGTCATGGCAGTAATCATGCAAATCAATTGATTTATTGAAATCTGTTTAGCATTTGTGCTGATTTTAAACAACCTTGATTTGTTTTATTGATTATTTCTTTTACATGGCAAGTTTGAGAAATTTTGATGGCTTACCTGTAAACCTTAGTTCAGCAAGTTAATATGGATGTGACTGATTTAGTTACAGAAACAAGGGAGGATAATTTACAATATTGGGAAGTGAATTGAATGAGGAATGTGTTGGTCTTGTTCTGACTCCACGTGCCCCTTACGTGTCAGGAACAGGACAGTGTGTTAGAGAATGCAAGTCAACAATGTGAGCTCAAAAGAGAAAATTAATTCTCAAGAACTTTTTAGAATTATTAAAATATGATTTTAAGCTCTTAATCTTATAAGCAGAAAAATGGTTGGACAAGAAGTATGATATGGAAGAGGTTTGCTTATCTATACCTACATGAGTGATTTGGTTGAAAATCTATGTCCCTTATAATCTAAATCAGTGTGTCTGAGAGAAACATAATACAAATCACGTGTGTAATGGTAAATGTAATTTCTTTACTAAGCATAGTAGAAAGCATATAGACAACTTACATTTTATGAAGAATATTTGAAATAATACATATATCAGTATATATACACACATAATGTAATAGTAACTGAGGAGCTGAGACACAGTAATTTCCTTTATTAAGCCTTCACTATTTGCAGTATGATTTACCTAAGGTAAAAATACATAATAGATTCACATGACACATTTCTAGTGTGTGACAGTCACATGTGGCCAGATGACAGCAGCACATAGTACAAACATTGCTACTTCCATCATAGGGAAATATACCTTGAAAAAAAATCAAACTTGTAAAATTTTACGATACGGGTTTTTAGAAATCACATAAGATTAATATTTCTGAACATATGCCCTGAATTGAATAAGTTTCCATTTTACATAGGTTATAGTTAATGTTTTTTTTATGTGAGTAATATCACCCGTGTGTTTTTTAGGTAATGCATTCTAAATTCACATACTTCTGTAGTCTGTTAAAATTCTTTTACGTTTATGCTTTTCATTTTTTCTGTACTCAAATCACATTGTAAATTTGAAATTAAAGAAATGGCAGCCAAGATCATAATATTCATTTAATACCTTTATGTATGATTAAAAATCAATTTAGTGTGAAATAAAGGGAAGTTATGAAATGTCTCGTTTAGGATGAGAGAAAACTCAATATTCCCAGGAATTTTACAAAGCCTTAATGTCTGTGATTTCTACTGGTATGTGCTTGCAAATACTTCCTTCTAAACACTGTAAATCTTCTCTAAATGTATTTCTTATGAAATCTTACAATTGTACCTATTTTTATATATGTATATGTACATATAAAGATTGTTATGAAGGATGTACTTAGATACCACCAGCACAGGAGCATAAAACAAATACAATATAAAGAGAATTGTTTACACATAAAATAGACTTACTCTTGTTTAAAGAAGTGCCTTAATTGGTCCTGTTTGTTCAGGCTGAAGATGGCTGTGTATTTATTGAGGCTGGAAGAATGTCAAAAGCACAGATGAACCAAAAGTTTAGCTTTCACTCATCTAACTAAAAATACATCTTTCCCATGTCATTTCACAAACTAACTGAAGTTGTTATAGAATTTCAGACAGAGAAATTTGTATGGACTATGGAAACAAAGTCAGTGAGAGAAATGTCCCTAAACTGGATAGAGTTGAATTTTTCAGGAAGGAGTAGGCAGGTCTTTTTCAATTGAAAATGCAATATAAATAAAGGAAGGAAGTGGAAACTGGCCAGGTTGGTTGGAGGAATAAAGCAGATGGCTTCAGTATGAGACACCGTAGAAATTTTAAAAGAATAAGGCAGCCAGGAGTATTTAATGGAGACTTAGAATCTTAAACATGATCTGGTAGGTGAGACAGTACCAGTTAATTTTTAAATCAGTGATGTGGCATAATGACAATGGCATTTGGGGAAGATTTCATTTAAGGAGGTGACAGGATTGATTTCAAGACACTGAGAAAATATCAAGGAGGTAGAGTTGAAAGACCAGATCCAGTAATAGAATTCACAGATTTAAAGAAGACTCCTTAAAGTGAAAGACTCATACTTCTATGACAGCATAAAATATGGAACTGATAGAAGGCTGAATAGGAGAAGAAGCGAATGAATGCAGAATGAAGTCTGAGTTCAGGACTCTGGTGCCAGAATTGGATAAATCTAAAAGATGGGAAAAACATTTTTTCCAGTAACAGTGTAGCAAAAGGCTATGCTATTTTGAACTGTGGGACTAAGTTTTCTTGAGTTTCTGTTGTCTAGCATAAAATATAGTGGGGTTACATTTATAGTATTATTCTTAGACCTCATTTCTCAAAGCTAAAGTAAATGAAAAGTTAGTTGAAAAATTACTAAGTGAACTATGGCAATACCTCCATTTTCTTTCTAAAAGCATACATATTTTGGTTTGAATTATTTAGGAAGTTATGAAACAAAACAGGATTTATGTTTGCCTTAGTTTGACATATGGTTTACATTTTGAAAACTTTGCCTGAGGTTGGCACTGGATAAAATTATGATGATAAAATTGAGCATAACCAAAGAAAATCACAAAATTCAGAGCAGTAATAGACTTTATAAATCATGTAATTACATGAGTAGAAAATAATACATATTTTTGATGATCAAATGCCAAGCCTGTTGAGGATATCAGAGATGCAGATTAAAAGAAATAAGAATAAAACTCGCTATGGATAGGCTTATTCTCTGGTAGAGGAAATGGTCCTTAATGAGTAAACACTACATAATTACAAATTTTGACAGGTGCTTGTTATAAGCTGAATTGTCCTAGAGAAGTTCATTTATTCAAACCATAACCACTAGTACCTCATAATATGACCTTACTTGGATGATCCAAGTAAAAAGATTAATTATAATCATGATTGGAGTTTGTCCCTAATATGGCATGACCAGTGACCTTACCAAGATAGGAAACAACATGTAACAATAGAGAGAGGCCAAACCGTGGACCAGAGCATGTCAGAGATTGCCAGCAAATCACCAGAAACCCAGGGAGGGTTTGGAACCTTGTCTTCCCATAGCTGTAAGAGGAGAACTCTCCTGAAACCCTTTCCCAGAACCATGAGATGAATTGCCGGACCATAAACTAACCAGTCTGTGATGCTTTGTTTCGGGAATCTTGTCAAATGAATATAGTGGTACAAAGAGGAAAGAGAAGAACTGTCCGGGATGCTGAGAATGAATCAGGTGATGAAGACTGACTTTAGGTTAGTTGGGCAGCTGCCGCTTCTTCCAAGAAGCTTTAATTGGGCTGACACCTGGATGGTGACGCTGAGGCAGCCATGTAGGAGAACAGAGATCTGAGTTGGAAAGAGAGCTGTGTAAACACTCCGAACTGGAAAGAACTTGGCTCATGTAGAGGAATGACAAAGGACCGCTTCCATCAGACCTAGTCAGTGAAGGTTGAATGGCACAAAATGGAGTTGTGTAGGCTTTGGAGAGTAAAAAGGAGACACCCATGGATTTTAAGCAAGTATTTAGTTCATCTTGAGACATTATTTTAAATGGAAGCACTATTAAAAAGTTGAAGGAAGAATGCAGTTAGTGGAGGCAGGATGGGGAAGGACTAATGGAACAAGAATTCAGTATCCTGATAGACCAAATTTTGAAATGGGTGTGAGAGCACTAAGTAGAGGTGCTGAGTGATTCATTGCTTCAGAGACTTGTCAGAGGTGGAGAGAGAGCTGCAGTGATCACATGGAGTTAATAACATTGCAAAGACTGAGACTGCAGGCTCCCGAACCAATACAATCTTGTGATCGGAATAAAATGCATATTCTGTGACTGTAAAGTATGCTTTGATGAAATAGTTGGGGATGCACAAGCACCTGTTTAGCAAATAAAAACGAGCAAATAGTAATGACACAATGTTAAGCACCGGGAAGGAAGATTAAAAAGGCCTGCAATCTACTTTTAGCATTAGCAGTAATTAGTTTAATTTTGTCTCAGCAAAATGGGCAGATAGTATCGGATGATCTGTAAGACGCCTATTTCTTTTAAAATTTGACGTTTCTTCAGGAATTGAGCTTCTGAGTGTGTAATCTAATGATGTTATTGCATATAAATGCACACATATATAATCAAACAATGTTTAGAAAAGCATTAAATAAACTTAAATATGCATCAACATAAAAAAGAACCAAAATATATGTGTGGAGTGATTTAATGTTAGGTATGTAAAAGAAGAAACTGTATCTATGTGTACATAGGAAGATCTTGAATATTATGAATTTGTTTCAGAATGGTAGAGAAATAATTTATGTTTTGTAGATTCACGTATTTGTGGAAATGCTAAAAATGTTTAGGGAGGAAGAAACTTGTGAGTTGTTGGGTTGGGAAAAGGAAGAAAAATAGTTCATAAAAAAAGTTTAAACTCATACTAAGTGATCTAAAATTATACTTGATTGAGTGAAATAGGGTTAGTATTCCATATATAATTATTTGCATATCTGAATTAAATTTAGAATTATGTAACTTATAACTTACTATTTTCATTTTTATTATGGAAAATGTAAATTTTTCCTTTCAATACGTTGAATATTTTATTCCATAACATTAATTTTCTAAGATTATACATATCCTTGTATGCCTTAAGCTGTAATACTTTCATTTTCCCTTTTGAAATAGCCACTGTATTCTTATTCAACAAACTTTCCTGTGTTCCAATTGTGTTTGGCACTATCACGGCCATATTTGTTTTAATTAATTGCTTTCTAAAAAGGGCATCTATCTTAGAAACAACAAATTTGAGTTTCTGCAAAATTGAAAACTTGCCTACAATTGCAGAGCTGGTCCATAGAAGAGGCAGAAATGGAAACTTCTTTGTTTTACCAAAGGCTCCGTTTTCTCTGTGATATCATAACTGATACATACTCTAAAGCTAAACACAGGCCATACTCTCAATATACCTAATTTTTATAATTCCATATAAAGTTGTGCTTCATTTAGTTAATACATAATCTTAACCTATTGAATTGAGAAATTATATAGTTAGCACATAGATACTGCAGCACTTCCAGAAACGCACACCAGTAAATGAGGGAAAACAAACAACATTAAGAATAGTATCTACCCTGCTTTAATCATAAAGTCTGTTATTCATGTTAGTGTTCCTATTGCACTTTTGTGATTATCTTCATACTTTTTATAATTTTGTCCCACTTTTTTGAATCTTGATGAAGTGTTGCTTTTGGTATTTAAATGGACAGAGTTTTGGTTATATATTTCATAATACAATTTTTCAGTATCACAAATTGTAGAATTTCATTGGCTGATTTTCTATAAAAGGAAATCTATAAGACAACTTTAAGAAAAACACTCCAAGAAACATGCTTGACAAGTAGTTCATAAATGTAACTTTACTGTCACACACTATGTGCTTTTATTATTTTCATCTTAAGCTTGTTGTCCCAGTCCTCATCTAAAAACTTAGTATTATATTTGAATGATGAGTCCAAAGCATGAAAGGCTGTTGTTTCCAACCTTTGTTAATGTTTTCTGACTCATTTCCCTGTGCGCCGGCTGACAACCTGCCAAACAAGACTGGGGTAATAATCAGGGGGCCCACAGCGTGCTGCAGATAATCAGTAGATCAGACCGTTGTCACAGCAGATACTTCGCTACCCACACATCTCTATTTTTAAGTCTTGTGTGTCACACAATGTGTGTTTATTGTCAGTGAGAGGGACACATCTTTGCAGTGCATATAATGAAGCTTCGTTGAATGAGAAATTCCATTATTCTTTTGTTACTGATCAACACATGAGAGATATCTATTTGGTGAATATTTGAAGCCACCTTTAACTTTTAAATATCTTTAGAAGAGGAAAGAATTACTTATTTTTCTACTCACTGAAGTAATCCAAACATCCTGGCCTTTGTTTTCCAATAGACAGGAAACAAAATCTCCTTCCATGATCACATTTGTTTTCATGCTAATTAGTTCCCGCTAATTTGATTGGCAAGAAGAGTAGGTCAGGAGTTTAGTTCTGGAATTATACAAAATAGAAAAGGCTTTCAGCATAAAGTAAGAGATGAGAAGTTGTGGTAAAAAGAAAAATAGATTTTCGTATGATAAAAAAAAATGCTGCAATTTTCAGTGTGCTTTCAGGGAAATCAACAAGAGAGTTTCAAGTAACAAATTCATATCAAGTAATCTCCCTTTAAAATATTAGCAAGTGGCATAGCTCTGTTGATTTATATGCATACAATCATACAATATGTGTGGTGTTAACAGATGTACTTAATATTTGCCACATTCCATTATTGCCTGAAGTTTAACGCCCAGAGAGAAGGCAGATGCAAAATCAGACAAAAGGATACTCATGTCAACCTGCATTTTAGTATCAAAAGAAAACGTATCATTTTACAGTTTCAATGGCTGTGGTTTAAATGATGTGAGAATGAGCTACCCCTGTTAAAATGATCTGAGAGCTATAATTGCATAATTAGAAGTGCTTTGTTTTTCATAATAGCAACTGCATTTATTAAAATGAAATATATCTATTTATATCATATATATGTAGTGCTTCCTTCCATGTCAACAAGGTTGTATGCAAAAGGCACACAGCCTCAAGAAGTTCTCTATCTGCAACATAGGCACACACGAAAATGCTGCTCTTCCAACCTGACAAGAACCTTATTAGGAACAAATGAATTGATACAGCAATCAGAGCAGAGATCAAGGGAAGCAATGTAGCTGCATGAAAGTGATTGAACCCTGTCTCTGCCTGCTTGAACCCTGAGGAGACAGGTGACTGTGGAACATACAAATCTCTGCTTCTGTTGGAGAAATTCTAGATGGAAACTCAAGCATAGACCTGTATCTGAGCGTAAAATCCTACGCATTCTTCATTTTCCTGGACAGCTCTGGGTTTTTGTCTGTTATGACAGCACTGTGGTTTTAAATAGCACACCTTTTCATTCCCAGAAACATTCTTAGAGAATAAATTCTATAATCTCCCTGCTTATGTTCCAGTTACTATCTGGGACTCAAGGAAGTGGCTGGCTGACAAAGCATTTGTCTTCTGCATGAGTTGGGCAGAGCAATATGACTAGTGGCAGCCAGGATCCAGGTAGAAAGAAACGTTCATTACTCTCACAATCATTTATTTCTGCTGAGGAAAATACCATATGGTGTAGTGAATTAAAACACAGACTATTTGTTCTCTTCTTGATGCCGTGGGTGAGTGGCCCTGTCTGGCCTCAAAATCGACTCACTCAGTGGCAACCATATGCAGTAGTGTGGTCAGAGGTTAGAGGATTGCTGAATGCTGGCTTTTTTCTGATGGCCTATTTCCCATACCTTCTAGTTGTTAGGCTATTGTGTGTGACCACTGAATTCTTTCCGTAGGTTCTTTGTTCTACAGCAAGCTGGCTAAAGGCTGTTCACCTATTGGTCTCAGCAAGTACAGCAGGGTACAGGACAAATCCCATCCTTAAGTGTTTTTACAGCCTTTACATGAGTCATCAATATTTAAAAGGCCAAAAAAGTCACACCATTAAGTCTAGAATCAAAATGGGGAGATAGATGAAGTTCTGTGTATTAGAAGATAAGCTATAGAACATGAAGATATTTAAAAGTTCACTTGCACTTTCAGCAATTCATGAATTGTTCACCATCTATCTGAAGGTAGTTCAAGGCTTCCCTGTGAAGGAATGAGGGAAAAAGTTTTATACAGTTTATGTGTCAGCAAAACGAAAAATACACAATTAAAGTGGTAGTGGCCTTAATTGAATTATTTTATCTAAAAGCCTGTGGTTGCAGGTTAACTGGTGGTTTCTGAATGATTAAGCTTTTTGTTTCTGCCATTATATTGAGTTGTTTTGTTTGTTTCTGTTTGTTTTGCTTACAGAGGAAATCTGGAGTGCACTAGTTGCCTTAGCCTAATGTCAAACATGGTGAATACGTTTGAACCTGTGACAGGTGTTACTAGACTGAGGGAACCACTTGTAATCTGTGGCATGGAGGAGTGAAGTCATTCAGTCAGCCCTCAATGTCTGTTGTTTGCAGGAATCCCATGCCAATAACCAAACCTGAAAATGTTCAAGTCTCTTACATGCAAGTGGCATAGTATTTGCATATAATCTATGCACAGTCACCAGTGTCCTTTAAATTGACTCTGAATTCCTTATACTAATTTATACAATGTGGATTCTAGATGCACCGATTGTACTGTGTTGTCTAGGGAGCAGTAATCAAGAAAGACATCTGCATATGTTCCATATAAGTCCCATTTTGTTTTGGATATTTTACATGCAAATTTGGAATTGAATCCAAGAATGCAGAGCCCATGAACACAGATATGAAAAGTTGACTGTAAGTGCACCCTGGTAGGAGGGAGTAAAAGTAGTTGGTTGTTCCATTTGCATAGGAAATCATTTGTGTTCTAGTAGGAGAAATGATTAAGAGACGTCAGTGGGCAGACAAGGCCAGGAGAAGCATCATGAGTAGATGCTCATACTCAGGCACTGTATCTGTCAAGCCCTCCCGGCTAATGGCCAAATTTGGAGCAAGTTGGGAACCTCTTCCCAAGGCACCATATCACAGAGAAAGGAATAAAAGAAGGATGGGTATACAACTTCAAAATCACAAGAGTGAGCTAATGCAGAAATGGTTACGTGAGAAGAGTTTCAGTCATTTTAAGATGAAAAAGTTTATTTTATTGTCTGCTAAAAATGTAAAAATGGACACTTTGAGAACAAGCCCAATAACAAAGAAATTCAGATGTCTGTATCTCAGAGTAGTGATATTAAATTTTAAGTGAGTATATTATTCACCCAAGTAGTGAGCTGTAATATTTAGGTTAGTGAGCTTGCACACGCTTTCTTTTTCTTCCTCTAATGTTTCTATATCCCCCAAAGACCCGCAAATGAACATGTATCAGCCTTGTAGCAGAAAGGAAACATTGTTTTGGAACCAGCGCATTTGTCCTGGCATGCATGCTGTGCTCTCTGTAGCTTGTTCATCTGAAAACGGTTCCACCTTCAAATGTTAATGAGCTAGTAAGTCATTTCAGGATGAGTTACCACTTTTCAAAGCTGCTGAAATCACACCTCTTATTGCACTTGTATTCCCTTGACCGGAAGGGAGGGCCTGACTGTAGCTGCTGCCATCTAATAGAACACGAGATAAAATATGCTTGCTGTCTGCACTAATTCTTATAATTATCTAATTGAATCCATCTCCTTTTAATTATTTGGTAACTGCCCTTTGAGTTCACTCATTTCGTTCTTTGAAGCTTGATAGAACATGCTTGATCTTTCATAAAGGCGCAATAGATTTCAAATTTAGCCCCCATCCATTCTCAGAAAGTTTGCCAGGTGTTCGCACAGTTTTAAATCTTTTAAAACAACTGAAATGAAAAAAAAAAAAGATTTATGTAAAACTATGAAGAGCTGCAGATGAGACACAAGCAGAGAATTATTAAAATATCATACAAATGTCTCAATTCGTGTAATATAAACTTAGTAACCATAGTGTTAGAAAATGCATACAGATTTCCCTTGATTTTGTTTCTTTCGAACACCCTGGTTTAACAATGGAAGAAATTTGTTGTTTTAAGCAATAAGGAAGCACGTGTAAGGCATATGTAGTGTTGTTGGATTCAGTAGTTACAGAGTGGCATGAATAATCAGTTTCTTACCTTCTCCATTTTTTATTGAAAGAAAAAATGTTTAGTTAAAAGGCAGGTTTACAGAGAAAAAATGGAGGGATAGAACGATCTTCAATCCACTGGCTCACTTCCCAAACAGCTGCAACAGCAGGAGCTTAGTCTAAAGCCAGGAGCATCTTCCAGTTCTCCCACACAGTGGTAGGGACTTGAGGCATCTTGCACAGCTTTCCCAGGTCATAAGCAGGGAGCTGGATTAGAAGGGAAACAACCGGGAGAGAAGAGCAGCCAAAATGTGAACCAGAACCCAGAGGAATGCTGCTGCCACAGCTGGAGGCTCTGCCTGCTCTACCACAGCTGGAGGCTCAGCCTGCTCTGCCACAGCTTAAGGCTCTATTTTCTAGAGTCAGTTTCATGTTAAAGTTAGTTACACTGGAGGTTGGAGAAGTTGCCATTGTATGTTTCTTATATAGTGACCAGCATATTTTTTAAAACAGAATTTTGCTCCAGAAGAATGGCAGGAAAGTATTAGATATTGCCTATTTGATGCACAGCTGGAGTTGGAGGTTATACCAGGTTCCCTAAAATATCTGAGTTAAGGAGCTGTGGGTAATCTGAATGGAGACATCTAGATAACAGTTATAGGAATGGGGTTTAAGTTCTGTGTATGAAACCAACATGTCCACTGCACCAACACTTACAGGAAAGACACAGTATGCATGGCCTCTCTCACTAGGCGCCAGCTCTTCAGGGAATGTGGGGCAGGGGTTTTATTTCTAAAAATGTATACCTCGGATTGGGAAGTTTTATATTGTGGTATATGTATGTATAGGAAATATGCAATGAATAAAACTGCCACCTTATGTAAAATAGAAATAATATTATTAACATGGTTAGGCAGAGAAGTTACTGGTAACATCTCCATTGTTCTTCATGCTTTATTCTTATGCTGAAGAAAATGAAAGAAAATGTTATTCATAGAGTACAGGAATGATAAGGCTAATTTTATCAGCAATGGAAAGTCTAGATTTGTTATATCACATGTATTTTTAAAAGGTTATTTATTTTCTTCTACATTTAAGAGAGAGAGAATGAGAGAGGACAAGAGAGAGAGCTTGTGTTGGGGGCACTGACAATTTCCTGCCTTGTGATTGGCCCTTTGCACTGATTGGTGTGCCTTGGTTATCTTTAAGCTGATTGGACAGGTTTGACAGCTAAGCAGGAGGTTTGGCAGGGGAGGGGCTTCAGGGTAATGGACATAACGGACATAATGGTTTTTAATGGAAGATCTGAATAAAGCACCTCGGAGACTCTCTCAAGTGTCGGGTGATTTCTTCCGCGGGACGAGAGACCCCCCCGATAAGCTTGGGACTTAATCCTCTGTACCCTCTGGATTTCCCTGGCTCAGCCCAGGCTGTTGAAAGCATTTGAGTTGAGAACTAGTGGATGGCAGGTCCTGACTTACAAATAAACAACCAACCAAACAAATAAATAACATAGTAAAGAATAAACATATGGAAATATAGCAGTACATATACAGGGGGAAAGCAAACCCTGATTGACACAGGTTTTGAATGTTTACGTCAACAGTGACAATTCATCTCCATAGCACATATTCTGTTTCCAATGCAATGAAAATGGTATTTTTATGCTATGTTCTTCTTTCCTAAAATAGATATTTTCAGACCAATCATGATAAAATATCAGATAGACCTTAAAGGACATTCTAGAAACTACCAGCCCACTTCTCTTCAAAACTGTCAAGGTTGCTAAAAATAAGGCATATCTGGGAAAAAGTAAAGAGGAACTTGAAATATAGAAGTTTGGTACAATATGGGAGGAACATTGGAGCAAAAAAAAAGGAACTTCAGTGAAAACTGAAGAAACATTGATAAAATTATAGGACTTAGTGTGTCAGTATTACTTTAATAAAGGTGACAAATATACCAAACCAGTATAAAGTGATAATTACAAGAATAATTAATTGAAATATTTGGAACTGTTACTGATTTTTTCTGTTAATGTGAGACTATCCTATTAAATAACTTTTTACTTAATAGTCAAGAAAAAATAAAAATATTAATAAACTAAATCTTCAACTGAGGCTTTTTTTATTTTAAAGTTCTTTATTAGGATTAAATCCTGGGAGGAAAATAGATATATTTTGGAAAAAAAGGCCTCAGGAAAGTTAGCACTCATGGACCCATTCAGCATGTTTTACTTTAAGGTGTTATTAGTAAAATGTAGTTAGAATAACCCAGAATTAATAAGATTTTGATGTAAAGAAATAATGGTCTGCAAACAAACATGGAAACTTACAATCAAGACAACCTTTTTGAGGATTAAAAAATGAATTATTAGGTGTTAACAGTGTGCTGTAGAATTTCTGATACATTTTAGAAATTCACTCATCCGTATTAAATATTAAGGGTTACCATTAACAGAAATGAAAAAGAATGCTTCAAAATAATAATAAAAATATAAAAATGTAATAATAAATACTAGATGAATCAAGCTAAAAGAAAATGATTTTTTTTTTCAAATTTTAAGGTCTTTTAGTTTGAATCTCATAGTATGATACCATATTTGGGGGTGGATTCCCCTCCAAAAAAGCAATTCCAACTCTCCAACTGATTTTCCCCATATTATTATAAGAGTATAGTCCTTCATAAGGAGTCATGATTCCATCAGTCTCTTATTTAAGTGTGCCCTGACATTGCTGGTACAGACAATGTCAGTCCTACATCCCATTGTCTAGATGTATCAAGATATATATATATTGAGAGTCCATCTTTGGTTTGGAAGTAGGGATGCATATTGCATTGTATCTTCACATCTGCATACAGTAGTCTCTATTATGCCATGACTAAACATTCCCTTAGATGAG
Source organism: Ochotona curzoniae (assembly GCF_017591425.1). Taxonomy (NCBI): domain Eukaryota; kingdom Metazoa; phylum Chordata; class Mammalia; order Lagomorpha; family Ochotonidae; genus Ochotona; species Ochotona curzoniae. The sequence goes on along the minus strand of NW_024465582.1, from coordinate 12,971,346 downwards.
AATCCACGAAACAAAGTGAAACAGCTATGAAGTTAAAACAACAACAACAAAATTACAGCACCATGGAGTTGGAAAAGTACGCCACTGAATAACCTACACATGGGTGATGAAAAAAAACACACACAAAAGCCTCTTGGGCAAAATGATGCCACCATGCAATCCATGAGCCAGTGATGAATTCGAGAAGAGTAAAAAAACCATTTGGAAGAAATGAAAATGAAATAAAAACCATCGAAGCACATGCGATGCAACCAAAAAAACAGTATGGGATGGGTTATTGAACTTAAAATTTGCATGATGACTTCCTTATATTAGAACATATAGCATTTGTCCTTTTGGAATTGCCATAATTCATTGAGCATAATGGTCTCTAGTTGGGACCATCTAATTGCAAATGGCATAATTTCATTCTTTTAAATGGCTGAGTAATATTCCAAGGAGTAGATGTACTACAGTTTCTTTAACCGCTCCTCTTTGGGTGGGCATCAGAATTGTTTCCATGTCTGTTATTGTAGATTGTGCTACTGTAAATTTAAGATTACAGATCGCCCTCTCATATGCAGTTTTCATTTCCTTTGGGTATATTCCTACTAGTGGGAAAGTTGGGTCATTTGAGCAGGTTTATTTGCAATTCTCTAAGCACTTTCCATGTTGATTTGCATAGTGGTTGTACTAGCCTGCACTCCCTCCAGCAGTGAAGGAGGTTACCCCTCTTCTCACATCCACACAAGCAGGTGCTGTTAGTGTGGTTCTGAATTTAGGCCAACCTTACTGGAGTTAGGTAGTGCCTCAATGTAGTTTTCATTGCATCTCCCTGATGGCTAGAAAGCCTGTGCATCTTTTTATATATCTGTTTGCTGAAAATGATTTTTCTATACAATGTATCAAAGATTAATACATAAAGTAAAATGTCAGGGATATCTGAAAGTATTCATTAATCAAAAGTTCACTTTGAAAACACAGATATTCTTAGATTTTCTTAAAAATTCCCCAACTGAAATCCATTGCTGTGCAAAAGCTGTATTTGAAATTAAAATACATAAAAAGATTGAGTGCAGAAGAGTAGAATAGCATATTTCTGGGGAGTATTAATCAAAGAAATAAGTTGAAGAAAATGCTATTATCAGACAAAGTAGAATTCAAAGAAAATGATTTATATGAAGCATTGGGAAATATTTCACACTGACAAAATGACAGTACAGCAAGGTGATGTGACACTCATGAACTTCTTGTGCACATACTTACAAAATATATAAGACAGAAATGTGAAGAAAACAAGGAAAAGATTGATACTGAGCGTTAAAAGCTTTTAAGCTCCTATTGCAAACTAGTAGAGATAATGGACAAAGATAGACACTATAACAAAATAGAATATTTTACAAATTTATCTCCGTGTGTGTACAACCTATAAGAGTGGATGTTGTTGAAAAGGATTACAAGCCAACATATGTGGAGTAACATTCACTAGCATTCCTTATGCATCAGACTTAGGTTGAGACATTTTTAGTTGCTTATCCAACAAACTCGCCCCACTCCTTTTTCTCCATGGATAAATTAGACTTTTCCATCTCAAAAAGGAAGGTGAAAGGAATCTACGAAAGTGGTGGGCTTCATGGTAGAAAAATTTTCCCATGGTTGGGACGTGCTAATGGAGAACATGACATCAGCCAGTGCAAATAATAAATTAGAATGTCATTTGAAATTGGAGGAATTGCACATTTTTTTTTTTCTGAATGAGTGATAGAAAAGGGAAAAAATATAAAAGCCAGGCTGTAAAAATGGGCTCTATTGAATTCTTTCAGCCCAAAAGGAGAGTGGGCTTCCAAAGGTGAGCTTTGGTGTAATTGTTCAGCAGCTACTCTGGGCATCTGAATCCTACAGCTGAGTGCCAAGTTCGAGTCCTGTGTCTGCTGAGTTCCAGCTTCCTGCCCAGAGACACCTTGATGACACCTCACATAGTTGGATCCCCACCACCCCTGTGGGAGGCCTGTCTTAGCTGATGGGAACCCTGTCACTATGTCACTGCCTGCCATCACTAACCAATCAGTGGTATTTTTAAGAGGCATCCAGAGAACAGGAGCATGATTTGAGGACTTGGGATGGACATGGACATACCTCTGTTTTTACCTAAAGAGGAAATAGAGACCATTCCGCAGAGAAATGTCTATATAATGCCAATAACTGAGGCACCAGTTAAAGGATCTGGACGGCGCAGTTGAAACGTTAGCAAACCAGAAAGTTCTGAAGAAATGTGAAGATTGTGGAACATTTTCTTTGAAACAAGTAGCTTCTAACTAGCTAAGCTGTACTTTTCCTTATTAATTTTGATTTATTCATTTGACGGCTATTTTCAAATGGTATATTTTTATTGCATGGATAGGAGAAATCCTAGCAGACTTTTGGAAGGATTTTAATGGAAGTAAAAATAAAATATATGGTTATAAGCTTGTTAAAAGGTAAATAGCGCTAATGATTTTTGAAGGGTGTGTTTCTATAGGTCTCTTCTGTAAACAAACATATATTGATTCTTGTATAGATATTATACATATGTGTATATGTGTGTGTGTTTGCATATGTAGAGAGAATCATTGCTTACTGATTAACCCTTGAATATTTTGGAAACACCTCAATTCTTATTTTTCCAAATATTATTCACTTGGACAAAAAAAACATTGAATGAGCTTGCAGTTTTTCAAATCCCTTACCTCTTTTTGAGTTTTCTCTTTCAAATGGATGTGGAGACAAGCCTTTGAGGAAATGAAACACAATACACAACATCCAGGGAGCGGGATCTTACATTTCATCTTGTTGGTTTTTGAGGAAAATACTACTCTTTTTGTTGGTGTAGGTCACTTCTTCCTTTCTTTTTTCCTATTTTTGAAAGTGATTATAAAACCTAGAAACACATTAAATGCTAGCCTGGGAAGTTCTCTGAAATACCACTGAGGCTTCACTGAATTCTTCAGGAGGAGAAAAAAAGAAAAGGAAGGGAAAAAGAAAACAAAGGAAGCTCCTGTGAATGCCCAGATTGTCTAGGAATACAGATTTGCTGTCCGAAGTCACAGGGAGACAAACTAGTCGTTCATTGCAATTAAACAATAGCCAGATTGCCTCCAGCAGTTGCCTGCATTGTCAGCTTTTGATTTGTGAATACTCACACAGAAGTGACTTGCTTTCCAGCCTTAGCCTCACAAAGCCTGCACAGTTCCACAGAAGGAAGCAGTTCATTGCTGGGCTTCCTTCCATCAAATTTTTTTACATTGTCTGTTTTCTTGTGATGTAGAAATTCTCATTTTGCCCAATCTCTTTGAATCTCCTTACTTTGAAATAGAATAAAGCTTTAAGAATGGGTAAAATCTATCCCCTGCATTCAACGAGGTCAAGTTAAAAACTCCCCAAGTTCTATACTTAAAACTCTTCAATTGCAGGCTTTTAACGATGGATGACCATAAGGATGAAAGTGCAGCATAAAAGGCAAAAGTGATAACATTGCAAGTGAAATTTGAATTGACTGTCAGTTGCGTCACAGAGGAAACACCTGACCGTGGGAATGCTGACTTCACTTCTTTTTTGAAAGACACCAAATATGTACTCCAACTGATAGAGCAAAGAGAAGCATGGGAACAAAAGACGAAATTGATGCTGACACACTTGGCGAGGACATTAAAGGGAATCTTGAAGATATTTCACCACACTGAAAATGCAAAGGACAAAATGTTAGAAGCTGATCTAAATTTAGAAAAGAACATGGAACTTCACCAGAGCATAGAAAAGATGGTTCCTCCATGTGGGAAGGTATAAAATGAGAGAGAAAGCCAGACACTTTGAAACTCCTTTTGATATTTTTTTAATGAGAAAAGAAACATGTTTTTAATATGATGAATTAATAAATTACATTTATGTTTATGATAGGTATACACAGACATGTATATATTGTCTGTATGAACAAAAGGCATGCTTTTCCATTATATAGAAGTTTTACATGCGTGACACAGTTGTGTGTTAACTCTTGTGTTTCCATACTACCATGCAAAGTGAAACTGCCCGTGTTGACCAAGAGAGCCTCTATTTTAAGCTCTTTGTGAAGTAAGGACTTTTTTTTTATCTAGCACTTTTTGAAGTATAAAGCTGTCAAAATGTCCCACTCGAGTTCCTTTTAGTTAAACAAGATCATCTCAGATGTGACTGGGTGGAGGTGATTCAAAAGCTGTGCTCCTCAAGTCCAGAGCATTGAAAGCACTCGACTGGGTGACAAAATTTCTCACATTGTTCTATATATATATATTTTTTTTTTCTTAATTCTTCTCAGGACCTGACCACAAACATCAAATTCACTTTGCAAAGTAAATGATTTGGGATAAACAAACGGCAGCTGAAAAATCTCTTTGGATGACCTGTGGTTGAGGAGAACTGTTTTTATGAAAGATTTATTTATTTACTTTGGAAAGCCAGAGAGAGAAAGAGGGAGGAAGAGAGAGAGAGGGATTTTTCATACACTGGGTCACTCCCAGATGGCCATGATTGCCAGCACTGAGCGAAGCAGAAACCAAGAGCCAAAAAGCTTTCTCCCAGTCTCCCGTGTGGCCGCAGGGGCCTCACCACTGGGCAGTCCTCCACCGCTTTTCCTTTGCCATTAGCAGAGAGCTGGACCAGAAGTGCAGCAGAGGGGATATGAAATCACATCATTAAGATGCCACCATCGCAGGAGGTAGTTTTAACCCCCAATTCAGCAATGCTGACCCAAAGACTAACTTATCACAAACATTAGGATACTGAGGGGAGTCTGTGGAGCACCAACATTGATTAAGATAATATAAATATTTCTCCAGTAATGAAAAGTTTAAACATATGTTAATGTTAATCTGTATATGACCACATTCTCAGTTTTTATGTTATTCATGTCTTTAATATGATTCCATCTTTTAGGAGGTAGACTCTAATATAAAAATAAACCTTAGGGCCTGGCACAGTGGCCTAGTGGCTAAAGTCTTTGCCTTGAACATGCTGGGATCCCATATGGGCAGCCTGAAGCCTTGGGACTCTGCACCCATGTGGGAGACCCGGAAGAAGTTCCTGGCTCCTGGGTTTGGATTGGCTCAGCTCCAGCCGTTGCAGTCACTTGGGGAGTGAATCATCGGACAGAAGATCTTCCCCTCTGTCTCTCCTCCTCTCTGTATATATCTGACTTTGCAATAAAAACAAATAAATCTTTAAAAAAATAAATCTTAATCCTTATAAACTTGTTAATACAAGAATACTTCCGGAACTAAAAACAAATATAAGTTAATAATAAGCTCACTGCAGTGCAAATATTTTTGATTCTTAATAAGAAACATTTCCCTTGGACTTTTTCAAACCCCCCTCCTCCCCTCCCCTCCTAATTTTTCAGTTACTTTCTTAGGTGAATCGTAGTATTTTCACTGAAAACTCCAGTGCAGTTCCTTAGGTCCTGTGTGAATTCATGGCTTATGTGATCAAGCGAAGATGATTTTACATATTACATTTTTATTATTGAGTTGTGAAAATATTTATTTGAAATAATTTTGGTTTTAGCTTCTTTATTCATAGGAACTTGCTTTGGCCAACAAGGGAAAAAAAATCTTCACATAAGTTTTTTTCTTTATGATATTTTTCTATCTTTTTTCTGAATTAGCCTGCTTTAAAATCATAGGGCATTACTAATTCATTCTGCTCTCATACAGATGATCAAATTAACTACTTAAATAGCTATAAAAAGAGAGAGAGAGGAGGAGAGCAACCTGACAATTACAGGTTCAATTTTTATTAGCATCCTTTGTAGTTTTGGTGGAAAGTCTTTAATTATACAGTATCTACGCAAAATAATTCCAATAGTACCCTTGCAACATAAGCTATTTTTATTTTGCATAAAAATACTGTTTTATTTTGTTATTTTGTTCTTTTAAAATCTACATTTTTATTTTAGCACAATATAGGAGAAATGATTTTATCATTGAAGTTTAACTTCTGAACTGTATTTTTAGAAGCACTCACAAACGATCAAATACTTTACCTTCAGCTACATATACTTTCAAATCTTTGTTCTTCATAATTTGAGTAAAAAACTATCAAACCATTCCTGAAATTAAATGATTTTCTGTTTAAAGCATGTATGTTATGGCAAAAATCTATTCAATTGTTTCTGGAATAATAGAACTGAAGTTTTTTAATAGAAAATTACATATTAAGTTAAAGAAGCATTAGATGTGAATGAAAGCTGTTTCACAAACAAAACACTTTTTTTTTTAAATTAGAAAGTCAGATTTACAGAGAGAAAGATCCTTTATCCAATGGTTCACTCCCCCCACGTGGTCCCCAGAACCAAAGTGAGGCAATCTGAAGCCAGGAGCTTCTTCTGGGTCTCCCACACACATCCAGGGTTCCAAGGCTTTAGGTCATCCTCCACTGGTTTCCCAGGCCACAAGCAGGGAGCTGGATGGAAAGTAGAACAGCCAGGATAGGAACAGGCACCGAAATGGCACTGCAGCAAATGCATGACTGAGAACAATCTCAATTATCCTTCCATCATTGCCTGTTGTATTCCCCTATTGTTTATGAATCTTTTTAGCATACCTGCCAGAAGAAATCCTAATATTTAAAGAATATAATTTATGCAGTTATTTCCAGAAACATGTAGATTTACTCTGCCAATATTCACTGTATAGAAATGTATTTGTACATAGTCCCAAATTGTGCACATTAAGTCACATTGGGGGAAAAGTCTCAATGAGATTATACAGTGAGCATGCGATTATGGTTATCAGTCTTTATCATGAAAGCTGACCCTGGCTCTTTATGCTTAAATGCTTATTTTTAGGTTGTACTTATCTAACCCTTTAACATCATCACAAAAGTTTGCACATAGTATTTTTCTAACTATATTTTCAATGTCTCATTTTACTCTAGAATAATCAACCACTCATATTTAGATTTGCACCATATATCATTAAATACTTGGGTATTTTTTTTAGTACTATTTGATTAAAGGTATTTTAATTCAATGCCTTGTGATCTTGTGGTCTTTTTATCTTTATTATGGTGTGTTTATCACATGATCCTTCATTATATTTGTGGCCTGTTGTCAAATGAACAGTAGCAAATGCTTCTTATTGCTTCTGGAATATCCACTTTCATCCTCCTTATTAAGATAATTCAGGTGTTTTAGATTTTTTCAGAAGGTTTTCATACTACTGGTCCTCTGCCATCACATAGGCCACTGATGGATAAATCAATATCGCTATGGACTTTTGAAAAAGCCTTTGAAAAGGGAAATTCTTAGAATTTTCTCTACATATTTCAGTCTTTACTCTTTCCCCAACTCCTTACCTCCTAAGGAGATTTGTATCTGTTTGCTTCTCGTGACCACAAGGACAAAAGCTGGAGTGCATAGAGGGCACTACAGAAGTCACAGTGATCATGGTCTTCATGGCTCAGGTATTTACACAAGCTTCAGTTAGTTATTTCCAGGCTGTTACCCAGGAAAAAAATGAAACTGATTGTTTGAGTAAAACTGCTACCTTACCTTCAAATCTGTGACACAGCTCACTACAGACCTACCAGGGAGCCTAAGACAAGATGAACCACCTAAGCCACCGAAGTGTTTTACTTCTTACAAAATCTTTACAATGTTAAGTCATGGAATTCCAAGATACTGTATTGCAAAATCATAATGTGGCAAAAGAGTGCTGAGACACACACTGGTACTGGACAAAGTGTGCAGTTATGTGATTTATCTTTTCAGTTGGAGGGAAAATTGTAACACGTGGCATTGGGTTTGAGACTGGTAGCGGGTGGTGGGTGAGAAATGTTGCAAACTGTTTACGAAGGCTGGAAGCATGTTCAGGCTGTCTCCGTTGGAGCTGGGGAAACATGACATGTGCGCTGTCATCACAAAATAATTGACAAAACTGTTGCCCGCAGTAACTGGGAAGATTGGAAAACAGATCTGATGAACATTATATTTGCCTAAGGAGATCTCCAGGCAGAATGTTGAGAATGTCAGCTAGATTCTCTTAATTGTGTATAGTACAGCAAGAAAGTGATGTGCTACAGTAAACGCTGACCAGATATTAAGCTGAATTTAGGGGTCTTATCCAAAGATCAGGCTTGTACCTTCAAGAGTGAAAATCTCTCATCTCTTATCTCTCTCCTGAGGAAAAACGATCACAATAACATATTGCTTATGGGTATATATGTTATAATCATTGTGACTTCAATCCCTCTTTAAGACTTGGATATGTAAGAAACTGCTTAGTTGGTCATTTCTGGTAGACAAAAGTGCTGTTAGCACCTGAAGGTGTCTCCCCAGATGTGTGATATGTCCTCAATGTGTGTGATATAAAGTAATTTGTAGATGCAAATCAAATTAGTTGAAAGTTTACCCCCCCAATTTTAAGGGACAGTAGAGGCAAAAAGGTCTGATCTGAAAAATATTGAGCTTATGTACAATATCAAAATGTTTCTCCGGGTTCTTATCCTTCTATTAACAGAATGTCTACTCAGAATTTCAGAGGTTATCATTTTCCCTAAGGTTTTCAAATCAGGGAAGAGAAGGTATGGAAAAGGAAGATCTCAGAAGTTGAAAAGATAGAAAACAATGGGCTGAGGAGTCCATCCTAGGTTGTAGATTGGAGGCCAGATCTGGGAACATTCTCTACTCCCAGCGTCAGGACCCATCCCCCAAATTTACCCAGACCATTTAGAAATACCTTTAATGTAATTATATGAATAAGAGAGTAAGGGAAAGGAAAATTAAAAAGGAGGGATATAGAGAGCAAGGAAGGGAGGAAGGGAGGGAAGGAAGAAGAAAGAAAGGAGAGAAATAAATATTTCAGTAAATCTTCCATATGTTGGTTTAATCCGTAACTGGCTGCAACAGCCAAGGCTTGGTCAGGCAGAAACCAGGAACCAGAAACTCCATATAGATTTCGCATTGAGTAACAGGAATGCAAGCACAGCCTATGAGGGTGTGCAATACTAGAGAGCTGGCATAACTCAAACCAGAAATCAAGCACCACATCTGACATGTCCCAAGGTCATATCAAGCACTCTGTCCAACACCCACTCTGTGCATTTCAGAATCCTTGAGGTAAAGCAAGCCTCCATGTCATCTATCGTTTTTTTTCTAGCAGAAGTGCTGTGTAATACAAATTTTCTATCCTTGCCTCACCATTGTAAGCTGGCAGTGATACTGAGGCTCAAAAATGGTCCTTTTCCCCTCTTCAGTTAATGAATTTCCGAATAAAAAATACGTGCTGCACCTGAAGATTTATATGGATATCTATAGATTATGGTTACTTTTAAAAGTATGTATTAACTGAGACACTTTGGAAACACTGAGAGGTGAATGCAGTTTGTGTGCAGGGACAGTAAAGGACTAGAAGATGGGGTGGGTGTAGGCTGATTGCTTTGGTGAAACCCTGAGACCCAATCCTTTACCATGTGACTTTGCACTCCTTTATCCAAAAGATGGGGTCAGGTTCGCCTGTGCTCGAATCCTGAGTGTTCTTGTGGCATTGTTTTGAAAATAAAAACTCAGAATAAAACAACTGAGCTAGATCTTATTCTAGTCTTAAAGATGACTTGTACAATTGTATTTTGCTTCTCTTATTTAGATTCCAGTTTCACTGTAAGGACATCCTGCGTGCTAGATAAAGATGACTTACCAATACTCACCAACCACAAAGCACCCTAAGAAACCAAATCAGAAGATCCATCACTCTAGAGCTGATCATAACTCTGTGGTCAGTCAAGGGGAGAAGACCAGCCAGATGTTAGTCGACTTGGAACCATAGATTTTGTGGCTCATAAGCAACATAAATCAGCTTCTCACAGTTCTGAAACTTAAGAACTCCAAGATGAAAATATGTCAGAATTGGTATGTGGGTAAAGCCCATTGTGTCATTCACACCTCACATAGTGAAAACGATTAAGTAGCCTCATAACAGCACAAACCCCAGTGATGAAAGCCTCGATGTCTTCACCTAATTACCTCCTAGAGGTTCTTGATTTCTAATATCGGACTGAGACTTAGAAACTCAGAAATGAATCTGTGGCACCATCATTATTCAAGCCATAGCTCCAGCTGAGCTGTACATAATAGCACATTATTGTTTTGGGGCTTCTCGTTTGGACTGCTTTGTTTCCTAGTATCTACATGCCAGTGGATAGACAGTTGACAAGCTATAGTGACTTTTAATGATGTCTCTAAGCAGAGTATTGCAAATTCCAAATTTTAATTTCATTAAAGAGAGGGCTGGAAATTAGATAAATTAGTTTTTAAAAAGATGAGAGAATTACTCTCCTCTGATCAGAAAACAGCAACTAATGGTTTTTCTATTGTTATTGTGTGCAGGTAGGTGACATTGTATTCTTGTTTCTGTTCTGAATGCTGTTGAGTTGTTCGGAAGTGAGAAGAATAGAGGAGAGGTAGAAGCCTCTAGGGAATTCTGTTGGTAGCCAAGCAGGGAAGTTGCTGAGAGAGCAGACAGCTGCCACTGTGATGGAAGCCTCAGGGACTTCAGGACCGAATCCTGACAATTTCTTTGCAACACCAGGGACTGCTGACAGGTGATAGTAGTATTTTCAGTCATTACATCTCATAATAGAAAAAGAATGGAAAAATTAGAAGATAAAAGTAAAGGTGATTTTTTCCCAAAGAGAAATAATCATATATGTTGCATGAAACAAAAAGATTCTCCGTTTAGGTGAATTTAAAAAATATCAGGTCAAAGCGAGACACATTTTTTTTTTTTCACAGCAGGATTTCCAAGACTCTTTACTGTGCTATTTGTATTGCAAATCCCCACATGGAACACATGGTGCACAATATTGCTCACATGTATTTGACCCTCGGACTTTTTCCCCACATGGGGTACTTGGCAGAATGGTATTTTCCCCAAGCACACTTGGGGGATTTTGAACTTTATGGTTTGTAAAGTCTATAACTTTTCTTATGACTTTAAAGTTTTAATTGTTTTTCTTTAAATATATCCTTTCTGTCTGTCTATATTTTATTGTTTTAAACTTCAACTGATCTAAAAAATATATATGACTTGGTGAAAAAGCATTGAATTACTTCAGAAATTAAAAAAAAACAAAAAACATTTTGAAGATTCTGTTCTATAGGGCAGACGTTAAGAACCTGTCTGGGATACCCATACCACTTGCTGCTGTGCTGTCAGTTCGCGCTTTCTGCCAGTGTATACCGATGGGGCAGCTGGTGATGGCTCAAAGGAGAAAAGTAGAAAGTTATTTCTACCACCAAAGGAGAGCTTGAGGGTTGAATCCCAGCTTGCTGTCTTTGACCTTGCCTTGCCCTTGTTGTGGACTTTTGGAAGGTGAACCATCAGCTGGATGATCTAATTGTGTCTTTCTGTCCCTGTCTCTTATGGTTTGTCTTTCAAATGAATAGAAATGAATTTTTAAAATTCTGTGATTTGATACCATATATTTTACTATGTTTCTTTAATGAGGTGAATTGATCTTGTGCTTTACATGTATCTTAAAAAAAATAGCTCTTTGGAGAAACTATGGGTTCAGGGCAGTTGTATGGTAGTGAGAAGTCTTGAAACTACAGCTTACCACAGTTCTCTATGGCAAAGGGAGAGGTGTTTGGTGTAGCAGTTCAGCAGCTGAGACAGATGCCATTCAGGAAATCCAGGTTCTCCATCAGGGTACTGCCTCCACTTGTGATCCCAGTTTGCTGTGAATGCCTACAGCAGGAAGCAGCAGCTGATGGCTGAAGGACTTGATCCTTGCCACCGGTGTGGGAGACCCAGCTTTGGTTCTGGGTTGACTGAAGCAAACCTGTGTTGAAGATTCATGTCTAAGTTGTCTATGGGAATACACCTTCTCTTTTCTTGGGTAAGTTAGTGTGCAAGGGCAGGATCACAGGGTAAGTGTTTAACTTCTTAACCACAGCAGATTGTTGTTAAAAGTGGTTTCACTTTCAACATTTCCAAGAAGAGTATGAAAATGCTCCTTTCTGCATGCCCTTGCCAGCACTCGATAAGATGTAACTTTCAACTTTCATCACGCTAATACATCTCCAGTATAATTTCTTTGTAATCTCGATTTGTATATTCACGAATGTTTAGCATTTTGTTACATACTGATTTCTCATCCATAGGTCTTCTTTGATTAATTATCTCATCAAAGCTCTATTGTTTCTTATTGAGTGATTTTCTATCAAATTTTGAGAATTATTAATACATTTAGAAATATTTTATTAGCTCTAATTTGAAAGTGCTCATATTTTCTGTCAGTGTGTATTTTCATTGCATTAACAGTGCCCTTTGAAGGTCAAGATTTTGAATCTATTTGGACATTTGTTATTTAATTCATGGTTCTTCCTGTGGTATATCTAAAGAGTTTTTACTCAATCTAAGGCATAAAGAGTTGTCCTATGTTTGCTTTGAGAAGTTCTAAAGTTTTAATTTTCACATTTAAGTCTGTGGTATAATTGAAGCCATAGTAAGCACCTGTTAAAGTGTACTTCTAAGGGCATATGCATAGCCAGCTTGTCTGGAACCATTTGTTGAAGGGCTTCTCTTAATCCATTAATGTACTGTTGTGCTTTTATATAAAAGCTATTCATTTGGGGGACTTGTTTTTAATCTCTTCTGTTGTATTTATCTGTTTATATTTCTACTAAAACAAAATGTCTTTATTACTGCATTTTCAAAACTGATTTTTATCATTTCAAAAGCAGCAAGAAAGAGAAGGAGAAACAGAGAGAAATATCACCCAGCTGCTGGTTCACTCCTTAAATGGCTTGCAACCATGGAGGTAGGACCAGATAGAAGGCAAGTGTCTGAAGCTCCAATCTGGGGGTTAAGGGCCAGCTTCTGCTGCTAACCCAGCCAACATTAGCAGGAGGTAGCAGCTGATAACACAACTGAGGTTCATATAGTATACTGGCATCACAGATCATGGCTTAACTCACCGTGCTACAATACTGGTCCTTATTATTGTATTTTTATAATGGTTCTTGAGATCAGATATTTTTTTTTCAATCTTGTCATATATATGTACATAAATACATATAAAATATATATAAAAAGGATGCCTGTACATCCTTTTGTGTTTCTGATAATGAAAGGAAAACCATTTTTCATCATTAGTATCTAACTAGCTTAGCTTTTATAATAATAGGAAAGGTTGTTATTTTTTCTTTATTTGGGATGGTTGTTTTCATTGGCTAAAGTATTCCAGTTTTACAATGTTTTGACTTTTCATACAGTGCAATTCTGAATTTATATCATCATTATGTGTCAGTTTCACTTGATCTATCTTTCTCATTACTGGCCACATTGTTCTTACTGTTCATATACTTGGTATTTTGTGATTGGATTTCAGGTCTTCTGAAATTTTGCCTTCATACTTGTAATTTCTATTAATATTTTTGAGACTTGTGTTGTTCTGCTGTAGTTTCATGGAAACAATTCTTTGGGTCTTTTTAGGTGGGGCTGAGACAGTATAGTCTATGGACTAATGACTATTCCTAAGGAAACACATTCTGTGGACTGTATCCAGTTTCCCATGAATCTTAATATTTTCCAATCTAGAAGCTGGGCCATTCTTAATCCCATGTGAGCACCGGAGTTTGTTAGCTACTTCTCCCCCTAGCCTCAGGCAACATGCTTACCTGCTGAACGAGACTGAATTGAATTGTCTAGGGAAGCTTGTGTTGATCTTGCCATTTTCCTAGTGCAGTTCTCTCCTTGCCCTGGTACTCTTCTTTGTGAACCTCAGCCATTTTAGTGTAGAAGGGTGCTCAGTTCTGTCTCCTTAACTTACAATTTGTCAGACCGCACCTGAGTTCTCCTTTTTTTGTGGTATGACCAACAAACTCTTTTAAGGTGGAACAAATACGTAGGGTCATCTCATTTGCTTTTACTCAGTTGGAAATCACTAACCTTTATTCTGTAATATCATGACAAATATTGTTTCATGTTTGTTTTCACTTTTTTTTTTAATCTTACTCAGATAAGTCAATTTGTTGCTCAATGGTATTTGAAGCCAATATTTCTGGAATATTTTAGCTTATGGCAGTGGTATTCATTATTAAATATATGTAGGTCTGCATTTCATGGCATTCTTTTATTTTAGTAGGTGATGGTTTGAATATTTGCTTTGTTTTGCTTTCTTGTAGATAGTTTCATTCATCTGTTTGGTTTCTTAGCCCACAGTTAAAATGTTAGTTCCAAGCACTGTGCCTGAGTAAGGAGTCCTGTGTGGTCTCAAGACAAGTATCTAATGACAGCATGAGTGGAAGAGCATATGTGTTTTAGAGAGAGAGAGAGAATGAGAAAAAGAACTTAACAGCATGATAAATCACAAAGGATCCAAAATGGAAAAAGAAAAAAAAAAGATGCTGCTTTGGAAAACAAACAAACAAAAACAAACAAACAAAAAGCAAGACTTTATATCCAAATGAGTAGCTTGGCTGGCCTCTATTTACCATGTAAAAAGAATCAGATTGGGTCCTAAATTGTGATTTAATGTTTATCTGTTTCAGATTGTAGCATGGTGATTAACAGGAGTCATGAAACAAAAGCCAAGTATGAGGCTATTGCACTAAAAATACATGTATCCGTAGACTCATATCCTAACTCTACATATCACAGTATATTGAAGAATAGTCTTACAAACTTTATACTGAGTATTAATTATATGGTTGGATGAGACTTTAGTAAGCCATGCAGTAGAAACTCATTCAGACAGAAGGGTATAACTTATGTAAACTGAGAGACAAAATGTCTTGGTTTAATAAATATAATTTTCTTGCTATTTAGGGCACCTCAACATGTACATTTTAAAGCTGTGCTTTGTCAATATAGAAACATTAGGCACTGTATGTGGTAGAGTTCATTTATTTTATATATTTCTCTATATTGATAAGTAATAGATCTAGTAGTAACATTTCATTTTATTTTTATGTACATATGAGCACTTATAAATATATCTTATGTACCTATATTTACATGAATAAAACTGGTCTCTGTCTTCTACATCTCCTATGATTATTTCTAAATTATATTTATTTTATACTATATACAGGAGTATTTATTTTGTGTTATAGAATATTAGAGAATAGCACTTGCTTTAAATCATTGAAACTTGGATGGGTTATAGCATATTTCTAAGAGTAATTTCTTCTCTAATATACTATTTCATTATATATTGCTCATAAACATTCTCAACATATACGTATTATTAGATATTAAAGCATGTAGTTGGTCATATGCAATTGCAATGTGTTTTTAGGTATCCTTACAATATTATTTGTTATACATTTAAATTTTAGGGATAAATTCATGACAGTTAGACATTTAGTTATTTGTGGCAATTTTAACTAATGTTCCATTTTAAAGTTAGGATGTCTTCCTTCACCTGGATATGAATTTTCAGTTATTTAATAATAACAAATTCTGACCAAGAAAATTTTAATGGAAAGGGTGGTTCTAAAACAGTTCAAAACCAAATCTTATTTATATGTACTCAAAAACTTTCTGATAAAATTTCATTCCCAAATTGGCCCTGAACTTGTATGGCTGACATAATTGGTTTTTTTGATAATGAAATGTGTCTTGTTTCTAATTAATTCACATGGTCTCTTTATTCTGAGAAATGAGGCTGGGTCTAGCAGTCTGACTTGGTTCATTGGCTCTCATGTTTTCACCATCTGGGGCAAGGCTGTGAAGGGAATTTGAAGGCAAGGACCTCATGGACATGAGATTACTGTGGAAATGTCTAAGGGGTTTAGCTTCAGACCTGGCCTTTATCTTTTGTCTTAAAATGGCCAAGACAAATAGTATTACTGAGAATTAAAGTTTCAGGTAAAGAACAGGATTAGACGGTACTGCTATTTTGTGCAGGATAATCATCTTCAGAAATCCTCAAACATTATTTTAGTCTCACAAAGTAAAGACATATTTTTCATGTGTTTCTGATTTTTGATAGCTGCTAGCAATAAAAAAGGAAAAGTTATTACTTGGAATCCAAGAACAAAAGTGCTAGATATTTAACTCTAAAAATGTAATCATTTTTTTTTTACATAGTGCAGTCAAAAATAAGAAAATTGTTCTTCTGTATATACATAAAATTAGAGTTCCAATTTAAAACCAAAATATTAAGAAGTAGATTTTTAAATACACAATAATTGATTTTTATTGTTCCTGAATCCATACAATCATTTCTACGGGTCATAGTTTGATTTTTAGCAGACAAGAAAATAGAGTAGTTTATCATGCTTGAATTAATTACTGCTCCTGGACTACTGATTTTGTGCTTTATCCTAGTTTTTCCGACGCTTTCCTTGTCTGCTGCATTTGGGCTGTGTCCTCTCACATTAATTGTGGTGATAATGGCGGTGTGTGTGCCGTGTGTATATACATACATCTGTCTTCATGGAATATCGAGATGTTAATAAAGTCTCACCCTGCTTTCACTTCCCATTTATTACTCAGTTATATCAAGAGAGGGGCAGGAGTCAGTATCTAAGCTGCCCAGAAGGAAATGTTCTGTTTTCTCTCCTTGACTAGTGTTTTCTGAGTTTTTAGCATCAAGGTGTATGGTTGCATGATTGTTAGTGTTGAATTGTTTGTCATTTTTCCTCTGACATTTTCATACTTTCATTGTTCTTATTCATTCTATGACAATTTCAAAGTACAAATTATTTATTTCAACTTTTCCATCATTACCCCCAAATCTGAACTTGCTTCTGACATAGCAATTAGATTTTTTGAACAATTTAAAGTTTGACTGGAATGTAATAGAACATAGATATCTAAAAATAGACATATTTTTTTCATTTCTCTACATAAGCAATCTTCTCAAAGTCAAGTGTGTTCCAGTAGAGGGCAAAAGGGAAAGAATTAGATTTCTTTTCACTGTATTTTGACATTAAAGAGCAAATACCATGTATTTAGTCGATCAGTCAAAGAAGCAAGAAACTGCAGAAGTGGGTTGCCAAAATTGAATCTGATTTTATAATAACATACATAAAACATGAGATCTTGCAAAAATAATTTTTTGCTTAAATTTTTATTTGTGAAAT
This sequence comes from Ochotona curzoniae, assembly GCF_017591425.1. Taxonomy (NCBI): domain Eukaryota; kingdom Metazoa; phylum Chordata; class Mammalia; order Lagomorpha; family Ochotonidae; genus Ochotona; species Ochotona curzoniae. The sequence goes on along the minus strand of NW_024465582.1, from coordinate 12,954,266 downwards.
GTGTAATTCATTTAAAATGTTGTAAATGGAGAGGATCTTTACCCAAGTCAATGAAATAAGTGAGAATACATTTTAACGATGGCTTTTGTGCTTAATCTCTTTTGGAACAATGTCAATCATGGGGTGTCTTTGTCTTTCAAAGCTATTCTTCCCTGCGAATGCTGTGTTTTGGGTGGTAATTTGTTCAATGGCACCATCAAGAACAAATGTATTCAACCTGAGGTTGTCTAAGAACTAAATAATAACAGGAGACTGATAAGGAAGTGGAAGTTCATAGTGTTTATATTTCAAATGCCCATGAAATTCTAATATTTTTAAGTATTCTGAAAATGAAATATCCCATTCCTAAATATATTCCAGGTTCTAATTCACATGTAAAATGATTTGTGGGTATTAAGACATTTTGAAACAAGTTGTGTGATTGGAACAAAAGAGGGCATTTTAGTCATAATTTTTGCTCCTTAAAAAAAAATGTGTTTTAATTCTTGTTTGTTTTTTTTTAACTTTAAGTTATGCAAAAGTCATCTTCAAGAGTTCAGTGCTTTGAAGATAAAATAAATTATTTCTTTCCATAAGCATCTTCCACAGATCTACTTAGTTTTTCTTCTTCCAGGAATGCTTACTTGGATATATCCTTTGAAAAGATTTTCAGCTTGCTGAGGAGTTACTTGTTGAATGTCTTTCCCTAGGGCTGTGTGGGACATTCCAGAAAGAAGTGAGCAGCCAAAACTATACTTCTTTACATGTAAGATTACAGAGAGGGGATCACTGGGGTACGGTAAGATTAGACTTTTGCTGGGAACCAGGTGAAACTTCAGTGCAGAAACTCAAGGAACAAAACATCCTTGGAGTGGCCAAATGACAATGGCAACTCTTGTTGGCCTCAGGGAGACAGGACAGGGACAGTTTAATCATCAAATGTACTGACACATAAAATAGGGCATGTGAAGGGTTTGGCAGGGATTTATCTCCTCTACCAAATATGAGTGTTTCTGGTAAATGACAAGATGCATGTGTGATAAATCGGACTTAGATTTAATATAAAGCTGAATAGTTTTTGCTTAAGGTAACAGAAAAGTATTGTAATGCTTTTCAAAGAATTTGGATGAGATTTAGAATGTAGAGAGTGGATTAAGAACACCTATCCTGCTGAAAGGAAAGCTTTCATTGGGGTTGGGATGGAGGTAACCATAGTATTTAAAATCTGGAGGGTTTCAAGTAAGCCATGTTCTGATTGGGGTAATTTTGATCATAGAGATGCAAACAGTGATGGAAACCAGACATAGGAAATGTTTTTCTCAGTTTTTCAGCATTTGGAAATTAAGCATTGTTTATAGTGAAGTGCATTTTAGGATTTAGCAGGATGTAGGAGTTACCTAAGTAGCAATTATTTTTGGATGTATATTCTGTTAAATTTTTGTATGAATTATCTAAATTAAAATTAAAGGCAGCTGTCAGGCCTACTGATCCAGATACCAGTTAAAGACACCCATGTTACTACATATATGAGACTGTCTATGGGTTGGGTACCTAGTTCTGATTCTTAACTACAGCTTTCTGGTAATGGAGACTCTGGGAACCGTTCAATGATGCTATGAATACTTGGGTGCATGCACCTACATGGGGGAGATGGATTGAATCCCCAGATCTCAGTTTTGAACCAGCCCAGTCTTAACTATTTCTAGCTTTTGTGGGATTAACTAACAATGATAGCTTGCTCTCTTACTTTCTTTTGTTCTTTCATTGAATAAACAAGTAAATAAATAAAAGCATCAATTAAAATGGGAAAGGTTTTTTTACTGTTCTGGTACCATTGCTGTGAGTCCATATTGAGCTATGTTCCATTCCTAGGCTATTTTCTTAAATTTATTTTGTATGATTTATCTCTATTCTGTTTGTATATTCAGTTACTATTTAAAATTTATTGAATTTGCTGTTATGAATACTAAGTCATAAGGAAGAAATCTATTATATTTGAAGTAGTATATTATATCTGATCAGCTACCAAAACTGAGTAATTACAGTCAGTTTTAGTGTATTGTCCTGAATTTTAAAGCAATGAATTTTAGCTTCTACAAAAAATGGACATTAAATTTTTTCCTTGTCAAAATATACAATGTAGAGGGCTGGTGTTAGGGGACAGTGATTTAAGCTGGTGCTTTCTATGTCAGCATGCTTGTTGTACCACCTATTGTGCTTCAGATTCTGGGAAAAGCAGTGGAAGTTGGCTCAAGTATCTGGGCCTGCCACCCAGTGAGAAAAGTTGGGTGGAACTTGGCTTTGGTGTTACCCAGCCAGGATCAATTGCATCTGTTGCAGTGTGGGTTGGTGGTGGGGGATCTGAGTCAACACATGTAACATTCTTTCTCTCTCTCTCTTCCCCACTCCCCACCCCAGCCCTTCAAATAATTTAAAACAACAACTTTGCATATGTAAACTGTATTTATTTTTGTATCATTTAAAGGGCTAAAACTTGTAACATTTCGTGGAACAGTATAAGTATCAGAATGCATTCTTTACAGATATTTGTGTTAAAATCAAACATGAGTTGGCTACTGTTTTGAAAGTGGAACATTCTGAATTGGTAGAATGTTTTTAATGAATAAAGGAATCCACTTTCACTGTATGATGTTTGGAAAATTAGTGAGATGATTAATTATCATGCTTCCTCTTCCGCCTGAGCTGCCTATTAGATCTAACACATGGAAGTGTACGTTAAACAATCTACAAATAAAGTCATCTTGATCAAGGCATTTTGTCATAAAATAACATAAATGTGTTATTAATGTGTTCTGTGATACTAGCTAGAACTGACGTTTCTTCTTCTTTAGTTCTGTTTTCAGTGATATCATCACAAAGCTCACTGGTACAAGGAATCCGAAAATTTACTATCTTATTATGCAATGCAACTACTTGAACATTGGAAAAAAATTACAATTCCTGGGACTTAGTGACATTTTTATGTCACATTCTCTGACAAAACCATTTGGAAAGCTTTCTGACTTTTCATTTTCTTATTGACTTACCTTTTGGTTATTCATATTTTCTCATAAAATGTTATTAATATTTAAATCTATTAGTGTGATCATTTCTCTTCAATTGTAGTCTTTTATGTATTTATAGAATCTTTTCATTATATTTTCCAAAGGATAATCTATTTTTATATTCTTATAATTGTGTTTTAATAGACAAATTAATTACTTTAACTTCTTTTCAGTCATGGTTTCCCTGCAACTATTTAATTATTCTTATTCAGATCTTGAATTGAATATTGAACTCATCTCCTACAGTCCTTTCTTCCCAGCTGACTATATTCTGACTTTTCCTTACCTTAACTCCATGCAGTTCACATCAGTTTCCATGTGGCTTCCTTGCAGTTCACGCAAATTAGAATTTGGAGGCTAGTGCTTGTCCCTTCCATCAGTGGCTTGTGAATGGGTATTCATACTGGCAAGTCCTTGTTCTGAAAACTTCTGAGTGTGTAAGCTGCCTGGAAAAACGGGCAGAGGGGCCAATGGTTTTCAACTGTGTTGAACATCAGGCTCATCAGGCAGGTTTTGATGAACACCGATTTTGCTGTCCCCACCATAGGATTTCTAATTCCATAGAGTTCCCCACGTGCTCCTGATGCCACATTGGGGGGCAACCACACTCTGACACATACAATTTAAAATGTTAAATTGTCAGAGAATATTGTACTTAATTAAACTGGAAATTATAGTTACTTGAGATTCTCAGATAAAGGAAATGACTTGATGAAAGTGTTATTTTAGTGCAATTGATTTGTAAAGAATGTAAAGAACAGTGTGGATGAACTTGGTAGACATTAAAGGCCAGATAAGTAGCTGGGGAAACGACTCACAGTCGTGATTATTTTAAGGCACAGGTTAAGGTGGTCAAGTGGACAGCATAAGGAACTCCAGTGAAAGGCACTGAAAGAAAGGAATCAGGCTATGGAACTGTTGGATATTCATGGAATGTCAAGAGATAATTGAAGGTCCTTTTTAAAGGGATTGTTAGTGGTATGGGGCGGGAGGCAAAGATAAAAGACCCTCATGTGGTTCACCAGCCTTTACTCTTGCTCCAGTATCTGTGGTAGTGTGGAGAGCGACTACTTCCAAGGTTCCAACAAGGCATCTCCAACTAGATTGTCTATTACTGCGGAAACAAATCAAGTTTCTGAAAGTGTCATTCTGGTAGCATTGGAATACAAACATTGACGTTCTGCAATTATTTCTCTCAAATTCAAGTCATGAATAGATTTCTAAACAGGTTTTCATACAGAAGACATTGGAAAGATGTGGAATATTATTGTTATTTACAAATTTACAGACATGATCCAAATGAATGCAAACAATGAATCCTTTGTTAGGGCCATCAGAGGCTGTAATATAAGGCTTTAGGTCCAGGTGAGCCTAGTGAAAGCCAACACAGGATAATAGAGGCAGGTGGGTGCACATGGCAGATGGCAAAAATCAGGCAGATGAATATAAAGTCTCTAAATATGTGGAAAAAAGAGGGGAAAAAAAAAGAAATGGAAATGTTACTCTGGGGCCTGTCAGTGGCACAGGACACGGGTCCTCCGTCTGTAGTGCTGGCATCCCATATAGGCACCAGTTCACATTTGAGATGCTGCATTGAATGCAGCTCTGTGGTTGTGATTTGGGAAAGCAGTGATGAGTGGCCCAAATCCTTGGTACCACATGGGAGACCAGGAAGAAGCTCCTGCCTCCTGGCTTTGAACTGGTTCCATTTGGACCCTTGTGGCCATTTGGGAATGAACCAGTGGATAGAAAACCTCTCTCTGTGTCTCCTCTCTCTTTTGAAATATCTCTCTCAAATGAAAATAAATTTTTAAAAAATGTTATTCTATGAGAGGAAGTCCAGGAGAGAGCAATGCCTGATAATCTAGTAGAGGATGAAAATATCAGACCTGATAACCAAAACCCAGGGAAAAACTCACATGCCCCTGTACGCCATTAGGCTGGCTTTTAGCTTACCAAATGGAACCAAGTACTGTAAGGTGACATACATGCTCAAAAGACCAATGGAAGGGGATGCTAGTGAAAGAAAGAAAAGCTGCTTTCTAAATCCCACTTTCAAAACCATTGCTACGTAAAGCTAAGGGAAGATTATATTGGTGAAAAAAATAAAAGTTGTTATTGGTGAACTCACCAGCCATGTGCTTTATATAGGCAAATTAAGTCACTTCCCATATAGTGCCATTTGTATTAACGTTTCTGTCTTTCATCTCTGAGGATAAACATGGTGATTCAAGCTGCAGTGATGATATGTGCATGTAAAAGGTATTGCTTTCTGTTCTTTCGAAGCAGTTCTTGTCCAGGGGTCTCTATTGGAAGAAACAATAGAAAAATAAATGCGATTAAAATTAAAACAAGGAATACATAGCCCAAATGATAGAAAATATTAATGGTCTGATCACACAGGCAAAAATTGTTCTTCAACCTGAAGTGTGTATTAAGTAGCAACATATAGATAGACTTGTATGGGATATCTGATTTATCTAGCAAATCCTTCCTGACATATACTCTCATTTACTACTAGATAGTCGTTTGAAAATGCCATTGCAGCAGAGCATAAAAAAGGTTATTTAGATTAAGTATAGTTACAAGATAAGCAGTACACTGAGTTCATTGGACTTCATGCACACTCATTTAATTTCCACCACTCCATTACTCTGAATCAAACTGTCCCTGAAAGAACAAGAAGAAGGAAAGGGGCATTAAAAAACACAAATCACAAAGTAGAGAACATTCTTCTTGAAAATGAAATGGTCTCCATGTGTTACTGCTTAATACCATGAAAATACTTTCTTGACTTTTACAGCCTGCAAAGAAATTGCTCCAATCTGTTAAAGAACGCAATAAAAAAAAAAGGTTTTAAGGTGAGTTAGCATTTCCCAGGTCTTATCATTTTAGATGTGCTTGGAACATCAAAAACACTCAAATATTATAAATGGTGTCCATTTGCATCACTGTGCAGCTTTTGGCATAATGAATACATGGCTGCTTAACTGTTTATGGAATGCAGGAAGAGATGCAGTATGACTTTCAGTGACATGGTTTAAAATGAGGCCGGAGGCCAGCTTTGAAGGAAAGAGTGCCAGAGACGTTTATATGTGTTTTTTCTTCTTTCTTTTGGCTTTAATGTCACTAAATGGCAATTTGAAACTTTTTGGACTTCATCTGACATTCGAGTCATTAACTGGGTGTACCAACTTACAGAGGGATAAGGCATTTTGATAAAGTACACACTGGAGCCAGGACTCAAGTTTGGAGGACAAGAAATGACAGTGCTAATGGCAGAGTTGTACTGGGTGCTTCAAGTAATTGTTCAGACCTTTCACATGTTCGGTTGCATTTTACAGTGGCTGAACTTTACTATTCTTTAATGGCCTTCATTAAGTTATATTTGGTGTCTAAGAGGATACACATTGGCTGGAGATCATGAGGACATCTCCTTTACTAATTTTTACAGCTCACAGAAGGAGGCATGAATCTCAGTATCCTGTTTTAGGGGATGGTGTGCTTTCTCTTTCACACAGTGGACAAATGGCAGTTTTATTGAATTTTTTTTTTCTCTCCAATGGCTCCTTCCCATTAACATTTAAATAGTCTATATCTTTAAAAAAACTGTCTTTTGACTCTTCACCTATCTGCAGTTATTGCCCTAGTTGCTATTCTGTTATTTTCATAATGGAAAAAAGAACACATTATTTGCATCTTCTCTCTTCCAATCTGTTCTTCCTGAATGGCTGAGGTGTGTCTTCACGACCTTCAACCTGTGCAGCTAAAGTAAATGTCCTGTGTGACTACCTTGAAGATCACCTTTGGAGACTAATGCGTATTCCTCAGATCAGTTGCTATCATATCACTATTTTTTGTAAAGAAAAAGAAATGCACCTTTCTTTCTGCCAAGGCTTCTTCATTGTCTTTTGTTTATATACCTAACTCCTGCAGCTTCAGAGTAATTCCCTGACTATCCATCTTCCGTCGTTGCCTATAAATGGGTAAGCACCTCAGAATTCTTGAAGTCTGTTTTTTTTCTCAGTCTGTGGTTTCTGAATACATCACTTATTCTCCCACTAGCTTCAGTGGATGAACTGAAAATACATACTATACCTAATTTATAAACTCAAGAGAACAAGGTCACTGACTTTGCATGGTAGTACATGACATCTTACACTTTCTGGCACACTGTGCTAATGGCAAACATCTGTGGCCTGGCTGGCTGATTTACTCGGATTGTTCTATGTATCAAGCCTACCATAGCAGACTGATTCAAATGTGTTTTTAATGAAATGGTTCTCTATTCTCTGGAAGTCAGAATTTACTAAAATGACTTTACCATTGTCAGTAACTTCCTCATCCCCTTTCAGGAGTTGCTGAGGGCTGAGCACACTTCTTTGGCAGCTTTCCCCAATCATGGCACAAAGCCACCAGCAAATAGGAGCCCAGATGAATAACTGAGGATTCCTTCACTACTAACAAACCTCAGTGCTTTATCTTTCCATCCCTCTTTTGCATCTTCAGTGGTCAATAACTTGGCTGTTAGTTTAGAACTGAATTTCAAGAGCCTAGTGTCTGCCTTCCTAGTCTTAGTGTCTGACTTCCTAGTCTAGTTCTATGCAAGTCTTTTTTTTTAAAGTATGAGTACATACCGTTTGCAAAACACAAAGCTAATCCTATCACACTGCTGCTGAAAATCCTTTCAATTTCTTGTTACTGTCTGTGGGGGAAGAGGAAAGCCTGTTTTATCAGTACGAGGTAAAAAGTCTCAACATATAGTTCTCCCATCTTATCTGCCACCAATCCCCATTCAAATAATAAACCCTAATCATAAGAAAATTGGGTTTACTTCCTAAAAAGTCATATCTGGTTTGGGATATCCAAGAACTGTTTACATTTTTTCCACTTGTTCTTTTGTTTCCTAGGTTTGTTGAGGCATAACTGACATGTGAAAGTGGACATTTTATGATACACAATATGAAGATTGATTTACTGACTGTTACAGGAGTACCGTTATCAAACTAATCAGTACATTCTTCATCTCACAGGACTTTCTGTATATGAGAACACTTAACATCTACTCTCAGCAAATTCCAAGTAAGCATTAGTTACATAGACACCAGGCTGTGCACCTGAGTCGCAGAGCTTCTCTAAGTGCAAGATCTATCTCCTACCCTACCAGTTTCTAACTACCAAAATCTACTCTTCTTGTTCTACTTATAGGTTCTAAATATAAAATGATACAATGCAGGATTTTGTATTCTCTGTGGCTTACTTCACAAGGCACTTCTGTACTGTGAGCAGGATCTCCTTTTTCGTAGTTGAGGAACATTCGGTGTTTGTGTGTGATTTTTTTTTTCCCATTACCTATTGAACACCTACCATATTCTTGGATTTCAATACTTCAGTATACCAAAATAAACATTTAGTGCTTTGTTTGGAAAATTGTCTGAGATTTCATTTATATCATGCTTGTGCATTTATTCACTAATTGGTTGTGTCCATGTCTTGTCTATTGCAAGTGATGCTGAGGAGAATGTAGGATGATGACCAATTTTATATGCAACTGTAGGCCGTTTGTATATTTTTGGAGGAGAAGTATCTATTCAGGTACTACTAATTTTAGAACTGGATTATTTTGACTTTTTTGTAGGTTCTTGATTTGGATGAAATCCTTCCTTTTGTGTTTATGAACCAACCCCTTATCAGGTGTAGAAGTTACAAATATTTTCTTCTATTTTGTATACAGCCCTTTGATTGTGTTGATGTGGTTTGGCAGAATTCTGCCTGTTTGTTTGTTTTGTTGCCTTTCCTTTTGGCATCATGTCCAAACACACACACACACACACACACACACACAACCAAGCAAACAAACAAATAAACAGGAAATCATAGCTGCCAAGTCAAAGAATTGTTTGTATTGCTCTCTCTCACAGATTAGGTTTAAGTTAAATTTTTCTTAGGCCTACTTTGATCTATGTACTTGATTGTACCACTCTAACACACACACACACACACACACATACACACACACACACACTTATTGCATGTTCCTGCACATGTTTTTCTTTCAAGTTGATATTTTTATAATAACAGCAATATAAAAATGTAGTAAAAGCATGAGTTAGAATACCCTTGATGAGTTTAGGAACCACGGTTACCTTGTAGTAGGTAGAAATACTAGAAGTAATAATTTGCTCAGTGATATTATAGGATTGGAAAACATTGCATGTCTTAGCAGTCTTGGCAACCTCTGAAGTTACAGTAGTCTACCTTAGATGGGATTTCAGCAGAATGTTGATGCTTTCTGAATATTCTTCTTTCGACTATTTATGGAGCTCTGGAAATGGCTGCATTAATCCTGTCCAAAGTTACCTTGTCAATAAAGATTCTAGAATATCTCTGCTCCCTACTCTGCCCAAAGGATTTTGTACTTGTCTCATGAATTATATTGAGTTATGGAGAATAGAGAAGACAGATTTTCTGGGCACACATGGGGATCCCAAGCTACTCTGGCCTCTATCTTTGTCCACTAGCCATGTAATGCATCAGCTAGAGAACAGTCAAGCCAGATGTTTGGAGCTCAGTGAGAAAGACAAATCACAACATAGAAAATCAGATATCTATGTAGTACCTCATCATCTGTCAGTGTTGTTAAAAATGTGTAAAAACCTGGGTGCATTGTTTCTTAGTACAATAAAAATAAAATGGAGTCTTTGTTATCTAAAAGTGAGAATTTAAAGATTTGGTTTCAGTATTGAAAACCTTTCAAAACACCTGCGTGCTATTTCAGCATCTTCAACTCCTCTTTCCCTTAAACACACATACACAAACACACAGGCTCAGGAACTGTCCAGTTTATAAAATGTAGGAATTATTTTAAAATTAATATTCTTTCCTTAAATATAATAGAAAGGCACAATACCATGAATTGACAGGTACTACTGATTGCCCTTCATTTATCTTGAAGATTGCAAAATTTGAAAATAGTCAATGTATTAACTCATTGAGTGTTCATAGTATTTTTATGTAAAACTGAGAGATGAGCTTACTAAAATTTTCTACCTTTTTATTTGAAAGTTTAAATTGTATAAGAAATAAGTAGTACAGTATGACATATAGATTTTTACACCCTACTTTGATGCTATTTCATCTCACAAATAAGTGCATTTAAAAAATAAACAGAAAATTAACCTTGCATGGGAGCTATCAATACTATTCCCAAGATGCAAAACCATAATTAGTGTGACCTGGCTTTTTTTTTCTTCAAAGATTTATTTTTATTATTTTTTCATTGGAAAGGCGGATATACAGAGAGGAGAGACAGAGAGGAAGATCTTCCGTCCAATGATTCACTCCCCAAGTGAGCGCAACGGGCCAATACTATGCCGATCCAAAACCAGGAGCCTCGTCCGGGTCTCCCATGTGGGTGCAGGTTCCCAAAGCTTTGGGCTGTCCTCAACTGCTTTCCCAGGCCACAGGCAGGGAGCTGGAAGGGAAGCGGGGCTGCCGGGATTAGAACTGGCGCCCATATGGGATCCCGGGTGTGCAAAGCGAGGACCTTAACCACTTGCGCCACCGCACCGGGCCCAAAACAAACCTGGCTTTTATATTTTCTTTTGTTTTTTCCGGTTCCTCTTCTTTATTCAATGCATTTATATCCCATGCTACCATAATTCCATTTTTTTACTAGTATAGGAAAATACACAGGCTGTGTAATGAATAAGCAATAACATTTTTTTCTCAACGTTCTGGAGGCAAAGTCCAGATCACGAGCAGAGTCTCTCCTGCTGAGAGGATGAGGAGTTGTTTGGTTCTCTGCAGGGTGAATACTGTGTTTTCATGTGCTAGAGAAGATGGGGGAGACACCTTCACTCCTGCACCCCACCTTATGGGCCCTTATCTTATTCATGGGGTGAATGCCTCATGCCCAGTTACCGCGCACAGGACATGCCTCTCTGCATCACCCTGTGGAGGATCAAACTCTGAAAACACCAAGGAGCACATATGGCTCACGAGCAGAAGTCGGAATCCTTCTGTTGCACACTAAGGCAATTATAGCTGACAAAATCAGATTGTGAATTTCAAAAACTGGTAAAAGAATTTTTTTGTGTATTCCCACAAAAGAAAGGACCACTAAGGAAAGAGCCATGCCACCACAATCTGAACATGACACAGTGTGTATGTATGTGTACATAAAGACCATATAATGCCATATAAACATGTACAATGTCCTTTCTGTTTAGAAAGAAGCAAGAAAGGACAAGTTTGAACATAGCATGAGGGATGTAACAAATCAGAAATCATTTTTTTTTTTTGCTGCAATTATGTGAAGTTCATTTTGAATTAATGCCTTCAACAAGTGCTTTTTCAAAAGAAATGTGATTTTCTTTGATTAGTTTTGAAAATGCTGGTAATGGTCATTTAACATGAAATGATAGTTGGCATTCCCTGTCAGTTACTTAGTGTTTCCTTGTGAGAATTCCTTTGAATGACATCATGATTGGGAAGGCATCTGTAATGACATTTCTGCGTTCTCTTTTTTCTGCATATTGGGGCATAGGAGCAGAAATGAAAGGAGATGCTGACTTGATTTCTATGATCTTATAATTAGACCAAGTAGGAAACATTTTATTCCAAATAATCCAAATGGAATTGAATTGGAATATCTAATAAATTCCAGATGCTGCTGCAGGTTATTTAAAAAACACTTCACTTTTGATTCATTAGCAAATAAAATCACAAGTGGTAGAATAAGATGCTAAAGTTTTCTGTATTCAAACAGAAATGTTGACTTATTTACAGATGGATCAAAGGAACAACGTGCAAAAATTTTCTAAGACATGTAAATGTAACAAGCAATAATGGCAATGAGAATGACTGGCATTTATTGAAGTGCTCTGATCCTTCTGTGGTGAGCGCTCAAGTTCTCTCATGACTCCACCACCATCACACTGACCAGGTGGATGATGTTTCTAATCTCCTTAATGTTACACAGAAAAGAGCACTGTTTTGTTGTACAAGTTCATAGAGCTGCATAATGATAGACCTAACATAAAGATCTATGTGACCCCAAATCCTATCATCTAACCATCCTAGTGATTACCTTTAAGTTGAAAATGTCCAGGAAACATCTTTTGAATTATCTAAAAAGCATAGTACTTTTACATCCATTGAGTAATCTGGGGACTCAGCCAATACCCTAAAACTTGGAGACAGAATTTTGACAGCCAGATAGCATATTATGAAATATATAAGTAATCCCTTCTGCACTTGTTCTTGGTCTTTATTAACTAAATGGATCACATTTGGCCGCGGATTTTGTATGAGTAGCATTCTCCCATTTGGAAAGCACTACCCTTTGCCTTTGGAATCTCTTCTCTATGTGTGATTACCTTATGTGGCTGTGAGTCATAGTTTTCCAGCTTTGTAAATGTGTGTAAATGGGGGTGCTTGGCTTATCTCTGAGTAATCCAAGCTCCATTATACTGGTCATAATGATTAGATTAGAACTGGACATGACACCCAGAAGTATTTGATCAGAAGAGTCTGATATAAAGGCTTGGAAAAAAAGTTTGATATTTATTTAGCACTCTCCAAACTGGTAATAAAAATCTGAAGCTCTTTTTAGCCATTGAAAGATGCTGAGCAGATGAGTAATAGAAAAAAGAGGGAGGGAAAAGGAGGGAATGGCCACTCATTGCTTGATTATCCATTTATTGGAGCTAATTAAGTGTATTTTTGTTTAACTTAAAACATGGTGTTGAAAACATTTTGATTTAAGCTTTAATTTGATAATGACATATATTATGCTCTTGTTTATTTCTTGAACAGTTCCTATCACCCTGCTTTAAAGACACTTTATAAAGAAAATCATGGTGACCTGACCCTGTTGTTAGTGGTTTATCTCTGCCTGTAACTGTGTAATCCAGTGTAACATCTCAGGCAATGCTAGGAAGTCTGTTTTTTAAAACAGATTGTTTAATATTAAAACCAGGGACCACAATCTCAGAATGAAATAATTATATTATGGGCAACAGTAACTAAATATACAAACTGTATTAGTGAAATTAATCATGAAACTCATTCAGTTGCTATTAATGTGAATTTGCATTTAAGTGTTTGTTTTATTGCCTTTTCGTAGTTAATTCAACAATCCTCAATGAACAAAAAAGTGTGGTTTGCTTTAGTTGCTGCAATTTGTTTTCATATATATATTTTATTTGGGGATTTTAAACTTTTTTTTGTATTGTTTCTCATGTTTTTTAGGAATATGGTGTTTTTCAAATACAACATATTCAAGATAAATTTCTGGAGGCATCTTGAAGAATCATTCTACTGATTAGGTATGTTTAATGCTTAAAGACTTTAATATGTCTTTAAATACATGGTAAAATCACTTTATAAAATGTGTTACTAGTGTGGGAATGCAAATCGGTCAACATTAACACAAATAAAAATGCATGGATACCAAAAAGTGCAGCATAAAGCAGATGGTTGTTCTTTATTTTGGCCCTGACGAAGTAGATAGTTTTGGTGTGAACCTTGATTTTCACAAATACTGCTTCATTTATCAATACTGGAGACCAAAGGAGCATTATTACTAGCTAATCTAATAATAAATATGTATTTTAATTTACTAGCCATGTTAATCATTTTATATTCTTCAAAATGGCTGTAATAAACTATAACTTTGTTCTGTTATAAAGATAGAAAATGTGTCTCAAAGGGAACATATATGTTTATTTTTGTGACTTGAAATCTCTTTAATGACCATACCCTAAACTTTAAACAATATTGTTGTCTAAATATGAATCTTCAGTTTTATCTGTCATGACAGAATCTAAGTTTGTTCATAAATTCTCATCAAAGTTTGAAGATAGATTCTTCCTGTATACTCTAACATGTATATAGATAATTTTATGTATCTTTGAGAGAGACAATAAATGTGTACTCTTATTGCCAAACTTAGCTTTTAAAAATGCAGATCAAAGCCTCTATCTCTTGTATGAGGAATCAAAATTGTGTCATTGGCCATTATAAGGTATTAAAATTTCATTGCAACTTTTGAAAAAAGGAGGACTGCTATTAACCTTGGTGTCTTGACCAAATTACAATTTGGGTAATTACATTTGTCTTCCTAATCTCCTTTTCAACTTCCAATTGGGTAGTGTATTCTTAATGGATTTCATTACCCTGCTTCCCTAGGATTTAAAATAGAACTTATCTTCCAATACTGGGTCCTCTCCAAATTTATGTTCTCTAACTTCAATTGAACTGTCACTGAAACTCCTCAATTGTGTGTATTTAATTTATTCCTCTTTTCCTGCCTTTTGCTTTCTCCTTTTGGACTTTCCAAATCATTTTCATTTTCAAGGCTGAAGTTCCACATTGAACCTCAGTAGTTACACACTCTACTTACCAAGATGAGTCAGATGGTGTCTGGCTTCATGGAGAAGGACTCACCTCCAGCTCAGGGTGAAGCATCCGTCATTCAGGGTGCTTTTCTGCAGTCCGACTTGTCTCTTTGATCACACTCTGTCCTCACCGCATTATTTTGTCATTTGCTCCTCTTTTATTTCTGTCTGCCTTGGTGGAGAATCCGTATGTTTTTTTCCTAAACAGTCATCTCCCACGTGCTTGATTCTTTGCTTCCATGCTGTGTCACATCTCTCCATCTTTTTTTCATCCCCTCACTACACCCCACTATATTTCATAATCATGTACAACATTTTTCCTTCAGGAAGTATTTTTTTGCCTTGGTTTTTCTATTCTGAATTCAATCACAATAATCATTTCTTTATCAACATATGCTATTTCCCATAGTTTTGTCAGTTCCATACAATATTCCTTCAAATTTAGTGTAAGATCCTCCCAGCTGTTTATCTTTGATATTCTTATTAAATATCAATTTTAATTAGCTTGGTAAAATGAAGCAAACATAAGAAAAATATATATCTCTTGTGTATTTATTATGTGATAGCCATTGCTAAATAATTATTTCATGTATGGATTATTTCATGTGTCTAGGTAAAGAAAACTAGTGCCATTACCAGTGTTTTACAAGCAATAACACTAGTATTGGATGAGATGTGTTTATGTCTATATATTGCTTTGCAGTTTCATGTAAATTTCTGTAGTTCATTAATCCTTCACTTAGCTATTGTTATCAGTGGTTGCATCATTTGAACAAAAGATGATTATGCAACATTTCCTAGCTAAATTTTGTTATAAGCTTAAATTATAGGCTCAAGTATATCCAAATGTGAAATAAATATTGATTTATTTGAAACATGATACTTTGAAACAGATGTCCATATAACTTCAGATGTGAAACTTTTCTGGAATATTGATCACATTTCTCTCATAATGCATTAAGGGCATCATCATGGCTTTCCTGCTATCATAACCTGTTCCATATTATTAATTTAACCATACATAGTTTTTTTTAATATTTATTCATTTTTATTGGAAAAATCAGATGTACAGAGAAGAGGAGATAGAGGGGAAGATCTTCCAACCACTGATTCACTCCCCAAGTGGCCACAATGGCTGCATCTGAGCCAATTCAAAGGCAGGAGCTTCTTCGGGGTTTCCACACGGGTTCAGGGTCCCAAGGCATTGGACCATCCTTGACTGCTTTCGCAGGCCATAACCAGGGAGGTGCATGGGAAGTGGAACAACTGGGATAAGAACTGGCACCCATATGAGATCCTGGATCAAGCAAGGCAGGGACTTTAGCCGCTAGGCTACCATGCCAGTCACTTAATTGTACCTCTTTTAAAAAGCTAAGATTCTTCACACTTTTCACAAATAATCAATGGGCTTAGTTTTTCTACTCTGAATTCATTGTTTGCAACTAACTTCTATTGTGATTGTATCATTGTATCTAGGCATAGGAGTACCTCAGAAGTAATTAAACAAGATTGGTAGAGCCCTGATGCCTTAGGATTGTGGCTTTTCAAAGAGAAGGGGTCTCTCGCTCTCTCTCTCTCTCTCTTTCTCTCTCTCTCTCTCTCTCTGTCGTAAGGACACAGGGAATAGCAAGTCAGCTGCAAGCAGGAACAATATCCTCACTACAGAATGAATCAGCTGAATTCTAGTCTGGGACTTCTCAGGCTCCAGAAATGTGAGAAACTGTTCTATTCTTTAAGTTACATAGTCTGCTCTGTGGCGTGTATTGGCTAGCACATGATGCAAATGGATGCCTGTACCAGAAGTGACACAATTCTGTTAGAAAACCTTGCAAACAGTGAGGAATTCAGTGCTTTCCATTACTGTTATCATAAGAAATAGATTACAGTTGTTACATTAAAGAGTTGAAGGAACTGAAAGCTCTCACGCACTTTTAACTGAAAGTGTCAATAACTTGCAAACAGTAATAGCTGTTCACATAAGCCACATGCTAGCTGTGTGCTCAACTCCAAAGCTCAAAACATTTTTTTTTTGTTTAGGATTTATTTGCTTTATTTGAAAGAAAGATTGACACAGAGAGAGGAAGACAAAAAGATTGTCCACCTGCTAGTTTACTCCAAATGCCCGCAGTGGCCAGTGACAGGCCAGGCCAAAATCAGCAGCCTGAAATGTAACCTCGGGGTTGGGGGTAAAAGAGAAAAAAGAAGACAAGAAGACGTCACATTTGAGACCTAAGGAAGAGCATAGAAAATGGTGAATCTAAGAGAAACATTAGAGCCATGACAAGCTGGGAAGCAACTTCTGGTGCTTTCTATGGAGATGCAGAAACAGAGAAGCAGTGCAGTCTTCCCAATGTCATATAATGATTGTGTGGCACCCAAGTGTTTCAACCCAGTCTTGATATTTCTTCATATTTCTTGATAGTCAACCCAAGAATACTGATTGCAAAATTCCATGATTAGTTTTTCTGCTTCTACAAATGAAAAATGAAATGCAAAAGAGTAGAATCCTTTGCATAGTTCCTGAGCTTGATGTTGGATGTGTAAAAAATTACAGGAGAAACAGAGTTAAAAATTCACAACCCAAGATTCATAGAGCCACCACCAAATTTCCCAGCTGTGTAAACCTATGTTAGTCCCTTGAAATTTCTGACCCAACTTCATTCTCTGTAACATGACAATAATATCTGTCCCCTCTACTGGAGTTACTGTTAAGACAAAGGGCAAAATTATGCTAGGGATAGAATGAGAAAAAAATATAAATCAGGGGCCTGATCTAGTAGCCTCATAGCTAAAGCCTGCACCTTGCATGCTCTGGGATCCCATATGGGCACCAGTTCTAACCCCAGCAGCCCCACTTCCCATCCAGATCTCTGCTTGTGGCCTTGGAAAGCAGTTGAGGACAGCCCAAAGCCTTGGGACCCTGCACCCATGTGGAAGACCCAGAAATTCCTGGCTCCTGGCTCAGCTCTGGCCATTGTAGCCCCTTCGGGAATCAATCATTGGAAGGAAGATCTCTGTCTCTTCTCCTGTCTGTATATCTGCCTTTCCAATAAAGAAGAAATCTTAAAAAAAAAATGCCCCAAAACTCAGGTTGAAATCCTCAAGTGATATTGTCTAGGAGGCGGGATGATCAGCTACTGAGGGCAGAACTTTCACGAATGGGTGAGTGCCCTCAGAGAGGAGGTCACAGAGATCTCCCTGGCCTTTCCTCCACATGGGGCTCCTGCATGAAGTCCAACCTCAAGAAGCAGTAAGTGAGCCAGACACAGAATCTGTCAGTGCCTCAATCTTGAACTTCCCAGTCTCTGTTTCCGCCAGGCATCGATTTCTGCTGGTTTTAATCCTCTGGCACTTGTGGTATTTTGTGATAGCCGAGCAGATGGATGGCACCTCTAAGGCAAAGTGCCCTGCAAGGGGAAGGTCTGTGTGAGCTGCTGCATTACAAACAGCAGAGGTCAAAGACGCAATTGTCCATTTGCCTTTCTCATTCTTGGCTTTGTGGAAATTACCTAAAAATAACGTGGATGATTTTAAATGCAAGTTGTCAATTCTTTATCCAGTCTAGTTACTTCACTTCCTACTATGGTAATACCTTACTTCTCCTTTGGGGAGAAGGACAAAGGTATTGGACAAATCCTAGTAATAGTAGTATTGCAGGTTTTGGTTTCAACTTGATCTTCAGAATGTCACAGCTTTCCAATACAAGTGAGTTCTTCATTTTGTGACCATGAAGAATGAGGCACAAATATAGGAAAGAGAGAGCCATGAGCAGAAGCTTGATAAGCAAATGATAAAGCTTTTGTCTGTTGGGAGGGGTTCCAAAAGAGGTTGCCAAAGAGATCATGTCTAGAAGCTTTTCTATGGGAAATTGTCCCGATTGTGGCTATAAATGTTAACAAGGGGAAAACCTCCAGCACTGGTTGTAGACCACTCAGGGAGCAGAATCAGCTTTTTTGCATAGATATACTAGCAAGGCACAGCTGAGTCACTCTGAGTTCAGGGCCTGGGAAGTCCATCTGTGTAGGAGGTTGCACAGTGACCCGAGTCTCTGGCCTCGCAGCCTTGTCTGGTGACTGCATCACATGGCCCCCTGTCCCTCTCTGCCGGTATGAAGAATCTGTATCCTCCCTGAATCAGTGGATCGGTGGGAGGAAAGGGACGTTTTTGAGCAGATGGGAGGTTTGTGAATGCTAGGACGAGTGGGAAGGAAATATGCTGGCTAGAATAGGCTTCAAAAGACAAAACTGAAATGTGTTATTTTACTTATTGGGTCAGATTTTAAAACACATTTAGTGACTCAGAATAGTATACTTCCTCCAAATTGACACATGAATTCCTTTCTGACTCAGCTAATATATGTTTTTAAAATGGAAGCATACTCAACCTCATACAGATAATCTCAATAGGATTTTATTTCTAATTTATGAAGAAAGATAAGCCTAACGTTTTCTGTTTGGGAAATGTCCCACTCATACCAAGACCTGCCCCACTACTTTTCTGTGTCACAAGCCTGAATACTCACACATAGAAGTTGAAGAAAACCAATATATGGCACCAGACGAAACGGTGTGGTTGCAATGGTGCTTGAAGGAAAAGCTTTTAAATAACTCTGAAATGAAAAGCTTATTTCAAGCTACAAAAGAATCTTCACATATACGCATGCGCACTCCTAATTCTTACAGGACATATTCACACACATGCATGCTCTGACAGAGACCTGTCTTACCCTCTGGCATCTGGTCACTGTAAGCGTCCTTTGGGACATCTGGTCACTGTAGGCGTCCTTTGGGGCACCTGGTCACTGTAGGCGTCCTTTGGGACACCTGAACACTGTAGGTGTCCTTTGGGACATCTGGTCACTGTAGGGGTCCTTTGGGACACCTAAACACTGCAGGTATCCTTTGGGGTACCTGGTCACTGTAGCCGTCCTTTGGGACACCTGAACACTGTAGCTGTCCTTTGCGGTACCTGGTCACTGTAGGTGTCCTTTGGGGCACCTGGTCACTGTAGGGGTCCTTTGGGACACCTGAACACTGTAGGTGTCCTTTGGGGCACCTGGTCACTGTAGGCGTCCTTTGGGGCACCTGGTCACTGTAGGCGTCCTTTGGATTCCTATGCTTTTGGTCAGAGTGTACTAGTCTTTTGTCTTCCCACTGCCTTTCCTCTGTGTATCTGTGTCTTTTCATCTTTCAGTATCTTCCTTCTGGACACTCACCGTTATATTTCAATCCGGCCTGAGTAATTAAACATGATTGTTATATCTCAAGATCCTTAATTGAATTATATCTGGAAAGAATCTTTTTCCTACTCGCATATGATTAGAAAATTCGGGTTTAGCACATGAACGTATCTTTCTTTAAAGATGCCATTTCTTCTCATAGCAGAGAGTTTGACTTTAATTTTGGTCTTTTTGGCTTTGATTTTAATTTGGCTTATCTTTAATTTGGGTTATGCTTTTTAATAATGACCCATCAATAGATGCAGGTAAAACACATTTAACAAATTGAAAATAATTCTGTTATTATCTGAGACATGCAAAAGGTCAGCTGAGATGACTGATTTCAGCCTAGTCCTGCTATATACTGGGGAATTATTTGACTAATTTTGATGAGGATGGAAGCATACATCTTGAAGTCAGCTATTTTTTTAATTCTGTCATAAAAATTCCATTCATTACTTAGATAATCCTATGCATTTGCATGAAGTTAAATGGTAAAATATCAGTAGCAAATGAAAGATCATTTTGTTGTCATAATGTTCAAAGAATGAGAAATGTGCCTGTAAGAAAACAAAAACCACAAAGGAAAAAATTCATTTAAGTGAAACAGAAACATTTAAGCACAACAGCAAAATGAAATAGGAAGACATACTTAATAAGTGACAAAGATAAAGTGAAAAGGGTGTTTGAAACATGAGAGGAGATATAGACAAGCAGCTCAGGTTCTCTGGTGTCATCAGCTTTTCTCCTGCCGTGCATACATCTAGCAGTGCTGCGTTCCAGCACACAGGGGGTTGGGAGACATCCTTCCTGTTGTGTACCTTAGAGTACCACCACGTAGTTCTTCTCTTGCATGTCAAAATCACAGCAGTAAGAGCATGGAAGACCTGAGAAAGTCAAGTTAGCCTCTCTGCTTTGATTGGAGCTTTTCCTTCCCTCTCAAAACTTGCCTTCCGGTGGTACACGGAGGCCGCGTTTCTGCTCTAACATAGCTGTGTCTGTCTGAGTTCCCTCCACTTGGAGTGACCATTCTAGATTTAGCACATTCCTCCTTTGTCTCCCCTGGGGAAAGCTGCAAAACTTTGTCTTAGCAACAAAACTGGACAATGAAACAAGCAAAGCGAAACAAAACAAAACGAAAAAAACTCACCATACTGTACTGTAGTCCTTTTATCCTGAACAATGAAAAAGCCTAATGCTTTAATTCAAGTTATAAACAGATTTAATGACTTGGAAGTTATCATTTATCCCTGCTTGTGTTTTTTAAGTTTCATGGAAAAAAAAATGTCATCCCTTGTGGTTGTGGGCCAAGTTTAATAAGACTATTATTCTGTTTGCTCAGTTGCACCCCTGGGAGGTGGGGGAAGCTTTGCTTTCAGTCCTACCTGCTGTTTATGACACAATAAAAAAGTACTAAGATAAAAATCAGCCCTTTAAAATGGTACCACCAAAGCAATCACATTCTACCTCATTGTATTCAATAAAGATTTAGAAGTTAAATGAAAAGATCATTAGTCAGTTTTCATTGTCACCTGAAATCATTTGCTGGTGGTAAAATTTGTCAGTGTGGCCAGGAGGGATTTTAATGGAGATTGACATTAGCTCATTGTGAGTCCATGAAATGAGAAGTAAACAGTCAACTGCATTCAGTTGAGGATTCTGCAGACCGTGTCTGAATTTTCCAATCTGTGTTACATGTTATTACCAACCCTTTATCAGTGAATATCGGGTTAGGATTTAATAATATGAGAATGGGAGATATTCACTCATCTCTCAGTGACCAGAGAAAGCTGGTAGTGTTGCCTGATATTATGTTTCTAGAAGAAGCATTTCTCCTGGGATTTAAGGACCAAGTATGTGAGAAGATATCTTGACCTTTGCAAAAAGAAGTTCTATCCGATTTCACATGGGGGTCTCCTATCAGGCTTGTAGCTCTCTACAGATCTACACTAAATATTTAGCTATTTTGTTAAGCAATAAGAGTATTACAGCTCTAATCTCTGCTGTGATTTAGAAAGGAAGAAAGAAGTAGGGATCTGTTTACAGTACATATTAACTAAATGCGTTCATTTGCATAATACCCCTTTAGGGATGGACTGCATTATTCAGAGATTTCTATATGTGGAACTGCAGGGATATTTTAGGCTTCAGTGACACTGAGGTCTTAACCTAAAGTCTATTAGATTAGCACAACAACATTTCCTGATTAAAAATTCCCATTAGTGGGGAGTTGACTTCTGAGAAGCACTTTTCACCTTATGGTGCCAGCAACAGTGGAGAATAAATATTGTTGTTTGTAAGTGAATTCCATATGGAAAGGCCGGCGGTGGCTTTTGAAAGCATAAAAATCAAAGGAGGAATTTCAATGTTATAGAGAAAAAAAAAAACAACTGCCACACAGCTCTTTGCTTTTTGAGTATTTAAATTTCACATTTTGAATGCAAAATCTAAGAATATGATTTTAAAAGAGCTGATTTGTTGTTGTCAAATACCAATTGTGACCTATTAATAATGAAAAGCACTGAAACTTGTTCTTACTTTGGAAACCACCAGTCTTACAAGATAGGAAATTATAATTTCCAGATGTTTCTTGTCATTCCCTATAAAAGACACCTGTTCTTCCACAATCATGTGGGATTGTGTGGTTTCAATTGTTATTCCTTCTAAGAGGATTTCCCTTCCTCAGCCGGTTACTGCCACCTTATGTGGTCCAGCTGATGAGTGGTAATGAGCCATGATGAGCTCCTCTTAGGCGGACAAGCACTGGAGCCTGAATCATGTTTGTCCTGTCTCCTTCAGCTTTGGTTTTGCAGTGCCCTTGCCCAGTATATTCTTCAGTTTAGGTGTGGCTCAGATGTCTGCTTAATCTACATTGTAAAAGACATCTTTTTTTTTTGCGCAAGAAACATGTTAACATCTATGGTTGGGACCCATGAATATCCATTCACATGTGGCATGTAAGAGTGTGTGGCAGGTGTGTGTGTGTGTGTATGTTGTTACTGCAATGGTTGGTTATGTTACTATAAGAAAAACATAGGGCAAGTTACATGGTGCAGAAAATTTAGGAATCCAAAACTCATAAAGTCCAATATCATGCGATATGAAG
The DNA here is from genome assembly GCF_017591425.1 of Ochotona curzoniae. Lineage (NCBI taxonomy): Eukaryota > Metazoa > Chordata > Mammalia > Lagomorpha > Ochotonidae > Ochotona > Ochotona curzoniae. The sequence continues at coordinate 12,931,496 of NW_024465582.1, read as the reverse complement.
GTAACATTTACACCAATAAGAAAGTTAAAAGGCATCAAAATGTAATTCTTTCTTTTTTCATGTTTATGTAATATTTCTTACTTTTGGGATGATTATACCTATCTTTTATAAACTCTTATCATAAATCTAATTATTCGGTTTATAATGAGGGAACTTTAAAATATTTATGGAAAAATGAATTACAAGATAAGTTTATTATAGTGCAAAAGGTTTTTCTAACCACCTATAGCTATTTCATAATATGAATTTCTAGGAACTCTTTAAAGGCCACTAACACACTGCTACCTTTGTTCTCTTCCTCTTTTCTGCCTGTATTGATAAGGCAGAGACAGAGAGAGGGGAGAGACAGAGATAGAAATAGAGAGATCTTTTCTTCACTGTTTAACACCGTCAGTGGCCACAATCGCTGGACCTGCAGCAGGAGCTCTGTCCTTGTCTCCCGTATGGATGGAAGACGTTCAAACACTTCAGGCATATTAGCAGGCAGCAGATCCAAAGCACACATTCTGGGACCAGCACTCTAGGTACGGAATGCAGGTAACTCCAGTGGCTCCTCAACCCATTGTGCCACAGCACCCACCCCATGGTGATAAAGGTTTTAACTGGCATGCACTAGGCAGTGAGGAGTCAGCATGGAGCAGTTTCCAAGCTGGAAGAAAGAACTGAACATGTGCCTATGATACGGAAGCTCATCTTGTTTCCATCGTTATGCCCATTGACTCAGATGCTGGATTATTGGAAAGCTGGGAGAGATTCATCAGTGATCCACCATGCTCTAGGCCCCTTTTCCCCCTTGAAATCCCATGGAGAGAGCATCATTATGTCCCTTTTCATCCAACTGCTTCTCTATAGAATCAAAACTGTGTATAGAGAGATATAAAGTATAAAGGTATAAAACACAACAATGTTTTGTGATTTTTACATCTGCAAGATCTGGTTTCCACTAGCGACCCATTTTCAAGCATTTCAGAGTTCAGAGAAGTTAACAATAGGAAGAATCAGCAACCTTTTGGTTGAATAGTCGAAACTTGAGAGTATCTTGTTGAGGATGAGGTATGCCTCATCTTTGGGGTGGCAATATGCTATTGTGGCTGAAAGGGTCTTCCTGAATCTTGATTGGCTGAATTTGAATTTGCAAGACCCTGTGACCTCAGCAAGCTACTTGTTCTCATTTTACCATCTATGACGCGGGACCTACTGTCTGATTTACGTCAGAGGGTTTGGAGAAGGATTTATTGAATGTGTACGTGTTCATGATTTAGACAATGTTCTGGAATATACTTAGCACATATACAGTGCATTACCACAGGTAAACATATACATATGGTTATGTACATATACATATGTTACCAATGTATACATATAGCATATACATACACAAATATGACTTACCATAATTTTAACGATAGGAGCTTAAAGACTGTTTTCCCCAACATTATTTCCATGCAGCAAGGCTGTTTACTACACTAGTGTTTATTTGCTTGGCTGCTGCAGATTTCCTTCTAAAGCACATAGCGCTAGAGTGACTCGCTCTGTGGCTGCTTTTAGATTCCTGTTTCCCACTTTGGCAGGAAGTACATTCGGATCCATAGAATCCTGAAACATGTTTCAAGAATGCTATTGTCATTTTTTTTAAAGGGGAGGCATAAGATTTAGTAAAATACTATCTAAGACACTACTCCTCGCTCTCTTTGTAAATCTACATTGCTGGTTATTTTTATCCTTCTTCCTTGGGTTCCTTTCTTTTGCTCGCTCTATAATGTGGCTGCAATTTTAGGTGACTCAATTCTCTTCTGTTCGCTTAAATGCTCTCTCTGTGTTACTTAAGCCAATAATACTCCCACTCTCCTTTTGTTTAAAGTAGACAGATGCTTCCTGAAGAACTTCTAAGAGTTTTAAAGGATTTACAATGTTGAGTCATTTGTATGGGACACTGGAATAGTGTTTTCAGATCTATACAATACAGACTGCAGTGCTTGAGGGAAATCGTAATTGAGTTTTACTGAGCATCTTCAAAAAATTCCCCCACTATTTTTAGAATGCTTTTTTAAAGCATAATTTTCAAAGACTGCTCAAGATGCTTAGTTTTTTCTGTTTCTTTCTTTCTTCCTTTCCTTTCCTTTCCTTTCCTTTCCTTTCCTTTCCTTTCCTTTCCTTTCCTTTCCTTTCCTTTCCTTTCCTTTCCTTTCCTTTCCTTTCCTTTCCTTTCTTTTCCTTTCCTTTCCTTTTCTTTATTTTTATTTCTTTCTCTTTCTTTTTATCAGATTTACAGAGAGGAAGGACAGATTTTCCATTCTCTGGTTTGCTCTCCAAATAACCCCAATAACTGAAGCTGAGCTGTTCCCCCAATACAGGGACACCTGGTTGTGACTAAAGCTGGAACTGGTAACTCAATACAGGTTTCCTGGCTAACAGGAGACTAATAACTTGAATCATCACTACTTAGTGGGAGAGTGAATTTAGAAACCAGAGATGGGTATCTAAATCTGACTTTTGGACCCAGTGTGATGGCTCAGTTGGCTGACCCTCCCCTTGCAAACGCTCAAATCTCATTTTGGTACCAGTTCATGTATCTGACAGTTCCACTTCCTACAAAGCTTCCTGCCTGTGGCTTGGGAAAGCAGTTGAAAATGGCCCAAAGCCTTGGGGTCCTGCACTCATGTGGGAGACCCAGAAGAGGCTCCTAGCTCCTGGCTTTGGATTGGCACAGTTCTAGCTGTTGCGGCCACTTGGGGTGTGAATCAACAGATGGAAGATCTTTCTTTCTGTATCTCCTTCTCTTTGTAGAATATTTTTTTATGTCCCATTTTTTTTTTATGTGACTCTACAACGACATGTGAGCATCTTATCTAGTGAGTTAATAGTTAGACAAATGCCCACCTTGCTCTCCCCTTCTAAATGTTAGTCCGTGAAATCATGCAGATTGAGGGCATATGGACAATAAACTTCCAGTATAAATACATTGCAAAATATGAGTTTGGGAAAAACTGAAGAGTCCAATTCACCATCATTAATCACCTGTGAAAATGGACAAATGGCTGTTTATTTTATAAATTTCAGGCAGAGATTGAAAACATTTTAATGCATATGCAGCCTATTTACACTTCCAACCACCTCGTATAAAATAAAAATTTCTAGGTACAAGTTCATGCTGTGAATGTAAACTTCCTAATATCCAGCATGTTATTAAAAGAGGAAATTTGAATAAACACAAAAACTTAGGGTACAGTGTGAAATGTCTATAGCATAGAATTTTTATTAATGGAGAGCTATCAGAATCAGAGAACCAACTCTACAACAACTATGTTAATTATAATTTAGAAGAAAGTTAGAATATGAATTATCAAGTTTCTATTATGGCCCACTTTACTTAGCACTTTTTCTATTTTTCACAATTTTTTAGGCAGGGATTATCATTTATTCCTCTCTTCTATTTAGGGAGGTGAAAGTAGTGCTCAAAAAAAAAAAAGATAACTTGCTAAAATTCACAGTTCGTAAGTGGTAGACAGAGATTTGAATACATGTCTGTCCATAATTAGAATTTTTTCACTACTTGTGTTTGCTTCTTCCTTCAATGGTAGTTCAACAAGATAAGGCAACCAGACAAAAACATAAACTGTTTATATTTAAGTCGTTTAGGGACTAAGGTAGCTCTCAGATGAGGAATTCCAACAGCTGAAAACCTAGAGAAATGAGAAAAGAATCATTGCCTAATGTTCATGGCCTCTTGGGAGAAACAGAGTGGCTACTTGACAAGTAAAATTAATTATAATGAACTGGTTAAGAGATTTGGATGGACACATGTATGTGTTCTGATTTAATAATGCCATGTGGAATTCCTACAACCCATAATAGAGTGCTTCAGTTTGCGTAGGTAATAGCTCAAGTAGTTGGATCCTTGTCACTCATGTGGAATACATGAATTGAGTGTCAGTCTAAGACCTGACACAATAGCCTAGCGGCTAAAGTCCTCGCCTTGTACACCCAAGATCCTATAGGGGTGCCAGTTTGTGTCCTGGATGCCCCACTTACCTTCCATCTCACTGCTTGTGAGCTGGGAAACAGTCCAGGATGTCCCAAGTCTTTGGGAACCTGTATCCATGTGAGAGACCCAGAAAAAGTTCTAGGCTCCTGGCTTTGGATCAGCTCAGCTCTGGCTGCTGTGGCCACTTGGGGAGTGAATCAGCAGACAGAAGATCTTTTTCTCTATTTCACTCTATTTTATCTGACTTTGCAATAAAAATAAGTAATTTTTTTTAAAAGGAGAGTTTCAGGCTCTTGGTGATGTCTAGGCCAGGCCCTGACTCTTACGGACAAAGACTCCAGCACCTGAGTTATAAATTACAGCCTCTCACAGGTGATGCAGAAATCTGAATTTAATGGGCTCTGCATAGCAGTACATTAAATGTTGAGTTATAAGAGAATAATCCTTACAACTTAATCTTCTACCCCAGTTTCATAGTGTCAGGTATATTTAATTATTTTATTGAATGTGTTATATTTATTTGAGAGTAGAGATGCAAGCTGCAATGTATCTTCACTTTCTGGTATGCTGGCCTCTTTTATACAGTTCATCTTTGAGAATATATGTATAAATTTATTCATTTCTTCATCTGTACATTTTGCATCATATCAGAGAGAACATATTATATTTGTTCTTTTGGGATTGGCTTATTTTTCTGAAAACAATGATCTCCAGTTAGGGCCAATTCATAGCATATGGTACAATTTTATTCTTTTTTTAATGGCTGAGTCATATTCCATGGAGTAGATGTACCACAGTTTCTTTATCAATTCCTGTCTTGATGTGCAGCTGGGTTATGTTTGTGTCTTTGTTATTGTGGATTGCACTGCTATAAATACAGGGCTTAGTCTCATTTTCTCATATGCAAATTTCACCCAGGAATGGGATACTTGTGTTGGTAGATCCACTACCTGGTCTGATGTCTTTACGAACCACTCTAATAGGGTGGATATTTAGCACAGCAGTCAAGCTGCCATTTGGAATGAATGTCTGCTTTTGCTGTGCCTGGTTTGGAGTTCCAGCTCTGCTTAAGGTTGCAGCTTGCTGCTAGTGCACAATCTGAAAAATGGCAGATGGTGGCAAGTGGTGGCTCAAGTATTTGATTCCTTGTCATTCAAGTGGGAGACACAGATACAGTTCCTAGTTTTGGCCTGGCCCAGCCTCAGTGCTATTCAGGATATATGGAGAGTAAATCAGCAGATGAAATCACCCTCTTCAAATGTCATGCTGTCTCATTGCCTTTTACATAAATAATAAAATGTTTTAAAATCTTAAAAAAAGAGATATGTGACATAGAGTAGAAAACCAAATATGTAATGAAATACAGTATATTTTTCTATTTTATCCCCCAGGGGCAGTGTCATGTCAAATTGAAAGACTTGTTAATATGGTTACTGTCAAAGTAATCATTCCTTAGTGAGCTAGTGAGTTATCATTGGGACCTTAAAAATGTGTGAAAGAATTATCACCATCAAAGAAGGCTCTTTGTAATATAAACGTCAACTTTTAAACACAACGTTTTAAAGTTCTGATGGATCTACATTTCGGCGTATTCTAAATGTTTTCGGTATTGCTAGAAACTACAGCTATATTATACCGTCAGTTTTCATTGTGGTCTCTTCCCAAACTGGTCATGGAGAGTTGTGACCAAAGTAACAGATGAGTTATAACAACAATAGCAATAAGAGTCTTAGGAATAGAAAACCTGAGCTTGAGCTGCACTGTGACACACTGGAGAGTGACTGCCCATCTTAAGCTTACTGTTCCTCAGCTGCTTTATCTATGAAACGAAGAGGATAGTGTCAGCCTGGTACTCAAGTTACATGGCAAAGTTTGTGAACATACTGTACAATCTGGGAGTTTAATACCGTATCTTGTTTGCTTGCTTGTCATTGTTTACATCACCAAACCACACTCAGGGTGAATATTTGCAAAACAAGCACAACTGTGAAAATGTCCTGTGCATATTTTGTTTTGCTAATATAAAAGCTAGTATTTCCAAAAAGAAAAATGGGTCATTTGGAGAACATAAGTTTTTATTAAAGTAATAATACAATATAGGAAAATAAAACTTTGGGGTTATGGGCTCAGTTTTCATTTTCAATTAAGTTTTAATTTGAGTTTCATTTTTTATTATTTTCAGTATCAGGTGTTCTAACAGTAAGACTAACATTTTTCATTATCTGGAGTTATAAACAAAGAGTATAATTTTCCATGATTTGCTTCTAAGCTATGCATGAACTATATCAAATCTTATTTAAAAATCACTTTAGCCAATGGCTTTATTAAAGAAGAGGGAAAAAAAAGTCCTTGAACAGTACATGTCATAATTCCCTTTGGCTCGCTCCTGTATGTGTTGTTGTCAAACATTTCCAATGACTGTTTCTCCCTTGCGAAATCGAGTACTGAGTTGGGAAATTTCATTGTTTGGTTTTCTGTAGTACCTCACAGAAGACAGGGCACTTAATCGTTGAATTTTACAGATTAGATAAGGCATCATCTTTGCTTTTTCTTTTCCCCCAGCAATTTAATATTGTGGCTTCTTGCACACTTGTAATTAAAAAGTGATTTATGAAGGTGTACTGTAAGCAAGACATTTACCTCTTAGCAACCAGTGCTGGTGACTGTGTGTAATCATAATACAATGTCAAAAGAGTATGATAGCTTCAATAATTATTCCTGTTTTTCTTGCAGAAGATGGTTAAACATTCAGCAATGTTTGATAATACAGGCAAAGTAGTACTTGGAACAGAAGGGCAAAACAATGTTAATGTAGTCTGCAATTTTATGATGCTCAGTCAAAATTATATCCTCTACCTATGCCATAACCTTTCAGTGTGTTGTCATTTCGCTTTCACGGCATTTTAAGGGAGAGGGTTCCTCTCCCTAAATTTGATTTCCTTTATATTTTGCAACAATGCTGAGCTCCAATATAGTAATGTATCCTAAATGGGAGTCAGATAACAAGTAGCTGTGCTACATTGAACTGGTGTTGGTGATTAGCTGAAGCTTGTCTTCAGTGAGATTTAAAATGCAAACTTTTGAGCTTTCCAGACTTCTTTAGACAGTGAAATTTCTCTTAGTCTCTGTCTCTACCTCTCTCTGTCTCTCGGTCTTCATCTCCTCAAGCTATGTAGCCAGATAATCAATAAATTTGCTGCAGCTTGAAGAGCATTACTGAACACTCATACCTCTGCCTGGCATGAAATTCGAAGCTGAGAATCACAAATTGTCCTCATAATGGGTCAACAGTTGGAAAGGGGAAGGCAACAGGTGAACAACTATAAGACAGGGAAGATGATATTCTAATAAGCAGTATTCAATTCTATTATAATCCACAAAGGACAGGACCAATTAATTTTTGCAGTTAATTCATGTTAGTATATTACAGTACATTTTCCCATTAAAGTCTAATAATATAATCAATGTCCACAAAAATAAATAAGCATATCCAAATAAATTATCATATGCCTTTTTAAAAGATACACGTTTTTAAAAGATAGAAAATTAAATTCATATTTTGCTTTGCATGGTGGAAGCCAATCTGAGAAAGATGGTGGAAAGATGGTGTTCAGACATGAAGTGTGACCGGCATGGGTCATTAGCAAGGACAAAGCTCATATTTGCTTCCAACATACTTTTTCTGGAATTTTATTTTTTTTAAATCCTAACAGGTGGGTACATTGCCCAGATCTACAGAGAAGTTGGAAAAATCAAGATTTTATCTACAAAAGTTTGGCTATGGATAAAACTTCTCAGTTCCTAGAATAGCATGGGACTTGGTGAGCGAGAGAAATTTGTTTAGAGGGAGTATAAATTATTAGCTGATCAATAGGCTTAATCATGTCTCTCTCTGAAGGCATCAGGGGGTGTGGCAGGATGGCATTTATCTGTCCTAGGTTGGAAGTCAATCGGATACTGGTCCTGAAGGAAGGAGGCATCTCTGAAGGGCAGATATGAGCAGTGCTCTCTGGTCCAGACTGGATTCTTATTCCTGACATATCTTTCTTTTCTCATTTCTTAGTCCTATTAAAGCATGCTAATAATGAACTTTTTTCCTAGTGTTCCTAAAATCTACTTTTCTATAATGCCTGTGTATTCACCAAAGCACAGAGCTACTTTACATGTGTGCATGTTCACAAATCCTACATGTTTCCCAACATTTCCTTGTTTTGGAAGAATATGTAGATGAATTATACTAATTAAAGTCTAGCAACTTGAGGTTTTCTGGGTGCTATTCAAATGGTCTTGCAGCAGAAGGTGCCAAGAAATGAATGGTTCAAATGGATCCAAGCGAAGATCACTAAACTGAGTGAAACAAACCAGCCCCCAAAAGACAAATACCATATTTTATCTGATATATACAATATAGAATATAATAAAACTTAATGTGTAAGAGTGAAGCTGATATCTTAGAATTTGATACTATTTATAGTCTATATTCCTGTGAAGGGGTCATCTTTCTACTTCTTATTTGTTGAACTTTATGGTTAGTTGTACATTAAGCTTTTGCTTACACAGTGAATTGGAAATATGTTGTAAAAGTAAAGTTATGAAGGAAGGAGAGGGATTGAGGGAGAGAGGAGTAGAATATCATTTACTTCTGAGAATCAAACCTTAAACATATTAAATCTGTTAATTTTTATAAAAGAAATGAATTATTAAATCTCAGTGAAACCAATATCCCAAATCTCAATAATGTTAAGGGTGATTGTAAAAACACCAAGGAAGTAAGTTTAGACCCATACATGTGCAAAAGGTTTGTAAACATCATTCCTACGAATGGGTCTTATATTCCTAAGCAGCACATGAGAATTCTGTTGGCAACAATTCCAATGTTATAACTACTACAGCAAAGATTATTGAGTTAGAATGACGTGGGAATTAGATTGTCATCAAAGGCCAGAGCAAGGTGTTAGGATTTTAGAAATTTCCAATATTATAATGAGTTAATCTTTGTAAGAAAGGAAAATAAGTGGCTAGGTCAGATAATGCATTGATTGATTATAGAAAAATACTAGTTTTAATATGTTGGTGGTTGAATGGAGAGAACATGATCTTTGTGCAGTGTTTTGAAATTTGCAATTTAGAATGAACAAAACTTAGGGATTGTGATATTATTATGCTATACTGAATCATGTGCTTTATTACTGCATATTCTTATGCATTTATCTTGGAAAATGTAAAATATGTAAGTCCAAAAGTTCATTATGAGAATTTTACGTTATGATGTTGGCAAATTTTCACTTAGTAACAATAAGAATGTTCTTATTCTATATGAACACTGTTATTTGTTAATTATAGTGTTAACAAATACAAAAAACATTCATTTGTGCATTATTCTGATTCAAGAGAGAGACTAATTTCATGAGATATAAAACCATATCTATCAACTCAATTTGATAGTTTTTTATTAAAGTTTTTCACGTGTACTCCAAAAATACTCTTCAACTAGAGAGGAAAAGCCACTCAAAGCAAAATCAGTAGTATGGATATATATAAGCAATATATAATAGTTTTCAATATGCACAAGTTACTTATCCTTATTATTACCATTATTATTATTTATATGTTTCTGTTGGATCTAGATACAATTTAAGGGGAAAAATGGCATGAAAAATAGCGTAGAAGAGACTTTTTCCAATATTGATGAATCAGACTAATCTTTTGCTACATGATCACAATCATTATTTACTTATTTTTAAATTTTTGAGAGGTAGAGTGAGAGAGAAATATAGATATCTCTCTACAGCTTTATAGAGTTTTCCCTTCTGCTAATTCATTTCCAGAATACTCATGTCAGTCAGAACAGAGCCATGTTAAAGCAGGGAGCGGTGATGGGAAATGAGTCCAAGTCTCCCACATGTGTGGCAGAATCTCAATCACTTGAGCCATTATCATTACCTACTAGGATCACATCACTTAGAAGCTAGAGTAGAAGCAGCCAGCCATCGAACCCAGGCACTTCCAAAGGGGACATGCACATCTCTCCTTCTGTCTTGATTGTGAGGCCAAACAGCCTGTATCACATTTATTAAAATGAATATATTCACAACATTTCAATAAATGGGAGATTTAAGCTTATATAATTTTTCTTAAAAATATCCACACAGCACTGTGAAGCACAAGAATAGAGATAATTAGGAGAGTGATGCCAACAATATGTCAAAAGAGATATCCTTGGCCCTTCCTTCTTTCTGAAGACATGCCAAGTCTGTAATAATTCATACACAGATGTCCCCTGTGGGAAATTCACAGATTTATCAAAAGGCCCCTTACCTTGGGCATGTACAAAGCAAGCTGGGATATTTGAAACACCCTCTCACTGACATATCTACTCCACATTGTCATATCAAGAAGAGAACTCCTTAATTCAAAATTCTTCCAAAAAAAAGAGAGGTATTGCTTATCCGTTCAGCACATCATTTTCTTAGAGCGAGACTTGGTAGAGAACTGGCTTATGATTGCTGCTAGTCTTGGAGCTCTGATGCAATCAGCACCATCTATTTGCCCAAGGGAGCAGAGATCATTCCCCACTTAAGCACACTGGGTAAGCAGACAAATCTATAGCATCCTACTGTGAGTGATCGCCCCAAGCCCCTGTCCTGCTTTTTGAAGGGAGTGGCTTAAGTCTAACCTTCCCCATGGCTTGAAGCACAGCCTTCAGATCTACGCTAGAGTGTGACCTCCAACATGGCTAGAAGGAAAAGGGAAGTACACCTAGAACATGACCTCTGACATTACCGGAAGATCTAGGGAGATAGACATGTCATACAGCCAATTACAGCATTGTTGGTGGGTGTGGAGTCCGCCGGAAGGCTCCCTCCTGCCCGCCCCTTCCTTACCCTTTAAAGCCTGTAACCTGTGCGTAATAAAGTGAGCATTCCTCACCAGCTTGTCTCCGGCCCAAGGCCACTGTCTGCCTCACCCTTGGTGACCACTGAGCCTGCTGGCAGGTCTAAACCCTGAGACCCCGTTTGTCCTTAAATAGAGAAAAAGTGATGGGAGTTCCCAGGGTTTCTTCTTGGGATTATTAATTGGGATGCCCGTCTGTCTGCCGCTGGTTCATGGTGACCAGAAGAAACACTTATGTGATTAAATGTGCAGACATATATAAGGCAAATAGAGTGAACAACCAGACAAACATATTCAAAAGATTAAGAAAATTAAAATTAAAAATAGTGCTTATAACTATGCTTACTGGGGTCACGTACATGAGCACCAAATATTCCGAGGGCGAAAAGAGAAAATTATAAAATGCAGCGAACAGATCACAGGGCTGAATTCAGTATCTACACCGAAAGTTGCCCTGAAGGACTTCAAAAGCAGACTCAATCAGAGGAAGAAAGGATCAGCAAAGCTGCAGACAATTTACTGGATATAATTCAGTTAAGGAAGGGAAAACAACAATGAAAATAAATGAAGAAAGCCCAGGGACCTTTCATGAGAAATGGAGTCTAGCCAGGATTATGCTGTGGAAATTCAAAAGGACATCCTGTAGCTCTAGCAGACATAAAAAAATGTTCCACTCAACTTGAAAAGAGTACATGTTGCTTTCAAGTACACACAGAACTTTCTACAGCATAGATTAAATCTTAGGTCACGAACACAATTTGAGATTATTGAAGTCGTATCCAGTGTCTTTTCTAACCACAATGAAATAAACCTAAAAGTCAAAATCAAAAGGAAAACTGGAAAATTCCTGATATGTGGAAATAAAGCAAAACACACCTGAACACTCCAGGAAGACTTTAATAACACACTCAAAGGCGTTAGAATAAGTGAGACACAAATTTTCCATATGAGATGGGCATTTATTATAAATAGATTCATTTATGATTCATAATAAATTCTTTGTCAACTGGCTAGTAGTATATCAGAAAGAACCACGACTTTTTACCTTATTTTCTTAGTTACTTGTAGCAGTGAGTTTTCCGCTGTTAGTCTCACAATTTCATTTTTTTGCTAGCCTTATGTCTGGAAAAAGTATAGATTCTGGCTTGTCTGTATTTTAAACTGATTCATTTAATACACATTTCTGTAATGATATTTGCATATCAAAATCATTTCTTTGAGAACATACAATTCAATAGTAAAACTCAAAATGGTTTCACTATAAGTAAAATGTGCTAAAGCTGTATTTTCTAAGGTTCTACAATTTGACCTGAACAATGCTTTTTCTGCCATATTATTCAGTAATTTTCCTAGATCTACATAATGCCAGTCATTCTTTGTACTGATATTATTTTATCTTTGTTGTGAATATTCTTAGTCCTGAAAATCCAATATTGGCAATTATCTGAAGACAAATGGAGACATATTCAACTCATTACCCTAACTCACCTTTGCCATATGGAAACCTTAAAAGAAATCCCCAAACCAATCAGGAAAAATTCAAGCTTGTAGATGAAATGGGATTTTAATTTATGTAACTCTACTTGAATGGTGAGTTAATTTAATTAAAGATAATTATGACAAATCAATTACACCTTACAGTTTCCTCAGAGACGTTGACTTGGATGTAATCTTATGTTGACTCCATGATACCTAGTATTACTCTGATAATGATAATCATATTTGTCTGCTATTTCCCAATAGAACTTTAATACCTTATTAATAGTGAAATGCGCTTATTAAATAATTGCCTAACTGTGGACAACAGTCAAAAGGAAGGAGTCTTAAAAGTCGCAGGTATGGGAAAGCTAACTAGAAAGGCTTTGGATAAATCTAGTAAAACTTCAATGCATGGCATCACATGGCAGGCACAGTGCTCTTACTTACAAGGGTGACAAAGGACAGTCATTATCTCCTATCGGTGTCACCTTCCTGGGGAAGACTGTCGAGATTCCACAGAAACGAGGCACTCTCTCCACATTACATAAGTCAGGTTTAGAATAAAATGATCTATTCTGTTTTCTGAGTGCTAACTTTAACTATTTCTTTTAAAAACAATATCATTTCAATATGATGCTGAGCAAACTTTTAAAAACTAGATAACACTACAAGCAAAACTTTGGAAATTTTGTTTACACCATAATGTATTTTCCTCCCTTTTTTCTAAACAATGGCGGTGTATTTAATAGCTCTTTTCCTGCTGCCAAATTATTTCAAGGATGAATGCAGGTGCTTCTGAAGTTGGATGCCAGAGAACATTTGTTCTAGTAAAATGCTAATAGGTGTCATATGCTTCAGAAATGTTCTGAAATTAGTTTGAAGAAGGACAAATTGAAAAGAGCTTCTGATTCAAAATTTTAAGATTATGCTGCCCCTCGGGAAATTAAAGTTTTGTGTTTTTTCTATTCTTCTTTTCTATTCTTTTCTATTCTGGATCAGAAAGAGACTCCTGTAGGGGAAAATAGGAAGCTAAGATGTGAAAGTGAAGGGATTATGCAGCCTGGATGCAAACCGGAGCAGCAGAAGAGTGTTCTTTGCATGAGAGACGGTGGCTCTGAACAGCATGTCAGAAACAGAGGGTGTGGTGCTGGCTTGCAGGGCCCTAACATTCACTAAGCATTAGAGAGAGACAGAACATTTCAAAGATCCCTCCTTGATAGATAGACAAGATGTCTTCTAACCTCCAATGTCCTTGGTGGTTAAGACTGATTTTCAGCAAATTATGTTTAGTGAAAGAAAACGATAGATAATTACATTCATTGCACATCTGGTCTGTGGCTTGGAATCTATTTTGACTGTACAAACATTTCTTTGGACTAAATAGTCCTAGAAATACACTTTAGAAAACAGTAATCAAGCTAATTAACTCCTGGCAGTATATATCTCATACTTAGCTGAGCAAGTTTCTCTGAAAATACAAATTACTTAATAGGCTTATTTACTTATGCCTTCCACTAGATGTAGGAGGTATGAAATATTGATAATTATTTTCATCAATGAGGAAAAAGAAGTAAGTAAAATATAAATGATATGTGACATTTTCAGTCTTGACCTTGGTTTTCCTTAAACCTAATTTCATGCTGTTTTAAGCCTATGGGTCTTCAGTATAGCTCTACTTTATATATAAAAAATAATTGTTTTTCATCTACCAGTTTATTTTTTTCAATACGGGTTGTCCTTTTTGATAATCTTTGTTTTCTCCTAAAAATTGTTGCAATCGATCAAATCAATGTTGTGACACTTTTTAAATTTTCTTTGCAGTTATTTTACAAGCTATAATCAAAACCTTATTTTATTACTTCTAAAACATATCCTTGTTCAGATCAAATACAGTGCTACCTGAACTCATCACCGTGTAAAATCTCATGATTTTGGAAAAATGTAATAAACTATATCTAGTCCTTAAAAGTTCAAAAATCATTATTACTAAAAATGTATTTGTGTCATAATGTATTATTTAAATATTTGCTGAAGGGGCTGCTTTTGTAGTATAGTGAGTTAAGCTTCTGCCTGTTGTGTTGGAATTTCACATGGGTGCTGGCTCACGGTCCCAGCTGCTCTACTTCCGCTCCAAATCCCTGTTGATAGTCTGGAAGATGTTGATAGTTAGAAGATGGAGCAAGTCCCTGGGTCCCCATGCCTATGTGGGAGACTCATGCAAATTTCCTGGCTTCTGGCTCCCACCTGGCACAACTTTTGCTGTTACAGCCATTTGGGCATTGAACCAATCCATAGAACACTCTCTCTCCTGTGTGTGTCTTTCACTCTAAAAGTCTTTTTTTTTAATAAATAAAAATAAATCTTAAAAGAAATATTCCTGAATAAGTGAAACATAGTCCTGAGAAAAGTACTATTCTTAGTGGATTTTTACAAAATGAGCTCAAAAGTTACATTTTGTGTTCATTATTGTGCCTGTAACAGAATAACAGGCTTGCTATATCCTAGAGAGAGGGAGTTCATTCTGGCTCACAGTTTGGAAGCAGGTAGATGGAGATAGATGGGGAGTTTCCAAGATCATCACATGGCATCCCATGGCAAAAGACACTGCACCATGGTGTATATTTCTGTGTTTGTGTTTCTTTCTCCCTCTCCTTGCAAGGCCAATCATTCCTATCATTTCCCACAGGTCTCAGGTCTAAGCCCTATAATCAGATTACTTCTATTCTCTCAGCACCTCATGATGGGGATAAAATTTCAACACATAAGGCTTTTGGAGACATTCAAATTATATTCAAAATAGAGCACATTCTTTAATACATTTTTGCCTTGGGGTTTTTCTATAAATTGAGAGCTACAAACTACTTCTATCATTCATAGGTTAAAATTAAAATATATAAACATTTAATTTTCTTTGAGGGTGGAAATGATACACTGTTATTAAACTTTAGGCATACTGTCAAGCTCATTATTTTTCCCAAAATAATTGCTGAAATTTTTGTAAAATGTAGTAGCATGCCCATTTTATATGACTTGACTTTATTGGTTTTGCAACTGAAACAACATAAAGTTTAATTATACAAAGAATTATGAGTGAAATACTTAAAGCTGACAAACGGAGGAGTACCTGGTCCATGCGCAGTTCTCACCTAAGCCACAGGCACGCTGTTCACTAGAGCCTGTTCTACTTCCTCAATGTTTAGAATAATGTGTCTTACTAAATTTCAAAGTTTGTGTTGGAAATTTCTGCAGAGCAGGAGCTCAAGCATTGAGAAGATATCCAATTGAGATCACTTCAGTATTTATCAATATTCTATTTAGCTAAATTATTAATAAAATAATATGGAATAAGTTACTAAAACATGCTCAATATTCTTTGAAATTTGTCCCATATGAACAGGCAGAAATACAAATGTATACATTTATTCACACTCAAGTAAGCATGGTAGTGGACACCCATCTCCTGTTACTTTTCTCTATGTAAAGATAACTCATTGATAAGTTAAAAGCAAGTAATTAGAAACACATGGAATGTTTCTAGTCTTTATTTGTTTAATTAAATATGTAGTCTATTGTTAATCTAGCTATTACATTGATCTCTCATTTATGGTAGAGACAGATGCCTGTATCGATAATTGCTCTAATTAAGCATTAGTATATAAAGACTGAATTCTCACAGCAAATTTTGTTATCTTTATTTTTACTTATTTAATTATGCATGCTAATCTATGCTTAGATAAGCATAAACATAGGCTTATTTCTTTGTTTTGTTCTATATTTTTTGAATACTTGTTTTAATTCACAGTTAATGTCCATTGCTTATCTTCTTACTCAGGAAATCTTGAAAGTAATGGTCATAAGCTTCCTGGGTGTTATCCTCATGCTGCCTGATATCAGAAACCAGGGTTTTGTCCAACTCTATGACATCCTTGCTTAAGATGTTAAGCAGACTAGCATATTTGAAATGAGTCATGGATAGCTCTGTGTTTTAATGCAAATACCGTATTTGCTCAAATCCTACCAGTAGGGCATTTGTTAACCATAGTGAGATTAGGAAAGATAGCAGCAAGAACATACTGTGAGGATTAAAGGGAAAAATCATTTTCTCACTAAGCTAGTCAACTTAGAATTGTGTTGTTCGATAGGATGTGCATGCAAATAAGGTCGTTGCTATTAACTTTTATTTTCCTGGGGCCTGTTTGTTTGACTTGTAATTCTGTATTCCTGCAAGGCTATGGCTTTTGGGAGGGAACTTCTGCTTCTTGTTTCCTGGGAAGATTGAGTTAGCAAAATAGTTTTTAATAAGAAAGAAGTCAACCTTTGGCCTTAACACAAAATAAACCTTCAGCTTACTTTCTAAGACTCAGCAGAACTTAGATTTGTTGTTTAAAAGTTGGCGTACAGGTGAAACTTCATAATTTTTAATTTCATCTGAGTCTGAAGACAATCAATGTGAAAAATGAGGGTAAAACAAGCTCTGGAAGAAATGTTAGTTTCCATAGTTTCCATAGATGTGGGAATGAATATGAACAATGTCTGAACTGAGATTTGGATTACACAAGACTCTTCTGCATTTAATAAGAAAACTAAATAGCCTAGAACATAATACCAGCTTTTTTCTTTCAACTCCTACCCTGTTAAAGCCATGAAAAATGGCTGCATACTTTTCAATTTCTATGCACTAAGTGAATTTAAATAGAACTCAGATATCCACATCTACTCTTACTAGAAAACAATATTCACATTTAATTGTGCTTAGGAGACACTACTGTTAGAGAAAACATTTAAAGGAAATTTTTATGGATATGTAGATATTACATATAATTTTCTCAATTATCTGTGTCATGCACTCAAACAGAATATAC
This sequence comes from Ochotona curzoniae, assembly GCF_017591425.1. Lineage (NCBI taxonomy): Eukaryota > Metazoa > Chordata > Mammalia > Lagomorpha > Ochotonidae > Ochotona > Ochotona curzoniae. Next base: position 12,914,276 of record NW_024465582.1, on the reverse strand, counting down.
ACAAGTAACAGCAGGTGGGCAGAAAAATATCTGTATATAAAAATTTAAATATATAAGAATAAATATGTGACAGTTATGCCTGACTATGCATGGTTTAAGCATACATGGGGTTAAAATGTGAGCTGAGAATCATGCAACTGATCAATTCATTAATAAAAAGTTCTAATCACTTGGTATATTTTTACATCCATGGATGTGATAATGACTTTATTGTAAGTGGGTCAGTTTCTGAAATCAGGATTTTATATGCAAACATAAAAAAATGACATAAGCATATTAGGTTGACAAAAATGATAGGAAATTAGGGACAGGAAACCTTTTTTTTTTCCTGCCAAGAGCCTTTTAGATACTACAACATTCCGAGGTCATAGAAAATTAGCAACTTTGAAATTAGCTTGCTATAAATTTATTGACTTTCTACTTCCAATACTTGTTGCCATTGCAGGATCACATCAAATGATTTTGTGGACTTTCTGTCTCCTGGGGTTCAAATGTTCCCCACCCCTAACTTATAGCCCAGAAAGAAAAAAAGGTTAATAATTGGAAAACCAATATTCTCTCAAGGAATTTTAAAACTTAGGTGAACTGGCAGTCAGGTTGTATTTCCTTTTGCTGTCTCTCTCCTAGAGTTCCACATGTAAAACCACATAGTTTACTTTCTTTGTGTTTACCTTCTTTTACTGAATTTGATCCTTTTAGATGCACATAGTACTTTGCATGTGTACAAGTTTGTTTATTTTTAAAAGATGCACTTATCTGAAAAGCAGTTACAGGGAGGGGAAAAGTGGGGGAAGGAGAGAGAGAAGGAGAGTTTACATCTGCTGATTCATTCCCTATATCGCCTAAGCTGAGTGAATCGAAAAAAAGGATCTAGGAGATTCTTCAGGACCTCCCACTTGGGTGCAGAGGCCCAAGCATTTGAACTATCTTTTGCTGCTTTCCCAGGTGAATCAGTAGGAAGCCAGATTGGCAGTGGAGCACCTGGGTCAAGAACTGGCATCCATATGGGATGCTGGCACTTGAGGAGGCGGCTTAACCCATTATGCTGTGGTGTTGGCTCCAGCTTGGTTTTTTTTTTTTTTTATTGAGTAGTATTTGGTTTTATGATTAGACTACAGTATTTTCATCTATTTAACTATAAATGAACATTTTTATTATTTCAAGGGCTTGACTATTATGAATAAAAGTGGCTTATTAGGATTTCTGTATTTCTGTGCGCATGCATTTTCTCTTGAATAAATACCTGGAAGTGGAATATTGCGCTGATTTAATTGTTTTTCTGAATGGGAGACAGAGTGAGCTCTTGTCTGTTGATTTACTTCTCAAATGTCTGCAATAGCTGGGGCTGTGCTGGGGTCAGATCCAGAAGCTGGGAGCCCCAACCCAGGTCAGCAAATGGAATGAAAAGAAAAATAAATAAATTCATGGTATGAAATGAGTTTATCTGCATCCCTCTCCTATGGTGCAGAGCCTGAGACAAGTAAGAAACACGCCCTACCGAGACTCTACCCTTGGGAAGGGGGGAGAAGTGTGGAGCAGTCATTCTGATCTGGCTAGGGGCTCTGGAGGGGATGGTTTCTCTCTACCAGATTCACACTGTTTATTGGAGCTTCACCAGAATTCTTGAACTGCTGAAAGCAAGGCCAACAGCTTGTTAGAACCACAGAGCCACTGATGCTGAGGGGGAGCAGCAAATCAGAGAAGATAGAAGAGGGCTTAGCAGCAACAGCAAAGCTTGTTCTACACAAAAGAAGCAAGCAAATACAGAAGAGATGATTATTGATTCAAATGCTCAGATCCTGGCAAAATAGTACAAGTCATGCAAAGAAGCAGGGAAAGGACAAAATAAAAAAAGAATTGAAATAAAACTGTGGAAATTGGCTGTAAAGAAATGTAGATCCATGAGCATCCTGATGACTTAGCTAAAACTTATGGAAGCAAGACTGACAGAAGCTTAGAGCAATAATAATGATAGTAATGATAACAACAACAATAAAACTAGTTAAAGACAGTGTTATAAAGAAGAACGATTTCCAACAAGAAAAGTGGGAAAACGTGGAATCAGAGAAGGAAAGCTAAACCTAAAGTTAGCAGTTGGAAGGAATAATAAAGACCTAAGAAATAAATTGAAAAGAGCACAGAAAAGCAATAGAAACTAGCATCAGAAACATAGTCAAAACAAGCAGACAAAAGAAAAAAAAAACAACTCCAATATGAAAACAGAGTTAAAGAATCTGCTTTAAATGTTCATATGCTGCAGTAAGTGTCTAACAGACCATTTTTAATAGTAGTTTTATCTCAAGGAATAAAATATGTAAGAATGAAGTAAATTTGTTCATGTTAAACATCATGTATATTGGAAAACTATAACACTTTGCTGAAACAAGCTAAAGAAGAAACACTTTTAAAAATTCCAAGATTTTAGACGGAATGACTCCCTACTGATATTGTTGTCTACTCTACTTATGATGTGCAGCTCTTATGAAAATTTCAATGACAGTTGTAGAAAAAAAAAAAAGGAAAAGAAAACTCGTAAGTGATCTCAATTTACCCAAATACTTAAAAGACATTTGACAAATAAATGATTTTTTGTTTGAGGAATTAGAAAAAAGCTGCATTACTCATTTCCATTTTTCTATATGGTTGATTGCTTCAGTTTATTTATTTTAGGTACTTTGTGTCAAATTCATTTTAAAACAGTTTAAAAATACATCTGACAGAGAGCTTAATCCTTAAAGTAAAAATCTGCTGACTCCTTCTCTCTTCTTTCTCCTGCTTGTTTCTCTGTATTCACATTTAGATCCTTAATGTTTACAGACATATTTCTCATTGGAACACGTGCTATTCTCTCTGAGCTGTGACTAAAGGAAGAAATAAGTGAGATAGTTTAAATAACAAGACTAGTGAAATACTTCAAGTTTCTTTCTGATAGAATAGGGAACAAAATTTACCTTTTTTAAAAATCTTTGACTGTATTTCTGTGTATGTCTAGATAATACAATTTGAAACAATAAAAAAATTGAAGCAATGAATGCACCCTCGTTACAGAGAAAAATATTATATTTTCAAGAAGATTCTTTTCAAATTTTGAATTAATATCACTTTGTGAGTTGTTTACTTTTAAATGCTGTTTATGTAATTTCAGTATATTTTAGAGTCCCCTTTTATAATCAATAGGCTGCTCCTGACTGCTGTGAGAAATCTAGTTGAGCCAGTTTGTTATTGAAGCAGTCATCAGTAACAAAACAATCTAGCTGTCTAAAGTTTTGCCCTGAAGAAGCTCTTTGGCTGGCCTTGTGGTACAATGGCTTGGGTTGCTGCCCATGATTCTGGCAACCCACATTGGAATGCCTGGAGTCCTGATTGTTGTTCTTTCCATTCAGCTCCCTGTCACTTTGCTTGAGAGAGCAGCAGATGACAGCCAAGTACCATGGTTCCTGCCATCCACAAAAAGACTGGGTGAAACTCCTTAGTTTGCCAGCCTGGCCTTTTGTTTGTCTCTTTAGGAGTGAATCCACAGATGAAAGCTCTTTCTCTGCCTCTCCACCTCTCCCTCTCAAGTTCTGTTTCCATCTTCCTATCTCTCTCCCTCTTACTCCCCTTCTCGTTCTCTACTTCCCTCTTTCTTAGTCTCCCCCCTTCTCTTACTGTCATATTGCCATTCAAATGAATGAATCTCAGAAAATACTCTCTAAAGAAAGTATTTTACTAAGTATTATTTACAACTGGAATTAAAATATAAGGAAACAGTCCAATGTTTGTACAATATTGGCATGTGTTTATACATTTTTAATCCTTATATTCTACTTAAATGAACAATTCATTTGAAGGGATACTGCTGCTGTTTCATTGCATAATTCTCCTTAATTCCTTGTCACCAATGCAAAGGGACAAATAGCATTTCAATAGGAAAGAAATAGTTTCACTCTTTCTCAATTCTGCCATGACTCACTTTTGTCTCTTAGCTGCTCCAGTCTACTTGTGAATGAGGGTAGGTGGCAACCTATGGCAGCTCTGAGAGAATTTATGAAGAAGTCTGCTAATGGTGATGAACAAATAAGCAATCAGGAAGACCCACCAGTCAGGAAGAATTAATACAGATGCAAAATCTCTGGGTAGTCAAATTTCTCAGAGTTAGTGTTGCCAAGGATCTACAACTGTCTTGGTTGATATTTCTTTCGTCAGACAATCAGATGGAAATGTTAAGGGTTATACAGAATTAATATAGTTGCAAGTGTACATATTTATTACTAAAGCTTTCATATTTCGTGTGGTCTGGAGATTTTTCCAAAATAAAGCTTCCAGAGTACCACATACATAATCTGACAATCTGAGCAGAATGTTGAATCTAGGTATTTTTTCCCTGGCAATGCAAGCTATTTCATGTAGATATATATAAAATATCTCTATATAAAAATATATGTATAATATGCCTGGACAAAATGTCTAGAGGTAGAAGGATAAGAATGTGCTTTCTATATCTTATTCACAAAAACAAAATTTAGGTGTCTAGGATTGTTTCGGATAGAGTAAACATGAATGTGTTTTAAAAATTAACTTGTGCCAAATCAATTGTTGTTTTCTTGTCTATTTTTAAAAAGTATTTGTTTATTCCAAGGCATATGGATACCCAGAGAGAAAGATGGATACATAGTCAGAGCTCCTCTTCTCTGGGTCTCTAGCTCACTGGACTGAGCCTGGGCATCAGTGGAGGAATTTCCCTTGGGTGGCAGGGACCTGGTTGCTGGAGTCATTGTTGCTTTGTTCCTTGAACAGGACCAGTGTGTTGAGAGCCAGATCTGAGTGTGGAACCCATGTTCTCTGATAGGCAGTGCAGCTGTCTTAGCTGGTTTCTTTGCCACTAGACTAAATGCCCTCTGTTCTTGTCCGTCAATGTCACACATTCAATTAATATTAGAAAAAAATACATCATGATCGTATATGATAGAAAGGTTTCAGTTTTCTTCATCACAGGATGAGACAAAGGCCAATGTCAATGTTTTAAAATAATCTGTTCCCCCTTTTGTTCTGCATCTTTAGGTTTATCTTTGTCCAATTATTCAGCACTTCACAGGTTAAGAAAACTGCTTTGACCCAAATAGAATATTTGTCTAAAAATGGCAGATAAATCAATTTCCTTGGTGAAACTCTGGTTGCTTATTCCTCTGTGGTTCTTTGCAACATAAAATTGTCTCTTCTGGGTTTCTGTCTTTTTATGTAGTTTTTAATCTTTAAAATGATCAAAGTTTCGGGCTTTATGCTTTAATGATTGTATTCATGCTCGCTTTTGGACTCTGAAATGTCTAATGAACTTACCTCTTCCTTTCATGATGAGAAAAAGATTACTGTCAGTTCTTCCCAGACTTAAATTCAGATGTTAATCACCAAGGAAACCAAAAATCAAACAAAAATCTGAGCTTTGCCTCCTGTGCAGGTATAATTAAAATTAGACTATGTGGGAGATTGAAGTCCAGGTAACTATCTTTATTTTTAAGTCTCTGAGAGATTTCAGGGTTAAACATTGTGAGGATTAAAAGCAACTGAATTGAATTTTGCAGTCAAAGCTCTATCTGCCTCCCTCTGTTGCAGAGGTGGGTCTTTACAAGCTTCCCGAAGTGTGTGTGTGAAACCCAAAGCTTCTAGCACCTATTTCTCAGTTTGGTCTTCTTCAGCTTATCTGTGTCCTGTTCTTTTATGATATTCTAAATCCTTATAATCCTCAGAAATACATTATCTATAAAATGAACTGCCTCATTTATTTTCTTTAAAGATGTCTTTCTTTATTTACTTACTTGCTTATACACTTATTTATTTTGGAAAGGAAAATTGCATAGAAGGAGATGCAGAGAGAAAGATCTTCCATCCACTGGTTTGCTCTGTACTGACCGCAATGGCCATGGCTGTGCTGATCTTAATCCAGGAGCCAAAATTGCCTCATTCTAACCTCACATTCCCCCTTCACCTTCCTGGTTGTCACTAAAACCTGATTCTTCCCCAAGGTTGTAACAATCTCGGAGTCTGTTTAATTGGAGGTTGAATGTTCTTCCCTCCATCTTCTCTTTTTATTTGTACATTGGAGTTCCTTGAATGAATCTATTCGGATGTTTGAGGCTGAAAGTAGTAGACCTGGATGGACCATGTATCCTGGACAGGCTCTGCTCTTCTGCACAGAAGAGATGTCACTATCCCATTTCTGTATTTGCATGGATTTCTGGGCCATGAAAACCCTTAATGATAATATAGATTTAATTAACAAAGGGACAGACTTATAATCCCCTCTTTGCTCCCAAGAAGGAGGAGTCATTTCAGATGAGTAAGACTGCTTTAGGGTGAAATGACAGCCTCTACCTCAAGGTATGTTTCATCCAGAATGATGGATCAAAAGGCAACTGAGAATGATCAGGGAACCTCCTCCTTAGTGAACAATTAGATAATGGGGTTCAATAATTGAGAACATACTGAGTTAGGAAACGCATTTTTTGATTTGATATTTGCATGACTTGACTGGGATCACTCAAATCCATTAACTCACAGGGCCAGATATTTTTTCATCTGTATGTATTCGCGTAATCTGTGCCTTGTATCCTAAATCTATGAGAAAATAAAATTTTAAATAAAGTTTGAGTTTTATACTTTAGGTAGAAGATCTCCAGAAATGACAAACAATAAAACAAAAGGGTATAATTGAATTTAACTTATTTAGTTCATCACATATTATTATTTTTCCAACATTTTGAATTGCAGTAATAACAGCTTAGTTAGCATCACCATATGATGGAATTTTAAAAGGTTAATGAAGAATTGGATTAAAAGAAAAAATACATAAACTTTGTATCTCAATATAATCTTCATCAAATTCAAGATACTTCTGTCAGTATTGCTAATAACTCTTTAGCCCATGAGAGTGCTGGAATTCTAGCCATGTTAATGTAATCTCTGTGTGTGTGTGTGTGTGATGATACAGTTCTGTAAGCACAGGGCTTTCCCATCCCATTCCAGACATTGCCCCTCAACACACTGTTTCCCCACTGTATTATTGTAATAGTATAGTCCTTCAGCAGCACTCATAAATCCATCATTCTGTTATTTGTTTCATGACATTGTAAGAACAGAAAATGGTAGGAAGTCCAACATCCTATTGTCAAGGTACACTGAGCAGTTTCATTGGGAGTCCTTTTATTTGGGAGTAGAAAAGCCTACTGCAATACGTTTTCAGTTCTTTTTTTAATTCCAATTTTTTCAAGATTTATTTATTTTTATTGGAAAGTTGGATATACAGAGAGGAGAGGAAGATGTTCCATCTGCTGATTCACTGCAATGGCCGGAGCTTAGCTGAACTGAAATGAGGAGCATGGAGCTTCTTGTGGGTCTCCCACATGGGTGCAAGGTCCAAGGCTTTGGGCTGTCCTTGACTGCTTTCCCAGGCGACAAGCAGAGAGCTGGATGGAAAGCATGGCAACCAGGACATGAACTGGTGCTCACATGTGACCTTGGTACATGCAAGACACAGACTCTAGCTTCTATTGTATGTATAATATGGCAGGCCCCACATTCAGTTCTTCCTATGCTAGTCTCCATTATGCAGTTCCACTAAGTGAATACATGTGTATACATATTTACCTATGTATCTATTCATTTTATATTTTGTATAAACATAGCCTTATATCAGAACTAACATGATAATTATGATACGTGTTATTAATACAACACACAGCTTTTGTAGTTAGTGGCTACTCAGATATCGCCACAAAAATATGTTGGAAGAAGCAAGATGAGTCAAGGTTTGCTTCCTTTTACAAAGTGCAGGTATTTGAAATTGTGTGAGGCATCTTTCCGAGGGTGGCGATTTGGTTAAATGCTGTTACTGTTTGACACAAGAGCACTCTTGCTAAGATAGCTATGCTTAAGACATAGTCATTTCTTAGAGTTGGAAACAGATATGTGTAAACTCATCAATGAGTTTGACTGCCTTGTTAAATGGCCTTATCACCTAGAGAGCAGGTGACCCTTATGGGGCATGACGGCCCCTTCCAGTGATGTTTTCATCATCCACTTCCTGTATCTGCCAATCTTTTCAAGTTTTATTTTTTTAACTTAATTTTTTTTTATCTTTTTAATTAAGTAGGAAAGGTCACTTGGACAATGCTGCAGTATCATTCCAGGTAAACCACCAGCATTCTGAAAGCCACACTAAGGGTCTGTGGGTCTTTCAGGCTGTGAATTCAGACTTTTATTCCCACAAAGTTTCCAGAACATGGATGGTAAAGCATGAGTGTGAAAGGTCTCAAAGGAGCAAGTGATTGCTGGGGACTGTTACACAGGGAGTGGCAGGACTTCACGACTTACAGTGAAACAGCCCTTGTCTAGATAATAGGGAAAGGTGTAATGAAAGGACATAGAGAAAGTCCATCTTTTAAAAATTATTTTGTAAACAACGTTGAACTGAATATTAAATTTCACTTGAATTTTACAAAACTATATTACATATGACTAAGGATAGACATCTCCATTCACGACTCTGAGTACAGAGAAGAGAGGGAGACAACAGCAGACAGGCAGCATTAGTGAAAACATGGCGTTAAGTGGGATGTTGGAAATGTTTTCATCTATGGGGAGTGGTCGCAATTTGTTATAGTATATACCAGGCAGCACCACTTTCATTGTATGCTTATGAATTTCTGATAAGGTGCCAGAGCTTGAATATATGAAAAACAAAGGTGATAAATAGAAAGATTAATGTCCCAAAGAAAATAAACTAGCAGGTGTTAGGGTGCACATGCAAGTTTTTCAATAAATTTTTTTATCTGAGGCTTCTGATCGCTTATTTGATAAATAAAAAGTAAAACACTGAACAATTTGTTTACACTTTGCAATACATTTGCCTTATTAACGGAGCTCATTGAAGTGCAAGGGTTGTCCAGAAGTTGAGATAAGAACAAAAGATAATGAATACCCAGTTGGAGCTTACAGAAAGGTAGGACTTAAAAAAGGTACCAGAAAACCAGATCTTTGAGAAAAAGAAGTCACCACTCTACAGTATTTTTATGTTAAATTGCACTTCCTTTGCACTCCCAGAAGAAGCTTCCTAAATGTTCATTCTCCCCTGACTCCACATACCTTAGGAATCAGGGCGTTTGCCAATGCTTGGTATCCTCTATTTTCCTCAAAAGAGCTAGCTAGCTTGCTCTTTCTTTCTTTTTCCTTTCCTTTCCTTTCCTTTCCTTTCCTTTCCTTTCCTTTTCCTTTTCCTTTTCCTTTTCCTTTTCCCTTTCTTTTTCCTTTTCCTTTTCCTTTTCCTTTTCCTTTTCCTTTTCCTTTTCCTTTTCCTTCCCTTGCCTTCCCTTCCCTTCCCTTCCCTTCCCTTCCCTTTCCTCTCCCTCTTTCCCTCTTTCCCTCTTTCCCTCTTTCCCTCTTTCCCTCTTTCCCTCTTTCCCTCTCTCTCTCTCTCTCTCTTTTCTTTTCCCTCCCTCCCTCCCTCCCTCCCTCCCTTCTTTCCTTTTTTTTTTTTTTTTTGTGTGTGTGTGTGTGTGTGTGTGTTGGGGAATGTTGTTGATGTTGTTTTTGCTTTTGAATTGGCCAATGCTTTTTGGGGGACAAAACATCTCAGTCACTTCTGGGAGGAAAGTCCAGGGCAAACAAACTTACATGAACTCCAGGACGGATGGTCTGTGTTGCTCCAGCCCCACTGATCTGATGAACCCAGGCAAGAGTATAGGAACCACCTCTTAAAGCTGGGGCTGAGAGCAGCATGATGGGCATATTCACCTAGGCATCCCAGGCCAGATGTCATTTCTGCAATGTCTGTATTAACTGTGCATCTGATCCACAGCTTTAGAAATGCTGTGGGTAGTAAAGGCTAGAAGAAGTCCCTGATACCGTTGTTTGATAGGAAAGTATCTCCTCTCTACTTGAAAGGTTTCTAGTTGTTTCTGGTTATTAATATTTAGAAAATCACATGCATATCCAGAAACAGCTTTTGTCTCCTTTTCTTACATTAGCATCATTTTTAGTTTTATATTCCCTTTGGAATTTCATGACAGATACATATGAAAGCTCCTCATTAGAAGAGAAACGTGTAGCTAATTTTCCGAAGAATTATGGAGAGTGAGAATCTTTTCTTTGTAATAATTACATTTAACAGTGATGGATGGTCTGGGACTTGTTTGGCTAGGTAGATTTCATACCTAGAGTCTTGTGTGAGTCAACACATCTGAGTATTTCTACCTACTAAGCATATGTACTTCCTTAATTCATATTAATCCCATTTCTTTTACACTTGATCTTAGCAAAAGGCCAAGAAGCGATTCCATTTCTTTTAAAATGTACCTTCAAATGTTTGAAGTTCTCCTGGGCATATCTGTGGTTATCCTCTTTCCAATCATAACCCAGGCCATCTCAGGGTGATTAACTGTGATAATCTATTTCCTCTAAGGTTATTATAAATGAACAGAAAGCTCAATATCTTGCAGAAATCTCCCTGAATTCTGAAGTTTCTAAATCTAAACATGTGGTTTACTTTTAGCCTTAAATAAAATCCACTGTGAGTAAATATATCGAAGCTTAAGTAGTTCTTAAGAAATTTTCTTCTTCTTTTTCCTCTTCTCTTCCTCCTCTTCCTCCTCCTCCTTTTTGAATAAATTACAATTAAGAGAATTCAGAGATGGGCTTTTCTCATTTTAATTGTCCGGGCCCTAAGCTTTTTTTTTTTTTGTTAAAAAAATCATAGATAAATTCAGTTGTGCTAATACTTTCCGAAGTTGTATAGAATTGGATGATCCTGAGCTTAGCAGAAGGAATCCACTAGCTGTTTAAAAAGCCACCGTTTTATGGCTACATGATAATTTGATTTGAGTAGCAACTTCATAAGTTCGCATCTGTACATTTTGATTCACTGTTGACGAATCCCTCTAGGGATGTATGCATTTGGTATGGAAATCCTGTTTGACTGGCTTCTCAGATATTAGAAGAGGGGGGAATAAGCTTTAATCTTCAGGCGCGTCTTAAATAGAGGTCAATATTTAGAAAAAGTTCACAAAATAATATTAGAAGCCTGAACTCAGGAAACTACCAGATAGTATCTGCCAGGTGAAGAGGTAGTCATTTAAATGACCTGTAGAAGGACCCAGAGTAAATTTGGATTTCCACTGTCTTCCTGGGCTAGGAAAGCATGTTTTATGTTTTTCTTCTCGCAAATATTAGATTTTCCTTGTTTAAAAAAATACAGAAATCTGTCTTATGATGTCTCTGCAAATTGACTAAAGTTGAAAACATGCACAATTGTTGAAGTTGTGGATGAATATTTTTCTTGGTTTTCTATTGTCCAGACTTAGTATTTTTGAAGTGTTAAGATTTAATGTGCTATTATGAGGAATAACCTTGTAGACAATACATTTTACCTTAATATGGAGGAAAAACTTTCAAAAGATCTAATAGAAGGTATTTGTATTATCCATGCAAAATTGAAATAGTAAGCTGAGATTACAAAATGTCTGCTTTAACATCTAAGGACACATGTTCACAGAGATAACTTAATTCATTTGGAGCTGTTGTAAGTTAATTGTTGAGGATACAGTGTTTGGAGATCTAATTTTAAGTAAGAAATGTAAGGTCTGTGGTTATTTTAGCATAGAATTCTGACATTTTGAGGGAAAAGAAGGAAGTCCACAGAATTTCTTGATAGCATGTACAAAAATTTGGCCTCCAATCTACTTCATTTCTGTTGAATGCTGTTCCAATTGGAGGCACAGCTGAGCTGGATGGATCATCTGTGAATGGCAGCTCTGCAGGCCTCCACCGACTTGCTAACAGTTTTGAATGTGTTTGTTTGTTTTTGCAATTGTATTTCTCAGTTTACAGATGCTTTCCCAGCACCTGCTTTCTACTACCAGATGGCAAAAATGAATACAGTTAGGGATGATAGGTGCGTTCCAGTAATACTCATGAATTTTACTGGGGTATTAAAACCATTTATAAATGAAACCTGGGGAGTAGGGCATAATTTTAAAAGAATAAGGATTATTTAGTTACACATTAATAAAATCTGGCTGCTGCCTATTAAAGAGCTAATTGAAATGACTAAGTAATGAAACTTACAGAATAATACGCAAGTGATTTATTAGGGAAGAGATTGAGGGTGGGGTACTTCACATGTCAATATGTTAATGGAAAAAAGGAAAGCCTCCTGATCTCTGGCAAGTGTCCACAGGGTTTCTGAGTTTTGCCTCTCACTTTCCTTTTGGTTCCTTGGAGTCGTGGCCCTACATAAAAGTAGATAAGTATAAGGCAGACCTCGGTCAGAGTTGCATATACACAAAGTTAAAAAGCTTAATGTCTGCACAAAGTTCTCACAGTTTGGAACATACTATGATGTGTTGTGAATTTGGAAGTTGAATATGTCCACGGTTTATACAGTAGGTTTCCAGGGTGGTGCTGCCGGGATGTGGGGGGATTTTTGGAGGCAAGTTCCAGCGAGAGGCCCTGGATCCTTGGGCACGTGCATTCGGAAGGTAACTCCTGAGCTGGTGCCAATAGTTCTCTCTCTGACTTGCCTTGTGCTCATTCCTCTGCAAGCCATTCCAGTTCACCACCTGCATCTGAGGCCAGGACAGTGGGGGCACCAGTGTTAGACATGATTCTCCGAAACTGAGCTAAAAAGCCTCTTGTCCATAAGTAGCTCATCACAGGTATTTAACTGTAGTGCTATAGTAAGCAACGGTTGAATAACATGGAAGGAAACTGCAACGACAGCAGAGTAAACTGAGGAGAGATGACAAGATCTTAAAAACTTGCATTAAACTTTATTTTGTAGACATAGGTCTCACATTTTTCACTAGTTCTTATTACTGTTTTTTTTTTTAATGTGTGGTGTGAAACATTTTTCAAGCATATTTTAAAGCTGTCCCTCCAGCCCATACACACTCTGGTTTGCTTTTCCTTCTGACTTTCCCGCAACATGTGTCCTGCCATCCTTTGCTATCAAATAACTGACCTGACTCATACTCTTTTGATCACTGTGTCTTACTTTTTGCAATTTCATTCATTAACATGTCTCATCTTCTTTACCCCTCTGTACTTAAGATCTCATTAATCCTTACGTAGACCATACCATCTATTTTCTGGAATTTTCTTCAAAAACTTTGTAAAGAATTGATTCTCTAAATCCTCTCCCCACACCTTGTCTCTATTGTATAAGTGTTCTGAGTATGCTGGTGACATGCTGGTGTATCCGTTTTTGATCACTTCAATAAAAAAATCAGCAGGCATTTAGTGAATGGAAAAAGCATTCATGTATTATTTCATCCTATGTGAGGCCGAAATGTAGACTCAGAGTCACCCAGCTGATTTCTTACTTAGCGTCTCCCTAGATCAATCTCAATGGGTCAGCAGGAATGCATTGCTTTCTAGACATTGTGCTTATGAATTTGTTTCCAAATGCTTGCAAGTCATTCACAGAATTCAAATTTGTGTAATGATCTTGGAATTGAGGTCTCCGTGGTCTTTTTGGTTTTTAGCTTCTTGAGCTAGCTGCCATATTTGTTAGCAATCTAGTATTATTCCTCTGCCTTGAAAGACACAACAGCCAAGTCGGTCATTTTCATGCTGTGAATCTCTCTGGCTTTGCTTTCTAGATCTTCTTATCTGGGTCCGCCAGATAATTCTGTTTAAATGTTTGCAGGGTTACATTCAGCCAAATAATCCATGATAATTTCTACATTTAAGGACAATGACTTTAACTGCAAAATTCTTTCTCAACAAAAAGAAACAGTGTTTGATTCACTAAGTAAGGGGCCAGGATTCTTAAGGCAACCTGCAGAGTTTTTTTTTCTTTTTTCCCTTGTGATTGTCCTCTACTCTATTTCCTTTCTTTGGCCACAGAGCAATTTTTTTAAGCTCTATTTCCACACTCACGTAGAGTTAATGTTCTTGTTGTGAGTTATGCTCTGCAAAGGAAATCCTTCATGCGGGCTAGAATAGTGCCTATTGGAGGAAGGCAATCCCCTCAGTGGCCCACTCTGTTCCCAGCATTTATTTCCAGCTTCCTGGGTGTCAAGAATCAGTGAGAATTGCATTCAGGCTGATAGATATTCCCTGGATCATATTTAGTTTCATGTTGTCTGTATGTACTGTTAGTGATGGCAGCTGTAGATCCTAAAGAAATCATATCAGCTGCAGATTTGGAGGGACTAGATTTCTGGTGAGCTGTTTCCCCATCTTGGTTTTTTTTTTTTTCCCAAGAGTCAGTCTAGGACATACATTTTTATCCTTTACAGCATTTTTATAAGAACCCATTCTATGTCTTCTTTTTTGATGCCTAAGATATTTGGAACAATAATAATAGCACAGTAATTGAGGTAAGAAACAGATGCATCATAACATATGACTTTGGATTAGTAGTCAGATAACAGCTCTAGATGGTGTTAGAGGTGAGAGCTTCAGGAAAACTTGACCCAATGTTTGTCTGTTAAAATTGTTACCAATAGTTACATGGGAGTGAACTCTCCCACGGTGTGCGTGGCTCTGAGGAAAGCAGTTTGAAATCACATTCATGTTGACATAACTTGGCTGTTTCTGCCTGTTTTGAACAAAGTCCTATTTGAGACAAATGAATTGGTTAAGAATTTTCAAGTGTGTGAGCAAACCTAGAAATACCTAGAAATTTAGAATTTCATGAGATTAAAAGATCCAGAAATCTGGGGATTCAGGAGATTTTAGCTCTCTCTGCCCACAAAATTAGATTTTATGGTTATGCAAAGAAGCAAGTTAATAACATTGAATTAACATAATTCCTTAGCTTCCCAAAATTTTGAACATGATTACTGCCACGAAGGCTCAATGGCAAGTAAATTGACTAAATGTCAAGCATTGTAACATGAATTGTGTTAGCAAGGAAATACAATTGTGAATTGTGTATTTTTCATCTCCTAAACAAAATTTCAATCACCAAGCTTAAATGAGAAGGAAACTGCTCAGTAAAGCAGATAACTTTCAAGGAAAATTTCCTCTCAAAAATCCACTTTACGTGTAGATATAAAGATGGAAAATAAAATTATATAGCATATCCTTAAGAGTAACAAAAATGATCAATGTTTCAAATTTCAAGAGGGAAACCACTTTTTTTTTAAGATGCACCTTTTAATTGAAATGTAAGAATTATGAAGACAGGGAGAGACAGAGCTGTCTTTCATCTGCTGGTTTAACTATTCAGATGGCCTCTGTGGCTACGATGGGAGAAGGCTGAAGACGGGAGGCAGGCACTACTTCCAGCTTTTAAACGTGGGTTTCAACAGAACAAGTACATAGGCCCATCTGCTGTTGCTATCCCAAGTGCATTACCACCGAGTTGGAACTGAAGTGGAGCAACCAGATAGCCAACAGGCATAAGTATATGATGCCAGCATTGCAGGTGGTAACTTAGCCAGCTACACATTGCTGGCCCTTGAAGCCATACTGTCAGGAAAGGAATTGTACTCAGTTCTTCAGAATCAGAGATTTCTTATGTGGATAAGGTCAATGGATTCATTATGAACCAAAAGAACTACTTTATCTTCAGATTGCTTTCTAATAAATGCATGAAGTAAAGATGTTAGTTGGATTTTTAGTAGAATTGATTGTTCATTTATTCAACAACATTAATTTGACTGTCATGTTTCATGCATTATGTAATGAACACATAAAAATAAAAACTCTGCTGCTAATTGATCCAACAAACACTGAAATGGTGGCTAAGGTCTTGGTATGGTCCATGTGGAGCATACGGAACTGAATATAACATGTAACACAGGAAGTTAGATACTTTATCAAAAGAAGAGCATGGTACTGTGTAAACACAAAGAGGTTAGGAGAATTGTTGATTTTAAAAGATAGGGGATATGGAAGAGACAGTGTAAGAAAAGTTTTAAAAAAGAAAACAGAAGAAAGTCAATTGAAATACAAAGTGGACAGAGTGAGATGCTTAATACAGGAACACCAGAAAAGTGTTAGTGTGAGGAAACCATTTGGGGTACTAAAGGATTTAGACTTACGTGCTGAGGAAGTTTGACTTCAGCGAACAGGAAAATATTTTAAGAAAAGCAATTGCATGATCAACAGTAGTTAATTTAACCATAGCTCATGTGCCATGTACTGTCAGATAATTAAATTGAAGGATGTATTTCATTGACTGAACCAGCTGACTAAATTAAACTCAGGGTGGAAAACCACATAGAAATTACCATAGTTCAGTTCAATTTTCCCACGTTGTTACTTTTGAAGTCCATGACCACAGCAAAACCCCAAAGGGATGGTAAGCGTTTTCCTTTTTCTCTCCTCAAATCTCTGCTCAATTGAATTTATTCTTCAGTAAGAGGAAAGAATTCCAAGTGGGCACCCTGCAGCCTTGGTCACAGCTGGCTTCTGCAACACTTTGGTGCGTGCCCAGGAGCCATGCAAAGAAGTGACATACAGGGGTCTTAGAAATGATTTCTGCATTCCCAAGAGAAGCACCTGCTCCACACACTGGCAGGAAACACAAAGGGAGCTGATGGACAGTCTTTTCTGCACATAAGCATTAACCCACACCAAGATTTCCATTCCCAGACCTAGGCCAGTACAGTGTCTGATTTATTGGGTCCACATGTCAGGTGATTTTTTTCCCTCTGTCACTCTTCTGATCATTGTATTTGATGTGAGGACTGAATTCACACTATTCACCGTAGGCAAACCCATGGATGTCTTTACTGAGAGCTGTTTAGAGTGAGGAAACAAAAAAAAAAATAACTATGCATTTGAGGATGTGGTTTGCTAACGCTGTGCTAGCATAATTCATTGCTCTGGAGTTTCCCTGGTGAGGGTGAAATTTCATTTGGGTGTAATTTTGTCAGAGCTCTGGGAACTACTTAGCACTTTGACATGTGAGACATCACAGCTCTGGGAAGGAGCTGATTTCCAAGTCATATTTGTTATGGTTTTCCAGGTGGTTGGGTGTTTTTACGGCATCTTGCCTCTCCCACAGCTGTACTCACACTGTTTCTTTAGAAGACTGGGCCTACACCAGACAGCAGGGAGCTAAGCAGTATTGCTAGTTATGCAGATAATTTATGCTTTGTAATTAGAAGAATTAGGGAGGCAGTGTACTACAGAGGAGGTCCCATTCAGTGGCTGTATGGCTGTATCTCGTTGCCCTTGGATCAGTCACTCTTAAGCACTGTGACAATGTGCAATTTACTAGGCCATTAAAATCTAATTTCCATAATCTGTAAAATGGGGTTAGCAAGAACTCCATCATATGGCTGTTTGAAGTTTTTAAAAGTGTATAAATTGTTTGTCTCAGGAGTTGTGATATGATTTTCTCTCAATAATTCATAGGTCTTACTGATATATCACTTATACCTAAAGAGGGTTCATATGTGGCATAAAATGTGGTTATATTTGCTGAGAAGTAAGAAATTCACAATGTATTGGAACACCTTTTCACTGCTTTTTTCCTTGTAAACCAAGCTTTCATTTATTTACATTCTTCATTTTTCAAAAAGGAATATATCATGTCTGTAGTTTATATGGATGAAATACGCATTTCATTCATTAATTTTTTGAAACTCACAAACCTTGCAAACAAGAGGGTAAGTTTTGTTTATTTCTTTTGCTCAAAATATAATTGATAATTGTTTTTAAGTTGCTTCATGTGATACATGGAAATGTAGATTGCTAAAAGTTTAACAAAGAATTCCACTAGTTCCAATTCATTACAAGAGCTGGAAGCTTTATTGGAACAATCCCTTAAAGATCACTGCAAAGCATTTGTTAAATTCTTATCATTATTATTAATTTTGATAACATTTCGGCATAGCATGGGGTAACTGGGACTTGACTTTATTGATAATTTCCTTTTAAAAGTGCCTCACTCAGCCAATGAATTCAGAGCTAGTTTACACTTGCTTTATAAGCCTGCGAATCTGGGTGAGTGTTTAAGCATTGAACATTTAAATATAATTAATCATTTCTCAAGAATTTGGCAGACTTAGATTTCAACAGCCATTTACTTCTTTTCCTGTTTCCAGTTGGAATTGTACTGTATCTTATTGAATGGTATTGATGGAGCCATTTGGGTGACTGGCATGAGAGTCTATAACCAACTCATTCATACTCAACAACACTCACTGTGTGTGATTTTTCACTGTGCTCACAGCATGGATGTCTGAAATTATGTTGCTTCCTTTTTGAGAAATAGAGAATACAGTGCTTAAATGAATAGAGCAGCTAGAAATAAATGATCCTACTGTTTCAACAGGCAATCTGGGAGATAATGTCCAAACTTACTGATAAATCTTAAATGAATAATAAGTAATCAATTATTGTAATCTAGAAGAAGATGATATACTTAATTATCATTTCAGAGTTTAAACATAACATGTAGATCTGCAGTGTGGTGTATATACCACGGAGGGAAAAAGGAAATATTCAGATCAATTAGAAAGTACCCAAATTAGCTACTGACAAATAAATAATGAACTTGTGGAGAGCAACTGCTTAATATTCAAACATTGCATTTTCAACAAACATTTATGTAGTTATGTAAGAAATTTAGAGAGCAAAATTGCTGCAAATTATTGTTTATTTGCTTAAGAAAACCTCATGTACACATCCTCGTCATCAATATGGAAATAATAATACTTGCCCTGTAACGGAAAAAATATATTGTAGATGCCTGAAAGTTGTAAAGTCATTTCTCCATTCCTACTGTGCCCTGTGATTTTAAAACCTTGCAATTCATTTTTTGTTTGTTTTGAATTTTAGAAATTTATAGCACTATTTTATAACATATTTGTCATGTTACTACTTATCTTTATTTTGAATATTTCTGATGACAGGAAATCGCATTCATCAACAGAACAAATTCAGATACACAGACAGTTGCAGCAATGGATAAAGTGCACCACTCTGTGATGGCTAGGTTGATCTTTCTGGGGATAACTCAGGACTCTGAGCGCAGAACACCTTCACTGTGCCCCTTGACCAAGTCTTCCTAGTACCTGTGGTGGGAATTGTGCAAGGGAACTGGTTGTTACAGATGAAACTTCACGTATCTTGTACTTCCTTTTTTCCTCTGCAACCTCTCTGGTGTCAACCTGCTCTGCTTTCTGGTCATTTACCCCATGGTGCTGGCCATCTTCCTGACAAACTAGAAAGATACAACCTTCTCCAGACTCTTTCCAGTGTTCTTACTGTAGGATTTGTAGGTTCTGGTCGCTGTGTCCCAGTAGCCATGGCCTGTAAACACTTTTGATCATCTGTTGATCCCTTTGCCATAGTACTCATATCCAAGTGAACCTTGTTGGCTCTCACGGTAGACTCCCATGTGATTCGTCTGGTATGTTTGGTACCCACATCTCCTTTACCTGTAGCTTGGTTCACTGTGGGTCCAATGTCATCAACCATTTTTCCAGTGAAGTCCCATTTCCTTCAGTCATCTCTTGTGCAGGCACCTATATCATTGAGATCTTACTGTAGTGGATATTGCTTTATTGAATTAATCACTAACCTTGTCCTTTTCACCTGCTGTCATTATCATCCCAATTACAATGATCAGAATATGCTCAGTGGAAGATTGCCTTAAGATCTTCTCTCTAAAGGTGGAATTCACATTTTAATATTTAATATTTGTTTCAAATGAAAACAAAAACTACATTAAGAAACAGATGAAAAAATAGGAAAGCAAAAAGAGCTAAAAAGATTGAATAGGTGCTTGTACAAATACAAATGTGAGTTGATAGGCTCCTCTTTCATTCAAGGTCTTCCAACTTAAAGCATTTTCATGAATGTACTTCCATATTACATACACTCAAGGCAGAAAGAAAGTGTTTGCTTCAATTTAGGATGTAGATAGGAGAGCATCCAACTGAACTTGAGTCAGTTCCAGCCCATTTCCATGCTTCATAGGAATTTTCAAATTAATCTTTAGTTTTAAGAATCTCCTCTTCCCTGAAATGGTAATTATTTGCTATAAGGATGTAAAAACATTTTAAGACAACTCTGCTACTGTTTGCAGAGGAAGAATGTTGATGAAGAAAGAGATACAGAGTCATTTTGAAAATGGGAAGAACAGTTGCCGTTTGGTTTGATGATGAAATGATTTGTAGTGTTTTTTCTTTCACGTTGGGTCTTTCCTGAACTTCAGAATCGTGGGTATTGTAAATCTTCAAAAAGGAACTCTACTTTAGCATGTCCTACTTCTTAAATTCGCCCACAAATTGATTCAATTTTCTCAGTGTCTTGTAGAACTAGTTATTCCATTAGAATCATTTTTAGATATTGACCTAAGAATTTGCTCCTCAGTAGAAATATTTTCTATTTCCTCTACTTCCTGATGCTCCCAAAACCGTGGTGGTTTTATACCTCCATGGAGTACTACTTGCACTGTGGATCCATAATTTAAATAATGACAGTGTGAAAATGACTTCATGTATTAACAGAATTTTTTATATTAACTTAAATACCTACCTATCGTTCATCATTCCCATGAAATAATCTAAATGAATGAAATTGCACTTTCAACTAATGAAATAAATTTTACAAAATCCACTAGGTACCAGGAATAGATTAGACTGTTGGTTAAATTGTGTTCTAATGAAAATGATAGCAACTAAGTTGATACATGCTTTAGTTGTCCAAACTATTTTTGAAATTATGTATTTCCTATGAATATATAAATAAAAGTAAGCATAATGAAAATGCTTTGAAGTGAATATGAATTTACAGTAATTAAATTTACAGAAAGTAACTTTGCATATTGACATCTACAGCTACCTTTTTGGAAATAAAGCTCAATTTTTTAAAAAAAAGATACATAATTAATCAAAATAGAAAGCTACCATTTGGGGTACAAAGCTAGATTTTATAAAATATACTGCTTTTAAAATGCATAATTAATACAAAGATCAAAACATAAAATCATCAGAATTTTACTTCCGAATGCAGGCAGTTGTTTGGGCTGTGACAGAAATCTCTGCTGGAGTG
This sequence comes from Ochotona curzoniae, assembly GCF_017591425.1. Taxonomy (NCBI): domain Eukaryota; kingdom Metazoa; phylum Chordata; class Mammalia; order Lagomorpha; family Ochotonidae; genus Ochotona; species Ochotona curzoniae. Next base: position 12,893,285 of record NW_024465582.1, on the reverse strand, counting down.
AGTGGTCCTGCCAGAACCAAGCACATCTGAGAAGTCTCAGGGGAAATGTTGTCCTCCAGAGATTTGCTGTCTGCTTTTTACTTCAAAGCAGTCAGGCTCAGCCTCTTGGTAATAAGCCAATGTGAACATCTGAACATCTGTAGCTTCCCCCTTCACACTCTCGGTTCTTTTGTCATCATGTCACAAAGTGGCAGTATGAATCATAAAGGAAATATTACCCTTTTGTTTATACTTTTAACTTCAGTAAATCTGTGCCAAGTCAAATAATCATATCTGGATGTATTACTGTTGGAATTAACAAATATATGAAGTTAGTTGGGAGCATGGGTTCTGATTATGTTGTTATGGGTAGAGTATAAACCAATGCTCAGGCATGTTTGTTGTCTGCCCAGGAGCACACGGTGAGTGAGCTGCACCACCTCTGATTCCTCTGTGCATATCCAGTGAATTCTCACCCTCTCCACTCTTAGTTTAGGAACTGTTTCTTGGTTTCCTGCAGCCACACCATGCTGCTAGGCTCTGAATATGCAAACTACCTATGATGGGACCTGGTCTATGTTAGAGACAGAAAGTGTGTCTCTCTTATTGTTTGACCAAAGACATTCAGGAGCATAATAAAAATCTTTAATGTTTCAAAGAACTTTAGATTTCTGTTTGCTCATGAGACCAAAAGATATTAAGATAAAATAATTACATTATGTTAGGATGCTTAACTAATAAAGGAGTTAAGGGTGATTTCTTTCAAATTTATTTTTTTAAAGTATTCTTTCATTTATTTAAAATTCAGAATAATGGAGAGAGAGAGTGGGGTGAATAGAGAGAGATATTTCATTGATTGGTTCACTCCTGAAATGACTGCAACTAACAGGTGCTGGACCAGGCTGAGGCCAGAAGCTTGCAGACCCATCCACGTCTCCCACGTAGGTGCAGGGTTAATACTCTCCCTGTTTCCTCTTCTCAAATTAAATCTCTGTGCTGTCTGGAACCTGTAAGACATGTTTGCTTTCTTTTGTATTATGGTAAAACCAAGCACTCACAATCGGAGAAAGAAAAATCCTGCTCTGCTTTTGTGAAGCCTGGTGTGTGGGTGTGCAGCTTCCTGATGTCAGTGCAATGTGATGGTTCATGGTAAAATCAGTAGGGATTTAAATAATATTCCAGTCTAAAGGGGAAGCTTTGTCCTCTACAGATTCTCCATCTGCTTTCTAAATTTTGAAAAATTGTAAAGATTTATTTTATTCTTATTTGGAAGTTAGAGTTACAAAGAGAAGGAGAGAGAGAGATGTCTTCCATCTGCTGGCTCACTCCCCCAAATGGCCACAATGGTCAGAGATGAGCACATCCAAAGCCAGGAGCTAGGAGCTTCTTCTAGGTCTCTCATATGGATGCAGGGGTTCAAGGACTAGGGCCATGTTCCATTACTTTCCTAGACACATTATCAAGAAGAATATCAGCAGTAGAACAGATGGGACACAAATCATTGTCCATATAGGATCTTGATGCCAAAGGGCAGAAGTTTAACCTGTTATATCCAATTGCTGGCGTCAAATGTATAATACAATGAGAGAAAGAGACAGGAAGAAAGAGATCTTTCATTTGTTTGCTAAATTTCCAAATGTCTGCAATAGATGGGGCTGTTTCAAGCCAAAGCTTAGAATTTGAAACTCAGTCTGAATCTCCTGTATGCATGGCAAGGGTTCAAGTACTTGAACTATATCCTTATGCCTTCCAGGGTGGGTTTGCAAGAAGCTGGAATGGAGGTCCAGCCACTAGTTTAAACCCAACTACTTGGATATTGGATCTGGGTATCTCAATTATTGTCATAGTGGTTTTATCAAACACTTGTTCTAGGATGTTAATTACATAAAAATGATCCACATTATTGAAACTGGACATTTTAAGATATACAGTTGAGTGATATTAAATGCACACATACTATAACCATAATATCTTTCTAGTTTCAAACATTTCTCAGCATCCACAAAGGAAATGCTGTACCCATTAATCTTAGTCTGCTCAGCTTACTATAAAAATTTGAGCATGAACTATATGCCGAAAGCATATATTTCTCAGTGATCAGGATGCGCAAGAGTCCTGGATCAAAAAGCCAGCAAAGTCAGTGCTTGATATAAGCCTATTCTTCATAAATGGCAACTTTTGCACAAGTCCTTGGTCCTGCAAAGTCTCTGACTCTCATGCGTCTCTTTCAGAAGGGTACCCGGTCTAGTTCTGACATTCAATCCCAGTCTAAAGGCTCCAATCTGCAATAGAAAGCTATTTCATCATGTGAGTTTAGGATGGGACACAAACATCCAGACCATAACAGACGCCATTTTTACTGGACCTGCTAAGCCTGAAGTTGCTATCTGTCTCCTCTCTCTACCTTTTCTGCATATTTCATATAAGTGGAAACTTAATATACATAAATTTCTATCTTTACTCGTCTTTTTAAAAAAGATTTATTTATTTTTATTACAAAGTCAGATATACAGAGAGGAAGAAGAGACAGAGTAACATCTTCCATCCGATGATTCACTCCCCAAGTGAGTGCAATGGGAGCAGCATAGCCAGGGCTGTGCCGATCCAGAGCCAGGAGCCAGGAACTTCCTCCAGGTATCCCACACATCCTGGGTGTATGATCCCAAGGCTTTGGGCTGTCCACGATTGCTTTCTCAGGCCACAATATGGAACTGGAAGGGAAGTGGAGCTGCTGGGATTAAAACCAGTGCCCATATGGGATCCTGGGGTGTTCAGGGCGAGGATTTTAGCTGCTAGGCCACCGCGACAGGCCCCTTTAGCCCTCTTTCCTATAGCTTGTTGTTTTTTGAGCACAGTTATGATGTAAAATTTCACAACTGAAGTGGAAATATTGCACATGTTCATCAATAAATGAATGAATCAAAAATCTTGTGCTGTATTCTTACAATACAATATTACTCAGCCATAACACTATTGATATCTGGTATAAATACCCAGCCACAGTGGCTGTACAGCAAAGTGACCCAGCAGATGGGCGGTGTCTGTCTTCTTCCCTCCTTGCCCGCGCTTCCTCTCCTTCGCCCTTCTTCTCCTTTTCTTTTTTTTTATGAGTCTCTTTCCAAACAAATGAAATATTAAAATAGAAATCTCAATATCACATATATGCAGACCACTTTTTAAAATAAAAATCAGACTTGTGTGTAAGACAGATAAGATTTGGAAGGAAAGATAATTTTCCTTCTTAATAAGGTTATGGATGGGGCAAAATATGTCTAGATTTACATTTGAAGTATGTATAGAATATGAGAACATAGGCAGACTAGCTCATTTGTATGAGTGCAGGATATTAATAAATCTTTGTTTTATATTTTGTGATTTTATTATAATTTTCACAGGCTTCAAAAGTATAATTTCATTTTTTTTTTAACCAAAGTTCCTAAAATCCAATGGGGACTTTTTGTGACTGTCGTGGTTTGTAGTGTATCATCTAGTCTATTACAGACAGTATGATCCTTGGTAAGATCTGAAGGAATAATTTCTTCACTAGATGGAGTTCAAACATCTGTCATCAAAATTTCTTCTGCTGTTCATGGGCAGACAAGTTAGTTGCAGAGTTTGACTCAGGAAATGTAAAAAAATAAATACTCAGTTTCACAGATCAAATTGATCAGCAATACAATAGTGCTCATATGCTATGCCCAAGTTAATTCAGTGCTTCTGTTTCTGACTGGACACTCATATTTTTTTTTCAGAGATGAAAAAAGTTTTATAACCTTGGAATTAGTCTGTGTTGTTCCATACCTGTTGCATTGGTCTTCGTGTGCCCTTCTCCCATATGTCCAATCTTCTGTTAGTTTATTTGTGTAATATTCAGGATTCTCTATTTACTGTTTACCTCTCTGATCATTTGTATGAACTTGTGTCTTAAAATAGCACCAGAGGTTAGCCTTACTCGATGGTAACTTGTATTCTGATGGCAGTGATATTGTGATCACTCTAGGTTTGTTTTTTTTTTTTTTGCTTGACCCCCCCAATTCTTCCAATATTCATAATTCTAGACATTAAAATAGCAGCTGGCCTTATGGCATAGTAGGCAAGGCCACTTCCTGTGATGCCAGCATCCCATATGGACACTTGTTGGAGTCCTGGCTGCTCTACTTTTAATCCAGCTCTTTATTAACAGACTGGGAAAGCAGCACAATATAATCCAAGGTTTGGTGTTTCCCTAATGACCAAGCTGAAGTTATGTATTGTTTGCAGAATCCCAGATACATAATGCTGTGTTGCTCTCGGTACACCACATCAGGAGTTAGTTATCGTTCCAGTGTTGATGTAATCTTGATAATCTGGTCAATTGTGTTCCCACCAGATTCTTCCACCACCTTGTTCTCAGTTGTGACTAATAAGTGTTTTGCTATTATTTCTTAGCTCCTAAGCTATTATACAACAGATAAAGGGCCATTTATGATTCAGATGTGAAAAATACCCACTAGACTTCTTGTCAACTGATAAACATTTGTTTCCACTATTTTCTCTATAGCTCTAGTTATCTTTTTGCTGTCAGGAAATGCTACCCTTTCTTTTGCTGTCTATTTTACTTTTAGATCAAATTGGGTGTACAGATTTCTCTTTTAATAAATGAGCTTTATTCTGATTCTATCATTATTTTGAAGTTCTAACTTCACTGCATCCAGTGTACGATCTCCTCTTTGTCATTTTGATAGATCTCCATCATTTTATTGGCATTTGCTTTCCCTTGCACAAGATGTTACAGGTTCATTTTGTACTTGTCCTCATCTAGCCCTGAAGTTAGTCATTACTCTCAGAAGATGCAGTTTCTTGTAATGAAAAATGATGTTGAGCAGGAAATGTCTGAGCACTTATGGCCGTCCGTGGTGTGCTGTCATTGTTTTTGGATCCTCTCGGCAAAGACATCAGGAATTATTAAAGAGGACATAGATATATGTCCTTAATACATACATACATTTCTATTTGTGTATATGTATTTGTTGCAAATAAAACACCTAAATTCAAATTAATACCCCCCCCCCCAGTTCCATGTTCTCAAAAAACACATGGATTTGCATTAAAAAAAAAGACTTGAACTCTTTTGTATAAAGTAATGCTTCTTTTAATTCCAGTTTTTGTGAGCTTTCGAAGTACCTGTGTGCATTTTCTCAGATATTTCTTCTAGTGTTATCACATGCATTTTGTAAATCTATCTGACGTGGAGAACCTGCGTACCATTGTCCTCGTTCCTGTCTCACTGCTTCCACCAGTGGCTGTTTTCTGACATCTCATCCCATCTGTCGCCTCCCCGTCCACTTCCTCAATGTTGGGCCTGTTACATGCCACTCCTAGTGGCACCCTTCCCTCGGTCACAAGGAAGAGAGCTGCTCCACACAGATTCCTCGTTACCACACACTCCATGGCTCTTTGTGCTGCTATGCTTAGGCACCTGGAAGTAGGGTACCACACCTCCAAAACCAGCCTATAAAGCTCCATGAATACATTTTGTAAAATTGTACTAAACATATTCAGTGTTGTCATTTAATCTATGTATTAACTGTCTCTCTTTTTTTTTTTTTTTTTTTTTTTTTTTTGAGGAATGGGACCATGCCAAGCCAAGAGTTAGGCAACTTTTATTTGGAATTACCCAGTTAGTATATAAAATGTTCTCAGTAATCAATAGACGGATTTTAGTTGCACATTTTACAACCTGTGATGTGTTGACCATCTAATTCATTTACTATTTCATTCAATTTCTTGTAAGGGAATATCTTTTATTTTCAAATTTTAAACATTAGAAATGTGACATTCATCTGTTAGATTCTTATTTTGGTTTCCATAGGTTTCTTTTTTATGTAAAGTTTATTTAGAAATTGAAGAGCTCATAGAGGTCAGCGATGAAGTTGTCTGGAGGGGGAAAGGTGAGAGAAAACGTTTCTGCCTTTCCTGCTGTGCCTGCAGGAAGAGGGGGTGTCTCTCCCCATTCACGGACCCATCGGAGCATGGGGGTGTGTGGTGATTACATGAAACTGCCCCAGGTGCCCTGTGCAGGGAAGTATGTCTCGGGAGAGGGGTCATTTGATTGATGGACAGCTGCGTGGTAATTAGGTAGAGCAGAAGTATGGCTTCCAACTCAGGACCCTAAACTAGCAGCCTAACGGTTCCATTTCATTCCCTTCTCAGAAATTTCCAGCTCTTCACCTAAAGGGCTGCTGAAGGGTACAGATTCATCATATTTTCTGTGGTTAAATTCCCACTGATTAGGGATATGGGGCTTTCCTTTCCCAGATTGGAATTCTCTCTCACATAATGATTCTTCTCACGGGTCAGGGAAGTTTTTCTAAGTGTCAGTGACTAATATGCCCTGCATCACCGTCATTATTCTGAGAAATTGTTGGCTTCTGCAACAGACAAGTTTACCAATCAGCATAAGCAATTTTGGAAAGAAACAAGTAGCACCTGCAGTACTCTTTAAGCAGGGAAGGTAATCTTATTAGCTCTAAATCACTGGGTAGTGTTACATTGCCCTGTGCAGATTGTAAAGACTCTTGATGTCCATCTCAGTGAAGAGACTATCACTGGAGTAGAGTGATGCCATGAATCCTCATGCAGACTTCTGATGGTTCTCATGTGTAAATTCTGAGAGCAGTTGGTTGTCCATGACTACTTTAGACAGTGTCCACATACTTGGGTACTTCCTGTAGAAGTTGGCCTGGAGAGTTTGTCAGCTTACCTAAGGCAATAGTCAGGTTTTAAAAATCAGCCTCATATGACATGTTGATAATTTCTTTTATATTAGAAGATCTTTCTAAAGTGTTATTCGATTCAAATCTCAGAAATGAGCAAGACAAAAGGTAGGAAAAAAATCTGTCTTAAAGTGCAACAGCCTTGCTACATCAAAACCAAGTATCAAGTTTATTTAAGTTCCTGTACTTTGAAGAGGTATTTGAGGTCTTTGATTGATTCAAGTATCTTTCATGTCTACCTAGGTATGTTCTTTACCTTTGCACAGGTGTCAACAACAGAGATGACCATATCATGCAATATGTGTGCCAAGCCATACCACTCACCCACAGGTTCTGGTCTCTGAGAGTAGGAATCCTGATGTGTTTGAGGCCATCATGAGATGAAAGTGTGGGCTGCTGGTCAGTGCTTAAAGCCATTAGTGCCTTCCCCAGTCAGTGCATGCTACAGCCTGGGCCAGAGAGCCCTGGAGCATCAGCTGATTAAGTCCTGACTGAACACACCCCCAGACCTTGCATGTATTCTGGTGGGTGCAGCAGACTGGTCCAGGCAGCCCCATGGTCCTGGCCCTTTACCTTACCCCCCTCCACCCTGAATCCCTTGCATCCTGACTTTCTTTTACGTCTACAGTAGTGGTCAGAACCAGAGAGGCCTGTGGCACTGATTCTTTAGGCCTCCCTTCCTGGCACATCCACAATTGTAGCTATTGTGCATAGTGGCAGGCACAGTGCCCTGGCCTAGGGAGACACACAGTGTTACATCTGCCTGCATCAAAAACCCTCATTGGCACTTCATGGCTCATGGACAGTGGGTACTGGCCCAAGGACTGTGGTCTGTCTCAGGTTTCTTTCTCAAACTAAAATAGTTTTATTAGACATTTTTCATATAATGTCAAAACGTTTTGAACTGCTTTCTGAAAAATGTCTTCTAACCCTTTCATTATCTGGCCCACTCATAAACAGTGCAACACAGACTTTTAAAGAGTATTCATGTTGGAATTATTGGATTCAGAGAATAAAGAAGTCCTGCTGTATGAGTTTAAAATATGAAAGAGAAGATTAAAAGTTTGACAATGTAGAATTTCAATTGCACCATATGACAGTTGTGGTAAGTTATTTTGATAGGAATTTTTCAAAGTTGTTGGCTTAAGCTTATTCATTTTATTCATTCATTTTATTTTTAGTTATGGAAGTTTTTTTTTTTTGGCTCAGTGTTGGGAAAGTTTATCGATTTTGTTACATTTGCCAAGGAAAATCTTTCACCCTGTTAATCATACTCAGTGCACTGTTGTATATCTGACTCTGTAACATGCGCTGTGTGTTTATGTAGTATGATTTAATATAATTAGTTGTTATTCCACATCACCTGTAATATGTTTGTTTGCTTAAATTAATTTCCATGCTAGACATTTCAAACTGTATCTGAATGGGTAATGTAATTTCCAATGTCTACAAATATACCTCTCATGATTGAAATAACCTTTGTGAAACTTACAATGTTTTCAAAAAACATTATAATGAGTAGCATGCATGCACATGTGGACCAATATCAATTCATGCATCTACAAACAAGTAATGTTTGACAAGATAAAATCACATCACTTCCTAGAGAAAGAACAATCTCTTCAACAAATGGTGTTGGGGGAAATTGGATCTCTGCATGCAGAAAAATAAAGCAAGAGTCTTACCCTTTATCTCATTAAAAAATCAACTCATAATGAAGCAGAACTGAAACCAGTAAATTACTAGTGGAAAACATAGGGGCAACACAGCAAGACTTTGGCATAGGCCAAGCCTTCGTGGATAAGGCCTAGAAACGCAGATTGTAAAGGCAAAAATAAGAAAATGGGATTACATCAAGTTAAGAAGTTTTACTCAGCAAAAGAAACACGCAACAAAGAGAGAATATCAAAGAATGTATACCATATGTGTGATAAAGAATTAATAGCCAAGATTGATAAGAAGCTCAAGAAACTCAATAACAAAACAAGTTAGCAAATGAACTAAGTAGATGAACATGAATTTTTCAAAGAATGAAATTCAGATGCCCATCAGACAAATGAAAAGATACTTAGAATTGCTAGCCACCAGGACAATGTAAATATAAAACAGAAGTGAGGATTCACCCCTCCCCTGTTAGAATGGTTATCACCAAAAAATCAAACAATAATAAATACTGGTGAAGAGAAGGCATCCTAATGCAGTTGGTAGGAATGTAAATCAATACAACCATTATGGAAGACAGTCTGGAGATGACTTAAAAATCTGAAAATAGATCTACAGAGTAACCCAGCCATTCCACTCGTGGGCATTTGTCCAAAGGAAATGAAATCTTCTGTGCCCCATGTTTATAGAAGCTCAATTCACAATAGTTAAGATATGGAATCAGCCAGATGTTCATCAACTGATGACTGCATAAAGAGCATGTGACACATATACATACAATGGAATAAGAAAGAATGAAATTCTGTCTTTTGCAACAGGATGGATATGGTTGTAGACCATTATGTTTTGTTAAACAAGCCACTACTCAAAAAGGCCTATGTGCATTTTTCTTGATGTTTGATGGCAAATAGATTGTATGTGAGCAAAATTTACATTTTGAGATTTGATTTTTATTTGTAGCCTTTGTCCCTCTCAAGGAACAGTGGTTTTTATTTTATTTTATTATTTTAGTGACTACTTGTTGAAATCTTTATTCAGTGGAGGAGGATTAACCTTGTGATTGCAAAGTAAATTTAAATATGTCATTGCAAAAATTAAATTAAGAAATGAGAGGGAGAGTGGAAATGAAGGAAGGATTATATATAGTCTGGGAAATATCATTATGTTTTAAAAATTGTATATATAAAATACATGAAATTTCTTCCCTTTATATAAATATGAAAACCAAAAAGTGATGCATTCTCCAAGCAAAACCAAAAAGGTATGCAAAGCTCCTTGAAAATTCTAATGTGTACTTTAAAAAATATGGATATCTTTAAATGGAGCCTGTTATGTCTTGTACAAAGAACATAAACTGAATCAGATAGCATAATGCGTAGTTAAAAATGAATATGGATTATTATTTGAATTCTATGCATTAGTGAGTTTGTGCTTAGATTTGTCAATAATTGAAAATATGTCTACATTATAAAATAGTTTTATAGAAATCCACATTAATAAAATTAGATACAATGCTTCATGGAAATTGCCATTCTGGATGGTTGATGTTATATAAACATACAAAACTATGTTATTATAGTCAATATTTAGAAAAAGATAATTTAGAAAAAAGTAATTGAAGAAGGTTTGACTATTTCTAGTCTAAGTGTAAAATGGACTTGCCCTGTCTAGCTTCTCAGAATTAACTGTGATGTTGAAATATAATTCATTTGTAAAATTTACTAAATATGTTTATAGTACACTTGCTGCTCATTTAACAATGGCTTAATCGATACAATATAGAAATAACCAGCCCAGCACAGTGGCCTAGCGGCTAAAATCCTCACCTTAAACATGCCAGGATCCCATTTGGGCACCAGCTCAAATTCTGGCATTGGAGCTGGTGTGGCAGCCTAACAGCTGAAGTCCTTGCCTTAAATGTGCTGGGGTCCCATGTGAGTGTCAGTTCGTGGCCCAGCGGCCAAGCTTCCCTCCCAGTACCTTCTTGTGCTCTGGAAAAGCAGTCAATGACACTTTTAGACTGAACACCCGCGTGGTGGAACCAGAAGAGGCTCCTGGGTTTGGATGGGCTGAACTCTGGCCATTGAGATCACTTGGGGAGTGAATCATTGGACTGAAGATCTTCCTCTCTCTCTCTCCTCCTCATTATCTGACTTTGCAACAAAAATAAATAAATCTTTAAAATAAATAGCTGAAGATAAATATCTATGAATTTCCTTGCAAAATTGATGTGTTATAAATTTAAAAAATATATATGAAATTATTGTGTGGAGTCGAATCATCAAATGTGTCACCACTCAATGCAAATGGTGATTAATTATAGTGCATGCTGAGTCATCTCATGAAATTTAAAGCATCACTTTCTTATTTTTTGTCTTTGTTATTAAAATTTTTCCGTTTTGCTTCATTAATTTCCCTCTGTACTTTTTGTAGAAATTGTCTTTTTGGCCTGGAGCTTTCGAGTCAGTTCCTGAAGTGTGAACTCATTAAAACATCTGGCCTAAACTTCCAACACATTGGGAACATATGCATAGCCTAAATTTCTTCAACATCTTAGGAGTCAAATTGATATGTATACTACCCAACTTAAAGTATAGGCTGTATTATTAAGGCTAAATATAGGAGGAGGGCCATGCTGAACATAAAAAGTTCATTAAAGCAATCAAGTTCAGTGAAGCTCTGAATTCATTGCTATTTTTACTTATCAAGTAAATCTGTTTCATTTGTCTGCATGTATAAATCTCTGGACAAATTCATTTAGAGAAACCACAACAAAGTGACATTTCCCTTTGGACAAATGTGCAGTATCCTCTGCCTTTTTAAAAGCGTACCAACTAGGTGGGATGATGTACTTACATAGGTAGACCAGTGATTCTCCCCCAGTGCCATCTTGCTCTTCAGAGATCTCTGGTGATTTTTGGAAACATTGCGGGTCATTGCCTTAGGTGTACAGAGGCTGGGGATGCTGCAGAAGTGTTCCAGTGCAAAGTGATGGCACATAGACAGAACTCTTCAGTCCAAATGACAATAGTGGTTAGGCTGAGAAACCTTAATGTTTAGATAATTTCTATTATATAGCTTAACTGTTTGTGTAGTTAATGAATTTACTTTTCATAAACATTTAGAAAAGAACTATGCTCTTTTTCATAATGTAAAACTAGCTTACTTAGAGTCAAATACAAATTAGTTTTCCCACTGAACCCCAGATAATATAGGTTACATACATTGGGTAAGTTTTTGTTTAGTTGTATTTGGCATGTCATTCCAGCTCGTCATAATTATTTTGTGTATCCAAGAACTGATACCTAAATGATATTTGTTGGCAACGCCTGCATTGCCACGTACCCCGAGCCCCGAGTCCAGCGGAGGGACTAGGGTTATGAGACAGACAAGACACACAAGACACACAACACACTGAGACTCATTCTTGTGAAGTGAGGCCTTTATTCAAAGTCGAACTCTCTTATATAGTTTGCTTGGCCCCTCCCAGGATCTTCCCAATGGTTAAGCAACACCTAAGCTCCCCCAAGGACATGCAAAAAGGGGAAGCAGGAAGGAGGGAAATTGCAGTCAGGACGTGCAAGAATGGGAGGCAGGAAGGAGGGAAATTGCAGTCAGGCCCTGGGCTAAATGTATTAGGCCATGATTGCCCTTCCTGTTACACCTTTGAGAAACAAGCTGTGCTGTGGAGTTAACCTTTGGGAGACCCGGCCGTGCATGTCCCCCTTTTTTTTGTTTTTAATGGACACCTGTCTTAGGTTGTCCAGCAGTCAGTTGATGCCTTACCCGTCATGGGGAGCCCCACCTGGGGCATGTGGGGTCCCTGTCTTAGGTTGGTCATCAGCTCTGCCAGATCTTACCCGTCTCTGGCTGCCCAATACACATCATGCTCAACCGGACTTGAGCTCTAGGATTTTCCACAGCTAAAGTCATCATAGTTTGTCAAATGATGACCTGCTCCGGGGCTTGTTGCCTGCATAGGCAGCAAAGAAGAGTAAACAGTATTGCAATCATGGCTACCAACCATCAGTCCCAAGGCTAAGACTCTGCTCCATTCCTTAAACATCCATGCTACCAGTTAATGCCATTTACAATAACTTTCCTTGACATGAGGGTCACTTGGATCTTAACAATGTTCAAATATTGTTGAAAATACCAACAATCAAGAATCTCACAGAGCTAAAATGTTACATGTATACCACAATTTTAGCAGGAACCGGAGACCCCAACTACTTATCATCCCATCTGGCTCTTACATTTCCAAACAGAAAAATGGATCCCAAAAGTTCTTAGGGAAAGGGGCGTAGTCATCAGCTCTTAGCTTCTTCCTGGTGAGTGGGGGGTGCAGTTGGGTAACAGCAGCAGTTGGGTAACAGCAGCAGTTGGGGGTCAGTCCATCTAGTGGTTCCTGCTAGAAGGCAGAAGTCATCAGGTGTTTGATGTGCGTCCTGGCACTTGAGAGGCTTCTCTTTCGGAACCATTCAGCTGCACAAACTTTGTAGGTCCTGAGAAAACAGAAATAGACATGCCTCTCCAAGAGCTTAATCATGTATCCATATATTATTTTCAAAAGGATTTAGCTTAGCAATTCACATTTATGAATATTTTCATCTATAAGCCAATTAGGATAGACTACATAGCTTGCCACATAAGCATGTACATGTATATCAGATAACACATTATAAAACAAAACTGCTTTTGTAACAGTTACTTGAGAATTCTCTTAAGTGTGTTAAAATTACCAGTTGTTTAGAATTACATTCTGCTTTTAATGATCTGAATAAACCATACCTATAGTTTACTATTACATTTTAGCAATGCCCCCCAATTTTTTTTTTAACAGATTGAATCAGTTGTCTGTCCTACAATTAACTTTTCGAACTAAAAGATCCAACCTTTGAAACATTCTTCTGACTTTGAGGCTGCTAGGGGCCCATCTAGAAGTCCCAAAACCAGAAGAGTTAAGCATATTAAATATGCCAAGAGGCCTTAAAATATCCAAACTGATTTGAACAGCAACATATCAAAAAATTTTTATCACATGTAAATGATCACCCAAATATTTCAAAGTAAATACATAATAGAAAATACTCCTGAAATCACAGCTCTTCTCATAACTTTTTAAGAATTTTACTAAATTCATAGTTTGGAACAAGAATAGAGCTTACTGAACCTGTATAGACATTTGATAAAGTTACCAATTAAACAGAGACTAAAGTTCAATGCTTTGATTTTTTAACAGCTTTAAAAATTAGAGATATTTTTGTTTTTAGATATTTACTAGCATTTTTATGTATGCACACTTCAAAAAACTTCAAGTACTTAACAATAAGGTGAAAATAACTTGAAAGAGATGTTACAACACTGTTGTTTCTCACAAGAAATCAGACTCGAACTCCATTGTCTTAAAGGCAAAATGCAGAAGTTATACACCTCATAACCATTTTCACTGTACAATTTAAACGAATTTGTTGTTTTCCTGTAAGGCAAAATCTCATATTTCTTTGTAAATAAGAACACAAATAATTCACAATCAGGGCCAATTTCATAATTAGGAAACATCTGATAATCTAAATTATTTTGAATGACAATTACACTACTCAAATTTTTGTCTCAATCTTTGAGAGTTCCAGGGATCCTACTAGAACGCTCAAAGTCATGAGACTTGGTTTAGAACTCTGAAGAATTTAGAGGTCCTAATGAGTTAAATAATAAAATACCTTTAGCATTTAACTGTATGCTCAATGCCAAGACAACACTGTAAGCTGAAGATCAAATATCATAGAAGAAAACATCATAGGAACTTTTCCCCAGTGGAGGTAGGGAGTCTGGTGTGGCCAGGGCCTGTTGAATTTGTTAGACCTCTCTAAAATTATTTACCAGGAGAAAGAAAGGGGGTAGGTCATCGTCCGTCACATCTTGTCTGTCAGTCAGTCACACACGCACCCAGTTCTGAACAAGAACAACTTAACAACTCAAGACAAAGATAGAACTGGAGAAAGAATAATAAAACAAAATCTAGTTTTTGTCCGGACAAAAATAATAGAACACCAACAATAATGACTAAACATATGCACAAACACCAAACACATCAGAACAGAGACATATAACTCTTAAACCCTTTGCGATTTCCAACACTTCTTTGACATACTTTAACCTGGAGCTATTTTATAAAACAAGTACTTAGGTTCCTCTCATGTTTTAGGTTAATTCAACAGTGGACCACTTTATATCAGATTATTTTTGTTAAATTAAGTTGCAGAACACGTGTCTTTCTTTCATTTTTTTTTCTTTCTTACTCTTTTTTTTTCTTTTTTCTTTTATTTTGAATCTACCTTGCTTGAATTGCTTAACTCTCCGGTCAGCCTGTTCTGACCAACAGCATTCCCCATTTTATGTAGAAGTTCTTCAAGCTCGGTGTCCAATTTATCCTGGGAGAAGGCTGAACCCGTTTTATATTCCTTTTCGCAGGATAAATTAAACACCAAAACCTAACTCTACTTCAAAATAAATCTAAAACCTAACTATGCCTCAAAATAAATCTAAAACATTAACTATATTTCAAAATAAATCTTAAACCTACCTATATTTCAAAATAAAACTCCCTTTCCTACCAGTTTAGGAAAGACTTACAATACGTCCCACTTACCTGCTGGCCAGCCTCCTGGGACGACCCTTCGTCATGTATCCTCTCTTTCTCGATCTCGGTGGGACCTCCATTTGTTGGCAACGCCTGCATTGCCACGTACCCCGAGCCCCGAGTCCAGCGGAGGGACTAGGGTTATGAGACAGACAGATATTGAACATTTTAGTTTCATGTCAAATATAAAATTGTCCAGTATGTTATTATGCATCGTTGTAAACAGTGGACAAGACAAGCCAGCACTCTGACATGGAATCCCAGAACCTTGGCTATGGAACATAGCTGTTCTTATTTTTAGAACTTTGTTAAGATTTATTTTATATGTTTTAAAGAAGGGCAAGAAGAGGGAGAGACAGAGAGAGAAAAAAAAAAGAGATTTTCTGCTGGTGATTCACCCCAGAAAGGGCTGTAAAAGCTAGGTGAGGATAAAACATTTTTTCCAGGTTTTATGTTCAGTACAGAGCCCCCAGCAATCAGGCCACCAGGGGGCACTTTCCCAGGCATATTAGCCAGGACTTAGATTGAAAGTGGAGCAGCTAGACTTGAGCCAGTGCCCTATGGGATGCTTCACCTCATGTGCCATGATGGTGGCCCCAGAATATAAGCATTTTTGATGATTCTATTTTTATCACAGAGGTGGGCAAAACCCCAGGACAATTTCATTCTATAAATTTGACATTCATTGATTATAAGTAAAGTTATAAATTCAAGAAAATTTCACTATAAAAAAGAAAGGAGACAAGATGTGTAATATTTTGGAGTAATTATAAACACGAAGGCTCATATTTAATGTTCTGAAATATTAATACAGATTACCAAAAGAGTATTGCATCTTCTGCTGAAAAATTGACAAAATCAATAAAATATGTATAAAAGTATTCTTAAAAATAGTAGTTTGAAAATTAATATTTATCATTTATTGAACTATTTTTAAGAGACTGGGTTAAGTGCTATAATAGTGCAATGCTAGATTTGCTATGAACTGTATACTTATTTTTGGTAGAGTTTTCAAGGTTAAGTAATTCTCAAGGTCTCGATAGCTGTAAAAAAAGATATAAGGAAATGTATTTCAATTCAACAGTGGTTAAACACTTGCAAATAAAACACACACACAGTAGACTTTACACAGCAGATCAAAGAAAATTAAAACTATAACAACATTGGATTCTGTAGACATTGGAAGAAAATGTATTTGTACACGTTGGTGGGGGTGATATTGTCAATTTAATGTAAATTAAATTGATAATGTTTCTTTATTTTTTGTAGCTTCATTTATTTTTATTGGAAAGTCAGATATACCGAGAGGAGAAACAGGAGGAACTTCCCTCTGTTGATTCACTTCCCAAGTGGCAGCAAAGGCCAGACTGGAGCTGAGCCAAAGCCAGGAGCCAGGAGCCTCTTCCTTGTCTCCCATGCAGGTGCAGGATCCCAAGGTTTTGTGCCATCCTCAGTTGCTTTCCCAGGCCACAAGCAGGGAGCTGGAAGGGAAGTGGGGCCACTGGGATTGGAATTGGCACACCACATATGGGTTCCTGACATTTGCAAGGTAAAGACTTTAGCTGCTAGGCTACCGTGCAAGGCCCTGATAATATTTCTTTAATAAAAAATTATTTTATACTTCTACTTATGCTGCACATGTTGTAATGTACTTAAAAGTTTATATGTGATAATACTAGAATAATTGTTTAAATATGCAAATTATTAATACCATTATTTTTAGAATTGTAAATATGAAGTATCAATTTCAATAGATTAATCAACACCCAGTTGATTAAAATGTTTGTAGGTTGTCAGGATATAGTTTAGTTTGGCTGAATATATAGCAACCTAGAAACAATAGTTTGATACAATTGCAAGCAATGACAGACAGATAACAATGTGAATTGTCAGCTTGGGGAAATATGCTTGCCTGTAAGAAAATCTACAAAGTTATATCTAAGAAGATTTTTCAAAAAAAAGTTCTATAATTTAAGTACAGTGTTAAACCATTGGTAGGATAGTTAAGAATTATGTGATTTTTGGGTTAATTAATAATAGAAATAAATTGCCTGGATAATGATCTTCTAACCTGTGTTATTGAATCCATCATTTGTCTAGCAGACAGTAATGTATCACCCTGCTCCCTATATCATGGCTTCTTTCCCTGTGTTATTGGTGTTTGTGACTGAGTATTTCCTTGTTGTAGAATGTTACCATATGTACTGTAGAATATTTTAGGAACATTATGATATCTACCAATTTGGTGCCATTAAGTATTTCCCAACTAGTATTAGGAGAAATAAAATAACATAAACCATATTTTTTTGTTAAAAAAAATACTTGGAAAACTGGCCATAAGCAATTCTCTGTATCAATGGATCTTGTAATCTGACTGAAATTTTCTCCAAGAGATTCTGTGTCCCTACTTTTAAAATCTGGCCTGACTTGGTGACTATCCATTGCAACAAGACAGTCAAGGGCCCTATTTTGAATCAGGTCTTGTGAAGTCACACAGTTGTACAATCTCTTCCCTGAGTAAGCCTAAGTTATAGGGCTGAAGGAAGAAGGGAAACGTGGATTAGAATGGAGTTACTTCCAGCTGAGTCTCCATATTAAGGGTTCAGTCAAAAAATAGCAGAAGACATCCCACAGCCAGCCAAGTATACAAGGGATCCTACTTGTGAAAAGAGTGTCCTTGCTGAACCTCTCCCAGGTTACCAGGCCACATAATTCTGAGCCAAACAAATAATAGGTTTAAGCTGCTTTATATCGAACTGAATTGTTAGATAGTGATTGTTAGCTGACATATTTTACGACAATATTTTACTGCTTCAGGGAAATATGTGTTAGAATGTTTCTTTGAAATGAAGTTGTGCATCTTACAATTTACTCTCAGATTTTGTCAGCACGATTCATGACTTCTGATGGTTCAACTTAAGATTTTCAACTTCATGATGCTGCAGAACCTATACGTATTCAATGACAGCACTACTTCAGTGCACGTTAACCATATGTTAGTGGTAAGTACTCGTACCATCATTTCAATAATGAATTCAAGAAATTCTATGAGATATTCAGTGCTTTGTTTTAAAATAGGCTTTGAGTTCAATGAGTTTCCCCAAAGCTAATGGCAATGGGCTGAGTAGGTTTTACCCAAATGATGTTAAACTATGATTTTCAGATATTTTCAATTGACCTGTGTTATTAAGATGTAATCCCTTTATAAGTCAAGGAGCCTCTGTAGTAGACTCCATTTTGTGTATGGACTTTTTGATCCATAAATAATTATATATTCCACACTTTAATTTGTTGTGCTTGAAAAGCTAATTCAGCTTTATTATTTAATGCATTTTATGCATTTTCAAGTAACATACGTTGTATTGTATAAGCAAGCTATAAGGAAAAGAACCTATTACTTCACAGTATAAATATTTGCAAGCAATAACTTGAAACTGCTGAGATATTTTGTAAAAATAATTAGGCTTGCAGATTAATGAGGTAAAAATTATTATAATTGTATCCTAACAGTAGGACACTACAGATGCTGTAATTGTTTGTACTGATATCCTGTATTGTATAAACTTTCTATTTCTCCTAACAACCTGAGTAGTAAGTTTTATAATACAGAATTTTTAAAATTGCATCTCACATTTTAGTGCTAATAATAATTTAACATAGGTTTTTTTTTTTTTTCTATCTTACTCCGGTTTGACAACCCTGAACTTTGTTCAAAAATTTCTGAGGATATATTGACCAACATTAAGTCTATGGCTATACAGAAATATTTCTAGAATTTAAATAATTGAATCATGGTTAAGACTTTCTAAGATTTTTTTTTTTTTTTGATTTCTAACTTGTTCTCCATTTCCTTATTTGAAATTTTGACACTAGTGATCAATTGCATGTCTGAGTGGTCTCCGTGTGAGAATACAATTCCTTCTATCCAGAAAAGGATTTATTTACTCTATGGTTTTGAATTTACATTTCGCTTACTATTGCTTGCATAGTGTGGGAGAAGCAATTGGGAGACAGACTACAGCTAGAGGCAATATTGCCTTTGATGATTCTCTTGGACTCTCGCCCTTGAGTAAACTAAATTGACCAAGCCCAGTGAAAGTGAAAAGAACGCATCGATCAGGACAGTGTATGACCTGTGAGGCCAACTTACACTAGACAGCCCCTGGGAGAACAGTGACTTACCAGCTGATTGGCTGTGATGACCAGATTTGCTCAATGCGGATAAACAGAAACTCCCAAAAACTTGTAGTTTCATCGGCAAAAATAATTTTGTTAAAACTTTAAGCCTTTCTAGTGATATGCAGATCTAAGTGATGTTAGGTCAAAAATTTAAAATATAAAGCAAGAGAGAATGGAAGGGAGTGAAGGAGAGAGAGGTAAGAAGGAACTCACCATTATATTCTTAAAATTCCAGTTACAAAGTATATTGAGTCTGAAAGTAATTAAAAGAAACATTTTTAAAAACTCACTGTGATTTGGATTGATTTGCCAAACAGCAATGAAAAACTGATAATATATGAAATAATAAAACTTTTGTACCTCCTATGCTATAGTGAGAATTTCACTCTTTTTAAAAGAGTTATTTAAAAGACAGACTTAAATAGAGAGCAGGGAGGGGGAGAATATGTGAGGAGGGGAAGAGAGAGAGTGAGCCCTTCTCCCTTGGTTCATTTCCTGAAGGCCAAAATGGTCAGGAAGGGCCAGGTGCACACTGGATCCTGGAACTTTGTCCAGGCCTCCCATGTGGGTGGCAGAGAGTCAGCCAGTTGGGTCATCCTCCATTGCCTTCTTAGGTGCATTTGTCAGAAACTGGTTTGGAAGTGGAGAAGCTGGGACAGGAAGCAGTCCTCATTTGGGATGCTAGTAGCTTAATCTTCAGTGCCACAGAACTGATCTGAAGAATTTCACGCTCGTAAAGCACTAGACACACAACACATGCATGTACACATTTGTATGTATACACACATCTATGCATGTAGAAGTAACACAGCCATATATGGTCAATATTATTCCACACAATAATATCTCAATTACATTACATTCTCCAAATGACATGAGTTATTTTTACATTTAATATATTTCAGTTCATTCAAAACTCCATTGTAACTGAGCCTTCGAATAATCATACTAAACAGGAACATTTGTATTCAAATTTGTCCTGCATTGTTTTTGAATGTATTGGTCCAAATTTCATCAGGGTTCATGATTTTCAGTCAGACCTGGCATGATGGCTAAGTGGCTAATAAGTCCTCCGTTTGCAAGTGTCAGCATCCTATATGGGTCCTGGTATATGTTCATCCTGGTGTATGTTCTGGCTGCTCCACTTCCCATCTGGTTCCCTATTGTGACCTGGGAAAGCAGCATAGGGTGGCTCAAAGCCTTGGGACCTTGCACCCCTGTGAGAGACTTGGAAGAAGCTTCTGGCTTTGGATCAGCACAGTGTAGCCATTGTGGCCATTTGGGGAATGAACTAGTGAATGGAAGATCTTTCCCTCTGTTTCTCCTTCTCTCTCAAAATCTGACTGCCTTTCCAATTTAGAAAAAAAAAAAGGTCTTTTCAAATTATTTTTTAAAAATGATATTTAGAGATTTAGTTATTTGAAACATTTACTGCAAATAAAGACAGGTGAAAATTATAGCTCCTCAACAATGGATTAGAAAATTATACCATTACTTGAATGAAGTAAGTGTGAACAGTTTAAGCTCCTGCTAAATGATAGCATATTCTCTACAACAGGACATGTTTACCCTGCTCTAGAAGGATAGCTGTTATGTAATTTTCTCCCCTGAAAAGGCATGTATGGGAAAATAACATTTGCTGTGAGTTTATTGACTTAGCTCAAAAACTATGTTATTAGTACTGACTGCTGCTAGCAGAGGCAGGCAATAATTGTCTCAAAATTCTGTTGGAATTCTTTGCCGTGCTGGTCTTTGTGCATTAACTTCTGCAGGCACTGTGCTTTCCAGGGCTTCTGTGAACTGCTGACTTTCACTCGTTTGTCCTTGTTTCCACTGACATTGTCACTCATGACTACACAGGACTATAAATGATAGTCTAATGTCATCTCTCTAATTACTTGGCATCTTGCACTAAATTTTAATCCTCCCAGGTCAATAACTGCTCTCCGGTTGGCATTCAACAAACAAGCAAAGATATGTGTCTGGTTTTATCTACAGGGGACAGGAATATGGCTCATGTTTTAAGGCCATATGAACCGTACATCATTGATAAATCCTGAATGAGCAAATTTGCTGATTTATGAAGAGCAAGCTTTTAAAATATTTCACTTAAATACAACTGACTCTGAGCCAGAACAAACCACATGGACGTGATTTATAGAAATGTGATTACCTAATGAGTTAACACACTTGATTAGTTGAACCACACCCAATTCCTTCAAGAGACGTATTTTTATTGTTTCATTTTAGTAGATGAGAAAACTGAGATGGTAGGCACTTTGCCTGGGTGTACACCATAAATCACCAGCAAGTCTGGGATTAGCATTCAGCTAACTCGGATGCTGTTCATAAATCCATGTCCCGGAGTCCACAGATCTGATGAAGAGCTTCCAGCAACCACTACATTTGCAAAGATTGTACATCTCTTAAAATTACACTGACTTTAAGTAATGAAGAGGAAGAGCAATGAACCCAAAATGTAACCCCATCTCTTATTGTGTTGGAAAAACATTGGTAATACTTTCTTAATTTGGTTCATCGGGATATGTTTGTAGGAGAAAGAGAGTAAGGGTGAGAGTGAAAATGAGAGTGATTCTTAGTTCAAAGGGATTCGTAACATTAGTGTGTGTGTGTGTGTGTTTATGAGATACACTAAGAGTTTGCTGCTGTCACATTGGTAAAATTGAGGCAGAATATGTAGTTTCATCACAGCTTTACACCCACTTAAGTGGCTTCAGAGATAACATGCATCATACTCATTAAAGTGGACATGCGTGGCTCTTCTGTGTATGTGTGAGCGTACATGTGGACAGAAAGTGCATATGTCAAATACCGTTGCATATCCGCTGTCTTGTGATAGGCCAAGGTTCTAAGCACTGGGAACATAATGAGGATAATTTTTAAAGAATATTAGTAAACCGAGCTTTTTAAAAAGAATTATTGATATAAAGTGAACAGGTATTAATTATTTATTTCACAATACAGCCATATAGCAATAATTTTCACCCTGCCCTCCCTCCTGCCCATGTACCCCACCTACTCTCCACCCACTTGCCTTCCTTCCTTTTTGTTTTTGTTTTGTTTTTTTTACTTGTACAGTGGCGTATTTTCAGTTTGCAGTCATAGATGTAACACTCCATTAGGTAAAGATTTCAACACATGGCAAATAGAAACAACATTTCTATGGCAAATAGAAACAAATAGGGACATTTTTAAAAACCCTACAGCTTCTCCAGCGTATAAACAAAGGGTGTTAACAATGATAGAATCACAAAATGTCAATGTCACTCATATAGATTACAGGATTTTTTTTTTTTTTTTTTACTTTGTGGTACTCTGTGCGTCAGTTACCACAGTCCACAGCTCAGGAAACGCGTGAGATATTCTTCCTGTTGGGAGCAGCTTATTTCACTAAGCATAATAGAATATTATTGATCTCTGTGTAGGAACAGTCAATTTCTAGAATTCAAGTTTCAATGAAAAAAATAACTTCCTGGAGAAGGAGGCTTGATTTTGGATATTGGTTTTGTTTTTTTAAAATATACTCAAAGATATTGTGGTAACACAGTGTTACCAAGTTCAGATAAGGAAAAAAATAAGAAATGAGAAAGAAGTGTCTTATGCTTTATATTAGTCTACTAGTGTATGAGACTGCTTTACTATGCTAGAAATACCCTAAAGATTTTAATTACTATTTCCTCCCTTCCTCCAGATACAGGAAGGAGAAAATGAAAATGTGGAAATGGTGATCTCACCTACCTTCCTGTAGCCTTTGACTCGAATCACCTATGTAAAAATCATCAAAAATAAAAATAATTAGGGCCCAGCACAGTGGCCTAGTAGCTAAAGTTCTTACCTTGAAAGTGCCGGGATCCAATATGGGTGTACATTCTAATCCCAGTAGGCCCACTTCCCATCCAGCTCCCTGCTTGTGGCCTGAGAAAGCAGTCGAGGATGGTGCAAAGCTTCGGGATCCTGCACTCACATGGGAGGCCCAGAAAAAGCTCCTGGCTCCTGGCTGTGGATTGGCTCAGCTCCAGTCATTGCAGCCAATTGGGGAGTCCATCAGAGAGTGGAAGGTCTTCCTCTCTGTCTCCTCTGCTCTCTGCATATCTGACTTTCCAATAAAAATAAAACTTTAAAAAATCAGATTTTAACTATACTACTAGCTAGCTAAAATAGTTTATGGAGGGAAGCTGGAGTATGTTGAGATGGAACAGAAAGCACTTGTATACATTTATTTATTTATTTTTATCTACAACTCCTTCTTGTCTGCTTTGTAAGGTCAATCTTTCTAATCCTTAGATGGTAACAGTATGGAAAAGTGGCATGGTTTATATGTCAGTCATCTCTGATATAAACAAACTAATCCCTCCCACCTCCCCCACCAAAAAAATATCTCATTTCCCCTACTCCTTTCTCGGCTTTCTGTTGTCTTCTTCCCTCTGATCTCTCTCCTTTCCTTCCTGTCCTGCTTTGACCACGTACATGTTGGGACACGCACCCAGCCTGTTTAAGAATCTAAATAAGAAGACATGAAGTAGAGAAAAAAAAATGCAAGATAGTAAAATTAAAATGTCAATTTCATTAGAAGTTTTTAGATATAAAGGATGCTATTCTGTGTGTATAGAAATTCTAAACATCCCCCTCAACTGCGGATCAGTAAGAATGTAAGGAGGGAAGTTGTGAGTTTATGCCTGCATTCGACACCAGAGTCGGCTCATTTGAAAATTGCCTAGAATCTAAGCAGTCTTGACCGATAATTTTGAAACCACTAATCTAAAAAGATTCAAAATCTGGTTGATTTATTTTGTGAGATAAATATTTCTGGTTGTTAACACTAGATTAAGACTAAAAATGCAAGTATGTATGTGTGTGTGTGCGTGTGTAAGAGAGAGGTATATTAAAACTGGTAACAGCAAATAATTCGGATATTATAAGTCATTCTTAGGATCCTGTGTAAATCTTAAATAGAACTTTACCAAAATAAGCAATTTAAGGATTTCTCTATGTGGAGAGGAAGATGCATCTCTTCTGGAATACTACTGTTGCAGGTTATAACCTGGCACACTGGGGTTTCCAGAAGTTTGGAAAATAATTATAGGACATAATGAAGGACAGTTTCAGAAAGGGCATAAGGGAATTTTAGGGCAGGGATGTTATTTCACAACTGCAATTGTGTTCATGGTAATTATGTAAATAATTATTTCTGTTTATTGTACAATTCCACGAGGCCCTTTATGTGTGTTAACCTTGCTAGTGCTGCAGTATTGCTCTTATCTTGATTGTTTTGTGTTTGAGAAAAATTGAAACTTGAAGCAGAGTAACAAATTCTCCAGGAAAACACCGAAAATTAGGGAAGTAACTCAAGCACAGATGTATCTATCCCTAACATACTGCTTAGGAGTGAGATATACCTCAGAAATCACTTGGAAGTTAAAATATATTTATTTATGAAATACATAACCAGTACATTAGCATGTCTTGAAGTAAAGAAAAATATCAAAAACTTGTAGCTGGCATTTGAATGATAATGAATTTTTCAAATATTTGCGGCTAGTATAATAGCTCCATTGGCTAATCCTCCATGCTTATGCCTCAGAATCTCATATGGTGACAATTCATGTCCCGGCTGTTCCACTTCCCATCTAGCTCCCTAATTGTGGCCTGGGAAAGCAGTAGAAGATGGCCCAAATCTTTGGGACCCTGCCCCCTGGGTCTGAAGACCCAGCCCTGGACATTGAAGCCATTTGGGGACAGAACTAGGAGATAGAAGATTTTTCTTTTTTCTTTTTGTCTGTCCTCTCTGTAAAAAAAAAAAAAAAAAAAAAAAAAATCCTTTCCAGTAAAATAAACTTTTATAAAAAAACACTTATTGATTTGTAAGAGTTATAGAGAAAGAGAGGGAAAGACACAGAGAGGTTGGTGAACTGCACCAGATGAGTACAACTGCCAGGCCTGGGCCAGGCTGAAGCCAGGAGCCGGGAATTTCTTCTGGGTGGCCAACGTTGGTGCTAAGCCCCAGGCACTTAGGCCATCAACTGCTTTCCCAGAGAAATTGGCAGGGAGCTGGGTGATAACTGGAGCAGACAGAATTCCATTCCTCACCCATATAACAGGCTTGTGCTTCAGGTATTGGCTTAACTTGGTCTACCACAATTCCTGCCCGTGGATCTGATGAAGGAAGTATTTTAATGTTTGTATTGGTAATAGAAAAAAAAAAAAGATCTCTAGAAGTATTTTCTGTGGCTTAATGACCTTAGCATCACTATTCATATATTACTTGTAAATTTATTACTTTTTTTTTTTTTTACCTCCGGTGTAGTTAGAACTGGGGACTCAAATAGATAATGTGTGAATTAAAAAAAAAAAAACAGGCTAATACAAGAAGTACCTATCAAAACTTATATTCCAATGTGAACTTGCTGCTTATAAATGTCTAGAATATGAATCATGACTAATTTGCATGAAATAAAAATATCATCCCTCTTTGTTGTAAATGTGACTTTTGGCAACATGAAATAACTGCCTTTTTACTTTCCCTGTAGTCACAGTCTAAAGTGCATACTTATATGACATCTTCACCAAGGCCATGTTTATATGTAACTAATATATTTCTAGAAGCCTTTTGTCACAGGGAAGTATTTATTAATGTTATTGTTCCTCTGTTCTTTTGTTATCTAAACTTATTTTACATAATAAGTGAGTTTGTAAAAGCCTTTAGGATTGTATCATTTAATGGAAATTTTTGTATGTTCATTTATATTATTTTATCTTGGCTGACTCAATAATTCATTAGGGAGAACTGCTTTTGAGTTGCTAAAACAGAGAGAAGAAATGAGAGAGAAGAATTACCCCTGAGTACAAACCTTATTAGCAACTATTCAATGAATTTATTTCTTTCTGGAAAGCTGTCACCATTTATTTTTTGGAGTGCTAACTTATATTAGATTTTATGCCAATAGTTTTTTAGTGCATACCAGAAACATTCTTCTAATTATTAAATCACTTGAGAAAATTCAACCTGATCTGACCTGGCCTAAAAAAGGAATGGGATATGGCATTCTTAAATTCTTAAGTGAGCTAAAATATGCTCATCAACGTTTTATGAGTCTTAATTGCTACTGATGATTATTTTCCACACAGAGACACTGGGAAGAAGGTTTGTCCCTGTCTGCCATGCAGCATACTAAGCCTTTCAAAAATAATGAATTACAAAATGTTGACTCAGAGCTACAATTTTCTCTTGGGCTAGGGTGTGCATACTTGTCTGCCACTGAATTCTTCAGTTCATGTAAATATTTGTATGTTTGAAAAATGAATGATGAGGAGCCAGTATTGTAGCACAGGGTAAGAACCATCATCTGTGATGTCAGTATCCTGTATTGGTTCTGGTCCATGTCCCTGCTGCTTTACTTCCAGCCCAGCTCCCTGCCAATAACTTGGGAAAAGCAAAGTAAGATGGTCCATGGATGAAGATCTTGGCCATGGTTCCGGCCTGGCCCAGGGCTGGGTGTTGCAGTCATCTGGGAGGGGAACCAGCAGAGGGAGTCTCCCTCCTTCTCTTTGTAATTCTGACTTTCAAGATCAGTAAATGATTCTTAACAAAAACATAAATGGTGAAGTCATAATTGTACATGATAAACTGTACTTATAGAACATACTGAGTAAAGAAATCAGGGATGTGATGATAGAATACATTGTAGGCTAGTAACCTTTTAGATAATTTCAATTACCTTTGAAATATTTGTTAAGTTCCATATATTAGAAGAAACACTATATATAGCCTAGAGAATCTGCAAAAATCGGGGGCTAGAAAAAGTTGGTAAAATATAAAGCATGGTACAAAATTAACATAGCAACAAAGATACACATGTGCATCGCTATGTCTATGTAGCTTTTAAATTAAATCATTCATTTATATCTACTGTTAATATTAAGCAATGTGAATTTGTATTTGATTCTGGAATAGAAAAATGGTGTTGCAAAAAATGAATCAATTACAGATGAATCTAAAATGGAAATCTTAAAATTGAAAGAATTGGAATGAATATTGTACAAATAAGAAAATTTGGGTACATTTCAATTTGTCACATTGTGTTGGTCCAGGATATTTGCATTATGGAAGTCGGGAATTTTTTTACCTTGTTTCGTGTTCTATGAACTATGATACAATTTATTTTCATATTATTTTCTGAAAAGTTTCCAAAGTTCCTTTATATTTCCCCTGTCATTCAAATATATATATATATATTTTAACCAGTTGAAGGGCCTTTTCATTTCTGCTATGTTACTAGTGTAAAATTTTGGTTCATTGTAATTGGAAAATTGTTTTAATATTATCTTGTAACTTTGGAGACTATAAAGAATTGATTTTTGATTTACTGCTTTGTTTTCTAGTATGTGGGAATTTCTTAATGTTCTGTGAGCATTTGAAACAAAAAAATCTATTAAAATTGTAGTTCAAATCTGTCAATGTTTGCATACACCCATAATATAATGGATATACAATTACACCTCAATATTTTGATAGACCCTCTACTTTTGTCAATACTTTGTCCCTTTGATTGTGAGAGGTGAATTTTTATGTATCTGTCCTCAATCATATGTTATTTTTTTTTCCTTTTTTGTCATTGTTTCTGCGTTTTAAGGAGCATAACCATTATTTGCCATTTATTTGCCTTCTCCTGACATATAACATGAATGCAAAAATATGAACACATATAAGCAGTAGTGTTAAATTTTATCAATTTAACACTTGTGTAGTACTATGTAGTTAGTCAGTCAGTGAATCCAACAACATCATCATCAGAAAAGTCCCTGGGCTCCTCGTAGGCACTGCCCCCACCTCTTAGGAACCACAGAGTGACCCTGCTTCTAGCCTTCACAAAAGTGGGGTTATAAAATATACATTTTAATCTTGCATGAGATTTATAAGAGCTATCTAAGGTTTATGTAAGAATCATTTGTCCACTGGCCTTGGATGCCCAATCTTCCTTTAGTTAATGGCATGGACATGACTGTTCACAGTCAATCATGAAGGAATCGCTGCCCTGCAGCAGGTGGCACTGTGAGCATCTCAGGTTATGTTTCTGCTGAAGAGAACTTCCTTGCTTATGTTCCACACTTCCTGGACAGGCCACATCTTATGATTGAGCAACCCAAGGGTTAAATAGATCCCATGGTTTCAAAGTAATTTAGAAAATCACAGTGGCAGTCTTCAAGTCTGAGATCCCAGCCTGCTTTTCACTGAAGCTCTGTTGCTTCTATGTCAAAAATACTACCCGTGCCTCTGTTCAATTAGTACTTTCTTTCCCTTCTTTTATCTATTGATCCTTAATAAACATCATGTACTGCAAGTTTCATTTCTCAAATGTCTTCCAGAGAGACTCCCCACCAGCTGTACCACTGTTAATCTAGTATAGAGGGGCATTTGGGTAATCCACTCTTATAGACTAATGTCAATAGAATTATTAGACATACTTAAGCATATTGTGCGTTGATGTAAAATTTGGAATGGAACTATTAGATAACAGTGTTTCTGTAACTTGTAAATATATTTCATAAGATGTTTGTACCAATTTACTGCTAATATACAAGAATTCTAGTGTTGCCTCAGCATCTTCAGATTCATCCGTGGCTCTTTCCCCCCCCCCCCTAAGATTTATTTATTTTTACTGGAAAACCATGTTTACAGACTGAAGGAGAAAAAGAGAAGGAAAAATCTTCCTCTGGTTCATTCCCCAATTGGCCACAACTGCCCAGGTTGAGCCAATCCAAAGAAGCCAGGAGCCAGGAACTTCTTCCAGGTCACCCATAGCATGCAAAGTCTCAAAGACTCTGGTCATTCTCTGGTGCCATAAGCACCAGGCCATAAGCCGGGAGCTAGATGACAAGTGGAACAATTGGTGCATGCACCAAACTAGCGCTGTATGGGATGCTGGTGCTTGAAGGTGAAGGGTTTATGAGTCATGGCAACAGCCCCATCCTTGGCACCTTTAATAGTTTATATTGCGATCTTTTGATGGCTGTACAGTAATATCACATTGTGGGTTAATGGGCATTATCTGATGAGAAACACAATGAGGTAAAAAAATCAAGTATTTGCTGGTTATTTCGAAATCTGAATAAATCTGTATGTGTACATATGCATGCATGCATGAGTGTGTAAGAGAGAGAGAGAGGGCGAGTGAGCAATCTCTTTGCCAGTTTTCATTGAGCTGTTTTTTGTTGCCAATTCCAGTCCTTTCATTTTTCTGTATGCAAGTCTCTCTTCAAACACATATATTCTGGATGCTTTCTTTAAATCTGTGGTTTACTTTTACATTTCCATAATGGTGATTTTGATTAACAGATGCTCTTAATTTCCATGCAGTCTAGTCAACACTTTATCATTTATCCTTATGTTTTTTTCTTTAAAAATGTTTTCACCCAAGGCAATGATAGTATTTTTTTCGTGTTGTACTAAAAATGCTCCAATTTAGCCTTCCACATACTGTGAGGTCGTTATAAAGATCAATTTATCCTACAAAGCTTCTGGGAAAACCTCACTTAAAATTTTCTTTATTTATATAAAATAAATAAATCTCAAGTATTTGCTACATACAGATGTAGGAAGCTAGGCATACTCCCTACACTAGCTTCCCATCCTCTTGTTCCAACCCCTGCTGCTTCTTCTGTTCTTATTTTTTCTTTCAATATTTATAATGACATATTTCACTTTATTTTATATGCACAGGCTTAACCCTTTAGTAAATAAAGATTTAACAAATAGCATGTAGAAAAGCATATAGTCATTCAAGAATATAGATAAGCGCTGAAAATGAAAATCAAGTCCCGAAGTGTTAACCTCACTCATATATTGTGTTTTTGTACTCTATGTTTTACTTGTCACAAATCATGCAAAATACATTTGGAACACTGGCTTAATTCATGAGGCATAATGAATGCCAGTTGCATTCATTTTGTTGCAAAACACAGGGTTTCATTTCTTTTTATAGTTGATTGTATTCATAGTGTGTATGTGTATATATATATATTGTATTGTGTATGTATTGTATGCTTATACTATAAAGCATATATAGTATATCTTATATGCATGTAGATATATTGTATATATGTTTACATTTGTATCCCATGTTGTATATGCGTGTGCATAAATATAGTCATCAGTTGATGGGCAATGGGTTGCTTCCATATCTTGGCTATTGTGGTTGAGCTGTAATGAAAGTGGAGGAACACATAAGCTCTATCATATGCTGATTTCATTTCATTTCAGCAAATTCTCAGGAGTGAGATGGCTAGATTTTGTGGTGATTCTTATTTTCACATTTCTTAGATATCTCCATAGTGTCTTCCAGCGTTTTCCATAGCCATGAATTTATGGGCTTAGATTTTATTTATTTTTTTTTAAGATTTTTTTTGAAAGGCAGATTTACAAAAGAGAAGTAGACACAGAGAGGAAAGGTCTTTCATCTGCTGATTCTTTTGCCAAATGACTAGAGTTGAACCAATCTGAAGCCAGGAGCTTCTTCCAGGTCTCCAACGTGGGAGCAGGGGTACAAGACTTTTAGATATCATGCACTGCTTTCCCCATCCATAAGCAGAAAGCTAGATGAGAATTGGAGTAGCCAGAACATGAGCTTGTGCCCAAATGGGATGTCAGGACTTGCAGGTGGAGGATTAGCTAGCTGAGCCACTGTGTTGGCCCCAGGAATTAGCTTTAGCTAAATGCCATGGAGAGATGTTTCCCTCTCCTTTTTATTATTTTAGATGAGATTTACATGGTCAATTAGGGTGGGAAGGATCTAGGGTTAGGAAGAAGTGGGTGTGATCATTGCTTCCAAACTCTCTATTTCTTCTTCCCAATTTTGGGGGGGGTGGGGAGGAGGAGGGATTAGGCCATACCCAACCTCCCAGCCATCCCAGCAAACCTCCTAGCCATCCCAGCAACCAAGGATTGGGAAAGGCCGCCCAATATTAACCCAGGCTCACAATGTGGAACATGCTGCGAGGGTTTTGCTTAGGTGGATGCTATAGTTTGAAATGCTGTCAGTGCTACCAATCTATGCATGAGAAATCCCTTCAAATGTCCATTGACTGAAACCATTGGCCTTAGAGTCTCCAATCACCAAGATATTTGCTGTCATTGTTTGGCTGGGATAGTTGTCCATATGTTCTGTTCTCCATTCTTTACAATGATATCAGATGTCCTTTGAAGGACCCAATGGTCTACCATGTCTTCCATAAGCACCAGAGTCTGCTGTCGAGTGCTCCATTCTCTACACTGAGGAGGACCAGCTCTCCTAGGTGAGCGCTTGTACCTGAGCCAGGCAACGTGGGCCAGGCCAGACCACTAGCCCCTGGGGCTCATGGATCCAGCTCCTGCTATGCAGGCAAGCCCATGGCACCAGGGCAGGAGCCCCGGGCTCCACCGGACCCCCGGCCCCCGCGACTCATGGACCTGACACCCACCACACAAGTGGGCCCTAGGATCTGGGTGAGGAGAAACAGAATTCTCTAACTGTTGTCCAAGAATGTGTGTTCCACTAGATTCTGTTCATTATTCAGTGCTTTTAGGCAGATGATTTTGTAATTAACACATGCATGATACTTGGCTTTTGCTGTAAAGTTTTCCACTAGTCTTTGAGGTCTAATATTCTCAGAAAAGTTAATGCTTATTATCTTTTCAGTATCTGAACAATCCCTAGCAGTGTTGCCCTTCCATTTCTGTTAGTCCAGTTTATGACTGATGTTCTTTTAGGCCCTTATAGATATATTATTTTATCAGTTGTTTCTTTGATTCATCATTTAAAACATATTTCATTATTTTCTGTAATGTTCATTTTTTCTAGTCATTAAATTAAATGGAAACTTTGTAGTCTGGTCATAATCATATCTTTTGTTTTTACTATTCATTTCTATGAGAATATTTCTTTTATTTCTATTAATATAAAGAGGACAGATTTTATTTTGTGAGTACAACTGTAAGAGGACAGCCATACTTCACTCCTATCCTATTTTCTCCCATCAGCGCCCTCTTCTTTCCTTCCATCTTCTGTTTTCATTACTTTTTGCAAGAAAAGCATTTTAATTCACTCTGTAATTACAGAATCAATTCACAACTAACCAATCACAATTGTCAACATTTTTTTAAAAAACTTTATGGAAAATTATTTCAAAGAGAAGCTTTATTGTAATTTTTCTTAATTCCATGAATTGTTTTCTTATATATTTTCCAAAAGTTTATAAGTATTATGTATTTCCAAAAGTATTTTGAAAGTACTTTTGTATTTTTCCTCTTTTAATATTATTTAGTAATTTATTCCTCTTTAAGTATTGCATTTTCTCACTTAATTTGAAATGTTATTGTATAACGTTTGAATAATCCCTATAAGAAATGAGTAAAAGATAAGTAGTCCCTATAGAAATAAAATATGTATCTATCTTCGGTTTGAAGTTCATCATATATGCTATATTTGAACTGGTGAGGAAAAAAAAAGATAAAATATTCAAACATGAGCTCAGGTATTTGCTATTTGGGGTAGAATATTGGTATCTCTAAAGTTAGTTGACTAGTTAGTATTGGGGCCAGCTACTGCGTGAGAAGCTTATATAAATACTAATAGCCATTGTTTTCACAATTCTTTGTTTGAAATTTTCATTAATTCCAAATCTCTTGCTCAGACCACTACAACCTGAAATCCAATCACCTTTTTTTTTGTACGCTGATGGGGAGGGGATATAGAAGAAGGTTCTAGTTAGTAACCAAACAGGCTCATTAATGCTGAATGTATTGATTAGAATAGGGCTTCTTGTTAGCACATCTGTGAATTACTTTTGTGTTATCTTTACTGTTACAGCATACTTTGGTTTTTTTTGAAAATAAAAGCAGCAGATTTAATGGTTATGTTATTAACGTTCTTTAACTTTTATGAACTAAGAAATGATTGCTCAATTGGACATAATGTAAGTTTCGTGCATAGAGAGCAATTTTACTAAACTATGAAAAGTTAATTTTAAAAGTAGGACAAGAACATCTCAAGATTAGATTTTAATAAAGGATTGCAAATACCTTATTCCTCTAAATTTTGATGCAGTTAGCAAAACTATAGGAATCTGAAAATGAAGACAATTTTCAAAACTATCTTATTATTTGCAAATATATAAGTAAAAGAAGTCTTGCCTTGAATTCATTTAAAAAGTTTGAGAGTTAGTTTAGTTTGCTCCCCTTTGTTCACACATTTCTGGTTGCAATCGCATATTGCTTCTCATAGTTCAAAGGCATGAATATATTCACCACTTTAAAAATATATTTGAAAGAGAATTTTGAATAATAGCTGTTGACTTGTTTTCATACAGTATCAAGGAGGATAAGAAGTTTCCCAGCCTTACAGGTGAAGACAACCCATGTCAGTTCATTTAACCTATTAGGATAAATATAATTCTCCCTAGTACTCAAATGTTCTAATCTTCAGCTATGACCTTGAATGCTACTTGAATGTTATTTACATTGAGTGTGAAGAAATTAGTAGTATGTGTAATGATTTCTTGATAACCCCTTGATATTGAGCTTACTGGCTCAGTGTAATTTCTTGTTTTCAAATCAATACTGTGCTATGGTATTTTGAGCACTGTTGTCATGCATAATCCTTTACAAATTAACCTCTTGTCCTGTCAAGAAAATAGGTCATTCCTTTTTCATGATCTGTTAACTTCTGTGAATGTGAGCCTTGAGCAAAAGTGAAGCGAATGCCAAAAGTTGAGAGAGAAACAGTTAGTGAGAAATAGTAGAAATTCCAAGGTGAGGGATGTGCTCGAAGATGCACAGGGAGAGAGAAATGGAAAAGTTGTGTATTTCAAATTATTATATATTTCAGTTGCTTATTTCTGTCTTGATTTAAATAAAAATGCTGTATGCACACAAAATAAATTAGATGCATTTAATATTGAATTTAGTATTTGTTGACAACAAAGACTATTTTACTTTTAAAAATAATATCATTGAAATGTAACTTGTTTTACTTTGAGTGATTATAAAATCATTGAGTTATCTGAACCTTCAACTTTATTTAATTTGAAATATAATATAAAAGAACAGAGAAGAGAGAAGCTGTTCCAAGAACACAGGGCTTTCTCAGAGCACTTATTAAACTTAGGAAAAGAAAGTGAAGATTTGATAAAAACTTAGACTTCATGTCTGCAAACATTTTTTATATGAAATGTACACATTTGGTTAGCATAATTTTTCTCCTTGGTTAGGAAAACCTTGATTTTATTGCAGTGATTTTTTAATAAAAAATGAATGACTTTTAACTCCATTTAAGGAAGGGTAAGATATTTATGGCGAAAAGAGCTTTAGGATAGCTCAAGGCGAAATGTCAGTACCTGCTCAAAAAGAACAGAAATGTCATTTTCCATTAACAAATGATTATGGCTTCTCTGAAATTAAAAAAAAAACATTTATGACTAGAGAAAATTGACTTGATGAAGTGGCAGCAGACGTAGATGTATATCAAATCATGACACTGCCTATCAGAGAAATGTTCTCTGGCACCCCAGCAAGACAAGGCCTTTAATATGTCGGTGCAATTTGTGCTTGTGTGTGTGAACAGACACCACAAGGACCACAACATTAAACTTGTCACTTCTTGAATTGCAACTGTCTGCATGAATAAGCCTCGCATCCTAATGAAAGCCAGCAAGCAGATCTTCATTTGTAAACATGTTTCCTTTCGATGGAAAAAGTTTGTACTTGAGTCAATGAGAACCCCTGGTAGGGTCCACTCTGCTAGCATTTAGATTTCTAAATTACATTTATAGTAAGGAAGTCAAGTGGTTTGATAAAAACCATGTCGGGCGCACGCCTTCCACATCACAGACCGTGAGTACTGATTTAAGTAAATTAATGAATACATGGTTAATTTTAAAATGGTATAGCTTTTTAAAATTTATTTATTTACATCTGTTTCATGGTAATTCACTCTTACCATTCCATTAATGGCGGCTTTGACTTCTGATTGTTACACTTTGAAACTCCTACCCTAGGTTTTCTCCAGGGAGCACTGTTGCACAGAGCATCAATGGCCAATTAGAGTATTAGCATTCTGAATACTTTGAAAAAGAATTATAAGCAAGTAAATTAATGAAGAGTTGCTATTTTGGTTTCTTTATTCACCCACTCAATCTGGAATGACCAAATATTGGGACAATATGAAGAGTACATTGATTTAATTCTCAACTAAAGAGAAATGAGATTTTGTTAAACAAACAAAAAGTAACTGGATATGCTCTCATGTTTGTATGTGCTTGTAAATAAAATATTGTATACATGAGAATTGGGATAGTTTATTTATCTATCTATCTATCTATCTATCTATTTGTTTATTTATTGGAAAGACAGCTCTACAGAGAGAAGGAGATACACAGAGAGAGACCTTTCATCCACTCCACACGTGACTGCAATGGCTAGAGCTGAGCTGATCTGAAGCCAGGAGCCCAGAACTTCTTCCGGATCTCCCACACAGGTACAGGTTCCCAAGGCCTTGGGCCATCCTCTACTGCTTTGGCAAGCCTCAGAAAAGGAGCTGGATGTGAAACAGGGCCACCAAAATACGAACCTTTGCCCATATTGTATCCAGGTTCATGCAAGGTAAGGATTTAGGCCCTGGGTTATTGTGCTGAGCCCAGTCTTTTTCCTTCATTTTACCTGGTGCATATGAAGTAGGAACCACAGGCTTGTTAGTTCTTTATTAGTGTCGGAAATCTAGACTCACTTTTAGTAACGTGCCTAAGTATAACTTGCATACAAAATCAGAAAATGTTTTCAAATAGCTATTCCATCTTTACTCCTATTTCAGTTATTCCTGTAACACAAGAAGTAGTACCCATAATTGGGGCTGTGTATATATACTAGTCATATCAATATAGACCTGTATCAACTGCTGGTCACTTACTCATGGAACATCCACACTAAGAAAAGAGAGGAGAGGAGAGGAGAGGAGAGAAAAGGAGAGGAGGGGAGACGAGGGGAGACGAGGGGAGACGAGGGGAGGGGAGAGGAGGGGAGAGGAGGGGAGAGGAGGGGAGAAGAGAGGAGAGAAGGGGAGAGGAGAGCAAAAGAAAAAAGAGAAAAAGAGGAAAGCTAGAAAGTGTTCTTTCTTGCTCAGCTAAAGTCTATATAAGTTATGATGAAAAAGGGCAGCCTCGGTATGTTTGAATAACTCACCTTCTGTTAATACTTTGTGTGAAAATAGTTAATGCATTTGCAAATATTATTTTATAGATGATGATTTGCTTATCTGTTTCCCTCTTCCATTAATGAGCTTCTGTGGCACTAAGAAAAAAAATTTAATATTTGAGTGGTCAGGAAAGAAAATGAGATGGAGGGAGGCAGGGACAGAGAGAGAAAGAGAGAGGCTGACTCTCTCAATGGCCCACAATGGCCAGGGTAGGGACCCATTTCATATCTTCCATAGCACTGTTATGAGCCAAATTTCCCAACCCATTACTGAGCCCTGACAGTGTCTGTCTTAGCAGAAGTCTGGAGTAGGTACAGGAGCTGGATTCTAAGCAGAGCTGCTCTGTGATAGGGCACAGGCGAAAAGCAGTGCTTAACCACTAAGTCGATGCTAGCCTTGAGGTTTCTCAAACAAAATTTATTCCCTTAGTGATAAGAAATACATACTTGTTAATATTACTCTATGCTCAAAAATTCATTGAGTTTAATTAACTTCTGATTTTAATTTTTAAATAAAATTGAAAATAAGGAAAAATATCCCCAGAGTATCAAGAAAGTGAGTGGAAAGTGAGATATTAATTCTTTAAGTGCCGAATCACTTTTCTTATTTTTAGTTTTCTGTGTGCTACTATAACATGAAGAAACAAATAAAAAACTAGACCTATATGTTATATGCAACACATTCATTCACTTAACACTATGTTGATAGATAATGGGCAATTATTGGTAGAGAATGGATGGGGGTGGAAGGCGGGGAAATGAAGTGGGTGGTTGGTTGGAGAATGGTAAATGATTAGGTAAGGAGTGGTTGTGTGGGAATGAAGTGGTGGGAGGAAGAATTTAAATGGGATGGTGTGTGGATTGTATGTATAAGGTGTGAAGTTGTGGAAGATGGAATGGCTTAATAGGAGGAGGAATTGGAGGGTGGGGTAATGAGAGATGGGTAAAGTGGGTGGGTGGGTGTGGGATGGAGGTATGAATATAAAAGACTTAAATACGTGAGGTGATAGAGAGAAAAAAGAGTTTAATGATGAGAATATGGTGTTAGTGAGAAGTAGTGAAGGTGGTTTAAAGGGAAAGGAGGTATGAGGGGGTTTTGGTGATGTGTTGGAAAGTTTAGAAATTTAATGAATGGTAGGGTGATTGGGGTTGGTTTGTAAGGAGAGGGTGTGTTGGGGTGGGTTGTTTAGTTGGGTTTGAGATTATATGTTGTAGGAGGGATATATTAGGGGGATTTGGAAGTAATGTGGATGGATGGGAGGGGAAGATTTGGTTTTTGTGGGTATATTGAGAAATGAATATAATGTTTGGTGGAGATGTGTAAATAAGTGCGTAGGTATAGAGGGTTTTGTTATGAATTCATTTTGAATTGGAAGTGGTGGAGGTGAGGTAGATTGACAACTGTTTAATTTTGGGTGATAGAGAGTTTATTGTTTGGTGGATGTTAGGTAGGTTAAGGTGTTGGTTTGGGATTAAAGGTAGGTTGTGGGTTTGGTTGGGTATCGTTAAGTGTAGATAGTGTATTTTAGATAATAATAAATAATGATTGGTAGGTTTTAGGCCAGCTCTTTAAGGGTGTAGGAAACTGTGTTTCTAAATGCGTGAGTGAAGTACATACTAGGTTGCTCCAAGTGTGTGGTTGAATCTAATGAAAAGCTGGGAAGTTTAAATGTAATTAGAAAAGGTGGCAGGATAAACAAAGAAGTAGTTGTCAAAAACAAGTGGAAATCTGTGGTTACTCTGATTAACTGGCAGGGGGATACCATGATCACGCAGATGGATTTTCCAGGGCGAGGCTCACCCATTGCATTTAGGATGTGCTTGCCCCTGTGATGTCCTCAAATGTGGGAAACTCTACTGCATAATTTGTGGCAGTACTAACTGCATCATTTTCAGTTAGAAAAGTTGATACTAGTCCTAATCCCAAGTCTACAGATTGTCCCAGTATTGTAAGTTTTGCCAACTAAAAAGTGATACACCAAAGTTAGAAATGCAGACGAAGGGAGTTCCAAGGAAAGAGATGAGCTGAATAAAATTTAGAGCAATAAAGAACTAAAAATCTCACTATTGGAGAAGGATTGATCTAATAAATCTTCAGATATATGAAAGGCTCTGTGAAAGTACGGTGATCAATATTTTTCTTATATTGAAGTCAGAACAAGGGAAAGTGGCCTTAATATTAAGTGTGATGGATTTGAATTAGTGAGTAACACAAAGTAATTTCTGACAGTGAGAAAGTTGCGATGAATCTCCCTTGAAGGTCTTCAGGAATGGATTATTTTCTGTGACTTTTTTTTTTTTACACTGCCTGAATAATGATTGAAAATGATTCAACTGATCCCTTTTCATGATCTCACTATACAAAACAGAGTTTATATGTGAAATAGCATCATAAAAACCCCTGCTCCAAAATTAAAACTATCTCTTAGTACAAGAAAGTAAATTTTAAATGTCTTGCAATGATATTATATTCCTATTTTGTATGATAGAGTTAAGTATATGATGTTTTAAAATTTAAGGCATTAACAGAACAAGGAAGATACAAAAGCAAGCAGACAACCTAACCATGAAAAGCAGTGCCTGGCGTGATGGCTCAATGGCTAAATCCTCACCTTGCAAATGCCAGGATCCCATATGGGCACTGGTTTATGTCCCAACTACTCCATTTCCCACCCAGCTCTGTCTCTTTTCTGTCTGTAAATCTCATCTTTCCAGTAAAAATGAGTGAATCTTTAAAAAAATGAAAATGAAAAAGAACATTGTTTTACTCCAGTTAAACGCGCCATCAGTCCTCTGAGTAGCAGTATTACTTATTGGTGGATGATTTTTGATTTATCAGAAAGTGGTTACTATCTACCACTTGAATTTTTATTTTCTCTTTTTAAAAGGTAGATCTCTTTTTAGCCATTTTTCTCTCTCTTTTACATTTATTTTCTTTCATTGGAAAGGCAGATCTGATTTACAGAGAAAAGAAGAGAGAGAGAGAGAGAGGGATCCTCCGTCTGCTGGTTCAGTCCCAAATATCCACAACAGCTGGAGCTGAGCTAATCCAAAGCCAGGAGCCAGGAGGTTCTCCCAGGTTTCCCACCTGTGTGCAGGTCCCAAGGCTTTGGGCCATCTGTACCACTTTCCCAGTCCACAAGCAGGGAGCAGGATGGGAAATGGAGCAGCAGGGACACGGGTTGGTGCCCCTATGGAACCCCAGTGCTTACAAGGTGAGTATTTAGCCACTGAGCCATTGCCCTGAGCCAATTTCTTTCTTTCCTTTTTTTTTAAAAAATCTGATTTGAAATAGCTTTTATTGACATACAGAAAAATTTTTAATTTGCTTAGTCATTACAAATAACAATATTTAATAATTAATGTATATCTATTTCGTATTCAAATTTTGTGGTATCAGTAATTCAGAAACATTTTTATGAACCATTCTTTCTTAGGTAGAAAATAAAAGTCATTTTGCCCCAAATATTTGACGTGTAAACTGCCTGTGAGGAAGGAAATCCTTTGTGTCAATATGTGATATGCATCCCGGACATAGGCTGTCAAACTTGATTCAACCTTCTGGGTTCAGGGCATCTCAGAGCAGCCTTGTATAGTTTCACTGATAATAACAATGACAGGATACAATAAGCCATTATCCATCCAGTTATGAAATGGTGGCTTTTTAAAAAATTTAATGCAATGGAATCATAAAGGTCAGAATTGGCTAGAGCAACACAGAATAGTGTAAGGAGCAAGACACATTTTACTTATAAACTTATTCATTAATTTATATATTTTTTTATTGGAAAATCAGATATACAGAAAGGAGGAGAGACAGTGAGGAAGATCTTCTGTTTGATGATTCACTCCCCAAGTGACTGCAAAGGCTGGAGCTGAGCCAATCCGAAGCCAAGAGCCAGGAGCTTCCTCCGGGTCTCCCATGCGGGTGCAGGGTGCCCAGGCTTTGGGCCGCACTCGACTGCTTTCCCAGGCCACAAGCATGGAGCTGGATGGGAAGCAGGGCTGCTGGGATTAGAACCAGCACCCATATGGGATCACAGTGCATGCAAGGTGAGGACATTAGCCACTAGGCTACTGCACTGGTCCCAAGGACAATTTTTTGTAAGGCTGGTAGTTTAACTTAATCTAGTTTAAACTGATGATGAATTATAGCAACTTTCTAGAGTTAAGTCAGAAGCCTATAAATTGAATCTTTGAAATATCTTTACATATCATAATTGCATAGAGCTTATTTTTTTTTGATTGTTAGTGAAAGCTCAGTTTGTTTATCATCCCCAGGCTGACTTTATTTTTTTCTTTTGGCTGGGAAAGTTCTCACAAGCTTCCCATTCTGGCTTAAAGAGCTTTCATGAGATTTGGGCTTTCAGCATGATGGAAGATGCTTCAAGAGACAGGGTTTTAGCACTTCTCGATAATTAATTCTGAAAAGCAATAGCTAATTCTGTCAGCTTTCTGAAAAGGGTATAAATATTGTTGCTGTATTGTTTTTTGTCTGAAATAACTAGAGAAAAGAAGACAAGTAAATCTACTTTTACTTATTTAAGGTACTTGTTTTTGTTTGTTTACTGCATGTACAAATAAAGATACCAAAGAAAAATTCACTTTTAATTTAAGCCCTAAGAGAAATGCTATAGCTATTGGGCTTCACATAATTCTTATATCTCTATGGCCTTATGAAAGAAGGCATTTCAAAATCAGTAAAAAAAAAAAAAAAAGGTGGGGTGGAAATAATTGCAGAACAAGTCAATGCTAGAAGCATGAAAATAAGAAAATGAAACACAAGCAGATTCATTGAAAATTATCCATGTTTTCTGTAGGGTTACTTAAGAATTTAAAAAAAATGAATTCATTTAACTAGTAGTAGAATTGATTCTGAACTTTTCAAAGAACCAACACAAAACATGATGAAAGCTAAGGTCTGTGTTAGCTTGTGATTGGAGAGTGGCTAATGTTTGAACCAAATTAGGAATGTCTGTGGTCCTCTGTCTCATGCTAGTTGATGATAATACCTGTGGGTTAAGGTTGCAGTATTCCCACAGGTAACGTTTTCTTGATTTGTTTATGACATGCTTTTCAGTGTACACTTTGCAGTCTCGTGAAATGCTTATTCAGTATTCATCACTGATAATATTTAGACAATTTAATGATTTCTACACTGGTGAAAAAGTTAATAGGGAACAGTTGTGCATATTCAAAACAAGTATTGTCATTTTGATCATGTGGCACACAAGATTCTCATGAGATTAACACGGCATTCACAAGCCTGAATCCGTGCGTGTATTTGTGAACCAACATAAGTACAAAGTGTTAAAAAAAAAAAAAACAGTTGCGACCCATTATGTTTTATTGCAATTTTTGTGTGTTTCTTGCTCTTGTTGCCACCTAAGAAA
Organism: Ochotona curzoniae; assembly: GCF_017591425.1. NCBI lineage: Eukaryota > Metazoa > Chordata > Mammalia > Lagomorpha > Ochotonidae > Ochotona > Ochotona curzoniae. Next base: position 12,851,438 of record NW_024465582.1, on the reverse strand, counting down.
ACATTTGGGAAATGCATCCATACTGATGGATTTTTTTTGTTGGAGTATTCTACATTATGTATATATTTATTGATCTATTCATTCTATTAGCATTATATTTGGGATATTTTAGGCCTGTGGTGAATAGTGCTTTGATGAATATTCTGAGAATTTTGGTGTTTCTTTTCTATATTCATTCAGTTGCTGCATGGTGCATATGAATGTGAACTCTGGTCTTACGGCATGCATTATTTTTTTAGCATTTAAGGATAATGTTGTTTTACTTCTTGGTTGACACCAATATTGTTTGTATACTGCTAAATCTATTTTACTTGATAAAGTTAAATCTGATTAAATTTTATTTATAGGTAATCTCTTAGTAAAATCAGATTCTTCAATATCAGATGGTGATCTTGAACTACTATTCTTTTTTTTTTAAAGATTTATTTATTTTTATTACAAAGTCAGATAGAGAGGAAGACCTTCTGTCTGATGAATCACTCCCCAAGTGAGCGCAACGGCCGGTGCTGTGCTGATCTGAAGCTGGGAACCAGGAGCCTCTTCCGGGTCTCCCACGTGGCTGCAGGGTCTCAAAGCTTTGGGCCATCCTCGACTGCTTTCCCGGGCCACAAGCAGGAAGCTGAATGGGAAGTGGAGCTACCGAGATTAGAACTGGTGGCCATATGGGATCCCGGGCGTTCAAGGACTTTAGCCACTAGGCTATGCCGCTGGGCCCTGAACTACTATTCTTAAGGCATATTTTTGTATGTACTTCATAATATTTACTTACCATTCTGAGTATTTTGTTACATTATTTTAAATTGACTTCTTTTACATGTCTTTCAGGGAGAAATAGTTATTTTCTCCTTCTCTGGGCAGGAATTTTAATTAGTCCTATTAATCATGCCGGGATTATCTTTTAGATGGATCTGTGGTATCCACTGCTGACATCTACTGAAGAATCCAAGTCTTAATTTTGTCTTTGTCTTGCTTCCCACTAGATTATGACCTCCCTGGGGTTGAGACTCCATGTTGCTATCTCTATCAATGTGCAGATTACCTGGCCTAGGAATTAACCGTTTTGTTTTTATTTTATTGATTACAAGACTATGCATTTCTATGTATAAAGACACTGTTAATGGAGCTACAAAAGGAAAGGGCGGGCCCGGCGTGGTGGCTCAGTGGTTAAGGTCCTCACCTTGCACGCCCGGGATCCCATATGGGCGCCGGTTCTATCCCAGCAGCCCCACTTCCCTTCCAGCTCCCTGCCTGTGGCCTGGGAAAGCAGTCGAGGACGGCCCAAAGCTTTGGGAACCTGCACCCGCGTGGGAGACCCAGAAGAGGCTCCTGGCTTCGGATCGGCATAGCATTGGCCGTTTTGCTCACTTGGGGAGTGAATCATCGGACGGAAGATCTTCCTCTCTGTCTTTCCTCTCTGTATATCCGCCTTTCCAATAAAAAAATAATAATAATAAAAATAAATCTTAAAAAAAGAAGGAAAGGGCAATCCAATAGGCAGAAAGTGACCTGATGAACCATTGATTGTGGTGGTAGAGATGGGGGAATTGTTTTAAAAGCACGTTAGAGATAGACTTGACATCAAGAATCACAAGTATACATACCTTTTTGAAGGGATCCAGTCTTGCTTTCCATTCCCATTCAAATCTATATTACATCAGCTTCATTTGCCTTAAAAAAAAAAAAAAAAGAAAAGAAAAGAAAAAAGAAACAACCAAAACCCAAAGGTCTTTCCCTGGATGAAAATCTTCCACAACTTTGTTTAAACAGCTGTTTAATGTGCAAATTTCTTTAAGGTATATTGAGGTATCTTTCACATGAGGATCCTTATCTGTGGTAACAGGAAAGAAAATTATAGTGAAAAACTTACACTCTGAATTTCTGCTTCCTGTGGGAAAAACAAAATAATTCTCCTGGGCATAGCCTGTTAGGGAAATACCAAGTTGGGGATTAGGGTTATGCGGTAGTAAATTTTCAAGGCATTGTCCAGAAGGCAAAAGTGAGATGAACTGAAGTAAATTGCTTTGTGTAACACGGCAAGATGTTTCACCTTATTTAGACAAATAGGAAGCAGAGGAGAGTCCTGCTAAAATACCAAGCAGCTAGCTGCTTTTTCATAGACTGATCTATAGGAGAGACTAAATGCTTTCCTTTTGTTAGAAATAGTCTGTGCTGCGTTTTGATGAAGCCGCCACAGTCATTTCCCTGTTTCTCAGGGTGTCTTGTGGCTAATGTCTCAGATACTTTAACTGGGGACAATATGCCTTCTTCAGAAGTGATGGAAAGGTCATTTGCATAAAGATCAGTCACTTCCTCCTTTCCTGGGCCCACAGGTTGAGAAGTGGTGGTCAGTACAAGTCTCACTTTGAGCATGAGCAAGTGCCATCCCTGCTGTATTCATCTATGCCACTACATGGAAATGAAATCAAGGTCTCTTTTGCTGCAGCTGGTGAATGCTCGATTCATTTTGCTTGAGTGTCTCAGTCTATAACGAGCAAGGATTGCTAATATCTAATTTTAAGTCCTTTCTTATGCTTTACCGCAGTTCATTCTTCCTGTTACTCCAACATTTCAATAAAAGCCGCCTACAGCTTCTTTCTTATGTAAGTGATTGACATGTGTCCCACAAAAGGAACACTGTGGAAAGGAAAAGAACTTGTAGAAAATTAAGAAGCAAGTAGAATCAGAGAGGAGGAGGAGAAACTTAAGTTCTCTCAGCATCCCAAGAGCAATGCAAAAGAAAACTGATTTTCCTTTGACATTTGCACTCGGAGTTTTATTTAAAACCCGAAGACAGGATGTCATAGCTGACTGAAGAACTTGAGATCCTCACGTAAGTGACTCAGGTTGCATTGCTTTGCTTTCCTCATCTCTTGCTGTTCTTTACAGAGGGTTTTTTTTTTTTTTTTTTTTTTTTTTTTTGCTGTATTGAAAGCAGCTACAATCCCTTGTCTTCAGAACAGGTCATGTTCTTAAAAAGACTTTCTCAAGAATTTCCCTCTTAACACTACATAGCTACAACTGCTCCTCACTTTTCGTTAGGATTCTTCTGTCTTATCAATTTGTTTTCTGGAAAGATTTAAGAGAATCCTTGTCAGTAGGTTCCAAAATATCAAGAGAGTTTTAAAGAAACTTAACGACAGTCTTGTCTTTTTTTAAATATAGTTATTTATTACAAAGTACATCTTTGACATTAGCCATGTAAAATTGAAGCAGTTCAAATATATCTAGAGGTTCTGGTAGGTTAAAAAACATTACTTACACATAAATATGGTTACTTTGAAGCCATAATTAGAAAATTCATAACTCGTGTTATCATCTGTAGGTGACTTTGCATGTGTAATTCTAGGCTACTCTTCCAGCAGACATTACTTCTAGAATTTCTAAATTGTTCTTCTCAATCTTCCAAAGGAGTTGGCTTTAATGATTACCTGGAATCTGTGATCCTGAAGTAGAGTAAGATGAGTGGGACTGGGCCAGACTAAACCAGGAGCCTGGGACACCATCTGTGTCTCTCGTGTGGGTGGCAGAGATCCAAGCAGTTGGGTCATTTTCTACTTCTTTCCCACATGCATTAACAGGGAGCTGGATGGAAGTGGAGTGGACACCCAAATGGGTTTCCATGCATGCCAGCTGAATCTATCATTACACAGCTCTGGCTCCATAAACATATTTTATCTAATGGTGGTACATATGATCAATGACGATAGAGTACATTTTTACATTAGCTTTAGTATTTGGCAACAATTCAGTTTAATGCGATTAAAATATTTCTTACTAGAATTTAGAGCTTTGAAATTCTTTTCAGGTTTAGGTTGTAAATAGCTGTGAGCAAGGTGACTTGACCATCCTCCTCTCTTGCCCGTGTCTCATATAAGATAAGCATCCATAGAAATCCTAGGACTCTTGGCATGTTCTTAATATAATTAGCTTGACCATAATTGGAAAGAATGCTTCCTCCAGCTAGGGCTAAAACTTCGTAAAGATTTCCCTGTGGCACCAAGTTCTTTGTATCCACTCTAGATGGAATGAACATTTTTCTGTGCCTCTTACATGGAAATTCCTACTACATTTTGATTTAACTCTTGTAAGTGGAGATCAAAAATGGTCCGTCCTCATTAATTTACATACAGATACTTAGTTTTCTCAATACAACTTATTTAAAAGTCTATCTATCCTCTATTGTACATTCATGGCATGTTTGTCAATGAATTGACTCTAGGTGTGTGGGGTTTATTCCTGAGTTCCCTATCCTATTCCAGTCACGGAAGTAGCCATTTCTGTATCTGTTCTAAGCTATTTCAATTGCTATAGCCTTTAAAATATTTTGAATCTTAACAGTGTTGAGTTTCCAGGGCTTTGTTTTTGGGAGGGGAAGGGGAGTCAAAAACTGATTTGTCTATCCAAGATCGTTGTGGTTACTTTCAATTTTACTATTCTCTTTTCTATTTATGTGAAGAATGGCAATGGAAAATTGATAGACATCATACTGAATCTGTCGATTGTTTTGATGAGCTGGATTTTTTGCAATATTAACTATTATAACACATGAACACGAATGTCTTATTTTTGTGTGTGTGCTCTGTTACTTTTATCACTGCTTTTCAGGTTTTGGCATATAGAGGATTCCGTCATTGGCAACAGCATGGACAAACCTACAGGACATTATGTTAAGTGAAAAAAGCCTGAAACAGAGAGGGAAAAAAATTCATACACTGTTGCTTCTGTGTAGAATCTAATAAATGTTGGACTTACAGAAGTACAAAGTAGAATGGTAGTTGCTAGAGCTTGGTAGAATGGAGCGGGGTGAATGGGAAAAGTGTAGTTGTTTCTCAAAGAATTTAGAATTTCAGTGAAGATGATAAATAGTTTCTAGTGTTCTAATGAATGACACAGTAGTTATAGTTGTCAGTGAGAAATTGTGCATTCAGTATAGGAGAGAGACATCTAAATGATCTCACCGCATTACAACAGAAAACTATTGAGGTAACAGGCTCGTTATCCCATTAGATAATTTCCTATAGATAACCTATTAGATAATATATACTAGGAAATTATCTAATACGTATATACATGTATTGAAACATCACCGTTTACCCAATAAGGATATTAAGTATCAAGTAAAATTAAAATTAAAATAATAAACTTGGAAAGATAACAATAAAACTTTCCCAATGTTGCTGCACATACAGAAGTTTCTGAATTAGTGAAGAAACAGTTGGACCACCAAGCTGCTCTCAGGATCGGCATGTTGAAGTTGCTTTCAGCCTGAGGGGATGGGCTCTGGAGAGCTAGCTGTTCATTCTGGCTTCCCCAGATCTGGCTTGATTTTAATTTGTACTATTTGAGGTTTTTTTGGGAGACAGCATTAACTGATACTTAACTTCCTAGTCTCCAGTAGAATCTTATTCTAAACGAAGAGCAAATCTGCCTTACTTTTTGTAACTACTTCTTATTATTTCCCCTCACTCCACTTTTAAATCCTTGCCATTAATTCTTACAGTTTCAAGTTCCCATATTCCTCTGGGAACTTTGTCTTCTATACTTCTTTTCCTTAACTGGTGCGATTTATCGTCAAACTCTCTCATCAGACCATTTCTCTACAGAAGTACTTGCAATGTGTCCCCATCATTTATGAGATGAGCTGGAGTGTATGTTTTTGGGATAGTAGCCATTGCAATTATACTTCAGCTACTTTTGCAAAATCATCTATACTTACTACACACCACTTTCCTTAAGAATTCTTATTCTAGAAAGATAGCCTTTGTTATGGATATTTAAGTGAGCTATATGTGAATGCTTATACAGTTCATCAGCAAATTTTATTGTATCCTGTTTTCCATTCCTTGAGTACCCTTTTTTATAGCTCATTATTGCACATCTGTCAAGTTTCAGTGAAAATGCCTCTCACTTTTTCCTTATTTCATGAGATTTTATCATTTCAGTAATTTACGTTGTTGCTAGTTATCAAGTTCTTACTGCTTCATATAGAGGGCTAGTATGTGAATGTTTAAAGAATATTTATGTCCTAAAACTTACTTCTCATTTAAATTTTAAAGATTTGAAGCAGGAATTGATAACATATCAGATACTCTGATATGCTAAGTTCCTTATTATGTTAGGAATTAAGTCCGTCATGCTGTTTGTAACTCCCTGTAATACACTGATTCCTTGTAGTCTTAACTCAGGCGCAACAATTGCTCTAGCTGTGAATGAAAGAACACATTTTATTTAGGATTTGTGTTTTTAAATGCATTTACTGAATCTGATGTTCGAGATAGTTTTTGAATATTTATCATTTTCTCTCCCAATTTTGCCACTTGTAAGTATAAGCAAATTTCAGTATGTAGATTCTTCACATGGAATGCAGAGATGCTTATGTTTAAAGTCTTCTTCACAATTTCAAATATCAAACTCATACACAATTAAGTGTAGTATTCTGATGAATGGCATTATCTATTTATTGAGTAAGCTGCATAGAACACACACAGATTTCTAAATATCTGTAAGAGTGTTTTCCACTTTAAAGAAGCTCAGTACCAATAAATGCAAACAAAAAGAACAGGAAAAATGTGTTTTGTGCCATTTATTTTCAGTGTGGTTTAATTGTACTAGAACTTTAATTGAGCTATAATTGCACTTTATTGCATGCATTTGTACAAATTAAAAAATAGTTAAAGCTGAAATATGTTGGAAGAAACAATTTCACACATACAGCAGAAGAGTTAGCACACAGAAAAGTTTTATCATCTCTTTTATGGTATCACTATCAGGAACCTAAAAGTGAAATTGCTAGCCAATCATGTTTTATTCATCTGTGTTTCTAGTTTTCTGTTTATTCTTTCTGTGATCCTGGACCGGAGCTCTTCCCTGCCATAGCCTGTGTTCTGGTGGATTGATTCCTGCCCCCTTCTCTGTTCTCTGGATTTCTGTTGGATTATACCAGAGGGAGACACTTGAAGGAGATGGCAGCTATGACCAAGGACTGATCTGGGTATTCACATTTACCCCTCTCTCTGGGGCAGCTTCCATCCGTATAATCACAGCACCTTCTGGCTGTCCATTTGCTGCAGAGGTAGTTCTGCCTGGGCTCTCATTGGCATTGAAGCTCCCCTTTTCCCTCCAACTCAAAACAGTACCTCTTTCCTGTCGTTCCTACTGCCTGTGTCCCAAATTCTCTTTAGTTTGTCCTTAACTTTACCCTCACTTCTGTGTATAATCCTATTACGAAATTCATTTCAGTTAAACATTTTAAGGACTATCTGTTTCGTGCTGGCACCTTAATCAATATATCATCCAAGAAAATGTTTAAGTCCGTTTCTTTTGTGTGTCTTTAATATACAATATGAGTCATAAATAAAGTTCAAGTAAGACAAAAATTAACTATGATAAGATAAAATGTGAAATAAGTTCTCAAGCTATACTCACATTTTGATGCATCAAGCATTGATTAAAACCCTACAACATTAGTAGTTTTCCAGTGTTGAGTTCAAGTTCTCATGAGTCCTTAGAACATATTAAGATCTCTTTTGTTATCAATATATATCAATGCTAACTTGTTAAATTGGGCTGATGTTCAACTTCTGTTTCAATATTCAGGCAGATTAATGCTAAATTTAGTTTTTATTTTACAATATGCCTGGGTGATCAAAACTGTACTACAGAGATATGGCTAATTGGATTGGGCTTTCAATTTAAATACTTCCATTTCCATGGCTATCAAGATTTGCAACAGGATATCTATAATTTATGTGAGAAAATCATTTATTCACTTTTTCGTTTCCAGAATCTCCCCATAATTTCTAGCCTGTAATGAGAGTACTCATTGACAAAAATGTCTTAAAGTTCCACAGTTATTTCTGTTTATTTCTTCCCTATTTATGTTTAATAGTCCATGAGCTATTCCCCATAAGTTTTTAGCAGATGTAGCACTGTTTTCTCAGGTTCAATATTTGTAAAGCAATAAGCAGTTTATTGGCCATTTCTAACAAGAAACAATTTCCAAAAATTTTATATATTTTGTTTACAGTGCTAGCTGAGATCTGACCATTATGTAATTCCATCAATGGACAGCAACTGTTTAGAAAGATCTGCCAAAATAGGTTATGATATAGCTTTTTAAAAATGAGATTTAAAATTAAAACAAAAAATGGCCTTTATGTGCTATTGGACAATTTAATTGACATTTTTGTCTGCATTGATTATAACCTATGGACTATAATTAGTGATGATGCTTTATTGAAAACCCAATATGTGATGAAAAATTCTATCAAGTACTGCTGACATCAGTTCCTGTAAAGTTCCCAACTGTTTGTTTCACAATCTAATAAAAGTCCCGGCTTTAGAAAAACAAATTAAAAGATTAAAATATTTCGGGAATGTGCCCACAAGTTCTGTACTTGGTAAACAGTAAGAAATATTTCATTCTTAATAGGAACTACCTGACTAATGTTGATGGAGATGGAGAAGGTTCTCATGGATGGAGTTCTCATCCTTACGTTTACTCCCCCGAATCCACAGCCACCTAAGCTTGACCACACAAGGAAGCAGTGAGCTCAATCCCAGTGTGCTGTGTTGTGACAGGGGCCATGTACCTGAGCCACCACTGCTGCTTCACAAGCTTGGCATTAGAGAACAAGCTGGAATCAGGAGCTGGAACCAGATCTTGTGCCTATGTGTTCTGGGATAGGATGTGGACAGCTTAACCACTAGGCTAATTGTCCACAAGAAATACTTCTGATAAAGTCTGTGTTAGTTCGCATATCATTGGTTCTCACAAGCACCTTTTGGGATTTTCCATATGTTAATCAGTAAATTAGTATAATAATTTACAACACATTTGAGCAGAATCAAGTACTCAGGCAGGTTTTATGTGTATTAGACTTACTTTTAAAGTCTTTTATGTTTCAAAATATGAAAAGGAGAATACATAAAAGTTCTAATTGGGAATAAATTAGTTATTTTATTAGATGTGTCAATTTTTTATTACATTCAAACTTCCCTTTTCAAGTCTGAATATAGGTTGTAGCATTTTTTTTCTATGAAAATGTAAATTTCTGCCTCATATTTTTTCCTCTAGTCCTTTTATCTTTGGAATAAAGGTATTTTGCAATATCAATGCTATCATATTTATCAGGATAAAAACATATGTGATATGGTAAATGTCATTTGTGTCAGCAGCAAGTTATCTTTTTCTATTCACACTTATGTGGGTCTTTAATTTATCATGTCATCTACCATCTGGCTTTCAAGAGAGGTTTTTTTTAATTATGTTTTAATAAAGAGCATATTGAATAAAGCAATTTTTGTGCTGAATATACAGACGCTTACATTTCCCCTGGTAACTTTTCGTTGATAGTTTTTTTCGTTAAAGTTCTAGTTCCTCTCTTTTTTGTTTGCATGAGAAAGTCCGTAGGGTGCCATTCCAAGTGTGCATCCTGGGTCACATTAAAACAGATGTATCTATGAGAAAACAAGAATGCTTACATTCAAACAAATTTTTACCTTTATAAATCTTGATATCATTACACATACTCAGTTGAAGGGAAACTGAAAAAGTGCCTTCTAACATGTTGTTCTTGGAGTTTTCCATTTCTTTTTTTCTTTGGAGTTCTATTTCAGCCAAAAAATAATGTTCCTGAGAGAGAAGACCCTTACTAAATGTATTACTTATTTGTTCCCCTAATGAGAATAATGCATGTTGACTCACTCCGAAGGAATCAGCATTAGATCATCCCTTTAATATTGGAACTTCCTGTAAACAGTAACTCCGTTGTGAATAATCTGAGCGTGGATTCCTCAGTCTATACTTTAAACTACTTGTTTATCCACCCAAGGCCAGCCATGTTTTATTTTAATGCCTCTACCTCTTTGGCGTCATTGTTAACTTAAGAAAACGTGTTGTCCCTAGGTCTTTTCCTGCCTAGAAAAGTATTGATTGTAGTAGCATCCTGATACTCCAGCACAATGCCATCTTTTCTTCACAATCAACTGTCTGGCCTGCAGTTCTCCAATTCTGACATAAAAATAATCTGATTAAAAGGAAACACACAAAGGAAATACAAGCCACCTTTGTAAGTTCCCTTAATTTTCTGACTTGTATATGAGGGAAGAGTCCAAGAGAGAGCTCAGTGTCTGGCATTCCGGCCACATTTTTCCTGTGCTGCGTGTTTGCTTTCAGTTCTGTGATACTGTGAGACAGTCAGACAGACACTGGCGAACCTTTGATCTTGCTGTATTTAATTAGGGAAACCAACAGAATCTTTTATGTTTGGAGGCCAGCGATGTGTAAAAAGCCATGTGTAATGTGAAGCCTGACAAATTGCGGGGAGTATTTTTGGACAGCAGATTTCGCAGGCCCTTTGTTGTCTCTGCACTGTCAGCTTTTGACTCAAACAGAGTGGATTAACATAAAAAGAGAATTCTCTATTCCTGGGGCATGCCTGGAAAGCATGAATCTGTCTCTTTTGATTCTTTTTTTTCTCCTGAGCTAGGTCAGGTACAATATAAAACCATCTACAACTTGTAGCCTTAAGCTTTTTTTTTTTTCCAAATTGTCTTTTGAGAGTTAGCTTTCTATCCAATGCCTCAGTTTTCCCTAAAGTAAAATAATGACAATTATATCCTCTGTGGTTCTAGAAATCTTCCATGGATTAGTAAGCTAATGCAACATTTTTTTGGATTAATAAGCTAATGTAACATTTTGTGTCTCTCAGTGATATTATCATGTTTTATCGTATGTCAAACTCCAGGGGAGACAAGAAGTAATTTTTCAGGGAATTTTTAGTGCACACACTTCAAAGTAATGAACTTGAGGTTTTTCTTTCTTCTTTTGTGGGGGTGAAGGGAGAATAGGTGTGTGGTGGGCACTCACATAGCATACCAGAACTAGAGGCAAGACTTTAACTTTCTCCTAATCGCTGTTAAGAGATTTAGGTTCAAGACTCACGTAGTCCTTACAGGCAGCTAGCTCTATGGCTTTTGTTAGATTTAGATGTTATAATCATTTTGCTTGGAAACCCTGTTGTCTCTGGTCCGCTTCCTGAGTGCATTTTCCACAACTCCACGAGGTGCTCCTAAGATTCCTGAGTATTACCAGGAAGCAAGTGTGACCTCTTGGAGACTCTGCCAAGAGTTTGGACCTAAATTCCCTGGACTCTACCGGGGACTCTTCCTTCCCTCTGTATTGGCCTCCCATCCCTTCACTGTCTCTATTATAGCCTTCAATGGTCCTAGTGCTTAAAGTCCACATTTTCTATAGTTTTTCAAATAGTTTCAGTTGCCATAAAGTCTCAAACATCACTCTTGACTTGTTCTGGGCATCTTTACTGTTGAGTGCATGACTCTGTTCTAACTACAGGTTTTAATCCATGGTTTTCCTTAGTACCTGGGACCTTGAGTGCACATTGTACTTCCAGGAGCAAGGGGAAAGAAACTTAATGTTGATTCTAGGATGACCAGATGTGACTGCTTTCGAATTCTCTTTTCCTGACTGAAGAGAAGCATGGTATGTGAAGACCCCTGCTGCTGAAATACCTCAGCATTTCATGCTGTAAAAGTTCGGTATTCCTTGGTGTGTACACACACCAACATTTTCTCAGGAATTTTTGGTTTTGTTTTGTTGCCACCTGATATACTCTTGTCAACGCTTTTTAAAATAACATAAAAAAGCTAAGTGATCTAAGAAAATATCCTTTAATCTCATGTCACACCCAAGTATCCTCCCATTCCTTGCAAACCTAGACTTCATTTGTATGCATTTTTCTCCTTTTTCACTGATGTACCGTCCGGGTTTATCTCCTCTAATTCTATTCATGCTTTTCTCTTCTTGGCTTTCTGCCATACTTACTCATGATCTCTTTTATATTTTCAATAGTTTTAAAACATAATTATTTCTACTTATTTCTACTTAAATCTTCAAATCATACTTTTTAGTAATTAGTGTGTGGGTATAGGCTGTCTAGGGACCACAGGATGCACACAGAGTTCACAATCATTTGATGAAAACTTTTTTTTTGTTGTTCTGAAAGAGATATTAATGATTTTTTCTCACATATTAGAATAACCTGAAATACACTGTCTTCAGTATTTCATGTAAAATGACATGTTAGCAATTGACACTAACTGTACTGAAGGTTCATTGTTAGGAAACAGATGCAGAAGAGAGAGAAAGATGGGGGAGGAATTCAGAGCCAAATTGGATTTATTATCAAAGAGAGAAAAGTAAACCTGCAGAGGAGGGCCAACTGCATACTCAGCCCGGTCCTTCAGCACACTGAGCTTTTCACAGTTTGGTGTCTTAGGGTGGGGAGTTTGGAGAAATGTGAAATTTAGTAGAGGCTAGAATAGCTTTTCCTGGGCATCCCAACGTGGATATGTCTTGCTCCCTAGAGGCAAGAAAGAAGGAAAGAAATGCCAAAGGGAGGGTGTCAAGCTACACTGATTTTCTGAAATGCAGTGAAAGTTCCTGGGTGAATAAGGTTTTGCTGTCTTTACTCCTGACTTTGTAAAGGGAAGGAGAGCAGATGAAGCGCTGGTTTCTTTTGGTTCCTGCGTTCCTGGATCCTCTAATGAGGGTGCTAAATTGTGTTCTTGTTCCCTGTTATCAAGAATGACTACTTGAAAGTCAGAGTTAAGGGAGAGGAAAAAGGAGGGAAATACCTTCCATCTGCTGTTTCAAGCCCATGCTGCTGTGGGCAGGGCCGGGCCTGACTGAAGGCAAGAGCGAGAGGCTTCATGTGGGTCCCCCAAGTGGGTGACAGGTGCTCAGGCACAACATTCCCCACCACTCCTATGACACGTGAGCCGCCCGTCTCCTTTCAAAGACTCCTTACATTATCCCTTTGTGTGTCATTGTGTAGGATCATGCTATTGCATGTGAAACTATAGGACACGGATTGTACAAGTGTACCTCAGAAAATTCATGGAAATGGAATGAAAAGCTACTTCAGTTTCAGTGCAGAAATTTTTGATACTTTTTTGGGGATACTTATCCCATAATACCCATTTTTACAAGAACTTTTCTGAAGATCTCTTGCATTTAGCATGGCTTGTTTCTTTGGAGATAGACACTCTTGAATTTGCTATTACTGAATTAACAACACTCTCTCCACCTCTCTAGAATCTTATTATTTTCACCACGCCTTATATTAACATATTGTCTCTGAACATCTCTTTATGTCTCTGCTTTCCTTCACCCTATTTGAAGTGTTTCTCTAGATTTATTAGTTTCCTCTTGAGGCAGAATCTATAGCCTCAACATATTTTTTCTTAAATCATCTTCCCAATTTAGATTGTTTGCATGTTTCTTTTTCTTTTTTTAACACTTATTTATTTTTATTGGAAAGTCAGATTTGCGAAGAGAGGACATGCAGACAGAAAGATCCACAGTTTCACTCCTCAAGTGGTAGCAATGCCTGGAGCTGAGCTGAACCGAAGCCAAGAACAGGAAGCGTCTTCTAGCCAACCAGGGAGGTGCAGGCTCCCAAGGCTTTGAGCCTTCCTCCACTGCTTTCCCAGGCCACGAGCAGGGAGCTGGATGGGAAGCGGAGCACATGGGATATGAACTGAAGCCCATAGCTACCAGACTACTGCACTGGGTCCTTTTGTCCTTATATGGAATGACTAGCCATATGTCATTTTCCAGTGAAATCTCTTTTAATCTACTCCTCAGTATGCTCCAAGCTGAGCTCAGTATTCGTCAGTGGAATTTAACAACTACACTAGCAGTTTTATTTCAGCCTCTTTAGCAAAACAAAAAAAATTATATTCCTCTTAAATTGGGCACATTATATAAACAAAAATGTGTAATTTACAATCTAAATTGTATATATATCCTTTTCTTTATTAGATTAAGCTCATGTAATTTAGGAGCCACAGGTCTTAAGTGATCATTAATTTCCCTTTTTTTCGCTAAGAACCTTGGGGCTTTCTTAGGGGAAACAAGTTTGTCAAACATGGTGGGCAAATCTGGTTTAAATTAAGCTTATCTTGCTTCCACTTTTTTGAATATAATGTCCTTTCCTCTGCTGTTTTCTTCTTTCAGAACCTTTAGTAGAACCTTTAGGTCATTCCTAAATTATCTGGTTTATTAAACAAAATTTATTTAATGCCTTTTAACTGATACATTGAAATATTATGACATTGCATATCACATAGTATTATCAGAAAAATGATTCCACTGCACATCTTTAAACAAATAATTCATTTTTATTAATAAAGAGTTTACTACTTGCCATTTATAGATACAGCTCCAAGAACATAATATTCCCTTCGTCCACTCTTCTTTGTCTCGTCCGTCCCTCCCTCCCTCCCACCTTTCCTCCAGAGGAGGACTTTAGCCACTAGGCTACTGCGCTGGGCCCCTAAGTGTACTTCTAATGCCTAAGTGTACTTTTAATGCCATCACTGCCTGTTTGTCAGTGACACTATTATGTCAAGTTCAGAGATGTAATGAAATATAAGCTCTCTCAAGCATTTGTTTCATCATTTCTGAGTTGAATGAATGTGCAGCAGAATATTAACACTATACTTTTAGCATTAAAAACTACAAACACATAACTCTTACACACATACTTAATATTGGTTCAGGATAAAGCTTTATAAGAGAATTTGCTGAGTCAGTTTATTATAAAACATTAAATGTCTCACATATTTGTGTATTCTCATAATCACATTCTAAATATTTCACCTGATAATTACATTAGAAACCCAATGAAATGTGTAAGTTTGAGACAATCTAATATTTCATTAGTGAGACCTAGTTCTTTCCTATAAGGGAGATTTTGAAAATTATATTCTAGTTCATGGCTCAGAATGGAATAAAAAGTGTACAACATATAAAATAGCTGAATCATTCTTCATTACTTTATTTACATTTGTAAATGCTGCCCAAGGAACGAACAATATTAAAAACAAAGTATCATTACTTTATATCACCATTCTAATACTGCTCTTTATAATACTGCATTAAAATACTACATTTGAAAAAGGAAATTATGTGCTTTTGTGATAATTTGGAAGCAAATTGTGAGAAAGGATTAAGGGGAAGGGGGAAGGAAAGGAGTTACTGATTAAAATGTGGAGGACAAGAAATATGATTTTTTAAAAAAGCAACTAAATCTAGTTCAAAACTTGCAGTGGAGAGCAGAATCGTTTGGTACTAATATGCAGCGCAATTCAGAGGGAGGAGTCAAAATACACACGATTCTTGACTACATGGAATCGTCATTTCTGTAGGTCGAAGTTGTACATCACCAGTTTCATATAGTTGAACGGCATAATATATTTATTGCAGTTCTGCAGGGTTCTCAAACTCTTGCTGTGTTGGGTATCATTTTATTTTTTGTCGCTCATCTGTTTTAAAGAAACACTTTGCAATGAAGAAATCTGTTTTAAAGAAACACTCTGTAACGAAGAAAATACTGGGAACAAAGTATCATTGTCTTGTGAATTTTTTGCTTGTTTTTAACTCCATATAATACAAGTGTCTTATGTTATGCTTCTCAAGTTTTAAACGGCTTGTGACTATTTAACATAGTTCTTATAAAAAGCTGTGCAAACTGTGGCAAGTGTCAGATATGATGTTTCTAATTACTTCATGAGGTGACCTTGGAGAAAGTAAAAAACAGTCTCAAAAATTTCAAATTTCTTCTGATACAATAGATACATGAATAAATCAGCTTTTTAAATCCTTATCTTCATACAGACAAAATCAATATATTTGCAACTTACCAGTTTGATATATTTAATTATATTTTATTTTTCAAACTATACTTAGCAACAGTTTTCCACAGTTCACAAGTAAAGCTTTTAGAATAAATCATCAACGTCATGAAAACCAATAACAAGGTCTGAGTTTTTTTGGCAGTATCACTAATATTGAGGCCAGAAAGTAATACAGAAGGTACAAAGAAGGGAAATGAAGCAATCACTAAATGCTGGAAGGTAGCAGTAATCAAAAAGATGTGATTGGGGAGAAATGGAGTAAAATCAAAATTAAATGAGAAATCATTTATGTTGTTAGTTTTATTATTTAAATATTAACTCAAATATCATTTACTCTTAAATTTTAAATATTTTTTCTTTTATGGTTATTGTATTGTTAGTAGAATAATCAAAATAGTTTTACTTAACTAAGTTTACTTCTGTTCATGCTAGCGATTTTGAACAGATCTGTGTTCATTACAGACAAGGATAAGGAGATGAGATAGTGTTTCTTCACACATTTCTCCAGTAACTGCAGTGATTTGTAATTATTGTAGCAAATCGGCTCTTTTAAATTTTATTTCTTGTATGATTGAGTTTATTTTTCAGCAATATTTTCTTTGAATTAAGTACTAAGTAGTAATTGATGTTATAAGTGAAAATCATTTTTATCTCCTTTTTACAAATAAAGAATTGCAGTCTTGAGACCTCAACTGAACTTTTTTCACACGTAGTTGGGCAGAGTTATAAATTCAACTTTGTTGAAGTGTCCATGTTTTCATGATAGCCTAATGAGATGTGTTTTTGTACTGGTTACTTAAGATGTGTTTTACCTTTAGGAACTTAACAGTTATAAACCTTAGATTGTTCTAGTTGTAAAATAAGATCAACAAAAATATAGAACCAAGAACACTTATTTCCAAATATGGCTTAACAGAAAAAAAAAGGATGTTGAGTTCCTTTTAGTTATCATCATTTCAATGATGTAAAAATATATTTGTTCATTGATGGAGGTCAAAATTACAATAAAGTCTGCAGCACAACAGGGAATAAGAATGATTTTATTGGTGATGTTAGATATTTTCAAGTTATAAAAATAAAGCCAGTAACAAACATGTTGATTATAGTTTCTAATCTGGAATATTTATTAAAAATTAATTATTTAATATTCAGCTTTAACATACACAGGCTGTTTTGTTTTGGTCTAACAAATTTTTTTATTGCTCTAAATTCTTACTTCTTTCTATTATACTTGAGCACTTACACACACACACTACAAGTCAGTGTGGCAACTACTGCTCATTTTAATGTGGCATATGGCAACCTAAAAAAGAATTTATTGTGTTTTCCCGTTGTCTGGTCATATTTAGCTGAACTCAAGGCAAATCTCCTTTGAGCTGTTTTGTTGCTTTATTATTGCTGTCTGCCTGACGGTTCCACAGCCCACTGCTTGATGGTCAAAGACAATAACCCTGAGCTGTAGCTGGAGACTTCCTTATTGCTCACAAGGACCTCTGAACAGGAAGCTTCATCTTACTCTATGTGGGTTCTTAGAATCCCACTTCCAACAGCTGCAACCTACTGACTACGGAGAGAATTTACACAGGATGCTGACATACTGGGAAATATAACTAGATCTCAGAGGCAATATCCACAGACCTATAAAGGAATCACAGGAGGTTGAAATTCAAAGTGTTTGCACTTACCCACAGTGCTAAGCATTTACAAGACCAGTAGGTCATAATGCTTAACGACACAATCTTGAGAGCTTAGTGTCAGGACGGGTAGACAAAGCAGTCCGTGCCGATACCCGCAGTGCGGAAGTCTGGAATAAAATCTCTTGTTTACTCCCACACCCCTGTTTAGATCATCACAATGGCTCTTCGGAAGCAGAGAGCATCATATTTATCAATTCCTCAGTGACATTTTAACCAGACCTGGTCTTTTCTCCATATTTAAAGCATGGAAGACTAGCTAATGTGTGTATCTATGTTTTTAACAAAGAAAGGTAGATACAGAATTACTCATTTTCCTATGATTATGAAAATTTTGAATAACCTATAGATACGCATGGTGAGGTTGAAATAAACATGACATGATACACATTATTTCTTTGTGTTGTACTCATTAAGAAAATGTGGTTAGAGTGTTTAATTTCACATTGGCTGAGTCAAGTGCTAATAAGTTGGTCAATTTGCCTTACTGAGAACCACCACAATACTATATAGGAATGGAGGTGCTCTTTCACTGAATCTGCAGCTCAGCACAGACACATTCACACACTGAATATTCCGGGAGGATTCGCTAAACTAATTTGTATGTTTATATCTTCCTGGAGCTAGTCCTCATTTTTTGGGCTACCCATGAAGTTAAACTCTTTGAATTTTTGTGATGTCTCAAGGATTGTTTTATAATATTTACATATTTAGCATGCTTCACTTCTGGTTTTATGTGCTCACAGATCTTAATGCTGTTCCTTTTCACCATGTCACTGATAACAATCCTTTTTACTTTCATTTCTCTTGGGGCAGGTAGGCGAGACCCTAGTGATGCCCAGCCACAGCTCCACTCCCGCATGTGTGATTGTTAGAATGGACAGGTCTTGCTGCATTTTTTTGGACAAATTGTTTTAAAGTTTCTAAGTATTATCATTTATGGGAAATTGAGAGCTTAAGAAAAGTACCAGAATTTACTCTTTTCCCTATCATGTTTTTCTCTTAAAAGGGAAAAGAAAAGGGGTGGCATTGTGGTGTACCAGGTTTAGCCAGTGCTTAGGACACCAGTGTCTCACAAGAGCATTCATTTGTATCCTGGCTGCTCTGCTTTGCATTCTGTTCCCTGCTAACGCACCTGGAAGAGCAGCAAAGATGATCCAAGTGCTTGAGCTCCCGCCACATGTGTGAGACCTAGATGGAGTTCCTGGCTCCTCCTGGCTTTGGCCACGTGCAGTCCTGGTTGTTGCGACCATGTTTGGAGTGAACCAGTGGATGAAAGAGCCTTCTCACTCTGACTCTCCTCCTTTCATAATTCCATTGCTCAAACAAAGAAGTCTTTTAAAGCCAAAATGGAAAGAAGCACATTAAATGAGAAGTGAAATTTAAAGCATTTTCAGGACCGTAGTAGTTGAGGTAATGAAGCTGACTACTACACTGCGTCACATGAGCTGATGAAGTATATCAATTCGGTCAAGATCAGTGAGTGTATTTTGACAGCTTTAATATTTCAGGGCAATATATTGGACCATAAGATCTAAGTATCCATCTAAAATTGTAAGCCAGCCAAAAGTCATATCAGCGTTGGCAGTAATTCTTCATTCTTTTTTTGAGCAGAACAATTACAGGGTTATGAAGATAAATTACCAAGAACTCTTATATTAACTTATCTATGTTTGGCCAGGTGGTATGAATTTTGATTGGTGTGATTGAAAATCGTACAAAGGGTTGTGAATGAGGTTGTTAGAGGGACAATCTAATTCAGCAAATATCCCCTGGCAGTGATTGGGGTGCAACAGGGTTTTTTGACCGAAACATCATTAAAAAGAGTATCAGTGAAAGCACATATACCAAATATCTGTCACATTCTCAATAACATGACATGAAATGGTGATTGATATTTTTCATGTGCCTGTTGGATGAGTATTCTGCTAAGAATTTTTCATACATATTGTTACTTTATTTGGGTTTGTGCTTAAGTTTAAATTAAGGTAGCACCTTTCAAGTACTGGATCTAAGACCTGATGCTCTAAAATGAGCAAATGGTTATATATGATGTCTTTCTTGGTCTCAGCAAGTGGGGTTAATGTATTTCAGAAGAGAAGATGTGGAAACCCAGAAGTCTATGCAACATTGCATATGTTGTACTGCTGATGCCAAATCTTTATGTGAATACATATACCTGTGGCTGTTGACACTTTAAATACTAATACCAAACAACTCTCTCTAATGAGAAAGACAGTTTTATGTAGTGTTCTTGTGGAAGAGAGCCACAAAATATCATCTCTGCTTTAGAGAATAAAAAAAAAAAAATAAAAACCTTTGCTGTTTAATTTGTTTTCCTCTAGTGGGTAGCATGATGTTAGAATTATTTGTTCAAATATCCCTTGTCCCATAGATTTGTAATGAAGATATATTTACATTAATGTGGTCATTGATCATGTAGTAGTTTATGGTGATGTTTATTAGGCTGTGTGCAAGCAAGGCTAAGCAATGACTTGTTTTCTATCATGCAGTACATTGACAGAATCATCTGGAAGAAATAAATGCAGGGTCTAAAAATTTGGTTAGAGGAGAGAGGGTACATTATAGTACATGACAGATTGGTACTTTGCTTCAAACAAGAGATTGATTGACCTATAGATTTTACTCAAAACGCTAATGTGCAGGGCTGCTGGCATAGAGCAGCATTAAGCTATCAAGATGGATAGGTAGGGAGTCCTTATTTGTTGGGCCTACTTTCCTCAAGAAAAATGTAGTAGTGGAGAGGAAAAGAACAATGGACATTGAACAGTAGAAGAAAGTTGAATTTGTCAGATTTTATCTAAGAGAACTTCCAGGTACTTCTAACTTTTCACTTTTGTTTGTGCCAGAAGCTGCAGTTAAAAAATAAAATGTCTCTTTTTATCTATAACCTAAGCAGTTTACCAGTTTTTTTGAATATGGTTATTTTTCCATCATCCTTCAGTTGCTATTGGTTGACTCTCCCTTACAATCAACTTATAAAGATAAAGCTTGTTCTGTCAAGGGTAATCCATTATTTCTTGAGCACAAATTTAGTGATCAGTCAATTCTATTAGAATTTAGGGTTACTTTGACAATTTATCATTAAATATAATCTTAATATATTTATAACTACTAAATATACTTATATATTACTAAATATACTATTTACTATATTTTTACTAAGTATATTTATAACTACAAAGATACTGAATTACATATGTACTATAATTCTTTCATCATAATGGTTGAATGTAAGACATTACCTGCAGAAGAACAGATTTGTATGGTATTTCCTCAACTTACAGTTTAGCCTTCCCAAGTAGTTCTCCATTGTCATGATAATGTTGATTATAAACTGTGTCTGAGGAGCTGACAACAATTGACTAAAGCTGTTACACATGAGGCTGTGGGTAAGTTGAGCATTTTCTGGTCTCACTATAGCTCACTCATTGTTAGTTGACTGGGGCAGATAACTGACCTTACTAAATTTGACTGGGCTTTCTAACTGACTTGGGCTTAGTTAAGTGTCAATAGGTCATCCATTTTCTTTTTTGCTTGTCACAGTGTTTTACCATCCAGCCGACTAACTCAGGGTTTTTGTGTGGCAGGGAGCAAAGGTCTGAGAGAGGACAGGTGCATGCGATACTGTGTAAGGTTTAATACAAGAACTGTTACATCAGACCGTCTTCTGCATTCTATGGGATTCTTTGTGGATGGCCCTTTTCCTCCCTCCGTTTTCAAAGCCATACATCCAATCTCTTTGAAATCACATTTCTCTGATTTAGCTAGGAATGGTTCTCTACTCTTATTTTTTTTTAAAAAAAACAACCTTTTAATTAAGTAAGTAAGTAAGTATTCAAAAGACAGAGAGAGTGTGTGTGATGGAGAGGTGTATTGGAGATCGCCCCTCTGCTGAAATGTCCACAAAGATTGTGGAGGCTGAGGCTGTGGAGGCTGTGCCAGCCTGGAGCTGGAAGACTGAGCTCTTTTTTTTTTTTTTTTTTTTTTTTTGCATTTAAAGGAAGCTAAATTGCACAGACTCAGGACTTAAATCCTGTTACTCTAGGATGCGATACAAGTATTCAAAGCAGCATCTTATTGCTGCATGAAATGTCTGTCTACACTTGGATGCCAATGTTCATTAGACCATAGGTAAATATGTTATTTGATACAGACAGCGGGACAGTGGCAGTGGAAGTCAGATTTTGCTAAGGAGTGAGTAACAACTGACGTGCCAAAACAACTAGCCGTGAAAATGGGATGGGTTAGGTAATATAGGAAAATTTTGTCATGCTGACATCACCAATGGCAAACATATATGGACAGTTACTCAGCAAAAATTTTATTTATTTATTTATTTATTTATTTATTTAACTTTACAAGCATAGAGACAAAATGAGAAACACAAACAGATTTTCCATCTGCTTTTTCAACTCCCCAAATGTCAAAAATATCCAGACTGGATCAGAATCCAGGAACAAGTTGTAGGTTTTCCTTGCAGGTGGCAAAGACAGATAAACTTAATCCGCCACCTGCTGCTTGCTAGTGTGCCTACTAACATAAAACTAGAGATAGACACCACTGTGTTTAATGCCCACTCTATTGCCTTGTGCAGCCTCACAATTTTCTTTCCCTTGTTTTAATGATATCTACCTGTTGATATTCACATTTTATTGATGAATTATTTTCCTGATTTCATGTAAGTTCAGTTCATGTTCTCTTGCAACTGACTGAGCATCTTTCATACATTCGCTTAGAATTCTTGTCAAAAAAGATCCCCATTTCTTCTGGATCAATAACTAGAAACCTATCCTGCCCTGGCTCCTTCACTTTTGATGTCATGTGTTTTATACTCCTGACAGCTTTGCAGAGGAGTGGACACATTTAAAGAAATAGCCATATTTCCCAAGCTTTACAGATTGTCATTAAGAGGCAAAGAGCTTGACCAACATGCCAAGGTAGAGGTTCCAGGTGACTTTCAAACTTTTCTCATGGATTCTCAAGCTTTACTCCTTTTCTTCTTGGAGGGATGTAGGATTGTGCCTCCTCTCCCAGTTTCAGAGTTGTTCCAGCCATGATGAGCTGCCAATTCCTTTTCCTTGTTCATATGTGCCACTAGATACTTAAATTATGTTAGCACCCTCAAGGCTACAGGTGAGGAAAGATGGAGACAGGCGTTTCAGAAAATGTCCTAGGAAGCCAAGAGATGATGACTCTGTACTTTGGTTGCTTTTTTTCTCCGTGATAGATAATTAAGGATGATTTTGTTTCTCCTTGATGCAACTCATCTTGGTGTTTGTGCTCCTATGGGGTAATGGAACTTCTTGATTCTGGATTTGTCATTATATTTCTCCTTGTATATCATTGCTAAGTTGATTGATGTTTCTGTGGGAGGACATGAGCTACAACTGCCTTTTCCACCATCTTGATAACATGCTTCCCTGTTCACATTTTTGTAATGTATTTGTTAGAATTGTTAAAGGTAACCTGATCTCATAGATACCTTGGAAGATTCCCCACTATGTTCTGGAAGGATTTTTCTAAGATAAATCTATTTTCTTCAAATGGTAGAATTCATAAACCAAACCAGACATGTGTTTTATTTTGCTCCATTTATCTCCTTTGGCATTTAGTTCATTCATGTCTCCAAAACGTTTACTAAATTTGTCACCCCAAAATACACTAACTTTAATGATAAATTATTGATCTTTTAATTTTCATTTTTTTAAAAAAAAGTTTGCTTTCTTTAGTTAGGTGCTTCTATTTGGTGTTTATTCCTCTGCTGGAAAAA
The DNA here is from genome assembly GCF_017591425.1 of Ochotona curzoniae. Taxonomy (NCBI): domain Eukaryota; kingdom Metazoa; phylum Chordata; class Mammalia; order Lagomorpha; family Ochotonidae; genus Ochotona; species Ochotona curzoniae. The sequence continues at coordinate 12,828,227 of NW_024465582.1, read as the reverse complement.
AGTACTTTCCATCATTGCTTAAAAGTATCTTTAGTATTGTCAAAGGGTTTTTATACTGATAGAGCCTTCTGCATTAGCTGTTATATATTTTTATGTCTAAATAGTCTCTCTCTTAGTTCTCACATTACAAAGCTTTGACACACTCAACTGAACCTGGATTTCCTTTAGATATTCTCATTTTTGTCTTCAATAGTTTTTCATTTGCTTGTCTTTGATATTCAGTAGTTTTATTACAATATACCAAAGTGAGAATTTTAATTCCTTCTGAACATTTATTTTGCATCTTTTTTCCCCCTTGGGATTTATGTCTTGATTTCTTTTCCATTTTTTCTAATATTGTTTCTGGTTGATTGTCTATTTTTTTTTTATCAGAGATGAAAACTGTTTATTTTTTTACTATTCTGTATTTTTTGGAGTTTTTGAGAAATGATTGTTTGATAACTTAATGATGTGCTTCTTCCTCTTAGGTCAGTTTACGGAGTTTGCTTTATTGATTCTTATCATATACACGGGATAGTTATGATTACATCTGCACATTATTTAAACAAACTATAGGATTGATATAATGTTCTGTATGATGTGATTGTGTTTCTTTAAAAAGAATTAAAAGTTGCTAATGTAATAAGTGTTGAGATTGTAAGGTAGTTTTAACCTAGCATTTTCTTGGCCATAATTAGAAAGACTCTGTGCATGTAAGTTCTATCAGCCACCAGGATGATGCACAAGTTATTTCAAGTGTATTTTCTTTTAAGTTCCTGTGTCCTTGGAGAAAAATCTAACTGCCTCCAAATGAACAACAAATTCATCAAGAAAATTTCTAGAACAACCTTTATTTGAGCGATGAGTAAATTTTTATTATGAAAGTTTTCAATACAGGCTTGATATGTGGTGAACATAGTAAACATTGATTTTTTTCAGTAGGTTCTGCTTTCTAAATAAACTTCTTGCTGTGTATATATAACTAGCTGTGTACTGACTCCTGTAGATTCTTCTACAGGAAAGCAAAACAAAGAAAATATTAATACTCAAATGAAGGAAAAATAGAGAAGTGGAAGAAAGCATTACTAAAATAACTTTATAAAAAATCTAACACATTTTTTCAGATGAGTATAATGTCATTTGACTATACATTGTTTCATTCTTTTTGTGTTATTTCCTCCTTCAAGTACAAAAAAAGTTTTGATTCATTAAAAACATTTTTACAGTAATAGTCTAATTTAAACAAAGAACTCATTGACAATAATAAGCTTACTGGCATGCAGTTTGATGCAAATACATCAAAACCTGTATGTTTCACTTTTAATCTCAGTTTCCTCAGTCAGATGTCAATGGGAAAGATAAAAGCAAACAGGCTGGCATAAAACAGGTGAAAAATACAATCTCTCATACAATTTTGATGCATTTGTTAGATAATGATCGATGAGACATATGCAAAAGGATGATACAAAAGAAAATAGGCAAGTATAACTTTTATGATACAAGTTATTTTTGTTAGTAATATAAGATAATAAAATTAGTGTGATGTTCAGGTTGGGTCAGTGAAATTATACATTGTACTTTCAATTATTAAATTGTGATATGTATCATGCTCATATATATTTATCTTGGAAATTTATATTCCTATGTAAAGGAAAATATTTGCAGTCTGTTCAAATGTTTATTTGTTACTCATGTTCCAAATTGGGGCAATGTTTTAACATTTATATTAATTCTTACCCAATGCAGAATAAATATATTCAAAGCTCATGTCTCATTGAACCCTACTAGTAAGAAGTAATGACTTACCCTGGCGAAACGAGGCAGCTTCCTTAGCCACTGAAGGTTTTGTTCTGATATTTTGCTATCTTGGTTATTCTATGACTATTTGAGTGTCAAGAGGCCATAACTGAAAACAATCATGTGCGTTTTAAATTTCAAACCTTGTATTTTATCAAAAGAAACTGTCAGATGTTATTTCTTTTTTTTTTTAGTTCTGTAGACATGAAGATTCTTTCCTCACATATTGAAGTAGCAATCAGGAAACAAAAATATATAATCACTCTGAAATTGTCAGCTAAACTTGGAAACTTAATATTCAAACTCAAGTAATATCTTATATAACAGACAATGAAACAGACATTCACTGACAATTTTTTTTTTCCTGTCTGCAGTGAGGTGGTGGTACTCTCTGGGGGGAAGAAACAATTTCTTCAGTGGCAATACATAATAAGCCCTTACAAGCTTTGTGTCCTGTCTTGTCTTGAGAGCTACTTAGAAAGATATTTTACTGAGCTGTTCAATTCCATGTGGCTGACTAGGTAACAAATAGAAAGACCCAAGCTGAAGGCCACGGGGGTTTGTAGTTGTCAGCAGGTGATAAGCCAGTGCTTTATCATCAGAAACTAAAGAGTACTTAAATGATACAGCTGCAGGTGTGGTCATGCTGTATTGGCCTCAAGCGCCGACTCTGTTGTCTGTGTGCCTACCTTTCCTAAGCTCAGCTGACATTTGGCTGGAGTCTGCGTTCTACAGCTTGCGTGTTCTTCCTGCACAGAACAATCAGGAAAAATGACACATGACATGAAATACAAGATAAACAACTACTATCACAGAAAAGAAGAAGGCACCCAGAAACTGGAACTATATGGGCAGTGGGCGGAGAGCATCCAAAAGCCCTCACAATAAGTATCGAAATGATGCTTTGCAGTAATGATTCACTCTCCAGTCATCTCAACATGAATGAGTTGGGCGGTGTTTTGTTTGTCTGTGAAGTGCATTCTCTGAAAGAAATTGATTTGGCAATCTATATATAGCTGGTCAGGAAAAATTAAAAAAAAAGGATTAACCCATCAGGGACAATAGCAGCTTCGGAGGATTATTTTCTCATGGTGTGTCAATTTGTCCCATATCACGAAGCTGTTGGGGATTTCCTGAAAACAGCAGTGGAGGAAATATGAGTAAAACTTTGTTTTCTCTAGGAACAGAATCCCCTTGTAAATACTTTACTCTGAATCACTTGTTCCTACCCAAAAACTTATTGAGGAAGTTTAACGTAATGTCTGTCTGTATTTCTTTTAAACTTGAAGCACACAACATATTAATTAGGAATGAAATCGAATTAGGATTGCTTAAACCAGGGAAAACATGGTGAAAATTATGAGATTACTACAAGGATATACTTGGTATGTGATTTGTTAGAGACTAAGCCAACAGGATCACTCCCATTAGGATCAACTCCTTGCTCATTTCTTATTCTAAGACTCAGAGATGGAAAGTTTGAGGTCCTAGACCAAATTCCCAGGTGATGGATGTCAACATGAAAATTTTCAGGCAAAGGATTCTTGAAACCGTGTTCTAAAGATATCCCACCTGTGCGTGGGGGCTATGGTGTAGATATTAAGTCAGCTTCAGATGGCCACACACCAAATTAGAATATTTGGTTCCAGTTTCCCTTCCAACGTAATGCATACACCAGCAGGCAAGAGATGATGAGGCAAGTGTTTGGGTCCCTGTTGTGGATATGAAAGATCCAGATTGAATTCTAAGCTTTTGTCTTCAGCTTGACCCCAAATTGGCTGTTACTGGAATGGGGGGCGTGGACTAGCAGATGGAAAATCTTTCTCTGTTGCTTGCCTTTCAAATAACATGATATTGAATAAATCAATGATTTTAAAAATGCAAATTATAGCAGTCTGTATCACCATTCAAAACCCTGGCCAACAAAGAGTCACTAATGAACTCCTCAACAATGCAACTTCCCTCCCTAGTCGTCTATTCCTTATTACAGTGGAGAGCGGGAGACTTATCTGTGTTGAGTTATGGAATGTAGTCACTTACATAGCCACAAGATGCCAACTGTACCCAAAGAAAGTGTCAACCCTGGAACCCAGTAGAGTCCAGGAAAGGGCTTTTGTGAGCTGTCAGGCAGCAATACATTCATCTCATGGTTGGAAAGATGTGTGCTTAGCTCTTAAAACAGGGCTTTGAAAGATAGGAGATAGTGTCAGACAAAAACCTCGAAGGCTTTTCTTTGGGGACATCTATGTTTTATTGTGTAGTAAAAATTGTTAACCAATTTCTAACATTTTCTTTACACATATTTTCCTAGTATATTAATTTTTTGATTGACATAACTTACAATATTTGCTTTTTTTTGTACTATCAAGATATCTATTAAAAGAGACCATAATTAAATGTCTGCAAAATTATTGTACACTTATTAATGCAGCTTTGTTTTTGGGATTTTATCATTTTTTAAAAATGATTTTCTTTGTTATTTACTTGAAAGACTGAGTTACAGAAAGGGATGGCTGAGCAAGCTAACCCCTTACCTGCAAGCGCCAGCATCCTGTGTGGGCTCTGGTTCGTGTCCCAGCTGCTTTGCTTCTGATTCAGCTCTCTGCTCAAGGCCTAGGAAAGCAGCAGAGGGTAGCTCAAGTCCCTGAGCAGCTATGTGAAAAGCCTGGAAGAAGCTCCTGGCTCCTGGCTTTGGAAAAGCTCAGCTCTGGCCATTGCAGCCGTTTTGGGGAGTGAAGTAGCAAATGGAAGATTTCTTTCTGTCACTCCTTCTTTCTATAAATCTGTCCTTGCAATCAAAATAAGTAAACTTTAAAAAAAAAAAAAGATGAAGAACAAAAGAAAAAAATACTTTCTGTCTACTGGTTCACTACCCAGTGGATCCGAGTTGAAGCTTGTCCTCACATGGGATGCCATGATTGTAAACGGGAGCTTAACTTGCTGTACCAAAGGCTGGTTTCCATTATGGTAAACTGAAATGGATCTTAGAATAAATTTATTATCTTTCTTTTCTCTCCCTTCTGCCCTCACTCTCTTCTTCCTGCCTCCTTTTCTGTTTTATTCTGTCTTTTCTTTCATTCATTTTCCTGATGTTCTTCCTCATTCTTTTAATATTATATATTTCATCATATAAAATATATAAGGTTATGGCTAGGTTTTTAATTTGGTTTTACAAAATTCTGTATTTTTAGTTATCATAGAATTACATTTAATTATGAAGAATTATAGTATAAAAATCAAGTAACAATTCAACTATGAGGAAAGATGATACTTTTAAAATTTTATTTAAGAAATGTTCTAGAATATGGGAAGAAAACCTAGCAACCATACGTGGGAAGACTTCGGGAGGAGCTGGCTTCACCACTTGACTAGTGTTTGGGTTTCATAAGGATATCCTGTGTCGCTCGTATCACACAATATCAATCTCATGACTGAGCTGTTCATGTTAAACCTCATAACTCCTTTCTAACAAAAAAATAGGCATTGGTCAAACTCAAATTGAGGATGGTTCTAAAGATATAAGTGATGAAAAATTTTGAAAATTGTCATCATTGACCGTCCAGCATGCTGAAGTTCTTGTAAAAAGATGAGATGCAAAAGATTAAAAACCTGTTGTAGACGGAAGAGGACTTCAACATGCTACCTGAGCATGATGTGTAATCCCATACTGGCTTCTGGAGTACAAAAATGCAGGAGTGGATGGGCCCGGCGCGGTGGCGCAGTGATTAAGATCCTCGCCTTGCACGCCCGGGATCCCATGTGGATGCCGGTTCTATCCCAGCAGCCCCGATTCCCTTCCAGCTCCCTGCCTGTGGCCCGGGAAAGCAGTCGAGGACAGCCCAAAGCTTTGGGACCCTGCACACGCGAGGGAGACCCGGAAGAGGCTCCTGGCTTCGGATTAGCATAGTATCGGCCGTTGTGCTCACTTGGGGAGTGAATCATCGGACAGAAGATCTTTGTCTCTGTCTCTCCTCTCTGTATATCCGCCTTTCCAATAAATAATAATAATAATAATAATAATGCAGGAGTGGAAAAAGCAGTACTATCTGAAAAGCTTCTGCAATGTAGTGTGCAAGATTAATTTCTTAGTGTTGACAAATAAACCTCTGGATATATGTGGTAACAGGAAGAATGACCAAAGTCCAGCAAATTTTATATTTCATGATTTCCATGGTAGCTCAGCTGAAGGGGTAAGCTGTTAGCCACAGATTTTGTTTTCCTCAAGTGTTATTAACATGTGTCAGTGAAGTTCAACGGGAAAAGCAGCAGAAACAAGAGATTGACATATGATTGATAGATTTATTATTAGAAACTGGGCAAAGTGATTATGATGATAGAAAAATGTTCTTTCCAAAGCTGTTTCCGTTTTTACTGTGAGAATACAAAGACCTCATTAGCCAGCGAGGAAGGGAATATTATGATCAAGTGGGTCCCCAGAGGTGCCGGCTGGGATACTGCACCAGGAGTGAGGCCAAAGTGAAAGTGCCCGTCGGGCTCCTTTCTCTTCCTTCTGTAGCTGAACACCTCTGTGTCTATTCTAGGAGCAAGAAAAATGTATGAAATACCTAGACGAAAAGGAGAGAGAATTGTGGGTCTAGCTGCTCTGTGCCAATGAAATAAGTCAGGAGATGTGCAAGAAGGTATTGGACTATAAAATATCTGCTATCTTCCTTCTGGTCGTTTCCTAAAGAAGACTATTTCGTGACCAGCAGAGTCTTTCTGCAATTCTAATGTGTTATTGCCTTGCCCTATGATGTTGTTACATACAGCATCTTCCATACAATTCTGTATTTGAATGCAGTATTGGCACCTGATATAGCTTGTCTCCAAAACCTAAGACAAGGCAGATCAGTTAATTATTCTCGCACATTTATGTTTTGCTTCTTGTTAAATGGAATGAAGATCATCATGGAGCCCTTGATATTACTACACTTCCATTAAATATGAAGTGTTTATAGGTAACCATGAATATCTAACACAGTGTGTTCCATATGTATGTGATAATTTGCTACCAAATTCGCTATATGGACAATCATGTGTTTTGAGATGGTCCTCAATTGCTGGGCTTATTCATTTACCATCAGGACTCTCTCTGAATTGCCAATCTTTTCATTATGAACAGCTTTCAGCAATTAAGTATGAGGAATTAACTTTCAGCTGAAGTTTGGATAAAAAGAAACACTGGCAGTTCTTAAGATATATTGTGAAGTGCTGTGATGACATATTATTAAATTTATCCTAAAGCATATTTCTAAATTGCCAGTAGAACTCTAAAAGGGCTTTTTTCTTTCTTTTTAATCAAGAAACTTCCCTCAGGTTGCCTAAAGAGCAGCCATCAGCATTCCTTGTAGAAGGAAACTTAGTGCTCTCGGCCATCGTATCTTCCCTGTTATAAGATGGTGCTTTTTTTTTTTTTTTTAATCGTCTCACACAAACATTAGGATGGAGCCATAACCCTGCATTAGATCTCCAACTGCTTTGCTGATATTTGGATACACCTGCTAAAGCAACTGGGTGCATGTGCATGAGGGAATAACACAAATATGGCAGAGGGCAATTAATAAAAGGAAGGAATAAAAGAAAATTAAATTACAGTAATAAAAGGAGACTGATAGTTTAATAATTTTACAAAAGTCGTTTGAGATCCAGGAAACTGAACTGTTATTTCTTAAATCTAATTATTTTCCAGGTATGTATCATTAACTTATGTTATATAGTTAGCTTCTTTGCATGCATTGACTTATTAAACCATATATAAAGTCCTTACACAAAGAATCTAAAGATACTATTTTGGCATAAAATGGCAAAAAGAAGAAAAGCAGCTGTGACAGTCATGAAATCTTAGAATATAGATGTAAGTTTTAACTTTCCTGCAAAATTAAGGAAGATTTACAAATATATGCTGATGTTTTGCAGCTGAAAGTTATTTATGCATAGGTAATTGAAATAAAGGAATAGAATATGAAATCTGAAGTTTTGTTACATTTTCTTATGTACAGTCATATCCATATGTTCCTTGTGGCCAATGGTTATTTATTAAGCATACAGCTGTGTATTAAAAAAAATGTTTTTATAGGAAAGGCATTTACAGAGATAAGTAGATACAAAGAAAAAGATTTTCTATCCACTGGTTCATTCTCCTACTGGCCACAATGGCCAGAACTAAGCCTATAAAATACGGGAGCAAGGAGCTGCTTCAGGACCTCCCATGTGGGTACAGGGGCCCAAGGCTTTGGGCCATCCCCTGCTGCCTTCCCAGGCCACAAGCAGGGAGCTGGATGGGAAGTGGAGTAGCCGGGAAATGAACTGGCTCCCATATAGGACCCCAAGTGCTTGAAGGTGAAAGATTACCCAATTGAACCACTGTGCTGGGCTCCAAAGCTGTGTTTTAAATGCAGGAGGCTTAGTGTTGAGAAATGGACCAATTGTTTTGTTTTGTTTGTTTGTTTTTGTGGAACCACAAGCTAGTGGGAGAGCACATGTCAACAGTTAGTTATAAATTTGACTTTAGTCTTTTCTCTTAAACTCTGGTGAGTCCATGATAATTCTACCATTGTTTGTTAAACCAAACACACACACATTACACAATCACACGCAGAAAATCACTAGCACATCCTTAAATACTATTTTGCCTGCGTGATATGTATTGTAGCATAAAGTGACATATGTATGTTCTCCCAAGGCCCTAATCTGCTCATAGAAGAATGTATATAAGAAATAATTCTGCAAGTCTTTTTCCTTTTAGTATAAAGCCTTATATTTTGCCAGAAAAGTACAAAGGTTAAAAAGAATGTCATTAATTCTTAGCTGTAAAAGCTAAAGATATTAATTTAAGAGGGATTTTATAATTCCATTCAAAACTTTGCCCTGATAATACGATGCCCTTGGTTTTAGCATTATCCTAATGCCTCTCCCTATTGTCTGAACTTTCTCCAGCCTCCTCCACTCCATGATAAATTCTTTTTTTTATTGTTATTATTATTTTCCACGGTACAATTCTGTAGGTATAGGGCTTTCCCATTTTCCACCCTTTTCTTCCTCCATAATCCCCACTCCATTTTCCCCTGTTTTATTAAAATTGTGTAGTGCTTCAGCTACAGTAACAATTCCAAAATTCTGCTAGTTACGTGTATCATGACATTTTGGGTTATAGGTAATGTAAGAAAATCTAGTACCGGGTTGTCAGCAGCTTCACTGGGAGCCTTTTTTTTTTATTTGGGAGTAAGGATGCATATTGCAGAACCTCTTAATTTCCCAGATTTCCAGTTTCTAGTGTACACTTAGTGAATTTAAATACACATGTACTTGTTTATTGATTTTGTATTTTTCATGAAGGTTGCCTTATATCAGAGAGAATATATGATGATTGTCCTTTTGAAACTGACCTGTTTTACTGTGTGTAGTACTTTTCAGTTGGAATTTGTTACAAATGGTAGAATTTCATTCTTTTTGATGGCTGAGTAGTATTCCATAGAGTAGATGTAATAGTTTTTTTTATCCATTCCTCTTTCCACCAGAATCTGGGTTGTTTCCATTTGTTTGCTATTGTGTATTGTGCTGCTATGAATAAGGATGCAGGTTGCTTTCGCCTATGTAGATTTCATTCATTTGGATATTTTCCCCAGGAGTGAGGTTGCTGAGTCATATGATAGATCAGTTTTCAGTTATCTAAGCACTCTCCATTACTGAGTTCAATAGTGGCTGCAATAGTCTACATTCCCGGTAGAAATACAATTGTATGGCCAATTTATTTTTCAGTACTTATATTATAAGAACACTCTCTCATTTCATATGTTATAAATTGCATTGTGGACATAACAAACGCTCAGTAATTGGGGGTTAATTGGCTAAATTCCATACCACATAATGAATGCCAAATCTGTTTTGTTTCTGTCTACAAGACAGATACTTAGCAGAATTTCTTAGGTGGTAATTAGTATCATTAGAATACATTAAATAATGTATCAGATGTCCATTTCTTTAGTCTTTAGAAAGATGGTTTTACAATTTAGAAATGTTTTATCTAATTAGCATCACTCTTCAAATTAAAACTTTTCACTTTCCTGTAACACATGCTTATATAAAAGATTAGAACAGGGTAAGTGATAACACTGTAGTCATAAATGAGTGAAAAAATTGTTGCTCCATTACAGTTTCCAAGGATGCTATACTGAAATGTTTTGCTTTAGCCGCTTAACATTTGGATCAGTTTCGCTAATATTTTAGATATTTTTTTAGTAAGAGGAAATCTAACTTTGTGTAACCTTTAACCATGCAATATTAGTCCTCTTCCAAATGAAAAACAATATATTTTACGTATAATTCTAAAAAGATTGTTCTTCCACTATTAGTTGGTTTTTGTTCAAAAATTCTTCTTGGAAAGACGAGTAGGGTTGTGTTTTTTCTGTGACTATTTCCTTTTGTTCAGTCAATGAGCATTTAGGTCTCCTGGGGCCAGTTAGGACCAGGCGAATAGGGGCAAGTCTCGACAGGAGTACTGTTTCTATTCATGATCTTCTCTTAGCTAATGTGTTCTGGACACATTATGTTTTATGACAAATGTACTACTTCGAACTCATGGCTTGCATGTGTTCCTGGCCATACCAGCAGTCAGGAACACATCAACACCTGATTCTCTGCCTCTTGCCCTTGGCAAGAGAGATTTCTGCTAACATCCCAGGATGCTCTCCAGCACTGGGACTGCCCTCAGTGAGTTTTCTTACAGTGGGAAGCCTGCCACGCAGAGGTGACCAATGCTGCTGTTATTATTCAGATTAACAGGACTCAGGCAATAGACTGAAGCATATTTCTTCTTCTCTGGAAAAACTAAAAATTTAGTCAATTTCTTAAATATTTTGTAGAACATATGGGGAAGAGTAAATCTGGGACTTTTTTATGTTTAGAAGACATAAATGCGAAAATCTTTTTCCTTAAATTGTCATGGCAATATCTGTGCCTCAGTGTTTTCTGCCTTAGCAACATTTTGCTGAGTGTCTGAAACTTTAAGGCATTATGGATTCATTCTGTTTGTTCTTAGCATTTGTCTTTGTAAAAACAAAGCTGGGGCCTGAAAACATTTTATCATCACTTAAAATATTTCATGTAAACCTTTGTTGTATATATGCAAAGACTTCTGCATCCTATATACCTCTATTTCTGAGAATATGTTTAACATAATCTCATATTGGAATGACAGTTTGACTAGCTATATAATCTAGTTTCAAAGATCTTTTTCTTCTATACTTTCAGCATGCATTAATAGTCTTGCACTCAGTATTACTGTGGAAAAATGCATTCATGTTCTATGTGCAATCTCTTCTCTCTCTAAATTCTTTTAACATTGTCTTTTCTGCGCTCAAATCTTAAATATATTGCGACAAGCTTTTTCTTAATGATTTCCTTGTAATCCACAGATATGCTTATTATTTGCTATGTCACACAAATTTAGCCATGTTTTCTTTTTTGTATTTTTGCCTATTTCTGGAATTTCTACTACTTGAAGCTTAACATTTCAATTCTTTTTTCTTCTATGGTATTTGTCATGTATTTATCCCTTTTTCTCATTTCCTTTTTTTAAAGATTTATTCATTTATTTTTCATTGGAAAGTCAGATATGCACAGAGAGGAGGAGAGACAGAGAGGAAAATCTTCCATTCGATGATTTACTCCCCAAGTGACCGTGACGCCCAATGCTGTGCCGATCCAAAGCTGGGAGCCAAGTCTCCCATGTGGATACAGGACCCCAATGCCTTGGACTATCCTCAACTGCCTTCCCAGGCCACAAGCAGGGAGCTGGATGGGAAGTGGAGCTGCAGGGATTAGAACTAGCACCCCTAGGGGACCCTGGCGCGTTCAGGGTGAGAACTTTAGTTGCTAGGCCATCACGCCAGGCCCCTTTTCCCTCATTGCTTAAGGTGAGTTTCTTAGTCTTCCTTTCTGGTGGACTAAAATAGCTCTCAAAAATTCGATTTTATAACTCACTTCAACCTGTTAACTCACTGAGTTAAAAATCCAAGCCCTTCCACCTATGCACTTGGCATAGATAAAGCCGGTTGATTGGAGAGATGCAGTCACTAGGATGTGTGTGCTCCTTCCGATTCCTGCTATTCCTCTGAGAGGACAGTGTGCTGTAGGCTTTTCTGTGTCTGTCATCATGCTCCAGGTTAGCACACTGAGGTAGAGAGCAGGGCGGGCTCACTCATGCTAGCTGAGAGCATCTAAGGTTCAGTGTGTTACAACTGTTGCTGCTTTTCAAAACAATCTTTTCTTGGATGCCTGTCACCTAGAAGTTTGCAGAAAATTATTGGTCTTCGTTGACAACTGAGTAGTGCTTCTGAGCATTCCAGATTTTATTCATAAAATTCACCCAAGGAACATGTACCTTGAGCTGCACATCATCTGATTATGTACTTGGTTTCATTTATTATATTCTTTGCATCTTTCTTCCTGTTTATTATTGTTTATGTTAGTATTATCTCACAGATTTTAACATGTTACTTGAATCCTTGGTCCTTAGATTCTAAGATTTTGGTTTCATTTATTCTTTTTACATTTGAGATGATGAGCCCCCTCCATGTGAGATTATTTAGAAGTAATAGTTTATAATTCCATCTAAAATACAGGGAGTTATAATCAGTAACATTTATGGGGAAGTACTCGATGGTCAGACCTCTGTGTGTCAGTCCCAGTGCATGCAAGATAAGCAGGGATAGGTCCTGTGAGAGAGATCTAGACTCTAGGACAGTACGGTAAGTCTATGGAGTTCCCAAATCAAAGAGGGAATCATTTCCTGGCTTTACTTTCCATCTCCCGGGAGGAACAGATTTTAGGAGATTGTGCTGGACATGAACATAAAGGAAAGTGTTTGGGAAGCAAATACTTTCCCACATTTTCTCACAGCAATTAATTCACAACTTTTTTTTTCTTTTTAGGTTTTATTTATTTAATTTTGTTTTATGACACCATTTCATAGGCTCTGGGATTCCTCAAATCCCTCTCCATCCCCTCCGCCTATGATGGATTCCTCCACATAGTTGCAGTATTACAGTTCAAATCCAGTCATGGTTCCTACCTGTACAGTCCAGCATCTTATTGTCCAGATAAACTCAACAGTTTCTAAAAATTTTTTCCTAGTACACCTATTCCAAGGTCTGATTGACCATGGCTTAGCATCAAGTGGTGACAATTCCAAGTTAATGTGGCATTAGATTTAAGAGAGATTGGAAGGTCTGTTTTTTCCCTTACTGTGGCTGTACTGCATTCATCTCTTGCCACAAGCTACAGCCACTACTTCTAAGACGAAACAGCTCAAAGACAAACATATCCCCCCAAGGTGCTTTTGCTCACTTGGTGTTTCTGTGTTTTATTCCTCTGGGGTTTGTCTTGAAGATGACAGCAGCTTGTGCTGGATCTGCAGACAGACAAGAACTGGTGGTTCTTATATTTCTCCATTAAGACTCTTTTGAAGCCTGCTTCTAGACAACTTTTAAAAATATTCTAAGTAACCAAAAATATGTAGTGTCTTCCATCAGAGGTTAAGATGTGAACTGTGTTTAGTAGAGCAAAACAAGATGTCATTTAGAGATCTTGGTTTTTATTATATGAATTAAAGGTAACCAGTTAGATTTCCTACCATATATCTTATGCTAAATTTTTCTTGGACTTTAACTTGTTCTTTAGAAATTTTGATTTTACATGATAAGCCTTAGAAAGATGCTGTTCAATGGAGAAGACATTTGGAAAGGCGATCTTGTGAGTTTTATAATAAAATAACTAAGTGGATATTGAGGAGTGTGATAAGAGAGAATCAAAGAAGCAGATGCTAGTGTTGTGCCACAATGGGAGTCAAACAGCAGATGGAAGAGCTCTCTGTCTCTCTCTGTCTCTGTCTGTCTCTCTCTCTCATAAATAAATAACCTTTGTAAAAATAAAAGAAGCAGAAGGTGAGATCAACATCATTGGCAAAATGACATTGTGCTTAAAAATAAATATTAAATCTTTTTCACGCTTGTAATAGGATCCCCAAGTATTGCTACTCTAAAAGATTTTCCTCAAATAGATCTGAGCACTAAAAATGTATTGTCTACCCTGCTGTTAGAAAAAAAATAATGTAAGTAGAAAGTACATAAACATGTGCACACACTTGCACATAAAATAGCAACCTAGGAAGCAAATGTGGTTACAGAAACAGAGGGAGATATTCTGCCCCCAATTGTAAAATGTACAATCTGTTACTACATCTTAAAGTGAGAAGTTGAGAAGTTCCTCTGAAAGTAGTGGAGACATGTGATGATCTGAGAGCATAATCACAAATGATCCCACAGATAAAATAGGGAGACATTGGTAAATCTACAGGAAGGGAATAAACAAGGCATAAATTGTAAATAAATATCCAATGAGGCTATGTAATTTCACAAACAACTCTGTAATGTTCAGACTGTCTTCTTGGTAGAAAAGTTAAATATATAACAAAAAAATCATCATAACCCAAATGATGAACTGATATTTATCAGAAAGCATGTAAACTAACAAAGGGTACAAAGTGATTTTTAAAAAGTTATTTCACTCACGCTCCGTTTTTTATTTTTCTCTCTACCCTTTTTTGCCTCGCTCCCTCTATCTTGTAAAAGATTTTGCATTGGGGTTGAAAAAACTTAGCACTATTGATTGTAAAAACAGCAGCCATATTATTTTTCATGTTTTATTCTATGAACTATGAGGCATTTAATGATATGACAATGAGAACACACAGTCATCACAGTGGAGATTGCTAGAGGAGTGTAAGAAAAATTAGACAGTCAAAGGCATTTATACATTTTGAAGCCCGGAAGGCACATTCTGCAAACCACAGTTCTTGATGCCAAGTTTGAGCAAATTACCAGAGTCCATTAATAAAGGAGTATATCTGTAATGGCTATAAAGCCGAGTAGTGATGACGAGGAACTAATACAAGCTCATTAAATAAGTCACACTAGACTAGTTCAATTGTCCTTTCTGATATGGTTATGAGGCTTAGACTTAGGGAAGTGCTTCAGACAGAATGAACACTATTTTCAGGAAGGTGTTTAACACAGCTTTTCACAGTGTCCTAATGCATGAAACAGAAAAATATACCCAGCATGGCTAATTGGGTAAAGTAATACATCCAAAGGGCCATCAAGAGGGCTGAGGCTGAAGTTCAAGTCGTTTGACATGTCCTTAGATCTTCCCCTGACTCTCTTCTTTGCTTCATGTCTATGTTCAATGTAACTTTGGATTAACCTCTACTAAACCTGTACAAAGGTGGAGGTAGAAGTAATAAATATTTTTCTTAACAAATCTTATATTCAAATGTATCTCTGTAAACTAGGAAGGTCACGAGGGAGAATTCTGCTGCTTGCGAAAATCTGACACTCCCTCATCTGAGATCGTAACATAAACTGAAAGTATAAAGTGAGAAAAGTCAGCCCATTCTGCTTTGCTTTAATGCACCAAACAAGTGGGTCAAGGATGAATAGGAGCCCCATTGAAATACCTGACATGGAGTGAAACTTTCTTAGGTACAGCAGCGCTTTGCCTTTGCCATATCTGCATTTCATGTGCTTTCTAAGCTAACCTTCCTTAATTTCTTAGCATTTTTTTTTCCTAAAGTGATTCCTCTTCCCATCCCTGCCCTTTGTTCTGGTTGGTGAGTATACATTCTATAAACCTAACTATTGGAAGGAAGCAACAGGTTCAAAGTGTTGTGGGAATTGAAATAACTAGAACATGGTATTCATGTCTCAAAGTGGAATATAATAACATCATTGAAGCCTAAGTCTACATCAAGTTTTGTGTACACTATGTAAGAGTGGTGATGATTTAAGCAACTGGTTCCTACCCATGTGGTAGACCTAGAGTTAGTACGTGGGTCTCTGCTTGCCTTCAACTCGGCCCAATCCATCCCACTGGGGGCATTTGAGGAGTTAACCCATGGAGATCTTTTTCCTTCTCCATTTCCATCTTGTTACCTTTCAAATAAAAAGAGGTAAAAATGCATCTTATATAGTTAAGCAAAATTTGCTGTTTACCACAGAGAGCATTGAGCTATCACTTATGACATGTAAAATTGTAAAAGCTTTAAAAAATTTAGATTGAGGGTTTTTGAGCTCCTTGGATTTGTGATTTGATGTCTGTCATGGATTTTAAAAGGTTCTGTCATTTTAATTTCAAATATTTCATATTATATATTTTCCTCTTACTTTTCCTTCTTGGAAATGATGTGTGCCACTGCTACAACTTTGTAAATTGCCCCATAGTTCTCAAATGTCTTCTTCTTGTAATATATATATTACAAGAAGACATTATATATATACATAGAGAGAGAGACATATATATATATATTTATTGTTTTGAACCCTTCTGGACATTTTAATAATGTAAAATGGTAAGTGAATATTATATAAATTTGCAATTAGACATCAGTCTTTATTGGTCCAGTGTCTCTTTTCTGCGACTTTTGCCACTTTTTCTTTCTTGCCTAAACATGCAGGGTAGTTAGACATGAGTGCAGGGAAAGGAATGTTCTTCCTGAGACAACTTTGGCAGTTTTCACCCTTTAGAGTAGACCTTTCTAAAGGGGAAAAATATGAATGCATTTCACAAGCTGCCTCTGCTCTGTACCTGTCCTGGCCATACAGGAATCTTGCCTGGATCTTCCCCATCAGAGTATGGCATGCTCTCTAGAAGTAAAATCGACGGGTTCATGAGAGTCCCTCTGTGCACACAGCCTCGCAAGTTTTATTTCTATTCTAGTTCTGAGTTAGCCTCTTGTAATATGGAAAAATTGCTGTTTAAATGTCCTTACGAGTCACGTTTCTAATAGCTTCCATTCCAGATGAATAACCTGTGTATTTCTGGACTCACTCGTCTCTGAACATTTCAGTGTGACAATTTGCCATGCAAACTCAGTTTGCTTATGTATCCAAAAAAAAAAAAAAAGCATTTGTTTTAAATGTCCGGTGTTTTTATTTTCATTTATTTTTATCTTATTTGAAAGGGAGAGAGTATACAAGAAAGAGAGTAAGAGAGATCTTTGAACTACTAGTTCACTCAACAAATGCCTGCAGTAGCTAGGGCTGGACTAGGACAAGGCATGAGTCTAGAATTCAAACCAGATGCTCATGCACATTGCAGGAACTCACGTACTTGAGTCATTGTCTGCTGCCTCCCCGAGGGTGCATTAGCAGACATCTAGGATTACTGGAATACAGAATACAGATGCTCCAAGCAGTGATTCAGTCACTGGACCTAAGGCTCGCTAATGTCAAGGGTTTTCACGTTGTTAAAAATGAGTTGGGACTAGAAATGCTAATAACTTTAATTAAATCTCTATCTATCTATCTATCTATCTATCTAGCTATCTATCTATCTATCTATCTATCATCTATCTGTGAGAACAAGGTAGAGAGGAAGAAATGTCGTCCACTGGTTCACTCCCCAGTTGTCCACACAAAGAAATGAACCAGGTCAATTCAAGGTACCGGGACAGCAACCCACACCTCCAAGGAAGGTAACAGGAACCCAGCTACTTGAACTTGCACTGCTGCTCCTCCGACTGTATTAGCATGGAGTCTATGTAAGAGTTGAGCAGAACTCCAATGACTGTTGAGGGAAGTGGGCATCTCAACCAGCACCTTTACTGCTAGGCTAAAGACCTGATCCCAGACTAGTTCCCTGACCCCAGACTAGTACCCCAACCTCAGACTTGCTCCCTGACCCTGGACTAGCTCCCTGATCCTGTCATTTTCTGAAAGCTCAGTGAATTATGGCCTCCAGTGGATTTCCCCTTTTGCTTTATGCTTTACCTTGATATTTCTTTGGCAAGTTTTTACATGGTTTCCTGATTTTATTTTTCTGGGGTGTGTGTGTGTGTGTGCATGCTTGTACTTAAAATTACTTTTATGTCATTTAATTTTGTCATTTGTAGCCTTCCTTCTTCTCCTGGCCTCATGTTTTGGAGTGGTAGATCCAGGAACTGCATCTTGACTTCTGCTTTGCTTACCCCTTCCTCTAGTCTACCATTGTAACTGGGCACTGATTTTAAATGGGGAATGTTGACTCAGGTTTTAAGTAGAATTTATTCTGTTGGGTTTTTTTGTAGGTTACCTTTAGGCTGAAATTCCTGAAAAATGCTAATTTGGGGCTTTATGTTTATTTGCTTATTTAATGTCTGCTTTCTTTTTGCTCCTTATCACCGTGTTTCCATGTGCATAAATCACACAGGAAAAAAATACCAGCATAATCCTTTTCTGCATCCTTCTTTGATACTTTAACAAAAGAGTTTCAGAATTATGCTTATAAAACAGTCTGATGTTTTATAAGGCATGATGGCCCAGTTGTTTCTTTAGAGTTGTACTTACTCAGTTAGTTCATTCCATCAATGAGAAAGGAAACAGTGATTATTTGAAAACCCCTGAGTTCTCATGAGATTTATTCAGGAGCTTATCAAAATGTGTCATGGATCTATAAGTGAATTGCTAAATAATTTTGAGTGACAGTTACATTGGTGGGCTAAAATCTTTATGTGCTGAGAGAAGATTCTTCATTTTTCTGTGCCACGTGTTGTGTGGCTCCTGCAAGGCACACTGTTATGAAGTTTGTAACACACGAACTTTGGGTAACAGACTTTTTTGTTTTCCATGATTACTACCCATAAGAAATTTAATCAAAAATCCAACAAGATATTATAATCAAATCAGCTGATAAAAAATGTGCTAGATAATTACTTTTAAAACTCTTACTAAAGCTTTTCAAGTTCAAGGAATATATATTCAATTATATTTGAGGCTTCTTAAAATGGAAGCACTTACAAAAATTATATTTTAAAATTATATGTGTAACGGTATTTGTCATATAATTATCTCAATTATGTATCTCATAAGGTGGGTTATACGTATGTATCTATATATACAGATATAGATACATAGATATAGGATATGAAACCATGTACATAATGCAGAAATTATGACAATGAATGAAGGTGGACTCGCTGCCTGTGCTGAAGCTAACAGCAAAGTGGAATCACTGCATGGATGAATCTCATTTAGTTTGATGGGAATCCTGGTAAATGTTAACTACAGATCCACACAACATTCTTGTGTAATTTAATTCATGCTTTTTGAAGTAGTTAAAAATGGATGAATGCAGGTTTGAAATTTCAGACTACTAGTACTTCAATTAAAAATATTACTGTACAGAATCTTAATAAGAACAAATCAATTATGCAAAATAAAGCAGTCGAACATATGCTGCAAGCATTTTTGTTATCCATGAATACTACCCATAAGAAATTTAATCACAAAATCCAACAAGATATTATAATCAAATCAGCTGACAAAAATGTGCTAGATAATTACTTTTAAAACTCTTACTAAAGTTTTTCAAGTTCAAGGAATATATGTTCAGTTATATTTGAGGCTTCTTAAAATGGAAGCACTTATAAAAATTATATTTTAAAATTATATATATAACAGTATTTGGCATATAATTATCTCAATTATGTATCTCATAAGGTGGGTTATATGTATGTATCTATAGATGTAGATACATAGATATAGGATATGAAACCATGTACATAATGGGATTTAAAAATATATATTTGAAATAGAAAATGTTACAATTTATACTCTGAAAGTCTTTTAAAGGATAATAATAATTTATACACATTAGCATAAAATATACACATTACTAGAGAAAATTCAAGTTTTGAAATTAAAATTTCTTAAAATTTATTTATTTGACAAACCAGTAGTGAGGAAAACACTCAGCACTCCAGAAGCAGAGGGAGAGTGATCCCTCAGCACCCGTTTCACTCTCCAAGTGGCTGCATCAGCTGAGGCTGGATCAGGCTGAATACAAAAGCTTACAACTCTAACCAGCTTGCTCACATGCTTGGCAAGAGCGCAAACACGTGGGCTGTCGCCTTCTGCTTTCCTAGGCTTGTTGGCAGGGAGCTGGATTAGAAGTAGAGCAACCGTGACTCACATTGGCGTACTAATAAGGAATGCTGGTGCCACAGTGGTGTTACTGAATTGTGCCACAATGCTTGCCTCTCAAACATTGCTTGAACAAACTTCTAAGAGCTTCTTGATAAGATTAATGTAATTCTCAGGATAATTCATCAAGACTGTGATAGAAAAAAAAAGCGTCAATAAAATAAAAAGATCATGTAAGATTAATAGCAAAATCAGGTTTAGAGTCTTAGTGCCAGGGTTAATACATTAAATGCTTATGAGAATTATTATTTTCAGTTGAGAATTTTGATTTAATTATTTTAGATGTTTATTGAATTATAAAAATAATCAAGTCAGCTACTCAACATTTAACTGGGCCCAAATCCATCATAACAGTAGGGGAGAAAAATGACAATAAACAGGAATTAACTCACACTAAGACTTAATTGAGCTGACTCCAGGAGTTAGATACACATCTCTACATGAAATACATTAATATTAGATTGCAGTAGCAAAGATGAAAGTTTTGGCCCCAACACTGACTCTTGAAAGCAAAACTGTGTGTTACTTAAATTACATAAATAATTGCATACACAGTATTTGAGGCCAGTTGGGGACAATTTAATTAATGAAATTTTATGCTGTTTTTAAAATCCTCCTTTAGGGATTTTAGGTTAACTTTAAATTTTTTTTTAACCAGGTTATTGTAACAGCTACCAGCAAGGAATATAAAAGTATCTTTCAGGAGTTTGAGTCCTATTACTGATTTCTTATGTCAGTAGTTCACATGTGAGAGATGTGACCATGTGTACGTGTGTTTTTGTATGCACGAGAGAGAGAGAAATAATCCAAACTTTGCTAAAAGTAAGATGATGAATTTATAACTTTATTAGCTAGTGCTTGATGGTGATTTAGTTGCTCAAACAAGGGACGAGACAGGTGGCAGTAGAGGATTTACCTTTTATGTCATCATGCTGGCCCGTACATTGCCTTTCTTTTGTTTTGTACAAATACATCATGGCATTACAATTCCATCGTCTGTGGAAGTTATAAAACTCATAGAAGTGTAGCCAAAGTACTGCTCACAAAAATGTTTGGATTCATTACTACATTTTTGCCTGTGCAACATTAGGTAGTGGTTATGACTACTGAGTTGATGTCCATACCTAAAGAATTCTGAGTTTGGATTGGAAAACATCTATTCTTACACAAAGTTGATATTTTTTATTTTCCTTATAAATATTGATTGTGTCAGTTTTAGGTGACAAATAAGTTTATAATAATTGTATGACAATATTATTATAATAATTTTGCATATAAACATCTGTCTTATGTGTGTATTTTATTTTGCCATAGACATTTGTGATTAGTACAAGATAATTTGCAGGGATTATCTAATATAGATAGAGATTTTTAAAAATGAGGAAGAGGGAGAAAATAGTTTGCCCAAGGAGTGGATTCACAGAATCTTATATCAGTTTTCCAAATTTCTAATGTCATCATATTTATAATTTGAAATGTATGTTGCAAAACTCCCTAGGTAGTATGAAATCTTCAAAATCATGCTAGATGGTGTTTGCATAGTTTGTGTCTAATTTTCACTTAATCAGTATAAATATGTTATTCAAGAAGGTATGAATAAAATAAAATTCTAAAAGCGAACACCATGATAGGTTTATGAAATGAAATAGTGGCAGGCTTTTAGCAGAAATGACATAATACTTTTTTAGGTAAATAATTCCCAAAGTGGAGCCCTGGTGTCCTTCCCTAGGCATCTGATCTCAAGCTGCAGCCAAATCCCAGTGGCTGCTGGTTGCTCATCATGTCATGCCCCTCCAGGGACTTATCCTTGGCCTCGCTTTCCTTGCTGCAGGTGCTGGAGTGGCCACACTCAGCAGTGGCTTCCTGATACGAGGCCACGGATACTCAGTTTTCTTCTAATTTGTTCACTGACTTTGTTCTGCATAAGATACACACACGGAAGAACACCCATCTTAGCCTCTGCTTCTGGGGGACCGTATCTGCTACGCATGAATGATTGCTGAATGTTGAACTCTGTGGATTTTTAAATGTGGCTTCCATGGATCAGTCCTTCTGTATTTTGTCGTTTCCTCCACACTTAGTCTCTTGCATTTGTACTCATGACCACTGTGCATACTGCAGTCTCATTCTGTCTCTGAAATATTCCCCTTTGTTCATGTGTACCTGACTCTCCTGCCAGTTACCAAAAGATGAATTCTATAGTAAATCAAGATGGCCTCAAATATAATCAGGTTTATTTTCTTTCATTCTACATGTTCATTGTGGACCTAATGAGGTAATGCTTCATGTGATTTTCATTGCAAGATACGAGTAGACAGAATAGCCTGTAAGCTATATATGGTATCCTTATGGCACATGAAACTGCAGGGAAAAATGAATTATATCTACCAAACACCTTTAAGCTTTTGGTGGCATTTTGTTGGCTAATGCAAATTTTTCTAATGCAATTTATATTTTATGAAAAAGTTAAAAATTAATGAAATGGATTTTTTAACACTAACAAATTTGAAATTTTGCTTGAAAAGAAAATTTTAGAACTGACAAGCAGAATTTGGTTGTAAAACTATAATTTAAAATATTTAAAGCATTCAATGTTGTATTTTTCACATTAATTGAAAAAAGCATGATTAAAAGTTTATTATAAGAGATTTAAAAGCATATGACTTAATCTTAAGAAATATTGTAAGAAATCTATTATCTAGTAAATTAATACAAAACAATACATCAAATTTCTATATAAGTGGTATTCAAAACCTTCAAAGATTTCACAAAAAAAAAGTTTATGGAAATTACTTATGATGAAAAACAAGTTGTGTGAAATTCATTGATCCTTTAAAATAAGTTTTCAAAAAACCTTTTGAAATATCTTTGGTGACAGATGAAATTACAAGCACTATAAGATATGATAATAACAAAAAATCACAATAAAATAGTAAGCATTTGTCCAAATGTGCTCAGATGAATAGTTATAAACATGATGCTTACATAATCTGTAGAACGAAGGCATGAATGGCGTAAACATGGAAAATAAGATTTCAAACACAAATACCGCTCATCGCAACAGGCCCTAAGCATATAAAAACACAGTAAATTTATAAACAAAATGAAACAAAGATGTTAGAAAGAAGAAGAAAGGGGGAAATACAATTAATTAATAATTAAACTAATCAGTGCATGATATCTCATTTTTTTCTCTAACCTTTTCATAATTTGAACCATATATTTCATTGTTCTGGAATTTCTTCTCTGCTTGTTCTGTCTGCCATCTTGAATTACTTGAAAGTAATAGTAATACAAGAAAAGAAATTGAAATAGTTCTGGCATTTGTGTTCTGGATCAACATCTTTTCTATCCATCAAGCCCTACAGATAAATGATTGAGTTCAGGAATCACATAACGGTAACATCTGCCTCAATGAGAACTATGTTCAGCTATAAACAACGAAACCCCCTTCACATAAGAATTCCTTGAGCTCTAATTACTGCTGTAATCCAGACAAGGGCAAAACCAAAAGACTAGAGAGTCATGCCAACTCTGTGTAATTATTTTAGGAGACTTTTTTTCCCAACAAGTTCTCGACAATATTTTGTATATAGATGTTATGGGGGCTAGTGCCATGCCATAGCACATTAGGTATTTGTCTATGGTGCTGGCATTCCCTGTGAGTCCCAGCTGCACCACTTTCAATCTAGCTTCCTTCTAATGGCCTGGGGAAGCTACCGTGGATGATCCAAGGGCTGGTACCTCTGCACTCCTGTGGGAGTCCCAGTAGAAACTCCTGGCTCCTGGCTGCTAGCTTCAGACTGGTCCAGCTGCCACCAATGCAGCCATTTGGGTTGTGAGCCAGTGCATAGAAAATCTGTTTCTCCTTCTCTGTTGTTACTCTGCCTTTCAAATAAAAATGAATAAATCTTAAAAAACAAAAATAGTGTTATGGGTTTAGAGGCCACTCCTGGCTATAAGAAAAATTAGGTATTTTACTATTTTTAATATTCCTGCAAATGATGAATTGATTTTTGTTCATAAAAAAGGAAAATGCATGCTAAATACAACGAATCATTTCAATATACAGTCATGTGCCATATAAGGACAATGAAGACCATCTAGACCATAATTGCTGATGATCCAGTTAGATAATATCATTTAGTGCTGTTATTGACTTCTTATTTTCTGTAAATATACTGTAATGATGTTGCATGCTGAAAAAAAAGAACACCTAATAGAATATTTCCTACAAAACTGCTGTTATCTGACCCCATTACTGCTTTCAAGACTCCTGTGTAATAGCTTTGCAATGCCAAGTTAGTCATGATTATGGCTAAATAAAATCTTTATTTTTCTTGATGATGTTAGCATATTAAAATCAATACAAGTTCATTATAATTAATTTACTATTTCTACATGGCCAGGTATATATTAATAATTTGAATATCAATAAGGTTTTTCAGATATATTGGTAGTATGTGTATATAGATATATATCTTATATATCATATATATATATCCTAATGATAACAGAAACTGGATTTTAAAGACAACAAAATAATATTATTTATATACATACATGAATAATGTTTGAGTAAATTTGGAATTTCTTAACTTGTAATTAAGAGTAAAATCACAACTTTAAAAAAATTTTTTATAGGGATAAGGATCTAGAAAGATTTAAAGGCAAATCTTTCTAATCAAATCTGAAGTAAGGAACAGGAACAATATATGATTATTGTCCAAAATGTAAGAAAGAGTAAGGGATCATCAAATGTTTAAGTGCGGGTCAGAACATTAGGCTGGGCAAAGGCCATGTATGAATGTAACCTAACAGAATGAGAGGAAACGGAAGCAAAAAAAAAAAAAAGTAAGCTAATACTGTGGAAGTAAATATTATGCATTTGATAAATAATTGATTTGAAAAGCATACCTTTACCTTTGCAAGACTGAAGACATTTGCAGGACAACTCTGTTGTCTACAATTAAAATGAATCTGAATGTATGGATTAAATGATTTATATAGATTTTTTTAAATTGTAATTCTTAATAGTTGAAGTGACAGCTTCGAAGTTTCCACAGAGGGTCAATAACCATCCTCTAAGTCATTTCCAGAAACATTTGTGTAACACTTAAGCTCCATTTTAAAAAGTAAATTGTCCATCCTGAAAACAAAATGTGAGATAAGACATTAAATGAGAAGGGGAGGGAAGGTTAATGCGTTTCCTCCCCAAGTTAAGTCTGGGCTTCCTCTCTGCTGACTGACGTCTCTTTGACCCCAGAGGTGGACTTGGGGCTTCCACAACCCCAGGTGAACTGTCTCCTACCTGTGTTGCATCCACTGCTGCCCTCTCCTGGTCTACAGTGCTTCTACCAGGACAGTTGATTAGCTGGATCCTTGGGGAGAAAACTAACACAGCTGTTTGAGCAGTTTGGTAACATATTTGTATTAGCGCATGCTCATTCTTCAGATAAGATGGCTAGATCCTTTTCACCTTCCCAGAAATGAAAATATCTCCAGGTGACGAACATGGGTACGGTGACACTAAGCCAAAGCAGAAATGCAATTAGCTGTGTGATCTCCGAAGAACAACCTCTGCCCTATTGTGGTATTAGAAAACAGTCACCCTGCATATTTTCGTATTACATCTTGCTAAATATAAATGTCACTGCTGTAAGTTTGATGCACTAAATAGATTCTGACTTACCGTGTTTCTGCTATTTTTTACATGAAGTTGTGTTTTGAATGGAGTGACTGTCGACTAAATGTCTTCACAGAAACACAGCACAGCGTAGACACTCGCCTGAGATTCCCCTCCTTGATTATTTATTATTGCTGACAATCTCACATGAAAAAAAAACTGTAATCCACAAGCCTTTGGCTCAGTCTAAATGTTTGCCACAGTTGGAAAGAGAAGCTCTTGGATGTAGATGCTTTGTGTATCTAGTATCACCAGTAAGCTCTCATAAAAAAAAAAAAAAACACCTGTGCCCTTCAGGAAATGTTGAAATGTTTATCTAAGTTCTCATGGGCCTTGGTTTTCTAGATCTCATTAAGTGAAATATGGTAGATACCACATTATGCCACACTTGGATTATTAGAGGATCAACACTGTTTTGGGTTCTGGACAGCTAATGCATTAGAGAAAAATCTCATTGCACTTGGAATGGAAATCATGTTCTTTATCATTCTCTATTAAGTACTTGAAGGACTGCAGAGAATCCAGCTACACTGAATTAAAATATATACTATATAAAATATAGTATTATTATTATTAAAGTATAGTATAATTATAAAATTATAGTATATATATATATATAAAATGTAGTATTACTGTCCAATGCAGAGTGACAGAGGAGTAGAGATGGAGGTTGCAGGGGGAGATGGATTATCTGCTGGTTCACACTCAGATGGCTACAATAACCCAGTCTGAGACAGACCAGGGTGAGGAGCCAAGAACTGCAACCTTATCTCCCACATAGATGACAACAGGAGCCAAGTTAGACTTCTTTCACTGTTATCACAGACACACAGCAGACACTGGAGCAGAAGTAGAGCAGCTGGGACTTGAACAGGCACTCTGAGAGCAGATGTTGGCATTATAAACAGTTCCACCTAATGTGCTTTTGTGCTGGCCCCTCTCTCTTTTTATGTGTGGAGGTAGTATTGTGGAGATGTGTGTAATACTGCCACCTGTGATGCTTACATCCCCTAATTAGCAAAAGTTTGAATCCTGGCTGGTACAGTCTTGGCTAATGCAGCCATTTGGGGAGTGCACCCATTGGATGAAAGATCTTTCTGTGTTTGTCCCTCTTTCTCTTTGTAACACACCTTATAAAAGCAAAATATCTTAAAAAGTAATTTACAGTTGGTTGTACTTGAGTATGGGTTACTTCTTCCAGCTTTAGTTTGATACAAAAGCATTGTTCCCATCAGAATATTTTATAAAGGATTTTAAAAAATAAACACAATCTTTGAGCTTCTTCATAACAAAAATGCACAAAATATTTTTCATAGTTTATTTCAATCTTGTGGTCATGTACCTCTACAGACACAAACAATAGGAAAAATCAGCAAACCGGCTTGGTATTACAAAAGTTCCCAAACTCCAAGGTAAAAAAAGCTGATGAAAATGACAAAATGGAGAGAGAAGTAAAACAAAAATTTTTCTAGTTATTTAAGTGAGAGTGGGATGAAAGTACAGAATGCACACACAGAACCTTGGAGCAGTCTGAGCAGAGGAAGACGACCAGACGATAAAGATTCAATATTGAAGCTGTAGAATACAGGAACGCATGTACTGTTGTACCCAGAGCCAGAATGGAAGGGAAGAGAGGTTTTCCAAAATGAACAAGTGACATTAAAAGGAACCACTCAAAACAGGCCAAAGGAAAGGTTAGGGGCTAACCACTGCAGGAAAATTCAAAGAGAAGACTGCAGGTAGTTCGGGATAAAACTCCCCACACAGCCTACTGATGAGGTGCTGCAAGCAAAGTGAATGTGGGCATAAGATTTTTGTCTCAGGGAGTTACCAGTGTAAACACCTCTCTGTTCAAAATGGCACCACCACAACTTGCCAGGAATTCAGGCTAAGGCCAAAGTGTTACTCCAAGTAACTAGAGCACCATTTAGTTCCAGTTTGCCCTCTATTTTATTTCCTCACCTCTCTTTATGACTCCATTCCCCTTCCTCCTCATCCTCTCCCTTCTGCTCCACTTCCCTTCTGTTGGTCTCTTACCTTCCTCATCCTTCTTTCAGTTAATAAATGAATGCCTTCTATGTCGGTATAAGACCAGGGTTTTCGTATTTGTGTACTGTTTGTTAATCTGTTGCAACATTAGATTTTGTACAATTTCATCAAATTAAATTCCCAAGAACAAAATTCTACTGTGATAAAATTGCTTTCTCAGACAGATTTTTATTGCTTATGGAAAATATTTACAAACTTTAAGCCTTGCAATAGTTCCAAGCATTTATTCTCATTTTTTTCTTGCAGACTGTCACATCTACTTTTCATAATTTACAATTTTAACAAAACAAATATCTTGCTATTCTCCAATTTTGTCTCACATTATTGTTTCTAAAACGTGTTTCCTTAGTCCTGCTATTGGTAGACTTAAGCCTGTTCATTTGCTTGTTAGCATAAATAGAATAAATATTTATTAGAAGACACATTGTATATATTAAACTTCTATACATATTTAACATATGTGTTCTTCTTTAAAAGATAACAAATTGTTGTGCAAAAGTTGCAGTCTTCCACTGTAGATTGCATATTTTTCTAAATAAAAAAACAGAAAGGATTTTGAGTTTTCATTGTAAACAAATGACAAATGCATTAAGAAGATATGCACATGTTTGCCATGAGTTGAACTGTACTTATCCTACGTACATATGTTCAGACTTCTCATCGTGCGCCATAAATATAATAGTATTATGTATCAATTGAGAGCAAAAAGTAAAATCATATTCCTTAATATCAGATAAAAGTATTTCTTATTGGTTAATGCGGGAAGTATTGTCTCGTTGAATTCATCAGTGATGATAACTACAGCTGGAAAAGGAACTTTCATGCGATCGAGTCAACACAACTGGTTTTTCATAGTCTTCATTTTGTTGTCATAACACATTAAGAATGATAATTTAGCTAAACCTGTGTTTTATCTATGTTATTTTTCCCTGCTTCACAAATTAAATCAGAGTCAGCACAGGCGCACAGCATTCATGGGGCTGCTGTGATGCCATGAAAACTGATGAGGGAAAAAAAAAAAACAGTCATCCCTTGACCACAATCCTTTGCTTTTCTCTTGCGTGCCAAGTACAGTCTATATTGTCCAAAAGCAGATCCTGTGACACCATGAGCTCAAACAAGCACCTGCATGATGCGGGTCAGCATCTGGCCACCAAAGTCAGGTCTTAACAATGCTGACGTCTTACCTGTTATGGGTACGAGTTCCTTCATCAGGGCCTTTCCTCTCCAGGGGAATCTTGGTGTCTCTCAGTGCTTGGCTGTTTTCTGTAAGTCACTTTATTTTTCTGTTGGAGCCAGCTGTGTCTGCATCAGATTGATATTCTAGCTTAAGGAAGACTGTGTAAGAGAGCTTCCTTTATTTGAGTGACCTATGTCATTCAAACACACACACACACACACAAGCAAGGAACTGTTGATGCTGCGTGCAATGCAATCATCTTGAGAACAACCTAGACTTAATTTTTCTAAGTCATATGGACATTTATTCTATTGGAGTAGAGGCATGCTCGCCTATTCCCTTACGATAACTCTCACTCTGTGACATGGACAATCGTGGTGATGTGTATGAACACCCTTATGATGCTTAGAAGGCTTTTGGTTAGCAGTGAAAATTTAGGACACATACCTTCATGAAAGGTATTTTGTTGAAGAGTCAGCCGATTGTTACCAAATCTGGCTTATTACCCGGGTTTTGAAAATAAAAAAAAGTTTTATTTGAGTGACCGTAATTCATTCATATATTGCCTCTGGTTCTTTTCTCTTTGAAATGACAAAAGTGAAGTCAGCTATACCATCTAGAGCTTGTAGAAATAGCATCTCGTGGTCTGGCTGAACTGATTGACAAGACTCTGCCTTGTACATTCCCCATATCATCACAAAGGGTTCACAGCTGTTTTCTCGATGTGAACTTTGTCTCGAAGCTTTGTTTTGCTGGCAGCATTTCCTGGAAGTTATTTTCTACTTGAAAAAGTTTCTGCTGGGTTGAAAAATTGCAGTCACAATTTTTGTTTCACCCAGAAAATCCTGGCTTATTTATATTTTGATTACATTTTGCTGAAAGTCAAATGTTTCAAACTTTACCCCCATCTCTCTCTCTGCTACATATTACATAAAGTTAAAAACTGTGTCCTTGCAGGGTTTGGCTGGAAATCTCAGATTTGTGAGTTCTCACATAGTTTTTCTGTTTCCATGTTACAGTGGATTGCAGTTTTGCAATGTGTGCTTTCTGATGCATATAATATTTATTCCAGTTTTTTATGAGAATTGTCTCAATGTCATACCTGTTCTAATATCAGCATTAGTAAGAAATTCCACTTCTGTGAACACAATACACAGAGCAGGTGTGCTACCTGTTGAATTCAAGGATTCATCTAGAATTTGGCTAATTTCAGGCTTAATATTTTTTTGAAATTTAACCAAGAACTTAATCAAATTCTACATTTTTGGCCCATATTGTCTCTAAGATAATTTTTGAAATTTATACTACATATATTTAACATATCATGCATGTTGTCATATTCTTTCATTATTTTGATTATTTTTTATGTTCTCCCTATTGTCCTGTTTTAAATGTTGAAATCATTTAATTTGACCTTTTCTGAAATATAACTGCTTCAATTTTGTTAAATGACTTTATTCAGTGTCATGAACATGGACTTCAAAAGTCCTGGACTAGTGCTTTAAGTGGATTATTTAGCGCTTTTTTTTTCTCTGAAATAAGTAAAAAGATTTATGTCAATGTGCTCTATTTATGATATTCATTTCATACATTTTCAAGCCTGTATTTTATTGTTTCGTTACTGTTGTTTAAGACAAACTCACTGATTATGATTGTAGTTATTCATTGATCATACTGTCATTTCATCATTCGAGAGCCTTGACACTATGCTGTTTCAGTCATAATTAACACAATTTCAAGTTGCTATAACTTCCTCTCATTTAAAAGATTTGTATAAAGCCAAAAGTGGAAGTTTTGGATACTTACAATCTTAAAAATAAATATTCTGATTATTTTTAATGGGAAAACACAAGCAAAGTCTGATTCTACATTTGTAAACATATAATTTCAAATAGGATTTTAATGACTTGTTTAGATTTGTAATTAAAAATGTAAAGCTGTGCAGTGCAATATGATATACTCATTTAAAAATGTTTTTACTGGAATCAGCATTGGGCATGGTTGATTGAGCCACTGTTTGCAATGCCTGTTTGTGTGCTGGTTTGGGTTCAGCTTCCTGCTTCCTGCTAATGGATCTGGGAGGCATCAGATAATGGCTCAAGTGCTTGGAGCCTTCCCACTCATGAGTAAGACCTAAGTCCTAGATTCTTGCTGTGGCCTGAGCTGACTCCACCTATCGCTTTGAGAAATAAACCAGTGGATAGAAATCTGTCTCTGTCTTTCCTTCTTACTGTATCAATTTTCCTTAGCAAAAAAACCATATAAATCTTTAAACGTGATTTTACCATATGGATGAATCTTTGGATCATTACCATGTGAACTGACATCTTTATTATGCACTTTCTGAAGGATAGAACTGGGCTGAACGCATTGCTGTTAGTACAATCTTTATTTCCTCTACAAACCATGATTTCACAGTAATATTGTGCCATTCAAGAAGGCTCACATAATTTACATTAATTAATGTTGCTTCCTGACACACAAATTTGTTCATTTGATGACACATAGCTCTACTGAGCTTTGTGTGTGTTTGTGTGTGTGCACGAGTGATGAAGTCATATACAAACACAGAAATGGCAATGTTTTCTCAAATTTACACTTTCAACTCTTCCCTGTTTTCTGAATTCCACTCTGATAAATGTACACTGTCTGCCTCCAATGTGACTGTCACTATTGCTAGTGTAAAATGGGAAAACATATAGGAAACACATACATTCCCATATGTTATAGCAAAAAAAACCCGGTCAACAAGTGTATGGATCACATATATTTTACCAGACAAAATGTGAACAAAATTGAGTCAGGAGGGTGTTCTTCTGGCAATAACACAAAACATGTCTCTCACCAACTCTCCTGCCTAAGTTAAGTAATACAGCAGGAAAATTATTTTTTTCTGGACTTGTGACTGTTGTTGAAGGGCAATATTATTATAATAACATGGAGGAAAACACTGTGTGGGGTGGGGGCAGAATGAGGAGGGAGGAATGGGAGGTTGACCTATAAAACCATATTATGAAAAATAATACAAATTTTAACATTATTTCAAAAAGTCAATAAGCTTCAAAAAACTTTACATGGAATACCAAGTGAGTGACCTAAGTCACTCGGCAGGATGACCTCAGAAAGAGTAGACATCCAAGGCGTTTGACTGATGACTCGGAGTCAGAGGCTAGAGGGACACATGAGGTGTAGCTGTCAACACCACACTTTGAGATGCTCACATGTGATATTAGAGTGCCTGGGTTTGAATCTTGGCTCCATTCCCAACTTCAGATTCCAGCTAATGTGCACTTTGAATGATAGTGGACAGTGGCTCTATTGGCTGCTTCTCTGCCACTTATGAGAGAAACTTGATTTGATTTCCTGGCTGATGGCTCCTAGCCCCTAGCTCCTGGTTCCTGGCTCCTGAGTGCCTTATGGCTCCTAGCCCTTGGATCCTGCCTTTGGCATGGCTCAGTTCTGGCTTTTGCAGGTATTTGGGAAGTGGATTAATAGATGAGAACTCATCCGTCCAGCACCATCTTTTTCCTCTTCATTAAATAAACAAAAACTTTGCAAAGAAAAAAGTAGGAGCAAACAACCCTATAATCAAGGATATCATAGAAACCTGCCAGTATTCTTCAAATAAATTCTATTTTCATAATTTAGCTTCCAGTTATTTGTATTTTATCTGCATTGTGTGTATTTTACTCACTTTGTCCTGCCTCTTCAATATGATTGAGCTTGTAGGAAAAATGATCTGTAGATGAGGGCAGGAACACTGCCAAGCTCTAAGGTTGTTATAAAATGCTCTGAAGGTTTCCATTGTTGGTGGCACAGTCAAACCAGCATTCCTGAGCCTCCATGTAAATTGTGTTGGGCATCCAGTGAAAAGGTCAAATTACATGGAAAGACTATGTGTAGCTGCTCAGGCCACTAAGCCAGCTGTGCCCAGAGCAGGAGCTTTTTGAAGGAGCCTTGAAGTGACTTCATCCCCCAGCTTGAGGAATAACCCTCAGCTATTCTAGTCTTCCCAGCTCAAACTCCACATACCATGGAACAGAGAAAAGCTATATTGCCTCTTTCCTACCTGAATTTAAGAACTTAACAAAAAGGATTGTTATTTTACTTTTGTGAGTTTTTTCATAGATGCGTAATGTTGTATCTACATAATAGTATAAAAAGATGTTTTGAGGTATAATATGTATATACTATGTAGAATAATTACTTCTAGCTAATCACCAAATATCTCCACATTATTGATTTCTGTGGTGATAACATTGAACGCTCACTGTCTTTGGAATTTCCGTCATATAGTACAAGTTCATTTAATATAGACACTGATGCGCAATGGACTTCTTGAACTGAGTCCTGCTCTCTGCCTCTGTGTGTCACCCTTTCATGTCCACACACACAGCTTCTGGTGGTCCTCATTTCACCCTTGGCCTCCTTGAAGTTTCAAGGTGGATTTTGATCACGCAGGAGATGTGAGAACACATAGAACCCAAGAAAAGCCATGCAGATGTTCTCCACCATACTGCTGTCCTAGGTCACTGAAGACTGATACTAATTGGAAAATAGGATCACATTTCATCCTGCTTGAATATTGCATTGGACTTCAGTGATCTTATACAAGAGATAAATCTTCATTTGAACTTTCAGAACTTGCTCTGGTTTCTGTTTTTGACTAATATAAGCATTTTTTTTTTTTTTACTAACTTGGCATCAGACTGGGTCATTCTATTACATGCACTTATAAAATACATGGATTGAACTTTGCCTATACTATAGTCAAGACTGTGCTTGCATTTTTAAGATAACATGATTACTGATGTTCCTTTATTAAATCCAAAATTCCTAGTTGGTAAGGAGTAGTTTGATTTTGGTCATCATTTTATCCCAGGCACGGAGCCCATTGTCTAGTCTAAACCATGTATTCAGTAATTCCTTCTTATAGTTGATTCTTGAAGAAATATAATCTCAAAAAATTGTGAAATCACAAATGAAAGCCAGCAACTTCAAGTGAACAAGGGAAGGCTTAAGATGCTACAGGGAAAGATGATAGAAAAAAAATGGAATAGAATAAAACTTTAACAGGGAGAGTTCTAAGTAAGTGCTGGTTTGCCTCCCTATAGAACCGTCTTCATTTAAAACAACCTTTGTCACAGTGTGTTCACTTTCTGTTCAGATGCCCACATCCTGTATCAGTCTTGAATTTTGAGTTCTGAGTTTCCTTTCAACATACCAAATCCTGTCAATACAGCCGGTTATGGCTGACCTCCTTGGGACCCTGCGATCAGTGTGGCAGACCCAGACTGAGTTCTAGACTGCTTGTTCAGATTCAGGCATCCCTGGCTCTCACAGACATTTGAGTAATGAGCAAAGGATGTGTAGTGCTTTCTTTCTCTCTCCCTTTCAAATACATATTTTTAAAAGATTTATTTTTATTGCAAAGGCAGAAATACTGAGAGGAAGAGAGACAGAAAGATCTTCCAACCGTTGACTCACTCCTCAAACGATTGCAGTGGCCAGAGGTGCTGTACCAATCCAAAGTCAGGAGCCCAGAGCCTCTTCTGGGTCTCTCACATGGGCGCAGGGTTTCAAAGTTTTGGGCTGTCTTCGACTGCTTTCCCAGGCCACAAGCAGGGAGCTGGATGGGAAGTGCGGTGGCTGGGATCAGAGCCACTGCCCATAAGGGACCCCAGTGCATGCAAGGCAAAGATGTTTGCCACTAGGCTACCATGCCAGGTCCTCAAATACAGATTTTTTTTCATAAAAGGATGTAGTGATATCCTGTGAGATAGGCCTGGGTAATTTTTTTCAGTGAGAAGCTGTAATTCCAGGACCTATAAATTAAAAGTAGGAGGAAGTACAATTTTCTGAAAATTGTACAAGAGTTTATAAGATAGAATTCATAATTTTCAAAGAAGGGAGATTTTGACAGCTGCTTCAGACTAACAAGATCCAAAACAGGAATAATTTTGATACTGTCATTTATGTGCCCATCACAATTACAACCATATAAAAAGAAACATGTACAGCATAATAAAATACTTAAACTTGCCAAATGGAATGAGGCAGGCATGTCAGTTAAAATATTAACTGAGTCTTGAGATTTTATTATTATTAATGGCCATCCTGGTTTTGAAGGACAAACTATATGACTTATTGAATACAAGGGGTTTTACAGTTAATGTTGTCTAACTTTTGTAGGTGTAGTGCTAATTCTTCATAGATTAAAGGAGAACAAGGACTTGAATATGAAACACTCTGTAGTTAAGACATATGTCTTGATGCCATTGAGAGCTAATTCCCAATACAGGAATTTTAGAAGTTAATGCAAACGACCATGCAGTTAGGATTACTAACACCAACCACCTCAAGATTTATGTGCACATAAAATATTGTATTGCATCACAAATTGAATATCTTTGAATGGAAGCTGTTTTGAAACAAAAATTAGAATGCAAGCACAATAAAAAAGAAATATTCATACTATTGAATAAAGTGATATATTTTTAAATAGTTTTTGATGTCATAAAGTATCAGCCAATGCTTTAATAAGTCAAAATTCCCAAAGCATTCATACAATTAGTGGTATTTGTAAGTACTTGCTGTGTCTATTACATACATTAACAAGGTATGGGGCAGTGATCTTTTGAACAGACACAGTGACTTGTCTTTTCATGACATCTCTTATAGGTGATTCCTCCAATGCCTAAGTTGTTCTCTAGCTTACAGTCTAAGACAAGCCCTGATTAAAATTAAAAAATCCTTGTAACTTCCTCAGAGGAAATGCATGAAAGATTTGTCAGTCAGAACTTTATTTGGACAGAACATGCTTAATGTCTTTCGTTTTTCCTTTCTACGACTGTGAAGGAAATGTAGCTTACTGATGGTTTGCTGAGTGAGCAAGAGTATGACAGTAATGTGTTGCCATTTCCTCGTCGTTGGACAGAAAGTGAACACTCTTGTGGAATGGGCTGGCGTTGTGAGAAGAGACTACTCTTGGTTAAGTAGCTATTAAAAGAGACAGAGAAACAGAAAAAAAAAAGAGAAAGAAAAACAAAACAATTATCATGATTTTTGGCCATCACAGCAATATGTATTTTTTTAAAAAATATGAGAAGTTATGCCTCAATTAGAAAACATGGTATCATATGTTGCCATTTACAGAAGCAAAAAAAAGTATGATTGTTTTCACATACTCCCCATCCTGACATGTGCATTAATAGTGAGGCTAATGTTATTTTGCTTTCATTAGTAGTAAAATGGTGATAATTGCAATAGTAACAGTAATAGTAATTTTCATAGTAGTACAAGTGGTTTATTTGTACTACTGGTGCTATGATGGAGGATGAGCAAAGAATTATTTTTTGTTGATTGAAATTCTTAACAAATATCAGGTTATGCATATAGAAACATTGAGGAATTCAATGAAAGGTTTTTTTTTTTTAGAATATTTCTTTGGAAAGCAGGGTGATGTGTATGTGTGTGCCTGTGCGTGTACATGTTTCCCTGTATGCACAGATACATGAAAGAAACTTTTCTTACAGAAAAGTTCCAATGCATCTGGTTAGACACTCAAAGTTCTTGAAGAAAAGAGCACATGTTCCTAATTGTTTCCTCCACCTGCCAAATAGTCTAAAAGCTAACTGATCTAAAAATAATATTAAACAGTACTAAAACATAAAGGTGTAACTAAAAGTATTAGAGAAATGCCAAGAGAATTCATAGAATTCGGTAGAATGAGCAGCACTGTGGCTTAGTTCTTTGAGAATTGTGGGCATTTTTGGTGTCTACAGCCCTAGGGAAGACAAAATCTTACTCTCTTGGAATCCAAGGACTTCCTTTTCTTTCTATTTTATTTCCCTTTGGTTCCTAGTGCCAGAGAAATGAACTACAGCGATCTACATAACCTTGAATGGTACTTGAAAAACATAATGTAGTATTTTAGGAACTAAGAGTAGGAGTCGAAACCATTGTATGGTTGACTAAGCCTTTGTCTGAAATGCTGGCATGCCATATGGATACCAGTTCAAGCCTTTGCTGCAGCATTTCTAATCCAGCTCCCTGCTTTTGACGTGGGACAGCAAGAGAACGATTCAAGTCCTTGGGCCCTTGAACCTGTGTAGAAGACCTGGAAGAAATTTCTGGCTTCTGATTAACACATCGTGGCATTCGTGGCTATTTGTGGAGTGAATCAACAAGATTTCTCTCTGTCTTTCATTCTCTAACTCTGTCTTTCATAAAAAAAAATCTTAAAAAAAAATAGAAACCAAGAACAAAAGAGAAAAATTTAGTAGAAAAAGTAGTAAACTTGAGAGCAGGTGACCTATATTTGAGGTCATAGCTAGTGACTAGCCTGAGACTTTCCCATTGCAGAAAGTATTTTGTGCTAGGATATCCCCAGTCTCTGACTTGTAGTCCAAAAGTTCAATAGAACAGTGCATACATCTTCCCACGGCTCCATTCTTCCCTGGAAATCTCCCATTGTTGTGTTCTTGTTCTTGTAGCTGCCTGTTTGTGTTGTGTTTTAGATGTGTTTGTGTAATTGTGTTATGCTTAGTGACTGCAAGGAGCATCAGTTGGTTAAAAATAAACATGGAATGCAGACATGCACACATTTATAGACAGAATGGACCTCCTTTCACCAAATTTTAGCTGGTAAAGACTTAGAATTTATTAGTAGTAAATCAATGACACAGTCTTAAGGATATAATCCAATGCTTTTATTTACCATATAATATAATCGTCACAAAAATCCTGCAACCAAAAAATGGGAAAAGAATAATGATCGTATTTATTGAGGTTAGCAAGAGGGGCTTATGAAAATATAAAAAAATTCTGTTTTTCCCGAGACTAAAATATATGAGAATATATGAAATATAAGATAAACATCATGCATATTTTTTCATAGAGATGTTGAAAACATCACTAAATAATTTAGAATTTTATAGACACATAGGAACTAAAAAAAAATACAGCCAGCTTAGTATAAACCAAGGACCCTTTCCTCTTCCTATCCCTTGAGATTCCCCATCTGTGTACTAGCTTTGATCTAGAGTCACAAACAAAGACTAGCTATTTATTCAAGAGATCAAATGTTACTTTTGGTGTAGCCCCTGGGGAAACTTAGAAGAAGGCCTTAAGCCTTGGGAGTACATTGATTTTCAAAGTGTTGACCTGAATAATCCATGACATATTTAGTTTCTTTGACTGTTAGATGATGTACATGGAGGTGATGAACTCACAGGGCTTTGGTATTTCTGAATAAATCCCCTTTTATGGCCTGCAATAGTTTCTTTATATTAAACAGAAAACACTCTAGATGGAAAAGCTTGAGCTATATATCATATGCTCTACCCTCCATTGACTGTTGATAGAGGTTCTCTCTAACTTTCCCACTTTAGCTATAGAATAAAAACAACTAAATGCATACCCAGATGGATTCTGATTCTTGTTAATTATGAATTACACTTAATTTGCTCTACAGATTTGTAATATAATGCGTATATATTAAGTAGAGTTTGAAACCTTTATCAGTTTTCCAGAAAAATTAAGCAGAAAGTACAGTTATGTATAATTCACTCATGCCTCACAAAAAGAGTCCCTGGTTTTTAACATTCTGCATCAGTGTGATATGCTTATTATAGTTGATGAGGAATATTATCACATTATTATTAACTAAATATTATAAGATTTTACAATCCACTCTGTATTGTATAGTTTTATAGTTTTCACAAGTACATAATGAAATCATCAAAGAAGATAATATAAACACAGTATTTGGATACCTACTACATCTAGAATTGTGGTGTGAATTTTACACAAGTACTAAGAAAATTATGTGAGCAAATGTGCTAGAAATCTTTGCTGTTGTTGTTGATGGCAGTACTATTCTCCTGTAAGTACACAGTGGTAACATCAACCTATGTTTTGGAAATAATTCAAGTTTAGCCTAATTCTAGTCCACCTCAGTCTGTCTCTAGACGATCGTTACCACATTTTCTGTGGATCTTGTGGGATACCTTTTCATTCCTCAGCGATCTTGTCTCAGGCCATGATTTACCCTTGCCTGTATAAATTAAAACATACAGAAGTAGGGGCCACTGTTGCACTGGCAGCTGCCCATATTTCAGCATGGTTTTAAAGCACCTAATATCCCCTGTGATCCAGCTTCCTGCCAGTGAACCTTGGAATGTAATGAGAAACGTTCCAAGTGCTTGTCTTCTTACTACCTATGTGGGAGATTGGGATGGAATTGCTGGCTCATGGCCACAGCTGGCCAAGAATTGGGTATTGTACGCCGTTGGGAAGTCAATCAATAGAAAGAGGACACTGTCTTTAAAATAAGTAATCTTCTTTGAATGCAGATATAGTTTGGATCAAAGAAATTAATAATTAGATATTTTAATCACACACTCTTGACTTTAATTATTTTTAGGTCTTGAATGATTCCTTTCCTTAACATATATGACAACTGTTCATGAAAACATTGGCGTTTGTTAAAAAATGACTTGAAGGGCTTGCATTCATTCTGCACATTTGTTTAAGCAAAATTAATTCATGGGAGCAACTGATAAGATAAAAGGACTCAGATAATATATTAGAACCAACATATTGAAGTCTAAGAATCTTTCTCAGTGAGTAAAGATGTGCCTGGTATTCTTATTCAAAAGAAATTCTGGTTAATTCTAGAGAATTGACACACTAAACTACACTGGAAATGCCTATAACCCTACTCCATTAGGTCTCTTCTGGGAAAATTGCACTTTACATATCTGGCTGCACACACATTGCATAAATTAGCAGGGTTTGAGATTTCTCTCTTTGTTTTTGTGATGTTTCATAATATTGAGCTAATGTAAGGCAATACTTTATCTACTCAGCTTTGTGGGTGAAGATTTATTTGATCAGCTTGTGCGGATGAAATGTTTGATGTAACATTACATGTGCGTTTCCTAAGTAAAGTGCTTGGATTTGTACTTGCATATTTTGTATCCACTTCCTTTTTGTATGGCACTGGCATACTTCAGAAAAAGAGAGTTTACAGTGTATTTGATGATACAATTAGGCATAACAGTTTAGCACAATATGCTATAATCAGAACTACTCGAAAAAGCAATTTAGTCCTGATATTGTCAAATTAAGTGTGTACTGAATAAGTAACTCACCCTCACCAAAGAGAACTATTTTGAAGCAGTAGTGAGCAAGGAAAACTGTTATATGTTGTAATTATTTTCTTTTAAAGAGTAGATTGGTAGAATTGGCTGAACTAATCTTCAATAATCCATATCTGTGAGAGTATAGAGACGCTGGGTGAAATGGGCGATGATACCAGAATAAGATGAAACAAGCTGGGCCTAAAAACAAGGAGAAGAAAGAAAGTATATACAGAAAAATACATGTTTAATCACAGGGCAGAAAGGAACAAAAGGGAAAAAGCAAAGCAAAGGCCTGGAGTTCTAGACAGGAATCCACCCATATTTTCGCCTCCCGAGCACTGCCGTAACGTTGATGGCCATCCCAGAATGTGACTTCACATTGCCTATGTACTCAAACATATGATTTGTCTTCTCTGTGTTTCATTCTGTCAGAGCTGGCGATCCTCATCCCATACCCTCCGTTTCTCAGTGAAATCGTCCCTGTGA
The DNA here is from genome assembly GCF_017591425.1 of Ochotona curzoniae. Classification (NCBI taxonomy): domain Eukaryota; kingdom Metazoa; phylum Chordata; class Mammalia; order Lagomorpha; family Ochotonidae; genus Ochotona; species Ochotona curzoniae. The sequence continues at coordinate 12,787,889 of NW_024465582.1, read as the reverse complement.
TCACAGACAGCTTTTGATATTTGTATCATAGGTTCCTTGCATGAACTTCTTTTTAAAAAAGATTTATTTATTTTTTAACTGGAAAGTCAGATTTACAGACAGGAGAGACAGAACAATCTTCCATCCATCCACTGGTTCACCCTCCAAGTGGCTGCAATGGCTTAAAATAAGCCTAACCAAAGCCAGGCGCCAGAAGCTTCTTCTGGGTCTCCAGCGTACATGCAGAGTCCAAGGTCCTGTTCCATTTTCTACTGTTTTCTTGGGCCACAAGCAGGGAGCGGGATGGGAAGTGGAGCAGCCAGGAAACAAACTGCTGCCCATTTGGGATCCCGGTACTAGCAAGGCAAGAATTTAATTACTAGGCTATCCATGCCTGGCCCACTTTGCATGCATTTCAACAGCATTCTGGAATGTTTTGCATTTGCTTATTCATTCCCTGTGATACTAGAGCCAGGAATGGCCAAAGCGAAGCAAAGAGCCAGCAGTTCTAGCTGAGTCTTTTTAGGGGTGGTATGGGGCCAGAGACTTTAACCATAATCCATTGCCCTCCTTGGCATATTGTCAGGAAGCTGGATGGGAAGTAGGCTTCACACTCAGACCCACACTCTAGGATAGTATGCCAGTTTTGACCAGGCATACTGCAATAAAGGCTCAGGTTTGGGTAGACTTCTGCTGTTATGATTTGACAGCATTTAAGAATTTTTGATAATATCCAAAATTGAATATTCATCATATATTTGAGTTTTTGTGATAGTTTACCAGAAAAAAGGAAATTTTAATATGTTAATTTTATTATCTGTTTTAGCTCCACAAATAAAAAAACAAATAAGTATACCATGATGGATGCCAATGTATCTTGTCAAATCCTGGCTCTAGGAAAGAATCTTGCTTCACTTGAACATGTTTAATTTTTCAAATGGAGAATTTTCTGTATTTTTTTTATTTCACTACACAGTTCTCCTATGGTTAGAAATTAAAGTAGTAGATGATTGCTTTGCTCATAACATCAGAGTTATTTTAAGGAATAGACAAAGAGATCAACATATTCACACAGGCATTTTTAAAAATGCTCATTTTCTTACAGAAAAAGAGGAAGACAAAGTGGCGCCTGGCTTTGGTTAGGCTTATTTTAAGCCATTGCAGCCACTTGGAGGGTGAACCAGTGGATGGATGGAAGATTGTTCTGTCTCTCCTGTCTGAGGAGAGAGAAAAAAATCTTTCTGCTGGTTCACTCCTAAAACAGCCTCAGTGACAAGAACCGGGTCAGGCCAAAGGCAGCAGCCGTGAGCTTCCTCCAGGCTTCCCACAAGGGAGTCTGCTTTTCCACCTGGAAAAGTATTTGGGCCATCCTACACTGCTTCCCCAATCTCCTTAGTAGAGAGGTGTATTGGAAATGGAGCAGCTGGTCCAGGTGCTGCTGTCAGCTTTACATGCTATGCCACAATGCCATAACACTGGGCATCTTTACTTCAAGTGTATTTCTGGGTGTAAGAGCTTAATATTCCCTTCTAAAGAGCAAAATTCTCTCTTCTACTTTGTGCCCTTTATGTTCTGTTGACGCTCTCCTTGGAGAAGGAGAATTTTGGTGCCTGAAAATAATACCACGTGCAATTGAAAGTCAAGGTTCTGTTAGAATGATCAACTCTTTGTTGTATCTTAGAAATTGTCTTTGGGGTGAGCGTTATGACCCAGTGGATTAGGCCAATGTTTAGGGAAGCCTGCTTCCTATGTCAGACTGATAGATGAATTTCCTTATATTCCACTGCTCATCCAGTTCCCTAATGGACCTAGAAAATAATAGATGATGATTAAAGTACTTGAATTCATGTCATGCGTGTGAAAGAGATGAAATTCTTGGTTCCTTGTTTAAACTGGCACATTCCTGGCTATTGAGGCCACTTGGGGAATGAACTGCAGATCAAAAATCATTCGTTATCTCTCTCTCAGTGTAACTCCGTGTTTCAAACAAATAATCGTAAATATAATAAATATTCTTCTTCAAATAAACATGTACAGCAAGTCTATTTCGTTTAACAGTACAAAACTGTGTTCTTTACATTGTTGAAGAATTTGCAATTTCATATTTCATTTGTTCTTATCTTAGGGACCTGTATCCAGATTTGATTCTTTGAAGTCACTTTTACAGTGTTTAATGTAAATAACTTCCATTGTCTCTTTCTTGGAAGCATCTGCTGCCTCACATGTAATGGTATGCAGGTCACTGCGTAGCCTAGAGGCCCCTCAGTATGATTTTTGCCCTTATTTCCATACATGCACCTGCACACCCTATTGTCATGGAGCAGAGCCAAGTCATTGGCCATCTGTCTTGGGCAGGGATGTGAGTTTGCCACTGACAGGAAGATTTCCCTGAGTCCTGTTGTGAATTCTCCCAGCCTCCACCACAGAGACAGAACTGAATCACTGAAAAATAACAATGTTCCATTAACTGCTGTTCTTCCTCGTAGTCTCTCAAGTGGTAAATGATTTTCTGAGAGCTAGTTGCACTATTTTAGAAGCTGCATAAACTATTTTTGGTTACAAACGGACCATTTGGTGCACTGAAGTTGTAATTTGCTAGTGGCCTAAAAGAACTAATGAAGCTTTCAAGGCATATGACAGACTTGAAAGGATTATGTCCCCCCAAATTGCTTTAGCATAAATGAAAACATCAACTGAAAAGGACATATGGTCTGTTCTGAGGAAGCAAATTAATAAAAACAACAGTGAGTGAGAAGACAATTAGGAAGAAATGAAAACAAAGAAAACAAATTTTAAATGATAAACAGAATATTTGAATACATCTATATATATGAAATTCACATAAATTATTTGGCATGTATGAGGAAACCTGAGCCATAAATCATTTAAATTTGAGCTTTCAATTAAACTTGTGTTATGAATTTCAGAAACTGTCATGGCAAACTGCCATTGTTGATGCTGTGTAGATATCTTATTACTCTATTATACATAACTTCTCTTACTGGTAGTCTCTGTTCCCTTCTTCCTCACAGGTATCAATCTAGAAGTGTTTCTGCACTTTGTCTTATGTTCAAGTTTCATTTTTATTATTCAGTGCTTATTTTAACTTTTAAAATTAATTTATTTGAAAGGCAGAGAGGAAAATAAAACCAAAAAAAAATCTCCTGTTTGCAGATTAACACACCAGATGCCTAGAGCAGCAAGGGCTGGAACTGACTAGATCTTAGAGCTGGGAACTCAACAGAGATATCCCGCAAGATTTGCTGGAATTCGTGCACTCGAACCTGCTGTTTCCCAGGGTGCACATGAGGAGGAATGTGCCTTTGTGAGTGGGTCTGGGAGCTGGACCCAGGAACTTCTGTATGGATGCAGGAATTTCAAACGTTGTCCTCACTATTGTGCAAATACTCTCTGGTTCCTTTATATACCAACTTGTCATTACCATTATTTCCTCCCCAAATGTAGAATATATGTTGAATTTATTGTCTTTTTAAAAGATGATCATTACTCAGAAGCATTACATGAACTAAATATACAAAATGTGCATTTTTTTTCTGAGAACAGTCTAAAATTTGGGTGTGATATGCTGAATAATAACTGCAAAAGATAAATGAATCTATGACATTTATTGAAACTATAGAATTATATTTATTAAAACTCAGAGACATTAATAGCATCGCTACTAGCTAAAATTATTTAAAATTAGTAAACATATCTAAATATGAATTAGAAATCAGGTGAGTGTGAATAAAGTAATGGAAAGCACACAGAAGGAATCCGCCACTGTAACTGGCATTCCCTTTATCCTATCTATTTTTTATTCCACTTTACTGCTTTCTCTTTGGTTGAGCACACATTTTAAAAATTCCATTTTCATGTATAATGTTTGCATTATAGCCGCATTCTTTAAAGATTGCTGTAAAGATCACAGTATGTGACTGTAACCTTCACAGTGCAGTGGGGATTAGCTTTACACCAGTTCACAAAATATTAACTCGCAGGCCACCGAGGCTCTGCTCCCCCCTCACCCTCATCTTAGGCTGTGGCTTCCCTTTGCATTATGCCTATGTACTCATCAGTCCCACCAAGTGCTATTAATGACCATTTTTATGACTGTTGTTCCCTTGTCATCCTTCATGTGCATTTCCAATATATTTTGAAGACAATAGAGTAGATTTTATGTTTATTCATCTATTTATCATTCTTAGTGATCACTTTTTCTTTCACTCTCAAGATTTGATCAGAACAGGTGTTCTTTCAGCCTAAGGAGTTTTGTTTGTGGTTTCTCTTAGTGCATCTCTGGAGACAACACACTTATTTAGTTTTACTTCATCTGAAAAGTTCTTTATTTTACATTCATTTGCTAAAGAGCATTTTCCCAGACACCAGAATCATCAAGGATACTGTGGACTGCCCAAGCCCTGGTTGTTTGTATCCCAGGCCCATTGAATGTACTATGCTGCATTCTCTGCCTAACTTGAACATTTTCTCTTAATTTTGACTTTTTTTCATTTTGAGAATGATTTTTTTAGCTGTTATTTTTCTGTATATTTACTTAGTTTTCTGACTTTACTGAATCTTTATAGTAAAATATTTCTGTAAGTTTGGGAAACTTTCTCCACCAATTTTCACATAACTCCTTTAGTCTTACTTCCTCATTTAATTCTGGACTTAATTCCAGATCGTTACTAAGGACTTTAATATTGTTTCATCAGTTATTGTCCCTTTATTAAATCTTCTATTTTTTATCCTATATGCTTGATGATTTTTATAGATCTGTTTTCACATGTTTTAACTTGATTTCTATTATATTCACCTTGAATTTAAGTCCATGTTCTAGTTTTTAAATTTACAATATTGTGTTCTATATTTTCTTTTGTTTATCTTTCCATTTTATTGCTCCACTGAGACATCCTTTTAAGTAATGAATTTTGACAATGTTTAAAGTGTTCCAGATCAGTCGTTACAAATACTTATTTGGAGACATGCATTTAGCCTTGCAGTTAACATACCGGTTAAGTCTCATATCAGAATATGTGGATTAAAGAGCCTTCCAGTTACCTATCTGACAAAGAATCGGTATTCAGACTATATCAGCAATTAAAAAAAAACACAACAACAAATAATTCAATTAAGAAATGGGCAAAGATCCTCAATTGAGGGCTCCCAAAAGACATACTCATGGCCAGCAAGTGTAAGGATGAGTGATTAACTTCGCTAGTCATCAGGAAAACGAACATCTTCTTACCTCACCCCTGCTGCAATGGCGATTATCTGAAAGACAGAGAGTAACAAACGCTGGCAAGAATGTAGAGAAAGGCAGCTCCTATAAAGTGTTGATTAGAATGATAATTAGTGTGGCCACTAAGGAAAAACAGTATGGAGATTTCTTTAAAGGGTAGAAATAGCCTTAATAAAGGGTAGAAATAGCCTTAATCCAGCAATACGACTATTTGCTGTATACCAAAAAGATGTGATGCCTATGTTACCATTTTATAGAAGCACATATTTTAACAGCCAAAATATAAAATAAGCTAAGGTGTCTGTTCATCGTCGGATGAATTGATAAAGAAAAGGTGACACGCATGTATAATGTAATACTATTCACCTGGAAAAAGAATGCAGTTGTGCCATTTAAACCAAAATGGATGCAACTGAAGGAACTTATGCTGAGTGAAATAAGCTGGATGCAGAAAAAGAAACACTGCATTTTCTCCTTATATATGTGGGAATTCAAATTTTAAAAAAAATCAATAAAAACAAACAAACAGAAAAGAAATGCCTGTATCGGTAATGCTACAAACATGTTTTTATCAAACGGTGATTTATCTGTTTCTCAAACCAAGGGATAACAGTACATAGTACGGAGGCAACATTGGGTAAAGCCATTGCCTATGAAGCTGGCATCCTCTATCCATCCAGCTCCATTTATCATCTGCACTTGGGATCCAGCTGCCTGCTAATTGCTTGGGAAAAGCAGTGCATGATGGCCTACATCTTTTTGGGCCCTTGCGCTCCACGTGGGAAACACAGACGAAGCTTCCTTTGACTTCAGCACAGCCCACCCATGGCTGGTAAAGCCACGTGGGGAGAACCAGCAGTGGTAATGGTCTGATTAATTAGGTGCCTGCTACCCATGTGGAAAACTTGGTTTGATTGCCAGGCTGTCTATTCCAACTGCAGCCTGAGACTGTAGTTTACACTTGAGGAGTGAAACAGCTATTTGTCTTTATGTGTCTCTCTCTCGAATAAGTACTAAAAAATACTTTTTAAAAATTAATTGCACTTCTGAGCTATCTCATAACCGATGTCATGTTCATGATATTTTGTATTAACATATGACAGTTTCTCCAGTTTCATATTTGCCTTCTTTTTACATTTAAAATATTTATTTTGTTTTATGATATAGTTCCGTAGGCTCTGGGGTCACCTGTACCCTTCTCCAAGGTCCCTCACATTGATTTCCCCTCTAGTTTTACAATTGATGTCCTTCATGAACAGTCACAAGTCCCATCTGTGCCAATTTTGAAACTGGAGTTACAATTCCAATTTTGTAAAATATTATATAGAGCCTTTGGATTTTCTTTTGTTCTTTTGAAAACTGTTGATTTATTCAGTTAAATATTTGCTCTTTTTATTGGGAAAGACAAATTACACAGAGAGAAGGAAAAACAGAGAGAGAGAGAGATCTTCTTTCTGTTGTTTCACTCTCTAAAAAGCCACAAGGGCTAGAGTTGAGCCAATCAGAAACCAAGAACTAGAATTCCAGGGTCCCCCACATGGATTTGAGATACCATTCACTACTTTCCCAGGCTAAAAGCAGGGATCTGGATCAGAAGTGGAACAATTGGTATACAAGCAACACCCAGCCAATATGGGATGACAGCACTACAGAAAGCTTAGGTTACTATGCCATGGCACTGGCCCCCAATTTAGTGTGTGTGTGTGTGTGTGTGTGTGTGTGTGTGTGTGTGTGTGTGTGTAAACAATTACCTTGGCTGGGCTCTGATTACAACCTTGGGTTGTGAAGTTGGGCAGAAGCTGCTCTGCTTCCTGTGTTATTTTAGTCTTCCAAAATGCTACTTGCTTATTTCATGTCTCAGTTAGGGCTTGGTGGGAATACCCATAGGGTTTATATTCCTTTGTGTCCAAACAAAACAAGTGATTTTTAACTTATTTCTGCTGTACTATATTACCACAAACCTAGTGACTTGAACGTATAACTTTATTCCCTTAGATTTTGTAAGTCAGAAGTCCAACAGGTGCATTGCTGGATAAAATAACTTACTGTCATGGCTGACTTACTTTCCGGGGAATCTAGAGAGAAAAGTTCACTTTCATATGGTTTTCATTTTCTCAAAGCTCCCCATGTTTTTGTCCCATGGGTCCAACCTCAAAGTTGACATTGTCATAACTTTTGAAAACACATGTATGTCCATAGTTTAGGTCTCTTTGACTACCCTGAGCAGCATGTCTCTGTTTCTAAGCTCTCATGTGGTTAGTTTGGTTTCATCAAGATAATCTAACATTTCAAAGTTCTCTACCTTAATTATATCTGCAAACCTTTTTTTTTTTTTTTTTGGAGGTAGCATAATCCCAGGTTCCAGGAATAAAATGGTGAGTGTATTATGGAGGCCTCGTTTTCTCTCTGCAGCTTTGTGCTGTCCAACACAGGTTTAATACAAGGAGAAATAGAAAGTTCCGCCTTGGGAAGCGGCAGGCTGTTACAGCGCCTTACTTCTGGACAAGCCTGAAGCTCACAGAGAGGTGAGGCTAAATGTTAGTTTGGAGGTATTTTCCTCTTGACACATTGCATCTAAACGTTTTTGTATCTCCCATATTCCTCCTCAATATTTTCATGTGCTTGATTAAAATCTTGGCGAACCTTCCATCTATGTTGCATTTGCTTATTCCACCATTTGTATCATTTCTTTTTTCTCAGTTAGTTTTTATATTTTTCTATGTCCTAGAATGTCTAGCATTTATCATTATAGCTGCTGAATGCTTACTAAACTTTATGCTCTTCAATGAGTATTGGTTTTTATAAGCTATTGATTTACTTTCAGTTCTATAGGTTTATGATGAGCCTTGCTTTAGTGTTTTACTAGAATCTTCTAAAATAATATTTTCTCTGAGTGATTTACCTCCCTCTTATGCGTAACTTTCCTGAAATATTAGCGAATACTACATTTTATTACTGCAGACTCTGATTAGGTGAGGAAAGAAAATTCCAGATTTTTCTTTCGTTGGGAACTGGGAATCATCTCTTAATTCCAAGGCTCTGCTTCACTCCCTACGTCTCTATCACAGTAGTTAATGATTCCAGAGAACATATATATACTTGAAACTCCTTTCTTGGCTATTTCCTTCACTTGGAATTCCATCCAATCACCTCCAGCCACCATTAAGTTTAATCTGCATCTCTTCAATTTAGAGGTTTGCCAAACTCTATTGAATTGTCCTGCCCTGTGGTTCAGAATATGGCTTCTGGCGTAAAGCCTAGACAATCTCTGGGTCACCTCATGCATTTCCTTCTCTCAGGAATCGTAACTGTTCAGTGCTAATAGCAAGGATGTGTATTTTGTCCTGTCAGGAAAATAAATCCAGGTCATTCCACTCTATCATTACCAAGAGGGAAAAAGATCTAATTAATGTATTTTTTCATAATTTAGGAGGCAAGGAAAATATATCTTCAGCCTATTGTCATGATTCAGAAGCTAGGCAATCTGTGAATATATGTTCATGATAAGTTTGAGAAAGCAGATTTATGCTATTTGTTTTTGAGATCAAATTTCCATTTATAATTTAAGATATTTATGCATCTGGAGCTTTCATATGTGCAAATGCATAACTGAAAATTTGTGTTTGTGAAATTCATGGTTTATTCTGTTATTTTGAACATGCAAGCCAACCTATTTAGAAAAAAATGCAAATAAAGATTTGATTTCTTCCTTTAGAGAATTTTTGAAAACTGCGTATTTTAACTAGTAATTTCCTTATTGAGTAGAAAAAAATCTAATTATTACAAAAATCCAGCAAAAGTAAAAAAGAGGTATCTTTTCCTAGATTATTCACTTAATAATTCAACAATTCCAAAACTTGATTTGTCAACTAAGATTTAGCATGTAATATTTTTTTGAAAACTCTTATGACTACACAATAATTAAATGTGAGATTTAAAACAATATTGACCACATAAAATTAATTTGTCCATTAACACACGTTAATTGCCTTTATCTCTGTTCTAAGACAGCTCATTTTGAAACATCTAAAGTACTCTGTAAGCAATGCATAATAAAGATAGGATGATTTCAATAGCTTAATTTCCCATCATTAATACATAATTGGGATAATTAAAGTTCTGTTTCTAAAGCTGTTGTAGATATCTACCAGTTTGGGGGCAAAATGCTGAAATATTGCATCTGAGTGATATTTGAAATTTAGAAAATGAAACTAAACTTATTTCAAGAATTATCAACTGCCTTACAAAGACTATTCGGATGTTAACCAAAGTTAACATAGAATTTGATATTCATTTGATCATTAGAAAAACACTACAGCACTTACTTTTTTAAAAAAAAATTTTTACAGGAAAATGGGTAAGACTATTATTTCCAGATTGTTTTTTTCATGTATCTGGGTTAAGGGGGGGCGGGTAGGAGGTAAAGCCGAAACCAGTCTCCCACCCATCCCAGGTCCCTGATGTGGGGCATGGTCCGAGGGTCTTGCTCAAGTGGTTTTGATAGTTCAACAGTTCTGAATTGCTACCAGTCTTGCCATTCCAAAGACGATGGGGTGGCTGAAGAATCCACTGATTGACATATTCCATCTTAGAGTCTCCGTTTGCTCACTTTTTCACTGCCAACATATGGCTGAGGTAGTTGACTGACTTGTTCTGTCCTCTGTCTTTTCATGGTTAGGGTTCTTTGTCCAGCAGTTCGGTTGGAGAGATCCCCAAAGAAACTTTGTCTGAGGTGTCCCCAGACCAGATTCTTGTGTGCACTTTTAAGTACAGGGCCCAGTACAGTCCATCGCCCCGATCAGCTGGTGGTTGCAATTGGTTCTGTTTCCAGAACTGTCTTCAACTGTAACCAATGGGTGTTGCAGTCCAGCTAGTTCTGCCCAGCACACACTAGGCCCTCTCATAAACCAGTGGGAGCTACAGCGTAGTTGGAGCGACCCACAATAACCCGCACCAGACCCGCCCCCTACCCTGGTTTGCCCGTGCTTGCCAGTATGTGCAGCAACTAGTCCAGTCTGCCCCACATCCCATTCAGCTCTCATACATGTCAATGGGCATTGAAACTTAGTTCAACCCAACCAGCCCTACTATCCAACCCACACATGCTGTTGGGTGCCTTTCTGTCTAGCCACACCAACCCCTGTCCTGGTTTTCCTGCCTTCCAGTGGGAGTGGTAACCCAAGAGGGAGGAACACACTATTTCCCTTCTAGGCCACTCCCACTCCCAGATTATGCACTCTGCAGGTGGTTCTGCAATGTAACTTGACATAATTAGCCAACAACACTTACTTTAGGTCAAATCATTTTCATTGTAATAGAAAAACAAAACCTTACTGCAAGATCTTTCATTGTCCTTCTCCTTTCATTCTCTGCATAAAATGTTCATATGTTCTCATCCCTCTTTCCTTGAACTATGGAACCCTACTGCTTTATACACACTCTTGCAAGAAATGGATTTACTGCTATGCTTGACCCTTAATGTGGATATCTGTTATTCAATTACAATTAATCATTGTATAAAGAACAACATCAGCTCTTCTAGTTTGAACATTAGTTTTTGTTTGTTTTAATTGACATTAGCATTAGTGGTGCAATGGCAAGCAAATATAGCCTACTGGTTCAGAGCTTCTGGTTTCAATTAACATGTTATTTGTTTTTTGCTACACACCTGGAAAGTTGTCTGTAGCATTTGCAGATGGATGCAAAGGTGCAATATCCTTCTCTTTCCTAGCTCTTTTTTGAGAAGAAAGAAAAGCTTCTCTGTAGATCAGTAAACTTCAGGTTTACCCTGTTGAGAAATCCGTTGTTCATCGCATTGTTATCAGCCAAGCTGAAATTAGCAAGCCAAACCACTGAAGGTCAAAGGGATATTAGGAAGCAAACAACTGAAGTCAGTATTACAGAGACTTCCATGGTTATGTGCAAGAGCAAAGAAGCAAAGGCTACAGGTCTCTTTTCATTTAAATACATAAGGAAGAGAAAGGAAGGGAGAGGGTCAGGGTAAGGAGAAATACAGAGAGAAGGAACTGGAATTAAATTATGCTTTGGCTCTGTTGATGAGAGCGTTACAGGAAATTTGGAAGTAAGAGAATATTACTGGGCACAGAATATTGAAAGAAAGTTGGCTGTGGTTTGAATTTGGAATTTATATATATATATATATATACATATATATATATACACACATACTTTTAAAAGACGTTTTTATTCACACTGAAATCAAATGTAGCACTGTGTTCTGGAGCATCTGCTGCTTTTTTTAAAAAAAAAATGTATTTATTTAATTCATTTGAAAGGGAGCGCCCATCTCTTGCTAGTTGGAGGTATTGATGTAGAACCCCCAAACTGGGTCTGCTTACATCAGGAATGGAAAATGATTACAATGAGGTGGTAGAAAAAAGTGTTTACTGTAAAACTCAGAAGCAGGAGTCAGGAAGCTGTTGCTTAATTCCTTAATTCCTTAATTCAGGGCAGCACTGGACATCCTGTGGTTCATGCCGATTGATACTGGGACGGTGAGATATGTGCTTAGCTTGTGTCCTTCCTAAGTCAGTCAGTAAAACTTGTGAGTTTTACTTTGATTGGTCAGCAATGCTGCAAATTTTAGGGACTTGGCAAGTGGGCTCTAGCCTGTTTTGGAGTTACATGAATGTAGTTTTTTTTTTTTTTTTCTGAGTCTTCCCCCAGACTAAGCCCTTCAGGTAATATTGTATACTAAGTTTCCTGTCTCCAAGAGGGCAGGTGATTACAACCTTGATTACAACCTTGTATGATCTTCTGCTGCAACTTAGTTGATTCCTATGTTGGAGGACAAAAATATCTGGGGCTAAGGAGAGGGGCATGAGTCTGGGCCATGCCTTGACACTATAGGGCTCGGTTTCAGTTCAGTTTCAATTTCAGGGCAGCACTGAACATCTAGGTTCTTACCTAATGGAGAAACAAATGAGTACTTAATTCCCATATAATTAGAACCTTAAAAGGCCGGCTGGATTTCTGCCTTAAGTCAGTGAATTCCTTCTGATAGAAAACAGGAAACGACGCTTTAAGCTAGGGGAGACAAACAATGCACTTGGTCCTGCTTGTTCACATTGTGGGCTTCAGTTTCTCATCCTCTGGTTTATTCTCTAGGGGGCCCCAATGGGCAGTGCTTGTTGAGGCCAAAGCCAGGAACTCAGAGCTTCTTGGTGATGGCTCACATGGGTCAGGGGCTCAAGCACTCAGATCACCTTGGTTTTACTGCCTTCCTGGGCACATGAAATGGAAGCTGAACTGGAAGTGGAGCAGCTTGGACTGGAATTGGAAGCCTCATGGGATACCTGTGGTTAAGGAGAAGGTTTAACCCCATGAACTTCTAGTATTATTTTTTGTTGCCCTCGACAGCCTTGGAAAGCTATACTGAAGTCTGTTGCACTATTGTTTGGGTTGACTGTAAAAAATATACTATCAATATGTCAACCAAAAGTGCTTTTAAAGTATTAAATGTATTTATTTTATTCTTTTATGATACAGTTCCATAGGCTCTCGGATTTCCCTTCCCCACTCCCCAAGTCGCCACGGTCTCATTGCTTTCTCCTATATCATTACAATAGTTTAGTCTTTCATAATCAGTTATTAAGTTCAACATTCTGCTAGTTAAGTATATCCTGAGGTTGTAGGTGTGGACAATGGCAAAGTCCAGTATCCTATTGTCAAGATGTATTGAGCAGTTTCATTGGGAGTCAGTCTTTGATTTGAAAGTAGCAATGCATACTGCAGTGTATATACACATCTGGATGTAATTATCTGTATAACATAGTTGCTTTTTTTAACAGCATTAATAGTAAGGAAAATAGATAACTATTGACAAATGATTTTCACATGTTACAACATTTTGTGTTTAAAGATAGATATTTAAAACATCTCTTTAGTAAAACTTTGTACTCTCACATATCATTGGGTTACAGAGAGTTGAATCGGCATTTAGGATGTCCATATTCCTTTTCAGAATGTAAATTTGGATCTAGCTTACATGAGGTCCAAACCCACTTGCTGTCTATTCACTGGGGAAGCAGTGGATGATGGCTGAGTTACATGGGTTCCTGTCACCCTCATAGGAGACACAGATGAAATTCCCTCCTCTTTTCTCCAGCCTATCCCGCTCCCCGCCCCCCAGGTACTGTGGACGTTTAGAGTGACTCGGTGGGTGGACAATATGTTTTTCTTTGTACCTCCCTCTTTCTCTATTACCCTACCTTTTTACTCCAGATGGTATATGACAAAAATCTGGAAAGTAGCTTTGAGAGACATGCCATTTTGTGTCAGTGATACTTGAGTCTAAAAGTTAGTATATGATATTGTAAGAGTCTCAATTCATCTTCAAAAGAAAAATGTTAAATTAGGAGATTTCAGAAACCTTTTCTAGAATATCAGTCTTTATAGTCATCTGTCAATTAAATAACTATTAATTTAATATTATCTAATTACAAGCACTTATCATTAATGTGCTATAGTGCTTGAAGAATGTTCTTGTAATTCTTCCTTATTTGCCAATGTAAAACTAATCAATTTAATAAAAAAAAAGTTTCCTTTTCAGTTTTGATGTTCCAGAGCTTTATGACAAGTCTTGGAGTAGCCTTATTTGCACTTAGGTAACTTGATTAGTAAAATGTACTGAAGTCAAAAAGTGACACTTGACATCACTTTCGGAAAATTGTAGACGATTACTAAACATCCCTGCGTTTTCTAGCTCCACTTTTCAGAAATTAGAATTGAATGTAAATGTTGGAAATACCCTCCCATTTGCTTTAGGTAATGTTTCCTGTCTTCATATTTTTCTTTTCTTTCTTTCCTTTCCTTTCCTTTCCTGTTCTTTTCTTTTCTTTTTTCTTTTCTCTTCATGCTTAAATCATGATCCTTTTCTCTTGGCTATGCTCTACATTGTTAATTTCTTCAGCAGTCCCATTAGCTATGACCACTGAGTGTCTAATTTATTTTTTCCAACATATGAATTTCAATATTTGTTGCTCATATTTCCAGTAATTTTATTTTAATTATATGATTTTTTTAAGATTTAAAAGATTTTTTAAAAGGATTATTTGGTTTGTTTATTTGAAAGGCAGAGTTACATAGAAAGGGAAGAGAGAGAAAGAGAGAGAGAAACATCAATCCTCCATCTGTTATTCCACCCCCCACATGACCACAACGGCCAAAACTGAGCTAACGCAAAGCTAGGAGCCTGCAGCTCCTTCCAAGTATCCATATGGGTTCCAGGACCCAAGTTTAGATGCATGTGCAACAGGATACGTAGAATTCAGTCATTGTCTAGTGAATTTTTTTTTGTGGAAGCCGATATTAATTTTGCATGGATATTATCATCATTATGTAAAAACTAATTAACTATGCATTAAATCCATTATATAAAATAATTTGAAATAGTCTCAGATTTAAAAGCCTGAATATATTGAAATTTTATATCCTATATCTATGTCATGAGCATTCAGTACATATTTTATTGCACAGTCAAATATGCAAGTTCTAGAAAAGAAGAAACCCATGGATGCCCACTGTGGAAGAAATGAAGTGTTTTGATCTGTTCCCTGGTTATTATCTTTGAATTACAACAGTTGGAAAAATGGCTGCACATGATTTCACTTTAATTTAACACAAGCATGAATGGAAAAAGGAAACAGTTTGAGTATAAAGCTAGAAGTAATCTTAAACTCAATCCATGAAACTAGCATTTGTTGGATTACCAGGTAATTGCAATAAATACTAATTTGAGCATATTTTTAATATTGTTTTATGTTTCTGAATTCTGTTTTGGATTTTTAGTTAAATGTATCACTATTTTAAATGTAGTTTTAATATTGTTTTATGTTTCTGAATTCTGTTTTGGATTTTTAGTTAAATGTATCACTATTTTAAATGTAGTTAAATGTATCACTATTTTAAAATTTAAATGCTTATTCATTCTTTTTAATTAGCTCTTACTAATTGTACATATTTATGGTGTCTGGTGGGTTATTGTAATATATATACAAAATGTATGCCGATCAAACTACTTAATCACAGTTCCAGCTGCTCTGTCATTCTCACATGTTTGAGCTTTTAATGGTCTAATAGACGCTCTAAAAATATATCAGTATTCATTTTTTATTGTAAACATATCCCTGTTAATCTTTATGCTACAATAAAGTTTTATAGCTAACTTTAACATTCTTATCCTGATAGCGTAGACAATCATTAGTTCACACTGTTTTTTTATTTGCCCTGAATTCCATAATCATAAAGGCAATTCCAAAAAATAATACATGTCTAAAAGCCATAAAACTTGATTAAAAACATTCATAATTGATTCACACCTTGGCAGTAATAAGTAGCAATGAATTATAAATACTTCTTCATTTTGAAGGCATTCTTGCGGATAAACTTAGAGCATTTTCATACCGTCTGTACAAAGAATTGTTTCTGGAACTGTGCTTGGCTGGGTTTTGTGAGTGTGGCTGAGTTGTAACATAAAGAAGACTTAAGTGATTGCATGCACATGTACCATTTGGTTAAGAGACCAATATAGCTATGGGGATGGGAATTATGCAAAAGTGTAATTTAACATCACACGAGAAAAGAAACATTTCCAGGGATTTTTCATATATTGAAGACACGTCTTATAAACATGTTCATGATTAGCTGGAGCAATATTTTTATACATCTACAATTAAATACATCCATTGATGCCAGCTCCATTCTAGTAATGACGTTTCGTGTAAGTACCCATGTGGCATCCATTTACTGCAGCCTCTGGTGAGGGACCAGTGTGCGCAGCAATCTGAGAACAAAGATAGCAAATCATTTCTGCACACTCAATGCAAACACAGGATGCCAAGACAGGAACTTTTGCATATGCAGTTCTGCTGAGATTCAAAGGATTTAAATCTATTTACTTTTTCAGCTGTGATGGAAATGATAAATTCCAGGCGAATCTCTCAACTGTGATTTAACGGAATAGTGAAAACTTTTCTTGGGAAGAATCCGTGATTTATAGACCTCAACACTAAATAAAATTTCTTAGGAGGTTAAGAATTAATCATTTTTGGTAGAATTCGGTTTTTGGTATAAAAAATATATCCTCATTTTCTTCCATACTACCCTTAGGCAAATTCTCATTGCTACTCATTAGTCACTGTTGTGGTTCAGATGCCTCCTGGCTTAAGCCCCTCTCATTGCATTGGCCACAGAAACGGTAAACATTCGATGACTGTTGATGGAATGTGATTGTGAAAAAGCTGACAGTAGTTAATACAGTGTGGGGGCAGGGAAAAGCATGAAATATATTCTCTCTTTTTGATCATTATATGCCACTTTGTGTACAGAGGGGCAATATTTTCCCTGATGGAATAAGCTTTTGCATTTTTTTTTAAGCCAGAGAGATTGATGACCTAGGACAGGTGAAATATCTAGTATTATAGGCAGTCCAATGAGTGAAAAAAAAAACCTAATTGATAGAATTAATAGATACTTCCCTTTTATCTGGGCTTGGTATTTGCAAAGAGATGCTTTGGAAACTGAATTTGGTATTTTGTAAAAATACCTGAGTTGTAAGCTGTCTGGAGAGCTCCTTAGCTCTCAACTAGAAGTTGATTGCTTCTTTTTTCTCACATCTGTTGTTAGGCCTAGGGTTTCAAAGGTGAATAATTAATCTAAATAATATATGGACAGTATTTACCCTGATACCACTGTTACAGATTAAGCAATATCTGTTATGTGTTAACATATTGTAAGTATAGAAACCAGCAGAATTTTCACTAAAACAAATCCATCTAATTTAAACTTAGGCCATTTCCACCAATTTTTAGCAACTTCTTAGCTTTATCCTCCTTTTCCCATTATGATATTATTTAGATATTTGAAAGACCGAGCAAGAGAGAATGAGAACAAGCATTTCCATTTGCTGGTCTAGTAGCCAACCATCTGCAATAGCCTGCGACTGGGCCAGGAGTCAGCTGAAAGTTAGAATACTCAACTGAGTACCCTCTCACATGTACTAGGACCCCGAGCATTTGGCTTATTACCTGCTACCTTCCCAATCTCATTTTCAAGAAGTTGCATTGAATGAAATGTAGTTGTGATTTGAACCATTCTTCAACATGGGTGCCAGTGTCACAAATAGTAGCTTAACCTGCTGTGTCTGGGTGTTATAGCATAGGATTTATTAAAGCAGTTATTATTTTGTCTACATTTCTGATAGTTTAATAAAAATATTAACCCAGTATTTTAGTTTACAAAATAATTATCCTATATATTTTGGGAACATTTTAATAATGTGACACTATTAGAAAGTGTGGTTAGTACTTATGGTCGCATAAGCCACAGATAGTTCGGATATCCAAGAACCAGCTCAATGTGGTAGACAACATCTCAATGCACAGTTGGGACCTCAGCTAGAAATAGGAAAAGAGAAGAACTCTCAGACAAAAACGGAGGCTACCAAAGATAGCCTTGTGATTTCAAATCATCATGGACAGTGTTTGCAGAAAGTGTTATAATACAATCGTGTTATCACAATGTCAATCACATACTCCACTTGTTACGGTAACCCAAATAACTTCAAGAAAATGAAATGTGTTACCTCCTAGGCAGGCAGAAGAAGATTGACATAAACAGTGGGAAAGAAGAACTATAACTTTATGAGGATATAGCACTTTGCTTTTTTTTTTTTTTTGACAACAGAGAAAAAGGTGTTAAGATACAAAAACTGAAGGATTCGTAGGAGGCTGTAAACTTTGTTAAGGCATTTGTAGTATTTTTTTTTCTGCTAAGTATACTGGGGAGTAATCCTAGTGTTTTAAATAATGATTCATTCTTATAAAATAGAAATATCATATGAGCTGTAATTTAAAAAACAAATACATTAGAAAAAGTCCAACAAGACTTCAGACTTCAGAAAAACTGGGTGAGAATCTGTAGTAAACCAGGAAAGCCCTCATATTAGCATGGACAAGATACAGTAATAAGAAAGACGATGTATAACCTTGATACATAATAAAATAGGAATATGTCTATGTGGCTATTTAGATATCGTGTGTAAGACTGAGAGATTTATTTATTCATTCATTTATTTAAAAGGCATGGCTACAAAGATAGATGGAAAGACAGAGATCATCCATCTGCTCGTTCACTCCCCCAAAGGCCATAGCAGCCAGAGCTGGATCAGGCTGAAGCAAACCGTTTCTTCTGGCTTTACCATGTAGATGCAGGGGCAAAGGACTTGGACTGCCCTCTGTTGCTTTCCCAGGTGTGTTAGCAGAAAGCTAGATTGGAAGTGAAACAAGTATCTTGCAATAAGGGGTGCCAGCTATGTGGGTAGCAGCTTAATCCTCGATGTCACAGCACTGGTCCCTGGTCATACATATATCTTTTATTAGTAGATCACCTGCTGTTATCCCTTGATTTCTTGCCTTGTTTTATATCAAATTTCTTAAAATATCTAAGGTCTAGTCCCTGAATCACAACCAAATATGATGTCTACATAATAATCATTTTGCAAGTTATAAACTAACTGTTAAAATCCAACAAAGTATTGTTATGATGAAGAGGAACTTTACCTTGTTAGAATTTGATTAAACTCTTGTTTTGCCTTTTGTTATTAAAAATATATGTAAAAAGGGTTACTTCAGAGGTAGACACTTGACTGCTTGCAAAAAATACACAGAAAATAGAGCTGGGTACCCCAAGACTAGAAGGTATAAAAACAGTATGTATTCCTGTTACCTGTGAATCCATTCCTGTAAGAAATAAATACTGTTTTCTTATGACAGATAGCTTTTAACATAATTATTTATCTTACTTGTTTTTAAATATAAAATAATCAATTCACTTCAAAGGCAAAATTGCAAAGGAAAAGAGGATGCGATGGAGTTAGACATCTATCCACTGGCTCACTTCAAACATATCCTCAACAGCTAAGGCTGAGCCAGAGCAAAGCCAGGAGCCAGAAGTGTCTCCCTGGTGTTTCACATGGGTGCAGGGACCAACGACTCCAGGCATCCTCTGCTGCTGTTATCAGACAGGTTAGAAGGAGCAAGATCAGAAGTGAAGCCACTGGGGCTCAAACAGGCACCAATATGTGATGCCACCATTTCAGGCATCAGCTTAACCCATTAACACCCAATGCTGGACCTACGTGTAAACAAATTTAATCTCACCTGTCAAACCAAGCTTCCAGAATTCATTTTACCTCTGACTTTCTGTGCTCACAAATAGAACAATGCCAAAAGCTATCATGTATTTATCAATCAATTGAATAAATAATTATTTTACTTGGTAATGATTCTTGGGGCTTAAATCCATGAACAAAATATGCTTATCTTGTAATATACAATTTTGTATTATGCCATCCTCTACTTATCTATACTAAAGACAATAAAAATGTTTCCTAAAGTTATAAATACTGAACTTGCTTAAACAATTGGGAAATACAAGAATAAATAATTGCTTAATTCTGGGTGCCTGTCTATCCCACAAGTGTGAAAAAATTCTTTGAGTACAGAGGTCAGTGCTATGTGTGAAGGTCAGGTCTTAAATAGATTCAATTGCTGCAGTACTTCAGTAGATTCTGTATTACAACATAATATTTATAAACCATGGATTTACATTTCATGATA
Source organism: Ochotona curzoniae (assembly GCF_017591425.1). Classification (NCBI taxonomy): domain Eukaryota; kingdom Metazoa; phylum Chordata; class Mammalia; order Lagomorpha; family Ochotonidae; genus Ochotona; species Ochotona curzoniae. Next base: position 12,768,029 of record NW_024465582.1, on the reverse strand, counting down.
GAATAATATAAACTATGATATATATATATATATATATATGTTTAGTGTGCCTGTGTAGAATTTAATTATGAACATTGAAAGCACCTCACATGTCCCCAAAATTCAATAGTAACTTAATTTCTAAAATCATCTTTAAATATACTAGGAAATTAATGGATACGTTTTATTTTAAGGCTGCAAAATATTTTATGAGGCACTAGTTTTCTTATAAAAATAATGACAATTTCATTTCTCTCTCAAAGAATAAATTTTCTACCAGAAAATTTTCTACCAATGATTTCAAAGAAATCATGACATGTAATATGTTTCTTCATATGTCTTTTTTACAATCCTTCCCTATAGATAACATTTCAGAAATTCCTATGATTATAAACATACTTATAGTAATTAAAATATTGATGACACTTGATCTGCAGTGTTTACATTTCTGTAATGTATAGAGCATGAATTTTATCTAGGGTAACATAGGCATTTTGCTTTCACTGCTCTTTATTTATAATTTATTTGCAATTTGTTATAAAACGTAGTGCTGATTAATAAATGCTACAGATAGCTGCCTTTCATTGGCTGTAGCCTATAAAACGTGTTCCCAAACAGGTATTGTTAGGTTAAAAGCTTGCAAGTTGATGGAAACAACTTCTTAGATATGAACTTCTTTTACACTATTTCTTCTATGCTAACATAGCTGTATGTTAATACAACTGTATGAAAAGTAAACTTCTGTAAATTTAAAATCAGGGATCATAATGGCCATGCAACATAAAATATTATAGAATTTCAAGCATTTTATGAATGGGGATGCTTAAAGAAAATCTAACTCCTGAATTTTATCTTAAGAGAGGAATCAGCATGCATATGGAAATTTAGACCTATTTGAACTCTGTGTACAGAAACTTTTTGTTTGTCCTTTGAAGAAGGCAGCAGAATTTGGGCGTTTACAATTTTTGCAAATAAATTCGTTTTATTTTTCATGATGTTTACATAGTTGAGAGGGACACATGTCCATATTGACCACCAATTAGGGTGGGGAGGGTCGAGGGATGGGAGAAAGTTGATGAGACAACTGCCTTCTATCTCCTTTTTTCTTTTGGAATCTGGGAAAAGTAAATAGAGAAGGAGAGAGGGCCACTCCCAGAAACCCAACCACATCAGTACCTGGAAATGAGGCAGCCACTCTGTCACCATCCCAGGGGCCTCGATGTGGAGCATGTTCTGAGGATACTGCTTATGTTGTTTTGATAGTTCTGAGATGCTGTTGATTTCATTGCTCCAAGGTTGAGGAAATCCTTCCAAGGTCCATTATGTGGTTCCCCAAGACCATCAACAACCCCATCAAAATTTCAACACCTTTTCCATTTTATGGCAATTAAAACACTATGTCAGTATTATTAAATCAGTTCATTTGCTTATATTTTATAATATGCACTTACATTAAAATTTTCCATTGCAATCTGCTGATGTTTTAAATACTTTAACTAAGATGCTGGTAATTTTCTGATGGTTAACATTGCAGTTGCCAGCAACCCCAGGTAAACTATCTTTGTTCTCCTTAGTTAGTTAAATATTTATAATTAGACCTACATCACTATATGAAACTATTTGAGCTTCATGTGTTTTCACTCTGAAGTTATGCCTAAAATTCCTCAGAAGGTAATACTCCCATCTCTCACTCACTTTAACTCTCATATTATATAGACGATTAGCTCCAGTTTGATCTTAAATGTCTTTCAGAAACTGCTTGCTTTTAAAGGACTAACTACTTGTTTGGGGGTCCTTTATTTTATCCGTAAGAAACTGGAAATCGAAGAAAGAAAATGTGAAAAATATATTTATGACGCTATTTAGTTTTTTCTTGCTTCAGGAATTCCTTTATCGCACTTAGAATGATATCTAAAATCCCCATAGTTGTTCCGTAAGTTGTGTACCGTTCTCATTTTCCGGAACCTATCTCCATGTCTAATAATTTGCAAAAAAATGTTGCAGCTTCTGTGTGAAAAATATTGAGTCTGTCTGTGAAAATTGTCTCAAACCATATGCTTGACCTTATCTGTTCTAGAGCTTTTGCGTATTGTGTTTTTCTATTAGGTTTTTCCTTGGAAAAGTAATGGTTAAATTATCTTTGATATAAACAGCTACAATAATTACCAGTAATTATTCCCAATCAAATTGCTATTTTCCCATTATGCTTTTCTGTCTTTCTAATCTAATAAAAACAGATTAACCATGTTTTCCCCTTAAAATTACATTTTACTCTTTCTCCATCCAATGATGCAAATTGCGCCAATATAAAGTTTCTAACATACGATTTCTTCCGCGAGGACTTCTGTGATGCTCCCAATGGAGCATCTCCCAATGGAGATGTCGCGCTCTTCTCTGAGGACAGACTGTATGTTTTTGTTCTTCAATTATGGTCATTTAAATTTTAAATTTCCTGTACTCTGTATATCCATGTTGTTTGCCACTTGCTAGCTTCTCAGCCTTGAAGAGCTTGACTCGGAGGGTGAATATTATCTTTCGTTTGTTTATGTAGGACTTCCTGGCATGAACATAGTTTTATTAAGAACATTTGAATGATATTATTGTAGAATATTTTTTTCTGGATTGCATTTAAAAGAAAGTTGAATATTTAGAGCTGCACAGGCAAAACAACAGCTTGCAGATGTCACATGTGGTAAGCATGGCTTCGAATTCCAAATGTGCAGTAATATTAAGCATAGGGATATAAATCAGATTGATGATTCATCTTCCATTTTACAGAGCTCCACAGTCACACCTTTTAGAAAAGACAGAGGTCCCCTGCTGACGTATTTCAGCTTAGACTGAGCAGTATGTGACTGCAGATTCTAGTGTTTAATGAAGTTTTGTTTACAGCTTATTCTAGGGATTTACACAAAATCCAAAGGTCATAATTTTGGTTGAAAATTTTGCTTGGTCTTGCAAATTCCTTCTTAGCCATGCTATTGATTTGTCTGTGTTGATTTTATATCTTCCAACTTTGTCAAACTCTCTAACGGTCTCTCTGTGGAGTCTTTTGCTTCCTCTCTATGTGGAATCATGCCATCTGCAATAAGGGGTAGAATCAGTCTCTGGGAATACAACCAATAAAATTAATATATGAAATAGTTACCTGCACCCTCATAAGAGTTAAGACATGGACTAAGCCCCTATGTCCATCTGTTGATGGCAGCATAAATAAAATGTGACCCATACATTTGATGGGATACTACAGAGCATAGAAAAGAATCAAGCCCTGTCTTTTGTGACAAAGTAGATGCTGCTGGAGAATACTAGGCTTAGCTCAATAAGCCAGACTCAAAAAGACCAACATATTTCTTTCTGACATGTGGTTGCTAATATACTGACTATAAGAAATAAATAAAAATTATGTATATGAATGAAATTGGTATCTTAATCTGATTAGCAATTATAGATGTTGCCTGTATTCCTGGTGTGGAGGCAGAAGTTTTCCTTCTGAAACCCCTGGCTTGTTTTGGCTTGTTTGTGTGTGTGTTTTGCCTGACCACAATCTTTTGAGATTGCTAGGTTAATCAACTTATCTATCATTGACCTTGTTTTGCTATTTCCCCTGATGGGACTAGCAGTTGGTGCACTGTCTATGCCTACGTTAGGATTTCCCATGAGTGTTGGCATGCTGTGACACGCAGATTTCTAAACCTGGCCCTCATTCACCCACGTTTCTGTATAATCATTTCCTTATTTTATTTTTGTATATTGGGGTATATATTTATTAATTCAAAACTAGCTTGTTATTTGAAAGCCAATAATAAAAATAATAGTACGCTTAAAATCTTGTCAAAGTAAAGCTCAGATTTAGAGGCTGGTAATTACAATAGTTTTATTTTTTAAAAGGAAATTTAAATTGCATTTGCCACTAGAGTAGGATGGTTTGGAGCATATACACACTGTGAAGTGACTAAAGCTAACTAAGATGGTCTTTTGCGACTCTCCATTTGAATGTGGCATTTCTGAGTATGATGCATTTTTCCCCTGTGATTGCATTGTCTTATGAAGCAAAAGTATGTGTATTTTAAATCGGTGAATGGAATTTGTGTCTGTCTGTCTGTCTTTTTTCTCTCTTCCCTCCCAAATAAATAAAATAAATAATCAAAAAATCAAATAAATAAAAGTAATATTTTTGAAAAGAGTTGGGATGATTTTGAGATTTGATGAGGTTAAACGGTTCACTCCAATGCTAAATTTGTAAACCTTGTATGTAAACTGGGGCTGGGTTTTCCAGGCTCTTGTTATTTAACATCTCTACTCTCTCCTCGCAGCTTCAGGTTTTCCTTGTGCTGTCCCTCAGAGAGGATCATCCTTTACGGTGTGCGGTGATGTTAGTCTTCCCTGGGAGGAAGGGATGAGATACGGGCCCTGTGGCATCTTTGGTGTAATCAGGTTTCTGCAGAAAGGTGTTCTTCGCATGTTTTTCACCTGACATCCTGGCTTTCCTCATCAGCATTGTTCCGGGAAGTGCCATGTCTTAAGAGCCTTTCTCTAACAGGGCTCATCTTTATTCTGAATCCAGATATGTCATCTTATATAGGAATAGGCTGTCCACATACTCTTGATTTTGATAAATCATCTTCAGTCTTACAAATTTTCATCCAGGTGATCCCCCACGTTTAAAGGAAATAACTGACATAGTTTTCCTTTTAAATATTTCTCACTTTGCCTCAATTACAAAAGCATAATGGAATAACACCTTCCCTTAAAACTCCTTATTCTTGGAATTTTAGTGCAAGTGAGAATGTAGTCTCTGGAGTTCTACAGTCTGTTCAGAAATGAATAAAATCATGCCTTACTACCTTGAGTTTTATGTTGAAGGTGCTGTCACTGACATGTCAAGAGAAAAATGCATATCATCATGAAATTAGTGATGACTTTTAAAACATTAGAAGATGGGCAATAAAGCCATGCCTTTAATTGATTTTTGTCCATTTGCCACCAAGGAGGTAAAGGCAGGGCTTCCATTTATATTCTGCACCGAATCATCCTAAGGACATTATCTGAAGTTGTCCTTAATAACAGCTGGAATTAAGAGGTCCTCAAATGTGTTTAGTGTGTGTCAAGACGGTGTTTCAGCTGCTGGCACAGGTTGTGGTGTTCATCTTATCATGACCTTTTTACACTGCTGGCTCGTGGTTTGGGAGTCAGGTGATTATTTACGAGAAACAGTTAGAAATTATGCACAGTGAGCAGAGACAGTTTAAAAAGAACAACTTACCCACCATTTAAGTAGCCCATAGATTAATGTCATCTGCTATCATTCTTGAGAAAGGAATTATTTTTAATAATACTTCTTGCTAGATCTATTTTTCCTTGATTTTTCTTCACAAAACTGTATTTTCCTTCAACTTTCTTTTCATGCTTTTTCTTTACACTGAGAGGGAATAGAGTTGATTAGCAATTGGGATGAGGACATAAATTATAATATTTACATTTTTTGCTTAAATATAATATAATTTTCCTTTGGGATCACCTTCCACATTGTCTGCAGGTTGATCTTGCTGGTGGCTTGTGCTGTATCGCTTTGTATCATCGTTATAATCCTTTGGTGGATTTGTAAGACTCAGGAAGACTTTTGCAAAGAACGTGTTAGTCTTATTTTCCTTACATTAAACCCCATTTCAGTGTTTCTTATATATAATCTCAAAAACAAATTGGTTAAACAAAAAGATGTAGATTGTCCTATGTCATTATCATGTTTTCCAATATCTTGCTATTAATTTTTATATGCAAGGTTATTGCCACCTTTATGGTTCAGTAAGTAGCTGTAGCTTCATGGGGGAATTTCAATAAGGACATCAAGGGAACATCCTGAGACACTTGAAACCATGACTGCGTTCGTCGCAGAGTAATAGCCAATCCATCATCAATGCTTGTCCTGCATGACCTAAAATATGTCCCATCTTGGGAACGCTAGCTTGGTTCAGTAGTTTGACTGAATCACTTGTCTTTCTCAAGGCAAGCTAGGGAAGCTATTCTTCAAACCAGACTTTACATGGCATTAGTTAATTTTACTTAATTTTATAACATTTTCTCCATTATAGTTTTATAGATGTGACAGAGAATATAAACATCTCCGAGGAAAGAAAAAGAGTGAAATGTTCTATGATTAAGCTAAAGCTGAACTGTATTTTGTGTACGGTTTACTTTCCAGACTGCTGAATTTTAGTCAAGTTATTATTTTCTTCCAGTGATTTTGTGTGTGTAGCCTCAATTCTGTCTCAGATTTGAATAATTATCAATGTTCCACAAGTAGACAAGTGCTGTGAGATAAAACAGATTGAAGTGTCTAAATTACTGGGTTTGATCACAGCAACTGCCTGTAGAGTAAATGATTGGTCAGAACACCACTAAATCTACATAGTGCTAAATGAAGTGGACTTCTGATTTTCTTTTTCGAAAATATCATTTAACCAGATGACTTAGTAATGAAGAAACAAAATGAAAAGAAGCATGGAATGATGTTTCAGTGTTTAAATTAATGTTTGTGGTGTTCTCCACACACTGTGTTGTGGTTAAAGCCGTCAGAGCATCACTTTATCTTGTGCCTTGTAAGTTGATGGTAATGTCCATTTCACAGAAGGATTAGAGGGACATGGCATTGTCTAATCTCTGCTTAAGGATAACTGGAAGTGACTTAGAAACACTGGAAAGAAATTTCACTAGAAAGCGGGCATTTAGCTTGGCAACAACCATCCCTGGTTACTGTGTGGTTTGATTCCCTGCTGAGGCTCCCAAGTCTAACTTCACAGCCAATGCCTGGTGGGTGATGGTAGTACCGAAGTTTCATTCTCATTTTCTCACTCATTCATTCTCTCACTCTATCGCTGAAATATTTTAAAAAAAAATTTCATTAAGCAAGGTGATTTCTTTAGGACAAGACAGAAATTCAAGTGATTTATTTAAGGTAGTAGAAAATCCTTCCCATGCACTAAACTATTAATGTTGTCATATGCATACAATGAACATAAAGTAGTTTGATAATGATATTCAACTAGTTTGTACCAAACTAAATTATGTAGATACATATGCTAATCTTTTTTCACTTACTAGATATGGCCAAGAGTTTCATTGGGAGTCCATCTTTAATTTGGAAATAGGGATACATATTGCATTGTATCTTCACATCTGAATATGATAGTCTCTATTACACCATCACTATACATTCCCTTCAATAAGAAGCCTTGAAAAAGTCAACAACAGGTGTGAAGTTAAAGATTTTACAGTGCCATGGAGTCAAAAGATGTGCCGCTGAGTAATCAACACATGGGTGATGAAAAGAAAACACAAAAACCTTTTGGGTAAAATGATGCCACCTTGTGACCCATGAACCAATGTAAAATTTGACAAGAGAAAACAAACTATTTGGAAAAGATGAAAACATTGAAAAGCATGGGATGCAGCAAAGACAGTATGGAAAGGGTATTGATTTTACAATTTGCATAATGGTTGCCTTATTCAGAGTGAACATAAGGTATTTGTCCTTTTGGGACTGACTTATTTCACTGTGCATAATATTTCACTGAGCATAATGATTTATTATTTTCATCATAGAGGTCTCCCACATTTTGGTTAGGTTAATTCTGAAGTATTTAAGATTCCTCTCTGGTATTTTACGTTTACAAGTTCTTTCTCAGCCATGGAGTTACTTGTGTATATTAGTACCGTCGATTTATGTACAATAATTTTGTATCTTGCTACCCAGCCAAATTATCTTATGAGTTCCAATAGTCTCCTGATTGAAAATTACATTATTATTTCAGAAGTGCATTAAAATAGATTTTGGACATGAATTCAATTTTGTCCATAGACTACCTTAAGTTCATTACCTTCAGAACTTGATCTAAGGATGCCATTGTTAGCGTTGCAGTATACAATATTATCTGTGCTTAATAAATTCATTCCAACAGCATATTAACAATTCACACATCATATGGAATAGATTTGTAGTCTTTAAAATTTTAATTAGAAAGATTTGCTTTCTGAAGCTGCAAGGGGTAGAAAAATGTGTAAATGTCATCATTTCTTTTTTTATTCTCAAGGGTCACCCTCATGACCTATCACTAAATTTATGTTAAAATATTGTTCAGAGAGAAGTGTTGACATAATATAATGTGATTTATGCTTCTCATCCATCATACTGACAGATTTTAGACAGATGTTGTTGTATGTCAAACACAGTACAAAGCAAGGCAAAACCCTTAATATCCTAAGAGCTGTTTGCCTTTATCACTGTCTCATCCATCTTTCATTCCTATGAAATTTGTAGTGCTAGAAATAGTAATTGATTCAACAGAAAATTTCAAATTATGTTTTTGTTGAACAATTTTCCCCCAAAGACATTTAACACTTGTCACTCATTTGTCATTCCCAATAATATGTGGCATTTTAATTTCATTTAGATGAACATATAAGATGTATTTCAATTAAATTCTATGAACACAGTTTAGAAGTTTTTGTTTTAGACAAAATAAACACTAGAGGAAATGTTGATTGGGTCTTTTTAAATTTTTCTGAAAAATGTTAAAAAACTGTTGATATGCAGAATCTAGATGTCAGAAGAGGGTAAGGACATATTTAAACATATAGAGAAACATTAGCCAGAAGCACAGAGGGAACATTCTAGGAAATTGGAAAGGCCAGGCAAATGGCAGAAGATTACCTTAAGACTAATGGATACAGGAAAGCAGTGGACACAACAACCTGGTGTTGCAATGACCAGATACCCCAGCAGCATGCAGCAAGTGGTGATCTGAGCTCCACAGTGGCCAAGTGGAAAGAGGAGTTCATTGTGACTTAGTATGTGATCCCTATGTGTCGTGTTGATTTATTTCACTTGGCCAGGAGCAGAGACAAAGCAGCAGATCCCAAATAGGCAGTGTGGGAACAGGGTGAACTTCACAGCCCAGACTCTCAACAGAGCTGCATCAGGTGCCATTTTGTGTGAGAAGACAAAGGCTATGGGATAGGACTATGCAAGGAATAAGCTGGGAGCAAACTCATTTCTGATCATTGCATTACACTGCTGTGGCATCCTACAGATTTTAACCAAAATAGGTCTGGGTAGCCCCAGATCTAATGTCCAGCAGATCCAGACCTCTACCAGTGGAACATCAGGAGCCATTTTGTATGGAGTGGCAAAGGCTATGACACTGCAGGGATGACAGTAGGTGTCATCCCTTGTGCTAGGAGCAAACTCACTTGCAGTTCGGTGCACTGTACTTACCCCACAGGGAAAATAACACTGACTTTGGCATCCTACAGGTCAAAATAGGTAAGAGTGGCCCTCAGATCCAATAGCAAGCACTTTCCAGCAATATCAGCACCACCACCAACCTAGTTATTTAGGATAACTGGTGTCTCCTTAATCCTGAGAACTGCTCAAACCAGAAGTGGGAGAAAGTTTATACAGACAACTGTGCAGCCTTAGCATGGGATCACAGGAGGTAGAGTGCTGAACCAGGAGCTGGGACTATAGAGACTGTGATGGAAGCCTACCACAAATGCCCATGCCTGAAATTGACTGTAGGGAGTGGCAAAAGTCATTATAAACAAAGAATTGGGTACTAATCACAGTAAGAAAAATAGAACTGTAAACCAGTGGGTGATACAGCTAAGAAACCTGCCCCAAAGGGAAGAATCTGCTAACTAGAAGTACAATGTTCAAAAGCAAAAGAAGAAACAAAGGCACAATGAATATTACTGAAGACTCACCTGCAAAAGAGTAAAAGCCTTTGCCAATCTCAGAGTTAACTGAGGAAGACATTGAGAAAATGGGGGATACAGAATTTTAAAAGCTCATTATAAAGCTTTTTAACAATGAGAAGCACATACAGAAGTTCAAGGGATTTAAGGAGTAAGTCACACAGCAAATAGCAACACTGAAACAAAATCAAGCTGAATTATTGGAAATGAAGGACACAATAGAGCAAAATAAAAATTCCATGGAAAGTCTTGATAATAGAATAATGAAATGAACAAAAGAATCTCAGAAGATATTTCTTGTCACAATGGGAAAACAATCAAAAAGCTGGAAGCAGAGCTGAGCCAATCTAAAAACAGTATTCAAGAATTAAGTTACACTATTAAAAGACTAAATATAAGAGTTATGGGAGTTCCAGAAGGTGCAGAATTAGAAGCTGGGTTTAAACATGTAGTTAATGAAATAATAAGTGAAAACATCCCTAATCTGGAGAAAGAATTGGGAAACAGAATAGAGGAGGGACACAGAACTCCCAACAGGGTTGATGAAAAGCAATCTTAACCACAACACATGACAATCAAGCTCTCTTCAGTTGAACATAAGAAAAGATCCTTAAATGTGCACATGAAAAAATCAATTGATGTATAAAGGAAGGACAACCAGACTCACAGCTGCTCTCACAGGAGACTCTATAGGCCAAAACAGAATGGAATGACAGATTCCAGATTCTAAAAGCAAAATTGTCAACCCAGGATAGCATACCCAGCAAAGCTTTTCTTTGTCTTTGAAAATGAAATAAAATTCTTGCTCAAGAAAGAAAAGTTGAAAGAATATACCTCTTCCAAACCTGCCCTGCAAATGATACTTCAGGATGTTCTCTTCACAGAGAAAAGGAATAGCACCCACCAAAACCAAAGGCAAATGTGAAAAACACACTAGTAAAATAACAACAGAAGACTAAATGAACAACCCATTGCTAAATGACAGGACCAAATTACCACCTAATCATATCAACCCTGAATGGAAATGACTTAAACACATCAATGAAATGTTGTAGAATGGTGGACAGAATCATGAAACAAACCCATTTATCTGTTGCCTACAAGAGAGACATTTCACCAACAAAGATCAGCGGAAACTAGATCTCATGGTTTTTGATCTTTCTGTTTTTATTTTCATTTCTTCAAAACAGTTTTTTCTCTCATTAAATTCTTCAGTGACTCATAGATTGTAGTGTAGCATCATTTTCTTTAATAAGATTCTTGATTTTCATTTTTTCAGTGACACATTATTCATTCAGTAGCATGTTATTTTTCTTCTTGTTTTTTTGTTTTGCTTTGTTTTGTGTCTTCATTTAGGGGCATGTGCAGTAACTGTGTAATGGAGGCAATCATATCCAGATGTGAGGATACAATGCAGTATGCATCTCTACTTCCAGACAAAGATGGACTCCTAATGTAACTGTTTAATATGTCACAACAATAGGGTGCTGGACTCTGCCATTTTTCATACTTGCAATGACAGACTTATGACTGTGAGGAATGATGCTATTGTGACAACATGGGGGAATTCAGTGGGAGGAGGAGGAAATTTGGAGAGAAGGTAAGGGAAATCCCAGAGCCTATGGAACTGTATTATGAAATTTAAAAATATCCTTATATAAAAAGGTTCCATTCTGATTTGCTAAAATTCTCTCTAGTACATTTAAGCTGTATTTTTTTGTGTGTGTTGTATGTAGTTTCTCACTTTGATATATGCAAATGTGCATTCCTGAGTCAGTGCATACACAGTATCAGCCTTTGAGGCAGGTGGGAGAGCATTTGTAAATATATTCTCAGATTGGCAAATATTTTGATCTGTCATGAGAGGTAACATCTTAACAGTTATCCACGGGAAAGGTGTCAGAGGCTGTTGTCCTTCCAGGTTAGACAATTCCGTAACTGTTCTAAACTCTGCATGTACTTATGTAGCCCTTGTTGCAGATCTTGTGATCGATGTTTATCATCAAGCACCTGCACTGTTCCAACTGCGAGTGTAGATCTGATTAAATGTGTGGTTCAAAAGTATTTTGACCTTCTCTAGTATTGCTTGTGATTTTGAAGATTGTACTAATTACTATTTCATATAATGTTTACAATGAATAGTGCTGTGCTTATCTCTATAGATAATAAAGAATGTCAGAATCATGACTTACATTTTAGTTGAAAATAATGCAGGAGTTTTATTGAATTAAAGCAAGCCATAACATTGGAGACTGAATGTCTCTATTTGAATGTCATATCTGAATGTCTATATTTGAGTCTTGGTTTCCCTCTTAGGTCCAATAGACTTATTCCTAGCAGCCACATGGAAGGCCTAGACTGAGCTCTAGACCACTGATTTCAGCATCTTTGGAGACTTCAGAAAAGTAAATAAATAGATGGGAACATTGTCTGTTTGTGTTTCAAATAACAAAAAAAAAATTTTAACAAGAAATATCCTGTGAGAGAAAATAGGATGCAAACCAAACAAAATGAAAACATAAACCTTAAATGACTTTTCACTTAAGTGCAAAACTCCAAAGAAAATAAATCACTAACATATATTTGGTATTATTGCCCACAAACTTGAAATAAATTAAGCTATATTTTAAGTTTAAATCAGAACAGTCATGATTTTTGCATGAGTAATATATTTATAACAGATCAACTTGTGATAATTTTCATTGACAAAATAATTTAGGTATTTAAAATTAAAATACATCTAGAGTTCATACATGTATATATTCTGTGATAGATTCTCATAGCCATTAATATTAATAGATTTTCTTGGAAATCCATAAATAAAGTCTTAAGATGACCTCTGCTGTACAACAAATAGAACTTTAGGGGGTAACTTCTTCATACACAGTAATAATAAATATCAAATCTTGTTGTTCAAGGATTCAAATTCTTTAAATTACAATAAGAACTGAACTTTGCATCTATGAATACTATCAAATAAATGGATAATAGAAAATGGATTGCTTGATTATCATTCTGGATATTTGCAGAATTAGCATATGCATAACAATCAGGGGTCAATAGATTTTAAAAATAAATCAGAAGCTTGATATTGTAAGAAAGTAGTTTTACATCATTTTTGAATAATCTAAAAGCACTTTCTTCACAAAGCTACAAATACTCTGTAATAATAAAAAAAAATAAGAAACTTGTTATCACTTTAAAGCTAATGTTTTCTGGTAATAGAGAATATTCATAGTTCTTTAGTCAATGATCAATTTCAATAATGAGAAATGACTTTGATGGTTAATCCTCAAAGCATGTATTTCAAATTAATGTTCCGATTCTTTTAAGCAGAAAATTACCAAATTTTGTAATCCGTGGCATGAATACATCCATAATCATTGCGCAAACAAAATATTTTTGCCAAGAATGTGCTAATCAATGCCAGAATCTTCTGTTGGCCATCTATCACCATAGTCTTACATAACTTCTTGTTGGTCTTCATGTTCCCTTCCCATTCCTGCCCAGGTGTGTGCTCATGTTTGTGTCTCTGTGTTTCTCTCTCCTTTCTGTATTTATTCTCATTAGTGTTGCTTGACAACATAATTTGTATATAAGACACTACCCAAACTATTGCAAAAACACAACCATACTTACGCAAAGATTTAATGTTTCTCTAAAATCCCTTCAAATTGTTATTTTGTATCATTCACAAACTCCAGCTTCCTATACAGTAGCTGGAGTTTGTGACAATGGCTTCTCATATCATTTAATATCTTTTTAAATCCAAAAAAAAAAAATAATGCGTTATTTTACTCATGTTAAAATGAAGAAATTCATGACTAACGCAACTAACTCATTACATTATGGGTAGTTTTGAAATTTGAATTTGTCCTAGAAAAAAAAAAACTCAGAAAAATAAAGAGAAAACAATCTTGACAAAGAAATGGCATGAGGCCTGAATATGAAGTAGGCAAGATCAAGCTGGACTCCAACAACCATTGGTTCATGTGGAAGACAGGGATGGAAACAGAACTGACTCAGCAATTGCAACGTGTGCATAAACTGATTGCGGCGATGGACTGTGCTGGAATCTGTACTTGCAAGCACACAAAAGAATCAGGTCTGGAATCCCCTCAGATGAAGTTTCTTTGGAGATCCCTATAAGTGAACTGCTGATCTCAGAACCCCAACCATGAAGAGACTATGTCAGCCGGTGGATTCTGAATAAATTTCATTGTGCTTGGAGTGGTGAGATTGGCAGCAATTCAGACCTGTTGAACTATCGAAACTATTTGAGCAGGACCCTGGGAACATGCCCCACATCTGGGACCTGGGATGGGTGGGAGGCTGGGTGGGGCTTCTCCCTTTGTTTCTCCCTTTAACCCATGATTCAGGGGAAAAATGATATTAGTATGGAAACAATGGTCTTACCCACTTTCCTGTAGCCCTTGGCCCTTTGTGCCCCTAATCAACTATGTAAGATTATTATATATACAATATAAATTTACATATAATATATAAATATTATATATGTGATATATAGATAAAGAAATTGCTGTATGCTTTTCTAATGACATGGAGAGCCCTTTCCATCTAAACTAATTTTCGTGTTTTGCAACCATTTCTGATTCTCCTTTTGTCATGGTTTATCTTGGAGGGTTTCTTAACTGTGCTGTATCCTTCCGAGGAAAGAGATTCTTGCTGAGATCTCCTTGACTTTGATTACATGGGTATTTGTGATCGGGGAGATAGAGTGTAGAAATAATATATTGCATTACATTGGAAAAATTTGTATTAAATTAAAAATCTGTTACACTAGTCTTAGAACTTTTCATTTTTCTTAACAATAAAACATTTTACCTAACAGGCGCTTCACACTTAGAATACTAAATTTCTGTTGTTTCAAAAATCTGTACAACTCTCTTTGAAATGAGAAACTTAGTCTTTTACCTTTTCTACTTCAATAGCTAAAATTAAATTCAGCAATGAAAAATTCAGACTAGCTATAACTCCATTTAAACTGGACAAATAACTATCTGCTATGTGAATAGGATCACATTTGCATACTTCATGGGATATCGTTGCTATTTTCCATTCCACTTGGTTCCATTCATTGAGTGAAAGCATATTTTTAGCTTCTCTGGAGCTATCTGGATTCACATGAATTCGCTATTTAAATCTCTAAGGAGGCAATAGGCAAGCAAGTAGAAGTAGATCAGATCAGAGTACGGATAGAAGAGGAAGGTGTTTGTGTAGTGAAAGCTATGCCAAGGATAGTGTGTAGATTATTTGAGAAAGTCTCTGAATATTTAGGAGTCACCCCAATTGGTTTTTTTTTTAATTCTTTTTTTTTTAAGGTTTTATCTTATTTTTATTGGAAAGGCAGATATACAGAGAGGAAAGACAGAGAGGAAGGTCTTCCATCCGATGGTTCACTCCCCAGGCGGCCGCAACAGCTGGAGCTGAGCCAATCTGAAGCCAGGAGACTCTTCCAGGTCTCCCACGCGGGTGCAAGGTCCAAAACCTTTGGGCCGTCCTCAACTGCTTTCCCGGGCCACAGGCGGGGAGCTGGAAGGGAAGCGGGGCTGCCGGGATTAGAACCGGCGCCCATATGGGATCCCAGGACCTTAACAACTGTGCCATCGCGCCAGGCCCCCGATTTGTTTTTTAAAGTTGCTAGGCATTGTCATAACCTCCTTCCATTCTAAACTGGGGCAAATTTCATTCTCATCTTAACCAGATAATTCTGGGGGTAAAATAAACTGTTCTCTGCTGGTCTCCTCTGTTAGTTTCTCTAGGTTCCATCTGAGAGCTGGTTGAAGCATAATAATCACTGTATCACCCTCTGGTTAGTCAGGGACTTGGCCATTAGTTTTACCTGCTCTGCAGATTAGATATATAAAGAAACAGAATGCATGTGTAGTTGGTAATTTTTTCTTTGATATTAAAATAATTTAACTAGACATTTCTGGGCAACAAGAAAAAAACGTGTATACAAATAGATGGAAGAGCAGTTTTAATGCAATTGACTGTGTCTGAAAGATGGCGTGGATTGAAGGCATAGCAGAAAGGCAACATAGGCTGTATTCAATTCTTAAAGATTGTGATCATAGAAGAATGGTTTGAGTGTCATCAGTGATCAAGGGCCCTGTGAAAAATAATCTTGTATGTAAGACGCTGTTAACGTCTGTTGAATCGATGACTGAGCCAATTTACCAATGCCATTTGTTTTGAATATTTGTAATCCTTTGTACTTTTTCACTGTAGTTGTAAAAAATAGAAGCTCATTGAGGTCCAATAACTTTCTCACCTTATAGTCTTTTTAAAAGAAGCGTACGTGTCAGGTGCTCTGTTTAACACAGCATACTTCTGATTGCTTTGAAAATCAGGCTAATGACTGCAATTATATTGAGTTTATGGAAGCTGCCTGATATGATTCAGTAGAATGATCTTGTTGATTATTATCCTAGTTTCTCACCAGAAAAGCCAAAAAAAAAATTAATGGAAAGAGATAAAACTGGTAACTCTGTGTGTGATAACACATCAGGCATTCTTCCCTGCTATAGCTACAGTGGCTACTCTTGGAAATTTCTTTAGAATATGAATTCCCAAGGCTTTCAAACAAATTTGGTACTTCTTTCCTTCTGCTTGGAAGCTGAAATATTTCATTATTATATTATTCAATTATGGTTTATTACTTGCCTGATTAAAGCAGAAAAGAATATTCTTGCTCAACTGAAAACCAATATACCCAACTTATAATTTCTGTAATTTTAAATAATTATATGCCACAAAGTATAAAGCCATTTATTATATTTGATTCATCACATAAAGCTCCTTAAGCAATTTCAGATATAAGATGTTGTGAAAGAATCATTTTACAGTTTGTCGAAATTTCAAAAAAGCAGTTATATACACAAGTTATTTACTTTGGTAAATACAACAAACCAATTAAACACAGGGAGTTCTTACATGATCATGTAAGAAAAGTAGTAAATAAATGGAAAATTGAAGAAGGAAAATATAAATTAATTAAGGATATGCTAACTAGAAAAATTGGGAATTATTCTAACTATTCTTTCTCCAGCTAATTTTACATATCTTCCAAATGCTTGTAAAAGCTACAAAAACAACAACAAAAAGAGCCATGCTCAGAATAACTAATTTGGCTTCACTACTCTGTTCTCCGACTGGACATAGTTACAGCCCAGGAGAAAACTACTGGGGTGGAGAATCACAAAGCTTTTCTTATCTCAGGAAACACACATTGTCTCATTCTCAATGGAACATGTGACTAGGGCAATCAAAATGTTTCTCTGGGAAGGACTTGCAATTAACATGCGTTTAACTGGATCCATTAAATATTTTAATAAATATCTGATTTCATGACAGAGACAATAGATCATATCAGAAATACAAGTATATTACAAATTCTAGCTAATTGTGTTTGTTTCCTGCCGCTAAAGCAAGGGGGAATGATGTGTAAGTCCGTTCCTGAGACGTCTGCGATCTCACCATCATTCCTCAGGAGATTGTCACTGTGGCAGTGTCTACAGCACAGCCACATGTCATTGTCCTGGCCAGCTGCACAGCTGTGGAAGGCTTCTTGATTTTTGTCTCATAGAAATACCACTATCTATTTTCTGGGATTTGGAAAAGGAAAGTAAGAAGTTTTAAACACCATTTGTTAGATATCTAACTTCCAAGAGTTGCTCACTCATCACATTAGCAATTCTGCCTACTGTTATAAAGTAACAAATTGTGACCCAGTCCAGATTCATATGTTGAAATAATGACCCCCAAGATGGTGGAAGGTAGGAGATCATTCCTTTGGAGAAGAGAGGCCATGAGGGTGGAATCCTCACAATTGGGATTATGACCCTTGTCCCTTTCATCATGTCAGGTTAAAAGTTGATAGTCTGAGACCCGGGAGAAGCCTCCTATCTCAACCTAGCTTTGGGTTATAATTCGCTTTGAAGGCATCATGATTGCATGGTTCTGAAGTTCAGTACTGTGATCAGCAAATTGCCATTTGTTATAAGATACTCAATTTCTGGTAATTTGTTGTAGCAATCCCAAAGAATTGAGAAACCCATATTTTACTTCAAATGGGCGATGGAGATGTAAAAAATGTAAGCATAAATGTAATTGATTATCCTCTTAAAAATCCATTGTTTTGTTTCATTTGTTTGTTTATGTATTTAAGCATTGTGTAACTTAACTGTATGAGCTTCAGTTACTGCTAAAGGAACATTTGTATTCATGCCCGGGCTATATAGTATCAACATGTATGGGATTTGTATTGCAAAACTTTCAGTCTTCTGTTCAAGAAATCTCTAATATATAATATTACCTATAAGAAGAGGTGGTCCTATAATTCCAAACTGTCACATCGTTGTACTAAAACATATAAAAATAAATATTGGCTCAGTCGTTGACTTGCTACCTAGGAGGCCCAAATCCTAGTTGGAGTATCTCACTTGAATTTCAGTTCTTCTACTGCCATTCCAGCTTCCTGCTGATGTACATCCAGGGATGCAGGAGTGGATGGCTCACACCCCTGGGTTGTTGTCACTCACATGGGGTATTACACAGAATTCCTGGTTCTGCCTTTGGCCTGGCTCAGCCGAAGGTCTGGCAGGAGTGGATCAGTGCAAACACTATTGCTTTCTCTGTCCTTGTGTGCCTTCATACTTTTCAAGTAAAATGAAAAAGAAAATGTACATATAAAAATGGAGATGGTTTGGAGATGATGCTAGAGGATGCATTCTGGTAAATCAGAGTCCTAAGAGCATCATGCTGAAAACAACAGCTCATAGGAAAAAGCATGCAGTGTTGGATGCCTTTCTGAATACATTACTGAAAATCCCCAGGAAACAACGTATTTGATTCAAGTTCAAATGACTCAATGAACAATTGCATTTTCCTTTCATTTCAAGATCAGAGGTGGTTCAAGAAAAGTAATGACCGCAGCGTATAATTAAGTACACATGTTTCAGAAAAAATAAGTCACAAATGTAATGAGACCCTGATCAGGCTAGAAAGTGACAGACACACACAGAAGCCAATTCATGCTAGTCAATCTTCACATTTTTTTAAAAAATAAAATACTTTGTGGGCTCAAAATTGTTATGAAAGAACAATGAAAGATTTCCTTCAGCTATGCAATTGATTGAAATGAAAAGTTTTGAATAGTTTTCAAAAGAGAACTATGTAATTATATTATATTTTGCTTTTCAAAACTTCAGCCTGATAGCTTTTGGTTATGCGATATAATCAGTGTGGTCTCCTTTTGATAGACAATTCAACATTCATTAGTTTTTGCTTCAGAATTCACTCAGAGAAAGCCATTCAGATAAACAATTACTAGGAAGCATCTTTTCTTACCCACAGGTAGACAGTCGAAAGATTTTTTTTTAATCCTCTTACACTATTCCCTTGTTTTCATTTGATTTAAATACAAAAGCATTATCTTGTACTTGGTCTTAGAAGTTAGTGGTCTTAGACCAGATTTGCTACCTTTTTCTGACATAACTCATCCCATATAATTAGCATAAGAAATAGCGATGATTTTTTTGTACTCCAATTTACTTACTTCCTATCTAGATCAACAGTAAATATCTAATTTATTTTTACACATTAGATCCTTTTGTCTCAAAATACTTTGTTTGGATCAGTAGTATAAAGTCAACCATATACCATTTTTTAATTATCTTGAATTTTTAAAAATATGTAACTCAGATGTTATAAACATTGGGTTGTTTCCAAAGCTCTGTTCTGGAGGCAGCTTCACGCTGTGGGTCATTTGAAGTTTCTGTATTCAGGCAGCCAGAAGTGCCTCACCAATTTTCTTCATGCTCCTCACTGCGCTTTAATTTCTTTTGCTTGTTTCAGCTATTTACATAGTTTGTGAATTGAGAAAGATGCTTACCTATGTCTACTTAAAATAACCTCAGATTTTGAAGTGTAATGTATTTAATTGCTTTGATTTACCACGTTTAACACTTCTTATGAACTTCAACCAAATTTTGTAGCTTATCTATATGTAAGTCTTGCACATTGGAACAAACTGATTACTAAATATTTATAGTGCTTATTTGTAAGGGAGATTTTTTTTAAAATTTTTTTTTATTATTTTTTTGATTGGAAAGGCAGATATACAGAGAGGAAAGACAGAGAGGAAGATCTTCCGTCCAATAATTTACTCCCCAAGTGAGCGCAACGGCCGACACTATGCTGATCCAAAGCCAGGAGCCTCTTCCAGGTCTCCCACGCGGGTGCAGGATCCCAAAGCTTTGGGCCGTCCTCAACTGCTTTCCCGGGCCACAGGCAGGGAGCTGGAAGGGAAGCGGGGCTGCTGGGATAGAACCGGCGCCCATATGGGATCCTGGGCGTGCAAGGTGAGGACCTTAACCACTTGCGCCACCGCACCGGGCCCTGTAAGGGAGATTTTTTTTTTAAAAAAATTTAAGCTAGATGCTGTTCATGCATAGGAATTAAAATTACTTTTATTGTTACCTAACTGACTAAACTTACATGGTATAGTGCTCAAAAGAATATATCAGTCAATGAGACTACTTGTACTGAATCACCAAATCTATTGCTTTACATCTGTGTGATTTGGGATATACTATGCCTCATTTTGTTCATTGACAAATAGGTATAATATGAGAGGGAACTTCAAAATGTTTCTGGAAAATTATCTTTAATTACATTTCACAATGAACTTATTCAATAACTGATAAAATACAAGTGCTTCATGAGAGTACTAGTTTAAGCAAATAGTATGATATGTGAGCCATCTGACGCTTAAATGTCATTTTTTGTTTTGAGCCAAATACAGACCTTTCCATTTTTAGAAGGAGAGTGTAAGTAAATACAGAATAATCTTTCATATAATAACAATTGTCATTAATTCTTATTATATTGATTACTAACAAGGACCTAGGGTATGTCCCCTCCCCTCCCCCTCCCCTCCCCTTCCCTCCCCTTCCCTTCCCTTCCTTTCTTTCTTCCCTTCCATCTGTAGAGCAAATAGAACCAACTAACAAAATGTAAAGACATCCTACAAATATGTAGGATGTATAAGTTATCTATTTGATGATGGGTTAACACCCCAAATATGTAAGTAACACAACTCAATAGCAATCACTCAATTTATTGGTTAAAAGTAGGTAAAGGACTTGAATAGATGTCTTTCAGGAGAAGATATGTAAGTTGCCTGATATGAAAAAATGCAAAACATCACTTATCATAGAGGAAATGCTTTTTACAACCAAACGGTGATCATTTCAAAGCTGTGCGGTAGTGTGTCTGTTTTAGAACACTCAGGACTCTGTTTTATATAATGTGTAAATAGGCATAAATGAGGGAATGTCTCTTGGCTTCAGATGCAACATGCACTTTTTTTTCTAAGATTTGCTCTACCTATCTGAAGAAATGACAAAGAGAGAGGCAATGACAGGTGGGTAGTTGGTTTGGGATATAAAGATCTCCCACTCAGGCCTGGGCTGGTGTTAGGGAAAGAAAATGCTAATTCCTTTGAAATCTCCCCAAACAGCTGGCAATCAAAGCATTGTTCTTTTGTGAGAAAGCAGCAATGCAAGAGGCGGCTTAACCTGACATGCCATAATGTCAGTCTTTGCATGTAATTTTCAATGAAACCTTATAACCGATCACAACTTTCTGGAAATCTAAAGTTATTCTTTTGAAATGATATTGGTTTTACTTTTTGCATCTAGGAAATTGGAACATGCAATTTTCTATAGAATGTTGGATTCTAAAATTACACTATATATTGTGGAACTTTCCTGTTTTGTGTTTATTCTAGAGAAAAGTCCAATAATATAACTGTTATACTTGTTTTCCCTGACTTAAGTCACAGGGGACAAAGTGGGTTTTGTGTCCAAGATGACAGCTCTGATATTAAGATTTTTTTTTCCAGTTTAATTCTAGGACATTTCACCTCTTTGTCCCCTGGGTTGTTAAATGGGAACAGATGATCTGGTCATGCCAGAGGTCAATATAGCTGCTGTTAAAATCCCTCTTTAGTTTAATGGTTCTCATTTTCTACTGATGTACGTCCTGGTAATTCCACGGTGGGAATATGACAAGCTATGGTTAAGTGTGTTGGGACAATTTCTGTTATTTGTCATTTGACAACCCTCAGCCTAGCTTTGGATTTGCAGCATTATTTCATTCAGAATTTATCTTTTAGAATGTATCCTTGAATGTCTAGTTTTTAAATGAAAGATATGATATCGATTTATAATGTTGATGATAACCACACTAAATTTAAAAGTCAATTCCTGGGTTATCAATTATGAGGAAGATAATCCATGCAGGGAAAAGTTTTGGAAATTCATCAGGGGTATATGTGTGCTCTCCTTTTATGTCTATGATTTTGTCAGGTAATATGATTTTGTGCATTTTCCCCAATACTCATTGTGCTACGATCAGACAAGTGTTGACTGTGATGTCAGCATCCATGTGTATGTGCTAGGTATTGCTGGTTTTTATCTCTAGCATACATAAAAAAATATGAATTCCATGAATTTGTCATGAAGCTGAGAACGTAAGGATAATATATCATGGTTACAATTGGTATATATTTATTACAAATTCACTCACCCTTGAGAAGGGTGATGATTTCCTACTTTAAATATATGGAACACATTTCTAGTTTCTGTTCATGAGAAACATGAATATAGGGAAGATAATCATTGCTGACCAAGTAATGAATTAGGGAAATCATGTAATTATGAATCCAAAGCATTCTTGTCTTTTTTTACTCGTCATTAGTTAACCTAGCTATGCAGGCTTTTATTCAATGTTGCTTCAAACATTGGATCACGCATTGAGTCACAAAGGCAAAATTAAATTAATTACAGCAGCTATATAGGCACATTTTAACCAATCAACATTACTAGTCATCTTGACTTCCTCGTAGATAATCAGCTGTTTAGTATCAGTATATGATTGGTAGTTGTAACATACTAAGTTCTCCAAATATATATGTATGTAATTATTATTTCTATATGTGATTATGACTTGAATATTAATACAATTATATATAAAACTATAATATTTTATATATAATAATTACTAGTAATTCATTCATTCTAACATTAGGGGTGAAAATTAACCAATCTGTCTGGGAGTATAGAGGAGTTATGAAATATTCTCTCTCTTATGGACAATTTATGTACATAGTATGGAATTGGAAATAGAACTTTTTTCTTTAAATACTATTGACTATTCATAAGCATACTTAAATTAGCTCTTTTTCATTTCAAGCAGTATTTCATTTCAAGCAATATTCACGCACCAAGACAGTTTAAAGGATGCTTCTGCAAATGACCTCAGACACTTACGTAATGAACTGGTTGCACTATAGATAGGAGAGTCTCTGTTTATCATTTATTCGTATTTGATGACTGGACAAAGGTCACTAATGAATCCAAAACACTATTGAGCAGCTTGAGTACAAGGCACTACTGTGCAGGAGGTCACAGGTCAAAGAGAAGTGACCAGATGAGATGCCCTCAGGCATGGAGTGCCTTCTGTCATCCTTGCTGACACTGGAGTCTGGCTCAATCAAGAAAATAATTTACCAGATGCAGGACCTCAGGATAGAACACAGATCTAATTATTACCACCATTAAAGATGATGCTTATGTTGTGCACGCAGGAAAAGTTCCAGCATTCATTTCTACTTGAAGGTGAAGTGTTTGCTGGCTCATTTGGGGAAGTAAAGATATGTTGCAGTACACATCTCTTCAGCGAAATGTAAATAGGGCTCCCAATGAAACATTTAAACGTATGTTTACAGTCCAATGCTAGGTTTTCTACCTTTGGCTTTGATACATTTACATAGGAGAAAATTAAACTTGCAACTGTTTTCAACTGACTATACTGTATTACTGTGAAAAATTTGGGGAAAATGAGAGAGAAGAAAGTGAGAAGGGAGAGGTGGGAGAAACATCTCTCTATATAAAGCTGTATCATGTACAGTAATAAAAAGTGAACAAACAAGTAACCACATCCTCTATGGTTGCCTTCTTGTAAGAATCTATTTCCATTGTGTCTGCTGTTAATCTGTTCTTCGGTCTAGTGAAAGGTCTCAGCAAGACTTTTAATCCATTGCTCATCATAATGTGCCAATAGCTTCCACTGGTTATTTGTGGTAGAGTGGACAAGTTCTGTTCTGCTGGTAATGGAAGCCAGTATTACAACACCGAAAATATTTTCTATTGGGCTAAAACAATTGTAGCTTATAAGTTCTTGAGTAAATGTAAAGCACCCATTCTCAATATAGTACGTGTATAAAAGAAATTTTCCTCAGTTAACAAAATCTCCATTTTTTTAGGAAGCCAAAAGAAATGCCGAAGGGCATCTGGTTGTTTTCATGTTTTTGCTCTTGTGAGCTGTGTTGCTATGGAAACAGGTTTACGCATTGCTTTGTCATGTGCAGGTTTCATTTCAGTTGTTTATATTCCTAGGAGTAGGGTGACAGGGTCCTCTGGCCCTCAGTTGTCTCAAATCTCTCCATTTTGACTCCTTGGTGGCTGAACTAGTCTACACTTAGCCTCGCAACAGTAGATCGGGATGCTTTAGAATAGGTTTTAAAGGTTTTGCCCTGAGAGTGTCTCAGAGTTTACATAACACAAGGTGGCTGGAAATCAAGCCAGAGTTGGGCCTTTGTAGCATGTGGAGTTATAGAAATAATTCATTTGGACAGAGGTTAAGAAAAGAATTCAGAAATGAAGAAATCACAGAAGGAAACATCCCACAAAGTACATTTAAAATGCCCTCAAACTACTAAAGTAGTTGATACAGGATATTTTATAGCTGAAACAATTGGCAATCCTGATCAAAATCAAGGGAAATATGATCTCTTCAACATGTCACAAATAAAAACTAATTTGAAAAATACTGTAGACGTAAATATACTAATGAAAATTGTGAAGTGATTTGGAGAAAAAAAATAAACAGGTACCTAATCTTTGAGAATTTGGCATAGGCAAAGAAAAAAAAAAGAAGAATGAATCAAGAACACATTTTTTTCCAAGGACTTTCAGGATAGTAAATGGAGAATCTCTCACCAGGATATTCACACTGCATCTCAAAAGACCAGGCTAACCTGTCCCCACTCCATTTTCTGCATTTTTCTCTTTCCCAGGGATTTTTTTAAAAATATATTTTTATTTTGAATTTTGAATTATGTGATACAATTTTGTATTGGCTGGGATTCCCCCCTAAACTCCCACTCCCCATCAGATTTTTCCCATTTTGTTCCAATAGTGTAGTCCTTCATAAGGAATCATAATTCTACCAGTCTCTTATTTGAATTTCCCAGGGATTTAGAACTAACAATGTTGAAAACTGCTCCTGGTCATCCCCACCCACTCCTCCATTTTCTTCCATTTTCTTGTAATTCCCCCACTCAGTAGGAAACTGCCTGCCCCCACCCAAGATCCCAAATTACAAAACACCCAGCCAGTTGAAGGGCTGAGCACCTACCCAGTATCCAACTCCATCCACACTGAAGGTCCGCCATGTTCCTCTTTGATAATCAATCATATCTGGCTGCAAATTCCTACCCCATCTCTCTTTCTTCATTGTGTTTTTTAACATAAACAGAATGAATTCTATAGTGTCTTAGTGCTGGAAAAAGACATGCAACATTAAAAATGTGAAGATAAATCGCAGATTAGTATTAAATAGTATAATATACATAGCTGAACAAGAATTTATTTCCAGAATCTTTATTTATATAACCCAATAATAACTCCAGACAAAAATATGCAGTTTATACAGACATCTCAAGAAATGAGAATGAAGTGGACCATATGCCCATGTAATGATACACAGATGATCATACATAAAATTTCCAGTCCTTCTGTATACTATGAAGAAGGAATTAATGCTTATAAAATGTTCTGTTACTGTAAAGAAAAAAATATGTTAATTATATACGTTCTCATGAACATCTTTCAGAAACAAAAAAGAAGCGATTATATTCATTACAAAATACTTGAGCCCATAGTTGTCTTTCTGGACAAAAGGAGCTAATAATGTGATCAGATGATCTTCAGCTTATTTTTGTTTTGAAATTTCTTCATATTGTAATATAGCAGTAAATCTTGCAGAAAATGAATGGACTGTTGGCAAAGTTTCGGAGGATATTACTTACATGGTTAACACACTAAAGACTTTGTCCAACTTTGTCTAAGATTTTAATAGGAATATTCAGGGGGAAAATGGATTTTGTTCTGTAATTGCATTGCCAAAAGAAGTCCATTGCCATGAAATGTAATAGTTTCTTCACAATAAACTCACTTTTCACAAATCCAAACTCTGAGTTCCTGTGAGATGTCAATAAAAAAAAAAAGTTCTGTGATCCACCCCTGCAGTATTATTATATAAATATATAAAGTATGTATGTATTATTGGAAGAATGATTATTTGAATGTAGGGCCGAAGGAGTCTAGAAACATTAGAATTCCACCACTGCCCCCAGGTATCATGAACAGAAAATGGGTAGCTGAAAATGCTATGAGAAATTAGTTCAGAAAAATGGCTGTGTGATTGAATTCTATTATGCACTTTATCCATGTCTTACTCTTACAGAGCTGGACACAAGTCATAAAGGTACTTATTCCTGTTCACCAAGGTGGAAATCACAAACAATAACAACCCACACCCTGGCAGGTGTTCTCAAAAATGCGATCTCAGTCAATAACCAACAAATCACTGAAGTGTGCACCAAGATCATCAAAGGCAATAAATAGCAGGATTCTAAGAAAATAGATATTACAGGTAAGTACAGCATCACATATGCAAAGATGTCTATGGTTAAGAGAAAAATATATTTTGGAACTATTGGAAATTAAAATTATAACTACCAAAATTTAACATATCCAATAGATGGACTAGGTATGTGAACGTGCATAGCTGGAAGAAATTAATGATGTGGAAAATTATAGAGGAAATTTTCCCCAGCATTTAGCACACCAGGACAAGCTGGAAAGCAAACAAGAAAAGAGAAGTGAAGAAAAAGATACAGTGGTGCCTACCTCTTTCTGGCTGGGGGGTAGAGTACAAAGGCTAAGACAGTAATGCAATTATTGGAGATATGAAAGCCAAGAGTTTCACACAATAAAAGTAAAATAGAATCCAGAGATTGAAAGACACTATTGAGCACTAATCAATCAAAACAAAATAAAACTACACGTTTCAAAGCATTCTGATAATTTTTCCCCCTCTAGAAGAGAGAAGAATCTTAAAAGATAGCGTAACTATGGAATAGATTATGCATACAGCGGTAAGAATGAAATGAATATTTAGAGTTATTGTTACAAATAGTTGGGTCAAGCATATAATGAGTTTATCCCATGAAGAAACAAAGGAAATTTTTGGTATAATAAGCTAATCTAAAGATGAATTGTTTTGTACTACATTACTTTAGAATGAATTAATGGACTCTCCCTGAAAGATTGGACCTTGTGTTCTATAGATGATGAATATATTACTCTAAAAGAAAGATACAAAAAGTAACAGTAAACGAATAAAAAACCCTTGTCTTCCATATATGTAAGCATTAAAATAATGCACGTGTTTAGCATCCTTCTGGCACAAAAACAGACACATAAACTAATGAAACAGAGCAGAGACTCCAGACATGAACTTCCCACTTTACAACCGACTGATTCCCGATAAAGGCACCAAAAGTTACACTGATCTTTGCCAGAATCCCACATTTGTGACATTCATACACTCAGCCCTACTTTCATGAACAATTTGTGCATGTATGCATAGATAGTTTTGCACATATTGATATAACATTTGCATATAAAGAGTATATGGAAGAACATGAAATGTTATGAAGTCTCTGTGTGTGTACTCATTGAAAAAAACAAGGCTTACCAGAAAAATAAGAGAAAAAATAGGTCATATGTTTATTTGAATGCACATTTGTCAGAAGCAATACAAATGGCCAACAAACATGACAGATGAATATCACTAGTGATCAGGGGAACATACATAAGACCCCAATCACATCTCATCTCACTCAAGTTAGTGTAATTATTACAAAAAAGCAAAAATAGCTAATGCTGGTGAGGTGATGAAAAGGCAAACCGTGTACACTGTTACCAAGAACGACTTTAAAATGATCCTTTTGGTGTTTTGATTTTACTATGAATCTGTTCATCCAAGGGGAGTTTGTTGTATTTTTCTTAGGTTACTTAGGACAACTCAGTACCTTCTAGATTTTGTCCAGTTTCCTATTAATTAATGGAAACAGTTAAATACATTCCATACATTATTAATGCTTGATATTAATTATAGTATAATTACTCAACATGATAAGTTGTTGTCAGTAGATTTTGGCTGAAGAATGAAGTAAAAAATGCATAGTTTTAGTAGATGTAACAAATTCATTAGAAAAAGTGCCAGAATTTCTGATTGTTGTTTACTTGAGATCATAAATTTTTAAGTTTCTAACTACTAAACTAATTAGATGCTCTGTGCATCTCATTAATCCATATCTACCAAGGGTTTCCTTTGACAAGTTAAGACAAATAATATTTTGACTTCCTTATGAAATGTTTTGAAAAAATAGATCAGTTAATTAATGTTTGTTCCCTGGAAAGAACTTCCTGATGGTAGCACTTTGGTGACCAGCACTGCAAAGCTCGAGTGCTTTCTTCCCTTTAGTTGAGCTTAGAAGCAAAGGGTTTGAAAGATTCACATTAGAAATATACATTTTTTTCTTAATATTCAAATTGAGTTTTTAAGAAAGTATGCATTCTAAACAGCTATTCAGTACTTGATTATGAAAGTAAAGATATGACTATTCAAATTTTCACTTCATTGTTTGTTGCTAATGTTATTGTATTGGCAGATTGTTTTACTTCCTGGACTTTTCAGCCAAGCTCAAGTGCATTAATAGATTGGAAAAGTTAGAAATCAAAGGACTGTTATTAGAATTCGGTGGAATGTACCAGATTGCAGAGGCAGTGATGTTGTCTCCTTTGTTTCTGCATGAGGATGACCAACACACTCCCTGCTTGGATTGGAGTGTATCTCATGGTATCACCACCTAGATAGAGAACTACTCCACTGAAAGTAAATATTACATTTAGTTCTCATTTATTGGCCACTCACAAGTGGCAGGGTATTTTCTGTTTTTGTTTGAATGGATAGTATAGTGAGTTGCCACATTCACTGAGTGAGGTATGTACAAATATTTCTCATTTTTAGAGGCAAAGAAAAAGAATATCAGAAATCATGCAATTAAAGAATAAGGAAGCAATTAATAGCATTGATTAACCAGGCGTTATGCAGATATTTCAGGCAATGGTTTACTCCACTCTGTCACACCACTGGCCCATTTTAATTGCTTTTTATTTCAAAGATGTAATACTTTACACTCACTGAATGGATAAGCATTTTATTGGCTAATTTAGTTAATTTGATTTAAAATTCATGTAGTTATCTCTGAAATCAGAAGTAGAGAAATCTCTTTGGAATGTCAAAGGCATCAGTGTAAAATGAAGGGCCCTGCACAATGGCTCAATGGCTAAATGCTTGCCCAGTGGGACCCTATGTGAGTGTCAGTTGATGTCCTGGTTACTCCGCTTTCCATCCACCTCCCTGCTTACAACCTGGGAAAGAAATGAAGGACAGTTGAAAGTCTTGGGCTATGCACCTGTTTCAGAGACCTGGAAGATGTTCCTGGTTCCTGGCTGCTGGCTTCAGATTGGCTCAGCTGCAGCCATTGCTGCCACTTGACAAGTGAACTAGAAGATGAAAGATATTTACCTCTGGCTTTTCTTCTCTTTGTAAATCTGACCTGCCTTTCCCATTAAAGATAAATAGAATCTTAAAACAAACAAAAAGTGTAAAATTAAGTATTGGGGAGACCATTTGTTTCCTATCATGAATGCTCCAGTTATCCATAAGGCAAAGGAAATAAGCACATTAGCAAATGCAAATTGTCACATTGTACAGCATCCATGTATTTTCTGCAATAATTAATTGACTCTTTCTCAAACAGTAGCTGAATTATCCATTTTTACCTAATGTTAAATTATTTTAACTGTTTTGAAGGGTAGCAGTAGGAAGAATCACAAATCATGAGAACACAAATTAGGAGTGCCAAATGGAATCCACTGTTGTCTAAATCATTACATTTCCCTTATCTTCAAAGGTAAGCACTATAGCTGGATGTGTAATAACTTGCATTAATTTTTTTCCTTAAGAATATATGTAAATGTAACCATGTAATTTATAATCTGAGTCTGTTTTATTTCACTTAAAACAGTGCAGCTTCGCTACATTAGAAACAGAAAGGGGAAGTTGATCTACATATTATTGTTCTAGTGCTACTATTTTCAAGTGATGACATTAATATAGATTGTCAATTAAATGAGTTTATTTTAGAGATAATTTTTATATCGTGATATTATTTAAATGCCATTGATTTCCTATGGTTGCCATTTTCAACAATAGAGATCTGTCTCTCAGTTCAAAGGATTTGGTGTCTGAGGTCAAAACGTTGGCCATGACGATTCTTGATGTGCATGGTTACTTCCAAAATTCTGGGGTTATTCCACTAAAAGATCGCCTTCTCCTAACAAGCTTCTGTGTGTCTTCTTCCAGGACACTGGTTATAATCCAGTGCTGTGCAACTTCATTTTAACTTAACTAATTATATCTGATGAAATTCTGTTTCCAAATGTGCCTAGAAGTAAATCCTGTATGGACATGATTTTTTGGAAGGATATATTTCAGGTTAAGACAAGTTTTTTTCTGTTGAAATTCAGGAGAATGTATTTTCCGTTGCTTTCGACTCCTGGCTTTGGATTGGCTCAGCTCTTGCCATCGGGGCCGCTTGGGGAGTGACCCAGGGGATGGAAGATCTTCCTCTCTTCTCTCTGTGAATCTGACTTTCCAATTAAAATACATTAATCTTAAAAAAATTTTTTAGTTGCTTTTTATGCATTTAAAATTCTGTTACTACTAAAATGCACTTAAATTCTAGTTTCATTATTTATATTGTCTGGAAATACAAGCAATTTTGTTGTTTACTTGACATTCAGGGATATTGTTCAATTCAGTTATTATTTCTAATGATATGCCTCTGGTTTTGGCTCTATCCACCAATGTAGGAACTAGTTTAAAATTAGTGTAATCTGAGGCCCAGCGTGGTGGCCTGTTAGCTAAAGTCCTCGCCTTGAACATGCCGGGATCCCATATGGGCGCCAGTTCTAATCCAGGCAGCCCTGTTTCCCATCCAGCTCCTGGCTTGTGGCCTGGGAAAGCAGTGAAGGACGGCCCAAAGCCTTGTGACCCTGTACCGGTGTGGAAGGCTTGGAAGAAGTTCTTGGCTCCTGGATTTGGATCAGTGCAGTACCGCCGTTGTGGTCACTTGGGGAGTGAATCATCGGATGGAAGATCTTCCTCTCTGTCTCTCCTCTCTGTATATCTGACTTTCCAATCAAAATAAAATAAATCTTTTAAAAAAATTAGTGTAATCTAAACTCCAGCTTGTTGCCATCACAAGCTTTCCTAAGTCCACTCATCCCATGTGAGTGCCAGGGATGTCCTATTTGAATTCGATGCTGAAGCCTTACTTAAGAGTTTAGTTTTTGATAGCTGGGACATTCAAAAAACACCAGTTCTTCTTTTCACTTCTTAAATGAAGGTGTATTAGCTTCCAGCAGAGTTTGGCTTATTCTCTACAACCTTTATGGGTAAATGACTTTTTCTTATGAGCTTGAAATGTAACCTGACACATTTCAGTTGATTGATACTTACATCATGGCTGGGGATGATCTGAAAGGTTATGCTGACTAGTTAGGATGTTTGGTGGCTTTTTTTTAAACTTGGGAAACTGGAAACTTGAAACACTGACTTTGAAAAGTTTCCTTAGTAAGCACTTTAAAATTCCATGATATATCTTAATGATAAAATATCTTTGTCTCATAAATATTTGTTTAGAAGGGCAGTGACTTTTTGGAAACATTGTTGAATTTATTGATTGATGCTTGCAATAATTAACGCTCTTCAAATCCTAAAATTATTTATGTCAGTACAATTAAAAAGGAAAACTTCAAGACAAGCTTAGGTTAGATTATATTCAAACTGTCCTATATGCTCTAATTTTCTGATAAGTTTTAGTTATGATAGAAAAGAAATGGGGTTTGTAATCCCACACTAAAGATGTTGCTCATTATTGAGTTTGATGAGAGGCCAGTCATTTAGGTAAAGAGTCATCCTGCATTCTTGAACTATTCATAATGTAGTGTGTGCCGTAACATGGCACTGGCTATGCTGAGTTCTGGCATGTTGGTAAAGAAGAGAAATACAAAGACTGAAGCCTTGCCTGCACGTAGCCCAGTGAAGGCTGATTCTGAGGGAAACGGCATAATAGCTTGGCAGAAATGAGTGAAACATTGGGAAGCTGAGGGTTGGAATCTGGATCCCCACAGGTTTTGCTATGGGGTTGTGGATGGTTTTTCCTAAAAGGTCAGTTCTGGTAAAGCTAAATTGGAAAGATCCCTGTAGAGTGAATTGGGAATAGAGTATCAGGGCTTCTACTGACAGCTGAAAAATTAGTCTTAAAGTAATTCCCAAAATGTTGAGATTTGTAAGTTGAATAAACTGAGTGCAATCCCAATCCAGCATAGGAAAATTCTATTGCTACACCCCACCCCCCGATTCAGCATCCTACTTTCAGTTACCTCAGAGAAATTTTTTGTTTTGCAGAAAAGTGTCACAAACTGCCAGTTCCAGGCATAGTTGTGGAAGGAATAATTTCCTTTCTAATTCTTGAAAAGCTTATTTATTCTTCCTCCTTGAATAATCAGTGTTCTCAAGCAACTTTGAAGAATATTCTGCTTTGAAAAATGAGACTAGGACGCATTGAATATTTTAAATATTCAACTGATTGTATAGCTGATAATAGCCTTCTAGTTTTGTCATTAATTTTAAATTGTCTGTTTTAAAAGAAATGCACATTCAGCATTAATAGGACATTACTAGCATATTTATACTTATTTTAAAGTGACAAGAAAAGGTCCACTCATGCTCTTCAAAGGATCAGTTAGGAGAAATCGTGCAGTATGTAGGATCATATGGAGTAAAAATGCCACATTAATTACAAACAGTGATTCTTATTAAATACTTTTTTCTGTAACTATTTATTATAGATTAAAAATCAGAATGGGGGTTCGGCATGGCAGCCTAACAGCTGAAGTCCTTACCTTGTACTCACTGGGATCCAGTAGGGACACCGGTTCTAATCCCGGCAACCCCACTTCCCATCCAGCTCCCTGCCTGTGGCTTTGGAAAGCAGTCAAAGATGGCCCAAGGCTTTGGAACCCTGAATCCGTGTGGGAGACCTGGAAGAGGCTTCTGGCTCCTGGCTTCAGATCAGCTCAGCTCTGGCCTTTGTGGCTACTTAGGGAGTGAATCAGTGGATGGAAGATCTTTCCTCTCTGCCTCTCCTCCTCTCTATGTATCTGAATTTCCAATAAAAATAAATAAATAAATCTTTTTTAAAAATCAGGACAGGAAAATATTGGATAAAACAAAAAACTTTCTATTAGACAACTTGGTAAGGATCATTTAATTCAAGTAGATATAAATTAATTCACAAAATATTTAGTTGGTCTTCATTATGAGCAGTGAAAATTATTTCATTATTGACTTGTTACATAATTTATATTCAAGATGTTCATTAATTTCATTGGTTTAGTAGAAGATCATGCAAAACTAGAAATGATCAATTGATCTTATTTTTCCATAATAACTTTACTCATTTTTGCATTATTTCTAACCTTTAAATAGCTGCTCAAGATACCAATCCCTGGTTAAGTACCTGAGATCCAGTCCAAACTTTTTTTCAATCCAGTTTTCTCCTTTTCTTGCCGCAAGATTTATATGTAATGAAAATCAGAGTTAGGCACACACAGAGAAAGAGAAAGAGAGAGAGAGATGCACTTTTTTTCTGTTGGGTCACTTCCCCGAATGGCCACAATAGCCAGATCTGAGCAAGGCTGCAGCCAGGAGCCAGGAATTCCTTCCTGAGCTCTCCCACATGGGTGCCAGGAACCCCAGCACTTGGGCCATCTATGGCTGCTTTCCAAGATGTGTTAGTGGGAAGCTGGATTGCAAGTGAAGCGATTAAAACTCAAATGGCACTCTGATGTGGGATGCGGGTATACCAAGCAGAGGTTTAAGCCAACCCTGAGAGATTCCTGATATTGGTCCT
Source organism: Ochotona curzoniae (assembly GCF_017591425.1). NCBI lineage: Eukaryota > Metazoa > Chordata > Mammalia > Lagomorpha > Ochotonidae > Ochotona > Ochotona curzoniae. The sequence goes on along the minus strand of NW_024465582.1, from coordinate 12,734,029 downwards.
GAGGTTTGCTGCTAATGGGGCTCATATTAGAGACCCAGATAGATTTCCTGCTTCCTTTCCTTGACATGTTCAGATCAAAGTACAAGTTTCTCTTTCAGCCAAGATCACATGATAGGGACCTATCCAGCAGAGTGCTGGCTGACCAGAAGCCAGTGTGTGGCATGCAGAAGGAATAGATGTTGTCACAATGACACTGAGACTTTGGATTCTTTGTAATTGTGGCATAATGTGGTGAAGGATGACTAACACACCATTTTTCTGAACTTACCTCTTTTATTGAAAATAATGTTTTTGTTTTCACTGTATCTCCATTGATACATACATACAGTTTTTAGTTCAAGAATGGGAAAAAAAAAGACTCCCAAATCTGGCACACATAGGTTTGGATTGTTTTTGAATGGTGGGAAGAGAAATCACACAAGAAGTGATGTCTTGAGATATGTGAAAATTAAACTTGGTTCAACTTTTTGCCCAAAGAAATTTTATTGGAATCCATTCATATTCAGTTACTTACATGTTGGCAATGATTGCTTCCATGTAGGGACAAAGTTGTTAGTTGTAGGACTAAAGATCAAGTTTTAACTCTTTTCCGCTTACTGACTGAATCTTCGGAGGTCCACCATCTGTTCTGAGAACATCTGAGAAAGCCCTTCGGAAGGGAGTCCTAATGGAGATGCTGTGTTTGCTCTTTTGATTTAGTATCTTCTCCCAGTTACAGTTCCTGTTCGCTGCTCTTCTGTCCAAACCCTTATTGCCTTGCCTCTGTGTTCTGCACAAGCCAGACACTTTGAGGATACAATTGTTCCAGTTATCATTCTTCTCTCTTTTGAGCAATATTAATAAACATGTTATGGAATTTTGTTTCACGTTTTATATAATGTCCTGTACAGTCTACTCAATTTTGCCTTCTGGACCACAAAACCTAATATATTTATTATCTCACCATTATCAAAAGAGAAAATTGTGCCTCCCATGACTCATCTTCATTCAGATTTGCTGGAGTCAATGTTTTTCTATTGTATGAATATATCTCCAGTTAATTATCCATTTCCCCATTGATGTGCACATGTCTTGTTAATAATGCTAGCTGTTTCAAATTATATTTATACACACATGTGTGTGTGTGTATGGCATATGTGTAGATATATATATATTTCTTTATATATATATATATATTTCTTACGCTTCATTACATTTTGAACACAGTCTTCTAATGCAGGGTCACTTGGTACAGGTAAAGGCCATAGATATTTGCTTGGGTTTCTCCAAAGCAATGTAATCTACATCAAGTTTCTAATATGCAAACAATATTCTACATATCACACAATGTTATATAAGTATGTGGATGTAATTAATGCTTAGGAAGTATCTTAATCTTTCTGTTCTACTGTGTTTCTTGTATCACAGTTATCTACTTATAATATAATATGGTTCTTTAAAATTTTTAGATCCATTTAATATTTGTTATGGTAGTAAAAATTTCCAGTCAAACTGCCTGCCAGTTATTAATAGATCAATACAATTGTATAGTGCAATTGTCCTAAAGTTGTTAGCAAACAAGGAAGAAGTGATGAGTCTAGTATTGATTGACCTGTGTCACATCCTGTCATGTAAGAAAAAAGTGCTAAAACTATATGTCCACTGTAAAAGTATAGGATCTGGAAAGAAGGAAAATCCATAACCTTTATCACTTTTCTGATTTATTTTTCATAATGCTTTGAAAAATCAGTCGACGCTCTGACTACAAAATGCAGTTCAGTGTGGGACAGATGGGGTAAAGATGTAAGTGTGGCTAAGAATTTGATGATACTTTCTAAAGTGTAAGATTGGTCAGGTGTGATGTGGACCTACGTGGGAAAATAAACAAGTAAAAAGTCTTTTAAAAATCTATTTCAGGGTGCAGTACAATAGCCTAGTGCCTAAGTCAATGCCTTGCATATACTGGAATTCCACATGCTTCATTTACTATCCAGCTTCCTGCTTGTGGCCTGGGGAAACTGTAGACGATGGTCCAAATCCTTGGAACCCTGCACCCACATGGGGAGACCTGGAGGAAGCTCTCGAATTCAGATCAACTCAACTCTGCCATTGCAGCCACTTGGGGAGTGAACCAACAGACTGTATCTCCTTCTCTCTGTATTTCTGCCTTTCCAATAAAAATAAATAAATCTTTAAAAAATACTATTTAAAAATGGCAAGTTGGCACAAAAAGAAAGTTTCATAGTAATTTATTTGACTCATGAACAAAAGTCAACATTAATTTAGAAGCTATCCATTGCATGTCCAGTTTGCAAACACAGTCAATATAATTGAGTCTCAGGGAGATTTGCCTGGAAACTTCATAAAAGGCTCAACCATCTTGCTGATTGTGAAGTTTCAGTAATCATCAACTTATGCTTAGTTGGTAATACCGAACAATCCTACTCACCCAAACTCGTATTTTTAGATAAGTTACAAATCATAATGTGATATGTCTGGTTCCCCAGGGTCATCTCATTACTGATCCATGCATTATGATTGAATGTGCACCATGATAAAACACTATGGACTTGTGAAGAGAGTATGCCTTATCTTGTGTGATTTTTAAAAACACGGCTCTAATGTTTTGTGCTTATTAGGAAGGCTTGCTTTTCCTTGAGGAGACTGTTAATTTTGTTTCTTCCTCATGGATAATGATTCATTTATACCAGCACAACTCTGCCTCTCAACTGAAGGAGTAATTTCCCAGTGGCTCAATCAAGGTAGTGGATTTCAAAGTCCCTGAAAGACAAGCTTGCTGGATTTGATCTCTACAGTAGTGATGTGCACAGTAAAAATATCATATTTCTAGCACATAAATGGTGATTTCACTAATGATTTGAATCCCACCTTTAGTTGGCAGATACTAGTATGCTCTGGAGATGCTCCTCTAACTTATTATCTACAAAATATCCTCTCTTAAGCCAGACAAAATTTGAACTGTGCCCATCAATTTGCATTCAAATAAAGAATAACACCCCCATTCCTGATACATTCATTTTTCATCATATTAGTGTTTAAGTACGGACTAGCTTTGTTAGTGAGTTACAGTGTGAATAACTGCAAGGCAAGAAAACAAAGTACTTTACTTAACTTGAGGAAATGATCTTGAATTCGTAGATGGAAGTAGAATAATGAAATCTACTAGTAACCTATTTTTATTACAGAAATGTCTACACTGAAGTTTTGAGAATTTTCTGTAGTTGCATAGATCAATGGTTTTATAATTACCTACTAGGAAATCATTGTGAATCAGCAAAATTTTAGAGATTTATTTATTTACTGGAAAGGCAGATATACAGAGAGAAGCAGAGACAGAGAGGAAGATCTTCTGTCTGACGATTCACTCCCCAAGTGGCCACAGAGCTGGTACTGAGCCAATCCAAAGCGAGGACCAGAAGCCTCCTCAGGTTTCCGGTTGCAGGCTCCCAAGGCTTTGGGCTATCCTAAACTCTTTTCCCAGGTCACAAGCAGGGAGTTGGATGGGAAGTAGAGCACCAGGGATATAAACTGGTCCCCATGTTGGATTCCAGTGCATGCAAGGAGAAGGTTTAGCCACTAAGCAATTGTGCCAGGCCTGAATTGGCAATTAAAAAAAAATCTGTGTTTTCTTTTACATCTTCAGGCTCTTTTGCTTAATCTTCAGTTGATATAGTTTAAGGTGTTTAATATTAGCAAGAACTCATCAGGACATGTCATAAAGTTTATCTTAAATTTTGTTGAAGGCATGAAAGATGTCATGTTTTTTCATTTTTCTTGTGTTGTGGATGTAATATAGATGCAGAGATTTACATTAATGGCTCAATGCCTCAGGATGATAGACCAAACACAAGACATGATTTAAAAATATGGACCCAGTACTAGTTTCAGTTTCTGTGTGTGTTTAAGTATAGTTTCAAATTAACTCAAGGCGTGCATTAGAATGAAAGGCATGGTATTTAAGATCCTGTACATTTGCTTCATCTTGTATTTTTTAAGGATTAATAAAGCTTCTTTTAATAATAGCACAGGCTAACACTGGGGAGGATAATTGCATATGTTGCTTGTGATAGTACATATGTTGGTTGTCTTTTCTGGTACCTACCATCTTCATTGCCCAGCTTCTCCCACATTGTCCCATATTCTCGCAATTGCCATCTTAATGGGTGCCAGTGTTGTGCCAGTGAGGTCACTGTCTGTGATGCTTGCATCTCATATGAACACTGGTTCAAGCCCCAGCAGCTCTGCTTCCATCCAGCTGTCTACTAATGTGTCTAGGACAGCAGGAAAGAAATACCCAAATACTTGGTCTCCTGTACCTACTGGGGAGGCAGACCTATAAAGAGGCTGTGGGCTTCTGGTTGCATCATGCCTTTGCCTAATCCTTTGTGGCTGTTCAGGATGTAAACCAAAGATTCCCCGCATGCCCTTTTTTTCTTTTCTCTCTCTCTTTCCTCTCACTACTGCCCTGCTCACTCTCTTTTTCAGTGTATGTTTCTCCTTTCTGTATGTAATTCTGTCTTTCGAATAAATTGATTTTAAAAGGGTGAGGGAAGGTGGCAGTGCGATAGCCTAGTGCCTAAATCCTTGCCTATGGGTACCAGTTCATATCCTGGCAGCCCACTTCTTTTTTATCTCCCTGTGTGTAGCTTGGTAAAGCAGTGGAGGATGACCCAAAGCCTCAGGATCCCGTACTCACGTGGGAGACCCAGAAGAAGCGCCTGGCTCCTAGTTTCAGATCAACTCAGCTCCAGGCATTGTAGTTACTTGGGGAGTAAACTAGGGGACAAAGATCTTTCTCTCTGTATCTTCTTCTCTCTGTGAGTCTGACTTTCCAATAAATGCATAAATAAACCATTGAAAAAACAAGGAAAGAAAGAAAACTCTCTTGGAGCTGCTAGAAATCCTATCAGTCCGTGAAGACAAGAGTTTGTTTGTTTTTTTTGTCAAAAGAATGACATCATGACATAATTTATATTCCCATTTTTATATCATGTTGGGTTCCAGTAAAATCCTTCAAGCAATTTGGATTTAATTCCCATCTATCTATACAAAACAATGTTAACTTTTATGGTTCCAATTGTATGGTTTTATTGCTTACAAACATGGATTTCCAGGTGCCAGATGTTGAATAAAATGTGTTTGGACCCTGGAGGGAAACCAGTATATTTTGACACAAATAGGAGATTTTCTTTCTGTGGGACTTATAAAAGCAAGAAAAATTTGGAATATTTGAGCAACAACAGGGATTTCCAGAAATACTGTTTAAGTTTTGTTATTATAAATCAAGATGAAAGAGAAAAATAGCACAGGGAGCACCTCAGGTGTAGGTTAGCCAATATGTTTTATTATATATTCCATTTGTTTTGAAATGTACTGAGTCTTATTAATAGTATGAATGATCGAGGTGATTAAATGGTGTCCCCTGACTTCATGGATATATATTTGTGGTGATGTTTTTGGCGGCTCAAGATTTTCACATAATTGCTTAAAATATAATAATTTTGGCCACAAATATGTTCTATGTAAGAAAGAAAATCGGATGCTATGATATCATAGTGAAAGCTAAAGAGATGCTAATTGTGGGAGTCGGTAGTAATTTATATAAAGTGTTGTAGGAATTACATTTGGCTGCCAATCCATTATCTGTTTTTAATATCTTCTTTCATTATTTCTTCTTTCATTAAAGGTTATTTACTTTTCCATGAGACTAATTTCAGGCCAATGAGAATTGCTTGAGTTATCATGTGGGGCTTTGGGGAAACCACTTTAAAAATTCACTTACCAGACAGGAAATGTGCCTTCTTCACTATGAAAAAGCATTTAAAATAGATTTCTGCCCCAGTCACCCGGATAATAAAGTAGCAAGACATGAGTAGCCATTCTCTCAGTCCTGTCCTACCTGCTTATATTATAGGATAATTCTTTTTATTTATTAACATATGAATTTATTCTATTTTGTTTTGATTGCATGTAGTTATAAACAACCTTAACAAATGATCACAAGAACATTCTGAGAAAGGATTTGCTAAGAACTGCATGTCAAGGAAACCCCTTATAAAGAACTATATAATTTGCATTTATTGTAATGAACCTTTTCCATAGGAGACAGGGAATACTGGTAAATGACTAAAGAGAGAAATGGAAAGGCCAGGTTGCCTAGAAAAGAAATCCAGATTTTATTTTCACTCACCTAATAGTCTTAGTTTATTAGGGCTAGCAAGAACAATATAAACTGGATAGCTCATAAATAACTTTACAGTTCTGGAACCTGGAAAACCTAAGATCAAAGTTCCAGCAGGTTCAGTGTGTGTTGAAGGTTCAGTTTTCTCAGAGATGGCTCATTCTCACTAGGTTTTTACATGGAAGAAAACCTCTTCCTGTAGGTCTGCTTTGAAGGACTCCAAACCCACTTTGAGGTTCTGCTTTGATGACATAGTCAACCCCATACGCCCCACTTCTTGATACATGGGGATTTGGGTTTCAGTCGATAAATCTGGAACATGTATTTAGACTACTGTGCCTAGACATCATGTGTGGAAATATTGATGGTCTTTAAGGAGGAGAATGGCAGGATCTGCTACATGCCTAATAAAAGTCACTTGAGTTTTTATGTGGAGGTAAGACAGCCAAGGAACAGTTAAAAGTGAAACCTGGAAAACACATTTCAATAGTTAAGTACAAAGGAGTAAGGGGACAGAATGAAGTCAAAGAAAGAGGTGTAATGTTTTGGATTTTGAATTTACAAATGTGCTGATGGCTTAGAGATGAGTGCAGATATGAGGAGAGGCTACAGTCTTATTGATGCAAAGAACTTCTTGTCTAGCCTGAATCAGCTGACATTCCTCAAGCTGCATTTTCATCAAGGTCATTTCTTAATCATGGAGACTTTCTGTCATATGTTCCTTTTGTTTTATTCGCTTCTCTTGTTATAACTGCACAAATGTGGACTGAATTCATTACCTACCATTGTTCTCATCAAATACAGATTAAATTCTAAATTAAATTATTAACCAAACAGATGAAGATTGATCTAACTTTCACTTTGTAAATGTAATTTGAGAGGCTTTGTAGAAGATGTACTTGATGTAACTTGACATCAGAGATTACTTTTTGGTTGGTTACTGAATCATTGATAAAGGGCAGAAGAGTAAATATTGGGATGTGTAGTGCTTTAGTACGATGATAATGTGACTGTATTGTACTAGAATTCTCCTTTGTAAATGCCTGTGAACATCTGAAGTGCAAGAAATGTTATAGTTCTCCTTATCAACAGGTGGAAGGTACATCATCGAAAAACATACAATTACCTTGTTAGGGGAAAAAGAATCAAGCAAGAAAATACTAGACCTAGGTACCAATGTTGGAAAAGCAGTCTTGGCAATGAGCACTCACCAACCACCTTATGAAAGGAATCCAGGTGGAAGAAGATAAAAATGAGATTTTATTTGTACTGTAGGAAAATGTTAAGATTGCTGGGATTTCATGAAATCCGGCTTTTCCAAAATTAGCAAATACCTGAAACTGGAAAGGACAGACGGAGAACACATGAATTGCAAGAATTAAGAAAATTTTAATCATTGCTTCTCGGCCTTTTGGCTAAGATCAAGTATAAAATTTTAATCAGAACTCCTACTTTTATGTTGTTTCTCTTCTGTTAATAGTTCGATGTACACTATGACAACTAATATGAACATTAAACAATTAAAATTGAATTGTGGTATTGATAATCAATGTAGATGCATGCCATAATTACACCGATTGAACACAAGGCTCTACTTTGCTTGCTGTACATGTATTCTCCATTTCATAGGTCCTTGAAATCTTGGCAGGGCCCTGAATAAAGCTGCTTAAAAAAGAATATTTTTCCTCAGGGAAGACTCGAAAGAAAGAGTAATTTCCATCAGAGATAGTGCAATTTTTCAAGAGAGTAAACTGGCATTTCTGCAAAAAGCCTCTGAAGGTATTATTAGATCATAGTACTGTAAGACACACAGGATAATGCATCTTTTACTCAGACCAATGAGGAATGGAAGCCAGCCTGGCCATTTGCTGCTTGTATGCTTGGGTGGAATTTTATTAAATTTTGTAAGTTCAATTCTCTTACTTACAAAATAAGTATTCTAAGAGAACTTTTTTTGTGATATTGCAAATATTTTAGAGACAGGATAAATATTAAATCATTAACTATATCATAGCTTAGTATAAACCCTGTTGAAGGAATTTCAGGTTAAATAAATCTAAGTAACAACACAGAATCTCATCAGTTCCAGCCCTGAAAGAACTGCATCTCCTTGGTCAGGGTCTAGCTAACGGAAATCAGATAGGACTTTATAATTCCCCCAAAGACAAGGGGAACAAAAAGATTGCAGAACTCTACAATCTCATCAGGACCACAAATAAAGCTACAATAAAAACAAAATTTTATGCATTTGACAAAGAGCTTAAAAGCATACAAAACTTGCATGGCAATAGGAAAAAGAAAACCAAGAAAGGGATCTTGGTTAGAGTAGGATGTCACTCCAAATTATATGAGTTTCTTCTCTTTTCTTTCTTCCTTCCTTTCTTTCTTTTGGTAGAATGATAAACAGAAGGGCAAGAATAGAATTGTTGAATTTTGTTGTCACAAATGTTGTTGTTTTTATTAGTTTATGGCTTAACAGAAAATCAGTTATGCTGGCAGAGTTTAATTAACTGACCAACCAAAATCACATTATCATTTCTATATTTCAATTATGAAAGTGTGTTTGTGTGTCCATGTGCATGTAAGCTGAGAACACCTTAATATTCAATGTAATATATTGCAGAGAAAATCAAATATAGCTTTTAAATGAAAACATAAGATTGAAGAAAAGTATAGTGTTTTATTTTTTAATTATTAAGTATTTTTATTTTTATTTTTGATTTTTTTTTGCTCAGTTGATTAGGGTGATAAGGGTCAAGGGCTACAGGAAGGTGGGTGAGATCACCATTTCCACATTCTATTTTTTTTTCTTCCTGTATCTGGGGGAAGCTTGGAAACAAGGAGAGAAACCACACCCAACCTCCCAAATGCCTCTGCATCTTGGGATGGAGGGCAGCAACCTGACACCACCCCAGGGTCCTGATGTGGGGTGTGCTCTGAGGGTCCTGCTCATGAGGTTTTGACAGTTCAGCTGTTCTGAATTACTACCAGTCTTGCCACTCTAATCAATTTCTTTATATATCGCTAACTTTTCCTTTTTCACAGCCCTGATTATATAGCAAAAAGACTAAATTATATTTTATGGGAGATAATTAGAACAGAAATATTATTATGCTTAATAATTAATTTTCTTCACATAGACAAAAAGTTTTGACCAAGAAAAGTATCATTAAGCATACATAATGAAATGTTCTTGTAAATTCTACTGCTGAATGGCTTTATTAATTTAGCACTTTATGGATTTCATTATTGGAATCAAATGTAGAGAGAGGTCTATGAGTATTTGGGAGAAATTAAAATTACTTTAAAAAATGTTTCTCAAGTAAGTGTTTGGAGGAGGTTATAATTTTGGTTGCTTTATATCCCCAGCTTGTTGGGCTGTCATGAAATTAAGGTTGAGTAAATCCCAAATGACTGGAGCCCTGCAGGCTCATCCCAAAGAATGACACCATGCACCCATTAATCATATAGGAGCCCAGTTCTCCTGCAGGTGTTCTGTGGCAGGTGTGTTTCAGCAGAGGGAAAATATCTCACTGACAAGATGGATTTTAAAATGAATGTGTATTTTTCTTAGTGTTTTTGAGTGATTGAATGCAGCATTGCGATTTTTGAGCACAAATGAATTCCTCTCAATTCATGACATCTTTGACCTTTACATTGTTTTTTTTTCAAATATGATAAACAATGATCAATAAAAATTTCTAAGTCCTTGATCCCCTGTCTTTCAGATACTTGGATGTCAGTAGACAGTTCCATTTTAAAAATAACTCTGCAGAGCAACATACCAGGGCATGTTCTGATCATCTTTATCTTAATTTAAAAAAAAAAATGTATTGTCTTAACATACATAGGCTGCCAAAACCAAATACCTTATGATGGACAATTTACAAACAGAAAATGTTTGCTCATGATTCTGACAACTGGGGAGTTCAGGATCAAGGCCTCCACAGATATGAGGTCTGGCTCACCCTAATTTTTTTGTAAGATTTTTTTATTTGATATGCAGAGTTAGAGAAAGAGAAGGGGTGGAGGAGAGAGAGAGAGAAAATCTTCCATTCGCTGCTTCCCAAATGGCAACAATGTCCAGGGCTGGGTCATAAGTGAAGCTAGAAGTCAGGAACTTCATGGCAGAGGAAACAGGCCATCTTCTGATATTTTCCCAGGTGTCCTAGCAGAAAAGCGCATCCCCTGTGGAGATCTGGGACTCAAACTGGGCTGCCAGCCTTGAATGGGTTGCCTTAACTTCGTATCCCACAGTGCCAGCCCAGTTTCTCTCCACTTTAAACTCAGTACCTTGTATCAGCATCCACAGTGAGTGGAAGAGGCAAACCAGCTCCCTACACTCTCTTTCATAAGGACACCTATACCCCTTATGATGGTGATGTCCTCTGACCTGAGCACTCAACCAACCTTCCCAGATCACATTGGGTACTTGAGTGTCACAAAAAGGACTTTGGGGGGAGTTGGACACACTCGGATCCCAGTAAGAAGTCATGTGAGTTGTCGCATGCTTTCCTTAAATTTTCTCATCCCAAACTCAAAAGATATTTCCAGATGTGGGAGGCAAATATTGTTTTTATCTTTTAAAGAAAAAGAAAGCAGGTCTTATTTAAGGGATAAGATAGGTGTTGGGTTAGCCTGTGGTAGAGCCAGAGCTGAAACATGCGATTCCTCTAGGAAGCTCCCAGTTTTGCTATAGTTTGTACTCTGAAGTTCTGTGCCTGAATTCCAGATTTGCTATGTGTAATGAGCATTGTATATCATAATCTTCCCCCTCTCTTCTTTTTTTTTTTGTCTTAATATGGAGCAAATGAATATCAGTATTTGTTTGCATGGGAATTGCATGCACACAGCAACATGGTTCTTCCTCATGCATATATTTTGTCATCTGTGTTCGTGTCTGTCTCCTCCTCACACTACAATGATGTCCTTAACAATTTCATTAGAATGTTGCCAAAGTGAAAATTTGTTAGAAATGTATCTGAAATGAGGAAAGCCCAAAATTTGTATACTGAATGCGCTGACTTGGCTTTTTAATCATGTGGGGCGAGTGGGGAGCGAATTTGCGTAATGCTTAGAGTCTGACTATGCGATAGGGTGCTTAAATTTGGGTATCAGTTTGAATGAAGCCAGCAAGTCTTTGCTCAGATATCTGCTTAGATATTTCTCTGAAGATACGGTTCATATGAGATTAGACTTGTAATCAAGAGACAGGTAAGGCAGATTTCCCTTCATAATATAGGTGACCTTCATTCAAATCGCTAGAGATGAAGAAAAATGACAGAGACTCTCCCAAGAGAAAACACTTCTGCCATCAGACAGCCTTTAGACTTGAGACTTCATATCAGTTTATCTCTGGGCCTATCTTGCCTGCTGTCAGATTTCAAATGTTGTCAGGCCCCATAATAAGCACAGAGCAAATACATGACTCCCCCTTTCTTCTCTCACACACAACTCCATCGTTCTCTCTCTCTCTCCACCTTTCCACCCAACTTGATTGTATTTCTTCTGGAAATGCCAAATGAATTTAATTCTCTTCTTTCCAGATTTTAAAATAAAATCAGATAGTGCGGTGGCGCTTTTGGAACATAGTAAAAAAAATTCTAGAAATATCAGATTTTATTGCCAGAGAAACTTTAATAACATGAAGTGTCCATTGAGCAGTTTCTACATGTGTGTATGTGTGCTTTTTAATCCTTAGAAAGCTCTTTGAGAAAAACTATTTTTTTATTTATTTCTATTGAAAAGGAGGATATAGAGAGAGGAGGAGAGACAGAGAGGAAGATCCTCCGTCCGATGATTCACTCCCCAAGCGGCCACACACACATACATATATAAACTTAGTGTGTATATATATGTACACACTAAGTTTATATCATAGATTTCTGCTTTTAAAGAAATTACTTTGTATTATATCTTCTTTAGTTCTCCAGCATCTCTTCTATAACTTCTTTAGTTTCAACTGATGAACTTACTCCCCACTTTCAAGGGAACAGCGTGGAAGCAATCATAAAGATACTGCAAGTGGGACCTGGTGCAGTAGCCTAGTGGCTAAAGTCCTTGCCTTACATGTGCTGGGATCCCATATAGGCACCAACTCTAATCCCAGTGACCCCACTTCCCATCCAGCTCCCTGCTTGTGGTCTGGGAAAGCAGTAGAGGACAGTCCAAAGTCTTGTGACCTTGCGCCTGTATGGGAGACACAGAAGAGCTCCTGGCTTTGAATCGGCACCATTGCTGCCACTTGGGGGGTGAACCAGCAGACAGAAGAACTTCCTCTTTGTCTCTCCTCCTCTCTGTTAGAAATCAAAATAAATAAATCTTAAAAAAAAAAAAAGATACTGCAAGTCCCCTATAATACACACAGGCTACCTACAGCTGTGTATTTGCATTGACTCCCTAATACTTCTTGAAGCTTATTGTTTTCCTCACATATTAGTGTCCCAGTGCTTCATTTCCATATATTTGGGATTTTCTGGCTGTTTGTATTCAGTTGAGTTCAGTTAACTTCCAGAGTGGTGTGGTTTGTCTGACTTTCCTTTCTTCTGCGATGTGTACTTTCTGGTCGGCCCGTGTTGTTGCGGTTCTGGACAGCACTGTGTGGTGATGTGTGCTGTTCGGCTCTCAAAGTCTTGATGTGTTGCTGGTGACCCGTGTGAGTCATGAGCTGCACAGGGATTCGCCTGAGAGGGGTGAGTTCATGAGCAGATCTGGATGATACCTTTGCAGGGCCTTGTCCTTTCCTGCCCACACTCTCCAGATCCCCAGGGCTTCTCCTCCTACTGACTGTGATCAGAAGAATTGACTTATTGCAGAATTTGAACAGTTCATGCTGTTTTCACTTTCAAGTAACTGGTTGGGGACATCAGACAGAGAAAAGTAACAGAAAAAGAAATGCTGGAGTTTTCTCCTGTATCCTGCAGGGCATGGGGGACTTTCTCTGGTTTCTCCTTTGGTCACAAGGGATTTAGATGTCAACATGACAGTGCTGACACAGCTGTGGCAGAGCAGCACGTGATTCTGACACAAGGGTTTCTTCAGCAGGATTGGGAAAGAAATATAAAGACCAGCAACTGATTCTTAACTCAAATTGGTGCCTTGCTAAATTCATTCTTCTCTCTCCAGACTTCAAAATTTGAAGAGTGCTTTGGTTTTTGTTTTCCAGTTTTTGCATTCTTATCCTGCACGCATTGCTGGGATCTTGGAACCTTGCAATAAAGTTGGCATTTATAAGGAGAATAGGCTAGAAATTCATGTGTTGCTTGAAGGATGGATTCTCCACCCCTTGTGCAAACATTTCTCTTTATTAAGTCTGGAGTTTTTAAGTGGACATTTTAAAGTTTTTATAGTGGAGATGAATATCTCTGTCAGGGTAATAATCAGAAATAAAACTTGAAATATTATGTTGGTTAAAAAAATTAACAATAGACACAATAGTATTTCCTAAACAAATGCTAGGCAGAAAATAAAAGCAAACAAGATGATTTAGTATTAAAATGCTAGGAGTAAAATCTGTGATAGAACCAGAACTCACCAATACAACATAAAACCATCTTAAAACTGTAAGGGAGAAGCTGTTGTGATGCAGGATAGTAAGTCCCCGGGTAAGAAGCCCATATCCCATATAAGGGTAGTGATTTGAGTTCTAACTTCCTGCTAACTCAACCTTGGAAGCAGCTGATGGTGGCCTATTGTGTAGATCCCAGCCATCAGCATGGGACATTTAGGCAGAATTCCAAACTCCTGGTTTCAAACTTTCCCATTCCTTGCTGTTGTGAGCAATTGGGAAGGGAACCAGTTTGGGGACATTCCCCATGTCACTGGTACTACACTTTTCAGTAGATGAAAATAAATAAAAGATATGACATATGACAGTCTTACTAGTAGTGTACGCATGTTTGAATTTTCAATGCTGTTAACTGTGTGCTCCTTAGTAAACCAAACCCAAGAATGTACCCGACCAGTGCTTCCTTTTCACTTTTCTGGATGTTACTATCTAGAATATTTCTAAAGAGAGTCCTCTAGGCTATAACAGTAACACTCAAAATAATTGACACGTATCTCCACTTCAGAAAATCTTTGTATGTGTAATTATAAATTTGTAAGGCACCAAGGGTTTTCTGTGTTTTCTCATTTTATTTAATCTTTAAAGAGTGACAGGAAACAAAATGCCTTCCGTTAGAGATGGGGAACCCGTGATCCCCTAGAGATAGCACTGACCTAATTCCGTAAGTCTTCAACCTCTGTTCCCTTTGTAGAAAGGAGCGACATTGGGAATCTACATCTTCTCACGCAAATCTAATTCAAATGTATGCAAAAAATGGGGTCGTATTTAAGATAAGATCCTAAGTTGAAATGGAGAAAAATTACAGTGAAGGACAGAGTTATGTTTAGGGATTATTTATAGATGATTTATAAAGAGTGGGATGTGAGAGAGGCTGTAGGTAGAGAAGGAAGGACAGAGGAGGGAGGAGATGTGACATTTTGATGATTAACTTGTTTGTGCAACGCATATAGTAGATAAAATAAGTGGATAAATGTTTTTTTTTCTGGTTATATGTGATTGATATAAAATTCCATTGGGAAGTGATGCTTATATAAGTGTTAACATTCACAAGTGGATTTGAACAATAGACCAATGTTGAAATTACATTTTTTCCCCTGAAATCAAAAGAGGTTAAAAATCTACTTTACCACTGTTACCAAGCTCCAAAGTGTAGGCTGCTAAGAGTAGACTTGGAGCCCACCGATTTTCAAGGGATCACATAAACCAAATCCTTTATTTTTGCAGAGTGAATTAGAAGGGACTCCTTTAGTCACACAGTTAGAGAAGTACAAAGCTTAAAACATGAATTTTGAAACACTAAAGAATTGGTGCTTTTATTTAAAGAGACCCTTGTTTCTTTGATCATAACATCATGGAAATGTGCAACAACTGCAGAAACCTGAAAAACCAGGCCAGAAGAGTGTGGACTGTTGTTACATGAAGACATAAATGGCTCAGCCTGTATAAGAATTCTGAGCTATCTGCAGATGGACACTTTATGTAGTCTAGTGATGATGAAAATGTCTGACTGTTAAAGAAATGCTCCTCGGTTAGTTTTAATATAGTAATTCATTCCAAAGTCAGTGAGTAGAATTGAGGTGCCGAGATTATCCTGAGCTTGTTAGTGGCACAGGACGCTTGCAGCTGCCTGGCCCTGTTTTAGGAAAAGGCCCTGCATGCACTTATCCGCTCAGGTTTCAAAGTCAGTCCCTGCAAACACACACACCACAGTTCTGGAAATTCTCACAGCTGAGCAAGAGAACAGGCTGTTGAAGCAGTGAACGGTGACCCAAAAGTTTCTGCTTTTCCTGTTGCGTTTATGTCCTTATTTTATATAAACACATGCATTATTTATATATATAGTGTCATTGAATTCAAATTTCTGGGCTCATATTCTTTATAAAACTCATTTATAAATGGAGGAAAGTATGTTAGAATATTTTGTATTAAGAAGTCAAGTTTTTCTTGCTTGTATGAACATCTTTCCATTGCACAACGTTTAAAAACTACGTGATAGACAGTCAGGGAAGATGTGGGCAGATTCCCCATGGATCCCTGAATAATGTTAGGTTGATGCACCAGCTGACATAGTTCATTTTGACTGTTATTACAAAATACTGCAAACAGGATAGCTTATGGGCAACAGAAAGGGCTTCCTTCTATCTGATGAGTGGCCTGTCTTGTGATTTTTCATTCTTGCTGTGTCCCTGTATGTGGCAAGGAGACAAAGAACCCCAACAAGGTCTCTTCTTCAAGTGCCACACAGTCCCATCCATCAGGCTCCCTTCTCATGATAAAACATCACTTACTATCACTTTGGGGTGAGTGATCAAGACATGCGTTTGTAGGGCATACAAGCAGGTACCACAGCAACATAAAAATTACATGCATGTAGATTTGTGTGCATGTGTGTATACAACATACTATGAATATACACGAGCCCTTGGAGTTCATTTAGGCTGCTATAACAGAACATAAACTCATTAACTTACAAGCAAAAAAATTCTCACAGTTCTAGAGAAGCAAACAGTATTTTTTTTTTTCATTTTATGGTTAGCCTAGTTCTTAGTCTTGATAGAGTGAAAATTAAAGCATGTTTTCAGTTATTTAGTATAACTGATTAATCCTGGGGTTATAATAGAGATTAAACTGAGGTTAAAAAAAATTTAAAAAGAAAAACAAAAAATCCTAAGAAAGTTTCTCTTAGCCAGAATTCTTCCTTTGCACTTACGATTCAAATCATGTTGACAAATGTTTTTGGTAATATTAATCACATAAAATAACATGTGCTAGAAATTCTAGGACTTTTATAACACTTGCTAATATGGGAAGTTTCTACTCCATTTCAAGTAATAACTCTATCAAAAATGTTAAAATAAATGTGAACATCGCTATACCCTATTACAAGTAGCATAAAAGTTTATTTGAAGGAATATTTTATGAATGTTTAAAAAATAATTTTATGCATTTAAAAAATTATTTTACTGTCATTGTTATATTACATTCCTTTTTTGCTTTCTTTTTAATGTGAGAAATTGACTCTTTTCCCCTTAGTTGTGGTATGTATATCAGTCCTGAACGTCCGACTGTGGAAATCTGAAAATTGTGCTCAGGTTACTGTTTACAGTTCACAGGAGGATAACTCACCACTTGCAGCTAAGCTATTCAGCGTAGTTCAGAAAGAACTAACTGCGATCCCATTGACAGCAAATCCTCCATCTTGATTTGAATAGGCTACTCTCTGGAGTCCCTAATTTCACTGCTATTTTTAGTCCATTGTTATGAGTTAAATCAGATTCCCTCAAGAGGGGATGAACAGCCAAAGGTTGAGAAATGAACAATGCTTTGTTGTTTCGTTCAATTACTCTCCAGAAGATTCCCAATCACACCTGATGAAGCATCCCTTTGCAGCTACAAAGCAAAAGGTTTTCACACAATTGATCTGTTGAAAACCTTTGTCAGGTTCATGAAGTTTCTTCGACTACAGAGGTCTCATGTGTCCATGTGCACAGCTCCACCACTCCATGATTGATCACTGAAAAAAAAACTGTTTCTGAACAACTTCCATTTTTTTTAATGCAAGTCGATTCAATAAATAAAAGTCCTATGTTTGAAAATATTTTACAAAGATAGAGTATTATTTCACTGTATTTAAAGATTTTCTATATTTGAGATCTTAGAGAAAAATACAATTTTAACAATAAAATATAAATTATATATTAAGGTTAAATAATCTTTGATGCTGTTTTGTGAAATTTGTTTGAGCATTTCTAGGCAACAAATGTCATATGTATTTAATCATTCACTGTTCCAGCATGTATAAGTGTGCTTCAAAACTACACAGAAAAATGACATTAAAAAAGGAGGTTTTTTGTTCCAAAAAATTTATAACATTCAGCCATATCTTTTTTGTAACATATTTATTATGAGACTCTTTTGAGGATACTCATACTTGAAAACTAATTGAGTATTAAACATATGTATCTGCTTTAAGGAAAACAATTAAAACACTATTTCCTCTATTCAATAATTTGCCCTTGATGGAGTTGAAATGGATAGCAGAAGAAAGTGATTATGTGCTACAAAATACAATGATGTCCAGATAACTAAGTAATTAACTCTGTTGTTTTTCTAGCAACTTAAAGAAAATACATACATTGTGATGAAAATAAAGAACATAATATCAAATATGAAACACTACAAAATTAATTTATCTGATGATAAGGAGCTGACATATTACTTTTTAAAATTTTTTGTCCAGCTATGCAAACCCAAGGTTGTCACATGTTTTTCTAGTAGTTTCACTAACTTCTCTTAAGTATCCAATTTTTTAAGATACATTTTCTTTATTTGAAGAGGTATTACTATGGAGATGTGGATTCCTTTGGCAGGTCAGACTATTAACTCCCATTATACCACTAACCCGTATGGAAAGCCAGCCTGAGTAGCAGGCTAGTAAAGTAGGTGGCTGTTGTCTTGAAAAGAAAATTCATGCCCACCTGCTATGTCTACAGTGTCCTTAGACTCTGTTCATTCCACAACAATTGCCAACTCAGCTTCGAGCAAATGGAATCTGGGGTTCTGAACCAGGAATCTTCCAACTTTGCAGAAAGTCTGTTTCCAGTGACTTGCATTCTGGCAGAATGGACATGGCTTTTGTAAAAGACAGTATGTCCTGCAACAACTGCTTTCCCAATGTTCTGGCTTTCAACATGACAAAGAGGTGCTGTTCAGTGGTGGACAGGCTCTTGTGGAGCGGTCAGTTGGGCTTGCCATCCCTCCTTGTTTAGCTCTTTCTGTGTAGCTCACTCTTCCTCCTCCTGGTCTCTGATAAAATTTATCACAGAGACAGCTTTCGGGATGTCCATCAAGGGGCTGCGCAGTGCCATCCCTAATTATTGATTTTTCTTCTAATACCAGGTGTGTTCTGAGCTAGAATTCTATAGTAACAGCCACGTTTGGCAGTATTTTCCTTTCCGTGTGTGTGCGGACAGTGTTTAGAAAGAAAATTATCTCCTTTCAAATAGGTACATTCCTGTGAGTCACTCTGAAACATTTGTCAGAGTTCTTAGGGAAGTTTTCATCTTCCTACTTAATGGATTCAAGTGTTTCATTGTAAAGGAGGCTTTTGTCCTGGAAGGGCAGTTAGTCCTGTGGTCTCCCGCAGGTGAACCATTCCAATGACTTCTGGTCTCAGGACTCAGAATTCATTGTCCAAGCAAGGAAAAGCCTCTCTCTTGTTAGTGAGAAGGAAGGTTGGAGGGACATTTGCAGGTCCATAGCAGGAGCACTCTGTGATGACAGTACTTGGGGCTTTGCTGCAATGTGTTCTTGGTACTGGATAAAAGCTAACATAGCTGTGTCAAGCCTGCAGTTTTTACGTTTCATGATTTTCTCATAGTGCCTTAAAGGCTTGTACATAAGGGTTCTTTAAACCGTTGACTATATCTGTGGCATGATAATAAGTTTAGAATAGATCTCATCGAAAAATGTTCTTATAATTTAAAGTCTTATTTTTTCCAGGCTTCCTGGCCACCTAATTTATGTTACAGCCGGCTGATATTACAAAGAGAACTTCACTATTTCATCTTTAAAGTCAGGAAGTCAAACTGTGAACAATTTCTGTGAGTCCAGCCTAGTGGAGAGTCACACAGTAATGAGGGTCAGTTTCCCCATGTGAAAGAAAATAGAGGAGAAATTTGCCAGGCATCTCTGTCAACCAAAAGGGGAGAGTAGGCATTCCTGCTTCTGTCTCCACTTAAGTTCTTCCTTGATCTCCTGGGCTTGAACTGTGTAGCCCATAGGTTATGGACCATGGGTTTCCAGGCTTAGCCAGTATTGACATGTAACCTGTGGCTTTCCCTGGGCATCTGAACATTTACCATGTAGCTCAGGAGTGCTGGAGGTGATCACATCTCTAGTAATTATAGCCACCAGCTGTCTTGTATCCATATCCACTGCAAAATTTGTCTCTGATCATTTCTAAATCTTTTATTGAAACCTTCATTGTTTGATCCATACTTTAATCTGACCAATCCATGGCTATTTAATATTTAGCTTGCCTGAACCTTTGTTAAAATCCCTTCACATAACCTGACCTGCTTAGAAGAGTGTAAGGCCAGCTGGATCCCTCCCTTAAGTCAGTGAATTCCTTTGGATAAAAGGCAGACAAGGACATCTTGTGCTAAGGGAGACAGGAGGCTGCGTTCTAGTTTTGCATTATGTGGGTTCAGTTTCAAGCACATCTGAAAAGACATCTGCCTGCACCCAGGTGTGGATGTCCAGCCCAGGGATGGGCTTCACATGGGAGCATCGCGCCATACCCTACACAGAGGGTGAAGTTCATTTCCACCCCCTAACCTCAAAGATTCTGACACTTTGTGTCAAAACATGCCAGTTACCCAAAGAAGGCAGAGGAGTATTGTGAGCGATGATTGGAAACCAGTAGCAGATGGCAGCCTATTCCTCTGTCTCAGTCCGAAGCTGAGGACAAAGAAGAAACCACATTTCCCTGCAGTCCCAACCCCTAACATCATGCAGACAACCCAACATTCAGGCAAAGATTGCATGATATAAAACTTAGCTCATTAGTAGAGACTGACCCTGTGTAATGAAGCAGCAGGCCTTTATGTAAGCACAACACAAGTTTGGCAGCCTATGTAACCCAACAATGTATTTCATACAATCAAAATAAACTCCAAAAACCTTTATATCTCCAAGTTGGAATTTTCACCTTTTGAGATTTCCAGGGAACAGGCTAGAAGCCACAAAGTCAAATGACATCGTTTAGAATTTTAAATCTCAGGATTATCAGATATTCAAATCTTCTGGCCAAAATAAAACAATAATGCACTTAACTGGAATACTTTAACCAAGTTGTGGGTCAGATCTAGTAAGGGTTAGGGTAAACACTCAAGCATGCAAGATTTGCAAATGTTAACTTGTTTAGGACTCAGTTCTCCTATGTAATCTGTGCTCAATAAGGACATGAATGAATAAATGAAGACCCGAGCAACCTTCTGCAAGACACGTAGACTTTTATTACCCAAGTTAATACATCAGGGAACAAAGAGATAGAGAATCCGATAATCCTGTTATCTGGACTTCTAAGATACAGAGCTAACATTAAAATAATTTTCTTGTGAGCGCATCCAACTAATCTCATCAGTGTTCAGCTTTCACAAATCTTGTACGATAGCTGTTGCTTTAGTTGCTCTATCCCAAACATGCGTAACCAACTATACATTCTTGTGCTTATAGCTTCCTCCCAGTCTTCCTTCTTATTTACTGATGTCTCCAGTTCACACCCTGAGACAATTCTCAATATTGCTTTTTCATAAAATGTTCAAAGTCATCTTTGAATAAAAAAGCCTAAGGAATGATTATCTGTAGCTATACTTTATCTTTGTTTACACAACTACACTTCACCACAGCGTTGCAGCCCCTGGAAATGTCAGGAAACTCCTAAACTCAGAAGACATAACATGTAAGTAGACACCAACAAAGCTTTGTTAAAAGGCATAGCTTTTTACATATAATAGCAAATACTTACAGAGAATCATACTCGATGACAAGAAGACTTAAAAATGATTATCTCAATATATCAGTACCACGCAGTATTTTTGAAAGGACACCAAATTTTCACAGGGTTTTTTATGTTCTCATGCCTCTGATTGGCAAAGGGAGGGAGCAGCGGTGATTGGATTGGAGAGTCTTGAGTTTAGCAAGGTGTATCTTAGCATCAATCATGCGAGAGACCTTAGTTAAGTAGGCAGAGAGATTTTTACAATTTATTGAGAAAAGGAGAATTATTTGAGTCAGAATGACCAGGAAGTCTGGTTTTGGTTGGTTGTTCTGTTTTGTTGTTTTGTTTAGTCTAGAAAAACCTTAAAAGGGAGTTGGAAAATGCAGGTTCTATGAGGAATTTGGCTAGTGGTGAAAATAGCAGTTTAAGAGAAATATTCTGAATAATTCTTGCCAGAGCTTTTCAAAAATAGTGGCAAAGGAGGGAGGGAGGCGAAACAGAGACACTTGGCTTCCATCATAGAGGCAGTTGACTGGGACCAGGGGCTGGGCGCTGGCCAAACAGTCACAAAAGTTCCCCGGCTTCCCAACACCTGGGAGCAAGAAGAGGGGTGGCAAATAGACACCGGGTGGCTTCGGTGGGACAAGGAGAGTTAAAAATCCCAGGGTGAGAGTTTCAAAGACAAGCCTGTGTCTCCATTAAACATTGGCAGAGGGACTCGGGGCACTGAACAAGACAGCAGGAAGGTTGGATGAACTCTAGCCTCAGGATAGGGCTGCTGGGGAAGCACCTCTGCATTCGTTTCCTCCTTACTGATTCTGTCAAGCATGTTACCAGCTCTGAGATACGATTATTTTGAAAAAAAAAAATGGATCTAAGAGAACGAGTAAGCATGCTACCTAAGTTTAATGAAGAGAATGCACCTGACAGAGCAGGGAGGCAGCTCAGGAAAGAACTGAGAAGTAGGGGGTTGACTTCTAACGTATGGACAAGACATAAGGGTATCTTTATTACTAGACATAAACCAAAGGTGGTTTAAATGCTTGAGCAACTTAGCTTGCCAAAGGGGATGCTAACAACAAACTCAAGATACGATTGGACTTCATACCAAAGTGAACAGTGCCCTGGTCAGCCCGGTCTAATTGGATTTTCTACATAAATCAGTCGATCAGAGCTTGTTAAGATGGTCAATATCAGTTCTCTACCTACTCTATCACACACTTGCGTGTATGTCCTATTAAGCTGAGCTCATGCAGAGTTTACTGACAGAGTTGCTTGGTACAGGAGATAACCACTTTCTGAATCCACAAAACAATACAAAAGGAATCTGATTTCAATCTTGAAAATTGTTTGTTTTCTACCTTTTCCTCCAAATATAATTTTCAGGAATTCTTTTAAATTTATTTTATTTTATGTTGTTATTGCCAAACAAGCAGGTTGCTATGTACTCAAACACTTTTGAATGAGTTGCGGTGGGGATGAATTTCAAGATCTGAGCTCTGTCATGAACCTGCTGGGTTTTTTGAACATTTGATTTGCTGTCTATAGCATAAGAATTCTATTTGCTTACTTTCAAGATGTAGTACCATGCAATTTATAAATGTAACATGCCCAACATTGTAGCTTGCAGACCATTCCACGAAATGTAGTTACATTTGTGAAACACAGGTACAGATGGAGGATTAAATCCATGAGAAACTAGCTTGAAGCTTTAGCGAAGGTATCATTAAGAATATTTTAGTAAATACAATAGATTCCTCTGCCACTTTAGTATCTTTCCAAGAAACCAACAAAAATAGATGTAATGATCAAAAACAGTAAAGAATTATAAGACTGTCAAACCCCAAAACTTGGAGTATTGGGGGGAAATTCTGTGCAGCAAGTCTTTCTCATAGAATGATGGCTTCGGAATAATCAGTGTTAGTAATAGAAGTTATGTTGTCATTAGTAGTGCAGCACATGTTGTCTTATGTACAATTCATTATAATTCCAAGTTTTGGCAACATATTGCTGTAATATATATATGCAAGTAGCATTACTCCAATATCTTGAAAACGTTTATTCTGAAAAATGTGTATTAGTGTGTTGTATTTCTGTGTTTTTGAAGCTTAACTTTGAAAGTGTGCTGTTACTACATATACTATGGTGTCACACTTCAATACTACGGTCCAAGTTTATTTGGATATTTGGTGGTTATTTGCATCCTGCACTAGAGAACTCAATGTGATCCGAATTAAAATCAGAAATACCAAAATAT
Source organism: Ochotona curzoniae (assembly GCF_017591425.1). Classification (NCBI taxonomy): domain Eukaryota; kingdom Metazoa; phylum Chordata; class Mammalia; order Lagomorpha; family Ochotonidae; genus Ochotona; species Ochotona curzoniae. The sequence continues at coordinate 12,710,520 of NW_024465582.1, read as the reverse complement.
TGCAAGATTTTAAGAGACAGGGTGCTGGCTTAATCACCAGACAACTTGAAGATAATGATGGAATCTTCAGAATCTATGGATCTGTGGGAAAAGTGATAAAACATTGCGAAATGTATCCTGAATATTATATGTGAAAACACACAGAAACAACTAGAGCTATGCTTATACTTGTAGTTGCTAAATAAATTAGTCATGGAAAACTATGCATTGCTCTAATGATCAATATGAGGAAATATTGTAAGCAGAAATAATGCCATAAATTTTCTTCTCAATATATGTGTTAATTCCCTTTCTTGTTGCTTTCTCTCTTTAACTTGGACAATCATTTCAGATGTGGTAATTAAGGATCTCACTTCTCAAATTTGGGATTAACTAATTTGGCCCTGAGCAAGTTCATTGATGACTTTCATATTTGTACTTGAAAAGAAAGTTTCTTTCTTACTGTCTTCAAAGTTTATGTTTCTGATTATGGAATTATTTGTGGATTTGTAGAAAAAAAATTTTTCTTAAGATGCTGTTGTTTCTGTATGTGAATTTCAGTTCCGGAGCTCCGTTTGTGTTATGATCAACTTGTTCCAATGTGTTTTACAGTTCAAAAGTCATTCTCTGTTATTTCTTGAGGCTATTGCTTTTTATTTTCAATTTCTGGCATCAAGTCCTTTTGATTTTTGTACTGTTTTAATGTGTAAACCCTCATAGCCTAACTTATGTGGCAAAGTATAGGTTACTTCCGTGAGTGAAAACATAACTTTATATGATCAACTATATATGAGGGTACCTTAATATGTTTATAGAAAAATAGAATTAGAATTGAGCAAATCGGACTATATCAAGCGCAGAAGCTTTTCTAAAAACATTTTATTTATTTTTATTAGAAAGTCAGATATACAGAGAGAAGAGACAGAGCAGAAGATTTTCTGTCCAGTGATTTGCTCCCCAAATGGCCGCAACAGCTGGTGCTGAGCCAATCTGAAGCCAGGAGCCAGGAGCCTCCTCCAGGTCTCCAACATGAGTACAGGGTCCCAAAGTCTTGGGTTGTCCTTTCCTGCTTTCCCAGGCCACAAACAGAGAGCTGAAAGGGAAGTGGGGTCACTGAGATTAGAACCCAGAGCTTTCAAGGTGAGAACCTTTGTTGCTAGGCTACTGTGCAGGACCCAAGCACAAAAGCTTTTTCACAGTAGGGCAACTGTCAATCAAGTGAAGACATCAAACAAAATAGGGAAATATTTGCCAATTATTTCTCTGCCAAAGAATTAATATCTTGAATATATCAGCAACATGAAAATGTCAGTTAACAAAACCTATCCTGTTTACAGATGGGCAAAGGACTTCAATAGTTTTCAAACGAAAAAAGATACAAATGGCTTACAAGTGTGTAAAACAACAACAACAACAAAAAGCTCAAAGTAATTAGCCATCAGGGAAATGCCAATTAAAATGGATACAGAATATGTGGTATTTAGAAATAATGGAATATTATCCAGCTATAAAAAAAGAAATATTTGTATGTATCAGTATTACTACATATGTGGTTTTATAAAACTTTGTTTTATACCTTTGTCAAACAAGTGACTAAGGATATTTTACCATTCAGTTTTAATGATCTCTGTATGGGTGAAATAATCATTTTTTAATGCAGTTATCATTTGTAGCCATTGTCTGTATTTCCTATAGACAAGTGCATTTTAAATTTTTATTTCCAAAATATATTAGTTGAAGTCTTGAATCTTTTTCTGTAATGTAAATTTAACATAGATTATCTCAAAAACAAAGCAAAGTAGGAAACAGAAGGGAGATGGAAAGGGTAACAGAACCAGAATGTGAAGAAAGCATCACTACTTAAAAGGTAAGTTTTTGGGGTCAAACATTTTGACACGTGTGTGTGTGTCATTTTCCATCACAAACGTTTTGTAAAGCATCCTCATATGCATGGATTATAGCACTTTTAAAGTGACATAAACTTATCTTCTAATATCATTTTCAATGACCTATTAGAACCATTATGCATAACACGCTGGGAATGATGCAGAACAAAGATGCTTACTTATTAAAAAAAAAAAAAAAAAGATTTACTTGAAGCAACGGGATAGCTTCTCTCTGTTGTGTCGTTCCCAAATGGCCCTATTACTCAGTTATGGACTTGTCCCAAGCCAGGAGTCAGGATCCAACCATGGCCTTGTGTTGCGTATCAAGGACCAAAGACCTTGGGCCATCTTCTATTACCTTACCATACCCAGTAGCAGGGACCTGTATGGGAACTGAAGCAGTTGAAACTCAAACTGGTATTTCAGTAAGGGATGCTAACATCACATCAGCTGCTTAACCCACTTGCCAGAGATGAACTTTGTTTGTTTATTATTTTTTTTTTGACAATTTCACCCATGTACCTGCCGATTCCCTTCTACCCACACTGAATGATCTACTTGTGACATGTGGCAGTTCCAGCTTTCTGAATCATTTCTTCTTTGTTCCATTATAGTCTTCTCATATTTTTCTACATTTCCCTTGGAAGCTGTGAAGAAATATTGGCCCCAAAATGAGTAATGTAGGCACACTCCATAGTGAAGCATATCATTTCCATTTAATTCTCAAAAAGATGTGTACAAAAATGCTGATTCTGTTTACCAAATCAGTTTCTAAAAAAAATTACAATATTTGATCTCAAAGTAGAAGTTGCAAAATAGAATAATAAATAAAATGAACATCATGTATGTTTGAAATGAAACAATAGTGTGAATCAGATACAATAAATCAATTTTGAACCCTGTCAAGTACTGAAACATGTTTGACTTTATTACTTTATAAGTTACTTTAATATTATGTTATAATGTCAAAATAAATGCCATCTAATGCATTGAAAGCTCCCATTTTGGGATGACTCACAGTAACTCTGGATTTATTCAACCCAATATGAAATGAACAATAGCCTTGAAAATTAACTTTGCAAAAATAGTTATTGATTAATCCTTGAAGTCAATCAAAGGAAGTCAATTTCTTCTATCTTTTTTTTTATTCCCTATCTGTTTCTTTGCTTGAAGAGCCCACCTAGATTTAGGAACATCGTTGAGAGGTAAACTATAAGAAAGAATGTGATTTATATATCGATATAATTTTGTTTAATTATTAGTAATATGGAGATTTCTCACAAAAGGCTTACAAAATTTGCTTGGCCTTTTCTGGTTAATAGGTATCTGCTGCTATATCATGACAGCATCATCATGGCCTCACTGTTTAATGACATAATGTTTATTTTTTGAAAGATTTATTTATTTTAAGGGGAATGTCAGATATACAGAGAGGAGAAAAGACAGAGAAGAAGATCTTCCATTCGCTGGTTCACTCCCCAAGTGGCTGCAATGGCCAGACCTGCGCCAATCTGAAGCTAGGAGCCAGGAGCCTCGTCCAGGTCTCCCACATGTGTGCAGGGTCCCAAGGCTTCACTGCCTTCTCAGGTCACATGCAAGCAGGCAGCTGGATGGGAAGCTGGGCTGTAGGAACTAGAACTGTTGGTGCCCGTACAAAATCCTGCCATATGCAAGGCAAAGATTTTAACTGCCAGGCTACCATTCTGACCCAGTGTAATGTTCCTGAAAGACCTTTACTCTGTTGTATAATAACAGAGGTACAAAACAAAAGTTTACCTATAGGACACGCCTGACCCACTTTAAAAAATTACCAGTGTGAGCAGTTTATCTTAGTGCTGCATCATAGTCTATCTGCTGTATAACCCCTCAGAAGATTGACACGATTTATTATATTGTTGACATTTGAAGAAAATATTTGGTATCCTGTCTTCCTATGCATTATTGCTTTTCAGATAAGGAAATCAGATTTTAGTCATCTTTCTCAAAGCCTAAATATCACCCATTTGAATTTTATAAGGCGGCTTCTTACTTTGAAACACTCATTATTGTTTGAAAGTATGTAAGTGGCATGCTAAGTGGTTCAATATCCAGTCTTTTAATTTTATAATTAGAATGCATTCAAGCTGTGCTTCTGAGTTCTCCTAATGCCCTAAACACTAAATTGGAGTGTATTCTGAAATCATACGTTAAACAAAATATCTTTGAATTAGTAACTTAAAGTTTAGCTTTATTCACCAAGGAGTTTCACTCATTAGCAGGTAATTTAAATTCTTTCTTCTTCTCACTGCTTTTTCTCCAAGGAATGCTAAATCTGTTGTTCAAACCCTTCTGAAATATGAGGGATAAAAACTGTACATATTGCCAAAATTGTTGGACACTCAGTGTTTTTTTTTTTGTTTGTTTGTTTGTTTCTTGCTTTTTTTTTTTTTTTTAGCAGCCTTGATCCTACTCATTGAACTCAGTGTTGCACTGATGTGTAAGGATGACGAGATTGTCCCTAACAAGCTATTAGGACAGCCCTACCTGCTTGGTCTATGTGGGAGCACAGGGCAACATTAGGGGTCATTTTTCATTTACATCTTATGCAATTTGCATGGGCTTAGACTGTCTTACACATGCATCATTGTCATTGTGCTCAATGTCAAGATGCCTGGAGAGTTTCATTTGAGCATCCAAACCTTGCCTTGCAAGCACTGCCTGCTTCTCATGACTGCACCTGGTCTTCCCTTTGGGTGTGGCTCTGTCCTCATTGCCTCTTCTTAAGGTGACAAGGCAGTCGTGCAAAATATTCTAAATCAGGAAAAGTTTGCACAGGTTTATGGCTAGGCTTCTGACCTTAAAAGTCCCTTCCTGCCTTCAGCTCCAATAGTCTTTCCTCTCAAAGTAAATGTGTGTTCTGGAAATGGTAATACATGATTTTCTCTGATTTAGCATCAATGGTATCAGACACAGATGATACAGAACAATGAAGATGAAATTCTCTTGTAAAGTAGGCATGGGCTTTTACTACGAAGCACAAAATGCATGGCCAAGTGCTTTTTCAAGTTTGTGCTAAGCCAGATATCTAAAGAGAATGTTTAAAGATGTTTTACTGATCTATAAATACTGTGAGTTTTGCTGATGGAATGGTATATTTTGCCCAACTTAAGTTTCTTGTATACAAATCTATAATTTATAATCACTCCATTCTGGGTTTTTTCTCACCCAATATATAGCTGCATGAGCCCTTGGGTTCTAATTTATGTATGTTGGCTGCAGATATTAAGCTGCTGAGATGAGCATTATCCCAAATTTAAATTTAGAAGCTAAAAAATAAATTGTGATGTTGTTCTGAAAAAAATGCTTTAAATACAGTAGTTAAGGTTTTTATGTTGAGGATCATTCCTCCAAAAAGCCTTTGTGGTGAGGCAAGTTTCAATTGGAATAATCACATGTAAGTGTGTTTTTGAGATGCCCAAGGTGCTGTTATTGAAGTGCTTCCGTGGGACCCACTCTAGACCTTGTCATTTTCAATTAGCACTTATTCTCAGACAGCTTCCAAAATCCCAGAGATAATACAAGCACCAACAAAAGCTTCTCCCAAGAATATCAAAGGACCAGAGTGAAAAAGAAGAATCTAATCTTTGCCATTTGAAAACCATTGCTCTTCTGTCTTCACATAAAACTTTCTCTCCTCTGGCCTCATGAAACCCTGCCACATCAATCCGTACTGCACCAAAAAATAATTTCACTGAGGTCTTTCACAATAGGATTCTTAGCCAAGTCTTGTTGCATTCCCAGAGGACTGAAGGATTAAGGCAAATAGACATTTCGCTGTCATTGTATCGTTAACTTCCTTGCAGAACTCACTTCTCTCTGAGAACTGTACTGATCTGAACACAACCCTTCCCACTTGCTTGTTATGAAGCACCTAACGGAACTTATCTAGTAAAATTGTCATTTTGGACAGTTTTGTATGTAATTCCTTTTGCACCAGGACATCCTACCAGCAGCTCCCACCTTTGGCCGGTTCCAGAGGAATGACAACGAAACCACCACTCTTCAGTCAGCTTCTCTTCTGTCATTTCTCTGTTGTCACCTTCTGTCACAGGAGAAACATTCAACAGTGCTTTGGAACTTCAGACCTAACACCTTTCTTCTTTGGCTGGAAAATTATGTCCCACAGAATAAGAGAAATTGCCTCGTGAAATATCTTGATTTTTTTAACTTCGTCCTAGGTGTTCACATCTATCCTGTGTCTGCTGTCAGATCTGCATTCTGTTTTGTTCTTCCCATTCATAGTTTGCTCTTTTTGTCGGATTCTCGTTTTTAATCCACAACTTTTCTCCATTCTAGTTGTCACATCTCCTCTCTGTGTGAGAGCTCACCTTCTTTACAAGTGTAAAGACAGATCCAACTCCAGTTCTTCCCAATCTTGCAAGCGAAGTCTTCCTAAACTCCATTTTCCTCGATGGTATCAGCATTATTCCCTCTCATTTCCAGTCAGAGAGGAGTGTTTTTGTTTTGTTTTTGATAGTTTATCATTATCGAGCAATCTGTCCACCCAATTCTTTCAAAGTGATCTGAGGTTGTCAGTAGCATGTAAGTGCAAATCCAAGATCTTCTTTAAATATTTATTTTGGTTTTCTATGTGTGTGATATTTTCAGTGCTAAACAGAAAAGTCTTTGGCTTCAACAGTTCTTATTCGGTGGCTTACCTCAATCTTGTTTTCTTCGGTTTATCCCTTCATGTTTTTCCAGGTCCTATTTCTGAAACACCATTTCTTATATCTCTCTTTGAATGTATTTTTAAATTTATTTTTTCACTTTACATGAAAGAGAGGTGAGAAGAGAGGAGGGGTGAGGAGGGGAGAGGAATTTCCCATCCTTGTTTTGCTACGCAAATGCCCACAACACTTAGCCTGGGCCAGGCTGAACTCCAGAGCATAAAACCCATTCTGTGCTTGCTCATGAGTGATAATGACCCAAGTGTTGGAGCTATTACCAGCTACGTCCTGGGGGTGCACATAAACAGGAACGTAGAATTAGACATGCAGCTGGAACTTGAATCCTGGCACTCCTCTATGGGATATAGTTATCTCAAGCAGCATCTTCAATGCTTCACCAAAAACACGCAACCCTGAACATTTAGTGCAATTACTCTCCATTCCTGCCACTACTAGTTGCATTCTTGTGCTTCTTCTACCATCTATTTATGGGTAATTGTACATTCTCATAAACGAAATCAGATTCCTTTAAAAATATGTACAGGAATATTGCCTATTTGTTGAATATTACCTAAAAGACTTGCATATTGTGAATGGCATAACTCAGTATGTCCAAACTTAAATCCTTTATATTCTCCAAATTACTCATTCCTTTCCTGTTTGCTTGAAGTCATTATATCATTTGCAGGTAGAAGATTTGAAAGGCAGGGCAGTGCAACAGGTCAGCCTAGCTTCAGATTCTTATACTGTAGATTAATCTATGTAACCACACCGAGGCTGATTCGGGGGGTAAAATGGGCCACTTGCCTTGTCATGTGTTAGGGTTCGATGTCAGGGCATATGCCTAGCACATACCTTGGCACATAACGACTTGACAAAGGATTTTAAAAATTAACTAAAAAGCAATTCTCTCTCATTTAAAAAGCTTTCATTCCATTTAAGATGAAATGAAAAATGTTTAATATGACATAGCATATTGATCCAATATGGATCTGTCCGTTCTTTCCTGCCTATTAGTTTTTCATACTATATTCCCAAGGCAGTTTTTACTTCTATTACATCAAATTACGTTTAGAAATTTCAAAACTTCATCAAAATAGATTAGTTCTACTTCTTTCTTGTTGCTAGTTTCCTTTTCTTTCCCTGTTTTTTTGTTCACAGACTTATTTTTTTAATGCACTCATTGGCAGATATTTGGGTTCTTTTCTATTCATACTATGTACCTCTTGTATTTTTCTTAAGTTTCTTCACTTTTATTTAATTATGTACAATTTTTGTGAGGAGCGTGTCACAGAGTGGAGTCATGGAGCCGACTGTCAGCCAAATTGATTTTATTTTCAGAGAAATAAATCCAAAGAAGTGACCTTCCTTCCTTCCTTGCTTGCTTCCTTCTTCCCTTCCTTTTATTTCCTATTTGTTTTGTCAGATGCAGATTTCACAAATGAGGTACCTGCATTATTGTCTAAGCATTTGGTTAATACCTCAGTTAATTTTATGCTGATTAAAATAGATATCATATGAAAAATCCAAAATGTTAGCAATCCTGAGTGATGATCTTACGCTGCCTAGACAATGTTATACATTTGCAAACAATGAATAGAATCTTTCACTTTTAGATTATGATTCCTCGTATAGATCATCTTGATGCCCCTGAAAATAGAAGCCTTATTAACAAGTAGACTGCAATAGGCTGCATGCACTGTTGCTTTCATGCCTTAATTAAGAATTTCACTTTGAACTTGGGAAGAACCACAGACATTAGATCAGCTTTACTGGGATCCGTTGTGCCACTTTGATCTAGAATTTTGGTTGCATTGTTGCTGGAAACAGCATAGTGAAATACAATCGAGAATCAAGGAGTTAGTACTCAGTGTTTCCTATCTTCTTTATCAAGGAAAATGTGTGTGATTACTAATGACTTGATTCAACTTTCATCAGTTGAAATAATTAAAAGACTTCTCATAAGGTGATCAAGTTGTGAGTCAGTGCGACTCATTAAGTGCTAAACAGATTGGAGTGTGGTAAAATTCAGTAAATGGTAATTCTCACAGTTACCTCGAAAATATTCCATAATCTGATGGGTTTGAGTAATATTCCATTTTGACAACTCAAAAGGTGTGATGTTAGGTGAAATATTTCGAGGAAATATGCTTTTTCTTTAATCTTAGTATTATGAATATGTCTGTGGGTAGATGTGAGAATAAATATGTGAGAATTATATTAGTAATGATTTATTTTGCTTTCATTTTTTTCTTCCAACTTTATTTTTGCATCACCACAAGAAAATAATGTTTCTCTCACATGAATCTGTAAGGATAAGAAATATCATTTTTAAAAAGATTTATTTATTTTTTATTGGAAAGTCAGATATACAGAGAGGAGAGAGAGAAAGATCTTCCCTCCGATGTTTCACTCCCAAAGCGACTGCAACAGCTGGAGCTGAGCCAATCCGAAGCCAGGAGCCTCCTCCGGGTCTCCCACGCAGGTAGTGCAGGATCCCAAAGCCTTGAGCTGTCTTGGATTGCATTCCCAGGCCACAGGCAGGGAGCTGGATGGAAAGGAGAGCAGCCAGGATACAAACCAGCACCTATATGGGATCTCGATGCTTGAAGGGGGAGGATTGGCCATTTTAGCCATTGTGGTAGGCTCTAAATAGTAGTCGTTGTATTATAGATTGTTCAAAGGCTCATTCAGTCATTCAACATACACTGCTTAGGCATTGTGGCACGGAAGATAAAACCAACATCTGTGATGCTGGCATCCCTTTGGGTGGTTGATTTGAGTCCTGGCTGCCTCACTTCTGATGTCGCTCCCAGCGAATGAAACAAGAAGAGCTTGGCCCAGGTGTCTGGGAGAGCCAGAAGAAGCTCCTGGCTCCTGCATTTGGCCTAGCCCACCCCTGGCTGTGTTGGCCATTTGGCAGTTGAATCAGTGGTTGGAACTTTTTTTCAAAAGGTTAAGTTCTTCAGCAAAAGACCATTTAATATGTCTTGAGAATTTAATAAAACATTTCATTTTTAATGCTGAAAATCCCTTAGCACATTCAAGTTTATAAGCAAATATCTCAAGCTTCAGAGAATTTTTAATTTGGAAGTGAACTGAAGCTATGTGTATATTAATTTTTTTGTTTTTGGTTGTCACTTGGGGAGTAAAGAAAGGAGAGGGAAAACTATAAGAAGAAATGTCTATGTGAAGCTAAGACAATGACTAAACTGCCTGGGAAGCTAGTGCCTTTCCAGATGTTACCCTTGGAGCACATTTACAGCAGCTGTGCGCAATTCTGATATTACGGGAGAAGCGCCTCCCTCCTTTCCCAGAGATGACGTGGCAGGTGGAAACGGCTCTCCGAGTGCGGCTCGACGCACAGCTTTCTAACAAAGAATAGCAAAGGATATCGTGGAGCACCGTGGCTTAGGTTTCCAGAGATTTAAAGTCAGGAGTTCATACAGTCATATTCCTCTAACTTGTATTTATTCCCTTCTCACAGTGCTAAATTAGGAAAGTTTGACTGAAACAAGGTGAATGTTTTCCCCAGCTGTTGTTTTGGGGGAGGTCCTGATGAGGTGGCAGGAGGATTTTCCGGAGAGCTTCTCACCAAAGCATCCTGGAGATGCATACCAAGTTCATCTTCCTCAATTCCCACTCTTCACAGCCTTGTGCCAGTCTCTCCCTCCTTCCTGTGCCCTGTGCCACATAATCTTTATTCCCTCAACAAATTTGCTTACAAAAAGGTTTGTTTGTTTTTTTCTGTTTTTTTTCCCCCTCATCAGTCCACACCCACATGTTATCTGTCTAAAGTTTATTTGCATTTTAAACCTTATCTCAGACTGTGGAAGCAAAAAATGTAACACCCAGTTAAGGGGATTTTAAGCATCACTTGGCAGGCAGGGTGATGTTTTCTGTGAGTAAATCCTTTTCCTGTTTCTCAGAAATTGTATTTTTCAGTAGTTGCTTCTTCAGGTGAGAAGGCAAAATGGCTTAGTCATAAAATCCCTGGTTTTAAGGACAGAGACCCTGATTGTGCCGCTTCTCTCTTGAATGATCCCTGGAAAGTCGCTTAACCTTGCATTTCTCATTTGAGATAAGTGAGTTAAGTAATCAACCCTACCTTATATGGCTGCTGTGAAGAAGGGAATAGGTTATTGACAAACATATATAATTAATAAATGATAGCTATTACTATCACATTAGTCCAGTTTTGGCTGAAGGGGTATTCAATGTACCTTTAATTTCTTTTTGATAAAGTAATGTGTGTTTTATACATTCTAAAATGAAATGTTAGCAAATACCGAAATTCCCAATGCATCAGAGGGCTGCATCTGTCCCTTCCACCAGCCTAGGGATGCTCTTCTGTGCTTCTGCTTGAGTGCCTGCCCAGGACCTTGCAGTCACCACTTTGTCTTTGTGTCTTTTGCTGATTGTATTGGGATCGGTACTCAGCTACAGCTGCCTGGCCATTAGGTGACAGATAATTCTGAAGCCAACACTACAAGGAAAAAGGAACACCTCATATTCAGAAACAAGGCAGTTTAGAAACAGAAAAGTAGGCATCAACTACTAGCACACACATTAACCTGCTATTAACAGCTCAGAAGTTCAAACTGTACTTGCCTCAACATGAAATCCTAGTTTCATAAGATAAAAACCTGTCTTACCCAGCTTTCTGGACTTGACGCCTGAATAATACCCAGTGATATGTTTCACCAGAAATATAGTAAAATCTGGCCATCTGCTAACCCCTTCGCAGTGATGTCATGTGACGACTTTTATTCAGTGGACAGTTCACACTGATTCTGCAAACACTCTCTGGATTTCAGCGTTGTGCTTGCGGTGCATCCAGCTGATAATGAATGTACTTAGCTTGGATCTGGACTGCTGGCTAATCCTGTGGATTAACGCAGGCAGAGACAATTTCTTTGTCATCCACTTCTCAGTTGTTCCCTTTATTTCATGTTTTTCTTTTCTAACATCACACCCATTCTCCAATGATGCAACAACAGAATTGATCGGCTCTTAAAGCCTGCTAAGTCTTCTTACTTTGCACTTCTAAAATTGCTCACATTATTTTAAAAATTCTGTTTATCATTAAATTTATTCCGAGTCTTACGATCTTAGGCTAATGCATCCTTATTGATTTGTTCTGTTTATTTCAGCCTGTAATATTTGCTTAATCTGTTTGAAGGATATGTTTCCTTGATCTTCCCTTTGGCTATTCAGATGCAGATACATAAGCAAAGAAACAAACATAAAGGTATAAATATGTGCCCTTATCGCCCTTATCTCAGGTTACACACTATCAAAAGAAAAAATAGAACAGATTAAAATCTTATTGGCTTTTATTTGTATGAATTGGGGAAATTCTATTCCACAAAAAAGTAAGTCCCATCTTACTATTGGTACTTACACAACTATTGGTTTTGTGATGTGTGAAGAAAGAAACAATAATCAAGGTGGATTCAGAATAATCTTTTAACCCAATGGTTGAGATAACCACATCTCACATCAGAGTGCTTGAGTTCAGTTCCCAGCACTGGCTCCTCACTCCAGCTTCCTGCTGGGAGTCTGGTGATGGCTCTGGTATTTAAGCTCCTGTCATCCCTGTGAGTGGCCCAGATTGCTTTATAAGCTCCTGATTTTCACCAGTAACAACTGGGGCTGTTGAAGACATCGCTGAGGACGTTAGAGGCGTGAACCGGCATGAAAGCATTTTCTCTGCTTTTCATTTCCCTCTTTGTACCTCTCAAAGTAAATGTACGAAACATCAAAAAGTTGATTGGTGGATATCAGGTTTACTTGGGTTATTATTTGTTTATTTTTGGCAGAGGTTAACATAGAGGGGCCTTTCTCATGACACTGAGTAAAACCAGAGGGGGATTTGTTTTCTAAGACAGCTCCTGCCTGGGGTCTGCCTGTTCCTTTGGCTTCAGTTAGATGACGTGGTATTCTGTGTGAATGCCTGCTTCGGTTTGATCTGTTCTGTTGGTTTAGTGTCAGAGCTAAACCCAACACAAGGGATACACAGGATTTTTGGTTAACGTTGCAGACAGTCTTGGAAGAGTAAAGGTCAAATGTAGAAGAAAGATTTATAAAAATGTTAATGAAATCACTAAAGACAGCCTGCCTGGTGTCTGGTTAGAAAACATTTTTTTTTTAGACAGAGTATTTAACTAAAATGGAAGAGTCATACAGAAAAAGTTTAATTTTATTGTATTAACACAGATTTGTGTTCGCAAAATAATATTATGCAGTGATTCAGGTAGGTATCCAGACTGAGAGAAGATACTTGTAGTACAAAACAATATTTGTAAAATGCAGAATATAGTAGGAATCCCATGGGGGCGTATTTGCAAATTTAAAAATGAATAATGGAAAGCAAATAGTGTTTCACACTATCATAGAGGTAAATGTTGCAACATCTTCAAAGAGCCATTTTTAAATTACAAGAACTTTTTTACCCCAAGATTGAGAGGATGTCAATACGTATGATTATATTAAAATATAACTATGTTTTGTAACACAAAGATAAAAATAAGATTATAATTCATCTCCCATAAAAAAATAACAAGCTACGGTATCATTACACCTTGAAAATCTTTAAATGATCCATTTTTGATCTTATTGCTGCATCTTTACGGAGGTCCCAGATGGTCCATCATTGTTAATGTTAAGACGGTTAAGTTGGTCTTTTGAGAACTCAACTTGAAAAAGAGGACAGGATTGTTCATAATCCAATGAAGATAAACATCTAGTTTAAAAGATGTTGTGAATTTAATTAAGCGGTCAATATTTGCTGTACCAGTACTATAAGTCATGCACTGGATTTAATATATATCATGGTTCTCTGAGGTTAGTTATCAGTACTGGAACTGAGCAATAAGATAAAATTGATTCTGAATCCTCAACATATGTCTTTCACTTATAAATATATCACGCTGTACACTGTGAGACAAAATGTCAATTTTTGGTTAAAAATGCATGCAGAATTCCTTTCTAAAAACTTGAAACAGAGACATATTTTATGCCTTAAAAAACCCTTCTCATAGTTTCTTAGTCCAATAGTTTACATCAATACTAGTACAACTAATTTGTCATTTCACATGATGCTTCAATGTTTGAAACTCAACAAGTAAAAGGTACCATAAAAAGTCTAAATAAAATAATAATTGTTTAAAAGTATTTGACTTGAAAAAAATTTCTGTATTTCATTGTGAAAGATGTGTAAAGAAGTGGTTATAAAGAACGAGCTGAATGTAATGCTGAAATGATATCCATCAAGGTATTGAGTTTAGAAAAGAAGAGTGTTTATCAAATGAGAGATGCTGGGGAGAAAAGATGAAATCGTGCATAAAACAGCAAGAATATTTTAAGCAGATACTGTAGTGTTAAAAATATGAAATGACAAGAAGTATTGACTAAAACCAAATCAAAGAATATTCAACATAGAAATTTTTCTTCTTAGAGCCTATGGTGCGTCTATTTTTTTGGAGAAAAATGTCAGAAAAAAATTGGACTGCATGTTAGATTCTACCATTATGATGAGAATGTGTAAGAAGAAAGAGGAATTGAGAGAAAAGCGATTTTGGAAAGATAGGTAATGAAGTAAGAGGAGTTGGGAAGTGAGAAAATGCTCACATAAAGTCAGTGATTGAAAACAGAATGTATGTCATGATCTTTAAGTATGTCTTTATTGGGCCTAGCAACTAAAGGCCTCGCCTTTCACGTGCTGGGATCCCATCTAGGCGATGGTTCTAATCCCAGTGACCCTATTTCCCATCTAGCTCCCTGCTTATGTGTGGCCTGGGAAAGCAGTCAAGGACAGCCCAAAGGCTTGGGATCCTTCATCTGTGTGGGAGACCCGGAAGAGGCTTCCAGCTCCTGGCTTTGGATCAGCTCAGCTCAGAGTGTTGTGGCCAGTTAGGGAGTGAATCAGCCCATGGGAGACCTTCCTCTCTTTCTTCCTCTCTGTATATCTGACCTTCCAATTAAAATAAATCCTTTTTAAAAAACTATGTCTTTATCAAGTAGTTGCAATAATCACTTTGCAACAGACTTGCTCATGTATTAATTTACTAATTACTTTTTTCTTATCTCCTTAATATGTCCTTATGCATAATTAATTATAATTTAAAATGACAACAAAACAGATACTAGTCATTAGCTCAAATATCCGGTACAACGATATTATGTATTGTTAATTAAATATTATATATCAGATTATTCCAGATCGATATTGGCTTTTGTTCCAAGAAAGCCTTTTGTGGTGGCCTGGCTGAAATACTCCACAAAGCTCAGTAATCACTCGGCTAAACACCACTAATGTGCAGTGTTCATTTGTGATGAACACCAAAGACAGATTTAGGTGACAGAATGTGCATGTGTTCATGGAGGTGAAATTAAATTAAACATGAATTTAGTTACTTCTCACTATTATTGTGCAAGTATCAAAATATGCCTATACTTCCAGTAGGGTTTTTTTGTTTTTGTTTGGTTTTTTGTTGTTGTTGTTTTATTTTGTTTTTTTTTTTTTTTAACTGGAAGGGAGAAGTAAAAGGTGGTAACTCATGGTCACATTGATTAATAAGGCAATTTGATTCACCAGCAAATGTTTGCACTCTATCATGAAGAAAAGTGAGAGACATTGTATCGTTAGTTTCTTTCTGCTGGCTTAGGATTCATTTCTCAATTGGATAGATTAACAAATTGAAATTAACACATCATCCTTCAGTGACTCAGACAATCTATTAAAAATGTTCAATATTAAAATAGAAACTTTGATTTTTTTCTTCAGGTAATATCTAACTAATTAATACATTTATTAACCTAAATGTTTGGTTCTAGAGATTTATTTATTTTACCTAAAAATCAAAGTTATAGAGAGAGGGAAAGACAAAGAAAGAGATCTTCCTTGCTCTGGTTCACTCCCAAAATGGAGGCTATGACCAGATTTATGACAGCCAAATTTGGGAGTCGGGAGCTTCTTTCTCACTTCTCTTGTGGATTTAGAGGACCCAGAGCCTTGAGACATCCTTTATTGCCTTCCCAGGCACATCAGCGGGAACTGGATCAGAAATGGAGCAGTGAGGACTCAAAACAGTACACATATGGGATGCTGGTGCTTCAGGCTGAGAATCAGCTTGCTAATGCACTGCACTGGCCCTAAGGGATGGGCTTCCAAGTATACATTTTATAAAAATAATTAGCACTTACATTAAAATTCTCTGTAAGCTTCAATAGCCACTAAGGTGTCTTGCTCTGCCTGTCCCTCCCCACGGTCAAAGGAGCAAGCAAGGTAGGAAGGGTCTAGGATGGGGCAGGGCATAGCGGGGGAGGACAAGGTTCCACAAAGAACCATTACTTGGCCAAGCTGTTCCCAGATTAAGGAAATATTGATCTAGCCTTAACCCTGCAGAGAAGAGCTGTGAATCCAAGAAGAGACAGGCTTTCATAAGATGCTGAACATTGAAAATGACTTCATGAAGAATACTTAAAAATTTTAGGAGAAGACTGATATATGGTAGGTGAGCGAGCATCTCTGGTGTAATGATGGTTACAGATAGATAGGGAACATTCAACACATTGTATTTGGAGACAATTATTGCAAAAAAAAAAAAACTTCTTCTATGTTTTCTGTTAGAGAACGGATCCCCTTCATTAACAGTGACATATGTGTATCAGAGCAAGTATACATGTTCATATCCAGCACCACATTGAGCAATTATACTCCCCCTTCAGAAAGTTAGAATCTACTTATTTCTGTTACTTTTACAAACCATGTATTTCTCATTAGGATCACAAATCTCACTTTCCATATCGGAACACAACAACAAGTATTATTGAGATGAAACAATTCTGTGTGAACCATGATCACTAGTGAGAATGCTTCAACATACTTCATACAGCTTTTGTGAAGTACATAGGAAACTGAATCTTTCTTCTTATATTTAGTCAGTTCAGTTTCCACAGCTTTGAAAAGGACACAGCTGATACTGTCTTTGTCTTCCCACTCCTGCAGATCGCATTAGTTTTCTCTGTTTGAACCTTTATTTCATAGTTTCTGTTGTACTCAGTAGGTCATTATTAAATGACCAGACACAAAATCCTGACTTTAAAACCTGTAACCTCTCTTGAAATTGACAGTCAGTCCAATCAAATAAGAAAAGCAAAGGCGAATTATTCAGAGAGGCAGACAGCCAAGAAGTTAGCAACCCTCACTTGAATTTTGGAGACAATTTAAGTACAGGTGGAGGATAGGGAATGACTTCTACTGGCCATAAGTAGAGGTGTCAGGTATGCTCTGAGTAGAAGCTGTTGGCATTTAAAGCTTCAGTGGTAAAAGTCAAAAGCATCCCATCTGGCTGATTCCGAGTGCTTACTTGGCTTTCTCTGGATATCCCTGTGTTGGAACCAGGGACAAAGCCCTGGGAAGCCACCAGTCACTGGTGAAGGCTTGGTCATTGGTCATTTTGATCCAATTATAACAAAGATTACTGCTCAGATTTCAGGATTATTACCAGAAATAACAAATGGGCTTCCTGAAAATTTCACACTTTCCTCTGCTAACTATTGTAATTAAAGGTAGTTTTGTTTGTTTGTTTTTGTTTGTTTTTACCAAATGCTGCAAATTGAGGGTCAAATTTCAGTTTCCATATTTACAGTGTTTTCTTGGTTTGTTGTGATATTTGGTCTCTCACTTTCTGTTGTTCCTGATAAACTGTGTTTATAGCCTCACATTTACATTAAATTAAGCTTACAGCCATCCATCTACAATATCTTTGTCTTTCTCTATAGCTATATGTATATGTGTTCATTCATATATTTCTCAGATGTGTATATGAGTGCTATAAATGCACACATAATTATATAACTTATACAATTTTATTGTGAAACAGGTATAGTGGGAAACAAACTATGTGTTTTAAAGTGTTCCAGCACCAAAGTAAACTTACCTTTTAAAGTCATTCTTTTCCACAAACTAATATAGTCCTATAATCTAATAGTTTCTATAGATATTGTGCTTAGAAATTGAAAGGAGATGAGTATTTGGATAAAATATAGCATTTATCTATAATAATCTGAAACTCCAGTAAAGGTTAAATTCCACAAATATGTAACAGAAGCTTACGATAGCACAATAGAAAATTAAGTATTCAGCAGTTAAAATATAGTACAAAATGCTAAGGAAGGGAATTAAGAAGCCCATGGGCAGGGTGCCTTAGTCTGGGAGTGAGTCAATCTCTTTTCTGTTATTGTAATAGACACTTCAGACTGGGAAGCAACAGTAAAAATTTATTTGGCTCATGTCTGTGGAAGCTTGGAAGTTAAAGATTAAGGTATTGCATCTTAAAGGTCAGATCTTCTGAAACTGAATGAGAGTCCAATTTCAACACGCATTTTAGAGGGGACAGTTAGGCCACAGCAATTAATGTAACTATAATGCAACACACACACACACACACACACACACACACACACACACTAAGTTCCCAAACAGCTGTAACTCAAGACAATTCTTACATAGTCTCATGAAACTGTGACTGTCTAGGGCTGTTAGTCTTTGACTGTGCTAACTGTGGCAGCCATTTGGTGCTATAGCACTTGTGGTGTGGCTGTCGTCCTCGTGGCAGCAGGCTGTAGAGGGAGGGGGCAGGAGATGCTCTGTGCACTTTAGTGTGCAGCAGATGACGGCGAAGTGAACACAAGATGGCTGAAACTTACTTCACTGTCCAAAGTAGTGACATGGCCAAACACTCAAATGCCCGCGGCAGTTGGGTTCAGAAGGGCCAGGCCACAGCCAGGAGCCAAGAATTTCACTGAGTCTCTTATGTGGGAGGAATGCAAGGCCATCACGTTGCTGACTCTTAAGCACACTAACAAGAAGTGGATGGGAAGCAGAGTCAGGAATTACAGTCATGGGAATGTAGGCTGCAGGTGTTTCAAGTAGTGGCTCACAGACTGATATCACAGAATTGTAAACCGGCTTCATAACTAAACCTATAAGACAATAAGCATATCTTAATTTGAAGCAAATCACTCCATATTTTCTGCCACGGCCTGCTTTTTTTGATTTTAGTTTTCATTTTCCTCTTCCTCCTCCTGACCTCATCATCATCTAGTCTATTTTCTTTAATGTATCTTCTGTCTGCATGTCTCCTCTCAAAAATCCAGAGAGGTATCACTATTCTATAACCAAATGAACATGATCATTATTAGCTAGTGTCCTTAAATAAATGCATTAGTCAAAATGACAGTCCCATTGGCAATCAATAGACATACACAAAGTGGCTAAAGCAAGTGGCAAGTTCAGAATAGCAGTCTAGTTAAACAATTGCCCACCTAACTGAACAAGATTAATAATAATTGATTTCTAGTGCACCTCACAGAGCATATTTGTCTAATCATTCACCCATTCCCAGCGGCTTTCCACTTTCCCGCTTTTCTCAGTATAAGTTTTAGCGATGACTTACAGATTTAATGTTAGCGTCAATTACAAACCCTCAATTACTGAAAGTAAATTGAAAGTTTTAAGCATAGTAATTTCAGTGATTTTAATGTCTTGAGGAATTTTATCCTTTATATGAACAGTAGCATTTAATATTCATTTGTACTGAAAATATGATTTTATAAATTCTCCAGAAGTACTTGACTAAACAAAGTAACAAACTTTCACAGTTTTATTACATATTGTAATTCAACTCATTTAAAAAAAGATTTATTTATTTTTATTGGAAAAGCAGATTTGCAGAGAGAAGGAGAGAGACAGAAAAATCTTTTCGTCTGCTGTTTCACCCCTGAAATGGTCACAGTGGCAGAGCTAAACCTGTGCAAAACCCGGAGCTTCTTCAAGGTCCCCCCTGAAGTATGTGGGGTCCCAAAGCTTTGGGTCATCCTCCACTACTTTCTCGGGCCGTAAGCAGGGAGCTGGATTGGAAGTGAAGCAGCTGGAACACGAACTGACACCCCATAACATGCTAGTACTTTCAGGTGGAGGTGTAACAAACTGAGCCATCGTGCCAACCCCAGTCTAACTCATTTTTATGCACATTTAAAATGCTAACATTTTCTAATAGCATTTTGCCTATTTTCATCATTATTTTCAATTTTATTCTATTTGTGTCTTAGTTTATTTCTTAAGTACTCTGATGGCATATTTAATCAGTTCACAATATTCAAGAAGAAATCTGTTGGAAAAAATAACAGATATTAGTCATTGTGAAATTCCTAGACAACATCTTGTGGTTGGGAATGAAATGACAGTGGCTTTGTATCTTGTCCACAGAAATTTAATGACCTATGGACATAGTTTATAAGATGCATAGAAAAGGTGCCAACTTCTTTACATAGTTATGCATCTAAGTATGAAGTATAAAACAAGATTACCTATTGTTGAAATATTCTAGGATCAACATTACAGAAAAGAGAAAATGTTTATTTGTGGAACCTTCTGCAGAAAAAAGATGCAATAAATTTATCTAAGACTGTGATTTCATCATCTCCTACATTGGGAACTGTGACAATATGGACTGATTCTAACGCCCTCTTGAATATAACATTGTATAACACTGTATGCAATTTTCATTTGTTGTAGGTTCAGGTGATTTCACAGGTTTCGACTGATCTGTATGATTATAAAATTGCATACGTCAAAATGAGCATCTTTTTATGAAAAAAATGCAGATAATGGCATTTTGATGTTTAGTGGATATGTGTATACTGTATTTAACTCAGTTTCTCCTATGAACTATACTTCATGCAATGCTAAGTGACTTTCATATAAATCAATAACTGGAAGACAGAGAGTTTTGTTCAGAAAGGGGATTCTGCTGATATATGTCAACATATCAACTGAGTCATTTAGAAAGCTTCCATGTGTTTTAGTTGATCTTTGCTGTCTTGGTCACATTAGAAAACAGGCAGTTTCTGTTGTGACAAGGACAAAGAAATAAAGAATAAAATGTATTCATGTAGAAAAATAGCAAAGCTAAAACTAAACGATGCTTCCAATGTTTTTGCATCAAAACCAAATTGCAAGAATGAACCATATATATATGGAGAATATTTATGTTTTTATGTTGATTGCTGCACTAGATAAAACATAAGAGAGAGAAAACAGAGTAAGGAAACTGCCTAACTGTGCTAATGGCCTCTTCTGTGACCTTGGGCAAGTCACTTAACCTCCTGGTGACTCAGCTTTTCCATCTGTAAAACTGAATGGTAATTACCTCATTTATTCTACACTCAATAGGTTGCCATTTGTACAAGCCTTGTTCAGCATCAAGGACATTTCTTCAAGGCTTCCTTCCTCATTTTATCGCCTGATGTCTATTTTTCACAGTTTAAATAATGATTAATGCGATCACTGTAACAAAATGGTTAGAAGAGCACACTTCTGCTGCATAATAGGCAACCCTAAGCCCTAATAACATAAGACTTATCCATATATACTTCTTTTGTGTAAAAGTGTTTAAATAAGTGGTAAGATCAAAAGAAATACTTTAATATCGCCTATTAGTTATTGCTCCTAAAATATTTATAAACTCTGAAGTCAGAATCAAAGCCAGCAATGACAATGATTCCATCCATGGTGACATCCTTTTCACTGTGTCTTTTCTGGCCATTTACTCATGAAGTACTTCACTCCCACTCTTTGGAAAAATACAAGCAGATGTTTCACTGCTCTCTTGCATGTCATTGGACTTGACTAATGGTAGTAAAGTTCAAGTTGGTGAATCTTCTCTGCCCTGCATTATATCTTCCAAATAACTTTGAGTCTTGCTAGCTTCTTGACACCACTTTTATCATTCAGTAAACACATTGATTACTTGACAAAGAAGATTTCAGCTAAATTGAACATTTTAAGAATTGATTCAAGCACTGTCTCACTATTAGAAGAGCTAATACAATTTTAAGCACATTTTTTCTCCACATCCGGGATACTGGCTAAAAAAGCACTTGAAAGCCAGAGCATAACAATGTCCCGGTGATCCTCACGACCCTGTATCCACAATTATATTACAATTAGCATCCATGATTATGATCTCTGTGTACAAGCAGGATGATAATATATTGTTTGGTTAAATGCATAATTAGAATCTGATAATTATGGCTACTGATTTGTTTACCCAATTGACCTAATGAAGCATTTTAACTAGAAAATGACTTAATTGGTCAAACTGAAGAAGGAGATATATTGCCATAACCCAAATCAAGCCATTATCGAGCTGTCCTGTTCTTATCTCATCCTACTGTGATATCTTTCTGAGTATCATTTTTCAACATGTGTACATGTCTTTTATTATTACATACATATTATAATTGTAATAAAATTCCACAAAGAAAATACCGCTGTTTCTTTTAATGTATCAGATATTGAACCTAAACATGCCCTGTTTAAAACCATGTTACTCTAATTTGAACACACTGTATAATGAATACATCCCCAGTGTTCAGGATATAGGTGACAGTGTTGTCAAATCCTTTGGAATATTGGCCATTTCCTCCAGACTTCCATAGTATTTTTTTTCATTGTCTTTACATCATTTTCAGTTTTCTTTCTTTCTTTTTTTTTTTAATTTGAAAGGATAGCGAAAGCTGCCATTGACTGATTTACTTCCCAAGCAAAGCTGAAAGCAAAATGGATGACAAGAACTCGGTATGTCTGTATGGGTGGACAAGAGCATCTGAAGAGCCAAATCAGGTACCTGCTCTGTCAAGTCTTGTCACTTTTCTAACTTGTGTCATGAGTCTTCTGAAGCTTTTATGACTCATCTGCTGCATGCCGCCTTCCAAACGATGTTCTGTATGTAGGATATTAGTGAGTCACATCACTCTCAGGCACTGGATTGTGTTTTGCTTTTCTACTACACTGCAGTAAATGTCTTCAAAGAACAATTTTGTTATAACAAATAACAGCTTTACCACATTATTTTATGGTCAATTTTATTTTATGGTTAATTTTTCTGTACCATATGACATCAAATGAGGAACCTGTGTGTTGTTTACCTGGTAGACCGTATTGGGAGGTATGTGGCATGTTTTGTCACATAGCTAGTGTCTTGGACAGAAAGGCTGTGAAGACAGGGCTCATCTGGAAATGACAGAAGGACCTGCATAAGTAAGTCAAACAAGTGATATTTTAATTTCTTATATGG
Source organism: Ochotona curzoniae (assembly GCF_017591425.1). Classification (NCBI taxonomy): domain Eukaryota; kingdom Metazoa; phylum Chordata; class Mammalia; order Lagomorpha; family Ochotonidae; genus Ochotona; species Ochotona curzoniae. The sequence goes on along the minus strand of NW_024465582.1, from coordinate 12,687,801 downwards.
GAGCTCAAGGACCTAAAGAAGAGGGTACAGACTAATAGCTTGATCCTAACTGAACTTGAGTCTGTACAGTAAGTATTAATTTTTCAGGATTGGAATTTGCTACTGGCATTTGATATTGCAGTACTTGTTCCAGTCCCAGCTAATTCAGTTCTCATCCACATTTCTTTTGAGGAAAGACAGGGGAAGATGGCCTAAAGATCTGAGCTTTGCTCCCATATAGGAGGCCAAGTTCCTGGCTCTGGCTTTGACTTACCCAAACATGGCTGTTGTAGCCATTTGAGGGCTGAATCAGCAAAAGAAAGTTATAAGTCACTGTCTCCTCCTCACTGTCTGTTCCTGTCTTCCAAATAGATGGCCTTTTTTTTTTTTTAAAGGAGCAACGTCTTCATGTGCATTGGGAAGTAATACAATGGGATTATTTGAATTGTAGTCCTAAAATAAATAGAAAATTATATAAATAAATGTCTATTGCGATGGAGGCAGAGGTGGGATCATTTCAAATAAATAAGAGAGACAATCCAAGAATCTCAGTAACGTGGGTAGCCTGGCCGCGAAGACATGTAGATTCCATATTAGAGCATCTGGGTTTAAGTTGTTATTCTGATCCTGAGTCTAGCTTCCTGTTAATGATGCTATGAGTAGTTGGGTTTTTGCTATGTTTGAGATACAGCCTGAGATCTCTTCTCCTGACGTCCTGCTGGCCTAAAACCAGCTATTATCGTTTGGAGGGTGAACCAGCAGATGGGAGCATTTTTGTCTGTCCATCTCACCACTTTCTAAGTAACAGAGAAATTAAGACAGGAATGTCGATAATGATGAAAATATAATTTCTAATTTCAAATATAATAATGGCATCAAATCCATTTTAAAGCTGTTAGTTTTGTCTCACAGTCTGGAGAAGCTAAATTTGACTTAATAATACAACAGATTTCCAAAGGAAAAAGAATGGCACAGCTCCAATGGGAAGATTTCTGGGAGATTTAATAAAGGGATTGTTTCCTAAGATGTAAGGAGGGTTAGGGAAACCATGAGGAATAGTAACAATCTAGAATTAGTAAGAATAAAATTGCAAGTACTTTCAGTTCCAGAAACGATAAAGAGAATCTCCTTAAATATGATAATAGTTGGTGGAGACACTTTCTGTTGGAGAAGTGCTGTCCTGTGTTTAAGGCGCAGAGTTAGCACAGATTGCTGACACAGAACTATGGAAAATCTATCTGGTCTTCTTGGCTTCTTTCTCAACCATTTGCAATTCTGGTAGCCTGAGAATGAGGAAGTACCTTCTTGGATTGAACCATGCCAAAAAATATTTCAGAAATTCTACTGAGGGTCCTCCACAATATCTGATTACAACTCTTAAAAAAAAATATTGAAGTCACTAAAAACAGGAAATCTCAGATACTGTCATAGACATGAAGAGCAAAAGGAACTTGATGACTAAATGAAATGTCAATTCCAGGTGATGTTCTGGAACAGAAAAAGGATATTGGATAAAAACAGTGCAATTGTGCAAGGCGAGGATTTAACCACTGGGTCATAACACTGGGCTTTGGAAACTGAATTTTGGTTCCAGGAATACCAAGAATGAAGCTACAGGGAAAAAGAAATTGATTCGTAGGCACATACAACATTCTTGATCTTCAAAACTGAAAAAGATTCGGAGTGAACAAATTGGTTACTAATTCAGTAGTAATAATTGGAAGGTACATTATGCATAAGATTTCATCTAAAATCACATATATCTACACATAAGTATAATTTGTGAAAAAACAAAGGTTTGGTTTTAATGGAGTATGTGAATATGGCTGTTGAAGGTGCACAGTAGCATTCCCTATTTTAATTAGTATTAATAGCATGTAATATCAGGCATTTGCAGATATTTTTCATTCGAGAACTAACTGCACTTGCAAGTTTGCCCAGCTGAAAGGTGACAGACATCAGACAAACTGTATTACAAAGCTTAAGTAAATAAGCACTCACTGAGTTTAAAATAAATGACTGTGATAATTATTCCAAAAATACTATGTAAAGTCACTTGTCATTTCCCTGAATCTTAAACTTAAGAATTATAAGAAGAATCCATTTCCAAGTTTTTTTTAAGAGTGTGTTTTAGCACATTAAATCTCAAACCTATCTATTAAATCCGTATTTTACAATGACACTGACTTTTGGGGTATGTTGTTGGTGCGTGGCATCAGAATTGTTTAACATGTATCCTGGGGATAGGAAGGTTTTCCTCGGTAGTCCCACGTAGCCTTCTCTGCTGCACAGGTCGCAGTACCTAGACATAATCTCCCAGACTGACCTTGAATTAACTGAATTGGATGTGACGTTGTCATTGGGGCTTCAGAGATGAAAGACAACACCAACTGGAAGGAGCAGAATATGGGAACTGAAGCTGCTAGTGAAATGCCAACTATTGTTTTTTTTTTTTTTTTGGTTTCTTTCCTGCCTCATTTATTTCTTGATTAAATAGTTTCTGATACTTCCATTTTAGCATAATAAGACAAGTGTCATACGCTTTCTTATCCAATATGGAGTTAGAGGCAGTCTTTCACCTGAAGACTCACATCAACTAGGGCCATGCCTTTGCGACTGTGGGCACTTGTGCCCCACAGGTTCTTTTAGACCCTGTACCAGACAGGCATCTACCTCCCCCTGGAAGATGAATTTTTTACTATTGCTATGGAAATTCATTTCTTTTCTTTGCAATTTCCAAAGGAGTTGGGGTATTTAATAATATAGTCACAGAATGTATGTTGAAACTACAAAATATATAAAGCATTCCCTCACACACTAATGCTTTCCTGTGAAATGAAGGCTATCTCTTCATAAAATTGGCTAATGGCCTCTTCCAGATAAGAATTTATTCTGCTATTCTTGAATTATTATTTTAATACACTGAGTGAAGAAAATGTTCAGTTTCAGGCCATTTCGCAAGGCCAAGAGGGATGGATCCATATGCAGTTTAGTAAGAATCTTTGAATTTTTTTTTCATGTAGTAATTGATAAATTCATTAACAATCCTTGGCCTAATGCATGAAATTATGATTGTTCTAATTTTTGTCCATTATATTATGTGCTTTCTAGAAGAAAAAAAACTATACCTAATAAAGTAAGAAAATTAAATTATTAAATAAATATATTAATCACTGTTTTGCACTTTTCAATGTCCATTGCCCTCTCTTGTATAGAAATCCGAATTTTAGCCTAGTAAATTGTCTTCCCAGTTTTTCAAAACCTACATCTGCGGCATCTACAAGCTGGTGCTATCAGGTGAACCACTAGGGAAAGTAATGCGAAAGGCTCACAGGAAATCCGTGTAATGGAGAGTTAATATTGTATTGTGTTTCCTGGATGTCTGTGGTGATGGCTGAATTTTTTGCTGCCATGTTGAATTAGGAGATATATGTATGGTTACTGGAACAGGAAAACAGGATCCTTGAATACCTTAAGATGTCAGGTAAAATGCTCATGAGACCTAACTGATTTTTTAAAAATAAGTTCATATGTTGCATTTGATATAATTCTATGTGTGTGCCTGTATGTGTGTGCCTGCTTTTTATTGGAACTCAAACCTACTCTTACGTCACAGAGAATGAAAGAAGGATCAGAAAACGCATTTGGTTTTGCAACAAACTGTACTATGACATAGGGTTTTCTTCTGTATAATGGAATTCTTAAATTTGTGAAAACCTACATTTGCAATGTAGGTTGAGACACTCAGCTAAGAACACCCTTCAAGAAGTGAGTTCTTAAGCTGCATGATTTGTCATATGGGGTCTTCAAAATGTTTCACGTAAAATGTAAGGGTTTCCAAAAAAATGTGTATGAAAAAATTTTAATTCCTTGCACCCACAAATTCTTTGAGGCATACCCATATCTAATAATTTTCACAAAGTACAATATGTACCTTTTGATATCATGTCATATCATGAAGTAAATCTAGCATACATTTAATTTAGGCTCATTTTCATGTGGGCACTTAGTGGTACATATATCAGTCAGAGTAGGTGTCATTGAGAGTCATTGCTTAAATTTATCCTTTCCAAATACAAATTACATTTTACAAATGAAAAAAAAAAAATTTGTCAGTGTATAGTTAAATGGCTGCAATGACCAGAACTGAGCTGATCTGAAGCCAGGAGCCAGGACTTTCTTCAGGTCTCCCATGCGGTACAGTATCCCAAGACCTTGGGCTGTCATTTTACTGCTTTCCCAGGCCACAAACACGGAGCTGGATGGGAAGTGGAGCAGCTGGGACAGGAACTGGTGCGAGCAAGGCAAGGACTTTAGCCATTTGGCTAATGTGCCAGGTCCAGAAGCTTTTATTGTGATGGAATAAACAAACAAACAAAAAACATTTTAATAGAAGTTTACATTACCATTTTTTGCAGTTTAATTAATGCTCTTTAATACGGTTTTTCACCAATCCATGTTGCTGTTTAAATAATCAATAACTGAATAATTCACAAGTTTGTTATCACAATAATTATCGCCAGAGGGAAGAGAGAAGAACAAAGACAAACCCTCTTTACTTACAAATGATTTTTGCTTTCTTCTGCCTGTAAATACGAGGCTGTGGTTACACATTTCAGGTGGCATGCTGGAGGTGAAGCAATCGATAAGGAAGCAAAGTTTCCAAACCTCTTGCTTACCTCTCCTTGAAAGACAAAGCACCTGAAATAAATGGCCACAGGCTTGAGTCATGCTTTTCTTTAATTAACAAACTCCACTGGAAAAAAAACGAACCCTTCCACCTAACTCTGACCTTCCTCTGTCCCACAGCACTTAATTCCAAACTTAGTTCATTACTGTTAAGACTAGTTAACCTACTGGGCTATTTGTATTTAGCTAAGTTCCCCCCACTTAATTGATTTCCTTGTGAGCAGAATACAATCAGAAGTGTAAACTATAAGAGCAATCTTATTTTATGGTGTATTCTACGTGAACAGCTAGGTGGTTAAGAAATATCATTATATCTAGATCAGCTTTGCGTGTGTCTGTATTTTGTTTGAAGTATGTATTCATGTTTACTTTTAAAGATATATGATTGGTTTCCCCATAAAACAAAGATATAAATAATTGGTTTTCCTATAAAATATTATGCATTTGTGTACTCATAACCCTACTGTTTGCTTCAAGAGATGACAGCTTCCAGTGATTTTTCCTATTGTTGAAGACTTTTAAAAAAAGCAATATTAATTTTACTGTGTGAGAGGAGATATGTATTCATCAACTCTTTGCTGTTAGAACTAAATCATCTTACAGGCTTTCATTTGCAAGGGAAAAAGCTTAGTTTCACATATAGTTTTGGAGGTTCACAGTTCGCATTGGGGTTGTCATTGTTCTGGCATCTGCTAAGAGTGGTGGACAATGAACACATGTAGAGCAAGGACCACCGGACGGGCCAGGAAGCAGAGAGAAGGAGCGTGCTCTTCCCTGATCGAGGCATAAAGATTCAAGCATTGGACTTCCTTTCCAACACCTGCCCCTGTCCACCCCCACCCCTATCCGTTATAGCCACTTCCCAAAGATCTCACCATCAGACCGCAAAACTGGATCAAGCCCCACTCTAGCATCAGCATCACTTGGACCTTAGGGGTTCTAACATATGCATAATTTGGGGAGCTTAATTATGTTCAAATCATAGTGTGGATGCACAGAGATATCCTACAGAACCAGTGCCCCCGTGCAAATTTAGCCTACCCTGTTCTCAACATCCCCATCAAGTGAATGTATGGGTCCAGTGTGGTAGCCTAGTAGCTAAAGTCCTCACCTTGCATGCACCAGGGTCCCATATGGGGGCCTGTTCGTATCCCAGCTGCTCCACTTCCCTACCAGTTCCCAGCTTGTGGCCTGGGAAAGCAGTCCAGGATGGCCCAAGGCCTTGGGACCCTGCACCTGTGTTAGAGACCCAAAGAAGCTCCAGGCTCCTAGCTTTGGATCAGCTCAGTTCTGGCTGTTGCTCTCTCTGAAAATCTGACTTTCCAATTAAAAAAGAAAGTCTTTAAAAATGAAAGCAGAAGTGCACATATGTGAACACTGATGGATCCATATTGGACCCTCACAATCGTCGAGAGTTCAGCAAAGGTCAGTAGTTCACAGTAGAATTCAAGATGGTGAACATCCAATCTGGACAGAGTATGCTGACATTTATCCACCTTACCATAAAATACAGAGTAGCTTCACTGTCCCAAAAAGTGAGTTTTCCCGATGTATCCTTTACGTCCTAAAAGTGAGTGGCTTGATACCATTTGCACTTATCATTTTGTTTCTATCAAAGCCAAGAGCCAGGACAATCAAATAAATTCTGTGTGCCTATGCACTTGCCTTTTATGGAGCCAGATTTCTGCACTGGAAAAAGTTGTGAGAAAGGTGATCTAACTACAACTGTTGTAAAAAGGAAATTCCACAAACTTCTAACTTGAAGAAAACAAATGATTGATAGTGCAAATAGTGCAAATAGCAAGGAAGAAACTTGGGAATGAGAAGGGCATCAGGGCAATGAAATTTATTAAATAATAGGTGTGCAGGGTTAATAAGTATCTAAGTGGTGGTTATTCAGATAGAAGAAACAAGGGGTTAGAACACCCAATTTAAACGAGACCCATACAGTATCCCTTGTGCTTATATTTATAGTATGCATCCAGAATTCGAAATGAACATCGCAGGAAACGTGCATGTAAATATTTATCTTTACATATTTATAAAATAATGAAACCCTAAAAGTTGGGTATTCAGTTATTGAAAATAATTTGGCAATTGAAAGTGTATAACAGGGAGTTAACTCATGGTAGCTATAATTCTTTTCCTTGGCAATACACTAGCATATAAAATCACCCAGCTATGCAAAATATAGGTTCAAAAGTTGAATTTGAATTACAACCCTAGATAGAAACGTGTTTCTATCTACAGCTACAATATGAACAAGGCAGCAGTACTTTTCTATTTGGCATAAATCTATTTAAAAGCTATTTCCAATGATCAAAACTTAGCATAACCAGAAAATCCTCCAAAAGAAAACACAAACACATTAAAATGCATCTTCAGTATCTTGGCATATAATTTGCATAATAATAGTGTCTGAAGAAAGTCAACACATGTTTAGTAATCATGGAGTAAATTACGCATCAAGTACCCATATGTGTAACAGCAAAAATCAATAGGATATCAAACTAATAGGTTCTATGGAAATGTATTTTCTCGTCTCTCCTTCTCTCTAAGCCATTTTCATCATGGTTAAATGAAAGCATAAATGGCTGCGTTTAGAAGCCCTAAGTAATCTGCCTCTGATTTATGCTGGCTATTCTGCTGCTGTCTGATTTAATGTAATGCTTCTGATGCTAATTGCAATTCCATGGCAACATTTGGTGACGGAAATTTTTAATTTTTGCGAAAATACAGAACAATTCCTCAATACGTTGAACAATTAGCTTAGTCTGCTCTGTCTTAATCTCACACCTCACTGGAAGCTCATGAAATAATGTAGTGAGGGTGAATAATACCCTGGCAGACTGGGAGTGCATTGACAAGATCACGGCTTTATATAAACTATATTATTAATGGGGGGGGGAGGGAACTGTTTTCAAACATTCTTTGAGAATAGTATTGTTTTCATTCCATGGATAAGAACTCTGAACACTCTGCCCAAGGAAAGGTGTATCATCAGACAACAACACTGAAAACATTATTTACTCATCCCCAGCATTGCTATCAAGATAAACGAAATACTGTCTGAAAATATTACTGAGTAAGCTGTTTTAAAAGAAAGCATATTTAAAAAGCTTTAAATAACTTGAAAGTGCGTGCACAAAGGCATGCCGTTTATCCTGAAAATGAGCAAGTAGTGTTGCCCAGGCCATTGGAAAGGCAGAATTCCTTGTGTAAGTTCTTCTCCGTGGTATTATAGACATGAGGGGTTTCATCTGATCTTCCTTAATTAAGAAGAGTTTGCGGGACTGAGGTTACTTGATGTCTGCTGCTGTTAGATCTAGTCACCATTCCTTGCTTACCACTTAAGGATGAGATCCCTGGTCCTAAGGAAAGGGCCATTCAAGAACTGCAGAAAACCCATAGCTGGGCCGTTAGCCTGGTGGGTTACTCCTTACCAATTACATAAAATCTGCATTTCTTAGGAATTGTGAAACAAATGTAAAATGGGATGCAGCTGAGATAAGAAGTCTAACTAGTGTTTCCAGATAAATGGAATACACTGACTAGTCCTTTATCTTACCTCTCTTCTCTTCCCCTACCCTAAACAGCATAAATCTTACTTTCATCACTGAATATTTTTTTAAAAAAAAATAATCATATTTTTATTTGCATCATCTCATGAAGGCTGGGCCACCAAACATTGTTGTTGTAAGAAGTGACTCCAGTGACCCTGAGACTAACTCCAGCATCCAGGAATCAGCACCACCTTGAATGCCAGTCCAGATTAAATCCATTAGAGCTAGGTCCCCTTGAATTCCAGTTTACCCAGCACTACCCTCAATCCCCTAGATTTCAGCCCTCTTAAGTCCCAGGTGCCTAAGTAAGCTTAGTGACCTTCAGGTTCAAAGTGTGCTCTCCACCCGCTCTGAGACATTTATCTCTGGTGTCCACCACCAGCCACATCTGCCTATTTTGACCCTGCATTCCCCACACCCAGCTCATGGCTCATGGCTGGGTGCCTCTTCCCTTTGTTCTTTGTTCTGCTCCTCAGCTCTCTTTCTCTGCTCTTCTGTCTGCTGCTCTTACTTTCTCCCTGCCCCGCGGCTACTTTCCCTGCAGAAATAGACTTCTTGTGTGGCTGTGGTTCCTGGCAGCTTGGGTTGGTGGAGAAAGTAGTTAACGGCTGTAGTAAGCATCTGCATTTAGGATATCAGCCCTTACTCCTTTACAAAGACAACAGTGCATAAAATCCACATCCAACCTAGGAGGAGCTACTGGCTTAACATAATAAACACAAATATGAGGACTGTAAGTTTAATACAGCAAAGACAAAAAGAATTCTGTTGTTATATGATACAATTATACTCTCAATATTTTTCTTAGCTGATCAATTGATATCTCTAGTACAATTTTGTAAACATGCATGATGATAGCCTGATGTTAAATTAACACAATCTCAAGATTTCTCTGAAAGTAGAATGTTAGACAACTGGGTTTTCATCATGTTGCCAAGTAACACCGCAACTGACTGGAGGCATTATTGTAGAGCCCCAGACTGGGTCCACTCACCTGACACCCAGAAAGCTAATCACTGACATTGGGGGGAGGAAGAAAATAGATCTTTATTGCAAAGCACAAAAAAGCCAAGGAATTCAGCCCATCTCCTTGCTCTGAGCTTTGCAATAAAGACCTGCTTTCTTCCACAACCAAGATGTCAGTGATTGGCATTCCATCCATAGGATGAGAGGACCAGTTTGGGGGTTCTACAACAATGCCTCCAACCAGTTTGGGTTGTTCAGTGTTAATCATAGCAAGTCTTTTTTAAAACTTCCCTATAAAAAACTTCAGATTATTTTCTCTGAGTTCTTAAAGATGGAAATATACTTAATAGCAAATAGTTTATACATCTCAGTACTGTTGATGTATAAACTGACATTTTTGTTATAAATTACCCTTTGTTAAGAACTATCATTGTTTTATAATATACTTCCTTCTCCCTGTGAAACTAGCTATTTAAGAGTCATTACATTTGTTTTTGTTTGTTTTCAGCATGATTCCAAGTGGCTAACTTCAGGCATTGTAATGTCTCTGCTGCACTGCTTTCTCAGAATCACTCAATCACACTTAACTTTCCCAAAGATGTGAGAATTGACAATGATTGGCATATAAGCTTCAGAGTTAAAATGTTCTCTTTTGCTTCATCAAAGGGACCTGTTTGGATGCATGAGGTGCCTGTAAACAAATAGTTATTACATTGTCAAAGATCTGCTTATATTGACTATGATATACAACTGTCTTTACTACTCGAGTTCTGAAAATGCCTTTAAAAAGATCATATACAACCAAGACCCATGCACAAGAATGTACCACTATTTGTCTTGGAGCAAATGTTTTCTAAAATCGTATTTGATTTTGACTGGGACTAGGGGAATGAAATTGGCAGTGTGTCTTCAAAATGCAGGCAAACAGTACATCACTTGGCAAGAAATAGTAACTTTGTTTTCATTTGGCTTTGATTTCCTTGAAGACTGTTATATTCTAAAATGTGTGAAAATATATGTTCCCAGCTTTTAGGTTCATATCTATAGTCCTTATAATGTGCTGACAGATTTGCTGGGATTTTAATAGTTACTTTGAAGAGAGTTCCCCCAAAGATATTTGCCAAACCACTTTTTTTTCCCATGTATTGTCTTAAGATAATTATGTAATTGGAAAATCCAGGCACAAAATGGAGTCACTTGGGTCAGGCCTGAGTAAGTTCGCTAACCTGTTCTTTATGCTTCTGTAATAAAGCTCTTTGCCAGTTTACTGCATTTTTGGGTCAGATCACTAGGCTAACATGCCCTGCTAATAACCTTCAGTTGTAGGAATCAATATTGCATGATTTATTCACTCATTGTTCCCACAACTGCCTCCTGTGGCTGTCTGAGCCCACCCATTGTCCCTGTGGCAGCCTCCTGTGGTCACCATGGCTGTATAACTCACTCTTTCTATAAAAATCTCTCTCTCACCTTGGAGTCACTCTTTGAGGGAAAGAAGAGCTGATCCCAGCCAGTTGGTTTACCTGCCTCCTCAGTCAACTTTGCTGCCTAGCAGAGCTGTCTGGGCTGCACTTCTTGGGGAGAGGCTCAGGTTGGATGCAGCATAGTATTTATTCCATCATTCACATTTGATAATATATTTTTCTAAAAGTGATTGATGTCAAACTGTATTATAAACACTGGTAGAACAGAAAGGTGAGCATTTTCTTTTTGGACCTTATTCCATGGGAGAAGACAAATTATTTGAATAGACAAATAAATGTGTTATTTCCCAACAGTAGCAAATAAAATCAATAAACTTAAAAGCTAATGATGAAAACCGGTGCTTGTTACCAGAAAAGCTCAGTGAGTTCTTTGCTCAGCTTAGTATAGAAATAAAAAAGTTGGGAATCACTGCAGAGAATTTTTATTTGTGAACAGGAAAGGAAAAGGCAAAGGGAAAGCCCCTCCCAGGAGACAGCTAGTGGGTGGGGTCCCTCCTGAAAGGAGAGAGGGAGAGACATCACAGGGTCTTTGGAAGTGTCTTGGGATGTTAAGACTTCACTGACACCCTCCTTGGGTGGGTTGGAGCTTGTGGGGAAGACAGTCCCTGTTAGTGGTCTCTCAACCAGTTAAGAAATATCTGGACCATTCTTGTGCAACCCACTTGAAGGTGTGGACAAGATATTGGCAGACTTGGACAGTGTCAGCGGTGAACAGTTTTTTAGATTTGTTATTAAATTTATTGGAAGACAAATATTGGGAAATTGAATCACAGAAGAAAGATATTCAGTTTCATAGAGAGGTGTTTTGTAGAGAAAGCAGTTGTGTTGCAAACACAACATGATTTTAGCTTCATAGCCTGTTTTAGAAATTCCTAGCTGGTGGTTTTTACAGCAACCTGGGACAGCTCTAGTTTCTCCATGGTCATTCCATAGTGCTCACACAGCAAGCTAAGCACAAGCATAGTAAATGAACAGTGAGATTTAAGAAACTATTCTGATTTTAAGAGGATAAATATGTTCTTATTTTTAAATATCTTCTATCAAGACTACAGTGAGCATCCAATTCAACAAAGACAACATTATCAGGAAGTGGCCAGATTGATTGGAGACATGAAATTTGTTCCTTGCTCTATCTGCTTCCAGCTACTTTGTTGCATATCCTTAGCACAGTAGGTAAGGGGTTTTGGAAATATGATGGGTTTTAGATTGCTGAGGAATATGGTTGTGTGATCTTCAGTGGGAACAAGCTACTGGGGAAAAACAAAGAAACAGACAATGAGCTGTGTGCTTGACCTAAAGCCATAGTGGAACTTTCAGACTAGCCACCTAACACAAAGGCTTTCTCTCACTTACACGATTTGCAAACAATTATTTCTGTAGCTGTACATTTTCAGCCTTCATCATTTATGCCATGGGAGGCATTAGTTTGAAGCAGATGCAACCTCTAAAAGTGTCTTCTATTGTCAATTTTCTTTAAGGTTGTTCAGCTAGTAGGCATTGATTCATTGAAGAAAGTGAAACTGAGAAGTTATTAGCAGAGTAATTATGAATTCCCAGTTTTCCTAGGATAGTCTGGACTTTGCCATTATCTAGTGCTTGATTTTATACTCAGAAGAACCCTCATCTCCAGGAAAATATACGTGATCCATGTATTTTAACCAATGCCATTAACTAATGATAGTAAAGTAAATTCCAGACTTACAAGTAAATTAAAAGTTATAGTTGCCTTTTCTACAAATAATAAATATTAAGCTCCACTGTTAAATTAAAATATTTAGCCATAAATTCTACTCATTACAAGATAAGAGTTAAATATATTAGTTTCACTGTTAACTTTTTAAAATTTTCATCATTTCAACACATCCTATTAGCTCAATCAACACAGCGTAAACTGTCCTCAGTAGTGTTGGTCATTGAGTACTTTTACCCCTTGGGGCTAGGTCACTGAGAGTTGACTTATATATGATCTCTAGTTGCTTGTCTTATGGCTAACTTCAAATTTAACCTAAATTCTATAAGATTAAATAAATGGCTTCTTGTTTCTGTGCAAATTAAATCAGTAAAGAATAAAACTTGTCATTCTTTCTTTTAAAGAGTTATTGATTTCACTTTGAAAGTCAGTTACACAGATATGGAGGGAAAGAAGGAGAAATCTTCCTTCTGCTTTTTCACTCTCCAAACTGCTGCAATGGACAGAGCTGTGCTGATCTGAAACCAGGAGCCAGGGGCTTCTTTTGGAACTCCCACAAAGGTACAAGGGCCCGAGGATTGAAAACATTCTTGCTCTGCTTTCCCAAGCCAAAAGCAAGCAGCTGGACTGGAAAGTGGAGCAGGCAGAAATTGAAACTGTGTCCATATAGGATGCTAGTGCTGCAGGCAGAGGATTAGTCTGTACATGACACACTGGCCCATGGGGATGGGGGGATGCTATTTAATATAATCATTGAATATTAATGGAAAAATTAGTGTTTTATTTTGGCATGTTGATTATTCTTATCTTGTCATTTTAAACTACATAAATCAATTTTCCATTGGCTCTTCTCTGAGATAAATCTTGGGGTGAGAATTTACTTCTGAGAATTTGCAGATCTCGCCGGTTTTGTTGCCTTACCTAGTTTATTAGCAGTGGAAAGAACCTAAGGTCGTTGGTACCAAAATAAAACTTCTGTGTTTCATTTCTCTTTCAAAACATCAGAAGAATGGTTAAATTTCACATAAAGGAGTGGCTGGGATTTTTACAATAATAAAGATTGGATCGAAATAAGTATCAGATCTTATAAACATATAATTAGACTGATATTTCAGCTGACACAATTAGCATTCTTTGTGTCAGTTTATCCTAATTAACTTGGCGGAGTTTGACAGGTATCAGCATTTCTTGTCTTTGTGCCCTTGTATATTCTACCACATTAAATTTCGTCTGAAAACATGCAAAATATGCCACATGGTCGCTGGTAAATTCAAACCCCTCTGGAGTGGCAGTCACAATCACCCTTATTAAGAATGGGAAGATATAATGAAAATACTGAAGCTATTTCCCATTGAGTATTTTTGCACAAAGAACCCTTCCAGGAAAGCACTTTTCTGATCTTTTCAGTCTACTGCTAATGATGGGATTATACAATGCCAAAGGCAAGTAAAAAAGCAGAAAAACAATATTCATTTGAGTTCTTTCGTGTGTGTGTAGTATGAAAATAACGGTATTTAAAATTTTTTTCAACAGAAAATAGTAATTCATTAAAAAATATTTAAGATTAGTATTTTTCAAAATCAGACTGTGTGTGGTTCTATGAATGTTTTTTTTATCAACGATATGTGAATTAACCAGAGTCCTAATCTAAAATACTTCCCCCTAAAGTTGATCAAGTTCTGTTATTTTTTTCTCTAAAATGTAATGACACATTTTTTTAAAAGATTTATTTTATTTTTTTATTTTTTTTTACTTTAAAGTCAGCTTTACAGATTGAGAGAGAAGAGACAGGGAGATGGAGAAAGAGAAAGAGAGAGATCTTCCATCTGCTGGATCATTCCCCAAATTGCTACAATGACCAGAGCTGTGCTGGTCTAAAACTGGGAAACCGGTAGCTTCGCCCAGGGCTCCCACGGGTGTAGGGGATCAGTGCCAAGGTGGCCGTCCTCTGTTAACTTCCTGGGTCAGAGGTGCAACAGGCTTAGATGTGTAGCAGCCAAGACTAGAATCAGTGCTGCTATGGGATTCTGGTATAACAGGTGAAGGATTAGCATGGTATGCCCCAAACTTAGTGTTTTTAAAGTACAAGTGTCATGTAGCGGTGAATACCAAGAGATGGCTAACTGGAGCTCTTTATCATGCATTTATCTGACAATGTTGTTCAACTTTAATTTTCATTGTCTTTTATGTTTTTGGTGTAATTATGGGGCTGGAGGGAGACGAAGGGGGTAATTGAGATAATGTTTCGAGTGGTGGAAACTTTGTGATTTGTATTTGAACCTTAGTTTTGATAAGATACACTATTGATTTTCAAGTGAATTATTTTGCTGCGTATGATTTAAAAATATGTAGCTGTATGTCAAAAATGAAATTTGCCACATGCCAATAAAACCTAACAGAAAATCAACGTTTACCTATAAGTCTACAATGTACATGCTTTACATCTACTAGGGATTTCTGTTATGTTAGCTATCAAATAACAAGTTTCAAAAATTATTGTTAATGGTATTGGAAATGGAGTATCCTTGAAAGACTATTCAATTACTTTCAAAAGTTAACTTTTGAATGATTATAAGCTGAGTGTTGCAAAGAATTGTATTATATTACACATTGAGGAAGCAAGCATGTTTTCCCTTTAGAACAAGCAAAATAACTTTCCTGTGTGGGAACAAAAATCTGCAATTTACTAACAATGTCAGTTAGCATTGCACAATCTCATTTTATTTTTAGATTTTTTTTAATAAAGCGCAAAGCCATTTTTCTTAAAGGAAAGCATGAGATGGAAATTATGTTCACCCCACTCAATGCAGCAGTTACTTCTTGAATTAGTTCTATTACAAAAATAAAACCCTTCACAGCTCTTTGTCATTGGTGTTACTGCCTGAAATGAATTACTTTTCATTTTTTCTTCCTAATATTTGACAAGGCAAAAATGTTTTCTAAAAAAGCTCTTCAGCTAAAACTTTAAAAGTATCCTGTTTCAGGAAAGCCTCCCTCACCAGATGAAAAATAACAGACAGTTGCTTCGTAAACTGCGCAAGTGAAACAGAATTAAATTATTAACTTACCAAAAACGTGAGGATGATCAATCAATTTACTTCAATGTGTCAGATTGTCCTAATTACCTGGACTGTTTCTGCTTGAAATATTTAGTTAAACTTTTCATACAGACTTTTGAAAATGTATTTACTAGCAAGCACACACACACACACACACACACACACACACATTGCTGATATGGGATTCTGGTATCACATGGGTGATGAGTTCAGTTACTTGAGTCATCAGATACTTCCTGGAAAGCTGGAATCAGAGGCAGACCTAGCCATTCTGATAGGAGCTACAGCATCCCAAGCACCTTTTGAACCTTATGCCCAAACCCACGCTTCCAGTGCAGCCTTGAAACTGGCAGCAGTTTCTTACCAATGCTCCCAACCACGATCGTCAATGCCATTCTCCATAACGTGGGCTTAGATGATCTGGCTTCCCATGATTAGAACTCGGTAGCTGCTCACAGAATGCCTGAATGGCAGAGTGACTACAGATAGATGCAGCTGAATTATCTGACACCATACAATAACATTTTAAAATAGTAGTTGAAAAGATATAAAGCAGCTTAGTGAAGTAGCTTAGTGAAGCTTCAATACTGTTTCCAAAAAATAGTTGGAAGATGCAAGCAGCATTGTTTTACTTATGCATTTAGTTATTACATTTTAAATAGTAGATATTCCTGGAGGAACAGAAAGAGCTAAATGAAGAAAATAGCTTATTTTTTAAACAACGTCTGCATCAAATTTATTTTGTAGCTAATTTTGTAATTATCTAAGTTATCCATATAAGTGGAAGTAACAAGACAGGCTTAAAAATTACAAAACAATCTGATCTTCACTTAGCTCTGCAAGAATGATTGTCCAACGACTTCTCACATCCACGTTCAGGACCACAGTTTGGATTTTCATTTTCAACAATGTATAGTATTCCTGCAGAAAACCTTCACTCTGTGATAACATTTTTCTAATGCAAAGTTCAAACTTTTCACAGTTGGCATTCACAGTTACTGAAATTTCAGCACTTGGATTAACAGTGTCTTCATATTATTGTTGAACAGTCATCTTATTTTGTTGCTTGTTTCCAGTTGTCTCAAATTGAGCATCCTCACTGTACTCTAATTTCCTAAGAAAAGATTTTTAAATGAAAATTGAAGCCCCCAATTTTTATTTCAGGTTGATTCCTTCTTTCATAAACACAGAAAAGTTTATTTTCTTGGAGGATATAATCCAATTTTCAGGGTGTTATTTGAATCTAATGAACTATATAGTCTTTGCTGGATTCTCAATGCATAATCAGAGCCTTAATTTTCTTCAGACATCTCTTTTTCATGCTTCTTCAATATCATTCTAAACTTTTATTCTTACTCTGCAGCTTTATCAAGAATTTCTGTTATTTCATTCCATAAATATTTCTGTCATTCATTTCTGAATAATAAAAATGTAGCCAACAAATAAAAGCTCCTCAAGCTCTATAAGTATTCAAAATGCCTGTCCTAAAAATCGGAGGGTTCAAATGCCTATACTTGAGTGAGGTTTGTATCTTGGTTGTTTTTCTGCAGGGTGCCATGCAAAGTCTTTCTTCCATTTCCTTTGTAATGAGAGTTGACCTGAAGTGTCTCCTGTTGTTGAACTTGGTTCCCTTTGCCCTTAGGCACTGTTTTAATTGCTCTCTAATAGCTTACTGCCTTTTGCCTAACCTTTTCAAAAGACACTAATTGCTTTCTCCACTTCCTAGTGTCTAATCGACCAGCTGACACCTAAATCTGCCAACACCTAATTTGAGTCCTCATTAATTGTAAGAATAATTATGATGATAATATTTATTGTTTACTGGATACATTAGGTTGGTTTCAAGCAGATTGCATATTTAAATATCAAAAAAAAAAAAACAGATCACTGGAAGCAAAGTGTTGCAGAACAAAGAGAGGATGATCAGACTCAACAGCTTTTTTTTTTTTAATGAAGAAAAAGATATCCAAAAAGATGACCAGTTACCAACATGTAGATATACTTCTACAGAACAATGTGTACATGTTCTGTAGATGGAGAGAAGATGCACTTGGCAGAGACAGATTTTCGGTAAGCTGTTTTTGTTTTAACTTTAGAATCTTGGTAGTTGGAAGAAGTGAGTGAGGGCTAGAATAGCTTTTCTTGGGCTATTTTTCTAACTTGGTAGATTTTGCCACCTGGACAGGTGAAAGGAAATTTCAAATGGCCAACTCAAAGGCAGCAAGGCTACTAAAACCCTGTGCAGAGGTCTTGGGAAGAGGTTGCATTTCGAAATTCTCACTTGTGTCCTTACCACATCACTATCCCTAAGAAGTAAGTGCTGTGTAAAGTTCAGCATGACACAGTTAGTCAATACATGAATGAACAGGTGAGCAGGCCAAAATGTGTTAGTAAAATACTTATGCTTATCTAAGAAAAAATTACATTTGATTGTTGACTCACTAAAGGAGGACAGTCCAGTTTTGTGAAGCATATTTTTGTTTGTTTATTATTATTATTTTCATTTTATAATACGTTTCCATTTACTCTGGAATTTCTTCTACCCTTTCCTCTAACCATGCCCCTCCCACCCTGCAACACACACACACACACACACACACACACACACACACAATGAGTTCTCCCATATCAATATAACAGCATGTTCCATGGACAATGGAAGAGAGTCCAGCATCCTATTGTCAAGACACATCCAACAGTTTCACTGAAAGTCCATTCTTGATCCAGAAGTTGAGTTGCCTACTATATCATATCCTCAGTTCTGGACACATCAGTCTATATACACAGTCACTATAAATTCCTCCAAGTGAAAAGACACAAAACAAAATCAACAACAGGAAGGAAAACAGAAATGTACAATGCCATGAAGTTGAATAACATGCCACAGGATATGATAATCTCTACTACGCAGTCACTGTACATCCCCTTAAACGAAAAGCCACAAAAGAAAATCAATAACTGGAGGAAAAAATAGAAACTTACAATGCCATGAAATTAAATCACCTGTTACTGAATGACTAATGTGTACTTAAAAAAATTTTAAAAAAATCAAGATCCTTCTTGAAGAAAATGATGCTACTCTATGCTCTATGAGTCAGTGCAGAATGTAATGAGAAAAAAAAGAGTGCTTTGAAGGGATGAAACTAAAAACAAAATCATCAAATGCCGTGAAGTTAAATTACATGATGCTACTGTATGAGCTATGAGTCACTGAAGAATTTAATGAGAAGAAAGTGCACCTTTGTCTTTGAAAATGAAATAAAATTTTTCCACAGTAAAGAAAAGTTAAAAGAATATAACTCTTCCAAACCTGCCCTATTCATGATACATAGAGATGTTCTCTTCACAGGGAAAAGGAATAGCACCCAACAAAACCAAAGACAAATGTGAAGAACATTCCAGTAAAATAACAACAGAAGACTAAATCAATGAACAACCAATTGCCAAATGACAGGACCAAATTACCACCTATTTGTATTAATCGTAAATATTAATGGCTTAAACTCCTCAGTTGAACATCATAAATTAGTAAACTGGATTAAAAACAAAACCCATCTATTTGTTGCCTACAGGAGACATATCTCATCAACATAGGTCAATGGAAAATATATGTCATGGATTTTGATTATTATAATTTTTTTGTTGTTGGCTTCACCTCTTCAAAACACTTTCTTCTCAGTAAATTCTTTGAGGTATATTCTTTTAACGTTTCTTTACGGTGGAAGAATTTTATTTCCTTTTTCAAAGACAAAGGAAAGCTTTGCTGGGTATGCTATTCTGGGCTGACAATTTTTTGCTTTCAGAATCTGGAATATGTTGCTCCATTCTCTTCTGCCCTGTAGAGTTTCCTGTGAGAGAGCAACTGTGAGTCTGATTGTCCTTCCTTTATACATCAATTGATTTTTTTCATGAACACATTGAAGGATTTTTTCACTATGTTTGATTGAAGAGAGCTTGATTTTCATGTGTCATGGTAAAGGTCACTTTTGTTCAACCCTGGTGGGAATTCTGCGCCACTCCTGGATATTGTTTCCCAAATCTTTCTCCAAATTAGGGAAATTTTTTTTTATTATTTCACTGAATACATCTGTAAACCCAGCTTCTGCACCTTCTGGAACTCTCACAACTCTTATATTTGACTTTTTAATAGTATCTCTTAATTCTTAAACACTGTTTTTAGCTTGATCCAGCTCTTCTTCCAGCTTTTTGTTTCCCTTTGTGACAAAAAATATCTTCTAATTCTGAGATTGTTTCTTCAGCCTCCTTCATTCTATTATTGAGACTCTCTACTGAATTTTTAATTTGTTCCATTGCTTTCTTCATTTCCAAAGATTCAACTTGATTTTTTTTTCAGTGTTGCTATTTCCTGTGTGACATAATCCTTAAATTCCTATATGTGCTTTATAACAAGTGTTTTGAATTATGTATCCCCATTTTCTCAATGTATTCCTCAGTTAACTCTGAGGCTGGAAAAAGCTTTTGCTCCTTTCCAGGGGAGTCTTGAATAATATTCATCGTGCCTTTGTCGCTTCTTTTGCTCTTGGTCATTGTAATTCTGGTTAGTACATTCTTCTCTTTATGGCAGGTGTCTAATATGTGTCAACCACAGCTCTGCAATTTGACTTTTGCAGTCGCTTGTGCCACTCCTTCCAGTGAGTTTCAGATCTGGGTTCCTATGTTAAACTTCATGATTTTTGTAACCACAGCTACTGACTCAGCCTTCTGTATCTCCTGTGATCCTGTGCTGTTGTCGCATTGTTGTCTGTACAACCTTTCTCCCACTTCCAGTTTGGGCAGTTCCCAGCATTAGGGAGATACCAGGTGTGCTAAATAGCTAGGTTGCTGGCAGTGCTGATCTTGCTGGATCCTGTTGGCTGTTGGGTACGAGGGCCACATGCGCCTATTTTGAATTGTAAGGTACTCTTTTCTTTGTTAAGATTTATTTTATTTTTAGTGGAAAGTCAGACATACAGAGAGGAAGATCATCTATCTGCTGATTCACTACCCAAATGGCCATATTCTTTAAACTCTCTATATGTCAATAAATGTTTCACATCTGATAAAGTTTGCAAAAATAACTTCAGTGAAGTAATCAACAAAAGAGTCACCTTAACGTTCTAACTGGTTTCATTGCTCTGGTTTAGATTGTGCAAAGGATGTTGAAATATTTTGCCTATGCAAATTGTGACCTGACCACCTAGAGAACTCCTTTTCATTCATTTAGAAGTGAAATAACTCCTAGAGACCACTACAGTTTCTGTTGTTTCTGCTGTATACACATTCTGAGTCTTTCTGGAGCCACATCTTGGTGACCATCAGGAGGGAAAACAACGAGGTTGACTGAAAATCATATATCAGAAAGTTTGCTGGGCAAAGGCTATGCACAACAATTCTGGACAAAATCCAGACATTGCCCACATAACTTCTAGTGCTCCAAGAGAATGATTTTGCAAAGATGTCGGTAGTGTCCTGTTCCTGAAAGGGACAGAAGTAAATCCATATGGTAAAACGTTAGTGTGTGTTAAATCTGGGTGATGAATCAGGACCTGGTGTGATTGCGTAGCAGTTAAGGTTCTCGCCTTGAACGCGCAGGGATCCCATATGGATGCCGGTTCTAATCCAGGCAGCCCTGCTTCCCATCCAACTCCCTGCTTGTGGCCTGGGAATGCAGTCGAGGACAGCCCAAGAGCCTTGGGACCCTGCACCTGTGTGGGAGACCTGAAAGAGCTCCTGGCTCCTGGCTTTGGATTGGTGCAGCTCTGGCTGATGCAATCACTTGAAGACTGATTCATCAGATGGAAGATCTTCCTCTCTGTCCCTCTTTCTCTCTGTATATCTGCCTTTCCAATAAAAATAAATAGATCTTAAAAGAAAATCTGGGTGATGGATCAAAGGTATTTCTTCCTTTGCATTATAATTTAAAATTTTATTGAAAAACATTTAAAAATAAATTTTAAATTAATAATAACACTTTATGGGGTCTAGTATGAAAATTTCAATGTATATGTACGTTTTATCTGCTGAAGGTATTTGGATACTTCATTTTACCAAACAGTCTTAGCTTGTGTTGACTATCGTGTATAGAAAGTACTGAATGTTTTTCAGCAAATGGTAGGTATTGTAATAGATTATCTTGATTTTTTTTCCAGACAGAATTCTGGACTAATATTGAAAGCCATTAAAATTCCACTTTTCCATATGATTAAACAGATATAATTTATTTATGGAGACACATTAATCAACTATAAGAAAAGTAGATTCCCAATCAGAGGAATTTTAAGTTCTGTTTTCTAAAAAGATATACCTGTGAAGCATCTAGGGAGTGTGTTGTGACCTTCACACAAATATCTTAAGAACCTGGCACTAATATATTGTCCCATCTGTTCCACAGTGTAGGGGAAATTATTGGATGTTAGTATCAGATGTTTCATGCAGCATTTTGAGAATCTTTTTCCCTAAGGTTCTTCTGTAATGATGTTACTCAGGAGAATAACACTCCAATTCACAGCAAAAAGTGGGTTGACCTTTAGGTTTGAAATTACAGCCCTTGAAAATGCTGTCCATATTTCTCTGCTGTGATTCGCTCCTTTCTGGGGGTCTTGTACATGGAGAAACTCTGTGTAATTTTTACAGCAATTTTTACAAGTCTATGCGGCTGATTGGGCAAGTGTAGATACCTATACGTGGGAGAGAGTTCTCTCATCCACTGATATCTTTCTGCAATATGTAAAGCAGTCAAGGTTAAGTCGGGCTGAAGGCTGTTGCTGGACCTCAGTCTAATGTTATATCAAGAGTGGAGCCAGGTGATTCAGCAGGGAGGCAGATATGCTAATTTGTGTCCTAATTGCTTTATGAAAAAAACCTGTCCTGTTGCAGCATAGTGCGTTAACCTGTGGCTGGCAGAGCTGGCAGAGCTGGCAGAGCTGGCATCCCATTTGGGCGTTGATTTTGAGTGCTTACTGCCCTACCTCCATTCCAGCTCTCTGATAAAGCACTTGGAAGAGTAGTG
Source organism: Ochotona curzoniae (assembly GCF_017591425.1). Taxonomy (NCBI): domain Eukaryota; kingdom Metazoa; phylum Chordata; class Mammalia; order Lagomorpha; family Ochotonidae; genus Ochotona; species Ochotona curzoniae. Next base: position 12,665,362 of record NW_024465582.1, on the reverse strand, counting down.
GAAGATGGCCCCTACACCTTTGTGGAAGACCCTGACAGATTTCATGAGGCATGGTCCAACCTCAGTATTGTGCCTCTTTGGGAAGTGAGCTGTATATCCCAATTCTCTCTTTAACTCTGGCTTTCAAATAAATAAAATGTATCTTAAAAATGCCCTAGTTTAGTTTATTACAGTGACGTGAAGAAAGTGAGAAAGCAAAGCCTTGTGATGGAGAGAAAGGAATCAACAGAGGGGCAAATGATTTTTGTTTTGTTTTTAGCCTGTGAGAGCAGTTGCCTACACACTGCTGTGGGTTGTCCACGCTGTGCTGTGGAGCGTGACGGTGTGGCAGTAAACTCATTCATTTATTTATCTTTGAGTGGGTCAGTAATATTTCTGTTTTCCAGACAGAGTTTCACATTTTTTTTCCTAGGTCTGAGTGAACATCTAGATCATTCTGGAAAGAAAATGGAAGATGCTAAAATATGGGGGGAAATGGTGGGAAAAAAGTACTTCCCGATAGAATGGAATGAAATTAGATAATAAGAATGTAACAATTTGCCCACATTTTGCTGTTTCCTAAAAGAAAGCAAAAGCATTAAGGTATGGATCACAACCTTTTTATGTATGCTTAAGAGTTTGCATCAATATTTTACTTTTCAAAAATAATGATTTTTAAGAGCATTTGACATTTAATCAGACAGTCGTTTTTTTTAATACAATAGCAGAAATTCATATTTACTGAGGGAAAAATGTACTTGAAAAGAAAAAGAATGCTTGCATGTCCAGCTTATTCAGATGATGTTTAAATCTTTATTTTTCTTTAAAGATCAGAAGAGCTAAATTTTTTGCTTGAATTCTGTGACTGTCTATGAACAAAATTAGTATTCCACACTGAAGCAGAGGTGACAGAATATAGTTTTTCATATTCAGAAGGCAGGGTAGTTTATAAATATATTGAGGACACATGCATAAACATGTATATCCCACAATGGAAAATACTATTAGAGAACATCAATAAATATGTGATAATGTGATTTTCTAAATGTAAGCAGTGTGATTGGCATAATGGGATCAGATATTCCGCTTTACTAGCATTGGAACAAGTGTCAAAATAAGAACGATCATTTGCCTAGCACTTACGATGGCTGCATCCACAGCAGCTGGATCTGCTCCAGGCCCTGCAGACATCGCCCTGCAAATGCATACCATGTGAGCGCTCATGGAGTGGGTTCCTCTGAGCAATATGAGAGGCTGAGATTGGGTCTTCAGCTCCCTGCTTTGCCTTCACCTCAGCCTCAGCGATGGCAGGTATCTGGAAGTGAACCAGTGGATACAGATTTCTCTCTTTCTCTTTGCCTCCTCCCTTCCAAAGAAATATAACAAACAAACAAAAAATTCAAATTACGAATGAAAGAATTAGCTTTCATTTTGACAGTCTTCTAAGAATTGACATACAGTTTTTAATCTGAAAAGTATCAATTTTTTCACAAATCATGTTATTAGCGCACAAATTATTTTGGTTAACCTGTTTTAACCATCAAGCATCTTATCACACACATCACCTATCCACACACATACTTATTTGAACTCTATCTTCCCTTGCTTGTTCATTTAACTCTCCCTTCCTTTAGTAGATATGCTTTTTAGGAAAGTAATTTCCCTTATGTTGTTGCTTCTTCATTATTCATCACTACTCAACTCCTTACAACCCAGATTCATTTTATGAGGCCTTTAAGGCAGAGTTCTCGGCTCCCAGCTTTCTTCTGTCACAGCCCTGGGTGTGGTAGGCATATGGTGAATGAACTAAAAAATGGACCACTTTTTTATTTTGAAGATTTATTTATTTGTTATTTTATTTGTTTGTTTGTTTTTTATTGGAAAGGCAAATATACAGAGAGGAGGAGAGACAGAGAAGATCTTCCGACCGTTGATTCACTCCCCAAGTGTTTGCAACAGCCAGAGCTGGGTCAATCCAAATCCAGGAACCTGGAGCCTCTTCTGGGTCTCCCACATGGTTGCGGGGTCTCAAGGCTTTGGACTGTCCTCCACTGCTTCCCCAGGTCACAAGCAGGGAGCTGAAGTGAAGCGGGGCCATTGGGACACTACTCGGTGCCCATATAGGATCTTGCTGCATGGAAGGTGAAGTCCTTAGCTGTGCTGGGCCGGAGAATTGGGAGACCTCTTTTCTCTCCCTCTCTCTGTCACATTCCACCTTTCAAACAAAGCGACCCAAATGAAGTAGCATTTCTCCTTGGAAAAAATGCACCAAGGAGTGCTCAAGGAAGCTGTCTCCTCTGGCGTGCATCGCTGTAACAGATTTCTTGGATTCTTTCAGATTCTAGGTATTTTGTTTTATTTTTCATTCTCCTTTTTGGATATTCAGCTTTGGGGAACATCGAGACTGCAGGCCACATAAGGACTATGAAGTCATATGGTCTGGATCTGCCAAGAGAGTCACAATTGGGATTCAAAATTTAATAATCCTGTAGTAGGCCTATTTTTAAGTTGATCATTGCGTATGGCCTGGAAATTATGTTATAAATATATGAGTGTCCTTAGGAGAAAAATAGGTCGTCCATACATACACATACTTTCCCTGATCATTATGAAGAATATTCTTCTCCATTTGTCCTTATGTCCATTGCAAGGGGTCATAATACTTCTTCAAGTTACTAATCAAACACAGGAAAACCCAAGTCATCATCTGAGAACACATGTATTCAACTCCTGTATCAGAAAAGTTTGTGAGCTTTCCCATTGTCTCAAGCCCAATTTTTTGTATAATCAATGTATCTCTATTCAGTGAGTGATCTTCTCAATGAACTTATTGCATTGGACAAAACCTCCGTCCATTTGTTTTTCAGCCAACCAGAGCAGAAACTTAGCATCTTATTGACTGGAAAGTTCTACTCATTTTAAGCAGATGCTAGTTGGTCGCTAATTTTTCAGACCGTTGGTCATGGTCTGTTTTCATTCATTTGTCTTTTCTTTCTAAATACAATTGAATTAATGGATATGCTTTTCCTTTTCTTTTCAATTTTGTTTTTATTTGAAAGGCAGACTTACAGAGGGAAGGAGAGAGAGACCTTCTATCTGCTAGTTCACTCCCAAATGTCCAAAATGGCCAGAGTTGAGCCTCTTCTGGTCCCCTCCACTGATTTCCAAGTCATAAGCAGAAATGGAGCAGCTGAAACATGAACCACCCATCTGGGATATCAGGAATAGCAGGCAGAGGATTAGCCTGGTGAGCCAATGCACTGTCCCCAACCCCCACCGGACTCACTTTTTCAGATATGGATTCTCACTGACCCCCCATATTATACTCAGCAGCTAGAATATGTCTGCTTTGAGCAAGAAAAAAAGAGGATTTTTAAAAAATATAACTTAGTGGCTTTATTTTTCCTTTTGGTTTTTCTTTATTTTAGTTATTTATTTGAGCATCAGACACACACACACACACACACACTCACACTCACACACACACACAGCTCTAGCACCCATCTGCTAGGCAACTCTTTGAATGCCCACAGCAGCTAAGGTTGGGCCAGGACAAAGCCACAATTTATTTATTGTGTAAATTCATTATTTTGGAAAGAATAGTTTCACTGCAAAAACTATCTGTTTCCTCATTCAAAACAAATATTTAAATGTTGGGGATTTTTTTTTATAGTCATAAAACTTATACAGAAAAGATTTTTAGATATCAGCAGCGAATCTGTAGCCCAGATGCCCGTTTTGCTACAACAGACATATTAATGGGATCTTTAGAACATAGTCTCGGGTTGCAAATCCCCCAAATCATGCTTTACAAAGTGTGTATTATTCTGTTAGTTACCAAGCTTCAGATTACTCAACAAATTGCATCTTACCAACTGTGGAGACCAACTTGTTTAGGAGAATAGAAAAAAAATCAAGGATATTGGAAGTTTGGTGGTAAAAACAGAGGTTTTACATTAGAAATGCCATGGTATGCTTTCTGATGAAACTATACTATGGCTCTAACCTCATCAAAACTCTTTCTCCATCCAAGATTTTTTATTGTCCTAACCCAAGATACTGACCTTTAATTATTTGCTGTTACCATACCGCATTAATGCTAGGTGTCTCTGAAGTCCTGAAAAAAAATCTGTTTCCTAAAATGCAGTTAGAATTGCAGCATATGATCTGGCTTTCTTTACCCTCAGTAAAATACCCTCAGTATTTGTGGTCTTATATTGTGAAGATTTTCAACTGATGTGTACCCTCGCAGGATTCTTTTTCTATATTTTGAGATTTCTAGAATACAGAAGCAATACTATCATTGTGTATCATCCATTTCACAATTTCTAAATGTATGTCATTTTTTCAGAATCTGGCAAGCCACCATTTAAAGATAACTTTAAAAAAAAAAGATAATCACATAACTTTATTCTTTACTTGTAAATTGGATTCTCTATTAGTACTAATCCCACCTGTATAGTGAAATGCACAAAATAAAATTAAAAAATTCCCAACTCCTAGAATCAGCTTGAGTTTAAAATGAAGCTGCCAAACACACAGAGTAACCTCAGGCAATACTTTGATCTGAGTAAGGGATAAAGCAGCCTGCATAGGACTGGATGTTTGCTTAGTCTTTGCAGAATCCTCGTGGAGTTGGATGTGTAAGTAGAAGCTTCCTGGGAGCTCTGTTTAGCTTTAGCAGTGCGTCTCTGCCTTTCCTCTTTTACGAATGTGCCTTGTACTTATATTTTTCGAGAGGATGGGTTCTATTACTTGCAGCATCACTATTTTTCTGCTCTCCAAAACAGATAAATATTTGCCTAGAGAATGCTTAAAATCATTCTGTGGTTTTGGATTATGCCGTTGCTAACAATTATGAATAGATACTAAAACTGCAAACATTACTTTCCTCAAGTTGGAATTGCCGTGTAAAGAACAGAGGCTATAAATCAATGCCATCCCTGACAGATTAGTGCTTTGCAAATGTCTTGTGATTATTATTTCATCATAAAAGAATGCATTATTGGGTAGGAATATCTACTGTTTATGCTCTGATTTTATTAAAGAAGGTGCATGATGCATACAAAGATGGTCCTACTCCCTTATTTTTATTTCAGTCATTACCACATAGTAGGGCTTTTACTAATTTGAGATAGTTCAAAAAACACCCATGCTTTTTTTTCTTAACAGAGTAAATAAAAGTTTTGGGATGCTCAAGAGCAATTATTATGTTTCTTCATCCCTTGGAAAGAGTATCACTGTTGGTGTAAGTCCTAGTGAGTTATGGTTCTTTTATAACAAGAAAAGATAATGGCTATAATATCACTATGTGAATTTAAACTTTCAACCCTCTCTAAAAGTTAGCTTCCAAAGCTTTTAGAAGGCTGCTGCCCTTTTCAAACTGTGTTTCTAGTGCATCAGTTTTATTGATTTATTCATAGCAAATGTTACCCACTCATTCCTTGTGTGTGAAACTGAAGAAGTGCTTCATAAACCCTGGCAACCTTCTCTGATGTAACTTGGCTAAAAATGAAAGCATATTCTTTTTGGTCAGGAAAATGGACAAGCCAGGGAGGAAAAATGGCGCTATCTGTGCCAAAAAGGCTGGGTCATCAATTCTAGTTTACCACCAAGATCAGATGGAAAATGGCTCACCATTCCAGGAACTCTTGCTTCCAGAAAGTGACAGAGGCTCTTCAGTAATTGGTTCTGAGCAGAACTGAGTGTGTAATGTAGATCGGTGGTGGGTCTTTTTGGAGAAATTCTTTTCTGTGGTTGCAAAGCTTTCTGCTTTGTGTGGGTGGGAACAAGTATGACAAGAAAGGAGTGAGCCAGCTTCATTTTTCTACTAATAAGGCCAACGTTCAAAGAGCGTAACATGACCTCTTTTGTTATAACGTTATACAATATCTTTCCATATTAACATATTCATCTGTTCGTGTTATTTCTACTCTTATTTTATTGGTTCTGAATCACATGTGTTGTCCCACGTGCTCATTGTTATTAGCATCTGGAAGTTTAAAAAGCAGAGAAATTTTTATAAAAGTTTTAGTTTCTACCAACAATCAAAGAAATTATCTACATGCATTCTTTGCCTTGCCTTCATTGGTCATTCATTGAAAATAAAATAATGCATTCTTTGGTGTTACATAGAAACCACATTACTTGCCTGTCTTCATGTAATGAAGGACCAAGAAGTTAAGATGTTACAACTGATTGTATCCTTAACACTTATTCTTCTGTTCAATATTTAACAAGGCAGAAACAATAACACACTTATGACTCCCTGAAAAGCTGCTAGAGCCCAGAATTGGGGCATGATCTTCTGGGGTCTTACCTCATTCAGTTGATGATGCGACAGTGTGTGCTGAGGGAACCCAGAATCTAAGCAGAATCATCGTGTCTTATTTCTGAAATAAAAATTGTTGAGGAACACATGGTGTTTGAGCCAAAAATTTAGTATGAAAAGATAATGAAGCCAATATGCTATAGTGGAAATACAGATGGTAATAAAAGAGGAGGAAACATGTGAAGCAAAAGCATTTCAAAAAGCAAAGGAAGATCTCAGAAGGAAAGAGCAAGCAAGGAAGACTGGAAGGCAGAGAAGAATTACGGAGCAGAAAACTGAAAAGAAACTCAGATTTTAAGCAGGAGGGAGAGAGGGAAGGATGGAAATGAGTAAAGAAAGAAAAAAGGAAACTTAGGAAAAAAGAATGAGCTATAACAAAAATAATATGTGAGATATTTTTAAGAAATAGTAATGGGCCCCAGTGCAATAGCCTAGTAGCTAAGTACCTACCTTGCATCTACCAGGATACAACACGGGTGCCAGTTGATATACTGGCTGCTCCATTTCTCATCCAGCTCCCTGCTTGTGACCTGGGAAAATAGTGAAAGATGACCCAAAGCCTTGGGACCCTGAAGTTTTCCAGGAGACCCAGAAGTTCCTGGCCTGGGATCAGCTCAGCCGCAGGCTTTGTAGCCATCTGGGGAGTGAACCAGCAAATGGAAAATCTTTGTCTCTGTCACTCCTTCTCTCCATAAATCTGATCTCACTTTTTCCAGTAAAAATAAGTAAATTTTTAAAACAAAGAAATAGAAATGGAAACTGAAAATTAAGCAGAAAAGCATCAAAATTTTGTAGGAAAAAAATAAAAGGAAGATTCTCATTTACTTCAATCTCAAATTCAATTATGGAGTCTTGGTTGTTAAAAACAGTAGAGGGTGATCAGACCTTCCCATTACTTTTCTCAGCCATGTGTTCTATTGACATTGGGCATTTTATATCTTTTTTAGCAAAAGTGAAACATTGAACGTTTGTTCAGCTTTTCATACTTGAGCTCAAGAATTTCTGTACATTTAAATTTACTCCAAACCTAAGAATTCTTGTAATCAAATATGGGGGATGGTGCCGAGGATGGCGACCCACTTTGACATACAACTTATTCTGGTGAACGTTTATAACAGCTTTAAAGGAAAATGTTCTGCGTATTGAATATGTAGAACATTTTAATTATCAAAATATAGATTATAGTATGAACTTTCTTAATTTATGTATTGTTCCTTATTACTATGATTTACACTTATTTTTATCCATGGCTAGTATGCTTAGAAAAGATGGTTCAGTAAAAATGGAGCAGTCTTAAACACATATATTTAATCCTTAATAGTAAGTTAATACCAAGTAAATAAATATACAAAAAAGTTGTAGGAATAATATGAGAAATATCTTCCACAATAACCATTCTCTTGTGCAGTGTTCCTAACACATAGCTTGTAAACTCGGTGGTTGCATTGACGATATGTAAGCATTTGTAAGTGTGAAATCAAAGCAGAAAAAGAATGGTTATCTACCACTTTTAGGATGTGAGTCGTTCCTTCCATGGTAGTGTGTTTACTATACGGAATACTGACTCGTTGGTACTGGGCACACGAGCACTCTGAGCTCAGACTGGGTGGGAACGCTGCAGTCATTTCTGCTATGCACTATAGGATTTTGACACTTGGTTTCCTCTTTGGTGATTACCTCCACAGTGCGAAACGGCTCTATTTTTGTCACTTATTTTCACTCAGTGCACTGCTATAAACCAATCTACAGCATTCTCTGAGCAACCACACGCATGTGAAGTCATCTGTTCTCATTCTTGGTTATGCAGCCTCCCTACCTTTTTCTACCCTGTTGCCTTATGGCAAAAGGCATTTGCACTACTGGTAGCGATTTCTCCACTATTGTTCAGTTATGTGTTGTTCTGATTTGTGTATGTCACAGCTATCATCCCTGTAAACAAGTATAAATTACAGGAATAGCCACTTAATCCCGATGCTGTCGTTTTTAACATGAAAGTGTGTCCTTCCTTTTAAATGATGAATATCTAAGAATGAGCATAATCATTCCCCTTCCATGCCAGTACTTTAGCCTTGCCTTTAATGCCCTCTCTTCCTCAAAATTCCTTATTGTCAATCATCAAGGATATTAAGGAATTATAAAATAGAAAACTGACAGTTGCTTATAAACTTGGCATTTAAGTTGAATTCCTGCAGGCAAATTCTGTGTTTCTCAGTTGTCGAGCGTTTTAGCTCTGTTTAATGTATGTCTTTGTCGTTAGTTTCTTTGCCTCTGTGGGAATGCATGGTGTATATCTCTCTCTTTTCTGGCTCTTTGCGTACAGCTGTCTTTTATTTTTCACAAAAAACATCTGTATCTGTACACATGATCAAAAATTGAGCCCATCGCCTGTATCTCCTCTTTTTCCAACCATATATGTAAACAAGATAAAATTATTCTACTTCAATCACTTCATTTTTCCCTCTCTGCTGTCAATTTTAAGGTCTCTAAATAATATTCTTTCTTACCTTTTCTTGCTCTCTAAAATGCAATCAATATATTCCTCAACTCTTAATGTACTCAACTGGAATAGCTCCCAGTTCACCTTGATACAAATAGGAATAACGAAAACCTATTTGATTTCCACTCCTAGATTTTGACTGGAATACTGGTATTGTTTCATGTTTCGATCTGGGAACTGCCTTATCTACATGTATTCATAGTATACAATTAATAACTGTAAGTTCTGTGGAAAAGTATGTGTCAAGCATCATGAGAGGTTTGATACTTTATCCTACCTGCAAGAAAACGCCTTAGCCTGAGTGCAGGACAGAACACTAGAGATGAACAGGCCGGAATGTTGGAAATGCATTCTCGTACAGGAGACAGAATGTTTTCATTACTTCTGTTATGAGAGAGACGCAGAAAGAAACAAGTCAATTCTATCTATGCATTTGGGATCCCGTTTGAAAAACCCTAGGCTTATGAAACAACTATATGCCTTAGATTAAGACATTTATTGGAGGATCAAACGGAAATGTCCAATGCTTTGGAGAGACATGCTGTCTTTAGCTTTCAATGCTGTTCATTATACAAACATCCTTTAAAAAGGCAGCTCGTTCCTCTGCTTGCAAGATATTTAGAAATATTACAGATCTGTGGAGAATAATTACCGAACATGCAGAAATGTGAGAGATGCATGGAGGATTTTTCCCCAACTGTTTTATCAGACAGTTTTATATCAGTGTTCATAAAATATGGATTTTAGGATTCCATTAAGAGGACAATTTGTAATAGTTGTGTTATTCAAAATTCCCATTATTCTTCAGATTCTTTAAGCCAGTGGTAGGACACTCTTGTAAATGTCCCCACACTTGTCATGAAAATTCCAGCTTTAAGGAGAAGATAATTAAATATCTGTTATGATGTTTTTAATGAAGGTGTATCATCTTCAGTAAAGAATGTTTGGAAAACTATATATAAAGATGAAAAAGGAAGAACTTGTGCCTTTATTCTCCATTATAGGCAAAAATAACCTTAAAGCAAATTACAAGGGTTAACATATGACCTAAAATCATAAATCTGTTGGAAGAAAACACAGCCTAAAAGCTCTATCACACAGCTCTGGGCAATGACATAATTGAATATGACTACTAAAGCACAGGTATGAGAAGCTCAAAATAGACAAATGGAATTACATAAAACGAAAAAAAAAAGCTTCTGGATAGCAAATTAAAAATAGCAAAAAGAAACCCAAATGGTGGGAGAAAATATTTGCAAACCATACATGTGCAAAGAGCAAAATTCAAAACATAGAAGGATAGCAAACAACTTAATAACAATGAAACAGAGAAGCATGGCCCAGTGTGGTAGCTGAGCAGCTAAAGTTTTCACTATGCTGGCACCAGGGCCCCGTATGGGTGCTGGTTCTAATCCCAGCATCCCTGCTTCCCATCCAGCTCCCTGCTTGCAGCCTGGGAAGGCAGTGGAGGGCAGTGCAAAACCTTGGGACCCTGCACCCTTGTGGGTGACCTGGAAGAGGTTCCAGGCTCCTGGCTTCAAATCAGCTCAGCTCCAGCCACTGCGGCCATTTGAAGAGTGAATCAACAGATGAAAGTTCTTCTTCTCTGTCTCTTTCTCTTTTGTATATCTGACTTTCCAATAAAAAAAAAATCTTAAAAAAAACTTAGAGAAACAGATTTTGAAATCTGGGAAGAAATGTATGAACAAACAGTACTCAAAGCAAGACACACAAAGCAGTATCTGTAATCTCCAGAAAAACACGAGTTAAAACCACATTAAGATCACGTCACTTTTCCTTTTGCCAGTACCTCACTCCCAAACTGGTGATTGCCCTCATGATAACAGCACTGTGGAGGATGTAGAGTCATGTAAATTCTCTCTCTTAGGGAGAAGGCGTGCTGGCATGGCCATTGTGGTCAATAATAGGAAGTTTCCTCACAAAACTAATTATAGAACTGTCAGATGAACCAGCAATTTCACTTCTAGTGATAAAACTAATGGTAATGAAATAAGTATTTCTAAAAAATATATTCATTTTCATGTTCATTGCCCCATTATACGCAATGGCCAAAATATAGAACCAGTGTAGGTATATTTTAGGAGGTGATTGTGTAAAGAATGTATGAAACATGATACACACACACACACACACACACACACACACACACACCATGGAGTGCAGTTCAGGAAAAGAATGGGATTTGTCAATTATAATGATGTGGTTTTCTTTTTTTTGTTTTAATGAAAATTGAAGCAAGACAGGTATGTAGAGACAAATGCTACATCAGCTTATGTGTAGAATCTAAAAAAGTCGAAGTCACAGGAAGAAGAAAATGATTAATGTAAATGGATCTATTTACATAAGTGAGTAGATGTGAATATTAGGGAAATTGAAGCTGCTTGAAAAAGGTAGAATATACAACTGAAAATGATCACATACAAACAGATAATTTCCTCAGTAATGCCAATTAAGACAAGATGTAAGAATCAATTATATCTTTTCTGAGCAGGATGAAATGGTTTAATCTGAAAATCAAAGACATTTAAAAATGAGAGAAACAGAAGTTCTGACATTTGTAATTATGTCAATATGAAGCACTGTAACATAGAAAACTTGAAAAAATAAATACATACCTGTGTTTCATGCAAATCCACATTATGAAAAGAAGTACAAATGAATTCCAAATGTTTTAAGCAAAATTAACTCACTTTTTAATCCATTTCCCTGTAACATTGTGAGGTAGCTTGCATTTGATTCCAGTGCTAGGTGGACCAAAGGGAAGAACAGCCACAGAAATGGGAAGGCCAATGTCTTACAGAAAGTGGAGAAAGACAGCAGCATGGCAGGCCAAAGAAGCCCAGAAAGACACATAGAATTAAAGTTCAGAAAATCAGTTACAAGGGCCAATCTGAAATCGCAAGCCAGGGGAACAATTATGAATTCACAACACGCTTGTCCTTGAAGATGAGGATTCCCTAAAAATGAAAGCGAAAGGCAGCCATGCTCATGTTTTTGAAAGTTGAGCAATGTGAGTTGTATCACAACGCTTCATAATCCAGGCTACATGATCTCGCTGAAGAGAGAACAAAGCAGGTGGACTGGAGAACCCAGCAACACAGGAGCACAGGCCAAACGTTTAATTTTGGACAGTTACCAAAGAATTCCAATAGAGAAGGAAGTGTTTTCTGACAAACAATAGTTTAGGCAACTGGGGGGAACTGGTTTTAAATAAATGTTAATCTCATCTAGTGACAATAAAAATGTGTTAGTATGAGGTGGCATGCAACGTAAATTCAAAAGTATGAGGTTTTGAAAATCTGAATTTTCTTTGTAAACTAAGATATACATTTCTTGTAAAGAAAAAAATACACAAAAGGATATATATATACATATAATACAGGGAAATATGATAAATTAGATATGTGTGATATCAGATTTTATTAAATTTGTAAAGCTAGCATAATATATCAGGAGAACTAGTTGCTGACACACGACCTGTTGAACAAATATGTATGGCATTCTTGTACTTCAGCAATAAAAAAAACAATTTAGCAAAAGTGGTCAAATACTTTTTTGTTATAGATAAGACTGAATATGTCTCCATTAAACCTAAGATAAATATTGAACAGCATTATTGAAGAGAAAAAAATTGGATTGGAAATGAACATACGTTATGATGACTAAAAACTAAGATAGTCAATATTTATGTTGGCAAAAATGTAGAACTACTAGATTTCTCATGTATGCTGGCAAAATGTAGATATTCTACTCTTTTTCCAAGTGTATGTATATGTTATTAATCTAAAAATCAGATTTTATTCATAGGACGTGTGGTTCAGCCATGGAGTGCATGTATCGGTACTGAACCTCAGTTGCTGTTGCCCGGGGGGTGGACAGCAAGTCCAAATGCATGTAGGAGCTGTGATGGCCAGCCTGTTTGGCTAGCAGGGGACATTATTGCCCCATCTGAGCACGGAGAGTAGAGCAGATTGGACAACTCTCCTGGCCAAACTTTTCAGCGTGTTCCTAGGTCTGTGGATACACTAAGGCGGACTTTTTCAATCAATAGACCTTGGGAAGATTTTCTCCCCCTTGGAGCAATGAAACCAACACTTCTTAGAACTATCAAAACACCCTTAAAACTATCAAAACACTCTTCCCTTCATCAAATGACCTCTGATGGCAAAAAGCAGCCCCCTCTGCTTCTTATCTGGCAGGCACAGGAGGAAAAAACAAATGAACAACTGAAAGATACATTCCATACAGGAGAAAAATTTAAACATATGTCCTATGCACTTGGCTATATACCTGCGTCTCCCTAGCCTGATCAGAGACCCAAATGGGCATGCATCCCGCTGACTTAGGAAAACACTATTAGAAAGAGAATAAAGAAATAATAAAAAACAGATTTCATGTAAGTCAATAAATAAAATGTAAAAGGATGTCTAATTCTACATCAATGTTTAAGATGTTTTCCAAACTTATTTGTAAAAGCCAGGCTCACATTAGAAAGTTGAGCTAAATGAAGACTTTTTTTTTGAAATCCAAACTTTTTTCTCAAGAGCAAAGAAGTTGCAATTTGTGAATAACACTTGATATTGTGTCCAGAAAACAATGGAGTCTACTACTTCTTAGAGCAAGTATTTTCACACATGGCCAATTTTATATCACATTTATTAACTTCCCTGCCTCCTGGTTCTTAGGACTGGAAGTAACAGGGTCTTGGTAGGCAGCCTTATTACATGCAAACCCTTATCTTTCATGGATTCTGGGCCTCCTAGAGGAAGGGAACAGATGTTTTCAAACTCCAGTGGCCATCTGCTGAGCCCTAAGCAACCCCCAACAGAGGAACAAGCTGCAGTGCACTTGCTCATAAAACACCCACTTTGTGAATGAAATGATTTTAGTGGTCTCCAAGGCTATTGCTTCTGCATCCTCTGTCAGTACTAAAATTAATGTGGAAATAAAAGTAAACAAAACATCTTTCCTTCCTGTGTTTGAAAAAATTTATCGGCTTGTTTAAACCATTCATTCTAGTGCAAACAAACATGGTTTTGCTATAATTGCACTTCAATTTTGGTAGAAAATAGTAACCACTCACCAAGTGGATTTTCCTCATTGGATTCGATGTGCAAGCTTACAATTGAGCACTATTTTACCCTTCAGGTACAATATATAGGTCTCTGCACTATAGGAGCAATTCTCCCCTCCAGGCATATTAAATTCCACAGACTAACGTCAGCATATACAAATAGAATATTTTAAAATCTGCACTCATTCTCTAGGGCTGCCATATCCAAATACCATGCACTGTGTAGCTTTAACAAAAGGCAGTTTCCCCTCTCAAATCTAGAGGTAGGTAGTAAGAGATTATGGTAATTAATCTGCAAGTTGGTGGCCTCTGAGGGTCACAGGGAGAGAGAGCTATTCTGAGCCTCTCTCCTGGCCTTACACAGGCCCATCTTCTTTACAGTCTCTCTCGTATTCACACATGCATCCTGCTTCTCTTTACTTCTTCAAAGCCTGCATCTTATATAGTTTCTATCCATTCCTAAACTTTGCTTTGTTCCCATTGCTGCTTGGCCAAGTCTAGGAGCACCTCTACATCAATCTCTCCTTTTTCATACATTGGAAGATCAACTTCACCTTATGAATGATTGTGTTCATGACACAGTCTTAGAAGCTGCTCAGATAACCAATATGCCTGAATTTGTTTTTGTCCGCTTCCAAAATCAGTGTTGAAAGCTAAACCATGAAGCAATAGTGCTGGCAGAAATGGCCTTTGTCAGTGACTGCGGATCAGTGACTCCGTTCTCCTGAACATCATTAGGTTTCCTTAGGAAAAGCCTTCACGTAGTTTTCTCCTTCTGCTCCCGTATTTTCTGCCTCGTGGTGGCACTGAATTCTTACACTATGTGGGGCACTACTCTCCGCCAACACTCGGGTGTTTTACTGTATCAGCATGACCCAAACTAAGACAATTGAAAAATATAAATTTGTTTTTGGAATGTACAGTCAGGAGATGCATTTTCACTGAGTTTGCACACATACACACACACACATTTATATTGCACAGTGGACAAGAGGAGAGTTTTAAGAAAAAGGGTTCAATTTCAGATATGTCTCATTTAAGGAGACTAGAGGATCCAGAGAAAAGACTTACTGAAAGGGAAACACTGGCTTACCCAGGACCTATTCCAATAGAAAAATGGTGATTACTCATTGCACAAAAATGCAGCAGAGGCTAATGCTCAACTTTAAGATTAAAAAAAAAAAGAATCTTAGGTTTCATGGTATTTCAAAATCAGTATCTTGGTCACATTTCAACAGCTATTTCTTCTCCCAAAAAGCCAAACTCGTAGTGCAGAAACCTGGTATAGAAGAGGATCCTAACACTGTGCTATCAAGTGCAAAACTCAACTTCTTCCACGTTATCTTTTACTTTCATCCTCCCCCAGTTTTGCTGAGCCACAGCCTGGCTTTTGCAGTTTAAAATCTTCCCTTTTTGCTCCAATGAGAGAGCTCTTATGCAGGCTGCTCACTCCTGTCCCGGGACCCGGCATCGCCGACACATTCACCTGGGATCTCCTCTTTGCCATCAATGAACCCCCATTTATGGCTGATCCCATAGACGAGCAGCCAGGTGGCTTTCTTATTATGGGTCTTAAGAAAAATTACCAGGGGGCTAGTGGGAGACGTAAATAATTTAAAGCTGGGGCAATGGTGAAGCTTACACCTTTCTGAAATTGCCAGTTTTTAAACTTATCTGCTTCTTATTTGAGACTGTACAAGGAAAGTGGTCAAAGTCCTGATTCACCTTCCAATTTTGAGAAGAGGATTCCATTTCCCCAACCCCTCAGCCAGCTACAACCAGTTGCACCTGAGCAAAGCACAGAGTTTTCAGACCTCTGGTTATCGTATCTACTGTGTCTAAAAAGGAAGCTGAAAAGGACTCTGGTCATGCAAATTATAGAAAAAGAGTTTCTCCTTTTAGTATCACTTCCTCTGCTTCTTTGAACAGGTGATTAAAAGAAAATAATTTGATTTACCTCTTAAGATTTATTTGTATTTTATTTCTCAAGAATTTCCTCTCAAGGAGAATTTGTAGATGAAGAGAGATTGGAGCATAGTGGGGTGCAGGAACTAAATATATCATGAATAAAAATTGAAGACATGATCTTGGCTTGGTCAAAGGAGTGATCATTCCTAAGAGTTTCCTTTTCCTTTTCCTTTTTAAAAGTGAATATGAAGAGGCAGTGATGGCAGCTTATGTCTAATTCCTCAGATAAGAATGCTTAGTGATTTCAGTCAATCAACACGCACAGCTATGAGGTAGTTTATATTTTACATGCACTCTAGCCTGAAAAGATATTATGTTTTAAACTATCTATGCCTATCAATAAACTGCAACTCATCCCATAAATGTTAAGTAGAGAGATAACAAATTCTGCATCAAAGTAATACAGCAACCCACACAAGAAACAGCACAGACAATACCAAAGTAATAAATTTTAAAGGATAGGCTTACCAAGTCTTTAGTAATATTTCTTTGTGTGTTTATTTCCTTATTCGATGATGAGATTTGCCCAAGTTTTCATGAGAATTAGTCAGCTGTATAGTCTGTATACCAAGCGTTATTACAATTAAATTTAAATTAATAACAGTGGCTGACATTTTGGCGTAGCAAGTAAACTCATTTTTTTTTGCAACGCTGGCATCTTTGCATAGGCACCAAATCAAGTGCAAGTTGCTCCTCTTCAAATTCTCCCTGCTAATGGCCACATAAAGGCACCAGAAAGGGTCCAAGTCCTTGGAAGCAGGAGCCCCTGTATCCACATGGAAGACTCTGATGAAGTGCCTGGCTTCTGGCTTTGGCCTGGCCCACGCCCAGTTGACTCTGATACCTTGGGAGTAACATAGGGTGAAGGTTCTTGTTTGCTCCTTCTTTGTCTCTTCCTTTCACTCTGTACCTCTTTCAAGTATGCATGGGAATCTTAAAAACACAAACAAAATCCAAACTAAATAATATAGGAAATCGAATTAGTAACCATGGAACCATCTATTTTTCAATTTTGTAAGTAAATTGTCTAATTGCATTTCTGTTCTAAGCATTGCTTCTCCTGTGATTATGGGCTATAGCCATTGTGTATAATAGTGCAGAGCCATTCAGGTAGGAGATATTATCATCTTGAAATCTTAGTAGTTGATGCATTTCTGCATCCTTTTAAAGTCTTTGCCAACATCCATGCTAGCTTAAGTCATTCTTCTTCTAACCAAACCTTTTACTACTCAAGAAATCTGTGTTAGCATGTATTTCCAGCTAGACTCCTGAATTACGTGCAAAGGAAGGAATACAATAGAAGCATAGCAGACACCAAAAAATAGGCCAGAATAACCCAGAAGATTGAACTAATTGCGGCAGAGTATAAAATTAATAATTCAAATAATGCTTAGAATTGGAAAATAGGTTTGGAATATTATTGAAGAAATGATGACACTGTCAACCTGGAGCTCATTACTTCTGTTGAAAATATCATCTGAAAATATTGTGTTTGAAAATAAGAGCTCAGTGAATAGTGAGACAACTGAAGAGAGAGGGCGTGACTTTGGAAATACAGTGCGCAAGTAAGCAAAACTAGAGGGAAAAAAAAAGATGAAACATGTGAAACAGGGTTAATGATAAAAATGGCAGAGCAGGAAAATAATAGTATTTCACAAATTATGAAATCTACAAGTATAACAAGCTCTGGGAATCCAAACTTATAAGTATCATCCTCACACCATTACCCCACACACAACGAAACACATAAACACACAGCGAATCATATTTGGTCACGTGAGAATTCAGATATACATATAATTATAGATACAGAGAAGAATTTCAGAACACCAGACAGGGAAAGACAGTTTGTCCAAAAGCAAAATTATACTACCTAGGAACATATCATAAGTTGGTAATATCAAAATTAATTACCTGAGAAAAATTATGTGACAGATCATCCATCATTTCTGGGGCTTACGTGTATCTATGAATGTGTTGTGTATTCACAAGTGAAAAAGCTACAGAAGGAAGTGAAACTCTTTATTTGGTTGTGAATTTGTTAAATATGACTGTCAGTAATAGAAGAACATATGGGCACTTAAAAATGTTACAGGAAATGCCAATAACTGAAATATGAAGACTGACTTGACATATACAACTCTGCAGCACAGCAAAGAATGCCTATTCAAGTACACTGGGACCATTGAGAAACTTCACTTATGAACATTGGTCAATGAGGTTGAAAGAAAAGTTAAATTTTTTTTAAAGATTTATTACTTTTTATTGCAAAGTCAGATATATAGAGGAAGAGAGACAGCAAGGAAGATTTTCCGTCCGATGGTTCACTCACCATGTGACCGCAACGGCCAGTGCTGTGCCGATCCGAAGCCGGGAGTCAAGAACTTCCTCCAGGTCTCCTATGCAGGTGCAGGGTCCCAAGGCTTTGGGCTGTCCTCGACTACTTTTCCCAGGCCACAAGCAGGGAGTTGGATGGGAAATGGAGTTCCTGGGATTAGAACTGGCAAGGACTTTAGCTGCTAGCTATCACACTGGGGCCACAGAATTTAAAATATTAAAAACCTTCCCCAACTAAAATACAAACAAGTTAGAAATCAAAAAAATACATCTGCAGAAAAATGTTGGTATTTGTTAATGAAGAAACCTAACACTAATGAATTGAAGAGAAAATAAAATTTAGATGTAATTATGATTAGGAATAAAAAATAAATAAAATGGTGTATATCAACTTTGTGGTTACAGTCATATGGCCCTTCAGAACATGTCTTACATATAAACAGATAAAAAAGCAGATATAAGAATAGGCTACTATAAAGCCACAGTCAAAATTATTAATATAGTAATGAGAAATGAAACACAAAAACATCAAAAATTAACAAAGTTTTTCTGCAGTGAAAATTAGCAAAGTAGATTGTCATTTAACAAAACCTAGAGAAAAAAATAGAAACTGTCAAATAAAATGGACAAAACAATATGAAAAGCTTAAATGCAAAGTAAGCATATATTATCTTTGATTTTCGTGAGTTGTAAAATTTGAACTTATTTTTAAATAGTTTACCAAACATGTTCAAGCAAAAACACTAGTTAATCCTACATTCCAACAAGTATATTTCCTCAAAAATCAGAAGCAAATGTTATATTTACTCATGAAATATTGAGAAATGATAACTCAATATTAATAGCAAAGCAGGGTTGCCCAACCATAATTAATAGTGTTTTGGGAAAGCTGCCTAGAGGAAAATAAGATAAAATGAATAAAGATTGAATGAACATTAAGAAATTTCATTATGTTGAGTTAATATAATTGCAGAAAAATCTATAATGTAATATACAGCCACTATTAAAATTGAAGAGTTTAACATAGATATTAGGCTAAAATTAACATGAGAGGTAACTGCGTTATGTGTATCTACAATAAATAAACATCATGAAAATGCCTTTGATATTTTTGCAATAACAGCAAAAATATGAATAAACCTAGGAAAATGAGTACAAGAATACTATACAATATAAAACTTTATCAAACATACTTAAAACACATAAATTGTTTAACATATGGGATATTTTGTATTAAGATATAAATATTCTAGGAACCATCTAAAATACTAACAACAGTCCATATTAAGTACAATCAAACTAAAATCTCCGAAGAATTTCTCTTGATTGTCTGAATTCTGTGTGTGTATATAGATACAGGTGCACACACAGCAGAGTACAGGGTCAGGAAAAACCAGGCAATTGTTAACTATCGGCAAATTATTTTAAAAACATAGCCAACGAAGCTAGATGGAGGGAAGTCGTCTCTCTCCTCTTGGGCTCAGCCCTCACAGCTTATTGTTCCTGATCCTTCGGGTTCCATGACCAATGGCTCTCCTGCTTCCAATGCATCGGGATTTGTACTGAATTAAATGCTGACATGTCTAGTTTTACCAGCTTGGAAATGGCTCCTCGTGGGCCTTCTATACCTCCATAATTGTGAAATCAATTACCAGAAAAAAAGTTTCTCTTAAATACCTGTTTAAAATCTATTAGCTCCTTTCCCCTGGATAATCCTCATTCATATACAATTTATTTATTATATATTTTTTCAATGCACTGGCTACTTTGTTTTTTATACCAATGCTCTATAAAATATTAAGACTAGTTTAGTTGGACAGACACGTAGACCACGTTTATGGATGAGTCAAACAAATACGCCAAACTTTTGTATGAGAATCTAGGAGTGGCGTGGCTAAGAAAAAAGAAAAAAAGACTGGTAATTTCAACCAAAGAGGATAAAAAATTCAAAAAAAATACTTTACTTCCGAAATTGATATAGTTTTCATTTGTCATCCTGTTGAGTTTCAGACTTACCTATTATACTCATCTATATTTCTACGTAGATTTCTGGGGAGCAAATTTGTTCAAACCTGAGCATGGCATGTGTGTATCTGTCGTCATGAAAGGTCCAATTGAATCAGAGGCCTGATGTTGCTCCTGAGTTCAGCCGCCTGCTAATGCGCACACATGTAGGCAATAGGTGGTAGTCCTCTTGCTATGAGTGCATCTCAGTTTGAATTTCCAGCTTCTGGCTTAAGTGTGGCTCAATACCATCTGTGTGGGCATGTAGGGTGTAAACCAGTGGATAGAAGTTTCTGTCTGTATGCCTATGTATCTCTGCATTTTGGGTAAAATAAATCGTTTGATATAAATAAATATATATATAATGTACATATACATTTATACATATAATACATATATAATGCATACTAATATATGCAATATATTATATCTATACATATACATGCACAATATACACATGTATATCTTTTGCATCTATGTATATGATGTTATAATATATTAAATTATATAAAATATAAATTGATATATATTAAAACATATATTAAATGTATATATTAAGGATTAACTTAATTTTTATTGGAAAATCAGACATACAGAGAGGAGGAGAGACAGAGAGAAAAATCTTCTGTCCAGTGATTCACTCTGCAAGTGTCCACAATGGCCAGAACTGACCCAATTCCAAGCCAGGAGCCAGGAGTCTCTTCTGGGTTTTCCACACAGGTGCATGGTCCCAAGGCTTTGTGTCATCCTCGATCGCTTTCCAAGATCATAAGCAGGGAGCTGGGTAGGAATTAGGGCTGTTGGGATTAGAACCAGTGCCCATATGGGCTCCTGGCACATATAAGGCAAGGACTTTAGCTGCTAGCCTACCGTGCCGGGCCCAAAAGATATATTTTATAGTATGTGAGTCAATGCCAATTGCTTTTTAAAAAAAGTCATTTAGATAGTGGAATAATACAGAAAAGATGAATTCAGCTATGTCATGTTAAATACAGATTGAATTTATAATCAGAGCTGGCCCATGCACATCTGAGGGGATTTAAGCCGAATGTGATGCTGGCATAGGAACAAGAGTTACTATGGGATGGATGATGTATAGCGTGTTTACCTTCTGCTTGTGACACTGGCTAAGTCCTGGATGCTGTGCTCTGTACTAACACTCCGGGAAAACAGTGGAAAATCACATAAACACATTGCCCACCCACAGGGGAGATATGGATTGAGCTCTGGACTCTTGACTTTAGTCTCGGCTAACACCAAGTGTGATCATTTGGGGAGTGAGTCACAGGGTAGATGTCTCTTTGTCTCTCTTACTCTCTACCACTTTGCTTTTCAAATAAATAAAATTAACCTTTTTTTGTGAGCGGAATAAAGACAGCAGTGATCTAATGGGAAGCTCTGTAGAAAGATATCAGTTAAAATATGCAGTGTCTCCTAGTGAGTTCACAGTATGTTCAGATGGGCCAGTCTAGTCCTGTGAGGCTGCAATTAGAACAAGTGTAAGAATGCCAAGACAGCATAATGGACTCGCCAGACATCTAAATCATTTGGAACTGATCTCAAGGCAGCCAGGAATAACTGTATCCCAAGATGTCCAGATTGTAATGTGATCTGTGGGACAAATGCAGATGAATAAAGGCTAATTGTTTTTTATAAACTTTGACCATAGAAATGGTTAGCCAATTCACTAACACATTACCTAATACTGATGCACAGTTTTTGCAAACTCCAATTACAGTCCTTGCAACCTGAGTCCCCTGATAGGTCTTGGAATCACTTATTTATATTTATATGTTGTCTGAGAAGGCATAAATTACCATAAAGGTACAGATTTACTAGGACTAATAATTTAGGTGTTACATTTATTCATGTTATTTAAGAGGCAGTATGAATAACAGTTAAAACATTTGTCCCTCTTGTCATAAGAGTTTCCTTAACCTGCTGAGTAAACAACATCTTTGAAATTTTAGTTGTGAATATTTCTTTGCCACTATATTCTATGGCCCGAGACACAGATAATTTTTTTCCTGCCTGCTCTCTTAAGCAGATAAATGCATGATCTCAAAAGTTATTAGCATATCAGTGTCTAATTGACTGTAATAAAAAATGAAAAATCCTGATAACATTCCTATATGTCATTCCCATAGACCTCAATTATTCAGAAGTTTCATAATGCTGGTGCTGCCTAGTAGAGTATAACCCATTAAATATGCAACTGGGCTAAAATATAAGTTTCTCAAATGCTCATAGGATGAAACCACAGTGGTGTTTTAAAATTTAATGTTGCTTAACCTGTAACACAATGAATTCCTCTGCCCAGATATAAAGTTTATGGTGTGAAAGTCTGAATTAATCCTTAGTGTTTTGTAGAATTGGTCACACCAAAATTATCTTTCTTTTTTCAACATTTAATGTCTGTTCCAAATACATAAGTGCCTCTGACAAAATTTTCAAGTTTAAAAACTGGATATTTAATCTAAAAACTTATTGTGGCTGTTATTAACAAATAACTAAGGTAAAAATAATAAATCATAGGGAAATCAATCAAGCTATAGTTTTTAAACATACGTAAAAGAATGTGCATGTATACATACTTATAATATCATATGGTAAAGCAGAAAAACAACACTTGCCGAACAGTCTTTAACAAAGAAGAAAAATCTAGAAGGATGTCAAAGGTAGTTTTTAATAGGTTTAAGGAAACAAACATCTTAACTGCTATGTTAGGTAATAACTAGCAATTAGATGGCAAGTGTGTTTTAACTATTTTAAAGTCTGGTGCATGCTGTTATTACAGAAACAACAGAAGCCTAAGCTACATCATGCCTAAGCTATTTATTAAACAGCCACCTTTGATGTGCAGATGCGATGGATATGCTTATCAAATCCTGGTAGCCATCAAAATTTCTCTTGAAAATATAAAAAATGTCACATGTGTTCTATAGAAGTTCAGCAAGAATGTACATAACATATATTGCAGTATCATTTATTTTATTTTAAATAATATGTTTATTTTGGTTTTGGTGATGTTTACACAATGAAGAAGGATATATGCCCATGTGGACCACAGATTAAGGTGGGGAGGGTCAAGGAATGGGGCAAAGTGGATGCGATAACTGTTTCCAATCTCTTTATTTTCCTTCTTGTATCTGGGAAAAGTAGGGAGAGAAGGGGAGAAGTCACTCCTAGCAATCCAATTGCATCAGTGCCCAGGGACTGGTGATGGTCACGTGATATCTTCTTAGGATACCCAATGTGGAGCATGTTCCAAGGGTTTTGCATGCTCAAATGCTTTTGAGGGTTCTGAGATGCTGTTGGTTTCATTGCTCCAAGGTTGAGGAAATCCTTCTGAGATCCATTGGCTGACACAGTCCACGTTAGAGTCTTGATTAGGCCAGATACTTGCTGTCAAAGCTTGGCCGAGAATGCTGTGCAATTTGTTCTGCCCTCCATGGTGCTAAATGTCCTCTGCAGACCTCAAGGAACTGGTTGTCATGTCTCCCATGTGCATTTGTGCATGCCTTCTGCTGCACAGGCTTAAATAAACAAGGAGACCCAGTTCTGACACATGCACTCCACGGTCAGACCACTGATTCAGTGATTTTCCCCATGGTTGAAGTTCTGAGTCCAGGGGTCCAGTTGCAGGGGTGCCCAAAGAAACCTCTGCAGAGGTGGCTCCAGACCTAACTCTGTCCCCAGAACAGACATTACCTGGAAGCTGGACTGAAAATAGACTATTCAAGCCTTGAACCATGCACTGGGGTATGGGATGTGGCACTCCAAATGACAGCTTATTCTATTATGTTCATTGTTTGGGACACTGTCACGTGACTTTCTTTACAATTGTTGCACTAAGCTCTTTGATTTGTTAAAAATTGTACATGTTTTTTTGCTTTGCTTCTGCTGTAGCAGATTTTCAAACTCACTTCTTTGACAACTAAACAACCACACTGTGTGAGAATGATCGGAGGCCTTGGGGGCTACGTGTCCATGTAATGTCAGCGTATGTGTAGGATGGCTACACAGCTTCCAGTTTGCACTTCTGAAGAACTCATCCATTTCAGTGTTCATGTGATTCAATTTTCAAACGACTTTGATAGAATAACTTCCAACAAAAATATCTGCAGGTCAACAGGCCAAACTCTTGTCATTGTAGTGTTTATTCCAACAAAGCATTCTTTAAGGGTGATTAGTGCCAAAAAGGAATAAAATGCACATGGGCTTAGTATTTTATTAACAGGTAGGGTGGGGCCAGAAAAGGTTTTATTCTCCACGTATTCATTCTCTGCAGGGTCTGTAAACCCTAAGAGTTAAACAAAAAGTTTCTGGAGTAAACAGGCTTCCATTTGGAATGAAATGCTTATGATAACAAATTGTGTTTGTTTGCACTGCTCCATTTTCTTGAAATATGGAACAGTTATATTTCCTTATTGTATTTCAGTAATAAGCTTCTTTTGACAAAACTTAGCTTTGTAAGCATGAGTTATGTTTGAGTAAAAAAGCAGAACACAAATATATTAGAACTAATAAGGACTGAACATTTCTAAGAAAGTTAAAAGATCTATAGTGCTTTGATGTAAAAATCTATTCTCAAATTGAGTCTTTATGGTGTTATCAACATTAGACTTGCTTTTGTCGGCACACATGTCATGGATTCTGCTGCAGGGATTCCAATAGACGTTGTCCTTTCAAGATTCTTATTACAGCTGTACAATGGGCTGTATCTTTTTTCCATCATATTCCAGTAGATTTTAATCATCGTTTTCTCTCTCCCTGAAATCCCATTCCTTAGTACATAAAAGGTCATTATCATCAACATATAAGTTAGATAGTAAAATAATAATGTAGTTGTGGAAAGTACATTATTTAACTTACTTTTCTCATTTTTTTCTTAAAAAGGACTCAATTTAATATACCTATTGGTTTATTAATTTCAATGCTTTCTTTATAAATCATGTCATGTGATTGTATTCTTCTGAGTTTTCATTTGTTATAGTTTATCTCATTTGTTCTGGTTAATATTTCTCATTCTTTTAATGAAAAAAAATTGTGCTAAGGTCTTAGTTTCTGTATACCCTCAAACATTACTGTTTTTAATCTCTATTGATCAAGGGTAGATTGGCTGAGAAAGAAATTCTAGATTCACTTCTATGCTTCATGAACATAGATGCAAAGATTCTCAGCAAAATACTAGGAAATTGAATCCCAAGGAACATCAATTGATCGCACAACATGATCAAGTGGACTTATTCCAGAGATACAATATGGTTCAACATTTGAGAACTAATTTATATCATTAATCACACCGAGAGAATGAGAAGCCATGAAAGTAGAAGAGAGAGAAGAGGGAAATAAAGAAAAACAATGCCTGTGTTTATCACTGATGCTGTAAAATGAAATTTAAAAAAGCACATTGTTTTATGGCTTTATCCAGCCAGTGATTAAGCATGTTACACGACTACTGTTTTGATGATCTGTGATTATGTTAAAATTTTCTCTATGTGGAGAAAATGATCATCTTTCTATCCAATCATTAGTTATATTTGCCTAAATTCCTGTTAAACTGCTGTCTTTATGCTTCTCACATGTTAAATTTGTTATTTGGTAATGCATTAAGCCTTTGATTACAATGCAATTTAAAGTGTACTATTTCAAACATTAAAGGAAGAAAGCAAAGAAGGAAAAGAGAGAAGGAGTGAAGAAGGGAGAGGGACAGGGATGGGAAACGGAGGAGGGTGAGTGGGAATGGGAAAGTGAGGGAGTGTGGGAGGGAGGGAGGGGAACGAAGACGGAAAGGAGAGAGGAAGGGTAGATCCTTTGATCGTTTTAAGTATATTTGTGAATTCTATTGCATGTGTCAAAAACAACCAAAAATATTTTTCTCTGCTTTAAAGAATAAAT
This sequence comes from Ochotona curzoniae, assembly GCF_017591425.1. NCBI lineage: Eukaryota > Metazoa > Chordata > Mammalia > Lagomorpha > Ochotonidae > Ochotona > Ochotona curzoniae. Next base: position 12,639,250 of record NW_024465582.1, on the reverse strand, counting down.
AAACAACATCTAGAAATGCATGATTATGGCCACAGGATGCCTGTGTGCAAATCAAAATGAAACAATAATTTCTTTTTCTTTGATTTCAAATGTAGATATTCACTTTAAATGATTGATTTATTTACTTGAAAAGCAGAAATATATTTATTTATTTATTTATTTATTTATATTTATATACATATATATATTACATTCAGAAAGAGAGAGAGAGTTATTGTCCACCTGCTGGTTCACTCCCCAGATGTGTGCAATGATTGGGAGGTTTATCTGCGTCTCTTACAGGGGTGGCAGGTGTCCAAACACTTTGACATAGTTGTTAAAAATATTTATTTATGTTTATATGAAATTCAGGGTTACAGGATAGGGGGAGAGGGGTTTGTGTCTTTCTCTGCTGGTTCACTCTGCATGCATGCACAATGGCCAGGGCTGGATCAGGTGGAAGGGAGGGGCCAGGAGCTTTGTCCAGGTCGCTCATGTGGATGGCAGGATTATAGACCCCAAAGCCTCAGTTCTTATCAACAGGGGTGGCACATGCTACTTTATAGCAAAGCTTGTCACTTATATTTCTGCATTCTCAATTTTTGTTGGAATGGAAAGAGCCCTTTGAATTTACAATGTAGCAATTGTTGATTTCCACTCTTCTGGGAAGTGCACTTTTTCTTGGTCAGCAGTCATGAGCTTTTGCTGGGGTTGACCCTTCCAAAACTCTCTTAGCAGTCTAATGGATTACAGAGCTTAGCTATGAGCTGCTTCAAGGAATGTGTCAAGTATGTCACACTATGAGTTTGTCAGAAGTAAGGACTTCTGATCAGCATAAATGAGCAATGTATTGGAAAGTGTTGCTGTGGTTGTTTTTCCTTTATAAAACATGTTACCTAACATTTTAGATAAGAGTATGAATCATGTTTGACTAAATAACTAGAAAACAAAAGGAGACAGTTGCAAATGCGTGAACATTTTGTGAACAAGATACTCCCTATACAAAGCTACTTCCCATGTAAATTATTCCTTCTTAGCAGCATGATTCTGCTTAGGTACAACTGAATTTTATAGTTTATCAGGTCTTTGGAAACTATTTTTGATGAGAAGGAAACCAAAAATGAAGAAAAGAATTCTATTATTCATATACAAATCGCAATTAGACTCAGGATGACTATTCCAGTCTTTTTAATAGTTTGTTTACTTTTATGCTTAGAGTTTGTTACTATTAATTTGAAAGCCTGTGTGTGTGTGTGTGTGTGTGTGTGTGTGTGTGTGTGTGTTTGAGAGAGAGAGAGGATAGAGGGAGATTGAGAGAAAGTGAGAAAGTAATCTCTTTGCTGGATTTTCCAGCCATTACTACAGCAAAAGTTGGTCTAGGCAGATGCCTGGCTTGAGCTGGAAACCCAGTCCTCACCTGCCTGACAGGCAGCAGGAACATTTTTTTTCAAACCATCGCCTACTGCCTTTCAAGGTGTGCATCTGTGTCTCAGAAGCTGGAATTGGGGCTGTCTCTTGTCATCAGCTATGACACCAGCATCTCATATGGGTGTTGTTGGTTTTCTGGCAGCTCTAGTTCCAATCCAGCTCCTTAGTAATGACCTGTGCAAAGCAATGGAAAATGGTCCAGGTGGGAGCCCTGGGGAAAAGCCCCTGGCTCATGGCATCCGTCTTGTCTAACCCTGATCCTTGCCACCATCTGCAGAGGGAACCAGCTGATGAAAAATCCATCTCTCTTCCTCTGACTTTTAAATAAATAAATGAATCTTAGACTTAATTTCAAATTTCAATAGAAAATGAGAGAAAGAGCAAGCTGAAATGAAGAGTAGACTCAGAATGCAAAGCCAAATACTCTGATATAAGACGTGGATGTCTCAAACAGAGTCAATTGCCATGCAAGCTGCCCACTTCTCAGCTTATCCAGGCCATTGTTTTAGACTTCTACATAAGAACATCTGCTTCAAAAATACACACATTTAATCCATTGGTGAGTTGCTATTTTAAAGTACAAATTTTAAAAAAATTAAGAATATTTTTTTTCTAGTAAATATCAATATTTAATTCACAGAAAGTATTTGTAATTTGCTATTTCTTTACTGCATTTTGTGTCCATGGCATGCTTTTAAAACATCAATAAGATTGTATTTAATTTATGTGCTCCAGCTGTCAACGGCATGCAAATTGTGTTGGTGCAGTGATATGGAAACCTTTCCCTAGAATCTAGTTAATAACACCTCTGAGAATATATTCATATCTACTTAAGGAGGTGGATAAAAAAAAGTCTGCCTAACATAATTGGAGAAACAAAATCAATAAGATTTTCTTATCAACTGTGCTCATTTCATTCCGGTTAATGTTAGCAGAGTAAATACAGAAGGGAGGCTATTTCTAGTCTTAGATCCATTCTGTTTTTAGAACTGTATTTTAGTTCATTTACAAAGTACTGAAAAGACAAATATCTGATGCATTGCTGGCACAGATATGTTGGTTCCAGTGTTAATGGAAGATTAACTTAGCCATTTTGTCCTATATATCAGCCATGTGAAATACTATTTTTGAGCTAAGATGGTGAAATCAACATGTCATTTCACAGGATATTGGCATTTCTGAAGCATATGCCCTTACTGAAGGCTACTCAGTTGAGGCACAGAATACCTTAACCTACTAGTTTGGAATCTCGACATATTCTTTGTACTCAACCACACTGTTTTTGTTTTGTTTTTGAGGTTTATCTATCCCAAAGATGGAGCGAAAGAGAGTGAGAATCAGAAAAAGCGAGAGAGAAGAAGAGATAAGGGAGATAAAGGTAGAAAGAAGACATTTTTTTCTATTTGTTAGATTATTCCTAAAAAGTCAACAACTGCAAGAGCTGGGTCATATATCAAGAGTCAAGAAATTCCATGAGGTCTCCCACAGGAATGGTGGAAACCTTTATAAATAGGCCATCATCATCTGCTGCTTTCCAAACACATTATCAGGAAAGTAAATGGGAACAATGGAGTAGTCACAACGTCAGGCGGGCACCTGCTAGTGCTGAGGGCACATTGTGTTAGGTTCTGGGCCACAGCACCCCGTGTTTAACAACACAAATGTCATGAAAACAGGGATACCTTTGGATCAGTATTTACCCATTCAGGTAAAAATTTGGAACGTCCAGATGCAAAAATAATTTTGATTAGAAAGAAGAGTAACCATTTTTAAAATTAAAGTCTTTAAGAAGAGAGTTTTTACATAAAAGCAACAAATTTCATATAGGTGGTTTTAAAAACATAATGCAACTTTTCACCTTACTCTCCATCCATCCCTCAACACCAGCCTCCCTCACCTTTATTATTGCAACGGCATGTTTTCAGTTTAGTTTGTAATCACACAATCTTCCACTAAATAAAAGATTTAACAAGTAAAATGTTTTTTAAAAACTAAAGCTTAGTGATGTAAAATTAGCTTCTTGTTTTTTAACTTCTAACTGCCTTAGTAGACAAAGTCATCACATCTCCTATTCTTTGGTACCTTACGGTTGACAGCGTTACCTGAGAGTCCTGCACACTGGAGCCATCCTAAAGGCCCAGTTAGTCCCTCCCTACCCCCTACTCCCCAAGGAAGCCAGATGCCTTGGCTCTCCAGTCCACACTGGGGCATGTTCAGACTGAATCCAATGCACAGGGAAAATGCTGATGGTTTTGACTGAACTGCTAAATAAATGGTATCTTTGTATTCAAATAAAGGTATCATCAAAGTAGCCTAAAGTAAAATATTTTAAATGCCTCGCATGTTTAGCCCTGATGAGATCCCTAATCAAATAATGATTATATGCATTTTGTTAAAATTTAAAGTCATTTAGATATAATGAGAATATGTAACCAGAAAAATCTTCTTAAAAAGTGTTTAAATGCTCTAAATCTTTATTTCTTTGAGGCATAAATATCTTTGAAACTAACTAAATGTTGGTTCAAATTTGAGAATAAGGTTTAAGGAACAGGATGCAAAAATATTTTTAGGTCTTGGAAAAAAAGAGTACTTTAAACTTATGTCAATGAGGACTGTTCATTTACTATCTTTTGATTATAGTGCTACTCAAAAGCAGAAAACAAACTGTGAACATAAACCTGCAAAGTGATGTCTTGTGGTATAATTTTATAGCTTTCTGCACTTAAACTAAATTACACACTGTCTTCAAATGAATATATGTAATTTCAAATTACTTAAGTTTTATATACTTGAGTAAACATTGTCAAATAGATATGTTATTTTTGTAGATTAAATTGAAATTGAAAATAGTTTATGACAATAAATACACTTTTAAGGTTGTAAATGAGATTGGAAAATCTTAAGTGCATGTCTCATTAAGAGAATGTTTTAAGTGTGGCCTTATTTATTTCTAAAACTTCTATTTATGAGAAGCATGGAAGTGCAGTTAAATGATTATGAGGCAGGGTGTCTGGTGGGGCCGGGTCACCTGGCCTTGGTCCTTTGGCCCATGAGAACAGTGGGAGTTGGGCCAGTGAGCCCTGGCGAGCATCCAGTGGAGGCTTGGTCGGTTGACCATGATCCTTTGGCCCGCGGGTACTGTGGGAGCCAGGCCAGTTAGCCCGGAAGGGGCCTGGCACAGCCCAGGGCACCAATGGCACTGGGTAAAGCTCATGGATCACCACTGGCATGCTTGTGGGGCTTGAGGGTTTGTGCATGCAAAGGGCCTCGGGGAAGGTGCAGGTGGGGGCATGCAGGGACCTGAGGGCTCATGTCCAGGTGAAGAATGACTTATGAAAGACTTGCATTGACAAGGCTACTGTTCCTGCAGATCTGAGCATCCTTGTTGAGTTGGATGGAGTAGTGGATGGCATACACACATGTACATAGCAGATACATCCATTGGGGTCTGAAGAGGACATCTGATACCTTAGCAAAGGAGGGAGGACAGATTGCCCAGGGAAAGGGGCAAGGAGATATGTAGGAGGGAGGACCATTGAAGGAGTATATTGCAGGTGAGGAATAACTACTGAGGGACTTCCACTAACAGGGTCAATATACTTGTAGGTAGATGAGGGGCCTGAGACCAAGTGGTTTGGAATGGGTGATGGGAGGACTTTTAAGGGTCAGACCAATGCACCAGCCTGTGTGGGAGACCTGAGCTGGGATAGATAGCATTAACCACCACCAAATGCCACTCACTGGTAAGCACTAAACTAGGGCTGGAATCTGTCTGGCAGGGCTAGATCATAGAACCTGCCAGTGAGAGTTGGAACAGGGGATGGGCCATGATATTAACCAGTAAGAGAAAAAATCGGGTCTGGGCGCTGATTCTGTTGGGTGGTGAGGGGGCTAGTATATGGGCCCACCCTTATGTAGCTGCAGTTTATGCTGGTTTGCTTAAGAGCAGGGCAAGGGAGGGGAGGGTGACAGGCTGGGCTAAACATGACCATGGAACCCTCCAACATTCATGGGTACTGGGGTTGTGTACAGGCTGGCTGGTCTGGCGAGCCAGATAACAACATTCACCAGTTCGTACATAGGCTGGGATGAAGCGGGCAGACAGGTAACTTGCATGATCTGGGTCTGGGAGTGAAGCGGGCAGACAGGTAACTTGCATGATCTGGGTCTGGGAGTGGCATGGTGGGGGAACTTGGGAAAATCCCTTGGAAGGCTGTAACTCCTACCGGTGATCACGTGATTCAGGCCTGGTTGTTGGTTAGGTTAGGTGAGGGAGTTCCACCCATCAGCAACTGTGTGGATTGGTTCTGGAGGTGGGGCAGCTAGGGCAGATGTGGAACAAATCTTAGCACACTGGGATGTGCAGGAGCCATGCTGGAGTGCAGACCACGTTGGGCTAGGCTATAATGCTTAACAGTTTGCATGAGCCAGGGATAAGGGCAGGCTCCACAGGACTAGGCTAAACACCCTCTAACAAGAGTTGAGACTGGGAGCATGTTGGGATAGGCCAGGCTGCAGCATTGGAAGGCAAAGACCAAGATGGGAGTGGGGGTGTACTATGACAGCTGGGCCAGAGCAAACACTGATATGTACAAAATCTGTTTCTGGGAACAGGCCTTGTTGGAGATCTAATGGGATGACCTGACTGGGTTGTAGTACCCACTGGTCAATGTGAAAGCTGGAATGGGGTCAACAGCCTGGACTGGACTTAGCTGCAGTGTCCCTCAGCATGGGTGTTGTCTGGGTCTAGGGCACGGCAGACTGGGCTACACTACAGCATCCACTGCTGCTTGTGAGAGAAACAGGGTGGGTATAGGATGGGTTGGGCTGGATCTCAGCTCCTGCTGAACCACGTGAGAGCTGTGTGTTGGCATGGACCAAGTATGGCTTGGCTTAATCCAACAATTAAAACAGTAGTGCATGTTGGCTGTTTGGGCAAGGCAACTGTTCCTGCAGGACAGGAGGTGAACTAAGTCATCCTGGGCCAAAAATCTACCGAAGTGTATGAGATCTACCACTGGGAGGAGACCTGACAGAGGAGCTTGGGGATTTCCTGTCAGGATGCAGTCCCTGCAGGTGAGTGCAAGAAGCATCAAGGCTGGGAGCAGCCCAGACCAGATCAGGTTACAGCGTCCACTGCTATGTGTGTGGGTCCTGGGGCCAGGACATGCTGCTTCAGTTCATAGTTCTCAATGGCAGATCTGAGAACTGGGACAGGATGCCAGGACAGGCCAGTTCAGGCTGCAGCACCAGCCAGCTCACGTTAAGGCTGAGACTAGGGTCTGACTGTGTTGGGTTGGGTTGGGTGGCAGCAGCTACCAGCATGAGCTGGAATCAGACACAAATCAGGCTGGGTCAGGCTACAGTGCCCGCTAACAAATGCTGAGGTGAGGCATGCTATGATAGACTGAGCCACGACACCCACTATTCTAAGCTACAGTACCTGTTAACAAATGTTGAGGTGAGGCATGCCATGATAGACTGAGCCACAATACCCACTAGTATACATGAGGCCTAGGGGGAGAGGTACAAACCTGGTAGAGGGCAGAGATAGCTCCCCTTCTGGGCCATTGATCCCACTGGTGATTGTGAGAATTGGGAATTGTGGTAAACCAGGCTGGGTAGAGCTATAAAACCCGTTGGCCTATAGGTGAGCTAGTTTAAGGGGAGAACCAGGCTGGGCTAACTGGCTATATCCACTGGTGCATGCATTAGCCAGAGTAAGTGCAGGCTGTTTGGGCTTTGCCACAGAATCAGTTTGCAAGTGTTGGGACTAGCAGTAAATCCTGTCCAGCTAGACTCCAGAACTATCTGGAATCCAATATCCAGGAATGGGAAAGTGCCCAGTAAGAAAATTTTGGGTACCTCTCTGATGGGCTGCAATTCCCACTGGTGAGAATGTGAACCAGAGCTGGGAAAGAGCCTGGCTAGACAGGTGATGGCTGCTTCTGGTATGGGTGTGGGATGGATAGTGTGGTTGGTTGGCTTGAGCTAGGCTCCAATGCCCATTGAAGTGTATGAGCTGAATGGGATGTAGAATCGACTGGAGCAGTCTACACAGAAACCAGGGGCATAGAACCAGAATTCACCGGATCCAAAATGCACAGAATGCTGGGGGCAGTCCTGGTGGGGGATATGGGGGGTGGATCTCACTAGGCTGCAGTTCCCACTGGTGTATGTGAGGGGCAAGTGTGTAGTGGATTGAGCTGGTCTGGAACAAAGCATCTATTGGTTTGTGTAACAGATGAGGTTTAGACAGAACTTACCCAGGAATTGCAATTACCACTGTGTGCATAGGCTGTTGCTGGGAACAGAATGAGCCAGGCCCCATCCTGCAAGCTCACACAAGAATCAGGTCTGGGATCACCTCAGACGAAATCTCTTTAAGGGATCCCCCATCCCAACTGAACTGCTAGGCCCAGAACTCCAACTATTGGGAGAATTGCAGGATCTGTGCATTGGCTGTACAGTGCATGTGTCAGAACTGTGTATCCTCAGTGGCTAAGACACAAGAATGGACAGCATGCCCAAATGCAGATGGAGCATATGGCAGCCCAATGGAGCCTGAAGAGAAAGGAAGGCAAAACAAATTGGACAATTACCCCAGCCAAGTGTTGGCAACAAATATCTGGGCACATGGATAATCTAAGGTGGGCTATGTCAGCCAATGATCCTTGGAAAGATTTCCTCATCCTTGCATTGGTGAGATCAGCAGCATTTCAGAATTATTGAATTGACTTAAGTAAAACTTTAGGAGCATACTCCACATCCAGTTGATATTGGTTGGCTGTTTCCCATCCATGGGTATTGGGGCAATTGGGAAGCTGGGTGTGGCTTCTTCACTCATTTCCTCCCTTACCCCAGATGTAGGAGGAAGAGAAAGAAAAATAAAATTTGGAAACAATGGTTTCACACGTTTTCCCTTGATCCTCAACAGTTCCCACCTTGAACAATTATGTAAACATCATCAAAATAATATTATGAGCTGTGGAGACAGACTGTTTAAGGCTAAGAGTATAAAGTCATCCATGTTGCTCTCCCTTCTCTGTTTTTCTGAAGGTTATATTCAAATTTTTAGTTTACCAAAAATCACATACATATCCAATTCTCAAAGGAATATCTCATCCATCACCATGGTTTTTATCTTTAACAAAGGCACGTGTTTTCCCTAATGAGATATTCATGGGAACTGTTAAATTCATGTACTGAGTTCCAGCTTACATTAAAACATAGTAGAACTGAGTCATACAGATGACTACATCATAGGGAATGATTCAAGACCAAATATGCCACAGTATTTAATGGCTTACATTTTAAGCAGAGACAGGAATGCCATCTCTTTAATTCAACAAGCTTTTAAGTAACAGTGCATACTGCTATTTATGGTTCAAGTAAGTCTAATACAGCATCCTCATTAGATAGGACTTGGGGCACCATCCCATTTCTGATTGGTTTAAGTTCACACCCTTTGTAAGAAATAAAAACAGCAAAGGCAATGGAAATGTTACCAGAGGAAAGAATATGTCAAAGGGCTCTCAAGTAAATTAAATTCGTAAGATGTGAGATTTCTGTTCTATTTGTTTTTGGAAAGCCTGTAGTTGTTGCTGTTTTTAAATTGCATCTCATCATTTTTCAAATAGCGGAGGGGGAAAAAAAGAAGAATTCCACTACCTAGGCAACCTGTTAACTCTGAAAGATTTTGCTACTTAGAACTCCCTGGTTATCCTATGCACATAATAAATCGCCCTCCTTGATGTGATAAATTATGTATTCAAATAATGGGCAGATCAATCAGAGGAGGTGTGTAAGTGAAACACACAGCTTCTGGCAAAGGAGGGTCTGCGTGTTTACATTCATCACCCAGATGCCTTGACTTTGATGTAGACCTTTGAGAGGCATTTATTAATCATGATTTCATTAAAAATTTTTTGGCAAACTAATGACTGCTTATTTGTCAGAACTATTGCTGATGATCTACTGCTAGTGTCCAAAAGCAGTGATCTTCTTTTTGGTACTTAACCTTCCGTGTGATAGAAAAGCTCTAACTTCTAGGGGCCATCGCATTTTGTGATTTCTGGAAAAATCCTTGGGTTGGAATGAATGTGGCTTTGTATTTGGTGTAGCCAAGTAACAAGTATTTTTCATCTGCAATCCTGGTTGGATTTCAGTAACTACTGCTCACTGGTGTTACAATCTAGGGAGAAATGAAAGATTTTACTGGAAATAGTGCATGAAATGATTGATGGTATACAACAGTTTTAAAGTTTTTAAATATATTTCAGTTATGGCAAAAATTGGAATTTTAGTGAACAATCCAAAATAATCAAATATATTTTCTTCTACATCATTTTATTCCTGGTATTGTAATACTAATTCTAAGCAAAGCACTTAAAAATTAACTTTCATAAGTTCTAGAATCCTAAAGAATTTGCATTCTTCTGGAATAGACAAAAATTGTCTCATCAAAGGCTAGAGACTAAACAAAATATAATATATGTTAGGTAAATACATAAAATATTTAAGTGAATAATACAAAAAATATAGTGTTTGCCATATTGTAAAAAAGGAGAAATATGTATTTTTCCCATAAATTATGTTAAGTAGACATGATTTGTAATCATATTAATAACATGAAATTACTTGGGATGATGTATTTCCTGATAGAAAATAATTACTTAAATATGTCCTTGAATGAGCTTCTTAGTAGAATATTAATATTGAAAATTTATCTTATTTTTATACTATGAGGGAAAGTGAAGTTAACATAACCTTTGTTTGCTCAAGATTATGTAGGGAATTATTGCGTTTGATTTCTGGTAAAGCTTAAATACTTCACATTGCTGTGGTTGCTGGTAAAAATCAAAAAGATTCTCCATTGTTGTTAGGCTGTCTGTTTTCAGTGTGTATCTTCATTTTTACTGGTAATCTGTTCTTTCTCTAATAACATCAAACTTCTCACCAATAATATCACTGCTTTCAGAAAAGGATAAGGCAAACAACACTAAAGTTCCCATCATCCACCTACTGTAAAACAAGGGGAAGGATTGTGTTAGAGAAGAGCCCTAATTGAATACCATCAGTTTTTTCATTCTTTGCTGCCTATTTTCTTAACATTAAAAATATTAGACATTATTTTAAACATCAAGAAATATTGTAAAACTGAAGCAGTTTACTTGGAGAAAAATCTTTGCTGTCATCATAATCATTGCACAACATTTTGAGTTATAAAGTAACTTTGATTTTAAGACTAAATATGTGTCCCTTTGACAAAGGGAGGGGAACCCAGTCAGTGGGAAAGGCAAAGCAAATTTCTTGGGCAACAGAGAACGACGCCTGCTCAGCCACTGTAGGGCATGTGGACAGGAGGGATACATATGCAACATGGGGGATATTGAAGAAGATTATTAAAGAAAATTAGGATTAAAGAGTAAGATAACGCCAGGAGACTCCTAGGAAGCAAGGTTCTGTTTCAGGTTGTTCTCGTAATCCAAATGTAGTCTGACGGTGATTGGTTGTCTTCGTATCCAAGCCATAGTCAGTGTGTCTTCCCCTACTGATTCCGAAGGCTATTCTGATTCTCTATTGGAGAAAAGGCTACTGTAATTCATCTTTTTCCTGGGTCTCTTTTAGCAAATGGGTCTGTAGCATAATAAGTCCACAAAACGATGGTGTTTTATTTTGTTCAGTGGAACTCAAATCACACATTCAAACCACAATTGCAACCCATCCTTCTGAAATGAAGAGAAAAATGAGCAACAGCTTAGGTATCATCTCTTAGTGCAGCATGGCAACTTTACCTAGCATTGCTAATATAGCTAAGAAGAAAGACAGACAAAATATCCTAGTAACCATTACCATTTGAGATGGTCCGAGATATTTTTATAGATCATAAAGCGTGAAATATATTGTTTAGAATGATGTTTATACAAGAGTCTCAAGAACTGTTTCAAAATCACTTTAAAGATCATTAAATGAGAATCAGAGAAGTTGTGTTTCCAGGTAGATGAACCAGCCATCAGTTTGACCTGTTGTGAGTTCCCCTAGTTCAATCTTCCATATTTTTCAGATGAGCATGCCAAGTCATGGAGAAAGTTAACTGAAGCCAAAAACATGCAAGCAGAAAGAGAAAAGGACTGGTGTTGATTTATGGAAATGTTCAATTTATTTGTTAATTTTCAGTAACTGAGTGCTTGAAATGCATGTGTTGAAAAAAATTTTAAAAATGCTGTCAGCACAGTTAACATTTTATATTAAAGGGTGCATTCTCTTTTTGCACTGTCAGTCTGTGAACACATTTCAAGCCAGTACTTTCTAATATACGCTCCATGCTTGCAGCATATGTGACATAATGGAGTTAGTCATTTTAGCATGCTTGTAGCTCATTAACTGTAAAATCTTATTTAGTTTAATGAGAGAATAAATCAGGGCATGTTATGTAAGTCCTCTTCCACAGAAAGTATTCACCATGGGCCTGACGTGTGGATCAATACACTTCACAGTATTTAAAAGAAAGTGCTTCTTTACCTAGGGCAAAAAAAGCACTTTATTTTCAAGAAGCTTCTGCAATATTTGGTTTTTTTGCTCTTACCCCTAGAGTACACTGTTTAGCTTGGGTCCCATTTGCTTCATCTGCCCAAGTTGAAAGAATTTTCCCATGTTAACACAGGGGCTATTTTAAAAACCCCTCAAGGATTTGAGAAAGAGAAAAGCATCAATTCAGTTTCCTCTCCTTGTTTGTTTGGTGGAGGAAAAAGGAGGCAGTGAAGGGACTTTGAGGTGATATCAAAAGCATGCATTTATCCAAATGTGTCTGGGTAACAGGGAGAAGATACTTTCCATTCGCACAATGAGGATATCAGCTGCAAGTTAGACCAGAGGACTACTGGAGAAGGTTGGAATTTTGACACTGCTAAAGCTGGTGTACAAATCTAAGAGCTTTCATGTTTAAGTAACGCAGCTGTGGCACAGAGAAGGTATTTGTCTCATCCCCACTGGGGCTTCAAGCTTTTGAGAAGATACTTTCTAACTCTGAACTTAGGATGGCCTCAAAGTATTACCCATGAAACAATTTAAAGCATGAAGGAATTTATTCAAAATGTAACGTATGCCATTATTTCCCAAGTTGGAAATGGGATCGTTAGCTACAAACAACCACATCCCAATCTAAATGGAAGTTACATATTGTGAATAGTTGATAAATATTTACAGCACAGCTGCTAAACAGCGTTCTCCAAAAAAAGTTGTATGCCATAGGCTTTAAAATAATAGAATTTTCTCCCTTCAACCAGATGATACACTGAATCAATGATGGTCATGAACTGATTATCTATCTATCTTTCAAATCTATCTATCTTTCAAATCACAGGCTAGTGAAAAAACAGATCTTGGGAATAAAGTATATTCCAACTTTTAAATTTTAAAAACCTCTGTTTCTTGAATATATATGATATTGTCTTGTAGTGAAGTTGCTAGGAAAACACTCTTTTAACTGGATTAATTGCAAAGAGCTTGATTTCCAGGAAGTTTCTTTCTTTCTTTTTTTTTTTTCTTTCTTTTAACGTTTAGCTGAATTTTTGGCTTTCTTTATCAAAGTAGAGTTGACATCTTGCTTTCTTTATGACTTTATGATTTTTTAGCATATAGATTTTCCAAAACACTTGTTAAATCTATTTATTCGCTTTTTGCCAGTTAGGTATGATCAGATACACTTATGATACTACTCAGAGTTTGGGTTAGCTTTTACAGGCCGTGTGTACTGTGCAAAAGATAAAGATCCTGCAGAGAGGGAAAAGAGAAGAGATATCTGACTGTAAGAGTGTGTGCCTACTTGTGCAAGCTTGTGTGTGTGCTTGCGTGTTCATGTATATAAAACAAAGGATAACACCTTCCTTGGTCCTGGTGTTCCATTTTCCTGGTATAACTTAAAGGTTTTTGAATAACAAATTTAGTAATACTAAAATTTCTATAACCAAAATAGATTAGATATGTGAGAGAATGGACAAGCCTAGTAATCATTTGTTTCTTTCCAATGAACACACGAACATTCCTTGATAGAAATCATATAAATATTGTTGTTTCTTTTTAAAGTATGCTCTTTTTTTTGTATTTTAATTGATACTGCTATTTTCCGTGATACAGTTTTGAAGGTGTAGGGATTTCTCCTTCCACTTTTCCTTCTCCCTGTCCAACTTTTCCCTCTGTATTATTACAACTGTATAATCCTCAGCTTTTGCTTACTGCCCAAAGAGTATCTGTTTTTAGTCTTCAGCATCTCATTTCAGTCATCCTTATATACATTTTAGTTAGAATGCCAAGATTTACTAAGTCTTGAATGCATATGGAATCCTACACATTAGCACATTTCCATGTCAATTTTATCAGTTCCATTACAGAAGAACTTTGATGGAGTTTTTCTCTAGTGACAAGTTGAAGGTTTAGATGAAAATAAAGTTAAATAGCGGAAATGGATTAAATTCATGCTAGGAAATTTTTAGAAGTAGTTTATGTGTTTTATTGGAAAGTGTCACATCATATCTCAACAGCTTTTTTGGGTTAATCTACCATATTATTTCAGCAGGTTTTTGTTTTCCCCCCAAAATACTGCTCCATTTAAATGCTAATATAGACACTGCTTTGGATGCCTCTTAAAGATTATAGATTGTAACGCTATAGTTCAAGAACATTTGGCCTGTATAAAGTTTATTTAGTTTAAAAGCTGTATCTATAAAAAGAAAATGACTGTCACTGTGTTGATTTCTAATTGTAGTAAGTATTTATTAAAATTCAAAAGAACTGATGCATTAATAGAGTAAGAGAAGAACGCTGTTTAATTAACCTAGTATCTGAAGATGCTCACGGGATCCAGATGGATGGTACACACATTTGTACCACGTGTTGCTTTTCTAAGTGTAGAGAGGAATCAGACGCACAGTAGCTCAGAGCTGATACTTACAGTTCACTTTTATGGAATTAGAGGAAAGCAAGTAAAACTTCCGAAATGTGTGGTCATCAGATACCTTAACTGAAGAAAAATCTCTCTATGAAATTGCCCTAATCGCTTCTGTAGTTTTGCTCTTTTATTTTTCACATCAATGCTACCAAATAATGTTGATATCCAAAATGATAAAAAGAAACCCTAAAACATGTGCTTCAGCTGATATCATGGTTTTCCTGTAATATACTGTATCACCAACTGTTAGCGTCTCATGAGACCCTGATACAAAACTCATTTACTTTGCCAGTAAAGAGTTTAAAAATCCAGAGAACTTAAGTAAAAAATGTCTCAGACTCACAGAGCTGTTTAGATACAATTGCTGTAATTTGATCTCATGTCTCCCTTTTGACAATATACTTTCATCAATCTGTCAATCACTGAGACAGACAAAATTTTCAAAGCATTTAGGAAAGAGTTGTTCATCTGGTTGCCAAAAAATAAAAAATAGACCCATTGGATTTGCAATAAAAGCTGCTTTGGTAACTGCAAAAAAAAAAAAAAATATGGAGTGTGAATGTAGATATGACCTGAAGATACGGCTGTATAAACCAGTCACTGTGTCCATCTTCTTCTTTTGTTTCAAACATTTATTTATTTTATTGGAAAGGCAGATATACAGAGAGAAAGACAGAGAAGAAGATCATGGTTCACTTCCTAAGTGGCTGCAACCACTGGAGCTGCAGCAATCTGAAGCCAGGAACCTCTTCCTGATATCCCACGCAGGCGCAGGGTCCCAAGGCTTTGGGCTGTCCTGGACTGCTTTCCCAGGCCACAAGCAGGGAGCTGGATGGGAAGTGGAGCAGCCAGAATTAGAACTGGTGCCCATATGGGATCTGGGGTGCATTCAAGGTGAGGACTTTAGCTGCTATGCTATCATGCCAGGTCCTGTGTCCCTGTTATTTACATTGCTGGATGGTCAAGCTGTTTGTTAAGGCCTCTGCCTTTAAGAGTAGAACCTTTCTCGAAATGAATTATTTTATGGTAAAAAGAAAAATAGACATATTTACAGACAAATCAGAACTTATCCTCTCTTAAGGAATAGGCAAGAAAGGAAAACCAATTTTCCCCATTATATACCATTTGTTCTTATTGAAAGAGCTTTCATTGAATTTTCACATTTAAATGCTACTGTTGTATTTTTAGTATTGCTCCAACACATAGAAAACAGGAACTGAACGTACTTTTTCTATAATTGACATTTATGAACAAATAATGTGGAATTGGGAATGACTTTTCATTACCACCATGTACAAAATAAAGGCTCAACATTCTAACAATCGTCTTTTCTTTGTGTTACTGTCAGTTGTTGATTGACTAATGGCTTCCACATGACAGGAAAGTATTATTTGCTATTTAGTTTGCTTCTGTTACTTCTTGATCAGATTATTGCATATTCTATAATACTGCGTGTGAGTCAAAGATCCATATGGGGGTTCAGGCCACAGGTGGAGGTGATGATGTAGATAATAGCCAGAATATCGATCATGTATCTTCATTTTTTAGAACTTTCAATATTAGGCTTTTATTCCAACATCTTCAAGTAATAGAAACAGTATTTTTTCAGTCACCCAATGAAGTTAAGGGGTGATTATGAAACCAAGCCGTGGAGAAAAAAACATATCTCCATTTTTATACGACTTGCATAACACATATAAACTATCTTAAAATAATCTTTATATGTCATAAGTTGTAGGTACAAGCATTCTGACTAGCATAATAATTCTGAATTATTGCTTCTTTATGAAGAGTAGGAAACAAAGGCCCAGCTGCTTTTCTTCATAACTTACTCTGACATTCACTCATTTTTCTTTATAAGAATTTTCATTTATTTTACAAATTGTTTTGACCACATTAGTGATTCAATTACCCATTTCACAATCTTATATAAAAAATAATTGGTGGTCCAAAGTCATAGAAAAGTTTAAGCTGACTGGAAGTGTCAGGTAGATTAAAATGAAAGGTTAGTTGAAAGTCTCTGAATATTTGTTCAGCTATGGTGAGTTGCAC
Organism: Ochotona curzoniae; assembly: GCF_017591425.1. Lineage (NCBI taxonomy): Eukaryota > Metazoa > Chordata > Mammalia > Lagomorpha > Ochotonidae > Ochotona > Ochotona curzoniae. The sequence goes on along the minus strand of NW_024465582.1, from coordinate 12,622,842 downwards.
TTACTTTACTTCAATTTGACCTGGAATGAGAATATGATATATGGGGAATATTATTTTCTTAGGCTAGCTGTACCAGATTCATCATAAATACTTTGATATTTTAGAGAGTCCAAAGAGACAAGGGCAATACTTCAAGATCTCCAGGTTTCTTTTCTTTGCTTTAACTGGTGCACATGCCTCCAATTATATACTTTCTGTTATGGAGTAGATTTTTTTGTTGCCCTCCCCCAGCAATAATTAATTAATTAACTTGAAGCCCCAAACCTCAAGATGACTGTATTTGGATGTGGGACCTCCAAGGAAGTAAGGCTAAATTAAATCATATCCACAAGACCCTGATTCTTTAGCATTAATGTCCTTATAGGGAGAGACACATTTGCTTTTCCATGAGCACACAGAGGAGAGATCTAAGGGGCACACTTTGAGATATTAGCTGTCTATATAGCACATAGTGAAAGAAAATATTTGAACAGGGTCCAAACATTGGTCACATTTAAATATTTTCTTTAAGCATTTCAGGTCTGCTTCCTGTTAGTACATAAGACCTCAGAGAACTTAGAATGTATTGGCATTGACCCCAGGCTGTGAGCGTCGTATGTGAAGGCAGCTAAATGTTCACTGGCTTAGGATGAGGTTATATTCTGATTAACTAATTTTCAAGTAAAAATATCTCAAGTCAAAACTGCATTTAATGCATGTAGCATGCTGTACCTACTCAACAATACACCACAGAGGATCAAATCCTACCCTAGCAAGCACATGACTGACAAGTAGACACATCTCACAGCGATGGCAAAGCACTGAAGGAAGCCATGTCATACAAAATGTTTGCCTTGTGAAAGGGTCAGAACCCAAAAGTTAAGTAAAATTTGCTCTTGATGTGAATTGCCCTTGTCTCACGGTAAAGTTGAGAAAGCTTGAGTTGAATTGTTGATGGCTTTCTATGTCTTTGAATTCTTTTTAATTGCTTCATCAGTTCTCAGTGGAATGTGAGAAGTTAACTGGTATCTGATTGTGTTAGAAACCTGAATGCCTTGCAACATTAATGGAAAGCATATCTATCTATTTGCCTGCCGATCTATCTATCTATCTATCTATCTATCTATCTATCTATCTATCTACAGACATAATACACACACCTATGGTATACACACATATTTGTGTGGAATGGAATCAAGAACAAAAGCTGTATCCTAGGGATTGGTGTTGTGGCACGGTGTCTTAAGTTGCAGACAGTGACACAAGCATCCTCTTCTGGATCAATACACCCACATGGATGAGGTTTCAGGCTCCTGGCCTGTTGCCACAATTTGGGGAATGAACCAGCGTGGAAGATCTTCTTTCTAGAACTCTCTCTTTCAGACCGATAAGTCAATGTCTTTAAAACATAAAAGCAAAAAACATCTTATCCTGTAACTGATTGATTTACATCATATCCTTGTGCAAATCCACTCTTGTTATATACAATCTATAAAGAACTTGAATATCTAGTGCGAAAAACGTTCAAGAATTAGAAATATGAAACTGAATAGTTTGGAATTTGAATTCGATGACAGTTTATATTGTTCCATCATAAGAAACAACTTTCAAAGGTATTTTCTCTTCCTGAAATAGTCTCATTCAGAACAGCGAGTAAATGTTTGGTTTGGCAGGGACACACACACACACACATGCACACATGAATCCCACACAAACATGCTGTGTTTGATCCCTGGCCTTGGCTCCTTTCTCCAGCTTCTTGCCAATGCAGACCCTGGGAAGCAGTGGTGATCACTCAAGCAACTGGTGTCCTTCCTCTTATGTGGGAGATCTCACTGCATTCCAAGTCCTGGCTTGGTTCTGGCCCAGATATCATTGCTGTGGAGTTTTGGCAATGAACTAGCAGACAGGAGTTCATGTTCTTTCACTTTCACTTCTCTGCCCATCTCTAAAATAAAAAAACAAATGAAATAAAGATAAATAAATAAGGATGCTCTTAGTAAAATACTGGCAAATATTAAACAGCCTGAATAATTTTGGTAATCTACACAAATAAGTTTCCTGAAGAGTATTTTATTAGTGAGATTAAAATATTGGAAAACTCTTGAAGAGGTCATTATACTCTAACCCGTACTAAACACGCAAGTGAAATACAAATCCAACAATATTGATTCGACAATTCTGAACCACAAATGCCAATGATACAGCCATGGCCTTCTATGAGACCTTACTCTGTACATTGTTAATATAATTAATATAATTAGTGCAGCTGCAGCATTGGAAATGTGATGTTTAATTACACAGGCTGTTTGTGAATTTGTAGGCAATCACTTGCTTATGGAAACAGTGAATGTACTTTTGATCCTCAGCTCCTTGTGAATCTGGTATCAAATCTTGATTTGGAAAGTGAAGAAACCTTTCTCAAGGTACAAGAAAATTTTGTGAGTATTGACATATTTTCTTTTGTGCAAAATTATTTTTGCAAACTTTGAAGAACCATAATTGAGATTAGGCTACTTTAATGAATTCTGGAAGTGTCTTTTCTTTTTTGGTATATGGTCCAAATTCTCTCTGGAAATATCTGCCTCTGGAGAAATCAGATTCCATTAACTGTATGATTTATATTTAACATGCTCTTCTCAGAGAGCAAACAGCACTGCCATCATCAGAGACTTCATATGTGAACAAAGACTGCTGGTTCTAAAATCTAGATTTTTAGCATGTGCTCAATGTATGCAGATAAGCAGTATCTAATTATTTATTTGTGCCATAGGAGAAAAAGGATTCTTTAATTTCTGATACTTCTCCAAATGAAAGAGATAGTGATTCCATTAATGTCATGTTAACTGCTTTCTCCTCCCGTCTATTTCTGTGTTTTACAAACTGGTATCCATCCACTGTGTGCTTTTCTATTTTTATATACTTATTCCTTTTATGCATACCATTATTTAGTGGTCATTTATTTCACCTGCCTGCCAAATGCCATCGAGAAAGAGAACATATTCTGATCAAAACTTGCATAGGCGAAGTGTGAGATTTTTGAAGACAGAATTGTCAATTTGTTCCTACCTTCCCCTCTTACCTACGTTTCATCCCTACTTTCCAATTTCCATATGATAATTACATACTTTATGTAAAACTGCAAAAACAATTTAAGTTTGGGATGGAAGAAAAATGGATGTTGAATCAATGTCAGCCACATAAAAGCTTATTTATTGCCTCTTTATGTGAAGTCACTTTCCAAGTTGAGAAAACTTCAAGTTCAGGTATGATGAACTCTGCAGGTTGCTCCTGCAGTACTTTCTCCTTTCCCTAAGTTAATTGTGAGGAATGTTCAAAAGCTCACGCATTATTAAAAATCAATTACCTACACAAAAATAGCATACAGAATTCATCCAAATGGACTGTTATATTCATTTAGTCAATACATCTTTTACTAAAATTATATTTCAAAGTCCATTAAAAGTGTATAAGTCCCGAAAATAACTGGCTTTGTCCTTTCCAAAGTTTCTCTCACTAAATAAACTCTACACACATACATTTAATAATCATAGAAAATACTTGGTAGTTGTTGGAGTGATACTTATGAGAAAATAAAGGGAAAGTAATTACATCTGCAATGCCTTTTTCATTTTATAGCATTTGAAAGATGTTTTAAAAGTATTACAAAATGTAAAAATGAAACAAGGACTAAATGTGAGGGCTACAAAGTCAAGTTTGCGATGTGAAAATCTTCACTTCAGCTCACCAAACTCATGCATGGATCTGTGAGTTAGAGGGTATAATGAAGTCAAACATAGAGTTATGGGCTTTATGCTTCGTTATGATCTGAATGTTTGTTCTTTCCTCATTTCGATGTGTTGAAATCCTGAGCCCCTATGTAAATGTATGAGGAGTTGTAGGGCTTGGGGGATAATTTGGTCATGAAACTTAAAGGTGTTTGGCATGACAGAGAAACTGCCACTCTGCAGCCTGCATCTTGTATCAGAATGTTTTGAGGCCTGCTTCCTCTGCTTCCAACCCATCTTCCTGCTCAGGTGCACCTTGGGTGGCTCCATTGATGGACCAAGTACTTAGAGCTCCACCACCCACCCAGGGAAACCTGGATTGAGTTCCCAGCTCGTGTCTGGTGAATGGCTCCACACTGCCTATCTGCAGCCATTTGGGGAATGAAACAGTATGTGAAAGATCTCTGTTTCCCCCTAGCTCTCGTCAAACCAAGTAAAATAAAAATAAGTCAATAATTAAATAAATAAATAATATTTTAAAAATATCAGATTCCTGAATTCCTCGAATGATTCTCTCTGCCTTTTAAATACAATCATAAATATGTTTTTAAAAGAAACACAAACCATCTCTCTTCGCCATCTGCTACATTATGTGAACCTGTGTGCACAGGAAGGAGGCTTCTTCGCAAAACTGATCATGTTTGTACCTTGATCTCATGTCCCTAGTTTCCCGAACTGGGGAAAATCTCGTTTGTGGCCCCAGTCTAATTTGGTTTGTTTTATAGATCATATTGTGTCAACATGTAAGAGACTGCCTTCCTGCAGCTTCTTTTTCATGATAATCCTGTCCCCATCTAGGCAGCCCACAGAACACTGTTGATTAGTCTTGGTTGTTGAGTGTGGACATTCTGACATGCTCCATCACCTGACTCCTTATGGGAATTTCACTTCTCTCACCACCATGCAGTATAACTATAAAATCTGATGCAACAAGAACTTTTATCAAATACTAGACAATAAATTCTTTGCAGATATGTCTTTGTGATGATGGGGAAAAAAGTAAAGATTAAGTTGCAGTGTTAATTATTTAAGATATACTTATTTTTATTGGAAAGACAGAAATAGAGAGAAGGAGATATATAGAGAGAATCATCTTCCATCTGCTGGTTCACTCCCTAAGTGGCCACAATTGCCCCAGTTGAGTCACTCTGAAACCAGGAACCAGAAGTTTCTTCAGGGTCTCCCACGGAGTTGGAGGGTCCCAAGGCTTTGGGCCACCCTCAGTTGCTTTCCCAGGTCACAAACAGAGAACTGGATGGGAAGTAGGGCTGCTGGATATGATCTGGTGCTCATATGGGATCGCAGCACATGCAAGTCAAGGATCTAACCAATACACCATTGTGCTGGGCCCACGGGTTCATTTTGGCTAATGCTGTATTGATTACTCTCCTATTTTCTGATGAAATCTTTCATTGCTTTGGATTTCAGTTTTGTGTTCTGTAAAATGAAAATTCAATTTCCACATATCAATATTAGATATATAAAAATGATTTTATAGAAATACTAATTTACTTTGTCTTATGCAAGAGGGTCATTTAAACTTTATTGCTTAAAACTTTATATTTTACATAGTATCATGCATTCATAATTTAAGCCTAAGGCTGCTAAATTAATTTTGTTGATCTGTGTAGCATATGAGCTGTTGTACTATCCTGGACTTTTTGAAAAGTTAATTTTTGTAATTTTTTTCTGAAGTTATACTTCTTATTTTAATGAAAAGGTTCTCTTGTGTTTAACCAATGGCACTGATGTTTAAACAGTATGCATTCATTTGAATGGCAAACATACAGAAACACCTCGACTTTCCAGGTACTGCCTCACTTCCCATAAGCCCACATCCGTCAAGGCACACCAGGGTAAAATTTCAAGCCGGGAATTCAATCTGGGTGTCCCATGTGGTTAGCAAGTGCTCACCACCTTAGCCATCATTTAATGTGTCTCAGGATATGTATTAGTAGGAACCTGGTTTCCACAGTGGAACTGAGATTGGAGTGCAGGGACCGTGACGAAGGTTGGGAGCACTCCTCTTAACAACTGTGCCAGATGTCTGTGCAGACGCTGTGTTGTGTGATCACGGGAGGTGCCTTCCTCTTCTTGCTTGTGTGGTTGTTCATTTCCCAAAACTGTGTAACTTACATCACTTCAGCCATTCCAATTTGGAGTGCAGGTGGAATTTTACATATGTAACCCTCAAAATTAAGGCATCATGTATATAGATAATGTATTTGTTCTTACATTTGAAAGCATGAAGATGTTCTCAATCTTCGCCCTCTCAGAAGTCACTAACTTCAAAAGACTTTTTTGGGAAGTGGGGACACAGTCTTTTTTGGGAAGCAACCACAGTCTGGAGGTTGACAATTGTCCAATATTTCCCTATCTTTTCAGTTCAAACACACAAAAAAATGCAATATGTATCTCCTTGAAAAGGTAGGTTTCTGGTATCAGGTTTGTAAGTAAGATAGTTTTAAATATTTTGAAGCAGCAAATTTAAAGTGATAGTGTTCAAGAAAACACTAGTTTTTATCCATGTGGGTTACCGACATCATTAAAATTAAACTGTGATCACCTTGTTTAGGTAAGATTCCGCATTGCATGTCCTTCTTGGCAAGAGGTTGCAGGATCTTCTGGATTGTCAATCTACCTCTTTAACTAGTGCAGCAGAGTTAGAGTAATATATAAAATGAATCAGTTGACATTTTGTCTCTCTCACAGGAGTTTGAATAAATGTTTATGTATGGTGTATGGCATTGATGCATCTTGAAGGACCAAGGTCTGTGTTATCAGGATTGTGTCTAAGTGAACTTAAGGAAATTCTCAGTCAACTCTATTTATTTCTTCACCTGGAGCTGTGGTTGATATGCTGCCTAGAAAGATGTCATTTGTCTGTCTCGTTGTCATTTTTCAACATCTCTGTCTAGCAGTTCACATTAATATGCATCCAGTGTGTACACATGTATCATTGTTCTACTCCAAACGCCTTCTTCATCCTATTCCATTTGTCAAATCCTGCTCCAGCTAGCAGAGTGCATAGTAACAGCAAAGAATACAATTAATTATCTAGTATTCTTAATTGTACTTATAAAATTGTTAATACACACTTAAAAGTCAGGAGCTTTTGAATTAGTTAATTAAAATAGTTGATTAAACTAAGGTAATTATACATTATCCCTAAAATATGTACTTTCAAAGTAAATAGGCATCTCAAGTTTTATGGGAGTATTAATTTCAAGTGAGATATTATTTTTTTCCCAAATTCTGTTCTCTCTATTAGAAAGCACAAGTTTGCCTCCAGTTGCCAGTCTGAGCGTTTTGTTTCTGGTTGTGGCAAAATAATTGCCACAAGATTATCAGACCACCTCTCCTGATTAATGGGCAGATGACAGGGAGATAGATACATATAGAAGATACACAGGGCATGTGCAATGGGATGCAGTGAGAAAAATATGAAGCAGAAAAGAAAATATTACACTTGCACAGATCTCTATGATTTCCACTCTAAAGCATGTTAGATTTACAATATCAACCTTCATGCGCCTGGAAGAATTTTTGTGTGTGTACAGTAAAATGCACTGTTTAGATAGATGTAATTCTAACCACACCATCTAGACTGATTTGAACAGACCAGCGATTGGCTCCCTGAATGACTGTGTTTGATTGCAATGGCTCTGAACTGTCTTCCAGACTTAGCGCAACACAGCTAAAAGCTATCACATAGAAGATGGAAGTGACTTATTATTGAATCAATTATATTATCTTTCCTTCTCTCCCAAATCTTTAAAATCTTTAAAGGAAGATAATACAATTTGGTCTTAACAATGCGGTCCTTACAATATCCAACATACAAAAAAACGTCAAAATGTAAGAAGATGTAAAATTAAAGAGATATGACAAGAAGCAAAATAAAGGCAAAAATGGTTTACAGAAAGCCAATCAGGGATACAACATGCCTGGAATTTTCATCTTAAGATTTAAAATGGTTGTTATAAGTATGTAACTTAAAGTGAACACAATTTTGCCAGAGACTAAAATTATAGTATAAATTGAGAAAACTCTACACAGCTTCAAGTCACTATCTGAAATTAATAATGACTGAATCAGCTGAATAGATCACATACTGAAGATCAGTAAACTTAGAGTCAGATCAAGAAATATCATTCAGGGCCTGGTGTGGCAGCCTAGCGGCTAAAGTCTTCACCTTGCATGCACTGGGATCCCCTCTGGAGCTAGTTTGTATCTCGGTGGTCCTGCTTCCTATCCTGCTCCCTGCTTGTGGTCTGGGAAGGAACTAGAGGACAACCCAAAGCCTTGGGACCCTGCACCAGTGTGGGAGACCTGGAGCAGGACCCTGGCTCCTGGCTTCAGATCAGCTCAGCTTTGCTCACTGCAGCCGCTTGGGGAGTGAATCGTCTCTGTCTCTGCTCCTCTCTGTATATCTGACTTTCCAATAGAAACAAACAAACAAACAAATTGATACAGAAATCTTAAATAAATATCCAAAATTTTAAAAATCAAACCTAAATAAACAAGTTCCAGTGGCATTAGTTCACTTAGCATCTGTATATTAGGACTCACACATTCCACGTGCTAGGAGATCTAGAAAACAATAAATGAAAATATTTCCTATTTTATGACAACATCAATCCATTGTCTAAGAAGCTTAAGGAGTGGCTTGCAGGATGAAATTAAAGAAAATCATTGTTAAACACCAAAACAGGTGGAAAATCCTTAGAGTGTCTAAGAAACCATCCATAGGAAACAGGAATATATCTATCTATCTATCTATATATATAGATATAAATTAAACAATAAATTTTCTATTGATTTCCCCTCTTGTACAATGCATATGGCAGAAGACAAAATGACACAATAAAAGATTAGAATTGATTTTTTAAATGCAACATGAAATTCTATAGCTATTGAAAAATATCTATTACAATGTGAGAAAGTAAAGTAACATTTTAGATAAGCCAATGTTGTATATATTTGCCACTCAGAAATCTGTATCACATGACATCGTTAAAATAAATTAATGGGTCTGAAGGAAATGTATTGAATATAGAAATTCCACGTTAGATTATCAGGGATGACAGACATAAAGAGTATAATTAAAAATTATTTATTTTTAGTGCTTGTTTTAACAGAGAATAGCTCCAGTGAAGTGATTTATTTATTTTTACTTGAAATTGATAGATTGAAGGGCAAACAGAGAAAGAGCTTCCATTCTGATTCACTTACCAAATGGCACAACACCATTGCTGAACTGATCCGAAGCAAGGAGCCAGCAGTCTCCTCTGAGTCTCCCATGTGAGTGCAGGGGCCCAAGAACTTCAGCTGTTCATTTTGACTTTCCAGATCACAACCAGGAGTTGGATGGGGAGTGGACAAGAGCCAGTGTACATATGGGGTGCAGGAATCTTGCAGATCGGATCAGCTGATCGAGCTATCATACCAGTACCTACACCAATGACTTTTAAGGTTTCTATCACAGGTAGAAATGCCATGTATGTATAATAAGGCAAAAGGAATGGAAAAGGTTAAAATGGAGGATGACGTTATAGGATTTATATCTTAATTGTTACATTTATTAAGAGCATAGTGTACAAATAGTAAAAACTACATTGTAGTTAATACTATAATTTTTAAAAGTTATACTCAAAGTGGTTAAACGAGTATAACAAGACTATTTAATTCATTGAAAACAAGCAAAAATTATGCATATTTTTGCAGCCTCGGAACAATTTCAAGATAAAAGATTGTGCTTTCTATTGTTTGAAGAAATTAACCACTTTAATTTTAAAATTTGTGAGTGAATGTAATAGGCCCAGGACAGTGCAAATCTCTGAAAAAGAAAACAGTTTGATGGCCCCTGATTGAACTGCCTGAGGAACTCTACCTGATAGCATCCTCACCTGGTAACAGGCATGCAGCTTGCTGATGCATTTTAGGAAAATAGAACATGGCCCCCAGCAACCTGTTCTGTTGCTTTAGGGAAGATGTAGTAAAGCAACTTAACAGAAGAAAAAAAAAAAAATCAAGGAGCCATGCTAGAAAAAGCTAGATCTATATGCAGAAAAGCAAAGCTTCTGTATACCATGATAGAAGCATTGTATAACATTTCAGCAATTATACTTTGATTGAAAGAGGAGGCATTGTCCTTATCTGTCAAAAAATAAGTACTGAAAATAAAAACACAGCTTAGAATTTGAACCTGTATTTCTTGGGACTGTGACATCTAAATTTGACCCTGCTTTGACCACAATCATTTAGCAAGAATGATAGAGTACTAGAACAAGACAGTCAACACAAGGCCATGAGGAATACTGATTTGTTTTAAAATGACTAATTTGTTTCTTGATATTTTACTTAACCATTTGCGAAAATAGACAGGCAGACCTTCCATCTGCTAGTTCAGTTCCTAAAAGCCCTGAGCATTTGATGCTGGAATGGATCCAGACCAAAGAGTTGCATTGCTCTCCAAACCTCACATGCAGGTAGCATGGACCCAACCGCTTGGGCTATTACCTGACAACTCCCAGGACCTGAATTAGGTGAAGGCTGGGGAAGGAGGTAGAGTGAGAAACTTAACTCAGTTTCTCCACTGTAGAACACTGGGCATTCCAACCATTGGACTTATCACCCACTTCTGAACAACTAGCTTTTTTTTTTTTTTTTAAGATTTAATTTGTTTGAAAGTAAGAGACAGGAAGAGACAGAGAGAGGGAATCTTTCAACCACTGGTTTTCTCTCCAAATGATAACAGTCTAAGCAGAAGCCAATCTCTCACAGTGTTGCTGGGTTCCAAGCACTTGGGCCATCTCCTGCTGTTTTTCCGAGGACATTAACAGGGAGCTGAATGACCAGAGCAGCGGGGACTTGAACTGGTGCCTGTAAGAGATCTCAGGTTGTGACTCCACCTGCTGTACTACAACACTAAACCAACCAGCGACTCATATTACTTAGTAATGGACAAATAAGAGAATCCTACTGCAAGGAGAAAACAGTACCAACAGTAGCAATGACAACCTACCAAAGGGGAACGAGACAAACACAGATCAGACCTGGCAGGAAATAATGCATGGAAAGGAAAGATTAGATGACATGGAAGATTAATGGAGCTCAAGCACCTACAACAGCAGATAATATTGAGTGAAAGGCCCGTGCTACATTTAATAAACTAGAATATCAGTATTTTATTAGGGCAATAGCATGATATCCTAACAGTGTGCACATTACAAACAGTGCTGAATATAACTTATAGTAATGCAAAATAGACAACATAGTAAGATTATATTGAATGCAAAACAATATCATTTTATCTAAACACTTAGTAGCCGAATGTGGACAATACGATAATCTAACTAGCACTTTTCCTTCATTAGTAGTATTTGACTAGACTGAGTATGTGTATGAGCAAACACTGTGCTTCGTACTAATTGACTCTGTTCTGATAGAAGCTATTATACACTTAACTATATTATCAACTTGCACAGTATTGAATTATAAATTGAATATAACAGAAGTTCAAGATTATGAGCACAGTTTATGATACCATTTCTTGAAAAATGGAATTTCAAAATAATATATCACTAGGTTATAAACAGATAATAAAATCATTCAAGGTTTGTAGTTAAAAAGTGTGTATTCCATAAGTTCATGATTATAGTTTGTGAATAATAAGTAGATGTAGTTTTAGTCAGATAGTGTGAATACAGTGTTAACACTGCTCTCCTTAGCAGTGGTCTTTCTAAGGTCTGGTATATGTTGCCGCCTTACGCCATCCACATGGAATGCTACCCAGTAAATCTGTAACCTAACACGCTCAAATTCTTAGATTATGGAGAAGCTGTGACACACAGGGGTCGCCTCATTGATCTCCCAGTCACAAAGCAGAGAGACAATTCCATATCGTAATTACTATTATTTCAGTCTTGTCACAAACCTGGAGAATACTTCTTGCGGTTGAGTCCCCCATTGTCGCCTAGAAAGTAAGGATAAGATTAAACATCACAAAAGAGGTCGCTCATCATAAGAAAATGTTTTTTTGAAGACCAGAAAACAAAAGTGTGAATGCTGACACTGTATGTTCCTGCTGTTATTACTCCTGTTAGCTTGACCCTAAGCTTTTGATCTCAGACGCCCTATGATTAGATGTCTGAATACCTCAAGATATACATAGTAGTTCAGTTAACTATATACCATGAAATTCCTTAACTGACAGGGAGTATTTCCTCATCAGCTGTGAAAGAAATCAATGCATTGTGCTTTAGCTGTTGTTTTCATTTTTCATTGATATAGATTTTAGAAGTCCAATAAAGGTCAATCTTTTAATGAATTGTGTAAACTCTATTTTAAATTTCAGTGTTAAAATACTACACGACTTAAGAATAAACCCAAGTATTCATTTTTCATATTCTTCTTCTTGAGAGATTTATAAAAACTGGGAATGCTGTAATTCAATTATAGAAGCATCAGCCCGATGAAAGGACATATGTTCCAGATTGAAAACACAGACTTTAGCAGCTTACATTTGGAGATGCATATTAAAAGCATGTAACTGAATATTAAAGCTGTAACCAACATACTGCCTACCTTTGAAAGTGAATTCGTTTCTAGTCTGGCCACCTGAATTAAGAATGGATTATAATGTATCAGCTTTCAGAAAATGAGTTGTGGACAGCTTCTAAAATGCTCTTAGTTTTCTGGCGTTTGGTATATGTATCTTGCACAATTTTTCTTTTGTTTGTTGGCTAACTCATGACTACAATAGCATATCATCATGCTATGCTGCTACCATTCGTCTTTAAGTTAATCAGAAGCAAATTTTCTTTTGAATAGGAGGGGAGGTGGCAGTAGGTACTTTGGTGCAGCAGTTAAGACATGGCTTGGGCTGTCTGCATCCCAGATTAGAGGACACCAGTTAAACCCTGGCTTTATTTTAGATTCCAGAATGCACATCCTAGCAGAGGGCAGCTCTTGGCTTGAGTGCTTGGGTTTCTTCACACACTCACACGTGAGACTAGGATTCAGTTCCCAAACCTTAGCTTATCTCAGCCCACCTGTTGCAGATGTCAGAGAGCTTTCTATAACACAGGGATGCTGAAATTCAAAAACAGAAGCATCAGCCCAATGAAAGGACATATGTTCCAAATTGAAAATTTTGGAATGAACCCGTGAGCAGAGGATTGTGGCATGCTTCTCTGCATTTTTTGTCTAACATGAAATAAATAAATTGAATTATACCTACATACAAACAACAACAACCCTGAGAATAAGGAAAGAAAAAAAAACATAATAAAAAACAATTTGCTATGGGCTAGCCTTCCTCCAGCTTCCTGCTTGTAGGTTGGGAAAGCAGTAGAAGATGGCCCAAAGTCTTAGGAGATGGCTTAGCTCCAACTATTGTGGTCACTGGGGAATGAGCCAATGCATGAACGCTCTTTTTCTTTGTTTTTCTTTCTCTGCAAATCTGACATTCTAATGAAAAAAAAAATCTTAAAAAAAACCCTGAAAGCTCTGGCTCAGCTGTGAAGGTAATATGTGTGGGTTAATAATAGGGGCTCTGTCTCTCTTACTAAGTAGATACTCCTATGCCATCTCTTCAGCCTCTCTGAACTTCAGTGTCCATATGTGTAAGTTCTGAGTACAGTATTGGCTGCTTTGGGTCAATTGCTTGAAGTCTGCATGAATTAGAGAAAGTCTTAGTTTCTTAGGTATAGTGAATTCTTAGAATTGGCATTTCTTTATGACAATGTCATAGAAAGCCTAGATTTCTACTCATGAGAAATTAGTATATGTTTACTATACTTGCTACTTACAAAGAAAATAATCTCACGTAGTGTTTTGTTGTCGAAAGTGGAAACTCAGAAACTAAAGTGTTAATATTCTGTACTTCACACAGTTAACACATATATGGATGTATGCATTCATGTATGATTTGTCGAAGTACTTAAAAAGATAATGATATTTAAACGAAAATCATTTATTTGTAGTTTATTTGCTCTAAATAAATTGTGATTAGTATGTTTCACCCTCAGTGCACTTGAAGCACTTTTTTTATGATATTCCACTTAGTTTTATCATGTAACTATATTCATATTTTGCTTGGTTTGGAAAATTGACAAACTGAATCATTAAAGGGACAATGGATATTTTATATTGAATTCATTACTTTGTTTTTCAGTAAATATGGAAAACTACATCCACATTTTGCTTTGAAATGAAACAGACAGCATTTCTAATGATTAGCCTCTCTTTACTTAGCAATCATCCATTTCTTACATGAATATCAAGTAATGATTCTATTATACCTCCAGAAAAGAAACTTGTCCTGAGGTGAAGGTATTGTTGTTGCATCAATTATCTTTTCTATGAAAATTAGCATTGGACAACATAAGCTAATGCATATAGAAAGTGAATATGGTGATGTGGAAGCAGATACACATCCACTGAATAATGTCCACATGCTAGTCTCAGGAGCCTGGACATAAAGTCAATTTCATTAGAAATGGGAAAAAGAATTTGTTGATAGGTTTAGATTTGCTAAGTAGTGGATCTTAAAATGATTATCCGTGGTTATCAGGAGGGAGGGGCTGTCATTTGGAAACAGAACAAAAACATGGAAGAATTAAGATTGATGCAATGTGGGGACTCAAGCTGCTCTGTGGAAATGAGTTCAAGGGAACTACCAGCCATAGTTCAAGGGAAGCCTCCAGGAACTGGAGAAGATAGGGAAACTGATTTCTAGAATTGTCCTGGAAACAAACACAATTGGTAGATCCCTTGTTTTCCTCACAGTGGCGTGTGTATCAGAATTCCAATCTACACTGCCTTTGTGACAGTCACAATAGAGTACTAATGCAATCACCAGCATCTGGGCCGGGGAGTGCCCTTCCTAGCCCAGCGGGCTGTGCAAGAAAACTGAACAACTATGACAGTGGGAACGCTCAATTATCAAGCAGTGTGCTTTCCTGAGGAGAAACATTTTATGTATTGCCCTCTGAGGAGGGTTGAAATGAACCACAAGTCCGTGTGGCAGATGATCCCAGATCCACACAACGCCAAGCATCTTCCTTGGAGGAAGAAGAGGTTTCCTTAACGGATGGCAAAAAAAAAATCTGTTTTTTTCTAGTTTTCAGTTTTTGAGTAATTTGAAATTTAATTTCTATAATGACACACACAAGACACACCTGCAATTTCTTTTTGATTATTTAGACGTAGAATGCTTCGATCCAATGACCACATTGTGGATCAGGGTGTCTACCTATTTCATCTATCATCGAACTTATTGTTTGCATTTGTATATGTGTGTGTGTTTGTGTGTGTATTGCTGCCAGTTAAGTGGGATGCTGCCAGTTAAGTGAGAGAGAAAGAGAGAGAGAGAGAGAGAGAGAGAGAGAGAGAGAGAGATTAATACAGGTTCAAAACTTAGCTGGAATGAAGCAATGAATAACTGGAATGGCAATTAATTATGCCAGTAGCAATTTTTTTTCTCTGCTTTTGTACAACATTCATCTGAAAGTTAGTTTGGGCTTTTTGTTTGAAAATGACAGAATAAATTATGCACATGCAAAGAAAAGCAGTAAAAAATATCCAAGCATAATAGCATCTCATGGAACACTTTGAACTCGTGCATTCAAAACACCCAGAAACAGACTTTAATCTCTGATTTTTTCTTTCCAAAAGATTCATTTACTGATTTGAAAGGCAAAGCAACAGGGAGAGACAGACATAGAGACATACCCACTCCTTCTCTCTTCAAATGCCCACAAAAGGCAAGATTGATCCAGGTTGAAACAGGAAGCCAGGAAATCCACCCTTATCTCCTACGTGGGTGGTAAGAGCCTAGCCATGTTACCATCTTCCAGCGTCTGCCCAGGTGCGTTAGCAGGGAGCTAAATTGCAAGACGAACAGCTAAGATTCAAGCTGGCGCCTTGATATTGGATTAAGGCACACTAAGGGTAATTTTATCTGGTTCCAAATGCCATTCCTCTGGCCCCTAGATTTTCACATCTCACCTTCCTCTTCTGATGGTTGAATCTAAAAACACGCTACCACAAAGCTCTCTTGGGCCACTGCCTTTCAGCCATGTCCATTTCATGTCGCTTTCATCCTGGTTATACATTCTTATGCTGGGAAATCAGTTCAAATGTTACTGAACTTGGTTTCCAATATTTAAATAAAAGAAGTGGAACAAGGAGTAGAACATTCTCTAGCATTGGTAACTGGAATCTTGTTTTATAAGCTAGTATTTTCAAACATATCATCAATGCAGTCATGAAAAATCATCAGTAATGTTCCAAAACTTATGAGATCAATCAAAAGAGTATCAGAATTAAAGTAAAAAGTTATTTGTTCACTCTTATTCCCCACCTTCCTTCCTATGAAGGTTATAGATCATGTTCCGGGAAAATTTAGAAAATGGGAGAAACTATTTGTGTAATTATTTAAGAATTGTATATGTACATGCATGCATGTAAAATTGTAACTAATATAGACTTTTAAAAAGATTTATTTATTTTTATTGGAAAGTCAGATATTCAGGCAGGAGGAGATACAGAAAGATCTTCAGTCCGATGGTTCATTCCCCAAGTGATTGCAACAGCTGGAGCTGAGTCAATCCAAAGCCAAGAGCCTGGAAGCTTCTTCTGGGTCTCCCATGCAGTTGCAGAGTTCCAAGGCTTTGGGTACAGCCTCAACTGCTTTCCCAGGCCACAAGCAGGGAGCTGGATGGGAAACAGGGCTGCTGGGATAAGAACTGGCGCCCATAGGGGATCCTGGAGCATTCAAGCAAGGACTTTAGCTGCTAGGCTACTGCACAGGGTCCTAATATAGACTTTTAGATTAATTTTGAAATAAGGGTAGAGATATCAATACTGAAGCTGGGAGGCAGGAACATGGGCCACGGAGTATTCGATATTAGTAGCTCACCTTTGATTACAGTAGAAGGAAATGATGATTCTCTGAAAGATATCATTAATTTAGACTCCAGATCTCCACAAATTATTAATTCCTAACTAATGTAGTGCATCAACACCCATGAAAGTAAATGCTCATACACACACACACACATACACACACTTTTCAAGAATGATTTCATGCTTCATAATTTGTAGTGTGTATAATGTGTATATTTGTAAAATTGCAAAATAAGAAATGAAAGTACACAGGTATACATTGTTTTTATACCCTACTTAAACCAAATACTGCTTCCTAAACTCATTTCAAGAGGAAAGTATGGGTGGTTGAAATCCATGTCTTGCAGGGATTTCTGTATCCCTGGAGGCTCTGAACCTTTCCTTCCACTTCTCTGAGTATTCAGTTTAGTCCCACCCCATCACCATGCCCTGTGTCTCCTGACGCTGTGCAAGACAGAACTAAGCATTGTAAAGTGCAATCCCTTCTCTCTAGAAATTGTCTTTCCTCCTGAGTGTATGCAATTTCTTTTCTTCTAAATAAATCTGGCTTCTCTGCTTTTACCATTGTTTCTTCATCGGGTTCTTTTTCATGTAGAAACAAGGATCTCTACCAAAGCCTTGCCATGGCCACCACCATGACACGTTTACCTCAATTACAAGCTTAAACAATTAATACTAATAGCTCTTATATCATTGTAATGACTACTGTAGAACCATTCACTTAATTATAAAAATATTGGCTACATTACTTACTGAGTTCATTAGCTGCCTTTACCTTTATGTTTATGATTCATTGAATCAACAAATTATTTTACCTTTTAATGAAACAAGGTTAATGAGAAAAAGAATGGGGGTTAATAGGTAAGTAAATGATGTATTTTGGCCAAACCCAGATCATGGGATCTCATGGCACACTGGAGTGAGCTCAAAATCTGGAATAATCAGAGGAATTAAACCCAAACTGGGTCATGAATTGGATGCATTGAGAACCAGAGAAGTAAGCATACTAAACTCAGTAAACTCATACTTGTGTGGTCACTCTTTTTATGCTTTTTATATTTTAAGTTAATATTTAGTTTTGACAAGACATCATGTTATCATATCATGTTTGGTAATTTATCACCTAACTCATTAATATTTTATTGTTTATGGCAAACTATTTTTGTAATATATACCTATATATAACTAACTATAAGTAATATAGTTAGGAGTTTATTATGAATTGTTGGTTTGTATATACTTAGTTAACTTCATTATTTGATAATTTTCTTCACTGAAAACCAGTTTGTTTTCTTCAAAAACTACATGAATTTGGACATATTTGTGATGGCCAGATTATGCCTTGAAAAATTCAGATCTTTTTCAATGTAATGTTTTTTATTACACAATATTTATTTTTCTTGGAAAGGCAGATTTACAGAGAGAGGCAGAGACAGAGAATGAAAGATCTTCCATTTGCTGGTTCACTCCCCAAATGGCCACAATGACCAAAAATGAGATAATTTGTAGGAAATTCTTCTAGATCTCCCACTCGGGTGCAAGGTCCCAAGGTTTTGGGCCATCCTCTGCTGCTTTCTCAGGCCGCAAGGAGAGAGCTGGATGGGAGTGGAGCAGCGGGATCACGATCCAGTGCCCATCTAGGACCCTAGAGCCTGGAGAGGCAGCATTAGGCAGCCGACTCACAGGGTCAGTCCCTTGTATCAGCATTTCAAAACCTAGATGGATTCTAATCAATTAGAATAAAATCCTTTACATTTTAACACAGTTATAACTTGCTAAAAGGACATTAAATCAATAAGATTAAGGAGGCAATAAGAAAGTGAAGGTGTCACATTGAATATTTTATTTACAATGTCACATCTTAATTTTTCTAAAAGGGCTTGGAGATTAACATGTGGTGTATCACAGAAAGGTATATTGCAACTATTTCTGTGAAATCTGATTGTCTGGCATTAAATTATTATAGTTCACTGCACCTAGGTGGGTACATATAATATTTATGAATGTTTTATGAATAAATTTTCATTTATTCATAAGTAGAAATGCTCTTTTATTCATAAATAGAATTTTGTAGTTATCTATTTTATATCTAAATCACTGATCTCTTTCTTTTTCAGTAATTGTTTTCCTTTTTTCTAATTAGTAAGCAGAGAAACAGAAGGGGAGACAGATTATTTTTCATGAGCTAGGAAATTTTGCGAGTGCTCACGGGAAGTAGGGCTAGGCGAGGCTGAAGTCAGGGACTGTGAATTCTACCTGGGTCTTGCACGGGGCTGACAGGGACTGTTACACTTGAACTATCGCCACCGCCACCCACAGAGTGTATTATCAGAGAGCTGGGGTTTAGTACACAGGAGCTGGGACTTCAACAGGCGCTTTCACAACACGGTGGTGCGTGTCTAGCCAGGGGCTTACGCACTGTGCTAAACGCCTGCCCCGACGCTGCTCTTTTTCGACAGAATTATCCCAGCATCCCAAGTGTCAGAAGCAGATTTTATCTTCTGATCCATGCCCAACTCTTTCATGTTTACTTTAATCTTTTGCAATTTATGGCTCGAATGCTTCTTGGAAAGTGCTTCTGGAGATATTTATGTGTCCTCGATGCGTTAACAAGTACGGTAGGATGTTAATGTTGAGCTGTTATGTATGCCTGCAACTCATGCAGACAAGAAATTCCATGGGGGAATTGTGCAGAATTTATAAAGATAGCATAAAAATAATGCTAAAAATAAGTTGCTCTCAGAATTTTGAATCCTTTCCCCTCAAGTAATTAAGAGGCAGGAAAACAAAAGAAGAGAGGGATGGATGTTAGAAAGGAATGGGATGAAGATATCTGTCCAAATAAATTTAAGACGTATATCATAACCTCTCCTGCATGGAACACGGCTGGATCTCTGATTTGAGCATTCCTGTAGGGTGCGGACACTCACTGTGCTCTGTGGAAAGTTTAGTAGAAGATTCCTTCATTTGAAAAGCAGAGTAAATTGGGGTCAGACTGCCAGTTTGGAACTCATGTATAAGCAGCATGACATATTATAACTCCCTGAAGAGTTTCACTATTGAGGTGGACGCAATCTCCCCGGTGTATGGTCACAGTGAGCAGTGGCTGGTTCTCTCCCAGTCGAACTGAGCTGAGCCAAGTCATCCCGATCCGGTGCAATGGCGCCACCTGCAGTCAGGGAGGAAACAGCGCTCAGGAAGAAGTACCTGAAAATACGAACCCAGGTTTGTTTGCCACAATGCGGAGCCCGGCTGCAGACAGCATCTAGAACAGATAGTAAAGGGGATGTTTATGAGAATCCTAAACATTTACTTATTTATTTAAATTCCAGCTATGCCTGTGTTTTTGATACTGACGTCTTCCAGCCCGAGGCACTTTTACATCCATCGAGTAAAAATGTGGTATTAAGTTAAAGTTGTCATGAATATTTTGAGTTAGATATTCTAATCGCTGATTTTTGTTTCTGATATCAGTTTAAAAGATCTCCGGAACAAATTTTACTTTTGGCTATTTAGAAGTACTCTAAAAATTACAAAATTATGCTTTAATGGTACAGCAAGTGACAAAACTAAATTTACATACATACATAAAAGGGAATTTGTCCAACACATAGACTACATAGGAAGAGCTTATTATTTTTTTGTCCTTAGGAGAATTTACTTTTATGCAAACAGCTATGTTGTCTGACATGGATGTACTTCTATTCAACTAGGCTATACTTCTGTTTCTGCTACTTTGCCTGACTTTGTTACCCAAATTTTGTGTCATGCTGAAATCAAACATACCTATCACATGGTTTCTGCTACTACTGCTGGAATCTAAAGTTTTCATCCAACACCCAAACCCCTACACTCCAGTATGGGATCCCGACCATCCCAAATGGCACATTAAATGCTTTGCTAAACATCCACCCCCAGGCTTGCTAGTAATAGCATTGTCTTTCAAGATTGTAGTAACAACTATTACATTTTGCTTAAGTATTTGGTATAAATATGACAAGATACTTATGAAAGCAAGGTTTGCTTTGGGCTAAAGAAGAATGTTAGAGATATTAACTTTTGTATTAAAAACACAGTCGTGTTCTCTTTTTAAATTTGGCTGTGATGTAGTTGTTGTATAAACACAGGATTGAAGCGTTTGAACAACACACCATCTCACATGTGTGTGGTATCTAACCGAGTTCCCCTTCAACAAATTTCCTCATTGTATTGGATTGTTAGATGGGAACCATTTTGAAATCTCTCAGAAAGCAAGGAAATCAGAAACTCGGATACTGTCAGCTTGAATTCAGTGTGCTGATGGGTGCTGAAAGTTCTCATTCTGTATTTCCTACTCTCTGATGAATAATTAATTAAAATATCACAATTTATAATATAACTGGCACTGCTTTGCAAGAGTCTGTGTTCTACTACGGAAACCTGAATGAAATTGTGTGGCAATAAGGAGAGCAAGCAAAAAGAAACACAATGTATTAAGGAGGAATTGTTTTACCTTTGTTACAAAGAGTGAGAATTTTCCCTGCCAAAAGGTAAGGAGCATTTGAAAAGATTTGGACCTCCCCTACTTTTCTTTCCTCTTTCCTCCCTCTCTCCCTTCCTCTCTCCTTCCCTCCTTCCCTCCTTGTCTTACTTTCTACTTCCCTACTTTTGCTTTTTCATTCATTCATTCATTCATTTTTCATTTTGCTTTTTGCTTTTTGCTGCTGGAACTATAAGATTTTAGTATATTTCTCATAAACTTCCAGATAACCATGAAGAAGTAAAGACTATTTTTTCATGATACAGATATAATTTATCAATATTAAATCTACTTAAAAAAAAAACTTCCCCTAAACTCTCAAGGTTGACAAGCAGTGATTCATCTGTGATGGCCTTTGCCTTTGTGCTCTTCCATCTCGCTCTTCCCTGGTTCTTCACTGCAGACTGAAGTTGATCCGTGTCTCCCTATTATTTTCCTTGACGCAAGTTAAAGCTGTGCTTTCCCATGTCACTTCAAAAAGAAACTATTATGCAACAGTCATTCAAGATGAAGGGTTATAATACAGTGTTGCTTCCAAATCCTGTAATTTGTCTTCAGTTTAAAGATACTAGAGGCCAACCGATTCTCTTTCAGGGAAAGCAGTGTCACCTTGGCTTTCTCCTGTCAGTAAGAGATCTCCATCAGCATCTTTAAATGACCTTGTGATTTGTGCTGTGCATGCTTTGCTGATTAGGCGATGCTTCAGATGGCATTTGGAATCACATTTACAGTAGCTCTTTGAATGTCCTTTGCACCAGGTGTGAACACATGGGAAATATTCATCTCCAACTGTTCTCATTGTTCTTTTTTACATTTCCTTTATATTGTGTCTCCTAAAAAGGAAAAAATATGCATGATAGTACTTCAAAAAATCATAAAAATGGAAATAAAACATGGGGATTTTTTTTGGTGTGAAAACTTTTTGAAATCTGTATCATTTGATCATCATGCACATTTAAATGAACTTTCTGAAGACATATTTCAAAATTTTTTTTTGTTTCTCATAAATTTTTTGAAGTCTCCTCCTATATATTAAGATGAGGTAGCTTAAGAATATAGATAAATCAAAGCTCCAGGCTGGAGGAAATATATGTAGCTAGTTAGGAGACAGAGACAAAAAAAAATCAAAGAAAATCATCGCAATGTATGTCAGATTGCAGGGAAATAAGTACTCAGAGGCAGTGTGAGACAGAGAGGGAAATAAAGTGCAGTTTCTTTGAAAAAAACTGACAAAAAGTCCTTCCTAATGACACAACTGTTAAAGAAAGTCCTGATGAATGAGCTTGGTGAGTGCCTTAGTGCTTGAAGGACTGCCATTCCAAGTAGAGAGAATGTGTTTACACTATGCTCAAGAAAGAAAAGGAACATTAAGTGATAGGAGCTAAAGAGCTAACAAGGAGAGCCTTGTGAGTTTAAATCACAGGGTCCACCACAGTAGACTAGGTCTAGACCAGTGTTTCATTTAGTATAAACCTGTGTATGTATAATTATATACAGTTTAAATGTTGTTGTGTTTCCAGAAAAATACAGAGTATCATAACAATGCAAGCATTGTTACATTTAGAGGTGATATAGTATCCTAACAATAATGGTCAGGACCAATAAAAGACAAGTAGCACTTAAAAATACATGACTTTGCAAAAAGTCACAATGGTACTGAGTTGTCTAAGACAGCTGCCAAATACTGTTGCCATTTTGTATAGAATTGGTTGGCTCTCGCAACTGTAGCTGTGACTGAATTTACAATCCAACACCAGTGAGGATTTTGCTGTGACTGTAGCTTAGTTGGACAATAGGTGACAAAGGTCCAATCAAAACACAACCCTAACATAACCTGATTTGCCTAATTTTTGTTTTTGCATAAGCTGGAGAATACTTTACTTTTCAATGTAATCTAATGTGTTAGAGTTAAGACTAACCATTAAAATATATTGAGCTTCAGAGTATCCTTTGTTAGTTGGCACTCTCGTGTACATTTAAAAATATCTTACTGTCTAACCTTTCTAAAGGCAGCTATGTCTTTGAGCCTGGGTCAAGCAAAGCACTTTGAAAATTTTCAGAACTCTCCCTTGGACTATTGTTAAAGATCTTAGTTTTATGTTAGATTGACTATAAATCCATTGTAGTCTACTGAAAAAGTGACAAGGTCATGTAGATACTTTTAAATGATCATTCGATTGATGAGATGTTAAATTTCAGTATTGAAAATTAAGTCACAATCAAACAGAACAACCTGTTTATGCATTTTTTTTCTTTTGTGTCATTCTTTATTGTTTTAGAGGATAACCTTTCTGGAAAAATACTAGAATAAAATTTTTTTTAGCTAAATGTAAATATTGTTACAGAGAATTCAAGCTTGAAAATGTTCAAGAGTGTGAATAACTGAAAAGAAAAAATCTGTCCAAGTTGAAATTTTGTAATTGGAATTCTTGAGTTCTAACAGTGTCTGTGTTATTAGTTACTCTGCAAAAATGATTAAATGCTTTTTCTACCCTGATACATTTATAAATCTACCATTGTGCTCTATTTCTAAAAGATACCGAGTTGAAAGTAAGTGTGTACTTTTGACATAAATGTTACTATTTACATAAAGAAACCTCTCTCTTAAAAATATGGGTTTGTGTTTGGGTGTGGTAGATTAAGATGCCATTTACAACATGAACATTCACATAGGAGCCTGCTGGTTTGAGTCCCAGTTGGCCTACTTCCTATCCAGCTTCCTATCTAGTTATTGAGCTTGGGAAAAACAGCAGATGATTCAAGACTTTTGGCTCCTGCAACTCATGCAGTTCCTGGCTCCTAGTTGTTGCCTGTCTCAACCCTGGCTGTTGTGCTCATTTAGGGAATGAATCAGTGGATGAAATTCATTTTCTCTTTCTCTCTGTCTTCACCCCTCCAACACTGTTGCTCTATCTTTCAAGTAAACCAATGAATATCTATCTACCTATCTATCTATCTATCTATCTATCTATCTATCTATCTGTAAGTGCAATTTAACAATAAACCACAAAATACAGATCACTATAACCAGAAAAAAATAAGATTTTTGTCTACCTCATTTTCTCTTATGCTTCTATTTCCTTATACAATCTTTTTCACTTCAAAAGTCATACTAAGAATAAGCTGACCGGGTCAGTAAGGAACACCCTTCAAATTAAAACGACAGGTAGTCCCAATGCAGACAGTATTTCTCTCTCTACTTTCTATCATACTCAACTGATTAAAAAATATATTAGTTTAAGGGAGAGACTATATTTGTAGGCTCAATTTATCACATATATTAGGAAACTCTTCACACTAAAAATCTGTATGTAGCCGTAAATCACTTGATAGTATCTGTAAGATGTGATAGGAAAGCTGCTTTAATTGTTTCAGTGGTTAAATTCATCAAGAAGGAAGTACCAATTACGGAATTTGACAGTCAAATCTCATTTATGAACCATCTGCTTAGTTCACAATGAAGACCATCCAGTGTATCATTAATGCCATAGAGGAAAGCATTTTATTGGATGTTATTAATGTTCAACCACTAACATATACTAATATTGGTAAAAATGTGGGCCCCAAATCAAGCATAAATTGTATGTATTATGGTGCAGGAAACTTAGCATTTTATCTGATAGGCAGGAAATCTGAATTCTTACTAAGGGATATAAATATTAGTTCTGCCACAAGCAACTTCAAGCAAGCTACTTTCCTTCTCTGAAACTCAGTTTCTCCTGTCTGTAAAGGAATGGTTATGTACCAATTTGTTGTGAAAGTTCAATTAAATGATCTGTGCACTTAAATACTGAAATACTGAAGTATGTAGGAATGCTTAAAGATTTGATAGAGTGTAGTTTGAAAAGGTGGGTGTTCTGGGACTGGCATGGTGGCATTGCAGGGTAATCCTCACCTTCAAGCCCTGGAATCCCATATGGCAGCTAGTTTGCATGCCGACTACCACACTTTCCATCCAGCCTCCTAAGAAGGCAGCAGAGGAAGGCTAATTGGTTCCCTGCATCCACATGGGAGACCTGAAGGAGGCTGCTGGCTCCCAGTTTCAAATTGGCTCAACTCCAGCCATTGTAAACCATGTAGGGAGTGAACCAGTGGATGGAAGGTCTTTCTCTCCTGTTTCTCTCCTTCTTCTGGTAAATACGGCTTTTAAATAAAAACAAATAAATCCTAAAAAAGAAATAGGATGCGCAGGTGGTCATGGGTTTTAAATTATTTATTTTCTATATTAGAAAGGCAGTGTGACAGAAACAGAGATCTCCCTTCTCCTAATTCGCCCTTTAAATTCCAGAAGAGCCAGTGGTATGCCAGGCTTACGCCCGCAATCAGGAGTTCCATCCTCAACTATGCTGAGGCCCAAGTGCTCCCTCCCAGGCTGCACAGCAGCCGGGAACTGGAATAAGAAACAAATCTAGGACTCCAGTCCAAGCATTGTGCAATGGTATATGGTTGTACCATGCAGTGCTTAATGCCCTCCACACCAAATGCCCTCCCCTCTGGTCATGTTTGGGTTGAAGGAAATAACATGGTGATGTGGACACAGCATGAGTGAGAATCAGTGCCATAGCATATTGTGCACCATAGCATACTGAGGTGGTGTGTTTTCTCTGTAATATTATGAACTATGGTGCTCAGATAAGCTTATTTCTCTTTTAAAGTATAAAAATATCACATCTAGATTCCTATCTCCTCTTGCTGCACAACAGACAGCTTCTGTTGCCACCACAGGGATTAGGGACCAGATGCTCATGTTGCCCATGCATGGATTTTTAAATAGACTTCCATACATAGTTTGAGTTCATGACCTTTATTGAATTTCTTAAAGAAAAGAGGGATGACTATTGTTAATGTGGAAGTAGCAGGGAATTCTGCAAAGTCCCGGAGTATATCCGAGGAGACCTGCACCCATGGAATATGGGAAATCTGTTCTCTTTATTAACAAAAATTGAAAAAAAATATATCTTTCAGAAGAAAGTTAAGAAATTATGAAAATGATTTAGAAAACACAGCATTTCTGCTTTCACTGGAACCATCAAATAAGTTTTCCCAAATTTGGATTTTTGAATCATCTAAATAATTGCTTCCATTTTCAGCTTCAAATTTAAGAGACATCTTTGATAGAACATATTTAAATTGTCAGAGAAGTTAGAATAAGGCATGACATTATAGACATTTTCACGTAGGTAAGACAAACTCTCATTCTAAATTTAGAGATTAATAAATATGTATTAAATTTTTTCTTTGAAAAAAAACAAGATAAAAAATCTAAATAATTCAATATACTTTAGTAAAGTCAACCAACTTTCAAAGAGACTGTCCCCTGAAGAGAAATATTCTAACTTTATCTTCAAGCAATTAACACAATTTTTCCAGTTCTGAGAAGCAGGGGCAGAAGTAAGATGTTGGGTTGACGCTGATTCAGAGGAATTGGGAAGAATGTGAAAAGAGCAGATGAAGAAACAAAACAGGGAGTGATAACACAGAAGCGAAGGGCAGCAGTGCAGGGATTTTGAAATTTACAGTGGTATCTGGGAAGTAACACTAGTCTGATATGAGCAGAACTTGCTCACTGTGGAGAAAACTGCCTGGGGTTGATTACAAAAGAGAAATACATGGACTATATTTACAGTTAAACAGTTCTTACTAAAAGGATGTTACTATTCTTGTTTCACAATTCTTACAAACCTTCCCCAACATTGTTGCAATGGAGGATGGCCTAAATTGTGGGGCCACTTAACTTCAGTTAAGTGGGAAATTGGGAAGGAGCTCCTGGCTCCTGTCTTCAGATGGGTTCACTTCTGGCCACTGTGGCCATTTGGGGAGTGAACCAGTGGATAGAAAACCTCTCCATGTGTCTCTTCTCTCTCTGTACAGCTCTGCTTTCAGATAAAAATAAGTGAATCTTAAAATCTATACATATTGCTGCAATATGAAACGTATAGGTACAAATGTTAATTTTCTATAACACTCTAAAAACATATATTTTACAATGCAAAAATTTCACATGTCACACATACCAAGAAAATAAATGCCTGTTTTGCAATTATTTCTAGAATACACAGACTTGAAAAATGTTGTGTCTGTGATACTGTAATAAGTCTGGTCTTCATGATACATATTTCAGATCTTTGAGGTAATTTGATTTTCCATGTGAAAATAGTTAAATCACAAAAATTATTATGTTTAAAGGTAAATATCAAATATTTAAAAGGATATGAATTAAAGTCATTGAAAATCAAAAAGCAATTAAATAACATTTTCCTAAACATTTTGCCAATGTCTTGGTAAAATTGCATTGTTCTGATCGCCCAGGGAGAAGGGTAAGCTATTGAGAACTGCATATATTTCTCAATGTATCACAATTACAAAAACACCTGTGCTGTGTAATGCTGTGTTGATCCACTCTAAATTGTGAAGTGCTTATACATCCTGAGAAACAAATGCATTGCCAGTGCACCACAGGTGTTCACCAAGGAAGACATTAAAAAACGTAATGATGAAGGATGTGGTGACATTTCACGATCCGTATATATCACAAAATGAACTTTTACATCTATAATTGAATTGGTTTTTAAAATTTGTTAATGTGGCATTTCTGTTATTTCTTTTAAAAGCAATCAACTTTCCAAACTATGTTTAATATATTAGCTTATACTATGAGGCAGAAAAGGATAGAAATCAAGTAAAAATCATAGGCTTTATTTCAAAATATTTAATTTCTGGTAGCATTTGAATAATCCGTATTTAATCCAAAGGGTTTTCTTTTTGCAGATCAGTAATTATGTGGCTCAATCTTCATTATAACAAACTGCAACTCTTGAATTTTGGCAATTTGATTAATAGCCCTTAGATGGGCTGCAATAAGACACTGCTTTCATGTTTCATCTAAGCTGTTATTTGTTATTGTTCATGCAATATATTAAGAAATTATAATCAAACTGTCCCATGTTTTTAATATGTCCACTTTTTCTTTATATTTAATGCAATTCAACATTAGATTAATATTTAGTAAAGCATGCTATAAGCTTTATTGATGCTTACCAGGCATTAACGTCTGTTAACTGACATCAACACCTGGTTTTCCAGGTTGGTGAAAGGCTACAAAAGCATGGAAAATTGGAAATAGTAGGTAATTTAGCAAATTGCAATCAAATGAGGTGCACACATGCAGAAACATGCTCACATATGTTTATTAAAAATATAACCTATTTTCATCAGCTCTCTGGAAGTAATTGATTCCAAAGCCATCGATGCAAGAGAAACAATTGCCATCATCGTGCATGTGAATGACAGATACACACCCCTAGAACAATTGTCCCAAGCAAAGGCTAAGAAGCTGACTGGGATCCTCACATCCCATCTGAGTACTTACATACAAATCTGAGCACCACAGCACAGTCTAGTTTCCTACTAATCCACATCCTATGAGACAGGAGGTGATGGCTGAAGCAGCGGGGGCAGTACCACATGCTGAGGAGATGCAGATGAAGTTCCTGGATTCTGGTTTCAGTTCTAGACACAGCAAGCATTAGCAGAATGAGCTGGTGGATGGGAGTGCACCCTCAGTCTCTCTCACCTCACAGTCTCTCTCTCACTCTTCATCTCTCTCTGTCAAATACAATTGACTAATCTATTTAATTTTAAAAGGCAAGCATATATGTGTGACTGTATGTGCAAGCAAAGGAAATAAAAAAATAAAACTATTCCTGTCTTTAATTCCAGTATCTAGAATAGGTGATTTTATGTTCCATATAAATAATTCCAAATATTCCCTCATGGCTACTTCAGGCATATTGCCTATTTTTATAAATAAATAGATTTTTGCATGCAGTCATAGTCATTCATTTCTGTATTGCCTATGGCTGGTTTTTCACTCTAACAGCAGAACTGAATAATTGTGACAGAAAAATTTGGTATACAAAATGAGAAATATTTACTATTGAGCTCTATAAAGGCCAACCATACTTGATTCTTGTTCTATTTATTTCAACAATCATTTACAACAATCATTTACACCTAATATGAATCAGTATCCCAATGACCCCAGTGTGTCAGAGGCCTACACTCTGAAGAACAGCAATATATTATGAATTTTGATTAAACTTAAGAAGATCTTTTGGAAGCATAATTATTCACTCAATGTGTTTTCTTTTCCACAATAATTTGTTGAGTCATTTGTTTAAAATCTTAATTTATTTTTAATTTTTGATATGTTACTTGAAAATCACCTTGGAGTTTAATGTAACATGTGGGCTAAGTGGTTGCCTTCAGCTGACATCTGTATGATTGCCTGTTCAGGTACTGGCTGTCTTACCCTCTGGTCCAGCTCTTTGTTAACACAGAAACGCCTGGTGAGGTTGCCCAAGTACTTGGATCTGCTCCTTACACAGGAGCCTGATGACAGTTGAGGCTCCTGGCTTCAGCCTGTCCCAGCTTAAACAATGAAAAAATTGGCAAAGGAAATGATCAGACATTTTTTCTTACAGTTGTTTGAAATGAAGATGCTAAATATCCTAAACGTGATGATGAAAACCTGTTTATATAAAATTGGTAACCTATGGAATGTAGGTAGCAGATGCTAACCAAAACCAGATACTTTCAGAAATTGAATAATTAGAAGCAGTAAGAGTAATATAATAACCATTGAGTACTAAAACTGTGTTATGGTACACAGAATGTATTCTATAAATGCTAAAATATAATACTAAAATGTATTATAGTATTTGGAATGCATTCTATAAATGTGCCCCCATCAGAGAAGGAATTGGAACATAGTGTTTGCATTCTGTACAAACAACTAAAGATACAAAGAAAAAAAATAGATGATATGCCTGAGGCTGCTAAGGAAAACTATCTAGAAGATTGGAGAATATTCCAGAGTGGCAATATTTGAGGCAACAATAACTGAGATTTTATAAGAACTGAGAAAGATATCTGTAAACTCGTTGAAGGGCAAATTGTAGCAAATAAAAGAACACACCTAGCTGTTTTCTAGGGAAAAAGCTAAATGCCGAATAAACAGACATCTAAAAAAAGCCAGAAACTGACGACTGTAACTACATATTGTGGAGCAACATTCAACTGTGAGCATTCTTCATTTTGACAACAATAATTGTGAGACAAGTGTCAAGCTTGATTTCCACATTCATTCAAAGAAGCGCAGGGAATTTAGAGAAATTATATTATTAGTCAAAAGTAAAGACAATTGACAGCGCATACACACATACGCAGTCAATACTAAAGAATGTCAGTGAAATACAATGAGTCAAATGAAAGAAGAGGAAGCAGGAAGTGATGGTTATAAAAATTAAATATGTTAAAAATACATGAGCAGTCGCAAAACACACAGTGCAGTCTGTAACTGCCAGAGTGTCAGAGGCAGACAGTTGGGGATGAAGAAAATCTTCCAAGTGTCATTGAATGAAGGAAAGGGGCAAGCAAACCTCCAAAGCGATAACTCTGAAAGGAAACAGAATAAGACAATGAAAATAAAAATGTGTGTGTGTGTGTATATATATATATATGTATATACATATACACATTAATTAAATGTCACACTCCAAATGAATGCAAAAACTAAAAATAAACCAAATGTCACTCTGTTTATCTTGTAGGGTAATATCCACAGGATCCAGCAGTTGGGTACATGATTCATCCCACTGCACACAAAGAACGAGTAGAATATCAGATGGAGAAATACAATATCTAGGCACCTGCACTGAGGCTCAATAGGTCAACCCTCCACCCTGTGGTGCCATCACCCATGTGGGCACCGGTTCATATCCTGACTGCTTCTCTTCCCATCCAGCTCCCTGCTTGTGGCCTGGGAAGGCTCGGGACCCTACAACTTCATGGGAAACCCAAAAGAACCTCCTGACTCAGAGCTTCGAATCAGGTTAGCCTTGGTCTTTGCTGCCATTTGGGGAGTGAATCAGTAAGTGGAAGATCTTTTCTTTCTATCTCTTTTTTCCTCTTAAATCTGCCTTTCAAATTAAAAAAAAAAAAAAAAAAACTTTTTCGAATTAAAAAAAAAAAACCACGTGTGTACAAACCTGTAAATTTAATTATATTTCAGTCAAAACTCTGAATACAACTTTTTCAAGATTACTTGACAACTTGGAATATCACAGTTAAATAAAGAATAAGGATCGTAAGAATTACTATTGTCCATAACTTACAAAATCATAGTAACCAACCACCAAGTAAATAAACTGTCTATGAATTGATATTGGCAAATATGTCATTTATGTTGGAAAACACAAATCTTGTATTTCCTTTATACCATGAAAATAAAATATGAATAGATGATATGCCAAAATAGTGAGGAAAATGTGAATCAGCAGAAAATATGCAAAAGTAAAAAAGTACAAAAACTTAAAGAAATAGGATGCATTTGACCATAAAGAGTTAAACAAGTGTGCCAAAGGTTGATCAGACAATGAAAAAATAGGCTACCATCTGGGATAGGGTTTGTGAATCACATGTAACAGAGTTAATATGATATATTGGAAGTGATTTATGTCAAATAATGTAGTATAGTCTCACATGTCAGTTGTCAACGCAGTTGGAGCCATAAAGGATTGAAAGAAGATTGAACTCTCATTCACCACTGTTGTTGCTGAAAATTATTTTCCCAGTTTTTATTAATTTATAGTAAATATTAAAAATCACATTTTTGATAAAAACACTTAGTCCCCCCTTTCCCTCTGGTCCTCTTCCTTCTATACGTATGGGTGAGATTTTGTGCTCACACTCATTTCCTGCACATTACTCATATTTCAGAAAATGTTTAGGTTGGGCCTGGTGCAGTGTCCTAGCAGCTAAAGTCCTTGCCTTGAATGCACTGGGATTCCATATGGACTCCGGTTCTAATCCCAGCAGTTCCGCTTCCCATCCAGCTCCCTGCTTGTGGCCTGGGAAAGCAGTGCAGGATGGCCCAAATCTTTGGGACCCTGCGCCCGCGTGGGAGACCTGGAGGAAGTTCCTGACTCCCGGCTTCAGATCAGTGCAGCACTGGCCGTTGTGCTCACTTGGGGAGTGAACCCATCGGACGGAAGATCTTCCTCTCTGTCTCTCCTAATCTCTGTATATCTGACTTTGCAATAAAAATGAATACATCTTTAAAAAAATGTTTGGTAATATTTTTTCCAGATGATATTGGTAACTCCACACTGTGTGTCTGTAGAACATTTTTTTTATCCTTATTCTAAAAAGAATGTATAGTAAAATTTAGTCTTTATGCATTTTTAAGGTTTATTTTCACTTGGAAAGCAGATTCACAGAGAGAAGGACAGAGACTTTTCATCTGTTGGTTCACTTCCCAAATGCCTGTAACAGCCTGATCTGAGCCCATTCAAAGCAGGAGCTTCTTCAGCATCTCGCACATGGATGCAGGGTCCCAAGGACTTGGATCATCCTCCACTGCTTTTGTAGGCCACAAACACGGAGCTGGATGGGAAGGGGAGTCACTGGGATTAGAACTGGTGCCCATAGAGGACCTGGCACTTAGATCTGAAGGATTAAGCAGTTTAGCTATTGTGCCATCTCTGATGCTTGTAAAATGGGAATGTTCTTGTAAGCCATTATGAAGTTTTCCTGCTACAAAATTAGAGATCTCATAATACATGTGATGTGGAGCAAAGTTTGATCAATCAGAAAATGTCATTTGTAAGGAGGATATTGTAAGTTTTTAAAAAATGAATTAAAACTGTGATGATCCTTTAGGGTCTGACTGGCTTGTGGAAAGTTGTCTTACCCAAGCATATATTATTCATGGGGAACTTTATGTTAAATTAGAAAAAAAAATCTAAAAATTGATTCAATTGCACAAGTATAGACGAACATTGTGCAATGGAATAGCAGCACCATAGTTGACTGAACTTGTGAATAATTATGGCAAAGTGCATGCCAAGTGGGATGGAAATGGAGCTTACAGAAGGGCACTGCTGTGAATATATATGTCCTTGATTTCTTCCTCTTTTATTAAAATATGTGTAAATGGAAGTTTTACCATTTCTTTTCATGGTGTGTTTAAATTTGTAGCTTATCCGCTGCAATGCATTCGTTACCAAGTACATATCACTCACCAGATGAACACTACCTCTGCAGGAATTGTACGTGTTTTGCTCACTGATGTTTCAGTTCATTGCACAGTGCCTGACACAATGTGCACACATGAACACATACAAGTACACTCGTGTGTGTGTGTATAAAATACTTGAAAAGTGATGAAGGAGGAACTTACTAAAATGTCTGTAACTTCCAAGTCACTAAAAGAATTCATGGAAAGTTCTTTACAAAGGGTAACTTATCCAGAGAAAAACAAGGAATTCATATCAGCTTCCCTGGGAGCCCTCTCTTGAACTTTTCAGATATAATTAAGAGCACCTTTCTTCAGAATCTTCTCTCCCTTGCTCCACATCCATACTAATAAGCCTGTTAGACTTCATGCCATCCATTCTCTCTAAACTTATCACCTTTTTTTTCTTTCACACCTTGAGAGACAAACCTTTTTTTTTTTTTTATTAACTCCCATATCCACATGCCTAGCAAACAGCCTGGGATATAAAAATTATCCATAATAATTTGTTGGATAAAATCTAATATACTTTTAAATATTTCAAAGTAAAATATACGTGCTGATGTCATGTGAGCATCAGTAAAGCTTTCCAAAATATGCTGAATAACTTTATACACAGATAGTACCTCTTTTTTTCTAAAATGAAAAGTACAAAAGCAAACTCATAGTTATTGTAAACTGTATGAGCTTATTATATTATTATTGATTTCAGTCACCATCAATAATCACATTTTATGACACCTGGGGCAGATGAAATCCTGCTGCTCACATGAATGACCCAACTGGAGCTTCAGGCTCTCGGCTGCAGCCTGGCTCAGTCCCAGCTGATGTGCCCATTGAGGAGTGAGCCAACAGATAGATTTATCTTCCTTTCTTTGCCTTTAAAATAAACGGACAACTCTTTACAAAAACCATACTAAGAGATGTTAATTATCTTTGCACATTTGTGCAGTGTTACATTTTTCCTACCCAGATGACTTACTTGTAAAAATGGAAATCCACAGGAAAAGCTCTTAAGTACCATCTTTGAATTTTCTTAAATTGTTAGAATTTTGTTTCCCTTTGAATGACCATACTTTCACATGTGTTCACATCTAGGACAGAGCCTATTAATTGTTTCCTGTTACAGTTACTGAGCTAGTAAACCACCTGTTAGTCTTTCACTTATTTTGCATTTCTTCCTTTCAATTATTTATTTAATCACAATCTATAGTATATGTGGAGGTCAAAGGGCAAATAAGTCACTACTTTGTTTCAATTATTTATTTAATCATAATCTATATTATGTATTTATTGCTAGTATATTTCCATGTATGTATCCATTTACATACAGAATTTTCATATTTACTTTGGATGATCAATATCCTTTGCTAATTTAAATAATAATTTGTGAAAATAATACCCGCTCTCTGACTACCTGATAAGGTTCATGTTGCTAAGATAGAACTGCCCCTACCTCAGAGAGAAGTTATAGCTTAGGACGGACACCCGCATGTTGCTCATGAGTAAAGTGAAACACATTGAAGCAATCATCATAATATGATTGGTATAAAATCATCACCTTTCATGCTGGAAATGTCATTTAAATGTCAGTTTGGAAAACATGAATATCTAACATGGACTCTAATTACATGCTGCTTAATTCATTTATTTTAGATGAATTGACATTACACTAACCAACCATCATCCTGTCAGAAAATAATTTCATGATTGAGTGAAATGGCTAGAATATACACAATCTACAGACTATTTACTTATTTCTCTTTATTCTGAAAATTTAAACCCAATTGTGCACACTACAACAATAACAGCAATTAAAGTAGGACAGCAAAAAATAAAAAGCAATTTCTTGGCTTTTTCCCATTGTGCACATTAATGGCACTTAGTTATTGCAGAACTTTGTCTATGTAACATTCAACTTTGTGTCTAATAAAATGTAGGATAAAAGCTTTCCAAAACTATTAGGTGGACTAAATGTCAGACTAAAGAATCTGAATGATTGAAACCCTTCTCAAATATATCTAAAAATAAGTAGATTTTCAGAGGCAATTTGAATCTGGAGAACCATTAAACAAGGAGACATGCAAATAATTTCCTAGCAACAGATAGGAAACTGTTGTCCATCTCTGAATATATAGTCCTCAAGTTACTATGTAATGTTCCTGGAAATTTTATCTGTCTAGGCTTTAGTGCAAGAAATAAACATATTTCTCAGAGAAGTCCAGTCTACTGTGGTGTTTAGTGAAGAAAATAAGAGTCTACTGCGTGTACTTGCAGTGGAAACATGTTAACGGCTCTGGCGGGGAGAGATAACACAGTACCATTAGCAACCGTTGCCACAAATTCTAACAGCTGTGAGCAATTTCACTAAAAGAAGCCACATATTTTACAGTAAGTCTGCCTCACAACTAGAATCTGAATCCTCTGTGTTCCCACTACTCATGTGGATTATTTTGCATCAAGAAACAGAGGGCTACAGAATGAGCTGACATAGATTTTTTAAGATGTTTATATTTAGAGGATGCTGAGCGCAAAACACAATCCGTATTGTAATGTTAGTATGCCAGGATTTCTTTGGCATATTTCTTATACATTAACATCCCACTTAGCTCTCTTTCCAAAAAGTCATGAAAAGTGTTACAGAAGAAAAAAAAAAATCGTGACTATGGAGAATGATGCTATTCCAGAGAACAATAAGCAACTTTCCAAATTTCTATTTCCCGTTGAATCATCAGATTGATTTATCCGCAGTTAAACTGAGAGGATCCTGAGCAATTTTATCACTTTTGCCAAAGTGTTGACATCTTTGTCACTGGCCTATGCGTCAAAGGTACACGTCATTGAGGTTACTAAGCATGATTTCTGTGCGCTTAATACACCAGTAAATATCAATTCCTGGGAAGCCTCCATAGTCTCACAAAGCCCCCCTTTTCTCTATTTTTGAAGTCATGGATCCAAAATCATATTATTCTACCATGTAGTGTGGATATTCTTTGAAAACAGTGAGTGGTGGGATCCAATACCTGATTTATTCACTGGGTCTAAGATTGGAATGGGAAATTTACAAGAATACTAATGCTACTTTGTTAGAGAACACTCTGAGAACCCAGAAACTCAGGCCCAGAGTCGAGTTTTTGTAGGGCCTCCATGTGAAGCTGATGTCTCCAGTTACTGGGAAGGTCTTGGTTAGTCCCTGTCGTTCAGCTTGCGTGCTTCTCTGCCACATATGCTCTCATTCATGTCAGCATTAGTTGCCTGTTGAGTTCTTACTCCCATGTTACATTAAATGGAGCAGTGTAGTTCAGTGCTCTACCACATGAGTTAATATAAAATAGCACTCCAGCACTTCCAGGTCAGATGCTGAACAGCCGCGTCGTCCGTGTAAAGACGTGATGCTGATTCTCAGTGTTAACCTGCTATCTTTTTCCATGTTTCAGCTGAAATCTCATTACCTCTCATCAAGACCATTGTCATACTTATCTAAGTGGTGCTTCTCTCTCCGTTCTCTTAATTTTCCAACCCATCCTACACATTCTTGTCAAATTAATTTCCCTAAATAAAAACTCCATATCAGTCATAGGCCTGTTCCTTGTCTCCTGAAATGGAAGTGTTACTCAAAACCTGTAAGACTAAGTCTAAACTGAAGGTTAATAGCTCACTGCTGCTATTCATATTATATTCCCCAGCCAAGCTGATTGTTTCCCAGACAACTTCTTGGTTTTCTGATTATGTGTTCTGAAAAATTCTGTTATTCTTTCAGGAATATAAATTTCTCCACAGAAGTCACCCCCTGTCTCCCTCTGGGAGCTAGTGACAATAATCTTACTAGAACATTCTTTTCTTGTTCAAGTGATAGTCTTTCATGAAGGAGATTCTTCAAAATAAAAAGCTAATACTTCCTTCATGTCTCATCTCATTGATACCATGCCAACAACTTGGATCAAATTCTAACATGTCCCTGGAGTCAAAGGCAGCCTAGAATAAAATTCACAAACAAAAGACATTCTTATCCTAATGCCACATTGATACTTACCAAAAAGTTAAGAATTTTGAGACAATGTGAGCAAAACCAGTCGCCACAAAATAGCAAAACTCAAAGAAATATTATAAAGAGTTCTGAGTCAATTAACATGATTTCATCATAAAGGCATCTATATTTTGGATGCTGATTTGAAATCGGAGTGTTCTGTTCCCATTTTGTCAGGGAGCTTTGTAATATGGATGAATCTTTGATCCTGTTGAAAGTTGAGATGCAAGATAACCTGATTAAAATATGCACAAAAATGTAAATAAAAAGAAACAAACATGATATTATGTATATAATGCATATACATGTAATGTAGCCTATGCCAACATGTGTACTCTTTATCAACATGTATGTGAAGTCTGAAAATCCTCAAGAAAAATTTCTGTGACAAATATTTTCTCCATGAAAACCATCATGAAAAAGGCATAGGCACCTTGGCATTCTGTTTCCTAAATGTATCTGTTGGATGAGGATACTTGGGAGAGCTCTGATTACACTCTGTTTTTATGGATTCCTTGGTATGAGTGAGAATGGAAAATGCAAAGATTGCATGCGATAGCAGAAGGTATAAGGCCAGTGGCAAATTCTCACTTGATACATATCAGATCTCCATTTCTGAGCCTTAGTTTAGTGATCAGGGATCTTAATCATCTTATAATTTCACATATGGCACACTTCATTAAAGAGATTACAATATTGGTTTCCAGAGAATGACAATCACTGCTAAGCCACGTATTCATGTTAAGAGTAAAATCCATGGAAAAGAGATACTCTATCATATTCACTAAGTTTGTGATATAGGGTTATCTATTCATGTACTTTGTTGAAAAACAGGCAGGTTGGCCTGGCATTACACAGCTGATATGTACTTTTGATTCATCATGTGTGCTGGATTACCAAGACAATGAAAGGAATACAAATTGTACATATTTGAGCAAAGACCAGAACACATTAAAACTGCCATAAGGTATATTATATGGTTTAGATGTCTGTTATGTCACCACACGGAATGTGAAGCTCTAAAACATTTTGGTGAGTTTGGTGGTGTTTCATACTTTCCCTGTCCATGTACACACTCACATGAAAGACTCAGAATAGGACCTTGAAAAGGCTGGAATGCTTCAGCTCCAGTCAGTTCCATTCCAGAAGATTTTAGAGGAAACATCCTCACATCTAGGAAAAACCCCAGTGAAAAGAGAAGGTTGTGACTTGTATTCTCTCTCCTTGAGATGATGCTTTGCTTTATGATTTTTGAGTATTGAATAAGCAGATATTTTTTCCATCCACTTAGAGAGATGGAAAAATAGTTTCTATCCTAGACTGACATTGATGAGCTTCAGTGTGTCACAGGATCACCAAGTATAACCACTAGTTCCTGGAAAATACTACGTGTGTTTCAAGAGTGGTTTGCAAATGATCTGCAGAGATAGGAATGAATGCCCACTAATCCTCCAGGCAAATGTGCATATAGGATGTCATGTAAAGCAACCTAGAAGATAGGATTTGGAGGGTGGGGTGGCCGAAGGGTATTCACTTGGGTTTAACGCGAGTGGGATACCTGACAGAGCCAGAATGACAACCAGTCAGAGAAAGTATTTATACTTTCACATAAGTATGAAATACTAGTATATTCAATACATTTCTTAGAGACTTTGTCTTGTTATGATTTTATTTAATTAAAATGTCCAGATTCAGTATGCTAGTTATAATTACTAGTTGAAAGAAATATCAAAGAAAACCTAGTAAATTCCTTATAAGTTTTTGAAGGATTTTTAATGTGTTGAATGAATGGAAATGATTTTATTTGTTTACAAAAAAAAAAATCACTCCACTCCCCATCTCTGCCTTCCCACCTCCTGAAAACATAGCTGAAAAGCTACCTACCCCAAACTTAGAATATGATCTCCCTTGGAAGCAGCATTGCTACTGATGTTGTTTCAGTAGTTAAAATCATCTTGGAGTGGGGAAAACGAGCTCTACTTCTTCATACAGCAGATGCTGAGCTGGGGGTGGGGTAGATGGACATAGGAACCTGTTACCTAGAAAATAGCTTAGACGACTCTGTGTCAACCAATCAAACCACCTACATTGGGACTTTTCTTCCATATTTAGCACCTTAAATTTGTGTTGCCATTTTAGCTGAACCATAAAGCCATGTGTTTGTATGTATGTTTTGTACCTATATGTATTTGGTGTGTTTGGGTGGGAGCTTCAGTGCAGACAAATGGCAGAAGTAAGTGGCAGACACAGGAAGGCATGAGCCTTTTCCTGTGTCTCTCTTGTTATTGCAATGCAGCCTTCTAGACCCTCTCTGTGGAGAAAAAGAAGTATGTTTTATATATTTTAAAATAAAATTGATGATGCTGGCATGAAGGACGTAGTCTACATATCTGATTTATAGTCACCAAAAGCTCCAAATTCACAGTTGTTTGAAACATAGGCTGGTTTTGAGATTTACTGATCAAGGCATAAAGAAATGCAATCACATTCAAGATGAAAACTGTCTCAGTGACAAATCAAAGAGAGTCTGTTTTATGGGCAGTCCGAGAGGTCTCACCGAACTGTCAGATTATTTTCCATGCAGGTTTGCAGATAGCTTACCCAGGGAAAATGAATGTTTCTAAGCATCATTGCTTCACTACAATTAGATTCTTGTTGACAGTAGTGTGAGATCACTCTTTTTCTTGTTTAATGAACACCAAGTGGCACAAACAGAATTCCTTTTCTATACCTCTTTGGTAAAATGATGAGAGTGGAAACTTTTCCTTGAACAGGCTACTGTAATAAAATTAGTTTGAACTGTGTAATACTTCTTTCCTCTCTCCCTCTCCTCTTTTCTCTTGTTCCTCTTCCTCTCCTCCCACTGTTTCTACAGTCTTTCTCATCTTTAGCTCCTAACCTACTTACTCTTAAGCCATACTGTTTCAGTTCTTAAATTATTGAAATAGTCCTTTCTAACTAAAGAGTAGAGGTTGCCAAAAACTTTTTTGCTGTAATTACAGGAACACATCGATTTATTATTAAAGTAGGGGTATGCACAGTGATTTAAAATGTTTTGTGATTTCCTATAGGGATAGTTTTGTTGCTTTAAAATGTAAATATTACACATTAAAGTGCATACAGAAAGATATATAAATAGACATTTTACATTATTATTGCTTCCTAAAACTGAATATGTCTGAGGACGTGTTTTTGGTGCCATAATTAAGACATTGTTAGGAAGCTGGCACCTGTATCAGAGCTCCTGGGTGTGTGAATATTGGCTCTGTTTCTCATTCCAGCTTCCCGTTGCTGCGCACACTGGGAGTTAGCAGGTGGTGGGTCAAGAGTTTGGGTCGCTGCCAGCCATATTGGATACTGAGTTCCCAGCTCTGCCTTCCACCCAGCTCAGCCCAGGCTAATGCGGGTATTTGGGAAGTGATGCAGTAGCTTAGGGATTATTCTCTCTAAAGCAGTTACACTGCCTCCTTGTCTTTCATATAAATAATTTTTTTTAAAAATCGATTTGTTTTTATTGGAAACGCAGCATCCTTTTGCTGAGTGCTAGCTCCGGTTCTGGTTACTCCCCTGGCAATCTAGCTTGCTGCTAATAAATCTAAGAAAACAACAGGAGTTGGTTAAAATACTCGGATTATGCCACTAATATGGGCATAATCCTAGCTCCTGGATTTAACCTGGCTCGGAGTTGGTTATTGCATCCACTTTGGACATAAACAGAAAGACTGAAGATTCTCTCTCTTTCTCTTTGTAATTGTCCCTTTCAGATAAATGAATTAATTAATTGAAGCTTTGTAATTAGAATAGTGGGTATTCAAACCAGTTTTTTTACTTAGGATTCCAGAGTTACAGGAAACAGCTCAACTTGTGCACCACAATGCCAGTCTCCGTATTTCTCTGATTGTTTCTATCTCTCACTGTCTCCTGTCTCCCTTTCTTTTCTCTTCATCCACCTTTTGAAGAAATCAAACTTACCAAAACAAAACAACACCAACAAAAGAAACAGACAAAAGAAAAAAAAAGAACAGGTTAAATTTATTCCTGAGGTTCTCAGCCTTGATTAGAGTGGAACACATGCAGGGGTATTTCATCTGCCCGTCAGGCTGGAGCAGCTTTCCAACGCTGTAGGAGGCTGGCTCGGATGAACAGACTAGGACTCTGCTGCCTGCATGAAAACAATCAGGTGGCCTCATAGAACAAGTTGTGTTAATGGGCGCTACGTCTCGCAGACGCACATGGGTGTGTCGCAGCACGCAGTGGGCTCACTTCACAGTTGAAGCGCTTCATGATATGTCCTATTGCAGAAACGCTTTTTCAGGCTCTGATTGCAACCTTCCACATTAAGTAGGTCACAGTCTCTAGGCAAGGCTCAGTGTGGGAAAGAAAATAAAATCTTCCACTTGATGTGAGTTGAAGAATATCTTGTATACATTTTTTTTTTTGCGATATTAGACAGCAAAGATTATCAAATCACAATCAATACATTTAGGAAATACACTCATCTTTACTCCCTCAAGTGGTTTCCAAGTCAATATTTCATTTCCAAAACATATAATTAGAATTGTCAAGATACCAAGAAAAGTCTAATTCATGTTATATTGAAAGTAAGGAGAAGACAGTAACTATTTTATAATGTCACCACAATGTCACTAGAGCTTATCAGTCCGGACATGTGCCATCCCATATGGTGGTCACTAGCATTTGACTTTAAGTATATCCAAGTACATAAATCAAATTCAAATTCCCATTAGTCACATTGTGCTTGCTCGTGAACCAGATAAGATTAGTGGACAGCATATTGGACAGTACCAAACAAGAAGCAATTCTGACATTGTAGATAGATTTATGATGTAAAACTAATCCAGACCTAGCGGCCTATGAACACATTTCTACCATTTGAGCAGAGCGTTTTCCTCACAGGAGTCATAATCCTTAAGACATCATGTAAATCAATGAACCCAAATGTAACAGGATTTTGTTGTTGTTGTTCAGGAAGTCCCACTTATTACATCTGCACAGTCATTGGTTTGAATTAGTTTGTGACTAACTTTCAGGAGATGCTCAATTGCAGTACCATAATGTCTTCATAGAAAAGACAGGCAGAAAAGTTTGTGGACAATCTCACCATATCGCATATAGTTTTGCACATCATTAGTTAGTTTTTTCCTCAGTATTTTATTTTTCTTAGCTGTGGATCTCTCTTTCTTATGTACTCCTGTGTATAATGTTACGTTTATATGGATGAACTCTTCATTATTGTTAATTTTAGATCATGCTATTTTTTTCAGTGGTTTTTCCATTGTTGAAGAGGCCCTCCTAGCAGCAATATCTGAAAAAATAGAAACAGCTTCCTTTCATCTCTAAGTTTTGCTTCCAATTGCATCCTCTGT
This sequence comes from Ochotona curzoniae, assembly GCF_017591425.1. Lineage (NCBI taxonomy): Eukaryota > Metazoa > Chordata > Mammalia > Lagomorpha > Ochotonidae > Ochotona > Ochotona curzoniae. The sequence goes on along the minus strand of NW_024465582.1, from coordinate 12,580,151 downwards.
GTTAATTTTCCCTCAGATACTGCTACAGTCCCAACCAGGAACGACTCTCTACAGAGCATCCTCGGGAAATGTTTCCAGTGGGTAAAACATCAAGCGTTGTTACTGTTCTACTACGCTGCCCATGATGAAATATGATTCGACATTAGAATCTACTCTAAGTCATCGACAATATCGAATAAGTTTAGCAAATGTTCGTGGGGACAAACAAAACAAGACTGGAATGTAGATGATGAAAAATCTCCGAGGAGTAATTACCTAGAATGATTACTTAGAAGGAACTAAGATAGTAATTCTTTAACTCCTGTGTGAATTGCAGCGAAGTTGTCCATGGCATGTGGCCTTCACATGGCCAGTGTGACTTTCCCAGTGGCTTTCCATTAGTTCTTTTTTTTTTTTTCTTGCCCCAGCCACCTAATACTTGTTTCAGGGAGCCACTTTACCAAATGCAAGGTATAGGGGAACTGTGCTTAAACTTGATTCATTGTCTTCACTACTCTTGCCATCATTGCTGCTAGCTGGCACCCTTACAGCAGCAATCCTGAGTTCTTTATATTATCCTCATGGGGGAGCAGATATCCATCTGGTGTCAGGATGATTATGTTGGAATCCTTCCATTTTATAGACAATTTATTTTCACTGGAACAGAAAAGTATTTCGGGAGTGGATTTGATTTTAATGTCCAAAGTGTTGCTGGCAGCATCACCCTCTGTGGACTTAGAGAATGCCTTAGATACTCTCTCACTATCCAACACTAATTTTTTACAAAATGCACCTCACATCACAAGAAGGGCAACATTGGATTTTTGCCTTTGGGCTGGACTTTCTCGATGGTTTCATTGAGTAATAACTTATTAAACTGGAAAATCTTGGCATTGTGCACTTAATTGAATTATTATATGCTTTGAGCCTACAATAATATGCCGTGCTCTTTCCCCTAACAACCAAACTCCTCAGATCCAGAAATCAAGTGACAGAAGTCTGCTTTCTTTTGCATTTCATAATGTATGACCCTTGTTTCAAGTTCAATTTCTGTTCAACAAACTGGCATTGGATAAAGCATTATTTGGTGGATTTCAGTAGATGCATTAGCTTGTAGATATCTCTTCACAATCAAGACAGACCATTTCCATGAATTCTGAAGGGCAGGAATGAGTCTTTCTAGTCTGCCTCAATCGTTTCCTGACTTACTACTGTTAGTAGAGTTTAAAATTTTTATAATTTTTTGTGGATAGAAAAACACACTCTCCATTCTGCTTTTATTCATATTTGTCACTGCATTTATAAATATACCTAATCCTTATTTCTGACCAATATGCCTTTTACTAAAGAAATATCATAATGATCCATGCTTTTATGAATGATCCTTCAAAAACAATGCTTTTATTTTAAAACCTGTAGTTGCTCAGGAAGCTTTTAATATTTTCCTCTCTCAAAAGTCTTCCTAACATGAATAAAAATGCATAATTAGTTTTACCTAAATCATGTAAAGGGATTTGTTATTTTCAAGAAGCAGACCCTGGAGTCAGTTTCTGTCCTGTATGTTTTATTGTTCCTATTTACTAACCGAGTCATTTGCACTTAATCTCGATGACAAAATTGATTGGTGTTACAAATGTAGATGAACTACAGTAATTATAGTATACTATAATGTAATTATAGTAGCAGTATCTTAATTTTTCAGCATATTCTACTATTATGAGATACTAAATGCAAGTTAGCTCATAAGTTATTTGCAAAAGAATTTGACATATTTGCAGTCATTGAATAGTAAAATTAAAAGAAAAAGAGAGGACCTGATGCATCTAATATTCAATTCAATAAGAGATGAACATTTGAAATTTGTTTTAACATAATAGCAATAATTTCTGGCATTTAAGGATCTGATGTCCAGCAGATTAAAATTCTTTCTGCTTAATCCTCTAAAGATATCATATTCTATTTAAACAATATTTTTATTTTGTAATTAGATTTAAAAGGATAAATAGTTGAACTGTCAAACAATCTATAAGTGAAAAAGTTCAATTTTATAGAATTAAATATAATTTTTATAAACATATAAATTTATGTTTATATATTTTATAGATGCCAATTTTTGAAGTTATTCTAGTGGAAATATTTTTACAGTATTTGGATAAAATGCTGATATTTAGGTTTATACTTATATTTTATTCCATACTGCATAATGCATTATCTTTTGGCTTCCTGTATGACAACTGGAAATCTATCTTCAAACCACAACTCAATTATTTTTCAAAAAGTGTCTTCACATTTTTCCTGGGCATTAGTTAATGCCACTAACATCTTACACAGTAAGACATGTGTATTTGTGCATGTTGAGATGAGCCTAACTTCCCAAATGTTGCAAGTACTTGCACATGTACTTTTAGATCATTCCAAAGACATCAATGAATTACAAGTTTCTAATCTTTTTGGGAAATGCTCCTTGCCCATCTCTCTAGCTTGTTTCTCCAATATGGAATATTTCAGGTTTTTTTTTTCTTTTTCTTCAGCTTTTGTCCTAGAGTTTTCTGTTGCATTACTCTCAGTTCAGATTTTTTAATTTCCTAAATTCTTAGTTTTATAATTTATAGATCACTTTTTTCTTACACATGCTATTTGAGACAATTCTTCCATAGTTTCCTAAGATTGAAGAAAATTGGCATGCCACAATCGTTTCTCCTTCAGCATTCCAAAGCAATGGCTTCTTAGCCCTCAGTGCTGCTTCTGTTTTGCCAGTGAGGAGGCTTCTTGGACTTGGCCTCTTGGCCTCTCATATCACGAGAAATAATTGTCACTCGTACGACACACAGTCGATGGCATTTCTGGATGGCCGCTAAGGCTGATTACTATGTAACTGCTGTGTAGAAGTGGGGTTGCTTATTGGAGAGGACATACCGAAGTACAGCCATATGGGTTAACACCTGAAGATGGATTAAATGTGTATTATTAACAAGAATGGAAGTATGAGCACATCTATGTATAGATATGCACATTGCATTTTCACGATAGGATATTTGAAAATTACAAAGAAAGCAGGAGCCTTAATACTGTACATTTGGGTGTGTGTGAATTCAGCAAATGCACAATTTTCAGAGACTTCTGGATCGTTCCCTCAAAACTCTATCACAGTGTGGAGAGAGCTGTGGACATCAATAAAGTGCCCTCCATGGTGCTCATAGACTTGTTTCTTGTCTTCATTCCTCCATCAATTCTAACAGTTTTATATGACTTGCATTGTATCCTGGTTTTACACAGTCATATGAAGAAGCTTTATAAATACAAAATAACCAATGAATCAGCCTGGTGCTGTGCTTCTCTAGGACCGAAGGTAATGGATTTGGTTACTAAAGATGCTTAGCTAGATTAATGTAACACATTGGAAAGCTTGGTATTTGGACGACCAGAAAGATAACTGTGTACAGGAGCAATCTTAAACAGAATCCCAATTCACACAAGCTTTCTAAAAGCATTTCCATTGCTTCAGAATTATGAATATCCTCAGAGAACAACTCAGAGATTTTGTATCATTAGAATCATCATTTTTTCAACAGTTCTCTTCTGTTGTTGTTGCTGTTAGAAAAAAAAAATGCGTGCAATGATCGTAAATTCAAAGGTGTGGCCACATTGGAAGCCTCTGTCTAAACTCAGTACTTCTTCATTTGCATACTTGAGTCCAGCTCAAATTAAAAACTGGTATAAGGTGACACAAATATAATATAAATCTCTGGGGGCCGCTGCTGGACCAGAGTAGGTATGTACTTAGAGTCCTATAAGCCGTATGGAAGACTCAGATGAAACTCCTGGGTTCTGACTCAGCCCTGGCCGTTGCAACCAACTGGACAATGAACTGGAGGGTCTATTAGCTTAGTTTGTGGCTTAGAATATTCTGATGAGGAATTTATGTAATGTTTACAGATGGCAAAAGGAGTCTGGATTGTGAAGCAGAGCCTTAAACCACAAACATAGATTCATCCTTTGTTTGCTTTGCTTTGTTTGGTTTGGCTTTCTTACAACTTGTTCCAGCTTCCCATGTACTTGATTGTATCCACTTGTCCAGGTGCTGACCCACCTGGCTCAGCAGAATTTGATGATGTGTTTAGAGGTGCTGCATGTCCTTGCCAGTTCTCCTTTATTAAATTATTCAACAAGACCTTTTATGTGTATTTTACCCTTATGGTAAAGTACAGATAAATTTCAAGGAAATCATATTTTAAAACTGAAACAGTTTGGGTCCTTCTGGCTACTTGCAGACAACATGGAGGATGGCTAGTCCCCTATGTGTTTACACACTCACTACAGTTCTATAAATCATGGGTCAAGCTTTGTTTCTGCTTATTGTTGAAGTGAGCTTCCCCTAACATTTTACCAAGGTAAACTTTTCTAGATTCCCAAACCTGGTAAGTGGGAGAATTCTGGAAGCTAGATGCTAGAATTCAAAACATCAAATTCTTTGCAAACATAGAAATGTGTGTGTGTCTGTATGTTGTGTGTGTGTGTGTGTGTGTGTGATATGATTTGGAAGCATTCTTTTGACTGTGATTGCCAAATTGGATATGAATGCCATATGAATGTTTGAAAGACCAATTTATATGCAGTATTATTTGTAAATATATAGAGATGTTTAAAAGTTGTTCTTTCATTTGGAGGATGCCACAGATATATGACACATTTTGAATTTATTTTAAACTACTCTGTTTTGTCAAAAACAAATAGAAGTACTCTGGGGTTTTTAACAGTGCACACCAAGAGTCCTAGAATTTTTTTCTTATGGGCCTTAGAAATCCTCCACAAGGCCATCTTATCTGAATTAGTTTACTTGGAGTTAATTGGGGGGCTGGCGTTTAGCAGGTTATCAAGCAAGAACAATTTATTGGCTAGATAGATACTGAGAGGGTTTCTTTGCAAATATGTGTAAAACACAGGAATGCAATATTTTTTTTTCACTTTATAGTGGTTTGCTTCAAAAAGAAAACAGAGACAGGCATTTTCGACCTAGTAATTCACTCTCCTAAATGAATGTAGCAAGCAGGTGTTGGCCCAGGCTGATGCCAGGATCCAGAAACTCTCCATCTGAGCATTCCATGTGTGTTGTAGGGAGACAGAACTTGGGTCCTTTCCCACTGCTTCCCAAGGCACATTAGCAAGAAGCTGGATCGGAGGTAAAGTAATTGAGATTCAGTTGGCATGCGAATGGGAGATACTAACATTTTAAGCTGTGAATTGTCTTGATGTACCATGACTCTGGCCTCTTAATATCTTAATTTCCCCTCTAACTCAGAAATCACAATATTTATCAGTATGGGATGGACTGAGCATATCATTTTTTTCCTAAATTTTCCCCCTCCACTAAGGATGATTGTATTACATATGAGAACATTGGTTCTCTGACAAAATTCTAAAGTAAATTCTTTCCTTAAATGACCTTTAACTGCTTGTAATTACCCTTTGGGTGAACTTTAGCCTTCTTCAAAACCTCTACATACTCAAGCAGCAAGAAGAGTAATTCCCAGTCTACTTTAGATTCTCTGTAATTCACTTTTGAATGCATTTTGGGTTTATTCCATTACAAAAATAATTAAATTTTAAATTAAAAGAGGTCAGGTTTGATCAGCAAGTGCAGAAGATTTTTAAGGCATATTCATTACTTCCTGTGAATAGATGGTGCCAGCACAATGACTCAGGCCCCAAAGCAACAGCAGGAACTGAGGTCCTGCAGTCACCGTGAGGAATAAGGGCCACACAAGTGACTGTAGAGTTACATACAGGATCCAGAAGATCGGAGTACCACAGTAGGTCAGGAAGTTGAGGGAACCTCCGTCACAACACGGACACATGCTGGGAAGTTTCTGTCCATGGCATTAGTGGAGTACTCCTATCACGGCCTTCTAGCCTATCGCACTCTTGGGTAACTGCAAGTCTTCCAAATTAGCAAAGAGTGACTCAGAAGACCCCATTTCACTCTCAGCTTCTCCTCCCCTTGTGTTCCTCCTTTCCATTGATGATCCTACTGAGCAATTCCCAGTTATCTAGCTGGATAGCCAGAAGCACACCCAACTCTTCCCTCTCCGCATGAGATTTTAACTCATCAGTATTTCTGGGTTTTACTTCTTTCATTTCCATTCAGTTTCTATGCTCATGTCCAAGTTATTGCTATTTCACTGAAGTATTATAATAATTCCCCAGTTCTTTTTGGATGTTAAAGTCATCTATGGCATAGAAATCTTTGTGAAGATGCAGAATAAAATTGGGAATGAATCTTTCTTATGTAAATGAGCTTGGCTAAAGCAATTGTCTATATTCTTAAATTTGTAAAATGAAAACTGAAGTGACAGTTATTTTCAAGTCATTTTGCTTATCTGGTTTACATCAACATCACTATGACAAGGCAGTAGAGGTAACTACTACTACCTGCTTCAAGAACTGGGCAATACCTCCTTCCAAAAAATAGAATTTGATCCTCGAATGAGTTGAATATTACTTCACAGAAAAGAGAAAGGCTCAAGAAGTCAGAAACAGAACAGAAAGTGGAATTGGCCATTTCAAAGTTGCTTTTTATTGTGAAAATTAAAACAGGGTTTGACTTTCTAAGGTAGCTAAAATTGACTTATTGGGGAATTTGGCTATCATCACTCTATTGATTTCTCTAAGTTCACTTAGACCACTCAGGCTTCGAGTTGGGATAACCAACTATTAGGCACGTGACTCCGGTGATTCAACATTTCCATTTTCTTCAGCAAGGATAGTGCATAGCAGTGTGTCGAACCACTAACACATGCTTAATATGTTTGTTCCTTCTATTTTGAAATGCCCATATGGGTGGCATAAAGACTTTAACAAATATGTTTATCCCACCAAGGTCACTTGTCACTTATAATCATAGTAACAAAGTGTTTCTGGAAATGTTCACTACATACAGAACTATAACTTATAGTCAAGTGATCATATCTTCAATTACCTAATGATTAGAACTATTATTTTCTATAGGTTTATTGGAAATACATTAGTCAGTCAGAAACTTGATTATGTATTCACAGAAGATTGTTAAGTTGAACTCTATCCTAAGACTATTAGCAACACATTCCATTTAATATCTATCTATCTATCTATACATATATATCTTAAAATTCCATAATGTGGGCTAAGCGGTTGGTGCCACAGCTTAGGTCACCTATCCTAAACCAGAGTGTCTGCTTTGTGCCCTGGATACTCCATTTCTGACCCAGCCTCCTGCTAACGCACACACTAGGAAGGGCACATCTTCATCTGAGTACTGGAATCTCTGTCAGACTTGTCTGACCCCTGGAGCCTTGGTTTTGACCTGGTCCAGCACTAGCAACTGTGGGTACTGTGTGAGTGAATCCGCAGACTGAAATTTCCCTCTTTGTCTCCTTATTTCTCTTTCTTTCCCTTTCAAATGAAACAAAATAAAAAAAAATCTTTAAACATTGAAAATTAAAAATGCATGATGCAAATTAGATATTAAATCAAATTAAGTAAAGATAGGATGTTTATTATAATTTGGAATTTCATATGTCTTCTGATATTAGTGGATTTTAAGAAGAGCAAAACAGTGGAGAGTACATAATGTAAATTAAATGGTTACATATATTTAAATTCATATATACTCAAGGGTACCACTTCTGAAAAATCTTACTAAATGTCAAGCTTAATTATAAAACTGAAGAAATTATTAATTATTAATCAATATAATTTTAGAACCTTTTGAGAATTTGAGAATCTCTCCAATCTTACTTAAATCTACTTCATCCCAATTGTTAAAGCAGCCAGCTGTCTTAGAATTTGAGAAAATATATTTACAACTAGCATTCCAGTATTCATCGTAAAGTTAACAACAAAATACCTCTGAAAAGTGGTTCATAAAGGACACCCAACTCTCACCCTCAGTAGAGATGATTTTGTTCTCACAATTTTGTGTTACATTTTTTAGACAGAATACCTTTGGTTAACTTGTAAATATCAGTTCAGCCACATTTACATAGAAGAAAATCTAAAATCTGTGCACTAGTTAACTCTTGCAGTATAATTAACCACTACAAACTTGGTGGCTTGTAACGCCAGTTTTCTTCTCTGTTTCTGTAAAGGGCTTTCAGCTGTAGATTCCAGTATTGAAGGAGCTGCTCCCTTCTCACTCCAGAGGAATTTGTTCTTGTACCGCTCTCTGACTGCAATCCTGTGTTCTTTTCTGCTTTGCCTGCTCATTGCTTTCAATCCCATCCCAGGAAGACCCTGTAGATCGTGTGTGCACATCTTTCCACGTACATTGCACCATCCTGGCTTGAGTACACCAGATCAGCAAGGAAAGCAGACAGGTTGCTAACACGACAAGGTTTTGTGGAATGTGACATGATAGAGACTTCTCTCTCCCATCACTCTACCCTATTTCCTTAATTGCAAGTAAATTATAAATTCTACTCAAACTCAAAGAGAATGGATTATATAAAGTCCTGAACACTGAGCTGAGGGGACCACATAGACAAACCCTGGGTATTCACAGTGAATTACAGATGCAATCTAAATTTAACATTTTAAGTCAGATATGTGGCAAGTAACAATGGGTGGTGAGCTATTATAAGCATTTAATTCTTTGCTCAACTTGTCTTTTCATTGTGACACTTTCCTAGTGAAAGTTTCAGTGTGTCATTGTTCAGCCATAAATAACTAGTGCAGGTGGAGACTGTGCCTTGGCATGGTATGCTGAGCCTCTGCCTACAGTGCTGGGCATTCCCCATGGGTGCTGGTCCATGCTCTGGCTGTCCGTTCCTCCTCTGATTCAGCTCTCCTATAATGGCTTAGGAAAGCAGCAGAGGAGGGCCTAACACATGAAGCCCCTGCACCCATACAGCAGATCTGGAAGGAGACCCTAACTCCCAGCTTTGGGTCCACTGAGTTCTGATACTTGCAGCCATTTGGTAAGTGAACCCTGTCTGGTCCAGGACATGATTAGGATTTTGCTTTAATTTGTGGGATTAATGGCCCTTGAACAAAAGACTCCAGAGAGCAAACTAATCCCTTCCATGATGTGAGAATATAGCTAGGTGGTATTTATGAATAAATGGTCCTTCACACAGACATCAAATCCAAATGCATCTTGGTCTTAGATTCCCCAGGCTTGATTCCAATTTGCACATAAGTGATACAATCTGTGATACCTTTTTATAGCAGTCTTAATGGATTAAGATGTGAAGGGACAAATATGCATAACTTAAAATGATGAACCAATGTAAAACTAATGAATCAATATAGTAATTGATGAAAGAATCCGCGAACATGCACAATTAGATTTTGAAACTCATTTAAAACAATAAAAGTAACAAATATGACCATATGTTAACCGTTACAGAGAAGAATTTTGGGATGCTGAGAGAAAGAATCGTTAACATGAACGGCATTCTCTGTGAACAGGTGGAAAAGTCACTCCACAATCAGAGTGATTCTAAGTGAAGGGTTTTTTATTTGCTTTATGCCAACATATCGGATTAAGCTTTCCATAAAAAACAAACAAAAAGCAAAAGCAAAAACAAAAGAGAACAAAACAAAACCCCTGCTTCAACAGAGCATGTCTATTGTATTCTGAGTAAATGGACGTGAACTGCATTTCAGCCTGCACACACCTACATGTCTGATGTTTTTAATGGTCCTATGGTGCTTTCAGGGATAATCTGCATCTTCCATCAACTTTTCAATAAGTATTTCATAGACAAAAGGACAAATAATGAGTTGAGATTTCTCCAGGATTTACAGTCCTTCTGAGAGTTAATAATCAACTTGAATTAATGTTAGCCTTAAGATTTCTCACATGGTACTAAAGAAAAATGCTCTCTTAAAGGAAAATGAAAACAAAAACAATCAAGTGTGTTTCTTGATTGAAGGCATAAGTAACCAGTTAATCATTTAGCAGTGATGTGCAATAAAATGTTAAAATGAAATAAGACAAATATACTTAGACAATATGACTAAATATTGGTGAGGAAGCGGGGAAAAAAGAGAGAAAGAATAATTACACAGTAAGGCCTGGTGTGATGGCTCAATTGGCTAATCCTCTATCTACAAGTGCTGGCATCCTATATGGGTGCTAGTTCATGTCTCAGCTGCTTCACTTCCCATCTAGCTCCCTGCCTGTGGTCTGGGAAAGCAGTAGAGGAAGAATGGCTCTGGCCATTGTGGCTGTTATGAATTGAACAAGTGAATGGAAGATCTTCCCCTTTATCTCTTCTTCTCTCTGTAAATTTGCCTTTCCAATAAAAAAATATATAAATACTAAAAAATAATGATCGTGCATTATTGATCAATAACTCTCACAAATATGGGTTCACAGATTGGAACTGTGTATTAGAACTACCCATACTTGGAAGATTCCATTTGAATCATTCTGTTGTCCCTGCTAAAATATTCAACATGCCATGGAATTACCATGTGAATTGCTGTTCAGGTGTCAGCAGTTGTTTGACTCTCTTCATACAACTGAGAAACATGTTCAGTAACTCCATGCATTGCCAGATGAGTAAGTGGAGGCCGTGGGCCTGCCTTCACCATGTCTTCCAGAGCCTTTGGTTTGGGGATTGCCCCTGCAGCCTGTGATGTCTCCACATTTCTATTCTACATGATCATCTGTGTAGTCTGACTCAAATGTTCAGATCTGGCCCTGAAACTGTTCTACTCAAGGTCAGGGTGTTATAGAAGAGGTTAAGAGAAGAATAACATCTTGACACCTGGATGATGGACTATCTGCCATTCTGTATGCCTACAATGTCAGGATACACATAAACAGCAGAAGGACAGACTTAGGACTGTTTATAAAGGACTATGCATCTCTAATATTATGGTGGGGGGACCAGTGGGGAAAGGGGAATTGGGGAGAGGGAAAAGGAAGTCCCAGAGCTTATGGAACCATATCATAAAGTAACATAAATAAATAAATAATCCCCCCAAAAACTTAGCTTTGGTATCTCTTATTCTTTCATAAATATGGGGTACCATATCAATTTTACATTTTATTCAAGTTATGGCATATCTTTTTTAAAAAAATGATTTATTTTTATTGGGAAATCAAATATACAGAGAGGAGAGACAGAGAGGAAGATTTTCCGTCTGATGATTCGCTTCTCAAGTGGCATGTGCTTTAATATATCCTGTGTCCCAATGAACTACTTCTAGCATTCACAAGAAAATGAATCTGAGAAAAAAAATTAGCACTGCTTCCAGCAGATACTATGATACTACAAGTCTCTCTTGTCTATCATCTCAAGTAGAACTCTGGGCCTCACTGATTCAAAGCCAGTGTATAAGTGAGTAAAACTGCATGTGAAAAGCAACTGCCTAGAGGGTTCACTCTCCATCCCACAGCCACCTTCCTAGTTACACAAGCCAGAAACAGGAATAACAGGAAATTTTAAAAGGAATGATGAAATAATTAGGAGTATCGCCAATTCATCGTTGATTTCCTTTCCTAAATGTTCTCGTGTTAGTTTGAGTGTGGGGGGATTGCACTGAGAGCTTATTGTCACACTAATCAGATTTGTGGAAGACAACACATTGAAGATTGATGGCATGTTGTTACATGATATTTTAACAATTGAACGATATTTTTCTTAAAGCATCATCCCTAGAATAAAAGTATTTACTTCATTTTGAAAGGACAGTGAGTTTGTTTCTTACTATTGATATTGGTAATGATATCTAAAATAATATCCTGTAATTCCAAATGGCTTGTGATAATGTAAAGGTCAGAGTGTATTTATAGCTTCCCGAAGGACTAGATGGCAAGTCTGTGTTCTGTGATTAACATCCTCTGTCCCACCTGCTGGGCGCAGTGTTGCTCACAATAGTTTATTAATTGGATTCAGGCATGATGAGTTGTAGGAGTGACTACTCTAGGACTACACCTAGGCCAGGAAAAAATAAGACCAAATGTTTTGATGGCAGCTTTATGTACTTAGTATATATCATTACATAATTGATCAGTTTTAATTAATAAATAAGCATAGCACTAGTTTAAGTCATGCATGATGATGGTGATGGTGACAATGAGAATGATGGTTTACTTACTGCTTTTGGAGTCACACTATTACATAACATTTTAAGATAGTATTGATCGCAGCAACTTTAAGATATTTAAGACTCTAAAGAATTAAGATTTATGTGGATTATATCTATAATATATGTTGTATTGAAATTAAAACTCGGAAATATTCAGAATATCTATTCATTTATAAATCAGAAAGTTTATTACATATCAGCACAAGTAACATGCAACTTGTGAAGTAAGTATCTTCTGAAAAACAAAAGAATTTGAAGTGACATTGATTTATATTTTGTTTTCAAATTTATTAATGTCAGGGTTACTGCTACCTGACAATATAGAGCAAAATATAAATATTAGATGCACATGCAATTTGATTACTCTATAGGTACATTTAAGAAATATAAATGAATAACATTGATTTAAATAATATATTTTCTCAGTATATCCAAGCTACTTTTCCCCAGATTATGCTATCTGACAGGCAGAAAAAAAGAGAGATTGAGACAGAAAAAGAGAGTGCCCTTTTACTTGTTCACCGTCCACACACCAGCAAGAGCCACAGCTGGCTAGGGCAGACTGAGCCAGGGACGCAAATTTCAACCAAGTGTTCCATGTTGGTGCAGGTGGCCAACTACTCTAACATGAGCCTGGTGGCTCCCAAGGCATGCATCGGCAGAAAGCTGGAATGCATAGCAGAGGTTGGACTTGAACTCTAAGGACTCCAGTAAGGAATGCAATTATCTCAAGCAGCAGCTTCATCTGTTGCGCTAAATGTCCATCTTTGGAACCATTTCTCCCCACCTCTTTCCACCACATCAAGATTAGTTATTGTAGTTATTATTATAATTATAATTATTATTATTATTTTGAAGGCAGTGTTTTAGAGAGAGAGAACAGGAGGAATCAGATACAGAAATCTTCCATCCTTTAGCCCATCCCTCAAATGTGTCAAACCAAAGTCTGGTGCTGAAATTCCATCCAGGTCTCCCACGTGCACCCAAGTACTTAGGCCATGTTTGGTACTTTCTCAGGCACATTAACAGGGGACTGCATTGGAAGTGTTGCAGCTAGGACTCAGTCGGTCCCCATAAGTGATGTCCTTGTGGCAGGTGGAAGCCTTTTCTACTATAGCTGTGCCACAACACCCCTACCAAAAACCATAATTATGTTTAATCCAGTCAGATATAAAATATCATATATATTATATATATATTCTTTTTTCTTGAAAATACGGTATGTGTTTAAGACTTTAAGCTCATCTGAAAGCAGAATTTTTCACATTTCAAGAGCTCAATAGCTGCATGGAGGAAATTGATACTTTGCTGAACAGCACAGGACTGATATGGTAGAAGACACCAGCATCCAACCTGTTGATGATCCCACACATGTAGCCCTGTGACATCTCCTTTATGATGCTGAGTCAAAGTAGAATGGAAAATTCACGTAGTTATGATTAATGTAAACACAGTTTGGCCTCACCGACTTCTTGATATTGCGCCAAGCAACACTAGAGGGCCCTAGACCACAGCTGGAAAAGTAGAACTATTATGAAAACACAAACTGATACTATCTTTTGGACTTTGAAAATGCAGAGGATTAAGCTGATGCTCTCAAAAGTGGCATCCCACATCGGTACCGGTTTGAGTTACAAATGCTCCACTTTCAGTCTAGCTGTCTGCCAGTGTACCTAGGAAGGCAGCAGAAGATGGCCTAAGTTTTTGGGCCCATATACCCATGCAGGAAATTTCAGTGAAGCGCCTGCATTAAGTATTTTCTCTGTTCTTTGAAATGTGTGTAACCCTTTTGAAAATGAGATTAATCTGTGCATATTTTGTGATACTTCTTACAGAGTACTCAGGAGTCCTCTCTTTGAAATGCGAACACTCAGGGAGGCAGATCTCCCATCCCTGGTTTCTTTGTGAGCAGAACAACTTTTTGGGTGGAAATCTGGTTGTAGGTTGGAAGACTACTTTTGTCTTAAAGTGATAATTATGTTTCTGTCTCACATAAATCCAGTTGATTAACACTGATGGCCACCTCAACAGTCAAATAAATCTAGGATGAACTGTCTGTGACAAAAGATGCTGTCACAGCCTTTGTCTTGGGGGTTATTGGTTTTCTTGAGTACATGTCAGTTAAACGTGCACCTGTTTGACAACATACAAGGAAAAGAATTTTCTGTGCATTGGCTCACTGATATCATTCTGATTTAAGCTAATTTCAATAACAGTTTTTTTTTTTTATTCTCTATTGCCTTTACAGAGAAGATCTCTGGGTTAGAAGTAATTTTGGTTGCGCTTGCATTTCTTAAAGGAAGTGATATAGATAGAGATGAAAGCATGAGAAAGTCCAATGGCTGTTGTAAATTATAGGATAATAAGAACGCAATTTTCAGCACCATGTGTGATTGCACATGGCCTGGCCTGGTAGGCAGCCCTGATATGAATTTGAAGTGAAGCCAGCATTCCTGCTGTGCCATGCTCAGTTCACAGAGGTGGCTGCACTAATATGTCAGTATAAAGGCAGAAAATGGTCTGAACTCTGAATGAAAGCTTGGAGAGTAAGTGAGAATTCTAGGGCCATTATATCATAACATGATAATTATAAAGCTGAACCGAATCCCAGACAGAATGGGCATATGCAGAATTCTCAAGTGAAAACCAGGCTCACAGCTTCTCTGGTGATGCCAAAAGAATGCCATGAAACGCCTTGAAAAGATGAAATTTTAATGTTTGACAATTGGTACTAAGGTTAGATGGGAAAGAGTGAAATTACTTTTTTTAATTAACAATCTAGATGATGCACTTTGAATAGTTTTTCTCTAAAGGACTGCATGCTTGTGTCCTCAACCATTTGTATGTAGATTACGCCCAAGGGGGTGGTATTCAGTGGTGGGATTTGAGAGATATATCATGAGGGCAGTCTTCCAAATGACGTTTCTGTTTCTGTTCTTGTGAGAGACAAGAGACCTTCTCTCTCTCCTTCTCTCCCTTTCTCCCTCCCCATTCCTCTTCTCTCCTCTTCCTTCTCTTTCGATTGTGAGGACATAGTAAAAAAACAGCTATCAGCAAATCAGGAAAAGCATCTGGCCAGGCTGACTCCTTGATCACACTCATCAGCTTGTGATGCTTTGAAACATACACATCTATTGGCAGATGAATTAATAAAGTCTGTAAATACAGCGATTCCTGCATTGATTATCTGCCTAACACACATAAAACTGCCAGTTGAGTTCACAACCTACCCCCATTGCTCTCCCAAACCACATGCAGGGAGCTGATCGTGATAAGAACCTGTGCCCATATTGGAGACCAGTGCTTCATGGTAGAGGATTAGCTTGCAAAGCCACCACTCCAGTTCCTATATCTTTCAATTTGAATGATGATTTTATTTGTTTGCTTATTTTTATATTTGAAAATAAAGTTCACCAAAGTGTTTTACGTGTTTGGTGTTGACTATTTGGAACTATGTATCTAGTATAGTAAGCAAATGGTAGAATATTTAGATGGAGCATATTATTTTTCCATAAATTATCCCTTGAACTTTAGTTTCCTTGAGGATTTAATCAGTCATTCCCTCTTCAGCTGTTGTTGCCATTGACTTGTGGCTTTGTTCATTTCTTTGTTTTTCATTCACTCATTCACTCATTCGTTCCTTCTGGGAGTTTCACACTGAAAGAATAGCTGCAAACAGTCACCTTTACTTCTCTCTTGCTTTAATCTCACAGATGTTGCTCTTTCAACACATAAGCATCAATATCTGCTTTAGAGGAAAACAAGTAAAATTCTACTTGGCCATCAAACACTACACTTCCATCGAAGATTTTGTAAGATCCATGCATAAATCTAGAAACATTTCTCTCCTGACTATAACCTGTTCTTCTTTAACTTTTCAGATTTAAACGTATAATTAATTTAACAGATGTAATGTGATTTGCGGATGCAGTTCTAGGAACACAGTGACATCCTCCCATCTTCCTGCTCCTCCATGCTTGCTGTTTCTTGTTCTCTATGGGACATTGTTTAAGTGATAACAGGTATAGTTTAAAACAGATGTTTTGACGTTTTACTTGGTCCATTCAAATTATTTCCTGAAATAAAAGATTAGCTGGAGAGATATATAAACCAATGAGGTCATGAAATGCTAGGAACTTATGAAAACGTTTGAATGAATGGGCCAGGATCTAGTTAGAAGATCAAAGTGCAGCTGTTTACCAGTCTTTCATCTGGTTAAATTCACTATTCTCTCCTGGACAGATTTAGGATAAGATGTGATACAGCTTCAAGACAAGATTGTGAAGTTGATAGATGAATAAAGGTATGGTCCTGGTACTTAAAACAGACTCACTTCTAGAACACCTTCCTGCTTTATTCTTTAGGTAAATCTCTGTTTCCTTGGTGCAGCAAGTCAATTGTGTTTCACAGAATTTTATGAGCTCAATTTTCTGAGAGCTGTAAGATTTTGTTCATTTCCACTGAGAGACCTCTATTGTGGGGGTCATAAACAGGGAAATGCTTTTGCTAGATTGAAGAGTCCTTGTGTTTATCTCCTTGAACTTTAGAAATGTACTCAGTGAAGCACATTAAGTGGCCTGTGTTCATCTTAGAGCAGCACAACTGTACCAGTAACTTATGAAATCAAGTTGACATGAAAAATGAAAGCTGCCTACATAGCGATTTTACAGGAAAGTTCATCATTGGTGGCACCTGGGAATCAACTGACAAAATATTTGAAAATATTGATCCCTATGCTTCATTCTGAGGTTAGCATTCAGAGGCCCTAGCAGGAGGTCCCAACTGTTTGATGAACGGTATGGGTGATCGAATGATTCTAGAACACAGTTGGTTGGGAATTGTTACGGGATGTACACAGCTGTGTTGAGAGAATTCTAAAGTCTGAAATGCAATTATGACTCTTCTCCACGAGAACCATGTATTGTAGTTGTGGTGTGTGTGGGAGGGGGGGATGCACACAAGCTAATACAGCTTCCAAATGAAGTTTGGAAGAGGCTATCTTTCTGCAAATTTGTCATCCATTGGGATTCTAAGCCCACACCGAGATAACCAGTTCTTTGGACAAGTACTCTGGTTTTGTCTTGGGAATAAGAGCATGAACAGATAGTCTTGCTTTAATACTCGATCAGGGGAAGATAAAGAATAGGTTGTTTTAAGTAACATGATAACTTTCAAATTAATATAATAGATTAAATACATAATTAATTGCGGTAGTTAATGCCACAGAGTCCATCCTTATTTTCCATGATTCATAGAAAGTATAATGCATCTTCATATTTGTGAATGTGGCTTTTTTTCCTGGGACTGTTTATTATATAGGACTAACCAACTCATACCCTTAAGTAATTCTCCAATCTTCTGAATTAGTGCTGCCTTTCTATCCTCTCCTAGTTTGTCATTATTTTTATCAATTTACATGCCTGGATTAAAAAAAATACAGTAATTAAAGAATTGTGCATTTATTTTTATTGGAAAGATAGACTTACAGACGGAAGGAGAGACAGAGAGAAAGATCTTCCATCTACTGGCTTACTCCCCAAGTAGCCACCATGGCCAGAGCTGCGCCGAGCCGATCTGAAACCAGAATCTAAGAGTTTCCTTGGCATCTCCCAAGTGGGTGCAGGGTCTCTAGGCGTTATGCCATATTCCACTGCTTACCCAAGCCATGAGCAGAGAGCTGAATGGGAACTGGAACAGCCATAATATTAACCAGTGCCCATTTGGGATATCAGTACTTTGAGGCAGAGGATCATCCAAGGGAATCATTGCTCCAGGTCCGAAAGTTTGTTAAAAAACAGGAATAATTTTTTTTAAAAAACCTAGTGGATATATTGATAATAAAGAAAAGAGATTAAGATGTGTTATTTAATAACCGATTAAAATTTTAAAAATGGGACAGAGTGGAGAGGCCAGAGGCATTTTCAGATATAATTAAATTTTATTGCAATTTGTTTTGGCTAAATTTTGATGCAATAAAAGGCACCATTTGGCATGCTTCCATTTCATAGTGGATGCCTAGATTTGAGTGTCAGCTCTGCTTCTGGTTCTCACTTCCTGTTAATGTGGGGTCTGGGGGACAGATGGTGATGACTAAGTCCTTAGGTCCCTGCTATCCATGTGGGATACATGGACAGAATTCCACACTCCGGGCTTTGTGTATGTCTAGCTGTGGCGGACATTTGAGACAAGAACCAGTGACAGTGGATCTCTTTATCTCTCTGTATTTCACATAGCATGAAAATAAATCAAAAATATTTTAGAAATTGATTCCAATATTTCATAGCATAAACCAATAATACACTTCATTTGTTCTAAAACTAGAATTTGGTCTCAATTCTCTGGTTTATTTATTTTCAAGTATATTTACATATATTTTTATATGTACATATATATACATATATATTTAAATTCTATGGTTAAGTCAGTTTACAGAGAGAGGAGGAGAGAGAGAGAGAAAGAACCTCCATCTACTTGTTCATTCCATAAATAGCCAGAATGGCCAGAGCTAAACCAATCTGAACCCAGAAGGAAGGAACTTCTTCCTGGTCTCCCAGGCAGGTGCAGGGTCCCAAGGCTTTTGGCCATCATTGACTGCTTTTCTAGGCCACAGGCAGGGAGTCAGATGGGAAGTGGAGCAGCTGGGACATGAACCAGTGCCCTTATAGGATCCCAGTGAGTGGAAGGTGAGGACTTTCGTTACTAGGCTACTCTGCCAGGCCCATCTCTGATTTCTGTAGTTTAGATTGAGAAGCAGTAAAAACAAACAAACGAACGAACAAACAAAAACAGGCCTGAGCATGGGACTTTCTAGTCCCTGAGAACTTTGCTGAGGCAGTCAGGTACAGTCTCATGTGTCATTATCACTGCTTGTGTTTTCTTATGATATGGGAGAAGAGCTCCAAGAATCTGGGTGGAAGTAGAAACATGCAGACCTCTTAAGTCCCACAGCAGATGTTCCATCTTATTTCACTGCTGAAACAGCTTCTTAGGGCCAGGTGAGCTTCTGGGATAGGAGGAATAGGTCACTATATGATTGAGAAGGGTCCAAGTCTCATCACAGGAAAGTATGAAGCATCGGAGAGAACTTCCGATGCCAGTTTCTCTACCTCAGCATCCTGCTTCCTATGCATATCATGCAAGAAATAGTAGATGTTTCCATGATTGGGTTGAAATGATTGATTATTCATTTAGGAAGATTATGGACAATTTAACTGCATTAAATTTTAGAACCTTGGTTATAATATATATTAAAATCCAAATCATTATTCAAAAGTAATAATATATAGGCAATAGGTAATAGTAATTATATGAAAGTAACTTGAACATTGGTGCAAATATCATAAATCATTAATAAACTGGAAAATATGGGATGTAAAAGAGACTGACAGGGGTCAGCATTGTGGGGTAGTGGGTGAAGTTGCCAACACTGACGTTGACATCCCATTAGGTCACCCATTCAGGTCCAAGCTTCTCTACTTCCTATCCATCTTCCTGCCAATGTAATCAGGAAAATAGCCTCAACCATCGAGGCAGTGAGCCAGCAGAAGGAACACTTCTCTGTCTTTGTTCAAAGAGAGATCTCTGGATGTGTCACGTAGCGCATATGTAAGTTCAAAGAAATGCTGACACGCTGTAAGGAACAGCGTGTGCCAACAGTGCGGTTCTGGTTTGTTCCCAGGCAGGAGGAGGGCACTCTTCTCTGGTGCTTCTGGCCTCCTCGATGCTGAGTGCTGGAGAAGGGCTCTGCTGTGCACAAACGACCATTTCATCATATCAGTCTTCATCTTTTTGTTTGCTTCAGGAATTGAGATGCTCTGCTTTGTTTGGTTCATTTCAAGCCACAAGCCCATGTCTGCTAAATCTATGTTTATGTGTATGTTAGTGCATTGTATTTGGGCTACATTTCTCGTTTTGAATGTGTACTCTCATGAATGCTTTATCTATTCCAGTTGTATTTCTGAAGAGGTCTGCCCAGTATATCTCTCTCTGACTTGATGCTGTGGAAGTTACTGCTCTAGGAAAAGAAAAATGGAAATCTACACTACATAGCAACCTCGTGAACAGCATCCCCTCTTGCCTCTTGCAGCCTGAGGGCACTGGTGTTACATCTCTTCATGAATGAGAATGCAAAGATGTTGCAATTGTTGATCTTCCCAAATCCCTAGGCATTCAGCAGCACTCCTTCAGCATTATGAAGGAACATATCCATCGGAGGCATCCAGACCAAGTGCCGAGTGAAAGCTGGACAGTTAAGTCTCCAAAGCTCTCTAAGAATCTCCTTCTGTATCCAGATCTCATTTGTCAAGATGATCCCCCTTGCCAATGGCCTTCACAGATATAAGTCAGCTTTTATTTATAAAATGACTAACGTCTTATAAATATTTATCCATGGATCTTATAAGTACAGGTCAAGCTATAATACATTCTGTAGTGTAGAATGGGGAATGATTGATTTCTGGCAGGTTGTCTTTTACAGTGGCTTTTTCCTGTAAGATGTGGTTTGTTTACTAAAACCTAACAATAGTAGACTAGATTTTTCTTCAGTTTATTATGGATTAAACTAATTTTTTTTCTTCCCTAGGCACATAGACCTCATGAGAGACACTCTGGGTTCCTTATAATTGGAGGTGAAGGTTAATTAATTTATCTGTATTCCATTATGTGGTGGATGGGCTTATGTCACAAGAGTGGAGAAATCTCCTTGTATTCCATTCTGCCTCATTTTAAGATGTTTGGGGCTTAATAGCGAATTTTCTGACTCAGGGTACTGGTCATTTACAAACAAAGACCACTAACACTGGCTGAACACGACAGAGACCTCAGGCTTAACTGGAAGCAGTTAATGACTCTCAGTAAATAACCCCATTCAAGATCTGGTAATGCAGGAACTGTGGTTACTGTGTCTTTTACGTAGCATGAGCTTGTGACTATATCTCCCATTTTTGCCTGAATTACTTAGCAGAAATTCCTGGAAACTATCTTCTTGGGAGAAATAGGTCAGTTGGACATCCCTTACTGGTTATAGTGTGGCTAGGAGACAGGACTATTTGTACTTGGTTTTGGCCATGTTCACAGCTTCAGCAGAGACATCAAGGGCTAGGCACTTCTGAGAAGGTAGCAGAAGCTGAGGACAAGTGCAAATGATAACATGGGGAAGATGGGAGAAATATATAAAGAATGTTATCACTTACTGATAGTAGTATATCGTGCTGAAATTCACAAATTCAGAAGTGTCCATTTGGAGAAATAGAGGTTTTCTGGAAGATGAGGCCAATATAATTTGGTAATTCAAATTAAAAATAGATTGGGATTAGATAACCATCTGTGTTGGAGTTCTACCTGCTCTAATCACAAGCTTTTTTGAGTCAGGAACAATTGTTTGATTTCTTTGAAATTTTACAAAAAAGTGAGTAAATGGTTCAATGAGCCCAACAAAATGGGAGATTTGATTTAAAAGAAACTATTCAAAGATAAACAGAGGTAGGATACAATACATATTTGAAGAGAGAAAGGAAATATAGTTTCTTTGCTTGGCAGAGGTTCCATTATAAGATTATTGAGAACAGACACTGTAGAACAAATGGGAAGGAACGATACCGATGAAGAATGATACAGCCTTATTGAACCTGGTAACAAGAAAGAAGTGTGAAAATTCCAAAGTCAGCTTGCATTGACCGTATCTTTCTGCTAGTTATGAAACCAGGCAAGTAGCAATATACAGTGTTTGTCGACTGTTTTCGCACCTAGATTTTAAGGTATAGAAATAGAAGTAAAAGGCTGGTGTCATGGCTTAGTGGTTAAATCCTCACCTTGCATGTGCCAGGGTTCAATACAGGCACTGGTTCTAATCGCTGCAACCCCCTTTTCCATCTAGCTCTCTGCTTGTGTCCTGGGAAAGCAACAGAGGATGGCCCAAAGTCTTGGCACGCTGGGCCCAAGGGGGATATCTGGAAGAAGCTCCTGGTTCTTTGCTTTGGAACGGCTCAGCTCTGGCCATTGTTGCCACTTGGGGAGTAAACCAGTGGATGAAAGTCCTTTCTCTGTCCTTTTCTCTGCAAATTTGTCATTCCAATAAGCATAAAATAAATCTTTAAAAATGCATAGAAAAAAGTAGGAGGTTCTTAATCATAGGAATCCTGCTATTGAAGGACAATATGTTTAGGTCCTTGCTCAACATCATGGTGTTTGATGTACAGCTCATGCTTACAAAGAATTTTTTCACTTTTGTTCCTGCTGCTTATTCTAGAAATATTCATTCGGCATTGACTGAGCATCTTAAGACATAGTAGATAAAAGAAAATGGGACGCAGATTTTTCCTGTAGCATACATTGTACTAGTAGCTGCCGAAGTGTCTTGGGAAACACTATGAGCCGTTGTTTCCAGTACTAAGAGGATGTTGAGTATTTTCTAGGACAATCTAAAAGTACTTTCCTTGGAAATTGGCTTTAAAATGTATTGATTAGAATTCATGCTAGTAAAAGATAAAGATAGGGCTCAGGGCGCTAGCCTAGTGGCTCAAGTCCTCGCCTTCCTTCGCCTGATCCCATATAAGTAGTGTTTCATTTCCCCGACAACAAGCTTCCCATCCAGCTCCCTGCTTGTGGCCTGGGAAAGTCGAGTACGGCCCAAAGCTTTGGAACTCTGCACCCATGTGGGAGATCCGAAAGAAGCTCCAGGCTCCTGGCTTTGGATTGGCTCAATTTTGGCCTTGTGGCCACTTGGGGAGTGAAGCAGCCAACAAAATAACTTTGTCTTTTTCTCTCCTCCTCCTCTGTATATATCTAACTTCCCAATTAAAAATAAATTTTTTAAAAATTGTAATGATAACAACAAATAACACAGTAATTAGTTATGAAATAGACTTTTAAAAATATTTGAGCCATGCCACCATATAATTACCTGCTAAGTGGAAATGGAATGGAATGGCGAGTAGAGGCAGTTGGTTGAAAGGCTTTTGAGTCAGAAAGCAGACTGTGATCATTAGTGAAGACCAGGTTAAGTCTCTGTATACAAGGCCTGTCAGTTTCCTCCCATACTTTCTATGCATTACTTTAGGTGTTTTGGAAATATCGGAAAAATACATACAGAAAATAGTTGTAGGGCAAGGTGGAGAGATGAGTTTTAGATTGATTCAGCTACTTTTCAGGTGTGTGACTGACTTGAGGTCAACATTTAGCTTCTCTGATCCTAAGTTTGTACTGCAGTATCTTTTCTCATGGTTGGGGATCACATGAAATCACAAGGAAAATCTCTTGTAAATCGACAAGGAAATAAAAGTTATTCCTTTACTTTCTGGAAATTGTTTTGCCAATGACATTCAAATGAGCATTCGGTTAGTACAGACTTGTCATTTAACCCTAAACATTTCAGTATCATATAGACCTATCTGCTGTTATTTACCCAATATATGTAGAGCTTGGGTGGCAATTAAATTTATTTAAGGATACTCCTAAGAAGCAGAACCAATAAGGTCACAGAGTTTTATGGCTGACAGAATTATTCAAAGGGAGATCATTAAAAAAAGATCCTTCTTGTGTGATGGCTGAGCTATGATGTTTTCAAATTCTATATCAAGTCCAGGTTTTGAAATCAGTTTCATGTTGTGCCAGTTTGTTTGCCTGAGCAATTCTGTAAGAATCCCTCCTGACAGGCCAGTATCAAAGGAAATGATGTTGTTTTCCTAAACAAAAAGGACAGAGCCGTGGCTAGCCAGGCTCTACAAGTGCCAACAGCATTTCTTTCACAAGCACCTGCTGCTACACATCAGCTTTGGCCAGAAAGGGACATCGTCGATGACAGCAATTTTTTTATTGGTATTATTCTTTTCCAGTGTGTGAAAGCAGAGTAATGAAATCGACACAGACAACATTAATTTATGGCATGCAGACAAGCACTTGCTTCCTTAACCTCCAGTCTCATGAATCGTAAATATTACTGAGGAAGGTGAGAGAATAAGTAGCTGCTATACAAAGAAACTGACAGTCGAAACCAAAGGAAGGATTCAGTTCAGAGGTATTCACAGTTACAGAGCACTGGATGTGAAGCAGAAAATATCATATACACAATGAAAACACCCCCCAAATTGAATGTTACAGACTTGTTCATCTTATCAGATTGTTCTGACCAGTTACCCTGCTGTTTATTCTTATTTGGCTTATGAGAATACATCTGATTTTGAGAAAAATCCACTTTCTGTTTATTTTATGCAAGTGTAGATCAACTATGTTGTTTGTTTTCCCATCCCTTATGAAATGTGTCAGTGTAAGCATTTCCTATGATCCTTGTTTTCAGGTCCTGGCAGTCATCTATGAAAATCCCAAAATGTCATTCTCAGAAATTTTTGGATTTTTACTCTTAGTAATGGGTTTATGTCATCTTTTTTTTTTCTCTTTCCCTTTCCAAGTATCTGTCTGAGTTCTCTTTGAAACAAAAGAAAGTTTAAAAAAATTAAGTCCTTCTGCTAAATAAATCAAGGATTAAGTTTCCTCCTGTGAAAACTGAGACCATGATTTTTTTAAAAAAATTTTTATTTGGATTTTGGATCAGCAATAAAATTCTTATACAAAGTTCAGCATTGTTCATGGTATTAGTACTAGCCTGATTGAGTTGTGTGGCTCTATGAGCCTCCATAAAAATAGATTTCTTTCCTTGGGTAGTAGCAAGAAAAAAGATATAAAAATACCCATGTGCCTCTTCTATGCTTAACATTTAGGAAAGTCTGATGATACGGGTTGAATGAAGAGAGTTACTCTTGCTCGGATACATTGCAGGGGTGTTTTTCATGTTGTCCGAAATTATTCCTTAGATCACAGTCACTTTACTTTTGTGTTATATCCCATTTTCTGTTCTGTGAAATAGGAAATAAATGCAGGGACTTTTAAAAATATATCTATCTTATTAATAATGATCAGGGCTTTTTTTTTGTGTGGCAAATGAACTGTCTTACATTGGTTGCCTTTGGCAAAATATTTGCCCCCAGTTCTTGTACATGTCTAATTTTCTTTTCTCAAACTTAATTTTGCAGAGATGTTAATATGTAACAATACCATCTTTCTTCATGAGTATTCTTGTATGAGTCTGCCATGACAAACTCTTGTATTTCTAGAGTAATGCATATTTCATTTTTATCATAGGTCCTGTTTGGCACAAGTAAATTTAGACTGGATCTTGGAGACTTACATACTTATGATGGCTAAAATATTGAGTATATGAATCAAGAATCTATAAAAATAGAAAGGGTATCCGTCTTCGTATGTACTTCCCCATCCTCTCTGTCCTTCTCACCTGCTCTGCCCACAGTGTCCTCTGCCAATCACACAGACCTTTCTCTGCATCCTCATCAAAGAATACAGACCTGGGTCCGGTGCTAGTTACCCCTGGGAATTAAGTAGCTTAGAGAGGCTGCAGGGTTACTCCACCTCCTGGGATCTTGAACCTGACTCATTTGTGCAAATGTCTGATTTTTCCTCTCAGCAAAAGCTCTAGCAATATTCTGGGCCTGAGTTTCATCTCAGAGAGTTGACACAGAATCAGCATTCTGGGCTTTGCTGTTTGTCTAACATTAGTGTTTGTCCACTTGGCGTTAGTCTTTCTCTTCCAAGTCCAGCAGCAAACTTACTGCTCTATTTGCCTAGTGATAGGATCTTAGTTAATTTCCAACACAAGCTTTTTTTTTTAATTTTACATCTTTCTATTATTGATCCTACTGTGGGAAATGCAAAGTTCATTATTGTAATGAGAAGGATCCATTTTAATATGGAACTGGTTGACATCATGTATAGGGGCTTTCAAAGAGCCAGGTTGCTCTGACTCCTTTATAAACACCATATGTGCTCTTATTCATGACTCTCATTGCTCTGTGTCTTTGTCTGTAACACCTCCACTTGTCCTTCAACTTGTCCTTTCAGTGAACTCTTGCATACCTTCATGATTCACATTAGTTTTTGCTTGTTCTGCAAATCCTTCCCCAAATTCTGTATCCCAGATGGAGGTAGGTGATCCTTTGACTCCAGATAAATGTAAACCATGATATAATTATACTGTAACATCCATCACATTATATTTTAAGTGCTTGCTTAGTACTGCATGTGTCTATGAATAATAAAAACAAATGCATTTGTAAACAAACACTTTACAACCATAGTTTCACACAATGCATGCAACAGGTTGCTAAATAAAGATGTTTGAATCTAGAGAATGGAATATTAATTGCATCAAGAAATTGGTGATCCTTCACAGAAGTCAATTTTCCCTCCATAGGAACCAGGCAGAGAAATCTTAGTAGTTTAAAACAGAGGACATCTATTTTTAGCTCCCAGTATTTTTCTTGGCTCTGGGTCAGTTTTGGCCACTCAAGTTCAGCTGAACTCTCTCTGCCTCTGACGGCTCTGCTTCTTGATTGTTCCACTCTGGCAACCAAGTTCAGAAGAACTTCAACTTATAACAAACCTGTCTCCTAGATACACAAGACCACTGACTGAAAATTGGATGCTTCTTACACTTGCAGATCATATCTGCCACACTGCTACTTTGGCTCACACTCCAAAGTTTGACGGTAATTAGTCAAGGACATAACTTCATCTATAAAAGAAAACTTAAGTTAATGACAAGAGATTATATGCGAACTAAACATAATTTTTATTCCTGGACATAGAAATTATTTCTTTGCTCTTCTGTACACAGAAATACACTATTCTTCCTAAGGAGTTTTCATACATCGTGACATCAATTCAGAATCCAGGACTCCACTTAAGATTTTTGTGTGTGATCTCCTGACCCAGAAACCCTTGAACTATAGCAATGAGTACTCCATTGCAAGCCCATAGTCACACTTAGCCAGAGAACATACACAAACAAAACACAATAACCCACAGTGAAAGTGTGTCCTTGCAGGGGAAAGAATGGGGAATATTGCACAATCTCTCACCCAAAATGATTCTGAAATTCCACCAAGAGAGCTTCCTGAACACATTTTATTTTGAGTATTGAGTCCTTGGTCAGCAACCTTGTACAGCTTCCCAATCCACTGGGCTCCCTAACATTTTTATTTTCTTCTGAGTATTAGAACGCTCTTCCTCCCAATCCTGCAGATGCTTCTCAGCTTTATTTGAAGAGCACACTAGAAAATATTCCTTTGTTTATGGCTGAGTCTTCTCATATCAATATTTCAGAAAACTAAACAAAACAGTCTCATGTGTTTCTAATACAATTTGTAGACTTTTGTTAGTTTTGTGACACTGAAAATATAGGCCTGCAAATTATCATTTAGTCAGATTTGATAAAATAATAAACATCAAAGTATTAGTGTATACTAACAAGTCTATTGGTGCTTGTGAAAACGCTATTGAAATATTATAAATACACAAAGGCTTTATATACTTAAAGTACATGACAGTTCTGAATTTGTGAAACTATGACCACACTCAGTGTTGTCAACACGTGTGTTCATTCCCAGAGTTTCTCTTATTCTCTTTCTTTATTGTTTATTGTTAATAATAAAACACTTAAGAAAAATACAGAAAACTCTTCAGTATGCAAGACAGAATTGTCAGCTGTCAGCATTATACTGCGTTCAGATCTCCAGGACATGGTCATCTTGTATAATATAGAATTTACAACCTTATGATTAATATGTATTTGAAAAACCTGAATACTCCATCGTTGGTATATACCTCTCTTGATCAATTTTCTTGCTGATTGACATTCAGACTTACATATTTTTCCTATGACAGACAACTCTGCAATTAATATTGGGATGCAGATATTTTTTCTGATCCGGATTTCAGTTCCTGATTTTAATTACATTCAGCAGTGCGATTGCTGTCTTACGTGACAGTTCTTTTGTATTTTTTTGTAATTGAGAAATGTGCCTACTTTCTCCTGTTGTGACTTTGGTATGGATTTTCCATTCTTTTGACAGCAGTGTGTAAGGGTTCCCTTGTCTTCATGTCTTTGCTTGTTCTCATGTGTATTTGACAAAATTATTACTACAGATTGAGCTGATATGCCATTTTAGATTAATCATCATTTATCTGGTGATTAACAACTTTTCAGATAAGTTGTTATTTTGTGTGTGTTTTTACAAGTTAACTATTCAACTTTTCTCCCCAGTTTTCATATGTGTCAACTACACTTATCCATTTTGCTATCAGGCAGACGCTTGCAGATATTTTCTGAAACACTACAAGTTGGATTTTGATTTGATTTATCCTTTCCTGTAATTGCGTAAGCTTTTAGTTTGATGTAGTTTCAGTTGTCTGTTTTTGCTTTTCTTGTTTCTTATCTCAAATTATCAAAGCAATAAAAACAAATTATTTATTGCATAGGAACAGAGACAGAGCAATAGAGACAGACAAAAAGAGAGGACTGCTAGAGGCTACTTCATTTCCTAGACATTCAATGGCCAGGGAAGCTTGGTTTATGACAACCATATAATGCATTTGCTTAATACATTAAAAGTAAAGATGAACAGTAAAAGTATTAAAATAATAACCCCAAATATGTCACACTTCTGTTAAATCAACTGATGTGCACATTCAGTGTTTAGTGTGCATAAATAGTATCTACATATGTGCTTTTACATAAGCATTTAAAATAATGATGTAAATTTTAGCATATGATAACTGCTTTTGGAGCAATTATAGAATATGAATGTTACCTCTGATATAATAACTCTAGCAAGAATTCTGCAATTAGCTCAGTTTATGAATACATGTGGATGACAGCATGAACAGCGATTTCCTGTATTCAACTTGTAAGTTGATAACTATTAAGCTAGAATGATATTGTAAGTTCTTTTAGTATTTAACATCCTACCATATAAAATATTGAATAATGGATGCATAAAATTAGTTTCCTAATTAGAAATAAAGCAGACAGAAACGAACTATTTTTGACAGTTTATTGCAATGAAAAAAAAAAAACCTCTCCATTTCCATCTTTTAAGCTCTCTGGCTTATCCCTTGCCCTTGAATTGTAAAGAAGGGTAAAAGAGAAGAATTTCTGTGTATCCACTTTACTATATTCTCAACTTAATATGCCTCTATTTTATCACCTTTCCCCTTTCGTCTCTTCCAAGCAATTCTGTCTAGTCTTTTTAATCTCTCCCTCATTTGGAGTCTCCTCCTATGGTATTACTCATGATTGCAATCCTTTTCGTTGTCCTTTGCTGGGCTGTTCTATTTCTGTTCCGTTTATTTAGAGGTCAGGTGACCACAAACGCAAACTTTATTGAAGGTGAAGCTTACTAGTATATGCATGCCAGGCACAATGCAGTGAAATCCATACAGTCTATTTTACTTCCTTAATAGCTGTGAAAATGGCATCACATGTTAAAAAATTATTCTTTTGTCTAGGACTCATTCTAAACTTGCAACCATTCGAATTGCTAATGTATTGAGAATCACACTGAAATAATACAGGTGTTGCTTTCTTATCAAGATTAGACCAAAAGCAGCGGACTGTTTATTAATCTGAAAGGGGATATTGCAAATCAAAAAGAATTGGGAGGACTCCACCCAATTTTGGATTTCATGGCCACTCTGAGATACACATGCATTTTACTTAGCATGTTGATTCCTGCCTTGCACCTTTATCTGGCATCCTTCCATGGTGTGAAACCAATATAATCAACTCATTTTAGACTCTTAGGCCAGGAAACAAGTTTTCACTGTCCTTGTTTCCCTGGTAATGTTGGTTTACTTCTGGCCAGTGTGTGGTTGAGGATTTCTGCCAGCTTCACTTGTGTTGTTCTGCATTACCAGGCCTACTCTCCTAGTTAGGCAACCAGCATGGGCACTAACTACTAAAGCAAGCATGGCACATTTTAGTGTATTCCCACCAGAGTGCTATGGAGATTTATCTTTGGCAATAAACAGAAAAGTTGCTTTCTTTGACATATTTTTATATTAATTTCACTCTCCTAGAGTATTTTTTAAAAGACTTACTTATTTTTATTGGAAAGTCAGATATATAGAGAGAAGGAGAGACAGAGAGGAAGATCTTTTGCCTGATGATTCATTCCCCAAGTGGCTGCAATGGCTAAAGCTGAGCCACTCTGAAGCCAGGAGTCAGGAACTGCCTCTGGGTCTCCCACACAGAACCAGGGTCCCAAGGCTTTGGGCCATCCTCAGCTGCTTCATAGGTCACAAGCAGGGAGCTGGATGGGAAGCAGGGCTGTCAGGACATGAACTGGCACCCATATGGGATCTAGAGGCGTGCAAGACAAGGAATTTAGTTTCTAGGCTATCGTACTGACCCCCCTGCTGTAACATTTATATGACTTCACTGAATAGCCTTCCATTGGGGAATTGACAATTGGGCCTTGTAAGTAAGTTTCCATGTTTGTATTACTTCACATTGTGATCTGCAATAGAATGCATATACTTTAAATTTTACAAGATGTTCTCAATTGTCACATAATTTTAACATAACATTTTTCCCCAGAATAATGTGGATTTTTGTTTTACCTTCTAGTGGCATAGAGTGAATTCAATGTTGTTTATTATAATTTTATTGTCAGCTTAACGGAAAAAAAAGCCAAAGTTGCTCTTTTTTCGGTATTAATCTTATTTTCCTGATTTTCAGGTATGATGTTTTTCTCTCTTTTGATTTTGATTCCTCTATTTATAAATTGTTTCTACGTTTTAAAATTTTTATTTACTTTGCATTTGTTTGGATGGCATACATTGGATCATTCGTCAAACGCCTGCCAATGCAGGATCTGGGCGAGGCTGAAGCAAGTAGCCAGATCTCACACCTTTCGACAGGAAGATGCTCTGGCAGTCACCTGCAGCTTCCCATGACGTGTGGCATTACATGAAGCCAAATAGAAACAGAGGAAGGATTTGATCATGAGGATTCTGATTTGGAATGGTGAAGCCCTCAGTGGCAGATCCACCGTTGTAACACAACATTGGCCCAATTTACAAAGCTTTCATTGAGAATTTGTTTTTTCTTTTTATATTTAGAACTGCTTCATATATTCAGGGAATGGCACTTTTTTTTTATATAAACTGTATTTACTTTCCCTAGATGTACTTTTAGTTTTATTTTTCTTTGGAATTTTAAATTATTTATGCAAAGGAAACAGATTTCAGGTAGCACATAATCCAGTTTTAAAAACATAACAAATCTTTCTCTGTCCTTTTTTCTGTACATCTTTCAAATAAATTAATAAATCTTAAAAATAATCCGCAATGATGCTTCCTCCCTCCATTCCCAGCCCTCTTATTTCCACCCTGTCTCCTACTTCCCTTTAGGGTTTCCTTTTAATTGGTGAAATAGCTACTTGGATTTGCTCAAATCCTCCAATAATTACAAAGAATTCATGAAACAATAAATGAACTGATCATTGTTTCTCAGGAGTATAGACATGGGGTATAAATAATAATCAAATGTCATTTTTTCCATTCTGTATCTTAGTTACCACAAAATGAAGAAAAACATGATATTTTTGTTTTGAAGACGGGCTTGTTTCACTATACTTAGTCCAATCATGTCCAATTTCACATTTTTGTATGTGTGTGCATGTGAAACATAGGATTACATTATTTCTTTCTGAATGAGCAATATTCTATTATGTATATCTAACACGAATGTCAAGGAGCATTGTAGCCTTTCTTGGTCTGGCCTGCCCTCAGCCCTTCCTCCTGTGTTCCCTAGTGGAATCTGCAACCTAGTAGTGGAGTTCCCTATGTATTCTTACTCAGCCCATTCCCAGCTCCTTATTTGAGATGTGTTACTGGGTGCTCTGTCCCTACTTGCCATGATCTGCCCTCAGCTCTGACGTTTGCACACACTAGCATGTGATTCAGCCTGGACCAGACTGGCCTATTCCCAGACCTGACTCCTGTAAGGAGCATTCTGCAGTTCAGCCTGGCTCAGCTTGTCACTACCCTCAGCTCTTGCACAAACCATTGGGAGCCGCTCTCCCTGAGGGAAGCCCAAGAGTCCGCTATATCCCTGGGCAATCTGCAGCCCCCACCCCTCCAAACACATTCCTGGGACTGAATTTTCAATTGTATTAAAAATGTATCATGATGAGAGAATCTCAGTTTTGACTAAATCTTGAAGTTGTCAGCAATCTAAAAGCAAACATGCTACTTTGTATCCAGTCTGTGTTCATGCATCTCACAACTGTTATTGGAAATATGGGTTTAATGATATTTATCTATTTGAAAGGCAGAGTGACTGCAAAAGAGAGATCTTCAAGAGAGGGAGGAGAGAGATCTTCCATCGGCTGTTCCTTCCCTAAATGCATGCAGCAACATGGGCTAGGCTGAAAGCAGAAACCAGGAGTTTCATTTTGGTCTCTCATGAGCGGTGGGGACTCAGATATCTGGACTATCTTCTGCAGCTCTTCCATGCTTTTTAGCAGGAGACCTGAGCAGTAGACCAACTGGGCCCAGTGCAGATACTGTGGAGTTCCAAGCAATGCAGCAGCAACTTAAACTACTGCACAACAGTCATGTCCTTCTCCTATCTGCATTGTATCCAGGAGATTGCTTTATAAACAAGAATGCTCATGCAATCAGCATCTGAGATTTTACTTAACATTTTTATATCTTACTATTTAGATTCATATTTGTAAAAAAATATTTTCAAATACATCATGCACTGTATGCCACTAGAATAATGAAACCTGTGCTTATGCATTTATATCCAAATAAGGACAACTTGAGGAAAGTTTCTTTCTTGAATATTCTGCTTTTGTACTTACTTTCTGAAATGTCTTAGTCTTAGAAAAGTTTAGTCATTTCAAACTATATAAAGCAGTGCAATGAAATGTAAATAGACATGAAAAGAGAAATTTCTCTCTGGAAAAATTATTGATTTTTTTCATTGTTTATTCTGCATACATTTCATTCCCACCAGCTGC
The DNA here is from genome assembly GCF_017591425.1 of Ochotona curzoniae. Taxonomy (NCBI): domain Eukaryota; kingdom Metazoa; phylum Chordata; class Mammalia; order Lagomorpha; family Ochotonidae; genus Ochotona; species Ochotona curzoniae. Next base: position 12,547,215 of record NW_024465582.1, on the reverse strand, counting down.
TTTTTAAAATCTTTAAACAGATTTTGCAACTAATGGCGCAATTTTATTTCTTCTAACCAAGAAAATCATTTTTGATACAAACATATAAAATGCTAAATGCTAACTTTTTTTACCACTTCTTTTTGAATCAGTGATTATAGTGAAGGACCTTATAACCAGTTATAACTGGAAGCAAAGCAAGAATTGAGGTAATATACGTAAGTCAGTAAATATCCTGCTTTCTGAAGATGTTTTCCATACACAGATACATCATGACACAGCATTATAAATTCCAAGGGCCTTACTCAAATAAAGAATACCATCTCAAATCCGACTCCCATTGTGCCTGCTTTCCTAAGGGTGCAATTTGCCTGCTATTGTCAAACAAAATATGGAAGTTGGTTTTCTAACCGTATTAGTTTGAAGTGTGTATGCATGTTTGAAAAGTTGGCAGAGGAGACATAGCCTCAATTTATTTCTCGTGTTTCTGGATAAACATTATTTTTATACTTCTGGTTATTTGTATACTTAATATTTCTAGTTGACGCCAGTATAGAAAGAACACACTACTAACTTCTCTTGTTTTTGCACCAAATCAAACATTTAAATATATTTATGAATATTCCAAAATATGGTCTATTTACATGGCCATTTATGTCTATTCTCTCTCTCGCTCTCTCAAGATTTATTTGTATTTATTGGAAAGGCAGATCTACAGAGAGAATGAGAGACAGAGAGAAAGACCATCCATCCCTTGGTTCACTCCCCAACTGGCCACAACAGCCAGAGCCTAGCTCAACCAAAGCCAGAAGCCAGGAGCCAGGAACCAGGAGCCAGGAGCCAGGACCCTCCTTGGGTACAGAGTCCCAAGACCCTGGGACATCCTCTACTATTCTTCCAGGCAACAAGGAGGGAGCTAGTTTTGAAGCGGAACTGTCAGGACACGAACTGGCATCCACATGGAATCTTGGTGCCTGCAGGGCAAGGATTCAGCCACTCGGTTATTGCGCCAGGCCTTATGTCTATTTTCTTAAGCAGCGCTAAAATCAGTGTCAGCACAGGATTCCTTTGTCCACCTTTGAATATACCGATCATCAGTGACTCGTATGTGTGATATTCCAGGAGAAATGGCCATGGCTGTTGTTATTTTTAGTATTAGATGACATTACTGTATATGAGTTACTTATCCAACTCGTTTCTATTAGTCCAGGCCTCTCTCCGATGAGGCAGTCTCTGCTTGGAAATGCTCCTGCTTTAATATGTTGCCAAGGATTGTTCTGCTACACTGAATCTAGTGTTTTCACTCAATAATCGTAGGTGCTATCTTCTTTCCACTATTTCTGACAGATTTCAACAGGCAAATACTTTTATACACAAAAATATTTTCATTAACATAAACAGACACAAGATTATTAAGTCTTTGAAAAAATTTTAATGCAATGCAAATGAAATTTGAGTAATTTTACCTTTAAGTGTCTAAATGAATGTATTTTGCCTTTCTTACTTGATTGCTGGTTTGTAATTTCACTGTCCACACACTTTATCTACCATTTCTATGTTGTTTTAATTTCTTTATCGATATATATTGATCATTCTTATGTTACATCTTTGATTTTATATCTATAATTATATATCTGATTAATGTGGTATATATTTTCATTTTTTATAAAGAGGCTCTTAGATTGAGCAATTTATAGCTAGGATGATTACTTTTTATATTTAAGTACTATCTACTTATTTCTGGGTATCTTTATTTGGGATGTTTTGAAGTAATCAGTCTCAAACCAGCAATCCTCACAGTAATGTTTTGCTTAGTTTTAACGGGTAAACGAGACAATGGGAAGATAAAGAGAGAAGCAGTTTGTCAGTGCTTTTACAGCAAGGGTTAGCAAACTGTCCAGGATTTAGCAGAAGAGGAGGCAGAAAGGTCTCCTTATCATACATGTAAGCAACATGCAGCTTCACACATGGTTTGCATTCAGTGGTGGCAGTCTCCTCCTGCAGCTGGTGCATTCAGTAATAGAATGAGGGAAGTTCATCTCAGGTCACAGTGATCTGATTCAAGCTGACTTCTTGCAGTTTCAGCTGCTTGTAGTTTGCGGTGGTCTGGCTCCCTCTGGGTGCAATGCTGCAAGATAACTCCTGGAGCATCCTCCAGAAAAAAAAGGCTCAGGGAGGCTCCACTTAGTCCTCCCTGCAGCCCCCTCCCCCCTTGCTGTCCAAACCTACACTCTTGGCTACACTGCTGTTTACAACTTTCAATCACAGATTTATTTATTCAGTGCAATGATGCTTCAGAAATTCTTGAGCCCAGAACTTAAAATGAACTTACATTTTAAATGAAGTAGATGTTAGTATTCATTTTAATTAATACTTCTCTAGAGATACAATTTCACTGCCCCGAAAATCCATGACTACATTATTTTTCCCTGACTACTCTAACAAATAACCTCAAGCTGGGCGATTTCAAGCAACAGAATTCTTGGTTCTCTGGCTGTTCTGGTTTTAGAAAGCAGTGGACTGAAATCAGTATCACGGTGGGCAAACCGTAGTCAGCACATGTGCTTTCTGTCCCGAAGCTCGCGGGAGTGGGAGGAAGGTGAGAAGGGGCAGTCCTGGTGGGGTGATGAGAAACCCTGCCCTGGTGTTTCCGGTATCCAGAGCTGAACGCTTGTCTTGATGTATGACATCATTGCCATTGCCTTCCAATCGGTCATCTTCCATCTCCAGATTGTCTTCTTCTGTCTGTGTTCCCGACCTCCCATCTGCCTTCTTACAGGTGTATATGAGCTTGAGACCAGAGCTCGCTTAATTAATCCAGGATAAATATCCCATTGTAGCACCCACAAAGATTTCCAACCCTCACCCCCCCTAAACACAGATGATTCTGTTTGCTAAATGCATGGGTATTTCTGGAGTTGGATTTCTCGACCCCGCCCCAGATAATTTACATGTTTGCTGTTAATAGCATGTTTATTATCAACATTTCCATTCAGTGTTTTAGTTAGTATACAATGCAGATGGTACACAGTTAGAAACTCCTTGACTCACAAATATGTATCCTCCCTCAGTATTTAATTATGCTCTTCACACTTAATCCAGAAAAACTCAGATCATGGGCTTATTTATTATGTGATTGTGAAAGCTTGACTTTGAGAATTTTTTTTTACAGTTTAACACAATGCTTATTGCTAAGTGTAGGTTCACTTTACCAACAATGGGCCAAGTTCCTCTGTTAACATTTTGAAGGTAAGTTTGACAAGCAATCAATATTTATATGTTACTACATATTATATTTCATAGTTTATGTGTATTCATTGGTCTTGATATTTAGAATAAAATAGCAGAAAAACAAAGCTGCATTAAATTATGTTTTAATTGAGGTAATCAATAATATGAATTTAACTCTAAAGAACAAAATGGCTACAAAATATTATGTATTAAACAATGCAAACATGCATATGTTAATAATGCAAATACTTAAAATATGTTACCTCAACTCCATATGATGGAAAATTTTCATTTCTTAGCAAATTCAAATTGTGGATTTGATTAATAGCACAAACTATAAAAACAGTATAGTCATGAAAAATAAAATCAGCCACAAATGAGGAAAAACAATTCTATTTTTTCAAGATATGTCAAGATAACCTTAGATTTACTAAAAAGTTGACTATAAGAAGGATATTAGCAGCAGCATTGTGGTGTGGCAGGTTACACCTCCAGCTCTCACATCAGGGTCTCATATGGACATCTGTTTGTGTCCTGGCTGCTCCACTTGTGATCCAGATCAATGTTAATTTGCCTGGGAAATTAGCTGAAGATCACCCAGATCCTTGGACCCTTATACCTATGTAAGAGACCTGGATGAAGAACCTGCCTCTTGGCTTCACCCTGTCCTGGCCCTGGCCATTGCAGTCAGCCTAGGAGTGAACCAATGGATAAAGAGTGTGTGTGTGTGTGTGTGTGATATCTCCATTTTTCTTTTTCTCTGTAATGCTGCCTTTCAAGCATTTTAAAAAGAAACCTTCACATGCCCTTCCTACAATTTAATTATCAAACCTAAAACTTGGTCCTTTGTAAACTCTATTTGAAACCTGACCAATCTCATTTGGCCGCTTCTTCTGTCAGAGGTTATTTTTTCTCTTCCTATACCATACTGAGTGGACTGCGCCCTGTGGAGCCTTCCTGCTGCCGTCATCTTTCATACGTTACAGTTTGCTGGGATTCCTTGTCTGACTATGCTTTGCTCTGTTGAGCAGGAGCGGGCAGGTGTTTTATACCATGTTCTGCAGTTGGGCTGTGTTGGATGCTTTCTCATGAGCTGTGAGGATAGGCTGTTTGGAAATGCTCAACCTGCCTTTTGTGTTGAGTCAGAATCCCTCTGGTGTCAACAAGGTTTCTTGTTGCTGATTTTCACCTTAATGCTTGACTGTGTCGTGTCTACCAACCTGCTCATCTCTAAAGTCACCGTTTTTACTTTACCATTCACCAAAAACTAGCAGCTAATTTTTTGGATTTTTTCTTGTATGATAAATCACAAAAAATGTGTGAATCCATCTTAAAACAACTACATTGATAGGCATCTTGAAAATAATTTTCTGGTTTTCATTACTTTTGGAAATTTTTTATAATGAATAATTGGTTCTTGCCTCCGTTAATTTACTATCATATCAATATAAAGTCATGGATATATTTTATTAGGGGATCTGTTGTCCAACATCATTGTCATTTATCCCTTTGATTAGCTTGTTCCCATATTGATCATCCCAGTGTCTTTCCTGTTGGTAATTCTTTGCAACCAGTTCTTATCCCTTAGTTTTTGCTCTTTGTTTTGGTTGGTTATTCATTTACTGGCCTTTTAAAACACGTTTTCCTATATGATAGTCTAATATGCTCTAGGTATAATGTATTTATCAGCTATCCAGGAGTCTTGGTGCTTTTCCTTGGAGAATGACATCTGAAAACTAAGATCAGGGTTCCCTGTGTGTTCACTGGGAGAGGAATGTCATTACTTCTAGAACTTCTCAGTTGTGCAATCCGGAAAGTGTATTGTGGATTTGTTTACCTCTGTATACACAGATAACTGCCACCCTTGCCTTTGCCATCCTGATGAGGGTATGCATATGCGTGTGTTAATATTGATTTTTTTCTCTCTCTTGCAGCACTTAACGACGATTTAGAATCTCTTTTTCCTTGCTTATTTGTAACTCTCTCATGCAGTGTCTATCATTTAGCTAGTTATTTCCTCATCCCTTGGATGCACAGAGAAAAATTTCAGAATGGTTAATGGGTAGTTAAAATATTGCTTCCAAAGGTGCTTAGAATAGGTAAGCGTCTCTCCTCTGCCTTTCTTTCTGTGAGAAGACAAATCATCAGGGATTTTTACAACAGATATGGCCAGTTGTAACCATTTGTAGTACATGCTACGATTCCCTGGTGTTCTGATCATTTTTTGAATTAAACATATGACATTCAGCTTTTGTAATAAAAAGCTGTTTTGTTTCTGGCAGGTGCACCGTATCATCCAGTCAGTATCATAGACATTACCTTTGCCACCTGAAAATTCTTAATCAATACTGCTTTTTTCGTAAGTGTTTTTTGCAATTCTTCCATGCCAGCCATTTGTTCACTTCCCGTGCCTTCAGTTGGGGTTTTTTTCAGCCCAGAATTTCACATAAATTAGTCACGAAACATGTTGTAGCATTCAGAATCTAGTTATGTTCATATAACTGAATGTGATTAAAATGGGTCCATTTCTTGTGTAAATATTTTTAAAAATTTTAATTACTTTCAAATATCATTATACGTGAGTTACAGACTGGGCAACAAATGAATGTCTTTTTTTTTTTTTGCCTGATTTTGGTTTGTTATGAAAAAAACTAGGCTACACATTATATTTAAGTTTTGGTGTGAACCTGTTTTCAGTTCACTTGAGTACACATTTGGAAGTGAGAAAGCCGCACTGTGGTCCATTTACCTTGGCAATAAACTATCCAAATGCTTCCCAAACTGAAAACTTAATTTGTGTCAAGAAATGAGCAAGAATTTCTTTCACATTTCCAGTCCCTGGATTTCATAGGGGCCTGCTCTTTCATTCCACCTCTCCTTATTGTCATTCTAGAAAGTATATAGTAGCCCTCACTTGGGCATCCAATTTGCATTTCCCTAATGACTAATGATGCTGAGCATATTTTAGCATGATTATTTGTCATCTGAATAGTTCTTGGGTGAAATGTCCAGATCTGTTTCTGCTCATTTTTTAATTGAGTTGTTTCATTTTAATTGAATTCTCAATGTTATTTGCACATCTTAGATACATGGTAGTGCTTCCCAAAATATATGAATTACAAATATCTTTGTGTTCTTTATGGCATGCCAAGTTCATTCCTCGAATAATGTCTTTTGGAGATTGAATAAATTTAATTTTAAATTCCAATTTAATACAATTATTTTATTATGAGATATTGTTTTAGAATTGTGTACAAAAATGTTTCCAAACTCAGTCACACACATTTACCTACTATTTTTATATTTTTAACTCTTTTTAAATTTTTATATGATACAGTTCTCTAGACTCAGGGATCTATCTTTCACTCTTCCCATTTCCATTCCCCCCACTTATTTCCCCTATTTTATTGCAATAGTGTATTCTTTCATAAAACAGCCAGTAGTCCCTCATTCTGCTGTTTAAGTGTATCCTGATATTATAGGTTTAGACAGAGATAGGAAGTCCAGCATCCTATTGTCAAGATATATTTAACAATTTCATTGGGAATCCATCTTCTATTGGGGGTAGAGATACATACTGCACTGTATCTTCAAATCTCGGGATGATAGTCTCCATTATACAGTTCCTCTAAATGAATACTTGCAACAGCATGTTTGCCTATATTTTTATTGATCTTGTGTTTTGCATGAAGGTTGCCTCAATTCAGAGAGAACATATAATATTTGTCCTTTGGGAGTTGGCTTATTTCACTGAGCAAAATGGTCTGCAGTTGGGACCATTTTGTTGCAAATGATAAATTTCATTCTTTTTAATGGCTAATAATATTTTATAGATTAGACGTACCACAGTTTCTTTATCCATTCCTCTGCGGGTTGGCATCTGGGTTGTTTCCATGTCTTTTACTGTCGATTGTGCTGCTGTAAATATAAGGATTCAGGTCAATTTCTCAAATGCAGATTTCACCTCCTCTGGATAGATTCCTAGAAGTGCGATAGCTGGGTCATCTGGTAGGTCAGTTTTCAGTTGTCTCAGCATTCTCTGTATGACTTCCGTAGTGGCTGTACTAGCTTACACTCTCATCAACAGTGAGGAAGACTATTTCTCCTCACATCCACGCCAGCAGGTTTTATGAGTAAGGTGCAGAATGGAGGCCAATCTCACTGAACTGAGATGCAACTTCCGTATGGTTTGTATTTGTATTTCCCTGATAGGGAGCCTGAGAGTTTTTTCATGTCAATTTCTATTAGCCATTTGAATTTGTTCTTTTGAAAAGTGTCTACTCATTTCCTTTGCCATTCTCTCCACAGGGTTATTTGTTCTTTACTGCTGTTGAGCTTTGCCATCCTTTTTTTTTAAAAGTCGTATTTAAATAGATTCAATACAACCATTTCACTTGTTTTTGTGTAAGGTGCAAGATATATTTGATTTTACTTGTTTTTATGGGTGTATAGTTGTTTCAGTACCCTAGTTTAATAGACTACTTGGTTATCTCCAAATTTTCTTTAAAATTTTTGCAAGTATCAATTGATATTTTTTTCTTTGCTAAATTATTTTGGTGTCCTAAGAGTGATATGCATTTTTAGTTAATGAAACATTTTGGTTACTGAATATTATAACAGTCTCAAAGTCAAATAGCATGATTCTTCCAAATTAATTGTGAATTTTCAGTATAGTTTTTTCTAACTCAAGTTCTTTTGCCTTTCCGAGTATGTTTTGAACTCTCCATGTTACAAAGGTGTTACTTTACATAAGAGGTCACTGTTATATTTCGTTTTATTGTGTTTTTTTTTCTAAATAGAAATAGAGAGTGGAGAATTGATAAAAATAGGATTTTCCAGTCAATAGGTTCCATGTATCTTTGTATTTACTCATATTTTCATTAATGTCTGTCCCTGCATGGGTGCCCAGGAACAAGCTCTTGGCTCCAGCTCTGAATCTGCCATTGCAGCCATTTTGGGGAGAGAACCAGGGGATGGAAGATCTTTCTCTCTGTATCTCTTTCTTTCTGTAAATCTGCCTTTCCAGTAAAAACAAATAAATCCTAAAAAAAATATATAAATCTACACTCAGATAATATTAGGAAGCTTTCTTTGTAGGCGAGAGACAGAAATCTGGTAATGCAGTTCCTACCATTTCTTGTGCCATCATAAGCAAGCTTCCACTTTTTAATATACTATCATAATACATTACAATCAATGAACACACCATTCATTATTGCAACTTTGCTGTAAGAAGTCTGGTTCTCTTTAGAGCAATTAAATGTATGATATTGTTTCATATTTTATCTCTGTTGATTCTGCTTTTGAAGTTCCTTATTTCTCTACAGGCTTGCAAGTTTTGGGCAAATCACACTTTCCCTGGCTTAAAGAATTTTTCTTATCTCTGAAAGCTGATCACATAGGAGAAACCTATAAGAACATAACATTAGTATATCCAATGTTTAGCAATTGTTAAGCATCTCTGTCTTCCTCACTTCACCAGCTTACATGGAATTCTGCTGCGCTGGCTTCAACAACTTCATGACTGGGATCCTGCTACTACCAGTCTTCACACGTCTCCAGGCTGCTAATAATGTGTTGTTCTTCATGGCTTTATAACCTACAGCTTGAAGTCAAAAGCATTCTTCCTCTTCATAGGGGTTGGAAAATACATTTATTCCACCTCTATATATTTCATATGAAATGAGAAGTTCAATAATCTAATTTTGAATGAAAACAAGACAGGTCAATAAAAAATAAATTTTTGAATGGCAGTAATTATATGTATATTCATACATTGGACCTTTCTCTATTTCCCAATATAGTAAAATTCCCCCCATATTATATAATCATGAAATTGTTACTGCAATTGTGTAATCACATAATTAAAACATTATTAAGATTATGGCCTCTGCACACAGCACAGTCACATACTATCAAAGAACTGGGAGTGGAAATATGTAGAAGAAGAACAGTACGTTTGAAATAATTGAAATCAGAATTAGATACCAATCAAAGATAAAATATGCCTATTTATCTCTTTCGCTAATCCAAACATTTTCTGAACACCAAAGCAAGCTGTTTTGATAAACAGTATCTTCTTCTTTCTCTTGGCAGGGGCATAAGAAAAATTTGGATTTTATTGGCAAAATGTTTGAATTCTGGTTATGTTGACATCTCACCGTTTGATCTTTCACTTGCAGACCTGGGTCGCAGGCCATGTAGGACTAGAAGCCTTTCTTGATTTTGCTACTGACTTCTGGGTGTGACCTATGGGGGAACAAATTGCTTTATTTTCTTCTTCAATTTTCTTTTTTTGTGTAAAAAAGGCAATGGCAATAACTTTGTGTGTCTTTCAGGTCTATTTTGATGATTGATGATATGGCATTCTAAATCCCTTGGGAGAAGAGTGATAGACAAGAGTACATGTGTAACAGACAGAGAAGGATTACACGGGAAGTTTGAAAATACAAACAACATTGAAAAGGCATTTCAATATAAGTGCTTCAACCCACTATTCAAACTCATTTGATTTCATTCTGCAAATTGGCGCTTACACCCCTCACCTACAACAATTACAGGTCTCACAACCACAGCTTGTCTCACATTAAATACAGCTCCAAGGAGCTGCCTTTGCTGGCCTCTCTGCTGTCACTAGCTGGCTGAGCATTAAAACTCTCTCCTGCTGTTTCACAGCATGCTGCCAGGACTTTCTGCCAGGATAGAAAGACCAGTGACACCAAATTGCACCAAGGGGAGCCTGTCTCCAGCTGCCAGCTAATTGTCTTCAAGAACTCTTGAGGAGAGCAGGGATGGAACACTCTGCAGAAAAGACATATAGGAAGTCATGCTTGTTTCACTTCTGTTCTATCTTCTAGATATTGTGGAGAAAACTATGGAATGATACTTTCTGCAATTCTATTGGATGCGCTCACTCCTCTTATCTGGAACGCAACACTCTACACTGCGAAAACTCCCTTGCAAGTCATGTTTTCACTAGGAAAAATTCTTGTCTTTCTATAATGTAATTGGAAAAAAATTTAATTTTTCTTCCTCTTTGTAGTAAAAATGGGAGAATATAGGAGCTGTGATACTTGATGACGTTCACAAGTTGGTTTGGTTTATTTCATTTTGTTTGGTTAAGCTTAACTGGCAGGACCACATCATCCTATCAGCGTCATCTCATAAGAAGTATAAAATTAAAGATCAAGCAATTAATAATACAGTGTTGGAATGAGAAATAGAAAAAGAACTACGGAAGCTTGTGGCACTGAGTTTTACTGCACCCATATTGGAGTGCTGCTGCAAATGCTGGCTTCTCTGATGCTGATCCAACTCCCTGTAAAGGCATCCTGGGAGTGGGAGGCATCCTGGGTGTCAGAACCTGCCACCCTTCTGGGAGACACAGGTGGAATTCCAGGCTCCTAGCTGAATCATTTCCAAGGTCTGCTGTCAGAATCTTGGCAATGAGGCAGAAAATGAAAGGTCTCTCTCTGGGCCTTACACTGCTAAAGTGCTTGCTTTGCATGTGTCAGGATCCCGTAGGGATACTGGTTTGAATCCCAGCAGCCCTGCTTCCCATCTAGCTCCCTGCTTGTGGCCTAGGAAGGCAGTCCAGGACAGACCAAGGCCTTGAGATCCTGAACCCATGTGGAAGACACAGAGGAGGCTCTAGGCTCCTGGCTTCTAATAGGCTCAGCTCAGGTTGCTGTGGTCACTTGGAGAGTGAATCAACGGATCTTCTTCTCTGTCTCCTCCTCTCTGCATATCTGACTTTCCATTGAAACTTAAACAAATCTCTAAAACAAATCTCTAAAAAAAAGAATAATCCAATGAACTGCAGTATTCACTAAGTTATTTACAGATTAATTAAGATAATATTACTTTACTTAATTTTATATTTGTAAATAAATTTTTGAGTCATATTAATACTTACAGATGGCCTATTAATACATGTAAACTTGTATTTTAAATCCCTGCTATCTCCAATTATAATACAGATAAAAATGTATTTAATAATTAAAGTTATAATTTAGTAGGCCAAAATGACAAAATCAAATTTACTAAAATCTAGGTGTAATAAATAGGATGATATGAAATATTATTAACATGGGAACCCTTTTGGTAAATCACTAGATGACTGAAGTTTAAAAAACTATTAATATTTCTGGAATACAAAAAAGTAAAGACGATATATAAAATATAAACATTTATAAATGTGTGTTTTGCTGCTTGTTACTTTTTTTAAAATGATTTATTTGCTTTATTGGAAAGGCAGATGTACAGAGAGGAAGAGAGACAGAGAGGAAGATCCTCTGTCCAATGATTCACCCCCTAAGTGGCCACAATGGCTGGTGCTGTGTCGATAAGGAGCCAGGAGTCATGAGCTTCCTCCAAGTCTCCCACACGGGTGCAGGGTCCCAAGGATTTGGGCCATCCTTAGCTGCTTTCCCAGGCCACAAGCAGGGAGCTGGATGGGAAGTGGAGTTGCTGGAATTAGAACCGACGCCCATCTGGGATCCTGGCAGGTTCAAGGCAAGGAATTTAACCATTATGCTATTGCACTGGGCCCGATGCTTGTTACTTTTCACAAATACTTACCGTGAGTACATGTAAGGACAATATCTTCTTTTAATGCTAATAATCCATATACTCTTGTGTAGTTGATTACATTATTCTTAATTTAAATAAAGCTCATAACACATGTAACATAGATATATAGCAAGATGTACAAAAATTTTTAAAATAGAAATAGCTGTTTGAGGATATAAAGCATGAGACGCAATAAAAAGTTCACTAAATTTATCTATTTATAATTTTAAAAATATTAATGAACAGCTAATTAATTACAGTTAAAGATCATTACAGCAAATTATTTTTATATAGTTGAAGACAAGTATATAAACCAAGTTCATCAAAATATTAAACTTTTATTGATTCTTATTAATTTACGTAATACATCTATTTGGATTCCTGACTAACATAAAACTTCCAAAAATTTCTTTGAGATCTTCGAAGTTGAATTGGCCTTTAGACGTATAGTGGCTTCTAGAGATGAGACATCATAGGATGCTCATTATGTAAGTTTTATTCACTCAACTTTATTTTATTTTCACTTATTCAATGAGCTATGAATAAGAGCTTCTAAAATTAATCTCAAGTAAATATTAAAATGGCAAAACAGAGTCAATTTGTAATGTTGATTTTCCTCCCTTACGTCTAACGACATGTGTAATGTTGGTTTTGCTACTGCATACTCAGCAGGATGAAATTGAAAAACTACCTTTCTGGTGATAGCGATTTTGTGTTCATAGCTTTTCTTCTGTAATTAAATGTGTGTCAGATAGCACAGTCATGTAGGAAAGGCATAATACTGGTTGAGGCACTCCAGACACTAGGCCTCAACTTGTGTTTTGCTTTAAAATCAATTTGCACATAAGAATGCCTGTTGAACTAATTGGAAAATAAGCATTGTATATATTACATATTTTCTTGCCTACTTTTTCTTCTGCTGAATGACCAATGAAACTGAAAGGAGTGAAAAAGTCAGTGGACGAGTCTCCTGGGTTTCTTGATGTGTCCATAAGTTAGTGTGAAAAGTGTTCACTTTTTGGTGAAAATGCTACAGGTGATCACTTCTTGCAGAAAAACGGATAAATCGTCACTGCAAGAAATTTGAGATAACTTGTCACCTTACTTTCTGAAGGGCATAATTACTAGATATTCTGTGAGCTGTCAGAAAATCCCTAGATTAATAAACCTTAAGATTTGACTGATCTAAATGTATTTATTTATACTTACAGCAAAAATCCCTACAATGATAAAAAAAACACAGACTTTTTTTTAAAGATTTATTTTTACTGCACAGTCAGATACACTGAGAAAGAGAGGCAGACAAAAAGATCTTCCGGCTGCTGGTTCACTTCTCAGGATAGAACTGCACAGATCCAAAGCCAGGAGCCAGGAACTTCTTTCAAGTCTCCCACGTGGGTGCGGGGGTCACAAAGACTTGAGTCATCCTCTATTGTTTTCCAGGCCACAAACAGGAAGCTGGGCAGGAAGTGGAACAAGCTGGGGTATGAACCAGTGTCCATCTGGGATCCTGGCACATGCAAGGTGAAGACTCCAGACACTAGGTTACCGTTCCAGTCCCCAAATTAGAGAGGTTTAAAAAATAACTAGAAAAGATGCAAAAAATGCTCAAAATTTAATATAGATTTTTTTAAGCCCCAGAGATTCTCAAACCCACTAATACAAAGAGAAATCAAGTTGAGGATTAGCTGACAAAGCCCTGCCTGTAAAAACTAAGGTGAATTTTATACAGATTACCTTGAACTAAAGGCACTAAACTATTCTGATCAAATTTTAGTATACAAATTTTATGACTTTTCACGATGATTCATGTGAGATTAGAACTCAAGGATGAGAATATGGATTTTTTGCCTTGCCTAGAATTTCAACTGTATTTGTACAACGTAAGCAGCTGAAGATAAGGTATGATGGATTTAGTCGTCTCTGGATACAGATACAGAGTGGAAGTATTCCATGTAGTTGTTCTGATACTTGGTTAATAATGGTTAAAATAGAAACACACAGAAAACGTAAATGTGTTGTTTTACTATACAAAGATGTTTCCCACAGGTGGTAAAGGAAAAATTAAAACAAATAATCCACTACAAACAGGAACCCTAAATACTGCAATATGATTTTATCTCACATGCATAACTTTCTCTAATAGTTTGGGAAAATTTTATAGGAAACGACATTGTGCTCATAAAGAATCTGTCTAGCTTGATGAACAGACTGCATCCTCCTTTTACATTGAGCGACCAAGTTTAAACGTTTCATCAGGAATTCAATCTAATTCAGCAAAAACTGAACTCATCTTCCTCCCAGTGGCCCTGATCCATCTTCAGGCTTCCTGTTTTCCTTAATGGCATCATCATTCACCCAATCAACAATTTCAAGATCTTGACTCATCATTAATTTTTTTTTCTCTTGGAACAAGTCCTATTGGTTTTCTTTTGACAAAGTATTGAACTTGCTCTCTTGCTGTTAAAACAGCAGTGTGACGACCAAAGCAAAACTATGATTTTATTGCCGCAGTGTTTTCTTGCAATTAACTTTTAAAAATTTATTGTAGATTTATTTAGAGATTTGACAAAAGAACCACAGAGAATGTGTATGTGTGTGTGTGTGTGTGTGTGTGTGTGTGTGTGTGTGTGTGTGTGTGAGACAGAGAGAGAGAGAAAGAGAGAGAGAGAAAGAAAAAATGACTCCTCCATCTGCTGGTTGATTTTCCAACTGACTGTGAAGTCCAGGGTTGGACTTGGATAAAGATGGAAGAGAGGAAGTTCATCTGAGTCTTCCACACTGGTGCAAAGACCAAAGACTTGGAACAATCTTCTGATGTTTTTCCAGGCAATATGGCCTTCTATACTGTAAAGCTGGTTATGCCACTTATTAGTATTTTTATTATTATTTTTGAAAGTGTCTTGTGCTATTTTTTTATTTGGAAAATGATTGTGTCTGGAAGAATGGCTTCCTTCCATGTAGGTTGCACTTTGGGCAATCAGTATTTATGAGCCTCTTATAATAAAATTATGTTTAAGGCCTTGTGAAAAGTTTATATAAACTTTCAAATGTACTTGGGGAAATGGCTTTATAGAATTTCCTGAATTTCACATTAGATGTGAAAAAATAGCAAAATATTGATGATAATTTGTCATATGTACCTTGGATTCATTTTTTAGATCAGTGAACTAGGTGAACAATCAAGCTAACTTTTGATATTTTACCTGAGATTACTGTGAATCTGCTTGATCCTTCCTTTTAACTCCATCACTTGCATTTGAGACTAAAGCCAAAGAAGTAGTTTCAAAAAAAATGCTTGTTTGTGGAAAGGGTGCCTCTTGCAGGTGGTTGAAAGTCGTCTTGACAACATCCACATAAAATGAAAGGGACAACATAAAGATGTTTTGGATTTTTAGTGGGAGGAAAAATTGGTATTTTGAAGCTTTGATCCTCTCCTTCTAAATAAAATTAGTAATAACTCCCACATACAAACTTGTGATAGTTGAAATATAAAATGGTCACCACTTATCAGTACATCTGCTACATGTAAGTGCCATTTAAATCTCTGCCATTGTGGAAATGGATTGAATCAAATTTGAAAGTAGATGAAACTCATGTAACTTTATGTGTTGTCGGAGTTTATGAGATGAGTTGTACTTTTCTTGAAAATTTACAGAAAAGGAAGGGCAATAAAGCAGTTTGTAAAGGAGTAACTTTTTTTTTCCCAACTAGTTGGACACTGTATTTTTGTCATGAGCTTCAGTTCTGTTGAGCAGTTTCACTTTCATTGTTGAAGTCTTTCAAATAGGTGTAACAGGATGAGGACTATTGTACAACCCAAATATCTGTTCATGTAAGGGGACTAGCCGCAGTTGTGATGCGAACATGAAGTTCTTTAGTTCGTCATAATAAAAATTGACAAGAGTCCAAAGTACAGCCCCAGGAATGCTTTCCAGGGAGCCGATGTTCCAGGAGTGCACTCCAGCAGTCAGAAAAATCCCTGCGGACTCTAAGAAGAGCTAGAAAGTGCAGCATTCATGCTTTTTCTCAGCACAAACTCTTCGATTTACACCCAATTTGGAATTCAGCCTCTTGACCCTTGCAAAACAGGGTTTTGACTGACCTCTGCATTCATGTATTGTGCAAGCATCACTCCTTCTGCACACAGCACATTCAAAACGGCAAAGATGCTCGCTTCCATTTCTGAAGGAGGCTACTCTGGGCATGGTTGCAGTGATTTGGGGAAGGTCCCTACTGAGGCAATAGAAAGTATTTTTGTGGTTAGAATATGAACATTTCTTGTTCCTTTTTAGTTTGTAGCTGGATGCAGCAGCCTGTTGTTGAACATGGATTCCTGTGTAGGTGGGTGGTGGATACATGCCAGGACAGACACCAGTGTCAGGAATGTCTGAGCAATTGGACTTACACTGTTGAATGGAGTTCATCAAGCAATGTCTCAGGAAACAAAGCCACATAGTTTCAATAACTGCAGATGTTTTCTGAAAGAGCTGTACATTATTAAGCTCTGTCTGGGGAGTTCTTAAGGGGAATTAGATGAAGGGACTGAGATGTAGAATGTGTGACTGTTGTTAAGGAAGGAAGAAAAGTACATGCTGGATGTTCTTTAGAGTTTTGAGCTCAAGGAGTGCAGGTTTCATATTTGACAGAAGTATCCCATTGGACATTTCCTCTACAAAGGGGGTGCTAAGTAGAACCTAATAGTATGTTTTCTGTTCAGTTGTAGTTGATCAGAGAAAAGATCCCTTTCTCCATTTGTTTTTGAAACAATGCTGGGTCTTCTGGGAAACTTGATTGTTTATAACTTTGGGAGTTAGGCTGAAGGAAAATTCTGTTGCAATATTCTGTCTAAGCGTTCTGCATCTAGCCTGCAGTGATAATATCAATCACCTGACTCTGGGTATCTGAATGGAAGAGGATGCCAATGGTAAGGAAGGGTCCTTTCACATGAAAGTCTCCAAAGGACTAAACTGTACCGCAGCTGAGGTATTTAGTTAGGTCAGGTTGAATATTCGACCTGTTTAAAAATATGTGAATGAGACCCTCCTCATCAGCACCTCTATGGAGGATGTGAAGTTTCTTTAAGACCAGATCTCCAAACATGAAGCATCCTCCCTAGGAGAATCCAGACCCTGGAACTCAGGCCCTATTTGACTACATGAAAGGAAGCCACACCCCATGTAAGGAGACCACAGACATTACAGCAGCTAAGGGTATTTCAAAAAGGTGTTTAATTTATAAATATTTAAATGGATATTACTTTCTTTCATTTTTATGATTTACTTATTTTTATTGGAATGGCAGATTTATAGACAGAAATATCCTATTTCTGCTGATTCACTTCCCAAGTGGCCTCAACAGCCTGAGCTGAGCTGAACCGAAGCCAGGAACCAGGAGCGTCTTCCAGGTCTCCAAAGATGATACAGACTCCTCAGAACTTGGGCCATTCTCTACTGCTTTCTCAGGCCATAAGCAGGGACCTGGGAGGGAAGTGGAGCATCCAGGACACAATTTGACACCCATATGATCCCAGTTCATACAAGGTGAGGATTTACCCACTAGGCTATTGTACCAGGCCCCTAGATGTTACTTTCAATGATATTTATCATAATTATTAGAAGAAAGTTAAGAGAACTTTGTTTTGAAATTATTGGCTTATATGTAATACTTTAATATTTTAAATTATTTATTTATTTGGGTTGATATGGAGAGAGAAAAATCGTCCCTTTGCTTGTGCACTCCTGGGATGGCCACGATAGCCAGTGAGGGGCCAGGTTGGACCCAGGGGCTTTAACTTCTATGTCCCTCTGTAGGTGGCAAGCGGCACAGATTTGAGCTGTGTTCTACTCCTCCTCCAGGCCATTAACAATTAGCTGGAACAGAAATGAGGTAGCCGGGACTGAGCGTTGGAATATCACTTCACAGTCACGATGCCAGCCCATTACACCTTTAACTATTCTAGCCCATGAGTGAAGGCATCCTTACTCTGTGAGACAGAAAGAAGATAAAAACAAGGTCATAAAGATGTCTTTACAAAGATCTGGCTTTAAGGTTCTACTAAATGACAAAACTTTGCTAATGTGCTTGATTTTGTTTGCAAAATAAGCAAAAGATTTGCTTTTCATCACTTAGCTATGACTGAATGCCTTGTCCAAGTCTAATATTGTTCAGTCAGTGTCACCTACCGTGCTTTTATTGGTACAGAAAGTCTCTATGTCCACTTACATATTTATTATGCATTTGGTAGGTAAAAGCAAAAATTTGACACTTTTAAGAATTCATACAACATATAGCATATGCACATGATTGTAGGCTAAATTTGAGTATGCTGATCAAAATGTGCACTATGAGTATCAAAAGAGCTTGTACGGTACTTATAAATGTTTAAGAGGATGATACTAGAATGTTATTAGCTACTACTCAAATTCTATGCATTCTCTGTCTTCCTGTCTATCTTAAAATTAGAATTCTGGTAAAGCTTCACACTTGGATTGAGAGCCATACTAAATTTTAAGAAACAAAATGGCAATTTCAGTTTTTCTGAACCTCATAGTCAAAGACCAACCTGATTCCTTAGCTGCAAGTAGCTGCTTTTGTCTTCCAAAGGCAAAATATCATCCCTTTCCCCCACTGATTTTGCAAGATGCTTGGGAAGATAATTTTAAGCAGATGAATGTGTTTTCCAACTAATGTCTAAAAACGGTGTGCAAAATTCAGTTCCCTTAATCTTCCAAAGACGCTATTATTTTAGCATGTATATAAACAAGCAATACAGCAAGGACTAAACACTGTGGCTCAGCAGACTATTCTGCCCTCTGGTGCCAATATCAAACATGGGCAATAGCTCATGATCCTGCTGCTCCAGTTCCTATCCAGCTCCCTGCTTCTGGCTTGGAAACTCAGTGTGGGACGGTCCCAAGTCCTTGGGACCCAGCCCTGTGTTGCAGACCTGGAAGCAGCACCTGGCTCCTGATTTTGGATTAGCTCAGCTCAGGCTGCTGTGGCCATTTGCAGAGTAAAGTAGCAGATGGAGGTCTCCTGTCTCTATCTCTCCTTTCTGTAAATCTGCTTCTCAGTTTTTAAAAAGTATGATAAATCTAAAAACTGTTGATTCTTAGAGTGAAGTAGTGGAATAAAGAACACTTACCTCTCTGCTTTTCAAATAAAGCGAGAATAAGTAATTAAAGTTAAACACAGGTGTGCATGCACTCGCACACACACAAACACACACACACACATTATATAGAAGTGATCCTTTGGAAGTAAAGTGGAGGGAGTGAGAGACAGAGAGAGAGAGAGAGAAATTGCCATAATCTGGCACTACCCTTTCTGGTGCTATAAGAGAGTAAAGTTTTAGGGCACCAGAAGGGGTAGTGCCAGGTTATGGTTGGTGGAATCTTATTTGAGAGATGATTGAACCGTTTTTATATGTAGAAGCCCATTCAAGAGGTGTGAATGTTGAGTAGAAACGAGGAATACAATTTATTTGTACAGGGACACACAATCAACAGGAATTGTTTCCTTCCTCCTTTTTCATAATTTTAAAGTAAAATATCTTGCTTACACATCTGCTAGGAAAATGACCAACTGAACAATAGAAAATCATTTCCCTAAATCTGTGAATGTACGAGGAAATAAAATGGTATCCGTTGTTTTTACTCTCTGAAAACCTTGCTGCAATGTACTCTAGTCTTGATCAAATAGAAACTATAATGTTACTTTGTTTATGCTCACACTCATTTCAGTAATAAGGAACTCTGCAGAATCTATAATTGTAGTTTATTGAATATAGCATTCACAATGGAACTGACAGTCAATTAGTCAAGGATATGTAGAATTAAGTAAAACTGCAATTTACATGCCGCAAACAAAATAGAAAGGGAAAAACCCATAGTCATTAAGAGATAAAAAGAGTTTAAAATCTTGTAGTCAAATGACCTTTGTTGCATATGAATGCATTTATGCACATACAGGCACATTTAAGAGTGGTGAATGCACCTCAAATTCAATAGATAAAATGACCAAAAGTCTCCAATTATGTTGTGCATTGTGTTGTGCAATTATTGTCAGTTTTAATGTTTTTCCACCGTATCATGCCTTAGGCAAATGCTCTCCTTGTTCAGGAATATTGGAGAAAGAAAGCCATAAATTTACAAGCTAAACATAAGCATCTTTCAAGCTGTCTGACCACTTGCTGGTTTGCAAAAGCTTAACATATATTTTAATCTGTACACTGCTATTTTTTTTATTGGGTAAGTTTTATCTTTCTGTCCATTTTCCTGCCTCCTGTCATTTCATCGATCCATCACTTTTTCCAATTAACAACATGCTGGATGACAGATGTGACAAGTACTCACTATCCAATGCCACCGAGTCTAAGTAGAAATAATTATAGTGCAGGAAACTCAAGCAGGGTGCCAGGGCTGCCATCCCAGGTTCCCACATCAGTCAGATTATTGTTGGAGGATCTGCGGTCAAGTGAATGATGCAGCAACATGGAGTGAATGTGAGATAATCTTTTTTCCTTATCATTAGCTAAATGTGAAATTTACCTTTTTATGACTTTATAATTGTGAAAATCAACTAATACCAAGTGGTGGTATACTTTAAATTGTGTATATAACCCTACAGGAAAACTATAGTTTATTTATTTATTAAGCTAGAAGATTTATGTAGAAAAAAACATTCTTAAATTTTGTATTATAGGATTTGTCACTAAAAATAGGGGAACGATAACTTGTAGCTGAATTATAACAATATTAGTTTACTCACCCATAAGTAGAGTTGCTTTTATGTTTAGAATAGGAAAATCCACACAATTTGTGGATAACATCCAGATGATTATATATATTCAGTAAACTCCTAAAGTATACTTTTCTGTCTGTAACTCTATTATAGGAGCTGCATTATATTTTATACTACTGTATTAGTTCATAGCTCTTTAAAATGAGAATATTGGATAGGTTATATGTTTAAAATCTCACTTTTGTGACATTCAAAAAAATACACAACCATATTGCATGTAACCATGTATCAGAGTAGACTGGAAGCAGTCATGTTACTTGCCTCAGTGTCACGGATTTTGAAATGCAATTTTTGGGAAAAGGCAGTGGATACCATTTTTGCAATGAGCAACAGCTCAATGCCAAGATTGCCTCTAATGCAACTCACTTAATTAAAGAGCCTCAGGTTTAGCTTTGGGAAATGGCTGGTTTGGTATTTGAGGCACAAAATGTACAAGATGTATTTTAGACATTGTTTTTTTGGGGGGAGGGTAAGTCCATTGTTTCCACACTAATATCTAAAACTTCAGAGATGTTGGTTTCTTTATGGAGGCTCTCAGATCAAAGATTACACATTGTGCATAACTGAAAATTTGTCTCATTATCCACCATGTCCGTTTTCTTTTTACCCCCTTTCAGCAGTAACCACCATTTCACTTTCTGTTATGTGAATTTGAAAAATTTAGATTCCATACATAAGTGAGGCTATACTATATTTTGTATTTCTATGCCTTGTTTAATAAATAGCAAAAACCTTCCAGGTACACCAGAGTTGTAGCTAATGATAGACTTTCAGACTTTGGGACAGTTGAATGGCATTCCACAAATATGTGTGCTCTGTAACTTACAAGGGTTTAATTTAGAATTGTTTTTCAGTTTATAATTTTGCACAAGTGATATGTATTCTATAGAAGCTGTACATTTCCTAGACTACATAGCCATTGCTACTATCTAGATAATGGTTGGGTTTCCTTCAGATACCCAAATTCAACTTTGAGTACACAAAAGTCTTACTTTAACAGTGATGGATTAATTTTATTCATTCATAGATTAGGAGTGGAAAATTGATCTAATTATGGTGTCTAGGAGATGGGCCCAGTGGGGAATATTTGAATTACTGAGACACATCCGCAGGATGTCGTTTCCCCAAGAGGGTTGGTTATGAAAGCACAGCTTCCCTTAGCATGTCTCCCTACTCTTTCTGCACCCGTGTCACCATCTGTTGCCTGTATCAGACTCCAAAAGCAATGGGGTTACCCAGTTGTGGACTCTGATCCTCCAAACTAAAAGCTGATATTAACTGTCTTTCTTCATAAGTAGCTTCTTTTAAGTATTTTAGTTACAGTAGCAAAGACACAGAAGTGTGGTACTTTCTTGAGATACAGAGGGTAGCAATGAACTTCAAATGCCAACCAAACATATGTTCCCAAGGCAAAAGCCTGATATTATTTGGTTAACTAAATTTGCATGTTTTGGATATTTTATTTAGTGGTTTTGCATATCATGATATCTCCAAAACATACAACTGCATCTCCTATATAAAAACAAATACTCTTGTGGTTACTTTCTGTGTTTCATTCAGTATTTTGCATGGGCTATTTAATATTTGAATATAAAATAGGTTTCATATTAGATGATTTTTCCTAACTGTAGACTAATCTAATTGTTATGGAAGTGTTTAAGTTAGGTTAGACTGAGACATGTCATTTGTTATGCTAGCTGCATTAAATGCATTTCTGACTTTCAGTGTTTTGCACATACAATGAATGTAATTTATTTATGGAAATTAACCTTGTTATTAATCAAAGAGCATCATGGTGTCCTTCATCCATTGATGGACAGTTATGTTTCTTCCAGATTTTGGCTATTATAAATCATGCTTTTAAGAGTAAAGGGGTGCGGATAGCTATTTGTGATAATCAATTTCTTTTTCTTTGGATATATCCCAGAAGTGTAGCATCCAGATTGCACTCTGGTTCTAGTTTCACATGTTTAGGACACTCCCCAGTGTTACCACACTAGTGGATGCAGTTAGCATTGTCCACGACTGTCCACCAGTATTTCAATTACTTCACACCACATCAATGTTGATATCTTGTTTTTTAATAAAATCTGTTGCAACAACTGTGAGGTAGTGGCTCAGAGTGTTTGATTTACATTTATTTGGCTGTAAATGATGCTGAGTATTTTTTTTTTCACTTAAGCAAGGGAGGGGAAGAAAGGAAAGAGGGTGGATGTGGCAGATCTGGCTTTCAGTCAGAAATGGCTCATTAATGATCATCCATTTCACTAATGTATGCGTTCTACAATGCACATTGCCATTTTAACCAAGGCATGTTGAAATGATTTTCTGATATGTATGAAAGAAAATTAAAGGTGAGTTTAATCATCTCTTTCTCAGCCTTAAGAACTTTTTTTATTATAGTCTTATTTGATTTAACTGTATAAAAATAGCAGAACTCATGACTAACTTAGAAAGCTCTAAACATATGCTAAAAGGAATCAGAATCAGAGAACAAGCTTCATTGCACATAGAGTTAATTAATGTAGTCCATGATTTCTCTATTATGTAATATATGCATGATTTTATAACATTTATCCTGTAGCTCTTTTTTTTAAAGATTTATTTTTATTTTTATTGGAAAGGCAGATATACAGAGAGGAGAGACAGAGAGGAAAAACTTCCCTCCCATGATTCACTCCCCAAGCGGCCGCAATGGCTGGAGCTGAGCCAATCCGAAGCCTCTTCCAGGTCTCCCATGCGGGTGAAGGGTCCCAAAGCTTTGGGCCGTCCTCGACTGCTTTCCCAGGCCACAACCAGGGAGCTGGATGGGAAGCGGGGCTGCCTGGATTAGAACGGGTGCCCATATGGGATCCCGGGCATGCAAGGCAAGGACCTTAACCACTACACCATCGCGCCAGGCACTATCCTGTAACTCTTTATCGTTAACTTTCAAAAATCAAATTACAACCCAATGTAGAATATCTACAGCATGTCAATCGGGGCTCTGAATTTAATGATCCTGATCATTGGGTAAAACATGGCATTTATCGTCTTAATTCATGTGTACAAAATGCAGAGAATATTTTATTACAAATTCCTTGTCAAAGGTACAGATGATCATGACAAGCTGTGGACCCGAAAATGATACTTAATGGTCTATTAAAACGGGTTGAACATTGTGAATCAAACTATTTATCGATGACATTCTAACTCATGCCGTGTTGGGGAATGGGTGGCAGAACTGACTCATGACAATCAGAACATTCCTGAGATAGCACAAGCAGTAAACATCTGCATAATCTTTGTTACCTTCCATTTTTGCCGCTGGTTTTAATGAACAGAAGTTGGGTTCCCATAAACCTCTTTTGGGCTCTTACATTTTCCTTGGCTCTGCACTTCTGTGGCTGACACATCTGTTTGAATCTGTCAGCAAGGAGAAGTGCATATGCCGAGTCCTCAGAGATTCTGCAATTTGAGTACAGCTAGTGACAAAGCAAAGATCCTATACAATTTTTTTAAAAATCTTTTTGAATCTAATTTTTGGCAAGTTTACCCCAGACACTAGTGTGTGGAGAGTCTTTAAAAAAAGTCTTAGCATCTGTTTGAGACACTTGTGCTTCCCAGGCTCCGGCGAAAACAGATGTGACAATCCATGGTGAGTCATTGAAAGTGAGTTCAATCAGCCAGGCGACATCAGAGGGGCTACACTCCAGTGCAAGCACAAGCTTATTAATTTTATTATATATCTATGTCAACTGAGATGACATTTAACACATTTTTAGGCACAAGATGACGACACAATTTGGAAATCAGGTGTCTTTTACACTACCTCTTAATTCCAAAGAAGCTGATTAACACACAGGTGCATCTTGGTTTTGATGTTACTATTAAATCCATCATAGACATTTACATTTAAATATACAATGAGGATTCTAGAAAATCAGTTGATTTGCCATGTTAGGAAATTCAAATGGAAAGGAAATGATGAAAATTGCCAGAAACTATTACAATACTGCGGAAAAAATAGAGGTATATACTATTGGACCTAGAAACTTCTCATTCTGTGTTGTGACTATAATCACATCAATTTTCCTTCTATCAGTTATCCATCCATCATCTCTCTACCTCAGCTTCTTCTTCTTTCAATGATTATTAAGTGATCTCATGAATGATGTTACATTTAAATCTACATACCTGGGTGGAAAATTCCCTTCAAATGAGAAAAAATATCTATGCAAAATATTCTATTTAAATCAAGATGAGTGAATATGCAAAGAAAATTTATTATGAAAAATAAACCTGAGCTAATATGGTGCTTAAAACATTCTTGTTAGGGCCCGGTAAGGTTGCCTATAGGCTTAAGTCCTCGCTTCATACAAACCAGGATCTTATATGGGTGCCAGTTCTAATCCCAGTGGCCTTGCTTCTCCTTCAACTCCCTGCCTGTGGCCTAACAAAACAGTTAAGAATAGCCCTAAGCCTTGGGAGCCTGAATCCATTGGGAGACCTGGAAGAAGCTCCTGGCTTCATAACGGCACAGCTCTGGCCATTGCAGCCACTTGAGGAGTGAATCGATGGTCGGAAGCTCTGCATATCTGACTTTCCAATAAAAATAAATAAATCTTTAAAAAATGTTCTTGCTAAATAATGCATGATTCATATATGGGTCATACAGAAGCATCGTTTTCTTAAAGGAGATTTTTTATGTTCTTTTTCCATTCTTCAGCAAAACGTTGAAAATTCAGTAGCATGCTATTTAACTTCATGTTGTAAATTTTCTAGAAGTTTTTCTCCCTTTTTGTTAATTTTGCTTTTGGCTTTTCATTTAAGGGAATGTATAGTAACTGTGTGATAGAGACCATCATATCCAGATGTGAAGATGCAATGCAGTATGCATCTCTACTTCCAAATCAAAGATGGACTTCCAATGAAACTGTTAAATACATCGTGACAGTTGGATACTGACTTCCTACCAATGTCTAAACCTACAATGTCAGGATACACTTAAATAGCGGAATGACCGACATAGGACAGCTTAGGAAGGACACCATTGTAATAATATAGGGGACTTTTAGAGGGGAAGGGAGATCCCAGAGCCTATGGAGTGATACAACAAAACAATACATTTTTAAAATGGAAGAGGTAAAATAGGGTGAATGAAATAGAATCATTTTTTACCCATCCCTATCCTGTTCACAATACTGATGCATTAGCCATCGTGTTAAAAGTTTCACATAAGAATGTACTTTATTGAGATTATCCAACTTCATTAAAATCACTAAATTGAATGAATAACAGAGAAATGAGAAATAGTTATTATGAGTTACTGAAATTTGAGCTCTATTGAATGCACTTTTTGTTGCTATGTTTTTTTTTTTTTGTTGTTGTTGTTATTCATTTAAAGAAACAGAGGCAAAGCTAGTTGCATTGTATTCTAAAATAACTCCATAGTAAGTTTACTTCTCCTTTCAATGCTTGGCTATTGCAGTATTGTATCTTTATACCAGATACTTTGTTGAGCCCTTAACTATTAATTAATTATTTTCCCAAGATTTGGGAATAGAGCGTTAGATTATAATAAATAAATAAACAACAACAACACCACTCTCTACTCTCAAGAAATTCTTTGTTGCCTAAGAGAGATTCAAATGTTTCCTTAGTTGGGTTCCTCTGTAGGACTGAGCTCATGCCCCTCTGAAAAGCTTGATTATTTATTCAGTTTGGTTTCCAAATACATTCTTGTAAAATGTAGATGAAAATGCATGAGGCTACAACAGGGATGACTGGGAAGGTAATCTCGTGTTCTGCATGGCACTGTTTTCTGCTGATTACTAGACAGACCAGGAGTGGATGTGTTCTACTGACACAAGCCTCAGGGGTTCTCATGGTAACACTGGAGAAATAGCGCGGATGTTAAGAATGGCTCTGAGTGTTGTGGGAGATAGTCTATGTACTGTCCATAGCTGGAAGCCCTGCATGTTATAGCCATGCAGATTCTTGGTACCTGTCTTCAGTGCTCAAATGAGATGTGCTAAAGAAGGCCAATAAATGGAATTAGTTATTAATATTATTATCAGCATTTGCTACTTAGGGCAGCGTTTTAGACTTCACATTAAGGATTAGTGGACTTTTTAAATGAAAGCTTGCCATTGTAAATGGGCAATTTCTCATTAATTGTTAATTATGCTAAGAATTTAAAATCAACTGATCCTTATATATTTAAATATAAATAACAGAAAATGGCATAGTGTATTGCTTGGTGAGGTATTTTAGTTTGCCTAGGGATACATTTAGTTAATCAGATATCAAAAGTATTAATTTTCAAAGCCATATAATTGGAATATATCACAAATGAGGTGAGGAAGAGGTATAAATTGACCCATATGACAAAGTAGGTTTGCAATGAAATAAGAATTCAGCCTCTTACAGAGAGAGAGAGGGAGAGAGAGAGATGATATACATAGATAATAAATAGATGCTGGTATAGACACATGTGTTACTTTGTCATTTAAAACAGCATATTGTCAATGTTCCAATATTAATGGATACGCTTAGCACACATATGTTGGCTTCCATTTCCATTTTTAGTGAAAAGACTTGGAACTTTTTGGAGAAATGACTAATTCAAGAAATAAGACTGGAAATTCACAATGTTAACCTGGAAGAATATATCATCTTAGGGAAAAAGAGTAGCAATGAAATAACAAGTAAAATATGATAAATAAATCATAAAAATATACAGTGAAAAGATATTTTTAATAGAAACCAGCTGAAAGGATTTGCAATGACATAAACTAACACTATTTAGACTTCAAATTACATAAGATAGTATTGGATTTTAACAGAAAGTATAAAATAAGTATTAATGAGGCTATACCAATGAAAAAACAAGATATTTCAAAATTGCAAATAATGTATGTAGATGTTTCTTGCTCAAAGAATTGGGACATATCTACTACATGTATATTCTGTATTGTGATATCCTTCTACTGAATATAATGTGGAAATGGAGCAAGAAGGTGAGTTAGAAAAAAAAAAAAAACGAACAAACTTAACATTGCATCAACCAGGTAGTCAAGAATAACTTTACGACCAACATGGTGGCACCACAAGTAGAACTACTGCCTGCTATGCTGGCTTCCCATTTAGCTGCAGATTTCTATTGAAAGTCCCAGGACAGAAAGTTCTCCTCGGTTATAACCTTCTTTATTTCTTTTTAACCATTCTGAATCAAATTACTAGCTTATATCTTCTGTAATTGAAAAAAAAATCAGCAAGCTGGCCATCATTTGCTACAGGTAAAAGAAATTGAAGATCCCATAGTTCTGCTGGCTTCCGATACAGTTAAAAAATGATGACCCATGGTGTCTGGAGTGCCAGGTTCTTTTTATTCATCTTCACAGAAGATGAGAAGCAGATTTGTGGAAGAATTAGTGGTATAAATTAGGGCCAAAGCTGGGTCAGGCAGATGAGCCTGGAACTCCATTTGGGTCTCCATGTTTGGGGAGAAGGGTCTTTTGGTAATCCGCTGCTTTCCAAGGCACATTAGCAAGGAGCTGGATCGGAAGCAGAGTGGTCAGCTCTGAAACTAGAACTATAAGAAGGAACACAGGCATCACACACTGTGGATGAACCTTCTTCCCACCAACATGAGCCCCAGTAATTCCATGTTTTTTTAAGGACTAGAGTGAGATAAGTCAATCAATGTAAAATAGAGTCAACAAAAATATTGAACGAAAATATCTTCTTACATGAAAGAATTAAAGTCCCTAAGGGATCAGCTAAAATTAATAGATCACACTGATATATCCTGGTTACTTTTGAAGATTTGCAAGGATCTTTTAAGCCCAGAAGGCAGTGAAGCAAAAAATTTATGTTACTACTCACAGCTTATTTACAACTTGGTAAAGCACAAGTCAAGAGAAGCTGACAGATCCCAGACGTTTCATCTAATAACACAATGACACAAAATGGTAGGACGTTTCTTATCCTAAGTGAAAATTAGGTGGAGAGAGGAAATACAGCATATTTTAATTAATGTGACAGAGAATATGTCTCATCTTGATAAATCATAAACATTCACAAACTGATTTTTGTGTAGATCTGTGAAGGTTTGCATAAAACCCAAAGAGGTGATTTTTTTTTCCTCTTGGAGCCAGCTACTGGGTATAACTTTTTTTGCCATCTATTGTTATGATATGTGAACACTTTCAAGGGCTTCACGTTTTAGAAGTACTCTTATTTTTAAAGATTTCAAGAATTTAAGGCTTTATTTATTTGAAAGTCGACATGACAATGAGAGAGAGAGAAAGAGAGAGATGATGTTCCATCCACTAGTTTAATCCGCAGGTGCCACAATGATCGGTACTCGGTACTAGGTCAAGCCAGCCCAGGAGCTGCCCATACATTTGCGTCTTCTTTTTCTCCTTTTTCTTGGACATTATCTCAGGTAACAGTGTTACCTGCTACACCACAACATCTGCATCAAGTATTCAGTTATTCACCTGCGAGGCAGAGAGACAGCAGGAGACTCACAGGAGTAGAGTCCATGCACAGTTTCATTCCCTAAATGCCCCTACCTGCTAAGACTGAGCACCTGCTACCTGAGAGCTTGCAGGCAGCGACTCACTGCAGCCCTCTCACATGGGTGAAAAGAACTGGACAACCACCACCTGCTGCTTTCTGGAGTGGGCGTCTACAGAAAGTTAGGGTCAGGACCCAGAGCTGGGATTTGAGAACAGACATTCTGATATGGGATATGAACGTTTTATGTGGCATCTAAATCGCTACATCAAATTCACTTCCCAAGTGTTTCACATTTTTGAGAATATTCGTTGGAAGATGTCAGTGTTGTAATGCAAGTGTAAATTAATGCTTGCCATGTTAGTATTCCATGCAGGAGTGCCATTTGAGTCCTAGGTAGCCAACTTGGAATCCAGCTTCCTGCTAATGGGCCTGAAAACACAGTGCATGATGCCCCCAAAGTTTGACCCTTACCAAAAACATGGCAGAGCCCAGGGGAATTTCTGCCTTCTGACTTCAATGTGCTCCAGCTTTGGCTGGTGTGTCTGTTTGGGGGAGTAATTCGTCAGCTGAAAGATGCTCTCTCTCTGTATCTCTCTCTCTTTTTCTCTCTCCCTCTCTTTCCTCCTTGTCCTTCTTTCCTTCCTTTTTCAAAAATACATTAAACTCCTCCCCCTAAAGAAATGTATGTTGGTTGACAAAGACACTGGAAAACAGAAATATATATATTTGTATCTAGCAAGTACATGCCTTCGTTTTCTTGGTTGTGGCCACTGAGGATTTACTCACTCACACTAGGTTATCCTGAGTGCCACCCTCTTCATCTCATCAAAGTAGTGTTATTTATTTTGTCGATTGTAGAATATGTGGAAATAAAAAAATGAGTACAATTTAATATCTAGGTGGTTTATTTATAGTATCCAGATCCTGACATGTAAATCAAAATAATAGCTCACTGACCACTATATATTTATATATTTATATGACCACTATAGCAAACTGCCATAGATTAGTGACAGGTGTGACTCAAAACCAACAGAAATTGATTTATGATACTTCTGGAAGTGGGAACTGTGAGTTCAGTTTCTGGTGTGGTCCCTCTTCCACGTGCAGATCAAAGGTTTGTTCATAGTATACTCGCAGGGTGGAGAATAGAGAGTAACAAGAATTCTGATTAATACACAGGGTGCTTACCACAATCCTGAATGTTCTAGCTTCATGCTTTTGTCTAGAGATTCCATCTGCTGATGTCATCACACTGGGGAGGGTTTCAGCACACATTTTGCTATGACAGACACATTCGGTCCAGAAGATATGGAATGAGGGCATAAATATACAGATTGTAAAAATAATAAATGAATTTAGGAGAAAATTCAAATTATGATCTTCTCAATGAAATTAAACATGATTATAGATTTAAGTATTTAAAACCTTGAAAGGAAAGGCAGATCTGTAAAAGGAGAAATAACATTTGAAAACCAGCTCCTGGGAGGCAGCAGCTGATGGCGTGAGAAGCTGGTTTTCTGTCACACACAGGGGAGGCCAGCATGGAGTTTCAGTTCTTAGATCCAGCAGGTTCTAGTCGTGGCACTTGAGTCATTTGGGAAATGACCAGAATTGGTGTATTTGTTTGCGAATTCTCTCCCTCCCTCTCTGTCTCTTACCATTTTTCTGTGTCTCAATTAAGTGAATACATTTTCAAAATAAGAAATTAGAAAAGTAGTAATTAAAATGTTTTAAGTTCAGTGATAGGCTTATTTGGGAAATGTACAGTGTCCAAATACACAGGAATATAAAGATTTAAAATGGTAAGGATCGTTTTCTTTCATCTAATGTTACTATTCTTCTTGACTCTCCCTAAAAGGAAATTTCTGTTAACATTTTGTATGTGCATTTCAATACATGACCTTTCAGACAAACCACCGGGCACTTTTTGTGTTGCTTTAGAACTTGCCCTTTCATTTGATGATAAGATTTAGAGAGTTTCTGCATATCTAAGTATAGAGATTCATGACTTTCTCAAATGTTATATATGCTGAATTCTTCAAAACTGCTTTCCAGTTTCATTGGAAACACTGAGCTGTCTTCACTGATGGCTATACAACAGCTGTTAACTGGATCTCCAGACAATTTGGATTTGGCTGTTAGTATTTCTCCCTACACCTAAGAAAAATGAAGTGCTTTTCCTAAGTTGCAATTCAAGAATCATGAAATCAATTATTTGTTTTTAAACATGTGCTTTAATTTTATTGGGTGTTATTTACAATGCTAAAATATTATCAACTTTTGCGAGCTCAAGGTTTGCCATTTGCTCATATTTCCCTATTCTAACAAGACATTTTGAGAGGTAAATAGTCATGTATTTTCTGTTTTTCATAAAGATTCACCCATTTCCTACCCTACTTCTGCTGTTAGTACTAGATAATGGCAAACACGGACAAAGAAACATTTTTATTTTGTCATATTTAATTATAGATCAGACTTTTTTCACAGTGACATAGGATTTTGTTATGCATTTTGTATTATTAGAGTTCAGACATAACAGAAAATTACCAGAATATTTAGCTTATGTATTATATCTGTGTTCTTAAAATTATGTTTAACTTTTTTGAAGTAACATGTATGTATTGTACTACTACAGCATTCTTTCCAAAAATTTCACATTGAACATCTACTTTTTAGGAATGTGGGTAATAAATATTTCATTTGGCCTTCTGAGGAGTGCATCAGAGGACATAGTATTCTCTCTCCTCTTCCTGTAATTGTGACTTTTAAGTAAATTTAAAGCATAATTATCTACTTTATATATTAAAATATTTTTTA
Source organism: Ochotona curzoniae (assembly GCF_017591425.1). Classification (NCBI taxonomy): domain Eukaryota; kingdom Metazoa; phylum Chordata; class Mammalia; order Lagomorpha; family Ochotonidae; genus Ochotona; species Ochotona curzoniae. The sequence continues at coordinate 12,515,301 of NW_024465582.1, read as the reverse complement.
TATTTCATATCATTCTGTACACAAGAAATAAAAACTTAGGAATTCCCTCAATTGGCTTTTATCTTGTAAATGTGACATTTTGTCTATTTTAATATGCAATTTTTCTTTTCTTAACTTTTTGTTAGTACTTTTAATGTTAAATATATAACCCCTCTAAATATTAAATCATTAACAATTTATATTTTAAGTACAACACAAATTATATTAAATAAATGTTTGCTTTATGTGACTATTTGATTGTTTTTCCTCCCAAGGTTGAAAGTGAATAGTAAATTTTAGTTACTGGCCTACAGTTCTCCATCACTGTGTAGGTATTTTTTTCTTAGTACCACACTAGATTACATTAACCCAGAATTTTGGAAAGAAATATTTGTAAACAGACAATCCTAAAATATTTTACAATCAGTTGAGACAATTTTGATGTTTATAAACAAGAGGCTGTACACAGTGGTCTTGCATGTTCTTGGAGGACAAATCATAACTCATCTTCAACAGTGTGTTTGACTTTCACTGTCTAATTCTTTTAAGCAGTCGATTTATCTTCTTCTGTGGAATGTGTGAACAAGTCTACATTGCCAGTTGCATGATGGTAGGAATCTCCCTGGTTAGCTGACCTTTAATCTTTTTCCAGTACTATCACAAAAGAGAAATAATTCCATGCATTGGGAAACAACACTCTTTCCTCATGGCATCCACATAGACACCGAAAATCCCACAAAATTTTGATGTCGCATCCACATATATTTACATATCTGTATATATGTCTACACTTTCTAAGGCTTATGAATTTTGTTGTCACATGTAGCAGCCATAATTATTTTCTAATAATGTTCCAATTCACTCTTAATCTAGTAAAATATAATTAATGTGTACATGGTTTATCCAGTCTGGAAGCATAACTTATTCCAAGCTCCATTCGACTTTTTCGTTCAGTTTATCTTGTTATTGGTTGTACAATCCATTCTAGTATGCATGAGTGAATTCGAGGAAACCGAGTGTATATAGAAGCTGGAATAATGACCATCGCATCCATATGAAAAGTTTGTAGGTAATGATATTATCATTTAAAATGTGCTGTACATTTTTTTCAAATTGGATTTGTACAACATATTTTTTTTCATTTCTCAGATTCATGCTTAAATACCTAATCCATATTGAATCTTACCCTGATGAAATGAGTATAGAGTTGTCCTCTCCTTATTATGAATGGAAATTGTGTACTCTTTCCTGGCGTAGATTTGTTTCAAATATCACCAAAAAAAGGGGCAGTAAATTATATAGCCATTTAACACAGTAAGAATAATAGATTTACAATGGAAAATTTGCAAAAGAAGATGGCTTTAAATTCACCAGGTTACACCAAGGAAAGTCATTAATAAGGACAGCACTGAGAACAGTGGTAACTTTAGAAATTTTTAACAGTTAGCATTGAAATCATATTAGGATTTTATTAAAGTTCAGTGGTTTGAGTTTCTTATTAATGTCTTACTTTATCCCTTCTTAGCTTACAAAAGGAATGGTGTGTGTATATTTAGAACATAACCTTTACTTTATATTAATTGTGCTCAATATTCAATTTTGCTAGTTCCATGACTTTTTCAAAAATCCTATTAATATTTCAAAGTTAATTCATTTATGTAGTTCAGAATTTTAGCCATCTCCTGTTAGACATCTTTATTTTAGTAAATCTGAATTACTTTTGGCGTAGTGTAGAGGTGTATGACCTTAACTGGTATTTCCTAATCAAGTTTTTTGTATTAGATTAAAAACATGAATAGGTATCTATAGATGTGGTATCTATAGTATTGGTACCGATGGGTCTGGCACGATAGCTTAGTGGTTAAAGTCTTCACCTTGAAGGATCCCATATGGGTGCCAGTTTTAATCCCCACTGTCCTGCTTCCCATCCAGCTCCTTGCCTGTAGCCTGGGAATGCAGTCGAGGACAGCCCAAACATTTGGGACACTGTTCCCACGTGGGAGATCTGGAGGAAGCTCCTGGCTTCGGATTGGTTCAGCTCCAGTTGTGGTGGCCGCTTGGGGAGTGAATCATCGGACGGAAATCTTCCTCTCTGCTTATCCGTCTTACTAATAAAAAAAAAATAAATAAATCTTAAAAAAAAGAAATATTCTCATGCCAATGTCGTGTGGTCTCTTCATGCATTTGGATGAAACATCATGGACTTATTTTGAAGTTCATTAATTATTGCTTATGCAATCAAGGGGAATTGCATGGCACATTAAAATGCCAGTTCCCTCTTGTATAGAGTAGGAAAAATCTGGTAATCCTAGTTCTTTGTAGAAGTTTTTGTCGCGAAATGCTGAAGATTAGTTGACCAATGCTGGGTACTTAGAAAACCTACAGTTTTATGTGATAATCTATTAGTTACCTTTTATTCTCAGACTAGAAAAAAGAAAAATCACCACATTGTGCTCAAAATTCCAAAACAGGAATGTTCAAGTTGAAAAGAAATCACCTTGAGACTTGCTGGTGAGGTTGCATCAGAATTTTGCATTTTTGCCATCTTGGCATCATTTATTTGGTATAGAGGCGTTAATTCTTTCCTATCATACAGTTAACATACTTTCTTTGCCTTTTGAAATTTCATGCCGCTACTGAACATCAAACACCGCATCGCATGGAACCGCTCTCCTGGCAGAGTGTTCAGTTCCTGTGGATTCATCTGTGCTATCATTAAGGACGAAAGCTTTGAAGTAAGACCTAAAGCCGAAATGCTCACAGATGTTGCATGGAAATAAACTTCAAAAGGATGCACACTGCTTGTTCGCAGACAGGTAAACATCTGTGCGAGGGAAGCAGAGGAAGTCAGAGGAGAGAAAGAGAGGCAGAGAGGGAGAACTCCAAGACTCACACGGTTAGCTTTGAACAAAGCAGGCCTCAGACCTTCTCTTTCAAACTAATGTCTCTGTTTATATGACTTCCTGTCTCCACTAGGTGACTACTGAAGTCTCATTTTTTTCAAACCAAATTGTATTGATCTCTTACTGAACTCCCAATGCTTTCTTTTATTGTGAGGTTTGTTTTCTATAATGAGACATAGCTGAGAGCAAGGGTGGCCAAAAGAAAATAAACCATCTTTAAAAAGCCCTGTCGCTACTTAAGCTGGGATTTGGAGGAAAAATGAGTCCAGAAATGAATAAATCAACAATGTGTAAGTTTGAAATTGCGGAGTCTACAAATGTAATGAATTTAAAACGTGAAATGTTTGAGAAAATAATATATGTAATGGACACAAAGTAAAGCTATGGAAAGAATGTGCAGTTCTGAGAACATACAGGTCACAAAATGAATATTCTCTATTTGAATAAGTGTCTTATACTGAGATAAAGTTTTGCTTTAATAAAGCTATCTGTTGCTCCATTTTTATTTTACCAGGCAATAGCTTCAAAATACTGATGCCATCAAACTGAAGAACCATGGAAGTAAACAAAAATTAGAATAGGTCAATTTATCAGGATTATAGCTTGATATCTGAAAGACCAAAGCACGCTCAGAAATTTTGAACTAATTTCCTCCAGCAGTGTTATAAGTGACAATAAACAGCCTAGTTCCCTTTGAGTTTTCAAGTCCGTTGTCTTCTATGGTTAGTTTATCATATGATTCATTTTTGGAAAAACAAGAACATATCAAATGCAAGCCAGTAAACCTCTTTTCCTTTTTGATCTTCATTTATGCTTTAAAGCAAAAACAGTTATGTGATGCAAGGCTTTTGAAATGTAGATTCTCTGCCCTTTATGGACAAGCCAAATTTTGCTCACCTTCAAGCACTCTGGTATTGATCAATGGCAAGCTCTGCCCCCAAATATCTTTTCTCTTCTTATCCTTGGAAGACAGTATCAATGAATAGGTATCAATGAGATGTTGAGTCTGCTGAAGCCTGTGAGAATAGCACCTCATTTCATCAGTTGCACTGATGTTACCCATGGCTCAGAAATATCATTGTGTTTCTGCTACCGTGGATGCAATGGGATTTCTTTGACAGCAAGCTTGGAGAGGCATATGGCAGAGGGTCTGCTTTCCAAAATCTACTCTGACTCGCATACTAGTCAAGTGCACAGTAGTTATAATGGACTAAGAAACCAGTAACACATCGAAGTACTTCTATCCCTGGATTGTGCATTACTGAACAGGGAGACAAACCTTTTAGGTTAAATATATCTTACTTCAGTAATAAATTTATAGTATGTTTCTAGTCAGTATTGAAATTATGCTTTTAAAGTTATTTTTTAAGCACTCATGTCTTTTGGTGAGGAAATGTGGTAGGAATTCTGAGTTTATCATTTAAAAAATGCACTTATTATTAGTTTTCTTTGAAATGGAGAAATAGTGAGGAAGATCACCCGTCTCTCCCTCATTGTTTAAATGGTCCACAAAGGTGGGCAGGAACACAGGCACCTGAGCCATCACTGATGTTCCCCAAGATAGATATCGGTGAGCAGGAAGCTGGTATTGGAGGCACAGCTGGCACTCAAAATTGGCCATAAGGGATAGACATATGTCTAACCTGGCACTTAACATCCATGCCAATGCCTCCTCCTCAACTCCCCAGCCATGAGCAGAATGGCTAAAGAAATTTGCGTATCTCTTGCTCTCTTTGATACTCAGTTATCACGTCTGTTGGTTAGTTTGTACTCAACTTTAAAGCAGTTGGGACAATCATGCATGAGGATGACTGTTTAATCCTATGGAATAACAGATGTTCATATTATCAGACATACTGAAAGAGCTATTCATTACAGGTTAGTCTTTATCTTTAGAAAATTTTACCTGAGAAACCTGGCCATCTTCCTCTCTGATAGGGTAAGGGGGTCCAATTCATTTACATTTCAATCAGCAAGGGACAGCTCCCCTGTACACAATCAGTTGTCTAGCAAATCCTTTATCTTAACGTGTGCACCAGGAAGTCTCCTGTCCATTTATCTCCTTATCAACTGCTCCCAGGCCCAACTTTTTGCAAAAAATTTAAGATGTTTTCCCACACATTTTGAGTACAATGAAGAGGAGAGACACCAGCAGAAGAGGATGAGTGTCTGTGAGACCAGGGACTGGAGTGTCATAGCCATAAAGAAAGGCATTTCTGGGACCACTGGAATTCGGAGGACACATGGATTACTTTTTTCACTATCAACTTTGTAAGGTGTGCAATACTGGTAAAACCTACGCTTACAACTTTTGGATGCCTGAACCCTGACCATCTGCTTATAGTCTCAGGTGCTCCAGTATATGGTAATTTCATAAGGGTAGTCACAGCATATACTTGTGTTTTGTCTTTGCATAGCTTATAGTTGTTTTGGCAATCTTTGGTTCTTGTGATGCAACTGTGTCTAATTCCTTCACATGTTGGGTTCAGCTTATAGCAGAAGTGTCCACATGTAGCAGGGACTATACAAAAAAATTCCAAATAGGTTATTGAAAACTAAGGATACAGGATCCTGGTCCCTGTCCTAAATGCAACGATTAAGAAAGGATGGGTGAAAATTCACCAAAATTGGTGAATTATAAAAATATGCATCTTTTCAGGAAGGAATACAATCAAACATAATTTTTATGCAGAAGAAATGAGAAAGTGATAACTTTTGAATAGCTGCAATTTTCAAACCTGGGTTATTTTGACCATCTAGGGTAGGAATTAGTGGCATAATTTTTGTGTTTAATAGGAATTGTACGTTTGGTTTACAGTCTGGCTGGTAAGGAATTTAGAAAGTGCTATTATTTTAGCAATAAGAGGAAAAAAGAAAAACTAAAAATCAATGATTCTTCTTGCGATGGTAGATTTGAAGGCACAGTGCTAATGACTGCCCTTTTAGCTCCAGCGACAGGTAAATGCAGAGACTCGTCGCTTCTCAAGAGCAGAAGCCCAGGGGCAGTGCCCCATCACAGCTGCCAATCCTGGTCAGAACAGATTATAATCAAGCAGTTGCACGAAGCTCAGTGCCGCCTTGCTGGAGAGCTGAAATCTCTAGCTTGTCTTGGTCTGCAATTAGTTTAACCTCAGGAGCCCCAACAGGTTCTCGCTGGGAGAAACTACTCCCACACTTGCAACTGATTCAGTGGAAAAGTCCCTATTTTTAAGCATGCCAGGATGGCTCTGTTCACATTTAACAAGGCATGCTCTCAAAGGGAACTGCTTGACTGGAGCCAAGCTGGGATTTATTGCAGATGAATCTACCTGATGGATGTGGAATACCCAACTCCAGACTGTATGTCACCTAAGGACAGAGGAACGAAGCAGCCAATTAGTTAGGAGTAAGAAGTCAGGGACACAGGCTGACTACAAGCTGAGGACTACAGGACACCCCCTCCCTTTCCCCTCAGCCCCTTACTAAAAACAGGATTACACAGACTCCCAGTTGTGGCACAGCAGGTTAAATTGCAGCCTGCAACACTGGCATCACACACAGGCACAGGTTCAAGTTCCAGATGCTCTGTTTCTAATCCTGCTCCTTGCCTGCAAAAGCCACAGATGATGGTCCACATGGGAGACTCCAAGGAAGTTCCAGGCGTTTGGCTTTTGTCTGGCCCAGCACCAGTCACTGTGTACTTTTAGAAACTAAACCAGCAAATGAAAGATTCTCTCTCTCTCTCTCTCTCTCTCTCTCTCCCACTCGGCTTTCCCCTCCCTTGTCTTCTGTCTCTCTCTTTCCCCTTTTCACTGTTCTCCTTCTCTCTGATTTTTCTTCTCTAACTCTGCCTTTCAAATAAAGAAATAAATATTAAAAATGATGACAACTTAAAGAACTCTAAGTCTGCACTGAAAACATTCATTCTGGGGAGATAAAATAACAACAGGTGAAACAAAAATAGACTTTAGAGAAATTCTGACCTCCGGCAATATGACTAGGACCAATGATAAAGAAAATATAAATATTAGCCAGAATAAAAATTCAAAACAAAACCAAATATAACTCAGTTTTTTATGCTCAGCCCATGAAAGATGGAGTTCAATGCATTGCTATATGATAAATGTTGACATTTATTACAACAACTAAGATGTTAGTTCAGACAACTACATTCCACATGGAAATGCCTTGGTTCAAGTCCTGGTCTCAGGGAGGTACCAGGTGATGATTACGTGGCTCAGTGTCTGTTGCTTTTGTGAACATCCGGTTCAAGTCCCTGGTCACTAGATTCAGCATCAGAGCAGCCCAAGAAAGTCAAGGGATTTGTTGAGTGAGCCAGAAGGTGGGCGATCTCTGTAGGCAAGTTCCTCTTTGTAACTTGAATAGATATTTTTTAAAGCAAAGAGCATAATTAAAAGTGAAACACTCAGTCTAAACAGAAAAATGCTCCCTCAAAACCAGTGCCAGCTGTAGCAAAGATTTGGTAATTATCAGAATGGCAGCGTTCAAATAATAATGCTTAATGTGTAGATACCAGCAATGAGAAAAGGAAACAATATGCAAGATTGGTGAGCACAAATTTAAAGTCAACATGCAAATTTGTGAAGCATTCCAAACATTTTTCTTAGGAAGTACAAGGAAATTCTAGAAATAAGAAAAAATAGACCTGTCTAATACTACAAACTAATGCTTGTTCTTGCTAAGATTAAGGCAACATTATGCTCCATGATGATGGTACACTACAGATGGTACTTCCTTACCTGGGTCCTCTTGGCAGATCCTGTTACTGATTTTTCAACCAATATGACATGATTTTTCTCCAAAGTTTCCATTCTTAATACTCTCACCTGCTGTTAGAATTTAAAAAAAAAATTGCTGCAATAAAGATATCCATTTGCAGCACACTTGGTTAATACATAATGATAAATTGATATCAATCTAATATTGTTTCAGGTTTTTTCCCTTTTCCCTCTTAATCACATCTTTTTTCCTTTCTGATCTCATTTTTATAATATGGAACTAATCCAGTTTTCTGCAGTAAAAATGGATATGTGTATCTAAAAATATTAACACACTTTCATGTAATGGAAGCAGGATATATTATTCACCTACTCTTTGAATCATGTGATCTTGCTCAATCTGACATAAATAATAAGCAAGGGATGGTGCAGAAAAGAAAATATTTGCACATGGGAACACACACATACTTTCATCAAAATTTGTTGTATTTAGCTTGTGGTTATTTCAGCTTATCTTAAACGTTGATTGATAATACATAAATTATCAGTAGATAGTGTTGGTAGTAAATTTCATTTCATGAACATTTAGAACGGATGATATTTATTTGATGTAAAAAAATATTTGAAAGTCGAGAGAGAGAGAGAAAGATCTTCCACCTGCTGGTTGACTCCAAATGTCCACAATGGCTGGAGCTGGATCAGTTCCAAGTCAGGAGCTTCAGGTCTCCCGTGGGGTGGGACACAAGCGCTTGGAGCATCTGTTGCGCTTTTGCAGGTACATTAGTAGAGATCTGCCTCTGAAGTGGCCCAGCCTGTACTTGTACCAGACACTATGGGATGCTGCGGCTTCACTAGCTGTGCGTTAGAGCCAGTCCCTTGATTGTTACTTTCTTGATAACGTCACACTATACTGACCAAGAAGAAAGAAACAAAGATAATTTTTCTGCTAGAAAGTTGGATTTTTTTTTTTTGTAATTTATATGTGACACTGAAAACTAAAATCTAAAAGACCAGTAATGTATATATAGTAATGGATTGTACATTTTGAATTGTTCAAAGTAAATATGTCAGCATAAGCCTACATAAGATGTAACTACGGATTCAGATAGACAGATCTGTCCCTATCAGCAAAGTAAAACACTTTCACTGACAGCCCATGCAGTCTCTGTTATTGAATTCTGCTCAACAGCTAATGAAGCAGGCATCAGTTTGGTGACTTAAACATTTAATTTTCTTGAGGTATTAGAGCTAACAAGGTAAAATATGAGTCGTGCAGACATTTGAAATTATTGCAAATAACAACTCAAGACTGCAATGTAACGCAAAATGAGGTTTATATGAACTGTGATATTGAACATGCTCTTGGCTGAGGGTGCTTGATATTGTAAGTATATCAATTTTCTCAAGTGCACACTATGTTTAAGAAAATCCAATGAAACTTGCCATGTGTATTTAAATACTTGAAGAAACTGCATTGATTACAGTCTGCATAGGTCTGCCTTTTGTAATCCATGACCCTACTATGCACCTCTTCCCCTTTCTTGAAGTTTCCACATCAATTACATTTCTACTTCTTTCTATCAATAGAATTGTCTTCATTTTTATTTTGATTTTAAATTTCTTTACTTCTAACTCAAATTCCTCTCTTGCTAATGCTTGACACTTTTTTGTCATAGTCTTGGCACAGGTCTACACACCTGAGTTGTCTCTTCAAACTGCCCTGAGTTGATGGCAGCTTTGTGATAATGTACAAAGAATCGCAGATCCAGGCAGATGAAAGGCCTTGTGACTTGATGATCACCAATAACATGCCCAACACACTTCCTGCTCCTTCCCCATTCTCATCATAACCGAACAAATTCCAAGGTTTTTATTCCTAGTAAAATATCAAGAGATGGGCTCGGCCCAGTAGCCTAGTGGCTAAATCCTTGCTTTCCTCCAACTGGGATTCCATATGGGTGCTGGTTCATGACCCAGCTGCTCCAGTTTCCATCCAGCTCCCTGCTTGTGAGAATGGCCCAAAACCTTAGGAGACCTGTGTTGGAGGCCCAAAAAAGCTTCTGGCTCCTAGCTTTGGATGAGCTCAGCTCTGGCCATTTTGGACACTTGGGGAGTAAATCAGCAGATGGAAGTTCTTTCTCTCTGCCTCTCCTCTCTGTAGTTCTGACCTTCTAATTACGGGGGAAAAAAAAAAACCTTAAAAAAAAAGAATGTCACTCCAAGGTAACATTACTTTTCCTGCTACATTGAGGTGCAGGAGACAGTTGCTTTATGCTTAGGTCAAAACCACCACGATTGCCACGTGAACATACCTGCTTTTCATCTTCTCCCATTCAGTATCAGCAGGCATGCTTACAGTACCCAGGAAGCATACACTATTCATTTGCATTATGTGACTTTCCTCACTTATTTTGTCTGCTAGATCCATGTAACAGCTTTTGAAAATGCTTCTGTATCTCTCAAAATAGACAATCTTTTAAAAGCTTCTCAAAGTACCTTTGGTAACAAGTGTACTATCTTAACAAGACTTCTTTGTGTCTAAAATTATTTTCAAACAAAACAACTAAAAGGAAGAGCATACATTTTACTTCCCATTTGTTAAATTAACATAATTTTGACAGTTTTTCATAGACAAGCTTCATGGAAAAACGTTTCCCTCAGTCTCATTGTTTTTCAGCAGCACTTTAAATTGTATATTTAATAACTGTGAAAAGCCCAGCAGTGGTTTCCAGTTGATGAAAATGAGGCAGGGAGGGAGGGAAGAGGGAAGTAAGAATGCAGGAGGGAGGGAGAGAGATGGTCATCTGATGGTTTACTCTCCAAAAGCATGCATGAGCTGGGGCTGGGCAGAAACCAGACGAGGACAACTCAGTAGTCCTGGCCTCTCACATGGGTGGCAGGGAGCCAGTTACTTGAGCTGTCACTGTCTCCTCCATGAGTCTACATTAGCAAGAAACTAAATCAGGAGCCAGAACCAAGGATTGAACCTCAGTATTCTATTGTGGGATACACACATCTTACATGTGAGACTAAACACTTGTGTTTGATTGAATACAGCATCCTATATAGTCTAACAAATCATTCCATGAAAGCATGAAGGTATTTGCTATTATTTTTCTGTTATAATGTCACCTTGGATTATAGTTCACATCACCTGTTCTCTCTTCCCACAAGGATGAGAGTCAAAGTGTATTTTATCTTCCTGACACAAACAAGGCATAAATTTCAAATCAGACTTACTTTTTTTTTTTTAGTGGTGGAAGAGGTCTCTCTCAGCCTAGCCATGGAACAGGGTAACCAACCTCCCCAAGTATGGTTTGTGCAGCTGCAGCAGACAACGCGTTGGATGGCAGCCAGTGACGGGTAAGATGGACCGGGCACTGACCAACCTAAGACAGGGGCTCCGTCATGCTGCGGAGATTCCCAATGACGGGTAAGGCTGGTAACCTAGAGTACACAACCTAAGACAGGCCCAGACAAGTCTGCTTTAAAACAAAGAAGGGGGATCTGTTGTGGGCTGAGGAGTTGATTAGCATTTGTTAAGCTTGGCTCCTGCAGGAAATGGCTTGGAGGCTAGTGGCACCTTGTTTGTCAGACTCATTAGCATCCTATTGTTCTGCTAGAGGCTTGGGGAAAAGGTATATATGGCTGAATTACTCTTAATCATCTCAATACTGTAAGGAATATATTTCTTATATTTGCAATCCACCCAATTTGTGACATTCTGTTATAGCAGCAGGACCAGAATATTATTCAATGGAATGTAAGGTGTCTATTAAATTTACATTGTAGGAAAATACATAATATTATATTTAATATGATACAAATATTTAAGCTATGAAGTAATCTCAGCAGTGCTTGCAAATTTCTTTGGAATATATTGAGAGCACTGGACCAAAATAAACAATATGAAAATAGAAGAATGACTATCAAGTAATTATAGAATAGCAGGCGATTTTTACCTAACCATGTTTATCCCATGTGTAGTAGATTTTTCCATCATGAGTGTGCATCACTCTAAAGATAAAAAAAGAAAAAAAGAAAATACGCCACTTATACCAGAAACAATTTCTGGAATGTAATAGATTGCAAAATTCTCACATCTTACTGACACCAAAGAATGATTTTCATTTTAACATCTCTCATTCGAATGTGTATTCTAGGTTCTGTTCCAAGATCTTTATTCTGTACTAACACTGCTTTGACATATAATCATGCCTTTCAAGCTATCAACTCCATGTTCCTCACGACCATTATAGTGTTTGTAATTAGTAGTTAATAATCAGACTACAATCAATGACTGAAAGAAGCAAAAGATTTTTCCCATTAGTTTTTAAAAATGTCAGCACCGTAAGATACACTCTGGTACACACTGCGTGAGGTGCTATCCACAAGTCAACGACCTATCTAGCATACAATTTTCATGCACATATGATCCTGTGCAAATCAACACACGTGCGCAGTTTCTCTCTTTCTGTGAACCTCAAGGATTTAAATTAGTCATTTGCATTTATTCATATTTTAGTGCTGCCACCCAAATATTTAATATCTATTATAATTCTAATTGGTTTTAACTTATGCTAGATGTATGGGTAAGACTATAAAATAGTTTCATAATCATATTGCTCATTGATGTCACAGTGTGGAGAAATAGTGTCACACTCAGGAAAATAGGTTGAAATATTTGGCTTCACAGTTTATAAGAATTTCTGATCATGTTTACAATTATTCCATAGGTGCATGTGTAATTTATTCTATGTGTCATACAATGCTCTGATGAATTGAGGTATTGAAACATTTTCCAAGATGTTCATGTGAGTAAAATAATTCTCAAAAGCCTAATCTACTTCATTAAAGATTGCAGACTTTGTGTTGAGACTCATCTTGAATTGATGACAATGATAATTGAATCCTGATTGCACACTCTTTGTGTTTTCATTTTGTTTTTCGTGACTATTTAGCCGACTCAACGCCATTTCCAGATACAGCTCTAATTACACCGTGACACGCCCTTCCTCCTATCCCCCTTTCTCCCGTCTTTCCACCCTCTCTGATCCTGTCTTTTGAATCTGTGATACGTACTCACTCTCTTAACATTAGAGTGAAATACAAATTATTTTTTGCTTCAATTATATGCAGTATTTTGGTCGCAGGAGTAGCTAGATACCACATATATTTTACCACATACATGTAACTATTAAAAATAAGCTGAACATTTTAACATATGTATTAACTACAAAAAGCTAAAGGAAGAAGGAAAGGCAGAAAGGAATTTGGTTTTGGTTGCTACCATTTTCCATTGGTGAATAAGAACTGATCTCAGGAACTTAAAGATGCAATGCGAATGTCCCAAGTGGCATGCCTGCATGATGCGTCACACTGTCTGCCCTCATATTCATTATTATACTGCAGAATGTATGTGTGTGTGCTCATATGCAATCCTTACACATGACGGAACAGGTTCATCTAATCATGTGTTCCTTCTGAGCTTTCTCAGGGAAGGTATCCTAATATGGCACAGTATCGAATCTGACTATGTATTATCATTCATCAGAAGGAACAAGCAGCCTTATGTGTGTGTCAGTTTGATAGATTAAGTACATTACTAGAATTGTTACTAATTTTATATTCTCTCTTTTTTCAATTCTTTTTATTATTTTAAAGGACTCAAATATTTAGAAAAGATTTATAGGCAAAGCAATATCTTTGTAAACATCATTCAAGACTTCTGATATAATTTGCCTCCAGCTTTAAAAACATCTGTCATTGGGTACAATGTTGCTATATGTAAATTCATAGAGAAAAAGAAAAATATGAAATAAAATCAGATGTACAGTTGCTGTAATAAATCATAAAAACACTGTTTCATGTAAACAAAAATTTTTTTATTATTGGAAACAGTTTAAGAAGATAAATGCACTTTTAAATTAAGTAGTCTCTTTCATGTGTTACAAAACTAAACACTAAAGGCATATATCAGAACCCATCAACATTTTATGCAAAATATTGAATAAATCTCAAAATCACAAAATGGGCTGTTACATGTGCTCTGTAACTATAAAAACACCAATATAATTCTCTAAGACATTTTATAAGAATAGAAGTCAATATGCAGGAATTTAGCTGGTAGAACAGAGCTTTTCGTTTTTAATTAGACTTCAATAACCTTTATGCCGAAGAATATGAAGGTAAATTTCATCAAATTTCATCAAATTTTAAAACCAAGAATTTTATGCCAAAGGGTTGTTACTGTATGTTATTTATCACATATGTTGAGAAGCAACTTAATTTTGTGTAAAATGTCACTTTACATAATATCTGTGATATTTGTTCTAGAAAACATGATGGATTTCTGTCTACCTATGGTGGTTACTTTCAATGTGTTCTTAACACTGACTAATTTTCAATGTCTTTTAAAGAGACATAATTATGTTGCTATATTTACTATAAACCCAAATTGTTATTATAGAAGTTTTCTATAGTTTAAAAATTTATTCAGCAAAACCATGTTATAGAATATAATCACAGCAACAACAAAAACAAAAGTTTATTCTTGAAATGACTCAAAATATAACAGAATGACGTATTCTTTTTCATGATATATAATTTAAATATACAAAATATAAATACAATGCATATTATCCAAAAGGATAAGACTTGATATGCAGCATATAAATATAAAATGCTTTACAAATATATTACTATAAATTTAAGCTTATATAAATTTAAATGTAAATTCTGTGTTGTCATTCATGAAATATGTTTCAAAGTTCGACAACGACATATTTTTGAATATATACAGAACCTATATAAAAAATAAACCACAGATACATGAGAATTCTCTTTCTTTGTTTTTAAATATACAGGCAAAAATTATAGATAATAACATTATTAGTAATATTAATAATTACTATTAAAATCGGCATTATTTGATTACTTATTTTAATTCACATATTTTAAGTGTTATAAAATATGGATTTTATTTCAAACTAGCCTTTCTTTAAAATTTAAAAAAAAATTTAATTGGAAAGTCTCATATCTACACAGAGAAGGAGATACAGCTCTTCCATCCACTGGTTCACTCCCCAAGCGGTCACAAAGGCCGAAGCCCAGCCGATTGTAAGCTAGGAGCCAGGAGCCTCCTGATCTGAAGCCAGGGGCTTCTTCCTGTTTGCCCGAGTGTGCGGGATCCCTGTGCGCTGTTCTCTACTGCTTTCCCAGGCCACAATCAAGGAGCTGAAGGGAAGTGGAGCAGCCAGGACACTAATCTGTGCTCATACAGGATTCCAGTGCATGCAAAGCGAGGACACCAGCCACTAGGAGAGAAAGAGAGACAGAGAGAGAGAGATCTCCCATCCACTGGTTCACTCTTCAAATGATTGTAATGGCTGTGGCTGGGCCAGGCTGGAGCTGGGATGCAGGAAGCGGAACATGAACTGGTGCTCATGGAGGATGCTGATGCCCTAGGCTGCTCCTTTCCCTGCTGTGCCATAGCACAAGTCCCTCTCTATATTTTTTCAAGTATCTCATATTTTGCTTTATTCAACTATTGTGTGGTGAAATTTATTCCATTAGTGACAATTTTTTTATTTGCAAGTGCTAGAAACCTGAATAATTTTCTTTTTGCATTGACAAGTAATCTATAAGATACTTAGTTAATATATTGTAGTTTTAGGAGCCATTTTTTTTTTGCCTACATTTATTATTACTATGATAGTAGAGTAGTGACATCAAAATGTTGATGTTCAAACTACTTTTTTCACTATTCTCATTAGAATTCTGTTGCAGGAAATATCTTTCACAACCCTTTCTGAGCCTCTGTTGGTCTATTGGTTTATGAATTACGTTCAGCCTAGAGAGATAGGAACTCGATGAGGTATAATTAGGTGGTCTTGCGGGCTTGGTACCATTTCCAAATATCTTCTATATTTTTTGCTGCTTCACCAGTTGAGTTGCTGGATGTTTTAGACATTTTGGATTCGTTTAGTTCCTTCGGACTTCCTGCCTGTAACTGGAAGTGCATTGTATTTGTTTGGTTTCTGTTATTGTTTGGTGAGGAGCAAATTACTCTTGGGAACTGAGATCTGAGTTCTAAGCTGGTCCAATGTTGCTGGGTCCAGGAGTCTGGAGGATGCTCTCCGATCTAATGCTTGAATAAATCTTTTTATCCTCTATGACATTTTCCATCATCTTCTATCTAACATCATGTCTCAACAAGCTATCTATAATTACATGCTGCATATGTTTTGATGATTCCAACATTGTTCTCCTGATCTTCAGCCATTTTTCATTTCTATCTTCACTTTCAACATGAGAAGTCTGTCCTCCAGTTTTGTTAATGTATTTATATTTGTTCTATCATACAATAAAGCAGCTTTTTTTCCCCAGTGTTGTCCCCAAGTGGTTGCAATGGTCAGTGCTGAGCTAGAACAAGGCTGGGTACTGGTAAGCTGCAATAGACCTCCCACATAGGAATCTGGGACTCAGCTGCAGGTGGTTTTCTTGCTGCATTTCAGTCTTCCATGCAAGTGTCTCACCTTAGCTTAGCCTCAACAAAAAAGACCTTACTACATAAGAGAAAAAAAGAAACTTCTGTGTTATTTTTTATGTCTCTGGAGAAAAGGTGTTACAGCTATCCGTAAGTGCTTTTCCAGCTTTAGTTGCAAAAAATAAAAGCAAAATATAATCCTTAATAAAAAGTAAGCACATTTGACTTAGACTAAGAGACAAATGAACTACAGTGATAGGTACAGCTAGCAACACAATGACAATATGTTGGAAAGTCAGATAAAAATAGAGGACAGGGAGGAAATTCTTCCATCTGTGGATTCAATCCCCTAATGGCCTCAATGGATGGAGTTGAGGCGATCCGAAGCCAGGAGCCATTTGCTTCTCTGGGTCTCCCATGCAGGTGCAGGGTTATAAAGCCTTGGGCCATCCTCAACTGCATTCCTCCGGGCCACAAGCAGGGAGCTGGATGGAAAGCGTACCACAGAGAGTAAAACTGGCACCCTAATGGGATTCCAGTACATGCAAGCTGAGGGCTGTGGCCACTAGGCTACTGCGCTGGGCCCTAGAACAGAGCTTTGAGGAACTATCTTCTTACAACTTGCTTCTGCCTTGAGGCAGTGATTAGCACTGTTCCATTGTACTGCTAAAAACTCAGCACTTCATAACATATGCTTTTTTTTTTCTCATTCATAGGATCAGGCATGAATGGGAAATCTTATCTGAGCAATAGGGATAATCAGGCTGCAGTGGGATTCAGATGTTGTCTCTTGAGTCCAGAGCCTAGCTGAGCAAACTTCTCACATGATGCGACACCAGAAGAAACATGGTCAACTGGAAGCAAAGAAAATCTTGCCATCCTTGGCTTCAACGTGGGACACTTTGAACAAATCTACCCACATTTTCTTGTCCAGCAGAACCATGGCTGTTGTTATGTGGGGCATTAAAAACTCAGGTGTAACTATTTGATTCCAATGCAGCTAGAGAATGGGAAATGAAAGATCATCCTTCATATTTTGTCAAAATTTAGCCATTAGTGAAGTAAGAGCAAAAATGGGAAAGGATTCTTAGTTACAGTGTATCTACTTTTACAGCATGCAAATATCAATAATGGGGTCAAGTTTCTTCTATTTTTTTTAATCAGGTTGCTGAGTAAGGGAAATAAAACAGAATAACAAATGTGACACAAATACTCTTTGGGTCCTTCAAGAAGATTGTGAAGGGCTATTTCATTTTAGCCACAAATGGAAGAAGCTAATTGTTTTAAGTGTTGGCGATCACACATGCTCCAATTTTCACAGGCCTAATTCCAAGGCTGCCTTATGCAATGTGCAGGAAACGAAACGAAAACACCTATGACTCTGCTTTGGTGTTGTGTCAGAGAGACATTTGCTCTAAATCAGAAGAGGTGACTTTATAGGATTTGGAGATTTGGTCTTCGGGCAAGAAAAACAGTAAGTTTTATTATATGAGATAACTGTCTGATTACTGGATACTGCTTGTTTTACCACACAACATAGGAAATTTAACTTGGTACGACAGCGGAATGCACACTTGCAGGTTATCAGGAAAATGTCTTGTTCACAGGTGATCATTTTAAAAGGCTTATGTTGAAGAAGGAAAGTATACATGTAAAAATAGACTACTTCCAATTTTACTTAAATGTATCTCTGGTGCATATTTAAAAATAACTCAGAACGAACAATGCTTTAAAGTTATCTAAATAGAAGTAGAACAAAGACTGTATTCTTAATTTAGAACCTTTATTCATTTCTCTGCTTTTACAGTTTTAAAAGTTCTTCTGCTTTCAAAAAAATTGGTATAAAACCTAATCTACTTCCTACAGCATCATTCACAAAATCCTTTTCTTAGAGGAAAAATAATGATGGGAATTGATAAAAGTTAAATTTTGCTTGTAACAATGGAGTTTTACTTATTTTTTTGTCGAAAGGTTTTAAAGAACATAAGCTGCTTTTGTTTGATAAAAGCATCCACATGAATTCAATAAATTGATAATATTTGAAAGCTAATAATTTCATCAGCAGCAAAACATCTATTATGTTCCATTTAACATTTTAACATTGTTATGCATGAAAGATTACAGATAACTTTAATACACTATTTGGAATAGAACTGGTACACATATATGATGTAAATAGAACTATAAGAAATGTGTATAATAGCGTGATAATTTTTATACAAACAATAAATTAGTTTTGAATTTTATATAGAAATAAATATACCTATGTGTTTTGGCTCATCTGTAAAGTCACACAGAATATACAGAATAATTCTAGATACAGTGTCTTTTTAAAATGTATTTATTTAGTTTGTTAAAAGGGGAGAGAGACAGATAACCATTGTGGCCAGTTTTAGGTCAGGATGAAGCTAGCAGCCCCAAATTCTAACAGGTAGAATTCATTCTCTAGCTGTCTTTCCTGTCAGTGCAACTACCCAATTACTTCATTGTCCACTATATGACCAGGCCATCATCAGGTTGGGAAGTGGATTAAGCAGGGCACAAATGAATGCCCCTATGGGATGACTTTGTCACAGACAATTGATTAACCTGCTATGCAACAATGCTGGCCCCTCTAAAACAGTGTTTTTTAAACTAATATGTATACAGGAAATCCTTAACAGTACCCTTACTGTAACTGGTTTCTCAAAATGGACATGAATATTTTAAGCATACATTTTGCAAGGAGTATAATATAAAGACACCACTCTGAAGTCTTCCTAATAGTTAATATTTCTGGGAAATCTCAAAGAAAATAATAATTGGAGGGGCTGGTGACTCTTGCATTCCGTATGAGAGCCTGTTCTCATTCTGGCTGCTTTGTTTCTTATCCAGCTCTCTGCTAATCTGACTAGGAAAGTAGTGAAAGTTGGGCTCCTGACACTCATGTGGGAGCCCAGAATACAGTCCCTGGCTCCTGGCTTCAGGATTGTCAAGTCCTGATATGGACATTTGGGGAGTGAGGCAGTGGGTGGATGCTTGCTCTCTCTCTCCCTCTCTCTTTCTCTCTCTCTCCTTTCTCTCAATTTCTCTCTCCCATTTTTTCCTTTTCTCTCTGTTAGCATTTCAAAGAAAGATTTCAAAAAAAGAAAACTGATGTAATACAATGAATTGAAGGTAGCAAAAGATATCCTCATACAAACAAGTATGTAAAGTTACAAAATATAATTTCTTATAACATCTCTAAGTAGAAAATGATTACGGCATTTGTGCTGCTAGCTGAAGAGTGTTTCACCAGAGGAATACATTATAGAGTCATGGCTGAACTGCATATGTGTCAGAATAGGTTTTTGTCATCCTCATGTTTTTAGAATTGTTAGACAACTGATTACAACACCATGCCATGACTAAGCCTTATTTTTCATACACTGTACTAGGGATAAACATACAATTGAATTTTCAATGCTTTCAGTAGGCTTGCAATTTTATAATTTGTTTTAAAACAGGAAAGGATTAGTTCATAGCTCACATGCATACTCTAGCTCTCTTACTATAAGCCCCTTATGATATAAATTAGTTCAATTAGCATTGCTAAATGGAATCATAATGGGGTGCCTGTGAAATGAGTGAAATCTACAGCTTCCAGTGGAAGCTAATCTCATCAACATAAATCCATTCAGCACTTGTAATGATGATGACATTTTATGCAAAGTTTGACTTTGTATAAAGTTGATGTTGTAGGTATTATGGATGCGAAGCATTTTGTATGAAACAAAAATTAAGTATAAAATCATCTTTCTGCTTAAGATTCCCTAATACCATGGAGAGTATTATCACAAAGTACCAAGACGTATGCATCCAGGCTATCCATATGCACATTCCTCCTTTCAAATAAAATTTGGAAATACTGAGTTAAAACTCCAACAGGGTTTCTCAGGGCATTAAATACACAAATGAGTAATTATATATGAAGCATAGAAGTTAATATAGTACACAATGTATTGTAATTTTTACCTGGCATTATCAATACTGAAACTAAGTATTAGCCACGTACTTTGGGCGACAGTGATGTATGACTGTAGGCTCATGGAGAGTAACAAGTGCACCCTTCGACGGGGTATGCTGATGTAGAAGTGGCCGTGACCGAAGTGCAGTAAGGAATATTTGGAAAATCGCTGTACTTTTTTGTTTTGTTTTGCTGTGAGCTTAAAGCTGTGATAAAAATGCTATAGAATTACTATGTTCTTCTGTGCATAGTAAAGATTATATAGATTTCATTTAGTACACTTATTTGCAGTTAGACTAAAATAGGTGTAGAGAAAGTTGTAAGGATGGGGGTTGGAGAAGCTGGAAAAATATTCACTTAATATTTCAAGAACTGAGGCGAAGAAAGAAAAGCCTGAGTCAGGAAAACAGATCGCTTGTAGAGAAAGATGACTGTTTAAGAATGTGTTCATGATATTTTAATTTTTATTTTCAGTTATTCAAAACAGTTTTTTCTTATTAATTATTTCAGTGACTCATAAATCATACAGTTGCATCATTTTCCTCAAGAAGGTTTTTTATTTTCTTTTTCATTACTACAGCAACATATTGGTCACTCAGTGGCATGATATTTAACTTCATGTTGTAAAGTTTATAATTTTTCTGTTGTTTTTTTATGTTGATTTATGGTCTATGCTGTTTTCTTGTTTCATTTAAAGGGATGTATGTAATTGTGTAATACAGACTATCATATTAAGATATGAAGATACAATGCAGTATGCATCTTCACTTCCAAATTAAAGATGGACTACCAATGAAATTGTTAAATAAACCTTGACAATAAACCTGGATTCTCTTGCATTGTCTATATGTGCAATGTCAAGATACAGTTAAATAGCAGAATGATGGACTTATGACTTTATGAAGCATTATACTATTGTAATAATGTGAGGGAATCAGTGGAGAGGCGCTAGGGAGGGGAGAAGGAAAATCCCAGAGCCTACGGAATTGTATCATAAAATAAAAAAAAGATTTAAATAATATTGTAATATTTTAATAGCCCTTGGTTCGAATCCACCACCCTGCTAGTGGCCTAGGAAAGCAGTAGAGGACGGCCCAAAGCCTGGAGATGCTGAACCTGTGTGGGAGACCCAGAGAAAGCTATTTTCTGGCTTTGGATAGGCTCAGCTCTGGCCGTTGTGGCCACTTGGGGTATGAACCAGCAGATGAAAGGTCTTTCTCTCTGTATCTCCTTATCTCTGTAAATCTGACTTTCCCATAAAACAGTAAAATATTTTAAACAATAAATAATAGTCATTGTATTGAATTGCAGTGAAGGGTGAGGGACCAATTTATGAATTGTAACAACAAATTGTTCTAGTACATAAAAAAACAGCAATAAAAGCACTGTGTTACTATGTATAACATTGTTAACAAATACCACAGAATTCTAGGAAAAGACAGCAACAATTAAAAGACAGAAGGGTAATTTCCAGATCGCGCATCTAATCTGGCTAGCTGGATTCTTATTCTCATTTCCTTGAGACTGAGAATGCATGCGAGCAGAGGCTCCCATGTGACCCGCTGCTTAGCAGTAGTGTCACCGAGGGAACTGCTGGAAATACAAACTATTGGATCCCATCCAGGGCCAACTATATAATTTTCAAAGCCAGGAGCCAAAGAAAAGTACTGAAGTGCTCCTTCAAAAGGCAGACATAAAGTGCCTTTAATTGTATTAAAATATAAGTATTATTTTTTTTATCCTTCTAAGATCTTTCCCCAGATGTGGTATGATGGGAATTTCCTCTCTGCTCTCTTAAATGGTTCTACTAATGACACACTCTATGGAGCATGACATGCACAGGCCCACATAGGTGCCTTGGTCCTTCCAGGACTTGGGACTCAGGTGGCACACTATCTCCTGGGATGCTCTCCCTTCTGCTGAGACTAATACATCACTCCACAGTAGGAAAATGGGCTAACATCGATTTATACCATTCCATATCCCAATTCATGGCAAAAAGACAACTTCCTAGAAATTGCAAGGTTTGAGTGGGTGTTATATTGTACCTGACATGAACGTGTATGAAAGTAACTGACAGCAGACATCCACAGTACACCTTTTGTACACAGTACACAATTTGTCATAGGGGCACAGCGTCAGGGCAAGTGTGAGTATGAACTAGTTAGCTGTCCATAACAACACATCTGGGGAGGACCTAGAGTGTCTCCGTGTCAGGGCTCCACATACCAGCTTCATTTCCTCCTTTTACTTCAATTGTAGAACACACGTCCCAAAGTAAAATCATTAGGAGTTTCAAAGGTGTGATTTTAGACTGTTGTATGTGCAGAGTGTGAGAGTGACTCAAGACTGCTCTGGTTGCATATCAGAGCAGCGACACAGTCCCAAAAATCAGATGACCCTAAGGGTGAGGATGGAGTGTATTTGAAAATCTGTGTTTCAACAGGTCGCTTGACTGTTTGTATTCCATCTGTCACATGCATTCGATATTGATTCTGAGGATATGCTGAATTTCTTTTTGGACTTTTAGTTAAAATCATGTGAGGATTATTGATGTTTAAAGAAATATCTAAATAGAAAAGCTCCAAAATTAGAATGGGTATGTGGGTGGGTCTTGTCCTGATGCACAGGACACCCAAACTCCATTTAAAGATCCAGCTTCCTGCTAACGTACCGGGAGGCAGAGGTTGACAGCCCAAGGGCTCGGGTCCCTCTATTCAGGCAAGACTTCTGAATGTAGTTGGTGGCTCCTGACACAAGCCTGGCTCAACCCTGGGTGTTGCAGTTATTTGGGGATTATACCAGTGTGTGAAGGATTCTCGCCCCCTCTCTTTCTCTTTCTTTTTCTCGTTCTCTCCTCTCTTTTCATTGCTCTCACTACCTGTCTTTTTTCTCTTTTTCCTTGCATCTTTTGGGGGTGTGTTTGTGGGGATAGCTATGCTTTTCAAGTAAATAATTAACGATAAACATTACAAGAAAATATAAATAGCAAGTCTTTAATCACTTGATAAATCTAATGACAGGATGTAGAGCTCCTATAATCAGCAAGGCGACAGTTACACGATAGAAACTTAATGTTGAGGGAGGGTACAGGAGAGATGAGAAAGGATGAATCACCGAGTTACATTGCACTGGTTGCATGGGTAGATTTCTCGGACCTAGGGGCATGACCAGTGAAAGAAATCAGAATGTCTGACCCCAAAATAGCTCCTTTTTTTTTTTTTTTTTTTTTAGTGATTGGAGGAATTCCTGAGAAACATTATGGCATGGTTGTTTGGTTTTATATACAAAAATATTTGAAATGTCATTTAAGAACCAACTGTGTGTAAGGCATGAACAAATAGGGCCACTGCTTTGCGCGGCAGTGAAGTCAATGCATTTAAAGGACTATAAGAGCAAAATGAGAAAAAGGCCATTCTTATGCAGTTCAGTGTTTTTTAAGGATGCTAACTGGAGGTGAGGAGGAAATATGTTTGAAGATAAAATGCTGAGTTTATAAAGGAGGTAGTAAATACAGGATAATGGAATACTGAGAGTTTAAATAAAATATAAACTAAAACAGAACAGTGGTGAGAAGTGGAAAAGGGGGATTTGAAGATTAGTTCCAATGTAGGCTAAAGAATTATGGGATATGCAGATCTCATACTTAACCTAAATATTGAAGTGATCAGTAAATTAAAATGTCATTAGTACAAAGTTTGGTAAAAGCATTATCACCATCAGGTAATAATGTGTAAGATTCTGTTCATTTCTGGACAAGTGCACGTATAAGGAATTTCGTAATTATGTTGAAATTACATTACTTTAGTTCCTGAAATTTTTACTCATTGGTTTTATTATTGTCTTTTAAAATCACATGAGATAATCGTCGTATTTCATTTCTCTATGACATTGTCAAACACTGAGTTATATCTACTGCATTGTCTGCTAAGAATTTCTTCTCTAGGTTAAATATATCCAATCCCTTTATGGATCTAAGCTATACACTAGGTTGTTGTCTTGCCTTAAATTACTTAAGTGACATTACTAACCCTTGATGGAATACAGTTCTTATTAACACTAATATATGATATTGACTTACTCACATAAACGCTCCACTGGAATTCAAAAATAAATCAAGTTTCAAAACTTTATGTAATCCAGATGGATTTTTAGTCTAAAATAAAGTTGAGTAAGTTTATCACGGGAGACTCCAATTCTAAAAACACTAGAAAGCAATTAG
Source organism: Ochotona curzoniae (assembly GCF_017591425.1). NCBI lineage: Eukaryota > Metazoa > Chordata > Mammalia > Lagomorpha > Ochotonidae > Ochotona > Ochotona curzoniae. The sequence continues at coordinate 12,491,006 of NW_024465582.1, read as the reverse complement.
TTGGATAGTAACCAGATTTTATTATATTTCTTTAGGATAACATTACAAAAGTCATAACATTATTTTGCTTAAGCATATTTTTCAGTTTATGTGTCTGGATTTAAATGATTCTACATCAAAATTCACAAAATTTTTAGAAGCCATTATGCTTTATATTTTCTTTGTTAAGGACATACTCTTGGTCTCTCTACTCATTTAATACAGCTTACCATTTTCTTGCTCAACCACAGAACTGAGTTTGTGTCCAATGATCTAGGCAAAGGAATAAAAGATGTATTTAAATTTCAGTACTTTTTTATATTATGGATATATATATATATATATGACATTTGTTCTTGTAAACTATACAAACCAAGTGACCACACATAAATGTTTTTGGTAGAACATTCTTTCTTTTCTTCTCATCAAATAAATCCATGATTTTCTCGAGCAGCTGCCCAATTTCCTATCTGATATAACTATCTTTCTGGCATCAAGATGTCAAAGTACATATCATCCTGCTTCACTCTTGTTTCAGTGATAATATTGGTTAAACCAGGTTTTTCTAAACATTTCACTATGGATCTATTTATCTATATTTAAACATGACAGTTATGCCAATGATCAGCACCATCTGCTTTCCTGGGTTTGCTAAGCAACTGCATGTGTGGCTGCAAATCCAACAAGTCAATGGCATGCAATTTAAAAATATATGCATTATGGTTATTTCTATACATGCACAGCAGAGCTGATAACGTCATATGGCCCATGAATGATATTATAATTATACAAATGGTTCTTGGCAGCAAAACAGGTGCCCACCCCCTGCACCAGCACAAGCCCCTGTAGCAGTTAAGTGCATCTAACAATGTATGTCGTCAGCATGGAACAGCAGGAGATAGCCTCAGCGAAGCCAGGCATTTCCTTTTGAAGTTAAATCTCTCTTTGATGCACATAAGAACACTATTCTGTATAGGCTCTGTTCCTTCTTCTTTAAGCTAGTCACACCATATTATTTCTGGATGAGAATAGAATAAATAAGGTGCTTTGATGATCAGGAGCTGACTGTCATGTTCACCTTACTCAACCTCCCTAGAAGCAATGGTCTGAGATTTAATTCAATCCATCACATGAGTGGAATTGCAGAATTTTTCATTTGAGGTTTCATGTCCATGGTCAGAAAGTTTAAGGTTTTAAAACATTTAGAGGGCCCAGTATATAGTAGCCTCGTGGCTAAAGTCCTTACCCTGAATGCTCCAGGATCCCATATGGGAGCCAGTTAGTGTCCCAGCAGTCTTGCTTTCCATCCAGGTTGCTGTTTATGGCCTGGGAAAGAAGTCCAGGATGGCCCAAAGTCCAGGGACCCTATGCCCATGTGGGAGACCAGGAGGAAGTTCTTTCTCTCAGTCTTTCATCCTCTTTGCTTATCTGCCTTTTCCAATAAAAATAATAAATAAATATTTTTTCAAAAATTTAGAATTTTATTTTGACTGGAAGGGTACTCAAATTGTGTTCTTAGTGAGAAAAAAGTGTAATTATGTGTTTCTTTTGTTATTTTGTCTGCTTTGTTGCATATTTGCTTCCTTCAACAGCAACAAGAATCATAAGTGGATACTACAACAGTAATAACAGCTACATGTTGGTCTTCAAACATGTGAAGTGATTTAGACGTTACTTAAAATCCCAACAAAAATAACTTGAAGTAATGTAATATAACATGTATAGAGTACTCACAGTTGAAAAAGCTGAGGAAAATAACATTTTTACATAGTCAACTGCATTAATTAAATAGATGAAAAAATTGAGTCCAGATATCAATAAATTATTTCCTCTAAACTTTTAACCATTATTTGTGATGTCAATTTCAAATGTATTTTTCAATATTATTTAAAAATCATTTCCTTTATGAAGTCTGCATTTTTCATGCAAGACCTTGAAACATGTGAAAGGTTACAAATATCCAATTATTTTTGACAAAATTCATCTCTGTCCTCAAATATTAAATTTTGAAAAAATAATTACACTTATAAAACACATGCCTATAAACAACTCAGCCATATTACATTGGAGCAATTTCTCACATACCTTAGACCTGGAGAATCAACGTTAAACCAAATGTAGATTCTGAAAGTCAAATGTTTTTGCCACAAACAGCGCTGGGCACCCAGGATTCTCTGCTTTCGGGGTGAATCTCAGACTGGGGGACATCTGGAGTACAGTTTGAAAAGTCTGGGTTAAGAATGCACAGTTACTGCTTTTGTTTCATTGTTTCTTTGCTTCCCCCCCCCCCTCTTTTTCCTTAACCATAATCCTGGATCTGATTAATCACTGAGTAGAGTAATATGGCACTATAATCTCCTTTTGCCTATTGGTGGCAGGCAGGAGCCCACCATGGTTCAGCCTGGTAAGAAATAATAAACGTAAGAGCCACACTATTGGCTTCATTTCTAGAAAAGCTATGTGAGCGTAATCCCTGGGTGTGTACAAGATGGACTCGAACTTGCACACTCAAAGTGCTCACAATGCAATGTCTTAGTGTTCATGGGATTTAAAAAAGTGTTTCAATTAGAATAAATTGTTGTTACTTTTTGTTTCAAAGCATTCAAAATGAAGACAGGAGAGACAAGTTCAAAATATTGAATTCAACATTTATTCAAGGACAGTTTACCCTTGTTTAGCCAAGACAGGTTGAATATTGAGAAGCTGAAAGCTAAAAGAAGAAAGAAATATTTGCCTTGTTTCCTGGGCTTGTTATGGGTGTAATTTTCTTTACCGCATAAATGATAATGTTTTTGACCTGTCACTTAAAAAATAACACATGCTAAATTGCATCATAATTATGTACTCATTATTGATAAAAAGTAAATTATGGGCATAAATATGGTACTTAATAATTATTAAAAACTGCTCAACAACCTCTCTAGACATATATATTGAAAAGTGAAAGCAGTGGTGCATTTTATAATATTATGCTTTCTTCAGTGGAGATGAAAACTATCAGAAATGGCTAAGGTCATAAACACTAAGTCACACGCTATTAGAAATTATTTACCACTTGAACTTTAGTAGGGAAATTCCATTTCCTTTATAGATTTATAAATTTCAAAAGCAAAACTAATGTTCTCAGAATTAAATTGATTTGCCCTGAAATTCCAGAAAGTTGATGATATTGTTGTTATAAAACCAGAATAAGCTAGGTTTGAAATAAACCTTTTTTTTAACATATGTCTGAATTTAACTAGAGAACTGTAAGATTTTTGTAAGTCAGATAATATTCATTCTTTCTGGAAATGTTAGAGTTTATGATTGGTATTCATTTTGTGTATCTTGATTCACTTTTGTTGCTCAGGTTTTTTTATTTTTCCAGTAATTTCCATTTGATGTTTCACCAATTTCTCCTTTCAAAATAAAGTATTACTGTCTTGATACTTATCACTTGCATTTAACTTTGCTTTATTTAACAAAACTGTAAGATACACCATTAATTATTTAACATAGTTAATAGATTGGTCTAACTTACACTCATTACTTCATTTTTCTAATATTACATAACAATAATAAAATATTATAGCTTATTAGCAAAAAATCATTTATCTGAGATTAACTAGGTCAAAGTAGTTGAAAATACAAAACAAAAGAAAATTTGAAAAATATCAGAAATTTGAGCAGTTTAAAATATCTAGAAATAATATATTCTTTCATAAATTGGAGACATGTGCTATCAAATATGTAAAGTGGAGGAGTACAAAATATAAAGTGGCAGTATAACAGCAACATGTCAATAGTTACATAAAAGTAAATTCAGTCAAATAAGAGGCAGAAGTTGTCCTATAGGATTGTCATATAGGTTTTCATATAGGGACTGGCACCATGGTGCAGTAGAACAGCTTCCACCTCCCCAGCCAGCATCCTATATGGGCAGTGGTTCAAATTCCTGTTGCTCTAGTTCTGATACAGCTTCCTGCTGATGTGTCTGGGAAAGGGTCCTTGGGCCCCTGCACCTATGAGGGAGACATAAAAAAAGCTCCAGGCTCCTGGCTTCAGAGTAGACCAGCTTAATCCATTTCGACCAGTTTGGACAATGAATAGAGAATAGAAGAACTAGCTCTCTGTAAATCTACGTTTTTATAAAAAAGAAAAACTGTTTCAAGTTTACCCTTTCTATATTAACTAAAAAACTAAATTCAAACTCAAATTTACAGGTACTGAAACTTAAAGGATAGAGGAGGGATCCAGTGCTACAGTAGTGATGACAGAGCTGGAATGGCTACATCAAGAGTAGAAAAAACAAACGTTCCCAAACATTTTTGATCATTATTATTTTATGATACAGTTCCAAAGACTATAATTCCCTCCCCTTGAGTTTTCTTTTTCTACTGACTTCCCCTCTATTATCACAATGCATAGTCCTTTAAACTTTTTGAAAGATATTGATTTGAAAAGTCAACTGACAGAGAAGAGAGAAAGATGGAGAGAGAGAGAGAGAGAGAGAGAAGTAGAAAGCAGGAGCTGCACCACAGTTTCCAACATGGGTGGAGGGAATTTGGGTGCATAAACCATTGTCTCCTGCTTCCTATTGGAACAGACACAGAGAATCAAGGGCTTGAACCAGAACTAAAATTGCAATGTGGCATGTGGGTGTCTAAAGCAACAGAAGCTTTTATTGTTTGTTTGTTTTGTTTTACCTGCTTTGCTGCAACATCTCCCCCAGATAAAATAAGCCTCATAATGCAAATGTGTTTTAAATGAGAGTAATTTTAGAAAGATTAAAGTGTTAGTCAGTAAGGGAGTTGTAGCTGTTATAAACATAAATGAACCTATCAGTTGAACTTCAAAATATTTGAAGCAAAATTGACAGAATTGAAAGGAGAAATAATGCAACCCATAGCACAGAATTGAACGGTACTCTTGTAATACTGAATAAAGAAATGAGGTAGAAGATCAATAAGTATGAAAAACCAAAATATCGAGTTTGTAGGACAGACAACCGTTGGTCACAGCATCCAACACGAAAATCCCCATCACTCTCAAGTGCACAGGATGTTTGTTCCAGCCCCAAAACTGTTTATCCTATAAAAATAGCAACTCACTTTAACAGTGTGTATGCCAAGAATACCCTCTAAAAATATTGCAAAGGAATTATAAGTCCATAACAGAAAAAATAATATGGAGCTCACAGGTACACAGATATGATTGCATTATGAAATAGCTCTGGTAGAGGAATGAATCAAAAGGTAAGTTGAAACAATCCTCAAGATGAATGAGAAAATACAGCAAACATGCCAAAAAACTGTATAGGGTATTGCTAAACCACTGTTTAAAGTGGAGTTTACAGTTATAAAGGCATATGGTAAAAATGGGGGGAGGAAATCTTGCTAATAATAATAATAATAATAATAGTAATAATAATAATAAAAGCAACTCCAACAGTTCTGTGGGCCACTGCTGTGATGTAGTAGCTTAATCCATTACCTGCAATGGGGCGTCAGTTTGGTTCCCAGCTGCTTTGCTTCTGATTAGACTTTTATTAGTGAATTTGAGAAAAGATCGGTTTAATTAGCCTGGGCCAAAATTAGATTGACAAGTCAGGACCAATATAACCTGGCATGAAGGGATACATGTTTGATTTTTGGTGTTTTCAGAAATAAAGATCTTGATCACACAAAGGAATGAAAATAAAGATGGATTAGTCCTACAACTTCTGGAAAGCGCCAATATTTAAAAAAAAAATGTTAACGAGGTAGGGCATTTGGTATTCTCACATGTAATGCCAGAATCTGTATATAGCATACACTAATGTGCTGATGCTATTGAATCTTTTTGTGTCTAAGAAACGAAGAGGCGGGCTGGGAGTATTGAAAGATGGAATTACTGGTGAGTGTGCTTCACAAGTCAGGACATCATCATTAAGGCTGGCTGATGTATCTGGGAAGGATAACAGTCACTCATCATATGCTTCACAAGACTGAACAGTTCAGGTTCAAGGAGTTCCCAACACTCTATAAAGTTTACTGCTTACATGACTTCTAGAACAAAAGACAGATTAGCAGACTACCGGTCATATAAGAAAATGCCAAGTCATAATATTTGATTATCAACATATTTCTCTAAAACTATCTTTGAGTCCAACCACCTTTCCTACAGACATTTCTCAGGAACATATGCACGGCTTTTAGAAGTTATTATGTAAGTGTGTGCTGAAAAGTTGGATCTGACTGAGGTGCTCATAGAAATTCCAGATCCTGAATTTTTATTAGATGGGAACAGCTTCATACACCAGAAACATCAAGAGATTGAATATTCAGTAATAAATCTCCAGGAAGCTTTGGAAACAAAAACACTGACAAAGGGTGTCTTGGCCAGAAGGTTGAGCTCATAGCCTCATATATGCATTATGTGTCAGAAGATGTAAAAGAACAAACATTTACACCAGACCTAAGTAAGGGAAGAGGAATGTTGATGAGCTGAGCATCCCCTAGTATAGAAAGAAAAGGACATTTGAGTCTCCTTCGGCTTCGTGGAACATGGGAAAATACACACAACAGCCTGGCAACTATACAATCCTTCAAAGATGCAGGATCTGCTTTTTTTCTCCATTGGTATTATCACTTGCAATCCATCTTTGTTTCAGAGATAGGTCCAGAGAGAGTGATTGTGTATGCTTTAGTATTTGCAATCCATACAGAGCATGCCTTAAATGGCAATGCCACTCGCTGAGATGAATATTATGCTTGACTCCACACTAAATCTTAATCAGTGAGCCTGTATTGGTTTGGAAATGGAAGTCTCTGGTGGCAGAAGCTACTAATCTTTCTGGCTTCCATAGTAAGTATGGGGGTATTGCTATGTTACTGCTTTCCTTGTTACTGTGGAGTAATGCTGTGGCAGCGAGGTACTGGGCCGACAACTGTCGTGATGCACGAAACCTCTTTAGTTAGACTGGGGACTGGGGTTTTCTTTAAGAGAATATCTCAACTTTTCTAATAAATTTTGCTTTAAAACTAAAAAAAAGAGAGAGAGAAAGAGAGAGAGAGGGAGAGGGAGAGAATATGTCTAGAACTTTCCTCAAGTCCCATGAAATTTTATTTTGTTCCTTAACGACAGGATGTAACCTGAAAAGTCTTCATTCTAAGCCTTCAGTATTGGGAAGGAAGACGCTGAGGAATGGCAACCAAGCCTCTATACAAGGTTTTGAGTGCAGATGCTACTGCAGTTGTGCCGCAGTCTTCCAGCCCCACCCCTAATTTAGTTTTCTGGCTCACCTTAATGATTGCAGAACAACTGGTGGCTACTAATAAGGTTTATTTCTTAAAATGGGTGTTGATTATTTATGTTGGCAGTGGACCAAGAACTTACTTAACTGTATACTTATGGATATTCCTTGCTATCTGTGCTGTATTCGAAAATCACTGAATTGAGGGAATATTGTTCCTGACCTTACTCAGACCCTCATGACAACAAGCCCTACCACACTGTAATCACTAGACTTAGGAGGTCTTTCATTTATCAACATTCTTAGTCTTATCTCAAAGGGATTTTTTTTCCTGGAATTTCTGTCCCAGATTTAAAAATAACTACCACCTGCATATTACACCTTCTAGTAACTGATATCCATTGTCATCAAAACAAAACAAATAAACAAACACCTTAAATGAGTTCTTGCTGCTCAAATCTGAGATAAACATCTTAATAATCAGCTTCTAGCACTCTATCCTGTATCAGAGCGACATTGGAATGTAAATACACAGGTATATATAGAAACAAGTTGGCCATGAAGACATAGAGAAAACAATGCTACAGCTTTACACCCAGGGATGTGAACAACTACTGTGAATTTACTGGAAATGGAAACAAGGCAAGCAAGGGTTCTTCCTTTACATCATTGAGAAGATTACCTGACAGTTATTTCAGACTTCCAACTTTCAGAACTGTGAGTGAACTAATATCTGTTGTCTTTGGTCACCTACTCTACATTACATTGTTATAGCTGCCATGAAGAAATCATGCAGTCACATCCCTGTGGTCTCACCTAACTTTTGTAAATCCACACCACACTAAATCCCCTTCGGTTGATCATACATTCCTTGTGCCCTTTTCATTATGACGAACAGCATTGGCTTAGTACAAATATAAAAATTCTCTGTCAATAAGTGAATACACCAGTGAAATGTCTTAGTATGACGAATTTGTTTGGGACAATGATAGCAGTTAGATAACTTCCTCTCACTGAGATAAAAAGTCCATTTTTTCTCCTTTTAGCTACTTAATTGTAGTGCAATTAATTCGCACAACCTACATTCTTTCTGAGTGATGACATCTGAAGGCACCTAACTGATTATTACCATAATCAAGATATCAAATCATTCTGTGCAAAACAACCGTTAAGCTGAATGAGGCATTTTGCTGTTTACATGAAATAAATCATCATAATTCAGAAGTGAAGGCAAAATATGTATTGTCCACTGCTGTTCTTATGTGTGACAGCAATAATTTGGCAGTGACATACAGGGAGGTACCCTTCAAAACAATGTGAAATATTAAAATCAAGCCGTGCTAAAATTGAGAACGTCTGAGCTAAATAAAGTTATAATGCATTTGAATAATATTATTATGGGATTTTTTTAGGGATGAAAAGCATTTTTCTTATAAATTGAATCTTGGTTGTAATTATGATTTCTCAAGATAAACATACAAAATGAAAGGAAGTTCATTACTGATAGTTCCATTTCATTATTTTCTTAATTATTATAAACTATATTGTATTCAATTTACAGAAATAAAGCACCCTTGAAATTTGAAAATATTGAAATGTTCATTTTCCTCACAGTTTATGGAAAAATAAGACATAAGACAGTCCCACTTCAAACTCTGAGTACTAAAAGATATTTTAACTACATAGTGTCAACTAATCATATCTCAATAATATTGATATTGAAAGCCATTGTAGAAAAATATCTTAATCATTAAGGTTTTCAATTAAGAAATTACAATTTCATCAAATGGCAAAAAAGATGTTTACTGTGCTGAAATTTACTAAACATTCATGACAAGTCACATTCTACTAGCTATAGCCAGGAAATAATTTTCACAAATAAATTAGTGTCCTGAAATGGACACTAAATCCATGAGTAGCCGAGTTTGACCTTCTACAAGCGAGAGAGGCCCAAGAACGGGGACCATCTTCCTGTCTCTTTAGGCACACTGTCCCTGGTGGCTGTATTAAAAGCCAAGCTGGTACCCCTCATTTTAACATTGATACTAAAGACAAGCAAAACAAACAAAACAAAACAAAGAAAAAGCAACATTGATTTTTCCTTTCTTTATACTTATAACATGGTGAAAATTTTTTTTAATTGCAGGAAACTAATTTCTCTCTCTTTTTTTTTTTTTTTGGTACCATTTAGCTGTTTGTGTAGTAATGCTAATACATTTTATTCAGTCTAATTTCATTGACTTAATGCTTTAAGCCCTGTTCAGCACTTCTGCTCAATATCACTGATGTCTGTCAATGATTCTTTTAAAAAGATATATTTATTTTTATTGGAAAGGCAGATCAGATTTACAAGCAGAAGGAGAGACAGAAAGATATTCCAGTTGCTGGTTTATTTCCACATGTCCTCAATGACCAGAGCTGAGCCAATCCAAAATCAGGAGCCAGGAGCCAGGAGCCAGAACTTCTTCCAACTCTGTCTGGTGAGTGCAGGGTCCTGAGATTTTGGGTCATCCTCTACCGATTCCCCAAATGGGATATTGGTGTTTGCAAGGTGGGGCTTTAGCCGTTGAGCCATCAAATGTTTGTCAGTTATTTCCATGTGTTTTCTATGGCTTCCATGAAGGTTAGTTTCCAATTATATTACATGTGATTCTAGAAACTTTTAGAAGGGTTGAGCAGGGGACGATGATGTGGCACAGCTCATTAAGCCACTGATTGCTATGCCAGCATATATTCATGTCCCAGCTTTCTTTTTCTTATTAGAATCTCTTCTAATGATGTGGGAAATTAAAATGATCGCTATCTTCACTCCCTTCCCTCAATCATTCTCCCTCTGCCTCCCTCCTTCTCTCTCTTTCTTTCGCTATAACTTTTATCAAATATTTGTTAATTGTTAAAACGAAGTTCAGCAATCTCAATTTTTTTTTCCTATGGACACATGAGATTTCATTTTTAAAAGCTCAAATATTAATGTCTAGCTTTTGGTGACTATGTCTTCCAAACCTTTTCCAGCTGTCTCTTGGGAGACTTCCTCCGTGTCTCTCCTGGGAATAAGCTGAAACGAGAGCCCCCCCCAGTGAGTTTTCTGCTTCCATGCAGGCAGCAGGCAGCTCATGTCCGCAGGGTTTCGCTGATGGCACTCATGCCAGCTCACTGTCGTTGCACCAGCAAAATGATGGCCAGGTACTGCGCACCTTGTGAGTACCAGCTCCTGCTACTACTCAACAGGTTCAGCAATCTCAATTTAATTTACTCTTTCATCATGAGCTATTATGTCTAAAAAATTTCTATGCTGGTAAATTTAAAAATACCTCTCATCTCATTCACTTTATCTTCGTTAACGGTTAATATCGTCAATAGATTGTGTGTTACTTCACATAAATTAATATGGTTAAATTTGAAATTCACATAACAAGCAAGGTTTGATATATCAGTCCGCCACACCAAAGAGAACTATGTTAAAATTGATCAATTTGAATTGATTTATAATCATTCATTCTAAATCCAGTGGAATTTTAGTTTTCTGTGATTCCTAGCATTCATGTTTTTTGAGAAGTTATGATTCTGTCAAACAAATCATAGCAGATTTCTGTCTTTTACAACATACTTCTTTAAAAAGGGAGACCACAATGAAATTCACCGAATTTTGAAAATGTAGATAGGCTGTAGTGCTTAAAGTTCTCACCTTGCTTGCTCCAGGATCCCATATGGACTCCAACTCTAATCCTGGCAGCCTCACTTCTATTCCCTTCCCTGCTTGTGGCCTGGGAAAGCAGTTGAGGACAGTCCAAAGCCTTGAGACTCTGTACCCACGTGGGAGAGCTGGAATAAGCTCCTGGTTCCTGGCTTCGGTTAGCACTGGCCATTGTGGCTACTTGGAGAATGAATCAATAGATTAAGATCTTTCTCTCTGCCTTTCTTTCACTCTGTAAATCTGACTTTCCAATAAAAATAACTACATCTTTAAAAAACAAGAAAATGTAGCTACAAAAGGAAATATTAAGGCTCAGAATAAGTCCTATCTTATGTTTTAATAAAGCACATGCACTTCAATAATATTTTACAGGTATTTTTGAAAATATGAAAATTCTTATGAATAATGTACTAGACATTATTATGAAAGAATTTTAATGAATTATTGAATAAAGGGCTTGATCTTTTAAATGGAACATTACCTTGGTATTATATTAACAGTTTTATTAATAACACTTATTGAAAGTACAATAAACTAAATATAAATATATATATTAATGTATGTGTTGCAGATGATGCTTTAATTATTCATAGCAAAAGTTGTAGCCTTGCTCAAATACAGTATTCAAAAATGTCTTAATTTTACACAATTATAAAAAATATAAATTATACTGCATTATATTATATAATATTGCTTGAAATTATATTAGCAATCCGATTAAACTGATGGAGGTATGCAAATCACATTTTTGGCAATAGATTATGAAATTTAAATTTTTATAACATAATAAGTATTGGGAATGGCAAATATCTTTCATTAAATTATATAAAAACTGAGAGAAATGTGGAGCTTCTTTTAGAACAAAGGAAATAATTTATCCAATGATTAAAATAAAAATGATTAAAATTCATCATTTTGGGGTGAATAGTCAAACACTGAATAATGTCATACAATTTTCAAAAATTATCAAGTGTGTAAAAGAAAGAAAACACAAAGAAAAGCAATGGGTATCAATGCTTAAAGAAATTCAGTTAACCCAGAAAAGTTTTCCATTGTCTTCACAATATACTTGTTTTCCAGTTACAGTTCCTGAGCTTTAACAATCTAAGATTGCTGGAGAGATTGAATAACTCCTTGGAAGAGATACAATTCTGGATTCAGTGTTTTTTAAATATTACAATATGATCACTACATCTTTGAACCTTGGTTATTGAGCATAAAGCAGCAAGGTATGCAAATGTAGCAAAACTGATGGCATATTCATTCATTCAATGCAATTTTGTTAACTTTGATAATTGACCCATTAGAAAAAGATTGCTAAAACTTAAGTGTGTGCTTCGAAAAGTAGTAAAATCTACTGCCTCTGAATATGCACTTCTCAATGGACTGTGTATACAGTTCCCCTGATCACACAGTATCTTAAACCCGCTTTACTCTCTCATTGATTTCCTCTCTAACCGATTAGCATCAACAACTCTGAAATGTCTCAGCTTTAACTGGAGCAGTTAACAAATTAGTTTGTCTGCTTAATGGATGTTAATATACGCATAAGATCTCTGAGCCGGAGACCAAGACAACAGCATGAATAATGCAAACTTACACCAGTTTCCCTTGCACTCAGTTTCTACATGGATAACTTGGTCTCAGATGGATGTCCAAAAGAAAAAACGTGTGCACCCCAAACTTATATGATGTGCAATTAAAGCTTAACTCCTAAGATAATGCAATTTACATTTCAAAATTTAAATGTTTATGAATCACCCTTTTAAATGTACTCCAAGATGTAACAAATCAATTTAACAGTTCTCAAAGCTAACCATGGATAAAATGTTCGTATCTGAAAGAATATGTCAGTATGTGGTTGAGTGATCAATTTTCCTGGTCATCTCAAGATCAGCAAGAACACTGGTAGACGTGATTAATCTCAATGTTTTCAGAAGACTAGAAGTTAATTGGAATATTATAGCAAGTACCACATAATTGTTGACAAACAAATGGATCTCAGTAACAATAGTGGTGAGTTAACTTGATCCAGTGTCATGTTCTCCTTCTCTCTTTGAAGTAGTGTAAAATCACATTGAAACCCACAGCCTGATGGCCAGCTTGCAAAGAGCATGCACAGCTCTCAAAAATAAGTCTTGATCAGCCATGACTGACAAGTTCTGCGACTCATCTTTATGTTATCTGACTCAAACTTTTCCAATTTCTTTTTTCTTTAAAGGAAAAAAAAGATTGATTATTTTTTATGTTTTTTTTTAAATGTTCTTTTTGCATTTATTTGGGAGGCAGAGAGAGACAGAATCTTCGACTGACTGGTTCACAACCCAGATGCCCCCAATGAGCAGATCCAGAACTGAACAGATCCTAAGGCATGAGTCAGAAGCCTCATTGTGGCCTCCCACATGGGTGGAGGAGCCTAAGGACCTGATCCATTTCTGCTGCTTTTCCAGGAAACATGCAGGCAGTAGGAATACAAGTGGGGCAGCTGGGACTTGAACCAGTGCCAACATGGTTCAACATGCAGTGCCGCTGCAATCAGAGGTCAACTTGCAGCTACACAGCACCAGCCTGAGTTTTCTGGTTTCAAAATAGATATATCTGGTGGGTGTTTGTTGAAAACAATCATCAGTCATTGTTCCATTAAATAAGATTTGGGGCAATATGCAAGTTAAGCATGATTAAAAAGTTGGAAAATGTGACATAGGCAGAATGAGTGTCTTGAAGGCTGTGTACAGATGTCAACCTGAGCGCAATGCCGATAGTTACAGACATGCTGTGATACTCGGAAACTCTTGGCCAAAAATGGGAAGCTGTATTAATTACTGGGTTTACAAAAGTCATAGTAAAAACAACAGTTATCCACAAAACTAATCAAGAACGTTGAGTAGGAAAACAGTCACCAAAAAGATTCAAAGTTTATATTATCATATTTAAAGGCACTGCATAAATAAGCAGCAAAGAACAAACACTTGTTATAGAGTCTGATTTTTCAGTCAACCCTGAGTTTTTTAATATTGAATTTTATGTAATAGGCTTGTTGTTGATGACTTAAAAACACACAAAGATGACATCAAATTTGTAGATTCTTTTCCATTGTACTTAACAAAAGCTTATAATGTATTTATTCACTTTTGTTTATTGAATTACAGTGTATAGAGACAGAATCTGGATATTGACAACAGCACAAAGATAGAAAAAGGAATGAAGATATCTATAAATAGAATTTTAATACATTATTGGAAATAAGTTGATATTAATACCAGAAATTTTAAGGTTTTACTAATTATAAGAATAAAAACAGGCAGTAACAATAGATGTCCAACATTTACCGAATTAACAACACGTGAAGGAAAGGAGTTGCTGAGAAAATGGTTCTTTAACACAAAGCAGTTATTACAAGAGAGAATGAATAAACATGTAAGATTTATAGAAAACAAATCACTGAGCAAAAATAATTATGTATTCATGATGTTATTGGGCCTCGGTGTCTTTCTGTGCTATGTTCAACAACAACTAGACAGAAATGAAACCCACGGTCATTCTGGAATGTTGAGTGTCTGATGAGATTGGTTTTATTTAGTATGCAAAGCTATTGATATACACATCCTTAAGCTGCTACTGAATTTAAGTGGAGAAATATATAGAAATCAATACCCTTGTCCAAAGATGTATAAATATATAGATTTATGTCTCTATATAATATATGTATTTGTATTATATATATAAATATAGGGACTCTTATTACTATACACACATTTTAAATAAAATGGATTAAGGAGAGGTTTTTTTAAACATGTGATCTTTATAATAGTCTCATATACACTTAATAACAAAATACTGCACCTTTACCATGTTTTGCTTTCATTACAGTGATGAATATATATAGCCTGAACATATAACAATAAATTGAGTTTAGAAGTGTTCAGCCAAGAAATTAATTTTAGGGGAATATAATATGGGCAGCTATGCCCATAGATGATTTGTAAAGAGTTCTACATAATGTCTGTTTTTCCATGTTAGAAATATATGTTTTTAAAAATATCATTCAATGTTTTAATTTCTCTAATTTAATGTCAGGAAATTGCCCACTTGCAACCAAATAATTCTATCTTAACATCAATGCTTCATTAATTTTCTGCAGGTTAAATGAATATTCAACTTTGAAGTTTATTATTATATCAATAAATTTTTAGTTCTCATTTAATACAAGCAATTTACTCAAACCATTACAAGTGAAATTAGAATCCAATGGAAATGATTTTATTATTAAGTATCTTGCATCTCCCACAGATGATTATTCATAACAATGCTGAGTGATTCCAGAACAATAGATACCACTGTGCTTCTACATTGACACTGTACATTTGATGCACTTCTGATATACACAGTGAAGCCAAACAAACTTCACCAGTGGTGTCAACCCTCTGTAGCATTCATCGGAATACTAGTCTGAATATTTATCAGTGGTACCTCTTCTCCCGTTAGAAAGAGGCAATGGTCTCCAATCAGATTTCCTGTCCTTTAGCCTTCATGACTTCATCACCATATCTCTATTTACTCTTCCGACAATGTAATCAATGTAATACAAAGGGGCTCACACCATATGACTATCCAAAATCTTCCATTAACATCTTTGTCAGGATTAATCAAACAGACAACAAGAGGAAGCCTAACCGAGAATTCTTCTATTAATCTACACTGCGGCCATCATCCACATATTCAGGATGACACACTTTGTCTTAGAAAACATAGCCTTTTATACCAGAATGAACCCGGATATCATACAAAGCTTTCATTAATCCTTATCTGATGTGAAGCTAGCAAGTCTTAGAATAGGGAGAAGACATTAACACAGAATCTTGGTATGCTTTGATTCATTACTTGTAACTTGTGGAAAACAAGAAGAAAAGACAGTGTTGAGGTCAGGGATGCTCTCCTCTGTTCTTTTTAACCAGAGGGAGGCACAAAGGAGAGTTAGCACCAGGGAGTTCAGTCTGCCCCTTGGTGTTCCAAGGTTAGACACAAGCCCATGTGTTCCTGGTTTGCAATAGCTCCCTTGTCTACCAATGAACTCAGCTCCTTAATATCTTCTTTTTTTTTAAAGCCTAACATATTTCTGTAACAAACATGAATTCTGTGGCCAATATTTATTCTGTGCACATGACTGATGTGTCTTTTCTTGCCTTCCTATTATTTTTAGATATGGAGTGATTGTTTCTTTCCTTGGTTACATGAAGCCAATCCTAAACTCACTGCTCTCTATTTCTGCTTCCTGCGTCTGGAGTGATTTTTCTGGGGTGTTCATGTGCAGAACTGTTTTAGTTTATTCAAGAATACTTTTTAAGTATTTTGTTACAGAAAAGGCCATTACATGCTTACGTTGGTGTTTATTCTTTTCCTAAGGTTGATGTTCTCAAAAAACATATCTTCTGTAACCATAAGGTAGCTGTAGAAATGGAAAGTATAATGGTGAAATAGCTTCCTGTCCAGGAGGGAGACCTACTAGATTTTCAGAGTCTTTTTCTCTCCTTTCTCTGTCTTTCTCTGTCTCTCTTTTTTATCTTGGTGACATTATAACTTGTGGGTATATGCATGAGTTTATTCTTTTAGGGGAAAAAAAAAGCAGTTTCATATGAAGCCAAGGATACTCCATTCTGTATAAACTATGTATTACATATAGGTGAAATGTATAATCCCTCAGAAAAGAAAACATTGTCAGTATGTGCACATGAATAAATTAACCTTAGGAAAAAAACGAAACAAGAAAATTACGATGTTCAATTCTTCGACATGTCAGTAGTTTGGAGGTAACATTACTTCATGCTAAATTTTTGTAGTTGTGTTAGAAAAATGTTGGCTGATTAAGAAAAAAAGAAAAAAGCCTAAAAGATTGGGATATACTCACAAAACTCATAGGCAATTTTGAAATAATTCTTTTATATAAATAATAATGTAGCTTACAATTATATATCATTAGATATACCTAAGATCTAAAATTATTTTCCAGCATATTGAATTCTTCTCCACTGTAGAATTGTAATGTCAAGGAATTGCTCCTCAACAACTGCAGATACAATTCTCTCCAGTTTGTAATATTTTAAACATTGTTATGCTGCATATTTTGACAACTGTTTAATGCTTGTGCCCCCATGAATATTTCTTGTAATTGAAGTCCTTAGTGTAGTTTTAAAATATTGATGCATGCTAGTCTTTTTTTCTGCAAGAGCAAAACTTTGCTGCTATTTTTGCAATGGGAAATAAAGTGTCTATTTGCCACAGTTGGCTTAAGAAAAACAACATCCATTTACAGTCTTTGGGCCTTGCTAGCTGCTGTGCCTGATCCGTAAATATGTGTTCAGAAGTTTCATTTCCTTGAAGAAACAATGTTGATCCTTCCCAAAACCACAGACAGGGAACATTTTTGAACATATGGAGCTGATAATTGCAATCAAACACCCACCATCCAAAAAGCTGATATTCATTGATGCTGTTTCATACTTCAAATAGATTTAAATGTATATTTTGTATAGAAGTCTTAGAAATAATGAGGAAAGATTATTTCACAACTTATTAAAGACAAATTAGTAATAAAGATGCACTAACAAAAATATATAGCTCAAGTGAAAATGAAAATAATGTCACTTGATAAAGCTTAATTAACAAACTATTACAATAATTCAAATATTATGAAGACAGAATAACATTTATTGACAAGGCCAATTCGTATTCATTTTGCATGATTTGACATTGATTTCTAAAATATCATTTTTAAATTTCACAATTAGTTATTCTCACTACACAATAATAATGTATTTTTAAATGTTGTATTTATTTGTTTGGAAGACAGAATTACAGAGAGGGAGGAGCGAGGCAGAGGTACTAATAGCGCGATCTTCCAAGCAGCTGCAGTGGCCTGGATCAGGCAGAAACGCAGATTCTGCCAGGTTTCCAAAGTGAGTCCAGAGGCCCAAGAATTTCAGCCACCCTTAGCTGCACTCCAAGGCTCATTAGCAAAGAGCTAGAACAGAAGTAGCTCGGCAAAAAGTCCCATGGAATGCTAATTTCACAGAGTCCTTTCCCCTACTGAGCCACAGCACCAGCCCCATAATAATGCATTGCAAAGGGGGAAAAAAAAAAAAAACACCAAAAAACTGCTATTAAGCTATTCTGCTTTACCCAAACTCTTAGTCCTGCTGTCACATCTATGGGGTGTTGTTAGTAATTTAAATAACTGAACTTGGGAAAACTGGTATGATAATTTAATTAAAACATCTCTGCCAATTGTTATTGTGCCATGTTTTACTGCCAAAACTTTCATAAGCTCTGGAAGCCATGGAGGAAAAGGATTACACTTTGCCATACAGTTCTCTATCTGCTAAAAATGAGAACCATTCTAAAATTTATGTGGCCATTTATCCAAGATAGCAACACCCTCGATGCAGGGTTTTAGGGCTACCGTTTTGTCATCTGTAGGTGATTTACCACTGACTATCACAGCCCAGCCCTATGGTAAGCTGATTACCCTGACCTGAAGTGCTAAACACACTGCCCGACAACTAAATGCATGCACAACTTGTGCCAAAAGCACAGCATCTACTACTGACGCTCAGTGGTGCCAGCCAGGAGAGTGTCAGTGAAGGCCAAGTACAAGGTTGTAACCTAGGAGTCTTGATACTGATCACT
Organism: Ochotona curzoniae; assembly: GCF_017591425.1. NCBI lineage: Eukaryota > Metazoa > Chordata > Mammalia > Lagomorpha > Ochotonidae > Ochotona > Ochotona curzoniae. The sequence continues at coordinate 12,472,437 of NW_024465582.1, read as the reverse complement.
GTAAGTGCTCAGATGGAGCCAATATTTCTAAGGTACATATTTTGCAGGTGAATTGGTAAATTAAATCCATGTGTGTATTTATATCTATTATTTAATATTGTACAATATTATTATATAATATTACACAATATTATGTCGATATTGTGTATAATATATTATTACACAATATCATTTAACATTGTATAACATAATACAACCAGGGTGGGCCCACATGTGTGCTGATCCCAGGATGACACATCTACATTCCTTCCTAGTCTGAATAAGTGTTCAGTATTTTCGTTGCCTGACACTTCTTTCATGAAGAAAAAGAAACTATGAAGATTAGAAAACAGAAGTCAAGTTTAAAACAGTACGAGGCATTGCTGTCTCCAAGTAGACAGGTCTAAGAATGATGGGAAAAAAATGCGTGTGACAGTATTCCTTTACCATATCCCTCCTTAACTAATTTATATGCATAGTAAGTCGTGAGTAGGGGTTAAGTTCACTTTTTTATCTGACTTCTGTGAGCAGCTACTTGAGGGCAATAAGAACTCTTGAAAGAAGAGGCACTCAGAAGGGAGCAGTGTCACCCACCAAGCCTTGTAAGAGAAATCCTCATGAGTGTCCCTGACATTTCCTTCCCCTGACCTTTCCCCTGGGCCCTATGGAACTGTACCATGGAATAATAAAATAAATTAATTGAAAGAAAAAGAAGAGACTGAGCATTTTATTTACTCAAAAGCCTAAACTTCATTTGATGAAGAAATCATCAGAAAGAAAACTTCAGCTTCTTCTATAACTGTTGACGATGAATAATGAAATAAAGTTTCTTACTTGAAATTAGCATTCAGGTAGGTTGATTACATATCAAAAGCTTGTGGAAAAATATAATTGGGCACCAGCATGATGGCATAGCATGCAAGCCTCTGCCTGAACACTGGCAGCCCGTATGAACTCTGGTTCAGGTCTTGTCTGGCTGTCCCACTTCCAATCCAGCTCCCTGTTAATGTGCCTTGGAATGTAGCTGAGGATGGCTCAACTCCTTGACTCAGGGGACTCAGAAGAAACTCCTGGCACCTGGCTTTGGACTGGCACAGTTCTAGCTATTGCAATCATTTAAGAATTGAGCCAGCAAGTGGGGAACCTCTCTTTCCTTTCCTCTCTGTAACTCTGACTCTCATATAAAAATACATATTTGTATAAATATATAAAATTAATATATAATTCATATAAAAATATTTTAAGTCCACTTTTAAAAGTGGATTTTTAAAAGTGGACTTAAAATGTAAGTAAATTTTCATTGAAAATTATTATAACATTTTGTGTTGTTTTAAGCAATATACATATTTCATGAAGTTTTTTTTAAAGATTTATTTATTTTTATTAGAAAGTCAGATATTTGTAGAAAGGAAAGACAGAGAGGAAAATCTTCTGTCTGATGATTCACTCCCCAAGTGACTGCAAGGGCCAGAGCTGAGCCAATTTGAAGCCAGGAGCCAGGAACGTCTTCTGTGTCTTCCCAGAAGACCCTGGGTGCAGGGTTCCAAGGATTTGTGCTATCCTCAAGTTTCCTCCCAGGTCACAAGCAGGGAGCTGGTGGAAAGTGGGGCTGTCGGGATTAGAATCTGTGCCCATATGGGATCCTGGCACTTTCAGGGTGAGGACTGTTTTCTTTCATTGGAGATTTTTTTATTTCTGTTACATTTTAAAATAACATTCACTAAAGTACCATTTTATTCTCTTAATAGTTCTTCTTTGTGGCAACTACTTTATTTCTTCTTTGTAGCAACCACTGTTAATTCATTAATGCTGTGTTTGCTTTTAAAGCTCACACCCCAGTAGTTTTACAGATACTTCTTGCATAGCTTCTGCTCTTTTCCTGTCATTTACTCTGTATTACCTGCTTATTTAAGTTGATTAAAATGGACATTTTGTTTGTTTTGATTTATTTGATTTACAGAATACATTGCTAGTGATTTTTGGGTGTTTCCTTATCTCTAAAAGCAGATTATTTCAAATAGATCTACTGTATTGAAATGTTACCCATGAAGATATGGCTCCCTTTCCGTGCTTTTACTGATGCAATATGTAGTTGGCACTTGCTCCCAAGAACCCTGAATGTTCAAAGCTTTATGTTATTTGTCTTCTTAATGACCAACAAAAACAATCAGGAAACCCTAAAATAGGTATTTTGTTGGAACAAAAAGAGCAGTGTTACAAGCCTAGGCATACATGCACAGGCTGGGAGGGCTCCTGTATTCTGAGAGACAAAGGCAACCTTGGAGGTTCTCTCAAAGCTGGGAAGTCTCCAAGACTGTCTAAGGGAGCTGGCATGTTCTGCCTGAGAAGTGACAGCTCTCACAGTGTCAAACTCCTGTTAAGGGCATGCCTAGCTGGCAGTTACACTGGTAGCAATAAACAAGAAAACAAGTGTCTTCAGTAAGGGTGTTTCTTTGGATCAGTGTGGTGTATGACAGTTTCTGAACCAGTTTCTGGTGACCTTAGCACTCCTTACTCACGACCTCTCTGCTCTATTTTAGATGGACATGACAAGAAAGCTCTCATGTGTTGGTCAACTTCCACATTCGTGAGCTGGCAAAAATATGTAAAGGAGATTTTTCCACTATTCAGCTTAGAAAAATGAATGCCTGGTTAAGCACTCTGAAAAAAACAGAATTGTGTCAGCAAAAAGACATTTGTCTGTTCTGACATTCATATTTGGTATGTAAGATTTATTCTTAAACCGCACCCACGGCCTCTTAGCCTAGTGTTGTATTGCACTCTCAGAGGATAATTTGTAGACACCTGCTAGATATAAGAAAATCAACTCCAGGCAGCATGGAATGGGCAGAGAGAATGTGGTTATAAATTCATACGAGACTACCATTCACTCAACATTCCTATTTTTTATTTCAACTTCAGCTCCTGTTTGAGATTTATTGGTTACAACCAGTCTTAGAAATGTATACAAATATAAACCCAGCAATAAATCAGTTACTTCCTCAGGTCTCTATACCTGGATTAATTTTCTGTTTTCCTGGGTGACTGCAGAACAGTTTTGTGAGTTTGCAGGAGCTAATGAGTGCTCATTTTTCAATGGCCCAATAATGTTTCTTGCAACATTTCTAAATAGAATAGAATAGGATACAAAGGAATGGAATCAAACAGAATAGAATATGTATTATGTATTCTTATATTCTATGTCATGTCTTTCATATTACTCAAATTAGCAATATTGTGGATTTTGCATTAATTGTTTTACCTTGTACTAAAGATTCAGTCTTTTCTTATTTTTCTAAATATTGTTTAATTCAAGATATCATAAAACTGTAAGTCTGCTATTTCCTCCTGATTCTTTCTTTACAATGATTTCAAATTTTGCTATACTTGAAAGATAATGAGAAAGAGATAAACACATTGAGAGAAGGAGAGAGGGAGAGGAAGACGGGAGAGACAAAGTTCCCAGCACTTGATTTACTTCCCAGAGGCCAACACCGAGCAGCGTTGAACAAAAGTTGGAGTAATTCAGGATTTCCACATGGGAAACAATAACTCAAAGATGAACCATCACTTTTGTCTCCAAGGGTTTGCAGTTAGCAAGACGTCGGAATAGGGAGCTGTGCCCCAGAATCGGTCCCAGGTACTCAGCTGAAAGGATCAGGCATTTTAACTATTGTACTAAATATCTGCTCCCTCCCGAATATTAAGTGGTATTAGAATAGTTGAGAAGAATTTGTTGTTAACTTCAACATAAAATGGATCATTTTTCATCTAATGAATCTCCTATCCCCATCTTAATTTATATCATACTGACTTCACATTCTTTATGCTTTATTTTTTTGTTGTTGATTATAGAGGTTCTACCTGGCTTGTTTTCTGCTAATAGAGCTAAAACCAGTGAGATCTGATCTAATTCCGTGTTTGTTATTGCTTCAAGCATTACACTTACTGCAGAAAATCTATTTCATCTCTCGAAATTTGCTCCTGGGAGACTCCCACCCTCACCTGCTACCCTAGGGATCCTCTTTTTATTTTTATTTTTTATTTTTGGAAAGCCAGTTACAAAAAGAGAGGAAGTGAGAGAAAACTTCCTTCTGCTGGTTCACTCTTCAAAAGGTTGCATTGCCTGGGCTGGGGCAGGCTGAAGCTCGGAGCCAGGAACTTCTGTTTAGCCTACTGGGGTGGCAGGAGCCCAAACACTCCAACCACCTCCTGCTGCTTTACCCACACCATTAGCAAGAAGAGAGCCAGATGGGAGTTCATACTTTGAGAAAGATACAGAAAGTTAAAGAGGCTAAAATGATTTTTAAAACATCTAGGAGAGATGCAAAGCTAGTACGTTCTTTATGCAAGTTATTCATGTTGCAGAGATTCAATGTACTTGTTTGTTTTGGCTTGGATCCACGAGAGAAAATTGTAATTCATTATGCCTTTGGCATAAATACAAACGAAATTTAAGAAAGTCATAGTCATAACTAAATAAAAAGTGGAAGAAAAACTGTTGTGTTCTTGTTAATAATGGTTAGCTATGAAAATGAAATCTTGCTAATAGACCTATAAAAATACCTGTGACATAAAATTCAACTATTTTGTGCTTTTATTTTCTATCATGCAGCAAAAAAAAAATAACTTCATAAGCAGTCATAAATCCATCAGTCTGTTGTTTAAGTGTGCGCTGACATTGCTGGTACAGACAGTGTCAGACAGTCCAGCATCCCGTTGTCTAGACATGTCCAACAGTTACATTGAGAGTCCATTCTTGATTTGGAAGTAAAGATGCATATTGAATTATATCTTCACATCTGGATGTGATAGTCTCTATTATGCTGTCACTACACAGAAGATCTATATTATTGTAATAACATGGGGAAAATTAATTGGGGGTTGGTGATTTGGAGAGATGGTAGGGAAATCCCAGGTCCTAGGGTACTGTGCCATATAATTCAAAATTAAAAGAAAATAGCTTCATATTCTGGGAAATCCACCCTAAATCATGAAGAGGAACAACTTGTTTCTTTCCTTTTTTATTTGTGGGAATTGTGAAAGAGCCTATATTTTAATAGCAAAATTAATATGAAACATATTCATATAGTAACAGTTGGTAGCAAATAACTAAACTCCTGAAAGAAAGTGTCTAGTGATGTGGTGTAAAGTCTCTAAGTATTCCCGCCAGTGAATATTTCTATTGATGATCTAAGACACTAAGAAATTCAGCCCACTAACCATATTTTCACATCAAATTACATAGAAAGGAAGTGTGAAAAGAAAATAGAGAGTTTAAAACAAGTATTCTGTGACAAGATTACAGCAAACGCTTCCGGTTTGGGACAGTGTAAAACTTCAATCTAGGAGTTCTTCACACAAATCCAAGTGGAGATGAATGCCGGTGAGTTCAGCAATGATTTCATTATTTCAAGTTGATTTAAGGAAAGGCATGTGAAAAGCAAACGTGGCACTGTGTCAAAAATGATCATTATTGCACAAAAGGTAAAAACACACATACATTCAGAAAGAAACAAAGTTGTTTATGAACATGAAAATGAACTGTGAAATTTGAGAGCAGATTTGCAAAAAGCAAATGGCCGAACATATATATCATTTTGGATGAAAACAGGAACTAGGAGGCCAACATTATTCACAACTTTATACCTTATATCAGAAATTACATAATAAAATCTAAAGAGTTTAATATTGTGGAAGAGGAATCATTTCTAATAAGTGTAGAGTATATTAGACAGGATTTAGGTTTAATCTTGAAAGAGCAAACTGGTTGAATTTGCCTTATACTTATTAAGTGTTGTACATTTTACAAAGGTGGTATTTTAATACGCATTTATTCTAACCCTACATAATAAATTTCTTCTAGGCCTAGTATGTAATAAAACCATGAACACAATTTCATCTCTTCCAAATGCACTCTTCCACCCATCCCATTCTTCTCTGACCCAGGCTCACTTCATGCATGCACAATGGAACAGCCAGTCTCCCTGCTTTAGGAAGAGAGAGATTTGGAATGAACTCCACCTGTATTTCTATAGCTATGCTTCCTGAGGTTAGTTGCCAAATTTTGTGAATTTCAGTTTATACTTGGAACATAGAAACAACATATATATATATATACGTATATGTGTTTGTATATATGTATCAAATATATATGTGTATTAAGATTTATTTATTTTAATGGAAAGTCAGACAGAGAAGCGGGAACAGAGAGAATGATCTTCATTGCTGGCTCACCACGGGAGTGCCCACAATGACCAGAGATGAGCTAACATGAAGGCAGGAGCCAGGAGCTTCGTCCAGGTCTCCCATGTGAGTGCAGGGTCCTGAGGCATTGGGCCATCTTCTACTGTTTTCCACAGCAACAGCAGGGAGCTGGATGGGAAGTGTAGCAGCCAGGACACGAATCAGCACCCATATGGGATCCCAGTGTATGCAGGGCCACGTCATGTTTGGTCCTAAATGTATGTGTATGTGCATGTATGTATGTGTGTGTGTGTGTAACAATACAATATATAATATATATAATATAATGTATATTCTATATGTATATATTGTGATAGCAGTATTTCTAATTTTTAAATTGTATTTTGAAAAATGATAGAATGTTTTAAACCATGACTTTTCCATGTTGTTCTTGGAATGAAATACCACCTCTTTATTTTAATTTTCCACTTATCTTACACACACACACACACACATATATATATATTTATTCAGAAATCTATGAGAGCTTTTAATTTTTTTTAACATTTCTCTTTGTGTTAGCTGCCCGGTTTTTTTTTTTTTCTTTCTCCTCTTTTCTTTCTTTCTCCTCTTTTCTTTCTTTCTCTTTCTTTCTTTTTCTCTTTCTTTCTTTCTTTCTTTCTTTCTTGACCTTTCTTTCTTGATCTTTCTTTCTTTCTTTCTTTCTTTCCTTCTTTCTTGATCTTTCTTTCTTTCTTTCTTCCTTCCTTCCTTCCTTCCTTTCCTTCCTTTCCTTTGAAGATTTATTTATTTTTAAAGTCATATTTTACAGAGAGGAAGATCTTGCATCTGCCTTTTCATTCTGCAAGTGGCCGCAACAGCCAGAGCTGTGCTTATCTGAAGCAGCCCTGACATAAACCGCTACCCATATGGGATCTTGACACATGCAAGACAAGGACTTCAGTCACTAGACTGCTGTACCTTTTCCCTGTTTGCTCTTATCTGTTTACAACCAATGTAAGTTTCTTAATTCTGCATTTATGGTCTCAATTTTGCCTAAAATATTTCAATTAGATGTATTTCCCCCTAGCTCTGCTTCTGTCAGTCTGACTTTGTTTTTAGCGGAAGCTTTTCTTTGTAAGAGTAGCAGGGTTTATGACCAAATCAATTGTTATGACTTTAAAATTTTCTAAGAGAGAATGTGAATCCAGGCCCTTCATCATTTGAAATCCTCCCTAAACATGTTGATAACCATAGAATATAAAATGGAATTTGGAATTCATTTAATTAAATGATTCACAACACAATCATGTTATCAAAAAAAAGCTAACACTAACTCTAGCATGATCTTCATAAGACTCATTTCAGTTAGATTGCTATTTTCTCCTTTTACTCAAATCATTGTACTTTTCACTCTCCTGGCCTAGTAATATGCCTGAAACCAGCTCTTAGAGTCTTCTTTCGTGTGTCTGCAAAATACCATGCAGAAAAGATTCTTGTCATTTGAATGCACATGATTTCCTTGATTGAGCTATAATAGAGTCTTATAGGAAAGATGCAAAATAGAAATACACAAACAGGCAAAATGAACTAACAACAGGTCCACATATGTTGTTCCAATTTGATGTAATATTCACCACCATCAAGCTCTTGGTGACCTCAGGTATTGAGCAATAGTCACCAATAGTCTGACTTCTTACACTTTACAATACAAATTCAACTCCTACATTCTTTTATTTTTATTATTATTATTATTTTTTTTTATTGGAAAGGCGGATATACAGAGAGGAGAGACAGAGAGGAAGATCTTCCGTCCAATGAGTCACTCCCTAAGTGAGCTCAACGCGAAGCCAGGAAACTCTTTCCGGGTCTCCCACACATGGGTGCAGGGTCCCAAAGCTTTGGGCCATCCTCGACTGCTTTCCTGGGCCACAGGGAGGGAGCTGGAAGGGAAGCGGGGCCGCCGGGATTAGAACCGGCGCCCATATGGGATCCCGGGCGTGCAAGGTGAGGACATTAACCACTGGCGCCACCACGCCGGGCCCAACTCCTACGTTCTTTCACACTCCCATTATGTCAATGATTGTATAGTTGTATACTAGTAGACCAGATCTGTGTTTTGGGGGTTTTGCCAATATGTGAGCAATTGTTGAATAGGCATAATGTCCCAGGCACTATTCTACCAATTACGTTGTTCTTTGCTCTCAAGAAAGAATAATTAACTTAATCTATTCATCCTAATAACTAAGTTGGACTCCTTTGTTTCCTTTGCTGATGTGTACAAACATGATAGATGGACATAAGCTGAAATTTTCAATCATAAAAGAAGGCCTATCTCCAATTACATTCCTAACTCTATAAAACCACATACTGGATAAATGTATTTCAATAACTAAAACATATTCATCCATACATTTGTGATATGATATAACATAAATTGTATCCTGGCAAAAAGCAAATTTCATCACCAAATATTGATTAATCGTATATTTTTCTTTCCTTTTTCTTCGAAAAATTTATTAAATCCTGGCGTTAATAAAAATTGGATTAGAAGTTCAAACTCACATAGCATGGATAAGTTTAAAGGTAATTTACATGTAAAGATATTCATCTAACAATTGTGCCAAAGAAACAAGTGAGTAAGAACCTTTCCCTAAGTAGTATGACTTTGCTCATTGGCATTTAGACTTATACTTCTTTGAAGGTGACCTACTTAGAACAACTTTAATTAAACAGTATATGCTCATAAAATAGATAATATCTTGATTAGTATGCATGGGATGACAGTACTCATACTCCCACATGCCATTCGTAAGAGAATAATAATCAAAAAATATTTGTTCGAGAGCTATAAAGAAGCAAAAAGATGGATCGCATTGTAGGACATCGTGTCAATCTTCATTTTATGTGACTAAAATGAAAATATCTTTACTGACTAAAATTCAGTTTTTCAATATTTAAGACTAGAGCTTTATTTTGGTTGAGTGATATGAAACCAGTGGACTAAAATAATGTGAATAAAATATATTTTTATGTGTATTGCAATCACAGTTAATTTCCTATTGTTCTTATAAAAAGTCATGAAAAGTGGTTTCTTCACTCATTCCAGTTGCCCACAGAGCACTAATATATTGTCATAAGTGTTAAGAGTAGAAATTCTCTAAATTGATGTTCTTTAGTATGTCTAAGACATGCTTCCGATGCCATTTTGAGTCCAACAAAAAAGGCATATTTACAAGGTTAACTCAAATTTTATTCACTATTAGAATGTGGTGAGGTTAGTCTTAAGGATTCTAAAAATTTGAATTACAGAGCAGTTTAATTATTTTTTTCAGAATTTAATAGCATTGGTGTTTTATTATAGGAAAATTTAACTTTGAAGTAGCATTAAATCGAAAATTTAATGATGTATATTTTTGATACAGTATAGCAATCATAATTTAAAATGAAAGTGGTGTATAGGTCTGGAGCTTTACTTTCCTGTTCTGTTTTTCTTTGGCTTATTGTCAGGGCAATGTTGTTCTCATAAAATTGGTTGGAAGTGTTCCCTTCTTATCACATTTCTGGAAGAGTAGAAAAAGCATTGGTGTTAATTCCTCTTTGAAGTATTTGGTGTGAATTCTCATGACATTTCTTTAATTAGGATTTATCTTTTTTATTTTTGACTGACTCTGATTCTTGTGTTGGTTCTTGTGTGTCTTCCATATTCAGTCAAGGTGGGTTTCCCATTTTACAAATTTGTATTTCTTACAAGATATCAATTTCCTATATCAATTGAATTACAGTTGTTTATAATAAAATTTTTGGATCTGTTTTATTTCTTTTGGTATTAATTGCAGTGTCTTCCTTTCCATTGCTGATATTATTTGACACATCTATTTTATTAAGCATAGTGAAAAGAACATCTATTTTGTTTGCAACAAAACTGATTTTCACAGTATTTTTCTCTTGCTCTCTTCTTTCTTTCATCCATTTCTATGCATCAATTTATTATTTTACTCTTTGCTACTTGGGAGTTTAGTTTCTTGTTTTCCTGTTCCTTATTAAGTGAAGTCAAGTTGTCTAAGACGTTTCTTCAGTTTTAATATTGATGTTTATCACTGTAAGCTTTGCTCATACAGATACTTCTCCATACCTAATGCTTTAGTATGTTCTGTTTTCTTTTTCATTAGCTTAAATATATTTTCTTTGATTTCTCTTCCATTTATTGTTCAAAAGTGTTGGTCTCTAATTCATTTACAGTTTAATCAGAAGACTAGTATTCATTATTTTAATATTCCAAAAACCCACCAAGAATGTTTCATGACCAATTATCTGTCCTATCATAATGTATGCCCCTCTGTAAAGATTCAACCATTTACTTGAAAAGCAGAGTTACAGGAAGTGTGAGGGGAAAGAGATCTTTCATCCACTGGTTCACTTCCCGCGTGGCAAAGCTGGCCAAGACTGGGCCAAGCTGAAATTGGTATCCAGAAAAGTCAATTAAGAAGTCCATATGGATAACGAGGACCCAAAGTCCTGGCCTATCGGCTATGGCCTTTTCCAAATCATTAGCAGAGAACTATATTTCAAGCCTAGCAGCCAGGTTGCAAATTAGTATTTATATGTACTGTTGGTGTCCCCTGTAGTGGCTTTAGCCATTATTCTGTCACATTGGCTCCAGTATATGATCCTAGTACACTTGAGGATATTTAACTTCTGCATGTTGGAAATGGTTGGCCTCTTGGCCTCAGCTTAATTTGGTTCGTAATGTTGAAATGTTTTTTCTTTTTTTTCAGTAATCTTTTGGATTTTTCTATCCTTTATTAAGAGGGATTTCTTTCATATCTTTGTCATTTCATTGCCAACTCCAATTTAAAAGACATAAAAGTTTTCTTTTTATATTTAAGTGCTTTGGAATAAAATATATGTGTATATTATGTGAGTATGCACACACACATTAATTTATACATACATATATACACACATATAATGTGTATGCACACATGGCATACACATATTAGATACACATATTACATATACAGATGTATTATATACATATTGATTATACATATTACCTAGATATACACTTGTTTCTTCCTGTCAATTAATGCTTTCATCTTTACATCATATTCTTCTTTGCCTATTGTATCAAGCTTAGACTTTATTTTTACCAGATGTATGATTAACCATTAATTCTGCTAGAAGGACTATCACTTTCTTTTCAAATTTAGCCTTTGTGCCCTTGTCTCTAAAGTGTTCGATAGTATGATAGAAACATTATCCAGTTATATGCTCTATGTCTTTTGGTTGGGGAGAATAACCCATTTAAATTTATAGCTGGTTGAAAAAGGACAAATTATTGCCATTTAAATTTTTCTCTTTATCATATTCTTGTTACCTATCTAGTTGACTTGGAAAATGAGATATGATATCACATCCCTCAGGATGTCCATTATGCAAAAATCTAAGGCAGCAAGCATTGATGGGTATTTTTGAAAATGGAATGCTTGCACACTGTTGGCAGAAAAATATAACTGATGAGGCTGCTATGGAAACAGTATGGAGAAGGTTTCAAAATTAAAAATTACCAAGTGATCCAACAACCCCTCCTATGGATATTTACTTCAAAAATCCAAAAATAAAATTTTGAAGACATATTAATCTTCCCACATTCTTTTTAGCGCTATTTACAGTGGCCAATTCAGATGAACAAATGAGAAAAGTATGATGTTTAGCTCTACGAGTTTTTGTTTATCTCCTTTGCGAATTATCTCTTCAAGTTTTCGTTCACTTAAAAAAGTAGATGGTCAAGCAACCTTTTGGCTGAAGAGTTTGCATACACACCTACATACATGAGAAACATCCTATTCAGATGTAAAGATTCCAAAATCATTGCCAATGTGCCTTTTTATTTTTGGAAAATGTTTACACAGAACTAGATTATAGATTTTTTTTATTTCTGAGAGATGATGTTCCCTTATCTTTCTTTGTCCACCTATAAGACGTTTCTTCCCACCCAAGATCACAAGAGCATTGCTTCTCATGCGTGTAGTACAGTCTCTCTCAGTTCAGTATGCTCATTCATCCATTCTACATTGTCCAGAGTTTATATGGACCTTACGGTGCTTTGTCCAAATTCACTTTGATACCATAGATATTCAGCTTCCACATCATTTGTTGAAAAAATTTGTAAGAATTTGAGCATGTGAGCTCATCCTGGTAAAATGAAGGAATTTACTCCTTACCTCATGTTCAACGCAAATATTTTAAACAGACCATTACTAATCAATTTTCAAAACAACAATAAAGCTGTTATTCAAATAGTTGATGAAGAATAATAAGTGATTTTAAAGATAGAATTGTAAAATAGTGTTATACAATGTATTGATAGTGATGGAAAGGAATATGCAGCTCTGAAACAGATGTACTCTACAGATGGTATGTGATATTTAACATATTGGGCACTGCAAATCAGTAGGAAAAAGCTGAAATTTCAGTAAGCCGTAAGAGGATAATTGGTTACCCATATGGCAAACAAACGTAATTCAATATCTATTTCATGTTTTATGTATATTTTAAGCACTTGAATGTGAACAGGAACATAATTTTAATAAATTATAGGATAGTGTACAATTCAAGTGGTTAAGAATCCTTAAGTATATAATAAAATGAAATATAGTAAAAAGATGTGTATACATTAAAATCAAGACAAGTTTTTCTCAAGAAAGCATAAGCTATTTTCTTTCAAACGAGTGACAACACTCATAAATAAATCCAAAAGTAGCTCATAAATAAAATAGCAGATAAGTATTCAGATTGTCCTGAATATGAGAAGGCTTTAGAAAATTTCATGGACAGAGATTCAGAACTGAATAAGAAAAAATAACTGGCATCATAATCCCTTTGGACATGTAGATATCAATTTTTTGCTATTGAAAATTTTAGTATTCTATTAGGTATTTTGAAATATTCAATTAGTGTGTGCTCACCATTTTCAATTAATTTGTGTCAAAGAGTTTTATCCTTAAGAGTCAGGTGGATGCTGTAGAATAGCATCTTGGGCTGCTGTATGGGGTGGGTTACTCATATGGGAGTCTACAGATCCAGTACCGATCATCTGTTTTCAATGCAGCCAGTCTCCTGCTCATGCAGCTAAAAACTAGCAGACAGTGGGGTGAGTGCTTTGCTGCTTATTATCCTCATGGAATATCCTTATAGAGGCTTTTGGCTCTTCAATTGGCTTGGCCAATCTTCAGTTATGGGTGTTTGGAGGGAGAAGTAGAGGGTGGAAGATGCCTCTCTATTTCTCTCTCTTTTTGTGTTGTTCTAATTTCAAGTAAATAAGTAAGTTGTAATGAAAAAGAAGCAGTTCTACTATTCATCCTCACCCGCGTGCCATCAAATGACCTCTCCGTTTACTGCCCGTACTCTTCTCACCCACTAGAAATCACGTTACTTCCTTGAGATTCACATTTTGAAGCACCAGCATAGTACATTTTGTCAAATTTAACCTAACACAGTGTCCTCCAGTTCCACCCATATTAGCACAAATGAGTAAAGCTCATTTTTGTCTTTGGCTGAATAAAATCCCCATTGTGTATATGTTATGTGCTTTTTGACTTACTGAATATATTTTTATAATTCTTGGGTCCATATTTATAAATATATTTCAATAACAATACCATATACGTGTTTTGTAAGGATATTTCAAAACAGACAAAATTCTATGGAACCAAATTCCGTGGTAGAATGTGGTCTGCCTCCTGTATTTATGGGAGTGAAAGGAACTATGAGTTTTCAGTTTTTATTATCATTTTTTACTTGTATCAGTTGCAAGCATTCCTTAAATACTAGTAGTCTTGAAATCTATAGTGAATAAATATGCGTTTAAAATTTCATACCTTTGAAACGGTTCCATCATTTAGTAAGATTAACATCGACACTGAAGTGGAAAAAAAAACCTATATGGACATAGATTTTATAGGCAGAGTTCTGTAAGGATCAGTGTAAGAGGAGTCACTTCTTTGAGAACACACACACACACACACACACACACACACACACAGGAGAAAGTGCTTGATTTGCAAGATGGTAACTATGAGGAAAAGAAATGTGCTAAAACATAAATTCAGAAACATTATTTTATTTCTTTCTGGCCCTCCGAGCATTTTAACTGAATTAAGCAGCCTCACATTCACCCTGCAGAGCTATTGAATAATGGTATTTATTACATCTGACAAGTAAACAGAAGAATTCTCCCAACTGGTGACAGGAAACTTATTCTTAGGACTCAAAAATTGTTCCTCGTGACAGACATCTCTGTGTCAATTCTTCAACTTTGATAGTTATGGTCTCTAAAGTACCAGTTTACAGATTTCACTGTGTCTCTGCATTTCCTTTGGGCATATATCAGTGGCTACCATCTCAAAGTGGTCTCAATTGGATCTCCGGGTTCACTGCTTCTGGACCAAGTTTTGACTTCTTTACTGTGTAGAATAAAGGTAGCAATGGCAGTAACCTCATAGGAGTGCTAGGAAGTTAAAAAAAAAAAGTATAAAAAGTAGTTTTCTTTCTAGGTGCACTGGGCAGTGTGATTAGATTCAGAGATTCTGTTCAGAACTGAATTGTGTCCTACCAAAGTTTAAGATGAGGTTCGAACCTCATGTTTGCAGGGCCTCTGAACAGAGAATAAAGGTGGTTAGGTAGGTTGTGAGAGTGGCTTCTTGTCCAGGATTGTCCGGATGCACAGCAAGGGCCTTGCATGACCGAGCAAGAACACAGTTACCTGAAAGCCAAGGCCTCAGGATTCCTGAGAAAACAAAATTCCTGCCAATCTGAATGCAGATTTCCAACTGAAAGAACTGTGAGGAAGCATTTCTTTGGCTAAAGCCACCCAGTTTGTCAATTTACTATGGAATACTGGTTGACTAGTTGACTCTTGATGATTAATCTCGCCCTGTAGTTTTGACTTTAGGCTTTTTTTTTTTTTTTTTTAAAGGCAGATACACCGAAAGGAGATACAGAGAGAAAGATCTTTCATCCACAGGTTCACTCCCCAAGTTGCCACACAGGCCAGAGCTAAACTGAGCTGAAGTCAGGAGCCAGGAGCTCTTCCAGGTCTCCCATGTGGATGCAGGGTCCCAAGGCTTTCGGCCATCCTGGACTGCTTTCCCAGGCCATAAACAGGGAGCTAGATGGGAAGCAGGACTGCCAGGATTAGAATCAGCTCCTTTATGGGATCCCGGAGCGTGCAAGGCGAGGACTTTTAATAACTACGTTATCACGCCGGGCCCGAAAGGCAGATTTTACTGAGAGAACGAACTTTGTCTGGATTTCTTTTAGAGAAATAAATAAATAAAATTAAGATGTAATATTTAAAATATTATTTACTCTGTTGCTTTAAGTCTCATAGTAATCTTGGATAAATTTGTTAATTTGTTTTTATTAAACACATGCTATTACACTGGATACACATGTCAAACCTAATATAAAATTATATTACATTAAGTGCAATATAGTGATTCTGAGACCCTTAAATATTGTATAGTTATCAGTTATGATAAAAAGCCCTCTGCTACAATTCTCAAAAGATTAAAATATTAATTTCAAGACAAAACTGAAGTATAAACATTCTTGATTACTGTTAGCTCAATTCATTTGACTGATTAAATAGAGTGCCACTTGTGCCTTAAACGTGGTAACTACATGTCTTCTTTGATGTCTTAAGCCTAGAGTAAATTGAGAATAAGAGCTTAGGGTGGGAAGAATAACAAAATGTGTGGAAAGAAAAAGAAAGTTCACACCTCCCACTGTGCAGTGAAAACTCGTTAGCTTTTGACACCCAGCATGATGAATGCACACAGCCAACTGTTGTTGGTCTCTGTTGATAGACTGTTAGCAAACAAGGCCTACGAAATCTATGGAACAGAAAATCTTACTAAATATGTTGGAAATGACTTTAGGGGTGATTAAATTTTCACCAAAACATTTGAGAAAAGAAAATCAACATTAGAGAGATTTAAAGAAAACTTGAAATGATATTAAGTAAACAGGACTTCCATGGCGGCCCACAGGCTAATCCTCCTCTCTGTGGAGCTCGCATCTCTTAGAAGCACTAATTTGTTCCCCAGCTGCACCATATCTGTTCCAGCTCTCCGCTTACGGTCTGGAAAAGTTGTAGAGTCACCCAGAGCTTTGGGAGCCTGCAACAAGGGAGAACCAGAAGAAGCTCCTGGCTCCTGTTTTCTAGTCAGCTCAGTTCTGCCGTTACAGCCTTTTGGAGAATAAACCAGTGAAAAGAAGGACTTTGTTTCTCCTTCTCATACAAGTTTTAAAAGATTTACTTATTTTTATTTCAAAGTGAGATATACAGAGAGGAGATCTTCAGTCCGATAATTCACTCCACAGTGGCCATGACTGCTGGAGCTGAGCCAATTCAAAGCCAGGAGCCAGGAGCTTCTTTCTGGGTCCTGTGCGGGTACAGGGTCTCAAGGCTTTGGGCCATCCTTGACTGCTCTCCCAGGCCACAAGTGGGGAGCTGGATGGGAAGTGGAGCTGCTGGGTTTAGGACTGGCACCCATATGGGATCTGGCCATGTTCAAGGTGAGTACTTTAGCCAGTAGGCCACTGAGCCAGGCCCCTTTATTTAGTCTTAATGTCATTTTTGTAAGTGTCTTAGGAAAATGTAAGATTGTATCCCTTATGTGTATAAATAAATGTATTCAATTTGAGAAAAATATACAACACATCATCTCTTAAATTAAAGTACCTACTGATGTGCTGTATTGCCACCTAGCTCACAGTCTGAGCATTTCCTTATGTCTGTGTAAATACACATGAGTAATTTATATGAGTATGTATGTTACTGAACATGCATGTGTGGAGTGTGAATATGTATGTATCTATATGGATCCATAACTGCTGTATGGACCCATGAAAAAACACAATGTTTTAACAATCAGGATAAACAGAAATCTTAAAGTAGTTCGACCTTTGCAGATGCATGACGTTGCACTGTCTTTTGAATAATTATCAGTTGATATCAGCAGAATACATGTTCTCATTTTTATGCAAACAGAAACAACTCTAAATTACATGAATCTATTCCATTCTTAAGTATTCATTGTCCTGTATCATTTTATAGGTGGGGCTAGTGTAAAAGTTGATCAATATAATTTACAAGATCCTGATGTAATATATAACTTTTATATATGTACTGAACTTTTATAATTGAATGTATCTCAGCTTCACTTTTTTCTGATTTCCTGGATAGAAACTAAAATAGATGTACACTTAGTTGCTGATTTTCTTAATTATACAGCTAATCAGTTTAGGAATTTGTCTTATTTTCTAGTTGTATGACATTGGAAACATGGACATATGCCAGTAATTGGAGATACTTATACAATACAAATAGCAGTGGTCATCTATTTCCTGATTTGAGTTACATATTTCACTACTGTTTTGCAGTAAACTGTGCAAACAATAACCCTAATTCAATAATCTAGAGTATCAATCATTTGTTTTTCTCGCTAATGGTCAATACGACAACTGCAGCAGTCCAGCTATGATTTCAAGGGACTAGATTTGGCACTGGGTTGTGAGGACAGTTCAGAAATGTGACTCAAGTGCTGAATCTTCCTGGCCCATCCTTGGTTCAGCTTTGGCCAACATTCAAGGACACCAAGGACTGTCATTCCTTTGTGTTCCTAATTGCAGTTTCACTGCAATGGCTGTTTGGTACTTCTTTACGTCTCTATAACTTCAAACTAAGATTTTTTTGATAACTTATTTTCTTCAGCTGTTATCATTTGAATTCTATGTTGCTGCAACCCAGCTCATGCTACAGAAGTATAAAATGCATTATTTTAAACCATTGCTACAATAAACAACACCTCCATTTACCAATTATATACAATATGACAACATATGGAAGATTTATATTAGCATGATCTAAAGTGGCAGTAAGTGTTCTTGTCATTTTGATCACACAAATCGCATATGGATGTCACATTCTTGCCTTGCGTGAATAAGTACCTGGGCATCAGCTGTACATAAGTCACAATTTCATTAGCAAAGCAAGAGATCTGAGGTTGGAGTACAGAACTGTTTTTTGTTCCTGATTCCACCATTAAGTTGCCAGTCAACCTTGAGAAAATCGCTACATTTCCATGAATTTCAATTTTCTCATTTCTAAAACTAGGATAATGCTTATGCTGGTGTGAAGTTTGATGATGTTTAGGATGACTGCATTGGGAAAACCACGAATAGAGCGAAAGGACCTCAAGGTGTTCATTATGCGATTTGCTCCCACACTGTCAGGTAACATGCAGTCCTATAGTCTCTACTGCTTGGCTGTTTTAACATTTCCTATTAACTTTTTATTAAATTCATAACTACTTACCAACACAGGTATTATTTTCTCAATTACCACTTACTACTTTACTACCTAGGCATAATATTTATCAGAATAATGAAATAGTGTAATAAATGAAGAGAAATTATTTTCATTTTACTTCTAGTTTCCAGCTATTCTTCTTGTGAAAATGTTTTTAAATTGTGATAATTATAAGTAACCAAATTACTTAAATGAAATGAGTTACCTGAAGTTTTTGAAGATTTACTTATGCATTGAATTAAGGGGCAGCATGAAAGTTTATGAGACACATACGCATAAATACGGAAATTGAGAGGGAGAGGGAAGAAAGAGAACAAAAATAAGAAATAGAGCAAAACTTAAGTTTGCTTATTTTCTCTGTAAGTACCCACAAAAGCCAATCTGGGCCATGTTAAATGAGGAGCCAAAATGCTTTGGGTCTTCCATAAGCCAGAAAATTTGTGCGGTTGTGAGATCAGAGTAATGCTAGTCTCTTCTTTAAGGCCTCCCCATGTGCACATGTCAGTTTCCACGATGATGCTTCCAAAGTCGGATAAGCTTCCTGCACTCATTCTCATTGTTTGTGATCTGACTGGATAATATCAAATGCCATGTCTGAGTCTGCTGTTTCTTTTGTGTGCTTGAACGAAAGATTCATTTCATAGATTTCTACGAAACATTCTATTTCAATCTTTGTCTTCATCTCCATAATTTTTTAAAACTGAATTGTCTCTTCAAAGAACTGCTCATTTTGTTTTTAGATTGATGACATGATTTCATTTACTTCTATCTGTATTTTCTTGTAATTCACTGAGTGTATTTTTGAAGATCATTTTAAATGTTTTCTTCAGACATTTCCTAGAACAATGACTGGTGTTGTGGTGTAAGTAGTAAGACCTACCCCTGCAGTAGCTGTATCACATTCGTGTGACAATTCATGTCCTGCTATTCCATTCCCAATCCAAGTCTAGGGAAGTGGCTTGAGAGAAGCAGCAGGTGGCCTAAATATCCATGCCTTTCCCATCCATGTGGGAGATACAGACGTAGCTTCTAGCCATAGACTTCAGCTTGACCCAGCCCTGGCTATTGCAGCCGTCTAATGTGTGAACTGGGAGACAGATCTCTAGTTTTTCTGTCTCTGACTTTCAAATACATGCATATATACATACATTTTAAAGTATTTTTAAGAAGTTTCCTAGGCCTTCATTTTGTGAGAGTTTTCTATTGGCTTCTTCTTCTTCTCCTTTTTTTTTTTTTTTTTTATAGTGCTGTACCTTTGAAGATGCTGCATTTTCAAAATTATTTATGATTTTTAAACTTTTTTTATATATGGGTGTCTGTGTCTTTAAGATGTCTCTATCTCTTATAAATGAGCTGGTTCTGACCAATCAGCCCACAGAGATTCTCTGAGAAAGTCTCCTTGTGCGTTGGTCAGGTGAACTTGCTCCTAGAATCTCAGGATGGCAGGTGTGTTGTGAAACAACAAGGGCTGTGCAGGACCGTGTCTGTGCTTTTCTCCTTATTTTTTGGAGTTTGGGAACTGAACACCAGGCACTGCTGTACAGGTGGACCTTGAGCCCAGGGTCTCCGGGCCTGGTGCATTAGGGGCCAGCACAGGACCTGAGGTCACATAAACAAGCCGCTTGTTGGCATCGACTTTTGACAGGACACAGCAGAGTAATTCTTTCACTAGACTTCACTCCGTGCAACATCAGCAGAGTACTTCACTACCTCTCCAATGTGGAGGGCATTGCTTCTCACATTGTGCTGTGTGGGCTAAGGGGAGAAATGATCCAGTTACTATGAAGACTACTTACTGCATGTATTTATCCTTTTAATTTATTGTCATTGGAAAGGCGTATTTACACAGAGAAGGAAAGAAAAACAAAAGATCTTCTATTTTATCCTCCTTCTCTCTACCCCTTGCCCCTCCTCCTATTGGCCAAAATAGCCAGAATTGAGCCAATCTGAAGGCAGGTCCCAGGAGCCTTTTCTAGATCTCTCGCATGGGTGTAGGGTTCCAAGGACTTAGACCATCCACCACTACTTTTTGCATAAGTTGAAACTAGTAACCAAGTGTGTGTGTGTGATCAATTTCAGAGTTCATCACTCCAGTCTGAAGGTCTTTGAAGCTGACTGAATTTGATTTAATGTTACAAATAAGATTAGTGTCATATGGCTTCACTTAAGCATAATTTCTGCACGTGCTGTGTTAGAAAAATGACCCACTTACCGGAAGAGAAAAATAGTGAAACTTAGAGCTAGAGAAAGAGGCAAAGAAATGAAGACACTGAGGACTGAGATTGAGTAGCACCGTCACTAACCACAGGAAGTTTGTTTGTTTGTTTTTAATTCACTAGATTCATTTTTTTTAAAAAAAAAACTTAGGTCATAGGTTTTGCCAGCCAATTTTCAAATCGGCTCTGATTATGCACAGGTGGCTAATTGTTACATTGAACACTGAAGAAAGGTAGTGCCTCTGGAGAGAGTTGTCATGTAAAGCACTGAACATCTTCTGCTATTTTCTAACATTGCTAAGGAACTTGTAACTAGCCTCTTTCAAAGGTGTCCAATGCTTGTGTAAGTGTACTGTCCTCCCTACAAAGTTTCAGTCTTCAGCTCCACACATTTGGAAATTTTATATTCATTCAAAATTTTCAAGGTCGCGCTGGATTTCTCTTCTGTGTTTTCTTTTGGCATCTCTGTATTTCTGGGCTCCTAGGGCTTTGACCTGACATGGTAGCCTAGCTGTAAGGTCCTTGCATTGTATCTGCTGGGATCACATATTGGTGCCAGTTTGTATCCTGGATGCTCCACTTCTGATTCAGTTCCCTGCTTGTGGCCTGGGAAAGCAGTTGAGGGCGGCCCAAGGCCTTGGGACCCTGCACCCGTGTGGGACACTCGGAGAAAGAAGCTGCTTTCTGTGGATTGGCATTTGGACACTTGGGGAGTGAACAGATGTGTCTCTTCTGTCTCCACTTCTTTCTGTGATCTGCCTTTAAGAAAAAAATCCTAAGGCTGCCTAGAATTCTCTTTGATTGTACCTATGAGTGTATGTCTTAATACTTCTTTTGGGGCATATCATTCATATATATACATATATATATATATATATCCAACATATATATATATATGACCAATGCTAGTGTCCTATTGAATCTCTTGCATAGGGAATTCAAGACTGTTCTTCATATATATACATATACGTATTGTCAGTGCGTTCTTAGTGCTTCCACTTAGATATATGATTTTTAGAACTCAGAGTACTGTCTTCTTCCATTTTAACTACTATTGTCCTATCTTATTGCAATCACTCCCCCTCTTCCTTTCACATATTTGTGTCTCCGAATTTGATGTCTCTCATGTGAACACAACTGGTTAATTTTGGAGTAATTTATGATTCAACTGTAACTTCAACATACTTGTTGATCATCTTACTGTATTCCAGTAACTTGCAAGAGTAGAACAATATTCTGTTGAATCTTTTTTCCTAATTTCCAATGTCTGAACTTAATGTAGATTGATTGTGTCATGAAGCAATGCTCTGATTTCTGGAATGAGTGAAATCAGGATGAGTAAGGATCAGAGAAGCAGATCTGGTAAGCATAGCATGTGATGGGCTGTGCTACACGCATGGGATTCCCTGCTATTCTCCCTTCCTGTGGCTTTGGAGGATGTTGTCACCTCCATATTAAAAATTGTAGTAAGGTATTGGCTACAACATGTTAGGTAAAATGCATAACATTATATAGTTCAAAAAATAATAAATCTTTATAAGATACACCAATTGGAGTTATTTGGGATTTTAAAAAGTAAACAAAACATAATCTGTTTCATAAAAATATATGCCAAGAAGATATATCTGAACTCACAAATTGACTTGCAGATCAGTTCACCCCATTGAAAGGTAAAAAGGTAAGGAAAGCGAGGGAGAGAAAGAGAGGGAAACTGGCATCTTCCAGTTCCCTCATGAGGCTGAACCAAGGGGGAAGCTGGAAGCTGGGGACACAATTCACTTCCCACATGGGTAGCAACAACTCCGTGATTTGTGTTTATATTTTTCTATCACATATGATGACAGCTGTCTGCTTACACGTCAGAAATGCCAAAGGTGTAAGATCATGAACTCTTCCACTGTTCAATCATGGATTAACAAGGCGATATCTGCTTTGGATAGGGATGCATATTTTAAACCTTAAAAATGAGTTTGTTGACGAGTTGAATCAAAAATTCGTACTGAGATTGCCTTGGAGACAAGAATATCATTTTGAGTGAAGAACTGCATTCTCTTCTCAATGACAAAAGCAATTCAGGTTAATAAAAGAAGACAGTGACTAGGCTGGCAATTTCTGACTTCTCCATTTTTATTAACAATTTTGTTGATGTGGAGAAAGAGTAATTTAAAGTTGTTTCAATCAATGATTTGTTTGAAATTATGGAAGATTATATATTTACAGAACAGAAGGAAAACATTGGAAGCAGGAAAGCAACCTAGATAATGTGGATTTGTAAAACGTGTGTGTGTGTGTGTGTGTGTGTGTGTGTGTGTGTGTGTGTGTGTTTAAAAGGCAGTGCTACAGAGGGAAGGAGACAGAAAACAAACTTTGATCCATGGATTCACTCAGCTACTGGCCACAACAGTGAGAACTGGGCTTATCACAAGCAGGAAGCCAGAGCTTTTTTCAGGGTCAGGAGCCCAAGGATTTGGAACAGCCTCTGTTTTCCCAGGCAATTAGCAGGGAGCTGGGTCAGAAGTGGAGCATCCGGGACATCCACATGGGATCCCAGAGTCTTACATAAAGCAGCCTCATATGCCACTATACACTTAATATGACATTTTTATAGAAAACTGGAATTTCAGCTTTATTTATTTATTGATTTAGAAAAATTAAGTGGGCCAAAATTTGTATCACTATGATAATAGTGAACCCCGGGTGAGGGTCCGGCTGGGCCAGGGTTGCTGGTTCCCTGAGGGACCAGTGGGGTCTGGCTCAAGTGTCCCGGGCTTGCCTGTGTGAGCTAAGGCCATAATTATAAATAAATTCAATGAGTTAAATAAAATGTAGCAAAATGAACAGACCAAGTAAGTCATCTGAATGTAAAGTAGAGGAATTCTAGACTTTATCACAGCAAAGAAGGATTTATTTAAATGTATTTTCAAGACAGAATATGTCATTTCCTGTAGGATGATTTTTCTGGCAATTATGTGGAAATTTTCTGAGTGTGTGTGTGTGTGTGTGTGTGTGTGTGTGTGTGTGTGTGTGTGAGTGTGTGTGCACTTGCATTTCATATTGGGTTTGTCATACTTTTTTTTTTGATACTATTAGGTCCATATTCCATCTCCTGCATGAGGAATGAATGTTTGTGTCTCAGAATATCAAAAAATAGTATTTGTCTAATAGAAGCCTTAAGCCCTGTCTTCATTGTATAACCTCCCTCCTAACCTTTAATATTTTTTCCAAGGCAAGAGAATTTCTGTTTTAAACTTTTGAGACTAAAATCCTTTAGTCTTTTTTAAAGTCAGGAAGCTGCAATTTCCTACTTTTGTGGAGTGGGGAGAGGTTACTTAGGTATAATTTATTCCCAATTAGAGTTTCAACCAGTCCCCTTGGTTATAAAGTCACCTTTCACAGTTCAGAATTTACTGCCACCAATTACAATGGCTTCTTCTCTGCGGGGGGATACTAACTTCCTTCTTGGGTTTCCCCACTGATGAATTAAGATTCTGGCTTCTCAAGTTTAACATCCTTCAACCAGAACATACTTTTCTCTCTTTCATCCTTCAACACACTTATACTATATGTAGGTGTTTATACCCTGTAGTTTTCTTGTCATCTTAAGTCTCACACACCAAGGGTTGACTTTGAGGTTTCAGTTTGAGTTCTCCTGGTGCTTTGACCGCTGACTTTCACTTACCACGAATTTCGTAATTTATGATTTTGAGCTTATGAGCCCCATCTTAATCTGGTCTCCTTAGATTTCCTCCTTTTATAAATCCTACATGGACTAATGTGTCCCTCCAGAGTAATTTTGCAATGATTTGTAGGCTCCCCAGGGTTTTCACCACACCAGGATCATTTTTTAATTGCTACTTTCTCAGCTTGGGATTTCCTGATATTTTAAGTGCAGTGTAAATTTGTTCGGACACGTCACAGTTGCAGAGTTAATCTTTTGATTTTTGTGAGATTTTTTTTTTTTCACACACAGAGTCACGGCAAAAGACAAACTTGATTTTATCTGGTGTCAGATATAATTAGTTTCCTTACCACTGATACGGAAGATCTTTGACAGTATCTCCTCTCTAGACATTTTGTAGGCCCGAAAAGGCAACGCTCTAACCACTACTCTTTCAATAAATGAACAGGGCTACTGTTCTATCATCTTTCTTCCTTCCAACTGCTCTCTTTAGCATACCTGCTATAATGAATGAACCACCTCTAGTTCCAAATCTTTGGGTTCTTTCTTTCCTTTTGCTCTGGTTTTTACAAAGTGATAAACACATACCTAAAGATTGCATTTTATGCTGAAAATACAGCTTTTATATCTAGTAGGAAAATTAAATAATTATGTAATTGCATGACCTCTGTCCACCACATATCATTAATGTTACCATAATGAGATTACAAGGTATTATGTTTCTTAGTATTAACACATGCTCACCAAGATAAAAGACTGGCTAAAAGTGACTATGAGGGCTGTGTGTGTGTGTGTGTGTGTGTGAACATGCAAGCATTTTTTTTCAGTACCTTTGAAAATTGAAAAAATATGGTCTCCACATACATTCATGTGCTACTTAATCGTCAGACCTACGCTATAATAGGTTGTTGATTTTCTCCTCAAAACAAAGCTTTTATCCATCCTGAATATGAATACTTTCCCCACTTTTTTCTAATCTTCTCATCTATCTTTCAGAAATAATTTTAGACTGAGGTTTCATCTTGTGCTTGACGTTGTAATTTCAGCATACCTGTAAGCAGATTCTCTCCAATAAACCAGGAAAGAATAGATGGCTTTTCTGATGTTCAAGGTCCTCTTTAGGAAGTCAGTGTCTGTGGTCTAGCAGACTATTTCAGATGATGGTCAAGATGGTGACACTTTGAAGCTACTCAGGAAGCCAGATATGACATGCGTGGCAGCTGTGTGCTTCCCACCAGGAGAGATTTTGTGCTCAGTGCTGATCTACTGACCTTTTGCTCAATTTGTCCTTTCA
Organism: Ochotona curzoniae; assembly: GCF_017591425.1. Classification (NCBI taxonomy): domain Eukaryota; kingdom Metazoa; phylum Chordata; class Mammalia; order Lagomorpha; family Ochotonidae; genus Ochotona; species Ochotona curzoniae. Next base: position 12,446,704 of record NW_024465582.1, on the reverse strand, counting down.
TGCCATGAGCTGCAATTGGGAATAAATCTGAGCTTGTTTTATTACATACACACTGAGCACTCACCAAATACTGTCTTATAGAACAGTTTGCCAAGATGAAGCCTCTGTGAAGTTGGAAATTACTCACTTACACTTTTACAGGAAATATTACATTTTCATAAATTTGTTTTTCACGGTCTATTTTATAAAACGTGTCAGCCAGTGCATTAATTATAGTCAAGTAAGTTCAAAGAAACAGCCATTAGAAATTCATATATATAGGGGCACAAATACATACAGTAACCAAACACACTTATATTATGGACATGCATATGTGTGTGTGTGTGTATCTAAATTCAACAGCTAGGTGAACTCACTAATTTCATGATTTTGAAACTCATCTAAACACTGACAGTTTAAAATTTGTATTGTAGACTCCGATCCTTCTCTAAAACACCAAAGAAATCTGACTTCCCAGTCTGTATTCTTTTCCAACTTTTCATTCTCAGGGTGACAACCCAAATTTTCTACTTTAATTTCTTACTGGTTTTTCTCAAGTTTTTGTTTGTTTGTTTGTTGTTTGTTTTTGCTATTGCCCAGTTTTCTCTATTTCATAGGATCCGATATTTTGTATCACTCAGCTGAGTGATACTAAAGTTGATCTTTATATCTTTCACATTCCACATCCAATCAGTAATATATTCCAGTTGGTATTCAATGGGAAAAAATAAAAAAAAAGGTCTAAGATGTCGTTGGCATTGCGGTGCAGCAGGTTAAGCACTGTCTATAATGGCAGCAACCTATCTGAGTGCCAGTTTGTCTCTTGGCTATCTCCTTCTGCTCCAGCTCCTTGTTAACAGCCTGGGAAAAGCAGCAAAGGTCACCAACAAGTCTCCCACGTGGCAGTCTTTGATGAATATCAGCTTCTGGATTGAGCCAGGCCCAGCCCCAGCTGCTGTGACCATTTGAGGAATGAACTACTGGATACATTCTCTGTTACATTCTTCTATTAGCAGATATGTGCCTTCATTACCAGGTAAGATTATATTCCATGCAGACTATCCAGTATGTCTTAAAGACAAGTCCGTCCCCAGGTTTCTTAAGTCCTGAGCTATAAGTTATATAGCCGACCATGTATGGTTGATGGGCATACAGTCAATGAACTCCCTCATGAATAAACACACGGTTCTGTCCTGGCTTTAGTCAACTAGTCACAAATCAGTTGATCGGTGCTGAAGGCATTGGAGGGTCAGTAGCAGTCCCAGCAGTGATGTAAGGAATCTACGTCAGCCACTCCCAGATATCTCAATATTCTAGTGCCCAATCGTTTTTACAATTTTAATTGGTATTGTAAAAAATCAACCCGCTGTAATGACCCTGAGGATTAGTTGGACATTGGAACTGTCACACTGAGTTTCATGTTCGCTTGGGTTTCAAGTGGCATAAGAGCAAATATATAAATAATTATTAAAAACAATCAATTTAGAATAGGGGCTGGAGTTATGACTTAACAGGAAAAGAAGCTGCCAAAAGCAACGGTGTCCCATTTTGGCACCAATTCAAGTCTTGGCTGCTTCATGCACATTTAGGCTTTCTCTTACTTGGAAAAATCAGTAGGAGATGGCTCAAATACTTGAGACCCTGCACTTGTTGGAGGAGATCCTTGTGATGCTCCAGGCTTCTGGCTTCAGCCTGGCCTATTGTGAGCATTCAAAGAGTGAACCATTGGGTAGAAGATTTTTTTTTTCTCTGTCTCATTACTTTCAAATTAAATGAAAGTCTTTGAAAAGATAAAAAATATATGCTTTAGCCTGAAAAAGTAGGGCTTCATTTACAATTTTGTGGGTTGCCACAAATCTGATGCTGAATCAGAATTTTCCTTAGACACCGAGTTAATTGCATTTTCATAAATGTCAAATTAATCACCTTGGTGTCTAAGGAAAATGTTGTCCTAACTACAGTTTCAGAAAACTGGACCATACTTGTAGATTGTGGTGGATCAGTTGCTGTCATAATATCTGAGATGGTGAGCACCTTGCTTTTCTAGAAACTGTTTTCAAGCAGACATCAAGAAGAGATAGACTACCAGGGGCATAATAAAACCATGATTTTGTCACTGGCTTTTGAAAACATTTCCTTTCCTCATTTACTAACATTTACTAATTTTTGTCACCAGGGAGGACAAAAAACTGATCCTGTCAGTAGATAAGCAGGATATAACGAGCTTTATTAATTTTCCCCAGTAGGGACACTGCATCTGGACTGCAGCTGTAACAAGATTCCCCACCCAATTAAACTGATGATTATTTACTGTCATTCTCCAAGTTCCATCTGTCTGTTGAGCCAGTTGAAGTGGATAATTAAACGAGGATGTGTTAGCAGCCATCGCTTTTATGTCTTTGAAGGTTTTCATGTAGACAGATCTCTGCACTTTCACCGAGCGTAAGATATTTTTAGGATTGTGCATGTGGATTCGTTAGTTCTTTTCTGTGAGCTTTTATCTTCGTGATGGAGAGCAGATTTTAGGAGTTTCTTCTTGATTCTCCAAAAATAGATTCCAAAACAATGTGTGTGTTTTCCTAAAGTCTATAAAATCAAAATAAATTACACTCAGAATATGCGTGGTCTATTCAGTCTCAGGGACAAATGGGTCAAAATTAAATTAATAAATTAACTCTTATAAGATCTAATGCTTACCTGTACAATATAAGCAATCTTTGGTTCACAAGAGTTTAGAACAGCTGGAATTAATTTTTTTTTAAATATCAGTGCTTTTCCTATACATATTGGATTTTTTTATTTGGAAGACTCCATCAATAAAACACAAATAGATTTGAATATATTTGTAATCTCACTATTTAATTCTTCTTCAAGTTCATCAAAATTATCTATTGCTTGATTACTTCACAGGTCTTTAAAATCATGTAACTTAGAAATTGGCCTAATGAATTTGGACTGGTGGCTTCAAGTATGTCTCAAAAACCTAGAGGTATAGGGTTATGCTAATCAAAGTAAAACTTTATGACCCAAACATATCTTCTGGGCAAGGTAGCCTAGTAGCTAAATTCTAGTTTTGCATGCACCGATATCCAACATAGGGGCTGGTTTGTGTCCTGACTGTTCCACTTTCCTTCCAGCTCCCTGCTTGTGGTTTGGGAAAGCAGCAGAAGATGGCCCAAAGCCTTGGGACCCTGCACCTACACTGGAGACATGTAAGAGACTCCTGGCTTCTGGCTTCAGACCTATTCAGTTCTGGCAGTTGTGGCCACTTAAAGAGTGAACCAGAGGATGGAAGATCTTTTACTTTGTCTTTCCTTCTCTCTATATATCACCTTTCCTATAAAAATAAATAAATGTTGTATGAGAAATGTGTGAATTAGGACCCGGCACAGTGTCCTAACGGCTAACGTCCTCTTCTTGAACGTGCCAGCATCCCATATGGGCTCTGGTTCCAATCCCAGCAGCACCATTTCCCATCCAGCTCCCTGCTTGTGGCCTGGGAAAGCAGTTGAGGATGGCCCAAAGTGTTGGGACTCTGCACCTGCATTGGAAACGAGGAGGAGTTTCCTGGCTCCTGGCTTCAGATTGGCTCAGCACCGGCCATTGCAGTCACTTGGGGAGTAAGCCATCAGACAGAATATCTTCCTCTCAGCCTCTCCTCCTCTCTGTACATCTGCCTTTCCAATAAATAAAATTAAAAAAAAAAATCTTAACAAAATGTGTGAATTAACATTTTTTTTCCCCTCTGGTGTGTTATATATTTAAGATAAAGCACCAACAGCTGAAGATATCTGGAACCAGCAGGACTTCAAAGATCTGTTTCTACTTTCCATACTGCCTGAATTAAGTGTCCATTTGCTCTTAAAATATCTACTTGCTTTAATTGACTAAGGCTTATATCAAATTTAATTTGATAAAGATTTGCATGACTGAGGCCAGCATGGTTACTTAGCAGCTAAAGTCGTCATCTTAACACATGCTGGGATCCCTTATGCATACTGGTTCTAACCCTGTTTCTCTTCTATCCCTGTTTCTCTTTCAGCTGCCCGCTTGTGGCCTAGGGAAGCAGTCTAAGAAAGCTCGAGGCCTTGGAACCCTGCATCCATTTGGGAGATCCTGAAGAGGCTCGAGCCCCTGGACATGGCTGTGGCCATTGCGGCCATGGGAGAGTGGATCAATGGATGAAAGATCTTCCCCTCTGTCTCTCCTCCTCCTCTCTGTATATCTGAATTTCCATTAAAAATTAAAAGAAAACTTCAAATGTACAGATGTACATGACTGTGGTCGACTTTAAAATAAAACCTTCGAGTACTAACTCAAATTTTTAAGAAGAAGAGAGCTGGAAAATTTGTAAGCCTGCAAAGTTTGTGTTTTAGGCTAATAGGCTGGAATTTCAGAAAAGGTTGATTTTTGAATCAACATAACAAAGGGACATATAAAGGCAATATTTCTTTATAATAAAACTTCAACCTTATAAAGCCTTTAATTGAATGAAATCTATCATATTTTATAGGGCAATCTGCTTAACACTATCTTGATGTAAAAATTACACTGACACATATTTTCAGTGATAATTAGGATGCTGATTAGAACTTGAGCATACAGACTGAAACAAGTTGACATAAAAATTAAACATCAAACTATCGGTTTTAGAGAGTATATCCTTGTTCCTTTCTATAATTTATAATATCTCAGTGAAAAGCATTCAAAATATAATTATGTTTATGGAAATTAGAGTGCTAAGATAATCAGCAATGAGAAGGACAACAGAAAAGTTGAATATTTTCACATGATTATATTCCATTATATGTTTTCAGTCTTTACCGCAGTTATCTTTTAGAATTCTTTAATATATCTAATTAGTATCAGTGTTTGCATTGGAGAAAAAATGTGCTGTCAAGAGAATTAGCAGATGTAATTAGTCTAACTCCAAAACAATAATGAAGATAATATAATTTGAATTCGCGTCAATATATGCTATTCCTTTCTCTAATTTATTTGTCACTAGTGAACAAAATTCTGTCATGATTTTATTTTTGTTCCATAGCATGATCTTTCGTTAACAATGTAATTAATGGACTATCAGATTGCATTTTCTTAACAAACACTAAAAGCGCAGCATCAGTTATAAATAGTTTTCTTTATATCACTGCAATCTTGTTAAAAACTGCAATATTGATGCCATTTTAATATGGCTTGTAGCTACTGTTAGTTAGGAAATGCCAAGAATTATAAATAAACACTTTGTGTTTTGTTGAGAAGTTATCAGAATTTTCTGAGTAAAGAAAAAGTTTTCAACAAAATGTACTAAGAATGGTGAACGAACACTGTCTTCTCTAGAATAAACTACTAAAATGCATTTTTTCAAGTTTATTTTTAAAATCAGTTTGAAATGGACCAAGCACCTATCTGTACCCAGAAACCATCAGACTAGGAGAGGAAAAATATAGGAGGAACTCTACAAGATGTAGGCATTGGTAAAGACTTCTTAGAAAATTCAACAAAAGTGCAGGCAGACAAAGTAAAAATGAACAAATCAAAATAAGGAACTTCCGTACAACAAAGTAAATGTTTGACAAAGCAAAGAAGCAGCAACAAAATGGGAGAAAATCTTTGTACACTACACAACAGGTAAGTGATTAACATCCATGATTTACAAATTTTCAGCAACTCGACAACAGCAAAACAGACATTCCTGTTAAGAAATGTGAGAAGGAAATGAGCAGACATTTTTTTTTAAAAGAACAAATTCAAGTGGCTAATAGACAAGAAAAAAATGCTCAAGCTCTCTAGCTATTAAGGGAATACAAATAAAAGCCACGTGGAGGCTCCACCTAAATCTGGTGAGGTTGGTCTACATTCAGAATTCTACTAGCAATACTTTCTGGTGCAGATGTGAGGCTAAAGATACTCTACTCCACATCAGCTGGGAGTGTCAGCTAATGGAAGTGTCACTATGGAAATCAGTATGGGGAATGTAGACAACCTAGAATTGAACTCACGGGAATATATCCAGAGGAAGTGAAATCTGCATATGAGAAAGTGACTGCAACACTGTATTTATAACAACACAATCTAAACTAGCAAAGACATGGAAACAACGCAGATGCCTGTCAAAAAAGGAATGGATAAATAAACAATGACACATGTACTCCATGCATTGTTACTCAGTCATTAGAAAGAATGTACTTCGACCCTTTGCAACAAAATGGTCACAACCGAAATCCATTGCATTCGTTGAAATAAGCCCATCTCAAAAGGACACATATATGTTCTCTCACATCAGGCAACCTTCAAAACTATATGGGAATACTATGAAAAAAAGGTAGAAAATACCATAGTATTACTGGCTTAAAAAATGGAGGGAAGGAAAATCTATGAAATCAAGTAAAACGCAGAGATGACTTTGATTATAATTTTGAGCAGAAAGTTTACAAAGTAGGATAAAGTCCTCTCTCTGTCTTTCCTCTCTATAAAACCTGCCTTTTAAATAAAAATAAATGAATCTTTTAAAAAGACTGACTGGTTTTGCGAGACTTGACAGCATTCTTTATTTGCTTGATTGTTGCTGCCCTAGCAATCCATGTGAGTCATACGGCACTGTGCTTTACCAAGCTTCCTCTGATAAAATAGAGATAGGATTATTACTTTTCTTTATCAATTTCTCACATAAATTTCTTAAAATGACTTCCTGTTAGAAAATTTAATCTAACCTTTTTAGATAATTGTAACAATGCTAAAAGGGACTTTTCTAAATCATCTTAGTTTAAAAATAGCAAAATTTTGCTACAAGAGCTGTAAAAATGTGAATATTGGATATACTAGATATAGTTAAATCTTATTTTTCTTTCAGCTTCTGTAAATAATCTTTTATCATCTACTTACTTATATAGTTTCTTACGGAGAGATGTCCATCATGTTTTATTCCTTGCTAGAATTATATCAAATATCAATAATGTGTTCTCTTTAATCTTGATTTTGGAAGTTTGGCCATGATAGAAACAAATGTATTTTTCCCAGCACACAGCACTTAATGTGCTCTAGTATTATTGGAATTGAGACTTGATGCTTTTTGTGTTTGAAGATTTGCTTTCAAATATTTCCTTTGTCATGTTTTTCATCATTTCTGGACTTCAATTCTTTGTATGCTAGAGAATTAGGTATCGTCTCACAGCTTTCAGACTGTTTGTTTTCCTTCGTATTACTTCCTCTTCCATTTCCTTGTTTTCTGCTTGCTTCAATTTTTAAATTCTCTATGGCTTTATTTTCAAATACATTCCAATTTTTCCCTCTGAAATATCCAGTTTTCTTACAGTTCATGTAGTAATTCGTCATCTCTGAAACACTGTTTATCAAAAGTAAATTCTTGTTTTCATTTTGTTCTTAATTTATGTTTTCATTCACCTAAAATTGCTCATTTTTAAAGCATTTGTCCCTACATTTATTAGCAAATGTTTTCATTTGGTAATCAGAACCATTTTAGTCTTGTTGTCCAGTACATGCAGGATCATTGTTCTTACTGGTTTCAGAGCTATTAATGGACTTATGTATTGGATGTCAATTTTGATATGATTTACTTCTACGTTTTTAATGTTTCCATTGAAGACAAAGTGCTTAGACTGCTGACAGAACACAATAGTTGCTAAAGATGGCATCTTTACAAATGTGTACGGTACTTACACATTTCTTGTATCGCAATGGCATTTGTGCTAGGAGAAATTAAACAATTCCAGATAAAGGAGAAGGCTGTGCCCATTGCTTCATCCAGCTTTCATCCTATGTTTTGCATGGCAGAATCCCTACTTGTGGTTTGGGGTATTAGTTAAAATATACTGCCCCTTTGTTTCCCTTATGCTTTCTTCCCTAAATTTCAAAGTTTGAGTCCTAGTACTTATATTTTTTGTTTTGTTTTATTTTAAATATGGTGATGGGGGTTGAAGGCCAGTCTTGGAACTATCATTTTTCTGCATGTGGCTATCCAGGTTTGCTGGATTATTTTTGAAACAAATGTAATTATTCCAATATATGTTCTTGCAGCCATTTTGTCAAAGTATAGCAGTTAACTGAACATAGTTGAATTTACTTCTAGGAAATCAATTCTGTTCCAATATCCACATATGATATTATGTGAATTATAAAACTTATTTAAAATCAAGCAGTGTTATGCTTCATGCTTTGTTGTTTTTGTTGCATATTGCTCCGAGTATTTAGGTTATTCTGTAGTCAAATGAAATTTTTTAAGTAATTTCTTTCAGGCTTCTGTGAAAAATGACAATTCTGAAGCAGATTACAATGGATCTATAAATATTAGTTATTTTTCCATGAAAATGCTGAAGACATATCACATTTCCATAGTGAAACATTTTGCAAAAAAATCTGCAGTGCTTTTAATACAAATGTGAAATATTAGGGGGAAATGTTTGGACTTACATTTTAATTTAGTTGTATACACAGTTGTTGATATATACTTATATATTTTCATAACAGGGAAACTCAAAAGCTGCTGTCTTTGCCAAGTTCTGACAGTTCTGATATTCTAACATCTGTGTTACTCACATACTATCTCTGCTATGAATACAGCCACTTTTTCAGTGAAATTAGATATTTCTTTTTACTACTTTGACTTCTTCATTCGTCAAAGTCAAATGAATGGCCAACTTGGGAACTTGGAGAAAACAAATTCATATTGCTTTACTTTTCTTGATTGATACATTAGCAGAGAAAGATACAGAGTGTGAAATAAAAGAAAGGGGAGCAAAGAAATTACAGCGGGTGTATGGCTAGGATATTGTGAATAAGTCAAAATTATTGAACATTGTTTCCATTAAGCAATATACAAATGCATGTTTTCTTCTTACAATGATAAAAATGCGTTAGTTAATTTTAATTAAACATGAAATAGTAAGATATTATTGTAAATATTTGGTACAATGGCAAAATAGACAAAGTTTTACCTTGGAGATATATTTACTCAAAGTTACAAGACATTTCCCGCAATTCAATCACCATTATATTCTAAGAATTTTATGTATGATCGACATTAAATTTTACTCTTTTCTATTAATATTACATTAACATAAGAATTGTTCTGTGGTAATTATCATGCATGGGTCATGATTCTGAGAATCCAATCTATTAATCAGTTCTATAACATTTGTGAATGCTGTAATGAAAATATCAGGTTATTAAGCAGGAAACTGTAATTAAGAATTAAGTGTCTTATGGAATAAGTATAATTTAAAATTTTAGCACACGATCTCATCATGTCCATAAAAATTGATCATTGATGAATATAACAATAACAGCAGTGAAATATTGTTTTCATATTCACATTAAAACTCAGGGTCTAAATTAAAGCATAAAGTTTGAACCATTTCAGAATCGGATCATGCTGCAAGAAGGCCCTCCAGATGTCAACATCTTGAATTTAGATTTCTTAGCATCCAAACTCTGAGAATGTAAGATTTAATTCATTATACATTATTCAGTAGCAGGCATCATCAACTGAGGAGGGCCAGTCCCCACACATACACATACACTCCAGGTCAGATCAGTTATATCATGATTATTTATCTGTGGCCAGAGTTTGAGTCCAGCAATCTATTTTGGGTGTCCCACAAGAAACCTCATCTTAGGTGACCTCAGACTTGATTCTGTGTGTGCATCCAGTGCAGGGTCATGCTGGGGCAATGTAATGGACAAGGCACAGCCCGGTAGAAGCAGCTGACTGATCAGTTCCACCCAAAATTCATTTCTTACTTGAACTGATGGGTGCTGCAGTGTAGCCCGGCCCAGCCTGCCACAGGTCCAATCCAAGACTATGTTTTTAAAGAAATACAAGCTTTGAAACTTTGGATGGGGCATCCTTTCACTGTTTTTGATACATCCCAGTCACAGAATGTTTTGTTCGCATGAAGTTGTTTTACGGTTTGTTTTATTGAGCAAAATATAACTGAGTGGGTCTGAAATTCAAGGCATGTCAACACTAATTTTTTTGCTCTTTAAAGTCCGTGCATCCATGCTAGTACCGAGAAATAACATCGTTCAAAATAATTTTCTCATTTGAAGGGAAAGCCTGTCATGCAAAAATGCTTTGATATTTGCACATAATTCATCTCCCACCAGAAGCGATAGATTCCTTTTCTTGTGTGTACACCAGAGCAAAATTAATAGAATAGTGTTGCACTGTTCGCATTAGTAGTATCTGGCCTATGTAATTACAGGTTACTGATATATGGAGCAATAGTTAATAGCTAGCTGTAAAATGCTTATTTAGTTTTTCAATTTAAATGCTCAGATAATGCTAGGAGCCATATAGATACATAAACAACTTATCTTTGGCCTCTGGATGTGTTATTACTGCTTAGGATGAGCAATTATTCAAGATAGCCCCTGGGGATGTGGGATGTGACAGATGACACACTGGCACTGTTTAGAAGCCATGGGCCAGATGGTGCAAATGTGTGGTCGTAGACTGACGACAGTGTGTAGATTCCTGGGGCAAAACAGCTTTTTCTGTAGCAGTTTTATGGCAGCACTACTTGGAAATTTTCAACTGTCTCCCAAGACTTGTGTGAAATAACATACTTTAGATGTCTTCACATTCTAGAGGTTCATGCAGACTGAATTTAAGCTGCATGTAAGTAAGACGGCTAGCTATGGAAATACCTGTGTGAACATAGGTTATGAATATGGCATGTGTTATTATAATATTTTTGACAAAATTCATCTGGGAAGAATATGGTTGATTAAGCTATAACATTGCTAAATACCACCTGCGTTCCTAATCAGAATACTTCAGTTAAGGTAATCCTAAATATAAAAAATATGCTCATTACGCTTAACCACGGCTAAGTTAATCACATAATAATGAGAATATAAAGATGTCAAAACCGCTTGGAATTCAAGAGGCTAATTGCATATAAAAAGGTTCAAATACACTCATCATGGTCCACTAAAGAACAATTAGGTATCAATTACTATTGTTCCCAACAGTACACTGTCGGTTCCAGTCGCAATTCCTGCAGCCCCAAAATTCATAGTATATTTTAATTTATTTATGAACAAATGATAGAATGTAGTAGAATTCTTGTTTAAACCATATCATTATCACTCATTCGCTACCTTTAGTGTCCACATTGAATCTTCTCAATGAGTTCTTGTCCAGCCACTTAGGAACACAAGAGCAATAAATCATCATTTGCTTATTGTACAATATGTATCATTTTATATTGATATACTGAAATCTTCTCATTTGCTTCTGCTGATATCCTAAATTTATATCTATTTAAACAAGAATTCTACTACATACCTGTCTTCTGCTACTTTTCATTAAACTTATGGGTCTCCATATCATTATACCTTCAATATTAACTTTAGCATATACAGCATAGTTACCACTCAAATTCACATTTATAATGACACCTCATATAGATTACTAAGGCATTTTATATCATCTCAATGGTATGAAAGTTTTCTATGATCTGCAGAGGAATACAATCCACTGGTATTTTTGGGATATAATAATAAACCCATTCTAATATCTCTGAATTTTTAATAAAGCAATTTTGATAATCCACCAATTTTGGTAGACCATATTTTGTAAGCTTCAAAGAATCATCTCATGTATAAATCAGGACTGATGAAGATATCCGGGTGTAATATACTGGCAAAAATGAAAGCAGAACCATAAATCCAGGAAGCATAATTTTTGGCCAAAAAAAAAAAAAACCACACAAAAAAATACTAGTTCAATGCACTTGGGAAAGAGTTATTAGTAGAGAATATGACTGAACAGGCAGCCTGGAGTCAGAATGTGAATGACTTTGTAAAGCTGCTTCTTCCCAGAATGCACAACGTTTGAAAGCTACACTCCTGCATGGAGCTGGGACTGGAATCCTGGCACTCCACTGTGAGACGAAAGATTCTCATGGGATATTACTGCTTTTGCAAAAGATTTGTTCATTTCTTCTAAAGATAGAAACAGAAGGAAAGAAAAGAGGAGAGTGTGTTTGGGGTGGGGAGAGAAAGAGAAACTTCCATCCATCAGATCTCTCCCTAAAAGGCCACAACAGCTATGGAATGGAACGGGAGTCATTCAGTCTTCCACCAGGGTGACAGGATGCTAACCACATGGACCACCTCTCACTAATTCCCCAGGTGTAGCAGTAGGAGGCTTGATAGGAGGCAGAAGAACTGGGGCTCAAAACTGCACTCCAACATGGAATGATACTATTGACATTATTTACTGCACCAAAGAGCTGGCTGCCTCGTGTAACTGCTCAACAGCCATGCCACATGAAGCTTTCAAAGGGGTCCGCTATATGGGAACAGTTGTAATGCAATGAGTATCAGCATTAACGCAGATTAGGGTGTTACCAAAGTCTATATAAGACATACTCTGGCTTGGAATAAAGCATTAATATATGAATGGGACAGAGGAATACATTTAACATTTATTTCAAAATTCTATCGGAAGATATTTGTTAATAGATTGCTGAGATGTAAGAAAAAAGAAGAGATTGAAATAAATTTAAGCTTTGATGTATAAGCAGTTTGAAAAATTGTGGTGCCTTTGCCGAGTTAGGAAATTTTGGGAAAGAATTACATATAGGTTAAGTTCATGATGGTTTTCGACATCAGTGGCAGGCAGATATATGATTTTGGAGTGCCAAGAGATTTCTACAGGAGATAGATCTTTGATGGATATGGGCAAATTTGTAGCAGAGAGATACCACTGCAGGATATTTAAGGAGAGGGAAACAATGGGTTTTAGAAGTGTAACGTTTAGAAGAGTCAGTCTGAATAAGGCAAAAGCTCACAAAATAAGGATGGGGAAGACATCTCATCAAAATACGAGAAAAATCGATCGCATTTCGCTGCTCCTATAAATACTATTGATTAGAGAACCAATAACTAATCTAGCTACCAAATTTGGATTTACATATTAGAAACACACTTGTGTTTCTTTTCTGTTATCATGTATCATACATATATACAGTTATGCACCCAAATGTGTTTCATGTGGTAGGCTGTTTGCCTAAAGAATAAATTGAATCATACATGCAAAATGAGAATGACAGATGAAGAGGGAATGAGTATGTAATCAAATTATTATTATAACTTAAAGCTTTTTATCTTACTGGAATATAAACAGAAATATGAAAAAGATTCATATGGGTATAGATATCCTACAACTTATGATGATTCAAAGAAAAGAGCTTTCAACTTTCAACAGTGTAGAAGTAATGTATGGTCAGTAAAATTATACTTTGACTTCTAAAGCGTGTTCACTTCCCCATCGAGGAACACACAATCTGATGGACTGTGAACAGTGTCCTCAGACACACAATTATGAAGGTGAACAACCAATAATCCAGAGCACACTGGGTTGCTAAGATATGATGTCAAATAGCTCAGGTGTAAATAATGTATTTTTTTTACCTGAGATATTTTCATCTTATTGGTTCAATGGAAATAGCCTCAGGTTAAGTGGATAAATGCTACCATTATTAGTTTTTCTCCTTGTATCAAGTGAGAATGGTAGCAAGTGCTGGATGAAGAGATTTACGTAATTCTGACTAATAAAGAAGAAAGGCTAAGGGATCTATATTCTCATCACTAAAACCTAGGTGACTGCCAATTTTACAAGATTCTAGGCAAGACAGTGCAACGTATCAGGAAGATACACAACTCATAGTCAAACATGAAATACACAGTAGTAACCACATTTGACAACAAAATAAAAGTAAGCTTAAGAGAAGAAAAATGATTGACTTTTAAGAACGCCAAGTAGAAAATGATAGTAAAAAGCAAAACAAAAGTGAGCAGCTTTGTTGGTATTTTTCCTACTTATATTTATCTCAGCTTAAGTTTTCTTGAGCTGAGTTAATAAAACACAAGTTTAAGAATTTTAACAATTCTATTTTCTGATCAATAGGACAATATCATTTCTGCATTCCTACATTCAGTTAGGAGAACGCTTTTATTAAAGTCCCTAAAATCATCCAAAGTAGAAGGGGAAGCAGACAGGTCATTGAGCATAATACCTTATGTGGTTTTAGCTACTAATCTTCATCTGCTTAATTTAGATTAATTAACAATGATTCTTTGGTAAAAATTATATGGGTTCTCTAGTGCACAGATCAATTTTTTTAAAGATTTATTTATTTTTATTGGAAAGGCAGATATACAGAGATGAGGAGAAACAGAGAGGAGGGTCGTCTATCCAATGGTTCACTCCCCAAGTGGCCGCAACAGCTGGAGCTGAGCCAATCAGAAGCCAGGAGCTCTTCCAGGACTCCCACATGAGTGCAGGGTCCCAAGGCTTTGGACCATCTTTGACTGCTTTCCCAGACCACAAGCAGGGAGCTGTATGGGAAATGGGGCTCCCACGATTAGAACTAGTGCCCATATGGGATCCCTGCCCTTTCAAGGCAAGGACTTTAATGACTACGGTGTCGCACTGGGCCCCACAGATCAATTTTAAAGCTGTCAGAAACCTGGGCCATAGTCACCAAGGAGACTGCTGGTTCTGTGAGCAAATTTCAGTTATGAGAGAGAAAAGGAGGAACATGTCTCTTCTCCTCTTCTGATAGACAGCTATCAAGAAGGAATGTATTATATTTTAGACCCATTATAGCAAATACTATTGGCCTGATTGATTTTGACGTTTGCTTTGTCATATACACTACTTAACATCCAAATCTGCCAAATTCTTTTCTAGATATTTGATGAAAAGATAAGTACAGGAGAAGTAGATTGTCATCATGTACTTTGTAAGGGAGGGTTAATGGTGATTTCAAGTCAGCAGGGAACAGAAAGTCAAAGATGACTGCTAAGCATATCACAAACAAGATTTGGAAAAAGCAGTTTAGAAAAGTGTGACAATGTCTGGATGGGAAATACAAGGCAAATAGAGACCAACACTCAGGTTTGCATGGTGGAAATAATGACACTTTTATAACAAATGATCATAAAGGCAGACTCAAAGCCCTGGATACCACCTGACCATGGAGGTATATTCCTAACGTTTCTAATTCAGTGGCTGGGCAAACACTGAAAAACTCCCCAACAATAAGAACACACATAGGGCTAAAGTGGGTTAGAAGACAATGTCATGTGCTCCGCACTGGAGATGTGTTTAAGTACTAGTTGGGTATCCAAGATCATTAAGAACCTGATCTTCAGATGTGGAGGAACAAAAGCTAGCTGGACATAAAGATAATGGATGTGGTTGCGTTTATACAGTGAGTTAATTTAGAGAAGACAAGCTATAGATTTCAGTTTTCAAAGTAAATGGAGAAAACTAAAGAAACTACATGCAACCCATGGAAAAGGTTTCAACAATATGATAAATTTGGTTGTCTGTGATGTTCAGAGCCATTTGGCCAAGCTGCAAGTCTGTACAATATGTATTTCTTCCTGCTACTTTACAGGTGATGTGATTGATTTCGTCAGCTCTGCGTCATGACATCCAGAGAAGAAAAGGAAAGGGTCGAAGGAAGGCATAACGTGCATTGCTGATTTAATCTCATTGTATGATTCTTCTATCGCTGGTGTAACAAGTTACCATCAGTCTAATGACCTAAAATGATGAACATTTTGTACTAAGATTCTCTAGGTAGGAAGTTGACCCTGGTTGCGCTCTTGAGGTTTGCAGAGCAATCTCTCCAAGCTTCCTCCCATTCCTCCAGATTTTTCACCGTCTGCAGGCTGAGTCCGCAGCGCTCCGCACAGAGGCGCAGCTGATAGATTGAGTGCTTCACTCATCTCTTGACTCTCACCTTGGCTTCTGCCTTTCCCTTCTACTTTTCAGGGTCTTCCTGATTACATTAGGTACACATGGATAATTCAGGGCGCCTTCACTCTTCCAGCATCACAAGATTTAAAGCCTTAATCTCATCATTAATTACCCTTCCCGATTTACTGTGACATATTAACCTATTCAAGGAACTGGGGCATGAAAATCTTTGTGAGGCCGTTACTCTGTCCTCCACCTTGACACATTTAGCTCGGTGGAAATATCCCGGCAGGCTGATTACCTGAATATTCTCTGTTTAAGTGCCTAGCTGTTGTTTTTTAATAGGAAATCATCAAATTATCAGCCCATTATCACAACAGGCTCATTCCAACATGCTTTTATTTTCCAATATTCAAACATTCCTTATGACACCAGTTTTCTGTGGTTAGTAGCAGGGAGCTGGGTCAGAAGTAGAGCAGCTCAGATTTAATTTGCAAACAACTGCCAGCACTGCTGATGGGGGATTAGCTGAGTAGCCATCAGTCTGTCCCTATGAAAATATTTTGGACTTTGAATAAAGAAGAATTTGCTAAACAAGATTACAAGTTACATACCAGAAAGGAAATAAAAAATTAACTCAGTCGATTTAAGAATTTATATTCGTTTGAACTCACCATGTTAAACCAAACTGAAATGAACTATTTTCCACAAATATCACTAGAAAGACTACCTAAAGGAAATATACCTGACATATGCATCAAGGTATATGTGAGAGTTTGGGTAGCTGTATTAATGGAAAATTATTAGCAAAAACTAAAAATGGTAAAAACTGATGAACCACAATTTCAGTAAAGTTAAAACATGAATAATAAAAATAGAGGGCAGATAAAAGTGTATCAAAATCAGAACAACTGGTCGTTTTTTAAGAATTCCAAATCTGTACAATATCAATTATTGATAAAGAGCACGTCCAATAATGCATAATAGCTGCTTGTCTTACAATATGTTAGTAATTCACTCAATCATCTTGCTTTATTGAGAATCACTACATGGTTTCATATTTTATGAAACAGAAACATCACTACTTGTGTTTCACCTTAGAAATAACCTTACACATTATGTTAGGAGATTTGAAATCAAAATTTCTACATCAGCTCTCTTCACAATTAAAAAAAAAATAGTGGAAACCATCCAGGTACCCATCCACAGTGGAATAGACTACAGCGGCCTTACATTGAATTAGATGAGTCTAAGAAGTCATGAAGTTGATTGCGAATGAAAAGTCCATGAAACTACACAATAAGTCCACTTACATAAACAGAAAATGCAGGCCAAAAGAACTGAGGACCATACAGAAAGGCGCGAGATTCATCAGTACCTAATGCTGTAGATGCAGTTGGCACAGACCCAGTGACGTGTGTGTTCCACAAGTGATGGTTTTACCTGTGAACGTACACGTGCTTTGCTTACCATGAGTAATTACATATAAATATATTGTTTATATCATGTGTTGAATTTGCATCCATTCCCACATTGTACAGCTTTAGAAAAATAAATAAAAAGGATACAAAACAATTAACTTGTTAAGTGAGCACTCACTGGGGACTTTGTTGTCCACCGAAGAGCAGAGGCTCTGGCTGATGAGATACGGGATTGAAGCTGTATTTTACCCTGGAGTGGCTTTCCAACCTGAACGTATTTAAAAGGAGATAATAGCCATTCCCTAGGACTTCCGTGAGAAAGAAATGAAATAATGAACAAGAAACGCTGACAGAATGCCTGACACAGGAATGCTCACATTTAGAATCGCCATGGAGGAAATGAACTGTGCTTCCCTGACAGCAGTTTCCAGAGCACAGAGTGTGTGTTCACTGCAGCACCTGCGTTATAGGAGGAATTGTCAAATTTTGAGTGAAAAATGAGGTGGAGTAACAGCTTCCCATAAATAACAGTGCAAGGAAGCAGGGCCCCCTCCTCCTCAGGCATGCAGACACACAGCGAGAGGGGAGGGGTGTGATTGAAACCGCTCTCTTCCCGGGAGACTCTTTGCCCCTTAGATGATCCGTCATTGTATGTAGAACACAGTGGCAGATTTATCCCCACAATTCAGGTTGCTCTGTAATGGCTCAGGTGAATGCAATTCAGTCGTGCCATAAAGCGGCAACTCATAAATGACGGAGTCTATTACTGGGTGACAAGCTCCAGCCCAGTGACTTTGTTTGTGACTTTGTATAGACTCTGCAGAAACGTTTCCATTGTCATGAGCATCAGCAATAGGAAAAAATAAATAAATAAAAGTGTGTTGACAACAAGCACATTTAACCTTCCGTTTCTATTAAAAATCACGCTACAGGAACTGAAGCCAAACAGTTTGAAATAATAGGATACTGGGCATTCAGACTAAGACAGTTAGTGTATCTGAATCCAGTGGTAAACTGCCTGGGCTTCATTTTGGCCTCCAGATCCTAACTCCAGCTTGCTAACAGTGCAGACATGGGCGACAGCTACGCTGGTTCAGGTAACTCCTGCCAGCCACACGGGAGACACTGACCTTGTTACCTGTTCCAGACTCCAGCGCCGGCTCAATCACAAGTGATGTGGAGTCTAGAAAACAACACTACACGTAGCAGCTCGCTCTCTCTCTCCATCCAGAACAATATATGTAAATGGGAAGCCATCATGAGTATGCTGCATGTATGCCCTAAATGAAATGTTTCTTTTAAATTAAAAATGCATATAATTTTATATAATATATAAACTATGTAGCTACAATGTTATTATAAGTGCGATAGTATCTGAATCAGAAAATACATGGTCTTTGCAAATCAAATATCAATCAAAGCATTACATAAATGTCATTTTCCATTCTTAAACATTAGCAGAAGAGGATCTCCTTCTTTAAAACTGGTATTTACAGAAATCAGCTCTGAAAAAAATCAGAGTAAAATATGAACAATTTTCATTTTATTTTCATTAACATAGAAAACAAATTTTGTGTATTTCGTTGTTCTTTTAAGGTTATAAGGATACTCTCTCTCCTACTTACATTCTTTCTGTTTATTTTCTTCCAATTTCATAATAGATTCTCAACTTGCTTTGTAACAACCAATTTAATGTTCCTTTAGATAAAATGTTCCACAATTATAAGCAAGAAAATTACTCATCTGTAGCAATATAGACTAGGAATATAATTAGTAATCAAAACATGTCAATCTCACTTTTTTGTGTTTTTAAAGACCTTTGTACACCAGAAATTAACTACTAAAAATCAGAGAAAACATGTGATATTTGTCTTTGTTGGCCTGACTTATTTCATAAAGCACAACAATGTGCAATTGCATCGAATTTGTTGCAAAAGACAGAATTTAATTCCTTTATATGGCAGCATAGTATTTCATCATGAATATATACTAACTATTCTTTATATGCCATCAGTTGAGAGACATTTGTGTTGATTATGAATTTAATCTTATGTTAAATTAGATGTTATAAACAGATGATTCCTTCATATGCTGATTTTGTTTTTCTTGGATAAATTCTCAACAGTAAGATGATACTGTCTTCCGTAATGGCTGTACTAGTTTGCATTCTCGGCAACAAATGTGTCTCAGCATCTTTTCCTCCACATCGTACCAGCATTTGTAACTTAGATTTTCGGATGATAGATGTTCACAAGGATTAGGTGAAACCTCATAATCTTCTCTCTAAACATAGGAAGACAACAAACTTGTTTATGTTCTTTCTACTTGACATGGTTTTAAAAAGATGAAAGGTTGAAAGCTGACAATGGACATACAGCGTTATTCAGAAAAATATAATAATCTATA
This sequence comes from Ochotona curzoniae, assembly GCF_017591425.1. Taxonomy (NCBI): domain Eukaryota; kingdom Metazoa; phylum Chordata; class Mammalia; order Lagomorpha; family Ochotonidae; genus Ochotona; species Ochotona curzoniae. The sequence goes on along the minus strand of NW_024465582.1, from coordinate 12,427,156 downwards.
AATGCACTATTAAATTGACTTTTCACATTATAGGATATAATCCTACAATATAAAGAGAATTCAATTGAATAGCTACATGCTATAAATAATCCATGACAGGAAAATGATATCATTGATTGTGGCATTAAGAAAACCTGAATATTTGTACGTTAAATATAAAAGTCTCCCAGTGTGATGGTGATAAAGCTTACTGAAACGCAATTGAACAAAATAAATGCAACAGTTTCATGTTCCTAAAATCAAGCGCAAACATTGGCAAGTGCACATCTGTTCAGATGCAGGACAATCACAAACAAAATGACCTTTAGGCTCTTTTAATGAATGTTAAAAAAAATCCACATTGTAGTGTGAATCTAAAATATATTACAGCAAAAATACAAAAAATAGAGGGAGAGAAGGGGATGGGGGAAGAGGGGGACCTTGAGTTCACAGAATTCGATCTACTTATCATATTGAATCTCTTAAATGCTAGTTAAAATTAAAAATTAAAAATACATATTTTATAATGTTTTAATATATATATAGCATTACACACACACATATAATATACATAATACGTTTATAAAACAAAATGGTAGTAATTGAAATTCATGGGTCCCTGTCACCTTCTTTAAATTTATCTTTATGGAAAGGCAGAATTACAGCTAGGAATGACAGAGAAGAATTCTCCGTTTGTTGGTACATTCTCCAAACAGCCAACTCCTGGAGTTGAGCTGATCCAAAGTGAGGAGATGCCTCTGTGTCTCCCACGTGGGTGCAGGGTCCCGAGTCTTGGGGTCATCCTGCACTGATTTCTCAGGTCATAAGCAGAGAGCTGGATAGGAAAGTAAAGCAGGCAGAAAAACACTGGCACCTCTATCAGATGGCAGCACATATAGTCATTGCACCAATCCCTTCTGCCACCCTTTTAGGAGATCTGGAGTGAGTTTCATGCTTCAGTTCAACCCGGGCCCTCCTGCTTCAGGCAATGTGAGGCATAAACAGAATGAGAATACAGTCATTTCCAAATGTTTGCTTACATTTTCACTAACAGGTACAAGTGTATGTGTGAGTGAGAGTGAAATAAAGAAAAAAAGAGATGGTTTCCAGATATCAGAAATTAGAATGATATAGTCAGAGTATTCATTTTTATATAATTTAGTCATCATATACAAATCTTCTACCCTCTGGTAGCCGATTTTAAAACTGATATTGTGAAGTAACAGATTTACTTTTTTATTTTTTATTGGCTCATTTTTTGTTTATCTGAGTGAACACTAGATATATTAACACATCTCTACCACTCACAATCTTCTGCATCAAGATAATTTCCCAGTATAATGGCAATTCTTCAATATGCACAGAAAGCAGTACATGTTTGAAAGTAACAAATGGTTTCTCTAGTATGTTACATAGTAGCACACATTAAAATGCTAGGAGAAATGATCTTTCAGAAACATGTTTCTTAGTTTTGTTACCGTGGTTTTTGCTTGAATATCTGTCTTACAGAGATTCTATTGCAGTCCTATGTGTATTCAAGGCCCAATGAGCTTTACAGAATTCCACTGAAACTACAAACATGTTTTTGATTGCAAAAAGAAGAAATCTGCAGAAGCAAATACAGGAAACAGTGCATTTTACTTAAAGACTCAAATATACACCAGAAAAAGATTTCAAGTTAAGATTTTGGCTTTGGGCCTGGTGCGGTGGCCTGGCAGCTAAAGTCCTCACCTTGAACATGACAGGATCCCATATGGATGCCAGTTTCAATTCTGGTGGCTCCACTTCCCATCCAGCTCCCTACTGTGACCTGGGAAAGCAGTTGAGGATGGCCCAAAGCCTTGGGACCCTGAACCCATGTGGGAGTCCTGGAGGAAGTTCCTGGCTCCTGGCTTCGGATCAGCACAGCACTGGCCGATGCGCTCACTTGGGGAGTGAATCATTGGATGGAGGATCTTCCTCTCTTTCCCTCCTTCTCTCTGTATATCTGACTCTGTAATAAAAATAAATCTTTAGAAAAAAAAAAGATTTTTTTGCTTCAACTCTGGCTTTAAGGACCTGATGTAATTTTTGTGAGAGAACACTAAAAGTCTGCTCAGAAGCACTATAATGTAAAATGAACAAAGAAGGGCAATGAGATACTTAATTTACCACAGCAAAGCCATTGTTCCGAAGAATGGATGATATATATCAATGGCAATGTATGGAGAAATAACCCAGGTGAGTAGCGGCAACGATAAATCTGTTGTTGACCACAGGACTTGTCTCAAACATTCCTCTTGCAATAAATAAAACAATTTCAGGCCACATGGAGCTGACTTGAAATTTCCTTGTTTATGGCAATATATATCAGTTATGATTGAAGCAATAGAGTCCCATTCCACAAACACGAAACAAAGCCATAAATCTGTGCATGAGTGTTTAGATCATCATTCATTACAAAGTGTCAGTGTTGTCTTCATTGAATCCTCATTATTAGAAGTCCTGTACTGGACCTGGGTCTTCTCTACCCAGATGCTATTGTGAAGATTAAAATGCATCTTTCTACCCATATAAATCTGTTCATTTATTTCTCCAGCTTCAATTTTTATGTGTTATTAAATAAGAGAACAGGAAAAATGACACACTAATTTATTTTGTCTGCTCTTTCTATCAGTGCAGCAGGAATCAAAGACGAAGGCGTTGGTCTCCTCTGTTTTATCTCATGTATGTGTCCCCATATGCACCCACATTTCTCTGTCACTTCTCTCTTTTACTTCTGCTTCACTTTCTCTCTTTCTCATCAAAAGAACAAATAAATACCTCTTGGCTCCGTTCCTGCTAACCAAAATGTACAGGTTGAGGCACTGCACACAGCACAACAAAGTTGGGAGTAAACACAACTCGTGTTCTTGGGAAGCATAATTCTCTATAATCCACAAATGTTCTCTAATTATTTTGACTTTCAATTTCTTTGGCTCAATTTGTAGTAACAGATAGAAGGATTTTATAGCTTGTGTTACTCACAATTTATCTCATTCATTGTAAGATATGCCATGCTATTTTACTGCAACAAAAACATGTTTAATAATGTTATTATATTTGGTATGAAAACAAAGTTTATATTATAAATGCAAATCTAACAAATACAATTAATTTTGTTCTGATTAAGCATATAATCCAATGGGAACCAAAAAAAAATTGTTTAAAATTACCATTTTACTGTCAAAATGCAACTCCGAATAAGGTAGATTTTAAATAGTTTCTAGATTTTGACAATTTGCTTTGTAGCACAATTTAATCATAGACTCGTACTATCATATGCTTAGTATATTTAAACACCTGTGAATTCATACATAATTGGTTCCCTATAAGCAATTCTTGGTGTCAAAAACAGTCAACTTTCATAAACAAATCAGTCTGCTTTCGCAAACTATTATTATTCCCTTTATATTTATATTTCCTATATATTCCAACAGAGATTATGAAATCTAAATTATCCAATCCTGATCTTTAAAAAGTAAAATACTTGCATTTGACTCAGAACGGCTATACGCATATGTGTATGCATGCATTTCTATATATTAGAATCTTCCACATAGTTTTTCTAATATTCAATTTTAAGGATAGTCTATAGGTCTTTTCACAGGTAAAGTAATTGATTACTATACGACCTTCCATTTTATGGCCTTATTTACCATTTTAAGACATCAATACAATTTTATTAGTCATTTATCATTCTGTATTTTTATGTTGGAAATATACTTTGAGGATTCCTCATTAAACTTTTAACATATATTAAGTGAATGTCTTCTTGTGAGTTAAAACTACTGCTTTTCATGTAGAATTTCACTTGAAATATTAATTCACAAAAAAAGACAAAAACGAAATACAAGAAGTAAACTTTGTGTTTTACAAGGAATTTTACAAAGTATTCATAGTGTTGCTAATAAACATAACGGCCCACCTCTTTCAAACATCCTGAAAGTGTTACAAAAGCTTGGTTGAAAAAAAAAAAATGAAGTAAAAAGTAAGCTTAGTGCAAAAGTTTGAAGTCCACGCACATGTTTTTCATGTGTATTTATTCATGAAGTTTTTTAATAACCTTAGTAAGTATAATAGGTAGTAAATATAACAGCAATTGTAGGATATAGAAATCTCAGCCTCTAAATTGACTTTATTTTTTAGTGGTACAGGATTTGAATTATTCAAGCTAAAGCTATTAAATATTCATAGTGCTTCATATTATAAAGTTATTGATTAATGTCTTTGGTAAAGAACACTATTATCTCTGATTACATCAAGGTCATTCTGAGGAACAGGACCCAGGCACAAAGTTTTACATAAGAAATATGAGAAGTGAATACATAATTCATATCCAACAGATAACATAAAGGTTAACCCCTTGGAGAATCTGAGGATGATACTCATGTTCTTCTGACAATTCTTTATACTGGCAATTTGAGAAAATGCCAGTGTTTTATTACTATGTATGGTACCATGACATGAATTAATGCATAGCAGCTCTGTATTCTTATGGGGAAAAAGAGAAAGAAAAGTAAAGAAAAAAGAATTTGAATTATGGACCAGAGGGATTTTATAAGATTAAATGGGCCAACATTTTTCCACTGTGTTTTTGCTAGATATTCTCAGATAGCAGTTCCTGTAGTTATCAAAAACAAAATAATATTTCATTTTAACATCATACCAAATATCTGCTATGCCCTCATCATTCATGATAAAAATAAAGATAAATGGAAGCCTGGAATCCTATCCATATAAAATATAAGGGAACTACATAAATAAAATTTCCTTTTTCAACTGACTCTGTTTAAAATAGCAAAATCATACATTAGAGCAAAATTAAATGACTTGTTCAAGCTTTCAATTAGAGATGTTGTCCATCAACATGGAAAGAGGATTACTTTCACTTAAAACCATTAAGATCTGCCACACGCTGCTTCTTCAACATACGTGCAACTGTCAGTTAAACTCAAAGTACCATCAACCTTCTCATATGTACAAACAACAAGATCTGAAGGACGTGGGGATAATGCAGAAAAGCATTTAACATATTTTATCACTATATAAATGATCATTTTCAATTTTGAAGAGGAAACATTCTAAAAGCATGCCTTCTGGGACAATTTTCTTCTTTTTTCAACGTCACTGTGTTAATAAATCCAACAATTTGATTCAGTTGTGCATAGTTCTTTCTCAAATACATATTTTCTTTATCTATCTATAGCACTGTCTGAAGAGAGTGGATGTTAGTTCTGTTTGCAGATGTGTGGGAACCACACCTTTCTTCAGCCACATTTTCATTAGAATGCCTATCAAATTTTCAATTAAGAAAAATGTGAAAACCAAATCATTGAAGCTATTCAGGGAAAGTCATGAAATCATCTTCCCATCACACTTCATAACTCATTCTCCACCAAACGCTATTACTCTATGTGCAACATGAAACTAGATTGTGCTCACATTTTGCCATTTCTGCTACTGGCTTCCTGGTGCTGGTGTATTGAGTAGATATGTTGTGGCCTGCATATAGCTCCCCAGTTCAGCATCAGGCATCTTTCTCAGTGTATTCTCAAAACAATATTTGGTGTCAACTCCTTAAATTGTGAGCCAGATTATACAATGCTTTCTCTACACAACCCTCCCTTCGTTCATTGTAAAATCAAGAGCTCATATCAAGTGTGACATATTGCCCTCATTCACATTCAGGTGTGCTAACAGTCATGTTTTACTCTGTGTTGTCTTTGATCACATGTCTTAGTGAGCTGTTTGATGACTGTTTTACAAAGTCCCAACCATCTGCTGCAGATTTCTGGGCAAATGTCACGAGCATACTGTTCACTTTCCTTTGGTGCTCACTATGTTATAAACCTATTAGAATATTTGCTTCGCATTGATAACGATTTTCTAATGACTTTTACAGTGCTAATATTTCAAAAGTGTAGATTATCTGACACTCAAAGAAATTCATGAGGACTGGGTACATTCATGATGGAAAGGAGGTAAAATACAACCCATTAAACAGGCAAAAAAAAAAAATCACAGATTCCAATGTCATAGACTTTAGGATTTGCATTTTCTATCACTGTTTGCAACAGTAATCTCACAGCATGTTGCTTAAATGTTTTATGTCTGTAGGGCAGGCATTGTTCCTTCAGCTTCAAGTACTGGGATCCCAGATGGGCAAAAGTTTACCTTGTGGTTTCTCTGCTTCCCATCCAGCTGCCTGCTCATAGCCTAGGAAAGAAGCAGAAGATGGGCCCAAGGCGCTAGTACTCTGTACCTCAGAGAGAGGCTGAGGAAAAGCTCCGGACTCCTGGCTCCTGAGTATGGATTGGCTCAGCTCTGGTGATTACAGGCAGCTGGGGAAGGCAGCAGAAAGAAGATCTTAATCTCTTTGCCACTCCTTCTCTCTGTGAATATAACTTTCACATAAAAATAAATAATCTCTTAAAAATACTGTTGATAAGTTGTTTAAATATTCCATTTCTGTTTCCCCCTTAGCACAACCTGCTATACCACCATCTTTATTATTTTCAGCAAAATGTCTAAATAAATTTAATCTTTAATTGGGTCATTTACTCACTTCCAAGCAATCACTAACCATATTTTATACTGTCTCACTATTAATTTTTACATTTTTCTGAAGTGGGTAATATACTAATATAACAATTAAATAAATCTTACAACATAATAAGAATGGATTTAAACAAGAAATCTTTCTGAGAATAAAAGAAAAAACATTCTGTTGGCTTCATCATCCATCAGATTGACTATACATTTACTTGCAAATAAACTTTTAATCCATGAAAATATTGAACACACCCACACATAAAGACACTATTTCCTTTGAATCTTCCATAAAGATCTGTTTCCAAGAACTTTTGGAAATTTTATCAAATGCTTGCAATTATTGATAATGTAGGACATTTTTCAGGTACCTAAGTGATCATACACTATTAAGCATCTTGCTATGTCTGTTTCATTTAATAATTAGAATATCTGTCCATGATTATGCATATAATCTTTAAGCATTGTTTGCATTTTAAAGCATGGAAATATCAAAATATAGATTTTTGTTGCTTAATTATCAATTAACTCTTTGTATAGTCATTTGCTGCTTAAAAATTATGGATCAGACTTTCTCTGCGATTTAAACCTAAAGACTCATCACAACCTGTATTGGCTGTATCTTACAGCATTACAAATTTTCTCAGCGATGGCTGATGCTCCAAACACACCTGAAATTGCCACTTTGATATAGATTTCAGTAAGTGTCCTAAAGATGCACTGGTGGTATGTGATCTCAGACACTGACAACACCTGTCTTCCTAAGCACTTCTCTAACACTGTTGTACGGAATGCGGTAAGTTTGTTCCTTTGGTATTCATCCACAGGCACCATCTAGATGTGTTGAAGAGTTAGTACCCAGGGGGAAATGCTTGACAAATGGCAATTCTAAAATTAATGGATTATTACTTCCTTTTTGTTTCACTTCAATGAATGATCCTAGAAAAAAAATGTAGTCCTAGAGTATTTCATCACCAAAGTTGACAACGTGTTCTAGATTTGATTGATGCATGCAGCACTCATCGGTTTCATGATATATTACCTAATGACAGAATCTCTATTCTGTGCAGTGGCAGCTCGGGCTGATCGCAGCATGAGGTCGTATATGTATTCCTATTTTTTTCTTTACATCCATTGTACTGATTTACATTCTCACCAGCAGTTCATAAAATACTCCATTATGACTAAGATATGGCAACATGATTGAAATTTATATTTCTAGTTGATATCTCATCCATGAACACTTGACTCATTTGGCACGGATTGAATGTCAAAAAGGTATCTCAAATTGAACAAGTACAATGGAGTTTTTTACCTGTATCCTGTTACTTACCATCTTGTTTCAGAAATTTTTCCTTTCAGTAATCTGAGCCATTACTAACCCATTTGTAAGGCTTCATAAGATCTAGTTGGCAGGAGAGTTTGAGAAACATTATTTCGATATATCAAGAAATTTATTCCATTTCACCTTCCAAATATTATTGAAAATCTTATTATTGCTTTCTATATGAATTATTAAAATACTTTCTTAATTGTATGTTCTTCATGAACACTATTTTACTTTTCATACACAAATAATTCCTCATTCACATCTTCAATAATTCAACAGAGCATTATTTCGTGAAATCAAAAAGTTTAATATGAGGTCTTTAAAACATGGATTATAACTTCATAAATGTTGAGTGATTTTTAAAATATTGATATACATGGTTTTTAAAAACATCTTAGATGACTGTGATTCTGGCATTCCATGTGAGCACTGGTTTGAATCCTGGTTGGTTGACTTCCAATCTAGTTCTTTGCTATCGTGCCTGGAAAAACCAAAAGGAGATGGTAATCTGCACAGCGGATGAGCAGTGCTTTAAGCCTTCCATTTGGCCTTGTCTAAGTCTTTTTTGAGAGGAAAACAATAGATGGAAGCTGGCTGTCTCTCTCTCTCTCTCTCTCTCTCTCTTTGTTTCTTTCTCCCTACCCTACATCTTTGGTTCCTGTCTACATAACTCTAACTTTCCAATAAATACCAAGCAGACTTTTAAAAATTGCTGACTTATGGTTTAGTCTAACAAAATACACTGCCTGAATCCTAATATTTAGAGAAATTTCTTACTGTTTTCTTTCTAATTTTATACATCTTACTTTCTTTCAAACTAAGTTTTAAAATTGAAATTAACATAATGGCAATATAAGTATAGTTAAATGTGATTTGGATCAGTGTCAGGAAAAATGTGACCATTTACCATTTATGCTATTTTCTATTATATAATCTATGAGTATAACATGGAATGTTTTGTAAGAATATGATAAGAATGATTAATTTTTACAATGTCTCAAGATAGGCTATCTGCATTTTCATATGCTATTTCCATTGATTATAATAATCACTTTTTATAAGACAAAGGCCAGGGATTTTTACTGTGATAGTTGGAAATTCAAGGAAATTGACATGTGAGTGATTTAAAATGCATACCAACTATACTTGTAAATATACAATTTGTATGTAATCATGCCTATAGTACAACCAAATTGCATTTCCAAATTTTGATGTGAGTTTACTGACGTATGAAGTCTACATACTATGTAAGTTTTATAAGTTTGAAGAATATGTGCTGCTCTGGTTTCAATTTTTCTGATTCTGTGAATTCATTTGGCAAATTAAAAATGATTGAAAATAATTTTCATGTAAAGCGTCATTTATATTTTAAAAATATATGACAAAGTTGGATAACAATACCCATGGCTCTGAATATAAACAAAATACACAGGAACATAAGTCATACAAGTGCAAAAGTGCTAAAAGAAAGTGAGATTTAGAGTCTTAAGTACAAGAGAGAAATATATTACCAACTGCAGTAATCTCAAAAATTTATTTACCACAATGTGCAGACTTGATCTTATTTTCCGTCACTGTGTTCTGTGTGGAAGATGAACAGGCTCATGACAATGGAGGATGATTTAGAAAACTGCTTGCTGCACAGAGGAACATAAAGCGTCATTCTATATGGAACTTCTTTGCAAAGTTTTAAACAGAATTTAATCAATCACTTGAAAACCTAGACATATCTGCTGAACAAGAGCGTCACTTTCAAATTACGTATAGTTTGTAAATGTATAAAATTAATAATGTCTTTGTGCACATGTGTTACTTTGGAAGGAAACTGCTAAGAACGGTATTATCGGGCCAAGTCATCTTTGAAAGCTTGTGTGCTACAAGGAAATTTGTCACCTCGTTTCAATGGGGAGTTCCATACTGAAAATGTGTTGGTGTTCAGAGAAAAGAAGTATGTACAAGTGTATTATTGAAGAGAAGAAAGATTTAGATATATTTTATTTAAAAGGCATATTTTATAAAAAGAGAAACAGAGAGAGGTCGGTCTTCCATCTGCTGGTTCACTTTCCGGTGTCATCAATGGCCAGAGCTGAGCTGATCCAAAACTAGGAGCCAAGAGCTTCTTCTGGGTTTCCCTGTGGGTGCAGGAGCCTAAGGACTTGAACCATCCTGCACTGTTTTTTTAGGCCACTATCAGGGAGCTGCTGGGGAGTGGAGCAGGATATGAACTAGTGACTACATAAGATGCAAATGGTCTGAGTATTACCATGCTACAACATCACACTGGCCACCAATATTTAGTAAAGGTTTTATTATTTTTAATAGAAAATCAGACAAAGACTTTTTTTATATTGGAGAGACAGAGAAGATCTTCCCAAGCGGCTACAACAGCCAGAGATGAGCCAATCTGAAGAAAGGAGCTTGGAATTCTTCTGGGTCTCCCACGCGGGGGCAGGGTCCAAAAGCTTTGGGTTGTCCTTGACTGCTTTCCCAGGCCGCAAGCAGGGAGCTGGATGGGAAAGAGGGCTGCTGGGATTAGAACCAGTATCCATATATAAGATTTCAGCGTGTGCAGTATGAGGACTTAAGGCACTAAGCTATTGCACCCGTGGGTGCCAATTTTTATTTTTATTATTATTTTTTTATTCCCTGTTTCTGCACTCATTTTCATGAAGAGATTTTACCAACTTGCCTTGAGTTATTTTTCCTACCTGCCATAATATTGACAGAGAACTGTCTATGTATACTTAGAATAGAAACAAAATGTTGAAAAGTAATCAAAGCAACATCCTAGATTTACCATACGAAACAAACCATTCCAGAATAAGAATATGTAACTATTAATAAAACCAGATACCTGATTTGAGCAGATGTATTAATGTTGGGGCACTGACAGATTTACAAGATGTTTAGTCAGTTTGCACGGAAAATAATTTGCAACTATTTGCATTTCATTGTTTTGTTTATTCAGATTTCTGATCTATCTCAATGTTATGGAATGCAAGAACCCTCTCATCTCCAAGGAGTGTTCTTTCCTGCTGTTTAGTTAAACCCCGGCCACAAGAAAGAAGTTTATACCCTGAAGAGCTCATTTCAGCACTAGGCACAATTTCATTCATTTATTTACTAAAAAATAATGTGACTATCTTTTAAGTATTATCTCTTTCTCTCTCTACCAATACCAATTCCTTCTTTTCTTATATTATCCTGCTGATTTTTTCCTCATGATGCACATTTAGCTTACACTGTCATCACAAGCTTTAGCTGCTATTAAATAAAGAAATCAGCAAATTATGAATGGAAGGAGCAATATTCCTTAGGAGAAGGTCAGAGCCTATAACCAACAATCAAGTCTCAAAGTGTCAATTCCCCAATTTTCCAATAAATTAAACCAATGTAAAATTTCAAGCATATATTCAAAACAATACATCCAGGGTGATCACATTAAGGTTGATATATTTCTTGGATCATTAATTGTAATGGAATTTTATGACCAACACAAATACACACTATCTGGGAGGCTCCATTGCAAAGTTTTTACTGTGGAAAGCATCTGCTTCTGCCACGGAAGCACAAGCCTGCACGTTGCTTCCTTCCTAACTACAGTGAAAATTTGGGGGATATAACATCCCCCAAGCATAAAGGTGTGAACATTTTACATCTTCCCTAGGCAATCATGAGGGTCTCCATGGATTATCAGAATCCATTTTGTAGACACTCATACAGGTATAACGTAAACCTAGATGATAATCAGAAAGTTTATTTTTATTGGAAAGTCAGATATACAGAGAGGAGGAGGAACAGTGGAGAAGATCTTGCATCCATTTATTCACTTCCCAAGTGGCCACAACGGCCAGAGCTGAGCCAATCCGAAGCCAGGAGCCAGGAGCTTCTTCCGGGTCTCCCATGGGGATTTAGGGTCCCAAATCTTTGGGCTGTTTTAGATTGCTCTCATAGGCCACAGGCAGGGAGCTGGATGGGAAGTGGAGCTGCTGGGATTAGAACCGGCACCCATATGGGATCCCAGAGCATGCAAGGTGAGGACTTTAGCCACTAGGGTACAACTCCGGGCCCTGTTTTTATTTCTTATAAGCAAGCATATCCACACTCATACTCACATGTGCACACTCACAGGAAATTCTTCTGACATAAAAACACTACTGGAAGAATTAAAAGCAAAAGAATTAAAACAAAAATTCAGCTCACAGGAAGCCATAGATTTTTGATGATAACTATTCGGGGATCATATTTCTTTTGATAGAAAGAAAGACCAATTTTGCATTTGATCTTGACTACAAGATCTTGGCTACAATCCCTTTGGTGAGAATGAAAGTATCTTCCAGGGCCCAGCATGATGGCTCCATGACTAAAGCCTCTGCTTTCAAGTGCCCACATCCCATTTAGGCACTGGTTCGTGTCCCAGGTGCTGCACTTCCCTTCCAGCTCCCTGTTTAGGCCTAGGAAAGCAGTAAAGAATGGCCTAGAGCCTTGAGACCCTGCACCCCAGTGAAATTCCCAGAGGAAGCTCCTGACTCCTGCTACAGATCAACTCAGCTTCAGCAATTGGGGCCTTTTGGGGAGTGAACTAATGAATGGAAGATCTGTTTCTCTCTCTCCTCTATGTAAATTGCTTTTCCAATAAAAATAAATGAATATTTATACAAGAAAATGAAAAGAAAGAAGATCCAAGTTCTTTGTAGAAGTCGAAATATGCCAATTAGAAAGGACAAATTCATACAGCATCTAAATATTTATTCAATGTACATCATGTCTGTACAACTTTTCTAATTCATACTTTTGATAACCTAATATTTATAAGCAGAAGTAATCATAAAAAAAACCTATGTTTAAGTAGCATTGAGTTAACATTATAAAATATAAGAAACATATTGGCAGAATAACTTAGAATGTTATTTGTATTTCAAAAGTATATTGAAATTTTATAGCTGAGTTATTTAGTTCAAAAAGTTATTTAGTTCACATACATGCTAACACTTTTTTTTCTTGCAAGTTTTTGGACCAAGTGGAAAAATATTAACAGTGAAACACAGAGAAGATTACTGCAAAAGCCATGCAGGGCAGCTCAACTGACGCGACAGGTGACGGAAGGCTTGCTTCTTTATGCCCTACTCTGATGCCAGAATTTGAAGCCACACAGATGAGGGGAGCACAACGTTTGGTGAGCCTGTCTGCTTTCCCAGCGTGCACGTTCGGTGTAACTGAGTCAGTGGAGAAGGAACCAATGAAGCAGCAGATGGCAGACATCCTGACATAGGACGTCAGTAGCCTTCTGTCGTAGGATGCGCAGGACGTTAGCAGCCTCTGTTTGAACCAGTCACGATCACTAGAACTCCCCAGCAGCAAGTCTAAATGACAGGCCTGGAGCAAAGGCTGCAGATTTTTTTTTCTTTTAATAAAGGGGAAATTTGTGTTCATGATCACCATTAATTGGAAAATGACATTTTTTTTAAACCAAATAGAAGCAAGCAACTACTCTCAAAAAACATGAAGAGTATTAAATAGGAATGCCTTAGGAGATATTGCATACTCTTTCTATTCAAATTTAATTAATGAATCCCGATATGCTATATATGCAAATGTAATAATTTATGAATAACTTGATAGTCTAGGAGAATAGGTCATTTCATTCGAAATAGCAAATGATTCTGTCAAAATACGACCAGTGAACAGAGATAACAATGAAGCTCGGGCCCGGCACAATAGCTTAGTGGTTAATGTCCTCTCCTTGAATGTACCAGGATCCCATATGGGCACCGGTTCTAATCCTGGCAGCTCCACTTCCCCTCCAACTCCCTGCTTGTGGCCTGGGAAAGCAGTTGAGGACGGCCCAAAGTCTTAGGCCCCTGCACCCATGTGGGAGACCTGGAAGAGCTCCTGGCTGTTGGCTTCGGATCTGCTCAGCTTCGGCCTTTGCACTCACTTGGGGAGTGAATCGTCGGACACAAGATCTTCCTCTCTGTCCTCCTCTCTGTACAGCTGCCTTTCCAATATGAATAAACAAATAACTTTTTATTTCATGATTTGTACTTAGGCAAACATAGAAGTATTTATATACATACACACATCTAACACGCCAAAAAACCCTATTGAGATTTGAATAAAACAATAGAGAAAAACGTTCTGAATATGGAATAGATAGGCTTAAAATGCATGCAGCTAGTTATGCTACATGCAGAAGTTTTTAAAAAGTTTTCATACTTCCATGAATAAACAATTCAAAAGAGAAAAATATCCCTGGAAATGCAACCCTAGCCAATTCCTGAATGTGTTCCAAAGTACAGAGTAGTTCATGCAAATAAGTTATCTTTTTTTTTAAAGACACGGCTAAGCTTGAAATGCTTATTTATTTTTTCTTGTATAAATAAAAGGATTGACAAAAGTAAAACTCCTCCATTTCATGGTTAAATGAAAATTTCAGCTTACAGAAAATATCCTCTTATTTTTAAGCAACCTAAATTTACCAAGTAGAATTATTTCAACAGTCATCTTTTTCCAGTTTTTGAGCACAGGGTTATGTCATCTAATGGAACATGAGGATTTCATCTTCCAGATTAAAATCAAAGTTTTTTTGTTAACTCTAAATAGAAGTGCAGCAAATTATTGCTGGCTGTTAATTTCCTTATGGCAAAGCAGAAGAATCTTGCTTTGGTCAGTTGTGGGAATACATGCCATTATCCCTAGAGTGAATCACAATCTTCCATTCATATTGAAACTTAACAGCCAAGGCAAGAGCATTCGGAAGTGCAGCAACGGATGACAATGATGTTATGAGCGTTCCACCGTCATCCATATGGACTAGATTTATGCCATCAACCTGTTTAAGGTGGGAGTACAGTGACAGGTGCACTTTGATGTGAGAGCTGCTCGTATCACACACCAACGCTGATGACTTGGTCTGGGACTTCCCAACCTTCACAACAGTGAGAAATTAATGTTTGCATTCTGTGAATTATTCCATTTTAACTCAGTAATCCAACGTGTGCACATACGATTGTTCATAGGTAGCACTCCGTCATAACCGTCAGTAACTTTTCTCAAAATCACTAATGGAATTATGATTTTAGAAACTCTACCGTTTCCCTCTTTTCCCCTGTGTACGATTTTTCTTTTTCCTCTCTTTCTGTCACTAACATAGGGAAAAGGCCATTGATTTTTTTGGCCATTACAAATAACCAAATCTAGGCCCAGCAAGATGACCTCGTGGCAAATGTCCTCACCTTGTACCAGGATCCTATATGGGCACAGATTTGTGTTCCAGCTGCTCCACTTCCCATCCAGCTTCCTGCCTGGGCCAGGGAAAGCAGCTGAAGGCAGCCCAAAGTCTTGGGCCCTTGAACCAACATGTTGAGACCCAGACCAAGCTCCGTCTCAAGGCTTCAGATAGGTTCAGCTCTGGCCACTGGGCCGCTTAGGGAGTGAACCAGCAGACAGAGATTTTTTTTTTCCCTCTCTGTCCTTTTTCTGTATATCTACCTTTCCAATAAAAATAAATAAATCATTTTGTTTAAAAAAAATTAACCAAATATGGGATTTATTGAGTGCCTACTGTTCAAGTATTGCCTTGATTCCTTGTGCTGCTTGCAGAGTGAAGCAACAGATTCCTCCCGGCCCCTGCCCAGGCCCTTTCTGCATGTCAGTGTGCCTGCCTGTCTTCCTGCATTTCAAATAAAAACATTTAAAAATAAATACATACAACTATTAAAAACACATTTGAAATTATAATAGGGGAAAATTGTTACAAAGAAAACACAAAGGAATGAGAGCCAAACATGAATTACAGCAGTGAGACATTGAAAAACACATTTCAGGGCAGGAAGTCAAATGTAAATTGTCACATGATATGCAAAATCATTTGTTTATGCTAATTAGATAAGGAGTATTTACATAGGTGTAAAGCAAATATGTGGTTTTTCACAACCTGGAGAGAGAGAGAGCAGTAAGGAGTAAAAGCTTAATAGATGTATAATTTTTTTTTTTTAGGGATGATAATTTTCTGAAACACTACTACACCATGTACTTAACATGGATAGAAATGGGAATTTTTTATATGTGTTTTACTCTAAATGCACTTAAACTTATTACTGTCATTGCCTCAGCAGTGATATTTATCATTACGTTTAAAGTTTTGATAGTTTTAATTAATCTCTAGTGCCGTTGATTTCAGAAGTCTGAATTCTGCCATATTCCATTGAAGTGAAATCTACTATCAACAAATGCTCAGTTTTCTTGGGTATTGTGGTTTGCCCATGGTGTGTAGATTCCTTGCTGGACACTTTTCTTCAATAACTGAATACCTCATCGGCCTGGCTTATGATATCTACTATCTCTTACAGAAGTCAGATGCAACTCTTGTCATAGATCTTTTTAAAAATAATTTTTATTGGCATTTTCACATTTTTCTTTTGTCATTGAGTGTTGACAGTTTTACTGTGGTACAACTGGGTATGGCTTTCTGTGAGTTTATCCTACTTGAAATTTATTAGAAATTCTCAGATGCACATGAATGGTTTTGATTACATTTCTACTCTTTCAGCCACTTAAACATTTAAACATTAAAATATTCCTGAATGTGACTTATCTATTGTCTTGCATTTTAGGATCCTCAAAATGAATATAGTGGTACTACAGACCGTGCCTTTCATCTCTTCTCTTTTTCTTGTTTATTTTATTTATTTTTATTGGAAAGGTGGATTTACATAGGGAGCAAGAGACAGAGGGAAAGATCTTCCATGCACTGGTTTGCTTGCCAGGTGACCCCAATGTCTCAGATGAGCTGATCCCAAACCAGGGAGCCAAGAACCTCTCCCTGGTCTCCCAGATGGGTTCAGTGTCCCAATGCTTTTGGTCATCCTCTACTATTTTCTCAGCCACAAGCAGAAAGCTGGAAGGGAAGTGGAGTAGCTGGGACAAAGATGCCCGTATGGGATGCTGGTGCACACAAGGATTAGAGGTAGCCACTAGGCTATCTCACCAAATCTGGCTTTCATTTCTTTAAATCTTACTTGTTTTTCTTAAATGATTGTTTTATCTGTCCCTTGGGTCTGAGAATTTCAATTATATTATCTTCAAATTTGCTAATATTTTAGTCTGTTAAAATATGCTTTTGAAATATCTCATAATTATTTGTTTTAAAATTAATCCTGGTAACTCTGGAATTTCAATTTGATATCTCCCATATCACTTTATTATAGTCTGGGATTTCTTGGGGAGAATATTTTGCCTATTTTTTTTTTTGTTTGTTTGTGGCTTGTGTTTTTGTCTTGATTTTTATTTTCATTTATTTTAGTTTTAGGAGAACAATTCAAGTAATAAAATTTAAGAAATATGGACTGAAAGCTTTCACCCCTATAAGGTGGAATTTGACATTCTACATCTTGGGATGCTCAATTCATATTTTTTGACGTCAAAAATTGATGTAATTTTTTGCCACTCATTTTTTTGCCATTTATATATTCTTTTTTTTTGGGGGGGGTGTGGGTTGTTTTTGGTCCATTATTTGACTTCACTGCATGGATTCTACAACATTTATTTTGTTGTTATGTGAAGCTCCTCAAATCATCTCTGCTTGGACAGTAGAGTCCCTGAAATTCCCCACCTTTCCTAAAGGTGTGTGTGTGTTGTGTGTGTGTGTGCGTGTGTGTGTGTGTGTGTGTGTGTGTGTGTGTGTGTGTGTGTGTGTGTTGTGTGTGTGCGTTTGGAGCACGCTTTTAATGCTACCTTAGTTGTTTTCACTTGTTTGCGCACTTTTTTAACATCTGCCTGAGGTCAGAGCTTCCGAAGCTTGGGTTTTTTTCCTGGGTAAGCACATGTCTCCAGAATGAATAGCTGTAGTCAGAATTCTAGCAATAGATCGGTCGATTTTTCTTTGAGGATTTTTTTTTTTTTTTGGACAGGCTATTGTTTGCCCATATTGGTATCATCACCCCAGGCAGGCAGCTGCGTTGTTAAACAATTGCCACTGTTTATTTCAAAAGCAC
Organism: Ochotona curzoniae; assembly: GCF_017591425.1. NCBI lineage: Eukaryota > Metazoa > Chordata > Mammalia > Lagomorpha > Ochotonidae > Ochotona > Ochotona curzoniae. The sequence goes on along the minus strand of NW_024465582.1, from coordinate 12,409,282 downwards.
ACCCCGAGGAAAGCGCTGTTTGCTCAGAGCAAGGTCTGTGTACAGCATCAAATATAGAAAAGCCAGGAGATTAGAGCTTTTTATGCAGCTGTAAGGTCAAATGAAGACAATTTACTTTTCCTTTCTTCTTCTTCCTCTCATTTGTTTATTTATTTATTTGGTATCCAAACCTATTGTTCCTCTCCTGTGCCTGTCAGTTTGTTGGTCTTCCAGCTATTGTCCTGAGCAGGATGTTGGTTTTCAAAGAAACACTGACTCTGGGGGAAAGAGGACAGGGTTAGGAGAAGTTAAAAAGCCACATATTTTGCTATTCAAAGACTCTGTGATTTCTCTACAATAAATGTTCATTAGCTTGTCCAACAGAAATGGATTTTGATATGTGCTTACTGTGCAAACTCAATTTTTTTTTTCCTAGCACACATTTTGATGAACGTTACTAAGGACTGTATCTCTAAGAGTTAAATGCTCGTATTCAAGCAGATACCTGCTGCACAGTCAGAAAGCCACATTGGAATGATAATGTTTGAATCCCAGCTTGTGATTCCAAATTCAGGATAAGATGCACCGTGGATCCCTACTTCCTCGGTATCAGATCCTGGTTGAGTCCTGTGCGTCCTCCTTTGGCCTGGCCCAGGCTTCACTGTTGCGGTCATTTAGAGTGAACCAGCAGATGGCCGCTCTCTCTCCCCTCTCTTTCTCTTAAGATTCTTTTTCTTCTCTACATCTTCACCTTTGAATAAGTTTTTAAAAAGTAATAAATATTGGACATATAGATGGCTTTTTCATCAATTTCTTTTTTTTTCCCCCCCCCATAGCATTGTCAATCCTTGTACAAAGCCATGTAGTGGGATCTGGTCAAATTTAAGCACATACCATGTGGTCAAAATTGTATCATAACAGGCTAAACATCTTTCTACAACTCCAGCATTGAGTATGTATGCTGGTTCAATCCCTGGCAGCTCTGCTTCTGTTAATAGCCCATGAAAGCAGCAGAGCATGTTCTAAGTCATTGAGACCATGCATCTCTGTGGGAGATCTGGAAGAAGCCCCTGGCTGCCCACTTGTACCAGCTCAGCTCTAGCCTTTGGAGCCACTTGCGGAGTGAACCAGCAGGTGGAAGACCTGTCTCGCTTGCTCTCTTTGTCTTTATGTACTTCCTTCTCTCTGTGTTATTTATTCAACTAAGGATATATATATATATATATATGATATATATATATATTTCTCATATATATATACATATATATGATTTATTTATTTATTGCACATTCAGATATATAGAGAAAAGGAGAGACAGAGAGGAAGATCTTCTGTCCAATGATTCATCCTCCAAGTGATCACAATGAGCTGATCTGAGCTGATCTGAAGCCAGGAGCCTAAAGCCTCTTCTGGGTCTCCCACGTGGGTGCAGGGTTCCAAGGATTTGTGCTATCCTCGAGTTTCCTCCCAGGTCACAAGCAGGGAGCTGGATGGGAAGCAGGGGTATTGGGATACGAACTGGCACTATGTGGGATCCTGGAGCATTCAAGGAAAGGACCTTAGCTGCTAGGACACCACGCCAAGCCCAGAATACATATATTTCTGAAAGCAGAGCACGTGCCACTGTCAAGGGCCTTGAAGATCCTGGAGGAGATCATTTTAAGTAGAGCTATCTGCTACTTTCAGGCATTTGAAAGTAAAAATCTGTGATACATCGCCTAAGGTTGATACCGGGAGCATTATTTGAGGAAAAATGCATTGCTTTTCCAATTTCTTAAAAATTATGAAGAGCTTTTATTCACACATGTTTGCTTTGACATAAAAATGCATATAGTTTTACATAACCATAGATAGATAGATAGATACACACACAATCAAACATGTTTAGGATTGACTGCGCACAAGAGCATCCATCCCTAGTTCTCCATACACAATGTGCTTATTTGCATAAGGTGGATTCAGAGTAGGATCTCTAGAATTTAAAAAAGGAAGAGGAATTCTCAGTCAGTACCCACTGGGGAGTCCCTGAGCCATGGTCTATTTCTCAAGACCATTATAAATGATGAGACATGAGATTAAAGATATATGAACTACAGCCCACCAAAACCAAAAGTCATGGGAAGATTTTCTATAGAGAATGTGGAATAGATCAACGTTCTTTACAACATACTGTGATTATTCAAAAATTTGTATTTAATTGCCAATCATCAACAATGAGATGATATTTAGGAATGTATTATTACTTACCTGATTTTTATAATTACCTGATTTTTAATTATCTTTAGTATTTTCTCATCTTAAACTTAACAGTAATATTGGCAAGATTTTTAATTTTTTTTGTTTCAAAAAATAATCATTACATTACTTCTGTCTGCATTTTCTGATAATTCAAATTTCAAATTCTTGCTCTTTCTGCACTTAAACTGGAGAGGTGGGAGTTTTGTGCAGCAATTAAGGTTGCGGTTGGCATGTCTACACCTCCACTCTGGGTCCCAGGAACAAATGAAGAGGCTTAAGTCATTTGAGAGGTTGCCACTCACTTGGGAGGCCTGCATTGAATTCCTGGGTCGCGAGGCACTTAGAGGAGTGAACCCGGGGGTGAGAGCTTTTCTCTGTGTTCTTTCTCCCCTAATCAGATAAAATAATCTTTATATATCATGTGGAGATATTTACACATAGAGATTCCAAAGAACTATTTCTAAGAACCTGACTAAGCTCATGGAGTCTTTAGAAGGCGAAGGCTTCAGGAGTTCTCTCTTTTTCATAAAAGGATTATGTAACTGTTTTCATTAATATCCCCTGTCATGTTAATTATAAATTTGAAAATTCCTGGAACAAGATTATGAAGCTTCTGCAAATTTGTTCTACAAAATCTCTATCATTATTTTACATTTGTTTATTTCTCAATTATTCTTAACATGTTGATGAATTTAACATTCACACAATGACGTTGTTTGCAGGGGACAACTCTAAATTTTCCTTACAATGTTTATGACATTGGTTTCTATGCCTTATTTCACTAGATAAAACTTCTATTAAACAGTGTACAGGATGGCCTACAGTATGGGTATCCAATATGTACAGCAGGTTCATTCCGTGGCTGCTCCACTTTCAATCCAGCTCCTTCCTTACTTAAGGCCTGGAAAAGTAGAAGAGGGTGGTTCAAGTCCTTGGGTCCCTTCACTCCTGTAGAGACAGACCTAAAATAGCTCCTGATTGCCTAGGGATTGGAGCCTGGCAGTTGCAGGAATTTGGGCGATGGAAATGGATGGATGATCTTTCTCTCTGTCTCTCCTCTTTGTATAACTTTGCCTTTCAAATAAATAAATGAATAAGTTTATAACTATTTATTGAATAAATTTAGAACATTTCTTATATTAATCTTTATTATTCTGTTCAGGTGAAACTAGAGTTCTTACAATTTACAAGATGAGAAATTTTAAGAACCAGAGTTCTTAAAATTTTTAGGACTAATGAATTTTTCTTTCTTAAACTCAAATTGTTTATCAGGAAGCAAACACTAGAAATTCTGCTAACTCATTGTCGTGTTAATGGTCTTCTTTTTCTACTTCTTTTACACTGATTTTAAATTCAGTCAAAATATTTTTTTCAGAAGTTCTTACAACATATTATATTTTAATATGCTAGTTTTACATCCTTTACACTAATCAGGCTAATGAAAAGCCAATTTCTCCCAGCATGCACTGCAACTAGAGTAGCCACATTTGAATCTTCATGTCTCAAAATGTTCTCAGGACTCTCAATTATGCTTCATATGTACATGCGTTAAAATTATGTTTGGTGAAGTTTTAGGGACTATCAAAACATTTATCAGAAGGGCGTCTAATTTTAGCATGAACAACTCTTCTTCACAGATTTCCTAGTACTCACTAAAATAGGTCTAAGTGTCCTAAATATCCTTGCAAAACTTCTGTCTCAGTGTTTCTACGTCCAATCCTGGAAACGTTGAATATCATCAAGTAGTCACACTAATTCTTACTATACACAAGAAGAATGATTAAAATTGAAGTTAAATAATATTTCCAAACTCGCCCAAGATCCCTTGGAGCATATTTTTAACTACCTATCTGAACTTAGTTTAGCCACTTTGATCCTTTAGATGGAAAATGATTATAGAAGCCATTTGATGTTATTAAATTGCATGAAAAAAATCCACATTTCTCTTGTTGATGAATCTCATCCTTGAGTTTCATTTTATTCAACTATAATTATTCGATACTCTAATATTCATCCAGGATGAGTCTGTATCACATTCTGAGCTCAATTCTAAGCAGTCAGAAGATGAAGTGTAATGGGACAGGAGAACTAAAATAGCTGTAGGAGTTACTGCTCAAAAGCATTAATCCATTTAATATCCAAAGCTATAGGCAAAAATATTAAATTTAAATATAGATGCTTTATCATGTGTGTAAGGAAAGAAATAGTCAAAATTACTTGTTGAAGTACAGTGAGCCAAACTTTGTTCAGGGCATTGCTGTGGGTATACAGATCATGGTAGCGTGATTGTGTAGTGAAGGGATGATGGGGCTGTGCGCTAAGACAACACAGACAGGCAGGGATTGGTATCAAGAAACAGAATGGAGATCAGTGGGAAGAAAACTAAGAAAAGACAATATCAGAAGCAAGGGAGATGTGGAATAAACTTATAAAATGCATTTAGGGAGAAATGCCAGGGATCAGACATTTTCTGATAGACAATGAAGTGTGAAGGACTGATCAGAAGCCAAAGATGATCAGATATCATTCATTCAATAGGATGTCTCTGCTAAATGTATTTAGTAGGGTTTTTGTGAAAAATGATTAACGAGCAAATATGAAGATAAGCCCACAAGAACATCCCAGAGCCAGAACAAATTGCATCCAAAGAATCGGAGAACCATATTTTGAGAATGACTATCTAAATTGCCCGATTCTCAGTATTTGAAATTTTAACAATATTCTATCTATTCTGAGGATAAACTTTTCTTAAAATTCATTTTGTTTCCCATTTAGTATTTGGAGTCCTGTGTTATTTCATGTTACTCATCATTTGGGCTAGACTTCTTGTACCATCTGATGCCTTGGACACATTGAAGTAATATGTGAGGAATATATTCACCATTGACAAAACAAGTCATCATTCATCACCTATTATGGTTCTGAGATCCACGTTACCTAGACAGATTAGAAGCTGGGTTGCTTAGACAATCAAAGAGCACAAGGGAATATAGAAGTAAAAGCACTGGGGGAGGAATCTCACTTGTTCTTAAGCTGACAGTTAACACTTGAGTATCGAATGCTGTTCTGTGGATTACAGATAGAAAGGATACAAAAAAACTAAGACCTGGGCCTAAAGACATCTTTATGTTTAAATAGAGACAGAGATTAACCATCCATATAAAATTAAGGTATTTGCTTCTCCTGTAGAACCAAAAGGTCATGACTGAAATGACTAAATGAGGAGTGTGGAGACAATGTGCCATTTAGCGGGCACTGTCACGGGAACAGAGCGTCGCAAGCTGTCCAGAACACCACAGTGGGAATAGCTTCTACAAGCATGGTCCGAGGAGAAGGAACAGAACAAGACAGGAAAGAGTTCTGCTGAAAAACAAACCCCAAATCTGGAGATTAGAAATATCACAGAATTACTTCGGCCGGGCTTTACACTTTTTGAACGATGTACTAAGCTGTGGTATGTATCCAGCCATGAACAATGGCCTTTTAAAGAACACAAACTATGTTGATTCTAACTCATTGGTAAAAGCTCTCTTATTTTACAAAGCCCTAAAAACACTAAAAGCAACACTAAAGGCATAATGAAAACCTATATGTGAAAAACTCTTTTTATTTTTTTTTTCCATTTTCGTGATTTTGATGTTTGTTTGAAACCGTGGGAGAGGGAGAGAGGACAAGTGGCTTCTCCATCTGCTGGTTTACTCCCTGATGTTTGCCAAGACTAGGGCTGGGCCAGGCTCAGCCTGGAGTTTGGGACTCCATCTACATCTCGTATATGAGTGGCCAGGGGTCAGGATTTTGCCCATCCACTGCTGCTTTCCTAGGAGCGTTAGAAGGAGCTTGATCAGAAGTAGAGCAGGTAGTGTACTTAGTGGGGCTTCTATGGATGCTGGTTTCACGGTGAGGAGTAACCTGATGTGCCACTGGGTATTTAAGAGAAGCTGAGAACAACATTGAAAAGCATATCGAACAAAAGGCAGGGATCCCCACACTGTGATTACTATCAGACCGCAATTACATTGCTTTTTGGGTCTTTTTCTCACAGCAGTCGTGTGTCATCTGTGTTGTGTGGAATTTTACAGGAAAGGACAAGAGCAGCACTGTTTCTTGTTTCACAACAAGGTAGAATTTTCCTGTAATCAATTTCAGGGAATAGAGAAAGATTTATTAAAGACATTAAAGATGGAAACATACTACATGGCAACAAGATGGAGGAGGTTTCAGCAAAGACCTGATAAAATGGTAGAAATGCTGTCTCTTCAGCACCATTTTTGGAGAAAAAAAAAAACAAACACAGAATAGCAATGAACAATCACAGACCTCCATTCTAATCCTGTCTAGCCTGAACAGAACAAAAAGACTTTGAGTGGTGTGATCGGGGGCCTCCTTTTCATTTTCATGATAAACGCAAAGCTCAGGCATCATCTCCAAGGTTCTTCCAGAGAGCTGGACTTCCCATTACAACCCGGGCTCCACCTGACTGCCCAGTTGCTATTTTTATGGCAAGAATCAGGGTTTGGTAGTTTCTTTTCAAAGGAGTAAAATGAGGTAAAGCAACATTTCTACATTTCCAAGGGAAAGTTTCACCAGAGACCAGGAGCCTAATCACCCTTGCATTACTTTCCTGTATTCTGTCATGGAAACTAGTTTCCAGAGGGAACATGTCTAATCTAACAGCTAGGAAAGGTTATCCTGAATAGATACACATGTAATTCTCTTTTAATCCGAAGTGCATAATCTCTGGTTTTACCTAAGGGCTGAAAAGACATATGTGGAGGGACCAAAGCATCCTTACCTGTTAGCAGAGAGCTGCTCATTGATCCAGACACACTGATGATTCTGTTTTGTTTTTACACCTTTGTGACCTAGTTCTTTCTATTTTCAGACTCTTTCTTTTTTTTACATTGTATTTATTATTTTCCATGATACGTGTTTCTAGTCATTTCATGCTATTGCGTAGTAGACATTGACAGGCACTCCTAGCTATGCGATATTTACCGCCAAGAGGAGGTGTATGACCAGCTGATGTAACTTAAAAATGTGCCCATGGATTTTTTAGCGAGGATACTTTCATGCCTCAGATCAAAATGATCTGTCTTACAGAATATTACACCTGAAAAGTGAGATAGTTTGCCTTATTAAAGACAAAAGGCTTTTAAACTCATGACAAATCCAGTGCTTTCTAATGATTTTAAAATAACAAAATAAATAATAAATCTTAACCTTTATTTTATCCCGGTTCAAAGAGGCTGAGTCTGAAGCTTTATTATAAACACAAACAGGCTAATCATAACACATTATAGGCACTCATGGCTGGGATGCAGCACAACGCCTGGTCAAATAAAGACTAATATACTTAATGGATATACAAACATGCCTGAATAAATGGCTATAGGGATATAGTGAATTATAACTATTCATATTTAATGCCAAACATTGGAATTTGAAATTACTAATTAAAGGCATTATTGGATGTCAATAAAGCAATATTTTAATGACTCCAAGATAGTCCCACAGCAATCAATTTAGATCAGGATGAGGTTAGTGTAAAATGCCAAAGGTGGAAAAAAATACTTGCTTTCAATGATAAAAAAATTCTCAAATGAATATTGCCTAGGCAAAATATAACTAGATAATTACATAATTTGCATTTATTAAAGAAAAACAATAACTTGGAAGCTATTTGGGAAAGGAGTTAACAGTTACAATGTTTAGATACAAAAGTGAACCACGGAACACATTAATGTTGACAAAACAACAATAAGTCAGTAAGAAGTTTATATGAGAGAAGTAGGTACCAGTTTCCAAGTGGTTGTGTAGAAAAACTGCCACAACTTTGTCAGGGAGTTACTTTTTCTGTTGAATTAAATGAAATGATAAGTTTCAGTTCTTTTCTGTTTCTCTTTCTTCTTTTTTCATTTCAAATTTTATGGTACAATGCTTTCAAATAAATAAATACACTTAAAAATAAAAGGAAACCTCAGTATTACACACACAGTCCATCATTACAACTTCTTTATCATATTTATTATGATAAGATCGATATAACAAAGAGTAGAGATTGTACAAATTGGTGTGTTCTTCCTTGGTGAACATCCATGAAAGCACAACCACAATAAAAATGTAAGTACAGTTACAAGATGTAGAATCCTCCATGTGCCAGTAGATGGTCCTTTCCACCCACACATGCAGCATTTTCTGGCATATGTATCAACCTGCCCTCAAAGCTAAATACCTTTTGTTGAAAAACACCTATGTCACAATTTAAATTTGTTTCAATATTTTGATATTAAAATTAGATACATACATAATTTTTAAAGATTATTATATTCACTGATTTTGTTTTCACAGTGATGAATCATGTTAAAAGCAAAGGGTTTATTCTAAGTAAGTATGGGAAATACAAGAAAATATATACAGGACAGTTTTGAAGCAATCAAATTAAGGAATGAGAATGAAAAGCAGAAAATCATGTAAGACAATAACTTGAAAAGAAATGAATATGCTTAAGAAAAAAATTACATACATTTTGAAAAGATTTGGCACCTGGCTGAAAAGAAATTACAGAATACTGGAACAGAAATAAGATAGCACCAATGTAGATTACTGCTACATGAACCGGGCTATGAAGAAAAAATGCATATTTACAAATGAAGATTATAAACTGAGATTAGAAAATGCTATTTTGAGATCCAGGACAGATGTTCCAGTAGCAAATGAAATTGGTGCGCTATGGATGGGGTTTATAGGCTGGCTGGCACAAACACGGATAACACTGGAATTCACCATGGCACGGTTATTCTGGCAGGTGCCTGGGTGTGATCATCATCTCAAGGAAGCTGGGTCCAAAGACAGGAAGAAATAATCTAAGAATCTCAGAGACACCACGCTCTGAATGATGGACAGATAGTGAAGCTTGAGCTACAAAGAAGCCAGGAAAGAGGTTTTTATGTAAAAGCCTGATAGTGAGATATACTATGCATTTGAAAAACGCAAGGGATTGCAGAATGGCTAAAGGTGAAATTCAAAATGTGCTTCTAAATTGGAAAACTGAAATCTAAATGACTTGTAGAGTCTAATCTCAGGGAAATGGATAGCCTGAACACCTTGGGTTAATGAGTTATTTTGTAGGAAGGAGGACGCTGGGCTGGGAAGTCCTTACATATAAATCCCAGTTAGAGGAAATGGAAACATTATTGCTATACTCTGCAAAAGAATGGCATATCGGCATCTACTTGGAAAATTGTTCAAGATACATTAAAATTGTGATACAGGTATTTTTTCAACAAAAATATTTTGCCCCAAGAACAGATTAGTGATTTCCCAATATTTATTTTTTTAACCCTAACCCAACATTATTTTTATTTCCTTCTTTTTTACCTATTTGCATTTGTTTCTAATGTATTTGACATAAATCAAAGTATATAATTCTTCTGTGTCATTTTATTGCCCATATAGTACTGGATTTAGCTAAAAATAGGCTGCTTCTAAACATAGACTTAAGAGAAAGGACAAAGACTTAAAAAACCACATTTTAAAAGTTTTGGAAAGTTTCTTCTTAAATGGAAGATTCAGTGTCTCATATGATTTAATAAAACTTTTAGGTTATATTTTTTTAAATAAATCATCTTCAAGAATTAGATTATGTATGCAGTTTATCTCTGGAATAGACAGTGACAAGTTAAGAAAGTTTCATGATAACTCACTTTGTCTCTGTTTTCTCATTATAGCACAAGATTTTGCGTTTCTTTCTGAATTCCTATCAGCAGGAATAAAAATCTTGGAAACTGACTTTATGTGATCCTATTTCTAGTTCCTAGGTTAAAAAAAAAATGTGTAGTCTCTTAATGGGATTGCACTAAACTGATTCTCTCAGACTAGGAACTGGGATGTGCAGCGCTAGGCAGTTCTATCATGGTTCGGCCGGAGACACACCTCTAAGAAGCAGAAAGTCCCTGTTGATGGGAGCAAATCACAACAAAACTGACTGATGTCCTTGCAACACATAAAGCTTACGGTACCACAGCCCGCTGTGCCTTCTCTGAAATTGCCTAGCCCTTTATATTGGAAGTTAAAATAAATACGATCATTTAGCCTAGCATATCAGATGCCTTTGTCCCATACCAGAGTACCTCAACCGGCTCCTGACTCCAATTCCTTGCTAATACACACCCTGGAAGGCAGCAGTGGTGGCTCAGCCCTGAACACTTGACAACTGCAAACAATAACTCTGCTGAGTTTCTGGCTGCCGACTCGAGCCTCAGCTCAGCTCTGGCCATTGTGGATGTTCATGCCATGGAAAAGCAGATGCTAGCTCTCTGTCTCTCTCAATAAATAAACAAAACCTTTGGACAGTTTGCAGTTTTCTGAGGCCGAGTTCAGTAGGTGCTTCCATTAGCACTCCTTGATTCTCACCATCTTGGGCCAGGTGCTGGCACTGCTCCAATATCTCACATTTATCTCACACCTAAAAGGAACTTTGGGTTTTTCTATATGATATTCCATTAAAATAGAAGCTAAGCTCTTTTGATTGTACAGTACTCTTGAAACTAAGATTTTTATGGATCCTGCTCTTAGGGGTAATTATACAAATTGATTAATAACAAGAATGATATGTCATACATAATAGTACTTATTGCTCATCAGTTTAGGTCAAGTGTGAACAACAACCAACCCCAAAATAAGTATATTATAATAATGCTATTCACCCCTTTAATTCACTTTGAACATGTATTTTAAATGGAAATGAAACATTCCCATAGTGAATTTTTGTAATCAAATACTTACATCAAGTGTGAGGATTGTAATTATGGATTTGTAGTTTAATGAAACACAATCTTATGTGCATTAAGAATAATAAAAGTAACATGTAATATTAGACAATAGAATTTATAATTTGACATATATATATCAAATATATATAAACAATTATTCATTGGGGTGAGTATTAAAGTACAGCATCACAAGCCATTGCCTGAGAGGTAGGTCCTCAGGTCAGCATGGAACTGAGTCCCAGCTGCTCTGCTTCTAATCCACTTCCTTACTAATGTGCCGAAGAAAGCAGTGACGACAGCAAAAAGCTTTAAGCACCTGTTATCTACGTAGCAAATCTGACATGAAAAGCTCTTTCTCTCCATCTCTCCTTTTCTCTGTGGCACTCTGTCTTAGAAATAAATTAAGCACATGTTAGAAATATTTATTCATTGATGGTACGCAGTATTTTAAAATACATTAACTGAATAACACCTTTATAAGTCTACAGCTTTTCTGGAGTTACGGAAGTGTTAACTGTTTCTATTGTTTTTATTTGGCAGCTACTTATTGATTGCAGTGCATACTAAGTATTGATCTCACCATTTTAAATAAAAAATAAAAATAGAAATTATTCTTAGAAATTTTCTATTTGAATTCATATCCTAGTTTTTCAACTCCTGTTTATTTTACCCTCTATAATAAAATAAATCAAACAGTTAACATTCATTAATAAACCTATACATACTTTAAAGGGAAACATATTTATATGTTTCTGCTAGATTATTATGAGGAGGATACAGTAACACAAAATATAAAGGCTAAGTAATATTGCCTACATAAAGAAATATTCCTTGAAAGAACTCTGTGATTAAATGCCTACTACTTCACTGGTTTCCCCAATATCAGAGCAAAACTCTACCCTGATTTGTGTTTATTTATGAGTTTTCAAAGGGTTGAAGCTATGCTCTGCAAAATGCAGTAATCGATTCCAGGCTATTTATCCATGCTTTTTTACAGGCACCCCATTAGTGCCTCAAAGGCATTTCATTTATACCCAGCAGCTCTGCAAACCCAATGCTATTACAGGCTTTAATTCTGATTTTAGGTGCTTAGTCGGTGTCTAAGGGAACTTATGTGTGAGAAGACACATGTCACATCCCTCCTTCTTGTCTTCTCTTTACCTAATTCTACTTAACACCACCCACCTTCTTAAAAATCACTCATTTGAAAGGCACAAAAGAGACAGGGATATACATATAGAAAAGATACCTTTCTGCCATTAAATCACTTCTCAAACAATTGCCTATAGCAGGAGTGGGCCAGGCTCAAGCTGGAGGTGTGGAAAATGTCACCTGCATCTCCAACATGGATGTCAGAGGCACAATCACTTGGGTCATCCTCAGATGCTTTTCCAGATACATTTGCAAAAAACAGGAAAGGGAGGAAAACAGCAGAGCCTCAAAATGATGCTCTGGTTGACGGGGTTAAGCCTTTGCACACAGGAGTGGCATCCCATTTAACAGTCAGTCCCAGGTTCTCCTCTTCCAGTTCAGCTGTATACCGAAGTGTCTCAGAAAGCAGTTAAAGATGGACCACGGTTTTGGGTCTCTGCCATCCATGTAGGAACCCAGATGGAGCACCAGCCTCCCAGTTTTGGCTTAACCTAGTCCCAGCCACTGTCGCCTTTTAGCAAGTCCCTCAAAAAAGCAAGATTATCCTTCTTTCTCTCTCTCTTTGTCTCTACTTCCCTCTTTCCATAGTTCTTTCAAATAATTTAATAAGTTCAAAATAATTTTAATAAAGGGTTTTGTCACTCATTTAATTAGCTGGTGTTATTAAAATATTATCAGGATTGTAACACAATAATTGTTACAATTGCACAATGAAATATAAATCTGTTCTTCTCAGAACAATTACTATTACAGGCATTAAAATATATCATGTAATTTGATTAAATAGTTCTTAACTTTCCTGCTTAATATTTTCATTCATGGAAGCAATCAAAAAAGTATGTAAGGAGATAGGCAGAGAAGTCAATAACCACTTGAAGTAATAAGAGGAATGTGTTCATATAAAAGGGATTGTTAAATTGAGAAGAAAGGCATATTACTCTTTTAGTCACATGCATGTGAAGTGATGATAATGAGCTCCCATAGATATACTATCTATTTTTGTTCCTGAGTCCAAGTTGTGGACTGTCTCCACTCTGCCCATCTTCCTGAAATTTGAATATTGTCAAACGAAAGTCTTCCAAGTTGAGTAAATGACATCACTTTCCTTTCTAATTGTCAAGAAAATTACCAAATATTATTCTTTGTGAGAATCATGTCTGTGTATTTAACACAGTGGATAGAACTCTTCACCAGATATCAAATTGGACAGGACGGTTACTTTGCATTCCAAAGAACTGAGGCAAAATGAACTTCCTCTACACACTCCCATGACATTTTAAAACTAGGTCCCTTATAAAAAAAAATCCAAAATAAGACAAAAACCAATGTTGAGGATATTCCCTCCCTTACCCAAACGAATTAGAGAAATCACCTGTTAACTATTTTTAGCAGCCTTTAATTAATTTTCTGCCTGCAAGGCATGTGTAGTGATAACGCTTCACTGAATTAGAAGTTGCATTTTTAACACTGCCACTCACTCTGCTGATTAAAACCATGAAGAAGAATAGCCATCTGTATTTTTGTAATTCAGAGACTCTTGTCTGTAACTCTGACAAACAGTGGAATAGTAGCTTTGAATGGGTTGAAATTTTGGTGACATGATATTTAAACAATTGTATTCAGGCTCAAAAAAACAAACAAGGAATGATATGTTTCATCAACAATGATTTCTGAAAATTCATTTTTAAAAGGAGCAAAACTTAACCTAGCAAGATAATATAATATTCCTGAAGAACATATTATATTGTATTTTAATGATAATGTATTTCAATAAAACATGTACTTATTTAAAAAATTACATTGTAATAATACTACATATATCTGTATGGCTTGCATACCACCACAATATTTAATTTACCCTGTGGACAACATAGGAAGAGTTTTCTGAATTCATGGTCTTGTACTGTTATCATAGATTCAGGTTTTGGCTCCTCTACAAACCTACTTGCATGACCTGGATTGATTTAGTTAATGAACCCTGCATAGCAGGGTATTCTTTGACAGGAGTCTAGAGGAGAAGCAGAGGGACAACTCAAAAGGAGTGTGGGCAAGCCCAATGGCAAATCAACAGCCAAACCAAATGTTTGTCTTCAAGTTACATTTTAGTGTTTGGCCAGACATTAAAATGATGGCTAAATGGTTAAAATAATGAGGGGTGTCTCAGGACACTAGCCTGGCACAGTTAGATTCCAGCTTGTTGATGAGCACTGAGGGAGACAGGGATGAGGGCAGTGGCAGTTGGGTGCCTGCACTAAGGTTCAAGCCCTGCGTTGTGTTCTGGTTCAGACTTTGCATACTGCCATATGTGGACAGATTTGGCAAGTGAACAGGTCAGTGCAAGCTCTATTTCCATGTCAACTAACTATATAAATCTAAAACTATTTCAAAGAAAATGTCTTTTATATGTTGACTTTTTATTATACAAGAAAGAGAAAAGGGCATCTCTTTCTAAAATGTCAGAGCTATTCCTGCCTGTTTCAATGTGCAAAGCAATTCCTTGTACTATTTTAGGATCAATCATATTTATCAAAAGTTAAATTAAACGTGAAATTAATGTTCATTAAATCATGAATATTCTAGGTAGACTATAACTATTGCCACCATTTTCAAATGATTATATTTACAGAAGAGAAAAATCCCTCCACGTATTAGTTGATAAAAGCTAAATACCTGAGTTTAAGTTAATTGAGATTGGAGAATTGTATTGGGGAACTGAGTGAGTGTTTCTTGCCTTATTTTTTTTAATATCACAACCTTGCTGAAAAAAGATATTACAAGCTGATTCTAAAGATCAAACTATATTAAAATGTTAGATGCCAGAAAGAAAAAAAATATATTTCAATTACGTCTTATTACTATAATTTTATTTTCAACATATATTAATTTTATAATCCTCACTGATAAGATCCTCTACTCTACAGTTAACTCTATTTAAAAATAAATGTTAAAGATGATGAACTGGGAACAGGAGTTCTAGAAGTTCTCTGCTACCTTCCCAGGTCCGTTTTCCGGAAGCTGGATTGAAATGGAGCAGCACTCAAAGAACCAGTGCAGCAGGGTGACATACACACATCGCAATAACCACCTGCAACATAAAGTTACTTCTAAATTTTTAAACTTCTAAAAATAAGATATTTGTTACAAGGCAAGCATATGTTAACTAGCTATGTCTAATTAACGAGTGCGTTAACTAATAATGCCTATTGCTATTTTGTGTCCATGTAAATATGGAATATCGTATTTGAAGCTTGGAGACAACTGTATTTTGAGCTTCAGAATTACTGAATTTGGGAAAACCAGATATATTTTGGTAAAAATCTGTGTAGCATACTGAAATAAAATTTCTCCAGTGAAATATGAGAATATGGACAGTAAGTGAAACAAATACCACAGCTTTCTTCTAATTTATGTCAGTTTTCATCACACAATGTGTTTTGACCCCAAATTCAAATAGATTTTGGATTTTGGAATTGAAGGTCAAGTTTTGTTGATTTTTCTATCAATAATTTACTGAATTGTACTATAAATATATCATATAATTATTTTTAAATTAAAGATGATAGTTATGTTAAAGGTAACCACATTACTATGTAGGAATGTGTTTTCCCAACTGACATAACTTGAGTTTTCCAAAGTCATTAAATACTAGAAAAATGTCTATATTATGGAACACGAAGCATACAGCAATTTTAAAAATGACCACATCTATGTAATGTAAGATTTAAATACTTTAAGTGCTGTTTATAAGAGCCAATTGGAAGTATTTTAGCAAATTACAACCTAACAAAAACAGTGCATCCTTTCAAAAACACTGAGAAAATTTTTCTCATCATGTGCCATTTATACTTAATATTTAAATGGCTAAACAAAAAACAGTAGAAATTGACTTTAACATCCTTACACATCAAGATTGTTTTTAATCACATAATACACAGCGGAAGGATAAGCATTCTGAGACTAAAAACAGTGAGTGATATTTGGTAGATTAAAATTTGCATCTGACAGGAATCAGGAGAGATGATTCTAGGGAGATTAAATTCTAAGAGTATTTTATTGATGGAACAGTCAGAATGCATAGAAGAATTGCATTACGATTTAGAGAAGTTAATTGAAGCTTATTGATGATGCTAACACCTTCATAGAACTCTATCATGTTGCATCTACATTGCTGAAGCTATAATGTTAAGACTGTGACTGACTTGTTTAATAAAACGCACAGCATAATTTTCTGTTCTGCTCTAAGTCTATGGCTCTCTAAATTGATAAAAGCCATTACGGAATCTCCTGCTACTCTTTTGTCTCCTACAATTATATATCCCACATTTATATGTCCTCCATTTCAACAAGATTGAAATTATCCTATATTTTTTCTGAATAGCATTTAAATCTAAGAATCTGGTTTTAGCTCCCACTGTTGCTAGTTATATACTTCCTGTTTTGTCACCAAACCAAATTCCTTTGAACTTGACTGATAATAAGTAAGTTAGATCTTTCTTTGATCTCACTCCACAGGCCTGGCAGCTTCTGTATTTGAAATATGAGTAGAATTTAGACAATGGTTGACTAATGCTTAATATGGATGAAGTATTAATACACAAATCTTTCGTTTCTGATAACTTGAATGTCATTTAACACAGAAATGAATGTGTTCTTTCTGATGCTACGTTATGCACTCAGAGTGAACCTGTAACACTTTTCAAATAATCATAATTTTTCAGTGAAATGAAACTTTAAGTTCGTGTAATGCCTGAGCACATCACCAAAACTTATTACAATTTATTACAGGATTTTTTTTTCTATTTATTAGTCTCATGTGAAAACCTATAAGTAAAATTATGTTTCTTGTGATTCAAAAAGTAAAATAGGAATATAACTAAAAGCTTATTTTATGACAGAAAAATAAATGCATTATATGGAGCAGGCATGATTTTTGGGAATCTTTTTTATGTACACATTGAGCATAACCTATAAAATATATTCTTTTAAAAATGTATTTATTTTTAATGGAAAGACAGATAATACGGACAGAATGAAATACAGAAAGAAAAATCTCCCATCAGCTTGTTCACCCCCCAAGTGACTGCAATGGTCAAAGCTGAGAAGATATGAAGCCAGGAGCCAGGGGATTCTTCCAGGTGTCCCAAGTGGGTAGATTCCCAAGGCTTTGATCCTTCCTCGACTGCTTTCCTAGGCCACAGGCAGTGAGCTGAAAGGGAAGTGGAGCAGCTGGGACACGATATGGCCCATAAGGGATCCAGATGCATGCAAAGTGAGGACTTTGGTCTCTAGGCTACTGCGCTTGTCTCTCAAATATATTCTTTATATTCAGCATCTATCCAGATAGTTAAATTAAAGATAATCTAATGAGAATAACATTTTTGGTATTATTAGCATTATTCTTTTGGTGTGTGTGGGGGTGTGTAGGTGTAACCTTACTAAATATTTATAGGATCATTTTGTCCATCGCATCATTTTAAATCTTATTATTTCTAATAATACAAAGTATTAAATTTAATTTTGAAAGTGTAATGTTGTCTCTGACAGAATGTATAATCTGTCTCTCTGTGTGTTTTATTATTAATCCTACTAATATTGTGATGCTGATATGATTAACCCTCTTATCCAAACATGGTTTGCTTTTGTTAGGTCTAGAAGGATCCCTCATTTAAAGAGGATACATTCTATGTGGCAAATAAAAAGATGAATATTTAGATATTTATAAAATAACTCAAACCTTTGATGGTATTCAAAGTTTTCTTTCCCGTGACAAATTGCCATTTTATTCACTTTTCTTTTCACTAGAGCCTATATTTCAATTATAATAAAAGAAAAACAACCTTATTTCAATTCTTTAGGAAAAAAAGCTACATGAGTGCATAAAATATTATATGAAGGAAGCCAAGCTAATATTTGAGGGCTATTCCTAAACCCAGTGGTCGTGAACTATTAGAGCTTATCTAATTAAAAGTTTTAGCTGAAATGTTTAATAATTAAGAAAAATTCATTTTAATTTAATCCTCTTTTCAAGGTTGATAGGGAAAATGTTTTTAAATGAAAATGTTGAAAGCAACTCCTTAGAGCAATATTACTCAGAAATGTACAGAAAGCTGCTTACTTTATTATGAACTGAAGCTACTTATTGTAATATATTTATTTCTCAGGAGGTCAATCTCGGTCAATTTCTCCATTTGTTAATGTCTTCTATGTATTTTTTTACTGGTTTGTAATTTTCATCATAGAGGTTTTCCACATATTTGGTTATGTTTATTCCAAGATATTTAAGATTATTTTCTGCTATTTTAAAGGGGACTATTCATTCAAGTCCTTTTTCAGACACAAAGTCATTTGTATATACGAGGGCCAATTATGTATGTTTATCAAGTTTATTAAGTTTGTACCAGGCTACCTTGCCAAACTCTCTTTATTCTCCTTCAAACAGCTTTTGTATTTCATTTTTTCGCTTCGATGGTTTACTTATCTTTTTTGTTTCAATCAAGGAATAAGGAAAGAGATAGATATAAGAAACATCAATATATCCTTTAACCATTTTTGTCTCCATTGCCGAGTTCTTTCTTACTTTGCTTTATTCACTGTGTATGCCATCCAGTATCATGGTTTCATATTATGTGATTGTTCTGCAGTTTTTTCCTTGATATAAATTATTGCAATATGAGAAATTGAAATTTAAAAATTACCATCTGTCAAATTGTGTGTGATCATGCTTCTGTGTGCACTATTTCTCTCCAATTGACATGTATAGTGCTAGAGAAATTATTTGGACTAAATGTGTTGTTTTATCTGCAGCAATGGGAAAATATAAGATTTCATGAATCAAAAACTGGGATAATATAAGATTTCATGAATCAAAAATTAAAACACAAGAAATAGTTTATTTGTATTGACTCGAGATGTTTTGTTTCTTAAAAGCATGTATGTGAGTATATGTTTAGGTGATTATATGTTTATTATAGACATTCAACATGATTCATTCAACAAAGTATTAATTCCTAAGAATTTATAAGGAATATTTTAAATATACTTACATAAGAAAACTTTAGTGAAAACTGAATCTTCAAATCATTAAGTAATTTTCTGATTAATTTAAAATTAATTAATTACTTTCTCTCATACTTTTGGTGAAATAATATCAAATTAAAAAAAATTTAGGTGTCAATGCTGATGTACTTTAACTTCTGTCCATTTTCTATAGTTTTAAGAAACTAGACATTTAGATAGTGAATGGGTCAAATCCTTCTGGTGTTAGCAAGCACAAAATGTAATGGAATTATCTGGAGGTCTCATATTCTTACAACAGAACTGTAGTAGTTATCAAAATCCATTGTAGAAGTAGTACAGTGAGTTTTATTAGTCAAACGGAGGAGCAAGGTACGTGAAAAATGGAGGAAAACTTGTATTTTTAAAAATATTACCTGTAAAGCACTAAGTAACAAGGCAGTAAGAAGTGGAAAAAGGGAATATGAAAATTATAAAGATACATAAGACTGTAACGAACGTAGAACAATACATTGTAATGAAGCTCTAGCTGACTGATTCTATTCACATATGGCACTCCACCGTATGCAGTTTTTAAAAATAAGGTAACTTTCAGGCCCTGCGTAATGGTTCATTGGCTGAATCCTCACCTTGCATGTGCTGGGATTCCTTGTGGGTACTGGTTCATGTCCCGGCAGTTCCATTTCCCATCCAACTACCTGCCTGTGGCTTGAGAAAACAATGGAGGATGGCCCAGTTTGTTAGGACTCTGTACTGGCAGGAGAGACTTTGGAGAAGCTCCTGGCTCCTGGCTTCAGATCAGCTTAGCTCTGGCTATTTTGGTCGCTAGAACCAGAGGACAGAAGGTCTTTCATTTTGACTCTTCTTTTGTGGAGTAACTATCCTTTAAAATGAGTCAGATTTGTTCAGGGAATATTCTGGGAGACAAGCTGGACATGTGAAGACATTAATGCACTCTTAAATTAAGAAATAATCTGTATACTTTATGCTTAAGACAAGTTTTAAAATGGTCACTTATGTATTTGCAAGACCGTGAGAGATAATGTATTTAGGGCGGGAAAGTATCTTCCAATTTCAGTTTTACTTCCCCAAAATGTGCAACAGCTGCAGCTAAACAAGATCAAAACTAAGAGCTGGGAATTTGCGCCAGGCAACCACGTGGGTAGCAAGGTCTGTCACCTCAGCCATCACTGGCACCTGCTGCTTCTCTGGAGCATTAGCAGAGAGGACTGAAAGTGGGGCTACCAGTACTGAAGCAGGGGATCCTGGGAAGAAAAGTGGGCATCTTAGGAAGCAGTCAAAACAGAAAAAAAAAAAAAAAGATAGTTTAACCTAAGCCTAGGCTCACCTCCAGCTGAGAAAATTCCAAGTCTCAAAGAAGACAGCAATAGGCTTGTACTAGTTGTTAGGCTTAACTACATGTATGTCCTCCCATTCTGAGTATGATGACACTTCTAGAAGTTAGCCTATCAATAAAGTGACTGCCCTCAAAATTGGCGTGATTATTCAGTAAAATTTTTGGTTTGACATACTGACTCCAAAAGTCCTTGAACTTGAACAATGCTGTTACAGAAATCTGAGGATTGTACAGAAAGTTAAACAGAAAGGAACACCAATTATAAGGCAATGTGTGTTGACTCGGAAAGAGATCATCATGGTTTGCACAAGTAGTATAGAGTTAGTTTATTCTTAACGTCTTTTCAATTAATAATTTATATGTATCATTATTATTGCAATTACACCTCCTCACATTTTAATTTCTTTAGTCAAGGCTTACTGCTAATCTCGTAGAATCTCCAGCTCCTTTATTTACACTTCCATTTTCCTAAGTTTGTATTCCCTTCACAAGTTCACTTTTTGAATTGAAGAATTTAGTGCACAGTTCACTTTTTGAATTGAAGAATTTAGTGCCCGCCTTTCACTTTAATAGCAGTTTTATCTGGATGTAATTCTCACACTGCATAGTTCACTTAATTAAATATATATTTTTTGCCATTTTCCCAGAATTGTGCAGTCTTAAGCTATTACCCTCTCTAATAAGCTTCTCAGTCCTGACTAGTGCTAGGGAATGACAAATATACTTTCTCTTCTAGATAGGTGTCTATTCCACATATATTAAATAAATAAAAGTGCATAATATACTTCTGTCACTGTGATATCCATTTAGCATGATGTCAAGGTCCATGCTTGTGTTTAAGCATTTCATTGTCAAACAATGTTTCATTGCACAGACATAATATGTTTCCCTTATCAATTCAATAGGTGATATAAATTTGCTTCCACTTTTGCATGATATGAATCAAGTTATTAATATTCATGTGAATAAGCAGAATTGTTTTATCCTACAGTAAATTTTGTTTTAAACCATGATAAAATCACTTCCAACATGAGTGTTCAATTTTGCATTCTCATCAGTATTTTACATGGACTCTGATTTCCCTACACCCTTGCTAACTACTTGTAATGTTGTGGTTTGAATTGTAGTGGGATAGAAACGGAAATCCTGCAGGGGTCTTGATTTACATCGCTGCAATGACTAATGGCATTGAACATCTTTCCTTTTGCTTAATGCTCATTTGTATATATTTTTAAAACTTTGCATTTAATTCTACATGAATATTTAATTGGGTGGTGTTCTTATTGAATTGTTAGAGAATTTTAAATAATCTGTTTTCGAATTATGTAGTACATATGTGATTTTTAATATATCACATTTTCACTTGATGGATTCTACCCTTATAAGTACAAACATTTCAATTTTGATGAAACTCACCCAATATGTCATTTATAATTTCATTTCTCATATTATTAGTGTCTCATTAAGTAATCATAATATAATGATTAGATTCTGAAAGATTAATGAAAGATTAATGAAAGATTAATCTTGTTTTTCTGTAAAATTTAGTAATTATAAAAACTAAACAGAATTTTAATAATTTTGGCTCTATAGTTAATTCTTTGAAACATTTTGTGTAAATTAAAAAAAATTTTGCATGAGCCAAAATACCCACTTTATTCTTTTGCCTATGAATAACTAATATCATCTTTATTTTTGCCTTTATCCTAAAAAATTAGTAGTTGTTTTAAAATTTTAACACACCATTGTTGTTTTCCAGAACACTGCTTCTGTAAATGAGTGGAAACATACACAAACTTTATGTATCCACCCTCTCTGTGTGGTTTGTGTTAATTAGTTTCCTAGCAAGGGTGATAGGAGTATCTACAAGTTTTCTTCACACTGAATCATCTCCTAATACAAATATTCTTACATAGGAGTGGCTAATACTATGTTTTTGCTTGTTTTACCTTGAAAGTCTTAAAATGTTTCCTAAAGATCTTGTGCTAACGCATTCAATTTTATGTTTTACAATGTATGAAATGTGTGTGAAGTGTTTCAGTTGAAGCCCAAGCTAATTGAAATGTGTTTTAAAAATACACTAAGTTGAATGCAATTTCAGGATAATAGATGCACCTCCTTATGATCTCATCTATATTACCAAAGTCTTATTGAAAATACAAAGGTTAATGTCTGCATTTGTTTCACATGAACATTGATATTCAAATTATTTCAAGAGTATTTTTAAAATAATATGACTTATTCATAATTGTTATTTATGTGATCTATTCTTTATCTCAGGATAATTATATTAATATTTATGCTGTACACATTTTAATAAAGATTAACTTATTCAGAAGTGATGCAACGGTACTGTGAACCATGGCCTATGCTTACGACAATTTACAAGTGATGAAACAGTGGAAGAAAAGGAGTCAAATTTTGTGAATTTGTGTGATTATAGGATTGGTTTCACATTAGACCCTGGGGAAGAAGGTGTATTCCTTCCAATATTTATTGGAGTGATTTACCACTTTGAAAAATTCATATTTATCCATCACATATTGATGACTGAAACGAAGAATATTTCTTTTTATTTTAAAAGGTTTGTTTATTTTTATATTAAATTCTATATATCTTATATATAGAGTGAAGGAGACACAAAGAGAAGTCTTCCATCTGTTGATTGACTTTCCAAATGGTCGTGATGGTCAAAGTTAAGCTTTGAAAGCCAGAAGGAAGGAACTTCTTTTGGATCTCCCGCATAGATGCAGGAGCCCAAAGATCTGAGCCATGCTCTGCTGGCTTGCATGGCCGTATATAGAAAGCTGGGTAGGAAGTAGAAGAGCCAGGACACAAACTGGGACCGATGTGGGATGTCAGCATTGGAGGTGATTGATTAGCCTGATACAGAATTGCACCAGCACTCGTAGTCACTTCCATTGCATGTACACATTAAGAAATCTAAAATTGATTGCACAACTATTATAAACATTTCCAGTGTTTGAAGGGCTACATTGAACATCGAAACAAAGATACACACTTTCTTCTGAGTCACTAAGTATAATTGACAATATAAAATGAATTAATATACAATGTAATTTACATGAATTAGTCTATACTGTTCACATTATTTAACTATATCATGGCATACTATCAAAATTTATACCAAATTGTACCATGATGGCATTTTAAACATTAATTCCTATAATTATGCCAATCCTCATTATAAAGTGTTTCATTAATGAAAGCAATATTCCCAATTAGAAATGAGAAACAAAAAAAGATGTTCATTTTTCCTGCTTGACACAACAGAGATATCCTTACAGGTGTCACTTACGAATTATATTTCCTTAAATTTCTTCCTTAGGACTTACTGTGTGCAAATTATAACTTTATTAATCTATGATGAAAAATATATCTCTTTTTGGAGGATTATTTTGACATTGTTAACTTTCCTACTTCTGTGGGTTTCTTTGTGTATGTGCTTTGTCATATTTTCTTAGCTTGTTTTCTTCATTCCATAAAGATACACTTGTGTGGATGAGTATGTTTGTGTGTGTGCATGTGTGTGTGAGAGAGAAAGAGAGAGAGAGAGAGGAGATTTAGTAAGTCAATCAATTGTTGCATCTATTCTTTCTCCAAAATAACTTATGATTTAATAATTAAATTCAAAGTCAGTGCTAAAAGAGAAACAATAATTAACTTACCTTAATTTATCATTTCCCAAGTGCCAATTGTAAGACTTAAGGAACCCGAAAACCAAAAGCCCCTAAATTAGGAAAAAGTACTTATAACTCCCTATGCTAGAATAAAACTCTGAACCCAACGGTAGTATCACATAGATTCCTGTTTGGTTTTGTTGCTCTTATGTTAGAGTCACACGTCCTTCAGTATTCTTGGGCAATGCAGACAGAAAATCATTCAGTCTGGTGAAATTCATCCTCCAGCTGCCCAGCTTCTTCTCACCCATCCTTGACAGTATTTGAATGATAGTCCTCTCATGTTTCTTACAACATTGACCTTAGAAAATGCTTAATAGTGAATTATTCCTTTGGCATTTTGAAATGCAAATCTTTTCAAAATTCCCTTGCACGTTTTAGAACACAGGGAAGCTTTTTTTGAAAATCTAAGATTTATCACTTAGAAGATCCCCACTGTCAATCTATATGGGAGAATAGGAATGTAACCTTGGTGGCTGTGCTGGTCCAGCTTGTCATATTCTATCCTGTGTAAAGATCTAAGTTGGTTTTTCCAATGACTGAGTCCCATTAGCAAACATGAATTGTAGTAGTTCCTCTCCTATTCTTAAAAACTCTCTTGCTCATTATTTCAGAAGAGTTCCAACTGCGTTATGTTCTGTCTGTGCTCCCCTTAGTGCTATATTCTTTATCAAATCTCCCTCACTTAGTTAACAGTCAAGAAATGTTAGCTTTGAAACTGTAAAATAATCTGACACTGATTGTGGAATTTTACATCAATAATTCTACCTACGGGCCTGTAGTGGAAATCCATACATCAAAACACCGTGTGGCACACCTAAAACCCACATCCGTTTTGAGAAGGAAATAGAAAACTTGGCATCATCAGATAGAGAGTGCAAAGAAAATAACATTTTTCCATGTGGGTAAACACAAAAGTAAGTGAACTTCTTTTTGCTTTGTTTAGTGCTAAGTAATGTAATTAGTGGATAACTCAATTCTTCATACCGTGTTCTATAATCATATTAGTATATTATTTGTAAATGAATATGATGTGAAACAGCATTGTTTGCTAAATGACAAATATATGCATATTATTTCAGGTAGAACATTTGTCATTTAGCAAGCATATGTTTGTCATTAAACAAACAAAAAAATGCTGCAAGATAAGCAGTTGCATTTGACGTGATATGAAGAATATCACTGAGGAAAGAAAAGAGAATGGAAACAGTATTAATAATATATCAGAAAGGCACAGCCGAGTAAAAGTTGGACTTGGTTCCTCAAAAAAGTTTATTAAGTTGAAAATTCTACATGAAACGTATAAGTTCATATTTTTAAGAAAATTATAATGAAACAGGCACTTGTATTTTCAGAAAATATCTGGTCACTCAATATAACCTCCATGGTCTTATTGGTCATCTATATTGAAAATAAGGTCTAGAACAGCATTCTTGTATAACTATATTCCCAAGATTTAAAATCTCAATTTGTAAGGGGCCAGCCCCTTTGTTTACTAGGCTTTGCATCAACTGGGTGTAGGTGCAAGACCTGGCTGCATCACTTTGGATCCAGCTCCCCAATAATGGCCTTAGAAGACAGCAGAGGCTGGCTCAAATCCTTGGGCCTCGAAACTCCCATGGAAGCCCAGAAGGGGATCCTGGCATCTGGCTTTGGACTAGCTTAGCACTGGCTGCTGGAGCTACTTGGGAGGTGGACCAGAGAATAGGAAATCTCTCTTTAAAGATACATTTAATTGAGTCTAGCAAAACTTGTCCTTGAGGATATTGCATTCTTATGATGGTACATGCCATTTCAACTCAATCATGTGTGTTTGTGTGAGTGTATTGACAAAAAATTTCACTTTAAGAAAATGTTTTATCTTAACCACAAAGTACTGGGTTTAGGATATTTTTTTTTTTTTGAAGAATGCATTGGCATTATTATGCAGGTCTTGTGCATAATCAGTCTGTCTCTTGCTTGTTTATATTGTAATTTATTTTGACCCTAATATTTTGCAATATATGACAACATCCCACTCATAGTTTAATCAAAATAAATGTAGTTGAATATATCTACAGTGTATCAAGGTCTAGATTCCCAAGCAGTATGTTTTCATTCTTTCATTCTCACTTATTCTGACTCAGAAAATTATACGTGTCTGCAATGGAAATTACTCAATTTGCTGTATACAAATATTGAGTGAACATCCAGAGAGAACTGTTAGAAATGATTTACAGATTACAAGATCTTCTGAAGTGCCAAGTGCGTCCTTAATTTTAGGTTGTGAATGTACTATTTAATGCTCTTTCAATCTCAAGAAAAGAACAGCATGACATGAAAAATAGAGAAGTGCTATACTCTGCCCAGTCAACAGCTTTCAGAAGTGATTCCATACAATAGTGGAAACATCATCATTAGGGCAGTGGAATTGAGGGTTGGTTTGCCTACCACTTCTCCTCACTGGTACATGGGAAACAATTATAGCATAAAGTGTGCAAACAAAAAGTGGTTACTGACTTAAAACATGTTGCCAGGAATGTGTTGGACATATCAGATAAGCCTTATAGAAACATCTAAACTTGTCTTTTAGAATATGAAGCAGTCATGAAGCTTAGCCATAGAGCGGCAGGCTGCTTTTATCAATTTTTATATTATAATTATATCTCTGATTAAATTGCACTTCAAAAATTTTGGTTGTGTAGTGACATGAGATTGATAGTTCTTTAGAACCTGACAAGGAAAGTATAGTCAGAAAAAAATGGAGAAGGAAATCTTTCAACCATCAAAAACCATTGGCATACTCTGTCGTCCTATGCTGCTCTAGGTTGAACATGCTCCTCTTCAGAAAGATAGAATTTTAATTTTCAAGAAAAATTTTTGCTTCTGAATGTTTCTTTCTCCTATATATAAAAATTTGCTTTATTTTTTGTAATAAGTGTATTTTGTTTTTTTAAGACTTATTTATTTTTACTGGATAAGCAGTTTTACAGAGAAGAGAGACAGAAAGATCTGTTTTTCTGCTGGTTCATTCCGCAAGTGGCTAAAATGACTGGAGCTGAGCTGATCTGAAGCCAGGATCCAGGAGCTTCCTGTGAGTCTCCTGTGGTGGTACAGAATCCCCAAAGCTTTGGGTCAACCTTCACTTCTTTCCCAGACCATAAACATGGAGCAGGATGGGAAGTGGAGCAGCTGGCACATGAACCATGGTCCACTAGGAATCTGTTGCATGTAAGGTGAGGATTTAACCACTGAGTTATCGTGCTGGGTCCTAGGTTTTATTAAGTGGTGCCACAATGGTGCAAGAAATGTTTTATTATGTGAGATGTTGTGATAATTTGGTAATAGTTACCTGACTTTAACTAAGAATGGAAGTGAGTCAGTTTCAGACATTTTTTTCCACAAGATAATTGGATACAATTTTGCAAAAGGTCTGGTGAGCATTCTTTCCATATCCAGAAACCAATCAACCTGAAGGCTGGCGATCATTTTAACAACTATTTGCAATGAAAACTAAAGAACAACGTGTAATTAGCAGTAGAAAATCAAGCCTGTGGTACAGGGGTATTTTGCTATAGCAACTTTCCAAGCAGCTTTCAAATGAACATATTTGAACTTGTTCTATACTGAGTAGAACCTTTCACTAACCAGGTTACAGCTGGAAAATTATTTAATTCAGTGTAGGAGTTCGGAAACAGACTGCTTAAGGGGCATATGCTCCCCCCCTAAGAAGAGACAACACATAAAAATATGTGACAGCTTATGTCACTTATCACAGGGTGTGGATAAAGATGTAGTCCAGTTGTGAAAACAGGAATGAAATAAAGTGATCGTTTCCTTGAATTAATTTTGTGAGGCAATGTTCACTTGAAAGTGAGATATTAATTTACAAATAAGGTCAGCCAGAAATAAGTTTTACTCCTTGGAAAAACACATTGATGCGAAAGGCAGCCATTTCTATCTCTAAATTAGAATGTTTGCAAGGAGTGAACATGCTCTGCTCACTCTGTAATCCAAATTACTTTTGAAAGTAATATCCATATTGCACCTTGAAGGAAGGCCTAAGCAGTAAACTTTAACGGCTGCCTGAGTTGGCAATCATTTCAGAGAGACAAGACACTGCACTGGAAATTGCCCTATAAATAAGATCCCTTACAGAAAAATTAAAATGGAATTCATATTATTGATGCTCACTAGCAGCCGTGAGAAACACGGGGGAACCAGGAAACAGCATTTGTTTCCAATCGCTCTCTGAGGCACCTGAAGGACGCCCTCAAAGTCAGCTGTGATGAGCGGTGATAAATGGCTTGTCCAACATATGGCATGGGCTGTAATGTGCTTGAGAACCTTCAATAGTCTGCCTACCGTATAGATTTGATTTAACCTGAACTCCTCCCTGTTATTATTATTGTTATTGTTATTATTATCTGTACTGGCCAGTAACACCCTTAACCCAGGTACACTGCAGAGTTCATTCTCCGCACCTTCTTGGTCACTCCTCACCCTGCTCCTGTTGGTTGATTTGTGCATGCTACTTCACCTGCAATCCTGTTTTCTGCAAGCTTTCTGGTTGCCTGACTGGGGAAAGGAAGCCTCCCACACTGCAGCTGCGGTGAGTCAGAAAGCCTCTTTGTGCGATAAGCATGTTGATGCAGGAACCAGGACGTAAAACCACAATCTCCATATCATGTTGTGTTTCTACAAGCCACGGCTGATGCCTTAGGTTTCCGCTGACGGTGTGTGTTAATTTGCCAGCACCGAGAAGGAAATATGGAAACAAAAAAATACAAACGTTTAACCTGTAGCTCTAAGAGAGACAGAAGAACGTCACTCATCCTAAAACTTCTCCCACATGATTTTTGCTATTAATATAATCAGGACAATCCGTATCCATGGTTATTAATATAGTTGAAATGTGTAGTGAATTGGATTTATATTAAAGTTTTCCTCATGAAGTTATGAATAAAACACAAATGATCAGAGAAGGGTGTCAACTTTTACTCATAGATCATTTTTCTTCATACATGCACTTCCTATATAATAAGTAATTATGAATTAGCCATGTTCAGGAATAGCATTTTTTTATAACTCTTAATGGAATATCTTCTTGATTTCTTTGGTTGTCTCAACCTCGCACCTTGCAAGGTGTCACTACTTGCACATGAAATGGGAATACGCGCTCTCAGCAAGGACTTTGGGTATTATTAAAGAATACTGCCAGACGCAGCATTTCTTCCCACCTTCCTTCCTTTATCTATATATTTCTCTATTTACTCTTTCAATCAAGAGTAGAATGACTAGCTTAAGACATTCAGGGGTGAACTGCTTTTATGCTGTGACTTCATTCAGAAAATGGCTTAAGGCAGCAGTATTTGAAACAGAGTTTGATTCACTTCAGTGAAAGAGAGGAAAGGTCAAGGAACAGCTCCCTGACTAGTAGCCCCTCCCCACAATGTGTGCATTGCAGTCTCAAGTTTTAGGTTTCTCAACACTCATCCAAACTGTAAATAACACAAACAAGGAAAGCAAAGCTCAGAGGTCTACTACGAGGTCTACTGCTGCAAGGGAAAGGTGCAACGACCTCTCAACAGACTCTTAAAAACACAGGCATGTGAGTCATGATGTAGATTCAAAACATGCGAAGACCTGGACAACGTATCAGAGGGAAGTCTAAAATTTACTTATCCCTAAGGGAGAGAGATCCAATCATCATTAGAACTATGGGGCAAGTAATTCTTTTTTCTAGAAATAGTTATTTGAACTGCATATTTGCTTTCATTCTATCACCGTATAAATACATAACAAGCCTCCCTACATTTGTGGATTTTCACATGATGCCACGCAGCATGATTTGGAAAGATTGGAAACATAAAAGTACAGTGTAGCACCTTCATTAAAACAGAGGAATACAACAGCAGAACAAATAAGTAAAGGCAAGTGACAAACAGATCATTCTACTAGTTTGAATCTCAAATACATCCTTACTCCGTGCTTGTACTTCAGCCATTTTATTTTAAGCTACATGTGAATCACTAAAAATGAACTGGTTATAGTATTACACCATGTTTACTCACACAATGCTTTAAATACATATTTTCTTATTAACACATTTCAGAATAACACTAAATTTCTTTGTTCAAAAAGAATTATTCTCAAAATGTCATAATTCCCGGTTATATTGTCACAACGAGGATGCTAATTACCACCTGGATTGACTATAATATTATCAGGTATGCAAGGCAATTTTATCCTTGCAAAGACCACGTTATCAGATGGATTATATTAAATATCACAGGGAGGAGTAGAGACTGTTCATTAGCTTAATGAGAAATGGAAGACACATTTGAAACAGATCAAACATATCTTCGTAATATTTTTTGAAGTAGAAATTTCCACCAAATGAAGGAAACAGTTAATATGTGCCCTTCTTTCTTCAAAGTAACTCATTTCTTGATTGCATGTACAGTGTAATATCAAAGCCTGGCAACGATATTAAAGAAGAAAATAGACTCTGTGATAGAACTTTTAAGCTCATTTCTGAAGGATGACTAAGAATCCTGGGGAAAAGGTTTCCAAAAGATGGTAATGTTTATTCCAGGAAGATAGATCATCCTGCACAAAAAAAACTTTGCGTCTTTTCATTTTTCTATAATTGATCTTCTTTATCTAAATTCATCAAATATTTTATTCTTTAACTATGTTTCTCTACTTTCTCTTCTCTCTCTGAATTTCCACCCTCAGCAGTGCAAATCCTACAAAATATTTTCTCTTTGAATTGCATTAAACAATAAAAACACAACATCCTTCACAATGTTGGTGGCATTTACACACTGCAGAGAGCACGGCCATCTAGTTATGCTGTTTCATAGATTCAGTACTAAGAATTAACTCGATCAGTCTTATGTTAACAAGTCAAGTCCTTTTCACTCTACTTGTGTAATCTGTTTTGAATCATCGTATGTTCCACTTGCAAAGAAGTGTGAGTGGAAATTGAATAGATGCTGCTGTCTTGTATTTCTTTTTCTACTGTTGGTTATCATAGTATTTCAAGTGTTTATAGCATGCAATAGTATGCCACGCAGCTGAGAAAATAGGACAGTGTTTATTATCCTACATGCTTAAATTCTGTGGACAATAGGGACACATTCTCCAATTCTCTGGACATTCAAATGTTGTGGGAAATGATAAAGGTTGCAATGTGCCCATTCAAGGTTGCTATACAAACATGTATTTGGTCAGGAAGTGCTATTTAACTTCTGATAAATGAAATGTGTTTGGAATTTCCCACATATCCTAGAGTAAAACATGTTACCTGTTTGTTGTCTATCTCTTCAAATCTATTCTGGAGTGTCAGTCATGGCACCTGAGGAATTTCCAATGCCTATACATTTCTCTCCTAAGTGACCATAAAAAAATAAAAAATAAATTAAAAAAAAAATAACCTCCAGCCCAGTGCCATAGCCTAGCGGCCAAAGTCCTCGCCTTGCACACACTGGGATCCCGTATAGGCGCTGATTCTAAACCTGGCAGTCATATTTCCCATCCAGCTTCTTGCTGATGACCTGGGAAAGTGTTTGAGGATGGCCCAAGGCCTTGGGACCCTGTACCTGTGTGAGAGACCTGGAAGAGGCTCTGGGTTCCTGGCTTCAGATCCGCTCAGCTCTGGCCATTTTGGCCACTTGGGGAGTGAGTGAGTCAATGGATAGAAGATTTTCATCTCTGTATATCTGACTTTCCAATGGAAAAAAAAATTACTAAAATGTCTTTAAAAAATCACCTCAAATTAGAACGTCTAAAACAATGGAAACATCTCTTGTGGAAATTCTGCACACAACATGTCCAAAATCAATTTGTTGGGCAGATCATGGTCCTCCCTAGACTCTGTGATGTAGCTGTTCCATGATTCTCTCCTAGATTCTCGATTTTACTTGACTTGAAAGCACATCACTTAATCCTGTGCCTTAATATTCATCTGGAGTTCTTTTATTTAATTGTGTCATAATAGTATGTGTAGAATAATGCTAGCTATAGGATTTAAGGTACCTGCTGATCCAATATGATCTCTTTCTACAATAATCAAATATGGACCACTCTTTTGATTATATTTAAACATGCTGGCTAATCCTCTAGCTGTAAGTGATATCATGTATGGGTTATGGTTTGTGTTCTGGCTGCTCCACTGCCCAGGCAGCTCCTTACTTATGGCCTGGAAAAGCAATGGAAAATGGCTCAAAGATTTGGGAGACTGTATGCACCTGTGAGACTCGGAAGGCGCTCTGCAACTGGCTTCAGATTGGCTCATCTCTGGCTGTTACGGCCATTTGGGGAGTCAAAGTGCAGATTGAAGATATTTTCCCAGTTTTTCCTTCTCTACAAACCTGCTTTTCAAATAAAAATGATGTAAAAAAAACAAACATAAAAATAAAGAGTAAAATTATTTAAATTTAAAATTTTTTAAATTATTTTCTTTAGAGCCCGGAGCAATGGCTCAATGGCTCACCTTGCATGCCCGGATCCCATATGGACACCCATTTATGTCCTAGCTGCTTCACTTCCCAACCAGCTCCCAGCTTGTGACCTGGGATCAGTCAAGGATAGCCCAATGCCTTGGTACCCTGCACCTGCATAAATAAAGTCTAAACTTATTTAAATTTTACATCTTTAAAGTCATTTTTTAGGGCCTAGAGTAATGGCTCGATGGCTCACTTTGCATGCCCGGATCCCATATGGGCACCCAATATGTCGAGACTGCTCCACTTCCCATCCAGCTCCCTGCTTGTGGCTTGGGAAATCTGTCAAGGACGGCCCAAAGCCTTGGGACCCTGCCCCTGTGTGGGAGACTCAAAGAAGCTCCTATGGCTTCGGATCAGCTCAGCTCTGGTTATTGCATCTACTTGGGGAGTGAACCAGCAGATGGAAGATCTTTCTCTTTGTTTCTCCTCTTTTCTCTGTAAATCTTTTCAATAAAATAAACATGTATTTTTAAAATTTAAAAACATTGTGAATAAATACATATGACATTTTCTATATAATTTTTTTTCTCTCTGTTTTGAAATAGCTCATGGAGAGATTATTCAAAATCAAGAATTCAGATTCCTTAATTGTGTAGAAACAAAAGCCAAGATTTACAAGCCAAAATCAGTATTTATTTTTTAAGATTTTATTTTATTATGTCTTTTTTATTTGACAACTATTTTCCCAGCATATGAGATTATGGGAGTTTTAAGCCAGTGTTATCTATGGTGTGGTAGTGAAGCAGTAGGTGGGACTGAAGCATCTGACTGTCCTTTCTTTCCTTAATGTTGACTCAGACATGAGGAGAAAACTCAGCAGGTGCAAGTGCTGTTTCTGAGAAAATCTTCTGCAGGGCAGTCAGGATCCCAGCTCTCTTGAACCAGTTTGAATGACGCTTGAATGATCATCCCAGTTTCAAAATTTCTTGGAATTCCCAAGTTCTCAGGTGCACTTTCCTTGCAGATGAATGGCTTTAACTACACAGTTCTGTCTTATATTTTACATTAAAATGATGCTGTTGCTCCACTAGGCTGCAACATGCAAATATTCAGCTCAAAATATATTTCTAGAGCACTTGTCTTAAAGTAAGCTTAAAATTGGAAACAACTGAAATTGATGAAGTGTCAATTTAGACTCCTCTGCACTTTAGCACTTAACTGCTTTCAGATTTTATTAATATTTCAAAAATGTAGTGACAAATCATTCCAAAAGACAGGGGTGGGACTCTTGCATAAGCACTTCACTCCTTGTTCTTTTCCTCCAATATTTTACACCTTCAGATTCACATTAGCAGATGGAGTTTCTAAGTTAAACATGAGGTCAGATCAATTGCTTTAATGTTTTATCTGTTTATTTGCAAGAATGATAGAATAAAGAGTTAGGGTGGGAGATGGGGAGAAAGAGACAGAGATATCTTCCAACCACAGGTCTTTTCCCCCAAAGCACTGTAACAACCATGGATGGTTCAATCCAAACCCAAGTGCTAAAAATCCCTTCCTTGTTTTCCACATGGGTGGAAGTGTCCTGTTTCCATCTGGTTTTTTTTTTTTTTGCCACATTTCCAGACATATTAGTAGAGACCTGGATCATTATTCAAACAGCCGAGACTTGAATTGGTGGTCCAATGAGACAGTGAAGCCAAAGTAGGTCTTATCAGCTTCAACAGAGCACTAGACTCTATCCGACCATGTTTAAGTATTAGACTAATATCTAAAAATCACTGATTTGGTTTTTTAGGTGATGTTGACAGAGTTGATTAGAGAGGGATGAATCAAGGGTTAGGGAAAAGTGGGTGTGAGTCTTGCTTCAAAATGTTCTGTTTTTACTTCTTGTTTTGGAAGGGGCAGTGGAGATAAGAGGAGGAGCCATATCCAGACTCCCAAGTGCTCCAGTATCCAGGGATGGAGCAAGTCCACTTGATATCAAGCCAGGGTTCCAATGTGGAGAATACCCCAAGGGTTCTTCTGTTTTAAGCACAAAATGTGTAGTAAACTGTGATATATTCAAAATGAACCCAATCCCAACCCTGTTTTGTAAGACGAAGCCTCACTAATGTACAGGTGTGGCTGACATAACAATATTAATCACAACGCATGGAATTCTTCTAAATGGTTGTTATTTTCACCTGTATGTTTATATATAGCTTATGTGAAAATACTGTTTCAGGTATTATTACTGATCCCAATATTACTGATTTATATTTGAAAATTAAGGTTAGCTCTCATGATCAGAAATCAAAACCAAAATTGGTTGTTAAGCACATACATTTTAAGTTATTCAAAGCTACATAACAATGAATAATGGGAAAAACGGAAATCATGCAACAAAATGTGAAGGAGGCAGGATTCAGCAAAGATGATGACAGATATTTTAGGCTACCCAATGTAGGAAATACACTTCAGGGAGAAGTTTGTGGAGGTGCCTAAGAAAAAGGAAGACACACCTGTGTCACACAAGCTGGACTTTGCTGGGAGATGTATGTGGAAAAGACAACTTGGATGGCTGCAACACAAACAGATCTCCATCTAGCTCAACAAGTCACACGCATGAGGGTTTTGTGGACAGATGTGGCCAATTGTTAAATAGAAAACACCTAGATATTTGTCAGCATATATTCACATTCATAAGATATATCATGGCTGTCAAATGAGAGTGGCAAGATAACATGATGCCTATTTACATCATAGAATGTGGAATAGCCAATGGACTTTCTGGAAGGGCAAGGTGGCAGTCCTATCATAGAGAATCCCTACAACGTGTTTATCTATTTCTACATACTGCCATGTACAGCCCAAGGCCATCCTTGTTTTCCTTCTGGCCTGAGGACAGGACCCTCAGTACAGTGAAGCAGGGAAATGGCATCTCTTTGTAATCAACTTCAGACAGGCCATGGGGATAATTTTAAGGACTAGTGGATTTTGTGAAGTTTTATGGTTGTTCCTTTTTTTTTTTTTATTATTGTTAGGTTCTGTCCTATTTTATTTTGTTTCAGGAAGAGATATTGTTTTGATATATTGTTGTTTGGAAACATCTGAAAATAAAGTTATAGCTCAGAGAAAACCAATTTATAGCTCTGAGAGGAATATCAAAGGTCTTGCAGGTTGCAGACATATTTGCTATCAGGAGGCAATGGGAGTTGTGGAACAAACACTGTGGTCTATTTGTAAAGCACAGACAGGGTATGTCCTCTCCACCTCATTTGTCGGGGAAGTGGGGGAGATACCCTGGACTAAAATGAACTACAGCTGGAGACTGCAGTGTGGGTAGGACCGACACGTGAATGCAGCAGCAAGAGATATCAGTAGGTCTTTAGCTTTTCTGTAAACCTGCTTTCTGGATAATTTGTTCTCTCCAGACTTGGATCTTAAGACTGTGAGTCATCGTGGGTGACTTCTGCTTCATTCTGACCTAGCTACATCCCACAATGTAGTCACCTTTGCTTCTCCTGCCAATGAGTTACTAGCATCTGCCATGACCTGCACCCTTCTAACACTCCTATTGAAATCCAGTTACCACTGTGATGGAATTCATGAGTGAGAGCTTAAAGAGTTCTCGTCTGAGAAGTGGCTGTGTTGATTTTCTCTTGCTCGGGTCGTCTTGCTCTCTCCCAGGCTTCCTCACCATGCGATGCCAGGTCCCATGCCATGATGCAGTAAGAGAACAGTAGTCAGATGCCAGCACCTTGTTGTTGAACTGCTTCATCTCCAGACTGGGAAAAAGATGTATTTTCTCAACTATCAGCTGGTCTGTGATTTTCTGTTGTAACAAATAAAGCGGAGCAGGATGTTCTCTGTGGCACACTCAGAGATCTGCTCTTTGATGAAGCCGACAGAAATCCTCCATGGTTTTTAAGGCAACGATGAGAAAATTAGAAAATACAATACAATTTCAAATTATTCAGTCCACCCGTGTATTGCACAAAAAGAAAAAAAAGGTCATATTAAGTCTTGATATAAAGTACACTGAATTCAATTCCATATTCCACACATCTTTCAGTGTCTGAAATAAAGGTAGACGTGATGTCAAGGGAGCATTTCCCTAAAATAAAACAGCACAGGGAGTGTCAAGAGAGTGCTGGACAGGTTCATGTCACGTGGTGGCATTTATGTTTGCCAAAGCTGCTTGCTCCAGGAGAATGAAATACTTCTGTATGCTAAAACCATCTCTAGTTACTCTATATTAAACTGAGTCATTGCACTCATCTGGCTGACCCTGTAAATGGCAGCGTCTTTTGATGTTACTCTCAAAGTGCAAGTACAGCAACATTCCCATCCATTTTATCAGGCGGGTGACCCGGCTTCCTCTATTGCAGCTACAGCGGAGACATTCGGACTAGCTAATTTTACATAAAAAGCATCTTCTGCCCTCCACTGTTCTTTTAAACTAGGTCACAATCAATCATTTTGAAGGTTAAATCCTTTGAATCATTTCTGTGAGGTTGAAAGGAATACAGTTATTCTTTTTTTTTTTCTTTTGCTGCATTAAAATTAATTTAAACTCAGGCCTAAGTATGTAAGTTATGCCAAAATAACTTTCATGACCTGAGCCAACATAGTATTTCTACAGCTCCATTTTAACTCTTAATAGTGCTATTTCACAGACTGAGCTGGATCAGAAACTCACTGTTATAGACTAATTGCAATGTGTGATCCTTGCTTATGTCTGGAGCTGTTAAAAATATCTTTCTTCAACTGCCTTACCTGCCCTCTTCCCCCAACTGGCAGATGTCCGTTGTAACCAGTACCCACTGCCTACTTAGTTCTCCCAAACTATCTGTTGAATGACTATGTTCTTAAAGAAGTGAAAAACATTGCAGGGGAAAAAAAATTCTTGAAGTGACTTTGAAGGAGAATCTGACAGTGTGCATATTGTCGTGTATTTATTCTCTGCCAAGATGTCTGGTAGAAGCAATCAAAGAACTAAATGCCTTACTTTTTAAGGATTAGAAGTATTATATATATATATATATACACATATATATGTATATCATATATATGTATATGATACACACATATATGTATATCAAAGCTATTCTTAAATTTACATTCTTTATTATTGTTTAAAATACACATAGCCCTTAACTGTAGCCAATAAATGCAAATTTACTGAGATATTTTTACCACCTCATGAAAATGATAAATATATCAACCTAACAAAATGGGAAGATATAAATAATTTTAAGTTTCTTCACTATTTCCTATTAATTGTATGAAACTAAATTTCCATCCATAAAAGTTCCTAATATTATACTAATAAAACACAATATTAATAGGAACTAAGTTCTAAATGGAGCTGTACTTTGCTTGAGTTATTGCCTAAGTCTAATATTTGGTTTCTTTCTCTATTGCTTACAGCCTTATAAAACTCCACAAATTAGGATTTGAAACTACCATAATAACTGAAGAAGTTAGATAACCTGTAAGCACATTTCTATAAATTCATCCAGGAAAGAGTTTTAAACAGTTCTTGTGTAAAATGTAGAGTAATAATTTCTGTCCATCTAATTTTCTCATGTTCCTAGCTACAGATACCAATAAAAATTCGAAGAAGCCATGAGCTAAAATAATAACAGCAATGTTTGCCATTTACTTATGATATAACATTCTTTTTATATTCATGTCTGTGTGCAACATAAATAATAAACCTGTGAATTACAAGATAGCTCTAAAAACATCTTCATTGTAATTTAAACTGTAGAATCACTAGAGTGCTTATTTCTTTGCTTAATACATTTTAAACTTTGCACCACTTCCTCCAATAACAAGTGAACAATGATTTTATAATATTTCAACTCTACACACACACACACACACATTTTTTTCTCCTCATACTCCCTTCTGTAACTTCCAGCAGAAATGAAACACTACATTCAAAATCTGCAGCATTGTGCTTTTTCATTTCTGATTATTCATCTATTTCAAAATTGTTAATTACCAATTTACCTTTTGTTGTAAGTGAAGTATTTTAATCATAACACTTTCAAGACAAATTGTTACTAGAATAGCTGATGAAATGAGTCTTAAGATCGACATACAGAAAAAAAGAAGAAAAATAAGTTCTGTGTAATGCTCGCAAACGTGTCCATAGGTTAATACCTTATTATTTTATTTTGGGAAGAAATGTTAGACCATTGTTTTCAGTATGTGTAATCTGCATTCATACTATTAATTCTTTATGTTTACAATAGTGATGTAGTTTAATCCATGAAGTTATACAAATCATGATTATTTTTTTTTTGGCTGCATTAACAATACAGAAAAAAAATGCAAATCACAACTTTCATTCGGGTGTTCTAGACACCAGAAAAGACTCAGAAGAATTGCAGTAAGCTACTCTAGAACACTGAGAATTGAATTAAATAAATGGAAACAAGGTCAGTCTGTCTCAAGTTTCTAACACTAGAATTCAACAACACATTCAGGACTTCTGCAGGAAAAGGCAATTTGGATTGATATTCCCAAGAATTTTTGGCAGAAACAGACTTCACACAGATGTTAATAGATAATTAATTCTGGACAGAATATGTGTGACTTAGACAGTCATTGATTTTTAATGAGAGTTGGAAAGTGCTCCATAGTGGTCCAATTTTAGGTTGAATGCATGTTTTCTAGCAAACTTCCATCATTACACAGTGAATATACATTGGTGTAGCCCAAGAAAGCAGGCAATGGATAAGCACCGGTGATTTCTCATTGGTTGGAGATTACTCTTCTTAGAACATGATTGGTTGCATGCATCTTCAAATTCAGTATGCTGAAATGAAGGCTTCTATTTAATTTTGAGAAGGACATTTCTGGGAAGAGATAAGGAATATGTAGCTAAAGGACAAAGGCACGTGCAAGGTTACTCCAGATGACTGAGATGAAACAGATCTTCCATGTGCATTGCCCAAGGAAAATTGACTAGGTGAGTAAGATTAATAGCTCTGTGCAGACACTTCTCACAAAGGTCTCAGAATTTCTCCCGGAAAGTCTGCACACCTTTAAGGGACCCGTTTATTCTCGCCTCTGCCCTGTTCCTGCCTCTTGGTTTAGAATTCATCGGCATTGCTCTCATGCTTCTTTGCTTTGTCCTCAGATATGCACTCTGTATACTTGTGTTCTTAACTGCTGCTGGGTTATTTCAGTGCTAACCGTCAATATACATTTACTTCGTCTTTCTATTTTGAAATATATCAGTGTCAAGTACTAAACAGCTGAGTTCCATTATGTCAGTAAGAGTTTGCAAGGAAATAAAGATAGACGAGATTTTCTCAAGTTGTGGACTGAAATAGCAAAATTGGAAAATTTTTGTAAAAAATAAATGTCAAAAAATATCTAGAGATGAGCACTTTAGCTAGGTCTTAGGATGCTTGTATCCCAGGTTGATGCTTGACTAGGGAGGCTGACTCTGGCTTCCTGAGATGCAATAGATTCTTACCTCCAACATAGAAGACCTGGATTCGTTTCCCATCCCATTCCAACCCATCCCAGCCACTGCAGCATTTGCACAGCGACACAGTGGATAAGAGAATATTTCCCATTTTTCTCATAAAATAAGACAAATAGGGCCCAGCGTGATGGCATAGTGGTTAAATTCTTGCATGCATGTGCCGGGATACCAGTGGGCACCAGTTGATAGCCTGGCTGCTCCACTTCCCATCCAGCTCCCTGCTTGTGACCTGGGACAACAGTGAAGGACAGCCTAAGGCCCTGGGACCTTGCATCCGAGCGGGAAACCTGGAAGAAGCTCCTGGCTTCTGGCTTCGGATCAATTCAGCTCAGGAGGTTGTAGCCACTTGAGGAATGAAGAAGTGCACAAAAGATATTTCATTCTGTCACGCCTTCTTTCTGTATATCTGAATTTTCAATAAAAATGGGCAATTCTTCAAAAATAAGATAAAAATAATAAAATTTGACAGAATAACTGAAGCAGAATTGGTGGGAAAGGGAAAAATGTGATTCAGAAAAAGAATAAGAACACAAACTTTCTAATTAAACAGCACTAATGTGGGGATGATTAATGTCCCGTGAACAAGACCAAGTCTACATAGGATGTATACACTCCTTTAATCCCTATATATTATTGCATTTTTGTCTAACCCAAAGCATTAGTACTTTTCTGCCCTGCACTATATTTGCAAAGTGTTTTATATATGAAGCAACCTTGGAAGATGGACTTAGTGGATCCCTCAGATCAAAATGCTCTCTAGGTTGGGGAACACTAAGACTCTCATCGGAATAAGCCTTGCAAAGGTGTCTTGACGCATTACATCATACGGGGATCATAACAATAATGCAAAATAGAATAATAAAACAAGAACATGCAACCTCATTATTTAATTTTAGGTGTCTGGAGAAAAAAATCTCTTTTTCTTGTTTATGAAATTCTTAAACATAAGCTTATATCTCTCCTTATTACTACCGCTCCAGATAAGTGGAGAAAATTCACCTTAGAGACTGAAGTAAAAGGCACAAAAAGAAGAGAGATAAGGAGATAAGGGATGAAATTTAACTCTGTAATATCAGAAATTTGTTAAACTACATGCATCCCTCATTGTTTCATGCTTGTTGCCTAAACTAGACTCAATTCACATGCAAACAAATAGATACTAACAGATAATCTCACTCTAGTAATTAATCAAAAGGAGTATTATCACACATACTAGAGTTATGTGTTTTAACCAATTAAGGAGCCTCAAAATTCATTCTTATGCCCCTGTAAGATCTGAATAAAGAAAAAGAATAAAGCAGAAAAAGACCATTCATATGACTGACACTGGAAAATCAAGTACGACTGTTTGGCAAAAAAGCTTTTAACACTAGAATAGAAGATAAGGTTCCCATCCCCCTTCCCAGTGGTGTCTGTGGCTTTCCTGTCTGAGAAGAATCTGTGCCAGAAAAGCTACTTTGTATTGGAGTCCAGCCTCCGTTTCCTGCTGCTGCTGCACATGGTGCAAGGTGGCAGATGACAGGTAGGTAGTCCCCTGCCCCTGAGGTGGGGCACAAGAATGGAGCTCCAAGCTCTTGGCTTCCCCACCACTCTGGCTTAGAAATGACTTTTGTGGACATTTGCGGATATAAATCAACAGGTGGAAGATTCTCTATCCCATCTCCTTGCCTTTCAAACTAATGAAAATATATAAATATTTTTAAAGTAAATTATATATATAATATTATATATAATCATATTGTTTTGTGTGCATATACATATATATGTTATATCTATATAGCATTCACACATAGAAGCATAGATAGATGACAAATGGGTAAACAGGTGGATAGAGGTCCAGCCCATCATTGGAGGCTCCATGCTGTTTCTGCGGGAATTATTTTAAATCCAGCTAGTGTCCTTAATGAAAGTCACATCAGGTAATACTCTCATGTGCTCTTCATTATAGCATAGATTTATTATTAAAACAAGTTCAAGGAGTGATTTTTCTCATCAAGTTCTAAAATATTAGTTTCCATTTTGCCTCAGAATAAGATGTTTTATTCATTGGCAAAATTCCCAGTCCAATAATATAAAGGGAATAAATTACGTATATTTGGAGGGCACTTTAGTGGATTCTTAATTAAGAAATGGTAACCATCATCTGAGGGGACACATTTTATTTAGCAAGCAAAAGAACAGATCCATTAACCCCCATCCATTTCAAGATTTAGCACTAAGGGGGAATTTTAAATTACTGCTTACTATTTTATTGTGAAAAACTATAATATAGTCAGGATGTTTATTAAAAATGAATGGATAAACTATCCAAATTGTGCAGATGTAACAGACATTTTGAATATTTACATAAAAATATGAAGCACCACAATCATTATTGAAGCTGTAATAAAAGTTTCTATTAAATTTCATGTACTTTTTTTCTGACCCATTTTATGTAAGACCTAAAAGTCCTTGTGTTTTCATTTTCTTGCACTTTGTGTCTATCTCACTAATATTTTTTTGTACTTTATACAACTTGGGCTTTCCCATAGGGATCAAAGTTACAGCACTATGAAACCTTTGTATAAAGCATAGAAGAATGAATCAGAGAAAAAAAATGCATGATTAGTGCAGTGTAACCTCCAGTTATGTCAAAGGAAGAGAGACCTTATCTTTGAAAATAAAGTTAAAATTATCCACAACATTTCCTGGGAGTCTAGGAGACTTTTATCATAGTTAGTAAATTGATCCATGGTTCCTTTGCGTCTCAGGGCCAGAGAAACCACAGAGCTTACGGCTGCCTTAGGGATCGATTGGTGCTCATTTCTCCG
This sequence comes from Ochotona curzoniae, assembly GCF_017591425.1. Classification (NCBI taxonomy): domain Eukaryota; kingdom Metazoa; phylum Chordata; class Mammalia; order Lagomorpha; family Ochotonidae; genus Ochotona; species Ochotona curzoniae. The sequence goes on along the minus strand of NW_024465582.1, from coordinate 12,366,336 downwards.
CAATCCTAAAACACAGTGAGTAATAATGACAGACGGGGCTCCCACAGCACCTTCTAAAATGTCCTTCAAGGTTGCAATTCTAGAAAAAATACATTTCCCAATCCTGGTTTAAACTTGGTATCACCCAACATGTCAACACATTTATGAAATTTAAAGTGTTTTTATGAGTTATAAAATTAAAATTGCAAGATAACAAAAAGAATCATTTGGAATGGCACATGTTTAATAAAATAATGTTCACTCTTTAAACAGTTTACAAATATTTGCAGTAACTGCACTGTTCTTTTTCAACTAATACAAGATGATAATTTACCCTCCATGCTGTAAACTTTTATGACAAACTTTAGCTCCTTTCCCATAACTTTCAAATCTATGTTGACATATTTTGTGACAATATGGTTTGAAGGCCATTTCTAAATTCCTCTGGTTAAATATTCACTTTGTTTTTGGAAAAACATCAAGCTTGATGTCTGCCACCACAATATGTGTAAGTTTAAGATGGCATTCATTTTCCATCCTACAACGTTCTCAGTTCTCTCAGTAGGGCACAACTAGGATCTAAATTATCATCAGCATGATTTTTTTTTTTTACTTCAAAATTACAGTAGCTTCAAAATATTAAATCAGAGTCTTAGAATATAAAGAACAAATCACTTTTTGTACAGTAGTCAGCTGTGTACGTTTAATCACCTGTGTTTATAAAATCTACTAAGCATTTGTGCAATATTTCATGTTGTTATTTTAGTACTTAGAATGTTTAAAACATTTTTTTTGGATCATTACATTTTTGTTAATCATAAATAAACTTCATTCAATGCAATCTTTAGTTACTGTATTATATGTACATAATAAAGTGTTCATTTTGTGACTGAATGCATGTTTATTTTTCTAATAAATATATATGTATATATTTCACATACAATATATGTATTCGAATTTGACTTTATGCAAGTATTATGGAAATTTAACAAATTAACTTAAAATATATGCATTGATAATCCATCCAAATTTACATTTGACATTGTATTGTCTTGTTTAGTACTTGATTTCATTTCGCTATATGTGCAGCCGAATCAAGAACAGTTCTTTTGGTTGTGGTTGACCACCAGGTTTAGTTGTATCTTCCATCCCATTTCCAAAACGAATCTGATATGTTTTGAGCTGGTGTTCTAAATTCACTGTGTAAAAAAAAAATTACTGTGATTGTTCACATCTGAAATAAATAAAAGTTAAAAACAGGGAATTTAATAACAATATGTTTTTCTGATACTGGAATAATGCACAATAAGCTGAAAAACTTGCTAAATGTCCATAGTCTAAACTTCATGAAATCAAAGTGAAAGCATATAAGACATTAAATAGCAAGATTGTTTAAGATTCAAAAATTGCATTCTTATACACATTCAGGTTTTCAATTTCATATTATAATTCCCATAAAAATTTGAGTACTTAATATCACAAATAGCATCCATCTAGGATGAAAAAATAGTAAAGATCTTTATTTCAAAAATATTAACATATGCAAAACAAGTAGCCCTAAGAGAAACACGTCCAAGGAAATGCTCTGTTGGCCTGTTGTGTTGACATAGTAGTAGTTTCTGTGTTACGTAATGACTTAAACCTTTTTTGATCAACGTCTAAAGAAACCTTAAAGAATTATAAGACTCCAAGACTTTGGAGCTGATTAAATAAGCCTCCTTGTAAGTGTAACCTTCAAGTGTATGAAGGAGTATTATAACCAGCTGCTCTTCATTTCCACTGAGAGTAGAAGACATGGAAATATGTTTAATTCACAGCAGGACTGATTTAGATTGGACAACAAGAAGACACACTTGACAGGAATTCATACTGGACCCTCAAAGAGATTACCAAGGGAAATTTGTAGGCTCTTTTTCCATTTCAGTCTTCAAAAATAAATTAGATCAATTCTACAGCTATTGCAATGACCCTGAAATCTTGCAAGTAGGTCAAAAAAGCAATCAATGGGACACTGAGGCAATGGGAAATCTTTTATTATTCCAGATTACTTTGGTCGAAATTCTGATAGCTTGTTCCTTCTCTTTCTCACATGTATGCGCTTATGTCTTCCCTTCCTAATACTGTTTTAACCTCATGCATTCCCCACTCCCATGTTCTTTGCAAACTGATTATCTATTTCTCTGTTTCTACTTTGATGTTTTGTTATGAACTATCAACACCTACATTACAATTAAAAACATACGAGGAGATAAACATTAATGTCATTTAATGAATTAATATCAATTTTACTGAATTAATTAGGCATATCTTTTTGTAACATTAATGGCTACCTGCCATGCATATTCTGTTCTGCGTGTTCTGATTTGTTAAAATTTCTTTACTAGTGCTCTAACGGTGTTTTCTTCCCATTGTGTTTGCACTACATAAACGACTAAGAGATCCTTCCCAGTCCAGAATCTTCCTCAGGTATCAGTGAAAATCTACTTGAAAGGTTTGCTGTGAGAATTGGAGTCCAAAACCCAAGACCCCTGCAGGCCAGATAAGTGAAAGAGAAGGACATTCTGGCTTTCAGAAAAACAAGAATTTTTCTCATCTTAACATCTTTGTTTCATTCTGGTCCCCAACTGCGGGGATGCTACCTGCCTGCACCGAGAAAAACTCCCCACCTGATCCCTACACGCATGCTGACTTCCTCCAGAGAACACTCCAGGCACACCGACCATTCCAATGAAATGCCCAATCGCCTCCATTTCTTTCAATGAAGGGATCAATTCAGTGTACATTGAGGCATTGATACGAATTAATGCAAGATTGAAAATATATTTCCCAACTATCTGAGCATGTCTTTAGAATGTCATGTAATCGGGTCTGGCGCAGTAGTGTAATGGTTAAGGATACGTTTTAAAGAATTCTATGACATTAGCAAATTTCAAAGGGTAATTTTGATTTTTCTGGTGGATTCTGTAATGACATTTTTTTGGACCTGTAAATCAATAGCTCATCCAAATAAACTCGAAGAGCTTCACAGTTTTGTCTCCAGATCAGATTTCGAATCACAATGCGCAGTGCTCGCTTTTCAATCCACATATTCACTTTGAGGTGAAATCCTAAAAAGCAAAGTTTTGAAAATTTAGAACGAGACAAAAGCATAATTGAAATAAGTGACAATTGTGATGGCCTTCGGTAGAGTAACCAATATTTTTTTAAGCTGAGACAACTCTGACTGTGGAAGATAGCTATTGTTAATAATTACAGCTGAGCAATGGAGAGCGTTAGCAGGTTGCAGGCAATTTAAGATGTGTATTCTTTTTTTTTTCATAAACAGTAATGAGGATCAATTATTAGGGTTTCCCCAATTCAACCTGAGATTTAAGTCTCCTTGGTAAAGACCAAATAAAGTTTGGATTCCCCACAAGAGTGCAAATGCTCAGGACAGAAGCAGGCTGTGTTTTATTGAAAATGTAATACACCATTTGCCACGTAATTCCCATGTAATTCCATGTGTGTGTGTTTTTTTTTTTTTAGAAATTAACTTAAGCTTTCATTTCATTTACTTATTTCCATTGCATTTTAAAGTCACAGAGAGGAAGCAGCTGTTTTTCCTTTGGTTCACCCACTGACCCAAATGCAAGTAACATCTAGCAATGGTTTCAAGCTGACATAGAGTGCTTAAAACTCAATTTGGGGCTCCCACAGCAGAAGACGCCCTAACCTACTGAGCACTGACACTTTCTCCTCAAGGTACACTTTATTGGGAGGTGATATGAAGTGGAGGCACCAGGATTTAAACTAGGCACTTTGATACGGAAAATGAGCGTCCTAAGCAGTATTTCAACTCCTATCTCAGAAAACCAAGCTCTTCCTAAGCTTTTGATGAGCAAACTGTTCAGTGCTAAATTACCAGCTAACCTTTACTCTGGAAACAAAGGCATGGATAGTCTCTCTCTCTCTCTCTCTCTCTCTCTCTCTACCTATCTATGCGTATCCCTATAGATATCATATATATTCATAAATACAGATGGCATTATTCATGCACCTACGACTCATAGATCTTTGTTAGTGACACCTGTTTTATATTTATCAAAATACTCTAACAAAACCACGTAAACTGAAGAAATGGATATAATATCTTACAAGGAGGAAATATGAGAAAAGTCTGCGAATTACTTGCTGGCTAGGTGGCGTAGTTATAGAAATCTCATTTATAAGAGTACGAAGATTCATGAGTGTTAATGTCGACATTATTAGATAATCTTGGAATAAGTTTTACACTCTAATTATCTTTATTCATTTTGTAATCATAATTATGAAATATTTACTATAAAATTAATGTTAAATATCTGACGCTAAAAACTGAATTTAAATGTAGTAGATATACATTTTACTTGCTAATTGAAAAATACTTCAAAAATAGTGTTTAAATTATCAGGTGGATATGAACAAAAGGACCCAAAACTCTGCCAAATGGTATTTGTTTCTCATTCGTTCCAGTCTTTCAAAATGCATAATTGGGATTTTCGTGATTTTCCCTAATATTACACATGAGGTGTTTTCTTTCAAAGAACAGCTGTTATAGATAGCTCAGTTAAAGATACCTTATTTTTTCCATAAGAACAATTGGAAACAAATGATAAAGTACTTTCTTATTTTGATTTCCTTAGTTTTATTTCCAAAATTCACCAATAAATTACTTGTCGTAAACTTTAAGTAACAATTTGGAAGTGCAATATAGAATTTTTATAAAGTAAATAATACACTTACAATATTGCTGAAAAGATAATATGAGTATCCTTTATGTGAAATCCAGTTATTTGTGATATTATTCACTAATCCTTATTTCTCTCTGCATTTCCTTTTTAAAGTAGCCCTCTTCCACACACACACTATTGCCCTTTTACATTTTAAATAATTTAAATAAACTCCAGTGTTTCATTATGTGAAGTTCCAATAAATAATTTTATAGCTGCAAACATTTATGTTATAGTTGGGGATACATTTCTGTAGTAGAGTAAGTTGTGGATGGCAAGTATTTCTGATATTAGAAGTTATAATCATAAAAATGAAATAAAATTGACTCTAAGTTTCTTTGATAGTGTACTTGTTCCTAATTCATTTTGTTACTTTTTAAAAATGCTGATAGATCTCAGGACAAACACTGCTTTCAAAATCTTAGTTACTTGGCTTCATCCAGTTTAGGGAATGCAATTTGAAGTAGCATTTTGAATCCTCACATTTATAAGATGTGGAAAAGAAATTTATCCGCTAACATACATTCTACTTTCAGCTACACAAATCTTTGACAGCATGATTGAGTAGCTTTTTCTTTTTAACTTCTCCCACACCGTGAAAAATAACCTTTATAATCTTTCTCAGTTTTGAGATAACGAGATCTTTCAGCTGAACGGAGGGTGAGGCAATCACTGCGTTGACTCACCTGCCTTGGTCACCTTATGTTATCAGCACTGTGCTTTCTCCTTTTCCACCTCCAGAGTCAACGCTGAAGAGCATCTTCAAACTTTCTTTAGTACGGATTAGAAAATAGGGCAAATTCGGCCACAAGCATTAAAAACACTAAAGCCTTGGATATAGACTTCCAGGTGTGTGTGTGGGGGGTGGGTGGGTGGGTGTCTATACTTATTAAGTGAATTTAATAACAAGTATGAATGTAATCATACAAAATTTGACAGTTGTCTCTGTAGACATCTTAATTTGGAGATTAAAAAGTCAACAAAAGAAACAAATATGGGCCCGGCGGCGTGGCCTAGTAGCTAAAGTCCTCGCCTTGAACATGCTGGGATCCTATATGATCGCCGGTTCTAATCCGGTGGCCCCACTTCCTATCCAGCATTGAGCTGAGTGACAAAGTTGCTTTAGAGATGCCAATTTATGTGTAGAGTAATTTATTAATGCAAAGTCATTTATTCATTTTTAAATATCAATTCGGCAAGAAATCACTAGCTCGTTCATGGCAATGTGCACTTTCAAATTAAATAGAAAACACATATAATTCTAGTTAAACTGAATGAGTATGGTCGCTAATGTGAGAGTTTAACTTTTCCTACATAAAATATGGAAGATGTTCTCTTTTTCTCCCTTTTAAGAATAGGTTTGAGAAAAGTGAGTTAAATGCTCACATGATTACAGAGATTTTTAAAAGATTTGTTTATTGAAAGGCAGAGTAGCTGAGAAACACACACACACACACAAACACACACAGGATTAGGGGAGGGAAAAGAGAGAGTAGTTATGCATGTACAAAATATTTGAAGGCATGGTGAGTTAAAGAAGTCATATTGGCAAAAAGCTGCAATCCCAGGATATGGAAAAGTCACCAGGGATTCTGGTCACGTCTGGAGAAAAAACAGGATAAATGTGATGTTTTGTGTCTAGAGACAGAGAATGCTGAAAGAATGGTGGGCTGTTTGTTGTAATTATTGTGTGAATCTGTGAATATACTAGAACACTACAGGAAGCCCAAAGAACCTAGAGTGATAAAGACACTAAAAGCAATGTTAGACTCCTGAATACAAAATTTGTTCAAAAGTGATTATAAATTTTGCAATTTGAGATATAATATGCACAACTGATATAAACCATATTATCTCTGATGAAGAACACTAAGAACTTCATGAACTTTTAAAAACTTTAATAATAAAACCTGTCTAAATATCCGTAACAGAATTCAAATAAACTCAGTGGACTAAGTTACATTTGAGCTGTTATGACAGCTTATTTTATAGATGGAAGAATTCCATGCCACATAAGCATTAAGCCCTTTGCCCTTTAGACCGTGAAAGCAGAATGAAATTATGTACGTGTACTGGGATATTATGCATATATGTCTATGTCTATGGCATATATGATACATGTATGTTACATGTATGCAATATATCCTTTCAAAATTCTTTCCTTGTACAAGAAGAAATTATGTTTTGTCTCTAGCACACTTTCTTGATTCAATGATTAACTATTCTTTGAATAAATAAGGAGTTCATTAAATACTGAAAAGAGAGAGATAGGGCAAGAGGAATAGTGGGATCAAGGGAGTAGGAGGGGTAAGGAAAAATGTCAAAAAAAGGAGGAAGGGGCAATTCTAGGTGATATTTACACTGTCATTCACTAAAAATATATATATTTTCAGAAATCACATTTGATTTGGCAAGATTCTTTTTCCATAAAAAAAGCTAGTAATATACTCAAATCTACAAACTTTAGAAATAACTGGATTAAAATATTATACTGTGTTACCTTTATGCTGAATGTAAATATACATATTTTATATACATGAGTATATAAATATATATATGAGTCTAAATATGTGATCCTGTAAAATATCCATATTGTCTTGCCTATGGAGATTTTGGGTATTGAAAAATGAATATTTCATTTTGGATCCAACTGTAAAGGTATAGTTCAGTCTTACATGCTACCAATTTTAATAAAAACATTGTTTAGATATAGCTAATAATTTTCTTAAGGATACTCATTATTAATCATCCTAGCAGCCAGAATGTTAGGCTGCCTAACGTAAACCCAGTGACAGGGAGATGTCCACTCCGTATCGCTGTGTACCAAAAGGCAGTCCATGCATATTTGAAGCATCATTTTTTCATTTCAGATTTGCATATGATTAGATTGCTTTTCATATAAATCTGTGAAATGTTGTATGACATGTGAACATTTTCCCATCTGGAATATTGTTCATAAAACTCATTTTATATGATTTAATGAAACTAGAAACCAACCAGCAAGAATAATTTTCGCTTTCTATGCCAACATTGGTAGGTGGTGCAATGACTTGTATGTTTCATAACATGTTCCTAATTTTACAAATGATTAATTTGCATTTCAAATGTAATAAACCTGGTTCCATGAACCTTGGCTGTCACTCACAACATTATAAATCACAGGAATCCATATTTTAGCATTTTCAAACCCTTGTTTCCCACTCTTCCCTAAAGCCCCACCTCTCATAAAATTCACTCGTTCAGAAGAACTGAATGTCTTGGAAAAAAAAAATGATTATGTTATTTAGTCGAAGCTGTTGCTGGCACTGCATAAAATGAAGCATAGATTATCTGATTCAAATGTACCAAAACAAATGATATTTCTGGAATGAAATTAGAATTTTATGGCTTTCTCTGATCATTTTGAAAACCATTCTATAATAAAAGATTATTGCCAACCAAGCATGTGTTGCTGAATTTCTCCAAATGCAGACACTGGATTACAAATTGTTCACTGGCACATCCTTAGAAAAAAAACTAAGATACATAAAAAGTGCCTGTGAAGTGATAAGAAAAACAATGGCCACTTCGTGAACAGAAGTGAACATTTTATTTCATTTCAGGCAATCTTTTGACTTCATGACAACGAGATTGGGATAGCCTATGTTAGCCCAAATTTTACAACGTGTTTTAAGAGTATGTGGTTTAGAAATCCATACCCTTGCCGTAATCAACAAGGCGTATCAATCAAAACAATAGCACACAATGACAGCATAATCGTTGCTTTCCACAATGTCCTTGGTGGGAGCTGCCTGTGGTTCCAGGTCCGAATTAAGACAAACTGTGACAGAGACTAAGATGAGCAAATTTATTTTAATATTAATTAGAAAGTTATCCCACTTGTTTCCTCTTTTTTTAAGTTTTAGTTATATCAACTAATTTCATTACATGCACTTTTTAAATTTTTCATTGTTCTAATCACCAAAAAGTTGCTATAAAAACAATATTGAAAGGGAGCTAGATTTGTCTTCTCAAATGTGAGGGATATCAGCAAAGATAAATAATGAAAACTTGCAATGTTGTAAGTCTGAATTGAAAAAACCCGGAAGTGTAGTATAAGTATTGGCTTTTGAACACGTATTACAGAAATGTGTAGCATATCTCATCACATCTTTTGAAATCTTATTCATGAGTTTTCAACACATATTTTAGGTTTAATTTCATATATGTTTAGACAAGAGCTGAAATTGTGGTAAAGGAATGAAATGAATAAAACTTTGCAATATATCTTTTCTTTTATTTCTTCCCAATGTGCGTTCTCAGGATATACTGCTCAATTAGTTCAACGTATGCTTAGAAAGATTGTGCTTCTCTATGAAACGCATGATTTCATACTGGAGTTGGCAATGCAGTCACGAAGCAAATATAAATAAAATGTACCACTTGTAAATGGATAGTTTATCACAGAAAGAAAGTCTCCGAGTAAAGTGAGACACAGTAGCAGGCATTTGATCTAGTAGTTGCTGCTGACTAAGATATCGTCATTGGTATCAAAGTGTATGAGTTTGCTCCCCAGCAGCACTCCTGATTCTATCATCCCGTTCATGTGCACCCTAAGAGGTGGGACTTGGTAGTTCCAGCAGTGCTGTCCCTGCCACGTGCACGTGAACATTAGAATATTCCTTTTCCTTCTTATGTAGCCTGTCTTAGGTGTTAATAATTATAGGTTAAAAAATTAGGCTAACCCACCGTGTTATACAATTACATAAAAAAGCATCATGAGGTAAATTATAATAATGTATAATTATAAAAAATGAATTCATCCAGTATCAAAATCAGTATAAACTGATAAAAGCAAAACAGAGTTTGAATTAGGTATTTTCATTTTTAACTATTTAACTATTTATTCCCTGATCATATTTCCAGGAGTTTTTCCTGAAACATATCCATATGTTTAAAAAGTATGCATACATGGACATTATAGGAATTTCAGAGGACACTTGGAGTCAAATTCATGTGTTCATTGTTATAGAAATAGATACATTTAAGGTTGTCTTGTAGTTTTAAATATTATGGAATAGTTACAAGCAACAACATCATTTAAGTTAATATTGAATTTTGAAGCAGTTATTTGTAAATGACTGACAAATAGCTTTTATATAAATAAAATATTTATCCAGGATGGACAGTACATGCATATTATATTATGATTCATATATGACTAAATCTGTGGACAGCACATAGCAAAGTAGGCAAGAATGATTACCTATAAAAGAAGATAAATAACAAAACACAGAAAGCAATTATGATAATACGTCTAAATATATCTTTGAAGTGAAACTATGGATTTTCTTTTTTGTGATCCTGATTCAACTTTTACAATTCTTCTAATTTTAATCAATTTTGCGAATTTAGAATTTCAAATATGCCACTTTTAAAGCTGAAAATATCTCTTCCATTTTTTCTTTCATGATCATGTTTTGTTTTGTTTTGTTTCAGAAAAAGGTGCAAGACTATGTTTCTGAGACCTTAAAGTCACGTTGGAAGGATCTGGTGAATGTGCTTTATTCTCATTCTGTTTAGAGTTAATCAGACACAGCATCTGATGGGGAATGATCTGACTGCCAAGATCAGAGTACACACTCAGCTTGAAATGCTGCATTGCATCTTTCGATCTAAAAGGGCTAAACATCATCTAAAAATACTCATGTATCTGGAGAGTCTTCTGAACTACTAAGCTTTATCTTGCATACATGGCATCTAGCTTGTTGCACAAATTCCTTCTCGACGCGCCTGTCTGCTGTCCAGCAGAAAGGAACATTCAGAGATGTTGGCACCCAATTTCTGGTCGCAGTGAGCAGGGAATTAACATCTGCAAGAAAAAGATTGCACTCATGCATCATGCTGATATTTTTCACACAAATCTGTTATTTCTTCAAAAATACCTCCCTTGTGACATATTCCATGTTGGAGCGAATATATCCATGGGTAGCAGGCAACCTTGAGAAGTAATTCATTATAATATCTACTTACCAATTTCTTGATTTCTTTTTCTTTAAAGATCTTGATGAGGATCATTGTGTACTATTTTAAAAGAGATATTCTCATGCATATTATCCCTTATCTCACTGTATTGTTCAGTATTGGCTTCAAAACATTTCAGATAACAAAGAAGAAAGCAACATGGTTTTTGCTATATTAAGAAAAGGCAAGGAAATATATTATTGGTTACTAACGTGTGTTTTATATATTTTCCTTGGTTTGAGATTTCTCTGACTTGTTCCCCTTTTTTTTATGTATGCTGTTAATGTTGTATGTGCATTTGGGAATGGGTGATTGAAATCAACTGATATCAAGATATCCTGGTTATTGGTTACTTTTGTGACACTGATGTAGACAGTGTAGCTTGGAAACCTTAGCCACCTTGATAAAAGATAACTTTATTTTTTTATATGTACAGGTATTTAAGTATCGACTGTACTTATTTTTTTAAGTAAAATGTCCATTGTAAGGGGTCAGAAGTTCAAAATGCCATGTGGGAAAGTTATTTTATATCAGGTATGTATCATTCTCTTTGTTTAATCTAAATAGGTTAGGTTGATTTAAATCTGAATATAGCATACATTATGAATATTGTATACTGCAAAGGTATAGGCAATACTTTTTGTTGTTGTTTTTGAGTCCCAAGTCTGTTTGTAAAGCACTTTAAATATTACCTCTAGTGATTTTTTTCTTCAAATGTAGGAATTTGTTTCATATATACATATATATATTTTTCCAATGGAAGAAATTGCAATTAAGAGAGGTCAAGTACATTGTCCAATGTCATTAAAATGTAACAAACACAGTCAGAATTCAAGGTCAGGAACTGTACTGAATTCCCTCGTCTGTTTAGTAGTTATATTTCCTTATGTCATTTTATTTTCAAACAAAAATAATCACCATAAAATATACTCAACGTAATTTGTCACACAGATAAAAATCATATAAATTGTTCATTTCCTTTGCTTTTCTCAATAGACTCTCTTTAAGCCCATTATTATTTTAATGTATGTATTTTCTGGGGATTTTTAAATGCTTTCCATTCATCAGTCTTTGTTTCGTAAACAATGAATGAAAACACACTGAACTGTAAATGGTGGAAAAGTCAATAGAAATAGTGAAATTATTTATCTTCATATTCATTTATATTGAGTTTAATTCAAGGTTAATGATTATACAAATAATAATGTAATAACTGATCAAACTGACATTTCTAAATAGTACCAATTCTTAACCTTTGGCTGTTCAGTAAATTCTGTAGCATTTACTCTACACACTACATAAAGCTATTTAGGACTTCAAGAATCACAGCAGAAGTTTGACTGCATCCAACCTGTCTTTATTGTCAAATGAAAAACAGAGTAGAGTAATAAGTGAATAAGTTTCACATGAAAAGTGTGGGGAAGTGGGGCATAGCCTTTAGTGGGTTAACAAAAATAAGAGCAGGAAATTGTTTAGGGAACAATCAAATTATAAGGCTATTTAAAGAAAGAAATTAATCAATCAAAGTAGAACATCTGTTCACCTTTGCTCAGAAGCCATTAGAGAGAGCTGTTAATGCTACGATGTTTCTAGTTTACTTCCTTAAGCTGCCAGCCCTGTTATTACCAGAGGAATTCTTATAGTTCTAGCTGCAGTTCTGGATAAGTGCTGCCTTTGCCCTCTCCACTGCTGCGTTCACAGATAATATGTCAGACCACGAAACTCTGATCCACCAAAGGCCTAGCATATTGAAGCAGGCGGTAGGATTTTAGCATTCTTAGGTAGAAGCACTTGGGTTTCCTTGTTACAATGAATGTATTTATTTTATTGTGTTAGAAAAGTATAAATCACTGTCACATGGAACAAACCTATAAAATAACAGCAGAAGTGATGTGAACAATACCAACAGGTGTTTTAGCAGCAGCTGCCTTGCTTCTGTACATTCATTTACATGTTGCAGTTAACTGAGCTTGCAATGTCAGTGCCTACCATGTCTAAGAAATTCGAATAAAGCTACATTGGCCATACAAAATAAAGCATCCCTTTGTGGACTACGACCTGTGTCTGGATTTAGAGTTCTGTTAAAACCCTTTAAAGGGTTAAATCATAAAGAATAGAGTAGTACGTTCAAATGGTAAAGGACTTTGTTCACAATATGGGTTATTAAAGGAATGCAAATTAAAGCAAACTTAAAATTAAGCTTGTCGGAAGTAAGGAACCAGGTGCTGGCAGTATTTTAATATAGATGCGAAAATTCAGCCAATTTTCTCCTTTAAAAATTATTTCATTAGCTTAAATCTTTTTAAAAATGTAATTATCTTCCAGTGGCATGTAGGTATTTTAAAATCTGTATAGGTCTTCTAAATTTTTGCCTCTACCGAATGGAAACCCTAGGAAATTAAAAAGTCAATTCCATTGTCTCTACTAAGCAGATATCCTCCAAGTTATCCAAGAGACACGGGATAGTTACATTACTAAATCAAATGCTAATGAGAGAGGTTACTAGTGTGGTCCATTACAAAGAGGAAGTCACAGAGAAGAACAAACAACTTGTGTAATAAGCCTTTATTTTGCTTACTTTTCCCTTATTGTGATCTCTGTTGGGCATTTTTATTTTATGCCTGGCCAGCATATAAGCAGTCATCTCATATGCACATGGATAGGTGGGTAGAAGATGATTATGCGAAAAATTTTATTGAATTTATAGCGTTAAAAAAGATAGTTTCTGTACTAAAGAAGGAGCATTGAATTTACACTCTGACAATTATTATTTTTTAAAACAAATAATGGATAGTGTGAAAAATAAAAATACAAAGTTAGGCTCATAAAAAAAAATAGAAAATGTATGACAAAAGAAAAACCAGCACCAAAACAAAAGGAGAGGAACAATTAAAATACAATGAACAGCCTATGCTAATTACCTAAGGAGGGGGTGAGTACCACGGACAGTTGTGGGCATAAAATGATCAATTGCATTAATACAGGGACTATAACCATGCTATGCATGGACGAGAAATTGGATGAGCAGAGATTATTTTTAAGTGAATCAATCAATCAATCAATTAATGAGCTTGCTTCGTTGAATTTCTATTTTTCATCATACAATTGCATAGCTCAGGGCTTTCCCATTCCACCCTTTTCATTGCCCTGCATCCGCAGGGGAGACTGGAAAGAAGCCTCTATTTCGTGGATTCAGACAGACTCAGCTCCAGACATTGTGGCCATTTGGTGAGTGAACCGGTGGAAGGTTGTTCTCTTTGTCTCTCCTTCTCTCTGAAAATCCGCCTTTGCACCAAAAATAAATGAATCTTTAAAAATTTATAGATGAAAATTATGTGACAAAATATAAATAGGAATGCAGAGTCAGTAAATACCCCTTAAAAACAGACACCTTCCATAAAATTGATTAGAGAAATAGAACACATACAAATTAGTAAATTGTAAACTAATGCTGAGCAATTACTAAACAAACAAAATAAAGTCCACATGGACTTTTATGTTCATTTCTCAAGAGAATTATGCATGCTGTCCAATAATGAAAATACAGTAGAAAACCAAGCAAATTTGCTTTTATAGCATACTCAACCACCAGGGCTCAAATCACAAAGAAAAGCATTGAACTAAAGTCCAATTTGAGGATTATATCCTGACAACAAAGGACCCATAGCTGCTTTTTAAATGTGTGAAACAATAGGAGGGAGAAGAGACTTGAGTAAGAAGGGAGAAATGAGTTGTTTAATGAGCCTTTTAAAAGGAAAAAGCTAGCATGAAAGAATAAGATCACAGTCATCACGTATTCAATGACAGACTTCACTAACTAGATCACGCAGGCATGTTGAAAACGAAATAGGCCGCGTGAGCTATATCCCACAGTAACATATAGATGTGTCAGAGATGCAGAAATATTGGGAGAGGGGCAGGAAAGCTGAAATATATACTACTACTATTTTAGAAGTTAACTGAGTCCAGGGTAGCTACCCTGTGTTAGCTTTGGGAAATAACAGGAAAGTTGATAACAGCATATCTTCAGTCCCAGGCTTGGGCATGCAGTGAGTGAGAAAAGAAGTTTCCCTAAATCTTATGTGGAATGTTACACACGGGATACCTGTAAATGGATGACAAATAGGAAAGTTGAGAAAAGAAGAGGCCTCTTCTAGGTTATGACTACCCAGGGTAAACTAAAGCTTAAACCTGCTGACAGCTAATTAACACATTAGTTCTTGCAGAATAGACTTTTCTATTCCTGAACTCAAATAATTTATAGTGTTCAACGAACTTAACAAAGATTAGATCATCATCATCAAAGAACTGATTGGCTCAATGATCTAATCTTTGTTAAATTCATTGAACCAGTTTGAAAGAAGACTTGTACTTTTCTATGTGTACATGTAGCCAACTTTAATTTCTGATATTATTTGACCAAAAAAAAGAATACAAACACAAACACAAAGGGAGAAAGGGTATCTGGGTTAAGCAGAGAGAACATTTTTGAAATGCTCTATAAAGACTTCTATCAGAGTTCAGATATATGGTCTGTTGAATAAAGGAGAATGGTGCTCAAAAAATACAGCAAACATGAAGTCAATTGGAACTTTTCAAAATCAAATATGTAAGAAATTATTTTGCTTGATGAGGCTTGCACTGTAGCATAATTGACAAAGCTGCTAGTTATAATTGCATCTGAAATCATTTTTTTTTCTTTTTCTTTTTTATTGTGAATGCAAAGTTACAAAAGAAGTGGAGACAGAGAGGTGATGGGTCTACACTGACCTAATCCCTTTATTGTCAACTGTCATTTCTGATTAAACACCCCTCCCCTTGAATTATTCAGATCAGTCTTGGAGATACCTCCTTCCAAAAGAAGAGCAAGGGAACACAAAGCATCAGGGGATGTGTGAGTTTGCACTTACGTAAAGGATTCCGCATGGCCCTGTGAGGAACCTTAGCAACGGGAAGAGTGTTACTCAATAATACGTTAACACGAAAACTAAAATATTTAGACACAGAACACAGTGCAATATGTCAGAACTTTTCCCAAACAGCACACCAACAAATAATTAGTGCAAGGCTGTAAACCTTAAAGAATTTACTCATAAAGAGATATATGAAAATAGTCAAAATGGTAAAATAAACCAAAAGAAAGTGTAAGCAAGAAACTCTTAAACATAGAAATGAATAAAGAGAATATGAAGGGGAGCGAGCAGCGGAAAGAAGAGAGAAACAAATCAAAACTACAACTATGCTTGTACAAGAGACCCTAAAACCAGAAGGTAAAAATCAAAGTAGACAGGGGCTGGCATAGTAGCTTAGCAAGCTAATCCTCAGTCTGCAGCAGGATCCCAAATGGGCACCATTTTGTGTCTCAATGACCCCACTTCCTGTCCAGCCCCGTACTTATGGCCAGGGAATACCGTGAAGATGGCAACTTTCTTGGGACCCTGTATATGCTTGGGAGACCCCAAAATAAGCTCCTGGCTCTTGGTCTTGGATAAGCTTAGCCTCAGCAGTTGTGGCTAATGTTGGGAGTGAACCAAAGTATGAAAGACTTCACTCTGTCCTCTCTGCAGCATCTTTCAAATAAGAATAAATATTTAAGAAAATAAAAATGTTAATTATAAAATATTATAAATAATCCTTCCAAAATTTCAAGAAATGAAGAGAAACTAATATGTTTGTTGACCCAACACTTGGAAAATCTTTTTCAGAAGGAACTACAAAATGACAAAAATCAGCCTCCACGGACATGGATCGGCAATTTAAGGCCACATCTGTAAAAAGATAGCAGGACTATTGAGTCCTTCCGACTTTTAAAAACCTTTGGTGCTAGTGTTATAGCATTAGGTATGTTATATCACCACTTGGGATGCCAGCATCCCACATGCCCAACAATGCAAGTCCTAGATGCTCCGTTTCTGATTCAGCTCCCTGTTTATGCACCTGGGGAAAATGATAGGAAATGCACTAAGTGAATCAGGCCCCAATAATCCACATGGGAGACAAGCTGGAATTCCAAGCTCCAGACTTCAGCCTGGACCAGCCCTGGCCTAGGTAACCAATTGGAGGAATAAACCTCGCTGTTTCTCTGTCTCTCTTTCTCTTTCCTTCTCTCTCTTTCTCTCTTTCATTCTTTCTCCCTCCATCTTCTCTCTGTCTTGCTCTTCCTTCCCACTGTGTAGCTCTGCTGTTCAAATAACTACTTGGATATTTTAAAAATAAAACCTTAGGCTTTGAAATGTATAATCTGTATCTCAGATGTTTTTCAGTAAATTGACATTTTAGAAAGTCATTTGTTGTATTGCCATTCACACATCTATATAAACACACACACCCCAGATATAAATCTAATTTTTTTATTAAGTTGACTGTAAACCAGATACCATCTTCTGACTCTCGGAAGAATTTTCAAAGACCTCTTGTAACGTTATAAATCAGTACTTTCTAAAACAGGATTAATAGGTAATAATGAGAAGTAATAGCATCATTTCCTTCCCCAAAATGTCTCCTAGAAGTTCTCCATACAAATGGCTTAGTTGTGAGTGAAGGGGTGGTGAAGTTTGAAAATGAACATAGGAGCCATCAAGGGTCTAAAAAAATTTTAGAGAAATTAATGAGTAGAGTAGAAGACTCTTTTAGGGTCTCAGAAAAATTCCAGTAGCACAAGAATTCTGTATCCATTTAATCAAAAGCAAGCTGGAGATTCAACAGACTCTGGATATTTGCTCACTTGCAGGACAGCACATTTTTATGCATTTAGCCAGTGGATTAGTGATGTGTTTGTGTAAGAAAGATTCTACTTGCTAATTAGCTTTTTAATGAGTTTCTGTTTTGTCACTCCCTGGCAGTCTATTTAATGGCTTCCATACAGTGTTTTGGGGGCCAAAAATCCTAGTGGATTGCTATTAGCATAAGGCATTTATAATAAAATCAGCTAAGTCATACTTAAAAATCCAATCAATTGGATAGTAATAATGAAGTAGTATCTAAAAGCAAATACCTATAGATACAAACATAAAAAAGAGTAAAAAGAACATCAAGTAGATAAAAACAGAGGCAGTAGTTTCTTAGTGTAGAAATTAGCAAAGATCTTTATGAAATGTGTTACTGAATACAAACTGGTATTTGTTTAAATGAAGTCCTAAGAAATATACAATTTAAAACTATGTGATAGATTACTTTGTTTTCAATACTGGAGCTTTGATAAATACAATGTAACTTACGACCCTTACTTGTACACTAACAGTATTGATATGTAAGTGCATTGCCATTATACATTTATTTTTTATAATAAAAGCCAGGCTAGACTGACAAAGATATTACTAAAACGAAGATTTCTGTGTCCATCACATGCTTGTGTGACAATCTGTAGTCCATAACATTGTACAAGGAAGCAAATCTTAATTGTGATAAATACTATGAAGCCTCTACAGTCTTAAACTTCATCTAAGAGAGTGTTGTGTTAGCTTGAGTATTCAGTATCATTTAAGGCACATGAACTCCACCTAAAAAATGACATTTCTTTTAACATTTCTAAGTGTTTTGATAAAAAAAGGACACTTTTTTCATTGACTCTACAATTAAAATCTGTGTTCACCTCTCACATTTTACAGCTGTCATTACGAAGAGCTTTCTCACTTAGGGGTGATGAGTCCTTTGATCTTTGTTTTTGATGATTATGTCATTGCTCTGCAAGAGAACATGAGTAGAAGGGACACACGCCATTTCCAGTACAGTTAATAGGGTGAGCAAGCTGTTTTCTGGCTCCTTTTTAAAGTCAGGCGGCTGAAGGTGCAGAAATCTGAACACCTAGAAGATTGCACAACTGCAGTCTGGAAGCAACTTCGTCTCTGAGATCTCCCTACGTAACATTTCCATGCTCCACGGGATCACAGAGCAGCCAGCTGGATGAGTGGGAAGTAATTTGAGTTACATTAAGCTACTGAACACCCAAGACATTTTTATCAACTTAATGATGAAATATAGAGCAGTTATTCAGGATTGTTATACACAGTAAATAGTTTTGTTCAGTCATCAACCCAACCTCCCACACAATCATCACATGAATGCATATTGGACACCTTTTCATTAATCTCATATTAAACCTATGAAGTAAAATCAAAATTTTTGCATGCACATCAAATAGGCATATTTTGTTTTTTTAAAGAAATATAGTTGTTAGAGGCTAGCTGTTGGTATTTAGAAACTGGAAATCACTCAACATAGCTGATTTTATTCATTCAGCTTATCAACATATTGTAGGATGCAAAAAAAAAGCAGAAAAATATGTTTTGTTTCTCCAGAGATTATTTCAACTTATTTTTTACTGTATTATGTATGTTGCTTTGTGGATGTAGTAGGCTATTGTTAAAACAAACCTTAATCCTAAGGGAAAGAAAGCAAGCTGGAGACAGGGATGGGAACTATGTGAAGAGAATAAACTATAAGAAGAAAGAGTTCAGTGAAATTTTGTTGTAAGAGGATATGCAGAACATTGAATATGCCATAGAAATCTACAACTATATAAAATAAACTTCAGATTCCCTTTGCTGTTACTCATTGGTTGGAGTCAACATAACTAAAATATAAAAAGTGAAACCAACTCCATGCATCGGTTGGGTATAATTTTAATAAAAATAATCTGTTTGCCAATTACAGATATATATATATTTTTATTACTGACAGAAATTCATGCAGAGGTTAACTATTTGTTCAACTTCTAGGTTTTTCTGGTGGCAGGATCATGATGCTTTATTTGCACAGATTTTACTCCATTCACAAGTGTCACCTAACTGGACAAGGAGCACATATCCATCCTAGGTCACAGCCAAAAGAATTTTTTTTCTAAAAATTACTGTTAAAGGTGGCTTATTTGTTTATGTTTGAGATGCTAAGTCACAGAGAGAGCAGATAAAGGAGAGAAGGAAATAGAAACAGAGAGAGGATATCGTCCACCTCCTGTGTTAATCTTCAATTCGCTGCATCAGTCAGGTCTGGGTGATGCCAACACCAGGTGCCAGGAACTCCAGCCCAGCGTCCCTAGTGGATGACTGGGACTCAATACCCAAACATTTATCTGCTTTTCACACCTGCATTAGTAATAATCTGGAAGGGAAGAAGAGTAACTAGTTCTTGAATCAGAGACTCTGATTTGGAATGCCTGAGTTCCAAGCAATGCCTAATCTGTTCCATCACAACACATAACCCATGCAAAGACATTTTAAATAGATAATATTAGATAAAATATTATGGTCTTCGGTGCTTAACTTGTCAACTCAGATGTGAATAGGTTCTTCTGTCATAGGAACTCAATGTCCCATCTGAGGAAAATATAAAGAAGCAGATGAGCCACAGGGTACAGAGGAAAGCAGAGGGAGAAAGAGATCTCTTACTGACGGGCTCCCTTCCCAGAGGCCCGTCACATTTACTTCTGAAACGTTTGTACACAGACACACATACATGATATGTTCATCAAGTGCAGGGGCCCAAGACCTTGCTGCTTCCTAAAGTACATCAGCAGGCAGCCAATTTGGAAGAAGAGGGCTCAGACCCTGATCCTGAGCTCTGATATGGAAAATGGGTATATGTATTTTAGCAAAACAGAGACACTAGTTTAATTTATAGACTACATAGCATGTATACACATACACACACATATATTTACACACACACACATGTTTATACATTGGTGAGTTAATTATTAAAGATTTACTTATTTGTTTATTTATTTTAAAGTCAGCATTGCAGAGAATTCTTTCACTGGCTGACTCACTCTCCTAATACCTGCAATAGTGAAGATTGAACCAGGCAAAAGCCAAGAGCTTCATCCAGGTCTCTCATGTGGCTGACAGTACTCCAAACACTTGTAGCATCTGTTGGGTTTTTCTCAGACCTTTGGTAAGGAGCAGGATCAGAAGTGGAGCACCCTAGAACTAGCGCTCATATCCACATGGGATGCCAGCTTTGTGGGTGCTGGTTTTACTCACTATAAACCTTGGGGTCTGTAAGCGGTTTTGTTAATTAAGTAATTGTCATTGGACAGTAATAAGACATAGAGATTTGCTTGACAGTGATTCTGAGAAATGCTTTATTTCCATCTCCTGCATGTCTCGAAAGCCTTAATAAATGCTTTCACTATGTAAATAAGAAACCAGAGGCATCTACTGCTTGTTCCAAAATACTTTTTTCAATAGCAAAAAGATCTTGTGTCCACTGCTCCACTGTCCAAGTGGACACAACGGTCAGGGATAAACCGATCCAAAGCCAGGAGCCAGGACCTTCCCAGTCTCCCTTGCGTGCAGGATCCCAAGGCTTTGGGTCACCCTGCACTGCTTTCCCAGGGCACAAGCAGGGAGCTGGATGGAAAGTGGAGCAGCTAGGGTATGAATCAGTACCCAATTAGATCCCTGTGCTTGCAGGGCAAGGATTTAGCCATTAGGCTGCCATGTGAGGCCAGGCTTTCTCTTATTTGTTTAATCATTTATCTATCTATGTATCTGTCTACCTATCTATTCATTTTCAAATTAAGGAAAGTGATTGATGTTTAACTGAGTAATGCCTTTTGTTGTTCTGGTCTGATAATGAGTGCAACTTTTCCTAAGTGCCCTAAATGCTACACTTCATTCAAGCTATCAATGCCATTAACCATCTTTCACTGATAGTTACCAAATCAGTACTTGTATTTCATTCCTAGCTCACTCTTTAGTTTAATGCAGCAATATTTTATATTTAACAGGTTGAAAGGCAAGGATTTTAATTAAATGAACTTGGGTATACATCAACTGAATCAAGTATACACACAAAAAATTAAATGTTTGTATGGATAACAATAAATGCATATCTCATTCCAGATCACCTACTTGGGATTTGTGGGTTATTTTATACTATAAAAAATAAAAAGAAAGTTAAGTTAATTGTAAAATACTAATTTGTCTTTGTAACTTGAATTATTTATACTACATATACAATTAACTTTATTGTGTGCACCATTTATTCAATGAATTTTGGCCTGTTCTAGCTATCAGAATTCAACAGGTATTCCCCAAAAGCCTGTAGAATATCAATTAATAACACATTACACATTTGTACGTACATCAAATATATAATTAATGGAATAGAAACATCTGGTTGCTCCTCAAGCAACAAACATTACTTTAAATTAAAAATGTCAATATATTTAAATGATTCCAAAGTTTTAATTTATCATTGCTAACTATGAGTAGATAAGCCAAGTCAGAGAGCATTCCTTTTTTTCAACATTTGAGAATGAGAATATTCCATTTAAATATCACACATCTTCAGATAATAGATTATTATAGACATTCCAGTCTTTGATAAGATCAGTGGTCTTCTTTGTACCCTACTAAACTTAAAAATGCTTTAATCTATTGGATTTGGTTTACAAAAGAAAGTAAGGAATTTAAGAAATTGCCTTACATGAATGCAGTCTATTCCATGCTTCAGGAAGATATATTCATCAATTGACTTCTTTTTTGTATTTTAAGAATTATTTTGTTTATTTGAAAGGCAGAATTATAGGGAGAAAAAGGTAGAGACACAGAAAGAAGGCTTTCCTTTACTGCTTCAGTCCTCAGACCGGCACAACAACCACAGCTCATCCAGGCGAAACCCAGAAGCCAGGAGCCAGGAGCCAGGAGCCAGGAACTTCCTCCAGGTCTGGCCTCGGTGTAAGTACCAGGCCCATATTCAAACACTTTCCCAGGTACGTTAGCTGGGAACTGGATTAAAAATAAAAGGATTGGGAATGGAACTGATCCAGCAGTTGTGACTATCAGTGCGTATGCGGGTGGATTTTGGTGACGGAATGGACTGGAGAGTATATTGACATGAGCACACGGGAACCACCTGGGATGACGTGCTTTAGGGAATTCCTCCAGAAGAACCACCAGACTCAGAGCTCCAAACATGGAGAGACTTGCAGGTTCCATGGTCTGGCCGTGGAGTGCATGTGTCAGAGCTGGGCCTCCTCGGTGGCTCGGACAGGGCAGTGGACGGCGTGTCTAGATGCACATGGAGGACATGGCAGTACATTGGAGCCTGCAGGGAACACCTGGTGCTATGGCAGAGGACGGCGGACAGAGCGAGTCGATCAACTATCCCAGCAGAGTTGGTGATGAATACGTGGGCAAACAGAAGCTCTAGGGTGGATTGTGTCAGCCAGTGGATTCTGGAGAGATTTCAACGTAATATGGAGTGGCGAGATCAGCAGCAGTTCAGAACTGTTGTATCACCACAGCCACTCGAGCAGTTCTCTCATAGCATGCCCCACATCAGGGACCCAGGGATGGTTGGAAGGCTGTGAGTGGCTTCTCTCCTTGTCTCTGCCCTTCCCGTAGATGCAGTAATGAAAAAGGGAGAATGTGGAAACAATAGTCTCACATACTTTCCTCTGGCCCTTGACTCTTTGTACCTTAATCAAATATGTAGAGATTATCAAAAATAAAATGAAAATTGAAGAAATGGAAATAGCAGCAGCAGCAGCAGCAGCGACGGCAGCTCTTGGCTCTGTATCAGCCCAGTTCGGGCTGTTGCAGCCACTTAGGGGTTGAACCAGCAGAGGGAAGATCTTCCTGTTCTCTATATAAAACTGCTTTTCCAATAAATAAAAATAAAATATTTTCCTTAAAAAAAATAGCAGAGCACCTGGCACTCTATCTGGTGCCCTTAATGGATACCTTAAAAAAAAGAGAAGGAGAAGAGAGACCAACGTGGCTTGCCTTGATTGAGTAGTTTCACAGAATCAATTTTACAGGTTATAAGTGATCCATTCAATTTCCTGTGAATTTCCTGAACAGCAGAATTATGTATTTATGGATACATATAGAAACACACATGAGGGGCTTCAAACCTCAAGTAGATAATGAGTGTAATAAAAATATTTGTGGATTTTGAAGCTGTGTTTCACCAAAATAAATGTGTGGTTTATTTTTTGGAAAGATTTGTATATGTATTTGAATGGCAGTCTCAGAGAAAGAGAGAGAGAGAGAGGAAGAGGGAGCAGAAAAAAAAAAAAAAAGATTTTCCCTCCATTGATTAATTCCCCCATTGACCACAATAGCTGGTGGCTGTCCAAACCAAAGGTAGGGTTCTTGACCTCCAGGGAGAGTTTCCACGGGGTTTATAGGGCCACCTACTTGGGCCATTTCCTGCTGCTTCCACAGGTATGTCGACAGGGAGCTGAAAGGGAAGCAGAGCAGCCAGGACTCAGACAAGGACTTCAACACGGAATGTGTATTGCACGTAGCAGCTAAAACTGCCACACAGCCACGCTAGCCCCTACACTTGCCTTCAAATTCCGTGTTTTCCTTCAGACGATAGTTGCAGGATCTTTGTACATTCAGTAGGGCAGACGTGGCCTTGCTTGGAACTTCCCTCATCCAGTTGAGTGTATTACTGATGAATCTGAGTCGGCCTCACCCTCTCCTTGCAATGATTTCTGCTAAGAGACAGCTTTACTGAGCCTACCAATTAATTTTTGAATTATCCAAACCCATATATCCTCTAGCCCAGATACAATAGCACAGATCCAGGTGACAGGTTTGCAATCTATATGAATAAAAAAAAATACTTTAAAATTTATTTTAAGAGCTTATTTTGAATTCTTGACAACTGGCAAAAATTAAAGTGAAAAGCTTTCACATGATATTTAACTGAAATTAAATGCTGTATTACTTTATGATTAAATGTTCATGTTTCTGACAAGTTTCCCAAAGCACTAAAAAGCGACTTTAATACTAAATTGTATATTTTGTATTTTATTGTGTTTGGCATGTCATCCTACTTTATATGGTGTGCAAACTGTTTCCTGTATTTAATGCTGCTTTTTACTGCTACTGTGGGTAGCAGTATTTTATTGTATGATGGAAAAAAATTAAAACTCTTCTATCTGAACCTCATTAAATTATTTGTTTGATTATGTAAATTGTAAATGTTTTAATAATGGAGTTACTCTAAATGCACAATGTTCCTGGCAGCTAATTATACTGCAAATTGCATTATGGCATGTTTGCTATTTCAACTTTCCTCCTCAGCCAGGAGAAAGGAAATTCATAGCTAAGAATTCAAAGTATAATTACTTTAATAAATGTGCCATATATTGCTTATATTACTGAGTTCATTTTCATTAAAAGAATTGTAACTATGTTTGATAAAAAAAAACCTTGATTCTTCTGTATCAAAATATAATTGAATTTTAAAAGTGTACCATTTAAATAGAAAGAGATGAGCATCCTTGAAAGCATACCGATACACTGAAAACACAGAGATGTAAGCACATGAAACTATTTTTATATTGCATATGATTTGTTAATTCATTTCTCATCCAAAGGAAGACTAAAGAATGTAGGAGAGAATATTACATAAATATGAAATACAATTGCATGATAGCTTTATGAGAAAAACATAAAAACAGATTATACATAAATGGCATCCACAGGTACCAACCACTTATAATAAGTAAGAAAAAATGGGAAAATCAGTCTTACACATTTGCTGCTTAGGTGTTGGCAAAGATACAATGTCCAGTCAACAGAGCAGGTGTTTTTACAATAGGAGACCTCTAGTAACTGATGCAACATGTCCACTCTACAATTCGGGAAGTTGAAGGCAATGTTCAATAAGTCAGGAATATCAATGCAGATTTTAAAAAGAACAACTAGAAAACAGATATTTGAGCTATTTTTGTTTGCTTTTTCTATAGTTCAACATAAATAATAAGTATACATATACTAGATAGATTCTTTAGCATGTGGCATAAAGAATGTAAAGCTGGGAAGTAAGTCCTACTAAGGCCGTCTAGCAAAACCTGGTGACCTCCACACTCCACCAATCAATTCTGAATTCCAGTGTACATTTGGGAAGAGAGTTAAATTGAAATACTGAGAGTCCAATACCAGAAAAGCTCTTTTTGTTTATCCTATCCTTTGTTTGATGTCTGGAAATTGGCAAGGTGCAGACTTCCTTAAACAAATCTGCTCTTTGGTTATGACGTTAGTTGGTGATGCTGAAACTGTTGAATTCTGATCTCCTGTGCTTAAAATTAAATGTTAACTCTGTTTAAAGTAAACCAATTTCACACATTTCATAATCCAGGCTTAGGGGCATAGTCATACTTTCTACTGAACCTCCTTTTTCCCCATACTTTCTGTTTATGTTACAATTATAGGCTTATCATTAACTAAGTAAATAATTCAAGAAAGAGCAAGTAGAAAAACAACACTTGTTCAAGAGTGTGTACAAAGGACATAATGAGTAATCATGTCTCAGAATCTAAATTTACGTCACATACATTGCATTTTTTGTATGTGACGTATTAGTTACCACAACATAGAAGAAATATATTTGTCTTTTGGGGATTGGCTTATTTCATTAAACATAATGGTTTCCAGTTACATCTATCTTGTTGTTAAAGACAAGATTTCATTTTGTTATATGGCCAAGTAGTATTCCATTGAGCATTTATAGTACATTTTTATCCATTCATCAGATAATGAACATTTGACTTGATTCTCTATCTTAGCTGTTGTGAATTTGTCTCTAATAATAATGGGAGTACAAAACACTCTATTATGCTCTGATCTCAATTTTGCTAGTGTGTAAATTTCCACAAGTTGGATTGCCAGGCAGAATGGAACCTCTCTAGCAGAGATAATTCCTCTACTCCGTTCATGTCAAGAAGTTCAAAGTTTGCCATAAAAAATCTAACATCTATTACTTTTCCAACATCTGTTTGATGAGTAACTTTTTTTTTTTTTTTTTTTTTTTTTTTTTTTTTAAAGATTTATTTTTATTATTTTTTATTGGAAAGGCGGATATACAGAGAGGAGAGACAGAGAGGAAGATCTTCCGTCCGATGATTCACTCCCCAAGTGAGCGCAACGGGCCGATACTATGCCGATCCGAAGCCAGGAGCCTCTTCCGGGTCTCCCACGCGGGTGCAGGGTCCCAAAGCCTTGGGCTGTCCTCGACTGCTTTCCCGGGCCACAGGCAGGGAGCTGGAAGGGAAGCGAGGCTGCCGGGATTAGAACCGGCGCCCATATGGGATCCCGGGCGTGCAAGGCGAGGACTTAACCACTTGCGCCACCGCGCCGGGCCCTGATGAGTAACTTTATGTTGTCCTTGAAAACACTATTAGGTAAGTATATTCCTCTTCATATTCTGTTTGGTTGTGCATATGAGATTATAAGTCTGGACATTAACACTAAATCTTAAATGTAAGTTCATCTTGTTCTGTGGGCAAACTGTAAGATACAGCACCTGCAACAACTGCTGTAATAAACAACTCGGTGTCTTTTCTACAGAAAACATGAATTTCTGCAATGACAGTAATCATAGTGTGTCAACTTTGTCTGGAACAAATCAGTGCATCCCATGTGACTCCTCTGGATAATGGCTGGTGAAAGCTGGTTTCTTCTTGGAGATGCTCCAAGAGTTTTCTGTGTGCCTACTTGGATTTGTATCTTTTTTCTGTAATAAATCATTACCTTGGAAATAAAACCTTCGGGATTATCGCCAGTCCTTCTAGCAGTAAGCTGAACCTGGAGCTCTTTTCATGTCTTCAGAGGGCAGAAACAGAGTTGGACATTATTACGTCATTTCCATCTCCTGCTGTTACTTAAGGATAGTGAGAACATGCATGAAAAGCATTTGGTGATTATGATAACGTATTGGTCCTGTTTGTAGAGAATGTCACCATAGGAAAAAGGAGTGTTCTTTTTTCTATGTTTTGTAATTTTCTCCTGAGCATTTATGATAATAGCTTGCAATTCTGACAACACAAATTGTCATATCTGTATAGGTAAATGATGTTAGATACACTTTCAATAAAAATGAATATTGGAGAAAAACAAGGACTCGGATGAAGTGCTACTTCTCTAAAAACCAATTTGGAAGTAAATGCAGCTTTTAATTGCCATTATTTTGATAGTTATAAATATGTTTTAGATATCCAAATGTGTTTGGTAATGATATGGACAAAATTATGGACTTCCATTTCAAATTAAAACATTTTTTCACATGAAATCAGTTCATGTTAATGTTAAATACGAAAATTGCAGGAAAATGTTTCTTAAGACGAAATGACCGTGGCTTGTATTGTCTGTCTTGGGTTAGCTTTGTCAATATTGAGAATATGTGATCACACACACAGAAGCCTCATTCTGTTTTCCTTTTCTTCATGCACAAATTACTTTAAAATATAGGATTTAATATACTATTTAGTCAAAACAAATCATGTCATGTGCTTTTTATTTTGTTTCTTTGTATTTCTAAAACATGACCGTTAAGATTGAATCTCATACATATATTATTGTTTATTACTAGTGTTGGAAAATTCTTCAAACATTCTAAAGATATTTGGAGAATCTCGGAAATAATTCATGTTTATCAGCTTGACAGCTTTTCAAAAATGGTATTTTAGAAAAATGCAATGTATCAAAACAAACAAGGAAGCAATATATAATTTGAAAGAGAAATAATTGTAAAAATCTACTATAAAATTATCTCCAGAAAACTAACCCATGAGCAGGCCCAGACAGAAATTGTCATGTTTCCAAATCTATTAAGATGATAAAGAAAGAGGGAAGATGTACTAATTTTTAATGTGGCCACAGCAACTTTGATATTACTATCAGATAAACATATTACAAGAAAAAATTCACAAATGTTTACACATATATTTAATAATGGCTAGCAACATATTAACAAAAAGCTCAGGCAATGAGTATGTTTACATTTCTATGACTTTCTACAATAGAACTATGAGTATAAGAGCAATTGCTCAATCAGATAGTTTCTTTTTTTTTTTTTTTTGTTTTTGATTTTTGATATTGTCTCAAAGGAGTTCTATTTCTCCATTCTGATAAACTAATGTCAGTTGGAGCAATATGCCCTGGCCAGAACTGGGTGTTGCTGCGCTACACATTGCCTATTATCTGATAAAAGCAAGAATCAAAAAAAGAAATGGGAGATAACTTAGCTTAAGCTTGGACACTAATTTCCTGGAACACAATCCACAATGTTCTGTTACAAAAGGAATAGAAAAAGAACTGGATATTTACTTAAACGTAAATAGTTTTCCCTGGATTGGACATATTGTCTTTCATCCAAAATAGTACAATTTATTTATCTCAGATATTTCACATTCTTTTTTAAGATTTTATTTATTTTTCTTGGGAAGTCAGATACACAGAGAAAAAGACAGATAGAAAGATCTGCCCGCTGATTCACTCCCCAAGTGGCCGCAAAGGCCAGGACTGTGCCAATCCAAAGCCAGCAGCCTGTTCCAGGTCTCCCACACAGGTGCAGGGTCCCAAGGTTTTGCACCATTCTAGATTGCTTTCCCAGGCCACACTTAGGGAGCTGGATGGGAAGCAGGCCGACTGGAATGAGAACCAGTGCCCATGTGGGATCCCAGCGTGAGCAAGTGAGGAGTTCAGTTGTTCAGCTACTGGGCTGTGCCCTCTACTTCACATTTCTAAGGAAAATTTAGTATTTATATCTTTTCTGTCCACATTTCTGTCATGTCCCCTCCATCAGCAAGAAAATATCCATAGGCAAAATCATCCATTAATTCATTAGATTATGCATTCCATTGTTTGCTAAGTAACTCATGCTAGATTATGAAGCTAAATCTTCACTTCCCTAATAAATACCTTGATCATTCAGTCTATTTTTTATTAACTTTAAAAAGAGCTTGAAGTGAAGCTACACTTAGACTGCAAGTTTAGCTTGTAATTGGCCACTGTAGCTGAAAGTTCAAATATAAGCTAGTGCTTACTTGGAATTTTTTCCTCACAATTGTTACAGACTTCAAAGTGTATCTTATGTATAACCATATCCTAAACTCCTGCTCTGTCACTAACTTACTTTGAACTACTTTCATTTTTTCTAGTAATATGCATACTAGATTAATTTTAAATTATTTAATAAAAAATAACACTGAATGACGGATGCATTGATAACTGTATAATAAGAACATGGTAAAAAGAAGCATTGATTAAAACTCTGATCACATACATGGCTTTTATTCTTATATTTTTCATATTATCACTCATGCTTTTGTGAAAACCATGATGAAGAGATCAAGTGATATAAATTAAGATAGATACGCATTATATTTATTTGTTAATTTTTAGTTGTTATATTTATTTACAAGAGCAAAACATCCAATATGTGTTATTTTGAATTTAATTTTTCTTGTGAAGTATCATCATTACATCATTGATTATGAACTGAATAATCTCAGTATATATAACATTATTTAGCATGACCTGACCTGTTTATTCTGCTATCAAGAGGCTGTTAGGGCCTGATGGCATGACCTAGCGGCTAAAGTCCTCTCCTTGAATCTGCCTCCCATATGGACGCCGGTTCTAATTCCGGCAGCTCCACTTCCCATCCAGCTCCCTGCTTGTGGCCTGGGAAAGCAGTCGAGGATGGCCCAAAGCCTTGGGACCCTGCACCCGTGTGAGATACCCGGAAGAAGTTCCTGGATCCTGGCTTCAGATTGGCACAGCACCGGCCTTTGCGGTCACTTGGAGAGTGAATCATCGGATGGAAAATCTTCCTCTCTGTCTCTCCTCCTCTCTGTCTGTCTGACTTTGTAAAAGGAATAAATAAATCTTTTTTTTTAAAGGGTATTAAAATTATCAAAAATTCAGAAATAAAGCAAAGACTATACTGTATAATTTCAGTTATACTTACTGGGCATTCCTTAACACATACATGTTAGCATTATTTAATTATCTGGGGGAATGTGTCAATAGTGTTGTGAAATATGTTTGAAAATGTATTCTTGGAGTGTATGGTTTTATTCCCCAGCATGATATTACTGCATTTATGGTTGACTTAGTGGCAATATTTTAAGAGTATTTATTATCTACTAGCATTCAGTTTTTCTAATTGCTTTGTGATTCAGATATTTTTATCTTACTGTTTTTTCTCTTTGAATCGTTTACATAGTTCCACTTAATACATGCATAAAAGTGATGTTTTTCACTTTCTAAAATGTTGACAGTATAAAATGTAAATACACTCTACCATATAGTTCTTATACTTTGTTACTGAGTTAAAAATTACACATTCAGTGACCATCGAAAAGCTCATTTATACTATAAAAATATCTAAGTTTCTTTGATTGACCTCCCCCCCCCCAAAAAAAAAGATATTCAAATAAACTTTGATTCCTACATGATTTCTGAAGCTCTCCACTTGGGTCTCACCATGCTGCAGCTCTGGACTTACCACAGCTCAACCTCCATTTTTAGACAGATTTTTTCACTCATTCATGTGTCTTCATAAATCCGGAATTCATTTTATCCAATCATTCTGGCTCAGTTCTTTATTCTCTGTAATTGGAATTGCTTTCTTTTGGTCTCTTCTGTCTTCTACTAGTTTACCCACAGAAATCTCTACTCAGTTTTATCCTATTTTTAAAATTCAAGTTAGTTTATAATAAGGATTTAGGCATGAGTTTCTCTTATCTGTCAGGAGCCAAAATATCCCTTATCACCATTCTCATTATAACTGCAAATACACATTTAATTCAAAGGCAACAGTGATTACTTAAAATTTAAATATGTCATCTCATTTTAAAAATGCAGTAAGCATAATACATTTCTTAAACTTATTTTATTGGAACAAGTATAAAAATATCATGGAACGAGATGTAAATGCTATATGGATTGAGGAATCTATGTCAAGAAAGTATGTCCACTGCACTACTTTTAAAGCGGATTCATTAGCAAAATTTCTGCTTCTTAATCTACTGATCATAATTCATTTACATGTGAGAAGAGTGGCTTATGAAGCTACATATAAAAAATCTATTGTGTTAATGGATTACTTTGTAAAATAGAAGTGAGTGTAAGGCTTCATGCACAGACTGGTAGAATTTAGGATTTTTGCAGAAAAAAAAAGCAGTTTAAATGTATCTAAAGTGTGCATATTTTTATGATATTTTTAAGTTATGTAACTTAAGTATAAGTTTTGAAGCTGTCAATTCAAGGGGAGAGACCTTTAAAAATTTAGTCAATTAGAAGAATCTAAGCTGACTAAAGCATAATTTTAGCAAAATACAACCAAAGTGCCGGAACATAAGTCAGCACAATGGTTCAGTCAAGGAAACAACTCATGAAATAATCATTTTATAAAGATTTGAGATAAATAATGCAAGTTGGCCTGAAGTGAGTGATTCACATCCCATTTCTTGTCAGAAGGATGAAATGAATTTTTTTTTACAACCTGATTGTGAAATAATTGCTTTCCACTCTTACATACAAATTTCAGAGTACTAATTTGTCCTGGGATATTTGCACATTGAAATTGGAACACCCCAGAATTGTCTGTGTAAAGATTTCATTCATGGGGCCAGCACGGTGGCACAGCCCATCATGGGTGCTGCCTGCAGCCATGCCATAGCTTGGGTGTTCCAGTTGGCGTTCTGCTGTCTGTATTTCCTACATAGCTTCCTGAGAAGCAATTAGGGAAAGCAGGGATGTCCAAGAGAACAGGGCCACAAGTCACAGACAGGAATGGCATTCCTGGCTCTCCCGGCTCTCCTGGCTCTCCTGGCTCTCCTGGCTTCAGCCTGGCCCATGCTTGGCAGTTACATCCTTTGGTGAGTAAACCAGCGGATGGAAGATAGCTGGCCCCTCTCTCATTCTCTCTCTGAAACTTTTTCAATCAAACAGAAGTAAAAGAAAAAAAATCACTTTCTAAGCATAAAAAATGTACTACCTAAAATGCTAATGAATACTAAACACTAATTTAAAAGAAAAATTAAAAAGAGATTATGTTGTATACTCTATCAATGTTTTGAAATCATTTCAAACTATGTAGCAATTAAAAACATAAAACTAATAAATGAAGCTGAGAGTTCTAACTTACGTTACTGGATACCAGAACTTTTTCTGAAGCACCACATGCTGATAAGTTGCCAAAACCTTTCAATTAATTAAATCACTATATTTGGCTCCATCTCTGGTGGGCTTACTGTGCATCCCAGGCAGGTGTCGGTGGATTAGGACATTTCTCTCTGGCTGATTCCTGATTAAATTTGTACAAAGAACTTGACAGCTGTCATGTTTCAGTTTCCCATAAGTCTTTACGAAAATCAGAAGGTCCACCATAAGTGCAGAGAGCCATCTTTTATAGGTAATTCCTAATTAGCAAAATGCACTTGAACATGTATTTTAATCACCCTGTACTCGTTGAAGAAGAGCTTTAAAATTAAATAAGAACTAGAACTTTTTAGAAATCTGAATTGTTTGAATGCAAATAAAATTCAAGATGTAATACTCACATTTTTATTGCCCACATTATCTTATCCCAGTAACAAGAAAAGTGGTCTTAGAATTGTCACTATCAAGATAAGTATGGTGAAATGCGCATGTTATCAAACAATCACTACAGAATCTGTACTTGGAATCCTCTGACTTTGGCTCACAGAACTCTGAGATGGAATTCAGACAACCATCAAAAAAGATAGTTTTATTCTGTATTTCTTTGCAATTCTCAAACATTCAAATACATTTTGTTGTGAAACAGTATTATTTTAGAATTAACTGTTGCTTGATTAAGGTTTATCCTAGGCCAATTCAGATTTTTTTAGTGTACATGCATGGAACAATAATCAGTAATTTTATAAACAGTGCCACATTGCTTTGTTTTCTGGAACCTAGTATCTTACTTTCTTTTTGCAAAATAAGAGTTTATTCCCCTAGCTCTTCCTGTTTACTCTGTCAAGAAAAGCATACAGAAAACGGCTTAATGGACAAGTGATAGTTTTTTCCTTGTTCACGGGGACACACTTAGGTGCTATCATTCCCAATAACACAACCCTCAACCGACCTGTGCTCAGTAAGCAATACAGGACCCTGTGGGCTCAACATGACTGATCCGCCTCACACGGAGGCCTGGGTCTGGAACTCGGTTAATAGTACTCGGGAAATCCAGTTTCACCAAAAGAAGGACAAGTGACCAGAAATCCTTTCTGGATTCTGTCAGGGTGATGGCAGTGGTAAGCTAGTGGAGAAACGGGCACAAATAAGAAGGGGAGCAGTAACAGATTACATCTTGCACAGGCAATTCGAAGGCAGAGTTTTCTGTGTTCCCTGTATGACATTGACATGTGGAGGAGAGCACACTTGTACAGCAACTCGTCCAAACCCCTCGATTTTTTGTTGTGAAGCCTCATACATATGTCTGCGTCCCACTTGACTTCCTTTTCATCCCCTGTCTTCCTCCCTTTGCTCTGCATTTGTCCTACCCCAGAGATCAGTCGAATCTTTACATTGACTCAGCACAGCATTAACAACAAAACAAACAAAATACCTGGATTTGGATACAACGTCTAAGGACCAAATTTCTCTTTTAGAAATGACAATCCTTCCACAGTTTTGTGCCAGCGACCATGTTAGAGAGCTAGCTCTTAACATGTAACAAGAGTGAACTAATGTGAAAATAACCCAAGGCTCTTGAGGAAGACCTAGATAAATCAACAGCAGAAGCCTGACGTTTAACATATATGATTGAATGATTGTATGTTACGTCCCTAAGATTGGAACAAATTATGACAGGATCATAATTTTCAATTACTGTCTGAGGAATTTACTCTATTTGCATTGTTCCAAGCTGAAAGAAAGGAGAAAAACAGCAGGGCATCTCTAATGTTATATGAAATATCAAGTTAAGATATGCTACATGGTAATCACCTTGATTCTCACTGTGCTACTTTACTGAACTGCTGATTTAGGATTTATGAATGAAACAAAATAATGATATTTCAATAGAAGAGATTTTTTTTTTCTTAAAGTTAAGGAAACATCTTCATCTCCATGCTTTTTGCAGTACAACTCACAGTAACTGAGGTAGAACATCAGCTGAAGTGTCCATCACCCAATCAAGAGATCATTAAAGGAAGTACCGCATACACAATGGAATATTGTGCAGCTGTAGAAAGCGGAAATCTGGGTAGCATTGTCTTAACAGCAATACACCTGATGCTGAATGAGAAATACCTCATGATCTCACCCAGAGGTAAAATCTAGAGAATCTGTTCTTTAGAGGACAGAATAGAACGGGTTCCTAGAAGGCAGTGTGGCCAGGTAAAGGGCAATGGTGGAATGTTGGCCAAAGGATACAGAATTACAGCTGAATAAGAGAGGCAAAAAATCCAGCAGAAACAGAAAACAGAAATGTGATTTCTTAGGGAACAGGAGTCATGGAGGAGAAGATAGTTTTGGGAGAACAAGAGAGAGGTAGTCATGTCTATTAGTGTTTTTTTTTTTTTTATTCATTATCAAGAAATACGAAACGATCACTTCCTGACTTACAACAGCAAAGTCTATGTAATTCCTTTTGCTATTATGGTGGTTATCTCATTGCATCCATATGTCTAGGCTAGAGCTCTCAGGTCTTCAAATAAATATTTGTTAATTCATAGACTGTTATAAGATGTTTCTGGTTATTATTTAATTTCATAATTAATTAATCATTATTAGTTTAGGTGGCAGATAGTAACCTGAATAATTTGGATGAGGCTCATTCACTAAGTGGTAAAGTCTTGAAAGTAAGGTTTCCTATTATCTGCATGTGATCAAAAGTCTCTTTGTATACCAGATAAAGCACCTCTTGTCTGTTGGTGATGCCGTGTCTATCGGTTTTAAATTCTCCTGTCTGGCAATTTCTTGCAGTGAATGTCTCAGTATGTATCTCTTAGCAGTAATGCTTCTCAGGAGATCCCTGAATTCTGCAGTTTTTGATACTGAAAGTATTCCTGGAGGAACACAATCTTAAAACTGAACCCCTGAGTCAGTTCTGAACAACACTGAACAAACTTTCTAATCTCATGAGATGTACAGGTACTACTGATAGCGTTTCTAGCGGGAAAGAGAAAGCTGCTAGGCCATGGTAGAAGGGGGCAACGGAGACTCATAAACACTCCTAAGAATATCTATTGCATGCTCTAAAAAGTTTACATTTTTTTTTCACAATACCCACAATGTTATTATGGGCTACCCTTCAAACTGAAGGTTTGTCGTTGTCAGATGATCAATAGAATTTTAAACTAGATCCTCACACCCATCACATGGTCATTTCTACAATCCAGGATTACATAATGGGAATGGATATATTTAGTCATTGGCAGAATTTCCGGGTCATTTTCCTCACTTGCAGAGAAGAATGTTATTGTAGAAAGTGCCAGATAGAAAACTTTGAAATAGAATTTACCAACAAATAGCACCCCTATTCATGGATGGCTTATGGCACATGGTGCATTAGAAACTCAAAAATGCAGAGATGATTAATCCTAGCATATCCTCCAGTAAACTTTCCTGTTTAGTCTGTGGGAGGAAAAAAATAAATGTATCTTGAAGAATGATAGTCGATTATCGTGAACTTACTCAGGTACCTTTAACCACAGCTGTTATTCCAGATGCGGTTTAATTATGTTCAAAAATTAGCACATCCCCATATTCAGGCATGCAACCCAGGCAACCATTCAACTGACAAATGTTTTCCTTTTTTATCCTTTTCTCTGAGTATTAATGATTTCCAGATGCAGCCTTTTGCTTCAGGTGATGCGGCTAGCATGGCTCACTCGAAGTCCAACCTCAGGGTATTTAAACTTGATCACTTTTCTCTTTCATGTGACATGAGATCAGTTTATTTTTAAAATGCGAAGATGTTTATTGGACTTGGTGCACATAAAATAACAACTGCGCTTAGACAAAATGATGGGGCTTTTGTATAACAGAACATGAAATGCAAACCCCCAAATAGTTCAAGTGTCACTCCAGCAGAATGGCTTGATATCTAAGGATGTGGGAAAAAATGAGTTAATTCTCTTGTGGCAAAAATAAGATATATCATCTTGTCCATTCTAATATAAACAAAAAGAAATGGAAGCCATATTGCTCATCTTCATATTTTGCTTACAAAATATTTCTCACTCGATCATGATGCGTTGTCCTACCCCTTGAGTAGCCTGAATACTTGCTATCTTTGAGTGGATGCCAGGATAATTTAAAGGTGTGCTAGAGTCTCAGCCTATGGTGCAGAAAGCTTGAACATTTGAGCTGTATAGTTCAATGTATACAATGGTGCTTCAAATGCCAAGTGTGGACAGAAGCATGGAGCATTCAGGCTCCATGAGAACCTGAATGTTAAATGACAATGAAGATTCTCAGAAATGGAGGGTAAAGACTTGCCATTCTGTAGGCTCTTGATGCTTTCACAAAGTATTTGTTTGCAAGTAGACCTGGAAGACAGGAATCATATCCATAGGGTAGGCCTCAACCTGATCCGGGATTGTCCGAGTGCATTTATGTGAAGTTCAGCAAAGCTTTTGCTACATTATTTTTCCTCCCAATTTATACCAATATTTTTATTATGGAATTCTTATAACTATTGGCAGAGATAGAAAAAAAATTCAGGATGGTTTGCAGATGGTTCCAAATGATATCCTTGTAGTGGACAGCTGTCAAGCTCAGTTCTATGATGCTTTTCAAGGATCCTCACGAAGAGAAATTCAGCCATGTTCTCTGACACTAGGAAATCCACAGTCTGATTCCATGCAAGTTTTCTTAACTAGGAAGCACACTAAAATAGTATTTAGCACATGGATAATTTGCAAAGATTACTTGAGTTAATGCATATAAAATATTTAGAATACATGTTGCACTGTAGGCATGCAGTATGTTTGTTTCACATAGTATATTTCTTTGAATCATATAAGGTATTTATGAAAATAGAGGCACATATCTAGTTTAAGAACTATGCAGATGTTGAAAGAAGGTTATTGTGAATTACAAGAAAAGCATGGCCAGTAAACTAAAAAGAAACAGGGCTTTTGGGTTGGTCAAGTATTAGACAGACATGGATAATTCATAAAACTCCATAATACAATTGAATGAAGAACATGGTATTATAAAAGTTCATTGAAAATGATTTAGCATGTAGGGTATTTCTTAAAAAACGAGTCACAAACGTCTGTGCCTTCCTTTCTCTTTTGAATGCACAAAACATATTATCTATAGCAATGTAAGGTGTCATAGAAAAAGAAGAAGAAAACAAATGCAAAATAAAAAGTGTCAGGCATTTTGAATCAAATCAACAAAAGATAACTTAAAACTGACGTCCTTTTAAAATGCTATTATGAAGCAAGAATTCATAACAGGAGTTAAAAATGTCAGCTGAAAAGAATGAATTTCTTAGCTCTTGTCAATGTAACAAAAGACCTAAAATATTGTTTTGAGAACATTCAATCTTTTCATATTTAAAAATACCTCAATGGAAGAAAAATTACTGTTATTCTAATTTAAAAGCACATTACACATACACCTCTTATGCTCTCCTTTTATTGATAACTTACAGACACTTTGCAGACATTTTGCATATCTCTGTAGATTTTTGACAGGCATTGTTAGTAGTTGAAATAATCTTCTCGAGTTCTGGCAAAGTTTGCAACTCTCTAAAGAAGTGGTCTGTGATGAAAGCTTGTTCTCTTCTTTTATGGCTTTAGATTTTCCTGTTTGAACACTGTGTTACTAAAACCATTTTTCCTTTTTAGTAACATGAGAAAACAGACCAGAAAATTGGCTGGCACCAATAAGCTGACACTGACAGAAGGAAATCATTAATTCAATTTGTTCCCAAAGGATATGGATAATATTCCCTAATGCTATTGTGGAGCACCTTAATTAATTAACCCTAAAATTGTGTTCTTTAATCTTTTTAATCTGTTACTATTGACTGTTCTGAGATCTGGAATTGTGAATTACTACCATGCGTAGGTTTTTTCTCATGCTCTTTCTTTTATTTATCTTGACAATGTTTCTTCCCTGAAATTTAAAATGTGCTAAATGTTTTCATTTGTACTTGTGTTTGTCTATTTTTCTGGCTTGCAATTGTATGTGGCTACCTGCAACAACATGTCCATACCCTTGAACTTGGCTGAGAGTAATAGAGACTTTCAAAAGTTCCTTTGAAAGTTGTATCATACTCAACATTAGCATCAAAGCAATGTTGAAGTTTCCACACTATCATTCAATATTTCTCTCATTTTTCTCTATTTTTTTCTCATTTGTATGGTATGATGTTGTTGCCATTCCCTAAACCCATGTAGTTGATTTATTATTATTATTTTTTTTTTGCACTGAGGGAGTTTTTCTTTAATCATAAAATCTCATTATTGTTCCATCTTTCCTGAAAATATCTGGATGTGAGTAGATGAACTTCAAATCATTGTGGCCCTTTTGGCAACTTAACCACTATGCCTGTGTGCAGTGGTGAAGCAACAGGTTTCGATGTTCATACCCCGAATTTCAGTGTCTGAATTTGAGTCCCAGCTGTAATCAATACCCCAGTTTGTCAGCAATGTGCAACCTGGGTGGGAAACAAGGATATTTTGAACAGCTGGATCTCTATGGGAGCTCTGAATACAGTTCCCAGCTATGGTCATGCCTAGTTCTACCTACTGGGGGCATTTACGATGTCAATCAGTGAATATAAATATATTCTCTCTTTCTCTGTCTCTCTGTCTCTTGCTGCTTTTTAAAATAAAGTAAAAGTAACAATCAAATAAAGAAGAAATGATATAATTTGTGGTTGCAAATGCACTCAAATAACATGTATATATACGTGTGTGCGTGGGAGAGATTACGACGAGGAAACAGTTAACCAACACATGTATGAACCTGTTTTAATTAAGACTCACTTGTGTATCAGAATGAGATTTGGAAATTTCAAAAAGTGTTTATGAAACTACATGATGATTAGATGAGTTTATATAAATCTTTGGAGAAATTTGCTCTTTTTCATTTATTGAAAATACCAGTATTCAGCACTTGGTTAAATTTGTTGCTGAATTTGTGTCATGCTCCTCAATTTAGCAACGAACTACACAAATCTTTGCGTTTTCATGCTATTTGTATATCTTTCTGTAGTAACCATGTTATTATTCATTCCACTTACATGGCATAATTGAATCAGCTCCATTTCCATTTAACTCCTCATCTATACATGCTTCTTCAGTTTTCCTTCCCATTAATTTGGATAAAGACTTAGTCTTGTAACTCTCCATGATAAATATCTTAAATTAGCACTTCCTCTCTTAGCAAACCTTCAAATACCTAATCATCTGACTCAAAGCCAAAACCAACAAAATAAGCTTCAAGATACTATGTAATAAGCCATCGTGTGCTGTTCCTCCAGTTCCCTCCTGCCTGTATCATTAAGTCTTGACAACCTTGCCTTGTCCCAAAGTGGTTCACCATGGACTGCCTGCAAGTTACCTGCTCTTTGAGACCCATCCTCTGCCACTGAAACTGCATTTTCTTTTTAAGTTCCTGATTTGTATAGTTTTATTTTCTTATCAAAACTCATACATTCTTAGGTAGCATACATTTTTTCTGATTAAATCATTATTATGGGATCAATATTTAATCTTATCAAAAAATTATTTCTTCCAAGACTAAAAGTAGTCTGGATAAAGTACAGATGAAAATGGGTAAGTTATTAAAAATATTGCCATTCCTCAATGAAGAAAGGCACTATAATCTGAGATTTTAGTTAAATATTAATTATTTTACCAAAAATTAATTCCAGGTGAATTTAAAATCCCATGATCATAGAAAAATTACGCATGAACAGAACTAATGTATGATAGTTTAAATGAACATATTTTTCTGTTAAGTTGAATTTGATTTCTGGTTAAATATGATAAACTGTGCATATGACCTCCTGTGAATAGGCTGTCAGAATCGCTATTTAGTCCTAGTGTATGTCTATATTTTTGCTAATGTCTAATGTGGTTTATAATCTGTTATCTATAAGTTACCTGTTACAATCTTGATAGATTATACTTAACATTCTCCTCTAACACTCTAACAATAAGGTGGAAGTTTTCTCTGCCCTCCCGACCTATAGTGGAATAAAAGTATATTGAAAGCATTTTAGTTTTTCCAGTTCTTTGATGTAACTTCTGTGGATTCCATCTTCTCCAGGGGCCTCATTGGTGTTCGAGGTAGTGGCTGCACCTCTGGGATCAGAGGAGTCATAGGGAAACCCACATTATTTTCAGGGGAATTCCTCAGAAAAGTCTAGAGATTATCTTTCCCTGGGTTTTTGGTGTTCCAGGATACTA
Source organism: Ochotona curzoniae (assembly GCF_017591425.1). NCBI lineage: Eukaryota > Metazoa > Chordata > Mammalia > Lagomorpha > Ochotonidae > Ochotona > Ochotona curzoniae. Next base: position 12,325,446 of record NW_024465582.1, on the reverse strand, counting down.
GTCATTTAGTTGTTTTATCTGCATATGAGTTTGTAAGGTCCTATCTGAGAATGTAGAAAAGTACTTTCCAGCAGAAGTATTAAAGTGTCCTTGAGACTGATTTTGAAAATTAGTTGTTAAAAGGCTGATTTTTAGTAGAGCTATCATATGCAGCCCTTCTCTCATTGATTATTGATTCATAGGTTACATCACAATATCTTATTGCTAGTGGTATAGACAGATTGTGAGTGTGATAGTATTATAATTTACAGGTAGTATTTATATGTCTGACATCATTTTATCTTTAAGGCAAACATGTGATATCTGCATTTTGTGATTGGTTCATTTCCCTTAGCAAGATAGTTTCCAGTAGGGCCCATTTGGCCATGATGTGAGAATACAATGCAACATGCATCTGACATCCAGATCAAAGCTGGATTCCCATTGAAACTTAACTCGATCTTAAAAATAGGATGATGGACTCTCTGCCAATGTCTATGCCTGCAATGATGGATTTATGACTGTTTATGAACAACTATACTAATATAATAATATAGGGGAAATCATTGGAGGGGTTGGGAGAGGTGTAAGGGAAATCTCAAAACATATGGAGCTGTATAAAAAAATAATAAAAACTATGATAAACTGTAAAAGAATACTCAGTTTGCCTCTTTAAACAAACCAAAACAAAACAATAGCACAGAGGTTAGGGATGGATTTATCACCATGGTTATCATAGATTTTAGGACATTTAATTTCATGGACTTCTTCTGAGCTCTTATATATATTTTATTTCATTTTTTTAAAAAATTGCTTATATGTTATCTTTCTTAAAATATCATCATCCCCAAACTACAATCTTCATTGGAGTTGATTTTTAGTGTGAAGTTACAGATAATTTTTAAGATCAAACAAGCAAGAAATAACACATAGAAGATCAATAAAATACTGAAAAAAACAAGTACAGTGCAATTATTTCAGCAGTCCATTAAACAGAACATTCTACATTAACACTAGGATTAATATAATTATTCAATTTATAGCAGAATATTTAATGAATTTATAGCTGAGATTAATGAATCAACAGCATCCAATCATTCTGCAAGTACTATTAACACTGGGTTCACAAAATTAAAAGAATAGTAAGACACCTATTAAAGCATGAGTAGGGGTGGGCATTCAACATAGTGATTTAATCAGACCTTATGGGTTGCATGTACTGATGTGCCAAGGTGTCCTGGTCATGTCCTGGGTTCTCCAAGTCCTATCCAATTACCTGTAATGTGCACGATTGCAGGCAACTAATGACATTTACCCATGTGAGAAACCCAGAGGGAATGTTGGTTTCCTGGCTTTGGCATGGTAGAGTTGTGTGTGTGTGTGTGTGTGTGTGTGTGTGTGTGTGTGTGTGTGTGTGCAGTTGGACAAGAAACCAGAAGATGGAAGGATTCTCTGTCTTTCCTCTCCTTTGTGTCTCTTCCTTTCAAGTAAAATTAATCTTTAAAAAAAGCTATGAATTCCATCTAATTGCATTCATTTATATAATATTTTTTCAAGCAAATGTAAGAATACCCTCTTTTTAAATATGAGGATGGTAAATAAGATAGCTCATTAATTGAAGGAACGTATAGGCAGAGGCACTAGTCCACAAGCATGAATCATACTCATGTCTGCAAACTGAAGTTGAGAGCCCCTCTGTACCACTATTGTCATCCATCATGCGTTATCAGACTTGCCAGGAGTGGTCCCGGTTCACTGACAAGTCCTAGAGAAATAGCCAAGGGACCAACAGAGCGAACTTCCATATATGCATCATTTTATCAACATTCACTGTAACTCCTGGTGCAAATGCATCTTGAAACGAATAACAGAAAATACAAATGAAGTGAAGATATCAAATCCATGATATAGAGGGGACTGGGGCTCCAACTTGCCAGGACTAAGTCATTTTCTCTCTCCCTCCTTCAGTCACACACAGCAGAGACCATTTCCAGTAGTGTTTCTATTTCTCTGGAGAAATTGGGTTAATACAATGACCCCAATTGAAAGAAGCAAAGCTGTGAACAGAGTAGACCAGGAATCTAGAAGAACAACCCTATATATACACTGAACATCCAATTCAGATGATAGCCAGTCCACACTGAGTTAGGTCTGAAAATTTGAGAAATTTCTTGAAAAGAAAATTGTTCATTAACTGACTAAAGAAAATCTTCAGCTAAAATGAAAGAATTTATAGTTGAGTTACTCATACACAAAATTAAAATAAAACATAAGACATGTATTAACTTCAAGGACATTTTTAAATGTGATGATAAAAATAATGAGCGCTTGTGTTAAATATGTTTTTATTTTTCATTTGAAAGGTCAATGGTACAGAGACAAGGAGAGACGCATGACTGGAAAAGATCTTCATTCACTGCTTCACTCTCCAAGTGGCCTCAAAGTTTGGAGCTAACCCGGTCCAAAGCCAAGTGCCAAGAGTCTCTCACACATCTCATAAACCTAAGCCGTCCTCCACTGCTTTCCCAGGACATAAGCAGTGTGCTAGACTGAAAGTGGAGCAGCTGGGGAATGAACCAATGCCCATATAGGATGGCAGCACCACATGCAGGTGAGTAGGATGCTCGGCTCCTCTTTAAATAGAGCTTAGCAACTTCATAATAAACTAAGCGCATAGCACTGACTATTAATTATAATTATATATTCATTCCTGAAAACAACATAGTTGGACAATATGCATTTTTGTGGTGGGACTAAAGAGAAAATGAGGCAAGCAAGTGTTGATCTCTATGGTGGGAATTCAATAAATAACGCCTGAAGGATTAACTGCTGTACATGCCCAAAACCCAGAGCCATAGATTTCTTAGAGATTTGCCATGAGCAATTAAAGTAACAATTACAAAGACACCATTTGTTACAAAAGGCTAATAAAATAAATTTTAATGCATAACCAATTCTTATGTGTAATGAAAAAATGATTATTTCATGAGAAACATGGCTGATAAATCAGAGCAACTGAACATGCTTGTAAATTCTTTGATGATGCATGGACATCGTATTTGGCCTGAAGTGTTGTTAATAAGACCACTAGAGAAATGTGGTGTGTAGAATTCTCTTTTAAGTATCCTGTGAATTTACATTTAATCATTTTGATTCAGTCAGTTCTCTTTGTTCTTTTTGCAAAATAAATCAATTTGTCTCAAATCAGATTTAATGTGCTTTTATATGGTAAAGATTTGGGTTTTTTTGAATTTTGTTTCTGTTTCTCTGGCATTTGAGTTTGAACATAATGGATGAAAATTTTCATTTTCTTTTCTGTTCTCAAAACCAAAGCATGCATACCAGATTATATGAAGAATGGCATAATCATCAACCATTTCATAAAAACAAAACTGGGACCAACACCATGGTATTGTTATGTCCAAGACATCACGAGACTGCAGACAGACAAGTTCCACACCCAACAATGTAAAAGCATAGAAACGTCATTGTTAGCTCGAGCTGGGGTCCATGTCTCATCCAATGCAGTGGACTCTCGACAAGGACCCTGCCTGTCTCTTCCTGACCGTTTCTGTTTCCTCTTAGTCACATGCAACACGCCTCCAGCAAGCAGTTCTTATCTTAATCAAGTCACTTGAGGACATACGGATGCCCGTGGTTGGCCCAATTCTCCAAGGCTGTTTCCCAATTGCCCACTCCGTCACATTGAGCAAAATGAAACTTTGGAGCAAAGTGACACTTAGGCCTACCCTCTGTCTTTGGGCCTATCATAATATTGGTCCTATTCTTTAGGCATCAAAGCCAAGCAATGATTACAGAAGCCAAATATAAAGTTGCCTTATTGCTACTCAGCGCTCTTATGCTCCTACTGTTACACACTTAACTAGTCTCACCTCTAGACACTAATTTACTATTTATCTCTGATAACCTTTCAACACTACTGTTGTTAAGAGTAAATCCCAACCACTCAGCCTTGCGCCCAAATTCCACAGTATAGCGGTCTGACCTTCTACCTGCTGTGCCAGCCTCCCTTATAGGTGCCAGTTTGTGTCCTGGCACTCCTGCTTCCAGTGCAGTACCCTGCTTATAGCTTGAGAAGCCTAGAAAGAAGCTGAGAGTGGTACAAGTACTTGGGCTTCTGGACCTAGATGGCAAAACTGGAGGAAGCTCCAGGTGCCTGGCTTCAATCCAGCCCCGCTCTGGCCTTTGTGGTCATTTGGAGAATGAAGTGGCAGGTGGAAGATCTTCTCTCTCTTTCTCTGTCTCTCTCTCTCTCTCTCTGTTATTTTGACTTTCAAATAAAAATAAGTAATTCTTTGAAAGAAATAAAGTTGTTAAGATTGTTGGGATGGCTTCAGAATTAGTTAATGTCTCCCAGGGCAATACGTTTGGAGATGTTGATATTTATTGCCACAGAGAAAGCATTTGTATCCACATCTGACAATAATATGTTAGCTAAAAATTTGATTCAGTGAAGTTCTTAAATCAGTTGTCTAGCAGTCATTGAATTGTTACCATCATTAAAAACAGGGTTTACAAATCTTATAGTAGATTCTCCTACTCAATAGAATGCATTCATTTTTCTTGGAAAGCCACTTCATATTTAACTTTGCTGGAATACACAGTAGCACCATGTTTTTAGATATCTGTGCTCTGCAGTTAAACCACTGTGCCACAACACTCACCCTAGTTTCATATATTTTCAAGTAAAATTAAAGTCTTTTGCTGATTAGGAGAAAGGATCTATAAAAGAACATATGCAAATGAAAATCATTGTGACATGTAAATAATTAAATACCTTGCACAGGTTTAACCCCATGCATTTAGGTTTTGTCAAATTCTACTAATTAGGAAGCATATTACCCATTTCATATGTATAGATATTGAAATGACAATGCTGACATAATTGGACCAAATCATAAAGCATGCTAAGTGCTCAGCAAGTGTTGCTGAAGGCTCTATCAGGAAAACTCCATTCTGCTCATGGGCAAAAATTATTGACAAAGGGTCCGTTACACACCTTACGAACCTTGCAGCTCACACAGGAAATTACTCATCTCCTGCTCTTTCTCCATCATGTCTTTTCACATAGGAGACACATGCTTTGCCTCCAAGTGTACCAACCAAACCAGCAAAATCAGAAACAAAAATAAAAACTCTGCAAAGAGTAATAATAATATTTAAGCTATTATTCTTGATCTCTAAGAGATGATCTTATAACAAGATGTCAACAATCATATTTCCGTTAACTAACTTTGTTGCGGTCTTTGAAGAGTGAAGACTCAAAAGCAGCTGTTTACTCGTTTTTATTTCAATTAATGATATCTACATCTGATTTGGCTAGTGAATGAATTGTTATATTCAGACTGCTAATGAAACACATTTAATATGCACATTGGAAATTTGTTGCTTTTAATCAATCTCATTAAGAAATCCTGGCAATAAATTTACAACACTTTTCATTTTAATTTAATGCTATTAATAATGTTACCAGAGTCTCTGAGATATTCTTCCCGGAACTCAGTGTTTCTTCTGCAGCCTAGTTCTCAGTAAGTGAAGCAGTAAATGAGGGCCAGTGGGTACGCACGTGACTCTGCGGGGAGCAGAGCTTAGCAAGGTGCCCAGTGGATCTGTTAAAGTGGACTCCAGCTCTGACAGATTCCCGTTCTGCTTAGGTTCAACTGTACTTAGACTGTCTCTTCCAGTAGTCCACTGTACAGGCTCTTGGAGAATAGAGGTGAGAGGGAATTCTGGCTAGCTGCAGGAAAGACACCTCACACAAACTCACCGAACACTGTTGTCTACATATCACCAAGGTCAGGATGAGAGGAACGGATTAGCCTTTCAAAACGTACCTTTTGGTGGAACTGGGCAAGGACAAGCTGGTGAATTGCATCATATATTCCTGACCAATTCTGGAAGTCCCAATGAATAAAAATCAAAGATGACAACTGGCATTCCTGGTTGAAGACATGGATACGCCATTTACAGTGTGACTTTATGACGATGCAACAAGAAAGAAGCAATTGATGATTGAATTCTTGGGTTCCTGCCACTCACATGAGAGTTTCATATGGAATCCCGGACTCATGGATTTTATCTGGCTGCTACAGCAGTTGAACTATAAATCAGCGCATTTTAGCATGTTAAGAATAACCACTGTTGCTAGTGCGTTTCTAGTTTCTGTATCCGAATTTTTTAAAAGATTTATTTACTTTTATCAGAAACTCAGATTTACAGAGAGGAGACATAGAAAGATCTTCCATCTGGTTCATCCCCAAGTGACTACAATGGCCAAAGCAGAACCAGTTCGAGGTCAGGAAACAGGAGTTTCTTCTGGGTCACCCACACAGGTGCAGGGTGCCAGAGCATTGGACCATCCTCTATGGCTTTCCCAGGCCATAAATAGGGAGCCGGATGGGAAGTGGAGCAGCTGGAACATGAACCTGCACCTGTAAGGAATACCATGCTTGGAGATGGAGGAATAGCCAGCTGAGCCAACTTGTTGGCACTTAGAATTCCTTTAATTTAATGACCTGGAATCTGTCTCTGTTGGGTAAAATACTGTAAATGATAAGTGCTCCTCCCTCTTAATTATGCAACTCTTTCACATTTTGCATTATGTTCTGTCCAACAATCTTTCTTTTTTAAAAGGTTTTAATTTATTTTTCTTTTTAAAAAAATGATTCATTTATTTTCATTGGAAAGGTGGATATACAGAGAAGAGCAGAGACAGAGAGGAAGATCTTCTGTCCGATGTGTTACGTCCCAAGCGACCGCAAGGGGTGGTGCTGCTCTGATCCGAAGCCAGGAGACAGGAGCTCTTCTGGGTCTCCCACACAGGTGTAGGAACCCAAGGCTTTGGGCCATCCTCAAATGCTTTCCCAGGCCACAGGCAGGAAGCAGGATGGGAAGCAGAGCTGCCGGGATTAGAACCGGAGGCCTTATGGGAACCCAGCGCCTTCAAGGCGAGGATTTTAGCTGCTAGGCCACTGCACCAGGACCCCAATAATCTTTCACACAATATCTACAGATAAATAGTATATGTGTCACTGCTTCACTGGAAAATGAATTTCTCGTTTTCTATAAACTTTCTTTACTACATTTTTAATCATTTGAATTTCCCAATTCATTCTTTTTTCTACTCACACATGCCGCAAAATTTCTTATCAAATAGAATATTCAACACTTAAAACTATACTCTCTGACATCCTTAGTAAACAACTAAAGTATTAGTTGGGCACGTTGCCACAGATGATTATCTTTTTTCTGATGAGCTTTCCTTGCAAAAATAATTGACTTTCTTTAGTTTTACACTTGATTTCCAGCTGCACTCAACTTTAATCACTCTCTATCCTGCAAAATATTGCTAGCATCTATTCAAGTTGTTTCTATCAGGTGGCAAAAGATGAATTAACAGTGTCAAAACATCCAGATTGTGATAGTACATTGTTGAGGAACAAACACATCTCCTAATTGGAAATTGACAGCTTTGGCACTAATTTGAACTAATGATCACTAGCATTCACACCAGCCTCTCTCTCCAAACTCTATTAAATCATTAGAATGCCATGAAAATCTTTTCCACACGTGTGGAAAACCAGATCCTTGCCTGTGGCAGGCTTAATTAAGATATCGGCTGGATCAGACTTAAAAAAAGAAATCCAAATGTTGATGTTTCTGAAAGCGCCCCAAATGACAATGTTAGTAGGGAAGTATTGTGTGTCATTTCTATTTCATCCCAATTTTGCTGTATGGCTCTTTTCTGTTTTACAAATGTATTATAGATGTGTAAAAAATAATGGTTAAGGAAAATAGCATAATTCAATTATGCACATATAAAATGATATTACAGAATTTCAGATTTAGAGTCTTTTTTTTAGTGATGGCCCCTCATGGCAAGAATTTTCTTGTAAATCTGGTTTACCTACAATAAGTAACCTACGTCTCCTCCTTCACTTCCAGAATGTAACGCAACCTTTGGCCGAACAGTTTATTCTATTTGTACAAAAGGATATCTAAGCTATAGGATTGATGTGAATTCATGCCTTGCCTATCATAGGTTAGGTGGGTCCTACAGTAGGATTTTTTTTTACCAGAGAGATAGCTGTTTTAAGATATTCTTGAATCCAAGAATTGATTAAGATTTAAGGAATCGATAAAATATAAGAAATCAAGTCATTCCATGTGTCTTTATTATTTTATCTTAGGACCTAACTAGTTGAATAAATGGATAAAATATATATATATATATTATAGGTTCCCTACATATGTAGGAGAAAACTGTCATAATTAGTGCTATTACATAAAAAATCCTCCAAAATAACTCTCGCACCTAGAACAGCAGTTTTGTTTTTTAAGTTTTATTTGTCATGATATAGTTCTATAGACTGAGGGATTCTACTCACCCTGTCACTCTCCCTCACCTTTGACACTTTTCCCCCAATTATTAGAATAGTACAGTCTTTCAGCAATAGTCACAAGTCTATCATTCAGCAGGTTATTTCGTTTCTTTTTTAAGGTCAAGAATTTGCATTTAATTTTATGATATAAATAAAGCATTGTGACTTCAGCCTGGTTCACTCCCCAAGTGTCCATAAGGCAGTTTCAAGGTGAATATTTGGCCACTAGGCCATTACGCTGGGCCCCTGTGATAAATTTGAAGGTCTGGGTTTATGTAAGGATTTATCATGAGGAACAATGCCTTCAGCTGTAATTATTTGATTGTTTTAATTTGGGTTTAAAGGAAGAAGTAACAGTCCACTAGTAAACAATGCTAATTCTTTATCACAACTAGTACACATTAGTATACAATTATTCAGAATACATCCATAATGACTCACTGTTTAGAAAAAATACACTTGCTATTATTTCTCCTATTCTTCTATTCCCATTTCACCACTATTGATTTGCTCCCTTAAGACTTATAATACATTATTTTCAGTCATTAGCATATAGCATTACATTTACAATGAAGCTGAAACATCTCTGTTATGTTTATGTTGTATTAATATTTAGTAAAGATTCGGATTATCTTGAAACTCAATTGGCTTTGGCATAAAATATAATCCTGTACTCCACAAGGGGTGAGCTCTGGGATGTTTTCCAAAGTAACTCTAATCTCCACTCATCTGGCATTCTCTCCCACAGAAATCCAAGCAGGCCCTTCTTTATAAAATTCTGATTGAAGTTCTATCTATCTTAGAAGGTTTAATATCCTAAAATATGCTAAGGGTTTAGAAACTTCTGATCAAAGTACCCATCAAAATGCAAAATATGACTGTCATTGTTCTGCAAAGGTAAATAGCAATCATACATGGGCTTTGCACACTTCCCCTCCAGTCACTGTGATCTGATCCCCTCGGTGAAGCTAGTTTGCCATTGATTAAATGCTCTTATCTCTATTGCCGAGGTAATCTTGTGTGGCATCCAAGCATTTATTTTATCTTCTTTACACAGCCTCCTTCAGGCTTTATAAATATAAGTAAACTTTAAAGGAATCACAACACAGCAGTCATCCTTCCTTTCTTCGCAAGTTGTTCGTAAAGCACTTTGGAAGCCACTAAAATTCTCTGTCAATGCATACTTCTTTTTCTTTACAAGGTAAAGATAATTTGAAGATATTAGTATTAGAAAAATCTGGTCAGTTCCCTGTGATCTTCTGCTATAAGCAAGACTATAAGTGAAGATATTTAGGTGATGTGTTAAGGTTTCCAAATGGAAAGATGATGGAGGCAGGAATGGAGATGCTACTCAGTGGATTACTAATAATTGAGATAATTTGCATTTTATGAAAGCATGTTTGACATTAAACACTGCGATTTAGCTCATATCAATACTATATAGCATATTCTGTAGGGAATATTCATTTGTATAAAAATGACTAAATATAAAATAGTCCTTATAAAGATGATCATTGTTTGTTATAAAACATGGAACTATAACAGAAACTGTGTGGAAGCTGTAGTTCACTGTGCTAACTCCAGAGAATATAATGCAAACCTTAAACAGTTTCATCGGGCTGGAGAAGTTCTGTAACACTGAGCTATTGAGTCCATAACGCCTTTAGACATAAAAAATGAACCTGGGTGTATAACTGAGAATCTTTCTGTTTGGGTTAAAGTTGCGTCAGTTTGTTGCAAACACTAAGCATGCATTCCAGTGTTTCTCACGTTCAACATAATGCCCTAAATCTACAAGCATGCCTGAAAAACATCATGGAAAAATTGTGTCCAAAATGTCAGTTTGGGTTGGTACCATGGCATACTAAAACCTAAGCCTCCACCTGAAGCACTGGCATCCAATATGGACACCGGTTCATGTAGCGGCTGCTCCCTTAGAATCATGCTACCTGCTTATGGCCTGACAAAGCTGCAACGATGTCTCAAGTGCTTAGTCCTTTGCAACCAAGTGGGAAACCCAGAAGGAGCTCCTGGCTTCAGATAAGCTCTGCTCAGGCTGTTGTGGCAATTCATGGAGTGAACCAGTAGATGGAAGCTCTCCCGTTCTATCTCTCCTTCTCTCTGCAACTCTGTATTTCAAGTAAAAATAAGATTAATCTTAAAAAAAACCACAAGCTTATACTGATGTAAATACTTTTGAAATCAATGCATGCTTGTTTTATAATATATTATTTTATCAATTCTGAAATACCCTTCATGTACTTGAATTTCAAAAGTATTTTCCACCATATAAACATATTTAATGTAACTTTCCACACAATTTTTGAAGTCTCCTGTGTAAGTATTTATATAGCATTCCCAGATGTGGATACACATTGGCAAGAGAATTTGCACTTTATGAAACTGGCAATCAAAATTCAATGCTACTTCTATAGAACACTAAGATGTTTTCAAGCCCAGTGCATTGGTCTAGTCTCCTTATTTCCACAACCCATGAATGTGCTATAAGGAAAAATCACCTTTGAATATGTAAGTGGAATTTTATCAAGGAATGCCAGTAGCACATTTTTTTTTCAGAAAAGGGAGGAAAAATTTTGGTATATGTGTATGTTTGAGTGTGAGAGAGAAAAAGAGATCTAGACAGCAGAAGAAAGGGCCCAGCAAGTAGCCAAGTGGCTAATGTCCTCACCTTGCATGTGCCAGGATCCCATTTGGATGCCAGTTTGTATCTCGGCTAGTCTGCTCTCTTTCTAGCTCCCTGTCTGTTATCTGGGAAACCAGTCAAGGACAACACAAAGTCTTGGGAACCTGTACCGGTATGGGAGACCTGGAAGAGGCTCCTGGTTCCTGACTTCAGAGGCTCAGCTCCTGCTGCTTTGGCCATTTGAGGAGTGAACCAGCAGATAGAAGATCTTTGCATCTCCTCTCTGTATATCTGACTTTCATCTCCCCTCCTCTATGCATATCTTTCTAATGAAAATAAATCTTATTTTTAAAAAAGGAAAAAATACATGAATGAATGGTAGAAGGAAAATAAGAGTAGAGAAGAGAGAAGATGTGAAGATGGAGGAGAGAAGAGACGGTGGAAGATGGAGGATGGAGCCACAAGTGAGAGTATTACAATGATTGCTTAGAAGCTCACAGCCAGAAGCAGCAGCAGCACGTTTTCAGTGCCGTCACACGATACACAGCTCTACAGTGGTGCAATCTTAGCACAAAATAATTGTTTTGGATTCATGATCTCTAGACAGTAAGATAATAAGCCTCTGGGTATATTTTTTAAGCTACTCTTTTGGCAACAGTAAGAAAATGTATGGAAACAGGAAATGAAAGATGCACAAACACTCTAGGGGAAAAGCAATTTTGTTCAATTATGCAGACAGCATGGGAAACAACTGCATTTGAAATATCAATACAATAAAAAAAATACGAGGACCAGCACTGTGGCTCAACAGGGCAATTCTCTGGCTTCAGATGCTAGCATTCCATACAGATACCAGTTCACGTCCTGGCTGTCCCACTCCTCAACCAGCTCCTTGCCCATGGCCTGGGAAAGTAGAGACAATGGCTCAAATTCTTCTACCCCTGCACCCACATGGGAGACCCATAAGAAGCTCCTGGCTCCTGGCAATGATTAGCTCAGCTCCGGCCATTGTGGCCATTTGCAGAATAAGCCAGAGGAAGACTTTTTCCTGTGAACCTGCTTTTTAAATAAAACTAAGTATCTTTAAAAGAAAACACAATTCTGCAAAATACAAGAAAACAGTATTAGTTCAGGATGGCAGAACTGACCAAATATGTTGTTTTATCTGGAATACAACAGATAAAACATATAGAAAAATGACAGATTCACTTAAATCCCTAAAAAGGACAACTCTTTCCTTCTCCCGCCCCCCTGCCCCACACTGAAAGAGACAGAGAGGGGGATAGACTTGAATCGAACTCTCCGATATGGCTTGTGGGATCCCTAGTGGCATATTGTGTCAAATTCCTTCCCCTGTTTTGATGTAATTCTAGCATCCCACATAGATTCCTGTTTTGAAGACTTGGTTTCCAAGGTAACAATATTGGGAAGTCATGGAATCTAATAATTGGAGATACTTGTCTAAGTTGGGACCCCATCTTCAGAGCAAAATACTAGTCGATCTGGCTAAACTCTCCAGAGACTAAAATACTTTGAAGACCTCAGCTTGTCCTTTGAGACGCACTCTGGCTGCTTGTTTGCAGCAAATGTGATTTGTTGTTTCTGCAGGTGCTCGCGTCATCATTTTCTACCATGATGTGATTCAACACAGAAGACCAGACTGATGCAGGTGCCGTGAACTTGAACCTCTAGAGAATTGAGTTTGACTCTTTTTCTTGTCATCATTAGTAACTGCCTTTCTGAGGATTTGGTATAGCATGGAAATGAAGAATAATACAACACCATTGCACTGTTGTATCACCCGACTATTTGGTTATAAGATTTTCTATATTTCTTTATGCTACTTTGGAAAAACAGTAAATTTGAGAACAAAAAGGTAGAAAGATAGATAAATAGAAAAACAAGGAAAAGGGAATAATGTTGTCTTCTGTGAAATACAGAGCTATTTATTGTGTTATATAAGTAATAGTTTTAAAATGGTAGCATTAAAAAAATAAAATGTTCAAATTAGTTTTAGTCATAGGTAGAAAGCCTAATCAAAAATATTTTCCAGTCAGATATTTTGTTTTAACAACTGGAAAGTTGCCCATATTATTCAGTATTAACAAAAGCAAAATTTAGAAGATAATATTTTCAGCAAGAACTGAAAACGTCCATTCTCAATTTTGTTTTTAAAGGACAAATACAAAACATTCAAATTGTCCTTGCTCTGTATCATGCATCTATTTACTAATCTCTCTTGAGAAGTAAAAGTACTTCTCAACACCGATGTATAGTGTATTTGTGTTTATTAAGTAATTAGACTGAGTTATCATTACAGGAAAATGAAGGGAAAGTGATCATTGACATTAATACTTTCCATACATTTTATTGCTTTTTGCAATATCAACATTATTATGATACAAACTTAATTAGATTCTCTTATAGGAGTCAGTAATTGCAGCATTTTAAAAGGTGATAAGAGAAAAATGCAACTTCAGATGCCAGAGCTGCTATTTTTACTTCATCTAAGTACACACACATGTAAAATTGATAAGAGAGCTTTGATGTCTTGCTTTCTATAGAGATGAAATGTGAGATGACCCAGAGGACTAAATGCTGGACTTGGGAAGTACAAGTTGGTTTTCATTTACCACTACTTTGCACTCTCAGAAATTAAAAGCCCTTTCCACCATAATTATTATTTAAGATATTTTTAATATCCTTAAAATGTAAATGTTTTCTTTCTGAGAAAAATTGAGCTTCTAAAGGATTAGACCCATGGATGTCCTGATTCAGGTATTTGGACCTTAGCTACATCTGAAATCAAACAGATCAACCCTAATTTCCTGGAGAAGAGAGTCTGCCCTTTTGGGAAGTTAATTTTCCCATTCCAACATATGTGTTCTAATCTCAGCACCTTCTCTCTTAGAATTTCATACTGTATCTTCAACTTTTCCTTTTTCTATTAGTAATTTTTTTTCTCAAAATAAAAACATACTCAAGTCTATCCAGGTTATAATATATAAAATATGATATAGTTATCCTTGACTACCAAATTCCTGAATCACACCACTCTTATTTTCTAACTTCCAAATTACACTTTAGTCTATAAAAACTACTCATATCAAGTCATAAGGATGTATTATACTGTCACATCTTTCTTACAATATCAGAGCAAATTCCATATAAAATATAAAAAGGAAGCATTTATTTTCTTTTCCCCCAGACACTTTATATCTAATGATTTATTTATCATGGTGTGTGGATTGTATTTTAGCATCACCATTTATTTGGGCTAGTTTAACAAAAATACGGAAAACTGAAGTAGAAGTTCACTTTTAAAAACTCTGAAAATAGATAGTATAAGATCTGGCCATTAGAGAACGCAGTGTGTGAAAGAGTTCTCTTCTCCATGGCTGGCATCTTCTGGCTGAGGCTTTCCGTTCTGAAGGACTGAAACGAACACCTTCAGGCCTCTTTTGTACGAGAACTAACACTCACTCATGTCTTAGCCTGTGCACGTTAAAGGCCTCCGTTTCTCAATCCTCACACTGGTCGTCTTTCAACCTGTGACTCTGGGGGGCATGCAGCCAGTTAGAGCACGGGAACATTCCACCCGTTCTCTCTTTGTATATAAGCATTTCTATTCTTCCTTCAAATCTTCAATCTTTTATTTCTCTTTGCAGAGTTCACCATTATGTTTTTCCCCCAATGGATGGAGGTTGACGAAGCTTTTATTTTATTGTATTTTTTGGGAAAAAATCAAATTTTCACATGAGTGTTTGGCATATCTTTGCTCTTAACATTTTTTGATAGTCACTTCGACACCACAGACTACCAGAGCCAGGATAAACTGTTGAACTTACCGCCTACCATGTTCTATGGGATTTACATTTCAGAGAAATAAAAATCAATTTTAAAATTGAATAATGGAAAAGAGTTGCCCATCTTAACATATTTTTATTAAGGATTTCAGATCATTTTTTGGTTGTTTGTTTTGTTGTTTTGCTGTTGTTGTTGAACACTAATTGCAATGATCATGCAAAAGACCTTGGTATAATTAAGCAGAATTATGAGTTGGCATTGTGTTTAGTTTGAGATCAGAGAGATGATCGGAAACTGTTGCTAAGCCCCTTCAATACTTTCTCATTTTTTGTTTTGTTTTGTTTTTAACTCTATTTTAAAATTTCATTTAGATTGGTTTTATAGATTTTAGGATCGTGACAGAAAAGTGACGTAATTCATTTCATGATTTTAGCTTTGTTGCTTTGGCCTCAGTAAGAATACAAAAGTCAAGTTGGGCGTTGTGGCAGAGCACATCGTATCAGGATCTGAGATGCTCCTCTGTGGTATCCAGTGGAGCTCCTCTATGGTGTCCAGTGGAGCCCTGGCTTCCACTTTGCTCCAGCTTTGTGCGAATGCATCCTGCTTGCAGTATTTGATTGTTAAATTCTGGGGCCTGGCAGCCTATGTCTGAGACCTGGGTGGAGTTTCTGGCTTCTGGCCACACACTGGCATATTCCTGGTTGTTCCCTGCATTTGGGAAGTGAGCCAGGAGATTGAAGTGACCTCTCATTTACTGTCATCTCTCTTTTTCTCCCCCTTTCATTCTCTTTGTGTCACTTCACCTTTAAATAAATGAACATAAGTATATACACTTCTAAATGTAAAATGCAACTCAACATTTAAAGCAGAGTAGTTAGAAGAGGGTTGAATCAAGGTGAAGGAGTGGAAGGAATCCGATTTAGGGAGATGTCATGGAATGGGTTGAGGTAAGACAGTTTATAGCTATATGGCCTCTAGAAAGTGGTTAAATATTAATTCTGATTCTTTTTCTTATAATGAGTCATGAACAGTTACTGGAAAAATTTTCCAGAAAAATGACAAGAATTGACTGACATGTCTGGGACAAGAATTGAACAAAGGTGAAAAGTAGTAATTGATTGTGAGATAGGAGAAATATGATGGAAAATGTATTTCTTAAATAAGTCCCAGTGTTTTGCTCTGTGGATTTGTCATCCTGTGCATTTAACCCTAGGGTTCCTGCCAAAACAAAACAAAACAACAACAAACAAACAAACAAAAAAACATAATGGTCTTTAAATGAAACTTCACATGGGGAATGATTATATAATTGGTGTTTTCTTTAGAAAGACAGCAAAGTTAAAATATTTTTATCAGGTACATAGACTAAGTTTCCCTTAAGCAAATTATGGCAGTTCATCTCTTTAAAGATGGTTTCAAACCAGAGGCCACAGATGTGCTCCATGAATTTCTCTGTTTCTTTCTTGCAGCGATTTTTAGCCACATACATGGATACAATGAAGAGAAAAAAGAGAGATTTTTGCATATCTCAGGGATTCTGCATAGGCTCTGAAATGTAGGTATAGAGAAATCTTGTCTAACATGTATTTCAGAAGGAACTCAGTCAAACTGTGTTTCTCCAGTTTTTTTTAACACACACAAATATGCATATATATGTATATATATATTTATTTTTTCTTTACTTACACAGCTAGCGTATAATAGAATAGTTATATTCTACTCATATGAATATGCTTTGAATATTTCTGCTAACTGGAGGCAGGTGTAACTTTCACATAGCCTCTTGTGGCCCAGACTATTAGCATAAGCAGAACCACAAGGGAATTCCAAAGTCAATATCACCAAATGTGATAAAAGTCTATGTACCTGGAAAAAGTTCCATTATATGTGCTACTGGCACCTTGAAAGAAAACGATATGGCTTCTTGTGACATCCCTTCCAATATCCCTCTTTGGCAGGTGCAAATTTCTTAGGAGAATTACAGTAATCAAGAAATTAACCAGGTGGCATTGCTAATTGCTGGTGTTGCTTCATATCATAGCTGCATTGAAACATTTTAACAAGAATGTAAGAGCCTTGCCTATAGCCATTTACCAAGCACATTCTTCAGAAATATCTTGCACTTTCATGACAGAAATACTATGCTTTTCATTTTTTTGCAGCAGTACCACAATGGCTATGATGTTCTTGGTAATATGTGCTCACATAGAATTAAGCGATGCTAAAAGCCGGAATCTGTATTATTTTTCTTGTTATACAGTGTAGCAGTTATGTTGATACAGTAACACTTGTACCAGTAAAGATAATATACTGATCATCCTTGCTGACAAACTGGTTTATATACGTGCCATACTGTAGCAGACAGACCAGATGAGAACTGAGACCTGGGGCAGTGGTCATGTTTCTGAGGACCTTTGAAATTAGGAGGATATATATATATATTTTAAGGAAGAGTCATTATTTCATCTTGAACTATCGTCCATAAAGAAAGAAAGAAATCGTTAGGAGTTCATTTCAGGTAGCGGAGGTGGTTGTTGCTCTAGAGATTTTTGACCCATCTCTTTTAGTTTTTCACTGTGAAAGTACTGCTACTAGAAAATTACCACTTTTTAATGTGTGGAATAATTACAAATTCTGTTGATCCTAGAAATCCCTGGACCCAAGGTTTTCCTTAACTGAATATATTTAAAACTCTGAATCGTCTTCATACTAATTGTTTTTGGCTCTACATCATTTACTGTCCAACTCCTGATTACCTGCTTCCCAATGTTCTAAGTGAGTTGCTGTACCTAAGCTATTGACCACAGAAACTGCTCTTACTCAGAGGATGGGAAAGAACATTTCACATCAGAACAAGATTGGTTTTTGCTCATATTCTATTTACTCCCTTGAATTTTGTAAAAAAAAAAAAGAAAAATGTGGAACAACACACAATCCAAGTAGAGCTTCTCTTTGAATTCTAGGGAAATGATCATTGCAATCCCAAAATGTGATGAGTGTGAAATAGGTTAAAAGCACACGAACTGGATGGGAAGAGAAATACAGTTTAGACATAGCTAGAGGTGTGTACTCAGAAAAAAGGTTAAGACAGCTTAAACCAACCACATCTAATTTGAGTACCTGAGTTTAAGTTCCAGCATCATTACTAATTTCAACTTTATGTTAATGTTCATTCTGAGAGGCTCAAGCACTTATAGGGATGGAAGATTTCGCTGTGTTTATATTTCTGTTTCATACAAGTAAAAATAGCTAACAAAAATTAAAGAGTTGTGGCATTGGCACTAGTGTCCAATCTACACAGAAAGTATTCAGGGAAATTTGAAAATGGGAATAAAAGTCATTATAAATTTACAAAAATAAGTAGCTCCTGAATGAAATTATTTTAAGCTCCTTCTATGCATTCCTCTAATCAGAACTAAGTGGTAGATATTTAACTACACTGAATACTGCTTAACTATTTTTTTGGAATATAAAATACTGCAAAACATTAACACCTCCAAGTGCCTTAAAAGTAAGATAAAAAGCACAGAAACATGCAGTATACTTCATTTTATTATTTTTCCCTGTCCTTTATCTTCAATAACTACTTTCATTAGGTTCACAAAATTGTATTTCCTCAAAACTTGGCGAATAGTTTGTCTGCTGTGCATCTTACAAACAACTTAATTTAGGATTCAATTCTATTTATGCCATATGGCTCATGGGATGCTCTCATCCTCCAGGACAGATTTTCTTCAGTTGTCAAAGTATTTTCCTAATAGTATGGCCAGATTACATTACTTCTCTTGAAATTCTTCAATAAATCCTAATATCCTTCAAATTCAAAGTCATTCTTCAAACGTAGATCTGACACATATTGGTGATCCGGTACTTATTGAATTCTCTTGTCTCATTCTATTAACGTAACAGTTATACAACCTTGAATATTTGTGCACACCAATTTTCTGTCATGCACCATTATAAAGCTGGGGATATAACATGACCTAGCACATTGTTTGTTTATCATGCTACTGGTGTTCTAGTGGAGGAACATAATATGGAAATAAAAATAATGAAGAAACATAATTTTGCAAATCAGACAATATTTTAAGAAGCAATGACATGAAACAAATGGACAGTAAAGGAAATTGGGCAGGAAATTATGAAAGAGCTTTCTAGAGAGACATCTGCAGTAAGACAAAAGCATTTATGGAGGTGAAGAAAATACCTGCTCAGGCAATTGGATGAAGAGCTGAAGCTTTACAGAACGGGCAAGCTTGTTTTGTTTAAGAAGCAGCATCAGCACCCATAATTACAAGGCCTACTCAAAAAAACTGTCTGAAAGAAAGGCAGAAGTTGAAGGCAGTGTGCGTGGCTTGCAGAGCCATATCTGTTGTCCTGTGTATACTTTTGCATAGGCTGCTCCTTTGACAATATCTCAATGCTGTATCCTTTCCAAGTTGTGTGGATAGAATTATCTCCCAAGTCATGGCCATTACTCTGATTTAAACTGACTTATTACAGCTGTGGCATATATCAAAATATCTTCAAACTGTGAGTTTCCACTTTGACTTTTGATTATAATTTCCTTGAGGACTGTGGTGATACTTTTTTCCCCCTTTTTCAGATTTATTTGATTTAAACCACAGAGTGACAGTAGAGAGGGACAAAGATGAGCCATTTGCAAAAGGCTGTGGCTGAGCCTGAGAGTGTGGGAACTCTGTGTAGGTCTCCCACATTGGCAACAGACACCAATATAAGTAGAGTACGTTCCATTGCTTTCCCCAAAACCCTATTAAGGAGCTGGATAGGAAGTTGACAGGTGGCACTCAAACTGGTGCAGTGGTAAGGGATTCTGTCACGGGAGGTGACAGTTTATCCTGCTGAGACATAAATCCAGCCCTAGGAATGGTGTCTTATACAGTTACGTGGTCTATTTTTAAAGACTCTAACAATCTATAATAATGCTCGAATAAGAAAATAAAAATTATGCAAAAAGAATGTAAAAAAAGACCACACAATATTGCAATATTGCTGAAATCAACTCTAGATTGAGCAACTCAATATCCTGGATTTAAAAAAAAAAACTTTTTCTATTCTAACTTGGCTATAAATATGGATCATAAACCTTTATCTTTTCTTCATTTTCAATAGCAACCTGTCAGTGTCATCATTCTTTAAAAAACTTAAGATTATCCCCTATCTATACAATTAAGGAAAATGACGTTGAAAAAGACTTTGAGCAATCATTGCTATGTCCAATACTCCTTAATTCCAATGTTTATGAATTTACGATGGGCTTATAGGAATTCTGTACGTCTAAAGAGACAGGAAGAAACTGAGAAATGTATTCTATTCCCTGATTCATCCCTATTCCGGACTCCACCAGGGGAAATCCAGAAACCACAATCTCCCATTGGGTCGCCCTCAGCAGTGACGGTGTGTGGGGAATGATCAGTGGGAAACTGGTTTGGAAACATGGGACAGCTGGGCTTCCAACTGACGCAGACATTGCAGAGTCCCACGTGTTCATTTAATGTGTTGCCTTTTAGAGCCTGCTTCAACTTAAAATGTTTTTAGACAGCCACTTAATTTTGTTGTGAGGAAGCTATACATTATACGAGAAAAAAAATTTTATTAAATAATACTAATAGGATGAGAGAATTTTCACACTATATCAGATAGGAATGTATTTTGCACATACGTTACAATAAGCACATGTACATAAATACATATAGTAATGTATTTCGCAAGTAACTATGCTTATTTTTCTAAAATGTCTCTGCATATTCTGTTCTCTTATTTCAAATCTGTTTGCAAGGTTTTCACATTCACAGCTGCAGCAGAAAAAAACATTGACTTTTTTCATTCTGATGTTACCAGACCCACTAGCCTTGATTCCAGTATAGATTTGCATTTATGCCACAAATAATCTGTATATGTTTTGCTTTTCTATCCCCCTTTCTATCAAGAAATTTGCATTCTGGCCGTCACATAATATTTACCAGGAATTACTAGCAGTATATTCTGTTTCTCTCTCTCCCTCTCTCTATTTCCCTCCCCGTCCCTTCTTAATGAATAAGTACCTAAATATGTAGAAAAATTTTTTAAAAATGGAGTAAAACATTGAAGGAAAGTACTTAAGATTGGTTTCTTTCAATAATTGTTCCACTGTTGCATGGTAAAGAATAGCTTGATTTTTGCTTTGTTTTGTTTGTTTTTCATCATGTTCGAGTGTCTCATGTGTTCAAGATGTAAAAGGTTCCTGGAAATAGGTATTAAATTACAGTATCAACTCTGCATCACTGGGTCACAATTCTATCTTTTATTAGATTGCATTCTTCTTTTTACATCTTCTGGTAAAGGCATTGTTTCAAACTTTATAAATTTCTCTTTGAGGTTTCTCATTAAGCTGACTGCTATGACCTGTTCTCCAGTGTCAACACATCACTAGATCCTCCTTTCTCATACCAAGCTAGAAGTCATCCTGTCTATTGCAATTTCAGGGTAACCCATAGTCACAACACAAAGCATAGCAGTATGTTAACACAGACAGATTATGTAGATTATCATTTCAAGATGTAAAAAAAAATTAAAAAATAATTATTTTAAAATGGAGCATCGGTAAAGGGACCAGCACATGTTTATAGCATGCTAATCCACCACCTGTGATGGGTACTGGGTCTCCTGTTCCCGCTGCTCCACTTCCAATCCAGCCTCCTACTTATGGCCTGAGAAAGCAGTGGATAATGGAAAAGGTCTTGGTTCCCTGCACACCCATGGGCAACTCAGAAGAAGCTCCTGACTCCTGGCTTTCGGCTGGCTCAGTTCCACAGTGTTGGGGAAAGGAAGCCAGTCTCTCTCACTGTCTTCACTACTGACAACTCCAGAAACTGCTGTAATTCTGCTATGGAACTCCTTGGCTGGCGGTCTCTGACTATAAGCTTATACGAGTTACCTGGGCATCACTGAATGTGGACGCTGTGTGTGTGCTTGCTGGCGAGGGTGAAAATGCAGACCTAGGAATCTCGGATCAGCTCTGCAGTTGTTCTTTGACCATTCTTATTCAAACCCTGATTTTTCTAATCTGACTCCATCCCCAATTCCGACTTCATGTTAAGTCAAAACCTGAGCAGTGGCAAGTGACGATGGCTCAAGTTGTGTGGTCGTTGTCATCCATACAGAGGACCCAGACTGACGTATGGCTCAAGTTGTGTGGTCGTTGTCATCCATACAGAGGACCCAGACTGATGTCCTGACTCCTGATCTTGGTTTTGGAGGCATTCAGAAATTTAGTACTTGGAAATATCTCTCTTAAATTCCATTCTTTCATTATCTCTGCTTTTCAAATAAATAAGTTACTGGTTTGGCAAAAGAAATAAACTATCATATTATATTATTTAAATCAATTATTGGCTGATTCTTAAGACTCGGGTTTTAAATTTTATGCTAAATGATTTGTTGAATATGATAAATCATTAGCTAATGAGGGCCTTTGAGAAAACTTTATATCTTTCTGGCACATGCAATGCCATAGAACAAGCAAATAATTAGACATTGCAATGGGGACATGCATGACAGCTACCATATTGCACACAGGTCGATCTACCCTGTCTGAAAGGGCGTTTTCATGGAGCTCACTAGCAACACATCACTGGGCAGGACACATGGAAAGATTTCAAATTCTGGTTGGCAGAGCGTAAGGAAATTGAAAACAGGTTTTGTGTGCTACACTATACAGAGGTAAGCATTTCTGATCAATTCATTTTCTTCCCAAACTGTCTAAACTGCAAGAAATCAGCACCAGACTAAATAGGATCTTTCAAAATATGATGCCATTACATGCAGTACCAATCCCAAGTCACAGTGCACTGAAATAGATAATGGCAGAGAAGATCCTGTAGTAGAGCCAGCAAGTCAACGTCCTTTAAAAGGAATGAAGCCAGTTCAGGTGGTTGGCATTTGCATGGAGAAGGAGCTGAAGCTAAGTTAAATGTATCATGTAGGAGATATAAACAAAAAACGAAACAAACTATTACAAGAATATTGGAATTAATCTACACAGTATAAAAGTGTCAAGGAAAACAAAATGATAAAAAGCAGCAGAAATAACACATTTTATTCTAAAGTTTCCCCCTGTGAATGGACACGTATATCAACATGAAGTCAGTTTTTTCCATAAGCATTCGATGGAATGGGGAACTTCACCTGACTGAGACACACAGGTGATGCCTTGAGGCATCATGCGTTATGTCAGTCAGGAAATAGAGTTGAAACAAAACACAAAGACACACACACACACACACACACACACACACACACACACACACACACACACACTTCTCTAACATGTCTGTCTGTCTATCTGTCTAACTAGAGAGCCAGGCTAAAACACAAGATCCAGTCCCTCTGAAGGAGGGGCTCAATTACATGCCATGTTTCTTCTGTATCAACCATGGATAGGTGATTTAGATGGCTTACATGTATAACAGAGACCAGGAATTCTCAACAGATACAGAACAAAATAGGACAGACAAAACCATAAGCAAGCAAGGAAGAAACCATTTACAGTATATGTGAAGCGCCAGGCTACAGGGCCGGTTAGTAAGCCCAACCAGCACCGTCAGGTGCAGGTGGTCATCAACCAGGGTCCCTGCTGGTTGGGCATTCTCCAAATAAAAGTCACTCAGAATTCATGTTAGATGTCAAGGTGGTTGACAACGCACACAGACAAAAAGGATATCAAAAGAAAAATTAGTCCCACAAAGATGCTTTTGTGGGAGAGAAAAAATTGCTCATAATGAGGCCCCCAAATGACTTGCAACAACTATCCTTGGGCTTTATCATGTTTTGTAGATGAGGTCAGGGTGGGGTTGCAGCGCATGTGGGAACTTATGTTTGAGTGATCACTGCTCTTGAAGAAGTGGCAAGAAAAGAAAAAAGACCAGGCCAAATATTGAATAAGTTTCTAGTCAGACAAAAAAAATTGGAGTCATTCTGTGACAACTAAGCTTGAAGAAAAAATACTCTTAAGGTTCTAAGAATAATCCATGGTTTCACAATTTTGCTTATTTGTTTCCATTTGTTAGGTTTATAAAGAAATCTTATTTATTCTAGAAAGCGATAATACACTCAAGCCAAGGATCATGTGTAGTACATTCCTATATTTTAATTAGCAATTTTGCAAATATTTTTCAAAAGCATTTACATTATTTACTTAATTTTAGAAAAACAGGAGATGAACATAAATTATCAATGTACTACTCTTCTGATACTACCTCATGCAGAGGGAAAACCACCTTACCCCAACTAAGTAGTCAATTTATTCATTTTTATAATAAATATGATAAGATTAACCTATGTAATTTGCATATGTAATACAAAAATCATCCTGCGGTGGTACTGCAGTATAAGGAAGCAATTATATTTAAATATGTGTAAGATCTTATATCTGTACATGATGTAAATATAGGAAGAAAAACTTTTACAGCAAATTTATGTAAAGAGAAGTTAATATACACACATAAGTATAAAATTTACGAGTTCATGTTAACCAGCAACAATAACCATTTTATCTTGCAATACATGTGTTCTTATTGTAAAGTATTCAATAATAAATTAAATTATTCATTCAGTTCCTCTAAGCATACAATGACATATTGCCTAACATAATATTTCCTTTTTTATTAGTTCAGTAAAGTAGTTCAATATCTTAATGTGTTCAATTAAGAAACACAGTTGTATTCATTCAACAAGGTACATTAAGTTTTACTGTGAATTCAAGTCCCACTTGAGCTTCCAGCCACAAAATATAAAAGTAAAAACCGTAGACATGCAATCCATATGTAAAAGCCATTAAGTGATTCTTTAACATTCAAATCTGCTGGTAGAATACAACCAAACAGTAATGAAAGCTGCAGTGTTGGCAGTGATCTGGGGTGAGGACATGTTCATATCTAAGAACAGATCATCTGCCACTCTCCAAATTTATTATTTACAGATAGAATTTTAGATTACCAACATCATGCTGTCTGATATGGGAGTTATCAATCACATAGCGCTGCTTACAGTTCAACGTATGAAAGTTGTTAAAAGTCAGTCCTAGAGGCACAGTTGTTACAGCAAAGCGTTGGGCTTCTCTTGACTCTTCGACCTAAGCGTCTGATTGATTAGCTTTCTTAAATATCAGCTGTTCCTTATCTAAGGGATGCTACTGAAATATTTCAAGCATTTTACTCACTTAACTGATTCTCTTTGGGAACATTTGCATTCATGAGGAAATTTAGTATTTATTTTATTTCAGAGACAATATGAATATAAAATTTGAAATGAGCTGGTACTGAAGTGTGAAGATAATAAAACTATATTGTTACATCTAGTGAGAAATGAAAATTAATATTACAAAATGCATTATTTGCACAAAAATGGTACAGTAAAGCACTAATCATATAAAAAATATAAATATTTGGAGGCTGTATTCTAATGCTAGAAATTAGACTAAAGTAGTGCATTCTTTATTTTAAAGGAGCACATTTGCTCTATTCACTTATCAATTTATCATATAAGTTTATATACTTATATGCTTTATTCAAAATCTATTTTTGATATAATTTTGCGTGTGAGGCTGAATTCAACTCAAACATGCAGTTTAGTGCTTTACTGTCATTGATTTCCTCTATTTTATTATAATAGTATAGCCCTTCAAAAATAGTCCTACGTCCATCATTCTACTATTTAAGTGTATCCTGACATCATAAGCATGGACATGGTAGAGAGAGTACAGCATCCTGTTGTCAAGATATATTTAAAAGTTTAACTGAGCGTCCATATGTTTTTGAATAGTAGAGAAAGTGTTATACAACCATTTATAAGTTATCTTACATCAACTAATGTTGTCCTTGCTAAAAGTGTAAAAATGTCAAAGAAGCTAACTACTTTGTCCAATCTAAGAACAACAAAACAATGAAGCCAGGACTGAAACGACTGAAATGTAATCGCTTAGTTGTAATGCATTCACAAAATGACTGTGGGAGTTGTATGAAATAATCCATCATGCTTTCGCATAATAACTGCTACACTGAAAGTCTTTAGTAACAATGCCATCTCTCTTTTTCTCTGCTCCTCTTTTCTTTTCTTGAAACTGTGTCCATCACCACCTCGAATAACCCAGTTCTGCAAATATCGGCACCCTATCACATCTTGTGTCCACATTGATGCATTCCTGTGGGCTCATGCTGCAAATCACGTTAGGGATGTGTTTTCTGTTCTGTCCCACCCATGTAACAACTCCTAAAGAAAAATGAAATCGGCGGTATCAATGTAGAAACAACCTTGAGATATGAAGAACAGTAAAAGAAAAAAGTTAAACCAAAATGGCTTTTTGGGTGAAATGGAAAAATAGGAATGAGAGGACGTTTTATCTCTAAACCACACTTTTATCTTCATACGTTGATTTCAGATAGCTATTGATTTCCTGGTGAAATAATATTTCTCAGACTACATGTACCTGTTGAGGAAACTCATGTTGATGTCAAAATAACTAAATCCCAGGTGTGAAGTTTAGAAAGTGTGGAAGTTCCAGCTGATGTGGAGCAGTGGGGTAAGTGTGTACCTAAATTAGGAATTGCCAGCATCCACATCTGAACACAGGCTCAAGTTGTGGCTGCCCCACTTTCTTTTTCCCTTCAGAATTATTGGTTTGTTTGAAAGGCAGTGTTATAAAAAGACAGAGATGGAGAAAATGAGAGATCTTTCTACTGGCTGTCTCCCAAATGTACTCAATGATGAAGGCTAGGCAATGCCAAAGAAATGAACCCCAATGGGGTCTCCTACACAGCTGTCCCATCCTTAGGTACTTGAGACATTCCCCACTGGTTTTCTAGGTAAGGCAGCATGGAGTCGCCTTGAAAGAATAGCCAGGACATGAGTCAGCATCCATATGGGATGATGATGCTCAAGGTAGAAGCTTAATTCACTGCAACATAATGCTAGCCCTGTTCGCTCCACTTCTCAGCCAGCTCCCTGCTAACACCCCTGGAACAGCAGTGGAAGGTATTGCAAATACTTCATCCCGTGGTATTCCAAGTTCTGGCTTCACTGCACCCATTTGGAGACTGAATCAGTAGGTGGGAGATCTCTCTCTTCCTCTGATCCTGTCCCTTTAAAATCAATCCATCAATCAATCAATCATTTTCTTACGAGAAAAAAACATAAGGGCTGAAAATCATGTATAATTTTTGTGGAAGATCTTAAATTTGAACATGTTCTTTTAGTTTTGTTTTTATTTCTAATAATGACTATATTTTTAAAATCTAGTATAAAATGTGGGCATACATTTGGAAGAAGGTAAATATTTTCAACCATATTGCTTTTTTCCTCTGGCCAATGATTTTTATTGATTTGAATTTTTGATTAAAATTTTCAACTCATCGCTATCAAGAGTCTTTCAGTTAGTAAATGACTAAGTTCTGTGTGTTACGCAAATGTGCACTTGTTTATTTCAACCAGGGAACCACATCCTTTTAGCTTCAAGATGAAATACTTCATTTCTCTGTTTCAAAAGAGGCCTGATCAATATTTCTGCAGTAACAGTATTTTATTGTACTGCTCTGATGTGAGCTGAACTTTTAAACTTTCAAGTTTTAAGTACTAGCATAAAACATTTTTGAGGATAGAGACATTGGAAACCTTCGTATGAATAAAATTCTAAGAAAATATCAGGAAAGTGTATTTGGGCATGATCTTTCATTCAAGCCAGACTCACAAGGCATATACTAAAGGTTCTCACTTAATTGACATTTTTGTGGAATAAAATTATAGATTCAGAAAGAAATTTTAAAAGTTTCACTTTTTTTTGTAAGGGAAAGTAATTAATTAGAAAGTGGCAAAAGCAAATTTCTAAGATCTATTTCGATTTTTGATGGTGGAAATAATTACAGTGTTTGCATGTTATTTGTCAAAACTCATCTTATGTGAAGTAAACTTTAATTAAGAAAAGGAAAATAAACAGTAATAGCTGGTAATGCTTTGAGGCGGGGGAAGAGCCTCAGATACTTATGAATACAAACACAGATTTGACCTGTATCTCTTTGGCATCTCTTATCATTGCCACTGTACAAGTTCCAAAGTAAACTGAGTCTGGTGGATGTAAATGTGCAATCCAAAACTATCATGGTTTGCTTCTATTTCCAGAATTTTATTCATTATTTTCCATTACTTATCTCTATTTGCTGTCACTCACCATGCAGATTCGGACGAAGTTTGAATCAGCAGCGATGTCATTGGGAGTTAAGCTGAGGAATTTCACTGAGGCTGCTCTTTAAGCTTGTGAGTGTGAAGTGGAGTTCTCCCTCATGGCTGTCCTCTTGTGGTGAAGTTGCATTTCAGTAAGGACAAGCAACACTGAGTGTGTGTGTGTGATCATGGGGGCAGGGAAGTACCTTTAGCTCATTGGCTTATTACAGTGCTCAAGACACTGTTTTAGTATGTTACAATAAATAAATGTGGAGCTAAAACTAGGTTCAAGTCGTCAGATAAAGCACATTTAATACATCAAAAACTAATTGTAAACTAATCTCAGGTATAATTATGTGTTCATAGTAAGCGAAGTGAAAATTACAGTAGCTATGCCCTACAATTATTAGATCTTGAGATAAATGATAATTATGCTTTTCAAATTTGCAGTGGATATTGGAATAAGCCTGTATTGGAACCTTGTGTAGAGGAGAAATTGATCCAGAAACAATAAACAAAGAGTCTGATTTGGGCCATAAATTCCTGTTAATATCATCTTATGTCTCGGTCCTAAACACACCTTTACTTAGCTGCATACCAATTTATTGTTCTTCGTATTTTATTGTTGAGATAACATTTTAAAAGTTACAGTCAAAGGCTTAGTGCTATGTTAAGTAATGGATTCAACAAATAAAATTGTAAAAAGCATAATTAAACAGGAATATAAACCAGAGATATAAATAATAATCAAATAAAAATGTAAGTTTCAGTCTGTTATAGACAAATTTATAAATAGGGAAAAAAAATGTAGATTGTGGGTACGTGATAGCTGAAGGAATGCACCTGCTACATCAACATGTTAGGTAGTATTCTTGAGAGGTTTCCCGTATCCCCACTCGCAGTTTGTATGCTCGATTCCAAGTTTCACTGCTCTTTAGTGCTCACAGGTCTACTTTTCTCTCAACTTTTGGGACTCTGTAAAGTCCTCATAGTTTATGGCTTTCTTTCAATCATCTTTCTTCCCTGCATTGCCGTTTCTTTAAAGAGTGACTTCTTCCCAGCATTACTTCACTATGTGTGCATCTGATAGCCACACTCTTTCATGTCATGTTTCAGCTGATAATTAGATATTGTTAGGTTAATTCTAACACAAATCAGCCTTGTGCTTTTAACTTTAAAAATGAATCATTTATCTTTCTCCTGTTCTCTCCAGAAATGTGACTAACATGTTCTGCATATGCGCTTCTGGAAAAGTTTTATGAAAAGGTAACGCAACACTGGAAGGAGAATGTGGTCCTTTCCTGTGGAATCCTGGAAGATGTTCCTAGCTCCTGCCTGCTGGTTTGGACCATTTTAGTATTGTACTGGGACAATTTTGGGGAGTGACTTCTCTTTAGCATTCTGAAACTGCAGCTTTTAAATAAAAAATAAATAAATAAATAATCTTTTTAAAATCCTTAAGTGATTCCAAACTATGTGTGCCATCTGTTTTTGCTAGTATTATAATTCATGCAGTGAAACTTTTGATCAAAATAATGTGGAAATGATTACGAATAGCATAATTGTTAATTTAAATCAATAAGATATGAAAACCAATAATACACCGAGTGAACAAATGGGTGATCATTTCTTGTGTGATTTACTAATAACAAGGAAGATTGAACAAGACCATTGGCTCAGGGACAGAATTAATTTGAAAATGTGCAGAGAAAAATTAAGTTAGCCAGGTACAGTATATTCACATTCATTAGATATATCTGTATTCTTTCAATTTCCTTGTTTCTGTCCTGGCCTTTCTCATAATTATTTTTCAAACTATAATCTCAAAAACCTAGAGCACAAGAAAGTGAGAGCTTTGTACCAGAAATCATGCCTGTAAATAATCATTGGAAAGTCGAATTAACAAATGAAGGCTCTGCCCTTGCATGGGAAAGACACTCTTTCAGGATCATTTCATGGGAATTCACTTTAGCCATTTTTAACTCTTCTCAGATGACATGATGCATTCCTAGGAACCGCAAACATAAAACAATGTGAAAATGATGTTCGTCGAGAGTTTCCACTGCATCACAGCGCGATCTGTTGTCTCATTTGTGTTCCATTTACAGGAGCTAAATGTAAACGGACTAATTGAGAACACAGCGTCAAGCTTTTTTTCCCTCTTGTTCTACTTGCGGCACAGTTGTGGGTCCCTCTTACTGATGGGTTGACTTCCTCTCAGTAAGGGGGATGTAATTAATATGACCTTTTGATAAGGTGGGAGATACAAGGTGAGACAAGTGCTCTCTGCTCAGCTCTCAGCAGCTTCTGAGCAATTTGCCAGCAGTGGAGTTACCTTTATTAAAATCATGCATTTAAGGGGATAATTGACAACTGTAATAATGAGCATATACAGGGAGGCACGCGAGCATAAAGAGAAATAAAACTGCTCATCACTTCAAAACTGACCAACTTTCAGTGCTAAGTAAAACTGTGATTTGGCAAGTGGATATTCAAAATACAATCAATAATAAACCTGCAAGAATTTGTGGATCTAAATGTGCCTGATAAAAATCAGTGACTTTGTACCAGTGGTCAGCATTTTTACTGTAAAAGTTTTGCCCTTTTATGTTTCAGTCAACTGTCAACTCTGGATGTAGTGATGTGCATATGTAGTCAGGTACTTGCCCTTGCTTGAACTCTCTGCATGGTAAGTTAAAAAAAAAAGTCCTTTTATTCTGCAATGGAGAACCCTGCCACAGGGTGTGCATGAACAGCTGCATGGTGCATTTCAAAGCAAACGTGTGACCAAAAAATAGTCAATCATGCCTTTTCCAAGTATCAGAATGTGCCAATATGTTCCCTGGATCATCAGGATGTATTTGTTCATCTAGTCCATCTAGTTGGTTTTTCAAAGAATGGTGAGGAATCATATAAATAAATCTGAAATTGCTAAATTCTTTTTTTAAAGATTTATTTATTTTTACTAGAAAGGCAGATATACAGAGAGAGGATGAGACAGAGAGGGAGATTTTCCATCTGCTGGTTCACTCCCCAAATGGCTGCAGTGGCTGGAATTGAGCCAATCCAAATCTGGAAGCCCAGAGTTTCCTCCGGGTCTCCCATGCAGGTGCTGAGTAATAAGGCTTTGAACCTTCCTCTACTTCTTTCCCAGGCCAGAAGCAGAGAGCTGGATGGGAAGTGTAGCAGCCCAGACAAGAACTGGCACCCACTTGGTATCGCGGTGCTCCAAGAAGATGGTTAGCTAACTGAGCCTTCATTTCACATCCCAGGAATTGTTAATTTCATAACCGTGAAGATGACAGGATGCTTTAGAAAATGGAGCAAATATATAAAGATATCAGAATAAAATATTTCTTTTAAAGATTATTTTTATTAGAAAAGCAGATTTACAGAAAGAGAGAGTGAAGGATCTATATGCTGACTTATTCCCCAGCATATAGATATAGATATAGAGAAAGGCTGGTATCTGGCTTTTGGCTTAGTAGTTAAACTGTCGGTGTGGATTTTCAAATGATGTATCAGAGTTCCAAGGTTCTGCTTACAAACTGAACTTCACATTTTAGCTTTGTCTGAACGTGCTCTATTGCAGGGAGTAGATGTTGGTGTGAGTACTTGGAGCCCTGACACCACATGGAAGGCCGTGAGTGACTGATAGTTAGGCTCCAGTTTTGATTCGGCCAATCCTGGCTATTGTGGGCATTTGAGAAGTGAAACAACAAGATGGTCATCTCCCTTTTTCTGTTTCTTTGTTTCTCTGCCCTTCATATATATATATATGTATATATATATGTATATATATATACATACCCATGTACACACACACATATATATTTGTTTTGTAATATATATAAAACAAAAGAAAACATGTGTGTGTATATATATGTATATACATCTCTCAAAAGAAAAATTGATCAGGAGCAAGCTTATTTTTGAAAGCAATAAAAGGCACAAATGATTTGAGCTGGAAACACCCACAGGGTCTCTGGAAAATTCTGAAATATTATGTGAGGTCAAAAAAGTTATATTCACCTGCCAGACTACATGCATGCTTCAGTAGACACTTGATAAGGCCTTGATCTTTAACTTCTCACTGAGCTCGAGGCTCAGAAAAAGTGAGAAAAGGAGGCAAACACGGAGTTACCACCTGAGGGAGCTTTGAAGGATTATACACAAACAGAGCTTCTCACAAATGGTACAAGGATTATAGAAATTTCAAAATCCCAAGGCCAGAAATGTAAATGGGCAGAGTTGAAATTGGTCCAAAGAAGGTGATGTAAAACTGAGAGCTGATTGTTACACTCAAGGCAAATAGTAAAAATCCAATGCACAAGTTTGCCTTGAATATAGAATAAAAACAATTACACTAGTCACGAGTTAGTGTTTTAACATGTCCTGAAGTAGAAGTTCAATTCCTTCCTGTTCTCTTTTCTCTACAAAACTGAACTTTATAAATTTGTTTGGGGGGGAGGGGTCACATGCATCTACATTTTCCCTTTTGCTTACTGGATTATTTTTTTTGTGTAGTTTCAAGTTTAAACCTTGTTTTTCTGAGTTATATCACCCATGAGAGGCTTCAATTAATGCTTGGTGATAATTTTTGAAATCCTTTCCTGAAATTATAAGATATACAAATTTGCCATTTTCAAAAATTTCCATTCATGGAATTTCATGCTAATAAAACATTATTTGTTTTACTTTTTAAATTTAAAGATGCATTTTTAAAAAAGATTTATTTATTTTTATTGCAAAGTCAGATATATATAGAGGAGGAGAGACAGAGAGGAAGATATTCTGTCCCATGATTCACTCCCCAAGTGACTGCAATGGCCGGTGCTGCGACGATCCGAAGCCGGGAACCAGGAATCTCTTCCAGATCTCCCATGCCGGTTCAGGGTCCCAAAGTTTTGGGCCGTCCTTGACTGCTTTCCCAGGCCACAAGCAGGGAGCTGGATGGGAAGTGGACCTGCTGGGAAAGAACCAGCACCCGCATGGGATCACGGTGTATTTAAGGGAAGGACTTTAGCATCTAGGCCACACTGCACTAGGCCCAAAGATGCATTTCATTTTTAATGAAAAGGCAGATTTGCAGGGAGAAGGATAGACTGTGAGAAAAATCTTCCCTCTTCTGGTTCACTCCCTGAATGGCATCTAGGGAAAGTCTAAAGCCAGGACCCACGAGCTACGAGCTAGGAACCAGAAGTGTCTTTGGATTTCCCACTTGGGTACAGGGTCCCAAAACTGCAGGCCAACCTCCTCTGTTTTCCCCAAGCCTAATCAGGTAGACGGATGCGAAGTGGAGCAGCCTGGGCATGAAACGACACCATATCAGATGCCGGAGTTAGGAAGCAGGGAATTAGTCAGTTGAGTCATTATGCTCTGCCTCTGTTGTCTATTTTATAAGAAAATTCAAAGTATCAAAGTAGTGATAAGTAAGATTCATTGACTTTTGCAGCATTTAACATCAACAAGGCAATGGACATCATTTCAGCAAGATGTGTGCAGGTTACTGCTGAAATCTAAAGGAAAATTATATAAAAGTCGTTTTGTGTAATTATACAGAAGTTTTGATAAACATTGTGTTTCAACCTCTCATGACTCTAACGTCTGTGTGCTATTGCAGAAATCACCAAGCTAATAAGCTATAACAAAATCCTGTTACAAGTAAACATAGAGTAAATCAATATTTTATTCTCTATGTTATAATTTTACGATAATAACTTTATCATTTGTAGTTTTGCCTTTGGCAATAGGTCATCTCAAACATTAGATAATTTTATTTTATAATAGTTTTACTTGAAGGAGATAGAGATCTTAATGAAGAGTGTCAAATGTCTCCGTCTTTATAAGGTCTATTACTGATTTATCAGTTCATTATCTTCTTAATTTCTCCATTTATAAATCTAAGACATCTGATTAACTCTCTGGTACTATTTAAAGCATCAACCATGTGGGATGCATCAAATGCATTCAGGATGGACTAAGATTGTAAGACTGATTTAATATATGATACTAGTATGTTCTCCTATGGCAAAGAAAGTAAATTAAACCGAAGGAATTGAGAATAGATAGCAATGTTTCAATAAGAAACAAGTTCTGCTTTGCCCCTCAAATGATCTGGTTATACTTGGTGTTTTACTGCAATTGCATTTATCAATTCACAGGTAAATACGTAATGCTATATTTTCAGATATTAATAATTAGTAATGTATTATATATAAATCCAGTTGAAACTAATGGATATTTAGTTTCATGTTACTTATTCAATAATGCTTAAGTTCGTAGCATTTTTTTAAGTATTGTGGAAAAACTAAATAGAATGCCATGTTAGTCTTCAGTAAGAGTGTTACTTATTTAGGCAGATAAAAATACACGCATGCAGTGATCAAATATGCATTCCAGGCCATAGACAGTACTTAGTGATAGACAGTGTGTTCTGCAAAAGATCAAACGTAAAAAAACATCGCACTGATGTCTCGTTGATTTAATTTTCTTCAGTATGACATTTACATACTGAAATATTAATTTATTCTATAAGTACCAGTATTGTCATCCTAATAATACTTGGTGAGTAAATATTACACGCTTCCATTTATCTATTTTTGCATGATAAAATGCTTCTTTAAACAGAGATCTTTCAAGCATGGGTTCACTCCTCAGATGACTGAAAGAGCTATGATTGGGTCAAGCTAAAGCTGCAGCAAGGAGCTCCACCCTGGTCTCCTCCTGCACACAGGGGCCTGTGGCCCTGGACCATATTCTGTGGCTTTTTCAAGCACATTAGCAAGGAGTTGGACTGCAACAGGCCTGCAGCACTCTGACCATCGGCCATATTGGATGCCATTTTTATAGAAAGCAGTTTAACTTTCTATACCATAACACAAGCTCCCCATGACATAACCTTTAATATTTTTTCATGTATTTCAGTAGATTTGCTAGGTGCTAACCCAGAAAAAAGATTATAGTAGCTTAGATTTCAGATGACTAGATCTCAGGAAAGAATATAATTTATAGTATAATTTAAATTCTATTCACCTATCTTTTGGAATTCACTAATGTAAGCAGTTGAGTCAAATGAACTCAAGCACTTTTTTTTTTTAATATTTGGAAAATTTAGGATGTGAAGAGTAGCTGTTTGTGGGAGGAGGAAATAAAGAGCAGATTATCAGCACAGTTTTCACTCTGGAGCTGAAAGTATTTCTTCTCATTTGTGGCACTAAGTCATGTTTTCCTCATATCAGTGAACAGACATGTCAAACAAGTACAAGAGTAAGATAAATATAGAGGAAAATGGACCAAATTCAACAGAAAGAATGAGTCAGCAATTTATTATGGCTTATAAAATGACCTCATCATACCTGAATAATAAAACTTCCAGCTGCTATTTTTCACAGGATCTCTGTCCCACGGACCTGACAGCCTACCTGGTACATGAGCTATTTTCTTTCGTGTGAACACATTGAATTGCTTATATCAAATGCTTCTCTTTGATCAGTCATCTGTAAGCATGAAAACATCCATAAAATACAGTCATGAATACAAAGCTACAGAGTTGCATTTTTTACCACAAATATTCCAGAATATCTACCAAAAATTCCTGATTTATGAGTATGTCATATGTGCTACCTATGCATAAAACCAATATATTCACATACACAAAATATGTTTATTGATATTATATTTCATACTGTTTTAGAATAAAAGTGAAGCAGCACAGCATATGTCTATTTTTTCATATATGCATTTATCATCTTTAAACACAAAGTATAGAACAAACAAAAATTAGTCTGGAGATCAAACAGCAAAGTGGATTCATGCATCATTTTGCCAAAACAATGTAACTGATATGGTTTAAGTTTTATGACAGACAATAAAGATTGTGCTTCATTATATTATAAATTTTGCTTTTTTTAAGATTTTTTTTTAATTGCAAAGTCAGATATAAAGGAGAGACAGAGAGGAAGATCTTCTGTCTGATGATTCACTGTCCCATGATTCGCAATGGTTGATGCTGTGCTGATCCGAAGCCAGGAACCTCGTCCAGGTCTCCCATGCGGGTGTAGAGTCCCAAAGCACTGGGGTGTCCTCGCCTGCTTTCCCAGGCCACAAACAGGGAACTGGATAGGAAGTGGAGCAGCCGGGACTAGAACCAGCGCCCATATGATATCCCAATGTGATCAAGGCGAGGACTTTAGCCGCTGGACCACTGCATGGGGTCCTAAATTTTGTTTTTTTTTTTAGTTAAATGATATAAAATTAATTGAGAAGGATGAACGAAATGTTTTTCACGTATTCCACAAGATGTGTTCTTGATCTACTAAGTGTTGTGTTTGAGAATTATTATTCCTATTCTGGTCTCTGCATATGGCCTGGGGAATCAGTGCATCATGGTCCAAATCCTCGTGATCCCCTACTTACACGGGAGACCTGAAAGAAGCTCCTGGCTTCAGCAGCTTAGCTCTGGCCTACACAGTGAACCAGGAGACGGAAGTTCTTTCTGTTTTCCTTTATAACTCTGTATTTCAAATAAAACCACATAAATATTTATATAAACAAATGAGTATAGTGAAGTCAGTATTGGACAGATTTGGGGGGAAGCTGATCAAGCAGAGTCCAGATAATCATTCCTTATGAAAATTGTGCCTACGCTGCTTTTTTGACAATTGTTATTAGGAATAATGATGCATAATATGTCTTATTTTCAATAGGAAAAATATAAATAAATAATGAGATATGTCAGAAAACGTATTATTTTGACATGGTTAAGAAATTATTTAGCATAATAAACTACTGGGAGAAAATTCAGTATTTGAAATGCAGTCACACAGAAAATTATCCCCAGATTGAATTAAGTATAAGCTGTTTGTCGGGATTTACTCTAAATTTATTGTCTTATGTTTCATGCTACAGAGGACAAGCTATCAAAGTTAGGCTTAGTCGAACGCAACACTTTCCTTGTCTTTTTTGTCCCTTTGCAGATACGTTTCTTCTAAAATTATATTTCTGAAATGCTACTTAATTGCTGTGTAATCACAATATAAATAACACCCTAAGTACATTTTTTATATCTACATCAAACAAAGGAAAAAATCATTAGATGGATAGCAGAAATGGCTCTTTTTTGCATAACTCATAGCAAGATCTTTATGTATATGTATATATATGTATACAACCAAGGAACGCATATATATAAACATACATGCACACATGTGCACAATGAAGCAAGCAGAAGAAAACATTATTGAACAAACACTTAAAAACTTCACTCCACAAAACCTACACTGCAATTCCCACACCAGACAAAATTTGAGAGGGAAAGTCATTCATTTGATTTGGTGTGATGATATCATAATGCAACAAATTATAATTACCACTTTACATTGATTAAATTGAATTATAGTGATTTGGAGTTTATCTGTGCTAAAATTAACCAAAACCAGATCTTTAATACTGCTCCACAAAAAAAAAGCAACTTTATTCAACACTTCACATGTACATATGTGGGATAGGGATGAGGGAAGGATGGCTTTTTTTCTGATCCTATGTTTATGCAATGTGCATATTAATACATGTGTGAATATATATGCAATTGTCAAGCATAAATGAAGGTATTCCAAAAATGGAAAGTGGAATTAAAAATAAGTGTATTTTTATATGTGCAATTTAAAGATTTTGTATAATGTTTCATAGCATGCATTTTCCTTTAATCTCTAAAACATTTTGGCTTCTAATTTGGATTTATTTTATGTCTTTGAAAGGCAAAGTTGGAAACAGAGAGAAGTCTCCTACTCACTATTTCTCATCTGAAGTAGCCCAGACAAGGCAAAAGTAGGTTAAAGACAGGAGACAGGAATTCTATCCGGTTCTCTCATGTGGGTGACAGGGTCTGAAGTTCTAGGACCATCAACTGTCACATCCTGGGAGCTTAGCAGAGAGCTGGAATTCAGAGGGGAGACACGTTTACAAGCAATGAGATAATCTTAGCTACTGAGTCAAATGCCCATGTCTCTATGAACTTTTAAGGATTTATTTATTTTTATTGGCAAGGCAAATCAAATTTATGGAGAGAAGGAGATATACAAAGATCTTCCATCCTCTGGTTTACTCCCCAAGTGTGCACAACAGCCAGAGATGAGTTGATCTGAAATCAGAAGCCAGGAACTTCTTCCAAGTTTCCCATGTGGGTGCAGGACTCAAAGCTTTGGGAAATTGACTGCTTTATCAGGCAAAAAGCAAAGAGTGGTATGGGAAGTGGAGCAGCCAAGACAAGAAATAGCACCTATATGGGATGCCAACACTTGTCCAGCACCAGCCAAGTTCAGAAATTGAGAAGGGTGCATGGAGTAGGCGTAGAAAAGAAATGGACCACTACAATTTCAGGATCATTATGGACAATGCAAGAAAGCTGGCCTCTTTATGCAAAAGCCTTCACAAACTCTGGCACCAACTTTTCACACTTGGTCAAGTGGGTATTCCTAAGGATAGTTCTGCCAATGGTTTTTCCTTGAGGCAGGATATCAGCTGTCTTAATCCAGTGGTCAGGAAGTTCTCAGTAGAAGGCTTATATCAATCAGTAACATATTCCTACTACAATCCTCATTCTACAACTTAGTCTTTAATCAGTTAGGGGAGGAAATGCATCAAAGAAGGAGGGACCTAAAGATCAAGGAAAGAGGGAAAAAAAGAAGATTCCCACTACATCCAGGGACATAACACCCTTGATTAGCATATGGTCAATGGGGGCAGCCGAGAAAGAGACAGCATGAGTAGTAAAAAGCCCTTTGACAAAATGTACCAGCAACAGCAACTTCCAAGCTCACGCTAATAGTAAAGACCAACTCAGTAATAGCAGACAACAACTAAATAGATTACAAAATTCTCACTGGGATTGTCCAGTGTCCATGCAAAGGGAGGTGGAACTGACTTCAGGTGCTCGTAGAGACATTGGTTGGGCTTTGCCATGCAACGGGACATTTCTTGCGGCCTTGCCTGCAACGGGAAAGTTCTCTCCATACC
Organism: Ochotona curzoniae; assembly: GCF_017591425.1. Taxonomy (NCBI): domain Eukaryota; kingdom Metazoa; phylum Chordata; class Mammalia; order Lagomorpha; family Ochotonidae; genus Ochotona; species Ochotona curzoniae. The sequence continues at coordinate 12,286,386 of NW_024465582.1, read as the reverse complement.
TTTCTGTCCTCTACACCCACTGCACAGACCCCAGCAGCAAAGTTAGGATTTAGCCATTGAATCATTGCACTGGGACCTTATCCATGAACTTGGAAGACAACTCTCACGTATGGATAAAGAGTACTATATGTTTAATAAAATTTAGGCAGATCATAACTTTTGCATTGAATTCCAAGCTTAGCCAATTATGCTTGCAATATAAATTGCAACATGTTTATTATTTGGCCAAATGTCAGGGATAAAAAAGCAGGCATCAGAGAAGGGAACATATTTTACAGAATAATAGTAAGAAAGAAAAGCACATTTTTCTCCCATTCAACTCAGGCCAGAGCTAATGCTATAGGTGGAGGTACATTGTTAGCACTTAATGAAAAATATACATCTCAAATTGTAACATAGAACTTACCCTGTGCTATCCAGTGCGAACCGGTTTACTTCAATATCAAAATATCGTTACTTGCTGCCAAGTTAATTAATTGCCATAAGAATACTTGAGATGGCTATTGAAGGATACATTTAATTTGTAGGAAAGAAATACATAGCAATTTAGGAGTTTGTCACAAATGCTTTGAATTTTTAGATTTGGCTTTTTCAGGAAGATGAAAATAATGTATCTTTGCTGAATTGATTTGTTCCTTAACTTCATTTATTCTTTAAGATAACTAAGTTTTCAGTAAAATTAATAAATTTTAAATCTCCCATAATGCATTTTTATCACTTTCATACCTTTAAATTATTCTTTGTGAATGCATTTATAAATATATGAATTTACGTATATATATATATATATATACACACACACATATATATGCAGTAAGTAAAACAAGCAACTTTGCTTTCTACTTACACATAAACCTTGTCATTAGTACTTAGACCATATGGACATCAATGCTCTATATTGGAGAAATTAGAATTGTAGAAACTTTATGATCAATTTGATATCAGAGTGAATCTACAATTTCAATAGGCTCTCAGTACTATTCACTCAGCAGTGTATTTAGTAATGCTCTCAGCGAGAACAATAACCACAATGTAAAAATTCCTGAGGCAGATCATGTAGTGTTGTTTAAGGAACAGATGTACAATTTTTACGGTTTACCCAAGAGTAAGGAGCATATTATCATTTCCAAAGTACATACACCAGAACAGTCATAAAGATGTCAACATCATATTTCATTACTCCTGTTTTTTTTTTTTAAGGTGTCATGGAAATTTGTCAAGTCTTGTCTTTAGTCACTAAACAAATTATCAACACTTGTTATTTATGTTTGAGAAAATTCTTATCTTTATTTACTTCTCACCAAAATAAAAGTTAGAAACTTGTTTGTCTATGCCCCCTTTTTATAAAGTGAGAATATTTTGCAGTGTTTCCATCATCGCCAGGTTAAAACCAACAGTTTCACCCTGAAAACAGTCATGTGGGTGGAAAAGAGCTTGCATAATTACAACTGGAAGAAGTGATAAAATAAATTGGCTATCGCACAACAAGAATTATGTTGCTTTTTTTTTCCTCCCACATTATCACTTAAGTATCAAAATTCCAAGGCATTGTATCAGTTTTTTCTTGCAAGGTGTTAAATATTTTAGTATCCTATGGAACACATTTGCTAACTTATGGCTGTGATTGTATTACACTAATAATATAGCAGGTGCACTAGGCTTAATGGCTTTAACTTACGACTGTTTTTTTTTTTTCCCAAGTATAGGATTTAAATCTTTTTAATGGCTGCACAGTAGTCCACAGTGTATCACATTATCTTTATCCAGTCAGTCGTCAGTAGATGGGCATCTGGGTTGATTCTGTATCTTAGCTGGTCTAAACTGAGCTTCAACAAACATGTGAATACCTACAGCTCTCTGATGAGGTGCTCATTTGTACTATTATTTTCCTACTCTTCAGTTGTTGAGCATAGCCTGTGATTTAGAGTAGATTAAATCAGATCCTTGCAAAAACGAATCTCCATGGGGAGAGGGAGGGAGAGCTCAGGAATATAAGGGAAATGTGATTGTCTCAGAACTGTATCTGTGAAATGCACAAATCAGTTTTCTTATATTAAAATGTAAAAATGAAACAAAATTGTGGAAAGTAGATAAACTGTAGGTTTGGACATTTTCTCCATCAACCAGAGACTGACAAATATATCACATTATTGACCTTGTATATATCTAGACTGTGGGATGTTTTAATTATCTGCTTCTGTTGAAAGGTAGCCTATTTTATCCAAATTTTAATTGCTTACTCATATAAAGTGAACAAGTTTTATGTATTTATTATTTGTTTTAATTTTGCGTGTATTTAACTTATACAGATTTAAGAACATCATAATCTAGCTTTCTCAATCACATTACTATTTATACTCCTCCCTTTCTAATTTTTTTCTTTTTTATACTAACACAATTATACTTTACTTTATAATCACAAGCTTAACCATCCACTTAATAGAGGATTCAACATGATAACTACAAAACAGAGTCTTCTTCAAGAATATAGACAAGAGTTCTTAATAAAACCTCAAAATGTCAATTTTATTCATATGCCTTAAATGTTTGTAGATTTTGTATATTTGCTACCACAAATCGGAAAATATATGATTTTATCTTTTTGCAAGTTCTACCACTAACAGCAAAAAAATGGTGAATCCTTGATGAGATTCCTTGGGCAATGGGAAGACACAAATTGCATTGGACCATGTAGCACATTTGCATTTCCTTGGTAATTGCTAAGTCTTCAGTTTTTTCCAGGAGTCTCCAGTGTAAAATATTGAGTCCACAATAGTCTAATCACACACTGGGCAAAAATCGTCTAGACTTAGTGATCGCCAGGTAAACAAAGGTTCTGTCGCAAATCATAGTCCTGAGTAGGCATTGCCGTCATGGAAGTTACTTCCTAATGACACAGGGAGACAAAATGACAATCTAATTTTTAATTTAGGGAGGATTCCATTCATTGTTTTTTGTTTTATTGTTTTCTCTTTGGACATTAGACTATGTGAAGATTCATTTCTAACAACTTTTCCTGTAAAGTAATCTTCATGTAAAATATAAGATCAATAGGTATGTAGGATTTGCTCTAATTTTATTGTCATTTATTCATTTTTATATGCCTAACTCTGGTACACAGTCATAAATCATAAGTTAGTTGTTCAAATAACAGCATTGTAAGTACTAAAAAGATGATTCTCAATAAACAAAAACGAACAACGAATTCACAATTATTTTTACTTTTCATTTTGTTGAGTTTCAGAACATCTCTATCATATTTAAGGCACAGAAGTCTTCCTCTGCAAACAATTTTTTTCTTCAATAAAAGCGTAAAATAGGGGATTTATTTTAAAAGGAAACCAAATACCTTTGAATTATTGAAAATACTTCATATTTGTATTTTATGATTGAAGGATCAAGGGCAAAATAAATTACATGCAGATTTTTAATACTGTCTAAATTGATACTGTCAAAATTGAACTTTAATAGATTGTTGGATGACGTGAGGAAATGGCTTATGGAAAAGTTGGAAGGAATTATTTTGGGCAGGTGTATTGGGTATTAAAAAGTTTCTGAGGTATGGTAAGATTTGTTATTTTGTTAAAGCAGAAACATCAAATTACTTGTGAAATAACAGCAAGAAAAGACAGACATGACTCTTAAAAGGTGGGCAGAAACTCACTATTTCAGGCTTAGAGGATATGACGAGGGAATTTCACTTATTACAAGATATATAGGGATGCCCTAGATATTCAAACAACCAATTCAGATGATAATGTTGAAACACTACGTGTCTTTGTCATCTGTGTAGAGAATACACTTGAAACAGCATTGGTAGCAGCAGGGGGGACAATTCGGGTACAACCATTATAGCAGCAGGCAGAGAGATGACGGCTTGGTTCTGACTAGGATTGTTCATGACAGTGACTGGAGCAGGATACTTTGGGGTGCTGAGTGCACAGTGTATTTCCGAGAGAAGTGATGGCGGTGCTGCAATAAGGTCGTAGGGCTGATCACCAGTGGTCACAGCAATGCTACCTGGAGCAGCAATGGTGACCTTTTGATTCTTTATGTGAGAGAGAGAGCTGTGAGACTCCTAGGATGGCATGAACAATCAAATTCACCAAAACAAATGAAATATAAATATGTCTGTGTCATATGGAAAATTCTGAATAAACATATCACTTGCTTTCCACGGCCACTAGCTTAGCTCACTTGTGCCACATCCTGCTTCTGTGTGATCCAGCCTCCTCTGCATATCTTCTCCAGTCATACAGACCACACATCCTCCATGAGTACATGTTCCTTTCTGGAACATCAGACAACAAATGAGTGATTCCCCTTGCTGAGACATTCTGCATACTTATTTTAACTACCTGATTGATATTTATCATACAAAGTACATTAAAAATTTCTTATGAGTTCTAAAACTTTTTCCGTCCTTCAGTGAAAAAGAAAAAAGAAATCCTCTTCTGAATAAACACCTTTCCTAACAGATTTTTAGAATTACACATCTTTTGCTCATTCTTTATGTTATGAAAATAAGTATCCACCACATTCTAAATATAGAAATAGACACAGATGTACAAATAGAATAAAGATCATAAAATATTTGCACTCATATGACAAAATTCTATAATTTTGAAATCCTTGCAAAATCCCTACAGTTATATTATCTTGTGTAACTAACTAAAAAGTCCAACAAGTATTATCACATATTTTCAAGAGCATAAAAATCACCAAACAAAAATGAGCAAATACTTATGTATATTTTCCCTTTTCTCTGTTTAAGAATTTTCCAAATATTTTTGTGAAATTTAAATACAGTAGGTTTATTGTCCTCGTGGATTTTCCTTGGAATAAAATCATCACAGGTCAATTTTCAAATGTACGTTATGCAGGTACGAATATTTTAATGCATGTCACTATTAAAGTCACATGCAAATCACCATATGCATAACTGTGACATGATTTTTCTTTGTTAGGATGAATAAGCTACAATAAGCATGCTGGTTTTATCAATGGCAAACGTGCAGTTTTCTCCTCATTGAATAAAAATGGTCATATTTCTTCATTTTGACATGTGGAACATTCTGGAACGAATGAGAAAAGTATGTAACTTCACTTCGGTAGATTGAAATAATAAGTCACCAATCAAATAATAGGTTTTCAGAAGAGATGAAGGTCTGATATGGGTTTTTTGATGTTAATATCATCCTGTGTATAACTAGGAACTTCTGCCTTATTTTGTGTGGGCATGTGGGTCTTCACGTATCTATACTATAGCACAGCAAGTCTTGTTACTAAAACATTCTATCTACAGCCAAGTGAAAATTCTAAGACAGTGAAGAATCGGTAATATGTAGATAATCTCTGCATGTGATTTATAATCCTGTCTAGCATTGTTAGGCATACTACCCTGAAGAATGTAATACAGAAAGAATATAGTCATAATTCAATGTAACATTTCAATGCAGTTTCTAACTTAATGTAGAAATTTTAAAGATTTAATTTCTTGTAAAAAAAAATAGGTGTTTTGGGGTTCGGTACAGTATTGCAGCTACTTAATCCTCTACTTCTGGGTGCCAGCACCCCACATGGGGGCCAGTTTGTGTTCAAACTGTGCCATCTGTGATTCAACTTTTCGCTTGTGTCTTGGGAAAGCAGTAAGGATGAACCCAGTTCTTAAAACCCCACGTCCACATCGAGAATTACAAGGGGCTGCTACCTCCACACCTTTAGCTGCTGTGGCCCTTTGGGCCATTGACCAGATGTGCAAGACCTTCTCTATCTATCACATTCTTTCTTTGTAAAATCTGCTCCTTAAATATTAATGAATAAAAATAGTTATTCATTCATATTCAAGTCTATCATAGGATTAGAATAATGAGATAATTTCATACAGAAAATGTTGATCAACGTGGAAGAATTAAAGACACAGGGCTTACAGTGTTTCTTAGTAAATTACTCTGCAATCTGTAATGACAACACATACGGTTGCTTGTTCAAGTCTTGGCTGCTCCACTTCCTATTCAGTTCTCTGCTGATGCACGTTCTCTGTTGTTCCAAATCGACAGAGGGTGGACCAAGTGCTTGGCTTGTTATACATCTGTTTAATATTCAAAAGAAACTCCCGCCTTCTGGCTTTGGTCTAACCCACTCCGTGCCTTTTACAGCTATTGGGACGTGAACTGGAGAACGCAAGACTGCTATTTTTCACCCTCCCCAACTCTGTAATTCAGAGAGAGAAAGAGAATAAACTCATGACCTGGACTCAAGACTAAACTCCTCAATTTCAAGGGCTGTTGTAAAGTTTTTATTGAGATGGAATGTATCAAGTATATTGTGCTTAGTCTGACAAATAGCAGATGCCCTGAATGAAATTTTTAGTAGACTCCCCCCGGTTATGACATTCAAAAAATCCTTCTGTACAAGGTATAACTTCTCAGAGATTTCTTGATAACTTAAAACATCACAAGTTCATTATTTAAAACAAAGAAATAAAATCATTTGTCAGTTACCAAAAAAAAGACAAGATGATTTCACATTAGGAATACCTCGAAAATCCCCTCTTAATGAAGATTCAAATCACTCAAACAAAATAATGTGTCCAGGTTACAGAGAGTCTATCTAAATCATAGCCACAGTACTCGTTTTTATTGGATGACCTTTCAAGTCCAGAGAGCATATATCACCCAGAATTTGGCCTCTGTCATCATCCGAAGAATATACTGCAGCACCATGACCCTTTGCGTGGCTCTCTGGCATGTATGCGATCCAAGATTTTGAAGCCATCTGTCAAAACATTCACTTTGCTGAAAGATTGCCAAGTTGAATTATGATGTTGATATGCAGCTCATAGAGAAACTCAAGGTGTTTATGTTTTATATTAATTGTTGTGACTCTCATGTGGTTGTATAATATATTCTTTCAGTCAAAAGTCCAAAATAATATTTAAAAATGACTTATTTCAAAACTTAAGCAGCAAACAAATGTTTTACATATATGTCACATACATGAAATGTACAAATGATTGAACACATGAAAGTGTAAATGCACATGAAAGTATACAGTCATCTTTGAGTTATTCTGTTTTTATTCTAATAAGTTATTCATTTAACTAATTTCTTGCACAAGCAGAGGGGCAGACTTTTCATATTCTGTATCATTCCCCAGATACCTAGAACAAATAGAGCTGTGCTGTGTGCTTTGTTCAGAGCTGGAGCATGAATCTAGGTTTCTCACATAGGAAACAGGAGCCCCATTTCCTGAGTTATCACATCTGCCTTCCAGGATCTGATTTTCTGGAAATTGAAACCAGCTACAAGTGGATTTTTTGAACTCAGGTACTCTGATGGGGAATATTAGCATCTCAACTGATATTTCTTCTTTTTTCTTTTTTTATTATTTTTTTAAGATTTATTTTTATTATGTTTTTATTGGAAAGGCGGATATATACAGAGAGGAGAGACAGAGAGGAAGATCTTCCGTCCGATGATTCACTCCCCAAGTGAGTGCAATGGTCGATGCTATGCCCATCCGAAGCCAGGAGCCTCTTCTGGGTCTCGCACGCGGGTGCAGGGTCCCAAAGCCTTGGGCCGTCCTCGACTGCTTTCCCAGGCCACAGGCAGGGAGCTGGAAGGGAAATGGGGCTGCTGGGATAAAACCGGTGCCCATATGGGATCCCGGGCGTGCAAGGCGAGGACCTTAACCACTTGCGCCACTGTGCCGGGCCCCAACTGATATTTCAAATGCCTACTCCTAGGAAGTTCTTTGAATAATCTTGATACATATTTTTTGCCAGACACACATTTTAACCTACCTATACAGTTGGTTTTTGAGATGCCTGCAAAGGTTGAAGTTTTTATTAATACCAACTATTCTAGGACAGGTGTTGTGGCAGAGCATGTAAAACTTGCTCCTTTTTCCAGCTTGGACCCTATAAGATGGCTGCCACAAAGAAGGGTGGCAAAAGGAAGGGTGGTTCTGCTCTCCAGGAGGTGGCACAAGAGTACACTATTAACATTTCTAAGCACATCCATGGGGGGGTGCACTCAAAGCCAAAAACAAACTAACAACAAAAAAGTGCCTGTCTCACCAGGCCATTCGTGGGAAGTTGGATAGGAAGTGAAAGTGTTTGGCATCCACATAGATGCTGAGCTACATGCAGAAGCTCAGCTGGCTATGCCAAGGCAACAGCCCTAGGTCAAGGTTCCTTAATTGTGTGGAGATTTCTGATGTCTTCAAAGCTATTTGCTGAAAAGTGAATATTGCCTCCATGAATGCTTTCGTAACATAGTCAAAAATATTGCTTAAAAGATTTGTTTATTTTTGGAAGGCAGGTTTACAGCACGATAAACAAGAGGGACTTCCAACTGCTAGTTCACTCCTCAAATGGCTGTTATTGCTGGGTCTGAGCCAATCCAAAGCTAGGAGCCAGGATCTTCTGGTTTCCCTCATGGGTGCAGGGTCCCAAGAGTTTGGTACATACTAAATGCTTTACCAGGCCACAAGCAGGGAGCAGGATTGGAAGTGAAGCAACCAGGACACAAACAAGCCCTCAATGGGATGTTGGTACGTAGAGGCAGAGGATTAGCCAAATGAGTTGATGCATGCCAAAAATTTTGTACTCTCAAATGTACAGGCTAACTTGAAGACTCTTTTTTGTCCCTTTGATGTGCTCTTGGGACTCCTTTGTTTTGACAACAAATTCTAGTTGATTTTTATTATTTTCTAATCTATTGATAAATTTGGGGAAAATTGAATTCATATCTTCATATTTAGCTTTTCAGTCTTTGAATATACTATGCCTTATTAGTTATTCATTTATGTTAATTATTAGACTACTGGTGTCATTTTCATTATACATATCCTGAATATGCTCTGGCTGATTTGTACTTAAGAGTTTAGTTTGATAGATAGATAGATGGATAGATAGATATGTGTATGTTTAGATTAACAGTAATTCATTTCTAATATAAATAATAATGATTGATTTTTTTTACATTAATGCTATATCCTTTGACAATGATAAGTTTATTTAAGAGTTCTAAGGCATTCTTTTGAAATTTTCTTATACTTTCTTTAAGATTTACTTATTTTTATTGCAAGGTTAGATATACAGAGAGGAGAAGAGACAGAGAGCAAGATCTTCCGTCCCGTGATTCACTCCCCAAGTGACCTCAGCAACCAGTGCTGTGCCAATCCGAAGCCAAGAACCAGGAACCTCATCCAGGTCTCCCATGCGGGTACAGGGTCCCAAGGCTTTGAGTTGTCCTTGACTGCCTTCCAAGGCCACAGCAGGGAACTGGTTGGGAAGACACTGCCAGGACTAGAACCAGTGTCCATATGGAGTTCTAGTGCATTCAAGACTAGGACTTTAGCTGCTAGCCACCGAGCTGGGACCTTCTTATAGTTTTATGAGTGTCTGTATAATATCATTTACCAAATGATAAATATGATGGATTTTAAAATGTTTTATCAGGTAGAGATGTATATTGGCAGTGTGAGGTAATTCCACACATGTCCATTGTTCAAGAGGAAAATCTATATAAATAGCATGGCAAATGAAACTTTATTTTTTTGAATTAACACTGCAGGTGCAAGAGATTTGAAACAAGCTAAAAATTCAGATTTACATTTTATTCATATAAAATTTGACATACATTGGACAAATAGTATGCTACCGACACTAACAAATCTCATCAAAATACATTTGAGACAACTCTAAAAATTATCTACATGCTGATCCCATATAGAATGTAGTAAACACAAAATCATGTATTGTGCACCATGTAAGGAAAATATAAATACATTTGAAATATAACAAGTGGAAATGAAGAGTAATTTAAGCCTTACTGCTTGCATATATTGAGATAGGGTGAAAATGACATTGTGACACAAGGCAAATATTGGTTTAATGTTTAGACAATGCACTATTTTTCATCTAGGTACTAAGTAATTGTTGTACCTCATTAGTCGTCTTGAATGTTGATATAAAAAGGACGGGGAGTAAGAAAAAAAATGCCATAATCCTGTATTTTGGAAAATAAACAACACAACTAAGCTAAAGGCATTCAACTGCAGTTTGACCTTTGCTATTTGTGCATCTTCAGCATTGTGTTTGTTTCATCAATGAATGCTAGCCGGAAGAAAAGGACGGTGGTCTACCACGAGTCCGGAGCACAAACATCTGTCCAACACTGTAATCGCAAGTGCCACCTTTGAGCTTCCCCAGATTGGCTATATTTCAGAAGAGATAGCCACAGTATTTCTCAATTGAGCCTAAATGGTTGTTTGAAGTGGTTCTTCTTCACAGAAAAGAAAAAAAAAAAGCATTAAGAGTTGATTGATATCTCACAGAAAATAACTGCTTCTTGTCAGTGATAAGCAAATTTCCGGAGAAAATGCTACCTAGATAAGAGGATGAGGACAATAGCTTCTGACCCTACCAAAGAATGGGGTCACGGAAGCTAATAAGGAAACAGCGATGTATTCATTGAGACCTTGGAGGGACCCAGGGCTAGATAGTAATCTACATCTCAAGAATCTGAACTGTTCACAATCAGAGAACTGGCACCTATACCAACCTAACACCTTCTGCTTTTACTAGGGCTGAGAGAGTCAAAGTTTTATGGTATATTATTCAAGACATCTAAGAAATAGGGTTGAGGTTTTATGAATGTAATGAAATTTGTATTAGCATAATCACTAAATACATATTTATTATGCCTTAGAAACTCACAGAACGTAGGGAGGCTTTATGGTAGCAGTGATATTTAACTTTAACAGTGAATATTCATTTCCCAAGTGAGGCAATGAGCCAAACAGAAGGCATGAAATGCATGTAAAGCTGGGAAAAGCAACATGGATAAATGTTTTGTTAGTAAATGTTTCTTCTAAAAGGTTAGTTCCTGGATGAAATACAAATCCTTCTCTCCTATGGACCGGTTTGATAGGACTATACTGTATTAAAAATGGGAATTTTTTTAAATGTTTAAATGTTTATTTAAATTTTAACCTAGTCGATTTCAAGTGCTCACATTACAAAAAGTAAGTATGTTAGATAATAGGTATGCTAATAGACTTTATTTAATAATTTCAGCATAATTATATATCAAAAATTGTACAACATAAAGATAGACTTTTTGGTTTTCAATTATATTTTAACATGATGAGGACAATTAGACTTTGAAGATGAGAATATATTTCTTTTTTCTTTTAAAGATTTATTCATTTTTATTGCAAAGTCAGATATACAGAAAGGAGGAGAGACAGAGAGGAAGATCTTCCGTCCCATGATTCACTCCCCAAGTGACCACAATGGTCAGTGCTGCACCAATCCGAAGTCAGGAAAAAACAACCTTCTCCATGCCTCCCATGCGGGAGTCCCAAGGGGTTGTCCTCGACTGCTTTCCCAGGCTGCAATATGGAGCTGCATCGGGAGTGGACGTGCTGCGATTGGAACCGGTGCCCATGTAGGATCCAGGCGCAGTCAAGGAAAGGACTTTAGCTGTTAGGCCACCAAGCTGGGCCTAAGAACATTATTTCTTGAATAATGACAGTGCAGAAATTGATAACATAATATAAATAAATGGCAAATGATTTATATTGATGTTTACAATTAAATTAAATTAAAATTTAAGACTACAATAGCAGTTTAGAAAATGTTCTGGAAACTTCAGTGGACACAGGAAATATGCTGATGATTACATTTGTGAACCTGGAATATATCTATGATATGACAGCTGATTAGCTTTATGTTAGAATTTATTAATTAAAAAAATGAAAACCAGAGAAAGTGGTTAGAATGACAGTAAGATAACGCCCATTACCCAAATAATTGCAATAATTGCAATAACCTGATCTGCACCTACCCAGTCCCAAGAACCAGGGACTCAGCCTGATGTTGCATAAAAGTCTGAAGGACCCAGTCAATTGGCTCATCACCTGATAATTTTCAGGGTGTGCAATGAAAGAAAGTTGGAGTGAAGTGTACAGTTAGGACTTTGCCTTGGACTTCCATAGGGGAGGTGAACCTGCTGATCATTGACCCAACACCTGTCCCTCAATATGATTCAAAATTGTATTGTTGGTCAAGAAAATAAGAAGCCAAGTACAAAAGTGATAGGCTTAGTAAATTTATGATGTTTGTTTTGAAAACAAATTGTAGCACATTGAAATCTTACAACTTAGAGTCTTGGCTCACTATATGCTAATTCAAGAAATTGTAATAGTGGTTTACAGAAGTGAATTGAATTCTCTTATTTTGTCATTGTGAAAACACAATTATCTACAAATTGTTTTAAGTTAATTTTATGTGATGAGAGTTATTTGAGAGGTACCAGTTATCTAATTCCCTATTCCAAACACAGTTCCTCTTGTCAGGTCTACAATTTCATCATTAGAATTATGAACTTCTGGGGCCGATGCTGTGTAGCATGTAGAACTGCTGCCTGTATGGGTTCCAGTTTGAGTCCTGGATTGCTCCACTTTGATCCAGCTAGCTCCTTATGAGGGATCTGGGAAAACCACCAAAAACGGCTCAAGTCCTTGGACCTCTGCTGCCCATGATTGAAAACACAAAATATCCTGGTTCCTGGCGCTGGACCGTCCCAGCCCTGATGGCTGTGGCCCGTCAGAAAATGAGCCAGTGAATGGAGGTTAGTTCTCTGTCTCCCTCTTTCTCTGTAACTCTGATTTTCAAATAAAAAATAAAATAAATAAATGTTAAAAATATTATGAGCTTTGAATGATGCTAACACTGGGGGAATTAAACATACACAATGAGAAAGATACGGTTCCTAATTGAAATTTTACTGAAACCTCAGTTACCGTTGTAGATATCAATGCACTATTAGATACATAAGTGACTGAAACATCACCAGATTGGTAAGTATTAACCAGTCACACGCACTATCTTGTCACAGGCAGGTATGCAGAAATGCTCTTTTTATCACCTCTTTTATGTATTGTTCCTTGTTCTAGAACCATTTTATTTTTAGTTGATAAAACAGCAGCTTAGAAGGGCAAAGAAACGTTTCTCATACTATATCACTCCAGAAAGCAAGTGAAATAAGAACTTAAGTCTAGCATCCTGATGTCAGAGGCTTTGATTACAATATCTGCAACGTCTAGAGTAGGAACATTTCCTGAGAGATAGTTACTTGAAATGTATTGAAAGTGTTTTAAAAGCCCACTGCTACCCCTTCAATCATTTATTGAATATCCATAATTACCAAATTGGTAAATGGTAATACAATATGAACCAGAATGAGATACTACTAAACAGTTCAAACTTGGGGAGGCCTCACAAACAAGAATATGTTGTAAGGGAAAGTGCAAATCAATACTCTTTTACTCTGCTTTTTTTAAAAAACTTTGATTCAGAGTTAAGGCAAGCAGTACACAAACAGTGTGCTAAGAAGCCCTCTCCAACTTGTAACATTTTGTAACAAAAATATTTACCAATGTTTTTGGATTAAGTTTGTGGTAATGGTGGGAGTCTATCCAGTACGTGAATGCGTAGTACAATTCTTGCGTTTTACTGGCATGTCTGTAATACATTCCCTCCCCGCTTCTGACAACAAACGTGTCTGTAAGTGTTCCCAAACATCCCCGGGGGGGTAGGACTGCAGCCACCGCTAACTGCTGCTGCGATCTCGTAACCACACAACATCTCAAAGCGTCTTGGATGTTGAGCGGATCATCTCTCTCTCCCTAAAAGTTTCATATATATATTTTTTTTACGTTTAATATAAAAATTTGTAACGTGGCACAAAGCTTTTTTATAACTTTGTTTTGTAACTGTAATACTGTAATATCATAACCTATATTTCATTTACATCATATTGCAAAGGTACCAATCTGCCTTTAGCTGCCGTAATTTCTCTACCTATGTCCTTGAGACTCATCTACCTACAGATCTTGTCAAGTGAAGTAGCCCAAGCATAGTAAAATTGATTTTAGACATGACTTTCTCTTGGTAGGCCACATGCCAGGTCCGGAACCCGGGTAGAACAGCTATTTCGTGATTGTCTTGAAGTATTTGGTGTTGTAAGAAGCTCCATTACACCTTTGTTTATCTGCTAAAAGAATTATTAACAACTCTCTTAGGAGGAAAGCAGTGCCATGTTTTCCCTCTCAGTATTTGTTCTGGTTACAATATGTTGAAATAAAGTCACTCAGATCTGATACATTTGGAAACTGCAAAGTTCATATAAATAGGAGCTTCATAACAAAAAAAAAAGAACATAAATTAACACACAAATAAGACAACAGTGTATTAATTCACTTAACCTAATAAAACTGGATTGGAAGTAGAACGGCCAGGACTAGAACCAGTGATCATAAGAGTTGTTGGTGTCAGAAGTGGTCACTTGACACTGTACGTCCCGACACTGGTCCCTATTAAACTACACCTTCAAATAAATGTGTGTGTGTGTGTGTGTGTGTGTGTAAAAGTAGCTATCTACCAAAGTAAACATTGAAACATGGCTGTTGGAATAAAAAGATTTCATGAAATGCTATGTTACTTCTATGTCTACACACCAGCAAGAAAATAACTGTTTTCCTGTGGTTTGAATCAGTTTGAATAGAATCAGAGTTGTTCCTTCTATAGAAACATATAGATTCACAAAAGCATCGCGGTATAATAAAACAATCTGTGACTTCAACTTTGTTTTGCTCTGGAGGATAATGGACTTTACAATTTTATTATATAATATTTATGGCGCATATACAAGTATGATTATAAATAGGAACAAGCTTTGAGAAGTTTGCAATAAAATATTGATAGCAATAGAGAAACATTCTCAAGTAATGCCCAGAGCCAAAAACTAATAGGATCAACACGTAATCGACACTGTTTGCCATCCCCTGGGTCTTCATTTCTGACTCTTGCTGGAGGAAGCTGCTGTGTTTTCTTAATGACTTTTCTACTTCTGTTGGAAAACATCTAACTTTCACTGTTAACTGTTCCCCAAATTAGGTAATTTTACTCTTTGCCATTATGCTTTCACAAAGACAGAATGTACTGAAACTTCCTGACAGGTTTAACAAACAAAATATTTCATAAGATACATTAAAATACATGGTTAGCATGTGTATACACATGTAAGCATGCATAACAAAAATATGCATGTAGGGTCCAGCATGGTAGCCTAGCAGCTGAAGTCCTCGCCTTGCATACACCAGAATCCCATGGGGCAGTGCAGCTTTGTGGGAGAACCTTGAGAGACTCTGGGCTCTAGGCGTCAGATTGGCTCAGCTTTGACCATTGCACCTGCTTGGGGAATGAATCGTTAGAAGGAAGATCTTCTTTTTCTGTCTTTCCTCCTGCCTGTATATTTGCTATTCCAATAAGAAAAATAAATCTTAAAAATATTTATGTATACATGTGTATGTATGTTACTACATAGGATACACATGTGCATTTGAAAACCCCATATGCATTTCTATTGGAGAATTAAAACTATTTGTCTGAATTTGTAAATGTTTTTTGTTATCAAAAATTAAAAGATTCATTTCATCACCACATAATTTCTTACTAATTTTTAAAAAGGGAACTGCAGAATCTATAATTTTCTTCTTATTATTATTATTGCTGTTTTCCATGACACAGTTTTGTAGGTATAATGATCTCCTCCTCTGCTTTGCTCTCCAGCCCCTGCCCCATTGTTTCACCCTATAGTATTGCAATAACACAGTCCTTCAGAAATACAAAACAGGTTGCTCTGTAAATTTATCATCAAATTGTACGTTTAGGCAATGGAAGAACATTCAGCTTGCCATTTTCAAGTTATGTCTTCATTGAGAATCTAATTTCTTTTGAGGCAGAGGTGTGCACTACATCATGTCTTCATTTCTTGATATGCTAGTCTCCATTGTACAGCTCATTTGTGAGAGTATATGAACATACATGTTTACCTATGTAGAGATTTTTTGCATTTTACGTGAAAGCTGCCTTACATTAGAAAGAACATATGGTATCTGTCCTTTTGTGATTAGCTTATTTCACTGAGCACAATTTCCAGTTGAGACCATTTTGCTGTAAATGATAAAATGACATTCTTTTTTAATGGCAGAGTGGTATTACATGGAATAGATATAATACACTAAAAGACTGTGCCCATGCAACAGGTTCTCCCCTCATCCTAAAGATTCTATTGTTTGCTTTTAAAATTATAACTCCTGGCACTGTTTTGTCATGGGAGGCCAAGGCTCTATCTGTAGTGCAAGAATTTTATATGGGTTCCAGTTCATGTCCCAGCTGTTCCACTTTGGACCCAGCTCCCAGCTAACACCCTGAGAAAGCACAGGAGAACTGCCCAAGTGCTTGAGCTGCTACATCCACTTGGGAGAACCGGAAGATGCGTGTGGTTCCCAGCTGCTGACTGGCCCAGTACTGGCCACTGCGGCCCTGTAGGTGTGAACCAGCAGATGGAAGATCATTCTCTGTCCTTGTCAATCTGTTTCAAATAAAAACATAAATAAAAAATTATTTAAAAATAAGAGTATGATTCACTTTTTTCCAGCTCCTGTTAGTATGCTATTTAATCAAATTTTATCTATTTCCTGATTCACAAAATATTATTCTAACCAGCATGCATTCTTTAATAATGGACCCTCTAATATCACTCTGCTGACTCTGAGTGTAAATAAGGTTTAAAACCTAACTTCATTGTATCTTCTAAGAAAATGTGAACACCCTTCAGTACTGTGCCTTCTAATTTTGATGCATTTTGGAAGCTCTGTTTTTAGTTCCATATATTTTAGGATAAGATTTTGAATTTAAGGGAAACCACGAAATAGGAATAGCAACAGTGAAAACTCAGGAAAAAAGGAAAAGCAATGTGTTGTTTTACAAGAAATTTGATACTATTACCTGAATTTGGTAAGAGATCTGCGTCAAAATTTGTTGTGGCTATGATGTGAAATAGGCAAGATCAAATGAATGCTTGGTGAAGAATTCACACACATCCCTGTATATATGAAGATGTGCCATCACGTATGTTGAATTGCCATCGTATCTGGTTTTGCTACTTTTCCTTGTGCCTTAAAATCTCAGATCCTCTTGTTTCTCACTGACTGCTTTCTACCCTTCCATCAAAACATCACCTTTAAAAATATTCCTGAACTAATGCTTTATTATCTTCCAGTGTAATACCTACACCAACAAAGAACACAGATGTTCTGTTTTCCTGATTTATGCAATTTATAGACACACATCCCTTTGTACGCGTTCCTAAAGGTATCCCTACAAATATCCAATGGTACCTGCTCTCTGCCCTCCCACTACCAGTCCAACCCCTTACAATGTGAATACCCAATCTTGAATTAGTCACCAAATCAGATCCTATCAGCACTCTATTGCATATTTTCCTTGTAGAGATTACAATCCGATCACGTTAATATACTGCTTAATTTTTGGATGAGCTTGCTTTATTTACAATAAAAAGGCAAGCCGATTTGGCTCCCACCTGATGCTCATAGCACTTGGGATCATTATTTCCATAACTCAGTAAAACTCACCACACAGACATGTGCTCTTAGCTTCACATTCTATAATCAATAACTTGGTAAAATAAATGTCTGATTATCACTAAGGGCTGAATGGCTTTTCTTTTCACACCCAATTATTTAAACCTGGGAAGATCTGGACTTTTTTTTTCTTTTTAAATTTCCATTACGATTTTAATGTTAGAGAGACCACTGACATTTTATAGCAATTTGTTTCACACTTCCAAAAGTGAAAGAACCATGCTAGCCCCATGAAAAATAATTGTGCTAGTGCGATTTTAGCTACAAGAGAGCTACTTTCAGAGTATAGTTGATTTTGGCAAAAGAAAATTGAGCAGTATGTTTTTCTGTATGTAACATTCAAATAATTAAGTCCTGATTATGATGATGATAACACTTCTGTTGGAATCATTTTAGTAGCAATATTTAAATAATGAAAAATAGCTGTACCTCGTGTCAAACAGTGAAGAGCACATTTTTCTTTTTCTCAAATCCAAGTTTCCGTTAATGAGTTCTGATCCAGTTTTTAGGTGAATAAAGTGAATGTATTCCTGAGCAAAACTGTTGGCAAAAACAGAAAATTTCTTTTCCTAATAGGGCTCAAACCATGCAATCCTACACAGATATTTTCTTTTCTTTGATGTATTGATGCAGAGGAAATATTGACGTACACGGACCCTCAAAGTTTGTATTTGACTTTGATACAGTTTTTGGCTCTATGCATTTCAGATGCTATATTTCTAAAACCTGAGAAAATAGTGCATAACTTGCAATTTTCTTGATTTGATTAAAAGATCTACCTAGCATTAGGAAACTCAGTAGCAGAACATTACATAAAAGTAAATATTTTTCCTTTAATATTATTATATGCAAATGCAACATCATGTGCTCTTGCAGTAATTTCTGGCCAGGTGGTAGACGGGTAGGAAGTCATTATATGTACTCAGAAGTCAACGTGTAAGTGAATTCCTGTTTTAAAGCTTGATTTTAGTGCAGTCAGTGGGAATACTGTCTATAGAATATTATCTTAAGTATAATTGAGGAAATAAGAAACATGAACAATTATTCCCACAGTGTAACATTACAAATAATACTGTAATTGTTAGTTTTGTTACCCATGTTTGACAACCTAACTTCTATCAAAGTAAAATTGTCTAAGACAAATACTTGTGCCTCATTAATTCATTTTTTCTATTATTCTATTAAATTAATTCTCAAGTGCAGATGGAAATATTGCTTTCATATGATATTATCTGAATTATTGAATCTTCACTGTAATACTCCATGACCAGCCTTCTTACCTAGCCTACCTCAAAGTTATCTTAACCAATCTTTATATATTTTGGCTTCTGCACCAACTGTTATCTTTTATTAACCAGAATCATGGTTATTTAATATAATTGTATCATTAATTTCCTTGCTCAATATGTCTTTGACACATCCCATCAAATATAACCCATGATCTTATTAATAAAACAGGATTTACCGACTATTTTTCCTTACATTTCTCCAATTCACAGTAACTTAACAAATCCTAAAAAGGCATTGTAAGTTTCCGTTTATGGAAACTGGGAAGGTTTTTGTTTATTCTTTGACTGGAAGAAAACTACTTCTTCTCTTTACAACACAACAAATTTCCATGTCTTCACCATAGGACCATCTCTCTCTATATATATATTTTTCTTTAAAATGCACATATGCATTTCATTTAAGGTTTTCATAACGATTTTAAATGTTTCACTTTATTCTATGAACTATTCAATATAGATTTGGTGATTATTTTCTTTATTTCAAGGACTTTTCATATCCAAAAGAAATGTAGCAGATATGGGGATTTAATATGCAGTTGAGACATTGGTAACATGGTAGGTCATATCTGCACATTTATAAATTCATGTATAGAAGAGATTTACAATTTTCTTTAACAACAAATAAACTTTGACTTCCTACACTTCACAGATTGCCCTTAAATATACTATAAATAGACATTCATGGTTGAGAAAATATTGTGAATACTATAATGCCTATTTTACCATGATGAAAATAATTTTCACATCTCTTCTCCACTTAGGGTATTTGTTGAACTCTGTACTAACAACTTTATTTTGAATTGAATGTCATGTACTTTCCTCATGATTTGCCACATTAGTAGTCAAAGAGCTAACATTCGTAATAGTATGCCAACATACTCTTAGTTATTAAAATGTGTTTTGGGTCACTTAGTACTTTATACATCTTTTGTGGCTTGAATTTGGAATAGCAGTGAGATCTACCTGAGGTGCCTTCATTTCACTTCAAATGCCCACCAACAGAGGACTGGATAAAGAAATTGTGGTTCACCTACACTATGGAATAATACTTGGCAATCAAAAAAAATTGAAATGCATTACTTTTTGACCAAATGCCCAAACTAGATGCCATTAGGCTAAGGGAAATGAGCCATTCCCAAAAGGTCAGATATCATATGTTTACTATAATATAATATGATGTTAATCAGTGTTAATTCATACTTACCTGTACCTAATGTAACAAGAACTTGTGACGTAATTCATTAATTAACCATCCACAGGAGGCGAATTGTTTATAATCACCTAAGAGAGTCAGTGTCTGTTATTGGTGCTGCCCACAAACAACTAGGGCCTAATCCTCATGGTTTCTACATTAGGGCCCCAGGATATAAGAATTAATCTACAACAAAACGTTATTCTCCTGCATGGCTTGGAGACACTCCAGAGGGAGCATGATTGACTTGGGAAAATTCACGATGGATGCACATTACAATTCTAGAGAAGAGAACAGGGGGAGGGAGGGAATTTGGGGAAGGGTTGAGAGTCCATAGCCAACTGAATTGTATCAAAAAGCAATAAAAAAAATAGTATAAAAATAATCAAATATGAGCTCAAAACCTAGAAACACTTGGAAGGATACATAGGAATTATTTGCTGCTGAACTCAGTGTTCATAGTTACAAGTTACATGCTCTTGGAGTTTATCTGATGAGCTGTTAGTTCTTCCTCCCTTTTATCTCAAAAGCTTACTTCAAATACTGATGCTTTTCTTGCACTGCATTTTCTAGAATATCTACAGTTGTGTGGCTTGTTTTGCTCAATTTTTTTGGTGTCATGTTCTCCATTAAATTACATTTCAAGAGTTCAATGATTCCATAATTTCCATGGTACAGTCTTGGCCCCAACCATCCTCACAAGCATACTCCAACAGATGCTATGGAGGACTCTTCATTATGTTCTGGGGGAAATCTCTATTTTTATCATGTACACTTTCAACGAAACATAGAAATGGAAAGCTGATGTTTTGAATATTCATGTTTAAGAAGCTTCATCCAAATTTAGTGAAATAAAATTCTAACAATATGAATTCTGAAGTGGTTAATGGCAAAAAGCCTTCTTTTCTGTGCAAACACAATGTGCAAACCATCAAGTAGAAATATGACTGGCACACCCTGGCTTTTCTGCTTTTTCCCCTCATGAGGTAGAACTTGATCCACATTCTAGGTTACATAGCTCGAGACATAAGACTCATTTTTCAGTTTCTTGTTCTATTAATACTTTCTCTCATATTTTGATTTTCTACTCTGGTCTTGAATGGCATAATTTAACCAAAAATATTGATCAATCTCAGCTTTACATTTTATAAATCTTACCCATACGTAAGCAGCCATTAGTGCAATTGTTATAAAGTGTTTTAGTCTTTGTCCTTATTAAATAAGATGATAAAATCATGAAACATCTATACTTTAGACAGCATTAAATAGTCCTTAATTACATTCTTAATAACAAATTCCCCTTGATTTTCTTTTTGTGACTGATGTATTTATACTGAAGGCACAATTTTGCATTCATGGTACTATTCTGCAACTTTGAATGTTAGATGCTTTATAAAGAACTTTACTTAAAATTGTGGATAAGCCATAAAACCAAATTAAATTAAACAGAAAGCACTGCAGCTTGGTTTTTCTAAAAGCTAACATTAGCTTTTTAGCAAAGTTAATTTTGAGGGCTATCAATGGATAAGAGCCCCTTTTCTTTAGTAGCAGACCCAGCTGACTTCTTCTTGGGTATAGATTTTCATTGTGGTGACTGGGGACATAAGGAAAAAATAATGAATCCTACATATGCGCATTCTGATTTTTCCTAAGAGAGGGAGAATTTAATTATGCTGATCTAATTATACCAAAATTGAGTTTGTCTGATTTGATTACAACGGAATCTAGGTTTTGTGTAAGGTTACTGCTGAATCGGGACTACTTTAATTTCTGCCAAATCTAGTTTGCTTGCTCTTTTCATGACCGAAATTATCTGGCTTATAGCTACAACAAAATTAACATTTTGCTACACAGAATATTCATCTGCATAATTCCTCGACACCCAAAGCAACAGATATGCATGTACATCTATACATATATATGTATATATGCATATGTATGCTCATTTCTTTAAGGTTTTGTTTGTACATCTATGGTTACATATGTATGTATACAAATGTATGCTCATTTGTAAGATTTCAGATTATATATTCATAATATATTTATGTGTATGTTATATTCATATATTCTAAATATAGACAAGTTTCTACATAAACATGTAATTTGAAAAAAAAGAACGACTGGAACCAGCAGAAAGTGTATTGATTGTATAAAAGGCAAAATTGTAACTTGCAGGTTTATAGATATGAAAAAGATAATAATTATTTGAACTGAATCTAAATTCCTAATAACAAAATCTACATTCTCATTCATACATCTTAGGATCTTTCCCACTGAGAATCAAGTTGTATCTCTATTAGAAATAAGTGATGGCACTTTGGGGTAGATGAGAACAGCAACTTGCAAAGCAGCACATTTCCCTAGATCCCGAGAATTTATTCTTAGCCTGGGGACACGGAGTTCTACTTAGCTCAGCTCATAGTTTCCTCAGTGTTCTCTATTTTCTTTTCTGAGAAACTATAACAGGCCAGAATATTCTCAGACTAATTTTTTCTTGAAGAAACCATTGTTACATTTTATGTAATGGATCTGGATAAATCTCCAGTGAATGCCGCTGGTTAGAATTCAATAATGAAGATAGGTGGGAGGGCTCTCTGTGCTCAGTCTCCGACACCGAGTGAGCGGTGGGGGCTCTTTCAGATAACTAGCAAAGCTTGGAGAAGGCCTGGAAGCAGAAGTGGAGATTTACAAAATGTATAAGGGAAAAATAAGTTGTCTGTTACGAAAAGTGACAATATTTATTCTCTTTTGATTTAGAAGCTAATGGATGGTATTTGCGTCTATAACTGTTCAGGAAGTTCCTCTAAAAAAAAAAAGATAGATAAGAAACCAACAACCTGATGTTTAATTTGGTGGCCACTCAGTGTCTTAAAAAATGAATGAATGATAAATTATGGAACATTAATTAGTATATGATCAATATGAAAAATGAAAGGAAAGGTAGAATATACGTAAGAAGATAAGGAAACAGAGAAGATGAGAGAGAAAACCATGAAGTATTTATTGTGCTGTAAATACACATGAATATTTGGAGGAAAATTTCAAAGTTCAAAAACAATTAGCACACTGATCAGCTTAACATTACTTTAAATGGGTATATTTGCTAATGTTTACTCGGTACTTCTTCTGATGAGCAATTATTACACACACATTGCTAGGTCATCAGGTTGAAATGTAAAAGAAATAACCGTGGGAGTTCCCTGCACGTGTGTGTGTGTGTGTGTGTGTGTGTGTGTGTGTGTGTGTGTGTGTCTGTGAGTTCATGTGTTTGTGTATCTGTGTGTGCATATGTGTGTGTGCATGTTCTTGTGTGCTCATGTGTCCATGTGATTGTTATTCACATATAAGATATCTAACAAGAAGGTGAAATTCTCTTTTCCTGAAATTCTCTAGGAATGTTTTTCAAACACTTTATAATGTACTTTGTCGATGAAGTAATCGAGTTCTAAGGATCTTAGAAGCTATTGCAATAATTTCATGTGACCCTTAGGTAACTGTAAATCCACAGTTATTCCACTGCATAATTTGTGATTTCAATAAAAAAATATTGTGATACTGGATTATGTACTGGATCATCTGATTGTGGTTAATAAATAGAAACATAAAGTCTGCCATAAACAGCAAATTGTTCTTTAACAACATTTGCTTATTGGGCCCAGAGTGTTGGCTCAGTTGGTGAATCCTCCACCTTCCAGTGCTGGATTCCAGCGTAGGTCGTGGCTCGAGCAGTAAAGGATGACCAAGGCCTAGGGCTCCTGAGACCTTGGGGCAGCTCAGCTCTGGCCATTGGTGACATTGGGGGAGTGAATGGAAAATTCTTCTGTCTCTCCTTCTCTGTAAATTTCCTTTCCGATAAAATAAATGAATCTCTTTCTTAAGGAATTATTTATTTGAAAGAAGCAGTAAAAGTTAAAGACATATCTTCTGCCTACTGCCTACACACCAGATACAACAGCTGAGTCTGAGACTGAAAAAAGCAGAAGCCCAGAAAGGAACACGAGGTCTCCCACTTGGATGGGACATGGCTAAGTTCTTGGGCCATGCTTTCCTTCCTTTCTTAGCCCACCAGTAATGTGGTGTATTTATAGCATTTATTTGTACCATTTACTGTAAATTCACAATAATTGGATTTTTATCATGATTTTTGGGGAAATATAATCAAAATGAGAGGGAACAAACAAAAACATGTCTATAAGACAAGATTTTATGAGTAGCTGAGGAAACAGTTCAACATTTCTAAATTTGATGTAATTTTACTTTTGATTTAGTGAATTACTGGCTAATATATTTTAATATATTTTAATATAATATACTATTTTAATATATTTTTAAAATATTAGCCTCAAGATCTCAAAAAAGTACTGCATTCATACTAAATTGGAATTTGACAAATTCAGAGGTTCTTTTTCAAGTCATCCGATGTGAAAACTCATTAAGAAGACTTCAAACTAAATATGAAATGCTGGACTCGTTCACAAAAAACACAAGTTATTTTGTTTGATTAGTTTAGAGTTCTTTGAAGTTGAGTTTTATTGTTCAGGTGATATATTTAGATCTAAACAAAAAGAAATACAACGTTATGGGCCCGGCGCGGTGGCGCAGTGGTTAAGGTCCTCGCCTTGCACGCCCGGGATCCCATATGGGTGCCGGTTCTAATCCTGGCAGCCCCTCTTCCCTTCCAGCTCCCTGCCTGTGGCCCGGGAAAGCAGTCGAGGACGGGCCAAAGCTTTGGACCCTGCACCCGCGTGGGAGACCCGGAAGAGGCTCCTGGCTTTGGATTGGCATAGTATCGGCCGTTGCGCTCACTTGGGGAGTGAATCATCGGACGGAAGATCTTCCTCTCTGTCTCTCCTCTCTGTATATCTGCCTTTCCAATAAAATAATAATAAAAATAAATCTTAAAAGAAATACAACGTTAAAGGTGTTAGTGGACTCATTTGTCTTGCATAAAATATGTGAAGTGTTACCAATTTAGTAAATGCTAAAAATACTTACATGTGTACATATGAGACACACTACTGAACATTTTGTTTTAATTGGAAAAATGTAAAATGCACCAGTGATTCTATGAGCAGAACTATCTCCTAAGCAGGAGGCTCAAACAGAAGAAATTGGTTCTTAGATTATCTATGTAACAGGATCAAAATGAATTTAATTAATTCCCGACTCCCTTGATAACACATTACACTTTACTATAATGTTATTATATGTCAAGATGCTTGAAAATGTCAAGCACACAGCTTGACATGATGAATCTAGCTTGAATACACCCATGGATGGAGTCATTTATAAAGGGAATATACGTACGACTAGAACACATTTCAAAGTGCCTGCACTGGAGTGATTTCTAGTGTGTACTTGAAAATAGCAATACAGAAATTATAAAAGCAAACTGACCCAGTGAAAACACAAAGTCAGCCCATTTTCTAGTAAAAGTCACTTAAATCACTTGGTAGAATATCCTGAGAGGATAAAATCATGAGGCCCTTGCCTAATCAACCATTCTGAGACAAGAGACACTAACAAAGAGATGAGGAAAGCATTTGTGTGCACGCTACTGCTGAGAAGGCAGGGTTAGATCAGTGCTGGTTGGCCTATATCTCCATAGAATTTTAATTTACACAAATGTAGATGATAAAATGAGAACGTTCATGGTTCATGCCCTAATACATTATGTGAACTTTTTAGCTGAATTATGATACCTTTTTTATGCTTCTTAATTTTATCCATAAGTTTTTGTAGAACAGAGACTTCATCAGAAATGCTGTATTTCACGTTTGCTTTGAGAATACAGAGTTTTCAAGGACAAAAGCATATGTGGCATTTAAAGTACTTTTTCCTGCACAGAGAACCACATTCCATTATGAAGTTATGCTGAAAACCATTCACATTTTATTATGATAGAATGTGTGTGTGTGTGTGTGTGTGTGTGTGTGTGTGTGCGTGTTTTCTTTAGTAGAATGTGTTTTAAAACCTTCAGACAGCATCAGTTGCAATAGTATAAATTGGACAAGTTAATCATTTCAATGATCACTTTTGCATTACGCATTATATTTATGCAATACATTAGCTTTTGTCATTAATAATGTTCAGAAAGCAAGACTTCTATAATTGCAGACTGTAGAAGACTTTGTAGAATTTCTACACTGGGTGGAATTCTGAGAACATGCCCATTTCATTTTAATTTCCAGAACTTTTCGATTGCAAATAAACAGCAAATTTCTTTTTCTTCCTTCCTTCCTTTCTTTCTTCCTTCCTTTCTTTCTTTCTTTCTTTCTTTCTTTCTTTCTTTCTTTCTTTCTTTCTTTCTTTCTTTCTTTCTTTCTTTCTTTCTTTCTTTTTATTAATTGCATTGCATTGTGTGACAGTTTCATAGGCTCTGGGATTCCTGCAACCCTCCCCATGCCCTCCCCCCGTGGTGTATTCCTCCACCTTGTTGCAGTATTACAGTTCAAATTCAGTCAAGATTCTTTCTTTGCAAACATATACCAAGCATAGAATCCAGCATCTTATTGTCCAGATAAATTCAACAGTTTCTTGAGGGGACCATCTCTGGTCTGAAGGTAGAGCTGGCAGAATATCATCCCAATCAATTAAAAGCCCCAAAACAATATCAACAACAATTTACAAAATTATGGAATTAATTGACATGGTATTGAGTATTCAATATGTTTTAAAAAACTCAAGTTCTTCACCACATCCTGTGACTACTTCATTGACATTTCAATTTTACTTTATATACAGAACCGGCTGCTATACACCTTACAATGGCTATAGGGTACTATTCAGCTGTCTCATGTCAATTTTCGTTGTAGTATTTAACAGTTTATAGTGCTGAAGTATAATTTTGCTGAACTTGGCACATTTTAGGATAGTCTAAACTGGCTTATAACTCTAACAAGGCATATGTCAACAGTTGAGTTTCAGAACAGTTTTAGGAAAGGTGTGCAGAGAAATTTCAATACACTAGAGGAACAGCAAATTTCTTAAGAACACTTAAGGGCAAAGGTGAAGTGACGTTTTAGAATGTTTCCTCTCTTAGGAAATGCTTTGTTGCTGCTGGTGCCTTGTTACAGTCTGCCAGAATTTCTCCAGGTGAGAAACTTTATGTTGCAATGTTTCTTTCTTCCAGAAGGTTGAGTTAACAAAAACCCAATGGGGAGCACTCCCGTTGGAGCTACTCTCTGCAGTGTATAATACAGTTTACCAGGTTTATGGATGTATTATGTCAGAAGATGCATTATCAGAAACTGTTTGTTGACCTTTCAGTGACATAGGAATATTTTCAAAGATTTTAGAAGGATAATTTTTTTCTCTTGAGAAAGCTTATAGATCAAGGAATATAGTTGTTTGTTGAAAAAAAAAACACTAAGTAAACCCTGACGATTTGTATGATGTGTACCACTAAAAATTCTGGTTTGGTTATGTCTCTTCATAAATAATTGAATATAAGACTCAGTAAGTTGATAGAATTATGTGAGTAAAACTCATCTCCCATGTTTTCTCCAAGCTCTCCTTGTTAATTATTTATTTTTGTCTTTCAATTGGAAAGTCAGACATATCAAGATGAGCAAAGATAGAGAGGAAGATTTTCCATCCGATGATTCACTCCATAAGTGACCACTAAGGCTGGAGCTGCGCCAATCCAAAGGCAGGAGCCAGGAGACTCCTCTGGGTCTCCCATGCGGGTGCAGGGTCCCAAAGCTTTGGTTGATCTTGGACTGCTTTCCCAGGCTACAAGCAGGAAGAAGGGTAGGAAGCAGGACCACCGGGATCAGAATTGGTGCCCGTATGGGAATCTGGCACCTGCAAGGTGAGGGCATTAACTGCTAGGCTAGCACGCTGGGCCATCCATGATGATTTTTATCAACCCATGTTTGTAAATAGCAAAACAAGTAAAAGCAAAAACAAAAATAAAAGTTAGGTCCCGGTGCAGTGGCCTAGTGGCTAAAGTCCTCGTCTTGAAAACACCTGGATCCCATATGGACTCCTGTTCTAATCCCAACAGCCACACTTCCCATCTAGTTCCCTGCTTGTGGCCTGGGAAAGCAGTCTAGGATGGCCCAAAGCCTTGGGTCACTGCACTCAGTGGGAGACCCGGAATTGCTCCTGGCTCCTGGCTTCAGATTGGCACAGCCCCAGCCGTTACAGTCACTTGCGGAATGAACTATCTGATGGAAGATCTTCCTCTCTGTCTCTCCTCCTCTCTATAGCAATAAAAATAAGATAAAAATCTTTAAAATGTTTATTAAAAATGAAAAGTAGATAAAGAATCAGGAATCTTGTTGATCTAATATTTTGAGGGCATTTCAATCAATTTCCAAAATTGAAAAACTACATAGAAACCTAGCATACTCCAGATAGTTAAGTTCCCAAACTTGCTTTTAAATGTAAGTCTTAAAATGCAGCTGGCCACCTGTAGATAGGATATCAGAACCTCTTGTAGAAAACTTAGGTCTCAGTCAGTATTTAAGTGAAAAAGAGAATTTTTGTTTGATTGGAAAAATCATCAAATGCTTAATAATGAAATGAGTATTAAGATATATAAATTTGAAACTTGAAATTCCCATGTTAGGGCTTTTAACTCTTTTGTGAGCTCATCAAAATTTGATAATGTTAAGTAGAGCAGTAGGAATAATTTTTATATAAGGGAAAGTTTCACTTTTTGAAATTTCAACTGAATCTAACTCACTGTTAATTTTCTGTTATTTTTTTTGCTTTCTCCTAGTCTACCACCAGATCTGTCTTCATTTATTTTTTAAAGTGTCAGAGTGGGGATAGTGCAAGTGATTATATAGAAAAAAGAAAATCAAACAAAAAAAGTATATGGGCAGCTTATATATAATGTTTTATTATATATAATATATATTTATAAACACATTCCATTGAGTTGGACAGCTTATATATAATGTATAACATATAATACATGATACATGGTACTTGATTTTATATAAGTTGGCCAACTCCAGGGAAGCAAGAAGCAGCAGACTTAAGGAACCAGAAAAACCTGAAGCACTCTGGATGAGACTTTAATTTGGCAGTCATCAAGAAGTAATAATGAATGTCTGAAAAGCATTGATTTACACATATTCAATAAATATTTCTGGAGGAAGAGATTTCCCTCAGAAAAACTGGAAAACGAAAAAAAAATCAGTTCTGCAGTCTTATTTGCATATTATGACATTACTATATTTTATATTTGATCTATTTAGTTGCAAGTGAAAATGGCACTTTGAGTATAATAGAAGCTTTAGGTAACACTCATGTTCAGACTCACATTGTGAATCTAAGGCATGTGTTATATCATTTAAATGTTTTTGATCACGCTCTATCGTGGCAGGTTCAGGTAATGCTTATGCTAGCTTACCATGTATCAACAGTTGAAAAAGAACTCATTTTGGAGTAAAGTAAGAATGACCACAGAGAGATAATAAGTCCAGAGTACTAATTTTGCAAACATGTGATAAATTAAAAGCATCAAAATCAAAGTGGCTAAACAGAGGGAGGGGCCCAGAAATTGAAAACAAGGTGAAAGGTTATGAAGAATTGTCGTAAATGGCATCAGGATGCAAACATACGTGTTCTTGCTATGTAGCCAAGATTCAAAGAGCTTGATGAACAAATGTTAATGGTGTTACCATGATGACAGGTTCTGCAAGTTAAAACTGTGCATTCTAAGACATTGATTAACAAACACAGGTTTGATACAGACCAGCTGAAAGTGGTCGATGAAACTCCTTACCACAGAAGGAAGTATTTGTTTGAAGATGGTCATCATGACACTCAGGGATAACAAATTACAGTGTAGCTCTCATAATGAAGTTGTCTGAAAATAAGGATATTGTATGGTAATACTAGGGACAGATCAATCTCTCATTGGAAGTAATGTCTACAAAGAGAGATCTTACATGTTATGTGCATAAATACCATAGATAGATAGATAGATAGATAGATAGATAGATAGATAGATAGATAACCTACCCACCTATCTGCTTACATATTTATTCAGCTATCTGTCTATTCCAAAAATTATCTGAGATGTATCAAATATTGTTTCTAAGTCAAAAGCTATTATGCAAATATGAACATGCTGAAATGATAGATGAATTGTAATATGCATGGTCCGTGTTGAAAGACCTTGATGTAAAATGTTGGGAACAATTATGTAATGTAAGTCTAAAATATAAAAATTACACTGAATTGCATTTATCACACTTGCAACTCTAAATGCAGAAAATTAGAATTATATAAACTATTATGAAATATGAAAAATTGTAGATAAAAATCTACACTTTCCAATACATATTTTAGTCAAGAAAAGTGATATAAAAATGACTACATCAGTACATGAGTTGATCAATTATACTCTCCACAGCCCAGATGCTACAATATCCAGTGAGATAATAAATTAATAGTTGACATACACATGCATTTTTTAGGAGAAGAAGACATCACAATGTATTTCTAGCATCTAATTTTTATATTGAGGCAGTCACACTTAGAGTTGATTAGACAACATTCTCTAGTTGTGAAGGATCCTTTTGTCAATACAGATAGGATTGGCTGAGATCACGTTGAGCAATTTTCCAAATCACTGGTTGCTTAGATTTTCATTTTCCATAATTGTTGTACCTACATTAGCTCCTGGTATGGTAAGTTACAGAGGAAACACAAACCACGTCTTAAGAGTGTTCCCTGATTTTCTATTCTCAGCAAAATTTTCTAAAGTATTTACGATACTATATATAGTTTTAGTAATTTTCTCTGAAAGTTAAGAATATAGTAAATTCTCCCATGATTTCAAAGGACAACATTTCTCCCCTGTGTAGCTTACAAATACAGAACATCCTTCATTGATCCGGGAAATTGTTAATAATTAAAAATATTACTATCTTACATTTATTTAGGAAATTGTTTATAAGTATGTATACTATAAATTTGCTTCAAAGATTGATTTCATCTTACCTCAGGAATCAGTTGACTGACATAAAACAACAACTCTTGGAGGTCAGTCTCAAGTAGGCACTGCAGATTCACACGTTACCGTTGTATCAAGGCTACTGCTTAAGAAAACCTGCACTGCTCTCCGCAGACCATGAAGACAGAAAATCACATTCACCCAGGAGAGCAGAGGATGGCAGAATTACTAGTGGAAAGTATTCACTGCTGTCACGTGAAGTGAAATCGTCACTGTGATGCTGATACCTGTAAGCATCTAAGACGTACCTCAAATACTGGAATCAGATCCCCAAGCAATTCAGTCCAAGACAGCAGCATTTTGGCGTTGACCTTCAAATACAGAGTTCCACCGAATGGAATGGTTTGTTCTTGTACAAAGTTTTACAATGGTTGTAACTATCTTCCTACACCCTCTTATCTACTCTTTGCCTTGAATTAAATGGTAACCAGAGGCATTAAATAAAAATAAGTTAACAATGAGATTAATAAAGCTGCAGTAGAAAAGTGGGTGATGAGGCAGTCAGTGTCAGAATATAAATGAATACCAATACCCTTTAGCAGTAAAAGGATCTCTTGGTGTATATAAATTAAACGTTTTGTAACAGAATATATGCTGTCTTCTGGGAAGTGCTAAGTAGTTCTATCCATTCTTCTCTTTCAATTTTTACCACATCCTGTTAATCCTTTCCCATTTGGGGAATATTTCCCAGACGGTTAGACCAGGATTCCTCTTCATCAAGCACTCTGAAAAGAATGCCTCGGAGAACAGGAACAGGTCCAGGCAGTGCCTGAAGCGCAGTAACCTGTGTGAATGATATGAAGATGAAAGGGCTTTGCAAATCCTTTCAACCATGTTCAACCATGACTGTGAAATCCAGAAGTGGTTGCTGGTATTTCCACAGTGTCACAATCTTTGATTTATTAATTCTATCAGAATGCTCATGTATTTTTTCATATTATTGTTGCCTCATCCCTTACAGCTACCTTACCTTCTGATCATATTCTGAGCCTGTTTTTCTATTTTTAGTTGAATTTGTGCATCCTGAACACCATTTAGTTTTTTCTAAGGAACTGTTAAATGGCAAGTGTTACAGCATGAAGGTAGATACATGAATTAAACAATATATCTCTTTTTTACATTAAGACTATTTAGGAAAAGACCCCAAATGAGCAAAATGTTCATTCTTTCATATCCTGGTAAATTATATAAAGAAAATTCTGGGGAAAATGCAGTAGAGCAATATGGGAGACAGTGATTTCAGTGACAAAGTAATCTTGATTTACCATGTGATATTTCAGCAAAAAATAAAAATCTCAAGGAAGATTGAATAAACAAATGAATGAATAAACAAATAAGTATGTGTGGGAATACATTTTGCTTTTCAAGTAAAAATAGTACGGTAAAAAATTAAAACCCTGGGGAGGAGGCTGATGTTCATTGTGACCTTGCTTAGATCGCATAGTATCGGCCCGTTGCGCTCACTTGGGAGTGTATCATATCACGGAAGTTCTTCCTCTCTGTCTCTCCTCTTCGTTTACCCCTTGCCAATATATAATATGATAAATTAAATCTTTAAAAAAAAAAGAAAGAGCCTGGTTAAGTGGAGCATTTTTATAACCTTTCATATAATCTCTAGTATTTTATGAAAGCCCAACTCAGTTTCATATTGACATTATCAGAAACATGTAAATATGCATAAGTTAGTTTCCAAGCCAATAGACAATCTCACAATTTAATACTTAGTGAAGAGCCACTTTTCATTTTTACTATGTGACTATTGATGCAAATCCCATATTTGTGTTTGATCATCTTCTGTCAATGATATGTCTAACTATGATCATCTGCTGATATCCTCAAATTGTAAAACACTGCAGTGCTTTTTATTTTTATTTTGTGTCGAAAGATGGCACCTACTGGTGATATTTAAAATTGCCACCAGAGTAAATGATCAGAAATAAACATAGAAGTTCCCACTTTATGATAACTGTAAAGGCAGAAACAAGCAATCTTCCCAAAGGTTTCAAGGTTCCTTATGACTTGACAGTGATCTCAGCAAGCTCAGGATGAATGTGACAGGTGTTTATACTTTACAATCTATAATAACATCCTCCTTGTAAAGATATTATGTTTGTCATGGCATCTTGCTTCTTAGAAATACTTCAAGCATTTACTTTGTCTCCTGGTTCTCTTTTGCTTTGCTTCTTTGGGCTGTTTATGCTACGCATAACTCTCAGAATAATAATACAGAAAAGTATAAGGAAAACATATAGTAGTTAACTGATCTTTGTATGGTTTTTGTTCTTACATTTTGCTTACGTGTAAAAGTCATATATTAATAATGAAAACAGGGGTGGGATTTTAGTGAAGTAGTTAAGAAACCACTTGAGATGCCTGCGCCTGTATTATGGACTGGAGGACTGAGTTCTGAATTCTAGCTCCACTACTGATGCCAGCTTCCTGTCAGTGAGAACCCGGAGGTACAGCAAGCTGGATTCCGCGTAGTTTAGTGTTATCCACTTGTGATACAGAAACTCAACTCCAGATTGCTGGCTTTCCACTGTTGTAGGCATCTGATGAGTTTATAAACAGAGAAAATTGATCTCTCTTTCTCTGTATGCTATTTTGCCTTTCTAAAAGTCAAAAAAATAATGGAAAACAGTAACAGAGAGAGAAAACTTTAAATAACAAGGCTGATATAACTATGAAATAATTGGGAACAAGCAATAGCTTAACTTGCATGCGAACTTAAAGAAAAATACAAAAAGAATACTACATTTACAGATGGATTTAATACAAAATTTTAATTAAAGGGGAACCAATGGGATTACTACAGTTTGCCTCAAGGGAGGGTGACGATACAAAGTGACGGGACAGTTTCATGGCCCATTGGCTTAAGCTGTGTCCTACAAACCTAGCACGCTGTAGGAGCACTGATTTAATGTCAGCTGCTTGGCTTCTGATGAGCCTGGGAAAGCAGCACACAAGGTCTGGAGCATGGTTGGCCATGTGGTGAATCCAAACAGAGTTCCAGGATCTTGGATTATGCCTGGTAGAGTGGTGGTGCTAGTAGCCAATTTTAGAGAGAACCAGCAGATGGAAATTCTGTTTCTCTCTCTCTTCCTGCTGCACACTCTTGATCTTGCTCTTTGTCACAGCAAGAGTAACTTTGTAACTCTTTCAAATAACAAATATTTTTAAAGTGGCAAGGGAGTTAGCAAATAGATGGGGATGTTTTATGGGAATGTGTGAGCTTTGGCAAGATTGGGATTTGTTTATCAGTGAGCCAAGATTGAAGGAAAAGAATCTTAGTCAACTCTTAAATGCTTTCTTTCCAGGAGATTCTGTCTGTACATTAGAATGTTGTTGAATATATAAACTGAGGATTTAACAATGCTCACTTGCAAACAATATGAGAAAAATTATCAGGGATTTTGTTTGCTAGACAATCAATAATTTTGATAATGTTAAATTCAGGGTGTTTTTTTACATTTCTGATAGGCAAGTGTTACAAATAACTGAACTAACCAAAGTATCTGGTAAGAAGACACACTAACTAAATACTAGAGATGACAAACATGGGATTCCCACAAAAATCAAAGTTGAACTGTCCCGCAGCTGGAAAGTTGCCATTGTAATTTAGATGAATAATCAAAGCGGATTGCAGGGAGTATTAGTAAATGAGCAAAAAATTCTTTTCAATGTGGAAACATGATCGGGTAAGAACTGACCAAAGTTTAAGATCTGGTTACAGCGGCTGCGCTGGTACAGTAGGATCAACCCCCACTTGGAATGCCCAACGCTTACAGTTAAATGTCATTTCCAGTCCCAGCTACACAGTTTTGGGCCCCTGATACACATGAGGGGAACCAGAACTTTATAGTCAAAGAATTTCTAGATAGATTCAAGGCTCGAAAAGTTACATTAATGTTAAAACTAAGAAAATATATAAATAAACTAGGATAAAACTAATGAGTAACTTTGGTTCTGTGCTATAATTACGGAGATCTTCCGCGATAGCAGGGAAATACTGGTTTATCTGAGTTGTGTGCTCAAATTACTGAGCACATTATTTGATTTGAAGACCAATTTTTGTACATGTAAAGTGCAAAGCTGTTTTCTTGGCTGCGGATTAATAAAGTGAGAATTAGTATGTCATGGTGATAAAGAATTTAATTTATAGTACTTGGGAAAATATGAATACATATATATTATTTTCTGATTAAGCAATAGTAATTTTTTTTTACTGATTTCTAGTGTTATTTTAACATTACCTAGCCCTAGAAAATTAGATTGTCTTCATTTGTAGCTCAAATGTTTTATAATCAAGGCTCACTACTTTGACAAATCTTTCTACACACTATCAAAAGTTATCAAAATACATACTTCCATATAAGAGAGTTTTTTTAAAACTGTTCTGATTGTTTCTCTCTCCCTCTGTAAAAAAAAAATCGAATATACCTAGAGCTAACCTTTACACATAGCACATTAAGTAAAAACTTAACTTACTGTGCAAAAATGTGACATGGAACTATTGCACCACCAGGTGGCAGATGAAGGCCGCCAAACAGATGCTTCTCGGATTTGTAAAGCTCTGTTCTTTCATATACCTGTTGACTTGTTGCAGACTTGTGCATGAATAGTGCAGCCTATAGACCATTTATATATACGAATGAGAACTGCCTGCTATGCAGTGTCGGAACTTCCAACTATAGTTAAAGAGTAATAATGATCTAGTTTGCATATTCAGAAAATGCATGATGCTCAATATGACTGTAGGATGTGCAAGGTGACGCTGGAATGCATTAGGTGCAACTTATTTCCACTTAATTTTGGTAAAATTAAATAACTGCGAAGAAAAATCCCAGATCTTAAAGAAGATGGCACAAATTGGAAAGGTGAGGTGAAGGGGTAGAATTTGCATCATTGCAAAAGGGGACATTTTTCTCATATGCATCACAAAGCACCATGAGCATTCTGACAAGAAAGCTGACCAGGATGCAATGCTTGAGATCGTGGAATAATGTCGATGGGTGTGGAAAAATCTTAATCAACTGGCTAGTTTAAATAGCAATTATTCATTCATTTGACAAGTTAATTCAACACCCACATTCTGACCTATGCATTTTTCAACATTGAGATCAACATCCAATAAACAAAATTCTGAACACACATGGCAGTTCCCAGAATCAGAGAGAGAAAAGAGAGAGAAAGAGTTTCCACTTTCTGGTTTACTTCCTGAAAAGCATCAGTGGCTGGAACTGATCCAGGAAACAATCCAAAGAACCCCAACGTGCAGCCATGTCTCCCTTGTGGAGAAAAAACGACCTTAAGGGCTCCAATCATATTCTATTTCCCAGGGAGCTGGGTCAGAAGCAGAGCAATAAGTGGTCCCAGCCACTGTCCCACCTTTGCAGAGAAACTAGGAGCAAGGTATTGATTGTCAGAGGCATAAGGCTTGGACCACTGAAAAGGAGAAACTGTTAGTTGATGACTGGATACAAAATGTTTTCTTCCTAGGCCCAATTTGGTGCAAAGCCACAGCAATGCCACATGTCTGGACAAAGATCTGTACTACAAAGGCCTTGATGGGGCAGACACTGGAGAAGGGAGAAGAGTGTATAATCTTCTCTGCATGTAGAATTTAACATGTGTATAGGAATTCCCACCAAGCATACACATGAAACCTTGAAAATCAGAGAAATGATCATATGGTAAGCATTATCATCCCAAACAGAGGCTTACTCCACTATTGACAGGGCAAGCCCAGACATTCACAGTTTTAATAGAAGATGTAGAACTTTGAAAATCTATTAACAAGGTGAATAAATCACCATTCCCTTTTGTAATATTCTGGAAAATGAAAGGTAATTCAATACTTCAAAATATTGGAACAATTTTGGTTTTATGATTTTTTTTTAGTAATTGAAGGAATGTGTGAATAGAATACATATTGTTGCAATGTAATCAAAGATTAACATATATATTTCTTATTATAATCTCACTTGTTTCATTAGATTTGCACCTAATTTCTTTGCCTAACTCAGCATTGATTGTCACTTTCATTGCAGTGTTCAAGAACCTGTCAGCCCAAGTTAGAAAAGCTGATAAGCTTCTCACTACAGAAAGCAATGATTACTGGAAAAGCAATCTCCAAAATTTCAAAGTGGACTGACCTGGAAATACTTGCATTTTTTTTTTGGTAAAGCTGAAGCATAGGCTTATTAAAATTTGCAACGAGGATTTGAACTTGAAGATCTGTTGCCAATTATGTGCATCCTGTTTGGCTGTGTGTTCTGCAATTCCTGTAATTTGTCTCCTGGTAAAGTCACATCACTTGTTTTATAAACCTTGGAACAACACTAACAGCCCCAACAACAAAAAGCCCTGAGGACTGAGGATCACTCAGTGTGCAGAAAGATCTGCCTTGCTCGAGTTTGTGTGGAATGATTGAAATAACAGATGATCCGCATGAAGCTTTCACACAAGTAGAGTGCTGCATTGCCTATCCCAATTCAGAAATTAGTTCCACATCCTGCAGATAAAATACACTGTCCCATGCATCATGAGTCAAAAAAAGTGTGGAGCCTATATAAGGGAACCTTAGAAATGCTATGGATAATAGCATTAAAATACATATGTTTGGAAGAAAATATGTTTTTTTCATACATGCAGTTTTTCATCAGGCATGTTATCCTTGAGCTCTTTGGAGGCCTCACTCCTTTGTTTATTGTAGAATTCAGTGTGTCACAAGAACAAGAGATTTCCAGGTGGTTGTATCTATTACCTCTCTGTTTTATTAATTTTCATGTGTTAAAAAACCATAGAAACGATACATAAGATAGCAAAAAAAAAAAAAAAGATGTTGTATCTTGCTTTTGGAATGTCTTATCAAGTTATATAGACCCAGTCATCAGAACAATAGTCAATTTACTCCGATTGTTTAATTTATAGGTAACTATTTATTTTCCTTTTACAAGTAAAATCTAAATAAATACAATTATGCCATCTCAGGCTTCAAGGCTCCTAATTCAATGTGTTGAGCACTGGTGCAATGAGCCTTTCCCAATCAACACCTTATTTCTACTTCTCATTTAATATAAGAAAGATTTACACCTTTTTAAAAAAGATTTACTCAATTTTTATTGGAAAGTCAGATTTAGAGAGAGGAGGAGAGACAGAGAAGATCTTCCATCCAGTGATTCACTCCCCACGTGACCGCAACAGCCAGAGCTGAGCTTGTCCGAACACAGGAGCCAGGAACTTCTGTGTCTCCCACACAAGTGCAGGTTCCCAAGGCCTTGGGACATCCTCAGTTGCTTTCCCAGGCCACATGCAGGGTGCTGGATGGAAAGAGTGGTAGCTGGGATTAAAACCAGTGCCCATATGGGATCCCAGCTCATGCAAGGCGAGGAGTTTAGCCACTAGGTTACCACACTGGGCCCAAGACTTACATCTTAACATGCTAAGGATTAAAGGAACTTCAGAATATGAAAAATTATCACTACATTTACAGTAATTGCAAAATGCATAGTATATAAAAGGTAAATAATAAAAATATGATGCTGAATGATACCACTTATGCATATGTATCACACGCAAAGTATTTGTAGAAAAAAAAAAAACAATTGTCTTCCTTCTATGTGTCATCTTTATATTCCCTAATCCATCTTCTTCAAAACAGCAGCCGATTTCAAATATTGAAAATCCCCTCACTATAATTAATAATCTAACCTTGAAACCCAGGTAACATGTCTTGTGTTCTTTCCTTCAGATTCAAGAAGTATAAATGCAGACTATACCATTATATGAGGACAACGACAAATAAATACATCTGGATGGCGTGTGCTGTAGCCGTCTTAGAAAATGTAACCTGATTTACTTGTGTTGAGACAGGCATGCGGAAGTATGATTACACAAAAGAAGCTGTAAAAGCATCACATCTGAGCTCCAGATGAAAACAAACATGCTGATATATGGTACTAATATATAACAGAATAACAGGAATCAAGAAATTGGAAAGATTTAAGGTTTGGATGGGAAAAAGTAATTTCTACTTTCATTCCAAGTATAAAATTTCAAACTACAGCCATTCATTTTTGTGCAAGCATGAGTAAATTATTTCCAATGCCTAGATTTCCTGAGGGAATTAATTGAAAATATTTTCTAATAATAAAATAACAGCAATAAGAAATTAATTATAGAATGAAACAGTGGATTAAAAAAATATATATATGTCTTAGTTCAGAGCTTCTGATAAATAGTATTTCTATGAAATTAAGTTCCAACAATTGAAATATTAATAAGAAGGTGAATTTAAGAGTAATATATTGGTAGAGTCATAAACTTATTGTTCCAAGTAGAAGATAATACAAATAGGAATTCAAAAATACATCAAAATTACTAAGTTGAGTAATCCAAATATTAGGCAAACTAAGGTGTTTCATACAAAAATCTTTGTATAAAGAGAGCACATTTAGTTTGACATTAATTTAAGGATTAATAATCCATAAATTCTATTCATTATAGGAATAAACTAGTCAATAGAAATGAATCCAGTCAGAACAAAAAAATGCAACTAAATACATAAGCTTCGATGGCTACACAATATAAATACCTCACTGTGTTCTTAAACGTAAATAAAAGCATCGAGAAACAAAAGTTTGCGCACATGATTATTTCAATGTACAAATAATGATAGAGGGCATCATGGTGAGAAAGGAAAATGAGAATGTGTGTGTTGAGTGAAAATGTTATATTATGTAGGACAAAAGTTTATTTTTGTAACAGTGTGTAGTCAGGACAGTTCAAAAGGAGCTGATCACAAAATGAATTTTAGGTACATTTTTAAATATACAAATATAACAAACACTTTAAAATGGGAAAAGAGAACAGAGAGATGTATATGGTAGAAGACAAGCCTAATCTTTCTAATCTGAAAGTTCAGGTGAAGAAATTAGTCAGAGGAGTAAAAAATGTTGATTCAAATATTACAGCAGTAAAAAGACAAATTTTTAAGAGTTATTTATTCTTCTTACATAGTCAAATATGCAGAGAGAAGAGACAAAGAAGATCTTCCATCCATTGATTTACTCCCCAAGTGGCTGCAATGGCTGGAGCATAGCAGATACAAAGACAGGAGCCAGGAGCCTCTTCAGAATCAATGGACTGTCTCTCTTCCTCTCTATTTATATTTGACTTTCCAATAAAATAAATAAATCTTAATATTTTTAGTGAGTTCCCAGTATTATGGAGCAGTAGTTCATGCCACTCTGTGCAATGCCAACATCTCCTAGCTGAGCTCTGATGGAATTCCCAGCTGGTGCATTTCCAATCCATCTTCCTGTTTCTGAGGATGGTAAAGAAAGTTGAAGAAGGCTTAAAAATCTGGGTCCCTAACACACATGAGAGACCAACCTGCTGTAGTTGTTTTTAACATTTGTAGGCGTGAAGAAGCAGATGGAAGGCTTTTCTCTGTGTGTGTGTGTGCATGTGTGTGTGTGTGCGTGAGAGAGAGAGAGAGAGAGAGAGAGAGAGAGACAGAGGGAAAGAGAGACTCAATGAAAGCATAAATAGACAAATCTTTAAAAAAAATATTTTCGGAGAATGGACATCTATGTTTCCTATGCAGTTTTTCATCATATATTGGCACACTTGGAAAAAAAATCACATTTCATACATAAATAGTTCATTGAGCTGCTAAAGTTTTTCACAGTAATGGAAACCAATCAAACACAAAAACGCAACTGAAAAACATTATCAGCGATATCTTCTAGGTGATTACTGATTTGCTTCTTCAATTAGACTGAAATGAGATTCAAGATATATCCAGTCCTTCAGATAATCCTTACAGAAACAAATGTAAGCAAAACGCTGATCTCTTCATTACAACATTTCTGAGTAAAATCCCCACACCTATCACTTACAAATATGAAAGACAATCATATTAATGGGTGTGAAAGATTCACATTGTTGTTGGTTTGAATGGCATGTGCAATGTTTATATGAGTAGGCCCCGGGTGTAAGAATTGAATGGGATGGCTAATAGCTGGCTTTCAGATATGGCAATAAACAATGTTTATTGCTCCAACATTATAGATGATGGCCAACTTGCTCCATTCCTGGCTGACTGTACGCTATTAGCCGTAGCTGAATGAATCGTCTCTGCCTGATCAACATTTCCCTTGAGTGGCAGTAAAATCAATATATCTGGTTCTAATTCCAGGAAATGTTGTTTTTAAACATTCTAAGAAACTAGACCGCGTTTGGCATTACCTGTCAGTCTTTTGGCTTTAGTGACTCAATTAAGGAAAAGAGAAATTCAAATCAATTGTGGTTTATTGCAGTTAATATGAAGGAAATAGAACAGAATCTCTCAAGAGGCTACAAGGCAAACCAGAATACTATCAGTTGGTCTCAATCAAAACTTCAATTCACACACAACATCTAACATTTTAATGAGATGAAATCCTGTAAAAACAAGCCAAATATTCGGAAGGTTTTATTTCTAAATTGGAACAAGTTATATAGCACTGTATTGCCGACTTCTGCATTTTTTTTTCTGTCCCCAAATCTCCTGGAAGGGAAGACTCTTTTAGGTATTTATTTAACTAAAACTATTTTGTAGCTTAACAATTCTCCATTCAGAATCTACTTAAATTTAAGAAAAAAAAACTTTAAAACTTCCAGCTGTTTTGTTTTTCAAAAACATCTGGAAAAAGCTAATGACCTAAGATGCTATAATATAATTAAGTACAGTCCTTATTAAACATAATCAGGATTTTTTTTGTACGTCCTACTTTAATATTTATTAATCTGGTCCAAATCACCATGGATTGGTACAAATAAAATACGAATTTAATATTTGCTTTTTGTTTAAGTAATGTTTAATAATTTGATATATCTGCTTACTAAGAACGTATTTAAAGAAATTCTAAATTTCCTAAAGCACCATCATTTTGGTCAGAACCAACAGAACAGAAATGATATCAAAATTATCATTACTGATCTTTATTATATATTTAATGTATGAAATGAAACTGGTTCAGATAGAAAAAAAAAACTTGTATTTGGACAATTACAATGAAAGTATGTAACTTCCTTAAAAGAGAAAATATTTTAAAAATTATGGTACCCTTCATTTTGCATATGTTGTAATTATTCTATTAGGCTACACTTATATGAGCACATGATAAGAAACATTATTTCTTCTGTAATTCTAAACCAGAACCTATTGTATAGGAGAGTTGCACTTTCTTTTCTTACAAAAAGATTTCTGATAAGGGATAAAATAGACAATTTCTTACACCTCTCTGTGGAAACTGTGGTTTTGTCCTGTGCAGTTTGATAATGATGTGCTAGCTTAAGGTAGTTCTTATATGTTTTCTGTTTAACAGGCTGGATAAAGTAGGTTCCTGTGTCAATACTGCACACAGAAAGGCAAGGATGTATTGATTTCATCATTAAGGAGACCGTCCCTGCAAATGGAATCCTAACTTCATTAAGCCTAAGTAAGCACACTGCCATTACCTCAGACATGTCTGTCTCTCCCCTGCCTTTGGCTGCCCAAGAATGGCAAAGGATTTCTGATAGAAATCACTTGAATTGCAATGCAAGAGCA
This sequence comes from Ochotona curzoniae, assembly GCF_017591425.1. Classification (NCBI taxonomy): domain Eukaryota; kingdom Metazoa; phylum Chordata; class Mammalia; order Lagomorpha; family Ochotonidae; genus Ochotona; species Ochotona curzoniae. Next base: position 12,243,805 of record NW_024465582.1, on the reverse strand, counting down.
AAGGTTTTGGAAACTAAGGGTTTTTGTGTTCGTGTGTGTGTGTGTGTGTGTGTGTGTGCGTGTGTGTGTACTAGTTGTGGAAATTTGTTGTAACATTTCATAACAATATTTATCTTTCTATTCTATGAATGGCATCTCTCTGTTGAACATTACTTCTGCTCACGTGTCATGATTTCATTGTAATGGAATATTATGTATTTAATTGAAATCAAATAAATTTCAATGTATGGTTTTTGTTATTCTCACTAGATTGTCCTAAAAAGTATACATACTTTAGCAGAGTTTAGACTATTAGAAACACCTTTGGTGATACATGAATATCATTTCAATTGAGGATGTTTTTTTAGATAGGATGCAAGTTATGACTATTTTCACAAAAGCAGCTCTGGATGTTATGGAGAGATTTCTGTAAGAACACACACACATAATATTCTGAAGGCAGAAAAGAGGAAAAATTATTGCTGAAATTTTTTTGTCAAGTCTAGATTCGCAATTTTTTAGCAAATTAGCTTAATTACTAGTTATGCATGGATTGGAGTCACTTAGAACATGATTATCTTTGATAGGTTACAGCTCATTAACATCATATTATTCCATAAAACCCATAAGGAAAAGCATGGGTGACGGTAGCAGCTAAATTACTACATTTAGTCTAAAAGTAAATGAAACACAAGTGAATGAAAGGACATACTTTGACCCTCCACACATGGGATAGAAGATGAAATATACACAATTTAGGCAAAGTATTAACACAATATTCCATAGTGTTGTTAAGAAAAAGTGGAGAAAACACAAGAACATATGAATTTTGAAAGACTCACCAAGAATCTGCAAATAACCCACACGTAACAAAAGAAAACACTCATACTCTTCAAGGAATTGATTACTGAACAGGGAAGAATTTGAATGCAAGAGATTTTAGCCCGCTGACTGAGATGTCCACATCTCAAGTCCAAGCTTCCACCTGTGCTTTTGGCTTGTGACTCCTGGCTTCAACATCCTGCCAGTGCAGACCCTGAAGAAGCATAATGGATCAAGTCATTGCACTCTCTCCACACACATGGGAGCCCTGGTTGCTTGATTCCTGACCAATGTGGACATCTAGGCAGTCGGTCAGCACCTGGGGACTCTTTGTCTTTCTGGCTATCTGACTACCTCTGTCATTTAAGCGCATTCAAAACAAAGAGTTTTGGAAAATCAAAAATGACGTGGATAAATATTTCTCTGAATGCTTTAGCCTAAAATTTTAATGATATTATCCATGGAGAGGTCGATGGTCAACCCCACCCAAGGACAATGCCATAATTGAGATAATTACAGAAAACACGGAATAGCCTCTCTAAAGCCATGGGGCCCTGCACCCCCATGGGAGATCTAAAAGAAGATCCTGGTTCCTAGCTTCAGATCAGCTCAGTTCCAACCATTGCAGCCACTTGGGGGATGAAACAGCAAATGAGAGCTATCTCCTGTTGTATCTCCTTCTTTTTGTACATCTGCCTTTCCAATAAAATAAATAAATCTGTAAAAAGTGAATAAATATGGAGAGTATAATGTGCTAACATGCTTTTCAGGTGTGTCTTCTCTGAAGGATGTGTTGATTATATGACGTGTGGGCTCTTTTACCTCCAACCCCTAGAGTAATTCAGCAATACTGTTTGAGTTACACCACTTAGAAAGTTCTCAGATGGCTTTTGTAAATAATACCTCATACCGGATGGAAGGGTTTACCTTTTTATGATATTTTTCTATTGATATAGACAATTCAATAAGGAATGAAGTGTCTCTAGTTAATTTGAAAAACATATGAAAGTGGAACTGAGAAATTTTAGAATAAGATCTATGCAGCCGCACAGGAGTTTTATGCAGCAGTTAAGATGTGGATTAAGTGGCCCTTATTCCATCTTAGAGTGCTGGGTTTTATCAGTGGATTCTAAATTCAAATACCTGCTAATGCAATTTCTGGAAGGCAACAGCAATGGCTCTAATGATTGAGTTCCCAGCACACATTTGTAATACCGGAATAATTTTCCAGTTAGTCCCAGACAGTAGACACTCTGCAGGAATTTGGCTAATGAATCAGTGAATAGGCTTTTTCTGTGTCTCTCTCTCTTTTTCTCTCTCTGGATATTTTCAAATAATAATAAATAATTAAAGACCTCTGCAGTGACTCCTGGGATCTGAGTGATTTATCAAGTGTCCAAACATTTTAAATTTATTTAGTCATTAAAGCATATATGAATGCCAATCATTCCTGAAATTAAACAGATGTTCTACTTAATTGTGGAGTGTCCCAACAACAGAATGTTAAGGACTGTAGATTTTAAACAAGGTCTTCAAAAATACTTGCAATATCTCACTTAAACATATGAGAAGGAGAATTTTACTTCCAGGCTAGATGCACTGAATTCTGCAGGGAACTTCTCTTTCTGCAACAGTTATTACTAGGCAGTTCAAGTGTAAAAAAATTGAAACAATGCACAGATCTTTGAGTCCCAGCAGCTCCACTTATTGTAAAGTTGCCTGATATGATGCCTGGAAAGGCAGGAGAAGATGGACCCAGTACTCAGGGATCTTGTACACGTGTAGGAAACCACATTTAAACCCTTGTTGATGGTGTCTGCCTGGTCCAGCCTGGACTGTTGTTATCATTTGGGTAGTGAATTTTAGACTACCATGAAAATCACAAGCTAGCTTGTTTGCAGAGAATATTTGCCAATTTTGAGGCCCATGCTGGAACATAGGCTGTGGAACTGTGTTGCAGCAAACGAAAAACACATACATCATTAAAAACGAAAGGAGTTGGTGCTGTTGTGATGACTCATCTGACTAATCCTCTGCCTTCAAGTACCGGCATCCCGTATGGATTTTTCTTAGTGTCCTGGCTGCCCCACTTTCAGTCCAGCTCCCTGCTCTACTTGCAGGCCTGGGAGGGCAGTTGGGAGGGCCTCAAGTTGCTGACATCCTGCAACACTCCCATTGTCCCCCACATGGGTGCAGGATCCTAAAGAAGTTGCTGGCTCCTGGCTTCTGATTGCTTAACTCCAGCCTTTGTCCATATCTGAGGAACGAGCCAGCAGATGACAGATCTTTTTCTTTGTCTGGTCTTCTCTCTGTAAATCTGCCTTCCCTAAATAAATAAATAAATAGTAAACAAGGAATCTGTGATGGCATGGTTGTTTTTCTACATCTGTTAAAATACTAAATGCTGTGTGTCTCATGACACCCACCGTCAATCATGATGTAAAGCTGTCTGTGATGTCCATAGCACACAAAGTTTAAATTGAGGGAGTGGATCTACATGAACTATGTGATGGCTCTAAGGAAATCTGATAGATTTGAAGCTCTTGGTGGGTGAGAGGCCCGTGAACAAAGCTCACAATTGCAGGAGAAATGTAAACCCCCTGAAGTCTGCCCTGTGTGTTTGAAGCGTGAATGGCAAGACTGGAGGGAATTCTGCAAAGGAGACAAACTGGAATGACAAATATATTCTCTGTATCTTTTTTTTTTTCATCTGAAAAGAGTAAGGGTTAAAATGTATTATTTGGAGTATATCTTCAAAATTTTCTCTGGCTTCCTAACATACAATTCTTAGTGCAGTACTACACTTCTGTTTGAGTAAGTTACAAAATTAAAGACCTCTCACAGGTTGCAGTTGCAGACTTCTTGATACTAGCATTTAATCATTAGTGGCTGAATTTAAATTGGAGTTTTATCAACTTAGTTTTCATTCTCCATATTATCGCAGCAGGATTTATTGGACTTCCTAAGCCTAAATATATCTGGGTTAATGTACTAAAGTATTAGTGAATAGCTATAGTTCCATCCTTAATTCGTTGTGCCTCTCCAAGTGGAGCTGCCAATTAACCAGACCGCGGACGCTGTCTCTTTGCTCTTACAGAACACACACCTGAGGTTCATCATTGCACTATATAGGTCATTAATACATAGAATTATCCTCGGATGCTTTTCCAATAAAAATAAACTTACATTAAATGCAAATAAAGTAATCATCGTTACAGGACAAAAGAAGTTCTCACATAGAAGCCAAAACAATGGAGTAAATGTAAAACAAAAGCTTCTTTATTAAAGGAAGATTGAATAAGGCAACATTACATATAAGATTTGGAAAACATCCCAAAGTCAACCCACATACATGAAAAACATTAACACTGCTAAAGCAGAATTCTTCTCTATGTCACCTGTATTAACTATTGACTTTATTCCTATTCCTTCTAATGACTCATTAAGAGAATTATAGAAACTAAATGTAGTGGCTACATTGAAAGTCTTCCTGGATCATCTGTTTTACAGAGGGAAAAAATAAAAATAGAATACCATTTAACTAATTAGATGAAATATTTGATGGAAATAGGAAATGATGTTTCATGACACTGCACTAAAGCTAAATGTGCATAAAAGCTAAAAAATATCATTTACTATAATTAGTCTCTTATTTCTTCATACATTATATCTGTGATAGAAAAAAGCCATTGAATTTTATGTCATGAACTATACACATACCGAACACACATACATAAATGTACTCAAAGATTTATAGCTTTTCTGAAAGATGAATAACTTGAAATAGAATGATGCCACCATTTTCCCCCAACATATTGGTATAAAACATACAGTTGCAATGCTCTAATCTTATACTACTATATTTTATAAGGACTATCATAAATTTTTTTAGCTACACAAAGTGAAATGAAATGCCATGTACCATAGGGAACATATGATAAGAAAAAGGTAACTTAAAGGAAGGGTTTCTAGCAACCGTATAAATCCCACCTCTGAGTAGAAACCATGAACATTCACCAATATAAATCATTTAAGCAATCAACACACTGAACAGGCTGTTGGAAGAATGGGATAAAATATGTGGATACTCTACATCTCATGAAAGAGAAATATCTAAATTACATAAGGATTTTGAGAAACTCAACAGCAACCAAATAAACAACACAGTTCAGAAATGATAAAAAGACATGGATGAGCTTTTTCAAATGATGAAATTCAAATGGCCAAAAAACAAAACAAAACAAAAATGCTAGAGGTCACTAGTTATTACAATGCAAATAAATGAAAATAGCCAACAAAATGTAGTATTAACTCATCCAAGGTAGAAAGATTGTAGTACAAATTTTAAAACGATCATAAATGCTGCTGAAGAGATGGGGGGAATCATTTGGTGAAATGACATGTGCCAATTTATTTTTTCCTGATGAGAATGAATTCACCTCCAAAACTAATTGAGGCAGCGGAATAAAACCCAGTGAGGTTACAGTTCAGATCAAGGCAATCCTTTCATGTCATTTAGGATTTTCTCTTTATGTTTTACTTTCGAAAATTTGGCTTTCATATTGCAAGATATAATAGAAATCAGCGAAAGACAGGAATCTATTATATAAGTGCATGATTAGAATTAGAAATTGGCGAACATGGACGGCCATTTAAGTATACTCTGTCACTGTTAATTATGTATTAAAATATTTCATATTCTGATAGAAATAAGAAATTTAACCCAACATATACTATTTAGCAATTCCTTATTAAATCCTTACTGACTTTAATTAATTTTAAATAATTTTAGTACTGTACAGATCCTAGTTTTATGAAAATATTAAAGAGTAACCTAATAAAAAGTAGCTATGCTTATTAAGTTATTAAAATCATGTATATGTAAAGAAGCATGGTTATTCGCTTTGGTAAGTTTTAAACAGGAAATACATGAAGCTGAAATTTAAATCATTCCCAAAAAAGTCCTGAGTCTGCAACACATGAAATCCAACTGTTTGAAGTACTATATGCCTATACTTGCAATGAATGACAGTGGACATTTAATCTTGTGTTTCTATAGTTTATCTTCGTAACTGTAACGTAAAGAGTTCAAGGACTGCTCAATAGAATCTACCTACTAGTTCGGTTTCAGTTTCCTGAGAGTAATAGCAAATTCCATGTGTATAGTCATAACTCGAAAACTTGCCTGAATGATGATCAGCATTCCAGCTTTCAGGTTATCAGAATTTGAAACATGGCAAAATGAACGTGCTAGCAGATTTCTGTCAACAACACAGAGAATCAGCTGAAGAGTACACACTATCGGCCTTTTTTTTTTTTGTGTGTGTGTGTGTGCTTAAGATTGGGGATCAAGTTCGACCTAGTAGTGAACCACATAGATGAAAGTTAGAGTTAATGTTTATAATTTTCCTTTCTCTGTGTCAGATTAAGTAAATTGTCCTTTTATGCTTCTATTGAACGTGCACATAAGAATTGCAAAGACTCTGGCATGTTTTCCACAGTAATCTAAATGAAGATATGCACATAGTAGGTCTCATTACAAAGATACATTAAATGACTGTGGGGAGTGATCCATTGCTTGAATTACTTATGGTTCTGGGAATTTATTTGTTGAAAAAGAAAGCAAGTAATAGTGGGGGGGGCAGTCAAAGTGAGGAGTGGGTAGAAAAGATAAAAAAAACCATGAAAAGGAAGGAAGGAGAAGTAGTGTTGTGAAATTAATTTTGCCTTATTTAGAAACTATTATGTTTTATATAGAATTCATAAGAACCAAACTGAATATTTTTCCCAGTAGAAACCAAAATGATTCTTATGTCAATTTCACACTGAAATTCTCTTTCAATTCCTCAAACAGTTGGTAACCTGAATGTTTGCAATTTGAATAAAAAGTAGGATGATTTCCAATGAGGAATTGAGTTTTAAAATTCAGGTCTCTCAAATGGGAATAGGAAAGCAGTTCTCTGTTTGTGAAATGCGTTGCCTGCTGTTTTCATTAAATAGTAACTGTGCTTTTTTGAACCTTTGCTCCATAAAAATAGAAAAAAAAAAAAGAAAAGAAAAAAATCAAATGAATTCAAGTCAAGCAGTTGGAGTTTTTAGTATTGCTGTTGTAGTTTACCAAAATGCCAAGTATTAAAATGCAGATGGTTTATGTTATTTTAAGAACAACATTCCTTGGACTGAAGCTGGTGCAGATGAAAGCGATGCACGTTAACCCATTCCCAAGAGCTGGAAGACTTCACTCACCAGAGTAGCATAAAGACAATGAAAGCACCTGCTCTGAGCACAGGAAGAAATGCTTTCTGCCAATAATGTTTTCCCCTGAAATTCAATGACTTAACAAAGGAAAATAAATAAATGAAACATGTTAGATCTCAATTTCACAATGGAATCACATATTCACCAAACGCCTACATTTAATGCGTACTAACTTATGAGTATATTTGCATGAAACATTTTAAATGGCTTTGTAATCTTGTGCTTACTGCTCACGTTTCAACTACTTGCAGTGTTCTGCCTAATATTTATTTATGATTTAATGATAATACGTTAGTTTGAAAGAGTTCATCATAAAGATGCAAGTTGTATTTCCAAGAAAATTCTTTTCAAACAATCTTAACTTCCTGTGCTTTAAAGCATGGATAATAACGCTATCTATATCACACATTTATTTTACATTACAGAAACTGTTTGCAGTAACACCTGTGAGATGGTTATGATTGCAGTCAACTTTACTCTGTGTGGATACTTTGAGAATGTATTTACTTGTCACATCCTATTAATCATGTCAAAATCAATGCTCCAAATATTGTTGCAGTCATTTGTGGGCATAAGCACTGGTGGGACTGGGTGGCACTTGTGAGCACATTCTCAAGTAACATGGAATAAGGACAAGCCTACTGTTGCTAATATAATCTCATACGAAAATCAAGGACATTTCTTGAATTTCCTTAGTAACTTATCTGAATATGACCCCCCTTTCTGCTGGATGTTTTGTAGTTTATTTAGTGCTTTCTGCTGTTCCCAGGATCAAAAAAGAAAATGATGTGCTTTGCAGAGGAAAGAAAGAATCACAGCTATGCATTGATCAATTTACTGTTTTGTTCACAGATAATTAACCCTCCATTTTCCTGACTAGCAGTGGCTCAATTTTCACCAATTCATCATGTAGTCTTGCTAAGGTACATAAGCACTATGAATAAAGAAAACAGAATATGCATGTGCATGTGCACAGTAGCAGTGGAAGATTTATTATAATTTTGTAACTTACGCATTATCTTGTTTTTCCACAAGCTAGCTGAAATAACCTCATATACATACCAAAGCTGTTCAGATCCTGTTTATAAAACACCATAGATTGAGTAGCTCACACAGTTAAGATGCGATTCTCCTGTTTCTCAGTTCTGAGAAGCCTAAGATCAAAGTGCTGATGGGTTTGGTTTGTAGTGACAGTTCTGCTTTCACTCTGACTTCTTATATCTTCAAAAGGAAGATAGTAAAGGCCTTATCTCTAATTTCTGTTTTATAGGGACACAAATCACACTCCCATGGACTCCATTCTCTTGATCTAATTGCCTTCCAAAGGTCCTGACCTGAAATGACATCACCTTAAAGACATGGATTTGAATGTTCTGAATTTTGGAAAGATACAATAATCCATAGATGATACGAAGATGACACATAGATAATTTCAAATCCCTGATGTGCTACTTTAGAATAAAATGAACAGCAGGGCCTAATCATTTTAGCAGCAAATGCTACCTTATGAAAAGCCCAGAAGAATGTCTACTGGAACGTCCAAATACACTCAAGAAAGCTTTAAATCCGGGTTTGGTTATTGAGAGCTACCTGAAAGAAAATTTTAAAGACTGGATTTATTTATTTGATAACTAAGATGTTCCTTTTCTAATGCAACTCAGAATGGGAGGCAGAATGTTGGTGCCTCATAATTTTTCTTCTACCGATGGCTATTACTGCCAAAGCAGGGCTTTTCTGGTTTCCACTCAGCACTGAAATGCAGGTTTGTTTGCTCTGCTTTCATGTTGAGATCGGGCAGAGGAGTTGAAAGAAAAAAAAAATAATAAAACCATTCACAATGAATGATGCAGCAAACTGCTAATATCCATGGATTAGATTCTAATATTAGTTGGGCTAACCGTAATAGTTCTATCACATCATAGTAAAAAGATGCATCATGAAATTATTCTGTAAGGAATAAAGATATCCAAGCTTTTATAAGCCTCTCGTTTCAGCAACATTGGAAACCAATTCTCATATTAACTTTCCTAGATCCAGTAAATCGAATTGAAGTGCTACAACTTATCCCTGTCTAACCCAACGGTTATTAAAGACAGTCTTGGAAACCACTTGAAACCAACATCACAATTGTACATTATAGGGCTGGAAATGCTTCCAAAGTGCTTGATAAAGTAGTCACATATGATTTTTCCACTTTTTCTGGTTTTTTTTCTTTTCTGCTGATCACTTGGTTTAATAAATGTGCATTAGTGTTTCTTTCTACAAAGCTCTTGTTTGTGTAAAGATGCAGTACTTCAACTGAAATAGCAATGGCAACAATTGACAACTGTGCCCCAACATCTGTGGACACAACGTCTGTGTGTACATGTATGTGTAAATATACGTCTGTATATACAGATAGACATGTATGTGGACATATATGTATATATATACACAATCACATGTATCATGATGCGCATATGCAATTGCATATGATATAAATGACTTTCAAAGATTACGCTTTAAAGATGTATTGGTGCCTATGTAATTTGTACTAGATGAAAGAGTTAAAGGAGAGGAAACAGGCCAGTAAAATCATTCTATTTATTGTTTCCTCAACCTGTGATTGACATGATTAAAGTTCGCTCTACAGGCAGATAAAAGCTACATGCCAATTCATGTGAGATCATTAGCATGATGGCAAGCATCTGTTATACACACCTGCCAAACCATACCCTAATTATGAGCCCTCTTAATACGGGTTCAAACGTATAACCCAGGCTTGCACGGATGATGCATTTGATATTTTCATAATTAATACAGTCCAATAATCAAAGTTTGGTTACTTTTGGAGTGAGAAACACACATTTTGAAATGTAACAAATATGTCCCCTTGGAAATATAAATTATTGAATCATACGGATATTTTTCAAGATGATTAATTATATTTGCTGTTCTATGTCTATTGCATCATAAGTAATATACACAAACATGTTTGATAGAGTACTACTTCAAACAATATGTAGATTTTATTTGATATTTTATTTTAAGAATATTTGGTATGTTATTTATATTTTTATACTGCTTAACTACTACTCTTACTTTAATGTTATTGAAAAGCCTAATAGACAGTTTTCAAATTTTTTATATTCTATGAAAAATTAGGGTTGTTATTTGAGTCATATTATTTTAATAATTCAAAGAATGTAGCTAGGGGTCTTTTGCTTGTGTTTTGTTTGCAGTTCTTTTTTTGTTTAATGGTAGGATTCTTCCCAATTATTCAATATGAATGTTTTAAAAATATCTAAAGAAACTATGTCATCCATAGACCATTTTAATAATTTATGTTATTAAATATTACTTTCAATGCTTTGGCATTCACACATCTGCTTTAATTTCTACTCATTGTGTGCTTAACATGCTCTTTTGTTTCTGAAAACATGATTTATAAAATTATCACCCTTTTTCATAACAGAGGAACAATATAAAATATTTCATATTTTTTCTAATTCTGTTTTTTAAAAATTACATTTCATGACACACTTCCTTATGCTCAGGAATTTCCCCTTCCACGTTCCCCACCCACTCCACCCACTCTTTTCTCTTATATTGTAACAATAGTGTAGTCTTTCAGTAACAGTCACAAGTCCATCATTCTCCAAAGCATATTTCACATTGCAGGTACAGAGAATTGTTCAGGTCCAGCTTTCTAATGTCAAGACACATGTAACCTTTTTATTGGGAGTCCAGCTCTCCCTCAGAAGTAGAGATGCATACTGGAATCCATCTCCACTTCACAGGATACTTGTTACCATTTTATAGACTCTCTACATAAGTATATGTAAATGTTCATTCATAACTCTATTGATCTTGTATTTTTATATCAGAGTGCATATATTATATTTGTCCTTTTGGTATTGGTTTATTTCACTGAGTATAATGATCTCTAGTTGGGACCATTTTGTTGAAAATGTTAAAATTTCATTCTGGACGAAAGATGGATTCCCAATGAAACTGATGGACATGTGTAGACCATGGGGGATGCTGGACTGTCTGACATTGTCTGTACCAGCAATGTTGGGGTACACTGAAATAAGAGACTGATGGAATTATGATTCCTCATGAAGGACTATACCACTGTAACAAAATGGATAAAATTTTTCATGGGTGGGAGTTTTGGGGGAAAACCACATCATTCAAAAATTCAAAATAAAGATACATTTTAAATAATGAATCTCATTCTTGTAATGGCGGAGTAGTATTTCTCAGAGTAGATGTAGCACAATTTCTTTATCCACTTCTCTTTCAGTGGGCATCTCGGTTATTTCCATATTTTCATTATTGCAGATTGTGCTGCTCTAAATAAAGCAATATAGATCAGCTCAGCCCCAGTCGTTGTAGCTGTTTGGGGAGTGAATCATCAGATGGAAGATTTTACCCTGCCTTGCCTTCTCTCTGTTTATCTGAATGTCCAATAAAAATATATCTTAAAAAAAAAGATCCTGACTTTAAAATCTGAAGAAATAGTTATTGCACAGAAGCAACATAATTCTAATGTAATTTTGTACATGTGACCAAAAACACCAAGATGAAATAGAAATAGGGTGAGAATATGCATAATTTCTAAAGGAATGTGGTTATACTTTGAAAGGTATTTTTAGGGAAATCAGTTGAATGAAAATAATGAGAGTGGAAGAGAGACTGCAGGCAGATTGTAAGATATCCAAAGAGTGGAAAACACTTCTTGTCCAGGAATGCAAGGAGACATCAGTAGGTAGCATAGTTCCCATATGTGGCAAATGGCATAATACGATAGATGGAGGAATACTGACACAAATGAACTGACAGTCAAAAATAAGTGAATTCTCACATTCTCTCTTAAAATAGAGTTTTCAGAAATCTGAAAATGAATTATAATAGTCTTCTAGAAGGAAAAAATCATGAAAAGTAATACTTAAGTCTGGATAACTAAAAAAAGTTATGTATGATTTATTGTTAGGACTATGTAGTTCTTTGTCTACATCCTTACATTATTTTCTTTAGAGATACTATTGCAGTCTGACATTTCATGTCCAGATCTCAGAGCCTTTTTTTTTTTTTTTTTAATGTGACATCAGTTGGAAATGGAAGCTTTGCAAATATCACACATTGGGTCAATGTTGCATTAGAGTGGATGCTAAATTCAATGACTGGTCTGAAATGGACAGGGACACTTTTATAGACAGAAAATGAGAGAACACAGGGCCCTTTGAGGATGAGTGTAGACACTGGGATAGTGTATCTTTCACCGGAGGAATGCGGCGGGGAGCAATTACTACAAAGAGGTGCAAGGAAACTTCCTCAGACACGAGCCTGGTTTGCTGTCACCTTGGGGTGGGATTTCAATTCTCCAGAAACATGAGAGAATAAATTTTTATTGCTTTGAGCAACCCAGCTGTGGCAGTCTTAAGAAATTAAGACAATCCATCAAATACAGAGGCAGGCAAGAAGTTTAAAGGTATTGTATGGTTTGCTAGAGAATAATAACGCCATCCCATGGCATCTAAGTTGAGCAAAGATAAATACTGATGTAACACTGAAAACAGTGAAAAGTGATAAGGTTGATAGATTTGGCATTAAGATTAGATTTATAAAGATACTATTGAAGAGAATGCTAAAATAAGAGCAGAAACAACATTGGTGGTTGTTTGCAGAGTGATGCAGCAGGGTGCTTGAAAGTTTTTGCAAGTGTTATGATCTAGCAGTACATTCTAAGACTCAGAAGGGTGGATTGAAAAGGGCTTTGGAAAGTCATGATAAGTAGTGTTGAAGTTATTGAGCGAGGAACGGGGGTGAATCACAAGGTGTGACTCCATATTTCAATGTGTTTAGGTTTCAGGAAAAGTGATGCTCTATGACACAGAGAGGTCAGTCAGTACACTTTAATTTCAGGAACTCTAATTAAAAGTAAAACTATGTGCTAATGTCGACAGTGGATAACAGAACCATTCCCTGCTTTCAGATTCTCATGCCAAGATGTCGAAGAGCCGCATTTATACTGAGATGGACACAACTTGATACTCTAATCAAATAAAAATAAGTAATTTCTTTAACTGATGCAAAACGTCAAGCTGTCATGAAACTGATGACACAGTATCATCTTTAAAAAATTTAAGTGCTAAGTATATTCTTTCAGGGGTCATTACTTAGTCTGCTACTATTAAACATTTTTAAAATTAATGATTGGGGTGATGAACCAGAGTGTATCTTTATTAAATTTGCTGATGACACCAATTTGATAGGACAATTAGCACATTTAAAAGCTGGATTAAAATTCGAAATGACCTTGATGAGTTGGAGAGGAGCCTGGATATAAACAAGACGAAGCTGATGAAGTTCATGGACCGTAATTCATTTAGCCTTGTTCACATTCACAGTGGCCAAACCATTATGCAACTCTGATCGGAACTTTTAATCAAAATAGTTTGAACAATCTATCTTCATTGTAGTACAGTCACAGCAAAATGAAGTCAAGATTCCTGTGCATCCAACTGGCAGAAAACCTGACTAAGCTATTAGGTTAATCAGAATGATTTTGATGCCAGGTTTATTTAAGTTTTGAACACCAAAAATCAGATGGGAATATATCTACAGAACATTACATGAGACAAGTCCAGTCTTCTGAAGTCAGAAAATCAACATCAAAAATATGTATATTGAAAAAGCCAAAATGGCATGTAAGCTGACATTTCTGAAAGAGAAAAACACAAGAACGATGATAAATCACAAGAGCATGAACTTCTGAATAAAATTTCAAATAGCCCAGTACTTCATGATTTGCGAAAGTTCACATGACAAATCATGCAGTCAAGACATCTAGAATTGTATTCTCAATAAATGAATTACCTTTTCACGTAAGTAAAGGTGGCTAAGACTTAGGGATAAAGATTGAAGAAAATAAAAATAGACACCCAAATTAATCTCAGCTATTTATGTTTTAAAACCTTCCTTAGGTATATATATATTAAGCATTTCATGTGAATTTTAAATTACAAGAATGTTTTTATACAGACCAAGGGTTTTCTGTGTATTCTATCCCAGTTCCTTATAGATTTCCCTTGGGCAAGCAGGAAGGTTGAGAAATAAAATTGTTGGCTTAGTAGATTCATAGCTTTTGTTTAAATCAGAACACTGTTCTCTTTTCTCTTTAAGGACATTTTAATTTTTATTGCAAAGGTATATTTTACAGAGAGGAGAGAAAGAGCTTCTGTCAGCTATATTGCTTACCAAGTGGCCTCAATTAAAGGAGCTGAACAAATTTGAAGCCAGGAGCCAAGGAATTCTTCCAGGTCTCACATGTTGGTGCAGGGTCCCAATGATTCAGGTCGTCCTCTACTGCTTTCCCAGGCCATAAGCAGAAAGTAGAATGGGAAGTGGAATAGATGGGACATGAATTGCCAACCATCTAAGTTCCAGGCTAATGTAAGGTAAGGTTATCATGCTGGGCATCAATAAGCTATTTCTTAACGAAGTTGGTTTTTAAGGTTTATTTATTTATTTTTACTTGAAAACGTGTGTGTGTGTGTGTATGTGTGTGTGTGTAAGAGAGAGCGAAAGCAAGAGAGAGAGAGAGAGAATATGAATATCCCATCTGTTGGTTCATTTGCCTAATGGCCACAATAACCAAATTTGGTACTTCAGGACGCAGGAACCAGTACCTTCATCGATGTCTACTACATAATAGTATAGACACAAGCCCTTTAATCCACTTTGTTGCTTTCAAATGTTGATTGCTGAAAACCAGGTTAGAAGACAAGTAGCTAGAATTCAAACTGGCATGAAAAACTGTGGCTTTAATTCAGTACATCAAGTATTTCTACATAGAGTGATCCTAGATTAGCAAAAAATTGCAACACCAGATACTGGGAGCTCTCATACACTACTGTCCATCACAGCTGAATTTAGCAGTTTGTTTATTATAACTGTTAAGATTTATGAATTACACTAAATAAATTCTATGATTTGCATTAAGGTTGACTTATTGTGTTGGACACTTTGAATGGTTTTGCTAAATTTCTAACGAAACACACCCACAGTAAGAGGATCTTTAATGATTCTATTTCATTGCTCTAAGAATTATCAACACTTCAGTTGCTCATCTTTCCTTTCCTTCCCCTTCCCCTCTAACAAAGCCTAATGCTTGTTTTGTTTTTAGTTACAGTGAGTAGTCTTTAGACTGCTTTTATTGATTTGGCCATTTATTCAAGTTCCTGCCATGTCTTTTCATATTTTGATAGGTTATTTATTCATATTACTGAACGATTCTGTCATGTGGAGAGGCTACATTTATTTTATACCTACACTCACTGAAAACTAGCTCAACTCATTTCTTGTTTGCCTAATTACAAGTAGGGCTACCATAAAAAACCATGAAAATACTGTCATGTACATACGCATTTCAAGGAATGTGTAAATATGTAGAAGTCTAAATACCTTATATTATAGTAAAACTATGATTCGTTTGATAATAAAAGATTTTCCATTTTTGAAAGTGAGTGCGTGATTTTTATTTCTGACTAGCTTTGGAGTGGAATGCTTTTACTCCACATGCTACTGACATTTGCTGTTATAACCGTTTTGGATTCTTCCTGACACTAAGAGATGTGTCATGTACACACTCGTGAGTCCTGCAGGACTTAACTTCCTCCCACATGAGAATCCAGATTGAATTCCTGGCTCCTGATCATGGTCTGCCCCGCCCTGGAAGTTGAGAACATGTAGGGAGTGAAATGGTGGATTGAATCTTTGTCTCTTTCAAGAAACTTAACCAAATAAAACCAAATAAAATGTTTTCTTATCCTCCCCATCAGCCCCACTACTAAATCTTATCTTCCTCTTTGTAGTGACTGAATGAAAACCGAAAATTTGCAGTCAAAAAATCATGTGTGTATTTCAGACAACATATAATTTAGAAATAATTTAATACGCAGTTTTTCAAAATTGTATGAAATATTCTATTATTTATAAATTTTACCATTGAAGAAAAAACTTAAATATAATAGACTACATTTAGAGATTTATTTAAAGATATAGCAAATATCACCCAAAATATGTTTTACCTTTATTAAAAGTGATGACAAGTCTCACTGCCTTATGAGCTCAGTCTTACTTTCATTTTCTCCTCTTTATTGTACCATGGGAGAAATTAAAATAACAAATAAATTAATAGAATAACTGCAAACATTTTTTCCAGTTAACTGAGAAAAATATTGCCAAAATACAGTGACACTGAAATTCCCGTCAAACCCATTGTGTTGTATATGGTGCAAAATGCCATTTTTTGCTTGATTTTCTAACAATAAATTGTGTGGATTTAAGGAGACAAAATTCTTGCCGCTTTTGCAGTGATCACTGAGTAGAGCTGTCAGAAAAATCAAATTCTTCCTAAAGTATAAGACTGTGTCACAAAATTTGGAAGTGCCATTTCCCCTGAGGCAAATGTAAATACAGTGTCGGTGTTTGTGTTTGCTTGCTCCGACACCATGTGACAATCTCTCGGGAAATAGGTCTGTTTTACTTTTCAAAAGATTCACTTTGGAATGAAATAATATTTTGAGAAATTTAAAATAAGATGCTCAGTATTCAAAAATGTTAAATGGATTATTTTGGCTTTCAAAATGCTTAAAAATGCACTATTTAATAAAATGATAATATTATACATGTCATTAATAAATTAATTGATTTGATTCAGTTTAAAATTGCTTTCTGTATGTATTACCAAAACTTCTCACCAATATTTGATATATCACCTTGAATTTTTATGTCATGAGGGCGGTTTCTTTTAACCTTTACAAATCAAACTCTACTAGAATTAAGCTTTATTTCTACAGCTTGCTCTGCTCTCTTCGCCTTTTCAGAGTTGAAGTGAGTAACAACCTAAAACTGGATTAAATTTTGCTTTAAGGAAATTTAAGGACTGGGGCTGGATTTTCTTTTTTTTTTTTTTTTAATCTTGTCCAATAGGACATTCTCTCCATCAGTGGGTTTAATTTTTTTATTATTGTTCTTTTTTAATAGGGAGCCCCTCATGGATCTATGAACTATGACTTCAAACATCTCCTGAAATTAGCAGAGCAACTTTATTATTACTCAGTGAACATATCTCAGGATTTCATAATGAATTTCTCTATTTTCGATATCTTTATTTCATTAAAATATGTGCCCTAGGGTTGTATGTGGTGTAGTAGTTGAAGTGACAGGATCGAGTCCAGACTCTTGGGATTTCAGCTCCCTGCTTCTGGTCTGTGTGTGACTTGGGTGCATCAGCTGACAAACATGTACCCCACACATTGAGTCACTCGCCTCTGTCTCCAACCTGTTGGATTCCCGGCTGTTGGAGTCCCTGGAGGAGTGAAGTTGGGAGAGAAAGCTCTCTCAGCTCTCTCTCTTTATCATCTTGTTTCTCAGGCTTTCAACTATAAATAAGTAAATGCTGTCTTCAACCAAAATTCTGCAACTAAGTTGCAAAAATTAGTCATTTAATTTCTACTCCTTACCTGAATGCTACAATGATTATTTTTCTTAGCAGTTTTATTTATCATGGAAAACACTCCCTTAGACATTGTTTGGCCACTGAGTTCTGTAGTCTGGCTTGCCTTTTATTCTCTTTGCCTTGCTTAATTTCTTAAGAAATGGTTCCGTTAAAATCATTAACTTAAAAAGAAAAAGTTCCAAATTCAAGAGAACACAGTGTTGTTTATTTATTGGTTTCTTTGCTTGCTTGTTTTTTTTTTTTTTAATGAGCAGGAAATTTCATCCTTTTAGGTATGCCTGACAATTTTTTGTCTTTTAATTCTATATTATGATAATGTACCCACCTCCAAACATCCTTATGTCTTGTATTGATTCTTTTGTGACATCTAGGATGTCCCTCCCATTGACAGCACTGCACGCCCTCATCTTCCTGAAAGTCTCAAATTACTGTTTTGTGCTTCTGCTGAGATCTGATATGTGCATTGATTTAGAAAAGCACAAGCAAAAGAAAAAATACTCATGAATTTTGCAAATTTATGCACTCAAAATAGCAGAACTTATAGAAGGATAATGGATATGACAGAGTAATTAAAACTTTGGCAGATTTGTAATCAGGACTTGGACTCGGATAGCACCGTCCTGATACTCATATTAGCATATTCAATCTCCACTGGCATTTCCACCCAGGAGCAGCGAGTCCATCACCTGCAGACAACTCAGGGCTTTAAGTTTCTTCCTCAGGGATTGCCCTTGAGCGAACCGCTTGTTGGAAGCAGGCTTTCTGCTCCAATTATAATTCTGAAGATTCTGTTTTGCTATCAATCAGATTTTATTTATGCATTTATTTGTGTCTTTCATGATTTCACCGGAGAGCTGGACGTCACGGAAAGAGAGGCAATGTTTTTGGGAATAAAATGAATATTATCACTGTGAATATAGACACTTCAACAGGCCTTTTCCAATCCTTTAATTCTTTCATCTACTCAGGGCTTTCTCTTTAATTATGGGAAAGTAATATTTAGTTAAAGTTATTTATATTCCAGAGAAACTGTCCAGAGAAACTTGTATCATATTTTTAAGCGTTCACCTTTATATTTTATATGCTAATACTATTTCCAGTGTGTTTCTTTACTACCCCATGCAATGCGGCAGAAGGAGCCGCTTCTGATCATGCAATGCTAATGGAGTTTGCTGTACACTTGACCCCATTCCCCTGTGTGAAGAACATCTTCCTTACGCTGATTTTATCTCACTCCCGTAGCTTCGTTTTCCACTCAGTAATGGAAACAATCATAACTCTGGAAAAGCCAGTCATGAATTTATTTCTGTCACTTTCAGTATGGCTAAATCAATTGATTTTTGATTTGGTTTGGGTCTTTTGAGAATACGTTGAAGAATAAATATATGAATATTTATTTCACTAGCACTATAGCATGAAAAGGTTGTCACTTAGCAACCTGATGTTTCTGAGTTTGATCTTTCATGGTGTAATGCTTCCAGGTCTTTATCTACATATTTCTTTATTTGTGTTAATACTGCAATTACATTACAAGCATAGAAGGCATTGAGGATTTTTTTTTCTTTGTTTTCAGTTTTAGCTAACTTTTGTTACTAGCATGGGAACTGCCTGTGAAAATATTTGCTACGTATGCCACTCCTCATAACTTTCTCAATAATATTATAAGCACTTCAAAGATGTTTCTTTGATAAGGGTATAACATGAAGGTAACAATAGTGTGGAATTTCTGAGGGTCTCCAGTTACACCTGTAATTTGTCCTCCTGGAAATGTAGCTGTATTTATAATCTGAGAAGTTAGTATAGGCTTACGCAGCTTAATTAGATTGCTGAAAAGTGAATCCACATGGGTGAGACTTTAAAAAGATCCTGGGCTCTTGGCTTTGGATCCGCTCAGCTCTGGCCATTGTGATCATCTGGGCAGTAAACAAGCAGACGGACAAACTTTTTTTTTGTCTCTCCTTCTCTATCAATCTGCCTTTCCAATAAAAATGAACAAATCTATAAAAGAAGAACATGTTTTCTTTTTTTAAAAAAAAGAGACTTATTTTAATTTCTCATTGGAAAGGCAGGTATGCAGAGCAAAGGAGAGACTGAGAAAAGGCTCCTCCATCTACTGGTTCACTCCCCAGATGGCTACAATGGCCAGAGCTGAGCTGATCCAAAGCCAGGGGCCAGGAGCTTCTTCTACGTACATGTGCGTACTCTATGTGTTCGTTAGTAACTGCTATCTTTGGGGCCAGCTTGATGGCTGAACAGGCTAACCCTCCACCTACCAGTTTATCATTGTGGTAACCTCATTGAAACAAACACCGGCGTTATATTTTTAAGGCACATTAAGTATTCATTTCTCAGAACAAAGAATCCAATGGACGTGCATATCTGCCTTGACAGGGATTTTGAGGATTGAAATGCCTTCCAATGTTGGAGCCCTCAGTCTCTACAACATTGTCTTTAACTTTGCTGTGCAATTTTAAAGAATTAATAGAATTGCTTGTAACTAAATAAGTACTAAACCCTGATATTAGAGTGGTATCCATTTGTCCCGTGTTTCTGCAAGCAGTGTTCAGCTGCTTAACCATGAACTAACTTATCAGAGTGTAAATGCAGCTACATTTGGCTCAACAGTAGTTACACTGTTTATTAAATGCTACATCCCTCTAAATGAAAGGCTCAGGTAATTTTTTTTATGGGTCTTTCAATCTTCCAGGAAATCGATCATTCTATCACTTACACTTAGTAACTTTACATGTTTAATATTATTTCATTATAACACTGACTATTGAGAAGTTTATGAATTCTTAATGCAGGCTTACTATCTGTTCAGAATAATTACGTTTTCATTTGCCCTCTTGTACCATGCACAGACTAAACTACTGCACTCATTACTTTTCATGTTGGAACATATCGATCTGAACGCAATCCTTGATTTTTTTTTTTAGGGAAAGCAACTGAGCTGTTGGAAGTTTGCAAGAATAGAGAAATAGTTCCTGTTTCATTAGAGAGAAATACAATCTCAAGAAACCTTCTGCCTGATCCAACACTGCAGCCTTCTGCCCAAAGCACATCATTGCATTGGCTCTCCTACCAAATCTCCCATGCTTTCTCTTATAGCCAATAGCTGCATCAAAACGTTGCTCAGAAATGCACAGGTGACTTCACTGTTTAAGTGAACACCCCTTTTAATGGCAACTCTCTTGACTAAAGAAAAATAAAAGGTCTGATAAATGGCAATAAATAGACAAAAATAATAATGTAGTCTGCATATGTGTTCTTTTTATTTTCCTTTGGTGTTACATATTCATAAATGGATTAATTTATTCACATAGGCACACCCAGGTCACCCCATTCATTTAAAAACCAGAAACAGAACAGCATATCACAACCACCGGAGAAATGATTGTAGTGAGTGTAAGCATATAACATGATCAGATAGTTTCTTTGAAAACTTCTGGAGTGAAAAATAAGGGTTAGATTACTATTTTATTTCCCTGTGGTTCTGCTTGAGTATAAACTAGAACCCAAGTGGAAGAAATGTCTCATCCACTGGCTCATTCCTTTGGATGGCCCTACTAGTCCTGAAGACAGGAAGCAGAATTTTCATCTGGGTCTCCCACATTGGTGGCAAGGGCTGTTACTTAGCCCCATTTCTGTTGATTTTTCCCAGGCCATTAGCATGGAGCTGGATCTGAAGTGGAGAGCTGGGACACTGCCCAGCACCAAGGTGGAATGCCAATATCTGAAGCTTTACTATCTATACCATACTGCTGCACTGTGGGCTTTTCTTGTTCAAAAATCAAAATCAACTCTTCAACTAGAAGCCATTTCTATGTCAAATCTATATTTTAATAAAAAATGAATACAATTCATTAACTAATCAATTGTTGTACATTAACAAAATGATTTGTTCAAATTAAAGGTTGAAATTTCATGACTTCATTCATGTGGCACAATATATAATAATCAATTATTTACTGATTCATGTCTTACCTCATATTTCCAAGAATGTAGCATCAATCTTTGCTGCGAAAATTATTCTGCAATTAATTATGATGACAATACACTTTAAATTATATGACACACCTTATTTATTGCAATCAGCCCAGCTGAAGTGTTCAGTCTCTTCACACTTTGCACTGCTAGTGTTGCTTTGTAAAAGCCATTAAATTTTCATACCAACTGTTCACTTGTTGACAAACAGATCATGACCACTGAATTTGTCACAGATTGCATGCGATATGAAAATGAAAATGTTATCCCCAAGACCCCATTCCACCTTCCGCAGTAATTTCATCAAAGAACTTCTCAGTCGACGTAGTTAAGATATGCCGTTACTTGAACTTTTTCGAAATTTGCTATTTTTAATTTTAGGTTTCCCAACAGACTGGACACTGAGGCCCTACCCACATCACACAATTTTCACATGCAAAGATGTTTCCCTGCAATCTTCTGAGCTTATCTTTTGCTCAGCAGACATTTATTTTACTTCTGATATCAAATTAAAACATCTCTGCACAAAGCAACAGTTCTTATTTTTAGAAAGGACCATCTCGTTTTTCGGGGATTGTTAGTTACAGTTTCAGGTAAATAAGTTGCTGAGGATCATGCACAGTACTGACTGAGTTCTGATACTTCTCATCTACATGCGTCATCCATTGTTCTCACAGTACTGTAAAAATCACTGGGAGATAGTCCCTAAAAACACCGCCATGGTACTGTCTCCTGTTATAAAGCAGAACCTTAACCCACAGCATTTATGGAATCCTCATTGAGAAGGAACAAGCTGATGCCTTCTGGACTTAACAGGAAAATGACGATGTGTGTAGAAAGGCAAAGAACAACAAGTATTGTGATTTGAATCGTTCTGGAAAACTGACCATAGACTGCACTGTTGTCAGAAGACTAGCTCTTAAGGAGCATCAATGTAACAGCCTATTATTAACTTATAATGCTTAATATCAATTTTAGGATGAATACTGATTCTTGAAAATGTCTAAAATCTACTACACCATCTGCCTTTTACCTAAGTTTTGAAAAAAAAAAATATCCTTGAACGCGTTCACTCAATGGGATAAGAATTAAGTCAACCACCTGCAGCTTGTTCTATGGTTGTGGGACTGAAATTGCCCAGAGTTTGTGCACTTCCAGTACAATCACGGAGAATGACCAAGCATAAAATTGTGAAGGCAAAGTGGTAAAAGATATTATTCATTTTCTTTCAAGAATAACTAAAAGGCACTATGGAAAAAGACTAAGAACACATCAACTGACATAGAGAAAGCAACATTTAAACAGCTCTCTGGATTAAAACTCTCCCTGATAAAAGGTAGAAAATGCAGAGGAAAGGGGTGTTTTGATAAGGTATAAACGTACAATAGTGACAGCAACCATTGTCAGAATCCCAAGAAGGGCAAGGAGAAGGCTGAGAAGTGGATGTGGGGCACCGAGTAGCTTACAGCTCAGGTTGATGCTTTGAGACCTGAGCTTTGGAACATGGGAAATTGCTGTAGGATTGTAAGTTAATGATATGACTCAGGACATTTTTTAAAAATTATTTTTCAGAACACAGTTCCTTAGGCTCAGGGATTTCCCCTCCCACATTTCCCCCCTCTGCTTCCCCACCCCCACTATTTTCCCTTATAATATTATAATACTATAATCCTTCACCAACATTCACTGCCCACCACTGTGCTATTTAAATGTATCATGACGCTGTAGGTATAGAAAATAGAAAGTCCAGCATCCAATTGTCAACTAAATAGGAAAGAGAATACCTTATGTCTGTGGAGAAACTCAGTTTTGTTGGAGGTAGAATGACTACCGGAGGCCATCTATAGTAAATAGCACAGTTTCAGAAACAAGAACTGATGCTGTCTTTGTTGAGAACAAAGCCCTGGGGGTGAAGGGAAGACAGTACCTTTAGGAAAATGTTTAACATGCGTTTCTGACATGGTTGGGGATTTAGAGTGATAAGAGCATAATAGATTTCCTTGTTAGTAACATTTAATCCTATATATTATTTACTCTGAAACTACTGTTAAGATAATCAAATTTTAGTCTGGACATGTATTAATTAACTGTATCCTCTTCTATAACCATCTGCAGTTTATTGATACAAGTAAAAATATATAACATTAAAATATCAAAAGTTAAAAGCTGATTATTTAGTAATAAGTTAATAAAAGCTTCTGGTCAAACAAATCATAACCATAATTCTGAAGCTAATTTTAAAAATTCATGACAGGGCCGTGTGCAATAGTTTAGTGGCTGAATCCTTACCTTTCATCTGCTGCGATACCATATGAAAGCCTATTCATATCCCAGCAGCTCTGCTTCCCATCCAGCTCCCTGCTTGTGCCCTGGGAAAGCAGTGGAGGACGGCCCAAGGCCTTGGGATCTGGCACCTGCATGGGAGATCCAAAAGAAACTCCTGGTTCTGGCCATTGTGGTCACTTGTGGAGTAAACCAGTAGATGGAAGATCTTTCTTTCTTTCTGCTTCTCCTTCTGTGAATATGCCTTTCCAAAAAAAAAAAAAAAGAAATCTTTTGAAAACTCATGCATGCAGTAGGTATAGTGGATAGAATGCCAGGTGA
This sequence comes from Ochotona curzoniae, assembly GCF_017591425.1. Lineage (NCBI taxonomy): Eukaryota > Metazoa > Chordata > Mammalia > Lagomorpha > Ochotonidae > Ochotona > Ochotona curzoniae. The sequence goes on along the minus strand of NW_024465582.1, from coordinate 12,219,645 downwards.
GACAATTGCACTGCATTGTTTTTTACACTGAGAAGGATGAAACCCTTCTTCTATTCTCAATTCTACTTCCTGATTGTGTGAAACATGGGAGGTACCGGGTGATAGTTCAACTACTTGAACTTTCATGTCGGAGTTCAACCCATGTAGAAGACCCAAGTTAATGTCTACATTCCTGTTTTCAGGCTACTTTGGCAAAAAGTTACAAAACCAATCAGCAAATGGAAAATTCTCTCTCTTGCTCTGCTTTTTAAATGTCATAATAATAATTTAAATAATTGTACTTTGTATGGAATACTATTGTTGTTGGCAATCATTATTTAAAACCAAACAGAGATGTTCTTTATTGGACCACCTCTGCTTATTAACTCATAATTTTGTTTCAACAGCCAACCCCCCATGACGATTGTTACTGATTATTCTCCTGATCTGCCTCCAGCTTTCCCCATGACAGGCAATGGACCAAACAACAAAGAGAGAGAGGAAGAGAGAGAAAAAGCTTCACTTTTAAATTATTTATTAAATATACAGATCTTCAAAAATGCAAAAAAAAAATCACCAAAAGATAAATTCTCACATTGTTATGTTGAACAGCTTGGTCTCTTATACGCTTAAGTTCTCCATTCACACTTCAGGCTATGATTTCAATGTATTTTCATAAACAGTGAGCCCAAACACCTTTTTAAGTGTAATGGATTTTATTCTCTATTAAAAAGAAAGTGCAATTTGTTCTCATAAAGGGATTTTTAATTTTTCCACCAGCAAGGAGTCAAGAGCTGATAGCTGAAACGACAGCAAACTTCCATTTTAAATGAGGATTATTTTATAGCGCTTTGCAAGTGTTTTAAAACATTAGACTTCAAGTAGTTAGGGAAATACAAATTAATTCAATAATTGTAAGTGGAGAGGTGATGTACATTATGAATATGATGGAAATATTAGAAGTCTTGATAGGAATAAAGAATTAAGATTGGTCCTGAGAATACCAGACAGATAAATTATAAAAAATAATAAAGGTGGGCCCAGCACGGTGGCCTAGCAGTCCTCGCCTTGCATGCACCAGGATCCCAAATGGACGCTGGTTCTAATCCCAGTGCCCCCACTTCCCCTCCAGCTTCCTGCTTGTGGTTTGACAAGGAGTCAAGGATGACCCAAAGCCTTGGGACCCTGCACCCATGCAGGAGACTCAGAAGAGGCTCTGGATTCCTGGCTTCAGATTGGCTCAGTTTAGGCTGTTGCGGCTGCATGGGGAGAAAATCATCTAATGGAAGACCTTCCTCTCTGTTTGGTCTCCCCTCTGGATGTCTGACTTTCTAATAAAAATAAAATAATTTCAAAAATAATGTAGGTATAGTATACTTTAGAGGAAACATTTAAAAATAAAAGGAACATTTATTAATGTATTAATTGTGCTTTTGAGAATTGCAAGTGATTGAATCATCTTTACACATGTTATAAGGAACTAAACACAATAGCTCATTTGCATCATTTCGGTGATATCTTTGAATTATATTTACTTCAATAAAGTAAGACACACAAGTGAAAGCGTTCATTTCAAACCATCAGCAAGTGTGTTTTTAATATTAAACACAACATAGCCTACACTGTAGCTGACAATATGGAGGAAGCAGACCATTCAGCAGCGATTTCTTTAACTTCCTCAGAGGACATGATCGTCTCTTGGCCTCAGAGACCTTTCAGGACATTTCTTCTGGTCACAAGGCAAAAACAAAAACAAACAAACAAAAACAACAACACAAAGAAACCCTCTAAACCTTTGATCCAGCATCAGCCAGCTTGTATGCATAAATCACACTCATTCTCCATGTGGTACGGTTCCCCTTCAGAATTCATTTCGCTTTTCCATTTTCTCAAAGTGACATGATATTCCTTGTAAAAGAAAAAGTAAAAGCCCCTCTGTGATTCTTTTCCAAACATTTCCCCTACATGTTCTCAATCTTTCTCAATTTCACATTTCAGAAAAGTTAATTAAACTTACATTTTTTTTTAGTTTACAATAAGACAAAAACATGCTGACACATTTTCTTCTCTCCTTGGTGACAGAATAAAATGATATTTTTGATGAAAGAATCCTGCACACATTCCAAAGGACTTACTGTAGCTTTAATTTTACAAGTGTGAGCAAAAACTTGCCTTCTTACTTTGTATCAAATATTATTACTACTAATAATCCTATCCCAGATTAAAGAATAAAGAACAATAAATGGTTGCACATATTTTAAAAGCTTAACATACTTTAACTACTAAAAGTCTGTTGTCTGTCTGAATATGACAGTGGGAAATACATGAAAGGTTCAATGTTCTGAATGCTTCCTTTTTTGGAAGGAGTTACCATGGTAGCACAATAAATACAAATAATGATAAATGCAATATTGATAGACTTCTAAGCACAACAGTGTAAGTGATTGTCAGGTAAAAAGCAATTCTAATAATTTGTTTTGTTAGCAAATAAAAGTTTGCATTTCTTGGGGCCAGCGTAGTGGCGTAGTAAATGAAACCTCTGCCTGGGATGCCGCCATCCCATGTGGGCGTCAATTGCTTCTTCAGCTGCTTCACTTCTGACGCAGCTCCCTGTTCATGGTCTTGGAAACGCAGCTGGAGATAGCTTAATGTTTGTGGAAGACTCACACGGGAGGTCCATGAGGAGTACCGGGCTCCTGGGTCTGGATGGCCCAACAGTCCTGGCTGTTGTAGCACTCAGGGAGAGAAGCAGAAATGAACAATTTCTGTATCTCTTTCTCTTTCTGTAATTCTGACTTTCAAAATAAATACATGGATATTTTCAAAATAAACACTTTTATTTCCTTCACTTTGCATCCCCCATTAGGTAACCAGGTCCACGCATAATGTCACACTGGGATGTGATCTAATAGAAGATGTTTTATGTGTTCCTGTGAACACCAGAGCAGTGGAAAGTTAGTTTGGCTAAGTGACCCTCAGCGATTCTGTTCCCCCACTGAGAATCAACCTCACTTGCCACATCCCATTGGCCAAAATAAGCCACATGGCCATAGAAGACATCAAACATCTCCTGAAAAGCAAAGCTTCAAGGACATGCACCATGCAGCAGCCAAGGAAGAGCCGGGTAAATGTGGTTAGCACCCTTGCTGTTGAGCAGTCACGCTCAGTGCTCAACAGCTTTCACCTCCCACTCTGAAGGTTCACCCAGGTGTGATGTCACGCTCTATGCTCAAAGAACTGTGAGTGAAAAAAGGAAAAAGTCGTCAGCTCCACTTATCCAATAGAACTGAAGAAATCAGAATACTAAAATAAGGAGAATCAATGAAATTGTGACCCATAGCAATTTTCCATGATAGAATTACAAATATACTTGGTCCTAGATGCTGGAGATGTTTTCTTTGAATCCCAAACGCTGTCCCGGGCGACAGGCCCAGGCCCACTATTCTCTGTTTCACCTTCTCATAACTGATTGAAACCCTCTTGTTGCACTTTGTCTTTTTCTCATCCGTAATGGACAATGTGTTCTCCTGAGGAAGCAAGTGGTTTCAGTCACTTACTTCCAGCTTTCAAATCGCCAAGCAAAATGTGTCTTGGGTATAGAGATTTAAGATATATATATCTATGTTTTATATACATATCCATGAGTTTAATTGAGGCATGTTTTTCTACAACTGTGGCTGACTTTTATTGCCTTTTACTCAGGTTAATGTGATGTAAACAATCAATACAGGTATTTTCTACACAAAAATCCCAGCTGTTCTTTTTTTTTTTTTTTAATTCCATGACCTATTTTCCTGCCTCTTTTACCACTCCCCTGTCTCTACATTTCATTTTATTTCCCAGAATACAGAATACCTTAATTTACCTGGAAACAATTTATGTTCCTACAAATGAATATGAAAAGTAGATATTATAACAGAAAAGTGAGCCCCCAAACAGTCTATAATTCTAAAAAACAAAAGCTTATTAGTATTAAAACCAAGCAAAGTAAAACAATGATCAGAAAAATAAAAAAAATAAATGAAATTTCAATCTAAATTGCAGAGGATATTAATAAGCTAGTTTAGAAATTACCTTGGAAAAACTTAGCGATGCTGGATACATGTATAGTTTACTATAGAAAACCTTTTGCTATGTATCATAACATATTTAAAGTGAAATAATCTTAACTTTTAAATATATATTTAAAAAATTTATATATATATAAAACTTACCTATATATGACCATAGAGCTATATCAACGAGCTGGATCTCAAAACCAACTTCTGTTGATTGAAGCAAACATGTCAAATAGAACCATTGTGTAACTGATTTAACAAAACAGTCAAAAATAAGTTTTTTTTAAAAAATTATTAATTACTTATTAGAAAAACAAATTTACAGAAAGAAAGAGAGACAAAGAGAAAGATCTTCCATCCAGTGGTTCACTCCCCAAGAGTCCTCAGTGCCCCAACTTTACTTACCCAGTGTCGGGAGACAGACAGAAGCTGCCTTCCCTGGCCACAAGTGGGGGATTGGATGGGAAGTGGAGCAGCCAGGACTCGAACCAACATACACATGGGATCCTGTTATTTTCACGGCAAGGATTTAGCCAATGAGCCATCGGGCCAGGCCCAGCTAAATGAAGTTTAAGGATGGATAAACAGGTGATATGCTTTCACGAGAGGTGAGGTGAAAATGAAGCCCCTTCAGCTGAAGCTTGCTTGACTGATGGGCTTCCTGGGTGGTGATGTGTAGATGGGGGTTTCTGAAGCGACAGCAAAGACTGTATCTGTGTCTTCTAACTCACTTGCTGCTGATATTTTTATTTCTTTGTCTTTTTGTTTATTCTGGAATTTCACTAAGATTAACACAGATGAACACAACACGCGTATACACGTACAAATCATAAAATGGCGTATTCATGCAGCAAGTTTAGCCCAATGCATGTCTCCTGTGTGGGGTGGTTCAAGTTTGAGCTGCTTCATTTCTGATCCACCTGCTGAGTAATGCTCCTGACAAAACAGCAAAAGCTAGCTCTGTGCTGCTCTCACTAAGAGGGGAGACCTGGATGGAGTTGCAGCCCGCTGGCTTTCACCAGGCCAGGCCCTGGCTGATGACGGGACCATTTGAGAAGTGAAACGGTGGATAGAATATCTGTCTGCCTCTCAAAAAAACACACACACAAATTCTTTTAAAAAAGATAAAGTGTGTATTTTTGCAATAAAATGAACCCATTATTTATAATCAGACTGCCTAAGAAGCTGAAGTATTGAGAAAAAATGGAGTATACTAGTTTTCGAAGAGTAAACAAAATCCTGGGTCTCCCAGCTGAATTTCCCCACTCTATTAAATACTAGCTGTTTCAACTTGATAGATTATTTTGTATCTCTGAGCTTCTGATCACTTCTACATTAACAATAAGGGGATCTGTACCATAATTGTTGTGAGGCGTTAATAATATGTTACATGAAAACTGCTTTGTATTTGGCTTATGAATGTTATCATTATCTTGTTTTTACTTTTTTGGACAACCTACTAATTTAATAATGGAAGTGGGACTGCGCTCAAATTTTTCTGCCTCACCGTGTCACCCTCCCTCCTGTAACACACTCTGCTTTTGGTTTCCTCAAGGACTCTGTGCAATTTCGTTATGTTTCTAGGATCATAAATCATTCTGTCAAGACTAGCATGTCTGGGCAAACATTCCATTATGGTGAGATTAAATTTTAATTTTTTTGAGAAATAAAAATATACAACAAGAGTAATATCCTCATTAGATGAAAATGCATTTCCTATGAGCTGACATTGATAATGACACAGTGGGAGACCAGTGCTCTGGAACTTTAAGAAGTGAAACCCACAAGCTAACAGTTATTTGTAACCATTTGTTTCTTTGGAAATTATGTCATTAATTTTGAAGTGTTTGTGTATGAACTATACTGAAAACCTGACACACCTGTGGAGCTTTTTTTTTTTTTAAACTGCATGAACTTAACAAAAGCAAATCTTGGCTTATGATTTAGGCTTAAGATGCCAGTAAAATGAATCACCAGTTCTTTGTCTATTTCTTGAGTTTTTATGGCATTCTTAATATTCATGATACTGAACTCATTGTGATACAAATGAAAGGGTAAGGCAAGTGCAAACCTGGTGTCTAATTTTAAAATGTATTTGCTTTTATTTTCTATTAGATTTCAGCTCATTAACTTAATTTAATATATTTTCTCCTGTGCAATTGAAATGCTTACTAACATGCTCATAACAAGGAGATCATAAAACATGCAAGCTGCAGAACTTTCTTTGAGACTTCGAGCTTCCACCAGATGGCGCTGCATGCCCTGAAATGCTCCTGCTGAGTAGCAGACACAGAAATTGGAGTTTTTTGTTGTTTAAAATAATGCACCTGAAGAACATGAAAATGTCCAATTTATCTCAGTTTTTAAACAAATGTAATTAGCCATTAGATATGGCATTATGTTGAATTATTAAGTGTGTATACAGAGAGAATATTATTTTGTTAGCTTATCTTGTTTACCATCAAAGATAAAGAATATTTTTAATGTATTTTTATCAGCAGAACACATTATTTTTTAAGCTAAGGGAACAATATCCTATATTACACTTTTCTGAATGCTATATATATTTCAAAATATTTTGCTAGTACATAAAGATCCGTGGAGATAATTTAAATTGATTATGGGAGTGCAAACATATTGAAGTTAACACGTCATTGCTAAGACTTCACGCAAAACTGGGACAAATTAGAAAATGAAGATATTTGTAACACATGACATTGTGTTTATACTTTGTGAATATAGATGGAAAAATAATTTTAGTACAGTAACTACTTCATCTGGAGAAAAGAGATACTTTCTTGGAGAAGACAACAGATTAGTTGGAACTTAACAAAACTATCAGTATTCTTCCAGCTTGAGAAAAACAGAGAGTATCTGAGAAAGTGACAACTCAGATATAAAGGAGTTGAAGATCATAAGACATGCATACTTTAAAATCATTACCCATGACTTTCAAAAGTTTAAACCAAAACTTATTTTTTGTTTCCATTTTCTGTAAACTCTTTGTGGTCTCCTAGGATAAAGTTAGCAATTGTGAAAAAATCTGATCTGTGAAATAAATCAGGTGATGGAGTGCTCGGAGGTCAAGGGGTCAGTGTGAAAGAGAAAGCAAGTAAGGATCCCAAAGACTTGAAGCTCTACAAGAAACCTTTAGCATGCTAACTACAAAAAATAACCCCGTGGGCTATTACCTGGAATATGCTCCGTCATGGGGATAAACAGAGAATGAACCTACAAATGGAAAAGTGAAACAGAGCAAGGGCCAACAGTCCAGGAAAATGTATTTGTAAAACCACATTGCGTTCGAATGAGCACCTTTAGTCACCAGCGTGGGGCAAAGTTTCCCATTGACCAATGGTTATCCAAGGTGATTGTTTACTGGACACATTAATATTAACAGTAGCTTTGTTCTTCAGGAAGGAGAAAACAACATCTTGACTTTGTCTTATTGAGGGAGTTATGATCAATTTTTGCTGTAACAAATGCATAAAATTTAAAGGTGTACCCATTGAGAAGGTACGATGCATGCCACCATGACTGATCCTAACAACTTGAACATGGCTTTTCATATTGTAGTAAACAAGAAAGAGTAATCCTTACTCTTAGGGAATAGTAATAAAAGACTTTCAAGAATTTGTCACAGATGGGCTCAGACTCCAAAGCTTGCAGTGAAGGGTTGTGGGGACAATTCCATTCTCACAATATGTCTTCACAACACTCACACCCGCTTACACTCATGAGTAAAGGGTAGTGTTCGCTCAGAGCACCAGAGAGTACATTTAAGTCAAAGATCTTGGTTGACATAATTTAAGTAGATGGTGCTGAGATTATATGTCATGACATGAGTTTGCTGTTTTATCATCTTTGCTTTCAGATGAAAATGTAATTTATCAATGAAAGAAGCGGAAAGATACATTTGCTCTAAGGGATAAATTTAGCCATGGGCATTTAAATACAAGACCCTGGAAAGCAGAGTTAACTACTGTGATCTGCTGAGGATACCGTGTGTATTTACTCTAGGAAATGGCATTGGCCTTTCTTTTTATTGTGATTTGATTTGATCTGAGCTTCTAGCAGACAGCATTAGCCTTTAACATTGTGGAGGGGCACACCACATGTTATCAATTAAAACAAAAATTTAAGGAAACCGTGGTTAAACACAGATTATTAGACAATGTTGCATCTCATACAAGCAACCGGAGAACAACGTTGTAACTCAGGGCTACATCAGGAAGAAATTTAAATCAATTTATGGAATGTAAATATTAAAATTAAAATTAAAGTATTCTGGGTATCAGAATTAAATAGTGGGAGCATATCGAATGTGGTCAATGCTCAGAGTATCTGTTGTTTTAACAAAAGTTGTTGGGTGCCAATGACTCCTTGGAGCTCTCGTCACCATATTCAATGGGAGCACAGCAGTGGACACGCAGGCTACAGGTATATTTTTTTGTGTACTCAAATTTATACAAAGCTTTTTAATTTCTAGGACTCCAAACAATTAACACATGCAATTATGCTTTCTTATGCAAGTACTGTTCCCCAGAAAATAGCTAGAACAGAGTCAGAAGCAATACTGATAATAGACTTGACGGTCAATGTTCAGTCAAAAAGGTTTCAAAGAAAGGGAGTGCTAATTTGAATCAACATCTAATTAGTTCACTTAATTACTATGTACCAAGAGTAATTGATTTTAGATCTCGAAGGAAAAATGCAGCTACAATGGGGAAAAAAGTAATTTGGTTCTTTGAATTGGAAACCAAGGTTACTTCTGAAAGGTAGCATGAGGAATCTGCGTGTGACTGCAATGACATGTCACCTGGGCCCAACACCATGGGTGGGTTTGATCAGGTGAGTGCTGACCCCAACCCCTGGCTACTGCATCTATGGGAGGAGGCATGTGTTGGCTCTGTTGCTTGGCTTCCTGCCACCTCCATGGGAAGATTAAGATCTGGGGTCCCAGTTGGCCTGGCCAACTCCAGCTGTGGTTTGTATTTGAGTAGTCAGCCAGCAGGTGCAAGATGTGTGCTCGTCTGTCTCTGCCTCTCTGCTTTTCAAATAAATTTTTAAAATACAAACATTTCAATCACCTTCCTCATTTATTCAATTTCCAATAATCACTATTCCCGATGTATGGTTACCCAATTCATTTATGTGTCTGCTAGGTCTTTCCATCTTATCTGCTCACAGATCCGGTTCAAGTTGGTTTTACCTTCTCGTTTTCTCCCCACATTTTTATAAGGTTTATTTTGTATTTTTATCGTGGAAATCAGACATACAGAGAGAAGGAGAGATAGAGAGGAAGATCTTCCATCCACTGATTTCCTCCCCAAGAGGCTGCAATGGCTGGAGCTGAGCTGATAGGAAGCCAGGAACCAGGAGCCTCTCCCAGGTCTCACGCACAGGTGTAGGGTCCCAAGGCTTTGAGCCTTCTCAACTGTTTTCCCAGGCCACAAGCAGGGAGCTGGATGGGAAGCAGGGCTATCAGGATTAGAACCAGTGCCCATATGGGATCCTGGTGCGTGCAAGGCTAGGATTTTAGCTGCTACGCCTCTGCATTGGGCCCACAGTTTGTTTTTATAGAATAAGAAACTATACTATTATTTTTCATTTAGCAATTGTGAATATTGTGAATGAATATTAATGATACATTAAGAATGACCTATGTGGGGGCGGGGGGCTCCTCTGTACCATCAATTGATTAACAGTTGTGGTAATAAATTCTATCTTTACTTATTATCTGTATTTTAAATAAAATAAAAAAACATAATTATTAAAATTTCAAATAAGTCTTTTTCTACCGCACTGCTAAGAAATCCGATTTCTAAATGAATTCACTTCCTATTTACTATCCATCCTTTCTATTTATCAAAATTTTATTTATTTATTTGAAAGAGAAAGATGAACAGAAAGAAATCCTCCATCTGCTCATTGACTGCCTACGGTGTCAAAATGGCTGGGACTGGGCCAAGAAGAAGCCGGTTTCTGTAAGCTTTCTTCAGTTCTCTCATGTGGGTCACAGTGACCCAGACGCGTGGGCCATCTTCCACTGCTTCTGCCAGGTCATTAACAGGGAGCTGGATCAGAAACAGCGCATGTATACTATCGCTTTGCCCAGCCTGGTCCAAGCGCCGACGTGGCTTTCATGCTCACCAGTGGAAGTTGTAATCCAGTAGAAGAGTTCACAGTTTCCCTACAGGACTTAGCTTGGGATTGCTAGGGACTACTGCTGCCGTTTACACCCACTCATGGTCCTGGCCAGCTAGTGCTGTGGCCTAACCTTGATGTCCTGCAACCATTTTTGCTCTCTCTTGTTCCATTGGATACAGTAACCTAATTCAGCCTTGCCTTCCCCCAAGATCTAGCCCACATGCAAGCTGATGGGTGTTGCTACTTAGCCCAAAGCTCTGAGCCTAATCTCAACTCTCAAACTCACCAGTAGAAGCAGTGGTCCAAAACCAGAATCCTTATATCAGCTCTAGCACTCTCATACCCAGCCATGGGTCTTGTGTGTGCTAGCAGGTACTGCAGCCCAGTCTGAAATGACCTGCCCTCAGTCTTGGCATTCACCAGCAGATGCCACAGCTTCACTCAGTCCAACCTGCTTTCTGCCCCAGCTCTCACTAGAAGGTTCATCAGTCTATCCCAGCCCACTCTCTGTACCAGCTCTCATGTGGACTGGTAGGTATTGCAGTCCAACCTGGCCAGCCACGTGCCCCATTCTGGTATGTGTTTAAGTGATCCAGCCTGACCCTGCCTCCAGACTTGGGACACAGAGATGCCAACAAGTGTTGCAGTTCAGCCTGACCTGGCCTGCCCCCAGAATTGGTCATCACACACACTAGCAGGTGCTGAGGTTTAGCAAGGAAGTTTCCCAAGGTCCCTACCCAGCTTATTCCCTTTCCTGGATCTCTGGAGCCAGTGGCTGCCATGGCCCAGCAAAACTGGCTCTCACTCATTCCTGCTCTCCCTTGTGAGTTTTATAGCCTAGCCTGGCCCACCCTGAGACCTAGCTCTTACGTTACAATGCAGATCCTGCAGTCTAATGCAGCCAGTCCTATTCAATTCACAGTTAATCCCAAAGGAACGTGTTTACATGATTTAGATATATGCTTTTTAAAATATTTCATTTGAAAAGCAGAATTATAGAGAGAAGGAGAGGCGGAGAGGAAAGAATGCATGAGAAAGAGAGGATAAAATATTCCATCCACTGTTTCTCTCCCGAAATGTACACAATGACTGGAGCTGAGTCCATTTCACAAGCCAGGAGCTTTTTTCCAGATCTCTCATGCTGGTGCAGGAGTAGAAAAATGGAGGCCATCATTTGGTGCCTTCCCAGGCGTTAAGCAGGGAGCTGGATAGAAGTGAAGCGGTGGGGACACAAATTGTTGCCAGAGGGATTTGCGTTGCCACAACAGAGTCTTAGCATGTGATGCATGGCACCAGCCCTAAAGATACACATATATATTAAAATAAATGTGGTTTGCACTTGAGAAAGATCTGAAGTTGCCCTGGAGCAATGGATGAAAGAATTGGGACTTGTGAGTTCCTCAGAACTAATGACTTGTAGATCACATGGTTTTGACAGTGTTGTGAAACATCAGATATCTACAGTGAACTTGGGTGCTTGTAGTGTGCACCTATGTATGTTTTTAAATGGCTCTTAAGTTGACGTAGATTTCTCTGTTTACCTGATGCTTTCTATGGACAAAAATGTATATAAGCAAACTTGAGGTTGACAATTAACAAACACTGTCTTCTTAGCCATCAATTATTTTGTGACAAAATCACTATGCAGGTGATGTATACAGCAAAGCGCATTGTAATTTAATGTATATGAGATTTCTCTGGCTTTAAAGGGCTGTTTAGTCACATATCCCTTTCAAAATAGTGATTTTATATGTGGCTACTAAATTTTCACTGATTGTGTTACTGCAAAGGAAAACAAATAAGAACAATGAAATTAAAAGCAGAAGTCAAATCCCACATTGTACCTGATCTAGAATTCTGTCATGGAAAAGAATATATTTGGCATCTGAATAAATGCTTCACTGATTACTGGAGAAGTTCTAGAATCTATCCTATACCTCAAATTGGAAGCACATTGTACAAGATGCCACACACACACACACACACACACACATATACACGTTGTGGGGTTATTAATAGGAAGCCCTGTCAGTGATTTGTCACTGGGACACTTGAGTTGTATTCCAAAGCTGTCTCTGGAAGAGTGGGGAGCCGAGAAACAGGCAAAGGAACAAGAGAAACAGAAAGGGGGCTTCCAGGTATCCCATGAATAAATATCAGGTCCTGGGAAAACAGTACAATACTTGGGATGGTCTGCATTCTGGAGCATGCGTGATGGAGGTGATGTAAAAGTTAAAAATATGCATGAATTTCCATCTCTCAGGTTTGAAAATTGATGAGATCTTCCAAATAGGGAACAATGGATTTATTATTTTTTTTCCTGTAGAGTGAAAGCATTGAACAATTATTGTATTTGGTGGGATATTGCAACAGTAAATTCTGAGAGCACCAGGGAATAAAGAGAAAGCAAATGTCACTGTTGAGGTCCTTGCTTAATGCTCATGGGTGCAAAACCTTGTGTTCAGAGGTGTCAATAGCAGCAGTTGAATGATGTTGTCTTGAGGACATAGCTTCCAGCTTGCTGTGACTGAAGTAAAATGGTACCCACCATCAATTCAGTGATCCTTTCTGCGTGGGAAGCACATCGCTTATACCAAACCCAATTTGCTCAAATCACTTCGTCCCTCAATTGATGTCAGAGATAATAACGTTATTGGGAATACATAGAGAGAAATTCATGAACCCTAAAAATCGATATATCTTTGCACAGATAAGAACTGCATCTCGGGAAAAACAGAACAAACAAGTAAAGGCACAGACAAGCATACACATTTATCACCACAAGCAAAACCTAATGCTGAATCAGCCTTAAGGGGAAGAGATCCATTTCCAGGCAACCCAGGCATTGATTCCTCACTCACTCATCCACCTACTCTATGTCTGTGAAGGAACAAGCTGCCCACACGCTGAAAGGCAGACAGATACAAACATCTTTGATACAATTAGGCCCATCCCAGGCATCAGCGTTAGTCACATAGGGCGAGGAGTTTTTTTCATGTGGCAACGATAGCTTTCGTTAGCGGCTGAAGCTATCCTGACATGCACACTTTAGATGTAGTTCACAGCTTTTCTTAACGATTTCTAACGAATGGTCACTTGGAGTTATATACAGATCCCATGAAGAAACCTCCAGTGCAGGCACTGTGAGAGTGAGACAAACGCTACGGCGGTAACAGTCCTGATGACTATCTCAAAAATACTTCCGGAAGTCCGTTTGTGTCTAAAACGTGATATTTAGATTGAAATAATTAATTTGCAATACTGTATGGAATGTTTGGTTTCATACTTCGTTTCCGTCGTAGTACCAGCCAAGAGCTCATCAAGCGCTGTTCCACACACGTTTTCATTTTAAATGACCTGCCTGATTGACATGTTACACATTTTTGTAGTAAATTAAAAGAATAAACTCAATTTTCTACCAGTAACTACTTCTTTCCTTGCACAATATGCTTCACTAGCTTATTCAAGTAAAGTTTATAAATAATTAGAACAGTTCCATGAACTTGGCATTAATATCGTGAGTTGGAGTTGGTATACATTAGAGCTCTGATCAGATGACGTGTTTAGTATGATGAATCTGTCTGGTTGCATCAGAGCATGAGTGTTGATGTCCGTGCCATGAAATGGGAAAATGAAATGTTGTAGAATCGCGTCATTGTATGTGAAACAAATGCTACATAAAGTAGAGGAAGTAAATACGCTGAAGTATTAAATATTCAAATGTCATTTAAATAATACCCTAATTAGATAAGTGGGTCATATCCTGAAAATAGATAAAGCTACTATGCAATGAACGTGTTTAAAAGTAGTCATATTTCAAAGAAGTTGAAAGGTTAGTTTAATATAAATACAAATGAATGTCACATTACACAATCTGTTCTGTTTGTTTTGGTCACAGTTCTTCTATAGTTGTAGAAGGTTTCCAAAAACTTTAATTCAACATTTATGTCAGCCAAAAATGTGTCTGTCAATGGCCTATTTGAACTGAATGCAATGAGAGTTAATATTTTTTTAAAGATCTGTGTTTCATTTTTTTTTCGAAAGCCTGATATACAGAGAGGAGGAGAGACAGAAAGATCCTCCGTAAGATGATTCACTCCCCAGGTGACCACAGTGAACACAGCTCCTCCCTTCTGAAACCAGGAGCCCAGAACCTCCTTGGGGTATCCCACGTGGGTGCATGATTCCTAGGCTTTGGACTGTCCTCCACTGCTTTCCCAGGCCACAAGCAGGGAGCTAGATGGAAAGTGGTACTGCCGGGGTTAGAACCAGTGCCAATGGGATCCCAGCGCAGTCAAGGCGAAGACTTTAATTGCTAGGCCACTGTGCTGGGCCTGAACTTTAGTATCTTAACAATGAAGATTCAAGACCTCCTAATCTCTCAGAAGGACTGGCACTCCAGGTGAGGAAGATACGTAGTGGTCAATGGATAGTATGATAAAGAGTGCTAGGTTTTTACGGATAAATGAAGCATTAAGATAAACAAAGCCAAGGTAAGTGAAAAGGCAGCAGGAGCACCGTACATAGACACTGATTAATAGACCGATTACAGTTTATGAAATCACATAGAATGTTTTTAATAACCACAAGTGTAAACACCTCCAGTTGTGTTGAATAATTATTAATGGTACAGAGGCTCCTAAATAGCTAACAACACTATAGCATAAGTCATTACCAACATGACATAATATAAAGATATTATATAATAATTATTATTTTAAAGATTCGTTTAGTTTTATTGCAAAGGCTGATCATATTTATGGAGAAAACCAGGAATGAAGAGTAAGATCTTCCATCTGCTGGTTAACTTCCCAAATGGCTGTCATGGGTGTAGCCTAGCCAGTCTAAAGGTAGGAGCCAGGAGGAAAGGAGGGAGAGAGAAAAGAGAAAGAGAGAGAGAGAGAGAGAGAGAGGGAACTTTCAACTCCATAGGTCTAGAAAGCTGAAAAGGCTGGCTTGCACCTTTGGTCAGCTATAATACCATTATAGTGCCTCTTTTCTGGACAGAAAGTGTGAAAGATACACAATCTCTGTCCTATAGCTTTGGATGAATACCTGCTGCTCTCAGCAATCAGAAAGAACAACCCAAGTAGAGCTGTACTGCAAAATTAATGAGCCAAAGAAATGAGCTTTAGCTAGTTTCCACTCTTTGACTCCTCATATTACACTTGTTCCTACAGTTAACATTAAAAGCATCACATTAAATTCAGGTGAAATACAAATTCTTGGGTTTTCTATCTGTATCTCACTACAGTATTGTTATAGTTATCTTAAATGGCCTAGATAGAGATTTACAGGAAAAATAAAACAGATTTTTATAAATAAATGAACCTGGGTAAGGCCAGCCCCAGGAAGGACTGGAAATGTGTGAGAGTGCAATGCAGACTTTTGAAAACACAGGTTCTGTGATTCGCAGCCACCGCAGCACTTCAGCTCCGTTTGGAGCAGAATGTCAAGTGTAACCCTTCGAGCACCAGTAGAGGAACAAAGCATATGGTTGGGGATTCTGGCCACTTCATGAGAGCAATTATCTTGAAATTGATACTTAGATGCTCTGACTGGTGATAAGTTGTATAAAGAAAAACAGCACGGAGAGTGGGCTATGCGTTTCTGTCATTGCCTCTTGTAATTTTGCTAACACACAGGTGAAATCAAGAGCAACAGTAACTGTTTATGGAAAGGACATCAATTCGCCATGTTGAAGAAAATCAGTTCTTGTGGGAAATTAAAGAGTGCCCAAGAGTGTAGTTACGACATGAACTTTACTTTCTCTGTGTACAAAGTGTGTGTGCATAAACATGGTTTCTTCTTAAAGAAGCATTATGTTAAAAACATATATCATAATATCTACTCAAGAATGTTACCGGGCCTGGCAAAATAGCCTGGTGGCTAAATTCCTTGCATGCATCAGGATTCCTTAATGGTGCCAGCTTGTGTTCTGGCTGCTCCATTTCCCTTCCGGCTCCCTATTTATGGTCTTAGGGAAGCAGTCGAGGATGGACCAAAACCTTCGAATCCTGGTACCACTTGGGAGACCTGCAAAAGACTCCTGTCTGTCTTCCTGATTTGAATTGGCTCACTTCCAGCCATCTTGACCATTTGGGGAGTGAACCAGCAGATGGAAGATCTTTCTCTCCTTCTCTCTGCAACTCTGATTTTACAATAAAATATACATAAATGTTAAAAAATAATTTGATGCTACTACCATTTTAATAACTGTGATTGCTTTAACATTTTCCCAGAATAAGTGAAATGATCATCTTCACATTTAATTATTATTTTTAACCTTTTCCTATTTTCCAGCCAAATCAAAGTCTTTGTGATTTTTCCTAGGCTAAATTTCACAACTGGTGGAAATTAAGACTTTTACTGTAATGTAGATCTAAAACATATTAACAAAAAAGTGAAAAAGGGTCCGACGCAATAGCATAGTGGTTAAAATTCCTCACTTTGCTCACACCGGGATCCCATATGGGCATTGATTCTAACTCAACGGATCTGCTTCCCATCCGGCTCACAGCCTGTGGCCTGGGAAAGCAGTCAGGATGGTCCAAAGCCTTGGGAGCCTGCACCCTCGTGGGAGACCCAGGAAAGCTCCTGGTTCCTGGCTTCAGATTGGCTGAGCTCCAGCCATTGCAGTCAGATGGGGAGTAAATCATCGGACAGAAGATCTTCCTCTCTGTCTCTCTTCCTCTCTGTATATCAGCCTTTCCAATAAAAATAAAGTTTTTTGAAAAGTGAGAGAAGGAAAAAAAGAGAAAAAAGGAAGGAAATGGAAGGGCACGGAATGGAAGGAAAGGGGAGGGGGGAAAATGATTGCGTTGTTGGAGCTGATTCTAATACTACTTTTTAGATGAAGTTAAAATATTAAAGTTTACAATATCATACAAAATGTTTCATATTTAATCCAGTTCCTTCTAATTTTTAAAGTTCATTATGTTATATTGCAGTGTGAGAAGTACATAATAGTCTATGTGCACCATATCATCAGCACTAAAGCTAAAATACATGGATTAAAACACTGGGAAAAAAACATAACCTTTTCGATAATACTGACTCTATGGTGGGGTCATACACATCATGGAAATTGGGGCACAGAAGCTTAAGCTCCCTAATGCATGATGGAATTGTCGGAGCATCTACACAGTGATTAAGACCTTCTAATTGCCTCTGTTTGATTGGAGTGGTTAAGGGTTTGTTACTAGGTGTGACTGTTTGCCAATGCAGATCCTAAGAAGCAACGGTGCTGACTCAGGTCATCAGACTGCTGACATCCTCATGAGACCAGGTCCTGTTCTTGGCTTACACTTTTAACCTGGCCTAGCTTTGGCTGTAGACATTGGGGGAATGGCTTAGTGGATGACCTCTCTCTCCCTTGCTCCCTTTCCGGCTCTCTCTGTATATATTACACAAGAATGACAGCAGGTCCATCTGCAAGACTGTCACTTGCAACATAACACGGTGTATGACTCATTACTGCAGTCCATTGCTAAAGAATATCCCAGGAGAAAAAAATTAAAATTAAAATTCCCTCAACTAAATTAATTTGGGAATGGTTTTTAATGTCTAAAATTATTGGACTGCGTTGTATTCTTCAGGTACTATTTCAGTAAGAGGAGAGGCCTGCCATCATCTCATGTCAACAGATTAAATTAGAGCCTTTATCTGTCATGGTGGAGCTGCAGAGGGAGAGTATTTCCAAGATGAGGGAATAAATTTAGCCCTCTCATCCCCTATAAATACCCAAGCTTTGTGCAGGCAGTCAGACAACTGTCTTACTATTGGAAATCCCAAAGCACACTCTAATTATTCAGCCTAGATTTTCCTTAATGGATGAGGTTTCCCTTGTTCATTTTACTAATTAATACTTAATAGCTAGTCACTGTAGATATGACACTATAAAAATGCATGAACAGGGATTAAGCTTAGATGCGCCCTTTTACTAAATTTTTCTCACAAATATGTAAATGAAAAGAATTGCGATAAAAGGCACAATATTTCATTTTGGACAGACTGGGTTCAAGTCAAGATTCATTAGACGTGTCATGGCAGAATCAGAATAAATTCAGTTCTCCTCCTGTCAATAATGAGGCTGTTTGATAAATAAAGTGTGTGCAGGACACAGCATAGCTACTGTTTATATGACAGATCAGTACATATTACTTAGAGCAGTTGAAACACCAATAGGTTGGTGATGATGGTATGACATACTGATGTTAAATAAACTAGGCATTATAAAATATGTATTTAAACATATTTGGGAAATGAAATATATATCCATATATTTTCTACATATATGTAATATGTATGTACATATATCTATGAAAAGCACTAAGGGTGAGAGAGAGAGAGAGAAGGAGAGGAAGGGAGAGAGAAATTTTCCATCTACTTGTCCATTCCTCAAATGGTCAAAATAGCCATGGCTGGAGCAGGCTGAAGCCAGGAGCCTGTTACTCCATCCGGGTCTCCTAAAACAGTGCCCAGACCCAAGGACATTCCCAAACACATTAGCAGGAAGCTGAATTTGGAACAAAGTTGCTGATATTCAAAGTGGCTACAGATATGGAATATCGCATCATGAGGTCCCAAACAGCTGGGCTTCCAAAGCAGCCTCACTTTCTTGTGTTTTTTTTTTTTTCAAGTTCCAAGTGGACAACAATATTAGCTGTCTAAGCATCATTTGAACCTGAACGTTTCTTTGTGCATTTAAAGAAATAATAATGCTGTATTTTAATCAAGTTGCAGTTATATTTTGTTTCTAGTGGCACATACAATCTAAGTATTAGAAATTTGTGATTGACATGCATATTTTGTGGACAACCAGTGCTCTATATTGTTGCTCTGTCAACATCAAATTGTGATCTAAACTTTGTACTAAAATTAACTCCAATTATTAGTCCACTTTCTGGCAGCATGGCCTGGAAAACATCACTTCTCCTCACCTTTCATCTCTGTGAGAGCCTGAGAAATTATGTCTTTCCTGCGTGATTTGTCAACTGGGAAATACATGATTATACAAGAAAAGGTAGGGTATTAATCAGGAATCAACCATTTGATTGCCTCAGTAGTTTTATTTTTCTGATGATTGTAGAGTTTCTGATGAAACTCGAGTGTCTTCAACTGTGAAATAGCACAGTTCCAAAGATTCCATTGAAGTTATTAGATCCCATATGCCCACCATTAGAACTTCCTAATTTAGCCAAACCCATCTAATACTGGTACACCTTCTGCACTGTGCCAAGTAGCCTATCACCCACCCTGAGGTTCTAAGACCTGAAAGGATTCTGAAAATCCTCACATTACTGTAATTTGTCATTATACGTCACTGAAAGGACATCAATATCTTTATTATTTTTTTAAACAATACATCAGTTCATGTGGTAGGACTCATTCCTGAAAGGCATGATTCCTCCACTCCTACACTCAGTAGCCGCACAGTTTTCCAAATCCAAAGCTGCAGAGCTCACACTGATTTCCCTGTTTTTAATGTAATATCAGAAGAATCACAGATTAAACACTTCACACAGAAATTATTTCTGTCTAGGTGTCTTCCTTTCCGTGTTTCACAAGGTAATCTTCTGTCCTCCCCTCTTTGGTTTCAATCTTTTGTACTTTCAGCATCACAGACATTAATTTTTATTTTTCTAATGAAATGTCTTGAATGTTACAATGCTACCTTATAAATGTAAAGTCTCTAATCGTTTACTCTATCACAAAACATTTCATGCTCATTTTCACCTGGCATTTCCATCTTTTCCATCTTTAAATGAAAGCCACAAATTATAGTCACTCGCTGTAGTTGGCTCAGTGTGGTGCATTCCTTCTTATGTGTCTGCTAACAAATTCCTCCCACAATACCTACTGGACAGCAAGTGTTTCCCACAGATGTCCTTTGGAGCTCTACTCATGCCTAAATCTTCCTTATATAGCCATCTTCAGACACTGCATTTATTCCCACAGCAATACTATATTTAAGGATATTGCAGAACTTGCTACACGCCATTGCAATATCCCATTCTAAACTTCTATTCTATGTGAGAAGAGTTGCACTTGACAACGTATTATTTACAGCAGTCCTTTGTACGATGTGTACTTTGTACACAATAAGTATCTGCTAAGTAATATCATTCAGGTAGAGGAATGCATTGCTTGCTTGTGAAAGGAAAAATTTTCAGCAATTTTCTGCATATATAAAGTATTTTTGTTTATTATAAGTATTATATTTTAAGATTACTAACTGGTGGGACTAATTTTACAGCAATTACTTTTAAATAAATGATTTATAACACAATGCTATTTCTTGATTTTATCAACCATGGAAAAATATCTCTTAAAGCATAATGACAATTATGTTTTTTTAAACTAAACTGTAACTTAAGATATTTATTCTTGATGATTTGAAATATTAGATACATTTTAAAAAGTATTCAGTGGATTTGATCCTTTTGTGTTTTCAATATGACTTGGGGGTTATTTACTCAAAAGCTGTAATAAGTACGTTGCCTTCAGTCAAGGAAATCTGAAGAACCTCACAGGGAAGCAGGGACATATTATGTTTCTCTAAACCAGGGAAATGAACAAATCAATTTGCATTTTGAAATCTGCAGAGAATCAGAACTGATAGTTAGGTGGTTATGAATTCCTTCAAGATTCCTGAAGGTTGAAGTGCTTCTTGCAACATCATATGGTGACATTTTTATTATCAGAAACTATTTTTGCATGTATAAATAAAAAATATGTTCTCTGCTGTTTCTTTCTCACTGTGAGCAATACACTTAGAAAGCTGATTCATATTGCTACCCTTGAATCTTTATTACTTACCACAGGCTGCTTGTCATGTGTGTATCCTAAGGGCAATTGCAAGTTTTATTGCTACTTATGTGCTGTTGAGATTATATGAATGTATAATAAGGCCAATTAAGAGAGTCCTTTATTTCACAACTTTGGATACATTCAAGGGAAATTTGTTTTAGAGTAGGAAAGAGCTCATCTATAGGCGTAATATAAATTAACTATCTCAACTGAGAATTACTTAATAAGATATTATGTAGTATGTTAGCTATCACCAAGTTGTGCAAGTCCTAATAAAAAGGAAAAGAGAGATTCTATACAGATTCAAAGTTTCAACTAACACAAGCTCATTACATCATTGTGTGGGAAAATCATGAAGCATTGTGCTGTTCTTAAGTTCTTGTTGTTATTGTTCTTTCCAAAGTCCCGATTTACAAGATAATACCATCAACTATTATTGGTATTACTATTTTTCAACTGAGGAGAAGTTTTATTCTCCTTTTATCTCTGCAAAGGGCTCTGTAGGCGAGCTGAGTAGATTCAGTATTCACACTGTGCAGATGAGCAAATAGATCCAAGAAAATGAGTAATTTGCATAAAATTACAAGCTAATACAATTTGCAACAGACTACAACCCTGGGAATATATGTTGCTGCTCTATTTCATTTGCAATCTATTCTTTTCAATACCAAATTTACTCATTAATGATCACTTAACTTCGAGTTTCATATTTTCTTGTTATCAAGTTTTGGTGTATCTTCAATGCTCTATTTCCCCTTTTCTTTTGTATAGATTTATTTATTTACCTGAACGCAAATTTTTAGAAAGAAGGAGAATTCTTTGTGCTGACTCACTTTCCAAATGTCCACAATGGCTGTGGCTGGCCCAAATCAAAGCCAGAGGTCAGAATCTTAATTTAGATCTCCCACACAGGTGGAAGTGGTCCAATTACTTGGAATAGATTTTGCTATCTTTACAGGTACATGAATAGGAGCTTGATAAGAACTAGAGCTGAAGCTGGTACCCATATGGAATGTTCATTTTAGAGGTTTCAGTATAACCCACTGCTCTCCTATGCTGATCCCTGTTTTTTTTTCTTCTCAGTTTTCTTATTTCAATTGAATGTATTCATGCTTAATCATACATGTGGTAGAACTCTTTACAATCTTACTTTAAACCAAAATTACCTCTATCTCCTTAACACTTATGTAGAAAAGATTCAAACATCACCATCCCTTCCCTTCTTTTTATTCCATAATCCAATGCTCACACTATGCTTCTTCTACTTATAATAAAAGATTAGCAAATCATGTTCTCAGATCAATATTAAAATTTCTTGCACTTGACCTACTCCAATTGTTTGATTCTTTCAGCTATTAATAATGATGATTCTTTCTATGTGCATTTGATCTGTACTTCTTTGTAGCATTTTTATATTTGATTTCCAGGATAGGTTAATCTCCTATTCTAATTGTCAGATATGTACTCCTGAACTTTATCATGCCAGTGATGAGAAAATCTAGGACATATGTAATCTCTGAATGATACAATGATACAGTCAACAGAAGGCTGTTCACTGTTAAAACCACGCTTTCAATTTGTTTAATTGAAACAAGATCTAAAACTGACTAGCAGAATTCTGGACATTTCCTTCTGCTGTTTTTTTCTTGGTACTCTCTCTTTTCCTTTAGTATAACACACGCTGCCTTCTAGTGGTTTTATGTAATAAGCCCGATAGTTCCCGGGACCTCTTGCTGCCCATCTTCTAACATTCTGCAGCCAATATATACCTATGGTTGCCTTCCACGGCTTTCCTTTCTTTACCATGAACTGTAATACCAGACAGTTTCCCATTATTAAATACGTCTTACAACTTGAGTTTCTGTTACCTGCATGATGCATAAAGCATTTTACTTGCACTGAAACTTGATATGTCCATGCACAATTATTTGTCATCCATTTATATGTATGCATGCATTTTGCAATTTTGTATAAAATATTTAACTATTTTCATGCAGCATGTTATTATTGGTATTACTAATAGAAGCATTAATGCATTTTTTGTTTTTATCAAATATTAAGTATCTTATGACACAAGAATTTTAGGGCTGTTATCACATAAGTGATTTGGTAATCCTTTTAATAAAACTTGTTTGTGTCTCTTGGGAAGTGCTGTGGTTTAGCTAACAGTTTCTTTTTACATCTCACGTTGCTTAGCATCCTTGATAAGTTTGGCTACTTAAACATTCAAATTGAGTCGCAGTCTGATTTTAGTCTGTAGGATTTTATATATTTCATTTCAACACTTTGACACACAAGAAATGCATTTGTCATATTTAGGGAAAAATGGTGCTCCTTTATACAAAAAACAAACAAGCAATGAGAATCCATTTAATGCTGGAACATTTAATAATCAGCAAATATACAAAGTCAAATTGATTCACTCTTTTCAAGTATATCATTACAAAGGAAGAATTTTTGATTATTTTATACTGAAACATGACAAATAAGGACTAAGCGTGTAATGCTAAATCAATGAATACAATTGCATACCAATGCTTACTTAATTTATATATATATTTATAAGCAATATAAATATATGAATATATATATTTATATATATATAGAGAGAGAGAGAGAGAGACAGGGACACGACATGTTTAAAAACCTTTGCTTTATTTGGGGATTTTTATAGTTTTATTCCTCTGCAAAGATTAGGAGATGGACACTGTTTTCATATAAATCATCTTCTGAGGTACTGTTGATAAGGATACTACATATAGTGTTAAATGATCTCAATCTTTAATGTAATTTATTTATGGGGAAAAAGAATTGGGATTCAGAGTGTAAGTATATACAGAAGGTAGTGATTTTAATGAATATGATTATAAACGAAGCAGGGCTTTCTAATCTCTCGCTAGGATTACGTAGAGATTTATTAAACTTGGAAGAAGAGAGACTGCAGACTCACTGATGGTCCTATGTTTTTGACACAATTTATATTTCCCATTCAGCTTTAAAATTAGCAGGAAAGAGGTCATTTTAAAAGCTTTTTTTTTTTTATTGGAAAATCAGATATATGAAGAAGAGGAGAGATAGAAAAGAAGATCTTCCTCCAAGTGACTCACTCCGCAAGTGGCCACTATGGCCGTAGCTGAGCCAATCTGAACATAGGAGTCAGGAGTTTCTTCCAAGTCTCCCATGTGGACAGGGGTCCCAAGGCTTTGGGCCATCCTTGACTGCTTTCCCAGGCCACAAGCAGGAAGCTGAATGGGAAACTGGGCCATCACCTGGATTAGAAATAGTGCAAGGGCCTTATCCCCTAGGTTACTATGCTGAATCCAGGAAAGGGATGTTTTAAGGGAACTAATATTGGGTAATATGGCAATTGAGAAATCTTTCAATCAAATTTTGTAGTTCCACTTGGCGTCTCCTTTTGAGAATATTGGTGATAAAGAGGAAACTTTGCTCGATCCTTTAAGAGGACTGGAATGGATCAGTAATGCAGCTATTCTGATTATACCCTGATTAAAAACCCAAGGATCTACATGATTACTCATCTCCACAGGAATCATATCAGTTGTGTCTGCCTGAGTACTCATCAACTTCTTAAACATAGCATCTACATATAGGTCTGACTAATGTGTGAGGTATGCCCAGAAACGATAATAAATTCCCAGAAGTAAATTAATTGTGTCTCTGGAGTCATCAAAAACCAACGTGAGAAAGGACATCCTCTACCTGCAAAAACAGAGATTAAGTACATTGTTGGAAATAAGACTTAATCATCAATTCCTTTGTTACTGTCTGGAAAACCATAGAATAATATATGTAAATTTGTAGACTGTTTTGGAAAAGCAAACAAAAAAAAAGTTAGATCTCTGTGATAACAGGAATGCTGCATGGGGATTCAAAGCATGATAACTGATTCTTGTATTAATTTTAAAAAATGCATGCATACATGAGTATGCTGATATAGCAAGTATTATTCAAATGTGTATTATTCTTGACAATATGAACTAATACTGGTTTTCTGTTTTAGGACAAAAAGTGGGACAGTGACAGTACATTAAAATTGCTTCCTGTAGTAGAAATGAAGATTATCGTGCTTCCATTTTTTCCTACAAACATTATTTATTCAATCATAGAAAAGGAAGTATGGCTGGCATGAGCACATCACTTCTGCCAGCGAGGGTGGGTTTGCAAGGGGCTAAAAATATGGTGACAGTGGGGGTGTGCAGAGACTTGGATGCTCACACCTAGGAAGGCAGAGCAGCCTGGAGATTTCTGCACATATCTGACTTCAGGCTGGTGTGTGTATGTGTGTTTGGAGAGGGAGCCCTAGCTTCACATGCTGGCGTGGTATACTGGTGAACTGGGCTTGGGGAACTGTGGGCATACTTGGATCTTGAGTGAGTGAAAGGCTTGGGTCCCAGGCCAGCATGTGTGCCAGGAGCTTAGGTCTCGTGTGAGTGGGTAAAGTTCCAGGCAAATATGCCCCACACTAGAAGACTGGGCTAGGGAAGACTGAACTGGGAGATCCATGTGCTTCTGGGCACAGGGGTTGTGGATGGCGCAGGGAAGGAGGACCCCTGAGGGAGTTGTTTGCAGGTGAGGAATGACTTCTGGGGGACTTCCACCAACAAGGCCACTGTACTTAGAGGTAAGTCAGGATGGGAGCAGGACATGATGCGCTAGGTCTTGGTACCTGTAGACTTGGTCAGGCCAGTCTGCATGCAAAGTAGCAGCTAGCCAAACACCAAAGTCCTCAGAGTCAGGCGTTGTCCTTACAGTATGCAGCTCAGATATGAGAAGTCATCAACAAGAGGCATCAATAGCCAGAGAAGGACAGAGATGAAATAGTTTCAGGTGTCTGAGAATGGAAGAGATAGTGTCTATGATTGGCAAGGCCCTGCTCTCTTTCTCCCTCGTTATGTAGTTATCTCTCCTAGGACCTCCTAACTGCGATCCGGATTAGATGGTTAAAAAAAAAAAGTTTGTGGATATCATTAAGTTGATGTGAAACAGGATTCCTTGAATGCAGGAACTCCACTTTGGTCTTATTTTTAATTGTAGGAGGGCTCAAGTGCGTAGGCTGACTTCTTTTGACTTCTCAAGCACACCAGCAGGCACGGGAAGCAGAATGCCAGGACTTAGCTTCTTCCTCTGGAGTCGAATGCCACATTGCATGTGAGTTAACCTGCTGGACCAAAAAAAAAAAAAAAAAAAAAAAAAAAAAGCAGTGAAAAAACTTTTTCAGGCCTACAAAAAAAAAGGTGTTCATCCATATGAAACTCTGTTTTTCTTGGTAATTCATCTTAAATGGTCAATTATTTTCCTAATTTTCGTTGTCACTATTATATGTATTCTGAAATGAAAATTGAATGCTTCTTAATCAGTGATTACATAAATTCACTGATTTATTGTATACAAATTCGTGACATTCTAGATAATTGCTACTATTAAATACTTCCAACATATGGTAAGAGACTAGTAGAAATAACCATATATTTTAGTAGATTACAGTCTTGTGGATAAGGACAAATTAACAGACTGTAGGACAAGAGGCACAGCTTTATTTGAAGGAAATAATTAAGGGGATGGTCATATTGAGAGGACTGGAAGTAAAATTTTCAGAATAGGGCTTAGGTGTTTATTGAAGAGCCACATTGAATATGATT
Source organism: Ochotona curzoniae (assembly GCF_017591425.1). Classification (NCBI taxonomy): domain Eukaryota; kingdom Metazoa; phylum Chordata; class Mammalia; order Lagomorpha; family Ochotonidae; genus Ochotona; species Ochotona curzoniae. Next base: position 12,192,986 of record NW_024465582.1, on the reverse strand, counting down.
GGAAAAATACTGAAGCTTAAACCTGGAGTTCATAGTAGAGAATTAGGTTACAAGCTAGAACCTTGGAAGTTATTAGTGTACTGATGTGATTAAAAAGCATGGAACTTGAAGAAGTTGCACACGGAACGCGATTCCAGACTTAAAAACAAAACCAAGTAACTCCAGCTATGCACCATTTGTGCCATGCCTAAAGGATATGCCAGAAACACTAAAAGAAAGCAACCAGAGTGATTGGGGAGCAGCTTTCTGGCATGGAAACTAAGTGGAGAGAATTCGTCCAACAGAAGAATGTGTACTCAATTTTTCAAGTGCTGTTGTGGGTGAGTAAAATTTAATTTAGGGTCCCTAGAATTAACATTGTGGAAGCATATGTCTGCATTGGCGGAATAATTGCAGTAAATGGAGGGACCCTGCTTGAGGGAAGTGGGTTCAGGGGGCTGTGGAAATAAAGCAGACACCCTTTTCACAGAGCCACATATCACAAATTCATCAAGATTTGTCTCATTGTTTAAAAATAGAAGTAAGATGACCTGCAACAGTGGTGATAGTGACTGAAAAAAACTGGAGCAATGATTCAGTCGAGAAAGGGGCAAATACTGAACCAATTACCATGTTCTAGCTGGAGGGAGTAAGACATACCGTGCAAGAGGAAGAATTGGCTTTTATCTGAATATTCATGATTGATAGTTGACATGTTATGACATAGATACTGGGATTAAATGGAAGGAAGTGCCAAAAGTGACACATTGTCGTTTTGTATGTCAGAATAGACCTACATCCTTCAGTGAGGTGTGAAAATAGGAAAGCCATTGTTATGAATGGAATAAATGTCATTTTATTTGAAACTTGAAATGGCCTATGCGCACAAACACACACACACACACACAGGTATGTATGCATAAAATGCACAGGAACAGACCTGAGATTAAGTGTGTGGCATATCTGTAAATGGCCATTAATGACAGGGCATCAAGTGTCAATCCTTGAAAAAAACATGAAATGGGTCAGAAGAGAACTTAACTGTAAGCCTCTCTCTATTTAGGCATTACTTAGATTTTCTTTGGAAATTTGTCAAACAGATTCAAAAGGGTTTATATTATTTTACTTCAAGCAGTGTTCCATTTTCTGTCATATCATTGGTTATTGTGTTTTTTTTTCTTTAATGTTATTAAGAATCTTCCTAGACTGAACGTGGAATTTTTTAGGAAACAAAATTTCTCAAAAAGAAGTTGCTTCTAACAAGCCTGAAAAAGTTTGTTTTAACTGTATTAATATAAAAATACAATTGTGATGTGTATTTCCAGTTCTTAACTCACTGTCTCTTTTCAAGCTCCTCTTTCATCATTGCCAACTCATTTTTATGTACTATTTCCATCAGTTGCCCCAATGAGTATAATGAATAATCTTGGCCACTCTCCTTTTCTTCCAATTGTTATCTGATAGCTGTACTGTACTGTACTGCAGTTGTTGCTATGGATAAAGTTTAACCTTTTTCATGTTAGCCTCAGAAGGTGGAAATTTCCAATACACAGGGACATGCTACCTTAATTTAGAAAAGACAGATATCTAAAATAGAGGAGAGGAAGTTTTCTGTGAAAACAGTTCCTTTAATATTCTCCCATGTGGAATTTCCCCAAATTTCACTGCCTCTGAAAACTTATAAAATAATTTTTATTGAATAATATAAAGCAGGGAAGAATTTCTAAAGGACTTGTCCTTCGGCTGTAATATATAGTAATGCATTAGATCTTAGCTGTAAGTCTTTTAAGAACATATTAGTTTGAAACTGTATTCCCTCTTTGAGAGATGCAAGATATTAAAAATGTATACTGAAATTGTTCTTTGATACAAGGTCTTCTATCCAGAGAAAACAATCCTTGCAGGAAGTTTCTACCTCACATTGACATATATTGAAAAAGAGCACTTTTAGCAAATGTTACAAGGTAAATAGGAAAAACTTTGCAATTGTTGCTACCAAGAATATGTTCAGGTCGGTGAGCATCACTGACCTGAATGCACATTTGTACATGAATCATTTTTTTCTCAACATAACATTTTTCAGCTAGGGTGAAGCAAAATGTTTAGAATATTAAAAAATATATCTGCATATCTGTGATTAATTTTATTATCCCTTTTGAATGTATCTATTTTGTAATGAATGCATATGAAGAAAAACAAGAAGAAGGAAGAAAGCAGAAATCTCACAATGAAATATTTCGGCTTTAGTTACTTAGATATATTATTTTACTAAATTTAAGGATTATTTCATAAATTTCAGTCAGCCCTGTGGGAGAGTGATGAAAGGGGAGGAATGTGTCAACATCAGGAGCTAAAATAGTAACTGCAAAAAAAGTTAGTTGATGAACATCTGATTACTATCAAGAATGAACTTTGATAGTCAGCATATCACACTAATCTAAAAAAAAAAATCATTTCAGTGAATTTATTTGCTGATATACTCTTGTTTTTCCTAAATGTCCAGCAGTAACATATCTGCCATTCTGTAAATAAGTATTGTCAGTTTCATTTTGCTTAAGTTGTTTCAGAAATTGCCTTTGCTTGGGCACCAAGTCTTGTATTCAGCTTCCTGCTTGGTGGACATAATTTGGATATGATCATGGTCATGTATAGTGCCAGACATCAATATCTTAGAGAAAACTCATCATTTCTTTCTGAGGACAAGTTTGGACCGACTCCTGAGCCAAAGTTGTCCTATATCCTCTGTGTGGCGTCTACTTCTGCAATTATGCCGTTTCAATTAAGTCTTTGCCATTAGACAACTTTATCACCGCAAACTACTCTATCTTATCATAGGTTCTTTTTAAACAGAGGTGGAATCCTGCTAACTAAAAATTCAAACAATGTTGATTTTATTTTAACAGATGAATGGTATGGTGACTGCTTCTATTATATAGTATTTGAGCTCCTGCAAAAAAGAAGACAGTTGTTTTTAAGTTGGGTTACTCGTATTCAGAAATATGAGAAAGCAAATCATATATATTATTTTTCATACTTGGGAGTCACTTTTAAATTCCCAAAATGTCTCTACATGTTTTTCCCTCCCTGTTCCCAGTTAGTTTGTGTGCTCTAGTTTACTCCCTAAAACTAGACAATAATGTGGCAAAATTTAAAACTATTTTAAAAGACTCTTAAAGTTACAGAAAGATAACTGCGTTTCATGTTTGCTTTTTTTAACTATAATCCACTCAGTCTCAATAAATGCCTATGCTTGTATAGAAATTATAAACTGTATTACTTTCTCACTTCACAGTATGCGACAGTTAAGTCAAATCATTTCACATGACTATACATTTAGAATGTAACTTCTCTCAACAACACACAATAATAAAATGAAATTTATGAAAGAAAATTAATAAAATATTTGACATTCTAGTACTATCTCTTCATAACTATCTCAATGACAAGAAAAACCATGCATTTAACCATATCTGCATTAAACCATTTAAATAATAAGATTATACATTATGCATCCATCTGGCACTCTGGGAACAAGGAAATAGAAATTGTGTCTTTCTACCTGAAAGAAGTAATTCTAGAAACTTGCCCTAGATTCTAATCAAATCACACTGCATTTTTCAGGATTAGACAAATTTCTTGGTACTTCTGGTGTGAGAGAAAGGATTCAAAATCCTCAGGAATGTTGCTGGAGTTTTTATCCCAAAAACTAAAGTTCTGCCAGGAAGGAAGAAAAGGGAGCAGAGCTGTTGACTTTTGAGCAATTAACCTCTGAAACCCCGTTTGAGAATCCTAAATGGATTTTAAGCATGCAAGCTAAATCACAAGAGATTAAATTGGACTCGTTTTACGTGCATTATGCTCTTTTTGAGTGAGTATGTTGCTAATGTTGTTTTTGACAATTTGTGTGTTATTTCATCATTTTAAGCACATATTATACCCCTATTGATTTTTAATAAACTCTGTCTATAATGTTTACAAATTTCCATTATCAGTGACTAAGCACCCATATTCCTTTTGTTAAACAATAAACATCTGTAATCTCTAGTAAATCAGAGAAAATTAAGTGGAGTTTAAAAGCATTTAGAGTTCAATTATGTTTGCATTATGAACTTTTATCAATGATTATTATAATTAATATGGAAAATAATGATTTGGTTTCAAAGAACAAGAAAAAAGTTCAGTGTGATTCCATTAAGACATTAACAACATACACTGTTTTTGATTTTTATACAATTCCTCCAGAAATGAATCATCTGTCATCTAAATTGACACTATGATTATGGTTAAAATTGTCTATAATTGCCAAGGAGGATACAGGATTGGCCAACAGAAATTGACTCTGCATGTGTAAATATCTCTGATTCCCTTAAAAACATAAAGGAGGTAAGTCTGATGAGAATCAAAACAAACATGAATGGAAAATAGAACCTTTTTCTAAAGATTTATTTATTTTTATTGCAAAGTCAGATATACAGAGAGGAGAAGAGACAGAGAAGAAGATCTTCTGTCTGATGATTTACTCCCCAAGTTACCGCAATGGCCAGTGCTGCTCCAAGCTGAAGCTAGGAGTCAGGAACTTCTTCCAGATCTCCCACGAGGGTGCAGGGTCCCAAGGCTTTGGGCCGTCCTCAACTGCTTTTCGCAGACCACAGGCAGGGAGCTGGATAGGAAGTGGAGCTGCCGGGATTAGAACTGGCACCCAAATGGGATCCTGGCAAGCTCAAGGCGAGGACTTTACCTGCTAGGCCAATGCACTGGGCCTGCCTTAAGGGCACATTTTAGAGATAAGTAAGTACTCTGAGATGAGATGTTGGTATCCCAATGGCCGGCATAACTAACTGTATAACAGAGCCTGCATTTATGAGCTTATAATCTGTTTCAGTAATGTTGCAGAATTTTTTCTTCGTGATTTAATGGTTACTATGCTCTATTTTCAGTGAACTAAGTGGTGTTTATGTTATCTAGGTACCTAGATAAATGGAAAACAATACACTCCGTGAAGAAGCACAGTAGTACATGCTGAGAGAGCGAGAGGAATACAGAGCCTGTTCTGTGCCTGTTGAGTTGAAATTTCTGAATGGAAAACTACAGAAATGAACGACAACACTATAGGATAATAAAGACATAGCACAGGTCAGTTTTGTGGGTGAGAGGAATGTGCATTTGGTTGTGTGCCTGCTGATTTTAAAACAATGGACTACAGGCAGGCAAAATACACTGAGTATTTCATGCATCTGCAGATACTGCAAGGTGATACTATTTATACATTTTTGGAAGATGATAGTCAAAAATACTATATACTATGAAAATTATAATTTTTAAATAAAAAGAATAAAAATGTGGAGCTTTACAAACACACACGATGGACAATCAAATACAAAATTCAAGAGGAAATAGCAAGTAGCTCTCAAGACAGGTATCAAACAACATTCTATGCTTCATCTGTGGACCTAAACCACAAGAGTTGATATGTACAAATGTTGCTGCAAATATAAAGAATGAAAAGGTAGAAGGACCTGGGAATTAGCATAATGGAGGTTTTGTACTAAACTCCTATAGCCTTTCATTTTATTGCTAGTGGTTAATTTTAATAAATAGGACTGCAAAATGTAATGTTTAACATGTAAAGAAAATATTTCAGAGGCCAGTGCAGTGAGGTAACAAACTAATGCTACACCTATAGCACTGGCATCCCTATGGGTGCCAGTCCCTTACAGGCACTTTTCAAATGCTGTAACATCATAAAAGCATAGACATTATCTTGTACAAAGTATGTGGACACCTGTCCTTTACAATTGACATATTCCTTTGCGTTTGAATCCTTAGCATAATTACATGTTTTAAATACAATGGTAACTTTTCTTTACCTTGACTTATAAGCAAGAGTTGTGATCGTTATAATACTGCTTGTGTAATGTCATGGTATTCAAAGGAAACTGCAAATCTTTACATTTAAAATATTTACTTTCTTTAAATCTTCATATAGTTTTTTACTTGAATGTCAGAAAGTGAAAGAGAGGGAAAGGGAGAGAAAAAAAATAGGGAGAGAAACAGAGAGAGAGAAAGATAAACATGCAGAGACTGGGAGACCAAAAGAAATCTTCCATCCACTGTAACTCTACACTCCTTTTGCACTGGTGACAGCGACCTGTACCACTGGAAAGCTGGGAGCCAGGAGCTTTCTGCTGGTCTTCCATATGAGGTCAGGAACCCAAAACCTTGGAGCATTCTCCACTGTCTAACTAGGCCATAAGCAAGAAGTTGGATTGGAAGTGAAGCAGCCAGGTCTCAAACCTTTCGAGCCTTTTATGATGTTACAACATTTTAAAATGAGTCCATTGAAGTACTATTGCTTTTGATAAAAGGAAAAGTATAAACATAAACCCATAATCAATGTGGTATTCACATTGTACATGCACTTTGTTTATTGTTGAGTACCTCCCATAATGAGTAAGATTTGTTCCCCAAGTCTTACAGTACTTTTATTTTAAACAATAAGAAAGCCTTATTATGAGCTCTGTAGTATTTTTTTTTTCAGTCTCTACAGAAGCTTTCTGAAGATTGAAGAACAAACACAAGTAAGACAGAAGCAACAGGATTCAGCTAACTATTTCAACACTAACAGCTGGAAATAAACAAAGCAGTACCAAAGGCAGGGGAAAAAGAGTGATTGATATCCTTGTTGGAAAGATAGATGAGAACAGTCTGACAGCTTCTGTTTGAACTGAATTTCTCACTGTTCAAGCAACTCAGTCTGTGTTGTTCTTTTTTTCTGTCAACATTATGATTCTGCTTTCTGTATTCCAACGTAGATTTGATAGTTGTAAGTTCGTAATTAAAATACACATGTTCAATTTTTTTTTCCTTTTTACATTTGAGTAGACGTTCTTTGTGCTCTGGTTGGAAGCAGGCACACTTTATCATCTTCTGAGAGTGTCAATATGTCTAGAATATATCTTGATTTGCGTGCATCTCAGTTTTGTTATTTGTCTTTCGTGCTGATATTTTCAAATAGGTTATTTCCTAAGTATGTACTATAACACCAAATTAGCAAAGAAAGAATACTCCCTGTTTCATGCCTTAACCTTACATAATAAAGTCAAATAGAATATGAAACAATATTTCTTTCCTGTGTTCACTAAATATTGTTCATATATATAACTGACTTTGAACAACACCATGAAATCAATTACATGTTTGATTTTTGAGAGGTTTCCAAATTATCATTGTTAAGTAAACAAAGGTTAATGGGATTCCAAACATGATGATCTCTCATTACAGGCATATATACAAAGAAACAAGCTCACTACCTGCAAGAGACATTGGGAATTAGGGGGCAGGGACGCTTTGAGACTACAAAAACCTTAGAAAGCATAATTAAAACTAAGCAAGATTTTGTTGACACAGTGTGCATAAAATTAAAAGAGAAAATTATACTTTCTATGTATTTTTACTGTGTATCTACCAGGAAATACATAATCCTCTAAGTTTGGGAAATGTAAAGCTGTGTAGACGGTGGGCAGTAACTTTATGGCATGGGAATCCAAAGTCTCTTTAGAGAAGACTAAGCTCCATAACGTTTGTAAGCTCCTAAGATGGACTTCAAATCCCCAAGGACATTGGTTAAGAACAAAATTACAGTCTGCCAAGCTCACAACATTCCAATACAGCTAGCCTGCCCTTTGCCCAAGACTGTACATATATTCTCTGTCCATCATAAATGTTGACTACCAAATCTTACGTTTTTCCTTCTTTGGAAAATTTTATTCACCAGCTACCATCTCTGGAGAATTTCCCTTAATCTTTCTTTCACAATTAGAAGGGCATATTCCTGTGCTGCAGAATTTTAATGGTACTGGTTGGTGAGTCCAAGCTGTCTAAGTATCAAATCACGGGCTTACATTTGGATGGCTTTCATGGTGAAAACCATGACCCATAGCAACCTGTAACATCAGGTTAACATAACCTCCAACCCAGGACATATATCTGCTTATTTCATTCTAGTCTTTCAGTCTTCCTTAGTCCTTTTATTCTGAAGCGCTTCTGTAAGAATCTCTCAGAAAGTACCACCTCAGGCACTTTAAGCTCAACTACTGGTAAAGAAACAATATCTTGGGCTCATAAAGCTAACCTGTATCTTGAACTCTAAGTCAGATGACAAATAATGCTCTGGTTGCCCAGAGGCCTCCTCATTATTCTTCCAGCAGTTTGGCACTAGAGACGATCATACTATTCTTTAATTTTTTGCCCTTCAAAATTTCTTTGTTATCTGTGATTCCCTGAACATATCAATAGTTATTGAACCATAAGAGAATAAGAAATAAGAATAAGAAATAGGAAATATATTTCAAAAAAAACATGGTCAGAAGTTTTATTTTCCATTCATTTGATATAAATATTGACAAATGAGAATGTTCCTTTGACAATTCTGTGCTGCTTCTACAATATGTATTTGGTCATGTGACTAGGAAACAAGAAAGGCAAAAATTTAGTGACTATTAGGAATTGAATTTTACATATTTTCTGGACCTGTATTCATTAATATTGGTGGATTCTCATAATTTGGAATATTTGTCATTATATTAAAAGTAAAACTGACAAATGCAATAGATTGTGTGATTTTCCATAGCTCTTTTACTAGCTTATGTAACAACCCCCACAGTTATTGGAGGGGTTGGAAGGATACAAATTGCGGCCTCTTCTACAACCACAACCTTACAACATGGCACTGTGCCTCTTTATCTTTTTTCTTTTCTTTTTCTTTATTTCTCAATTAAATTGAGAAATTACAAAGCAACAAAATGTTGTAGCTAATCCACTAGGAAAAAAAATATATGCATATAAAGTAAAATATACTGCCCCTTTCATGAACAGTGTGTGAGCTATTTGAAAATTTTATGCCATTAGCACTTTCAATTTGTCATTAACCTAGAAAATAAGAGGGAGTAATGAAAGTCATTAAAAGCAGTTGAGTGTTCTGCTGTAGCCTGGCCAATAAGGGCATAAAGAATGAGAAACAGAGCAAGACATCCCATTATATTACAACCTGGCAGGACAGTGTCTTCAAGGGAAAAGTGTGTGTGTGTGTGTGTGTGTGTGTGTGTGTGTGTGTGTGTATGCCTCTTCTTTTTGTTGTACTTTTACTGCTATTATTTCCCTAATACACTCTTGTATGAATAGGGATCCCTCCTCCACTTCCCCTTCTTGCCTCCTTATTTCCTCCCCACTACATTTCCCCCTCATGTTATTACAATAACAAAGTCCTCAGCAACAGTCACAAGTTCAACATTATGCTAAGTGAATCATGGCTTGCAGGCATTGCCTGCTGCTGTCCTGTGCACCTTCTATCTACAGGACAAAAGGTATTGAGCTTCAGAGAGAATTTTCAAGTGCTAGATGTTAAACCACCAGCCACCTCTGATTTTTGAACTTGGAAAATATTACATCTCTGTCCCGCCTTCTGAAACCTGATGCTAACTAATCTGCTAGACTGCTGTTTTCAGATAAAATTTTATATCCAAGCATTATGATTTTGCACACATGATTTTTTAAAAGTCATGAACAAAGTTGCTGAGAGGGAGAAATACAATATTATTATGTTTATTCTGGGATAAAATTTAGGCACTGTTTATTGTGTTTGGAAAAGCTATACTTGACAATACCTTTTTTCTTTCCATGCTACCCATTTCCTGCACAGTACCTCTCGCCTCTCTCTATATAGATATAGATACAGATATAGTTATAGATATAGGTAGATAAAGATATATAAATATGTAAACATATATTTATAGATTTATAAATATATAGATATATAAATATGTACATAAGTGCCTCAGAGTAAATCGTATGGGAAACTCAAATAGTCAACTATTTTAAACTGGCTTTGACTTAATGAATTATGATTTTGTGTGATGCCCAACAATGCATCATGAGGGATTCTGTGTTTATCACTTGATCACTTAACATCACTGCTTTTCAAGTGAGGATGAAGATGATTTCCTACACAGTGTTGCCCCACCAAATGACCTCCTTCTAACATCAGAGCATTTCTTCTTGCTCTTAATATTTTTGGCAGTTATAGAAAATAAGATTTTTGATCACTTAGATTTTTAAGGAACTGAAAGAAGTATGTTTGTATTTTCCTTTAGGATTCCTCAGAGAAACAGAAACAGCAGGATTTGTGTGGGCACTTACATTCGTAAATGTACACGTAAAATATTATTGTATAAGATGATTTATCACAAGACTTTTTTTTAATCATAATTGTAAATCCTAGCTGTCCCAAGAAATGGGCTTGCCCTTTCTCCCACCAGTCTCCACGTTGTTTTGTAGAATAGTGGGAGGTCCGATAGGCAGTGTCACAGCTCAGTAATTGTGTGTGAGTGTGTGATGCTAAGATCATGCATCACCAAGCTCCCTGTCACTACGGACACTTTGCTCATGAGTCTGTAGAGTCAGCAAAAGCAAAGCTGGAGCAGAGGCCCGTATTTTCCGAGAAATGGGACATTCCCATTAAAATTCTCCTCTGTTGAATTCACACTTATGTATCTACCCAGAATACAAATAAAGTCAGCATTTCCCCCCTTCAGTGTGGGTTCTTCACCAGCCTCTTCCACATGTATCTTTATCACCAAGTTTTCAAATACTTTCTTAAAATCCCTGACCATCCAATGGAATGACTGGCTATAGCTCATGAGCTGGGCTTGCTGTTTCTCCTTTCAATCAACCAACAGCTGGTTGTACTGCTTGACTCACCACCCAGGAATTCCTTTTAATGCTTTTGCTGACTCTACAGGCTCATGAGCAAAGTGAAATTCTGATACTTAAAAAATTTAGTCACCATTAAGATTTTTTCCATTCTGACGTTTTCTATTATGTATATTTGCGTTAAAATAACACACAGTTACATTTTAGTATGAACAGAAAAAATCCAAATTCTATCACGAAAAAATGACTCAAAATACTGCAGAAGAATGTTAAGGGTTTGTATGTGGATGTGTGATTGTATGTATGTATATATCTGTAAAGGTACCTTTAAACACCACTCTATCACTGTTCTAATGCTGCTTTAAGGGCCCTATATTCAGACAAGTTACAGAACAGCAGTCAAGTGGAAATGACAGAGACTGACAATTATAGGAAAAATAAAATGGCTTCCAAAAGTGCACATAGACCTGTGGACCTCAATCAACTGAACTACAAATCCATTAAATGACTTAATTTTGTGTATCCAACTGTGAGATATATTTACCACTACACTGACAAGAACTATAGATAATAAATGCAGTCTGCTCTACAGCTCACTAGTGGTAAGTGAGCTACTGAATAATTGGTAGTTTCTGATACTGTCCATAGGCAAAAACTGATAAAAGGTCACAGCATATAAAAGAAAAAAATGACTAGAGTATACAGGCTTATCATCATTTGTTTCAGAAAAAGGTAAAACTCAAATAAAAATGGTAATTACTAAATATAAAAAGATGTGCTGAATGATTTTTAAATTATGTATTTCAAATTTCACAGAGTAGCACAAAGTAAGTCATCATTGATACTTTTAATAAATTTCATGTAAAAACGATATTTTTGCCTGAGAAAACTTCCTCTAGAAGAGTAACAATATAATTCAAGTCAAAACAAAAGATTCCAGTTGACCAATTTGTTTTTCTGAAAGTCACATGCCAAATGAACCTGCTAATTACTCAAAAAACTACATCATAATGAAAAATCATTTATTTACATATCATTTAGGCGATAAAAAGAAACATGGTTAACACAGTAAAGTAATGCCACATGTGTTTTCAAGAAATTGTTATTTTTAAAAAGCTGATTCATTAAATTTATTTTTTTAAAAAAAAAACAAGCTTATTTCTAAAAAGAAAATTTAAGCTTAAACAACTGGTTTTGTGTTCAAGAAATCATTACAGATACATGGAAATCTTTCCCAGTTTTCATCAGTAATTCATTATCAATAATTTTCTATGATGAATGCCCCTTAGTCCTACGTTAATTTATGCGAATCCTCTTCAAATAGTCTTGACTTGCAACTTTAGCAACACTCTTCAGTTTTTAACCTCAAAACCTATATAAAAATAATTTGATTTATTTTGGCATTGTGCTGGCTGAGTACACAGCAAAATAATTGCTTTGCAGCTAATTCATGCATCTTCTGTGTAAGAAAGAAACATCAGATTAACCATTATAAAAACCTTACAATAAATTGAGTTATAAATTAAGAGACTCAGAGAGTGACTGGCATTAAGGCTGATAGTGTAAAGAACTACACCTTATAATCTTATTTATATTTTGTCAAGTAGAAGAAGAAACAGAAACAGAAGACATGAATCCTATAATATAAAAGTCTAATTATAAAAAGTCAGTGATTGGGAACCTGGAAGAAAGTAGTGTAAATAAAATAAACGCATATTTCAAAGTAGTATTTTAAATATTTTTAAAAATTAACAACTTACTCTGAAATATACTTATAAAAGTATATGCATTATGTTAACATGCATATACACAGTGTGTATTTGTGCAATACTAATTTGTGCAATACTAATTTGTGCTATAACACTATGCCATTTTTAAAAATCTGTTTTTTGGCTATGATGTATATCTTCCTGGAGTGGGACAGTTTGAGAACCATAAATGTAAATGGAATGTGCAAGTATCACATTTACATTTCAATCATGTTCTTTGAACACTTTTAATAATAGAATAATTTATATTTTATCTTTTAAGTGCATTAGGATAGGAGACTCCATGTATTAATATTATATGAAATAATATTTAATGTCGGTGGTTAAATTTAAAGACGAACATGTATGCACTTTCTGACTTACAGATGTAACCATGAGTGGGCATCTAAGAAAGATAAGATCATTCTAATTAAAAATCTACAATTGTTTTAATGTATTGAGTATTTTCATTCAGTTATTAGTTTTGGGAGCATAATAATCCTTCAATTATGCTGTAATCATAATAAAACTCAGTTTTAGAAAGTCTATATTGCTTCGAATGGGTGGAGTAAGTACTAATATAACAAAGAAAATTTTGTAATTGGAATTCAGTCCACGCACCCTATGCTCAAACTGGCTTACTTCCAGACCTAGCACCCTACTAATTTACACCCAGGAAACAGTGGTCATGGTGCAAATACTTGGCTCCGGCCACCTGTGTGTGCAAGCTAGCTTGGCCTGGCTTTGGCTTGGCCAGGCCTTTCCTTGTTGTTCTTATTTTTTGTTTGTTTGTTTTGCGTTTTCTGAGTGATCCAAAAGACCTAAAATATCTATTGCTGTCTCTTTTTCACTGCTGACCTTTCAAATCAATTTTCAAAAAGGAATCGATTCATTAAAAACAATTAAAGTAATTATCTAAATTGTAGTGACTTTGCAAGAAAAATAAATATATTTTTAAAACAAATGCGTATGGTTTTCAAATTGTTATATTAAGGCAGTTCTTTCTCTAAACTCAGAACTGTGCTGAGAAATGCACACATTCCCCTTTTTCTTAGAATTCCAGAAGTTATAGAGTGAGCTACTAAAGAATTAAGCATTTTAATAATCCATGGCCTTTCACTCTATTGTTCTATCAGATTGTAAAAATGAGTGTAAAATCAGGGTTAAGCATATATTTTGGAAATGGGAGATTGGGGAATTTTAGCAGCTTAAATAAACCATTGTAAGTGCATTTAAATAAACACTGAAGTCCTATATCTTAAAAGGATAGTCAATTTTTTAATAAGATATTTTATTTGGATACAGTGCAGCAGTTTTACCTTCAGAAGCTCACACTTCAGAAATTCTGACGGATTTGTATTATCATAAAATTATTAAATGAATAGAGGAATGTACTAAATATATACTGTATTTATTTGGCTGTTTTGTGCTAATAATTTAAATATATTCATATGCCTGTCAGGGAATATAATTACACTATAAATATTTTACTTAAAATCATAACTCCTTAGAATGCTTCAAGAATACAAATTGTCTGTATATTATTGTTGAACCATCCAAATACTTTCCCTGTAGTTACTTAAATCAAAAATGATGAAATACATTTCCTTCAAACTTCTTGAATTATTTTATTCTAAGAACCAGAATGATGAAGTTTAACCCCAAAGGAATTCAGCGAAAAAGCTATAAGCCATGGAAAATGAAGCTTAAATTCAAAATGCCATCTCAGAAAGCATAATAAAAATAGATTTCCAGTCTTCACCGAACACAAATAGTAATGCAATAAAATGTGAAATGTTGGGATATAATATTGCTATCTTTAATTTTTACAGTAGAGTTTTTGTAAGATCTCATTCTATGTAAGAAAATAGCTTCTATCACATGAAATCCATTCAGTTCTTTTAGCATGCTTAGAAACTTGGATGAAATCTAAAAGTATGTGAATGTCAACATGTGATTTTTAAGATTGGAATACAATGTTGTAAGCCATATTGGCCTAGAAAAATAACTTTTAGATGACTTGTCTTTGGGAATCACCGTTTGAAATGGAACTTTCTTTAAAAAAAATCCATTTTCTTATGATCAACTGAGGTAGAACTAGAAAGACTGAAATTGGTACATTTTAGTATGTATTAAATAAAGATTGCTTCCAGAGAGAACTCTGAAAACTCAGAATTTTTCCAATGTATGGCCTTTGTGTTTGCTTAAGTATTTGAATGTTTATGTGTACCAAGCTCTTTTAGGCCATCATCATTTTATTCCTTTTGTGTTTCCATAAATTTTGCTTCATCATGCTCCAGTATGTATGCATACTATCTTCATATGAATCCAATTAAATCGGGTACAAATTCTATCCACCTTTTTGCAGTGATTGTTTCAATACATATCTTCTTAATACAATCAGTCAGATGTGATGTATCAGCCAGCTGGCGCAATCTGATTAGAAATAAATTTTAATGTGAGAATTTGAATATTAGCAGGGAGTAATGGAATTCTGATTATCTTTTTTATTATCAGTACATAAAATATATTTGGGCAAACTGATTGATTGCCTCAGAATTGAAAGTCAGCAAAAGCACTGAAATTCCAAGAGAATCAAAGAAATACTGGTAAAGCCTTGGATTTTAATTATTTGCTACTAAGGAACTAAACACTTCAAACTGATACAACAACAAAAAGCCCTTTCCTATGCTATTGCATTTTAATTGATGTTTTCTTTAACCTTAAATTAAAATGTCAATGTCTTTTAGGTTTTGTAGTTGTCCTTCACTATTGCTCTAAATAAACTTTTAGTTTTGTTCCTAAAACTTGAAAAACAGTGGTTCTTTTACCTGCTATTCCTCATGCTTAGATGGTGCTATTGCATTTTCTATGTTGTAATCAAAATAGATTAAGCAAGGGCGTTCCCTTAGAGCTTAGGTTATTAAACTACACACAAAAATAAACCAAAAACCACAACCAAACACTCCAAAATTCTTTGTTACATCTTTCATTTTGCCAAATACTGTGTCTTAGTGTCTATTTGTTTCACTTACTCATTCCGTCAAAATCCCATTTCTCTTCTTTCTCCTTCTAAAATGTATCTCTAGAGCTTAGAAATTATAAATAAGAATAAACTTAGAGTAATCTCCTTATAAGCCAGATAAAAGCATCAAAATAGAAAAAAATGGATTAGTATTTAAAAAAAAAAAAACAAGAAAAAAAGCTAAATCTTCCTAATCCATGGATTGTTGAATGCGTTAAGCCCACAGACAGCATCATATTGAAAGGGGAAACCTGGACACATTTTCTTGAAGATATGGAACCAGATAAGTATATCCACTCTCACTGTAAAACAGTTGTGATAGGATTTTCCACAGCCATTAGGCAAGAAAAAGAAATTCAGAGTATATCCAGCAAAGCTGGAAGTCAAATGAACCCTGTTTGTAGAAGATGCAATGCTTTGTATAGAGTAAAAAAAATAAGTTCGTAATAAGATGCTTGGAACTCATAAGGCAATCAGCAAAGCTAAATGACAAAGTCACAGACAAAAATTCATAGCATCCACGTATATTAGCAGATTAATGGCTGAAAACATGCGTGTTTGGTTTTTCCCATTCATAATAGTATCAAAAACTGTAAAGGGATAGATTTCAATACAAATTCTTAGAAAAGGTCTACAATGAAAATTACAAAAAAAGAGAAAGAAATGACACACCAAAAATGAAAATTCTTCCATACTCATGTATCTTGAGAATATTATCAAAAAATCTATTCTAACCAAAGCAATTTGCATATTCAATGTGATCCCAACTAATATATCAATAATAAATCGAGAAAAACATACCCAAGACATTGACACAGTTTAGTGCTTCTTTTCCCACTAAGACATGTGCTGTAATTTCATAATTTTTAGTTTATTTGTATTATTAGTATTAGCCTGAGGACTTAGGAATTCCTGTTCACCACATTTACTGTTAAGTAAGGAAAATCACTTTGCCTGAATTGCTTTTGTCCTTCATTTTATTTTTTGAGATTTATTTTATTTTTATTGGCAGATTTACAAAGAGGAGGAGAGACAGAGCAGAAGATCTTCCATATGCTGGTTCACTACCCAAGAGGTTGCAATGGCAAAAGCTGAGCTTATCCAAAAGCTGGGAAACAGGAGCTTCTACTGGGTCTCCCATGCGTGTGCAGGCCTCAAGCCTTTGCAGTATCCCCTGTTGCTTTCCTGGGCCACAAGCAATTGCCGGGTGGGAAGCAGAGCAGCCCGTATATGAACCGGGCCCATATGGGTTCTTGACACAGGGACGAGGCAAGAATTTTAGCCACTAAGCCATCACACTGGGCACCTCTGTTTTTGTTTGTTTCTTTGTTTCTTTGTTTCTTTTTTTTCCCTCTAAGATAACTTACACAATGGTTTATAATAAATATGTTTCCAATCTTCCTGGAGTACCAACCAACCAAATGTCTCTGAATATGAATCAAGGGGCCAGATACCATTCCATTATGAATTCTTTGCTCTTCATACTTCTCTGATAACATTTCATGTCCTGGGTATCTAAGCTGTTCACAACATTGGGAAAATCTGATATTCTTTTAGAGGTAATGACCTCAGATTCATAGTTAGGATTGCAATTTCGCCTTTGGGACTGGACACTGGGTGGTAAAGAGTTAATCTGGCAGCCACCTTTGATTACCACATCTGAAAATTCAGTGATCATGAAATTAAAGACAGTGCAATGACATTACAATAATATTTTACATGAATTTGTGGCATTGCCTTTATTTTTCGAGTGATAAAACAGTGTCAGTAGTTTCTTTATATAGGTCATTTGAAAATATATATTTGCTGCAATGAAACTAAACTATCATCAATTGGAAACATCTATATTTATATGTATTTAATCAAAGGAACATCCTTAATTATATGAGTGATGGCCTGTACAACCAGTTTTATTGTTCATTCTTCATTCTGCCAAGCCATTTCATTTATTTCAATGATGAGATTTCATGAATATTTTTAATTCTTTATGTGATATAGTATCTCATTCACTTTTAAAGAGACAAATTGTATTGAAAAGAGAACAAAATTTGATGAAACTTCCTTTAGCTATGAACAGATATTTTGACAAAAGTGAACATTTCTTCCATGGAAGTCAATATTTTATTTTGGCATGTCATCCTGAAAACAACATTTTTAATATCTTTTAAGATATCAAAACATAATTTAAGGATTGCCTGCACAATTAAATAAAAGCCTAATATTTATAGATTACATTCATCTTTCGGGTTGAAGTAAAATTTGTCAGCAAGTGAGGGAAACGATAATTAATTAACACTTTCAACATTTAAATAAATCATAAAATAAGCACCATTAATATATTTTGTCTATATGAAAGCATTTTAGGGGATTTAAATACATTCCTTATTTTTCCAATAATTTTAGCCTCTTTATTTTTTTCTAATATTGTTTACACAGTTGAGAGGGATGCATGGCTTTGTGGCCTCTGCTTAGGGCAGTGGGGGTGAGGTTTGAACGCAGGAGGTTGGGACACACATTTATTTTTTGTTTGTTTGTTTTTGTTTCCTGTGTCCACAGGGGGTAGAAGTCACATTACATCCTTCCTGTCCAATTTTACTAGCATCGGGAGGTGGGGGATTGTCATCTGCTGACATCTTAAATTCCGAAGTGGAGAAGAGTGTTCCAATGGTGCTCGTTGAGTGGCTTCCATAATTCTGAGAATCTGATTCTTTTGTTACTTCAGGATTGGGAAAATCTCTCAAGGTTTATTGGTTGACAAAAAGCTCAGGTACATGCTGCCAAGCTTTGCCAGAAAAATTGTCAACAAAAGGCCAACAGGCCCACAGACAGGTGTTACTCCCTTGTCCACCCTGGCCCACCCCTAGCCCAGGTTCTTAGGCTTAGCAGCAATGGCTACAAC
Organism: Ochotona curzoniae; assembly: GCF_017591425.1. NCBI lineage: Eukaryota > Metazoa > Chordata > Mammalia > Lagomorpha > Ochotonidae > Ochotona > Ochotona curzoniae. The sequence goes on along the minus strand of NW_024465582.1, from coordinate 12,174,628 downwards.
TCAGCAAGGGTGTGTTTGTAGCATCTCTCCCAGGCATGCTTCTGGCTCAGAATCTTGTGTCTGCTTAGTGACACTAATTTCCAGCCTGATACAATTTGTACCCAGTCATGGCACTTGGCTGATGAGTGCCACGGCCTTGCCTTTCCTAGCTCACCCCCAGCCCTGGGTCTAGTGCTCCCAGCAGAAACTGCAGACTAGTATAGAGGAGTTCCACAGATTGCCCTAACAGGCCTGCCCCAGCCCCAAATGTCAGTCTTCCCTCAGTTACAACCCCTGCGTGTGTCATCCAGGTGCTGCAGCCTGGCCTAGAATATTAGATGGGTTCCTCTCAGGTGAATTTTGTGGTCCAACCTGACAATATCTTTCACCATCTAGCTCTCTGCATAAACTTGTGGTTAAGGCAATCTGAAGCTCCCCTCAACCCACCCCAGGGACTGGGGTGTCAAATTTGGCCCAGCCACCCCTCTTCCCAGTTATCTTAAAGGGGAAAAATAATGCAAATAACAATAATAATAGCAACTATACTGGCATACTGATACATTTGACACAAATTGGGCATTTTCAGACCCAGGATGCCCACTGGCTACTGGTTGCTTGTCTCCCAGCAGTACACACTTGCTAGGTGCAAAGCAGTTTCCAGCAGCTGCAGAATAATTTTATCATTTTACATGTTGATAAAGTAAAAATTAAACCTTTTAACGTGAAAAAGATTTCTGATAAAAATGACATGGTCATTTCATTTATCTACTTGTACTCACATGTGCATGTATTTTGACACAATCTTTACTTTCATTTATCTTCATTATCACTTAACACTAATCTGATAAGACAAATGCATTGAGAATAAAAACAATATCAGGTGTTGCCAATAAAAACAAATGTACAGAAGAGTACAGAAGTATGATGCTTAAGTAGGTCATTATCACTCCTGCCAGGAAAAATCTAGAAGGGCATGACACGAATATATTAAATTTACAAGGCAAGTAAACTCTCACGAATGTGCTAATACTTCAAAGCTAGGAGGTATTTGTTATGAATTATAAAAAGAATCATGCCTATCTACTTTCTCTTGACAAAGTGACTTGGAGCTCCTCCCATGAACAGGCACTTCCTGTTTTCTTATTCATGAACTCAAGGTTCATTGGACGTGAGAAATAATTCATGAGAAAAAGTAACATAAGCAAAGACATGAAACTGAAATAACAGTAGTTGCATCTTTTTGCCCTTGTGATTAATGCTGATTATGTTGGATGGTATTAGTTAGGTACACACTGATGCTGAACATGATACTTCCCACCAAACATAGAAGTAGCATCTTCCTGGACAATTTCTCTTTCTATAGTTTGCCAGGTAAAGTTCACTTGAAAGTTTATTTATTTGAAAGGCAGAGTTATGTATTGAGATACAAAGAGAGAGAAGACAGAGAGAGAGAGGTCTTTCATCCTGTGGTTTGTTCAGTGTTCGTACGGGATAGCAGGGCTTTAAGAAGGAGGATTGGCCATCGAGCCATTGTGCAACACACGTTCATGTCCTGGCTATTGTGCTTCCAATCCAGCTCCCTGCTTCTGGCACGGTAAATTAGAGAAGGATAACACAAATACTTGGGACCCTGCACCTTCATGTGAGACTCGAAAGAGACCCTGACTACTGATTGCCTCAACTCCAGCTGTTACAGCTGTTTGGAGAGTGAACCAGTGGACGGAAGATCTTTCTCTACTTCTCCTTTCTGTAAATCTGTTTTTCCAATATAAAAGGTAAATAATTCTCTAAAAAAAAAATGATTCTTGTCTGGCTAGATTTTCAAATTATAAGTTGATGTATCAGTCACTAAGGAGTCAGAGTAACCCGATATCACTCTTGTTAGCATCCTGAGTGATTGTTTGCTTCCTGGAAAGCTTGCTTCATGTTTTTTTCAGATTTATTTTTCTATTTCATTGTTTATTTGAAAAAAAAAATCAGTGAGGGAAAGATGGGGAGATACAGAGAGAGATCTTCCATGTCTGGATCACTTCTCCAGTATCTGCAAAACTCTGGTGCTTCAGTATCTGCCCTTGCGTGTCAACATTAATCAAGTAAACAACAAGAATATGATTCACAGGGAAATGATTTTATTAATATATATTACGGCTACCATCCATTTCTTCAGGATGATGCACTTTATTTAGGAATACACAGATTTTTATATCCCAAAAGAATGCAGGCGTCACACAAAAGCTTTCCTTAATCCTTATCTTATGTGAAGCTAGCAATTCTTAGAATAATTATTCTTATGTTACCAAAACTAAAAAAACGTAAGGGAGAAGACATTAACACAGCATCTTGGTATGCTCTGTTCTGTTATTTACAACTCAAGAAAAGCACAAGAAGAGATGCCGCTGAGGCCAGGGTTGTTCTCTTCTGTTGTTTTTAACCAGAGGGAGACTCAAAGGAGAGATGGCATCACGGATTTTGGTCTGCCACTTGGTGTTCCAAAATTAGACACAAGCCCCAGTGTTCCTGGCATGTGAATATCTCCCTTGTCCACTGATGCACTCAGCTGCTTCACCTGCACAATAATTTTGACCAATTAGTTCAATGAAAATAGTTTTTTTTTTTAAGTGTGGTTCTTAACCACTCAAAACTTCATGAGTAAATTCTATGAATATTACCATTGTTTCTGTATTCATTCTTACATCATGCACCCTGCTCAGCTTTTCTTAAGCTGCTTTATCTAACTTTGTGATGCACACTTAGAAAATTGAAAAAAAAATACCATTTTCCTCTTATTTCAATACAAAATGTCCTATGGCTTTTATGATTAAGATTTAATAGTGTGCTTTAGTTTAAGAAGTATCACTTATTATATGACTACAGTCTCCATACATTTTTTCAGTTGTATCTCTCCACAAGTAGAGAGTTGGCCAGCAACTTTAAACTTACTGTGGCTTTGACATCTACCAGTAGCCACCATTCATTTTAAACAAGAGAATCATCTCTTGGGTCTAAATTGTGTTTCTTTTTCCACAGAGATGGCATTTTCCCACATAATAGATAGATTGCTCAAGTTCTTCAATGAGAAGCAATTCATCTGTGACAAGCCAAGATCTTTAATAGAGTTAAGACTCACAGTCTCTGTCCCCCGGCCAATAAGAAAGCTTGAGCTTATCCTTCATGGTTGAGAACAAAGAAAGCAACTGACCCATGAAATGAAAAACATGGTGAGTTACTTCTGGATATGTAAGGGAAAAAAGTTTTGACTGTGTCTCAAAGACCCTTGAAACAAATAATAACGTGGTACAGGGAAGCAGGTGGGGCATCCCAAATGTGCAACATTTTTTCTTTGTAAGTATGGTGTAGTTTTTTATATGCCAATGTAGTCAAAATGGAAATTATACTTATTAAGTTTATGGTAAAGAATTTAACCTCTGTGAATGTCTTCCATTTTCTCATGTAGTCAGGCATCCATCCATGTGTTCATGTGGACAAGAATGGAAATATATACACAACTATGCCATTATAGATATGAAAATAATCATCCATGCATATTTACGTATACGTATTTCTAGATTTAGCTATTTGCGTAAAAATGAATGATGTACATAATAGTGTTAACATATTTGGTAATTTAAAAATAGCCAGGGGTGGGCCCAGTGCAGTGGCCTAGTGACTGAAGTCCTCACCTTGAACGTGCCAGTATCCCATGATACTAATCCCAGCAGCTCCACTTCCCATCCCAGCTCCCTGCTTGTGACCTTGGAAAGCAGTTGAGGACAGCCCAGAGCCTTGGGACCCTGCACTTGTGTGGGAGACCTGGAGGAAGTTTCTGGCTGCTGGCTTCAAATCAGCGCAAGTCTGGCCATTGCACTCATTTGGGGAATGAATCATCGGATGAAAGATCTTCCTCTCTGTCTCTCTTCTCTTCTCTGTATATCCACGTTTCCAATAAAAAAAAAAATAAATCATTAAAAACAAATAATTACAAATTTCAGGACTCTCTAGGTGTTTGAATGGTATGAATTTACAGTTTCAAATTTGAATGAAAGGTTTATGAAACAAAAAAGAGGCGGGGGGGGGGGTCCTGCCATTAAATCCTGTGATCCAATCATGATGTTCGCAGATTATGGAGTATAAAATGATCCTGACTCCATATACTTAGATGTTAGTTCCAGCCTGTCAGCATCATACGTGTATATCTCTTCTAGCTGCTTTCGTTGTTTAAGGGCTATTTTCATGACATTACAAAAAAATGTCATTTTAAACTCATCCTCTAAATCTTTGCATTCCTACATATATATATGCTTACAGCTGAACGTGTTTGTGCATGGGTTTTTTTTTTTGACAAAGTTAAGCTTGCTTCTAAAGGAGATGCTCACGATGGCTGAACAGCTCGTTAGAAATAACATGAAGTACCTGAAAGTAAGAGAATATATATATAGATGTATATTCTAGTTTTTCCTCATGATATAAGATATAGAAGTCAGTCAGCGTTTTTCCAAACTCCCACTTTCTCAGCTGTTAGAGATTAAACGAGAAATCACCCTTCTCTGATTTGTTCCCCAACATAAATTTAATCTCTGTATTGTATTCAACTTTATATGGTTCCATGGATTTTACATTGCACATTTCTTTCCAGAATGTTGGTAGCATCAAAGTTTACTATGAATATTAACTGTGTGGGATATATTTATAACATAATATTTACTGTTATCACACATAATAAAGTGAACAAAAGTTCTGGAAATAAATTAACTGTGGATGGTCTTGTATGGCAGGATTATTATGGGTTTGACTCTACTTATTGGTGCTTCCTGTGTCTTCTCTAACAATCGTATATAATTTTATTAGGAGCAAAACAAAATAAAATACCTTTATCTATTGCTTTATAGCTTCATTCAGGCTGGCTGCCGCATTAATTACCTTCAATGACTACACAGAAAGAAGCCACTTCTGCAGTCATCCATTATTCTCACTGAGTCGTTTCACAAAAGCAAGAACAAAATGTCTCATGTAAGTAGCCTCCTGATAAATGACAGGGAAAGGACCTCAGCAGCGGATGTCTGTGGTCACTGACACTAAGGACCAGCAGTGACGTCACAGCACAGCAGTGGATGACTGAGACCAGTGTACACTAAGGACCGGAAGGGACGTCAGCAGCGGATGCCTGAGACCAGTGTACACTAAGGACCGGAAGGGAGGTCAGCAGTGGATGCCTGAGACCAGTGTACACCAAGGACCGGAAAGAATGTCATCAACGGATGACTGAGGCCAGTGTACACTAAGGACCGGAAGGGACGTCATAAGTGGATGCCTGCGACCAGTGTATACTAAGGACCGGAAGGGGCGTCAGCAGTGGAAGTTAGTGACCACTGCATGCTAATTACTGGTTTTCCAAGTGAGATACAAGTAGTGACCCAAACATTCCTGATGGATGTTAGATTTATTGATTTGGACTATCTCTGGCCAACTAGCTAAGAAATGATTCTGAAGTGGTTTTTTTTTTTTTGTGTGCTATATTAATCAATTTTCACAGAATAACAAATGCAATGTTTTTACTTGCAGGGTTTGATTTCCTGATAATCTAATTGCTATTTATATGCAGGAACATAAGATTTGTGAGTAAATTGTTTGCTATAATTTTTAAAGATTGTTATAGAGATACTGTTAATTATTGGGAACTTATGCTGTATGATTGCATGAAAAAATATATATTTCAGGGCAACTTAAAGGATTAGTTGTTATAGAGTGTAAGTTGACTTGTATAAAATTAGATGCCCAAAATTCATCAAATTTTTGTCAGCTAATCTGCTTTATACATTAATAATAAGCTGAAGATGGTTACAATACTCTCTGTGAAACAAACCAGAATTTTACCACAACATATATGTTGGTAACTTTTTTAAACTAGTAAGTTATAAATATTTCAAATATTCTGTTAAAATACAGAATAAACGAATAAATTAAAAGAGTTGCTAAACTGAAAACCATTCTGATCTTAATTGCTCACTGACCTTGAAAATCAACAATGATAAATTTATTCCATAAAAGTGATATTGCTTTTAAAGGCTTTGCACATGTCTCTGATCTACACTTCTAGAAAGAATAAATCGAACACCACTGTTATAATCTGTTTATTCTTTGGGCTACTTGTTTATTTCATATTATTTTAGAAACTTGCCAATTATACTTATGCATCATTTATCTTTGTGGACATTGTAACATTTATAGGAAGACATTTCATTCAATTGTCCTTAACATTTGAATCAGAAAGACACCAGTTGATATCTTTTTGAATTCAGTACAAAGCACATTTTTGAACTTTGACAAAATTGAGATGTTGCTTAACAACCAGGTTTAAAAATCTTTCCCTCATACTCTTGAAAATAATAGCTGTAATTAAATGCCAAATTTTAACTATTTTGCACAAAGGAGGAAATGACAATATTCGTGACAATTGTTTTCCATTTTTTCATTTATCTTTTCACTCACGAAATATTCAGCACCTAGGATTTGTTCAAAAGAATCCTTGTGATTGGAGAGAAAATATTTTCTAATGTATACACACCTCTCATGAAAATTTGACTCACGGAGATTGTGAGTTCCTTCTGATATACTGATTTTCGGTGTACTTGTCAAGTTATTAAAATCATGTAGGCATGGTATATATGTAATTATTAAAAATTATTTTATAATCCTTGGAAAGACTTTCTTTTCACTCAAGTATTGATAATACCTAGAAAGATCCTTGAAAAAAAAAGTCATCACTTTAAATCTGATAGTAGGTTAAGAAATTATACACCAAAAAAAAAAAGACCCTAACCCCCCCCCCCCAAAAAAAAGATATTCTTTCTCTTATATTACTAAGAGTTTAAAAGCTTAGTGTGGATTTATATTCCAGGCAAATATATTTTAACATTTAAACATATGGCCAAATATATTTTTATTGTTCTATAAAGGCAATGGATATTAAACTATACTTTGCTGCTTTATTTTTCCCCTAAATTCTTCCCAGTCTTTCTTGACTGGCTAATGCATACACCAACTAAATATTTCCTACAGGCCTGCTTTGACTTTGGATCGTTTTGTTTTTGCCTTTCTGTTTGCCTTTTGCAGGTGTCTTTAGGGGCTTTTTAATGAAGTAAAACCATTTCAAAACATTTCAAGTTGAAGCAGTTTGTCAGCAATTACTGACAACAGAAGCTTCAGACAGAATCTAATGATCACTTGCAGGAGACAGAACAGATTCAGCTCAATCCGGCTCTGGCTTTGCAGCTTCTGTAGTCCAGGTAAGCGTTCTGTACATATGACTGCCTGGACTCTCTTCCATTTTGTGTTGTTCGGTTGGCTGCTCTAGAATATTCCTTGTTGGAACTTCTGTATAATTTCAGACAAAAAAAAAACTTTCTAGTTTTTCTGTACATTTGTGTGGCAAAAAAAAAAAAATTGTTACTTTAAAACATGGAATGCTTTTTTTTTATGTAAAAGCAAGCAGTTCAGAAACTGTTGAAGAAATGATGCCATTGGAAACTGAAACACTTCGCTCTGACTTCATTCCTTTCAGGAAGCAACAGCAAAGCAACTGGCAAAATACCACAACAAAGCGACTGGCAGAATATCCCTCAACAAGTTCTACAATGGAACGCATGCGGAATGAATCTTTGAACTGGATTAAGGAGATCGACACAAAAAATACAGAAAATCTCAGCTAATTGCTCCTGGCTGTGTCTGATAAGTGCAGAAAAGAGAGGCGCCTAAAGACAGTGACCAATTTGTACTTAGAATTTAAAAGAAATATAAAAAGGCCAGTCCTTATTAGGTTAGAAAATAGCTTCTTGCTTGCAGCTTCTCAATCTCTCCTGAAGGGCAGAAAAGATTGCTTAACATTTAATTATAAAAAACACTTAATATAATGTCTTGTGTCTATAGTAATGGAATCTCAGTTAGCAACTTTTGAAAATACTAATGTGATGAAGTGAGACTTCAGTGTTTTACTACAAAAGATTAAAGCAGAAGTACAGCTGCAGGAGAAGTGTTTTGAAGTCTCTTCAAATATGTACGACCTAATTCTAGCTAGGTACTGTAAGGGTTTCTTAGCTTTCTCATTTTGGCTTTGTCACTTTTAAGGCTCTGTTCATTCATTCATTGTCTCACACACTCTTTCAATTTATTGGGACCTCCTCATATAAAGTGGTCAAGAGAGACAAACATGTGAAATCCCAAACTTTGCAATTATCCTTCACGTATTCCTTATAAAGGAGAGAGCAGTGTTGCAAGTGCTCACAAAGAACTGAATGTCCCGCTGTGCTTCTGCGTGTCAGAGAAGAGCTAAATCATACTCTTACTGGCATTGGTGAATATTCCATAAGAGTCCGCAGAAAGCTTAGAATACTGTCTGGATCCTAAACTTTTACTTTACTTTGTGTTACACTCCAAAAATACAGTCTCCTCTCTAAAAGAAAATGCTTTGAGGTTTAGAAAGCATAGCTCTCCAATAAAAAAAAAATAATAATAAAAATTAATCTTTAAAAAAAGATAAAACCATCTAGAAATTTTCACAAAGAAGAAAATAATTTCCCCTTGAATATAACATTTTGTTTTGAAAATAACATCTATATCAACTTTGTACTACTACTGTTAATAGTAATAATAGGAAGTATATACTTTTTTCTGTTTTTTTGAAATGCAGAGTTTTTGTTTGTTTCATAGAGGAGGAATCAGAGATACAGAAGGTCTTCCATCTGCTGGTGTATTCTCTCAGTGGGCACATCAATCAGAGACGAGCTGATCCAGAGCTGGGAATCAAGAGCTTCTTGTAGGTGCACAACACCAATGCCAGGACCCGAGAGCTGGCGTTGTCCTATGCTGCTTTCCCAGGCCAGAGTAGGGAGCTGGATCAGAAGTGGAACAGCTAGAATACAAACTGGGAATCCTTGCTTCTGCCTTCATATTAGCTCATTTCTGGTCATTGCAGCCATCTGGGGAATGAACCAGTAATGGAAGACCTCTCTCCTTGTTTCTCCTACTGTGTAAAATCTGACTGTCAAATAAAAGTGAATTTATACATGTTAAAAATACATTTAAATATATTTCCCTTGTTATTCTTCATTAATTGTAAAATCTATGTTCATATCTCCTATTTAATTGTGATAGTGATAATTGGATGTCGCCTCATTTAACTTCTGTTACACTTACATACACTATTAAAGATGTTTTATAGTTGAAAGTTTTTTGACATTCTAAAAACATATTTTTTTCTTTCCTAAAATTTAAATTTCTATGCTTATTTCTGGATTTTGAGTCAGAAGTTTGAATAAGCAGCCAGGCAGTGTTTTAACTTGCTAATCCTCTATCTCCAAGAGCAATAGCCCATATGGGCTCCAGTTTCTGCCCTGGCTGCTCCAATTCGCATCTAGTTTCCTGCTTGTGGCCTGGGAAAGCAGCAGAGGATGACCCACTTGTTTTGGATCCTGCACCCGTGCACAAGACCAAGAAGAAGCTAAACTTCATCCCTAGCAGCCATCCGGGGAGTAAACTAGCAGATGGGAGATCTTTCTCTCTGTCCTTTCTCTGTAAATTAGCCATTCCAATAAAAAATAAATATTCATTTTTTTAAATCAACTTTTTCCTAATGTACATCTATTGCTTTAATTCTCTAATAAATATTTCTTTTAGTGATTGCAAGGTCCATATACTTGCAACAATTTAGTAACTACAAAATATTTCTGTTTAGTGTTGCAACATTTTTTTTCCTGTAGGACTACTTTTTCTCTTTGTGGCAAATTCATGCTGGTAGTTCTGCATGCATTACTCTTTTGTAGATGTCTATTTTGGACTCATTTGCTGTAGATATTTAACAGTTACTTATGCAAAAGTACAATACATATTTAATCTAATTTCATAATTTGCTGATGTTTAGTGGGAAGTTCATTTCTCTGAATTTAATCCAGGTTGTTGACATTATAATAACATTATGTTTCAATTAAAGTTCAAAATGCAATTTAGGTAATTCCCTAAAATTCTCAGATAGTTGATTCATACTTGGTCTATGTATAATGTGAATATACTAAGTCTTTCCAACACTTCTAAAAACCAGAGAATGTTCATCCAGGAATTTAATATACTAGATCAAATTTTAAGTGTTTAATAAAATATTTAATATGCAAATTTAGCTGGGTTATGTTACCATGAAAACATTTACATGAAATTTATGTATAATATAGAATATTTATATGTAATAATATTGAAGAAGAAAAAAATAAATCATAACCAAACAGAGCCTTAATGGGCTCAAGTATTTAAAAGAAATATAATTCAGTATTCAGTTACTATGGAATTATTTGTCACTGAAAGCCATTAGACTGAGGCTTAATATTTCCAAGTCTAATTTAAAACACTACTTACCATTATGGATACTCTGCTTATATCAAAATTGCTGTAGTTATTGCTCAGGAAATCATGCTACAATTGAATAAATTTGATAGTAAATTACCTGATATTATTAATGCCAAGACTAATTTTGTACCTCATAATGTTCTCGTCTATCTGATTCCTAATACTAGTGACAACCATCAGAAGCATCTGAAAATGCACTTCAAACACAAAATCTTCTGAACTAAAAGGCTTACGTTATAAATGACATTATTAAATAAAAACCCTAAAGAATTAGTCCATTTTGGAGCAATATTTTCTGGGATTTCAGTTCTCTTTTATAATATACTACATCAAGTAGAAATACAAGACAATATCTGTCATCTTACATTGAAGCTTATATACACACACAGCGCAACAACATATACATATACTTCGGTCCTCCTGGGATCCTGTGCTGTGACTGCACTGATACCTGCACAGCCTTTTCCCATTCCCAGTTTGAACAGTAGCAAGGATTAGAGAGATGTCAGCTGCCCTAAATCACTGTGCTGTCTGAACTCTGGTCTTGCCAGAACCTTCTGCTCTTTAAGTCTGAAGGCCACCCAGACCTATTTTGGGTGGAACTTTTAGGATGCCAATATGGTCCTATTTTCCCTGTGAGATCTGTGCAATCTGTTGAGCTGGAAGTGAGTTCTTTCCTGACTCAGCACCTACACAGCTTGCTCTTGTTCCTTCAACCCCCACAGCTTTGTCTTCAGTTCACAAAATGGTGCCTGATGGGGCCCTAGGTGGGGTCTGGACCTGATGGCCTAGGTCTGGAGCCACCTGGACCGATCTTGGGTAGAATCTCTAGGATACCATATTGGCACTGTTCTTTTGCTGTGGGACAAGTCTAATGAGTCAACCACCTGGCTTAGCGTAGGTGAGGCTCACTGTTTCTTCAGCCTCCACAGCCTTTTCTTCAGTATATAAAATGGCACCTGATACGGAACTGGTGGGGATTTAAGCTGTGAAATCCATTTTGTTTCTGCACCTGCCGGCTTGGGCTCTGCCACTCTGCTTCTGTTCATGGTCAAATGAAACAAACCAGAAAGGCGATTATATGCCTGGGTTCACCTTCTCAGTTCCCGGTGAACTCCTGTTTCCACTTGACTTCTGATGGAGATCCAATCGCTGCTGTTGCTGCTGTTGACGAACACTTGGGTATCTGGTTACTGCGTCACTGCTCTGCAGTCTCTTTTCTGCTTGCCCATGCCCAGGAGTCTTCAGGCGTTCCTCTGCTCTAAGCCTGTGTGTGCTCTCCTAGTTCCTGGTCCGCGCCTTTTCTGCTTAACTCTGGCTAATGAGTCGCCGTCTGTTTCAATGTGTCCATTCTCTATTCAGCCATCTTGTTCCTCCAACCAGTTTTTAGTTGTTTGTTTGGTTGGTGGGTGGGTTGGTTTTGAATAGATTTACTGATTTGAAAAGCAAAGGGAGATGGAGAGAGAAAGAGAGAGAGAGAAAAACCCTTCATCTAGTGATTTACTTCTTAGGTGTGCTAGAATAGGCTGGAACTTCTCAGCATGAAGCTAAGAACCAGGGGTTTCATCCGAGTCTCCCATACAGGTGGCAGATGCCCAAGCACTTGCCTATCATCCATTGCTTCCCCAGGCACATAGCTGAGAGTTGGATAGGATGTGATGCAGCCAGGACTCAAACCAGCACTCATGCAGGGTACTAGAGTCACAGAGGGCCGCTTAATGCCCTCTGTGACAATGCCAACTCTTCCAGCCACTATCATAAGCATTTTATGGAAAGGAGCCATCATGATCGATAATGTATCAATAATTAAATCTATGAAATATATATTTTATGTTATATGTATACATATTTCAAGTGTATAATCTGTGTACTTGTTACATGTACAAATATTAAAATGTTATGAAACATCTTTGTTTAGATAGTGTTGGATTAAAAAAAAGTGTTGACTTATAAGTCAATTGTTTTCAACTCATTAATTTTGACTACTTATGAAAAAAATTGAAAATGTTAATTTTTCAGGCTTCAGAGAAATTAAGTCTCCTTATGTGACAACCAAGAACAGCTAATGGGGCCGGCACAGTGGCCTAGCAGCTAGTCCTCTCCTTGAATGTGCAAGGATCCCATATGGACACCGGTTCTAATCCCGGCAGCCCTGCTTCACAACCAGCTCCCTGCTTGTGGCCTGGGGAAGCAGTCGAGGACAGCCCAAAGCCTTGAGAACCTGCACCTGTGTGGGAGACCTGGAGGAGGTTCCTGGCTCCTGGCTTCAGATAGGTACAGCACCAGCCATTGCAGTCACTTGGGGAGTGAATCATCGGACAGAAGATGCTCTTCTCTCTCTCTCTCTCTCTCTCTCTCTCTCTCTCTCTCTCTCTCTCTATGACTTTGCAATAAAAATAAATAAATCTTTAAAAATATAAACAGCTTAGTTTTAATATAACCACTACTAGAAATAAGTGTTGCACTTTTTTTCATAATGACATAGTAATAGACATGAAAAGAAGTCTACAGATATCAGTAGAATAGAGAAAAAAAGTAGTTGGTTAATGTCTAGATATTAAGTATATGACTAAAATCCCTCTAAACTAAAGCTAGACCATTTAATTCTCCCTTTCATCCAAGGTAAATCTAAAGTTTTAGTCAGTTAGTTGAGTGCTAATGTCATAAAATAACACTACTACTTTCATTACCGTGGCCAAAGAGATGTAGCTAGACAGTCTCCAGAGAGTAAACTGCAGTTGCGCCATTAATTCAACCTTACCAAAAATACAGGAGAGTTTAATAAAACTCTATCTTATGGCATCCCATAATGGCCATTATCAAAGGTACTTGAATAAAACCATGACAAGCAGGCTGAAATGAGTGCTTTACATTTGCAACTTCAGCTGTTCTGATGTGCAGCAAGGATGAATTATGTAGAAGACAAAGCGGTAGACCCCAAAGGCTGTATCTGAAAGGTGTATTCTGCAGAGCACCAAGGACTTGCCACTTCCGTTGTTGATAGGTGTCTGGAGTGCAGCTAAACCACGTAATAGTCCCATTAAGGACTGTGTGGTCTCTCCAGTCACTCATGTTCCTTTGCATTCTTTCCTGAACTCTCTTCCTTCGCCTGGCTCTTAAAATTGAGTGGTGTCCTGGGATTTTTTTTTCTGTCCCTTTTCCCTTTTCAGTGCATGTGTTCTGTATCTGAGCAATCCATCTTCACTGTTTTCAGTTTTGTATGAGATGATGACTCCCAAAAGTTTACACCTTGTCCCACCTTCCTTATTGAACTCCAGTCCTTGACGCTCCGTTGACTTAGTAGTCCTCTCTGCTAAAATATCCCAGAGTTGTTTTAATTTTAATATGGCTCCAGCATTCTACTAAAATTGGCTAAATTTGTCCCAAAGATCAGTTTCTAAACCTGTATCATTATTGTACACATCTATAAAATCAAGGGTCATATGTAAAATTTGCTAAGTATGCTTTCTCTAGTGCATTGTAAACTCATTTAAGATATTTATCACTATTTCTATGAAACTCTATGTAATCAAAGAAGCCTTACTGCTTCCTAAGGGATGTACAGTTACCAATACAAATGCATGTGAGCTTTTTTGTGTATATTTTTGTATTGTTTTTTTTTTCTCATTGGTCTCAGCAGTTTTAAGCATACCCAGGATCCTTGTGAAACTTCCTATTGCCTGGATACACTCTGGCTCTGGTTTTCTTCCCACATCTAGCATATGGTGTTTGTATGTTATAGTGAGCTTTAATTCAGTGAAGGCAAATATCTTGATTTACAGTAGCTGTGTAGGGATGTATTTTGGCAAGTACTGGATGCTGTTTCCATTTATACTCATGTCCTAATCAGAGTCATGGATTTCTCCACCTCCTTTCCATTTCAGTTCTCCGCATTGTGGGGCTGATGTCATGAACTCATTGATTCTACCCAGAGAAACTGTGTAGATATGAATATATGTTCCTTCTTTCATGGGCACACGCCATTGCAGAAGGGAAGCTCAATAGGGAAATATGTCCTTTTCATTTACCATGACCAGCTTTCCTCAAGCCTAAGTGGACATGAGAATTACCTAGTAATTACTTTGTTAGCTCCTTGAAAGTAAAATATGAAAAATTATAACTCTAGATCATTAGTTTTACTAGATTATTATTCTACTCAAGGTGTTTTCTCATAGCTCCTCTGAAACTTGCTCAAAAATACCTTCTCCTTGAATCCTATGCATATCACTGAATTTTTTTTAAAAATTGATTCCTCATGAACTTCCTGACACCCTCAGACAACAATTTTTGTCTTAATCACGCCCACTAACCCGTGTCACTAGCAGACAGATAAATCACAGTATAATTTCTCCACACTTCCTCTCTATTATCAGAATGTAAAATTTTTGAGAAAAAGGATTTGGTTTTTTTTCATTCACCATATCTATTACAATTGCCTAAAACAGAACCTGGCATATAATGATGCTTCCTTAGCATTTTTGATTAAACGAATAACTACATATCTGCATCAATGTAACTAATAGCCAGTCTTCTGTAGGATTGTTCTGAGACATGTGAACTTGAGAAAACCATCATTTGAACATGTTTAACCTTGATATTTTTTGTACATTTAAGAGGTACTTTCCTTTCCACCAGTCAACTTGAATTATAACAAACTATACCAAAGAGTATTCTTTTTCCTTGTAGATATGCTTAGTATCTTAAATATTTGGAAATTATTAGTCAGAAGATGTTATTGATCATGATTCTTTTCGTGACACTCAGTAAACTTACCAATAGCAAGCTGAATAAATAGGTATATACTTGGAATGTAAAGAAAATACAGAGCAAAACAAACTAAAAATACGCAGTGAAATTTTAAAATATCATGTGACACATCCATATGGTGTGTCCACCAATCCACATAAGTTGCTCATACATTGATAAAGAATATTAAAGTATGTTCCACAATACATTATATTGCCTTAATTCCAACTTGGATGTTTATAAACTCTTAACAAGGAAACTAAAATTTGTAATTTACAAATAGGTAATATAATAATTTAAATATTATTCAGAAATATCCTTCTTGGAGAAGATGATGATGTGTCAGTAGAAAAGAGTTGTGATACAGAATGTGATAGCCTGATGTTTCCATAGAGACCATCATGGATGTGAAGAAATCATAGAACACACTCAGCTTGCAATCTAAATAAACCATCGCTTTTTATGTAGTCAAAACTTGAACGTACAGAGAGGCAGTAGCCTCTGCTCCTGAAAAATGTGCTTCTTACACATCAGACTGTGGAAATCACACTCTCCATTTATCTCTAGAGGCATGTCAAGTCACACATTTAGTGAAGCGATTGTCTTCTAGATTCTTCCCTTATGATATGTTTAAGCCACAAAGATTCAAAGATTCAGAACATCTAAGGGTTTCATTAGTGACTGACAGAATGTAGGGAAATTAGAATGTGTAAAAAAAAAGTCAGTATTAATTTTGTCAACTCCTGGGTATCCTTTTCCAATGTTTGTCTCCTGTGTCTTGCTAGTCATCTGTAGCCAGTGAGTCTTTCATTGAATGTTTTTAGGTAGCCTATGTCAAATCACCAAAATATGTCTTTTTAAGTATTAGAATTAATTATAAATAATTTCCCAGTAGCAATGAACATTTTCTAATAAAAACAAATGCAATTAACAGAGATTTCATTAAGGTAGATGAAAGAAGATGTCAATTCACGTTTTTCTGTATAGCCTCTTCAAAAAAAAAAAATAATGACAAATACAAATAAAATGCATAAGATAAAAATTTATTAGCCTGAGCATGAATGATTAAAGTGTAAATTGCTACAGAAAATAAACATTTAAATATTTATTTTTAAATATTCAAAGAGAAATAATCATTATTTCATCTTTAATTTGCTGCCTTAGCTTAAACTAGAAAGCCAGATTCAAAAGAGTCAAAACAATATATGCCTAATTGCATTGTAAAATTAAACTTGCCCAAGGAAAACTGAGATAAAGAAAAATATTCCTTGAACAACTATTTCAAATTCAATCCTAGCTTATCACAATCCTTATGGTATCACTTTACAGTCTACTGCAATGGTTTTAAATGCTAATAGGCAGGAAAAGTCTCTGGAGATAATTGTGCTACTGCAGGTTTGCATGCTTCTCTCTAGCTGTGTGTGCTACATAGAAAAAAAAAGAAATTCTAAAAGAATATAGAAAATACCTACAAAGCCAACACAGAAGCAGCTGCCAAAGTATAGGTAAATATCTGAGATAAATGCATAGGTACATAGATGAATAAACTTGTAAATAAGATGGTGTGCAGTACAATTGTAAACCCTGAGGTATGCTTCCATAGCAGAATGTCTGAAACTTGTGCCTCAATGTCAGTGAAATGTCAAATGTCCAATAACAAAAGTTACTTCAAGAGTTTACATAGTTAAGTGATATTGAAACTGAAGAAAGTAGCATTCTCTGTGAACATCATGATTTTTCAAATGAGATTATATTAGGGAGCACAAAATTACTGTAAAACCTAATAGGAAAAAATACATTTTATAACTAGGCAGAGAACAATTATAAAAAAATTTCAAAGCATAGTGATTTAAAAAGATTAAAGATAACCTTAAATTCCTGAAGGCAACAGATATTAATGTACTTAATTTATATACAAGCATGGTTTGTTATGCTATTATGGTAGATTTTTCAACATCATATAGTCTCAAAACATGCTTCTATAATAAAAAAGCTAGAATATGGTGTTATTATTTGTTCTCAGGGAGAGTTTAATAGTATTATAATAAAATCAAACTGGTCATTTCATATTAATTTAAGATTTATGTGTTCCATTGAAAGCCAGAAGGTCAGAGATAAAAACTGAGAGAAATAGAGAATTCATGCATTGGTTCATTTCTCAACTGACCACAAAGGCCAAAACTAGTACAAATAGAAACCAGAAACCAGAAGCCAGGCATTCCAGTCAGGCTTCCCGTGTAGTGCCAGGAGCCTCAGTGCCTAGGGCTGGTTAACCACTGCCCCACAGCCACACTTCCAGAGAGCTTGATGGGGAACCATACAACAGGAATGGAACCCGCGTCCCAATATGGGAGGATGGCATTACAATCAATCGCTTACCTCAGGGAAAAATGTGCTGTGGACCCCCATGAAACTATTAAATAGATATTGAGACTGGAATACTGGACTTTTAAACATTCTCTATACCTGCAATGTCAGGATACATTCAAATAGCAGCATGATGGACTTGTGACTGCTGTTGAGGGAATAAATCATTGTTACAACGCAGAGGGAGAAAGTCGGGGGGAGTGGGTGGTGGAGAGGAAGGGGAAATCTCTGAATTTAAGGAACTGCATTGTGAAAAATGAAGAACTTATGTAAAAAAAAATGTGAAGTTATGTAAACAAACGTGCTACTCTATACTATTTTAAACAGTACATTTAAGTTTACTTTCTAATAAATTTACAAACATATTGCCATATTTCACAACTCCCATTCAAAGCTTCTCTATGTTGCTGACTCCCACAAAACTGTCTCACAGTAAACCAACATACAGTGCATGGGGGAAAATACACAAGATGTGTACATTTGATGAAAGAATTAGAGCTTCCTTAACTTACATGCATCTTTTTCAGACTAAGTTTTCAACAAGACTCAAGTATTACTACCCTTAGAAAAAAAGTAATTTGTGCAAATAACCAATTAACCATTCATATGCATTTTTAATAAAACAAACAAAATCACGGGCAAAAACAGAAGCAGAGGTATACACAAAAAGAAAGGAATTTCCACTTAAGTATTTAGGCTGCATAGAGACTGAGTTTGATATATTTTCTTACTGATTATGATTACACCCCTGAATAGCCTATTTAACAGAGGTTAAGAGCATGGGTCTTTTTTTTTTTAATTTATTTCTCTTTTATTTCTTGTTTTAAAGATTTATTTTGTTTTTCTCCAAAAAGAAGCTAGAGAAAGAAGAAAGGTATAGAAAGAGAAGAACAGTGAAACAGTGTTCTTCTGCTGGTTCACTCCCCAAATGCTGCAACGGCTGGAGCCATGCCAATCCCAAACCAAGAGCTTCTCCCCGGCCTCCTGTGCAGGTGCAGGCGCCCAGGGACATGGGGCATCCTCTGCTGCTTTCCCAAGTCATTAGGAAAGCTGAGTCAGATGTAGAGCAGCCAGGGCTCAAACCGTCACCCATCGCTCTGGACTCAACATGGATTTTTCTAATTACAAATATTTCTGGTCTTTGCTCTATTGTCCATTAGTCAAGAACCAGGTGACCTGAGTAAGTTAATGGAATCACAATGATTTACATAGGTAAACAGAAAAACATCAGATCTCGCAGGAACTGTATTTTCTAAGTATCACAAATAAACCAATTTAGAATGATACTTATCACAGAAGTGTTCAATATATACCCCACCTGAAAATGAATATTTTAACATTATCACTTAAAACACAGAGTACATTTTTTTCTGGTACATAAGTATAATTTAATTTCTTATTGTTTTGTAGTTTAAGATTTTATTGATTTCCTTACATGAAGACATGAAAAAAGGCAATTTAATAAATTTCATAATGCTCATTATCTATGCTTATTTACTAAAAGCAGTTTCTGAAATAAAGTCTATGAGATTTGCCAGCGCTTAATACATACTGCAAAAATACCAACAAGAGCAAAATTGTGCATTCCCTGACATTAGCAATATTAAGTATTATCCATTTGTGTTATCATTCCTTTCATAACCCTGAGTATTCAGGCTCTTTCTGTGTCTAATTTGGATTTTATAGTTTGGTAGAAGAGTCCCATACACCGTTGTTCCAATGTGAAGTTTTTGAACAGTAATTTAGCTTAACATTTCCCCAAAGGTACTGTCTGAAATTTGATGAGGCATTTAAAAACTAGCATGTTGCTCTGTGCTCTACGTACACAGAGTTCAATAAATGCAATTCTTGTGTGGTGCCACTTGGTTGCCGTCTTCAAGATTAATCACTTTTTGTTTATACTGCTTCTTCGTGGACTGCAATAAATCATGCCATTCATGCAAGTTCTTACGGAGATTTAATTGCTTCTTTGAAAGGGTTGGCAGATACATCAAGCCAGTTCATTAATGCACAGATGATTCTTTCACATTAAGAAGGACGCAATGGAGCACCGGAAATGTCAAGGCAGTTATTATGCACAAAAAGCACAAAATGGCAACCATCCAAAGGTGAACCCTTTTTCAGTAGGGTTCAAAGAGAAAACTACAGTGATCCCCTAGTGTAATAATGGTAAAATATTTGATTATTTTAAGGTCATGCAAGGAGAGTCTTCATTTGTCAGGCCTGTCCCTTTGAGGAGGATATTTTTTTCTCTCCCCTCCTCCTGATTCTATTCACACATCCTTGAAAGGAGCAGTAGAATTTTCCACTACAACTCATTTTTTTGAGCTCCTTGCCAAAACGTCAACTACAAATGATTTCCTAGCAGTTTTACATACACACCATTTAGTTTAGTAATTGCTTTTCGCAAACTTTACTTTTATTTATTTTTTCACTTTTTAAGTGAAGAATGGAAATTTAAATATTGTCATATATTTTAAAACAGAGAAAATGTGCAAATGGAAATGACCAAGTGGTAAATATCAAGGTTTCTAAAGTCAGAATTACTTGTAGTGCTGACTCTAAGCAGAATCAATATATCACAATATTTCATTTGACATTTGGGGCACTCTAATTATTTCTCAAGTGTTTAAGCAGTCACTTAAGTGTTGGTACGCACATTTATCTATGTGATTTGCCTTTAATTGAATAAATAATGAACTTGAATTATTTGTAAGTGGTTAAAGTGTACATCCTCTTAGCAACTTTAAAAAAGATAGATGCCTTCCACATTATCACTTCTAAGTTATTAACTGAATTATTCTGTTTAAAAGCATTTATTTTATAGGGTGTGTTAGAAAGGAAATTAATAAAGCTTTCATGGGTGTATTGCCTGACAGTGATACAAGGGACATATCATTAGCAACACATTTTTTTGTGATGTTTATAACCGTGATAATACAGTTTACAAAGTGGGAATGAATCAGCAGTTGCAAAATCTCTCTCTCTCTCTCTCTCTCTCTCTTTATCTCAATCTCTGAAACTCTTTCACATAAATAAGTTAATTTTGAAAAAGTTAGGTAGCAGTACAAATAGAGTAAAAATAGTAAATTAAATGCATTCTTTGAAACCATCCTCCCTTAGCAGTCATAATCAAATTCTTTATTTTGGTGTTTGCATGAAAAGTGCATCGTGTAATTACTGGTAAAAAGTACTATGTAAAATGAACAGGGACACTATTTTCTTCTCAGATTTTTCATGGGAACCACGTGTACAGAAACACTGTTCTGAAGTAAGCATAATAAAAGACTTAGGATCTGGGAGACATCTTTGATTACTTGAATGTAAACTCAAACATGTACTGTGTGGACTACACAGAAAATGTCTTTGATGCCTGGGAGGAGCTAATGAAAATTTTCCAACGTCCATACGTTTCTCTAATCTAGAAATGTCGCATGTATGCTCACAGAAAAGGAGTCGGTTAATTGTTGCTTGTGTGCTGGTTGAGGATATTTCCCTAATCACATTCATTAATTCAGTTGAGTGCAACGAAGAAGACACATATGTAATTGAGTGGCTACATGCGGTCTAGAGGCATGGGCAAGAGCTTCCGAAACAACTGTGGAAATGAAACAGATTTATTATATTAATGATATTACACAGGAGTTGGACAGTCTCACTCAAGGACTAAAACTACAGCCGGAAAGGCATCTTCAATACATGAAATTAACAGTTCTAGCAGAAAAAAAAAATTCTTCTGTGAGAACAAGAGCTTGATGTAAGGTTTGAAGCAAGTGAACGGATCTCCCTGGTGTTTTTATTTACCATTGGACTGAGCTGTAACCAGTCACGAAGACATTCAGGGAGCGGGGGAAAATGTGGTAAAATCCAGCATTTGAGAGAATACCTAGCTTTGTCAAAATGCAAAGTTTGTTCTACACATTGTTACTGTCAGTATAAGTACATATATATACACACATACACATGTACACACAGCAATCCTCCAAAAGTCCCTGAACATATATATTACCAAAAAAGTGAAAACTACAAATCGATTTAAAAACATTTCACATTAAAAAATCCTGTAACTATACTACTCATCAACTTCTTGAGTGCCTTCAGATACATAAGAAATCCTATTGAACATTTATGAATGGTGAGGAGAGAATTTGATCAATGGTGCTAAGCTGGTGTCTTCTTAAAATGCCATGTGATGCTTCTATTTTAGTTTGTGTACTAAGTGTGGACTCACAAGATCATGATAAAGTTAGTGTAGAAGGCACATATCTTTCTTACTGCTGTCATGTCATTGGTGGCAACTGGCTGGCTTGGATTCCATTATGCATGTAAAGCAATGAGCTACAGTTCAGAAATATGAATGTAATGATACTAAAGCAGTTTGTTGAAAATATATTCCAACTGACGGAGAACCACCCCCCAGATAAGTGCCACTTCACACCTCCTCCCCCTCCCCCCACTCCCATGTTTGGGAGTTCATCATGAGGTATGAGGATATTTGATTGGTGATATGGCCCTAACATTTTCAATTAATATTTGGGAATTGCATACCTTGACACCAGGTTTTAATGCTGCGATCTGTAATGGTTGTGGTTTTGGGAATTGGGGAAGACAAACCTACAATGATAATTGGATTATCATGATCTTGTAATAAATCAGGGTCAAAGTAGGTCAAAGTGAGCTGCACCTTTCCCATAACCTAGGCATATGTGGGTGTCTGAGTTACCCTTTTATCGGATCATCAGAACCCCAACTTCACCATTAAGTGGACCATTTGTGTGGCTCCTGGCTGAGACCAGGAGTCGGGGATCCTCCGTTGGATGAGACTTTAATTATTCTTCTCCAGTTGCTCATGTCCAATTTTCCACCTGACATCAACCCTCGATATATTTTAGAATAAATAGCTATTTGAAGCATAAATGCAGAGTTCTGATGTCAAGCTTGGATGGAGAAGGAGTGATGGGAAATAGGTTTTATGATTGTGAACTTGAAAGCATGAAAGTAAAACTTAAAGAATGTGAACTCTGGACTCAATGTAAGATTCATTCTGATTTCAGTATGGTTCATTTGTTTTGGGATGTTTTATTTTATAAGATAAAAGTAAGTCTTGTGAACATTTGCAGTTATTAAGAATAGTACGCGTGCTGCTTCAGTTGAGCTTGTTTGATCTCTGTCCTCTCATTAACCTCTTTTCATATTTACTCACTTGTGTTGCTACTCACGGTTTCATAATTTATTTTTCACTTCCTTTTATCTGGCCACTTGAGAAAAAATTAGGTCAGAGAAGACAGTTAAGCTTTTGATGTTGTTATAATAGGATAGAGTTTGACAGGTGAAAATCCAAGGGAGGTCTAATTCAAATGCGTGGTGTATCTGACTAAAGCAAAATTTGGGTCTTACATAGAAAAAAAATGAAGCCAGCAATGAAACATCTTGGCAATGAACACATTAGACTGTGATTAGAAATGCAGATTTCCTGAAGGAGTAAGAGCATCAGTATGTACTTATTTTTTATGCATTTTATAATTCAATTTATAGAACATGTTTTTAAGGATATAAAATTTAAATGATAGAGTAACAAAAATATGCCAGTGAAAAATACACTAACAAGATGTAAAACACTTAAAACCATCTACCTGTTGCTGGTAAGGATGTTCATTTTTTTTTTTTTTTAAAGATTTATTTTTATTATTTTTTCATTGGAAAGGCGGATAAAAAGAGAGGAGAGACAGAGAGGAAGATCTTCCGTCCAATGATTCACTCCCCAAGTGAGCGCAACGGGTCGATACTATGCCAATCCGAAGCCAGGAGCCTCTTCCGGGTCTCCCGCGCGGGTGCAGGGTCCCAAAGCTTTGGGCTGTCCTCGACTGCTTTCCCGGGCCACAGGCAGGGAGCTGGAAGGGAAGCGGGGCTGCCGGGATTAGAACCGGCGCCCATATGGGATCCCGGGCGTGCAAGGCGAGGACCTTTAACCACTTGCGCCACCGCGCCGGGCCCAAGGATGTTCATTTTTACATATTTGAAATCATTTAATTAGTTTCTCATTTTTTGTCTAATTAACATTTTATACATTCTGTTCTGCTCATTTATTTATACAAATTGTGTCTCTTCAATTTAGTAGCCAGGGTTGGTATTGTGACAGAGAATAGAACCATCTGATTATATATGGGTGCTAATTAGATTCTAGGCTGTTCCACAACCCAACCACCTATCTGCCTACTCATCCAGGAAATGAATCTTTGGTGAATCCAGCAGAATCTTTGGCCCCTGTCCCCGCTTGGGAGACAAGTTTCTGGTTTTCATATTTTTCTTGGTTCAGACCCAGCCATTGTGGATATTTGTGGATTGGGGTGAACCAGCATATGGAAGATCTCTCTATCACTTATTCTCACTATAATTATGCCACTCAAATAAATTAAGTAAATAAATAGTATAACAAATGAATATTAATAATAAAATTATGAATCCTGAAAGTTTAATGTTTATCACCATAGTAACTTGTTTTCTTGACAAATCTATAGTAACTTTGGCATTGCTGTCAATCAAACTAGGTAACAATGTCAATTAGATGTATTTATGTTCCTTTGGGAAAGTTATAGTGTACTAGTAGTTTCTTAAATTTTACCCAATGTCATCATGGTAGTGGCATGATTTCCACGGAGCAGGCCTTCTCATATAGTCACACACAGATGAATGAAGACACTCCCCAGTTGCAGGACTGTGAGTGAAGGAGGGTTGATGTTTAAAGAAACTAAATGTTGGTGCGTTCACGAGCAGTAATGGATCAGTGATACATGTGAACATGGACTCATTCTTAATCATCCTCAAAAATTGTACCAATCAAATGACCTCTTTTTATTTCATAGATTCTACAGTTACAAGATGGAATGATAAAATGTTATGATAATGTTGTTAAAATAGCATCTTAATTAAATGATTTTATGCTGGAAACTTTAAAAATAATTAAGACCTAAAGAAATATTCCTATCAAGTTATTCCTAATGAACTAATACATATTAATTAAATACTAAATGACCAACCTGCCCATGATTATGTGAGGAAAATAATGATGATATAATTGACAGTGCTATTTTTCTGACATATACATAATGGATACATAAAATATTATCATCAAGCTAATTTTATACAAGGCTGTATGTCTTCTAATTTCTTTCAAATATTAATTTAAATTAAGAACATTTGTCAGTAATTATATTTTAATTATAATAAATTTGACTTATAATCATCACATCACTGTTAACAGCTTGTGAATAATTCTTTGTAAGATATATGACTTTTTATTATGCTTTCTGACTCTGTTAGTTATTAAAATAAACTTAAACTATATTATTGAGTTGTATACAAAATGAGGATATCTGCCTCTGGAAACTAAGATAAAGTAATAACTGACAGTTTTTAAGGAGAAGGAACACAGATTCCACAACCAGAAACAACTGAAATGAAGACGTAAGACTTGAATAATAATTTTGATAACATACATACTGTTGATGACCATTTAGACTTAATTTTCTTATTTTAAAAAGTAAGATATTTCATACCATTAAGGTACACAGAGTTGTTCTTCATGCTGGAGCACGATCCCCTAACAAACACAACAAAGACTGTGGTAGGAAAAGAAAAATCACCCGATCCATTGGAGGACAAACATGGCTTAAAGACTGACTCAGTGATCAGGCACATTGCAGTTGAACTGCAACTTTGAATTGTAATACATCAAACGATGTTGCCTCTCTCCAGGATTTTCTCCACTTCATAAAAGTTTCATGTGTGATTGACAAGTCTGGAACAGAGAATTTAGGTAGTCAGAAGATATGTCAAATATTCTGAGCACTTTTTGAAACGTAACGAATTCCTTTCGATTGATAGCCAAAAGCAACACCAAATGGTGTGGACTAAACTGCAAATGCTCTTCTGGTCTCTTTCATTGAAATCTCTCTTTTTTCATTCTTTTTCTAATAGTTTATTCCTTTAACCTATCTTGGAAATTGAATAAAATCAACTATATCTATCATTCTTTCTTAAAGAATGTATCAGAAACTGTGAGCAAAATTGTGATAATAAAAAGGCAGAGAAACAAAATGCTGAATTCAACAGAAGTCACTTTCATATTCTTTACAGTGTTGGAAAATAGTCACGCAAAATAATAATCCTATATGGATAAAATTTGCACAGTTTAACAAATTGTCTTTCCTAACATTTAAAATATTGCTCATGAAAATCTAAGGCCAATGTTTTTTTTCCTACATATGTTTAATGTATAATAAGAATTTTCCTGTTTCTACTTTATTTGAAATCTGAAAGACCAGGGTGCCAAAAAATCCTAAAAAAAGAAAAAGTAGTAAAAAAAATAAAGCCTTTTCTGGTAGCAAGAACCAAATTATTAATATTTTCCTTGATTTAAAACGTATTTTCTTACACTGCTTTTTGCTATTTTCAAATAATAAAGTATCATTCACATTTAGCTGTAATTGGGGTGACTCATTCAGTCATTTATGACACTAGTAACAGCAGTTTAAAATGATTACCTTTCCTTTTTGTCTTTCAAGTGTTTCTTACTTGTTCAGAAACTCAGGTGTAACAACCCTTCAGCGTCTATTTGTATAAATCCATGTATCTGAATTTTAACAGAATTTTTTAAGTACCATTTTATTTCTAGTACTACTTACATGGTTGAGAAGGATGCAGAACCATGTGAGTCTCCATTCAGACTGGGGAGGGTCGAGAATTGGGGGAAGGTGGGTAGGGCATATGATTCAGTTCTTTCTTTTTCCTCCTATGTCCTCAGAGGGTTAAGGGGAAGGAGGCTGTCTCTTGCTACCATAATACATCTCTTTATGGTATGTTTAGTCACTACATTAGCATTCATTTATTACAAACTCCTTTCCTTATGCTTGGAAATGCTAATGTATAGATTATTTTAGTATTATGTTGAGGAAATTAATGGCATCATAATTGTTGTTAGCTTATTACTGACTTCATTAAAAAGTTATGTTTCTGAATATGATGCTTGCAGTAGGTTGTTTTCTATACGGAGTGGTATATTTTGCTTTCAGGAGAATGTTATTTTAATATATATTTAGTCCATAAATCTCTGGGTGACATTTTCAGTAGGTGTTTCTTTGCGATATTTTGCTATATTATTCCTACAATTGAGGGATTAAACAACGTTTTATTTTGAGCATTATTACATTAAAATATTACTTTCAACTATTGTATTATCTTCCTTCATGTTTAATGAAAATTTCTAAAGCTAATTGCCAGTTTTCTATATTTAGTAAGAAGGAGTACATGTGAAGAAAAAAGTACAATGTCATATTTATGAGATGTCAGGTCATTATAAATATAGACATTCTCTAATTATCTCAGAAATATTCATGAAATTTTTAATGTTTTCTAGAACTTTATGTAATTGAACAAACGCTGATTATCTTTGCCATAAATTAGTAGTTGAGATGGCTGAATTTGCCTCAGTAGCAATGTAATATGAACTTCAACATAATTCCTATGTGACATCTTTTACATGTTATTATTTTAAACTACAGATGACTCTCAAAAATTGGTTACAGGGTTTTCTTTGGTTATTTAATTTTCCATTAAATTATTTGAACAATGCTATAGTTAGTATATCATTAAATATTTGATGGATCAAATTTACATAACAAACATTATTTAATTTAAAATTTTTATTTCCAGTTTATTTGTGAGAGTGAGAGATGCTACCATCCACTAATTCTATGTTCGAATGCCCACTATGGAGGGACAGGCTGAGCTAAAGATAGGGCTTAAATGTTATCTGCGTTTCCCACATAAGCGTCAGAGAATGAAATACTTGAGCCATAACCTGTTGCCACCCAGGATGTTCACAGCAGGCAGCTGGACCAGAAGTAGGGATGCTGGATCTTGAACTATCCACTCCGATGAGAAGTGTATCCCCCAGGCTGCTACTGACCCCAAAGGCCTTCTGCATTTTGATGCAAGCCTAACTGCAGGCTGCCAAGTACATTATCATTGAAGTGCTTAGCAAACAACAGTAGTACACAAGGCACCTACTCAGCTTCCTTCTGTTCCAGCCGTTTCCACAGCACTGTATTTCAAGCAACACTGAATTGTGACAGACTGATTTCCAGAACCTCCTTAACTTCCCTTACACAACACCACAATGAGAATTTTCAGCTTTAGCAACACTTATTTGGAGTTCCTGGAAAAGATTACTGCTTAGTTTACCTCTCATAATTTTGTCGTTTTTCTTCTAATTATGTTTTCTTTTTATTTGAAAGGCAGATCTACAATGGCTGAACCTAAGTTGTTCCGAAGCTGGAGCAGGGAGCTGCTTCCAGGTTTCCATATGGGATCATGGACACAAAGACCAGGACCATCTTCTGCTGCATTTTCCTGGAATATTAGCAGGGGGGAGTTAATAGGAAGTGGGACAGCTGGATTTGAACCACATAAGGATCGCTGGCGCTGCACAGAGACGTTTAACTTACGATGCCCCCCCCCCCACATCATATTTCTTGAAAGTAAATGATTGTGCTGGGGCCGGGGTTGTTGCCGCCAGGGTCACACACACACACACACACACACACACACACACGCTATTCCCTTTTGCAAACTTAACTTTTGACATGGGTTTATAATTTCAGAAGACATGCAAATTTTAAACAGTAAGTTTTTTGCTGTTGTTATTTTTCTTTTTCTTTCCCTTTGGTTTAGAAGGTAGTTACATTTGCAGAAATGAAGAATCATCTAGGACCACATTTGATACACAACTGTAACTTTTCAGAGTTAATGTTGCTGGGACTAGTGTAGATTGAGAAGCAAATTTTCACAATTAAATGCCTTCGTGAGATTATTGAGAAATGAGCCTCATGTAGAGGGTAAAGTATAAAACTAGCAGAAATCAGTGGATATAGGAACTTATCAAATGAGATGCCAAATGAGGGACACGACGGAAGCAAAAATGAATGAATGGATGAAAAGACAAGTCAGAAAAAATATTTAACTGGCAGCATCAGGCACAAACAAAAAGAGGAAGATGGAGCTGACCTGGAAAATCTCTGCACGTTCATTTGTTGTCTGTCCCTTTAGAACAATGATGTCTGAATGGGACAATTCTCTATTTGGCAAATAGTTTATCCTCTCTTCCGGGACCAAGCCAGGCTTGCTTGACTCACTGACCAGAGCAGGACAGTGGCCTTCCATTGAGCTGACCTAGTCTCAGTATCACCCATCTTCTGACTTCCTATTCCACACAGTCACTTTACTTCTGGGATGGGCACTTCTTCCCTTTCTTAGTCTTACGCTCACAGACGCTTTCCTGGCGATACCATCCGTCAGTGGGAGTGTGCTTTTTCTTTTCTCTTAATGAACCAATGAATCACCGCATGCCAGCTTCCCTTTCTTAAAGCTGGGATTGTTTATGCTGTATCAAGATCTACTTCTTCATCAACTTGCTCCTGCTGTATGATTTCCAGCCTTTGTTGAGTCTCAAAACTACATTTTATCTCCAATGCCCTGGCTGTCTGTTCCCTGGGTAGTTTTTCTCATTCTTTCTCTCTCTCTCTCTCTCTGTTCTCTCTCTCTCTCGCTCTCTCTCTCTCTCTGTGAATATTTTTTGACCCATATTAAATGTCACAATCTGGGGTTATGGAGCGTGCACTCATTATGCTGCAACAGATTCATCAAAATGAAGAAAGGATGGCTTTGCAATGAACACGGATTGCATTTACCTGTGGTGTAAATGCAGCTGCACCATGCAAAGCACTGTGGGCAGGGATATACCGCTGAGGTCTTACTGGTTCACAGTGTTGCAAAATTCATGCTAAAACTTAGGGAAGAGAACCAGAATATTCATGAATACAGCAATCATCTAAGAGAATGGTATCAGATATGAGCCTCATGAGCGCAATGTGAGATTAAGTCACTGAATGTCAAGTCAGCCATAACAATGTGTTTAAATATATTTAGGTAGAAACACGTCAATGATTCACAGGGCTCATTTATATGGTAACTATGATAATAGGTGTCAGAGGGGTTTTGGGGTCAGGTGGACAAGAATTTGGACTGAAATTTTACCTCCATTAGCTCCAGCAACATGACTACTTGACTAGTTAGTTAGCTAAGTTTAATAAGATCAGATTTCTCATATGAAAAAATGGCATTATGATACCTCAATGTGAAGTCAAAGTTCACACATGCTAACAACGGAATCAAGTTTGGAAGATTTTGTGAAAATAAATGTATGGCAATGAATTCCTGGTGCTTGTGCCGACCAGTCCTGAGCAGGGAGCGTGCTCTGAGCATCACAGCGGATCAGGCTGACTGAGTGTGCAGGTGCCTGCTCAGCAGTGGTGACAGTGTAGGCAGGGACACCGTTCCTGACCAGAGAAACAGGGCTTGTCCCTGGACACGATTTCTACTGCTTCCTGAATTTTATGTTTTCTGTATTCGTTTATGACAAATTAAACTGAATGTCATTCAATGACAACTCAAGGAAAGAGCAAACATGCAAAAACAAAAAGCCTCGCCCTGGGGATTTTATTGCCTTATTAAATTATCTATACAACTAGGCTTATATCATTCTTAATTATATACCCCACTACTCCTCTCAAAGCCTTATTATCGCTGCAAGTGTCTATGTGATTTAGAAACAAGTTAAGAATGAAACTTTGATGTTTCAGCAGATAAAATTTTTCTAATTAGATTTAAAATTCTTTTTTTATTATATTATCTAATTTAAAGATAATTATGCAGGTTAACCTTTTCAGATTTTGGGTTGAAACTTTCTCCTTGATTTCTTTCACATGAATATGACATGATCTAAATATTAGGGGAAACAAAACAAGAGCAAGGGTAATTAATACACTACTGGTGGGATAATGTTTAAGAAATATAGCTTGTCAAACAATATATGGCTATTTCAATATTTTGGAATTAAATAATGCTTGAATTGGGCTCACACTTTAGATTCACTACCTCACAGTATACGGGATATTGTTACAAGTGAATTTCTAGAAATCTCTTACAGAAAATAAATGTCTGAAAGGATTACTTTTTTGTATGTACAGGCAAAGTAAACATATTCGTTAAGGAATATGTAAGTATCTAGCATTTTATTTCTATGTGAACAGCTACCAAAGGGCATTAAAAAGAAGCTTAAAAATTACATATATGAAAAGCAATCTGGAATATCTGTACAATCTTTTTCTTGTAGATTTATTTGTCTTTATTGCAAAGTCAGATATATATAGAAAGAGGAGGAGCGAAGATAACCCATCCAATGTTTCACTCCCCAAGTGACCGCAATGGCCACAGCAGTGCCGATCCTAAGCCAACAGCCAGGAGCTTTGGGCTGCTGGGATTAGAACTGGTGCCCTTACGGGATCCCGGAGCGTTCAAGGTGAGGACTTTAGCCGCTAAGCCACCGGGCCATTAAGGAAATCTCTGCATACTCTTTGCACCATTCTTAATTTTTTTGTGAGTTTTTCAACTTGAGTCACATGTCTAACTTTAAAGACCACGATCTTAAAGTTACACAAACCTGTGTGAAAATGGAAAACATCATATCACAGAGGATTTGTTTGTCTATATAATCGAATAATGCTAAATACATCATTGAGCAATAATTTAAATAAGTCAAAAGAAAGTGCCGTGGAGATAAAATGACTAAAACCCATTTGTAAAGATTTCAACTTTGTGGATACGATGCAATTATGTTTCTGTACACTGACTTTGGATTTGAGAAGACACTTTAATATTTGCTCCATACTTTTATGCTGTGTAGGGCCTTACTATTAAACTACTTAACAATGTCCTAAATGGCTATAAATTCCCCTTTACCAGCTGTGAATGATTTTGGGCTATTACTTTCTTTTAGGTATACTCTTGAGTTCGTTTCTCAATTGGATCAGACATTGATTTCTTTCTGCTAGTTGTAACAAACCGACTGGTAAAATTCCCAGATCAGTCTTCTCTCTTTCAGCCATGTCTCTTTAGGGTCCTGCATCGTTTAAGTTGATACAGCTTTGAAAAAGAGATAAGCATTGACACGTGGAAGGAGTTTTCTGGTCACTTGAAGAATAGATTTTCCACTTGTAATTAATCACATGTCAGGCGCTGGGTGTGTGTAATTAATGGCACATCCCCCAAGGCTGCCGTATAGAAACACATTGCTTATCTGGTGAGAGGACCGTTAGCATGGTGATGATCTCTGCAAATGAGAACAGTTGGCTGGCACTGCTGTGACCTCTTGACGGCAGTATATTAGCTCATGCCAGTAAGGAAATGGCGAAAGGAATGGGAAATGAAACACAAAGCTACAAGCTCCGCATGTACACATCATATATACATGTGGTGTATTCAGAGGAAATGAACTTCATGCAAAGAACTCTGCTGTACTGTCCTAAAGGCATAAACATAATGAAAATTAATATATAAATGCATATATGCACATGTGTTGTTATTTATATGTACATACAAACATGTATATGGGTGTATATCCATACACATGTGTTATACATCTGTGTGTATACACACCCACCCATTTACAAAGCTCTTGAAGCTACTGCTGGTAATTGAAATCAAGGGTTTTGTTAGTTTCTCTGAATCACCTAGTTCTAATGGTAAAGATCATAGAAATATGTCTGAGAGATTGTGAGTTTAACCTGAGACAGCAAGAAATACTGCTATAAAACGGTCACCTGCCAGAGGCACATGTGCAATTTCATATCACAGGCTATAAAGCAGTCACAACATACTCTAAACTATAACCCACATTAGAGATGCAAATAAAATTAATAAAGGGAATGAAGGATAATGTGTCCATAGAGACTTTTGGATTTAATATAAACCCGTCTCTCCGAAGCTTTGAAAGGTGGAGTTTTCCTGTTTTCCTACAGACGTAAGACTGTACTAGGAATTTTATTATTTTCCACTCAGAAAACAGAATGTGAGAGCGTTACAGTAGGGCAAGGAGAATGAGTTTAAACATTGACATCTGATTTTGAATTTGAGAAGCATGTTACTCAGCTGTTGAAGGGAAACAAGAAGACAAGGCAGGGTCCAGCGAGGTAGCCTAGCAGCTGAAGTCCTCATCCTGCATGCTCCAGGATCCCCTGTGGACGCCAGTTCTAATCCTGGCCACCCCACTTCACATCCAGTTTCCTGCCTATGGCCTGGGAAAGCAGTGGAGGATGGCCCAAAGCCTTGAGACCTGAATGGGAGTCTCTGAAGAGGCTCCTGGCTCATGTCATCGGATCCATGCAACTCCAGCCGTTGCAGTTGCCTGGGGAGTAAATCATCAGATGGAAGATCTCCCTCTCTGTCTCTGCTCCTCTCTGTATATCTGCCTTTCCAATAAAAATAAAATAAAACTTAAAAAAATGGCAACAAGAGGAGCAGAAATAACATTACAGGCGACAGATTGCAAACACTTAGTCTAGTCTATAGCATACATTTAAAGGGATTATGTTTTTTAAATAATATTTTTCCCAAATTTTAGAATTATTCATTTTTTATTTGAAAGGAACAAACAGAGAGGGAACGAAAGAGAGAGAGGGAAAGAAAGAGAAAGAGAGAGAGCAAGTGAGCTTCTATCTGACTGTTCACTCGCCCAATGACCACATGGCTGGAACTGTGCTAGCAGGAAATCAGGATCCTGGAGTTTCTTCCGGTCTCTGGTGCAAGTACTGAGACACAGCGCTGTGGCCATCCTCTGCTGCTTTGCCAGGACATAAGCCAGGTGCTGGACTGGAAATGAGCCAGCTGAGATGCTGCTACTTTGGGCAAGACCAAAAACGTTACGCCACGGAGCTACCTCCACCACCCCTGAAGTTTGAGCCTTCCACAGTGCTGAAAGTTAGTTCCAAGAATTATTTGCTCCGTGGGAGAAAATATGGTAGCTACAGATAAATAGTATGATTAAAATTATACATGTTGATGGTAAATATTTTTTTTTCTTAAGAAACTTCCTCATGTTGTCTCCTAGAGGTGAATTTCTACACATGAAAAATAAATGTTATTGGTATATATTCTATCGGGGAGAATTAGTGTCTGTAACAGTGGGCAATAGTGTTGCTTATTAAAAAAAAATGATGAAATAATTACTGAAATCCTCTGATTCCAGCTTCTAGACATTGTGGTCCTAGGATGATAGTAACGATGACTTGAGTGTTTTGGGGTCCTAAAAATTAAGTGGAACACCTGCATTGTGTCCCTGGCTCCCAAGCACTTGGGCTTTGCTTAGCGCTGGACGCTTTAGGCAGCTGGGGACTAAATGAACAGATGGGAGCTCTCATTGCGTCGTTCTCAGTGTCGCTCTGCCTAATAAAACTCTCTGCCTAGTAAAATTTCAATAAATAAAATTCTAGTTAGATTAGTTAAATTGTTCCTGGAAAATTGAATTTGGAACATAATCACTAAAAGTGGTATTATTATACAGTGAATATATCAAATATTTATATATACACAGAACACTGAAATTGGGGCCAGACATGATGGCTCAGTGGCTAAATCTTTCACATGCTGGGATCCCAAATGCATGTCGGTTTTTGTCTCAGCTGATGTACCTCCCATCACGCTCCCTGCTTGTGGCCTTGGAAAGCAGTAGAGGATGGCCTAAAGCCTTGGGACCCTGCACCCACCTGGGAGACCTAGAGGAAGCTCCTGGCTTCACACTGATTCAACTCTGATCATTGTGGCTCTTTGGGGAGTAAACCTGCAGAGAGCAAATCTTTGTCTCTGTCTCTCCTCTCTATAAGATCTGTCCTTACAATATAAGTAAATAAAAGTTTTAAATATGTGTACATAACTGATAATTTAGTGGTAATGATATATGAT
Organism: Ochotona curzoniae; assembly: GCF_017591425.1. Taxonomy (NCBI): domain Eukaryota; kingdom Metazoa; phylum Chordata; class Mammalia; order Lagomorpha; family Ochotonidae; genus Ochotona; species Ochotona curzoniae. Next base: position 12,140,293 of record NW_024465582.1, on the reverse strand, counting down.
AAAAACTATTTTCTTTAAAATTTATATATTTTACCTGAGATAATTAGAGAGAAAATGCTGGTTCATTCCTCAAAATGGCCACTTTGCCCACCACTGGGCTGGTCCAAAACTGGGAGCCAGGAGGTTCTTCTGGGTTCAGAAGCCCAAAGACTTGAGACATGCTCTGCAACATTCCCAGGCCACTAGCCAGAAGCTAAATGGAAGGAGACTCAGTTGGGGCATGAACAAGCGCTCATAGGGACTGCTGGAGCTTCAGCCAGAGGATCAGATTGTTAAGCCTGCAGAATGGCCCTGAAAGTATTTTCTCAGAGAAAAATTAATAACTTGAAATTCCCAATGCCTTGTTTTATTTTGTTATCAGTAAATATATGTCATTTTCATTAAAGTATTGTCTTCAGCTTACTGGTTTGTGAAGAATCGGCTTGAAAAAACAAGGTAGCCCATAGGGAATGCTCGAAATACTTGCTTTCCTCTGTACAAAGTTTTGAAACCATTGGCTCGCTGCCTAAATGGCCACAGCAGTCAGAGCTGAGCTGAACCAAAGGCAGGGATCAGACACTTCTTCCTGGTTTCCTCTGGGAATGCAGGGGCCCGAGGACCTGGGCTCTCTTCCTTCGCTTTCCTAAGCCAACCACAGGGAGCTGCATCAGCTGTGCGGCAGAGGTTAGAGTCGGTGCCCACGTGTGATGTCAGCATAGCACATGGCTACTAGCCAGTGGAGCCTCTGTGCTGACCACAACATTTCATTTCTGAAATCACTCAAAGTGAAAACATTAGCATGCAATCATTTCTGTACTTTCTGATCTCTATGAAGAGGACTTTTCTTCTGACTTGGAACAAAAGATGAAAATATAAATGGATTGCTTAGTATGCTGACTACAGTATAACTTTTTTTGTTCATTTAAAATGCTGAACTTTCCTTTTTATGCTTTTTATTTGAAATACATTCAATTATAGCAGCAATGTAGATATATGTGTTTATAAATTACATAGGATTTTATTCTGTGTAGGGAGCCAATTATGAAAGAGATATTTAGTGATTGCCTAGTGTTAAACATGTCATTATTCTCTCAAAATCTGAAATGTTTCCTAATATCTGAAATATAGGGAAGAGCCTGGCAATTGTTTGAGAGATGTTGTATGTTACTCACTCTTCTTTAAAGTATATTCTTTCTGTATATTTTTGGTGAACAATGTCAATATTTAGAGTTTATTTGTAAGACTACAATGAGCATGTGTTTGAAGTTTTCTTTCATAATTGCTTTGGGTTTCTAGAAGAGTTTGCTAATATTCAGTTTAATTTTTAATAATCAGTGATTAATTGTGCCTGAAATTATCTTTTTGGTTGAAAATAACAGCTCATGCAGAGAAGGTCGCGATGGTTAATCACTAGCCACAAACACTTGCTGGGCTTTTCTCCCTCTTGAAAGCAGTACAAACACTATACCCCCCAGGCCTACGCAGCAGAATTGTTCAAATGAAGACAATACGCCTATTTATTTGGATGATAAAAAGCCACAGTTTGTAAATAATCTTAAAAAAAAAAAACACTTGTGACCGTGTCTGACATTTCTATTCTATCATCACTTGGGGATCTGTTTTCCAATAATATTGTTTTTACTTTTATTGAAAAAGAAAACACCTGTCATTTTAAAAAGAATCATTATTTTAGTGAGACTCTCAGGTATTCTGTTTTGCAACATTGCATCCATACACCAACTCTGGGTAATTCATGCACAGCCTCATGGGCATTCTGGCTGAAATACATTACACCTGATATTTTCTTTTCTCCTCTGCCAGACTTATGGGGAGCTGAACATATATGGAAAATTCAGACAGTGTTTTTAAAAAAAGGAAATATCTTGATTTTCTTGCTATTGTGTTTATTACCTTTTCAGCAAAATGAAAGGAAAATCTGCCAATGACCTTAGCAAATACTGTTCTCACACATATGATGTACATTTAGAGAATTATTTCTCCAGAGAAAATTTAAATTTTGAGGATGAGCTAATTGTTATACCAAACTTGTTCTAATTTAAATGTGGATATGCAAAAACAAGGTACAATGAACAGATTTGCCTATATCCCAGGATCATGAGGGAAAAAAGGATGTGATGAGACTCAAGGTAGCAATGAAAACAAAGAAACTTTGCAATATGATGGAGGAAAGTTGCAAGGAATTCCACTGAAAAATCTCAGAAAATCCTGTATGATGGATTTTAGTATGTTTGTGTTAATCATCAATATGGAGTCACTTTTTCTTCTCATCACAGATTGAAAGTGCTTCATCATGAATTAAATACACCATATTCTACACAGAAGGCAAACCTAAGATATATATAAACATTCATTGACACCATGTATGCTAAAACAACATGCAAATTGTAAAATACAGTGCAGCACTATAGTTTTCCATTTTAGTCAGTGCTTCTTGTCCTTTACCAATCTTCATACAACACACTTGCTCATAAACTTGGCCCTTCTCTCTTTGTTCTTCCCAATAACACCCAGATTGCCCAAACAAGGAGTCTTCATCCGTAGGGCCAAAGGTCCACTCTTCCAAGAATCACCCTTGACCAATTATTCTCTGAAACTCTCAGCACTTTGACAAAACGTATTCAGTCCTTTACATCATTTCCTTCTGTTTCACACAAGAGTAACACTTCAGCTATTTTCATATTAGTATTTTTGCAGTTATCTTATGAAATGGGAATATAAGAATAAAGTGACTTCAGGAGTCTAATGATCAAGGTCAGTATTAACTTTGTGCAAGAATACCGGTAGGCTTACGGAAAATCTGTGTTTTAATAAAACACTTTGCAATTTGAACTTACTTGCTATTTGTGTTCCACAATTTCAATAATAGCCATGCTTTTACTAGAGGAGAGATGGGGGCTGGGGTTTGGCATAATGGATGATGGCACTATTTATACATTTAGCATTCTGTATGGTAACTGGTCTGAGTTCTGGCTGATCCACATGCAATCCACTGCTCCCTCTGTAACTGTAACTTAAAAGAGAGAGAGAGAGAGAAGAAACGGCTAAGGAAAATGGAAGAAGTTCACACAATAAACAGAGCTGAAATTCAGAAAATCAGAACACAGAATGTTCACATACTAAAATAAACTCTACATTTGCATCCTAGATATCTAAATCATTTTACACCATTTTGAAACTGTAAAAAGACTTATTATGTACCCAAAATATTCTGTGGGATAGTGTGATAGATTACTAAAAATGACATTTTGAAAATCAGGTGAACTGTGAAAGAGAGCACATTATAGTAAACTTTACTCCCTGTAGGATTATTTCCCATCGGCCTTGTGTTTAACACACGTTGCCAAACTCTTCTTTGTGAATAACTATGTTAAGAGAGATTACTTGCAGAATGTAATGAATAAAACATTTGTTAAATGTGTGCAAACCCTCAATAGACTTTGTTTCTCATGTCTGCTCAGGGGAAGCTATTAACTGGAAAAGAAATAGATTTAGACTACTTAAGCAGATACCACTAAGTACCTGACATTCAGATTCTGATTTAATGTAAATGCATTGGCTTTTTAAACTTTTCTACTATTTATAATATCAAAATATACAATTTAACAAACATTGATTTAGCCATAATCCTACTGGCATTTTTTCAGAGCAAAACACACAAAAATCTTACAAAAACTTAAAATCTGCTTTGGTGAGAATTAAGTATGGATTTTTCAAACAAAATAAATTCTTGCTACAAATAATCATTAAATTGCTTTTCACTAAGCAGTAGGGCCAAGTACAAGAACACAGTTGCATCACACCATTACTTAATTTTTCAAATGTTCTATAATGATACATTTTCTTTAATACCACAATTCTTCCTGTTCAATTTTTAAGTATTCATCCTTAATTTTGAAAACATTGTAAAATGGGCACATGATCACATTCTGGATACCTGTGATTGGGTTTATTATTATCAATTTTATTTTAAAAATTATTTTTAAAAGATTTTATTTTTTGGAAAATCTGATTTACATAGAGGAGGAGAAACAGAGTGGAAGATCTTCACTTCCCAAGCGGCCACTACTGTTAGAGCTGAGCCGATCCGAAGCCAGGAGCCAGGAGCTTCTTCCAGGTCTCCCACCAAGCTGGTGCAGGGTCCCAAGGCTTTGGGTTGTCCTTTATTACTTTCCCAGGCCACAAGCAGGGAGCTGGATGGGAGGTGGGGCTGCCGGGATTTGAACCAGTGAGCATACTGGAACCCAGAGTGCAAAGAGAGGACGTTAACTGCTAGGCTGCTCTGCCAGGCCCTGGGTTTATTACAATTAATTCATAAACCTTTTTCCAAGTCTCTCAGATATTTTGTCAAACACCACCAATGAGCTTCATCTTGCTGTAATATTTCTTCCAAGTCATTACACAACAGTATTCACTATGAAACATGGTTCGTATCAAGATTTGTCTACTATTAGTATAGAATTTAGCAGGTTTCCTCAATTCTGTGCAGCAGTTTAAGCTGACATCCATCTCCCATATCAGCATGGAGAGCTCAGCTCAGATGTGTTTCTGCGTTTGACCTGGCTGTGTGCTAACATGCCGAAAAAGCAGCAGAATATATTCAAGCACTCATGTCCCCGCCACCCACGCTGGATGACCAGGATCGAATGCCTGTCTCCAGGTTCAAATCACCCAGAACTGACTCTCACAGCCCTTTGCACAGTGAACCAAAATGAAGGATATTGTTCTTGTCTTTCCTTCTGTCATTATATACCTTTCAAAATCAATGATCAGACTTTTTTTTTTTAAAGGCCAGGAAGAACTCCATTGTGATGACGTGTCTGTATCTAATTTATTTCCAAAAACCTCATCCTGAACATGGCTTCCACTTCCCTTCTTGAAGCGTTAACACATGACCGAGAATGAGATCCCTGGGAGTATCTGGGGAGAGCAGAAGGACCTGTGCAAACCAGAGCAAGAGAGGAGGACGGAAGACTATGGTCACACAAATGGAATATCCAGGACAGAAACTGCTAGTCACTGTCTGTATTCATGAACATCTATGTGCAAACACACTTCCTTATCTACGTTGCTGTCTGAAATAAGCCTTCCAACTGTGTTGCAAATTTGTGACATATATAACCCTGTTAATATTTTCAAATTGAGTGAATGAGCAACAAAATTTAGAAGACAAATATATTTTTACATTGTATTAAGGTGATAATGAACAGGGAAGAGCATTGTATAATATCACCTTTAATAAGATACGATTTGATATATAAGACACGTTGGATTAATCAAGCAAGAATAATTTTTCCAATCACTGGAAACAATTGGTGAAAAGATGCCATGCTTAATTTTTCCTAAGAAGTTAATAGTATTTTTCAACATTTTAATTTTTTTCGATGGCACTCCAATAAAGGGCCTTTGGAAATGAATATTTTCATTAGTAACTCTCCAAAGTAAATTTTAGCACACACATACATGCATATAATACTTATCATGTGCTGTATACACACAGCATATATATACATGACATACATATATCACATATATGTATATCGTACACAGCATAGAATGCACTCCATGAATACCTGATTTTTACAAATGAAGAGTAAGATTCCCCATTACTGATCCAGGACATAGAATCAGTTTACTTCTACTCACAGACACTCATTTCCATTGACTTGAGAATGTGTTTACAAGGAACCAACAAGGTAACTCATGCTAAGAAACAAGACTGGAGAACAAGATCAACGCAGAATGTGGAGTCATTTGGCCTCGTTTTCATTGCAAAGTTCTGGATTTCTGTTGACAAGAACAGGAACAGTTTGAATAAACTCTGCAAAAATCATATCTCACCTGCTTACCCCGTATTTCCATCTCAAATAACTACTACAATTTCAAAAGTCACACTTGCAGTCTCTGTAGAAAGCCTCAAGAAACTTGTACAGAAAAAGCTGTGAGTGGGCTTAATCAATTGTCCCACAGGAAACAAGAACCTTCTACTGATTATTATGAATGTGATTATTTCTTTTAGATGTTAGTATTTAATGTTCTGTTTGTATACCTATGATTACTTTTTAAACTTTAAAAATAGTCTTAATAAATCTCAAACATCTGATGTCAAGCCCTAATCAAACAGAAAGAATACAATTTCCACAGAAAAGGAAAGCGACCATTTCAGAAGCAATTATTTAAGTTGTAATAGAAATATATTCAATTTTTTTCCTTTTTAAGTAATTATTATTACCAAACTGCCAATGTTCAGAATATGTTATTGGTATATAAACTGCTTGTACTAAAGATTTAATAGCATGCCAAATCACTATTTCTAAGCGACTTCATTTATCATGAGAATCACTGACATTATTTAAATAACATGGTCACACCGCCCCCTAACCTATAATCAGAATCTTTCAAGTATGTCTAGAAAATCATTAACAAGCTCACTGCATAATTATGTTATGGCCCTAAATTTGAATATCAGTGTCTGCAGTGAAAAAATAATAGAAGAGTATTAATTCATATCTATAAATAAAATAGATGAGGGGGACCATTCTGAGGTTGTAGATGACTGATTCAGCACATAAAAGGTTTGGTGGGCTCCATCATGGGACATATACAAGGAATATTAATGTAAGGTTCTATATAAGCAGATAAGCCATAGCATTAGTAGTTGTTAATACAGGGGCTAAGAATTACTGTTAAGCCATTGTCTATAACCCCACCAAAGGTAGGTCTTCTTAGTCTTTAACTTGTTAAACTTCTTACTCAATAAGCTGCTCAAACATTTTGTTGTAATGCTAACTTATATAATGCTACTTAACCAATACAGTAGGACAATATGAAAAGGAAAGGGAAGGAATGTGAGAATAGGATTATGATCTAAGAATGGTATTTACAAATCACATTAAACCCGTTCATTAAAATTAAAAAAGGAAACACAGGAAAGAGGATGTTAAAGTAAAATTGAGGGTAATTGGTTTTCAAGGTATATATTCTAGCAGGCAATTATAGCAAAGTTTTCAGATATTTGCGTTTTAGTACAGTAGAATAATCATTATGTTTTCAATAATAGGTGAGTTAATTGCTAAACGGCTAACAATCTGTCTAAGGTAACCAGCCTTTCTGGTTTTCTCACAGTTAATGTGTTTCCCATAAGTGAGGAAATTCAGTTTTAAAACTGGTAAGTTCTTCTTACTTTGCAATAACTTCTGTCTTCAATCTGAGCATTCTGAAACTAGTACTTACTTTGTGACTCCACCATTTTACTTGTGAGCTTTCTTCTAGAAACAGTGACAAATCTGTTGACAGAGAAATAGAGAAATCTTGGAGTAATGTGAAACGGATATTTGGAGGCTTGGACCTGAAATGTGACACCTATTCTGTCACTAGAACTAAATGATGGTAGTATCATGCCTTATGTCAAGGAAGATAGGAAATATAGCCTTGGCATGAGTCAAGAATATGAAAGTCAAATGTGTGTTGAGAAACTAAAACGCTGAAAACTAATTACTATTGTTATTTTAATTATTATTGAAGTTATTGAGATTGCCACAATGGCTCAATTAGCTAATCCTCTGCCTGCAAGTGCCAGTGTCCTAAAAATATTTGAATTCAGGTCCCAGGTGTTCCACCTCTCGTCCAGCTCTCTGATTACGGCCTGGAAAAGCAGTGGAGGATTGCTAAAGGTGTGGGACTCTGCACCTACATGAGAGACTTGGATGCGGCTCCTTATTTCTGGCTTGGGAGCAGTGCAGCTCCTGTTCTTGGGGCCGCTTGGTGAGTGAGACAGTGGATGGAATGTCTTTCCTTTTCTTTCTGAAAATCTGCCTTTCTAAATAAAAAAAAAAAAAAATTTCTATAAAAAATCAGTGAGAATATTACTAAGAATTTTAAAGAAAGACATTGACTATAAGGTGAAAAAGGTAGAAGCCAAGATTTAGCTTTGGAACACAATCAGAAAATTAAGCAGTAGAAGTAGCTAAAATAGGCAATACCTGAAATAATATTTTTTGAGGAAGGAGACATATATTGTAAGATACGGAGAGGAGCAGGGTAAAAGTTAAAACTGTTTTTTTTTTCTCAACTTTTAACTGATAGATATTTGATATTTACGTACTCCTATGATGCAGTCAACGGAAGAAAGACACATGAAGATGCACGGACACACAGAATAAGAAATTGAGCAAGTTCCGAGAAGGTATCAGAAGTGATGGGTTTGTGGGGACAGGGCAGGAAATTCATCTCGGAGAAGAAAAAAGAAACCTTATCCAGATCATAGAAGCAGGCAAGAATAATTGTAGACTCAATTTGTGGTAAAAGCATCACATATCATTTCAATTGTCAACATAAAAGTACAGATTACTCAAGACCCATCATTATTTTTTCCCCCTTTGGCAAGTGCATGATGCTAAATAACATTTTAAGAAATGAGGAAACAATCCATCTGGGACAGACTAATCATGAATTTTCTTTGATTGATTTTCATCTTGATTCTTTCATAATTCATTACAGAGAAGAAGATATACTCAAGTATAAACAAGGAAAAAGATACTACTGAGTTATGGATTAAACATTTGGTGATTTTAAAATACAGGCAAAAATATATATCTTTTTTAAGATTTATTCATTTTTATTGGAAAATCAGAAATACAGAGAGGAGGAGAGACAGAGAGGAAGACCCTGTGTCCATTGATTCACTCCCTAAGTGGCTACAATGTCCAGAGCTGAGCTGATCCAGAGCCAGAAGCTGCTGGGTATACTGCTCAGATGCAGGGTCCCAAGGCCTCGGGCTGTGCTCAACTGCATTTCCAAGCCACATCAGGGAGCTGAATGGGAAGCACAGCAGCCAGGACATAAACCAGCATCCATATGGAATTATAATGTGTTCAAGACAAGAACTGTAACCACTAGGCTACAGTACTGAGCCCACAAAAATACTTTAACAGTGTTTCCATTCAGTGAAAGAAAAATCAACAGCAATGAATCCATTCTTAAAATTTGAATAGATAATTCTCTGTGCTAGCATTTAGAGTAACATTAATTGTCCTCAATCAACATTGATCATTTGGTTAGGTACAAGCAGAAGAAAAAAACGTTAACAATAAAATGGAAATATGTGTAAACAATAAGTCTAAAGAATTCTGTTTTACAGAATATGTGTTTTTACAGAATGCATGATATATCTAAATATATATGCATACATGTATGCATTATATGTATATATGTGTGTGTATACATTTGTATGTAATGCATGCACTATTATTTTATTAGAGCTTTCCAGAGGCAGAATCAATAAGAAGCACATGAATACTCTATGTGAAGAGAGGTTTTGTGGAATTCAGTCACATGGTAGTGGATGCTGTCCACTCTGAATCTACAATGCCCCACAGTAAGCTGGAGACCCTCGAAAGAAGTGATGCTGTAACTTCAATCTAAACACAATCCTAAGGTGTAATCACCTCTTTTTGGGGGGCACTTTCATCCTTGTTTTGAGGTTCTGATTAAGAAGCTTTCAACTCTGTGAAACCCAGCAACATTACAGATAATTTTTCTAACATCCACTGATTTAGATGTTAATGTCGTATAAAAAGATTTTCATAGCAACATAAGCAGACTGGCTTTGCCAATATCTTCATCCTGTGAGCTGCTCATGGTTGCTCATGTAACATCATTGTACTCTCTAACTCCAACTAGTTGTTTATGTTAAGTAAGAAACATTTTATCTTTTTGTGATTACTTCATTTGGCAGGTGAACAAAAAAAAAAATGGTAACTGCTTTAAAGAACTTGTTTAAAGAGTACTGAAATTTAGAATGTCAAAAGTTCAGTGACAATATGTGTGGCTCACTTGTGATGCAAGTGGGACATATACTATTTAGTATATTTTATTTTTTTCTTTTTGATTGCTATTTACTGCTGAAAAACTAACAATTGTATAAAGCGATATTCTGATACACATGCTTTCTTGACATTAAAATGAATATTCAGGGATTTACATATCAAAAATTCTATTTATTCATCATGCTGAAATTTAAAGAATTAGCACATGGTAGTCACTCCCTTAACTAATATATAACAATGGGACAATTTAACCTCCACATATACTATATAATGGCAAGGATCTACATTATTCTTGTAATAATACAACTTCCCTAGAGGAAAAAAAAATATTACTTGTCCAAGTTCTTGCAGAAATTAATGCTGGAGCTCCGAATAAGAACTGTGGGAGTCCATCTTATGAAAACTCAGCATTAATTCTAGAAAGAAGAGAAGATAACTTGTTTAGATGCAACAAAACTGTTGGACATCATATCTGCATGACAATCTTTGAGGGACGTCAATTGCACGCAGAACAGTCAGAAAAAAAATCTATGTATATATATAATATATATAAGGTTTTGATTCATTCCACTGCTTGAATGATGGCCCAGGTGATAATTAGCAAGCAGATGAGTTAGAAGTATGTGATAACTCACTTGAAAAATCTACCACACTTTGTGAACAGAATCATCAGCCTGCCAGGAAGGCAGTGCATTTGTTATATTGCTGCCATGACTGGGGAGCCTACATAAATTATTCAGGATGGAAACAGACATTAATTTTTTTTCTTACAATGCAAAAGAGATGATTCACAGAATAGCAGTGATGCAAATTTATTAATATATTCCTCCATTTAAGGTGAATAATTTATTTTATTTTCCCTGGTAGGATGAAGTAGCGGCATCAGAATAAAACAAACAGTGAATAAACACAGCTTTACTTCCTGAAGTAAGGGATGGTTAAAAATAGAAGCTCCAATGTGTGTTACCATGAATAATTCGGAAATTGAAGGAATATTTAAGGTTTAAGAATTTTAAGAACTTTTGGTGTTAATAATGGATAAGCCAGTGAATTGATAATTTCAAATGCACATTCTGTCATTTTGGATGCTTTCAGATATACTCATAAATATGATAAAGCCAGTCTATTCTTTTTTATTCTACCTGCTCCTTTTTCTATCTTAGATTTGAAACACTTCATTTTCTAGAATAGAGAAGCAAATGTGTTGTCCATAAAAATAAGGATGCCTACATATTTACTGAATCCTCACAGAAGTGTTAGGCACAGCTGTATTGCATACCTACTGTGTAGCATTAAGTGCTTTAATTGTTAAACTTACAGTATTTCCTATAGTAATGGAAACAATAAATGCAGACATCTAAATAACCATTTAACTTTCCGATAGTTATATTTACAAATGCTTATCACTGAACCAAATAATGATAGTAATAATAACAGCAATAATTACAACACGGTGCCTGTGAAGTGGTCTTGTCTAATGCAATACTTTTTAGAGCTGCAGATTTTCAAGACTTGAGTTGATCTTGTGCTTTTTCTCTTTTTTTTGACACTAGATTATAAGGATAGTGATATAATACTAGTTCTGGCCCTAAATTCAAATTACATTCTTGGGCATTTTCTCTGTGAGATGTAATGGTTAATGTAAGATAGCTTGCAAAAGTATGAGATATCATATCAATGATGGGGCATCCCATATTTTGACTGAAATTCTCTTGGAGGTTACACCTTATGTTATTCTTGTTTTTTTTTTTTTATAGATTTATTTTTATTATTATTTTTTTTTTATTGGAAAGGCGGATATACAGAGAAGAGAGACAGAGAGGAAGATCTTCCATCCAATGGTTCATTCCCCACAGGACCGCAATAGCTGGAGCTTAGCCAATATTAAGCCAGGAGCCAGGAGCTCCTCTGGGTCTCCCACACAGGTGCAGGGTCCCAAGGCTTTGGGCCATCCTGACTGCTTTCCCGGGCCACAGGTTGGAAGCTGGATGGGAAACGGGGCTGCCGGGATTAGAACCAGCAACCATATGGGATCCCAGCACATGCAAGGCAAGGGCTTTAACCACTATGCTATTGCGTCGGGCCCAATTACTGCAATTTTTAATGAATTTTTAAAAAATCACCTGAGAAGTAAGTCCTCTTTAGAATTAAGAGCCACGTGAATCTCATTATAATCTAGAAGAGTTCCTTATTGTTTTAGATATAACAGTCTATAGAGCATAGCAGTGTTGTTTCCCACTTGCCAAGACCTGGAAACCCAATATAGATTCAAGATTTGAAATTCTTAAAATCTTAGGGCCCAGGGCGGTGGCGCAAGTGGTTAAGGTCCTCGCCTTGCACGCCCGGGATCCATCCCATATGGGCGCCGGTTCTAATCCCGGCAGCCCCGCTTCCCTTCCAGCTCCCTGCCTGTGGCCTGGGAAAGCAGTCGAGGACAGCCCAAAGCTTTGGGAATCTGCACCCGCGTGGGAGACCCGGAAGAGGCTCCTGGCTTCGGATCGGCATAGTATCGGCATAGTATCGGCCCGTTGGGGAGTGAATCATCGGATGGAAGATCTTCCTCTCTGTCTCTGCTCTCTGTATATCCGCCTTTACAATGAAAAAATAATAAAAATAAATCTTAAAAAAAAGAAAGAAATTCTTAAAAGCTTAAAGTTAAATCATGCCTAATGTCTTCACTTCTGCCTTTGAATCATTATCCAGTAACAGATGTACATTCAGTTATATTGGCAAGTCCTATTCATGTAGCTTGTTTGGTAGTATTTGATGACAGAAACTACTTAACTATTCCAGCTTCTCATTGCACTCAGTTACCGCACAGTCCACAGTCAATGGTCAAATCCGCTGGCAGAACTTGGGACCTTTAGCGCCATCAACATGTCTTTTTTTTTTTTTTTTTTCTTTTTTCCCCGATTTGCTGCATGTTTTCTGTGTCTTACTAGACACTGGATCCTGATTTGTTTTTCCTTCTTTAAGTCTTCTAAGTTTTGAATTAATTAAGGAAAAGAGCATGAGGTAACTAGAGACTAAAATAGCACCTACAGCTAAGAGGCTTAAATAGGAAATTGAATAGTGGCCAGAGAAGCTTCAATAATCTTTCCCACTAAACTTAACTTCAACATTTTTAATTAATCTTCTGTATCCAGAACTGTCACAAAGAGTAGTCTACCTAGAAAACAGCTAAGAGAGAATGTTACGCGGTATCTGGTTTTATTTGATAAGGAAAATAACTCTACAGGAGGTTCCATCCCCACCCTCCAAGTTTAAAGAAAAAAAAAATTCTAATCCTTTAGAAAAAAATGATAAAGATGGCAGAAAGGTAAGGAATGTTCCAATAATTGATTTTACTCTTGGAAAAAAGGGAGGCTACTTACAATGCCATAAAAAATACAGTACGTGAAGAATAGATTGCACCTCTGATTATATACATGCATTCAGTATGTTATCTTTGCATCTTTGCATGCTTTTCAGAACTTTATCTATTGTATCTTATTTTTTTCTCCATGAAGAGCTATCGCCAGGGTTTATTGTTGTTGTTGCTCTGTGATACTGTAGTACCATTTTGCCACACTATTTACTTTGTAAAGTTTTACTATTTTATTTTTACTATTTTTTTTTCCCCATTGGAAAGGCAGATAGAGTGAAGTAGAGACAGAGAGAAAGATCTTCTGTCTGCCGCTTTACTCCCCAATTGACCACAACAGCCAGAGCTGAACCAATTCGAAATCAGGTTTTTCCAAAATCTCCCACACAGGTGCAGGGTCTCAAAATTTAGGGACACCCAGTACTGCTTTCCAAGTCCACAAGCAGGGAGCTCGATGGGAAGTGGAGCAGCCAAGATATGAATTAGTGACCATGTGGGATTCTGGCATATGCAAAGCAAGGATGTAGCCACCAGGCTATCATGTTGTGTTCATTCTCTATACTTTTTGAAAGAATTCTTTCTTTTTAAGATTTTTACGTTTTTATAGACATTTTTATTTTTATTTTCAGAAAGAGGAAAGAGAGAGCTTTCATCCATTGGGTCACTCCCCAAATGGCTGCAACACACTGGAGCTGAGCTGATCCCAAGCTAAGGAAGCAGCAGCACCTGCTGGATCTCCTAAATGAGTATAGGGCCTAAGGACTTCCAGCCTTCCTCTGCTGCTTTCCCAAGCCATAAGCCTGTGATGGCCAATCATCCAGAGTGAATGGACTTGAGAAGAATTCAATTTTCAGGAGAGATTTGGAAATTTTTTTTCATTGAAATAGTTTCTGAATTATATGTGGACAAGAGGGGTGAACTGAAAAGCACACGGGCATTTTGCAAAAAAAAAAAAAAAGTTATAGTATAAACTGCCAATGTTTAATGATGCTTCCATTTCATCTTCCCTGAAACACAGATGAAGTGCATTTATCAGGATCCATTGAGTCAGATCTTGCAGGAGTGGCGTATGTCAACATGATGTAAAAAGCATTAACAAAATCATAAAAACATGGGTTAAGAATTATATACTCATTTCTAAGATGTTTATTAACAGTGAGGTGTGAAAAACTTTACAATGAATTATTGCCCCAATTCCATTATGAGGACTATCTTTTTTTCCTGCACTATTGGCCACTTAAATATCTTCTTTATGAAAATGTGTTAATTTTCTGAGGAACCTCCAGGTAATTTTCCAATGTGGCCATGCATTTTCTAATTCCAATCAAGAACGTACACTGACTTTTACTTTTGCATATTCTCACTAACACACACTGACATTCCAACAATCTTTTTGGTAGCACTGTTTACAATAGCCTTGATGTGAAATCATCTTCGATGTTCATCAAGAGAAAATTCCGCTTTCAATCCAGAGTCGTAACTTTTCACCTGTGTAAAATCAGTTAATTTTTAGGAATCCTTTGTACAACACTATTTACAGTAGTAACAGCACTACATGATGGACTAAAATAAAAATATTTAAAAATATATAACTCTCAAATGCTTTCTTTAATTGTTTCAGTCATCTGTACCTTTAACTAGCTCAAGATATATTATAGACTTGTACAAAGCTCAAAAGCTTGAGCACAGCAAAGAAAAGATCATTAGAGTGGAGAGACATCCAGCAGAATGTGGAAAAAAATATTTGCAAACAATCTATTTGACAAAATATCATTACTTTAAAAATCACAATAACAAAAAAAAAAGAAAAGATCCAGTTGAGATATGAGTGAAAACTTCAATAAACATTTCCAAAGAGAAAAGATAAAAATGAGCTTTGCACTTCGAATCAGTCTTCTACTTTTGTACTCATCTATTCTAGGCTTCTGAAGTTATACTGGAGTTTTATCAATGTTTTCCTAAATCCAGAGAGAAAGAGATGGATTTATTACAGGAGAATGGCCAAGATTATTGTCAACTCCTTCTCTGTTTTCCTCCCATTTTGTCATACACACATGCATACACACACAAGGAAAGTGAGAGAGAGAGAGAGAGAGAGAGAGAGAGAGATATTGCTTCTGTTTTCCTGAATAGCTTTGGCAGTGAAATTGCTTTAATTAAATACCTGTGCCTGCCCTGACATGGTGATATGTTCTGGGGACTGCAAGGATGAACTCAAGCTGCAGGTCATTCTCTTTAACACAGAATAATAATGTTCTTATAGATTCTTGCAAAAAAAAAATACTGTTCTTTTTTTCACTGGAATACAGAACTGAGCAAAACTTTGGACAATTTAACACTTGCTTTTCAATTTAAAAGTAGAAAAGAATCAGATAGAAGTAGCAAAATAATATTGTCACATAGTAGTTCTTCTCTTGAGTGTGCAATCTCTCAACTAATGGAATCACACAATACAATACTAAAGACACTAAAAGACACTACAATTGAGAAAACACTAACCTATCGAAAGAATTCCAAAATGTACTGAAATATAAATCACTGGAGAGCTGGATAAGAATTCTTCAGACTCTAAACAAAAGTTGAATAGCCGAAAAAAAAGGTAGTAGTTAAAAAACAAAAACAAAAACAAAAAACCTTCCAAATTTGGTCTACCCCTAGGTGTGGCCTCAAACACATGACCGGCTTTCATAGCCCCGATGAACAAGTTAAATTGGTTATAGAAATTGGAGATACCTGCATGACCCCCTGGGCCCCTTGCTTTGTTGAGAGTTCAGTTTACTCATTATGTAAAGGGACTCTCCCCATTTGAAACCTTGTATGGCTGACAACCTCCCTTGTTACCGAATTTGAGAAAGAAGTTACTATTAATTATCATTTTCTCCAGGGTCTCCAACAGGTTCATTTTTTTTCTTTATTAATGATGTTACATTACGTGACACAGTTTCATAGGCTCTGGGATTCCCCCAACCACTCCCCATTCCCTCCCCCACTGGTGGATTCCTCCACAGTGCTGAAGTATTACGATTCAAATTCAGTCAAGACGCTTTCTTAATCACACCCACCCATTGGTATGAGGAGTCCACTCCTCACGCCAACAGCCTGGAAACAATGGACAGTTGCTGTTTGAGCCAGGATTTCTGGTGTGGATCTAAGGACATCATCCCCACAGCCTGCAGGCACAGCGAGAGGTATCCTTCACCATCACCATGACAATACCCACACCTGTCAAAGTGGCTGGCAAGCAACATGAATCCAGAACAGCCAACTGCTGTTGACCAACTCCACCCAGGAGCCAGGGGTATAGGGGGTCATCCAGAAACTGATGCCAGACCAGAACCTGCTTCAGTAAAAGAAAATGTTTTTACCTGGTCTCCATGGTTAGCTTTGTAATATCTAATCTGTATTTCATTCCACAGTTGGTGCATTTTATAGTCATTCAAATCCAGACAGTTCTATTTTTCAGGCCTAATTGTATCCTTTATACAGACACTTGTAATTGAGAGCACATCTTTCTGATAGCTACGTAGAAGCCATATCTACAACACTGCTCTCAAAGGACAATACAGACGATTTATCCAAGTGATTCTTCAGCAGTGACTAACTCAATTGTCTGCACCAGGAAAACGAAGCAAAAATATAATAGGTGCCCAGTGTGGCAGCTTCATGGCTAAAGTCCTCACCTTACATGCACCAGGATCCAACATGAGCTCTGGTTGGTGTTCCACCTGACCCAATTTCCATTGAACTCCCTGCTTGTGGCTTGGGAAAGCAGCAGAGGATGGCCCAAAGACCTGGGACCCTGCACCCACATTGAAGACCTGGAAGAAGCTCCTGGCTCCTGGGTTTGGATCAGCTCAGCTCTGGCCATTTTGGTTACTTAGAGAGTGAACCAGCAGACAGAAGATATTTCTCTCCTTCTCTCTGTAAATCTGACTTTCCAATAAAAATGAATAAATCCTTAAAAAGAAAAAAAAGAAATGCAATAAAATGAACTAACTGCATTATACATGATTTTGTTCTTTGGGGTTGAAATTTATTTCTTTATTGGAGAAACAGTTCCAGAGAAAGAGGACAGGGAGGTTTTCCATCCCTTGGTTTATTCCCCAAATAGCCGCAACTTCCAGAGCTGGTTCAGGTAGAAACCAGGATGCAGTGACTGCATCAGGACTGCCCACACTGGGGCCAGGCTCTGCATACATGCACTGCGCGCTGCCGCTTTCCAGGCACATTAGCACGGAAATGGATGGGAAGGATAGCATAAGGACCAGCACAAATGTTCACATGGGGTGCCAACTTGTGACTGGCAGCTTAAACCTCTGTACTACACTGCCAGTCAAAATACATTATTTTTGGTACTATCATATTTCACATGGAATATGATTTTAATCAAAGTGGCTTATAAAATGACTCACATTGATGAATATTGTATAAAAAGTGTTATCTACTTTTTAATGTAATTTAAAAATTGCTTTAAAAAAACCCCACTTACTAGTTTATTCTTTAAATATTTCTTGGCGAAAAATACCCAATGAAATTATATACTCACCCATTAGGCATACATAAAACAAATTATTATTATCTTTGGATTCTTTGAACATCATCAAAAAAAGTCTGAATGTCGCATGCAATTTCCTTGGCCCACTGCAGAATAATCAACCAGTAGTCAGCTACTGTCTTCAGCAGTCATTCCATTCTGAATTCATTTAACAGCACAGTAGGATGACTGTAGTTCATAATAATCCACTGAGAGCTGTAAAAAAAAACTGGAATAAAAGTAGATTTTAAACAAAAAGTGTAAGGAAATAGGGGGAAAATTTTCTGATTTGATCGACTTAACTGTTAAAATACTGCATCGGACCCCCATCAACTGTATAATAACTATATGTCAATCATTTTCTGAAGTAAAACATTAACAGTAGACAACAGGACTCCTTATATATATTTTTTTTTCTTGAGAAGATTTTGTTATATTGTCTTTAAATGAATAGTATATGTCACATAAATTACATGAGAATTATTGCTTTAAACAGAAATTTTTAAAAAGTTAATAAAGAGCTGAAATACAAAAAGATTTCTCCTACAAAGTGAGAGGAAGAAAATGAAGAAATGATTGAACATATTCCCAGAGGTTAGTACGAGAAAATCCATTTTCAAAGAGAGAGTTTAGGAGTAGCAGGGTCACCTGTGCGCAAGGACTGCCAGACTTCCTGGGCTGCCGAAAAGCTGTGGTTCCATGTCTTATCTTGTTAGTAAAAACCTCAGCTAGAGCAACACAATTACCATCACATGACCTTTACCAATAAAACTATGCATTTTTTCTTCCTCAGACACAAGCATAATTCTTACAGCCATACAATAGTTGTTGATCATAAAAATCCAGGTTATTAAGTCTTTGGAGCAGCACTGGGTTAATTTGAATTCATGATCAGAAGGGAAATTATTCTAAAATTAAATTTTTTCTTAATCACGTTGAATATTCTTTCTGCATACCACTGGTCATTCTGAAATCTTCTCTTAAAACAAAATACTTTTGTCTTTGATTTAGCATTTTATTAAGATATAAATATATCAATTTTTTTAAAAAAGCTTTGGTTATTCAAGGGATACACAAAGTGAATGATTTAGTTAATGTGTGCTTGTATTCTGTAAAGGAAAATGTTTGCTAAAAAAATCCATATTTTGGGAATGCAGCATAATAATTATAGATATTTTAAATTTTCATTTCTTTAATTTCTATTTAGTATTAAAATGAAGAATTCCAAATCCTCATAAAATAATGTTTAAGTTATAAGATATATGCAATGTAACAAATAGTAAAGATCATCAAATGATAATTTTATTTCTGATACAAATATTATTTATATATATTTTATAAAACAATCTAAAATAAAACAAGTTTAGCTATAGGTACAGAAACAAAATATAAACTGAAAGAAACAGTACAAGAAAATTGAAACAAAATAACACATATATGTCTGTATATATAAGATATCTCAATCTGAAAATCTGATAACATTACTAAGAAATCCATAAATTAGTAAGAATAATGATCAGAAAAATATCACAAATAAATTTGCAAAGTAGAAAAAAGGAAGGAATATAGGGAGAATTAGAACCAACTCCCAGCGTGCATGGCAAGGACTTTTGCACCTAGGGTACCATACTGGGCCCCACAGTCACTTCTTCAACTCCTCTATGGTCCATCTGCTTTTATGTACAAAAATATAGAAACTTCTGGAAGCAATCATTGTGCACAGCTCGATATCCTCATGGTTATTTTTAAGACATTCCTTCTCTCGTCGGTTATTTATCTAGTAAGCAATCAAGTCTTGTCAATCCCTCCATTAAAATGTCTTTAAATGTGTCATTTTATTTACATACTAACACCCACCACCTCAGCTCTGTAGCTCATCAACTCACACCTGGATTACTGAAATAGCCTGTCTTTTGCCAACCGTACACAAATCATTTTCTGCATCATTCCTTCCTAAATGAGGGTTTGATTTTTCTAAATCACATCTTTCCAAATGTGACTTCCAAATGCAGAAATTATCAATGAGTCTGCAGTCATTTGTGGAATATCTAGGGTGTAGACGGTAAATCGCCAGCAATCTTGCACATTTCTACACACGTTTATTTCTCTTTCACCTTTGACCCATTCATTTCCCACTGCCCTGAATGACTGGGTTTTTTAATTGTTCCATTTAGTTTTGGCCTTTATTCTTCCTTCTAATGGCAGGACTCAGTTTTCTTACAGATTGAAAGTTACCATTACAGAACTCATTAAATTTCACATATGCACACCCTCTCACACACATTTACACATCACACGAATTCTTCACCAAAAATCGTTGTCACAAGTCAAGTTCTAAATATACACTGTTGTAAAACATGATGCAAAATAAAACAAAAACAAAATAGCGGGAGGAACTGTGAATAACATATATGTCAAAGAAAGGCGCAGTGCAAAATGTATCATAGTGTCAGACAGTTCTGATTCTACCTCTTAGCTCAAGACACTGCTTAAGGAGACGTGTTAGCAAATGTTAACAAACATGCACCCACTGTTAAAAGTCCTGAGAAAACTAACCTTCTCACGTCTGACTTACATGGAACTAACCAGAGGCATAATCTCTTGTAACATGAATCTGGTTGTGACACAGGAAAGAAAGGACATTGTAACGTGGGTGGAAACTACGTGCAAGAGGGGCAGGAAGATGCAGTCCACACCCGCATTGTTCTTGCCTGCTCTCTTTCTCCATTAAATGCAACTTAAACTCAGACACCTTAAACAGGATCTCTATTCTCTTGAAGCACTTATTTGGGGATCTTCTTGGAGTAAATTACAGTCTATATTGCCATAGGTTGTATCTAACTATAATTGTTTTCTACTTTCCTGCTTTGCCACCTATTCAGCATCAGTAGTGTGGGGTCCCCCACAGATTTCTCTAGTACCTGTTGTCGGAGGGGCTGAGCCTGCTGCCCTCCTTCCAGCCTCCCAGCCCAGGAGAGTCACACAGACGTGGCAGGGGGTCCGTCTAAGCAGTTCCGTTTCATTTGGGAAATACAAACTCTTATACAGGAACAGTGGGCAAGCCTCAGGAGGAAAATTCAAGTTCAAAGGGAGGAGTGTTAGCAGTCAATTGTCATCAGCATGACTGCGGAAACCACCTCCCACAGGCCAGGCACAGGTGAGCGAAACGGCCCTGATCTATCAGTCTTTGCTTAAAACAACTTGACCCCCATCCTGGTTCACGCTCAGGGCTCTGCCCTTGGCTGCCATCTTGTTCGCCACAGTGAACTTGGCTGTTAGTCGCCATCTTGTTGAACCAGTGACCCATTTGCCCTTGAACTCCGCAAGTAGGATAGATAATCTGTGTGTGTGTATGTATAATCTGTAACTACATCTAAGGGAGATTTGTGGAGAGCTTTTCTATTTTTTTAATTTTGAGAATACAGTTTTTTTCTTTGCACTCTGTTACATAAGACACAAAGTATTAAAATGTTACAATTAATTCCAGTTACAGACTACAAATATAATTCTGCGTATGATAAATGCATTTCTGTATGCTAACTGAAGTCTTCAAGTAGAGATTAGCCCTCCCTCTCCGTCTCTCCTGTTCGCCGATCGTGTATTATCAAAAGAACCCAAACTAAGAACATGGTAGCTAACACACTGAAATTTAGCAGAAACATGACAGGTTTCCATAAATGAAACATGTGCAATCTGAAAGGATTTCACATCTTGTGGGCTATAATATACTGGCAGTAAGCCAAAATTTCCAAATTTGATCATTAGGTTTTTTTTTCTTTAACTTTTTTATTAGCTTCTGGAGTGCCAGCATTATACATCAACTACTGATGCAGTCTTTTGTAGAAAAGACAGAATTCTTGTGGGGCATTTTTTGTTTGTGTGTGTGTGTGTGTGTGTGTGGAGAGAGAGAGAGAGAGAGAGAGAGAGGAGAGCACTTGCCTTCAGTAAGCAATCTGCTAAAATGCTATTAGAGCATATTATTAGACTGGAGGTCTGTTGATCTAGAATACAGTGAAACAAGTAGATTATTCAGCCATGTATTCATTGAAGCATTTTGGTATTTAAAGTTAACAATTTGGAGCAATGTCATAAAAATATTTCAGATATAATTGATATATTCCTTGCCTGCTTATATTGATTTTGAAAACTGCAGCCAAAATTCTGTTCACTCAGATGGAGAGCGATGATTTCAAAATCCTCATTTCATCATTAGGAATGTTAAAACATTGAAGACACAATATTGATTTCCACAAATATAATGTTGGACTCTTTACAAGTGACAGTAACCAAACTAGTCTTTATCAGAGAGTATTCATGTCGTTGGGCACCTGCCCATCACTTGGTGCTGTGTCGTAGTGAGATGTTCATAGCCTCGGGTTACACATATTCCCTTCTGATTGTTGAGAGCGTTTGTCAGGATGAATTTTTTCTGATAAGCACTAAAATGAGTTAAAAAAAAAAAAAGCAAAGTTCAGACATCTAACAATATAGATCTTTCCTAAATTTGCTAATCTTTGGTCTTTAAATGTTACTCCTATCAACCAAGTCACTTTTTAAAGTATTTATTTATTTGAAAGAGTTGAAAAGAATGGAGAGAAAAGAGGAGATACAGGAAGAGGAGAATGAGGAGAAGCAGGGGAAAGCGAGGAAGATCAATATATAAGGGGGTGAGTGGGGGGGGGGAGAGAGAGAGAGAGAGAGAGAGAGAGAGAGATACCTTTTCCATTCCCTGGTTCATTCCTAACATTCACAATAGTCAGAGATGGACACTTCATCCCAAGCTTCCATGTGAGTGGCTAAATCCAAACTTGGGCTAACATCTGCTCACTTCCTGGCACATTATTTTTGGTTTTGCTGGTGGGAAGACAGATGCGCTAAATATGGGTTTAATGGACCCAGTTTGTCACATTATTTTTATTTTTCTGGTGACTCTAATTTCTTATTCCCTTTTTTCCTCTTGCATGGAGTTTTGATTTTTATTTTATCTTCTAGAACTGGGTATTAGGTCTGTTAAAAGTTCTTACTTGATACTTCAAATACAGTTTAACTAACGTCCTAGAAACAGTGCTGAGTAATTATGTTACCCTTTAACAAAATACTAAAGATTTTTCTTACTGCAAAGGACAGCTTGCCAGACACCCTGAAAAATGAAAAGAAAATGTATTTTAGATGTCAAGAACAAAGGACATGTGAGGGAATTCACTGTATCTGAGTCACAAGGTAAGCATGTAAGTTCAAGGAATATTTCAGGTTTGTTATAGATGCAATTTTACAATATGCTTAAAAATCGAATGAGACAAAGATAATGAGCTGGTTTCTGTCTCTGGATGTTAATTGAATGAGATTGAAAAGCAGAAAAAAAAGAGATATTTGGGAAATAGATAAAAGGAGCAGTAGAAAAATTCTGTTTTAGACATTGCATTTGTTTTGTTATTCTTGTCTTTACAAATTTCTATGACTACCAAAAGTTAATCATGTGGTCTGTAGTCAGAAGACCCTGGGAAGGATCTCTTTCCAAGATCACTCAGGTTACTGAGCCAATCCAGGAAGGATGCCAGCTTGCCAATCCCACTCCCTTGGTTACTGCTGGGTTGCTCTTTGCTCTAGAGGCTTTGTGCATTCCTCCTCATGCTTTCCATGTGGCAATGCTGCAGTGATGAAGGGTTCAGTTCCTCTCAGTATCTTAAACTAGACTGTGTGCTACCTGTCTATGGTATCACCTGTTTCGGATTTGACTCTTCTGGCTTCCTCTGTTACTCGTGGACCACATGACTGACATGAGGCTCGCCTGTAATATGGTTTGATCCTCCTATTTTGAGGTCTGATAAGAGCATACCGGTACATCAAATGAAAGGAACATTGCTGAGCTTGTTGAAATGTGTGTAGATGATTCTGATAGCATTGCAAGTTTCTTCCTTACCTGCTATCACCTATATCACAACAGAAAAATCCACATTTTCAATTTCTCACTTTTGTCTAATCATCTTAGAAAAATCTTAATCTGCATTGGAAAATAGATTTGATTATCATGTATAAATGTCAAACCATTGTACATATATTTGTACAATCTCATTTGCTTCACAATGATAATGTCAAAAAACTTTATTTTCAGAGGAGAAAATTGAATCTCAGGGAAGCTGCAAAATCAGTTAACTACAGACTATAGATTCCGCTGATATTTTCATTTCATCTTGCTTTTATTTTGTTGTCATTGTTGTCGTTTTAGCTATTTGTTAAAAAGCCTTACCCATATGAAAGCACAAACATGTTGAGACAGAAGTCAGAGTAACTCAACTCCCTGAGCAATATGTTGAGTTTGTCTCTTTATTAACAATTTATTCTGAGGGCAGGAGTTTAGCACAGCAGTTAAAACCTAACATTAGACACTTGCTTCTCATGTCAGTGTGCTGACTTTGTGTCTTGGCACCTGTTTCTGGTCCAGCTTCCTACTAATGCACGTTATGGGAAGAGTTGAGTCAGCTCTCGTCTCTGAGTTCCTGTTGTTCCCTAGAGAGAACCACACAGCATCTCCAACTCCTGCATTCTGGTCCAGCCCCTGCGGAAAGAGGCATCTGTGAAGTAAGTGGATAGAAGCTCCTTCTGTATGTATCTCTCAGGCTTTCAAATAGAATTTGAATACACAAACATTTAAGAACAATGTATGGTGTAGTCTTGCTTCGTTATTTGAAGTATTAAAATAAAATTGTGGTAATAACAGTATTAAGAAGAATGCTGTCTGTACTGCAGAACCAGCATTGCATTAGTGAGCCCTAAACATGTTGCTTTCATCCACAGATCCTTCCAAATCAGTAATAAGTTTAATGAAGTTAAGCAAACTTGGTGTAGGGCTTTCAATTCTGCCAGGCTTTCTGAGTGATTTTAAAAGAACCACACAGTGTTTTTCTACCCTCTAGGAGATCTCCACTTACCGGCGGGGTTTTAGGGGTGAGTCGTGTCGTTTCAGAATGAAATTGCAGCAAGAGAACAAAGGAGATGGATTCTATTCTGAGATTAATGATTAGATGAGAAAAAGGATCTTATAAATTGACTACTTTTTTTTTTCAAGGTCTCAAACTGCATGTTATTTCCTAGGGAGAGATTTAGTGGCCTAAGCAGAGAACAGATGTATAAGGAAAGAGTAGAATAAGAAAAACAAAAGAAGAAAATATCATTTGCAAGCCAAAATTGCCAAACAAACACTACAGCTTGGAACTGATAACGTGCTTGAGAGTGCATTGAGTGTAATTACAGCTAATGTGGATTAAAGCAACGGAATAATATTGAGTTAGTTATTTCTGCTATAGTCTGACATAAATGCTTACTATAGCTGGCACTACTGGATACAGAGTTGGAATAGAAGTGCAAAACTCATTTTTTTCCAGTGCTTTAAAAAAAAATAACATGAAGCAGTTACTCTTACTTGCATTGTGCAAAGTAGCAAGTTAAGTCACACAGAGATGGGACAATTTCCTTAAGCTAATAGTTAATAAATGTCAGCAGAGATGCTATATACGGCTGTAATAATTAAAAGTTTAATTGTTAATACAATACTACAAGTGTGCTATGTCTTGAGAAGAAAGGACAGAGACATTGAATTTATTTATTTATTTTTTTAAGAATTTCTTTTGGCCTCTTGGCCAATTGTGTTAAAACAAGCTAACCTAATTTTTCATTTCACTGAGTCTGTTGGAAATTAAGTCTGATCTCATTAATGTTGTTTAAGCTGAATGCTTTTGTGAGGAAAAAAATAACTCTATTAGGCCATAAAAAAACAATTAGTGAAATGTATTAGATGTGTTTATAATGTGACGAATTATTTTTATAAGCATACCAAACTTATAGGCTCAAATGAGTATTGAACTTTACGCTATTAACTTTGAAAGAATGGATGAGGTATAATAAACATTTCTTTGTGAAATTTTTTTCTTTCTCATTTCAAATGCAGAGCGTTTTAAGGAATATCAAAATGTCTGTCTTTATAATCAAATGCTACTATTTAACAAAAACATCCTATTGATCAGTTTGATAACTTCAAATGTCTCTAAAATTGTTAAGTATGCTAGCTACTTGAAATCAAATATATTTTTAATACCAAATTATGCAAATACCAAAGACATTTCTGAGCCGGATTGTCTTTTCAGAAAGCATTTTAAAAACACACATTTTACAAAGAGTTTAGGCAGCAATAGCAGCAATAGTTATTATACAGTATTCATTGTTGACTTTGGAAGGATAGCATTGTGGTTACATTTGAAAAATATCATGGCATTTTATCTTTAAATTCTACTACGATTTTCCAATTGAATAGTAGTAAATATATATGCATCTGATAATGAGGGATAGATCAGATCAAGAATCTGAGTCTATACTAGATTTAGATTAGGTGATTCCACATATTAAATTCATAAGAAAAAATCATAATTGCTCAAAGAAAACAACATACACTATATGGTATTTGTGGAATTTCTTAAAGCTACACACAAATGTTAGATATTGATTGAAATTGTACTTTTGCTTTTAATCATGGTGTGAAAATCATTTGACCCTATCTAAAAAAAGAAAAAAAAAGAAAATACAGATGGTAAACTACATGGCAAAAAATGGGTGAAACATTCAATGAATGGTTGGTTTAAGTGGTACATGATAACTTCCTCTTAACACCAGATTCAAGTGAAAGTGAGCGTCCTGACTTCTTAAGTAGCACTTCCTGAATAAAGTTCCACTTGTCTCTACTTGTTAAAGAAACAAATTGCCTGTCTGACAATGCAAAAGAAAACATTGAGAGCTCCAGGATAACTTATAAGACATTCTTGAACAAAGATGGAAAAATACACACACACACACACACACAGAGGAATCAATGATCAGTATCTATTCTGAAAAGTAGTTGGACAAGTATCAAAGTTCTACAATAAATGGCAAGTCTCTAAGTCTCTGTTACTTTGCTGTTATCCTTTGTCCTTTGCTGTCCTGCCCTTTGAGTTATCGTTCCTTTTTCAGGCTTCATTCACAATTGTGCTGGATTAGACTCTTTCAACTTGTCTCTTGCTATTGTAATTCAGACTAGACAAAGGGGTTCTGTTTATTTTGCACCGTTTCTGTCTTCCTCATTAACCGATACTGCTTTTTCTGCCTGTGCAATTATTTTAAGAAGTATGTGGTCTTCCATCGGACTACTTCATTACACAAAAGGTCCAAAAGCAGACCTTTGCAAGACAAATATCTTCATCTTGGCCTTCTGATGAATGATGCATTATCCACTTCAGAAGCCATGATGCTTGATTTAGATGATTTATTATGTGCACCTCTTAAATATTTAGGAGATTTTCTTAGAGTTCCTTGTGAGATTGTGTTTCCTGTGCACCACCTATTTTTGCCTGGATGTCAATTTTTAGTTTTAGCCTCATATGTCACTTCAAAAGACAGAGTTATAGAAACTGTCAAGTTTGAATTCCTTTTGTTTAAATATCTCTTTCTTCAAGTCATCTGTCTTCTCTTTCATCTTAATTCACAAAGCAAGACATCAGGTGACACCTTCAAGATGTTGTTTTCAAATATTAGATTATTCAGTTAATTGGCTACATTCCTAATTTGCTATAAGATATTTTTAACTTTATAACAAAAATACAGCAAGAATCTCCATTGCTCTCATTCCATTAAGATATTTGCCACTCTACTTTGCACCCCAGTAGAAAGGTCTTCACAGTGAGATTACAGTATTTGCTAGGCAATGTAACGTTTCCATGCAGTTTTAGGAATCTCATTTTTCAGTTCCAAAACTACTTTCACAGTTTAGCTGTTGACTACTGCTACTGACTAGTACAAAAATCTATACTCATTATTTAGAACTGTACCATAACTTATCAGAACATCTTTATAATTTGTATATGGTAGAAATGCAGATGTGGTTTATGAAATATCAAAAGTCAGGGATCAGCCATCAGCCCGATGGCATAGTAGGCTAGCCCACTGTCTGTAGTGCTAGAACCCCGTATGGGCACCTGTTTGTGTCCCAGCTGCTCTATTGATGGTCTAGCTTTCTGCTTATAACGGGAAAAGTATCAATGGATGGCCCGAGTTCCCAGGCCTCAACACCTACATGGAAGACACAGAAAGTAGCTGCTGGTTCCTGTCTTCACATCAGCTTATCTCCAGCCATTGCAACCATTTGGACAGTGAACTAATGAACACAATCTCTGTCTCCTTTTATATAACATCTGTATTTCAAAATAAAAAAAAAAATATCTTTTTTTAAAAATTGCAAAAGCGCATGAAAAGTGACCTCCAAGTTGAGCTCTAAGAGACAATAAACTATTATGGCTTCTAACAACCTCAGCAGGGGCCCATCAATTATTTCCACCCACCTTCTCCTTCCAGCTATTATCTGCTTGAGACAGCTCAATAATTACATAAATAAACACAACTGGTTTGCTATTCTACCAGCCACCTCATGATAGCCCCTTAGTTTGACTTATTTTTTTTTTAATTAACATGTGAATGCAGAGCTACAGAGAGAGAGAAGAAAGGAGGGAGATGGGGAGAGACAGAGAAACTTGCATATCCAGTGGTTAACACACCAGACAGCCACAATGGACGGCACTGGGGACAGAACCAGGAGCATCTTTTGTTCTCCCAAGTAGATGCTGGGCCCCAAACACTTAGACCATATTCTGCTGGTGGTCATGAGCAAGAACTGGATAGAAAATGGAGCAGCTGGGTCTCGAACCTGTGCCTATATAAGATGCTACACGTATAGGAGGCTAGCCCCTATGGTTTCATTCACTAAAAATGGCTTCAGCATTGCGTGGATCTCCGTTTTGAAGGTTTGTAAACCTGGGTGTGAAGTGCCGTTCCCACGCTTCTGTCTCCCAGTCCACATGGGAAGAGAATGCTGACTTCAAAAACCACAGGCTGGCCGGCAGACACATCTAGCCCAATCACTGTCACACTAAGCAGGTCTCTGTGTACTAAGCCTCTTCTTTGACTCAAACCATTTGCCTCTGCTCTCCTTTTCTTAAATTCCCAGTCTCATCTGCACAAGCTGGCGTGGAGCGCAGCTCCTTTCTCTGCTGTCCATCTAGTTGGCTGTGTTGAGCAATGCCTGATTTGTGCTTATCCCTGACCTTCAGCTGAGTGCCTCCGAGATTTCACTCTCATGAGGAGGGAGGCAGGTTGTTACTTCGAGTTGTGCTTTAATCTGGAGGTCCCACTGCCTTGGACAGGGCTGGTCCAGGTCATGCATGTGTTCGGAGAAGGACTTCTTCCCTTGCCACATGCATTGCTAGACCTTAATGCCTCCTGTCAGAGAATCTAATCTGCCTTCCCCAGGGTGAACAATCTAAGAACAAGTAAGGAAAACAGTGTCAAGGGCCCTATTATCTGTCTGGGATGAAAGCCACAGGCTAATTTAAGAAGCAACAGCCATCATTTCTGTCATACTCTGTTGGAAGTGGGTTACAACCTCACGTCGTACACAATAAGGAAGCTGGGATACTAGCACATGAATGTCACCTAAAACTTTCTGAGACGATATCCACCATTCCAGCTCCTGTACCTGCACAATTCAGTATAGAAAACAGCCTACATCGCTTGAATGCAGCACAGAATCGCTGGATTTTATAACCAGAAAGACAAGCAACACATTTACACTACACCTGACGTCAACTGAAATAACAGGAATGTCTCTCAATCATAAATATTTTCATCAAGCAAATTGGCAAGGACCAGCACCATTTCCTAACAGGCTAAACTTCCACATGAGAAGCCCACCTCCCATATGTGCACAAATTCATGTCCTGGCAGGTCTGTTCTGATCCAGCTCCCTGCTGATGGCGTGGTAAGGCAGTGAAAGAGGGTCCAACTCCTTGGTCTTCTGCACACATGTGGGAGGTCCAAAAGAGGCTCCTGGCTTTGGATTGGTTCAGCTCCAGGCACTGCAGCTTTTGGAGAGTGAACTTTGAAAGGACGATCTCGCTCTCTCACCTTCTCTCACTGTGACTGCCTTTCAGATCTTTTTGTTGCTATAGGCATTTCATTGAGGAAACATGCAAGGTGCAGTAAACTGAGAATATAGCTACAGAAGCAGAAAAAAGGCAAGAGTTTATAAAGGCAAGATGAGGAAGGTTGTGTAAGTTTTTTTTTAGACCAATTGAACATGGCTACAATGACAAGAGTAAAATCAGTCCAAGGTTGTACAGGGCCCCAGGCTTCATATATATATATATATATATTTCTATATATATATGTGAAAAAAATATATAAAGTATACATATTTTTAAAATGCATGTTTTAGGGCCTGGTGCAGCAGCCTAGCAGCTAAAGACCTGGCCCTGAATGCGCCAGGATCCCATGGGTACCGGTTCTAATGGTGGTGGCCCCACTAGCTCCCTGCCTGTGACCTGGGAAAGTAATCAAGGATGGCCCCAAACCATCTAGTCAGAAGAAGATAATGACTTTAAAGCAACTCTTCCTACTGTAAATTGAGTAATCTGTCTATGCAATGTTAATAAACAGCTTGTGTCCATAAAGCCAATCAGGACGGGGGTGGGCCCATTGATAATTTTCTGAAGGAGAAAGCCACCAACTCAGCTCCATTAAAGAACTAGCAGACAGTGTGGAAACATGGAAACTTTGTGGAAAATAAGCATTGAATTCAGGTTTTTTTTAATTTTTTACACATGTGGCATTCTATTGGGAAAAAGAAACTAACACCACAAAATTAAAAGGGAAGACAGGACTTTAAGCTTCCATCATTTATGGTGACTTTAGGAGCCATACTGTAGTTGGATATGAAAGCCATCCCTAGACACTCAGCAGGCCAGCCATGACAAAGGGAGGAGAGTGTTGGATCTCAACTTTCATAGCTTGTTGG
Organism: Ochotona curzoniae; assembly: GCF_017591425.1. Classification (NCBI taxonomy): domain Eukaryota; kingdom Metazoa; phylum Chordata; class Mammalia; order Lagomorpha; family Ochotonidae; genus Ochotona; species Ochotona curzoniae. Next base: position 12,109,700 of record NW_024465582.1, on the reverse strand, counting down.
GACCTAACCTTGTTCAGATGTTCACATTCCCCAAGAGCTTCAGCAGAACGTGTTCTAGGGCAGTGCCCCATCTCCCTCAGGATGAATCCATTAGCAGTTCCCAGCCAATAGAGACATGGTTAAGGAGACTGAGATGAGATCGTCCTGGGCTTTCGGTATGCTCTAGGTCTAACACCACATGTTGTTATATGGAAGGCACATTGAAGGCAGATATACAAAGGGGGGACTGGACAAGAGAAAGCAAGTGGAAGTTATGCAGGGACAAGAGGATGCCTGGAGTCACACACTAGAAAAGGAAAGCAGTCTGTTCTGCCCCAGTTCTTGGAGGAAAACGAGTCCCTGTCGTTACTTTGGCTTTCTAATCAGGCTTAGTATTAGCCAGAGAAGACATGTCTGTTCTTAGAAGCTGTTCAGCTTACAGTGCTGTGTTAGGGCAGCCCTAGGAAATGAACACCAAAAAAATAAAACACAGTCATCACTTCTAAGATTAATTAAAATCCTGAAATGGCAAGTGCTGTCACTTTTTAACCTCTCACATGGATTTGTAAGTACAACATTTTGACAGTTTTTGTTGGTACTTTAGCTTATCAATAACTTGAATGTGCTTTGTTTTGTAATGTGTCAGATATTTGGAAGAAACATTTTCCAAAGAAAAATAAAAATGTAGAATAACATGTTTTTTTGAGCTTCTGGGTTTAATAACATGCTCCAGTTTCTGTTTGTTTTAGGTAAGCAATGTTTCATTTCTTATAAGTAGTACAGACATGTGGTTAAGTATATTAACTTCAGACAACGTGGAATGCCAGCGAGGTACCTCCACTAGAATGTGTACGATGTGGAGTAATTTAATCTCTCTCACAGGACATATTCACTCATCTCTAAGATATGAGAAATAATATTCCATATTATATGGAAATTCTGAAGGCTCAATAACAGAACGCATGCAGTTATGATCCTTATATTGATTGATATCAGGATGCTGTTTATCAGATAGGGAGAAAAACTGTTGCAATGGCAATGCATGAAAAATACTTAGCATTCTGCCAGACACACAGCACTATAACAATCAATATTGTTAAACTTGTACTAGTATAGCTTTTAATATGATGTTTTCCACATGAGTAAATTTCCAGTTGGACTTAAATGGGAAAAGGAGTTATAAGTTCTTTACTAGGTTTGCTGAAAAACCTGTATAGACCATATATGCTTATGCACTTTTTTCCTAATCAAGTAACTAATTAAAAAAATATTTCTTTGACAGAACCTAAATTGTCAATAGAGTAAATAAGGACTAAATTTAATGATTTAAAAAAAGCATTTCAGGGCCCAATGTGGTAGCCTAGTGGATAAAACCTTTACCATGTAAGTGCTGGGATCCCATGGTTGTTGTTAGGGCTGCTCCACTGTCCATCCAGCTCCCTGCTTGTGGCCTGGGAAAGCAGTCGAGGATGGCCCAGGGCCTTGAAATTCCACACCCATGCAGGAGACCAGGATGAATTTTCTAGTTCCTGGCTTCCGATCAGCTCAGCTCCACTCATTACGGTCATTTGGGGAGTGAATCAGCAGACAGAAAATCTTTCTCCCTGAATCTCCTTTTCTCTGTAAATCTCACTTTCCAATAAAAATCAATAAATCTTAAAAAAAAAATTAAACATTGCTTCTGATGCTCTGATTTAAAAGGACTTAATTTTTTGTTGAACATCAAATTTTACAGAAAGAAGGAATGAGAGAAAACTGAACTTTTGTCTGCTTGTTTACTTCGCTGCAATGGCTGCAGCTTCTTCTGGGTCTCCCACGTGGATGCTGGGGCAAAGGACTTGAGTCATCCTGTGCTGCTTTCCCAGCCCCTAAACAGAGAGCAAGATAGGAAACTGGGAACCAACACACAAATTGGGACTCACATGGATGTTAGTGCTACAAGTTAGAGGATTAGCCTGCTACAGCACCACATTGACCTTTTGTCATGCTCCTTTTACAAAATAAGTTTTTTAAACACTGCCAAAATTTCAAATATTTATCAAAGTAGTTGAGAGTACAGCTGTCTTTTACTGATTTATTATTAACTTTACTTCTATGTACCATACTTTACATTTGGCAGTACATTGAGGGAAAATGTCTTGTTTCCTTAAAATATTTTGTTTTTTCCTATTTGAAGGCTAGAATAATATTTTTTTTAAATTGAAGCTTTACTTTTTCCTTGGTATTTTTACAATAAGACATCTGGAAGAAAAGTCATATGGTTTTGAAGATCTTCCCAAATAACTAGTATTTCTGACAATTTTTCCTCCACATTTTCTGGAATATAAACCATTATTTGATGGCCATTTATGGTGTGCTTTTCCACGGATTCAGATTTAGCATGCCACGTTCATTAGCAGTAAGGACTTGATCATCAGAGGAATCGTTCTGAACATCACGAAAGAGCAATATAATGCTTCTCTTTTCAAAGACTGGCCAATGCTTCCACACCGGAGCTTTAGTTGTCTTACGTGATTCAATGAAGTGCCTCACTCAGCTCAGAACGCACTCAGACATACTTAACCTCACAGAAACACACACTTGCATGTTCCGGTTCTCCAGCTGTAAAAGACACTAATTTCTATGATCAACTTATTTATTCTATTGATCGAATTGGTTATTGTTTGTTCCTTGTTTCCCTTAGATTTCTCAAACATGTAATAGACTTCTATCGCTCTGTATTTACACAAGAATGCCTCCTGTGTTGTTCTCCCAGGGAAGGGGCTCCATGTCTTTCTCTTTGTTGAATGCTTGTATCTTCTCTTCAATATTTTACTTCATAACCTCACAACAATTGTCTCTGATTGAAAAAGCAATTTCAGGGAGAAAGGACTGTATTGCTGCTTTGTAGATTTCAAGAGCATACATACCGCATGTGTCTCTGATTATCAGCTTTAAGCCACCTAGGAAAGCATCAGTAGACAGGGTCGGGCACTAGCACCTTTAGACTGGTGTCAAGTGCAGTCTCCATTATCTGTGGGGCACAGACAAACCCAGGGAAGAGCTGAAAGCCCAGGCAGCTGGCCAGATCTTCTTACTCACCTCAGACAACTGCTTCGTTACTTAGAGGAAATGAATTCACTAAGTTTATTTCACATGTCTGAATGTTAAGAGATCTCTAGGTTAAAGATTGTTATAGCTTATGTTAACCATGTCCTTTCTTACAAATAGGTAGATTCTAGGTTTGTTTACTTCGAACCGTGCTAAACTGGGGTCACTCTGCCAAGAGTAACCAATGCTTAATGCCACTCCCTTCTGCGTTCACTAGATCTACACGGAAACTGGAGGAGATATTCACGGTTTACTTTCTAAAATCACGCTGTTCTGTAAACTGAAGAGTTGAACCACGAGGCAGATGATGTAATACCTTTCTCTGATTACAGTAAAGTGCTTTGCAATGCATGAGTTAAGGGATATCCTAGATAGAGTTTTTAAATAATTGCTTAACTCAATATATATTCTGTACATCCAAATTGCATTAGAGGATCACATTAAATGTAGCTATTTTCTTCAAACCAGAATTTGTCTCAGGGAAAACCCATAAATGATACCATATCTACCAAAGTTTGCAATTTGCCACGTCACGCCATTAGTGGTATCAGGTAAGGACCAAATAATACTTCCTGTGAAGGATGTAGGTCAAACACCCCAGGTCCTGGTTCAGTATTCACAGCAGAATTTGAATGATACCGTGGATAATGTAAGCAAGCATTAGTTTTATTACTCTCAAACGGATCATTGCTCCCCCCATAGTAGACTTTATTTCTTCTAAGATGCACCACAGGTTCTCTAGCAGAAAACAAACAAACAAACAAAAAACTTGCCCATATACATTTTTTTTTCCTTAAAGCAAAACAGAAATCAACCGGGTCAGCAGTATCCCAATGCCATGAAAATGTTCATTCTTGTAAGGTTGTACAACAGTATTGATCAAATGCAAAAAGGCATTTTTCCCTTGGGACACAGAAGCAACTCTGTGCGCTCCCCTGTTACAACCAACACCTGCCATTTTTTTGTTCTATTTTAATATTGCTTACCTAGTTGAGAAGGACTCCAATTAGGGTGGGGATAGGGAGGATCCAGGCACGGAGGAAGGTGAGTGGGACAAATGTTTCAGATTTTTTTTCTTCCTATATCTGTAGGGGAGGAGTTTGAGGGGGTCACTCCCTGCTGACAAACTACATTGGCTTTCTGGGATGGAGGATGATTTTTGGTGATGCTCTGGAGACCGTGATATTGGGAACAGTGATTGGGCAGGTGTGATGTGAGTAGCTTTGATAGTCCTGAAACATTGTCAACTTCATCGCACTGGGGTTTATAAAATCTTTCCAAGATCTACTGGCTGAACAAGTCCATGTCAACTCATCCCCAGGCACAGGAACATTTTTCAAGTTTCCAGAAGAGTGGTCAGCTTGTTGTGTTCTCCTTCCTCTGTGGAGGCACTTACCATCCTCTGCCAGCCCAGATGAGCTGACTGTCATGTCCCTCGTGTCATCTGGGTATGAGGTACCCTGCTGTGGCTTCACATCATCATCCGAGGAGGCCTAGCCCCAGTACAGGCACTCTGTGGCCATGCCACTTGTATTGATTTTCTCCATGGTCAGGATTTGAAACAAGACATCTAGTTGGGGTACTCAATTATCACAGCTATGTTTGTTGTTTCTTCAATTCAACTGATTCCTACAAAAATAACCAAATTTCATAAAATTCCTGTTAGAAATAGATTTTGTTTCAATTATTTCGAAGACTTTCTAATTTTTTAAAAGATTTATTTATTCTTATTGCACAGTCACATAACAGAGAGTAGGAGAGACAGAGAGGAAGATCTTCCAACCAATGATTCACTCCCAAGGTGACTGTAAAGGCCAGAGAGGAGCTGATCCAAACTCAGGAGCCCAGAGTCTCTTCCAGGTCTCCCATGTGGGTGCACAGTCCCAAGGCTTTGGGCTGTCCTTGGCTGTGGTCCCAGGCCACAAACAGGGAGCTGGATGGAAAGTGGGCTGCCCAAATAGGATCTGGGCATATTCAAGGCAAGAACTTTAGCCGCTATGCTGCTGTGCCAGAGCCAACACTTTCTAATTTTAAGAATTAGAATTTAGGGCCCGGCACAGTAGCTTAAAGTCCTCACTTTGCAAGATCTAGGAGCCCATAAGGATGCCAGATATAATCCCAACAGCGCAGCCTCCCATAGAGCTCCCAGATTGTGGCCTGGGAAGGCAGTAAAGGATGAGGCAAAGCCTTAGGACCCTGCACCCATATGGAAGACCCAGAAGATGCTCTGGGCTCCTGATTTGAGATGTGCTCAAATCCAGCCATTGTGAACACCTGGGGAGTCTATCAGATAGAGGTTCTTCTCTGTCTCTCCTCCTTTTTGTATATCTGACTTTGCAATAAAGATAGATAAATTTTTAAAAAAATAACACAATCTGTAGGGCCAGCACCATGGCACAGTAGGCTGATGCCACCTCTGGCACCATTATCCCTAAGTACTCCACTTCATGTCCTGGCCATTTTTCTTTGAATGCAACTTCCTACTGATGATCTGGGCAAGCAGTGGAGGATGGCAAAAAGCCTAGAGCCACTTAACCCATATAGGACACTTAGAAGAAGCTCTTGGGTCCTGATCTCTGTGTCTAATGTTGTCTTTCCTTTTTTTCTCTGTAATTCAGCATTTCAAATACAAATAATTTAAAAATAAAATAACACAATGTGTGCTATGGAACAAAACATTATATAGTACAGTTTCTGATACATCAGTCAAAAATTTTTAAAAAATAGAAAATATCAAATTAACTGCTTCCATTAAGCAAATGTGAAATAAAAATCAGGAATACATGAAAAGATTAATTAAATTAAAAACCTTTCTAAACTTCATATTCATTGCTGCAATAAAATAAGCTATACTTCTATGGAGAAATATATGTATTTGTTTTAAAATTGTATAAAGATTTTCTTTTTTTTATACTTGTAAAAGATGTCACATTCAGTGTGAAATTAACTTTATATATTTATGAGATACAGCTAACTTGAGATACAAATCTATATAAGCAATGAAAAATATGACCAAGCACTTACGATATGAGTTTGTTGAGGAAAATTAAAGTAACAAATTAAATCTACTGTCATATTCTATCAACTAGGAGAACACAGATATAAATATCACTAACCAATTAGGTAAATGTGATCATGTTGTCCATTATTCATTGTACTCATGGCAAGCACAATATTGGAAAATAATGGATTTTTTTCATTAACATAAGTCTTAACCATGTATTGTAACACGGCAAAACTTTACCACTTTAGAGTCACCATGTGAGCAAATGAAATTGCTTAACAGTTTACTAAAAAGCTAGCAAAGTTATCAGACAAAAGAACATAATACCAGGTAAGACATGAGAATTTCACAAATTTCATGCACGTTAGAGCTTTTATGATAAGCAGGGATGTGGTCCAAGGCAGCTCAGCTATGGCCACTAAAGCCACTTCCTTTCCTCTTCCAAAAGATAATAAGATAAATGATTTGAGCATCTCCAAAAATGTTCCCATGAATTTGCTCTTGAAAGATCAGCTTTTGTTTTAGCTAAAAAAAAAAAAAAAAAAAAAAAAGCCTACCTCTTGGTAGCCATTATTTTGATTTTTCTTTACATTCAGGATCAAAATAACAAAGCTACACCCCATTCCCTAACAATTCTTCAAGCAGAGGAGTCTGGGGTGTTGCTTTGGCTAGGCTGCAGCTCCTGCTAGGGCACATGGGAGAGCCAAGTGTGTGGTGGACAGGGTTGAGCTGAGCTGCAACACCCAATGTTTGACATAGGAGACAGGGCTGGATACAGAACTAACCAAGCACTTGCTGCTATCATTGTGCATAAGCTGATGTGGGTGTCAGACTGAACTGGATCCCACACTGCAAGCACACACAGGAATTATGTCTGGAATCACTTCAGATGAGGGTTATTGGGGATTCCCCCAACTGAACCACTGGACTCAGAACTCCAACCACAGGAAGAATTGCGGGGTCACTTGTCTGACGGTTGAGTGCATGTGTTAGAGCTGAGCCTCCTTAGTGACTTAGATGGAGCAGAGAGGGCATACCCAGAGGCACATGGATGACATGGCAGTCCACTGGAATCTGCAGAGGACATCTGGCACTGTAACAGGGGAAGGAGGGCAGAACAGATTGATCAACTACCCCAGCCAAGCATTGGCATCGAATAGCTGGTTAAATGGAAACTCTAAGGTGGACTATGTTAGCCGATGGACCTTGGAATGATTTCCTCATCTATGGGATGATGAGACCAAAAGCATTTCAGAACTATCGAAACCGCCTAAGCAGAGCCTTCCGAGCATACTCCACACCTGGGACATTGGGATGATACAGGCTAGCCACTGTCCATCTGTGCGAACTGAAGCCATTGGGAAGCACGATGTGGCTGCTCTTACCTCCCTCTTCCCCCAGATAAAAGAAGAAGGAAAAAAAATGTGGAAACAAGGGTCTCACCCACTTTACCTGAATCCTAACCAAGTGTTTAAATACCATCAAAAATAAAATTACAAAAGAGAGAGAGAGAGAGAGTTGCTTTAGAATTTTCATAGCACTTATTTGCAACACTGGCACCTTTGTTCTATTTTGAATTTAGCAAGCAAGACAAAAGGGCTCAATGTTAATTTTTTGGTCAGAATTGTGATCCAGGTGAATTACAGATGGTACTGTCTATTGTTCCTGAGATTAACTGTAAGCCCTCTTCATCTATGGCACCTGCTTTTATGGGTTATTTACCACTGTGGGGTTAACTTAAACCATTGTCATGTCCCTTATTTGAGCTGCTTATTTATTTGGACTATTATAATCAGACAACATATAACAACAATTCCAACATTCTTCTATCCAACTCTCTCCGTAACCTTTATGCATTTTCTCGCTCCAGTTTTAGCATAATTTATGTTACCCTGATAGAGATTTTTTTTTTCAAACTGCTATTTTTAACCTTCTTGGGAACAAATAAAATCTTTATTAAGATACATTATCAAAAAGTTAATTTATTTTGGTGCACAAAACTTTGAATTCCATGCATTTTTCATAATTTGTGTATTTAGGAAATTCTTGAAGACTTCTTACACATACGGTCTATATTAGGTATATGACATATACTTGTGCACGCATATAACACAAAAGCCTCATGCCCGTTATTGGCTGACTAAAGGCCTCGTCTTAAATTGTTTGGTAAATAATGATGAGTATTTCTCCAAATATTGCCATCATTTCTAAACACATCATTCGATTTTATTTGCACTGCCTATACAAGCTATGTGCCCTGCATTCTTTTTTAGGATGGGAATCTGTTTCTTCAACTAAAAATTGATGCAACCCATATTGTTTTATATCATTTTTCATGAGCAGATTTTTTTTTCCAGGGCATTTGCAGAATGCTGTAGCAAAAAGAGCAGATAGAGTAAGGATTACTAAAAGAATAATTCATTTCTGGAATCCTATTAAATTGAAGCTCATAAATAAAACAGGGAGCAAAGAATTCAATCAGCAGGCCAGAACAAGATCATAGAGTACAACCCCAGCAAAACAATTGAAATAACTTCTTTCTCATACTTCTGATTTACTTTTAATTAACTCTTGACTGACATTTTGGGGATAGCAGGCTTCCATGCCAAGCCATCATCCTGTTTTGCTGTTTCTAGAATTTCAGTACAGTATTCAAAAATTCACTTGATTTTGTACTGACGGAAAACCAGGCTTCCTTATTCTTGGAATCTTTGGTAGTCTTCAGTTTTGAAGTTCTAAGTCTGTGTTGTTTCGACTGGATTTCAAAAGAATTGGTAATTGGTCTCCAGTGTTTTACAGGGTCCAAGAAAGGAGGAAAAAAAAGCAGAAACCATCTGCTGATGAAAAAAAAAAAGACGGATTATTATAGCGGTATAGTATAGTACCTTACGATATCAGGAACTGATAGTATTAGAGTAGAATGGAGAAGAATCTTCCAGTGGGTGTAAATATCTTCATCTATTCACAATTAATTTTAAAGAAAAGGATTTTTGATGCAATATTACAATGATTTAAATATATACGCCCAAGCACATGTTACAATTTTAACCACAAGTGGAAATATATGCAAAAATCATGCCCAACTAGAAGTTGCTGACATCCTAAGGGTTTGTCTTTACTGTAAAATGCCTCAAAACGCATGTTTAACTCTCCCTTTCGCCTGCTCTCTCTGCCTTTGTGCCTAGAAGATACTTCAAGAGGGCAATGCATTTCTCTTCCTCGTACATGTTGCAGAACGTGGCATTCTGTTATAAAAACATAAATGAGACAAAGACAAGAAAATAATATACAGATTATGCTATAGCAATAACAAATCTGAAAAAAGGAAGTGACTTTGGAATTGAGTAAATGAAGAGACTGTAAGATTCGAATGAACAACACAGAAAAGCCTAAATTTTCATAAAAAGGGAATTAAAGAACTAATCAGGATTCATAAAAAAGGAAGCACAGGGCAAGACTGAAATTTCTTAGGAACTGCTTGAGTTGTAATGAACACAGAGTGCATAGAAACAAGGACGGAAGGGAATCATTGAAATGAGGTTGTTACACAGAAAGGAGCAAAGGATGCTAGAACCTGGAGAAAAGACCAATCTTTTGTACAATGGAAAGAAGCTGGATGAATTGTGTTCGCATCCAAGGAGTTTATTAACTAAAGAAAGAGTAAAGAGAATATTTGATGGACTACTAAGCAACAAAGTATTCATGGTTCAGGGGCTGTCATTATGCTGCAGCAGAATTGCCAACTGTGATGCTGGCATCACATAAGGGTGCTGTTTTGTGTCCTGGGTGCTCCAGTTCCAGTCCGGGTCATTTCCAATGGGAAAGACAATAGAGGATGCCCCAAGTATTTGACTCCCACCATCCATGTGGGGCATCTGGATGGAGCTTCAGGCTCCTGGTTTCAACTTGATCCATCCCTAAGGAGAGCGCCAATAAACAAAAGATTTCTGTCTCTCCATTGCACGCTGTAATTCTGAATTTAAAAGTAAGTAAATAAAGTTTCTTCAAAGTGTTCAGGGTGTCCCATGATTTCTGTTAGCTGTATATTGTGAAATTTAAATTAGAAGAACTTATTTAAAGTAAGCTTCTAAAATGAAAAGGAAGACAAACATAGCCTAGACATGTAAAGTATTTGGACAGAGAAATTTCCCCAACAAAGCAATGGGTGTTATCCAGTGACTGTTGGCAGAAATAAATAAATAAAAAGACCATCATAGACAGAATGACAGAGGGGTGAGTACTTTGATGCAACTGATCAAGTTCGTCCTTGAGATGCCTGCAGGTCGCTAAAGAGAATCCACTTTGAATGCCAGCACATCGGCTTCAGCTGCAGCTCTCTGCAAAAGCACCTGCAGGTAGTGTGTGATGAGCCAAGGACTTGGATTCCTGGAACTCTCCTGAGGTTCTGGGTTCCCTGCCGCAGCCTGGCCCAGCCGCGGCTGTTGCAGCTTTTGAGAAATGAACTAGAAGAGGTCATAGTGATTTCTGCCCCTCTGTCACTCGTTCAAGAAGAAGAAAATCAGCAAATACTAAAAAATAAATACAGTTGTTTTGCTGTGCTTAAAAGAAAGAAATTTAGGTTAAGAGAAACAAAAATGGAAAGGAGAAATTTGTGAAGGAAAAGGTAAATCAAACACTGGAGTTTTCAAATCTACTGTAATTTATGCATTGATATATATATATATATAGTTTTATATATGCATTGATATATATGTATATGGCTTTTACAAAAAGATTTGTTTCAGCTTTTAACACACATGCAACCAGAGATTCCAAATTCTGCTCTTTTAATGAAATTTGCATTTTGAATATTTAATCCATTCATCAATTTGCTTCCTCAAAGCCATGAAGCTGTAATGCTAGTGCAAGTTCAGAACGTGTTTTGGTTCAGTATTATAGATTTTTAGCATGTTAACATGCTTCATATATTATATAAAAGTATAAACACAGGTTCAATATACATGTGTACATTTCACAATTTTAAACATTTTGTCCTTGCCCCATATGTAAGCATTATATATATAAACGTGCATAGTAGTTTTTAAAGATTTATTTGCTTTTAATATTGTTTTAAGATGTAATTATTCATTCAAAAAACCAAAGAAAGTCAGAAAAACAACACTGAATTAAATATTAGATGCGCTGTCAAGTAACAGTATCTTAGAAGTCTTTTTAGAACTGTAAATTTGATTCTTATTTGAAGTAGACAGTGTTTCTGAGTGGAAATATAATTATTACCCAGAATTTTGTTCATTTTGAATTTTGATGGGACAAATTAAGCAGGAAACCTGTGGAAATTTCATTCAAATCATCCAGTAAAATATATCTATCTGAATTGCTTTAACGATTTTTGTGTTCGTTTGATAAGGTTATTCATTCATGTTTATTTGAGGCTATTTGATAGAAAATTTCTTTTTATCTATGCACAATAGTTTCTGGGATTTTTTTACCTCCACTCTGCAAATCACAATGATGGGCACACATAGTTTCTTAATCATGGTTTCAATTTAGATAGTAAGGACAAAATGTTGTAAGACAGGAAAGCTCTTGTAAAAGATGCTTTCTACACAGTGTCAGTTATTCATTTTTTCTCTCAGTCTTAGCGGCTGCATCTGTGTAAACACCAATGCAAATTCACTCACCATTAAAACCTTGTATTTCATGAGGAAACATGTTTCAGATTTTCTCATTTCATATTTCTTCAAGGGAATCATCTTTGACATAAAACTCTGATGGTTTCCATTCACTGTCATCTAACACCTACTGCTTCTGGTGTGTGTGAAGTATTGGGACACAAAACTGAGGCAATTCATGTGGTTTCAATATCCAGTACTGACATGATGCGAGCATGCTATGTATGTTAAATGAAAAAATGAGTACTGGAGCTTCTGCTTACTGCACAAGGAATTACAGCAATCAAGCCCACGCCAGCATGTAATCTAATCTGACAGGTGGATTGAGCATGGGAATCATTCCGATGGCTGATGCTCCAATAATTTTAATAAAACAATCACAAAAATTTCTTCAGGAATTCTACTCAGAACAAATGAAAACTTCAAAACGGAATCATATAATGATACTGAAAGCACCAAGACTGAGAAATACAACTGGCCCAACTTATTTTAAATTTTAGAATCATGATTTCTAGTAGAGTTCTAGTTGCAATTTATTTCCCAAATTGTATTGCAGTATTCATTCTGCAGAATTTTTTTTTTGAGAAACTGAAAGAATTAGGGGGAAAATAATAGCTACCAATTTATTCTATTCATTCTCCTTTATTCTTATTTTTTTTTCACGTAGCAGTGTAGCACTTCCAATGAGTTTATATCAACATATGACTCAGCTAACATCTGTTTACAACAATTAGGTCTTAATATAAATAACTCAGAGCTTTCTTTTTAGATGACTAAGATGTCATTTTCCTGATCATCTGTTAGTTTTTACAAAATCTTCCATTTCATATGCAAAATTTATTTAAAAAAAGAAACGAAATGAAAAAGTTAGTTGTGCACCAGCATTGTAACTTTTTTCTTCCCAGTGAAGTTAGATACGGATATGAAAAAAAGATCAACAAAAATAGCAGGAATGTAATTTAACAGATTTTGGAATCTCTTCTCAATTTTATCTCATGCAATAAACTTAACTACATTGCTATGGACACATTGAATGGTATTGTCTGAAAATTCTGGATTATTAAAAATGATTTTTAAGGGAAATATAATCACTAAATTAGTATTTTTATAGAAATATATGCATACCAAGTTCTGTGTGTGCCCAGTACCCAATTTGTATTTGACTGCACGCTCATCCTGAGACTGTTTTTTTTGTTTGTTTGTTTTTGCTCGCCAAATTTGAGTTAGGGTCCTAAACATTTCCTAGGTCTCAAGCATCTACTTGGCCAGGAAGAGGCACTCAGCATCCTCTGCTGACCTAGAGGAGCTGGCCATCATGTCTCTTGTGTGTATCTGGGCATGACAGCCACTGCACAGGCATATCCATGGGTCTTACAGTTTAGCTCAACCTAACACGCCTCCAGACTCAGCCCACACACCCATGCACATGCTGATGGATACTGCTGTTTTGACTAGCCTGGCCCTCCTTGAACCCTGGCCCCCATATGCATCAGTGGGAACTGTAATCTATAAGGGAGTTTCCAAACTTTTCCTATCAGGTTCTCTTCTAGCCCTAAGTCTCATGCCTACCAAATGGTAGTACAGTCCAATCTGACATGATTGACACACCCTCCCAGAACTTGCCACTGAGTACTATGGCCTAGTCCAAACTCACCAGCCCACAGATCAGCCCATCTCCAGTTTCAACTCTAATACTCACATCCATGAGTGGAAGCAGGGGCCCAATAAGGCAGTCCTTAAAGTTTCCCTAGCAGGCATGCTCCCAGTGCTGTGTCGTGTGCATGGCATTGGGTGTTGCAGTGCAGCCTGAGATGGGCCATCCCCAGCCTCCGTATTCCCCAGCAGATACTACAGTCTGGCTCAGCCCAGCCCAACCTGGCCCATTCCCAGATTATATGTGAACTGGCAGGTAGTACAGTACAACTCTGCCCATCCTATACCCTGTTCTAACTCCTGCTCAGGCTTGTATGTTTTGTGGACTGGCCAGCATGGCCGACCTGGGTCTCAGAGCACAAGACAGTGATTTGTGCTGCAGCCCAGCCTGACGCACACTGCATTCAGTCACCAACCACAGACTGTAGCCTAGCAGGAGAGTTCCCTAATAGACCTGCTCCCAGCCCCAGATTTTGCATGTGCGGACAGATATTGTGGCCCAGTATGTCACAACCAGCCCCCAGTCCCGGCATTCACCAGGAGCCACTGTGTCCAGCCCTATTTGGCTGCAATCACTGCTGTCCTTGGCCTTCCTAAGGCCCAGGCTTTCAGACAATGATTCAGGTATTTGGGTTCTTGCCCATCATATGGGAGACTCAGAGCTCTTGGCTCCTCATTTCAGTATGGCACGATCTAGGATGTTACAGGCACTGTAACAGCACACCAAATGATCTCTTTTCTCTGTTCTTTCAAAAAAACTAATGTAAGATTTAAAAATTGGGAGGGGGCGGTGGTGACTCAACAGGCTAATCATCCATGAAAAAAATTTACATCACATATGGGTTTTGGCTCATTTGCTGGCTGCCTCACTTCCAGTCCAGTTATCGCCCTGCTTACGGCCTAGGAAGGCAGTGGTGGAAGGCTCAAACCCTCAATGCTTCGTGAGCTCCCCTAGTACCACGTTCCATTTGATACAGCATCAAAAGCTGTATTTGCACTTTTCTGATTATTCTTTCTGCGTTTGTGAAGAAGAGATGAGTATTTTTCTATCAATGACAGAGAAGAACTGATAGTCTTACTTTCAGTTCACCTCACAAAAATTCAACTGGACAAGAAGAAACGTGCTTATTTAAATGACACATTTTCCACATTCATGTGCAAGGCGCCATGGCTGTTCCTTAAGTTTATGGAGTAGCTAGTTTATTATTCAGTAATACTTTTTTTATTATTTAGTGCTGGTTGCTATTAATAAGGTATCTAACTTCTCAAAATTATTTAAAAAGTTGAAATTCGAGTGGAACTGAAATACCCCTGGCAGATAACATGGAGGTGATGACAGACTCCTCATTCAGGCTGTGACATCCTTTCAGACTCTCAATCACTTTGACCTCTTTTTTTCAGTATTTCAAATTGAAAAACTCCATAATTTTTTTTCATCTAACCAGGAAATTTATCAGTGAAACACACTGCTATCTTCAACTGTCAAGTAATTTATGATCTAATATTAGACTAGAGACTTTTAAAAATAAATGGGTATCTTTTCCTAGCAAATACATGGGGTGTCTCTTCATTTGACAAATTTAAAATTGATATTTATCAACACGAGGGATATGCGACGAGATACTAAAGTTTAAATTCACTCTTTTCTATGAGCCCATAGTATAATGAGCTGTCATGCGTGTCAGCAGCAAGCACTGCCTGAATTTCCTTCGGCTTTGAACTTAGGAAAAGATCTTTTTAGTATTTTCGTTTTCCATTTTCACCTACTAAATTTTTTTGAGGCTTTAGAAGTAAGTTTTAACAATATGCATTATAGAGGAAAATACCCTTCAGAATATTTCGGTAGTTTTTAAATCAAATGCACTCCTTCTATCATTTCCTCAATATTTTTTTCTCCCTTTTATGATGTATATGCTGTTCTCACTCACCTTTTAAGAGTAGTATTCATATTGCCATGAATGCAAAGATTGGAAAACCTCATCCCCCAAAATACTAACTTTTCATGTAAATTTTGATGAATAACTATGTGTGGATTACTGGTCATTTTACATGTCATCTCTACAGATTCTGCAACCATGAATCCAAAAAAACTGTGGACTGAAAATACTTAAAATTATACATGAGTGAAACACATAACTAGTACAACTGAGTCTCTTCATGGAATTACAACATTATTTTAGTCACACATATCAAATCTTATTATAAATAATGATGTAACCATCATCTGTGTAGCCAATGGAAGAAAATTCACCAAGAGTATGATATAGCACGGTATTACCTCTCCCTTAACTGCGCTTTCCTCCCAGCAGCCAATGAAGATGTGCAGTATCTGGAATGTTGAATTCATTACGCATCTAAACTTCTTTAAATAATTACTAACTAGTAACAAGATGCATATGTATGTTAATTCCCCTATAGAACCATTTCACTGTGCATATCTTAAATGAAGAACATTGAATTCCTTTGCAAGTGACATCTGTGGCACCATGCATGAACACTGTTTTTCCAGTGGACATTTGAGTTGTTACCATCATCTCTCTGCTACAACGTGTGCTGATGACAGCACTTCTGTTTTTCTTGAGCACAGGTGGACAGTTTTTATAAGTTTAAAAGAGAGAATGCAACTGCTCTTTTGTAAAAGAGAGAGAGAGAGAGAGAGGTGTTTTTCAAGTACTAAAGTATTTCCAACATTTCCTCCAGAAACCGAAATAGTTGGCAATGAAATGTATAACTTCCTCATTCTCTAATTAATTGTGATCCTTTTAAGATGGCATTTCAGAGCTCCCATGAGATTCTATCACATGGTTACAGTGTAGTTTGCCTAGCTTGGGTTGGTACACTGTTGCTTTCACAAACATGAATCCATCCAGTAACATATTGCTCAGAGTACATTATCACATCACTGCTGAGTTCGTCATGATTCACTATCTCTCAACAAAGGGTAAACTTTCCCCTTGGCACATTTGACAGTGTCTGGAATTTTTGTGTTTGTGCTGTATCTTCCTATAGTTTATGTTTGCTTCTCTTTATTTAATTGTCACAATATATACAAAACATGATTTATTGCCATAAACATTTTTAAGAGTACAAGTCGGTGTGTTAAAAAAGATCTTCGTATTGTTCCATCAGTCTCACCCTCATCTATCTTCAGAATTTCTCATCTTCCTAAATGTAACTGAGCTTTTTGCATGCGGAGAACCACTGCTCCTGCCGTTTCTGATGACAAGCACCACTACATTTTCTGTATATGAATGTGGCTATTCTACACATTTCTCACAATTCGATTGTTAAACAACTCTTATTTTGGAGTGATTTGCTAAACTTAGCATAATACTCTTGCATGTTTCTGCATTTTTCTTTCTAGGAATGCGTAATAGTATCACCTTGTGTATGTGTACTCAATCTGCTTATCCATCATTCGATCAATGACAATTTTGAGTCTGCTTCTACTTTTAGCTAATGTGAATAATGCTGTCACAAAACACGAGTATTCAAGTGTCTGCTCACATCCCTGTGTTCAGTGGTTTGTGTATACATGCAGGAAGGTGGCCACTACAACAATTCTAATTTGTTATGAATGCTCACATCGTTGTCTACAGGGTCATCATTGTCTGACAAATGATTTACCAACAAAGCACTTGCAATACAATGTTCTTAGTGTAGACTTAACCCACGCACCTCATTGGCTGTCCCTCCACAGATTGTCAATTGTCACAACCTCAATGGTTCTGCTGGAATGTGTAAGGATCTGTGCATCCTATCCAGAATGCTGTAACAGAACACAGGACCTTACAATTAATGACACAGATCACGTCAGTGTTGCTAGGGCTAAGAAGGTCTGTCTTTTCTTTATTTTTTTTTAATAATAAACTATTTCATCTAAGACATTACACAATTTGCAAGATATGCAAAGTGGTTAAGTGGAATTTTTAAGGTGTTAAGTTACACATGTCTATACCCATTAAATCACAATAGCGTTAGTGAGAGCCAGGACGTTTTGCTTGGTGTATCTATTTGGGTTCAAATAATCAAACTTACCTATTCAGCATCGAAATCAAGCTAGATTTAGTGAGAGGTCATAACCTGTTGATTATCTGTTTTTAATGAATTCAACTAAATCACCATAAAAAGGGGGAAAAGAGATCATAAAACTAAAACTCCCTGAAAAATACGGCAAAATAAATAAGCACAGGTACATTCTCACTGCTAAATCCTGACAGCCCTCATCACTCTCAGTGCTTTACACTTACGCTCTGATGATGTCAAAGAACAGAAGCACAGAGGAATCACTTGGTACAAACGCTCTGCCCAAACCCAAATGACACGTCTAGCTTGCTTTCATGCGTAACAACACTAAATTAGGGAAAGACACAGATTTTGAAATTTGCATTTGACAGGAAAGTGAAGACTTCTGGGTAAGGTTTCTAAAATTGTAGCCATTAAATCCCAATGCAAAAAATGAAGAAATGTTGGCAGAAAAGAAGTAATAAACATTTGATGAATTAATTAACATGCATGCTCATGGCAAAAATGTTCCAGCTGTTCCTACAGCATGGGGTTCCCTGGTCTTCCCATGTTCCCCCTCTTCGCTTGCTAGAGAAGCATTGGGATTGCAAATCTTTAATAAGCTTTGATTGATGGCAGAACTGTCAGTTGGGAACTCCTTTCTTTCAAAATGTTAGAATGCATTTTCCCAACTCATTTACATTAGAATCATAAATTTTGACCATGACACAAATACCAGGAGTTGCAATTGAGTAAATTCTATATGAAATATTTCAAACTGAAAAGTTCCTCCCTTCCCAAGAGGAATCCTGAGACCAGAAATGACCACATGAAAATAGGTGTAATTTGCCTGTGGTTTTACTTTAAAGTCAACAACTGGCTTTGCCAGAAAAACATCAGTTATGCATAATGATCTTATGGGGAAACCCTGCTATTACAATTGTTCTCAAATTTACTATCTATGACCCTTCCCTGGAAACATTCATTATAATGAATGTCTCTGCGTGATTTTTTGAGTACAAATTGTTTCCTTATTATATATATTAAAATAAACACATATGGCTTATTACAGTCTTTACAAGATAATTTGGGGGAGATTTGATAGTTACTTTGATAAAATTTATTCAGTGAATTGTTAAGTTTTGAATTTTTTCCCCTAGGAATAAAAGAAATATATTTAACTTTTTAAAAGATTTTATATTTATTGGAAAGGCAGATATACAGAGAGGAGGAGAGACAGAGAGGAAGATCTTCCATCGGATGGATGGTTCACTCCCCAAGCGGCCACAATGGCTGGAGCTGAGCCAATTCAAAGCCAGGAGGCAGGAGCTCTTCAGGGTCACCCAGGCTTTGGGCCGTCCTCAACTGCTTTCCCAGGCCACAAGCAGGGAGCTGCATGGGAAGTGAGGCCGCTGGGATTAGAACTGGCAAACATATGCGATCCCGGCACATGCAAGGCGAGGACTTTAACCACTACACTATCGTGCTGGGCCCAGAAATATACTTAAGTTAGACTTTCGTTTATATTACTGCCAATATAGGCTTTCCTCTTTTTAGCTAGAACATAATTTTAAAGGATGCCACAATGTCTTCATTGTGTTTTTTAAAATTTTCAGTCTGCATTTATTAAAAAATCATGTTGTCTGTTTCTTATGAAATACATGAAATCTAGTTTCTTCGTGTTAATAACAATTTACAAATAAAGATGTTCCTTTTCTATTAATACAAATTTTAAAATAAATTTGACAAAAATAAAAATAAGTAAATATCATACATATTTGTTTCTCAATTTTTATGAGTTTTACTAACATCTTCCATGTATTTCCCAGCACTGCTTCTTGCATTCCACTACTGTTTTCTTGTGGTAATATTTTCTTTTATATTGAATTATAACATTACGTTTCACACATGGATCAATAAAAAAAATGTTGAAAATCACTAAAGAGACTAGACAGACTCCAAATAATTGAATTGCAATGCTGCTAACAGCAACTTTCCACATAATGATGGAAACCAAAGTACAATGAAATAATCTATTTCAACTTCTAAAGAATTCCACACCCAAGATGATCAATCATAGTGATAATATAAAAAATGCATTTAAGTATTTCTAATATGTCTTTCCTCCAGAAACTCAACACAAGAATAATTAAATGAAATACTAAATCTAGAAGTAAGGTACACACAGGTATAATGAAAAAGAATATAATCATTAATACTTTTTAAATTTTTACTGCCAGAAATGTAGTATGATTGAAAGAACAAATACCTTAATTCTCTAAAATGTCAAGGCATTTTATCTAAGTTCTTTTCTTTTTTGTATGTATGTATGAATGCATTGAAATTTGGAGAGAATTTCTCAAATGCAGGTACACTCCCCTAAAATACTCAGAATAGCTCGCAACAGAGGATAAGAGCTATACCAAGGCCCTTCACGTGTGTGTCACAAACTAAACCCCGTAGCCATTACCTGCTGCGGCCAGCGTGTGTGTTAGTAGAGAGCCGACTTAGAAACAGAGATGAGCTGAGACTCCAAACATTCTAATAATGCAAATAGACTTACCATGCCTCATCGAATGCCCCCTCATCACTTTTTGTATAGTATTTATTTTTTAAAAGGCATTTATTTTATTTAAAATAAATAGCTACACAGTGAAAGTGAGAGAGACAGAGAGAGACCAAACTCTTCCATCTATCGATTCAGACCTCCAGCGGAAGCAATGTCTTGGCCAGCCCTGGAAGGCAGGAGACTGTGGAAAGCCTCATCTCTCACAGGGGTGGGAGAGGGCCGGGGACTTGTGCCAGCTTCTGAGACTTAGCTGGAAGCTGAAACGGAAGTAGACCAACCGGGGCAGGAAATGTGCTCCTAATGGAGCCCTTGTCACAGGAAGTGGTTTAACCAGCTATGAAGTAACACGATCTTTGTTTCTTGCATTTGAATTGAAGAAACTTCTGAATAGTTTGTTTCCCAAATTATTTTTTCTTTTATTTTCCTATCCTCTGTGTCTTTATTAAAACAAAATGAAACAAAACAAAAAACTTAGGTTTTACTATTCATTTTCTTTCACCTTCATCCAGCTTTACTGTGGCAGTTTAACCTAAAATGTCTTTAGTCTTATTTTTGTTCCCTGAAATTGTCTTGTTAGTATGTCTTATACAAAACCGGAAGTTCCCTGATATTAGCAATCCAGTAGAGAGTAACAACAAGGAAAACGAAATTGCTTTTTAACTGAACACAAATACACAGATATTTAATATAGATGACAAGTAAATGTGTGTCCGATTCTTCAAAGGAAATAAGATTTTTGACATCATAGTGTAAATGTTCACATGAGAATTCTCGCGGCTTTTATATATAGTGCAAATATTGTTTTAGGACCTCAGTCAATCACATTGCTGAATTTTTTAAGATTCTCTTGGGATATAAAACTAGTAATACTAGGGTTTCAGGACAGATTGCCCTATGATGACCAGGTCAGAAACTAGGAAATAAACATTGAGCAAATAAACACAAAATAAGTCAAAATGAAATCTAACATAGGAATTCTTTCCTTACAAAATAGGAAAGAATATAAATTATTTATGAAAAAAAAAGCAAAAGGCAAAGGCATTTTAAATGACCATAAGTTGATTAAAAACTAAAAAATATTACTTGACATCCTGGATCAACTGATTGAAAAGAAGGTCTCAAAATCTTCCTAGTCAATTATTCAGTTACCATTTGCTTAGCTGTTCTGCTCCACGTGTGCTTGAGTTGGGCACAGATTTAGTTCATGCATCTGTGAGGGTGTTTCTGATGTGTGAGAGCCCATGTGTGATGTCAAGACAGATGGGTGAACGTACCCAAACCCAACTCATTCACCACGTGTTCTTAGGGTACTGTCGTATTACCATATTACAGTGTCTGCGTATATTAACATTTATCACTGAATATATGTAGAGGTGGTGCTAAAACACCCTCCAATTTCTAAGAAAAAAGAAAACAGGCTGCTTGCAAGCACAAAAGGAAGTAATTTATAGTTCTTACACAGCTACTACATGACTGCTATTCAAGGTACAGCCCACTTCCTGTCTGTGTTATATCAGCTCAACCATAGTAAATGATGCCAGGACAGGAAACACATGAGAAAGCTCACAAAAATATATGCTCGGTAATCAATGCTGCTTACTGTCTGGGAACTCAACTGCAGTAACTAAAAAATGCCTCCAAACCTTCATAGCACATCTCTCAGGAACCACACCAGAAACAATGTCTATTATGACAACTATACAAATGAACACAAATTTAAGAATAAGTTATCTTTAATATTTAATTTGTATGTATATAAATTTATAAATATAAATAAATTGATATTTAATTTGTGCAAAAGTTGCTTTGTTACAAAGGAAATATATGACATTTGACTTATTTCACTGAGCGTAATGGACTCTAGTTGGAACAATTTGTAAGGAAATAGAATTTGGTTCTATGGCTGAGTAGTATTCCGTGGAGTAGATACAGCACTGTTTCTTTATCCATCCATCTGTGTTGTTTCCCTTTGCTGTCGTAGATTGTGCTGCAGTAAGTAACTGACTAAAGATCCCTTTGTCACATGCACATTTCATTTCGTTTGAATATAACCCATACATTTTAGCATTTTTTTTAAACTGTAGCATACTGTTAACAACAGTGTCAAGTTGTTCAATAGATCTCTGAAATCTATTCCAATTATCTAAGTGATGCATTGAGTGCCTAACTAATATCTCTCCAATTCCCACATCTCCAATTATTCCAGTCCCTGGTAGTTGCAATTCTATTCATTTTTTTGAGGTCAAATTGTTAAATTCCACTTATGAGTGAAGTCATGTGACATTTGTCTTGTTGTGCGTAATTACACATAATGAGTTCCAGACACTTTTCACAATAAGTTTATTTAGACAGTTACCTCTTTTGATAAGCTGAATTTTGAACAGCAATGTTGTCCTGACTCAGACCAACCAATTATCTGGTCAAGAACTCTGAAAATTGATGACAGACAGAACATGACTCGGCACTGCCTGGAGCACACAGGAATCAAACATGAGGCCACAAAGGCAAGGTTTCTTGGGAGATTCCTCAACTAAACCTCTGGACTTAAACACCTACCACAGGGAAAATCACAATCTATGTGGTCTGACCTCAGAGTGCATGTGTCAGGACTGGGCCTCCTCTGTGGTTGATGCCTGTGCAGTGGATCTCATGCCCAGCTGCACGGGAGACTAGCACAGGATGTCAAGTGCCTTGTCAGAGGGTGGAATGTAGAACAGGCTGGACAATTCTCCTGGCCAACATTCACAGCGAGTGACTGAGTCTGTGGATGCACTAAATGGACTTCGTCAGCCAATAGGTCTTGGCATGATTTCCTCAGCCCTGTTAAAAACAAAGCCAATGATGTCTCAGAATTATCAAATTATCAAGTAATACTCCCCAACACACTTGTCCATATCAGGATCTCGAAAGCCTCATATATTGACCATCTTTTGAGTGAATCAAAATTAACAAAAGAAGCTTTTGGTTGAAGACTAGGGAAAAGCACACAAGATGGTCCCACTACTTACCTTCCAGCCACCCATGTGAAAGACCCAGATAGGGCTCCTGGTTTCTGCATAACCAAGACTTGGCTATCGCAACAAACTGGGGAGTGAACAGTGAACAGACAATCTCTCTCTCTCTCTCTCTCTCTCTCTCTCTCTCTCTCTCTAGATCCTCCTGCCTCTGTGTAACTCTTTCAAAATAAACTTCAGAAAATGCTCATGGATCTTAGGTCTGTGTAATTGTTCATTTTTCATTTATATCCTCAAATATTACAGTGACTTCTAAGTAAAGGTCTTTCCAAAATTTTGCTTTATTCTAAATATGTAACAGGTCTTGACAGATACTGCGTGTGAGTTTATGCTCTCATGTGAGACATACAATGAGAGACAAAGACAAAGACAAAGAGACACAGTGAGTGACAAAATCAGAGAGAGAAAAAAATGGAACATTTGTGATGTCCATCTGAAAATCTAGATCATTCCCATCCTCATTTTTCACATTGATAAATGTATCTGACATTCATTTATTTAACCTCAAATGTTCTGTTTTAACTATGATTCATTTTATTCATGTTAAAATAAAATTTTCTGACCTGTTTTCAGAGTGGACTCGGTTAACATAGGGACATCAAACTGTATCTTGTCTGAATTGAGCAATGCTTGTGAACAGACCAAAACTCAAAGTTGCACTGAACAATGCATTTTCCTTGCAGGCTTTTTTTGTTAGAACAAAATCCAGTCATTGTGAAGGACAGCAGTTTCACAGTCTCTATTGCTCTCCCATAACTTTTCAACCTTACCCACGGTAAGTCAATTAATTTATTTTAAAATGTCGAAAGTAAAACGGAATGTGGCACTTAGCCTATGATATTTTATGAAGTCATCGTAACATTTTGCTCTTTAAGTTTTCACATTTAGATGATATAAGAACTGAATGGACTCTGCATATGGTAGATTTTTGAATTAGTCTATTAAATTATTAATGCTTATAAAGGGATACCAAAAGTTGAGTTGATTTTGTCATTTTGAAATAGAGTTCCTCATAAATCGAACACACAATATTTTAAATTTTCTTATGTGGCACAGTAGTTCAAAAGGCACATGTGATGCCAACTTCCCAGTTTGGCCCAGCTTAAGTCTCCATTGTATCACTTTCGTGCAGCTTACTGCTACTGTGCTGTGGAAAGCAGCAGATGACCCAACTGCCCAGCTCCCTAAAACCCATGTTGGAGAGCAGAAGAAGCCCCAGGTTGCTGCATGGCTCTGCTGTCGCCATCATCACTCCTTGGGAAGTCAAACACCAGGTGGATGTGCTCTCTTTGTCTTGCCTCCATAACTCTATCTTTTAACTAAGTGAAACTTTAAAAAATTCAAAACAAATGAATGAAAGTAAAGAGAGAAATGCAGTGTCAAAACAGATAAATACGTCATCATTTTCTGCTTGGTGCTCACTATCTGAGTAATGATTATTAGAAAGGTTATAATTTCATTCTATGCTAGCTACAGAATGTTGTTATAAAAATGCTGGCGAAGAATGGACTTAATTGTGTGAACAGCAATTACTAAACATATCCTCAAAGTATGTCGTCATAAAGACACTTGAACTGTTTTGAATCATCACAAATCCAGATTATTATTCGAATTACAAAGTTATTTTGAAAGAAAGCAGAGAGCTAAAAATTTTCCATGATTAGAAAACACTTTGCCAAGTCAGGTGAAGCTGTAGTCTGATTCCTTTTATTTCCACATATGCAGGGTATTAATCACTGATAAGATTTTTCTGACTTTTAGCCAATTGTGAACTTCCTTTCCCTTATACAAAAAAAAAATAATAATAATAAATTCAAAACATAATGGGTAAATTTAAAAGAAAACTAAAGTTGCACATAATGGCTAAATTGCAAACTATAATTTTAATTGATATTTAGGAATATTTGGCTAATGCTTCCACATTAAGAATGTACATTTCCTTAAGTTTTTAGGCTTTGTAAAAACAAACAAACAAAGAAAAAAAAAACCAAAAAACTTTTCCCAATAATGAGAGACTTCTAGGGTGTTATCAATAACTGCCTTAAACTTCTACAGCATCATGAATAACATATCCATGATTCTCCAAGTTGCACTTCATATATTCATCCAGTGTCATATAAACTCAAGAGATAATTAGTGTGCTTCTAAACTGCTTTTAATAAATAATCTGAGATGCTCAGAAGCAACGTTATGCTCAAGAAGGAAGTCAAGGTTAGGCAAACAGTTTTTTTTTTTAATACAACAATAGTACATATTTATTTTAAACTTGTCTCCACAATCATTGCAAAATTATGAAATATGGTATTTCCCATCAATTTTTTTATGTCAATCTTTTTCACTCTCCTGGGGGGGGGGAAACAGAAGAAGATTGAATTAGGGTCAAAAGTCACACATGGAATAAGACCTACAGTTTTTTAATTGAGTTCTTCAGGTACTGTCTCATTTATTGAGATCATGTACCATGAAAGATATTCACTGTGTTCTTCAAGTACTAATGATAACCCCAGTGTTTTAATATTCATAGAAAGAATACATGTTACTTTATAGAGAGCAAGAACAAAGGCACCTTCACAGTGAAAGCACTTGCATATTGTTTTAAGCCACATTATTCCAGAGATAAGACCATAAATCATACACTGGAAGGTTAACGAAATCTACCAATCCATATTCGTTTAGACCACTTGACTTACCAATACTAACAGTGAACTTGAAAGTCGGAGAATTTACTATCTAGCGTACCCATTAATGTAAAAGCGTAGCGTATTAAAGCGATTGAATACTGATTGTGAAAAGAGTACTATTAAACAGAGCAGTGATCTGTTTGTTTAAAAATAAATTTAAAAATAATTGAGATGTTTTGCTATTTTGTATGTGTGAAAATGTGTTAAATACCCATATACTGCATTAATAGTCATGTTTTACAAAGATGTTGGCAATAATAAATAATAATCGCTAGTAATAACATTTAATATTATGGCAATATCAAGAAAGACACAATAGTGTTTAAAATTATAATGGTTAACATATACTTTACTTTGCAAAATTTTATGCTTCATAATCTGAGTATGAAATAGCCATGTATAATTTAGTACATATCAAAAGAGCTTCTGGGACTTAAAAATACTACAGCAGATAGTACTTTAAAACTAACGATACCAATATTTAATGAACATTTATAATTTTAACTTGTATGGTTTATAATGTGCATCTGTATATGAATTTGTAACTTTTTTCTTAAAAAGCCAAAAAAGGCAAACATTTCTTTCAAAATTGATTCTCATAGTAAGCACTAAATAAAAATAAATTAATATTTTTTAAGATTTATTTTATTTTTATTGCAAAGTCAGATATGCAGAGAGAAGGAGAGATAGAGAAGAAATCTTCCTTCTGTTGATTCACTCCCCAAATGGCCACGGAGCCCAGAGCTGAGTGAATAGGCCGCTGAGTTAGAACTGGCACCCAAATGGGATCCCAGCACATTGGAGGCAAGAACTTAAGCTGCTAGACTACCGCGCCAGGCCCAGAAATTAATATTGCTGTATCATTGCATTTAAGATATAGGTTTTAGTTTCATATTAAAATATAAATATGTTGAATCATTTATACTTTTGCTTATAAGTTAAAAAATATTTTTGAACATCCAATATAAATCATGGCCATATGTCTGAATGGATATTTGCATAAAACATTTCATAGATTTTTAAAATTATTTTCTTGAGGAATTTATTCCATAAATTATTATGTCTTGCACTGCTTGGATTTGGCTTCTCCTTGTTTTAACATATACTTAACTTATCTTGAAGAACACAGAAAACATGTACTGCCTGAAGAGGGAAATTATAGGCATTTTATCTAAAGGCGCAAACTGATGGTGTAGGTATCTAGCTGGTTGCATTATCATATCATGTTTAATTGCCTACAAACTAATTACTAAAAATTTCATCTTCTATTTTCTTCCTGTAAATTGTGTTCTTGATGAGAATTCAAATTTTGACAGTTAATCACAATCACTCTGTTATCTAAATAGAGTAATATTTGAAAAACACATTGAAATCATTCATTAATCATTGACTAAAGTTTTAAAATAATGGAATAAGTGCAGAGGAAATTAATGTAAAAATTAAAAGTGGAATTACAATGAAAATAGATCATATATAAACTGAATTCCTTTTCAAAAATTATTACTAGCACAACTAGATAGTTTCAGGTGTTTACCAAACAAATCTGTATAATGTCTCTATTCTAACACGAAAAAATAATTTAAAACAGTTATCATTTTAAATTTACTAGCTGATCTTGGTTCTTGGTGCTGATCAAAATACAAATTTCAATGAAAATAGTCTATTGTA
Organism: Ochotona curzoniae; assembly: GCF_017591425.1. Classification (NCBI taxonomy): domain Eukaryota; kingdom Metazoa; phylum Chordata; class Mammalia; order Lagomorpha; family Ochotonidae; genus Ochotona; species Ochotona curzoniae. The sequence continues at coordinate 12,082,404 of NW_024465582.1, read as the reverse complement.
ATAAGACATATAATTACAAATAATAACATTTTCAGTAAAAGTATACTTTTATTTCTCTTAAGGAATATAAAATTTGGAGCTTGAAAAATCACTCAACTGCTATTAAAGACAAATTTGAAAGTTTTGTTTCAATCCTTTGTATTTTTTCTGTACCCTCAAATGCTAATCAAAGAGATTGAAATAAATGCACTACTAATTTAGATATCATATTTTAAAGAATAAAATAAGACAGATTCACAAATTTGTAAAAATAAATGAAAATGCTCTTTGCAAACAAAGAGTAAATACAAGTAATAGTATGCATGCATACTGCTACACAAACATTTTATTTTATTCATGCAATAGTTTGTATATGCTGCTTAAAGTAAAATTTCATCTGTTTCACAAAATTTTTAAACAAATGTGGCCTCTCTACTTCTGTAGTGATGATAATCAATGACTGAGTGGGGGAACTGGAGTTTAATTTCAAAATACGTAGACTGCAAACGCAGATAACTTTATTAGAACTAAAAAGCAGTCTCTTAATGCATCATTTACGTTTTTGACATTTCAATCTAAGAATCCTTTGTTAATTGGGTTTGCATGTTCAAATTCAATTTATTACTACACAAGAGCTACTTTCCTAGACACATAACATGATTTACTTAAACATTAGACATAACACCTGATAATATTTCATTTTATGCTTAAATATTTGCTACAGGATATTAAATTTCCCTTTATTACCTTGTAGGAAAAAACAGTACAAATATACTTAATATTGAGTTGGTAAGCAAAATATACTTAATAGTATACCTTATCCAATAAATTTATCTTCATATTTTGAATTTTATTCAATCTCTCCATTAAGTCATTTGCAATCAATTGATTCACTTAAGTTGTATTTAGCTTTCACTTTGCAAAAGATTGATATTTTTTAGCGACAACAAAATCTAAAAATAGAAAAATTAGTAATGTGTGATGCTAGGAAATGGTACTTCTTGTGGGGGATGGTGAAATAGAGGATTAATGCTTTTGTTGTGAATTCATTCCTCCTATATCACTAAAACTGTTAATTGCTTATTCCAAACAATACAAAATCTGAAATATCTGTATTTCGTGAGTGTGGCCAATGGGGATAGGTTATGAATAAAATGGATTGTGTTGTGTTAGGTGGACATTAGGGCTAAGAAAATGTAAATGATTTTATATTGCTATTCTCTCAAAATAGTATAAAGGAAATAGATGAAATTTGTTACTTGCATATGCATTGTACAAGTTAAAAAGCCCTTTGAGAAAGTGAAACTGAGCAAATATTTGAGTGGAGAGCTGAGCCCCAGGAAAGCCTAGTGGCAGAATAGTCCATCAGAAAGCCGAAGAAATAGGATCAAAGGAAAGTAACAAGACCATGAGCACTTGCAAACAATGACACCAGAGGGAGGGCATGGAAGTAAAGCATAAGGACCAGGGCAAAACCAGAGCCATTTTAACCATGGTATATGTGATTCTAACACAATTCAGTATCTGTTGCCATGAGTAAGCAGAATGTTCTAATAGATACATTTAAAAGTAAAATGTAATTGCCAATTAAAAAAAAAAAGACAAAAATTCTAGAGCAGTAGAAGTTGTACATGAAGGATTAGTTACTTACTGATTGCTGACATTAGCACCATATGCATCCAGTCAACCAGTCTGCCACTGGCTCACTTCTCCCATTTATCTTTCAGCATGACTTTTCAAGGTCTTGTCATCTTTTTGCTAAACACTGACTAGGACCCGATCGTATAAAAAAGTGCTTTGTGATGCAGAGTTTACTGGTTTTAATAGAGCTGAATAGTTTACAGATATCCTCCTTCTTGCATGCACTGTTGCGAAGGTGCTAAAATTAAGGCAAGTAGCAGAGCAAAGTCTGTACAGACACACATATTGTACAGAAGTATTAAAACACAGACAATGTGTTTTTAACAATTCAATACATTCTTAACTCTATTATTTTAACGTGTTTTGTTTATTTGAATGACACAATGACAGAGAATGAGAGAAATCCTCAATCTGTTGATTCACTGCTGAAAAGGCTGCACTCATATCCAGTGGCATGGTGTTTAACTTCATATTGTATTGTAAATTTATATTTTTATTCCTATTGTTGATTTTGTATTGTGGCTTTTCATTTAAGGGGATGTGCAGGAACTGTGAAATAGACACTAACATATCCAGATGTGAGGATAAAATGCAGTATGCATCTCTACTTCCAGACTAATGATGGACTCCCAATGAAGCTGTTTACTATATGACAATAGGATGCTGGACTCTCTGCCATTGTCCATGCCCATAGTAATGGGCATATGACTGTGTATGAATAACTACACTTTTTAATGTCATAGGGGAACTTGGTGGGTGGATGGAGAGAATTGGGAAGCGGATAAGGGAAATCCCAGGGGCCTGTGGAACTGTATCATAAAATGATAATAATAATATTAATAAATAAAAATAAATTTAAAAATGGACTTGGTAATAATAAACGGGGCATTCATGCATAAGAATGCTGAGCTAACTGGAGAATGGACATACAATAGCTAATTTTATAGTGTTTACTTCTCTATATCAAACCCTACCTAAAAACCTGGACTTGCACTTTTTTGCATATGTCTACTAGGATATTTTCTCATGGGATAAGCATGTTAGCCTGTGTGGACCAGTTCAGAAGATAGGACCTTGGTGACCAGAGGCATGATTAACTGACTGGGGATCTGGAGAGAAATGGACATTAATTGAGGTGATTGGATCACTAAGAAAATTTGGATATACCTGCTTTCTGTGTCTGATGTCAGTTATTTGATACCAGGACATATGCCCATGACCTATCAGCCTTAATTTGTGATTCATTCCTTTGTGTGATTGTATGCTTGCACTTGGGCTGAGCAATGCCACTGGCATCCGAGGGTCTCTGTCTTACAAAAGATGTGGAATTTCTCAGCTGCTGTGATCTGGTGAGCCAGATTCCAATCAAATCTACCTTGGTATACCTAAGTATGTATTCTATCAATAGTGTATCTCTTGAAAAGCCTGAGTGTCATGTTTTCTGTGCATGAACATTTCTGGATGTGAGGGTGGAAGCTAGCGCTGGAGAAGTGGCTCCTGATTAGCACATCAATGTACTTTCAACTCATAGAAGGTAAGGGATAGGCTATCTATCCTTCGATTTCTATATTAGTTGCTGAGATATTTCTAGAAGACTGAATTTCTCTGGCATTTACATACTACATTTGCATTTATTTTATATTCTCTTGCTTCCTCTATTAAGTAAAATTGCTTTCCATTTTATTTATGTGAGACATAACTATGCCATTGGATAAATATCACCAGAAATATATTTCTTGTGTTGTTATTTCCTTAGGAATTTACGCACTTAAGACTGATTAAAACAGAAGAAGCACTATTACGTAAACAGGCAAGTTTCATCCTTTCAAGACAGATGATTTAGGGAATACTTTCCATAATAAGTCAAGGAGACTATAGAACTATCACTTCAATATAAATGAAAACGGAAAATCAATTCTTTACACAGAAAATGGCTAATGTGGAAATTGGATTCTGTGACAACTCATTGAACAAACAATCATGAGCAACCACAATAAAATGTAATTTCTCCTACTTAAATTCTTAAAAGTTAGCAGTTAAAGTGGGATGCTCATATATTTCTTTCCATATACTTTATCTTTCAAGCACATGATTTCACGTGTCAAGTATCTGTAGAGGGATAATTCACGAGCCAGCATTTAGGGTTGAAGAAATCAATGGAATGACACACTGCTGTTTTTTTGTTTCTAAGTCATAACTGCACAATGCTATTTTTTGTTCCGTTTTTGTGAGCCCATGAAGCGGCAGGGGAGCGTGATATAACCAAGGCAGCAGGGAGCTTCTCGCTAAAACTGCAATGGATTTACACTTGTCCATTATGCAAATGATCCCCGCCATTTTCCCATTGAAAGTAGTGACAGAGTGCATTTCCACATGTGCTTCTGGAGATGTCTTTTAAAAGTCTTTATAGAATGATACAATTGCACCAAATGTTTCATTAATATGATGACAAGTAATTGGCTTGTTTCTTTCAGAAACAAACATAATACATTTTTAAAAAAATTTTCTTTATATACCTTGTTTTTGATTTAACTTAAAAAGGAACATTGATTGGGCCTGGCACGATAACGTAGTGGTTAAAGCCCTCGCCTTGAACGTGCCTGGATCCCATATGGGCGCCAGTCCTAATCCCAGAAGCCTGGCTTCCCATCCAGCTCCCTGCTTGTGGCCTAGGAAAGCAGTTGAGGATGGCCCAAAGCCTTGGGACCCTGCACCTGTGTGGGAGACCCAGAAGAGCTCCTGGCTCCTGCCTTCGGATGGGCTCAGCTCTAGCCATTGTGGCTGCTTGGGGAGTGAACCATCAGATGGAAGATGTTCCTCTGTGTCTCCTCTCTATATATCCACCTTTCCAATAAAAAATAAATAGACTCTTAAAAAAAAAAGGAGCATTGATTAATATATTTACTGTAAAACTTCAACTGGCCACAGTTCTAATTTCAATGAATAATATTATAAAACATTTTTAGAAAAAAAAAATAGTAGCACTGAGTTTTATCTATAAAAGAACTGTGATTTCAATAAATAAAAAGAGAATAAGTTAAAAATTTAATCATTTCCATATTTTGAGAAATGTTCTTAACCAGCAAGTTCCAAAAATTTATCAAATTGAGCTTGCACGCTGCAATTTTTGAATTATATCTGTCTAGTTTTGTTCTCCTGTGTTATAAATATGGTTGAATGGATATTGCTGTAAGTATGAAAAATATTTTCAACCCCTGAAAAAGCTAAAGTGCAATTTAAAATCGATGCCTTTCTGTACATTTCATTTAATCATCAACCTTTCTTTTGACTGAATAGATGCCATCTATTTTTTTTTATTCCTGAAATTTAGTTCACTTTACAGCAGCTGTGCAAATAGTCACTCGTTCAGTCAGTGCAATTAATAACAGATGGCAGGCAAGTAGTAAAAGTGTTCAAATCATTTATTTTCTTTACGGTAGGCTCTTGGGGCAGTTTACTATGGCACAGGTTTTTCACTAGTAAGCAAATTTCTGTTGAACAGTATGGGACTTTTTATGGGAAAGCCTTGTCCAAATAACATTCTTAGCTCAGTGCTGTCTTCCTCTCATTGAATGCTGCTTCTTTCAAATTGTTCATCCACTTCCAAGGCTGTAGCCACCGTGTTTATGCTGGCAATTCTTATGCAAACAGCCAGAGCCCTTTGTGCATTCTAATTACTTCTTTAGAGCTACCCTCAAAATATTTGCAATTTACTATCCTACTAATCACACATGTTTAACTGTGATGAAGGGAAAGCCATTTTCCTGTTGCTTTCTTATTTCTAGGATGCCTGCTTCTCAGACATAAAAGTCGTGTAAGGTTCAGTCTTACAAGGCTAACTTAGCATCAGTAACTTTGATTGATTCCAGTTGAGTTATTCAGTCTGCTTTAATGCATTTGATAAAATACTTGCATGTTTTAGCACATTTGTCATTAAGTCCTTAGTTTGGCTTTCAAGACTTTTATTTTTAGAAGTATCTTATTCAGAGTTATGCTTGGTGTTCTATTCACTGATTCACTCCCCAAATAGCTTTAATGTCTAGAGTTGAACTGATTGGAAGTCAACAAGATACACGCAAGGGATCAAGAACTTGGAACAACTTCCATTGCCTACCCCACCAAGTACATTATCAGGCAGCTGGATCAGAAATAGAACAGTTAAGACTTAAGCCGGTGCCCATAGGCGATGCTTGTACTGTAGGGTGCGGCTTAAGTTGCTCTGTCAGAGCGCTGATCCAGACATAGTTTTGCTTGATTTTTAACTGTGCAAACCTATACAACCTCTACTGAGTCATTTTATCTGTATCTATTTTGTGCTTCCTTGTATGCAAGCACACAGTACACACGCTCCCGACATTGGCAGCTGTGTTTTCTCTCTTATGCCTATTACATATCCTTTTCTCCCGCATTTTGTTTAAAAAGAAAATACCTCAAAATATTCTTTGTGTTTTCAAGTTTCCTGCACTCCATTATCCCAACACTGCAATACTTTCTATGTACAAACTTCACGAATAGAAGTGAAAACTTGGAATTCCAGCAAATATTTTAGAAATGTGTTTTAAAGGGCTTGTGCTTCTTTTGATTGTGGTTTTGTTGCTTTTGAGTATGTTGAAATGTCTTGAAAATTGGCCAGCTTATTGAAACATCTGACAAAATAATGGAGCTTATAGCTTCAGACGAGCAAAACAAATAATCTGCCTAAGCAAAAGACAAATACAATGTGGGAAAAATTATTTGCAAGCTTTTCATCTATCCAGGGATAATATCCAAAATGTATAAGGAAATAAAAAGAAATAGGAAACTTGCAAACAACCTTATAAACAACACAATCACAAATAAGCAGAGTACCTGAGTAGCAATGACGGACGTGGTAACAGTCTCAACTATTCAGCAGAGATATGCAACTCAAAACCACAAGGAAGTATTGCATCAGCCAACCCTAAAGCAAGAAATAACAAGTGCTGGCAAAGATACATAGACATGGAAACATTATATTCTATTAGTAGTATTATAAATTAGACATTATAGAATACAGTATGGAGGTTTTTCAAAAAATTAAAAAATAAAACTGTCATATAATTTATCTATTTCACTTCCTGGATGTCTAAGGGGAATGAAACCAGCATTTCAACATTCTCAGTCCGTTGGAGACTGGGCCTCTTCCACATGGCCATGTCATCGCTGTGTCTACAGGTGCCAGGTGGCTGTTCTGAGCCTCTGCCACACGTTGCTTGATTATTTTGTTTTTGTTTTTATTATATTCTCCGTCATTTTTAATCCATTTAGTATGACAAGCAAACTCGCAGATCTTCATCTGCCAGTCTGTGTTTTTGCTTTCCAAATAAACAATCATCGCTAAAATGCATTGCTATAAACTAAAATATAATAATTTCTCAACTTGTTATCTGGAAAATATTTCATGAAGTGATAATGGTCATGAATATATTCCAGTATCCATATCCCATGTGGGATTGCAAACATCATGTGTTGACTTATTACTTTCTGGATAAAGTTCTCTGAAGTCAAAAGTTTTTGCTTTTTGAAGTTTATCTAATATTTCTCCTGTTACTTTTTATATTCCTCTGCATTAAGAAATTATTGGCTGACTGGAGATTGTGAACATTTATTTGTATACTCCTTCTAAACTTATCATCTTTCATGTTAGGTTAATTCTGTAATTAATTTTCAGTATCATATAGTATAAGGAGAAAATACTCCACATAACATGTGTTAAGATCTATTTATTTTAATGCCCATTATAGAAAAAATGAAAATGATATTTCTTTGGCAAGCTGGGCCAAGAGGTAGTAACACAAATATAAAAGTTTATCTGTGGACCAACTTACTGCTTTTTTTTTTTTAAAGGTTTATTTTTATTATTTTTTCATTGGAAAGGCGGATATACAGAGAGGAGAGACAGAGAGGAAGATCTTCCATCCGATGATTCACTCCCCAAGTGAGCGCAACGGGCCGATACTATGCTGATCCGAAGCCAGGAGCCTCTTCCGGGTCTCCCACGCGGGTGCAGGTTCCCAAAGCTTTGGGCAGTCCTCGACTGCTTTCCCAGGCCACAGGCAGGGAGCTGGAAGGGAAGCGGGGCTGCCGGGATTAGAACCGGCGCCCATATGGGATCCCGGGCATGCAAGGCGAGGACCTTTAACCACTTGCGCCACCGCTCCGGGCCCCAACTTATTGCTTTTTACATGCATCTTGCTTTTGTAATAAAAATTGAAAATTTAATTGGGTATTTCATCAGAAACCATAATTATACCATCGATCTCCTCTCTAAAAAATTTATGTTTTAAACTTTTGTACACATTTTTATGCATTTATTTAGGATTCTTTTCTATGAAAGAGTATCTGAAAAAAATGAGTAACCATCATCTGGAATTTTGACAACAACTGAATTTGATATGTCATAATAACCATGAGCTATCTTTAATTGAATATTTTGCACAATTTTGAAATTTTCTGTTCATGGAGTTGTACAAATGTTTTAAAACAATTTTGTTTTTTTCAGTCTAATACAAATGTGTATGTTGTTAAGGCAGATGATTTAATCTCTCTGTTGGATCATTGCCCAAATGGTAACACCCGCCAGAGCCGAGTCAGTATGAGCTCAAGAGGCAGACGCTTCCTCTGGGCCTCCCACATGGCTGCAGAGGTCCAGAGGCTGAGGTCATCCTACACTGCTCTCCTAGGCCATTAGCAGAGAGCTGTACCAGAAGTGGAGATGCTGAGTCATGAGTCAGTGGCCATATAGGATGCTGAGAGCACAGGCTGAGAATTAGCTTGTTGAGCTACTACAGCAGCTCCATAGTCATCCACTGTGAAATTTAATATTAGCTGAGTTTTTCACAGATATCTTTTCAAAGACTCCATTTTCTCTTCTGTCCTCAGGCTCTTATGTTACTTATCATGAACTAATATTGAAGTCTAGCAAATGGTTTTTGAGCATATCAGTTGTGTCACATAATCTATGACTATATTTTATTTCTTTGATGTTTTTATAAATTAAATGAGTAATATATTCTTTGCATAAATTATTTGAAACAGATTTTGTATTTTGTCAGCATTATTGAGGTTCCTGTGTCTTTGTTTAGTAAGAATATTGATTGAACATATTGTCTTTACAATGAAACGACAGTTGCCTCTTTCCTTATTTCTATGACCAGGAACTAATTTGTACACAATGTTATGAACTCACTGTCTTTAGAACAAATACAGAAATTATACAAATGCATATTCCTATGAGGAAAATGACTAATTGTCATCTAGAATGTTTTGTCTAAATGGAGAAAAACATAATTTCTATGAGAAGATGAGAAACAAAACTACTAACTTATGTTTCAGTGCTGATAGAAATGCTATTTCTCCTTAGTCCTGCTATTAGAAACCCAATGTATCTAAGCTGTACAGTGATGGTGGTGTCTGTTTTATATGTGGTTGGCACATAAGCATGTTAAATATGCAAAATTTTCCATTAGGGTATTATTTCCTCACCTCTCAACTACAGTCTATAAATAAGTGATGCTGATTCTGAGTGCATTGTAATATAAATGAATACAGGTAGAATATCAAGTTCTTACCACAGTGGTCATTAATGCTCAAGAATGTTTTATGTTAAAGGGAATAAAAAAGTTGACTATCATTGAATGGAAAAGAGAAACATGATTATACCCAGAAAATAAAGGCAGTAAATGGTTCATTTGCTCTCTTTCCATTTGCAGAATTGTAATAAAAATGCCAGCTAGATTGATATTTGGCCAAACACTACATTGCAATAAAGTTAAGATTACTAGGGGAGATGCATTAATATAGCACATTCCTCTTTGAGTCGGCTTTTCTACTTCAATTTCAAGAGTTCTTGGGAATTTTAATTTCAGTTATAGATACTCATTTAGGTCTGAATCGAAGAGAGCTCTGTTTTCTATGAAACAAATGTGAACACTTCCGAGTTATTTCATTTTACCATGCTTTCTTAGATTTTAATCTTAATATTAAAAAATCACAGCATTTGAAAGAAGTTACAGTCCTGTATATCATACAAAGTACCAAATGCCTTCCAGTTTACATGTTATTAAGCTGCTGTAGCAGCTGCATAGGATTTAGCACAGCATATGGTGTTGATTCTTTTTCCTTTTTAATGAAAATCTAAAGTATAAATCCCTTGCAACAAACTGGTGATGAGATGTTTAGCAAAGCTAAAACACATATTACTTGATATTTTAAAATGCCACACTCCTTCTTGTGAGCCAAAGGGTGACAGAATTACGAAGGGACATTAAGACAGGAAGAGATATAAAATGGAAAGCGTGAGAAAAAATGTGAAACTACAACAAAATAGCTCAGATCCCTTAAATTGAGTCTCATTAAATGATAAATCTGTTTTGTGAGTTAGATAATTAAGCAGTAATTTTTAGAATTTTCTAAAAATTTCAAAGCAATAAAAATATAATTGGGTATTTTTATGTTTCATTTATGCAATGTGGAGAGATAGTACAGCAACTGAAAAGACAGTAGACTACTTCAGCATTTGTAAGGATATCTGTAGGTATGATTCCAAAAAAATGTCATGTGAATTACATGAATTTCTAAACGCAGAAGTTACATTATCAACTAAGTCATCATTTTCATAAGACTCTTGCAAAAATGTTCCAGGAAGAAGCATGCATTTAGAGAAGCAGTTAAATCACCAGTTGGAATGCTCACACTTGTGAGAAGACTTCCTGGTTCAAATCCCAACTACTATGTTTCCAATTCAGATTCTTGTTAAAAGTAGATGTTGGCTGACATATCTGAGTCCCCACCGCCCACACCAGAGAAGTGACCTGAGGTCCATGTTCCCAGCTTTGTCCAGGCAAGCATAAGCTAATTCCAGACATGTGGGGAGTCAACCGATAGAGAGAAGATAGTTTTAGCTTTGAACAATGCAAATGGATATTCTTCTTAATGATTCAGAATAATTGAAAGATGAAACTTACCTTTCTTAATGATCATCTCTTATTGCTATGTCCCTGTGGCCCTTGGCCCTTGATTCATTTTTTAAAAATATGAGTAATAAAGTCTATGTCTTTCTACAAAATGTGCACAATTTTCAAGATACTGAATGTAGGAGAGATGGATGCATCTGTGGCCTTTAGCTGTCACTAATGCATCTGTATGTAGAAATACCTTTGGATATTCATATGAAAACTGAAAAATTTCACCAATTACCTCATGTAAATATTGGATATGCTCAGTATTTTTCACTAATATTAACCCAGGGCAAATAAAAGTACACAAATATGAAGCTAACATTAGGACAACTTTTCTTAAGTAGAAACCAGAATCACTGGAGTTCTAAGAGATGTCAGAGACATAATTTAAGGGTAAAACATTTGTGAATAACTAAAGATGAATTATCACACTACCAATTCTGGGATTGTCACAGTGAAGATTAAACTTCTAAGTTTTATAAGGACAGCCATGCAATACTCTAGATGGCATTGATAACTAACCTTGATAATCAATATCAGAAAATTTGATGGAGATATTGATTCCTAGAGGTGTCATCTAAGGTATTATTTTTCAATAGTCTTACCAATGTGAATCCTGGAAGCAGAAGATGATTCAAGTATTTGCATCTCTGCCATCCATCTGGGGGAGTTTAACAACCATGCAGGCTCTTGTCTTCCTCCTAGCCCAGCCCTGGCTGCTAGCACGGACTTGAGCAAAGAACCAACAGCTTGAAAACCTATGTATCACATTCCCCTTGGCTCTCAGCCCAGGTCCTTCTGCTCTACCCGTTTTCTCTCTATCCCTTTCAAATAAATAAACTATTTTGTTTGTTGTTGTTTTGGGGTTTGTGAACCAAATTATCTATGGATTATTAGGCACACCGTCTCGACTCTTAATATCAGAGCTGGGGAAAGTTCTTGTCCCTGATATACTGTGAGACTTATCTACTTTAGGCTCAAAGTTTGTGAGACAAAATATTCGTTATTTTATAAAAAAAATCTTGTATGTAGTTGATCAGCCAGTTCTGTTCTTGACTGAATATTGTGAAAGCCATTTGATGTATGTGTGTATATATATTATATGTATTTATTTAAATATATTGTAGCTTGTATTTAAGGATGCACCTGCGCTCTCAAACTTTATGTAAATAAGGATCACTTGGATAAGTCACTACAAGAGAAATTCATGGTCTGTTACGTAGGATGTGATCAAATTTGTCTCTAGGGAGCACCATGGAAATCACATTGGAAATCAGTAATCGTGCTGATTCTGATAAAAGAGCTGTAAGGACTACAGGTTCAGAAATGACATGTTAGAGAAATGATAAATACAATTTATAGTAACTTCCCAGTACAGCTTCATCCTGGAATGACCAATAAATCTAGGGAAACACTATGGAAATCACCTTTGTGTGTTGTGCTTCCTGTTAGTTGCAAAATCACCTGAATGTTGCTATAAATGATGTGCTTGGATGTTAAAGCATACTGTATCTGAGATTTCTTTTAAGGGTTGAGAGATTCATTCTAATTCAAAAGTAGTTCAACTATGGAGTTTCTTAGTTGTGTCATGAAAAAAATGTAATTTCTTTTTTAAGTAAAGAATTTTCTCAGGTTAAAAAATAATTAAGTTGAAATTACAGTTACAGCTTTAACCAGTGTAGCACAAATTCCACGAAGAAAGAGCTTACGTTTTGTTAAATTATGATTTTGAATTCTGTTTCTCGGCCATTTGGCTAAGATCAAGTGCAGAAAGTAAAATGTAGGTTTCACAAGTCTGGGTGAGGTAGGAGTTTACACTCAAGTGAGACTTTTGAGTTTCTGTTCCTTTCCTCAATAAAATATTATAGACTTGTTTTGATATTTGGATTACTATGTTTTACACTAATGATAACAGTAAAATTTTCTATTGAATGTATTACAATATTTTTGAGTCTCATTGCATTTGTAAGATTTTATTTTAGAAGCATGATTACTACCTATCTCAATTTTCATGGCACTAAGAAAAAAGTGAATGTATTTCAAATGGTCAAATTTACATTCTGAATCATTCTAAATGTTTAATCTGCAACATCAGATTTATAATTAAAACAATGAAAAAACAATCACATTAACCATACTTTGATATATCTTTGTATACTACAATTATCGTTTTGGATAACTTCATAGGACAGAAGTACAGGTGGCTTAGTTCTGTCTATAACAACTTGAAAAAGCAATGTCTCGAGTCTTTGCATATCTGATTCCATATATAAGTGACTGCCAACATGTATGTGGGTGTGTGCCCATACCCAATTTTGCATGCACGTACTTCCACATACACTATTTTTATTAAAATGGTAGATGCTTTTAAATGATCATCCCATTTTTTTTACTGAAAGCTAAAGTAACAACTAGAAAGACAGGCAAGTTAGCAGTCTTGCTTGGCTTTTTTATTTGATGTGCATTAATAATGAATTCTTAATTTATATTTCCCAAATCAGCACATCCAATCAATGATATACCTTACAAAGCAGTATTTATTCTATGATTTTTCACATACCACTCTCACAATGAAATATTTTATTTTTTACTTTAAAAATGAGTAATGTAATTTAATTTAAAGTGGGAGTCACGTGTAGACAGATATAGAGGCAGGAACAGAGCAAAGTGGATCAAATTCTGGTTTACCACCAGGTGCAGTGGTTTGCATCGTATGTGGAGCAAGCCAGTTGGTAGTGTTACAAACTGCATACTCTACCATGACACGTGCCCTGTTTTATTTCTGCTTCCCCTCAAAAGTAACAGAAATTTTTCATTGTGAATGTTCTTTTTATTTTCTTAAGTTTAAATAATGTAAAATATTTCTCATTACTATTTTAGTATGTAAGAATTAGTATACTTAGCTATTAATAAATAAATCGACAGTAAAGCATAATTTGTGAGACTTTAATGACACAATGTATTATGCACTTATGAAATAGAATATTGAAACATGATTATTTTAATTACAAAGTGTACTGTTATCAATGTTATCAAGAAGTTATAGAATTGTGCTCCACTTAATATATCAAATAATATAATTGATAGGTGTGATTGGAGTTCCTAGAAACTTCTTGACTTGTGGGATTAGTAAAACAAAGGTTCCTATGCTGTTTAAAAATTCATTTCAACTGAAGACAGTGCTCAAGAAATTGGATTGGCAGACTCAAATACATGGACACACTCTGTGGCTGTCCTGTTATCCGAAGCTGAAAGGTAATTATAAGTCACAGAGGCAGCGGTGGCTTGAAGAGGTCAAGTCAGAAGCACAAGGAGAAAAATTATGCTCTAATTAAAAAAAAATCCTAGAAGGTGTGTTTAAACCCAATTGAGTTATTTAATGAGCAGATTTATTGAAAAGATGGTACCCTGTCACACCACTTCAGCATGTTGAATAGCTCAAGGGGAAAATGCGGCAAAGAAGCTTTAATTAATTTCCTTCAACTAATGCTCACTTAACACTGAACAAGCCTTCGTCTCATGTGTCATATGAATTCCAAGGATGGAGAAAGAGCCATTTAACATGAGTCATATCCCAAGAAGATTCTGGAGACCGTTTACAGCTGCTTCATGGAGGTGAAGGCTTTTAAAACTCAATATCATTCAAAATGCTTATTAAAATCCAGCATTTTCATTAAGAATTCAGTACTTTGATATGTCTTTGTATACTACAATTATCGTTTTGGATAACTTCATAGGACAGAAGAACAGGTGGCTTAGTTCTGTCTATAACAACTTGAAAAAGCAATGTCTCAAGTCTTTGCGTATCAGATTCCATATATAAGTGACTGCCAACCTTAAATCTCTTCTATTTGGTCTAATTTTTCTCTCTCAGGGTTACACAAAAAGACAGGAGATTAATGAGGTGACATATTAAAAGTTTTATGAATAATAAATATCATTCCTACTTTTCTGTAGAAGAAATGGAGTCATATGTAGGTTAAGTAACCATTAAAACCGCTATCTGTTAAAAGCATCCATTTATGCTGTATTTAACGGCATTCCAAGCACTTATGCTGTTCAACTATTCTTAACTTGTCACTCTGAGTGCCAAAGGTGAGATGAGGTTAGGTATTGTGTATAAAAATATGCAAATTTTAAGTCACTTAGATTATCTTTCCACATATCAAGCAACGAACAAAGAAGGGGGCTGTGCTTACTCTTGGTCAAGTAGCCCCATTTACTGAAGTTTACGCGAACGTAGGGACGGCGCTAAACATCTTCTTCCTCAAGCCTTCACAAGCACAGCCAAGAGAACCGAACAAAGAGCTTCAAGTTCACGGGCGACGGTGGTTGTAAAACGGTTCCCCACCGGAGCTGCAGACACATGTGAAAGGTATGCCACCGAGTCATTTGACATCCGCGATGCGACACTTCTTTTCATGAACACGAAAGGGTTCATATAAAAGCAGCTGTTCACAGTCTCATCAATTTTTAATGTTCGCTACTGAATACTACTTACAATTTCTCATTTAAAAAGAACCCCATCTCATCAAAATTTATGCATGTTAAAACCACATCAGATTAACAAATATTCTGCTTTATATTGACACCATATAAATAGTCAGATCCTCCTCTCTATCCTACTAACAATTTTGGGAGAATTATCTTACTTTTAATTTCTACCATTTTTAATATTTTCTTTGCATTTTTCCTTCTCCACATCAGCTAGTTTGGTCATTTGTGTATATATTTTTTTAACCTACAATATAGAGATTCTGCATTCTGTATACTTTTATGCAATAACTTAATTTTCACATATTTTTTCAATGAAAGAAACAAAGGAAAGAAGGAAGAAAACAGGAGAGAAAGAAAAAACATGAGAGAAAGAAAAAGGGAAATTTCTGCCTACATATTTCGTATCTGCGTGACTGAACCATATATATCTTTGTGAATCAGGAAGCCAAATCTGGAAGACACACACAGCAGAACACTGGGAATGAATATCAAGCCGCCCCACTTTTGTCCACTGTTTGGCTTGAACTGCAGCTGCCATGTCCCAATTCAGATGAATGAGGTTTCATTGGAATATTTTGACTAATGAGAGGCAAAGGAGAGAAGCACAGTGAAATGCCTCCTTTTTTTCCCCTCTTGGATGGATTTGCTACCCTGGTGCAAAATAATGACTCAGCAATCTTGTTTGTTTTTGTTTGTTTGTTTTGATACAGTGCATATGGTAGCATGACACCACAATTTAATATTCATTCTTGCTTTTCTGTTTCCTTAAATTTGTCTGGTACTATTTCAGCAATTACCCCAGCCCGACACTTGTCGCCTGCACTATTTCAGCAATTAAGTTTTAGTACATGGGGCCCCGGCACAAAAGCATAGTGGTTAAAGTCCTCGCCTTGAACACACCAGGATCCCATATGGGTACTGGTTCTAATCCCAGCAGCCTTGCTTCACGTCCAGCTCCCTGCTTGTTGCCTGGAAAAACAGTCCAGGATGGCCCAAAGCCTTGGAACCCTACATCCACGTGGGAGACCTGGAAGAAGCTCCAGGCTCCTGGCTTCTGATTGGCTCAGCTGCAGCCCTTGCAGCCACTTGGAGAGTGAATCATCAGATGGAAGATCTTCCTATCTGTCTTTCCTCCTCTCCGTATATCTGCCTTCCAATAAAAATAAATAAAGCTCAAAAAAAAAAGTTTTAGTGGATGATGTTTAACTCAAGGTTCCTTTTGTCACAATATAAAACTTATAATATGATATATTTGAGAGAAGCAGATAAAACTGAAAATGCGGAAAGAAAAAGTAAGCATTTTGTGATTGTATTATTATATGAGGCACAGTTGATGCTTTCAATTACTAGCACTTAGTGCTAACTCTCACGATATTATTGAAATTACAGATAGTGGCCAACAAAGCAGAAATGAATTGCCACTACAGGAAACTTAAAATTCTGTTTTCCACTGAAAGCTTCTTTTTTTTTTCCAGTGTGAACAGATGCAACAATTTAATTTTCCCCTTTTATACCTATAAACTATTGCAAATAACCTGTCAGTTGTGACCTTTAGAAAGACATTGGCCTTTTATTCTCATAATAATGAAAGTGAAATAGCATGGGGCTGCACATAAACTAAAAAGTTCCCCACAAAAATGAATAGAACAAAATGGAAAACATGGGGGCATTAAGTACTTGGAGGTTCATCAGAGCTGTAAGCAAGGAGTCATAGATTATGTGTCATATCCTGAAAGTAAATGTGTGTGTTAAGAACCTTGCTGTTCTACACTGTGTAACTGAATTCTGACAGCGTGTTCTCCAGCAGCAAATTCAATTTATCCCAATATCAGAATGAAATACAGGAAGAAATAAGATAATAATGGACAGTGCGTGAAACAATGTAAAGCTGCTTTTCAAAGTCTCTCTCGTACTACATTGAAGTCAGGTCATAGTGCTAACGAAGAAGACATTAAAGAGGCCAGCGTTTGCTATGGACTGTTTCTGTCACCATTTCAAGAGAAAATAACTTCTAATCATCTCTTTCTTCAGAAAAAAAAAAGTGTAGAGGAAAGAACGGATTTCATGCATTGCACAGGTACTTTCCTTAGAAGATAACTGCATCTCATTCCCTCTATTCCTTGCTTATTCAACCTCCTTCAAAATTCCCATTCTTTTTTCCTTAATATTTGCAAAAACATACTTCATTTCACTCTGTAGTCACAGACTTATTGCAGCACCAGTCATAATATCCAACAAATAAAAAGCAGAATCATCATAATTGTACAGGAGTATAAGATCTAAAAACAACAATCAAATTGCAAGATTCCTCCTTCATAAAAAGATTTATTTGATGTTATTGGAAAGACATTTTCAGAGAGGAGAAACAGAAAGATCTTCTATCTGCTGGCTCACTCCCCAAATGGCATCAATGGCTGGACCTGAGCCGATCTGAAGCTAAGAGCCAGGAATCCTGTCCTGATCTCCCACATCAGTGCAGGGTCCCAACACCTCTGCTGCTTTCCCAGGTTACAGGCAGGAAACTGGATGGGAAGTGGAGCATCTGGGACACGAGACAATGTCCACGTGGCGTCTCGGTACTTTAAGTCAGACTCCCTTTCACGTCTATGATATTTCTTTTGTATGTGACAGTAATCATCTCAAATCATAGAAAACATTGTATTTTGTGTTTTATGGACTGGCTTATTCTGCTAATCACTTCCATTTGCATCCAGTGTGTTACAAAAGACAGCATTTTATTGTTATTTAATCTAGGTAGCAAAGTGTATACATACTGCATATTCTTTATCTAAACATTCATGGATGAACATTTATTATAACTCATTCCACAATAGCTAAGATACAGAATCCACCCAGAAAATTCACATTTTTAAACATGTTGTGTTATTGTGACTGCTTTAATGAGTCATTTACTTTCTTTGCATTTGAAAAACAAAAACATAGAGAGAAAAATAGGCAGACATATCTTGCATTCTACTGGTTCTGTCCTCAAGATTTCAGAGCTTGATCTGGTTTGAGCTACAAATCAGTTGGTGTGTTGCTTGATCCACCGCAGCTCTATTCTTAACTTCTGAAGAGCTTCCCTACTATTTTTTTTTTAAGAGTTTGCACTACTTTACTGTAGAGAGTGCACAGCATGGCAACTTCTCAGCATCTTTGCCAAAACTTTCTTTGCCCTTCTTGCTAAGAGTCATCCTAAGAAACGTGAAAAGATGACTCAGAGTGGCTCTGGTTTGAATCACTGTTAACACTCTTTCTTCATGTACACATTGCCCATTTGTATGTCTTTTTTGAAGTCATGTCTATTCCAATCCTGAGAGCACATCTTAACTGAGTGTCTCTCAATTGACTAAAACATTGACTTTATCTTATGTTTAAAGTATTGAAGTACAAGCTATCACATTATCTATTTGTCTTAAAAGAATTTACTTATTTACCTGAAAGCAAGAGCTGTGGAGAGAGAGGGCAATGCCGAGGGAATGAGAGATCTTGCATCTGTCGGTTATTAATATTCTACATAACCACATTTTTCTTTGCACATCCTGTGTGGAAGGGGACATGGGAATGTATTATTACCTGATATTCCCTGCTATCCTAATTAGGAGATTTTTAGAATTCTTCCATCTCATAGGATTATACATAATCAGGCACTGACAGGTGGAACTAAAAGTGGAAAGAGTTTTGAAAGGTGGAAATTTCCTCTTGAGAACTAACATTTCAGAACAAATTGGGCAGCTGACAAATATTTAGTCTCTAGACCTTTGGAGATAACTAAAAGGAGTGAGCTCAGAAGAAAATAATTACCAGTTGTGACTACAAACCCAGACTTGATTATGATTCGCCAATAAGCACTTGGGTAATTTTTGTTGTTGTTTTTGTTCTTAGAAAAATCAGTGTTGGCCAAATTTTCGGAATTTAACTGCCAAGCTGACTCAGGGGCTTTTTCTTGGGGTATTGTATTTTCTAAAGACAACTGACTGTAGATGATCAGAAGTGTTTCAATTCAAGAAAAAAAAGAACAAGTAAGACACGGTTTGAACTGGATAGAGATTCTCTTCAGTGTGAGCATGCGCAACGTATAATTTCAGGTTGCGTACTCTTATAAAAACATTTTGATTATTTCACTAAATTTGGACTACAGGCTTTCCACTCTTTATGAATAAATGTTTTCCCTTGAAATTAAAAGTATTAATACATCTTAAAAATCAACCATCCCTTTTCTGACATACGTGGCCCATTCATTTCAGAAAAGGATTCTGTCCTTTTCCATTCATATTAATATCTTCAGTTTAACATGCTAGAATAAGAGATTTTAGAATGTTTAAGAGTATCTAGGAGGTTTAGTAAGCTCCACATAATTACAAATTTTTTTCCTCCTGAAATTTTCCAAGACAGTAAAATTCAAAGAATTGCCTTTTTTTTTTTTCTGGTGGACATCATACTTAAAGCTTGAAGAAGCGTTATGTACTTCTTGTCTCTCCTTCTGTTTTTCCCTCTGTGTAACTCTGCCTCTCAAGTAAGTGAAATAAATCTTAAAAACAAAAAGGACTTACTTTTTTTGGTGGTTTTTTTTGTGTTTTACTTCTTTTTATTATTATTATCATTTTGTAATACTGTATTTTTGTGTATTTTCTGAGGAATAACCCCAATCATAGTAAATGCATCATAACACAGGTTTATTTATCTTACTGCAAGCCTACTTGTTGATCTGTCCTCTCAAATTCCATCTGAGAGGCTTTCTCTTTTAGTGGAAAGTCTGCTTAAATCCCCAGATCTGGATTGTTTTATCTTATGTTGCTTCAGTGATCATTTCTATATAAGGATAAAAACTCCGCCATAATCAGATAACTTAGCAACGCTGATAAATTCTGTGATTTTAATTTTGAGAAAAATAAGGTTTCCTCATCTATGATATTTAAGCTCTTTAGTCTGTAAGATTTCATGCCCTAGTATTCCACCATCATATCACAAAAATCATGTTTTATATTAATGCAACTAAGAAGCTACAAATTGCTGGTTTTGTTCACTGGTACTATATAATAAATTTACAAATTTACTTGTTTTCAATGTTAATAAGCAATAAGACTCAACTTTAAAAAGTATTTATTTCTAAGTTAGAGATACGGAGAGAAAGGGAAAAGAGCTAGCATCTTTCTCTGTCTGGTTCAGATGACCTCAATGAGAGAGCTGAGGAGGACCGATGTCAACAGCAGTGATGTTCACACGTTCACACCTTCAGGGCTGTTCTCAGGTGTGTCAAGAGCAGTGATGTTATTCACACTTCCATCTATGACGGTTCTCACAGCATTGGTTATGAGCTGGATCAGGAGTGGAGCAGCTGTGACTCAAAACAGAGTCCTGACACGATGTTGCCATCATTACAATGTCAACCCGCAAAATCAGTGTTTAAACCTTCTTAATATAGATAATGTCTGGGACCAGCACGATAGCGTATCAGCTAAAGTCCTCTCCTTGAACATGCCAGGATCCCCTACGGGTGCTGGTTCTAATGCCAGCAGCCCTGTTCCCCATCCAGTTCCCTGCTTGTGGCCTGGGATGGCAGTTGAGTATGGCCCAAAGGCTTGGAACACTGCACCTGTGTGGGAGACCTGAAAGAAGTTCCTGGCTCCTGGCTTTGCACTGACTCAGCTCCAGCCTTTGCGGCTGCTTGGGGAGTAAAGCGTCAGACAGAAGATCTTCCTATCTGTCTCTCCTCCTCTCCGTATATCTGACCTTGCAATAAAAATAAATAAATCTTTAAAAAACAGATAATGAATAACAAATCGATATGTACATGGGAAGTGTTCTGTACGCAGAAAAACACATTTTAGGTCACTTTACCCTTCCCTATTTCTTTTTTTATAAAATACAATCATTTTTGTTTTTATAGAAAAATTCCTGAATTACCGAGAGGCAGAGAGAAACACAATTCCCTTTTGCTGTTTCCTTCTCCAAATGCCTGCGTGGAAGCTTAGGCCGGGAAGGCATGCAGGTCTGCTGTGGCAGTGCCAGAGTGGCAGAGCCTCCGCCCATTCCTGTCTCAGACCCACAGGAACAGTCAACTGGAATCAGGATCATGAGCTGGGACGGAACACACGTACAACAAGACAAACTGAAGCATTTCACCTCTATACAAACCCTAGCCCCTGTGTGCAGCAAACCACCTCTAAGCTGCACTTTAAATAGTTGATTAGCCCTGTTTAAGCTACGTTCTTATTTGTTGATCTACAACAGAGTTTAATGTTGGTTCTTTCTGTTGGCAGAAACCTACACTGTGACATTCGTCTCTCTGCTAAATACAAGTTAGGACCTCATTTTTAGAGCAATTTCCCCCAAATAATATATTTCAATCTGAAGGAAAGAATTAAACTGATTGATGTTTTAATTTAAGGATTTGGAACTTATTTGTATCCATTTTTGGTTTTTTGCAGTGCAGAGATTGCCTCCATTTTTACACAAGCAGTAAAGTAAGAAGTCTCCAGGGGACAACAGATACTTTAAAATACCATCCGACAGTGCAGGAGTTTGGGACAGGGGTTGTGTTGCCACTCTGGATGCAAACATGCCATATGGGAATGTTTGGTTTGGGCTCCCTGGCTTCTGATCCAGCCTCCTCTTGATTCATCCTTAGGCACCAGATTCCTCATTCATCCTCAGGCACTTAGTTCCCTGTAACTGAGCTAGGCGGTCTGGGTGACATGTTCCGAGCTTCAGGTTGGCACATTCCAGGTGTTCGAGCATCGAGGAGGGAATCAGTGGATAGATCATTCCATCTGTGTCTCTGCCCACCCCATTCAAATGAAATAAAACATTTAAAAATAATGAAATAATAAGATGACTTTTAAAATTATTGCCTCATATACAATTATAAGAATGCTGTTTCCAATAAGTGCTTTAGTTATTTGGGAAATGTTCTAGTGTGGGTTGTCAATATAAAAACAGATAACAAACATAATGAGCTTTATTTAGCAAATATTTGCTAGCATAAGGCATTGCTAGTATTCTAGTCTTGGAAGAATGACCATTGATTATAGAAAGAATGGCCTGGGTATGTTTCATGTTTAACCTCCCTCCATGTTAAAATTGCAGCTTAGGAATGCGAACATTTTTAAAATGTTTACAACGGTTCACTATGACCTCAGAAATCCAGGAGCAGTGCTTTTCAAACAAGCATGATAGGATTGTAATGAAGAGTCATTTCAAAAGCAGGACCTGCTTGTACTGAGAGCAGGCTGTAACCCAGGAAGGTGTCACTATCTCACACAGGCTCCATTGTGAGAGAGACCAGAGTTAGTAGCAAAACTACATGCATGACTCGTCTGTATGTAAATTTGGGGCATATGTTCAGGTAAAGATACATTTAAACTGCCTCTAATTCATTCCAACTATTTATCCTTAACCTGGGGACTGAGAGAATGGACTGTGGGTCACGTTGACAAGAAGCTTTGGCTACAAACTCAGGCTGTTTCAAATTCTAAAATGCACAAAGGTACCACAACCTCCCTTCTTTCTTTCCTAAAACAAACCAATCCTAAAATATTAAAAGGAAATTAGGCATTTTACCTAAAAGTACAAGTTAATATAAGTGAAGAAAAATAAAAGAGAAAGAGAGAAAAAAGAAAAGTTTGGTTCCCCTTTAAAAAGAAGACTATCAGTTTCCGGATAGTGAAAATTCTCTAAGAGAAGGAAAAAAGAACAAATCCTAGTCATTTTAGGAGAAGAGTACTTGGTATTTTCCTTTTTACCAAAACCAAGTTATTATTTTTTTTTCTTTTTATTTCTTTTACCTGACTAACTACAGTCATTCAGAAGAATGGCCATGCCCTGTGACCAGGCTGGCTTCAGCTGCAGCCTATCAAAGACCAAATCATTTCTTAATACAGAGAAGCCAGGGAGAAATAAAGTGAAATATGTGCCCTTTAACATTTCAGAAGAGGGAAACTGACTCATTCTGCCCTATTCCAGTCAGATGGAATGGAGGTGTATATATATGTTCCAGTTATGGGCTCTCTGAGGGACATTTTGTTGAAAAAAAAAAAATTCTATCAGTAGAATATTTTCTCCCAGCTTCTTTGGAATGGCAACCACTTCCAGATACTGAGATTTTTGTCTGCTTGTTTGTGGATCAGGTGCTAATTTATGAACATTAATAAACAGCATGAAAGCTTAGGTTGATATCTGAAAACAATAGTAACATCCATTTTCTTTTTTTTAATATATCACTTTGAACTGCTGGCCGTGGAATACTATTCCATAGTTAATAAACCTCATCATGGTCTCTATCCTTGTTTCAGGGAAACTTGTCTAACTTAAAACCTGTGAGATAATATTTTATCTAATTTTTCCAATATCCATCTCTAATGGCACTAGATTGTCTTTGTTTTAAAAACTAACTCTGAGAAATAAAAGGTATTAGTTTCTATTTGCTGCTATTATGGTAAATAACTTTCTTCCTATTCTTTTGATTTGTTCTGACAGCTTCATAATAATGATGCATTTTAATATTCTTGAAGCTTCATTAGAATCAGAGTTTTTGCCACTGCTATTATTTATATAGCTATGTATAAAGCGTTTGCATTATTTTTCTTCACAATATACAACATATGAAGGACGTTGGCTATGGCTTATGTAAATATATTGTCTCCGCTAAAGAAAACATCGATTTAATTCTTTCCTATCTTTTCATGAATGCTTTGAAAGTAAATATTAGACATGTGTGTCATATTGCTGCTTTATATGAGTTAATGTTTTTGCATGATTTTTCATGCGGTAATTGAAGTGTACAGGCTGACAAAGGCTCCTCAAGGATACCCAGACCCTGATTCTAATCTCTAGAAACTGTAACTGTTTGTCTTGCAATGAAACCTGTTTAGGGAGTCTCTGTTGCTATTTAATGGGATGTATTGAAATGCAGACACATCTCCACTCTTGAAGACATCATTCATGGCCAGTGTAGGAGGGACATCCAGCACGGGTTTATAGGTGCAAGAAGATGGGGCCCAACATGGTCGCTCAATGCCCAAATGCTCACCTTGCTAATTCCAGGATCCCATACGATTGCCAGTTCTTGTTCTGGCTGCTCTACTTCCCATCCAGTTCCCTACTTATGCCCTGGGAAAGCAGCAGAGGATGATCTATGCCTGGAATCTGGAAGAGGTTCCTGGTTGCTGGCTATGGAACAACTCAGTTCTAGCCATTGCAACACTTTGGGGAGTGAGCCAACAGCTAGAAGATCTTTTTCCTTGTCTCTCTTTCTCTCTGTAAATCAGATGTGTGTTTCCAATAAAAATAAATAAAAATTTTAATTAAAAAAATTAAGGGCCTGGTGGGGTAGCCTAGTGGCCAAAGTCCTCGTCTTGAATGTGCCGGGATCCCATGTGAGCACCAGTTCTGGTCACAGCAGCCCTACTTCCCATCCAGCTCCCTGCTTGTGGCCTGGGTAGGCAGTTGAATATGGCCTAAAGATTTGGGAACCTGTACCCACATGGGAGACCTGAAAGAGGTCCTGGCTCCTGGCTTCGAATTGGCACAACTTTGTACATTGCAGCTCTTTGGGGAGTGAATCATCGAGCAGAATATCTTCCTTTCTGTCTCTTCTCCTTTCTGTATATCTGACTTTGCAATAAAAAGAAAATAAACCTTTTTTCAAAAATCAAGAAGGTAATAAGACTTGGAGTGAGCGAAGCCCCTTCCCACAATCATTCTTCCAGCAATATGCTGTTGGCTTTCAACATTTAGCCTTCAGAACGGAGTATGTGAGATAAAGGAATCAGGTTAGGTTATTTAAAGCACAGGATCTATACTGTTTGTTAATGTGGCCCATAAGAAGTTATGGAAATGACTAGTTACTTAAAATGTTTACCACACAGGGTTTCACTAACAGAATCATCAAGGCAGATACACACACACACACACAATGTATCTAAAGGAAAATCCTGGATACTTTCAATTTGACAATGTTTATTTGAGGAAGAAAAGATTTGAGTATCCAGCGGCATCTCCAAATGATGTGGGTGCAGAGTGCATATCCTACAGCATATAGGAGCTGAACTGAGCTGTCGTGGTGGAAATACAAAGCAACCTTCTTACCAGTAGTCTTCATGTGGCAAGTTAAGCTCATTGTTAAATTTGCAGCCTTGTACTAACCTAGTAAGTACCTTTGTAGCTAAGTTACCATGCCTCATATCAGTAACAGTAATCAATTCTCTCAGCAAATCCCAAACATAAGGCTGCCGGGTTACTAAGTTGAGTTGAGGTGAATTTGATCACCCAAGTACAGATTAGGTTTAGACCACACTTATTGATTTATAAACAGACTTTATTACATATATTTATAACATATATATATTGCTATTACAATGTTTTCGTGCTTCCTTGTGTTGAAATGATATTCTTTTCAAATTTATATTTGTTTTCTGTTTTTTCCTCTGATTCTTTAAGGCAATTCCTCTGTTCAGCCATAACTGAGGATCCTGTTCTCAGGACTCAGTGCAGGTGTCCCATGCAGGGGACAGGGACTCAAGGACTTTGACCATCACCTGCTGTCTCCCAGGCCTTGAATAAGCAAACAGCTTGAAATGGGAAATCAATAAAAGTCCATGAGAAATCAAGGAAACAATCCATATTTAGAACTTCCCCTGTAACATTGAAAAATGGGCCTGACTGTCCATCTCTGTCTTCTAAATCTATAAAGTGAAGATTACTCATATATAAATTATCTTTCCATGTTGGTACATTTCCATACATAATTGTGTCTAAAAAGGAGGAATGTAGTCTGCTGATCTGTTAGCATCCCGCTGTGTTTAATAATAATGTATTACATATTTCAAAGCAGCTAAAAGGCTGTGTTTTAAATGTCCTACTACAAAGAGCTGGTTAAGTATAAGATTTGATGGACTTGCTGATATTCTGTCACTTGAGATGTTACACCCCTTTTGAAGTGCCTGGTCTGGGTCCCTGTTACTTCCTACTTCCGGCTGGTGAATCTGAAAGTCAGCAAATGCAGGCTCCAGTGCCTGGGTTCCTGAGTGCAACATGCATGAAGTTTCTGCTTCTAGCCTTTGGCCTGGACATTCCCAGGTTCCTGAGGGTAATTAGGGCGTAAAGCAACAGATGGAGCTATTTCTCTCTCTGTGTCTCCCTTTATCAGTGTCACTTGTTCAGATAAGTAAATAAACAAGTAAAAGTATTTGAAAGAAAAGAGGCTCTTTGTTCCCTTCAGTGACTTTGTGGCATTAATATGGCAAAAGTACACCCATAGTTGGGGACAAAATCGGGTGCTACTACAAACATACGAAGTGGCACAAGTGTCGACAATTAATGTACAAACACTCCCTTGCCTGCAATGACACGCAGCTCTGTGTCCATCCTGAAAACTCAAAACCCTTCTGGTTTTTGCCTGACGCCAGTCAGTTTTTAACATCATTATATGATTCTAACACACTGAATTACATTTGAACTTATATAGATATCAGAAGAAATTGAATCTGTGTTTGAAGAAATGGTGCATCCTTAAATGTAATTATTTTAACTTTATTATGATCAGTTCTTACATAATCTCATACCAGCTTTCTGGAATCCAGCTCTCTATTAGCTGAAATGAAGGGTATGATTAATACATTCATGCTAAAAATACTTTTAAAAATTAAGCAAGAAATAATATAGCAATAAACTAAATGTGGATATGAATAGTAAATAAAGCAAGCTTTTTGTTCCCAATAAATTAAAACTGGGTATTTCCTAGAACTTAAATTGAATGTAGATTAGAAATCCTATCAAGAATATAGCTTTAATTCATTAGCTAATGCCATTATTATAATTTATAATTTCAACATCCATGAAAAAAATCAGTTTTAAATATGTACGTTTCCAGGACTACACTTCCCAAACTACTAATACGATACACAAAAACTAAATTCTTAGCGAGAATCCCTATGTGATTCTGACATGACACTGTTCAAAAACAATCTGCTTCACTTCGCTCTTCAATTAAAATAAAGAAAAACAAAACTAAAAATGGGCTGGACGATACTGTAGCAGCATTAACTGTACCAATGATAGTATCAAAAGCACGAGACAGTCACAGCCCTCACTCGTCAGGTCTCGGCTTGGACCTGTCCACTGTTTTTTGCTAATCATCAATGCAAACGTAAGGGAATGTCTGCTAATTAAATTCACATTTCTAACAAGAATTTGGTGTAGGGAAGAGCTATCTGTGTAATGTCAGACGGTTACTTAAAGACGGTGCCTTCCACCAATACTTGCCTTTCTAACTCACCATCCTCTCTGGCTGAAAGCTCTACTGAAGTCAATATTTTGCATATATAATTTACAATTATCAATATCATTTGAATCAACTTCTTCATATTAGTTTATCATATGAGTAATAACAGCATTATTAGGCAAAGCAAGGCATTTATATTTATGTCCATTTATTTAACTTTCTGTTTAAAACTTTCTGTAATCTCCACTGTTTCATCAGTTGAAGTTCTGAACATCTCCAAATAATTTTAAGTGTTTTTTACTATTATTATAACAGATTATTTTCTTCCATTGTATTTCCTGTTGGAATATTAGTTTTTATCAATAAGATTGTTGCTTTTGGCATGCTTTGGGATCTCTAGATAATTTCAGAACTTTCTTCCTGTAGTTAACTTTTTCTGCACTAAGATTTTCCTATGTTAGATCGAAAAGATACAATATAGTGGATCTATAAATTGTGATTATCAGCTAGCTTAATAGTCATTCCTCACATTAATCATGTATGTTGTATAAATAAATAATAATAAAAGCTGTTGGATACTATATAAAATATCAGAATGGAAAACAGGAGATTGCTGGTTCTCATTAAGGTTGCAATATAATGAAAATCCCATGCGCTTGTCAAATCCTATTGTAAAATTGAAAATCTGAACTCCGATCATTTCCATTAACAAAAGGTAAAAAAAATGTCATGAGAGCATATTACAAGTGGCATGAGATTTTTGGCTATAGGCAGGAGCTGCATTTAATTAAAGGGAAAAATTATTAGAGATGTACCTTTTGCACAGATAATCCTGTTTTAAATGTGTTAAAATTGGTTTACTCTGGAGTTGCAGTCATGCTGTTATTCAGCTGGAGCTGTGGTCATATCTCTACACATTAGATTAGGAAGAGAAATGAATGCACTTACAAGCCAATTTCAAGTCATTGGCAGGCTTCAATCCTTTGATGTGTGGGCTATTTATGAAGCTGCTGCATGATACAGTGACTGGATTTCTCAAGTATGAGCAAATCCTTGAGAGAATGAGAAAGTATGAGATAACAATATTTTTACAGTGTCAAGTTAAAGAAACCCATGTATTCCAAAACATTCTCTTTGTTAGCAAGCTCTGTAAGTCCAGTCTCTAACTTGCTCTACTTCCATGCATGTGCAGTAACTACAATTTTACCCAATTTACTGTCTCCTTTTCTGTTTCCAAAGCGAGAGCACTTTGATTAGACCACAGAAATCCTCAAGTAGACACAATCAAACAGTGCCTTGTCAAATGCCCATGCCACGTGCATGCTATGGCTCTTCTGGGTTTCCCCTACAGACGATGCACAGGATCCTTTGCTGTTACCATTTGGACAACAGGATTTAGTAATTTCTGTGTAAAATCATTGCTGTTTCCCTTGTCTCACAGAAGGTTCCCCAATGAATCAGTTTGAATTATTGAGAGTTATTGCATGGGATCCTGTAGTTTTCCTCATATAAGTGGTAAGCAGTTCTCTAATATTCATTCTCCCCTCCCCCCTCACATCACCTCAGTTACTTGGCTACCACTTGGCATGTGGAATGATGCATTCCAGCCAAACTCTTGGAAGTGAATTGTAGCCCTAACTGAAGGCAATAGAAGTATCATAATTGTGCCATGGTACATTTACTAGTCTATCATCTGTAATGAAAGGAGGGGCAAAGGGCAGCTATAACATTGATACATAACATGACTAAAGCACTTGAACAGCATCATAAAAATAAATTATAAGAAACTCAAGATTGTTTTTCTTAAATCTGTGTGTGTATCATTGTACCAGGCACAGTTATTTTAAACCAAGTTTTGATTTTCAAATGTGCCCTTGAGAAAATTACAATAGTTGGGGCGCAGCATGCTAATCCTCCACCTGTAAATACTGATATCCCTAATGGACATCAGTTCACGTCCCGGCTGCTCCACTTCTCATTCAGCCCCCTACTTGTGGCCTGGAAAAGCACCAGAGAATTGCTCAAATCCCTTGGGCTCAGGCAACCATGTGGCAGACCGGATAGGATTCCTGGCTCTGGGCTTCAGATTAGCTCAGCTCTGGCTGTGATGGCCATTTGGGGAGTGACCTGCAGATGAAAGATTCTCGCTATGTCTGTCCTTCTCTCCATACATCTCCCTTTAAAGTAAAAACAGATAATTCTTTGAAAGAAAAAGAGAATTAGAAGTTTATATTCATGCATCTTTTACTTGGCATTTCCACATTTAGTATTAGCTAACATTCTTACCACTCTGTCATCCTAAGAACACACAGCAAGTTTTTTCATTAACTGATACTTGAGATTGGTTTACATCATTTGCTCTTAAAATCTTTCAGCATGTAGCTCCTTTAAAAAAACAAAACAATTCAGTTAGTACAATTTCATTCCTGAAGAATGCATACTAGTACAAGAAATATGACTCAAAAGCAAAACAGTTCTTCGACATGTTATTTAGTTGATATAGCAATTTCTACCACAGATACCACTGACAGTCTTACAGAGCAGTTTGGTTTATTTTGTTCTAATCCAAGATCTCATGTTGGATAACAAAATGGATTTATTGACCATCTCTATTTTGTTACATTATTTTATTAAAAGAATGCTACACTTTTCTTTGAGTAGCAGCAGTTTGAAGTTCTGGTACGTATGACTGTTTTCTCTGTAGTCCTCAAATTCTAGGCAGTGGGTTGACTGTGAACTCATCATCTATCCCTCTGGAATCTGTCAGTGTGTTTACTCTAAGGTTGCATGCCATTTCTAGTACCCTTTCCTGGAAGACACAGGGCTCCTCAGAGAACAGGTACTCTCAAGAATGCTGTTCTAGTTCCTGTTCTCACAATGGGTAATTCTCTTTGTCTTCCTCACTATATTTAGATGAGATCTATGTGATTGTTAAAATAATAGAAATCAATGCATTGTTGAGGACTATCAGGCCATGTGAATATTCATGTTGTGCTGTGTACCTTATAAGAAAACATCAAGAATATCACCTTACCACTACTAAGTGATCCATCTTGTAATTGAGTGGTAACTGTAATATATTGAAATCTCAAATTTTATACAAGTATATTAACTAAAATTAAACTGTTGCCAAGTTGAGAAATAATTATTTTGTATCTCTTTTTATTACCCATTCTTTATACTAGCCCATTTTGCCAAGATAGCACTTATATAAAATGCATCATTAATTTTCTTGTCTATACCAAGTCTTTTAATTAAATTTCATTTATCTATGTTAACATGCAATAACTTAGATCACTGAAAGTCTAAAATAGTAAACCCTTTGATGTTGATGTTGCTAGATGTCCTTTACTACAGGATTAGTCCTGGGTGAACAAGAATCACAAAATGTCACACGTTAGATTTTTAGACACAGTATGGATTAAATATGCCAGCTCAAAGTATCAAACAGCTGAGAGACAAAACATAACATAAGGTCATTCAATAGCTATGTGCAAGTTATGATTTTGAAAAGTGGAAGAAAATCTTACTTCACATCATTCTCTACTTCTAATTCCTTTACCTAATTTTTAAAAATTTATTTGAAATGTACAGTTAAAAGGAAAGAAAGTGAGAGAGAGAGACCTGCCATTCTCTGGTTCATTCCCTATATGTCTTTAGTGACAAGGGCTCTGCTAGGAAAAGCTAGGTGCCACATATTTCTTCCTGGTCTCCTGTGGAGGTTTAGGGACCAAGCCTTTGGGCATCCTCTGTTGCTTTCCCAAACACATTATCCAGAAGCTGAGTGAGAAGCAGAGCAGTCACACTCAAACTCGCATTCATCTAGGATTCCCCATTGCAGGTAACAGTTTAGTCCAATCTGCCGCAGCACTCATCCCTTCAAACTGCTTCATTGAGCTTTTTGTAAAATCTCTTGATTATTCAGGCTTTAATCCAAATAGAATGAAAGTGTCACGGTGTAATTCAGTGAAATGGGTTTGATTTACCTTACTTGATCATGTAAGCCAAAAAATATGAAAATATGAACTATGTCACCTCTGCGTAATGACAGTAACTGATTTGACCTGATCAAGCTCCACTGTTTCCAGGGACTGCAATGCACGTTGTAGACATAGCCTCATTGAACAGAAGAAAATCTGCCATGAGAAAATAAATTCAATAAACGGGAACTTAAAGTTGAAAATGAAGAGTATAGGCACTCACAGAGAATAAGGCAAATGGCATGTGCAATGGAAAAAATCAGTAATGACATGGATTAAAATTGATGCAAATAGTAATGGAATCTGACAAAAATACAAAGTAAAAGTGAGGTGACTTCAGATAATTAGGGAGATGACTACAGAGAGTGAGGATGGAAAATACCATCCAATTTAAAATGAGCTGGTATTTCTAGAGATCATAATAGTGAGAAGAAAAAGAATCTACAATACCATTCTATTTTTTTGGAAAGAAATTCATAAAAAAAGGAATAACTGAATCAGAAGCCTACAAGAGTGCACTGACGAATGATAGAGATAATTCACGCTGAGATATATCCATTTTAAGTTGCACAACTTCAAGAATGAAAAAGGAATTTAAGCAGTCAGGCAGAAAGAAGCAATTCACTTTCATAGGGGGAATTCAAGCTGAGCCCGGATCTCTCGTGGGTGTCAATCAGCACTGGAAAATAAAAGAGCTATCAGCAAAGTACTCAGGAAAATAGAACCCGGCCTTATGTTATGTCACACCAGAGGTGTTGTTCAACTACATAAATCCAATATATGCATGGTCAAGTTTGAAAAGTTAAGAAGCATAGCATCGTTTGGTCTTTTTTAAAGGCAAAATCCAGCTCCTCAACCCTCATACCCACCCCCAAAATGGTTCAAGAACCGAAGAGCAAGAAGTGCATAACTTAATCTTGACATTGTAGTTGCTGTGAAAAATTTCCAAAGTGAACTGTGAAGCAAAAATTTTGAAACTTGCCTTAAAAAAAGGAAAAACAGACTTGAAGAAAAGTTTTAATGAAAGATAAAGATCAACAGAAATTCAAACTATCTTTACATTATTCAATATGTAAATTATTAAATATTAAAAATGAAGCAAAACAACCAACAGAGCAAACCAAACCAATCCAAAGAACTAAAAAACAAATGTGTCAAAATGACTCATGACTGGAAAGTGGGTGGCAATGTAGATTTATTGAACAACCAAACATGTTCATTGCCAAGGAAGACTGGGAGATATTTGGACTATGCTATGCTTGAACTGTGATTCACAGAATAAATTGAAAATATTAAAAATATTCTGTCAGTTTTATCCTTATATAGATTAGAATCATTTTGAAATCAGATAGGCATAAAGTAATGTAGATCTTTATACAGATTTAATTTGAACACTTACAGTAGAAGGGCTTATAATTTAAAATATACATGAAATAACTCAGATTTTATAGTATAAACATTCATGGAAATTATCAAAATCAGGAGATGATAAATGGAAATGTGAGAGGAAATTTAGGTGAGCTAAATTTTTTGATGTTTGTTCCAAGAAGAGTTTAAATGGATTCAGTTTCAGTTAAATCTATAGATTTCTGTACTAAAGAATAGTCAAAATGGTTAAGGATTTTTAAAAATCTGTTTTCTAGTAAGTTCAAAAGAATACTTAAGAAAGAACTCTTTTGATGCATTAAGTTGATCTAAACCTTGCCATGCCTTTCAGTATTATTTCAGCTCTAGTCAGTACTTTAAAACCAAGTAACTTTGTGTTAATAATGTGGGATTTATCTTTCATCACATCCCAACGAACTTGCAAGCAACTTGCAACCGATAAGAGAATACATTGTTAGAGAGATGATCTCACTGGACAAGGACACATTATTTTGTCCAATGGTGTGAACTATGACTGCATGGCAAAGGTGTCAAAGAGCGGGATGACTTGTGTCCCAGAACTAGGAGGAGTCAGAAGAAAGCTTTCACTACGTATTTTTTTTTCAGAGATTTCACTTCGCATTTCCTTTATTGTCCTCTCCTTAGATATGCCTATGTAAGGTAACCGGGTTGTGATTACAGTGCTTGACTCTCCTGATATTCCCGGTGCTAGAAAGGGCAGGGCAAAGAGGGGGTTGCAGATGGTGGTGGTGAAGATTCATAACAGATAGGGCAGAAATGGAAATATCCTGGAAAAACTGCAGCGAGTTGGACCGGGCACTCTAATCGAATCATAACAATGCCTTTATGTCATCCAAGAAATGATAGGGAGGTAACAAGAAGCATGTGATAGGGCCTGGGTTAAAATTCTCTTATAATGCAAAACAGATCTTCTTAGGGGTGGCTGGAAAAGAAACGAAATAATAAGTATTTGAGGCGCTTCATAAAAGGATGGGGAAAAATCCACCATCTGGGGACTAAGATCTTTCCTCTGGAACACTTTTAGGCGTAGTCTTTCATGTTACTAAAGAAACCTGACATCGTTGGCCGAAAAATTGGCATCGCTTCTTCTAAAAAGGAGAGGTGCAAGTAATATTTCATTCTAGATGTCCCCTAAAGGTAGTATACCCTTGAATGGACTCAAGAGAAGTACTGAAAAAAACAACAGTTCATATCTCTTCAGGTCTCTAGAAAGTCGGCGTGGCCTACGAGGCAGTTTTCTAGTGCCTTCCGTAATTCTTTGCACCTAAACCTGGGTGTACATTTTCACTAGACAATTGAGTTTTATGGTGTTGCCTTAACCTCCTACTTCAGTGAATCTTATACTGATTTATGATGGGCTCCTCTGGTCATGTGATCCCTTGAGTCATGGTCAATAGAGGAGCTGCTATTCAGACTAAAATGTTTTGTTTTCATATCATTCCAATATTCTTCTTCAACAGTAAGAATTTTAGATACTGAAGCACTAATTGAGATTTGAGATACTTTTCCATGGTATTGTCATCCTTCTTGATTCTTCAGCACTGCAGTATCTGAACAGTGTGTGACTTTTAAAAATGCAGCGATTAAAGAATTCTTGATAAGATGCTGAGCCGTCTCTTGAGCTTGTTCTTTTTGCATCATTTATCAAACATGCCACAGTTTTATCTTTCTTTGTTGAATATTATGATTAGTGGAAAATTAAAGCTATGAATAGAGTGGAGCAAAATTATGACTCTGTAAGCACCATTACAGAGAAGGAAAGGCGGGGCCCGGCGCAGTGGCGCAAGTGGTTAAGGTCCTCACCTTGCACGCCCGGGATCCCATATGGGCGCCGGTTCTATCCCAGCAGCCCTGCTTCCCTTCCAGCTCTCTGCCTGTGGCCTGGGAAAGCAGTCGACGACGCCCAAGCTTGGGACCGCACCGCGGGAGACCGGAGGCTCCTGGCTTCGGACCAGCATAGCATCGGCCATTGCGCTCACTTGGGGAGTGAATCATCGGACGGAAGATCTTCCTCTCTGTCTCTCCTCTCTGTATCTCCGCCTTTCCAATAAAAATAAATAATAAAAATAAATCTTAAAAAAAAAGAGAGAAGGAAAGGTGAAGGAGCGTTAGGGAAAGGGAGGAAGAAAGCAAGGGAACTCAGATTGTCTCCTTGTATTGTATCTATGCTTTCATTATATTAATTCAAAATGTAAAAAATACTAAACATGTCAGTGTTTTATCCCCCATGATTAAGGACAACAAGCTATAGAATTTTCTAAATTTTAAGTAACAAACCCTACGGTGTCATTTTCCTGCTTGGATGTGTCCAAGATTTAATGTACTACTGAACCTGTACAAATGTTGCCAAAGTGGCATATTCTGAGTACAGATTTCCCTGTGTTTTTAGGATGTCTTTTTCTTGTCTTGGATTACGTGGCACTTGCTCGTCCCAATCAAGGAGCATGATACATCCACAAAAACTCTAGAGCAATGTTCCATAGAATTGTAAAAGAATAGATAGATCTAATACCCCAAATTCCAAACATAACAGAGTGAGGCTGTGATTTACTTAAATTTGAGAAGGATCAGGGTGGGGGAGTCTGAATGTGTTTCATTATAAATTTTACAGCATAATAAAGTACAGTACGTAATCTAGACAACTACTGTTCAATGCTTCTACCACGTGCACTTACTTCATCCCAATTTTTTATTGAAGACCTGTAGAAATAAACACAGGGTATGTGCTTAGACCCATTTAATTTCCTTTTGTGACGGACTCCGGCCAGAATCAAAACTGCTTTGGATCTTTATCAAGTCTATTCAGAAGAGTCCTGTATGAAAAGTCAATTGTTGGAGTCAGTGAGAGCTCAGGGCTGCTTTTGCCCATATGGAATCCATGTATTCAACGATCTCCCACACTGGATCTTGAGGTCACACTCTTTTTAACATCACATCCCTCATTTGCATATAGCTTTTTTGTCAAGACTGTGTGCACAATCTGCTTACTTAAGTCAACTTGAAAGTGCCCCGATCAACTATGTAAAGACCGTAAAAAATAAAGGAACAACAACAACAACAACAACACTTTAAAAAATGGTAATCTGGCCTGCATTTCAGCAGTTTACTAAGTGTCTATAAGAGATGATTCTTTTTGGGCCCGGCGGCGTGGCCTAGCAGCTTAAGTCCTCGCCTTGAACGTGCCAGGATCCCATATGGGGGCCGGTTCTAATCCCGGCAGCTCCACTTCCCATCCAGCTCACTGCTTGTGGCCTGGGAAAGCAGTTGAGGATGGCCCAAAGCTTTGGGACCCTGCACCCACGTGGGAGACCTGGAAAAGGCTCCTGGTTTCGGACCGGCATAGCATCGGCCGTTGGGCTCACTTGGAGAGTGAATCATCGGACAGAAGCTCTTCCTCTCTGTCTCTCCTCCTCTCTGCATATCTGACTTTCCAATAAATAAATAAATCTTAAAAAAAAGAGAGATGATTCTCTTTTAAAGTTATCATGGAAGATTTTTGGCTTTAACAGCATGGGTTTAGTTAATATTTTCTGTCCTGAACCCATAACTTTCTTCCCTAGTATACAGTGTTGTTAATCTCACTCATCTGACTTAATTTGTTCTAAAATTATCATTGCCCACATACTCT
Source organism: Ochotona curzoniae (assembly GCF_017591425.1). Classification (NCBI taxonomy): domain Eukaryota; kingdom Metazoa; phylum Chordata; class Mammalia; order Lagomorpha; family Ochotonidae; genus Ochotona; species Ochotona curzoniae. The sequence continues at coordinate 12,046,071 of NW_024465582.1, read as the reverse complement.
GCAAGCGATTCAGCTACTGCAGCTCAGACTCGTGTCATGACCCATTTCCCTTCCAAATGGACAGTGGCCGATGCTGTGGAACTCTGCAACCTTACTAGATCCTTAAAGTCCAGAATTATGAGATGTTGATCATTCATTAGGGGGCATGATTTCAGAGAGAAATATGGTATTTTTGCTTTTCCTTTCATGAATATTCACAAGAAATAAATGACTCCTCAGCTGATCTTACCAGCAACATAGAACAGATCTCAATTTCTCATCTTCCTTTTTCACTCCCTCAACACATCACAGAAGAGAATATTAGTCGTAATATTCTTGTATGCCAGCAAGTATCATAATGCCATTTGATTTTAGGCAAGGGGAGTTTTCCTCTCCTGGTTAAAATTAAATTTATTCTCATTTTTATGTTTGTTAGATTTACCCAATAGAGATTAAACTCACATTTCTTTATGTATCCAATATTAACTACTGATTTATTGATCACACAAATAAACAGCTATTGTCCATACAAATTTATTATTTGTTGGCACTTGTAATGCCTGCTTCTATATAGGCTCTCACTTGACTTATGGCATCTTTATTTCCAATGCAGTCCCCCGCTGATGCCCTGGGAAAGCAATAGAACATGCCACCCAAGAGAGGAAGGAGAACGCACAGAGGGTTGACATTTTTTTAATTATGTGTAAGCAAATTTGAGTTGGATTTTACTGCCATCTGTCAGAATTTGAGCATTAGAAAAAATGATGTGATGGTTTATCATGCACTGAATTGATTAAGTAGTCTATGACTAATATCACTTTTAGGATGTGTGTGTCTAAAATAATAAAAGGCAATATTACAATGCAAAGGCTAGCCAGATAATATTTTAGTCAAATTATTATTCCCTAATATTTATAGGAAAAGGTGAAGAATGATGTGTGTGACTCATACACTTTATCTCTTCAGTGACCAAATATCACATTAGTTTAAAACTAAATCAAAAACTTATATGGGAGGATATTTTGAAAAAGAATAATCTTAAATTATCCAAAATATTAATATGGAATTAAGGAGAGGATGAGAAGTTGCACTCGATTTGAATGGTACTAAAGAGATGTAGCTATGTCAGCCAAATCAACAGGTGATTATCAATTGCATTATTTTGCTACTATATTTATTAGTGGGACAATTGGAAAAACTTGCTTGGGGTCTGAGAAATAAATTATAATTCTGTATTCATATTAATTTCTAATTTGTTTTATTTTTTATTGGAAAGGCAGATTCACAGAGACAAGGAAAGATAGAAAGATAGATCTTACGTCTCCTGGTCTACTGCCCAACTGCCCACAACAATGAGAGTTGATTCTTTCCCAGACCACAAGAAAGAGCTGGAAGGGGAGTGGAGTAGCCAGGACACAATCCGGTGCCCATATGGAATCCTGGTGATTTCAAAGCAAGGATTTGAACACTGAGTCATTGTGTCAGACCCTAAATTCTAGTTTTGATACACATATCAAGGTTATTCTAAGAAACTCTGAAAGAGGCTGGCACAGCAATGTAGTAAACACACCCTCCACTACTGCACTGGCCTCCTGTGTGGCCACAGTTCATGTCCTGGCTGCTCCACTTCCTGCCCGCTTCCCTGAAAATTGCTTGGTAAGCTGCAGAAGACAGCTCAAATTCCATGGATCCCTGAACCTAACATGAGCGATCCAAAAGAAACCCCTGGATCCTGGCTTGGTGTCAACTGGATTCTGCCCTTTACTGTCATTTCAGGAGCGAACAAACAGGTGAATGACCTTCAATTTCAGAATACTGTACTAATTAGATAACTTGAAATAGTAACCCAATAGGAAGGATTGTTTATTTTTCTATTTTTCCTCAGTTCCTAAGAGTTAATTACTTGTCCACAAAACTGAGTACCTTCTGCATAATCTTTTCAAATTCAACCAAAGTTACCAGTAGTTTAGAAGGCAATGGATACGAAGCACAAGATGTACTATTGCAATGCATTTAATTGCAAAAGCAAAACAAACATCTCAGAAATAAAAGCAAACTAGGTGGTTGCATCTTTTGTTGTTGTTGTAACTGGACAGTTGCTAAAACTAAAGCTAAGTGGGTGAGGGAGACAAAGGTGGATACAGAGAGAACAATCAGAAATCCTCTAGTTGAGGGATAGGCTAAGGCGACATGGGGCAGTTAGATCCTCATTTGGGATAGTCACATGACATATCAAGTTCCTGGTTTGAGTCCAGACCATTCTGTCCTGATCCAGCTTCCTGCTAAAGCATACTGTAGGTGGTCCTGTACCTGGCACCTTTTGGGAGACCCAGATTGAGATGTGCACTCCCAAGTTTTGCCTAGTCCAGCCCTGATTGTTATGGGTATTTTGGGAGATAAATTATGAAGATCTCTATTTTTTACCCTCTTTCTCTGTTTCTTTGCTTTTATAATGATTCATAGCAGCACAATCAATAATCAAAAAATAATGGAAGCAACCAAAATATCCATCATCTGAAGACTGTATAAGGAAACTATGATTCATTTATGAAATACTACTCAGCTGTTAAAAATAAAATGTGTATCTTTGTAGCCAAATAGGCCCAACTGGAAACCATCAAGCTAAGGGAAATGAGCCAATTCCCAAAGATACCATATATTTGCATTAATATATAAGATAATACAATGTGAAATTTAAAAGAAAGAAACAGGTTGCACACTGTTCTGGATACTACCTGGACGTAATTAATTATCCCTTCTGTACTTCCTCTTAGTAGCTCTGGGCTACAAAAGTCTCATTCAACAGAATCTGACAGCTGAAGTCCTTTTGGTCTCTGTCAGCTGGAGATTTTTGACAGAATTTTTCCTATGAGTAACAACACTGCCTTTCCAGGCTATCACCCAGTTTCCTACACACATAGATGCAATGATGAGGATAAGGAAGGCAAGTTAAAGGGGAGAATCGAGGTTTCTCAATCTTATTTCATTCAGCTATTCCTAAAAAGTGATTCCATGCTTAAGAGCTACACTGAACACCTCTAAATAGTGAGAGTGTGGTCAGCCGGGTTTTACTCAGCAGCTGGATGTATTTCCAACACTGCCCTAAGGAGAAGCTGTGTTTGTGCTTGGCACTGTCAGCAAGTCTGTGGCCAGAATAGTCACATGAATTACAGCCTGAAGCCAGTGACAGTTCCTTGATCTATGAGAAAAAAAAACTGTCTTCTCCCTTCTACACCGTTAGCCATCGCATCACTCTTGTAACCAATTGTCAGCTATAAATTTTTCCATGCTTAAATATTTAATGGTTTCTCTTCATCTGAAGCAACACTGCCTTAATCAAGCAAGAAGCTTTGCAATGATTCACATGGACCAAATTTGTGCTGAACACCAAGGGAGATTTTCTGAATAACTGACGGAGGAAGAGCTCAGAACAGTATCTTTGAATCTCAGCCTGAGGTAAGCTCCACTCACCCGCCGTTAGCAAAATCTCTGACAAGCAGCAGCAACATTTCAGATGGATCATAATCCTTCGGGAAAAGATGTGAAACACATGCATAAAATTAGTTTAATTGATAATAGGGGTTATCTGAGGAAAAATAATAAGGAACACCAAAGAAAATGAACAGTATGCTTTCTCCATTTCTCACAGAACCTAAAGGCAATTTTTATAAATAACCACTGGCATGTAAGAGGTGCAAAGCACACAGTCTTGGAGGACATCATATGGCTGATGTGAAATAATTATCAAAGACCATATTAAAAAAATGAAAAAAAGTATTGCAGCATTAGATTATGGTCAGTCTTGTGATAAGAATAAATATCTGTCACTGATGAAAGGAAAATGATGTTCCAAGTGCCTGTGAGATTGAGTACAAGAAAGACACATACGCAAGAGGCAAGCAAAAGAAACAGTGTTAACAAAATATCACCAAGGAAGGAATGCTGGATTAAAAAAAAAAAAAAACAAAAACAAAAACGCTGCACCATATTTATCAGTACTCCGTACTTTTAAAATGTAGAGATTCAAAAGTATAATTTTTGGATTTTGTTTTTCTGAAATAAAGAAATGGAGTGTGCAGAAAGAGCTTACAAAATTCTAAGAAACAATGCTATCTAACACTCAGACTTAACTTTTGAAACCAAAGCATATTCTGGCAAAGATGTTAAAATTCAAATACAAAGGCAGACTCTCAGGCTGAAGCGCGGGAGAAATCAGGCTTCCTACGAGTGTGAAAAATGAAGTGAAATTTAACTTTCTCACAGTAAGACTCAATGCAAGAAGACAGTTTGATCCATATGCAAAACACACTGAGAAGAAGAACCTGTGATGCAGGAATTTTATAATCAGCAAAGTTTCTCTTTGATTATAATGAAAACTTTTGAGCACAAAGGTACAGAATGCATTAAGTTACACCATTTGTGAATAATAAGGTATAAATCTCCTGAGAGAGAATGGTAGCCGGTAACAGATTCAGAAAAGCAGAGAATGGAATAGAAATAAATGGATGATATAATGAGAACCAATTAATGATGTGTGGAGCAGTAGGAATCGACATTCATTCCTACCCATATATTTATTTATATATTCCGTACATATTTATTTAATGGCAGTGATAGAAAATACATTCCAGATGACTAGCAAACATTTGAAATAAATGAGATAAGTTTGGGTGGCTAAAAGTCCTCGCCTTGCATGCCCCGGGATCCCATATGGGCTCTGGTCCTAGTCCCAGCAGCCCAGCTTCCCATCCAGCTCTCTGTAGCCCAAGAAAGTAGTTGAGTGCCAGAGACCAGCTCCAGCTGACTCGAGAGCTTGCAAAGGATGTGTGGGTTGGCGAGACGATAAGAAGAGATAACACGTGGACCACTATGGCATGATGCTCATAATGGACAACTCAGAAAAGCTGTCTTCTTTTTTATACACAAATCATCTCAAGTTTTTGCACAATATCCAATTGTTTCATTTTTACTCCATTATAAAAGAATGATTACAAAATCAATCCTAAAAAAATTATTATTATTTTACTTCAGAGAAAATATTATTAGCAAGCTACTGTTCAATCAAACCTGCAGTGACCTGAGTGAAGCTAGGAACTCCACAGTTGGCAGCACATACAGTTACATAGTGACAAGTAGTTTATTTATATTAAAAATCAATTTTCACTAAACACAAACTAATATTGCTTAAAATATCAAGAGTACAGAGTTTAAAGAAAAGATCATAAATGAAAGGAATTAATAAAAGCATGTAACATAGATTCCTTATTAAATCTTATAATTGATCATACATTAATTACCGTCAACTTCACCTAGTGCTGATTCACTGTTTTTTGTTCTTCTATTAAAGGGCAATGAGAGGAATCAGGGCAACTCAGCCAATCTACAAACAGAGGGCCTTTAGGAGAAACTATCTTTTATCGTTATAAACTGTTATCTTTCGCTAAATACGAGTGCCAATATAAGGTTGAGATTTTAAGTCATTTGGGGGGAGGCGGTTCACATATGTATCCCTTTAGAAAATGCCTCATATACTTTCTGCTTTCTGTGGTGAGAAACCAAAATGCATCATTTCATGTGTGGTGACAGTTCGAGGCGCATGGTAAATAAACTCTTTGTACCTGCATGATTGCCATCTGTTCCAAGATATTATCAAGCCATTTCTTAAGGAAAACATTACTTATATTATAGCAAGCTCCGACACAAATTTGAGCACATAACAGGATGTTTGGAGGCATTGTGGGCTCAATTGTACTATTGTATGCTTTTAGCTATGTGCCATTGCTTATGTCGCTAAAGATGTCTTTATTATACATGATTGATCAGTTTGAGGTGTTATACCAGTTATAGGAATCACTTCTCTTTAGCAGAAAGACAACAACATCCTCAGGAGAATTCTATGAAACATCAAAGTGTTCATGCAATGGGATGAGGCAGCAATGAGGTGACCAGAGAATTCTGCCAGGTCTTGCCAAGCAGCCAGAAACTCCTGGCTAACTGAGGAGCAGTGCTCATGCCAGAACCATGCCATCTGACCCAACTGCATGGCTCTCCACAGTTGAGGATGACAAAAAGCCTTAGGATTATACATCTGTACGGGGGATTCTAAAGAAGTTCCTAGTTCCTGGTTTCAGGGTGGCTCAGCTCTGGACATTGCAGCCCCTGGGAAAGTGGACCAGCAGTTGGAAGATCTTTCTATCTCTCCTTTTCTCTGTATATCTGCCTTTCAACTAGAAATAAATACATTTTTTAAAAAAGAATAGATAATAGAAAGTGATACAATGCTTTTCGAGGCTGAGCATGAAAAAAATCAATCCACAGTATTATAGTAACAAAATGAATATGCTGTAATAAAGAAGGTAGAAATGCATTATCAATGAAAAGATGCTCAGAAGAAAAGAAATTAAAAAGGTTGGTGCCTGAGGTACTGTTGCATCTTGTTGCCTAGCATTTTGTTGAGAATTTTTGCATCTATGTTTATCAAGAATCTAGGTTTTTAGGTTTCATTTTGTGTTGTGTTACTATCTGGGTTTGGCATCAATGTGCTATTGGCTTCACAGAAAGTCTTTGAAAGCATTGCCTTACTTTTGATTGTTTTGAATTGCTTGTAGAGTGTTGGGGAAGTTGTTCATGAAACATTTGCTTGAGTTTGGTAGAAAACATCTGATCTGGGACTTTTCTCGATTGGGAGGGATTTGATTACTGACTCAATTTCCATCCTTGTTATAGGTTAATTTAGATTATTGGTAGATTGTATGTGTCCAAAAATCCATCAATATCTTCTGAGTCGTCTGGTTTGTTGGTCTATAGTAGCTTATAATGTTTCTTAATTACCCTATCTATGTCCAAGGTGCCCATTGTTGTATTTCTATTATTTTCTCTGTTTCTATTGATTTGTATCTACTTTCTCCACCACCACCACCCCATTTTATTATTATTATTATTATTTGTTAATTTTCCTAAAGAACCATCTCTGTCATTCATTGTGCATTTACAGTACATCAGGAAGATCATTCATCCATGTCAGGTGTGATTTACTGATGGCATGCAATGATGGTTTAACATATACAAAACAAGAAATGTAACACAGCACATCACTAAACTGAAAAACAAAAACCACAGGATCATCTCAGTAAATGCAGAGAAGGCATTTGATGAAATTCAATGCAACTTCAAAAACACTAAACAAAATAAGCATAGAAGAAACATTTTACAATATAGTCAAAGCAATTTATGATAAACCCAATGCCAGAATCATACTAAATGCTAATCCACTGTGCAATCCACTTGGTGAACACTCAGTCTAATTGGAGGCCAATTATTTTATTTACTTGAATTTATCATGATGTATGCTTGGTAACAGATGCAGCTGTTAGGGAATTTCCTAAAAGGAAACAAAGAGATTGGGGTAGTGATATTAGCAAACAGTTTGATAAGGCAAGGAAAAATAACTCATTTTACACATAAAAAATGTTATGAAAATGTTTACGTGTTTTCCACTGTTTTTCATTGTTTCATTTAGTCTTCTATTGTTTTAAAGGTATGCTCTCTTCATTTGCCTTTGGTTTTCATAGGTACCATTTCTTATTTTCCCAGGATTTTTTTCAATATTACACGCATAGATTCATTAATGATTTTAAATGTAAAATCCTATATACTTATAATTGCTAGTAATTGCTGGCAGCTTATTATTGAATAAATCAGAGAAATTTGGAATAGAAGTATTTCTGAAATTGGAAAAACACATAAGTATCCTTATGATTGTTTTTATGTGTAAAAAGGAGTTATTTTTCCTTGCTTTATCAAACCCAGGAGATGCTTCTGGGTCTCCCATGCAGCTGTAGGGGCTCTAGGTTTTGGGCCATCCTTCACTGGTTTCCCAGACAGGAAGCAGGGAGCTGAAGGGTAAGTGGATCAGCTGGGACATTTACTAGCTCCTATGTGATCCCAGCACCTGCAAGGCAAGGATTTAGCTAATGTTCTATCGTGCCAGACCCTTCCAAGCAATATTTTTAATAAAATGTCAGCATTGGAGCCTGTATGCTTGTGACATAAAATATCTGTTCAATGTTCATATTTAAGTCTTCCAGCTCTTCTGGTTGCAAACTTTCTCTCATTTTGTTGCAGCTGGAGTGTGATTGTCATGTCCAACCCAATGTCAGAGGGCCAGAGCTTTATTTTTGATATACATTCCCATAATTTTTAAATTTGTTTCCATAGCTTTTACACATATTTACTTTTGAAATAAGTCACAGCAAGTTAACATGTATTATGCCTTTTATGACCAAATAACGATGAGCTAAAAGATGTGGTTTTACCTCTGTACCTTGAAGGGTTCTCTATAATTTATTATTATTATAAACACTATACTGAAAAGTAAGTATTGAGTCTTTTACTTTCTCAGAAGAATTTTCATTACCAGGCAATGGACACCTTATTTATGTTAATTTTCATTACATTAAGTGTAAAATAAAATGATCAAGATAACAGAAATCCTTAGAATTTCTTCACTTTAGAAATGAGAATTATGAGACTGTAATTTTTTTTCTGTCTGGGGTACAGTAAAATTTTAGAGATTAATTAACTTTGATCATAAACCATCTATAAAAGCAATGTAGTATCCTGTGTGAGAGGCAAACCTGCCATTACTTAAGTCAGCACCATTGCCTTCCAGGGTCTGTATTCCTAGAAAATTGGAACTAGGGAGTAAGAAAAGAAACCCACTCAAGTCCTCCAGTGTGAGAAAAAGCACCCAAAAACTGCTCAGTGCTGGCTTCTAGTATGCATTTTTCTCATTGAAATATATGGGAAAATAATATTTTATAGCATACTGGTCTATTTTTATTCATGAAATCTTTATTCTTTGTAAGTCAAATAACTAATCCTTTGTTAAGAATGTATATAATTCTTAATTTAATCTTGTTGAATTATCCACCTATTTTTTAATAGAAGGAATTTTGAAGAGATTTTTAGAAGACAAGAACAATAACAACAACAACACTAATAATAATAAACAGAAGGGCAGGAATTCAAGTTAGGGAAGAAACGGTTCATTGTTTTGCTCTAACTGTTAAGCTAGATGGCTTGCATTCATATGTACCATGTGCCAGGATCCCAGCTTCCCACTCTGAGGCCTGCTGGGAGGAGCTGGTGACAGGTGAGCTTGCTCAGGCCTTTCCATCCAGGAGGCTGACTGAGCTAGAGGTCCAGAGCCTGGATTCAGTCTGCTCTAACTGTCCTGCTGGTGCTATGCAGGCATGTGGGTGCTGCATTGCTATGGCAGTGGTCTCCTCCATCTTGATGCTCCTCACCTTTCCCCTACCTGGTCCCTTCCCACAGTACCCCTCCACTCCCCTTCCTCCTCCTCTACTCTCTCCTCTTCCTCCTGCTCTGCACTCTCTTTTCCTTCTCCATTTCTCTATCAAGTGAAAAAAAATAAAGAAAAAGGGTAAATTTGAACATAAATTATTTACAGGAAAAAGAAAGAAACAGCTGGAAAAGAAGGGGAATAGAGAGCTAGGAAGCTGGAAGAAATGTAAGCTGAAAATGGGAGGAAGAAAGGAAGTGCACAAGAAATTAAAAGCAGGGCTTGGCATGATGGTTCAGTGGCTACATTCTTGCCTTGCACACACAGGGATCCCACATGGGCACTGGTTTGTGTCCAAGCCACTCCACTGACATTCAGTATAAGCTAACATTCATATCCAAAGACTCAGTTTCAGGTATGTTCAGAGACCAAATGTTATGTTTTGCTTTGAATTGGCCAACTGCCCAGTTAATACACTCATTTGACAGGGAGTTTAAAGAATGAAATAACTACTTCCTGCAGGTCCGATTCATGGGCATTCCACTTTTGCTTGGAAGCCACATAAAGAAATGTTCACGTCATGTACTGGTTTTTTAAGTTGCTAATAAAACAACGTTGTGTGCAGAGACATCTTTAGCAGTCAGCACCACACCTTGCCCAAATCTATCTCATGATCTCATGGGGACTCCTCACATGATGGTCTTCATGGCCTTTCATACAGAAATTTTCATCTCAGTTCCTGACAATACTGACAAGCTCACTCTCTGCACACTGGCCATGCTGGCATCCCACTTGGTCATGTGTTCCAAAACCAATTGCTGCATTTCTGATTCAGTTTCCAGCTAATGTACCCAAGAAGGCAATGAAAGATGACTGAAGGACTTGGGCTCCTGCACACATGCGGGAGACTTAGAGGAAACTTCTGGCTGCTGGCTTCAACCTAGAGCAACAGAGTCACCGTTCAAGATGGACAACATCTTTATCCCTTGCTTCACTCTTCAAATCCCTTGTAAAAGCAGTGGCTGTGCTAGGTCAAAGCCTGGAACTCATTTCTGGTTTCTAAAGAAAAGCGCAGATATTAAGGCATCACCTGCTACCTGCCAGCTGAGCATCAACAGGAAGCTGCAGATGGAAACTGAACTGGGATTCAGACTCAAGTACTTTAATTTGGGAAAGACAGCACATGGTCTGTTGTAACAAATGTCCACCCTTGCAGTAAGTGTAGCAAGGTCATTTTGCTTATCCCATGATTCTGACTTTCAGTTCTGAGCACGCCTAACTTACTGTGGCCAACTGTTTATAACCCAAATGTAAACTGTTGCTCTTCTGTTCTCAAAAATCGGGGCCTTTATCTAAAGGAAGATCCTGTTTCCTAAATTGCTTCAATGTTCCAGAAAAGGTATAATTAAAACACTGACCACAAACATCATTATTCACATGATAATACATTGTGTCAGAAAAAAAAAAAAACGGGAAAATAAAAGTCAAACTTTCTTTAGAATTACACCTCTCAATAAAGAGCATTATAAAATGTCTTCATATGAGAAGACAGTAGGTCTATTTCAGGTTTCCCCACAAGCCTTGGAGAAAAGTGTCTTAGACTGTTACCACATGCGGCGTTCACCTGATCTATTAGCAGTCCAGGGACGATTCTTTCCAGAATGCCTATGTTTCCATCTGAAATTTCCTTCCAAGGATGAGGGTTTTCAGTGGGCTGTCTGTCACACCTAAGGAAAAAATGGAAAGCACACTGCTCCTGCAGCCTCATTGGATGAAGGACCCCAATCGCCTCCTGAACAGAAACTGAGGAATGTGGGGAAATATTCACATTTCTGTAAACAATTTTTATTCTCTTGACCATAACATCAAAATAATTCATAAGGGAATAAACATCTATCCCACATTGTTTTAGTACAACATCACCTTCAAAATGAAAACTATCTCAAGTGGTCATTGAGCTTCCTTTAATTTTAGCACATTTGGCAACTGCCACGAATTCTTCATTCAAAGGAACTAAAAAAATGTATTCAATTATCAATGTCACAAGGGCAATTCTCACAAGTGTTTGCATTAAAATGCTTAATGCTGTGCAAATGTGACATTTAAGAAGTATTTATTTAAGGGAAAGGAAAATAAGTCTGTTGACCTTTACTCACACTGTCCATGAAATATAATTTTCTATTGATTATTGAATTAATTGTCCATGTGTAAAACAAAGGATGAAACTGCAGGGCCATCTGGAGGTGAATGTCAATTATGCCAGAAAGCAAGAATTCATTAGTAAATGTCCTGATTCTTGACATGATATAGCTTAGCTGATAATTTTATTTCTCTCTTTGAAAATAGAGGATTTATCTATATTTGTGCCTTTCTTTCCAGTGTAACAGAAATTCAATGAATCAAGCTTTCCAAAGTTTTAGTGTCTATATGTTCAACTAAAATGGCTAAAATACTTATGCTTATACATATATAATGAAAGCAAGGATGAAAATAAAAGAATTTTGCAGTAGTTCTGCCAGTTCCTTTTTAAAAATCATGTCGCTAGAAAATACCTCAGAGTTTCTGCATATTTTTGAGTCTATTAGGTAATTGTTCTTGCCGTGTAGGAATTTAAAGTAAGTTTTCAATTGCAAAAGAGTAATACCAATTATATATATATATATTAGATGTTTACAGAAGTGAATAAAATCACTATTTTTAGCCAAGAACATGATCACTATATATATGTGTGAAATTTTAGTTGGGAGAAAAGTATGTTTTTGGTAACTGACAGAAGTTATTTCCTGAAAACCAGAAAAGGAATGACTGAATGACTTCAAAGGTTCTAATATAACTGAGAAGTATAGAACCTGCTTTTTTGTTTGTTTGTTTTTGGTTTGTTTTTCCCATGAAACAGTTTTGCAGGTATACGGGATCTCCCCCCCCCCCCCACCGCTCCACCTCCCATGTCTCTTTCCTCTTCCCCCACTGCTATTTCCCCCCATATTATTATAATAATGTAGTCCTTCAGCAATGGTCACACGCCCAGCGCTCTGCTATTTAAGTGTGTTGCAGCATCGTATGAACAGGTTGTGGTAGAATATCTAATAGCCTCTTGTCAGGGTATTTTAGACAGTTTCATTGGGAAAGGACTCTTTAATTTAGGAGTGGAGTTGCATAACTTTAATGTACCTCCACTTGGTGGTAGGCTCGTCTGCATTCCACGGCTCATCTATGAGAACACATGTGTACACATGGAACCTGTTCTACTGATCCGTAGTTGCGCTGATGACTTTGAAATTTCTGCTACAGAAGCAGGAGCTGGTTTATGAGTCCTGGCTTGGAGATCTCTCGGCCCTTCTCTGAGTGTCTGGCTCTGCTCCTCTGCCTCTGCTTCAGGTCCAGCGTCCTGCTGAGTTGCAACCCAGGGGCAGCAGTTTCTACCTCTTAACACCCACAGGATAGACTTACATGAGCTTTAGCTCAGCTCGCCTCTGGTCATTTCACGCATTGGGGGAGTGAACCAGTTGATGGAAGATTTCTGTTTCTCTGTCCTTGTTTAAAATGGTCTTGTTTGCTTGCTTGTTTGTTTGTTTTTCTTTCCTTTTATGCAAATGGAAATGATTCTGAGACTTGGTACTGAATTTCATTGTGGCAAAGCTCTATGGTTGCCTGCTAGCATCTGTCACCTCCAGGCCACGGGGGACTTGACGAAGTTCCTAAGCTCCCTGGGCCTGCTTCACTGCTTCACCTTCCCAATCTGATCTGGTCTGAAGGGCAAGCAATGCGGAGGCAGAACTCTCCTTGATGCCTCCCTTAGTACTGTTTTCTTGATGTTTTGTTTTTGCCAATTTTCATTAGTGTCTTAAGAAATGACCTGAGCCAAAAGCTGGAAAAAAAAAAAAAGAAAAAAAGAAAAAGAAAGGAAAAGAAAAAAAAAAGTTTTGTTGCCAATACAGAAAATGGTTGATTAATTTGATTAATTTTCTCTGGATACTTTGAAGTTAAGCATCAAAGAGTCAGTGTTTACCTCTCAAAGTCCTTGGATGTGATGCTAGAATAACACAAATCTGATTCAACTTTCTTTCAAAAGACAATTGCATAGCATTAGAACTCTGGGCTTAAACAAAGACGTAGCTCAGTTCATTTTGTGCTTTGCTTGAAAGACATGTATTTAGTATTAATATTATTTACCCCCTGGCTTATATCAGTAAAAAAGAAACTTTCCTTTTACTCTGTTTTTAATCATAGATTTATAATTCAGATACATTTGCATATAAAAGAAACTTTTATCCAAAGAATAGAAAATTTGAAACTTTTTAATATGAGAAAATTTGCACTTTCAGAAAAAAAATCCCTAATTATTGCAATACAGTACATTACTATCAAATAGCCTAATCATACAGGTCTGAAAGAATCGGGGATGTCAGCCCTATAATGATACATATTTATCTGAGGTAATTAAAAAAATAAGAATAATAAATTTAGGTTTTAACACGCTTAATTTAAAATATATTTTCTGGGAAATATTAGCATTTGATTCTTTACATTACCAAAAGCAAGTGTAACATGGTGTTGTTCTGTCTTCACAATTCATCGCCGTTCTCTTTCTGACTTGCTGAGTCCTTCTTTCACAAATACACAAAAGCACACACACACACACACACAGATTGCAACACATTTCTGCACCACCCTAAATTGTTTTTAAATAAGAAGACCTATCTGTCAATCTAACATGTCTCTTAGGTAGTCAAAGAAAAGGAGGTAGGACAACGAGTCCTAAAAAAACCGATTTCACTTGTAATTCAAACTCTCAAACTTTCAGAAAAATATAAGAGCATACTCAATTTTGAATCATAAAATAGAACGGGTAATAGTCCTGCTTCACATGTGAAAGCTTTTCTTCAGAATACTAAAATAAGGAACTAATTAGTCAGATTCACCCCATGGGAAATCCCAAGGCGTTTTTGGTAAATTGGCTAAGGAGGATCTTAAATATATAAGTTTTGTGAACCTGAGTCAAAACATCTTTAGAATTCTGTATTGGTGTTCTGCAGTACATCATTTGTCAACTCCTTTCTAAACAGCATTTCAAAATAACTTGGAAGTCATAGTGACATCTATAGTTACCTGTGCTCTTTCATCTTTCAAGTTTCATTTTTTCTTCAATTGTCATTGAATTCCCAAAGTCATAAATTTTACTGAAGTTTTTTAAAAAAAATAATTAAAAACGAATCTATTAGTCTGTCCCCTATTCCAAATTGCAAGATGATTTTTCTTCTTCACTTGATTTCCAGAATAGAAACATAATGTCTAAATTCATTCCTTATATGAATTTTTGTCTCTTCCTCTCCGTATATATGATGACTCACATTGTGTGTTAACATCACATTTTCAAAACAGACATTATTTTCTGCATGTATTTTTCTCTGTATAGCTTTAGAATTAGTGCTCATGAACATTTATAACTCCACATTCTCATCCAAAAAGAAAAAAAAAATGTCCATATAAAAACCTGCCAGTCAAGTAGCTGGCAGTTTTATAAGTCACTTCTTTCTTCTTCTGACAGACTATTTATCCTACTATATAAAAACCTCGAAGGGAGGCTTGTGGTAAATGATTGTGTATTTCACAGGTCATGTAATTTGCAATTTGTCATTCTTCATTTTGTAAGAAATGGTACATGGTGTCAACAACACATGAGCAATATATTAACATTTTTTGCCACCTTTCAGTGTGAGTAGATTTTTCTTTTTTTATCTTTGATGACAATCAAGGCAAAATGTTGTGGGCAATTATTGCTTGTATAAAAAAGGACATGTATTAAGCTACTATTGTGTGATATTCTTAACTGATGTACCTTACTTATTTTGTAGGGGTGTTCTCTATGCTTTGAAACAAAATATGATTTCCATCATTCATTCATCCCCATAAATACACAAAATGATGTAACATGCTTGTATCACCTGTTTAATGAAATTTTAAACACCACTTAGGTAGCAACAATGACTATGAAAGAGGTATGTCATTATGAATGTCACTGAATTGCAAGAAAAATCAACAACCTAGTATTGTTAAATATGAATTCTGTTCTGTTTGTGCAGATAATGCTTCCTGGCAAGTCACCTTGCAAAACTACACTACTATTATCTATGTGATATTGACATAGGAATAGTCCAATGCCAATTTTGTATTGCTCACTTAACCTCTATTATATAACTGCAAATGTATTTCATCTTTAGCAGCTTCTCTTTGTACATACACTTTGTACGTAAAGTAGAACCAAAGACTGCATCTATTACCCTTCAAAAATTCATCATCTATGAATTTACAAAGGCCTTATCTCACAACTGTGCTTCTTCTCCACACTGGTTCTGGTTAAGAAACTCATGCCACAGACTCAGACATGTGGTGACGGGTCCATTCCCCTGGAACGACTCTCACTGTGGTCCCCAACACGGTGAAGCTGCTTCTTGATGAAATGGCAGGATGGCCTTTTATAGACTCAATTACAGTGAGGCTAAATGGCAGCTCCTTGCACAGACAGGATAATGATCTCCAGACAATTGGACATACTTGCACTCACAGTCCAAAATACAGACTGTCATAGCCATGACACAGGAGTGTAGGAATTAGTGCCTTGACATCCCCGTTGTATGCTCACTGAAACCTGTAATGACACATTTGCAAAATAAACAAACAAATAAATAAAACACATCCAACTCATGTACAAAGTTGTTTTGCTGAACTGGAAGTCTTAGTTGCTGAAGAACTAATGATTCAAACCCTTCACAAGTGAAAGCTTGGCCAATAAATGAAGCAACATTATCATGTGTTACTAAAGTCAAAGAGATAATAAAGTTGGAGCTAATGAAGTTAGAAATGTCAAGAACAGGCAAAGGGCAAGTGACCTAAAAGAGAGAAGTGGATGTCTTGCATTTGGTTCCGCATAGACCAGCCCTTCATGTGAGAGCACACTATGACCTTGCAGTTATGATTTGTTTCGCTTTGATTTGTTTCTTTTTTTTTTTCCAAATCATGCTTTAAGGAGATAATCGGGGACCGAGTTGAGAAGTGTGGATCTGTAATGGTCAATTCTTACACTCAAAACTTCATTGGGCTATGGAATCACCAATATTTTGTGGTTATGTTTCAAGGGTTTTCCTAAAAGAGATTTTCCTAAAAGAGATGGCCAAGTGAGGCAAAGCAGGTTGGTGTCTTCATTCTGAGTGGGCATTGTCTAACAATGAGAATCGAATACAGTAAAAAGCTCATGGAAGAACTGGCATTCTGTGTACCTGTATGAGGTAAGAATTTTCCGTCAGGATCCTAGTTGCAAGATATTGGGCATAGGGAATGGAAATTATACCTGCATTTTCCAGGTTTTATGTGCTAGATTGTGGAGTTTCTTACCTCCGTAACTACAGAAGTCAAGTCTTCATAATACACCTGTTCATATCGAAATATTTGAAATTATATATGCATATATACATATATATTCACACATGTGTATATGTATAAATGCATCTACATACATAAATAAATATATACAAAAATAAATATATGCCTGTCATTTCTGTCTCTCTGGGAAACTGGTACAGCAGTGTTAGTATATAGTATACATATTGAATAAAGTTCATTTCTAATTGTTTACTTTTTTCCATTTTTCTTTAGAAATATATTGAAATTTAAGAATTGAATAATTTTTATTTATTTTTTGTAACTAATACGAAAACAACATTTGTGGTTTCTCAAGTTCATTTAAAATAAAATTTTAAGTGTATAGCTGTTTTGTTTAACAAATATTTCATTCCTAAAATGTCATTGTTATTTGTATTTCCTCTTTGAGAAATTTGGTTTGGCTACTGGTTCTGATTGTGAAATTAAATTGGTTAATTTCCTAAGTGAACAGAAACTAGGTAATGTATGCTATTGATATTTTTATTATTTTTACAGTATATTTATTGCCAGGAGAATAACAATTGTGAAAGCTTTATGGGAACTGGGGAGTTTTTTGCATATCTATTTGGTCTACTTCATCAATTTCCACATAAACACATTAAATCCATCTTGTTAATTGTGTTCTTAAAAATCTATATCGTTTATAATTTTTCTGAGGACTTCACATAATTTTTAGACATGAATTAAAGATCTCCAATTACATTTTAAAATCCAATTAATCATATTCTTAGGAGACTCAAATTGCTTGGTAATCACACAATTATTCTTGGTGGATAGTAAGTTTTCATTCCAAAATATTTCTGTTTATATTTAGGCCACTTTCTGCTCGACTTTGCCTTGGGTAATACTTGCACTTGGTAAGTACTTACAGTACTTTTTCTTGTTTGTTTTCTTTCATCACATCAGGAAGGGTTTCTTCTCTGTTGTGCTAGTGAGTACATACTCAGCAGAGCAAGGTTGTATTAGAAAGGAGGAAGGTGAGGTCATGGACTTCAGAGTTCTAGAGAAGAGCTATGCTCTTCCAGATGTTCTTGAAGTGAATGCCTCACGTTTCGTGGTCAGAAAACCTCCCCATCATTTTGTCTGGACTCAGACCCGCTGACTTTGCTCATTCGTGTCACACTCCGAGTTAACACTACGGCTATATGCATTCAGAACTAGGTATAGGATTTGTGCAGCATGGCAAAAATGAAAAGTCAGGATCCTCTGAGAATTGTTCAGAATTTCCAGAAGCTAAGAATAGAGCATCAAGCCAAATACAGGTCCTCGGGGGTGGGGGTGGGAGAGCACTGCGTGGCTACAATAGGTATGTGTCCATTGAGTCTGGGTCACATTCGGCTAGTATGAGATACTGTTCTAAAAATGCTTAAATGTTTCCCATTTTGAAAAAAAAAAGATTTTTATTTAGTTAGTCTTTTTCTGTTTGTTTGTATTTTGAAAGACACCGAAGTAGTGAGAGACAGGGTTAGAACAGACAGAGCAAGAGACAGAAGGACAAATGTTTCAAGTGCTGTTTAGTCCCCAGTTACCTGCATAGGCCAGGCCAAAGTCGGGGACCAGAAATGAGGAATTCTGTCTGTGTAGACCACATACGTGCCAAGGAACAAAGTATTT
The DNA here is from genome assembly GCF_017591425.1 of Ochotona curzoniae. Lineage (NCBI taxonomy): Eukaryota > Metazoa > Chordata > Mammalia > Lagomorpha > Ochotonidae > Ochotona > Ochotona curzoniae. The sequence goes on along the minus strand of NW_024465582.1, from coordinate 12,027,734 downwards.
GGCAGGAAACACGATTGGAAGAGACAGGATAGGACTTGATCCGAACACTCTGATATGGAATTCAGCTCTCCCATGTGCTGGCTTACCTTCATATGTGCTAACTTCCACCCTCCCTTCTTGATTTGGTCTGTAATATTCCCTTGTTTGCATTCCTACTATCATCATAACAGACATTTTCTTGGTTACATAATTAGGGAGGTTTTTGTTGCTGCTGCTTTGTAAGCATGAGACACAGAGTGAGAGTCATTTGATTTTTACTCTGAAACCTTCATTTTATGTGCATTATGAAACAATGATGAAGATGATGATGATTAAAATGATAACTATGGGCTTAAATGTACATTATCTGATAATTATTTTAACTCATATTATCTATACATAAGCATTAGTGAACTCTACCATTGTGGTTTGTAAATGAATCATTTTCAGTTACTCATTCTGTGATTTTATTGAAACTGTTTTATTTTAAATACCCGTTGATAAATGATCCTTTTGCAGTATAACAAATAGAAACGATTTATCGTCACTTCTTCTCAAATTCAATATGTTACTTAATGTTAAAATGTAAATGCATCATAATTCAAAGTTAATTTACAGACACTTTATGTTAAACCATTTCTACTTACCCAACTCTTTTTGTATTTATAAGCTCTTTAACCTTGCTTGTATTCAAGATATCAAAGTAGCCCTAAAAAGCTTATTGCAAATGATGGCTTTTCTTACTTAGATTAATCTGCTGCTATGTTACAAAGGGTGTTTTATTAAAAATTCATTTTCTTCTATCAGCACTTATATTAGTAATTTAGGTTTGGTCATAAAGTAATCAATTAAAGTAAAGCATGCTGTGTGAACACTAAATCTAACACATTAATTTCATCTCTTTTGGCTACTCCTGCTGTCTCACAAATCATTTCTATGGTTACAAGGCATTTGTCAAGTTTCTAATAGAAAAACATCCAATGATGGCAAGGCCTTTACTAAATATAAATAAGATTTATGCATGATAAAAATATTTGGATCTAATTTTTATTAATTAAATGACATTTTTCTTGTATCACAGAATACATGCGAAAAATAATGTAAATTCATTGCAATTTTGTTTGAGTTACTGCAGAAAAATAATTGTGAAAGTTAATCATAGAAGTACATGATTATATAAGAACTAAATGATTACATAAGAAAATAATGAAATTTAATCAACTTTCTGGCAAGCCGAGTAAATGGCAAGCTGAATCTTAGGGATTTGCATATAAGTGAAATTATATCTAAATATCACATTTTTTCATTACAGCTGAGCTTTTTTCCATATTTTGATAGACAGCTGCTAACATTTCAGTAGAAAAAAACACATTTTCTAACAATGTTAAACAGTCTTTGTGGCAAATCATTAAAATTGTAATCTGAATAAGAATTTTAACAAAATGTTTATGCCACAAGGAATTTAATTTCTCAGAAAAAGGCATCTTTATACTTGACAACTACCAAATATTTCCCCATGCAATGTCATGCACGCTCAGTGTGGCTTTATACGAAGTGGTTACCAGCCACATCTTAGTTGGTGGAAATCGGCTAGGACTTAAAGATCAACAGTTCGTTTTAGGTTAGTGCTGTGTTTTGAACAGTATTATTCAAACTAGAATTTGACATCAGTCATGGAGACAATAGGAGGCCCAAGAACTACTAAATGTTCACATTCAAGTGAGTTTTCGGGGAATTCAATACTGTATGGATATTGTCCTGTGTAGATCTGAAGGCAGTTCCGTCATCTGATATCAGAGAGAGAAGACCCTGTCAGCTATAAGCATGGGTCTTCCTAGAGTTTGTGTTCTGCATTTCTTCCTTACCTGTTCCTGCTGATAATCCATGACTATCTGTGTAGCAGCCAGTGGTAAGTACAGTGGGAGCTTCCCACAAGTCCTCTGACTTGTAATCAGTGTGAAAAGAGAGAGTAGTCTTATGTCATTGCCAACTGCATTTTCTTTAATCTCGCTATTGATCTAAACTCTCAAAAATATTATGTATTGAATTAACTCCACATTATAAAAAGTGCTTTTTGGTGATCCTTCATAAAGCAAGTAATTTCAACAGATTGATGGATGTCTATGAAAAATTAAATAATTAACTGTTTAAATAATACATACATGTTCTAGTAAATATAACACATGTTTGTAATGATTTCAATAACTTAGCAATAATTTAGAGCTAATTAGTCAAATATTTAGTTAAATATCTGCTTCTATAGTACTGGAAAATAAAGCAATGGTTTTTAAAGTCCTGTTGTCTCACTGGAAATTTAATGATGAATCTGTGCAAGATAAATAAAATGTTAAAGAAGCAGAGTTTTGACTTTCTTTACATCTACTTCTGGAAACTTTTATGAACTTTAACTGAACTTTCATGACCAACTTGTGAACCTTATCCAGAATTACTATTAATATCTCACATTTGACTGCAGACACAAATCTTTTAACTACACTGCACTCTCATGCTGTTTTAAGCTGGTTAAAATCAACTCATTGAACAGGTCACAAAAACATTTGTTCTCTTCCATAATTATTTCAGGCATATAGCAAACAACTCTAATTGACTTTCATTAGCATTCTCAGTTCTCTCCTCATCCTTTACCTCCATATAAATATCTCTAATAATTGAGTGCATATTCCTGGAGATACATGTATGCTCTCTTCTGTGAATCTACTGCTATTTAAACTGGAATAATTATTCTTTGTTTTGAGTGCTGTGCGCTGGAGATTCATATGACTCATAAAGAAAGTAATCTTTGTTCTCAGACTGATTTGTCTGGGCTAAGAAGCAAGCAGGGAATTACAGAGGCCTGTAAGAAGTTCGATGATGGGTTAGGCAGTGAGAATATGTCAGGCTAATCAATTAAAGCCAAGCACAATGGGAAAGTCCCTGGTTACTTGGCAATGTAAGTGTTGTCTTAGATCCATTGGCAACCTGCAACACCAAGTAATAAAAAACAGCTCTTGTTTATTAGTTAAACGTCGAGGAATATTTGTCTTTGCTCTTTCCACACAGTTTCGTCACTCCCCATTTTTCTTTTAAGAATACGTGCGTTTTTTATACTTAAGACATTTGACTAATGTTTTCACAAACATAAGTTGTTGAAATAATCACAACAATCAAGTTAACAGATCCATTATCTCTCCGTTATTTTCTACTCCTCTCAGCAACAATTGTGTAATACAATAGTTTTTGCTGAAGTTATTGTGCGGTATGTTAGGTGTCCAGAGCACATCTATCTTATATCATCTTATAGTATTAAGATTTTATGCTTATTCAGCAATACCTCGTTATTTCCTCCTATTCACTACAATTGCATCCATTTCTAAGCTTCTATTACTTTCTCAAACACCTGCTAAGTTTGAGAAATTGTTTTTTAGAATTATATTTGTTGCAAAAGCACATCAGATTTACAAGGCAAAGGACAGATAGAAAAGTCTTCCATCTGTTGGTTCACCATGCAAGTGGCCATAATGGCTGAAGCTGCGCTGCTCTGAAGACAGGAACCTGGAGAATCCTTTGTCTCTCACCTGGGTGCAAGGTCCCAAAACTTTGGGCCATTTTCCACTGTTTTTCTGGGAAACAGACAGGAAGCTGCATCAGAAGCAAAGGATCTGGGGCATGAACCAAGGTCTACATGGTATACTGGGACTTGCAAGGTAAAGATATAATCTTTGAGGTATTGCACTGGGCCCTGGGACTTTTCTCATTTGTTGCTGATACCATCTTGACAAGGGTAAAGACGTAGTTTTATTTTCTTGAGTATATAAGTTCTTAAAAATACTTTAAGCATGTGTTTATTAATTAATAGATTATATACACAATTTAAACATATAATCCTCCAGAAATATTTAATAAGAGCTGAAAACCATAATTTCTAAAATCCATTTTATATTGATTTTTTAAAATATATTTCTAAAATATAATTTCTTCATCCTTTGGGTTTAATTGCTAAAATATTTTATCTCTTTTATTTCGGAGCATTGCTTATCCCACTTCTGTATTTTTTCTATCCTTGCTCTTAACAATAATTTCTTACAATTGATTATTACTGCAAACATATTCTATTTCAATATTATTACATATTTATTTATCTATTTTTTGCTTTCTACAAATTAGTGTGAAGTTTGGTTTTATACTGCCTAATATAATATAAAATATAATTTTAATAAATGTGCTGTTTAACAAATTCTTCATGTTTACATTCAATTATTTTTCACCTAATTTTGGAAAGATTTATTTATATTTATTAGAACATCAGATTTGCAGAGAGAAGGAGAGACAGAAAAAATTTTCCATCTGCTGATTCACTCCCCAAGCAGTTCCAATGGCCAGAGCTAAGCTGATCCAAAGCCAGAAGCCAGGAGCTTTTTCTGGGTCTCCCACATTTGTGCAGAGTCCCAAGGTGTAGGGCCATCCTTGACTATTTTCCCAATCCAGGGCAGGGAGGTGGAGGGGAAGTAGAGCAGCTGGGACACAAACCAGTGCTCCTGTGGATGCCAGAGTGTGCAAGGTAAGGACTTCAGCCACAACCTACTGGGCTGAGTCCAACAACTCAGTAGTTCTTCAAATCTTCAAGCCCTTGTGAACAAGCCAATGTTTATTCCACAGTTGTTTTATCATCAATGTCTGCTAGGCTTTGACAGACTTTACTTGAATTATACAGTGCTGACTTCAAAATTCCCCATCTAGAATTTGCAGAATATACTTGCTTTTATTTAAAGACTTATTTATTTTTATTATAAAGGCAGCTATGCAGAGAGAAGGAGACACAAAGTAATTGATCTTTCATCTAGTTGTTCATGCCCCAAGTGATGTGGCTGCAACGACTTGAGCTGAGCTGATCCAAAGCCAGGAGCCAGGAACTTCTTTCAAGTCTCCAATGGTTGCTGCAGGGTTCCAAGGCTTTGGGCCATTCTCTACTCTTTTCCCAGGCCTCAAGGACAGAGCTTCAAGGGCATAGAACTGCTGGAATATGACCTGGCTCCTATATGGCATCCTGGTGTGTGCAAGGCAATAATTTAGCCACTAGACTATCGCACTGGGCCCTGTAGAATATAATTGTTTTCAAACAACTTACTCAGGCCTTATTAGAGTAAATAAATTTGCCTGATTTTAACTTTTGGGAACCTAGAAAAAGAAAACCATTATTTACTATTAAAGATTACTACAAATTGATCTGCTTAAAAGAAAAATCAGAAATATTGTATCAATACAAATATCAGATTTAATATGCTTAAAGTCAGGAAAAGCAAGTGCAGATACTAAATGTCTGTTGCACTGTTGTTGGAACATCCAAGCAGAAATAAACCACTGCATGCAGATACCATGTGGTGCAGTTATTATATTGTTGTTGTTTTAAGATTCATTTTATTTTCATTGTAAAATCAATTATACAGAGAAAAGAAAAGACAGAGAAAAAGATCTTCCATTCACCATTTCTCTTTCCAATGGATGCAATAATCCCCAATCCTTGGACAATCCTCTGTTGCTTTCCTAGAACACAAGCAGGGAGCTGGGTTGGAAGTAGAGCATCCGGGATGCAGACCAGCATCCATATGAGATCTCAGTGTTTGCAAGGTGAGGATTTGGTCCAGGCCCAGTTATCATACTGTTTTAATCAACAAATCATATCTGACTTTGCTGTGATCTTTATTTTGCATTCTGTTTTTTTTTTAAAAAATCAACTGTTTTTCATAATAAAAACAAAAATATGTATTTATACATTTGACATGTATAGCATGTATATGTATGTTTTCACATCTGAATATCCAAACATGGGTGTGTGTTCCTTTTAGTTGACAGCATTTTAAATATAGGGATTAAATATAGGGGTTGAAGTAAAAAAAGTATTTCATTTGATTACTCATTAGCATATTCCAAATTCACATATTTCTATTAATTCAATAAGAAAGTTTCTTTTACACTATTGCCATAAATATTTGCACTTCAGAGTTACCTGAGGATTTCCACAAAATTGCTTCCAGAGTTTGTATATCAATGCAATAAAATCTATAATCCATTTGAGCAGATTTTACCTCATTGTAAAATGAGGTCTCTAATCAGATGAGCATAATACATTCTCAACATTGATTTAACTTCTATTAAATTTATTTATTAGTATCTAGCTATCTTAAAGATTTACCATGTTTCTTTTTAATTTAGAATTTTCCTTAGCATTCTGAAGTGTTTGGATGCTAAATGGAATTATAAAACTTAATTTTAATGTTCTAAGTATGCTTCATCTTCAGAAATTAACAGATATTTTCCATACTGGGTCAATCTTGTTTTAAAACTGCAGAACTCTCACTCCATAAGACTTCTGCTAAGTTTCAAAACCAAAAAGAATTGCTCAAACTGACACGGCTTCCACGATCATATTACCCTGTCTGCAGAGGGATTCTCGCCGCACACTGCAGTGTCTGCCTGACAAGGCTCAAGTGCCAGAAAGGAATAGAAAGGAATTTATTCTTACTGGTCACAATACCCATCAGTATAGGCCCTTGATTTCCCTTTTCTAAGGCATTTTTTTAAAGATTTATTTTTTTATTATTTTTTCATTGGAAAGGCAGATATACAGAGAGGAAGATCTTCCATCCGATGATTCACTCCCCAAGTGAGCGCAACGGGCCGATACTATGCTGATCCGAAGCCAGGAGCCTCTTCCGGGTCTCCCACGTGGGTGCAGGTTCCCAAAGCCTTGGGCCGTCCTCGACTGCTTTCCCGGGCCACAGGCAGGGAGCTGGAAGGGAAGCGGGGCTGCCGGGATTAGAACCGGCGCCCATATGGGATCCTGGGCGTGCAAGGCGAGGACCTTTAACCACTTGCGCCACCGCGCCGGGCCCTCTAAGGCATTTTTAAAAAGAGGCTTGGTGCTACAAATATTAACCTTTTACAAATCAGTTGTTTGTTGCTTGTTTTGATTCAAGGAGAGACAGAGATCGTCCATTCTCTGGATCACTTCCTCAGATGGCTGTGATTGCAAGGATGAGTTAGACCCAAGCACAAAGCAAATGGGCTTCTTCTGGCTTTCCCACGTGGGTACAGGGGATCCTTCACTAGTACCACCTGTTACTGGTTCCCAGGTAAGTTCCAGGGAGTGGGATCGGACATGGATCAGCAGGGAACTTAAGGTGCCCAAATGGATGCTGGGGAGACAGTAGGAATGCTGTCTTTGGAGGTTGGAAAAAAGTGCAGTGCATTGTGGATGCAGGAATGATTTGCCATCCTGTGTCTATTTGATGTGAAAGATAGAAAGCGCTATTAACTCACTTGTTGGGTTAGGTCAAACAATAGAATTATTTCCCAGTCTCAGCTTCTCTAGCAAGTACAAGAGAAGGGTTCTCACAGGGACAAAGATCAATAACTGGATATTGACAGGAAGCTATCAAGGTGAATTCTGGTATAAATGGAGAACTCTGCATAAAGGATTTTAGTTAAGACAAACAACAACAATAAGAACTAAATTGTTGTATTATAAATTCATTGAGCTTTTCAAATGAGCAAGTCTCATAAATGGCATATAACACTCTCAACCTTAATTAGACAGTGGCTTGTCTCAAAAACATCTGATGGTTGCTGCTTCATTGCAATAAAGGACAAGATGCCAATAATATTCAAGCATCAGAAATCCATAGAGCTTTCAGGAGAATAATTCAACAGAACAGCCCCTCCCCCTTCAGACAGAATCAGCAGTTTGGACTGAAGAGGACAGACAAATTGAAATAAAGATTCCATAGCTTCAGCAGTTTTAGACTACTGTACACAAACAGAAGCTTGCTACTTATTTCTTCATAGAAAGAAACAAATATCATGTGAACAGAAAGATATAACCCAAAGCCCAAAGGTTGGAGCTCAGTGCTCAGTTCACCTAAGGATCAGCAGGCAGCCCAACCAATGCTCACCACTTTTCAAGGCAGGAGAAACTGACCACATATGCCAGGTTCAGTTTCAATGACTCAGAAACCATGCCAGTAAAGAGTATTCTCATCTTGTTTTGCATTGTTTTCTTTTTTTCACTGCATGTTTTCTAGCAATAGCCTTTCTGCATCTCTGCAGAAAACATCTGCTCAGATAAGAGTGGGAGATATTTCAACTCCAAGTATTTTTTCCACTAAGTACTTTGACATGTGGACAAAAATGTTAACTGCCTTTAATAAAACCATCAGAATATAGTGGCAAATTTATTACCTGAATTTGTGCTTTTCATAAATCTAAATCTAAAATTTTTGTTTCCTAGAATATGTAAAAAATAAATGAAAATTTAGTATGAAAAATTTAAAAAGAATAATCTAATAATTTAAATTATATATAAAAACTAAACATTTACTTTATGGATGAATAAAAAGATAGCATATTAAAGTGAAAATATTTAATTTGCTCAATGTAATATCGTTTCACAAAAAAGAATACATTTTAAAAGTGTACAAGATTTCATGCAAATTTTTTCTGGCTATCTTAAAACGAGTGTTTACAAAATGAATACATTCATGATTACACTATAAATTCTAGTGATATTTTAGGCACATTTATGATAATATGTGATCCAGTCTCAATTTCCTTACTTCAGAAGATACAAATTTAGTGTTCTAGGTCTTCTCAGGACAAAATTATCAGAAATATTGTTTATATTATAGTGCTTATAAATTTAAAGCTTTGTAAATTGTGAATATAAATTATCTATCTGTGTAGCTGTTTGGGCATGAATGAAAACACTGAACATTTAAAAAATAATGAAATTCATAAAGTGACTGAGTGTTGATGTCTACATGCAAATGTCACGTGAAGTCTGTTCCTAGAGGCTACATTTTGCCACCAAAATTTTTATTTTAGATTATTAATACAAAACAACTACACCCATAATATATCAGCAATTCAAAACACTCAGTGACAGCAGTAACAACAACAACAAAAACAACCAATCCAGTTAACAAATGGGCAAAGGACCTTAGTAGGCAATTTTCAACAGGAAGAAATGCAAAAGGCTGACAAATACAAAAAAAAAAAAAAAAATTGTCAGCATCACTAACCCTCAAGGAAATGTAAATTAAAACAACAATAAGATATTACCTCAACCCTTTTGAAAATGGTGCTTACGCAAAAGACAGAAAGTAACAAATGTTGACAAGGAAGTAGCGAAAGGAGAACTGTTGTGCATTTCTGCTGGAGGTGTAAGTTAGAAACACTTCAGAGATTTCCTGGAAACCTGGAAACAGATTTACCTTGTGATACAGCAAGTTCAACTACTGGGTATGTATCAAATATATAGGAAAACACTGTGTCAATTACACACCTGCACCACCATGTTTATCGGTCAAAAAGTGGAATCACTAAGACGCCAACCATCAGATGAATGGATAAAGGGAAAGTAACACACACACACATCATAAATATTATTCACCTAGGGTAAAAAGAGTAAAATTCTATCAGTTGCTTTAAAATGGTTGAGATTGGAGGATATCATGTTGAATGAAATTAGCTGGGCTCAGAGAGACTAGCTTCCATATGTTTCTCCATATACACAGTAGCTAGAATTAGCAACAACAAAAAATCAAACAACAAAAGGAAAAACCAGAATAAATTAGTAGACTATTATTTATGAATAACATTTTTATTATTTTTACATATTAGGGAAAAACATACAAACTTGGTATCTACTCATTTTAAGACAGAATTATTTTTCTTGAAAAGGTAGATGTAGGATTACGGAGAGCAGAAAGAAACACCGCCAGACTCCTGGTTCACTCCCCAAGGGCTGCAATGGTTAGAGCTGAGCCAGTCCAAAGCCAGGAGCCTCTCTGGTCTCTCACAGGGTGAAGGATGCCAAAGCTTTGTGCAATCCTGCATAGATTTCCCAGGCCACGATCACAGAGCTGGATGGGAAGTGGAATAGCTTGAACAGGCACTGGAACCCATATACCTGCTTTGAAAGGTGAGAACCCGTTTGAGAACTGGGCCCGTTTAATATCTCTCTCTCTCTCTCTCTCTCTCTCTCTCTCTCTCTCTTTCTCTCTCTCTCTAGTGCAGTGTTTAAATCGACCCTATTGATGAATTTTAAAAGAAACATTCTCTGCATAATCTCAGGTATACTCTTGTGAATCTCATAAGGAATGAGCACATAAAACACCTGTTTTGTTGTTGCTACTGTTCAGTCTTTGTTTTAAGGTGAATAATAAGGTCAAAGTTCAGTCAAGATTCGTTTGCAGCTCTTTTGAAACTAAAAATCAATATATATTTGTGGTAAAAACTAGTCAGTCTCTTAATTTTATACTTTATTTATTCATTTTAAAATCATTGTCTCAGAAAGAGAGAAGGGAAAAAAAGAGTGAGCTTCCATGTGTTGTTTCCACAGGATGGCCTTAACATCAAGGGCTGGGCCAGGCTAAAGCCAGGAGCCCAAAACTCCATCCTGATCTGCCCGAGGCTGAGGGGTCTAAACACTTGGACTTCAGATACCCTGGATCTGGATGGGAAGTAGAGTACCTGGAGACCAGCAGCAACAAGTTCATTAGCTGTTATCACATCAGATGCTTCACTCACTAACACCATGATAATAGCCCCTTGTTCCTCTCCTGAAACCACCCCCGGGGCTGGCAAGAGACATTTCAGAAGCCTGGCTTCCTGATACAGGATAGAGTCCTGGCTCCTAGCTTCAGCCCCAACTCGGAACTACAGCAAGGGAAGAAGAGGAATGAATTGGGAAATATGATAAAATGTCTGAAATATGCATACAAGATAATAGGCACTTCTGAAATTGTGTTATGATATAATTTTGTTGAAATTAATAATTAAGGCTTTTTTTTCCTGAGAAGCAGAAAAAAATCTATTTGTCCATTTATTCTGATTCAAATAAAATGCTAAACTATGCTTCCCAAAAGAAGTGTGAATTTAATTCTTAAATGAAATGGGAAATTTCTTTAAAATGATGCATATCTGTAGCACATGTATGAAGAACTAAATGGTAACTATTAATGTAGTTTTATATAAATATGCTTACTAGTTTATATGTGGAAGAAATTTTAAGTTGTTTGCTTATTGGTTTCATAAGATGTTGACTTTTTTTAATGAAGGAAATGCAGTTGACTTGACTCCCCTTCTTGGCAATATTAGTGTCAGCATAAGCCAGGATCATCTCAAGCAGCCCAATTTACACGCCAGAGCAGGTTTCCTTATGGAAATTGGACCTCCGCTAGAAATTCAGCCAGGCATACGAATTAGGTGACCAATATTTGCACCATGCATGCCTTCCCAGTTACTTAGTAAACTGTCAGAAGTTTTAGGGGGAAAATATCCTTAGTAGCATTTTCTATTTCCTAGGAAAACACATATTTGTATTTATTCTCAATTAATGCCTTGTACTTCTTTGTTGAAAACATGTTCGTGTTAATACAGAACAGTATGAACAGGATTTTAACTATTTTTAAATGCTTCTCTAGCATATACATTTGAAACTGTGACTTTATCTGCGGGCTCTGAGAAATAACAGCTGGAGTAAACAGCAGGCGCTTCAAGATATTTTATTTATTTCTCTGCAGAAGTTTAAGCATATGTCATAATGATGGCATTTACATCATAATGTATGTTGCTTCTTACAGCTCTGCAAACCCATCAGAATCTGCACAAATGACTATGGAATGGTGGAACAAGAAGAGTCTTCAAACAGACTTCCATCTGCTTCAATTTCAGAAGTTCAACTTTTATTATAAACTAAGCAACTGAAAATTAAAGTTCTGCAAATGTAATTGCACTCCTGAAAGTCTCAGTTTCCGTTTAACTTCTAGAATGATCTAATACGCTGTGAATAGGCATTTACATTTTCCCTGATATTTTTCCTTTCATGAAAATTCTGTCACTTTTGCCTTCCTTATGGATAAGTAATGACATCTACATTCTAGAGATTACAAAGTGCTTAACATCACACAGCCAATACCCTGTTCAAGCTACAATGAGGTCAGCCTTTGAGAATTGATTTTAGCAAGAAAAGGAAAATGGGAAATTTTTGAAAATTATGTAATGGCTTTTAGCATATTTAGGGAAGGTCTGGGGAATTGGCTATATATTAATGTTAGATTACATTAGGACAGAGAGAACTTAGTATGTGATAAAATTGTCACAAAGAGAAAGTACAAACTCGGCCCTTTTGCAAGTTCAGAATTATAAGAAGACAGAAACTTTTCATGGATGTTTCATCTTTGCAACATTTCGTTTGGGCAGTCAAGACTAAGCATTTATTAATAACAGGTGAAGTGACAAGATGAGAAGATGGTTCCAAAAAGACTTTAGACTTTCCATTCAAAGGTGGAGCAGAGCCACTATTGATGCATTCTGAGCTTGTGAAATGGAAAGACAAGCTACCCATCTGAATGGAAGATTTCTATATATGGTCACAATAGTGGTAAATTGAAAATACATCCACTGGGTTCATTGCCCTGCCAAAATGAAATTTTCCTTTAAAAATAGTACTGTTAAGAAGACCTATGAGCAAGATACTTTACATAACTATTAAATCACACATGCATAAAAATAATGCAAACTAGAGATTATCAAGCTACTTTTAAAATTTCAAACTCTTAAAAAGATGGAGTTACAGAAATAGATTGTAAAAGTTGGATTACCAGGGATAGAGATATGGAGGAAAGCAGAAGACATTGATCAAAAGGGTATATGTTAATGGATTAAATGTGAGATGATATGATACCAATCGGTTTATGCTGTATCTGCATTTTCACTCCCCATGTATGTACAGTGCCTGAAGCTGAGCTGGGAAACAGAAGCCTGGAACTCTAACCTGGTTTTCCTTGTAGGTGCCAAGGGCTCAGGCACTCGAAATATCAACTCGTGCCTCCATGGGACATGTCTTCAGGCGCTAGAGCAGGAGCAGAGTTGGGTATCAAACTTCAGTGATCCAATGCAAGATGTAGGCATCCCATTAACATGTTTAATGCCACACTGACACTTTGTATCTATAAGACTTTTATTTGTTAATAATACCTTAAAAATGAAAAAGAAAAGGTTGCTTTTTTTTCCCAAGTATGTTTCCTTACTGTTATCAATAAGACTGATTCATCAAATTAGACTTGATCACTCAAGTCAGTTATAAAAATATAAAGAAAATATATTTTCTTCATATATAAGTTGTAGAACACATGTATTCATATCTAAAGACAGCAAGTGTACTGCTTTATGTAATGTACTACCCCAAACAATGCATAGTTACCCTGGGATTGGAGGATATTCGCTTTTTACTAAAGAGTCCGGTGATACTTAAAGTCCATTCCAGACAGTAATTAGACAAAACTATGACTACACAAAGTCTTCAAAATAATGTGACGGATGCCATAAAATTTTGTAGATTTCAGTGATGGATAAATGAACTCACAAAATAGAAACAGAACCATTCACAAATATGAAATCCATTGAGGGGTGGAAATGAGCCCAAAGAACTGTCTCTTCTTGGAGTGATTTTGGAATAACCTTTGTGATACTCTGAACAGAGAATTCTCTACTGTGCTACACAGAGGAAAACTCTTATTAAAAATCCCAACGTTTTCTTCCATACAAGAGCAAGTTGATTCAAACAGCTTCCCTTGTGCCACAGCATCACAATTGCATACACATTTTTTTTCTGTAAATCTTGTAAAATTTTGCAATCCAACCAATGAACTAATTTGTTCATGTATAATTATTTTCCTAAACTACAGATGTAAATCCACAACTTTAGTTTCAAAGAAGAAAACACTCTTGACTTAAGGAAAAAGTGCAGGATTTGAAATAAACTATCATCTTTTAGACCAGGAGTTCCAGCCCTGTTAAATGAAAAAGTCACGAAACAAGCCATTTTTAATCCTTTCCTGACCCAATTTATATTTATTTATTGAGTTTCAATTTCTTTCCTTGCTTGAGCGTGTTATCTCTTTGGTATTTTATAAAACGAACTAGAGCTACTTGATTCATACAAGCCTTTCATTTGTATGAACCTAGATTTGTTTTCCTTATTTCAAATTATTTGATTGCTTTGGTTTTGTAAGCTTATTCCTTTTGTATTCCCCAGCGGATTCAAACAGATTATCTGTATAGTCATCTGAACGCAGCTACTTAATTTTTTGTTGCTGCAATGAAATAACACTTAGTATAAACTCAACTATATGCAAAAACTAAAATGTTCTGGGCTTCATTTTTTCTCCTAAAAATATATGCTAAAAATTCATGAAGGAAACACAAATATATGAAGTATGTAAAGATTCATTTTAGAAACAATTACTTACACTAAAGGACACTAACTTTCCACAGAAAAAGCAAAAGAAATTAAGCTTCTTGGCAGTTTTGCATGCTGCATTTGACAATAAATGAAGAATCAAAAGCAAAATGAATTTAAAGAAGAGTCTAAATGTTTCCATGTGCTACTGCAGAAATTGCGCTGCAGAAACAATTCTATAATGGACCAAAAAACAAACCAGCAAAACAAAGGAATTTTCCAGTAATCCCTAATCTGTAGAATAACACTACATAAACTTTATATAAACTTTTCTGTAATTTTGACACTAACAATACTTATTCAGGTTATTTAAAGATTTCAAATATTCAAATTTAGAAATGAATCATACACATATACCACCAAAAATTACAGAATACATAATAATGATTTTATGTGAGAATTTTATGTATTTGTTTTTTAAAATTTTATTTATTTTTGTTGCAAAGTTGGATATACAGAGAGGAGGAGAGACAAAGAGCAAGCTCTTTCATCTGATGCTCTACTCCCCAAGTGGTCACTATAGCTGAAACTGAGCCAATCCAAAGCCAGGAACCAGGAGACAGGAGCCAGGAGACAGGAACTTCTTGCGGGTTTCTCATGCAGATGCAGGGTCCCAAGGCTGTCCTATATTGCTTCCCCAGGCCACAAACGGGGAAATGGATGGGAAGTGAAAGTACTGGAATTAGAACCAGTGGCCATATGGTATCCTGGCACTCGCTTGGTGAAGCAACTAAGCTACTGCGCCAGGCCAGACAATTTTATTTTAAACTATATAATCATTATATAAATTATATAGTTAAATAAAGTATAATCATATGGGCATACATTTATTATGCATTTTGTAATAATTACATGTAGCTGTTATCTTTATTTTCAAACGTTATGTATAGTCAGTGAAATAATCCATGAGATATACTTAAATCATTGCATCAGATAAATTTCATTTCATTTCATTCATAAATATACACCGTTATTATGAATTGTGAAACACATTCTTTCTATAGCAGAAAGGTTCAGATTTCGGAAATGATTTCAAATGCGTGTTTTTAGTATTATAAAGGTGTATGTGGATAGTTATAATTCCCATCTTCTTTAAAAATGGTCAGCATGTATCCACATGCGTAGAGATATTCTATTGTGTGAATAAATAATTTGGCAAATAATATATCTTTCTTAAATCATTTCTATTGATATACAATTGCACTCACTAAAAGGACTGTGCAGGCTTCTCCTACACACAATTTTAAGAGATCTGACAC
This sequence comes from Ochotona curzoniae, assembly GCF_017591425.1. NCBI lineage: Eukaryota > Metazoa > Chordata > Mammalia > Lagomorpha > Ochotonidae > Ochotona > Ochotona curzoniae. Next base: position 12,012,197 of record NW_024465582.1, on the reverse strand, counting down.
ATTGTTACACTCATAATATCACCACAATAATCGCCATAAAAAGCATGTCCTTCACCTGCCAAAGCTGTATTCATTCACAATTCTTGTTGCAATACTCGACACGAGATCAACTGTTTCAAATTTTTAAGTGTACAGATGGTTAACTACAAAGACTCTGTGGCTTCGTATTTCTCAAGAATTTACTGATTCTGCCTGACGTGCTATGAAATTAAGCATCCACTCGGTTCTGAAATTGTGTCTTCACTCAAATAGCTGAAGAAGTTGAAATGAACTTTCATATCCTCCAGGCAAACAAAGCTCTAATTAAAAATAATAAGGAAAATCTTGGCTGTACTTAACATACATAAACTTTTCCCCTTCTTATGTCCCTAAGACATACTGCATGACAACTCTTTACATAGTACCTTTCCTTTCAATTATTTATTTATATTTTTAAAAGTTTTTTCTTTTATTTTATTAAAAGGGAAGATAAGCAGAGAGGAGGAGAGACAGAGAAGAAGATCTTTCATCCTTTGATTCGCTCCCCAAGTCACTGCAACAGCTGCAGCTGTGTTGATCCAAAGCCCGGAGCCCAGTGACTCTTCAGGGTCTCCCACATGGGTGCAGGGTCCCAAAGCTTTGGGCCATCCTTGATTACTTTCCCAGGACACAAGCAGTTTACTGGACTGGAAGTGAAGCAGCCAGGATACAAACCGGTGGCCATCTGGGATCCCGGTGCATGCATGGTGAGGACATTAGCTATTAGGCTACCATGCCAGGTCCTTTACTTACATTTTAAATGGCAATTTATTTGTAAAACATGTAAAAACACAAGATAGATGATAATAACATACATATTTTACATTGTATTTAAGTTTGTAGGTGATCTGGAATGTAGTATATATGTTATACAAGAGGCCATGCATGAGTTTTATATAAATATGCTATTTTATATGAGAAATTTAACATGTTGCAGATTTTAGTATCCTGCAAGTATTCCTCTTAAATTACAGAAGAATCAACTCTTTAGCATGCTTGAACAAGTAAGTGCTTTTATAGGCAAGAAAAAAATTTTCAGGGATATTCTATGCTTACTTTTTTTTGCAAAAAATTTATATAGCTGTTATCAAGATACATTATTCTAGAAACATATTGTAACAGTGCACAGAGCAGAAATATACTTGCTCCTTTAGCATAAATACTTCCATGGAATGAACTGAATCAGTCAATTGGAGACACATTAATAAGTATATTCATATATTATAAGCAAAAGAAGATGAGAGAAACTGTAGCAGATTTTTGAGTTTTCTCTTGGAAATTTTCTCAAGCAACTGTCTATGTCAGTTTGGAGGACAGGAGAAATATATGGTTCTAATTGAAATCTCTGAAACATAATAACATTTAACATCATCGAGCTAGACAGTTTTATGGATACATGAGATACAGAGGTGAGGATCAATGTCATCCACTTTATGAATATAGGAGAATAAGAATGGAATTTCGAGGAGAGTTGAGAAGACAAAGTCTGAGACGTAGGAGTTACTCTGAGTGAGCCTGCTGGAGGCACAACTCACTGTGGCGAATATCTAGTGTTGAATTTGACGCTGAAAGTTCTTAGAACTCTGGTATGAAAGTTTTACAGAGAGGTGGTGTCAGTGGAACTGAACATTTCAAGAGCATTAGAAATAAAGAGATGTAAAGAACATTTACTTTACGAACTGTCGGCAATTCCATTGTGGAAACAAGGAACTAGTGGATAGCTGTGAAGAAATGTGATTTAAGAAGGTAGGGTAAACTGAAATATATGAGAAGTGTTATCTTATTTCTCTGTGATACCAGAGTGAAGTAATTCCAGGCAGCAGTACCGCCGAGGCTGGTGGAAGACAAAAGAGAAGCAGTTTCAGAGGTAGACTTTGAGAGTGTTTCTCAGTTCTCTTTGAAGGTAGGGGCTGCTTGTTGCTCATTTATTTCGGAAAACCGTGCAATGCTGTTCTGTCCTACTGCTTTCCAATATCCCACCACCAAAACAGCTCACTGGAACGAGGGTAGCAAAGACACCAGTAAATGAAGCTGGCAAAATCCCAGTTCTAATATCGCAGGAACAAAAAAAAAAAAAAAAAAATGCAAACTTTTAATTGGTAAGCTGTGATGTTCCTCTGGTGGTTAAGCATACGATGACTCCTGAGCATAAAAATGTCCCTGTGTCAAAGATGTTCACAATATACACTTAACTGGTTCATCAGAAACAGCGGAAGAAATGAAAAACACAATACTCAAAGTAACCTCCCATGAGGACGCTGTACACTCGGTCCAGGTCTCCCTGCTCCTTCAGGGAATATTCATACCAGAAATCAGGTCCCCAGTGCTTTAATGACACCGATTCACTATCAATGATAATTAAACTTAAGGCAGACCTTTCAACATAACAATAAGGGAGTTTTTTCATATGGGTAACAAGTTATATTTTTAAATTTTTAATTGTCATATTTCATGTGCTTGAAAAAGCTTGTGTTGATTCAAAACTGATTATACTTTAATAAATACATACAGCTGTAGAAAGATTCCATTAAGGCAGAAAAACCTGTAGGAATGGATTACTCCATAAATATGCTTAATGAAATTATGTATAACTTAAGCAAATTGTAATCCATTTTATTTTAAATCCAAGTGACCTAGTTTTATTATGTAAGTACATACTTTTATTTGGCTTAGAAAGCATATGAATGTAAGAATTCATCATAGTTTGGCTATGTTAGAAACAAATCTTATTTTCCAGATAAGGTAGAAAAATAAACAATTACCAGTAAAAAAAAATATTTTAACCAAGATTATACAATAGTAGGATGTGTATTTAAAACATTGAAATAGGAAAGGGTCAAAGATAAGGACATTTAGTTTTCTGTCACTTGCTGTAGCCGTAAAATATCATTAGAATGGCAAATCGGTTTGTTCCTTCACATAATTAGAAACTGAGTTGGAATAACCCATTCTGAAAAAGCTGAAAGTTATGATAAAACATATTTTCAATATATATACCAACCTCACTTTGTTAGCTTGTTCCCAACATTTTTCACATGGGCCTCCTAAAACTTAGCAAGATAGTACAGAGTTAAGTTAAAGATTTGGACCATTTCTGATTAGCACTATCTTTTGCAAATACTTTGTGGATAAAGAGTCTAGTAACCGAATCCTCATTGGCAGTGCTTTTCAATGCAGTAATTAAGTTATTGACTATTTAAATGCAACAGTGTACACATTTTATCTACTTCACGTATGCAGATTTCAGAGCATAGTGATACTTTGCACCCGAACTTCTCTCCCGTAAGAGCTCCTACCCTCTCCTCCTCCTGCATGCTTGCTTTATTGTTTCAACAATAGTTTGCTTTCAACTTATTTTATAGTCACAGATTAACCCTGCACTGAGTAAATAATTCAAGAAACAGTAAATCGAAAAGAACACTGCCCCTTAAGTACATAGACAAGGGCTCTAAAAAGGAACTAAATCTCAATGTGTCAATTTCACCCATATACGTTGCAGTTTGTTATACTGTGTATGTTAGTTTCCATCCATCTGATACAAATGTAGTTGTCCTTTCGGGACTGGCCTATTTCATGATGCATAGTGCATAGCTGTACCTCTTATTATTGCAAAAGAAAATATTCTTTTTTCTTTTTTAATGGCTGATAGTACCACGTATTGTATATGCTGTATTTTCCTTATCCAGTCATCAGTTGATGGCCATGCTGATTGATCCATAAAAATGGGGCACGCATAACTCTTTCATGTCTTGATTTTATCTCCTTCGGGTAAACTCTCAGGAGTGGGATCTCTGGGTCATGCGGTAGATCTGTTCCATCTCTGAGATGTCCCCCACACTGCCTTCCATTACGGGTCGGCTGTTCTAAGTGACATTCCACCAGTGGTGCACCTCCCCGCTTCCCCCACTTCCCTGTTAGAACTTTTTGTTTTTAATTTTTGTGTGACAATCTTTCTGACAGGAACAAGATCAAACTTCATTGTGGTTTTTACTTGCATTTCCGTTATTGATAGAGATGCTGAACATCATTTATATATATGTGTGTATATATATATAATTATATATGATAGAAAGACAGTTTTAGATAGTGTTAGATACTCCCATTCAAAAGATCAAATAATTTCCTTTCTTTTCCTTTAGAGGACAAAGATTAGACCTAAGTGTTATTACCCAAGTTGTTTGCTTGCTGATTAGACCCTCAAACAGGACACTATTTTATTATCTCTTTTTCCATGTTTCCTATCTTCTGAGATCATTTTCTCCTTAATGTTCTCCTGCTTAGTAGTCCAAGAGTTTATCGTCTGTGCCATAAATAATGTTCCTCCTTTATCGAATAAGATTTAATTTTCTTCCTTTGAATGATCATGGTAGTCAGAGCTGGTGAACGTCCATTTATTGATTGTATAATGTGAATATTTTCTTTACAAAATTTTTTTAAGGAAAGCATTGCTACCTAACACAGGATAAGCAACCTTTTTCCAAGTGGTCCCGTGCCAGACTGTCTCTCTGGATAGTTCTAGAATATATTGCCCCCAAAACTGTCATCCACTTCCCCTCAGCCACTTCAGTTGTTTCATATTATTCATATTCTGGATATTCAATCTTCTCTCCGAGTACTCACTTCCATCCTCTATGCTCAGATCTCAAGTTCTCTTTCTTGAGTTAATTGTCCCTCTTTCTGACAAAGACTTTTCCGGACTTCATTACTTTCTTTTGCAGGATTATTTATACTTACACTGCTGATTATTTCCAAAAGACTTTCTCTATTTTCCCAAATCTGTATTTGTATTGGCCACAGGGATTTCCTGTCATAATGCAGGCACAGCCCCACCACAGAGCCAGTCACGTGACTTTCAGGTAGCTTTGTATTTCTGTTTTCCTCATTTAGTTGAGCATGAATGTAGCTTCAGAAGTGAGATATTGAAAACATTTCAAGTGTTCTGGTGTGCAGACAAAATTGTGGACTTCCTTCAAGAAAGGAAATGTGTGCATTTGCCGGAGTCCAGCTCCAGCTGAGTTCGGAACTCGCGAAGGGTGCGTGGATGAGGCGCAAAGAAAGAGAAAGAAAGAGACGGACCACTAGTAACTCTTCATCATCATAATGGACCACGCATAAAAGCTGTCCGCTTTATTTATACAAAATCATTCAAACTCTGGCTCAGACTTTTTACGTCATGGTCAAGTGGGTGTTTCCAAAGATAACTCTGCCATTTGTTTCACCTAAGGCTAGAATGTTAACCACCTGGTGCCTGGCACCTGGCGCCTGGCTAGGAAAAGGTTCTCAATAGATGGTGCATATCAGTCAGTAGCACATTCCTACCACAATTACTTTACAGCTAGGTCTTGAGACAGTCAAGGAAGGAAGGGGCCTAAAAGATCAAAGAAAGAGGGAAAGAATAGATTCCCACTACACCTGAAGACAGAACACCTTTGATTAGCATAGGATCAAAAGGGGAGTTAGCACCCTTGATTAGCATATTGCCACAGGATGCAGCCTTAACAGGGATAATAGCTCTTTGGCTAAAAACGGCACCAGCAACATTGGCTTCTAAGTTCCTATTGATATTTAACAGTAACTCTGCAGAGGCAGGCAATGCCTACATAGATTACAGAATACTCAGCGGGGTTGTCCGGTGTCCATGCAAAGGGAGGCAGAGCTGCATTCAGGTGTTGTAGAGACATCCGCCGGGCCTTGCCACACAGCGGGAAGTTCCTTGCGGCCTTGCCTGCAATAGAACGATACTCTTCACACCTTCCTGTCTTCCACTCCCATCACACGGAACCAAGCATGCATTCTTCCACTCTAAATTCTCTGATGGCTGTCCTTAGCTGAAAGACAGAGAGAGAAAAAGAGAGAGAGGGAGAGAGAGAGAGAGAGAGAGAGAGAGAGAGAAACTGATACATTCAACTTTACAATTTTCAAAATATTTGAAATGCAATATTTGAAATTTCATTGAAATGCAATATTTGATTCTTAGAATATCCAATGAGACAAGAACTGTGAGTGGGTGAAATTCTGTGAAATAGTCCATGCATCAGGTCAAAAGTCCCCATGGAGAAGATGAATTCCTCCTAAGTATATTTGATTCAAATCTTCGCATCCTTTCCACGGACCTTTTATCCCCCTACCTCTGGCTTGGAATGATTTCCACAGCTGCAATGCTATGAGACTTACACAACAGGAGTTACTAGCTACCAGTGGAGAGTCTGTGGGTTATTTATTATCATGATTCTACAGAAATAATAGTAAAAGCAGAACAGTTGAAAGCCAGTGGTACAGTATAATTAGCTTCACATTGAATTAAAGAATCCAGATGAACTGACTTGATAATGCACTGACAGATTCACAGGTTAAAGGAATTTGCTGTGCTCAACTGTGGAGTTTGAAAATCGCACAAATTTAAACTCCTAAAGGTCTGGAGGTCAGATGATGGTAAGAGTCTTCAGGGTTATTCCACTCGCTACAATGCCTTTTCCACCTTCTGCAGGTGGCTGGTACCACTGTGACCACTTTCATGACCAGCAACTCCACCTGGGTGGTGTCTCCTCTCCTCTGACAGCTGCTTCTCTCCTTCTGTATCATCTTCTTCAAGATAACTTCTGGCATCTCCAAGGAAATACGGCAAGTGTCAGAAGAAATGCGATAAATGATACTTCATAATTTTCTCTCTAAACACCAGTTTTTATTAATCTACTGCCTATAGATTCTGAAGAAATCCAATCTAATAATTCGCTATAAATCTAGGTATCTAATATTTTGTTCTTATTCCTCACTAGTATTTTGTTAAAATATCAATAACTATACTTTTATGATCTTTATTAAACATATTTTACAGAGTTAACACTTATTTCCATGGGAAGCATCTCACAATTTTCTATTCAACAGGGGGAGTTTTAGCAAAGTTTATTTTGGGTTTTTAAAATTCTTCTCTATCCTTCTCTTTTTTAATGTTTTAAATTCTCAAGAAATTAAACCCGTTAAGATGAAGTTCATCTTCCATTAGTGAGAAGAACATATGTATGCTCTTCATTAAAATCCCCAGGTATCACGGGAAGCAGTTCATTCTGGGTTTTCAGATAATTAAAGCCTCTCACAAATTTTCTAATACTCCATCTGGCATTAGAATGTGTTCAACTCTAGACCACTGGTGTTAGCAGACTTCAGGAAAGCTTAATAATAAATATTATTATTATAACAGCTCTTTCTGCTGTGGCACAGTGAGAGCATTGTTGTAAGGATTCCTCACAACAGGAAAGCAGTAAAAGATAATGGATCTTGTCTTCTCAACAACCCTGCTAAGTTAACAATGAGGCATCTCTTTAAAGTTTCAGTGTAGATGGAGGCACACAATAAAATGTATACTTTTATTTCAAGAAATATTTCAAGAAATATTCTTTTAGACTGTTTGCCAAGTATGAGTCTCTCACTTCCCTAACCACTGAATGGGAATAAAAAGATACCGAATAGATTACAAGACAATTCCGTAGTACCTTCACGCATTTTGTTGTAGCAATGACCATATAAATGTTGATTAACTAGCATCTGTGCTTCACTTGTAACCAATAAATATTAGTTGAAGCACTATATGTCTACTCTTAAAATACTCAAAGCATAATATAATAATGCATGTCATTTACCTAAATTTTTTATTTTTATAATTAAAGGTCTTACAAAGGCATTATAAAGATGTCTTTAAGGCAATGGCTGTTTCACTTGGTGTGTTTGTGTGAGGTAACTCTAAAACTTCCATGTTTCTGGTAGTCTGTGCATTTCTCTAGCTCTCTCTATCCCACTTTGAAGACATAGGGTGCCAGAACAAGCCTCTTGCTAGTCATCCTCCTCATCACTTAAGTTGGTAAATTTGTGATTCCCATTGCTAAGCGCTACAAGAACTATCCACAGATTCAACAATTTCACAATCTGTGATGTTTTTGATAATATCACAGGTAAAATAACTTAACTTATAATAAGTAAAGTTTCTGGTAACATGATATTTGAGTTTGGAAAAATTTAAAATCAAGGCAACATTATACGCCTGGGGTTTTTGTCACCACACAGCAGAAGGCAGAAGATTAGCAGAAAAAGAACAAAAAGAAAGCAGGCTGAACTTGAAGACTCCAGAATAGTTTCCACTGTACTGATCTTTATTCTCTCATTGTTTGTCCCTGATGGCCCAGTCACATCTTACCAGTCACCAACTCCCAACACTGCTGCGTTGAACTTGCAGACTCCTGAAATAGCAATTTCATTTTCGCTCTTTTGCCTGAATTCTTTGATTCTTTGACCCTGATGACTCAATCACTCCTTGTAAGTTACCAACTCCCAGCACTGTTGTGCTGGGGATGAAGTGTTCAACAAGTGCTTTTAAGTGGACACTTTCCAATCATTATAACTAGTGATATCAAATATAAATCACATTAACAATGCTTTTTGCTTGAATTCAAATCAGTGAAGTTGTTATGATTATTAAATGGCCTACTTAATTGCTGAGGTTTTAAAATTTAGCATTATAAATGGAAAATAAAGATTGTAGATATTCCTTCTGAGTAAATTTAGCCTTGGCATTGATTGCTGTCATGAAGATGATTCATGCTCTGTCATTCAAAATAATAGCTCTTCCAAATGTCATGAATATTCTACTGAGTGCAAACTTATGCTCAGTTATTTAGAAAAATTACTGGATGATACGTAGATGGAAGGAAATATGGAATAGTAGAGTTTACTGCAGTTGATGGAAAAAGCAACTTGATGAAGTAAATGAAAAGCTCTTCTACCAGAAAGAATGGGCTAATTGAAAAGATAGGGAACGCTGGAACACACTGAAATCCAAATATGTTATCATGGCATTGTCACAACTATTGCATAAAGTTATCAAGTGAATAAAAATGCTATCAGTGTTCTCTAAGAAAAATAATTCCATCATCTATGATGACTTACGTAGGTTAAGCTTCAAAAGACAAGAGCTACTTTTGTTCCTATATACAGGTTTATGTTGTTTTAGGGTTTCCCTCTGCATTTAAAGCAAACAAGGGAATGTTAATCCTTTTAGTGTTTATTTCTTTGGAAGACACAATGGCAGGAAGGGGCAGAGGGAAGAGAGTTGCTTTTCATTCCCGTTTGACTCCCTGAATTGTGATAATTAGGTTTGTCTCACACTGAAACCAAGAGTCAAAAACTCAGGAATTTCATCCTGGTCTTGAGTGTCAAGGATCTAAGTAGTTGAATCATCTCAGAAACAGTAACAGAAAACTGGATCAAAAGCAGAGTAGCTTTGGTTCAAATCTATAATCCAATAGGATGACATCATTGGAAAGGGCAGTTTAACATGCTACCTCACATTGTCAGGTTCTACTCCAATAATATAAAGCCATTTTAACTAACAGAGAAAATTACATATGTATATTGTTTTCCCTTTCTTTTGGTAACATGTATAAAAAACTAAATTCAAAGAAAAAAAGAGAAAAAATCTTAATTTTATAGTTAGAAAGAGAAACAGTGAGATTCCATCAACTGGTTCAGTCGAGTGGCCAGCGCTGTGTTAGTACAAAGCTGGAAACCAAGAGTTTCATCTGGGTTCCAACGTGGATAGTGGTACCTGATCATGTGGCCATCTCGCTGCCTTCCAGGTACATTAGGAGGAAGCTGGACAGGAAGTGGAAGAGCGAGGACCTGAAACAATGCCCACATAGGATACTGGCTCTGCAGACCTTGGCTTTATGTGCTCGCCACAGGGCAGGCCCAGAAATAACATTTTTGAAAAGTTGAGAGGGCCATTTTACTTAAGAGGTTGCACAAAGATATTCAGTTTGCACTATGATTAAAAGTGCCTACACATAGAAATTTAGATTTTATCATAAAATAAACGAAGTGCGTGTTTGCTCTACTCAATAAGATACACGTTATGACATCTCTGTCCTATGCTCTGATCAAGACGTGGGGTCATAGGAAGGATCAACACTTGGTTCTAGGTCCAGATCCTGATTACAAATTCCTGCTAATGCAGACTATGGGAAGTGGTAGCACTGGATTTAATAATTATGTACCTTGTCACACACATCAGAAAAGGGGTTCCTGGCTTTGCCTGGTGTTATGCGGCTGTTAGGGGAATTTGGGCAGTGAACCAACAAATGGGGGCTTTCTTTGTCTCTCTGTTGCTCTTTTTCTCAATCTCTCTCATCTTCTCAAATAATTAAATCAAATTTTTAATTTTAAACATTCATGTTTACAAATGTATAAGCTAAAGAGAAGTACATAGGAAAAATACAAGTTCTGAAGTTTAACTTTTAAAAAGCTTTGTTTAAAATGTTTGTTGTAGATTATAGCAAAACCGGTTTGAACAGTTGCTCTCAAAAACCTCCTCCTCCAAATAATTCCCTTACCCAACATGCAGCAAGCCCATTGCTGTCATAGGTTGGCAGAAAGCTGAAGTCAGTAACAAATGTAGAACAGCCAGGTAACCACTGCTCAACTTCCAGTCTTCCAAGTTGTTGGGCATCAAGTTCCTGATAGAGTGCATTTGGACTCAGAGATGTGTGTTCAGCCAAAGACCAAGTTTCCAGATGCCCTGTAGTGTTCAAGGAATATCTGATAATATCGTACTCTTTGGGCAATTTCCATGATGATCTAGTAGATTCTAGTCAGTTTCAGGCCTATAAACAGATAGTAGCTACTTTGTGCCCAGGGATTTGGCTTCACGAGAAAGAAATCACCCAAGACAAGATGAGACAAGCAGGAGTCATGCATCGGGGGATGGATGCCTATGTGGATCCCGTGATTTGGGGCATGGTGTAGCTAGCTGCAATACTCCATCAATTTAGTGAGAGGTTTTTAGTAAAAATTGATTTGCTCTCAATGAAGCAAGGCAAATAACCTTTAAGCTAAAGGAAGATGCTTCAGACTCGGAGAGACTAGAGAAAGACCTCAAATCACTTCTTAGGTCATTTCCAGTTCAAGTCATGAACATACAACATCAAATTGCTGCCAAGATGAATGTTACAACAATATTTTAGTTAATGTTGCCATCTAGTAAATTTCAAAATCAGCATATACTTAAAACAATGTTTAAATGTATCTACCACCTATTTTAAATTGAGGTGAATTCAAAATATTTTTATTTTAGAAGTTTTATTTTGTCCTTTTCAATATGTCAATGATATTTATCACCAATTAAATAATTCCAAGCAAATAAACACTAACTTAGAATATTAGATATATATATTCCTCACTTTAGCCACAATTTCAACATCTGCCAACAAATCCATAATTTTATCTACCTTTCAAGTGAAGGCAAGAAGGCTTGAACTCTTTAAGCTGGCAATGGATAGAATGAGGATTTAAATAAAGTTTTCTTTCTGACTCCATTTACCCACTCTTTATACACTTAGGAGTAAACATAGCTGTGTGTGTGTGGTGCGTGTGTGTGTGTGTGTGTGTGTGTGTGTGTGTGTGTGTGTGTGTGCCTATGTCTGTGAATGGCTGAGCCTCTGGGCCAACTTCCAGACCAGATGTACTGCTGAGACATCCATCACTTAAGAACTTTTCCTCCTTGAAATGAATTGGGCCATGCCTGCTATGCCTGCATACACTTTATCAGGTTCATGTAGACAGGTTTAGTATGTAATTCTTGTTCTTCCCTTTCTCCCATCACTCTTTCAAACTGCAAGATCCCTTGGAGAATTTACCTTTATCTGCTGCTGCAAACTCTTAGGGTGAGTTTAAAAATATATATAAAGTTACTTTCCTGTTGCCTGAGTGAAAGGGGTATGAATTCAAATCACTTCCTGGCTTAAATTGGGTTTTCATTTATGAGGCCATTCCTCATGCCTTGGTCCTAGTTGATGGCAGAGATTTTTCATTCTTAAAGTGCTTTGGTTTTCTTCAGAGGAAAAGCATTATCTAAGTGCAAAATGTTACAATTAATATGAAAATGAGATTTCTTGGGTTTAAAGAAGACTTTCAATGAAGCACACGGAATTGCAGCGAGAAAGCACCGTGTGGTTCTTTGTATTTTACAGATATGCTTTTTCACAAGGGAGAAGTGGTCTTTCAACACAGTTAACTTTTAAAGAAGAAACATGAAAAAAAAAACTACATATGCAAACAGAAAATATTAAGAATCCTGAAATATCAGAAAGGAGCGATGTAGTTAAGATGATTTTCATGCGGTATATATTCTGAATTTCATCTGGTATAGGAATTTCATCTGGCCTTATTTTATAGCATTTATAATTGATCAGACACATACTCAACTACAACTATTACATTAATAGTTTTCATTAATAAGATGGGCTTTATTGTTTTTACAGCTCAACAGTGAGGCAGTGAGGAAAATGCCAACACAATGGCATTGAATGCTCTGAGTTTAACAATTCTGCTTACTTAATATTGAGTTCTGCCTTGTTCAATATGGAAATAAGTCCCTATGTTATGAGTACAAAATAAACATAAGTGCTCTTTTGAATAATTCAAAGCTGATATAGTGGAATTACACTTTATTCAAACCAAGTTCATAATTTTTGAATGTGGTCAACATGTACAATAATAACACGTTTCTTTAGAAGAAGTCCTGAATAGATCATGCCCACTACACCGCTCAGTTCATGATATTATCATGTAAATAATAATAAAATACTGTGTTTATTGATCGACTTGAGACAGAGAGATTCAGAGAAATAGAGAGAGAATTCCAAGTATTTGATTCACTCTCCAAATGCCCATAAGCAGGGATTGGGTAGTCGCAGGATCCCAGTTATTTGGGTTATTACTGCTACTTCTAAAGTCTGTTTTGCTAAGAAGTTTTATCCAGGAACCAAAGTGGGCATCCAAGCATACCTTGGCTGATAGTGGTATGACATCTCGAATAGCACCGTAACTGCTAGAAAATCTCTCATTCCATGGCCAGCGGATGGCTCACCTGCTAATTCTCCACCTCCACACACAACATCTCATATGGTGCCGGTCTCGTTCCTGGCTGCTCTGCCTCGATCCAGCGCTAGCACTTGTGGCCATCTAGGTTGCAGAAGCGTATTTCTAAAAAGCAATGTATCATTAAATCATCGGTAATTTTAGTATTTCTTTTTGATTAAAAAAAGAAGAAGATTCTGAAATACTTTGGTAATACTAAATCTGAGTAATGGGACTTTTTACAAAAATGAGCCTTAGTGCTGGTATGGTGGCTTAGCATGTTAAACTTCTACGTATAGCATGGCATCCCATATAAATGCCAGTTCATGTCCCAGCTGCCCCACCCTTAATCCAGCTCCCTGCTTATGTGTATGGGAAAACAGCAGAAGCTGACCCAACCCCTGGGGCCCTGCACCCTTATGGAAAACCCAGACAAATATCTTGGCACATCTCTTCATCTCTTCAGACTGGACTGACTTGAGTTATGGTGGTCAATTGGGGAATGAACTAGTAGATGGAAGACTGCATTCTCTCTCTCTCTCCTCTCTCTCACTTGATGTTTTTCTTGCTCTTGGACTCTGCCTTTGCAATAAGAAATCAATAAGGCTTTAAAAATTAGCTTCACATTCTAATGCCATTCTTTGTTCTGGCAGTGTATCCATGGCAAAGGCATAGGCACAGAGAAGCATAGCAGGTCTCCACATTGGAGCTCATCAACATCCATTACCATGAATGAACAGGGACTACACATCCTAAAAGTTTTAACAATTTTCTCTTCTAAATGTGCCAGATGTTGAGTCATATAATGTGGAGGATTTAAAAGTAATTATTCAAATCATTGCTCTGTCATTATATTCTCTGGTACTCCGGAAGCTTTTAATTGATAAATACAAATGACTAAATCTATCTTCCCGAATGTAACTTAAAATCCTAGTTTTAACTATGTGAAATAAAAATGGGGAAAAAATGGCTAGATGATTTATCTAAGCAATATGTTTTTTTAAAAAAAATTGTATTTACAAATTTCCTTGGGAGACAAGAACATAAATAGCAGGAGGCAGAAGCTAATAAGGCACTGACTAGGCGCTCTGCCCTCTGCACCTAGTTACTGTAGTGGCATGGGATGGGCCAGTGTGATGTCTATGAGCCCGCGCATTCCCCAAACGGCCTCAGCAGCCCACGCAGGACCAAACAGAAGCTAGGAGCCTCTTTCATGTCACTCATGTGCCAGTCAGTTGGACCATCTTCCACTGCTTTTCCCAGCACATTAGCAGAATGCCAGACTCTTAGTTGAGCAACCAGGATGACAACTGGGACCATTACAGGCGCCCAGTCAGTGTTAGTGGTGGCAACTCTATCTAATATACCACAACATCAGCCCCAACTTGTATTTCAACAGGAAAGCCAAATATCCCTGAAGGTATTCTTGGAGCATATTTAGCATCTATTAATTTATCGAGTTATTGGCATTTTAACAGACTCCATAATCATCTAAATTTATCTGTATTCTCTCAATGCAATTGATTGTTACCCTGCAATAAGGAAAACACTAGCTTTGTTTGAAGCACATGTTGGTAATATGCTAATTTGAATAACAAGTCCCTACATAATATTCTATTCTAATTAGTTATTAATATTAATTTGTATATTTCATTGAAATATCCTAAAAATTAAGTATCTTTAAAGTAATAAATAGAAAATTTCTTAACATAGCTTTAGGAATACCTTCATTTATATTCACAGATCACATATAAAATACTGAAATTAAGACTTTTAAATAACTTTTAAATAACAGGTCCAGGTGGGCATTTGATGCAGCGTTTAGGAAATTTAGTTAGGAAACCTGCGTGCCATACTGGAGTGTCCAGGTTCACATTTGTCTCTGCTCTCAATTCCAGTTTCATATCAGTGTGCCCCCTGATGGGCTGCAGGTCACGACTCCGGTGTTTGGGGTCTCCATCACCCACACGGGACAATAGACTGTTCTCTACGCCTGGCTTCTGCACAGGCCTGCCTGTTGTCAGTACAAGAGTGAAGCAATGGGTATAAGGTGTACTACCTGTCTGCCTTTTTCTTTCACTCTGTTTCTCAAATAAAGAAACAAATAAATAAATAATATGGCTCTTTAAAAAATGATGAGTTGCTTGTGTATTTTTTCATTTAACTGGGATTTCGAGATCACTGATATAGACTACAAATGCAAGTACTGGCACCATGGCGTATCTCCATGTTCTGTGCTGGCATCCCACAGGGTAAACGTTCGAGTTCCAGCTACTCACCTTCCTATCCAGTCCCAGGTAATGTGGAGAGGATGGCCCAAGTCCCGGATGGCCCACCCCTGTACCCATGTGGCAAGCCCTGAAGAATCTCCAAACTCCTGGTCAGACAGCCCCAGCACCAGACATTGCAGCCATTTGGAGAGTAAGTCAGCAGATGGAAAATCTTTCTGTCTCTCCTTTTGATCTATAAATTTGCCTTTGAAATCAAAACAAATCATATATATATATATATATGCACATAAGACATGTATATATGTATATAGGCAATTTTCATACACATTAGAATGAGTCTAAAGTTATCCCTCTTCACATATTAATTCACTTAACATATAAATAACTTAGTACTTCTCCTGTTTGTAAGTCTAAACAAGGGGCAAATAACCTGACTTCCCTAATCCATTCATTTTCCTATGGAAGTAAAATATTGAAAAATTCTTTAATGAACCAGAAGTTAAGCAGATATCAAAGTTAACATCTTGAGATTTACTATCATAGGAAAACATAGGTGATTGGAAATCATTGCAAAATTGCTAATCATGGAGTAGCATTTGGCACAGCAATTACCACCTTGATTTACCTGCAGCATTGCTCTAGACATAGGTACAAATCATCCTTGGAATTCACGTTAAGTCAAATCATTGAAGCACTGAGCATGAAAAAAAAATTAGATCATGTTGAAAGTAATCATTCTAATTTAATATGTGGACAATTATTTATAGATACAGAAGACTGGTAAATAATAAACTTTTAACATGTTTTCAAGCTATAGTTGTGACCATAGAAGATAAAAATAGTATTCTTCAGTAGTTGATGTGTTCTCATCACTTCCTTTAGTCAAGTTTTCATTGTTTATCTAAGGATGAATCATTACTTTGAAAGCGGTTTGCAATTATAAGTGCATTAGAGCAATATGTCTCCACTTGCTTAAGCTTAATATTTACTTTAATTAATATCTAAGTCTCATGATTAAAACATCAAACGCTACATATGCTGTGTTCTCACACCACAGACAAAACGAACACATGGGCTGATTGAAAGTTTTAGCTGCAGATGCTACTCTGGTCACCAAGGCTTATTCAAAATCCCTTGCAGAGAGAACTGTTTTATCTCATTTGTTTTAATATTCAGTTGATGTCTATCTCAAATAATGCATTGAACTTTGGATTTGTTATTAATATAGGTAGAAATCCCACAATGTCAAATGACAAGTTTAAAAGAATGAGTACTGCATTAAATATAATTAATATAAACATGCCACTTTATTCTTTTTAATAAGCAATGTGCTGTTTTTTAGGGCTATTACATCAATACGATGTATATTGCAGTCATGAGAAGAGAAAATGGTATAAAATCTAATTCCTCGGCTTTTTTTATAACTCAAAATCAGTCAAGTATAAATATAAGTATCATTACAGAGTCAGAATTCTGAAGGCATGACTACCTGAAAGTAATTCACGAATTTCACAAAGCGAGTAAAAAAAATGGATAACTGAAGGAAATTTGGGGACAGGAACAGATAAAATGTGAACTTTGTTGATAACTTATATAAAAATTGCTGGCCTGTTGTTGAGAGAATAAATAAATAATTGAATTATATTCAAATAATTCCTTTGTAGAGCATCAATATTTACTAATCTACAACATTGGATAATATCTTTTTTCTCTATCCCTAGTATTAGGAAAAAAAACCCTCTATGTTTCTCTTAAAATATGATTCTTAACTCAAAGTGGGCCACTGTCACTCTTTTTATCCTATTCATAGCATATTTAACATTATGAGAGAAAAACATGGAGATATTGTATCCACTGCAAACCTGAAGTCCATTTCTTTCCTTCCTTCCTTCCTTCCTTCCTTCCTTCCTCTCTCCCTCTCTCTGTCTCTTTCTTTCTCTCTTTCTCTCTCTTAAGGTTTTCAAAATTAGATAAATCATTTGAAAAAAATAATTAAAAAAACATTATTGAAGCAAGGAGATCATTCTTTTTTTTATTTTTTTTTAAAGATTTATTTTTATTATTTTTTTATTGGAAAGGCGGATATACAGAGAGGAGAGACAGAGAGGAAGATCTTCCATCCGATGATTCACTCCCCAAGTGAGCGCAACGGGCCGATACTATGCCGATCCGAAGCCAGGAGCCTCTTCCGGGTCTCCCACGCGGGTGCAGGGTCCCAAAGCTTTGGGCCGTCCTCGACTGCTTTCCCAGGCCACAGGCAGGGAGCTGGAAGGGAGCAGGGCTGCCGGGATTAGAACCGGCGCCCATATGGGATCCTGGGCGTGCAAGGCGAGGACTTAACCACTTGCGCCACCGCGCCGGGCCCGGAGATCATTCTTGATTGGGTTTCAGCACAATGAATCTCAGAATAATCTTGCTACTAAAAATCTGAAAAACCTTGAACATCAGATGTTTGTAGGTGAGAAAATACTAACCTATATGCGGATTAACAATTTAAGAGGGAAAACATTCACAAAAATAAGCAATATCAAAAAGTTATGCATGTAGTTCAAAAACCTTTCCACCCAAATTCACTTATCTTTTAATTCTACTTTTCAGCAAAAATCCACCAAAAAGTGAAAGCATTCTGATATCATTCGATTCTATGATATTTATCAACCAAATAATGTATTATGATTTCATCAAGGCAAAATCTGGTGACCAAAGAAAACTGCCGTGTAAACGTGGTTTGTTTCTGAATTAAAAGATATAGTCATCTAAGACAAACTTGCACCTATAGTGACAATAATTAGTTCAACTGACTGATGTTGAAAACTTAAAAATCAAAGTTAAGAAGTTATCTGAGGCAGATTTGGAGAGGCGAATTCTGTTGGTGGCCACTTTCTTAGTAATTCTAGCTAGGAATAAATTGGAAGCAAAGGATCTATATTCCTGAATTGTGATTTGATCAGATTATCAAGAATCAGAGAAAGTAAATGCATGAAAGAGGGTAGAAGTCACTGGGAGATATAGAAGCCTGTACAACTTGCAATATGAATCTTCTGTTCAAATAAAATGGGATGAGATTGCAGATTATATCCAAGTGGCCTGAGTTCCCAATTTCATTGTGAGTGTACATATTCTGTATTAGATCAGGATGAGTTTCCAAGTTTATATTGTGTGTACATACTATATATTAGATCGGGGCAATCACAAAAGGAACCGATATGAAAACTTCAATAATCTAGTACATTTTGTCTTATACCTCAATTGAAGTACTTTAGTGTTTTTTAATATTTCATTTTAAATATTTTATGTTATTTATTTTTCTAAACATATCAAAAGAAAGAAAGAGCATTTTATGATATACTCATGGAAAAAGACAACACATATTGTCAAAAATTACTAAATCCGTATGAAATGATGCACAACATGCATAAAACGACATTATTTTTCTCTATTGTCATGTCTGTATTATTCATCTTTTGGATAAATGAATATGTGTTGTATAAAATGGTTAATACACATTGTATACACGTATTAGAGAATCACTTTGTCCCTATAAAATATACAATTATTATTTTGATTCCTTCTGTGTGTCTTGAATCTTAAAAATGTTTATTCTAGAACATAGTCTATAGTAAAAATGTGTGTATTCAGCATATCTTCATACCCAATTTTATTATTATGTAAGTGGGAAAGTAGAAAGCCTTTGGTTTTAAATGAAGAGTTCTTTAAGGAATCTTATGGCATGGACAATATATCAGCAAAATGAGAAAATATGCCAAAAGTAAGTTAGTAAGTTTTATAATTCCAATTTGTTTGCAAACAAAACTCCAAATCAGTGAAAGTGCATGCAAATGACTCTATTAAACTTGTTCTAGATTGAAAAGAAAGTATGCTTAAGAATGTAATGGAAATTGAAGTGCTTCTTTAATGATCTGTATAAATTACTTAGCCATCAGTATTAAAAAATGCAGTGATGCTTTTTGGTTAACAATCAAGTGTTTAAGCCGGATATCATGATTAGGCTTCTACTGAAAGAGTAATAAAAATTGTCATATCAAAAATTTATGAGACAGTTTTATAAAAGATAACTTGTCCTGTTCTCACAATGAGTAATAGGAAATGATCAAATTTGGGATACAGATTTATATATTTTTTTGTAGGTGCTCAAAAGAATTTATGGAAATGAGTATTTCGAAAAACGAATTAAAAGAAAAAACACTTTGGACCACGACAATCCATATTGGAGAGTTTAGTCTCCATGTGCTTTATTATGTCTTTTAAAATTATAGAGCTCAAAAATACTAAATTAATGACTTCACATCATATATATATTTATATATATATTCATGTATATATATTAAAACTTAATGTAGAAAATTGGTAAAATCAACAACGTAGTACAGCTGAGCAAAATTTCTACTAGTCTCCTCTTCATGAAGATAACGACGTTCATTCCTTTTCTTCAACCAATCCAGAGCTGAAGTCAAGTGAGAGAAGATTGTGCCTGACGTTAGTATAACAAATAAATGAACTGAAAAAAAGCAAGAATGGAAGAATAATTCATGTCCGGTCTCTTTCACTTCCAAGCAGTGACGTATGAAAAGACTTCTCCAACTTGAACAAGGGAATGAATTCTACACTTGAAACAGTATGATTTCTGTCAGAATTACGCGGTATCAGGCCAAATTCCTCTCTTAATTCTGCTTTCCACAAACATTTTAATTACTCTTGAATATAAACTAAAATAAATTTTGAAAAGACGTAAAAACTGAAATTGTTATATAACGGCCATGCACTGATTCAAAAACAATAAACTACAACTTTAGAAACATACACACGTACACTGATCAAGAAAGAGAGCCGCTTTTTTGTTTTGTTTTGTTTTTTTATAAAACAGCATCATCTTGATTTTGCATACTTTAATTCCAGAACAAAACAAAACAAAACAAACAAAAAACCACAATTCCCCACAGCCCTGAGTGGCCCTGTCACACCTGATTCCGCTGCTCATGTCTAATGGTCTGATTCTCTCTCGTCTGGTGTCTTAGGGCAGGAAATAAGGGCCTGAAGCCCCACTCCTTCCTTAACAATAGGGTTGGATGCTGATCATTGCAATCCACATTGAAAATCAAAAATCTGTTTGTGGAAGCCCAACATTCCATGAGAGGCCCCATGCAAGCACACACCTACATACAAATTTACTTGGGCAGAGCGATGGATAAAAAATATCACAGATATATAGAAATATAGATACATAAATATGTATTTCATATGTGTATAATATTTCTAGATGGAATTATTTAAAAATAACCTACTTCTCCACATTAGCCTACTATATTTTAAAATTAGATTTTTGAAGTTTAAACCATAAGAAATGCACAAAGCTTTTTCATGCTTATAGAAGTCTTTACCCTGAGTTGAGACGGATATGAATGCATACCTGTGGTTGGGCGGGGGTTAGGTAGGGTGAAAAGGAAAATCCCTGAGCCTGAGGAACCACATCATGAAAAATAATATATAAGCAAAATGGAGATGAACCACAGTCCTAAGAGTGAAAACAAAATTATAAACCTCCAAATGAAACAGGCTTAAATAGCTACAACCTCACATTTGGCAGTTCTCAGATATAAATTCAAAAGCCTACATTTCAAAAGAAAAGAAAAAAAAAAGTAACTTGAACTTAACTGAAACAACCAAAAAAAAAAGAAAGTTTTTCTAAAGACATTACCAAGAATATGTAGATAGCCTACAGAATAGGAAATACAATAATATTGACAAAACGTGTGTAAGTGTGAGGACATACACACACATGAATGCATGTTATGATGGAGTAACTGTACTTAAAATACAGAAACATCTCAATAACAAAGATCAATGAAGTAATATAGAAATGGGCTGAAATTATGAATATATCTTCAAAATATTTGCTAGTGTGAATAGACACAAACAAATTTCAATAACAGATGCTAGAGACAATGTGGAGAAAAGTAACTTCCGTATATTGTTCACAGGAATGCAAATTAGTACTGCATTATAGACAACAATATAGAAGTTCATTAAAAAACTAATACAGACTTCAACATTATCCAGATGTTCCACTTCTGGGCATGTGTCTTAGAGAAATACAATAGGTAAACAAAAAGGATGTTTGAATCTTCATGTTTGTTGCTACACTCTTTTACAGTAGCTAAGGTATGGAATCTACGTAGGTGTCTATCAAAAGATTAATGAAAAAGGTGCGAAGAGGAATGATATAGTAGAATTTGCAGAACAATTGACAGCACTAGAAAGCATTTTGTCACACTAAACAATGCAAGCACATAAATGCATATACCCATGGACTCTGTCATCTATGAAAGCTAAAATAATTCTCCTTGAATATAGAATATTGATAACCAGTGATTATAAGACTATTGAGACTGAGAAGTGTGGGTAGGAGGAATTTGGACATTGAAAATAAAATCACAAGGAAATGGATTTAATTCCAGCACTTCAAATGACCACAGAAACCCTTAGCTCACAGGAATGTTGCATGTTCTACGAGTAACTCCAAATTAGGCATTCACAAGGCCCAAAAGTAAAGCAGTCACAAGGAGACAGATGTTCATCCACTGGAAGTTTTATGTTCTCAGTGTATACATGTATTAGAATATGTTACACTCCATAAACATGTACCATTGTTACATGGTAATCAAAACAATGTGTCCCTAAGATAGAAATACTTTACTAATCACTTCACATTTTGCACATGAATTATCATACTCTACTTCACAAAATATACAATAAAATATGAAATAGACAAGTTTGCCTCTATTTAGAAAAATGTAGGAGAGATTACTTTAGTTATAGTGCTCTCAATCATCTTTATCACTAAATGGATCTTTGTATCATTTAAAAATTATGTCAAGATTCTTCCAGGAAGACCAAATGTTTATGAATACTGATTTAATTTAATCCCCAAAGAAGTGTCTTGTAATATCTGCTTCTCTTCAGCTTTCGAAGGATTATACACACTTGGCTTTTGAAAAAAAAATCACAGATAGTATTGATTAATATAATAAGGCCCATAGAGCTTAAAACATCATTAACCAAGGTAAGTGAGAGGCATGATTTATCTTTAGTTTTCGATGTATAGAAAGCATTGAGTTTATTCAATAGTAATCAACTCCTTCTGCAGTGTTATTTACTGATTGCTATTACATTTTCCTAAGGGGGCTGAGTAGAGATTAAGTGCTGCACATACACGTTACACAGCCTGAGCCTGAAGGCAATGCATAATGAAGGTAAAATTGGAGAGACAATATTTTTGACATCTGTAGGAATCACAATTGCAAATGTAACGGAACAATCTGTTGGTTTTTTTTTTCTTCCCCTTCAAATTCAGATATGCTGCAAACCTCTGCAGAGATTATAACCATAGAACTGTCAGTGTGGCTTGCCTCAGAATAAATCCAAATCTCCCTCGAGTTCTTGACAGGCATGTTTTCCATTTACTGCTGAAAACCATAACACCTTTTCCCATTAATACACATGCTATTGCATAGCTCTTCCATTCACATTCTTCTATAGCAAACACGGGGAATCATGGAACACTCACAGGATTGAATTCAGATCGAATACAACCTCTTGTGGAGCACTCTGAATATGACAATGCAGATGAACAGAATTAAAAATGAAAAATAGAAGAGTAAAACAAGCTAACGCTCAAGTATTTTGAAGTTGCAGAAAATAAAGCATACTGAACCAATAGTCAAATAAATTGTCAACAGATTTTTTATTTTATTTGAAAGGCAAATATTACAGATAATGATAGAGGGAGGGATCCTCCTTCCAGGATTTCCATCTGAAACCAAACCTCTGTAATGTAATGGCCCAGAAACATGTGTTTCCTATGGCCCCAGGTGATCCTGTCTGTCTTCTAAAACAAATTCTCTCAATTGAGAGAGGCACAAACCTATCTTACAGGGTTCCACTCAGGGAAAAAAAGCTATCTGCTCCTGCAGACCAGTGTTGTCCGGAGGTCTTCGTCTGAGGAATTCCTGAAGAAAATATGACTACATCCATGTAACCCCCAGATGGGCTGGAGCACGCTTGACCATAATACACCCCTTAAGGAACAGGACATGGCTAACAAATTGGAGGACAGTAACAAGCTTTACCCAGCGATCAGGAAACTGGCACACAGGGAGACCACGTCACCTTCACCCGAGTTCTGCAGAGCCCAGGAATGGAGCAATAGTTGTACAGCTCCTTGCGCTGTACTTGGCAACCAACAGCTTTTTCCTTCTACCACCCAGTGGTCAGAAAGTGGCTCCCGCATGCAACAAGTTAGCATATCCAATTTGGAGGTAATCCAGAACAACCCCAATTTGTTTGGGGAATTGCTAAGCTACAGCTCAGCTCCCCAAACAGCTAAATGGCTGCAGCTAAGCTGATCTGACACCAAGAGCTTCTTCTACAACTCCCATGTGGGTGCAGGTGCCAGAGGACTTTGGACATGTGATAGCTTTCCCAGGCCATTAGCAGGGAGCTGTGTTGAAAGTAAAGCAACCACAGCTGGAATGGGTGGCCATATTGGATGCTGATGCTGCTGGAGAGAACTTAAACTATGCCGTGGTACCTCTCCCATCCCCCACAAAAAAATCTCAACGTGTCATAGCAGAGGGTGTGGATTTGGTTGAAAATTATGCTTCAGTGCAATTTCACTAACTGAGATAAACAAATCACAGTAATAGGAACTGTTTCTACTATGAGAAAATCGGAAGTGGTATTTGGTAAGAGGCACTTTAACCTTCACAGTTGTTTCATAAATATAATTCTGAAAATAAACAATTTTGAAATTTTAAAAATATGAAAATACACTTAGAAATGAGGATTAAAACAAAAAATTTGGATAAGCTTTATCAAAATTATTCTAAAGAGTTAACAAACATTTATTTTTGTATTTTCCAATATTGATTTTAATCATTTAAGCTCATTATTTTTGTGAAAGCATTTTAGGTTCAAATGTGTTTTTGTGCCATAACTAATATATCTTTGATACATTATTTTTTCTTTTGTTTTTTGTTTAAGTTTATGTCTTTATGATTTAAATTTTTATATGCAGATAGCTTCAGTTCATTGCAAAAATCATAGAAATTTTGCAAAAGGTTTGTCAATTCAGTTTGTAATACAGAAATCTTTTCTCTGTGTTATTGACCACAGTTTGAACATTGAAAGAGCTGCATAAAATATAAGCGTTGTAATGCCATATGTTTTATTTATTCTCAAGGTAGGGGTACTGAAGTCAAACTATACATGATTACATGAATGGATTAGAGGATCTTAATAAAGTCTTAATGTCATTTAGTTCAATATTTCTCACTCTGATCTAACTCTAAAATACTTTTTTCAGCTAATAGCATTTAACACTATCCAAAATTAGAACATAATTCAAAACAACCTGATTCAAAACATACTGGTGTGTTTGGAGGAACATGGATTCAAGTCTGCTCATTGGTTTACATAGGAGCTCGGTATATAGAGTTGATGGAGCATTTAAATTTTCTTCTAATTAGTTTATTCACGAGATTATTATATGAATTGAATAAGAGGGAAAAGTATACATGGAAGACAGAGTACTAACTTGTGTGACATCACTTCTGTGTGACATGGAAATCTCTAAATATTTATGCCTATATCTCTGTTTTAGAATTTTCTAATCATAAATTTCTTTGTGGTTTGATAATTAGCAGAAGTTTAAAAAAATTGCTAAAATGCTATGAAACACATCACCACTGATCACAATATTAATGTATTATGCAGTATGGATTTTTATGGTGAAACGAAAAGATTAAATAGCTTATCAAGAAAGATGGCAGAAATCAGCTTCAGTTAAAGAACTTAATTAGAAAAGTATAAATTAACAGTTTAGATACTAACAATAGGTATGTATGTGTTTATTCCTAGTAATCTTTCTTATTATTGCCAGAAATGTCATTTTAGAGTGCACCATTGAACAATTATTCAGTGCTTTCTTTTCTATCATTTACTATAGTAACTCTTTAGAATATATATTAAATCATTAGAAAATATCTATATATATGCATAATTATATACATTTTATATAATTATATATATAATTTATATACATGTTATTATAATCAAACCCATTTCACTAATATAAGCCTTTTTAGTAATACATTACATAAAAAAATTGGATATAATGAAAGTTAAATGCATCGACAAACATTCACTGTTTGTTTACAATGATCAAAAAGGCATGTACCCATAAATTAAAATTAATTATTATTTTTGCACAAGTGATTTTGTTACGTAACTGAAAGCAAGATTATGCATTACGCCTATGTTCCCTTGAAAGCATCTGAGCAATGTTTGCTCATTTATTTTCCTTTTTATTTCAAAGGCAATGAGACAGACAGATAAGTGGACTGGGAAAGAGAAGCAAACATAAAGGGCTCTTCCATCTTTCAGCAACCTCCCCATTCGCCTACCACAGCCAGAACAAGGTCAGCCGAAAGCTAAGGGCCCCACAATCCATCAGTCCCCCACAGAATTAAGGACAGAAATAAGATATTTGCACCAGAATCTGCTCCTTACCAATGTGCATTAGTGGGAAGTTGAATAAAACAATGGAGTATATAGGGCTTGAATCGGGCAATCTGATATTTGCTGCAGACATTCCAAGCAACATCTAAAACATAGCACAAATGACTGCTGCTGATATAGTTCCATTTCTTATTCTAATGTGGCATTATTCCTGAGAAAATCTTTGTGTTGCATTTATTTTAGAAATAGAGTAACAGACAAATACAACGTATGATACATAGAACTCTTTTAACTGCTGGTTCAAAACCAGAATGTCTGTAGTGGCTGAGGTTCAGCTGCGCACAAATCAGGAGCTGGAACCCCACCCAGGTTTCCAAATCGGGTGGCAGAGACCTAAGTATTTGATCTTTCTCCTGCTGCTCTCTTACGCACATTAGTAGGATGCTGGGTCAGAAGCAGATAAGCCCTGTATGAAACCAACAGTCCCATAAGGGATAGCTAACCTGCTATGCCACGGTGTGCAATTGTGGGGGAAAAAAATAGCCAATTTAAATGCAGAATACAGTGCAAAGTGAATGTTTGGTCTTGGCTTGCTTCTTATGCACAATTCCATAGTTTGAAGTCATTTTACCCTAAAGGATTTGCAGTTCATCCTCTTTCTCCACAAAAATTTCATTTCTTGCTTCTCTCTCCTCTGTGATAACTGTTTTGTGGTTATTTTTCTGAGTATATAATGAATAGTGCCATTTCCCAGTGCTCTCCTTGGTGGCTGGAAACCACTGATGATGGGGACCACAGTTCCTGAATATTTACTTACAATTGCCCATTACGTATTCAAGGTCTTGGCAAGAAGGACGTCCAGTCAAACTTTTCTGCTCCTGACATGTACTTGGATCCATCTTCTTTTAGGCTTAAGCAAGAACAGAGACGAGCATCTGCCATTGGACAACCATCCTGAGAATCAGTTGACACGGGAGGATGACATCCCGGCAAACTCTGCAGTAACACCATCTGCTGCGCTCCACAACGGATGAGTTCTCCTGAAATGCTCCTACTAATCTTGCATGGAAACCAGGTTTCATTTTGATTTTGAGAATTTGCCAGTCTTGGATACTGGAATGCTCTCCCTTTTGCCAATAGTCATTTTGTGTGCTCTCCTTCTTTCATCCAGAATCATCCCTTTTTGAGAGTTTTAAGCTCTAGTTTTTTTGGGGGAGGAAGTGTCTAAAAACAATTACAGATGTGAATATGGTGAGAAGGCGTTCATAAAAGGAAAAAGAGATAACTCTGTATTCATATATATGTTTTTTATGGAAATGGAGAACTAGATATAATATGTGCTTACATGTACACACAAATGAAGAGAGCTCTCAAATGCCCTCACTGGAGCAACTCTGGCAAAAAGGAGATCTGATTGTTTCCTAGGTGAATGTGTTACTTTCCTTTGTGTTCACACATTTTCATTTCCTCAGGGTTCTCAAGAAATTAATGCAACATGGACTAATACATTTTTTAAATTCCTAAGTCACAAAGATGAAGGAGGTAGCCCAAGGTCACATTTGGAAAATTCCATGGAATTTGAACCTTAGCCTCCTGACTTAGGATCCTTTCACCTAATCATCACATTTTCCACAACATTTTATTGTTGATGAAAAATGCAAGTTTTAATCACCAGAACTTAGCAACTAATTATTTCTAAAATGGTGCACATAAAAATGGAAGCTAATTATCAATGGAGTGCTTCAGAAACACTCAGTACATTCTCAAGGAAAGTGAGGAAATTTTTGCTCTTAGATGCAGCTTTGATTTTAAAAAGGAAATACAAATATATAGCGTTATATTATCCACACTTTGCCAATTTTAGAACAGTGTTGTTTTATTAACATTCTTAATATTCTGGATTTACATACTATGAAATAACGAAGTATTGTTACACTTACCAATACATTTGCATAATATTAACTAGTATAACTTTACCATGCCTGAATGAGAATTCTTCTGAAATAACAACAGTGGTGCTTATAACACCAAGGCTTCTGGAAAAGCAGTGTGACAAGAGCAGAGGTTTTCTTCTCATTTTCGCTCACTTTCTTAGTAAAATCAACTTTTCTTAGCTATCTGAAATTCCAAAAATAATTAGCAAAAGTGCTTGGAAAAGCATCCAACTTTGATAAAGTCATAATCTTTTCTTTCAAATAAATAGGATGAAGATTGGATCTACCAAGCAACAGGCAATCAGTGACACATTCTGTG
Organism: Ochotona curzoniae; assembly: GCF_017591425.1. Classification (NCBI taxonomy): domain Eukaryota; kingdom Metazoa; phylum Chordata; class Mammalia; order Lagomorpha; family Ochotonidae; genus Ochotona; species Ochotona curzoniae. The sequence continues at coordinate 11,984,256 of NW_024465582.1, read as the reverse complement.
TTTTCACAACTTCAAGTGATGTGAATGCTTTTTGTAACTGAATTTTAAAAATAGTCATTGGAAACAGCAGACGTGTATTCTGTGCTCTGATTTCATGTATTTCTGTTGAGAAAGTCAAATTGATGCACTAAAAGATCTACTGCTTATAGTTCCTCAAATTTTTAAAAAAATACTTGATGTTATTTCATCTTCAAAATGAATTTTCTTATATTTAAATAAGCCAATATTCACTCTTGATTAACCACATTTCAAATTTAGAATTAATTGTTAATTTTTGAATAGCATGAAAGATCATAATTTAAGTTGATAATATTTAGTTATAATTAATTCAGAGCCAACAGGATAGAAAATATGAAAATAAAAATTATTTTATTTGAAGTGATTGTACATCATTAAACACAAATTGTATTTTATTGATTCTAAAATTTTATTTGTTTATTTGAAAGATGAGAACGGAGAAGGAATTCTCTCAATGAAATCCTATGAAAGAGAATTCAGTGGCACATTGAGAGGATGAAGTAAGAATAAATGGATGATTCATCATCAAATCAAAAATCATGACTTGTCATATCAATAGGATAAATGACACAAGCAATGCTCATTTTAACAAACAGAGAAGGCTTTCTATAATATTAAATATAACTTTCCAATGAAAACTTTAAGCTAGTTAGAAATACTGTACCTTGGGCCTGCAAAGTTGCCTAGTGGCTAAAGTCCTCCTCTTGCACATTCCTGTGATCTCATACAGGAGCTGGTTCTAATCCTGGCAGCCTTGCTTCCCATACAGCTCCCTGCTTGCAGCTGCCAAAACAGTTGAGGATAGCCCAAACCCCTGGGACCCTGCACTCACGTGGAAGTTTTGGAAGAGGATTTTGGCTCCTGACTTCAGATTGGCTCAGCTCTAGCCACTGTGGTCATTTATGGAGTGAAACATCGGATGGGAGATTTTCCTCTCTGTCTCTCATCTTCTCTGTGTATCTGACTTTCTAATAAAAATTAAATAAACCCCCTCCCCCCAAAAAAAGAAAAACTGTACCTTAGTACGTTAAGGGAATTTATGATCAACTCATAGTTAACATCATTCTGAATATAGCAAAGTTGAATATAATTTTCTTCTAAAATCTGTATGAAGAAAAGGATCCATCTACCACTACTCTTATGAAACACACATATGTTAGGCAGAGAAATTATATAACACAAAAACATTGAAAAAGTTATGTACATAGAAAGGAAGAAAATAAAATTATATCTGTATGCAAGTTGATATGCTTCTACTTGTAAGAAAAGCGAAAAACAACAGCAAAAGACTGGCAATACCAACAAACAAATTTAGAAGAGCTACACAATATGAAATCCACACACAAAAGTCACTAGTGTGTCTGTATATCAATAACTTACTTAAGAAATATTTTCAAGTTACAAGCAAAGCTTTTATGTATGTAATGATACTGTGTGCTATACCGAAATCTGAATAAACCTACAAAACATGATTGAATTGGGATGATTAGCATTCCTATTTCCTTATCATTTATGGTTGGAGAATTTGATCTTTTTTCTTATAATTCTCAAATATTTAATGTGTTGTTGTGGCCTTTATTGACTCTCTTATGCTGGGAAACACAAAAATGAATTTTCCCACCTGATTTTTTTCTTTTATCTAAAATCTCTAATCCGCTTCCTTCTTTCCCTCTTGTAGCTACTATTCCGTTTGTTCTATGTTGAGATCAACTATTTTAATTTCCATGTATGAAGAATACCTGTTATACTTGTTATTATTCATTTAACATTATGCCCTGCAGTTCTTGCCAAATTGTCGCAAATTAAAGGGTTTCACTGCCTTATATGAGTAAATAGAGAGCCACATGCATTTATAAAACAGTATACGTTAATGGATACCTCGGCTTATTCCATATGTTAGCTGCAATAAACATGGATGTATGAAGATCATTTAGATATTTTGTCTAATTTGCATTTATCTATATACCCAGGATTGGGATTAAATGGATTTTATTTAATTTAGAGAGAGAGAGAGTACAGTTTGTCCTACTAACCCCAGGTAGCAAACACAAGGAAAAAAAAGTGAAAAAAAAAATACCCTCAGACTCTTTCATTTGTGCTGGAATTCTGCTTCTTGAATTTGCTTTAGTGCTAATGTTTGCTCCTCTGTATCTAACACCATTGCCAAAGCAAACCTAGCTCTCAGTACTAACAACATCATGTCCTATCATTTCACCATTATAAAAAATAACCCACCCATTAGATACTGAATGCTTGAGTGGCTTCTAAATTGATCTTTACACTTGTGCCCTCAGTTTAAGTATATTCAGAGGCAAGACCTTTCCAGGACGCTCATGTTGCAAGGCGTTTTGGTGCTAGGGTTGGTGTCTGAGCATCCCCCTATCCTTTCCACTCAGTTTTTATAGGTCCAATTACATGATACCTAACGGAAGGTAACTTTCCTGGTATTTCTGTCTAGAAAGTCTCTATGGAAACTTAATGTCTTCATGATAATTTTGAGGAATTTAAATTATAATAATCTGTATGTAATTAAAAATAACGCTATCAAATTCTTACAGCAAATTCAACACACTATCACTTTTTCTTTATTTGCCCTTTCTGAAAATATTGGGAATGAAGCATTTTTCCTCATATTATGACTTCTGGGAATTTCTTTTGAAAACACAAAGTTCTTACGATATTTATGATTTTTCTTATCCTCACTGAGCCATGTAATGTGGAAACCAGAAGAAGTTTTGAAAGTTATTGAATTAATAATTTCTTTCAGAAACTGAGCTTAGTGTTACATGTTGTGCACTTAGCAGAATTTGCTGAATCAGAGAAATCTGATTCTCCTGAAATTAGAGAAAACTGTGCAGTTTGAATTTGTCTTTGGAACCACAATAGCTTGAGTGCACAGTTTCTAAAAATACAACCTGTGAATAGCGTGCATAAACATTAAAGTTTAGGGACCATTAAAGCATAAAAATATTGGAGAAAGTTCGTTACTTTGGAAGATTAATTCTAAATTTATTAACTAAAGAGTCTTCATAGGTCAGAGAGTTTTCATCACAATGGTTTCAGTAGTATATTCAAATCATGAAATGTAGCTTAAATAACCTTGCAAAAAAAAAAGCCAAGGTTTATTGGTTCAAGGAAAATATAAAGTACAAAGAGGGAGCTGAAAAACCCAACTGTGGATGAGGGGTAAAGAGAGATAGAGAGAGAGAGGGACAGAGAGGGAGAGAGAAGGGAGGAGAGAGAAAGAGAGACAGAAAGGAAGAGAGACAGAGAGAGAGGGAGGGAGAGAGAGATGGAGAGAGAAGGGGACAGAGAGGGAGGGACACAGCATTTAATGGTTCTCAAGGGAAAGCTGAAAAGCTTGTTGGAAATTAGAAAGTGAAGGGAAAAAGCGTTAAATTCTTTCGAGAACTTCAGCCTGTTCCTTCTCCCTGGTTCATCCATAGAGGAGCAGAGGCCAGGACACGAGGCTAGATAACACAGAAGTCTCATCTCAGAACCACAAGTTACCTCAAAGCATGTAAAAAGATCAGAAAAAAAATGATTTTTCTAAGAAATGAGTGATAATTGCACAGTCTTTACAAGCCTTAAATATGCACACACGGTGTGTAGAAGAGCAGAGACGCTAACAAAAGTTGTCAGGATGCCAACACCTGGTTAAAGTCTCTGAATAGTGCAGGAAACAAGCACTATAGAGCACATGATCACATTATATTCCATCTCCATATTCCAAACACAATGGCTCTAGCCAAAAGAGACTTTACTTGAAGTGACTTGTAAGAATAAAAGATTATCTCAAAGTCAGACAAACACCCATAGTTCCAGCTCAACCTTTGCATTCACATTAATGTCTTTACTTCAACAGCCTCAGCACATGCATTCTGATTGAGCAGCCTTCCCATGATCTCAGTTGTTTTCAGCACATCCGATATGTCTGCTTTTAACCGCCAAACAAGCATCACCCTTGAGGGCACCATCCTAACTAAAGCTTTTGTGTGACAACTTTTTTTTTTTCCTGGCATACTCCCACTACCCACAGTGCAGCAGGAAGATAACTAAACTATGTGAATACTTTTATTGAAACAGATTTGTCGTCATGGCTTATATGAAGTCTCAGTGTGTGGGGATATCTGCTATTTAACTATAGATAGATGAGTAAATGTCTTCTCACTTCTATGTTCCAACACACAGGGCGATTTCTCTCTTTTATTAATTGCAACAATAAACAAATACATAGCAGAAAGATGGGGAATGGGAAGGAGAAGGGGGGGTAAAGGCAAGGAGAAAATAGAAGGAGATGGGACTTTATGGAGGCTCTGTGCTCATCATGGGTTGGGCTAAATAGCTCCCTTTCACCCAAAATAGACCGGTTTCCTTCCCTGTGCCTTCCCCATTAGGTAAATACAAAACAAAAGTCAATTACACGTTCACTTTCTACAATTTGTACACAATGGGTGTGCAATATTAATATTTATCATTATAACAATCTTTCTTGGGCCAAGCTTATATTCCATTAATGCAGCAAACTGACTTGAACCACCATTGGACAGTTTTTCAGAGAATGTAGGTATCTCTATTTCTATCACCACAACCTTAGATGGGAATAATACAAGCTACAGGAAAAAAAACAATATCTTCCACATTAGAAAGTATCAGATTTTCAGCTAGAAAAGGAACAATCTCATTTAACTCATGTTTATGCTCTAGAAAATTCTAAAGTGTATCTTCCGGAAAATGAATCATCAGTATAGATAAATATAAACCAGAAACTTAACATGCACTTGCTATACATAAGCAAAAAGACTTTGAAGAAGTTGAAAGTTGGTTAGAAGTGCAAGCCTCAGACAAAACATGAAAGGCTGAATCTATTTTGTTAACAACATACCCTCCTGAATACATAATGACTACTATGAATACACTAACAGAGGAGCACAGAATCCAAGTACAAGATTGAACTAATCCAGATTTTTCTGACTATTTTACAAAGATGATTTCATGAAGATGCTTAATTTTAGACTGAACTTGCATATTTTCCCCAAAAGTCTCAGCAATTTTCACGTAGTAGAGAAATGAAGTACGGAGAATTGCAAAACGTCTATACAAGATCCAAGAACTGTTAGAAAAGATAATTCCGGATACACATTTACCTACCCAATTTTGTTGAGATTTTGACAATTCTGACACATTACAAGAAATTCTAACCAATTGCGGGCAGATCAATTGATGTCATTTTATATTTAATACCTGAGAGTATCAATGGCGGTAATCATACATTAGAATTTCCAACATAAATTCAAGAAACGTGTTCTATATTATATCTGATCCTCAGTGCTGTTAATAGAGAGATAGACTGAACTATGTAGACATGGGCAGAGGAGCCTTCGTCCCTTACTGGAAACTGGGGGTCATTCTTTGGGGACCAGCTCCTTTGGAACGTGTTGAAAGCATTTATCTATCCTATTCAACAATTTTTGCTTGCTTCGTTTTTTGTTTGTTTTGTTTTTCTGAGCAATGTTGTAACTGACCTGGGTAATGAAAATTTTATGTGCCATGAAAGAAGTTTCACATATTTTCTGTTGTTTCTCTTGAGTTTGGAATGGAGGCTTAAGTTTCACCCATTTTAACTAATCGAAAGCATTATTTTGCAATGCTTGTCCTAGACCAAACATGATGACATTTAGTTTAGAAAAAAACTTGAAAAATTATCCTTCAATAGTTCCTCTTTGTTCTGGGACTCTGCTAGGGGCTGCCAGATGCTTTTTCACTTAACATTGTCTTTAAAAACAAACAAACCAACCAAACCAAAACAAACAAAAACAAAACAAAAACAAACAAACAAAAAAAATGTTTGAGTTAGACATTTTCCTGGATAGGTTATTCCATAAATGATTTGTGTCCACAGGACCTGATTACTCAGAGCAATTGCTCACCGTGGCACCAAAAATGATGATTACATTTTGTATCAAATAATCACCAAACAAGAAAAAAATTAGGGAAAATTAATGTTCTTGATAAAACTTCCATAATGTTACCGGGATCTATGTTGGAGTGGCACAAAGGATTATTATTTGGAATATGGTGCAAAAGTGACTATTCCAGACATGATCAACAGACTTTCATATAGTATGATTTAAACCAGTTGTTTGTATGGACTCTCTCATCTTAAAAATAAATAATTTTAGTGTGTCTCAAACCTTCTTGTAAACTACAAAGTGGCAATAGAAGACACACAGTATGCCTGAGAACAAACCAATATGGTGTGGCAGCATAACATTGTAAAGGGCGCACTGGTAAGCTTTAAATCATCAGTATTTTATAAAGGCTCTCTTTTTATAGGTATAATACTTTCTAAAGAAAGCAAACTGGATAGTCATTTTCAGTTTAAGATAAACAGAAATAGACTTTGAATGGATGTGATAGAATGGGAAGTTAGTGTAAACACCATCACACACATCATGTCATTATTATCATTACTATGATCTTAATAATGTTTTCCAGCAAAGTCAATATTTACATAATTAAATTGTAGTCCATAAAAGTTTTTTTCCTATTGCTACTACAATACAAATCTGTTCTATATGATTGAGGAATATTTAGTTTTTGTTGTTTTATAGAAATAAACCAAATATCCTTACCCATAAAAATTTTAAAGGGGGAACTAATGCAGAAAATTAAAAGAAAACATTTGCAAAATTGCCTTTTCTTTTATCTTAATGATTACCAAAGGCTTATATACATCATTACAGTTTTAAGTACCTAAACTTTCTGAAACCAATTTAGACTCTTTAGTAATATGCATACTGAGTAAGAACAATGCGCACGGAATGTTCTATGAATTAGAAATCAGCGCTGCAAAGACTGTGTTCAAAAAATAAGCAGCCATAGAAACAGCTGGAAAAAAATTATGCTTATCCAGCCTTATGAAATGTAGTTTCAAATGAAAGAAATGAGGAAAACACTGTTCATAATTTCTCTTAGACACAAAAGAATCATAAAACACTCTCCCACAGGACTAGTGCACTCAATTCTCCCTGGTGTTAAAGAACAGATTCCACAAAGAAACTTTAAGAATATAATAGCATGAGTTGTCAAAACTGGACTGTTTTTAGTTCCTATAATTTACACAAAAAGTGAAATCCTTCTTCTGAAACACAGAACAAAATTAAAGTTATAATTACACAAAAGAGCTGCACAATGGCAGCTGCATAACCCCTTTCTATTCCTCCAGACCTTAATTCTGAGGATCAATCCCAATCTTACATTCTGCCTTATTAGTTGCTATCAGTAGCAGAATGCGATGTGTTAATGGGAGGAAGTTGGAGGCATCCGAGTACAGGATGAAAATCTGCTTTATGATAATATAACCCTTATATACCTCATGCTATATTCAATTCCCAAGTAGAAAGAAAAAAATGTCAAAATATTTGTAAAAGAAATCAACAATTTATTACCTTCCTATTTAAAACCAAAATTTTACTTTTTTTTTTTTTTCAAGTTAACATGGCCTGGAGCATCTGTTCTTACAATTTATTACAAAACACAATAAAATTAAATGTAATTACATTTTTTTATCTCAAGTAATCCCATCTTAATTTTTTCTTGATTTAGCTAGGTTTTTTTATGTTCTACATTTCCATGATGTTGATTGCTTATAAAATTGATTATGGATTCTTTCTGTACCTGCCTTCAACCTGGGCTATCCAATATCTTCAGACTGTACATTGTAACACAATCCGTTGTTTGGTATCTGTGCTATATCTCAAACTGGGTTGTTCATAGTGTTGTATAAGTCAATTGATAAATAAGTTTTCAGATATATTTCACCTCTTATCCATGGCTCTGAGATAAATAAAGATGAGGAAATTTGAACTCAGGCATGAACTGTCCTTATGGTCAGCTAAACATGTATGTTACAATTTAATGCTAATGTCAGTGAATAATTTAGGACACTAGGCCTACTTAATCTGATATTGGCTGTACTTTCCTCTATGGCTATTGATTCAGGAAAAGACAGAGGTTAACCAGGTTCATACTTTTTGCTATGTCTCAGTTTGATTTGTTAGTCTCCAATCATCATCATTCTTCAGGTTTACACAATTTATGAAAATGGATACTAACAATTTGGCAAATACTACCTGTAATCAGAGCTATTATAAAATTCCTGATAAATCAATTAAATGTTTTTTTAATGGAAATCAGTATAACATATTAAGCATATACTAAGAGTCATTTGAGGATAGATTTTCATCAATGTTCCACTACAGGTATTAATATTCTGTAACTCTCCTGAACTTACTCCAAGAAGTGTAAGCTACTGATTCAGTGTTACCAAGAGTGTATAAATACCCTTGTATTTTTTATGTTGTTTGTCGGAAGCACATACTGTAGATAATACCATCTTCTCTTTGGATTTTTGGCATAAGCATGTTTTGTTTTGCTATTGGATCACAGACACTTTATCCTTGTATCATATGGGGGTCACTGTGCATTATGACGTCAAGCCTGATTTTTTTTTCTTTTATCTGTTTGTTGTTTTTCAGTACCTTCATTTCACATGTTCATATATAGCACATATATAGTACAAGATTTATAACCTTATCTTGTACTTTGCCTTGTAGTTTTTTATACCCACTGGCGTGCATAATCCCTGTAAATGCATTTATGATGGTGTATGAAATCTAACAAGTTATAAAGATGAATCTTTTCCCACTTCTTCTCTACACCAGCAAGCAGTATTACCAGCCACCCAACGCTCAGTTATGATTCAGGGTTTACTGACCAATTCTCACTTTCCTTCAAATTGTGCATCCAATCCATCATTAAATGACTTTTTATTAATCATTAATTTATATTTTGGCTTTATCTACTTTTCCTAAACGTCAGCACGGTTACAATCAGTTCCTCATCTTAGCTCTCTCCAGTGTGCTCAAGAAAGGGCTACTCACATTGTGTTAACATTGAAGTTCTTTTTTTTTAATCCTTATCAGAAATTGACTTGGGAATATAAAAAAGAAAAGCCAAAACTGCTTTAAAGAAGGAAATGATTGTGGACTATGTACAATATTTAACTTCATATTCATTATTAGGTTTCATTCTTTAAGCAATGAGGTAAAAGCATTAAAATTAGAAAGATCAATGAAAAAAAAAGATAGAATATACAGAATAAATACAAATGGTGCAAATTGGTTCTCACATTTAATCTTAGCCAAAGGCTAAGAAGTGATGATAAACTGGTTGTCAATTTGCTGTAAAATCCAATCCATTAAAAAGTCAATTAATCATCTAGGTTCAGAAAAAAACAGCACATTTATATTATAATGGACTTTAGTGTATCATTTCCACTTCAGAAAAATCCAGAGATCATACAATAATGCTAAACTTTAAAAATCTGGACTGTTAAAACTTCTAGAGGAAAGAGAGTAGAAGATGATTATGCCATTGTTTTGCACAAACAATTTGGTAAATTCATAGATTACACAAAGAGGAGATGCTTAACAATTAAAATTGTTGAATTTGATCAAATATGACCATAGCATGTATTGCAGGGGGAATAAACAATTGGAATTTTTGTACACTGCTGATGGATAAGTTGAATGTTATAGCTTTGCACAGAATGTGGGCATAGGGCCAGGCACGGCAGCCTGTTGACTAAAATCCTTGTCTGGAATTCACCAGAATCCCATATGGGTTCCTGTTCATATCCCAACTGCTCGACTTCCCTTCCGACTGTCTGCTTGTGGCCTGGGAAAAGCATTAGAGGACGGCCCAAAACCTTAGGTACCTGCACCTGTATGGGAGACCCAGAGGAAGCTCCTGGTGTTAGCTTCTGCTGCTGTGTCCACTTTGGGAGTGAACCAGTGGATGGAACAGCTTTCTCTCTATCTCTCCTTCTCTCTATAAATACGATTTGAAAAAAAAAAATCTTTAAGAAATATGAGCATATTCCTTTGATATGTTTTCCACCATTAAAATATTTTCCTAAATGAAATGAAAGTGGTTGATAAATGGCATACCAAATAAATCAAAATAATGTAATTATATACCAATTAGTGACTTCCTTTTGTGGTGGAATTGGTTGGAAATTTGAGGAATTGTATGTGTAGTAATAATAGCTTTTCCACTGAGCCTATAACAAAATTAAGTTAAAAAATAAAATGAAATTAACAAAAAAATCAAAAAAAGAAATTGTATTACAATTAACTTAGGAAACAAATATCTTGTGTGTATTATAATAATTAAGTAGACTGGCACATATTGTGTGTGTCCTGTTGAATTCTGTCAAGTTTCCCAAGTTCTAACTACTTGTTACTGCTGCTCTTTTACTTGCATAAAGCCAATAGCAGGTGTTAGCTTAGTATGGTGGGTTTTAAATCGACTCATTATCTTATTCGTTCCACAGACATATTTGAGAACTCAGTGAGTTATATAGGTAATTCTAAGCATAGGCAATGTCTTGATTCATAACAGGACTTTTTTTTTTAAACTTAGTGTGAACAGGCAATTAACAAAGAAAATTATATGCAAGAAGTAAATTCTATATACTAATATGATATTTGTGATGAGGAGAACAAAATTTTAAAAGAGATAAAATGTTACAAAATGCTCAGAGGTAGCTGGAGGAGAGCATTTGGTTATCAAGAAGGTAAAACTTATCCTGAAGTAAAACATATTCACAAGGAGACCAACCTGTGGTAGTACAAGCAAAGTGAAAGAGGTGAATTGAAAGATAGGAACACAGACGATGTGTAGCGAACAGGCAGAAAAGAGTTAAAGATACAGCATCTTGAGTGGATGTGGTTTAAAGAAATCTCGGATTGAGAATGCACCTGATTCTGAAAGTAATGGAATCTCGAGGCTATGGCCAAGGGTTCTGCACTTCATGAGAAGTATAAATTGAAAAAGAAAGAAGAGTGCTCGCTTTGGCAGCACAAATACTAAAATTGGAAAAAGAAGAGAGAGGGAAGAAAGGTGGGAGGGAGAGAAGCAGGAAGAGAGTGGGAAAAAAGCAAAGCAAGGAAAGGAAAGGAAAGGAGAGAGAAAGCTCTGGAAACAATTCAACTTAAAGGAACTAAGAGTAATAAAAAAAAAATCACAATGTTGAAACCTTAAATTGCTAATTTTGAGGATTGAACTCAATCTAACACAGCCAGAGGATATCACCTAGCTACTAGGCCACAGTTAACGTAACTATTCTAATAGCAAAACGAGTCCAGAAATTTGAAATAGAACGTGGAATTCTGTTCCACAATGAAAGTGATATGTTAAAAGGAATGCAATGACAAAAATGACTATGAAAACAAATAAGCAAACAGATGGCATTTTTACATATTCTCATTAATAACAACATCCTTGATAGCACAGAACAATTTAACAAACAGAAGAACCATTCAGACTATCTGTATTGCAGAAGTCTTCTTTTTCATGTTAGTACAATTACTTTTGTCTACATGGCTTTTCTCCTTGGTGGATTAGCCTATAATTTTAGAGTGATGTGATGTATAAAACTCAAACATGGTTAGTAGTTATGTTTACCTCAAATGCCTTGATAAGATTTTTGCTTTTCTTTCTAGCTGCAGTTTTCAGACAGCTACTAAATAATTTGTTGGCATGCTTCAAGGCAAACACAGACATATATATAATATGTGAACTCTCACAAGTTTTGGAAATAATGGCAATTATCTGATCTTTAGCAGGACACGATACAGTATAACTTACTCATTAAAGGTAGGAGATTATTATGTTGTAATGTGTTCATTTGACGGGTAAATACACAAATCATTAGATAATAAAATGTGTAAATGCTTCAGGAAATTTTTTGCCACGGAAGGAAAAACTGTGTACTTCTAATAAAAATGTTAAAACTTATAGCAGCGTTTGATTTAACACATACTTAAGCGCATGCTTTGAAATACTGGTTATTACAACCTCAAGACATCCAATACATATATGGCTTTAAAGGCAAAGTACCAAGAGTGTAATTTGGAAAAATGAAATGTTTTTTTTTTCTCTTAAGTCTTTACAAGAATACAGAAATCTCTCCCACTGTCAATGATATTTATATGTCCCTAATAAAAACAAATAGTTTCCATCCACCATGACTCATTGTAATTATGAGCAAAGCCTTAAGTTCTTGACAGATTTGTGACCATTTAAGACAGGAAATCATTGGTTCATTTTCTTGTCCATAAAAAAGCGACTAACTCTTGCAACTACTAAGCAGACTGTAGAGAAATTTAGAGTTGGAACGCCAGTGGTGTAAATGATCAAAATCATTGCAATGTCTCAGCATTGTTGCGTTTTCTTCAGCTATATAAGAAGCACGTAAAGCTAAAGGAAAGCATCACCCTAGCTGAAGCTTTCTTGACATCTGTTAGTACAAATCAAAACTCTTGCACTTGTCCATAATATGTAACGTAATATAGAGATGTAGCAGCCTCCTCATTATGACAAGGGCCTTGATATATTTCTAAACATTTTGCTCTTTCTCTATAGTTAACTGGTTGCTGTTCATGACCAGGATGTGATGGTTACTTTTACTGGTGTTATCAGTAGTACACTTAACAAAAACACATGTCAGCTGTTTCTTTTTTCGGATTGCAAGCACATAGAATCAGCTATGGTCTTTGTGTAGACAATGTCCAATCTTACACTAGCCTGTGTTTCCTATTGGTGTGGAGCACATCATGTCCAAAGAGCGATTCACCTGACACAATGTTCCCTGGAAAATTTAATAAGAGAAGTAATATGTAATATTTATACAAATCAGAGACATTTTATAATTCAAACTTCTCACATCCTTCCCCATCTACCAAAAGTAGTTCTTTAATTATGGAACAATGTTCAGGGCAGAGTGATAGCTTCAAGGACAATCCCATTTTTGTGAGTCACAGAACGATTGTACATGAAAGTATTTTGGTGAAATAGGGCATGGGATTAATTGTTAAAGCATGTACAATGAGTGAACTTTGTGCCTTGAATATTCACATGTTCAAATATTTCAGGATGAATCATTAGAAACTGAACATTTTTATAAAGGTAGATTCTGGAGCCCAGTGGCCCTGCTTCCCATCCAACTCCCTGCTTGTGGCCTGGGAAAGCAGTCGAGGATGACCCATAGCATTAGGACTCTGCACCTACATGGGTACCCTGGCAGAAGCTCCAGGCTTCCGGGTTTGTATTGCCTCAGCACCGGCCTTTGTATATACTTGGGGAATAAAGCAGCAGATGAAAAATCTTCATCTCTGTTTCTCATCCCATCTGTATATTTGATTTTTTCATAAAAAATATATTTTTATAAAGTAGATTATGAAAAAATACTGAACAATGTTTAAAAAGTTGAAAAGACAAAAGTAAGGATTCACTCAGAACTGAATATCACTTTTCATTCTCTTCATGAGATATGCTTATCTCAATGCAATGAAAATAAGCAGATACAATGAAAATAATCTAGATTGAGTCAATATAAGTTCTGCATGTATTCTAAATGTTTAGTCAAAATAATGATGTACAAAATTTACTTTAGTTAGAAAACAAAATAAAAGAAAACACAATTTACTTGAATATGTCAGTTCCAAATATGTTTAAAAGTTTATAGAGAGGGCCCGGCGCGGTGGCGCAAGTGGTTAAAGGTCCTCGCCTCGCACGCCCGGGATCCCACATGGGCGCCGGTTCTAATCCCGGCAGCCCCGCTTCCCTTCCAGCTCCCTGCCTGTGGCCTGGGAAAGCAGTCGAGGACAGCCCAAAGCTTTGGGAACCTGCACCCGCGTGGGAGACCCGGAAGAGTCTCCTGGCTTCGGACCGGCATAGTATCGGCCCGTTGCGCTCACTTGGGGAGTGAATCATCGGACGGAAGATCTTCCTCTCTGTCTCTCCTCTCTGTATATCCGCCTTTCCAATGAAAAAATAATAAAAATAAATCTTTAAAAAAAAAAAAAAAGTTTATAGAGAGAATGAACCAACTTTAAATATTCACACTTACATGAAAAAATTAATGGTCAGGACTAACTGACAATGGAATCCATACTTTAGGCCCTGTCTCACCCTGTCATTAAAATGAAGACAGGAACAATGAACAATGCAAGCTCTTTAACATTATAGTAAAAGGAAGGCAAATGTGGATGCCAATGGAACTTATAAGCAGGCATAGATGAGCTGGTAGTGGGGTCTCTTCTTGGGTTAGCTATGGGGGCTGTGAACAGACGCCGTGTCAGCGCCATCTGTAGTGTGGTAAATCCATCCTGATTCCCAGTGGCGCCACTCTGGCACACACTTCCACTCCTGCAAACCAGCCATTCCTCTATTATCACTCCCTCCCTGTTCTCAGCAGAACAGACCCAATTAGCATGCTAAAATGCGCATCGGTTCCTGTCAATTCACTGTTGAGAACTGTTTATTTCTAATTCACTCAGAGTAAAAGTGAATAAAAACTGAAGAATAAAAAGTGCTTGAAATGTCCTGAAAGGCCCTGTGTAATTTACCCCCCATATGGTCTCGCTGATCTCATCTTTGAATATTTTCAACTCATTTTTTCAGCCTCAACACATGATGACGGCGACTTCCTGTTTGTCCTTCATTTCAGCATCTTCCTAATATATGCTCCTTTCTGACTCTCTATTACTTCCCCAAAAACTTGTCTTCATATGCAGATGGAATCCATACCTCTAACTGCATCTCACTTTGACCTTATCCAGCTTCTCTCCTATCTGGTGCTCACTCCGCCTTTGGCTATGCAGCATTTGAGGATACCCAGGAGAGGAAAGACTCTTAAAGGAAAATTGCTTTGTAAAATTAAAGATTTTGGGTTTTCATAGCATTTTCTGTTCACTAGACACTGTTCAGGTATCCAGGGTATGCCTTTACTTACAAAATGAAATCTCTTAGGAGGAAAGCTTGGAAAAACCTAGAAGATTTGTTGTAACAAGTGTTATCTTAATTTAGGAAATTAAAAAATGAACTAATTTTCAATGATATATTTTTTTCCTGAGAAAAAGGACATATTTTTGTTCATTATTCATTTATTAACAACTTAGTTTGGTGAGCAAATTGTTGCTGAGGATTCACTTGAGTGAACATGAGTGTCATAAGATGGATGCTCACTGTGGGATTTCAATGATAAATATGTAATTTAATTTGCAATGAAAAGTAGAGATTCTACAAAGAAATCGCATAATAAGATGTATAATATTAGGTAATTTAACCTGCACTACAGTACAATAACCTTAAACTGTTTAAAATCCTTTTACCAAAGAGAAATGGAGAGAAAAAAATGGCAGCAAATTTGCTCCAGGCCACACAGCCTGTATTTTCAGCACACAGGCCATCTGGCTCTATGAGCCAGGTTCTTCAAAAGAACAAAATTCTCTTTTCTTGAAGAAGAATGAGCATGACTCCTACCACCGAAGGCAAAGTATAATAGAGAAAAAGAGTACCGCAATGTGCAATACTTGGTCTTAACTTGAAATTCATTCTGTAATAAAATCTTGCATGGCTCTCGGTAGATAGTTAGGAGAGGAAGCAATTTCCTCAATAAATTGTAGGTAGCAAAACACAGTCTGTGAAAGAACCACAGTGACTCACCTGAACAGGAAAGACAATTTCATAAAGAGATTAGGCTCTTTGCATAAAATGAGAAAAAAATTCATAACAAACAAGACTTGTGACAGAGTTTTTCAACAGTTTGTGAGGTCACAGCCCATAATCGTGGAGTTGTGTTTGTGCATCTTATTTCTCCGAAACATGAATGCCTACTTTTGGGAGAGATGACTTTATAAACACTTGAAGACTGGAAGGGAAGGTATTAACATTCATTAGATGAATCCTTTATTCACTGCTAACACATCTAATTTCCCTCCTTCTAAGTACAAGTAGTACCTTTCAATTCTACATGCAGTAAAAGATAATTGGGTACTTGGAAATAGCATAACTAAAGATGAGAGTCGTGAACATTCCATTGTCAGTCTGTCGCATTAATAAAAGTGCAGTCATCTTGCTTTATTTTAAATATGCTATGTGAGAAAGTTTAAAAAAAAAAAAGTTCCCTCTCTCCTCTGATATGCACCATTGTTCTTTATATTGCCAGGTGATTCCCTGATGTAAAAATCACAGATGTTGACCAAAATTAAAGTAATAGTTCACTCTCCTGAAGGCAGAGGTTTACAGATTGCTTAGATAATGTGATAATTATGAACATGACCATCTGCTTTATGTCCAGCCACTAGTAATGTTACAATTTTTGTTTGATGTAAAACTTTACACTACATAATCAGTCACTCAAAATAAGATTATTTTTTGATAGGTTGTACCTTCTGTTATCAGCCTTCATTATTACCCAGTTACTTCTTTTTTATGATATAATTCCATAGGCTCTGGGATTTCCCTTACCCTCTTCCCAAAATCCCTCTCCCAAACTGATTTCCTCTATATCATTACTATAGTATAGTCCTTCATAAGCAGTCATAAGTCCATTATTCTGCTATTGAAGTGAATCCTGACACTGCAGGTGCTGACAATGGCAAAGACAATGGCTACACCCTATTATCAAGAAGAGTTTAACAGTTTCGTCAGGAGTTCATCTTTGATTTGGAAGTAGAGACATTCTGAATTGTTTCTTCATATCTGAATATCTGATAGTCTCCATTATGCAATTTCTATACATGCCCTTAAATGAAAAGCCATACAACAAAATCAGCAACAGGAATAAAGTTTAAATATTCACAATGCCATGGAGTTAAATAACATGCTACTGGATAACCTAGTGCTGTTTTAATTAATCTCCAGAACACCAAGATTCTGTGAAGTGTTCTTTGAAATGCTTATTCCTGGCAATAATGCTGTTAACATATGCATATGTACTCTCTCTTCTCTCTCTCTCTCTCTCTCTCACACACACACACACATACACACAGATTTTACAAATGAGGTGCAATGAAACTGATAATTTTATTATTAATGAAATTAGTAAAATGTCACAATAAAATTAAGTCATCTTTTTCTCTAATTTTAGATAGCTACTTTCATTATACTAGTCAAATGCACAATTCTACCGTACCAATTTCCCATATTAGGTGACCCCTATTGGAACTCAAAAACCAACACCACACAATACGATGCTATGGCATACTGAGGATTTTAAGGACCAATCTCAAAGCAAGGGCTTTGATATTCTGACGTCCTTTATCATCTCTTTCCCTTCTTAAGTATGAGAAGAAACTGTCTTTCCTTTTCCTCTTGTAACTATAAACTGCCCTTTTCAACAACTATAGAAATTATCCCTGAAAGTATAGTCTTTAAACTGCTCTTTTCAAAACCCAAATTAATTGAACCACCCAAGCTTGGACTTAAAACTCCAGAATCATGTGACAATTAACCAAACCTTTCTTCACATGTAAGGTACCAGTGCTGTTTGGCTGTAAAGATTAAAAACTGACTAACCAGGCCTGGTGCCATAGCCTAGGGGCTAAAATCCTCAGCTTGAGTATAGACACCAATTCTAATCCCGGCAGCTCCACTTCCCATCCAGCTCCTTGATTGAGGTCTGGGAAAGCAGCCGAGGACAGCCCAAAGCCTTAGGATCCTGTACTCATATGTGAGACCCAGAAGAGGCTCTGGGCTCCTGGCTTAGATTGGCTCAGCTCCAACCTTTGCAGCCACTTGAGGTGTGCGTCATTGGATGAAGATCTTCCTCTCTGTCTCTCTTCTCTGTATATCTGACTTTGAAATAAAAAAGAAAAAAAAAAAAAACAAGAAATAAACCTTAAAAAATAAAAGCTAACTAACCCAGTCACATTGCTGTGAGAAATGTGGACAATACACTATAACCTGATAGCATGTGCAAACTGGATCTATTTGGAGAAGATTCATTACATTCATTTGTGGCAGAATCATAAACGACCCCTTTGGTAAGGTGATACTTGAGAAAATAGCTGTAGTACCAAATCTAAAGTGTAATTAATAACCAAACTCTTAATCAAATTAGAATTCATACCTTGAGCTATTGGTAAATAAGTCAATAAAATCAGGCCAAAGCTCCTTCTCTTTCATCTTTATTAATATACCAAGATGATACTCCCTTCATTTTATAGATATAACTATAAGGAGATAATCACCTCCCTCTCTCTCTTTCTCCCTAAATTTCTCTATATGTTTTTATTTGCTTTGCTTTGATGTAATAACATGCATCAAATTACTTTAGAAACACAGATTTAATATACTACTAAAGATATTGTTCAATAACAAAGACAGAAACAAACTCTATTGCACAGGAATATTGATAAAGGCAATAAAACTAAGCAAATCATATAGAAATCTGGCAAGAGAGGTGATCAGTTATTTTACCATAGAGATTTCCAGTGGTTGTAAATTCATGTGAAAAGATATTATGCTCACTGATTAATAAAGAAAAAGCTAAAATCAACTGAGACGCCAATACAAACCCAGTAACTTGTTTAAAAGAATAACATTAACAAACACAAGCATCTTAAGAAAAATGGAGATTTCCATGTTGGGGCCATGAGGTGAAGTCCCGCTGCCATTCCTGAACCTCCTTGGGACTGGGGTAGCTAGCTCCTGGAGCACTCATATAATATGAAAAAGCTGAATCAAATAAACAAATAACACTCATCTGAAAATACAAGAAATTTCTGTTTTACTGTACTAAAAAGCATTGCTTGAATTTATATTTTAATTGAGGTCAATAACCTAACCATAACATAGTTTCACTAAGTTAGTGTTTGACTTGACCAACTACCTTGAACTGGGGGTTAATTATTTTCATGATCCGTAAAAGATAGTGTGCATTGAAACATTCCCTTCCTAAATGGAAATATTAATTGGATGACCAAAAGGCATAAGTTCAGATGATATGCTCTGGTTCAAGTTCTTTCTATTCCAGTTCACACTTACATTAGTTTACCAGAGTTACCACAATGAATTAATTGGCACAATGGCTTCAACCACTGAGAACTCTTTTTTTCTTTTTCCCTCCAAGAGGTCCAACATCCAGCTGCCAGATTTCATTTCCACTTCATCCTCTCTCCTTGACTTGTATAGCCACTATCTTGCTTCAGTCTGTTTCCAGAGATTGAACACCCATGATACGATTTTGTGCTCCTGACTCACTACTCACACTGGATTCCATGCTAATGGTTTCATTTAAAGTAAATAATTTCTGTAAAGCCCCTGTTTAGATGCACTCACTTAATTTTGTATTTGATATTAAGGGTATAGCATGAGAATTTGAGGGGAATAAATGAGTAAACTTAATGCTGTCTTGTTATCATACCCTAAAAACTTTCTACGGCCTCATGAGATATTACCTGTGACTGTGGGAAGCCAGAAGCATCACAATGATGTGCTGCACTGCTTACTCTGCAGTGCATATTCCTTACAAACGAGGAGTAACTCATAAGTAGAGGTCTACATTTTGCCTTGAGATTATAGACTTAAGTTAGTATGCTTGAACATTTTGTGTCAGTAGATTAGGGGTTTGTTTTCCACTTTAATGCTATCCAGATGATATGCACTTATGAAAGAATAAAACCATATTATAAGTATGCAAGTGTACCTTGTGAAAGCTACATTACCACTATAATGTGTGCAAAGACCCTATTCATTGAGAAATTATCACGTAGATCAGGATCAAGGCGAATGCCAGGTTTAACAGTGTATATTTCCACTCACCAACTTTCATCTCAGTTGTCGTCACAGCCAAGTGTCAACTGAAACAGGGTTAGCATGTAGCTGCAGATGTGGTCCCTCCCATGGACGTTGAAGTCAGATCAGCAGTAAGAACGCAGTGAGTGTACTAGACACATTTTGTTATGGAAGTCCAATGCTTCTTAACCCTGGTACAGAACACACCCAGGACACACAATTGTCTTTCTCTGCTCTGCTGCCATGAACAACAGAATTTATTGATACACGCAATAATCATCTCTACTATTTAGTTCCACTCACTGTTACCTTCATGAAAATAATCCATAGAGTTATGATTTGTGCTTGAATAAATAAGTGATTCTGGGATCTATTGATTTGACAGAATAGTGAGATTGCTTTGTGAGAAAGTAAAATACTGAAACAGTTGAGAAATAATGTCTTGAGAACCTGGACAGTTATTGCAGAGGACTGATTTAAGACAGAGGCTAAAATCCTGATCATGAAAGGCTACTCTTCTAATCATGATATGGAAAAATAAAGTTTAAATGAGCAGTGTTCCGATCATTATTACTGAAGTAATCCGTTTTCTTTAATGATTTTATTTTAATGCTTATTTTATTTTATTTATTTAATTGAGACAGGAAGAGGGCTAGGTAGGGAGGGAGAGATAGAGAGAGAATATATTTCATTCAGTCATTCACGCCCCAAACAGCCACAACACCTGACACTGGACCAAGCCCAAACCCGTGATCCAGCAATAGCCTTCAGGTATCTTGTAGAGGTTTTAGGGACCCAAGTGCTTTAACTATCATCTATTGTTTCTCAGATACTCATCGCAAGGAGCTGTATCAGAGTTGGAGGCAGGACTCAAATGTATATGCTCTAATAAAGGATGCTGACTTCCTAATTGATGACTTAATACATCATACCACAATGCTGGTCTCTATTCTTTTTCTTTTTTATACTTTCATTTTAGATTAATTGCTTTGAATACATTAATGCCCTAGAGAACTATTTACACTAAGAAATTGCTCAACGGAATCTGAAATGCAGTCCTAATTTAGATTGAGCTAGTAGATATGGGTGAGACCGGCCGGGAAATTCTAGTTTTGGAAGTTAAATGGGTTATTGCATGAAACTGCAGAAATGGAGGTTGACGTATGACTCCCACAGAACCTACTGAAAACTACTTATAATTTAATACTCAGAAATCCTGATCAGTCTCACAACTGAATCAATCAGCACCAGGTCATCACTGTCTCAACTCCCATAGGGGTTAAGGTCTAATCACTGTCAAACAAATGAAGAGTCGGAGAAAGGACAAATAATAGAGGAACACTGAGAGTAGGGAGTGATTGCTAGGTGCACAGTAATTTTAGAAGGATTGGTAGTAGACATCAAGTATAATGTTAAATATCCTGGCAATTATTTCCCTATCAATTTCTGTAAACTGCACACACACACACACACACACACACACACACACACACACACACACACACGTGTTTGAAAGGTAAAGAAGCAAAGGAACAATGAGAAACAGGAGACATAGTGATTTTATCCTTTGCTTCATTTTCCAGATATCTTCAGTTGTTTCTAGGCTAAAGTCAGAAGCAAAGACGGCAGTCCGGGTTTTCCATTGGGCCATCTACTTGAGCTAGAGTAGATACAAGGAGCAAGCCAGCATTTAGACTGAAGTCATGACTCAGCCCTAGACCCTATGGAATAGCATGTGGATGTCCTAACAAGTTGGCATAGGTGTGTATTGCTATGATCAAGTCAGGATAATTTCGTGGCTCATTTGCTTTGCTCATCTGCCGTGTTACACAAGCTTCTGATGAAGAGAATAATAGATGTGATGCACGAGTGATGTGACATGTTGTTTCTTTCCATTCACCTTCACAGTTGCTACCACGCTGATATAACTAAACAAAACTAAAAGCTCCTTTTATGTTCTGTTCTCCAGCGGCGTATGGTCAAAGAAAGGGGCCACCAAGAGGGTGGAGAAGAGTGACTGAGGCTTGGAATTGAGTGCTTATGTCCTTTTGCAGGTTGCTCGCATGCTGCCTCCCCGCTTGGAGCTTATATCACTCTTTGTGCAATTCTCTCTTTATATTCTTGCAGCACCTCGTTTTGCCTCCATCTCGTTCCTTCCAATTTTGGGTTTACACTTAACGTTTCTGGGATAATCCCTATCCAACCCATACCATAAAAATATCCACGTCATTTGTGAATCATTTCAAAATGAACAAATCATGTTTCATGTGTCAAATTTGGAAACTATAAATAGATATATCAATTAAACTATAGGAAAACTATGTATATAGTAACATTCTTACATACTTTAAAACTGTCCAAACAAAACCAATACAATATTGCCATTATTCTCCATTGGTATAAATTCCTTGTATATATATATAATCTAAACTTACTGCGGTCTAAAATGATGGTTAGAATCAATTATCAAGTGGATATTGAAATGTCAGAGAACCATGCAAAGGAAAAAAGGCTATTTATGGCATTTTTCCATAAAAAAAATAGATGTTTGACTGTAACAGACAGTGAAAAATGAACAAAAAATATCATTGAGTGGTAAAAGTTTTAGTATTAAGAATATAAAAGCAGATACTTACATATAAAAATGCAAAAAGAAACGTATAGTGTAATTAAACATTCTTGATTATTCTAAATAACATGTTGCTCTTTTTAAACTCAAAGATGACTATGATAAAAAGAAACTCAACATTTTGGAATATCACAGTTCACGACATTAGGGGAAATTTAGAATAAAAGTCCTGGAAATGAATGAGAATCA
Source organism: Ochotona curzoniae (assembly GCF_017591425.1). Classification (NCBI taxonomy): domain Eukaryota; kingdom Metazoa; phylum Chordata; class Mammalia; order Lagomorpha; family Ochotonidae; genus Ochotona; species Ochotona curzoniae. The sequence continues at coordinate 11,961,770 of NW_024465582.1, read as the reverse complement.
TGTTCACTCAAGTGATTAAACGATATTAATATTTGGAACAAATATAAACTTTAATCCAAAATAGCATTCAAGAAACTATGTACCACTGCACAGAAATGAATAAATACAGTTGCTAGAGAAAAGCTTGCTTTGAAAGCAATGTTTCTGTAACCTTTGTTACGTTCCATTGATGGGGTTTTTCATAATCTAAAACAGACACTATTTTACTTATGTAAGAAAATATCAATTTATGGATTTTTTTTTCAATAATTGTATAGAGCATCAAGTACTTTTGTACTTGACTACATCACAACTTTTATTACCCTTCCAGTAACAGTGGTCATCTTCATAATTTTTTTTTTATTTAGTAACATATAATCATACAAAATCCACAATAACAGAATCACAGATTTGGGGGTCAGGTGCAGTAGCCTGATGGCTAAGTACTCGCCTTGTAAGTGCTGACATCCCATATAGGCTCTGGTTTGTGTCCTGGTGGCTCCACTTCCCACCCAGCTCCCTGCTTATGGCTTAGGAAAGTAAAGGAGGATGGTCAAAAACCTTGGGAACTTGCACGCACTTGAGAGACTCAGAGGAGTCTCTGGGCTCCTGGCTTCAGATCAGCTCAGCTCTGCTCTTTTGGGGCCGCTTGGGGAGCGAATCTGCACACAGGAGATCTTCCTCTCTGTATATCTAAATTTCCAATAAAAATAAATAAATCTTTAAAAAAAAAACACAGATTGGGCAGCTATTTATCATGTTAGCATATAGCGGGTGTAATTCTTTTATGTATGTCCTTTATCGCATCAACTAAATAAAGAATCATGAGATGAATGTTGGAGTGGAAATTTTCATCCAAAAGCAAAATCAGAATTCTATGTGTTAACTTTGAAAAAGTCGGTATGCTTTTATGATGGTCACGCATTATAAATTCCCAGGTATGATCACACATGGCTGTTTCTAGCAATAACCAGTGTTATAATTACAGCTACTCTCTAACAGATGGTGGAACAGATAATGTTACCCACCCACGGCTAAACATTAGATTCTTAAAAGCATAGGAGTGAATTTTAAAAAGACATACAAACTGGCAAAGCCTCTCTTCATACATAAACATTTACTTGAATTTAAATGTTCCTGTTAAAATGGTACTACAGAATATTGGAAAACACTGTCAGAAGTTGTGATGTTTACATAGGTGTGCACTTGAAGTTCCTGGTATTTTTCCATTCTGTTAAAACTGTAGCTGACAGCACGAAGTTCTATACTTTCCAGCAGTATGGCAAGATTTAATCTGGACTGCGGCGTGGAAAATTTTGCAAGATTTAAAACTACTGACCAATCACCTTTATCAATGTAGTTTTCATAAAATAACATTACTGGCAGGCAGAATCTAATATCACCTCAGGAGATTTCACATTACGATCATATGAGGGATGCAAATCGATACATGTCATAGGGTCACGTCAAAGATTCATAAACAGAACTCGTATGATCATCTCAATATACATAGAGAAAGCATTTGATAAGGTTCTTTGGGTACTCATGGCAGTGCGGGTTGGAGACCCCATGTTCCACTTAGGACCCATCCCTGCTAAAAGCAGTTGAAGATGGCTCTTTCTTTCACAATATTCATGTGCCTACATATATTTCATAATGCATTTTTTTTAACAGAAAAGCTATTCATCTGAGAGGCAGAGTCATACATACACACAAACACTGGGTGCAAGCGCGAGTGAGAGAGAGATCTTTCATCCATTGGTTCTGCTGTCCAGTGTCCACAGAGTTGGGACTGGGCTTGTACATAGCCAGGAGAAGAGAGTCCTTCCTAGGAAGCCCATGTAGGTGGCAGAGACTCAGTTCTTTAGTTATCATCTGCTGCCTTTCCAAGTACATGAATGGAGGGCTGCATAATAAGCACAGAATAAGTAGCACTGAAATTGGTTCCGCAGTGTAGGATGAGGGAATTTTATGTCTCAGCTAAGCCTGCTGTGCCGTAATACCCACTCCTTCCCATAGCATACTTACTGCTTCAGCGAAAAAAAAATGCCCAAGACAATTTAATTGTCAAAACCATAAAAGATCATTTTCTAAAACTCATGGTTAAATTAAAGCTTTCATTAATGAATTCCATCACTATTATAAAAAATATTGTTAATATACAGAAAATATACACAGTGCAAATATTGCTCATGTTTCTGTATCAGTAATAAATGTGAAATGATGTGTATTTTATGTGTTATTTTCAAGGTTCAGTTTCGGTCATTATTTCAGTACATTATCAAGAAATAGTCATGATCATCTTCAGCCACATTCTTTCACATCAAAGAGTTCTGTGGCAGAATCAAATGCATAGGCCTAATGACGTGAGCAAAATCACTGGTCAAGTGATTGCCTTCCCACACGCAGCTTTGCAGTTCTCATTTTCTTTCAATTGAGCCTGAGAAAATACATGCCTGGGTCGTGCACAAGTAGCCTTGTGGCTAAAGTCCTCACATTGCATGCACTGGGGTCCCATATGGGAGCTGGTTTGTGTCCCTGAGGGGACTGAATCATCAGACAGAAGATCCTACTCTGTTTCTCTTCCTCTCTGTATATCTTACTTTCCAATAAAAATAAATAAATAAATCTCAAAAAAAAAGCATGCTTATTTCACTATCTCTGCTCCCTCCCAAAAAAAAAAACCAAATTATATTTTCCATAGGGCATCTCTATATTGAAAGTTCAGTATAGAGATAATGATGTCACTCAAATGTCATTGGTTCTTAATATTTTCAGTATCTTCGCAATGCCTCTTTTAGATCCACTCACATTTACTTTCGGTATATTCAAAGATGCAAAATGTTTCTGTCATACAGCATAGCACATATTTAAAATATGAAATGTATGTGTATTAAGATTGCATGGGATGTGGCCCAGCTTGCAAGTGCTCACATCCCACATGGACACTGGTTTGCATCCCAGCAGCCCTACTTCCCATCCAGCTCCCTGCTTGTGGCCTGGGAAAGCAGTGCAGGATGGCCCAAGGCCTTGGGACCCTGCACCCACGTGGGAGACTCAAAATCCAGGCTCCTGACTTCGCATTGGCTCAGCTCTGGCCGTTGTGGCCACTTGAGGAGTGAAAATCAAGATCTTCCTCTGTGTCTTTCCTCCTCTCTGTGTACATGACTTTCCAATAAAAAATATATATATATAACCTTTAAAGATTGTATGGGTTGATTATGCTAGCTGGCAAACAACTTTAGTAATTCCTACAAAGCTTCATGCTTCTCAAATCTCCATCTTAGCTCTTCCTTCTTTCATGGCCATTCTAAACAGTGATAAGATATATTCTTAAATTGAAGCTGTGCAAATCTGAAGACACAGATAAATATTATCTCGCAAAAATGCTATGCTTACTTCTTCATAATGGAGTTCTTCAAAAATACGATTCTTTCTTCAGTATTTGGGAGGTAATATCAGTGACATCAAATAGTTATTTTTCAAAACTACGTAATTCATCTCTATCTAAACAAGTTTTCTTGACAGTTCTTTAGACAGCACCTTATCCTAAGAAAATGGAAATAAAATGTACATAAAATAGCAGTGATACTGTCTTCCAATTCAGCCAATTTGGCAGACACACCAAGTATAGAGTTTTGGTAAGGGGACTGAATGGTTACTTTCTGTAACTGTTTTGTTAGCTCTCATTTTATGCGTATTTTGGCACAAGTGCTAAGGAAAGCAGTGTTCATCAGGAGAGGCCCAATGTACGAAGGGCAAGTGAAAACTGTGAAAGAAGCACAACCAACAGGTGACAATAAATTGATAAACAATCTATTTTAGTCTGTTTGGGATGCTGTGACAAAATATTGCAAGATGCCTGGCTAATAACCAGGAACATTTGGCTTTTCATCATCTGTAAGTTGAGAGGGCCAAGGCAATGGCGAATTCAATCTCTGGCAAGGGCTCGATTTCTTCCGTGTGATGCCTTCGCTCATGTCAAAAGAGATAAAGTTGCTCTTGGCATCAACTCTCATAAGAACATTAATCCCATTCATAAAACCCTCACATTCCTGACTTAGAGACCCAATTGCTAATATGTTCAAAATCAGTGTTGCAACTTTGACACGTTGATTTATTCTGTAAACAAACACATGGTATAGTCTATGCTGAAATCTACATCTCTGGCTAAAGCAATGCATATCTCTGAAATTTAACATGAGGATTTTCTGTGCATCAAACTACATGGTGCATTCAGATATAAATGGATTCATAAATAAATAACGTTGAGAGTTACTGAAATATTTTGAAATCACTTATCATATTCGCAGTGATTTCCATATATTATATTTTTCAGTTTAATGTCATCACAGATGAGTCCATTTGAATTCTCCATTTTCCATTTAAATAAATACATTTTAAAAAATTTAAGTCACATAAAAATTTACTCATTTGAGTTTAAATGGGCTTCTGACCCTGGCTTTCAGTCATCTTCCCTAAAAACCAGGAAAATAAACATTAGAGATACTTGAAGTTGTAACAAATATTTTGTAAGATACAAAGTATTAGCAATATACTTATTTCTTTTATTATTATTTTTACTTTATGACACATTTTGATAGGCACTGGGGGGTCTCCCATCCCCACTGCTCTCCCCTCCAGTGTTGCAATAGATGTCTTCCTGATAAGAACAGATGCTGCACTGGATCTTAGCCAAAAGGGTGAGAAAAAACAAAACAAAACGTCACAACAGGTGTGTTTAATGAATCTTCACAAGTCCATCACACTGCCCCTGAGCTGTCTCCCCACAGTGTAGGAGATTATCAGCCACTTTGCCCTGAGTCCATCCTTGTACTTCATGCATGGGGACATACTTCCTATATTTACTTATTTTTTTTAAAGATTTAAAAATTTTTTATTAGAAAGGCAGATATACAAAGAAGAGGAGAGACAGAAAAGAAAATCTTCTGTCCGATGTTTCACTCCTTCAGTGACCGCAATGGCCAGTGCTGCGCAGATCTGAAGCCAGGAGCCATGAACTTGAGCCAGGTCTCCCACATGGGTGTAGGTCCCAAGGCTTTAGGCTGTCCTTGACTGCTTTCCCAGGCCACAAGCAGGGAGTTGGGATGGGAAGCGGGACTGCTGGGATTAGAACCAGCATCCATATGGGATTCCAGCACATTCAAGGCTAGGACTTTAGCTTCTAGGCTACCGCACTGGGTCCCTATACTTACTTCTTATGATCAGTGTTGTACTGTATTATACTCACACACTTGCGCATTCACATATTAACAGGTATGTAAAGATACAGATCATACTTTTATGAAAGATGGGTTGCAGCACTATTTAAATTAAGAAAACAGTATTTGGAAATGAGCACTGCAGACAGGAGTATTGGGATGCAGCTGAGGAGCGAAACAGTGAATGGAAAATAGCTCTCCATCTCTGCCTTTTCCTCTCTCCCTGCAAATCTGTCTTTCAAGTAAATAAATATATCTTTAAACATTATTTACTTGACCTTATGAATCCAAGGATGTGAGTAAAGCTGATGAAAATGTTTGTACAAGTTCTGGAAGTATAATCCTGTGATAATGTGATTTCATATAGACATATATATTTTTTCCTGTTACTTAAATTTTTCTAGCTAGGAGTTGTAGCTTAAATTTTTTAAATCTATGTTACCATAAATATGGTATGTATAACATTTTAAATAGTCTTCCAAATATACTTTCATAGCTACACACATTTACTATAGATATTATGTAAGGAACTGATTAGTACTGAAACTATTAAAATATGAACTGCCTGTATTTTTAATAACAAAGATAATAATGGAAAGAGTAATTTTTATGCATTTCTTTCCAAGTAAGTTAACATTTTAGCTGTGACTTTTATCAGATTTTGATGTATGTCTTTATTCTTAAACCTAATGGGAAACAAATTACTTATTACTCACGAAAGACACTAACTACCTAGTGTTACAGAAGAAGAGAATATTACAATTTACATTTAAATGAGATTTGAAATGTTAATGAACAGATCTCATATTCTAATTATCTGTACAAATATGTTAAATTAAGGCGAACTTTCCTAGATGGATCATTCCCTGTGTCTTATTGTAGAGATCCCTATAGGATTTTTAATATCAAATAAAACATACAGTGTACATATTAAATGAGATTATTTTTGTCATGGGAAATCATAGTCAAATAGGTGTGATTTTATAAATAAACATATGCCTTTACTATAATAAGTGGTCATAAATTGTGTAAATAGTCCAAACTGATATTCTACAGCATTATTGTTGAATTATACGTTTCATTCACTTCTTCTCCTAGAATCACAAAACGTGAATTATTATACATCTGTATAGATATTTTTGGAACCATTTTTCTAAGTAACAAAGAGTATATTCCCTTCTGCCCATTCCATTATTGTCGTCCTTTTTTTATAATGGAAAACATGTCCATAAACAGTACAAATGCATAGAAATAGGGAATTAATCTTTAGTAGACAGTGCCTTAACCTAACAAGGGCCTTGAGTTCATCATGAAAATTTCCATCCAGATACACACACACACAACCACAGTGGAAGTACCTAATTTTTTCTATTTCTTAGTTTAAACATGATGCTATCTAAAAAGAGAATTTGGTCCTCTTCCTAACTTTACAGTTTTGTTTTTCTCTTCTTACGTATTCAGGTAGTAAGACGATAATAGGAGAGAGAGAGAGAATCAAATTGAAGTAAATGAATACATAGAATTTTGCATCTACTGGTTCATTTCTGAAATGTTCAAAGCAGACAGTACTAGTCTGGGTTGATGTTCAGACCTTGGAGCTCCATCCAGGCGTTTCACATGGTTTGCAGTAATTGGATCTGGGGGCATGCATTTCTCAGCAATTAAATTACCCATTTCCTCTTACGAGTGTGCCTGACTTCTGCATCTGAAATCTTGACTTCAGTCTCCTGACAATGCAATCCATTGGAGGCAAATATCCTAGACTTTTGCTTAGCATGCTCTCTCTCTCTCAATCTCTCTCTCTCTCTCTCTCTCTATATATATATATATACATATATGTGTATACATATAATGTATTAATTTATTTGAAAGACATAGTTACAGAGAAAGGGAGAGAGAGAAAGGGAGGGAGAACAATCTCCCATTTTCTAGACTTCTGGAAATTCTTGGAGATAAGCTAGCTGTAAGATGGCTCCATCTCATAACAGCCTCGCAGAAGTACCTGAATTAGGCACAGGGATATACACATATTAATTTATTATTGTCTGAGTTCACCAAAATTTCACAGAATATTCAGAAAATTCTGAAGCAATAAAATTTTAAAGGAAAATCTCTTATTTAAGGATATGCTTTGCCATTATTAAATTATTTATGCTTATGTATTCAAACTGAAATTTAAATAAATATAGGCCCGGCACAGTGGCCTAGATGTTAAAGTCCTCACCTTAAATGCACCAGGATCCCACATGGGCTCTGGTTCTAATCACAGCAGCTCTACTTCCCATCCAGCTCCCTGCTTGTGGCCTGGAAAAGCAGTGGAGGACGGTCCAAAGCCTTGGGACCCTGCACCCACGTGGGAGACCTGGAAGAGCTCCTAGCTCCTGGCTTTGGATCTGCACAACACCAGCCAATGCAGTCACTCAGGGAGTGAATCATCAGATGGAAGATTTTCTTTTCTGTCTCTCCTCCTCTCTGTATAACTGCCTTTCAAATAAAAAGAAATCTTTAAAAAATTTTAAATAGATAAATGTAAAATGATATAAATCCTATTTCTTGATGTAAGAGAGGCTACAATAAACAGAGAAAAAGGCAAGAATAATATGTGTTTTTATGACTGCGTTGCAGTCAATAAAGTAAAATTATTTTTAGCTGCATATAGAATCAGGCAGTTCAATAGAGAATATTTTAAATGTATGTATACAGTATACGCCTTTCACAGTGCAGTGTAGACGCGTCTACACCCTTGCTTAGGTAGCTCAGGCATCCTAGAAACACGAAGTTCCAGGCTCAGTGAGGAAATCCAGCACAACGTCAGTTTGTAATACTTTTCTACGGCGTGATTTGGAACCAATACTGCTTGATGAAATGATTGTCTCTGACATGGGAACAGGAGCTATGTAAAATTAGAACCCTGAAAACTTTCCAAGACTTGAAGCATTCACTCTTTGCAACAAGAAAGTCAGGAACATTCAAGCCCAGATTTGTCTAAATTGAAGATATTAGAAAGATGACCCAGACTCTGACAAGAATCATATTTTATTAATTTTATCCTCCCATATTTCTATTAATTTCCATTCTCTAGTGAATTTCTGTCTCACTTTCTCCTTTAATTCTCGCTCCCTTGGTAAAGGAAGCATCAACTCTCCTGAATGCTTACTCAAAATAAGCAAAACCAGTAATGACAAGACATTCCCATTGGCTTTTTGTCGTCTTTTCAAACTACAATACAGCCTCCTTTTCTTTTTCTTTTTAATAAAATGTATTTATCTTATTGGAAAGTTAGATATACGGAGAGGAGGAGAGACAGAGAGAAAAATATTTAGTCCATTGATTTGCTCCCCAAGCGCCCTCCACAAGCTAGAGTTGCGCTCCGGATCTGAAGCCCGGAGCCCGAAGTCTCGCGAGTGCAGGGTCCCAAAGCTCTGGGCGTCCTTGACTGCTTTCCCAGGACACAGGAAGGGAGCTGAATGGGAAACACCACAGCCGGATTAGAACTGGCGCTCATATCGGAGCCCAGAGCGTGTGAAGACTTTAGCCTCCAAGTAGCCTCTAAGCTATTACGCCCTATAGCCTTTTTTTCTAATAGAGATTTCATGTCATGGTTCAGAATATAACACATAAGTGTAAATAAATTGAGTGGGGGCATGTCTCAGTAACAAACTGTCCTTGTAATCTAAGACAGTTCTAGGAATTATAGCAATATTACAATTTAGTTATCAGGGTAATGAAAAAGATGTATTATGTATACAAAGGCAACTATAATCGCTAATTTAAAGCTGTTTTTCATTGAAACACATACTTTGGCTCTAATAACTTTGTGTATGCTTGAAAAGACAATGAAAAGGTACTGGATGATGCTTCTGTCAAGATAAGCATGGTTCATTGTATATATATTTGATTACACAGCTGCATTTTCAAAAGCAGTTTCTACATAAAATCTCATCGACTTCAATTAGAATTTGCAATCTAAGTGCACCATATGGCTGTACTTAAAAGCAATGAGACTATTAAATTTAATTACTTTTGTACGCCTCTCACATGGTAAAGGTGCTTGTTAAAAGAGTAGCACTTTATGAGGATCATTTCTAGTAAAAATTGAAAACTGAGAAGATGGTGACCGTCTGGTGGTTACTAATTGACAGTCAATTCAGCAAGAAAAGTAATTTTCAGTAATACTAAAAGAAAAAAGTCACACTGAGAACAATGTCACTTTGCTAATTTTATTGCTGCTCTCTGTAACATTATTTGAATATAGTCTGAATTAACATAACCAACCCTCCTGGTTTGAAAGTGACTAAAATTGATAACTTATGCAAAATTCAAAACTAAGGTTAGGATCTTACGAACAAAGTAGAGGTTTGATTTTTCTAAGTAAATCTTATGATTATCCTGAAAAAATTACTAGACAATTTGATAATGTATATTTGATAATGTATAGATGCACAGATCTAGAAAATGTAGACAGTGATAAAGTTTCAATAGTTACAAAGGCAGTTATAAATTATTATTATTGATTATTACACAAATAGTATAATTTAATATAATGTCTGAAAATCAACAACATGATAGATATGAAATAAACATCCAATGTTGTGCAAAGAAAAAATAAGTATACCTCCAGATGCTCAATGTTCAACTTCTCTGTTGTGGCTCTGCCTTCTGAGGTGACTTAAAACTTCTGAGCTTTGTCACAAAGATCTGTTATGAAGAACTATTCTGATGAACTATGTATGATATAATATGGAAATAATCCCCTAAGAATATACTTCCAGTGGTTATGCTATGCATGAGATTACTTAAATGAATCATATTTATCCTGGAAAATTAATGCATTTTAATTTATAGGCAGGGGTATTGTTACTGGCTCAGTTAAGCAAAATTTTTAATATCGAATGGGTACATTATATTTTGCATAGTTGATTATAATTTTCCATAACATTAGGTAAAATCATTCTTTACTTGTTGTTTGATGGCCTGGTTGCTAAATCCTCACCTTAAATACACCAGGATCCCATAAAAGAACCTGTTCCTGTCCACTTCTCATCCAGCTCCCCTTGTGGCCTAGGGAAGCAGTAAAGGATGGCCCGAAACCTTTAAGCCCTAAACCCATGAAGAAGACCTGGAAGGAAGCTTCTGGCTCCAGGCTTCAGATAGGCCCAGCTGTTGTTGCTACATGGGGAGTGAACTAGTGGGTGGAAGATCTTTCTCTCCTTATCTCCTTCTCTGTAAAATCCCACTTCCAATAAAAATAAATAAACCTTTATTTTGCCCCCTGGAAAAGTTATTTGAAATATCTAAATAGAAACTCAAATATATATTTGAAATCTAGTCAACGAATAGCTATGCAATTTGTATAGACTTAAACCCATTGAAAAATAGTCAAATGTTACTAGTTTAGGGATAAGAATTATATTTTTTTGTTGTAATGACTCTAGCTTTTTCTTATTGCATGAAATATTATAGTTATGTCCAAGTCAATTAAGGTATTTTATAAAGTGATTGCACCAAGTCTTGGACTAAAGGACACAATTTCCTAATATGTAACTATTTGGATTTCCCTTATGGAGAGATGTATTTCTCTTGATTTGGGAAGGCATTAAAGTCAATTACATCATGTTATAAATCTACTTCAAAGTACATTGTATGTGATTTTATATACTACCAAATATTTTATCTTTGATTCATGGTTGTTTTTAAAACAACTATAATTCTTTCTTTAGAGAAGTCTTGCATCATATTTCCTCAAACAATTTAACTTGCCATGTTATTAATCAAATGGTGGATGTTACCAGATAACTCAATTATGTTCAAGAAGAAACAGTGAGATAGGAAATTAATTTTGCAAAGAACAACTTAGAACAGAATGTATTGAAAAATATATATGCTGAATAGTTTGACTGAAACTTGGATACTAAAAACATCAAGATTGAAGAGCTTTAAGTCAAAGGGATCTTGATTTATTTTCTCTCACCAAAGAAGAGTTTTTCTCATATTTATGTATCTAATATACAAAGTTAAGTAGGTAGATTAAATTTATTCCCATAAAGCATCCAATGCCTCACTTATTTATCTTCACTTTCAAAATGTCTTAATAGCATAATTTATTTTACAATTCTCCTGGTTGAATTTGTATGGGAAATATGAATGCCTAAAATATTCAAATATTGATCTATTTTTGAGGTGTGATGGATAAGGATGACATCTGTGACTGCAGCACTCCTTACAGGCACCAGTTTACGTCCTGCTTGCTCCAGTGTGATTCTAGCTCCCTGATCATGACCTGGAAGCGCAGTGGAGAATGGCAGGAGTACTTTGGCTTTGTGGCCATGGGGGTGATGCAAATGGAGTTCTTGACTAATTGCTTTAGCCTGACCCAGCACTGACCACTGAGGCCACTTGTGAAGTGATGCAGGACAAGGTAGTTCTCTCTCTCTCACTCTCTCTTCCCCCATCCCTCCTTCCCTCTCTCCCTTCCTCCTCTTCTCTCTGTAAACATGATCTCAAAATAAATAAATAAATCCTTGATATTATACATACAAATGAATGCATATGAATAGATGCTGAATATGAAAATTTATGTCCATGAACTTTTTTTCTTAAAACGCCTGCCTTCTCCTCTGAATATTTAGTTATACAGTTGACGGTCCCCTCATCTAGTAAATATTGATCTGCAAGTTTCAACATGTCATTTTTTTTTCAACAAATAGACCTCTAATCATTCAAAACTTCTTCACAATAACTGATTTTCTGAAAGCATAATGGATAACACACTGTATCCATGGTTAAAGTAAACCTTACAATGTATGAATGATGTTTATGAAGTCTATTAGGAATTCAAGTGAAAATATTTCCGTGTTCAGGGCGTTTTGTTATAGAATTTCTGAAACCATCACCATCGTTTAGGAATATCAGTATCTTTAGCTTACTGGAGATCTCTTCAGTGATGTTTGCATTTTCACTCATTTCCCCACACTTTGCCATAAGATTAAGCACAAAATTCATAGTATTAGTTTCTTCTACAGAAAGTAGTACTTTGGACCTAAAGCAATCACAAAATATTAACAGCCAATACAACCTATTTCTATAGATACAGTCTTTTTTTTTCCCCCAGTCTGTGGAAAGAGCAAGACCTCAAAGATATCATTTTTTTGGAATAATTGTTTTCTAAAACTCTGAAATAAATAAATTTTATTTAAAGTCACTGAGGTTGCAGTAATTTGCATTAGCCACAGTAAACAAACAAGTTCTTCATCGTGTTCTACCTATGTTGCATTTTGGCATGAAGAGGTTGTTATGTTCCCACAACATTGAAGAACAGTATGCTGGTGTGACAAAAGGAGTTACTGTGGCGATGATGGTTTCTGCATTAAAAATGCAGAAAGGTTTGTTATCTAATGCATAAAGCATTATTTACTTAATATAATGGTTCAGTACATTTTAGTGTTTTAAACTGCACATGAGGGTAAATAAATGCTGTTACAGAGAATCCTAAAGAGCATCCTCCAATCTTCTATTGGAAGCTAAAAGTCCTCTGTGTAGTGGGAGACCACCAGTCTTCCTTACCCACAAAAATGTATCCATATTGTCATCTGCAGATGCTGCAAACAGAACGTGTTACAGAAAATTAAAAACCTAACATGAGCAGTTATGTGATTACATCGTGTGTTAAGGAAAGGCGCTTATCCAGCTTACTGGGAATGACTTACAGGAAATCATATATATCATTATAAGAGAAACCAATAATGTATGGAAACACACTCTCCAAAATATTCATGTGAATTTGGAATTAGATTTTTAGAAATACAACCACAAATCCAGAAATGTGCAAGCTGGCAAACACAAGAATCTGAAAGGAAGGAACAGAGCCTTTCTCTGAGACCCCTACGGTGTGTGGATCTGCTGCAAATGAAATGGGAGTTGATGTTCCTATGAGGGAGCATTGGAGTATTTCTCCTGATTCAAACCACTAGGTACATGAGTTACAGCAGCCAGGAGAAACTAAGATAGTCTTAAAGAGCCTGTGGCCTGAGAAAGCAGTCGAGGATGTCCCAAAGCCTCAGGACCCTGCACTTGCGTAGGAGACCTGGAGGAAGTTCCTGCCTCCTGGTTTCTGATCCACAAACAAAGGATTTGCGGTCACTCGTGGAGTGAATCGTCAGATGGAAGATCTTCCTCTCCGTCTCTCCTCCTCTCTGTATATCTGACTTTGCAATAAAAATAAATAAATATTTTTAAAAATAGAACTTGCGATGCTTGCATTTTATATTGGAGGGTCTGCATTTTCTAATTTCTGTGTTGGGAGGTGGGTAGGTAATTAACAAATGCTGGGTTCTCAGGAACTCATATAGGAGACATAAACTGAAATTTGCACCCAGGGTTTCAGCCAGGGCCAGAATAAACTGTTGTGGTTTTGGATGGAGTGATGTGCTGCATGCAAAATCTTTCTCTGTCTCTTTCTGTCTCATCATAAGAATATAACAAATATGTATGTTTGTGGACACACACAAATGTGAGTGTGTTTATTACCACACTGAAATATGTCAGTAAATGGCAGTAATTGGCAAAATAAAATAATACATTTTTAAAATTTGCATTTATCACTACCCATTTTTATTTAAAAATTTATTGTGGCAAAATAGCTCAAATTTTTCTGATTATTTGAGGTAGTAGACACTTTTCACCGTTTTTACAATCATATTTAATTTATTGAAATTTTCTATTTTGCAATATGTTGGGAGAATACATTTCAAAGAGAAAACAGCTTCATTATTTCTTCTATTCATTTCTTTGGAGGAGCATTTCCATAATTTAGAATACTTGAGTTTAGATAATGAAAGACCTGTTTCAGAATTTCTTGCAGTTTGCAAATCAGACTGACAGACCAAAGAAAAGGCATGTGAACATTTCAATAAAACTTTAATACAAAGAAAGCCATTTCAGCTATTTCTACCAAATTATATTCTAAAATATGCAAAACTTTCACAATTATACTACTGAGATGGGTAGGTAGCTCATCTTTTCAATATTTGACATCCCAATTTACGTAGATCAAATGAGAAAATAGTTTTATATATCACTAGTTGAGTTTACATTATACACCAAAAATAACTTATCCCAAAAAAACACTAAGTAGCACAAATGCACAATTCACACTCAATCTCCTTCTGCCTTCTTTACTTTATGTCAATGTCTTGTCCAACTTACAAAACACTTGAGACACATAAAGAAGTCGCATTCCTACATAACTCAACCATATAATAATGTTAGATTTCATCATTTCATCGTTCGAGACCCAACATCTGGGGAATTTATTGCTTAATAAGTGATGTTTTACACAAAGAACAAATTAGCATATGTACAATTTTATGACTTTTCTCTCATTCTAAATTCTGTATATAGAATGTGTATGTAGCTTCTTGGTTACAGAATAGTTCCCCCAAATTATCTGCAGCCAGAAAGCCTATTATCCCTTTACAGAATCATGTATAATTTCCAGTTAATTTTCAAGCCAGCTATGCCATATGTACACCTTTCTTTTATAACAGCTTAGTTAATAATATAAAAAATACACTAATAACAAGATTAAAATTATATTAGTGGCAATAAAAAAAGGTAATGATGTCATAGTAGTAAGGGGGAGAACTTAAAGAAAATGCATGTGTCTAAAGTTAAATAGAATTAAAGTATTTTACAAATCCACACAATCATATATTTTCTGAAAACTTGTTTTCCAAACAAAATGCATGATAAAATTCTTAAACAAATGAACTTATGTTTAGGACTAGGAAAAATGGCAAAAAAGCCATATTAATAATGATTCTTACTGACAAAAAGTTGAACCATGGATGTTATTTTTCCAAAACTTAGATTTTTCCCTTTGAAAATCAATGGTGAAATTAGAGCCCAAATAGTAGCCAACACATTAAAAACTAAATGTAAATATAACAGATATGGTTATGAAATGTAACGAATACAACATATACATTATTTTCCTGTTATCTCATTACCTATTTAAATATCAGAATAGACCTGATATAGGTTTTTTTCTTTCAACTTTTCGAATAGTTAAACAAAGTCATGGAGTTCTAGAAATTGTGTAAACTGCCGGAAACAAAGTATTGTGTCAGCATTTTAAAACCAAGTAGAAAAGATCAGGACCTCATATGGGCACCAGTACTAACCCCAGAAGTCCTGCTTCCCATCCAGCTTGCTGCAGTCGAGGATGGGCCAAAATCTCGGCACCCTACACCAATGTGAGGGACTCAAAGGAGGCTCCAGGCTCCTGGCTTCAAATAAGCTCTGCTCCAGCTACTGCGGACACATGGTGAGTGAATCATTGGAGGGGAGATCTTTCTCTCTGTCTCTTCTTTCTGTATGTATGACTTTCCAATCAAAAAATAAATCTTACAAGAAGAATCGTCAATAGTTGTAGTTAATGTTAGGTTAACTTCTTCACTAACAGAAAAACTAGGGAAATGTGAAATTCCCAGTTAAAATCTAGCATGCATATGCCTCAGCAAAAAACAGTTATAATTTGTCATTTAAGTGCAAGAATAAATGAACTTCTTATAAGGAATTATTTGCACATATATTTCAAGATAAACTATAATTAATAATGGTATAAAAAGAACTCATTTCCAGGGCCCCGCATGATGGCGCAGTGGTTAAGGTTCTCACCTTGCACGCCCAGGATCCCATATGGGCGCCGGTTCTAATCCCGGCGGCCCTGCTTCCCTTCCAGCTCCCTACCTGTGGCCCGGGAAAGCAGTCGAGGACAGCCCAAAGCTTTGGGAACCTGCACCCGCGTGGGAGACCCGGAAGAGGCTCCTGGCTTCGGATCGGCATAGCATCGGCCATTGCGGCCGCCTGGGGAGTGAAACATCGGACAGAAGATCTTCCTCTCTGTCTTTCCTCTCTGTACATCTGCCTTTCCAATAAAATAAATATTTAAAAAAAAAAAGAACTAATTTCTTAAGTTTTGCATCAAAATATGATTTGACAGGAATGAAAATGAATCTGACTATTTAGGTTCCTAAATGATTTAATAGGATGCCAATATCTTCTAAATGTTTTACGATCAGTATCATATCCATCAAGATGTTAAACAGCATTCTGAAAATATCAATGTTTTGTTAAACTGTGAACTCTGAAGAACAATAAAAACAAATTGATTTCCTAAGTTTTCTTTCATAAAAACTGTCTTAACCTGAATTCTGTTTTTCACAAAGTTCTAATTTATACTCCTAATTTACATTCTACATGAAGATCTTTATTTTTACAATGCTTTTCCTGTTCTGTATAAATTCAAAGATTATATTCACATAAAAAGTGAAAAGACTCAGTTTTAAGTTATTGACTGAAAATCTGACTTCAATTCTGCAATATTGACATGAGTTGGGCCATTTCACTGTTGTCTTAAGGATATATGTTGCCTGAAGTTTAAGATCACTAAAATTGGTATTTTTCATATAAATGTATGACAGCTGAGAAGCAACTAAAAAAAACCAATGATCTTTTTATCATCTCAGAAAATACATTTAACCAAGGACAATGACTAGCCAACCATGAAATTGTGCTCTTAAGGGGACTACACGCTGACAATAGAAATGATGAAGAGAATTTATACATCCTTGCTAGAATCTCGTTTGTTGAGTGTTATTCTGCAAAAGCTCAGCTGCAGTAGCAGCGAAAACAGCAGCATATGTGTTGTTTCAATATCTGTTCTCCAGATGTATATTGATTAGGAATAGCTTACTGTAACCTGTATTTTCACTTCAAATTACTCAAAGAAAATTATTTTAAATCATGAATAGTTAAATCATGAGAAAGAGTGTGTAAGTGTGAAAATTATTCCTGAAATAATTATATGCATCGTTACGCTTCAGGATAATCCTGACACTCAAAAATATGAGCATTAAGTAGTGTAACCAATGTATGTGGATCTAAAAATAAACGCAGAAGAGCTTCATAAACTGGCCATACGAGAGATCCTCTGGGGGTTTGTCTTCCAGAACCAGACTTATTTCACTTAAACTAATGTCCTTCAGATAATCCTTGTTGTGACAAGTGAAAGGATTTAATACATTTTAGATGGATGAGTAGCCTTCTCTGTGTGTGTGTGTGTGTGTGTGTGTGTGTGTGTGTGTGTGTGTGTGTGTGCATGCTTGCATTTGTGTGTTTCACACTTTGTCTATCCAACTTTTATTAACATTTATTTAGGCTGTTTGAATTTCTTGGATATTGTGAATATTGCTGCAGTAGACATGGTAGTGTAGCTTTCTTGTTGATATTTCAAATTCATCTTCTTGAGTATTATACTCAGTAGTGGCATTACATGATCATATGTTAGCTCATTCATGCTTTTACATTTTATTTATTTCAGTTGGAAGAGTAAATTTACAAAGAAAAGGAGATTGACCACTCCCTAAACAGACACAATGGCCACAGCTGAGCTTATTCAAACCTAGGAGCCAGGGATTCTTCAGGGTCTCCCACATGGGTGCCGGGTCCAAAGTACTTGGGCCACTCTTCACTGCTTTTTCAGGTTGTAGGCAGAGAGCTGGATCAGAAGTGGAGCAGCTGGGGCGTAAACCGACACCCATAGTGTATCCTGGAGCTTGCCCGTGGAGGATGAGCCTGCTAATGCCGTGTCAGTACATACACTTTGCTTTGAGAATGCTCATTCTTGTTTCACACACACACACACACACACACACACACACACACACACACTGACCATCTGTTTCCACCATTGTTTGCATCCTAACCAATGTTTTTCTTTTCTTTCTTGTTGGTATTTTTGCAATTAGTCATTCTAGCAAGGACTCTATCATACTTAATGGAGCTTTTCATTTGCCATTCCCCGAAGCTTGGTGATGTCAAGCATTTTTTTGCATATATGTTTGGATTATTTTATGTCTGCCATTGAGAAATGTCTGTTTTCAAGTGTTTAGTTCATCTGTAATTTGGGTTAGTTTATTTATGATTGCATTACTTGAGTTCCTTATAAATTCTGGGTATTAATTCCTTGTAGATGCGCAGTTAGAAGATATTCTCTCCCATTATTGAGGTCGTGCGATACCAGGGTAGTACTTTCCTTTACTGTGAAGAGGCTTTTTAGTTTGAGGTAACCACATTCATTAACTTTTTTGGCTTCCTGTGCCTTAGGATTCATAGTCAATAAGTCATTATCTTGAGAAGTGTCCTGAAGGTGTGTCTCCAATGTTGTTTTTTTTTTTCCATCAGTTTAGCAACCTTTGTAATCTTTCACATCCCTAGTTATAGGTTAGTTTGTAAATGTTGAGAATGGCATATCTAGTTCTTCTCTTATCATATGCATTTTTTGTAGTGCAATTTATTTGAACAGATTAACAGTTTTCCACTGCTTGTTGTCTCTTTTGTCCGAAATCAGTTCTCTATGTATGCACAAGAGGCTGTATCTCATTTTTTTAAAAAAAATTTGTTTCATTGGCTTATGTGTCTGCTTTCTGCTAATTTCTTGCTGATTTAGTTAATGTAACTTTGTGATAGGGCCGGTAAAATGGCATAACAGCTAAATTTTCCAACTGTTGCGCTGGCCTCCATTATGGGCATTGGTTCAGGTCCCACATGATTTAGCTACCTTTTTATTGACTTATAAAAGCAGCAGAGGATGGCCCAAACATAGGAATCTAGGAATTAAATCAGATTCACTGTGTAGTTTAGCCAGGTAACTAGATAAGTGTTATACCTGAGCACCACTCCTGTGGTGGCTTGCTGTGCTTCCACTAGCATCGGTGTATTGGTCTCTGTAGGCTCGGCATCCTTGCTTTGTTCTCATTTCACCTTCTGCAGTGCAGCCCTTCAGTTTGCTCTGGCATTATCCTTTAGCCGAGAACATTTCTGAAAACAATGTCCAAATAATAGGAAAGTTAGGCATGCACTGATCCATTGTCATTCTCCTCCATGGGAAGTGCTGACAGAGATTTCAATGTGGGGCCTCATGTGGAAAGAGAAAGGTAATGGTGTTCAGGACACCCTATTTGCTCCTGCTCGTTCAGTATGCACTTTTCTACAGCTTCCTGGAAAAAAAGCAGGTGATTGGCTTCATGCCATCTTTCGGAAGTTTTGTTAAGCTTTTGCTCTGTGTGGCTAATCGCTGGTTGATCAATCCTTGGGAGCAGTGAACCAGGATGGACACCTCTGCCCTCTTAGTGAACTCACTTGTCTTTTTTTACATATTAAGTTAGGGTTTGAAAACATTTCCAATCATATTTCTTAAAACATGCGAAAACTCAAGCAAACATAGAGCTATTATAGACAATAAATTACATATTACATTCATAAGTGAATGGGTATCCTGTGACATTATCCCATCACAGCACCAAAATATCAATAGAATTATATATATTTTAAAGATTTATTTATTTTTATTGGAAAGTCAGATATACATAGAGGAGGAGAGACGGAGAGGAAGATTTTCTGTCCGATGTTTCACTCCACAAGTGACCGAAACGGCTGGTGCTGTGCCGATCCAAAGCCAGGAGCCAGGAACTTCCTCCAGGTCTCCTACACAGGTGCAGGGTCCTAAGGCTTTGGGACATCCTTGACTGCTTTCCCAGGCCACAGGCAGGGAGCTGAATGGGAACTGGAGCTACTGGAATTAGAACTAGCACCCATATGGGATCCTGGGCGGCGCATTCACGGCCAGGACTTTAGCTGTTAGGCCCATGGTGCCGGGCCCCAAAATTATATTTTTATTGGTTCACAAAGAAGATCTTAGATTTAAGAATTTAAAAAACAAGAAAGGCTCCAGACATGAAGCAAGATTTAAAAATTATTGTTATTATAGGTAAAATGTACAGATGATTGAATACGGAAGCATGGTGAAATTTGGTATAGTGAAAATGAAAAATAAATATGTTGGAAATAACAAGTATGGAAAATGTTGCATTTTTTTATTTCCTTGTTTAGTTTCTAATTTTTAAAAACTCATTCTCATTTTCATACTTCAGGTCAGGGATACATATTCCATATTATTATAAAATTATTTTATAATGAGAAAACTAACTGCAACATCAATTAGAATTTCAGTGAATTGCATCAGATTTTCCCACTCACTGCAAAGATTGAATTAAAAACTGTGATATGTTATATAAAGTTGTAACTACACCGTATGAATATATGTCCAAAAACGTTATGTTACTTCTCAAAAATGCCTATGACTTGGATCATTGCAGAATCCACCTCTTTGAGCGCAATAAACTCTGTGTCATGGACTCAGCATGTTTATAACTTTAGCAGCTCTGATAAAGCATCATCTAACAACAAAAGCCTATTTTTGAAGAAAATATTGTTCACCACTTATAAATACAGAAATGAGGTTATTCATTTGTCCTTTAAAAATACATCTTTATGATCAAACATGTGTTTAAATGTCATTGTAGTCATTCCAATGATTCAGAAATGCAGTAATGGCAAAGATTAATTTTGACACAAGTACGTTTATTCTGCTGTCATTGCATTGAATAACTGAAGATGGAATCCTTTTGTGTTTACAGATATGTAGATGAAACTGGGAAGAAAAATGTGCTTATGACAATTCATATTAATGTCCAAACAAATATCCAATCTTTTCATAAGAATTTCACTATAGTGTGATCATGATAAAAAATGTTTTCATTCATGTTTTGTAACTTTTCATCAAACATTACATCTTGACCATCCTAATTACCAAAATGGACTCAAATCTGTTACATAGAGGGCAAAAGAGATAAATGATTAGTTTTTCTGGGTGCAAATACTTTCTTTCAAGGACAACAGCAATTGCCTCATATGTAAGTATTCGTGTGTGTGAGCAATCATATAAAATTTGGAATGTATTGAAATGACAAAATTCATAGAGCATATGCATCCATGACAAAGAAAATAAATCTATACTTTTCAGCAGATGGCCCCATAATCTGCATATCAATCCTCTAATTTCCTTGCACTTTAATGACTCATTTTACATCATAAGAAACCCTTTACTAATCTCTGATTATAACACTGTTTTAACTATAATTCTCACTTGTCTCAATCAGTCAGTTTTCTTCATCATTGCAAGTTTGGCAGAAGATGGGATTTTCTGTGGGGACTGGTGCTGATGCAATCAGATGTTGTTGATGAAATGCCCACATGCTCTTTAGACAAGCAGCGTCACACCATCCCTTCTGTTTTACCATGTCTCAGCCACATTTGGAAGTGAAACTTATTTCACCAACTTTTTTCTCAAACTCTTCTTTTAGATTTCTTTCCTTATAGAAATGTCTTCAGTTCATCAGCTAGGATTACCAACTATTATTTTATTGACCCCTAACTGTTAGAATAATGTGAATGCCCTTGAAGCCTCCACAGTAAGATATTTTCCTTTCTGTAGAAATGTTCTCCGTCATGACATGAAAGTTACCAGAATGCCTCTGTTCAGTTGATAAGCTTTCAAAACTGTGTTTCCTCTATATTCAAGTAGAGCAATGACATTCCATCCCATTTAGTGACTCGGAACTGTTCATGTCACAAATCGCATTGTTTTGCTAACAATTGAAAATGTGTCATGTCTATGAATCAAAATTTTTAATTATAACATTATCCATTTTACTAATTACGATGGGATCACTGGAGAGTCACACACACTTGCAAGACTAATAGAGAACTATTCTATATGCTGGTTATGTGGGATAATATGTCCTTCAAGAAAACATCTCAGAAAGTCATTGTCCAATTTGACAGTCACAATAATGGCATCGATGCATTTGAAAAAAGAAAAAAAGGAGCGCTTCCTCTCTTTTGGCCAAATCTCTATGATAACTTCCTCAACACATGCCTTTTATGGTCTATGGCAACAAGTGTTCTGTTTATGAATCTCTATAATTGTGATATCTAAGTATGAGATATCAATGGAATAGTATGTTATATATCCTTATGATACTGGCTATTTTAGGAACACAGAATGATTTCAGCAAGGTTTAAGCAGGTTGTGAAATATGTCAGCAGTACTTTCTCTTTTCTTGTCAGTATCTAACTTTCACCCACTGTTGACCTGATTCAACCTTAATTATCCTTCTAATAACTGAACTCTTACATTCAAACCTTTTTTTTTTCCTTAAGGAGTTGCTCGCATTCACTTGTCATTCAAATTCTGTAAAGCATATTTTTATTCCATGCTCCTTTTAATTTCACCAGAGCCTTGGGTTTACTTATCAGACTAGTTGTTCAACAGACACGTATTCCAGGTTTGCAATTTTCTTGTCCTGCCTAATATCCAAGAACAGTTCAACCATGTCTCTAGGTATACTTCTCAGTAAAGACCTGAAATTGACTCATAGTCAATTTTTTTCCTTACAATAATTTTCGTGCTAGTTGCTGTCATTACTCAAAAAACCGATGTGAAACACATGTTCATGACTGTTGTTTCATTCATTTTTCACAATGAAAATGGGGTTCATTAGGTAAGTAGTTTATCTAAATTTTATAAAATATATTTCAAGTGTGGATGGTGATCTTTTCAACTTTGAGTCCCCTATCAAATTATCACTTTGCAAAGCATATATTAATCCTTTATCACTTGCATAGCACATTTCTTTGTCTTAATGGTGTGTCTTCCTGAAATTATTCTCATATGAATAAACTTAAAAGTAAACTTTAATGAATAAGAACATGTTATTCGAAGTCATCTCAAGGAGACAGAATATCACTTGTTGGGATATAATTAAATAAAACATAATAAAATGTGTTAATCAATGTCAGGAAGGCATGACATCCAAAGTTTCAGAAGGGTTGGTTACCCATGAAAGAACAAAAAGAAAAATCGGGCATAGTCATTAGCAATATCCAGCTAAATATTTCAAGTATTCTAATGCCATCTGCTAGGCCATCTGATCTCACTAAATTCTTCTTTTTATAGCTTGTCCTCTTAAGACTTGGGATGTCAGGGGAAAGTTACTTAGTCCTGTTAACAATAGATTCAGTGGCTCTATTCTTACTGAAAATTAGTGGATCAACATTTCAAATTTGTATGAATGACTCTCCTAATATCATTTGTGTGATATTCCTGTGAAGAGATTACATTGATAAAATCTTCCTTCCTACATTTTCTTACTGTAAGTTCTGAATTTTTTAATTTTACTAAAAAGACACATAGAAATATGCAAATATGTGTTCAATATCCATAATCTAAAAAAAATCTACAAAAGAGCATTATATTATGTCACAAGTGGAAAGTTCCACTTGATCTCATTTGAGTTGTTGCAGTAAAAACACAAGTGCACTGAAAATACAATATAAACTTATTTCCAGCACACTTATATAAGTTGCAGATAAAGTAGCAATGACTTTTGTTTAGATTTCATCCCTACCATAAGAGATCCTATTATTATGTGCGTATGAGTTTAAAATTCTCAAGGCTCAAATATCTGAAACAGTTCTCACGATAAGCAATTAGATACATAAAAAGATTTATGTTTCTTTTGTCATTTATACTTGCTATCGTCTTAGTTTTTCAATTGGTCTTCTGAAAATATTTTGATTCTTTCTGCAGCAAGTGAATTTACATCATACAGTCTTTACAAAACAGAAGGCATCAGAACATTATCACATTAAACTCTTACATCCTGCAAAAGAGCTGCACTCTTTCTCTCCTATATCGTTTAAAAAAATAATAATCAAAGTCTCTTTGCCTGAAGCTGTCAGTGTCTGATTTTTTTCAGAGAATATGTTTCCAGTTCCTTTCACAGTGCCGACTATGTCCGGTAGCAACTTTGGTCCAACCGTGAGCCTCTGGAACTGTGGCCCACTGGACATACTTGGGATTCACATTCTTTCAAGGATACATTTACTGACAGGCAGGTCTAATCACGCAACTGCATTTCCAGATGTCTCAGGAGTTATTGTGCTTTTCATTTTGGAGTATCCTGGAGAATTAAGGAAAGACTAGGTTTTCTGTTGATATCCCAACTTCTTTCGGCTTCTTTACTTCTTTGCTCTCTTGCTTCTTTACTCCCTTAAACATTTTGGGAAGAAGACTTTATCTATGAATCACTTGCATATAAACACACATTTTAATTTCAGAAAAACTATCTTAAAATAAAAATTGATTATAATTACAAACTCCATTTAGTATATCCATTCCATGGGTAATTAATTTGTCTAAGAATATATTTATTTTATTATCCTTAAGCTTTCTTTAAACTTTTCTTTGTTCCTTGGAATATATTTTGCTAATTATCAACTCTTCTTCATATGTAAGTTTGTGGAAGGAGTATTCTATGCTTGTTTGACCTGATTGTTTTTGTTTTCTACTATTTTTTCAAAAATGTTTATTTATGTATTTATTTATTTATAAATTTATTTTTATTTGTTGATGATGATTACATGATTATATATTTGACCAGGGAGGAAGGATTGAAGGTTGGAAAAAGTGGGTAAAACCAGTTTCCTAATTCTGCTTTTCTTTTTGTCTCTTGGAGAAGGGGAGAGATAAAGCGGGAAGCCACACCCAGCTTCCCAAATGTCCCAGTACCCAGGGATGGGGAACTGCCACCTGGTATCGACCCAGGGTCCTGTTACAGTGCATGTTTTTGTTCAAATGGTTTGAGTTCTGCAATGCTGTTAATTTAGGCGATCAAAGCATTAGGCAACCCTCCCAATGTCCACTGACAGCCATGGTCAAACTCAAATCTCTATTCACCCAGATTTTTTCTGTCATTGTGCTGGGGTAGTTGTCCAATTTGCTCTGTTCTGCTTTCTCTGCGACAGTACCAAATGGGGAGCTGTGATCTCCACATGCATCAGGGTCTGTGTCCACTGCTCTGCCTTTTTAACTCACTGGCAGGTCTAAGGACCAGGGCCAAGCAATGTGAGCCCCACTGGATTCCCTGCCCCCAGGGCTCATGAACAAGGCACTCACCTTGCAGGTGGGCCCCAGGACCTGGACTAGGTGACCCTAGCTTCACAAAATCCCCTGTCTTCAGGGCTCATGAACCCAGCAGCCACCTTACAAGCGGGTCCCAGGCTGGCATCATTCACCTCATTTCACCATCCACTATCGTGTCGCCCAAGTGTAAACTAACTGGCATTGCAGTCTGACCTGGCTCCTGCATCCTGTCCTGGTTTTTGGATTTGCTAGTGGATGTTACAAACTGGCCCAGCTTGGTCTGTCCTCAGATCGGACGCACATATATTTCTGTGGGTACTGTAACCTGGCATGGTCAGGCTGCTCCTTGACTTGGTTCTTGTGCTCTCATGCATGGACTGCCTTCCTACAAAGGAATTTCCCATTCTCCTCTGTTGAGTCCCCTCCCAGTGGCAGATCTCATGCGCTCCAGTGATGTCTTCAGTACTTTGTTGAATTTAGCCAGTTTCTAGTGGTTAAACCACAAAAATTATTTTTCCAATATATAACACTTTTATCCATTTGTTTTTCTCCCTTTTTTAAGAATTTCATTTCATTTTATGACACAGTTTCATAGGCTCTGGGATTCCCCCAGCTCCTCCCCATGCCCTCCCCCCATGGTGGATTCCTCCACCTTGTTGCAATATTGCAGTTCAAGTCCAGTCACAATTCTTTCATTGCAAGCATGTACCATGCATAGAGCATTTTCCTCATTTCTTTGATATTAATACAACCAGCATTTTAATTTGCTAATTAATATAACAAATAATGAGAAACCAGATTGAATAACATAGAAAAGACAAAGCACTAAGCATAAGAATAAAAATAATAAACAATCATACACAGATAACCTGTTTGCTTTTGATACTTGCATTGAATATCTGTAAATTTTAATTGTGTATTGTCAATGCTTTCTGTCTCATCTGTCCTAACAAAGAAAGACTACTAAATAACCTGAGTTAGGATGCTATGTAAATTTAAACTTAAAAATATCTGATTGTAAAGCATATTGACCTATGCTTGATCTTTTCTCTGAGTTTCAAAACTGAAAAGGCAAATGGGCTCCCAGAAACATTTAATTAAGGTATCCACAAATTCGGGTTAAAACTGTAGCCTTGGGAGAAAGGAAGATCTGTTCTTTAATTAATACGTGAGAAAAGCCAGTGCAGAGAAAGCATCAGAATGAAACCATTTCACTGGAACTGTTGCATTTCTGTTTGTAATGAGTCTGCTCTGAAAGCGGAGAACTGTTGAGCTAATAACAATGGCTCTTCTAAAAGAGGGGGTACCCCTCAGGTGCACTCAGCACATTGCAATAGGGAGGCCAGTCGAAACTTCAGGGTGCAGTGAAACATCTGCTCTTGTATTGACGATACACTGGGTTTGACCTTTACAGAAATGTGTCCCAAGAGCAGGAAGATTTGCATTCAACCCTAGTTTGTAGCATTTCTGCTAATGGTAGATTACCTTTCCCAAACCCAGAAGAATAAATCCTCCAGAGCTCTGGCTACAGCCTCAATGAGCACATAACTTGGGCTAATTGTCTAAAAACTGAGGTTTTAAGGCATCAATGAATGTAAAAAGCCCAAGAAGTTAAAATTGCTATTTTTCGTCCTTCTTTTTTTTTTAACAAATACTTAATCTTCCTCTTGCTATGGAAATGTAATGACTACTACAAAATCCTATGAAAATGGAGGGTTTACAACTCAATATCTTGTTATATAATTACTAAAATTTATTTAATATGTGTCGTACTGGAGTAGTCTTAAAAATTTTGAGTTCATACTAGACAGAATGTTTAAAAATAGCTAACACATGTTGCAAAATTACTATTTATTTTATACATGCTAGAATTTGGAAAAGGTATTTTTATAAAATTCCTTTTACCCATAACACATGATAATTTTATAATCTTAAAAACGCACATTTTATACTTTACCTAAGCTCAATGGCTTTAAAAACACATGGGCATATTTTTTAAAATGCTGACTTATTTCTAGTCCATTCATTATCATTAAAGAATGATTCATGGTACCAGTACGATGGCTCAACTGGATCTTCTTCCACTGAAAGTGCCAGCATTGCACATGGACACCACTTGATGTACTGGCCTCTCTGTCTTCGATCCAGCTCCCTATTTATGGCTGGTAAAACAGAAGCTTGGTCCAAAGACTTAGGGCGCTGCTCCTTTGTGGGAAACCTGGAAGAAGCTCCTGACTCCCAGCTTCAAATTGGCTCAACTCCAGCCCATTGCAGTCATTGGAGAAGTAAACCACAAGTTATTTTTCTGTGTCTCCTCTTTCTCTCTCTCTCTGCCTTTCCAATAAAAATGTATATTTTTTTAAGGTGTGAAATTGTTTGTGAAGCTGACAAAGTAAAACGTTTTTTAAATCTTTGTAAAGCTTATAAGTTATGATATTAACCTTGTCATGACATTAACTAACAGTGAATAAAATTATATCATACATACTAATTCAGTTACATAAGATTTGGACTTTACTACACTATGCTCAAGAATATGGTAATATTTTTTCTTTTAGATGATACCAACCTAGAAAAATCTATGAAAAACTAACCTGTTTACAGGACACTGGATACATTTCATAATCTAGCTGTGCATTGCTAGGCTTTACACGTATTATTTCAAGTAGAGGATATATTTTAAAAATACAACATTCAAATGTTGGACCATGTAGAAAAATATGAAAACCTTTAGACCAGCTGTTGGGTAGCATTTGAAAAACAAATTAAGCAGGTTGGTAACGTAATACAGCAGATGGACAAAATACGCTTTCCTGCTGAATATGTTTTTTGTCATTATTATTATTATTTATCATTTTAACTTAGATCTGTTCGAGTACTTCTCAGGATGTGTTTTCTACCCAGTAACATTCTTCATATTACCGTGAAGAAAACACATGCCTTAAGGTACATTATGATTACATTTGCTCTGTCAATGGTAAAGAAGTGTTAACATTAAAAAAAGGATGTTCCTTTACTGAAATCACCGTAAGTACATTAAGCACATCAATTAGATCAATACTGATTCCTGTTTATTCAGCAGGAGTGTCTGTAGTGTGATATCTTCCTATCTCGCTGTGTGCTGTAAACAACTATGCATCCCTGAAGACTGTGACTCCTGATTGTAAAATAACTATGTGATTTGTGTACATAGTGGCAATTTGCATAAATCCAGAAAAATCTCATCACTTTTTATAGAACAATAAAAATTTCATGTGTGTGTATTGGTCAAGAGATTTTGTAAAATAAATTTCGCTCTTAAACAAAGAAAATGGCAAGGCCATGTTTCATTTTTAAAAGGAATTTATTATGATATTTTTGCAGTGTATGTGAAATATATGGGTAAAAATGGCACTTATCTATGAAAATATGTTACTCGGTGCGGCACGGTAGCAAGGAGGCTAAAATCCTTGCCTTGCACACACCAGGATTCCACATGAGCACCTGTTGTAATCCCGATGGCTGCGCTTCCCATTCAGCCCCCTTCTCGTGACCTGGGAAAGCAGTGAGGACAGCCCCAAGGTTTTGGATCCTGCACCAGTGTGGGAGACCTAGAGGAAGTTCTTGCCTTGGATTGGAGCGGCTCCAGCCTTTGTGACCACTCAGCATTTGTGATCAATCAGCATTTTGTAAGGAGGTCTAAGGTGATAGATCTGAAGCAAATACACGAATTCAGGTATTATTTAATAAAATCCTTGGAGGGTAGTGTGCATGAAATTTCCAATAATCTCCATGGGGAGTGATAAGTGGAATGAGGAAAAATGTAAGAGGTACAGTACATACCGTTATTAAACAGATTTTTCATGTGTCATCATGTCGTATGCCAGCACATACAATCCTGCAAAGTACAAGGCTGAGATGCATACTGAAAGGGTTCATCAGAAGTAGGAAAAGTTAAGAATGAGTGATAGAAGATGAAGGAACAGTGTGACTCTTGGTCCACGAGCCAGGCACAGGAATCGAGAGCACCTCCTTGAATCTGTTTTAATTTATATGTATAAAACAAACATTACATATGTTTGAGGGCCTGAGATTACTCTCAGCTTACAACAACCATTAACCACTTTTACTGATTAATTTTGTGGCTGTTCTAGGTGTCTGGCAGTCTGGTTTTTAGTGATTAAGTCCTCATTAACACAGATCCGTGATTCCCTCTCTCAGTAGTCTTCATGGCAACCATGCATCGATGCCAACATTGCAAACATCTATCCCTGCATGTGGTAATGACCTTATCAGAAGGAGGTGTCCTCCACCTAGACTTTGTTCCCATAAATAGCCATGAGAGAGTTAAGGACCTGGTCTCTATCAACAAGATGAGGTCACCTCCTGGGCAGACTGCGGCCCACCCTAAAATCAGACCTCAGTGAAACCTGATCCAAGGCAGAGTTAAAGCTAAAAATACCAAGAGCATCAAACATGATTTTAAAAAGCATAGTATGTGCTCGAGTTTTATTTAAGATAATAACACAACTTAGTGATGTAGGTACTCAGCAGATGCATAGGCATTCAATAAAGCCAACGGATAATATGTGGAATGTGTTCATTTCTCAGCGCCAGCAAGGCCTATAGGAGGTATTTAAAAAGCGGCATGAAATACAAGATTGCTTCCTCAAAGGATGGAGAGGACTGGTGACATCTGAATGACTCCTCTGAGGCTTCGCAAGTGAGCTCATCAGAATGAATAAGGATTCTGTAAGAAAAACCTGTAATAAGAGGCCCTTGGAGGTTTACCTGCAGAACGGCATTGCAAGGGACACAAAGAAGGGTGAGCCGTGTGACGACGGTACAGGTTCATGGAAAATGTGAAGTTGATGAGCTCCATTGAAGAAAAGATTGCAACTGTATCCCTGGGGAATCTTTAATTCACCTCTACTGATAAATGAGAAATCTTCCTTCCAATTTCTATTGTAGCTGATCGGGAGCTCTCACAATTGCGTTCTTCTATTTTAAAAGCTTGACGACACCAGAAATTATTCTCACAAAAATGTCTTCCCCTCTGATTCTAGCCTCAATATTGTAGACACATTGCAACTGCCCACGTGGCTTATAGGAATGGAGAATACTTGTCACCAAAATAGCTTTCCATCAATATCACAATATGTAAAAACAAAATCTCATAAATTTCTTCATCTTTCCAGTTTTTTGAAGAGAGAAATTGTTCAAGATTTTTCAAACGTATTGAGGAATTCAATTTAAAGATGTAAACATCTCAGTACAATCTCATGCAATGCAAATTATAACAAATCTTAAAAAAATAACAGGGATCACGATCAAATTTAGTGTCTTGGAGGTAGCTGTTATGAAAAGCATATAGCACTTTTGAATAGCAATTATAAAAGTCAGCTTTGGAGTTTTTTGTAGCAATAAAAATGACATGGGAATGAACTATTCATTATAAGAAAATCGTTTCACTATTTCTGTTGACATTGCTTTTCAAGAATCAGGCAAAGAAAAATGTTAGCTAACAAAAACACAGTGTTAAGCAAATTAGAAAGTGTAATAAATAAAACTCAGACCAATTATTTTCTAAATATTTGCCCAGGAATTTGATTATTCCTTTTCATTATTAAGCACAATTAATCTTCCTGAAACCAAATCATTCTGATTATATGTGTAAATGCATTAACATTTTTTTAAAAAATCTCAGTTTATCTTTGCTCTAAACTTTGTGAGCCTTTAAATTACACGTATCTTCTTATATATCTATATAGTAATACAATTTTTAAGTATGGGAGGCCAGAACAGTGGCCTAGCTGTAAAAGTCCTCCTCTTGTATGCACCAGGAGCTCATATGGGTGCTGGTTCTAATCCCCGCGGCCCCACTTCCCATCCAACTCCCTGCTTAGGGCCTGGGAAAGCAGCTGAGTATGGCCCAAAGTGTTGGGACTCTGCACTGGTGTGGGAGACCTGGAGGAGGTTCCTAGCTCCTGGCTTCAAATCAACCCACTCCAGCCACTGTGACCTCTTGGGGAGTGAATCAGTGGAAGGAAGGTCTTCCTCCCTGTCTCTCCTCCTCTCTGTATATCTGACTTTGCAGTAAAAATAAATAAATCTTTACAACACATTTAGGTGTGTTATCAAGAATCAGTCAAAACATACATGTCTTAATCCTTCATGACTGTATTTTGCATGAGAGCATTTCACAGTGATATGGTAATAAATCATTTTTCGGTGTATATCTCCTTGTGCTTCTGTGTATTTATATTGTGGTCCCCTCTCTCAATAATACATGATTTTACTTTTGAAGGTTCTTGGTACTCACAAAACCAGTTGTGAGAAAAGAAAGGAACTGGATAAGCCAATCTCTTAGGTATTGCATGCTGCAAATTACTCTACAATTAATTACTATTTTAAAATGATACTTATTTGGATATTTAATATCAATACTCTTTCTTTAAAATCTAAAATATGAGAATAAGAAGTTCAGTGAAAGGAAATGGAAAATGATAAATGCAATGAAACTACAAAGAGTGATAATGTAGCAGAGGAATATAACAAAAATAATTCTTAATCCTCTCTCTCTGAATAATAATTATCATATTTTACCATATATTGATGAACAGAGCAGAAAAATAAAATAAATAAGAGTTCTGCAGCAAAGATGAATGACATTTGATCTTCAAAGACAAAAATAGCTCTGCTGTAAAAAGATTTATCACAATACATGTTTATTGTTGAAATCTGAACTTAAGAATTTTTACTCTGAATATTTTGATATTCAAAGTTTTATGTGCCCTGGCAACATCTGCATTACTTGGCAGCTTGTTGGAAACTGGAAAGCTGAGACTTCCGCCTAGATTTACACAGTACTGTTCTAACAAAATTCACAGGTAATCCACATGGTACCATCCTGGCAGCTCTGCTTTCAACCCAACTCTGTGAATGCACCTCAGAAAACAGAAGTTGGATGGCTCAAGAACATGGATCCCTAGAACCCATGGGAAAGACCTGGATGCAGTTGTAGGGTCCCAGGTTAGTCTGATCCAGCCTTCAGTTGGAAATATTTTGGTGGTCAATCGGCAAGTGTAAACTCGCTTTCTCTCTACCTCCCCACCCCTTTGTGCTCTTGCGTTCAAATAATATACTATCACCTTGCAGGCACCAGAATCCCGTATGGGTGCCTGCTCCTGTCCCCATGCTCCACTTCTCACCCAGCCCCCTGTTTATGGCCTGGGAAAGCAGTAAAATATGGTCCAAAGCCTTGGGACCCTGCACCTGTGTGGGAGACCTGGAAGGAAGTTCATGGCTCCTGGCCTCGGAGCAGTTCAGCTGTGGCTATTGCAGTCATTTGTGGAGTAGACCAGCAGGTAGAAGATCTTTCTCTCTGTCTCTCCTCTCTATAAATCTGATATGCCTTTTCAATAAAAATAGATAAATCTAAAAAATGCTTTCCATTTGGCCAATGCAGACTTGTAAAAGATGTTTTACAGTTAATTGTATATTAAGAAGTTAAAAATTGTCAGATTGTGAAGAAAGAGAAATCAGAACTATTTTAACATTTTATTTTCAAAGTATTCAGGAGAAAATCGGGTTCTTTTAAAATACCATTCTGTGTTATTTATCTAAAAAATCGAATGTAATTTTAAGTTACCTGACATTCTATTCTGATCTCTGAAACCTATCAAATGCAGTGTATCTCACTGCCTATTACCCTCAAACACCTAACTCAACAGCAGGTTAGGGTTGTATGTTAATTTGAGTTTTTCTTGTAACAGTGAAGCGTCATTTCTAAAACGTGTTTTAATAGCTCTTGGGAAAATGCTACCTGATAAGAAAGGATTTTGAATTAACCATGTCTTTATAGTGGATATAAAGGAGCTTCACTTCCTTTTCTTTCTACATTAGGTTATTGTATATTCCTCATTGCTGAAGAAATGATGTAGTCCATCAGAATATGTAAAGCAAACTTGATGTATCTTTGTCTATATGCCAAATATATAAAATAATTTAAGTATAGAGCCAGGCGAGAAATCATACAAAGATAGGAGTCTTTATTATGAAAGACTTAAAGAGTTTTACTCCTTGTATCAAATTATGCAGTAGAAGATTTTTCATAATCAATTTTGCAAAACCAAATAAAATTGTGAGATGAGTACATAGTGAGATAATCAAGTGACCAAAACAAAATTTTGGTGATCATGGAAAGCATGTCTCTTTTGTGATGAACAAAATTATGCTAAAATTGAGTACGTCAACATAAGCTAGTGAAATTAACACATAAATACAGAAAACATAACATATAATGCATGTAGTATATATTCATGCATTGACTTATTTGCTAGTGAAAAAAACTAAAATATCTAGCATATTTTATCATCAAGTGTATCTGACAGAAAGCAGTCAAGTTTGAAAAATAAGGAATAGTAGTAAAACACTAAAACAAAGAATATATTATTGAATTTTATGAATCCTCTTTTAGACTGAGATTTTGGTAAGTGAATACTCTTATCACAACTAAATTTAGGTTTTAAAAGTAATGATCCCATATAATTTTGAAACATGATACCTCTGAAGAATTATTTATTTATTATAACAATTATAATTAAACATACAAAATTATATTAGATTTTAGCATTCAGATACTAAATTGTATTATAAGATGAATATGTGAAATATCACCCAAAGGAAAACAAAGCAATGTTTATACAATATATCAGGAAGAATGTTGCTTTATAAATTCTGTTTGTGTGTTTGAAATTGATCTATTGCGTTATGAACTATATACACAGTAAATGTAAAATGTAAAATGTCCCTGGAATTTACATATCGGTATGATCAGGCACATGTTTTCCAATAATGAGCAATATTTGCACGACAGTCAAAAAAGGAACTTTGATCCCTCCAGCAACCCTGATCATCTGAAAATTAGACGTTTTGGAATCCCTAATTTGGGCATTTCTTTCCACGCCTGACAAAAAATGATCTATGATTCAAGAATTTCAAATGTTTTCAATTAATTAATTAATTTTTAATTGGAAAGTAAGATTATACAGAGAGGAGGGCAAACAGAAAGGAAATTCTTCCGTCATTATCAAGTGGCTGCAACAGTCTGCTGAGTCTATTCAAAGCCAGATATGGTTTAAAAACCTACTTCATGGGCACTGCGCATCAATCTAACAGTTAAAGCCCTCGCCTTGCATGCACCAGAATACCATATGGGTGCCATTTTGTATGCTGACTGCTCCACTTTCCATCCAGCTTTCTGCTTGTGGCTTGGGAAACCAGTAGCGGTTGATGCAAAGCCTTGGGGCCATGCGTCCATGTGGGTGACCTAAAAGAAGCTCCTGGCTCCTAGCTTCAGAACCAGCTCAGCTCTGGCCATTGCATCCACTTGGGGATAGAACCAGCAGATGGAAGATCATTCTCTCTGTATTTTCTCCTCTGTGTATGTCTGCCTTTCCAATAAAAATAAATATTTAACAAAGTAAATAAATAAAAATTAAAACTTAACTAATTGAATAAGCTAATTAATATTTATAACAAAATATTTATAGCTATCATTCTGACATTTTAGTTTCCATAAGTGATATTGTATATAATAGTAATTGTAATCATTTTTCAGTGGTGGACATTTTGCTCATTCTTAATTTCTATTCATATTTTTATTTCATTCATGAAAACAAAATTTCAGTAATTTATTGTTAAAATATTAAAATGGATCTTATGAGAAGCAGATATTTATTTTGTAGCATAAATATTTAAATTAGTGAATTGCAAAGAGTTCAGGAAAAAACTGTGTTAACTTTATGGAGGAAAATTTAAACACAGAACAGTTCTTGCTCTGAAGAGTTTGCATGTATGTCTGTCTACCTGGCTTTTAGTTTTACTGGATCATTAGCTTAATTGCTTTAATTATGTCAAGCTAAACCATTTGCATATTATCATTGTATATAAGTATATATTTTAGCAAGCCAGTACTTTGAATCACAGGCATCTATAATATACTGTCTATAAACGATTCTGGAATTGATTTACATATTTATTTGTGGAACCATTTTGGAATCACTGGGATAGTTTCCTGAAATAGAAGAACTAATTTCTGTGAGGGTATTAAGAAGACAGCTGTCATGTAATGTTTCCCAAGTAGTTTTCAAAGCACAGAAACTCGATTCTGTAATGAACAGTCACATTTACATATCAGATAAGAGCAGAAATTGATTTTAAAGAACTTGTGACAGAAAAGACATTGAAGAACCAAGGGGGCTTTTTGTGTGTTTGTTTCTTGTTGCATGCTGTTGTACTGTTTCCATCTGAAGTTTAAGGGTGATTTGCCACTATACCCTTCTTTTAAAATGTCCTTGTTCCTAATATGTTGTTTTCTAGAGCTCTTTGAATAGATAGGAGACCACACTGTGATTCCTGATGAATAAAAGAATAGCTCCAATCTGTGATTGAATGTATCCCTTCCTATGTAAAATAAAATAAATAAGGAAAAGAAATCTAAAGTGTAGGTGTTGGCAGCCTTCGGCGAGTTTGCTTCCTTCACTCTTTTTAAGGCAATTCAACTCTGGACACAAATAAAAACACTTCAAATAAACAGTACAGAGAACTTTGAGATCAGTGGCCATTAGGAGATGTGGCGATCACCTATCACTCTTTATAAAGGCATTTAGGAACAAAGCAAATGTATCGAAGTAGCTGGAAGTAATATCATTAGAAGGACAAGTGCCTTCTAGGATATTTGCATGTATATTCATACATGACCTTAATGAAAAGACAAGAAAGTGGCTGGAATTTCTTTCTTTTCCTCTTACCATTAGACTACGTAAAACATATCTAAGAAGTTAAACATAATTCCTTGCTTCCCTCAATCTTCCCTCTTTCATGTATATGTGTGAGTGTGTGTGTGTGTGTGTGTGTGTAGTGTGTATATATACTTTAAATATTGGAATTGTATAATTTCAATTTATCTTGTAACCACAGGCTTAACATACTAATAACAAACATTAGAAAAAGCACTGTTCTGCAGGAAGAAGACTGTCTGCATAGGGGTGTCCTATTTTATACACCAGAGGAATATGTGTGAAGGTGGTACCCCAGGTATGTTAACAGAGAGCTTAATTGCAAAATGGAGCAGCCAGGATTTGAACTAGCACCCTTATGGGCTGAACCTGCTGATCCACATCTCAGGCCCCATTATTGTTACGTTTGTATTGATTTCCAATGACTGTTTCAGTTTGAAATTTCCTGATGACAAAAATAACGAGCATGTTTTAAGCGCTTGTTAACTTTCATTCAGTTCCAGAAGTTATCATGCAGGTGGTATCAGTGCATTTCGATCTATCTGCAAAGATAGATTCCTTGTATTTCCTATGTTGCCTGCATCTCAAAATCATTTCTGAGACTATTTTTAGACTTATTTCTTTATTTGGCTAGCAGACAGAGAGAGAAACAGGAATGAAGAGGGAGGGAGGGAGAGAGAGAACTCACCTCCTGCATCATTTCCTAAATATACAGAAGACCGGAGCTGGGCTGAGCGTTGAGGCCATAATCGAAAAAAATAGTAGAAACCAAATTACCTGAGCTATCAGTTACATCTCCAAGTGTCTACACTGGGTGGCATGCTGGAGTCAGAAGCCAGAACTGGATTTCTAGGATCTGTCTTCACTGGATTTCTAAGAATAGTTTAACCAGCAGGTGTAAGATTTCTTTCTCCCTTTCGGTCTACGCAACTCTGACATTCAAGTAAATAAAATGCATGCGTGAATAATAAAAAAGATGCAGAAACTGTTAAGATGATGGTAGACCAGGCAAGGCTATTATAAGAACTGTCATATATGCGTATTGAGATATTCAACAAAAGCTGCCTTTGTATTTCAGATTCTACAGTTAAAATATGCAGCGCCTTAGGAGAAAAAAACAGTGAGTGGCAAGCAAGATGTACAAAGTAAAAGACAAGTGAATATTAATTCAAGAAATGAACACTATTCAAGATATAGGATTTCAGGAAAGGAAAATAATGAAATCATCCCCATAAAAAGCAGTATATAATGGAAGAAAAATGTCAAAAACGATTTTCTTCTAGGTCTCTGAAATATTCTCAAAAACGGAAACAAAACTTCTGAAGACTATTGTTCAACAAGAATCGTTGGCCCTCGCAGGACAGTGAAATGTGGGATGTTGACACGGAGTCGACTCTCATTTGTTTCTTTCCAGAACGTTGTTAGTCTTGCACTCCAGCCGTCTCACAAGCATGATAGCTGTGAAAACCAGCGGCTTTGCAGCTACTGGAAGGGGCTATGTCAATTTGTATCCTCAGAAACATTTTGTTGTCAGAGCATTTTCACTCTGAACTGTCTTGCACCGTCCTGGAAAAGCCTCAGCCACGCAATGCTGTGAACACCTGACAGTCCCAGTTCTCTAAAGCAGTGTTTCCTACCTCTAGGGCATTTGTGGAAAAACAGTCACCAGTGATTGTTTACCCTGAAGTGACTTGATGCTGCTGTACCAAATAGAAGACCTGAGAGCCTTGCCAACCGTTTAAAAAGAAACACCTTAGAACTAGATGTGAACAATGGCCTAAAAAAATCTGTTCCCTTCATGAGTCTCTAGAAGGTTGCACGCGTGTTAAGCCATTCACATATCCAGAAATGATCTCATCTGAAGACCGCAAGGTTTTTTGTAAAGAGGAAATTAATAAAAAAAGAAAAAAGGCAGCTTGTACTCAATCTCACTATAACCGCATGGTACAACACACAAAAAATGAAGGCAAAGGCTGGTAGACTTATCAATTAACTGTGTTGAATTAAATACCTATCCAATAATCTTTCAGGACCTAAGGACAACTGAGCAGAGACCTATATGCACAATTCACACAA
The DNA here is from genome assembly GCF_017591425.1 of Ochotona curzoniae. Lineage (NCBI taxonomy): Eukaryota > Metazoa > Chordata > Mammalia > Lagomorpha > Ochotonidae > Ochotona > Ochotona curzoniae. Next base: position 11,923,824 of record NW_024465582.1, on the reverse strand, counting down.
TGCATGGTTTATATTAACAAAACAAACTCATTAAGCCGAAAACAGGCCTGACTGTTGCAGGCACCTGGGGACTGAATCAAAGGCATAATGACGTCTGTCCTTTCCCCTCATTACACTGATCAAGTCAAAGAAATAAATAAACGTCTTCTTTCAAATCCGATGTTGATACGCGGGAAGAAAATCACTGGCTATTTGTTTAAAAAGCGTGCTACTAATTATGACATTAATTTCATGATTATGGGTTAGTTTTCACTGTACCCAAATAATAATTTCATGAATTTACTATCAATTTTCTCCAGTGACAGAAAAAGTGTTTGAATAAGTTAACATTTTGGTAGTTTTATTGCATGCATAGGAAAATAAATTTGCTCTTTTGAAATGTATGATTGTAGGATTTTTAGATACATTTGTTCTTTTTGGGAATGTATAGAGGTTTTAAAAAACTGAAGAAAATCTTATGTAAGAAAATGCACACGATATGACTGATACAAGCTTTATGGTAAATGCTGAATGGAGGATAGTTATGACTAGCTTACTATTGTTTTACTATTGTCATTATCAAATTTGCTTCATCATCCTGAAATAAGAACATAATTACCACATCCATTGCAATGTTAATCATAAATATTTCTTACATGGTTTAAGCACTTGCCAAAGAGTATTTAGTATTTCTAGATCTACATTTGATACTAAACATCCTCCATGGTTGTGCTATACATGTCTATAACACATATATGACTTACATGTAACATAAATAATATGTTTTATTATATATAAACATATATGTGTGTGTAAGCACACATAGCTTTTCTCTGCTAGTCCCTAACAATGTCAAGGATCCTACCTACCCTGCCTCACTTATTGACATGAGTGTAAGATAAACAGTACTGACTTGAAAAAAAAAAAACTATCATACTTGGAAAAAATTTTTGTGCACAAATTAACATGTGCTTTGTCAGTGACAGTCACTATGAAGAAGAAAACGAAGTAGTACAAGGCAGAGAAAATATGAGCAAATTTATCTTAGCAATGCCAATTAATGATATCAACTTAGATTCAGAGATGCTTGAGCAAAATCTAAACAAAATGATTCACCAAGCCACATAGATTAAGGATAGAATAATCTTGGAAGAGAAGAGTAAAAACTGGGGCTTGCAACCCATATAATTTTAAAGTTCAGGAAGTTAAAAAGCCAAGATATAACAAGTATGTGAAGAAGTAAGAAAATGAACGGTGATGAAGTCAGAGATATTATTAGATTAGTTTTATTATTAGTTTTTATTATTAGTCATATCATGAAGAATGTCAAGGTGTAAAACAAGGACACAGAATTTCATTTTGAGTGAGACAATTGAATGAGTTTTGCTACGAAAGTCCATTGGGCTGACATCACCTTCCAAACCATCACCCCAGCGTCTGGGCAGAGACAAGGTCTCAAACAGGTGAAAATAGAAGCAAGGAGAGTGATTTGGAAATTGGTGTTATTTTCTGTTGCTGTAATTTTCTGAATGATGCATAATAGTAACTTGGAACAGAATGACACAAGAAAGGAATTTAGAAAACATACTTGTATTTGTTTCAGACATGCGAGGAGGAGAGATTGTTAATAGACCGATTATGTGAAGCATGTGAGAAATGTTGATAAAAAACTTCATGTTTCGAGAAATAACACTTCGTTTTATGTTTATAATTATATTCCATGTTTCCTAAAAAAATCATGAGTGTATTGATTTTCCTAGGAACCAATGTTATAAAATCACTTATTTTTATGTTTGTCTTTTTATGAACTTTAAAGTGGGTCCTTTCTTCACAAGTGACTTCAGAGTAGTATTGATCTCACTTGCCAATTAATTCATTCTTCAGAAAAGACCAGAACATCAAATACATTTCCATGCTTTGCCTGGTAACTGGTCAAAAGCTGCCAGATACTCACATTACTCACATGTCTATTCCGAGAATTTGCAGACTGGTTTGAGTTCTAAGAAATCTTCATCCTTGGCAAAGACTGTGACAGAGTAAGCTAAGCCTCCACCTGTGTCAGCATCCCCAACGGAAACGAGCTCGAGCCCCAGCTGTTTCACTTCTGAACCTGTTCCCTGCTATGCCTCTGGAGAAACTGTAAAGGATCATCCAAGTCGACAGGCTCTGAACTCACCTTGGAGACACAAGAGGAAATTTGCCTTGGACAGGCCTTGCTGCAGTCATTGCAGCCACTAGGGGAGTGAACGAAAGATCTGTCTCTTTCTGTGTCCCTCCTGCTATTTCTGTACCTCTGCCTTTAATAGAAAACAAATAAACATATTTTTAAAAAGAAATACATGCAATGCAAGCACACTGGTTATTGAGGAGACTCCATAAAGAACTTCCTAATGTAGTTTTCATTGAACTCAGAGAGAGAGAGAAGCCATCTTTAAATAGATATATGGAATGATAACACAAGTACTGTGAAAAGAAAATTTGACTGTAAATGAGCTGTGGAGATTTGCTCTGGAGAAAGTTAAAATGCACGAACTAATACATGTTTCTCTGTTTAGACAGATGTCCAAATAAATGATAAATAATAGATAACATTTGTAAGGTATACTCTATGTCAAAATCTTCACTATTTCCTAGAGAGAAAAAAAATACAAAGATCATTTCTATCTTTAAAAATAATGTGAATGGAATGAAAAGAGATTTGGAATTTTAACAAGTTGGTTAATAGTGATTGGTAATTTCCCCTTAGAACATCATTAAAATAGAAAAGTAGTCACATGACACATTTTGGTTGTTCATGCAGTTTTGAGATTTATCGATTTTAAAAGTATAGTGCTAAATGGGGAGAGAGAAAGCTCCTCTATGCACTGGTTCACTCTTCAAATGGCTGCGACATCTAGAGACCAACCACACTGAATTCCGGAGCCAGGAATTCCCTACTTGTCGCCCGCAAGGGTAACAGGGACCCAAGTACCAGACACATACACTGAGAGCTGGGTGGAAAGCGGTGTCAGCTTGAAACAACGCTCCAATACAGTACGCTGTCATGGCAAAAGGTGGCTTAACTGTCTGTTTAACCATAGTCTCAGGTACAAGTGCAGAGAGACAGAGAGAGGTTCCATGCACTGGTTCGCTCTGCACATGGCTGCACGGAGCAGGGCTGAGCAGGCAATAGCCAGGAGCCAGGAGCCTTGTCTGGATCTCACTTTTGGAGTACAGAGGTCCGACTGCTTGCACTATTTTGTGCTTTTTTTCGCAGGGTGTTAGCACAGAGCTGGCATCCCCATGGGATGCCGATATTGAAGGCAATTGTGTTATGTGCTCCATTACAGCAGTGACTTCTGTTTTTGTATTTTACTTTTCTTTTATGCAGTCTTTATCCCTCTTTATCCAGTTGTGTTTTTTTTTTTTTTTTTTGTTTTTTTTTTGTGGGCAATGACTGTTGGAGCTCTCTGAGCTGGAGCTCAGGGATTCCCTGGAATGTTCTTTACAGAGAGACATAGGAAATCTTATTTAATCATTCTATAACATTCATATTGAATAGGTTTATTTGTTAGCATGTTTTATAGTTTTTGTTTATGATCTAGTATGTACATTAGGAAGACATTTACTTCTTTAAAAAATTAAATCGATTATACTTACTAAATACCTTTATTCACAATCTTATAAAATTACACTTTCCTTGAAGTGGCTTCAGTGAAATCACACGCAACTAATTTAATATCTTGTAGTCAGCAGAAGCAACTGATGCTTCATTCTATGTTCTTCAATACCTTTTTGTAACTTTTTCCAGACTTTTTCCATCAGCTTGTGATGCAGCAACAGCGTCTGTCTGATTGGTGTATCAGCAGAGGTTTCACTTTCACCTCTCCTAAATCATAAATTACGTGCACACTTCTTATTAACTCCACTGACCAGGAATCTTTGCGAGGTGATTGATGTGACTATTCTGAAATGAAGCTGAGCCCAGCATTCGCAAGCACAAAGGTGATTACTGAAGATGATAGACTGCTAAGTGACGCGGGAGGGAGAGTGTTTCTATCAAGGCATGACGAACGACACAACTGCTCTGTTAATTTACTTTTCATTTTGGATTAACATCTTCATCTCTTTAGCTTAAATTTTCAAATTCATCATGAAGTCAGAGTGGCTTCTAAAGAGTTAGTTTAAGACATCGTTTATGAAATGTCGCCGGACAAGAAGCTACACAGCATGCATGCAGTTTGATAACCACAGCAAATGTAATTTACTGATTCCCTTAAGGACTTACTGATGACCTCGTTTGAGCCCAAGGCAGTGGCCTAACAGCTAAAGTCCTCACCTTATTCACACCAGGATCCTATATGGGCACTGGTTCTGGTCCCATGGCCCTGCTACCCATTCAGCTGGTTGCTTGTGGCCTGGGAAAGCAGTCGAGGATGGCCTAAATCCTTGGGACCTTGCACCTGTGTGGGAGACCTGGAGGAAACTCCTAGCTCCTGGCTTCTGGCTTCGGATCAATGCAGCTCAGACCTTTGTGGTTACTTGCAGAGTGAGTCAGCCAAAGAAAGATATTCCTCTCTATCTCTGCTCCTCTTTTTATATCTGAATTTACAATAAAAATAAATAAATCTTTAAGGAAAATAATGACCTTGTTTAATCGAGCAGATTTTTTTGCAGCCACTGATAAAGTTTGCCATATTACACACAATGTTTCGAACGATCGTAAAATCAGTGACCCATTTTCACCACAGCATTATCTCTACATGCATATCTCTTCTGCAATTTCAAGCTGAGTTTTGTCTGATTTTTTGTGCCTGTAAAAAAGTCACACATATAATCACATGAGTATACTTTTTCAATTTCCTGTTTTTGCTATTATGTGAGAAAATTTTCCTCTTCTCTATATATACTTTAAAAATAAATTGCTGTGAATACAGAGATATGCATTTCTATCCTTTATATATTTATAGAAGCATAAAAGTGAGTAACGGGATTGTACTAGACTAGCTGTATAGCCCCGCCAGCATTTTTAGAACCTGTCATGTTGATAATAATGAAAATGGTATATTTTATTAGATGTAGAGTTCAGTGTTCTTTTCAAACCCCATTTGTTTCACCCATATTTATGTAAATGGGTGCTGAAATATTCAGTGAGTGCTACGGTTCTGTTCCTTCCACTTTCAGTTAGGGATCATGAAATTAGAATAAGTTATTATTACCAGGTTAGTGAAAATTTGAATAAATTATTATTTACCTTACTTCTCATACAATAATCTAACATTGAAGTATTGGGGCTAAGCAGTTTTAGTAAACCATGTGTAAACACATTCAAAAGTGAAGTATGATCTAGCTGATATGTAAAGTGCTCTTTGTGAAAAAAATGATCATTTTTTTAGCATTTTATGTTAGCTGTGAACTTCAATTGTTACTTGTTTAAAGACAATGATGGAACACAAACATAAGCATCGCTAATATTGGTTGAATTCACAATGTATAGAAAAATACAATGTTTATATGTGTTGGGTTATATGATTTTATCTTCACACATTTGTACAAGCATTTCTAATACATTATTATGCACCAAAAGGGATCTACAAAGAGATTAAACTGCTTCTGCAAGGTGAGGTAGCTGACCACAATGAGACCTGAATTAGATAGCCAGGGACACAGAGGGTGTCAGGTATCAGATGCTCAAGCCTGGCATATGGAAGAGTATTCCTGGAACAAATTGCTCGCTGCTCAGAGATAGAAAAACCACAGCCAAGCAGGATGCGGTTAGAGCTGTTTTTTTTTTGGTTTCTAGATAGAAACTTCCTAGTAGGTAGGACAAAGTCATGGATGACTAACTGAAATGTACGCAAAACCTTCTACAAACTTCCACTAGCCCAGAGGACAGAAAGCCTGGGGCAACTTCCCCTAAGGGAATCCTGCTGGGGAAGCCCTCTCGCTGAGAGATTCTCTTCTCCTACAACACTTCACTGTCACTCTCTCGGCTCAGTAGGCTTCGCCAGCTCGGCTTTTATTTGTCGTTGTTCAGTCTCCTTGGTCATGGGACAGGAAGGTGAAGTTTATAGAACTGCAGTCCCTGGCAACCACAGGGGGTGCAAGGACGCTTCAAAGCCAGTTACTTTCCCAAGCACGGGGAACTACAAATTGGACTGGATCCAGCACGCTTTTAAGAGAGCTGTCCTGGCTTGTGTACTTCCTCACTTCAAAAAAATTTTTTTAATATATTATTTGAGTTGAAGGAAATTAAAACCCCGAAGGCTCTATTATCTTATTCATCCCTATTCTCTTTAGTCGGTCTTCATTTATCTAAAACATTTGTCCACCTTCCACAAAGTCTGCTTCCCTTCACTAACCTGGCACTCACATTTGATTTGCGCAGGAACATTTCTGAATGTAGAACAATGAAGCAAATGTCTAGAGGACCAATTTTGCGATGACCATTATCCAAGACAATGTAAGAGAAAACATAAATAGAAATGAAAGTCAATGAACAAATAAGAAAATATATCAAATGGCATACAAAACAGAATTAAAACTCGATTAAGCATACATATGTACATTTCTTAGAATTCACACTGTATTTCAATACAATGTCAAAAAAAACCCCTTCTTCTTAGGGAAAAGAAAGGAACATCTTATCACTTTTGCCATAATCTATTATTTTGACAATTATGAAGAAGTCCAGCTCACATCCAAGTAGACAAAAATTAACTTCCAGTGTTGTGGAAAAATTTCAGCTAGTTTGGGCATTTATCGCTAAAATCAGTACATCCCCCTTCATCTATTACATGTCAAAAGATTTCAGGCAGCAGAAACCACTCCAGAAAAGTTCGAGAGTATTAAATCCTCAGTCTCCTTAGTTACCTTTAAGTATATTTGTTTTTATTTCAAAGGCAGAACTACAGAGGGAAGAGGAGGAGAGAAATCTTCCATCCACTGGTTCACACCATAGGTAGCCACAGGGACTTGAGATATGCTGACTCAAAGGCAGGAAACGGAGAATTTTCTAGGGTTTGCATATGGACGCAGGGTCTCGAGCATTTGAGCCACCCTCCGGAGCTTTGTCAGGGTGAGCAGGGAGCTGCATCTGAAGCAGAGCAGCCAATGAAGACTTACTAGGCGGAGGCTTGCTGTGCCACAGCGTTGACTTCTCCTAACTGAATTTTAAGGTTGTGCTGTGTAGGTTGCTTTCTTCTGGTCCTTCAGATTTTTAGAGCGTGTTTCTCCTACCATCTCCCGAGGCCCAGGATAGGAAACACCTCCCCACTGCAGCACACGAGGGAATCATTCACTACTGTTGTTGTTTTTCCTTTTTTTAATTTTATTTTATTTATTATTTTTTTTTTATTGGAAAGGCGGATATACAGAGAGGAGAGACAGAGAGGAAGATGTTCCGTCTGATGATTCACTCCCCAAGTGAGCGCAACGCAACGGTCGATGCTATGCCGATCCGAAGCCAGGAGCCTCTTCCAGGTCTCCCACGTGGGTGCAGGGTCCCAAAGCTTTGGGCTGTCCTCGACTGCTTTCCCGGGCCACAGGCAGGGAGCTGGAAGGGAAGCGGGGCCCTGGGATAGAACCGGCACCCATATGGGATCCTGGGCGTGCAAGGCGAGGACCTTAACCACTTGCGCCACCGCTCCGGGCCCCTGTTGTTTTTCTTGAACTCTTCCTACACCAGTGATCCAGTGAAATTTTCTTTATACTTCTTGGTTAGAGTGTACCAGCTTCTTTCAACTGGTTTTCTCACTGATTTAGTAAAAAAGAAGGCCAACCTTAACAAGAGGTGGAATTGAATTCTATTCTAAGCTTTTTGCTACTTAATAATTGTGTAGTATGAGAAGGTTTATTAAGCTTATTAAGCTTCAAGACCTCAATTTCATCATCTTCCTGTGTCAGGCACTGTACAAAAGCTGACAAAGTTAAGGATCCATTTAGGCAGTCTGTAGAATGATCTCAGAATCTTCCTCGAATATTATTCATTTCTAAAATACTTGCCGATAACTAATTCACGTGACTCCATACCAGACAGGATATCAAACTGATATCTCTGACTTATATCCATTTATCTGCTATACTATATTCAACTGCCTATTTCCAGAGTTTTGAGTTAAAGAATCATTGGATTGACAAATGAAACCTTTTCTCACTAGCTTCGATCTGTTAGTTCATCTAATCATGTCTTTGGTAAATTTCTCTCATGTTAATATTGTTTAATAAGACAACAATAGTTGAAGCTGCAGTGTAGCAAGAAAAGCCACTCTCTGTAATCCCAACATCGCACATACATGCTGATTGGAATCCCTGCTGCTCCATGTCCATTCCAGCTCTCTGATAATGCACGAGGGAAAAGTACCAGAGGATGACTCAAAGTGTTTGGGCACTTGAATCCATGTGGAGAATGTCTGGCTCCTCTCTTTAGACCAGTCTGTCTCTGAGAGTTGTGGGCTTTGGAGAGCGAATCAGCAGAACCCATGAATTGAAGATTGATTGATCTCTCTCTAAATCTCTTTCCTACCCCTTTTCTGTACCTCTGCCTTCCAAGTAAATAAACACATCTCTTAAAGATTAGAAAATAAAGCTGATACATTTATTTTAGCAACGCTTCAGTTGAGTAGAAATAAAGTGACTGTTTGGAGGGAGAAGTGGCTACAAACATTTTGTTGTAGAAAGTGATTTTCCTGGGGTTATCACCAAAAAAGAAACATTCTCAATAATCTCAAATAATGTTCAGCACAGGCTAGCAATGTGATTTACAGAGAGACATTCAAATGCCGTGTGCATAAGTCCTTAATTGTGCCTTCTTAAAGCTTGTAACCATGGAAAGATATTGTATCATAAAAATTCTAAAAAGTATATGCCATTGACTGACTATAATCTGGCAGTAGACCATGAGTGGCAGAAAAATTGTGATTGAATGCATAATACCTAATGCATAGATGCTTCTTTTTTTCATAGTTTCATTATACATATACACTGACATGCATATAGAAATTAGACATAAAGAGTGTATCTACATAGTGGTTCAAGTTTTACTAGGGAAATACAAAACGTAGAAAAAGACTTATTTAAAGATTTATTTATTTTTATTGGGGAGGTAGATTTTTACAGAGAAAAGACGAGACAGAGCAAAAGATATTCCATCTGCCCATTCACTCTCCAAAAGGTCACAATGGCTGAAGCTCAGCCTATCTGAAGCCAGGTGTCAGGAGCTTCTTCCGGGTCTCCCATGTGGATGCAAGGTCCCAATGCTTTGGGTCATTCCTCTGCTTTCCCATAGATAAGTGGGTAGCTGGACTGGAAGTGGCACAGTCAGGTCATGAATTGGCACCCATACGGATGCTGGCACTTGGAGGTGGAGGACTAGCAAATTGAGCATTTGCACTGGCTGCTAGAAAATATTTTTTAAAGCATTATTAATAGTGCTTCTTGTAGCATAAATCTTAAGGCAGATCTTTGGACCCCATTTAGGAGTGCCTACGATTAAGTCCTACCTTCACCAATGCTTCCTGTCCTGCTTCTTGCTTAATGTTCCTGGGAGGTGGCCGGCATGGCCCAGATTCCAGATTCCTGTGGCACCTCTGGGAGATCTGGTTGGAGTTCTTGACTCGTGGCTCCAGCAAAGCTTAAGCAGTTCTCTATTGAATTACATGGATGTATTTACATTTCCAAATGCCTCCAAACTATGACACAGGGGTAAGAAGCTATAGACTCCCCTGTCCTTAAATACAGTATACAAGCATGTATATTTCACTCTAACTACTCAGGATTCAAACGGTTAGGCTTTGGTGTCAAATCCAACTCAAACTGTAAACCAAATGAATGACCTGCTTTCCTATTTTCAGATTCGTCTTGAACCTATATTATGTCACCAATCTCATTTCTCTCTTCCAAGAGCTTTAGCCAATGGCTTAGCATGAATATAATGATATGTATGATGAAAAATGATTCTAAGTAGGATCATTTGTCTAATCCAAAATATATACCTGTCTCTACTTCATCAGGATGGAGAAAGGTACATTTGTTTTCATATGACAGAACTTACTTGACACCTTATCCTACCCTACATTCCAACTCTTCATTGTAAGAATCTCATGGAGACCTATAAACCCCTTCAGTCTTAAACACACAAACAAAAAGCTAGAAACAAAACAAAGAAAAAAAAGCCTTTTTATTTTTTCCTGTGAATATCTTAACTTTCATAATCATTTTCTTCAAAATTTAGGTCAAAAATTTTCTCCTGTTGGAAGTGTAAAGAAGGCGTTTTCTTGGGCTTTTGGCCTCTAGTGAAAATGTCTACTTTCATCTCCAAAATGTAGTCTGTCTCAATCATAAACATTACTGTTAATGAAATACGTTATTTATGTCGCCAGGGAGAACTGAGCAGATTCTCATTTAAAAGAAAAAAAAATTATGTCAGTATTTCTAAGGTCTTTTTTATTATTACTATTTCATAAAGAATCTAACTTTCACTAAACCAGACGCTCATGAAGCTGTCTGGACTGTGGGAGTGAGAAAGATATATGTAAAGCAACCCTGTTCTTGGTTGCACTAGCTTGAACTAAGCCTAAAGACTAGCTGCTTCATGACTCAAAGACATTGACAATCCTTCTCTTAGAGCATTTGCTTCAGAAAACCTGGTCATTGTAAAGCCTTTCTTGCCTCTTTGATTTTCAAGCCTTTAAAGCCCTCCTGCCATGGGTTGACTCTCCCAATAGTATCTTTCTGGAGGATTCAGATACTGTGCCTCTGAAATAAAATCATCAATGAAACAAGTGCAGCTCCTCAGTCTCCATGGGAGTATAGGAACTGAACTTCTATGGGCGCCCTGCTCCAAACTGTAAAAACTCCACCTGCTATAAACAGAAGAGAAAGTTTACTTTTCCTTTGGGTAAGGCCAATTAGTAAGCACAGATGGCCTATGTTCTCGACCCACTCCCTTCCCAGCTCTTAAAATCTCTCTCATCTCCTGGTTTTGTGGAGCAGGGTATCCATATTGGCACTGTGTGCTCTCCCTCACGGCTGGTGATAAAATCACCTTCTGTCGACTCATTGTCCAGTGTGGTAGTTTTCTTTAACAACGGTAGATCATCAGGGTGTGTTGGAGAGCTGGTCTCTCTGAGGGCATGGCTCCTGTCAGATGTGTCAAAAGGATAGCTTTTATTTCTCTGCTCAGTTGTGTCTTTGTGCTGCCACTCCAGCTGAGTCAAACTGTGTGCTCAAATCTTTTCATGGAAGCCTGAACAATTCTTATGAAACTTCTGCTCTAGAGTGAGAATTTCCTGGATCCTCACAGAAATAAGCCCAGAATCTCAACTTTCACAGTGAGCCATGTTTTAGAAAGTGCTGTAGGTGGTGTTCAAACAAATACATGTGAAATTACTTCTTTCCTTTTAATTGCTAATCATGCATATAATCCTAAAGCTGAAAATCAAATGCAGTCCCTTTTCAAAAAAAATAATAATGATTATTTAGAAAATATTGCCTCTCTATATTATGTTGTTTATTAAGACTTTCTGATTTTCCAGTTCTTTCCCCCAAAGAAAGTTATCTTCCCTTAAATGTTATCTGAAGACAATCTTTCAAATCTTCATGAAGTTATTATATGCACTTCTAGTCCAAGGCTGTCTTAAATGCCTTAAACTTTCATGTCATGATAATCAAGATTTAATAGTTAGAATATATTATAATGCATCAGGTATTATCTGGACAGAAATATTTGGGCAGAAATAACCCATAATGAGTTGAATTCTGCTTTCTTTCAGGCTGAATTGCCTGATTAGTATTCTTGAAACCACATCACAGGCTAGCTCACATTGAATTTACTGCTCTGTAAATCACTTCAATATTTTTGTCACATGCTGATGCTGTCTCAGTACTTACATCATTTGTAATTTGGATCTAAGTATAGTGTGTTCCAATCGGGCCTCTCTACTATATTTAATTTGTTCCACTCAGACCATCCTTGCAGGTTATTGAGATCATTTCTCGATTCAAATTTTTCCGCAGTGCATTCGCTAACCCTTCCCGCTCCCTGAGACCCAGGCATTTAATGACATATGTGTTCACTTCCTATATGCTCAACCAAGTTATTGATGAAAATGTTGAATAGAACATTGTGAAAGACATCATTCTGAAGACTCCATTCTAAATGATCCCTGTTGTATACTAGCTATTAATGCAGCCAGTTAGTGGCATTTGACTATATAACAAAACATACGCAATGGCATATGGTTAACAAACAGCAGCATCAGAATTGTTTAAAAAATAAAATGATTATTATGATTTCTTATGTCCTTTACGTAGAGAATCTAAGGACAAAGGCAGAACATTGGGAATGCTCACATTTTAACAGAGTCGATGATAGTTCAAAGTTGTTTTGAATGAAAAGCTCTTCTTTGTACCCATGGCTTTATCTCTATAGAAATACATGTGTTTTAGGAAGAAATGCATTTACTAAGTTTTCACTGTGTTTTACAAGGTGACTTTTGAGATGTTTTGAATGTTTAAGAGATGTTTTGTTTAGAGCTTAGAAATAAATGTAATTCCCTAACCTCAGGAGAGATAAGTTCTTAGGTTTATCAGAAGCCCCAGATAAACAGTGGTTAAAGGGTACACTACTCCCAAGGAAGAAAATGGTAGCAGCATATATCATGCTATAAGCTGAATTAAGAATGTAGCTTGATTTAAACATACTTGAAATAAATATTATGATCTACTCGATTGCAGTGGTCTTTCAACGTCAGGGAGTCTTTTTGATTCTTTGTTGCTTACTGTGAATTTGGACAGTTCTTGAGCTTTGTGAGATTTTATTTCTTATACTTAAATGTGGTTTAATTAACGTCTTTTGAACAAAATTATTATATATAGGCATATAAAATATATAACGTAATGCAGTTGTAGGTGTATTGTAAATGTTTTCAGTGAGTGTATATGCCCATGGATTTGGGTGTTTTTTTTATATTTCTCCATGTTTCTGTCTTTGACTTTTACAAGAGCCTGAAGACACTTCCCTAGTTTTACTACTTCCCAAACAAAGCAAAGAAATCAAAGTATACCAGAATAAATTGTGTATGGCCCAAGCTTCTTTTTCTCTTCATGGATTAAGTAAAATAAATGTATAAATGGGCTAAATCAATTTCATTGTGTTCACAGACCCTATGAAAATCTAGGGCTACCTGATGAACACTAGACCTTAAGTGTGTGCTACTTGGAGCCATACTACTGTCTGTGCCATGTGCCTGTCACAACTAAGTTATAAGGTGCATTCTAATCCAGCCTTTCTGTATTATTGAGAAGCTGGGTGTGAGCCATTGGTGGTTGCTTTATGCTCTACCATGAACCTTCAGGCATTTGCTACAAACATAGTCATAAAAGGAAACTTTAGTTTACAATTTGGAATAAATGGTACATGTCCCATTCTGCATCATGGTGAAATCTCAGTAGTATAGAACTCCTCCCATGTCTAACGTTGTGACTCTCCTCCATAATTTTCTTTCTCATTTTCACAGACAAGACACTCAAGAATGTGTTTTTTCCTTTTCAATTCTGGAATTGAATATAAGTACCAAGAAAAAAAAAAAACCCTAAAGTATGTATGTCTTAATACACATCATCCCAATAGAAAAGTGTACATGCAGTCAGCTGCAGTTTAAATATTCATTCCAATTATATCACTATGCATATTTTCCATTTTTCCAGTTTCAAAAGTGTAATGATTCAATCCAAATGAGCTTATTCTTGTCTGGTTAGTTTCCTGTATGCCTACTGATTTTATTTTTCTATCTTGAACACGAGTAAAATGTGAAATAGTGTTACTTACATAGAATCTTTCACTGTGTCACTGGCAATGGCATTTGTTGAACTTGACGAATGTTTAAGTTTACTACATGCAAGATATTATGTCGCCCTTTAGGAGCTACGATAAAGAATTCCCCAACGTTAAATCCCTCCAGAGGTATTTTATAAGATAATTGAGAAGAAAAATATGACTTATGTGCAGATAAAATAAGAAAGTATTATTTCTGCAGATTGGGAATGTAACATATTTTGCAATAGTTTCATTATTCACTGAAACAGAATGTGAAAATGTTGGAATATTTCTTGTGGAATGTGCTTTGCATCAAGAATGCTAATTTAAATTGTGAAATGAAATATTTTGCTCATTTATTTACTCATGTGTTTAACAAAATATATTAGATTCCTACGACACAGATCATTACTTAAATGTGTGCCTTTCCACCAAGGACTCTTTTCTTTTAAAGCCAGTTATATTTAAAAACAGACTTTATAAACTCACTTTTTTTGTCATTTACAGAGTGTAAGACAATGTATGGTAAAGAGAAGATGCTCAGTAAATGTTAAGATAACCAGTGAAACAAATTTTGAAAGAATAAGAATGTTTGTGAAACTCTAAGGTTCACACTCAAATGAGATCCAATCATTGTAAATATTGGATATGTAAAAGCACATTGTCATGAAGGTGGGCTCATTTTGTACTAAAGTGTGTGAGGTAACTTGATGCCACATTTCCTCCAAATGGTCAAAAGTCAATCTTCACAGGCTGTTTTCCTTTCGCTCTCTGCTATAACCCATCCAAATGGGATTCTAAGATAACCTTGTATTATAACTACACAAACCAAGGATTTATTCACTGCAGATATTCTGCCATTTTCCATTTTGGTTCCTTCAATTAGATTATCTTTGACGCCAGAAGCAAAATATTCCCCAAGTCTTTTCTCTTCCACAACCAGGTCTTGTGTTAGCATTCAACCAAACTTTCACTTATTCAAGAGAACAGCTCCTCTCTAAACCATGTATGCAAAGCGTCTATTCACATATCAAGGAAACCATCAGTTTTAATTTACATGCACAGAAATTCTTGAAAAACAATGCTACGCTTTTGCCTTTTGTGGTTTTTAAGTAACCTTGAACTATGTTTGTCTACACAGTTTCACTTTGCATTTTTAGATGTTTCACTCATTGTGGTACTATTGTTCTAGCCTAGCAGTTAAAGCTGCTGCCAGCCATATCAGCACCTACTACAGATACGTGCAGTACCTAGCTTTTACATTACTTCTGATCTTACTCTTTGCTAGTGGCTTGGAAATAGTAGCTGAGGATGCCCCAACACAAGTATACCAGAAGAATGAATTTCTCTCTCTCTCTCTCCTGTTCAATTAAGTACAGACACCTCATGCCCTAGGGTAGGTGACTCATGGGCACATAACATACAGAAAGGGGACTGGAAGTTTGTTGTCTTTAACATCCAGCATATGTTTAGATCTTGTTAAGGGATTCATTTCTTTCAAAATGACGATGATCCCTTTGAATCTAATGTAAATTTGGGGGACTTGATAAAGTAACAAGGAAAAGCATAAATGCAGAAAGCATGGTTTCATAAAGCTGAAGGAGCATCTGACTGGATACTGCCATGGCATCTATGGATAATGCAGCTTAAGTTTTGACACTTTAAAGTTCTAATAACATGACCAGGGCTACCTTTGAAGTAGATATATTCTAAGAGTTATATTTACCTTGATGGCATTTCATGTGTCTGCATCTTATAGATGTTAAACCTATGGGTTTGTACATGAACAGAAATATCCTATTAGTAAAATATACTAGGCTGTTAATTTTTGAAAGTTTGTTCTCTGTGCCTAGTTATTATTTTTTCAAAATAATGCTTCTTTCTGCTTTTATCTGTCATTGTGTGGGCCATTCTTAGATGTCTGAAAGCTCTTTCCTTTGGGATCATTTTTAAACAGGGCACTCAACAGTTGGAAGAACATCTGATATGTGGGTAAGCATTGTCAACAGCGACCTTCACTACAGAAATCTCATAGAAAAAAATACTGTTAGAGTTGGAAAAGTTTACTTGAAGAGTCTCACAAAATTGAATCTACCCGTCCTCTTGTATTTCCCACTCATCTATTCTAGAAACTTTGTTTCATTAAACCCTAATTTATTTTGGGAACATCTATCTATGCCAAGTAGGTACAATTGTTTCTCTTTGTATTAAACATATTCACTCCCCAACACACACACACACACAGGAACTTCGAAAAGTTTATAAGAAACAAATTAAAAGTTACATTTATATTTTCTGAAACTTTTTGAAGTTCCCTTGTGTATCTGTGGGCAAAAAGCATCCAGTTACAAACAAATATATATGTTCCGTTATGACAGAGCAATCATTTACAACTGTTTATCTCATCATTCTCTGTACTCAAGCACAGAGGCTGAGTGGGGGAGGGGCAGTTGATTCAAAGAAGAAACGTAGAAGAGAGAATGAAAAATTAGCTGAAAGATAGGACCAAGAGCTTTGTTATAAAGAAGGATGCTTTGGAATTTGTGGTTCTCATCGGCATCTGATTAATGCAATCTTCATTTAAATTGCATTTGCTGCAGTTTGAAGCGCGTTTTGAATTGGACCTATTGGAATAATCCAACCCCTGCACTGGTGAAAGACCTGGAGGTTTCTGGCTCCTGGCTTTGAACTATTACAGCATCAACCGTTGCGATCACTTAGGGAGTGAATCATTGGATGGAAGATATTTCTCTCTGTCTCTCCTCCTCTCTCTCTCTCTATATCTGACTTTGCAATAAAAATAAAATAAGTCTTAAAAAAATAATAGATCATTGTTCTGGAGCCAGCACCGTGGCATAATAGGCCCTGCCTCCTTCTTTGTCACAAGCATGTCATACAAGCACAGGTTCATGTCCTGGTTCCCTCTTTATGGCCTGAGAAAAGCAATGTAGGATGAATGGCCTAAGTGCTTAGGCCCCTGCGTAGATGACAGAGATGCAGAAAATGCTCCTGTTCCTGTTTGGGTTCAGCTCTGGTCACCGCAGCAATTCCTGGGAATGAACCAATGAATAAAAGACCCCGCTCTTTCTCTCTTTCTGTTTCTCTCTCTCTTTGTAATTATGCTTTCCAAACAAAAATAAAGTAAATCTTTACAAAAATATCTTTCCTCTTATCAAATAGCATCTGATTCTTAGTGCAATAATCAAAGAAGGAAACACGAACACAAGAAACAATATTAAAATATAATAAATTCACACCAATCATTTTAAGATAAAATCTCACATGGACAAAAAATATATATGTGTCAGTATTGTCACTCAAATAAAAATGATGGGTAAGAACTATATGCAGATACCTTAAGACAAAAATAGTAAGTCCATGACAGGTATCAGGCTTAGCAAATATACAAAGAAGTTCTGCCTTGACTTTGAAATTTAGAGTTATTTCTGGGCTTGAGCAGGGAAGAGGCCAGCTGTGACCAGAAGGAGAGAAGCTCAATTACAATCTGCAGACTTTTCTGTCTCTGGCAGGTGACTTTTGATCTGAGGTTGCCACACATAGCTTACGTTCTTTGAAGGGCACCTCTACAAACTGAAAAGTTCTATGTTAAGCCCTGGTGGGTACCATTGAGAAGGTAGGAGGCCAAATTAACAAGTAAAGTTGTTACTGTAGAGAGAAGATAAGGTTAAATCTCTCCATTCCCACAGAAATATCCTATTTCAAAT
The DNA here is from genome assembly GCF_017591425.1 of Ochotona curzoniae. Lineage (NCBI taxonomy): Eukaryota > Metazoa > Chordata > Mammalia > Lagomorpha > Ochotonidae > Ochotona > Ochotona curzoniae. The sequence continues at coordinate 11,906,325 of NW_024465582.1, read as the reverse complement.
GACAGATAGGTATAAGATGAAATGAAAGAAAGAAAATAAGAGAAGCCATTATAAATTAACTTAAAATCAACTTGGGTGTGCTGTTAAAGACCTTCCTGAATAAACAGAACAATAAAGCTGACTGATCACCCACAGAAACATACACATATACATATACACACACACACATATATATATATAAATTCTATATTCTGTGTCCCTGAAAACAAATTATGAGACAGAAGGGGTGAATAGGGCTAATTAGGGGATTTGGTTCACTAGGTTCCAGAGGCAAGTCTCAGAATAATCCATTTGAAAGTCAGAGATGGAGAGAAGACAGTAATTTTGATTTTGAAGGGCTGAAAGTTGAGGAAATGGATAGAGCATCTCTCAACATGAACCCACGGTCTCAAAAGACCAGGGAGGCACTAATGTGAGTTTCAGAGTCCAAAGCCCAGAGAATCCGTAACCCTGTTGTTCAAAGACAAGAGAAAAGAGGAACTCACTATTAAAGCAAGACTTGTCATTCCCTCACCTTTTGGTTTTATCCGAATTTCTGCAGATCAGATGAAGATTGTCCACACACAATCCATCAGTTTAAATGTCAATTTTCCCTGAAACGTCCCTCACAATATAACCAGCAGTGTAGGAGCTAGACGAAAAGGGGATGTGGGGGACAGAGACTTCAAAGTAATTCACTCTTTTGAGATTGCTTGACAGAGGAAAATCTGATCTCTGAACATTTATTCAAAAGAGGTCAGATCACCACTAAACTGAAATGCTAACGTGGGAAGAAGACCGTATGCACCTGCTTTGTGACTGCACAGTTCAATGCGTGGAGGTATATGCAGAAAAGATCTGTTTCTCCCTTGTCTGCGTCCTAGACTACCTTCTCACCCTTGCTATAGGCGTCTCATGGAAGGAGATTCTTTGAGGAACCATACATCCTTACCCTCTCCTCGTCACAAGTAGCTAAAATTTTTCTCTGTATAAGACCTTTATGAGGCTAATTTGTCTGTTGATACCACAAATGAATGGTCCCTTTTTGTGCATTAACAATGGATATGCCTAGGAGAGTCAAAAAAAACCTAGCTTTCCCTTTTAGGGAAAGGAAGAGGCAGGGGAGGATTAGATGCCTACTGAATAATTGGCAACCATTAAACTTTTGCAGGTTATCCACCTTGACCCTGAATCCAATTATGGTAACGCTGCAAATCACTCATCACTTTGCTCAATATGTGTCCACACCAGTTTAATCTTTGGGAGCTTAACTAGCAGGACTGGCATAATGGGATAGCATATTCAACATTACCTACATTGCTGGCCATTTTGTGAGGCTGCCAATTCATGGTTGCTTCAAGTATATTTGTATTTAAAATACTGTTTAGTAACCGAGGTCAAAGTTTTCTGTGGATCATAAGTATGTATGTTTCTGCTACAAAATTAGTTAAAACTAAATGTGAAAATACACTAAACAAAGAACCATAACTTCTACTTCATTAAATTTATTAAGCTAAAAAGAACATTCAGACTTTTTTCACTAATATGATACAACTGGTAGCTTAAGAGTTTATATGTATTTGATATAAAATATATAAGATTTACCTTCACTATAAATGTGTAAGTTTTAACTGACTTGTGACATTTCTACCATATTATAACGGCCTTACATACCCCTTTTATCAGATAGTAAAAACTCAGGTAAATATCCCTAGCCCTTTACCAGATATTGAATAAACCAAAAAATCCAAGAGCCACAGCACGACTTCATGAAATCTTGAGCAAGAAGAGTAAGACTTGACTTGGGTCTAATTCTCTCCAAACTAAGTGGAGACGCTCCCAAAAGAAATGAACCTCCTGCCTTGCCCACCATTCATCTGCCCCTCTGTGGGTTGGGGAGAGTGCCCTGTCTTCCCAGATGCTGGGCAAGAAGCACTGATAAGATGATTGCCCATCTGCCCTGATATACACAATTTCACTACAAGCAAACATTTATACCTTTGATCACCTCTGTGCCAGAAAGACACAGCAACATGACTAGATGAAAACAAGTGAAGACCTTTTCAACAGATTGTACCATTTGAATGAAGTTGTTTATATTTTCCTTTCACGGTATTTGTTTTTGAATTCCAAATCAGCATGGTTTATGCTTCAATATTTTTCTGTGCAATGTAATGTGCTAATTTTTGAAAAATTTGCTAAGATTTATAATCAATATGTTATGATTAAGGTGGCTGGCAGTAACTCCTATGGAACCTACATGCAGAAACAGGACTCCCAATAGACCCATCTGAAACATCAATAACCTTCCTTTTCTGTGATGCAGCATTTATTTTGTCAGGGTACACAGAATTTCAAGTTTAATTGTAACGGGTTTGGTCAACTTTTCTCCTATTTTTTTTTCTCCTTCATTTGAAGGACTATCATCCCAAATGCAGAATGAAGAATAGACTTTCTTATAATGATTTGATTATAGCTTGTTAAGAATAGACTTGTTTTCCACTCATCATTCTCTCTTCAATTTTTCACTGAGCTGTGCTCTTTTAGAAATTGTGTTGAGTGGGAAGATGTGAGCTTATGTAAACATGCATTGAACAGCTGAACTGAAATGTTGATATCTCCAAACAGGAGATTGCTCATTGGCATCAGTACAATGCCGAGACATTTTTCATGCATGGTCTATAATTGTAATATTGTATTTGAGAGAAATGTGTTTGATAAAGAGTGAAAACAATTCCACAGTTGCTCAGGAAGATAACACTGGTTAAGTTAACTAAATCTGTGTTTCATCTATTCTGTTATATTTCATCTCTTTTGTGCAATGCCATGCTCCAACTCAGGCTGAAATGCAAATTTGCTAAGACATGGGAAAATGAATTCTGATTTACTCAGTTGTGTGTAAAGTCCTGTTTAACCTTGTACATACGAAATAGTATTAATGCACAAATAATTGAGCTATCTTCTTGGATATTTACTCTTCATTTGTGGTGAAACTATAATCAATTTCAACATTGTTGTTTTGATTAGTCTATCAAAAAGTGACAGCTGTGGTCCAGAAAAAAACTTGAATTCATTAAAATACCAGTTTGCATTCACCAACTTCAAGTAGTTCCTTCATTGAATGTCACCAGGTTTGTCAGGTAAATCTCAGGAGACTATAAAGTAAAAATACTGACTCTTCTGCCTTTTTTACTTAACTTGAAAAGGGTTCAGAAGATTACAGAGAAAAAGCATATTTTTCCTACACTTTAAAAATTAATGACAAATGAGCCCACAGCCAAGGCAGAAGACAGAAACATGAAATTCAGCCAGTGTCTCCTATGTGGATAGAACGAGAAGAGTCACATGAACTGTCCTCAACTGCCAATCAAGACGTGTGTGGTCTGGATCAGGAATCAGAATCAGACGTGGAACGCAGGCACCGTGACATTGAAAGGATCAAGTGCTCTGCTTCTCCTTTGAAGTTTTAAAATGTTTCTTATCTATGTTGTTTAGTTTATTTTACATTTCGTCTGGAATATTTGAGCAGAGTCAGACATATATTTTTCATCCTTTTGGTGACTCCCCGCATGGCTACCGTCCCCAGGCCTGGACCAGGAGAAACCTGGAAACCAAAAACTCAATCCAGGACTCACACAAGCATCGCAATGGTGTGCAAGGGCTTGGACCGCTACCATGGTATTCAGACATGTAATAATTGGAATTCTGGAAATTTTCTGACCAGTGTTTTCAAAAGATCATTGGGTAAAAAACAGACACTATCATAGTAAAGAGGTTATGCTAATGTGATAGTGAAAGCCAGTGTAACATGCTAGATTGTATCCTTAGTGGGGGTTGGGAGGATGCTGCTGGAAAAATTCGGAACCAAGGAAGAGAGTTTATTGTTTATCATCATGATGCCTGGGTTCATAATACAATCCTAGTTGACAAAACATTAGAGACAAGCAATTTGAAATTAACGGATGCTGGATGAAAGGTTTAAAGGAACTCCCTGTACTCTTTTCGCTATTCTTCTGGGTTATTTTGAATCTAAGTTTTTAAAAATTAAAAAAAAAAATCCCTAGGCCAGTGTCTGTGGTATTTCCAGTTCCAATAATTCGCCCTGAGGACGATCATTGCTTTTACTAACTGTCTAGTTAGCTGCAAATTATTTTGTAATATACCTGTAAAAAAAAAAGCAATAAAATCCCAAAATATGCATGTATAGGCAAAATACGATTTGGGGATATTTAAATTTATGGGAGAATCACACCCATGAATTCTTATCCTTTAACACAGTCCTTCATTTGAGTTTAGACACAGGTGAGTCAGAAATGCAAATATGCTGCATCATCATAGAAAAATTGTTCCTGACAGCACCGAGCTCGCACCCAGAGGAACATTTCCATGCACATATAATTGGTCCTTAAGTGACAACAACTATTCATTTCTATTAATAGGGACTGTGTTTCCTTTGCTTATAGCCTGCCTCGGGGAACCTACCACCCACATCTAACCCCACTTCAGGCCTCCTGCCTGCCTACTGCTGTATCAGTGGTTTCCCTAATGCTTCTACATTACTTTTGTTTCTTTCAAATCATGGAAGTTATTAGCATAGAGTTGTGTTCCATGTTCTTGGGATCTTTGGTGAGGAAATCTTCAACTATTCATGTGTCCCTCGAAAAGGATTTTTCTTTATTTACTCATTTTGTTCTACATAACAGCCTTGGATTTTCCTAGACTGTATTTATAAAGAAATTCACTAAGTGAAAACTAATAATGTGATTGAGTAGATTAAAAGATATGCCAAATGAACGTGAATTAGAGAGCTTCACTTTTGAAATGTTAAGTAAATTTTTGCAAATCTTTGTATCTTTCTATGCCTGGTTCTGCCACAAAAATTACATTGGAGGTGTGCATTTTTATTATTCGTAATGTGTTTTTATAAGATGCGTTTATTTATTTGAAAGTCAGAGTGAGAAAGGCAGAGGCATAGAAATCCTGCTGGGCAACTTGCCTGTTCTATCCACTACACTTTTCAAATTATTCTAATTTCTACTTTGACACATATTAATTCCAACATTCAGTGGGGATCTAAATTACTGTATTACAATTTTGAAAAAAATAATAAACTTCAATAAAAACAGTTTCGTGATGACTGTAGCTTTTATTAAACTTTCTTTCATTTGCAACATTAAAATAATAATCAAAAATAAATGGCAGAGATAATTGTCATTTTGTGTGGAGTATCGCACTTTTTACTAATTTTCTCATTCCATGCTCTTTCTATGATATGGACATTAACACTCTGTTCAAAATAAAACTTCAAATAAGGAATATTCCAGTAAATGATGTATCTCATTCTTTATTAATGGCCTTTTAACAGCTGATATAGTCATTTACTTTAAACTTTTCTGTCTGCTAATATATGCAACATACATTCAACTAGTGCAGTTCTGTTTTTTAGGTGTAGCAGAAAATCAATGTGATTTCACAGGTACCAAAAGAGCAAATGTGAAATACTGTCTTCAAATTATTAAACTTGCAAGCACTGATAGATTCTTCTGAATTTGGATTATTGTGTTAAGTTTCATCCTCACCTCTAAAATCTTTATTGATAATAAATAAATGAAAAATGTTATATCTGGGTCAATGAAGCATTGTTGATTTCTCTCTGGCTCGATATTCCTTTTGTTTAACATGGATGGTGTTTTTATTTGATTCAGTCAACTTTGATCACAGAAAGATCCTCCATCCTCTGACTAATCCCTCAAGTGGCCACAGCAGCCGAGATTGAGCTGATCCAAAGCCATAAGCCAGGAGTACTTTTCCAGTTCTCCCTCGCAAGAGGGCATCCTCGACTGTTTTCCCAGGCCAGCAGCAGGGAGCTAGATGGGAAGTGCAGCAGTTGGGACCGGAACCGGTGCCCATATGGGATCCCAGCGCATGCAAGGTGAGGACTTTAACCACTAGGCTACTGCTCAGTGCCCTTTATTGTTTACTTTTAAGACTTCATATATCTGAAAGGCTGGGTGACAGTGAGGGAGAGGCAGAGTGAGAGAGCTTCCACACTTGGATTCATTTCATAAGTACTGTAGTCGAAGATCTGTGCCATGTTACAGCCAAGAGCCCCAAACATCGTCCAGGCCTCCCAGCTAGGTGCAGGGATCCAAGCATCTGTGTCACCTTTTGCCATTTTCCCAGATCCATCAGCCTGGATCTGGATTGGAAGTGGAGCAGCTGACTCAAATCTGAGCCAATATGAGGTGCTGGTAACACATTCAGTGGCTTAACTTACTATACTCTGCTTAAATTGACTTCTAATAGTTAGATTTCAGAGATACTGAACGTATCAGCTACATTTTTGATAGCAATTATCATTCAGAATCTGTATAATTCTTTCTTCAAACTTTGTATGGTGATTTTTACTCCTTTTGATTATTCTATTCCATGGTGCGGGTGGTAAAGAGAGATTGGGCGAGCAAGAGACACTAAGCCCAGGTCTCTCAAGTGGGTGGTGGTGATTTAATCATCTGACTCACCACTTGCTACCTCACAGTGTCTCATCAAGAGAATGATGGGATTTGGAGCAGAGCCATCAGTGGAATCCAATAACTTTGCAATGGAATGCAGGTGTCCCAATGGGTGCCTTATTCACTGCACTAATGCCCACTTGGCTGCAATAGCTTGCGACTTGCTTTCCAGCAGGTAGAATGACAAGGGATTGTCTTTATTGTGAATGCAACTTTTATTACATGGGACATGGAACATAGACACTCAAAATGGGAATTGTTTTGTACAATACATGGCTTACATGTTTATGCTAAACTACCAAAAGTTTTACAGCAAACCTTGTGTTAAAAAAAATGAATAGGAACTTTTCATGCAAATTCTCAGAACACAAGCAAAGTTATAATTGTTCTTTTCTTTCATTCTCTTCTAGTTTTTATCAACATGTATAATACACATTTTTGCTCTTCAATGCATATTGTTGTTTCTGCTGTTAATGTTAAAGGTTATTATTCAATTATAAATGCATAAAGCTCACACAGATTCTCAAGTCCATATTTATGCAATAATCAAAGAATTCAGTGGGTTTATAAGTGTAATGAAAATATTTCTCATGACATGTGTGTTTCACATTTACCCCAGTGCATCGTCTTGTTGGCATTGTGTGGTAGATACAGATGGAATTTTTGGGCATACAGCTCAAGTGTGCTCTTACAATACAGATTGCTAAGAATGGCAATCTTCCTATATAACACATTATGACTCCAATCAAAGAAAAAATCGGAGCAATTTATATTGAGATATATTTAGAAGAGTTATCTCAGTGGAAGATGGCGTTGCAGCTATTACAGATACCTCATCATACAGGCAGATCAAATGAACAAAAACTGACAGGTCTTAGTAGAGACAAAAAGACAAAAAGTAAAACGTTATCACATCATGTAATAACTACCAGAGGTTAACAAGAGTAACAGCAGAAAAAAAAACAATAAAAATGCCATGTTTATATATTGACACTTTATATATTCAGGATCTCATATTGATTTTTCAGTTGCTGCCTTGAACAATGATAAGGATTCTTCTGTCTTCTAAAAATAAGGAACAAAAATTACTTTTCATTGTTTGCAACAGTTTCTACAATGAATAAGATAACCTTAAATCTAGAATGTCTTAAATCCTACACTGTGTTCAGGACTGTATTGTGCAATTAATTTTATTTTGAATGACTAATTACATGCTTTGCCTGAGTTGAAACTGAATTCCATATTATATAAAAATGTCTACTAAAAAACAAAATAATTGGAAAACAACGGTATCACACTTTTAAAAAATTCAAATGGTATTAAGGTTTCTTTCATAAAAAGAAATTCAAATAATTAAGCATGCTGTACGTGTCTCTCAGTGCACCTATTGTGTGATTGCAAGATCAGAATGGTAGTGTAGAATATAAAGTTACCAAGATTTTATAGAGGATTCTTATTCATAAGTTAAATATATGCCTGGATATTAAAACATATTGCAAAATTTCTTGGCAGAACACCAAGCAATACACTCTACCTAGCAAAAGAAACAAATCTCTTTCAATTAGTTTTGAGTAGTCGCACTTGGCAAGGAGAGATGGAGAAACTGCCCAGGCAAGAAAGAGACAACAGATCATTGTTTGATTTTTGGAAACTGACTTTTGACTCAGGTATGATTACATTGCTTTCATTTTAACTCATTGACTTAACATTAGCTCATTAAAGACTGAAATGTGGTATGAATAGAAGCAGGAGAAAATGCCCTAGCACACATGGAGTTGTCAATTTATCTCTCTCAAGAATATCATTGTCCTGATTATTTCCTTTCTTGGTCTTCTGTTTCTTGGTTTCCATCTTTTAAATGAGCACCGTATTGAAACACGCCAATCCCCTTACAAATACACACAGTGACACAAATCTACTCATACACCTATCCAGACACAATTGATTGAAACATGATATTATCAGCTGTTATTTATCCTTTTAAAAGTCTTCTTGTTTGGTTTTTCATTTACATGCCAATTCCCACTCAAACTTGTCTTTGCTAAAATGTGGAATTTACCATGACTCTTCGATGAATCTTTCTATGACAAATTCCACATCACCTGCAACTAGCATAAGGTGGACTTACCCCTCAGATTGCATGCATTTTTATATTCTTAACCTCTCTTTTCAGAGCACACTCATTACTTTAGGGCTAATGTCACAATTTTATCTTAATCTACAATGTCACTTTCATCAGATTGTAGACTATTCTTTCCCTAACTGCTCCTCGAGATTTTGTTGTTTTTGTGTTCCACAAATTCTTAACCATGAACACACTTTCTCCCTGCAAAAACTTGCATTCAAATAAAGTCAAATTTCTACATAGTCTTTTTTTTTTCTGCTTTAGAACTACCTCTAGCAATTTCCATAGCAAGCACATGTTAAGCCTCTGTTTGTGACACCAGTTCCTTGTGCGAGAGAGCCAGTTTAAGTCCTGACAGCTCCATTTCCAATCCAGCTTCTACCACTGTGCTGAAGAATTAGCAGAGGATGGTTCAGATGCTAGAGCTCCTGTAACCCATGTGGGAGACTATGGATTACTGCATCGCTAACTTCAGCCGCTTCTAGCCTGCCTCGTTAGGCTGATTAGGAAGTGAACCAGAAAAAATCAGAGATCTCTTTTGTTCTCTCTCTCATTCTTCTTTCAAATAGTTTAAATAAATTCTTATATAACAAGCCAAGCAAGCATATGGGTGTGCGTGCAGATATAGAGAGGCATACAGTCACATGCAAAATATCTCAACTTCTTTCACATAGTCACTACCTAAAAATTAAACTTTTCTGCTGACAAAATAGGCACTTGACTTAGTATTTCCACATCCATTACCCTACACACTGATTTTTATCAAAACTTCTGAATTCTCTTAAAAATCTTCCTCCTATTTTGTGAAGAAATTTCACCTAATCAATCTGGAAGCTCTATAATCTTACTCTTGAATATATGTATATTTGCATCTACATAATTTCCCTTACATTCAGAGCCAGTTTGTTATGTAAATGACTATGATTTCATAGCTGAAACTCCATGAGAACTTGGACATATTCTTTAACTGGTCTTTTTACTGTGATTCCATTTATTTCCCAATTTACATTTAGAATGATTATTGAAAGTCAATAATAAATATGTTGAAAATTAAAATTCTTTATCTATCCAACTATCCACCCACCCATGCTATTACAAACTTGGCTCTAGAAACTAATTTTTCTTTACATTTTATAATTTAACATATTTGAGCATTTGACCTTTATTTCATTTATCACTATGTGATAGAACAAAGAATAAATATAGATGCTTTGATGATAATTATTTTAATAGTAAAATTATAATGTAATGAAATAATAATTAGTGGCAAATTTTTTTCTTATTCTGTAAGTGAAGACTATAATTGAAAAGTTAATTGTAAGTTTTAAAGATTTTTTTTATTGGAAAGTTAGATTGAGAGGAGGAGAGACAGAGAGGAAGATCTTCCATCTGCTGACTCACTACCCAAGAGGCTGCAATAGCCAGAGCTGCGCAAATCTGAAGCCAAGATTCGGATCCTCTTCCAGGTCTCCCATGTGAGTGCAGGGTCCCAAGGCTTTGGATTATCCTCCCAGGCCACAAGCCAGGGAGCTGGATGGGAAGCGTGGCTGCTGGGCATGAACTGGTGCCCATATGGGATCCCAGCGGGTGCAAGGCAAGGACTTTAGCTGCTAAGCTGCTGTGCCAGGCATAATGAAACAGTTTAGAAGAGAGAAAAATAAAGTATGAGGTATGGGTAGTGGTTAATTTTGCTTACTGTTTACTATGGGTTTTGGTGTTAGATGTAACATTTCTTCTAATATTCCATTTTTGATTTTGGGTTTCTCTATAGCTTACTAAAATAGAGATTTGCAGGTCTTCGATTTGTGATAACATGTTATACAGTGTCCCTGATATGATGGTGAGGTGTTGCAGCGAAGGAAGAGATTCTGCCGAGCCAAACCAGCAGGTGTTGTTAGCAAATTTCCAAGTGCAGACGATTCTCAATAAATTGGCCAACATTGGGGGAAAGCTCAATGTGATTTTACTCCTATTTCCCTTAAAGGTAGAGAACTGAGTATTCGTTCTTGTCTATTAACCATTTGGATTTGTTCTGAAAAAATGCCTGCTCATGTCCTTCACCCATTTCTTTATTTATTCAATTCTTTTGCTGTAATTGAGTTATTAATCCCATTTATTGCGTGGTATGCGAAGATTTTCTCTTATTCTGTTGGTTGATTCTTCACTTTGTTGATCATTTCCTTTGTGGTACAAAAGCTTCCTAGGTTGGTTTGTTGTACATTTGCTTGTTTTGGCTTTGGCTATCTGTGCTTTGGGTGACTTTTCTAAGTCTTTACCAATGCCTGTATCTTACAGAGTGATTCCTATGTTTTCTTCTAATAGTTCTAATAGTTTGATGATTTCTGTGTGCCTTTTTGGGTCCTTGATCTATTTAGAGCTGATTTTTGCGTATTGATGGGGGTCTTCACTGGCTGCTATCCCATTTTCCCAACAGCACTTGGTGAAGAAACCAACCCTTTCCCCTGGATTACTTTCAGGTCTCTTGTGGAAAACTGGTTGTACATGTGTGAGCTCCCTTCTGTGGTTCTATTCTTTTCTGTTGATCTTCTCCTCTGTTTCTGTAACAGCACCAGCCTGCTTTGATGACCACGGCTGGTAGTATGTCTTGAAGTCTAAAACTGTGAGTCCTCCAGCTTTATTTTCAACTCTTCAAGAAAGCCTTTGTTTTCGTGGTCTGCTGTGTTTCCATGGGAATCATCTCTTCTGTCTCTGACAGGAACGACCCTGGGATTGTGATTGGGATCACACTGAGTCAGGTTATTACTTTCAAAGGTACGACTTTTGATGATGTTGATTCTTCCAAATCAGAAATATAGTACAATTTGCCATCTCTCTCTCTCTCTCTCTCTTTTTCTTTCTTTCTTTTTTCTTTCTTTCTTCCTTCCTTCCTTCCTTCCTTCCTTCCTTAAGGATGAATCCTAGGATGGAAGATCTTCCTCTCTGTCTCTCCTCCTCTTTGTATATCTGACTTTCCAATAAAAATAAATAAATCTTTAAAAAAAAAAAGTAATCCTCTAATTTCAGAAAAAATAAAGGCCTCCAATACTCATTACAGAGCTTGAAATGTACTTTGATCACCATGCTTAAAATTACTTTTAATTTTTTATATTTCTTTCTTTCTTTTGAGTAGCAGTGTAATGAATATTGCAATTCAGATATTTGTCATGCAGATCATATTTCTCTTACACAGGAAAGTAGTATATTCAATAACTCAAAAAGCGTCCATGTAGAAACTTCAGCTGAGTATACCTAGTTTATGTAACATGTTTCAAAATGTTCCACCATCATTCTTGCTAGCCTTCAAAAGGATTATGTTTGTCATTAATGCTGTACTTGTATAGTAAAATTAATTTCCGTGTTTTTGGAAGTCAATTGCACACCGTGCTAATTAATTGTTAATGATGTTTTCATCACTTTTTATCTGATTGACTCCTAACTAATTTGTTTTGAATTAAAGTCCATTAAAACCCGTAGGTGCCTTATTAATATGACCCTTTAGCACCATCTACATTTGCTGAAAGAATTAAAAATATGCTTAAAGAATAGAAAGAAAGTAATATAACTCAAGCCTGATTTTAAATAGGAATTTCAGATTTCTGTATGATTTTTCCTCTTAATAACTAGAACTACAGTTTCTTGGCATCCGTTAAATTAAATTATAGAATGTATTGTGCGCCGTTAATATACATTGCATATTTTTCAGGCTACAATTTCTGTTCGACTCCATGGATGTGACAAGGGACACTTTCTAAAAGCATATGTTTATTAACACATCAGTTAAATCCATCTGAGAGATAGAGACAGAGAGACCTAAAGCAGAACCTTCACCTGTTAATCAACTCTCCAAATGCTGAAAGTACCCGGGGCTTAACCCGGCCAACGCTGGGAGCCAGGAAACTAACCTGAGTCTTGCACTTGCTTGGTATGCATTCCCAAGAGTAGCTCAACCACTACACCAATCCGCTGATCTAAAGGAACACTATATAAGGATTTTGTTTGCAAACCATCTTCAGAATTTTTCAAAGAAGAATATGTGTAAAACCACACCCTTAGACTATCAACGTATGTCATGTGGTTAAATTGGTGATATTAGGAAACCCATATAAATTTTAAGGTAAAAGTAAGGGACTTAAAATTACTAGTGGCATAGAGAATAGGTGCTGCAAATTATTGGCCACATGTGGTTATTCTTAATGACCATTGTTATGTTAGTGATAGCTACGTCTTACCGTAAGATCGAAAACCTGGTGCTTCCTTCCTTGCTGAGCTAGAGAACAAAATTACTTAGAAAAGCGTAGTCACAAAAAATGTTATAAGTATATTTTAAAATACATTTAAAGTATATATGATGATTAGTTCAGTTTGAATTTTTAATTTATTTTGAATACATATCTGATAGTGAGATTCGTGTGTCACATCAAAGTTCTATTTCTAGTTTTTGAAAACATTCCCAGATCATCTCCATAGTGAATTCACTCGTTTACATCCCCATTAATAGTGCATGGGAGTTTTTCTTCTCTGCATCCCCCCAAATTTATATAGAAAGCTTTTTGCAATTATGTTTAGAGAGTCTGATGTTCCCCATCAGATCTCTCTTCTTCCCTCACTCTCTCATATCATTCATCTTTTATTTAGAAAGTTTATCTGAGTCCTTGCTCCATCTCTTCTTCATTTCAAATGAGGCAGAATGTCCTTATTTAATAAACCTTAAAGAAATTTTTCATTGCATTTATCCATCAACAGCAAAACCACAGTCCATCCCAGTCTATCCCAGTCTATCCATTTTTCTTGCATTTCTTTTTCCTTTTTATATATATTTTTTTCATTTTTAGAATAATGCTTTTAAAAGATCATATTTTACTCTAAGTCAGTATAAGATATTTTACTTTAATAACTTTTTTGAATGCTGAAAACAATATTTTTTCTCAACATAGATTTATATTTGATAGTTGCTATCCAGTTTGTAATTTCCCAGTTAAGACAATTATTCTTCATTAATATTTTGTAGGTTTTGTAGGTTGTTGGCAAGAATGGATATTCGATAAGTAAACAGTAGTGAAATGTATTAAAATTCACTAAACAACTTATATTACACTTCCAGAGTTTTACGAAAAAAACTCATTTTGTAAGTAAATTGAGAATATGATTTTATTACATCTATCTATGTAGATATTTTTAAATATGAATTTGTTTGTATTAGAATGGTAGATTTACAGAGAGAAAGAGAGTCGGAGAGAAAGATCTTCCATCCATTGATTCACTCTGGCCCCAACAGCCAGAGCTGATCTGATCCAAAGCCAGGAACCAGGAACCAGGAACTTCTCTGGGTCTCCCATGCAGGCACAGGGTCCCAAGGTTTTTGTATGTGTTCCATTTGTGTGTGTCATTCATGTTTATGTATTGTGCACACGTATGTGTCCGTGATCATATGTTCACCAGTATTTGAAACAGAAGCCAGATATTTGTGTTTTATTTATTATATTTGCCTGTATGTTTTCAATTTTTGGCAGTGTTGCTTCAACTTGCATACCTGTTTTGGATGTTCATGGGTTAAAATGGGATGTTTCTATACTTGTACACATTGCATACCTTTGATAGAAAATGAATGTATTTATCTCTTTAAACCTCTTTTATAGTGAAAACATTCAAAATCATGTGTCTGGGTTATTAATTTTTTATATTGTTCTTATTTTCTTATTTTTGTCAAAGATTTACTTTATTTTTATTGCAAAGTCAGATATATAGAGAGAAGGAGAGACAGAAAAGAAGATCCTCCATACACTAATTCATTCCCCAAGACGCTGCAATAGCCAGAGCTGAGTAGATCCAAAGCCACGTGCTTCGTCCAGGTCTCCCACGGGGGTGCAGGATCCCAAAGCCCCAGGCAGTTCTCCACTGCCCTCCTAGGCCACAAGTAGGGAGCTGGATTGGAAGTGGGACAGCCGGGACTAGAACCGGTGCCAGGTCCTGTTCTTATTTTCTAACAACCTCTGAGTACATTACACTCTGGTTATGCTACATAGAACTTAACAAATTTTTGTAAATAAAATTAAATTTGAGACTACTATTTGTACCACTACTGTTTTTTGTTGCTTGGCTGTTTCAGAATATATTGTCGTAATCAAGGTACCTTTCTTTTCTTGCCACATTTTATTGTGGCCAATCAGTGAATATTTGTATTAAAGACTGTTGTCTTTCTTTTCTGGAAAAGAGTGAAATAAAGACTATTTCTTCTCTTTGGATGATCATATTTTCCTGTTAGCAGACAGTCTGGTAATTGGAAACAAGTTCAGCCACCCCAGACTCATCTCACATATGGTTCCCCTCACCACTGATTAGTGATGCTAACTGTCTCTTCTCCTCTAATGTGTGAAATGAGGTCTCGTTAGTGTGACATCGCCTGTTAAACAGGAGATAAACTCTGTGATCATGTGGTATGGAGACAGGTGGAAAGCAGTCGGTCACAGGGTCAGGCACTGGGGGTCAAACCAAGGACACAGATGTGTGAGGAATGCATACTGACAATGTGAAATAATATGCTTTTTTCTTCCAAACTATGTTAATGATATGATTTTATAAGTCAGAAGCCTATTCCTAGGGCAAGGGCTATGTCAAAGTCCAATGGTCCATAGCACATTTGATGAAAATAAATGGTCACCGTCTGGACATGCATAGGTATACCAACGCTTTAACATGTGCCGATTCTTAGAATATGATGCTTCAGCGCCATAGCTTTCCTTCCTTGTAAACGGATTGTTGAAACAGTGCATTAAGACAGTGTGTTTAGAACAAATGCAAAATGTTTGTATTCAAAGTGAATTTTAGGGCAAAAGATTGGATGATATTCTATAAACTAAGTAAATTATTTGTGTGTCAAAGATTACATTTATTACCTAGGCTTTAGGCTTTTTGAAAAACTGGAAACTAGAGTATCTTGAATTCTCTTATCAGCATGAATTACAGGCTTAAAGTGAATATTTTTTTTTCTTGAGAATTAACTGCATAATTATCTTTGTTAAGGTATGTGCTAAAATCACAAAATGTTTATGCAACACCCTGTATGTGGAATATGAACACTTGGGCAGAAGTGTAGATTGAAATATGCAGAAAGAAATGTGAATCAGTTTTTCTTTTTTCTTCTTTTTTTAAAGATTTATTTATTTGTACTTTTTTATTTGGAAAGTCAGATATACAGAGAGGAGGAGAGACAAAGAGGAAGATCTTGCGCCCAATGGTTCATTCCCCAAGTGACTGCAATGGCTGGAGCTGAGTCATTCCAAAGCCAGGAGCCAGGAGCTTCTTCCGGGTTTCCCATGCAGGTGCAGGGTCCCAAAGTCTTGGGCTGTCCTCGACTGCTTTCCCAGGCCACAAGCAGGAAGCTGGATGGGAAGCAGGTCGGCCGGGATTAGAACCGGCGATCATATGGAATCCCAGCGTGTTAAGGCGAGGACCTTAACCACTAGGCTATCACACTGGGCCCTATTGTCTTCTTTTTAACATGCATTTTATCTCTATTAAAAGTTACATAGGGAGAATGAGAGATGGAGAGATCATGCATCTGTTGATTCATTTCTCCAGTGGTCCTAATGGTCACATCCTAGAGCTGAGGCAATCTTAAACCAGGAGCTTCTTCCAGGCCTCCCACACGGGTGCAGGGGTCCACGGACTTAATCCAGCCTCAACTGTTTTCTCAGGCCATAAACAGGAAACTGGATCATAAGTACACAGCCAGGACATGAACCAACACCCACATGAGACGCTGGCACCACAGGGAGAAACAGAGCCTACTCTGCCACAATGCTGAGCCCAGTACTTCTTTCTGTTTTTATTATGAGATTAAAAAAAATCTGAGTATATTAAACTTGGAAATTATTTCCACAATTTTTTCTTTAAAATTGTATTTATTTTTATTGGGAAGTCAGATATTCAGAGAGGAAGAGAAACAGAGAGGAAGGTCTTCCATAAGATGCTTCACTCCCCAAGTTGCCACAACAGCTGGAGTTGAGCCGATTGATCAGAAGCCAGGAACCAGGAGCTCTTCCAGGTCTCCCACCTGGCTGCAGGGTCATCTGAAGTACAGAAAAAAATGATATCATGTAAAACCATCCAGCTCATCACTGATGTGAGGAATCTAACTTCAATAAATGTCATGAAATAAATTTCTTTTGCTTAAGCGACCAGCCTGTGATATTTTGTGATGCCAGTCTAAGTAAAGTTTACAGAAGATGTCATGTAAATAAACAGAGTAATTGTAAATGATGTGTTTGGAGAGTATTGGATGTGAGTTTAATATGTCAAGGATAAAAGCATTTCAAAAAATGGATTTACCTAGAATGTTCTTGGGAATGAGTGATTGCTCATTATAACAAGGTTCACTGAATCTAAATAGATCAAGAAGAATGGGGTTCAGGGTGAAATGAGTAAAACATAAAGGAATATAAACATGAGGGAAAGGAAGGAGAAATGAATTCTTGATCAGAAGCCAAGCATAACTAGCATATAAGAAACCTGCAATTTCCTACCCTAGAGTCTGTCACGAAAATTTGTGTTGCCTTTTCTCCTCCATAAAAACAAAATAAGTGCTCTGGAAATGTGGACTCTGCCATGATAGATGGTTAACATTCTCGTTCTTAGAGCAGGGGCAGCAATTCATCATCTACTGTGACTATGTGGCTACTAGGTTCAGGCTGCTAGTTCAAGGCAGCATGAATGTCCCGGGAGAGGAAAGAGTCATGGTTTGCCCGCATGCAGTAAGTTTGAAAAGTGATCTGAAACCTGACCTCTAAGGCAATGGGGCGGGCATAAAGCATAATGTTAAGAACATCCACAAGAGCCAGGAACACCTTGCACAACAGAGTCCAACTGGCTAATTCCAGGAAGGTCAGGGGACTGGTGCCAGGGGGGATACCTTCTTCAGAACCCGGCATGATGATTCCTTCTACAAAGCAAGATTAATGCTGTGATGTAATTGTTCAGAAAGGAAGCACTACAACTTTGCTGAACTGTTTGGGTCTAACTATTTCCTCACTATTTCTATTTAATTATTTACATTGAATTTTGGATTTCAGCTTCAATGTTTTTAAGATAGTTAAGCACTCCATCGCAGATGGAAAACACAAAGAAAAGTAATTAAAGCAGTAGAAGTCTCATTTTCAGCAAATCTCCAACACGCTGTCAGGCTGTTATGAAGAATATGTATATACATACATGGTCACACTTTTGTTGTAGTCCACATCCTGGAATTTTTCTTTTGAATAAATACTATGGTCTGGAAGTTTGGGTATCCTGGAGTTCATAAGAGATGGAAAAATTATTTTTTCTCATGATGCGGTTCCTTAGGCTCAGAGATTTCCTTTCCCTCCCTTGCCAGCCTCTCTCCACTGATTTCCCCTATATTATAACAATACTATTGTCCTTCAACACTAGGCACAATTCTTCTGTTTAAGTATATCATGACATTGTATGTAAGAACAGTGGTAGAAAATCCAGCATTCTATTGTTAAGATATAAGCCAACCCCAAAAGGACTCATGTGTTCTCTCTGATATAAGGCACATAACACGCAAAGTACAAGATCAACAGGTGTCTAGGTACACACATACACACATATATTGATCCAGGGGGCGTTGTATAATGGAAGTGATTATACTGCAAAGTGAAGTTACATCACAGCATGCATCCCTATTTCTAAAAAACAAAAGTTGGATTCCCAATCAAAGTGTAAAATCTATCTTAATAATAAGTAATGGAATTTTAAGGAGACTATGAAATTAAAAAAATAATAGAGCCCTTTTGAATAGAATTAATTGCTCCTATGCCAGAGGATTAAGGATAATAGCATCATGAGCTAATGCTCCAAAAGGCAGGTACCTCCTTGTGTCCTGTTGCTGTACTTCTGGTCCATCTCCCTGCTGGTCTGGGAATGCAGCTGAGGATGACCCAAGGTGTTGGATTCCTGAACCCACATGGGAGACCTATTGTGGCTATTTGGGGAGTGTACCAGCGACTGAGGATCTTTCTCTCTCTCTCTCTCTCTCTCTCTCTCTCTCAGAGTGTGTGTAAATCTTCAAAAAGAAAAAGAGGAAGGAATAGGCTTGAGGATAACTGAGCCCAGCTTCTACTGTTGAATGTGCAGTGAGGAGGGAAACTAAATCGGGGGACTGACCAGACGGCAGACCCACATGCTGCTCGGTCTTAAACGTCACTGCCTGCAGAAATGAGAGGTAAAATCCTGTTGTTTAGAAGTTACCCATTTGGCATTTTGTCATATGAGCCTGAGTGAACTGGAACAGTATATGATGTGACACCTGACTAGTCATCGAACTGATAGTGTACTAACTAAAGTGACTTTCAGATATCAGATTAGAGAAACTAGATAAGCACCTTATTGACAGATATCTGTACACTAACAAGAAATATCAATTTTTAAAACTAATTTTATTTTTTTATTAGAGAGGCAGATATACAGAGTGAAGGAGGGAGAAATATCTTCTGTCTGCTGGTTCACTCCCCAAGGAGCTGTAACGGCTGGAACTTGATCAATTTGAAGCCAGGAACCAGGAACTTCTTCCAGTTTTCACACATGGCTGCAGGGTCCCAAGGACTTGGCTCATCCTCTACTGCTTCCCTAGGCAACGAGCTGGAAGCCGGAAGAGAAGTGGAGCAGTCAGGACATGGACTGGTACCTGTGTGGGATCTCAGGTGTGCAAGGTGAGGATTTAGCCACTAGGCTATCACCTGAGGTTCTAAACAATATTTTTCAGTTATGCTTCTTAGTTTTGTTTTTGATTTTGTTTTGTTCTCCTCATGGAAGTGACTATTTGAGAACTCAGGGTTCTTACTCAGGGATTCCTTGGAATCTTTTGTACTCTGATTTAAATTTAATTTTGCTTTGAAAGTGTAAAATAATACATATTAATCGAGTTGCTTTTGATGTTTTGATGGTGTAATACATTGTCTAAATTTTCTATTTTTGTTAGTTAGCCAAAATAGCAGTTGCCCTCATTTGCTTTCAATTAAAAAAAATCATCCTGATTTCCCCTTATGTAGATTTCCAGCTTTGTGGAGTCTTAGAATAGAAACCTTTCATGTCTGCCTCTCATGGCTGCTTTCCACGAATGGAAAGAGCAGTCCTGTGGCTCTTCTGATCTTTTGTGTGGCTGACATTGATTTTATAGCAGACCAAGAAGACCCCCCATCCCTTTCCTCAAAATTCTAAAAGGCTAAAGACAATTACATTTTAAATCCACTGGACCTGTTGTATCAGCACAGGATGCTTCTCCCAATACACCATTGTCTGAGTCCTGCTCTCAGAATGCGGATAACACGAAATGCCAAAGGACATCTAAAACAGCTCTGTCAGTCTCCCATCAGAACGCTGCATTCTCCATTAAGTAGTTTTAGTTTGCAGTGTTATGTTTGTGTTTGGGTACCTATAACTCGCTTAAGCAATTTGATGGACAGAAAGTTAAATGACAGAAACACTCACATTTCTTACAGATTTCCAACTGAGCGTGTTACTCAAGTGGACAGTAGGAGATACATTCATTCTACAATATTTCACTCGTGAACACAACTTCCTTCTTAGCAAGAACTTATTTCCTAGCCTTCTGTTTCTTTGATATGCTGTTTTCCTGATAAAGTTCCCTTGTTGCTACAATAATCAAATTCCTATTAATACTTAAGACACTGTTCACATGAACAAGGGATTCAAGTTGGCTCTTTAATAATGTTCTCATCTAACAGTATATTTGAGCTGATGAACATTATCCATCAACATTTCTATAATCATTCAGACAACAACCTCACTAAGTAATGTAAATACATCAATTCTATTTTTAAATTCACACTGTTACACTATAAACACATAATCACAGATTTAAATAGAAATAACTATTGACACCTTTAAAAAATACTCACTTAGGGCCAGTGATGCCCTATGTATTCCAGAACATGTTACATCCCTGGCTGGTCCACCTGTGTGGTGCTGTGGTTGCTAACATTTATTTTATATTTATTTAAAGGCAGAGTTACAGGAATAGTTGAAATGGAGAGAGAAGATGTCACCCAATGTCCATTTCCTCTACAAAGGACCTCAATAGCCAGACCTGAGCTGATAGGAAGTGAGGAACTAGAAATTGCATCCAGTATCCCACATGAATGCTAGGGCCTAAAGACCTAAACCATCATTTGCTGTCTACCCAGACCCTAAGCAGGGAGCTGGATAGGAAGTGGAAAAGCTGGGACATGAACCAGAGACCACAAGGGAATGCCAGTTATAGGTGGAGGCTTAGCCAATTATGCCATGGTGCCAGACCGGAGATCCCTGCCTGTTCCACTTCTTACCCAGATTCATGATAATGTGTGTATAAAGGCAGTGGAAGAAAGCTTAATTCTTTGGACCCTGTCACCCAGGAGGGAGAGCTACATGGAGATCCAGGCTCCTGCCTACAACCTGTGTCAGCTCACACGGTAGGAGCTACTTCCAGAATGAAGCATAGGACGGAAGTTTTTTCTCTTGCTGTCTCTTCCTTTCTCTTTAATCCTGCATTTCAAATACATTTAATTTGGGGCAGGCACAATGGCAAAGCAAACTGCTTCTCTGCCTGAGTTGTGGCATCCTATAGGGGTGCCTTTTTGAGTTCCAGTTGTTGCACTTCCAACCCAGGTCCCTGTTAACAGCCTGGGGACCCTTGGAGGATATCCTAAGTGTTTGGGCCTCTGCACTCATGTAGAATCCCTGAGTTTCTGGCTTCAGCCTGGCCCAATTCCAGCCATTGCAGCCATTTGAGATGGGAGCTCTCTCACTCTTTCTGAATTTCTCATTCTGTAACTCTGCCTTTCCAACACAATTGCATAAACCCTTTAAATAATTTACAAATATTGAAAAATGTGACCTGCTTTCCTTTCTAAAAAAATCTAAATATAGCAAGAATGCCCCAATATCGGTTCTTCCCTAATTTTCATCTCTGTCCATGTCACAATGTAGCTTTTCCTTTAGTTTATACTTCCCACAAATGTCTCCCCCTCCTTCTCTTTATCACATATTTCTTGTATTATGTCTTACATGAGTCACTTAATTTTTATATATCACAGTAATTAGTGTTGCTTTTGTTCTGATGTATTTACTCATAAATTTCCATCAAAAGTCTTTTTAAGATTCATCTAAAAAATAAGCTAACACCTTGGCTTAACAATTTTTATTATAAGTATTCCCAGGAAAATAAAATTAAAATATATAACCATCCATAATAGAACACCGAACTTTCTCCATAAAAGTGTGATATATTTCAATATGTTTCTTACTTTTAAGTTTCCATGTACAATTTTTAAAAATAACAACACATGCTCAATCAAAACACATAAAAAATGGTAGAGAAAGACAAAATTGAAAAAATACACATCTGAGATTATAAAACTACAAATCAGTCTATAATTCGAAAACCTACCACGGTGTCTGTTAAGGCTTGAATTGTTTTAACCCAAAATTCTGCTTCAGAGTTTCTAATTTCTTGAACCTCAGATTATGACCGTATTGGGCAGAAGGATTATCCCAGCTCTGCTGTTGTTGTGAGCTGGCTCAGAAGTGCAAGGGCCCAGAATGCACGGGATGACTGGGAAGGATGCTAATTTGAAGAGGAAGAACTATGTACTTAGCATAACAGGAATGTCTGTTTTCATTAATGAATATGCGAGTTACACTCATGACGGCTGGAAGCAAGGAAATGAGAGCAGCCTGTGCTGCACACCACCCTTACAGCAAACTACACCAGTGGATGTTAGACTTCCAGCTGCCTGACTAGGAAGAAAGGCTTTCCTGCTATCCACGGCACCCACTCTGTGAAACTATTTTACAGCAGTCCTCAGAAACCCACAGGAAGTGTTTTGCTTTCTTTGCTTTCTTAAGTATTTCAGAACACAAATCTGGTAATTGAGTCAATCCCTTCTCTACTTAATGATAAACAGAACGTTTAGACTACATTTGTTTTGAGACAGCTGATGGGGCTACATTAATGTGCATTTATTTTCATGCCATTCAAGGAAATAATATTTATTTTGATGTTTATGATAATTAACTATTATCACATATCTCATAGCATATTTTCCCTGACATGTGCAAGTGTTTTGTAACATTGTCAAGTTATGCCTTCTTACTCACAACTAGACAAGAGACAAATTTCTCCAGAAAAGTGAGTGAAATGTTTGAGAGAATTAATCTGTTATGAATAACTTGAAAGGACGTAGAAATAAATATACGAACATGTTTTGAGCATGAGTAATGCCTGTGCATTGATAAAATAAGGCATTCGAAAGAAATGCAATAGATTTCAATATCAGTTCTTCGAGATGATAGCTTAAGGGTTTGGATGAAAGCAACATGCAAAGAGAACATGCTTTGAATTTGCATTCCAGTTTCACAATTTGGAACAGGATCTTGTCACCAGCATTACACATCAGGAACAGTCAGTGAAATAAATGAAAATTTTGGAAAATAAGTTCTTTTTATTCCAAACTCTTGAAAACTCTTTGTTCTTTATCAGTGGTTTTCTTTGACTAGTAAAATGTTTTACTTTCTTTCTGTTCAATACACACACATACACAGACACACACACATATTTATAGGTTTTAAAGAAATTATAGATGTTTTTGACACACTCGTTTTGAATTCATTGGTTATGTTTCTATGTTTATGACTACCAAGAATCTTTATGTGGGCTACCTTGAGATTTTGAATTTGTAAATGCATAAGATGGATGGGTAGGTTGATTCTTAATTTCATTACAAATCTGCGTTTTTTTCTAATGATCAATGTGATGATTATTTCTTGTGTGTGCTGACTTGACTTGCCTTGATTTGGTTAAGAGATGCACTGAGAACTCGTAAACCATCATTTCTGGCTGTGTCTGTGGAGGTGTGTCTAGAAGAGATTAGCATCTGAATTGGTAGGTGGAGTGAAGATCTGCTCTCACCAATGACCAAGCTTCATCCAAAACAAACAAAAAAAAAAGAGTAGAACACGAAGACAGAGGAAGGAGAATTCTCTCTGTCTCATCCTGTCATAAGCTCGAACATTCACCTTCTGTTGCAGTAATAATTGCAGCTCTTAGTTCTAGTGTGTAACATTCCAGAACATATCCTCTGAGGTCATCCGGCCTTGTTCCAAAGGAACAGTTAATGTTTCCATTTCTCTAGTTAGCCCTGCATATTAAAATGTATTCAAAAACACATCAATGGTTACTGGACTTAAGCAGTAAATCCAATCTGATTTCTATTACGATTTTTTTATTGAGTACGGAATTGTTGCTTAACATTTTTTTAAAATTCTGAAATAAACACATGCTGGCCAGAAATAGTTACAATTGAAGTTTAATCAAATTAAGTTTTCCTGGTAGTTTTTCTGTTGATCACATGTTCCTCATGTAATTAAAGTCTTCTACATTTATAAACATGTATACTTAGTCAAGACTACTAATTATGCTGTTTGAATTATCTAAATTCTAACCAAGTTTTCCACCCTAATTATTAACATGAAAGATGATCTTTCATCTGTAACTTTTTTGGGGGGTTTGTGTCACACATTGTGTAGATTGAATTGTTACTGTTTTATTGCAATTGTCATGACTTTCTGTTAGTTGCATATTTTACTCCAATGTAATGCTTTTTTCAATATGTATGATGTGCATTTCACAAAAGACCATGTTACTTATAATTATATTGTGAACACAACATCATTTGTCTTGCTTAAGCTATATAGTAAACTGTATTGTTGTGTGACTTGTGAGTTAGTGAGCAAATCAATAAGAAAAACAAAAATGTTTTGAATGAACAATAATAAAAGCACTGTGTCGGTATTTTTCCACTCTTGTTCATATATCTGGCATTTCTAGTGCAGGTTCTAAGTCTTCTATTATTTCTTTTAAGTGAAACTGAACATAATATATAAAATCTTTAATCTGAAGGATAGATATAGCATGGATTAAAATATTAGAGATGGATGATAATAACTTTTGAAGGCATTTTGCATGCACATGAACACATTAAGATCGCAAACTCATGGATTTTAAACATTTAACTGTAAAACTATCTGTATACTGGGTAATGTGAGACCATCAGATAATTATCCTCATACCAGTCTGTTAGATGAGATGGACTTAATTTCTTTTCTATAAAAAATGATGAAATTTCTGTTAGACTGTCCTTCACACATTCCTGCATAAACAGTACTGGGAATTAGCACAAAATGTAGAGTGCATAACAAAAATGAATCTACTCCTTGGAATAAAACTTGCCTTTTATTGAAGTCAGAATCATCACATTTCTTCTACCTAACTTCTTGAATAACAAGAGCTTCTACTTTCTTTAATGTTCGGAGAATTCTCTTTCTGAAAAACATAAAAGCCGATACCATGCAGAGGAAACGATATGACTCTCTCTTGTGAACATGCGGCAATATTCCATTTTAATAAGGTTGATTCAGCACAATTTCACTGTTTGAATATATGTGGGATGCTGGTCTGGACTGATGCTATGATTATGTGCAGGCTTTTCACCAGGAGAGACATTGTCAGTAGCCTCTATACAACACATTTGAGAAAAAGAACGCAAAGCAATTCGTTATTCTTTCTTTTGTCACTGTGTGAAAAATTTATAAAAATATACCTTTGCTATTAACAGACTGCAATCCAGAAACCTGAACATTTCTTTTATATAATCATCTTCTTTCTGCATGAAATGATTAAAATGTAATAAGGGTATTTATTTGGCATAGAAATCAATATGCTATATTAAAGATCTTTTTTTCAAATAAAAGATCTTTTTTTCAAACTTGCTTAGGACAAAGCTTGAATAGACACATAAAATAACAATGTATAGAATGTTTTGGTAAAGCGAATGTAATTGAAATGAAAAAGGAAGAGATCATGCTTCTTTTCTTAAGAAATCAGGTTTTAAAACTAGGATAATGCCAAAATTTTTGACACTAAAGATATATTTCTTCGGATTAGCACAGCTCCAGCCATTGCAGCCACTTGAGGAGTGACTCATTGGATGGAAGATCTTTCTATCTCTCCTTCTCTCTGTATATCTGACTTTCCAATAAAAGTAGATGTTCAAAAAATAATAATAAATTTTAAAAATAAATAAAATAGTATCATCAGTAGAATTCTTGAATCATGGGGAATCCATGACCAGTTAAATATATTCAAAATCTCCTTTCATCACATCCGACGTGATTACATTATAGGAAGCAGAGCAGTTGGGAATGCCAAAGGTAGCCAACTGCATCACCTCATTTTAATGAAGAAAGTCTGCCTTTCCCGATATGCTCTGTCCTTCACGCTTTGAGTAGCTGCAAGCTTTTCACAAAGAGGTAACATGTGTGAAGAAAGAAGATGAAAAAATTGATAAATAAAACTAGTGAATGAAAGATAGAGCTCTGTGTGTGGCCAGCCATGACGCTGGGACTGCAAAACTGTGCCTGGACCTCCCTGCCTGCTGCTGCGGCCACAGGCTAAGCTCTCATGTTCAATGGAATGTGGCAACCCTAGCAATGGAGACTTAATGGTTGAGGCAAACAGTAAGCACGCAGTCATACAAGCCAAAAGTGCCCTTATTCGCATTACCCTGTGATTTTTTTTGTCATTTGCAAGGATCGTTTTGTCCCTTTCTTCTCTGAGCCAATGTGATAGGTGTTTCCTTCCCACATATTCAGATTACCAAAATCTACACTTGATTTGATCATTGACAGGTGTGCTAGAGGTTACAGAGTGTCCAAAGTGTCACATCCCTGAACCTAGAGCAACAGGAGTCTCCCTCCAATATAAGCTGTGACTGTGTTTTGTAATTGAGACATTCACTAAAAGATACAAGCAGAGGCATGAAAAAAAAAAAAATACATTGAGCTTTTTATTTTGCTTTGCAATTTATTCCAACAAGTCCTCCTGTGAGGAATGCCATACTAGCCCAGTGGATATAGGTGGCCTGGAAAACAGCAGCTCCGTTGGCAGTCATATGAAGAAGGCGATTAGAGAGCACCTAGCACAGGACAATGTGCTGAATAATCTCAGCTTAAAACAACCACTCAAATACCCAGTTGACCCAAGTCCAAATCGCTGGCACAGGTGAAAGCAAGCAAAATGACTGCATGTTTGGAAGCCAGGCTTTCCTCTGGCTTTTAAAACAAAAGCAGACGATGTAGTTCGGCGAAGAGTCCTTGTTGTCTCTGTTACGTTCCCATGGTTTGTTTTCACTGGTACCAGAGACAACATCCCATTAGATGTGTTTTCTCTTCTATGACCCTCCTTTCCAACTGTCTATTTAACATCTCGATGGGGATGCTATTTGCATAGAAACATTAAAAATATCAAACATTCATGTATATCCCATAGTTCCATGTTCACCTTTGCATTTTTCCTGTCCTGATGAGTAAAACTTAAATGGGAGTGAATATAACAGCTGAAATCTTATTGCTTCATGTACTCAAATGACCAAATTCTATCCATTTTTATTAAATAGACAATAACTCTGTTATATCCAATTATTTTGAAATCCATGGTCACCGCCAGTAACACAAACATAACATCCAAAAAGACAAAATATCTCGCTCCATGACTCAGGAGGAAATTCATCTGTTTAATTCCTATAAAACTGCTATTCCTTTTAACTTTGCAAACCATAATATTGCCAAAATATTTTAAAATTTAGTTTTTCAAGAGGCAATTGGCCAGACAGGCAGACAAAGCTAGCAGGTTCCCTAGCTCACTCACCACATGGACACTATATTACAACTAGGAATCCATTTAGGTTTTCAACATAACAGACAGGAACTTAATTTTGTAGCCATCACTACTGCTGGGACAGGATTGAAACTCAGACATTTCTATGAAAAATATACACGTTGGAGGGACCAACACGGTAGCTTAGCGGCTGGAGTGCTGTCATTAATTATTGGACATATGATTGCTGCACTTCTCTTGCCAAATACATCCTTAAATTCAAATTTTCTGTTGAAAATATTAGTTCTTCGGCCTTGCGTGATGTCTCAGTGGCATATTCCTTACTTTGCACATGCCGGAATCCCGTATAGGCATTGGCTCATGACCAGACTGCTTTGTTTCCATCCAGCTCCCTGTTCGTGACCTGGGAAAGTAGAGGAGAGTGGCGGAAGGCCTTGGAACCCTGCACCTGGGTTAAAGATGAGGAGGAAATGCTTGGCTCACGGCTTCCCATCAAGTGTGCCGGGGCTATGGTGGCCACATCTGGAAAGAACCAGCAGATAGAAGGTCTTACTCTCTGTCTCTTTCTGTTTGTAAAAATGCCTTTCCATAAAATAAATATGTCATAACAATAAAACACTAATTCTCTCCTTTGCTCAAGCAGATCATTGTATACAACCATATGTTGCTACCACCTTGTATAGATTTTGTGACTTTGTGGGATATTCTGTAATGTCATAGCAAATAAAATGGACTAATGATACTTCCAGAAATCTCACTGACCTTCCAGTTTTACATGTAATAATATGAATATTAATTCTGTATCTTTAGGTTAACATTTCTCAAAATTAGAAAAAAAAATCCTAATTCTTATTTTGAATTTTACTTTTTGTATGCCATTACAAAGGAAGTCTTCACTATTTCCTCTCAATCAAAAATAGTAATTAACTATAAAATGTTTATTATAAACGTGGGCTATCGTTCTGACAGTTTGCGCTTAAGGAACTGTCACACAAGAATGGCATTTAATAAACAGGGAATACTCTGTCTGTGATTATAACAGTAAGGAAGAAATACTGAATGTCATTCTCCTAACGCCAAAACCAGGAAAGTTGCTCAACTTGGAGTGGAAATCTGCAGGACTACAGGGGAAAGGTTGGTCAAAGAGACCAGACCATTTGTGTCACTAATTGGAGCTGTTTGAAGTTAGGCTCCTGTCATCACTTAGGGACCTTCCTCTCTCAGCTTTAGAAAAAAAAAAAAAATTTCAAAGCATGGTTCTCATTTTCCGGACAAAAGTATTAGTATGCTTTAAAATTAGTCAAAGATTTACATGTCAAAGGAGCAAAGAAAGATTTGCATTTGAAACTTTCCTTAGGTAAATTCTATGAGAAAAAGGAGGTCAGGGAAAAAAAGAAACTGTCTGAAGGTTAGTAAAGCCAAGGAACACCTGAAGGCCGTGTCACTCTCACTAGAAAGAGGCATTTGGATCTTCCAGGAGCCTCATTTGCATGCTAAACCCAGAGAACAAACTGATTCCTCAGAAAACAGGCTGTGTGCCTGGCCTCCAAGTCCTTTTCTTCTACTGCTTGCCACAGGATCCCAAGAAGTCTTCAAGATACCCAACCCATCTTCTATCTCAGATGCTCTTTGTATACCAAGGAGCTTGCAAGCCAGCTGCTGCACAGGGTAGGCACACCTGGGCTGCTGCTCAACACAATATTTCTAGTGCCTTTCCAATAAATGAATGATAGGGTTATATAGTATGTGAGCAGTCATTTACCATAACAGCCAAGATAAAAACTACCTTAACATAAAACAAAAATTTATGTTCTGTGAAAACAAAAATTAACCAGACTGTATCAGGTCTTTTCTGTTCATCTTTTTCATTAATTTTGATTGGGCTCAGTAGTATTGATGCCGATTTCCATTCCAAAAGACAGTTTCAGATGGATTTGACTTGCAAAATAAAAGCAAAGTCATTGAAAGTTAACCTTGTACTTGATCTTGTTATAAATTCCATTAAAGCTAAACTACTAAAAATGTTTGCACAGTTTTTCATTTGTGATTGTCTGTAGTAAGATTAGCCCTAACGCTTAAACATTTAGCATACAGGATTATGGTAGAAGTGCTCTTTCTATCTGGGACTCTCTTTACCTTAGCTAACTTTAAACTGAATTTATTGGAAAGGCACTAGATATCTTGTACTTAGCACTCTAGCCAAAATTGCTGCAATTAAGACGAACGCATACTTTCACAATACATTTCAAATGATTAGTGATTATTATTTTATGATACAGTTCTATAGGCTCAGGATTTTCTGTATTGCTTTCCAAGTTCCTCGCCCCACCACTGAGTTCCCCTCGGGGTCACCACGGGTGGTCCCTCATGAGCAGTCGTAAGTCCATCATTCTGCTACTGAGTTGTTTCTGGCATTGTATGCACAAGCAGTGTCAGAGTCCAGTATCCTACTGTCATTCTGCCTTCAGCAGTTTCACTGGGAGTCCATTCTTGGTCTGAATCTAGAGACACGCACTGTATTGTGTTTCCACATCTGGACATGTCAGTCTCTGGTATAGTTCTATCGTACCTCTCCTTAAACACAGAGCCAGAAAAAACAATCCACCACAGAGAGAAAAACAGAAAATTTTCAACAATATGAAGTTAAACAACATGTTACATAATGACCAATGCGTTTATGACATATTTTGATATCATTGCTCTCCACACAATCACTTTCAGTCTGTGAAAAATTATTAATCCGTATGTCAACAGGCAAAAGCCAGAATCCTCTTTGCATTTGAATAATTATTTACTAATATTGAACAGGCAGTCACTGAATTTTCATAATAAATTTTGAAATACAAGCTTGGTTTTATTTCTTTGTCTTGCTTTTGTTTTACTTTTGGTATTCAGTTTATTTCCACTTTCTTGTAAGGTTTCAATGAATTTGCCACCTGATATAAAATAATGTGATGGCAACTGTGTTTAGGATGAGAGCTGGGGTCTTAGTCATGGTTGGGCCATGAGCATAGTACAACACCCCGTTTATCTATGTCTTCCATTTTTATAAACTGTCCTGTGCTATTCAGCATGTGAGATTGTACCTCTTTTGTGTGGTTTAAAACAAAAATTATATTATTTTAACTTTATCAAGGAAAAATGATCAACAAGGAAATAAGCTTGAAAGAAACATTTGTTACCTAATATTCATTTTATAAATCATAGTTACAATAAAAGTAAACTACCAAAGTACATAATACTTACAATAAATAACAATCATATAATATCCAAGAATCATATTGATTCATTTTTTATTTATACTCATGATTATCTAAGAAATTTAATTTTAATTAATTTAATTTAATTTTACTAACAGATCAAGTTCTTAACTGTTTATTTTATAGTGCAGACATTAATAGAATTTCCTGAATAACCTATGTAATTTCTTTGCATATAGTTTTTATTTTATTTAATTAAATGGCCCATACGTTGTTAAGTGATATTTTCATTACCTGTCATTACATTTTAAAAGCATGAGTGTCCTACAAATTTCACTATTTTCATATGTGGCAGGTGAAGGAATGTCTTTCTAAACAGTTAGAGAAAATGGCTATAAAACTACGAGCATATGATACTGGAAGTCTATATGGTAATAAGCCAATTTTTGTTCAAATGAATTCATTAATGCTAAATTTTTGCTGACTTCCAACTGATCTGCAAACTGCTTTACAAAAAAAAATTCAAAAGGTACTTCATGAATTGTAGAAGAGATGAGGACAAAAGAAATGACCCATCCATAACAAAACATATTCATTCACTTGGCTCCCCACAAACTCTGGTACAAGCTGCAGCTGAACGTTGGAGAAAATGAACAAAGCTGACGGGGATACAGAAAGATCCCAGCAAAGCGAGACCAAAACTTTCCTATTGGGTAGGCATAGCAGTATAGGAATGAAGTGCTTCTAGATCTGGATGGCTACGTTGTATTTTTATTTGTTTGTTTCTTTGCCATCAATAGGCTGCAGACAATGAAGAGAAAGTCAGCTAATCTTGATAGAGTTCACTAATTTTATAGACATAAAATAATAATAGATTATTCAAAGGGTTGCTATCTTATAACTGTAACTGCTGTTACTTAAATGAACCTGAATCCATACGATTCCTTTTCACAACACAACAGTCAATAATCGACGTTCAAGTATGAGGTTTTGCACTGAAATAAAACAGTCAAAAACTGGATTTTTTTCTCCAATATATCTTGAAAATGTAATAGTAAATCGTTCTTGTGCTTCAATGATTCCCAGAACACTTTGTCACCCAAGTACTCAACGTGTGCTTGAGAATATTCATTCTGCTGTTCTCACATGCAAGTTTCCATCGATGAATTCCTTATTGACTTTTGTCACATCTTCATTTTTCTTTTGACTTAGAAGAAAATATGTTTAACTTCACAGGCAGAACAGTTGAGAGAAGGGAAAGACACATCTTTTATGCCCACATGAATGGTGTAGTCCTTCCGAAGCTTTGCAGCTCATCACCCGATTGTACACTGAAGTCTTTTGATTGTCCCATTTGTCACAATTGTCATCGTCACATGACTAAGCAGTGAAGTTCAACAATATAACTTTTTCTGAAAAATGTACACTCTTTTTTTTTTTTTCTATTTACAACAAGCAGATGTTGCCTCTGGTGAGAACAAGGTCAGAATCCATTTGGGGTTTTTCCTACCTTTCTGAGTTGGGAGTAGGACAGGTTCCTGGCGCAGAGCTTTAGGGAAGCCGCAGGTTAGGCTCTCCAAGTGTCTTCTAGGGGCCTTCCCTGGCCAGGAGAGCACACCAGCTTGAAAGCACACTGAACAAACACTCCGAAAGTGAGGAACAGCCAAGTGTATTTCAGTGTCTACTCTCTTCTTCCAATATTCTTTCACTTAATTTATTTATGTTTATAGGAAGGTCAGATATGCAGAGGAGGAGAGAGAGGAAGATCTGTCAGCTGATTCGCTCCTCAAGTAGCCATAATGGCTGGAGCTGAGCTGACCCAAAACCTAGGAGCCAGGAGCTTCTTCCAGGTCTCCAACGTGGCTGTAGGGTCCCAATGCTTTGGGCTGTTCTGTACTGCTTTTCCAGGTCAAAAGCAGGGAGATGGATGGGAACTGAAGGCTGCCACTACACAAAGCAGTGCCTATATGGGGTACTTGAGCTGCTAGGTTACAGCATTGGGCTCTCTTCCTATATTCAAAACCAGAAGATGATACATGATAAAGGGGCTCATATTTTAAGAGTTATGTAATGTGCATACACTGTAATAGTCACTTCAAATTTTGGCCCTCTGCCCTAAATGTGTTCCATTGCTATCTGATACCAACTCAGGTACCATATAAAATTTTAATTAGACCAATATTCTGTGTTATGTCAGTTCAGTGATTGCCAATTTGATAGGATAAAGCAGGTCCTTAAGGAGAAAGCAACAGTTAGACACATATTGTTCCTAAAAAAAAAAAAATCTAAAAGTGTCTTAGATTCTAATTCATGGACACATATCGTTTGTTTAAAAATGATATGTCATTTGGAAGTGTCTTTACAATATTGAGCTTTTTTGGAACCATACATTAAAAAAACAAATTTTAATCAATAAAATAAATATAATTTTTATGATAGAAAATTCTCATTTTCTTAAAATATCGAACTACATATTTTTATCAAGCTATCTGATCATTGTGCTACAGTCTTTTTATTGAGCCATATTAATTGAAAATAAAGAATGCACATATTCCAATTTTATGTATTCAAAACTCTGCTACATAAAGCAGATTTATTTCTCTTTTTTAAAAGATTTATTTTTATTGGAAAGTCAGATATACAGAGAGAAGGAGAGACAGAGAGGAAGCTCTTCCTTTTGATGATCCTCTCCCGAAGTGACCACAATGGTCAAAGTGGAGGCGATCCGAAGCCAGGAGCCAGGAGCTTTCTCTGAGTCTCCCACATGGGTGCAGGTCCCAAGGCTTGGGCCGTCCTCCACTACATTCCCAGGCCACAAACAGGCAGCTAGATGGGAGCAGAGCCACCAGGATTAGAAACAGTGCCCATATGGTATCTGGGCACAATCAAGGTGCGTACTTTAGCTGCTATGCTATCCCGCCAAGCCCAAGTATGCTTATTTCTTAGTTGCAAATGAAATTTAAGGGACTGGCATTGTGATGTAGTGGGTTAAGCCATATCTTGTAGTGCAGACATTCCATGTAGATGCTGGTCTCCGCCCAGGCGACTGCAGTCCCAGTGTGGTGTGATTGCACCTGGAATGGCAGTGGTAGAGAAGCAGCCCCCCTCTTGACTGTGGCCTGACGCATCCTCAGCTCCTGTGGTTTGTGGTGCATGTACCTCTGAAAAACAGAAAACTGCTCCGTGTGTCTCTCTGTAACTCTGTTTTCAATAAATAAAATCAATCTTAACAATAAAATATGGTTTGAAAATGATCAAGTTAGATCTTTTCCCTAAATGTATTGGGTTCAGAGGAGTTTGGTTATTTGGCTATTTTATCTGTGTGCTGAGAAAATGCTGATAATGAAGAGTGTCTTTACCGTCCATTAAAGAAAAAGATAGGAACATAAAATGTTTTGAAGGACACTGTATGTAGATTTTATGAATTTGAGCACAATGAGACTATTTTAATTCCTATGTTTATCTCTTTGTGAGAGAAAAAAAATATGTATATGTATATATGTTCAGTTTTACCCAGGCGTAGTGTGAGGCTTATTTATTCCTACAGATTCTGATCTTTATGCAAAGGGGGGCTTTTTCTTGAGTCATTTTGTTCACTGCCACCCCCGGGAAGACATCAGCCTGGTTGTCTGAGCTTGTCTTCACAAGAATGTGGATCTTTCTTTGAGAGATCTTTTTCTTTTTGCTTTCGAGCTCTCTTTTGCTGACTCACCTATAAACCCCAGTCTGATGAGCTAAAGCCAATTCCTGCTGACTTCTGGACTTCCAATAACCCAGTGACACTCTCTGCCTCGATAAAAAACCAAAGGTCTAGGCTCATTACAGGCAGAAAGGGATTGTCGAGTAAGCATGGAGACCTCCGTACGTTCTCAGATTCAATCCAGTGCTTCTGCATTTTCACACCAGCCACTCAGACAAGTGACAGTGATTTGACTTCAGAACT
Organism: Ochotona curzoniae; assembly: GCF_017591425.1. Classification (NCBI taxonomy): domain Eukaryota; kingdom Metazoa; phylum Chordata; class Mammalia; order Lagomorpha; family Ochotonidae; genus Ochotona; species Ochotona curzoniae. The sequence goes on along the minus strand of NW_024465582.1, from coordinate 11,871,833 downwards.
TCTTTTTTCTTTTCTTTTTCTTTCTTCTATGTATGTATGCGTGGTGTGTATGGATATGGTATAACATTTGGTAGGCTCTGCTTAGTTCATCAAGTGTTTTCTAAATGTGCACTGCATTATGGGTTTGAAATTTAACTCTCCATTTTTATAGTTTTACCTTCTCACTGTATATTTCCATATACTAGAAAGACTGGCTTTAAATCTGAGAACTTGAAGAAAACAAATTGATGTTTTCTGCTCAGGAGCCTTCGGCATTCTCCCAAGACTTGATTTCCTTTCTTGGGAAGCTGGAACCGATTGGTTTAACACAGTGACTCTCAACTTATTAAAATCAGCTTACTTGCTTTATAAAAATACCCAGTTCCCTTCTCACCTAGCCCAGGGTGATGAGATTAGTGTTTCTGGTGATAGAGAGAAGACATTCAAATGTGAAGTCTGCTCAGAACTGAAAAAGCAAAGCTTGTTTTTGTCTCTGAATTGGCTCTGTTCTTAGGAGAGAATTGATTCTTGCTAATGAGATACATTTCAGGGCATGGCTGACGATGGTTAGTGCCCTTCATTCTAACGTCGGTGGAAGTACTGGTTACGTTTTCTGTAGGTGATCAGTTTAGATAGCTGTATCTGATCACCTTTAAAAATAATAGTCTGAATTGAAGCTTATGGTATGCCTGAATTGAAGTGCCTAGTATAGTATGATATGAAGCTTAACATAGAGCATTTAAAAATCATACCCTTATTTTATTAGACAGCATTGTATATTCTATCACATTTACTTTGTATGTATTACTGTGGAGGAATTCTTGTATTAGTCAAGTGAAGGGCAGTTCATTATTAGCACAAATAAATGTGTGGCTATTTCTGTTAAGAAGGCAGTAAGATTAGAAATACATTGAGCTTTTCTCGGGCTTTAGCCTTATAGGACCCAAATCTTGAAACATTTGAAACATAGTTGAACATAAATAATGCCATGAATGATTTTAATATACACAAAGGAGTTTTGGTCAAGGGAAACTTCTATTGAATCAGCAGTTTCTACTGGAGGATTATATAGCTTTTTCACTTAAAAATATTTACATACTTATTTGACAGAATTACAGAGAGAAAGAAAGAAACAAAAATAAAGCTGTTGGTTTTCTGGTTTCCTTGCTAAGCTGCTCCAAAGAGACAAAGATGAGGACAGGAACTGGGCACTCTGTTCAGATTCCTCACATCAGTGCTGGGGCCGAAGTTCCGGACTTATCTTCAGGTGCTTCCCAGCTGCATTAGCAGGAAGCTAGAGTTGAACTGCAGCCTCTGGGACACAGACAGGTGCCAACACACCAATCAAAATCAGCTAAAAAGACATAACAGAAGTCCTTGGGTCAAAGTTACGCCATGTGATGTGGCCTTGGCTGTTTTCACTGTGCTTCGAAGTTTTTATTGTTTATTACAAGCAAAATGTTTCACCAGCTTAGCTAAATCAATCATCTCAGGGATACCTTAAAGAATATGTGTCCTTTATTATCCCAGCATTTTAGGAACGGATTTTATACGAACTGAAAGTTCTTCAGGGAAGGAGTGTGGAGTGGTTTTCTGTCTACTAAGAAGTATTTGATTTTATTATCACCATGAAGTGTTTAATTGTCTTCTTTTCACTCTGACTTAAAAAAAATTGTATAGTAATCCGTTAGTGATAACTTCGCTAAAGAATTCTGAACAAAGCAAACATCACAACTCCCTACCAGCTTCACGGGGATGAATTTATTGACATTTTCCCTGAATGCTATTCAGTCTCCAAGCTTTTTTTTTTTTTTTTTGACTTGTCTCCATGTAAGTCCCTTTAATATATATATAACAAGGTGACACATGGGACTCCCTAAGGCCTCAATATTCTTAGGCCTAGTCTGGGGCAAGCTGATGAGACCCCTCTCCCTGGACTACGGTCTCACTGACTTCTGTTTGCATGTGCCCTCACTATTGGCAAACAGGACATAATTTAAATCCTGAGCAGCCAGACATCTTGGAGAGAAGTGAATTATGTTGTTTTGTTTTGGTTTGGTTTTTAAATAACCATGTGTCAGTTGCCCCATTGTCTCTCAGCAGGTGACCAGGGAGATAATGCCCTCAGCTGGGAGTGCAGCGCATGCCCAGCCATTTCCTGATTGATTAGAGACCCACAATGGGGAAGGTCTTCTGCAGGTTCTGCCTAGCCAGGCATCGGGGAGGAACACCAGCCCAGCTGAACGACTATGAGGGGCCGGGAAACCCTGAGAAACCCAAGACATTTCCAGAACCAGTGTCTCTTCTCTCAGGAGACACTTTTGTCTGGGGTTTCTCCCTCAAGTGCTTCCACTATAACTGTTAAGAAAGAACCCACCTAGCTTCGCTGGTTACGATATGTTACACATACTGAGCAAATAAGCACCGCTCTTTCCAAAAAGGATACGACAAATAACTTAAAGAGAAACATGTTGAAATATCTGCCACAAAACGATAAATACTTGAAAAAAGTGTGTGGAGAACTGAACCTCTGCCCCTGCTTTTCCCCTTTCCTCCCAGGAAGTATGAAGCAAGACTAAGGGTTTTTCCTCTATTTTAATCCTAGCTGAAGTACTGATGATAGCGGCTATGCCCTAGTTGCACATTTTCCACTGTTATTATAAATGTTTATTAACAATTGTTGGAAATTCAGTTGAATTTTATCTATGAGAAATGCAAGGAACAACAGTTTTGGGAAAGTCATCAGTTTTCAAAGTTGTCTCAGGAAGCTGATATAGATCCAAACGTTAGTGAATCAAGTCAGATGATGAAATAACATGAAAATAACAGAAAGAGGAGAAGAATGAAAAATTATCTTTCTTCAGACCAAGCAAAAAAAAAAATGAACTGAGTACACGATCAGAAAAGCGGTATGCTCTTCTCAGGAGCCAGGAATTGTCATCACTGACCTTTCTAGACTTGCTTGAGCTGCTGGCTGTCTCCAACCATTCACCCATTAGTCGGAGGATGAAATTCAAGCCAGGTGGCGTATGTATGCATTCAGAAACAAAGTTATTTCATCCAAATGTGGGCATGGAGAAGAAACAAAAATAATTCTGTGATCTCCAAATGAGAACAGGACTTCTTTCAAAAAAGATTTCGAACTTACAAGAAAGCAAAACTTATCTTGAAATGTGGAAGTTTCGGCTGGCAAACAACAAAACTTGCTTTTTCAAAGAAAAGGAAAATAACTGCTTACAAAGCCTATTCAAGCTTTTAAAGAATCTCTCTCTCTCTCTCTCTCACACACACACACACACACACACACATTTAAGTGTAAAAAGAAAATGTGAGACATATGCTCATTGTTAATAGTTTAATTATCCTTCATGTGTGGAAGGAGCAATTTATTCAAAATAAAAAATATATTTCCAGTGACCAATACAGTGAAGCATGTCATCTTTGCATGTCAACATGTATCCTAATAATGAGGATATTTGTACAATCTTGCAGTCCTTTATTTTCTTCACACAATACCAAGTAAGAACATGCAAGCTACCCGTATTCTCAAAGAAACGATCCGTATTCTGGCGGATAAATGAAAGCACATTTGCTTTAGAAGACAGTAGGTGTTGCAACAGTGACAAAACTGAATTCCAGCTGCCTTACTGCTTATAAAATGCTTGGTTTTAAAAGGATAATTAAATTAGGGATAAAACTATACTTTAGAGTGATAACTCATTAATTTTAAAATCGTAGTACTTGTGGTTGCAAGCTTACATTTCTGCTCCCACTGCCTCCTCCAATATACATGCAACAGTTACACCTTCTGTGTAAGAGTGGTTGCTCCTTGCCCTGTAGGAAGTGTGAGCACATTAGAACCTACAATGAATGGAGATTTGAAAAGGGAAGGGGAAAAATCTGCTGTGTAAGGGAAGACGACCAGAAGAGACTTGCAGAAGCAAAATATTTTAACTTCCCAGGTTTTCATGTATTGAAAATGTTCAACCTATTTGCATAAAATATCCTGTAAATGAAAATCACATTTTGCTGAATATTATGTGCAAAAGCTCTCCCTTGATTACACTATTAATTGAAAAGGATTATTTATGGTAGATGTTCCAGAATATCCTGATTGCAATTTCTGTCAATTGTTTTTATATAGCTTGAAGTTTGGGAAGGTGGAAAAGGCAGCTGTCTGTTTCCATATAAATCTGCCAGTAACATGTTTATTTTTGGCAGCATTGCTATTGTCAACAGTTTGAAAAATAGCTGCATCTAAAGATATAACAGAATTGATAATTTGATGATTTCAGTGCACCAATTTTAAAACTTACCAGTTCACCAAGTTATTTTGTATTTCACTAATTCCCACATGGATAAAGGAAGTCATGAGTCAAGGGAATTAACTCTGCCCCGTTACAATGTACAGCTTTATGTCACCATAGAATCAAAATGGACTCCTCTTTATCTTGGCTCTACATTGTGATAAACCTCATTGTACAATGATCTTTAATTTTATGAAGGTATTTAATTTTCTCTCCTTGCTTTTAGTACAGATCAATTCTTACTCTTTAGCAGACAAGGGATGGACTGAAATTTGAATAGATCAAACTCTACATTAATAAAATGTTCTGTGTTTTCTAGGCCTTTATTTCAAAAGTTTCTTCTTATGATATCTGTGGTGATATGAGATGAAGAAATAAAGAAGCATTAGAGAATTCAAGTAAAAGTATAAATCATGAATTATAGGGAGAGAATGTAGGCCTTAAACTTACATGATTTATGCAAAGCCTACTCTACAAATACTTGGACAATTCATAAAAATATGAGTAACATATTCTTTATGGAAATCAGAACACAGCTATATAGGAGCCGTGTGTCTTAAGAAAGACACTGGGGATATATCTCCTTCTAGTGCTCACTTTTGAATTTGAGCCATTTGGCTATGTTAAACATTATTCCAAGTCTATTTCACTGAAGTCATTGGATATTATTATTAAATGTCAGTTAGTTAAATGAAGCTTATCTTTTCTTTCAGTGTGCATCCCTCTGTATTCAGCTGCTCACCAATATTTTCAAATGTTTCCTTTTTGTTAGTTGGTTCCTCCTCATGTCCCACTAGCATGACCACTCATCAGGAGCTATCATGCCTCATTAATCAGCTAATTGCCTTCTTTGTGCTCATTCGTCCCCATTTCTGTCTGTCTTCCACACTGTTAAATTTCTACAGCAAAACTCTTCATGCGATTCTTCTTGAAAAATGGAAAGGTTACTTTGAAAACTGTATCTACTTGTTGTCTACAGACAACTTCCAAATACACCACCAGTGTGCAGTGTATACCACTCAGTGATGGCCAAGGGTCTGCACATCTCCACACTCACCTTTGAAAGGGTTTACAATACACTTACACACTACATAAAAATTATATTGTGTGTATTTCCAGTTGGTTATTTGTGACTTTGAAACACTCTTTATCCCTGTTCTGTTTAGGATCTAGATTAAATATCAGTGGTGTGCTTTCTATGGCTGGGATCGCGATGCTGTCCATTACACCACCTCCTGGCAAAGCAGGCATTCCATATCAGTGCTGGTTAAGGTACCAGACCTGTTTCAGTTCCCTCCCAGCTCCTTGACATTTAGTTGGGAAGGCAGAAACTGCCCAACACTTGGGCCCTACCACCTACCACTTGAACCTGGATGGAGTTTCTTATTCCTGGCTTCTCTCTGATTCAATCCTGATCGATGCAATTATTTCAGAAGTTAAAAACAAATTCCTATCCCTGTCTACCTGCTGGCTTACCTCTCCCCCATCTAGACTCCTTCCTCTTAACTATTGTTTAAAACACTCTTCATAGCTTTATTTAACTAATTGCAAATATGCTATTTTACTGAGATGCTACCTATTATTTGATCATAATTTTATGTGTGTATGCGTGTCAAAATTGAGCAAACACCAACAAGCTACCATTAGTATCCGCATCATGAAGTAAATTTCTTGTTTTATTCTCTTGCATGAATTTCTCTTGCATTTAGAATACAGCGTAGGCACTCAACACAGGCTTATCTTTATATCATTTCCTTATTTGACATACATAGAAAGAGTCAAGGACAAACAGAGACAACAGAGATCTTTCATCCATTGATTCATTCATCAAATGCCCACAACAAGATGCACAAGGCCAAGCCCAGGTTCTTGGAACTCAGAGCAAAATCCCCATGTGAGTGCCCGGTTATTAGATGCTGTTTCCCCGGTTGTATATTATCAGGAAGCTGGATGAAAACAGAGACAGTACTGAGACCGAGGCACTTTGACACAGCATGCCAGCATCCCAACAGGCATTTCATCTGCTGTAACAAACGCTAACTGCATTTGCAGAATGTATTACTAAAGTCCCCATTAGCTTATAAGAGTTTCCTCTGAAGCAGTGATTTTGTTCATCCACTTCTTGAGATCATGTCAAAATCTCAAAAGATATTGACATCTTTCCAACTTCAGATGTTACAACTGAGCTATATTTGAGGATCATGTAAACAGTTATACACACGTATATACAGTGGAAACAGTGAATGTGAAAATATTTGCTTAGCATATTGTATGTTAAAGAGTATATTCACAGACGCAGCCAAATGCAGCCACTGTTGAGAAAATGAAGTCAGTGAGATTCCCTTATTGTCGTTGCTATTGTTGCTGTCAAACCCAGGGGCTGATATATTTTCTCCAAGTTAAGTATTTGGCTTTCAGCCACTGTATGGTATGGCCTGTAAGAAAACCAGACGGGACACAAGAGGTAATACGATAGATTACTAAGAGCTTAAAGTTGTCACTTCCTTGTATGCGGCAATTCCAATAGTTAGCAATGTTATAGACTACCTCAGCCATGAACTCTGTACCTATCATAGTGTTTTAAATTTAACCACAGACTTCTTTATTTTATTGCTATATACCTTGAAAGTCAAGGCCACAATGGCCTTCACTTGGGGTCGGTTGTGATGGTTCTCCCATGTTCTTCTATAAGATTCTCTACATAGCTTCATTTTGTATCATGACTTCCTAGTGGAAGTTTTGGCTCCATGCCCAATTTTTGTGACAGTGTATATATTCCATTATATCGATGATCTGGTGTTGTCTTCAACTCGATTGCAGATTTGAGAACAGCTATTGCCACTTCACTGATCCCTTTAAAGTTGTGTATCTGGGCAGTCGATAGGTAGAAAATGCAAGGGTCAGAGCTGTCAAATTCTTAGGAGTTGTTGCATTGAAAAATAAGATCATATCTGAGGCAGTGATAGAAAAAGTTCAGGCCTTTATAGCAGCTTTGGGAGTTTGCATACTGGAGAGAGTTTAACCTACATCTGGGACAAGGTCCAAGTCCCTTGTACCATTCGGTAAAGAAGGATGGCATGTGTGAACAGACTGGGGAAGAATAAACAGCCTTCACAGCTCCTGAGCAAAATGTACAGGTTACCTAGGCCCTTAATGTGTTTGATTCAGCTTGTCCATGTGGGCTTGGAATACATGTCGCGACACAAGGTTTTTTTGGGGGTAGGGGACTTTACAGAGGCACGAGAAGCTAGGCCAGTCCATTAGGTTTTGGTCCTAATTGTGGAAAGGAACAGGCGATTTTGTTCAAGGGGAAAAGACAATTGTGATACTATTCTACATGATAAAGTCATTCATTGGCCACTAATGTCGTCTTCCAAATAGTGATGTCAGAAACAATTGTGATGTTATTGAATAATGTATGTCATCCACCAGTATGCATTCATCCACCAACCACTGTGATGTTACAAACAACTGTGACATCATTCAGCATTTTGATGTCATCTATTGTAAAAGCATTCACCACCAACTCTAGCATGTCATCTATCAACCATTTTTAATGCCATTCTTCATTATGAAGTCATTCACAAATATTGTGATATCATAAATAATTTTGATTTAAATCACTATTGTAATATCTTCCATCAACCATGTTGATACAGTAAAGTGGTATAGTCACCAGTGTAATAGCATTTGCCACTATGAATGCATCCACTATTGTGACATTATCTGCCAACCATTGTGATATTGTAATTATGATACTATTCATGCATCATTGCAATATCATAAACAATAATGCTTCCGTTCACCATTGCAACATATCCTCATTATAAAAGCATCCACCAACAATTATAATGTCATTCCCTGTTCCTGTGATTCTATAGCCTCAGCTCTGAAAGCTATCATTGTGAAACACTGGCTACTGATTACGGGTGGTTTTAGCACTTCCTTGGGGGGTATTTTACAATCTGTAGATGTTGTTCATTGTCCAAGTTGTGGAAAGCAAAAGTATATCAGACCCTTCCAAGGTTTTCTTGGGGATAGATCCCCTTCCTATTCTGAACACAAAAGAACACTGACACTGATTTTCCCTGATATCCACAATAGCAGATCTGCTATCTGCCATCTCCTCTCTCAGCAATGAACTGTCTCATTTTCAGGAATAGTCACACACTTGGGGCATGTTAAGCATGTTTCTCTATCAAGGTCATAACACGTGGCACTTTACTTTCTCCTGACTTCAAACGTGCTTTTATTACACACTTGCATGATTTGCTCACACATGACTGTATGTGCTGGCTAGGCATTGCTTTAATGGTATTCTTAGACCATTATTAGCAAAATGTCATTTCCCAATACCAAGCATATGCAGCTGCTTTTTAAAAACTTTTCTTTTCCTTATTTGTTTTCAATACTTCTTCCTTAGACTACTTACTTGATATTCCCTCCTCAGTAACATTTAAGTAGAGTGACATTAAGGATGCCTTTTCCTCCTTTATTCTCTTTAATTTATAAGGTATTTCCAAAGATTCATGGGATAGAAATATGGATTCAGTAAATATTTGTTTTATGAATGATTGCATAATGTGAGAGAAGATTCATAGACATTCATCTGTTCAAGCAGGATTAAACTTTGCTTAACTTGAATCAAGGGAATAAGACATATCAATTTTGAACTAAAGAGTCTTGATTCCCCTCTCCTCTCACATTTTATCTTGATTACATAAAAAAGTAGATCTAATAAGCTCCCACTAAAAGGAACCATGGCCCACATCAATAAGACAAAGATTAAAGGGCACAGGGACTCAAAAGAATTTAAATGTTCTTTTACTCTTTTTCTTTTTTCCTACCGGTAAGTAATTAATAGGGTTAGTCTTTACTTATTTGACTTGTTTTAAGCCAATTTGACAAGGAACAGCTTACAGGAAACCTTAAAGAAAAATATCTGTTAATCAGGAAGGTACAGTTCGTAAATTTCCTGTGTAAACCCATATTCTGTAAACAGTGAAGCCACATCCAGCTAAGGGAGTAAATACAAAATTAGCACTGTTGGGCAAGCTCACTCAAGCCAATCCATCTTTTCACTGGCCTTTGTTTCCTCCTTTATTTTGTTGGAAATGACGATAAATGAGAGTACTAAATACAGGTTAGTCTGAAATCATGACTTGGCATAGCATTTTTAGGAATGTGAGTTTGGGTACTATAGTTTTTAAATGTAAATAAGAGAGGCATTTCATCCAGCCTGTTTTTGTTATAAACGTGACCAACACATTATACACTGGTCTAAATTTTTAAAGGAACAGATCATATTCATACAACATATTCAAAAAGTTCATGAAAAAACATGCTGAAAAATGTAACTTAGAATTCTTTTGCATCAAAATGAACTTGTTGGCAAAATGCATACATACATACATACACAATATTTATTTTAAAATCAGAGAGAAAGATGGGCAATAAGAGGTCTCCAATTTACTGCTCACTCCTGAATTTTCCATTGTGGCTCTGACCCAGCATTTCCACAGGATCATCAGACATTAAAGATAGAGAAATATTCTAAACATTCTTGAGCAACAACAAGTCCAAGCATTTCTACTGAAGTAGCAGAGCTGAAAAATGAACATCATCTCATCTGTAAATTAAACTGTTGATGGAAAAGAAGATGATATTTTAGAAACAGGAGGTACACAGTTCCACTGAAGACAGAAGGTAGTATCCTGGTAGAGTTGATAGACAAAATTGAAAACAGAAAGATCGATTAAAATTTTTTGTAGCACCCAGAATTCGAAAATACACTTATGAATGTTTTAATACAGCATATTATATAATACCATGCAATGCATGACAAAAGGAGCCTTATAAGCATGAGCCAGTTTCCTGAGCAATTCATCTTAAAAATCAGAAGACATTTCTAGATCATCCACGAAGACACGATGTGATCACTCTAGTCCCTTAAAAGCAGATGATTTCCAGTTGTCAGTGGAGAAACCAATGAGGCATGCGAAGTGTTTTTGGTATCTGATGTGTCAAGTGGCAAGGGGTATAGACCATTTGTAGCACCTGTAACAGACAGCAAGTAAAAGGGAGATGAGCATCACAAGTTCAAGGAAGTGAATCCAGCAGTTATCAGTACAGAGTGTAAACAGATTTTCATCCTCAGTTTCCAGATCAGTGCTCGTCTTGGCTGACGCTAAGCTGAGAAACTATCAAGCTTACTCAGCCTTCTGAGATTTAGAATTGTGAAGTTAGAAATGGATGTCAAGTGACCTCACCTGTGGTCATTTCTTATCATAACAAACCAGCATTTGTAAAATCATCAATGATGCCTCAAATCCCTGTGGCCGACAGCAATTTTTTCCCTGAGGGATGTTAAACAGAATAGAATTTTGAAAAAGAATGACACAGTGAATGTATACATATTAACTAATTAAGACATCAACTCCCCTCCCATTCTTCAGGGTATGGAAAGATTTCAGTCAACCAAGTAGATTCTGCCACAATGGGGCGAACTGAAGGAAGCACACCTGTGGGTTCCTCTGCATGAGACAGCCATGTTCCTCTCACATTACCATGTAATGAATAAACATGATGGATAAAGCTGCTCAACTGACCAAGGTAGCATTCTTGTGGAAAATGAAGCTTTGCTAGTTAATCTGTAGATCCCCTAGCAATAACTTTAAGTTTTGTTTTGAGAGAGAGAAAAGAGAGAGAAAAGCCATTCTATTCCTGGTTCACAACTCAACTGCTTGCAGTAGCTGGAGCTGGTCTACACTGAGGGTGGGCCAGGGAAATTTAATTCACAGATCCCATGGATGGCACAATCACTATTACTTGAGTCATCTTTCCTGCCTCCCTGGGTACAGTTAAAATAGGTGATTTATTATCTTGTCAGCTTTAAATGTCCCTCAAACGGGGAGAAGTCTGAGGTGTTGGCAGCACCCTGTCCATGCTGGGGGTGGCACTCAAGGCAGCAGGGATGCATTGTTCAAATTCCAGTGCCTACTCTGAAGAATTACTTCAGTAAAAAGTACTTGAGAAAGAGTGATTTTTAAGAAAAACTGTGTACTATTTTTTATTTTTCATTCAGCATGCCTCCCGGTAGAAATACGAGGCTGCAAAGAAGTTCATGGAATAAAAAACACATATTATTGTAAGGCAGGACTGTTTTAAAAGCCAAGCATAGCTTTTTCAGCGTATCTTCCACAAACCTTTTGAAGATCACTTATATGCATGGATTTAAAATTTTCTACACTGAAATAACTGCTTACAATTCAATTTACTGAAGCTGTTTGAAGTATTCTCACATACTTAAATGGTAAGGATTCTAACTCAGAAAAGATTATGTACAGCTTGTTTTTTTTCTTTTTCTGTGAGTTTTCCAAGTTCTTTCAGGAGTGACTATACGGCTGTAGTTTTTTGCCTGTTGTAATCTATCATTTATATTTAGAAGAAATCACATGCTTTGCTTAATTCTTTTTTATTTATTTATTTGAAAAGGAGTGGCGCAGACAGAGAAGGAAATCTTTGATCTGCTAGCTTTCTCCCCAGATATCCTCATCGACCAGGATTATGGCAGGCTGAAGACAGTCACCAGAAATTCCATCTGGATCTCCGGTGCAGGTGGCAGGGACCCAAGCACTTGAGCCATCACCTGCTGCCTCACAGGTGCATCAACAGGAAACTGGATTGGAGAAGCAGCCCATCTAGGACTCAAAAAGAGCATTCCAGTGTGAGACTTAGGAATTGCAAGCAGTAACGTAGCCTTCTGTGGCACAATGCCTGCCATACAGTGTTCAATATTTTGAGGGATTGCCTGCAACATTTCGCTACCATCTTGGTTTGCAGCTTCCTGTTTGTCAGTTCATAATCACATCATCAGGCAATCATAGGAAAAGCTCCATATTCTTGTCTTATTATTCTCATGTAGAACAATTTTCAATTCATCGTTCCCATGTAAATGAAGATACTGAGATCTCAAGAAGTAGCAGAAGTGATTAACCACCCTCTCATTAATCAGAGTAACGGTGGCATATAAAAACGGACACGTCCAATTTCATTTCAGTACAAGAATGTTTATTTTCTTCTGTTTGTGTTTTTAATTACTTAGTTGAAAGGTAGGAGAGAGAGAATTCTTCATTAGCTAATACTTTGAACAGTTTAATAACTCACATAGAAAGCAATTCTTTTAACTGTTTATCTGTCGCTTTCTGAGAATGAATGGACAGACAGCCCTAGCAGTGTAGACTTCCCTTGCTTGTTTCAAATGCTAATGATTTCTAAAATTACAACAAGCTTAAGGAATTGAATTCAAGTAATTTGGTTATTTCAAGTCAATTTTAGGTTGATTAGAGCAACACTACTGAGAACACTTTAATGTGACCCTTGCTTATTGGACAGGTTATGTTACTGTGTCATATTGAGAGTATATTACAACATGAATTCTTTAGGGTTTTAGTCTATTTGGCTGCAAAGTAAAGTGAGGCTCTGTTATCTCTCAGTTCTTGTCTCAGTGTATGCATAACAGAATACAAAAGACTGCAAAATTCATAAAGACAGAAATGTGTGTTTCAAAGTTTTGGAAGCTGAGAAGGCTAGCTTTATGGTGTTAGTAGTATAGGATGATTGCCTGCTATTTATTTTTATTGGACCAAAATAGAGAAGGAGAGACAGAGACAAAGATCTTCTATTCGTTGGTTCATTCCCAAGTTGCTGCAATGGCTGGAACTGAGCAGATCTGAAGCCAGGAGCCAGAAGCTTCCTCTGGGTTTCCCACACAGATGCAGGGTCCCAAGGCTTTGAACCCTCCTCTACTGCATTTACAGGCCACAAGCAGCAGGAGAGCTGGATGGGCAGTAGAGCAGCCGGGACATGAACTGGCATCTGAATGGAAGATCGGGCATGTACAAGGCATGGATTTAGACACTGAGTCATAGCGCCGGGTCCTCTAATATTTCTGTGAAATACGTATAAAAGTTTAAAACCTCAATAGGCTCTTAATCCTTAAATTATTAAGCCTGATATAAAGCCTACTTTCTTTTTATAAGCAATCCATATTTATTTCATAATTTGCTTTTGAGATGAATTTATTTAAAATTTATTGATTTCTACTATGCTAGCACCTATAAAATACATCTGAATATCTCAATGTCATAGAAAAAAATCAATATAATCTCTTTAAAAATGTACATATTTTGTGTAGCCTGTTTTTCATTATTGGGAATAGGCTCTGAAATGAATTTTTTGAAAGGTTGTAATAAATGTTTATATGGACCTATTTATTGTTAGCAAATGGATTCTGTCCAATCACATTTGAAATTGAAGAGCTGTTTCAAGGTGAATGAATTTTCCACTTTGCTACAACTGGGTTGGATATAACAGCCATGGTCTTTGCAGTTACAAGAAGTTTGTGTATATTCTGTCTGATGTATACTTATTGCTGTATTTATTTCACACAAACGATATTCCCTTACCCCCTCCCCTTTTTGTTTTCCAAGAAAGATTTAAAGGGTGTATTTGGGCTGAGGATGTTACAAACAAGGCTGTAAGACTCGATATTTTTCTCAACTGATGGAGTGAGTATCCAAAATGGAAAAAACAAATCACAATTCCTACTAGAGTCATTTTTGTGTCACTGATATCTAGACATACAAGAATTATTACATGTACACATTTATATGTATCTATTTGACATGCGTTGCAAATTACATTTCAATTTGGAAATGCTCCATTTTAAATGCATCTGTGATGATGTAAGACAGTATGATAGACAAGGTGATCTTTTTTAAAGATTATTTTTATTGCAAAATCAGATATACAGAGAAGAGAGACAGAGGAAAATCTGCCATCCACTGATTCACTCCCCAAGTTGCCACAATCTGAAGCCAGGAGCTAGTTTGATTTTCAAAATACTTTGTACCCAAGCAAACTTATTTATTAATCACAATTTGGTGAAATTTTGAAGCACTCCAGGATTTCTTTTTTTCATTTTGTGCAAAGTTATATTTGTTATGCTATTTACCTATAAGTGAATTAATCTATTGTTTGCAAATGCACTTACCAATGTAATTACTGTAACATATCTCCATGTTTACTGCTCTGTTGGACACATAAACAACTCTCCTTAGATGTTTAGGTCAAGCAGCTTTTAAAGTTCTAAATATGGGAAAAGAGGTTTTATCTGTAAAATGCACTTAGCAGAATCAAACAAATATGTGTAATTGGCTGTCAATGGAAAACAGAGACGCTTACTTCTTTTTTGATTTCAATGTGAAGACATTGACTTTAAGCTACTAATGCAGCAGGGAAAATGGAAATAAAGTACCAGGGCATGTTCCTTTACCATCTGCTTCTGACAAAGAGGAACTTGACACAGCTGCGTTAGATCTGGAAAGGCATCTAGACATGAAGTAGATGTTTTTAATAAACAGACATGCATGGCTGCCTCCTTGTCTATATCTTTCAGTGATAAATATCTTTTCCAGTTTCAAAGAGAAGGAATTGCAAACCATCGATGTGGTGTGAGTATGTCTCCTGAAAAAGGATGTTGGAAATGTTATTACCATTGCAACAATATTAATCAATGGCCTCATAATGCATGAACAGGTCATTATTACTTTGCTCTTAGTAGTGAGTTAATGTTAGTATGGAGGAATTGGGTTTGTTATGAAAAGAACAAAGGCATGATTTTACCTGATATTCTCTTCCTAATTTTTTTAAAGACATTTATTTTTATTGAAAAGGCAGAAATACAGAGAGGAGGAGAGACAGAGGGGGAAGATCTTCCGTCCAATGACTCACTCCCCAAGTGACCTCAGTGGCAGGAGCTGTGCTGATCTGAAGTCAAGAGCCAGGAGATTCTTCCAGGTCTCCCACATGGGTTTCATTTGTGTTAGCTCAAATTAAATGCTGAAAGTTTTTCTTGTAAGCATGAACTCCTCTGAAGAATAAACCCTTTGAGATTCAGTCCAGTTAAGCCAATGTGCTATGTCAGGCTGGACCATAAATCTTAGAGGTGAGAGAAATTCACCAGATTTAGACAAACACAAAGGAAAAAATGATTATGTTGTCATGCAGTTACGCATCCCAATAAAGACTGGGGCAAAGCAAGTAGAGCTCTCAAGAAGACGCAGGAAGGATGTGGCACAGACATTTCTGCAGAGCTTTCTGAAGTATTACCACCCTGACTTCAAACTGCCAACCTCCCGTGGAGAGAGGAAAAATTCTGTTATACTTTGACATGCCAATCATAGGCATACCATCATTATCTTTCTTTTTAAAAGATTTTTTTTAATTGGAAAGACCTATAGAAAGATCTTCCACTGGTTCATTCCCCAAATGGATGCAACTGCCGGATCCCAGTCAATCTAAAACCAAGAGCCAGGAGCCTCCTCTAGGTCTCTCACATGGGTGCAGGATCCCAAAGCTTTGGGCCGTTTTCTGCTGCCTTCCCAGACCATAAGAAGGGGGCTGGATGGGAAGTGGATCAACCGGGGCACAAACTGATGCCTATATCGTATCCCGGGCCTGCAAGGATAGGTTTTAGTCACTGAACTATCTTGCCGGAATCATATCATTATCTTTCTACATTTACTTCTATAAATACTTTGAGTGAATAAACACATAGACAAACTGTATTATATTTTACTTGTAGTAGTAGCATCTATTTAGTTTAACAGTGTATAACTATTACAAATGTATGATATCTTTTTACACATGTGGGTGCATAAATCATTAGACATTGCAGCTTTTCAGGTTTATGTATGCAAATCAAGTATCTCTTATTTGAATTGCTTAGCACTTAAAGTACTTTGTATTGTGGATACTTTAAGTTTTAGAATAAAATTTAATATGGCATGAAACTTGACATTGAGATTAATAAAAGTTGACATTGACATGAGAATGATGAGATATGTTGAAGGTCGAGGGCTGTGTAAAAACAGAAATTTCAACCATGTTTACATATGTTTGTTAATGGCAGTTTGAAGATAATTTATATGACACTTTTAATAATTTTGTGCCCAAGAACTGTGTTTTGTAGAATTTTCACTTATGGCATTTCTCTTTTTTTTTTACACAAAACCTGTAAGATTTGGAAACATGTAGGAGCTTAGAGTTTAAATTGTCCTGCTTAACTCCTCTCCAGATTGATAAAGTGATTCTTAATTTGATCAAAAATACATAAAATCCTATTTCCCTGTCACTGCCAAGGAGAGTATGCCAAGTACATCAAGTATACTTTTTTCCCCCTAGGTTACTTGATTCTGTTGGTCAGCTAACTGTGAAATTAAGTTCTCTTCTTTATTTCTAGTTCCCTCATTACTAGTGAGGTTCATGTACGCATGTGCTCAATGCAGTTTGTCTCCTGAGACTTCCCCACTTGGATCTTGTCTCTCTATGCTGATTTTATTTTTACTTCCATAAACTCTTTGCAGAGGATATTTTTTGTTTTGTTTTGTTTTTGGATTAGGACATTTTGTGCTACACATTTTTGTACAGATTTAGGCTTCTATGTAACTACGATAGCATCATGTATTCGTGAATGCTCCTGTTTTACCTTTCATCATTATCATTGTTTCATAAGCATCAGAGCACTTTGCTGCTCGACTAATTGTCTGATGACTACTTGTCTGATTTCCTACAGAACTGTGAATTCTTTTGTTTTTTCTTCCTCTGTAGCTCCTCCCCTACACACACACACACACACACACACACACACACACACATACATATAATCTTAATAAATGTAGCAAAGGCATTCTTGTCTTTCTGATTTTTTTTTTTTACTCAAATGCCACAGCAAAAGTCCTCACCTTGAATGCACCGGGATCCCATATGGGTGCCAGTTTTAATCCCTACAGCAGCCCTGCTTCCTATTCAGCTCCTTGACTGTGGTCTGGGAAAACAGTCAAGGATGGCCCAAAGCCTTGTGACCTTGCATCCACATGGGAGTCCCGGAAGAAGCTCCTGGCTTCAGATTGGACTGGTTCAGCTACAGCCATTGTGACCACTTGGAAAGTGAATCAGGTACAGAAGATCTTCCTCTCCTTCTCTGTATATCTCCCTTTCCAGAAAAAATAAATAAATCTTAAAAAAAAAGTCAGAGCAGCACAGATGAAGAAAATTATGAAGAGAGCTCTTTTATTTGCTGGTTCATTTCCAGATGCCTGTAGCGATCAGGATTGGACCAAACCAAAGCCAGCAGGCAGGAATTCAAACCTGCCACAGGGTTAACAGAGTCCCAAGTATCTGAGCCATTATCTCTTCCCAATAAGGTGCAAGCCAGTAAGAATACAGCTACAGGAGCCAAGACAGGAATCAAGACAAAGGAAGTTTAATATGGGATGAAGGGTTCAACCTGTACTTTTGGCCAATATGCCAAATACCAATACCTTAGTAAAGATGTTTTATTACTGCTCCTTTAATCTAAAATGTATTTACAGTATCCTACATTTATTTACCTTGAATTACAATGATATAGGAACATTTTGTTAAATTAGACGAAACAGCAAAGTTTTCTGTTTTCAAATCCATTACCCATGCTACCATGAGGAATAAAATATTTAAACTGCCAGGGGATTGCTGAAATCATGTACAAAACTAATATATTGATAGTGAAACTGAGTTTTTGAAGAATCAAATGATTGATTGGGCTAGTTGTTCCTGAGTCTGGAATAGAAATCAATTATTTTGACCTGGTGAGTTCAATTTTTACTACAATATAAGGTCTTTCATCATTAAAGAGTAATTGGGCTATCTCTATGTGTATATGTCTAGGAATATGAAATTTATAAAAGGCTTCTAAAGGTATGACCAATAGGGAATTCTTTATGATTAACTTCAAAATTTAAATAAAAGAATGAAATGATATATCATTTTAATAATCCTTGAGTATGTAATATGGAGATTTGTACCTGAGTATTGAAAAGAAATATAAGTTGAGCTTTTTTCTTCTTCAAATAGTTATTTTTAAACTCTTTTTTCCCCTTAAAAAAATACCTAATTATCACGTTTTAATTTAAATTACCCCCAGTCTGTTTCTCTTCTAATTGTTTTTAAGATGTTGTATTGAGATTAATATCAATGGTATTAAAGTATATAATTTAAATGAAAACATGGAACCAAGTTATCACAGGCTAATGCAATATTTAATGAAAGCAATTTAAATTGAAGAAAAGTGGAATTAAGCATTGCATATTATTGAAATGTATAAGTTAATTCCTTCCTACTGTGTTAAGTGAAGGGATCGCCAGGAAATGTTTAGTTCCGAACTGAAGGGCTGGAGGTTACATAAGGCGTGACATGAGTGAGGAAACGAATTTTCAAAAGAGAGAAACAATAGCTTTTCTTCAGGAGGGTTTAAATTAGGTGTGGTAAGCACTCTCATATTGTTCCTTCTCTTTTGGTAATACTGCATTTAACTGCCTATCATTTTATTTTTATAATAATTATATTTACCTCATTCTCCTCTTAAAGTACAGAAAATAACGTGTTTTTCCTTTTATATGTGTAATTGTAGATTCGTAAAGTGGTCCTAATTTGATCGAGTGCTGTAATTTTCTTTGAATACTATTGAAATAATCCTTGAACAAAGACCATGTTAAAAAAAGAAGTTTAAGATTAATAACAAGGCTACGTATAGAAAATGTCCAGAATAGGCAAATGCACACAAAAGGTAGATTATTCACTGCCAGATCCTGGAGTTGGGGGAGTAGGAGAGCCATGGCTGCTGGGCACATGATTTCTACTGAGAATGATGAAATATTCTAAGTATATGCTGCAGAGGTGTGTGCAGAACTCTGTGAGTAAATCAACAACACACTCAAAAACAGTGGCACACAAATAAAACAAAGTTTTACAGTAATTGTCTACTAATCGCTGAAAGCATCCCATGTCCTACAAATACACCTTTTCAGTGGGTAAATTGAAGTATATTAGCTGCCGGGAGTCCAGCTCCAGCCGAGTTCAGAGCTTGAGAAGGGTGTGTGGAGTCGGCGACAAAAAAGACACAGACACTGTCACTTGGTGTCCTCTTGTAATAGCTTAAGAAGAAGCTGTCCTTTTTATTTATTCAGACACATCACAAGCCCCTGGCACAATCATTTGATTGTTCTATTTTTACTTCATGACTAAGTGTGTATGCACAGATGTTTGATTATTTTATTTTTAACTTCATGGTCAACCAGATGCTCTTAAAGATAATTCTGTGTTAGAACAACCACCACAACAACATCAATAACAAATTACAATACCATGAAAAAAAAAAGGAAAAAAAAACACGACACTGAGTAAGCAACACAAAGGAAACACAGAAGTCTCTTGGGGAAAATGATACCATCATATAATTCATGCCAGTTGTTGACCTTGTTTCATGGCTTTTCACTTATGATAATGTATAGTGATGGAGTACTGGTGTCTATCAAATACAGACATGGAGGTATAATGGAACATGCATCTCTGCATCCAGACGAAAGATGGATTCCCAATGAAACTGTTGGACATGTGTAGACAATGGGATGCTGGACTGTCTGACATTGTCTGCACCTACAATATCGAGATCCACTTAAGTTAGAGACTGATGGAATTATGATTCCTTTTGAAGGACTACACTGTTGTAACAATATGGGAAGAATCTGACGGGGGTTGGGAATTTGGGGGGGAGGATCCCAACCTACACAAAATTGTAATAATGATACTACTACTACTAATAATTTTAAAAATGGTTTAAAAGGATAATTCTGTAAGTTACCATAACCATTTTCTTCAAAGCAAGCCATTATTCATTCTTCAGTAGTAGCCATCGGGTGCCAGCAAGGGCTCCAAGGCATATGCAATTATCTGCTAATTAGTAATGCATTCCTACCACATTTCTATGTCTACAACTTGCCCATCATTTAATGAGAGGAATATGTTACAAGGGAAGAAATGTAAAAATCCAAGACAAAAGTTTTAAATATTAAATCCCCCCACAATTACAGGCTCTATAACCCCATAAACAATCAAACAATAATCAAGAACATATCTTTATGATATTAATAAATTTGCCCTATAATTCCTCTAGTTAAAACAATTATAAAAGCGGCTAGAACAGCTACATTTTCTATGCTCTAAAAAGTCTCAAGGTCAGGCTAACCTTTTAGGGTCTCAGTAACTATATTTTTTGCCATAGCAGTTTCAATTCCTACTCTCATCATTTTCATTAGTTTGTAAGATTCTTATCAAGCGATTTCCCAGAAGGCATGCTATACGTCTGGGCCAGATTACAGGGCAACGATAGGCACACACAATAAGGTGTCCAGAAACAGCATGGGCTTAACTGTACTCCTGTGTGCAGTTAAAGACCCACTCCCCAGGACATTATCAATTACATTAACTCCCAAAATCAGTCACAGAAGCCACCTCACAGGGGCAAACAAAAATGCCTCAAGAGATTATAGAATTCTTAGTGGGGTGGTTGAGTGTTCATGCAAAAAGGGGTGAAACCGCGTCAAGGTGATCAGAGACATCCCCTGGGCACTGCCAAGCAGGGAGGCTGTTCTCTTCATACCTTTGTGTCATCCACACCTACTGTACTGTATGCATGGTAAGCTTATGAAGTTTGTATAAGGAAGTTTTTAGGTATCATCCACCTTTCTTTTAATGTTTTTGAATTATTTTACAGTACTGTGCAAAAATGTTTCTGGAAATAGCAGATATCCTTGCTATAGTAAAATGACATGGGTAAATTTTAGAAAGAGGGAATTGGAAAGAATAAATTTTCTAGGAAGATCACACTAGAAAACATGCATACAAAAGTAGGATTCAGGGTAATAATTCTTCAATAGAATGAGTGGGTTTTCATAGGCTTTGCTGTAATGCAAAGGGGACATGAGAATCAAGATGGAGTAGGTCATTGAAATATGATTCATATACTTTTCTCAATATCTGTGAAACAGTTAATCCTTACCTAAGAAACAAGTAATTGCAGAATGAAAATAATATCCAAAATGGCAATGTCGCATGGTGTAAAGGGTTCAGCTGTCACCTGGGATAGTGCCTGGCAGAAGCCCGAGCTGGTGAGTCCACATATCTGATGCACCTGCCAGCTGATGACTCCTAGATGGCAGAGGATGACTGCATAAGCACGTGGGCCCCTTCCACATGTCGGAGACCAGGCAAGAGTCTTAACTCCTCAGTAGATCTACCTCTGGTTGTTGTGGGTCAAATGGGAAGTGAATCAGCAAATGGAAAATCTTTTTATTTCCACCATTCGGATACTCAGAGTTCTAAATAAATGAATAAACCTTAGAAAAGAAAATAAAACGTGAATCTTAATATACCAATTAAAATCGTCATCTTAATCCACAGTCCAGAGCCCACTGGTTTCTGTTATATGAACTTCAAACTGAAACAATCCAGGGACACTTCCATGGAAGCCCCACCGTCATGCTGGTCATATTCACATAATTTCCACCAATGAGAGAGTCACCTCAGAGCTATTTAGACATGTCCTGGCCTTGGCCATTTTTTTTTTTACTAAGTCTTTAATACCTTATTTGTTTAAAAATTAAGAAATATTTGTTAAACATGTTCTTAAGTTCCTAGATCGAGCAATTGATTAGAGGGTTTATACTAATGTGTGCATCTGGAGAAAAAGAGAAAGTGAACAGAAATTGGGCTTATTTAAAGCACCAATTCTTGCTTTTCTCAACAACTGACAAAAGACAAGAAGTTGGAATTAAAAATCAAACTTCATGCTGGCGTTATTCATAAGAAATGCTGTGGTCTTCTAAAGCTTTAGCAATAACCCCTCTACAAATATGTTTGTCATACTAAGATAGCCAGAGCTTCGTTGCTAATACTGATGCCAAAAAGTCGAACAAGGCTATTCAGTTAGCATTCTTGCACCTTAATTAACTCAAGGATCGTATGTGTGTGGAATGCACATAGTCGCTTTTTATGTAGCACACAGAAAGTAAATTGGAATAAAATGTCTAATTTGATCTCCAGAAATATTCACCTATTTTCCCAGGAGTGCTCAACTTCAAATCTCCCAGATTCTTTGAAATGATATTCCATGTTAAAAACAAACAAAAATAGGAAATATGTAGAAATGTAAGCTTATTACATGGTACCAGCAGGAAAAGCAAGCAATTGTACATCATGCTGCTGAAAATATAGCATCACAGGTCAGTTTCTTATGCTCAGATTTCATTCCCTTCGTATATATTCCCAGAAGGGGGATAGTTGGTGTAGGTTAATTTTCAGTTATCTTAGTCTACTCAATATTGTCTTCTACAGTGGCTATACTAGCCTACCTGCCTAGCAAAAGTGGAGTACATTCTTCCCACATGCACTCCAGCAGGTGCTGTTAGTGTAGTTCCAAACCGGAGTTAGGTGGAATCACAATGGGCTTTTTATTTGTATTTCCCTGGTAGCTAGAGACAGGCTGGTGGCAGGGAGAGGGGAGAGTACTGCTCATGCTCGTTCACACCCCCAAGATTTCCACAACAGCAAAAAAAATAAAGTAGGTCTGCCTGCCAAGTTCAGGAGCGAAGAATTTGTTCCAGTTCCCCCCTGAGGTCAGCACATGCCCACCCAGCAGAGCCTTTACCTGCTGTATCCTTAGTGTGAGTTAGCAGGAAGGCAGCTGGGGAATCTCACACAGCTGCTGTGATAAAGGAAAAGGGACGTCTTCCTGTTCTGATAAACGTGTGCCTAGCGAAGTGTCTTTCACGAAGGGATTGGTCTGTGAACAGGGAGTAACACTTTTCCCTTGGTTATATCAGCTCTTTCAGAAATACTAGCTGTAGTAGCATTGCTTTGTTACCAAAAGACTGGGTTGTTAAAAAAAAAAAAAAAAAAAACACGGATTTTTAATCCCTCAGCTTTCCTTACTTCCTCTAAGCACTCAGGGTTCTCCCCTGCTCGTGACTCTTAGTTTATTCATTTCTATTCCTAAATTGAAACAGCATGAATCTACCACCAGAAGAGATATACTTACCTGGCTATGGAAACGCCATTCTTTACAACTGACCGAACTAGATCCCTTTGCTTTATAACTTACCCAGCTCAATTGTTTTTATTACAGCAACACAAACCGGATGAAGACATGGGTGTAGCAAATGTGGAGCCTAGGACACATCATCTAAGAAAGCACACATTTTTTGTGCTAAATTTCAAATTTCTTTTGGTTATACTTTTAAATTTAGGGAAAAAAAATCTTAGAACTTCACAGAAGTTAACTTTGGAAGTGTTGTGCAAAACCACTCCGTATCACTTCATACATCCACTGAGGATGCTTCCTATTTCCAGGTTTCCTCGATCGTAATGTTTAGTGTTACATTTTTTTGTTGTTGTTGCCTAAATAACATTGTTATCTCTTAATGTATCTTCCTATATCCAATTCATTGTTCCAAAATCATCCAACCTTATTTATATTCACCGAACTGACCTTTCTAAAGTCCGGAGCAGATGTCTGTTTCTTGGCTAAAGCACCAGGCAGCCCGTTGCTGTCCATGATCATGTAACAAAGCTCACATCACACCATCTTCCTGATTGCCTTTATGTTTCGTGTCGCACAAACCACTAAGCAGTGTCCTGAAGTGGGTCATTCTATTGTGTTCGTCCATGCCCTTCCTTTTACATTAGGTGTTTTTCCACTACTCAGTACCTCTTATAAAACTGTGCACACCTTGGGAGCCAGGTCAAGCGTCATTTCCTCTATGCCTATTTCCTTCTTCCTGAGCACACCTAAGCTTCAGCCAGCTTTAGCATTTATCACATTGACTGTTTTCCTGACTCAAAGCTTCTAAGCAGTAATCATAAATGTGTTTTCACTTTATTCACTGTTTCAATAAAAGTGCATTCAAAACATAAATGTTCCAGTAAATGCATAGTGAATGCACACTATATAAAGATCAATGGAAGCCATATCTTTGTACTTATAAACAAACACTTTAAATCCGACTTTGTGCTCTGGATTTTTTTAGAGCACAACAGCTTGGCACAACCTCTGGCATGTCAAAAATTTGAATACCTGAATTTGCTGCATTAATACAAATTTTTATTTTCCAAAAGATAGCAAGATGCATTCAAATTTCCCTTTGATTCCCAGGGTTCCTTTTAACAGCCTAAAAACATTCAGTCACTTCAGATCAGAAGGATCTGCTCATTCTAAACAGCCGGTCTCTAGGATGAAGAAGTCACACTGCCCCAAAAGACTTTAGTTCGTGATTCAGCAAAGCCAACAGCTCACGGCTTTTCCAAAGAGGTTTGTAAGGCAAGCTCTCCAGTCAAGTTCCAAGATTTGCTGGAATCATTGCTTCTCATTTGTGTCCATGTGGGGTCTACAAAGAATATCAATTAAAATAATGCCATAACAGCAAGATAATGTAATTTCATATTTCCTGATCAGAATGCAAATCAGAGGATGTTGCTGAATTTATATATTTAACAATTGCCTCTTTTACAATGCGGTTTTCCTACAAATCAGTAGAATAAACTTGAAATAATCAAAACTGAGACTATATAACTCAAATTGCCACTGAATTTCAGACAGTCAACTTAACCTGAAATACATAATTATGCAGATATAACCATTATTCTGGGTCAAGAAATCAGGAAAACGCAGTAAACTGTTCTCTGACCTCACAGTGGTACTCTCCGAAATCAACCTAAACGACATCTTGCTCATCTCACTTGTACGGCATCGTGACTTCGTCTATAATTACAATCTGTAATAAATATCCCTTGTAGAAATACAACACCTACTTATCTTTATAGTTTAGCATCAACATGCATTACACAGATTAGATAAAGGCAAACATGCATTTAAAGTTCCTAACCTCACAGCACAAAGCTGGATTTGTCTTGTTCTAATGTCGAAAGGATTGGTGTGTTAAGAGAGGAGGCAAACAACATATGTAAAGAGAATTTTCTTTTTTTTTTAAGATTTATTTTGTTTTTTATTGCAAAGTCATACATACAGAGAGGAGGAGAGACAGAGAGGAACATCTTCCATCTGATTATTCACTCCCTAAGTGGACGCAATGGCCGGAGCTGAGCTGAAGCCAGGAGCCAGGAGACTCGTCTGGGTCTCCCAGGAGGATGTAGGGTCCCAAAGCTTTGGCCGTCCTGGACTGCTTTCCCAGGCCACAAGCTGGGAGCTGGAGGGGAAGTGGGGCTTCTGGGATAAGAACCAACGCCCATATGGGATTCCAGCCCTTTCAAGGAGAGGACTTTAACCACTAGGCCACTGCGCTGGACCGAGAATTTTCTTTTTAAAAGCAAATGTATATTTGTATAGAAGCAATTCTGACAACCTATTGTATATAGTAGATGGTCTATGCCAAAATCTATAGGAAGCTAATTTATTAAAAACTTATTCTGAGGTGTAAGAAATGGGTCTGTCTTCAAGCCCAAGAAAAAGAAGGAGGTACTACAAAGGGCAAAGTGGGGTTAGAGAAACAGACCAGAAAGAAGGGATTGAGGACAGTGCAATAATAAGCTACAGGTTGAAGACACTTTGAGGAGGAAACAGTGATGATATAAAGAAAAACACCCCACTATCCAAACACACACACACACTAAATGATTATTTCCTTTCCATATGATAAAGGGTGCTGTAACAAACATTAGACATACATTAGTGCTGTTAACAACATAAGCACAGATAAGCTAGTGTTTGAGCCTAGATTTTTAGGAAAGGGATTGTGCTTCTTCCTTTCCTGGCCATTGAGATACAGAGACAAAAAGAAAAAAAAAAAAAAAAAAAGAAAGCCCTTACTCGTCATTTAGAGCCTTTAAGTGGGTGTCAGTTCCTCTTCTTTTAATAGTTTCACCTGCTTTGCAGGATAATTAAATTGCTTTATTTATTGATTGTGTTTATCAATATGAACACAAAGGCAGAGAAAAAAAGAGGGAACCAGAAAAAGAGAGAGAAACTCCATCTACAGTTTTTCCCCAAATGTCTGCAAGAGGCAGAGCAGGGTAAATTTGCAGTCCAGAACTCTGAATTGGGTGGCTGCCTCCTGGAAACTACAACAACAGGGAGCTGCAATCTACGCTGGATCTGGGACTCAAAACCAGGCAATTCATGCGGCAACAGTTTTAGCAGGCTGAACTCCACCACCATATCTTTTGTTTTTTCAATAACTGTTTTTCAAAAGTTGCTTTTGGTTTTCAATTCTCCTTCCTTCTCTAGATGCAAATCTGGATTATAATGCTGTATGCCTACTTATTTATTCAGTGATTTTAAAATGTTCATAGAAACTAGAGATAGATATTTCAATTTAGAGACAATTTATCTGGAAATATGCTATAAACTATTTTCATGACTACTTGTACCAAATAGGAGATAAAAAAATATCACGGCCTGCCTTTAACTAAAACAGGGTTAGAACAATATCAGGGAAGTCATTTTGAGACATATATATAGCATGATTTTTTAAAAAATATGTGTAGACGTAGAGTTTAATTGATTATATGTATTCACAATTTTAAGAAAAGCATTTAGTTTATGTAAAAATTCAATGAAGTTTTAAAAGCTCTTTTTACTGTAAGCCAAGAAATGTGGTGTTTTATATGTTTAGTATCTTATTAGTGTTCTATATTTTTCTAAAAATGTTGGATGAATTCATGTCCATTATAAAAAGGTAGTGTATAAAGAACACATTTCATTGTAATTCACAAATATAGAATTAAATGTGTTAAAACTTTCATCCAAATAAGATAAAGATATCTTAAGTATATATTGAATAAAATTTACGTTTATGATAATTTTATAAAGTATAACTATCATGACATTTATATAGGTATAAATGAAAGTAGATTATCTATTGAAATTATATATTCTCCACTTATCTAAGAAAATGTCATGATTTTTCCACCTTTTAAAAATTCCATTTATGTTTATTGGAAGGCAGGTATGCAAAGAAAGGAGGCGAAGAATGCTCTTCCTACTGCCGGCTCAATCCCCGCAGCCACGACAGCCAGACCTGAGTTGATTCAAAGAATGGATCAAGGAGTTTCTTCTAGGTTTCTCACATAGAGGCAAGGGTGCCAAGGGCTTAGACCATCCTCTGCTGCTTCCTCCAGCCACAAGCAGGGAGCTGATGAGAACTGGAGCAGCCTAGACACGAACCAGCAGCAGTGCCTACAAGAGTGAGCAGGGGAATAAAGCAATTAAGCCATTATGCCAGAGCCCTTATTTGCTGACTGTAGGTATATTGAACAGAGATTGAGTTGCTCCTTAATGATTTTAGTTAAAGAATTGAGCATTGAAATAAAAATAAGCAATATGCAAAAACATGATGAATAAATGACAATGAAGCTCAGTAGATTAAAAAACATCTCATAACTGTTAAATACAACTTCTAAAAGAAGTTTTAAATCAGCTCCTTAACTTTTAGTGCAATGTATAAATATATTTATGTTTATGTTTTAGAATAAATTACTTATGTTTCATGAATAAATTAAATTAATATTTTATTTATGTTTAATTATTTTATCATTGTGCTTATATTTATATGTTGTTTAATTATTTAGCAGGACTTAAATTCTATGCACTTTCAGAAAACTCAGACTTGAATTTCAAGATAAAATGTCAATAAAAATAGTAACAATAAAATTTCAAGTAAATGCAGAGACACAGTGTTCAACCAAGGATAAATACATGCCATGTTTAGTGGTTCTCTGAGAGTCTTTCCATTTCAAGAAGAAGTAAAATTGGGGGGAAACCAGAGAAAAGCAAGTACTTAATTAATAACCTGAGTTCTTGAAAGTGTTAACAAATAGTATGGGTTAAAAACATCTGTGCACATAATGTCCTGCATTTTGACTTTAAAGAAATAAGATACAAAGGTCGAATTACATAAAGAGAATGTAAGCAGAAGTATGATGCTCGTTAACTTTCACAAGATTATCATACATTAAACCATGAAATGAACACATCAGACATTTTAGTGGCTACCTCACAATAAAGAAAGCTTGTTTTCACATTGTGGGACCAAAATACTCTAAGCTTTGGGTACTTCTAAAGCCACAGTAAGCACAGCAGAACTTACTTTCAGTCTGCAAGAGATATTTGGAAATTAAATGTCTCTTCCATACCTAGGCAGAAGATGGAAATGTTAATCTCTGAAATAGATAGTAGATAGATAGATAGATAGATAGATAGATAGATAGATAGATAATAAAATAAGTAAATAGGTACATTATTGATCTGAGAGAAATAAGCATTTTGGAAGTGCTCTGGAATATGTGGAAAGGTGCTTGAAATCTAAATAGATTTGTCATAAGTCTTCTTAGAAAGTATACATCTAAATATATAAATGATATATAAAGGAACAATATATAATTTATATGTTATATGTACATATATACTTTGATATAGAATCATATAGATCATATGTACATAATATATATGCAGAGAGAGAGTGAGAAGAGGAGGAAAGATTGATAGATCAGTGCATCATATATGTAAAAGGTCATTAACAGTAAATTGGGGGGAGATTTGAGAGAGAGAGAAGTCACAAGAGACACGCTGAAGCCAAGCGTAGGAAGCCCCATCCAGCTCTTGTGGTGAGCGGCAGCTGCTTAAAAGGCGTGACCGTCAGTGACCACCGTGAGCATGCACTAGCAGGGATCATAGGTGCAGCACCACGGAAGCAAATCATCACCTTGGGATGCTGGCATCCTAAATGGCAACTTCATTAGCTGCATCCTTCAGGTCCTTTCAGAAGTGGCCCTATCTTATCGTTCATACCAACCAAGTCTCCCCTTCTTGGTCAACATTCCTGTCCCAAATAGTGAGTGAACTATGCTTCCTACAGGAAACCTTTGTGATAAAGTATGGAAAAAGGTGTTTAGATGCTGCTATTTATTGTCTAAAAGGGACCAATTCCTGACCCTCCAACAAAGAACCTCTCTAGCTTCAACTGAGTGTGCAACAATTGAAGCAAGGGGAAAAATCAACCAACAGAATGAGAGTGAATCATCGGATGAAAAATTGTCCTCTCTGTCTCTCCTTCTCTTTGTATATCTGACTTTAAAATAAAATAAATGTTTAGAAAACAAAAGAAAAAATAGGTATTATAAACAATAGGTAATATGTGTTGGGATTAGGTCTGGTGTATTTTATAAGCATCCCATTCAAAATATTTTGTAACTTGGATTTCACTCCAATATTATTGTTAGCAATAACTGTCCCTGTTGACAAGCAGCTCTACTATGTTGTTGGTAGACGTTTCATTGATTTGTCCCTAATGAACATCAGCTGTGGAGGAATGACTGACAGGTCCTTCATGCTGAGAGATTCATTTCTCTTTTATTCTTCCTTTTATTCAATTTTGTTATTACTTTGAAAAGAAGGAAAGAAGCAAGCTTTTAACTGAGGTCATCTTATGATAACCTTTAATGAATGATTGAAGAATTCCAAGAACATTAATAACATCACTGCAATCAGATAATGAAAGATTTATATACTACTCTGCGTAATAGAATGATGTATTACATTGGTACTGTAATTGAGATGCATAAATAAAGGGTTCTGGGAATGGTTTTAATTTGATCACATAATTTTAAGTGGTGTGCATTAATAATTAATGTATTATGTGCTATTATAATTTGGGATATATAAATTTCTGCATAAATATCATATTAAATTATTGTAATTCATACTAACTTAATAAATAGCAAATAAATTATTGTAAAATCAACTCTTTAAAAAATATTCATGATTTATAAATAATGTAGAAGCTTGTCAATAATTAATAAAGACTTTTTAAAAGGGAGTTCCTTGGTATGACAGAATGCTGGCATAAAATGCCACAATAATTACCGCTTTTCTTTGAAATACAACTTTAAAGATTTTCCTATGAGGCAGCTGGAACTTACTTCCTCATTTACCAGGCTGGGTTTAAGAGCTGTTTTGTGCGACAAGATCCTACAACATTGATTTTGTGATTTTCTGTAGCCACAGCTTTTCCTGACCTCATGAAGTGTCTTCCTGTAGTCAACAGGGAAGTCTTTATTCTGTAATGTGGGAGACTCAAAGGTCCTTGTGCAAATGCCACCGAGAGAAGTGTAAAATTTGCAATGCGGGACCTCTCAGCTTTGATGAGGCAGTGCCAGAGGTTGCCATCTCACTATTTAACAAAGAAGGTAACACCTGACTTGCTGATAGGAATCTGCTTAACTTCCTGAAATTCCTGAGCAAATGATAGGGTTGTTGTTTAAAGCTACTCATTTCAAAGCTTGGCTGCATAATCTACAATATAGGATTGCACTCAGGAAGAATTTTTAAGCTTCCGCATTCATCTTTGGCTTCCACAAGACACAAGTTAAGTGTAAGGCTGATGTATCAGACGAACAGATAACAAAATAAACTCTTTAGTCATGAAAGTAAAATTACGGAGGGCTGAGTAAAGAGCATAGATGCCACTTGGTAACAGCCATATGCTGTGTTCAAGTTACTGGATTGCAATCCTCACTCTGCTTCCAATGCCAGTTCTCAACTAACGCCCAGCTTGGGAGGCAGACGGTGATGACTCAGTCGTTATTGGTCAGAAGCTTGTAGGTTTCACCCTCAGGATTTACCCAAAAGTAAGCTCATGTCCGCAGGCAAACACTCGCCATGCTGTGTCGAATATTTATACTACTTGCAAAGAGTGGAATATTTTATAAAATGTTAAATAACAAAGAATGGACCTGAAGGAAATACTATCAAGGAATCAAAGGAAGCACACATTTAATAGATGTGTGATGTTGAATAACTCACGAATGCGCTGAGCTAAGAGAAGAAGCCAAGAGTTGGGTTCAGAAAGTTATATATTACATAATTGAATTCATATTACATCTCTGAAAAAGGATTAGAAGTGGGAATAGGTCAGTGGCTGACAACAGAAGATACTGAATGAGACTGTATAGCGAGAGAAGTGTTTTATATCTTCAGGTGATAATGTGAGGCAATGTATTTGTTAAAATTTCATATAACTATACGTAACTTTTTATGCATGATAAGTTTTTGAATTAATAATAAAGTGAGTGTAATTGTTTATATCAGGCATTTTAAATAACCTTGATAAATCTTGTTTTCAGAGTTGAAGTTACATAGTTATTATTCCTCTAGGCTCAAAGGCTTTTCTGAAGAAAAGTTTTAATTAAACGAACAGCTTTCAATCTTCTCTTGTAGAAGTTCAGTCACAAAATCAGTAATCTTGCAGTCCTTGTTGATCATAAAGTGATTAGGAGTGTCACTTGACAAAAAGAGGTGAAGATGGGCTTCTTCATGAATGGAGATAAACAATTGGGTTAGATAAAACTACATCACATTCCTTGTTAATATATATAGCTAAAGATTTATTTTGAGCCCTTGGACATTGTAGCATCCTGCAGTCATAATTCAGAAGTGATTCTTTGCATTATGTTTTATAACATACTTCTCTCAATTACATTTTTTATAAAATGAAAATGACTTTGTGCTTTAAAATGTTTTCTAGTTTTCCTGCTTTTTGGCAAAACATGTGGACGGTGTTCCTTGATCATGTCTTATTTCTCATTTCATTCATTTCCATATATATATAAATAATGATTATATATATACACAGTGATAGCTCTCTTTATATATACACATATGCATACATATATATATACATATATGTGTGTGTATATATATAGTTAAATGTTATTGTATTGACTCTGTTTCTCGACCTTACAATCTATACATTATAAATTATGTCAACAAGTATTTATAGTGCATCAAATTTCAAAGGTCGTCCTCATGACACCTTGGAGAGAGAGATCTGATTATTATTCTATTATTTTTGTTTGGATGCTGAATATTATCCATAAAACTCATAGAGTAGCATGGAAAATGGAAAATGAATTCAGATGATAGCTCACAAATGTAACCCGCCATTATGTAATGAATTATCCTGACGCATATGAGTATATAAGAAAGTTTATAATGCTACAATATTCTACAATTTTATCAGATGTAGAAATTTTTTGTCACAAACTAGAAAAAAGAAAGTGAAAGAAAATCAAAATATTGTAAGGGAAGCAGGTTAAAAAAATAATGTGAGGAATACAAAAAATATAACTCTTATTACAGAATTTCTACACTATTAAGCTGAGATCCAAAGTATGCAACCTTTGTGACAACCAAATCATTTCATGGAAATGCTGAACTGATACAAGATTACTGAAATCAGGGCCCATAAGTGCCATTCTTGAGCTGTTTAAATTGAACTTTGGAAAATCCTCTAAGCAATTCAAATCTAAAAATAATGTAAATTATTCAGATCGTTAATAATGTGCAAATACGATTCCATCATTTCTAAGCTCTTAGGTATGTGATAATTCCTATCATTTTTCATTAAAGTCTGTTGGATTTTAAGCATTTAGAATTCTAATCTCATTCCACAAAGGGATGAAATGACATTAAGATTGATCTCAAAGGAGACCACTCATTTCATCAGCTTGGAGAAGGACAGCCCTCCTGGAGCTTCTGGCAGAGGGAAGAGAGGCAGGGAGTAGCACAACCACCATGCCAGCAGGAATGGCTTTCTGGTCAAGGTTTTTGCAAATCTACAAAACAAAGCAAAACGGTTCAAAAACACAAAACACAATAATGGGGGGACTTGCAGGAGTCTTTTTGCTTTGTTATGTTTATTTACAGTTTGCCCTTCAGAAGACTGCATAATCTATTCCATTTCACAGCTTGAAGGAGGTAAACCAAGGTGTGTACATACTTAACAACATTTGATAACATGGGTAAAGACAAGACAAATGTTTCTATATCTTAAATCACGGGATTTGAAGCACAATGATTAACATATATATTTTAAACACCTTGTAATTTTCAAAATGACCCACTTGGCCCAAAATCTTTGTCCCTGCAGGGTCCGGTCTCCCAAGGGTTAACTCCACAGCTTAGCTTGTTTTTCAAGGGGTAACAGGATGCACAAACTTGGCCTGATATATTTAGTTCCTGGCTTAATCTCAAGTTCCTGCTTCCCTATTTCCCATTTATCAAGACGCCCCTGGGGGTCTTAGGAGCTGCTTGAGCATTGGAAAAATACTGGGAGGAACCAGAGAGTATAAAAGGCAGGCTAGAGTTCAATAAACGTGGCATTCTCTTTGCAGGAGTGACCCAGTGTGTGTTGTCTTCTTTGTAACCCTAGTCCACTCAACTGGGGGTACAGGGTGACGCGGGCATTGCTGACGGGCCCCTGGTTCCCATGTAAGAGAGATCCAGAACAAGCTCCAGATGCCTGGCAGAGCCTGGCAAAGCCTCATCCTTTGAAGTCATTGGGGAAATGAACCAGCAGATAGAATACTGATTCTCATTCTGTCCCTCTGTTAGCCTGCTTAAAAACAAATGAAAAAGCAGCTTCAAAGAAAATTTCTAAGTACAAGAAAAGTAGGCAAGGCCACAGTTAGCATAGCACAAAGAAATAAAGTGAAGTCAGTTTGGGCTGACTACAATGTCTGTGCTTTGTAACTTCAAACTATAGAACAATTCCCAGGGCTTTTCCATTCCAGTTAACAAGTTTCAGCCATTAGAATTTGGCTTTATTTATTTGAAACCATTTATTGACTTGCCATTTTGTGCATATTAATATTGGCTATGGAATCTAAATAGTGAGCTCTAGCTTCACTATCTATTTTATAACAAAAACTTGTATTTTTTTTAATATTCTGACGGCATGAGCCTGCTTATACTTTAAGAGATTCAGACATTAATTAAGAGAGTAGCTTTTATAAAATATCTAATATTTATTTAGGGAATCTTGCTATGTCTTAGAATGAGCAAGAATGATTGATGGTTGGGGCATGTTGGTCATGGTTAAGAGACCACTTAGGCCCCCTAAATACTGGGATCAGAGTGCTGGGGTGTGAGTTCTGTTCTCCTCCCAATCACAGCAGGTGATGTCTCAAGTAACAGAGTCCTTGGCATCTATGTGTAATATCTTGACTGAATTCTAGCCTCTTGGTTTCATTCCTCTCCATCTTCAACTGTAGCAGCCATTTTGGAAGTGAATCCTAAGACATAGCAGTGAAAAATATCTCTCTCATATCTCTTTCCTCCTGCATTTCTATGCCTTCCCTCTCTGTCTAGCAAATAAAATGGAAATAAGTAAATATTTTTTACAAAGAATTAGTGAGATCATCTGTGAGCGAGCAACTTTATGCGCATTATAACTAAAGTCTTCAAAATTTATTCCAGAAATGTTCCTAGAGAATTATGATGAAATTAAAACGTGGATGTAGACACTGATTTCACCTCGTGGTCACAGTAAAGCATCCTTCCACTTCCCACACGACGCTGCCATGCACCAGAGCAACTCTCTTTCTGCCTAAGAAACAGTTGTACCTTATTCATATGTTTCAATTCACTTTTAGTGTTGCAGGCATGATTTGCCATCATTTACTGGAAACAAAAACAATGTAAGTAGACATGATGAAGGCATTTCTATTGCAAAATAATCTGCAGAGAGATTTTTATTGCAAATTTAAAGCACTTACCATGTCTATAACCTTGTACAAACTACTTAACTTCATATATGCTATTTCTTATCGTCCAACATTACACAACGCTACCCGTCATCAAGGTTATAGGTTGATTCCATAAGTTAAAATATTTTAATTTTTGCTATTGTACTTTGAAATTTTAGCACACTGTGTCTTAGCATACTCTGTAACAAACCTCAATTGCAGTAAGTTGCCTGAAAGTGCTTATGATGCTAAGTCTTGGAATTTTTTTCTAGTCGTTGAGTCATTTTTGTTTTCATACCTGACATCACTGATCATTACTTATAAGGTTGTATGTGTATGTAATCAAGTTTTTATCAATTTGATAAAAATCAAATGTTATCAAAATTTATCTTACATTCATGTTGCTCTTAAGATAAAGAATTTGACTTTTTAGAAAATTCTACACATCACATTTAATCTGAATTCTTGGGCTCAACACCACCGATGCTGGAGTTCTGCTTTGCCTTTCCTGCATCCTGTTATTGAAGACTAAATCCGTAGCTCTTATTCTAGATGAAACTGACCCTATTGTTTTCATCAATATGTACTATGGATGCTTAATACAACATTATTATTTTTTCAATCTGCTGAGTACATCTTCTTGGGGCTCTGTCCTCATTCTGAGATCTTTTGGAATCAGGGTATTAGATAATTCCCCTGTGGACAAAGGTGAGTTTCAATTCTGAGAGTTCCATGTGATAAAGCCAATCAATAATTTTCAGCCCCAGTGTACGTCTCAATCAGAAGCACAGCAGTCCTTCAGACTATAGCAGCTTGAGGTTAAAGATTCTTCATTTTCAGGTTCACAGGAACACATCAAATTTAAGCCATTGGTCAGACAATCCCTAGGCTAAATTGATCTAAAATGGCCTCATAATCTTTGTTTTTCAACTTGACTATATAGTATTTGGGGGTATGGGATACGGAAAAGGAAGTCAGTGATAAGACAGAAAGTGACAGTTGTAGACAGGGATGCAGAGAGAAAGAAAAGTGAATTTCCTTAAGTTTGTAACCTAAATTAAAACAGATGGTGAGTGGTGTCACGTAATAGTAGGCTTGGCCAAATACCACACAGATCAAAATGGCTGATGGTGTCAGGAGTTTATCATCACAATATCTCACACAAAGAGATTACCAAGGGTTCTCTTCTGCCTCTTGTTTATTTGTTCACAGAGAGAAGGAGTTACAGAGAGAAGGAGAGACAGAGAGGGAGAAGATCTTCCATCTTCTGGCTCATTCCTTAAATGTCCACAACAGCTGGAGGAAGGTGATCCAAACCCATGAGCCAGGGGCTAGTGTACCCCACATGGGTACAGGAAACAAAGGATCTGTGCCAATTATTGTTGTTCTTTCAAGCTGTAAGCTGGGAGCTGGATTAGAAATGTTGTAGCCAGGACTTGAACTGGGCCCACATGGGATACCAGCATTGCAGTTGAAGTTGAGCCTATTATACCTCCCTTCTCCTTATTTAATTCCCCCATATTATTAGGATAGTATAGCCCTTTAGCAACAATCACAGCATTCTGTTAGAGTTTTTGAGTGTTTATGTATTTTGCAACACTTTTCTCTGGATTCTGAAACCATCCTTAAGTTAACAGTGGAATTTCAGCACCACAAAATGAAGCTTAGAACAGGGTGAAGTTGCAAGGAAATGCCTCTTAGAATCAATAGAAAACTAAGACAAAAGTGAGCTGTCCCTTTCCACACCATCATCCAAGAATGTGTCAGTAATAACAGAAATTTACAACAGCAAAGGGGATTAAATATTATTAAATATTTTGGATATTCAAATAACCCAAATCACCCTTCTTTAAAATGCACCTCTATCATCAATAAAACCCTTGGATATTATAGTTTGCTAATATATGATAATATTTTGATTAGAATAAAGTATTCATATCACTCCTCATAATTATATATTCAGTGCTCAAAGCTAGACTGTAATGAAAATAGGGATTTAAAACTTGATTGCTGATTATGTTTTATATTGAAGTGTCTTAATAATTATTTCAGAATCTTGACTGTTTACTTATTTATTTTTGTCTTCCTGATGCTTAGCTAGTTATGTTGATTATTCTGCCTAACATCTTCATTAAATTTAAGAGGCAAATTCTGATCAGAGTCTTATTTTATGGAAGATGTCAGAGATGTTAAGTAATTTCCCCAATGTTACACTGTTACGAAATGACAGAATTATCATTAATTCACGCCTGCCTGGCTTGAAGCACCAAACGAGTCACATCCTGGAACGGCCATATGCTATATCCTGCTCTACTTCCTATCCAGCTCCATTTCCCATCCAACTCCCTGTTTATGGCAAAGGATTCGAGGATGGCCCAAGGCCTTGGTACCTTGCCAATGCATGGGAGACCCATAGGAAGTTCCTGGCTCCTGGCTTCAGATAGGCTCAGCTCTGGCGCTCCTACCCACTTGGAGAATGAACCAGTCAATGAAAGATCTTTCTTTCTGCATCCCTTCTCTGTAAATCTTTGTTTCCAAT
The DNA here is from genome assembly GCF_017591425.1 of Ochotona curzoniae. Lineage (NCBI taxonomy): Eukaryota > Metazoa > Chordata > Mammalia > Lagomorpha > Ochotonidae > Ochotona > Ochotona curzoniae. The sequence goes on along the minus strand of NW_024465582.1, from coordinate 11,834,534 downwards.
AAAAATAAATAAATCTTTATAATAAAAAAAGAATGTGCGTGTGATCCATAGTATCAACGTTAAACAAATATGGAATAAGGGTCCACAGTAATTCTGGGTGATAGACGCTCACTAAAATAACACAGAAAACCTGAAAAAGTAGAACAAAGACCTCTTAGTTACTGAAGCCAGAGAAAGCTGTGGCTGTAAGGTAACTATGAGCTCCTCAGATGAGAAACTGAGAAAAGTGAACTCCATTTGGAGAAAACTTAGGAATACTGCAGATTTGTCGAGTAACATATGACTTGCAAAATAATGTTATTATAATATAGTAGTAGCTCATCTACATTATAAAACTTGTAAGTAGATGGCCATCCTATGCTTTTTGAAATCATGTAAGTCATTAGAAAAGCCAAATGGCCTATCCTAACTTTACAACCCAGAAAAAGCTTTCTCCAAGAAATAAGCTTTTTTGGATTCTAGTCACCCAGGACGATAGGGCACCCCAACCCCTTTCTAGATTTCTGGGACTGCTGGGAGCCAAACTTCAGATGTTTCCCAGAGTTTTCTTTTTCTTTTGGATGAAGCCAACTGGCTAACCCCAATGGTCTTGTGTATTTTGAATGAATGAAGTGTGTATAATGGTGTTATTAGGTGCTTCTATAAGAAGATCAGTCATTGTTTTTCATAAGAACAGATATGTAATGGAGTGCATCTGCTTGGCTTGCCAAGGTGGGGGAGCAATTCTGTTATCTGTATCATCTCTCAGCAGATTCCTTATCTTGGACATGAAATACTGGTTCAAGAATTCTTTAACCCTAATCTTGTTTTCCTCTTACCGTTGAGAGGAGGTGTTCTGGTTTGAAGAGACTGTTTTGAATTCTATTCTTCCAATCCTTGTACCACACCAGATTATGCTTGGTGAGTAATCAGTTAATCTTATTTTTGATAGAAAGTGAAACTCGTTTCAGGAAATCCTCACCTGTAACTAAGTAAAGGCTCTGATTCTTTCTCCATAACTGACTTTTAAACGTTCTTTAACTCCGCAGAGATGATTAAAGTAAGTATGCTCTCTTTTTCCCCTCATTTTTATTATTAAATTGATGTCTATGTATCTATGAACTATATAAATACTATTAAAATCTAAAGAAAATTAAAAGTGAGTAAATTTTAAAAGGAGAAAAGATAATATAACAAAGAATGTTTTTGAAGAAAAAAAAAGTCTGCCTTCCTCCAAAAAGTATTTTAGAGATGAATCTGCAGTGTTGTAATTCGTGTTAGTAAATTTTGGCAGTTGTTGCTAATTGGCCTATCAATATAGGAGGAAATTAGTTTGTACCTTGTATTTTATATGGAGCAACTTCTGGATTCTTTACAGTGTACTGTATTTACAGCTATGATTTCTTTCTGAAAATTTCTGCTGTCACAGTAGGTTGATATAGAATTTTTCCTTATTTTTTAGGTTAGTTCTAAGTATTCTTTGCTTGCTCTAAGGCTGTGAAGGTTTTTCTCCTATGTTTGCTAACGTTTTGATATTAAGGTCTGTAGTCCATTTTTCAATTAATTTTTGAGTACAGTGTGAAATAGGGGTCAAGGTCAGCTATTTTTATGTGTTTCTCCATTAGTTCCAAAACTGCTTCTTGATGAAAGACTTTCATTTTCACATTTATTTCCCTTGTCCTTTTGTTGCAGATCAATTGACCACTCATGTAGATCTATTTCAAGAGTTTCTATTTAGCTCTATATTTTTATTATTGTATTTTATTTAGTTCTATACATATAGGTATATTTTAGGGCATATTTGTGCACAAGCAAGAAAACATTTCTCCTTACTACTAGTACTATAATTTCGCTCCCTCTTTATCATGAATACCAACTGAGGTTTTCATTTTTTTTTCCCTGAATGCAGTAGTTTCATAAGTATTTGTATTACTTAGCTTATATGTTAAAATTTGCTAATGTAATCTGAATTTTTTTTATTTTAGGCCTCAAAAAATTGGAAAAAACTCTCAGAATTGTTGCTCTGCACAGAAATATTTATTAAGAAGTGAAAGATTTATAAGATCTGAAGAAAAACCAGAGTGTGTAATCTCAAAACTTAAAATACTTTGCTTTCCTGGATTATTTTTATTTGTAGTTGGATTCAATAAGGATTTAAAAATACATAAAAGCTTTTTGTTACTTCTCTGGTTTTGAAATTTCGTTCTGATTTTGAAAGCATTGCTCTGCTGATCACAAAAACAGGGTTGGAATCAGTTTCTCCAATATGTGGCTTATATTTCCTGTTGGAATGAATTTTTTTCTTTGAGGTTCATTGGAATCTTCACTGAGAATTCCAATGTGAGAATCCTCATTGAGAACGGGGCCAGTGTTGGGGAAGAGTGGGTTAAACTTCTGATGACTACAGCATTTCGTATTGAAATGTCTGTTCTAAATCCTGCCTGCTCCTCTTCCAGTATAATTTTGTGCTTAGAATTTATCCCCTTTGACCACTGATCACTGAGAATGTGAAGTCTATTTTTCTTTAGTTCCCTTTCATGAAAATCTTTTCAACATGAGACTGAAACAAAGTCTTGGAGAAGCTAACAGTTTCTGGCCTGGTAGCTGCTCAGCATTACTTAAAGTCTCCTAACTGGATCTAGCCTCTGACTGCTGATCTCAAATTTGTCCAGCTGTGACTTCTGCCCACTCTGCCCTTCAACCTCTCTGTTGCTCCTTCATCAAGTCCTCTCTACCCAAATCCTTTCTCCTCTTTGATAGTTCTAATTTGCTACTGAATATATTATTTATTTATTTGAAATTGAGAGAGAGAGAGAGATAACTTGCATTCAAGACACTCATTCATTCCTCGGATTATTGCCGATGGCCAGGGCAGTGCCAGGCCGAGGCCAGAAGCTAGAAGCATCTTCCACAGCTCCACCTTGCGTGGTGGGAGCACAAGCATCTTTTTCTACTTTGCCAAGAATATGAGCAGTGAACCAGATTGCAAGTAGAGCAGTTGGGATTCAAACCAGTCCGCACAGAATTGCAGCATCTGAACACTAATCCATGATGTATTTAGCTAACCAGTAGAAGCTTACGCTGATGCCAAGTAGTAGTCATTTCGTCAAGGTTTTCTGTCCTGTTGTAACTGACCTAGGTTATGAAAGTTGCCTGTATCTTGGAGGAAAGTTTTGTGTGTTTTCCATTGGCTTTTCTGAGTTCCAATTGCTTGGGAGAACTGAGTCTCAAAGCAATCAGCATTGTGTGCATATTTTAATTGTTTGAATGATTACTGCAATTGTTATTAGATTGGGTCGACAGTTTTGATTAAAATACTGAGTTTAAGTGGATTAGATTTGAAGCCCTGATAATTATTATTATTTTATTATTTGAAGATCTAAGTTGAGACTTTTGACAGTTGAATACCTGGAACTCTCAAAAATAAAGCTCTTATTTGGGAGATAAAATAGCTATGTTGATTTTAAATATCGTCAAATGTACATTGTGCTTCTTTAAGGTTTGATTCTGGAATGGACCCATCCTCTGTGGCAGTGCACCAAGCATAGCCTGTCCTGAAAGCTACGTAAGTAATATGATGATGGAGTTAGGGGAAACTGTTAGCCCTCCCCACTCCTTCTCCTCATCTTCAGCATGTGAACGTGACTTGGCAGGTGCAGACAGGGAGCTATCTTCCGTTCCGTACTTGCTTTGTATCCGTTAACCCTCCTTCACTATGCCAGGTATCTAACATGTTCTGCCACTAAGGATGAATTCCCCTGAGGAAGTATTATCATCCATCCATGTAAGAGTTGGGACAATACACCCAGAAGCCTCCTTACCTGAGGGAGGCACATGCTGTAAGAACATAAAAGTGCCATGCAGACATATGATAGATGTACATACAACATTCCAGATGTATGGACAAAGCTGGTTGAAAAAAGGGAAAAAATTAGAAGCTCTGTCTCACACTCCACAAATAGGCAGGGCGCTTTAAAGATGAAATAACAAAGAAACACACAAGCAATTGTTAATATCCAGGCACTGTCTGATATACAAAGATGCAAAAGGACATCCATGCTTTCAGGAAGAGGACCACTCTGAGCCTAGGAGGCTCACCCCTTTGGGAATGCACCAAGGCCATGGCAAGGCAAGGTGGGTGGTGTATGGGATGTGAGCCTAGAATGCAAAATACAGTCATGGTAAGTATCACATATTGGCTCATCGGGAAAGCCTAATTCCTGACATAGGCTATGGACATGAGGCTGCTGGACACAGGTAAGCTATCTTTAGCACAGTCTAGAGAAAACAGAGACAGGGCAGAAGGTCAAAGATACAAGTGGGCAAGGGTGAGTGCTTTTAGCTCACCTTCCTCAATCAAAAGTGCCAGGTCACACGTGCACACATTATTCACTGCATCCAGGAGCAGAGCAGAGGTAAAAGTGCAGGTTTGATTGACTTCTGTTCTTGCACTTTTCCCCACGGTGGACTCCAGGATGCCATACTCCCACAGCCCAGGATACTGAGGAACGCTACAAGATGGCAGAGGCAGAAACTTAAGAGAAATTTTGTTGGTCTTTTTGTTTCAGCTGGATAATACCACCTTTGGGATATATCCTTTTGGGGTGTATTTTTGGGCACTGGGATTCTTTGGGCCCTCATATGTCATGGAAGAGAAAAAAATATATAGCTGAAATTTTTACCTATTTAACAATGCTTGTTAGAGAACAACTATCTCAAAGACAGTTTACATGCATGGATGATATGATCTACTCTGGGGGATATATGTTAAAGCAAAGCTATGAAAAAAAAAAATCCCTAAATCTTTCTAGAAAAACTTGAGGGTGGCTTTGGTCCACAGAACTCGCTATCTTCAACCTCACTGTTGGAACTGGGAGGAGACCCAACAATAACAGAGAGGGTATAAAACAAAAGCAGCAGGCCTGGTGTGGTAGCCTAGCGGCTAAAGTCCTTGTCTTGCATGTGGCGGGATCCCATATGGGAGCCAGTTCTAAATCCAGCAGCCCTGCTTCCCATCCAGCTGCCTGCTTGTGACCTGGGAAAGCATTGACGATGGCCCAAAGCCTTGGGATCCCCAACCTGTGTGGGAGACCTGGAGGAGGCTCTGGCTTCCTGGCTTCAGATCGGCACAGCTCTGGCCATTGTGGCTGTTTGAGGAATGAATCACTGGAAGGAAGATCTTCCTCTCTGTCTCTCCTGTTTTGTACATATCTGATTTTCCAATAAAAAATAGTAAAAATAAATATTAATAAAACAAATAAAACAAACAAATCAGATATACAGAGAGGAGGGAGACAGAGAGGAAGATATTCCATCCACTAATTCACTCTCCAAATGGCCACAACAGCTGGCGTTGAGCCTATCAGAAATCAGAAGCCAGGGGCTTCTTCCAGGACTCCCATGCGAATGCAGGGTCCCACGGCTTTGGGCCGTCCTCAACTGCTTTCCCAGGCCACAACCAGGGAGCTGGATGGGAACAAGGCTGCCAGATTTAGAACTAGCATCCACCGGGACCATTTGATGATTTCAAGGGCTAACATAAACCCCTCCCTTCTTCTGCAGGCTTCTACCACCCAGACTATCAACACACAGGAACCCTGAGTCATCTTACCTCAAATGGAAGAGTCATCTTCCTGCAACTTATGGCAGCTCCCTTTTCCGTTTCCCTCAAATCTGGATCTCCTGTCTTCCCACTTCACGATCATGAAAGACATCTCAGGAAACCTTTAGATCTTCACTCAGCCAAGAAGTTTAATGAAGACAAGTTGGTACTTAAACCATGTGGATCACACTGGAGAGTCCTGCCTTCCTTCTGAGGAGAGATCTCATAGCCTGGATGTGGACCCCATCCTTGTGACTCGTGGCTCCAGGGAAAGCCTTACCACTTGACTATGGCCTTGTCTGTCACACATCCCAGACAGAGGCTACTAACACCATTGTTTTTGCATTTAGGACTAATTGACTTTGAATTAAGTAATTGACATATTTTGGAGAGTAAACTACAATACGGTTTAGTGTAGGTCACAAAAAAAAAAACAGGTTTTACTTTCTGACACTTTGCTATTTTACAAGGATTGATGTTGAGAAATTGGCTATGGAATGCTTTCTGGCAGGAGATGGCATACTGTAAGATTAACACTGAAATACTTTTTCGTAACAGCATTTTCTGAAACTATTAGGAAAAATACACGCACCTTTACATGTGTAAATACGTTGTACGTTGACTTTAAGCATCTTTTAATGTTAAAGATACCACAGGTTTATGAGTGAGATATAGTTATGTGATTTTTTTATATTGTGATTTACTTGGACTGAGCAATGCTTATAGATTCTGCAATTACAGTGAAGGGCTAAATATTGAACCCAGTTTTGTTACTTATAATTCTGTATGACATGACATAAATAGATTTTTTAAGATTTGTTCTTAATGTGAATTTCCCTAGCCTCACAGGAGACAGTGTTAAAAAAAAACAAAACAGGGCTAATATACACACAGTGCGCAAAAGGCTGGAAAAAGACTAAATTAGCATTTGTTTCTCTTAACCCAACACAAAGACACATGTCTGCAAGCAGCATTCAAACCTGGCAGGGAGTTTCAACATTTTCATTAAAAGAAAGAGCTCTTATAGGAAGAGAACTTTCCCGGAATCCAGAAAAACTGAAAAAAGAAAGGATCACAGGTTATGCAATCAAAGTGACAGAAGCCAGTTTGTAAGGTTCAGGCAAATCTCTTTCCATGATGAATTCCAGATTTTACCCTGGCTTTTATACTAATTAATGAGAAGAAACTGTAATTCTAAGAGAAACCGAAACCAAACTTTAACGAATGTCTCTTTCATGAATCTCTCCCTTCGGCATAATCTTGAGAGTCCACACAAAAACCCGGTGTTTGTCTTTGTTATTGTGAACGAGTGAGAGAGAGAGAAAAGAATTGCTAGTCTTTTCCATTGTCCAGGATTAGAAGGTGGTGACTATGGAACCCAGTAAAACAATTTTCAAGGGCAGTAATAAACTTGTCACATGAATGGATGATGTTAAATTCTATTTTGTTGGCTTTAATGTTTTCATAACTTCCTTGTCCAAGAAGAGACCAATATGAACGCTGCTGGGACTCCAACCACCTGCTTGAGAGGGCAACAGAAACAGTCGCAACGACTGCAGATAGACTCCACACAAAAGGGAAAGATTTAGAGAATCAATCAACAGGAAATCGTCCAACATTCTTCCCCGAAGAAAAACCAGCCTATAAGCCTGCTGGCTCCATTATCCAGCGTGGAGGAGCTTTCTCAGTGGGTCAAAACATTGTTTATTTTTGATTCTATCTCTCTTTCCACCTGCGGCTGATGCCTGGCAGGATGCCAGCAGGGTATTTAAACCCTTTTAGATCTCTGTCAAAAAAAAAAAAAGCGATTGACTGTATTGAAAGAGGAACTACTAAGACACTTTCATGTGAAATAAAGCTGAAAAAAAAATCTTAGGCAGGGATAAGCACTTTCAGACAAGATAATGGGCAAAATTTAAACCTCCTAGATTTTGTAAGTGCTTAGGCGTGCCTTAGCATGTAAATATTCTGGATTATCAGAGCCTATAATTGATTAATCCTCATAAGAACCGATCATTAAAGCTTGTACCCTTGGACAAATCTACAAGTAATTTCTCATTCTTGTTCCGATTATGCACAGGACAACGCAGAGATGTTAAAACTTTTAGTCGTATCTACCTATATCTAAAGGCAAACAACTCTGTAACTCTAAGGTCACCAATCTTTTTTTTTTTTTTTTTTTCTGATTTGTGACTGTAACAAGAGCCTTTTGGGACAGGATAAAATATTTACTTAAACACACCGTGTTTCAATGCCCCAACGATTAGTCTTTGTTTTTTTGCTTTTTGTTTTTTTTTGTTTTTTTTTTTTTAATCTATAGCTGTGTAGGAGTCACAATTGGCCATGAATTAAATTTTGTTTCGTCCAACATTTTGAAGGATGTTTTTATTTTAACACAGACATTTCCCTGTGGATTACGAATATCATTCCAGTATTAAACATCACGGCTTAACCATGGAAATTGTATAGTCAACCTCTGTGCTCACACCTGGTAACATAGCACCAGGCTCTGACCTGGACCTGGGGCCTCTGAGTTTATGCATTTCTTATTTAGAAATATTGGTCTGTGAAAGGAATCAAGAAATCCATGACTAGCTAATGGTGTCTTCTTTTGAAAAATGTATGTGTGCTTTTCTGGAAGATTCCATCTTGGATTTTTCTAACAGGAAACAAAATACAGGATTAAGTCCTTTCTCAAAGACAAAACTGCTATGTATAATACAACATGTATACATTAGTTAAGAATAGGGGAATGGAATTCAGGCGTCTTTTCCACACTTTACAGAGGAGCAGGTTCACTTGGGCTCTGCCATCTGTTTGAGATAACTTACAGATCTAGGTAATGAACACAGACAACTCAACCAGTAAAACACATATTATCTGTAAAATATTTACAAGCGTTGACTTCATTTTTAAAGTTGGGATGGTCTTATGGCAGCAAATGTGGAGGCAAAAATATGAGGAAGACAATTGTTTATTCCACTTAAGTCATGTAACTGGGTTGGTAAAAGCTGTTGGTGTTTGGTGACCTCTCTATTCACATTTTTGCTCCTTCACTGGCTAGAAATTTGTTTGTTTTGTAAGTATTTGTTTACTTATTTGATAGCTGAAAACAGAGAGAGAAATGGAGAGAGATATTTCATCCACTGGTTGCTCCCCAGGTTGTTGCAACAGTCAGGATTGGGCCTCACTGAACACATGAGCCGGGGACAACATCCGGATCACGGATGTGCATTCGGGAGCTCAAGGACTTGGACATCTGCTGCTGCTTTCCCAAATTATTATTAGGCAGTTGGATCAGAAGTGGAACAGCCAGAACTCAAAGTGGCACCCATATGCAATGCTGCTGTTAGAGACGGCGGCTTAACCTACTATTTCAAAATGCAGCCCTAATATATGAATATAATAGTGCCAAGTTTATACACACACATATGCATATGTACAAATGTATATGCAGTACTATACATACATATGTACATGTTATATAAATATATAAAACAGTGCTAATTTGCAAACATTTCTGCTTGAAAATGTAGCCTAAAGATTAAAAGCACTATGTTTTGTGAGATCTATTTGACTCAATACATTACAAATCCTTGCTCGGGCTGGGGCAAGAGTCCGATGTCTGAAGTCCTCGCTTTGCACACACCAGGATCCCATATGGGTACCAGTTTGTGCCCAGTGACCACGCTTCCCATCCAGCTCCCTGCTTGTAGCCCGGGAGGGCAGTTGAGGCTGGCCCCAAACCTTAGGACCCTACACCTACATGGGAGCCCAGGAAGAAGCTCCAGCCTCCTGCTTTTGAATTCATTCAGCTCCAGCAGTTGCGGCCGCTTGGGGTGTGAACCATTGGAAGGAAGACCTCCCTCTCTGTCCCTGCTCCTCTCTGTGTATCTGCCTTTCCAAAATAAATAAATAATTAATTAAAAAAAGAATCCATACTCAATGAAAATTAGACTTTTCTCAATTGACAATATTTTTCAATATTTATGAACTGATGTTTAAAACGTAGTAACTAGAGCCCAGTGTAAAAGCCTAGTGGTTAAAGTCCTCACCTTGTACGCGCCTGGATCCCATATGGGCGCCGGTTCTAATCCTGGCAGCCCCGCTTCCCATCCAGCTCCCTGCTTGTGGCTTGAGAAAGCAGTCAAGGACCGTCCAAAGCGTTGATACCCTGCACCGGTGTGGGAGACCCGGAAGAGCTCCTGGCTCCTGGCTTTGGATTGGTTGAGCCCTAGCCGTTGCCAATGCTTGGGGAGTGAACCATCACACAGAAGATGTTCCTCTCTATCTCTCCTCCTCTCTGTATATCCCTCTTTCCAATAAAAATAAATAAACCTTTAAGAAAAATAGTAACTAATATACATAGACATAAAAGTTACAATTTGTGACAAAAGTAAATTGTCAGTGTTAGTCAAAGACCATGATTATATTGTCTTGTGCATAAATGTAGTGTGGATTGCTTTACACGTTTCTCCTTGATATGGATGGTTGGTATTGTAGGAGTGTAATTTGAGATTGGCTATGACATAGCCAAAGGGCATTAAGGTTTAAAGTCATTTCTTCCACTTTTCCTTGAAGTGTTTCAATGATACGGACGGTTCCCTCAGTTTAATGACCTGAGACAATGCGAATGTGTGCATCCTGGCTTGTGGATTTCAGCAGATAAGATATTCATGAGCACATTGAGGACACAATGCAAGCGCCATTATCTTCCTTCTTACAAAAAGCTATTAAGAACAAGCAGAGTAAATTTTGAAACATATTTTGGTCTACCTTATAGGTGTCCTGCATTTTGCTTCAAAAGGAGAAAGCAGATAAAATAAATTTCTAGTAACAGATTTGAACGAGGATTTTTTGAAAGTTTTCAGCTATAAAATATTGTTTCAGCGATTCACTTTCAATATAGCAGTGGGTTAGGGACAACTAACCACAATAATTCCATGAAAACAATTTAGATTGGGATATAATCATTTTCTTTCTTTAAAGAAAAAAAATAAACATATCGGTAGCAATCACACCAAGAAACCTCTCTCAAATATGAGATTGTATTTGGAGGGCACAAAGCAATTTTAAATTCATTCAAGTCTATCTAATACTTTCAATAACCAGTCTCTGTTTTAATATATTCATGATTGCTAAGAAATAGAATATTCCATGATCTCTTTTAAAAATTTGATTCATAAGAGACTACAAAAATCAAATCAAGTGAGATTTATTCTTCATTATAATGTAAAATATAAATCTGCTATGGAAGATGGGTCTTGAATGTTTTGAAATGATTAAGGAAAGTGTGTGTTGTTCACTTGAATGATTCATATTGTGTGGGTTTTAAGTCAATGCTTGACCTAGGAAGGTAAATATTTATAAAAAATGTTCAGCAATGACCCCTGGGCCATTTGGAACGGTGGACAGATCTCATGTGCTTAAAGAGTAAAAGTAAAATGAAAAATAAATCATCAGATGTACAATGCTTTGTCCCTAGACATTGAAAATAGTTATTCTATTAAAAAAAAAGTCATACAGAGGTCATAATTCATTACACGTTCCTAATAAAAACTAATTGACTATCAATCAAGAAATCAATAATTATATTTGTATGTGTTTACGGTGAAGTTTAAGGTTGACAATGTAAACAAGGAATTAGAACTATACCTATATATTTACCTAAAGAAATGTTCACATTTATTTCAGCATTTCCAATCACATTTCCAGATAATTATTAATGCTACCTCAATTATGTACAAATTCATACACTTATCACTCCAATAGAGATTTCGGTATTGTGTGCATGCATATTAAGATGTCCAGGGAAGTATTCAGCATACCATACATCTTGCTGAAGACAGTTCCTACCTCTGGGAAAACGAACTGAGAATGGTGCAGGTTAATAGAAAATTTAATTTCATCCATAAATTTAAAATGTTAAAATTCAATAAATCTAGTACAATAGACAGGAAAATATCTTACTCATCAATTCTTGTTATGATTCTTTTCAAAGTAAAACAGTGTCACAGAAAAAGAGAAAAGTCATGGCCCAGTTCAATAGCCTATGTCAGAAGAGCAAAATGGGCCTAGAAATGTCTGTCATTTTTCCAATTTAATGTGACCAAATATGAGAAGTGAAGAAGGGATTGTACAAGCATCGACATCTTCTAAAATCAAACAACATAACCACGCAGAAATTGAAGTACACACTGCATTGATAAACGTGAAATTTGGAGGAGGAGCCTCATAATCAAAATCCCAACCATTTGCTCATCGCTCATTGCTACTAAGAAACTGTGTGAGCCGCAGGCCAACCCGCCTGTGTGACCTTTAGCACCGACAGGATGGATCAAGGCCCAGGTCCGGTTGTCTCACAGGTGGCTCCAAGTAATTAAGTGGGTGGTTGTCTTATTTGCTGGACCAGAGGAGAAGCATGGGCTGTACAACCAAGATGGTGGGGAATGTGTGGTATTCCTACCCCCCACCCCCCTCATCTTGCAGGCTGCTGTGAATTGCCCCTTTTCCACTATTGGGCACTGCCTCTATAAAAACCCTGAATGTGCATCCCGTTCTGGGCCACACTCCGGTAAGGGGCGTTGGTCCCAGATGGCTGGGGGGCCGCCCAGTCCATAACTGGTTGCCTGCTCTCAACCAAGAAGTGCCGCGTCAGTGTCGGCTGGAAGCCCTAGCTCGAGGTTGAATAGATGACCCTTGTGCAATTGCATCGACACCACACACGATGCAATCGATCGAGTGTGATTCGCGGGGAGCTCAAAATCTGGGCATAACACCTGACATTTCCTAGAAGATTATTATGTGTGAATATATTTTATCAAACTCCTCATCTCTTCTTATGAAAACTTGCATGGATGATCCAACTTTTAATATAGAATGACAGAGATCTTCCCCTCTCATGAAGGCGTAGCGGAAATCCCATCTGGTATCGCACGCTGGCAGCCAGGACCCAGCATCAGAGTCCTCATCCGTGCTGGTGAGAGGTGAAGTGCAACAGGGACCGGCGGTACCTAAACCAGGCGCTGCCACCTGTCACGCATAAACCCACCGTGACATAATGCCTGCTCTTAGTCGGGCAGTCTTCAAATCATATTTGTCTCCTTGAATACAGCCTTTCACGCTGCAGACATTTGGGGAGTGAAACAATGGATGGAGCAGTTTTCTTTCCATGTCTCCTCTCCCTGTAAAATCAGTCTTTGAAAAGAAGTCAATCTTAAAAAAAGTGTCTATTAATAAAATTTTACTTAAAAAGGTTCCATTTAGCATATATTTACAAAATGTAAAAACAAGCAATATTTAGGGATAAGAGATAATTCTACTGAAGCCAACAAAAATGACCTTTTTCTTTCTTTCTTTTTTTAGGATTTATTTATTTGTATTAAGAAAAGTCAGATTTGCAGGGAGGGACAAAGTTCCTCCATCCGCGGGTCTCCCACACAGGTGCAGGGTCCCAAGGCTTTAGGCCGTCCTCACTGCTTTCCCAGGCCACAGGCAGGGAGCTGGATGAGGATTGGAGCAACAAGGACACTAACTGACACCCATATGAGATCCCAGCATGTGCAAGGCGAAGACTTAGACTCTAGGCTATTGCACTGGACCCACACATAATCTCACAGGAACAGAAACTTATTTCTTAAAGGCTGGGATTCAACATGTCATGAATATGAAAAACAACATAGTTTGTGGACTTTCAGGTAGTGATAAGCAGGTTAATTACCTGTTTTGTGTTTGCCTGGTTGGAAACATGTACAAACAAGTGGGATTAATTAAGGTACTTTGAAAATGTGTCAACATTGTTCAGGAGCCTTGAAAAAATATGACATTTTGGGGCCCGGCGCGGTGGCGCAAGTGGTTAAGTCCTCGCCTTGCAACCCCGGGATCCCATATGGGCGCCGGTTCTAATCCCGGCGGCCCCGCTTCCCTTCCAGCTCCCTGCTTGTGGCCTGGGGAGGCAGTGGAGGACGGCCCAAGGCTTTGGGAACCTGCACCCGTGTGGGAGACCCGGAAGAGGCTCCTGGCTTCGGATCGGCATAGTATCGGCCCGTTGCGCTCACTTGGGGAGTGAATCATCGGACGGAAGATCTTCCTCTCTCTCTCTCCTCTCTCTGTATATCCGCCTTTCCAATGAAAAAATAATAAAAATAAATCTTTAAAAAAAAAGAAAAAATATGACATTTTTAAAGTGAATATAGCATTTTTAGAAAGGAAGACTACATTTCCCAAAAGAAATACTGATGATACAAAATAAGGCAGAGGGCACCATATGTATAATTTTAAACATTGGTTTAGTGCTAGTCTGGAATTCAGCAATTTCTGTGACTGCTTTCTCTCTCCAAGTCACAGCAACGGCTCTTACATCCTCCTAAGACGTGTATATGGGTGTAGCATTTCTTCTGGAAGTTGTATCTAAACCCTATCACTTAAAGGAATGGAACAGAATTAGTAAATGCACGAAGTGTTGGGAAGTTACTTTCCACTTGCAACTGGGTCTAAAAAAGAAATAAGCAAGCTCAATTTTATAAGATTCCAAGTTTATAAAAACAGAATTTCAATGCATGTAGGTATAGTAAAAGTAGCAAAAGATTCTGAGATGTGTCTGAGAACGAAACAATTAATTTTCACAGAGAGCTGACTCATTCTAGAATCCAAACAAGTTGGGCCTTTCGCAAACCTCGTCAACACTGCTCTCACTGTTTGCGCTCTACTAAAGGCCAAATGAAAAGTCTGAAATCTGAACATCACAGATCTAAATCAAACTAAACAACAGGTACAATCCAAAACTCAAGAAAAAATACTGCCTAATCTGTATTTCTCTAAATTAAAACCCATGATCAATTAATGACAGCGTTAGTGAAGTGTATTGATGGTATGGGTTCCAATCCCTTTTTAAATGAAGTCGTGAAGATCCACACAGAATTTATGCCCGTACATCTCTTTGAAAGGCTGAATACATGAGGAAAAGTGATTTTGAGAAAGTGCTGAACAGCTTTTTAGACTTTGTTGCAAGTCTCACAGAAAAAATATTTAACAGTCCAAGATCAAGCTTCATTTGATAGAAGTTGTTGAAAAGATTGCCAACCACTAGACATCAGTTACAGAGCTAAAAGTAAAATAAAATAAAATAAAATAAGTAAAATAAAATAAAATATCATACATGAGGGCCTAACGCAGTAGCCTAGCAGCTAAAGTCCTCGCCTTGCATACCTGGGATCCCATATGGGCACCACTTCTACTTCCAGCAGCTCTGCTTCCCATCCAGCTCCCTGCTTGTGGCCTGGGAAAGCAGTGAGGACGGCCCAAGCCCTTGCACCCTGCACTTGCATGGGATACCAGGAAGAGGCTATGGGCTCCTGGCTTCAGATTGACTCAGCTCCAGCCTTTGCAGCCGCATGGGGTGTGAATCCTCTCTGTAAAACTGACTTTCCAATTAAATATATTTTGGCCACTTATATATATATATCACATATATGACACATATCATATATATATATAAATATAAATAGATTATGAAGACATTCATTTCAGGTGTGGGAAATGCCCTGCCAACAGATCACTTAAGGCGATGGGTAGTTTTTGGATGGTCCTGCCCAAGCAACCACAGACAGGATTGATAATTCAATATAGGCAGAGCAGGCTAATTTTCAAGACGATAATTTTGTATGGCTGGCTCAAACACGGTGCTATAAATATCTAAAAGGCGCTTGGCAGGTGAAAGTCTTCCCACTCCTAATGGATTAGAGCAGTGATTATCACTGAAGAAAAGGAGGCACTTTTTTCACGTTGTGTGATGATGTATTTCCAAGAAAAAGCTGTGTCTCCAATATTTAAAAAAAAAAAAAGTATTTTTCATTCAACAGTTTTTCTACTACATTATATTAAAATTTTAGTTCCTACTTTCTGTTGTGACATTTTATTACACAGCTGGCTCCGTGACACCTACATGTGGAATAATTTTTGCCAGTTTACTGAATTTGTTTAATTTTCTCAATGCGTAAGTATTGCTACAAGTGCTTTTATCACATAAATTTTATGTGAACTGAATGATTATATTAAATGTATTTCAGTATTAGTTTCTAGCAATAACTATATCACTAACTAGAAGTTAATAGCAGCATATGCACTTCAATTGAACTTCAAAAAAAATTAATTACTTATTCTGGGAAAGTAGATATACAGAGAGAAATAATCTCTCCACTGATTCACTCCCAAAGTGGCCGCAGCCACTGGAGCTATGCTGATCCAAAGCCAGGAGTGAGAAACTTCCCCCAGGTCTCCCAGGAGGGTGCAGGTTCCCAAAGCTTCCAGTCATCCTCCACTGAATTTCCAGGCCACAAGCAGGGAGCTGGATGGCAAGTGGAGCATCCAGGACACGGACAGGCACCCCTGGGATTCCGGCCAATGCAAGCTGAGGACTTCAGCTACTAGGCTATTGCATGCCCCCCAGCTAAACTCTTAGGTGAAGCAGCTTTACCGGCAAGCATTTGATCTGGTACTTCAGGCTCTTAGTACTTAGGGCACGTGTGTCCTGTGTGAGTGGTTGAAATCGCGTCTCATTTTAGCTACCTATGCCAGCTTTCTGATAAGGTGGACCCTGTGAAACGGCTGTGATGGCTCAAGTAACTCTGCCCCTGTCCCCGACGTGGGAGGCTGGGTCGATTCCCCAGATCCTTGCCTTGGGCAGGCTGTTGCAATTGTTGGGGAAAGTGAACAAGCATACAGGAGTTCTCTATTTGTATCAATTTAAACATTTGTACAATTGACACAATCTTTTTGTGTTAATATTTAGCTTTATTTTTGTAAAGTGTAGTATGCCATATAATTTATTTAATTATTCCTTCCATGGTGCAGTTCCATAGGCTCTGGGATTTTCCTTCCCCCCTTCCCAAAATTCCACGCCCCCCTCATTTCCTACCTGTCAGCACAATAGCATAAAGAATTTCATGAAAGTGGAATTCACACAGCTTAAAATTTGCATAATGAAACCATTTAAATGTTGTACTGCAATATTCTGATTTACACCAACAATTAAGCCATAATACTTACATAGATTGTAAATCAATAAGAAATTAGCAACATGACAGTTGTATAAATCATGATTCTAGTTAATTCTAAAGATCACCGTAGCATGGGAGAGCCTCTTTTATTGCTGAATATTTTCTATTGATTCACTTACAGGATAATGTTGTGGGTGACAATCCCATCATGAATTTTAAACAACATAGTTTATGTGCTTCTCTGATTCTATTGTATAGTACAGCATCCATTTAAGAAAAAAAAAATATATATACATCTGTGAAAGAATGAAATTATGTTAAGGAAAAATTCCAGGAGTTATTATTATTATAGCAAAAAATCTAAGCAATATGATCGCAAATATATATTTTAAAATGTTTGTATTTGTATTATTTAACTTTATATATATATATTCATAATAGACATAGTTATTATTCTTATGATATGTTAATTATACATATTTATGGGCTACCTTGTAATACTACAATTAATGTGAACAATGTATATTGATCAGAACAATTCTATAACTTTTTTAACTTCCATGAAAACAAGAGCATTATGTCAATGTTTCCTTTCTGAACTTATGCAATATACAGATTTTTTAACTTAGGGTTAGATGCACATGATGAAATGTATTTCTCTGACAAATTGCAACAAGCCATATTTGTTGAGGTTGTCAGTGCCAGCAATTTCCATTTGCCTCAGTCAAACATGCTGTGAAAATATTTAGTAGAAAAATCAAGAAACGAAAAAAAAAAAAAATCCATGACTACTTGATTGAATGCGATGCGTCAGCTTTATGAAATCACTGCTGCGTCCCACTCCTTTCCGCTTGCGGTGGCAGTCACGTGTCCCTCAGCCAATCCCTGCAGTCGGTGAGTCATCACTGTGGATCAGGCCTTAGCAGAAGCTGAACTTAGTGTTCAAGCAAGTTCTGTTTTGCTTTGTACCACATAGGAAATGTAAGTCATTGCATAGGATGCTTCAATGCAGTGCATTGCTTTATTGCTCTGTCTTAATATAGTTAGTGCTGTTAATATCTTACTGAGGCTAATTTTTAAATTAAAATTGATCACACTTTTTATATAGAATGCAAAGCATGTATGTATTTCTGGCCTCTAGACTAGCTGAAGTTCCTGAAACATTTCCCTTACAAGGGATACTATCTCTAGAAATCTAAATATTACAGCTAAATCTAGTCTTCAAATTTATCTTAATAAATATTCTCAAATTACAAATAAGACCCCAAGAGAGAAGAAACTTTAAAAACAAGGAAGACATGTGCAGCTTAATAATCAGTTTCTCTAAGATCATATGTCATTTAAGTGGCTCATTGCTGCATACATGATGCTATTCAATTTATGATATTTAAGATTTTAAAATAGATTCTGTATTAACAGAAATATGAATTTAATGCTGCAGTAAATTCAGATACCAATTTTAATCTAGATTTTAATTATTAGGATAAATATTAAATCCCAGAAAATTGCAATTTTAGATTACTAGTAATCTTTAGAAAATGGGTTTCATTTAAAAGATGAGTATTTTGGAATAATATTTATTTTTTGATTCAGCTTTGCGAGCTGTGAAATACAAGAGATTAATGTTCCCTCATGTATTCCAATACACATCTCACCTAACAATTTCCAGTTAAATGAAACGCCAGAAGAAAATATATTCCAGGCCCTTGTGGAACATAATTTTAATGGAGTAATAGGTTGGTAAATCCATGTAGAGGAATACTTTCCTCTGCCCAAAAACATGATCAAGGGTATCCAAAGCGTTAATGAAAATCATCTTCCTAGAAGTTAGAATTCTTAAATGGCATTTTGTGTTCACAGCACATCAACAGTAGCATGATTATTTTACCTACATGAACACAAATTCAGCATTTTTCCCTTATTTTGCTGATCACTATTCTGAAAAAAAAAAAAAAAAGGTGAAATAACGTGTGGAGTGAAGGAACAGAGAAGGAACCAGAAAAGTGTTTCTATGTTCATGACGAGACTGGATACAAATGTGAGTAGGGCTTATAGGCAGGACGCTTTGTTGTATGAGAAATAAATACATGTACAGCTTCTGAAACAGTGGGATTCTAGTGTCTGAGCCACTCCATAGACTTATGTGAAATATATTTCAGAAATGTTGTGGAATACGGTTTTACATTTTAAAATGAACAGGAATATTTCAAGGAACACAGGTACATATTCACATCTTTCCTAAAATTCTATTATTTTATCTGTTTTTAAGGCACGGTAATGCAGAGAAACGGAAAGAGGAGTGTGAAGACAGGGAGAGAAAGAACGAGTTTCTACCCATGCCCCCCATGTGATTTTAATTCCCAAGCAGCGGGGTCAGACACTAACCAGAATCCCAGAGCACCACACAGATGTCACAACGCTGGTGGTGGAAGATGCCTGTGTCCCTAGGCCCCTACACCATGTGGGAGCCCCAGAGGAGCTCCTGGTTCCAAGCTTCAGACCATCCCACTTGGACGATGTATTCATTCGGGAACTGCACTAATGGATAGAAGACCTTTCTCTGAATCTCTCCCTCTGTCTCCCTATGACTTTGCCTTTCAAATACATAAATAAAATATTTTAATATCGTGAAATTAGGAATAAAGAAATTATACTATTTATAAGCTGATTATTAGGGATCATAATATGGAATTTGAAAAAAAAATCTCGTCGGGGAAGATGCTATGGCATAATAGGTTAAGCCTTTGCTTGTGGTACAGGCAAATGAGGACCAGTCCGAGTCTGAGCCGCTCCAATTAGATTATAAGTTAACAATTTAAGTTTTCACACTGGATGTTAATGATACTCTCCTGAAAACTATTCAACCAGTATTATTGGATGCTAATGATGCAAAGTGCCTATGATAAACACTGCTATAGTAAGCAGGTCTGAAAAATGATCACGAAAACATTCCTTGTGCTAAAAACCAAAGCCAGAGGCCAGGAGCTTCTTGGCTCAGCTCCAGCCGGTGCCTCCACTTGGAGACTAAATCAGTGGAGGGAAAATTTTTCTCTCTGTATCTCCTTCTCTCTGTTAAGTCTGCACTTCCCAGAAAGATCAATAAATCTTAAAAAAAAAAAACACTGATAGCCACACATCACAAACCTAACCAAATACAAAGACTATCATATTCTAATCACACTTACTTTTTATGTTGTATTTTCAGATATTCTTTTCAAATTATGAAGCTATTAAACATTTTATAGCTTTATACAATGATTGCTTTATAAAAATAACATCTGTAACCTGATTTATAATTTATGCATTGAATATCTCTGACATGTATAAATACTGTGTCATATAATTTGAATCTGGTTCAATATAACAGTAATACATGAAATGAATATACTTTCTATAAAAAATTTAGCTAGTAAGAAAAAACATATCATCTTTATTGTAATTGTTAACCTTGTATATTATTTTTCCTGGATAGGAGAACTATAAAATATGCTAATAAAAATGAGCAAAACATTTTTATTTCAGGATGATTTATGATGTCAACTCATGTGTGAGTAATGAGATTAATAATAGAAAGTATAGATTTCTTCATTCTCTAAGTGATAAATCATGACAAGTCATTAGAGGCATTTAATTCTGAGGCAGTAAAAGTATATGAGTGTTGAAGAATACACGATACTATTTAAAAAGACTTGTGTGTAATTGATGAGTCAAAAGTAAGTCAGCAGTTTTAGTTACATTGTGAAATTGTTCTGCGTAAATAGAAGATTGGCAACTTTGAAATGTAAATCACATAATAATTGAATACTCTCTCTGAAGATTCCTTATCACATGTGAAGAGAGCATTTCAAAATGAGTTCATTTCTCTTACAACATACAGCATATTTATTAGTTACATGGGACATCATCAGCCACAACTATGAAGTTAACACTTAATACCAAAGAAATCAAATATAAAAAATATTCAAAGATGTTTAAAGCTACAAGCAAAACTATGAAATCAAAACATTATCTTATAGAAATAAATTGAGATGAGTTATCATAAAAGAATTATTAAAGAAAGTTCATAAACAAAAAATAAATGATACAAAGAGTTTTGGAATGTCTGAAGGGAGGATAGATCACAGCAAGTCAATAGATCAACAAATGGTTTTCCTTTTCAATTTGAGTGATGTCTGAAGTGTTCTAGTCAGAACTATGAGGTTTTTATGCTTTGTTTTTAAATGTATGCAGAAATCATTTGGTAGCATTGTTATTTAACTTTATTTCAATATAAATTTCTAGGTTTTTCCTGTGGTTGATTTTGTTTTGTGTTTTTTTTTTTTAATTTAAGGGATGTATAGTAAGTGTAATGGTCACTATCGTATCCTGGTGTGAGGATACAATGCAGTAATCATCTCTACTTCCAGATCAAAGATAGACGCCCAATGAAACAAATGTATCCTGCCAATAGGATACTGAGCTCTCTGCCACTGTCCATGTCCACAATGATGTCCGTAGACTGTTTATGAAGAACTATAGTATTGTAAAAATATAGGGGAAACCTGTGTGTATGGTTGTGTTTGGTTGGATTTGGAGAGAAGGATAATGGATATCCCAGAGCCTATGGAACTGTATTATATGGAGAATAAATATAAAACTTCTAAGAAAACTGTGCAGAACAAATGTGAAAATTATCCAGAATTTTCATGGAAGACATGCATTATGAATAAACATTTATGTACATAGTTCAACTTTTTGGCCTAAAATAAGCACATTTTTAACTCCATTCCAAGAACTTTTAAAGTTCCTTCGTATTTCATACAATGCTGTTGTACAAAGGAACCTAAAGAGATATTAACAGAGATGAAGCTTGTAAACTCCCTTTGAACAACCTATGTGGTCACATGATAGAATCATTTTTATTAACCGATTTAAAGTCCAGGGAGACATATTGTACAAGCAGAGATGACCCATTCTTTTGGTTCTTTCCCCAAATATTTTCAAAATCTTGCCTGAGTAAGACCAAAGCCAGGAAGACGTAACTCAGTCCCCCACTCCAACCTGTATGCTGATGATTCGATTACTTGAATCATCAGTTCCTCCTGGTTGTGCATCATCAAGAAGCAGAGACTGAAAATAGAGACTGGGTTAAGAAGATGATTAAATACAGCTTTGTGCTGTCCTCTACTGCTTTCCAGGCCAAAAGCAGAGACATGGAAGGGGAGCATTTGGGATTAGAACTGGCACCCACATGTGATCCTGTTGCATGCAAGATGAGGATTTAGCCATTAGGCTTTTCCGTCATCCCCATCCCTAAATATTCATTCTTAAATAAATTGCTGAAATGAATGTGGAATGAAGGAAACCTAACTTAGAGTTTGTGGGCTCAGTGTTGCGGCATGCAGATTAAGCTGCCTTCTGTGATGTTGCCATCCTATATGAACCCTGGGTGGAGTTCTGATCATTCCATTTCTGATTTACAACCCTGCAAAGTGCTTGGGAAAACAGTAGGGATGGTCAAGTGTTGAACCTCTGTCTCCTAATATAAGCCTGGCCCAGTGCTAGCCACTGCAGCTATTTGGGCAGTGAACCAGCAGATGGAAGCTCTCACTATCTCTGTATTTCAGGTAAGTAAACAAATCTTAGAGAGAACTAAAACGGATTGTAGAAATGCTGTTTAACATTATGAGATTTCTCAAGACAACGAAAATTTGCCTTATTATATGATTTAGTTCTCTTCTATGTAAATGAAGTAAAATCAGCATAGAAAATCAGATATCTATATTTCCATGGTCACTGCCGCATTATTCACAGCAACCAAGAGAGCAACCACCTAGATGTGCCAATGTTCGAATCAGTGAGGTAAAGATGGTATGCGTTTGTAATGGAATATTCTGCCATCGAGAAGAATAAAACCGTGATGAATGAAACGAAATCAATGGAAAGAGTTTCCTCAAGTGAAATATACTAGGCACAAATATTTCCTGTTCTCCTTCCTATGTGCATGTTAGAAAGATCAATAATAGGTGTAAACTGAAAACTACAGTTGCTAGAGGCTGGGAGAGACAGAGGGATGCAGGTCGGAGGGCTGGATATCAATTCCAAAGGTTCAGTATGGTGGACTCATGCTCTTCTACACAATGAGATGACCATAGTCCATTACAACCCAGTGCCTTCTGTTTAAAGAACTGGAGCAGCGAGCTCATAGACTAGAAACATAACAAAAAGCTAAGGAAATGGAAAAGCCAATTGACTGGTATGATTAATTTATGTTACGCGTAAGTGCTGAAAAGTGCACTGTACCCTTCACAAGTATGGATGTATTATGTAACCCACAGATTGAAATATATTCCAAAATAAGTAGTGTTCCTTCAGAATTGCAAAATAAGGGTCTTTAGCCACACATTTATACTATCGAAATGTATGTAAAAAAAAAAGTCTATGTATTCTAAATATATATCCTGTAATAATATCATAGGTTTCATCTTCTAACATAATATGTTCATGTTTCATTGTGCATGTCCCAATGTGTGTTGGAGGCATGTGTGCAAATTTATTCACATATACATCAATTATATCTTCCTATAACTTTTGGTTGGCAATATTTAAGACTTTTTTTTTAAAGAGCAAAGAGAATGATAAACTAGAAAACGCAAAGAAAACCATATGTGTGGTTTCAAATATATGTATACACACATACATGTGTATATATGTATATATGTAAATGTGTATATTTGTATATGTATATATATGATTTATTTGCTTATACACTGATTTCTGTGAGCATTTATTTTTATGGACAAATTTTTTAAATCTTCATCAGGACTTCAAAAATTACAGCATGAGCCTCTCCATGCAGCTGATATTTCATGATTTCACAAGGACAAATTTCAGTCATTTGAAATTCATCAGTAGCATTTTCCCAAAGATACATCAATAGTGCAGTGAAGCACTGAATTCATTTAAAATAAGCTAATCATAAAATCGTAAGATGATGAAATATGTGTCAAAAACTGGCATAGCCATGCTTATTTTAAAGCAAGTGTAGTCATCTATATCCAGCACAGGTGGTTAATTTATTAAATTAAAACAGAATTTAAAGTTAAACATTTTTATTTATTTCAATATCTCAGATACAATAACGTTATGAATTTATAAATGCTTCAACATTTTAAGGCAAGCATATTTTTCAGAATAGCTAGAATTATAACAACTATGATATGTAAATGGCATTTACATATTTATCTTGTATCCTACAATATTCTATACTTCTAATAAGATCTGTTTATTTGAAAGCAGAGTTATGCAGAGAGAGCTCAAGAGACGGAGGCACAGACAGAGAACTTGTCTATCTGCTCAAACACTTCCAAAATATCCACATTAGTTGGAGTCGGGCTGCTAACAAGCTGGGAGCCAGCAGTTTCTTCTGGCTTTCCATGAGGCTGAAGGGACCTGGGCCATCCTCCACTGATTTCTCCGGCTTACCAGCAGGGAGCTGGAATGGAAGTGGAACAGCCATGACTCTAGAAGAGTCCCTATGGGATGCTAGCACTGTGTTCATATGCCATGAGACTTAGAATCATGGTGGATCTCCCATAAGAGCATGATAAGGATGTGTATTGTCTTGTTATCCATTGCAATAATTTTAAACAGCAAGTAGACTGAGTTGCTTATAAGTATTGTTTATTATCACTATATCTCAATTTATTCCCTGATGAATTTATTTGCTACTGTTGAAGCCATTGTAGGCCAAAGATCATTGACCTTTGTGTATTAACTTTGCATCGTTAGCTGAAGCTATGATTAAGACTGCATAATTTGTTATTTTAATTATCATGTAATGTTGTTCTTTACCCTTCATCACACCTTTTAGTTTAGATCCTACTTTGTCTAAAATTAAAATAGTACTTATAGCATTGTTTTAAACAAAACCTTTGTACCACAATACTTCTAAACAATGTGATTCTGCAATTATTGCCTGTTTATCATGTTTATGCTATAATTGAACAGGGTGATGCAGGATAAGAGAGAAAAAGGGAGTGAAGAAGGATTAGACACACACACAACGAGAGAGAGAGACCTAGAAAATTTCAACCACCTTTTGATTAATTTTCCATATGACCAAAGCAATTATGTCTGGGTCACTTTGAAGCCAGCAGCCAGGAATGCCATGACCTATCATATAGGAGGCTGGAGCCCAAGCACGTGTCTCAACTGAAATGCTGGCTTGGAAGTGGAGTAAGACCCAGTGCAGTAGTCTAGCGGCTAAAGTCCCCACCTTATACGGACCAGGATTCCATACGGGCACCGGTTCTAATCCTGGCTGCACTGCTTCCCACCCAGCTTCCTGCTTGTGGCCTGGGAAAGCAATTGTGGACAGCCCAAAGCCTTGGGATCCTGCATGTGTGTGGGAGACCAGAAGAAGGTCTTTGGTTTCAGATCTGCTCAGTTCCAGCCTTTGCAGCTGCCTGTGGAGTGAATCAGCAGACAGAAGATCTTCCATTCTGTTTCTCCTCCTCTTTGTATATCTGAATTTCCAATAAAAATAAAACAAATATTATGTGGAAATGGAGTGGCCAGAACTCAAATTTGTATTGCAGTAAAGTCAGCAATTTGTCAAATTTCTATTATCCCAGCATATCAGTTGTATCTCAATTTTAGTTTAGTAAATGCCTCAAAATTTTTATTATAACATTTTAACCCTCAGCATTAACTACCCCTATCATTTCGTAATTATTTCAGGAAACTTAAGAGAATTTGAAATGTTCCTGCCCACATTTTATAAAATTGCTATAGTTCATTTCAATTATCTGTAAGCTATAATTCCTCCTGCATCATTATCATTATTCCTTTGAACAGATATTTACTTAAAAGATTAAACAATCATGTGTTTACTACTGTTTACTTCCTTCTCAGATGCTTTTCCTTTCTTGAGTTAAGTTAGAGTCTCACTTGCATAGTTTTTCTCCGTTTTAATGAACTATTCAAAGCATGTTTTTCACAAAAGCATGTGTAGAGGTAAGATATTCTCTCTGAAGGTCTTGTTTCCCTTGCTCTGTGCTCCATCGCTTTCTCAGGGAGTGAAGGGAGTGGAGGAGTGGAGGAGTGAAGGAGTGAAGGAGTGAAGTGGAATCACCAGGATACAAATCCAAGCCCATACAAGATTTTGGCATAAGCAAAGTGTGGACTGAAGCCACTAGGCTACCCTGTCGGGCCGATCTTTTTGCTGTTTTGTCTGTGATGTTTCTGGTGAGGAAACGTCTGAAAATATCCACAGCTCTGTCTAATTCCAGACATGTCTACACTGTCTATTAGTCCATGAACTGATTAATTCTTTTATGGCATATATTTAAAACATTTTCAGCCTTGTGTGTTGATTCTCTCTTAACATTTTCAGTCTTCTACCAGTAGCCATCTACTCCCGTGTACTCTCCATTTATTCCATCAAAAGTCTTTAACGTAGTTCTAAATTTTATTTTAGCTTTCTTCTGAGAATTCTAACGTCTGCAAAATCCAAATATGAAAATTACAAATATAATTACTTTGTCTTTTTATATTAGTTTTCTCAAGGCTTTTTGGTTGCTTTCTTGTTTTCTTTTGTATTGCACATCTGAGCGTGAGGTACAGAATAACAAGAACTAGGTCAATAGACTTTCAGTTTGAGGTTGACCATTAATTAACACGGGAGTTGCACTATGATTAAGTTTTCTGCAGCTTTTGGTGTCAAAGCCTTCGGCTTCCTTCAATCTTTTTTGTCTTCCATTTCTATGGGGACAGAAGTAGTCCCGAGAAATGTTCCCATTGTCCTTCTCTTTCACTTTACTTCCGAAAACTTCATTAATTTCCATCCTTTTTTAGTTTCCCAGTTATGGGCATGTGTCATTTCTGTATTTGTATTCTGACATTTCTCTTCAGCTGGATTTAGCGTTTTAACAGTTGCTAGCCATTTTTACATGTGAAATGTTTCTGTTCAAAACATTATGTCTAAAAGGAGAAGTAAATTATAAACATGCATTCTGAACGCCTTATAGTTAAAGAGAACTGAGTGTCTTAGAATTGATGTGCTGTACCTTCAGCCACAGATTTAGTAACTAGAAAGGCAGAGGCTAAGACAGATTGCTGGAATCCAAACCCTTTTCCCCATTTACATGGTGTTCTTATATGTAAATGTATTCTAATGCATAGAAGTGTCACAATAACTCAGTTTTATTGTATTTTTGTGCTTGGATCATCCAGCATAATCTAGGTTCTTTTCAGAGTTAATTTATGTCATTTGCACTGTGCAGTATTGTATAAATAGAAAAAGCTTCTTCCACTAAGTTTTCTGGATGAACTGTTCCACATTATGCTTTGATGAAGGCATTATTGCTTTGTATCTCTTCAGGGTGTTGCAGATTCAAAAAATATAAAGCTCATTAACATGAAACAGCTCCCTGAGGAGGTGTGTTATGTGAAATCCAATGTTTACAAACATTTATAGCCCTATCCATTTAAAGTTGTCCATTAGTTTGCAGTAAATCAGCATGATTTGCACGGAATTACACTATTAATTTTAGTGACGGATTCTCTCTCACTTTCCCCTTATTTTGTATCTCTCTAACTATAGAGATAGATACCATGATATGTTATAGATAGGTAATACAAGTATATAGTGAATATTTATAGATAGAGAGGTAATAAAAGCACCCTTAACCGTGCTTCAGGAAATGAGAGATCACATACATGGTGGTGGTCTCATATGATTCTATCACTGTGTGTGTTTCAGCCACTTACATAACTGCATTCCATGACGTCCACACAACGATATAATCTACTAAGGCGTTGTTCTTAGGATATATGCTCATGAAATAATAAGTCCATGTTACAGGTGATGAGATTATTTTACCGTGACTTTTTCCGAGTAAAGGAAATATATTGGTGAAGCTGAGGGAAAATACATTGTATTTTATTTTTATTTTTCGACTTAAAATGGCAATTGGGTTAAGGTTTCTCAAAAGTGAAACCTAGAGATATTACCTTGAATTTTGTTAAGTAGTTAAAATAACATAATTCTAATCCTGAATGGTAACATTATATTTGAACTGAATGGTTTAAAAATAATTCTGACTGCAGTGAATGATTTGCACTATGAGTAGGAAGAGGAGTAACGATTTTATGTTTCAGAGCTGCATGTGTCAGTTCACTAAATATAGATGAATATATGCGCAAGATTGTTGGGCTTCACTCGTTTCATTTGTTTAGCAAATATTCATTAAGTTCATAAACGAAGCACATTAGGGTTTGTTCCACTTTCCTACAGGGGTTAGTAGTATCTCTTGTGGCAATAAAACAGACTGAATAAAATCAAATATAATGGGGACTTCAAAGGATTCGTTGAAACATAAAACAAAGGATAGGTTGATTTTAGTGAGAAACATACTCGGCATATTTTTTGCATAATACACACATCTTGCAGATGTTTGGAAAACAATTCATAGGTTATTACCATATGAACTTTTGATATGTTAAATACCTTGCATTAAGACTGATTTGGAATGTTCACCTTTTTGTGTGTGTTTGTTCCTTTTTCCTGCTTACTCATCACCAAAATCTGTGCCCTTTCTACCAGCTGTCACTAGGAAATATTTAGCTAACAAAGGTCTATGTTATACATACTCATCCGTATGTTAATGAAGTCATGCAGTAGCTCTTGTAAGTGAAATATGAATAAAGTGACGATTTTTAGTACGGAAATGTTGAAGGAGAGTGAACCGGATGTTCAGTCTTGACAGCAATGGGGGTAGAAGCCATCATTTACATTTCTTAAAAAAAAAAAGCAACAACATTCATGAATGTAACTATGGACACAACTAGGAACAGAGGTTAAAGGCAGCCTACCATCCCGAAATCTGGAGAGACAGGTGAGAGAGAGAATCACAGCCAGGATCTGTGTACTATTTGCAGAAGTTGCTAAAAATGTAAACTTTGAAATGTAGAGTACATTTATATGGTAATGTTGAGAGATTTTGGAGTCCAAATACAGGCTAGCAGGAGTTTAAGGCACTCCAGGCACTCACAGTCCTATCGTTGAATGTGGAAGTGTGTACATGAATTTTATCTCCAGCTACCTCACCTGATTCTCAATTACAAGAATCAAGAAAAACTTCTTTGAGGCTCTACTAATTGGTGGGAAAGGATAGCTGTGGATCTAAGAGTCCTGTGTAACCAAGACCTTGTTACACTGGAAAAAGGGTATGAGAATATATTTTCTCTTGCATCAGAAAGCCATGTCCCAAGCTCAAGTACTCTTTAGCCTCCCAGTCTCACATACAGTGTATACAGAGATATCACATTTATATTTCTATGAAAGAGAATTTGAGAAGTATGCTAGTTTTCCATGAAGAAGTCTTCAGAATAAAAACAAACAAGCAAACCAAAAAAAAAAAAAAACAAAAAAACAAAAAACAAAAAAAAAACGATCTTTTATATGGCCAAAATATTTTATAAAAAAAAAAAAGAAAAAGAAAACCATCTATTTGCAATCAGAACAGGGTTAATTATCTGAAAAATGGCAGTCTTCAATGTAACAGCCTAAATAGAACATAAAAAAATACATCGAGTTCTTCATGATTGAACCTCATGGAAAACTACACAAGCCAGCATTGTGTCTGAAAGCTGGCATACAATGTTAGCAGGCAGGTGAACAGGTGGTGGATCAGCAGATGTTGGATCTTAGCTCCACTGCACCGGGCAGGGAGCTGGAAGAACACACGAGGAGTTAGGATGCGACGGTCTAGTCTGCCAGCAGCAGCCACAGCAGTGTGCAAACACGGGAAACAGCAGCAGCAGCTGTGTTTTACTAGTGTTCTCGCATAGTGTCCCTCAGCCACTCACTGTATATTGGGGCTCATTGACTAGCCCAAAAACCAAAACAAAACAAAACAAAAAAACCGTTAACACCCAAACAGGCCCCACAGGCATGTACCACAAAAGAAGACGGTTTACAGCATGCCTTCACAACTCTTAGTCCACCTGTCCACCTTGGTTTTATTATAGTTCCAACGGCACTGAGGTTCTAAAAATGACCACGATCTCATGCCATTCGTACAACATTTTGTCTAGAAGAACAGCACACGATGTTTGTAAGTTCACGTGTAACATTCACTGGGAAAGACTGAATTAAATACATCTAAAGAGAATTCGAGGAGTTTATGAATAATACAAAACATGTACTGAAATAATTTTTCAAAATTCTCTAGGTGGCTTTGAGCTTGCCTGGTTCTCTCTGATGTCTCACTTTGAGTTCCCAAGAATCACTGTAGAGTGTTTGTGAGTGCGTTATTCTGGCAAGTTGACAGAAACCGAGTGATTCCATTGGTCAAGGACTGGTAGCCAATGTAGACAATCGTGGGGTGGATTCACGGGTATGACCGTAATGTTAGTCAGGAAGCCTAGCAATACAGGTGTCCGTTTATGAAGTACCCACAGTGATCCCTCTTTGGGAAGTCACCAGAATTCAGTTAATTCTAATCGCTTTCCATCTTCAGACATACTACTGAATCTAGTTTCATCCTTTATAAACTGACATGTGAGTTTGAAGATCAAGTTTCAGTGCTTACATCTCTGGGAAACACCCAAATTGTTATCTAAACTATAAGACCACTCAACAGTTTAGAGCTTATATGGAGAGAATACATCATGAGTAAAGGTAAAAACCAGACAGTTTGAGGACATAAAAGTCGCACACTGGATTTTAGATGTCACAAGACTATCACACTGGAGTATAAGCTATCCAGAGACACTTTAAGTAGGGATGTACAGTAAATGAAATGAGAGAAAATGGACTTTTTACTTATTATTACTTTAAAAATATTTGAAAGGCAGAAGTTTAGAGAGGAGGAGTGACAAAAAGAGGAAGATCTTCAATGTGCTGATTCATTACCCAAATTGCCACAATGTCCAACGCTGAACTGATCCAAAGCCGGGAGCCAGGAGCTTTTTCTGGGTTTCCCATATGGACTTCTGTATAGAAGTTCAAGAACTTGAACCACCCTTCACTGCCTTGCCAGATTGTAAGCAGGCTTCTGGATCAGCAAGTGGAACAGCTAAGACATGAATTGGTACCCACATGTGATGCTGGCACTTACAAGTAGAGGATTAGCCTTTGAGCCACTGTGTTAGCCTGAGAAATGGGCTCAGCTGTGTTTTGAACAGGAGCAGCAGTATAATAAAGCAAAGATCACTGGCACACAGACTGAGAGTTACGCAGCTTCAGTTACAGTTGCTTTGAACAGTGCTGTCTCTAGGCCTGTTACATAATGATGTATCTCGGATAGCTTTAGATGGTATTGGATGTTTGAGAAACCAAAAGATTGAGATCACTCATAATGCAGAAAATGTAGCTTGTTGAATTAAAACAAACAGCAATCAGAAGTATCAAATAGAAAATCAAAGTTGAAACATTGAGGTTTTCGGTGTTATTTTTTTTTGAAGTTTTATTTTATTTGAAAGGAAAGTGACAGACATACACAAAACACACACACACACACACACACACACACACACACACACACACCAGTGTATAGCAGCCAGAGTTAGACAAGGCAGATGCCCAGGCCCAAGAACTCCAGCAAGGTCTTCCCTATATGTGGTATAAGATCTTGACATAGCATCCACCGCCTCTAAGGATTCAAATCAACATTCCACTATGAGATGTAGCATCCAAAACAGCTCATCACCATCCATAGCAGAACACCCACTCAAACAGGATCTTAATAACAATGTACTCTTTATTTTTATGTTATGCAAGATACAGGAAGAAGAAGGCCAGGTCTGAGATAGGGAAGAATTTCTTATAAGGTGAAGATTGCTGATTGCATCCTGTCCTGAAGAAAATTCTATGCTAAGTCTCTTGCTTTCCATCCCTTGTCATGGTCAGGCACATCTGCAAGTTTTTGCTCCACATTTTCTCCTAACCCCCCAAACACAAAGGAAGCAACTAGAGTTGGGTAAAGTACAGCTGATATCCTATAAGAACAGGAAAGGGAAAAAAAGGCAACTATAGTTTTTTCACAATAAATTTTCAGCAGGGTCAAACACTTTATGGGTAAAATAGCATAAAAGCCATGTGAGTCAATCCGTCTTAGTAATTAGAAAATTACTGGTGACCACAGTCATTTTAGGGGTAACTAGATTGAAGTAGGTTGAATAGTGAGTCTGGAATAAAGAATGGGATGCCAAGATTTATAGTAACACCTTAATGGAATTAAACAGTCTAGCTATGACAGGGATGCATGTTCAAGGGAAATGTCATTTGTTTTAAGATTAAAAAAATAACCTATAATATGCTTTTATACTACAGGAAATGCTTCTTGAAAATTTTGAAAGTATATAAGTCAAGAAATAATCAACAGGCCAATAATTTGTAAAGACAAGAAGTCCTCTGAAGCTGCAAGGGAAACCACAGATTAAAATAGATAAGATTTTTTGTTGTTGTTTTCATAGCAACCTGAAGAACTTCAGATGTAGAAAACAGTTATAATAAGAGTTAATGTGGTTCTAGATGGAAAACGTAAAGCCGGCAAGGGCAGTGGGTGAAAACCTGTGATTTTGTGTTGAACCCAAGCCATAGTCATGCACTCCCAGGAACACAAACATTTGCCATTGGTACTCCAATCAGTACTCAGTAACCCAATGGATAATACTACTGGAGCAATATAGGAATAAAATAAGTATTCATAAAAATTCCAAAGTGATAGTATTGGGAATTAATAGTAAATTAACTAGACATTCATTCCTTGATTTAGTAGTTAATTTCTACAGAGCGCTTTGTTATACTGTTTGAATTCATGACAACTTTGTAAAAAAAAAAAATTCCTATGCTGAGAAAATAGCCCCTCTTTGTACACACCTTAGCTATGTGCAGTTAATTGCTTAGGAGTTCCTCCAGGCCAATAACAATAAATCAGCAAACATTTGGGTAGGGATGGCACTGCCAATTCTCTTTTGCTATAGAAAAGCTTATTAAAATAGATGATTTAAATCTCTTCTGAGCTACAAGAGACTATGATTTACAAGAGACTATAGATTAGTCTTGATATTGAGTCCCATATACTCAGCAAGTCTATATTAATATTCCCTTAATGCAAGGAGTCAATGAACTTGATTTTTTTTCCTTTATTCAAAAACATCCTCTAGGCCCTTCTACAAAATACTTGCTTGAAGCCCCAAAATATACACATGTGACAAAAAAGCAGGTGCTCTATAAAGAGAAAAATTACACTATTCAAACAGAAACTATTCAAGTAATATCAAATAGGTAGGTATATTCATGTCTACCAGAGGAATAATTCCAGTAAAGTGTGTGATTTCAAGTATGCCCTGTGGTAGAATCTAACACTGTCAGAAAACAAACAGACAGGATTTCTGGGGAAAAAGTGGCCCTGAAGAAATTTACGGATTTGCTTTTTTGTATTGAAAAAAGCTTTAGTCAATATTATACCTTGTAACATTCATATAGATTTGAACATTTCTTTAATTGTCACATAATTACTACATCTTCTGATCAGCCAATAAAAAATCACACACTATTCTGATGCAGTTTTAAAGACTTTTGTATTTTGAACTGTCACAATAAATCAATGAAACTCTTAGTTGCTTTTTGATGTTTTTGTACAACAGGAGAATGAAATAAATATTAACTGTTGCACCAGGGATTGTGTGGCTCAGGAGGCATGTTAGTTATCTCCCAAGGAAGGAGTCTACAAGTTCAAGAACAATTTATCAGCATGTGGGTTCTTACTGAGACTTTTTGACATAAATAGGCTTGCTTCTTAAGTATTTTCACAGCCCCGTTGCTTTTCATGTACAAAATCTCTCTATCTACTGTTTTTTTTTTTTTAATCACATAGATTTTGGGTCCCAGATTAAGGGCCAGCAATTAATTTAATGTTTTTTTATTCTTTCCCTAAAGATAGTTACATAAAGTAGAATTTATCCCTGTGATTTCGTTTTATATTAACCAAAACTTTACAGTTCCTATTTATGAAAATAGTTACATCATCAAGCAATGGAAGATGATATATCAAAATATGCATTTGGTGTAGGCTCAATGCTGCCTGGAAGTACTTTTGTTGTTAACATTTTCAAATACCTGAGCAAAGTTACTTTTCACTCACTGTAGCCAGATATTAGACTCCCAGATGTTTCTTAAGATAGCATGCGATAGAAACTCATGTGTCTGTTTTTGCTAGTTTTCTGTGCCCCTCCCCCTTTTATTAATTAAAATTCTTGATCACTGCAATACCCTGAATCATTTCTCCAATTTTTCTCTAGTAGTTTCCAGAGTTTGGGTCTTAAATTTTAGTTGTTGACCTTGTTTCATGGCTTCTCAATTATGGAAATATATAATGATAGGGTACTGGGGTCTACCATATCCAGATGTGGGGGTATAATGGAACATGCATCCCTGCTTCCAGACGAAAAATGGATTCCCAATGAAACTGTTGGAAATGTATAGACAATGGGGTGTTGGACAGTCTGACATTGTCAGTACCAGCAATGTTGGGGTACATCTAAATAAGAGACTGATGGAAATGTGATTCCTTATGAACGACTACACCATTGTAGTAAAATGGAGAAAATCTGTTTTGGGGGGGAGTCTGGGGTGGAATCCCAGGCTATATGAAATTGTACCACATAATTAAAAAATTCAAAATAATAAAAAAGAAAAAACAGAAAAAAAAATTTGGGGTGGATTTGAAAACAAAAGCAAAAACAAACTATGCTGAACGAGGCCCTGGTCGCTTTCTCCTGTGATTGAATATTAAATTGATCAGCATCATTTATGAAAAAGACTGGCCTCTTTGTAACACTTTGTAACACCTATAATTAGCTCCTTCCTCAGAGATCATTTTGCTATAAGTCATATGCAGATTTACTCTTTAAAGAAAGGTTTAATTATTTTTACTAGAAAGGCAGATCAGAGTTAAAGGAAGCAGAGAGAAAGATCCTCCATCCATTGGTTTACTCCCCAAATGACCGTAATAGCCACAACTGAACTGATCCAAAGTCAGGAGCCAAGAGCTTCCTCTCGGTCTCCCACTAAGGTTAAGGGTCCCAGGTCTTTGGATTATCCTCTACTGGTTTCCCAGGCCACAATAGGGAGCTGGATGGGAAGTGGAGCATCTGGGACAGGAATCAATGCCTTAATGGGATCCTCACACTTGCAAGGTAAGGATATAGCCATTGGGCCATCATACTATGCCCCATACAGGGACTCTTTTTAGTTTTTAAGATTTATTTTATTATTATTGTTGTTGTTGTTGTTATTTTATTAGAAAGGAGAGGAGGAGAGACAGAGAGGAAGATCTTTGATCCATTGATTCACTCCCAAAGTGGTTGCAGCATATTCAAATTATATCTCAGTGAAACTGTTACTAAATACTATAAATTAATATATTAATGTAATTTAAATTCAAAAATATTACCAAGCAAACTTTGTGAACCTG
Source organism: Ochotona curzoniae (assembly GCF_017591425.1). Taxonomy (NCBI): domain Eukaryota; kingdom Metazoa; phylum Chordata; class Mammalia; order Lagomorpha; family Ochotonidae; genus Ochotona; species Ochotona curzoniae. The sequence continues at coordinate 11,799,489 of NW_024465582.1, read as the reverse complement.
AACTAGTCTAGCCTGAATGATAACCTATATTTATTAGGTTTATAAGGATTGCCATTTTTTGAAGATTGACATTAAGAATAACATAAAAAGCTTAAGGTTTGTATTAAATGTCTATAAACATTTACAAATTTGTAGATTATAAATGTACCTTTCAGGTGGACAATATGCCTTGCTTTGTTTAACAACTGTAGAAATCTTGGCAGTGCACCATGTTTAAAGATCTTTATGGCATCTTTCCAAAGACAACGATTTACTTGCAGGGAATGACATTAAACTATGCACCTTTCAAAGATCCCCAGGGCAAAATGAAACATGGTGTTCTTTGTTGATGTTACTTGGTACCCCTGTGGATATTAGTGAAAAAGTATTATCCCTCTTGACTTAAAGAGCTATTTCTTATGCTAATGGTAAAGTGAAAGTAACATACTTCACACGGGTTATAAAAAATGTTAACCTTCTTTTCTCCTCAAGGAATTATAGTCAGCAATAAACTCGGTGAGAAGGATGAGATCATTACTTAGGTTGAGATCATTTTAAGATGAGAGATGTGGAGATATGAAAACTTAAATATGTCAAGACCTCTAAAAAGCTAATGATAAACCACACACCTTTACATGATGACTATTAAATCCCTGCTAGTTCGCTCAAGGAAAATACAAAAGAGTTGAACAATTCTCATATTTCTATGGGTGAGATTGATTTTAAAAACAATCTTTCTCAGTTTATAATATAATAATATTTAAATTCATAGACGTGCACATACTTTAACGATGAAAGATGTTAAGTGACTTAATAAATCATAAATGACTACATTTTTAGTTTTAAATATTTCAGGCTGAAATCATATACTTTAAATTTAACAAAGTCTAAGTGTTAATTCTAGCTTTTATGTCTTGTAGATTTGTTATCATAAGTTAACTTGCTGTTCTGCTATTTATTAATCTAAAACATACCAAGTTGTACCGAAAGTAAAATTTGATGAATCAGAAAACACATGTGTATACAGGATTTGATAGAAAACAAAGGTGTTATTTCATGTAGTTATACCTTAGTGTGTGTTATGAGGACATTAATATTCACTGCACTGGTGAAATTCAATACCCAATACTCTCTTATAACTTTATCAATACCCAATACTCTCTTATTAACTTTATCATATTGTGCATTGGATCTCCAGATTTGCTCAGGTAACTAAATGGTGACGCCTTTAACCCAATTTCCCACACGTCTTGCTGTTGACTGTCATTTTCTGCTTGTATAAAGTTTGAGTCTTCACAATATGGTTATAGTGATTTTCATCTTATTTGAAATGCAGACAAAGAGAAAGAACCAGAAAGCAGAAGGAAATCCTGAGTTCAGTCTGGTTGCATTGTTACTTATAGAACTGAGCTGACCATATAAGCAGGAAAACCCAAAAGACTTGAGAGTTTGACTCATTAAATATTTTTCATGAACTAGTTAATCAATTATTTTCATTCATTTACTTTTACTTATTTGCTCTACTTACGAGAAAGAAAGGGACACACGGAAGTATCTGGTTCGTTGTGTCACACCCCAGTTGTGGCTTTAGACAGGACTGAGCCAGAGCCAAAGTCAGTAGCCCCAAATTCAATGAGAGTTTCCCACCTGAGGATTACGAGCAGAACTGCAGGAAGCACCGCTTGCTGCCTGCCAAGGTACACGTTCTCAGGAAGCTGTATTCTGAACTTGGAAATGAGACTCAAACGGAATCCTAACTGGCACTTTTAAAAATATATATCCATTTTTATTTTAAAAGCAGATTTTACAGAGATAAGGAGAGAGACAGACAGAGATCTTCCATTTTGTGACTTACTTCCCAAATGGAAGTAATATGGCCAGAGACAATCCCATCCAAAGCCAGCAGTCAGGAGCTTTTTCTGGGTCTCCCACTTGGATGGACAGTCTGCTGCTTTCTGAGGAATGGATCAGAAAGTGTAGCAGCTGGGACTTGAACCAGAGCTCCTATGGGATGCCAACAAAAGATCAGTATGCTATGCCACCTTGCTGGCCCACTTTAATTGGCATCTTAATCGCTTGAGCCAAACATTTTTTTTTTCTTTTTAGCACAGAATTCTGTTCTAGACATATGGATGTTTAGTGAAATGAATCATTAAGTTTCAAGCGAAGGAACTTTGTATGGCGTATTACAGTTCAGAGAGAGGCAAGAGGTTAAACTATGAAGACAGTTTCAAGTCATCTGAAAATATCTGTTACTGTGAAAAGGATAATGGAAAGCAGTGGATTTAACATCCACACCAACGACACACAGGACTAAGCAGAGAGGCAAGAGCAGGTGGAAGGCGAGTGAGTAAAAGTGACATTTTCAGAACTGATTATTGTTTAGAGTCTTTTTCTATATTGTTGAGGAACAGTATTTTACCTTTTCTGGATTTGTTGAATTATTTTTTTAGTGGATGGTCAATCTTGTGAATATAAAGGAAATTGAAAGTATGTCATTGTAAAAATCAAAAGAAAAGAAAAGCAGTAGGAATGTTGGGAAGCAGGGACAGAGGATGGGATAGAAAGTTGTCAGTATGACTTAAAGTCATATATATATATATACACACACATATATATACATATATATATTTCCCTTTTATAAATAAAACATTATAAACTTGTTGAATATTGACATCATCAGTGTTTTGTGCCTGATAGTTTTGTGACGTTAAGGTCAATCCTGCACAACCAACAATACCTTCGGAGAGGGAATATTTTCCAGGTGTCAAAATGTCTCTGGTTGGGAATCTACAGCATACAGAAGGATGTTAAACAGTGAATTAAACATTCATTCCTCTTTAATGAAGACTAATCAAAAGTGGATAAAAAATTTTATGCAGAATAAGCAGGACTAGATTAAAATCAACCTAGGAGCTAAAAACAGAACCCCAGAGATACGTTATACCATCTCAGAAATTAATCAAGGTATGTGATAATTATAAGATAATGCACTTGTGAGACTTCTCATTAGCTATATATTATTATTTTAATTTCTTAACAGATGACATAAATATAACTTTGAATCTATTTTACAGAGGAGAAAAATAATAGGTGAGTAATTCACATGTCATAGAATTTTTATAGATTTTTTTATACAAATCTGTCTTACCTCAAAATCTATAAATTATAATTTCTTATGCTGTCTTAAATTTCCTATGCAATTCTTTTAAAAAAAAAAAAAGAATCAGGTTGGTGATTCCATAGAAAAGAGTTTAACTGTCTCTAAGTCTCTAAGTCTCAGTGTTATAAAGGGGCCTCCTTATGAATCACAAGAAAACATAAAGAGGCTTCCTCTGATTAACTAGTTTGTCTTTTAAGTTTCTAAGCCCTATTTATTACCTATACTAATAGGATAGGAAACTCCAAAACTATATAAGAAATGTTTAGGGTTCCACCTTATTTTATCGTGCTAACTCTGGGCTCATCATGTGGCATACCCTATTTCTGAAATTTGTATTTATTGACTTGTTGTATTTCATTGTGTGCTTTTACGTGTGTGTATATATATGTATATATATACTATATATATATTGCAAATATATATATATATTGCAAAAAATCTGCAATCCATTGTGGTAATCTATTGCAAGAAGGTATTGTAAATAACTCAAAAATTTAACAGCATTGATTGTAACATCACACGAAGCCATGTAAAATTTTACATTCAATGTGAATTTGAACACGTTTTTAAAATTTGCTTTGTATGAGGTAGATTTAATATTCCACCATATTTAACATGCAGTGCTTAGTTCAGGCCTTGCACATCTCACAATTCAAATGAAGTACCCATGCCAATCAGCATTTAGATGTATATTAAATAAAATAGCTGTGTAAAAGGAATTTTATTTAAGTATTTCTGCTGATGAAAACTGTTTTATATTTGTATGACAGAGATGACAGTGCTCAAAAAAATGTGTGCTTTACTTCTTGTTTCTAAGTAAGATTAATAGCATTGTGACTCATTTCTTCTTCAGCCTGCTTCTGTATGACTACTAATGTATGCATTCCAACAATTGGCCAAACCAGCCCACAATATCCAGATGTTCATTTTGTAAAAATAGCACCTGAATGCACAGACCAATTTGACGTGCGACAAAAACAAATATTCACATCTGAAAATGCCTTAGTCTTACTAATCACTGACTCATATGTATAGAAGCAGACATCCTTACTGATCAGTTCATATACGGGGAAATAAAGCTGGAGAATAAGCTCAAGATTTAGTAACAACCAAAAAGAAACTTCAATTATCAGAATTATTAATGAAGCTCTAGATTTACATGTTGTCTCTGAGAGCTATTGAACACCAATAATATTGTGGTATAAAATACTCACATAGGATGCAAAGGGCATGCTTAGTAATGGCTATCGGCTGTAGATGTTATGAGAGGAGTGTGTGTGTGTCTGTGCCTGAGAGAAATGAAAAGGGATGCATGTAACAAGACATCTTGGATAAAGGGCAGAAAAAAAAAAAAGAAAAATGGGGAAGAAATATTCCAGGAATTGCAGATGAAAAAAAAATAACAATATCATGACAGTATGCCAAACGAATGCTAATGTTTATATAGGAATAGGGGAGCAAATCCAGAGACAAGAATGATATAAAACATACCGTAATTATCTGAAAAGGCAGCAGGAGGAGGCCAAACTAATGAAATGGCAGTGGAGGAGAAATGACAGATGTGTGACATTCTGTGTTTGATAAATTGACTTTTCTCTTTTCAATCTTCAGAATAACCTGATAGTTAAATGTTCTGATAGTACAAATTTATGGGAGTGGTAAACATGATGCAATGCAAATGAGAATCTGAAAGGGCCTGAAATGTTTTGATAAACGAGCTAGTTGGCAAGCACATTAAAATGAAAGCTCCTGTGAAGAAAAATATGTTCACTAATAATTAAACACCATCAGGAATTCATGGTTTGATTCATGCAATAATGGCACTCGTCTTAAAGTCAAAAGGGTCCGTGATTGTGTGTCTCATTCACACAAGCTGGTATTTACCGCATTTTAAAGTGTGTAAAACATTTTTCTTTGCCATGTGGAATATCACTTGGTATTTAAAAGCCACCGTCCTGAAGCCATAGCAAGCAGCTCACATGGTAGCGGACACCTGTGGGTCACTCGTTCATTCCCTTCACTCTGTGGTCGGCCCATTCTGGGGATGCACTTGAGGTTGAGTCAGCTGGTATACTCCACTTAGCACAGGCACACATTTGATTATATTCTTCTTTTTGAACTTTTATTTACATTTTCACTCTTGCAATTCTCTTCCTCATCTCCTTTTAGGAAGTGTTGAATAATAGGCCAAGTATTATAAGGTGAATGTGGAATCCTCCAAAAATTCATATAATGAAACTTGAACCCCCCAGTGACCATACTGGAAAAAAGGGCCTGTCTCTTAAAAATATATATATATATTATATGTAATCTATAAAATATAACATATAATTATATATACTATATAATATGCAATATAATATATATCATATATAATTTTTATTAGAAATACAGATTCACAACAACAAGGAAAGACAAAAAGACAGAAAGGAAGGTCTCTCCTTCATTGGATCACTTCCCAAATGGCCATGGTTGCCAGAGTTGAGCAGATCCGAACCCAGGAATGTGGAGCCTCTTCTACATCTCCTGTGGTTGCAGGGCCCCATGGGGCTTCCTCTACTGCTTTTCCAGGCTATAAGCAGGGAGCAGGTGGAGGAATAGTCAATTGAACTGTTGCATTGGCCCTGGTGATTTGCCTTTTAGGCACCCGAAGGACTTTACTGTTGTAATAAAATGGAAGAAAAATGGAGTTTGTTGGTGTGTGTGGGCAAGGAGAATGGAGAAGGGGAAAGAGGTACTAAGGGAAGTGGGAATCCCCATACCTATAAAACCACATTATGGAAAACAATAATAAAAATATAAAGGAGAAACAAAAGAGATAAAGGTAAAAAAATAAAAAGCCTGTGAAAGGGAACCAAAGTTCCTTGTGATCACAGAAACATTAATATGGTGGATCCGCTGTTCCTATGTGAAGACAAAGATTTGTCATCATTGTCTCTTTGTACCCGAATTCTCTTTCTGACGATAGAGTGAGAAGGTAGATTCTACAACTCAGAAAACAGCCATCACTAGTGACCAGATAATCCAACATGGCCTTGTATGTTTTAGTCCCTAGAACACTGAGCATTTCATTATTGTTTTCTAATCCACTTAGTCTCAGGAGTTTTGTTCTGATGGTCCAGGAGGCCTAAGATACTAACATATTCTCATCTTTTACATATTGCTGTTAGCATACCGTATCAGATACCTTGTTATACTAAAATATGACTGGTCACAGGCAGTTGATATAGTTCTGATACAGTGTGTATCGGTCACTTTCAAAATGCTGAAGTAACAAATCTGAACAAGTCAAGTAGGTCTTTGATGCTATGGAGATTATTTTTATGAATATAGTGAAAAATAAACAGTACATAGGATTATTAAAGACAATTTATGGAAGTTATTTTCAAAATTTAAAAAAAAAATAAGTGATTGTGAAAAAAGGAAGTTTTGTACATTGAGTGATGGTGAATTGAACCTTGATTTGCTCCTCACACTCCTAATCTTGATCGAGAAGTGAATCATTTTCCTTGGCCCCGACCTTAAGTGAAGGTGGTGCCTCTGTAATGGAAAGCGATTGTTCATTTTGACAGCACACATCCAATGACTGCACAATCTGCGTTTGTATAAATTCAAAGGAACCTGAAAGTTCAGTTTCAATTCAAGTCAATTCTGTATGACGATTCTAGTCCAGAGCTTCCTGAGATTGGCCAAGGCCTTGGAGTGTCTGGATCTGCAACCTAATTCTTCTGTGATCATGACATTGGCCATAAGCATATACCTCCTCTCAATATTGCTTCAATAACCAGCCACAGCTGTCGTTCCAGAAAAAGACTTTTGTTAATATTTTCTCACACACATATTTCTGTCTAGAACCTGTTCAATAGAGAATTCAAGTAGCAATACTTGGCAGTGGAAGCAATCTGAACAAGCAGATGCTAAATGAGGGTTTTGGCCTTAATTACTTCCTGTCCAGCTAACCAATGGCTGCTTTCATTAATGGTCGATAAACTACTGATAGCCCTTCACATGCAGTTGTGATTCAAATGCACGGTTATGAAAACATTCATTGGTGATGAAGTGAAATGTTTTTCTTATGTAAGAAAATGCACTGTGGTGTATAAGGTAGCAGAGGTCTGAAAATATACAGAAAATTGCAACCATGAGAATAATGTAATCGGATGGCTATTGCAGGGGACAACTGCTACTACAGCAAAAGACAATAACGGACTGAGAGTGATTGATCTTAGCAATTAAATACAGTGTGGATTTCAGAGGGAGTTACTGGTGGTCATAAGTAGACTCAAATTTTATGAAACTGTAGGGTAGGGAGAGCAGAGCATGTGTCCTAAGGCTTAGCTATATCATTAGCAAACCCTTGAGAAGTCTGAATGTTCCCTATGGGCATATCAGATACGAACACCCAGGGCAAAGACGGAACACAGAAAGGGAAGTAATGAGAACAGAGATGTTAAATGAGGAATTATGTTGCAAAACTGCAAAATCATGACACTAACAGATATATTTGACACTTCAGCATAAATGACCCAATCCTAGCTATTAAATACTAGAAAATAAAGCGTGGCCTTTATGAAGAAAGGGACTTTTTAAGATTACACATTTACCACCCTGGGGGCTCCTAGCTTCTTAGCCATTAGAACAAAAACAGGATAAGGTTCACTTATAACTGTGTTTAGAATATATTGAGTATGCACAGAGCGAAAGACTCACCATCCAAAACCTGAGCAATTGTAAGTTAACAGTAACCTCAAGAAAATGAGAGCATAAAGATGACATTTGTTGTTAATGTAATTGGATCAAGGAGATCAAGCCATTACTTTGGATAGGGAACCATTTATCATGTTAGGAGCACTCTCACTCAAAAGGAAAGATCATTAGTAGTACTTTTCATGGAAGCTTGGATAAAGCAGATGAAGCAGGAATTCAAGGATCTTTCTAACAGATTATAGTAGTATAAATGAAAAGGCAGAGGAAGTGAGTATGCAATTATGATAAAATGTACAAATGCAAAAACATCCACAAGTAAACTGTGATTCATGGGCAAATTCTAAAGACAATTCATTTACACAAGCAACTGTAAATCTGTGAGTTAGGCAAGAGTGGCATGAGAAAGTTGATAGACCACATCCTTGTGTGTTAGGATTGGGACCAAAGAATATTGATAAACTATTTTTGCTTCATTTGGCAAAGGACTGCACTTGATATCTAAAGCAGTCAGACAGCTATACCTAATTATTTGAAGAAACATGTGTATTAAACATGAAGGAAAGAAGATTGAGAGAATTATAGAAATAGCAGAATACAACTTTAGAATGGCATAATGATGGTTTCAGTCAAAAAGAATGACTCAGTCTAACAAGAAGTAAATGTACCAAAAGATCAGTAAAGACCCAAGATTTAGTCTGAGAAAGAAGAGAGATTAAGAATGTGGTACATCTACTACATGAACTATTATTCAGCTATTAAGAAGAATGAAATTATTCTATGTACAACCAGGTGGTCCCAACTAGAGACCATTATACACAGTGAAATGAGTCAATCACACAAGAACAAATACGATATATTTTCTCTTATAAGGAAGCCAACATGAAAATTGTAACTCCAACATTCCAATCCATACTGTTTTTTGATTGTTTGTTTGCTTTTTTGGCTGTATCCCATGTGTTTTGATGGCTTTATTTCAATTTGATTCCTTCCAAATAATCTCTTTTCTCTAGTCGAATTCATCTCGTGCTCATGAATTATAAGATGGCATAATTTTTCCCAAGAGACTTCTGTGTTTCCTTTTGGTCACTCACGTGTTACTCAGTGGCACATTGTTTTTTCAAGGTGCTATAATTTTTTGTTGATGTTTTTGTTGCTGTGGCTGTTCTAACTTATACGGGTTTTTTATCTTGTTTCTTGTCTTCTCACTTAGGGTAATGTATAGTGATGGAGTACTGGGGTCTATCATATACAGACATGGGGGTACAAAGGAACATGCATCCCTGCATCTAGATGAAAGATGGATTCCCAATAAAACTGTTGGACATATGTAGACATTAAGATGCTGGATTGTCTGACATTGTCTGTACCAACACTTAAATAAGAGACTGAATTATGATTCCTTATGAAGGACTACACTATTGTAACAAAATGGGAAAAATCTGATGGGGGTGGGAATTTGAGGAGGAATCCCAGCCTATACAAAAATGTACCACATAATTCAACAATCAAAATAAAAATATTTAAAAAAAAAGAATGACTGTTTAGGGACCTCAGCATTGGACCACCCCTTTCTGCATCCATCTCCCTGATCGTGGCCTGGAAAGGCAGCAGAGGATGTCTCGATACCTTATGCTTCCACCCCAATGTGGGAGACCTTGAAGAGACTCCTAACTCCTGGCTTCAAATCAACTCAGCTGAGTATGCTGTGGCTCTCTTGGGCACGAATAAGCAGATGGAAGAAATTTTGTTATCTCTCTCTCTCTCTTTCTCTCACTCTCTCTGTAATTTTGACTTTTAAGTTCAATAAATAAATCATTTCCAAAAAAATAATGACTCTTTAGTTACTGCACGGATGTTTGTGGCAGGAATAGAATTATCAGAGTGTGCTACAATTGTTATGAATGAAAACAGTTGCTCTGGTTATGAAAGTTAAGAAAATGTATGTTTAAGGAAGAAAAGAATTGATATACTAGTATGCAGCCTAACTGTGACACACAGTATGGCAAGAATTTTAATCATGAGATTTGATATTAAAAATGATCATTTGCATCTTAGGGCTTTGGTGGGATCTGAGAACCCAAATCTGAGACATACAGAGCAGAGCACTGTAACTGAGGGAAGCGGATGGAGACAGTGTGCCTTCATGTAGGCGTTTTTCTCCAAGAGAGGTAAATGATGACACTGAAATAGTGAGAGAGAAACTGCTAAATATGTCAAGGAATAACATACATATGTAAGTGTTTCTTTTAAGCTTTGGGAGAACAGAGTTAATCATTATAAAAAAAAATGTGCCATGGGTCCAGTGTGATAGCTTAATGGCTAAAGTCCTCGCCTTGCAACTGCACTGGGATCCCATATGAGCACCAGTTCATGTCCCAGCTGCTCCACTTCCCATCCAGCTCCCTGCTTGTAGCCTGGGAAAGCAGTTGAGGACGGCCCAATTCCTTGGGACCCTGCACTCATGTGGGTGACTTGGAAGAGGCTCCTGGCTGTTGGCTTCGGATTGGTTCAGCTGTCATCGTTGGAGCCTGATTGGGGAGTGAACCAGTGGATGGAAGATGTTTCACTCTGTCTCTCTCCTCTCTGTAAAATATCTGCCTTTCCAATAAAAATTAATCTTTTTTAAAAAAAGTGTACCCTCTTCTAAGGTAAAGGGGGGGGAAAGATAAACTTATGTTGTAACATTAATGGTAACAAATCATGTGTTAGTTAATTTCTACTTGAGTTACAATTTTCTGGAAATCATTATTAAATTTTTATTGTGATATGATTTATATATAACTCAGTTTTATTATTCTCTGTCTAGAAACCTTACCTGAAGAAATTTATCATTTGACATTTATTTTACTTTCATATATTTGATATATTTATATTGTGTAATATTCCTCTGAATAAGAGTCAGTATTCACTCCAATGCAACATGAATTCCATTTCAAGTTCACAAATAAAACAGTTCTTTTATCTAAAAAAAAGTGCATGCTTATTTTTCTAGTGTCAATTTTTCTTTTGATTTATGGTGAAATTTTATTGTGTACAATTGTTCTGCCATGTATTTTATATTTATTCTGCTTTCTTGTGCCGTGTCGCACTTCACAGTGTCTTTCAATTCTCACATATAATGAAATCTCTATAGAAGCGTGTCCCATACAAGTGATTTGTAATGAAGAAGTCCTTCCGTTTCTTGCAGTGTTTTCTAGATATTCACTGCATAAACTTTTTCAGTTGTTTATTTTGTGAAAAACACATCTATGGTAAAGAATGACTTTCCTCAGGTATTAGACCCTCATAAATGCACAACATTCAATCTCGAATAAAAAGCAGATAGACATCAATTTGACATGTATCTTAGTTTAAAATCTAATTCTAGAGATTTATACCATAATTCTTTAAACATGTATCTTAATGTAACCGTATGAACTCTTGAATGTTATAAAGTCTCCAAGAGATTATTGAACTCATATTTCTGCATGGGGACAAGTGTTTTTCCCCAATACATGTATACTCATTCAGTAATGTAACGAGGACTAATTTTGCAAGCAAAAAGAATTGCATCTTTTAGTAAGTATTTGGATAGGCATAAAATGATATTCTGCGGTATAATGTGCATTTTAATATTTATTGTTTTATACTAAATCATTTGACAACGTTTTTAGAAGTAAAATGACCTGGCAATGTTGTTGAAACATTGTTGCTTCTGTTGAAATTGTACGACTACTTTAATACAACAGGTATGAAACACTAAAGGGTTATTTCTACAAATACGTTATTGGGATATTTTATTAATTTAACTGATTTAGTATAAATGCCACTGTGAAGACATCCGCGCATTTAATGAATTTATTATCATAACCTTTAATAAATGATTTCTTTTTATTGGAAAGGCAAATGAGATTTGCAGAGAGAAAGAGAGACAGAGAAAAGTATCTTCAATGTGCTGCTTCATTTCATGAATGGATTCAACAGCTGGAGATGAGCAATCTGAAGCCAGCAACCAGGAGGGTCTTCAGGGTCTCCCATGCAGGTGCAGGAGGTCAACGATCTTGACCATCATGACTGCTCTCCAGGGACATCAACAGAGCTGGTTGGGAAGTGGAGCAGCCAGGACACGAAGTGTCATTCATATGAGACCCAGGAACTTGCAAGCTGATGTCTTAGCCATTGAGCCATAGCACTGGGCTTTCATATCACAACTTTCAAATTTATACCTATTTTGAAGGAGGGCTTGGGAGGCGAAGAAGAGAGAGAAAGAGAGAAGGTTCCCATCTCTGTTTTTATTCAATGAATGCCCTAAATGACCACAATGCTTAGGACCAGGCCAGCCTGGAAAGAATAGGTTCAAACTCAATCCAGATCTCAGACAGGATAGCAGGGACCCCAGTACTGAAATGTTGCTTGCCATCTCCAGGATTTTGCATCTGTTGGGAGGCTGGATTTAGTGAGAATCTAGACAGGAATGCAGGGGCTATGACATGGAATATTGGCTCCCAAATTGTATTTTAATTGCAGGCCAAGAACCCAATCTTGTCAGGAATTTTAATTCAGTATGAAACCTTCTCCACTTCACTTTCACAAAATATTTTCCTCCCTGCCTTCTTCCCTCTCTCCTTTTCTTTCTTCATTTCTCTTTGTTGTCCTTTCTTTACTACACCTATACTTTTTGCAAATGATATTTTGGGATATGCTCTAACAACAAGACCATTGCCTGTAAAGCAAGCATGCTTAGAATCTTAAAACAGCGAGAGTGGGTAAGTCCAAAGCAACATTGAAAGAGAACTTCATGTTAACCACCTAAAGAAACTGTAAGAAAGGCATATGTGACTGAGCATCCAGATAAATGAATGAAAACCATCAAATAATTTGCGGAGTTCATCATTGCGGAAGCGTCATTTCACCTGGGGAAATGGTATGCAAGTAGGCAGGATTGAATCAAGGCTCAATACAAATCCTAAGAGCCATTGTGAAAATTTGCCATTATCATCAGAAAAAAAATGTGAGGAAAGCAAAAAGAATGATTGTAAGAAGAAAAATGTCAGAATCAAAATTACATTTCACAACTATCATTTATTAAGTCACAACACAGTCTTTGTGAATGTGTCTGTATAAATCTCTAGCAACCTATCAATAAGTTTCGGTAACTAAAATCATAAAGATCTTTAAGTAGATCAAAATTGTTTAGAATCACACTACAGCGGTAACAACGTGTAGACAGACATGCGCACATAACAATCTTTTCATATAAACAGAAAATTATTTGCTGTACATTGACTCTTAATTTTTAGATTTAATAAAGTTGTTTATCTCAGGTTGAAAATAGATTTACCTGGCAGGAAAGTTTCTGTTGAGCAATAGTTTCCTGCTGCGTGAAGGCATTTCACCTCTTCTCATAATAAAAGATTTCAAGCACAGCTTTTTTCTTTTTAAATTGTGTTCATAAAATGACATCCAGAAGCAAACTTTCAATCTTTACTCACATCATGATTTGGTGTCTTCTTGGTCTATAGAGAAAAAATCCTTTGGTTCTCTAACTTTCCCCTATTTTTTGATTTGCTAGAGGTTCAATCAACTGATCTTACTGTGTGTGTCACGAATGCTCTGAAACAGATACATATAATTAGTTTAACTTTTTAAAAAATTTCACAAGAGTAGCTGTGATTTTTAGTTAAGTGTTTCTTCCTGTTTTATCTCTACCAGTTCTATAATCCTTCGTCTGTTTCAGTCCATTATCCCAGACACAGAACAATATCCCTTCTATTGTATTCTTGCAGTGTTTCTATTTGTCATAAAATAAATGAACAAATGAGTGAATGGATGAATAAATACAACAGAATAAAATGCAATAAGATGCGATGCAGTGCTTCTTGGAATAGTCCATGCAGCCTATTATTGCACTGAGTGCTCTTAAGTCAGTAACTCATTGTGGTCACTCCTTTTCGATAGCTTTCATGACCTGTACTTATGCAATATTCAACTGATAGCATTATGCCTAACTCCATGATTGTTTGTGGCTTTGTTTCTTAGTTCCTATTCTTCCTTTTGCCAAAATCTTCCTCCAGTTCCTTTGTATTCCATCAGGCTAAAATACACACAGCTTCTGGGAATTCATTTGTAAATACACTCCCTTCCCAGAATACTCTGCAAATCACATCAGGCTGTTAAGTGTATCTTTTGTGTGTTCCACCAAAGTCCTGTTGCTGCAAGTGGAGCTGTCCAAAATCTAATGAAATAAATCTCGGTGCAATTCTAAGTCCCATTATGCCATTTTTCTCATAATTTATTGATATTTTGAAGAATATTGTCACTTACATGCTTAACCTACTTTGAATCAGTTGCATAGGCATACCTATCAGACTTTAAAGTGCCTTCAAAAATCTTTTAAAAGTCAAAAGACAAGCATATGGCAATCATTAACCTGCCCTCTTACCTGTTTTAAAGTGTTCTGACATTTTCAGAGAAAGCTTCCAGAAAAAGAAAGGTGAGACAAGGTTAACAAGAGAAAACACAAGATTATGAAAAGTGAAAAGTTTGTGCAGTCAGTTGATGAACCGCACAATCCTTTGCAGTCTTTTGGGCATGCAATCAATTACTATACTATGTTTGTATCTTTGAAAGCATTTCCTTTGGTTCCTACAGGAAATAAATCCTTCGATAGAATTACATTTTCCAATGGCTGGAGCTGAATCAATCTGAAGCGAGGAGCTTCCTCCAGGCCTCCCAAGTGTGTTCAGGGACCCAAGGCCTTGGGTTGTCCTCGATTCCTTTTCCACACTATATACAAGCAAGAAGCTGGATGGGAAGTAGAGCAGCCAGGAGGTGAACTGGCAGGCTATGGGATCTTACAGCATGCAAACAAGCAAGGACTTTATCCATTAGGCTATGGTGCTGGCCCATACAATTTAATTATTACCCAATTATTACTTCATTAAATGAGATATAGGAACTGAGAGCTTTTTAAATATTTTCCTCTGTTTAGAACAATTTCACTAGAAATTTAGAATTTAGAGCTAGATCATGCATCATTGAATTACAGCAATCAGGAAAATTATTATTGAAACTGAATTTAACAGGCTTTCTTTTCCCACTCAGTGGAATTTAATGACTAAGCGTAGCAGGGCTACTCTAATTTTGGCTGCGTACTGCATTATTGCACTGGACTTTTCATTCTATGGTCTCTTCAACAAATACTACTCCAGGAGACTTGAATTTCAGTCTTCTGAGGCCATTGCAGATTTTTATGGATTTGCTATAGTGAATCACACTGAGACTTATGAGAGAAGATTAAATTTATTACAGCATAGCTACAGTCAGTCAATAAATCTACACTATTGCTCTAATAGATTTCTGAAGGCCTGACTACGTCAGACAGTACCTTCATTTCTCATACATTTCCTGGTTGACAAATCCACATTTCTAAATTACAGTCAGAGTACATGAAATTTTCCTGCTTTTAACCCTCTAGCTGTAATGAAAGACATACAAGGTATACAACACTGAGTGAATCTGGTTTTTATACGAGAGCCAAATGTTAAATGGGTTAGTTCACAATATTATATGAGAGAGGTTTGTTTTTTGTACATAAGTCGCTTCTTTTGGGCAGCAACATAAAGAAGCAAATTGATTTATGTCATTTTTTTTGGCTATAAAATGATTTGTTCACATTACTATTATTGCTTACTTGAAATATTCCTTTGAAGATATTTATATTCAAAAATGTCTAACATTTGAATATCTGCCCGACTTCTGATGACTTGGGTTAAATGCTTGTTTTATTATGTCTTTAAAAGATAGCATAGAGTAAATGCCAGTATTTAATCTTCCATGAAGCAACAAATGCTAATTAATAACACAAATATGTAAAACATCTAAACTAGTTTGCCATGGATCATATATAAATATTAATAAATCATTGCTATTTCTCTCACTTCTCACTTTCAAATAAATAAATATTTAAAAAATAGGTTTAAAAAATAATGAGAGCATTTGTTGTCTTATGAGTTGACACTTCAAAATCTATGCTTTCAAATACAGGTTTATAAGTCTATAAATCTGGAGGTTAAATTATACAGCAGGACTAAGAGAGGCTGAGATATTTTTGACAAACTCTTACTCAGCGGTATTATACTCAAGAAGCAAATATTTCTCCAGTTAAATATACATTGTGATTTAATCATGTAAGAATTGCTTTCCTTTATTACTAATCATGGAGAATATCACCTATTTTCTTTCATAAGAATAAATCATTGAACCTGAATGACATACAATCTCAATGTTGAGTGGGAAATTGATCATTTTTATTGATTTCAATCATATCAATCTAAAATATGAAGGATAGACATATTACAGGGTTACCTGAAGGACATTTATAGGTTGTATATGAAGAAATGCGAATGAGAAATTTACAAGTTAAAAAAAATAGTAGTGTATGAAATTTGATAGGCATCTGGAAATTTCTCTCTTCAGGAAGACTTTCTTATTCTCATCTCTGCCCACACAAGGTGGATTTGAGACTTTGAACAGGGTTTTGCGATGGAACTCATTGTGCACATATTTATAACACTCCTTTACTTCTGTTTAAGTTCTAAACTTCAGAAAACTAAAGACTGAATCATTTTGTAAAGCTTCTCTGATTACGGCATTGTTAGCAGAATCAGAATTGACATCTGTAAATATTGTATCTCATGGCCACTATCACACCCAGTAAGTTGGACTATCCCTGTGGAGGAGGACCAGTGCTCAGTCTTGCATCATTTGTATGATTGCTACTTATTACTTATCTTTACTCACATTGGAAAATGCTTATTTGTTTATTTATAAAAATGTAAACGGAATCTCAGGTGTTTTGTTTAAAAATTAATTCATCTTAAATTATCTTAATTAGAGAAACCCTATTTCCATATTTTATTAAAATACATTGTTGCAGCTATTCTAATCTGTTATTACTTGTTGTTAGTCACCTATTGTTTTTGCTTTATCAACTAAAATTTATAAAAGGTATGCGTACAGATACATGGGTTGGCTAACATTTGGAGTTTTGAGGAGCTGTTAGGGGCGTTGGAACACATCCCCACTGAGAGATAGGAACTACTGTAAAACAATAAGGTTGTTACATACAATCCTTGTGAATTTTTATGCCAAATTAGACCAACCTAGGTCTTGTTTTCTATATCCTTCACAGTATTTAAAACTGTAACTCAGTATGTCACTGACTGAACACGGGTTATCTTCCCCAGGAATCTTGGCATTGCTAAGTGTCTGAACTCAGGCAAAATTTGAGTCTTGGTTTGCAAGTGCAGGATTGGCACCACACATCTGGGAAGCCCAGACTCTGTGCTGACACTGGGCATTTGACAGCACGCTTTTATATAGCCGTCAGCTGCATTGAAGACGAGAACTGCTTTACAACCAACACTCTGGGAGGCCTGAAATGACTCCTGTAAACATACACTGTCATCACAAACCACTTCCTCAGTCAGCTTACTGTGCTTCAGCTTCAGCCATCGCATGTACTCCACACCTTGGAGAAACATCAAGGTCCTGTTTTTGCATTCTTTCTTTCTGATGTCATGGGCATTGCACATCTCCACCTCTAGCAGCTGTTTTCTCTGGTCCAGCTTGCTCTGAATGTTGTCAGGAAAGACAGTCTCAATGACAAGGTCGTCAATTCCCAGAGATTATGCTTCGCCAGGTCCTTCTGCAGCATGGATTAGCAAGTATTCTTCGTATTGGATGCCAAGCTCTGGCACATCGAATGGGTCTTAGCCTGTTCTGAGCTCTGCTCAGTTCTGGCATTGTGTTCTTATTGGCTGTGTAGTCTGAGTATGTTCCAGACGCAAACAGACTCAGCAATTGCGAATAAGCAGTGTTAGCTCCTCTGCAGCTCCAGTACACTAACAGCGCTAACATTTATCCACACATTCACTCCAGGAAGCTCTGTCACCTGAGCTATGAGAACAGGGAGAGCGGAACCATTGGCATCTTTAGGCTGTAATAGAAACTCTTCCAGGGGGTTATTTACAGTTCTGTTTTCTGCCCTTCAGTTCTGTATGTTTTGTCCCCTAGCCCTCTCATCCACTGCCCTGACTGCCAACATCTGCCTGCATGTTGTCAAGTGACCATGATCAGTTCCAGTGTCCTTGGATTAGTTCTAAAGTAATGAGCTAAGACCTTCTCTGGACATTCCACAAAAACAACTGTCACAATCTTACATGATCAAGAACATAATAAATTGACAATTTGAGAACATTCATTTGGGCTTCAAATCAGATACAGATTTTATTTAGTTATGTTGTTTTGTTAGTGAAAAATATAAAACTCCTTCGTGGTGTTTAATTTGGGTTTACTCCCCAAACCACTTCAATGGCTGGAGCTTTTCCACTACAATGCCAGGAGCCAGGGGATTCTTCTGAAACTCTTACATGAGTCCTAGGATTAGCCACTTTCTGTTGCTTTCCAAGTCCATAAACAGGGAACTAGATTGAAAATGGAGCAGTTGGAAGTCAAATCAGTGTGTATATGGGACAACTGATACACTATGCTACCCTGCCATAGCACTGACCCCTTGACAAATGAATTTAAATTAGTATTATGGGTCATCATTATGATGCTTACTAGAATTCATTTTGAGCTATCAATAATACAGTTATATTTTGCATATTGAAAAATCTAAGTCAATTGAAAATTTGGACTAGTTACTACTTTCACTGATTATAAATACCATCTTGGTTTTGGCATTTTTCATTCTTTCAAATTAAAGCAATGGAAACAAAATTAAAGCACTTGATGTGTTGAAATGATTCTAAAGTGTGCGTAGTGATTTAAAATCATTGAAAGACTTTGCATTTATGGGTACTCCACCGTGGAATTTAGAGCACTTCAATAATTTTAAATTACTCTTCACTACACAAAGCAATTTGAATTTATTGGAAATGAAATCTAGAAGAGTTCAGATTCTGGGCAATGCTGTACGTATTACTTGAAAATTACTAAGAACATTTAAGTGTTTTTTTTAAAGAGCTTCAACTAAAGGTGAGCTAGCCTGAGTATAGAATAGCACAGAAACACTAGAATTGCTGTAGCCAGTTCTATTCTAATCCTAAAAATTAAAGTTCTTTGATGTACACTCATTCAGGATTTTAAGTAATAAAAATAGCTTAAATGTTTTTGTACAAGTGTTATTTTCCATAACTTTCATCTTTTTATCAGGAAAATTACTGATATTCAATTTGAAAGTTCCACACTTAAAGATCAAAGCCATTCAATTGAATTGAATTGATTTTACCGTATCTGTTATATACCACTGTATATTTATATAAGCAAGATAATTTTACGAATCAAATCAATAACAATATTCATGCATTATCTGTAACATAAATATTCTATCACTATAGAAAAAGCTGTATCTATAAAATTTGAAATCAGTAGTGAAATTCTATCTTTGAACTTCAGTTTGCTAAGTACCATGCCACGCCAGTGTACCTGTATTCCATCGCTGAATCCAGCTGTCAGCTTCAGCTTCCCACCAGGTCAGGCCTTCAGAGGCCATAGTGATAGTTTTAAGTCGTTGGGGTCCTTCCAAACTCCTTTATGGGTACGCTGGACAGAATGCCTGCTGCCAGGCTTCCCTTGTTACCCAGGCCATCCTGGGCAATATTATGAGTGAATTAGCAAATGGGAGTGCTCTGGTCTGACTGTTACTCTCAAATTCTCTTTCTCTCTGTCACTCACCCATCATTAGAACTGTTTCAAGGAAACAAATGAAAATCTTAAATAAAAGAAAAAAAAAGCCAAGAGGCTAAAGCTGTTCTTTTAATTTTGTAGGAGCTGAAGCCTCTTAAATTAATAAATGATAGCTCCTAATGTGAATGGAACTTTCAGATACAAACATGCTGATATTTGGAACAAAATGAATATTTTATGATATCCTACTATATTTTCTGTCATTCACATAGCTTTATGTTTATGTACAACGTGGCACACTGAAGACTAGTGATCAGTAACCCCTGGTTTTTGTATACAGGTTATAACAAATGTAATTTAAAAATGCTTCTACCTGTGTTCAATATCCTTTTGAACATTAAGAACTGGGAGTTTTCTTTCTTCGCCTTAGTGAAGAAGTAGGCCTTTAACCATTTTGTCAGCATTTCCGTAGTGATGAATAAGCCGGCTAGGAGTACTTCATGCATGCATTTTAATGATTAGAAAGGACTGTAAGTCTCCCAGCCTACCGAAAGTTCCATAGGCCTCTAACTCCTGAAAGCGAACCTCCATTATCTGCGAGGCATCTTTATAAATGATTCTAGAAATGCTGTTCACAGTGTTTGCCGCCAGTGACATTCATTCTAATGGAATTGTAAATGAAGCAGCCCCAGTGTAAACCAACCTAAGGTGTTCCTCACTGCTGAAAGATGGAGGAGATGCTGAAATGGATCCCCTTTCACCACCAGTGACTGCAGAATCACGCTGGCAGCAGTGCAGGCACAATATTTTAAGGGAAGTATTGCAGTTGAAATCAGCTATATCTTCAAGACTTTCACTGCAAACAGTTCATAGCTAGTGCCAGGAAAGTCAAATTCAGACACATAATTAACAAAACATGAGTCAGGACGAGTGTTTATGCAATAATTCTCAACAGAGCAATTTGAAAAGTGAGGTAGCCACAGGTCGAGTGAGTTGGCTAACCGTGGAGAAAGCCAGTTACTCTTTGGTTTTGGGAAGCATAATAATCTATCTTGAAAGTATTCTTTTGAAAGGATTATTTATTTCAGGAGTAGAGTACAGAGTGATTGGGTATGAGATGGGGTGGTGTGAAAAGAGAGGGAGTGAATGAGAAAGTCCATGCTTTTTTTTTTTTTTAACACTGAAATGGCCACAAAGGCGGCCCTTGCTACGCTGAAGGAAGGAATGCCACAAAATATATGTGATAGATCAATAGTTACACATCAAGAATTAAACACAATGATTTAGTATCTTAGCTCTAATGTAAGTAAGCAACAGACTGTGCAAAACTGGGAAAAATCTGACAAACATGGCTAAAACAGAAAAAATAACCTGTAATAAATAACTCATGATGAATGATGACATATGATACTATTTATTTTGGGTGAATATAGGACCACTAATCAGTGTCATTTTATATATATAAATAGTGATATAATTTAATAAGCTTGAACATACATGGTACTTTTCAACATTTGAAAAACGAAGCAGATATCACATCTGGGTATCTGAAAATTGATGATTTGCTTTAGAAATCAGATCTATATTATCATTTAAAGCTGTGTGTTTATGTAAACACAGAATACGATAGCTTCTAACGTAGTTTTTCAATACAGACACATTCACATACAATTATTCATTTTTCTAAAATATGCAGATGAATCTTGAAAGCATAATTATGAGTACAAAAATAAATGATTCCAGTCAAAGCACTAAATATATTTATGGTGCTTCAGTATAATTCAACTTAAATACTTGTACATATGGTATAAAAATGCATGTATATATGAAATATATTCAAACAGTAAGGAAATTGTAAACCCAAAGTGTAGTAGTGTTTGTCTCTAGTGAATTAGAGATAGTTACGTAGGGAGCTAAGATTTAGAAGGACATTGCAAGGATTTCATGCTATTAATAATTCAAGTTCTTATTTCTCTTACTTTTTATGAAAATGCAGTTGTAATACAGAGAATATATTCAATAGGGTTTATAGATAAAATTCTAAGAATACAATATTCCATTTCTCCCTCTTACTCTTCCGCTCCTTCTTTGTCTCTTTGTTTCTTTGTCCCTCTTCTGCCCTCCTTCTTTCTCTCCCCCCCAGCTACCTGCTTACAGGCTGCAAAAATCAGTAGAGGATGGTCCAAAGCCTTGGTATCCTGCACCCACGTAGGAGACTCAGAAGATGCTCCTGGCTCCTGTCTCCTGGCTTCAGATTGGCTCAACTCTAGCGGAGGTGGCCATTTGGGTTTTCAAGAAGCAGCTGGAAGATCTTTCTGTCTCTCCTTATCTCTGTAAAATCTGCCTTTCTAATAAAAATAAAAATGAATAAATCTTAAAAAAAAAAGTAAAAGGAATCTCTTTCAGTGCTAACATAGGCAAGAACTATGCACATTGAGTTGATGGAACTATGTCAGTTTCACACAAACACAGTAAGAGAAAAAATACATAACAGTTAACCACTGGCTCCGCAAGATATAAAAGAATGGTTGGTCAAATGTAACTTTGATTTTTGTTTTGTTAGTTGCTACATATCAGGGAGAATATTGGTTATTTGTCTTGCTGTGTTTGTATTATCTCACTCAAAATGACAAGTTCTTATTGATTCATCCTGTATCATTTATATTGTTATTAGGCTTTAGACTATACCACAAATGGCATATGTTTTTTTGTAAATATCAAATAAATTCAGCAGAATTATAGTTATCAGAAAATGAAAAAATCTGTTTTAGAAATCATCTCCTACAGTTCTATTAGCTACTTATTTATTTATTTGTCTATTTTAACATGAAAACAAAAATAAAAAGCAAAGTTCCCATATTCTGGTTCACCCTCTGAGTGCTGTCGATGCCCAGAGAATCTCCAGGTGGTCCAAGGAGGTAGGAACTTAAAGCAGTGCCCCCAGATGTGTGCCAAGGATCCACGTGTCGGAGGAATTGTTTTGAAAAATTGGGATATATGTGAGTGAATTAATGACTAAGTAAACAGAAATGGTAGGATTCATTTTAATTAATGACCATTGTCCTATTCACACTGAGAACCAATTAGAGATAATTTATTTTGAAGGTTAATCTCTTTTATTTATTATGCAGTTAAGAGTTCAAAATAAACCTCTGGGATGAAACATTATTCTACTTTCACTGATTAGGAAACCAAGGTTCAGAAACTAGAAATAACATTCTAAAATCATAAAATGAGGGATGGTAAACTTTGAAATCAGATCCTTAATACCTTCAAAATAATTACTTTTCCCATTCCTTGCTGGCTCTCTGGAAGGTAAATCTTGCTGATCTGTTGACAAGCTTTGAAATAGATTTCACACAAGGTAGCAGCAAGTTACATTACAAAAACACAGGTTGAATGAGAGGAAGTCAAATATCACAATACAAACCTCTAAACTATTCCCTCTGATGTCTCTTTTCAGCAAGAAAAATACATCTCCAGTATTTCTGAAACGTAGTATATAAAACGTGAAGACACATTACAAAAGAGATGACATGTTTCAGAAGAAAGCCTTGCTTTGTACTGTCTGCGAGAAGCGCTCATGATAAAGTGATAACTGAATTAGGGCTGTAGAAGCATGTTGTACAAAATACCAAAAAGCTTTGTTAGGTACGTGAGCGTGGCACATTTCGGACCAGTGGAAATGCCTCAGGTCTCCCTCTGGTGAGGGGTGTTGTTGAAACTCCACTCTGCAGAGTAACACGACGGAACTGGGGTTTGGAAGGGCTTCCTTTTCGCATTGATTTGCCCTGCAGTGCTACTTGCTGTATCCAAGTTCCTCTTCATATATGATTTTACAGACTTTAAATTATGATTAACTGGCATGTTTATCTCTATGCCAATATCATATTACATTAATCATGAGCGTTTTGTGATTATTTAATATCTAATAGATCAAGGTCTCCTCCACCTCATTCTGCCTCAATAATTCTCAATGAGGCTTTCTCTAGTATTTTGTACAAATACATAAACAAACTCGTTCATGGTTAGAATAAAAGTCCTTTAAATGTATTTACTGAAACTGTACCAAGTATATAGAAATATTTGATTTTCTTGAAATTATTGTTGTATCGCATTTATGTCAATACTTTCAGGTTATTCTTAACTTTAATATGACTTAATATTTTTATTAATGGATATCATTTATTAGATATATTTGTGAGCCCATTCTAATATCTTTGGTGTTATACTCTTGATGCTTTTTGATAAAATTACATGTGTAATGGATTGTTTTTGTAACTTTACATTGTTAATTTTAGTTTGTTACCTTCTATCTAACAATACTATAATTCTTAATATATTGTATATGAGCCACCGCAGGGTGCCCGCAAGCAGCAAGTTCTACAATAATGATTGTAGTAGGGTATAGCAAATGCACAAACCAGTTGCATAGTGTTTTCTTGCCATTTCCAATTATCATGTATTTTGCATAAGTGTATGTTCTAAACTTTTATAATCTTGAAAATACATTAGTTCATTAGTAGCGACATCATAGCAAACACAGAAGGGGGCAGAGCACATTTCCGTGCTGCACTATTGTAAGGCAACAACTGCATCACTTTTTGCTATATGTATTTAAAACACTGATTTTTAAAAATTTGTATTTATTTGAATGACAAAGCTACACAAATTGAGAAAAAGGAAAAGATAGGAAAATATCTTAAATTCGTTAGTTCACTCTTCAAACATCCACAATGGCCAGGGTTGGGTCAGACTGACAATGGGCAAGGCCTCTGCATCTCTCACGTGGATGCGCTGGCCCAGCACTTGAACAATCCTTTGCCTTTCCAGGCACATCAGCTAGAAACTGGGCTGAAATGGAAGCAGCTGGGACTGAAATGAGCACCCATCAGAGATGAGGGCAAACAAAGCCAAAACATGGCTGATATATTGTTTTTGAAACAAGCTTTTGAAACCAAAACATTATCTTAGTGCTAATGTATCTTAAAATGTAGTGTTTTCCTGTAGTAGAAGCAAACGAGACACCAATAATTAACAAGCAAAACAAGCAATGAGATATACTCAAAATTTTAAATGCTCCAAAATGTGATTTTAACAAGTGCATTACCTTCAACTTCTACCTACTTAATGAATGTTGAACATCAATTAATTAGTTCATACTATAGTCTAAAATCAAGATTACCCAAGGGATCAATGTCCTCACACTCAAGTGAAAATGACACTCTTGTCAAGTAAAATATCGTAATTTATCAGCAGAAGCAATGAGTTATTACATTAGATATATAACCAAATAAAATTGATTCTGAAAATAAAGTTAGACTTTACTGTATGAGTTGATCTACATATATTACTATAAATTACAATTGCTTAGTATTACTTAGTATTGATTAGTATTATTAGTAAAAATACTGTGTTATTCCTTTCCAAAAATTAAAACATCAACCCAAGTTAAGTTTCATTAGAAATATTTGCAAGCTGGTTACCTACTTGTCAGTTGATCAAGCAAACCCTCAAACAAATTACATACTGTTGTTATATAAGAAATAATTAAAATGTGTATGTTCATATGTCCTTTCTCTCGGTGGTTCTCTTTAAATTTTTATTTAAAGATTTATTTCTTCTTTAAAAGCCAGTGAAATAGAGAGGGGTGTTTTCCATTCGCTAGTTTAGTGCCCCCAAGACGGCTGCAACATCAAGTGTTGGGCCAGATTGGTGCCAGGAGCCAGGAGCTTCATCAGGATCTCCCAAGCAGGTGCAGTGGCCTGAACATGTGGTCCATCTTCTGCTCCTTCTCCAAGCTCATTATTAAGGAATTGGATTGGAAGTGGAGCAGCTGGGACAGAAACCTCTGCCCTATTGGATGCCAGCATAGGGGTGGAGTATTTACCTGCTTAGAGTACCAGCCACAATTTGAAAATTCAAAAAGAAAATTTCTAAGATATTTATTTCGATATTCCATTTTTATGGTGCATGTTTGGAATTATCGTCTCTTTCTGTTTTCTTAATGTAAACCTAATGCTGTAGCTGGCATATTTTTAATACAGAATGGAAATGAACTTTTGTGCTGTTATTTCTGTCATTACTAGCTTAATTTGAAAAGCACGAGAAATGGAGACAAAGATATCAAAAGGCAGTGAGCCAAGGAGAGAGAGAGAGCGAAAGCTCCCATGCCATGATTTACACCCATGCTCACCCAGTGCTCTCAACAGCTAGGACTGCACTGGGGCTAGAATCTGTAGCCAAGAACTCAGTCTCTCTCTTCACACATATTTAAATAATCCTGAGCTCTTATTACTACTGCCAAGGGCCAGCCTTGGTAAGAAGCTGAATCCAGGAGTTAAACACACATGCTTGCATGTTAGACTTTGCTAAGTTTCTGCTTCTGGTATTTTTTTTTATTATTATTTTTTTAATAATTGTGTACGTGCCTGTGTGTGTTGAGATTGGAAGAGGTGAGATTGAGTGTGTTCAACTCTATTCTATGTCATTGAGCTTTTATTTTATTTTTCAAAACAGACTTCATGTTAAATGTGGAGGCTTAACAGATTTCTTTGCAATCTGAGATTTCCTGAATCTGAGGTTCCCCTTCACAAGGGCTACTTACTCTCCTCTCAGTTTTCACTTCTCTGCAGGTGGTAGCATTTCACAAGACTCAGATGCAATACTGAGTGCTTAATGGAAATCTCCTTTTTTTCCTATAACTGAGTTCTAATTTCTGTCAGCAGCGTAGTGCTTCTGCCAATGATTTTGGAAGATTATTGTCTCAGATGCTACAGTTGGTGTGATATCAAGCCTTAATCTCTCAAACTTTATGATACCCTGAGTTCTATGTCTCTAGCATTCACTTCCTTGAATGTCGTAAACTTACTTTATTTCTACTTTTATTTATTTCCTAAATTTTATATAGCTTTTGGAATTGCCCTCAGTGGAGATGTTGGTCTGAAAAATGTAATTATTAATAATTGGAAGACACAGAGGTATTTATTGTTTTTACTCTATCGGTTTATTCAGCTTCGTAAAACAAGCAAGGATTCTATTTCTCTTTTTTTTTCTTCCTTTCTTTTTTTTTTCTGGAAATTTCACTGTCCCAGAAAAGTTCTCTTGTGGCCTGATGAAGCCATTCTTACTGCCCAGAGGTGGCCACTGTTACTTAATTACTTCAAACAAAAGAAATACAATGGTATTCTCTTGCTGTGGCTATTCCTTGTATGTGAGTATGCGTGTATTAGGATAGCAATTTGTGCCAAGAAAAATAAACAAAATAAAAATGGAACTAAAAGAAAATCCCTAGACTGCTGTTGTTTTGAATTTTATTTACTAAGAATGATCTTGTTCAAGGATTTTCAAAAACTATTCAACAAAACCGCAACCAATGAACTTGTTTTTAAATATCACGTCTCTAATACCTCAAACAGACATAATTTCCGTAACAATGATTTCTAATCCACAGCAATATTTATTCTCATTTTGTCCTTAAGCACAGAATAAATTAAGGTTTCCCATCTTTTTCACTGTCAAGTAATTATGTAATTAAGTTGGGTCAAAGGATTGCAGACAAACGCACACTCAAGTTTTAGTGAATTAATCACAGACAGCACCCACTTACGTTTGCTTTGTTAATTCTGTTCAAAGAAAACAGTGTTAAGTACTGAGTGTAGCACAGTTCAAAACAGGACTGGCCTTGAGTTTCTACAGGGAGTGGAATCACAATAGAAGTGGCAGGTAACTTTAATGGCTCAGTGTCATGGCTCAGTGGCTAAATCTTCACCCGTCATGCTCCGGAATCTCGTATGGGAGCCAGTCTATGCCCAGACTGCTCCACTTCCCATCCAGCTCCCTGCTTGTGGCCTGGGAAAGCAGGCAAGGATCTCTCAAAGCCTTAGAAACCTGCATTCACATGGGAGACCAGCAAAAAGCTCCTGGCTCCTGCTTTCAGATGGGCTCAGCTTTGGCGTTGTGGCTACTTGGGGGATGGAAGATGTTCCTCATTGTATCCCCTTTTCTCTCTAAAATGTGCCTTTCCAATTAAAATAAATACATCTTAAAATAAAAAGAAGTAAACTTGAGGTTAAGACAATGAGATTTGGAATGTTGCAAGATTTAGCATAGCTTCATTGTTCACTTGTTTATGCCATAAGTATTGAATAGAAAAACTTAAATATTCTATTTTGTCAGTCTGTCAACATTAATATTCAATTAGCCATTGTAAGCAAAAGAGCAATGGATCAAAACAATCATATAAATGTATCAATGAATAGAAATAATCACAAAATGTCTACTACATCATAGGTACTATTAAAGATATTAGAGGTGTCACTTAGAACATATCCATTTCTGTTACTTTAAAGATGGTGTATTATTGTGGAAAATGCTGTCTTATTTGAAAGCATAAAATCTAAAGACTGGAAATTCTTTTCTGAAATACAAGAAACACAAATTTTATAAACATTGTATCTTTAATTTTTAAATGTATTTTCATTAATTTTAAGCAGAGAGATCTCCCAGCTGGTTCACTCCCTAATTCTCTCTGCTGTCAGAAGGGTTCTGAAGCATTGCGAGAATTTTGGGACTCATGGAACAAATACAGGTGTCCCATGTAGGTGTCTGGTACCCAAATACGGCAGCTACATCTCCAGCTTCCCAGGGTGTGTATTAGCAGAACGATGCTTTAAAACAAGAGGCAGGATTCGAATCCAAACACTCTAATCTGGAATGTTAATATAACTAGAACTGTACATGGCATTGCACTAAAAACCTGCCCCTGAACCTTATTTAAATGAAATAAATGTTTAAAAAGTTACCTATTTTAGTACAGATATGTATCATAAAAACAGTTTCACTTCTGTGGTTGGAGTTTAAATAATTAGTTTTCCTTATTGTTATAATCTGGTATCACTGAATGAACTTGGACAAATTTGATTACTTGATTACTAAAACATAATTACTAAAATTTCTAATGTCTAGTAACTTTTTTTATCATCCACAATGTTAACATTTTATTTTCTTTATTCTTTGTTTGTAACATTATATATGACCTGACACTTTTCCAGTAAAAGCTATATACAGTGGCATGAAAATAATATCTTACTGCTATAAATTTTTCTCACTGGAATAACTCAGGAAAGACGATGTTCTCAAGTAAGACTATAAAATATTTAAATTAAAATAAGAAATAAAAAAGGGCTTGGCATGATAGCCTAGGGGCTAAATCCTCAACTTTCATTCACCAGAATTGTATATGGGTGCAGGTTTGCGTCCTGGCATCCTTGCTTCCCATCCAGCTCCCTGCTTGTGGCCTGCAAAAGCAATCCACAATGGCCAAAGTCCTTGGGACCCTGCATCTGAGTGGGGGGCGGGGGACGGGTCCTGAAAAAAACTTATGGCTTCTAGTTTCATATCGGCTCAGCTCTGGCCACTGTGGCCACTTGTGGATTGTACCAGTGGATGAATGGAAAATTTTTCTGTCTCTTCTCTCTCTGTATGTCTGCCTTTCCAATAATAAACAAATAAACCTTTAAACAAATAAGCAAATGAAAGTAAAATAAGGAACATTTACAATTTTGGAAAGAATGACCATATCCACAGGAATTTCTGAATCTTGCCTGAAGTCATAACTATTATTATGTACTACTTAATATTTCACTTGCAAAACACAGGGGCAAAAAAGAAAACTTTGTATCTAATGAACAACTGAGAAAATGAGACTAAAAATTATCTGAAGTATAGTATTAGGAGTTCCCAAAAGACAATACCATAATCACTGTGGATAAATTTATACTGATAACATTGAAACTTCTTAAAAAGTGACATATACTTTTTGTCAAGTTACAGGTAAATTATTTTTTAAAAAGTGAGTAATATCAAGAAAGATTTATAGTAGCCATTTGAAAGTAGAGTTAAATCATACCACTTGGGGCTATGTGGTTATCCACTATACTACTGTAAAATTTCAATAGCAGAGAAATAGACTCAAAGAATTAGTATTGATTCTCACATAGAGGTATTAACTTGTTGTCATGACAATGAACCATAGCTACAATTGTGATTTCATTAGAAGTGATACAGCAAAGCTCTTCACATCAGAGGCAGGATCACTCCCCACAGGTGCACGCAAAGTTGTCAGGGAAGGATGCATCGATAAAAGCTTTACATCTAAACTTTGTATTTTTCAAGTACACCACGTGGTAGGAAATCAGCCAATGTTAACTATGTTAACTCATATGACCTGTAGACAAAGTTTCGGGTCACCACCATTAAACTACTATGTGCTTAAAAATAAACTTTATTACTGTATTTGATTAATGTGGAATATGGAAAGACAAGGACAAGCAAGAGACAGAAAATGAGACATTGCACCAGGATTTCCACTCCGGTCTCCCAGATGTGGCAAGGACTCAAGCATTTGGGCTGTTGTCTGCTCCCTCCCAGAGTGCTTGAACAGCCTTAGTGGAAGAATAGTCAGGATCTTGAGGGGCAGTCAGCTTTGGGGTATAGAAGTTGTAAGCAGAGGCCAAACCACCAGCAATACCTGCCCTGCCCTGCTGTGTCCTATTATCTCATTCCAAAAAATTAAAATGGTTATACTAAGTGTACAATGGAATGTGAGGGGATTTAGCTAAAATAATATTATTCTACTGTAGGAATATCGACATAACAAATGGCATCGATTTCAAAGGAAAGTGTGTTCTCACACAACACTAATGTAAATGGACAATTCATACTATATATGAATACATATGTATATGGAAGTCCCTTATTAACTTAGATGTTATATCACTTTTTTTTGCAGTTGACAGCTCCTTTCCATTTTTTTATGTTTTTCTTTTTTTTCACATTTTATTATTATTGCAATCATTTTATGATACAGTTCAATATTCCCTTATCCACTCCCCAATTCCATCCCCCCCAGTTCCTCCATATCATCACTAACACATAGCTCTTCATACTATATCACTTTTTTCCACTTTAATCTTTACAATTATCATTATTGCAAGATGTATTTATTCTTTCATGGTAAGACAAGTACTATATGAATATTATCTAAATCAGAATGCCTAATACAAAGCCACACAAAATTTAAAGCTAAATGTTGGTCACTGGTGTTTGAAGGTTGAAGAGAGAAAATATATTAATTCATCTTTCATGTTCACAATACAGGATCCCAAGAAACATTTTCACTTTGTTTCTCATAGCCAATTTAGAAATGATTGTTTTATATATGGGATTTAAATAATTACTTTTAAACAGGCAAAGTGGAGTAAAAGAAAATCAGCGGACATTTTAAAATCATATTTGCAAGTTTGTATCTTTACATTGTAGGGTTTGTTTTTTGTTTTTTGTTTTTTTTTTGCTTTCATATAGAATTTGCATTTCATTTGGGTGAACAATATTTGCTTATAGTATTTAACATATTTTTGGAAAGGCAGACTTATAAAGAGAAGGAAAGACAGAAAGGTTTTCTTCTGCTGATTCAGTCCCTAAATGTCCGTGAAGTAGGAACTGAGCCAATACAAAACCAGATCCCCCCCCCCCCGCCTCCTACGTGGGTGCAGGGTCCCAAAGGCTTAGACCACATTCCGTGGCTTTCGTAGGCCTTAAGCAGGGAAAGCATGGCAACTGGAGCTGTCAGGATGTGAACTGGTGCCCGTATGGGATGCCAGTACTTTCAGGTTAGAGGCTGTCCCTGATACACACTTAAATAATTAGTTTTCTGAAGATTCATTTTGAAAAAATGATTTTAAACAACAAATAAGTGAAAAAAATCAGAAACAAGCAGTACTTTAATTAATGCATGAAAAATACTTTGAAAAATGATTGGAGGTTGGTTGAGTAGAAAATTAATCATCTTGCTGGATGTCAGGACCCAAGTAATACAGAAACAAAAATCCGTGCACAAGTGTATTATTCTGATGGAATACCTTAGCAGAGTAAGTCCTTGGATAACAGAAAACTATTGGTTAAATGGTTAAAACGGAAGAATTAGGTACTACTTAAGTTGAGGTTTATTACCATGTTCTAAGTGAAAAATAAGTTATTGCTACTTTCTTTCATGAGCCTTTTATGCCGACAGCGCATCTGGATATGTTCAGTAAAATCTCCAAGAAAAAGAATGACCTTACACAATCAAGAAAATGAATAATTTAAAACATTATTACTTAAAATATGACAGTAATTTTCACAAGCAGTCAGGCACATTGCCCTTTCAAATTACTGGGCCCAATGAATTATGAATGTTGCCAGAATCAAAAGCTAGAGGGTGACCAAGGAGCTGTGTTTTGTCATTTTCACTTAGAAAGCATTCACTGTCCAGCTGAATTTTCAAATTCACCATTATTACTGGCTGCTAAGGACTTTTGGAAGCACATTTTGGGTTTTGGGTATGGGAATGATAAAATCCTGATTATTATCAACGGGAACTCTGAAAGATGCAGACATGTTTGCCTGTTAAACAATGCAAGCAGTAAAGCTAAGTAAACTCGCTGTTTACCAGCCTGCTTGAAGATACAGAAGCAAAAATCAAAATAAAATGGCAGTTTTCAAGTGCATATATCTCAGCTGCAGGAATTATGAGTGGGAAGAACAGGTGTTCTGAGAGATTCGACAGTGCTTCCGTTGCTAAGGAAACCGCTTTCATCTGTTCAGAAAGGCTGCTAACCTGGACTTTCACTGCCAAATTGCCATCAACAGAGGTGGGAACTGATATAAACATGCACAGCAAATGAAAAGGACATGGGTGGTTCTAAAAATAACTCAATGTTGAGGTTGTATTGAGAGATGACTGGTAACATAAATGTATATTAATCAAGAGCCGTCACATTATTGCTAAATAATTTGAATCAGCTTTATCTGAGCACAATAATTCAAAATTAAAGTATGAAGTAAGAAGAATAATGTGTTCTTCATCTCTGTGGAAGCAGTGTTGATGCAATTAGTGATACAGATGTATTAATAGTTCTGTTTATGAATATCTTTCAAGTTCTAGAATGTAACATACTAAAAGTGTTTTATTCACATTACAAGTATATAGCGTCTTTAAGATTTATTATATATATGTAATTTATTTATTTTTATTGGAAAAGCAAATATACAGAGAAAAGCAGATAAGGAGATAGACAAAAGATTTTCTGTCTGCTGTTCACTACACAAGTGGCCTGAGCTGAGCCAATCTTAAGCCAGGATCCAGGAGATGCTTGTGGGTCTGCCACGAGGTTTTAGGGTCTTAGTGACTTAGATCATCCTCTTGTGCTTTCCCAGGACACATGCAGGGAGCTGGATGGAAGGCGGGGCTGCTGTAATACCAAATAGTGCCCATATAAGATCTTGCTGACTACAAGATAAGGATTTAACAACTAGGCTACTGGGCCATGCCCAAAAATATATAGCATTTATGTGATTGTTCTTACGCTTTTTTGTTTGTTTTTACATTTCTCAGAAGTGATTTTGACCGTTTTAGTAGACCCAATAGTGTATTAGCAAAAAGTAATGAGATGAGTAACTGAGAGCCCAGTAGGTATTTAATTATTATATTCAAAATTGAAAGATACAACACGTAGCTAATTAACATGAAAATTAGTAATAACATGTAATGCCTTCTCTTGCCAATTTTATTGCAGATATCCTAAGACGTATGTTATCCATAATGCTTTAAAACTCAAAACTGTTGCTTATGCTTTCTTAAGAGTGACTTCATTCTAAATTAATTCAGAATGCGAATCATTATCTTAAATCGATGCTTGATGTAAAACTTTCTTTACCCATGGAAAGTGCTCTAATTCTGTACTGTGTTTTGTGGTAATCACTAGCTGTAGATGGTTCTTGAACGCTTGACTAACTGGTTTCTAAATTTTAGCTAGTAAACTTCACATGAGGCAAGTGGCTACTGCATTGAACGCAACAGTCTCAAGTTGACAACGGCAATATTTCTGCACAAGACAATTATCCTCAGCAGGCATTATTAACTGTCACGCGGGGCAGTGAAATAGGAAGTCTTTATTAAAGACAAGATCATTGATCTTTTCTCTCTCTCTGAGCTAAAAGCCTCTAGAGAAAAGGGGCACACTTTTTTTTTTTTTTTTACAAAGAATTGCTACAAATCTTTATCAGAACTGAGTGTCCAAATGGTCTATTTAAAATTTTCTCTTTCCATGAATGGTACTGTGTATTCATATCTTTGCACTCTTAATGGACTGACCAGCCTAACTGACCAAAAAACCCCATCCCAACTTTCATTTCAATTTCATTTCAATTTCTGACTTTGTAGCTATACTTAACGCAGGAATTAAGAGTGAAGGAAATGAATAAATAGATTCTGTGGATAATTTAGAATAGAATAGAAAATATCATTTAGGCCAATAATTCTTGTTTCAGGAACAATTTTTACCGCTGGCAGCCCAGTTATGACAAGAGCTTACGTATTAATAAGGTTTTCTATCTCTGCATGCTTGCCTAAGAGTTTGTCAATAATGATCCTCACATGCAAAGGTTTGGCTTTAAAAGGCTGGCTCTGGACCCAAAAAATCCTATACACATCCTGCCCTGATATGCTCCCTTTTCTGTTCACAAGATGCTGTCAAGTCTGCGCTTTCCCTTCCTGCTTTGGTCTGCAAGCTTGGTTTGCTTGATCAATCCATTTTCCGATGACCTTTCTGGGGAGTCAAAATTGCGAAAGTTTCTTGAAAGAAGTTTCTACTTTATAATTGTAAAAAATCCGTATCATTTTTCTTTTCTTTCTGGGAAAGCAGTTTGCAAGGGTCAAACTCAAAATTCGTTTCCTTTGTGTTTGCCCCCATCTTAAGATTTTAATAGAGCCCCCATCACATGGTTGTTCCAAGCATTGAATGAATTCACAATAATTATTTAATTACTTTTCATGTATGGCTTCAAGAAGCATTGATAATTTTTGATGTTAATCTAAAGAATATAGCATCTCTTTGTATTTAAGGAAATTGCTACTAAATGCTTCAAAGAAGCAGAATTTGACTAACTATAGGAACAACTTTTTGAAAATTGTGGTTAAGCTGCATTGCTATTTTTGCACCAGAGTGGTTTACCTGCTTTTTGACATTTAGGCACCAAATTTCCCTTTGCGGTGTAGTAACTGAACTATATGAAATTAGTACAAATACAATGTAAAATCCGCATTGGCCATTTAAAGCCAGGCTTATATCCAGAAAGATATATAAGCTAGACTTCTATATTTTTTCCACTGGGGTAGTGTTCATAATTAAGGTCTAAGACAAATTCTAAAACATAACAATAATGGCTTCAAGTTAAAGACCTTTCTGTTGCAAAGTTTCAAGCAGAAAGACACAGATAGTCCAAGCATGCATGACTTCATTTTTTTACAGCCTAGAGACTTTACTCATTCATTATAAACTGACACAGAGCAAGAAGCACAGCCACAATTACATTTCCCATTTCCATAACATTATCGTAGTGTCTGTCTGAAGCTTCAACTGTTTTGTGGAAGCTTTATGCTTTCTAGTTGAGTTAAACTGTCTATGTACACATTCACTTGTCCACATTATAAAATTGATACATGGGCCTGGCACGATTGCTCAGTACCTGATTTCTCTCCTTACAACTGCCAGGATCCCATACGGTTGCTGCTTTGTGTTCTGGCTGTTCCACTTCCCATCAGCAACCTGCAGGTGTTGTGGGAAAGCAGTAGAGGATAGCCCAAAACCTTGGGACCATGTGCCTTGGCTCCTGGCTCCAGCCCTTGTAGCCACCTAGGGAGTGAACCAGCAGACAAAAAATCTTACTCTCTGTATCTAACTCTCTTTGTGTATCCGCTTTTCCAATAAGAAAACATAAATCTTTTAAAAATTAATAGAGAATCAAATACTATTACCTCTATGAAAAGATTGTCTTTTTACAATGATGATTGTATAATTATTTATTTATTTTGAAATTCTAATGTTTTTTGATTTAGGAAATGAAACATGGTACTTCATAATTCTTCTACATTTTCTATCAACTGAAATTGCAATATCAAAAGGTTGAAAAATCAAGTGTTGATCAAAATCACATAGACCTTTAGCTAGAAAATGAAACATTCCACATCCAAATTCATTGAAATCAAATGCACACCATACAGTCAGTGAAGGCAAACTAGCAGAGGTAAGTTATGCTATGGGAAAACAGGGCTTAAGAAGAAAGTGAAAATTTCACAGCAGAATGACAATAAATCGTGTGTTTTTCTTTCTTCAGAGGTACTACTAGATTATGTCTACGGGCTACATTGTGGTGAGAATCAACAATGTGAATGCAGGTAAAGAGGCGAAGAAGGAAGATAATTCACTTGCAGAGCTGATCTGCAAATCGCCCTGTGCCCTCCTTCACTTTTTCTTTCCCCTTATTCTCAGGCTGAATAACGTCAGGGCAAATCTGAGTTCAGATTTAAAAAATGGAGGGTGGTTAGGAATGGGAAGAACTGCTATAAGGAAACATTGTGCTCCTTTTTCTCAGTATCATGAACGTGTGGTATATTTGGGCAACAAAGCATTCTTTTTATCAACCCAGTGAGAACTGTGGCGCAGTCCCGATACAGCCCCGCCACACTTGATGTGTATATGATTTCTTAGGAATCAAAGCAGTGTTTTGGTGTTTCAACTGTGTGACAAGTCCCAGGAGTCATGATTTCACTGCAGATAAACAGGAAGCCATACATTTTCTTCCTCAGTCCACACTGGCCCAGAAGACAGTAATGTTCCCCAGGAAATCCATGAGAGAAGGAAATTAGAATGACACAGGACTGAATGAGCTCCTCCAGAGACATAACATCTCTTCTTTTTTTCTTATCAGTAGAATGAATACATGTGTGAGCTTCGTTGGTATTCTTCTACCAGGGAAAATTTTCACTCAACCATACCACATAAAATGAAATGGGGAAAAATGTGGAATGAAGACGCTAAAGACTAGGACCGACTGTAACAAAAAAAAAAAAACAAGGAGAACAAAAAGAGAGAAAAAAGTTAATTCGCATGTCTGATTCTGAGAAACCCATATTCAGCTTAAGCGACGCCTATATCCAAGGCTGCAGGAGTCTCAATTAGCTCTCTGAGACACATAGAGCCAGACGCTTTAAGAGAAGCAGGTGTAATTGATGTGTTAACAGTCGCACAAGCATACCAGGGAAGACATTCAAGTGTCACTGGGATACTTTCACTGTGGTGGAGATGAACAAATCACGCACCTGCAAATCCTATGGAGTTTCACAAAAGATTCTATTTTAAGTTTCAACACAATTTGAGAAGATTCAGGAACAATGTATGAGATTAAAAAGTTAAATAGGTAATAACAGATTGTATAATACAAGAGATGCCATCACCGGCTCAATAATTTTTGTCTATCAACGCAAGCTCTTTATCACCATAGAAACTCAGACAGATACAATGAAATCTTTTTTTTTTTTTTTGCATTGCAATTGTCTACACTATAAAAAGTCTCAATATTGGAATCTAAATTTATTTAATGTGATTACTACAATACAATATTTAGCTTTTCAGAAATGTGCAGATTTTGTTTTAGATGTCAACACAGGTATAAATGATATAATTTAAGTACAAACTATTATGGGAAAATAAACCCAGAAAAGTAATAAGTTTAAAACAGATATGTATCTTTTACTTTTGCTAAGTAATATTTGTAAGCATTATCATAATATTAATGAAACATATTAATCATTGTTTAGGGAATGAGTCCTACTTGGTTAAGAAGAAAATGATAACAACATGATTTTAACAATATATTGTCCCAGGTATAATTCTACTAAGGCTTCTGTCTTACTTATCTTGGCAGTTTCCCTAATAATTTTCATAGGATCAAGATTTTTTTTAACGTAAAAGACACTTTGTTAAAATGCATCAATGATATTATCACAAAACATTAAAATGCAGAACAAATCTATATAAAGCAATGGAAATGTAATTAGTGAAGGAAATTAGCCTCAAATTTTGTGTTTTATTTCATTGCGATCTTTCCATAAAATGACGTAACGTTTGATAAGTTTAGATATTTGCTCTAATGTTTTTGTCTTTGTTTCTTTTCAAAATATTTTCAGGTAATTAATCCTAGTTTTTATTAAGATATACTAAGAATATATTTTTACAGAATGTCATATTTTTAAAAATAACTATAAACATTGTCAAAACTAATTTTTTTCCTATTAGGTATATAAAGTATTTTTATATTTCCTTGCCAAAGGTCCACATGGCTATACTCCAGTGCAATAACCAGAGTTCTCTTTCCTGATGACTATCTCTTGGGACAAATCATGCTGCTTTCCCAGGTGGGTGGCAGGTGGCCATGTACTTTGCCAACCTTCTACTGGTCATTTGGATATGAAAAGGATGTGTGTATTTGGTTGAAAGGCAGAATGACAAGAGACCAAGGGAGCAGAAGTGGAGGACTTCCTGGAGGTCCCCAGCAGCTTGGTTCAGCAGGGCCAAAGCAGGGACTCTGCAACCCACTCTTGTCTCCTGTGTACAGGTGGCCAGGGCCTAGAATTTGGGCGGTCTTCCATACCTGCCTACTCAGATGAATCTTTTTGGACTTGAACTGGCAAAGCAATCGGGATGCATAACTAGCAAGCAAACAAGGAAACAAAACAAACAACAAAAAACACATTTAAGAGAAACACTGTTAAGAGTGATGAAGAGAGTATATGTGTGAATGGTGAGTTTGTCCAAGTGAGGCTAAGACTTCATCGAAGAGCTTTGCTAAAACTGAGAAGACTGGGAAAATAAATGCCTGTTGCACATTATATGTCCAGATCTTGACCAAACACCAGCTGCCACCATCTGTGAACCGGACATGCTCTTCTCTTCCCAAGAGATGGGGATATCAACAGCTTCTCCTACAAGCAATGAGCTTAAAGAATAAACCAGATAAGATTCTGAGTGCTGTCGAGGCAAAATGCACGCAAAGCATCCAGGCATTCTATTTGCCAGATGTCGGGCCTCTTTCAAATTGTCACAATTATTGAGCACATTCCCTCACCTGCTTGGCACATTCACAACAACATGAAATTCACTAATACAAAATAAAAAAAAGAATAAATAGCAGAAAATAAAGACCCGTTTTTACCAAGGGTCATAGGATAGCACCATCAATTACAAATCCTAAATTATACATGCAACTCTGTCCCTGACAAAGTTTTGAAGCTTCTGTTCAGCACAGAAATCTCAGAATGTTGTCTTGAACATGCAGGTATTGAGTTCACCAAGAAAGGACTACCACAGACACACTTTTGCTTTAACCAAAATTTTTAGTTTAACACCAGGAATAGAAATAGAGCATGAAGGATCCTCTGTACTCCAACTTTTTGTGACTGAGGATGAGCCTCATGTAATTTTCTTTCAATTATGACTCTATTACTATGGTTCACATGATGACATTCTGAAAGCAGCTTGCAAATGATTCCTCACCAAGGCAATTTATGATTTTTCTCACAAAGGAACATCACGGGAGGAAATGAATATAAGAAAAATCAGTGATTATAACCATGTATCATTTAGAGTTGAGCATATCTAATGAAGACTTGCTGGATTTTTTTATGGCACTATCACATCAATCAACAAGTTATTTTATATCATACAGATTTATAAGGAATAACAAATATATAAACCTTCCTAAATCAATTTTTTCTAGACATTCAGCAATATTCGCAGGCTTAACATTTTTATTTCCTTTTTAAACAACATGGAAGACGCTATAAAAAAAATCAGTTTTCAAGGAGCCTTAGTTTGGCCTCTGGATAATAAAAAGAGATTTATAATTATAACAGGAGGCTAGATTCATATCTAATTTTAATTATCTGGACAATCACAGATAATCACTACTATGGAATTTAAGTTGAATAAAAACATGTGTAGAGTGGGGATTTTCTTGCTTCCATTGTTGATAAATCTCATCCACTGATTTTCCAAGAAGTGAAATTATAAAATGTGCTCTTTAAAATACAGGTATCTTCCTGTTTTAGTTTTTCTTCTATTTATCTATTTATTTATGTAAATGTGCTGTCTAATCAATAAGAGTTAAAATAATGGACTTGGGGATTGAATCAGAGAATGGGAGAGCTTTGTCTCTCCTTTATTCTGCAAATCTGTCTTCCCAATAAGAATGAATTTTTGTAAGAAGAAGAAACCTTTTCCATTTACAGATATTTGAACAGATAAACATTATGTCAAATGAACTAAAATAATCAAGATTCAGATATTCTGAATAATATATATTGTACATGAATCATGTGTAATAGAAAAATTCACTGAAACAGAGTGAAACAGCTACAGAGTGAGGAACTGGAGGAATGGGATTTGCTTATTCAATAGGTGTGATTTCCAGTTATGATAAATTAATACGATTAAGAGATATTCTGTATAACATATGCCTAAAGTTAGCAATATCATCTTTTACAATTCAAATTTTCAAAAGATTATACCTCATATATTGTTCTTTTCAAAAAGTGGTAAAAATGTGTGCTCACTTCAGAAGCACATATGCTAAAATTGGAATGAAAAAGTGACAAAAATGTAAAAATCGCAGGATAAAAATAACAAATCCCCAAATCCCAATGAAACATTGGCAGGTATTGGACAAACATATAAATGATAAGATAGATAAATAGATCGATATTGTGCATGCATATCTTCTACATCTAATTATGGTGTGAATATGGTTTAGGAAGATTGCATTTTATGCTTTTATGGAAGTGTGCTTCAGATCTATGTGCCTTGTCAATTCATTTTCAGAATTAACATTTATCATTTGAGGCTGACCTTCAAGCTTTATGTGTATCTTCATAATTGTGTTTCCAAATTCCAATAAAAAGATGAACCATAGTGAATAGTTTAATTACTAGTTTCCCCCCGATTTCAATTATATTGAACGAAGAAACAAGGCTTTCTATATTTTGCTAAAATAAATTTTCCTAGAATACCTATTAAAGGACCATTGTGATAGCTCAGAGCCTAAATCCTCAACTTGCGAGCGCCTGGATCCCATATGGGTGAGGTTTGTGTCCCGGCTGTTTCTCTTCCCAACCAGCTCCGTGCCTGGGGCCTGGGAAAGCAGTCGAGGACATCATCATTTTTGCAATAAAGTCACGTTGACAATATTTTTACTTTAATTTGATTAAAAATTGTAGGATTTTCTCACATTTAGTTATCCATCTTTTCTGACCTGTAAGAATAAAAATACCTCCCCTTGCTCATAGCTGTGGTATATTTTCTTTTGTGTAATTATTTTCTGATCTTTCTTACAAATGCTTTCAACTATGGTCAAATTATATTCTTAAATTCCCTTCATGTTCTTCCCTGAGATTTTTAAAGTGATCTTGGTATCAGAACATTATAATTTTAAATGTCTATAGCACTTGAAATAGGAGAAGAAACTTTGCATGCATAAGCAAAATGAAAATAGGTACTTGTCACAGTTATTTTTATATGCTAAACTCACTGGGTCACAAGATCCCGAAATATTTAGTGTAATACTATTTAGAATTTCTATGAAGGAGTTTTGGATGCTAATTACGTTTAAATCAGTAGACAAATGTGTTTAGACACGGTGTATCGAGGTGAGTAAAGCAGATTGTTGTCCCTAATACGCTGAGCTTCAAACAAATTAGTTCATGTCCCAAGGGAAGGGGGAGAAGAAAAAGAAGAAAGAGAAAAAAGGCTGACCTTCTTTTTACTACCTTTACGAAGGGAGTTTTACTTTCCCGGTGAGCTGGAACACTTGACTTTTGCCTGTAGAAATATTTGAACTGAAGCATCAGATATGCACGGCAGGCCTCAGGGCTAGAATTTCAACTGGCTCACAAGTTTCTCAGACTTTCACACACAGACCAGAATTCAACCAGTGCCTCTCCTGGGGCTCCAACTTGCTATTTGAGTGCATGGATCCGGGGCTTGTCCATTTCTGTTATTGTAAGAGCCGATTGGTTCTAATAAATCTCTTTATGCTTATGCACTTGTATTTTTAAATACATAGGTCTGTTCATCTATCTAAATGTCCTCTTAGTTCTGGTCTTTCTGAGAACCAGGAAGCAAGGAAGGAAACAAGGAAGGGAAGATGGAAGGAATAGGACAGGAGAGAGGGAGGGAAGAAAAAAAATAAAGGAGAAAGCTAAAGTGGGAGGAGAGGAGTAGGGGAAAAAGCGAATATCAACATATTCTTACACTTTAATTTGCAAAAAGTGAATGTATTCTCTTGGTGTTAATATTACATGAATACAAATAAAATATCATAAAAACAATTACTGTGAAATTAAATATTATTTTGTAAAAGAGATATTTTATAGGATTAGTCAGAGGGATAAATTGATAATTGAGTTCTCACATTGTCGTAATAAAGGGGATAGTAAAAACTTTCCTGTGCATTATGAATATTGAATTAATGATCTGGGAGGTTTTAGATTAGAGAAATGGGACCATTACTGTCTTTTATTAAAAAAAAAAAAAGGAAAACTGTGAGTAGGAAAAAGACATCCAAGAAATTGAAAAGCTTTTAAAAATTCACCATTATATAGTGCTTACTTTTTCCTTCAAACCATTACTGTGTGAAATGGGATACTTTTCTGAGTATAAATGCATTATTTTTCATTTATCCATTTGACAAGTATTTATTTAGTGTCCACTAAATGCTAGGAACAAAGAGCATATCAATTTATAAAACAAATAAGCTGATTTCGAATGTTCTAACATTTTATAAAGAAAAATTATATTTAAACATTCTGATAGAAACAGTGAAGGAAATTGCTACAGAGGCATAATCCCATTGTGTTGACATAAAACTGAAGAATATTCTACAAGTCTTGGAAAAGGAGGTAAGAGAGTTTAAGGAATATTCTCAGAATCAATTGCAGTTTAGTGGATTCGCATGGGGTAATTAAACATTGGTTTGGTAGGCAAGGTTGATGAGTACGGATGATGAGAAAAGCATTGAGACAAGACAACGCAGAGATTTGAAATAGCATGTTCATATTTGCAATTTCATGACTTTTATTTTTAGTGTGTGTGAGAAAAGACATTGGTTAAGGGGATAAGGTTAAAATGTGGGTCTCATGAACCATTTTGTTTGCTATTGTAAAGGGACACTTTCCCTCTCTTTCTCCTTCTTCCATTTGGTCTATGTCTGCCATGAAGGCCCTCATATTTGAAACACCTTCTGAGCCAGCAAAATACAATGTCAGGGTAAAACATTTAGATGCAATTGGACAACAGAATTCTACCTACCAAAGTTTTGCTCTGATTAGAATAGATTAAATTGTATTGCAAAAACAATGATGGACAGAAATCCCAAAGAATTTATATGACTTTTTTTTTTTTAATTCTCACATCATATTAGGTGTGTTTGGCCAGGTATTAGCAAATCTCTCTCTCTCTCTCTCTCTGTCTCTCTCTCTCTCTGTCTCTCCCTCCCTCCCTCCCCCTCTCTGCTTCGTTTGCTTGTTTCTAACTAGATAATGCTTAATAATCTTTATCTATACCACACAACACATGCAACCTCCTCCTTATAGAAGTAGAGAGATAATAATGATGGTGAATAATAAACATTTCTCTGGCCCTTGGTGTTTAAACAAACAAGATAGTCGCCTTTCACCAGGCAAAAGCTCCTGGGACTTAATCTATATGCAATGGGCTAAGAAACACTGACAGGAAAAATGAGTATCTATTTCTTTGCTT
Source organism: Ochotona curzoniae (assembly GCF_017591425.1). NCBI lineage: Eukaryota > Metazoa > Chordata > Mammalia > Lagomorpha > Ochotonidae > Ochotona > Ochotona curzoniae. Next base: position 11,756,277 of record NW_024465582.1, on the reverse strand, counting down.
TATTATGAAATAAAATAGGATTATTGTATTTCTGCTTTTAATATTTTATTTATTTATTTATTTATTTATTTATTATTTAATTTTTTGCAGAATTACAGAGAGGGAGGAGTACAGGGGCACAGAGAGACTGAGAAAGAGCTTCCATTCATTGGATGTACACAGTAGCAGGGTCTGGGTCCAGCCAGAGCTAGGAGCCAGGGGCTTTTCCGAGATCTCCAACATAGGTACAAGAACCAGGGTACTAGAACCATTCTCTGCTGCTTTCCCAGGTGTGCCAGCAGACAGCTGGACCAAAAGTAGAGGAAGCAGAACATGAACAGGTGACGACATAGGGTGTCAACACTGTAGGTGGCAACTTTGTCGCTTAGGCCACAATACTGGCTCTAGGAATATTGCTTCTTGATATTAAAATGAATTGTATTAGCTTTGCTTTTCAATTAATTTTAATGCCGTCCTTTTTTTTTTCTTGTTATACTTTCTGTGTTTCTTATTATCTGTGTGGAAGGATATAAACCTTGTTGTCTCCTATTTACAACTTAGCATGTTTCCATTAAAACACTGATATATGGCATATGCTGTTGTTGACATCTTGTTTGGACCTTCAGACTATAAGAATGTAAGTCCCTGCTTTCTTCCCAAAAATTCCTTTTATTTTCAGTTTACTTTTTATACCTTGTTTTTTCACTTGTTTATTTCACATTTGGATTTTCACAGCATTCATATTTGCTGAAAGGATGATTAACTTTCCACTCCATTGAATTGAATTCTATTAAATTGTAATCCATTTAAAAGCATGTAGTCTGAGTCAGCCATGGTAGCCTAGCAGCTAAAGTCCTTGCCTTGAATGCACCCTGCATCCCATATGGGCTGAGGTCCTAACCCCTGCAGCCCCACTTCCCATCCAGCTCCCTGCTTGTGGCCTTGGGACCCTGCACCTGCAGGGAGACCCGGAAGAAGCTCTGGGCTCCTGGCTTCAGATTGGCACAGCTCCAATCATTGTGGCCACTTGGGAGTGAATCATCAGACAGAAAATCTTCCTTTCTGTCTCTTCCTCCTCTCTGTATATCTGACTTTCCAATTAAAACATAAATAAATCTGTAAAAGCTATGTCACTCTTTACCTGGGCTCTCAGTTCTCTTTTATTAATATTTATTCCAATATTTTCCAACAGTACATAATTGTGAATTAGCAAACATATTTCTGATATGACCTATAATAATGTATCTCTCATCTCAGCAGTTTTAGATTTTTTTTAAAAAAAGGAAAGTAAAAGGAGGGTATCTGTATTCTTAGATTTGCTGCGGTGGCCACTATGCACCACACTGCAAGGCAGGCGTTGGGAGTGTGGCTTGCTCAGAGCTGCCAGGTGTGTTTTGTTATTAACCTTACTGCAGGGCTTTAGAGAAATGGGGAATTCTCCATGATGAGAAACAGAACATTAAATGCTCTATGGAAATCAGCATTTGGTTAGTGAATACGTTGCCTGCCTTCCATAATGAAGGGTTTGAGTTAGATTCACAGCTCTGTTTCCGGAGTCGAGGTTCCAGGTAAGGCAGAACCCGGAGAGGCAGTGGGGATGGCTCCAGGAATGTGCTTTCTGCCATCTGTATTTGGTACTTAGATTGCATTCACAGCTCATAGATTGCAGGGTGGGTGCAATCCCGGTTTCGGGATTTTTAGGAATCAATAAATGTGATCTCAGGCTCCCATTCATTTTGCACTCTCAAAAATAAAGAAACTAAGTAGAATTGAGAGGGTGTTCTTCAATATCCCTCTGCCCCCTTTATTGCTCCTCTTTTTCCCCCTGAAATATTCCTGATAGCATCGGGCAGCAATCGTCCTGGGTGAACCCTCTCTGCCCGGATTCCCTGCACTGAGTTGCCTGTGTCTTAGGATCGGGCTGGATTGCCACCCTGTGAAACCAGCACTCTGAGAAAGTTGAAAGCGTGAATTGGAAGATTTTTCTACTAGTTTTCACATTTTTGTTTCTGTTCATGAGAGGACGTGATGTTTTTTGCAATGGTTTACATCCTGCTTAAAAGTAAATCACACACACACACACAAACTAAATGATACACACACACACACACACACACACACTAAATGACACACACACACACACACACACACTAAATGACACAGCGCTTTGGTTGTATGTTACAGATATTATGCAGAGACTTCTGCTCGGAAAAAAAAAATAATCATCCCTGCTCTCTATTTTTTCCTTTGCCTGAACGGCACAAGTCGTGTCTCAAAGTATACCTCCTTCCCACTTAATCTTTTTTTTTTAAATTATTTATAAGATTCATAACAGCAATGACTTTGAAAGGCTTCAAACTAGCTAAATTCAGACTGAGTACAAAGCAGGAAAAAGTTCTTCAATGGAATGAAGAAGGCAACAGTGAGAGTGAAAGGAAATCGTACTTTCAATAGGAAGAGATGTAATTTAACGATGGCTTGGCCTTATTTTAACAGATCTTTGTAAGAAAAAGAGACATTTTTGTGAAATAGATGATAAGAATGACTAACATGCCTTTTTTTTTTCCCCTTAAAATGAATAGAATTATTAAGCTCAGCAAGGTCACTTACATGTGAAACATTAAAAAAAAAAAAGATTTATTTATTTTCATTGGAAAGACAGATATACAAAGAGGAGGATAAACAGAGGAAGATCTTCCGTTCGAAGATTCACTCCCCAAGCAGCCACAATGATTGGAGCTGTGCCAATCTGAAGCCAGGAGCCCAGAGCTTCTTCTGGGTCTCCCTGCAGGTGCAGGGGCCCAAGGCTTTGGGCCATCCTGGACTGTTGTCCCAGGTCACAATCAAGGAACTGGATGAGAAGTGGAGGTTTTCAGATTAGAACCTCAGCCCCTATGAGATCACAGCTCATTCAAGGCAAGGACTTTAGCTACTATTTAAGTACTAGGCTATAGTGCTGGTCCAAACAAAGTTTTTTTTTTTTTTTTTAAGCATAAATATCACTTTTTTTCCTTGTGTACATGTACTGAGTATTTTAACAATCATGTTTTCATCTTAACATTTATTTTTTAAAATATATTTTGTTTTGTTATATTTACAGAAATGAGAAAATATATAACTTGAATTAAGTAGCCTGGACAAATTGTGCCAGAGTACTGACAATATTATACCACATGGGTTGTGTTCTAACACTTGATACTGCAGGAATTCTGGAATTGGATAATTTCTATGCTGAGGTTTTGGGCAATAGAAATACTGCAATGACCTCTACTTACTAGACACCTGGGACATCCTTCCTTATATACTGTTAATTAAAAAAATGGTGCAAAATAGATAACAAGTGTTAAAAGACAACTGGAAAAATGCACGCAATGTTTTTGGTCTGATGGCAATTTTGATATAGCTAGATTTTATTTAACTCACTCAACTTATTCTGTTTTGTACTAGGTTTCATTAACAAAATTAAATTACTCTTCAAAATCCATAAAGGTCAAAAACAAAAAGGTCCATTTACCTTTTGTGTCTAGACAGTTGCATCTTTTTCAAGGTCATTTTATGAGCTTATAATTACCTCTAAGTATAGGCACTTTGTAGCAAAGGCCATCTACCATATTTAATTAAAGGCAAATAGTTACATTTATATTCCCTAGAGGGTATGTAGCCGACATTGACATTGTTAAGACTGCAATTCAAAACGTATTTACATATTTTTCCTCTAAATAAAACGGTGAATGAAACACAACATCTGTTTACATAATACTAGTATTTCCTATCAACACCTTTAAAAAAACTTCATCAATTATTTATTCTTTGTCAGAATCAGAGATATGGTTCCTGGAAAAACTACATGAAACTTGATTTAGAAAGACCAAAAAAAAATCTATTCCAGTCAGGAACCTAACTAGTGTTGTGAGGTTTGCTTTCAGTTTGAAAGATCAGAGCACAAGATATTCAAATGACCTTGAGGAAAAACACAAAAAGACCCAAGTTAAAACAAGAATGACGTGATGGATGTGGAAGAGCAGATTCTCATGCAAATACGAACCAAAATACTGAGTTGAGCAGATTAGATACTGCGTGTTTGAACAAGCTGCTGATGCCTGCATCTCAGCTCGTGTCGGAACGCTAGCCCAAGGCCTGCCTGCTCATACTCCTAGTCCTCTTCCTGCTGACATGTCCGGGAAGCAGAGCATGATGGTCCAAGAACTTGCTTTCTTGCCATCCATGTGGAAGGATCGCTTGGAGTTCCAGGCTTCCGACTTCAGCTTCATCTAACCCAGCTGTGGTGGACAGAAGATCCTTCCCTCTTTGTGTTTGTTTCTGAAAATCTGCCTTTCAAGTTAATACAACAGATATTTTTAAAATTCCAAGACACTTAGTAATAAAGTTATCCCTTTCAATGCTAGGTAATAAAGATTTAAGCTATGAGCAAATAGGATCAAAATAAAATAATGCACTTTAGTTTTGAAGCTGAACTGATTTTTACTCAAATATCCCTCTTAATTTAACTCTGGATTAAATGCATATTAATAATTACAGGAATTTAGGTGGTTTATAATTATACTTTTCCAATGGATAGAATTTAAAATTTTATGTATCTTTCATGATTTCTATCAGAATTAAAGACCTTCAATTTTTTTTTATCATCTTTATTGGTCTAAGAGCGGGTGTAGATTAAGATCAAGTTGGATTATTGAGAAGTTTCACAATTCAAGAATATAAATGAATACACCAATTTATATAGTATAATGTGTGTAAGTGTAAAATAAAATGTACCAAAATTAAATAATATGATGATGAAGGCCATGCTTTTGAAATTCATTGAACTTGGGCCCAGCGCGGTGGCACAAGTGGTTAAGGTCCTCGCCTTGCACGCCCGGGATCCCATATGGGCGCCGGTTCTATCCCAGCAGCCCCGCTTCCCATCCAGCTCCCTGCCTGTGGCCCGGGAAAGCAGTCGAGGACGGCCCAAAGCTTTGGGACCCTGCACCCATGTGGGAGACCCGGAAGAGGCTCCTGACTTCGGATAGGCATAGCATCGGCCATTGGGCTCACTTGGGGAGTGAATCATCAGACGGAAGATCTTCCTCTCTGTCTCTCCTCTCTGTATATCTGCCTTTCCAATAAAAAAAATAATAATAAAAATAAATCTTTAAAAAAAAATTCATTGAACTTGAGTTTTAATCAAAGTGCCATAAATCCCAACTGGTTCAAACAATTTGGACAAGGCATTTAGCCATTTTAGATGCCTAGTTTCCAATCAAGAAAAAGCTCAAATTTCTAGTAGCTAGTGTAAGACTTACTGTAAGAACTGTATGTGTCTCCTTTAAGTGACAGCCCAGTATTCCATGCATTTTTTAATTACGTAGAGTGCAGAATATTTGACAAATATTGAAGATATTTTTAAGACACATGGAATTCACAAAATTTACCTTTTTTTCTGCTTGCTCAGTAAAATCAAATGACATCTACAAAATTAAAACACAGATTCTCTGATTTGTTTACGTTTGCGTCAACTTGTAGCCTAAGTACCTCAAGTAACCCACACTAGGGAAGTTTCTTTTGAAGTCGAATTTCAAGGCAGTTATGGTAGCATCTCCTTTAAAATAGCACAGTGCTCACTGGATGCCCTTCATTTGTAACAGAGCTTTGAGGAAGACTGAAACATTCTAGAGTTTTCTATTAGCTGCCTCCACAATTACCATGACGGCCTGTGCACCGTGAGGTCTTGTTCTCATTTGTGTCCCTTGAATGGTAATGGGGGATGGGAGAAGACTCAGTGCAATTTATTGTGGAGATTTTTGATACAAATTTATACCGGTGTAACAAAGTAGTTCTTCCCTTTATGTCAAAAATAAAATGGTATTTTTATTCCCCTATGAATCTTATGTCTCTTCAATGAGATTCTAATTAGTTAGAATTCATGAGGGAGCGGGGATAATTAATTAGGTTCTCCTGGACCTCCTATAGTGTATAAATTAATTAAATATCAAAAGATACTACATCTTCAAGATAGAATGATCATCTTCAGTAAAGCACTTTTTGTGAGGTTGTACTTGTGGTTAAACAGATCTCTGCTTGTTCCTTCTACACACTTTTTACTTTAGTAAATTTTACTCACAAAGCACTTATCTTCCACTAAGATGCAAACTATGTTTCTCTTCAAATTTTTTCATTAGACGCTTTTTGAAACATTTATTTATTTTTATTGGAAAGGCAGATAGAGTTAGAGACAGAGAGAAAGATTTTCCATCTGCTGTTTTACTCTCCAAATGGCTGCAATAGCCAATGCTGAGCTAATTGGAACCTAGGTGCATCTTCTGCCTCTCCCCCAGGGGTGTAAGGACCCAAAATTTTGGGTCACCCTCCACTGTTTTCTCATGCCACAAACAGGGAGCGGAATGGGAAGTGGTGATGCCAGGACATGAACTTGTACCCGTATTGGATGCTAGTGTTTACAGTCAGAGATTTAGCCAGTTCAGCCCTCACATCGGTCCCTATATTGGACATTTTTAATAACAGCCATAGTCTTATTAAAGTGTATGTGATTTTATTGTGTAAGTCAACAATTACACTAGCTTGAAAGCAGGTTTGGGTGGGACAAAAAATTTTGAATTTGTGATCCTCAAATATAAGAGAAAAAAACTCAGTTACCAGAGGAAGGAAGGGTGTCCTATAAAATCCTATCAAACATCAGAAAGCATTTGGAAGGCTTGCTAATAACATATGAAACAGTTTTGCAGATGTGTGAAATTGGTGCCACATTACCTTTGCATTATATTTCTAGAGGTTCTTTTTTTGTTTTTCCTGAGTAGAAACATGTAAATTAGAGCTCAAGATGTTAAATAAGGAAACACTTATTATCTCTCAAAACAAGAGTAGTGATCCTAATATTTTTTGATTGAAAATGACAGACATGGACATAACATGTAATGAAAACCAAAATGTGCTTGAATTTTCAGAACTCAGCAAGCAAATTAAACAATCGTATGGTTTGGGCTGATTCCGTGGCATAACAGGCTAAGCCCACGCCTGCAAGGTTGCCTACTCATGTGGCCATCATTTCGTGGCCCCACTGCTCCAACTCCAATCCAGCTCCCTGGGAATGTGCCGGGGAAAGCAGCAGCAGATGGCTCAAAGCCTTAGACCCTTGCACCCTCGTGGGGGACCCGGAAGTTCTTAACTCTTGGCTTCAGATCAGCTCTGTTTAAACTGCTGCTGCCATTTGGAGAGAAAATTGGAAGTAAGGAAAACCTTTCCCTGTGTATCTCTATTCCTCTCAGCAATTCTGTCATTCAAATAAAAACAAATCTTTAAAAAAGATTCTTATGCTTAACATGACATGTGTATATGCTCTTTTGAGCAAACTTCACTGATTTAGCACAGTGAGGAGGAAATAAATACACATATTTGTTGCATATAATTAAAATAATGAAGAGAAGATGTATCTTTTGTACTTACTGTTTCTATGATTAAGAAAAAATTAAAGAAAAAGCTTACCTAATTATTATATACAAAAGTATTTGTATCAAAACAACATTTCTCATTTGAGGCTGCCGTTCAAGCTCTGTCTACAGTGCTGGCAATCTATAAGAGTACTTGTTTGAGTTTTGACTGCTTTGTTTCTGATCCAGCTCGCTTCTAATGTACTTAGGGTGTTGTACACAGGTAAGCAACCAAGGTGGAGTTGTAGACTTTTTGCATTGGCTGGCTCAGTCCAGGCTGCTGCAGCCATGTGAGTGAAAATTCAGCAGATGGGAGTTTTCTATCTTTTTTATCTTTGCTAAAAAGATAAATGAATGACTGTGCATGGGACTGTTTTAGTGTCCCTTGGAGTATGTGAATGCCACTTCCCAGAAGACAATCATAGAGCACTGTTCTATTTCCTGATGACACTTGATAGGGGACACACTTGTAGCGAGAAAATACTTTTTTGTTCTTTTCAAATAGATGCATGAGCTTAGAGAACAAAGTAACCATCCTTAGAATTAATTTCAATTCTTCTGGACATCTCTTTACCAACATCATTGGTTAGTTTAGAACATGTTGGAAAATGTATTCATTATAGTGTAAGGCAACTTCAATTTAGACAAAGTGATTAACTGCAAAAGAAAATGAGCTGTGCTTTTGCACTTTGTCAACTGGCTTGCTGCTAAATTGTCTTTCCAATCTAAAAGAGAGAATAAATTACCATGAGCAGCTCTCTTACTTTTCCTGGGTACTCTTTGCTTCTTAGTTGCGCTTTGCAAAAAGCCTCTAAGGATTAAGGTAATTGCCTTTTCTAGGTTCCTTATATTTTTCTATTCTGAATATTGTAGTTGCTGAGAAATTAAACTGTAGCTGTTGTATTAAAAAAAAAATTCTATCATGTGTCTTTTAGATGTAGAACTGATTTCTTCGTGAAAATCTGTTACACCTATCCAAATCTACTTTGCCTTCAATAGCCCTCTTCCCATTTTCACATACTGCTACTGCAGGACATGCGGAATGTGTCTGAGGGCACTGAAACAATGGAGAAACAGAGAACTCAGGATGCAACAGCCTTTTTTGTCATGTTGAGGGACACTGGAACTCAAATCTTGTCAAAGTCCTGGGAGTCACAAACCAGTATAGTTTTGTTTTTGTTGCTCTTTTTCAAACATAACTCTTAATTTAAACAATTGCAAGTTGAAAGAAAATATCAGTTATGTTCCTCAGCATCAACATGTAAGCATAGGATGGTGAGGTTCATAGATCCAGGATTGCAGTCTGCTTGTTCCATAGTTGGGATCCTACTCTTCCTCAGGGTTCCAGCGTCACATGTGTTTATGGTGGATGTTGTCACATCATCTGCCTTGCAGGAGAAGCCAAAAAAAACAGACACTCAAAGCCTTTTTCATTAAAAAATAAACATACAAATCTTATAATATTGTAATGCTAATGCAATCTAAAACTGCTGAACTCAGACTTGTTTTTTTAAAGATTTATTTATTCTTATTTCAAGGCAGATACACAGAGAGGAGGAGAGACAGAGAGGAAGATCTTCTGTCCAATGGTTCACTCCCCAAAGGCCACAATGGCTGGAGCTGAACCAATCTGAAGCCAGGAGCCTCTTCTAGGTCTCCCATGCGGGTGCAGGGTCCCAAGGCTTTGGGCCATCATGGACTGCTTTCCCGGGCCACAAGCAGGGAGCTGGATGGGAAGCGGGGCTGCCAGGATTAGAACTGGCGCTCATATAGGATCCCGGTGCATTCAAGGTGAGGACCTTAACCGCTATGCTATTGCACTGGGCCTGAACTCAGAAATTTTTCATATATTTTTTAACATTAAAAATAGTCACGTAGGATGTTACAGGGGAGAGATATTTAGACAGTTAATTTTTACATAATAGTATTGTATGAAAAGAACCTTCATCTGTATAGAGAGGCTTAAACCTAGAAAATATGATTGTTTTGGCAATCCTGAAAAACATGCATTTCTATCTTAAATTCCCTATTTCTTATAAAATTGTAACTTCAATTTAAAATTCATCATCCTTTTTACACTAACTGTTTATACAAGAGATCAAAAGCTACTTCTCAGGAGCAAGCATTTTATTCACAACGGTGATATTAGGAACATCCACATCCGGCATCAGAACACGGTAAATCATAGCTCAAGCATGCACGGGCTCCCACCTTGCCTGCGAGGAAGGCCACAATTGCCTTTCAGTCGGCCCACTCAGCTTGGCCCCAACACTGGCTTTTGTGGGAGCCTAGAGGAGTGAATCAGCACATAGATGTTCTTTCTTTATCCCTCTGACTCTTTTTTACGCTCCCTCTCTCTCTCTTTTTTACTTTTCAAATAAAAAGAAAATATATACATAAAAAAAAAAGTCATTTATCCTCCTCCCCGTCACCCTCTGGTGAATGGACAATTTAAATGTTCTAGTTAAGTTCTTTTGGCCTACTTCCTGGAAAATGTAGATGTTATAAATTAAATTAAACCCTTTTCTATATTGCTGGAATATTGTAAATGTCAAAAGCATTAAAAATAAATAAAAAACATGTTTATGAATCAAAAATTATTTCAACTTTGTCTTTTGCATACTTAGAAATATTTTTTTCTGAATCACCATTCCTGTAGTAGGTTAGAGATTTCATTAACTATTATTGGGATGAAGGAAACGCACAGCTTTAGCCCATAGATGCAATTTTCTAGAACTACAAAGAGGAGTCCTTTACACATAGTTAGTAATAGCTTCTTTCATTCCAAAAATGTCGAGAATTTCTTCTTTAGGCCCATTACAAAGCACACAATAGGGGAAAAGAAACAGATGAAAACGATATTTCTAAATTCAGGAGAAAATCTGAAATTAGTAAGCAAACAGCCAGAGATTTTTTTTCAGAGTCTATGCATGATTTCAAATAATCATGAAAATATGTACTTTAAGCAATTATCTGTATCTGAAAAAGCATCAAAATATTTCAAGAAATCAAGCCTGGGCGGATAAACCAAAGGTAGATCACAATTTCTTATCCATTGGGTGAAAAAAAAAATGAAACAATGCTATAATTTAGGAAATAAAAGAAGAATGTTTTTCTGTTTAACCATCAAGGGATTCAGCTTGGGCAGTGACTTCCTGTAATTACTTTTATGATTTTGGGGTAGAAAAACAGATACTGTTGTTATTATTACATCAGTTTCATGGCTAGTTTTAAAAAGTTCAAGACGTACGGATTATCCTTTATTGGAAATGCAATATAGTTTCAAGAGCAATAACTGCTATTAATAATAATACTTTCTCCAGAGGTTGATAGAAAAAATATAATAACAAAAGCAATACAACACATTTCGATGTATCATTTTCCCATTAGGGTTTCTTGAACTGACTCTAAAGAGCCAGCACCAAGTATCTTGGATTAATTTGCCTATTTTTGTATTGTATAATGAAACTACTTTCATTGAGTTCTATAATTTTTTATTTATCCACTTAGACATGAACAGATTTCTACCAACAGTAAGTCCGTCCATGGACAAAACAACATATGAGCTACCTCTAAGTAATCTTATAAAGTTGAAAATGTTTCCAAAAACTTTTTAATTTAAAAATTGAAAATCCCAACATATTTGAAGAAAGTTTCCAAATACTGTAATATTAATACAATCTAAAATTAACTCGGACATTCTAATGTTTTTGCATTTAAAGAAAAAAAACTTAGTTTGTTGTTACAGGGGTGGGTGTCTAGGTAATAGAATTAGTACAAGTGTGCAAAATTATGACATTGTTTTTACACTTGATTTTAGCCAAAAGGCTGAGAAGTGATTCACATAGTCTTAAAATTTTAATGTTTAATCACAAGCTATTTTTAAATTCTCATCACAAGTAGAACCATAATGGCAGAGACCTGTTGGATGGGTGTAGGAACAAGGTGGATTTCATGGTCCAGAACCCCACCAATGACACATAAGGCACCATTTTGAGATCTCATCAATCCCCTGGGGGGACAACAGCAAGCTGCTATGTTAGGAAAGAAGTCAGTTCCAGCTCAATGTATTGTACCAGGAAAATCATACTGATTTGGCATCCCAGGGTTAGAGTCAAAATAGGTCTAAATAACCTAAAAATCTGCAATGAGCACTGGTTATAGTCCTACAATCCTGTTTAAAGCCATGGCTGCTGTCTCCCTAATCCTGGGTACTGCTGGCAACAGGAATAAGAGAAACATGGAGCAGACAACAGTGAGGCCATGACACAGGATCACAGGGGGCAGAGAGTGACAACCTGGGAGCCCTGGCAGTGGCCAAAGCACAGCATGAAAACCCAACACTGAAACTTGCTCGAGAGAGTAGCACAGGTGACACAGAAAACCAGGTACTGAACCAGATTGGTGAAATCAACCTAGAGACCTGTGGACGATACAGCTTAAAAATTGGCCTTAGGGGAAGACTTCACTCATCTAAGTTGCAGCGGCCAAGGGAAAAAGAAGAGACAGACACAATGAGTAAGGGCCTGAAACCTACCCAACAAAGGATCAGAGAACTCTCTCAATATGAACATTAATGCATGCAGTTATCAAGGAACTGCTGGACGCAAAATTTGTTTAAAAAAGCAGGCTCAAGCCAGGTAAAAGCAATAAGAAGCACATCCAGGAGCTCAAGCAATTTAAGGAATGCATTGCAGAGGAAATAGCAACATTGAAACCAAGTCAAACTGATTTACTAGAAATAAACACAATGTAGCAAATTAAAAATTCAATGGAAAGCCTCAATAATAGAGTGAATGAGATGGAATAAAGAATTTCAGAGTATGAAGACTCCTTAAGCAAAAATGTTGAAATAGTCAACAAGCTGAAAGAACTGAGAAAAGCTAAGAAAAGTGTACAGGATTAAAATAATACCATCAAGAGGCCAAGCACAATAATTGTGGATGTTGCTGAAGGCACAGAAGGAGAAATGAGGTTGAAAAATATATTGAATGAATTAATAAATTAAAACTTCACTAACATGGAGATAGAATGTGTAAACCAGATTCAGGAAAGAAAGAGAGCCTTGAAAAGATTGAACCAAAAGAAGTCCTCACCATGACACGTCATATTTAAGTTCTCTTCAGTTGAACATAACGAAAAAATAGTTAGATACAGACATGACAAAAGTAAATTACTTATAGAGGAACCCAAATCAGATCTCTCATAGGAAACCTCTTTTAGGAGACCCTACAGACCAGAAAATAATGTAGCAAGATATTCCAGATCCAAAAAAAATGAAAAAAGAAGTCAGCTGAGAATAACATACCCAACAAAGTTTCCCTTGGTATTACAAAATGAAATAAGATATTTCCAAAGGAAACAAAAAATGAAAGACTTTGCCATACAAATATTGCTTAAAGATGTGCTACAGACAGAAAAAAAATAGCATATATCAAAACCAAAGGTAAAGGTGTAGAATATCTCAATGAAATGACAAAATAAACTGAAATCAGCCAATGAGAACCAAATCTAAAATGACAACACCAATTTGCTATTGATATTGTCAATATTAACCCTGAATATAAATGGCTTAAACACATTAATCAAAAGACATAGATAAGCAGACTGCAAGTGGAGTTGATCTGCATATGTCAAGCATGTCTTTGTTCTTTGGAATTTAGTGTATCAAAAAGTCCTAGTTTGATAAACAGCCGAACAAAATAGATATGGTGTCCTTTGTTGCCTTTAATTTCTATTTGATCACATTTTAAATGTTAACATGTAATTCTATTTCTCATATGAAAATATACCTAAAACATGGTTCTTTCTAATTATCAACCATAAAAGAAGATGACTGTCGTCACCTGGCTGGGATAGTTGTCCAATTTGCTCTGTTCCCTGTTCTCTGCTGTGGTACCAGGTGTCCTCTGCAGGCACCAAAGGACTGCCATATCCTTCAAGCAAATTAGGACCTGCAGTCGATGCTCGAGCTTCTCCACTGAGGAGGAAGAGGTTTTGCAGGTGGGCCCAAGGATCCAGGCCAGGAAAAACTATTTCTATTTTAACATTATGATTTTAATTTAAGTATTAATGATATATAATTCTAAAAGTTATAATATTTTAATTTTAAATTTTAATGTTTCAATTTTAATTTATCTTACAACAAAAAGACCTTATTGATTCTGAGAAAATGAAAGGTCAGCATGATTGAAATGTAGTAACTAGAGTTAATGCAAGGAGAATATTCTTGAATTAGCAGCAGGACAGTTTTCCTGTTAAAATTCATAAGTTTTAAAAAATGGATATTTCCTAAGAAGATAAGTAATCCATCATTTTCTTCCAAAAGAATATCTATGCTCTAATATACAGAAGCAAGAGTGTATTCAAGAGGACATACATGTCATTATGTCAACCTTGGCAGAGATTATTGTGCAATGGGTGAGAGTAATGGCAAACACATTTTACATTCATTTTTGTTCAGACTGCTTGGTCATGTGTCAGCTCTTTACCATCTCTTCAAAGAGACAATTCATCTGGTAAGTCATGTAATACTGCCTAAGCCTTTCCTTTTCACACATTCTCTTTTCTTGGACACTTAAAGCTCTCTAAGATCTCACTGCTGGGAAGCACTCCATTAAACTCTCCAAGATCTCACTGCTGGGAAACACTCCATTTTCACAACATCTTGCATTTCCCATTAGACATCACTAGACAACTTTATGGTCATTCTCTGTAGACGTAGCCACATTAGTGTTAGCTCTACATAGGTGCACCGGGCATCATGGCTAACTTGCTCTACATGGTACTTTCCAGAAGTTAAATTAATGCAAATTACATGCAAGAAGGGAGTCTGTTGAGGGGAAATACAGCAAAGAATGTTTGTTTATTCTCCCATCTTTAATAAGCATAAAAACTAATCCTTTTTGTTCTATGTTTTTTTTTATTATTTGAAACAAAGTTATTTTGTGGAACTAGAGATTTTTTAGTAATAAATGCAAGACAAATTACGGAAATAAATGTTTTAATGGTTAAAGTTCAGTTTTTCTTCTGAAGTAGATAGGATGGATTTCATCATAATAAACTTTAAAATACCTATTTACTTTAAACATGAGGCATATAGAATGAAATAACCAGATAATAATGGGTGTTCTATAATGCACTCTATACACTAAGAAGTGATGAAATATTCAGTAAACCTTGACTGTCAGTTTGTAATCTACTTGAAGATTTAAAGTTAAGGTCAGATGGAATAGGCATTTGGAATAAAAGGCCCAACAAGGCAGCCTCTCACTCTGCATTTTAGAAAGATAGATAGATAGATAGATAGATAGATAGATAGATAGATAGATAGATAGATAGATAAAAAAATAAATTAAGTTAGACACCTGGAAAAATGGAAGGTAGGGGAGATAAAGATATAGCTTGGGGTCAAAAGCAGTAATGGCTAACAAGAAATGATAGTGTTGATTCGAAATACCATACATATTGAAAATGCAAATTCTGATGAATCTTGGTAAGAGGTGCATGCTGTATTTCACACTAGAGGCAAAAAGTAACCTTTAAGTTTTGTCAGCAGTGTTGTTTTTTTTTTAAATTTTTTCTGTACTAGCAGATGGTTAGATATCGCATAGACTTGGAATGAGACAAAACTATGCAGCCCAAGTCACAGAAAAGCAAAATAATTAAAAAGTGTGTAAAATTCTGGAAGACATTTTATGATGAAAGTGTAGGAAATATTTGATCAAAATTAGAGCAATCAAGAATATGAATTGAAATTACACTGAACACTAGGTTTCCACTTCCAAGATTTGGGACTTGGCATCTTTTATCTTCAACTATCTGGGAAAAAGAGAAAAAAACATATAGGTATAATAATACAGCAGCAGAAAAAGAAGCAAGTTTTGCATGATATATGCTTGTTGTTACTTTGAGCAAGGATTCTTTTATTTCCATACATAGCTATACTTGATTCTTTTATATTGACCACATGTAAAATAAAGAAGACAGAGGGAAGCATCCATACAGTAAAACTATATGTAACACGCTACTGGCAATAAATAACGGATAAAGATTAGATAATGTGTTCTTAAATTACTCTGCCTGAACAAGCACACGTGATGGAAGCATTTAAAATATTTAATTCAAGCAAGATTATGATAGAAATCTAATTTGGTTTGAGTTATTTTTAATCATTTGAGATTATGGTAAAGTATATATATCAAAGTTAACTATCTGTTAATTCACACATGCTGTTAATTGATGTTAAAAATGTTTCCATTATTGCAAAATTGCTATTGTTAATATGCTAGAAAAAATACAAATACATATTTTAAATAGACTATATTTATTAAAAGAAAAATAGCTACATTCAGTGTCGTTTATTGCTTTCTTCATCCAACTTAACCGTGTTTTCCATTTTTCAACCATTTCAGATTTGTATCCTGATATTTTTTATTGATTAGTTAGTATCAAAGCAGCAAGCACTCAAAATGTCTCTTGGTTGCTTATTAGAGAATTATAACGATCAAAATATGAAAATGAACCAAATAGAGGTTTTTTAAAAAAGGAAATCCCTTTATATATTATGTTTTTTGTACTTATGTCATTATTCTGTATATACTTGTCTGTCATTCAGCTGATTATTTGACATATATCCATAGTTTTTTTTAAAGGTAAAATGGCAATGATTGATTTATTCTTACTTTAGCAAATGAAAAATCATTTGAACTACATTATTAAAATGCACAAAGAAGCTCTTGTGCATCTCACCACGGGCGAGCTCTCGGCGTAAGAGAGGGTGTGATGAAACGGCTCCAGGCTAGCCCCTGGGGTCTGGACCCACTGGTCTACCTGCTTCTGACTGGCTGCAGGCATACATGCAGTGTACTGTTCACTCTAACCTGTTTTTCTGTCTCAAAAGCATGCAAGGTTCGTAATTACTTCAGAATTTATTTTGAACTGGAATGAATTGTGTAATTCAATGCATCAGAGTAGTTTGGCCCAGGTTAAATAGGAAAAGTTATACAGAAGCGTTCTGATTACTACATTGATTTCTAAAGTGGAATTGAGAGGAGAAATGGGAAATTCAGAGTAAAAGTTGTCGCCATCCTGAGGCGACACTAAATTGACAAGGAATCTCGAGGGCCTGGAACAGCTACCGCAACCGGCACACACACACACTGAATGAACACACAAACACACACGCAAAGGAACAGGTGAACAAGAAAGGAGAGATAAAGGAAAAGCGGCAGGCAAAAGAAAAAGGTTTATTGCCCAAAGCGGGCTGCTTATATACAGTTCTCCACCAATCGCTTTTTCCTGTGGGTCCACTAGGCGCTACCTCATAGGCCGATAGCAATGACATAATCACTAGCCTATCGCTGTGACTTCCTGTTTACCTGCAGGTGGGACAAATCTCACCTGCTGGCCCTCAGCCAGGCGCCATCTTGTGACCACCTAACATACATGTGGGGTCTGCTGCTCCCCACAAAAAGTGGTCTCCAAACACTTAGGAATTTTTTTTTTTTAATTGGCCACTCTGTATTTCCAGACAAATAAGACAAATGTCTGTCATAGTGTACTTTATATCGAAGTTATTTAAGGTTTTGTATTATATGAGAAAATAATTCCAATTTCAACTTTTTATTTGGTGTTGATTGAGAGAATCATTCATTTTCTGTTGAAATACATGAGAGCCCTTGAAATCAAGAAATTTATTTTGGGGACAATTATTATAATTGCTATTCTGTCTTTATAACAGGCTTACAAATGTTTTGTTTATTTTTGATTATTTGTAATTTTTCTGTTAAAGATTTGGGTATAATCTTCTATTTTGAGCTTTTTATTTTAGCTTAGGGTAACTATGTATGATATTTTTGTCATAATATTGATTCATTTCTGCTGCTCATTTCCTCCTGCCATTGTCAAAAAGTTCTCTTTTGAGCCCATTTTCACTTTGAAGGACTACATACATTGCCTTTTAAATGTAGGATTGAATAAAAGATATCTTATCTGCAGCTAATTGCATGATACAAGACCTAAGTCACACAAGTTAGAAATGCTGATTTCTGAAGCAGTATTAACAAGTGTTCTTCCAGAAAATAATTTTTGATAAAAATGTATTGCTGATTTCTTGTATCTTAAATCATCCCAATCTTACTTTGTTATTTGGGTTAGAATATTCTAAATTCTTGCAATATTTATTTTTTATTTGTTTATGCAACAGAGCATCCCAGGTGCATACTTCTTCTGAATTTATAGTCAGTTTCATGAGCAAAATTTGATGCTTCACTCATATTTTCTCAGGAAATTTTGTGCCACCTTTAATGTATATTGAAATCTCATCCATAGTAAACATGCATTTTATTTTGACACAGATGCATGATCTAAAATTCTAGCCATCTTTAAAAATCACGCCATTTCAATTATACCTTTGTAGCTTATCTTATATTCAGTGCAGTCAGATATCTTTCATATTTTTCTCTGTTATATCTATCTTGGATATTTTTCTTGGACTCTGGACCAGAATGCTTGGTCAAAAATATAGGTAGCATACACAGTAGCCTTTTGGCTTTGATACAATTTATCACTGTGCATTGTGCATTTAGGAAATAATAACAGCATCAAAATGTCCATTTAATTCATTAGTTGATAATTCTATTCATTTCAGAATAGAGAACAACTGTTAACTAGATATTTGGCATTTTATTTTGTGTCCTATTCTATTGAACTGTATGTGTGAGGTCTCTCCATTCTGTTTGGGGTAAGCACTGTGGCGTGACAGTGACTCTGCACACACCCACGGTTACATACATTTATTTTTATATTAGTAAGTAAAATAGTATTTCTAAAGGAAGGACGGATGCAATGGTAAAGACGTGAGTGAGTGAGTGAGACATTTTGGTTACAACGTCAGAATCTGAGGACTTCACATTGAGTGAAAACCTCTTGAATGAACAAGATCCATAGGGATGTGTGTAGTAGTCATTTATGCCACAAAACCTTTCATTGTTCTAGTTGTCAAAGACGAGTTGTTGTAAGAGGTCAATGTACAAACCAGATGAAATGCATTACATAGCTGTTTGAAGTCTCTGCAAGAGCATTTAAGAAACCCAGGATACGAGGAATTAAATCTAAGGAAGAAGTGTGTTAATATGACCACTTTTCCACTCATGTTAATAGCTGTTTCAAAGGTGTGTGAAGCCTAGCAACTGCGGCAAAAGCAGTTCTGAGCCAGCTATGATCTCGTCAGTATAGGGTTCAGATCTCAGCCAACTGAAACAAAAATCTCAATATAATCTGAAAGAGAAAAAACGGGAGCCAGACATTCGTCCTCACGTTCCCGAGTCATTCCCCAGATCCTGTGCCGGGAGAGGCTGGAGGGGAATGAGCCAGGGGAAAAAATAGAAACGCACACACACACACACATTTTTCCTTAAAAAAAGAAAAGAAAAGAAAAAGCAAAGAGCAGATCTTGAAACAGTAAAACTTGTAAATACAAATACACCAATGAAGATGGACAACTGAAGATGATGCAGACCTGAAGGGAGATGCATGTTGAAACACGAACTGTGATTCCACAAGTGCAGAACCCTCCGCCTACCTCTGCGATATCTTCATTACTGACAGGATTACATGAAGCACTTCTCAACGTCATCCCTGTTTCTTAGCCACAATATGGGAGCTGTTCTCCGGACAGAAACAATCTCATACATGTGAAAATTACAAGCTATCATCTCTCAAATGCTGGAAGAATAGAATCGTAGCTTAGATTCTGCATTGCATTAAAATGTCTTAAAATGATTGTGAACAAATGCATTGATGCAAATAGATTCTAATATCCATCAATATTACAAGACCCCTCAGCTTAAGTACACATGAGCACCCAAAATCTATGTATCTGGTTTTATACACAATCTAAACCTTATAAAATATAGTCTGCCCTTATTCCTGTCAATGTTATAATGGTTAGGTAAATCATTTTGTGGCTGATACAATAGGATGAGTCATAACTGGGTTCGGAAATCACAAACTGCAAGTGAGTATAAATACTTCTGAAATCACTCATGATGTCATGGTGATTGTATAACTGAATTAAATAATATGTCTGACTAGTGATAATTCCAGAGATACTTAGCAAAAAAGCATCGCACAGAAAGGAGTAATTAGTGGAATCTGTGAAGGAATTAACTTCTACATAAATCACCTTTTTTGTTTTATTTAAAAAGACAAGTATTTGATCAGCTGAAAAGATTTATGATTATTACTAATATATGTAAATTCAAGCATATTTCCTTTTGTGGTGTGCTAATAAAGCAGTATCAGTCTTGATCTTCGCAACTTGATGCTCATTACCTGAATCTCCCCAATAGTGTGGCATGGGGATTCACTGAACCCTTCATATTCAAATCATGATGTTTAAATAACATGTCAATTATCCCTCTTATCTTCCTTTTTTCATAGTCTATGTCCTAACTCAACGTGTCTGTTTTGAAGATCATTTAACACAAATCTGTAAGAAGATCTTAATCATCTTCTATATATTGAATTTTTCACTGAATTCTTTCCCTCAACATTGAAACATTCATAGTCTTCTTTCATTTATGTATTCTGGTTTGTTCGTGGAAAGGCATATTTAGTCAATATTCATATCTGCAACCTTTCTTACAATTATAGATATTAGATCCAGTCACATATTAAGGATACTTTTTAATCTCCCATAAGCACTTGACAGTAAGTATGGAACTTTGTTTATTATCCATTTCTTCATACTTAGTACATCTAATTTTCACTTTCTGAAAAGACATTACATGTTACATGTCTCGAGTTAAACATCTTCAATTCATTCTTGACTCTTCATTCCCTCTAGCTAGTACACTGTGAAAATTGATCCATGTATTTCACAAGACTTAGAAAATTATCCCAGTCCTCTCCATTAGCTGTTTTGTTTTCAGTGTGTCATTGTGTCATCTAGCCTGTTAATGACGCCATATTTCAAGCTTGCCAACTCTAACAAATTCTTCAAATTGTTGCAGATGTGAGCTTTTAGGGTACCGATTTTTATCAAAATTTTGAAATTTAAATTTTATGAATTTCTTAGAAGGCAATCTATTATCTAGTTTGTAGTCAGACAACATCTTTCCTGCCACACTAGTTCTAGATTAAAAGGACCTTGCATTATTTGAGCATGCGACCTTCTTTATGTGTCTTTCTCCTGGATAAAAAAAAAAAAAAACTCATATATATCCATCCTTGTTCTCATATATTACACTGGAAATTGAATGATTCTCAATGTGAATGCATGTGAATGGTGGGAGAAGAAAAAGGAGAAAAAGACACATGTGCATAGAGAGAAAAAAGCAGTATTCAGTGAACTGTGAATTTTGTCCTCTTGCATGTCCCTAGTACTTTAATCAGGGCCTAAAATGTAAAACCATTTCAGATTGTGTGCTGTACTGAGTTGGCACGATAGCCAGGTCTTTTAAATTCAGCTCTGCATTAAAATACAAAAATTCCATTTCCAAAATGTATGTAACATTATCAGGTTAGCTTTAGGAAACAGAATAGAATTCATGAAGAATTGGAATTTAGTGATGCAAAGCTTTCTGCTTGGAAGCAACTCCAGGGTCCTGGAAGGGTATGTGTGATCATCCCTGATTTTATTACTGTCAACTAAAATGCTAGGTCTGAATTCTCTGAAAAGAATAAGTGAAATAGCTTATAATGCATTTCATTATATTTGAAGCATAGCAATTTAGATAGAGAGTCAAAGTTTGATTTCGTGATGTAAAGAAGTTTCTTTATTTCATTGTTTTCCCCTGATACATAACCTTCCTACATAATTTCTCCCAAGTATGAGTTTTACCTTCCTGTTTATCATAGTGCAAGCTGTTACTCTGTTTTCTTCCTGAGGATGGGTGAGCATTAAGAACTTCCCAGTAAAGAGGTATTTATCTATTTATTTATTTGAAATTTAGAAGATGAGGGGATCACAGATTCAGGTGCACCATGTTCAGGGATAGAATGTAAAGTGAGCAGGAATGGCAAAGGCAGCAGAAAGTTTTCTGGTTGATTTTTTTTATCTGCAGGAAGAGATCCCATGGTCTGGCTTCTTATGAGCTGGAAAGGGTGTGTCTGGGCAGTATCCTGGAGATTTGATGACGGTAATACATCCTGGAAAAGGGGCTATTTGATTGACATGTGAGCAGGCAACATTATGTATCATGTGGGAAGATGTGGTTCCCAAATCATGATCTATGCTAGCTAACTGCTTTTCCTGTTTCATTTAAAAATGAAATTGAATACATTTGTTTAATAAATCATGATGTGATTTACCATAAACTAAAATATGCCTATAATTTCACTAACTTTGTGTTCTATTTTGCTATTTATCATGAAATGCACATATTTAACCTATTGTCTTTGTATAATTTAATAATTGTTTTATAGCATTTTCAAGTATTTTATACCCCATAGAAGAAATAAAATTATACTCTAACAATAGAGAGAACTTATTATTGAGTGTGAAAAAAAACCCTGTTTTTATTTGATTATCATAACATTTTTATTTTAGGTAAATAATTCAACTAAATATATGCCATGAAATATACGTGAACCATATGTTTAAATGCTCAAGAATTACTGCAAGATGAACATGCATGAATTACTCTTAACTAGAGAAACAATGAAAACATTGCCAAAATCACAGAGATACTTCAGTTGGTTTTTCTGAACATTAATCCAAGTCCCACTATCAAAAACTCTTCTGGTGATGGTGTTATTTTTATTTCATACAAAGAGAGCCATATTCTGCATATATGTATGCATCTGAAAGCTTTTACATAACTCTAAGATGTGAAATTCCTGTGGGCAAGTTTGATCAAAATGTGATCATCTCAGGGCCAGGGTTGTGTGACAGACACCTGCATCTGTATGGTGCTTGTTTATGTCCCTGCTGCTTGACATCTGATCTGGCTCCCTGCAAATGGCCTGTGAAAGCAGCTCAGGACGATGCTCTGTAACAGCCTTTTATCCTCAACAGAACTTCTTTCAAAACCGAAATCGTCTTCTGCTGCTGATAAACGAACAAACTCTTCATATTTGAAATTGTTTGCCTTTGTTTCAATGATCTTTACATTATGTGTACCAAAGGTAGATTATATCTCAAGAAAATGTTTTTCTGGGATAGACACCACCAAGGATTCCCAGTAAGGGACTGCCTAAGATCAAATCTTAGATCTTCATTCCAGCTTGGTGTTCATGTACCTTGGGCTGCAGCAGCTGATGGTCAAGTGACTGGATCCCTGCAGCAGCTGATGACCAAGCGGCTGGATCCCTGTCACATACGGGGAAGAGATGCACATTTACATCCTGGTCCAAGTGTCCACCTGATCGACTCCCGGCTCTTTCAGGCAAGTGAGGAAAAAACTGGCAAGAAATGGATATGTGTTCCTTTCTCCTTGCCTTTCAAATAAGTAAATCATGCGTTTTCTGGAAAGGAAACCTTTTGATTGATTCTCAGCCTTTTGGCTAAGTTCAAGTGAAAAGAATCATTGTGTTTTCTCATTCATTTGTTATGGTTTTAGGATGAGCTTTCAGAAATCCAGTCATGTCTTCAGCCTCCCTTTCTAATTCCTGGTTGCTTGTTATTTTGAACATGTGCAATCATGCTCTTCCCTGAAGTCTTGAATTCCTCAAGTCATCCATGAGAATTAGAATCACCTTTTCCAAATCCTGTAAATATTGAAGTTGCAACTGCCTGCTGTGAGTCATAACTGTTCTTCCTGCCAACTGGAACAATCAATTCCTTGCAAATCAATTGACTTTTTAAGATCCTGAAGAAGAATCAACATCTACTGCACTTTAGCCTTGTAATACATATTTCATAATAAGACTTGAAAATGACACTTGCTCCTGAAATCATGGGCTGCAAAATGGATGCCATATTAGCAGAAATAAAAGTATTATTTATCTTGTTATAGGCCTCCAACAGAACTCTTCAGTGGTATATTTTCAAGGAACAGTAACATTTTGAAACGAATCTTTTTCTATAAGCAGTTGGTATCAATTGTGGGCTTAAAGTATTCAATAAACTCTGCTTCACTATGATTTTGCTGTTCTGTTTATGAAGCACTGAGTAGATGTACAATTTTGAAGGATCCTAGTGTTTTCATCAAAGTAAATGAGCATTGTCAAATTGCAGTCACCAGGCATATGAGCCAATAATGCTAATTTATAACTATTGTAAAAGATTTCCTACGTATAACAAAACTCAAGATAATACACCCAGGCATTTAATATTCATATGATCTACTTTAAATACCCAAGAAGTATGATGGCAAGTCAAATACTTCACATCTGGTTTGCACTTGCTTTTTTACATCCCTGCCAATATCAGATACAAACATTCAGGATGCAGTTTTGCCATTATAACTTGATATATCACTTTAAACCTTTATGCTAGATGAGAAAATTACAGGAAGAATGGTACTTCCCAGGGCTATGTGCTCTCTGCATGCATTTGTTCTTTTTTCTTTTAAGTAATAGTTATGTCATGTTTGTAGCTGCATGGTTATGTCTGGTTTAAAACGTACCTAGTCAAGAACTGTGATGTTGATATGCATAGAACTCTGAATGCTGTGTCCCACATCTATCAACACAACGCCTGGATGTAAGTTATCTCGGGAAATCCCTACTCTGCCCACAGGCGTTCACTCTCAAGTACCCATGGAATCAATGTCAAATAGACTTTCATTCTAGCACACACTCTGGCTGGCTATTCAATTTCCATAAGAGAAGGTCAACTCTATTCTGAGCTTGACTGTCTGTTAGCACATACAGGTCAATATTTATCTGGCAGCATAGAATTGCTTCATTCCAATTACTTGCCCCGGAACACAATCTCAAATTCCCTCCTGCTTAGTGTCTTTCTATCAAGGCCTTTCTGAGTGAAGTCTATTTGTGGTAGTTTTTTCAATTCTTCTCTGTTGATCAGTTTTCTCACATATTCTCGAATCTAATTTTGAGTGGTAGAGACAATCACAAAAGTGATTAATTATAATTTCATTTTCCTCTAATTCTTCCTTAATAATTGTAACGATTGGCTTATGTGTTTGTATAAATCCATTGCCATTGAATAAAACAATCACTTTTGTTATTGATGGTTAAGATTTAATTGGTGAGATTTCAGCTGAAGATATATATATTTATACACACACATATATATATGTATACATACACACATATATAAAGATGTGTGTGTATATATATATAAATTATTAGATTTTTAAATATTCCTTCTGAGTGAATAGGTTGTATTTATCCCATGGACCCTATATGTTGTTACCAAGTTTCTCACTTACATTACACCACAGGAAATGTACAGACTGAATTTTGTGTAACCACGTATTATAAAAACATTCCCTCATTTCTCAGTTATTGCATTGGCAAGTAGATTTATGATAAATATTCCAATTTTATTTTCTTAAAACAATGAAGTGGAGGCAATAATTTCATAAAATTGTTTTGATGAAATTAAATCATGATAGATGTGTGCGACCTACAACCCTGGACAGCTCCTATTGTAAAATGCACTTGTTTTTCTTTTCATGATTCATCTTTAAAAAAAAATCTGAGCCAGATAGAAAATTTAACCCAATTACCCTAACAGATTTCGTGAGAAAATAATTTTCTTCTGATAAAAAACAGTGATCACACAGCTCAACATATCCTGCATTGTAACACCTCTTATAACTTGCTTATTTTGAGTTCTAGTAACATAATCCACTAGACATCAATCTTAAATTCAC
This sequence comes from Ochotona curzoniae, assembly GCF_017591425.1. Lineage (NCBI taxonomy): Eukaryota > Metazoa > Chordata > Mammalia > Lagomorpha > Ochotonidae > Ochotona > Ochotona curzoniae. Next base: position 11,731,064 of record NW_024465582.1, on the reverse strand, counting down.
CGACAAGCTTTTATGCTTGGATTTTTTAAGATTAGCAAATATGATATTTGAAATTTATGAAAAATGGACTAAGTGAACTGATTATGGAATTGCTTAATCCTCTCAAATTAGAATTTTGTTTCATGATTTTGTTAAAGTTCTTTAGAGTTCTATCAAAATGTTACCTAAATCCTGTGAAGATGTAGCTATTTGTGGATTCAGATCTTTTTAAATCCATTTACCAAATACATAGCTAGATGAATAAACAGCTTACTTGAACAAACCGTAATGGAATGGAGTTTACAGAATTCATGGTATGCAAATTATGTGTTACATTCTTCTACTATCAAACATGGCAATAAAAAGTGCATAAAGACTAGATGAAAGTTTAAAAAATAAAATGGTAATCTAGTTATATTTATTATGCACATAAAATATAGAAACTATTTTGTTATCATTTTATTTTATGAATTTGTTGGTGAAGTGATATAACATGTTAATACAAAGTATTCTTGAAGGTAAACATACAATTACTAGAAAATGGATGCCCTTAAATGTAGAGTCAATTTTGTGAACCATCACCAGGAAAACAATTGTAAGCTTATTTAAACGATTTATTTGTTTTTATTGCAAAGGCAGATATACAGAGAGGAGCAGAGACAGAGAAAAAGAGCTTTCATCAGATGATTCATTCCACAGGCAGCCACAACAGCTGGAACTGAGCCAAACCAAAGCCAGGAGCCAGAACCCTCCTCTGATTCTCCCATGTTGGTGCCAAGTAACAAGGCTTTGGGCTGTCCTTGACTGCTTTCGCAGACCACAAGCAGGGAGCTGGATGGGAAGTGGGGCCGCTGCAATTAGAATGGTTCTTACCCTAAAATACCCAACACACAGAGACAAACAAAGGAATATCTAATTGTAATTCCCTGCTTACTAACATTCAGCATTAATCTTTTCCCTTTAGAACACAAGAGGATATTTAAAAGGATGCATGTAGTTCTGAAACAACACATTTTGTTCCATATCTCTCTAGGTAAAAATTGCAGCGGATGTAAGGAACTTCAGGCAAGTGTTTCACGAATAGCTCCAACATATTTTACCTTGCGTAGTAAAAGTGATTTTCCAACCATATTGAGAATAATAATACTTGATGAGAGATATTGTGAATCCATATCAGTGTTCACCGTCTCAGTGATCCGAAACAACTCAAACGTCTTTAGTTGATTTGCCACTTTTGAAAACTAGAAGAAATCTGACCCAGATTTACTGGAGACAAGCTGCTGGAACAGCAATTCCAATAGACGGCTTCCAGGCCTTGTAGTCCTACATTCATACTCTTGAAAGGCTTTGGGGATAACAGGGAGCCGCAGGGAGCTCGCTTCCTCACAGTTGGCCAGAACAGGTCTGAAAGAACTCACGCTGTCCCCACTGCAGCCCACTAGATTGCTACTGCCAGCTTGGTGTAAATTCTCTGGTCATTTTAGCGTTCATTTCATCCTGAGTTCTATCACGGAAAAGCCAATCAGAAGCAATTGTTAAATTGTCTCCCCTCTAAAACAGACACTGAGCCCAAAATAAAACCAATGTCCACTAAGTCTATTCACTTTGAAAAGGTGGAAAAGGGTAAGAAAAAAATAGAAGCAAGGCTTTTTAGTCGATTGCAGTGAACAGTCACAACTAAAACTGTGAACACTTTGAGATTAATTTATAAAACAAAAACTGCTTGCGTGTTTTAGAGGTTCAAGTAGACCTATCTTAAGAAATGGTGTATTTTGCTTTTCTCATGTCAAGCTGGGAGTAAAATACATATGAAAATGTATGCAGTGCCAGGATGTACTAATCAAACTTGTGCATGTAAACTATCAATCTTATATTTTGAGATAATAATCGGCTTTGGAGCCATCATTTTATACAAAATCATACCAAACTGATTCTGCATTAAGTCTAACAGAAGCTTATCAATTTTACAAAGGAGTGATTTTTAATAAGGCCAGCAGAGTGAGAATATTTGATTAGCATCTAGCATATATAAGATAAACGAAAACTTGTATAAAATTATGTTATTAATGATATTATAGCTATTGCAATAAATAATTTTTGTGTGTATTTCTTCAACAGCCCTTGTCATACAGTAAAGAAGATGTCGACTTTTTTATAGATCTTTTGTTAGCACTCTTTTCGGAGTCACATTAGAATCCCAGGACACCATGGAGCTTTTGACTTAGGTTCTATGAACCCAGTACATAGCTGAGTCTGCCTGAAGAGGAATTACAGATTCTAAGAAACAGGACATTGTGAAAAGTTACGATCATAAGAACAATGCTGCATTTAAAATTTGGAGAAAAACCTCTTTTGCTTCAGTAAACAGAGTTCTGCAATTTTAAATATAGAGAGTCTGGAAGAAATAATTTCCCTTTCTTCTTAGAGGTGAATCAAATTGGGGAAAATCTCAAATCTCTGCAAGAGAGTTGTTTTTATTTGAATAAAAGCATTTATAAAATGTAATTTGTATAGGATCATTTCAAGGTGAGAGAGAGGGAGAGAAGGACAGAGAGAGAGAGAGAGAGAGTAAGAGAGAGAGAGAACGAGCGTTTTTATTGCCTTGTTTTAACTAATTTAAACAATTCTGGAAAAAAATTGATGTGCAATTCATACTATTCTAAGACCAGATGCTTCTAAAACTTGAAGAAAGAAGAAACACAATCTTTAAATGGCATAGATCAATGAGCTTTTAATTCAAAATCAAGCAGATAATGGATTTCTTTCTCTGTAATCTCCAGGTATAATTTCATACTTGTTATAAAACACAAATTCATAATTCTGGGTTTCTAATGTTTACTTCAGACTGAAGTTTTATTTCTTCTTCAACACTAATGAACTAAAACATATTCATGGCTATTACAATTAAATCAACTAATTAAAATATTCATCTACCATCAAGAGCATAATTTTATTTGCTATCATTGAAGACACGCATATGAAGCTAAGTGAAGTTCAGGACAATGTTTTGAAAATGTCTCATCAACTTTGTACACTATTTTTTTAAAAAGTTGGGACAGATTTTTAACATTAATTAAAGATATCATTGATAGTGTGAGTGTTCTGCGCAATTCTCACGAAGTCTTGCAGAAGGCAGTGACCAGCAGGACTGCTCCCAGTTTGGCCTCCTCCTGAAAGGTCATGTACTGTAATTTCTGGTTCTGTAATCCACACATTGTTGCAGCACAATGTACCATTCACAGATTAGGGACACAAAACTGGAATCTTAACATGTTCCTCATTTTGCGGGCCAGGAATTTAGGCAAGTCAAATTGGAGCAAGGACACTCTTTTTAACCAAAACTGAGTCCATAGCTGGGCATATCTAATGGCTTGAAATCCCTGGCACAGCTTGGGTGGTCTTCTGTAATATCCCAGACCTGGTAATGGCTGGAGGATCCAATTCTCCATGTACTGAGAATGGAATGCTTGACAGGCTTTTACTCATAGTGCTGGAAACGATGATGGAATACTGAGAAACATTAGATCTGTGTGAGTGAATGACTCTCCACGCGGTCATTGTATGTGGACAACACAGAGACCTCATGACCACTCTCATGGAATCTGAAAACTTCCTAAAATGCCTGGGGGCTTTCCACTGTTTAACAGTGAGGGAAAGAGAAGGAAGGACAATGTAGGAACTACAGCTTACTCTGTTGGGTGGTTGGTGTATGGTTGAGATGAAGCTTGTGGTGCCACATTGCATGTCTGAGTGCTCAGGTTTGATTCTCAGCACTGCTTCTAATCCAGTTCCCTGCTAATACACAGCACAGAACACTCCTCGAGCTCCTGCTATTCGTGGGGGAGACTGGCTTGAATTTTTCACTGCCAGTTTTGGTCTGTCCCAGTCCTGGCTGTTGCAGGCATATGTGGAATGTACCAGCTGATAGAATACATGTCTCTCTGCCATATCTTCATCACCCAGATTAATAAAAACAATTAGAAATACTTTATTGAATGACAGGAGATTCTAGATAAACTAGTTATTAATTTGAAACATTCTAAATAGTAGGTATCCTCTTTTGTCACTTGCAAATATGTTAGATTTTTTTTCTTAACTAAATTAAGAATATGGTGTTTAGATGCCTGGATTCTAATTATTTTTGTCTTACACAGATAGCATTAGTGAGTATGAGAGTATTATCATCCCACCCATATGTTTTATTAATCCCGATGAGTTAGTTTATGCCCATTAAGACGGATGCATCAAAATGAAATGAGACATGCTTTGAGCAGCTGTATATTAAGAAATGTCCTCATAAAAGATAAAGCAAGAGAGATGAGGGTTGGTAATGGAAGAACTTTAGATGCCAATCAGAAAACTGAAACATCAAAGGGAAAAGAAATAACTCAGCACCCAGAAGATGTGAAAAAAAATGGGAAAATTAATGCACAATCTCAAAAGCAGGGACCTGTTGTAAGAATCCCTCACTCAATAGGAACAAACCGGAACAAGCATCTGTACCGAGTTTAGTTAAATATTTGTAGCATCCCTGGTTGAACGCAGTGTGCCAGGAAAACCAGTGGATTTAAGTTTTAGCAACTGTGGGCTGTGGATTTGTTAGATTCCTTACTAGATGTCCATTTTATTATTTCATTTCATTTTATGTTAATTTATGTTTGTTTTAGAGGTGGTGGTGCTGTGAACCCATGTGGGCTGCTAATCAGAGTGGAAAAGGAGAAGGGTGAATAGAGGGCGACCGAGGGAAGAGCGTGTGCCCTCCAGCCTGTGACCTGCAGGAGTGGAGGGAAGGTGGTACGCTGCTCTTTGCTGTCAGATCACAGCAGCACCAGGGATCAGAGATGATCCCCTGATGTCGTCGCAGTAACTTAGATGTGGGGAAGAATGTCCTGATAGAATGACAGAGCAAACCATGGAAAGAATGTTAATTGGGTAGTTTTGGTTGCTGCGTGATGTCGTTTACTTTGCTGTGCCAGAAATGAGATATTACTTTTAATGCCGCAAGACTGTCCATGTCCTTTGTTTTTAATTTTTTTTTCTTTATTATTTTCCCAGTTTTGTAGATAGAGGGATTCCTCCCCATTCCCTTGCCCCCTCCCATCCCAACTTCCTCTTCCACTATTTCACTCCCCATATTATTACAGCTGTAAACAGTTAACTGAGCCTCAGTAATAAAATGCTGAAGGTTCTGCCTTCTTGTAGCCATACAATGCCCTGGGGCATGTAGCATCATACTGAACTTGTAGCTGTTGCTGGAGGACCACACCAATCTTAGCTCCAATCTTTTGTATGAATTATACCTCAGCATATTTTCTTTTTTTTAAAGATTTGTTTTTATTATTTTTTTTATTGGAAAGGCGGATATACAGAGAGGAGAGACAGAGAGGAAGATCTTCCGTCCGATGATTTACTCCCTAAGTGAGCGCAACGGCTGATGCTATGTCGATCCGAAGCCAGGAGCCAGGAGCCTCTTCCGGGTCTCCCACGCGGGTGCAGGGTCCCAAAGCTTTGGGCCGTCCTCAACTGCTTTCCCGGGCCACAGACAGGGAGCTGGAAAGGAAGTGGGGCTGCCGGGATAGAACCGGCGCCCATATGGGATCCCGGACGTGCAAGGTGAGGACCTTAACCACTTGCGCCACCGCGCCGGGCCCCAGCATATTTTCTTACATGACATTTTCCATTCCCAATAATTTAAAAATATGCATGAAAATATGAGTATCCTTTATGCACCATAAGCAAAATTCTTCACTCCGTTGTCTTTGTTGCTAGATTTCATTGCTTCCTTTCAATCTATAAAGTTATTAAAGTATAGTGGGTGATGATTATATGATTGGGCTTCATTGTAATGGGTTTATATTTCTTTGTTCTTTTAAGGATTTCTGCAATGGGATCTCAGAATTTGCTCTGTGGCCAAACCTTACATTAATTGGATAATACTACTATGTCTTGCATGTTCGTCATGAAAACTCACTGCCTCCAAGAAAACTGTTTCAACCCTGTCTCTGTTTTAGTAGACGAGGTGCTGTGTATACTATTTTGGCACAGTGAAAAGCCACTTCCTTGCTTTTACTGAACAAGGAGATCTAATAGTGTCAGCACTGTTTGTTGTAGGTACTTTGTAATTACTGGGTAAGAGTGAATTTTCTGTCACTCACAGTGAAGACAAGAGGGAGAAGGTTGCATAGTGGAGGCAGTTGTTTTGTATTCCTGCGTCACATACTTAGTGTAAGAGTGCCTTCGTTCAGTTCCTCAGTAAATGTCTCATTCCCATGACTAGTTGGATGTGTCATGCTACAAGCCTTACTGTAATTTATGATTTGGTGTTTCAGAAAAAATAAACAAATAAATAAAAAACACTTTGACGCAGGTGTCTTAGGACAGTGGGGCAAACTCTTGCTGCACTTACCGACATCCAGTCTTCATACTGAAATCTGCAACTCAAAGAGTAATTGCTCTAAAACCCTAAAAAGTGTTATTATACTGCTTTAATACAGGCCTGCCAATGTAAAATATATTTTGATAAATTTCCTGCAGGGAAAATCCATAAGATTATGTCAAAAAATTTGTGAATGTACTACGTTTTTTTGCAAAGTGAGTAGGAATATGATGTAGGGCTGGATGAAAGTAAGTGCAGTAAGTTAATATATTTTGAAGAAAATTAAATTACAACCTTCACATTGTATTGATTTTCAAGCTACATAAAAGTGGCAAATTGATAATATCTTGGAAATTTAAATATAACTTTCTGTGTATGTGTTCCTGTGCATTTATGTGTATAATATAAAATTATAATACTTTTCAATAAAGGGATACAGTTTCATAATAAGAGTTTTCTTTCTATTTTTGGCTCTGTTTCTTTGCTGTTTCATCCTGAATTTGTTTCAGTTTTCCCCATCTGTCAATCCTTGGTTTATCTTTCATCAGTCTTAATTTATCATAATGGATTAATACTGATTACTTCAGAAGGAAATTACGTAACTGTGAGTGACAAGGGATATTTTAAATTTATTGGAAAGAAACAGCATGGAAGAAATTGTTGCAGGAATTTTGACTCCGAGTATGGCAGCAACCTCAAATTCTTGTCTCGCAGGAAAGAAGAATTTTCATGCGGACACAGTTTAGTTTTAAAGCAAGATTTATTAGAAAAGTTGAGAAGAGAAGACTCCCGTCCTAGCGACGGGAGGGGGTTTGAGATAGAAAAGACCCTTACCTCCTGCCATAGTGGCAGGAGGAAAAGGACCCCAGTGCTCTGCCATAGCAGCAGGAAAATAAGAACCCTAGTCCTCTGCCATAGTGGCAGGAGGCAAAGAAGAAAAACCCTAGTCCTCTGCCATAGTGGCAGGGGGCAAAGAAGTAAAAACCCGTATCAATGGTGGGGAATGCACCTTTTAAAGGTTTCCCTCAAAGATGTTTCTCCATGAACAAAGAAAATTCCTGGTTTCCATGGTACCTGGCCTTGGGACAAAAGGCCACAGAGGTGCCAGACCTAGGACATTCCAGGCCTTAGGCAGATGTGTATTACTTCTTCCTGCTCTCCTTTCAATGATAAAGAGATCGGCCTGAGACCCTCCCACAGTGGCCGGAGGTAAGATAGTTCTGGTGGGGAATTGATATGCTAATAGCACCCCTGTCCCTGGGAGAGTGAGTTCAAGACATGGTGGGGAAATTCTCTTTTACTCAGGGACCCAGAATACCCTAACTGCCTACTACCCACTCTAACTCCTCTCTCATTCCGCCCCCCAGAAGAAGTGACCCTAACTGCTGTTAGGGGGAAATGGGACGGTGACCGCTCTGACTGCTTCCTGCTGACATGGGACGAAGTTCAAAGGCAGCAGTTGGGTATTCCTCTGGGGGTCGGTCTAAGGGTCCCCAGTGGAACATAGAAGTCATCAAAGACGCCTGGCAGAAGTCATCAGAGGTGCCTGGCAGGTTGTTTGAACTCTGGGTGTTCCTTCTTGTTGAAGTCTAGATGACAAAACAAAGACAATTATAATCTCTCCCAACCTAATATGTAATGGGCTTGGTGGAAGCACCAGTTTGAATACTTGAGATTTAGAATTTAGATGAGAAACACAGTCAGAGTAAACATTGACTTGAGCAGTTTGACTATAAACTAGATTCATAGGTTTAAATGAACTCATTTAAAGCTCAAGTTTTGAAACAGTTAAACTCAATGAATATTATAGAACACATGAAACTTTCTGAGCTACATGAAATTGTTATCTAGGTCCATTAGAAGGCACAAAACCAATGAAAAGTTAACATGTGGCTTTAGGACTTGAACCCGTATAGGGCATGTAAACATTAAGTTTCCATGGAGTTACAATTTCATCTAGCATTGACGATTCTGAATTAAGATTCACACTTACTTGACTTTTGAAAATACTACAGTTGCTTTGTATACAAGTGGTGGATTTTTGAAATAACAATTGTACTTTACCAGTTGCTGGAAACCCTAAGAGTGTCAGAAGACATTGAGCCTAGAACATAAAGCACAACGCTGAAAACATTTCATTGCAAGACTTATCTGGATCATAGCATAGATGGCAATAGACTAAACTAGTTGTGAGTTACAATAACCCAGCAGCTTATGGCATTCTAGTAAGAATTCACAAAACTCCACACATTAGGGCAAAGGCAATGAACTAGTCCCATAGTTGTAACAAGCCATACATTGACAGTTGGAGAACAGAAGAGTCTTAAATATATGAACAGAGAGATCCCCAATAACTTAGTAAATGAGGAAGACATGAACCCTACCTCAGAACGGTGAGGGTGTTCTACCTAATGATGTCTAGTACAAACTGAAGAGCGATGGCAAACATGCCCTGTCAGGAGCCTGGTCAGCGATACAGGCTGACAGTTACAAGCTAACTTTTCCCTAGGAAAGCTTCTTTTCTGAGCTTCTAGATTAGTCTGTTCTGTCACCTAAGCTAATTTGGGGCTCCTGAGAGACCCTGATGGTCACTGTAAGAGAGGGAAGAAGCCCAAGCTAGCTAGGACAGAGAAGGCAGTGTCCAAATGGAAACTTACAGTTTTCCCGTCCACTGTGAGAACCACCCGGGGCTCCTGAGTGCTGTTCCAAGGTGTCACCAAAGTCCGTGGATGGCCTTGACAGGGAAGGCTCAAGGTAAAAACCAGTTGTGTGCTCCACGTGGCGGTGGAGCCAGCACAGCACAGCAGCATAGTTATGCAAAGAGACCCATCCAGACTAACTCTCTCCACTCTAAAGCTCAAAACTGGCAGCTAAGGCTTGGGTGCAGAAAAAGATCAGGCCCTTTTCTTTACATTCTGGGGACCAAAGGAATCCTAATGCTTGAGGATAAACCCCCAGGGGGGTTGTGGTGGATGGCTTGCTTCCCATCTGAAGAGAGGATAAGAAAACGGAAGCGTCCCTCAGTTTCTATCTCTCCTGAGTTTAAGACGTCTCTTAAAACTCCTATTGCTAGCCCGTGGCGTCCAGGTGTACTCTGAAGACCACAGAAGTAGGGAGGGAGGTGGGAGTGAAGTCAGTACACTTGACTCACGTCGCTTGACCTCCCACGCCTTATGGGATGCGTCTTGGTTAGAACAGCATGTGCCAGGAGTGAACAATCCGCTCCTGTTTCCTGCGCCATGCTAGACCTAGGCCTCTGCCTGGTGCAATACTCTGATGTCCTGAAGAACATATAAGTCAGAAACAGCATGTGCCAAACTGCACCCTGCTGCATCTGGGACTTCTGCCGGACAAATATGCTCTCCTTTTGAAATTTGTTCTAACCTCGAGCTGACAAGCCTGACCTCAAACTTCGGCCTGATTCTATAAGCCTATGTAACAATGTCCTTAATGAGAGCTGGAGGAATACCTGTGTTGACTCTGGTTTTCTGCTCACATTAGCGACTACACTCGTTAAGAGCTAACCTGGAGGAACTGTCTCTGCTGACTGCCTTGTGAGGGAATTAAAGCGCTTTCCAGTTAAGTTTATCTTAGATCTCATCTTTAGAGGGGCCTAGAAAGAAACTCTGCCTGCCTTTTCCTTTCCCCATCACAGACCAGCTGGTATTTAGCACATACTGACCAGTAAAAGAAAACCCAAAAACTGAATCCATAGAGAATGAGGAGACTTAGTGAGAAAAAGCTTTTGGAGAAGATATCAGAAAAGGTAACGGAGGACTCGTCAGTGCCTGAGGCTGTTTGGGAATTGAGGCACGCAGCCCAGGGCTTGTGGCCTCGCAGTGGTGACGACTGAGTCCCCGCAGAAGGAAGAAAAGAGTGCAGATTTCAGCCCGACACCCTGACGGGCTGTCGGAGTCTGGGGTACAGTCCAGAGGCCTTTCGAAAAGCATCAGGGAGTGGCCCTGACCAGAATTTCTGAGGCACCCTAAGACTTCTCCCAGTCTCACGCGACGGGCTTAGTCCGCGAAAAGAAACTGAGTCTGGACAAAACCGACATTCCTGGAGCCAAGGACCCCAGCTCCAGGGGATCAATTTAGCCAAACTCAGCAAGCCTCGCCCCTGACTCTTAAGACCGGCAGCCGCGCTAACCGCATTTAACTGGCTGACAGGGACCCGGTGTTTCTTTTTCCGAGAGTTACTAATTGTGGAGAGCTAGTGTCTCCGAAAAACAGGATAGAGTCCGCTTTGCTCACCGTCCGACGAGATGGATGTCTGGAGGCTGGCTGGAGATGAACTCAAGTCTCGCTGGTAGAATCCGAGTCACGGCACCAAAACTGTTGCAGGAATTTTGACTCCGAGTATGGCAGCAACCTCAAATTCTTGTCTCGCAGGAAAGAAGAATTTTCATGCGGACACAGTTTAGTTTTAAAGCAAGATTTATTAGAAAAGTTGAGAAGAGAAGACTCCCGTCCTAGCGACGGGAGGGGGTTTGAGATAGAAAAGACCCTTACCTCCTGCCATAGTGGCAGGAGGAAAAGGACCCCAGTGCTCTGCCATAGCAGCAGGAAAATAAGAACCCTAGTCCTCTGCCATAGTGGCAGGAGGCAAAGAAGAAAAACCCTAGTCCTCTGCCATAGTGGCAGGGGGCAAAGAAGTAAAAACCCGTATCAATGGTGGGGAATGCACCTTTTAAAGGTTTCCCTCAAAGATGTTTCTCCATGAACAAAGAAAATTCCTGGTTTCCATGGTACCTGGCCTTGGGACAAAAGGCCACAGAGGTGCCAGACCTAGGACATTCCAGGCCTTAGGCAGATGTGTATTACTTCTTCCTGCTCTCCTTTCAATGATAAAGAGATCGGCCTGAGACCCTCCCACAGTGGCCGGAGGTAAGATACTTCTGGTGGGGAATTGATATGCTAATAGCACCCCTGTCCCTGGGAGAGTGAGTTCAAGACATGGTGGGGAAATTCTCTTTTACTCAGGGACCCAGAATACCCTAACTGCCTACTACCCACTCTAACTCCTCTCTCAAAATGAAGGAAAGAACTAGATGTCATTAAATGTGCTCATTTGTAAGAAAAATACTTTGCATGCAATTTGGTACTTTGAGCTGAATACAAGCTTATTAAGATTAAGTTGACATAATTAATTGAACACAAACTTTACATCATTTCTTATAAAATTAATTTAGAGATGAAGATCTTTGAAATTTAAGATGACAGGGACTATAACAAAATACACCAAAAAGCAATAAAAAATCGCCAAGATAATCACATTTTAAGCCATCACAAAACTATGTACTTCTGAAGCATATTACTTGAGCGATTTCATCAGATAGTAGACAGTATATAAATGTAATTGATGTACCTGAGTTTGTCAGAGAAGCCGTACAATGATTCACATTTAACTGATACTCTTCAGATTCTGAGGCAAAAGCATAGCAATACCCAGCAGGATCTCAGGGAACTTGGGCTTTTCATCCCAGCTTCTGTCCTTCTGGTACTGTTGGGTTAATTGACATTTATTTTGTATTACACCTCCACCTTTCTCTTGAGAATAAAAAAAAAGCTGAAACTCTGTACATTAAAATTCTGAATCATATACCAAGCATAGAGAGGATGAAAGTAAAAAAAAAAGTTCTGAATCAATAACTAAATGCATAATAAAATATTTATGCAATCATTAAAATAAGATTCCTTCTAAAATATTATAAATGGAAGCATATGATTTTAAGATATAGGTGGAATTTTTAAAGATTTGTGTTTTACATCCACCCAAATCATGTCATCACATATGTACATACTCGTATTAAAAATTTTAATAATGGTTTATCCTAATTTTGTAGCATTGAAAATAATATACTGTTGTTTAGATGTGCTACTATGGAAGTTTAATATTTGTGATTTATATGCTTGCAACATTATAAAAAGAATTTGTATGTTTCTATTATTTAAGATATAGCACATATGTTATTATAGCTTGCTGATCTTGAGGAGTTGAAAAGCCAGAAATGACAAAAACATCCAGGATTCAAAGAACGGTCTACCGAGACATTTTCCTAGATAAATTCACCATCTCCATCGCATCCAGTGCTACACTATGCCTTCGTGAAAGCAAAACATACAAACTTCTAGTAGTTTTTTTTTTTATTTCGTGCTTCTAAATTTGTTTTTACAGTTTGTGACAGTGTAAGTAACTTTCATTTTCCTGCAGTCATTTCTTTTTTTACTTTTTTCTGTGCATTTCTGTAAACATCACTAGAGAAGCTGCCTTGTAAGTAGAAAAAGCTCAGCCATGGAGGATTGCTGTAAGAATTACACCAGATCACAGGATTTATATCATATTGAAAATGGTTGTAAATAAGAGTATAATCAGACACAACCCTGCCTGGATCACATATTTGTTATGTATGAAGCAAAGAATGACACAACCACCTATATTAACATTAAGTAAGGAAATAAATGAAGAGCAGAAGGCATTAGGACTGAGCGTGCTGGCGGTTCTACACTCGTGAGCATCCTGGTCTGCCTGTTTGGCATCATTACTCAGCCGGGCCTATGACGGTGGCATTTTGATGAAGGTTGTCTTCATGTGATTGGTTGCTTTCATTTTTTAGAGGTTAGAAACAGTCCAAGAAACAAACTAATATATCAAACGATGCAAGACAAAATGAATGCGGGAACTTTATGCATATTATTTTGAATGATGAGGACAAACTTACCAGCAAACAAAATTATGCTAGCTAATATATAGTCATCTAATAAAAATAATTCCAAAATACAAAGTAGGACTTGAAAAGCATAAAGCATTATTTATTTATGAACATTTTGATCAGTTTATGACATTTTATTATGTTTTCTCCTAATATAGAATCTTACTGATGCACATTTTTTTCCCACACTCTAAGAACTTAAACAAGTTTTGGCAAAGCAACCTACTCCAATTATTGAAGTGGCCATTTGTTTATTCAGTGTATACGCAGAATATACGTTTTTACAAAGTTTTATGTTTGGTGATGTTTACATATTTGAGAAGGATGTGTGCCCAGGTTTGTATTGTGTATGTAAGCCAAATAAATAGCATCTTTATCTAATGCATTTTTCTTCCAACTAGAAATTCTGATGATGTAAAATTATCCTGTTTCTATTTTCTTAGTGTATTTTAAAATAAAAATCTTAGACACTGTGTGCTAACACCTTTTGTAAGATGATGAAATAGTAACATGAAGATTGCTGTAACGGCAATTTTCAAGTGCATGTATTTACTGAAAGCTAGAGAAAAATAGTTTCTTCTGACAGATCCAAGGCAGAATGCTACAAGTCATGACTTATCTTTTCCTGAATGCTCTGATGTGTGTTGAAATTATGCAAAATGAAAAATGTGTTGTTATTGCATTATACTCAAATAAAAATATGGTTATTAAACTCTGAATGCAAATGGCTTAAGTTCAATAGTAGACTGGATTAAAAAACAAAACCCATCTGTTTATTGTCTGGAGGAGACACACTTCACCAACAAAGATCAGCGGAAACTATATTGCATGGGTTTTGTTGTTTTCTGTTGGTTTCATCTCTTCAAAACACTTTCTTCTGATTAAATCATTCAATAACTCACAGATCATGCAGTAGCATCATTTTCTTCAAGAAGGTTCTTGATTTTCATTTCTTGAGCTACACGTTAGTCATTTAATAGCATGTTATTTAACTTCATGGTATTGTTAATTTCTTTTTTCTCCATGATGTTGATTTTGTTTTGGGGCTCTTCATTTAAGGGGATGTATAATAGCTGTGTAAAGGAAACTATCATATCTAGTAACATGTCATTAACTTCATGGCATTGTAAATTTCTATTTTTCCTTCTATTGTTGATTTTGTATTATGACTTATCATTTAAGGGGATGTACAGTAGCTGTGAAATGGAGACTAATATCCAGATGTGAGGATGCAGTGTAGTATGCATTTCTGCTTCCAGACAAAGATGGACTTACAATGAAACTGTTTCCTATATCTTGACAATAGGATTCTGGACTCTGCCATTGTCCATGCCCACAATGATGGACGTATGACTGAGTATGAAGAACTATATGTTAGTAATGATATAGAGGAACTAGGCGGAGATAAGGGAATATGGAACTGTATCATAAAATGATAATAATAAATTGTAAAAAAAGAAAAAATATGGTTACTTTGTAGTTTCATAACTAACTGCCATAAAGATAACTAACCAGCCTTAAATGAATAAAATTAAAATTGTTTTAAAATGTTGAATGTACTTATAAATAATTTGGTTTGCTTTCAAGTCTATCTGTCAGACTGTGGTATTTGGAAAATCCCAGCTTGAAAAATGAAGGTGCTGTTTTCTTGTCTATAAATATTATGTTAATCACACTTGAATCTTAGTTCTAGTCACGCTTTCCCTGTAAAACTTCCCCTTATATCAGTATGTATGTATTTTTATAAACAACAGTGTGGGGTCCTTTATAAGGTACACCAATTAAATAACTGAAAAGCATGATTGAAATGTTCTGAAGTTTTATTGACATATTTATTTTCAAGGCATGGTCTAGGTAGAGAAATGCAGCAACTGTGAGATAGGTCTTCGATCTGCTGGTTCATTCGTTGATGAAGAAGTTAAACCCAGTAGCCAAAACTGCATCCCGAGCTTCCATTTGAGGGGCATGGTATCAAGATCTTGGGCCTTACTCCATTGCTTTTCCAGATACACTCACCAACTGTGATATGGAATCTCAAACTTTCACGGCTTAATTCACATCATCACCATATCAGCCCTAAATTTTACACATTTTTAATCTTCAACTCAGAAAATGGTTTCCTCATACCTACTGTCATTTGCAAGTGTTAGCAAAGAAAGTCGTATGAGCTACTGAGGTAGAGTAAAATATGTGAAGACCTGCTTCAGTCTAAAAAGCTGCTGCACGTTGGCTAAGGAAACCAGCCTAACCCAACCAAATCTTTTAATAATTATTTGTATTCTTTTCTATGATACGCTTTTGTAGGTGTAAGGATTCTCCCCTCCACCACTCCTTGCTCCCTCCACATCAACCGCATTCAACTTCCAACTCCCACCCCCGATATTATTACTATAGTGTAGTCCTTCACCTGAAAACTTCACATTGGGTCTATTTCATTCAGGTGCCTAATCCCTCGTCTTTTTCATTGTGCATCCTGCGCCAGGAAAAGATGAATACATCATCAGCACTGATTCTAATCTTCGAGGCCTTCAGAGGAAAGCAGAATGTTGTAAAGCAAGGCAAATTCTCTCCCGTGTTCCCTCTGGCTGACAACAGAGCGGGCACAAGTGTCCACATTGGATTGCAGGCAGTGTGGGCTGACAGTTTTACTGTGGAACAGAAGGAGCACATATTATGCCAACAACCTGGATATGGACTACAATGACTGATTCTCAAGTATAGTTCTAGTGTCTTAGGAAGTAGTGAGCTCGTTATCAGATTCAACACTGTAAAGTGGAATTATACAAGACTTTCCCTCCAAAGGAAACATCTCCAAAAACTGTAATTCAGTCATTGCTATGTTAACTCCTTTTCCAATAGGGAAAAAATAGTGTTTACGTAAGTGTTTTCTTTTTTGCTATTGGTTGTTATCTGTCAAAAAAAAAAAAAAACAAAGCAACGAAAAACACAATACCCCAATCTACTCTTTTGAACACTCTTATTGGAAGCAAAATTAACCTCGCTTTGTTACAGCATAAAATGTAATGTTCAGTAAGTTTTATTGCATGCATTTATAATGAATTTCTGTTTTATATAAGTGAGTCATGTATTCACAACTTAAATTCTTTTTAAATATTTAATACAGAGTTTCCCTAAAGCTAATCAGATTATTAGTATTCCAAAGGTTTCTCTAAAGTTCAAGAAGCTTGATTTATACTATTTATTTTACACAATTTTCACCAACAAAGATACATAATTTTATGGCATAAAAATAATACTCTAAGTGTTACATAGAAAACATAGAAGGAAAGTGAGAGATGAGTATTAAAAAGCTCCATACTAAGAGCTGTGACAAAATATAAAGATCTATATTTGATTCTTACAGCAAATATGGTGATTTCGTTTTTTCAATGGTCAATCAATGTGGTAAGTTTGTCTCTGTCTTGAAATACTTTGCCTCTAATTTCCAGGTTCCAAGAAGTCAACCAGGATTTTCGGAGGAGCTGCTATCTGGTTACGAGGCTGTCTTAACGCCTTATACTGAGGCTCAGGTTTGGTCATGCCCTTCTGTGTAGGCGTGATGATGCAGAATCCCAGGTCTGCAAGTGTGGTTCAGTCATTTGCTGTTTTGAAATGCAAACGTCTTTCTCACACTGGTTGTTGTTCATCAGCTGTGAAAACTGAGATGTTGGCATTAAAACACAGTTTATGATGCCATTTGTCAAAGTCCTCAGAAGCCATGTGGAGAGCTATACCGGAGCCCTGAACATACACTCCGTAAGCAAGCCACTCCTCATAAAGTGTCATATACTCTAATCAAGCAATATACAAATATTTGACATAGGCATGAAATCCAAGCCTGATGGTACGTGAATATGAATGAATGCAGATAGTTACTAATAATTGAATTTCTTTTGAACATTTGTAAAATACATATTCTTATAAAATTAAGTGTACAATTTCTAGAATGTGCAGCAAATTGAGATGTCACATATTTGTTGCTAATTACAATATGTAGGACTGTCTATCATAAGAATTGTTGCATAATATGACAAAACAGCTTTAAAGAAATTGTCTGTTAGTAATTTCGAATGATATATTTTTGGAAAATGAATTAAAATAATTATAGGCAGTATTACAAATGTGTGTATGTAGGTGTGTAATTTATTTTAAACTAAATATGTGAAGTTCACTCTTTCTTTTGTTCTCACAGAATATTTTCCCCATTGTAAAGAAAAATTTCGCAATTTTCTTTCAATAATAGCAGGTGTCAACCCAAGTTCATATGCAGAGAACTTCAACCCAGCGAACATGTGGGCCTTATTATTGACCAATCACCACATTATGTTCACTCAATTTCCGTGATCAGTTCAGAAATGACTATGATACTCATGCTGCATTGAGTAAAATTGTGATACTTTGTTGTTTTATTCCGGTATTATTGATGTGGAACATGGAGTTATAATGTGGAAGTGAGATGGATGCTTGGAGCTAGAAATGAGCCACTTGGTTTTTCAGATTATAAAAGAAGTTAACGCTGCTATGCAGTGCCAATGATGTAGCCTGCCATGCAGGGTTTTCTGTATTTAGTTGCAACTGGGAATCTATTCTCGAACCCTTAAAAAGAGATTTAAGAGGCATTTTAAATGAGGTTACGGTATTTGCGGCCAACTGATCACAATAAATTACTGATTCGTGAACATGATTTCTAAGGTAATGCAGTGTATGAAGCTGACGCGCAACTTACCTATCTTACAAGAAAACTTAAATGATAGCAATAATGAGAGGTGAATAATGTTTGAACGAAAAGTTTTCCTAGGACAGGGAAGGACTCATTTCCTAAGATCGGATCAAATGTATTGACATTTTACTTACAGCTTGCCCTTAGATACTAGTAGTTTAAATAAGTAGATTAGTAAATATTTTAATTCACTTAATATTATATAACAACTGCAACTGTAGAAAATATCTGCATTGTATATCTCTTGGGAGAATTTGTCAACACAATAACCCCATTTGCTGTACCAGATTCATGTAGCTCTATTATTGTGTAATACAAATTATCAGAGTTATTTTTTCATCCCACATTTGCTATTCAAATCATCTAAGGGTTTTAAAAATGCCATCTTTAACAAAACAATTTTAGAGCTACCTTTAACCTAGCATAATTTATATTTAAATATATAAATACTTGTATTGTCTTTCTGCATATGGATTCTTTTCATTTTGCAATGTGATTCTGAGTCTCTTGTTTGCCATTCCATCATACCTGATGTTTTATTCTGCTAACAATTAGACCTTCTTGACAATCGTATCACCATTCATGATGATTCTTTCAATGGTTCTGGACTAATATTCTACTTTTCTGGTCTTATTCCCCCTTGTTCTTGGCTATCAACTATTCCTCCTCCCTAGTCAGTCCACAACAATTTTATCTTTAGAGTACCTCTGTTAGGTAAGGATTTTTTTTTCAGCTTGTAATAAAATATTCATTGGCTTCATATTAGAAAACTGTATGATACTTATTTTTTGAAAAAGCAAGCTAAGTATAAGAGAACATTTTCTTTCAAAATCATTATCCTTAAGCAAATTATGGGAAGACTCTTAATAAGAACATATCATCATAATATTTGTATCTAAATATAATCTTAGGAATGAAAGTAAAACATGGTATCTCAAATCTCAGGAGATTTATAGTGTTTGCTGTAGAATATAATTAGCTACTGTTTTCAAAGCTGCAAGAACATTTTTTTGAAACTTCAATAATGCACTTTTGGCTTTTTCTGATATAATACAGTGATACACTTATTGTTTTGAAAAAAAATAAAACCTGTAAGTTTCAAAAGTAGTACTCCCCACACTGAATTAATGTATGCCAAGTTGATGGCTTTGAAGTAAAACCCATTTAACGTGCTTCAAATTTAAATGTCTTTCTCTCTAAGTGGATTCTGTACCTCATCACTTAGTACTGAACCATCAATTTTGTTTTCCTCTGTGAACACTAATGCCGTTTATGCCATATGGATGAGAATTATCTACATTTACTGTCAAAAGCAGTAGCAGAGCTCTAGCATCTGAATAAATAAATCCCCCTTTAATATGAAAAAATAAATCTCTTTAAAATGGGCATTTACAAAAAAAAAAAAGAGTATGAAGTCCGCCTTGCATCACTTGGCTGTATTAATAATGGGAGTAGCAGCAATGCACCCCCCTCCACATGATGAAGTGACACCTTGGATTTTGACTACAAATATGATCAAAGTTGTAACTGGTGCCTTGTTGGAAAAGTAGAAGAGCAGCAGAGTATTAGTTCCAAGGAACATTTTGAAGTCCAGCTAATTAGAAAAATTCCTCTAATTATTGAGGGTGTGTGTATGTGTGTGCAAGATAATTGCACCCAGTAAGACAACAGGCTGGAAAGATAACTAAAACATAAGTACTAATTCAAGTCATTATTTAAGGAGTGAGGAAAACCAAATTGACGCCAGGGTTGTGTCTGGAGTTACAAAGACATTCAGGAAGGATTTTGGGTGAAGGAAACCTGGCTGCTCGCATGCCAATTGTCCTGGTCAATGGCGAACAGAGGTTGTTCTTATGCACGTGTATTTCAAATACAATTTTCATTTCCAAAGAGAAGACTGATTTCCTTGAAAAACATCAAACACATATTTCTTTTTAATTTACTTTTGTCCTTTATTTTTGAAGAAGAAAATTTCCCAAGATAATCATCAAGAAGAAAAAAGTTTTAAGAAAAAAGTAGCAACAATTTTATCATGCAAACACAAATCAAAGAGGAAGACATTGAGTGAAAGGTGAGGCAAAAATCCATTGCAAAACTGTAATGCAGAACATCAATGTGGTCACTGAATTATGCATTAATTTAATCAAGTTTAAGCTTTACCCTTTTTAATGATAGGCAATAAAAGAATTTCAGTCTTACGGAAAACTTCAGGGGAGTGGTTCCAATGATGTAATGAAAACAGGCACTTCTGTAATTATCAGTAACATTAAAGGCAATTTAAGTCTGAGTTAAAAAAAAATTCTGGAATCAAAGTTGAGGAACAGGAATGTAACACAGTGTATTGGATTCAAAATGATTGTCAAATCAAGTCTCCCATAAAGAAAACATTGAAAGCTTCTCATTAAAAGGATTAGAAAATAATGTGATTAAAAGAGAAAGTTTGAGTAGTTTCTGAAACTAGTAAGATGAGAGGCAATCCTTTGGCTTAAGAGAACTCCTAGTACAGTGTGAAAGAGAAATGTTGGGTCTGGTGCGATAGCATAGCAGTTAAGCTCCTTGCCTTGAACAAACCGGGATCCCATATGGCCGCCCGTTCTAATCCTGCCAGCTCCACTTCTCATCTAGCTCCTGTTTGTGGCCTGGGAAAGCAGTGGAGGATGGCCCAAAATCTTGGGACCCTGAACCCGCATGGGATACCCGGACAGAATTTTTCAGCTCCTGGCTTCAGATTGGCTCAGCCGCTTGGGATTGTGAATCATTGGATGGAAGATCTTCCTCTCTGTCTCTCGTCTCTGTATATCTGCATTTCCAATAAAAAAAAATAAATCTTAAAAAAAACAAGAAAGAAATGGTAAAAATAATTTGTAAATCCAATGCCATCCCTGAAGATTCAGAATGGAAACGAGGACAAAATTGTATGACATTACACAAGAATTTAGACTGCTGGGTGTTGATAATAGGGACAGAAACTTGACAGGGCTCCCAGATGTGTAAGAGCTCTTGCAGCATAGGCTTAGGCAGTGGGGAGACTTTCCAGCCAATTAGAGAACACTTAGTCACAGATGGAGATTTACGATTGTGTTTCTCATTTACATAGCAGTCAACAGCGGAATCTATGGAAAAATATTTTAAAAATATGACACTCTGAGAGTTCACTCATAAGGTATTTTGAAATTTGGAACTGTTTGGGAAATTATGATAGGTATTATTATTAATCTGTGACTGAATACTGCTCTTCTGTCAATAACACTCAAAGTACTTGTTCTAGAGTTAATTCTGCCTCAATTAAAACACTGTCATTCCAGTACTTCTTTGTAATATTTACTTACACAGCGTGTATACTTAATCAAAATATATGATATGTTGGAGTGTGTTTATTTCCCAGGATGTTAGTTATAATTTTTCATATTATTTCATCAGAGGCTTACTCAAACAACATTTGTTAAAATGTGGAACCTGAACACACAGAATGAGCTACTAAGTGTTAATAATATAAAAATATAAATGCACTGAAGGAATCAGAAGCATTCTATCCAATGGAATAATTAACTTTTTTTTTTTACAATTTGTCTTTCTATCATTAAATGTAGAAAATACGTACATGAAATGTTTGCTGATGCTCTTAGCATGAAATGTACTTTATTTTAGCACTATTTCTGTTGGAAAATATGCCAGTATTTAAAAATTAGACTATATTGCCCAATTACTATTGCTATGCTTGTGAAAAATGTACATAACATTTGAGAAGGGAATGTAATTGTTTATATCAGGTTAATCTACATGAACGTCTGTATGATTTTGAGTTTGTAACACCTAATAATGTTTGGAAATTAAAACTATGAACAGATGTGTTGAGAATAAATTTATATAAAACAGCTTCCCTAAAATGAGGTTAGTCAGACAACAGTGTATCATTAACTAAAACGCACTGTGAATATTATCTGTCACTCTAAATCAAAAAGATGAAATTAGCAATATTGATAATAAATGCTCTATTTTGGAATCATTTTGGATAAGGTCCAATCACTTTAGAAGTTACACGAGAAGCATGCACCAGGCTCAAACGCTAGATTCTCACTGTGTGTGCGCAAGAACTGCATATAGGAATCCGTTCATGTCCTGGCTGCTCCACTTCCCATCCAGCTCCCTGCTTGTGGCCTGGAAAAACATAAATGGATGGCACGAAACGTAGGGCCCTGCATTCATGTTTGAGACCAGGAAGAAGTTCCTGGATCCCATGACCTCAGCACCAGCCATTGCAGCCACTTGGGGAGTGAACCAGCAGATGGAAGGTCTTTGTCTCTGTGTCTTCTTCACCCTGTAAATCTGCCTTTACAATAAAATTACAGAAATATTTAAAATAAAATATAAATTACTGCAGAATAAGCAAAACGAGAGGGACTTTGGAGTCTCTTTCTTCATAGAATGAAATAAAAATTTATATACATTAATAAAAAGAAAAATGACTCACCTACTTGGGGGTCCTTCAAGTCACTTTCCATCTGCTGGACTGAATAGCTTCGTTTCTCATATAACACAATCAAAGCTTCATAAGGCAATTCATAGCTTTTTTATATTAAATATGGTAATCGGTACATAGATCTGAAGAAGCATCCCATTCAGTGTCAGGTTTTTCTGTTATAAGCCTTGGATAATTTGAGATACTAGAGACAATTTGAGAAATTAGAACTAAAACTAAAGACAACAGTTCAACACCTTAGTAGATAATGATTTTATAGGAAAACATTCCATTGAAATCCAAGTGAATTAGTATTTCAATAATCAAAGTCATCTCAAATATTACTGTTGTAATACAGTTAATAGCTTCCAAAGGATGCTATGTTTCCTTAGAAGAAATCACTCTGGATATATTAGCAAAATCTCTTTAACTTCGCGTTGAATTTAGCAAGTTCATGCCCAATGCCATATGTGCAGTACTCTGCTGGGTGGCACGGCATCCTTCTCCAATTTACAAATACAGATTGTGTATTGTGGACTTCTGTCAAATCTCACCCACCCCCACCTCCAAAGCATCTGTTAGTTCTTTCTTTCTAATAACATTTTATTTCCTTCTGAAGGCACATCCATTTCTTCCCAACACACTCCAGTTGAGAGATTCATTTCTGACACTTTCAGTAAACTAAGGAAGACACACTAGTCTGATTTTGTTCTTCCTCATAAAAAAAGGTATTGTGAAGGAATACTGCAAGAGGCAAAGCAATGGAAACGCTGTGCACCTAACATAGTACACACGCGGCTTGTTAGTGTCACAAATGCATTATTTTTTCTATTACAATTGCAGGATCTCCATGAATTTTTACAATGTACCCATCATCAAGGCTATTCATATTCCATTAATTTTCTGAAAATACAATTTTACATAAGTTATCTAGTATGCATTTTTAAAATAGCTACTCATTAATATCAATTAAAAACATTAAGCTATATATAGCAAATGGTAATGAAAATTCAGAAATATTTCTTTTTTTAATGATTTTTTTTTTTTTTTACTTTTATTGCAATGTCAGATATACAGAGAGGGGAAACAGAGAAGAAGATCTTCCATCCAATGATTCACTCCCCAAGCGGCTGCAATGGCCAGTGCTGCGCCAATCCAAAGCCGGGAGCCAGGAACTTATTCCAGGCCCTCCATGCAGGGTCCCAAGGCCTCAGGCAGTCCTCGACCACTTTCCCAGGTCACAAGCAGGGAGCTGGATGGGAAGTGGGGCTGCCGGGATCAGAACTGGCACCCATATGAGATCCCGGTTTGTTCAAGGCAAGGATTTTAGCTGCTATGCCATGGCGCTGGGCCTAAATTCAGAAATATTTCTTTCTGGCTAACATCACATGTCCATGGCTGAGATGAACTTCTCTTCTTCACAAGCTACTGGAAGCTGTGCCTCTATGCAGGTTCACCATTTCCACAAGAAGTTTCAGAAATTGTGCCCAATGTTTTTTGTGTGTCACTTACGGTTTACAGGCCAGAATTGGGTCATAAAGGACCTTCTGGATGAAAGGTGCATAAGACTGGGTTACAGTGCACAATAACATTAATATTCTCCAAGAATGATCACAAACAGTGGGATCCTTCTGCGGACTACCACCCCATTGGATTAACCATTATGATGCAAGGGAAGATCTGCTTCTTTACTTTAAAATGTCTGTTTTACATCTCTGGGGATTATAGATGGCATAGCAGCACAAATCACAATGCCCCTCGGCTATAATTTCTACAAAGTTGTACAGCTGTGATAGAATTAGATGATTTGAATTTAGTACCTTAGTTTTGTCATGGGCAGCTCCAATAAAAGAGTTTTATACCACCCAGTAAATTCTAATTCTTAGGCATAATAGAGGTTGTTAATTTAACTTTAAATTATTATAGTTTAGGCTCCATCTAAAGTTGACATAGATATTCACAAGTAAAATATCCTAGCATTGGCCCCTCAATGAAATGCTGAAAAATCATTATGAGAAGGAGGCAGGTAGACAGCCTGCAGCTGCATGACATTCTGAAAATCTCAAAGAAAAGAACACCCTATTTCTAAAAAGACTCTCAGAGCTCAGTGCCACCATCTCTCAGTAAGTTAAACTATGTGGATATTATCTCAAGCCTTAAGGGATCCACAACTAACTCATACTCTTCTAAGAAGTGAATCTTGGGGAATCACAGTCTACTTGGGGGCATGATGCCCAACATATGTTTTTTCCCAGAACAGAACACTAGTTCATCTCTTTTGTGGGTAGAAGTTATTTTTGCACTGTTTCAGAAGCTGCACAGCCTCTGTAAGGGGTCTTGTTAATCATTCGTTCTCTACCTCATCTCTCTAGTGCCCATGATGGAAGGCGTCATGATGATTCAGGATTTTGATGTCAACAAGCTGGTGGGTCCAGGAGAGCAGAGTGCAGCATTCATGCAAATACATCTGGTGAGACGTGTTTAAAACGTGAATGTTCCACTTCCTAAATGGTATCTCTATGCTTAGTGAATTTTTTGTGAGCCTTTATTTTGAACATTTATCTTGGAAAAGACAAATGCTACATTTTTGAACTTGCCATTCATTACTTCTACCGTAAACAGACAGCATCGCTTTCTGTGTAATTTCTATAGAGCATGCATAGCCAATTTGGTTGTGCTACTCCGATTTTTTATTAGATCCTGAGCTTTGGTAAGACTTGGAACAATGGATTTTGTTATTATTGTTATTTTCTAACGTATCCAGGCTTCATTGTCAGCAATAATTTGGGCATCATAAGTGACTGGCTCTGAGAATCTTCGAAGCATCTATAATAGATTATGATATTCCGTGTAGCCACAGGAAGTCACAGACTGCTAACCAAACAGAAGTCTTTAGTTTCAAGCAGGTTTGTTTCTTTTTGAACAAAATTATGAAATATCCCTAGTACATGCATTTTAAAGAAAGCTACTCAAGTAGAATGCCTACCATGCCACACAAAATGTCTGGATACATAGTATGAAGAAAGATCACTAGAAGTTACATAAATTAAAACTAAAGTTAGCTTTTCATATGTCTTCTTTCCTAAATAGTAGCTTAAAAAATAGAAGTAGGCATTCTTTATAGTTTTTTTAGACTATATAAGCATAAACATCACCACTAGACTATAAGAACAACAAGAATATACATATATAATCAAGTATATATATGAGTAGCAAGAGAATAAAGTTTGGAATTTACTGTTATAAATTATACTACTACACAGAGGGAATATCATATTATTTAAGGAGAAAATTTGAGTAAGTAAAACAAGTGTTACACACAGTAGGCTAACAATCAGAGAACTTGAGCATAAGGTAGAGATCTGCTGTAGCAACTCTGAAAAGTTCGGGACACCCACATTTCCTATCAAAGTGACTTGTTTGAGTCTCGTTTCCATTCTCAATTCCATTTTCCTGCTAATACACACCCCAGTGAGCCACAAGGTATGACTCAGCAGCTGTGTCTCTGATGCCCAGTGAGCCACAAGGTATGACTCAGCAGCTGTGTCTCTGATGCCCAGTGAGCCACAAGGTATGACTCAGCAGCTGTGTCTCTGATGCTCACTGAGAAGATCCTGATTGAGTTGTGGACTCCTGGCTTCAAAGTGGCGCAGCCTCAGCTGTTGCAGACACTGCCTAGTGAACCGCTGATCGGCAGATGTCTGACTGTCTCCCCGCTTATCAAATCAAGTAAATATTTTAAAATATGGGCTAAATGATGGATCAGTAATAGGGACCAAAAAGAAATAATCATGTAGCAGGATTCATAATTTAATCAAAACAAGACATTAACTATTTCAAATTTAGACTTTCTAAATCCTCAATCAACACATACATTTGGAATGATTATATATATAAAAAGGAAACTTAACACTAAACAACAAATATCCTTCAGTATTACACTTGACATTTAAATAGAACAAAGTAAATGGGTGTTAAGGACCGAAATTGCAAATACTAATAAAGGGAAAGCCAGCACAGATATATCAAGATAAGGTACACTTTAGAACAAGCAAAATTACCAGAGGAACACTGTGAAATTACACCATGACCAAGAGGCCAATTTTGTAAGATAACACACATTTCAAAATGCTTACGTACTTAAGAAGAGTGCCAAAATGTTGAAGCAGAAATTGGTAGCGCTTCAAGAACTAGACAAATGGTATGTACTTATCTACTGAGATTCACTCTCTCAGCGATAAATGTAGTAGTGAACATAAAAATCAGTAAAAGAGAAAACCCAATAAACACTATAAGCCATCTTGACCTGATATTATAGGACACGCTGTTCTGTTCAATTACAGGTACATGTCAGGTATATTTGCACATCCACAAAGATAAGCCATACTCACGGAACATAAATAAAATAAAATAAAATAACATAAAATGGTGCAGTTAATGCTTCCATATAGTAAGCTAAGTCTCTCTTTGTGGTGCCAACATCCCATGTGGGCACTGGTTCATGTCCTGGCTGTTCCATTTCTGACCAAGTTCCCTACTGTGGTTGGAGAAACCAGCAGAAGCTGGCTCAAAGCTTTGACCCTCTACACCCATGGGAGAGACCTGACAAAGTCTTTGGCTCCTGGCTTCTGACTGACTCAACCCCAACTGTTATGGCCATTTGGGGAGTGAACAAGCAGGTGGGAGAGCTCTGTCTCTGCCTCTCCTTCTTTCTGTAACACTGTCTTTAAAATAAAAATAAAACATTTTTTTAAATGGCAAGCAATGTTGAAATATATTTAGAGTAACTGTTACTGTAATTAGAAAAATGTATCCATGGTGATTGTGCTTTTCTTATTTAATTAAAATGAGTGTTTTCCTCATATCATCATTTTCATACTGTAAACAGGACAAGCTTAGAGGTATTTAACACCAGAAAATAGATTGAGTTGGAAAATGGCACATTCGTTCTCATTTATTAAACTTTTCTTTTAAAAGATTCTGCAGACTGGAGAGAGAGTGGGAAAGGATAAGGAAAGATTTATTAGCAACGTATTAACTTACTGGTAGAGAAAAGAAGAAATTTCTCTACTGCGCAGTAAGGTGACTACAAGTAATAACCGTGTAGTGTTCATTCAAAAATGTGAGAACAAGAGACATAAATGCAAGGACGGGAAAATGGAGATGTTCTATCCTTCTGCTTCACTCCCATGCTGCCAAATAGCTACAACAGCTGGGGCTGGACAAGGATAAGCCAGGAACTAGGGACTCCACACAAATCCCCCACATGGTTGGCTGCTCTGAAGCAGAACAGCCAAGACTGAAGCTGGCTCTCTGATGTGGCTACTAGCTTCACAAGCAAAGACTTAACACTGAGCCACAATTCTTCCTCTGTATTTTTTTTTTAAGATGTGTTTATTTCTATTTGGAAGTCAGAGTTTCACAACGAAAGAGAACCAGAGACAAAGTGCTTCCATCCGCTGATTGAGTCCTCCGATGGCCGCAATGGCCAGGGTTGGCCTGGCCTACACAATCCGAAACCTCATCTGGAATCTTTCCCTTGAGAGGCAACGGCCTGAACACTCTGGTCGTTTCTACCGTCCTGTCCGAGCCAGTAGCATGGAGCTGCATTAGGACTGGGTGAACCAGGACATAAGCCAGTGCCAATACGGGATGACAACACTGCCAGTAACAGCATCACCATACTGCATCACCAAACTGCCCATTATATATTTGAAAGCAAGAGAAAGGTGGAATAAATAGTTTTAAGTGTTGTCCTCCAAAAGGAATGCTAATTGCGGACAAATATGCTTACTTAAGGTTGAACAATATGCAAATTGAACATGAGTCAAAAATCACCTGTTATTACAGCAACACGTACTTTTTAAAATAATCAGTTAAAGCATGAAGGAAGTAAAAAAAATGTATAATAAAGAGAATGGAGTAAAATGTGGAAAAATCTATTTCCCAATCTCATTTGAAAATCACTCAGACCCCTCAATTTCTGTTAATGGAGTATTGCACATAGTTGAACTCTTCCATAAATTAACTTGCATAATATTTGGATGTAGATAATAGGAAATGCAGAAATATAACATCCTTATCTAATAACTATATAGAGTTTTCTAATAATTATAGAACTTTCTTGGCCAGTAAATAGATAACAAACTTATGTCGAACATATATTTGGTATTCTTGAGGAAAAAGGATTCTGTGTTTATTTAAATATAAATCTCTGGGTAGCAATTCCAAGCTTTGGAAATCATCATTAAAATACCTGAGAGCCTTATGCATACCTCTTGTATTTATTTGCAAATAATTTGAGAATTTACCTGAAGTGAAATGCATTTATCAAATGCTTATTCCATTGAAAATTTAATTTATGTGAAAACTTGCACTCCTCCCCTCTCAAAAAGTCTATACTTTCTTTTTCTGTCTGTTGCTGAATGTTGGGCTGATATTGAAGAAGGCGTTCATTTGGAAAGTAATGGTAGACAAAGCCTTGTGGGCAACTCTGAGGAACCAAGTTTGCGTGGAAACCCATGGGTTTGTTCTTTACCAGGAATGTAAACTTTGTTAGCAATTTTTAAAAGAGAGAAAAACATGAAGAGCAACAAAACAGTGTATGGATGATTACATGCATTCATTTCTTACACTTGACATAGTAATGATATCAAAACCAAAATTCATTTTTTTAATTGATGCATGCTTTTCCTCATTTTTGAGAAGTTGAATTATATAGAGAAATCGATAAATTTTATCCAGAGCACGTACTTACATGCATATAAAACATCCAATTATATGGTTGCTGGTATGCAGAATATAGATTGTCATTGATTATGGGTTATGAATACATTATGTTAATATGAAATATTTAATAAACATTTGCATACACTTTACCAATATTCTCCCTGATCATAAAAGGTTGATTTATCCGTAATGCTCCGGCGCTTTTGGCTGTTTGAATCACTTTTCTCCCACATGTCATGGTAAAGCCTCTAGCTGACCTTTGGTTTCGCGTAGAGTTGCCTAGAGCCTGGCTGGTAGGCGTGAAGTGTGTGCTAGGTAGGGCGTGAAGTGCTTGCCAGAAGCCACATTGAGTTACTTGCACTGCACTGCATAAACCAGATAATATTGCATAAATAAAAACAATATAACAGAATCATTGGAACTGTTTTTTTTTTCTTTGAGTGACTGTGGGTGGAAGAGAAATTCTGTGCAATCTGTCAGTTTGTTAGGTTTATAAAATGTTCATATTTGCTTAAAAATTCTTTGCCAACCATTCTCAGTTAAGCAAGTAATTTTAAACAGAAAACTGTTAATTATCAAATGTATTGCTTTGTCTTAACATTAATTGAAAATCCAAATTAGTAAAGAAACGAAAATGTTCAAATTGACTTTTTCCAAAAATGTTTCCAAAAGGGGATGTTATTAAATCCCCATAATTTGCATACTTTCCAACACTTGGTAATGTGAAAATATGTTGTGTTTCAGGACCAAATGATGAAACCCTCAGTGGTGAGTGGTAGGTGAGCTCTCAGCAGTGTTCCGGGTAGATTTGGAGTTTGGACAATGCTGCTCACTTTGACTGTTAAGTGTGTTTCATCTATGTAGATGGGTTATGTGTTAGCCAGGGCATTAATTAAGCCAACACTCTCTGACCGTTCAAAGAGGAGGCTGTTGTCAGCCACCCAATGACCACTCACTTCTTGGTTTATAGTCTCATACTTTCAGAAAAGAAATATACGTATCTCTCAGAGATAATGCAGAAAATGGCCAGAGTGAGACATATTATTTAACAAACAGTAATTCTAGATATCTGGGTTTTATTATACTGACATGTCTAGTAAAGACAAAGAAATACAAATTCAGTAAACAGCTTGACAAATGATTTTTTTTAAATAAGAAAAACTATACATCACTAAATGGTATCCTAAAGGATTTCCCCAAATTATAATCTGATTCTTAAGCCATTTTCTACAGAAAGAACACCAAAATGTTTTGAAATCTACTAATTTAAAACAGTTTTGTTTATGTAGATCACTGTCTTACATCATTTATACAAAATATTTTTCAAATCATATTGAAGAAGCAATTGTTTCATTTTTCTTTCCTTCCGTATCTCACTGACACTGGATCATGTCAAAAGTTTTAATTTCTTACAAACTACCCACTAGCTCAAAATGATGAAAGACCCTAATTTCAGTGCACCTCTTATATATGTATGTTCTAATATTTCCATTTCACAAGCTGTCTGTAGATAAAACATATGACACCAGCTTTTGTATGTGTTGGAAAAGTTATTATAAACATCACCAGTAAAGTGTTCAGACAATAATAGATCATGTAATACACAGTAAGATCAGAAACTAACAACAACAATAAAAAACATGTTTTGGAAATCAATTTATTGCTTACAACAGATAAAAGAAGACTCTGCCTTGGAGTTCTCTCACTCAACATGAAATCCCAATATAAAATTCTAATATATGTGTGAGATGTTCTGTATCTCAAACAGCTATTTTCTTTCACGTATTTCACAAGTCGTGGCAATGGAAACCAGGAATGCAGTGAACATCACATGACAAACATACTTCATTTTGTACACATTCTGACATATTCATAATGAAGTGTGTTTTGCATTTTGCTTTATTAACTTTTCCTGACACATACGTTTCCAAAATGTGTGATGTATTTGCATGGATAAAGAAAAGTGTAAAACACAATAGGATTATTTATTATCAACATTTTTTTTTTGTCATTACGTACCATTCTAACATATATAGGCTTTGGAATCAAACAAGCTCCAACAAATAAACCAAACAAACACAATGTAAAACCGCCCAAATTAAACCTTTGAAGCTATTCTTTTGGCTCTCCTATTCCCTTTATTCTATTATTTTCATATGAATTAAAATTTCAGTTGTACTATGTGACTTGAAATCTAATTAGATTTGCATTATACCAAAGAATTATCAACTGTATTAAGAGTATAACTTCATAAAATTGGGATCAGAACATTTTCAGAAATGTAGACATTTGAGATTAGCATAAATTTTTCTTTTTAATATGAGAATACTTCTGATTTAGAAAAAACTAATAGATTCATGATTTTAAAAGATTAGAAAACATTTAAATATAGTGTGTGCTATTTTATCAAGTTGTAAAACATTTTTCCTGAATATCAAGAACATGAGATATGGAATGAAAACATAAAGTAATATGATAACTAAAGCTCACAGATACAACTGCTCATGAATTCTGACAAGGGAAGTTGTGTACAAAGAGATATGTTGGTTTGTGTTTAATGCTGCATTGCTGGCAGTAATCAAGAAAAGGTCATAATCCAAATGTAGTCTGATGGATGAGTGGGTAAAGAGGAAGAGTTATATATACACATTGGAACAGTACTTAGCCATAAAGAGGTGGCAATCTCCTTGCATATGACAACATACCAGGACCTAGAGGAAATCAGGCTGAGTGAAATGTGCCAAGTGCAGAAAGTCAAATGGTACAAACCTCACTCATGCATGGAATCCAAACAGGTGCATCTCTCAGAGACATGGAGAGTGAAATGGCTACAAGAGATTAAAGAGAGATATCATGGAGTAGGATGATCAACAGGAATGATTGTAAGGCTGGACAGAAGGGATACATTCTCGTGTTATAGGACATTATAAATCACTAAAAGTAGTAATAGTATATAATTTTTAAAATGGCAAGACAAAGTACTTTTGCTGCTTCCTGGGAGAGAAGTGCTAAATACAACAAGGAAGCGTGACTGCCTGTGACCTCAGCCACTTGCAGAAAACTCAGGCCCTGCGCTGAATCCTCACTTTGCATATGCTGTCTGGATCACATGTTGGTGCTGATTCACATTCCAGCTGCTCCACTGCTCATCCCGCTCCCTGCTTGTGTCCTGGAAAAGCAATCAAGGACTATCCAAAGCCTTGGGATGCTGTATCCATGTGAGAGACCCAGAAAAGGCTCCTGGCTCCTGGCTTCCAAATGGCTCAGCTCTGCCTGTTGCAGCTGCTTGGGAAGTGAAGCAGCACACAGAAGAAATCCCTCTCTCTCTATTTCACTTTGTAATCCTTTTCCAATAAAAATAAAATTAATCAAAAAAAGGAAAAGCACAGGAAGCTCTGAATAACATGCTAACTTTATAGACGAAGGAAGAGATGATTAAATCATAAGGAAGCGTTTGAAGTCTAGAGTCTTATACATAACTGCCAGAGAAGTAACTAAAACTGCAGAGACTTCTGGTCCCTATCGAGTCAGAGACAGCAGTGGCTGCTCTTGTAATTGCACCCTGCCTCTGTGCTTGAGGTAGAACTCAGGCTCACTGAAAGCTTTGGGAAATAGTGAACTACACAAGTGACAATTAGCACTAGACATCAGAATGTTTGTGAATTCTGAGGTAGAAAACATGGAACAGATAAGACATGATGAATGAGGAGCTGAGAGTTGCAAAGCAGCAGGGTGGGATATAGTTCAGTGGATGACAATCTTGAGGAAAATCCACAACAAAGCCACATGGCAATGGGTTCTTTAGTGAAATGCAGCAAAGAATCAGGTGTGCCCAGTGGGAAGGCACATTTTTAGCTGACACAAAGCAGATCAGATTAAGTAAATTAAATATCATGGAACAGGCAGAAGTTTTGGGGAAAATGGCATATAGAATAAGGATATGGGATTCTCAGATTTATGACTCTGCACTTGAATAATTGAATTGGACAGCCTGCCTGAGAATGATTAAATTAGAGCTTCTAATATTCAAAAATGAGAGCTTAAAATACAAATTAAGATCAGCTATATCAAAATAATGTTACATGTTTGCACTTCTAAAACTAAAGTTTGTGAAAATTGAATTTCCATCTTCTACTCTGCATTGACACTGAAATTATTCAATGTTTGCTTTAAGTGCTGTAGTCTAAACTTATTTTATGGTGAGCTTGGTTTTCCCTCTGTATACTTTGCTAGTTGCTGACTAAATGCTGTTCCATTTACCAGCAATTAAAAAAGCTTATCTCTCCACTTTGAGTATTATTTGTGTGTCTATATGCTATGAAGTGATATTTCTTTGTCAAGAATAAAATTATATTATCTCCAACAGGGAAAATCTCTTTCATATGGATCTGAAAATGAATCTCTTATGATGCAGCCAAAACTTCTTACTCTACAGAAAATAATAGATCTTAAACAAATTTCTATTGTTGTACCCTTGGTATTCTGACTTAATAGACAGTTGAGAAAACTTTCCTATTGTCCAGATAATAAGCAAATTGTACTTCCATGCAGCAAATATAACTGAATGTATTGTTTTGAAAGAAAAAAGACTGAGGTGAGATGATGCATTTTGAAATTAGCATACCTCTTAGTTAAGTTGTAAAACAAAGAAGGAAGAATGTTTTCAATTTTGTAGCACATGTCTTTTACTTTGGTAAAGTAAAATATTATCTTCAGGGTGGGTGTTGTGCTTTACTGGACTAAACTAAACTTCTGCCTGTAACAGTGGCATCCTATATGGATGCTGGCTCATGTCACGACTGCTCCACTTCCAATTCAATTTTGCTAATGTGCCTGGGAAGGCAGGTGAAGATGATCCAAGTGTTTGGGACTCATGTGGGAGACCTGGATGAAGCTCCTGGCTCCTGGCTTCAGCTTGGTCCTGTGTTGACAGCTGTGGGCCATTTTGGACATCTGGTAAGTAAATCAAGCAGATGAATGCTTTCTCTCTCTCTCTCTCTCTTTCCTCTCTCTCCTCTCTCCCATCTTCCTCTCCATCATTCCATCTCTGTAACTCTCCACTTTAAATAAGAAATATCATCTTCTTTATGAGTCAAAATTTAAATTTGTAGAAAAAGCATACATTTTATATTTAAAAAGCATAAAAAATTATACTCGGCATGTCAGGTTGAGTGGGCAGTGTTGTCATGCAGCATGTGTGAATACATATGTATCCATGATATAGCTACCGTGAAAAGGACAGACAGAGAGGTATTTTTCCCTCCATTTCTTCACTATCTAAATGGACCCAACAACCAGAGCTGAAGTCAGAAGCAGGAAGTTCTTTCAGGTTTTTCTCATGGATATAGAGGGATAAGGATTTGGGCTATCTCCTGCTGCGTTAGCAAGCCATAAAAGGAAGCTAGATTGGAAGTGGAGCAGTTGTGGACAAGAACCGGATGAGTTCTGAGTTCCTGGATTGCGACTGGCCCAGCCAAGGCCTTTGGGGAGTATCCTAGTGCTGGAAGATGTTTTTGTTTGTCACTCTCATTCAAACAAAACCTAAATAAACTGAGCCTAATAATGATGATAAAGCCAGAGACTATCCCCAAGCTATCAAAAAGGGAGAAACTTTGCTGACAGAAGACAAAGCTAGCGATGTGTTATTGTTTATTTATTTATTTATTTATCTATTTATTTATTTATTTATTTATTTATTTATTTTCTTTTAGCTTCATTTGTGTTGTTGGACTTGTTTCATGGCTTCTGAAAGAATAGTGAGGCTGTAATGGAGACTATCGTATCTAGACGTGAAGATACAACACATTATACGTCTCTACTTCTAAATCAACAATGGACTCCAAATGAAACTGTTGGATACATCATGACAATATGATGCTGGACTATCTGGCATTGTCTGTACCAGCAATGTCAGGACACAAATAATAGACTTACGGGCATCTGATTATTTATGAAGGAATATACTGTAGTAATAATATGGGGAAAATCAGTTGGGGGGGACTGGGATTTTGGGGAGGGGGTAGGGAAATCCAAGACCTTCTGCAGTTGTACCATAAAATTAAAATAGTAAGAGCAAAATTAAACAATAATACTGAAGTTAAAATTAATTTTAAGAGATTTATTTCATTTATTTGACAGGCAAAGTTGCTGAGAAAGAGGAAGAGACAGAGAGAGAGATTTTCCATTCCCAGATTTACTTCCCAGTTGGCCAAAAAGGCAGAGCTGGACTAAATAGCAGGTAGGATTGGAATTGTCATCCATATGGAATGCCAACATTGCAAGTGGCAGATTAAACTGAAGTGCCAGAAAGGCAGTCTGGGAGTTCAAGTTCTTATCTGACATTGTTGCAGAGTAGTACCATGGAAAGAATGAGAAGGAATGAGGTTACAGTGGAAACATCGGCAAGCCCTTGGCTAACAAACAGCAAGAAATAGACTTCAATCATTTGCTTGCAAAGAATTGATTTTGAGGCATTATGTAAAGGAGCAAGGGAGAGTATCTTTTCCCAGAACAAAGTTCAACTTCCTAGTTGATTTCAGTTTTGTGTATAGCACCAGGATTCTGTTTTGCTCATGGAAGATGCTGAGGGTTCATGAATTCATGCTATATGCTGCAAAACACAGAACAATTTTTTTAAGGAAGTAATGCAAATGAACACATTCTGTCCTCTTTATTACTGCACCTTCCTATTTAGATACATTTCCTTATTTATTTAAGGCCAAATTCACTATTACATTCTCTGTGCTCTGGTCTAATTTTATTTCTACATTACAAGTTCTATGTAACTGCACCCTGAATTTCTCACTAAGTTCTCATGTTCCAATTGGCTCTGTCATACTCTCATAGATTCATGTATCTATCATTTTTGGTACCTGGCATGGTGTCTCGTACATTAAAAACTTCCCAAAAATATCCAGTGCTGAAATAGATAACTTCATACATTTAAACATTCTGCCCTCCCATTTCTTGCAAAATTTCTGGATTGTTCTATTTTGTTTACTAATATTTATCAAGAGCTAACTCTGAATCTTGTGTTCTTCAAAAGCAGACATGAATAGTCCACATTAGCCTATTCTTTGCTCTCATTAGAATCCCTGCAGAGTTATGATGGGAAGAACATACAGTTATCAGTAAACAGTGATAACTTCAGAGTTGATCAATGAGAAGGTGTGATTAAAAATAATGGCAAATTGGGATTGGGAATAAGAAATAATCCTAGGAGATGGCCTTCAGGCTGTGAGACCAGAAAGTGCTAAGGAACAAGACAGGAGGAAATCTGACCAGCGTTCTCCAGGTCTGGGAATAGTGTCAAGTGGACTTGAGACTAGGTTTGGGGTGCTCAGAAAAAGTCCTCATGAGCAGCATGCAGGCCTTTTGCAAGAAAGAATTTATTTGAGTTTTTCTCAGTGGTTGTTAAAGTGAGCAATCATCTATGACATTTCTGTGCCAACGAGGTCTAATGTGGGGATTAGAACATGGATATATGCAATGTATACATTTTTGAACTAATCTAATTGTACTCTACTCTAAGCCTAGATATGAGAGCCAAAACGATGTATCTATTTTATTCTACCATGACCATGGCAGAGAATGTTGTTATGTGAATATAGCACACACATGATTTTATTTTATATATTGAGTTTCTTTTGCACTTTGTATTAATTCTGCTTTGATGGGAGGCAAAAAAGGATCCAAAATACAACGAGGTCCTCGTCCATGCATTATTGTAGAGATTATTTTAGGATCCTGCTTTGGCTTTGAAAATCCCATTTTTTTCTGAAGTTAACTAGTTATGCTTAGTCTGAAGAACAGATTATACGTGTTGCATTCAAAAAAGCTAAGCAGAAAGATACTGGATGCTGACATTGAGTAGTTTTATGCTGACCATAGACTTCATCATATATACATCAAGGAGGTTAAAGATAGTATAATCCGATATTTTAGTTCTAGAGGTATGAGTTTGTTTCACCACAATTTAGGAAGAAGTTGTACTTTAATAATATACATATGTATATGTAATAATGTAAAAATGCTTCTTTTGAATTACCTTGCTTTTGAAAAGCTATGCTTCACTATTTAAAGGGGATTTGAGAATGACAGATTTGAGCTATTCACCCATAGTAACAATTTAACCTTATTGAGTCATCTATATATTCAAAAATCTGCAGGTATATTACTGCTGGGCAGAACACAAGGTGATTTTGGAAACAAATTCAGCCGATGTTTGAATCTTCAGAATCACAATAGTTCTATCAAAAATTATCATTTTTATTGCATGGCCTAGAAGATCCAATCATAGAAAATTAAGGTAGAAACTGTATATTTTAGGATACCCACACATCTCCCCTTTTATCTGTGCATGTATTTCAAGAACATATTAAGGTAGGTATTCTACCTTCACTGTAAAGCACTGGACTTTTGACTTTCAAGGTAAAACACTCCAGGGAACCAAATTGAAGTATTTCAAAAACTGAAACTAGGGGAGATAATTTCATGCCTTGATTTGCTGAGTGACATATTTTCTTCTTAGAAATACATCACTTAACTTTAAACAAAATAATTCTGGATTCCTTCTCTTCTGTATTAGTTGGCCCTTTCTCTTGCTTGAATTTCCTGGGATGCTTGAAAGGGTGAGACACCCACTGTTTCGTCGCATCTTGCCTTACGTTTGCTGCATTTCTGTCACTATGAAACCTTTGTCTAAGTTTCAAAATTCACCTCTTGAGCTTCCCGGGGGTTGCTGCGGAGCAGTCTGTGCACCACATGCTGAAATGCCACAGCTCCACTTGGCAGGTCTTTTAACCGGGGACATATGGCGTGTCACCCCTATCCAGGACTCACAGCTTCTGTTCTGTTCCTTAATATTTTTCTCCTAAGTATTAAAAAAAAGTTCCATATTTATTACTCAATAGATAATCACACGTTTTGTTTTTTCTGGAAAACATAGAGTGGAGACATGATATTTAAAGCAAAAGAAGGAAGAAGAGAAGAAATAAAAAGAATGAAATAAATAAATAAAAGATAGCGTGCCTACAGGGCATTAAGATACAAAAGCATCAGATGTTCAGGCTTGTTGGATTTCTTTTCATTCCACCACAGACTTGCTTAAGTCACATACAAAATGTACTGAACGCTTGTCATATGCTAATTGAAAAGGCCGGACATGTTTCATACACTTGGTTTATAAAAAGGACTAAAAGACTAGACACCGAAATAGAAGTACAAAGGGATACGTGAGCTTCTCAATCGGGGCATTAAATTCTCAGTATAAGTGATTTCGTTTCCTTTATCGAAGCCTGTGTGTTACGTAAGACCAGGCTGGGAGGTGTAGGGATGATGTGTGTTTTTTTTTCTTTTTCATCCACAGTACTTTCTTACAACATTTCACAGACAGTATAGTACCTCCTGCTGTGATGACTATTGATCTGATTTCTCCTTTGAGACTCCTAACAAATCAAACTTTAGCTTCCTAGAAGATCTATCTGGAGCAGTGGATTGGCGGAAGTATAAATTAACACTACAATAACTTACATTCTCTCATGGAAAGATGAAATGCAATTAGTAGCTTCTACTTATGCAGTTATATAGTCAGCTAAATTAAAGAGCAAATCAAGAATCAAAAGTTCATTTTCAATGAACTGATGCATATGTACATATACTTAACTGGATAGTTACTTTATAATACACAATTTCAATGAGCTTTATGGAAATATGTCATGCTTCGATTAAAAAAAAAATTGCACCAAAATAAAACCGCCTTCATTTCCATTTTCCTTTCTAAGGTTTGCTTAAAATATTCTCACATGGCCTTCTTTCTATTTTTTTTTTTTTTTTGAGAGTTCATTATGGCTCTTCTATCTCTTCTGTGGAATTTCTAAATAATGTTTCTGGGCCCTGCACAATAACCTAGTGCTAAAATTCTCACCTTACAATGCATCAGGATCCATATGAGCACAGGTTTGTGTCCTGGCTGCTCCACTTCCCATCCAGCTCCCTGCTTGTGGCCTGAGAAAGCAGATAAGGATGGCCACAAGCTTTGGGACCCTGCAAAAGCATGGGAAACTGGGAAGAAGCTCCTGGCTTCTGGCTTCAGATCATCATTATACAGTTTATGGGTTTCAGAGAAAGCACACTGACCTTGTACTTTTCCAGAGTATGCACTTTGGATATGACTTATCACCATTGATGCGAATTTCAAAACTTTGGATGCATTAGTCAATGTTTTATTAGTGTTTTGTCTTGGTAACAAAATTTTCTCTGCCTTTTACATTGTAATTTTGGGAAGAAAATATATACATATGCATAAATGTATAGTATATGCATATATAGGAGTATATAGGTATAGGCAGCCTACAACATAAGGAGTAATAAAGTTGCTGCAACTATTTTAGGGCAGAATATGTTAATACATTACTTGATTTTCTTTTTTGGTATAGAAGATTGATAGGCTATTCCTTATTTATCCATTTAGTCAAATATTAAAATATATCCATATACACTCCTGGTTTCTTTTTTCGTTTTCCTTAATTCCAAAAATTAGTTTAAAAGGTGTATTGGAGAATAAGTCCTCTCTTTCCAGCATGGAACATTTTAATGATTCTCCAACAAACCCACTATTTATCATTACTCCCAATTTTATTACCCAGCCTTGGAGTACACTGCTCCTCACCTTGCTGGTAGCATTTTCCTACCCCAGTGAGTTTATAGATGCTAGTTTCTTTGACTGAATACTTATCCACCTCCCATAGCTCCTATATATCATCTCAAATATCACATTTCAGGACAGTATCCCCTGGCCTAAGTGCAGAGGACTGAATACTTACGTACCTCTAAAGTTTATATACTGAAATCCTGACCTCAAGAAGATACGATTAGGAAGCGGGACTTTCTGGAACTGACTATTAAATGAGAGCTGACTCCTCATGAATGAGATTAATGTCTTCATGAAAAACGCAACACGACAAAAACCATGAGGAGAACCATCATCCCTTCTACAGAAGATAGCCAGGTAGGAAGAGAACGGCATGCAGACATGAATCTGCGAGCACCGTGCTCACGGGCCTCCCAGGCTCCAGCCAGTGCAGTTCATCATTTATGAACCACATGGCTGTGCTACTTTTTCAGAGCATCTTCAACAGATTAAGGCACCAAGTGATGGCCATTTTTACTTCTTTGTTTACCATGGTTTCTAACAAATATAAGCTACATTCTTCCCTTTATCACATTCACATTCTATTCTCCATGAAATTCCCTCACAATATAATTAAATAAGTTCAATTAGTTGTCTACAGCTCACATTGATTTTGCAATCAACATAGTGCAGTACAACCCTTTATAAAGAAATCAGTGTCTGATATACCAAAATGGAGTGATTTTTGCACAAAATAAAACCACTTACTGAATTTTTAAAAATTGACCAATGTTTCTTTTCCTGAAAGTTACCTCCATTTATCAATATATATAAATAACAATGTCATATTTTAGGATACTGGAGGTCTTACATTTCATTTTAAGGGAAAAAAAAAGCATGGTTATTTTTTAAGTGAGTTCATGTTGGAACTCCAATTACAACGAATGTTTAAATATCACCAATGTTGCTTTGTATGGATATTGTTAAAGATTTCAAGTTTTAAAGTACAGAAAAAAATACACGAAAAACAACATTATAAATGAAATAAAATCTTAATTCCCATAATGGAGATACTGTCTTTTGTTTCACATTCTGGTTGTAGACACGTAATTGTAGTGAGTACAGATTGGTTTTTAATTTTTCATGAATGTGAAATTGAGTTCAAATCAAAATAATTATCACTTTGCTTGTCTTAAAATTAATCATTTTTTTTATTTTGGAACAATTAAAGTTCTGCCTTTTAATTCTTTGTACAATAAATGATAAATTGTGAATTATTAGAAGCCTCTCAGATTATAAATAATAGAAATGATTTCCAGGTAACCACACTTGATTCTTTCTTCCAGCACTTTCTTCCTTTCCTAACTCATTTTGTCCTTCTGTTTTTCATGGTTTCCTTATTTCTTTGAAGGAAAATTGTTGATTGCAGGTTAAAGATGATTTTGCAAGTCCCATTTACTGTTCCAGACCTCATTTCTGTATTTCTTGGCCATTTATATTATTTTTCAAGATTTATTTTATTTTCATTAGAAAGATCTACACAGAGGAGGAGAGACAGAGAGGAAGGTCTCTGTTTGATGATTCACTCCTCAAGTGGCCACAATGGCTGGAGCTGAGCCAATCTGAAGCCAAGAGCCCAGAGCCTCTTCGGTGTCTCCCACATGGGTGCAGGGCCCCAGGGCTCTGGGCCAACCTCGACTGTTTTCCCAGGCCACAAACTTGGGTTAGGATCCATTACCTCATAATTTTCTTGGAGATGATACGATGTTAACAAGTACACCCATCTGAGAAAACTGTATTATTTAATTGAAGCAAATGACTAAAATTCACAGGTTCAGAAAGGCATCATGCAAAATGTCCACTATTAATTCATTACAACGTGGAAGCAGGAGAGAGAGAGAGAGAGAGGAGAGTGTACTCACATCCGCTGGCTCAGTTTCTGATAGCCTACAGTGCCTGTGTTGGCACAAGGAAAAACCAGGAATCAGAAACCCAATTCCGGTCTCCCATTCGAGTGGGCAGAACCCACTCTGAGCCGTCACCGCTATCTTTGATATTGGCACAATGTTAGAATGTTAGCCAGCAGCAGGCCATCTGACCTGGCATCCTGGCATTCAATGTGGAATATAGTGTCTTAGCTGTTAGGTTGAATGCCTGCTCCAAAGCAGTGTTTTGAAGAGAGGGGACATTGGGAAGCTTTGGGTTTCTTGATTCATTTAAATTATTTTATCCACAAAGTTATACAGAGCTATACCTTGAAACTACCAAGTATAATTTATTACTCTGTGTTCTTTGTAACATAATAATTAATGCATGCGACCATGGGAGGCTTACCTTGACCTCTGGATTTATAGGTCAGGCAATGCAAACATTTCTGATTTTGAATGTGAGGCTACCAACAGATAATGAATATCTCTTTAATATTTTAAATATTCTTTCAAATATTGATAAGGCCAAGACAATGTATTAATGTGTTCACTTTGGGCATACATCTGCTGACTGCACTAGCTTTTATTTTTTCTAATTATATGTGAAACTGAAAAAATAATATAAGTTGGTTTTAAAAGGGTGGACTCAGTTCTTTCGATATCTAGTGCATTATTTTCTGCGACAAGTTGCTGCGTCCTTTCTACTTTTAGTCCTGATAATTATCACTAAAATCTCTAGGTATGTAGGTATTAGGAGAATACAAGATGTCCTTACCATCATTGCTTCGTCCATAACTTTTCCTTGAGGAAATCAAATAGAAATTTTAAATATTTGGTATGCGGACATTTGGAAAGACTTTTTTTAAGTTTCCACATTTGTTTATTTATTTTTTCATTTATTCAAAAGGCAGATATA
The DNA here is from genome assembly GCF_017591425.1 of Ochotona curzoniae. Taxonomy (NCBI): domain Eukaryota; kingdom Metazoa; phylum Chordata; class Mammalia; order Lagomorpha; family Ochotonidae; genus Ochotona; species Ochotona curzoniae. The sequence continues at coordinate 11,688,615 of NW_024465582.1, read as the reverse complement.
CAGAAAGGAGGAGAGACATAGAGGAAGATCTTCTGTCTGATGATTTACTCTCCAGTGGCTAGGGCTGATCCAATCTGAAGCCAGGAACCTGGAGCCTCTTCTGAGTCTCCCACATGGGTGCAGGGTCCCAAGGCCTTCAGCCGTCCTTTCCTGCTTTCTCAAGCCACAGGCAGGGAGCTGGATGGGAAATGGAGCTGCTGGGATTAGAACTGGCACCCATATGGGTTCTGGGTTCATTCAGGGTGAGGACTTAAGCCACTAGGCTATCATGTCAGTATGGATAATGTTTTTATTACATCTTTGGGGGGATTTTTTTATTTTCAGATTTTACAAATAAGTTTACACTGAAGAAGAGTCACAGAGCTTCTTGACATACCCCGGCTGACCAAAGTTTGACATCACTGACACCTCATTGGGAGTGAGCCGTTTTTCGCTTTGTGTGTCACAAAACAGCTTTAATGCATATGAACCTGGTTCTCATCTTCAAAATACATTTTATTTCTAAAATATTTGTTGCCCTAGGTTAACAGATGGTCAGCTGAAGTCATGGCCATTTCTTGTGACTGTTCACGCAGATTTCTAATTAGACATATGTTTTTCTGAGTCCTTACATCAATTCTGAAAGGCTCAGGCCTCAAAGGCCGTGACCACTTCTTCACACTCTTTCACACACATCAAATTTGGACTTTATTACCCAAAATGAAGTGGTGTGTGTGTGCGTGTGTGTGTGAAATGCTCTCTGAGGAATCGTAGTCCGTTTTTATTAATGTATTGGCTGTAAAGCACCATGTTTTATTTCTATCATAATAATCAGCATGCTCACACTGGTGTGTTATTTGATGTGTTAACATCGTTGTCTCCTCCTATCAGACAACTAGCAGGGATTTGCCAAACCATAAACAAACACAACCCAATATTTGCCCAGTTCTAGTAGCACTGCCATTTTATTTCAAGCTGCTCTTCATTTAATCTACAGATTCTTAACACAATCCTTAACACAATCAACCAGCTTCAACACGTTGTAATATAGAAAAATACCATTATTTCCACAGAAAAACATAATGTGTTTAGCATGGCACTGTTAAATAAAATGTCAATTATCTTCCAAATAACTTGTTCTGACCATTTAAGTATTTTTTTTTCTCACCTTTATTATGCACAGTACATTTTTTCTTATGCTAGCTAGTATTACCTAGTAATTTATATAAGAGGGCCAGGCATAGAGGCTTAGTGGATTACCTTACGCCTTGGGTTGCCTGCATTTCATATTCTAGCACAGATTTTTTTCCAGCTACTCTGTTTCTGATCACTCCTCATGCACATACTTAGGAGAGTGTGAAATCACCTCAAACGCTTGGATTTCTGCCAGCTACATGGGGAGACACTGGTTTTAACTGGACCTAGCCCAGCTGTGGCAGGCATTTAAGGGACAAGCGAGATGTAAGTCATCTCTCCCTTTGTCACGCTAGAGCTCACTCTCATTTGCTTTCTTATTCTTTCAAATACACAAATCTTAAAACTAAAGATGTTTTTAAGAAGAGGGGGAACAGATGTAGTGACTTATAAGAATAATGCCGTTTTCATGGTGGCATCCCGACTTAAGGGTCTGGTTCTGGTCCTGTCAGCTCCGCTTCTAAACCAGTTCCCTTTTTATGGCTTGGGAAAGCAGTGAAGTTGGCCCAAATACTTGGACACTGCACCCACTTGGGGAAGCTCCAGTCTCCACATCAGAGACCGACCAGTCCATCTCTGGCCAACTATGAGCATTTGGAGAGTAAGCCAACAGATGGAAGATCTCTCTTTTTTATGTAACTATGATGTTCAACTAAAATAATCTTTCTAAAATAATACTAATGTACATTAATGAGCAAAAAGCTTCTGTAAATGTTGTCATGCTCAGGGGGGGTCTTAAAATATCCTTTTGAAAATGTAGTTAATAAACACTGTATGAGTAATCACGTATATTCAGTCTCAAGTGTCTAGCTTACAACTACATCATCTAATAAAAAAAAAGAAAAGCAGAAATAAAGCTAATTCTCCTACTCTCAAATATGATATAATTGATGTTTATATAGCTTTCAATAAAGGAGACTGGAATCCCGCAGTTTTATATGGTTTAAGTTAGGAACATTTAGTGACAAATGACCCCTTTGCTTGGTGCCTGTGAACACGCTGCATTGCAGGTCATATCTGCTTTCTGGCAGTCAGGGGGCCTAATAATGACGACAGGGGGTTTGAACTAGCATATTCACAGTCTGTTTCAGATTGCTTCTCAGTCAGCTATATAAGTCAAATGGTTCTAATACAATACATTTATATTGACATTTGAACACAATATAATAGAACTTCATTATGGAAAAATGTCAAATGATGCATCTGTAAAAATCTGTTGCATAACCAGAGCAATCTGGGACATGCCAATGCTCGCAGTGAGGAAGAGCAGACAACTCATGCAGAGTTTCTGATTTTGTATGCACGACCACTTTGGGGATGCCTGTAATATTCCTCTGCTTGGAGGGCTGCATGGGTGGTCTTATCGTTATATTATTAAACTCTACATACTCTAGTGTGATGATAATAAAATGTGAATATGTTTTTAAAATGTTAAAGAACTTGTGTATGTCTCTAAGATGCCATCGGGTTGTCTAACAGCTTTTCCCTTGTTGATCTAAACTAATGCATCATAACAATGTTAATTCCCTCATATGAGTTATCACATTGTATCAACATCTTAAAACTACAGAAAGAGCATTTATTTCCACATGCTATAAAAAGAACTACGAACTAGAAGTTTTTAAAGCTGAAGTTTGCTGCAATAATTTATTTCTTATCATTATTACAACAAGAATATTTTTGTTCAATTCTTTATATCATATAGTATAGTTTTAAATATAATGTAGATAGACAAGATGATACAAACATAAACAAACATCTGTATTTATATAGCTATTCCTGTCTTCATTGCTAAGAGACCTAAAGGGAATGAGATACAATAGCCTGTTTACTAATACAATGAAACACATCTCTTGTAGTATGACTGTTTTATTACATTTAAATACATTTCTGATGCTTGGAAAGAATATGAACACAGCTTTGCCCATCTGTACTATTGTGTGGAACAACATTTAATAATGTAGAATGTAGTTTTGCTATTTTTATTGTTTTTCATTCACTTTGTATTTCTAATATTTATGTATGTAAACTTTATTGAAATAGGCCAGAATATCTTTGTAAAGGTAATAGTAACCTAAAAGAATTGTAAAAAAAATCATAAAATATAACCTACTGATATGTGTGTATATGTATGGTACGTATAGAAGTTTTTATGGAGAAAGAACAACATTTGTCAGTTTATCATATGGCCAATGTGGATCCACACTAGGTGAAGCCTCAAAGTTTATCTGGGCTTCCCATGGTCATGGCAGGGATCAGGCCCTTGGAACATTGTATGTTGCCTTCCTATCTGTATCAGCAACAAGTTGGGTAGCAAGCAAAGGAACCAAGACTACAATCAGTACTAAAATAGGTTGCTGGACCCCCAGGAAGTGACATAACTTATGTGCCACAATGCTGATCCCAATCATATTCATTTTTAAAGATGAATTCCACAATAATATAGCCTTGTCCTTTTATTAAAAACTTTATTATTATCTTTATTTTTGATTTGCTACGCTTCAATCAAATTGTATTTTAGCATCATTTTCAAACTTGTCTAAGCACTTTCAATTATTTTACCTAGCAGTTCCTGTAATTTTCAAGAAGTTATCAGTAGGAAATACTTGCTTTAACTAGCACTTATTGGAAATCTAATTAAAAATGATACCAAGTAACATCTATCTACACTGTTTTGTCAGTTTTCCACTGGAAGCAGGAAGACAAACTGCACAGCACACTTGAGTTTTCCTCACATGCTGATCTCTGCTTTACCCCACTTCTCCAATGCTCCAGCACACAGGCTTCCTTAGAATTAGACCTCCACCTTCTCAGCATTGATGTCCTGCTTTGGCCCACTGCTACCTTCATGGCTTACTGTCTGGTTCTTTACAGAATAACAGACAACATATAATACTAAAATTAAGCATTTGCTTGCTTAATTTCAGTGTGATCACTGAAATGTTTCTAAGGGGCATAGTAGAAAGCAGAAATGAATTTTTGTAACAGAAAATTGAGAGCAGAAGGCTGGCATACACAGACACATCTAAACCTGCAAAAACACAAACGAATCCACTACAAATTAAAGCAACTTATTTAAAAATGAGAGTGAGATGTGCCTTGGGGAGGTTCGGAAATTCCATATATGTTACTAGATTTTATTTGTCACAGAAGCAAATCATTTCACTTTAAAATACTACATTTCTTCTTATCATCATTATTATTAAGGTTCGTTTATTTTTTATCTAAAAGAGTAACAGAGAGGTGAGAGAGAGAGAGATCTTCAATCACTGGTTCATTTCCCAAGTGTCTGCAAAGTTCAGAGTTGGGCTTGTCTGAAGCCAAGAGCCAGGAGTTTCTTTTGAATCTGCTTCATGGGTGAAGTGTGCCAGGAGTTGGGCTATCCTCTGCTGCTTTCATAGGGACTTTAGCAAGGGGCTGTGTCAGAAGTGCAGCTGCTGGGGATTTAAACTCAAACCCACATGGAACGGGATGCCAGTACAAAATTTATAAAAAAAAGGTAGAATATCCAGCTATTTTATAGCAAATTATGTTGTATTATGAACAGAATCATTAAGTATGAAGAGATGCAATCTAACTGGAGACTACTTCAGCCCAACTCTCATACTGTTATCTCTAAAACAATGTCACATGTCTTTATTTAATTAACATATTCATAATTTAATAATTCATACAACTCAAAGGAAGTATAGTTCCTTCCGGTTCTTACTTCTGAGGATCGAGGGTCCCCCGGAGTCCCCTGGACAGCCAAGCAGGTTCACTGCAGCCCCAGGCCACGGCCGCTCAGCTCCAGCGGTGCTCAGGTCACTGTTGATCTGCCTCTGTTTCATTTCCCAAGTACTTTGAGGATAGGACTTGTGTGAGGCTCAACTCTGAACTTGTCTGTTCTTGATTTTGCTTTCATCTCTTGATTCATCATTCTATAATTGGCAGGGTAGGTTGGCTGCTACTGCTTTCTAGCAGATTTTTAACTTATATTCACCCTTTCCTTCTAACGGTTCATAGGAAAGCTTGTCTGCACTTCAAGCGAGCAGATTCTAGACTCATTTTATATCTAACAATTAGAAAGTTGCAAAGGGATTCATCTGAATTGAATCCGTTAGCTAAAGGAGAGAAGTTTTGTGAGAATCATTAAAATACCCTCCACTGATTATTATAAAGGTTTTATGTAATTACAAGAATTAAAATTATGTTGCAAAATGGTGAAATTAGGAAAAATTATATTTGATTAAAATTCTATGGTTTACAAGCAAATATTAGTTTTTTAAGAAAAAAAACAATAAAACCCCCAGACATTAGTTTTAGTTCTAGTCTGTATCTTATGAAATAATTACAGTTTAAAAGGATAAAGATTGTAATGCTTCAACTATCAGCCGGTGTGAGGACTGACCAACCGTGCTCAAGGGAGACAGCAACAAACATGTGTAATCATTCCTAGTGGAGTATTTGTAATAAAATTATATAATAAAAAGACAAATTACACTATTTAAAACTGCCTAGCCAAACATGCATTTGACTGATGCGTTCCTGATTTTCAAATAAGATAATGTGGAGTGGTAAGTTGCAGTGTGGAAATTACCATTAAAAAATTTACAGAGGACCGCAGTGGCTCAATGAGCTAATCCTCTACATGCAAGGTCAGGTATTCCATATGGATCTGTTGGTTCATGTGCTGGCTGCTCCATTTCCCATCCACTGCCTGCTCATGACCTAGGAAAGCAGTGAAGGATGACTCAAAGCCTTGGAAGCCTGTACTAGTGTGGGAGACTGATAAGTTTCCTGGCTCCTAGCTTCATATCAAGCTCAGCTCTGACCATCCTGGCCATTTGAAGAGTGAACCAGCAAATGGAATATCTTCTCTCCCTCTCTCTGTCAATCTGCTTTCCTAATATAAATAAACAAATACATGAATGAATAAATAAATCTTTTTAAACAATGATCTACAGAGGTGCTGTCTTGGTGCACAGGTTAAGTCCCAATCCATGGTGCGGGCAGCCCACATGGTGGCTGTTTTCAGCTACAGGGTCCCTTCCGATCCAGCTTCCTATCGATGAGCCTGGACTTGAGTGCATGTCCTTGCATCCATGTGGACGAACTGCAGGAGGATTTGGCCCCTCCCTTTGCACTGGCCAGGCCATGGCTGTTGCAGGCATTTGGGAAACAACTGTTTCAACTCAATAAATGTTAAAAATAATTTGATTAAAGATTAGTTAATAAAAGCTAGGTTAGATAATACAAATTCAAAGGCATGGATATCGAAATCACCTAACAGAAATCATCTAAACAACATATGATCTTTATAACTATGAATATAACATCGCTCCTATATTTACTGAACACATAGTTTGGAATAAATCTTGTAAACCAACTAAACAGCAATTTCCATACAGGGAAAAGGGAAATTACAACATCACTTTTCTAATTTTGTGTATGAAATAAATTAATTCTTACACATTAGCACAACACCTGCTAATTACTTACAAGAAATTGAGCTCATGGTTCCTTTTAATAACAGTAAAATTCTTAGAAAATTCCCTAGAGTATAGGCCATTATTACCATGTTGTTGATGCTCAGATAACACTAAAAATCACAAGAATTGGTGAATGTTGCTACCGTTAAATAAGGCTTTGTCTGCTAAGTTTAATTACTTGTTTTCTTTTTCCACTGTACTGTGATTCAACATGACAAGACTTCACAGGTACTTGCATTTGAAACATTTGATTTCCTTTTCTTCTGGAATGTACAGTGACTCATGAAGACTCTTTTAGACTCTCTTCCTCCTTTTAACTATTATCATCATTTGACTAAATCAGTGTTAGAAATCCTTCAGATCATTACCAGTGATTCCTGTGGTTGTGTCTTGAAAGTTTATTACATTGTTTTGCAGATAGGAAGTGCTATTCATTTCTCACTCCATACTATTTGATCCTTTTGCTTCCTGCCCTGTTGCCTTTCTGCCTTTTCAACTGGATGGTAGAAATATCCTCTCATTCTAACATTTATAAACGTGGCAGATTTCTCTGTGGATGCCTTTGGAGAATGCTTAGCAGATAATTCATAATCCACAGCTGACAGAGAAATTGAGTATAAAACACATGGCATTCAGCATTCTATATTGTTCAGCTCAAATCATTTATTTGAAAAATATGGAATTGTTAAGACCAAGCAGATAAGTTCCCTTTCTGGAGTATTGAATAGGATCGCTTATCTCCATAGCAATAACTCTAATGTTTTCTCAATGACCTTCCTTTCCGCTAATGTCCCAGCTCTTCCTTCCTAAATCACATATCTAAAATGGATGTGCTATTTCTTCATTTTTAATATTGCTTTTATTCGACATTTAGGCTTTGGTCTTATTATGAAAGTGTTCTCCCCCATCATCATTCTTTCTATATTTCTTACTCCACCTTGAATTCTCTGATGCCAATTATAGCTCAATATTTTCCCAATAATAGTATGTCTCTCTGAAGTGTGGGTATGACATCTCCATATTTTGCTTGGTGGTACATAGATCAAGTTTAGTGGTTGGTTTCCACTTTTATTTTTAATATTTTGTGTTTGTAATTTGATTTGATTTTTGGGTGCTGTGAAGATTTATTAAAGGTGTTACCACAATCATCTTAAAGATAATTATAAGGAACATGTTTTATTACATTGAGTATTCATTTTTTGCGCTTCTTTTCCGACAAAGCTTTCCTGCGTTGGTGTACTGGGTCTTTACGTAAGTTATTCCTCACAATGTTTCCTTTTCAGGCTTTCATATGGCTTGCTGTGAAAACATACATTCAGTGCAAATTTATGAAACACAAGAATATTTGCATTCTAAGTAAATCACATTATTTTGGATTTAAAAAATATACATCAAAATAATATTTCTTTCTATGAATGAGCGTTGATGTCCCAGATGTTTTGCACTGGAGGCACCTGTCTCACTCCCCTCTTCCTCGTCCTGGGCTTCAGTAGGAACCTAAACTGTTCGTTTCAGTAATAGTCAGGCACATTCATATACTCCGTTTTGACAAAAAACAGTAGGATTGCTCAACACAGTAGCTGTTGTCAGATTACAAAACAAAATTCTGATTATTGTAAACTCAGCTTTCCCAGAGTTAGTATGCTATATGCACTTTTTACCATCATCAATGTAAATAGTTTTATGCAATCTAAGCACTGATCCAAAGGGTAATACATATTGTTTTCATTTCTGTAGTCCAACTCCTTTTTATAATTAATGGACTAAATTGTTGAAATAGTCCATTACAACTGAGCAAATACACAAGTTACAAGTGTGTATGGAGCAGAACACCAACTAGCTGAGCAGCACAAACTTGGCTCCAAGTCATACAATCTTAGAATTGGACAGATTGTTCCTCCATCACAAATGAAGACATGTACATCCAGCTCAAAGTGGCATTGTCTAGGACACACAAGGCTAAGGTGTGAGAATCAGAGAATCAGTCTAGCAATTAGATTTTCTAATTATCTTAGAATTTAAGAATCCTTAATGGAATGCCTGTAAATGCAGTTGAAATGCTTCTTTAATTTTATAAGTAAGTGATTATATGGAGATAAAATTTGTGAACACATACATTTTCTCTAATTATGACATATTCTTGTAGTTGGGACAATAAGCAAACAAAAGTGAGGAAGAACATTAACCCCCTGTTTATACCTGCGCAAATATCTACCCTGGAAATATGGTTTTCTACTTTTGGCTACAGCTATATAATGCCATGATGCCATAAAATAGTAGATCGTTTGTAACTGCTGCTGGCAGGATATACTACTGTGATATCACTGGGGGAATGGCAGGAGGAGAAAGGGTGGAGGTAGAAAGGAAAGGAATCCCTACACCTAGAAAATTGTATCAAGGAAAATAATAATTACAATAAAGATACTTTTAAAACAGAGAATTTCCTCTTTTCTCTATGATTGGAAAGTACTGAGCAAATATCCTGTGTGCCAGTGGTTCAGTGAGGGTTTTTAATTTATAGTACCAAATATTCAACATCAGCTTTTATTTCTATCATTGCCCTGAGTTGTAGGGTTGAATTGGATTCTGAATGGTTTACATGTCAGGGAGAAGTTGTGGGGGTGAGAGTCATAATAATTGACCACTGCAGCCCACATGCTAAATGCAAGAGCGTGTTTTGCACACAGTTGTAGAGATGTGTTCCTGTGTGTCCATGTGTTTGTGTGTGTGTGTGTGTGTGTGTGTGTGTGTATCCATGACAGAGAATGAGATTAGGGAATGGGGGATAATAAACCATCAAAATGAATATGAATGAAACTTAATGGAAAGATTTGGGTATTTTGTTTAAAAAGAAAACATACTTAACATTAGACATCATTTAGGGGCCAGCATTTAGCAGTTGGTGTAAAATTTGCCACGTGAGATGTGGGAATTTAATGTAGGTCTGGGTTCCTATGCTGGCTGGGTTCCTATCCCGGTCAGCTTCCCAGGCAGCTCCTAATGATGGCCTCAGACAGGCAGCAAAAGATGGCCCAGGTACATGCTTACCCGTAGCTCCTCCAGGAAACCTCAATGAAGGTCCTGGTTACTGGCTGCTGCTTGGCTCCACCCAGGCTGGTACAATCATTTGCAGAGAGAATTGATACATGGAAGATTTCTCTTTTTCTGTCTGTCACTATAACTCTGACCTTCAAATAAATTTTGTTCTTTCTCTTTCTTTTGACAAAAATAGAATTTTTAAATAGAAAAGTGCTTAAATTATAGGAATTGCACATCTATGGCAGAACAGGGTAAGCGATGACATGCAGATTCAGTATTAATTCCATAGGATGGCTCCTCCTGTCCTCACACTTTCAGAGCTGCGGTTTTAAACATCAACCCTACGTATCAGCTGAAACACGTTCAGGGTACGCTTGTAGCTGTGATTTCTACATTTGTTATATACTTTTCTCTAATTTCCAAACTTCTGCCTCTTTACATTTTAATATGGGTCTTTTCTCCTGATGAATTTTCAAATTTAATAGTTACTTTTTCATGTGTGGTTAAATTGTATTTTCGGTTTTGATTTTAATTAATAACTTTCAAAACTCAGAAATTCTAATTAAATTATATAATTATACATTGTCTCATTGAATACTCAATTCTTGGATATAGTAATTACCTACATTTTTTTCTTTTTAAGGATTTCTTTTCATTGGAAAATCAGATACACGGAAAGGAAGATATACAGAGAGGAAAATCTTCCGTTTGTTGATTCACTCTCAAAGTGGCCACAATAGCCGCAGTTGCGCTGATCCAAAGCCAGGAGCCTGAAGCCTCTTTCAGGTGTCCCATATGGGTGCAGGGTCCCAAAGCTTTGGGCCATCCTTGACTTCTTTCCTAAGCCACAAGCAGGGAGCTGGATGGGAAAAGGGGCTGAAGGGATTAGAACCAGCAACGATTTGGCATCCTGGTGCATGCAAGACAAGGACTTTAGCTGCTAGGCTACAGCATTAGGCCCAATTAGCCACATCTTCACAATCCCATGCAGGTTAAAGGTCTCAAGGCTTTGGGCCATGCTACATTGGTTTTCCAGGACACAAGGAGTAAGATGGATGGATCTGCCACGATATGAACCGGTGCCCACACAAGTTAGGATTACCAATTGAGCCATTTTGCTGGCCCCAATAATCCATCTTTTATTTAGATTTTCTACAGGTTTTATGTCAGTCCTATTGCAAAATAATTACTAACACTGTTACAAGTGTGAGACAAAATGCAATGATAATGTAAGATCTTTATTCTTAAATATGCTTGTTTCTTGTATCTAGCAATGCTCGTTGGTGCAGGCCACAAGCATTCATTGATTTCATTTCCTGTGGCTGGTTCTATATTTGCCTAATTTTTCATCTTTTGAAGGAAATGGAAAGTTGCTTGCATGAGTGGAGGGCATTCTTTTTACGGATCGTTATCTTCCTTCCAGGTTTGTGAAACCCCTGGATGCCACAGCTTTCCTCCCCACTTCAGATCTCTGAGTTTTGGGGGAGAAATTGCTGCTCTCACATCTGCCATCTTTACGATTTTTAGGGGTGAGTGACTTTCACGTCTTAGTCTTCTGAAACTTTATAGAAAAATTCTTTAAAAACACATGTTTCTATAAAATGTACAAATTTCGTGTTATTTCACACCACAGAGGAAGGAGTACAATGATAACGTCCCATACTATGCTCCATCCCCTGCTTGTTCCCCTCTCATCCGTATAATTTTGTATTTGCTTAAATTTTTTACAATGCCATGCTTTTATTGTGTTATTCCATTACAGGCTTCACATTCCATTGGGTAAAGATTTCAAGCGATAGCAAGCAGAGGAAAAAGACCTACTATTCCTCAAGGCGCAGGCTGTAAGCAGTAATCAAATCTCAAGGTGTCAACCTCGTGCATATTCTTTATATTTTGTGGTTTTCTGAGCTACTTACTACTGTTCAGGGAAAACAAAAGTGTCTTTCTGGGACTGGCTTGTTTTACTAAACAAAAGTGGTTTCCTGTTGCCCATATAAAAGAATTATTTCCTCCATATTTTCTGAGATTCTTGGCAAAAAGCAAAAAGATTATTCTGAACAAGCTGACCTGAAATTACTGTGTTTTTCCTTCAAACTTCTTCCTAGTTTATAAAATGCATGTGGAATAGACATTACTATTATCAGTTTATATTTGAGTGCATTTCATTTACATATATATGATTTATTAGAACTATGTTTTATGTAATTTATTGTAAGGTCATATTTAGATGTAACCAAATATTTTAATGAATTTTAAAACATTTGCTTGTAAATGTAAATGTTTGATGAAACTAAGAAGCTAGAGCTTTTGCATCATTGGTTATAAATAATAGACTTCATGTTGAGACACATTTGTCTGATACATAAGAAAATGTTAATGGGTGATTAGTGACCAATCCAAAATGCCAAGAGTAAGGTCAAGCCCTAGTGGTGATGGCACCATTGCAGATGCTTATGGTCCAGACTGCAGTAAGTGGGTCTGTGTTCTAACTCTGGGTCTAGCTTTCAGCTACCTCCCAACGTAGACATGGGGGGCACCTTAGATTGGTCCGAACAGCTGTGTCCTTGTTATCTCTGCAAGACTGTTGAATTCCTGGCTACTGGCTTCAGTTCTTGGCCTAACTTGGTATTTATCACCATTTGGAGAGCAAATTAGAAGATACAAATTCTGTGTCTTAGCCTCCTAAGAAACTATTTGTTAACATTTAAGCATGCTAAGGTTGAAGGAAGTTTTACTTCCAATACAACTCCTAGAACCCACGTGGAAGATGAAGTGATTTGCTTGTTTTGTATATTAACAAAACAAAAATGGAATACTCTAACATGTAGGACAGGAAGCCATGGAATTGCTAAAATAAAACATAAGGAAATATTCCAAGATGTGAGTGTAAGTGATGACTTTTGGATAAATCCCCAAAAGCACAGGCAACAAAAATAAAACTAGAAAATAGGATTACATCAAACCCAAAAGTTAATAAAAAGCAAAGAAAAAAAATAGAGACTTCTGATAGAATGAGAGAAAAATATTTATTGACTATTTATTTGTTAGAAGATGATATTCAGAATAAAGTAGCAACTCAAAAATCTCAATGAATAACTATGAAAGTATTCCACCCAATTAAGAAGTTGGCTAAACACTCTAAATTCTATCATTAGAGAACTTAAGATAATTCAGATTTAACCATGATAATTGAGATGATTCATATAACATATCCAAATGTTGCAATTTTTTTCCTTACAGTTTGATTTAAGAAACTTTATCTCCTTTAATGGACAGCAATTATCAAAAGGTAGAATATTTTGAAATTTGATGTATTTTTAGAATTATTTATTTTTATAAAATATTGCTGTGAATGGGACTGGCATTGTGGCCTTGTGGATTAAGCTGCACTCTGCCATGCCAGCATCCTATATGAACGTTGCTTCGCTTCTGCCCCCAGGCACATGATAATGGAGGAACATACCAGGAGATGGTCCTAGTGTCTGGGCTCCTAGAACCCACATGGACGATGAAGAAACTTGCAATTTGTAGTCATCTGAAAAGCGAGCCATTGGATGGAAGGTCTCTCATTTTACTTTATTTATTGCTTTCTCACTGTAATTCTGCCTTTCAAATAAATAAATGGATTTTGGAAATATTGGGTCTTGAAATGCATCTTGAAATGTTATTTTCTTTAAAAACAATAATGGTAAATTAACATGTAAGCATAATCTGAAAATAATTAAAACACACACGTAAAGAAGCAAATAGCATATACTCATCCTCATAACACGCACTTTTTTAATGCCTCTTAAATTATAGTACATTTAAATTCCAAGTCCTAAAGAAGTATCAAAGAGGTCACTTTGCGAGTCATTTTGCATTTATGGCACATAGAAATACAATTTAGTGTTTGAAGTATATCATCTTCTCTCTTTAACTGCCGTCTAAGTAGCGATCACTTCATCATTTTAATTAGGCAGTCAGTGCGAACTCTGAAGGCCCACATGTATTGATCAGACATAAAACTACCTTTCATTTATTTTACTTGAGAAATGGATATGAAACACCCGGACAGTTTCATGAAGAAGCTACTTTTTTCTTTTTCTTAGAGTCATTTGAAAAGAAACTTTTCTTCTTAAGGATTTCTATTTGAAATAGTAGTACGAATCTTATATGTCAATGGATGGAAGAATCTTGATTCCAGGTTTCTAATAAGATTGATCTTGCAAGTGAATTTCCTTAACAGGTGATAGATCTAGTAAATCTAAGAAAATAGAATCAGACAAGAGGTCTGGTTTTAATGGACTGACTTAGATTTCATTGAATTCCCTAAATTAGAGATAGATGTCTCAGTATATATTTAATATTTACACATTACATGTTACATTTGGTGAACTATATTCTTTCCCAAGCAAATAAATGAAGATATTACTTCTGAGTTAGATGAAAACATTGGACCACAGGGGAAAAAAATCAACATGAAAAATTAGGAAAGGGAATGGAATCAACACATTCACATCCTTATTTAGAAGGAAATGGGTATGGGGAAAAATGGAGGGGGCATCAGGTAAGAAAATATAGGAAATCATATTCCCTGGTTCACTTGTTTGTTGCTTTTACTCTGGATGGTATTTGTTCAGTGAGCTTCCATTGTCTGATTTCATAAAATCTTACCATATATACAAGCACTTACATGTCTGCTAGCTGTTTGCCTCGTGGCCAACTAGTGATTAACACATGTTCAGATGGAATGGATTCCTGAAACTCCAGAATCAGTCTTCCAGCTTTCCTGGAGGAGCCCTGATATGTGTTGTGGGAAACAGTCAACATCAAGGAATTTCACAGTCTCTGGAACTGAGTGCTGGTTGCGTGCTTGCTTCTGGACGCGCGGTGATGGACGGCCGGAGAGGCAGCAGGTAAGGAGTCCCGTGGTTAAGTGTCCACTACATGCCCAGGAGACCAGCTTTCAACTCTCAGCTGCCGGGTTCTGTCCCACATGCCCCTGGATGTGGAAGACCCTTCAATGAACCAGCAAGGACAAGTAAACAATTATAAAGTGTGCTTTCATTTAAATTATGTTGAAATGGTATGTTTTAAAACATCAATTCATGCTCTCAAATCTGCCAGAGCTCCTCCACAGGGAACCAAGTATGCATCGGATCTCATGACAAACTCCTTCACATGCATGACTGGTCTGCATGACCAATATCCACTTTGCACACAGAACTCACCACTCAGAGTTTACTGTTAGAAATTTAGACTTGATTTTAACTATAGACTAAAAAATGTTAACTTCAACTACAAAATAATTTTTGCATAAAGTTTGTGTATGTGCTTTTCATATGTATATCATGTGCTATTTGATCTCGTGAACAGATAATGGCCAGACTGATTAGAGTGTAGGTTGAGTTGTCTTTCAGGACAGTTGCCAAGTGTATTCAATTTTGAAATGAAATCCTTAATATATTTAATGCCAGTAACATTTAGAGAACAATTGTTACCTATGCCAAGTCATTGTTGTCAGCTTCCAAAATAAATAACTATATTGTTTGGCATGTGTCTATTTTAGAAAAACAAGAAGCTACATGATGAGTGAACCTGAGACTCCTTCTCAGACACTGTGATAACAGAAGGGCATTCTAAGCAGTGGCTTAACCTGCCATTCCACACAGCCCACCTTTGTCGTGTCTTTGTCATGATATTATAGGTAGTAAGCATTTTGCTTGCTCGTTTATTTCCCTAAACAGCAAGTCTGAGATTCTCTGTTTAAATGGTGGCTTTCTTAAGACATCTGTTGAATTCTCAGAGATACTTATCTTCCTGTATCATTCACATTTCATAAACCATTCATTCAGCAACTGACAAATCCATTTCAAGAAGGATATAGCCCATGGGACCTGACACTCAATATGGTGTATGACAAAACGTTAACCTTTCAAGCAACTCCTACGTTGAACATGAGTTTCCTTGTCATTATGTCCTGTTTTGTAAAATCTCCCTGGGACAGAGTGATATCAAAAGCCACTTACATAGTGATTTTAGAAAATTCCTCAGTATATTTTGCTTATTTTATGAAACGTTGAGATCCAGCAAGGGGCAAATATACCAATAGGCTAGGTTAGTTTGTGAGTAATGAAAAACAAAACAAACAAAAACTTGCATTCAACCTGCTTTAAACAATAAAGCTATTTAATGACATGGAAATTTGAAAATAAAAACACGAGGCTACATTAAATTTCAACAGTTTCCCTTGCCCTCCAACCACGACGTCTCTTTGTCATCTCATTTTAAAGCAGACTTAATCTTACACAGGCTTCCCTTAGTGATGCAAATGACTCTGAATTGTCTATGGAATTCATGTTTGCTTTCCCTTACTGAAATATAGAAGGTAGGCACTGATTGCAACATTAGGTCTCATGGATTATACTAGCCCCAGTGGAAATTATTTAATTTTTTAAGATTTATTTATTTTTATTTGAAAATCAGATATACAAAGAGGAGAGACAGAGAGGAAGATCTTCCCTTCACTGATTCAGTACTCATGTGGCCACAGTTGCCCGAAGCTGAGCTGATCCGAAGCCAGGAGCCAGGAGCTTCTTCCAGGTCTCCCAAGCGAGTGCAGGCTGCTGTCCTTGACTGCTTTCTCAGACCACAAGCAGGGAGCTGGTTGGGAAGCAGGGCTGCTGGGATATGAACCTGAGCCCATATAGGATCTCACACTGTTAGATTTATTTTTGACTCTTCCATGCACAGTGAAAATGAATAATTGTTAAGCACTACTTTATTCAATCCTTCCAGTAATTTTTACTTTAACCCAAATATTAAACAAATACTTAAATAAAAACATAAAGTGGTGTATTTGTGTGCATATTTGTTTAATAATAACCAAAATTAATTATGATTATTATAAAGGCGACTGGTAAGATACATTAGTTTAATATTACAGTTTTATCTTGATAATAAATAATAAAGTATTTATGCATTTTAATAAACACTGGTAGCCCATTAAACTCAGGAACAAGGAAGCTTTCGTATCCAATCAACTTCATCTCATTCACAACAACTCTTTCATGAACTCTATTTTCCCTTTTATCATCTACTGGAGACCAGCTCCAGCTGACTTGAGAGCTTGCAAAGGATGTATGGAACGGCGGAGATAAGGAGGCATGGGCACTATGGCATGATGCTCATAATGGACAACTCAGAAAAGTTGCCTTCTTTATTTATACACAAATCATCTCAAGTTTTTGCACAATATCCAATTGTTTCATTTTACTTCATTATAAGATAATTATTACAACATTAATCCTAAAAAACAGTATTATCATTTTTACTTCAGAGGAAATGTTTTTAGCGAGCTATTATTCATTCAAACCTGTGGTGACCTGGCTGAAGCCAGGAACTCCAAGGTTGGCAGCACATGCAGTTACATAGTGACAAGTGGTTTGCTTATATCCAAAATCAATTTTCACTAAACATAAACTAATATTGCTTAAAATACCAAGAGTACAGAATTAAAAGGAAAGCTCATAAATGACAGAAATTTATAAAGGCATATCATAGATTATTAAATCTTATCATCAATTGTGCATTAATTACCATCACCTTCACCTAGTGTTGATTCAATTGTTTTTTATTCTTTTGTTAAACGGTAGTGAAAGGGATCAAGGAACTCAGCCCATCGACAAACAGAGGGACTTTACAAGAAACTTCTTTTTACCTTTATAAACTGTTTTCTTTTCCTAAATATAAGTACCAATATAAGGTAGAAGTTTTAAGTCATTTTTTTTGGGGGGGGGTCACATTTGTCTCCCTTTAGAAGATACTCCATATACTTTCTGCTTTCCATGGTGAGAAACCAAAATGTGTCATTTCATGTGTGGTGACAGTTCGAGGCACATGAAAAACCAGCTCTTGTTGCCTCCATGATTGCCATCTGTTCCAACATATTATCAACATTTCTTAAGGAAAACATCGCTTATATTAGAGCAAGCTTCAGGAAAAAGGTGGACACATACAGGATGTCTGGAGACATGCTGGGCTGAATTGTACTATTGTATGCTTTTAACTGTGTGTCATCCCTTAACGTTGCTAAAGATGTTTTTATCATAGCATGATTGATCAGTTTGAGGTGTTATACCAATTATAGGAATCACTTCACATTAGCAGAAAAACAACAACACCCTCAGGAGAATTCTATGAAACATCAGAGAGGTGATTGAGTGTCCATGGAATGGGGTGAGGCAGCAAGGAGGAGACCAGAGACGTTCTGCCGGGCCTTGCCACACAGCCGGAAACTCCTCGTAGCCTTGCTAACTTTGGGGCAGTGTTCATCACACACTCATGCCATCCAACCCAACTGAATGGCTTCCCGCAATCATCTTTATTACATTTCTGCTTAAGTCATTGGAGTATTTTATTAGTAACACAATTAAAGGCAACCAGCATTTTTGGTACTTTTACAAAGAAATAAGCAAATTTAATCTGAACTGCCATGAGGAATACATACAACAGTTGATGAAAGATCTATTGAACCTCTCCTGAACTGTGAACTCTTCAGAGTTCCCATGATTCCCATGGGAAAGATTTAAGATCAATTCAATGACACAGGCTGTGAACAAAAACTGGATAATGCAGACATTTAAGGAGCAAACCGCAATGGGGACACTTGATTTAATCTCTCTCTTCCTTTCCCTTTTTTCTCTTTATCTTCCTCCACTCATCTCTCTGGAACAAATACAAACTCTTAAAAACACGGAAACAGATAAAGAGCAGGAATAGGAATATGCATCAGTTTAACTTGGATCAGCTTTCGCTCTATGAAATTCCAATAGGTGCAATAGAAAATCTGTGGCAAGCTCATTATTAAGAAGAGTCGCTCTGAGAATGTCACCAATACTCTCTAAACACCCCATTGCATTATGTGTTTTTTTTTTTTTCAAATATGATACAGTTAGCTTGGCTGCAAAGTTTCATAAGTATATTTGTATATATTTCCAATATGAGATTTACTTCTAACTACTACAAAAACAGAACTGGTTAATAGATGAACAGACTATGATTTCAGCAGCTAAAGCTCTCTACTAGAGGAAATGCTGCTCAAATAAAAAAGCAGAAGTGAGCATTGTCTGTCTAATCTCCAGTCAGATCTGCTGGTACAATGGTTCAGCATAAACATTGTGCCTGTGGGTTTATACTTTCCAGTGAAATATTTTCTGTAATGAATCTTGAGTACATTCTGATGCTCACGGCCTTATGCAATTAACTCAGTTGTTAAGTGATTTTTAAGCAAGTGGTTGCTATGCCAATATCAATTTTTGCACTCAATGCAAATGTTATCATATAGTAGTATCAATTTTGAAGTTACCTTGTTGAAACATTTCATTCCTCTGCATAGTATATGTAGGTTCAATACACACTGGCAGAAACCACCTTAGGGATAAAGGATGAACAAAGGGACACAGTGGTCTTTTTGAGATTAACTATAGGTTTTTGAAAACACCCTTGTATCCCTGGCTTTTATTTATTTATTTGTTTATTCATTCATTCATTCATTTTTCTTTTTATCATGGTATAAACTTGCAGAGTTCCTTGTAAAATAAATCTTCTGAGAACTTTTGTTTATCAGATTGAAGCTACATTGCTTGAAATAGTCTTAGAAAGACTTTTTTTGGAAATGTCCTCAGAACTGTGACAGTCTGTGGCAAATCTAACAAACAGGAAATAAACCTCTTACTGTTTTTGAATGTGTGGTAGACATTCCCCTTTTCACAGAACACACCTACTCTTATTGATACCACCAAATAATACTGTATTTAGTTAACTAGGAATAATTCTGGGGCAGATAATCAAATAATTAATTGAATGCAAACCCATTAAACAGATGAACAAATCAAATTATTTTAATGCTTCTTTGAGAAAATACAGAGAAATACATAATAATTACCGATTTAATTTAAAAAGAAAACTTGAAGTATGTATTTGTGTGTCCCATTAGTCCTGGATTAGTAAATGATAGCTGGCCAATTTAGGAAGCAGTGTTTAGTAGAGCTGTTTGCCAAGGATATCCTTGCCAGGGAAGCAATGATATTTAGGGTGCTGTCACCCAAATTCCAGACATTTTTGTTCAATTCAGTCAGCTAGGCAAACTTTATTTAGCTTAAAAATATCTCAGCAATAAAGACATGAATTTAAGACAATGGTGGCAAATAATGTGAATTAAATTCCACTGAACATAAGTGTAGTAATCCACTGCTTTGGAGTCAAATAAAATATTAAGTTATAAATTATATGATTTTACTCCCAGGTATATGTTGCACAATGCTAGGATTCAGATGATTCAAAATTGAAAGGAATCAGGATTTTAAAGTTTTCTATTTTTTTATCCAATTTGCAAATAGAGGAGCTGTGGTGCTTTGAAAGTGGATTTCATTATTAGAATCACTAAATTTCTCTAAAAGTGTCAAGAATTCCTTCTGATGGATATATTCTGGAATAATCTTAAACCCTATTAAACCTATCTTGATCTCTTTTTGTGGGTATCTCATTGGCTTTTTGTGTTATCAGTTTTTACCTGTTAAATACTGAAAACTCAAAATATCAAGTGAAGCATATTGTGCTTGTACAAATTCAAGGCAAAATCGCATCTTTAGTTGAACTACAAAAACCAGGGGAAATTTCAAAGAAAAAAATGTTTATAATCTTTTTTTAAAAAAGAACATTTTAAAAGTTGCTGAGTTTCCACAACCTGTTCCTGACAGCTATTTCAGTGTAAGTAATACATCATGGGGCTGATGGCAATCTGATGATGTATTGGAACTATACATCATTGTGGTGACGGTGGCTTAATGACAGATGAGTAATACATCTTCAGGTAGAGCTCTCAAATTTAGGCCTGCCTGGAAAATCGAGTTTCTGGAGAAAGAAAACACCTTATCAACTTCATAAAAGAATATATGTAATAATAAAAAAAAAACAGATTGTTAAGCCAGAGGCTATAAACTTAGATTCAGAAATAAGATGTCTTGATAACATCTCCACTAATCTTTAGCTTATTTAACATGTGCAATGCAAGTTAAAAATGTCATCAAAAGGTGTTCACATTTTTTTTTTATTAGTTGCTTATACACTCCAGCTACCCATGACTTCAACATGTATCCTTGTGTATTTCAAAATCCTTTTCTTTGGAACTGAAACAAATTTGCTTTTAGCTGAAAGTCTAGTCAAGGGTACCTGTCTTGCTGATAAGAACACCCCAAGTAGACATGTGTGTATAATTTGCCAGCTTATTTCATTGTTCTCTGTTTGACTTGCTGTTCAGTATCACATTTTCTTGGAACTGTGCTTCTTTTAAGTTTTTAAGGGTATCTCAGTCCGAGAGCACAATTTTATTGGATCCTATTGTCATGTATTACATGATTGTAGAGGAAGCCAAACAAACACTAAAAATTGAAAGTTATATCATCAAAAACATACATCTTATTTTGGTTATAAATTATGAATATTTAGCAATGTTTTAAATAATTTTACTGTTTTAGATATTGGATATGTGCCCATATATTTATATATGAGTGCATGCACAAATGCACGCAAATATTGATATAGCTACAAGTACAGTTTTTAACAGATTTATGAATGCACTGCATTGTGAAGAGATTATTTCCTTCTGACTGCTTCAAAAAGCCAAATGTAATTGCATTGCAAAATCTTTTTAAAATATCATAAGCTCCTGCAGCCTGTGCAACTATAGGTTTAAGATATAGCACCAGGGAAAAGAATGCAGAAATGATGCACTAAATATAGAAGGATCTACGTTATAGCAGTAACAGTGTAAATGTCTGAACATTGTCAATATGTTTCGGTCACGTTGGAGACATGTTTCTTTTGCAAGCTGATATCTCCCTGTAGAGAAAGAGAAGATGGAAAATGAGATTGTGTCCTAAGACTAGCTCTGTGTGGACACTTTGGATGTATTCCATCTTTCACTAGATCTTAGTTCACTTTTCCTTCAAATCTACAGTAATAGTGGTCAACAATAAGCCAAGGGTTAAATGATTCAGCTTATCTGTTTTGGGATAAATGAGTGGCATGGATTTTGGATTAGAAAATGGATTCATTTGACACTTTTCTTTATTAAAAATCTATTTAGAGATGTGTTTCTTTTTCCCCTTTGCTGATCTTCTGTTGAAGATGAGTGAATCTAGCTAAAAGGAATAGGTAAAAACAGAAACACAATGCCAGATAAGGTATCTTTTCTAATTGATTAATCAAATTTTTATTTCTAATTTTATGGTATAATTATAGATAAGGTGTCTTTAAGTGTAAAAAAAAAAAAAGATCAGAGGATTTGAGAGGGAAATTACGTGTCTGTGAGTCCTGATGAGGCTGGGGAAATCCTAAGTACAGTCTGGTGTCAGTCTCAGCTGGATTTCTACTGCACTTCTGTGAAATTAGCTGTGTGCTTATGGCAGGGTGGTCTATTTGAATCTCAAATTGATCTTCCACTAAATTTGCAAATATCGTTAGCTCTTTGGATAAGATGTTGTAAGAATTAATTTAAAGTGTAAGTAAAATAGCAGTTTAATATATTTTAAATACTCAGTAAAGACTGATAATAGGCTGCATTTCAGCAAGCAAATGCTTACATAGAATATTTTTTGGAGTTATAAGTAAATGCTTTCAAATGTGGTAAATAATTATGATAATAATAAAAAGAACAACTGAGGAACGTGGCAGAACTTAGCTAAGTTATTAAAAGAAAAAGAAGCTGAACAGGTTTAGAATGTTAAATTCCATGTTTTGGGGCAGTGCACGGTAGCCTAGATGCTAAAGTCCTTGCCTTACATGGGCAGGGATCCCCTATGATGGCCAGTTCGTGTCATGGGCAGCCTTGCTTCCCATACAGCTCCCTGCTTGTGGCCTGGGAAAGCAGTCAAGGTAAGCCCAAAATATTGGAACCCTGTACTTGTGTGGGAGATCCAGAAGAAGCTCTTGGCTCCTGGCTTTGGATTGGTTCAGCTTCTGGCCATTGCAGACACTTGGGGAGTGAATCAGCAGATGGAAGATCTTCCGTTCTGTCTCTGCTCCTCTCTGTATATCAGATTTCCCAATAAAAATACATATTAAAAACTGCTTATAAAGGTTCCATGTTTTAATTTCTTCGGTGTAGAATCAGGCTTGTTCTATTTAATCAGCCTCTTGCTCTACTGATTTGAATGGTTTTCTGGATGACACATTTGACTTTTATTATTAGCTCTACTTTCTGAGATGATCTAAATCCATGTTCATTTGGTTTCCATAATCCAATATGTCATGAGTTTCAAGCAAATACATTGGGACTTCTTCATAGGTTGAAATAAAAGCAACTGAGAGAGCAAGCAGTCCTTCGTTCTAAGTTGTGCGAGTGGTGTTCTGTGTTACTTGTAGGAAGACTAGCTTCCCCTGCATCTCTGAGCATCCCACGGAAAAAGACTAACCAAAGTCACTGAGGGACCTGAGAAGAACTTGAAATTCAATTTAAAATTCATTAAGGAAAATTTGCTTGACGCAGCTGAGGAGAAGTTTGACACATTGCTCCAAACACAGTGAATCTTTGTGCCGAAACAGTGTCATACAGGCATGGTTGTCAGAACCAATTCAGGAGTGGCAAAATATTGCTTGATGAAGATAGTCTTAAACTAGATTAATTCACTAATTGCTTCTACAATAACAATGTGTACATATTTACTTAAATAAATGTGACTATTTTACATATTTGTTTATTTATGAGAAATTGAGAGAAACAGACAAGGGCAGCTACAGTGCTAGAAAGCTCGCTTCCATTCATTGATTTACTCCTCCAATGCAGGGGCAAAAGAAACCCAACCGAGTGGCCTAGGTTTTTGCAGGGATTCAAGTACTTGAGCCATGACCTTCTGTCTCCAGGTGTCATTAGCAGGAAACTGGAGTCAGAAGTTGACACCTAAACCTAGATACATTAATATGCTAAAATCATAGCCCCAAGGTTTTGTGAAAGATTTTTTTTTTTAATTTTTATTGTAAGGTAAAATATACAGAAAGGAGGAGAGACAGAGATGAAAATCTTCCTTCGGATGATTTAGCACCAAGCAGCCACAATGGCTGAAGCTGATCTGTTCCAAAGCCAGGAGCCTAGAACCTCTTCCAGGTTCCCATGCAGGTGCAGGATCCCAAGGCTTTTGACCATCTTAGACTGCTTTTCCAGGCCACAAACATGGAGCTGGATGGGAAGTGGGGCTGGTAGGATTACAATCAGTGTCCATATGAGATGCCTGCACATGCAAGGTGAGGACTTTAGCCACTAGGCTACTGCACTGGGCTCAAGTCCAATGTAATTTTTTTTAAATGCCTGCTATTAGAGTCATTTTTGTAATGTATAAAAATGCACCTGAATTGTTTAAGCAAAAGAAACATCGTGTTATGGTGTACTAACACAGTTTCTATTATCTAATATATGACTAAGCTAACTGGAAATAACATGGGAAAACAATTGATTTGCAATTGCAAATCTCCACTATTACACAAGAAAATGCTAGTCCAGAATTAGATCATCCATTATATCAATGTGGCCTAGTAAATCTATAACACATAGGATGTTCACATTCTAAGTTTTAAAATTTTGGATTTTTTTGTGTTATATGAAGATCAACTTATCAAGAAAATATACAATTTATCATCAGACAGTGAGCAATGCATTGCTTAAATTGCTACTATAGAATATATAACTCTGTAACAAACACCAAGAAAGTGAAATAGAAAACTGAAAAGCAACTCAATTTGCATAAGTGTAATGGGCATTTTGTAACACTTCAAAATACATGTAAAATGGCTACATGTGGCCAAGAGATGAACTACGGGTATATAACCTTCTTCTCAAATTCTTAATTTTTATTTCATTTGATCCTTCGTGCTTTTTGGCATTGCTTCTAAATATTTAAGTGGAATAAAAAATGTGTAATACATATGTATTTGCACTTTGGAATTTAATTCAAGAAGTTGAAGAAAATATTATTCAGGACATTTATTAAAACTGTAATGCAAAACGTATTCCAATCTCAGGATAGGCATACTGCAATGGAGTTTGAAATGGAGAGAGAAGTCCATCTTGCCTCCAAACACAGGCGGAAACGTAGTAGTCATTAGCTCAGAGCAGAATGGTAGTTAATGGATGAGTAAATCCTGGGAAGAAACTGACAGGGAAAGATAATTCTCAACTGAACTTTCCCAAATGAATTCTCTATAAACCTGGACTCCTGGAGGACATTCTTAAGCATAGGATTTGGGTGAGCTCAGGGATCCTGCCTGGAATTTAATCCAAGAGGATGTAGCATCATCTGGGGAAACAGTGCATAGAACACCCCCTTCTCTTTCTCTAGATCTCTGATTTTTACAATAAATTGTAAAAGTACAGTTTGTTAGGATTCAGCAAATGCATTATAACTACAAAACTTATTTTGTTTCACTACCATCTTCATCAATCCTTTAAATGAATGGATGGCAATAGATTTGTTTGTTTCATATATTTATGCTTCCTGTTAGCAGTGGATTAATTCATTTAGCGGTGTGTCAGGTTAAATAATAACTCTCAGAAAAAGATACGCACACCCCATTCCCTGGAATGTGTGAATGCCATGTGAAAGAAACTTGGCAGATGTTGTGTTGAAGATTTGTTATAAGAACGTCTGCTGATTCTCTGTTGGGCCTACAATATATTTACAAGTGTTTGTAGGTGTAAAGAGGCAAGAGAGCTATCAAGGAAGCATTAAAAGATACCGTGAGTAAGGAGATGGAGATTGAATTGTGCATGTATAAACCAAAGAATGCTGGCATCCACTGGACACTGGAAGGTAAGATACTTGCACGTAACATGTTGTTTTATAAATTAAGTATATTTAAGCTCCAGCAGTTTTTCTCCCTTCATTTGTAAATCCTTTATCTCTTGGTTGACTTGTGTCAGGTAGTTCATAGATCATACGTTAGGAGAACATCTTGAAGCTCATCTGAACTCTTCAACAGTAATTCAACATCATGAAATATTTATTAAATTTGCTCTTGTTATTTGACACCTGTTCACAGAAAATTATTTCAGAAATGTAAGGTGCCAGCATTGTAACATAGCAAGTTAAGTTTCCTCCTGCTGGTGCTGGCATCCCATATTTAAGCCAGTTCTTGTCAATTTCCTATTCCAACTGCTTGTTTATAGTCTCAGAATCAGTGCAAGCCCCAGACACTGAGCACTCATACGAGAGACCTAGAAGAAGCTCCTGTCTCGCAGCTTCTGACTCTCCCTGCTTCTCTAGTGCAACCATCTGGGGAATGAGCCATCTGGGGAATGTACGATTCTCTCTGTCTCTCTTGCTCTCATTCTGCTTCATAATAAAAAAAATCTATGAGCTTTAGAATGACTTAATATACATAAGTTTTAGGAAATATTTGAATCAGAATTTAGCTTTCCATTTAATTTCCCATGAATTTTTACCAAATGCACTGACATTACCCATCCAGAGGAAATTCAAAGGAAAAATTTACAGCATTTCTAAACAGTCTGCTATTTCAAGTCAAATTTTTTAGCCAATGATATCTTAAATATTGAATATGTTAATTAATATTTTCTTGCTTTTATATTTTTAATATAATTTGGATTGCTGATTAATTACCTTCTAGCATTTTCAGACCTAATAAAGTTACTTACAATTCCAGTTTACTGATTACCATTTAAATATTAGAAGCAACACCCTGAAACACTTCTATTTATAGTAATTTTCAGTTTTATAAGTAGCAAATTATTCCATTGCTATTAAGCATGCATCAATCAATTGGGCAAAAATATAAGATTACATGAATAATTAGGATGATGTGAGAATCACATACAAAGCAGTGGATAGAATTATTTCATACCTTAATCAATACTGAAAATATCAGCTTTTGAATTTTATTTGGGTGTTTACCATGCCCAATGGCAAAAGCACTTAAGCACTCCTTTATCATTATCTATGAATTGGTTAAAAAAGACGTACAGATATGCTTTCAGCGATGATATAGTCATAGACAAAAGGCTTCTAAGCCAAAACCAAAATTTAATTAAGTGTTTATCACTATACTAAGAATTACTAATTAGTATGTACGACCTTGAAACTTTCCACTCTACATTTGCAAGTAGAAAACACGTATGTAACAGGCAGGAGAGTGAAACAGCAAAGTGTGATGGACATGGAAGCTGCTCGGCTTGTGACCGCGGTGCCGAAGGAGAGTTTAACCGCAGCATGAGCTGTTGCAGTCGGTGCCAGACAGGAGTCACGTTATCACCTTGAGTGAGCTTGGGTTCCGATAAGAATTGGCAGGAAAAGTGAACACTGGACTACACGTTTTATGAAGTAAAAACATAAACCACAAAGATCAAATGAGTGGCTAACAGGCGTGTATTGGTATCAACACTGGTACATCCCATCAGACTTGATTATAAACCATTTTCTTACATAATGAACTTCAACAAAATAAATCAGAAAAAAAAATCTTTTATTTTATATAGAAAACCTTGACTGTGTAACACCTGTGTATTTAATTATGAATGAATATTATACCCATTAAAAATCCATCACTCATAGTGACAAGTTACCTTTGGTTAATAGAAAAAAAAAGGAACAAAATATAATTGATTATTTCAAACTAACAACTGTATTTAGAGTTGTGGCTTGATATTTTGACAGAATCTAAATCCTTAAGAGTTAAATTGTCTAAGGTGAGGCTGTCAGCTTTACTTTCATAACGTTTTTCTTGCTGGTAGATCACAACAGAACGAAAAATATACTGCTTAGAACTTTGCTCTAATTAAGTTAATTAAAAATGAGGAAAGATGTGCCTGGAATCAAAATAATTGCAACATTGACTTCAAAACTATGATTTTGCCTTAATCCAACGCAGTTTCATTATAGGAACAGCTAGCAGATGATCGTACAACATTACATCAATAAATACATTTTAATTAGTCATAAGATTAACATTCCTGAGGAATCTAATTAAATTTAAAATGTATAATATAAGTATACAGTGCATTTAAATCAAATTTTAGTACACATTTGGCCTAAAACACATATGAGTCACATTTACAAGAAAGATTTAGTAAGAAAAAATAAATTAGAAAATGATATCATATAGTAACAAAATACTTTAACTGTGCTTAACTAAAGTATTTAGTCCCCCGATTTTGCCAAATCAACCTCTGCATTTTAAAAGTGAACTCTTGATGACATTTTACAGTATGTGTTTATCTCATTTTGCTGGAAATCTCTCAAGAAGTTAACTTACTTGACACTGAGTTTGGAGTTGGATGTTTACCAGAGAATCCTAAATAAATAACTTCAAGTGATTTTTAGAGGTTAGAAGCACTGAGATGATTTTTATATCCAGGTCAACATCTAATACTTATTTTTAATGGTAACTTTATCAAAAATAAAGATTCTTTTGAGTTGATCTACTACTACACTAAATCATAATTTATGTTTCATGCTGTTAATGAAAATGTACAATTTTAAAAAGTTAAAAAAGAAGAATTATTTAAACTCTTGCCACCTGTTAAGCTAAGCCCTCTATGACATCCTTGAGAAAAACAAATAAAAAAAGGGATTCGGAAGCAGAGAATTCCTTTCCATTGAAGTTAAGTGGATTTAATCAAGCAACCTCAGTAAATGTTCAATATGTATTGATGAATAAATGGGATATTTTCTTTGTATGCTTTTTATAAATGATAGTGTTAGAAAATAGCTGCAACAAGTAAAAACATGAGTTCTGCATGTACAATATTTAAACTTTGCCACATTGATGAAGTGGACTGAGTTCGGACATTCAAATGTTGCTACTTGAGATGCAACCTCTCCATATTGGATTTGAGCTCTGGTCCTGTTGAGATTCTAGCTTCCTGTAAGTGCATGCCCTTGGCAATCAACCAATGAAACCTCAACCACTTAGGTCTGTGCAAATCACATAGAAGGCCTGGATGGAATTCCTGGGTCTGGCTTTTGTCTGTGCTCTGGGTTTTGTAGTTATTTGGGGAATGAACTAGTGGCTAGGAGATCCATTTCTCCCACTCTGACTTTAAAATAAACGTAAGCATATGATTTTGTAAAAAGTAAAAAAGAAAAAAAGCAAGTGCAATTAATGTAATGCCTTATACTTTAAACACAAATAGTTCAGCACATCATTAATACAAAAGATGCTCCTTAGCTATCTCCCTATTATAATCTTCAAAATAGTCTGATTGTTTCCTAACAGTAATTCATTTATGACTAATCATATTTCAAATACTCAATAGCCATATGTATTCAATACCATACATGTTGGATTATAAGGTTCTAGGCCCAAAGCAGTAGACTAGCAGCTTCTGTCCTCATGTTGCACACACCAGAATCACTCTTCAGCACTGTGGGTCGTATCCTGGCTGCTCCACTTCCCTTCCAACTTCCTGTTTGTGGCCTGGAAAAGCAGTAGAGGACAGTCCACAGCTTTGGGACATGCATATGCGTGGGAGACCCAGAAGAAGCACCTGGCTCCTAGCTCAAGATCAGCTCAGCTCTGGACGTTGGGGTCACTAGAGGAGTGACCCAGCAGTTGGAAGATTTTTCTGTCTTTCCTCTCTCTGTAAATCTGACTTTCTGTGTTGTTTTGTTTTGTTTTTTTTTTTTTTTTTGTAATGCTTAATCTAACTGAAACATGCTTGTTTACTATGATTTGTTCCTTGCCACATTGGATGATAGAAGGTAATATAATTAAATGAACCAAGAAGCTACAGATGATCAGTTACAAGCAAAACTAGATTTCAAAGTACAATAAATGAGAAATATCTCTTGATTGTGTGTATATAATTGGAAATGGCATAATCCGTTTTTTTAAAATTCTGGCCTGAATATAGTGAAGAAAAACTTTGAGAAAGTATGCAAACAAATCCTAACCCTACATCCTCCATTCTGATCTATCACCTAGAATGCTACAAAAGTTAGATAGCATTCGTGACTGCATTTCCTGAGGTGTGTTTATGCAAATTACTGCAATTATTAATGACATAGTTTTACATCTCCTGCTGAGTGGGTTTTGTGAAATTGATTTTTTTCCCTCATCAGCACATATAGCTTATATTAAACCATGTTTTTGAAGATTTATTTATTTTTATTGGAAAGGCACATATAGAGAGAGGAGGAAAGACAGAGTGGAAGACCTTTTGTCCAAAGATTCACTCTCTAAGTGGCCACAATGGCTGGAGTTGAGCTGATCTGAAGCCAGGATCAAGGAGCTTATTCTGGCTTTTCCACCCAGATGCAGTGTCCTGACGACTTGTCCTTGACTGCTTTCCCAGGCCACAATCGGGGAGCTGGACGGGAAGCAGGGTCTCTGGAATTAGAACCAACACCCATATTGGATCCTAGCGCATTCAAGGTGAGAATTTTAGCCACTAGGTTATTGCTCCAGCGCCCAATCCATGTTTTAAAGTTCATTATTTAGTGAAAGCTACTCATATTCAAAAAATTTGTTCTGTACAAATAGCCATAATCTGTAAACTGAGTTATATATTAATAAATTCACCAAAGGTAATCTAAGCCAACGCTGCCTTTCACGAATGATAAATGCAAGAAGCAGTTTCTTTTGAATAAATGAATGCATTCATAAACAGAGAAAATGTCTGATCTGAATCCCAGGACTGGTTGATATTTTCTGCAAAACTTGTAGGAAACAATATTGTACAAGGTCCCCACCCCGCCCCTTGAACTTAACGTTTGCTGTGAATTTGAGTTGCTTTGAAATAATTAAGATCGTTTTCTGTAGAAATTCAATCAGCGATACTATAACACTACACATTTATCTTTAAACACCTGTTAGATATAAAGAATATATTCACAAAGGGTTGTAGAAGTACGGTTATTTTCTTAGAATTTGATTGATGAGGGGACAGATTGAGGACAGCAGGTAAAGTCACTGCCTGTAGTTCCTGTCCCAAGTGCACCAACCTGAGCCAGCTCCCAAGAGGAAGACCGGGAAGAAGTTTGTGACCCAGGTGCACCACTTCTGACCCAGCGCCCATAAGGAAGACCTGGAAGAAGTTCCTGGCTCCTAGCTTCAGGCTGACCTGGCACATATTCAGCCATTATAACCTTTTGAGGAGTAAACCATCAGATAAACCAGGAAATAGGAGCTCTCTTTCTGTCTCTCTCACTCTCTCTGTAACGCTTTTAAATATGGTAAATATATCCTTAAAAAATAGAATTTAGATATAAAAAATCTATTCTTTGTATGTTAATAATACATTTGTCACTTATTTAATGTGATATTTATTGTATTTTAGATAATTGAGATGATGTTTTAATTTATCTTAAAATACAAGGCTTAATACTCTAATAAACCAAGAGTTCACAAGTAAAAACTTAAGACTGTATTTCAAGGGAAAACAGGAAAGGGTTATACATAACAATTAAATGAAAAATATTGAACTTAATTCACATAAAATACATTTTAAAATACCTGAAAAATCATTAAAAGTTCAGTAATAGATCATCCTTAACAATTTGACAATGATTGAGAACAAAGTTTGACAAACCCTATATTTACAGTAAACCAGATACACATAATTTGTTTTTGATTTTCTTTTAACTTCAGCATTGATCAATATATTGAATGAAGTTCTCCTTATTTTAAAGGATGTGTCGTGCTGCTATTATACAACTTGTTCCTTATTATTAGATGATTCACTAGCATGTAAACGTTTTTATGTGCTTGCTACTTAAAATCATATGTCATCAATTATCCTTGGACAAAGGCTGAGATACAAAATAGATCTCTATTTTCAGGTTACTGAAGCTATTGTTTAGGATGAATCACTCCTGTTGCAAAGATTAATTGCATATAATTCTCATTCCATTATAGTAACTTTCGAATTCTTTATGTTGAATATGTTTGCTTAAATATTTTGTCATCATTTTGTTTCTGGTTGCATCTTATGGTTTCTATTCGATCTTGTATTCATCATGATGTGGAAAATATGCACATTAAAGCATGACGGCCTAGAGGCTGAAGTCCTCGCCTTGAGAGCACCAGGATACCATGTGGGTGCCAGTTGTAATCCCAGTGGCCCCACTTCCCATCCAGCTCCCTGCCTGTGGCTTGGGAAGGCAGTCCAGCATGACGCAAAGCCTTGGGACCCTGCACCTGCATGGGAGACCTGGAAGAAGTTCCTGGCTCCTAGCTTTGGTTCAGTGTAGCACCAGCTGTTGCAGTCTCTTGGTGAGTAACCTGCTGAAAATATTCATGCTCAAAATATACAGTCAAGATGTGATTTCATGACATAATATATGTAAATAATTAATCTTACAATAATGTCTCCACAATTGATGAACTTTCTACTATCACATCAAAATACCTTTGGATGTAGTCCAAAATTTTTCAGTATATTTTAACTTTTTTGATATTTATTTGCAATGTAGACATGCAGCAAAAGAAATAGACTGGCATTCAGGGAGATACTCCATCTACTGGTTCACTCCCAAATGTGTGGAACAGACAGGGAGAGATGAGGCCAAAGCCGGAAACAGGGAATGCAATCCAAATCTCCGAGGAGGGTGGTGGGGACGCAATTACCTGTGTCGTCACCTTTGGTGCCTCCAGGAGGACTCACTGGAAAAAGCTGGAACTGGGAGCACAACATGTCCTTAAACGCAGGCACTAGGAATTACTGTATTTTAAATATTTTCCAAGTAGACCCAAACAGTCATAGTTGAAGACCTCTACTGAACTGAATTTTTTACGTAATTATGAGAGTGTTTCACTGCGAATTCATTTCAGAAACAAAATTTGCAAAGAAGTTATACTTGCAAAAAGTCATGAGTTTTCTTCTCTAGAAGATAATTTATTATTTCGATGTGATTTCATATCATCATGAGTGATTTACACCTATTGATGTTTTGCAAAATTCTTCATTTCTGAGATGATTGCTTTGTGTAGTTTGTACTTTTTTCTATTTTAATTTGCCTCATGCTCTGAAATACTACTTGTTTTCTGAAGTAGGGTTCTCATTAAAGTTTTGATGACTGATTGCAGTTGATGTGCACTGTATAATCACAAAGCTTAGTCATAAGCTTGAAACAAGTATGGCATCTAGTCATTCTTAGACAGTAATTAGGTGAAATTTAACATCATTGTAGCCAAGAATGTGTTCGCTTAAAAGATAGTCCACCTGTACTCAATTTTATTTCCTTATCACATTTCGGCCACTCTGGCCCT
This sequence comes from Ochotona curzoniae, assembly GCF_017591425.1. NCBI lineage: Eukaryota > Metazoa > Chordata > Mammalia > Lagomorpha > Ochotonidae > Ochotona > Ochotona curzoniae. The sequence goes on along the minus strand of NW_024465582.1, from coordinate 11,655,673 downwards.
TTAATGTTCCTCCTTTTATGGTTTGTACATAGTTTTGCTTATTTTGACTCTGCACCTTGAGCAACTCTGTTTTTATTTTTAAATTTTTATGATTTTCCTTGAAACAATAAATTTATAAAAAGATTGTTTATGAGAAGCAGAGAGAGAGAGGGCACAATGGTTACTACTCCCAGTGTTTGCAATATCTGCAACTGAAGCCGGAAACTGCCAACTCAGTCCAGTCTTCACGCGAAGCAGAGTGTTTCGGGAGTGTGCGCTAGTAGGAAGCTGGAGTCAGGAATCACACCCAAGTATTGTAATGTGACCGACAGGTGGCGGAGCCAACCTCTTCATCACTAAGTTAAATGTAAATGCTGAAGATACTTCTGGTGGCTCCCAACCTGAAAATACGTATGAAGTGATCAAAAGTTTAGATAAATATGGATATCTTATTTTCTCATTGTCATTGCAATCACTTATTTTTTAATATGATGTTCGTAACTATTCTTCATTCTGCTTTTCACCCATTATCTTATCTCACATAAACACAAAAGCAAGCCCTGTGCAAAGAGTATTTAAACAGGTCTCCGGGGCCATGCAATGTTTGATTACCTGGACCTACTGATTTCAAAAGCATGGTGGGCAATTTGCCATATTGCAGTGACTGAGTTCAAGTCTAAATGCCACTTGTAATTCTAGCTTCCTGTTAAGATGCATGCTGGGAGAGAGCAGGTGATGGCCAAAGTTCCGGAGTCCTTGTAACGCACATGAGAGATCCATGTTGACTTGCAGTAATGACCTAAGCTTGGCGCGGCCCCAGCAATTCGGAAGTTAAGAAAATAAACACTGTTTTCTCTCTCTAACTTTTCAATAACCCAAGACATATACACATACTATGTATTTTAATGTGTGATAAAGAATAAACTGTTCTCAAGAGTAATTCATATCAAGCCATAATGTCATGTCATTTTAATATCTTCTAAAAACATTTTCTCCTTAATAGTATATCAAATGAGAAAGCTAATGTTATCATACCATACGTTTCAAAGATACCTGCAATTTGTAAAGTTTAATTAGTAGGACAAATTCCTAATGACTATATTTGTGCACCCAAATGATTGAACAAATTCATGCTCAACTTCTGTGCTTTAAAATCTGATCCATAAGGAACTGTTTATCATCATGACAGGTGCAACTGCCTATGTTACAGTGAGTTATTCTGCCGTAGAGCAGGATGGTACATGTAAGAGAAGAGACACAGAGGGAATTCCACGTGATAACACCAAGGCTGCGATCCGGGGCTATACACCTACCCACGAGACAAAAAACTCCAAGAATTATTCACACTAGAAGGTGAGGAGAGAACAGAACACATTCCTCTTCGGGGCCTTCCACCAGCACCTGAGTTTGAACTCCTTGTTTTCAGATGTTTATGAGAGAGAAGCTCTGCTGCTTTACTCCCCTCATTAACTCTGCAAAATCAGTACAGCATGAACAAAGGTTTAAAGGCAGCTTAGCTAACATTTTTCTCAGAGTTTATGGAGATACAGACTCTTGAAATAACGTTATCCCCTTTACATTACTATTGCTCCTACTTTAATTTCTGCCAACATTTGGGACCATCCAAAGATACATCAATCTAGAAATATATGATGTTGCCAACATAAGCAGCAGTAACAAAAAATGGATTGAGTGTTTTGAAATCTCTGACAATGCATTCAAATATAGTATATCAACACTTTTATTATGTTTCATTGATCATTTATCTTAATGACCTATGTTTATATCCCACTTACCATTGAGTACTGTATAAAGCACACTCCTAAAAATTACCATGGATGTTATCATATTATGAGGAACGATGCTTAACAGTGAATTGATGACAAAATATTGAAGAACACCTGTATATATCATTACTGTGTATACAGTCCTTGTCTTTACTACTTTTGAATAGTGATTATTTTTCTATTTAACTTTTTATTGAGAGTAGTACTGTTGGTGATTGGAAAATAAATTTAAAATATAATATTGCAAAAAAATAAAAGGAAAAAATGCAAGAAAGAGGGAGGCAAAGAAAGATGTGGGAATATCATTAAGTGCTTAAAATGTGTACAGGGAATTTGTTTTCTTTTTCTTTTTAAAAAAAGATTTTTTTAATTTTTATTGGAAAGTCAGATATACAGAGAGGAGGACAGAAGTAGATCTTCCGTCTGATGATTCACTTTGATACCAACAGCTGATGCTACACTGAGCCAAAGCCAGGAGCCAGGAACTCCTTCCAGGTCTCCATACAGGTGCAGGATCCCAAGGCTTTAAGCTGTCCTCCACTGCTTTCCCAGGCCACAAGCAGGGAGGGAGCTGGACGGGAAGTGGGGCCACTGGGATTAGAAGCAGTGTCCACATGGAAGCCCTGCACATGCAAGGGGAGGACGTTAGCTGCCAGGTCACCGCGCAGAGCCCGGGAAATTGGTATCATTTATATAAGTAAACAAGAATATGTCCTCCTAAACTAGAATAATAGCTTTTTTTAATCTTTCCATAGTGGAGAGTCAAGTAATATCCGGTTAACAGCAATTCAAAATCGACTGCATTGTGGTTTGGCTGCTAAAATTGCTATTTGCTTTTTCAGTAGCAAGTTTAAATCTCAGTGAAATCTTACGAATGTGCAACAGAAAAAACAAAATAATCTACAAAATTCTTTGCAATATGAATTATTAGCCACAAAATTGTAGTTATTTCAATCCATATCTTAGAGGTGGAAATGGGCCACAACGCAATAGGCTGCTGTGTAACCTCTCTCCTTGATGACGCAAACAACTTGAAGGCGATTTAATTTCATCGAAGTAGCCACTTTTAGATATTTTAAACTTCTTTAAAATTGTTTGACGTCTCCATTACCCTGGGTTTCCTGGAAATGTTTAGACTTACGAGTTTACTCATTTGGACAGAAAAGTTTGAATTCTTCACTGTGAATGTCAGGGAAATTCTTTATTTGGTCCTCCTCCTCCTGCTGTTTCTCTCAGGATTCTGGCAGTTTTCTGCCACTGACTCGACCACCCTGCTGTGCTGTTAATCAGATAGGAGAAGACCCTGCTGGGGGTTGTGGTAATTACACCGGGATAGTTCATCTCTTTTCGAACTCTCTCTAGGTCTTCATCTTTTTCCGAACAGCAACAGTGATGCTAATTAAAAATGAATGTTAATTATAAAAGTTTAAACTATCATTTTTGCAAGTTAGTGTCAGTTTGCTCACCAATGGAACATAAGCTTTCATATTCAGTAGCTCTTTTTGTCAAGATGTTGGATATAAAAAAGAAATGTTTCTGCGTGTGTATTTTTGTAAATAATGAATGTTCCTTTAAACAGGAACATATTTTTCATCCTCATTTAACCTTTTTTTTATCCCCAAAGCGTTTTCATTTATTAATAAATAAGCATTCTATTAAACTTTATGGTTTATAAAATTGACTTCCTGCTTACTAAAAGAGTAGAATGTGTATTGAAGTTTTGAACACTAATCTTTGTTTATGGAGGGTTCCTGCAAACCGGCTAAGTGCTGCTTTAGGAAAGACTGACAAGTGGAAACAACGTTTTGTGTTGAGGCATGTTTTTATCTGCTTAGATGTTTCCCCTAAACTTCTTTTTAATTGAAAGTATTCATGAAGTACTTGACATTGTAAATGGCCATGATTGATATTTATTGTTATATCAAAATACTGAAATCATAAATATATTACTATACATATTTGTCACAGATAATGGAGAAAATTGGTAGAATTCTGCTGAGAGGACATGAATGGGGACATCATGAGAAAATCTTGTGAATTTTACATGCCTAATTAAAGTGTAAAGCACTAGTTCTCAAAGTAGAATTACTGTTAGTTGCACTCTGAGTTAAATTTAATTTTTTTTATTTGACATGGAAGTAATAAAAAGATCCAGAAAACATTCTCTAAAAGAATAAACACTTCTGACTTAGAAGTACTAGATAAATTTCTAGCAATTATTCCATGAAATCTAGGACAAAGAAGCTAATTGAATGCATTATTATAAAACTCTAGGGGAGAAACCACATACTCAGCACAGCTGTCAGAGTTTAGAATCTCTGCTCTTTATAGAATTCGTTTCTTCAGAAGCGCCAAGTTCTGAAGCAAATCATGAACGAAATAGTCACATTGGAAGTGCTAATGCATTTGAAGAGGTTGTCATTTCACTAATCACCATAGCATCTTTAAATATTAGAAACTGCAAAAAATCTAGGCTTTTGAATTTAAATCTTATCAAATTTTCCTAAAACACTGTTATTTTGAAGTAGATTAAACATTAATGTAATGCTTATGATAAATCTCAAATTGATTTTATATGTTTCAATAATACAAATGTATGCAATAACATTTCTGATAAATTTGTCATATCAGAGTCTGCTTCACTCAGTAATGGCATTTTGTTCATTCTGAAATGTTATGGTTTTAAAATTCTAGCTTCAGCATACAGTTTGAATTTATTTTTGTAGTAAGTGATTTTCTCAATAATGAACCATTTGTAAAGCCTGAGGTTTGAAAATTATTTTAGACTACCAGTATGGGCTTTGGCATTGATAAACTCCATGAAACAACTGAAAATTCAGCTTGGTACAGTGTAAAGGACCAAAACGCAGTAGAACATTTAGCAAAGTGTAAATATGAAACAACATTATGATTTCAGGTATTTAATGATATAAATTTTAGAAAAGCATTTAATGTATTTGACATATTTATATACATGAATATGTCATATTTATGAAGCTTCTCATTATTGGAAAACTGCTACTCATTATTGGAAAATTTCACAGAGTTATGTTTAAGTGCACCATAATAGATATAGAAAGTTTTTCTGACAAAAGTATATGATAAACAACATTTCCTGGTCATCCTGGAACTTTTCCCGCAGTTCAGAGAGTTTATCCGTAGTATTCATACATTCAGTATTTCTGAGCTTGAAAACTCAGTAAAATTTATGTTTCATCCCCAAATCAAAGCCCAGGTGCTTTTGTGGCCATTCACAGGTGTGGGCACAGGGAGACGTTTGCAACACTCATTTTACACCTTACCAAGTCAGATTAAATAACACCTTGGTTCTGATCAGTTCTACTGCAAACAAATGTTCTTCTGTGGTTTATATAGAACTTTATTTCTCATATTTTGTGCATTTCTTGGTGATTTTCTATTTAATATGGCCCCCAAATATTGTGTGGAATTATTGTCCAGTACCTACATGCAATAGGGTATAATTTATCTCATGAAAAATGCACAAATATAAAGATGTTTTATGCAGGCGGGTGTGAATTGGAGAACTATTCACTGTGAACTTAATTTTAATGATCATCAATGTTAAGTGAAATTTTGTGATTCAGAAACATACAAAAGTTCTATGTTATATAAATTCATACAAGTGGATGGTTAGAAAGAATCTGATCTGAATTTCCCAAGGAACAATACTGCAATATCCACTAGTTTAATATTCTGGAAAACTGGAATAAGTGCATCTATAATGAATTAACAATATTTTGCTAACTTGATGACTTCTTATTCATAGAAAATACTGATTTATTATATGATATGTAAAAGAAGAAGGGCTCCATCTAATGTACTCATGGCTACTTACTCGAATGAGTTGAAAATACATGACTGCCTCAGCCAATGATCTGAGCCCTGGAAAAGTCTCATAGCCTGGCTTTTAGTAGGATAGGACTGGGCCAAAAAGTAGCACACTCGAGAGAAGAATGATGTGTGCACAGGAAAATTAACACTCAGAGTCTACATGAAGCAGAGGATGAACCAGCAAGGAAGCATTGCACTTGTGAAAATTTAAAAATTCAGGAAAGTGTTTGATAGTTTTTTTTTTTTTATCCTAATGGTACCTTCGGGCATGAGTGATGGTATGAAACCACACTGTCCTTTTTATTTTAATAGCATCAATCTAGAACATTTCATATTTTACCCTCAAGTTTTTGCAACAAGTTACTTCAAAGACTATTATACAAGGCTAGAGTAGATTGTTTTTAGATTTTTGTCCCTATAACTTCACTGCAGTATCTCTTCTTGACTTGCCAATTCCCTTTTTGTTTCTTTTTCTTTTAATTTAGATTCATTTTACCTTCCAATAAAGTTGTAACTACTCACCCTGCTTGAAAATCTCTTTCAAAACTGTGGTTTATTTTTGCCATCTATTTCCTTAATGGCTTTTTTAAAAAAATCTATATATGCTCCTCCAGGTGATGTTATCGAAATCCATTACATCAAGAACTATTTATCTGAACCGAATTACCCCATCTAATCTTCATATTTACACTTTTTTGAAGCAGCAGACACAGATTTTGCCACTAAGTCTACAGAAGTGTCCTATAGCATTCAATATTTCTCTGCATTAATACACATTAAAACACTGAAATCTACACCTCCATTTTCAGTCTTTTTTTCTGAATTTGCTGTCCTATACAGTTTTACCTTCTCACCACAAGCAAAGAAATTTGACACCCCCTCCTTTTTTGTATTTACATTGCTTTATATAACCCCTTATTTTTTCTCACAAAATTTATTTTGTTTGACCATCCTTCTAAGCATTTCACATTTCCCAGTAATGATTCCTCCACTAATCATTTTTGAACAACTTATCCAGTGATAACAGTTTATAGAAGTTTGTTTCAGGATCAGTGTTGTGGCTCTTACTGCTAAATTGTTTTGTGTGATGCCTGTGCCCCAACAGCTCCACCCCTAACCCAACTCCTGGAAAGTGGCCTGAGAAAAACAGAGGAAGTGAAACTTCCACTTGAACAGTGCAAGTCCCGCTGTTTGTGCTTTCCAAGCCCACAAGGGAGGCCTGGATGAAGCTCCTAGATTCAGTCTTGGATCTGGCTGCCGTGTGGCTCAGCATTGGCCACTGCAACCATTTAAAAGATGAAGTAGGAAAACTTTCACTTGTCTTTCCCTCTCTCTCCAAACTTCCCAAACACACATAAACAACAGAGGAATCTCTTTCAAACTCTTCAGCAACGTACCACCAGCTATGAAACGAACCCAGAGCTCTAGCATTCACAACCTTTCCCATCTGTGCTCTAACATGTCGCTCACAACCTTTCCAGTGTGATTGTTACTATTTTTGGGGTTTGGGCTTTGTTGTTAACAGTAAACAGTGACTCAACTACTTGCACTGTGCTGTATATTTTATAGTATCTTCCAATCTCATGGAAAACTGAGAAGAAAGACACTGCCTATTAAGATCCATAGCTGAAATGTTGATAATACAAGTATGGATTCTCAGTTGACATCTTACCTGTCACTGCAGCCAAGGTCTTTCCTCGGGGTTCATTTTACTAATCTGTAAAATGCACACACCTGTCTGAATAGTGCTTGATGATCTTGAAATGCTTTAAAATTTTCCCAATATTTATGCTTTTCAGTGAATTCATTTTTACCTGAAATACCCAGGACTACCATATTACACTTTGTTCATTGTTTCAGTTATGAATTGGTATCAACAACGTATCAAACCACAATGAATGGAAAGTATGAATATTTCTATGGAAAAAAAAATCATATTTCTACTTTTACCATCGACACTTTTGATCCAAATGTGTTTTCCTCTTAGCTTTTAAAAAACTTTGTTTATAGACTAATACATAATCCTTTTCTCCAAGAATTGTGTAAAGTTATTAAGCTTAGCATTAGTGTAGTTTGCATGCACAGTCATATTATTTAGTACTTGATATCAATTTATTTATGAGTTCTACCAGGCAATAAATTCTTGAAATATAGTGCTAACATCACTATTTCTGTATCTATTCTACAAAAATACACATAGTAAATAACATTTAAAAAGCTATCCTTAAAGGGTTTCTGGATGACTTTTTGTTGATTCAAATGTATTTTATAAAATTGGCGAAGAAGAAAATGTAAAAGCAGTATACATGAAAAAGATACACAATTCATAGATAAAAATTCATCCGAACAGAAAAGTAACATCCATAGAGGAAAAAAAGTTAAATTATAACAGAGTGCTCCTATCTTATTTGACTAATTAGTATTTGAGATAATAAATTTCACGAGTTCGGGGTAGGGAAACATCACTGTGGATTACTCCACTTTAGTGAAATTTCCATAGAGACTTCAACTTTAATGAGAGGCGAGAAAAGGCAAGGACGTTTCAGGTGGTAAGAGCAAAGCAAGCTATGGAACAGAGCCAAGGCTTTGTGGCCTATTTTAAGGAGAAAATATTAGATCAATTTTCTAAAGTAAAGAATTCACTTAGGCAAACAGTGAGTGATGAATTTGGAGACACACAGACTTGTTAATGAGATATTGGAAGGCAACGACTTTACTTGCACCGTGTGATGCAGGTGGCAACGTTTTGGCTGTTGACACCAGAGGTAGGGGGAAACGGGGGGCATTGTTGATCCGTGCTATTTGATTGGACTGTGACACGCTTCACAATCTACGCTCTGAATGGCGACAGGAGAGCTCGATCAAAGGCCCAACGTGGTCACCTTAGTGTGGAATAGTGATGGTCAAGACGACTCTGCCTACCTCCTTTACTTCCTAGTGAATGTAATTCGTGTCCTGATAAAAATAGAAAGGTCTTCTGAAACCCATATAGCTTCCATAACTGTGAACTACTTGGCTTATTTGTAAAAGCAGGTGAAGTGAGTTGAAATTACATGAATGCCGCAAGAAGACACCCATTTCACAATAACTGTTAGAAATCATTCTGCGTTTTCCTTTTTCATTAAATGTATGAATCACTACACCATGTTGCCGGAAAAATGATAACGGAATAATTTCTCTTTTCACAAGGTTTATAATCTATTATTAAGACAGCAAAAATTATCAATATATCAAAATAATGAGCAATGAATATTGTGTGCTTATAACAAAATGCTTCATGGGGGGACAGTCCTGATAGGAATAATTGGAACAAATGCCCAGAAGCAGTTGCATGTCGACAGCTTTAAATAGGTGAGATATTTTGAGCTGAGGGAATTTTTAAGTAAGGATATCAGGATAGAGATGTCAAACAAGTAGAAACAGATAAAAATATTCATGTGGCATATTTGCAAATTGGAAGGAATCCCACTCTGATCCCAATATTGGATGAAAGGGGGAAAAGTCCTGAGATACGTGCAAAGAAGTCATGCTCTCTGTGTGTGATCGTGTGTGTGTCTTTAGAAGCTTGAATGGCATTCAATCAAATTTTAATAAAATTCTGGAGTTAGTAGGGACCCATTATAGTGGAAAGTGGACAATTTAAGACCCTAAGTGCAATGCATTAATGCCAGCTGAAAGGAATAGGAAGGGATCACCACTTTCATGTTGACACTCTTTCCTTGATGAAAACCTAGTCTGGTTCCTAACCATCTTAGGACATCACTGTATATCTTTATAAACTAGAGTTTTGTTAAAAATATCATTGTTAGTTTAGTAAGAATCCCTGCCCTGTGTTGGCAATGATATTCCAGATCTGCTCAGTGCCCTTGCTCTCCAAGAACCCAAAGCTGATGTGTGTTATTCTGGCCTGCCTGCAGCCTGAAGCTTGGTAGGTCAGTGAAACGAGAACCTTGTTTCCCATGAGGTTATCTCTTGCTGTCTAGTTATGCCTGTTTCTTTTAATATAAATTCTTGCCTTTCCATGTGCACTTGGAATGGAGACAAATATTTCTCTCTCTCATAGCGGCATTCAAGTGAAAAAGCCCCTTTACTTGTGATGAGCCTCCCTAAGCATACTTTAGCATGCGCTTGAGGAATCCTTGGAAAGGATGATGTGACTTCTTGCATGTTTGTCTGTACTAGAAAACTCTAAGTCAGCCAGAAAACCTGAACGCAATGGAAAACAGAAAGAGATCAAGAGCATTTGTTAGTAAAATCAGGGATAGAAGACCTTAAAAGATACGCTCCCTACCAAATGCAAGATAAGGATGTGTATTTTAGGAATTAGCACGTGGAGTCGTCATTGTAACGTTGCACGTTAAGTGTCTCATTTAGGCACCAGTTCAAAGCCTGGCTTCTCCACTTCCAGCGAATCTCTTCCGCTGCTTCCGGCAGAGCCCAGAAGACGGCTCATGTGTCTGGCCGCTAAGTAAAAGCACCAAATCAAGAATACTTCCAAAAGTTTGTGGAAAATGAGATTGTAAATTCATTTCAGTGCATATAAATGTTGAAATCTTTGAAAATATTTTTTTATAATACAAAATGTATTTGGAATATACTTCTAAAAATCTAAAATCAAACGCTGTCAGATGCATTTAGATGAAGAGTAAAAAATGGTTTGCTTTCTAACGTGCAACATGTGAGTTTCGGGGGAGCACAGATATCACAAAAAGAAATCCAGCAGTAAACCAAAGATCATTGACCTTTGCTGTCAGAAAATGTGCATGAAATAGCTTGAGCAACCCAGCTGAGGCCAAGTTTCTGACTTGCATAAGGATATAATAATTTAGTTTTAATTGTTTATTTATTTTATTTCAAAAAGAAAGAGGGGTTGAGATTGTCCAATCACTCGTTTGCTCTGAAATACCGGCACATAGCCAGGGTTGGAGCATGCTCAGAGAGGTCTGCCATCCACTAGTTCACCCCCAAATGTCTGCAATAGTTAGGACTGGGAAAAGCCAAAGTCACAGGCCTGGAATACCATCGAGGACCACCACCTGAGAGGATTACTTGTACTATCGAGCACTGTAAAAAGTTGAGACAGAAACTGAGATGCTGATGTAGACATCCTAAGTTGTATGTTAACTCCTCAGAATACAACATGGTAACAGCTTCTGTCACAACACAGTATTACATAAGCATGTGCACAGACCGCCGTGGTGTTTCACCCATATGACCTTGCACAGACTCAGTAGACACATTGCATAACTTTAAGCATTCATGCTTGCATCTTGTAAGACTAAGGAACTAATCTGACAGAAAATGCAGACTTGTAAATCAAGTGCCTTCACTTAACCTACCTAAACAACACATTTTCTTGCAAATAATGTATTTGAGCATGATATGTTAAATATGTCCTAAAATTATGAGAACACTTAACACAGATCCAATTTGAACATTTTATTTCTTTTAGTCCTTTATAACGTGGTTGTGAATGCCTCACTGACTTATTGACAGTTGTCACAAACAGGATGGCCCATATGTTAAAAGCATTTGCTGTTTTTTGTGACTGTCCTTGATGAGTTCCACATAAATAAGTGCAGTAATATTCCATTCTACTTTACAAATATCTGATTTTAACTATCCCACTATTAGGGCTTTGTCTTAAAACTTAAAACATTAAGCTCTTTAGGGTGTATTTCCTTTTGGCCCATTGATCAATGCCCACAGTGTTTCTCTTTTGCATTATCCCTTTTAAACATGATTTTTCATTACCAATTTTTCTTGTTAGTTAATGTATTGATCCATTGTTATGTAGCTTTGCATAAACATTGTCCTGCTTAAAACGCCTTGATTCCATCATTTTAAAGGTTTAGTATTTGATGTATCTCTTTAATGTGCTTTAATCTAATATTAGGTATAATAGATTGATTGCATTATCTTGTGCAAATTGAAAAAAGAAGATTCAGCTTGACTTATAACTAGTGACAACTTTGTGAATTTTTGACTGTATGTGAATGCACGAAGGTCGTAGCTCCAAAATATGCTGTAATAGACTCCACATGTGTTACATGGTAAATGTGATTTGTGTAGTTACTACTGCCTGAGACTTTATTTCATTGTTAATTAAAACTATTATTACAATAGGTAGAAGAATAAATAATACGCATGTCCTGGTTTTTATGAGTTCTGCCTTTGTTAAATGTGAATGATGTGAATGGCAATAAGTAAGGCCATAAAATTATAAATAAAACATTAGCACATTTTTGTAATAGTGCAGGTGTAAATGTCACTAATGAAGTAAGAATAAATATAGGATGTTAATTACTCTAGCTTGCTTAACTGAAAACTGCGCAGGGAAATGTAGTGCTTGGCAAGAATGAAAACAGGAAAATCATTTTTAAAAATTTCTCTAGGAGATATTTGTTTTTTTGAAACGACCATAAGAGTCAGTTTTATCACAGTTTGGATTATATATTACATCCGTTTTATACATTTACATATTAAGTACATTTATTCACTGGTGGTTATTTTACATTTACTATGTGGTCATAAGCTGTCATATATACTATTTTTTTCATGTATAGGTAAGTGCACATATGTGTATTTTATGTAGGTTTTGATTAAAGACTCATAAAGTACATGTATAAGCATATATATATATATATATACACGTAAGTACTGTGTTATGGTGTATCCTTTTGTATGTTTATTCAGAATCAAACAATCAATTTGTAATACTTGCTGCTTGAATTAATAGCTGTGATTTACTCCTGAAAGCTCTGCTCTACGCAAGTTCATCATTGATTAATGTGCCAAGAGATAGAAGAGCTGAACGTTTTAGAATTATGTTTAACCAAGTGTAATTAAGACCCGAATTTAACCTGCAATCTATGAAGCCTTAATTATTCATGAATTGTGACAATCATTCATAAAGTACATTTATTTGAAAAGAAGACACACACACACACACAGAAATAAAAGAGAAAGAGGCAGAGAGAGACCATCCATTCAGCTGTTTCACTCTCAAAATGGTCACAGTGGCAGCGCTGAAGCCTGAAGCCAGGCATCCAGGAACTGCCTCTGGATGACCATACCAGAAGCTTGGACTGGACTGGAGCAACTGTGTTCAGAGCTCATTTTAATGGGATGCCAGCTTGGTAAGCAACAGATATTACTCCACTGTGTCACCTGCCAGTCTCACAATCATTTCTCAGATTTTATTTTCTGTAATTTTTTCTTTTGCTTTTTGCCATTCATTCTATAACAGAAAAGAAACGGGATGATGAAAACCACAGGCCATTTGAAGGAGCACATTATTCCCAATCCTGTAATTGAGGTGATGGATTCTCTGACACTAACCACCTCATCCTTTTACTTGAATCTCAGAGAACTCAGAATCTGTGGTTTCTTGAGGGAACTCTTTTTTTTTTTTTCCTGCCCTAGAATGTTAAGTTCCATAATTCACCAAAATCAACACTTGGATAAAATGCATGGACCTCTTCCTGGAAAACATCTCTCAAAGTATAGCCGTCATTACTGTGTGAGCAGTGTGTGCCGTAGCAAGAGGGATGCTGGCAGGATATTTTCAAGCTGTCATCCTCAGCAAATGGTCTCCAGTGAGGAAATAAAACAAAACCCTGGGCACATGAAATAGCAACAGAGGCCAATAAGAAGCAAGATCTAAAGAGAAAAACAAGCATATTTCACACACTGAGGTTCAAAAAACCAAAGAAGAAACAAAGAAATAAAAAGTGTTTGGGTGGGGGGCAGTGTTGAGACACAGTGGATAGTCTGGGCTTGTAACTCTGACATGCCCTGTGGAGCTCTGTTTGTGTCCCAGCTGCCGCACGTCTGATCCAGCGCCTTGCTGGCGGCTTGGGAAAGCTAGAATCACATGATGTAAGCAATAAAGGCTCCCGACTCCTGGCTTGGCTTGACTCAGCCCTGGCCATCTTGGCCATTTGTGAAATGAATAACCTGATAAAAAACCATTTCTGGTCCTCTCTATTGTAATTCAAACTTTAAAATAAGTATTCTTTTTAAAACATTGCTTCTGAAACAACTATCTTACTTCTATCATTTTGTATTATCTTGACGGATGCCCCCCTACCCCCCAGCTATAATCAGGCTAATAAAACACACAAAAATTCCAAAAAATCACAATAGAGGAACTGCAGGAAGAGTCTTCATTACTGGGCACTGGGCTGATGTTTAGCAGATTGCTTACAACACAATGCACACACACACACATACGCAAAACTTAAAAAAAATAATAAAAGACATGTGTAAAATCCTAAGATATGTGTATCACACATTAAAAAGCCAAATGTTCTTAATGCTGCATAATGTTCTTAAGCATAATGAAAAAATGAAAACAATTATTAAAATAAAAGCCACTAATGTTACAGAAGGAGGTAGGTTCACCGTTCTTTGCCCAAAGTAGCCAGCCAAGATGTTAGTCCTTTGGAAAGATGCATTTTATTCCCGACCAGCAAGAATCTGAGAGAACTGAGTCTGGGTCTCATCAAAAGACGTGGTGAGACAAATTCTGATGAGAGGGAACTAATGAAGCTGAGATGCTAAAATGGATTTGAATCCAGGGCTTTGGTGTTCAGTGGCCCCTCGGCTTCTGAAAGGTTTCAGTGTCTGTAGATTCTAACAGTATCTTTCTTTCATTGTTTGCTCTAGTTAAGTCCATTTGCTTCTGATGGCATGTCAGGTTGAATGACAGGCATTTTCGTGCTCTGGGTTCCAAGCACACAGGAAACACTGTGTCCTAAAAAGCTGAGTGACTAAAAAAGAAAAAAGAAAAAAAGAAAAAATAAATAAATCTTCCACTTTCAAGGACCAGCATCTCGTGTAGTCACCCATTAGTGTCCAGGCTGCTTCACTTTTGATCCAGCTCCCCAGCTGTTGCTTGGGAGTATTTCTAAGTTTATGCACTACTAAACCTGCATGGGAGATCAATAAGTCCCTGGCTTCTGGCTTTGGATGGGCTCAGCTCCCATCTGCTGCAGCCAATTGAAGAGTAAAGCAGTGGATGGAAAATTTTTCCTCCATCTTTTCTTGTCTTTGTGAATCTACTTTGCAAAAAAATAAATAAATAAAATTTATTCGTTAAAAATCTTACCACCAAGTAGCTCTAATTATTCAAGCAGGATGTCAAGCATCTGAAGTTTAGGAGTGAAAGTAAAAGATAAGCCTAAAAAAAGAGTACCTAATGAAGAAAGAGGAGGCAAATAATTCATGAATCAAATGATTCATTAGGAAAAGGAAATGTGTTATCAATAGATTTACCAGTATAGTGACAATATTTCATACGAATATTTTTTTATTATAACTTCTGAAACAGCAAAAGCATGCTTGAAACTACATAAGGTCTTTCTACGCTAATGTCCCGTGAGAATGCACTGTTCACACGATGAGAAACAGCCTCCTAACAGAAATTCCTGGAAGGGATCCTGGACAGAATGATTTTCACAAGCTACTCTGACTGTGAAATAGAACAGAACAGAATGAGGGAAGGTTGTTGAATGCATCATTAAGTAAAAAGGTAAAGGACAAACGCAACACATAAAAAAGCAAATATTTACATTAGTAAGACAGAGTGCAAGCCAAAAATAAAAGAACTTTCAATGATATAAAAAAGGGTATTGAAAATACAAATTGTTGAGAATGCACATGTTTTTGATTTATATATTTGATAGTCAGAGAGATGGGAGAGAAAGAGAGAGAGAGAGAGAGAGAGAGAGAGAGAGAGAGAGAATATCATTCCTCTTTTGCTTTATTGCCCCAGATGGCTGCAATCAGCTGGAAGCAAAGATCCCAGAATCCCATCCTCCATTTGGATCTCCCACAGAGGTGGCAGAGGCCTGAGTAGCTGAACCATTTTCTACTGCTTTGCTCAGAGCATTAGTGGGAAACTGATTTAAAACAGAGCAGCAGGAAATTATACACTCTGATATTGGAGGGTTTGCTGAAAGCAGTGCCTTAAAAATCCCCAGATCCTGTGTGCCACCACTAAAAATCTACTTTTTGCTAATACCAGGAAATCTATACATCAAGTTGTGCTCAAAATTGATTAAAGGAGTTAAAAAGTTAATTTTGGGGGGATAGCACTGTAACACAATAGGTAAGCAACCGCTTGAGTCTTCCTGCCTGGAAATTGCTTGGTGTTCTGTTCCGTTCCAGGTTCCAGCTAACACCTATTGAGAAATATCAGATATTTTCAAAAGTGATCATATCTGCCACCCATGTGGGGTCCCAGATACTTTCTTATGTGTGTGGCAGGGATCCAAGGAGTTGCATCAACTTCCATTGCTTTCCTGTGCACAGTAGCAAGGAACTGGTGAAGAAGAGGAGTGTCAGGGACTAAAACTGGTTCCTACATGGGATGCTGGTGCTCCAGGTGGTGGCTTAAAGTATTATGCAACAGCACTGATCCCTATAGCTTTCTGTAAGGCATGATCAAACAACGGTGTAGACATTTAATCAAGTTACAATATTTAACCTATACTTTGTTTTATGTGGATTTGTCACATTTTAATTCTTATTTTAAAAACATAGAATGTTGGAAAGAATTTCATTGAGGAAAAAATCTACTGTAGAAAAAATATATATAAATATGTCAGATATATCCACAGTATTTTAAGATATTAAACAGTATACAAAGGAAAGATTGAATTGGAATTGCAACATACTCTTGCAGAGATGACAAGTCAGTGATCTTGAAGGAAACATGTATCATTTACAAGCAGGGTAGACATAAAAAAATCCATTCGCTAATATATTCACATGCAGTTTTTATCCTTGTTGTCCTTCTTCAGACAACATTTTTTTTTTCCATTTCTTAATCTAATGCTGTATGATGGTGATTAACATCTGGGAATGGAGATGACTGAATTGGCAAGTGGAAACCAAAAGAAGCTTCCATTCATGTGTATAAATCAAGCCTTTTGATCGTGATTGCAGACATAATGTGAAGTGCTTATTGCCAGTGAATCATGGTTGCCTGAAGAAGATTTTGCTGTGAAAAGACTTCTAGATTTTCAAACTTTGAATAAGATACGTATACAAGAGGTCTCTGGGAAATCGGAAATTTAAAGTAAAGTGATATGACAATCTTCTTTAACGTACTCAGAAATGGATCACTAAAAAGGAACTTGACTCAAATAAATACCTCATAGCTATTCTAGATCTTTTACACAAATATGCCTTGAAATAGATTAACGAATTGAAGGCATCATCCAGGGTCACAGAAGGCTGAGGTTCTCTCCTCTTTGGGAACCTTACAAACACTTAGTAGAAAGGCTCCGACATATCAGAGAGGCACTTTTCCTGCTAGATCAGTCTCTTCTTGAGTGAATTCCAACATTTCCCATTTACATTTCTAAGAGAAACTCCTGAAATGCTCTTTGGATTTGTTGAAACAGAAAGCCAAGGGGAATGAGGCTCTTAATAAAGGTTCATAGCACTCAAAGAAAGAATGAATTCACAGTTACAGCAATGATGATAATTTTAAAAATCTGCGTGTCCAGAAAATTGTATTCATGGAAAGAACTGACTTGAAGGAATAAAAGCTGTGAGTGTCCCATGTCGATCATATGTAGATAGATGTCTGCTTCCTCAGACTTTGCATCTCAAACCAGCCAAGGGCATGACATTCTGTGCTATATCTCAATTTTAAAGATAACAAATGAAATACAGTATAAAATAAATATGATATGGTTTATAGACTTCTTCTATCATTGCAATAGAATCAGAGAAACAGCTTAGATATAATTTAATCCAGTCCCTCAGGATAATTAGGACACTACGTGAAGAGATTTACAAACATTTATGAGAGAAAAGTCAACCTTTCTTAAAATAGGGATGCACATGTGCCACTGCTCACGATAGTTTGGTGAATTTTGTTGGCATAAAGGAAGGACACAAACAGAAAGTCATTCATGAAGCCGAAAACTCAATATCTATTTTATATCTAATTGATCAGATACGTTCTAGGACGAAAGAGTTAAGAATGAGACAAGTTCAATTTTTGGAAACCATTTATATTCTAGTAGCAACCATAGACAGTGAAAATGTGGAATAATATAAAATGTATGTAAAAGGGTAGATTAAAGGAATTGTACCATAGTTAACAAAACCTAATGAGCACACGAACGTGTTCTGGACAGACAAGATGACGTTTGAGCTGTGTTCCGAATAACAAGGATTCTGTCACAACAATAACAAAAAAAAGTGTTTTAAAAGACTTCTAGGAAGAAGGTCTTGAAATTGCCCAATCAGGAAAGGCACAAGAAGTTCGGAACGCCCCTGTATTAGAGAAAAAGTTGTGTGTTTGGAAGAGTAACCATGCAACGGGGATTTAATCAAAATTGTGAGAATCATTTGGGGTTAACTTATATTCTTGAGAGCATAGAAATAAGCCTGTCTTTTATTCTCATGTCATCAAAAACCACTGGCGAAGTTTAATCACAGAATCTCTGAGATTTAACTGATACTAATTTTGAAAACATGATAAAATACAATGAGAAGTGGTCAATCACAGAAGCAGAGAAATCAGAACTTCACTCATTGACGTCAGACAAATATAAATAATGCTTTGACCAAAGTGTCAGAAGTAAGAAAAGATGACTGCCTGCCACCTTTGCTTTG
The DNA here is from genome assembly GCF_017591425.1 of Ochotona curzoniae. NCBI lineage: Eukaryota > Metazoa > Chordata > Mammalia > Lagomorpha > Ochotonidae > Ochotona > Ochotona curzoniae. Next base: position 11,637,416 of record NW_024465582.1, on the reverse strand, counting down.
TACTGTGAGGACAGATCTGACAAATATTCAAATAGGTACACGACAAAACATGAAAGTGCATTTCAAGTTCTTTCACTTGAGAAAGAGACTACCATATACTGTTGTTAAATAGGAAAGAACAGGGCTGTCCTGTAATAAGTTTGGAATTTACATCAGCACATACGATATGTAAGAACTGCACTAGAACAGGGATGGAGGCTAAACCACATGATACGTCATTCTGACATCTAATGAACTTCTGAGTACAGGTGGACATCGGAAACAATTTGCGAAGATATTACTCGGATGAATGGAAGAGTTTCCCCATTAGGGCCAGTGACTAACCAGAGGCAAAGTAACGTCAAACCCATCTCTAGCTCAGTGAACTGGAGGCAGCCTTTGTGTTTGAGAACAAACATCATATTAGGATTGTGATGTCTCAGGACACAAATATCAAACATATATCAAGAAAAGTAAGGCCAGTTTCAGCAAATTTCCTGACAAAGTTCACATCAGCTGAAACAAGATTTAGGGTTTTCACATTTGACCCACTGTGAGTCAGCGTTCACCTTGAAAAGAGAAGTGGTTCACAGTGCAGTAATGGATAAAAACAGATCGCATGACATTGTGTCTGACACCAGCACGGAACTGAAAAGGCCTGAACCCAAAAAGGAAAATAAGCTTGATAACGAATCCTAATAGTTTTCATTTGGCTTGTCCTAACTTTCGTTGTTTCAGGCACATTAGTACAATTTTCAATGAGAAAAATCTGGCCTTATAATTAACCGGAGGAATTCATCTATGCAGAAAGGTTAATGCTGAAAGAAATGAGAGTTAAATCATAACTATTCAAGTGGAATAATGTCTGACATCAGATTTCAAGATGATTATCGCCGTAAATGACCTAAGTAGCAAGCCTGCTGGTTAGAGACGGGCTATCACATGCTGCTATCAAGCGGAAAATTCCCCAGGCTTTCTAAATGATAAGTAAAACTTTCTCTGCTAGCTCATGTTCCATTGTATTTCTAAAAATATATTATTTTGGGAATGTATTTCTTTTTGAAATGCATTTAACAGCTATTTCACAAGCTTAAAGTTACTATACAAAATCATAATTTTTAAATATCCCCAAAAATATTTACTCTGTTTCTTGAAGAGAAAACATAGTGAATTATACAACTGAAGAGTTTTTTTCCATCTTTATGACAGTTTTATAGATTTTGTTATGATCACCATAATCCTACTGATTTGAGAATATAAATTGGCTAAATTGCATCCAAGAAATATAAAAGGTGTCTTCAAAGAACAAACAAAATGTGAACTTTAATTTTCAATAAAATCCAAAGTTAACCAATTTACTGTCTTCTCAATGCACAGTAAAAGAATCACTACTACTTGAAAAAATATGGCTACACTACTGGTTGAGGTTTACCTTAAAACATAATACCAGTTAATTACAACTACCAATGTTAACAAACATAGTTAATGCGTTTTGATCCTGGCACTGCTTTCCAGTGAACTAAGTTGCTACCTGTGACACCAGCCTCGTCTATTAACAATTATTAGAGTTCCACATTCTTCAAATAAAACAGACAGAAGGGCAGACACACAGACAATATGAACGAAATACAATGTGTTGAAATAGGTAAGCATTTATGCTAGAGGAGGATATTAATATAAAGAATTATTTAAGAAAGTTATGAAGATATAGATAAGTATTCATTAAAAAGAGAGATTTGGGTCAATGTTATGTCCATATGGGTAACAATTTTAATGGAAGAATTGTACATTTTTTCCCCACATATCCTGCTTTGTATTAGGAAAGGACTTTGGGATCCATTTCACTACATGTAAAATATTGCAAACTATTTACAAGAAAGTATTAGAAATAACTCAAACATGAAAGGCAAAGATGAGATAAACTGGTTTTCTGGGAATCTATTCCAATGCTCACAGCACACACGAAGAGCCAGAACAATTACTAACTAATTTCCCCTGATCACAGCTTTCCAACAAGCTGGAGGGGAGACAAGATGAAACGGTGGTATGTCAGGCAATGGATGCCAGCAGCACTGATTCAACAGCACGTTTATTCTGAGAGCAATATCTGCTCCTATATACAGTCAACCCTGTACAAGACTAAACTTAGAAAATGTCCTGACAATTAAAGAAACTCTTTCCCTTAAGTCTAGGAAGATTCCCTTTCTTCATGAACCACGTTGGTGGAGTGAAACCGGTCCTGGCATCAGGCTGTTGCAGCAGGACTCCCATCTATTTCAAAAAGCGTCTCGGGAATCATCCTTAGTTTGTACAGATAGAGGAGCGACAGGCCTACACTTGGGGCTTGCTTTGGCAAGAGTCACAAGAGAATCCTCCTCTGGTTTCCTTTGGGAAGCAGTAGAAGCCCCCTTGTTCTCCTGACGTGTTCTCAGGGCAGCGAGCACAAACTGAGTAGCTTTTGCCTTGGGATTAGCGATTTGTTGTTAGGAGTTACAGACTTACAGGCCTTAGACTTGTTGGCCTGCCTGACAACCTGCTGCACTGCAAAACCAACCTTGGGCAAGCAGGGCCACAGCAAGCAGGATATTGCGGCTAAAACATCCCGTGCAAAGCAAGCAGAATAGAACCTCCACCTTTGCTCCAGTTCAAATGATTAGTTCCTCCCCTGGTTCAATATACATAATTAGCTCCTCCCCTATTTCAATATAGATGATTAGTTCCAGGAAATCCCTTTCCTTCCTCTCCTCCCCTAGAGAAGAAGGTATATATATATGGAGTGAAATAAAGAGCACGGGGCATTCTCTTTCATCAAGTACGTGTGTCTGTGTGTTTCTTGGGCTGCCAGCCTGGCATCCCCAGTTCCACCCTCAGGGTTTGAGCATCATATCCTGCAGGATGAGACAATCTGTGCCTTGGCACTGATGGTTGCTGTGCCTTTCTCCTCAGTGGTCTCTGTACTTGTGTCATTTGTCTTAAGTCACTAAATCAAATTAGGTGGTGCACTCAAAACCCCTGGCTTTGGCAAGGGAGCTGGTGGAAAAGGCCAAGGAGAAGGAGGTCCAAAGCAAGGCACAAAAAGTGGTGCATAATGCTAGAACAAGTTGGAGGGATGACTGGAATTGCACAGAGAAGTTGCCTTGGTAAGCGTCCTCGAGGAGGAGGGCCATGAGGAAGAGCTGTATGGTCCAAGAGGATGAAAAGTTGGGGCTGATTGATCCATTTCTAATCCAGCTCACTGCTACCTTGCCTGGGAAGGCAACAGAAAATGCCTTTACAAAGCCTTGGGCCCCTGCCACCCGCAGACTCCTCACTTCTGCCCTGCACAGTATTTGCTTTTTCAGCTTTCCCAAGAGTGAGCCATGGAAGAGCTTTCTTTAGCTTCTATCCCTCCCTTGTTCTCTCTCTCAGGAATTCTGTTTGTCAAATAAACAAATCTTTTAAAAAAAGAATAAATTTGCCTCTTTGTGAAAACTGTTCTATGCATATTAGAAAATAAGTGGTTGAAGCATGTTCATCTTGAAACAAGATTCATCCAAGCATTATTCCTAGCATTGCATAGTACGGATGAAACCTATGCTTAGGAACGTCAAATTAGTTATTTTGGATTCCTGATTCTTTGCTTCTGCTTTGTATTGAATGAATATCACAATATAGCTCTAACAAAATGAGGTTGAGTGTTGCCTGCAATTTAGAGACTTGCTTTGTTATCTTGAGAAAGACACACAAGGCATAGTTTCTTGTCATCTGTAATAAGAATGAGTTGACTTTGTTCAAAACAATTGAGGGACTTTTTCTGCTTAAAAGAATTACCCACTTCCTAAATCTATACAGAATGCTACTTAAACTCAAGATCTTCAGTTGGTTTGTAAATTAATTCACGCATGTTTGCCACAGAATGGAAACCCAGAAGTTTAAAAGCAGAAAATTGAAAGACTGGCAACCAACTGTTCATAATTTCTTGTGACTATATAAAAAATAGAGAAGAAAAGGCCTGATATTTTTACTTCATTTTCATGATCCATTGGCCAGCTGCTAGGAGCGGGATCACTAATGAAGCTTGAGGTTTCATGCTGTTGGGCCCCACAGTGCGAGCCCTGATTCACCTTATGGTCACATCCTTTCCTTGCTACGAACACCAAAAAGGTCCGTGTGTTTTGATCACATTAAAATAAGACATGTATATGCTATTCAGCTTTCTTTGAAAATTCTTGACAGCATCCACACCATTTGTGGGAGTGACAGCATTCAACGGAGCATTCTTCTGTGAAATGGAGTACAGAATCACACCGTGTGAAGGGAAAAATGTAAAATGAAAAGTTTTGCAGAAGCTATTACTTAGCAAAGGTTTTGTTAAGGGGTTAAGTCTGTGCACTGTAATTTTTGTTTCTTCCTCTGAGGAAAAAAAAAAAAAAGATTTTTTTCCCAACAATTGAACTTTACTGTTTATGAGTTGTTTTTATGTTTGTTTCACTTATTAGTTTGGTGTTGCATTTGCCAATCACTTTAAAGAAAAAGAAAAACAAAAATAAGACAAACAATACAGCTTGCAATGCAGTGTATAACAAGGATGTTTAGTTGTTATGTTACTTTTACAAGCATTACAATTAAATTGCTGAATGTATTTTAAGCTCTGGAATGACAAAAAGGAATGCCATTTTTTTTTTCTTAAGTCACCCACTGGTTGCAAAGATTGCTCAATTGACTGGAGTACAAATGTAAAATTCATTTTTTTTCTCTGCATCTCATTCTGCTCTTGAAGTTGATATGTTTCAAATAAAAAGGATTTTATAGTTCTAGCAGTTCCAAACCTTGGTAAAATAAAATCATGGACCCTGTGTTTATCTACTAAAACATGCCCTAATTCAGAACTTTCAACCTCTAGGCAGAACCAGTAAGTACAGTTTCTTACATTATTTAGCTCATTGTATCATGAATGTACTGCATGAATAATACATTATGCATATAAGGAAATTAGAGAAATTATAGTAACACAGAAGGCCACACTGCTGGCACTGGTGGCACTAGCTGAGTCAGAATTACAGCCAAAGCACTTGGCTGGTGCTGCAGATAAAACAGAAATTTACTGTAGTTACCAAGTTTTATATAAATCACAATGGGATTTTGCTAACTTCTTAGAAATACTATATTTTTGTGCTTTTCTCAAAACAATACATGTCCAGAAAGGAAAGGAATCCAGAATCTGAGATCAATGAAAAGGTAATCTTTTGGGACACAGCCCAGGAAGGATGGAGAATCAGGTTCCTGAGGGAGGAATTCTGCTGAATCAAAAGGAGACTTGGAGCTTGGATTGAACCTACCTGCCCTGGCCCATTCTGGAAGGTCCCTCAGGATCAGTCCCTGGAGAGGAACCCCCTGGGGTGGGGCTGGGGAGAGGGTGGCAGCATGACCTTACTAAAGGTGGTTCGCTTCCTCCAGGGGACATTTGCAGGCAGCCGTTCTTTATTGCTCTGCATGTTTCTGCTAACAGCAGATTGTCAACCTAGCACTTAAAGTTTACCAATTTTAGTAATCAATTATGTATGATATTGCCAAAATATTGAAAGGAGCCAGTGCATTTTATCCATTTAAACTAGTAAAAGTTATTTTATAAATATAACTTATCAGCTTATTTATCATGATGCATGAAATGCAGATGAAGTACTGGGGGATTGCTATGTAATAAAGCAAAACTTTGGTAAAAATCCTCAAATGTGCTTTGTTAGCGTCTGAGTTCATGTTTACTCCAAGATAAATGGGAACAACAATAACAACAAAATGAAAGATTCAGAAACAGCACATAAAATATCCAAATATACTTTATTCGGGAAAATATGCTAGAGAAATTTTAAAGTGAAAATGAAGTTAAAATAAAAATCCTCCAATATCTTACATCAACATGCCACATTGACTTTTAAAGATAACATAGAAAAAAGATAATACATTAAAAAAATCATTAAAGCCACCCAGTCTTTGATGTTTCTAGAATACTGTTCTAAAATATTTCAGGAAGTCAAATTGTCTGGAATACTGTTTAAGTAATTAAAATGTTATTCAAATAATAGTTACCATAAAATCATCTATGAATTTAGAATTTAAAAAATAATTAAAATTGAATAGGAATAGGTACAGAGTGTTTCAACTTAAAAGTAATAATTATATGAATTATATTTGCTCTAATATTCGAGATACTATTCAAAGAATTCAAGTAGTGTTCAAATAATAATATAAGAACAAGAAGTTTTAAATTTTAAATAAGGCACAAACATCTGGTGTTTGTCATATTGAAGTCACTTTATTTCCTGATCTTGAGTAAATTTAGGAGTGGATAGGTAGACATCACTGTACAAGTTCTCAACAGTAACAAAAACATAGTTCTTTTCTGTGTTTTTTTGATGTAGTTATCTGAGAAGCATAGAGACACAAAGACAGTGAGGTACAAAAAGAAAGAGTTCTGTTCTCTCATTCACTGCTTAAATGTATGTAAGCTTTAGGATTGAGACAGGCTGAAAGCAGGAGCTCGCAGAAAGGGATGGAAGGGGTGAGAGAGATGGCAGAGAGAGAGCACTCCAATGTATCAGTTTGGTTTTGACCTGCTCACTCACAGTGGGCATGAGGGAGGCAAGAACTAGAAGCAGGCCAGACTAATGCCATCCCCAGGGCACATGCCAGTGCTCCTTAGCACTAAACAAGACCTGATGGAAGTACTTTGTAACAAGTACTGCCAATGGACAATTCAGGTTTCAAAGAAAGCTAGAAAGGGTTCATTTAGGACTGTTCCTGCCTTCAGAGAGGCTAATGCATACCCATCACACTTTTTCCTTGGAAAAGACAAATCGCCACAGACTCTGCAGCCTCAGCAGTGCTTCTCTCCCTTCATTTTGGCTCTCCGACTTAATTAAAACTTCACTTCTCCTACTCTCACCAGTGTGTCTGCTATTGTAAATCGTCAAGAACACCAGCATATGAACCCGGATTTACATCACTAGCTTTCCTATAATTGGCACTCTGAGACTGAGAGTCTGGGACAAAATCCAGACATTAGGTTCTCTTACTTGGGTAGCAGCAAGCCAATTATTTGCACCATCACTGCTACCTGCTGTGTTCTGCACTGGCAGGAAACTACAGTGGAACTGCAGACAGAAGTTAAACAGAAACTCTGCTGTGGGATGCAGGCATCTAAACACTCAAGGCAAACACTTGTCCCCAAAGTGTAATTTTCAGTTTAAAATGTTGTGTATCAATCAATTTCAGCATTAGTTGGCATCTCCATCGCACTGTGTGTGAGCTTTCTATTTGTTCCTAATGAAATACTGTTGCTATATTTTTATTGTTTATTACATCTTCTAATTGTTTGTGCTATTTACATATACCCCACCAAAATCATAAGTAGTAAGGCAATGGAAAATCGGGGCAGATCGAGCAGATTCAGGTTACAGTACCTGCTAGCAAATGCAGAGGTGAGGTAGGCCATGCAAGACTGGGCCTCAGTATCTACCAGCAGAGGCAAGAACAGGACTAGCAATGAGTCTTCTGTGAAACTCCGGGGACTGCAGCCAGGTCACGGCTCCCACTGGTGAGTGTGAGAGCTGGCACTGCAGGTACACCGGACTGGGCAGAGCTACTTTATCCATGAGACTGTATGTGAGCTGTGTTGAGGAGAATCAGACTTGGATAGGCCACCACATTCACTGGCACATGCAAGAGTTCAGAATAAGTGCAAGCCAGCCAGATTTTGCCATAGCATCTACTGGAGTGTACTAGGACTGGGTTCCAGGCATATTAGGCTAAATTGTAATACCATCTGGCAAACACAAGATCCCTAGTTGGGAGCGGGCCTTATATGGGAACTGTGGGCAATCCTCTGTTGAGTTGCAACTCATGTTGGTGAGTATAAGAGCTAGCACTGATAGTGGGCTGGGCTGGACGAGCAATATACCTGTTGGCATATGTGTGTACTTGGTCTGTGGGTGGGCTATGCTGAAATATACTGCAACACCATGGGTGTATCAAATGCTGGTTGTAATGGGATAGGATGGACGAGTCTGTTGCACATGTCAGTATACACAAGGATCAATGATAGTGGGGGGCTTGGTGGGAGTAATTGGAAATGGCTTTGACGAGGTTAGCATTAGTGTTGGTGTATGTAAGGAGTAGGCTTGTGGCAAGCTGGGTTATGTTAGGCTGTGGCACCTGTTGTTTTACAAGGAAACATGGGATTGGGGCCAGAACTGATGAGACAGCTGCGTTCACTGGTGTGGTTGATGGCCTGAACAGGATCCTGCACTAGCTGGCACACGTGAGTCTGAGCTCGCATCACCGCAGCTTTGACTCGCAGGCGGTATTGCAGACTGAACATGCATATCCAAGATCTCGGTCTCATTCTCTCTCTCTCTAACTTTAAAATAAATAAAATAACTAAATTAATTTTTGAAACACTTAAATAATAACTATTTTTATGCAATGCCCACAACCAATATCAAATTTTGAAACATAGCTTTATTACATATGTAGTAATACACATTAATATGTAATTTTCCCAATTATACAATCATACTAAATGTTATGTAAATAAGCATGTACTTTTAAGCTATAGTTTTGAAATTTTGAAAATATGTAAGTATTCATTGGTAGTTATTCCTTCAACTTGGTGTGCGTGTAGAGGAATTAGTGTGTGCTGTATTACACTTCATACTTACATAAAATCCTACGTTCTGAAATTCTGAGACATTCTCATAAATTGTGCATCTGTGCTGTATATTTGATGCCATATTTTCTGCTTTTCTCTTTAACTTTTTCTTGAATCTTTTCCCAACGCATATCTGATTCATATTAATCCTTTAATAGCAATTTTATCTCATCATTCAAATAAACCATTTTAATGAGCGCTTTTAAAAAACCCTCTGACATTGGTATCAAGCATTTAATGACACAAATTAAGTAAATGGCAAATCATGATTTCATTTGTATTCGCGGTAATGATATTATTCATAAGGCATTATTTTGGCATTTGTGTGAGTGCAGATCTCTATTTCCATGGAAATTTATTTTTATTTTATCCTTAATTGAGTCAACTTGACTCATTTTTCTAAATAGTTTTGTTAACTGGCTTATGGTCATATTACCTAAGAAATATTTCCAATGCAAATGGAAGAAGCAATGTTCCACACCTTAACTTATGCTTTATTTTTCCATCCTCAAGAGGGTGTTAATAGTTGCATTGGGGGAATTTGTATTTCAGCCAGAATTTCTGCTTTATCTTTAATATGGTAGTTAAAAGACAAAAGAATCAAATTCATTTCCTAAGGACCATTTGACTTCCACAAAACATGATTACTTTGCATTAATTCCCATCCTTGGAGTCCAGTGAGCAGTGAGCATCTGTTATCTAGAATATAGATTTACATAAAAGGTATACTTTGTATTAATATGGGAAAACAATGAAGGGGTGGGTGTTGAGGAAGAAACAAGGGCAATTGGGGGGGGTAATCCTTCTACCTATAAAACAGTATCAAGCAAAATGATTACTTCAAACAGTATTTTAAGCACTTTGTACCTTTGTCACCATTGAAAGATAGATACACTTTGTTGTGGCTGCTCTTAATTTTGTCCTGAAGGAATATTTTATGTATTGGGTACTTTTTCTCAATCAACACCTAGTTAAGAATAATGCAGTTAGGTGGGGTATCAGTCAATATTGCACGTAGGAAATAGTTGTGATAGAATTAACTCTTTGCCTGGACTGAGTTCTTAGTTTTGATTACAAATAGGAAATGCTTCTACCAGATGGATGCTTTCTGGACAGCAAGTCAATTATTTGATTCTGTTTGTTCATGGCAATTCCTGGATCCTGGGCAGAATCGGGTCTTAAATTGAGGACAGTGCTAAAGGACAAACTGTTTTTAAAGAAACCCTCTGAAGAAAACAAATTGAAATATTAAAACTATCACAGGCCTTCGTGCTATTCATCTATGTGTTCCTTCTGTTCTGTTTATTGTCGTTTTGAAAAGGCGCTGAAACACTGTCATCCCCTTCAAGGTTCCTGTCTGATATTGAAAATTCAATTAGCATTGGATCAACTTTCCTAACGCACTGTAGTTCAAGTAACCACATTTTTCTAGTTAGCAAATGTTTAGTGCAAGGTTGGTGGGTCACGTTGCCCTGTCCTTAAAGGCTTTAAGATGATTAAGATCCCTTGATGTTTCCATAATGTTTTAGTTTTCAAGGGAAGATGAGATGAACGCTTTTAAAGGCTCACACACATCAATCAGACCCATGCGAGCCCTGTTCCTCCCTACCAATAACCTTTCACATGAATTTCCATTCCTCTTCAACTTCCATTTTGTATTTGCATTACAATTAAAGGAAATGGACAAAGTCCTCCAACATAGATGCCTTTTTTCTAAAAATCATTTTAACTTTATTGTAAAGTAAGATATAGATAGAGGACAGAGACAGAGAGGAAAATCTGCCCTCCATTGATTCACTCCCCAAGTGACTGCAATGGCCAGAGCTGTGCCAATGTGAAGCCAGGAGCCAGGAGCCTCTTCTAGGTTTCCCTCACAGGTACGGGTCCCAAGGCTTTGGGCCGTCCTCCGCTGCTTTCCTGGGCCACAAGCAGGGAGCTGGATGGGAAGCGGGGCTGCTGGGATTGGAACTGGTGCCCATATGGGATCTCGGCACATCTAAGGCGAGGACTTTAGCTGCTAGGCTACTGCACTAGGTCCAACATAAATATTCTTACCCTGCATTTAAGAGATTTCCCAGGTTTTATTTTCCATATTTAATTTCCTTTACTGAACCTCTGCTGTTCATGAGCATCTGTGGATAATACTGTTTGATACGTCAACTCCACAAATACATTCCAACTCCACAAATACATTCTCACCATTATTGATGATAATGAATTTAAACCTTATTACATAGAAAAAACTACTACTCTTATAATTAATGATTCTGGTCAAGTCATCTTTTTATATATGTTCGCAGGTAAGTGAAACTTGTTACACAAGTAGTGGGTTGGTGTTAGGAATGTTAGAGGAAAGAGTAAATAGAGTTTTAATACAGAAAGACTGGAAATGAGTTCATGTGATATTTCCAAACATCATATATTCCAAGCATAATTATGTTTCTTAAACACAAATTTAACACTCCTGTTTTGTTACTCAGTATCCTTGAAATATAATACATTTCAAGTCAGGATGCACATCATGAAAGAGGATTTGGTTTTCACTGTATTTCCAGTTTTTCGTTTTGCTATTTCTATTTTCCTAACCACATGAAAGCGACTGAGCTAGGCCCATTGCCATGGCCTAGCAGCTAAAGTCCTGAAGTCTTGAAAGCATCTGGATCCCATATGGGCGCAGTTCTAATTCGGCAGCTTCACCTCCATCCAGCTCCCTGCTTGTGGACTGGGAAATCAGCCAAGGACAACCCAAAGCCTTGGGACACTGTACCCACGTGGGAGACCTGGAACAAGCTCCTGGCTCCTGGCTTCGGATCGGCACAATACCAGTCATAGCGGTCACTTGGGGAGTGAATCATCAGAGGGAAGATCTTCCTCTCTGTCTCTCCTCCTCTCTGTATATCTGACTTTGTAATAAAAATAAATAAATCTTTGAAAAAGAAAGTGACTGAGCTATACCCACTAATAATTTTACAAATGTCCTATTCCCTTTGTGTGCATTGTTTTTGAGTTGTGGGTCACCATGGTAAAGGTCCTCAGTTGGTCGTCCACTCGCTGTCTGTCCCTGACACTGCTCACTCAGCTGCAGGGAATGAGCGAACTGAACGATAGTCAGATCGCTGCTCTGCCTACCCCCTTCTTGTGCACTTCACTCAGGCACTCCAGCTGTGACAGTGGGTTACTAACCAGCAGAAAGACTGGATGAAAAAAGAAGAGACTGTATTTTGGGGCTTTGTGGGAGATTTCTGAGCAACCACAATTGAAAGGTGTAATATTTTTGTTATTCTCTCTACAGTGACCGGAAAGAGTGAAAAGAGCCCATGTTGAGAGGAAGAATCCAGAGATGATGGATGCTGGAACCCAGCAAGGCAGTGTGAGAATGGAAAGCAGAACCTGCGGTGATTCCTCAAAATGAAACGTAGTGGATCATAGCTGCAGCGATGAGACTGGATTGCTTTTCTGTTTAGCTTTAGCATGATCTATTCAGACTCATTCAGAGAGAATACATAAGCTGTTAGGCAAAGCCAGCCAGTGCAGATGAGAAAAGCACAGGTGACCTGGAATCCGGACAGACCCTGAAGGAGGAACTTACGGGTTGACAGTGATACCACTGCTTTTTCTGTTTTGTAACACAATCTTCATAGAAGTTTTAAAATCTGTGAAAGAGGTACCATTTGATAGCACCTCTTCCAGTAAAAATATATCTTTGCATGGCTCTACATGATGACAATGATAACATAGTCATGATGATAAAAGAGAAGATACAAGCATTGAAAAGCAACTTTGTTCAAGACACCATGCTAAGCAATCTTTGGATATAAAATCATTTGCTCTTTTTAAAATATTCTAATGTCTACTTCATAAAGTAGTAAATTGAATTTTAAAGCACTACGCAATTTGAGCAAGATACATAAATATCAAAGAAAGTAAGATAAAAATCAAATGTATTTGCTTCTCATTTCTTGAGGATTGAAATTCTTTACTCCTCACAGTCTCATCCACATAAAATTACTTCATGGGTAACAGCAACATTTATAAGAAAAAGTCCTGTAGTTTTCCATCTTTATGTGCAACTTAGAGCCTTATTTTTTGAATTTTCTTAGTGGTATTCATCGATGTATTTAAGATATTTGGTTAATGTTTGCAGGCAAATGGTAAAACTGGAATCACAGACATATTAATAAAACAGTTTCATGTATTTAAGCAGATTAAAAAAAACAGCTGAAATCTGAAATTTTAATTGAACATTGTTGCTTGCTGAGATGGGCATCTGCCATAATGTCTGACTCCCTGGTTGGTGGGCCCACACTCATTCTGCAGTGACTAATTCCAAGTTATGACTCTACTCTGGGTTCCAGTTTTCCGGTAACATGCAAGCTGCAGGAAAGCTGGTGGTGGCTCAAGACATTGAATCCTTGCCACCTTCATGAGAAATCTGCAGAGTCATAAACTTTTTTTTTTAAGATTTTTATTTATTTTTATTGCAAAGTCAGATATGTAGAGAGGAAGAGAGATAGAGAGGAAGATGTGCTATTTAATGATTCACTCTCCAAGTGAGCTGATCCAAAGCCAGGATCCAGAAACTTCCTCCAGGTCTCCCACATGGGTGCAGGGTCCCAAGGCTTTGGACTGTCCTCTACTGCTTTTCCAGGCCACAAGCAGGGAGCTGGATGGGAAGTGGGGCCACTGAGATCCTGGTGCATTCATGTGGAGGATTTTAGCCGCTAGGCCAATGAGCCGGGCCCGAGGTAAATATTTAATGCTGCATAATGTTTCTTCTAGTTATTTTTTTTCCTGTATCAAAGAATTCTGGGAGTCAAATGTATGTGACAAAAAAAAAAAAGAAAAATTATTTTCTGCTATGTACATGTGGAAAAATTATCTTTATACTTATATGAAATCTTGAATTCTTATCTTTCATAATGAACATATATCTAATGGTTGTATTTAAAATTTCCCCATTACTATCACCCTGATTATAATCTCTAAAGATGATGATTTTTAAAAATAGCATTTTGTTGAACATTTTTATACTGCTCAGATGGTGGCGGATAAAATTGAAACTAAAATAGTACACAATCAGGAAAGTCATTCACGTAAACAGAAAGTTAGATAATTTGTTTTCCAAAATCAGGGTCTATGTTAACTTTACTTTTGACTTGTTCTCTTGTATGTCCTTGGCATTTATGCTTTTTTTTTGTTCACAGTTTTTACTGAGTAATAACTTTGAAATACATATGGCGATCTTTTCATTAGGAAATGGTATACATCATCCTAAATTATTGATATAAACAAAGAATGTCCATGTCATTGAAGTTCTGTAAAGGAAGGAAGAATTATAGAAGTAAGCCATCTAAATTCAAAGATCAGTTTTGTTATATACAAATTTTTATGATCTTGGAGATAATTTTCATGTGATTGATATAGCAATGAAATGTGCTTCTAACAGCCCTTAGACATAAACATACTAAGTGAATACCCCCCGGTTCGTTCACTTGCGGAAATGTACAGCTGAATTCTCCCTGTATCATCTCAATGAGCTTGCGTCACTTGCGGAATGACTCTGAGTACATACAACACAAAACTTGCTAGTGTTTTACAAATTAATGAACACTTTGCCTCCTAAAGCACGTTTTAAGTGTCTTGAAGGTTTACATTTTAGAACACTTTAGCTTTCCTCCGGTGCCATCCTACTGGTAGAAGTAGTCTCTTACATAGCTTTCCAGCGTCAGTCCAATGAGATTACTTGATGCCATAATTTAGAAACACTAATAGCAATACAAATATAGATATAAAGAGATGGATCCATAGAATTTTAATGTTTCATAAATAAATAATACAGGTTACAATAAAGACCTTTGTCCAAAGAGGGGTGGGGATATAGTTTCCAATGGCACTAGACATGGAGAATATGAATACTATCAAGACGTGATTTTGAATCACCTAGCATATTTAATTTTTTTCTTTAGAATTTATGAAAATGTACCAATTTGGGTTGTCATCATAATTTTACAGGGCAATAATCTTATAGCTAGTTATCTTTAATCATTTATATGGATTCATCTCCTAATGAAAAAAGTACACATTGCACTCAATATATTTTTTTGTTGTTGACTGGAAACAATAAGTCCAATCCCCAAGTTACTCAAGCTACAAGCAGTTTAAGTCAAAAAGCCTGGCAATTACAACCACAAGTGTGACATATAGTGGTGGTGGTCAATTTCCACACAGAAATTTCAGTAAAGACCACCTAAAGGATTTTGCTTTGATTTTAGACAGACAGTAAAATGCCTTTCTGTCATACAAATTGTTCTTTTTTCTCAAAGCAAACATAGCTGGTCATCTTCAAAAGCTGAAAACTGATTTTATCCCACAGTTCAAAAAAGAGGCTAAACACAAGAATATGGGGATGCTGAGATAATTTTTGACGCTGAATTTGTATCACTTTCTCTCTTTCATGCATGTAGACAAATGCTAGTAAAGATTTAGTTAATTTACATAATTATTCAAAAACACCAGGAAAATAAATCTGTCACATTTACACTAAAATTTAAAACAGATTTTAATAATTTGGGAGGGGGATTATTAAGCTTCTAGATATGAATGTACTCACATACACTTATCTCTTATTCTTCTCACTCAATATGCAATACCTTCAAATTTAAGCAACTATTCAGTGAATTCCATTGCTTCTGTATCATCAACCTCATATTTCATAACTAAATATCCACCTGAAAAGCATTAATTATTTGAAGTATCTTGGGATATTAAAATAAACAGCATCCAATAAGGACAAGATAAGAGTATGCTCTCTAAAGTGTATCATTATAATTTTAAGAAAGAGTCAAATCATTAGAGAGTGAAAATGAATCAACGGGAACTCATTGTGCTGCTCTTAGTGAGCCGCTGTTTGCAGTACAGTCATTCCATGTCAGTGCGCCTAGGGTCATGGATTCAATGGATGGAAGATTCCTCCTGCTTTTCCTTCTCCACCTCACTCTCCCTCCATCTTTCTTCCTTTCAAATAGATGAAATAATTTTTAAAAACCAACCAAATGAAATATAATTCATTATAATCTATATTGTATATACCCAGTCTATATATATGATGTGTTTATTTTCTGCAAGGTTATCTATTGTCTATGCTTAGCTGATTTGTCATTAATATCACATGTCACCCATGCTTAGCATCAGTTTGATTTGACAGTGGCCTTATTGTACCAGACACGAAGCTGCTACCATGCTTCTAGTTTCTATAGCGGTTTAGTAATTAGATTGCTTATCGTAAAAACTAATTCAATGTTGTAAATCAAAATATATTGTTTCACCAAATGAGTTTTATTGAGGGAATAAAAGATATCTCTTTAATATATCTTCATTAATATGAATTAGAAAATAGTATCTCTGGGCTGTACTTTCATAATTCTATTTAATTCAGATGGCTTCTTACAGAATCCCATAACAATCTCATGATATCCTTATGATACTATTATCATAAATTCAAGAGACAAAACTTGTGTGCTGATGTAGGTTTGGTTGAAGTGAAGACAGAACTCCAAATAACTCATAGTACATGGATCGACTCTAGTAAGTAAAATACTAGTAATTTATTGCTGTTGTACTATTAAAAATTGTCACTGTTTTATGGTGTTTTTAACGTAGCCAATGGTTTAATTATTCAGGATTAAAATTCATCCTGAAAAACCACCTAGGAAAATGATCCTCAGCACAATGACGGTGCAAACTAAAATAAGAATGGCACACACCAGGATCCCACAGAGGCAGCAGTGCCTGTCCAGGCGTCTCCACTTCCCATCCAGCTCCCAGCTTCCAGCTTGGGAAAGCAGTACAGCGTCTCCCAAAGCGTCTTGCATCCATTTGAGGACCTAGAAGAAGCTGCTGGCTTCTGGCTTCAGATCAGTTCAGCTTCGAATGTGGCAGCCATTGGAAGAGTGAACGTGCATGGGGAACATTTTTGTCTCTGTCTCTTGTCCTCTCTATACATCTGCCTTTCCAATAAAAATAAATATGTCTTAAAAATAAATAATAAAATAGGAATTTTGCTTTTATAGGATCCAATAAGTGTAATTATAGCAATAATAACCAGGGGGTTTTTAGAAGAAAATGTTCTTTGTAATTAGGAGAAGCTATACTTGTAGAATTATTTTCCTTAGGATATGAATATTTATGAGAAATACTAGTCTGTAAGAAACCTATATGAGAGCTTTTACTTTAATGAAATTAATCTGCATAAATTCTCTTTTAGCTAAAAATTAGAAATTCTTTTTAGTGCAGCAAGGTTTTTATGGTGAAAATTTACGCTATGAAACCTATAATTTTGATAACATTACATAAGTACAAAGATGAAAGTAAGCTCAATATTTATGCTAACATTAATAAGATACATTCTTTGTCTATTGGGAAAAAATATTACAGCTATTGCTATCATTTTTTAATGCTGAAGAAACAACACAAATGACTGATGATCAAAATGCTCAGATCAGATTCTCTGTAGTGGCTGTTCAGTGTCCAAGCAGAGTCTCCACAGTTTTCAGTACTTGCAGCAGGGACCGACTGTTTTAAATTAACTCCTCGGGCACCATGAAACAATTGCTTCAACCCAAGATCACCTGTGTTGGCTTCCTGCGTCTGTTTCCATAGTAGCAAATCTGGAACCCATGAAAATTTAAAAACTGTATTTGTAATTTATATTACTGAAGTACAACGGCTAGAATGTTAAAGAGAAAAAGCATGAATATTTGGCAAAGTCTATTGGATTTAAATTTCTTATCTTTTTTGAAGATTCATTTTATTTTTATTGCAAAGTCAGATATACAGAGAGAAGGAGAGACAGAGAGGAAGATCTTCTGTCCAGTGATTCACTCTCCAAGTGACTGCTACAGCTGGTGCTGTGCCGATTCGGAACCAGGAGGCAGGAGCTTGCTCCAGGTCTCCACATGGGTGTAGAGTCTCAAGGCTTTGGGCTGTCCTCGACTGCTTTCCCGGGCCACAAGCAGGGGAGCTGAATGGGAAGTGGAGCTGCCAGGATTAGAACCTGTGCCCATATGGGATCCTGGATCATTCTGGCAAGGACTTTAGCTATAGGCCACCACGTCAGGCCCCTAAATTTCTTATTTTTAACAAACATTCCATTCGCTATGCAACCACAAATTATGGTTGCCATTTGGTTTAGCATTGTGATCATCCAATTCAAATTTCTGGCCCTCACTTTATGTATGCAATTTCATCTCGTACGTCTTAAAAGATTTTAGGGCATTCACGTTTGCATTCACTATTCTTGTATCAAAGTAGATGGCTCAGAAATTGGTATCAGATTTTATCTTCTTTTTTTTCTAAGTACCCCTGATTTCAAATCTGTAACACTCAAGATGTTAACTGTCTTTTCAGAGAAAGTGTAACTAACCAACACTGATTGCAAATTTTAATTTGCTGATAATATGCATTGAAATATTCAATGTTGATCTTAACTCTCACTTTTAAACAACACATTCAAAAAAATGATAGCTTAAATTGGTTTCTCAAAGTATCATAACGGTTATTATTAACTGTGTCATTGATTCAGAAGCTGGGGCATAACAAGTCTTGCCATATTGCTTACAATGGGTTTGATGGTAATATCGATTAAAATGATAAAGAAAAAGGAAACAAATATTTAAAATGGGAAAAGGAAGAGGCATAGGTAAGGCACGTAGCACTCATTACTAAGAGAACAGAGAAAAAGGGAGATGGCAAATATTGAGTAGTAGCAGTAATTTGCAAATATAATGCTACTACACATTCAATTTATTAAGTATTAAAAATTTGAGACATTTTCATTTTTACTTAAAATGCCAATTTGTACTTATTTGATTTCCTTAGTCTCTGGCCGTATAATTTGTATCTACTACGTCAAAAGATCTTGTATTTTGGAAATGTTCTTGTCTGCATGGATTTCCCATTATTGTTTATTTCTACCTTGCTGCGTCTAGTAGAACCCCGTGCTTGTCCATCACGGTGGCAGTCAGCCATGTTGCCTTACTGAATGCATGAAATCTGGCTTCCTAGATGAGGGACGGAGCTTTCAAGTTAAACTTCAATTAGCTTTAAACTTTCTGGATTCTGTTTTGAAAAATAAAAGCAATAGTCTACCTTTCTTGACCAGTTTTAGCTTCTTATTCCATATGCTATTCTTTGCTTAAGGATGCTCTGTGTGTGTGTGTATGTGTGTGTGTGTGAGAGAGAGAGAGAGAGAGAGAGAGAGAGAGAGAGAGAGAGAGAGAAAGAGAGAGAAAAAGAGAGAGAGTGAGTGTGTGTGTGTGTGTGTGAATTCCTACCCTTTATTTTCAGTTTCATGTATTTGGATCGATCCTGTACTTCACTAAGACATTTACTTAGGACTCGAGGAATGCGTGGTATCCTGGCTAGCTCGGATCCTATCTCTACACTCCTATTTGGAAAGGGTGGGATCAGAGGTTGTTGTAATGTATTCCTGCTGGTTAGATACTCTATTATGTGAGAATTGCAATAGGATCATTAACTGGTTATACTTCTGTGTTCTTCAGATATTCACCAGGATCCACCTGGTCTGCTGAATAGTCACATTGGTGAGTTAAGCAAAGAGGTGAGAAAGACCAACAAGTTTGAATTCTCTTTACTGCAGGTGTCACCAGTCTCTGACATTTTGAAGGCAAGCCTGAGTCATCCGTTCCTTTCCCTTCAGAGACTGCAATGCCCTGGTTGTGTGACAAGCACTGTATGGGGAGGGCATCTTTCCTCTATTTGTGCTCCAGGGAAAGCTTTTGTAGACGACTCGTCAGCCTGAAATTTCATATACAGAATTTTGATTTGAAACTTGCCTTTTTAAACCCTTTTGGCTCCCTACGAGGTCGTTATGGTAACTGTAGCTTCCAACTTGTGCCAATATAACCTCAAATGAGGCAGGACTCAAAAATTGCCAACGTTATTTATGAACAGAGCTAAAAGATGAAATGGTAGCTTCCATCGTATCCAGCAGATGATACCCAACACTGAACTTCTTAATTAGCTGACGCCCTATCCCCAAGATAAACCTGATGACATTGCTCTGTGATCCGCCCAGCCTCTCCCTGAATCCAAAGCCTCCGGTGATGCATCTGACTCTGTAAAGCACCTGCATCTCAATGCTTGTCTCCTGAGCCTTTTTCTCCTCCAGCTGAGATAATAACTTTAGCAATTCAAATTCACTCAGCATTGGATGTTGCTTTTCCAAGACTTCTAAAAGCCTCTGTATTAACAATTCTTTTATGTTTGCTGGGGGGGTCTGTGTGAGAGGGTTAAATCATTTATCAGAAAGTAGTGTACTCTTGTTCATTTGATTTAATATTCTAACCTCAATAATCATGTTGACTGGCATGCTAAAATCAAACCCTATTGGTTTAACACACGTTCCTGCTGGTAGCTGAGAGCAATTCGTGTATATAATCTGTTTTCTCTTTTGTTCTTATCAGCATATCTCTACTTGCATAATGTTGATTTGATATTAGTTGGGTAAAACCTAGAAGCTGTTAAGCAAGAAGAGATGAGAGAAATGACTGCCTTATGCATCAATGATGTCTCTGCAATGCATTTCCACATGGGAGAACTAGTTCTCAGCTGTGAGTGATACATGTTCTCTTTGAACAAGGGGAGTTACAGTCCTGTTGTAAACCATTCTGAGGTTTCCATATTCAATTTGAGAGTCTCAGGTTTTGTCTTCAAGGACAATGATCATATCAGAGGAGCCTGTCTGTTCTGATAATTTACTACTGTTCCCAGGTCTGCAAATATAACTTCATATTTTAAGTAAATTTCTATTGTTTTCATTATTATAAGAAATATGTACTTTAAAAAAAGATTTATTTATATTTATTGCAAACTCAGATATACAGAGAGGAGCAGAGATAGAGAGGAAGATCTTCTGTCCAATGATTCACAATGACTAGAGCTGAGCCAATCTGAAGCCAGGAGCCAGGAACAACTTCCAGGTCTCCCACGCAGGTGCAGGGTCCCAAGACAGTGGCCATCCTGGCCTGCTTTCCCAAACCACACGCAGGGAGCTGAATGGGAAGTGGGGCTACTGGGATTAGATCCGCAGCTCATATGGAATCCCGGTGTGTTCAAGGCGAAGACCAAGATACTAACTTTAAAAACTTACAAAAATGACCCTGTGTCTTCTCCACATTTTAAATTTTTACAGTTCACTAATCACTCTCAACTTCCCTCTTACCTCCCCAGACATGCTAACATTTCATTGTAAAAATAGATAACTATAGTTTATTTGTACATACTCCTCCCGTATATTAACAATGTCTGAATCTTCATAGCCAAAGACATCCCTTTCTTTGGGATATTGTTCCAATGTACAGTCTGAGAAACTATTAACTTTTGATCTACTGCCTTGTTTTAGGCAGACTCCACGTATTTCATCAAATGATGGGCATCTGATCAAGTCTTCAAGTCCCATCTAATGACTGCTTTCTTAAACCACTTCTGATTTGACTGCTGTGTCAATCTGAAGCTTCCAAGAACTGCAATCCATGCTAATGCTAAGAAAGCAAGTAACTTTTTTGGGTAATTCTGTGTCACAAAAATTAGAAATAACAAATATAGATAGGATAAGAGTTAAGCAAATTGAATCCCTATGAGATTTGACGAAGGGAGGAGGCACTTCATTATATGGTCCAGCTTTGAGAATGTCTCAGTTTTCATCAAGCAGGGTTTCAGTGGTATTGGATCAATACTTTCAACCTCCCCTGGAAAATCTAATTTTTATTTTTATTGGGAAGTCATATATACAGAGAAGAGGAAAGACAGAGAGGAAGATCTACCATCCCTTGATTCACTCCTTAAGTGGCCACAAAGACCAGAGCTGAGTTAAACGGATATGAAGCCAGGAGCCTGGAGCTTCTAGGTCTCCCACTTGTACCTAAGGTCTCAAGGCCTTGGGCCATTCTCAACTGCTTTCACAGGGCACAAGCAAGGAGCTAGATGGCAAACAAGACTTCAGAGACACGAACCCACACCAGTGCCCATATGGGACCCCGGCATGTGCAACATGAAGAATTTCGCCTCTAAGCTACCATGTTGGGCCATTGGTCTTGCTTTCAAAACCTATAAAGTTCCTGTTCCTCTGCTTTTTAAACTTATTTTCCACCTGTAAAAGCATGATTAGCTTAGAAAAACTGGGTTCCTTTTTATTTTTGTACTTTCAGATTTTAGCTCACATTTCAGAACACTTGTATTCATTTAGTTTCAACAAGCAGAGGAAATACTAGTTTAACAGGTTAAAATACTCAATAATATTGAATGGGCACTTTAGTTGACTAGTTCTGTCAAATCCTTAGTAACAGGTAAGGTGCTATTTTTTGGCATTTGGAGATTTGATTCACATATATAGGAGAATACAGAGTCTAAAACTCTTCTTTGTTCACTGATATTTCATGTCCTGTACAGGAAAACAGACAAACAAAAAAGCTAAATTGGGAGGATATAGGCACAGTGATGGGAAAGAAAAAGTATCAAAAATTACATATATTTATGTGAAAGCAAAGTCCAGGTAATGAAATTTCAACATTACTGAATCAAACATTTCAGAAAAGGAGCACAATGAGAGGTGCTTCTAGGGTACAGATGTGAAAGTCAGCATTTAGGGAATGATGCAGCAGCTTCAGTGCCTCTTGGGATCCCACACATTATAGCTGAATACCAGGGATAAACCTGGCCTGCACCTTCAGTCCACTGAGGAGCACCAGAGGGCAACCAAATTACTTGTAGTCTCTCCATTCACATGAAAGAACCTGATGGAATTTCTGGTTCCTGGTTTCAGTTGGACCCAACCTTAACTGTTGTGGCCATTTAGGGAAGATATCAGTCGATACAAGATTAATCTCTCTCCAACCTCCCCACTTCTCCTTATCTTTCAAACAAACAAGTGAACAAAGCAAAAAATTAATCATTTGGTCAAGAAAACAGAAGTTCTAAAATACATCCTGTAATTGAAGAATTTATTGCAAAAATTAAGACATGCTACATTTTTGGAAATAGTAAAGAAACAAATCAGAGATAATATCATTAACTTTAGAGAAAAAAAAATTATTGTAGGGTAAACAAACCATTGCAAACTATGGTTACTGAAATTTCAGTTGCTCTTCAGATATGGGAAGTTTGAACTGTGTCTACCCTGGTTTCTAGCTTCAAACATCTCCAAGGAGTAACATTTTCCTTTCCTTTCATTCTGCCACTGTCATTCTCTCCTGGAGAATCAGCAAAGAAAAACTGTTCTTGGAAATGTAATACTTAGCATCTCCTTTGAAACGCAGCCTTTACTGATCATAGAAGGTGCTAGAGATGCCATATTGAAAGCAATGTAGTGTAGACCAACACTTGGTTAGTTCAGCATCCATGCACAGACTCTTCAACTATTTAATGTCAGAATAAGATTCAAAAAAGTAACAAAAACACTTATTTTATTCTACCAAAGGTGAACCAACTATTCATTGTGAAATCAAACATATATTCATATTTTTCCTATAAAGGGAAACAGTAAATTCTCTAAGACATTTTGATTGCATTTGAAAGTGCTATATTCAGTAGCTCAATCAGAATCAGACATTCTATATTTTCCATGCTGGATTCGTTGGTTAAAATAATTTATACTTTTTTAATTCAAGGAAAATTCATAAAGTACCACTTGTCATATAAGCTGTATAAGTGGACAGAACTTGTCCAGTACTCTATTTCATCTTACAGTTCTGTGTGAATAAATTGCTTCATACATTTTTCTTCCATTGTGCTCCGTTTACTCCACCTTTATTTGACATTTCAATTGCCTTTGATTTTGCACCTGGAGAGGTAACTCAGATGTTGTCCCAGAGAGAATCGGATGCAAGAGTATTGTTTTCCATGATTAAGTTTGATTAATTTTTATCCATGGCAGTGGAGAACAACAGAAAGCTCAGATTTTCTCCTTAGTTGTAATTCTACATTTCTTGTTTCCAATGTATAGTAATAATTTTACTCTACAACTTCATGATAATTATGGTAACCTACTTAGTTGTAACTCTTCGTCATTCAGTGGGAAGACTGGCTCCAAATAATCACATGATAATTTCAACATTCATCTCACTGTGAACATCGATGTGCTTCTTTAATACAAGATACAGTTAGATGTAATAGAGACGTATTCCATCTTTGATTTTGTTAAGATTTAATTATTTTTACTTGAAAGACAGGTCAGATTTATGGAGAGATGGGGAGACACAAAGATCTGCCAACCGCTGGTTCATTTTTCAAATGCCCGTGACAGTAAAAGTTGAGCTGATCCAAACCCAGCAGCCAGGACCTTCCTTTGGATCTCCCAAACAGGTGCAGTTCCAATGCCTTTGGACCATCCTCTACTGCTTTCTCTGCTCCTAAGCATGGAGCAGCATGGGAAAGAGAGCAGCCGGGCTATGAGATGATTCCCATGTGTGATCCTGGCAGTTGCAAGGTGAAGACTTGGTCACTGAACCAATGTGCCAGGCTCTGTCTTCAACTTCATACATTTGGATAACGTGCTTAGTGAGGTTTGGAGGTACCACTTTATATTTCTTCACTTTGTATGTGTAATGCTTTCACTAGAAAAGTGTATATGCCATCACAGAATAGTGTTCCGGCTCCAGTGCCTGTTACTATCCAGCCAGGGTCAGAGCAGGCAGAAGTGGGGCTTCTTTTGGCAAACACCATTGGGGTAAGAGTTATATAAAATACTTGTGAAGTCTCTGGGTGTATATCAGACATCACTTACTCTAATATGAGGATTTTGTCCAAAAGTGATGCTGGGAAGTATATAATGATGGTGAACAAAACATAATGTAAACATGTTGATTGGGGTACTGTGAGAAAGGCACATTCACACCCAGAAAGTGTCTACATTTGAATAAAGCTAAATCAATGTGCTTGATGTGAAGATGAGTTTCAAGTAATCAACATAATCACGTGCCGAAAGGATACCTCTGTAGCACGCGCAGATAATCAGCTCTGTTTTTTCTTCTGCTGCTGAGAGATGGGAAATGCCCAATATTTGCAATCAAATATTTATTAGTGAGGCCTTGGATGCTCACAGATATATTTTTTATGATTTTCCACATAAATCAAGAAACTTGATGAATTATTTTTTGAAGGAAGGCTATGAAAAAATGCCCAACTAATATTTTTAAAAAGCATTGAAAATAGAGTGAGTTGCATAGGCATGTCATAACTTTCCCATTGCAGGACAAATCCTTTCAGCACAATTTTAACAGCCGGAGATGTTTTTAAGAAACTTCACTCCCCTGCAAGCACAGAAACATCATTGAACTAGTGGATTTTGAGGACATTTTCTTTCATACTTGCTTGTAAACGAGGCTTATAAGCTATTTACCATTGCTTGGTTACCAGGTCGAATCAATATTGTCACATTTCTAATGTACATTATCTAACTTCCTCCTGATAGCCTGAGTACTTTCCATGGACAAAGTTTTGCTTTGTATTATGTGCACTGAAAATCCTGTGAAACTGACACCTATCCTTCAAGAACAACCAAAGACTGAAGAAGCTGGGTTATTCATACTTGAGCTCACTTCATGCTGCTTTGCCCTTTCGTAGGAATATCCCCAACTACATGTTTTGCTCTGGTTCTGAGAAATCCCCAAAAAGATCAGATCCAGGAGCTCACAGCAGTGGTTTGGCAGTTAACCTTGTGTAGCTTGTTTTCCTTCCTTAGATCCTGACAACTTGAGTTTTCCTCCAAAAGAAGTTGTTTCCAGCAAACTGTTGTCCTCATGTCTGTTTATCAGAAATCTAAAATAAGCTCCAAAAATTTCTTCTGGTTTCAAAGACACAATTTTTAAATGAATTATTTAGTATGGTTTTGGGACTGAAGAGACCATATTAGATGGGTACCCTTCTGTGAAGTAGTCAGAGCGAGAGAAAAATCTTTCTTTAGCTGGTTCACTCCCCAAAAGGTCACAATGCCTGAAGCATAGCAGATCTGATTCCAGGAGCCAGGAGCTTCTTCTGGGTCTCCCATATGGATGCTTTGCTTTCTCAGGCTTTATGATCACAGTAATATTCAGAAGAGACTCAGAACTATACACAGATTTTAGAAATGCGGTGTTGTGATAAACTAAGAGTGTTCTGAATAGTTAATGCACACTCACGGAGAGATTTTAAGCATCCTGTCAACTTATCACATTTGCATCTCTCGGGATAAGGCTTGGGACAGGCGACAAAGCAAAGCACATAACTAAGAATCATAACTGATCCTGAAATGTTTCTTCTGCTACATCATGTAACATACACCCATACCATAATTAAGATCCCAAAGAACCTGGGATTGTGTCATAGCCCATTTTGACATACCAGAAGCTAACACAGTGTAAATCTCTTTATTTTTTGGCATCTTTCTCTAAGAATTATTCATTGGCCAGTGTGATTTCAAAGTGTTCGGCACTCAATACTGGAAAATTGGTTGAAATCCTTCCTGCGGTGCTTCCAATCAAGCTTGCTCTAATGTCCCCGGGGAAAGTTGCAGAAGGCCCAAGTGCTTGCGTCCTTGCCACAACATGGGAGCTACAGATCAAGCTCCAGGCTTCAATCTGGCTCAGCTGTGGTTCTTGCAGCCACTTGAGGAGTGAATCATGGGATGGGAGAGCTCTCTCTTTGTCTCTCCACTCTCTGTCATGCTGCCTTTCAAGTGAGTTGGTAAATAAACATGTAAGATCTTTTATTAAACAAAAAGAGTACGAACCATTACAGACATTGTACAGGCATTTATGAAGAAAGAGCATCACCTGAGCATGTGCATGAGGGAGGCTCAAGGTAAAACAAGCTCTGAGATAAACCTGAGGTGAAACAAGACCTCAGAGAAGTGAGGAACATTGAGAACAATACAGAGGACGAAGGAAAGAACTAAAATCCTGCCATCGAGTCACAGAAGTTAGACAGACATGTGGAAATCAGAACAGCCAGATTGGAAGTTTAAGAAAAAAAATGTCTTGGAGTTCATTCAAAGTTTGCCAGCTAAACATGTTAAACTATAAATATGTTAAACTGCAGGTTGTGAAAAAGCACAGTTGTGACCCCCAACATAAATAAAAGCAAAAACTATGTTCAAAAGATATCTGTAAAATTTGTATATGTTTTCGTATTTTTATCTTTTTTTCTCAAAAATGATACTTGAACTAGGTATAAAGGTAACGCTGAGGGAGAAAACATATATTTTATGTGAGAAATCAAAAAGCGAAGAGAATCCTCAGACAATATCCAAATTTGAATTAAAACATAACACTGAAAAGAATGCTCCTAGAAATCATCTAAGCCACAAAGAATACTGTGATGGCAGTTGCCTGTTGACATAACTGGTTTGTGAATATTCTGATCACATTTAAATAAACTCTAAGTTATGTAGTGTAAAGAATCACAGTTATGCTAGATAATTATGGAACCTTAAACTCCTAGGAGGGCCTGATGTATGAAGAGGTGTAGAAAACCATTACCATTGACTTTTTAGGGAATTGAATGGAATTCATAACTTTTACCAAATAGTTAATTGGCATTCTCTCATGAGACTAGAGTAAGCTCTTAAAGTTGAGATCTGACTAGGGGTGATGATAAAGATAACATTCGAAGTGCATAGAATTTAAGTTTCACTTGTGACGGGTTCAAGAAGTCTTAGTGTCCAGGATAAATGGTTTCTTACGGTATATAGCGAGCTTCTGACTCAGGCTTCTCTCACTACCATACCCAAGTCTTTATGGTCCTATCTTAACACTACAGGACCAACTTATTATGACATTAACTCATTCTTTATGTTTTTTTTGTTACGAGATTTTTTAAAATGTGTATAATTTTTGTGTCATTCTCAATAACTTTTCAAATGATTTTCCCTTTCCCAATTTCCCCTTCCCAATTTCCCCAATATAAGAGTATCAGATTACCATCCTGCTGCTTAAATGTGTCATGATACTGCAGGTATAGGTAGTGGTACAGAATCTAGTATCCACTTGTCATGGTGTATTTAACAATTCCTTTGGGAGTCCTCCTTTTATTCAGGAGTAGGGATTTATGCTATAGTGTATCTCCACTTCCCAATACACTCATCTCCATTGCAGAGCTCAACTCTGAGAATGTATGTATACATTTGGCATACATTATTTGTTTTGAAAGCATTAACTAGTCAAGAGTCCTTACATAAAAAAGATACATTATATTCAAACAAATCAACAAAAATTAGTGGTCAGCATTATGGCACAGCCAGTTAAGCAGACACTTGCTCTGCCAACATCCTGCATGAGCTCCAGTTTGAGTCCCGGCTGCTCTGCTTTTCTTCTAGTTCCTTGTTAACACTTCTGGAAAATGAGCAGAAGATGGTCCAAAAACTTGCCATGCTTGTAAGAGAGCTGCGTGGAGTTCCCGGCTCTCAGATTTAGAGTTAGCACATCAAAGACCTCTCTATCTGTAAGTCTACTCTTCAAATCAATGAATAAAGCTTCAAAAAACCACAATAAATAAAAATAAATCATGTTTCACACCAAAAAAAAAAACACATTCGATTTAACAAATATTTGGGATGATCAGTTCAAACAGTCAAGAGTAATATTTAAAATAGTGTTTTGTATTTATCGCTAATGAATTTTGGTATATAAATACATAAAAACAAGATGCATTATATATATACATAACTACAGTGAGCAATGTTTTTGTACAAACCAGTTTGCTAGATATCCATATTAATTCAGGTTAAAAATATTTTTGAAGATGTATTTGAGAGAAAGAGCAAAATGTAACGAGAAAGGCAGAGCTTTCCAACGCTCTGGCTTATTCCTTTTACAGTCACAACATCGAGGTAAGGCCAGGCAGAAGACCAGAGTCCAAAATTCCATTCTGGTCTCCCACATTTGTGTGAGGAGCCCCAGGGACTGACCCATTCTCTGATGTTTTCCAAGGCACATTAGCAGGAAGCTTGATCAGAAGTAGAGTGTCAGTAAACCGTCAGACACGGTTGGCCAAGTATGGCTTAATCTGTTGCATCATGCTTCCTGCCTCTTACAAAGCTGTTTATGAGTCTATAATGAAACTTTCTAGGTATCTATACATGAGGTAGAAAATAGTTTTTGGCAGTTGCCTATATACAGTGAATTTAAATGGTACTTTTGCAAATGAAAGGAAGAAGATCTTTAAAATAAAAATCATTTTTAAGGCTTGGCAATACTGTGCATTCCCTGGGATTAGCAAAAATAACTTCAAATTGGGTAATAAAAAGCTTGGCTGAAATTTAGATTCACACAGAACAGTCTTTCCCTTCAGTCAGGTTTCAGTGGGAGATTAAATGCAGGCAGCACTTGGGATTTACAGCTTTTACGCCTGGATATTTACCTTAAACTCTGATAACATACTTTGTTTGGTTCCTTTTTTTCCCACTTTACATATTCTACTTCATCACAGTGTTGAAAAGCTTCTTTAATACACAGTTGTATTTAAAGACACACGTGACCTGGAAGAAATAGAGCCTGTCAATTTTTGGTTTGGTTTCTTTGCCTCAAAACACCAGGCATGGCCTCCATGCAGAATTCTGTTAGCTTTCCTAACCATCACTATCCACCCAGCCTTCAGCATATACACAGCGTGTTTCCCCTCTTTTTTTTTTTTCTTCTTTCAATTATATGAACAAAATGATGTTAGCATGTTGCCCACCTTTTACACTTCAAATTTACAATTATTTTTTAACTATCTGCTTCATCACCATGCATTAAGACTGCCAATTTTCATAGTGTAAAATTTCCATTTTTGTTTTGTTTTTCCAAACATGAAGCTCATCTATGAAGTAAGGATAATAAGGCTGCCTAGCCAAGCTTGTATGTGATGGAAATTCATTTCTTCAAGAGGAAAACAAATGCTTAGGAAATGCAATCTCACATAATCTCTAAAAATAGTCACTTTTTCTTTGAAGCATCAAGCAAGCTATTGGTATTAGCTGGTACTTTAGTTATTTGCTCACTGTGACTTAGTGAACCATTAAAAACTGAGCCATATTCCCAGTCTGGATTTGTATGCAGCCATAATTAAAACCCCTTTGGTAAGGGTGGATGGAGTTACCAATATCTTCCTCACTGTGCCTTTTCCTGAAGTACTAAAATGAGCTCTCTGAACCAGGGCTTGTGCTTTGTTTTACCTAAGTGTTGTACCTTGTGCAGAGGGCATCCTAACAAGCATATCTTGTAGTTTCAGTGATGTGGGCACGTTCACACGATTTGGGGACAAATTCAAAGGAAGTGGTATTCTCCATTATAGCATCACTAAGTCCAGCACTCTAGAAATTTGAAATTAAGCTTGAAATAATGATCTTTCCTGAAAAAAAAAATAACATTACATGTAATGGCAATGTTTAAAAATTATACGTTGCTGTTTTATTTTTTTTTTCAAGATCAACTTGATTTATAAATTCACAGAGGCACAGGTAAAGTCAGTAGCAGCAATGAATGTACTTGGAGTCTATCTGCTCTTTTTCTCAAACTTAGAATTTGGGCATTACATTGAAAAATGTAGGGGCAAATTCTGCAAGGGGCAAACACAAAATTCCATCTGAACAGTAAAATTCCGCATGTGCTACTTATTTTCTACAGACGATTTACAGGTTACAGACATGCTGTGACCTTTCTCTGCCAATTGAAAACAGATTAAGCAGAACCAATTAACCAGCCCTAAAAACACTGTGTTTTTCCTCTCTTGAGGGGGTCTTCGAGAAAACCGCCCTCCCTGAGTCCTCCCACTTCATTTGCTTGTAAATCACTGATCCCAAAGAGGTCTTCCACTTCCCCACCCCAACTGAAGCCCCGCAGCGCCATCCACGGCAACATGGTCTTATTTGATGGACGTCTCTTATTAATCACAAACGCTGAATGGAGACCAATCAGAAGGAAGAGTTTCCTCGGCTTCAGCTCCCTGCCTGTCTGAGTTAAAAGTGATGCTGGAGAGAGAGGCTCACTGAGACGCATGAAGATTCAGCTGCGAAGATACTATAAAAAGAGAAGAGAAGGAATGAGGCAGGATCAGCAGCGGGGTTGTTGGTGCTGAGCCGGGCGAAACTCAGGTCCGTTACTAAACAAGGTAAATGTTATTTACTTTGCCTGAGAGGGTGAGCTATTCTATTTTTGCTTTATTACCACGCAATAGTACAAATGTTGCTTTTCTCCTAGTCATTATATTTTGGTCTTTCTCTCAACATTTGGAAGCAGGTAAGAATACATTTTAAATAAAATATTTAAACGTTCGGTGTCTAGATATATAACATTTGCTTCTTATTTTACTTTTACAAAGTGGCATTTATCAATCTCTTATTACCGTCTCCAGATCTGCAGAGAATTACATACAAAAGAGCTAGATGCAGAAATAACAATACTATTTGCAAAAATAACAAATTCTACTAGTTGATCATATGGCTTTCAGTTATTTACATATAAATGTATGCTTGTGTTATGTCAGTTATATGAATTTGAAATTGACTGGAACTTGTGTCATAACTTCTGTTTCAATAATTTGTCAAAACTATAAAAAAAAGAAGGCATTTTTATACATAGTGTAATTAAAAGTGACTTTTGAATTTTAAGCACGAAGCAATGAATACACAGCAAAAATATCGCACGAATAACTGGGTTTAAGAATAAAACTGTTGATTTCACTTGCTAAAGCTCATAGTATATGTTTCTCAGGCCAACGTTCTTCATCTGTCAGTCTGTTGTCTCCAATTGCGTTCTGCTTTCCTCAATGATGTATTTAAACGCAGTGAAAACTGTTTAAAACCCACAGGGAAATGAAAGAGTTTGAAAGGGAAAATGATTATTTCTAAAATATGAAGTGCTATAGAATATGTATCAATATGATAGAGTAATGTCTTGGGTTTTTTTTTGTTTCAAATCTACCTTCATTCACATCACCTATTTGCAATCAATACTCTGAAAAATTCCTTGGTGGATGTTCAGGATAAAGTTATTATTCTGACAGATTTACAGTTAGGTATTGATAACAGGGCAAAGTTCTCAAAATCTGTTAAATGACAAATGTACAATAAAAGCAAAGTTATTAACAGTAGTCGATAAGTTTACATCTATTTATATGATCAACTCTTTGATGGACCACAACGTTGGGTAGCTTTGAGCAGAAATGTGTGGTGTTTGGAAGGTTTGCTGTCATTTAATATTTTTGCTGCAGATCTGACATTCCAGATGACTTTTTTACAAGGTTTCTCAGATCTATGTATCATGAAGAATGATGATTGTGTGACATCAAAATATGGGGAACTTTTGTATGATAGGAGGGACTCTTCTTTTGGGTCCCTTTGCTTGATTCATGAAATTGGTTCTGCCCCCATCATTAACCACAGCTGATTAAGGAGGAACTTGATCATTCAACGCTCTTAATTTGGGGAATAAGCCATCTCTGAGGAGAAGTAGGATCCTATTTTCAGAAGCAGATGCTGCTGCACTACCTAGGCAAGGCTGGCTGAGCATAGAAAGTATTTGTGTAACTATGAAAATGGCTAACACAAGTTTTGATAGTTAATCTGTTGACAGATAAAGAAATAAAATAGCATTCATTATAGCACATAGCACCAAAGAGCTTGAAGACAATAAGAGCAGTAAAAATTAATAGTCTTGCCACCAAGCATATTCTCAGTTCAACTAAGTTTTCTTAATGGAAAGATAGAGAAATAGTACATGGATACAATAGACAGAGCAGATGTGTTAATACGTAATCAGATTTATGAGCTTTTAAAAGTGAGAAAGCTTAAGACAAAGTGTATATCATGAAAGATCTAACTCTGGAAATGATAAATGGAGCAATATTTTAGAGAGAACAGATAGCAATAATAATCAGTTAAAGCAATTCATTAATTTCATATCAGATAAATTCGGTAGCTTGATTAAGGCAAATTTCATATATAAACAATTTCATTCTATAGAAGGAAAGCTCGATTTTGCTTTAGTTTACAATTTGGGAGTGTAGCACATTTAAAATGGTTTATATAATTATGAGACCATGGCTGCAGTCATTAAACTGTGGAAATGAAAGTCTTGTAGCCTTTTCCCATTTGTAAAGGCATAACAACATCAGAGTTGCTTTTCCCATTATCTTTTTAAATGTTGCATTGCTTTGACTTGAGAGAGTGTGTATTGTATCAGAACCTCTTCTGAATGTCACCCTGCATGATCAGATGTGAATTGATATTTTGCTTTAACCCCTGTATACCTAAAGCTTAGCCAATGCAATGTCTTTACATAGGACATACACTAAGTGAAAATTAAAACTAGCAGTATTTCGGGGCCAATTTTTTCCTGCTGATTTGTTTCTCTCTGGGTATCAGCTCTGAAACAGATACTATATGAAGCAAAACACAGCTACAAAATATGAGTTTTAGAACACTTTGGAGAATGCTTAAATTTACAAAATATGTGGTCATGTGGAAATATATAATAATATATAAGGAACACATGTATTTGTGTTATGAGTAAATATCGCTCTTATTCTCCATGACTATGAATAGCCCAGATAGATCACTAGAATGAATATACATGCTGCCTTTTATGACCAATGTTTTTCACTGTCTTGCATTCATATTTAAATATTAAGGTAGAAGTGATATTTTATTTGTAAAAGAAAGTGTGATACTTTTAAAATGTCCAATGCAACAGCTTATATATACTTCCAATTTCAATGTCAGTACAGAGTGTGCAGTAAGTTTGCTTATTGAGGTAGTATTTTGTAACAAAATCTCAGGCTAGACTCGTAAGCATTTCATTATTTCATTATCTTCTCAAATTTAGATTCTCTTAAAGAAGAAATAAGAATGCTAAGCAGAATCAGAAGGACATGAGTTATGAAAGAACTTCATGGTTTTTTAACAATTCTAACTTCATCAATATAATGACATTTGTTGTACAAAATGAAGTATTCTCTAAGATAAAAATACTTTTTTCTCAACATTTTGCATATTTGTTTACAGAGACTACTTGTCTTGTCACAAGTATCCTAACAAACCATATTAATATACCTCATTTATGTATTTCTGTGAAATTTCACAGGTGTAGAAAAGCAGTTTTGACCACTCAGAACTCTAATCCTATACATAAAAAACTACACAGAGGGTGATCAGAATGTATGTCCAATGCCGTCATGCTGTACACAAACAACTGCCATGGTACTGGAAATGTATCATTTAAAGTGATGAAAATGAAATTAGAAAGCTAGATGAGGTACAAAGATTGGCTAGATGGATGGAGAGAAAGAAAGAGAGAGAGAGAGAAAGAGAGAGGATAGATGACAATAATTCCTATATGGTTTACATATCCAAAAAAGCTTTTTCACTTATGAGGCACTTCAGTGTCTTTGCCTAGAGCTACCATTATCCTCATTATTAAAAGATGGCAATGAACGCACAATGAGGAAAGTATCATTATAGAACTTTAATACATTTCCGTACCGATCCTAACATATTAATGTACTTTTCTCTAAATTTAGCACTGGTAAGAGCTGGTCTAACAGTCACATTACACATGCAAATTGCCGCAATGAAAGTAAAGGTTCTGGAATCTATCCAATAAATTTCATATTAGTGCTACCAAGAAGCAGATCCCAAAACATAAGTCATGATAATGGAACTTACTAACTACAAAGGTAAAATGGGGGCAAGAGGTGGTAGTGTTTCTGTTAATTACGGTCTGTGGGGGTGGGAGAGTGAGGAATACTTTTGTTTGTTTATTGATTGATCGATCGATTGGTTTATGTGTAGATGAGTGATGGGTGAGAACTGGATGTTTCCTTAAGGTCAAGTTCAAGTCTTTCCTTTTGTTGTCTTAATTTAATACCATTAAAGGAAGGAATGAGAACTCTCCTAACTTTTATTTCTTTTTCTATGCGTAACTTTACTTTCTAATTAACCAGTGATGCACAGTATCCACTGTTAAGAATGGATAGATGATCTGTTCCCCTTTGAGCTCTAAAAAGCATGGATGACTTTATTTTGTTATTTACACTAAATAGATATTTCAAGTTATAATAAACAATAATAGCTATAGTTGTTGAATTGTGAGTTGGAAATTTTAATATGTTCCTAGATGTTTTGAAATAATACCTATCTACAGAACTTGTCTTAGACTAGGCTGCACTTACCACAATTCTTGCATTTTTAAATTGTTTTTATTGCTTTATGACACCATTTAATAGGCACTGAGGTCTCCCTTCCCCGTCCCCCGCCCCAAGTACTCCCCTCTACCCACTGTTCTCCCCCTCCAGTCTTAACATGGGTGTCTTTTGTGATTTTTCACAAGTCTATCATGCTGCTACTGAGGTTTCCCCCACAGTGTAGGAGATTATTAGCTGTATCGCTATAAGTCAGTCCTTGCACTGCATGCCTGGGGACATACTTCTCTCTGTTTCCACCTATGAATATATTAATTTCTGCTACACTTCCGTTATGCATCCCCTTGAGTACAGTCCACCACAGTGAGGAAAAAAAAAAAATAGTGATCCTTCATTCACATGGAGTTGACAAACATAACAAAGGTACCAATGTCACACTTTTGATAGAGTATCCAATGCACAGTAAATTTTTCCACATACTTAGAAAATAGGATCTTGTGGCAGTCATTGAAAAAGAACTTTTTTCTTGGCCTTCATTGTAATGGAGGAGAAAACAAACAATGTGTATCACAATGTGGGGTCTACCCAAATGAGTACCAATTATCAACTTCATGGATCGAAAGACATGGCATAAAATGTTCTTATTTTATGTAACTGATATGTTGGTATAACACATTTTCAAAGCAAGTTTTCCTCCAAATGTTAAGCAGACTTTTAGAAAAAAAATCATGTTTTTGCATTTCTATGAAAAGCAGGATATTATAATAAATTCATAATATATGAGAAATGGTATTTTTATATATTAATGTTTTAGCATTACAGATACAAGATGGAGAACATAATAATTCAAATATCCTTTCAACTTAATGGTCATAAAGCCATGAACACACAAAAAATAATCCAAGAAAATATAGTTTGAATTACAGATTAAGATTTCCATATCTGTATCTTCACACTGGAATCTATTGCCTGTACCTGTATCTTTGACTCCATTTATATGTCCTTGTTCTCAAGTGCCTTTTTCTCATTATTATTCTTTTTTTTTCATGATGGGTTTTGTAGATACAGGTATTCCTTCCTCCCCCTCAAATTATTCCTTTCTTCCTCCCACTGTTTTCAGCTTATATTTCTTTGTATCTGTTTCTAGACATATGACTTAGTGTCTTCAGAATTAAAATTTCATTGGAAAATAAAAAGAAATAACACAATAAGCTATTCAAACATTTATGATGATAACATTCTATCCATATTCATACAGTATAAAGGATATATAAATAATAGATTCAGAAATGACCAATACTATATATTTGAATTACGGTTGCTATTGAAGATTGTTTTTCCAAATGTGATTTTTTGTTGTTTCATTTTTCTTTCTCTGTATTTGTTCTGTATCTTCTAAAACAATCACAAAGCAATTTTAAATTAACTTAATCATGAAAAAAATTTTAAACAACTTGCCTGAAGTAAAATTTCAACCTTTCAACATGTAAGATAGAAAGACAAGAAGTTAATAATATAGAAGGAATTTTCACTTTTTAACACACAATTCAAATAGCCTCAAAAACTTTAAATATATACTTGTTTATATAAATATATAATAAATTAATAAATTACTATTTCTAACACTGTGCTAGGTTCTATGATTTGTGAACAAAGTGCCAGGTGGATTTTCTTCGTTAAACATAATTATGAAGATAGAAGTCCTTCTTATTTTCTTCTAGCCATTATTTTCTGCAGTAATTCTCCATCACTTGTTGACCAAAACAGAGTCCCCTTAAAGTATAAATTGTGCTTTCTAGCAAAAAGGCTTCGGATACACTGAAATTCATGGAAAGCAGGTGTACCTGCGCATGTGCTGAGGGCCATGACTGATTTGTTGCCTTGACACCTTGGGTTTGCCTGCCTTCATTCTTGCTTCCACTCCAAAGCTTCCTTTCCCTTGCTGTTTGCCACTATCATTCTCCTTGCCATGTCCCCAGCACTTCTGAGACTATGCATGTGCTACATAATATACAAATTAATATTCACATATGTATGCATTTATATGAATGAAAATGAGAAGTGGTAGTGCAGATGAAGAAGTGGAGGAGGAGAAAGTCAGCATCTTGGCATAAGTTAACGGGCAGAGTGCAAAGCTTCCTTCTCAGATCTGAGTGCCATTTGAACTCCTGGCTACCCAATTTCCAGAACAGCACCTTGCCATCATGCCTGGGAAAGCAGTGGATGTATCTCTCCATTTTCCTCTATCACTCAACTTTGAACAAAATGGTAATAAAAATAAAAATAATTTTTAAAAATTTGAGAGGGATAAAGAGGAACTCTTTCCAAGCACTGATGCCCTAATTGGCCCAAGTAGTCCAGTCTGGGCCAGGATGAAACCATAATAGCATCATCATCTCCCACAGGGGTGGCAGGAAGGGAAGTATTTGGGCCATCTTCGACTGCGCCTAGGATCATTAACAGGAAGCTGGATTAGAAATGGAAAGTACAGGACTAAAATGGACACTTTTGCGGGGGATATTGGTGTTTCAAGCATCTGACTAATTCACTGGGTCATAACACCAGTCTCCAACCTGGAATATATTTAACTGCAGATATCTATCTTTTTAAAATTTGTCTTCATATTTAGAGACAGTTTGCTTTATTGTCACAGAAATTCACTTTTCTCTAACACTGGGGAAGTCCTTAGATGAGGGAACTAATTAAAATTGGCCAACATTTAATGACAATTTTCAGAAAGAGTTCTCTTCTGCTGTGCTTCTTTCAACTTTCACTGTCTAACTGCCAAAAAATGGATCTTTTGGGGAGTGGAGGAATGCAAGCTCACACTTCATTAGGAAAGAGACAAGTATACAGGAAAAATGCTACCAACATGAGGGCTATCCTTTCACCCAGGAATGGAGCTTTGCATTTAGTTTATACCAACTTCTGCCAGTACTTTTTTAAAAACCATTCAAAAAACCTGAGAGCTTTATGTACAAAGGCTATCCCTTTGTACATAATATTCTTCAAGATCATGGATTAAGGCATGTAAATTGTCAAAGCGTTTTAATGGTGGCTGCTTGACCCCAGAAGCCCCATGTTTGAAGTTTCCAGCATTTCAGTCTAAGATGATTCTGTGTTTATTTCCATGTGGCAGTAGCAAAAGGAGGCCGAGTGGCTTTAGGGTCATGGTAAGCTCATCCCAGATCACGTGGCTTGCTGAGAAGTCGCTTACTGGAGCACTTCCTTTTGCTTTCCTCTATAAACACAATAAAGCTGTCTTTATTGATTCATCAATGCATTGCCTTATTGTTTTATTGCATTTACATTTGAGTGTGCTTATCATTTCTTAGACTTGAAGCAAAAAACAGAGTAGGGGAAAGAGGGAAAGTGAACGAGAGAGGGAGAAATAGAGGGAGGGAGAGAAAGATTCCCCTTTATGCCCAGCCCCGTTTATGACCAAGCTAAAGTCAGGATTTGGAAACTCAATCAAGGTTTAAGCAGGAAGCTGCTATTGAGAGCTAGCTCCAAGCCTTGAATCCTGTCACTCCAGGACCGGGCAAGCTCTTCAACTAGTGTCTTCACTGCTAGACCAAAGCACCTCCCCACTGGCTATCTTTATTTAATTTTATTGTGGAACCGGTACATTAAATGTCTACTTAATTATGGGTGAAGATGCAACTGAGATTCTTGGGAGATACTTTACAGGGAAGTTAGAAAAGGTGAATCAGGAAGCAAGTCTCCATGATCAACTCAACACTCAGGCATCATGAGAGTCATTACAGGGATATAGTGCACGCTGAAAACGGTTGGAATGTGAATGCTTGTGTGCTGTTTTTATCCCGTCTTCAAATCAGTACAGATTTAGAATTATATATTAGAACCCCGCCAAATTGATTGCTTAGAATTTATTGGATGTGAATGGAAATCTTTGAGTATATTACTCATGAATGAAAATCTTGTAAATCAGTGGCAATAAATTTTCATAGTATTATACATCATTGCATATTTTATGCCAGATATTTGACTTCCCGTTTCTGCTACTTTTATGATTTTCCCTTTTCTTTAGATTGAATTATTTCATGACTGCAAAGTCAGTGCCATCCTTCCCTTTAACATTAATAGAGCTTGTACAATAATGGGCTATTTGAATGAAGACTTTACTGTGCTTGGGAAATATATATTTTAAACAAAAATAATAATTCATATTATTCAATGAAATTAAAATTGATATGTATGGTTAATTTTAATTATGCCCACAATTTATAAGATTACTTAAGCCTTAACATACACTTATGAATTGTATAATTTGCAATGTTTATTAATTTATTTTTTTAGTTGTCAGATATTACTGCCAAATATTTGCTAATTTTTCTGTGCATAAGATATTCTTTCCTGGGCTTTGAAGTTACTCTAATGAGTGTGATAGAAGAGAATGCTCACAAGAAGGTATTTCCTAGTGGCATGATACAAATAATAAGATGACTAGGTATTGAAAAGAGTTGCAGAAACAATTGGCATAAGGCTTAGGGCTGCAGGAGCGTGGACCTGTACGACGTGGTGCTGCAATTTCTTTGAGATGTTGCTGTTTGATTTGAGTAGTAATGAAGAGCAGGCAACTTGAGAAATGTCTGTCATTTCAGAGAGAAGAAATGGCAAGTGCAAAAGCACGAACGTGTTCACTTGTCTTTATTCAATCATATAACTAGGCTATAATTAATTTATAAACCTCACACTGTTATTTTCTATATTGATTAGAAATATAAAAGCTCAAAAGCAGAATTTGAAATAGATGTTTTCCATTTTTTCATGTTAGGGTTTTAATAATAACTCATGTTGCAATTTTTTTTCTTATTGCATTCAACTAGTGGTCTGAATGCAAAAAGAGTATTCATGTACTTTATGATTATTTTTATGGTTTTATTAACTTTCACTGTTTTTCCAAGTTTGGGATTTCAAACAATCATTGTGAAATATTAAAACTGAGTGTAAAATACAGTTCTCAAGTTTCTTCCAGTTATTAGCAAAAAAAAAAAATCCTTCTAACAGTCATAATGTGGCATAATGCTGAATATTGCTCAGATTATATGATTGCATATATCTGCATTTCCATAATTTTATCTGAGGGGAGAGATGGTTCATTTCACAACTCTAGAACACAGGCTACTCCAAGAGCATCTGATGCTGATGTATCCTCAATATCACCAGAGACGAAGTCCCTTTCCATTGAGGTTCTGCCTTAAGCACAAATCAGCATTTCTACTATGGCTTCCAAAAGAAAAGGCTCCGTTACTCACAGCCATTCAACTTCCAAGAATATGTTTACTTTCAGGTTCCTTTCTCATGATTGGATATTGTATGAAGTCTAAAAATATCATTATTTTTAGAACATTTGGCTTCTCACTTTCCCACTTATTGGCGTATTCTCTTTGCAATGTCTAATTAAATTTTCTGGTTTACTTATACGGATATAATGTGTGTTTCTTTTCACGAA
Source organism: Ochotona curzoniae (assembly GCF_017591425.1). Lineage (NCBI taxonomy): Eukaryota > Metazoa > Chordata > Mammalia > Lagomorpha > Ochotonidae > Ochotona > Ochotona curzoniae. The sequence goes on along the minus strand of NW_024465582.1, from coordinate 11,597,106 downwards.
ATTTTGAGATGGTACTTTTGTTGGCATCCAATTGTTTGTCTAGTCATTCTTGATTACCTAATGTCATTTTCATTTTACACTCCTTGATCTAAAATGCATTTGCTAAAATAAAGCAATGTGGAACTCTTGACAAAGTTCTGGTCAGGACACTCTTCTTTAAAATTAGCTGTCAGTGAGAAACTCAATGTACATGGAACATTCTGTACCACTTGTGCAATTAAGTAATTAAGATGATGAAAACACTTCCCTAAGTAGCACCAAGGTAATATGTGCTTGACACCCTATAACACTTTGCTACATGTTTGATTAAAATGTTATACAAAAGTAAAAAAAAAAAAAAAATGCCCTTTAATTCACTGCAGTGGTTGAGCCTAACTTCTTGCACAAATCTTACTGCAAGAATAGGATGAGTCATCTGCACCTCCTACTTGGACTAGGAAGAAATGACTCATGCTAATAACCTCTCCTGTCTCCAAGAACTAAAGTGGAGTTGTTGATGAAGCTACACTTCAGTAAACAATGCAGTGCAACGAATAGAGGGCAAAGGGCAAATGAGGCAGGTTCTGTTGGTTAGCACTCTAGATCTTAATCGTTTCATTTAGAACATGATGGCTCCCTTAATTCAGTCATTCCTTATTATTCATGATTTCCATTTTCATAGGCTGAACTTTTACCTCTTCTAGCCTCCCCCATTCTCTCTCCTTCACTGTCCACAACCCCCATATTATTACCATATTATCAGCAACAGTCACGAGTTTATTATCTTGTTATTTCATAGTCGTTTGAAAATTGTCTTCAAAATTCTGGATGTTTTTGCCTGGAGTGGTAGCCTAGCAGCTGAAGTCTTCACCTTGCATACATTGGGAACCCATATGAATGCTAGTTTGTATCTCAGTTGCTCCACTTGCCATCCAGATCCCTGTGTTTGGCCTGGAGAAGGAGTCAAGAATAGCCTAAAGCCTGGAACCCTACACGTGTGCAGGAGACCTGGAGGAAGCTCCTGGCTTTGAATCATCTCAGCTTCAGCCATTAGAGCCACTTGGGGAGTGAAAGCAGTGGATGCAAGGGCTTTCTGTCTCTCCTCCTCTCTATAAATATGACGGGAAGGGAAGGGAAGGGGAAGGAGAAGGGAAAAAATTCTGAATAATATGTTCGCATACATGAGCCTCTTGGGGCCTTTCCTGAGATGTGAGTTTCTCAGTGCTGTTGTCTTGTATAGAGTCAGATCTATTGTGTCTGTTCCACTGACCTTCATATTGAATAAATTTCTCCACAGTGATATTGCAGTTTCTATGTGCAAGAAGAATGCAAATTTATTTTTGTAATTTTTAAGCACATTCAAACAGCCATTCATTTAATTATATTAGTACCGTGCTTCATTGATTCTCTCACTACTTCATATCTATTACTATCTGGTCACTAATTTAAATATCATCTACTTTTTAAAATGATTAGTTTCATTCTGCACTTTAAAATCATATTTTATATAATAATTACTGAAACTCATGTAAATCAATTAATTTAAATTCATGATTTTTTCCTGCAGATTGATAGAGTGTAATTTATCACTACATGTTCTGATTATTCTATATTTTATCAAGGCATTGCATGATACAGACACATTGATTAACTTGAGAGAGAAGAAGTACTCTCCTGCTGGTTCACTCTGAGTGACCACCAAGTCTGGGACTAGGTGGGCTCTGGAGTGACAAGAATGCATTGAACATCTTTCATATGTGAAATGGGGACTTAATTTCTAGAAACACCACAGAGCCAATAGAGGTCAATGTCTTAAATCAGGAGCTGGAGCAGCAATCTGACTGACTTCGCTGCCCAGCAGAAGCATCTTAACCGCCAGGCAAAATGCCCACTCCGTGGAGAAAGTGCTTAACACAAGTGATGAAGCCGCTGGACAAAATTGTATAAGTCAGTTGGATAATTTCAAAGATTAATATAGAATACTTTAAAGAATAAAAATGAACATCAAATATACATTTTTTTAAAGTCTTCAAATTTTAAAGGCAGTATAAGATCATGTATCTTTGTGTGTTTTTCTTTAAGATTTATTTATTTATTTTTATTGGAAAGTCAGATACACAGAGAGGAGGAGAGACAGAGAGGAAAGATCTTCCGTCTGATGATTCACTAAGTGAGCGCTACAGCCGGTGCTGCGCTGATCTGAAGCCAGGAGCCAGGAACCTCCTCCAGGTCTCCCATGCAGGTGCAGGGTCCAAGGGTTTGGGCTGTCCTTGACTGTTTTCCCAGGCCACAAGCAGAAAACTGGATGGGAAGTGGAGCTGCTGGGATTAGAACCAGTGTCCATATGGGATCCTGGCACGTTCAGGGCAAGGACTTCAGCTGCTAGGCCACGCCACTGGGCCCAGATCATGTATCTTTGATCATTTCAATATCTTCCATAATTATTTTATTGGCTGTCATTTAATTGGTTCATTCACTTAAAAAGCTACAAAAAATTCCTTATCTCTCATAGACATTTTAGTTATTAAAATTATTAAGTAATCCTGACAAAATCTTGTTCCTAACTATGTTTTATCTTTAGAACTACATGTGTGAGTAATAAGAAGAGCAGGTGAATGGGAGCTTACCTCTCCCAAATCACTCAAGGGTGAAGCCTTCCGTTGCGATGTGTTGTCATGGACAAGCGTAACAGTGATGGAAGTGTATGATAATCAACCAGTCATTAGCTTTTGCAGACTATTTACATGGAAAACAACTACTTACAAGTAAATTATCTTGTCTTTGTGATTTCATGTCAGAGTTAAAGATTTATTTCTGAGGTTTTGAAAAAGGATATTAATGTATTCAGTAAATAAATCTATTCCATTTAAAAATACCATTGCACAGTTACGTTCTATGGAGTTTATTTTCCATGGCAATGAAGCTTTGTTTATAATATTACCTTTCCCATGTCCATGTGAAAAACAGAACATAACTGTTTTATAAAACAATACTTGATTTTTCTGCTAATGATATTGCTAAAGCTGGGACCGTGGTTCCCCTTGAATCTGGTGCCTTAGGCCACCCAGCCATCTCGACATCCAACCTGCTGTATCTCTTATAAGCACTGGTTCAAGCACCAGCTGTTCCAGTCCTGATGAAACTTACTTTTAATGTTCCTGGAAAAACCGTGGAGGATGGCGTAAGGTTTTTGATTTCTTCTCCCATAGGACATCCCTATAAAGGGCTTCTGGTTTCCTGTAGGGAGAGAGTGCTTCCTTTCTCTCAAATTAATCAATGTGTCCGTATCATGCAATCCCTTCATCAGATATAGAATAATCAGCATATGTAGTGAAAAATCCCACTCTATTAACCTGCAGACCTCAGGCTGGCCCAATTCTGGCCATCAGTTGTAGCCATAGGAAGAGTGAAATAGTAGGTGAGAAATCTCTCTTTCTCCCTCTTTCTCTCCTTCCCTCTGTCTCTGTAACTTTGCCTTTCAAATAAATAAATATTAAAGGAAAGACTGTTAAAGGTCAGTAGACCCTTGTAAATACCCACTCTGCAATTTATATAGTTTTTTTTTTATTGTATAATACCTTTACTGGTATTTACATACATGAAAGAAATCTCATTATTATATTTTTATGTATGTGACTATACAAAGACTCATTTGATTCTAGTTACCTGAGGCTTATGTGAGTCCTACCTTTCCTTTGTCAGAAAGAATTTTACTTCTTATTCTTTCCAAGATTTACAACATATTTTTATGATTTTATGATGGTTGAATTTTTTTTTTTTCCTGAGCAAACATGAGCTTAAGGCCACAGCTTTGCACTTTCCATTAGCATGTCAATGTCATTAGGCTGACATCCTGTTAAATGTACATCTCAACACAGTGTGTGATTCCCATGTGAGACTGCTTAAAAACATCATTCACACCACGGAACTGCTCAGCACGATGTTTCAGCTCCCTCTTTTGGACGGCCTGCAGCACAGTAGGAAAAGTGGAAGCTGCTCTATTCTGCATTCCCATCCTCTGATGCTTAATAATACTTCAAGCAATACTTAACGCCGTTATTTAACTCTACAAAAGTGATCATTTCAATCAGTTTTCCATAGAAAATAAAGCAAGCCTACATCTGAACATTGCTTTACTGTTGAAATCACAGTCATGTGCTCCTTTTAAAGTTAAGGATGCCAAGTTTTTAACATGTATTTATTCATTTAAATATATACCTAAATGAATTTATAGATAATTTGATGAGTATTTTAAATGCATATTCTTTAAACACAGCATTGAGTTCAATTAATCCATAAACTAAACACTAGTTACTCTAACAGCAAAAGTCAAACTACTTAACATCATGTACTATACAATTTATGAAATGATATTTTATATGTTCTGAGCAGCACTGTTGACACCGGTGACTGTTAAATGCTAAATAGTGAGAATTTCATTAAGAAAGACAACTTGGAAAAGTAGTGAATTTCCTTAGCGAAGCTGTGGTGTACAGTGTTTCCAAGCTGTGTAATTATGGCGTCTTGCAACATAAACATTTAGTAAATAATTCTGGGCATTGTAGTGAATGAGGTCAAACTGTTGATTGAGATAGCCACATTCAGTGGTCATGCTGCCGGGTCACGGCCCGAAAACGCTGCTCCTGATATGATTCCCTCCTCATGGACCTGGGAGGGGGAGGCAATGACTCAAGGGCTTGAGCCCTACTACCCTTGTGGGAAATTTGCGAAGAGTTTCTGGCTCCTGGCTTCAGACGGACCAAGCCCCATTTGTTGTGGTCATTTGGAGAGCAAACCAGCAAATGGGAAATCCCACCCTTTCTCTTTCTTTCCTTGTCTCTCTCTCTCATTCTGTCTCTCTTTCTCTGTCTCCTTCTCTGTCTTCCTCCCTCCCTCCTTTGTCACTCTGCCTTGAAGAAATAATAAAAATTAACTTGATAATATTCTGTGTTTATATATCTATACACTGTATATAATTTATATTTGATAGCTTGGTAGCAGGCATATTCTTCGGAGGCAAATGCTGAAGACAAGATTTTTTGGAGGGCTTTATTGAGTATAATTTTTTTATTATTTTCTCTCTAATGCTTAATTATGCTGTTTAAACAGCAGACAGGTGTGGCTTTGGTAAATTCGTAAGGAGAAAAGGGGAAAGTAGGCTGCTTTTATTATGTGGCAGAGCTTAATGAGATTGCTGCAAAGAAGCATCCACTTTGTAAGGAATTTCAACAAGGCCTGACTTCAGGAAATGAGCATGGGTGTTTTTTTATCTCTTAGATTACCACTTATACTAAAGAAAGGATGTGCCCTAAGTAAAACAGACCTTGAAAGCATGATTATTTTGAAGGAATATAGTAAGCTCCCTCTCCCAATGATCTATTAACTTTACCTTAAAAATAAGATATTAGACTTTCTACCATGACCTATACCTAAAATGCCTTAAGAAGTTTAAGTAGCAGAATGTTGGACTTTGTGGCTGCTGCTGAAGGACTGGACTATTGCAATGATGCTGGGGAGGCAGTGGTTGGGGAGGACAGGGCTGGAGCAATGGGAGGTGAGAGGGAATCCTTACGCCTATGAAACCATATGATAGAAAATAATATTAATGAAGTAATGTTTCAGTCCTGAATTTCTTTGTGCAGTAACTTTAATTAAATTTTAAGTATTTGAAACTTGTCAGTGCTTTTGCAAAAGAACTGGATTATGTACCATATGTGCGGAGTGAAGGATAACATGACCCAGTTGCTGAACTGGTTTATTATGGTGTACGTCCTATTGCATCCAGTCCTTTAAAGTGGAGACTGAGCACATTGAGCCAGTTTCACTGACGGACCATCATTCCTCCTGCAAAACCAGACTGTAATCAATGTTAACCTCTGTGGATGTGGTAAGGATAATTAATTTTTATTATAAAACACTTTAGATTCACAGGATCTTATTTATTGACAGTCCCTTAGGGGAATTTGGAGCTAAAAACGACAAATGGAATAAAACAAAATTAAAAACAGTGGAAGATATTGGTATGAACCCACATAATTACAATCCAGAAGCTGGAACTATGATTGGTTCAACCCTCTACATAATTCATTTTGTAACTTTTTTTTTCTGTAAATCATTACCTATATTATTGTTTCTATAATTGATACATAAGAGAGTACATATGCATATATAAATATTATTTATGTATTTGGCCTCTGATGAATTGTGAGAGTACTGATGAGTTTGAAGGTTCAGTTATTAGTATTTGAAAGGCAGATTAAGCTAGAGAAGAAGGAGACAGACTGTTCTTCCACCTGCTGATTCAATCGGAAGTGAAGCAGCCGGGATACAAATCAGGAAGAGGATTAGCCTACTACAGCATGGGACTGGCCCCAACCATTATGATTTACTAAACAGTCATTTCTTGTATTTGCTCAGTAAAATTGTGTGGCACAGGAATGCCCTGGAAAAGGAAGTCAACTGTGATAGTTGGCTTGCTGTATGAACTCAAATGGTGTTACTTAGAGCAGAGACATTCTGGGTGTCAGTCTAAACTTTCAAGACTTAAGATTAGCAGGAACTGACCTGAAGTCAGAAAGAGATTGACGTCATTTAAATTCTTGAAGTATCAATGACAGGTTCAAAAAATAACATAATGTTGTATATTGATACTGAGGTCTTGTTGGGGCTTTTAACTGACCGGATCTTTACTCTGTTAGCCCTACCTTCAGACCAGAGAAGGTCTCCCCAAGAGGCCACTGAACTTATCTGGACAATAAGACGCTGAACTTTATGCTAGGCATGTGTTTGCAAGGAATGAATCTCAACTGAACTTGAACTATGGTTATGCAACAAGGTGGAGGAATCCACCATGGGGAGAGGGGTATGGGAGGGGAGGGGGGAATCCCCAGCGCCTATAAAACTGCACCACAATGTAAACAACAATAAAATTAAAAAAAATAAATAAATTCTTGAAGTAAGGCATGTGGCCCAGTGTAGGATAATTTGGGGTACTTTGAAGGTTTATTTTTATTGGAAAGGCAGATTTACAGAAAGGAGGAGAGACAGAATGATTTTCCATCTGCTGGTTCACTCCAAAATGGCCACAATGGTTGGAGCTAAGCTGATCTGAAGCCAGGAGCCAGGAGCTTCTTTTGGGTCTCCTATGCGGTTACACGGCCATTCTCAACTGCTTTCCCAGGACACAAATAAGGGATTGGAAAGGAAATAGAGTGGCTGGGAAATGAACTAGAGCCCATATGGGATCCTAATGCATGTAAGGAGAGGACTTTAGACACTGGACTCCACTCCTGGCCCAGTTTTGGGTACATTGAATAGAGGGAAGTTAGTATTAACTCATTACAGAGTTTGGAAATCAGCTAAAATTTATCTAGAAACTGTAGCAGTTTTGAAGATGCAGTTTCTTGCATTTACAGGCTTAAAAAGTAAGACTTCAGGGCCTACCCAGTGGCCTGGTGAGCTGGGCCTTTGCCTGCAGTGCTAGCATCCATTGCAGGCTCTGGTTTGTGTCCTTGCTGTATTGCTTCCAAGTTCCACGTTTCTATTTTGGCAGCCAAGTTTGAGGTCTCATTGAGCCAAGCCCATTGTCAGGGGCTTCCCTGGGGAACATGGTAGACAGTGTGCCTATGACATCTCACAGAGCCAAGCAGCAGAGATCAAGGGGGGGGCCTCCCACATGTGTGTGCATAGAAGGAAATTGTGGTCTAGCTCCTGGTTGTCACTCCAACTATTAGATCTCAGCTGTCAAACCTGGGTTTTGTCTTTCCTTTCACTACCTATTTAATGTGCTATTATGGGCAGTGTCTTTAATCTGTCATAACTTCCATTATCTTGCCGGAGAACAATAGTTGCTTCATCAGTTGGAATCTGAGGTTGATTTAACATATGTGTTACAAATAATGAATTATTTCTAGCAGCAGTGAAAATGCTGAGCCTAGAAGGCCTGGTGAATGAAAACATAAAGGAAAATAAATAAGTGTGTTTTTCTCTCACAATATATATTCATGCCCTATTTGATGATGCGAGTGTAGGCACAGCTGTACTCCCATTTTAATAATCAGGAAAGAAGTTAAGAGACTATAGAGGTTAGAGTCCTGTCAAAAGTTATGCAAGCATAGCAACATTCCGTAAAACCCTAAGTATCGTTTCATTGTTTTTGTAATAATTCTCACTAATAGTGTGGTGTTTTTTTCATTCACAGAGTAGAAGAGTCACCACTTTCCCTCAATTAGTAAAATACAAAGGTGATGCTACATGTCTCCATTTGCCTTTTACATTCTTCTTTTACTGAAGCAACTGACATTGCAAGCTTTTCTTAGGAATGTGTAACAAAGTATGCCAACAGTTAGCTGTTCTCCCACAATAGGGGAGACCAGAGGCTAAAGCCAAGGCTTTTGCAGAGCCACACTGCTCCCAAAGATGTACAGAAGCATTTTTCTTCATCTCTCCTGTCTTCTGGATTATGGTATAAAATTCAATTCCTTCTTGTCTGTTTTTCTGTGTGTTTCGATCTATACCGTTTCTCTTATTTACAAGTGCAAGACACATGGGATTAGTGTACATTGTAATTCACAATAAGATGGTTTAAAAAGTTTCCATTTTTAAACATCAACGGCACATTCATAGGGACAACTGAAAAGGACTTAATTATACATAATTTGGGTGGTGTATGGCCACATACTTCAACCTATGTTAAGATCTTCTGTATGCTACTGGAATAATCTCCTGAAATGTTGAAAAATTTCTGTCTTTATCTCGCCTAAATATCCATCAACTCCATTCATTGCTAAATTTACAAAGAACTATGCAGTTAGCTTTTTCCATTGGAATTTGGGTGCAGATGGTCATGCAGCCTGAACATAAATGCATATTTTCTGTGTAACTTGATTTTAGCACTTGTCTCACTGCTACTGGAGTGTAAGTATCTGCAAGGGCAATGCAATATCAACATAATATATGCAGAAAATTTATGACAGTGGCTTTAGGCCTTGCATCCAGCAGTGAAAAAAGCCTCATCAAAGTGTTAAAGGATAACAAGGTGCTTTATGGAGAGATGCAGCATTTGGCAAAATTGTTACTTTCAGTAACTTAAAAGCTGATCCCGAAGTCCAGCAAGAGGCAAGCCCATGGGAAAATGTACACAAACAAAATATGAGTAGGGTATGTTTATCACTAGTGAGATGTTTTCAAAATCTTACAAGAAAGATAAATGCAGAGGGCCTGTTACCAGATTCCTGGCAAGGAGATAAAGGAGAGGAGGGACTGAAGAGGTGAAAGGCCAAGAGAGTCATGATTAAAGAGTGTGTGGGAGAGTTTTTTACTTAGTATATGGATGAATTTGGCATAACTGCATTCATATGGAGTAACTAAGTTGTCACAAAAGTGAGAAGTAGGATGGTTGTTTCAGTGGCTGAAAGAAAAGTAAAATGAGAACAAATGCTGTTCTGTGAGAGCAAATGTTCAGCTGTCAAACTTGAAGAGGTTAAAGAACTTTTGTACAGCTTTGATCCTATGTTTAGCAATAATGCATGGTAAACTTACCATAAAATTAAGAGACGTCAAGTGTATGTCCTTTTATCACAGTAACAAAGAATACCTTTGTGTGAAAATAGATGTTGCAAGTCTTATAGCAAAGAGCAAGTGAAAAGAATGGCAGATACACCTGTTTTAAAACATCTGAAAACTTCTATGTATGATGAAGAGACTTGCTGATGGTTAGGTCGCTAGGAAACACTTTCTTTGGACAAACTATCTTATGCTCAGACTTGGGGTCGCTAAGACCAAAAACTCAGAAGCTTAAATAACCACAGCAAGAAAATTCACAACTATAAATCTATATAAAATGTGAAAAGAGCACATAAAAATATGCCATTGCTGTGACATGTGTCTTGAGGAATATCAAGAAGAATCAAATATATAAACATTTCATTTTTTAAAGCAGTGTTTGACAAAAGAAAAAAACCATCCCAAATATCACATTTTAATTAAAATTATCCCAGGATCATCAACTGTATATATACATATAAATAACATTTATAGATGTATTTATGTGTATATATATTTTATAGCTATAAATATTTATAAATGCTATATGCAAATATAATATATTTTCAAATATAGTATAAAGTATCTGAGTAAAAATAAAATATTGTCCTAAATCACTTTCTTTTTGCAATTTGATAATATCATAATGATCATCACCTGCTGAATGCAATTCAAGGGATTTATTAAGAGGCACATGTATTGATTTACTGAAGGCACATGTATTATTTCACTAAAATTGTTTTTTCTTACAAATTGTCTCAGTTTTATATTTTATTTTTAGCTTACTTATTTGAACGGGGGGCAAGAGAAATATCCTATCTACTCACTCCTGCCTCAAATTCCTGCAATGATCAGGGCTATCGTGTCCCAAACTCAGTCCCACACAGGACGCAAGAGATCCCAAGTATCAGATTCCATCTACTGCTTCACAGGGCACTCATCAGCAGGGAATTGGAAGTGAATTTGAAACTGAAAATCCAGTTGAGGCATTCCAATTTGGGATATGATCATCTCAGGTGACACCAGCAGCTGCTCACAGTGCTTGCCCCAAGAGCTGTGCCTTAACACAATTACGATTCTTTGTCATGAAACCTTTTCTCTCAATATGCACTTCAAGACATTGGAGCTACTACATGAACCAAAAAAAATGTCATTAAAATTGAAGCAGTTCAATTTAAAAAATTATATTAATTTATTGGGTATCTCATTAATATTTATTTATCACATAGATCTCTACTGTGGAAGTTACGATAAATGACTGCATATATGTTTTATAATTTGCCTTTAGGTAGCTATTTCATTTCCATTCCTCCCTTACAACACATCCTCTTCAGACCCACACACCTAATTTGATTCTGCCCTCCCTACACACAGGCATAAGAGACCAACAATTAGATCTCAACTATCTCTTTCCTGAGATAATTCAATAAAAAAAAAACTGTCAAGTATTATGTAGACTTAAGTATTTCTAATATTGCATGTCTTCATTTAAATGAGAAGTACTTAGTGTGGGCTGACCCTCTGACATCCTCATTAACTTGCATGTGGCATTCATTTCTGCGGCTGCAGGCTGGCAGGAAACTACAGGCTGAAAATGCATTTCTGGCTGTCTAAAACGATTGAATATTTAGTAGAGTAATGTAATTTTTTCATTGTTTGAGCTTTGGTAAAAAAAATAATTGAATACATGGCATCTAATGCCAATGTTCTTATGAGGAGTTTTCTGATGGACTGTCTCATTCTTTTCATAAACTGTTCCAAAATCTTTTGTTCACAGAAAAACAAAATATCTTGAAAGGAGTAAGCATTTCACATTCAAGCATATTCAATTAAAGACAGTAATTGCATAGTGCTGATGGCTTCATGGAATGAAACTGTGTTCCACATAAGTGGATGATTTAGTTCACCTAAGTCTCACTCAACCATTTAGTTTATTCCCAAGTTCCCCCATGATTTTCTATCAAGGTGCTCACAGGTAACATCTAGCATCCTCAAGTGCACACTGGTAATGGTGTAGCAAATGGTGTCTGCAGGATTCAGTGGCTAACCAGAGATGGTTATGACCGGAATTCTTCCAAGCATGGACGTGCAATACAATCCCAGAGAACCTCATTTTCTCTAGTGGAGTGTCCTCTGAAAGAAGACATGGCTGATCATGAAGGAATGCAGTCATCCCAAAGTGTGCTGAATGGACGAACTGACCCCTCTTCTACTGCCCTTGACCGTCTGCTGGTGTGACTCTCCTGGAGCACTGAGCAGGCTGCAGGAAACCTGAGAGTGGATTTCAAAGGGCAACAAAACTTAAGTGGATCTATTCATTAAAAAAAATAGTTTACCAGATATAATTTCACTCAGACTGCTCCTTCAAATAGTTTCATTAAAAAACCTTCAAGAATCTGAGTCACTCAAACATTGAAAACAATTTTAAGATTTTTTAAGATATTGTGAAATCGCTATAAAAAAATCACACACACACATTTTACCTTCATCCTTAACAATATTCAAAATTATTTTGGTTGTCCTCTGTATTCCAAGAAGTACATACATCCAAATATCCTTCAATGACACTGAATATTGACTGGCTTATTCCTGTGTTGTTAGTATGAGATATTTTGTTCATCATCAAATTTTGTAACCTGAAGCTTTAATATTACTTTTTAAAATTTAAAATCTATGTTTTCTTACTTTCAATTCAGACTGAATTAATCAATTTGTTGCTTTATTGATTGTTTATCTCAAGGCACAGTGACAGGGAGATCTTCCATCCTGTAATTGATCCACAAGTGACCAAACTGTTCAGGGCTGGTCAATACTGAAGCCAGGATCTGGAAACTCAATCCGGGCCCCCTCGTCGCGGCAGGAGCTCAAATATTCCAGCTCAAATAATCCACTCTTCTCAGGCACATTAACAGGGATCTGAATTGGAGGCAGTGCAGCCAAGGCTCAAACCAGTGCCCTGATATAGAATGCTGGTGTTGCAGTTGTGGGTTTTCACTCTTCTGCACACTAGGTACCAGATAAAGGATCCTGTGGGGGAATTTTTTTTTTTTAAGTTTTTTAGGGCCTGTAGACCTTCTGTATGTTTGGAAAAAGTGACTCCCCTAAGGAAGGTTATTCCAAGAAATTTTGATAGGAAAGTCATTAGAAGTAAAACAATGTGAAAATTTGTTATGTGTATGACAATAATAAAAGGACAAAAGGGTTCTGAGAATGTTGATGTTCAAACCACTGCTTGGTATGTCATCATCCTTTCTTTCTGGATTAAAGAAATGGGCTTGGGTCCTGTGGTGTGGCCTAGTGGCTAAAGTCTTCACCCTGAACGCACTGGGATCCCATATGGGTGCTGATTGTAATTGCAGCAGCTCTACTTCCGACCCAGCTCCCTGCTTGTGGCCTGGGAAAGCAGTCAAAGACAGTCCAAACCCTTGGGACCCTGCACCCACATGGGAGACCTGGAGGAGATTCCTGGCTCCTGGCTTCGGATAGGCACAGCATTGGCTGTTGCTGTCACTTGGGGAGTGAATCATCAGACGGAAGATCTTCTCTGTCTCACCTCCTTTATGTATATCTGACTTTCCAATAAAAATAAATAAATCTTTAAAAAAAAAGAAATGGGCTTAATTCACTTCCTTCTTAATCATGATTCTTTCCTGTCCTATAACCTATTTGCCAATCTATATCCAGTTTCACAACTTCTGACAATGTAGCTCTAAAATTGTACAATGATTTTTCATTGCATTGGAAACTGACACACATTTCTTCCTCTGGTTTACATTGTTCTGCCTCTCTCTGGCACTGTCGTACAGCTAGATGCTTCCTCTCAAAGACTATATTTCCTAGAAAGTATATTACTTATTTAGAAGACATCTGAAGATATGAAAGCAATCTCTAATTTCTCTTGCAAGATCTGTCAGTAAGCTCAATGCCTGGAAGAAACTTTCCTTTGAGAAAAACTGGCTTACTTGCCTATGAGCTTTACTGTATTTTACCAAATTGAGAGAAGAATTATAACTTCCGTTCTCAGGCCACTCGTTGACAACTGTACCATCACTAATTTGCAATGTGGAACATGATCTGGTTCAGTGGCTACCAGCTTCTGAAAGATCAAATAACTTATAATTTTAATTTTGGAATAACTACATTTATATCTCAGCAGGGAGATATTGTCTAAAAATTCTGAATCAAATTACACCATACTTACGTTGTACCCAATTTGAAAACATCCGTGGTGACTGCCCTTTCTTATTGTTTTGATATAAGCATGCAATGTTTGATAATTGTGAGCAATATTTTCTTTCACAGCACAGACTTTATTCTTAAAGAAATTTCAGCAGACTCTTCACCAAATTGTTTGTACAGTGTAGCTGTGCGGGCTGCCTACATGGTGTGACAGACAGCCTCGGCATGCAGCACCTGCATCCTTTATGGGCACATCTGTATTCTGGAAGTTCCAGGTTCTTTCTAGCTGGCTCTTTGCAGCCTGGAAATGCAGCAGAGGAGACTCAAGTGTCCTGTGAAGCCATGAGGGAGACTAGAAGAGGCTCCCAGTTTGGGGTCAGCACAACCATGGCTATTGTTGTCAGTTGAGCAAAGTAAACATGACCATGGAAGATCTCTCTGTCTCTCCTGCTCTCTGAAACTCTGCTTTCCAAATAAAAACTAAAAAATGTAAAGTAATAAAGGTTTACTTTCCAGCTATTTTTTCAAAATTTTGAAATAATTTTGACAATCTTTACCTTTGATTAGGGCACAATGAATCAAGGGCTACAGGAAACTGGGTAAGACTATTGTTTCCACACTTTTTTTTTTTCTGTATCTGGGGTAAAGGAGGAGATAAAGGGAGAAGCCCCACCCTACCTCCCACCCATCCCATGTCCCTGATGTGGGCCATGCTCCAAGGGACCTTCTCAAGTGGCTTTGAGAATTCAACAACTCTAAATTGCTGCCAATCTCACCATTCCAAGCACAATGAAATCGCTGCAGAATCCCCTGGTTGACATAGTTCAACTTAGAGTCTCTGTTTGCCCAGATTTTTGCTACCAGCACATGGCTAGGGTAGTTGATGGATTTGTTCTGTCCTCTATCCTCTGTTGTGGTACCAGGGGTCCTCTGTAGGTTGTGATGGACTGCCACATCCTCCATGTGCACCTGGGTTTGCTGTACACTGCTCCTTCCATCTGAGCCTCTGAGGCTAAGCTTTGATACTTGTACTCCATGATCTGACCATGGAACCTGCACTTCTCTTCATGGATGGAACCTGATTCAACCCAACCAGGCCTACTATCCTGCCCACACACAGGCTGGCAGGTGCTATTCTATCCAGTTAGATCTGCCCCAGTCCTGGTTTTCATGCTCTACAGTGGGAGTGATAACCCAAAAGGGAGGTGCCTGCTGTCTCCCTCCTGGGTCCACTCCCAGATCATGCACTTTCCAGATGGTTCTGCAATTTACCTTGACAGAATTAACATCCAGTGGCAGCATCTGCTGGCTGATGCTGTGGCAAAACCCAACCAACCCTCAGCCATTCTGATTTATGCTTGCACCAGTAGGGACAGTTGAGCAAGCCTGGCTTTTCCCTGATCTAGCTCACATGAGGGCCACAGGTGTTGTAGCGCTGTCTGGTCTGGTCTGCCGCATCCTACATCGCACTCTGTAGTGGCAGTGGTGTTCCAGCAGCGGGGCCCTCCACATTTCCGCTATCAGCTGTAACTCCTTCCCTCCCTTGGTTCCTATGTGTGTCCAGTTAAAATTTTTGAAGACTGTGCATAACATGTTTATAACACACATTTTGCATAAACTTTTTGCGTATCTTTCCAATAAGCATGAATTTAAACATCTTTACACCGAAATAAAGAGTTCTAATCACATCCCCTATACAATTTACTAAGTTCCCTGCAAGTCAAACGCTAAGTTCATAGTGTTTGCTTTAACAACCCACCCGTGAACATAACATATGCTGCTGACCTCTTTGATCACAGCTGTCGTATAAGAAAGTAACGCATACCTAATATTTATGAACTTTTAAAAAAATTAATATTCTTCCAGCTTACAGGCAGTTGAAAGTGAAGTACAACCTTATAAAATCTTTTCTTTCTTACTCTTTAGGAAAAAGAGACAAACATTGAATTTGGCATCCTGCAAAAGCCACAGATAATGAGGACTTACCATTGCCTGCCATTAGTCATCTGGATGTATCTGTTCCAAACATTTGACACCATCCCATTGCAAGAAAAGACTAGCAGTGACTTTCCAAGCCAGAAGATAGCAGGCCCGGTAAAAGATGCTGATAAAATGTTGCATCGCACCAAGCGTGGGTGGATGTGGAATCAGTTCTTCTTGCTGGAAGAGTACACAGGTACAGATACACAATATGTGGGCAAGGTAAGAGCTTTACGTGCTAAATATAGAACCTGAAAGTCACAGCTATTTTTCTCCAACAACTTTCCATATCACTACAAATCATGAAAATCCTTGACTAAATATGATGCTCAGAAATCACCGTATACCATTTTTCAGTGGAATGCAGTAAGAAAGACCATATATCAAAAATATTACATGTAAAAATTGGCGTGATAATCATCAAAATGTGATGTTGTATGTTAATGATGAAATGTCATCAGTGACACACTGCTAATAAGGCAGCTATGGTTTAATTTCCTGGGTATATTTGAAAACTCCAGTGTGATATGCAGAGCAAAACAAAATGCAATTGTAATAAATAATCAATTTTTAAAATATTTTGATAAATATTGATGGTTAGCATTAATGATTACACTGAGAAATAGAGTGCTTCTCAGTGCTTCTATTTCTTAAGATCATACAAGCAGAGCTCCTTGCTGCCTTACGTGCAGTCTAAACTGATCAAGACACGATGAGGAAAAGACGAAAGAAGGACGACACAATCTCTACGGGCGTAATTCTGTTCTTACAGCATCATTGGCAATTTGTCAATAACAGTCATCAGCCAACAGTAACAGATGAAGTGACTCCCTATTTGTGTTCAATGCTGTGTTCAGTTCATCCCTCAGTCCTATTTCTAGAGTGTCCACAGAATCTCTCTTTTTAATTAATTCACTATCTCCTTAGCTTACTTCAGCGACCTAATGTTTCTGACACTCACAATATTTACTTATTTATTGATATCTCAGTTTTTCTATAATCAGAACATTTATTTACTGTGATTATTCCTAACTTACAGCCAATGCCAAAGTATCTTTGATGTTAGGAATAAAGCAGGGCCCGGCATGATAGAGTAGTGGCTAAAGTCCTTGCCTTGTTCGTGCTGGGATCCCATCTGGGTGCCAGTTCTAATCCCGATGGCTCCACCTCCCATCCCAGCTCCCGGATTGTGGCCTGGGAAAGCAGTCGAGGACAGCCCAAAACTTTGGGACCCTGCACCTGCGTAGGAGACCTGGAGGAAGTTGGCTGGAGAAGACATGGAGAAGACCTGGCTCCTAGCTTCAGATCGGCTCAGCTCTAGCCCTTGCGGCTGCTTGGCGAGTGAATCATTGGATGGAAGACCTTCCTCTTCGTGTCTTCTCCTCTTTGTATATCTGCCTTTCTAATAAAAAGAAACAAATCTTAAAAAAAAAGAATAAAACAAAAAAATAGCAAAAACTATAATTTTTCACCTGCTGTGCACAGTCATATATTTAGCTTCCTTGACTAGAACATGAATAAAAGATACATTACAATAGTTTGAGAAGTGTTTGACTCACTAAAAACACAAAGAAAGAAAGTTGAGATAGATCAGAAATGAAAATACCAGAAGCTCCTGATAGCACGATGGTCATGGTTGAAGTTTCAAACAGGAAGTTTGTTTCTTCTGGGAAATTGCCAAGTATGTAGTTAAACTCTATTACCAGCATTTAATTGTAGCTGAAGAAGACAAGAAATGTTTCAAACCACGGGAATATATTCATAATTTAGTCACTGTTTCCACACTGACATTTCAACATATACCTTACTCTTTATATCTTGTTATCATTCATCTTGTTTTACAATTAGTTTGTGTATGTACTCAGTTTCATTTAATTATTTTTGATAAAATAAACTGACATTTGTCTTGGAGAATATATATATTTTTTAAAACACTGAACAAAGTTTATTCTTTCCTGAACAGCGGATGATAAATAAAAACTGGAAAGTTCACTCATATGATCACATATGATTTGTCAACGAAGGATAATGAAACCAAAGCTATTTGCCAACTGTTTGTATATTTTCTGTGGAAAATAGCATGTATATCATGGAAAATTTAACAAAACAAAACAAAATAAAATATTGTGAATGTTTTCTTCTAAGGTGTTGACTTTGCTATGCCACTTGTTGCTGTGCAGTTCACTGTATAAGGTGGTTTCCAACCACTCCTTAGAATTCACTGCATTATTAACAATCTGAAGGCTGCCTTCTAACGAGGCATCATCATTTAATTGAATATATCAAGGCTTGTTAGAGCTCCAAACTTGCCCAAAGACCTATATTTTGACAAAATGTAATGTTTTGAACACTACACAGATTGCTTTTGACCTTGTTGCCTTTGGTTGTTCTGAGTAAACCGAATGCCTGTCACCCAGGACTCCCAACGCAGTGACCTTCGCTGTGAAAGAAAAGCTGGCCACACTGACCTTGTACTGTAGCAGGAGACATTAGACACTCTGAGGGAGAGAGGTTTGCAATGTCTATTTCTTCATTTTATAGAAGGTAGATATCATAGAAAAATGTGAAAACTTTGATAGTTTTGAGTAATATAAAACTGTATAAATAAAGATAGATATAGAATCCTTGAATTTTAAAAACTACAGTTTGCCTTTGGAGTTAAAGAAATAAGGATTGGAACACGTAGCTTAGGAGTGTAAAACATAATAAAAATACCTATTATTTGGACAAACAAGCAACTTACAATATCCAACACTAATTATGTTATATAGTACCTAACATAAAATTGTACACATGAATGAACTCAAGAAGGTGGAATTACATGTCAAGTAGAAAAAAATCAGAAAAAAAGTAGTTGTGAGCAGCCCATGGCTGTGAGCAGGCCATGGTTGTGAGCATATGGTTTATACACGCAGCTTGGGGTGTGAAAAAATGCTTAGATCCCTTTGTACGAACTTGTTATGGGTTGACTACAAATCTGGATTTGATGTGTTCCTTTTTTCACACTTATAAGAACAAGGAAATAAATTGAGGTGATATTTTATAAAGAAATACTGTAGATTTTTTTTGACAAGTCCAATTACACAATAAACGAGATACTTAATGATTCAGGAGAGCAGATTTTTGTCTTTCATACTAACAAAATAAGTTATTAAAAAAAACCTGGTGCATAGAAATCCCCTGCCATATGCAAAAAGGATCAAGAGACCAAATCAGCAGTCCAAATCCAAGGTGATGTAAATGCTATGTATTGAAAGTGGGGTGTGTTTATGGACAGGCAATAGCTTTATGATAATGGATCCCCTAGGAATGTGGTAGGGAAGGGGTTTTAGAGATATAGGTGGCCCACGGCTAATCAAAGTATGGTAGGACTTTCTCTAGAACATCAAAACTCTAGGGATTAAATAAGGGAAAATGACCTTACAAAACCTATCATAAATGTGAGAAGACCATAGGATTATCTAGAAGGAGAAACGACAGTTGTGTTGAAAAGGACTGCATTTTCAAACTACATCCCTGCATTTGGTCATTTCTAACTGAAGTTCCTACTGATTGGGTGGGTTTGTTTTGTATAACTAATTTTCATACTCAGGAGAATTACAAAGTTATAGTCATCATTTGATGTCTAGCTTCTCTGTAATATACCTGCCCAACATGGTGGGAGCTGAGTCAGTCCAAAACCAGGAGCCAAGAGCTTCTTCTGGGTCTCCAAAGGAATTCAGGGTCCCAAAGGTTTAGGGTGTCTTCAATTGCTTTCCCAGGCCACAAGCAGGAAGCCGAGTAGAAAGTACAGCAACCGGGACCCAAACGAGCACCTGTAAGAGATCCCGGCCGCTGCAAGGTGGGGATTTCACCGCTGAACCATCATGCCATAACCAACAATTTTCATTTTTTTGAAGGAAAATATTAGTATTCATTTGAAAGCTTTGGATATCAACTTCATTGACCAATAGGTTTCAACTTAAAGACACATTTTTAGCAATTATTTTTACAGAATGAGGAACTCGTTGGCAATAAACTGCCTCTAACGCGTCACCATGAAACTGTAAAACATCTTTGTTAATAAACAAATTTTCCCAGTTTAAAAAAAATTTCATGATTTTAAAGTTGAAATAGTAGTTGAAACTCTTACAGAATCAAGACTAGACTTTAACATTTATTGAGCTCAACTCTCATGGTTATATATGAATTATGTGCTACCTGAAGTTGGAAAATTCAGGTTCCAGTGACAAAATGAGTATGAGTAAGTTTTATATTTGATTGCATGCCATAATATAAGTAGCTTACATGTGCTGATGTATACAATTCATACTCATATACTCTGAGATTAAATAGAAAATATAGGATTTAGGAGGGCTATTTTTTCGAAGGCTTTTTAGGACATAACACTTTGATGTATATATGTATCAGCAAGAACAGAAATTACAGATAAAATGAAGTCCCAAATTCACTGAAGGATGTTTGATGAATATTATAGCATATTATAATGTTTTCCAGAATTTCAATAAAATATCTTTATGAAGGTTTAAGAATGTCATTACTTATGGAGAAGCACAGGTAACAGCCACTACTGATTTATGAATGCATCTCATTCGAAAATTCTCTTTATAGGTTGGTTATTTAAAATTCAGCTGTGTGAGAATATTATTAAGCATTATAATGAGACTGTCAGGACAGTCTACAAGGACTTCTTTCACACTGAGTTCTATAAAAACTCACTTTTATAATATAATCCTATATTCTAATTTTATGGGATTTTTAAAAATAATTTTTAAAACAGTACAAGTACCGCATTGCCACTTCACCGGACCACTGCATAAAAACACATAACTAAGATTTTTCTGTTTCAAGACATCACACAGTACTGAAATAATATTGTTATCTTGTGCTAAATGCTCTAGGAAAAAAAATCTTATATTTAGTAAAATTAAAATTGGCTGGTATTGTTATATCAGTCTGTATTCCATATTTACATAACTTGCCTCATTCTAATTAACATGGTGCAATTTCAATTACTCTGATCTGGCTACTGTTATGTTTCTTAGAATCTTTGGCCATTCAGATTTGAATATGTGTTGAGTTAATTCTTTCTTTTTCTGTTCTACAAATGTGTGACGTGGTATGATTACTCAAAATTAATTTTCATTAGACACTTTATAAATACCTAAATATTTCTTGGGCTGGATCTTGAGAGGTTAAAACTCTGAACTATAGAAATGGTAAAAGTAAATTAAAAGAAACATATTCCCTTTTCTACTTCTTCCAATTTATTTTCTCTAATTCCTTAAATGGGAGACGTAATTTCATTGAAATCCCTCTCGTTTTCCTTTTGCCGGGCCTTTGGTAGTGTCACGCTATGGTTTTCCTGTCCGTAGGTCATATGTCTGCTTTCTTTGGCTGGTTTGGTAACCACCTCTGGTTTTGCCTGACAGGTGGAATCGACATTGCACAATAAGGACACCTCTACCTTCTTGAATCTCCTCTACAAGTGTACTCTTACAACCCACTCCTGAAGGAGCTATGCCCCACTTTGCCCTACTGGGATTCCATGTAGGGGCTCCAAATATATACAACACAACTGTGCCTAGAAGCAGAAGCTGATTTGTGAGGTTATTTGGAAGGTCACTATAACTCCCTATGTCTTTAAACTCTGCATTCCTATAAATCAGTACCACAGGGATGGCATTAAAATCAACCTCCAGGATCAATAGGTGTGGCCTCACTTAAAACAGGCACATGGCAGCCTGGGAGCCCAAATGCCTCAAGGCAGAATCTGTAGCTGGCTTTGAGTTAGCAGCATGTCTGTATGCTCATTCTGGAAAGAATGTTTCGTTGGAACATCTTGGTGATAAATTCAACTTGTACACTTCTGAGCCAGTGATGACAGTGGTAGCTCTGAAGGCTTGTGACAAGACCTCAAGTTATGCTTCTAATTTTTACTGTCCCAAAGCACATGACACAGCTAGTCTTGCTTCTACGTTCTTTGGATGGTCTTATAGATGTTTTGCTCCTTCTGGGATCGGCTTGTCTATCTTCCAATTATTTTATCCCTAATTTGTGGGGTTTTTTTAGATTTATTTTTATATTAATTGAAAAGTCAGAGTAACATAAAGAAGAGACAAAGATCCTTGGCTGCAGTTTCACTCCACAAGTGGCTGTAACAGCAAGAGCCAAGCTGATCCGAAGCCAAGAGCTAGAAACACCGTTAGGGTCTTCCACATTGGTGCAGGGACCCAAGACCTTGGGCCATCCTCTACTGCTTTTCCGGGATTAGTCTTCCTTGATTGTATTAACTTTCAAACCTCTCTATGTGGTTTCATGTCTGTTGCTACAGTGAGCAATCAGTGCCTCAGGGTTTTGTGTAAGCTTGAGTGTAGCAGACTCCCAATTGGCCCATCACTCTTCATTTTCTGCCTGCTGCATCCCCTCAAAGTTATATTTCTATAACTCTGAGTACATTATTTTCTGAGTTAGGTATCGCTTATTTTCCTCAAGATTTTTAATACCTTTTGCTTATTGAAAGTGCACAAATGTGTTGAGGTTACCATTACTTTAGAACCCTTAATAGAACACTTACTATTATTCATTTCACGATCACAGAATATTATTTTAGCATTTAATACCACACATCAGTAGATATTTTTACCTTTTACTTTATTCTATGTAAAGTAAATTTTGCTCTGATTTAAATTCATTTGATGTCACTTTTCACCATCTGTTTTCTCACCTGACAGGCAGTTGTAACACCTTTCTCTGTGCTGTTATAAAACAAGTGCATTTAAAAATATTTCATATTTTTATCACACAGTTACATGTGTGTATAAGGGTTTAAGTAACTTGTGTGCAAACTGTGAAAAGAAAAAAAATATTTAAATCACTTCCACTTACATTCCCAAATCTCAACTTGCACACATACCCACACACAAACATACTTCTTAAAGCACTCACATGCCATTGTAAAGTGATTAAACTTCACAAACAAGGTTGCCAAAGAAACCATGTTTCATCCTTGCAGCTTATTTTAACAATATATACAAGTAATAGTAGCATAATGATTCACTCTAAACTTTTTTCTTTTCGATTGCTGATTGCATATTTAATTTTTGATTGAGAACACAATGGATACCATTTAAAATCACTCCTATTTAACAGATAATTCTCTAACATTTAAAAAAAATACTGGAGGGAGAATACATTGCTATGTTTAATCCTCCCCGCAGTGTAAAAATTGCCTCTTGAAAATATTGCGTTCAAGGCTATAGCCTTTGCTTGTATTTTAGGAGATAGAATATGATCAGTGAGTGAATTCTAATTTTCTCTCATGTCATTTCAGTCCTGGTAATGTGTGCCTCATCTTGACCATTTTCATGGTGAATAATGCTGGAATCATACAGTACACATTCCCTTTTCTGACTTTGTGGTCAAAGCTGGAAATAGAGGCTCCCGTTTTAGCATTGCATAAAGCTGAAAAGAAGCAGAGTTTGCATTATGTCAAAAGGAACTTCTTAGGATAAAAGGTAGCTCAAATGTGTGGATTGTGATAAGAATAGCCTCTTCTGTGACAAACGTGTTTCTAACAATTTTACTTTTAACATTTTTTCCCCCCTCTATGAATCAGAAAACTTAGAGGAAATGAAAGTTTATGTTGGTATTCACTTTGAATCACATGTTAACATCCTAGGTCCATTCTTCCTACACTCACGTGTGCTATTTGAATCACTATAGGACTTGTAAAGCTTCTGAGAAAAGTAATTTATAATCATACAGGGTCAAAGAACAAGGTCAGTTTTATAAAATGAGCTTTTTTTTAGATACATGAGCAATATCTAAACATGGATAATATTCACTCAAGATGGAAATAGATGTGTTGATTGCTCAGGCATAAACCTCAGAAGGTGTTCATTCTATATTACTTCTTTTGAGTATTTTAATGTTTTAGAGGCTTTGCTTATGTCATACTAACAACCTGATAAATGTGATGTAGCTTGAACTAAAGCATCTTCATCATAAATATACAAGCAATGACTTAATGGAAAAATTTATAAAACGCATAGAAGCATATAAAACATATAGATGTATACATGTGCATGTAATGAAGTTGATTTTATTTACATTCCAAGATTTTCACAAAATCATTAACACATAACTAAATATACATTTTAAGCATTATACTGTGTGTTATAATTTATACTTAACTACGTTTTTCAAAGATGTTAATTTCAAAAGCTACCAAAAAGAAATACAAAGGTAATTGCTTAATATGTGTTTTTAAGAGGCAAAGGATTGACTATTTAGTTTGTTATAATTCCAATAAGAAAAATACTATGCGCTTCTCAGATTAACATTCAGAATTTAGTGCTATATTTTGACACCATTTTAATTTGCAAATTAATAAAATGCCACTGAAGTATTAAAGAACTTAGAAGTGATTATGAAGAATCTTAAGAATAATACATCTCATGTTGATAAACTCAAAACTTCATTTTAACCAATCAATTAACTGCAGAAAAGTGAATATCAAGGTTTCTTGCTACCGGTTAGTACAATCACAAGAACAAGAGCTTAGAAAGAAGTAACATTTATATATATTAGAGGTTTCAACGTTTTTTTAAAGATTTATTTATTTTTATTGGAAAGGGACATGTACAGAGAGAAGGAGACACAGAGAGGAAAATCTTCCGTTTGATGATTTACTCCCCAAGTGGCCGCAATGGCCGGTGTTGCGCCTATCCGAAGCCAGGAGCCTGGAACTTCTTCTAGGTCTCCCAGGCGGGTACAGGGTCCCAAGGCTTTGGGCCATCCTCAACTGCTTTCCCAGGCCACAAGCAGGAAGCTGGATGGGAAGTGGAGCCACCGAGATTAGAACTGGCGCCCATATGGGATCCTGGCTCATTCAAGCTGAGGACCTAACCATTACGCTACCACGGTGGGCCCGGCGGTCCTGGTTTCTACATTTTAAAGATGAACATTAATGTAAGTCAACTCAACTGGGACATGATTTTCAAGCCTAACAGGGTCCAGTGGTATTGGAAAGTGCGTATTTCTTAAAAAAAAAAAAAAAAACCATGAAAAAAGTGTGCTTTTATGATAAATTAAAATACAAACAGAATTTTGGTTCACTAAATATTAGTCATAGAATATGTGAAATATATCTCTTCAAAATGTAAAATGCTCAAGTTTGATATATGACAGGAAATTTTGCAATCCATTATCAGTATTAATATCCAAAAATAATTTAAAATGCAAAAGAAGTGAATATATGGCCTGGTAATTCTGCCATTAAGAATTTATCTGATACATGTATTACCAGAAATATCTGTGTAAGAATGTGTATTGTTGCACTCATAAGTAATTAATCACAACAGAGAAAAAAATGTAAACGTCCATTAATTGAGGATTGTTTTACATGAACCATTTCTTTGCAGTGCAAAGTAGCTCTAAAGAGCTGTTTAAGTGATTCATGAAATAACTTATTTAGTAAAAATACAAAATAAAGCAGAGAAGACTACATTTTAGGAAGACAAAAAACATCAGCAGATTAACTGTGTATTTAAGATCTGCTGTGTTAAGATTCCAGGTAACCAAAGCAATAATAGTTTTATATTGGTTTTGTTTTGCATATTGTGCAGTGTCATAACATTGGCATCTTCCTGTTCTATGATTAAAAGGAAGAAGCACCAACACATGTGTTCCAGCTGCCACGGCATGCACACTCCTAGGCACAGCTTCATCTCATTCTTCAGACATGTGCCCTTCCACATGTCAGCCATCCTACAATACTTAGCATCACCTGTCTCTTCTAGAGGCTTCACTCTTGTCAGCTCAAATCTTTGTGACAGCATCTTATTCCTAGTGTGTTTGTTCTTAAAAGTCCTGAAATAGCCCTCCATTTGTTGTAACGTCTATTTAACATAATATTTTCTCATTCTGGATGAGCAACATTTTTGAAACTTAAGTAAGTATATATGGATTGACTCTTTCTAAGGAAACTACTACAGCATTAAATGGTTTCCCTAACACACAATGTGCAATCACTTCACCTTCAGACTAAGGCGTAACTTGAATGTCCACAGCAGTCCAGGCAAAAGTCAACCAAACCCTTGACTCTAAAACTCACGATAAGAGGATTGCTTTAAAGGAACCTGCTGTGTTTGAGGACAATATTTGGAATTAAATTACCAAATTAGATAAGGCAAAATGAAACCAGAGAGAAGAAAAGACAACACAAACGGGAGTTAGCATGGGCAAGTAAGCTGCTCTACAGACATTTGAGGGGTTTTTTAAAAGACTGATAATTGCTGGAAGCCTCCGAGATATGCAATGAGGAAATGCTCTAGATGAACCAGAAAAATTCACCATCACCATGCTTCAGCAAGGATCGTGTACATGCAATGGGTGGGATTGATTTGAGCCAAGTTGAACAATGAACTCACTAACTCTGAAAGAGCATTTAATTTTTGTGTATAAAACCAAATTACAAAAAAGTAATATTTAATGAGCATGAGAAAAAAAAACAGTTAAGAAAGCTGATAGAGACTATTTATTGTAGGAAAATGGCAAATACTCAGTTAGAAGTAGCAGGGATGCAGTAGTTTATTCCTCCAAGTGGGAAGTAGAGGAAGCTGTATGTTCACAAATACTCGATTATGAGTTACATCTCAAAGTGTTTACAGAAAAGCAGATCGAAATGTCGAGATTTCAATGAGTAATCTTTAATAGAGTCATCTTGAAGCTGTAAACATACAACATTTAACTGCAAAGGAGTTGTAGAATCTACCCCATTGGGAAGATTTGGGGTTAAAATTGCTCTTTAAACATGCCCCACGTGGAGTGTGTGAGATGCGGCTTTAGCACACTGAGTCAGTGTCCCGATGCAAGGAGGTCCCTGCAGACTGGAGCCTTGGTGAAAGATGCTTCAATTTTGCTGAGCAACAAGAGCAAAAGAAAAAGTGAGGCAGCTTTGTCTGTTATATCACAATATCAGATTGAGTTTTTATTTATTTTCTTTACTTTTTTGTTTTTGTTTTGATTTCTGTGGTCCAATTCCATAAGGTCTGGGATTTCCCTAACCTCTCCCCAAATTCCCATCGCCACACTAAGTTTTATTGTTAAAACTAGATGCTTTTGGACCCAACACGGTGGCCTAACCGCTAAAGTTCTTGCCTTGTACCTGCTAGGATCCCATATGGGTGCCGGTTTTACTCCCAGTAGCCCCACTTCCCATCCAGCTCCTGGCTGTGGCCTGGGAAAGCAGTTGAGGACAGCCAAAGCCTTGGGGCTCTGCACCTGCATGGGAGACCTAGAAGAAGTTCCAGGCTCCTGGCTTCGGATCGGCACAGCACCAGCCGTTGTGGTTGTGTGGGGAGTGAATCACCAGACAAACATCTTTCCATCTGTCTCTCCTCCTTTGTTTGATAAAAATAAATAAATCTTAAAAAAAAAAAACAGGGTGCTTTTGGCAATTTATGTGTATAGATACAAGCATTGCCACTGGCCATGATTGGTAGGTGAACTTCAACTTTAGTCCTCTGAAGATGCCTACAAAACCGTGCTGAGTATGTGTGGGAAGTCATGGCAGACAGATGCTTTGGTTCAACTGATATGCACTGTGTCTTTCTTCAGGACGTGAAGAGAATAAGGCTGACACAAAGCAAGCGTATGTAGGTGTCCCCATACAAACCATTATTTGATTTCATCTCTTTTCATATTTGCTTCGCTTTTCTTAACCTCAGGAATTCACATGAGCTTTAGAAAAATTACAATAAAAAGTTCACCTCCATCCAACATTCAAATATACTCCATTTTTGCTGTTATTTGAGGTTCTGAGTGCTTCTTTGGAATATGTGTTAGTAGTTCCTACCTCACACAAGTAGGAGACCAGAGGGAGCTTCTGGCCCCTAACCTTGGCTTTGCACAACCTTGTCTGTAGCCATCATATATTTAACCAATGTATGGGGTGGCCAGAATGTGAATTCTTGAACAAAATTAAACTGATGTTCCAGAACTGCATCATATTGTTTCTACCTCATTATTATTATTATTATTTAAACCTCATGTGGGTTAGTAGCATACTAACAATCCTTACATAGTTTTAAAATTTTGATTAGGCTTCTTGGAGAAGTTTACTTCCTATGGATTGGAATAAAAGATGCAAGATTAAAATTTCATTAATAAAGAGATTTTTGAAAGAGCAAGTTAATATAGTCTAAAAGTCAAAAGTATATTAGTGATGCAGGTAATTCTAGCATAATTTTAAGGAACAATTGAAAGCAAACTAATAAGAATAGGAAGGTAATTAAGTGGTCACATAGTGAAAATGGGAAAAAAAATACAAAGCCTACTGGGGGGTAACTGCATTAAAATGGGATTATGATTGTAGCTAATATTTATTGAGTGTTAGTCATGGCCAAGGCACCCTCCTAAGTATTTCATCTCTTTTAACAAAGTTAATCCCCAAGCTGAGTAATTGCTGTTTTATGATGATTTTGTGGAGGAAATGGAGAGATGTAAAGCAAACCATTTTTGTCTAAATCAAAAGGTACAGTTCAGACACGTAGGATATTAATCTATCTGTCTCTCTAATTATGTGTTTAGTCACCATGCTTACAATTGCATTGAGTGCAATGTAGAGGATGGTATATGTTGTTATGCATTTGATAAATGCAGGAAGATTTATAGGAAGCTCTCGTGGGTAATAACTCATAGGTAAAATGCTTGTTACCAAATCCGTATCCTGAACATCAGAATCTTTGAGTCTGTATCCAAAGTTATGGCAGGAACAATTGATGTTATTGATTAGCTGCTCTTGGGGTTATGAGTGAGTAAGAGAGAGGTGTCCCTATAGCAAATTCAGAGAAATAGCACTTGAAAAAGCCATTATTTCTGGTATTGAACATAAAGGAATGGGCCATTGCCCCAGGAAACTAGGCACACTATGGAAAATGAACACAAGAAAGTGGATTTAGCTTGTTAAATTCTGGAAATGAACATGGCTCTGTCGATACATGGATTTTAGTCTAGTCAGAGTTGTCAGACCTAGAGAACTGTAAATTTTGTGAAAAAAAATATATATTTATTGCTTTAGGACGTAAAGGTTGTAGTCATTTGTTACAATAAAAATAAGAATCTAATAAGTAAATGTTGAAGGTGTGTGTATTTCCTTTAGTGCAGTGGAAATTTAGAGGTATCTTTGAAAAGTTATCATGACATCTTTCTTGCTCGTATTTTTTGAGTACTCTGTCTGGTTACTCTGGCACCTGGATTCTTGATGGGAAATGACACTGAGACTGTAGCACATCATTGATATGATCCAGGGGATCCACAGGTGTAGCTTACACTGAGGTGTTGAAGAGGAAGTGTTCAGACACAAGATTTATTGATGAACTTAATGGAGAGGATGACAGCAGGCCAGAAATTGATCTGCTCAGTCTTTCAATGGATGGGGTAATTTTAGATGCTGAAGCAGGCTAGGGATAAAAAGAGGGAGTGGGGTGAATGGGCTGTTATCCACTGAAAGGTCCTCAGAGAAAAAAGAAAGTTCTATTGTGGTCTAAAGGTTTTAAAG
The DNA here is from genome assembly GCF_017591425.1 of Ochotona curzoniae. Taxonomy (NCBI): domain Eukaryota; kingdom Metazoa; phylum Chordata; class Mammalia; order Lagomorpha; family Ochotonidae; genus Ochotona; species Ochotona curzoniae. Next base: position 11,567,861 of record NW_024465582.1, on the reverse strand, counting down.
GACTTATGTGACACATGGCTGGGAATATAAGGCAGGCTTTTAAATATCAATTTGGAGAAGTCAGTGGAAAGATTTGGATAGAGATGTGATTTTCAAAGGTATTACATGTAATTGGCATTTAAAGTCATTTGACTGGATAAACTGCTGAGGCAGAAAGTATAAATAGAAGACAGCAATAAGAGCCTTTCTTTTTGTTCAATAACAAATTTATTAACACTGTATCCATGGCAATGCCTACCAGAAAAAATGCACTGTAAGCGGAACACTCAAGTGTAGGGCAACATATGACTTAGTTTGCTTTTTAAAATATTTTATATGAAATAAAGAAATATTTAATGAAAATGTTCAACATGACCAAATTCACTGGGCAATAATTGAATCAAAATTACATCTTGATTGTTTCATTTCAAATGACTTCTTTATGACGTGTTCACATGATGAGTGCTTAGTATACTGTAAAGTATGAAGTTCCGTGTCTTACAATACAGAAGGAAGGAAACTGTGAAATTACAAAAACCTCTCTAAAGACTCAGGATAAACTGAGATTAATATGAAGAAAGCTCAAGAGGCAGCATCTTTTATGCTGATATTACACAGAATTTCAGTAACTAACATTTTCTAATTATGCATTTACTGAACATGTTTTATAATATTGTAACTTCCATCATTCTTCCTATTTCGACTTTGTTTCCTTCTTAAATCATGTGTTCTTTACGGAATTAAGCATTAGTTTCTGAAACATCTGCATTTTATAATCATAGTCACACCTGATGGTTTTTAGGTTGCATTTCATGTTGTTCACAGACTTGTAACTTGGTGACTACAAATAGCCTTTACCAGGGACATCCCCCTTTGGTAACTAAAAATTAGCATTTACTTATATAAAATACTATTAATTCTTTTTAAAACATCTGTTTTAAAATGATTACAAGGAGATTAGATTATGTGTATAATCCTTTCTCATTTTTAACAGTTTCGTTGATAAATACAAAAAAGAATCTAGTACAGGAATAACTGTTTAACTTCTCAGTCTATAATTTGTCCATAGGCAATATTTCCAAACTATGTATTTGTGATTTCTCTTCCTTGCTATCTGTTTTATATTTGTAGATTTTAATATTAGTAACATTGAAATGGAATTTCCCTTGCAAAACTTGCCATTCTTAAAAGATTTCTTTCCTTTTTATTTTGTGCTGCTATTGAAAATATTTATTTCAAAGGCAGAATGACATAAAATAGAGAGAAAGAAGAGGAGAAAAAGTGAGAGAGACAGAGAGAGAGAAAGGGAGGGAGAGAAAGAATATATCTTCCATGTGGTGGAAGATGCCCAGACCATCCAGGACTGTGCCAGTGTGCCAGGTGAAAGTAAGGATCTTTGGACTCTGGTTCTTTTTCATGGTGATAGGATACCAGTGATTTCAATTATCACTTGATACCACTCATACTGTGCCTTAACTGAAAGCCAGATTGGACAAAAAGGAGCAAGGACTCAAGCCAATAACTCAGATATGTGATGCGTATGCTCCTTGTCTTAACAAAACCACTGTAGCAAATGCCAACTCCGATTCTGTGCCTTCTTACCAGCATTTGTGACTGTGGTTATATCTCCATCACAATTATTTTGTATATATTTTAGAACACCGGTTTGCAGGGTGGGTATGTAACCCTAGGTCAATTATACCTAGTAAGCAAACAGTTGTGTACTTCTTTGGGTTTGTTCAAACTGGGTAAACTTCAACATGGGGATTGCAAATTCAATTTTAAAGATTTACTTTATTTTTATTGGAAAGTCAGATACACTGAGAGGAGGAGAGACAGAGAGAAAGATCTTCCATCTGATGGTTTGCTCCCCAAGAGGCTGCAACAGCTGGAGCTGAGCCAATCCTAAGCCAGGAGCCAGGAGCTTCCTCTGGGTCTCCCACACAGGTGCAGGAGCCCAAAGCTTTGGGCTGTTCTGGACTGCTTTCCCAGGCCACAGGCAGGGAGCTGGATGAGAAACTGGACTGCCGGGATTAAAACCAGTACTCACATAGGATCCCGGCTCATGCAAGACAAGGACTTTAGCCACCAGGCTACCGCCCCAGGCCCTAGGCCAGCACTATTTTAAGTCCTGCATATTCAATAGCAATCTGTTTGATTTTCTGTTCAATACAGGGCTTCTCTGGCTGTAATAAGTACTTTGAAATATTCATAAAAGTGTTGTTTTAGTCCTTTCTTTTTAAAAGACTATTTTTATTTGTAAGGAAGAATTCACAGAGACAGAGAAAGAGCAAGAGAGATTCTTCCATTTGCTAGTTTACTCAAGCAAATGATCACAGTCAGCCAATCCAAAGCCAGGAACCAAGATCCTCCTCCAACTCCCCCGCAGAAGCAAAGGATCAACTTTAGGGCCCAACGAGGTGGCCTAGCAGCTAGCGTCCTCACTTTGCATGCACCAGGATCCCATATGGGTGCTGGTTCTGATCCCAGCAGCCCCACTTCCCATCCAGCTCCCTGCTTGTGGCCTGGGAAAGCAGTTGAAGATGGACCAAGTCCTTGGGACCCTGCACCCGGGTCAGAGACCCAGAAGAATTCCTGGCTCCTAGCTACCAGCTAGTCACTTGGGGAGTGAATCATCAGATGGGAAGATCTTCCTCTCTGTCTCTCGTCCTCCCTCTATACATCTGACTTTGCAATAAGAAAAAAGAAGAAGTAAATGTTCCTTGAGCTGCCCTGCACAGCATTCTTGGGCAGTAAGCAGAGACCTGGATCATTTCTTGAAACCAGTAAGTCAGCCCAGCTATTCACTCAGTGCCTGAGCATTCAATTGCCTTTAGGAGATGCCATGTTGTTGTTTTTTGCTTGCTTCTTTATATTTCTTATTGTTTATGAATTTACCAAAAAAAATAGGCTATATCCACTTTATGATTCATTTAATTTTGCAATAACGGGGACTGGCACTGTGGTGTAGTATGCTAATTCATGGCTCCTGGTTTTTGATTAGTTCAGCTTCAACTGTTGCAGTTTTATTTGGGGAGCAAACAATGATGTAAATGTTCTCTCTCTCTCATTCTTTTTCGTTCTCTAGCTCTTCCTTTCAAATAAAAATAAGATAATTCTTTAAAAACATTTGTTTAGAGCAAAAGCTATATTTGTGTAGAGCAAAGCTATAAACCAAGAGTCTATAAAAATCTAACTGTTCCCTGGCAGTGCACACTTATCTTTTGTATCATTGTTGAGCATATGGCTCTTAATCCAAATATTCAAAGTTTCACAATATTCAAAAAATACATTTTATTCTACGTGGTATTATTCTTTGCAACTAGTGCATGTGCCCATTTTTAAAAGCGTAAGATAATGTTTAATCTGCAAACTGTCTTGAGTGATTCAGCAGCCTATTGTGTCTTAACCAAAAAAACAAAAATCAGCAAGCTTGTGCTGTGAAGAAAGTAAGTAGGATGTTCTACAGAAAAATCTGCTTTCAGAGTTGAGCAAATGAAACAGTTTGCCCATTATTCTATGTATGTGGCAAAATCATCTTGCACGTCTCTCTCATGACATGCCTGTTAGGCTAATACTTCTTCATTATAAGTGGGCTCCATTATGCTATTCTTTCGTTAGTCTGAGCTCTCTCTGTCATTAGACAAGACAGGAGCTACTCTCTGGCTTCAGAAATATTTAATATCCTTTCATGGCAAGGGTGTTTTTGATGGCTGCTAGCAATTTCACTTGAAATAAATTGCTAACAAAAGACATTTCCTTGGGCAAATTTTGACACCAGAAACATAAGCAGGTTCTGCTAAATGGCCAAGCTTGATTTCTGCTCAAGTTGCAGTCTCCGCATATTTAGGTTACAGATATTTCTAATAATGTGATACAATTGGATGTAAGAGTATTATGGTCTTCTTGTGCCATCACCTTCTGCAAATATTTTTGTGATTATTCTTGCTCAGGATTTCACTCAAATTCATTTTTCACTTTATAAATGAGAAGCATTCTTACTGACTTGAAAACTTGTCTATGAGCAAATTAGAAGAAACAAATCTCTCACTTCAAGTTTAGCAGTTAGTTATATAATGCTTAACTCTCAGAATTCTGTGTTAGTCACATTTTCCATCAATGACAATTGAGGAAGTTCAGTAGTTCCCATTAAATTTCATGTAATGCTACTGGCATTGCGGTTTAGCAAATTAAGCCATTGCTTTTTATGCCAGATCACAATCAGAATGTGTGTTTGGGTCCTGACTGCTCTACTTCTGACCCAATCTCTGCTAAAAGTTTAAAAGATGCCCTAAGTACTTGGGCCTCTGCCGACCACAGGGGAAATCCAGACTGATTTTCCTGGTTCCTTAAATAGTTTCCACAAGCCTGCCCTTTAAGGCATTTGAGAAGCAAGTCAGAAAACCTAAGAGTCTCTCCATCTTTCACATAAATAAACAAATTTAAAACAATTTCATGAAATGACAGTTCTAGTTCAATTTTCCTGTGATGAAGTAGCAGCAGGTTATAAATAAAAACATCCATCACAATTATACACCACACTAAAGTTACACAACTATCGAAAAAAATCTCTTTTGTCAATTTACAGTTAAAAAGTTCATTCTTAACATGTCCTCCACTGCTAATTATTTTAGAAGTGTAGTCCTATTAGAATGTGTCTTCTAGCAGTTTTCTAATTATGAAAAAGACATTAGACAGGCATTTGAAATGAAGCTAAGATGCACTTTGAAATTGCTGTATTCCAAACCAAAGGACCTGAATTCATGTCATAACTTTGATTTCCCTTCAAATTAATACAAAGTCTGAGAGACAGCAAGAGATGGCCCAGCCGTTGGGTAGCAGAGTCCACAGGCAACAATGAGAATGAGTTTCAGGCTTATCATTTCAGAATGGTCCAGCTCAGGGTGTTGCAGACTTTTCACAATGAACCTGCTGAGAGATTTCTCTCTCTATTTTGTTCTTTCTTTCTTTTGGCCAAATCAATCAGTGTGACTTATTCACCATGTATAACTCATAAATCTTTCAAACAAATATGAAAAATAGATTGACCCAGGATATTACTCCAGAAATATAAAACATTAATCTGTCATTATAAAACACCACATAGACTACTTCACACTGTTTTAACCCAAAGTCAGAGGCAGACATTAATGCATTTGGGAAGAAAGCACAGAATGGTCACAATCAATCTACAATAAGTGTCACATGCAAAACCATTGCTAGAAGGTGTAATTAGTCGGAACTACTTCTCCTTTCTGGAGAATTCACTTATCAGATCCAAATACACAGGGATATTTTTCCTGTGAAAAAAATTGGAGAGAGGTTAACAATTTCTTTGCAGGGTTTGTTCCATGAACTTGGTTTTCAGATGGACTCACAGGATCCTGAGTCTCCAGAAAACATGTGAGATTTGAGAAAGAAGCAGAGGAGAAAGAGTGGCACTTTTGGTGTTCAACTCTAACAGATAATGTGCCACAATGACTGGGGGAAACAAATGGATAAATCTGCCATGATGTTTCAGGGAGCGATATTCCCTGAGTGTTATTCACAAGATGTCGATCCTAAAGGCATAGAATACACCTGGAAGATCCCTCAGAATTGGGAGAGAGTAAGAGCACTTAAGCAAGAAACAAATCATTGTTTCTTGGTGGGCCATTACAATTACCACTGAATATTTCTGCTCCTGTTCCTAGGATTTGCGTCCTAACTATAAATCCCAGATATGAGAAAATGTTCACTGTGTGTGTGTGGAACAAAAATTCGGAGTGTGTAAAACCTGCAAGCCGTGCTCCAGTTCCACAAAGCATTGCCAACCACCGGCAATGCAAGTGAGTCAACAATAGGCCATCCCATCATTCTATCATCAACTTCTGCAGGGTGACAAGAAACATGTTACCGTCTCTGCATTCTATGAGCATGCTCCCACTGAAAGAATCTTTGTTGCTGTGCAGTAAAGTATTTTGTCATTTTTTGAATTAATTAATTTTGATTATTTTTATAATCTTACATAGTTGCTTAGGTTACAAAAGGTCAAGGGCTACAGGAAAGTGGGTAAGACCAATGTTTCCACACTAATCATTGTTTTTTTCCCCTGTATCTGTATTCCTGTCTTCCACACAAATCAATGGTTATTGCAGTCCAGCCCGCTCCTGCCCATTTCATACTCGGCCCTCACACAAATCAGTGGGAGCTACAGCTGCACTGAAACCCCAGTATGGGATTTGGGCACCCCAAGAGGCAACCTAATTCACTGCAGTCTACTTCTAAACCTATTTCTTTTTTCAATATGGCCTTTTACTTCAGTAAATAATATCTGGCTTTTGATGCAACAGTTTGTTCAAGGCTCAGGATATCATGTCTCCTGTCAGTTTCAGGTATGAATTCCAGTTACTCCCCCTTAACCAGGTTTCTGCTTTTCAACCTGGGAGGCACAGGTGATGGCTCAATGGCTTGCCTGTCTGCTACTCTTGTGGGGTAGCAGTTCCAGGTTCAGGTCCAAGCTCCTGGCTTTGACTTGACCCAGCCCTCTCAGTCGTTTTGGGAATGAACTAGTTGATGAATAGAAGGAAAGCTTTATCAATGACACAGTGTATATATAATATTGTGGCAGGAATTAGGCAGACAGAAAACTACAAGCAATTTTACTGCTTTTTGAATATTATCATCTGCCCATGCAACATCTTTATTATAATATTAACTTTTGTTTGAAATTTTTTATATTGATCACACTTAGACAATAAAATGATGACTATATCTACTATTCTTGGCTACATTATTTTTTCTGATAAGTAAAGAGTTTGAATGAGGATGCTAATCTAGTAGACATAGAACACTACCTAATTTACTGAGAAAAATGCAGATTCAGTGCTGGTGCTGTGGCATAATGCAGTAAGCTGCCACCTGCAATACTGGTGTGCCATATGGATGCTGGTTCTATTCTGGACTGTTCTACTGCTGACCCAGCTCCCTTGAAATGGCTTAGAAAGGCAGTAGATGATGGCCCTAATGCTTGGGGCTCTGGTCTCACATGGGAGACCCAAAAGAAGTTCCTGGCTTCTCTTTCTCCTCCCAGGTGTAAGCACAGCTCTAATCACTGTAGCCATCTGGAAAGTGAACCCGGCAGGGAAGATCTCTGTTTCTCCAGAAGATGCTGTGGCAAGCATAGATTATTGTTGACTCTAATTTCACTTTTAACACCTATGTATGATTTTAGTTATTTTGAAACATACAATGTGAAGTTATGTAGTATTGTCACCATCATGCATGCAAGTATATCAAAGCATCACATTGTGCTACATAGCTGTATAAATACATGCCAGGATAACATATCAGTTCAATGTTTAAATAAGCTTAGTTTTCAAACAGTGCTAGAATTGAAAAACTTTGACCATTTTCTGTGGAAACTTTCTATAATGACATGATCTCTTCATAATATATATTGAGTGATGAGTCGTCAACATTAAGATCTTTTACGCAAAGTTTTGTTCAAAGGCAAAATGGCAATTAGTGAAAAATGTATACTTCCCTTCAGGTGTGATTTATAAAGCCTAATGTAAATCCATAAGTCATAAACCATTTGAAATTAAGGATGTCTATATAAATATAATTTTTCCCAAACAGGAATATGTTTTAATGACAATCTTTGATCTTTGCAGAAAGTAATCTATCATATTATTAATCCTAATGAATAATTATCAACCTAACTTTGTCCTTATTATATTCTCAGATTCTTCACATCACGCGTTCGAGATTTAATGCAATCACTATTTGTTTATGTTTTACTCTCGGTGTCTAATTTAGTAAACTTATTTTCCTTTTAAATGCCCTAAAATTTTAAATCTCAGCGTTCTATTCATAAATATATTTGAAACACTTTCTTTTAAAGGAAAAATCTAAATTTTGCCTCAGATTTAACTCACTCTGATCCATAATTATGGTTGTTTCAAGATTTTGAGCGCCGTAAAATTGAAACATATATTCTCCCTCCCTCAGCAAAAATTAATTTGACTATTAAAATCCTCGTTGTAATTATGCTACGCGGAGACAAACTGATATATGCCAAAATTATTTTTTCACAATAAGATTGCATGTATTTACAGATTTGTTCTTTTGTACTTCTTTGAAGCTTCACACTGACCAAGATAAAGGAGATGGAAATTTAAAATACATATTAACAGGAGATGGGGCTGGCAGTCTCTTCGTTATAGATGAGAATACAGGAGACATACATGCTGCAAAGAAATTAGACAGAGAAGAGAAGTCCCTGTATATTCTTCGTGCCAAGGCAATAGACAGAAAGACCGGGCGCCAGGTGGAGCCAGAATCTGAATTCATCATTAAAATCCATGATATTAATGACAATGAACCAAAATTCACCAAAGACGTATACACTGCCAGCGTTCCTGAAATGTCTGCAGTTGGTAGGTATATATTAATTTCTGTGAACTATTTTACTGGCTTGCTTGCTGTAGTAAATATTTTCACATTTGACTGTTACATTTGGCCTCTTCAGAACTTCTGTTAGGTGCACACAATCCCATTCTTCACTATGTTTAATTGTGTATACTTCAGTGTCTCCTATTAGGCTTGTAAAATATCTAAAGTTATTATCGAGATTAGTTACTCCATTACACTTCATTCAACATGCTTGCCTCTATTCAAGTGATCAAATGGAAGTCAAATGGAAAATATCTTGCCTGAACTGAAATTAATGACAGGAAGTGTGAGCATTTTGGGGGAATTTTGTTTGCATTATTTTGAATAATAAAAACTAACGCTTGTATTTGACACATTTCGGGAGAAACACTCTCTCATTTGATCATTAAAATCCTCTGTGATTAGGCATGCAAACAGAACTTCAAACTCACACTTCTTTCAATACAAACCCGGGGCTCATGTAGATTGAGTATTGAAAATAAGGATCAAATAAACTATTAGTAGACTGGTGACAAAAATCCTCCGATAATATTTTTGAATAGTTTACATTATGTAACTCTGCCTGACATGCAAACTGAAAATTATTTCAGGGAACCCTGGTCTTGCTTATTCCTACAGCTAAAACTGGTACTGATTTTAAAAGTAAACTAACCAATGGCCCACTAAATGTTATAGAATCGATGATCTAAGTACTTTTATTGTATTGGCAATTTTTAATAATTTAGATAGTAACAATAATCAAATATGAAAAGAAATATTTTGACTAATATCTAATCAGGTAAGATTTATAAAATATAAGAACAAAACATAGTTTGGAGAAACAAGTCTGATTGAACTGCAAGCCTTACTATAGTGGGAAAAAAATCACCATGTTACTTCTGCTTTGATTCATTGGGGATATGAGCGAATTACTTTAAAATGAAAAATCAGATTCAGGATAGATTATATTAGTAGCTAGTATTTCTCTTTGCACATGGGATAGTGCAGATACTTTCAAATTCAAGTGAGGGATCAGACTCAAAACAAGGGATTCAAGTGTTCATGTTGGGTTCATTAGGAGAAGGGGCAGAGGGGAGGAAAGCTGCTGAATCCATATGTCAATATTCAAACATATCCACATGAAGTTAAATGTTAGCATTCATTTGAATGTATGCTATTCACACCTTTGAATATGTGTAAGCATATGTACAAATCTCGAGGAAGCTTCAAGACAACTTAATTGGAAAAGCTTTTGAATGATATGTAATGTGTTAGAGAAAGGGTTCTATGATTTTTCCTGTCAAGAAATTCTATGTAAGATCAGAATCAAAAATTTAAAAAATGATGTATGTTATATGAGAAAGTACTCCACAGTGTCACTTTGTCCAAAGAAGGCTATGGTAAGCTTCAATTAGCAGTGACTTTATATAGAGATACTGCAAAAATATACAAAAAGTTTGTCAGTCTCACACTTATCTCCTGAAACAAGGTCTTTTAAATCACTTTCATATCTTAAAACAATATGACTTATAATAAAATATATTAATTTATGCAATACAATTTAATGTAATACTAAATTGCAGTGTCACTCTAAAATTGAATATTACTTTCTTCTGCAGAATGCTGAATCTCAAATGTGCAGCAAATAATCAATATATTATAGCAGATCAATAGACATCATCTATGTTATCTATATTCTAATAGCAGTCACTTTGCGAAGAGATAGCATATATGCTCAAAATGTTCATCAGGTTTAGGTCAATTTTGATTCATCATACCATCAGCATCACCTCAGTTGTCATTCAAATTATTAACTTCAATCTACCAGAATAAAGCATCACAGAAAAATATTAAATATTGATCCCATCCTTAAGTACACAAATCAAATTACCAATAGATTCAGTAACAACTTTCATGTATGCTATATTTAATGAAAATGCTTTCTCAAATGTTCTGCTACAGTAATTTTAATACATTAAAACTCAATATTAAACTTATTATACCCAATTTTTGTAACGATATCTTTATTTTAAATAGTTTTCTTAGATATCACAAATGAAAATTTATGAATACTGAAAAACTAAGAATGGTTGAGGAAAGTGATCTTATTTACACATTGGTTAAAACATGTAGAGTGCCCTAACATACACACTAGCAAAATTAAAATAAAGATGGGAAAGTTATTTTCGACTTAAGAAGTATTTACGTGTCTGTGTTTTGGGTGTGGGGGGGGTTATGTAGGCACATCTGTGATACAAGTGACAGCGACAGATGCTGATGACGAAAACTACGGAAACAGCGCCAAAGTCGTCTACAGCATATTGCAGGGACAGCCCTATTTTTCAGTGGACCCTGAATCAGGTAACAGCATTGAGTATCTGCTTTGTCCTTCCTGATTCAACATTTGCATGCATAGCTGCTTTAGAAACATTTCCATATTTTAAAACCCATCCATGAAATGCCAGGCTTCTAATTGTTTATTGTAATTCTTCCTGGAGACAAAAACAAACTTTCTATTCTTTGAGTAAGTTATTTGAAACCTTATTTATTCAACTAGTTATGTAAAGGACTTAAGTGTAAACCAGTCAATACAGAATTTTACAGAAATGCAATATATTCTGCCATATTGAAAATTATTCAAAACCCACAGAAATACAATAATACTAAATATTCAGGATTATTTGGCTGTTGTCTGCTTAGTGTTAATTTTTGTTAATCAAAAGAATAATTAAAATGATTTAGCAAAATCCATTCTATAAAACAGCAGCCTGGCGTACAATCCTTTCTATTCTACAAATCATGTTAATTTTTTTGGTAGATTGAAAACACAGTTAGGGCCTGGCGGCGTGGCCTAGCAGCTAAAGTCCTCGCCTTGAACGTGCCGGGATGCCATATGGACGCCGGTTCTAATCCCGGCAGCTCCACTTCCCATCCAGCTCCCTGCCTGTGGCCTGGGAAAGCAGTCAAGGACAGCCCAAAGCTTTGGGACCCTGCACCCATGTGGGAGACCCAGAAGAAGTTCCTGGTTCCCGGCTTCAGATCAGCGCATCACTGGCTGTTGCACTCACTTGGGGAGTGAATCATCAGAGGGAAGATTTTGCTCTCTGTCTCTCCTCTCTTTACATCTCCCTTTCCAATAAAAATAAATAAATCTTAAAAAAAAATAAAACATTTAGATACATCAAAATTGTATACACTTGTTCATCTGCTTCTATAAAATGAACCTTATCTTGCTTTCATTTTAAAATTCAAAGAATAACTGCTTAACTTTTGTTCACTTTTCAAAAGGCATAATAAAAACGGCATTACCGGATATGAGCAGAGAGAATCGTGAGCTGTACCAAGTGGTTATACAGGCCAAAGATATGGGGGGCCAGATGGGAGGCCTTTCTGGAACCACCACAGTGAATATCAGCCTGACGGACGTCAACAACAATCCCCCTCGTTTTCCGAAGAGTAAGCATGCTTGCTTTGGTCTGGAGAGAAATCTGAAAACACAGCGCTGCTCTAATACTCATTTGCCCAGGGTTACAGTTAGCTTGCACATAAAAACAAGTCCAACAGCCTTTCCCTCCAGAAGAACAAATCTCAGTTTCCTACAGACTGAAAATGGTGATAGATTTTGAGGTCAGAGGATTAAATTTTATGCACCTCTGTCCCCAAATCTTGAGGATAGATTTCAAGAGCTCCAATCTTGAAGATAATTCACTAAATTAGCAGCATAGAGAAGCACTGCAAAGATTAAGTAGATTAGCACTGCTGATTTTTTTATTATATTAGATTATCATATGCAATAAAGTATATTTAAAATATTCACAGATTTAACTTTTTTAAAATATATTTTCTTCTTCTTGTTGTCCTATGATTAGAAAGGCACAAATGCTTGCAGGAACAGTAAAATACAATGTGATTGGATGTTACTCCACATAACAGAAATATCCAAATTGTGCTTAATCCTATGAAGATTAAAACAAGCAGGAAAACAGACACCGCTGTGTGTGGAGCTGTTTTCCTATCTCTGGTACAACGCAAATGCATAATTCATGTTCATTTCCTGTTCTTACCTACTTGATATCATGTGAAATGAGCAATGCAAATTTGGAAAGCTCTAGCTCAACATGGAAGTCAAAAGTTCTGGATTCTGATATTAGCCTCGCACTTATTACCTAAATAACCTTGAGAAAATCATTCACGTCACCCTTTTGCAACTTGCATTTCTCACGAGATGAGAGTGTTTAGCCTTTACAGATATCTTTTAACCTAGTAAATCTGTAATTTTTGTCAGCTTGCAGTTCTCTGTAATGAAAAAGAAAAATAGCAATTTAAAATTAATTAAAACAAGATAGGCACAGAGAATGAAAAAGTTCTTGTCATCTAAAGATGAAATGTCAACACTGCTCTGATTTAATTTTCAGAAACATATCAATTTCATTTTCCTGAGTCTGTCCCTCTTGGAACCCATCTTGGAAGGATAAAAGCCAATGACCCTGATGTCGGAGAAAACGCTGAGATGGAGTACAGCATCGCGGAAGGAGAAGGAGCAGATGTCTTTGATGTCATCACTGACAAGGATACACAGGAAGGGATTATAACTGTCAAACAGGTTTCTTTTGGCTGTCTTCAATTTCAAATTGACTGCTCTATAGCTGTTTCTGCTTTTTATTGAAGGAAAGCAAGGCCTGGGTTTTTATTACTTCCATTATCTGATGTTTACCCTACTATAAGTAGAAAGAGTTGTAGTTTCACTTCAAATTAATTAAAGCAACTTTTTAATCAACACTTATTATGTGATATGATTTCTGTGCTTAAAAGAGACAGTACTCAAATTAGACTTGGAAAAACTCAATAGTACTTAGTGTTGTTTCAAGGAAGAACACATAGGCACTTTGCCAACATGATATTCAAGATCTTTAGAAGGTGCTTGATGATAAGTGTGGTGGTCAATTCAAATAAATGAGAGATGCAAATGCCATATACTTTATGTCAGTTTTTCTTAATTTTAATGTAGCATAGAAAACATTCAGAAACTTGACATGGTATAATTTAGCTCTATACTGAATTTTTTACATAGTATTACTTTCATTTATTTAATTCATATATTAATTTCAATAAATACTAAATGAATGAATATCATATACTAATTATCAAGGCTGCTCCTCTTTAACTATATTTTTGATAATAATGATATTACATAATCAATAGATCTATTCTAGAATCCATGATTTACTTCTGACCGAAAGCATTGAAATACAGCACAAAATTGGAACCAATTTTAAAAACTGCAATATTATGTTTAACTCCCTTAAATAGATAGAAGGAAAAATACAAGTTTATTCATTTATCTTGTATACCTATGTACCAATGAGCAAATTATTATATCATAACTTTAAATATTAAGGCAACATGGTTATAATTTTAAATTGTCTTATATTTTACATGATATGCTAATTTTCATATTTTATTTAATTTCAGAATTTAGATTTTGAAAAAAAAAAGTTGTACACTTTAAGAGTGGATGCAAGTAACATTCATCCTGACCCACGGTTTGTACGCCTGGGACCTTTCAAAGATACAGCCATCGTCAAGATAGCAGTGGAAGACGTGGATGAGCCCCCTGTGTTCAGTAAACGGGCATACTTGCTAGAAGTCGATGAGGATGTGAAGGAGGGTAGCATCATTGGCCAGGTCACAGCTTATGACCCAGATGCCATGAACAACTTAATAAAGTAAGTGCTTTGATAAAATAAATAGAAAGCACATTGCTTAAAAAAAAAAAAAGCAGTTGCCTTCTCTAGTTAAAAGCCATGTAAAGAAAACAAACAAACAAAAAATCTTCTCAGTGTGTGATTAAGAGTGGTTACATCAATCAATTCTATTTCCAGAGCCCATTTTCTTTGTTGCATTGCTTCCTGGGTGCTCTGGGGATATTACTGTATTTGTGTCCTATCCTGCTGTAAGGCAGATATCATGATGACATATTTTTCAGAGATAAGAATTAAAAAGTGAAGATTTAAATGTTCTGCCCAACACAGACATAGCTGATTTCCAAATGAACAAGATAATTTCTCTAACTTCAGTCAGAGATTCTAATCCTGTTATTATTGATATGATTGTTGCTTCATTGTTCCTCTTGGTGAAAGTTCAAAGAAAATTAATCTAAATAAACAGAAAAAGAGAGAGAGCGAGAAATTAGACCATTCTCTGTTTCATTCCTCAAACACTTAAACAGATGTTAAGGCTGCCCTGGACAGAAGCCATGAGTAGGAACCCACACTTGTTGGCAGAGACTCTGTTGGCAGAGACTTGCTTGTGGGAATCCCAGCCACAACCTCCCCAAAGCCTCTTTAGCAGGAAGTTGGAATCGAGAGCAAGACTATGGCATGCGATGTGGAGATGTTCATGACTGCCAATGCTTGCCCTTGACCCATTTTGTTTTCAGCTCTACAAACAAGAATTCCATCAACTAATGCTGCATGTGTGCTATATAATATCTGTATGTTATCTTTTAATCTGATTTTATAAAGATATTATTGAGCCACAAATAATTGTAAACATTCAATATGAATTAGCTCATTAACTAAGGTCATTCTCATTACTCTTCCCCTCTCAATTTCTTTGTGTTTTTTGGCAATATCTCTTTTTGATTTAACTCTTCTATATACATTCATATAGGGTTCTGTATAGACACATATCTTATATTTTTAAACATATTTTAATTTATTCAGGTTTTTATTGACCCCATCAAGTCTAACATGAATGTCTCAAACATTAAAATTAGCCACTGTTAATACATGCATTTAGTGAGCGTGGTCATTGTGGCTACAACACTTGGCAATGTCTGTATCCTTTATCACAAAACCAGCTTGGGTCTTGTTGCATTTCTGACCCAGCCTCCTACTGGTGCATCCTGGGAGACAAAAGGGAATGATTCAAGTGTTTTAACACTTTACCGCCCACATATGAAATCTGTCTGCAGCTCTTACTTTGCAGAGAGGTAGACCAGTCGCTGGAAAGCTGATCTCCCTCTCATTTTTCACACACACATACATACACACATATATATATACACACACACACGTCTGTCATTCAGTTTTTACATGAATAAAAATACATACAAAACCCATAAAAATGTACTATAAGAAATGTCAAAGGATCCATATGTGTAAACTGAGATTTTAGAATTCTCACCATTGTAGAGTAGCAGGATTGTTAAAACATCAATTTTTACACATAAAAATTTGAGGAACTAAAAATTCAAGAAGGGCATAAACAGTTTACATTAAATGTTTTTGTCGTTTCATTGTGGAAATGCTCCAAAGTTTTAAGAAACAGCAGAAAAAGAAATCTAGTGATTTTCAATCAACCTCAGGATTTTACAAGTCTGTTTTCTGGCAGATACTCTATTGATCGGCATACTGATATGGACCGAATTTTCAGTATCCACTCAGAAAATGGCTCTCTTTTCACTTTGAAGACCCTTGACCGGGAAACATCCCCCTGGCATAATATCACCATTACAGCTGCAGAGATAAGTATGTCACAGAAACATCTATCATCACATTTTCTTTCACCAAAGTGGTAAAATGATGGTGCTAAGCAGACTTGTTTTCTTAAGTAGAATAATTGTATCATTAGAGATCCTAAAGGAATTATTCACAGAGGGTTAAAATCTTAAATATTATGTTAAAGATTATCAAATCATTAATTCTCTTTAAATTTGATTTTCTTGTGCAGTTTACATTAGTACAGAAATATAATCCAGTCCCATAAAAACAATCTAAGAAAATTATGTGTTACAAAATATGACTTCATCCTGCATTATATTTTCCTTCTTGCTCTTACTGTCCATTTCTCCCATGTAAGAAAGTTGAGATACTCATCAGCAATCCAATTGAGAGAGCAGATACCATAGAAATGTTCTGTTGCTAAGTTACAAATGGGGTGAGTGGTTTCATTACTTCTTTGTAAATGAGACTGAAATCTTACTCATGTTTTCATTGCAGATAACCCAAAACAAAGTAGCCACATCCCTGTCTTCATCAGAATTCTAGATATAAATGACCATGCTCCGGAATTTGCTATGTACTATGAAACATTTGTTTGTGAAAATGCCAAACCTGGGCAGGTAAATAAATTATGATAAACTTAAAAATAATATCCCTTATAAATGGAAGTGACATTGCACATTGCATTAAGTTTATTTTCTAACAATAGATTAGTAGATTTTCTAATCATTTCATTGGCAGAGAGAGAGGAAGACAGGCAGAGCAGAGGAGAGAGAGAGATGAAGCTTGTCAAATAGTTTACACTGGTGTGTTTTTAATGATCTGTGATGACTGTGGATTTTCAGAAGGCAGGCCAAGAGTCTGGAGCCCTCTCCAGGCTTCCCAATCACGCTATTATTTGAGCTATCACTCTTGCTTCCTAGGATGCCACAGTTGGAAGCCAAAGATGGATGTTGGTCCCAGGTTCTTTGCTGTAGGATCCAAGTGTCTCAGTGACTAGGCTGGACACCAGCTCTTTTAATGAGAATGCTGATGGAGAATCTTCTCCTTCCCATTTCTTAGCTTCTTGTGCTTGCACTCATCTGTGGGATTACGTGGATTATGGATTGGAACTACACATTGCTTTGCTTATTTCATTATTACTATATGTCTTTCTGCATATAACTGCATATTTATACATATATGTGAGAAGACAAAAGGAGAAAGAGAGACTCTTTCGTGCATGGGTTCATTCCCCAAATGATAACACCAGGCAGGACTGGGCTAATATTTTGCCATGAGCTAGGAGTTTGTTCTGGGTCTCTTACGTAGGTGGCACATTAGTAGGTACTTTCCCAGACACATTAGTATGAAGTTGGAGCAGAAGTGGAGTAGTCAGGACTTAGAAAAACGCCCATATGCTGCTGGTGTCATCATGATAGCTTAACCATTGCATCCCAACGCCAGTTTCCTAGCTTTGTTTTTAAGATCTTTAGTACAAAACTCTAATCATTGGGATAAAGACTTCTTTATTACAGTATGATCACATTTTCACTTGATTGTATCTTCTAATATTGTACTTCCAAACAAAAGGTTACATTTGCAAATACTGTAAATTAGGGTCTAATCATATACAATAATAATAATCCAACCTAGAGTATCCTACATGTGTCCTTCACTAACATATCATATTGTATGTCTATATTGGTTCATGTGTTTTATGATTTATTATAATTAATAAATGGAAACATACTTAATAAATATACTTAATTAAATATAAAATGAAAAATATAAAGATATACTTAATAAATAAAAATTATAATCAATATTATATAATTATAAGGTCTGCTCATTTGGCATGCCATGGAGATCTCCTTAAAATGAACAGATTAACAGTAAAAAATGATTAAGCTGCTAATTTTTATATTCTCTTAAAATGTTAAATTCTCCTGTCATCATTTCAAAATATTTTGCCATTTTGGGGCCTTTAGTGATATAAAATGTTATCAAAGATTTATTTTTATCATAATAATATCAGGTTATCAAAGTAGGGTAATTTAACAATTATTGAATTTTATATATTTTCTTTCTTTAGCTCTGATTTTACAAAGGAAAATAAACTTTAAACTTTTACTAATGAAAGAAATGCAGGGACCACATTCAGCTTATTGCTCGAAATGCTGTCCTTTATCTCAGTGACTGATTTTGCGTCCTGCATCAGTTCCTCCTTCTGGTTTTCAGGTAGTTAGCATCCTGGAAGGACACAGATGATACTTACGGCTCGGTCAACCAGTTGGGAAACCTAATTTGAGTTCCATCATCTTGTTTTTACTCTGGCATGCATTTGGGTGGGAGGTCTCTTTCTTTCTCTCTTTCTGGCACTAAAGTACACAAGATAGAAAAATAAAATGATTTTAAAAGGAGTAAGTGATTTCAATAAATATGCAATACAATTGTTCTAATAATGTTTACACTTTAAAGCCAATTTTGTCTCAAATACTTAAGTAAATTATTCATCTATCCAAAAACGCAGTAATAGATCCCTTAATGCATAGAAAGCATCCAACTATTTAACTTTCATATTCTGACTTCCAGAAAGTGTTTCCTCTTGTAAACAATGGAGCCATAGTCAAAATTAATGATAAAACAGGCTGGTAAATCACAATAGTGAAAAGAGGATATTTGGGATGATCAAATTTCTATTTGACATTACATTGAGAGGCTCTGCAAATTAACTCTTGATCAACTTTTGAAAAATACTTAGGTGTCAGACACAGAGAGCAGATGTACAGAGTTCCCAAATGTCCATAACATGTCCCCGGGAACTTCATGCAAGACTCCCTCTCCTGTGGCAGGAGCCCAGTCACCTGAGCCAGCACTGCTTTCTGGGATCTTCCTTGAGAGGAAGCAGCGGCAGAAGGCTTGGGAAGAAACCTTCCCAGTCATGCTCTTGATCACTGCTTTCGTCCTGTCCACAGCTTGAATTCTTCAGTAGATTTTGCGAACTTAAACAAAATCACATACACAGAAAAAAACACCTTGGAAAATTTTTTGAAAACGTTTCCCGTTTTGGTTTAGTTTACTGAATTCATTTCTTTCCCTTGGCTGCAGTTGATTCAGACGGTCAGTGTTATGGACAAAGATGACCCTCCACGAGGACATAAGTTCTTTTTTGAACCAGTGCCGGAATTCCCTCTCAACCCAAATTTCACCATCGTGGACAACAAAGGTACTGAACCTTTATCAAACTACAAAATATAAAATCATCAAATGGAAAACTAAGAGTGACAAGTTCTTCTTTTGTTTGCTACTTCCCCTGCTCTTTCCCAAGATAATACAGCAGGAATCATGACTCGAAAAGATGGATACAACCGCAACAAGATGAGCACTTACTTGCTGCCAATTTTGATCTTCGATAACGACTACCCTATTCAGAGCAGCACCAGCACCCTGACCATCCGTGTGTGTGCCTGCGACAGTCATGGCAACATGCAGTCCTGCGCAGCTCAAGCCCTCGTGCTCGCCACAGGCCTGAGCACGGGGGCTCTAGTAGCCATTTTGCTCTGCATCCTCATCCTGCTGGGTAAGCACAGCCACCTGCTCCTGTAATAGAACATTCTATCACTCACACAGTGACTGTATATGAAATAACGTTTTTCCTTCAAACATGAAGATTGAAGTGCTTAACTTATTTAAAAAAAATTCAATTTAATCAACGCATTAGAAATCTTTTACGTGGAAACAGTTGTAGTTTTTGACAGATCATAAACAGATACCAAGTACTGTAGGTATGTATCCACGCGCGTGCGCGTGCGTGTGTGGTGTAACATTAGCTACTGCATTTTGGAGCAACCGGGATCACTGTTCAAAAGATAGCTGATTGATTAAATGGCTCATTTAATCTTCATACCAATGCAATGCAAGTGAACACTTTCATTCTACTAGTGAGAGACTGAATGAATTTCTCAGAGTTTGAAATTTCTTTTACTAGCTTCCATGTGACAATTATTTTTTCCTTAGGATTCTCCTTTCTGTTATTCTGAAATCAAACAAACAAAAAAGGTTTTAGCAACATTATTCCACATAAGTCAAATATTCCCCATAGAACTTGTTATATGCAGATATGAAAGTTGACATTTCAGGATAATATGGCATCATAGACATAAGTAGTACTGCATTATTTTCTAAATAAAGTCTTGCTTCCAACAGCAAATGTTTTATTTATGCATACACTAGGAGGACAACACTTTAATTCAATTAAACAGTTGCTGCAATGAAAAACATTCCAAAAATTCTTTCCATCAAATATTTATCCAAAACATTACGCTTAGGGCGAAAGAGCTCGTCCAATTTATATTCTAATGCTCCTGTGTGTTGGCTCTGACTCACTGTGAAGACTTTGCAACTCTGGGCAAAATCCCTTTGGCCAAATGATTTCTCAGAGTGATTCGGACATGCTCCATCACCAACAGCAATAGCTAACCCTAGCCCCAGCTGCTGCAGAAGTCAGCTCTTCCATGAAGTATTCTGTAGAGTTCTAGAGACGCAGATTCGGATTACTGTTTCTGTGAGGAGATGCTAATTCACGCTGTGCTTTTGTTCTGTCCTACTTTAGAAAACGTGAAAGTATGCATACTGCAACTTTGAAAATGTCTGTATTTTACTAATATACAAGAAATTCATGTACGTATGGGAAACAAAAAATCACTGATACCTTTCAAGTGTCCAACATCATAGTCAATTTGATGAGTTTTTCCATCTAGAAATTCTTAAGTATTTCTTTTTTATTCTGAATAGACTCCCACTTAGGTTCTTTTCTATTTTTTTTCTATTTTTTTTTTATATTTAAACTTCCACTTTTTGCCTACCTGTAGACTGCTTTTATATTATTTTGAATAAAATTGTTTGTAACCCAGAATATTTTGTTATGAAAAATAACGAAGCGTTTTTGAAGTTTTCAACCTTTATACTAATTTTTGAGCATTGTGCATTTGCATGGTTAGCAGCAGGTGCTCATTGCAAGGCGATGATGTTGCATGGATAACAATAGAGATGTACTTGATACCTCCAGAGACTCTCTGATTTTATATATTTTATGAGGTAAAGTGAGGGGTTGAAAGTTTTCAAAAAGACATTTTCAATTTTGTTTTTCTTCTTGAAATACCTTTGATATTCTGAGGACATCAAATTGGTAGTTGGTATCTGGTAACCTGAGGAAACCTAAGGAGCTGCTCAAAATAGTACTTTAAACGGATCAGGCTAAAATGTGACATAAAAGAGGACTACATTTCTATGAATTGAAGTAAAAGCAAAAGGGCTCCCTTTGAAATTATGCACGCCATGCGTTCAGTAAGTCATAACCTACCACAATATAAAATGTGATGGTTTCTCTTGGCTAAATTTCACACACACACACACACACACACACACACACACACACACACACAGAAAGAATTCT
Source organism: Ochotona curzoniae (assembly GCF_017591425.1). Classification (NCBI taxonomy): domain Eukaryota; kingdom Metazoa; phylum Chordata; class Mammalia; order Lagomorpha; family Ochotonidae; genus Ochotona; species Ochotona curzoniae. The sequence continues at coordinate 11,546,525 of NW_024465582.1, read as the reverse complement.
ACTGCAGTGTAGTTTATTCTATCATTCATAGGAGAAATAAGCAATGAAATTAAATTCAAGATTAGAGAAAATAATGATGGGTTTATTTGTCGGTCTCTGTCCTAGGCTCTCTGAATTCCATTCTGATAGATCCCACATTATTAATTTGACTGTAGAAAGCTCATGAAAATGAATGACCATGAATGAATGAATAATCCATGGCAATGAGTTATTTCATTTTTAAAAAGAAGAAACTTTACAAGCTCATTCAGTGAACATTATTTTCTCATTTTTGTTCGTAGTTTTAGTTGTGCTATTTGCTGCGTTGAAGAAGCAACGGAAAAAAGAACCTCTGATTATGTCCAAGGATGATGTCCGGGACAACATTGTAACCTACAACGATGAAGGTGGTGGGGAAGAAGATACGCAGGCTTTTGACATTGGCACGTTGAGGAACCCCGAAGCGCGCGAAGACAACAAACTGAGACGCGATGTGATGCCGGAAACTATTTTTCAGATACGGAGGACGGTGCCTCTTTGGGAAAATATTGATGTGCAAGATTTTCTCCATCGAAGATTAAAAGAAAACGACGCAGACCCAAGTGCGCCCCCTTATGATTCACTGGCAACCTATGCGTACGAGGGGAATGACTCCCTGGCAGGCTCGCTCAGCTCCCTGGAGTCCCTCGCCGACTGTAACCAGGACTATGACTACCTGAGCGAATGGGGGCCCCGCTTCAAAAAGCTGGCCGATATGTATGGTGGTGAGGACAGCGATCGGGGCTGATGGCTGATGACCGATAATCGTGCAAATACTATCTTCATTACTAGGCTGAACGGCCTATGATCTCCCTCCTTGTGGAAATCTTTCGAAATCAAAATTAAAACCAATCCCGAGGTGTTGTGTTAGTAAGGGTTTGCTTAGTAAGTTTCTGTGAATAAAAACAATCGACAAAGATTTATAAGTATAATGATGACTTCGCTCTCTGCCTAACAATCTTGGAAGAAAAGTATTATTACATGAATAATCACAATAATACTCAAAGAGGCTTTTTGTGCCTTTACTTAGGTATAAGAACTTTATAAATGTTTTCGTAACTTTCAGTCTCCTTTAATATTAAATTAAACATTGTGCAACTTCTTTGTAAATTACTATGAAAAAGATATATATCGCTACAGAAATAGGAATGACTATTACTGCCATATTTATTTAGTTGAAGAATGTCTTTGTGTTAATTTATTCATATTTTTATAAATGTATATTTATATTTTTGTATTTTTATGAAAGAAACTAGTATTTATAAAATAAACTTCATTTGCTGTAATTCCAATGGGCAATTATGATCTCACTTATACCCGAAGTGTTTTGCATTTTTTTTAATGTAAAACATGATTTACTCAGGGAAAAAAAAAAAACTAAGACATTACTGCATGGGATTTTGAGCTAGAATGTAATAGAATTTTTAAAAAGCTTTGTTACAAATTCTCCCTATCTCGTTTCAGTGACTTCAATCTGAAGGAATGTCTGTTGAGCTATTACTGTTGGATATACCTTAATAAAAGATGAGACACATTTGGAATATACAACATTCTATATGTCTAAATGTACGTGTCTGTGAATAATAAACTTCAAGTTTGATGCAACTCTTACTGTGAGATCATGCAATGGATTTTTTTTCTGAAAATAAAGAACATGTCAGTCATGCTATGGAGGTGACAAAACAATTAAAAACCAAATCACTCTATTCACCAATGCTATAGCTTTCAAAAAATTATAATGAGGAATTATAATTCTGATTTTTTTCCTCATAATCAGGCAGTTTGTGGAATGTATGTTCATCTCCGTGTAGCATATTTAACATGGGTATTTATATATTAGAAAGTTGTGGGGTTTTTTTTAAGATTTATTTTTATTGGAAAGTCAGATAAACAGAAAGGAGAAAAAGAGAGGAATATCTGTCCATTGATTCACTCCCCAAGTGGCTGCAGAGCCGGGCCTATCTGAAGCCAGGAACCAGCATCTTCTGGGTCTACCACACGGATGCAGGGTCCCAAGCCCATGGGCCATCCTTGAATGCTTTCCCAGGCCACAGCAGGAATCTAGACCGAAAATGGAGTCTCCAGGACATGAACTGGCCCCCATATGGGATTCTAGCACTTGCAAGGAGAGGACTTTAGCTGCTAGGCTACTGTGGATGGGCCCCATATTAGAGGTTTTCAACAAATGTCCTCATTGAGAAGTACCGAAGTCATTGCATTTGTGAAAATCAGAACTAAATTTGGTAGAGAAACCTGACGAATGTGATAATTTATTATTTTATGAGCTTGTTCTGAAAACAAACAAAAAAAATAGGCAATGAAAGGCATGTAAAACAATAAGGAAAATTTTATAAAATTTTTTTTTAATCTGTGAGAAGGTGAAATGTAGAAAAATTGCCTCAATTTGAATTGGGGAATAAGACCAATGCAAAAGATGGTAATTTCATGTAATACTACTCTTTTTTTCGCTTTTCTTTTCTTTCTTCCTTTCTTCCTTCCTTCCTTTCTTTCTTTCTTTCCTTTTTCTTTCTTTCTTCTTTCTCTTTCTTTTCCCTTCCTTCCTTCCTTCCTTCCTTCCTTCCTTCCTTCCTTCCTTCCTTCCTTCATTTCTTTCTTTCCATCAGCCTGTCCTTCTACAAGCAATAAGCAATAATACCTACATGTGCATTCACATTTTAAATTCAGATAACAGTGAGAGGGATGTCCGGATGTCTTACAAGGTTCCTGGAATGAAGAACATGATAAACATTTGTGATGATAACAAGTGAACAGTGCAACATGCATTTTGGATTTTATAGAATTTGAGAGTCAACTTTGGAACTGATTTGTGGATCAAATGAAGATGAAGGCTAGAACCAATTCAGGCAATCCCAGGAAAGAATTTGGAACAACACAAAGAAGACAGCTTTCAATTAGAGAACATCTTCTGTAAAGGGTGATTAAAGTCCACAGATCTGATTACTGAACAGAAGAACTGACCCTTTAACCAGTGAATAAAATCTTAGTTTGCAGCTTTTTTGCTTAATGTCAAGTGTATTCAATTAATCAAACCACAGTGGTGAGCCAAACACTAGAGCGACCCTTCTGCCCCATGTAACTCATACACATAAAGAAACATTTCAAACTTAGCAATATGCAAGTATTTTCTAGAGTGTTAGGACATATTTTTAGTTGCTGAAACCTCCAAATATTGCCAAGCGTAATAGAATAACATTATGATAAATGGCAATTCGTACATGTTTCCCTGGTGTTGCTTGTATTTGCACAAGACCATATTTTGAAAGCAGAAATGCATATACTATCTGTATAGGTTTGCAAATGCAAATTTTAGTTTTCATATAAAAATACACCTTGGAGTCAAAACTCAACAGAAGAGTTCTATTAAGGAAGCCTGTTGTATACTAAATATTCTTTTTCTTTAGACTTATTTATTTATTTAAATATTCTTTTACTTTCCTGGTGTAGGGTTGCTGCCTGTAATAATAGCAGCATGCTAATAAAGTGTCTTGTCTGTAAGAAATAGATCTAACAATTTCAAACCTTGTTTCAGCTTTTGATGTGTTGATGTACTCACTTAATGAAATGAGGCATCTTATCAGGAAATAATCACGTAGAACTATCTAGTCCTTACTTAGGTATTATTTATTGAATTATATTAACCTAATGAACTGATGGCAATGCTGATCTAGTGCCACTAAATAAGAGAATAAGCGTGCTTTGAATAAGTGAGTTGATTAAACTGATCTAAGCATTGGTTAATAAAATAGTAGAGAAGTTATTTCCATTTCATGGTCTGTAAAATTAATTCCTTAACCTTCAAGCTATAATGAAAGATTGAATTCTGCATTTTTTCATTATTAATCTACTCTCACACTTATTATCATGAAATTATATTAAATATTCTCAACCTTTATTCATTAAAACTTCCAAGCCATAACCATTAGTTTCGCTTGCTGAATAACAAATAATTTAGGAACAATGTTAGAGATATTTAAATGCAAATCTGTGTTAAACATAAAAGTGATCTGAATTTGTAATTTTTTTAATTTAAAATCTCCTCTAATTCACTTGAAACTAATAAAGCTAAAATACTTGCTGTTAACTCTTATGTGAGAATTTATCTGATTAGACTAGTTTGTTGCTATTTTCAGTCACTCACAATATGTTCCATCTATTCTCTAAATGCTTTATTCACCATCCATTTAAGAATAAATATGTATGCCACTACGGAGCAGAAACCCACAAATCATACAAAGTCTCAGAGCAAAAACAAATGTGTACTTAAATGTTGGCATCTATTGTACTACATTTTTGTGTATGCAGGAAGAAACTCAGTTGTGCATTGGGATCAAGGAGGAGAATATAAGTGTAAAATCTATTCATCTTTGTTGGGAAAGCTCTTTTTGCAGATTTCAAAGAAGGGTGCAAGAGGAAAAGTAATAAATATTAAATGATCAAAAGAAAATCCCAAACTAAAAAAAAATGCATTATAAGTCTCATAGGGAAGTTTCATTTTTAAGTAGAAATAGAATTTTATTATAAGCGTTAAAAAAAAGCAAAACAAGAAAAAAAGCTCATCCTTATGCTTCTTTAATTAATGAGAAAAAATACATTGATTAAAATTTAATTTAAAGTTAAATTCCAATACAGGAAAATTGACTGGAAAATGAGTTAAATTCTAGTGCGGTGGGAACTGAAATGCCAATGATGTAGTCACGTGCACAGGAACATTCTCATGTGTTCTGATCGCAAGATCTTTCTAGACAGAGGAACATCGTGAGGACAAACCCTAACAATGCCAGCGTGTAGGAGACCACACACCCAGCCAGGGAAATAGAAAGTTCTGGAAAAGAGTACCTGTCGTTCCTGCATTTCTCTTGATTCTCTTCTTCCCTTCCTTCCTCCCTTCCTTCCTTCCTTCCCTCCTTATTTTATCCTTCTCACTTTTGTAGCTATCACATGCCCATCTCATTTACTTGTCCCAGAAATTTACACAGCCATTGATGGGATCTTTGTTTCTGAAACTGTAAGATACAACGTTCCACAGAGGTCTCACTGTGAGCTGGCTAGAGGCAGAAAGGACTGTTGAATTCGAACACAAGTGAAGCTTCTCTGACATTTTCATGAAGCCAGTGTAGTATTTCTAGCGGTAAAGAATCAAACACTCACACATAAACTTAATCTATTGCTACGGTCACCTAATATACAAAAAGGTGTTTGGGTTAGATGGGACTGACAGGGTCAGTCATCGTGATCCAGGGCTGAGAGCAGAGGAGTCTTCAACAGAGACAGCAAAGGAGGGAGATCTGCCCATAGAAGAGAGGAACTCCAACTGAGCCTCACCCTGCAGCTTCTGTTCTCTGGGGGAAAAAGACATGATTATGCTATCAGACTAAATGTTGATAAATGTCTTTAGAGTCATTCAGAGGTCATTAAGAAGCAGGAGGAAGCAGAGAAACAGGGTGTGTGAACACAGCCTTACCTCTCCTGCGGTCTTAGACCACTGCAGACTTTACCACTGGAAATGGCCTTGAACTTGGCTTTATCAACCCCAAACCTTGGACGTTTCCCTTCTCAGAACAGCAAGTTCCTGTCCTCACTTTCTGTCCTTCCACTTCCTGTGGAGGTGACTAGGCACATATCATAGCAGGGACACTGAGCGTGGACAGTAGGTCCACTGCTCCCGCCACTTCTCGGCTTAGAAACGAAGATGAGGAAGTCCTGGGATGTGGTCTACTGACTGTAGCATCCTACATATCACCGGGCAGATGAGCACAACCGAGAAGTGATCTGGAAAGGCCAAGACAGAGTAACCAGCAGGGTTGCCTTTTATGGGACCAATATAAATCCTGTGCAACTTCACAACACTCTGCCCTTAAAAAGTTCATGTTAATTGAGTACTCTTAATACAAACTACCACTTTTCTCTACTTTTTTTTTTTTAAAACACTGTAAGGTCATGGATCTAGCATACAGAACCTGATTTACCTCCATGCATGTTTTCAGAAGTTTTTGCAGAACAATTACTATTAGTGTAACCTGATTGACCAGAAAAGCATAACATAATAAGCACCATTGAAATTAATGGATAGCAATTAAAAGCAACATTCCAAAAGAACCTGAAGGAGACATGCACATAATATCCCCATCAGTCTCCACAAGTACTGAAAACGTTCCAGGAATGGAGCAAAATGCCTCCTTCCTCAGTCTAGTCTTGGGGAGTCCATAAAAATTCTCCCCTAAGTCCTGAAAAGAAATGCCAACACAGTGCTTTATCATACAACATCTTTCCTACATGGCTGGTGGCTGCTCAGTCACCCATCACTTTATTGATGTCAAGATGCCAGTTGTATCTTCCAAAGGGATTCTGAATAAGCTGAAGAATTGGATCAGCTCTTACCGATGGACCCAACATTGATGGGTCAGTTGTAACTCACAGTAAACAGAAAAAACAGGGTCTCTATGAACTCTGAACACTATGAAACAGGCTGTTATTACTTATGAACCAAGGATTATCTCAAAAGAAACTGTTATAGTATTCTTGGAAAATAACATTTTTAAAATATGAATTCTTAATATTTTTATTTTCCCAAGACATTTGGAAAAGTAACTTATTCCCAATTCTGCAATTCTAATAAATGTGCATGCAATATTTTCTCTGATGATTTAATGCAATATTGTGCTTTATTCATTGTAGCAGTGTTTAAGTATATGATATGATGAAGAAAATGCCAATATATGTGTAAGATTGATGATTGCCAATTCTTATTAATAAATAATTTCTTAAAACGCAGTGATCGACCATGATGTAAGAAAAAGTCATGAGGTTCAAAGCCAACTCATGTGAAATATGGCATGAAACTTTTATATTTCTTTTCATGTTTCATAATTTATTTGTCAGATATCTCTAAGATATGCTGTATATGTACAGCTACATAACTGCTTTTAATTCCAATCCATCTGTGTCTCTCACCACTGTGTTAGTTGTATGAGAACAGAAATCAGATTCTAATTTACTTGCAATTCTCACCTTGGAACACAGTCTTGTATGGAACCTGCCAATTCGTGTTTGCTGGTTATTTGAATGACAGATATTTGGTGATGATGATTCCTTGTTTGAAAGAATAGTGGAGACTAGCTGTGCCTTACCATAAGAGACCGGAATGTTCAAAGAGATTAATCAGAGAGAAAAAATGAATGACAGCGATCTTTCCAAAGCAAAAGTCTCTGCTTAAAAGAACCATTAAATAAAAGAATGTCAAGTCTGGGTGCTTGTCTTTTGTCGGTGAGTGAATTAGGAAAAAAAAGGACAATAACTGTGAAACAATCTGTGACGCTTTTTCTTAGCAACTGTGCTAAGAGGATCAGTGAGGTAATGCCTCCGTGAGTATTTTTGCTCTGGAACCAAATGGCAAAAGTGACTTAGTTAAATAAAGTATTTGGAGAAGCACATGTGTCAGAGAGGTTACGACGTAGTAGCCCTGTTTCTTTCTTCTAAGAAAAGATGCTATGAGTAACTGATCACAAGGAAAACAATTTACTTGACTTCGCATCTCAAAAACCAGGGTCTGTCTAATTCACATGGATGAAGCACCAGTTGGCATTCATTTCCGTCATATACCAGTCAGAACAGATGGAATGTAAAATAGTATGAAACATACCCACAGGGGAAGCAGGCATTTTAAAAGTTAATGCAAGACGAAACAACACAGATACAAACCAGGCACAAGTTATTTTTTTCTTTTTGCACTTTGTCAGTTTTCTTTCCTTATTTATTTTTAAATTTTGAATTTTGCCATACAATTTCATAGGGCCTGGGATTTCCCCCCAATCTCACCCCCTTGACTGATTTTCCTCATATTATTACAATAGTATGGTCCTCCATAAACGGTCATAAGTCCATCAGTCTGTTATTTAAGTCAGTCCCAATGTTGCTGGTACAGACAGTCAGAGTCCAGCATCCTGTTGTCAAGATATGTCCAACAGCTTCACTGGGAGTCCAGATTGGATGAGAAAGTAGGGGTTGCATATTGCATTATATCTTCATATCTGGATATCATAGTCTCTATTATGCCATCACTATGCATTCCCTTAAATGAGAAGCTACAAAACAAGATCAATAATAGATATGAAGTTCAAACAAAAACTTTGCAGAAGCATGGAGTTGAAAAACAAACCACTGAATACCTGACACATGGATGAAGAAGTGAAAAAGAAAACACAGAAGCTTCTTGGGTAAAATGATGCCACCGAGGCACAGTGAGTATTACAAGGACTGCCCTTTTGGGACCTGTGACATTGGAAGACCATCTGAGTCCAGGTTCGTGTCTCCACTCCTCTGCTTTCAATTCACTTTCTTGCTAATGAGCCTGTAAAAACAATGGAACATGCCCAAAGGGTTTTGACCATTTCATCTAAGTGGCAGACCTGTATGAACCCCAAGGTTTCTGGCTTCAGCCTAGTCAACTCAGGAAATTGTGGCCATTGGGAAGTAAACTGCCAGGTGAAAGATTTTTCTCTCCTCTTCTCCTGTTTATGTCACTCCATCCTTCAAATAAACAAACATTTGCAGGAACAGTGGATGGGTAATGCTGAGTTATGACACTAACCAGACACGAACAAACCAGATATAGGGTATAGATAGGCCCACGATCCCGGTAGAACTGTTATTCCTGCTGGCTTGCTTAAGAGCTGGGGCTGCCACATCAGAAACCCTGGGCTGGTGTAGGGTGACTGTCCTCCATCCCAGGGACAGAGGCACTTGGGAGGCTGTGCGTGGCTTTCCCCCCTGTCTGTCCCCTTCCCCCAGATACAAGAAGATAAAAAAAGAGGCACAAGGAGGATAGGCAGTCCAACGGGGTCTGCAGAGGACATCTGGTACCATACCAGATGAAAGAGAGCACAACAATTTGTTCAACTACTCCAGTCAAGCATTGACAGCAAATATCTGGGTGGGTGGAGGCTCTGGGGCAGACTATGTCAGACAATGGACCTGGGAAGCATTTCCTCATGCTTGGATCTCTGTTATCAACAGCATCTCAGCGCTATCGAAATCATTCAAGGAGAACCCTCAGAGCAGGCCCCACACAGGCAAATCTAGGATGAGAGTGGTCAGCTATTTCCCATTCCCAAGTACGGGGGTAGCAGGGAGACCGGGGACAGTTTCTCCCCTAATTTCTTTTGTTCCCCCTGGATAAGTAGTCCCAGGGCTTTTCCTGCCAGCAGGTCCCCAACACCACCAAAGGGGTAACACAATGGTGTTCAGCAAGCAAGACACATCAGAGATACTCTGATCAAGCATTTCTGTTTATTGTAATGCAATCACAAGCTTCTATAGACTAAAAATTTGAGGGCAAAAGGGCAATTCCAGAGAGTTCTCTCACCCAACAGTAATTGGCCAGAAGGCACTTCTGTCTCTGTAGACTCTCCAATCATGTAGATCACGTGCAACACTCCTGGCCGGCAGGTCACATACACCAGGTGACAGGCGGACATCCAGGGATGAGCTCCCACACTGAATGGAGAGGCGGGATTTGAATTGCCATTGGTTTTAGATCCACACATGAGATCATGCCCATCCCAATGCATTTCTAAGGTGCTAGAAATTAACTGAAATTTTCCTATAAGATTTTTCCATCCAACATATTCTCTCTCTCTAGGCATGCAACAATATGATCAGATTATCTCAAACTTTCAAGCTGAAGGCTCAGGAGAATGACAGTGGAGTAATTTCTTTCCAGTTCTGCCTCAATTTTATACTGGCCTGAAGGGGATATAGAGGACCTGGCCAGTGCAAGCCCACTTCTCAGTGCCTTGGGGATGCATCATACTTGCCTCTAATTATTGAAAGCCAAGGTTCAACATTTCCAAGAATACACTCATCCTTTCCCCACGTGGTAAATTGATCAGAGGGATATGACAAAAGAGTTGCAACATTTTAGAGTGGAAGATCTAAAGTAGGATCCATTGAGGTCAGCAAAATGTTACAGCTATTTATCGAAGTAGACGTTGAAGAGCCTCATGTAAGAATGCAGAGGATTTCTTCAAATGCAGTTGAAGGAAAGAGATGTCCCCAAAGTATGCATACATTCAGTGTAGGTGATCTTAATTGCTCATTTACCATCTCGTTCAAATTCTAACTTTTTTTTTCATAAATTCAGCAACTACTTTGCATAACAATATTTAAAGAAATTACTTCAAAGGAAGTTTGTGGGAATTTGCTGTATTTCTCCTGGTAATATCATCTGGATTTCATTTTTTTACATCGTAAGTTATTGGGCCCTATACTGTTGCCATGTTTGTATTCTTAGCACGTGTCTGTTGAAAGGCTAACTCTTCAATGTCCAGGACAAACAGCATGGATAATGCCTCTGCTAAGGGGACTTTCAAGTCACGTCACAGCACAATCCAGAAAGCAATGGATCCCATTCGCTTCCAGTCTTCCTTCTTTCATTTCTCTCCATTTCCTGCTAATTATTATTATTTTCACAAAATACTGTTTAAAGTTGTCCTCTTATTGCCACATACAAAGCTACTTTCTTATTACTTACTGTGGACATACCATTCCTGGAATTCAGCAAGAGCCGTTAATTTGCCTCAAATCACTTTGCTTTCTTTCAATCCCTTTTATTGATACCGCATGCAGGAATGCATTTCCCGAAGTTCAAAGCCTATTTATATTGCCACATTGACTTAGAAATGAAATTAAAAGCACAAATCACTGCGTTTCCACGGCTCTTCACTGTCACAGGACGTGGAGCTCTGAGGCTCGGAGGCCACTCTGGCACCGCTTCAACAAACATCCGCGCTCCTTGAATACCAGACTTCCTGTCGTTTTTCTACACGTGTGACAAGCCTCTGCTCAGAATCACCTTCAGGTTTTGTCTCCAATGCCTGGCATGCTATTCATGCTAATTTTCTCACACATCTTCCAACTTCATTAACATTGCCTCTGTCTTTCCAATTTTACCTGGAAGGCTGCATTTTCAGGAAAGATTTCAGGGATCTGTATGAAGTGAAAGACTATTGCTCAGATTCATGATGCTTTACCTGTTTTTCTCTGTTTTTGTGATTGCTTTATTTCCATCTTGAATGTCAGACTAAAACTCCACTTGCCCTCTAGAAGATTGTATGTGCTTTCGTTCACAGTCATCATTGACAATCATTTCACTCCTTCCTACTCAAAGCATAGCACGTTAAAAGTTTTTGATACATAGTTTTAGAAAAAATGACCACATAGGGCTCACAGACACCTATTAGCTACAACAGCTCCCCACAGAGTACACTCAAAAGACATCCCAAAGACATTTTAAGCTTAAGAAGCCTAGTGGCTCTGATATCCGAATGATATTTGTTCTTCTATTTTCTTCTCTCAGGTGCCAGTTTCCAGAGTCAGTTCTCATAACATTGGTTCAATGGTACAAGCTAAAAGAATGCTGGGTCTTTTTTTTTTTTTGAGCAGATGGAAACTGCTTTTATAAAAATGTAACTAAGCCATGTGAAGAAAATTCAATGAATTAAAACATGGTTCTGTCAGACAAGCGATTTATCTACTCAGGGAGGAAACAGTTATACTTCTAATGCTTGTTCATAATAGTTAATCAAACTTTTCATGTTCAGGGTATAATTTGAAGTGATTTCTTTCTACAATTGCCAACAAGACTTCCAGATATGTATATGTAATAGCATGAAGACTTATTTTAAAAGATACACATATATACAAAGTTACATTTAATGAATTATTTTTATTAAATTGTATCTGTTAAAGATTATTCATCAGTTTCAAATGATGCGGACTTCTAATTCCAATGTGATTGTTACAACTAATAATCATGGAAAGGATTCATAAGAGGGGTGTTTTCTAGGATTGTCTTTCAAAAAAGGGAAAGCATTGTAAAAACAAATGTCATATCTAATAATATAGCTAATCCCTTCAACTTGCATTCCTTGTTTGTTACAGCTTAAATAAGAGTCCCTGACATTTGTAAGGTGATTTGTATTTCCCTGGCGGCTCTGGCATGAGCAGCTACACAGCCCTGGGCGAAGCATGCAGTCATCCTAGGGCTTCTTCTGCTGTGGAATATGAATGTACTGCTCGTCATTATTTCTGAGAGAACATTTGAAAGCACATTTGTGTGATCTGATTTCCTAATTGCACTAGAATACAGTATTCATGCATTCTATATTTTTACCCTTGTAGAGTTCTCTATGAAGGAATTAAAATAGCTTAGAGCATATTCACAATGGAACACATAAAAAGGATAAGAAGACCTGGCAATTATTTCTCGATTTGGACGATTTTGTTGCTGAGAGATGGTTTCCATGGTACACATTCTGTCAAAATCCTTCAGAAAAGATGTCTCTATTACCATTATTTGCTCTGACAATATCAGCTGTTAACAGTCTGACACTTCCTTTCAGAACAAAGATTAAAGCAAGGACAGAGCTTGAAATGCTGTAAACTCATTACTGAGCCAAAATTTAATTCAAACTCATTATCATTTAAAAACTATAATCTCATGCTCTCTCAAGATGAGATAGTCGCTCAGGGATACTGCAACATTATCTATCCATAGAGACAATTAAAAAGAAAATCTTAGGGAAATGAAGGCTAATAGAAATCACCACCTTGCCTGTCTTTCGATATATCTCATCAATTTGAAATTGACTCCTACATCTAAAATCAGATACATTAATTTACATATTTATATGTATACAAATATGTGCATGTTTGTCTGCATACGGATGTGTATCTAAAGACAAATATGCTATGAAGTCAAAGCACATATCATTGAATAAAGTGATCCTGTTATATTTTTCACAGTTAATGATGAATCAGATATTCATTCAGGTGGATTAAAATGAGTGATTTTGTATTTTGAACTGTTAAAGATGTTAACCTACTGTAGTGTTCCAGCAAGTGCTTGCAAATAGATCGTGCCTTCCCCAAGAAGATACAAGGTGGGATGGAGGAGCTGTGGGGATCGTCTCTCAGGAAAGCGTGACTCTGTCAGAACCCAGAGGGAGAGGATGGTGAACAAGCACAAGGGAGAGAGACCTGGAGCAGGTAAGAACTCCTCATTGACAGCACAGCAGGAACGCCTTGCCTGTTGTAGGCCCAGAACAAAAATAAAGATGCCACAATGTGTGCTGGTGCTTAAGGCCACAATAAAATTGTTTCTTCTGCTTCTTGCAATGTATTTATTTTACGTGAAAATCACAGTTGCCGAGAGAGAACAAATGAGAGAAATGACGTATTGCATCTGCTAGCTCACTCCCTGGACAGTAACAACGGCTGAAGCTAGGCCAATCTGAAGCCAGGAGCTTCTTCCTGATGCCTCGCATGCATGCAGGTACTCAAGCACTTGGACCATCCTCCTGTCTTAGATGCTTTCCCAGGTCATGAGCATGGAGCTGGATCAAAAGTAGAGCAGCTGGAACTTAAACTGGTGCTCACATAGGAAGCCAAGCCTATAGGTGGAGTGCTAGTGGGCTATGCCAGCATGCTGCCTGTCAACATCCAGTCACTGTGCATGGATGAAAATAGTGTTTCTCTACTTGTAACTGAAACATGATCCACTGAGTGTATATCATATTTTTGTGGACAAACTTGGTTTCCTCAATATTAATTTTTCACCAAATCAAACTGATTATACTACTTGAAAAATAGAAGAAGCTTAAGAAAATAATTATAAATGAATTATAAATGAAAAGTATTTTTATTACTTATGAATATAAGTTTGCAAACACAAATTTTTAAATGCTATATTATTTTATGTATAAACATTACTAGACTGAGTCCGGCTTCATAGCCTTGAGGCTAAACTCCTCGCTTTGCACACACCTGGATACCATGTGGGCACTGGTTCTAATCCCAGCAACTCCGCTTCCCATCCAACTCCCTGCTTGTAGCCTGGAAAGTAGTCAAAAACAGTCCAAAGCCTTGGGACCCTGCAATTGCATGGGAGAGCTGGAGGAAGTTCCTGGGTCCTGGCTTCCGATCGGTGCAGCACCGGCCTTTGCGATCACTTAGGGAGTGAATCATCGGACAAAAGATTTTCTTCTGTCTCTCCTCCTGTCTGTATATCTGACTTTGCAAAAAATAAATAAATAAATAAATCTAAAAAAAAGAAAAGGCTAGTTACTGGTCAATTAATAGTGTAGATTATTTTCTCCTAAAAATAATTGCATGCTGAAATTCTATGTCCATATTTTTTTTAAAAAAACATGACAGTCATATACTTTAAAAATAACACAATAAAAATTTTTTTTGGAAAGGCAAATTTACAAACAGAAGCAGATACTGAAAGTTCATTCATCTATTGGCTTGTGTCCAAGTGGCTGAAACCATAGCCACAGCTATTTGAAGCCAGGATCCAGGAGCCTCCTCTGGGTCTCCCACATGGGTGCAGGATTCCAATGCTTCCGGCCATCCTCCACTACTTTCTCAGGCCTTCCACAGTGAGCTGAATGGGAAGCAGAGCTGCTAGAACCTGAACTGGTGACCCATGAGTTCTTGGAGCATGCAAAACAAGAATCCAGTCACTGAGACATCACAAAAGGCTTAAAACTTAGTGTTGCTATCTTTCTTTGCCATGTTGCCCTATTACAGACACTGAAAGCTCTCATAAAACAGTAGCTTTTAAAGAAAACAGCATATCCTCCTAATATTTCAGCTTGAATTTATTTTTGAGATTATTAGTCCTATGGCAGTGCAGAATAACCACTGGGACTCGAGATGAAAACAAGCAACAGCCTGACCATCTGGAAAAATCTGGCCTGTGATCGTGATAATTTGGTGACATGACATTGAGCAAGCTGTCTCATCTTCTAATTTCTCAATTTCCACATTTGCAAAGAAGAGTTAATAATGACACTTGTAATATATTTGTAATATGTAGATCATTTATTTTCAAAATAGTGCATTATTGACCTAGAACTTAGCCTGACCTCCACAGATGAGCTACTTAACCAGGAGAAACATAAAAGCCATAATTATACTTGCAAATAAAGGCAAAAAATTATTGATTCTGGGCCACATTTCATAGGTTAAAAATCAGGAGGCCAAATGTCTTTTGAATTAAGAAATACAAGTAGTTTAGAAAGTTAAAGTGATGTGTACATTGAACACCAACTGCTACACTGCCCACCGCAACCTGTCATATGTCTAAAAGCAAACATGAATATTCAGCTAAGTTGGGTAATTAAGCATCACAAATATCTCACACCAACTCAGGCCACTTTTTTGTTTGTTTTGTTTTGAGGTCAGAAAATTCATGATTTTAGTGGATCCTTAGTAATTACCCACAGCTCTCTGGGTATAATGTGTGTGGTATATGCCAAAGGTCATACTTTACCTTAACTGATGACTGGCTTATTTTTCCCCAAACTGGTGGATTAAAATAATAATAAGCTAGCTGAATGAAAATTGTAAAGATAGATAATTCTAAATTTTTCTGGAGCCTACAAATATCTGTTTCTTTTTTGAGTCACACAATTCTGATCATTATCCAAATATAATCTCATGCCCTTTTAATAAATACACAAATAGATGCAAAATTAAAACAAATTTAAACACAGTGCTGTCTCAGCTAATGGCGAAGAAGCACACAGACTAAGGCAGCTCTTAGTTCTTCTGTCTAAATCTGTGTTGTTACAACTTAAGAGTGGCCAAAGTGCGCCAAAGAGCCTCTGCAAGACTCAGAGAAAATAAATGTGCGTTCTTTTAAGCCACTAACTCTGATATTTTTGTAAAGCATCAGCAGTAAATTAATACAAATTGTTCAAAGTGTCTCTTCCAGGTGGATGCTATCTCCAAAAGACAGATAAGAGAGACATTCATGGCTGGGTAAGTGACACCAATATCCCATCAAAGACTTACAACAAATAGAGCCGAACATGCCGCTGAATGATTTTTCCGAAGATGCTCCTCAAGGACACTTGAAAGCAGAGATGCGAGTCGAGATATAAAGATAAGGAGCAGGACATTTTCAGATGGGAAGAGAGTTAGAACGTGTGCATCCAGTTTTAGTGAACACTGTGCCCGAAGCTTCCAGTGGGTAAATTCACTTCTTGTCTTTAGGGGCCAGGAGCAACTGTGGAACAAAAACAAAAATGAACTCCTTGATTCGTTCTCAGCCAGTGCAACCCCATCCTCTGCACTACTGAGAAACCCCATCTCCTCTCCCTCCATCAGTTCAGTCGCAACACACTCTACCTATCCCTTTTGCAGAGTCGGAATCAAAATGGAGCGAACATAGCTCATTTGCTAACTGCTATACTTTTCGCTTTTGTAATTTCTGCTTTGCTTGCTTGGCTGTGAAACTGTGTGAGATTATGTGAGCTCCGAGACTGAGCTGCCCACGTGCTCTTCAGCACAGACAATTCTCAGTCCCCAGGAATCAAGATCCCAGGTGACTCCAAGCCTGCGTCAGGTTATCTTAACTACCGGACCGAAGAGATCAGCACAGGCTGAGCAGCCACGGCAACCATTGCAAACTGTCCCGATTGCAGAAACCCGCAATGTCCTGTTGAGGGCTGCACTCTGGTCAGGAGCGTCAGTCCTGACTGGTTGGTTGGCTCCCTTACCTTCACTGTAAAGAAACTTGATTTGACTGTCATTTGTATATGTAACATTCTGTCCAAGGGGTTGAGTGAATGCAACACTTAGAGAGGGGAAGCCACATGTGAAAAGCTCAAGAAGAGCAGTTATAACCCAGCTCAGTCAGCCCAGTGCCTTCACCTTGGGGTCCCTCAGCTGCCTTAAGCTTTATAAACATAACTGAATTTTTTTTTTCCTGCCATGTGGTCTTTGTAAGTACATGCTGGCCCAGGCCAAACCATTTTGGCATCTGCTATCACCTTCCCAGCTGTGCCAACAAGGACCTCAGCTGGAAAAAGCAGCAGAGTTCTGGACCACCATCCTAACAAAAGATGTGGTCATCAGGCAAGGGCAGCTTAACCCATTAGGCCACAACATTCATCGCAATAATAGGCAGCACCTGCGGTGATGGGGGATTCTTCAAGGCACAGCTGTGCTTCATCTTAGGTTTACATTTAAAAAAAAAAGTTTCCTAGATAACTCATATGCATATGAGAATTTGGAAAGCCTTTGTCTAGGGGATTGGGCTAGGGAAATGGGATCCATGGACAGCAGTTAACACTATAAGGACGGTAATCTAGTTTTGTATAGGAAAAAGTGAATTCTTTGAAAGTAATAGAAAGAAAGTGAAAATTGTGAGATTACAGTACAAGTTAAATTCAGATAGGTACAATCATTCAATACATTAAGAGCATCTACGTCTTTCTTGGTATTCCTGTAATATAAAAGAAACATATCAAGTGAGAATGAAGAGAAAATAAAGGATTCAGAAAAGAGGAAATGAATTGAGAGGTTGTTCAGGCATTCTTGATCCTCATGGTGGGTAATGTGGAAAGAATAGGTCGTTAAGGTGAAGCACATGATTTGCACTTCAAGTGTGCCACCAAGGATCCCGAGTCCTGTACACAACGGCATCTATTGCTCATCGCAACCTATTTATAGTTGAGTGTTTGTGGAACTTCAGTCTCAGAAACACACAGACACCAGCTTATGTGTAGTAGGAAAAATTTTCAAGATCACATAGTATGTAGGGGATACATTTACAAAAAATCCTTGATTTCAATGTCCACTTGATAACAGTTGCCGTTTCCCATTTATAATTATGAAACTTTTCATCGATGAAAGATACTATTGCATTTACAGAACATGTTACTTATTCCTATGATGTTTAGTTGCATACGTGTCCATTTTGCCTAGTGTCTGAACTCACCAGTGTGAAGAGTGACCGGCGCATACATCCTGAAAATTGATAAGACTCCTGTCATTTTGGATTTGATTCCATGTTCCTTGCCATCCTACTTTTCACCATCTGCTCTAACCTTATAATCTTGTTCCCACAATCTGCTATAATCTCATGACACCGTATTTTATAGCCAAGCCCTTGAGACCCCCTCCCCCTCATCCTTGCCCACCTTCCAATTCCTTGCAGCCCCAACAGTTCTATCTAGTGATCCCTCACAGACCCCTCCCCCACTGGCCCTACCTGCCAATCCCTCCCCCATTGGCCCTATATGTCAATCCCTCACACCCTGTAATACCCGTCCCCAGCCACAAAGGCATACTCCCAGGAGTGTGCCATCCCATTCTTGCCATCTTTCTCTATCTCTTTTCCCTTGGCCCTCTTTCCTGCCACTGAAGCAGGAGACCTCTCTTTCCCCCTCTGCCTTTGCTCAAATTCCCGGGGCCATCAACCCTGCTGGAATAAAACCTGTTGCATGGCTTGGTGCATCTGATGTTTCAGCTTGTGGCAGCTCTTTTCGGAAAAGAGCTTATTCCGAAACCATTAGCACTTGAAAGATCTAACAAATAAGCCTCCATTTAAAGGTTTTCAGTTGGGTGGCCTTTGGAGAAGATTGTCCATACATATATGATGAATATTAAATCAAACAGTAAGAGGCAGTTTAAGCATCATGCCTTATTATTTTATTGTGTTTGGCAAACAATTATCTATCTCTCAAGCAAATAGAACTATCCAGGGAAAGAAAAAAGAGACAGATCAATGATGATATTTATAACCATTTATATCCTACAATGTCTGAGAAGTAATTAGTGAGAAGCAATTCTACGCTTGCATTCATTTCTAAGATAATTTATTTTAAAGCAGGAAGTAGATTATATCAGTTTATGTTATAGTTAATAGGGTAGATAACAGAAAAGGGTAAGCATGGTTGTGGTTATATTAATTGGAAATCTATTAATCTTGGAAAGAAGAAAAATGGGCCGGAGTGATATTATACCAATAATAAATGGAGATATTTCTTTGAAAGTCTTTGGGCATTGAAAGTCTCATTCAGAAGATAACAGAAAAATACACCAAGTTGCTCTATATAATCAGAGATTCAAAAGAATGAAAGGTTTATGTGGGCTTTCCAGTAAGATTAGAAATAATGGAATGAGAATTTGATGGGGGGAGGGCAGGTACAATGTAATTCTTCTCCTACTCAGCACCTCTTCAATAACATCACAAATAAAAACAAATATAAACATATAGTTGGAGTATCAGACATCTCCCATCGGTTGGGTCACGCTGAGCTAGAAAAAGCCACAGACAGAAATTGCACACTCAAATTCTCTATGACATGGACTGTAGGAACTTGGCAACTTCCCTCTGCCTCCTGGAATGTGTATCAGCATAAAGTTGGAAATAGTATCTGAACTGGAACTTATGAATGAGGACATCCAACATTATCTATACAACTCTTCCATTCTAATACTTTCATTATTTTTACTGTTACATCATTTATTTCAACTAATGTTTATTGAGCATTACTTAAAAATTGCAGACACTTGGGACCAACATCATGCCATAGCAGGTAAAACTACTGCCTATGGTAGTAGCATCCCATATGGAAGTAGGTTCATTTACCTGCTGTTGCTCTCCCAATCCATCTCCACGCTGGTAAAAAGAGCCTGCACAAAAGCAGAGAATAATGGCCTGTGTTGGGGAGCTTGCTAACCAAGTCAGAGACTAGATGAAGCTTCTTACTCCTGGCTTCTGTCTAGCCCTCATTGCCACTGTGGTCATCTAAGAGAGCGAACAAGTAAACAGATTTCTCCCACTTTTTCAGTCACTCTCTAGCAGATAAATCATCATTTTAAGCCAAGCACTTGTCCAGACCCTGGTTGTGCAGAGCAGTGAACAATATTGTCAAAACTAAAAATGTTTTACATAGCTAAAAGTAAAGTCATTGGTTTATATTCTTTAGCAGGAGCAATTACTGTACACAAGATGTTACATGTTTCTGCAAATACATATAAATCTATGAGGAATTTACAAAGATAAACAGTGGAAATTATGTTCTAGTAACTGTGCATGAGTTTCAAAATTACTTGATCAAATGAATTATTGTTATAATTCCATTTTCCCTAGAGTTTAAGAACTCTCAAATACATTTTTGAAGTATATAATTACATGTGTATAAGCATTTAAAATGTAACATTTTACCTAATACCACTATTGTAGAATTCAGCTTCTTTGAAAAGAGAGGCTGTAAAAACATTCCTTTGAGAAGCTACGAAAGGCAGCTCTTCCAAATGGAAGTAATAATTGAAATTGTCACCATTTTCTGCAGCCCATAATTTGAAAATTTGTTATGAGATAGAAATGGAATGCTTTCTGTGCAGATGAGGATAAGATGATCTGATACATTGTGGAAATTTTTCTGAAATGCACGCAAGGTATCTTTTCGAAATGCCTGGTGTCTCAGAAGTGCTTCAGCTAATTTTTGCAACAGTGCCTCACTGTCAGCAGCACCTGTTGTTCAGTAACTGGTACTGAGGAGCCAGATGACCTTTGAAAATGTCAACTTTTGATCAAGACCTGATGTAAAAGTCTTTAGAAGGCCCAAAACGCTGTGCAGGATGTAGCTGCTCCTGTAAGCTATCACTCTTCTACTCTTAATGTCAAATTAGTATCATCCCTCAGTGGACACAGAAGGCTAGTGACAATCACTTCCTATTGTCATAACATTACCAATGAAAAACAGAGCCATAGAAAACCAATAAATAACACAGCAAAATACAGTTTTCAAATGTTTGGAAATTATTTGTGTGTGTGTGCTGAACAATGAAAATAAAAACTAAATCTGTCTTTTTGGAAATATAAGATTTTAAAAAATATTTTCTGTGTCATACTTTGAAATAAAAGTGAATTCAGAACTTTTTCCATGGAAAGTTGATATCAGTGTTTGATACCATCTGTATTTGAATAAGAGTAATTATAGTGGCAAAAACGCTCAATACTATCCTGAACAAATTCTTCAATGGTGCAGCAAGTTCATTCTCTAGCCTGTGTTGCAGGCATCCCATGTGGCTTGTGTCCTGGCTGCTCTACTTGTTCCCCAGTTACCTTAGGTCAAATGCTTAGGCCAAGTGCCAGTTACCTCCCCTAGGTGTAGGCAACTGCCTAAGTGGCCCTGTACCTAGGCAAGTGTTGCACTGCCTCTTGCTACCAGGGCCTGGAGGGCCCTACTAGAAGATGACCCATGGGCCCACGGTGGCAGGTGGTGGGGGACTGTGGACTGCCAGACTGCAGCAACCATAGGTGCTTCCAAGAATTGGGTCTAGATGTTGGCAGACCACAGTATCCACCAACACATGCAAGGACTGGGAATAGGTGTGGCTTATGCCACACAGAGGTCTAAGCACCTCCTGGGTTTTGTGACATCTGGGTCTGGGAGCAGGGCTGGTAGAGAGACTTGAAGAAATCTACTACTATGCTGGAGAACCTGCTGGTTGGCCTGAGAGCTGGGTCTGGAGTTGAGTCTGGCCAGGTAGGGCTGCAACACTCATCAGCATGTATGTGAACTGGCTAGGGGATGGGTCCGGCTTGGCTGGGCCAAACCTTAATGCTCATTGGCTCTCTCAAGAACCAGAATAGAGTGTGGGTCACATCAAGTTAGGCTACTTCCCCAGCATGTTCATATGGGATCCAAAGATGGGCGCAGGTCAGCAAAGGCCAGGCTGCAACATCCACTGGCAAGTGCTGAGACAGGTCCCAGGCCGTTTCAAGCTGTGTCGAAGCACCACCAGTAGTTGCAAGGTTTAGGACTGGAAACTGGCCTGCTAGGAGAACTAAGGATTCCCCTGCTAGGCTGTCATTTCCACTAGTGAGCATGAGAGCCAAGGCTGGGGGGCAGACTGCGCTGAACATGGCTGGAGCACCACTTGGCATGCAAGTGATCTAGATCTTGGAGTGGCCCAGATTGAATTAGGTTTCAGCACCATGGAGCCCTTGCAAGGGCCAGAGTGGGTGCAGGACAAGGTGGGTTAGATTATGCCGCCTGCTGTCCCATAGGAGAGCTGGGTCTGGTGATGAGTCAGGCAGAGCTGAGCACTGGTGAAAGCCATATGGGTGTACACAGTCAGACAGAAGTGCAACATCCACTGTTGAATTCTGGGACTGGAGGTGGGCTCTATGAACCTGGGCCAAACACTCAAAACCATGTGCATGATCCAAAGCTGGGAGCTAGTCTGAGAGGTAAATTTGGGGAACCCCCTGGTACACTTCCCTGATGGTGAGCTTAGGAGCTGAGGCTGTCAGTATGCCCATGCATCCCCTTAGAAGTACAAAAGCCAGGAAAGGGTAGAAACTTGGCCATATTATGTCGCAACACTTACCAATTCACATGAGGGACTGGAGTTCCAGAACCGGGGTTTCTAAGGGCTGGATTAGGCTGCAGCATTCACCAAGATAAACTAGGACTCAGAGCAGGCTGGGAAGAACCAGAAAATAATACTCACCAATGAAAGCCTAGCTGAGGAGGGATATACCAGATGTATTCACTGGCACATGCAACCCCCTGGCTGATGGTGAGCTAGCAGGGGAACTTCAGGGACCCTTCTGCTTCCATTGGTGAGCGTGAGAGCTGCAACTGGACCCAGGTGAGGCTGAACAGGGATGCAACACCTGTCAGCATACACATGAACTGGGTTTGGTGGAAGACTGGTCTAGGCTAGGCCACTACAACCACTCCCATAGGCAAGAGCCAGGGTGAGTGTAGGCTGCTTGATTTTGCCACAACATCTACTGACATGTGCTGAGTCTGAGTATACGTCATGTCAGGTTGGACCACAGTAACTAATGGCAAGAGCAAGATCCCGGGCTGGGAATGGGCCTGTTGGCAAACTGCGGGACTCCTCTGTTGGGCTTAGCTCCTGCTGTGAGCATGAGAGCCAAGGCTATTGGCAGGCCAAGCCAGACAAGGCATCTAAGATGGCATCAAATGACTGTCCCCCATCCCTTTGTGCTAATACAGTTTAGCCATGAAGCAGCTGCTCCTTCATTTTCCTCTTATGCCTCCCCTAAAGACCCAGGATAAAAAGACTTAAAATTTGGAAATATGCTTCCCACTCTGCTTCCTCTACAACTAGACTCACCCCACCCTAATCAGGACCCACACAGGCACACATCCCTCTCAATCCTGTGAATAACGTTGAAAATATAATAAAATAACCATTACATTTTTAAAAAGCTTATGCTTAGGGCTTATGCTTGAACAGACATTAACTCTTTAGTAAGAATAATTGTCTTCAGCAGTTGTAAAAGTTAATGTTAGTATAAATACAAAATATAGTTCAGTATTTTTATTTGTATTTATTGCTTGCATTATAAAATGATAGCACTGA
The DNA here is from genome assembly GCF_017591425.1 of Ochotona curzoniae. Taxonomy (NCBI): domain Eukaryota; kingdom Metazoa; phylum Chordata; class Mammalia; order Lagomorpha; family Ochotonidae; genus Ochotona; species Ochotona curzoniae. The sequence goes on along the minus strand of NW_024465582.1, from coordinate 11,523,281 downwards.
ATGAAACAAAGGTTAAGAAATATCATAAAACGTGAGTACTAAGTTGTATTGATCTCTCAAGTACTCCTTTCAGTCAGGTTTTTTATTAGATTTTCATTAGATAAGATGGTTACTACATTTCTATATATATATGGGAAAGCAATGGAAGATTTCCTGGTCTCTTGATCCCTGTCACCTGCTTGGGAAACCCAAAGAGGTTTCTCTCATCCTGCTTTACAGCATGGCAATGACCTTGCTTTTATGGCCAATTGGGAAGTGAACCAACGGGCCATGCTGTGTTTCTCTGCTTCTCTGTGTCTGTCAATGTGCCTTTCAAGTAAATAGAAGCTTGTTGGAAACAAGAATGAGAGAGGACTGCACTGTGATGTGACAGGGAAATCCACCAGTTTTCTGGGAAATCAGTATTCCACTTCTGATTCAGCTCTCTGCTACTGTTCCTGGGAAAGCAACAGAGGAGTTACCAAACACTTGGGCGTTTGCTGCTAGCTGCTGGCTTTGTGGCTGCTAGCTTCAGTACAGCACCTCACCTTTAAGTACAGATTATCAATGAATTGACAGTTCACTGTCAAGTATCAATTACTGAAAATTATTACAAATAATAAATATTATTTAAAATGTATACAATCATTGCATTAAAAGTAGTTATCATTTTCATATTTTTGTTACTATCCTGATATCTAAGTTTTGCTGTGTAGTATATTTTTCAAACTATACTTCATTGAAAAGATTTATTAACACATTCTAGGGCATTTTGTCAGATGTTATAAATCAGTGAATGAAGTTTCAAAATTTCTATACTTTCAAAACATTCCCAAGTTTAAAAAGTCAAGTCAGTTAAAGTCAAGGCAACTGTACTTGGTGCAATTATCTAGGAAAAAAAAATTGCTTGCAAATTCAAATGAGCACTTACATAAAATCTGTAGGCCAACGTATTGAAACATCAAAAGAAAGGGCGGTTGGAGAGAGGTTTCCCCGTAAATCCAGATTTATCGTGTTATTCAATTTAGTCAAATTCTGGAAGTTATTTTCCTTTCAGCTTGCTAAATCAGCTGTTTGTCAGTTTAGCACTCAAAGTACCAAATGCGTGACTATTTTTCTTTTTAAAACAGATTAGTTAATTTTCTAAACCATTCACGAAATCTGAAACTGAATTACCATCTCATCTTCATGTTCACTACTCACTTACAGATACTAAATCCTATACTTAGTGACACTAAATCACTGTGTAAGTAAAAAATGCACTTAGACAAATTTAGCTCAATTAACATAGACTTGCTAAGCAAGGAGAAATCCATTAGCTATTCAACCCTAGAGCATTTTTAAGAATGTTCTCTAGAAAGTTTAAATTGGACTGATTTATATTGTAGATTGTTGAATATGAAATATCAGATCCATTGCTCATATTTTTCTATTTATAAGCATCGTTGAATCAACTATATTGGCGATTAAATAGACCTGTATAACTTAAATGGAGAGTACACTGTTTAGACTGACATGTCATAAATGTAAAATGTGGTGAAAACAACATTTAAATGATTTTGACAAATATTAACTGCATTTGATTTCAAATTACTGCAATTAAAATCAAAATAAGCATATTCTAAGCTTTGTATTTAATTTCAGACAGGTTCTACAATTTAAAATATTTTGGTAGTTTCTTCTCTAAATCACCCTAGGAATGCATTTAGTTGTAATCATTTCCCTAATAGAATTTTACAGCAGAATTTGCTTACAAAACTGATTTTTTGTTCTCATGTTGCTGAATAACACCCAAACTGGTTGGAGGCATTGTGGTAGAGAAAGCCTATTGCTGAAATCAGGTCGGTGGAAGAAAGCAGGTGCTGATTGCAAAGCACAGGCAGCTGGAAGATTGTTGCCTCCTTCACAGGTGTCTGAGGAGTTGGGGTGAAGATTCTTAAAGATAAAAATTGTGACTGAGAGGGTTCACTTGTGCAAGATTCCTGGGGAGTCATAGGAGCTCATGACCTTTCCATTGATTGGCCAATGATGCCATGAGTTTTACGGAGTTAATGGCAGTCATGTGGACCCCAGCCATGAACTTAATTACATTTCTTCAGTACATCTCCCAGTGAAGACCTCCAGATGGTATTGGCCATTTAAGGTCCTTATCTATCAGAGAAGGAAATGATTCTTGGAGTCCTGAGATTAGAAGTTTGCAAGACCATTTGGATCATGCTCTTAAGTCAGTGAATCCCTGTTGACGAAAGCTAGGGAAAAGCACATTGTGCTATGAGAGAAAACCAGAAGCCTGGGTCCTGCATTTAAATCATGGGGTTTAGTAAAGGCATGACCTGGTATTTTTTTTTTTTTAACAAAGTTGCAAGTTCAAGAAAATCATCAAATTATACTTCCAAAGTTTTTTTTTTTAAACGACTGACTTGTAAGTCCTTACTTTGTAAATAATTGAGTGGAAATGATGGAACAATTAACCCAGAGAAACCTCCTGAGGAAAGAAACTGGATAATTGTTTAATGGAAATCAGCAAAACAGCCTGCATATCTAGGAAATTAACATTTTCCATTTTCAACTTGCATTGAGCCAGGCTGCTGCATTTTTATTTTCTAGAACCTTCTAATTTCACTGTAAGAGCCTTTTAGTCCTACTTCATCCAGATGGAGAGTTGAACTTCAGCGAAAATGACGTACAAGGTCAAGACTGAGGGTTAGAATCTGATATGAAGGAAGAGTCCATCCACTCATAACAATAAAGTGTCTGTTATTTATTACTGAGAATATGCCAGCCATCCTTCTCAGCTCTTTACCTCATGAACGCATTAATCCTTCCAACGAGCTTGGAACAAAAGTCCGGATGCCCATTCATTTCCCTTGTCTCCCTGTGTGTGTGTGGGGTGCGGTGGGGTGTATGTGTTTGACAGGTAGAAGAAAACATAGGGGGAAAAAAAAGCATACTTGGAACTCAGTCCAGGTTTCTCACATGGATCTCAGTAATCCAACCACTTGAGTCATTGCTGTAACCATTCAAGAGATGCGCAAAGAAGAACCGGGATCCCAGGGGTTCCACGGACTTGTATAGGAGATATATTATCTTAGATTTGACTGCAATTTGTCTTTCTCTTATAACAAAAGATAACACGAGTAATAGCACAAGCAATATTGTATTTGAGGTACTATTTTCCCTAGCTAAATATTTTCAAACTTATGTACTACAAATAATGATACCTTCAATTTAAGAAATAATGAAATGGAAGACACTGCGAGTAATTCTAATTGAAATTTAGATTCAGTTTCAATGAAGCCTTATTCGCTTAACTACATTAAAAAAGTCACTGTTTGGAAGGCACGGTGAAATATTAGTTGACAAAGATTGCACTTTTCAAAAGTTTTTTAGTGTTGAAACTTTCAGTATGTCTTGTCTAAAAAAAATTGAACTGTTTACGGATACTATGTGAATGGCCTTGGTTCAAGGAAAATCCACACCAATGCACAGTGAGGTAGGAAAAAGACCTGTTGTGAAAGTATGAAAGCAAAAGAGAAACAATTGATAGATTCCAGGGGATAGATCCAGGTAATCTGAAGTCTAGCATTCAATGTTTTTAGAGAAAAGTTAATCTAACATTACAAAGTCACATGAGTTTGGGATATTCTCTGTATGCAAACACTGCTGGGAAGAATCCTGTGAAATGGACTGAACAGTTTGTACTGTAGCACATGATTTCTCAGTGTAGTCTACCTATGTTGATGCACCTCTGAATCTTTTTATTCTAGTTTTATTGGAAAGTCAGATATACAGAAAAGAAGAAAGAAAGGAAGGAAGATCTTCTCTGTTGATATGTTCCCCAAGTGGCTGCAATGGCTGGAACTGAGCTAAACTGAACCCAGAAATGCAGAGCCTCTTCCAAGTCTCCGTGCAGGTGCAGGGTCCCAAGGCTTTGGGCCGTTCTCCACTGCTTTCCCAGGTCACAAGTAGGAGCAGAATGGTATGAGGGCCTGCGGGATTAGAACTGACACCCATATGGGATCCTGGCTTGTGCAAGGCAAGGACTTCAGCTGCCAGGCTACCACGCTGCACCCTTACTTTAACTTTTGAGGTCAGTGCTGTTGTATAGCACAGTAACCCACTTGGGATATCAGCGTTCCCTACCAAAGTCAAGCGGTGAACCCCCCACCTCTGGTACACTCCTCAAACGCTTGTATCTGTTAGGACAACACGAGAGTCCAAGTTGGGAGCTGTGTCTCCTCACACAGGTAGGCACCCTCCTTCTTGGATATCACAACTGCTTCCCAGGGTATAATTTTAACTATGTTAATGTGAGCATATTTAACTATTCTAACAAAACGACTTGTGTAACAATTCATAAATACTGATAACCTTTTATTTCAAAGATACGTAAAGAAACTAACAACATAAATTTGTTTTCAATGTTGGTAGAAAAGAATGAAACACTGAATTGAGTGCAATATTTAAAAATAATGCCTAGTATTTTTCATGGTTCCCATTTCTATGAATTTCTTGAGACTCTTTATTTGCATGCATTTCCAAATTTTTGCAACAAAATAAACTTTTAACTCCATGTTTCACACAAACTTTCCAAAATTCAGCTATACCTAGGAAAACTATTCCAATCTTTTTTCTTCTTTCAGCCTAACATTCTATCACTAAACACTTCCTAGCATTACCCATTTACCCGGACTAGTCACTGCATCTTCTACCTTCAATAACAGTCTTCATAGTTAATTTATAAATCATTTATCTTCTCCGTGTTGAGCATTTTGCCTTTCTCTGACCTCAAGGACATTGTTCATTTGTATAACACGTGTATATCTTCAATTAAGCTAGAGCAGATGAATTACCCAAAAGCCATTAAATCCTAAACTACCTCAAATCTGTGCAGCATCTCACTGATTCAATTTGAAATGACTTTAACACAAAATGTGATGTTTTGTAAAACAAACACTATTGCAAATCATCACAACTTGTCCAACAAAAGGAACATCTCTGCTTTTGCCTTTTTGTCAACCTGCCTCAATACTTGCAAAATTTCATAATGTGCATCTGAAAATATTGCTGTAGGCCAAACCTGTGACTCAACAGGCTAATCCTCCACCTGCAGGCACCAACATCGCATAAGGGTAATGCTTCCAGTCTTGCTGCTCCAGCTCCCTGCTTATGGCCTGCAAGAGGAGAAGAGATGGCCAAGTCTTTGGGCCCTAGCACCCACGTGGAGTATCTCGATGGAGCTCCTGGATCTGCTTTGCATTTGCTCAGCTCTGGCTGTTGTGTGTCGTGTAGGGAGTGAAGAAGAGAAGAAAAATCTCTGTTTCTCCTTCTCTCTGTAAGTCTACCTTTCTCATCAAAATAAATAAATTATTAAAACAAAGAAAATGTTGCGAAACTCTCATGCTATTGTTTATTCATTTGTCAGTGGAGATAATTGCAAATACTTCCTATATTACTAGTGTAGGCTGAACAAGTTATATAGGCACTCTATGATACTGTCTAGTAGACAATAATTGTCAGTTGGTTTTGTTTTGTGGTTATACAATTCTTAACATTATTATTACTAATTGGTGCTACATACATAAAATCAATAAGACAAGAAAATAAATGCAAATCAGTTCATAAAGAAGGGAATATCTCCATAGGATACTGTGTTCTTTTGCAGAGGCTAAGATTCTGGTGTGCTTTTAACAAATGATAAGAAATGATACAGAATAATACCTAAGGAAGCTCCTGATACCTAGTTCCATTCATAAATGTTTAAAACGATTGTGCTTTTGCATTAGTTCATCCAAAATTCATGAATTGAAACCTCAAATGGACACTAAGCACTGCCTTGCGGTTTTGTTTCTTGATGTGTCACATTCTGAAATGATTACTTAGTCTACGTTCCTTTTGTCGATTCCCACACAGGTACTTTTTTTTCCTCTTTCCCTCGTTTAGTAGTGACCTTGCCTTGTAACTTTGCTATAAAAGTGCAATCCATCTGATTTTATCTAATTCATCTTTTGGATACTGGTCTGCAATTCTAGCTATTCCTTTCCCCCTGTTAAATACCTTTAAGCTAGAAGGAATTTTATTGTTTGTGCTTTCCCTATTGCATAGAATCTCTAGCTGTCTGCCGCCTTAAGGATGTCTCTTATTAAAGCATTAGCTTACTTCACTGGATGACCAGTCCCATTACATTGAAGCAGGTGCTAATAATCGAATTCTTAAGATACTTCTCTGTTCATTTCCCTTTCAAAATGGCTTAAATATCTAAGTTCTTTCATGATGGTTTGCAAAAGTTGCTTTACTGGCAAATAATACTGAAGCTAGCCAACTTACATTTTCTTATACATAATCTCAAACACATATATCACCATTTTCACTATACTTGAGATAATTCAAAATGCCAAGCGATTTTTAAGCGATTGTATTTCCACAAATGCTTCAATAACATGTTTACAACTGACTATGCAATAATCATTTCCTTTTTAAAAATACATATATTTTTAAGTTTGAGAAGCAGCAAGACATGTCCACATACACACAACCACAGAGGATTCAGGATTTAGGAACTGGATCCAGGTTTCATGTGTTGGAAGTAGGACTACCCTGCTGCTCCCAAGGTGTGTCATGGCAGAAGACGACTCAGGAGCAAAGTTGGAAATCAAAGCCATATATCCCGATATCATATATGGGTATTGGTATGAGACCTGTTCCTTTCTAGGCCTAAAACTCTTAGCACCACTTTTACTATCCAAATAATGATATGGCAATAACTTTCAGCAGCTAATCAAAAACAGTAGCAACAAAGATAATGAAGTGCTTTCAATCCTTTAACTCATTTTTCTACTAGCACAATTTCAATCCAAGGTTTATTTTTAATTGTTATGGATGTATATACTCATACTTTTGTTTTTACCATTAATGCCCTATTATTTATCACTCACATAACCATCAAAATATATTTCAACAAGGATGTTTATGTATTATATATTAGGGATTCATCTGCTAATTAGTTCTATAGTTTTTTTCTAAATAAAAGAAAACCACTATAAAGTGTCCTTAAATTCCATGGCATTATACATCACCTTAGCTATACACATTTAAGACACATACTTACAAAAGGTACACATTTCTGTTTTCCAAGAAAATAACCTCAATTCTTTCCATGAAATAATCTCATTTGTCAGATTAAGCCTTATAAAACATTGATAAAATCACACATTTCTCAAAATGATGATGATTCAAAGAGGTTATATAGATAACAGTTTATGTAAGATATTTTCCTACTAAAATTCAGATGTTTGTGTTCATTTTAACTACTTTCTTAGGTAATTACCACTTAGGTTATGAAGGATTTAATAGGAGAATATTATACACAAAATATCATTATTGTTCATGGTTGTAATGACAAATATTTTATAGGTAACCTAAAAGCCTATTAATTTTATAATCACCTATAAAAATATTTCGTAGTCGCAGTAGTCAAATTCATTCGTAACTATGGCTTAGAAACACTGATTAGTACAAGCACAATGCTAATAAACGGTCCACGTTTTGCCTGACTAGTTCATTCATTTTGCTTGTTAACTTTATGTTTCTCTTGCCCTCCATGGTCTAGTGTACAGAAATATCAAAGATGATCTGCAGGAAGGGCAAACAGAAGCCAGTCCCACTGGACTGTGACTCCTATCAACAGAATCTTTCAACTTCCTTGTATAAGGGCAGGATTAAAAATAACATACTTGAACGATTGATGGACAAACTCTAGGGAGAAAAAGTCCTGTCATTGTTATTAATGCAATATAAATTTCAAGAGTCTATTGATTTTTCTACCTCAGAGCATTCTGGGAAAATCCCCCACTGTGCAATTTGCTTTTCCTGACTTAAAAAAGTGTGCAAATTAAAAAAATACAGCTTATTTGGTAGAGGGATAGTTACTGAAGTATACAATAACTATATTTTAAGTAAGATTATGCTTAGTTATTAAATATTCATTTGAATATAAAGTTAACAAAATTTGTTTTTGTCTTTAGGTTAGGTAATGAAACTACGTATAATACTGAGATCACGAGTATGTTAGGCTCAGTGGGAACCCAGAACACACCCTCTGAAAACTGTGGAACAGGCTTCCGACAGGTGTAGCAGATTCTCAGGTAATCGGGCTGCGGGATGCAACCTCACACGGTGAAATAGCAAGGAGGTAAATTAAAAGTAAAGCAGCCTGATCTCAAACTGGCAATGAGATATGGAATATTGCAGCAAATAGAATATATTAATGGTAGCTTATCATTTTACATAACAACACCTACTATTCTTTTATCATTTACTGTTGTTTTCTTTAGCCTTTTTGCAACAGCCCTAAGGGAGATAGCTAATGAGAGACTATCTTAACATGCTATGAAACTCACAGTGTACTAAAATATTACTGACATCTTCTTCCCTTTTGACAACCCAACAAATACTATTACACATTTACTTTTACACATGTATATTTTACAGATGCAAAGATATGTCTGATTATTATTATCTTTTCTCTTTCTTTAAATCCTATTATTTATTTCAAGGCTAACTCAATATTTTTCAGCTTCGATCTGAATGTCCAAGAATGCTTTACATTTTTCTGCTTGAAAAACTTATTTTAAATGTTATGTTTAAATAGAGGGGCCGTAATGAATTATTTGTTGGTCTCAATAAATCTATTTTTGCAATTTGAAGAATAAATCTGTTTTTGTAATTTGAAGAATAAATCATTTGTAATTTGAAGGTCATTTTAATTACCTTGTGGTTTATAGATTTTCATAAATGCATTAAATGCTTCTATTAATGCATTAAATGTTTCGCATTAATGTCTTCTTGTGGCTTGAGTTTCCATAATAAATCCATTATATTCCTTACTCTTGTTTCTCTAAACATGGAATGCATTTTGTCCCGTATAGCATCTGGAAGGCTTTTGTCCCAGTTTTATTTTCTCTTAGCAGTTAGACCCCAGTATGTTTAGCTGTGTATGCTTGTGTCTGGGCAGCTGTGTACATTCAAACCTATGTTTATGCCAGGGATTTATTTGGCGATTTAACCTTGTTCGGATTAACAGTTGTATCCAGTCACTACTTTTGAAAATGTGTTCACATTATGTATTCAAACATTTCTTCTTTGTTTTCAAAAAGCAAGTAAACCATCCGTCTACTCTCTGCTATGGCAGAATCTCTTCAGTAGTTGTAACACATTGCAGATTGATATTTTAATTGTCAAAATGAATACCTCTTTGCTTGAACATTTTGAATGTAGCCACCTGACCTTATCAACATCATGAATGCAACATAGATATGAGGAGATATACAATTTCTCTCAGAAAACTTATACCAACTTAATAATCTCTAAAGTGTTGCATATCTGTGTGTGTGTATGTGCATTTGTCGAGGGGAATTAGAGATATCATGAGCCTGCCAATGATATTAATACATGACGAACACAGAAAACACATATTACGGTCAAGATGTCCTCATTGTCTGTAGAGTAAGAGCAGAAATATGTTACTTGACAATTCCCTTCCAGTATTTTACAAGTTATTAACCGTATAATTAGAAGGCCAAGATACATACTTGAATACGTACAAATTGCATAAGATGGTTTCTGCACTTTCAATGTGAAATTTGAAATAGAAAAAGTTTTAAGTGTGGTATATATAAAAACAGTTAAGCAAAACTACTGAAATAGTTTAGTTTCACTGACTGCTAGCCTAACTTCTCTTTTCTGTTTCTCTCCTTCTCATTTCTTTCCAGAACTTGCTGGTCTGAGTGATGACGGTGCGTTCCATTGCCGAACACTGGAGCTTCATTCAATGTGATTTTGTAACTGCTTGCAAATGCACATCAGTTTCCACTATTTCCCTTCCTATCCTAAATCTTCGCTGTCTGACCCCATCTTAATCCAATCTTCCTTTGCTGCTTCTCTGGATCAGATAACATAAATGGATTTTGTAGAACAGGCTTTACATTTGATGATACCTTGTTTTCCTAAAATTGCAGTAATCAAAATTTGGAGGAGGGGAAGAAAAACAAAAGCAGTAAGAAAAAAAAATCCATAAAGCAACCATCTCCCTTTTTAGCACGGTGGATGTGGCTAAGAATCCAGAACACCCCTGGCTCAAGTTTCATCAGCATCTATGCAGCGGCAGCAGCCTCTTCTGGACAAAATAAAGCAAGTAAGGAAGCAGAGCAATAAAACTGGAAACGAGGCACGCGCTGACAATCTTCGTTCCTTTCCAAATAACTGTGACAAATGACTTTAGTAAAATGAAATGTAAACCGAATGAGATCCCTAAGTTTACCTGTCACTCATATAACAGATGGTGATTTCATCTTCTACGTTTTGAAAAGAGATTGTTCCAAAGAATTGTGAAAAAATAGTTATGTTCATTCACCGAAAATAATTATCAACCCTTTTTGTCTGAGAGTTACTTTACTATAATTACAACATCTTTCTCCAAAACAATTTTATTCTGCCAGCTTAAATTTTTCAAATTTGCTGTATAATAAACAACATACCTTAAATAGGGCGTTGCACATGCATTTAGTAAGTTATTTCTATGTTTAGTGGATTAGCATTCATATCACACCTTGTGTTTTAAAACTGTATTGGAAAATTCAGATGTTTAGTAAACTCCTGCTTGGCTTGAGTTTTCAAAACAAAATTCTTATCCTCATCATTTAGGGTAATGGTAAAGTATTCTTTAAAGAGAATTCGGCAGGAATGTGAGCGAGAAAAAATGATCATGTTTGAATATTTTTCCTTTTTCAAGTGAAATGTTCTAGAGTTATAGTTAGAATTTTCAAGATAAGATCTAGTTTAAGCCTATATTGCTTCAAGTGGCACACAATAATTGAATTGTACCATTATCAGTACACTAGTCACTTATTTACTGGAGAAAATTCTGTAATTTTGAACGCAATAATAACATAAGTGGATTTTCTCAAGTTCTGCTTTTCTTGCCCAAAGATGCTTCCTCATTATTTCTCCAAAACCTAACTAGGGTTTGAAACTAAATCTGTGCTAGTTTGTTACATAAAAACGGAACTTGACAATATGCCAGAGTCAGGGAAATCTTACAGTATGATTTAATGAACGGATTAAATTCAGTAAAAATAAGTTTGCATTGCATACCCCCAGAAAATGATTTTATAAATGTATTACGCATTATATACCTTCATTATCTCCTGCCTGGAATACCACAGCAAACTATTTCCTCACCCTCCAAATCTATCGTCACTTCACTGCAGCTTCAGATGCTTTTTATTTCCATAAATAAATATTTTCTCACTAAAGGCTGGAACATAACTCAGGAAATTATTGGTCTAAATGTTCACAAGATAAAGTAACTTCCCTCTGATAGCAAATATTAATTTCTAGTCCCTGCACACACACATAACACATACAGACAAACATACACAAACATGTGTAGCCACAGAATAGTTGTATTTTGTGGTTTCAAGAGATTTCCCTTGAGGCTGTATAAAAATAGTTTTTTTAATAGATAATCCCCCACATGTTTACATATGAAATACCGCCAAGCTTACTTGCATACATGAAAGGGTTAGCACAAACCTTGGTCAAAGTATGACATGCATTAGGTTTTACAATGGTAAGTTGCTCTGAAAAACTCTGATGTGTGTATTTCCTTAACAGAGTTTGTGTCGTCGGCTATTTCAAAGCGGCTGGTGTTCACACTCTGTCTGAGAAATGCATTGAACACAATTTAGCTTTGCGTTTTTGTAAATATCCCTTACCTCTTTAAAAATGCATGTTATTTATTTATTTGAAGGACGAGCTACAGAGTTAGATACACACGCATGCCGAAAAAGAGACGGAAAGAGAAGGGTTGTTTCACCAACTATTCCAGCCACTCTTTAATATTAGATGGTTTAACGGAAGAGAGACAATGCTCACATACAAGAGAAACGGAGTAAAGGAGAAATAGAGCGAGAGCAAGCAGGCACAGGTGCGAGAGAGAATCTCATCTGTTGGATTCATTCCTCAAATACTTGGGGCAGCTGGGATTTGCAAAGCTGACTCAGGGAGAGGTGAACTCCATAGTAGCTCCCATTCTCTTTAAAAAATCTCTTTGAACCCTGCTTGGTATCCTAGCAGCTAGAGTCCTCCACTTGCAAGCTCCAGGATCCCATCGGGGCGCTGGTTCTAATCCCAATGGTCCTGCTTCCGATCCAGTCCCCTGCCTGTGGCCTGGGGAAGCAGTGGAGAACAGCCCAAAAGCCTTGGGGCCCTGCACCCGGGTGGGAGATCCCAAAGAGGCTCTTGGCTTTGGATTGGCTTATTTCTGGCAGTTGCAGCTGGTTGGGGAGTGAATCAGCTGACTGAAGATCTTTCTGCCTCGCCTCCTCTCTTTATATAAAATAAATCTTAGGTTTTTTGTTTATGATTAGTTTAAAAATTCGGGCCCGGCATAGTAGCCTAGCAGCTAAAGCCCTTACCTTGTACACGGCGGAATCCCATAAGGACGCCAGTTCATGTTCCAAGATCCCCTCTTCCCATCCAGCTCCTTTGCCTGTGACCCGGGAAATCAGTGCAGGAGAGCCCAAAGCCTTGGGAACTTACACCCAGGTGGGAAGAAGCTACTGGCGTTGAAACAGCAGGAGGGAAGATCTTCTTCCTCTCTCTCTCCTCCTCTCTGTATATTTCTCACTTTCCTATTTAAAAAATAAATAACTCTTAAAAAAATAAATGTGTATGGATTGTACATTGACATGTAAGTCTCCGTTCAGTTAAGGTGTTTTGTGCATAGCACATACTTGAGAGAGCAAGCAATTGTTTAGCATCGTTACAAAATTGATACTTCTCAAAAAATTATTTCTTATCTCTTCCTGTGCCCCCTTGCTTTCATTCCAGACAATTTCCATGAGTCTAAAATATTTCATAATTTTAATTATATGCAAAGTACATTCAGTGAAATCTTGATTATCTTCCCCGGATGATTCATATACAAATCAACATTGATTATTACATTTGGCTATGCTGCAAAAGCATTTCTACTTTCATGAACTCTGAAAGTATCAATGGACCCGGGTTCCAATAAGACTTTCTTCTGCTAGTTTGCTACTTGTAATATTCTCAGGTGCAAAAGTGACTGACGATGTTTCTGAAACTGCCTTCCGGATAAACAAGTAAGAATGAAAGACATCTCTAAAGATGTGAACTGTTGAGATTCCTCATATTCTTTAAATCTGAGGGATTTTGATTATGTTGAACACTCAGAAAATAAAACTTACATTTTCTCTTTAATTTACAGGTACTGCTCAAATGTGATTTTGATGGAATTTGTTGGATAAACAGTTTCTACCTTAATTTTCTGGCCACTTTTATTCTGGGTTTTGGTGTCTAGTTGAAAGAATTAACAACAATTACTACAAATTATGATTGTATCTTTTATGCCATCATTCTGGCTTGAATATTTGAAACATGTAAAAAAATGAAAAGAAAAGAGACAGAGAAGCTTCTATCTTTATTTCACTTCCCAGCTAGCCAACAGCAAGCACCTCAGAACTCCGTCTATGCCTCCTGCACAGGCCCCAGACACGAACGTTTTTCCATCTGTCTTTCCCCCCTGACCCTATTCCTAGGTCAGAAAATTTGATTTTTTTCTACTACAAATTCACTATTTTTCTTTTCCTAACTCAAATGTATTACTGAGCCCCTATAATGAAATTTTTCATTAATTTATTATAATTTTAGCTCTCAATTTATTTTTGATTGTTCTAATAATTTAATTTTACTTCCTTGTTCATATTATCAATTGCTTGCAGTTTTGGAACTATGTATAAATGCCTGTAAGAGTGTGTGTAAAAGAAATCTCAAAGAGTCTCACATGGAAGCTATTCTCTCAAGGAAAGTAAAATTCCATTTATTAACACAGCATAGAAGCACTGTATAGGAATGAAAGAATCGCATCTATGTTTAAAACTTTATCATGGTTACTGTGTTACGAATGTACCTTATACTGCTTCATATCTGTCTGTATCAACAGCAAGTTTGACATCACTTAAGCACATAATATAGTCAATTTAAGGAGCTTTAATTTTATCACTGGCTATGAATTGGGTTTAAGTAAAATAAATGCACACTCTGTATGCTGCTTTCACTTGCTAATGAGTCACTTACATTAGGCTTAGAGAGTGGGACATCCTTCCTAGTGAAGCAGGAACAGCTCCATCCAGGTGCAAAGACAAGGTACAGTCCAGTGCTTTCAAAGAATCTGTACGTTTAGGAAACGTCAAATACTAAAACCAAGATCCATCTGAGTTTTTATTCACATGGACATGAATTATCTTATGGACTGCCAGAATTGAAATAGCAACAAAAATTAAAGCATACTTATAGTATAAGGATATTTTATTGGCAATTGCTACTGATTCTTAGGAAAGTATATTTTTCCAAATAGCTAAACCGTGGAAGTATTAGCTTAAATTCCATTTTACTGTGAGATCTGGAGATACAGGGTTAGTTTGTATTACACCTGTTTGAAAAGTTAACTTTAACTCACTCTATCCTCCATATTCTCACCACATCCAGAAATCCCTGACATGCTAAGATGTTTTTTGTTTGAAGAATTCCCATCTACACTAAGTTCAGGAAGCATACTTGCCAGCAACACATGGAAGAAAGAAAATTTTAGAATCACACCAAGTTAATGGCTTCCATCTAGTCTTTTAACTCTAAGTTCAGTTACTTCCATGATCTGGCTCTAAATTGTGGAATCAGCTTTAGTTTAACTTCACATATCCTTGGGCTACTGACCTATTATTTGATCTGCAATGAAGTTAATCCATTCTGCATGAGAGATGTCCTTAAACTGGATGCTTCCTCCTCATATGAAACATTTCTACTATGTATATCGAGGTAATATATACCAGATATCAATGATGGTGATATTTCAATGGCCTCGAAATATTAACTTCCTCTTTTACTAGGATACAATTTCACGCTGGCTTCAGCTTTGCTGTACATTATTTTAATTCAAAGTCTCAGAGTCTGTGTAGTATACTATATGAGAAAAATCTCTGGTCTCTGGCAGTTCGATAAAGGAGTTGTCAGGCCTTGTGGCTTCCACTATCAAGTAACTCTTTAAAAATATAATACAGTGTTCACAATTAGTCGCTGCAAAAATATGTATAATCTTTTCCGGTAAATTATATAATTATTGATCAGTAACCGTGAAGTCAACCGTAGCACCATTATTAAGGTGCTGGTATTTCCTTTTTCTAAAGGAACTCTCTGAAATTATAAAGGACACTAAAATGAACGCTCTTTAAACTCCTTTAGTTCAATTAGGTAAAAAAAATCTCAGATCATTTTATATATGCAAATATAGCCATTCAATATGACTTAGAATATCTGGAGAAATATAGACTTTCATTGTGTCTCTTTCTTTCTCTATACCCTCCACTGATGCCTCTCTCTCTCTCTCTCTCTCTTTTTCTTTTTCTTACCACTGATTATCATTTCACCTATATTGGCCTTCCCTCCTCCCCTGCCCATTTGCTTGTTCTTACTGTTATCTTTCCATTAACAAGTTCCCTCTCCCAAAACTGTATGGCTGTGTATTCTCTACATACGATTAACTATTTCCTATCTTTCACAAATTTAAATAAATATGTTTTTTTCTAAAAACCACACCCTGATCTCTTTGTTTTATTTCTTTGTTTTCTTTCTGCCTTTAAATAAAAAATGTTTAAATAGACTTTTCAGATATTAAGGATTTCTAATATTTTAGTTGAACCCTGAATAACATAAAGTATAAAATATAGGATCAACAAAAAGTTAAATCCTATTATAGGATTAAAGAATAATAATGGGTCCTCACAATGATAAAAATCAAGATATGGCGTGCTTGAGAGAAACATTTTGATTTCTATTCGTTTGGAATAAAAAATTAAATGTTACATTCGTGTTGTTACCCTAAACTGTATGCAAAAGAAAAATAATTTGATTTTTTTTGGTATCTGTTTCTTTTATTTGATAGGCTAGGGATCATTAAGTACCACTGAACTTATTTTCTTTAAATATTATATTAAGTAGTTAACAGATTATTACATGCTACTGCTATAACCACTATCACATAAACAAACATTTTGTTCATTCATTAATATTTGTTTGTTTGCCTAATTTGCTCCTCATTTCTGCCCTGTTAGGTATGCTTTATCCATTTGTTGTAAAGATTGAAGAATCTATATCCTATAGGAATTAAGTAGCTAACACTTGAATATAAATCCTTACTCTACCTTTTGAGGAAAATGAGAATAAATATAATTTGAAGCTTTTGTTTTTAACTCCCATGTTATATATGAATACCCATTAGTGGCTGGACATAATCTTCCCCTTATCCTAGATGAATGTGTGAATACAGTGCAGGCTGTATAGGGCTTGAGCAGCTGGACGGTAGGCTGCGGTGCCCCAGCAGTACAACACATTATCCTGAAGTATCATTCCCATGTCATTCAAATAACCAAGATCTCCAAGTGAATGGGAAGTTACAATGGCTGGATTTATTCCATTTACCAAATAAAAGCTGTACTCTTATCTTCTTCATAGAATGGGATAATCCAATAAACAGCCTTCATTCTACAACAGCCAAGTACTGCTTTTTTGGACAATTACAGTTCAATCTCTTCCCTTTCTAGCTGCACACTTGTGGGTTTTATGTACAGACCAATCAACACTATTTACCTCATTTGGAACTTCTCCTGCCAAAAAGACAATTTTGTGTATAAATGCCTCCAATCTGGGAAGACATCCAAAAGAAGCTGTTCAGGTGAATAACAGTGTGATTTACATGCAGGTGCACAGCATAAAGTAAGAAATAGAAAATACCAACTGAAGAAATTGAGTAGAATTGAGTTAACTAGAGAGGTATATCACTTTCCCTGTTTTATTTAAAATGTCCTAGAAACATTTTGCTTTTTGTTTTAATATATTTATTTTAAGGTTTACAAGAGCACATCCTCTTTTGGGCTTTGCTTATGTGTTGGAGTTTTAGGGAGACTGATATTAGGTTAATGCCACATGATTATATGGGAACCTATTCATTTAAAATACTAATGAAGTGGAAAACAGTCCCACTTAACTGAAAATATAAATGTTTCAACAGCATACTTTCCTTGAGATATAAAGTACATTTTCTCAACTTTCAACTTCTTAGCTATTCATACAATTATTACATATTTGGCTTATATTTTAAAATGTTGTACTACACAAATACTGCTGTGTAAACCATCAAACTGAACTCAGAAACTAAAACACAAAGTACGTGAGAAGGTCAAATGTTACCTATCCACAAAATTATTCCATGAACATTTTAGAAGTTAAGCAATTATTAACCTTGAATGTCAAGGACTGGATCCTGGAATGTGAGTGGTAGTGCTTTTGGAAGTTTCTGTTCTTTTTCTTAGCTAAGTTTTTAGTTTTATCTAAGAGCAGCATCTGAGCGTCAAGAGAAATATATAGATGATAAGAAAGCCAAAAAGACATCCAATGACTTTGACATCGGTGCCAGCACCACAACTTACTAAAAACGGAAAGATCTCTGAAACTCAATTTCTTTCTTAGAAAATTATTTCTGCTCTGATTACACTTAACATTTTTTTTCCTTTTTTTTTTGTTTTTAAGTTTTGTGTTTCATAGTACATGTCCTTAGATTCAAGAATCTCGCCTGCCACCCTCTCCATCTCATCTCACCCCACACAGATTTTCTCTATATGATAACAACAGTATATTCATTCAGCATCAGTTGCAAGCCCATCATTGTTCTATTTCAATGTATCATGACATTGTAGGTACAGACAATGACAGAAGGTCCATCACCTTATCAACATTTAACAGTTTCAATGAGAGTCCATCTATTATTCAGAAGCAGAGATGCATACTACAATGTATGTTCACTTTATGGTATATTTGCCTCAATTATACACTTTCTCTAGATAAATATATGCATACATGTTTACGTAAATATCTATTGATGTTGTGTTTTGCATGAAGGTTGCCTTCTATCACTGAGAACATAGGATATCTATCCTTTGGGGATGGACTTATTTCACTAAGCAAAATTGTTTCCTTTGTCTAAAGCATCAAATAGTGTAATGTGCTTGATTTATAAAATAAATTCTATCTGAAGAAAAAAAGAAAAAAATTAAAATCACCTACTAAACAAATGCAATCATGTGAAAAGCACTACTAACAGGATTTCAGGAAGTCCAAACATTGTGACTCTTTAGATGAATAGCCAAGGGTTTCAATAAGGATTCTGCCATTTTTAAACTAAGCATGATACTGTCATTTCTATTTATGAAAATTTGCTAAAATAAAAATAAATATAAATAAAATAAAATTCCAATATAGTTATGTTGTGGATTTGTGCACAGTTTGAGATTCAAAGTATCAGTAAGATGAATTTGTAATCTATTGAGAAAAAAACAAGTATTATAATTATAACTCATGCAGTAAAGCAGGGCACTAAGTGAGACTCACACATTTCGAACATGCTGTAATTCATTCGCTCATTTTTAGATGAAATCTTTGTGTCTTTACTTCAAAGATGGAATGATACAGGGGGTGAGACAGAAGAAATCTTCCCTCCATTGATTTGCTTTGTGAAAGGCAATAACAGCCAGGGTTCAACCAAGCCAAAGCCAGGACCCAGAAACTCCACCTTGGTGTTCCATGCGATACCAGGGACTCAACTCATGACACACACTTCTGCTGCTTTCCTACAGCAATTAGAGGGAGACTGGGTTGGAAACAGAGTAGCCGGAGTTCAACCAGCTCTACCATAGTTAGTTCTTATTTCAGGTTTAACCAGCTGTGCCATGATGCCTTCAGATATTTAAACAACTAGAATAAAAAAAAAAAAACTATAGTAATTAAGATAGTGCTGGCTTATTTAAATAATGTAGACACAGATCAATAAAACTGAATGGAGTCCTAAGTAACCCACATTTATTTACGATACACATGCAAACACAATTATGTGAAAAAATTTAGTCTTCACATATTAGTAGTGGATAATTGAGTATCCACATGCAATAAGACAAATTAATACCTTTATTTTACACTTCATTCAAAACTTAACTTAAAATGTGTCACATTCAGTGAAACAAACCAAATATAATAAAATAGTGGTTATTAAAGCACTTGTATCATTATCAATAAGGATAAATCTATCAGCAATAAAATTTAGTGGAGAGACTTGTTCAAGGATAGATTTTTTTTGCAAGATCATAACATTGTCAGTAGCAAATTTTGTAGTTTTTATTTTTAAAATTAGATATAATTTAAAGTACCAGACTACATCATATAAATAATTTTAGTTGCTTTTCTATGGCAAAAATTAGTTTCCAAAGTTGTAAGACAGGGAACAGATATGACTTGCTTTACATTTAAACTGGTGATCTACATAAAAGCTACATTTTTTTCACAAGCTGGGAAACTAAACACATACATTTTGAAATTAATCCATGTTCTGACTGTAATAAATATCAGAAAAATAGAAAAATGTGGAATTGCTCTGGAAGACAAAGCAGGCATAAGCCATCACAGTTAAAACCGAGTCAGTGTTATGGATGAAAGTTTCCCAACCAATGCCAATACGTTGCCTCTTATGTTATCCACGTCTCCCTTTCTCAGTACATTTGTCTCTGCATATGAAAACTAAAGAAAATATTGCATGTGAAAGGCAAGACGTAACAGCTAGTGTCCATAATTCTGTCTGCCATTTCTGTAGATTGACTGTCACTGAGTGGCCCATTTACCCATAAACTTTCTAAATAAACTCATTGAATCCACATTTCTGAAGCCTCACATATGCTTTTTCAGGGTTATCAAAATATCTTACTATTCTTTTAAAGTCTCTTAACTATGCAATTTCAGTTTTGGGCTTTCTTCCAAACAGGACTAAAATAGAATTGCAGTTGCACAATAAACAAGAGTTGCTAATTGCCAATTTTGTAGACTTCCTTACCAAAAAAAAAGAAAAAAAAGGAATGTCACTTCCAACTGTTTTGATGAAACAACTTTCTCCTTTCTATTCATCTTGTTTCTGATAACTCAGGATTATTTCTTTGCAGTTGTGCATTTGAATTTTGCCTATGTTTTGAAAGAAAAGTTTCCTTTGTTTAATTTTCTCTTCACTAAATGCATTTTCTTCCTTTCTTTTCTGGAGTTAGAATTTCAGCAGTTTTCAAACTTTATATTTTCTGGGCTTTATGCTTAGTACCCATCTTTAAGTAGAAATCTAGTTAAAAGGCATGTTTAAAACAAATATTGTTTGAAATGCAGTCAGTAGTTTGTGCCCCCCCCCCTTTTTTAATCAGCATATGTTTCTGTATTATTTCATTCACCCTATCTTTTAGGCTCAGTCAGTAATTAATATTAAGATACAGAGTTAAAGGGGCTGGCATGTTGGCATAGCAGTTTAACTCTTCAAATGCTGTGAGCACATTGCCTATGGGCACCAGTCCGAATCCTGGCTGCTCCACTTTCAATCCAGCTTCCCTTTTATGGTCTGAGAAAGCAGTAGAGCATAGCTTAAATCCTTGAGCTCTCGGATCCATGGTGGTAAGCTAACGCCTCCTGAATTGGGAATGGCCTAGCTGCAGTTGTGGCCGCTTGAAGAGAGAATTAGCAGAGGAAAGATTTCCCACTTTGTCTTTCCTTCATTATGTAACTATGCCTTTCCAATATAAACACGCAATTTTTAAAGATATAGAGTTATAAACAATGATTACCTTTTGGTGGTTAATATGAATTGTGGCTTCCTAACATTGACTGTGGTACTTATACTAAAATTATCATATATTTATATCAGAAGCAAGATAATAAGTAATAACACAAAAAGCAAAACGTTCCTTCCATAAGCGAGGTAAAATTCTTTCACTCTATCTTTACCTGTTCTATTTAACTTGCCATTTTTAGTTTAGTAAGCAGAATATAACACACCTGCAACTATGTCTTAAGCTTAAGATACTTCTAGTAGGCAGTATTTTAAAAAAATATTTACTTATTTGTTTTTATTAGGGAGGCAGACATGCAAAAAGAAGGAGATACAGAAAGAAAGATCTTCTGTCTACTGGTTCACTCCCCATGTGGCCACAAGTGCTGGAGCTGAGCTGATCCAAAGCCAGGAGCCAGGAACTTCTTCCAGCTCTCCCACGTGGGTGCAGGATCACAAGGCTTGGTCTGTTTCTTGACTGCTCTCCCATGCAACAAGCTAGTAGCTGGATGGGAAGTGGAATAGCCAGGATTAGAACCAGTGACTATGAAACAAGGACTTTAGACATTAAGCTACCGCCCTAGGCTCAGCATTGTTTCTTGGACAGAATAATTATCTGCGTTTTCAAAGTTTAGACACTTTGTTCTTAAAAATCATCATCTACCTTTGTGTTATCTGTGTATTTCTATCTGATTTATCAATGATTATTAGTATACAGATAAGTAAGCAGTGGATACTAGCATTTTATATGAGCTACTGAGTAATAAAGCACTTTTTGGCTGAAAAATTTAAAATAAATTTATCATAATCACAAGTTTACAACTCTGATTGGAATATAAAAATTTAAAATAGCTAAACTTTTTGAAATGAAGCAAAATTCAAAGACAATTCAATCCCCAAATGACCATACCTATTTTTAAAAAGCTGTATTTTGGATTAAGACATGGATCCAAGTGCCAGCGGTACGGAAGCCAACATCAGTGTGGTCAGTTTTAGGAAGCCAGCAGTGGGGTGAGACTTAAGATTGCTTCTCACGGCCAGTACCTGTTTCCACTCCAAGCCAGAAACACAGCGCCAGAGATTATTCCAGATGTCAGTGTGTTCGAATCACGAAATTTCTAGAAACCCAATCAAGCGTTATTTGCGATGTGCTCAGAGGATGTTCCGGAGATGACTACTGGATGAGTCCAAGTGGAGTGGGTGGGGGGAATTGCGCTCCGTGTAGGTAACTACCATCCTATCAACCAGGTGACTCAAGTTCTTTCCCATGCTATGGCACAATTAGCTTCTTTCCAGTCACCAGAACTCTCGGCTTGCTGGCCTGTGGAATCCAGGACGCACCTCAAACATTGCTCTAAATAGTCCAGCACCTCCATAGAGCAGATGACCTGCCTTAACGTCTTCTCAACGTAAAAACAGTTGCTCTTATACTTCCTTCACATGTCTGTGTTCACAGCCTCTGACCCTGCCTTTCCATAGAACACCAGTACAGGTTTCAAAGGGAGACTAGATGTGAATCATTTGAATAAATCAACTTCAGAGTTGCATTCCTGTCCCCAGATCAATCAGCATGAGACTGCTTTTGCAAAGTTACAGGATTCTTTTCCTCTGTACCTTTAAAATGTCAGGTTTCTGTTTTAGAAAAGAAAGTGACTTTCTAATGCCAAAACCTAGCATAATTCAGCGTCAAAAATTAAAACCAAGATTGTGGTGCTTCTGTGGCCAAATTACGAGGAGGACACCCTCCCCTGAATTTCCTGTGAGTTCTTAAAGGATCTGACAAGAGCTCTATTTATCCCCCACAAAGGCAGCACCTGTTCTTGGGTGACTTATCCTCTTCTTACCCGGATAGAACCAACTGTTAAATGTTCTGGCACCTCTTCACACTCCCACACTAGGAGACAGACATCAAGTTAATGAAACTTTGGGGGATCTCCATCAAACTGCACCCATACCACATCAGAGGTAAATCAGAGCAGACGTGGAGTTAGTCATCCAGGCAACGGTCAGATTTTGATTCTCAATGCAGTATCATGATTTGTACATTTTTTCCTGTAAGGCACACAGTATGAAATATTGTTACTCAAGCAACTAGTCAACTCCCACCATTGTAACATGAAACAGCACAGTTAACTTGCTGTGTTTCAATAATGCCTTATTTTAAAAATGTAGTTGTTAGCTGATTAGAATTCACAATCTATACTTACCTGAGGTCTAACATAATGGATATGGATAAAGTGGATGTTATGACTGCTGTGTACGTACTTCAAGTTAAATATGCCCTGAAAAGGGTTGGAAATGACATTGACTTGTGTTTTATTAAACTATATATTGAATTTCGAGCAGTATAACAAAATTTATCCTAAAACAGTTTATGTTAAGGGATACTAAAGTTAAAGAACTTTTCCAACATATGCAAGAACAATGGAGTTGAATTTTACATTAAGACAGAATATTATGACTGACCTGGGCTTCATGTTTTGCCTGTGTTTTAGGCAGGATTGTCACCAACATGGTTTATATACTTACTTACTTGTAAACACACATGCATACATACCAACACACATGTAATATCCATGTGCAGCTTCTATCTTTAGGAACAAATACAAAATTGTATTATTGAATTTAAAACAGACCATCGAGTATATGTAAAATCGACTTGTAATGTATGGCTAAACTGTACACATCCACATTGTGTTCAAACATTAATAATAAAATGGAAATTTATATATGAAGAGAACAAAGGGCTAGCTGTTGTAGAATATTTTTTGTCCAAAGGACAGAGATACAATTTCTTATTACTTGTAAGACAGAATGATCCTCTGTAATATAATAAACATTGACTGTGTCTTTATTTAAAATTGCAGACTTGCTCACCCTTGATAATAAGGACTCCAATCCTAGAGCTTTGATTGCTTTTTCTAATTTCCAGACAATTTGACAACTTCACAAGAACATTAAGATAAATGTTGATGTAGGAACAAAGAATAGAATAATCAAGACAACTAATTGAAAATAGCAGGAGGTTGACAAAATATTTGCTACATGCAAAGATATCTAATACCTTAAAGTAAGTAAGATGAATATTTCAAGTCTCGCAGAAGTTTGAAATATAAAATAAGGCTTACATTTTAATTCAAGTAAATGATATTTACCACTTAAATAGGATATAGGAGAAGAAAGGAGAAGTGATAGAGAATTAGAATGGAAAAGACAGAGACTGAAGGGAAAAGAAGGGACAGCAAGATGAAAAAGGAATGACTACACAAAGGAAAAGACACATTAAGGAGAAAGCAGAGACGATAAATGAAAGCAGCAAAAAAGTGCACCAGGAATAAGATGAATAGGAGAGAAAGAGCAAAAGGGAAAATTAATAAAATAAAAGAGAGGAGGAAGTTAGAAGAATTAGAGCAGCATGAGGAGAAAGTACCTGAGAGATTTTCACATTTCATCTGTTAGCAACATGTAAATGAGATCCAGGAATAAAAGCCATTAGCATTGCATTTTCATAATCATATCCAAAACACTGACAATTATTGTTATAATATGTATGAATAATATACCTATTTTACAAAATAGAAAATAGGAGTGTAAAACAGAATCGTAAAATAGCTTACTGAACTATTTTAAACATTGCCTTTATGCTCATTGTCAAACACAAGAAAACAAACCACAAAGATCTGCATTTGATATCCGTGCGTACGGGACAGTGTGTGCACACACATATGTATGCAGATATACACACACAGTAGACTTGTTTGAAACACACTTTTTCTTAGAAAAAAATACATCTTTTCTGTACTTTTAGGGGCCTACATAAATCTTCTGATTTGACTTTTAAGTTTCATAGGCTTTTAAAACTGAAAAGTATAAAAATACTAATTTGTTTTTCCATCAGAGAATGATCCATTAATGTGGGACGCAGGGCCAAGGGGTCACTAACTCAACAAAATGGCGACCAATAGTCAAGGTCACTGGGTTACAAGTGGTGAGCAAGATGCTGCCCAAGAACAGAGGCCTGGGCATGAACCAGAGCAGAGTCAGGTCATTTCAAAGAAAGACTGATTGGCCAGGGCCATTTTGCTCACTTATCCCTGGCCTATGGGAATATTTTTGCAAGTATAATTACTATATGGATAACTATTTTAAATTATATAAACATAGAACACAAGGATATAATACACTTTTTAAATATTATTTTTTTCATTGAAACATCTGATATAAGAGATAAGGAGAGAGAAAGAGAGGAAGATCTTCTGTCTGTTGATTCACTCCCCAAGCTGCCACAATGATCAGAGCTGCGCCTATCTGAAGCCAGGAGCCTGGAGCCTCTTCTGGTCCTCCCACACAGATGCAGAGTCCCGTAAGTCCTGAAGGCTTTGCTTATGCTTTTTTTTTCAATTTTTTTTATCTTAGTGGGTAATTTCAAAAAGCATTTTTTGAAGCTCAAAAATCATTTCTTCTGCTTGCATGATTTTTCATCTAGAGCACACTATTGAATTCATTGGCTCCAAGATTTCTGCTTGGTTCTTTATTATAACTGTTGAATTTCTCTTATTATGAATCATTGTCACAGTTTTTAATTTATAATGATAACATTTGTTTGGACAAACATACTAAATAAAGTAAAAGGCAAAAACGAGTACAGTTTAATATGGCAATAAGAAAACAAAAGGAAAAATATAAAAAAGGTAATAGGAAAATTGAATATATGGAATTTTTGTAAACTAAAAAGGGGTTTTATGAAACACAAATAAAATTAAAGAATTATTTTAGAAAGAAATCAGAAATAATGTCATTACATTTAATGTGTGATCCTGGATTGAAACTCAAAGTAAACCCACCAATTTTCTACCCCTTTATTGAAAGAGAAATGGAGAGAAGAATCATTGTATTTTCAGAACAATTACTACTCTTCAGGGCAAATCAACCAAGGATTGTCAGTGGAATTATTCATATAATGGAGAAATTATACATGGTATCCTGTCACTAATGGAAATGCTAGCAAAAATTAGAGCATGGTGGCATATTGGTGACGTTTTCCAAAAATCTGGAATATTCCCCTTCTGATTACATATGCATAGCTTAAAGAAATGAATGGCAAAGGACAAAAGCTGTTAAATGCACGCTGCTGCAAGACAAAGAATGCAGTTTTCTTCAGTCTGTTACTTAAAATGTAAGCCTTTGAATGCAAGATGTGTGTCACCACACATGCACAAAGAGAAAATCCACACTTGGCCTTTGCTTCCGTTCCTTCCACGAAGTATTTATCTTTCAAAGCCAAAATAAATCTGCCAGGGGGACCCATATTTCCCCCTAGGTACAGGAGTTGAGGTCATCCACAGTAAATCTGGTGGTAAGGTATAGTAAGCCTGAAACATTATTCTCTTCTTTATTTGAACATCTGGAAAAGATTTATATAAAAATCAATTTTAAATACTGGAAATTGTTAGTATACACTGAAGTCTGGATTTTTAGCTCATAAATCTCTCTTCTAAAAATCAGAAAACAAGCATTCCTTATATATAAAAATGAACTTAGATGTGTTCATTAGTTAATTATTTTTTTTTCTCTTTACTGGCAGGTGTTTTTTTCTGCAAAGGAAAAAACGCTGTTAAATAGATAAAGAAGAGTTTATACAAATCGTTTTACTATCACTGTCAGAATATTAGCTATTTAACACTCATTTTTACTTAAGAATGTCAATGGATTGTGAGCATTTCGATGTGTATTTATTCATGTTTATTTTAACTGCTCTAGTACTGTATAAGTAATATGCTATTTCAATGATCAGTATAGATATCACATATTTTGTTTTAATTATTTGTTGTGTGTTTGGTACTGAGGCTCCTGCACCTGCCACTTTTGTACTGGTTATAAAAAATTAATGCCTTGTGCTTGACAGGTTCATTAAATATGTCAGTGGCATAGCAGGATTCATTTCTTACAACATTGAAAAATATTAAAGAAGTGCCAGATTTTCAAACATCTGACACATATCCATGGAGCTTTATCAAACACAAACTGTGTTTGACTGACAGCCTGTTCCTAAAAGAGTTGATAAAGAAGCAGTTGTAGTGGGAAATCAAGACAGTTGGTGACTGGTATACTGTCTCAGGTATGATCTTTTAGTTGCCAAGGTGATTTCCTTGATTTTATACTAGCACAAGCTGGGAGATCAACACACCTGGAAGCAGACATCAAAAAGAGACCTGGTGGTTATACATCCAAGTCGCAGCAGGAAGTATCCGACTGCAGCTCCCAAGGCCATTCCTGACTCGCAGACCTCTGGGAACCACCGTGGAGTGTCAAATCACTGTGCTCCTACTCTCCCCAGTCCCAGATCCTGGCTTCAGCCCAGCTCAGCTCCAGCTGACAGGAGCATTTGGTGAGTAGCCAGCAGTAGATTGGCTCTGTATCTGTCTCTCTCACTTCCTATCTCTCAAATTAAAAAGGGTGGCTCCATGAACACATAGAGATAACACAGGGCTCAGAGGTGCTATTCATCAGGCGAATCAGACAAGAATATAGAATAGGCTTAGCAAGATACTACAAAACAAGTAGAGGATACATACAAAAAAAAAGTAGAAGGCATCTCGTGCTAAATGTAGAGACATTTAGAAATACAAAAGTGAACCGTATGGATTTTAAAACTTTTAAACAAATTTGTAACATTTCAGCATCATACAGTGGTTCAAAACTATTAGGCAGAGGGTACGTCTCATGATCGAGAATTCCAAGAACCTAACATTGTAATGTGCTAGGGCAGGAGAAAATGTGTGTGCCAGCTGTGTAAGATAGATCAGATTTGTCCACAGAGTGCCTGCATGTAGAATCTTCCTGGATTTGATGGTGACCAATCATGCAAATACAGGTGAGAGTCTTCCTTATTAGTCTGCTGGTACAAATGCTAATCTTTCTAGAAATAACTTCAGACACACCAAGAAACAATTGCCAGCTGCCTGAATGTTTACAAACTCCATCTAAATTAACACATAAAATAAATGATCTATTCCAATTTAAAATTTTTTTTTATAAGACAGTGATAGTGAAACCGAGAGAGAGACACACAGAGAGAAATTGTTCATCTTCTGACTCACTCTCCAAATGTGTGCAAATACTTGGGAATCAGTCAAGCTGGAATCAGGAGCCAGGATTGCAATCATTGGTGTATCCTCCATAGGTGCATGCAACTAAATTATCTGTGTCCTCGTAGGAGGTCTGCATGGCACATTGACAGGAAACTGAATCAGAAGTGAGCGTCTATTGGATTCTAGAGATGACACAGAAAGTAGGTATTCTAAGCAACAGCTTAACCCGCCGTGCCATGGGTTGGGCTTGGCATTTGCCTAAGAATTAAACTTCTGTGTGAGATACACAGAGTTTGTATCTGAGTACGAGGATTTGGTACCTGGGAGCTGATGGCCAATGCATTGCTCTCCAGCCACCCAAGTGGGAGAGTTGGCTTGGTCTCTGGCTCTGAGCCTCCAGTCAATGGAGCTCTCTCTGTATGTCTGTATAATAAATAAGTAAACAGAAACCACATCTAAATAATACCTAATATTTATTTTTCTTGGTGAAGAATACTTGATCCTGATTTTCGCATGCCAAAGTTTGGATTCTGTATTCAATACAAGTGCCAAGGTTTGATTACTAACTCTATTTGTGATTCCATATTCCTCTGATGGGTACGTTGGTCTCTGCCGTCCATGAGGAAGACCCAGATTGAGTTGCCTGCCTCCTGGCTTCAGCGTGTTCCAGCCAAAGTGGCTGTAGGTATTTGGAAAGTGAACCAGCAGATGGAAGAATTTTCTGTATATGTCTGTCCCTGTCTCAGATTTTCCTCTCGTCATGTTTTTCAACTACAACGAAAATCTGTAACAAATACAAAATTTTAAAATTATGATCATGTTGAAACAAACAACAATCAGAGTATCTGGATAAAGAGCAGCTGAAAAGGAGGGATAAATAGTCCGCTTAACACAGGGCAATCCCACTGTAACTCATGACCATTTACTTTGCCTGGCTAACCCAGTTAGGCATTTGGTTTTGCCTCCTTTGACACCACTAGAACAATTTTACCATGGTCCTCTTGCTCCACCAAGTGGTCAAACCTATGAAACTTACACAACCACCCTGTATTTGGGAAACAAAGGCATGAAGTTACCATTGACTGATCTTAGGAGAAAAACAGACCTGAGTGAAGAAAGGGTGTACATTAGTGAGATCATCGGAACAGTACATAGAAGGCACTGTGTGCACCGAGGGGTAGGAGGGAATGAAGCGGAGGGTTATAGCAACATTGTATCCATCAGTTACACAATGAATGCTGTCAACGGTGTGAAGGTGATTTGATGGAAAACCAAGGTCATGATCATGGAAATAAGCTAAATTATTCCTATATTCCAAGTAAGAGAAGATGATGCTTGGAAAAAGATAATTGTTCAATGGAATGATTCTTCAGTACATAGGAGCTAAAAGTGAGTTATAGAGTATGGAATGTGAAAAAACAAGAAGCAATCTAGAGTTGTTCTCAGATATTAAGTTTAGGTATAAGGTGCAATAGTGTCCACTGGAGAAATCAATTTGTGGTATATGATTTAACTTTTGAAGTTGGGAAGACTCTAGTGAAAGTACAAAACACAGCTCTATATTCACTATGAATTTGAAAAAAAAAAAAAGAAAATGGAAATAAAAAAAAAAAAACTAAGAAAGTGAATTTCTTTGTAAAAAAAAAAAATATTTGCCTAGGATCTCAATCAGGACCAAAGACATAATTAAGCACAGTTATGGAGGAGTATTTAATAGAGAAGTTGTTCTATAATATTTTAATTGTTATATAATATTTATAAAGTTATAGGAAAATAAACCAAGATGAAGGAGCAACCTGAAGCTAAGAATCAATATGAGCTGTTGGCTTTGTGGAGAAAGTTTTGTCATCACATACCTTTCCTGTGCCATATTGCA
Source organism: Ochotona curzoniae (assembly GCF_017591425.1). Classification (NCBI taxonomy): domain Eukaryota; kingdom Metazoa; phylum Chordata; class Mammalia; order Lagomorpha; family Ochotonidae; genus Ochotona; species Ochotona curzoniae. Next base: position 11,493,574 of record NW_024465582.1, on the reverse strand, counting down.
TCTTTATCGTTTCATGTGAATCTGAGCATGTAACCAGTAACTGACAAGTTTCTTGGGCATAAAAACCAACCAAGTGCTGACCAACTGAACAACCGGCTAGGCACATGGAGCTCTTGGTATAGCCCTGAGATTGATCCAGCTGTTTTTTTCAACAGCTGACTCAAGTACAGGATGTGGTCTCCCTAGTGGATTCCGAGGGAGCAAGTCATATGGTATATCAAGTCATTGGAACTTAATTGGTGCGAACTGAACTTTGGCTTGTCGGTTAGAAATGTCATTCCTTCTCTCCTCTTGGCTGAATGTTCCATACGACCTTTCCAAAGATTGACAAAGAGATGGAAGGCTGGCCGTTCTTGTTAAGACTGTGTATTTCCCTTTCTAATCCTTACTATCTTTCTTATTCAGTCTGGTTTCAACAAAATTAATCCCCTCTGGTACATGTATAAGATATTTTGCCACAAAGTTTGCTTTCATTAAATTTCTTTAAAAATTTTAATTATTTTATGAATTTTATTATAGAGTTCCATAGTCTCTGGGATCCCCTTGCCTGCACCCCCAAATTCCTTTGCTCCAGCGATTTCCTCTGTATTATTATAATAGTATTGTCCTTCTTGAACAGTCCATCAAAAACTACTAAGTTGACTGAAGCTGTGTTTCAAAAGAAAAAGTCAGCCAAAAAAATATGGTGTGACACACAGCTGAGACACAGAGCCTGGTGAAGAAGGGAGAATCATGATCCCCATTGGCCAAATTGGGAACTTCAGACCTGAAAGAGGAAAGGAGAGGGTCCCTTAACCATCTGGTGTTTAGAATTACTTTTCCTTAAAATAGAAAAACAGGGCCCAGCGTGATAGCGTAGTGGTTAAAGTCCTCGCATTGCACGTGCCGAGATCCCATATGGGAACTAGTTCTAATCCCAGCGGCCCCATTTCCCATCCAGCTCCCTGCTTGTGGCCTGGGAAAGCAGTGGAGGACTGCCCAAGGGAGCCTTGGGACTCTGCATCTGTGTGGGAGGACCGGAAGAGGTTCCAGGCTCCTGGCTTCAGAAAAGTGGAGCTCTGGTCATTGTGGCAGCTTGGGGAGTGAGTCAACAGAGGGAAGCTCTTCCTCTCTGTATATATAATTATGAAATGAAAACAAATAAATCTTTTTTAAAAAATAGAAAAACAACTTATACGGTAGGTTTCACGTGAGAGTTAAACATTGAATCAGGAGCGTGTCAATGGAGAGGAGTGCGTGGCCCCCTTTTTTCCTTCCCCTGCTGAAGGAAAAAAGAGTGTAGGCATGAAGAAAATGTATCGTTGCTATCCACGTTATTTCATTTTTTTTTTCACCTCAGAAGCAGAGTATTTTGGAAGAGCACTTGGGAAGGTGAATAAAAATGAAGAGGATCGCATTTCTGCCTCTATTTTTGGCTTTAGCTCATACATCCAAATATTGTTGCTCAAAATATTCATATTCCAAATTATCAAATTGTGGTAGGATATGTACTGATTTTTTTTCAGTATTTTTGCATCAAACATTTGTAAACGAACTTTACTAATTCTCATTTGCGCATATTTCAGTAACCACAAGATTATACAATGAGAGACCACTTAGAAGACTTTTTACTGCTTTCAAGTTTTCAAGTGGAGTTCCAAATTCTTTGACATATTTTCTTACCCAAATATTTATGTTTTAAAGCACACAGTGTGATTTAATTATATTAAAAGGAAATCGATTTTGATGGGGTCATGTAAGTAAAATTGCAAATAGTTCTCATTAAATTGTCCATATATTGTGAAAAGTAGAACACTTGCTGGCAAACTTGAATCACTTCATAACAACGACATGCACTGTGTTATGGATAGGATGTACAAAGCCCTATAGCATTCGTTTTATTGTTTGCATGCTCATCTTCTCTATTACACTGTACCTTCAACAGCAATAAAAGGAGATCAAAAGGTCATGAGCTAAGGAGAATAATAAAGTCAGGCTCACGCAGGATTAGTAAAAGAAAACATTTGATCAAATATTAGAAAGATAAGTACATTTCATGTAACTGGCTATTATTTAAGAAAACATGGAAAATACGGTCTGTAACTCTGACAATCAAAATAAATAAACGTGTAAAAAACCAACATGTGGCATTAGTATGAAAGTGAACAAATGAAACTTTAGCATTTACACATCAAAATGCCTATCTAACTTCTGTACAATATCATCTTAAAAACAATATTCCATGAAGCAGACTTTTCAAAATGTAAATCCACCTGCTAATAATAGGATATGTTTTCTTGTGTACAAGTTTGTTATTATTCAATCATTATGTCTAATGTTTAAATAGTAACAAGCAAGCCTCTAGTTAATAGTGGATTAGTAGTTAATGAAGCATACATACTTAAAACTACATACACACAAGAAAGATAAGAATATACACATAAGAAAGCAATTAAACTGATAAAACATTATGAAAAGGGCAAAAAAAAAAAACCCTCAGTAAATAATAAAGGTAGTAAGTAATAAAATTCCAGGGTTATATGCGATTCGACTTATTCCTAAATTTAGAGAAAACAGATTGAAAGATATTGAAAATATTTGGGGGAAGAAATCAAAGCGGCACTGCATGCAAACATGTGGTACATTTTCCTTCCACTTTAAATTCTCTTGTACAGTTAGTCTCCTATGAATCTTTTTAATCTACTGTAATCATACAACCATATTATGGATATAGCTCTTATTTCCAGCTGGAAATTTACTTCCTGGCTATAAATGTGTGGGTTTTTTGGAGCATACAGCTTTAAGCACTCAGTGACTGCTTTGCTTTGAAAGGCTTTACACGGAAAGCATTGGAGTTTTTGATAAAAGAATTCAGCGTGGCGGAACAAAGAACTGGGATCGAGTTTGACAGAAAATGCATGAAAAGGTGCAGCTTGAGAGACCAGCCCTAGGAAATAGCAAAGCAAATACAAGTTAAACACTAATTAATCCCAGGTTTATTCAGACCTTGAATGTCATCTTCAAATATTCAGGTGATAAACATAAATATTCGGGCAATAAGCAGAGTAGGCACCACCAGAAAGACACAATTTAAGAATATATAAATGCCCATGAAAACACAGGTTTGTGCAGTTTGCAAAGGAGACTCCACCGCATCCACTGGGATTTCATAATCAATGCACTGCAAAGATTTTAAGTAAAACTTCCACCCCGTCATTGATTTAATAATCAAAGGACGCACAGACTGATGACCGAACACAGGGCTCCCTTCTCATGATGGAGACCAGAGGACGGAGAGCAGAGGGACATTTCTGTTTAGGATTAAGTGCGCAGAACTCAACATTAAAACCCATGGGGAATTTCAATGAACTTCAGTACATTTCAATTTTAGTTATCTTTTTTTGTTCTTTTAATTTTTCCCCCTCAGTTTGGTAAACAATGTATTCCATGAATCATGGCTGTTTGGAAAGTTTTAGAAGGATTCAGATAACTTATTTCTTAGAATCACCTATTGTTATCGATCCAATCAACCACATTCATGATTTGGTAATACCATACTCTATCAGTTAGAACTTTACACATGTATGAATTGAATTTTTTATATGGCCTTTTTAACGACAGAAAATGGTTCACTTGCAGAAGTGGGAGTTACAGGAATTTTATGATGCAAAAACTTTTAAAAATAATATATGTGAGGTATCTTCAAAAGTCGATAGAGGATACATGTTTTTAAACACTGTTTACATAATTTGACTGTGTATTTGAGTTGAATTGCAAATTAGTAGTTGCTTCTTTTTCTTTATTATAATTATCATTATTATTATTATCTTATGATACAGTTACATAGGCTCTGGGATTTCCCTTATCTTTTTCCTTATCCCCTTCCCCAACACAATGATATCCCCTATATTATTACAATACAATAATTCTTCATAAGTAGTCATAAGCTTTTCATTGTAGGCATGAAAGTCTAGCATCCTATTGTCAAGATATATTTAAGTTTGATTTGGAGTCTATCTTTGATCTGGAAGTACAGATGCATACTGCATTGTATCCTTACATCTGGGTTTTATAGTCTCCATTATATAGTTATTGTACATCCACTTAAATGAAAAGCCACAAAACAAAATTAACAATAGGAAGAAAAGTAGAAATTTACAATGTCATGAAGTTAAATAACATGCTACTGAATGTCTAATGTGTTGCTAAGGAAGTGAAAAAGAAAATCAAGAACATTCTTGGAGAAAATGATACTACTGTATGACCTAGGAGTCAATGAATAATTTAATATGAAAAACAAGAGCCCAATTGCCATTCTTCTATATTGACTGATTTTTTTTTAATGTGTGCATTTAAGCATCTTTTCCTTATGTTCAACTAAAGAATGTTTCATTCTCACCTGTTTTGGTGAATATGGCTTTTGGTTAACCCTGTTGGGAGGTCTATACCCTTGCTGTATTCTGTTTCCCAGATTTTTCTCCAAATTAGAAAAAAAAAAAAACCTTTATTATTTTATTGAATATATTTTTAAGTTTAGTTTCTCATTCTGCACTCTCTGGAACTCCCATATCTCTTATATTTGGCCTATTAATAATGTCCCTTAACTCTTGTATACTTTTTAAAGTTTGGCTCTTTATACATTTTTAAGTTGCAGCTCTTTGATTTTTTTTCCCTCCATTTTAGCAAGGAATATCTCCCAATTCTGAGACTCTTCTGCCTCATTCATTCTAATGCTGAGCCTTTCAACTCAATTCTCATCATTTACTCTAACAAGTCCTGCATTTCTCGTAATTCTGCTTCGTTTTGTTTCCGTGTCACTATTTGCTGTGTTACCTATTTCTTAAATTCCTGCATGTGCTTCTCCTTGTTGATAAGAAACTTTAATAAGAAACTTTGGAACAAGCTTTTGTTTGCTTGTTTCTAAGTTTTTATCTCCCATGTTGACAGGGCATGCATAAGTTAACTCGGGGATTGGCAAAGGCTTTTGCGCCTTGGCAGGGGAGTCTTCGATAATATCCGTTGTACTTCTGTCCCTTCTTTTGCTGTCAGTCATCGTGCCTCTGGTTATCAGATTGTTCTCCTCATGCCAGGTTTCTAAGCTGTGTCACCACGGGTCTACAGTTCAATGTCACTGATTGTATTAGGTATCAGTTCTTTGCAGTCACTTGTGCCACTCCCTCCAGCGAGTGAGTTTCAGGTGGATTGGTGTGTTAGGCTTTCACCATAGTCTCTGTAGCCCCGGCTTCTGGTTCACCACTTCCTACCTCCTGTGATCCTGTGTTGTGGCAACACTGTTGTCTCTACCACCTTTCTCCCACTTTTCGTTCAATCAGTTCCCAGGATTTGGGAGACAACAAGTGTCCTAAATAACTGGGTTGTTAGTGGTGTTGATCTGGCCGGTACCTGCTGGCCATTAGGTCTGATGGCCACCTGTGCCTATTTTGTCCCATGGGATGCCAAAGTCGGTATTATTTCCCTTGTGGGACCGGTGTACTACACTGAACTAGAAGTGAGTTCTCTCCCAGCTCAGCACATGCATAGCTCACTGTTGTTCCTCCAGTCTCACAGCCTTTGCCACACAGTACATAATGACACCTGATGTGCCACCTGTGGAGTTTATCTACTGGCCATTAAGTCTTTGTGCTACCCAGAAGTATTTTGGGTGGAACCTGTAGCATGCCACAGAAGTGTAACGTACTGAGCCAGAAATGAGTTCGCTCCCAGTTTAGTGCATCCAGTCTTGTCCCACAGCCTTTACCTCGCTACACGAAATAAGAGCCAATGCAATTCTGGTGAGCATCTGGACTGCGAAATCGTCATTTTCCTGCACTGCCTGTTTATGGTCTGTGCTCTGTGTCTACTCCTGGTCGAATCAGCCAAATCAGCGGCGTGGGCAGGTCGTGTTTTGTTGTTGTTGTTGTTTGTTTTTGTTTTCCTGGGTTCATCTCCCGAGTTCCTTGTGATTCCCCTCTCCCCTTGTCTGCTGGTGGAGCTCCAGTCGTGGCTCGAGGTCAGTTCTCTGCTCACTAACTGCCACTGGGGTTTCTGATCACTGCAACACCACACTGTTGTTGCTGAGGGTCCCACGACCCTCAGCCTCCAGGTGCCCCTCTGTAGTTGGTCTCTCCTCTCATTTCCTGGAATGTGTCCTCTCTGCTTCACCTTGCCTAATGATTCTCCATCTGTTTAAACATGTCCTTACCTAATCTACCATCTTAATTCGCATTTGTTCCTTTGTCCTTATAAAATATATGCTAATCATATACGTTGCTTAGTCCTAGATGAATCAGCTGTTGGGAATATTTTTCCACATGTAGATTCCTAGTTTCTGTCATGTTATACCACTCTGCATTGAAATGCCAGTTTCTTTTATACCTACTGATTTTTAACACTTGAGTATACATTGTAAGTTCTATACATGTTTATCTTTTAATCTGTTCATCAATAATTAACATTGGACCACATTTGACAGTATTAAATGATTTAGCCTTTAATAAACATTTTTCTGTTGCAAAGTTATGCTCCATATATGAGCCTTTTTTCTAATTATGATTATAACAATAGTTGTACAATTACCATTTCCAGGATTTATTTTTGTTACATTGACTAGTACCAGAGCAGTTTGATGGACTGCTGGGTACAAGGAATTCACAACAATCGCATCCATTCTTTTGTGGCTGAGAATAGCCGGAACGTATTCTGTATCAATTTCTTTAAATATGTTCGCTGTGTTCTTTTACTTTTTGTTCTCCCTTTACTTAAAAAAATTGTTTCCCTGTTTTTATTCTGGATGAATTAGTGATTCAGATACATTTTGTTCTTTTTCTGATCAGACTTAGAATCATCCATTTCTGTAGAGACACACGATGCCTATTAATAGGTAGTGGTATTTAACAAAATGCTAATTAAACACAACAGTTTAAATACAAAGGGATCTAACTACAGTGATCTGGATGCTAGCACTATAATTATTATTGAAGTGCCATAGCTTCTAAATCTGGGAGTTTGAGTTCATTTAAATTATGGGACTTACTCCTAATTACTTTTATTTTATATATATGTTTGCTCTATAATCACTGTAAGAACATTGAAAAATATTAATTTCTACTAACAATCCTGCATTACAAATAACCACAGAATATAAATATTTTTTACATAAAATAAAATGAAAAGGTTTATATAATTATGTATAGTAGTTTAAAATTGCAATACGGTTGTCACTGTCAGTATTATAAGCTATCATAACATAAAAAATAAGATATATTTAGAAAATACAGGGGAACAGTGTGATGGCTCAATTGGATAATCCCTTGCGTGCAAGTCACGCATGGTTGCCACTTCCTGTTCTGTCTGTTGGTTGCACTTTCGATCCAGCTACCTGCTCATGGCCTGGGGATGCAATGGGGGCTGGCCCAACACATGGGAACCCTGCACCCCTGTGGGAGACCCGGACAAAGCTCCTGGCTTTGGATCGGATCAGCTCAACTACGGCCATGGCGGCCACTTGGGGAGTGAAACAGTGGAAGGAAGATCTTTCTCTTTGTCTCTGCTTCTCTATATAGACCTCCATTTTCAAAAAAAAAAAATAATATTTTTTTAAAATGCTATTGCAGTGTTGTGTACAAGTGCTATAAAAATATTGCAGTTAATTAATCTATGTCCATGTTTTATATTGGTGGAGATAATTATCCACAGATTGTCAGTTTAAGGGAAAAAGTGATGTGCAATTTTTCTTGATGTTTACAGTTTCCCTTTATAAGTTATATGTGGTTTTGGATTTCGATTGACAAGAGAAGAGAGTTGCTTTTCTCCAGTCTTATCAACAGAATGCGCTACCAATCTCAATTGTTCCCAAGCTGACAGATCAGAAATGGCATCTCAGAGCACTGCAACCCACGTCCAAATTAGTCCGAGAATGCACAGGTGCTCTGAAAGCACGCTGTGGGTTACACACTAAAACCTGCATCTCTTCTTAATTTTTTCCTATGATCTTTTCTTCGATTACATTTTTAAACAAAATCGCTCTTATTTAAAGCGGCCCTGAGATACGGAACTATCAAGCCATCCTTAATTAATAGAAAATGCATAAAATGGTTGAGGTGCTAATGTTTTACACAACATTTCAATTGTATAAGTTTTACAAGAACTTTGATATCTCAGTTTGATAATCTGAACAGAGAAGTCATCAATGAAAGCAGGAAACCATATACACAGGCATGTATCGATGGATGATGTCACATAATTACTGATGATGTCACATAATTATGTTAGCGATTAAGACAGAAAAATTCTATTATTATTATTTTACATGACAAAATGAAAATTCTAAACAACACTCTACTGTGTTATGCCCAGAATAATTCTGTTGTAGAATTATATATAGAAATATAAACCTGTGCCACACAAACTTCAGAGAGCCAAATATTGAGTAATGAATGATAGATGTCTGTTTTTAATTTCAATAACATTTCTCAAGTGTACAATTTTAGACAAAAACGATGCTAAATAATCCAGAATTTTCACTGTTGATCTTTACTTCTTACTTTCCCATGGACTGGAAAGTAGAAAACGGACACCAAAAATGACTCCAATGTCGCCCTTTTACTACAATGATGATCAAAAAATCATCAAGGAAAATATTAAGAAATTAGATAGTCAAATAATTCTGCTGATTATAATGCATAAATTAGCAGCGCGTATTTATCCCCAAATGGCCCTGGCCTCATCATTCTCCATTCAGACACTTGGGGGCAGTAGTGTTCCTCTCATCCTATGTCAATCTCAGGTTTCATTTTATTTGCTGTGACTTTTTGATTTTCTGCGTTGATAATTAAATGGTGTGTACTGGAAGAAAGGCTCTATTTTGTGTCTTTTATTCCTACAGGTGAACTTGACGCCCTTCACAGGTAATTAAGTAACAATTTATTCATTCAATAGCTTAGCAAAAAAGTTTACTTAGCACAAACAGACATTAGTTCTTAATAATTTAGTTATAAACAATAAAACCTCCCATATATACGTGAGCAAAAAATTTGAAAAAAGAAGCCTATAAAGTAAGGCATCAAATCATTAGCATATAAGTTCAATTGGTCATAAAAATATAATTTTACTAAAATGCGCAATTTTAATTATGTAACAGCATATAATTATACCTACTAAAACAGTGGGAAATCATTAAAATTCAGAGATCATATTAATTTTAATCTGGTAAAAATTCTTTATACTTTTGATGGATTTTACATTGATTGAAAAGTTAATGGCATATACAATAACTTTGTTTATTCCTTAGGCAGAATGTGAATGCAGTCCCCAACTACCACAAATTCTGCAGTGGAGGTTTCCTCATTTGGGGAAATAGCGTGGGTCAACACAAGTGCAAAGGATGAGCCTCGCCCTGGGAAAAACACCTCGGGGATCAAGGTATCTCCCCTCCCAGGTAGGTATGAGTGCACATCCGTTTATTCAATATTCATGACAGCGATTCCTATCTACAAAGGTATATTTTTTGAAAATTATGTAGTCCCTTTTTCTCCAACAAAACTCATTTTTGAGGCTCAAAACTTCTCGTGCCATTTGTTTTCTCGAAAGATGTTTATCTTCTTGTATGTACTTTATTTTAAAGTGCTGCAGTGATCTGAAGCAAGGAGCCAGGATTTCTTCCAGGTCTCTCATGTGGGTGCAGGTTCCCAAAGCTTTGGGCTGTCCTTGACTGCTTTCCCAGGCCACAAGCAGGGAGCTGGATGGGAAGCATTGCTTCTGGGATTGGAACTGGTGTTCATTTGGGATCCTAGTGCATGTCAGACAAGGACTTTAGCCGCTATGCTACCACACCAGGTGCTTTAACAGTTTTCTTGGCATGAGGTCAAAGTGCAGTGAAGGCAAGGTATATTGAAGGCTCAAACATTAGGGAGGGAGCACCATGTTCATAAAACTCACAATGGCAGTGGTTGTCACTGTTGTCACCCGGGAAGATGACATGTCAATCACTCTGGAATATTATTGGCATGCAGGCTAGTTGGGGAAGTCCCTCATGGGCAGTAGGTTATATTTGGAAGCTAGGATCTGACCACTATTTGACCATGATCAGTTAAAAGCTGACAATAGAGAGATGTCATCTAGCTGGGGAAGTAGTGAATCCCACTTCTATCAAGTTTCTGTTTTACACTTTTAGTAGTCAATGAATATGAAGTCATATTATGTGACATAACTTTATATATTTGCATTTTCATATAAAGTCACTAGAAGAAGGAACATAAACAAAACCATTTTCATAAAGGTTTGTTGCCTGTTCCTACTGTAAGACCATGCATAACTAATTGCAGAATAATTTTGCTAATTTACGGTAGAGCTCTAATTCTCTATTTCTTGGGCTTGCTATTCTCTCTTTTCTGTTTGGCTTCTAGAAAAATTTTACTCCTCACCGCTAGCATTTCCCAATTCACATGATCAATTTGTTCCTTAAAATAGTGTTAGTTGGGCTTAGGGAAGTGGCATTGCAGCCTGAGCCTCCAGCATCCCCTGCGGATGCCAGTTGGAGTCCTGCCTGCGCCATTTCTGATCCAGTCCCTGTCAATGAACCTCAGGAAGCAGCAGCAGAAGGGCAGCTGTTGGCCTCATGCACACACACATGGCGAATAGCAAGATCAGCTCCAATGGAAGATCTTACTATGTCTCTCCTTCTCTCCCTTTCAAATATAAATAATCTGTTAAAAATTATTTATTTTCCTTCTATTTTAAAGAGAGAAACAAAAAAAGATCTTCTGCCTGCTTATGAATTCATTCCTCAAATGTTCACCACGCCGGAGATGGGCCATGTTGTAATCAGGAGCCAACATCTCAATATGAATCTTGAGGTTTACTGTCTCCGAGATGTACATTAACACAAAGATACACTATGAAGCAGAGCTGTGAATCTAACACGGGGACTTTGATTTTGGATATGAGCTTTCCAAATGATACCTTAAATACTGTGTCAAAAGTCTGTCCAATGATCCTTTCTTTTAGTTCATAATTTCTAAGCAATATGATTTTTCTGCCTTATCTTAAGTATTGAATAGACCACAGAGATAAAAGGTTGACCTGCTGTTTGGTTCTTTATACAGAGAACCAAGGCTTTCTCATGGTCATATCGGCGATTCCTTGTAAGGTTATCAGGAGAAAGTTTGCCATTTACTTCCAAACTGATGAACTGTAAACTTCCCTATAATTCTTAGAGTGGAGGAGCTGAGTGAGAAATCAGCAGTCAGCACTCCAGGCACCATGCTCATCTTGGGATAAGCAGCAAATCCTTGTATCATGAGAGCTCTTTTGGCTCTGTGTTACTCGTTTGCGCACGTGGTTTTGGCGTTTGCACTTGTATTCGTTCTTGTGTAAGTGCTATATCCCACGCTGCGAGCAGCACTGTGTCCTCGACCCTCAGCCATCTTCAGATTGCTGACTTCAGCTTGGCTTTGTATTTCGTGTATTTGGCACAAAGTCGAGATAGTCATGCAGATGGACACTTTCAGAATATGAAGATGTGCAAAACAGTGATACTGTATTTTATTTCATAAAACCCTTCTGGAATCTTCAAAAGGTCCCACATATTTTGCATGATTAGTACATTCCCTGGGTCACTGGAAACAGACACAGCATGTTCATTGTGTTACTTGTAATCCTGCCACGCAGGCCAGCCTCACACACCTGCTGTTTACTTGCGTCAGGTTTGGCCCTGGGTGAGGCAGCCTAGCTAGTAGGTGGGCCAAGAGGTGCATTCGGATGTCTTGGCATAGTGTGAACATCTTTAGTCAGAGACCCTGGCCTGATAATGAGCTAAATTAGTATATACGTATATATCCTTTCTGTCTCTCTGTTTGTTGGTCTCTCTCTGTCTCCATCGTCTCTCTCTCTAAATATATATGAATATAGATATATATATTTTCTATGCATGCACATTCATCATACCAAAACATCAAAGTAAATATATAATGTTTGAATTACTGTTGAAATTTTCCATAAAGTTGTTTTGTCATTAAAAATGAATCATTTAATATTTCTCTCATCTGTTATCTTGAAAGTTGCAGAATAGAAATTAGACAAGTGTCTCATTGAGTTTATTCTAGGGGAAAATCCATCTCATTTCCTTTTGCAGTTTCCTGAGACTACTCAAACTCTCTCGCTCATGGTTCCTTTCTCCCAATTTCAAAACATTATTATAACTCTGAGCATTCTCCTGTCATCACATCTCTTGTAGCAGTTGAAAAAGCATTTCTGCTTTCAGCAATCATGTAATTAGATTGAGTCTCTGCAGATAATTCAGAGTAATCTCCCCTTCTCAAGGTGTGTAATAACATCGCTGATGTTCCCTCTGGCAAGTATGTGTAATAACATCTGTGATATCACTTTTGGCATGTAAAGTAACATATTCACAAGTCCTAGGCATTCAATATGGGCATCCTTGGGTGAGGTCTTTATTCCGCCTACTACATTTCACCCTTGCCATGAGAAAGCACCCGGCTGCTTGAAACAATGCAGTTACACTTGCTATATTAAAATAGAGTCCATAGTTCTAAACACCATGTGAGAAACCTAGAGTTAGCAATAATAGTCTCTAGCAGGAACCAAGAAAAAAATCAAATGATCCGTCACTGTGAAAGGCAATACTGAGGGGGTAGACCACTGGGGATCAGGCAGAGGCCTGGCAGGCAGAAATACGACTGGAAACGTGTGACTTTCAAGAGGGAAATCAACAGGTAGCTAAGCAACTCGACAACAGCGAGCCAAGGTTTTGGTGAAGGTAAGATTTCTTAAGTGAGAACATCTGAATCAGCGCAGGGAGCAACGAGGACCCTGTCATGTTTCCCAACATGAACATCAGCCGCAGAGACGGCAAACAGCTCCAAGTGCCTTGGCAAACATGAGGATCGGCTTCTGAGGGATATTGACCATCGTGCTCTGCGTATTGACAGGAAACACTGAATCGATCCTTCCCTAGGGGAAGTAGCACTGTAGCTTACTAAAATGAATGTTGCCTTATCAGATGAAAAGGCAACCAGAAAGTAAGAACTTCTTGTTGTGGACCAGTGACTCCAAGCTAGCCCAAATGTATTTTAGTCATTCTGCAAAGGCAGTCAAATGCCAGGTTGAATGTTAGCATGTTGGTGGAATGTGACCAAATGTATGTGCTTTTAAGGATTAAACAAGGGGAGATTTTGTGGCTCTAGCTAACAGTGTAAGGACTCTGACTCCTGAAACTCTGCTTGCCTTCAGGCCTAAGCAATAAACATCTCTGTGCTACATCACACAACCATAGCAAATCAGGAAGGCTCTGTTTCAGCAAGACAATTGGGACTGATACTCAGCAAGCTAACAGAATTCTTGAACTGTATAAACACATACCATAAGTGTGCCTGGTGCTGTAGCAGTGCGTGTTAAAACTCACAGATCTGAGTCCTGGGTGCTCCCGTTTCCGCTGAGAGAAAGCAGCAGAAGACGGCCCAGTCTCTGGTCCCATCCCATCGAAATGGGAGATATGGATGGAGATCCAGGGGTCTGGCTCAGCTTCCCACAATCCTGGCAGTCTAAGAAGCAAATCAGCAGATTTAAAAAACTCACTGCCACTCGAACATTAAAATAAATAATTAGCAGTTAGGAAAAATGCTGCAGGAAACCCCATCGGGGAGAGATTGATCTTCCTTGGTCATACATTTTGCTAATAACAGTCACATCTGCCCAGTGGCCATGTTACCGGCGATTGAAGTGGCTCAGAATAAGGCACAAAGTGTTTTGTACCACTATTCATTATCATTTTTCAGTTTCCGCTGGAATGTTTAGTACTCTTACTTAACCTGTCTTTCAGTGTATTTCCAGCCCAACTATGCTGGATAAAAATGAAGGTCTTAAAAAGTAGTACATATCAGTCATGTCTACACAAAAAGTTGAATTTTTGACTCTGCACATTGCTGTCTTTATTAATTCCTTATAATTAAGTGAAGAATACAATAAAAATAAAGACATGTTGCCAGTTGGGCTGACAGTGGAAGTCTTCACTATGTTTAACAGGTGAGCTCCCATTGAGACACAGTTCAAAACACATGAATTTTCTGGCATATAAGATAAAATTTTCAAAGTTTTGATGTTACCAAAAAATCAACATATGCTGCTTTAGATCTACTTTTAGAATAAAGTTTTATTGCAACCTGGCAAGATTTGTTCACATACCTACTTTCCTTGGAAACTAATGTTGTAAAGCAGACTTGAATATTTGCAACAGAGTCATCACATCCCACAAAGCTTAGAATTCACTGTCCTTTACAAAATGTGTCTGTCAATCTCTGGTTTATATCAACAAGCAGAGAAGCGTAGGAAAAAACGTTTTCACCTGACAGGAACTGAAAATGCCTTTTCGTTTCTTTTGTCAGAAATGCGTATCTGTTTCCCTTCCTCCAGTAACCCATGAAGGTGTTTGTCATCTTATTGTCGTAGATAATATCATGTTGGTTTCTTCTATCGATAGCATCATGGTGATCGGACAGGGAAGGTGGAACCAGCTCACACCTTTACATGTTTTTATGGTTCAGTTGTGTGACAGAGAGTACAAATAAAACTGGGCTACACAGAATCTGTCATTTGAATGAAGAATTGTACTGGCAACCAGAAAAAAAGGAGAAATTCCTGCATAGGAAGCAAAAACCTCTTGCAACAGAAAGATTAGAGATTTGATTGACAGAAAAACTGTATGAAGGACTTATCAATTACTACTTAGATCTTTCTCTTAATTAGCCTAAAAGCAAACATTACATTACTCAGTCTTGGAAATACTCATGCAGACATTATGGGAAGATAAAGGTTGCATTAAAAATGACACGGAGCATGTTTTGTTGTAGTGTGCTTCTTCTAGGGCTTGAGCTTTTAACCTTTTTGTTTTCCCCAGATTCAAACTTGTGGATGTCTCAAAGGTTAGTATTTTAAAGAAAAGAATTCCACCAACATTTACATTTTTTTCATATTAGAGATCTAGAAATATCCTGTGTATACTGATTTTGACTATGTCATATTAGCTAACGTTAGGAGATCCATTTGAATTGCTTAAAATGTGTCAAATTTTGAAAATAAAAATATAAAGACCATTTAGAAAAAATACATAAATAATATCAATAGAAAATATTAAAATATGAAATCAATGTCATTGGTTTTTCCACTTTTGCCAAACATCCTTATGCTGACATAGAGAGGACTCAAACCTTCACCCCTAAAACTACTGAAAAACAATGATTGGCACCACAGAAATAAATACAACTTGGTATAATGGCTATTCACATTCTATATTTATTAATATTCTAAATCCAGTTAACTATGAGCAATACTGATAGCAACCCCAAAATCAACATTTTCAAAACCAAGCCCATAACCTACACTCTTGAGGTGTTTCCCTCCTAGTCTACATTTATCAATAACAAACCTGAGTGATCATGCATTCAGCTTATTTGCAAGTGTTGCGTAATCTGATGCGATATGAGTGAAATCAGACAAGCGGTTGGGAATGGCACAGGAGACTTATGCGGGAGTAGGAAGCTCCCCAAAATGTTAGCCCCCACTAACTTCTCCATTTTGTACTCAGTGGGTGAACATCAAGAAAAGAATTATTTATCCTCCAAAGGTTAACATTTCACTTGGCATTTGAACAGCAACTCTGTAATCAATGTTATTAATCTGCAACATATGAAGGCATATACTTCATACTTACTTATTTTTATCATACCTGCTTCTCCCTCACACTTCCGTGTCAGCCAAAATCCTGTTACCACCCATGCCCAAGCATCTGTGCCTACTGCCACTCTGACATTTATTCCTAACAGACAATCTGCAATTCTAGACCTCAGGAATCTATATTTCTATCTGTTGCTTAAAGCATGAGTTTTGTGGGCCTGGCACAAAAGCCTAGTGGCTAAAGTCCTGGCCTGGAATGCGCCAAGATCCCATATGGGCTCTGGTTCTAATCCCAGTTGCTCCACTTCCCATCCATCTCCTTGCTTCTGGCCTGAGAAAGCAATCAAGGTCAGCCCAAAGCCTTGGGACACTGTACCTGCATGGGAGGCCCAGAAGAGGCTCCGAGCTCCTGGCTTCAGATTGGCTCAGCTACAGCTGTTGGGGCAGCTTGGGGAGTGAACCAGCAGACAGAAGAGCTTCCTCTCTGTCTCTCCTCTGTGTATATTTGCCTTTCCAATAAATAAAATAAATCTTTTTTTTTTTAATAAAAAGCATGAGTTTTGTGAGGCTATTTAAATGTTAACATACACGAGAGTCTATTTATGATTAAGCACAATATATTGCTTTGAGCTCTAAACAAAGAGTACACTTTTCCTTCTTTATTCCGTCTTGTAGAACTCTACTGAAGCTACAGGCTGTATTGGAAACAGAGACAGATGTTACAACAGTATGAGATGGCTGATGAAGAAAGTTAATTGAGTCACCCAAGGTACTTGAGTCAGATCTTGACTCCATCATTTTATAAAATAAATTGTTGCTAGGATTCCCTGGGCTTACGACTCAGTGGATCTAATAACACTGTCTTCATAATGGGAATTACACCTGTGCCATGGCAAGCTCTGGCTTCCTATTATGGCCCATGAACACATAGCAGCTTTGTGAAATGAGATCATTTCTCTGCCACAGCGATAATAATAAGATAATGCCATTTCATTCACCAGAGTATTTCCTGAAACTCTTCTATTGCATCATACCAGAAACTTTTTTTTAAAAAACTGTGTATCTACTTGAAGGACAGGGCTTTAGAGAGGGAGGAAGAGAGAGACTGAGAGACAGAACTTTCCCCTCCCCATTTGACTGATTCATTTCCCAAATGTTTACCTACAGTGGCTGGAGTTTTCCCATGGCAAAGCCAAGAGCCTGGAACTGGAGCCAGGGACTACTATGTGGGAACAGATTCCAAATGTCTTGGGTCATCTTTCACTCTTTTTCTAAGCTCTATAGTAGGGATTTAGATCAAAAGTGGACCAGATGGGATTTGAACTGGCACCCAGACAGGTTGATGGTATTGTGGATGGTGGCTTAACTTACTTGGCCACAACACTGGCTCCTTGTCTGAGATTCTGGCGTAGTTTTCCACTTTTATACAGATGTGCCTTTCACAATTGGCTCAGAAATACCATGTGTCTACTTGGCAAAGTGATTGTGTATGTTTGCTGCTTGGAGCATTTTTGTAGTCTTTAATACAAGATAGATTGGTCACGGTTATCTCGGATGATGTATCCTCACTGTCCTCTGTTGAGCAGCTTTCTGCGACGTGATGCAGAAGGCACACAGGTCGCACTTTCTCCTTGTGGAAATATTATACAATAACCCAGGAGTCTGGTGCTTTGAAATGGTCACAGTTTATCCGGAAGAGCTTATATTCCAGCCACGAGAATTGTGTGTCTTACTGGAAATCTTATATACTTGTCACAAGAAACTTCCACTTGGCATCTTGGTCTTCTAGCGGGTGTGTGGGGGGGGGGTGGGTATTGTGCCACATGCCAAGATTTTAAGATCTATCTGTTTCATTCAATTTTTAAAAATATGTATTTATTTATTTTTATCGCAAAGTCAGATATACAAAGAGGAGGAGAGACAGAGAGGAAGATCTTCTGTCCAAGTGACCGCAATGGCCGATACTGTGCCGATCCGAAGCCAGGAGCCAGGAACTTCCTCCAGGTCTCCCATGCAGGTGCAGGATCCCAAGGCTTTGGGCCGTCCTCCACTGCTTTCCCAGTCCACAAGCAGGGAGCTGAGTGGGAAGTGGAGAACCGGCACACACATGGGATCCAGGTGTGTTCAAGGCGAGGATTTTAGCTGCTACGTCATTGCACCGGGCCCTCTATTTCATATAATTTGTTAGGGGAAAAAACATGAAAACTCTCACAGATTAGAATAAAAATTCTCACCCTTCCTTCAAAATACAATCCTATTCATTTTTTAAAAAGATGTAGCAATTCTATCTTAAAATCCAAGTTAGAGAGATAGGGAGAGAAAGGGAGATCTTCCATCTGCTGGTTCACTCCCCAAAGAGCAGTCGTAGTCAGAGCTGCACCAGTTAAAAGCAGGGCACCAGGAGGTCCTTCTGGATCTCCCACATAAGTGCAGAGCCCAAAGGCCTTGGACCAACCTCGTTGCTTTCCCTGCTCAATATCAGGAAGCTGGATGAGAAGCGGCATTGCCAGGACTAGAACCAGAGCACATAGGTGATGCCCTGGGCCTCTGACAAGGAATCAGCAGGCCATGCTATCACATCAGCCCTGATCCTTTCTTGTATTATTTTAAAATTTTTCCTCTAGCCTTTTTCCAACATTTGAGCATGAGTGCATGCGTGTGCGCGCACACACACACACATATTGTAGCAAAAGTAATTTAAAAAAAGAAATAGAAGACATCGTGTAAGTTGGTCATGCCTGTGAGTGTGTTTACAACACACAAAGACAGCACCCTTGTTGTCCAAAGGAAAAGTGGCTCCAACAGGTTCTATTTGTGAGCTGTGGTGACAGATGGGCAGGAACAGAAAGAGAGGGAGATGCCAGCAGGTGTCAATATCAAGGGCAGAGTAGAAAGAAGAAGCTGTCACACACATGCAGCATCTTAAGGCTTGGAGGCATCGTCTCTCACTTTCAGAGGGTTCGGGCTTTGACATAGAACAATAAGCTGATTTTCAGAGAGAAGTGTGCATGCACTGTTTTCTACCCATGGAATCTCTTTAGAGTACTTTGAGGCCATGTTACTTGTAAATAAGGTAAACGCCCTGTTAAATGTCAGTGTTTTTGGTATTGTTGGCCCAACCTTAACATTAGACAGTTGTTTTTCCTAATCATGATATGCGCCAATAAATACAGGACAGTAAGTAGCTGCCTAGAAGTGATCATATGGAAAAGGTCACAAAGTTGTCCAATCATTCTGTCTAAAGGGGCTGCACAGAACAACTGCAGAACGGAAGCAAATGGGGCCCGTCCCATTTGTTACAAAAGTGTATGACTGCTCGCCAGAGTCTTTCCTTTGTTTATTCACTTACGTGGAGTTGTCTCCCTCGATTTTATTATATAAGAAAATAATATCCAAGTTTCAAAGCTCATTTCAAACACTGTGTTCCCTTGGTACGACGAACAAATTTCTGAGCATTTTCAAAGTGAGACTCATTCAATCATATAATTGTAATATCAACGAAGAGCAGAACAAATGCTTCAACTAGATTTGTTTCATGAGTCAATAGGCATTCTTGATTTTCTGTCTTAATTATTTTGTTCTGGTCCATCCACTGCTACAAAGACTTTCAAATAACACTGAGAAACACTTTTCATTCTCTTGCTCACATCACATATAAAATTAATGTTTTGTTTTCCAATCTATTTGATCTTCGCTTTAAAAAATACCAAACATTGGCATTTGTCATATCTTTAAAATTATTTCTTTGTGCAAAATCGATGTATTTTACACATATACATGAACACAAAAAGCAGCGATAAACTTCCATTATTAAATGTCTATCTAATCCCAGTTAAACTATTTTTTTCAAACCAAATGGATGTCATGGATCAGTTTATCAGACATGATAGTCAGGTTTTCTTCACAAGTACTTGTCTCTTACATGCCATTATTTTTCTTTCCTGTAGAAAATCATTTGCAATTTTCAAGTACTTGGAAAACTATGCAATTAGCTCTCCAGAAAATTTTTTACTTGTTCCTCTTCTATCTCAAGCTGGCTTGTTTTATTATCATACATTGAAAATCTGGAAATTAAAAGAGAATCTCTTATTTTACATCATTGCTTTGAAACATTGACAGTGACTTAAAATATGAACCTGATAAATTATCTGCGTACACATTAGTTGAAGTAGGAACTAGCTAGGGGCCTAGCATGTTGGCTCAGTAGGCTAATCCTTTCTCTGTAGTGCTGGCATCCTCTATATGTGCTGGTTCTAGTCCTGGCTGCTTTACTTCCAATCATATCTTTGTTTATGGACTAGAATGCCACAACAGGATGGCACAAGTCCCATGCCCTTGCATCCACAAGCCAGATGCAGAATATATTCCTGAATCAAGGTTTTATGTAAGCTCAGCTACAGCCGTGGTGGCCATTTAGAAAGTGAAGCAGCAGATGGGAGATATTTCTCTGTCTCTACTCTCTGAGAGTCATCCAAACAAGTCAATCTTTGAAAAAAAAATAACTCTTTAATGTAGATTTTAAAAATTAAATATTTAGTGTGTTTTTAAGATTTGCAGACAGGGGATATAGGGGTCTCTTAAGGATGGGTTCACTCCCTATTCAGCCACAGTGTCTGAAATTGAGCCTGTCCAAAGCCAGGAGCCTGAACCTTCTTCTGAGTCTCCCTCATCAGTGTAGGCATTAATGGACCTGCGCCATCCTCTGCAGTTTGCTCAGTCCATAAGCAGGGAGCCAGGTCAGAAGTGGAGCAGCTTGTACCTGAATAGTTACCTAGATAGTATACTGGTACGGTAACATAGTTGACTAAGCCTCTGCCTGTGGCCCTAAATATTTAAAGCATGAGACAGGTATATTATAGGCCTCTAAATCACTCAAACTTACCCACAACTTGAAGTGCACGCGTCCAAATGTACCACTCGGGTGTACCACAAACATTTCACAATGATTGCCATGCATTTGAAGACACAACTTGGCAGATTATTTCAGAATGAAATACATTTTTTATGTTATTTTTTTCTTTACTCACGCAAATCTTATTTAAAAAGTAAACCAGGAATTTTGAGAGGGGAAGCAAAGAAGACAGGACAGAGAAGAATGGGAAAGGAAAGGTATTTGGAATCATCCTGTGTGATGCTCAGAGAGAGGTGTAATGAAGAGTTGACTGGGGTAAGAAACTAAATGAGAGGAGCTGAGCATGGTGAGTCATCAAATAAAACATAAGCTTGCAAAGTTCAAGAGGGTCAAGGACTATTCATCTCAAACATGCACGTTGAATCATCATGTCTCAGAATGACACATCTC
Source organism: Ochotona curzoniae (assembly GCF_017591425.1). Lineage (NCBI taxonomy): Eukaryota > Metazoa > Chordata > Mammalia > Lagomorpha > Ochotonidae > Ochotona > Ochotona curzoniae. The sequence continues at coordinate 11,472,606 of NW_024465582.1, read as the reverse complement.
AAAAATAAAAAAATAATTTCAAGGAGTTAATAAGCTGCACAGTTTTCTGGAAGTAGAGGAAAACAGCAAAAGAAAGCAAGAAATATTCTGTTTATTTTCATCATCACAAGTAATGAAATACAGTATTCATTGGCCGATAGATACATTGGATTTATCTCTGATTTCTTTAAATTTTACTGAGTGTCTATCAGGCATTATGGTGGAGGATGAGCACAGAACTAAGCAAGACTGTCAGACTTCACAATTTGTTAATATACCTGGCAGAGAAACTCCAGGGTGAAGTGTCGTATCAGACAGGCTTGTGCTACCTGTGTACAGTACCTGTGTACACCCATAGCTCTTTTTTTTTAAAGATTTATTTAGTTTTATTTGAAAAAAAAATTACAGAGAGAAAAGGCAAAATGGAAAGACAAGGAAAAAAGGAGAGAGAGAGAGGGAGAGAGAGAGAGGACACTGTTCATGTAAAGCAACAAGCATGAACTTTATGTTCTTGGTTTGGACTTCATGTATGCCGCTCATGCTGTGCCTTTGTAGGGCAGCTGAGGAAACCAAGCCTAGGGAAGCATTCTTTTATACAGGTACAATAAACTATCATTTGTCCAGACAGACATTATGTTCATTACCATCGGTGGCAAATTGATATCCTAGGCTGTTCAGGCCTCCTCAAAGTTCAGTCTAGCAGGAAAGTAGCGAATGCTTCTGTTTACAAGACACACAGAAACACACACATGAAAAAAAAAAAAAAAAAAAACCTTTGGTGTGATTTTTAAACTATCAGGAGTGTCTTTTCCAAAGGAAATGGGAATAACTCATCCATGAATGTATTCGAACACATCTCTTTGGGCTAGTGCCTGAAGAATACGGCTTTCTTGATTGCCACACATTCTTCCAATGCTTGAATCTGTTGAGGTTTCAAATCCCTGCTGAGACACATTTGTATAATTCTCATTTTCCCCAGGAACTTCTCTTTCAATGCGATATTAAAATCCATTTGCATAAGATATTATAAAGTGTTTTTTATGATATTTTTAATTTCCCCTTTCCCGTGGTGTTATGTCGCTTTCATTTCTAATTTTGAGTGCTTGAATCGTTTTTTTTTAGTTAGGTTTTTGACTTTTAAGTTTTATTTTTGAAACGAACTTTCAAATTCTTGAAAACACAGATATCTCTTATTTTGCATTTTTAAGTAAAGCTTTGTGAGCTTTGTGTAAATATGGTTTTATTCTCCTTAATTTTAAAAATAAATTACTATACACACACACACACACACACTAATATATATATGTATGCCACGAAATGCATCTACATTCACAGCTAGATGGAATTCTGTCATCTGGTCACAGTAATTCAATGAATAAGAACAAAGTTTTACTAATATTGGAAGACCCCAAAATATTATTACCTCCATGTTTACCCCCTTTTTAAAATGTGAAATAAGTATCATTATTGTTATTTAAGTTGCATGAATCAGTGAAATATTATTCTAACCATATAACAAATATATGACATCTGTATAAGTTTTATGTTGTATTATGGCAACCACCACAAGATAAATGATTTATATATGTTTTGGGATCTGGATCATTTCGCTAATTACAATGATATCACTGCATCAAGTTTTATGTTGATGACAGGATTTCATTTTTGTATGCCAGAGTAATATTCCATCATCTGTGTAAGTATCACTTTTTTATCTGATAATTACTTGATATCAACAAAAGTTGATATCACATTTTAGCTATTATGAGTTCAGCTGCTATCCTCATGGGAGTGCGGCTGTTTTATTTGCTGATATCATATTTTTGTATAGAACTGGGTCATATGGTTATATTTGTTTTTAGTTCACTGTGTAATCTCCATTCCAGCTTTCATATGGCCACGATGTATTTCTAGCTAGTCTACTAAATTCTTTGCCTTGAGGAGGAGATTGTCATTATTTTTCTCAACATCCCGTGTTTGAATGCTGGGTTTGCATTTCCAGCAACATTACTTTAAGGTTTTTATTTCTAGACATGCCACCAACTTCTCATATTTCAAAGGCTGTGCTCCAAGATTCCTAAGTGCAGCCAAGACTTCCAAACTCTGAATCCACAGAATCAATTATTTCATATTTCCACTTTGTGTTTCCAGCAACTTCCAGTTCCAATGAATATCCCCTTCTGCGTGCTTTTAATCTTGACTTCTGGATTTGGGCAAAATAGAAGGGCACTGGACCCTGGACTGAAAGTCTGAGTCATTCTCTTGTGCCTGATTTTTTGATCCTATTCCAGGCAAGCTTATCTAGTAGCACTGCACTGAGAAGAAGCCAGACTATCCCAAACAAGGATCATGGAAGCTGCAAGAACACATTTGTGTCAGAACTTTGTAACCTCTGCTGAACTTTTCTACTAAGTTTTCTGCCTTGAGGAGAATGTATATTTTTCCCAACGCCCCAAGTTTGAAGAATTGCAGGTCTCCCTTCTGAATGGCCAGTGTTGCTGGTCTGATGGTGGTGTTCTAACAATATTTTTTTAAAGTTTGCTTTATGGCCTGTGGCACAATACCCTACTGGTTAAATCCTCATCTTGCTTCCACTAGGATCCCACACAGACAATGGTTTGTATTCTGGCAGCTTCATCTCCCATAAGCTCCATGCTTGTGGACTGGGGAAGCACTAGAAGATGGTAAAAGCTTTGGGACCCTGCACCCATCTGGAAAAAGCTCCTGGTTCCTAGCTTTGGATTGGCTCTGCTGTGCCCAATGAGGCCACGTTGAGAAAGAACCAATGGACAGAAGATCTTTGTCTCTGTCTTTCCTTATCTTTGTAGATCTGCCTTTCCAATATAAAAATGAAATAAATCCTTTTAAAATGACCTTATCTCATTTCACTTTTATTACATTGCATGCATAGTTGCCTTAGAACCTCTACTCATTATTAATGACATTATGTTTGTAAAGTACATTTGTTATTACTGACTAGTCATTATCATTAATGTTAGCTAGCATTCACAATTTATTCATATTTTCTAAAATTTACCTAATATATTACCATTTTCCATTCAAGGACCCATTCAAGATATAGGATTATAATTATTCATTATATAGTAATAGGTTACTCTTCCATGAAACAGTTCCTCTTTTTAAACATTTTTACACTGTTTTTGTTACTACATTAATAAAAAGAGAATTGTTTTAATATAGTACATGAATAAAATTCAAAAAATAAAATGACACTCACTTCCAACCCCTCCGCTCATCTCTTTCCTTCCTCCTTCCTTCCTTTGGTGTTGGATTATGTGGGAAGTATTTTATCTGTCCCTCAGTTTCAACTCAGTTCTAAAGGCAACTCCATTGTATATAATGTGCTTCATTGAAAGGCACTGCTCCTGTTAGACCTTGAATATATCACCCCTTTATTGCAGGCCTATAGGGCTTCTTCCAAGGAGTTCGCTATTAGTCTAATTGGTTTTCTTTTTTATGGGATTTGAAGCTATTATCCTACTTTTGTATGATTATCTCCTTGTATTTAGCTTTTGTCAATTTGACTGCAATATTTCCTGGTGATCTTTATTGGCTCAGTCTTCTTGGATTTAACCTTCCCACAGACAGAGGTACATGTCTTTCAAGGATATTTTCATACATAGGTTGTAGTTTCTCAAAGACATTTTTCTTTCTTTTTTTTTTTTTTTAGAAAACCCTGTAACATAAATATTTAATCATTTAGTGGTGTTCCATAGTTTAGAAACGCATGCTGATTATTAAATTAAGTTTTGGCATATTAATATATGAAAGGAGAGAGATCAAACAATCCATTTCAGTGAGACAAAAAAGTAATGCATGGATATTAAAAGCTTTATTGCTATTTTTGAACCAGTCATCAGTACAAGGGGTGCCTTCATTCTGAAAACTGGTGACAAGCATTTATTATTTGAAATGAAAACATTATTTCCTTCGACGTAGGATATGAATGCCATCTGGAAGCTAGTGGTGTGGGTAACTCTACAACCTGCAATGCCGCGCCCCTTACCAGAGTGCCGGTTCAAGTCCCAGCTGCATCACTTCTACCCATCACCCTGCTAATCCACCTGATAAAGCAACACATGACGATCCAAGCACTTGGGTTCCGGCCATTCCCACGAGAAACACAATGGAGTCCCAGACTTCTGGCCTTAGCCTGGGCTTGCACTGGCCATCGGAACCATTCCAGTAAAGAAATCCAGAGAACAAACCATTGTTTCCCTCTGTATTTGTAGCACTGCCTTTAAAAATAAATAAGACAAATATTCATAAAATGTGCTCTATCATTATTTTTTGTGCAACTTTCAGTGAAAAACGTTATCTAGTGCAGTCATGAAGAAAAATAAACATGTTAGAATTTTGAAAGAAAAGATAGATGTTTCTACAAAATAATCATATTGAACACTTAGGGAATATTTTTTCTTTTGCTGGTTACTTGTAAATATTTTCAGTGGCATGAAAAAACTTATATGAAAATACCATATGGATGAATTTATGCATGTGGGAGCATATTCACATATATGCTTTGATTATGTGGCATGTACAATTTGAAATGAGGGTAAGTAGCTGTTTTACTTAAGAAAATTTATAAGCCACATGAAATCTATGTAATCTGCATGCATTGTAAGTCCTTAATCATACTGTAATCTAAGTTTATATTATACAAACTTATATTTATACTTATATTTATACTTGTATATATACTTTTATATTATAAGCTTATATTTAGTCATTTTCACATGTATTGCTGTACAAATGTCCTATTTCTTCTCAATTAAAATTAGCAAAGACTTTAACTTTCATAATACAACAAAACATATGTTATCAAATTATCAAAGGTGTAACACAATCAGGATAATAAGTGTAAAAAGTACACAAACAATAGACAGCCAGGCCATAAGAGAAAGACAAACACAAATCCTGCAGACAACAGGGGAGGGGTTGAGTATGGAAGCTACCATGATACAGCAGGTTAAGCTGTTTGCTGTGATGTTGACATTGCATATGAACAGCTGTTCAAATTGTGACTGTTTCATTTGTATTGTAGCCCCTACTTTGCATCTAGCAAGCCAGCAAAAGATGGATGATGTGGTTGAACTTCTGTGTGATTGGGAGATGAAATGGAATTCCAGGATGCTAACTTCAGTTTGGCTCGGTGCAAAACCACTGCAGCCATTTGGGGAATGAACTGGAGGTTGGAGGATTTGTCTCTCATTCTCAGGCTATTTTTCTCTGAACATCTACATTTTAAATAAATAAGTTTTTAAAAATCAGAGCTTAAGCTCAGTTGTAATTCACATATGCCAAAGTAAAATCATATACAACACTGATATGTATGACAACTAATTCAAAGAGGAACGGCGCATGGTTAAGACACATGTTTCACCACAGTGTACTCCTACTCTCAAATCTGCAGGTCACCTGAACACCAAGAAGCAAATTAGAAAAGTACTATTACTAAATCTGATGCATCAACACCATTAGTCAAACCTAATAGAGGAATCCAAACGTGAAACGATGGGTTTAAGATGTGGCTGTATTCAGAAATTTTAGGCTGTACTAGAATTGATAGTCCAAAAATATAGTCTACATGGAAAGACACGTACAGGCAAACCTAAGGACATAGACCGATTTTGGATCAAAAATGGACGTTGGACATTAAAGTTCCTGAATTTCTTTGAATATTTATAATGCAAATCATCAAAGATAGATCCTATACTTTGATATTTAGCCAAAGGCAAAAGAATAACAGACTACTTTAACATAATATTAAATAAATATAATATTATTAGTATAACTGAAAATTCTGTTTGAATATAATTTAAGAGTGTAGTAGAACCATTAAAAGCATTAACAGTCAATGATATTCAAGCACATTTGTTAACATCATCAAGTCCAGAATCCTGCTCTCTATCTTAATTGTTTCCTGGGCCATCTATTATTTTTATCACCTGTGCTTAGTTTTTAATTTGTAAAATGAGGTTAAGAATACTCTTAGATCTTCAGGTGGTGTTGAGAACTATGTATTTTAAAATGGAAAGATCCATTCCCAGAGTTTAGTCAATATTTTCCTACTGTATCGCTTTCTCAATGACAATAAAGGTGTTGTGGGCTAAGGAGTTAATTAGCACTCGTTAAGCTGAGCAGTAACAGGAAATGGGATTGCGGCCTAAAACACCTGGACTAATTGGACTCAGCAGCATCCTATTGTTTGGCTAAAGGAATTGAGGGGAAGAGTATAAAAGGAGTAATAAAGGGAGACTTGAGAGAGACTTTCACCATTGCTGGTCTCCTGTGGGTGCTTCATCCCCAGACCCTCTCCCTGTCCACATTAGCTCCACTGGTCGGAGCTAATGGCGCCTAATGTGGGGCACAGCACAAGGAACAATCTGAGGGACCACTGGAAATACGAAGGTACGTTTAGAATTAAAATTTTTGCAGTGATTTCATCCCCAGACCCTCTTCCTGTCCTGTGGCACAAGGGATAATCTGAGGGACCCCGGAAATGCCAAGGCAAGCTGAATCATTTTAATTTTGATCCAATAGGAAAGTTAGGTTGAATTATGTAAATATATACCAATGGATTGATCAACGCCTTGACTGTGACATGGCCCCTGACTCAAGTCCTGAGTGCTCTCCTCTCTAGCTGCACCCTGCTACTGTATCTGGAAGGCCTTAATACAGTTTAAGTCTCATGGTTTTCTCTTGGTCCTGTCCTGGCAGTTGCAGTCATTTGGGGAGTAAAACAGCAGATGAGAGATGACTCTATATCTCTTCTTTGTATAGTGCTGTCTTCTAAATTAAACAAATACATCTTCAAAAAAAATGCAGTGAAATTTAGAAAACCTGTTGTGATTTTATATACCAATCAATACAATTTTAAAAATAAAGGATGCCATTAAAACAAAGCAATTTTCTAAAAACATAAAAACAGCACCGATTTCAAAGGTCTGATTTTTCCCAAAGAGACCACTTTTGACACTTTAATTATTTAAAAGCTTGAGGAAACTTTAACAGTGAATGAATGAATACATGTAAATGTTGATGTGTATTTAGAAGGAAAGTAAGTTTTAAGATTTGTAAATCATAAATGGTTTTAAAATTCATTCAAATATATTACTTTATAATCAGTAAATATGTTGTTTGTATTAAATATATTAAATACATAAAATATAATTGCATATAAATAATCTCATCTCTCAAAATATAATCAATTTTGACCTTGCTAATATATGATGATTTAGATTTTAAAGAAATCTTAAATAATTACAATGGAATATATGACAATAATAAACATTTTAAAATTATTATTATTATTATTATTTTATTGGAAAGGCGGATACACAGAGAGGAGAGAAAGAGAGGAAGATATTCCGTCCAATGATTCACTCCCCAAGTGAGCACAACGGCCGATACTATGCCCATCTGAAGCCAGGAGCCTCTTCTGGGTCTCCCGCATGAGTGCAGGGTCCCAAAGCCTTGGGCCGTCCTGGACTGCTTTCCCTGGCCACAGGCAGGGAGCTGGAAGGGAAGCGGGGCTGCTGGGATAGAACCCTGCTTCCCTTGCAGCTTCCTGCTTGTGGCTTGGGAAAGCAATCGAGGACAGACAAAAGCCTTGGAACCCTGCACCCATGTGAGAGAACTGGAAGAAGCTCCTGGATCCTGACTTCAGATTGGCTCAGCTCCAGCCATAGGTGGCATTTGAAGAGTGAATCAATGGATAGAAGACCTTCTTATCTGTCTCTCCTCCTCTCTGTATATCTGACTTTGCAATAAAAATAAAGCTTTAAAAAAAATTGAAAGCACAAGTGAAGAAAGTATTATCTATATATCAACAGTTTTCACTAATTTACAGAAGCTGTTGAAAGAATAATATGTCCTTTGCAAAAACAGAAAAAAATTAAAGTTTCATGTTAGCCTAAAAAGTTATGGTCTATGTCTCCGATGTTCACGGAGACATATTAAAGGCAAATTAATTGTCACCTGTAAAAACCCAAACCAACAACCAAACAAACAAGCAAAAAGAATGAATCAAGAAAAAATAGAGTTGATATACAATATAGTCATGAGAAAACAGGTTTTCTATGTATGGAGTCTTAGTTAATTAGTCTAATAATTTCATTTTAACTTTCTGCTAACCTTTTGTTAACACTTCCTTCTGCTGTGGAAAGCATGGCCTGTGGGGCCTGTCCTATGGCGGCATCAGAGCTAAGTGGTTGCAGCTGCCATGGGAACGAAGCTTGCAAGGGTAGCAGAGCGACCGTCTCCCTCAGAGAGGCAAGAGCCTGCTATTGCACAGAAACTTGCTATTTGTTTCCCAGCTCCCTTACTGCTGGCATATTGTTAACTTCCAAGGACATTCGTTATTTCAATTTCTTTACAAAGCATGCTTTTCTGGCTTGATAGAGGCAATTACTTCTAATGTCTCTAACAAACAATACTTACATTGTTTCACTCCTCTGTTTAATTTTGCTTGTGTGTGTTTTGTTTCCTCTGAGTTATTTTATTTGCTCTAATTCTGACTTTAATGTCAGAACATTTTCAAAATGAAAATTATGTTGTCTGGTTCACACGTACTTAGGAGTGAGGCTGTAAGTCTGCAACAGAAGTTCGGCTGTGTTGGTGGATGGGAAAGCGAGTATGTGTTGAGGGGTGTATATTGGCATCCTTCAGCCTAATTGAATGCTGATATTCTTCACTTATGAATGGAGGTGGCATCCGGCAGATGTTTCCCAGCTTACCGACTTTATGATCCTGTTTGTCTCAGGTAAGTAATTCCAGGAACAGGAAAAGCGGCCCACTGTGTCCCTCCTACCCACGTGGTTCTGCCATGTAGACTGGAGAGGAGTCAGCCGTTGTTCAAAGAAATTACAAGGTCATTGTCACATCACTTTGTTCCATAGCTGCGGTCTCATCTTCATTTTGATTGGCCTTGAATCTATTCAACAGTAGAACACAATAAAAATAATAATCAAAAAACAAAACCAAGCTGTGCAATCATTCTTTTTCTGTCAACCAGGAGTGTTCAGAAGAAGCTGGGTCAGAAATGAAAGGTGGAGTAGCCATGCATTCCAATATAAGGTAAGCACCTCCAGTGGCTGGACTGAGTACTACACCACAGCTCCATATGTTTCTAAAAGTAAAATATTTTATACTACTTTTGGTTGATATTTGTGCAACTAAAATAAACTAAAATAAACCAAATTAAAGACCAGAGTGGAGAGTGGATTCTCCATAAAATTAACTCTAATTTTCTTTCTATTACTTTAATCTTTCAAACTAAAAGGATAGCTTCATCAATTTATGTAGCCCACACAACAAGAGTGAATACCACCACCACTCCCAACTCCTGAGCCCAGGTAACAGATACAGCGTAATGTTTCATCAAAAGGACCATTTTGGGACCAAAAAGCCAAATATGTGGTTTCTGCCAAGGAAAATAGTCTAGTTGATACACTATGGACTTCAGCTGGAATTAATCATCACTATGCTTAAAATAACTTTGAATATCTATGTCTGGAGAATGAGCTTGGTCCCTGTTTTTGCTGCTAAGATCTGTACAATGGGGGGTCTTGATGTTTATCACCATAGCATGAGATTTGCATTTATACATGCTTTTAGGCTGTACCTGGTGAGGTTGTGTCTACCCTAGATGCAACAAGTTCTGTTCTTGCATTTCATTTTTCCTTCAACTAGAGTTAGGCATTGTCTCTGGATTAAGGAGTCATGGGTTTTATCATGCATCAGACATTTATATTTACAAAATGATATATTCTTAAAATCCATGATTCATTGCTATTGATTGAATTGTGACTTCCAAAAATTCATTTGTGTGCTCATAAACAGTGTCTCTAAGGAGACCGTAAAGTTTAAGTGGTGTCTTAAGTTTAGGGTTTAATCCTATAGGACTACTGTCTTTCAAGTAAGACACCAAAGGAATCTCTCCACTCAGAAAGCCTCAGAAATGACCATATGCAGACATGGTCATAGGTAAGATCCACTCAGAAATCAACCATGCGATACGAAAAGAAAACGCAATGGATTAAGCATGTCCACCAGCAAGAGTCTGTTTCTTCACAGTGCTAGAGGACAGATCCAAGATTAGCATGTGTTCATGGTTATTGCTTACCCTTTCCCAAATCTAAGAACAGCCAAGGTTTGAAAGTATGTTAAATTCACACTAAAACTTAAGCCTGGAATCTCCAATCTGGGATAATCATGTCAGTGACATATAGAGTAGAAATAGAAAAGCCAGAGGTTTGAACATGGGTACAAATGAGCAAGGCGTGATACGGGATGGTGAGAAGTTAGTCTTGTTCTTTCAGAATATTTGGTTTTTTTTTTTTTTTTTTTACTTTATTCCCTTGCTATGTTCCTGTAATTCGTCTCTATCCTTAATTTCTATACCTTTTGTTTCCACTAAGCATAAAACATTCGTATCAAATACCAATTGTATTATTGGAGTACCTCCAAGTAATTGTTACTTGTCAAGTCTGAACATGGCAGGATTCAGTTTTGCCCATTTCTTTGTTTCTTTGTCACAATCTTCTTTTCCCCCCCCCCCCCTCTGGAAGTATAAATTCCATTTATTAGGTTCTTTCCTCGGGCAAAATGTTGAGTTCCGATGTACTGTTATCTATGTAACTACCTTTCCCTCGTAGTATAATGAGTTAGTTTCAGTTTGGCTGGAAACATCCTGTTGTCTATTCCTATAATTAAACTTTCCAGAATCTGTCACAGCTTTTTTTATTATTATTATTACACTTTCTAGTAGGAACTGACCCTTGGGATTTATTCTCTTCGAGCCTTTAAATTTGTTTTTCATAAGTCTGTCCCTATAGTGGTTTTAATTTTAGGTGACCCAGATTTGGGAAACATCAATGCCATTGTTGCCCATATGCTAGAATCCACTAATAGGAAACGATTATTATTACTGTTTATTTGGATATGTACAGACTAATGATAAGAAAGGAAAAAATATGAAATGATTTCACATGCTATGATCAATTCAGAATATTAAATGTAGATAAAGATGCAAAATATTCTCACATCCCTCTTTGTTTTTTTTAGTATTTGTATCTTCTTTAAAAAAAGACTTCCACTTTTTAACCTTTTCATTTTTAACAGTAAGTTCTGTTGTACATAACCATGCAGTAATTCAAATGTTATGTATTTATTATTATGTATTTTGTATTTATTATCATTACTTTCCATTCTATTACATTGCAATTCCTTTTCAGATTTAACTCCAATATAATCTTTAGAGATGTGCTCTTAGTTTTTATGTGATCTTGTATTTGAGAAATTTTTACTTTGATTTTTAGTTATTTAATTGAAAAAGAAATAGAGATGGAGGGTCATACACTGTGGCTCCCTGGATTAACCCTTCCATTGAAAGTACTGGGATACATGGGGGCGCCATTTTCTATGCTTGCTGCTCCAGTGCCAATCCAGCTCTCTGCTTATGGCCTGGGAAATCAACAGAGGTTGGATCAAAGCTTCAGGACCATGCACCCATATGTCAGACCTGGAAGATACGCCCTGGCTCCTTTCTTCCGATTGGCTCATCTCTGGCAGTTATGACAACTTGGGGAGGGAAGCAGTGGAGGGGAAATGCTTCCGTCTCTCCTCTCTGCTTCATTAACCTTTCCAATAAAAATAAATAAATATTAGTGGACTGTCCATATTAATGGCTAGATTAGAATAATGTTAAGCATACACTTTTTTCTTAATGAAATTCTGATTTATTCCTATTGTTAAAGGCTGTCTCATGGGAATTTTAGGAAGTATCCATGCAATTACCTATGTGATCAGTCATCCATCACGTTTCCTACGAACTTAGATTCCTTGCATGTATGTTTAGACCTTTAGCTTCCATATGGATTTATCTTGCTGTTCTATGAAGCATATTTTTCCTAGAATATTTATTTGTTTATTTATTTGAAGCATTTCTTTCCTGACAGATTTATTTAATTGTTGGAAACCGTGGTTACAGTGACAGAGGATGAGAGAGATCTGCCTACCAATTTACTCGCCAAATGGTTACAATGCTTAACATTGGATCAGGCCGAAGTCAAAAATATGGATCTTCCTCTGAATGTCCTACATGAGAGCAGGGGCCCAGAGAGTTGGGACATCATCCTCTATTTTCCCAGGCACATTAGCAGGGAACCAGCAAAGAAGTGAAACAGCTGTCTATCACATTGGCAGCTATAGGGGTCACTGGTTTCTGGTGCCTTTAACTGTAACACCACAGTGGCATCAAATTTTCCTAAGAAAGTTGGTCCAATTAGCCACTTTAGCATGATAATTTGGTCAAGGTGAGAAATTTCAGGTTCATTTTTCTTCCTTGTTTTTGAAGAATTGATGTGATATATATGCATATGATACTGCAAAATCTGAAGATACTTCACTCTAGTTAGGAAGCAATTAGGTTGAACCAAGGAAATGTATTTCAGCTCTTTGATCAATGCGTAGGTTGTAGATGGGCTGTTGCACAGCAAATTAAGCCATGGCTTAGGATCATCATGCTCTGAACCACTTACCTCTTAACATCCTTAGAAAGCAAATGGCCCTGGTTCAGACACTTGCATTTCTGGCAGACACAGGCAGATGTGAATTGAGTTTCAGTTCTTGACTTTCTTCTGGCTGAGCTGCAGTGTGTCTTCCAGTTACACATTTTATCACTTGTCTTTTTGCTTCCTCATGAATAGAGAATGTTGGTTTTTAAATGACTTTATAATCTGTAACTTTAAATATTTCCATTTATACTTATGATAATTCCTATGTAACTTTGAAAAAAATGCAAGTCATGACCTTCCTTTGAGGAAGCAAGAATTTTATTAGAAGTCACATGAGTTTATTATGTGCTTTTAACATTTTTTTGTTAGCATTTATTGGGGATTTTTAACTATTTGCTGACTTTCTCAGTATAATTAGACATTGAATTCAATTTTCTAAACCAGTGTCCTTTGAGATCTGGATATTTTTATCAAGGTGAGAACAATGTCCCTTTTGCTGTGGATATTCTATTGACTCTAGAAGCCTGTTTTCTGAAATATTCCTGGCTTCGATTGATGAAGCATTGTGTTACTTCATCTTTTTCCTGCTTCCCAACTTTGAGTTGCATCTAATTGATTGTTAATGAAGATTCCTAAAACAGTCTGATATAGCTAATTTATGCCTTTTTTGCTCTCTCTCTAGAGAAAAAGCAAATCGTTTAAATTTCCTCAAATAACAAAATCAATTCATTAAAGAGCCACTAAATATTTCACATATTGGAGCAATTACATATTTCAAATATTATATTACCATTGAAGCAGATTTGTGTGCTGGTGAGAACCACTGCATTTTGGCCAGAATGTGTAGTAATAAAGTTGCTTTTGATTGTGTCCAAGTAACCTTTGAAATTATCTTTTCGAAACATTTATTCATTTAATTTCTTTATTAGAAAAAATGTGCAAGAGAATTACATGCGTGTGTGTCTGGGTTGGTGGGTGTGGAATTGTATTTGTCAGCATAATGTTAAAGGGTGCATTAATAAAATATTCAATTGAATAAAAATATGAATGAATGTGTGTTATTGAAATTATTTCAAAGCCTTTTGGATCATAATAAAGTACGCAAAGGAAACGTAGTGTTGGATAGAATTTAATACGAACAACATATTTCATGAATTATAAATGGCGCCTGTTCTGATGACAAAAATCAATCTGAATTTTGCACCAGTGTAGGCGTAATAACTGAGTGTATTTACAGTTCCAAAGCCTCATGAATAAATAAAATGAATAATCCATTTGTTCTTCAGTATTCTCAAAACAAAAATGAATTTTCAATATCTGAAAACCCATTCCTATTTATGAAATGCAGACTTTGTACTTGGGAAATGCACCCTGAATAAAGTGCAAGAACAGGTTAAGAAAAAACTGCTTCCAGTGTGATTTGCGTGATTTAGCAGTTTGTATCTTAAAAGATGACACACCAGCAAGATTGGCCCACATAAACAAGAACACCAACGACGCTTGCTGGCGAGGATGCGGGGAAAAGGGAACCCTACTCCACTGCTGGTGGAGCTGCAAATTGGTACAGCCTCTATGGAAATCAGTCTGGAGAACACTCAAAACACTCAAAATCTGCATACCATATGACCCAGCAATAGCACTCCTAAGGAATATATCAAAACACCTGTTTTTCCGACAAACCACATGCATCCCTATGTTCATTGCAGCACAATCAGTAATTGCAAAAACATGGAAGCAACCGAAATGCCCATCAGCAGAGATTGGATAAGAAAGCTTGGTTCATCTACTCCATGGAATACACTCAGCTTATTAAAAAAAAAAACAAATGCAGTTCCTTTGTGCAAAATGGGCACAACTGGAAAACATAATGCTAAGGAAAATGAGTGAATCCCAAAAGATAGATACCACATTTTTGCCTTGATTTAACCTGTATTTTTTGTATGGTAGTTTTGTTATTATTTGAACCTGTCATGATACAGTCCTCACACCCATGTTTCGAAGAATGGAACTAGCATTATTTTTAACATATTGTTTACCCAATACTATGACAATTTAATCCATAACGTTGTATTTATACTGAGGCCTTGTTGGGGCTTTTAACTGACCTGGATCTTTACTCTGTTAGACCTATCTTCAGACCATAAAGGCTCTCCCAAGAGGCCCTGAACTATCTGAACAATAAGACGCTGAACTTTATGCGAGGCAATGTGTTTTTTGCAAGCAATGAATCTCAACTGAACTTGAACTATGGTTATGCAACAAGTGGATGAATCCACCATGGTGGGATGGGTATGGGAGGGGTGGGGGGAATCCCCAGCGCCTATAAAACTGTACTACATAATACAATGTAAGCAACAATAAAAAAAAAAGATGACATGAAACTAATGAAATGTATCTTATTATAGTATAACTTTTTTTCCAAATATATCTTTTTTTATCCTGAGAAAATATCTATTTACCTGAGGCTTATATTGTGGCATAGAATGTAAATAGGTAACCATTCAGATATCAAATCCACTTTCTACCCAGCTCCCAGCTAGTGGCCTGGGAAAAGTAGCTAAGGATGTGTCGTGTATCTTGGTTTCCTGCCAGCCACACTGGACTTCCAGATGAAATTCCTGGCTCTTAGCTACTTCCTGGCTCAACCCCGACTATTGTGTCACCTGGCAAGTGAACCAGTGAATCCATTGAACTCTCATTTCTTTCTCCCTCTCTTTCTATCAACTTTTTTTTTCTGTAATTACATATTTCAAGCACACAGATCCTTAAGAAAAATGCTTGCTTAGATATGTTTTAATGATTTCAATATTAATGTATTGGAGAATTTTGAAAATTCGGCTGTAGGCAAATGTTACTAAAATTCTCAATTGTATTTTGTATTACAATCAGAGCCAAAGTGATTAATCTTCTTTGAGAGTCAATATTAACTACCATGTAGCAGGTCTAATGTGATAACCCTATTTTTGGAATGTGACAACAAATTGTGGAATTATTGCTATGCTACCTAATGTGAAGGAGAAAGTTTGCAATTTAGCAGCATATGCATTACCCTTAGAAGGTCTGGCTTTTCAAGTCTGCTTTTTAGAATGTTTCAATGCAGCATTTCATTTTGTAAACGAATGTACTAGATGTGGCAACCAGGCTGACATTTGCCTGATTGAAGCCTGCATGTTCACACTCATTCATTAGGAATGGTACATTTTTGCTACCGAAGACTCTCAGCATGGCTTTGGCTTCTTACTCTGTCTGCTCTCCTGAAGAAATTCTAACACTCAGTTCCACATTTCGTTCAACAGTCGCATGAGGATAATATTAAAGTTCTTGTGATGTCTAAGAATAGCACACAATAAAATGTCTGGCACATTAATTACTAGATAAAATAAAAATCAGTTTCATATTTCCCCATTCTTTAATCCTTAAATATCCATGTTGTCAACACATATTCTGAAGCACCTGCCATGCCACAATCCCTTTTAGCCAAATTGGTATTGGTGAGATGAAATGTACTAAAGTCTGAAGATTATTTTCATAGAAGTTGGAAAATGCAAGTAAGAATGTTAAAGCACTAATATTAGTTGTTGCTATTTTCCTGTTTGGGTTTCTGTATTTTGTACCTGTGACATTGTTTTCTTCAATTGTGGAACGCTTTTCGGACAGACATTGTCAGTCCTTCTCTCTTCTCCCCTGCAACAGGTTTGCAAGTCAATGTTCTAGAAAAAAAACTGGTCATAATAAATTAAAACTAGACATATGACTGCAGTTTTTACAATCATGCTTCTAGAGTTTTTCAGAGAACCAGTATAAATAAAACACATTTTGTTTACAGATCGTTCAATCATCATTCTTCCATCCGCCTTAAATTTGTCAGTATAAATTTCAAATAATTGTAGCTTTCCAACGTGGAGCAGCTACTGTGTCTTTGAGCTACGCAAGGAGTAGTTAAAATCAGCAGCTTTTGGTCTCTTTGAAGCAGTCCTAACATGAACTGTGCTTTCTCATTGCTGTGGATGTGAAGTACTAGCTGGCTGAGTCATAACGCACTGGCAAATGGAATGGTAGACACCCAGGAGAAGAGGAAGTCAAACTTAGACTCCTGAAGCTAAAATTGATGAGGGTAATCATTTCACTGGAAATTATTTAAAGAAACAAATTTCACTCTCCATTAGCTTTAGTACACACACGCAAAGGAGACACAGAGCCGTGATTCCCATCTACTTCAGCTGCTATATTCCAGGGGCATTATTTGTTAGTTTACAACATTGTCATGCACTGGCAAATTTTACCTGCTTTTGTAAGGATCTCAGCAACAAGAAATTCAGAATATCCATTTATAATAATAAAAGTGATTAATCAGATTAGAAAAATAATGAAGAGGAGTCAGATATGATTGCTTCTGTATTTCCAAATTGTGCTGTTGATTGAGTATGAAGTGAGATTTATTATAAGTAAATCCAAAGCATGAACAAACACATTTGATTAATTCCAGGTTGTTCAATAATTTAGCTGTAAGGTATTAAATTGATTTGAGCTTGAATATTTGAATATTAGTTATTTCCAGATTGTTGAGAACATCCAAGCTGTTTAATTAAAGTTTTTTTTTGTGTGTGTGTGTGAACTAAGAAAAGAAAATCAGAGATATGTCATTGTAAATATTAGATATGTTTATATGGAAAAATGCAAAGGTTATAGCATATTGTTGATTCTTACAAACTCCTAGGAAAGGAAGTGCTGACCATGGAGGTAATCCTGAAAATAATACCTGCTCAGATTTCAGCTTACTGTTGAAATACCAAGCGCAAATGCCATAGAATTTCCAATAAAGATGCATTTTCCTATGGTTTAAGATTGGCTCTACAATGTGAAATAAAATTTTTCATTTCTTTATATTTTCAATTTCTTCTCAGACAATCAGTCCTCTATCCTCCTGAATTGTAAGCATTGACTGTGTTGCTTTCAACTCTACTTCTCTTCACCGTAGCGTTTGGCCAGCAGAATTTATTTGTCTTTCAGCTCCTATTTTTTAACCTGCTCCTAATCCCCCCTCCCAACTCATCACTGCCTAGAGTACTCATTTTTCTATGCTTATGTTGATTTTTTACGTAATATACACATATGAAAAAATGGAAATATTTTCTACTCATTCTAAAAATTAGATGTCATAATACAATCAAATAATACAAGTGCTCAATTTGTATCCATATATAAAGTTTCTTGAGTTCCATTATTTTCTTTTACATTAAAAAATACATATTTACTTTAGAGAAGGGACACAGAGAGTGCCACAATTTAGACATTTACTCCCTAAGTGCTCGTATCAACCAGGGTATGCACAATCTGAAACCAGTTGCCAGAACCTAAATCCATGTGAATAGCAATGACTGAAGTATTTCAGTTATCAGCATCTAAATCACAGGGTGCTCTAACACAGGCGATCCAAAATGGGACATGGACATCTCAAGTGGAGTCTTAATCATATGCATATTATCGTAATGTACCTTACTTCTCTACAGCTGTCTGGTATGATCTCTTCCACTCTCTGCAACAATGCTGCATTAAAAATATGCTAAATATGTTTCCCTTAGGCAAGCAACAATTCCCAAAATAAATGTAAACATTTATCCAAAAAATCAGCTTTTACTGTAGGTAGTCATTAACGAATTGTATTGATAACTTGTGTGCTAGACACTCCTTGTATTGTGATTAAAATCCTGAATGCTAGATAATCCTGACATTATTCAACAGTATTCTCCATAGAGGCATGATATGGCCTTATGGCTGAAATGCCAATTAGGACCTCAATTCAGGAAGACACGGCACTGGCTGACCCCAGCTTCCTGCTAACACTAGAGCAGGGAACTCTCCAGTTATTCCTGTTCCTGACTCTGTGCACTTACGTTCAGTTCACATCATGGTGTATTTTGAACCAGTCCAACTCTGGCTATTGTAGCTGGTGGAAAGCAGGGTATGTGTGTGCATTTCCAATATTTTTTTTTAACTTTACTGAATAATTGTACTTGTCACTGCAACCACATTTTTTTTTTCAAAAGCAGATCCAGCTATAAAATATTTTCAGTAGGTTTTAAGTTTTATATATCTAATGAGATGCATGATCATGAATTGAGGCCAGAATAATTAATAGAGTGCTCATTAAAAAGCAAAGCTCTATCACATGTTGCAATTTAATAATCTCTTTATCACAACCTAACACCAAACAAACAAAAAGAAGGAGTAAAAATCTCAGAAGAGGCTGAATTGAATGTGTGTATGTTTTGTTAGAAGTTAAACGGATGGTATCTCTGATGAATATACAGTGCATGAACTGACATGTATGAGTGAAAACTCTAAAAAGAACAACGCAGTGCCACTTTCCAACACAGCAGGATCTTTTTAAAATGAATTGTTTCACCGCATTCACTCGGCTAAATACTAAATGCTTGCCAAAACGAACGTGGCTTGCATTTGTTATAGCAAAATATATTCGTTAATATTCAGACTGCTTAGGTAACATTTCAAGTAAAAAACATTAGCATCTATCAAATTACAATAAAATATCAAAAAAACAAAGCTTATTTCTCTCTTTCTCCCTTCACTTTAAATCACTATTCAAAATGCAATATTCCTCATTCCCATACATTACCTAACACATTTTGCCCTATTTGAAGGGTACTATTTATGTGGCAGATAAATGTGAAAATTCAAAACACACCCTGTAAAGAATAAACAGGACTGTGCAGGTCTATGCACGTTTTTTGTATAAGGTAAATAACACACAAGAACACAAAGATAAAGTGTTAATGTGACGGAACTTGAATGACCCAATAATCTGATCATGGTAGTAAATGGTACTTCATTGACTAAAATGATTTTACACATAGAATGTGTTTATGCAAACTGAGAGGACACTAAAAATTTAACTAGCAAATTAACACTAGGAATCCCTACTATGCTTATGTGTTATACTGAAATGTTCAAAATAATGCTGCGTTTTCATTTTGTTTCAAGTATCTCACATTTTTTTTTTGAAAAATTGAACTTGGATACTTCCAATTTAATAAACGAATGGTTCAAAGTCTAAATGCTGAAAACCATATTGTTTTGTGATTACAAGTAATCAGTCTCTTATGGATGATTGATTAATGGATTACATTACAAGGTCTTATCACAAAACACACAAATAATTAGGACGTGCAATAAGGTAAAATTCACAGGAAAACTTATTAGATTTGACATCACGTTTTTGTATATTTGCACTAACCTATGGTATCTGACCTCTGGCATTTGGCTCATTTCCCTTAGCATAATGGTCTTCAGTTCGGCCCATTCAGCTACAAACAATTTTATTTCATTTTCTAAATAACTGATTAGTATTCCATAGAGTAGATGAACCACAGTTTCTTTATCCAGTCCTCTTTTAATGAGCATTTAGGTTCCTTTTATGTGTTTGCAGTTGTTGATGATGGTGCAATGAACGTTAGCGTGCACACTGCTTTCCACATAACAGGCATTTTGGATATATTCCTACAAGTAGTATTGCTGGGTCATATGGTAGGTGGATTTTCAGTTGCCTATGTATCCTCCACATTGTCTTCCATAGTGGTTGCACCAGCCTGTCATCCCACCAACAGTGGAATAGGGTCACTTTTTCCCCACTATCTTGCCAGCAGGTGTTTTCGGTAGTTTTCTGTTTGCGGGCCCTTCTTACTGGAGTTAAGTGGAACCTCAGTTTATTTATTTATTTATTTATTTATTTGAATTTCCTTTATTGACAGAGAGCTTGAGCATTTTTTCATATGCCTGTTAGCCACACTCTTCGTTAATGTTTTAAAATGTCTCTTAAGTTCTGTCTGTCATGATTTGACAGGCTTGTATCCCATGTTAGAACTAAAAGCATGCAGACACTTATCGTAACGTGCTTTCTATTACTTCCTTTCCTTCTTGTGCATTGCTCTTCTGCGTTCCTCCACGCGGGGCTCACAGATGCAGCTGCCTCTTGCTGGGTTTCCAGGCTCAATGATCATGAGCCCATACACTTTAGTTTTCTTTATAAATTACAGCATCTGAGTTGTACAGTAACAAAAGAGACTTTTATTATTTACATATGTGTATATTCACACTGTACTGACAGTGCTATTTTGTAAAAAATGCATACAAATAAAATAGTGTACAACATATTTATTAATTGTATCACCCCAAAATTGAAAACAAGAGATATTTCATTTCTCACGATCCGGTCAAATATTTTGACTTGTCTGTGTTTAGCTGGGCACTTCTTCTGTTTGCATCAGTTGTGTTTATTCAACAACCTGGATTCATCGTGTGATGTATCCATTCATATCACCTTGTTCTTTTATCCAGTGTTTGGTGCGTATTATTTGTGATATTTTAAAAACAGAGCAAATGAGAACGGGAGAGAGAGAAACTTGCAGGAACTTCTTCATTTCCCAAATGCCTAAGCAGCAGAAGCATGCCAGGCTAAAGGCAAGTCAGGAACCAGGAGCTCAATCTAAACCCCTCCATGTGGATGGCACCATCAGAATTCAACCATCATCGCTGCTTGCTGGAGTCTATATTAGCCGCAAGTTAGATGGCAGCATGCATAAAATGTGTAATAAATCATAGTTAATTAGTGTGGATTTTAACCTAGCACTTATTAACTGGTCTCACTTTGTCGACTTGAAAATCCAGCTAAAAATCAAGGATCTTCAATTACTGATGCACTGGAGCATTCTCTGCTTCTGGGTGAGTAGCTTTCACTGTAAGCTTGTTTTCTGAGTTCTCTTGCCACCCCCTCACGTGGTGCATCTGCAAAACAGAACCAAGTGCACATTTGAAAAGCAGCAGGGATACAGGCCTCCTTGCTGTTGCACAAAGATTTCTGTCAAGCAAACAAAAAGGATGCTGACCTCCTCTGGTGGACAGCAACGCCTACATCAAAATGCTACCATGGTTCCGCTCAGGCTTTGAAATCTCACAGTCAGAATATTCACCAGAAAATGACAATCTGACACTGGGCGTATTTAATGTCATTTATCCTTACAAAAGGCTAAAGCTTCTCCTTCAAATGTCTGATAAACAGTGCTTGTCCCTGCTTATAGTCCTAGTATCTGTCTTGATCACCGAGAGCATGTTTCCAAAAGAGTAATGCTGCTTGTAGTTAGAAATATCTCTAAGAATAGAAGTTTACTTTCTGTAATGATGAAATAGAAAATTACCCAGGTATCCAATCCTGATTTAATAGCGCTGCTTCCATTCTTATAACTTATGACTGGGATCCTAAAAATGTGACTTCTTGCCAAAGTTCCCTCATTTCAGTCTTAAAAGGATTCAATATTGCATCTCCCCATGTATACATTAAACCCACAATTATTAAATTTTATCATTCAGTAATTGTAGCACAGAGAGTCAGATAATAAATATTGAGGAGCTGGTGGAGACATCACTGATTAAGCCGCAACTTGCAATGCTGTCATCCCATAAGCAAGTTCCCTGTCATTCAATTTCCAATCCAGATTCCTGGTAAGGCACTTGGTAAAACAGCAGGAGATGGCTTGTGTCCTTTGGGTCCTGCACCCACGTAGAAGACAGATGGAGCTCCTGGTTGCAGCTCTCAGACTGGCACAGCACCTGCAATTGTGGTCGTTTGGAGAGTGACACACTGCATGGAAGAGATCTCTCTCACCTTGTCTCTTCCTTCCTCTCTCTGAAATTTTGCCTTTAAACAAACAAAGCACGCCTTTCAAAATCGTTACATACATAAATACTGAAACCAGTTGCATAGTTTAAATTCTGGATACTTGTCATTTGGCCATGTGATCTCAGGCCAATATCTGAAATTCCTGTCCTCAATTTCTTCATCTGTTGAGCTTATTTGCATTATGAAATAAGAGAAAGAATGTATAGAAATCAAAAGGGAAAAAATGTAGCACCTAATCTCCATTTGATACATATCAAATTTTTATTACTGATGATATCTTATTTACAAAATATAGCATGTAATAACAATCACCCAGATCACACTTGGAAATAGAATTATGTAAATTGCTTTGTTCTTTCAAAATAACTTTGTTTTCCCATTCCTTGTCATCCAACTAATACTACAACAGTAGTCAGTAACTTTAATATAAATTTATACCACCTTGAAATTTCATGTTAATTGTGCCTCTGAGTTAGTAGCTACAGGCCGTATCAATCCTTGCTAAGTGTCATCTTTTTTAAAGGAAACTTAAAGCCCTATAGCTTTTAATGTTAAAGTCAATGAGGTACATTAACCTTTTCCACCTCATTTTCTCCCTCTTCCCACTTGTGGTAATAATCACTTTGCTCCATTTCTATGTGGTTGACTTTTACAAGGAAGAATCTATGCCAGTGAGAGGATGTAATATTTTTCCTTCATTACCTGCTTTACTATTTTACTTCACACAATGCTCTCGGTGTCACCCATCCATGTTGTTGGGAATGGAAGAGTCTTGTTGTTGTTGTTGAACAATGTCTACAGTTAGATATTGTTAGATACAGGAGCTATGGCCCAATCTGTTCCCTTTGGTTCTTGTTTCAAACCAAAGGCTGATATTCACATATGAGGACCATGATGACTCTTTCTACATTGCCTTGGTTGGAAAGAAATGAACAGCTCTGGGCCAGCTATGCGGTGTGTAAGATTAAGCCTCCTACTGTCATGACGGCATCCTATATACTTGCCGGCTTGAGTCCTGGCTCTTTCATGTCCAATTCAGCTACATGTTGGTATACCTGGAAAGCAGGGATGAATGGCGTAAGTCATTGGGCCCTGCAACCAGGTAGGAAATACTGAGGCACCTGGCTTCAATCTGCTTCAGTCCCAGCTGTTGCAGCCCTTAGTGTGGGGAACAGCAGACTGAAGATTCTCTCTCTCTCCTTCTCCTGTTCCTCTCTCTTAACCTTTCCTTTCAAAACAAATTAATAAATAAAAATCTTGAAAAAATGACTAGCTGTTTCCTCACCAGTGGGAATGAGACGTATGTCTGATCCAGTGGGAGCTTGTTCAAGGCCGATGGATACTCGACGATGAGGTTAAGTTTAACACACAGAGACAATGTGCACAAATGAAACTCAATACATTTCTACTCCTGGGGGGTGTCAGACTCACCTCCTGCAGGTAATATTATCCCGGGAAGATAAATCCAAAACATATAGGCACACGTGCAATGCATAAATATGCAAAGAAACAACATGAAAATCATGAAAAAAAAACTTAGTTTCAATCTTTAAGCATACATAAACTCTGAATTGTGACCTGTTGAAATTGTTGTGGAAAAAGGGTAATATTCACAACGGTGCGTTGAATACGAATACGTTGGCTACCCTCCACTCATGCCTGCTCTGTACTCTTCTAGTTTAGTGGTCGTTCACTCTACCATTACAGGAAAACTAGAATGAGAATGCTCACCTTCCCCGGCCTCATTACAATATGACATCTTGATTCCTTCTTCATGGTGTTGAGAGACTCACATCATGCGGAGGGAATCATGTGCGTTCTCTAACTAAGACCTCTGATTCCAGTTTACATGATCTTTTCTGAAACACCCACAGCATTAAAACTGAATTAAGACCCTAGTGTTTCCTGAGGTCAGTACTTTTTCTTTCCCTAAGGAAAACCCTGCTTTTTCAATTTGTCTTGATTGCTTTTGTCTGTTTCTCTGCACATTCTGAGAAGAAAAAGGATAACTTCATTTTTCTATTGTAACGTTAGGCACTAATTTGTTAACTGAGATGGTAGTTTGCAAACACAAAAGAGGAAGCATTGATTCAAAATGTTTCTCCATAAGTACCCAGGAGTCCTAAATTCAACATTCACTGTAAGTTCAGGGATTGTAAACTGGTCAAAATTATATGTTGCCTGCTGTAAAAGCCTCTAGGAATAACTACACTGTTTTGAAGGTTTGGTTTATTTGAAAAAAATCAAATTCTCAAAAGTACAAGTCAAATGCATGTCAGTATCCCTGACCTAATAGTATTCTGGCAAAAAAAAAAACTAAGTAATAATTGTGATGGAGTTGCCGAGAATGTATATTTTTGTGTCTTGTGGTGTGGCACAACCAGTTAACCTACAGCTTGCAATATCAGGATCCTATATTGCAGTGTCAATTTGAGACTGCAGTAGTCTATTTCCCATCCAACTTCCTGCTAATAAACCTGGGAGAGCAGCAAATGATGGCCCAACCACCTGGGACTCTGCCATCTGTGCAGGAGAACCAGACAAAATTGGGGGCAACTGACATTGACCTGGTTCAGACTTGGCTTTTGTGAGCAGTTGAAAAATAAATCAGCATCATGAATGTCTATTTCTTCTTTCTGGCACTCTGCCAGTCAAATAATAAATAAAACTTAAAAACAAAACAAAACAAACGAACAACAACAACAAAAAAAACCATATGAGCGATGTCCAAAAGCCAGTCACTGATGTCTGCTAAGCAAAGACAATAAAGCTAAATGTGTCTTTTTATTCAGAATCATCTAATGTTCATAGGCTACACCAGTCAAATCATTGCACAATGGAAGATATACATAGGGTCTGAAAGAAGTTCGTGGAGGGCCCAGCATGGTAGCCTAGCAGCTATTGTCCTCACCTTGCACATGCCAGAATCCCGAATGGGCACAGGTTTGTGTCCCAGAAGCTCCACATCCCATCCAGCTCGCTGCCTGTGGCCTGGGAAAGCAGTTGAGGAAGGCTCAAAGCCTTGGGATCCTGCACCTGCGCGGGAGGCCTGGAGGAGGCTTCAGATAGGCATAGCTCCAGCCATTGAGGTCACTTGAGGAGTGAATCATTGCATGGAAGATCTTCCTCTGTCTCTCCTACTCTTTATATCTGAATTTGCAACAAAAATAAATAAATCTTAAGAAAACGTTCATGCAAAACACACATTATCTTTTTGTTGTTGTTATTCTACTTCCCTGCAAACATTTAAAATATCCATTTAAATCTCATTGCATGAAATTCAAGATTTTATCTGGCAACAAGCCGCTTATTTTAAAATCAGAAAAGCAGCCTTCACATGAAAAATGTAGACTTACCATAAGGGGAAATAGACACAATTTCCTGAAGTGATATTAAGACATTAGATGAAATTCAGGGGACAAAGACTTTTTGGAAATTAGACCAACAGCCAGGAGTGTCCGCCCTTCCCCGTCCCCTTCCCTTCTTTCCCCGTATCCGATATTCTTCTTCTCCTTCTTCCTCTAGCTCTTCCTCCTCCTCTTCTTCCTTGTCTTTCTCCTCCTCTTCTTCTTGTGCTCGTTATCTTTCTCTCATCTCTCATTTTCTCTCTTCTCCTTTCAGAAAATAAAGGTATGCCTTATATTACACAGGAATGGGTGGAGGCTGCATTTTAAGAAACACATAATATTACTGATGATATTACTAAAAAAAGAGCAAAAATATAGTTATGCTAACAAGCTTAGGTGAGAATGCAAAAAAAAAAAAACCAAAAAAGCAAAAAAAAGCTAAACAGGGGCTAGTTCTTTGAAATAGTGGGTCAAGACATTGTAGGTGCCCGAGGGATCCACTTCTATTTTTTTAAGATATTTTTATTTTTATCGGAATGACGGATATACAGTGAGGAGGATCTTCCGTCCAGTGATTCACTCCCCAAGTGACCGCAACGGCCATCACTGAGCCAATCTGAAGCCAGGAGCCAGGAACT
Source organism: Ochotona curzoniae (assembly GCF_017591425.1). NCBI lineage: Eukaryota > Metazoa > Chordata > Mammalia > Lagomorpha > Ochotonidae > Ochotona > Ochotona curzoniae. The sequence continues at coordinate 11,446,409 of NW_024465582.1, read as the reverse complement.
TGCTCCGGATCTCCCAAGCGAGTGTACGAACCCAAGGCTTTAAGCCATCCTTGACTGTTCTTCCGGGCCAACTGTGTAACGCCTGTGAGAGACTCTTCTTAGATGCAAAGTCACACATGCATTGAAAGGGAAAGAATGGAAAACATTCCATGGAAGAGGTAAACAAAAGAGAGCAGAGATGGCCACAACAACATTAGACCAAATGTGCCCTAAGTCAGAACGCTTAGGAGTCAAATTTGACATAATTAACAAAGTGTTCAATAAATGAAGATAAAATGACTGCTAGTTATTGATGTATTACCCATCCAAATATGTTAAGTAAATCTTCACAAAATTAAAGGGAGAAGAGCACCAAGATGATAGCTGGAGATGCCAGCAGTGACGCATGAACAATGAGCCAGAAGACACAGCAGCAAAGGGCTTGAATAGTGCAACAAATTAGATCATTGGACACAGCAGCAACAGGATGCAAACACTTCTGAAGTTTCTGTGGAACGTTTCCAGGGTAGACTACACATTATGCCACAAGTCATGTCCCAGGTGATTTGCACGTCATATGTCATGCAAAATTTCTTCTCTCAAAGCAATGGAGGAACTAACATATAATAGAATGAAAACTGAAATTCAAAAAGTAATATTAAATAAAAAATGAATCAGAGGGCACAAAAAGCACAATGCTAATGAGAAAATTCCTAGTGACAAATTAAATGAAATTCTAATATACCCAAAACTACAATAAACAGAGTGGGCATGACACAGGAGGAAGTTGCTATCTATTCATATTTACTAATCAAAGCTGAGCAAGGGGAGGGGTTTGGCGTAATGTTCAAGACATCAGTTTGATTGTACCCTGTATTAGAGTGACTACGGTCAAGTCCCTCGTTTCCAATTTAGCTTCCTTCTGATGTATAATTGGGAACCAGCAGGTGCTGGCTCCGGAGTTTGGATCCCTGATACACACCTGGAAACCTCGGGAAAAGTTCTGGGTCTTCAAATTTGGCCCGTTTCAGATCTGGGCATTGCAAACATTTGGGTAGCAGATGGTATTCAGATATCTGTGTGTGTGTGTGTGAACTTGTGTGTGTGTGTTTGTTCCACTATAACTTTCAAAGAAATAAGGAAATAAACTTTTAAAAACAACAAACCAAAAGTCAAATCTTACATGCAGAACCTATATTATTCTAAGTAGGAAAAATGGCAAAGTGAATCTAAAGCTCACAAAAGAAATAGTAAAGATTGGAATGAAGACAAATAAAATAGAAAACAGGCAAACAGCAGAGCAAATGAACAAGGCAAAAGTTCTTTCTTTACAAAAGATGATAGAGCTGACATTTCGTCAGATGTACAAAGAACAAGAGAGAAGACTCAAATAAGCAAAACCCGAACCTAAAACAAGGAGAAAGAGTCTGACCCTCACATTCTTTGTTTCATACATGTGATGTATACATGTGATTTAGGTATCATAAGCTGCTTTTGGATGTGTAGATATGTTCTTTTCTGTCAGATGACAGAACAATCTGTCATTTTGTAGTTTTCTCAATACTGTGTGTCTATCCTTTCCTGCACGTATCAAAGCTCCAATTTCACAACTTTAGTGTCTGAAATTTTAGACCTCATTTCCATAATTATTCACACCTGTTTATATGTTTCCCCATTTTCTCAATACCCTTTAGTGGGAAACATTAATTTTGCAAAGGCAATAAACTCACTTATAGATGAATGTATTAAGATTTTCATTTTAAAAGAGCTCTCATTTTCCAGAAATAATATTTACATTTATACAGCTACCTTCCATAGTTTGAGAATAAAGGAAGGATATTGATAGGTTACTCAAAATGGCAACCCATAAAAATAAGTCAAAATGACAGAACTACAAATGAGTCATAACTGAGGCACTTGATTCATCTCATAATTCTTAAAGTCATTGATCAGAGAAGTTTCCTATTTGATCCAGGCCTGTTGTCAAAAGGAGCTTTACAAAATATGAAATATTTATTCACAGTTTCCAGTTACACTGAAGTATAATCAATATACAAAAAAGAAATATAGGTTTTATGTCTTCTTACAGTCCCGCCTGGTTCCACCCTGGACGCATTTGTCCCTCGCACGAACTAGTAGGAGTTGCAGCCCAGTCAGGGCGGCCCACAGTAGCCTCAACCAGGCCCACCTCCTACCCTGGCTTGCCAGTATATATGGCATACTAGCCCAGTCTGTCCCCGTTACCCTTCTGTTGCTACAACTAAGCCCGACAACCCTCACCAACTCTGGTTGTAGCTTACTCCAATGGGATTGGTCAGCCTAGCCTGGTTATCACCCAATCTGGTCCCCATGAGGTGCACAGGCACTGTGTCCCTGCCTGGTCTAGTCTACCCCCCACCCAGCTCCCGCTCCTCAGTGTAACTTGCTGTTCAGCTAGGGAGCCTCCCCTTTTTCTCCTGTCAGCTCTGCCGCCTCCCTTCCTGGTTCTCACTTGTGTTGGTTGGGTGCTGCGGCTGCATCCGGCTCAGACTACCTCACCTTGGCATTCCAGCCTGCGTGTTACTTTTGTTACGACCGGACCTGGTTCGACCCACATTCTGTTCTGGCGGTCAGATTTACCAGTGGATGACATGAACAGATTCAGCCTGGTCTGCCCCCGACCCAAGCCAAATGCATGCCAGTGGGACACTTTCAATGACCTCTTGGCTGTTGCCTTGCAAGTTCCTTGTGCTGACCTGCAGGGTCTGTGTCTTGCCAGAGGAGTTGCCTGGGCTCCTCCATCAGAACCCCTCCATGTGCCAGGTTTCGCGCATATCAGTGGGTCCATGTGCCAGTTCGCCTCTTGTCCTTGTAGGAACAGTGGTCTTTCCTAACTGGCCATCATCCCGTTCTGGTTCTTGCTGTAGAGTGTTGCAGCTTGGCCATGGTCATCCATGCCCCCATATGGCTTGTACATGGCTAAGTTGAGGTTGGGACCTAGCCTAGTCCGCCCCACATCCACCCTGGTACTCCAGAGCACCAGAACGTGTTAGTGTCTGGCCCGGCCCGGTACCTCTTTTCCCAATCCACATTTGTGCCAAGGGAGAGGATAGCTGTATCCAGACCCTGCCGCAGCCCCGTCCACCTGTCATGACCTCTGCCTTAGACTCTGTGGCTCAACTTTGTGCTTAATGTGAACCAGTTGGAGCCAAATCCAAGCCGGGCATGTCCTGTGTTGCACCCTGTGTTCCAGTCATACTAGTGGGCTAAGGTTTGCTTAGTCCGCACATTCATCTCTCAGTCCCGCACTTTCATTAAGGTTTCATGTCCCGATTCCTGGGAATCACCAGAAATTAGTGTCTCACCTACACTACCGCTGGTCTTACTTTTGGGTGTCCCAGAGCACCTATTTCATATCCTCAAAACCCCAGAGCTCGCCGCTGGGCGGCCAGCAGGCAGAACCTGACACCCCTTGGTGCACTGGCCGCCCAAGGCCTGGGTCTCTGCCCCCGCCTCTCAACCGGAAGGGTCATTCCCATGAAGCGCCACCCCCAATGGGAGTTTAACCCCGCCCCTGCCCGGACATTCGAACCGCCCAGCCTACCCTGCCGTCAGCCCAAAAATTTGATATTTAAATTTATATAGGCTTATGGAGTACTGTGCAATATGTCAACAAGTATAGAAAACAAACTAACCAAATCAGGCAAATGACATTAGCATTCTTGAATATGCAGCCAGTTCTTCTGAACTTTTTTTAAAAAGGATTTTTATTGAATGGTAGAGTGACAGAGCAAAATCTTTCATCCATTGGTGAACTACCCAAATGCCCACACCAGTAAGAGCTGAGCTTGGATGAAAACAAGAGACAAGAACCCAAATCAGGTGCACCACACCGGTGGCAGAAAGCTCAGCACGGGAGCCATCACTGAATGTTAGCAGGTGTGTTAGCAGGCAACTGGCTCTGCAGCATGGAGTGATGGTGGATTCAAATGGCCTTCTCTTTTGGAAAGTGAGTGTCCTTGTCAGCAGCTAGTCTGTAGGGCTACGTGCCTGCCATGTTACACTTCTTTAAAGAATATATGCACCACCTATCCTTCCCCTCTCTAAGCTTCCAACCTTATAGTAGTCACAATTGTGAGTCTAAAAAAAATTTTTTTAACTTCCTGGAGCTGGCACAATGATGTAGAATGCTAATCCTGCTATGGCAGCAGCACTCAACACCAGTTCGTGTTCCACTTTTGATCCAACTCTTAAAGTTTGTCACCTTGTGCAAATGTGAAGATTTTCTTTTTTATCATGAAATAATTTCCCATTGTGCATATAGATCCTACTTTCTTTTTTTGTTCATTGATTGCTGGGAAGTTAGATTGATTCCATATTTCTGTTATTTTGCACAATGCTGCAAATACTACGGACGTACAGGTATGTATGTCTTTTGTTTTTTGCAGTTTAAGTCTTTTGTTATATTTAAAGTTGGCAGTTTATAGTATTACAGAACTTTGTGCATTTTAAGATAGTTAAGACAGTCTTATAACTCTAACAAGCCAGATATTAATTGAAGAGTAGAACAGTCTTAGGCGGGTGACCAGAGAAATCCCAATAATTTAGAAAGTGATGAATAACTCAACTCTACATCCTACCTAGTGAGGTCTAGGAGTCTGACCAGTAAGGTACAGGCTGAGCAACTATAGGCCGGCTGACTTTTTCCTGTCTCTTCAAAGCTTTCTATATTAGTCTCTGTCTATCTCAGCTAATTTTGCGGCTCCTGAGCAACCTTGATGGTCATTGCAAGAGAGGATGGGGAGCCAAAGCTGAAACTAAGTAAGTACCAGAGAAAACTCCTCTCCAGAAGGAAATGTACAATTCTTTTGTCTCTGGGGCTCCTGGCTGTTCAGATGTCACCAGAGCTTTTGAGGAGGGTTCTGGGCTGCTTCAATCCCTTGTGGGAGACCTGCTAGGAACTGACTGACCACAGAGTCCTAGGCCTATGAGGGCACTCAAATCCCCTGTGATGTCTTTGGGTTACAGTCCTCAGAGCCCGTATGGACACTCCTTGATGAAGTATCCACTGCTTCTGTGGGGAAAGCACCTGGGGGCCTCTGGAGGTCTCTGGAACTAGGATACAGACCTCCGCTTATCCTCCTGTTCTGCTCTGAGATCCCCTTCTGTTCTGTTGTCAGGGTTGCTCTTGGCTCCCACTATAAGTCTCTATATTTTTGCTAAAGTCTAATGCAATTAAGAATCTATTATCTGTAAATCACCTGTTACAGTCTTAATAGATTATACTTGAAATCTTCCTCACACAATTTAAGAAGGTGGAAGATTTCTCTGCCCTCCTGACCCATTGTGGAATAAAAAGGACATTAAAAGCATATCCAGGTTTTCAGTTCTTTGATGCAGTTCCTCGGGGATTTCATCTTCTCCAGGGGCACTGTTGTCTTCGAGGAAGTTGTTGCAACTCTGAGGTCAGAGGAGACATAGGGAAACACAATTTTTCATGAAATCCCTCTATCTATCTTACATTGTCATTGTTTATTGCAGTGTATAGCCTAAAATGGGATGGCTCGATCATACGATAGTTTAATCTTGTGAGGATTCTTCATTCAGTTATCTGTAGTGTGTATTAATTTGCATCCTCACCCGATAACCCTTCCATTTTTCTCTCTATCCTCAGCAGTATTTGTTATTTTTATCTGTCTCATAATAGACAATCTAACTGGGATAAGAAATTAATTCATTATGATTTTGATTTGCACTGCACTAGCAATAATGAGTTGTTCTCAATCTCTTATTAGTTTCTTCAGTTTTTTCTGTGAATGTATGTTAAACCATTTGCTTATACTGAAGTTTATCCTGAGTAATGTAACCTCTTAAAGAAACATATTTTATTTTATACATCCAAATATTGACAGCAACAATTAGTTCACTGGGGGATGAATACATGTATTAGTGATATTCAGGTTCAATAGAGGTCAATGATGATTTCAAAATAAAAGTGAGTGCTAGAAAGTTGAACCCTGTGTTTTACTAATATAATATATGTAATCAAGATTTTTGAAGATTTTTTATTATCACATAAATATCCCTCTCATTGTCTATCTTGTTCAATAGGAAGGATTATGCATTTTTTTTCTAAAAAAGGGTTTATAATATTTTTTATTAGGAAAACAGAATTAAGTAGAGAGAAGTGTCTCCTCCACTGGTTCACACCCCAAATAACCAAAACAACTGGATCAGAGTCAGTTAAAGCCAGAAGCCAGGAGCTCCCTCTGTGTCTCCAAGTAAGTACAGGGACCCAAGGTTTTCAAGCAACCTCCACTGCATCCCAGCCCGCCAAGAGGGAGCTGGATTGGACGTGAAGCCGCCTGGACATGAACCGGTACCCATTTAGGAAATCAGTCCTGCAGGTGGAAGTCCAGTCTACTATGCAATATAGCTGCCCCCAAGATTATACACTCTAATCAAATATGGTTGGCTCTGCTTTATTAATTTCCAGGAGAAGAAAAAAGAAGTAGAATAAAGCCCCACATCCGTTTGAAGGCATGTTCCAACAGCAAAAATAAACAAGCAAACAAATGACATAATCATGAGCATACAGTTCATGGAAGTTAGAGTGAGGGAGTCTTTATTTTGGGCTCTCATACTCATACGCCCACAAAATATCGATGAAGTTTTCAATACAGAAAAATATGGAAGGGATGTTGTAAGGGAAAGAGCAGTTTCCATCACAACAATAACAAAATAGACTTTTTTTAAGGTTTTTCCTAAAAGGTTTTTCCTTTTAGCATCTAATTCACTGTATGAAGTATTTTGGGTATTCAGAAATAGTCAAGAAGAGTATCTCAAGTCTTTCAGAGAGTAGTGGTGGTTTTGCTATTATTTTAATTCACAGATGAGAAAAAACATCTTTATAAATGAAATTATTAACTTGGGACAAGTTCAAACACCTTTAAAATCTGTTGAATATTTGTAGATGATTTTATATCTGCTCAGTATACTCTATCAACTCATTGTGCCAAAATTAAAAAAAAAAAAAAAAAAACTTTCTTTCCAGAAAACAGTCATTCTTTCATGTGGTTATTTTTCTTCTATAAATATGTTTTTATTTATTGAAAGGGAGAGAGAGACACACAGAGTGAGGGGGGGGTAGAGAGAGAGAGAGAGAGGAGACAGGGAAGAAAACACAGAGGGAGAAATCTTCAATTCTCTGGCTGACTCCCTAGATAAATGCAATGACGAAATGGCCCGGATTCTGGAGATTTTTTTAGGTCTTCCATATGTTTGCAGGTGACCAAATGTTTGGACTATCTTCCAAGTCCTTCTTAGGTACCTGAATAAACAGCTAGCTCAGAAGTGGAGCTTCCAGGTCACGAATCAGCAGCTCTATGAGATACTTGTATTGCAGGCCGTGGTTTCATCAGGTATGTGACACTGGCGACCCCTGTGATGTTACTCTAAACTGTACAAGCTCTGTACCAGGCAAAACTGCTGATCTTCTTTGTTTGGGGAGTTTAGAAATATTTGCTTATCAAATTTTCATTTTTACACAGAGCAGCCTGCTCTATTGGAATGAAATGTTTAATTCCATCTGACTAGAGTCAGACCCTGAAGCCCTGACATTAATTCTCTTATTCTAGTTTGCAGTGAAACTTACTTAATTAAAATTCTCCATTTAATAAAATATGTAGTTTGAAATGATAAGATTTGGTTTCTGAAGGATTATAAATCCCATGAAGATGGATAACGGGATTTTTCATATGTACATTTCATCATCAGGATTTTACATTGTACATTGCCTGAAGTAGAAATGCAATACATATTTTTCTGTTAAGCCTTAATGTTCAAGTGTGCTAATGGGTAAACTGTCAATATCAGTATTTCACCTAGTTTAAGGATTCTGAATGTCAGGGAAGTGATTAATTTCACTATACTTGTAAGGGAATATTGATGTTTTTGAAATTATAATAGTCTTTATTTAATATGTTATTTAAATATTTTAGAAACATACGAATAATTTAACAGCATAAAATGTCATTTTGTCTAGTAGAATCTTGTTGGAGTGTCTGGGATGCAATCCTGGCTCCGCTTATTCCAGTTTTCTGATCATCAGGCTCCTTGAGGACAACAGATGATGATTCAAGAAATGGTGTCCGTATTGACACACAAAAAGTCACCCAGATTGAGTTCCAGGTTCCAACCTTCAGCCTGGCCCTGCCCCAGCCGTCGTGAACATTCAGAGCAAGAAGTAACAGAAGGAAGACCTCTGTCTCTCTGTCTCTCTGTCTCTGTCTCTGTCTCCATCCGTGACTCTGTCTGTCTCTCTCTCTCATTTGTTGCTCTCTTTCTTTTAGTGTGTGTCCCCCTGCCTTTAAAATGAAAAAAATATATATGTTTATGGGATATTATCAGATATTTAAAGACACGTATAGATTGGGTTGTGTCCAAACAGGATGTGTGTATCTCAAGTTCTGAAAGTTGATTGATGGCAAAACCTCTAAAATCATGTTTTTAGATACTTTTTACACAAAACCATGTATTTACAGTGCCTTTCATCACCCTGCTTTGCACCTGAGCATTGGATTTCTTCCGTGAATGTTTTAATCCTTTATAACCCAATTTCCAAAATAAACCAGAAAATGAATGTACGAATTTTCCAAAAGTCAATGTTCTCCCCTTGTGTAATGTGTATCAACTGTGTGCAAGTCTCCATTCTAAGAAAATCACATTGACAGCACAGCAATCAATCCACCAAAGCGTGGGTAAGGCGAGAGACACTCCCTCTAGAATGTAGCAGAAGACAACACGTGCTTTAACGCATCGATGAATTAGTGCATGTAGGTAAATACCACAACATGTTTGACAAGACGTCAGTGAAAGAGCAGCAAAAAGCACAGGGCATGTCCATGGCTGAAGTCTTCAACAAACTGCGGGATTTCAGTAGGAATTCAATCAGGCATAGGAGATTTGAACAATCTGTGAGTAAAAAAAAAAAAACTTCAAAATGAAGTTCATTACAGCTAAGGAGAGGGTTCAAATCCCTGATAAAGCCCTAGGGCGTCCATCCTTCTGCTAAACTGTAACGTCTCACAGCTGTGCACATTTCTAGCATATGCAGTGCTGTATGTAATTATAGTAGCCCTTCCATTTACTTCTCAGTAGCAAATACAGTCTATCTTCATTTCTTAATTTTTGCTTTCCCCAACTTGTTTTTTTTTTTTACATCCTAAATATAGTATTTGGCTTACAATGAGCTCTATAATGTTATCCACGGGCTCCTAAGAAAAAGTACAACAGATTATCCTTTTGGCACAAAAAAAATAACCCCAGGAAAGATCCAAATTGGGGCCCAGTGCAGTAGCCTAGTGACTAAAGTCCTTGTGTTGTGCAAGCCAGAATCCCTTATGGGCACAGATTTGTGTCTGAGTGGTCCCGTTTCCCATCCATTTGCTGCTTGTGGTTTGGGAAACCAGTAGAGGATGGCCCAAGGTCCTGGGTCCCTGCACCCACATGGGAGACCTGGACAAACCTCATGGTTCCTGGCTTCGGATTGGTGCAACTCAGCTCTTGAGGCCACTTGGGGAGTGAATCATCGGAGGAAAGATCTTCCTCTCTGTCTCTCCTCCTCTCTGTATATCTGACTTTCCAATAAAAATAAATAATTGTTTCTTTTAAAATCCAAATTGTGTGCACATATAATATATATATACATATTTATATATGTGTGTGAGTATAAACACATTAGGTGGAAAAATCAACACCACTTCTCTTTCTGTAAAAAACATTAGCTTTTGGTTTATAATATTTTCATATATCTAACCATTTTCATAGTATGTCAGTTGTGTAAAATATGGTTAATATAATTAAATTATACCATATGTAATGGATCATAACCTTGTGTCTGGGTCATTTGGCTGCTTTTGATGTAAGCAGCTTTTCCTTATTTCATAACAATTCATGATTATATTTGATTTTATTCAGGTGTGTTTAGCTTTTTATTTGTTTGCCAGAGCAAATATAAACAAAACAAAGCAAAAATTGTGTATGCTCCGAGGTAATCACTCTACAACCCAATACTTGCCCCTTTATAGTTTAATGAACTCATTTAATGAAATAATTTGCAAAGCAGAGTCAAACAAATAGTGAGGCAGGCAGAAATTTTCCATTTGTGACTCACTCTGTAAAAGCCCTACCAAGCGGGGTTAGATCCTGCTGAGGCCAGTGGTCTGGGACTCAGTCCCAGCCTCTACCTATTGGGGACATGGTCACTGCTGGGTCAGCACCCACACCCAGGCCAACCACACGGCATGCAAGTATCACAGGCCAGTGGTCTGGGATTCAGTCTCATCCTCTACCTACTGGAGACATGGTCATTGTTGGGCCAGCACCCACACCCAGGCAAACCATAGGACAGGCAGGTATCACAGGCAGTGCTCTAGTTGCTTTCCCAAGCCTCCTGCACAGAAAACATTACAAATTTTGACTGTAATCAGGACAAGAAAGAGAGTGAAGAAAATTCATGTCTATATTCTAATCCTTAGTTTTTGGCTTTCCAAAGGAGAACATTAATCTTATACCTTCATTATTGCACTTAACCGTATTATATTTTACTGACATAATTTATAAGAAATCAGAATATAAAAATCAATTATAAACTCAATATTTTTCACAAGTAACTGCAATGCACTCTCCTTACAATATCAGTATCAAGTCAAATAACCGTTATCTCAGAATTATTTTCTGTATGGAGATTTTCAACAATGAGAGTAGCACAGTGAATTGCTTTATGCACTATATTTGGGTTGATTCAGAATTCCTCTCTTAGTAATGATGTCTCGAATAGATTTGTCAGCATGGGTTGTAAAGAAACACTTTATGAGAAGATAAAGGAACACAAGATGAATACAAACGTATCAGAGGTGTATAATAGCAGCTCAATCATAATCACCCATGGTGACTAGAAATGTCACGGAGTGAACAGCTAAAGCTATTGCTTATCTTTCCTTTCACATGAAAATCTAGCGGCCAGGGTGAGTGTGCAATGCTCACAGGCATGCCTTAATTCACTCAAAATTGACTGAGCTGAGTGACAGAAATTTGAGTCCGAGGCAGGACTGAAAAACTACTGAAAGATACTTCCCCGTGGCTGATGAACTTTGGAACCTTAGACAGTTGAGAGAAAAATGGAAATCAGGCATCCTACTGTATCTATAGCAAGCACCCACACAGATAATGTAACAGATATGAATACCGGCCCACAGAGATGTATGGCTGAAGAAGAAAAGTTATTTTGCAGCTCTTCCTGATTCCATAGCATTCTTTTCTTGGCTTGAAAGCTAGTAAAATGATTCAAGAAGCCATTACCTCAAGAATGGATCTAATTGGACAGATGGTGGTAGGTCACCATTTACACTGATGGTGGAATTACAGTAACTTCATATTTTTGTTTAAAGGAGGTAGATAATGCTCAGAGAATTCCATTATTTTTGAAAAAAAAACTCAGATAATAATGCTTTTATCCTTATTTCTTTAGACATATATTGACACTTCATACAGTGTATTCAAAGCCCATCATATCTTATTTTCAGTGAAAAGTATGATACACCTGTCAAAATATGACGAAGAAGTCTTGGTGTGTTCTCTAGTACCTATTGTCCTTCAGCCAAAAAGTTATGTTATACTAACACATTTGTATTCAGATACGCTTAAACTCTATTTCTACATGTTGTCTCCTTTTTGATGCTTTATTAAGTACAGTATTGGATTACTCCCAAAATATTAGAGACAAGAAACAAGTCTAAGCAACTTGAAAAACGATGATTTTTTTTGGTATCTATCAAAGAAGTGAGGGCATGCACAAACTAATGTTTCTCGTGTAATAGTACAGATAAGGAGGCATGGTGAATGATAATTACTTGCCAAAAACAATCATGAATAGATACCTCTAGGGGTAGCAGTATCAGGCTAAGGAAAGTCGAGGAACTTTTGGAAGGTTGGTCAGAAGCACAGCAGACCAAAAAAAATAAAATGAAATAAAATAAAATAGGAAGGAGAGGGCCAGTCAGAGTTGAACCTTCATACTCTTTGAGTTTACATCCACGAGTGCTCCACAAGACTCTTACAGTCAGCACTGCAGCAGCAGCAGGAGAAAAGGGGCTCCTGTACAATATTCAATAGGCAATGTATTCTGTGCTTATTAATAAGGCTGACCCTTGGGAGAAGCTGTTTTGCCAGAGCTTAATAAGCTTAGCTTATATCAGAGTTTAACTTACTTGGGAAAGAGTAATAGCCCAATTTTAGCTGGTTCTGGTACTCTGTGTAGGGAAAAAGAAACCACATAGCCTGAAAAAGAAAAATAAAATAAATGAATATTAGAATAGCATATGGCAGATGGGCAATTACGATATGAAGAATCTTTCAAATCCATACTTAACATGCAAAACAGAAAAAAGAGATGACATGCAAGAAGAGATAAACAATGTAGACAGACCAATGGAAATATTTGGGAAGAATAAAAAATAAATGGTAAGTATCAAACAGTAAGAGAAATGAATACTTGTGATGTTTCCTTAGGAGTCTGGGTACATGAGAGGAACTGAGCGACTCTCAAAAACATGCAACAATAAATGTGGTGAACTGCACCTTGGGCCTTCTGTGTGATTCCAGTGATGTTTTTTATTTCTATGTAGGGTTGACCCTTTGCCATTCCCTGGCCAGTGGAATGTAAATGGAAGGATGCCAGCAAAGACGTTAAACGTAACAGTGACGTCCTATTTGTCCCTTGTACATCAACGATTACAAATGAAAAGACTGCTGTGCGTGTGTGCTAACACTTCAGTGTAAGTGCAGCACAAAGACAAGTGGAGAATACCGAATCAGCTGTGATCCTCAGTCAGATCTGGACAGTGACAATCAGCCAGTCAGGAAAGCTGGATACTCTGTACAAACAGCAAAGAGAACATCAGGCAACTTGAAAAAGGGAGTTCTATTTATTATTTGAAAGGCAGATTGCTGGTGACCAGAGCACCTCTCAGCAAGTCACTCATTTAAAAGCCCTTTGCCTGAACATCAAACAAGTGCCTTAAAATATAGTCTGCCTAAATGAGTGAAAGCATAACTAAAATGTGCAAGAATGATCATGGGAAAAAACTGCTGCACAGACAGTGAGCTTTGTTGCATTAGCTACACAAAATGCTAGCAATGCAGAGCTATTTATTTTCAATTTCATGACCTAAGTGGAATAGACTTCATATATTTCATTTGCATTTTTTAGAAAAATAATAATACTTCCCATTCTCTTTCCCCCAACGCTATCATTCTTATATTTTAACATTTATAGTATTTTAATTTATTTAGTAATTACAAACTTGACCCTCCACCAAAAAATAAAGCAAGTAGCAAATAGAAAGACAACTATCCCCCAAGATAAGAGACAGAGGCTATACACAATAATGAAATCTCAAGATATCAATTACACTAACGTGTTACATCTGTATTTATTCCTTTTACTGGTTGCCAAAGTCAGAGAAGATAAAATTATCATTTTATAACTTATAATCCAATCAAATGTTGTTCCCACAGATTCGTAACTGAAAATTTAATTAAAGGTATGTTTAGTTTCTAATATTATCTCAGGTTAAAGGAAGTTTTAATTATGACATCACTGTACCATTGCAGAGAATCAGCGAGATTCAGTAAATAACTCAGCAAATAAAAAGAATCAGTAAATAATGTTCTTGGTCAATTTGCCTAATGATGTAATTTATCAAGCTTTCTAAAATGTTATTATGTAGGAAAAAATAGAGCTGGTATAATACATATTTCATAACCATGGATGTCTTTGGAAATTTGCCTAATTTAAAAGTAAGATGGCCTTGGTTGATTAAACTTGCTAAACAATCTCTACTGTTACATGCAGCTTGTCTCCGTATAATCTAAACTAAAGCAAGCATAGAAATAAGTGGAAAACATTCACATTTTAACCTGACTCTGTATTTTTCCATGTGATACGTTATTGTAATAACTTTACTCTTTTAGTCTGGATATTCGTTAATTTGAAAGGTGGAGTGAGAGGGTGGAGGGAGTAGGAGACAGAGAAATGAAAGAGAGAGAGAGATCTTTCTGCTGGTTCACATCCCTAGATGTTCATGACAACCAGGTCAGAAAAAGGCCAAAGTCAGAAACCAAGTCCATGTTAGCCGCCTACATGGTTGGCAGGGAGTCAAGTACACAATCCATCTCATACTGTCTTTTAAAGTACGTTATGCAATGCTGGAACAGCTTTGAAGGCTGGAAGCAGCCCCAGATACAGGATGCCTGCTTACTAAGTAGTTAACTAATAAAGCCAAAATGCCAGAAAACCAGCCCCACTTACATAGCTTCAAATGCGTGTGATTGTTGAAGTTTCCAAGCAGCATAGCTCCTGTATTAAAGGTGGACATTTTCCCGAGAAGACACTTAATGGCTACTGCTTCATACTAATCATCATGGTTTCTTTACAGAGTACAAAAGCACAACAATCTCTTTGGCCTTATTATATTATATTTTAGTATTATTTATCTGATAACTTAATGAAAATGTTGTGATCTGTTTGAAGAAATATGAAGCATTAAACAAAATGTTTATGCCTCATCAATTCTAGCTTTATGGTGAATAATGAAATGCTTAGGATTACTATTAGAAATTAGGTCATGGAAATTAAATTGCTATGCTAATTAGTAAACATAAGTATCTATGATTACAATGAAAATTTCCCATTCCAAAAATTTTATGTACTTAATTCCTATAAGTTCATTCAGATGAAGCTGTTTATGCTTTTATTGAAAACAAATTCCTGCTTTGTAACAGTATTTCATTATCTATTGTGATCTTTTAAGAGGCAACAACAAAAAATACACACAAAATGTATGCTTTTGATTTTTAGCGTAAGTGGGACAATGGTATATTTTATACTTCAGTTTGAGGATTTGATGATCATAATTTGAATCCTCACTGTCTCTTATTAGGTGTACAATTTTAGATAATTTATCCAGATAATACTGCATCAGTTTTCTTAACTGTAAGCCTTGAATTGACTTAATTGCCTATAGTATGATAAAACTGTAGCTGTCACATACAAAGCAATACACAGCATTGGCCACCGTATCTATCAATTCTAGTTGGATTCTGATCCTTCCTGTTCCCCTCACGCAGTGGCTCCTGTGCCTTCAGCCTTATTATTTTAAATCATATATAAATCCAAAAATCTCTTAACATTCTTCTAACTTAAAGGCTAGCTTTAATTTATTCATTACGGAAACAAAAATCATATGCAATTAATAGGGCAATTTTCACTGAATTTTGTTAAGTCTTAGTTTCTATTCCCAGTTCTTGTAGTTATTTACTTGTATTTTTTTGAGGCAAGCAATGCAACATATCTTTGTGCAGGGTGAGTCACTCCAAGGAGTGTGACTAGAGATAGCACATTAGTATTGCTTGACAAAGCAACTTATTATTCAAGCTCTGAAAAGGAAAAGGAATTGTATTTAAGTGAATGGGAAAGGAAAGGCAGGAGAGGAAAAAATGTCAGTACAAACTATAACAACCAGAAAATTGGATGAAAAGAAGGAAGCCAAAGTTCTACAAGGAATACCAAATAAAACTGTGGCTTAGTGCATTGCACTTATCAGCTGCACACAGGCCAACCTTCACGAGGAAATCCAATTTGTTTACAGGAAGTGACCAAAGAGATAGGACCCGGCAAATGATCCGAGGTGCACTGTAACAAAACAGCAGCGAAGAAGCTTCCCACAATTTGAAATGCTTTCACCAGCTTTTGTCATTTATAGTAAATCACTTGCTTGAACATGGCACAAGGAATCCGTGATTTGGCCAGTAACTATTAAATACTACAATTTTTAAACTTATGGATCACAAAATGGTTACATGTTAAAATGTAACCTTGATCATTTAAAGAAACATAACTAATTATAATAAATAAGGTCAAAAGTGGAAGTAAATTATGTGGATTAGAAATGCATGGGTTACAAAGTGATAGAAGTGGGGGAGATTTAGCAATGGTTAATGAGCACTGTTAAACATTGTCAAAGTCGAGGAAGAAAGAAGGTAAATGTTTACAATTCACTCCAATGGGAGAGAAATTATACATAAAAATACAGAGTAGCAAACCTGCAAAATATAAACAAAGCCAGCATTTTATAAGGAGACTGTAGTGGTAATCTCCAAAGTTGGATATTTACAAAATCACCTAGTGATTTCCAAGTCTAGGAAAATAATACAGTTCTACAATCTATGCTAAATCTATATGAGTTTGATCAAGAGAATCAAGAGAATGGTGCTGTGGGTTCAGGTTCAGTCTTCATATATTCACAGATCAGAATGATTTTCATTTAGTCCAGGTTTTCTTTCCACTGTCATTTCCATTGTCTTTCCATTGTATTTCTGTAATTGTTCTGTCACTGACTGAATGTGCCTGGTCGTTATTTCATGCCTATCTCTACAGTAGAAACTTACTGCATTACAATTGTTTTAGGAAAGCATTGTAGCATCAAAAATTCTTAATCAAATTTGTAGGCATATTGTACAAAATGATCCATTAGCCATAACAGTATTTAATTTTATGATTTTTATTTAAATAAAGCAATTTTCAGTTTGCTGAAAACATATACTAAATATCATTAAAGCATATTTTTGATGTGTACAAATTAATATTCTGACAAAATTTACCTTTACTGCAACTAAATAGTTTTTCATGGCCTATTTAGTCTTATTTCCAATTGTAGGAATAGTTAAAACCATTGAGTTTTACCTTAGCCTAATAAAAATATATTTACTTATCATGTATATCCTAATGTTCTCCAAAAATATTTGAAGAGTTTATAGGGATAAAAATGGCAGGCGACATTTAATACGGTGTCCTATTCAAGTTATGAAAAAATTCAGCATATTAACTATAATGCACTCACATTTTTTCGTGCCTTGGTAAGCCTCTCTAGAGAGCTGGGATCATTTTCTTTAACTGGACATACAAAGTCCATGTTTCAGGAAAGTTTATACCTATCTGAGAAGAGACAAAGAAGTGGGGAGGATGGGTGAAGGATCAAGTAACCCAATGAAACATGTTAAGTCTGTAAATAACTCATTTTTAAATGATAACTTATCATTTTCACGTGGTATTCCTAATTTTATACTCATTAACAAAAGCTTTGAGGTATAAGAGTCATCTCAGAGACTGGCCTGAGCTTTAAGTTACATTATACATACACACACATATATAATGTCATATTACTATATTGTATATACTATGAAATATGAGGGAGTTATGTGTGCTTGTTTGCACCCTCCCTTTGTGCACGATAGGGAATACCTGTAAGAGTAGGAGACTTTTTGGCTTGGTGGGATGGAAATGTCTCTTGGAACATTGTAGCTCATTTTTGAGAAGCTATGCCACTGACTGCTTAGAAATCAGTAATCCAGGTCCCATGTAATAGTCTGCTTCTCTCATTCTCTCTGTAAACCTGACTTTCCAATACAAATTAAAAAGAAAATATTAAAAAATAATAACAAATAAATAAACCTTTAAAAAAAATCAGTAATCCATTACAGAGCTCATGGAGTATAGAATGACCAAGTTGCCAGAGACAGTAATTTTCTTGGCAATGCCATAAAACATGGCAGTATTGAAACAGTTCCGACTGCATAGATGTTACAATTCAAACCCTGTATACGCTTTATTCATTCCCAAAATCAGCCTTATAACAATATAATAAGGAAACTTATTTACAAAGGGAACAACAGCAATCCAAATGGTCTATTGACGTTACTTTAAAATCTAACTCAAACACTCTAGTCTCCATTTGCTTAGTTAGAATCTCTGTGTCACTAACCAATCTGAGTAACTGCATTCTTACCGGAGCCTGCAAACCAATAGGTGAAATTATTCAGCACAGGTGATGTGATGTCCTATTGCTCAGCATAATTCCCTACAGGATACCCATGAAGTGCATGCCGGACCTTTGCAAAGTCATTCCCTCTTGAGAAGAGAACATCAGAAAACAGGTAAGGCACTCTTCATGTGCCTGCTTCCTGCTTTGGGACTACCAAGAGCTATTGATTCCGATTGGAGGAACGCATTTTTATTCCTAATGACATCTAAGTAACTACACAACTGTTGGTAGAAACTTATTAGCTGTTATGATCACTTATTTTGAATCTTTTGGGCAAACCAAATTGAACAAAACTAACAAGAGCTCATTCACTAAAAATAAACTGGATTGCACCATTCCAAAAACAATTACAACTGTGCTAATTCCATCCATTGCAGCAATGTCTGACAGATCATGAATTTAGGTTTGCAGTCCTGTCTTGAAACTGTTGTAATTGGCTTTTCTCAGTATCTTGCTTGGTGTTTTAAAAGGAACTCTTTCATCTCTAGAAATTCCAAGCACAAATTAAACACATTCTTCGCAGTATCCATTGTAGAAATCTGTAACCTTTGCCCTTTTTTTCTTTCTGATCTATCTTTGTGTTGGTCTATCTATCTATCTGTCTATCTATCTATCTATCTATCTATCTATCTATCTATCTATCTATCATCTATCTATCTATCTAGACACACTAACAAGAGGCAAAAGGCTTTGTTGAAAATAGATTCAAATCATCTTCCACAGGCAAGCTGGTGCTTAAGCTGCTGCCTACACTTCTGGGCCCCGTCAACTTTCCTATGGCATATTTCATCTCTGAGACATTGGTCTTCACTCTGAAACAGACACTTTGAAGAGCTACTTTCCACTCCCACTGCTGTATTTACGTTTCCATGTCAAATTGTCAGGAAGACTGGACTGTCGCTTTCACATGTACTCGAAACATGTTTTCTTGATCCCCAGATAGTGGTATTGAATCATTTTCACAGGAGGTTTTCTAGAGAAATTATTAATATTCTCATATTTTGCCCCTTCTATATATTACATAAGATACATCAGTGATTCTAGGAATCATATATCAAAATAAAACAACAAAGTAATCAGCTGGTTATTGTCCCAGGAAAATGGAGGAAAATAGATGTTGTAGAAATGATGAACTTATAATTAGTATAGAAGCAGGAATCTGGCATTTACAGATTGAGGCTGCGAAAGATATGTCCAATGTCATTCATTCAGCTTTGGGATGTAAATTATTTCCAGGAAAAAGCAGCTAAACAAAGGTGAATGTCTGTTATTCATGGAGACTTAAGTGACTATTATAACAATGTAACTATTGATGTGGAACAAATGAAAAATGGCCCATAGGTTGTGTTTGTCCTAAAGACGTAAAACAATTAGATCCACACACATTAAACAGTGTGGATCCAATCTGTACACTTCCACCGTTGCCTCATAAGACACTGATACTCGATAACAATAATGCCTTTGTTTTATGTGTGGGAAAATAGAAGAATTAGCAAAGGATCAAGATTATAATGTCAATGTAATGTTACTAATGTGGCTGATGAAAACTCAAGAGAAATACATAGGACGTCAGGAAGAACAGATTAACATTTTAGATTGCAAGATCCAGAGTTCTGCTAAAATGTAAAATGTTTTGTGATGTACCAATTAACACAATGCTTGCATAGTCGCTTGGAAGTGTATGGCAAGGAATAAATCACAACAGCACCAATAACTAATATATCAGAAAAGAGATTTTCCATTTGTTCTTTGGTAAGCATGAATCTGATTAAATATTCACTGTTGGTGTGGTGTATTTAATAGCTTTTCCTTCAAGGCATACATTACATTCAATTACAAGAAAATTAATTCTATTATACTTTTCTGTAAACTATTTTGGATTTTGTTTTATTGGTTTTTTTTCATAAGTACTTTGATAAATACAAACTGCACAGAAAAATACTGAACTTGCAAATAAAATAAAATGGCCTATGTGATAGCAGTATCAAATAGTCAAAAAAGACATTCTAAAGGCAAATGTAAATCTAATAAAGGAGAATACAGGTTTATTTTCCTTAGTGCCAGCGTGGAGAATAACTAACCTACATTAATAGAATTTAAGAACACTTTCATTTCTAATTGATTTTCTATGTATTTCTGATGTATGCATTAAAAATAATTAGCCTCTTGGAGTTCATGTCTTGCACTCACCTATTGTGTGCTGCTGTTTTGATTTTGAATTGTGGGTATCAAACAAGTTGCCAGGTAGCCAGTAACTCCTGCAAAAAGGCCACCTAGACTCTTGGCTCCGTGTTTTAACATATAATTATTGAAAAGAAGCAGGGAGTAAATACAGTTACAAAAAAAAAAAATCTCATTTTCCCAGGCTTGATATGAATAAAGTAAAATAAAATATATTTTGGACATCAATCATATTTACAGGAATAAAACCAATAGTGTGGAATATCCCTTTGTAAAAACACACCTTCCCACTCTATTCACAATTATACTCCCTCAGTGCCAAAGTTTAAGCCAGTGTTTCTGGTTTTGGCATCCTTTACCAGAGTCAAGTCCAGGCTACTCCACTTCTGGTACAGCTCCCAGCTAACACACGTAGGAAAGCAGGTGCGGGAACCTGTGGTTTTATCATCCATGGGGCGATCTGGGTGGAGGTCTGGACCGTTCCCAGCTGTGTGGACGTTTGGGTAGTGAAGCAGCAGCAGGATTCCTTCTGCACTTCTCCCTCTCTTCGCATTCCACCTTTAAAATGAATAAGACACATTTTTTAAAAAATCAAGATTCATTTCTGCTACAGCATTTTCTGTAATGCACAGAAATATCAATGAAGTCTAAAGTATTTTTTCCTAATCTTCGTGACACCAAAATTGCTATGTATTTATGTGATTTTCCTCAAAATTTACAATTGAATGCCAATTTTAATGGTCTACATAAATGGGATAATTGCAATTATATGTATGCATCTGTATTAAACTATCACTTTTGATAAACTCAAATATTATCACAGAAAAAAAACCCTAATTTTATTATAATTCCACTTAAGTCTGTTTTTCAAAGCTCTAAATCTTGAAAGCATTGCTCAAATAATGTAAAAAGATTTCAGCAGGTTTTTTTTTCCTTTTCTGTTTGACAGAAGTTCTAGTGGTTAGCATGTAATTAAATGCCATATTCTATTTGCAGGTTAATACTTGCAATTATCAGAAACACAAAACTATTCTAATGAATTGATGTCATTCTTCAACAGATTTTCTAATTTCATATTTAATAAAACACTTTTTATATATACTTTCAAATTTCCCAATAAAAATTTTAGATTACAACTGCTACATGGTGGACTAATTATTATTATTCCAATTATCACTGGTACGTAGTCACAGTTTACATGTTTATTTTTCTGCTTCCATCAAATCAGAAATTATATTTCAGTGGATATTAATACTGTATCACTACATCTAGAAAAATTTCCTTTGCATTTGCTGAAAGGTATCAATCTTTATTATACATTTTGAGTGCTTCTTGAGATTATGAATAATAAAAGAGAAATGAGAAAGTTAAAAAAAAAGAACTTGTAAACACAGAGTATTTAAAATAATGTAATTTATGGACCAAGTGCGGTAACCTAGTGGCTAAAGTCCTCGCCTTGAACACGCTGGTTATAATCCTGGCGGTCCCACTTCTCATCCAGCTCCCTGCCTAAATCCTAGGAAAGCAGAGGAAGATGGCTAAGGACCCTGCATCCACGTGGGAGACCTGGAAGAGGCTCAGGGCTCTGGGCTTCAGATGGGCGCAACTCCAGCCATTGCAGCTGCTTGGGGAGTGAATTCTCAGACGGAAGATCGTCGTCTCTCTCTCTCTCTCCTCCTCTCTATATATCTGACTTTTCAATAAAAGTAAAATAAATTTTAAAAATAATAATGTAGGGCCCGGCGCGGTGGCGCAAGTGGTTAAAGGCCCTCGCCTTGCACGCCCGGGATCCTATATGGGCGCCGGTTCTAATCCCAGCAGCCCCGCTTCCCTTCCAGCTCCCTGCCTGTGGCCTGGGAAAGCAGTCGAGGACGGCCCAAAGCTTTGGGACCCTGCACCCACGTGGGAGACCTGGAAGAGGCTCCTGGCTTCGGATCGGCATAGTATCAGCCCGTTGAGCTCACTTGGGGAGGGAATCATCGGACGGAAGATCTTCCTCTTTGTCTCTCCTCTCTGTATATCTGCCTTTCCAATGAAAACATAATAAAAATAAATCTTTAAAAAAAATAATAATGTAATTATTAACTGTATTGTCTGTCTTCTTTTTCTGCACCTTGCCGAAGTAACACCTGAGCTGACATTGTGCATAGCAGCTTCAGATGTAGCTGTTGGGCCAGCATCTTGTATGGTGATGATGATTCATGTTCTTGCTACATGACTTCCAATTCAGCCTCATTTTTAGAGTTTCTCTTTCATTCTCTTTTTCTCTCTCCCTATCCCATTTTCTCTCTCAGTTATTCTATGTTTTTGCATAAACAAATATGTAGTTTAAGTGTATGTATATTGCCTCTTGTAAAAAGGTTAGAGATAATATGTTTTTTGAGTTCACATACTTGAAAATATTTTCTTTCAAATTGAGGAGATTGATAACTATCTCTAGTTTATACAAACAACATTGTGAAACAGGAAATTTTTGCCTCATCAAAGAAACTGATTTTCTTTAGAAAATATGTCAGCACTCATTAAGTGTCCTCACTGAAAATTTTTAAACAGATTAGTTTTTTTAATTTTAAAAACCATTAATATTTTCACTGTTCATAATTGTTTGAGACATGGAAAGCTAATATATTTTTACTTACCAAAGAATAATTGGTGGAGAAACGAGGCATAGATTATACCCTTTTTAAAACTTGAAACGCAGGCACTAGGATTTATAATGTCATTTTCAGAAGACTCTGAATGTTGCACAGTATTATCAGAATGTAGATAGGGATATTTTCGTCTGCAGTTCAAACTTGTAAATAACTTCACTGGTATATTCTATCCCTGACATAATCTGAATGATAAAGTATAGCAAATTGTTGAAATGGAATGCTGTTCAATTTGCAGGAAATCAAACAGGCATGATACATTTTGTATTTTGTTCCACTATGCAGTTGTCAGTTGTGCTATCTTCTTGGAGATGTGACTCCACAGATAATTTCCAGGTAAGTGCTGGCAGTCTGCTTCATAGCACTTTAAAAGCTGCACACTCCTCTTCTCCCCTAACCCTGTTGTGGATTATTTAGCAGCATAAATTCTCCTTTGAATTTCAGATTAATATTGCTACTTTCTTTTTCTGGTGACAAGGAAGCACTCATCTTTATTTACATACCATCTAAATTCAAAATACATTTTTAATTTTTTCCTTTTTTTTATTGTTTTGTGAGACAGTTATTTGGTGCTGGGGTCTCCCTCCCCAGCCCCCAAGCTTCCTCCCCTTACTTCTCCCCTCCAGTCTCACGATGGGTGCCTTTCATGAATTTTCCCAAGTCTCATAAATAATGAAGATCTATTCCTCATTGTATCTTCATTAGAGGCCGGGGATACAAGAATGGACGCACAGCGAAATGACTGACAGTCTCCTGCGTGGTGCAGAGACACTCCACCATGATGGACTTGGGGACATTATTACTTAATGTATGTATCCGCCTATATTTGCCAAAATGATTAAATGATAACAATGATTTCCTGTAGCTTAATATTGAACATGGAGGGTAGCTATTTAATTTAGTAATTTAACAGTAATGGTGTGATTTGCTTTACAGAGTCTGAATTCATTTGTACATTTTTATCATGAACATACTTTCAAGTATTTCCCAAATCAGATAATTGATTGTAATTTGAGTATGTTTATTTATAATGAGCTTATAACATTTTTAATGTAGGATTACAGATTTAAAATGTTAGGAAAATGTTATGAACTATCTGAAAATAAAAACAGGTGTAATATGTATATGTCCATGAAATAAGTAGATATAGTAAATGTGTGTTGATATTTTTACTCAGTTGGTGATAATCTAAGCACTTATAAAAAATTAGTGCTTTTATTATACAACTATTACTGTTTTTGTGCTCACAGATAATATTTTAAAATTAAAATTCTATTTGAAAAATTTTAGATATGACTGTTATATTTACAGCTTCTAAGAATATTCATTAAATAACAAAGTACTGAATGCTATACTTCAATGCTTACATGAATTGATATTTTATGATATCTTTGCTTAAGTACCATTATCTTTTCTTAATTCAAATTTGATACCGACACCATATAACACTGAAATACATAACTTTCTCAGGAGGAATTAATAGACTATTTGACCCTTAAAAATCACTTCCTTTTTTAAACCTTGGGGAATCCAGCTCATCATTTCTTCAATCTAACACTATTTTTCTGAATGTTTCAAATTCCCATTAATAAACTTATTTCCATTTTTATGATGCATTTTTCCATTATGCATTCTAGTGGTAACACATGCAGTGAAACTAGGTGAAAATTTTTAAAAAAGAAAATTGCAAGCCATTATATTTACAGTGATGTTCCTAAGATATTCATGATATTTATATTAGAATTGGGGCATCAAACTGTGAGGTTAAAAGCAGAAAGCAATATGAATCATTTCAAAGATGCGATGGAGAACAGAGTGACTTGTTCTCCCCACCAACAGGGCCATCCTATCGCTCAGTCTCTCTGACATCAGCAAGTGCTTGCTGAACTTTGGCAAGTGCTAACAGCATATTCGCATGAGCGCTTGAATCTGAAATGCATGTAACCTACCCAACAGTCATGCCCAATCTCTCACATCAGTGTTATTTGACTCCCTGAACTTTACCACCAAACTCAACACACCCCACACTTCAAACCTTGGTTAAAAGGAAAACAGCCTCTTCCACAGGAGGCCTGCACGCCCCACCTTTGTCACCGCAATGTCTCACGATTCCTGAGCAGTGCCAGCACATTTTGCGAGTCTTCAACACTAATATCCGTGGGCGATGCAAAACAGCCTGTGCCATCACAGCCATTAAGGGTGTGGGGCGAAGTGTGCCCACGTGGTGCTGAGAAAAGCAGACATTGACCTCACTAAGAAGGCAGGAGAACGCACCGAGGGTGAGGTGGAGTGGGTGATCACCATCATGCAGAATGTCACAGTGTGAGATCCCCGACTGGGTCTTGCACACATGGGATGCTGTGAAGGATAGCAGATACAGTCAGGTTTTGGCCTATGGTCTGGGTAACCAGCTCTCCGCTGGCTCTGAAGAAGATGTGGACAGAGAGGGCTGTGCCAGTTCTGTGGCCTCTGTGTGTGAGGCCAGCACATGAACACAACTGGCCTGTGGGGCCACACTGCGTCTGTGTCTTAGAAGAAGTGAGTAGGCAGGCCTTTTATGTTAATAAATAGTTTATATTCTGGCAGGGGTGGGGTGGGAAAGGAAAGCAAATAGTCTTATGACACTGTTCCAACTTGTTTGCTCTTGTTGTCCATGAGTTAACAGCACTGCTTCACTGTGTGCTGAAATATTTTGGACCCTCTTGTGGACTTGCATCATACCAACTCAGTTTTGCAGATTGCAGACATATTTTGTTCAATAGATTAAATAGGAGAGACGGAGCCTCAAAGCCGTCCATTTTGTGTGCCGAATGGCAAGACAGGCTTGGCATTTCAAACTGTCCTCTGGCCAGTGTTGGGAAGATTTAGCAGCAACAGGTCAAATCAGTCTCCTTTCTCCTGAACTGTGTTTTCTTAAGATTTTTCAGCACCTGAATCAGCTGCATTGTATAAATGTATGTTTCATGGTGAAACCTGCATGATATTCTTGAGCAGAGCGCAGTGATAAAAGCTTAAGAGCGTCCAGATGCAGTGACACTTAATTGGAACACAATCTTCCCTTTGACTCGTTTGTCCCTGATTTCTCCACACCGTATTCATCTTTCGTGCCTGGTGTCCCTCTGAATTCAGAAACTTGCCTCAAATGTGGAAACCACAGTCTCACCCAGACTATTTAATCATTCCTCATGATGCCAGGAAAAAGTCTTTCTATACACATTAATTAGTGCATTAATTCTTCAGTACAGATTGTAGTACGGTAAGTGGACCTTGAGAAACAAAATCATAGCAATTCATTGTTTGAACAGAGCACAACTTATCTGAAATGGTTTATTTATGTGGTTGGATTTCAAAGCATAGGAAGACATTTGGTTAAAGGAATGCTTGTAGTTCATTGTAGGTAGCAATGCAATTATTTAGAATGCCACTTCCAGATGCCTGAAATAAATCCTCTTTAAAAAAGAAGCAGGCAAGTCACAAATTATTTACCAGCATGAAATAGCAATAGTGAAAATGTGGCACAACATTAGATGTTTATTTCCCAATACAAAGAAAATTGGGAGAATTGAACAATGCAATGATAATTATCAATCCTAAGTTAATTTCGCTTTAAAAAATACCCACATACTTCTTTCTCTCCTGGCTGTATATTTAAAACGTCTGAAATAAAAACACATAATGTAGCACTCTATGACTGAGTTATAAGTAATCAAATAAATTACACAAAAATGTTCAGAATCTTCAAAGTTAGCTATTGTTTTATCAAAGGAGAATGCTGAAAAATGAATGATACGTCCATAAGCAAATTCCAGTGAAGCCAGAGTCTACTCTTCTGAATTATTCTCACCCTGCTTCATCAAAACAAGCATCTCTTTAATAATTGCTGTTAGATGATTCTTTCTTTGTCTGCAAATATTATGGTAGCTCCTTATTAAATACTTGTTTTGTAAAAACTGATTATCTTTTCAGAGTGTGTCTGTTGATCTTAGCCCTCTATTCTTTCAGTGAGATTATAACTAACACAAGGGCTTAAGACAATGCAAATTGATTATGTAATAGCTTATTGTTGTGTATAATCATTTCACCCAGACAGTACAAGTTTCTTGAAGATCATTAACTTAAACACATTTGGCAAGAGTTCTTCCCCACATAGGAATGCATGTTTGTTCACTGACTGATAGGATGAAGACATGAACACCTTTAGGGACTGGTACTAGATCTGCCGTACTGCTGTCTTTCTGTTGTGGCCATTTGTGGAATAAACCAGTGGAGAGAATCCATTCTCTCCCCCTCCTCTCTCCTCCTTCTCCCCATTTCTAAAACCTGTTACTGTACCATTTAAATAAATAGACTTTTGAAAAAAAAAATGAAGTTACATACATCTCCTGATACATAGTATGCATTTTCTGTGTTCATCTTCATAGTTTTGCCATCTCTCTACAGCAATCAAAAATAGCTTTTAAAGTTATCTCACTGTCTGTATTGTGTAATCATTTCTTCCTGTTGATTAGTGAAGTTCTCTAATCCTTTCAATCCCTTGGTAGAATTACCAAGCATAACAAAAGACAATTGTATTTTGGCTTTTCAGAATGCAAAGAAGTGATTATGTTGATAATAAAATTTTGTAAATCCTTATATATGGGACTTTGTCAGTAACAATAAATGACTGTTACAATGCACTGTTTCCTATAGGAAGATCAGCGAAGAATGCATATATAAAGCAGTTTCATATATTATAAATTAATATAAATCCTTATGGGAGATACAGAAAATAAGCTCAGTACTAAAAAACAATTGCATTTTTGTTCACAGAAAAAAAAGATCATTGCATCCATGCTCAAATTTACAATGAAGTGATTTTATTGTGAAAAATAAAAGCATTATGCTCCAAGAATAAGTATATCATATATTTACAGAACGGTCAATGAAGATCCGTAAAGAAACAAAAGAAAAAAAAGTGAAAGAAAATGAAAGAAATTGAATACTCTATTAATATGGACAAAGGCAGAAAATTAGCCAGGGTGAGTAATGAGGATCATCAAATGTTGATGAAAAGTTGAAGAGGATGAGCTCTGAGGAAAGCAATCAGATGTGACAAGGAGACAGCAGGAATGATGCCACAGAATGAATGAACAGAGCCAGAAGCTGAAGGACTGCATCTTCAGAAAAGAGCACGCTAGCAACGTGAAGGCCGACAGCCACTACTGACAAACTAACGGAACCCCAGGTGTGTGCGAGATTTTTCAGAACATCTAATTAGTCAATATTAATCAGGAATTCTTGTACAGCAACTGGAATAAAATAGACGTTTAATTAAATTTGGCAAATGATCAGTGTTTCTTGGCTATAATATTCTTACTTTATAAATATCATTTCTCTTAACAAAGAAATATAGCACATTGCTGATTAAATTGATTGTTAGCCCAAAATACACCAGCCTAAGAAACAACTGCCAACTCAATTCATAATGTTAATCAGTAAAACATCCCTCTCTATTAATAACAAATAAACACATGATGAACCCATACCAACTTGCATATAGAAAAATCGATCTCCAAAGTTCATTTGAATTCTACCATGAATCTATCATTGCCTGTATGCTTTTCTGCTTTAAGCTTAGAGTTCTTGCTTCTTGAAAATTATTTTAAAAAAAGCTGAAAAAATAGCTTTTCCTGCATATAACAATGAAATCAGTTCATAGGATAAAAGGAATTCAAAAAGAATTTTAATATAATATTAAAATAATCTATATTTGCAATCGATAGTGTATATTCATAAGATAACCTGGGGCTGGATAAATAGCAAGGGTTAAGTGGTAAGCTGGAGGAGTTTCCACACGCAGCACTTGAGTCGGTGAAGATGGAGCTTGTCAGCTGCTCCACGGCTCACCACTGTACGATGCTGCACTTGCTCCAAAAGCCCAGCCATGCATGTCCGCAAAGCTTCATCCTCAGCAGGAAGGAAGCCCTGCTGGAACAGTGATCTCAGTGGGATGAACAGACACAAGCTCCCTGGCAAGTTCAGTTGCTGCAAACTCTCCTCTCTTGTCTCCATAAAGCAGTGGTCACTCCTCAGTTTCCGTGCTAATACACAGCTCATCTGCATGTGCTTAGTCAGGCATGGAAATGAAACTAACAGATAAGCACACTTTTTTCTTTCATTGAGGAAATTAGATAAAAATATTCAGTTCATATCACATTTTATTACTAACACATAAGGAATTGCATGTATCGTGACATTCATTAATTCATAATTAAATTTAATGTAATACACAGGAATTAACTGTACTACTTAACATGCAAGAATAGTTTAAAAGATCATGGAAAGTGTATAGTTTAAAAATGCTTTTTATGAATTGTTTAATACTTTTACACTAAAATATATTAAAAATTTGTATGTAAAAATGATGCCCTGGATTAAAAAAAATTTATATGAAACATGAACCCATTTTTAAGTTAGATCTTTGAAGTACTATTTAACGAAGTTTTTCGGGTACATCAGGAACAGTGCCAGGACATCGATCCACATAAACTCTTGCAAAATCTTTTTTTCTCTCTCTCTCTCTTGCAAAATGTCAGCAGAATCCAAGGCATTAAAGAAGGCAAAAAAATGAAACAGAATATATGTTGATTTGGAAGGCAGAAATAAAACTTGTTTCTCATATGATACACACATTTATATAAGAAATCGAATGTCACTAAACTCTGTGTCGAAACAACTAACTTATAATCATGCTGCGGGACACAATGTTGATACGTGAAACTCACTATTTTCCTATACACAGTTACGAATGCAGACTTCTTGTAAACAAAGATGATCTTATTGATTCAAAATACTATTTTTCCTTTGTTTTATTTTAAATACAGAGATAGAGAAAAAAAATAATCAACCTTCCATCTGCTGGTGTAGCTTGAAATGTCTGCAACAGTCAAAATCAGGAGAGTCCTTCCGGATCCGGGTCCCCTTAGGGTCACAGGGACTCACTCATTCTGCCTCTCAAAGTACACTCGAGCAGAAGCTGGAAAGGGGAGTGGAACTCTAGCTGATCGACAGGTACTCCGATTGAGATGCAGGTGCTCCACAAGGTTTTTACCCATCAGCCCAAATGCTCAATTTAAAAGTGTTTATGAAATCCTAATAAGTATTCAGTGCTGTAGTGTGTGTGTGTGTGTGTGTGTGTGTGTGTGTGTGTGTGTGTGTGTGTAGGGGGGGTGTCTATAAGGTTGGTCCTGAAGCTAAGAGAAGAAACGAATGATAAATAAAGATGTGGGTTGTGCATGTTTGATGACAATACTGCAGATAATGACTTGGTGCATTTCCTTTGAACATGTCACTTGTCAAGCATGATTGTAACGCACTGGGCATGCCCTACATGTTTGAGCTCTATAAATATCAAAGTTAATTGAAATTTATATTAAAAACATACACTTTTTTTAAACTTAAGCTGCATTCACAATTCTAGGTTAGGAATTTAAATCTTCACACATTACAAGCTTAAGTCACTTTAATGTGGGATTTAAGTCTTATTCCCCGAAGTGACTATGCTATTTACACGTTTTTCTCTTCCTATTTAAATGTTGCAATTCCTCTGAGTATATATTTCAGTTTAAACTGATTTTTCAGAAAAAAATTTCGGAAACTTGCTAAATACAAGAATAACTAAAGAACTAAAGCAAAATGCTTATTCTACTTAGGCAATAGGCATCGAAAATATTTTTAAAGTGTTGTTAAATATTTGAAGAGTCAATTTTTATTTCACACACTCAAATAAATACCATCCTGTAATTAGGTAAAATTCATTCCATTTTGTCAGAAGCATGTAAGTTGTACTTACTCTATTTACTAAAATGTGAGGAAAAAAGTTCCAAATTTCAGATCCATAATCTACCACTTAAAGCATTCATGTCACATGATGTAACTTTGACAAACATACTTAAATGGCTTTATAGATAATAGGTAGATAATATTCAAATTTCATTTTTGTACCCATTAGGAATTATTTTTAATGTCTTTTTTTCTAAATTTGGATGAAATGTGTATTATAAAGTTTATTTCCTAAAAGCAGAGTTTTAACAAGAAATGTGGATGGAAAATGGATTACAGTGGGCTAGCATTGTTGTATAGCAGGTTAAGCCACCAATTGCTATATTTGTAGTGCCTGTACAGGAAGATTAGTTCAATTCCTAAGGACTCTACAGCACCTGCTCGTGGGCTTGGGAGGGTAGTGGATGACGGTCTTGGTACCCGGGACCCTGCCAGTCATTTGGGAATTCCAGATCAAGTTCCTGACTTTGGGAT
Source organism: Ochotona curzoniae (assembly GCF_017591425.1). Lineage (NCBI taxonomy): Eukaryota > Metazoa > Chordata > Mammalia > Lagomorpha > Ochotonidae > Ochotona > Ochotona curzoniae. The sequence goes on along the minus strand of NW_024465582.1, from coordinate 11,415,382 downwards.
TTGGCCTGGCCTACCCCTATTTTAGCCATTTTGGTGAGAACCAGTGGAGGGAAGTATTATTTTTTTAATCTCTCTCTTTCACACATATACATTCTGCATTTCAAATAAATAAGTAAATTCCATAAAAAATTAACTGCACTGCAAATGTCAGTATTATGTTATATATCGGTATTACACAGAATCAGCAATGTCTATTGTAGAGCTATGATTGCATTTGTTATCCTCAAAGAAAAGGTGTTTGTGGTGCTTTGTCTTTGCCACGCAGAGTCCTTCTGTGACTCTAGCAGTTGGAATTTACTGTGGTCATACATGATATAGCATTGAGAATTTAAATTATGAGAGCTAGCTACCATTTTATCATAGAAAGTTGATATATCAAGTTTCTATTTGCAACGGAAAACACTACAAAAATGCATAAGATCACATAATGTTGTAAACAAAATACTTGAATCAAAATATGGTTTCCACTGTGGATTGGGGAATACAGTAGACAAAGAATAATCTGTGTAATATTGATTAAGTTGATTAAAAAGAGAAATTATTTCCACTTCTTTGAGATTAGGTAAATGAAAAGAAATATCTAGCTTACTTTGAAAACAGATACATTTAATGGAAATGAGATAAATGATGGACATAGAAAATACCAAAGTTCTAATTTAAAAAATAGAAATTTTTTCTTGCTATATGATTCCAGTTATATTTCCTTTTGCAAAAGGCAAATCAATTAAGATGAAAAAATAGTTCTTTCCAGTGGCTAAGAATGAAAAAGGAAGGATTAGCTAGGTGAAATGCTAAGATATTCATTATAACAAAAAGCTTTCTTAAGATACTGTGATGATACAAGCATGACATTGTGAACATATCAAAAGCCAAAGAAATAGAGCGTCAAAATTGGTTTGTGACATCATTGTGGCACCGTGGATTAAGTTATCACCCAGGACACTGCATATCAGAGTCCTGGCTGCTCTGCTTATAAATCATTTCTCTACTAATGTTCCTGTAAAAAGTAGCAGAATATTGCCCAAGGGCTTGGCCCCTGCCACATCCATGTAGCAGTCTCAAGTACCTGGGTTTGATCTGATCTGCTCTCAGCTACAGTTCTTAGAAGGAGTGAAAAATCAGGAAGAATATTATTCTTTCTTTCTGTCTCTTTCTCATTCTGAGTCATTCTCACATTCACCTAAATTTTTAAAATTAAATAAAAGTGGTGAATCCATCCAGTTTCCTGTCTGTCAGCTGGGAAAGCCAAATCCTTGGGTCCCTGCATCCATGTAGGATATATGAAAGAAGCTCCTGTCTCCAGATCAGCTCAGCTCTGCCCATAGCAAGCACTTGGAGAGTGAAAAATCTTTCTCTCTGTGTCTTTCCTCTTTGTGAATCTGCATATGTGTATGTATATATGTGTGTATGTGTGTGTGTGTGTGTGTGTGTGTGTGTGTATATATATATAGAGAGAGAGAGAGAGAAAGAGAGAACACAATGTTTGAATTTTTAATTGGATTTCATCAGTCTTTCACTTACAAAATAGATGTTGCATAAGATCAAAAGGGACTTAAGTAGCACTGAATACCAAGCCATTTATAACAGCCGCTCTTTGGACAAAATTCTCACCCTTTCTTGATTTTTTCCATTCTGTCATCTATGACAGTGACCTTTCATTGTGTCTCTTTTTTGTCTTGCTCCTTTTGAGGTTGAAGTTTTACATGTAGAACATGAAATCTCATCTTTTTTTTTTTTTCCCTAAGAGAAGCATCATTCACTTAACTAAATTCCATGTCAATTTTATCAGATGTTTGAAATGCATACTGCTGGCCCCGCTCTGACATCCGAGCTTCATAACAGTTTGTACCTTTTAGAACATCTTCACTGGGCAATTCCCAACTCACCTTAAAATTAACAAGTTTTGGATAAATTTTATTTATACTCCTTTTCTCTTTGGTCCTACCATGGTGTCCCCTTTCTTATCAGGCATTTACATTTGGGAAGCACGCTGCCAGGAGAAGTTTCCTCTCTTTTTGCCTTTATAAAACTTGTCAGCATTTCTTGGCATTTTTGTTGCTTTATGTCTGTTCTAATTTCCTCGACTGTCTGATTTTCTTCTCCGACTATTCCCAGATATTATTAATCCTTGGTTTTGTATGTGCCATTCATTCTCTTGAATAATTCAGTCTTACCAGATTCTACAAAGCTGGACCTGTCAAAGATATTACCAAAATTTGAACCCCTGAGCCCCCATGTTAAAATTCATATCATATTACATCTCTTGCTGCTAAAAATAATTATTTTACTTTGTCTTCAGATAAATACCAGAATATGTTGAAATGAAAAACAAGATTCTATTGATTACTTGTGTAATTTTAGTTTCTTCCCCAACCTCATTCCTTTCTGTCTAGTCTGCAATTCCATCTGACATTCAGTGTGGTAATCCCTCACTGGCATTCTGATTTATGCACTTTATGTAAACTGCACTTTCACACAATTAAGGAACTATATACTTGATACATTTGAAAATCTTAAAATATTTAGATGTTTCACTGGGAGCCCCCTTGATTTGTGAGTGGATATACATAGGTATGGGAAAGGCAGAAGTTGAGAACACTCAGGACAAGCCAGAAGCGTAGAACTCAGTCCGCCACTTGTTCCTCTGAGATGAACTAACAGGAAGCTGGCACTGGAGTGGAACTAGAGCTCAAACACAAACTCAAACACGGGATGGATGTTGACATCCCCAGCAGTTGCAGAGGTGTGAGACCAAATGCCCACTACAACAAAGGGCTTTTAATTTCTAAAAATATTTGTGGAAATATTTGATTAATGTCTTTATATTAGTATATTCTGAGATCAATTAGGTTAGAAAATATGTATTCTTATGGTTTTGTGTCTAACATCATTGCATTCTCTATGTCTTATAAACAAAAAACAAAAAGCACAATCAGGGATGCTCCAGGATAGTTCCAAAACTAGTTAGGAAATTCAAATAAAATAACCAGATCACTTTCCATTAGTAAATTCCTTACTGTTCCAGTCTATGTAATTACACAGTTTCATTATATTATCATTTAATAGGAGCACCTGATATTTTAAAAAGGTCAACAATAGCTTTTGTATGGCGACTAACATGATGTTAGGCTTTCCTAACTGTTAATACATTTGGGGGAGGGGGTTGATATTGTGGAGTGTCAGGGTTAGCTGTTATCTGAAATATCTGCATCCCATATGTCCATCCCAGATGCTTCACTCGCAATGCAGCACCCTGCTAATGATAGAGCTGATGTGAGAGCTAACACAGGAAAGAAGCAGGATATGGCCCAAGGACTGTGAATCTGCACCCAAGTACAGAACCTGTATGAAGCTCCTGGCTTTGGTCTGGCCCAGCCCACACCGTTGTAGCCATTTGGATAGGAATCAGAAGATGGAATTATTTTTCCTCTCTCTCACTCTCTTTTTCTCTATCATATCCCTCTTTCTTTTTGTCTCACCCTTCTCTTTACTACTCCACCCTCCCTCATCCCTGTAATTTTTACTTTCAAACAAGTAAACTAAATGTTAAAAAAAAAACACAAAAAAAGTTCAAAAATAATCCCAAGCAGTAGTTATGATAACTATACTGAAAATGTGGGAGCACAGATATTCACACTGTGTGTAAAGTTCCAGAAATAGGTGAAACAAGAAACTTTTCTAGATTTCAACAGAAGTAGAACTCCTGTTTGTCGCTGTCACACACTCAGGGAAATGTTACTTCCACATTCATCTATACATAGTGATTCACTAAGCTGCAATGTGTCCTGCATAAAATAACTTTTTTTTTCCAATATACTAAGCACAACCAAGAAGAAAATAGAAATCTTGTGAGGTCAAATGCAACTCCATAATTGTTGCTACTGTTACTGTTGCAGGAAAAGAATGATAAATATGTCTAGTGACGTTCTTGTGTTAGATTTGCCAAAGAATAAATTAGTAGATTAACAAGGAACATAGTCATTTGGAAATTGCATGAAATGCCAACAAAATACTTGGAGAGTTTTAATAATAAGATATTCCCCAAGGAAAACTTTAGCTGAACAATCATAAAAAGTATTCTCTACCATCACTTATTTTTAAAGTATTTCTTCCCAGTAATTCACATGTGAATACTACTTCTAAAAAGCGCATCTAATGATATCTATGAAAAAAGATTGTAGGAATGGTTACACCTGAAAAGACATGTGTGACAACTCAAGTTCCCTTCAAAGAACAACTCGTTTTGAAAATGTATGCCCCCTTGTGTCGTTGTATTGGGTAAGTCCAACATTTAGTAAATACATAGTAGATTCTAATAACTTGATCACTTGCTATATTTTTTATTTTTACGACAATCTCCTTTTGTTCACAATCCACAGAAATGTAAGGGAGGCCCAGTGGTGTTGAATGCATGTGCTAGTTTTAGCAGCCGATTCGATCCGAAAGGATTAGACCAAGTCCAGAGTCTACGTGTGTTTTATTATGCTGGGTGGTACTTAGGGTGTCATGGCATTTTTCCACTTAGAGAAAAGATAAAATATGTATCCACAAAAGATTCCATCTCCATGCAACTCTGTGCATAATAACAAATATAACCGGTTGCATCTTAAATTATTCTCTCTCAGTGTTACCACTTAACCTGAGAACATAGTCATGCACATTCCAAGGACAGTTTGAGATTTGAATTAAACATAAGTGTACACACAAAAAAGGCATCTCATATTTTTCCTGCAAATCAACTTGTAAGTACTTATTACCTCTTTCATTTTCTTGGCAGATAAATGGTAGACTGTAATGCAGTGTACTGTGAGACGGAAGAACCTCAATGCACAGATAAGACCTCTGCATCCTAGACTTGGCTGCAGTGCTTACTCAGTGGTATGAGTTTTGTATTGGTGGTTGTCTTGTGTGTTTCAGCCTTAGTTTTAAATGCTTAATGAAAGAATGACCTTGCCAATTTATATCATTATATCATGAAGCCCTATAATAATTTTTAAGAGTAAAATCATTATAAGGTTTTCTATTAAAAGATAATGATCCTGCTAGATTCCCATTTCGGTTTAGTCAACCCACTTGCTTAATCATGAACCCAGAAAAGTTATCATCTTATTCTTTCTCCTAGAGTCTCATGTAATAAAAAGATAAGCATAGAGCAAGTAGAGGGCAGAGCTGATGGCAGGGGATATGTGGTCACTGTGTTTTTCATTGCTACATGGACACTGTAGATTGCTTGGCTATAAAATCGGAATCCTGCTGCTTTTCTACATTTTCATTACAAATACATGAAAAGGCTAAGCCCTGTGAGCATGTAAATGGCACATACAGTATGAAGTATTTCAAGCTTATGTTCCAGCTACTCAGAAACTTGCACACCAAACTAGGAAAGCACCAACTTGATCAAGTTAATTATGAGTTTTATTTCACAGTAATCAGCAGGACCCAGTGGAGCAAAAAAGCGAAATGGACTCCTTTGCATCTCTTTGCTTTCTAACTTTATGGTTTTAAATCTTCAACAAGGTCTTTTCACATCCAAACTGTGGGCTGATATTGATCACTTAAGAAAACAAACTCTTGGCATAAAGAGCATAAGGAAATATAAAACATAGAATGCTGGTCGTATGCATTCGTAAAAATTGCTGCTTGAACAACGTGGCAAGAATCAAGATAGCAGAGTAAGGTAAGGGCATGCATAAACAGATGGAGACTCATTAGCCAGGGTGAAGCAGAGAGGGTATATTCCAGGAAATATGAGAGGATAGGCCTATTGTAGAGGGGCAGCTGGAGACTGACAGCCACTGAAAAGAAGCAGAGACTATCCCACGGGCAGTCAGCAAGCAGTGGTATGAGCTGCACTGGTGACCAGAACTCCACCAGCAGTGAGGTGCGGAGCAGAGTGGACCGGATCTCAGGAGATAAACCCAGGCAAAGCATTGTACAACCTGCTGGGTTTTTTTTGTTTTTTTTTTGTTTGTTTGTGGGCTTTTTTTTTTTATTATGTGACAGGAGCAGACACAGAGCAAAAGAACCCAAATAGAAGGTGCGAGAGCAGGGTGGATTTCATAGTCCAGATGCCTTGTCACCAGAGCCACGTTGGGCCCCATTTTTTGTAGAGAGGCAAAGGCTGTGGGAGTGGACTGCTCATGCACTAAGCTGGAAGTGAGCTCATTTCTGGTGCAGTCCATTGCACCAAGGTAGCATCATATAGGTTCCACCCAAAATAGACCTAATGGCCAGCAGCTCACAAACTCCATCAATGGAACATCAAGCATCATTTTGTACACTGTGGGAAAGAATTGTGAGAGTGGAGGGAAAGCAGTGAGCTGTATGTGCACTGAACTGAAAGAAAATTCACTTCCTGCTCAGTGCATTACACTGGTCCCACATGGAAAATAATATTGACTTTGGCATCATATGGATCAGAATAGGTCCGGGTGGCTGTCAGACCTGATAGACAGCAGGTCCTGGAAGTATTAGCACTGCCAATAACCCAGTTATTTAAGATCACTGGTGTCTCCCTAAGCCAGGGAATAGCTCAAATTGAAAGATGGAGAGAGGTTATACAGATAATGGTGTAGCCACAGCATGGGATCACAGCAGGTTGAGGGTGGTGAATTAATGGGTGGGGGAGAGAGAACGTGGTAGAAGCTTATCACAAGAATCCAAATCTGAAATGTGCTTGATGGGACGACTGGCACAAGTGAGTGCAAACAAAGACTTGAGTACCAATCTCAATCAGTGCAATCAAACTATAGACCTGTGGGTGACACAGCTAGGAAATTTGCCCTAAGGAGAAGGATCTGCTGAACAGAAGTACAATGACTGACAGCAAAAGAAGGGACAGCGACACAATAAATATTACTGAACAATCCCCTGAAAAAATCCAAAAGAAAACCTTAAAGCCACCTGAAGACTATATCAAGGAAATGGGAGATAAAGAACAGAAAAACAATTTTTCGTAATTCTTTTTATCAACAACAAGAAGCATGTGCAAGAATTTAAGGAATCCGTCATACAAGAAATAACAACACTGCAACAAAATCAAGCTGAATTATTAGAAATGAAGAACACAGTGGATCAAATAAGAAATTCAGTAATGGAATGAATGCGGTAGAAGAGTCTGAGAACTAGAAGATATGTTTTCACCACAATGGTGAAACAACCAAAAAGCTGAAAGAGACAATACTGAGAAAACTACTCAAGAATTAAGGGACACTATTGAAAGGCCAAACATAAGAGTTATTGGAGTTCCAGAAGGTGCAGAAAGAGAAGCTGTTTTTAAAAATATGTTCATTGAAATGATACAACAAAATCCCCTAAAGTGGAAAAAGGATTCAGAGACAGAGCTGAGCAGCTGCACAGGACTCCCAATAGGATTGGCCAAAAGCAATCTTCACCACCATACCTGATAATTAAGCTCTTTTGCAAAGATAGTATAAAGCTCCTTCAATGTATACATAATAAGAATCAATTGACCTGTAGAGCAATGCCAATCAGAATCACAGCTGATCTCTTACAGGAAACTACAGGCAACAAGAGAATGGAGCGACATTTTCTAGATTTAAAGAGGAGCTCAACCAACACACCTTTTCTATGCCTGCCTAAAAATGATATTTAAAGATGATTTCTTGACAGAGAAAAGGAGTAGCACCTGTGAAAACCAAAGGAAAATGTAAAGAACATCCCAGTGAAACAACAGAAGGCTAAATCAATGAACAGCCCACTATTAACATGATAGGACCAAATTACCACCCATTCACACAAATCCTGAATGTAAATGGCTTAAACCCATCAACCAAACATCATAGATCAGTAGACTGGATTAAAAATACAAAATGCATCTTTCTGTTGCTTACAGGAAACACATCTCACCAACAATGAACAGCAAAAATATATCTCATGGATTTTGATGCTTTTGTTTTTATTCTGATTTCTTCAAAATTTTTTTATCTCTCTCAAACTCTTCACTAACTCATAGGTCATAAGATACCATCATTTTCTTCAAGAAGGTTCTTGACTTTCTTTTCCATTTCTTTAGCAACACATTAGATATTCAGTAGCATGTTATTTAACTTCATGGCATTGTAAATTTCTATTTTTCTTCCTGTTGTTGACTTTGTTTTGTGGCTTTCACTTAAGGGGAAGTAGAGTAATTGCATAATGGAGACTATCATATCCAGATATGACGATACAACACAGTATGCATCTGTACTTCCAGATCAATGATGGATTCCCAATGAAACTGTTAAATATATCTTGACAAAGGATGCTGTTTTTGAAGAACCATACTATTGTAACAGCAAAGCAAAAATCAGTGCTGGGGAGCAGACAGGGAGGCGATAAGGGAAATGTCAAATCCTAGGAAAGGTATCTTAAAATAATAATGATAATAATAAAATGCATTAAAAAGTAAAAAATAAAAGCATGGGTTTGGGGCCAGTGGTGAGGCACAATGTGATAAGCCACTGCCTGTAATGCTGGCATCTCATATGGTCGCTGGTTCAAGTGCCAGCTGCTTCACTTCCATGAAGCTCCCTGTAGTAGCACCTGGAAAAGCCACAGAAGATGGATGAAGCAGGAGAGAAGCAGATGGAGTTCCAGGTTTCTGCATGCTGTTTTCCCAGTCCCAACTACTGCAACCACTTGGGAGAGCAGATCAACAAACAGATGGTATCTCTCTTTTTAACTGTCTCAATTCCCACTAACTCGAATTCTGCTTTTGGAGTAAATAAATAGATATTTGTAAAAAAAATAATGTGGTGAAGTTCTTACTTCTCTAAAGAACTATAATTGTTTCCATTCTTGGACAAAATCATTCAAACTATCAATCTTGTCCTTATTTATTATCAGACAGACACTTTTAGATAAGGGATAGTATAGCTTGTTTTGTCTTAAACACCACAATACTTTATTTGGTATTATATGTTGATGCTTTCTATAACCTTTATTTTTGATGTAAAAGAAAAATACGAGAACTGCATTTGTGAGTTGCAGAAATTTCTGCAGAACTGGTTCCTTGAGTGAGTTGTCTAAAACAGCGTTGTTTTGAGAAGATACGCAGTATTGTTGCAGCATTGAACTCTTTATCGATATATACTTTTGTCTTATTTAACTACCACAGTGTATTTTTCTTCACAGATTATGTGGAATGTTAGTTCAAAATGATCCTAAAACTTATTTGTAATAAAAGCAAAAGGAAAAACAGCAAGCTAATGATGACAAAGCTCTAAATATAGAAACCAAGAATAGTCAAAGGGGAGATATTATCCAAAGTTGATAAAGTGGTGAAATAAGATCACGCAAAGACATGTGAGGAAAACCGAAGATACATAGGCTTCCAGTTAATGACTGCTTGGTGGCCTGTGTGAAATGGATTGATTTTTCGTGTCTAACTCTTAATAGACAATCATCCATATCTTAAGACAAGCCTAAAATCTGAGTTAAAAGAAACTTTATACATTAAAGGTCTCATACACCACTTTCTACTGAGCCAGTCGTAAAATTCCCTTAAAAACATTTCAGAAGACTGCAAGAAAATGAAGGTACATTTGGAATATTTAATTGCTTTCACTTCTGGATTGAGCATTATAAATCAAAACCTACATTAACACAAAAATATTAAGTACCTAATCATCTAAAACAGCTTCAAATATTTTATAGTGGTGGTTGTCAAATTTAACGTCACTGGTAAGAATATCTTTCACTCAGTATTACACAATAGAAGTTTAATTGGGGTTGAATTTTCAAAAAGCAATTTTTATTAGTGATGCAATTTTACCACTAATGATTTCAGAAAATTGGTTAGTAAATGCCAATGTTTAACATTGGATCCAGTAGTCATTGAAAAGCCATGATATGTAATTAAGAAAACTATATGTTCTTAATCATACTAGTGATTTTTCTAACAATAAAAATAGATTTAATGTTTCGATGTAACATTAGGCATTGTCTTCCTAACACCAAAGTATCCATATGAAGTTTTTTTTTATTTTACAATTTGTCAGAGTTCTCAGTTTTTGTTAATGCAAATAATTAATAAAAATATAACATTTTACTTCCAAAGAATTGTGTTATCAATTTTAATGACTTTATTTTTTGTGAATTTTATAGAATTTAAATTTAACAACTGTGAAAATCTAACTGTGATCTAGCAGATGATCTGAAATGATAAATTCTTATGAAAGTAGTTCTTGGAAAGGGTATCTACAAGTTAAATATAAGCAGATATGTTAAGTGGCATAAAATAATAAGTAATTATGAAATTATATTTACTCAACATATATAAGACAACAGACACATGAAAATACATACATAAAACAAGTTTAACTGGGGGAGGTTGTCATCTTTATTTTGGAATCCTCTAACTTCTTTATTTCTCTGATTCCAGTTTATGACCTTGCTTCTCTGCATAAGGTATTTCCCATGTTATTTCAATGATTTTTTTTACCAGTTAATTAACTATGTATCAATATTGTTGTGCCTTTAGTCATTTACTGGCATCATCATTTTCAATACATTTTTTGACTGTATACTAAATATACAGTCTTGAAATTGTACTTATTCACCTCTTTTTAATTTGTGTCATTATTTTGTACTTTATATGTAGCAATTTAAATGCCCATTCTGTCATAAATGACTCAGTTTATGTGGTTTTTTTTTTCTATTAAAACATATATCAGGGTCAGGTGTGGCAGCCTAGTGGCTAAAGTCCTTGCCTTGAGCACAGCTGGATCCTATACGGGCACTGATTTGTGAACCCAAATACTCTACTTCCCATCCAGCTCCCTGCCTGTGGCCCGGGAAAGCAGTAGAGGACAGTCCAAAGCCCTGGGACCGTGCACCCGCATGGGAGACCCAGAGGAGGCTCCTGGCTTTGGATTGGCTCAGCTCTGGCCTTTGCGGCTGCTTGGGGAGTGAACCAGAAGATGGAAGATCTTTCTGTATCTTCTTCTCGGTATATCTGCCTTTCTAATTAGAAATAAATAAATAAATCTTAAAGAAAACATATGTAAGCAGGAATATTGTATAAAAAATTCCTGTCATTGTGTGGATGCTCCTTCAATGGATTATCTGCATGATAAAATCCATGTTACACTGCATAATGAAAGCATTTTCTTTTTCTCCTATCTGCCAAGAACATACAAATGTTCCCGTCTTATCTTGAGTTCTCCACAATAAGATTTGAAAATAGTAGTGGGCTGTTACTTCAAACAGTGGTGTGAGGCTACAGTTGAATTTCAGAAGTGAATGAAACAGAATTTATAGAAATCCAGTACATAGTTGATAACCATGGTGTGTGTGTGTGTGTGTGTGTGTGTGTGTGTGTGTGTGCATGTGAAGTTTAACATTTACTTTGATCTTGAAGGACAACCCTTACTGAGCTCTTCACACATTGAGAGTATGGCTTGACTGTTGTTCCACTTGCAATCCAGCTCCCTTCTAATTCCTGTGCAAATCAGAGAAGGATGAATGAAATACTTGAAGCCTGCCACACTCCTGGGGACTCATGAGCAAGTGCTAAAATAAAATAAAAAATTAAATATTCTGATAACTGGTATTTTATCTACAAGCTAACAGCAACTCCAATGGATGATAAATTGCTTCTGAAATTGTGGCATTAAGAGAGTATTACAACAGTTTTCTGAATGCATAAGAAAGATAAGCCCAGGACTGAACATTCGGTGAATTCACCCTGTGCTATTCCTTTACAAATATACAGTTCTCAGCTTTTCAAAGAATGAGAAAGGTCTATGCAGGTTTAGAGGAAACAGCTCTGTCAGTGTGACCACTAATTATGTGGCTCTGCCTGCCAGTTTCCTACCTAACACCAGGTCCTTTCCTTCTTCGCTAACACGATTTTAATTTAGAGATAGAAAAATCGCTCCATTTCACCACTTCACTGGAACAGGAGAGAGGTTCTGAACTAGAATCTCTAAGTTGAATTTACTGTATAAGATTTCTGTGAATTAGTCTGCTCATTCCCTTGCCCTTTGTGTCTTCTGCTGCATTGCTCTTCTTCTCATTATAATAGAAATTAGATTGGCTGAACCTGGAGAGGCTGAGTGTGACCATAAGCAAGAAGCTAGGAAAGTGTGCAAACTTCCTTAAACCTCTCTATCCAGGCCGAGGACCACCAAGCCAGCTCCATTTTCTCCTTGCAAGAAATCATATCTCTTTGTCTGAGGTGCTGTACGTTGGATTTTTCTACTAAATTTAATAAAATAATTTATTTTCAACTTACTTGTATGGCAAGAACACATGGTGGGGAGGGGAGAAATGTGGAGGTGAGAGGTGAGGAAGAGGCGAGAGAGAGAGGAAGAAAGAGAAAATCTTTCATCTACTTAATCTTTAAATATCTACAAAATATCTACCTCTTGCAATTCTGGGCCAGACCAAAGCCATGTACCAGGGACAACTCCTTTCTCCCACATGAGTAGTAGAAATGCAAGCACTCAGGCAGCGTCCATTGCTTTTTCGTACACATTAGCATGGGGGTTGATACTAATTTAAATAGTAATCACAAGGCAATTGAAAGAAAAAAACAAAACAAAAGACAAAAATAGGGGCTGGCACAGTGGCCTAGTGGCTAAGGTCCTCACCTTGAGCATGCAAGAATCTCATATGGGCACCGGTTCTTGTCCTGGTGGCCCAACTTCCCATCTGGCTCCCTACTTATGGCCTGGGATGGCAGCCGAAGATGGCCCAGAGCCTTGGGACCCCATACCCACATGGGATACCTGGAAGAAGCTCTTGGCTCCTGGCTCCTGGTCAGCACAGCTCCAGTCAAAGTTGCATCCCATTGGGTAGTGAATCATTGGACAGAAGATCTTCCTGTCTCTCTCTCCTCCTCTCTGTATATCTGACTTTCCAACTAAAATGACTGCCTCTAGGTCCGGCGTGGTAGCCTTGTGGTTAAGATCCTCCTCGCCTTGTACATGCAAGGATCTCAGTTCTAATCCAGGCCATCGGGGTTCCCATGCAGTTCCCTGCTTGTGGCCTGGGAAAGCAGTCAAGAACAGACCAAAGCCTTGGGACCTGCACCTCATGGAAACCTGAAAGAGGCTCCAGGCTCCTGGCTTTGGATCAGCTCAGGTCTGGTCATTCCAGCCACCTAGGGAGTGAATCATCTGATGGAAGTTCTTCCTCTCTCTTCCTTCTTCTGTATATCTGCCTTTCCAATAAAAATTTTAAAAACATTAATAAATAAATAAGTGAATAAATTAATATAAATATTTACAAAACACAAAATGAACTTTATATATTCTTACTTCTTTAATAATATTTAATATTTAATTAACGTCAGGATTTTTGGCTAGCTATTACCCTATTATCTCAAAATACTTATTTTCTATTTATGACTGACTCATTAAATTACAAAAAGTATTATCTAGATTTTTTCTTTTAAAATGTGAATGTATGTTTGACTTTAGAAATCAAATATTTTGGAGAATTTATTTTAAATGCTCAGAAATGTGGTAAATGTGTGTATATCCACATGAGTGTCTTCTTGGTAGAATTAGTAGCTCTTGGAAAGTATTTCTATATATGTATGTTTTCAGGATTTACTTGCTTCGTTCAAAGTCAGAGTCACAGAGAAAGAGGAAATAGATAAGAGATCTTCCATCCACCATTTCATTTCTCCAGTGGCTACAACAGCCAAGCAGTAACAATCCAAAGATGGGGACCAAGAAGTTCTTCTTGGGTCCAACATGGGTGGCAGAGCCTAAGTTTTTGGAGCATCCTTTGCTGATCTTTTAGGCCATTAACAGGGAGCTGGGCTGCAAATGGAGCAGCCATGATGAACCGACACCCATATGTGGAATGTCTGTAAGAGACTGAACATTAGCTTGCTATGCCACCATGCCAACCCATATGTGCATCTTAATATTCATATATCACATGCTATCCAATTTTTAATAAATTAACAAAATGACAATATTTAGCAATTACCATGTCTCACACTGAATGCATAATCAGTTGTGAAAGACAGTCCCTCTAATTATCAGTGCATGTGGCATGAGTCTTTTTCAACAAAGAGCCTCAGAGATTCTAGGGTTGACTGACAAAGCTAGCTTCCACTGTCATCAGAAGCACCTGCAGAGGCCTGCCAATGCTTTCCTGTCTCTGAAAGCCCTTGCCACTCACAAAAATTGAAAAGACATTTTCTTTTTGGTAAAAAGAAACAAACAAAACAACAACAACAACAACAAAAACGTGTGTCCTGTCATATAATGTAATTTATGTCATTTGATCCCAATTTTCCTGAATTAACACAAAGGGATTTTGGACTAGACCCTGTGATTTAACGTGCATCTGTGAAAAGTGTTTATTTATCGTGTCTCTGTGTCCTAACTATCATTCTAATTGCTATTCACATTCTACCTGCACTGTACATTATTTTTAAATTATTAATCCAAGCCCTTACCATGATTTTATGTGGTGAATTCAGCACTCAAATTGATTCAAAAGGATTAACCAGTTATATATGGAACTTTTGTATTTTTGTATAGATTTACTTTTAGTGTTAAGAATAGCAATTTTTAATTTTTTGCTATGTTGAGTTCATCTGTAGATATTATATATATATATACATTTTGGGGGAAGGCAGCAGTTTTAACGTCACAAAGTGAGGGATTCATAACAAGAATCATAACATGAAGAGTGGCAAGCACTGACATGTACTTGTCATGATTAAGTGAAGCCATACATATATTCCAGATAATACAGCATAAACACACAATTTTTATGGTCTCTGTATGTTAATTTCTGAAAACAAAACATGTCATGATGTTTTGGATCTGACTTACTTTCCCTAGCTGAACTTAATGATGTACTTTTTTATTCAACTCTCCAGATTTCCTACCTCCTTTATAGCTCAGTAACACCCAGGTTGGGTATTATTTTTAAAAGTCCAAAGAAAAGATGACTCGTGATAGAATGTTCTAAGGAATTCTATTTTGAAATGTAATCAGGATTTTAGTAAAGTCAACAGCGTATAACCAACAACAAACAGCACATAGGCAAGTTTCCCATCATGGCAGCTTGGTCCTGGGGTGTCATTTTGACCCACTGTGTTAAGCCATTGATTGTGGGACAGTGTTATCCCTTACCTCAATGCCAATTCCAGTCCCGGTTCTTCCACTTTTGCTTAGGCTCGTTTCTGTTGTGTTTAAGAAGCACTGGACATGATGCAAGAATGTGAATTCCTGCCCTCCCAGCGTAGTGCTCCTGCATCCTGCACGGGCCCATGACGACAGTTGCAGCCATTTGGGGAGTGAACTAGACCGTGGAACATCTCCCTCTGTCCTAGTCTGTTTCTCGTTCTCAATCTTACTTTCTAGCTCTTGCTTTCTCTGCCTTTCAAAGGCATAAAATAAAAACATATTTTAGAAGTATCAAAATGTTGTCTTTCCTGGGAAATATTTTTGTTATTATATGTATCCTCATTCTGGTTAAGCAGCCATTACTCCATTCGTACATTAAATGTAATTTCTAAATTCTTGTTACATTAATGTGGATAACTGAATTCATAGGCATGTCAGTCAAAACTGATTTTTGTGACTCTCATAAATATTTTTTGGTAAGGGTAATTTAGTTCCCTAGTTTCTATTAAATTTCAAATGGTTTGATTTGCTTATAGCTTAAAATGTCTGTAATTTAAGAAATTAGTTTCCATGGATCCAGCACAATGAATCAGTTCCTAAATCCTTGCCTTGAAGGTGTTGGTACTCCATACAGGCACTGGTTCATGTCCCAGCTGCTCCATTTCCCAAACAGCTCCTGAGAAAGCAGTAGAGGATGGCCCATAGCCTTGGGTCCCCGCATCCATGTGGAGACCTCGTGGAAGCTCCAGTCTCCCAGGTCCCAGCTTTGGATTGGTCCAACTCTGGCTGTAGTGGCCACTTGTGGAGTGAGCCAGCCAAAGGATCTTTCCCTCTCTCCTTCTCTCTGTAAGTCTGCCTTTCTAATGAAAATAAAAAAAAAATTTAAGTGAGAGAAATGAGTTGTCATTATCACTGAAGTGCAAGTTACTTGCAAAATTCTATTAAAATAAAGCAAATAAAGGAAAAGTGGATTTATTATTTTAAAACCTTCATTTATATATGGCTGTTAAATGCTTTAACTCAATGTTTGTCAAATCTTTTAAAGTTTTTGTGATATATACTGTTTCCTTGTTCATGTTAGTCTCAAGCCAACATATCGTGGTAAAAGTCAAATGATCACAAAACTAAATACATGTTTGGAGTTACTGTAAGTAGTATTTTTTTAGATTTATTTATTTATTTCTTTATATTACAAAGTCAGTTATACAGAGAGGAAGATCATCCATCAGATGGTTCACTCCCAAAGTGAGTGCAACAGCCGGTGCTGCGCTGATCCGAAGCCAGGATCCAGGGACCTCCTCCAGGTCTCGCACATGGGTGCAGGGTCCCAACGCTTTGGGCTACACTGCTTTCCCAGGCCACAAGCAGAGAGCTGGATGGGAAATGGAGCTGCCGGGATTGTAACCGGTGCCCATATGGGATCCCGGCATGTTCAAGGCGAGGATTTTAGCTGCTAGGCCACGCCTCCGGGCTCATAAGTAGTATTTTTTGAAGACAATATTTTTCTTCTACATGAAGAGCCTAATACAGAACAAAATCAGATTTAAATTTTACAGAAGTATTGTTATTGTACAATTTACATTTAAATTTCATTTAGCATCTCCAATATGTATTCTGCATTTTATGGGCTGCTGATTCACTGAATAAATGACTATTATAAACAGTTTTATCTCACAGCACTCAAACATCACTAGATATCAATACTATATAAATGGATATACTTTAAAGCTGTACAACAGTGCATAAAATGCAAGAAATGGTCATGTGGGCACACATAGGAATATCATGGAGGGCTAATTGCCTTTTTAATACTTAATTTATTTCTTAGAGAGATAGAGGAAAGCAGAATCTGACAGAAAAAGAAGGTGAGACAAGAAAGAGGGAGATAAACAAAAGACATCTTTTGACCACCCATTTATGACTTAAATGAACACCTCTGTCAGGTGTACGGCAGACAAAAACTGGAAGCCAAGAATTCCGTTCTAATCCCCGGGACAACTCGGCAGGTGCCAAAGCATTTGGCCACCAACATTTGCCCTCCTTGGTGCTTAGCTGACAGCTGGACTGGGGGCAAAGCATCTGATCCCACAATCAGTGCTCCAATACAGGATGTTAGCATGACATCGGATTGCGTGGCTTAACCCATTGTGCCACAACCTCAAACTCAGAGGACTAATGTGAAGGAGGTGTTGTTGTTTTGGGGGGTTTTTTGTCTTTGTTTAATTTTTATGTCTCTCAATAATCTGAGAGACCCTCCCACAGAGAAACAAACATTTTATGAAAGCCATACCTAAAGTCAAGATATTCACTGACATATTAGAAAAATAAGGAAAATTGACTGCTACAGTTTTAAGCTGCAAGTACTAACAAAGCTAGTATCAAAAAAAAAAAAAAACTTTTAAAGAAAGGGATACATGGGTCCCCTTGAGGGCTAACACAATAAAACGTAACCCGTCTAAGCTCTTAGCAAAATGCATTGAGGGGTACAAGAATGAGTTCACATGAAGAGATTATGAAGTAGAGAAAAAACAGATGAGGTTGAGTTTCCTTCAGCAGAAACAAATGAAATAAAACAATCCATTTTCAAAATCTGTGGAAGACTTAGAAAAAAAGAGAGAATGGATGAAGGAGGAGAGATGAATGGAATGTTAATATACAGTTATGTCAATGAGCTATGTCCAGCCGTTCCTTTGAATGCTAATAGTGCATTAAATAAAAAGTATCATGTTGCTAAAAGAGAAAAAAAAAAGAAATTGAAAACTACAGCCACCACCAAAATAATGAATAATACAAACTTTATTTTTAAAAATATTTATCCACAAAGAAAGCCAGCACTTAGACACATACCGTTCAGGATGTGTTCACACTAGCGAGCATTGCCTTATTTTGAAAAGCAGGATAATCACATAAAAGAAATGGAAGACACTGTGGGAGAGTTAGGCAGAATGAGGAAGACAGAGGAGCCTAATCCTATCCCCTTCCCACGGAAGGATGCAGGGTTTCAGACACGCCGAGGGGAAATGCCATGCACTGCTCTTGCTTCAGTGTTCCGATATTCAAGATTTTGTATTGAATCCTGTGTTGTTTCAGTAAGTTTAATGCAACCTCAGTTCATGCATGCCACATCTCTAGAAGGAGCAACAGAGAAAACTGCATTTGATTAAAACTGTGAAATTAAATATAGGCACTACTTATTAGTGCTCGAACAGCTGTCTTATTAGATGACAAAGACAGCACCCAGAAAACAGCAAAATGATTGTGGCAGGGCTTCCCAGCACCAGACTTGGGTACTTCTTGATTAATAAGTTTCTTTCATTATTTAAGAGCTCATCATTAAATTTTTAACTTTATGTGAGTTATTTTTCATGAACTGATATGAAATTGACTGTCCTGTAGTTTAATTATTGTAACAATCAGCAGCTTGTTTTGTAAGAATATATAGTGTATGTTAGGTGAGCTACCACTTCCATAGATGATATTAAGATAGGGTGCAAACTGACCGCTTTCTCTTTCTTCTCCAAGAAAGCTTATAAATGTGCAGATTAAGATTGATATAATTCAATTATTTTCACATACTCAAATACAAAAGGAAGCTTTATTCAGCTGACTCTCACGGGGTTCTCATTTCTTTTGTCTGAGAAATCTGTCTGACTCATTAGGCTGAAGGGATCATCACACGTCTTTAAAATATGAGAAATAAAGTAGTCCAGAAAGCAGATTACCATTCTTTGTAAGTGCACACAAACTGGATTAGAGATCACTTTGCCAAATCAGCATAGTGTTATGAACTGACAATCCATCTAAAGAAGACCGCTCATTAGCAACCCAAAGCGCCACACCACTGAGCCCCAGGTACTGCCGGGATGACAGCAGCAAAAAGCTGTCAGGGACTATTTCCACCTCTTCAGCACAATTGCCTTTAAAAACGAAGCTGATAGGAAAAGAAAAAAAAAAAAGTAAGCCAGATCAATAAGATCAGCCTGACCTTCAAGATGGCAGGAAGTGGAACAAGTTATCCAACCAAGTTAGTGGTTATCATGAGTGCTCAGACACCAGCTCGCTGAAAGGGTGTGGCATAAGTATTTTGTACACAGGTTCTGAAACACCATGACTTAAAAGTGGACCCAAAACATTCTATATTTTCCAGGAAGTCCATTATAGGACTCATTAAGAACATATAAAGTTTTACAACATAAATATGTAATGAAAAAATGGTAGCATGACAATTTCCTGGTTCATCTTAGAAAATGAAGAAAACTTAGTGTTTGATTGAAATGAGTACATATTTTGTTAAGGTTCCAGAGGAATCTCTATTCTATGATTGAAATATCAATAACACACAAAAGTCCTCTCTATGTTGTAAGTATCCATTTTCTTTGAAAACACACACACACATGTAAATCTATTTGACAGAGTGACACAGAGAAGGGGAGACAGAGTAACAGAGGAAAAATTCATAATTGGCATCACCATTGGGGTTTTATTCACTGTGCCAGAAAGCTGGCTCCTGAAAAAAAATTAAACACCAATAAAAGTAAAATTAAATCAGTGGTGATTGATGCAAGAAGACAGCAGGAAAATACAAACATATACTATACTTACGATAAAAGTCACAGTCTGGGGTTAAAAACTGGCTTATAGGGCCCAGCGCAAGGGCGCAAGTGGTTAAAGGTCCTCGCCTTGCACGCCCGGGATCCCATATGGGCGCCGGTTCTAATCCCGGCAGCCCCGCTTCCCTTCCAGCTCCCTGCCTGTGGCCTGGGAAAGCAGTCGAGGACGGCCCAAAAAGCTTTGGGACCCTGCACCCACGTGGGAGACCCGGAAGAGGCTCCTGGCTTCGGATCGGCATAGTATCGGCCGGTTGCGCTCACTTGGGGAGTGAATCATCGGACGGAAGATCTTCCTCTCTGTCTCTCCTCTCTGTATATCCGCCTTTCCAATGAAAAAATAATAAAAATAAATCTTTAAAAAAAAACTGATTTATAAATAAATAGAAGAATGAAAAATAGTGGAGTGTGATTTTCACAAGTCACAGGACCACAAAAAGGAAGAACAAGAGTCACAGAACCCTGGATGAATCATTGCACTCATCATTTTTGAAAGCACCATAAATATTTGCCTATTATTCCAAACTCTGGTACTGCTACACTTGGGGGAAGTTTAGAATCAGGCAACCTGGCAGTGGGAGGGTGTGAGTTAAGGGAAGGAGGGTTAGTGAGGGTGAGTACTTGGTGGTTTTCTCTTCCCCACAGTGCTTCTGTAGTCAGCATTTCCATAACCTCTCAACTTACTGTGTAGGACTGGCCCAATGTAGGCTCAGGTGCAGATTCTTCAGCAGGCTCCACCAAAACCCATAGTCTTCTATGAAGATGTCATGATTTTGTTTGTTACATATCGCTATGTCATTTCTCTTGGCTATGTCCCAGGAATTGCTAGAGCCCTATGCAACCAACAAGGAAAATATAAAAATCTAGCAAAGGCAGCTTGAAAGCCATTTGACATGGATCAAATACATTTAAAATCCCTTGCCTATGTTTAGAGACTATATCTTTTGAGAAAGCGCCATAGGTGAGTTGCTATTGCTATAGCAGGCATCATACTGAAGCAGCAATATGATTTGGAGGAAGGATTGCATTGCATTTTGCATGTATAAATTGATATAATCTTCTCAACAGCATTATAAATTGGAAATTACTATTCCTCATTTTGGAAGAATGGATTTTGAGATTTCATGCTTGTGCAAGTAATTCTGGCAGAACTCTAAATGTAGTGAATGCCAAGATAACAAACTAAACAGCATTCCAAACTCATTCCATAAGTGACTTTACTGTCCTCCAGGCCAAGGCGGCAGAGTTGATATTCCCCAAAGCACAAACCTTACATACTTTCATTAAAAATGAATGCAGTCATAGAGCTGGCAAGCTTCAGGATAACAGTAGAATTTTCAATCTTCCAATTATGCTTTCTTAAGTTTTAATTGATTTTTTTCAATCGCATCTTCTCCCAGATATTGAAAAGTTCTGTCATCATTCTCCCCTGTTTACATCCATATGAAGATCTGAAAAATGCATCAGTATAAATAATATATTCAATAAAGAGTACATATAGGGCCTGGCGGTGTGGCCTAGTAGCTAAAGTCCTGACCTTGAACGTGCCAGGATCCCACATGAGTGCTGGTTCTAATCCCCACAGCTCCACTTCCCATCCAGCTCTCTGCTTGTGGCCTGGGAAGGCAGTCGAGGCAGTCCCAAAGCTTTGGGAGCCTGCACCCGTGTGGGATATCTGGAAGAGGTTCCTGGTTCCTGGCTTCGGATCGGCATAGCATCAGCCATTGCGCTCACTTTGGGGGTGAGTCATCGGACAGAAGATCTTCCTCTCTGTCTCTCCTCCTCTCTGTATGTTTGACTTTCCAATAACTAAATAAATCTTAAAAAAAAAGAGTACATATATAAAAAAAAACAAGTGAAATTTACATGAAGCTCAGAGTTGATTAGGAATATTGCACTAATGTTGCCGTTTTCTCCTTTTTCAATTTTCATTATTGTACTATGGCTATATGAGATGCTGGCTCTGTACCAAGAATAAAACAAAGAAAAAGAGAAAACAATTACACCGAGGCATTGTTTGTCTTATTGAAGTTCCTGCCTATACATCATGATACTATACATCAAATGTTTGACTAGGGTTGCCTCATCAACCAATTTTTTTCTCCATGTTAAACCTTTTCTGGTCCTTCAATGCGTTTCTGATTTCAGAGGTTCATAGCTTCACATGAAGTTGCTTTCCAGAAGTGAAGGTGCAAGAACTCCTCTGCGCTAAGAGCTGCCCTTCACAGCAGTCTCTCTGGGCAGAGGTGGGCACCCTGGCATACATGTCCTCATTCAAACCCTCAGCAGGCTGGCTGACCGGCAGCTTCTCCATCAACTGTCAAACCCTCCTCAACAGAGGAGTTCCCAACAGCTGATGCTGACAACAATTCATGTTAAAATGACCCAACTAATGGGAGCTCCACTTGCTAGCAGGATGCACGTCTGCTCTAATTTTCCTCTGGTTATGTAATTTTGAGTTGTTCTACTCCTCATTGATAATTGTGAGAATATTCAAAACAGAGGCTTCTTGAATACCAGGGATGGAATTCCTGTTGCTATGAAACCCCTCATCTTGGTGAACTTGAACCACAG
This sequence comes from Ochotona curzoniae, assembly GCF_017591425.1. Classification (NCBI taxonomy): domain Eukaryota; kingdom Metazoa; phylum Chordata; class Mammalia; order Lagomorpha; family Ochotonidae; genus Ochotona; species Ochotona curzoniae. Next base: position 11,393,100 of record NW_024465582.1, on the reverse strand, counting down.
AAATGTGCTTTTCACAATTGTGGAGACCGAAAGGCGAAGGCCAGCTGATTTGCAATCTCAGATACGCTTCCTGGCAGACAGATCTTTACCTGTTGTACAGTTAGGAAACACGCCAGGTAAATTCAGTCTTGTGAGCATTTCATTTTTATCATACTTCGAAGGGACACCGTTTAGTTCACAGTGTTGTGTCCAGCCTTCCACAAAATTCAAGTCCTTCTCAAATGTAAAATACATTCATAGATCCAGAAAAAAACACTAAGATATCTAATTTTTTTTTCCCAGCATCAATTGTAAAACCAAAAGTCCATATTTTCATCTAAATGATCGTCTATGGAACATACGGGCGAGGCTCAGGATATGACTGATTATGAACCTGATCCCTCCCCAGCTGTGAGATTGTTACATCAGGCAAGCTGTTGTGGTTTTTATACATTTAAAATTTTATATAAGATGGAAAATTTCATCTATTTCATACATTAAATTTTAAGCATTTGATACTTTTATACAAACCTCTCACCCTTCCTCATCCCACTCTCTCTCATTTTTCTTTAATATTTTCAAACGTGTCTTCTCAATTTACTTTATAATGACAGGATGAATCCTTCACTAAATAAAAAAATCAACAAAAAGTAAATACTGTTCCTCAAAAATATAGACACACACATGGCGGGCGGGATGGTTATAACTATGAAGATCATTGAGACACAACATCTGTAACTGGCAAACTGGAGAACCAGCGGTGAAGTTGCAAATGTTGGATGGGTTTTACTTTAGCTTGACTTTGAAGACAAGAAAAAACAAATCTCACATTAAGCGATCATGAAGCATTTCCTTCACATTCTCAACAAAGTCGGACTTTTGGTTCCATTCAGTCCTTCAGCTAGTTGAATAAGGCCTGAATATTGCAGATTGCATTTGGTTTTACCAAGTGTAATGATTCAAATGATCATACATCCCTGTCCTCAAATTTCCAGAGTAACATATGATCAGATATTGAGGTATTTTATGCCCCATCCTAGTTGCCATGTAAAATGAACCATAGCACCATGTAATACAATTTGTAAGGTGAATAGTTTTTTGGGAAGAGTTGTCATTTCGTACTAGTTCATTTCAAAGGGGGGGAAAAAACATATTACAAAAACTTGCAAGAGGCTTGCACTTAAACGGCTGCATCCAACAGCACTCCTGCTGAGTTTCCTAGCGACAGCCGCAGGGAGGCTGACTTCTTTTCAGGTACCTACATTAGGGAAGACAGACTGCACATAAGAGCATCTCGGCTGCCCTATGGAGAGTGGTCATGGAACAACCTGGGGTTCGGTTGAAATGAGCTCTCTGTAGGTGTCCTCTCCAAGTGTGTAGCAAAATATGTGTAAGCTCTCATGAGGAGCTTGAAATCAGGTAACTGAAGCAGGAATCCCATTTTCTGCATACATGTTTGCTTTGAAACAAAGGGAACTGGAGTTAGATTTAAGCACAAAATCATATTCCAAACTGCATATAATTATGAATAAAGTACTTGAAAATAATAAAAATGTCAAGTAGAATATTAAATTATTTGCTACTCAGAGAAAATAATGATGATAACATTTATGTGTAATGCTAAAAAATAATTTTATTATCTGCCTTATGAATGTGATACACACATCACTCCCACTCGCCTCCTTTTCCTCCTTGTCTTTCTTCTTCTTCCCACTTGTCTTTCTTTTTCTCTTCCATAGGTTTATTATTATGATTGCCTTCTGGTTTGGATTCTAATGCTAATTGTCTATCACTTACCTGTAAAATATTAGTATTAATCATGGAAAAATCTAAGCAAGGATGCAAAGTTTGGTTTTCATTCTTTTTTTACACCTTGTCATATAGGTGACATTATTGCTCGGTAGTTGCAGACTCTTTCATGTCTCACTCCAGAATGTAACTTTGCTCCTAGTATTTCATGTGATACTACAGTGTAAATTAAATTTTCCTGAGCACTTCTTCTTGTTAAGACTTATTTATTTGTACTCGAAGGTACGTTTATGTTGAGAAAGAAAATATAGAAAGAGTTGAAGAGATTCGAGCTAGGAGCCTCTTCCAGGTCTCTCACAAGACCCAGCGTACCACATAACAGGGTATTCTCCATGTCTTTCCCGGGTCATAAGCAGGGAAGTGGATTGGAAGTAGGGCAGCTGGAACACATGGATGTTCCCAAATGGGATGCTATTACTTAACGGTGGAGGATTAACCCGTGAACCAAGATGGTGGCCTTCTACTTGCACGTTACTTATTGTGGATTTTTAACTTCTTTTTTCCTTTCTTGTTCCCTCCCTTCTTCCCTCCCTGTCTCTTCATTCACTTTTCTTTCTTTCACCACCAGCTCCTGGTCTTTCTGTTTGCAGGTGAGCCTTGGAGATTTTCCTGTTTGTCTGTTTGACTACGTGTGCAGATTATTTCCCTCACAATGTCCAGAAGAAATGAGAAGTCAACATGAAGTCTTAAGAACAGCACTGATGTGGGTCAGCTGTCATGGGAGGGTTAGTGTACCGATCAGAGTTGGGGTAAAGATACATCAAAGGCCAATGACAGCATCTGAACAGAAGGAAACATTCCTGCAGTAAATGCTGGCTGCTCAGATCTTTCCTTATGTGAATAGCTCTTCAATTTTTAATGATGATGAAAACAAAGCCTTCCTAAAAATTCAATCCAATATATAATAAGCTCATTCCCAAAGGAGAGAGGTGAGGCATTGTTGTTTATCTTTCCTGTAGAGGTCTGGAACTATTTGCAGTCTGCTTGACGTGCCATTTGATGTGATATTTTGCTCTCATTAGCTGTTTTTAAGATATCCTCTTTCACATAATGATTTGACTTTCAGTCCTTCCTCTGTATCTAACTGTTTGATTCTTGAATTTGCTTTCTGTAACATATTGTGACTCTGGGATTAGGGGGGGAAATGAGCTTCTTCTTTTTCTTTTGTCTATTTCCCTTTTCTTGTCTGTAAATCAGAGTACGTGTACTGTAAACCAATTTTAGTAACTTGACTTCTAAAATATGTTATCCATATTTTATTCAAATTTTGTTTTATGTATTTTTTTCAGAGGTTCATTTCAGGCAATGTACCCAATATTTCAGTTTTGCTCAAATTGTTAACTGCTTAAGATTTTATTTCCCATACTTTAAAAAAATGTTTTCAGATACAAATCTGTTTTGTGTTTGATACAATTGTGCCATTTCTTTCTTCTTCTTCTTCTTTTTTCTTTTTTTTAACTTTGGGGCAGATAGAGGCACACCGGGTCAGACAGAGGAGGATGGGGCAGACATGTAAAGCTCCCTGCCCTGGGTGTACTCATCAGCTGCCCTCATCAGTTAAGGGATGTGGAGCGTGCTCAGTTCTTCAGGTGGGAAGCAGACACCATTCCTGAGTCATTCCTGAGTCACTGCCATTCCTGCTCCTTGTCTTTTTCAGTGGGAAAGTGGAGTCAGGCTGACATTGAACTCATACCTGATGTGCTACAAAGTTATCTTAAATCTTAGGCAAAATACCCCATCCATGTATACATTTTTATTTACAGAGGCAATGTGTAAATTTCATATCATTTAATTCATAATTTTGTAATAAGCACTTGTGGTTTCACTTTTCAGTTGCTTGATATTTTCTCCTCTCTAGTCCATTGCTAATTCAGAGAAATTATTGTTAGAAATTGCATTTAGAAAATTTAACTAAATATTTCAAAAGATACAGATTTGCAAATGAATACATTCTAAAATGACCTTCATGTAATAATCATTTCTTCCTCGTGCTTTCTCACATTTATAACTGTTGTTTCTTCATTAAATAGTGGAGCAATTTATCAATTTCAAATTTTTAAAAAATATGTGATATTCTCAATAAGTTTTGGTACCAGGTCCAATTTCTGCTTTAAACATTTTTGATTTGTTTATTTTTAAAGATTGATTTTGTTTTTGTTTTGTATTTGAAAGGCAGATTTAGAGAGAGAAGGAGAGACAGAGAAAAAGATCTTCCATATTCTGGTTCGCTCCCCAAGTGGCCAAACAGCCAGAGCTGAGCCAACCCAAAACCAGGAGTCAGTTGCTTCCTCTTGGTCTCCCAAGCAGGTACAGGGTTCTAAGGCCTTGGGCCATCTTTTACTGCTTTCCCAGATCACAAGCACAAAGCTGGATGGGAAGTAGAGCAGCCAGGATATGAACCAAATCCCATATTGGATCCTGGTGGATGCAAGGCAAGGAGTTAGGCACCAGGGTATCGTGCTAGGCCCCAATTTCTGCTTTATTTTGGGAGGTTTAAATTTAAAGTTATAATTATGTAATTATTCATCTCATTTTTAAAGTTTATTTTATAAAGTTGTACAGTACTGCAACCAGGTACAAAACTAACCCAGTAAACAATTTCTTTCACTTAAATGCAAAGCTGGAAAGCCTATGCTTCCTGCCTCTCTGCTGGGGTCTCACCTGCCCATGATGTAGGCTGCAGCTGCCTTCTCCTTACCTTAATTTCTTTTGAAGACCTGGACAGGCTACATGTAAGTTCACCACATTGGATCTCAAAAACCATGATGAAGACACAAGCTTTGGTGCCTGGCACCAGATCTCAGGGTTTAAACTTGCCAGCAGGCCCTGAGGTCACCAAGGGTGAGGCAGGGAACCACGGGAGAACAGCTGTTGAGAAACATCTGCTTCATTACACACAAGTTACAAGTTTTAAAGGTTAAAGAAGGAGAAGGTGTGAGGGCAGCCCTCTGCCTCCAACCCCATCCACCAAAGATGCTATAATTGACAAAAAGGCATGTCTATTTCCCTTGACCTTCTAGTCATGTCAGAGTCACATTCCACTGGTTGGGATGGAAGCTGTGCCTCAGGTCGCGGGCAGGCAAGCTCTAAGCCACACCCCCCAGGTGTCAGGCATAGACCACAACCAAAAACCTGAAGCAATCTGCAATGCCATCAGACCAGTGTCTTCTCCCTTTATTCCCTCTCTGAGCCACAAAACTCCTTCATGTAACAGAGCATTGGTCCCTGAGATCCCGGACTACCACCCTCACCTCTGCTGACAGATTAAAATGTTCTCTTTCCTTCACCACTAAAAACTTGTCTTGATTATTTAATTTGTTAATGGAGAGAAGGACAGTTTTTGGCGATGATACTAGCTACTATATTTACTATACTTGAATTCTGACATTTTGTATTGATTTAAATGAACTCTGTGAAAGTATCTTCTATTTTTGTTCATGAAAATGGAACTATCATAAAAATTAATGTTTGTAAGATTTAAATTGAATATGAAAATGCTTAAGCACTAATAAAAGTCTGAATGAATATTATTGTGTGAGTACTGTTTTTTAATGTTTAAACAGGAGGATATCAAAGTTTGTGGGATACTGAATTAGAAAGTAATTTTATTTTGTCAGTTTTTAAAACTGCACACAGTGGTTGTACTTGAACTTTGTGAGGAGTCATTATGTATCAGTTACATTGTGCCTCATGAAAGACAGTATTTGGATGTAGAAACCTCAAGTTTAATTAACGTCTCCTTTAATCTCTAGCATCGATTGCTCTTAACTTTCATATATATGTATATATATATGTATGTATGTGTGTATGTATGTACAGATATACACACATATGCATGCACACACACATGTACAGTAGTCTGGAATCACCCTGCGATTGGAGTGGAAGCAGTTACTTGCTTGGGATACATTTCTCACCAAATTACAAGAGAAATGTGTTGGGGAAAGCTGTCCCAAGGAAAACAGCTAGTGATTCAGTCTTATCTTCTTGTAAATACACTGCTATCTGATCTTCTGGTAAATAAACTACTGATATTTGACAGAAGAAGTGCATTACTTATAGATTAGTTTTAGTGCAGTGAACACGGTTTAGGATTTTGTATAGTAAACAAGCCAATAACTGATGGATTTTTTAAGCTTCACTCTGTGAAAATGCCACACAACCTCTGCAGTCATAGTCCTCCATAGCCCACCGTCTCCCTAGTACGTGAACTGGCCTACAAATGACCACGCGTGACCTCAGCTATGTTCTGGGACAATGAATGTGAGTTCGGTATTAAAATGAAATTTTAGGGCCCAGCAAGGTTGTCTAGCGGCTAAGTCCTTGCCTTGCAGGGGAACCACATAGGCACTGGTTCTAATCCCAAAGGTCCTGGTGCCCATCCAGCTCCCTCTTGTGGTCTGGGAAAGCAGTCAAGGATGGCCCAAAACCTTGGGATCTTGTACCCATGCGGGGGACCCTGAAGAAGTTCCAGGCTCCTGGCCTAGGATAGGCTCAAAAGCTATTGTGGAAAACTGGGAGGTGATTCAGTAGATGGAAGATCTTCCTTCCTCTCTGTTTCTCCTCCTCTCTTTATATCTGACTTTCCAGTAAACTAAATATAAAAAAAAATGAAATTTCAGAAAGTTCATGTAGAATGTGCTATATCTATCTCAGCTATGTCTTTGATTTTTTTCATTGTATTCAAATCTGACAATGCATTTTGTTTGTACCTCCAGTGAAATGACATTGGGAGGTAGAATCTTCAGTAGGCAATTAGGGCTTCATGGTGCAGTATTCACAGATTGGATGAATTGCCATACTAAACCAATTTTCCAGGTCTTCATGGTGTCTAATTTGGAGCAACAAAATACTGTCTTTTTTCAGATTCAGAAACTTCTAACATTTTTTGTTGTTATAAAGTCATGTAGTCCATGACATTGTCTTATAGCAATCAGTGTAAGATAACACAATCCTATCCTTTATGGAGAGAGTTTTGAGGGACTGGTGTGTGAACTTAATGGGTTAAGAGGAATGGAAGCCAAAAAGACAATTTAAAGAGATGTGAACAGATGCCAGCAATATAGACTGGGTGGATTTGTTTTATTTATTTATTATTTATTTATTAGATTTTCAATAATGAATTGAAAAGTAAGCTTTCTATTGTGGATTTATCAGCTTATTGTCAAAGTTTGGTGAGTAAACAGAGTAGCTCTCGCCTGCTGCTTGTTCTTCAAGAGCCTTAGGGAATTCGCTCTGCATATATCGGCCAGAAATAGGAGGTTCCTATTTTAAAACAGGTTATTTATTGAATTTATAGCTTCTGCTAAAGCTATAAAAATACGAGCATGACTGAAGGAGAGTTCAAGATCCTACTGCTGGTAAGGAAATGAGGGTGGGATATAAGGCTGAATTCAAAAGTTTGCAGGAAATGATCTTAGGTAGTAAACAAATGAGAGGGAAAAATAGCCAGGTTCAGGTTCATTCGTGAAATGAATCATACTAAAAAAAAACCCACAATGAGGAGGCAAGAACTCAATGAGCATTCATTGCTATCAGTAATTGATGATCTGTCAAAAGGCAAGGGTTTTCACTCTCACATCCCAACGCCTGTGATCTTATACTGGCCAAGGCCAACCTGGAATTCCTCTGATTCATCAATGAGAAGTTTTGGGTTGAAGACAACTTTACCACCTGAAAATCAGCAGCAGTACACCTTGGAAATAATACAATTCGCACAAGGAAGGCAGGGCATAAAGTATTTGGAGTTAGTTTTGAGAAATACATATTTTTGTAGTGGGAGAAAATTTCCTGCTCATCACTGAAGCATTCACAAAATTTTTTGGAGGAAACTAAGCATTAATTTATGATTAGGCAAGGAGCTGAATTGGAAGTGGAGCGACCAAGACTAGAACCGGCACCCTAATGGGCATGCTAGCGCTACAAGCAGCAGACTAACATGCTACATCATTGCACTGGCCACATACTATAATAATTTTATGTTTGCAGTCTTTTCATTCTTGCTTAACATTCTAATTTTATTTTTAAGTCTTTGCCTTAATAGAGAAATACATCTTAATGATATGACTTTACTCCTTTGATGTGTTTTATTATTTTCGTCATCTCCAGTAATTGTTCAATGAAGCAGTCATATATTCTGACTCAATATAGCTTTTACTTAAAATACTACTGTTTTATGTAAATAGTTACATTGAAATGGTGATAAAAATACAAAACTTTCCTAAATATCCTCATTCTTAATAAATATCAATACTTTTCCTCAGACATTGCTTTATTGAAAATGTTTCTACAAGGTCTGGCTCTTTATACTTTACTGTGTATGTTTTCAGGGGAAATACCCTGCTTTACCAGTATTTTACAATAATATGAAATTTCTACATTTAATCTTAGCCAGAAGGCTGAAAAGTAATAATAGTATGAAATTGCTTAAATTTGTTTCCCATACAAATTTTTCTTAAGTAAGTTGTACATAAGTTGTTACAAGTTGAGAAGTTTTATTTTGCACATTTAAGAGAGCCAGATAAGAAAAATAGGAAGAGGATTATTTCCAAGTCTAGTAGCTTCAGAATCGCTTGAGTTTCTGCTGGGGATTATTGGATTAGCTGAGTAACTACACACTCAGTAACAGTGAATTGTTCTTTTTTGGTTTACCCCTGTAAGTGGAAGCTGTAAGACACAGGCAACTTGTTGGGCCTCATTTCCAGGGCTGTTACTGTCACACCTGTTCCCTGACTGCATGACTGCGCAGGTATTTCCAGTATTCAAAACCTCTGAAAAAGGCTGATTGTGCATATTCTCTGATATTTTTGGGAAAACATTTGAAAACATATAAATTAGGCTCCTTTTCCAACACACACACACACACACACACACACACACACACACACACACACACTCTAATCTTTAGTGTTAAACTAGGAAAGGGTCGGGAGAGGATACTAACGTACAGCATTGTGGAGGAGTGAGTTAAGCCACGCACTGTGATGCAGGCATCTCATACGGGAACTGGTTTCCATCTTAGCCTTTGCACTACTTAGATCCAGATCCCTGCTAATGTATTTGGGAGATCAATGGAAGGTGACCTAAGCCCTTTGGTCCCTGAATCCATATTGGCAACCTGGATGAAGCTATAGATACTGGTTTCTTGCTGGCCCAGGACCAGCCACTGCAGCCTTTTACGGAGTAAACCAGCAAATAAAGTTCTCTCTTTTTCTCTTTCAAGTGAATAATTTTATTTTATTTATATATTTTTAAAGATTTATATTTGTATTGCAAAGTTAGACATACAGAGAGGAGCAGAGACAGAGACAAAGATCTTCCTTTCGATGATTCACTCCCCAAGTGGCCGCAACAGTCGACACTGCGCCAATCCGAAGCCAGTAGCCAGGAACTTCTTTCCGAGTCTCCCACATGGTTGCAGGATCCCAATGGTCTGGGCTGTCCTCAACTGCTTTCCCAGGCCACAAGCAGGGAGCTGGATGGGAAGTAGAGCTGCCAGGATTAGCTGGCACCCACATGGGATCCTGGCATGTTCAAGGCATTATAATGCTTATCACCAATGTGCTTAGTTGTGGGTTCAGCAGCCTAACATGTATTTCCATATTCACCAATAACGTATTGAGAACACCATGGTCATCATTTCAAATATAATCAATGTATAAGAGTCTACATATCATTATCTCATTTAATTTTCTCAGCAATCTAATGGAAATGGATTAATAAAAATAAAAACTTACAGTTCCCCTTACAGCAAAAATCAAACAACAAAACAAAACAAACAAACAAAAAACCCTCCACTGATTACTTGATGCACTTATATACCCAAAGGAGAATCTGAACCTATTTTTCCAGATGATTTTCTTTTTTTATTTCATGGTGTTAAGTCTTTTTCCTATGCTAAACTAATAAAATTTTTTTATTTTCCAGAAAGCATTACAATGTTCTTGAGGATACACTTTATATGTCTGAAGCAGTCTGATCATAATACATTTAGATCCTTTTCTGGGAAATAGGAATTGCCCTGTAACTGAGTGATACGGGATCTTCAAAGGCTAATAATGCATGAAAACACATTATTATCCAACAATACCAGGTTCTTGTGTCTGTTGCTTTACTTTCCCAATATCTACAATATTTGCAGCTGGATAATACTGAATCCAGGACCTTGGAAATCTGTCTAGGTTTTCCACACATTCAGCAGGAGCTCAAGCGCTTGAGTCATCTGCTGCCAGGAGGTATACAATGCCAGCAAACTGGATTTCATACCCAGTAGTCAGACAGGTGCTTTGGTTTGTAACTTGGAAACCTGACACAACACCTTAACCTACTGAGTTGTAATGCCAGCTCAATAAAATTTTCAGATGTGCAACCACAACACTAATTCATTTTGGTCCCCAGCTTTAGTTGTACAAACACACACCCGGATAGCCTTGCGATGTGTATTCAAGAAGGTTAAAACATTAAATTTACATAAGAAAAAATCCCGTTTAATAACCATTGAACAAAATTCCGAATGAATCAATAAATATAGTCAGGTGTTTTTTATCTGACTTCAAAATTCCTCTGAAAGTTAAAATTTATTGAATGAGGCCAGCATTTTCCTAGGCAGAAAAAGTGATTCTAAATTAAGTAGGTAAAACATTTTTAACCTTGACAATATCTTGAGATTTTTCTGAATGTATTTACCAGAATCTTGAGATAAAGTCTGTGGGTTAACAGAAAGAGCACAGAATTTTCTCTACAAAATAGAGTCAAAATGTGAATGTGACAGAGTGCATGTCTGGGAGTAATGCAGAGCAGACCTGTGCTTCCACATGCAGTGGACTGCAAAGTGAACACGGCAGACAATGAAGACGGCATGTGGAAGGACACTGTCCTTTACTAGTCGCCTGCAAACGAAGATGAAGCTGAATCAACCTGGAGCATATTAAATCAAAACAGGAGATTTGAAAAGGTTCATAGATGCATTCCGCCTAAACCATGGTTATAATTGTTGACCATTTCTACATCTCCGTAGTTATATCAATTTCCTGTCATTGTACAGGGACAGGAATTGCTGTGGAACTGATAGCGTAACTGTAAAATCACAGCTCTAATTGCTGCATTAAACAACAGTGATAGGATTTAATTCATAATGGTGATTAATGGTTCGTAATATATTCCCTGATTTTATATAAATGAATCTATAATCTCAAACTATCTAGTATTTGGAAAATACAGATACAATGCCCTGGGGACAGCATTGCCTCCTAGCAAGTTAAGTTGCTGTCCGGGATCCTTGCCTGTAATGCCAGCATTCCATGCGGACTTGAGGGTCATGTCAGAGAAGCTCTACTTGCTGTGTAGCTCCCTGCTAATGTTCCTGGCAAAAAAAAAAAAAAAAGGAAGAAGAAGAAGATAGCCAAAAGACCCAGAGTGGTAGCTTACTGGGTAAAGTCCCTGCCTTGCATGTGCTAGGATCCCATGCAAGTGACAGATCGTGTCCCAGCTGCTCCATTTCCCTTCCAGTTTACTGATTCTGGCCTGGAAAAGCAGTAGAGCACAGAACTAAGCCTTGGGACCCTGCACCTGCATGGAAGATATGCTAGGACCACGGCTCCTGGTTTCAAATACGCTCAGCTATGGTCATCATGGGTGCTGGGGGTGTGAAAACATGGATTGAAGATATTTCTCTCTCTCCTTCTCTCTGTAAATCTGACTTTCTAATAAAAAAGTAAGTAAATCTGAAGAAGAAGAAGAAGGATAAGAAAGAGGAGGAGGAAGAGAAAGAGGGAGAAGAAAGAGGGGAGGAGAAGAAATAGAAGAAGGAGTAGAAAGAGGAGGAATAGAAAGGAGAAGACAGTGACAAAGAAGGCCCAAGTGCTTACTCCCCTGAATCCACACTGGAGTCCTGGCGAAGTTGCTGATTTCACCGTGGCCCAGCTGTGGTTCTTGTGATGGTCACTTCTCTGTCTCTCCTTCTCTCCCTGTGGGTCTGATTTTCACACAAATAAATAAATCATGAAAACATGATGTTATGGAAACATTCTATTTAAATTTGTATTGTTACATCTTCAGATATATTCATCTATTAACAAGCACATATCAAGACACTCTAGAAGCATTGGAATTCAGGTTGGGGTTCACTTTTTCGAGTGATTCATTGAAACAAAAAGACATTTAAATAGTTGTTAGTGCTGTTTTCAGATTTATATAAAAATCCTTTCAACTCAAAAGTACAATGTGAATAGGATTTGGGTGAAAATAGCAATGGAGAGAGTTCTCAAAAAAATATATTTTTAAAGGTTTTATTTTCATTAAAAAGTCAGATATACAGAGAGGAGGAGAGACAGAGGAAGATCTTCCATTCCAAGATTCATTTCCCAAGTGAGCACAACATGGCCGGTGCTGAGCCAATGCAGAACCAGGAGCCAGGAACTTCCTCCAGATCTCCCATATGGGCTCAGCATCCCAAGGCTTTAGGCTGTCCTCGACTGCCTTCCCAGGCCATAAGCAGGGATCTGGGTGGGAAGTTGAGGCACTGGGACTAGAACCTGTGCCCATCTGGGATCCCAGCGCGTTCAAGGTGACAACTTTTGCCGCTAGGTCACCGCACCAGGCTCTCAAAAACATTTGATAGATATTGGTCTAAGAAATTCTGAAAACATTTGACTTGTTAAAATACATTTCATTGTATTTAAATTTATATTATACAACTGGATCATTGCGTTCTTTAGATGTGTTAGCCAACATTCACCGGTTTCTATATTAATGATAATAGCAAGAACAAATCACAAAGCATTAGCTTCAAAACATTTTGGCACCTTATGCAACACTTTATGATTGAAAGGACAAGAGCTCTAAAACCTTTCACCTTACCTTCTCCAAGTTCCACCCACTACGAGAGTGTGCAGTGCTGTCCAGATCCTTATCACCAACACCCGTGTGGCTTCTAGTGGTGGGATATGAGCTACCACGTCTACAAATCACCTCGTCCTTAAAAGCTCCATATGCTCATGTCCAATTCCACCAAGTTTATAAGAGATTAAAGCCCTTGAGTGGAGATTTTGTGAAGACTTGCTCTCAGTTTCTTGTATTGAAAATAAATCTTGGCACAAACAATGTGCAGTTTTCTACGACTCTGGTTGGTTTCTCCTGTTTGAAGCATCAATTTTCTGCTTAAACTGAGAGGAATATCTGCTGTGTTTCTTGGGGGAAATGAGGACAAACTCATGTGTCATTGCATTATTTTATTGTCCCCCTTTGTAAAAATCATAATACATGGTAATATTCAGCAACTATTGTGGCTCATAGGAACCAAATTACTACTCAGGGAAGACAGACTCTATTTGATTTCTCCTGTTATGAATAACAAAATATTTTCAAAAAGTGACTGAATCAATACTTTCCCTTTACATTCTGACTGAGAATAGTGGTTTGAAAAAGAAGAGTCCTTTAGACATAAAGACATTTTCTGTGTGTGGCGTCCTTTGAGAAGCCACTGAATTGTGGAAATTTCTGAACCTCATTGAAGTAAAGCATTGTTTTCTCTGGCTTCAAAACCAGTCATTTTTTGATGGGTCATCTCCCACAGTGATCATACAAATAAACTAGATCTCCTTGGAATCCTGGCTTCTAACACAGCATTCTTCCTTGATTCCAACAGTCCTTCATACTTAGAGGTAAATAATATCCAAAGTAAAAATGATTTTCAAGAAGCTGCCATTACTGTAGCAATCAGATTCCCCGCAAGCGGCATGAGAATGTCTATGAAATGATGACTTAGTTAAATAGAAATTGTACTACAGGAAGCAGTTACCATGGGTTGACAATTAATTGCGCTTTGAAGTTCACTTTAGAAAATTTTAATAGCATTCCCTAGTCCTAAAGATTTAAATACTGTAGTTACAGACCTAATGGTTTTTCTTTTTATGATCCCATTCTATGGGCTATTTAGGTATTTTGACAACTAGAGACACATAATATCATCTCTTTCTGCGGAATCTCAGCTCCTGGCCTGTACCGTTTTACCTTCACTCTGCAGTTCCGATTTGGGCAGTGCTTCCTGAACAGGTGCGGAGTGATGAGCTCTTTAGGGGTTCTTCACACATCCAGGGACTGGTTCAGAGCGATTGGAAGGCTGTGGTCATTCTTTGCCAAGAGGAAAATCTCCCCAAGCAGGAACAGATGTTGATATGGGCATACTGCTCCATAACAATAAAATTTTTATCTTGCATTTATAGAAATTCTTTTATTCCCTAAAATGCTTCAGCATTCCACTTTTATACAAAATCATTTGCTTCAGAATTTCCATTATTTTGAGATAATCACTAATCTGCAACCTCATATTGAAATGTAATAATTTAGAAAATATATAGTCTATTTGAAGTATTAAATGTGATTGTTCACATAAAAAAGATTAGCTTTAAAGATTGGGTTAATTTTACAATAGGAAATTATGTAAAACTTATTTTGACAAATATGTATTTGATAAATTTATAAACAGCCTTTATATATAAACTGATCTTAAATAAGTTAAAACTGTTAGGTAAACTTCTAGCAATTTTCTTCCTCAAGTCTTTATGAATTCCCACTGCGAATTATTTGAATTCAATTAAATGGACTCTTGTAGGTGAAAATCATGTCTGAAAGCTACTTTTTTAGCTTAATCTAAATTGAGTGAATAACTTTTGGTCATGGTGATAATATTGAATTATCACTGGCTGAAACTCATTCTTCAATACTTCTTTTTTGTTGCAGAGTATCTTCTAAATAAATGTATTAACTTTATTGGTGATTATCAAGAATAGTGCTTTGGGATTATTTTCATCCATGGTTTATTGGTTTAGCACAGTCATTAATTTAAATGGGAATTTCAGAAACTGCCTTATATATGGTTTTAGATGTATCAGGGTCAACATTTAATTTTGTAAGTTTATAGATTAGTACATGTGTATATATAACAGTCATTATTGCATTTTTACATTTATTATCTTTTCTCTCATTTTGAATGGATTTGATTTACCTATATGAAGGAAGAAATATTATAATAACAAAGAATGAAAGAAAATAAGATTTCAAAATGTAAACATAACTTTTTACTGAAAATCTTCCTGAAAACTAAGATGCTGAACTCTATGCTTGGAATATGCTTCCAATGAAAGAACCTCATCTGAACTTGAACTGTGGCAATGTAGCAGGAATCCACCACGGGGGGAGGGTTGGGGAAGGGGCAGGGGGAATCCCAGTTCCTAAAAACTGTGTCACACAATGCAATGTAATAAAAAATAAATAAATAAAATGAAATTTTTAAAAAAAGAAAACTATTTCTAGGCTTAAATGTAGATTTACAGCATTTTTTATTTAAAGATTTATTTCTTTTTATTGGAAAGGCAGATTTACAGTGAGCAGAAGCAAAGATCTTCTGTCTGCTGGTTCACTACCCAATTGGCTGCAATGGACAGAGTTGAGCCCATCTGAAGCTAGGAGCCAGGAGCTGCTTCGAGGTCTCCCTCATGAGTGCTGGTTCCCAAGGCTTCCTCACCCCCTCCCCGCCCCACTCTACTGCTTTCCAAGGCCACAAGCTGGGAGCTGGATGGGAATCGGAGAAGCTGGGACATGACAGGTGCAAGGCAAGAATTTAGCCACTAGTCAGTTGTGCCAAGAACCAGATTTTTATTGAAAAAACCAATGCCTATTAAATCGTGTCATAAAATAATGTTTTAAAAGAAAAACCTTGTATGCAGCATTAAAAAAAAGAAACATAAATACATGAACTTGAAAGCTTTTCTCAGGGCCAGCACTGGGGAGCAGTGGGTAAAGGTATGCTGTGCAATGCCAGCATCCCAAATGATCCTGCCTTATGTCCCAGCTGCTCCACTTTAGAACAGCTCTCTGATAAAGTCCCGAGTATTTGTACCCCACCCTGCATGTGAGAGACAGTGGAAGTATCCTTCGGCTCCTGGCTTGAGCCTGGCTCAGCATGGCTGTTGCAGTCATCTTGGGCATAAAGCAGCAGGTGGAAGAGCTTTTGCTCTGTGTCGCCCTCTCTATAGCTCTGACACGCCAATAAATAAACAAATGTTTTGAAATACAAGTTTTTCACTTATTGTGAAATAAGTGCTCGACTGAGGACATAAATTATTTAATGTCATTGCCATAGAGTGAAAATATATTTTTCTAGATTAAGTAGTATAAAGATGACAATATACCAAATGGGAGAAACTTGGGATGCTGTGCTGGCTACTGAGGTCAGGGTGTAGATACACCAACGTAGCAATCTGGCTGGAAATCCTGAAATCAAGTAAAATGTCAAAGGCTGATTTGCAGGCATAGTTTCAACTTTAAAAAATAAATACATGAAAGAGAAGAGTGTAGCCATCTTGAATGACTTTCACTTATCCTCAAAATATTAAAAATAAGGAAAGCCTTGCTCTTGGAGCAGCCTAAAGCTTCCACGCCTGAAGAAATGCAAGTTGATGAGAAGGAAAAGCATAACCTTATATTAGCCATTCAAGCACCAAATATATTTTAGATTATGAACTCTAATAAACAATGACATATTAAAATACTGGGTAATTCTTATTTAAAATATTTAGTTAAGTCCTGGCAGAATGGCTCACTGGCTAGATCCTCATCTTGCAAGTCCCAGGCTCCCATTGTGGCTGCTTCACTTCCCATCCAGCTCCCTGCCTGTGGCCTGGCAAAGCAGTAGAGGACAGCCCAAAACTCACAAGAAGCCATTTAAATTTCAGAAATGTAGATAGCTTATAATTATTGTTTAAATACAGAACTTATTATAATGAAAGTTGTGTTTACCTTCTATTTTGTGAGTCTCCAAATCCATTTTTAATGATGTGTTTATTGTATTTAAAAGTCAGAGTTAAAAAAAAAGATAAGTGAAAGGGAAGAGATTGAGGAGATAGGGAAACAGAACAAGAAGAGACTCAGAGGAAGCTCCTGGCTTGCGGTGTTAGATTGGTTCATCTCTGGCAACACTGGTCACTTGGGGGGAGTGAAACCGCAGATGAAAGACCTTTCTGTCTCTCCTCTCTGTAAATCTGTCTCTCTGATGAAAATAAACAAATATTTTTTAAACTATTAACAAATAAATAAGTGATATTAAGCTGTTACATTTGCACAAGAGAATTTTTTAATCAACATGTTTTGCAGCTTAGAATAATGAAAGTTAATTAGGATTAAATTAAAACATTTATGTTTACCTTTCTAAAGAGTTCTGATTTTTGCACCAGTGAATACTTTGCTGCTTGCAGAACCAGATAGATAAAAACATTTTAGATTTGTATTTCTTAATTTGGGTATTTGTTGGTATTTGTAAACTATATACAATTTGTTGCCTAATCAGATTGTCATTCTTAACAAATTTCCGTATTGTATTTACAAATTATGAGCTGTTAAACCTGTTTAGATATTATCTGATAATTCTCTAAACTGGGTTGATTAAGATACATAGCTTACAAGAAGCAAATTAAATTTCAGAAATGTAGCTAGCTCATAATTATTGTTTAAATACAGCACTTATTATAATGAAAGTTGTGTTTTGCTTCTATTTGTGAGTTTCCAAATCCATCTTTTTTAAGATTTATTTTTATTATTTTTTTATTGGAAAGGCGGATATATAGAGAGGAGAGACAGAGAGGAAGATCTTCCGTCCAATGATTCACTTCCCAAGTGAGCACAACGGCTGATGCTATGCTGATCCGAAGCCAGGAGACTCCTCCGGGTTTCCCACGTGGGTGCAGGGTCCCAAAGCTTTGGGCCGTCCTAGACTGCTTTCCCAGGCCACAGGCAGAGAGCTGGAAGGGAAGCGGGGCTGCTGGGATAGAACTGGTGCCCATATGGGATCCCGGTCGTACAAGGCGAGGACCTTAACTACTTGCGCCACTGCGCTGGGCCCTCCAAATCCATTTTTAATGATGTGTTTATTGTATTTAAAAGTCAGAGTTAAAAAAAAAAAAAAGATAAGTGTAAGGGAAGAGATTGAGGAGATGCAGGAAAGAGAGAGCAAGAAAGCAAGAGTGAGGGCCAGAGATGGGTCTCTCAAGCACTTGTTCGCTCTCCGCATTATCAGCATGACTCTCCCAGGGGGAGGATAAAGCCAGGAACCATTGGCTTCATCCCTGCCTTTCACATCGATGACAGGGACCTCAGTACTTGAGACAGCCTTTATTTATCTCTCAAGAGTGTTAGCCTGGAGCCGGATTGGAAACAGAGCAGCAGTGAGACCAGCCGGTTGTGCTATAGGATGCTCCCATTGCCGCCATCTTCCTAATGCTCTGTGCCACGAACCAGGCCCTTGTGCTCCATCTCAAGCCTTCACCATTTCCATACTGTAAATCACTGTAATGGGAACCTAACAGTTTTACTTATTTGTATTTTATCTGATTTTTAAAATATTTAATTATTTTTATTAGAAATGCAGATTTGCAGAGAAAAAGATAAATATATAGAGGAAGGCCTTATGTGCTATTTCACTCCCCAAATGGCCTCAATGACCAGACCTGAGCTTACCTAAACTTGGGAACCAAGTGTTACTTTAGGGTCTCCTACAGGGATCCAGTGGCCCAAGGCCCTAGACCATTTTCTACTGCTCTTCTAGAGCATAAGCAAAGGGCTAGATCAGAAGTACCATTGTCTGCAGGTGGAGGATTAGCCTACTGAGCCACCACGATGGTTTCCTTCATTTCATTTGAGAAGAAGGTATAGAGAGAAGAAACAAAGAGAGAAAGAGAGAAGGAAGAAACGGAAGGAACAAGGGTAGGAGAGGAATTGTGCTTCTGCTTCTTGTTTCCACAGACACTAAGCCACGACATAGCCAGCACTGAGAGCTCAGGTTCAGACCCCCAGGTGAGCTCCAAGATCACCCCCTGCTTCCTCCTAGGGTGTTTATTGGCTGGAACTTGAATTAGAAGATTAGTCAAGTCTCAACTACACACTCAGTTATGAAATCCATGCCTCTTAAACAGGAGGCTAATGATGGCACTGGAAGCCCCAATCTAGAGTCTAATCATCTTGAGGTGATTTTGAACCAGAAATTTAAAGTTTATCTGGGGAATATTGATGAAATACTTATTTTTAAAAATGTATGGGAGTAAGTATGACTAGTCGAGTGTTAACTTCCTGAGCCGTGTCTTTACAACTTGGGCAAATGGTTTATGAGTGGTACTAAGCAGACATAGGGTAGAGAAAAGGGGGAATATAAGCTTGATGATTCCACTAGGCTAAGCACAAGATGATATACAATAGGGGCTGGAGCTGTGCATACAGGGTGAAGACTCAGCCTGCAAAGTTAGTATCCTGTACAGGTGACAGTTGAAGACCAAGCTACTCCACATCTGATTTAATTGTCAGGGAAAGCAATAGAAGGTGGCCCAAACCCTGGACCAACATGAAAAATGCAGAAGCTCCAAACTCCTGTTGTGTGACCCAGCCTTGGCTTTTAGGCCATCTAGAGAGTGAATCAGTTGTTGAATGATCTCTCTCTCTCCCTCTCTCTGTCACTCTCTCTGTTATATATATATAACATATATATATATATAAAATAGCAAAGTGGAAAGACTTTGGGATTACTCCAAGGAACAAGGATAGCCGGGGGAAAATGCAATGAAACATACAAGACAGAACTTGCTGACCCAAAGACATCAAGCAGAATTGTTGTGTAATTGGGAAAAAATGTAAATGGAGATCGACAACAATCATCTTGTACCCTGATATTTTCTAGGCGCCGTGTAGTGAGCCAGGGACCAGTAGGCTGCATGACAGAAGCCTCTGTTCTAAAATGACTAGTGGGTGGTCAACACATACAGACTCCAATGGATATCACAAAGTACCAGCTCCTTATATTTGAAGGAAGAAAGGCCAGCATCTTGGTTTCTGCCGTGAGCATATACATGACATCCAAAAGGACCTGCTAATAATAGCCACACAATGAGATTCTTCGTTGTAGATCCACAGGAACAAAACAGTGAGCTGGACTGCCAAATTAACACAAAGTGATATGGCCAAGATCTCTCTAAGACCGCCGTAACCATAGCATAAGGTGGAAAATTAGGAAGATAGAAGAACCATTAACAGGGAATTGGAACATGATTTGACTGAATTTTGCTTATAACACTTGAGAAAACTTGTAGGAAAAACAGCTTTGATCTCTCCCCACTAGAAATGTTACAATATACAAGACGATGAATTATAATATCTAATTACAGAGATCAGGCCATAATTAAGCCAAGTTTATTGGAAAAATCAATAAAAAATAGTATTCCATGCATATGCACAGTTAGTTCCAGGAAAAGAGATCCAATATGCTCAAATGCATTTAAAGTCTACTGTTAAGAATTACACAGAAACGAGAAAGGGTTAACCTGTTTTCACTGAGAATCTGCGGCATTAGTTTTTTTTTAACAGGTGGCAAAAAGAGCGATTTTACTCAAGTAATAACTTAAAAAGCACTATTTATGTTTTAAAGAGTGACCAATTACAGATAATGAGTGGCTTACTTTTATCTTAATCCTTCAATATTGTAGCTTTTAGAGGGCAACGCTGAAGAATCAAATTTGTTCCAGATCTTAACCCTTACTATATAATTACTTTTTGTTGTCCCTTGGAAAAGCAATTTAATTCAGCTTCTGTTTTTTCATCCAACTAGCTAGTAATTTCCTCTTTGGCTTTGGAATCAAGAACTTTTTGGATATTTTTAGGAGACACAAAAAGTGTTTGAGAAAGTGTAAACAAGACTGTTGAACTGTTAGAGAAACATGAGAACTTTCAGCGCGGTCACAATAAACGAGAGTCCTTTTAAACACAGAAGTTTGTGATTAGACTCACCTAACTTGCAAATGGATTTACTGCTAAATTCTTCACTTACAACACCCATTTGACTTCTAGAAAGGATTATATTTGCAAATGCGGTATCTGTAAGGCTAAGGGAGATGGGAATGCTGCAACAGACCTATCCCATACAACCAGTTCAGAACAGCTACCATTTATTACACTGCTTCGGAGAGTCAATTTGAAAAAAAAAATAACGCTTTATGACAGTGTTGAAGAAATTCATTCATTTGAATGTTCATCAGCATTACAGAAAAGGTCTGTAGTACCTGAACTCAGTAGGATGCGGATGATTTGAGCAGTACTGCAATTGGGTTGTTTGATCTCCTTAGCAAAGATGAGATTGTTTCAGGTGATCAAATGGGAGCCTTCAACTTTTACAGACAGAAAAAAAAAACATAGCATTAAAACACATATAAATTGTAGAATTATTATTTTTTTTAATACCTTCAGTGTTACAGAGTATAAGGCAACTTAATCACAGAGGTTTTACAAAATAGTGCTATTCCTGAACTCTAAATGTACTTATTGACTTTCTAGATGTAAAAGAAGGAAACGTTTACATTTAAAGGCCAGAGCCTTACTCAACTCCTCATGCTGCAGATTTATGTTATTTTAACTCATTTTGAAAAGGAAAGCTGTTTACATCCCTGGAGCATCTTGACGGAGTGGGAAACTAGAGTCCTTTCACAAAAAAAATGAATGATACGATCACAGATGTATACCTTCAATGTCCCTTTACATCTTCTCAGCACTAAAAGAAATGCATGCTGCACAGTGACTTTAATCTCATCTGTTTTGGGAACTAATAATGGTGACATGGGGGAGCTTCTCGATATCAGATAATGAGTGATACTCAGGCCCGATTCACCTGTAGTGTAACCTCAGTCCCATTCTGCAGTCATTTTCCTCAACACAAAATTTAGAGTGGATATAAACACAAGCTTGCACATTGTTTGTGTGATCTATAGATGGTTATGGAGGAAAAGGGCAAGTAAAAGCTGCTAGAATTGCACCTGCCTAACCTTGTCTTACAGAAAACAAAACTAAACTGAAATATCACATCCCTGGAGCAGTTACAAAGATTAGTGTCATCCTCAACGAGTTGAAATATGCAAGACTGCTAATTCCTAACACATCCCCTTTTAACATGCCTATTTGGACAGTGAAAAGCCAGATGTGTCAAGGAGAATGACAGCCGATTATCACCCACATAATTAGGTAGTGATTCCAATCACAGCTGCAGTTCCAGATATGGTATCTCCCCTGGAGAAAATTAGCACAGGTCCTGACACCTGGTATCCTGCTATTGAAACAGCAATGCATCTCCTTTCCTATCTCTGCCAGTCAAAGAAAACATAAGCAGTTTTTCATCATGTGATAAATACAAGAGTGCATCTTTTTTATTTTATTTCAGAATTGTACCAACATTCCAGCTTGCTTTCCTAAAATATTCCAGAATAGATCCATGCATTGTCTTGACACTGCACATAATGCCATGTTGGTACATTATGTTCTTGACCGTGTGATTATTCCACGATGGACAGGATCTCTAGAACACTAACAGAAATGGTGTTTCAAGGAACACACACACACACATACATATTGTATATGTATATATGTATGTGTTTACAGGTATCCAAACAACTAACTTGGATTTTAATGGTTTGGGCCTTGGTAACTTGACAGCCTTCTAATTTTGAGTTGAATTCAGAGCAAGGGAATTAGTATAACAAATTCAGGTTACTGCACAAAATCCCTGGGCAAGCAGGCCGTATTGCACAGGGATCCATTATGACTGAGCGTGTCTGTGTTAGAGAGATAATTCTCACGGAGCCTTGAGGAAGCACAGTGACAGCATAGGAGGCTCCAACCACAACCTCAGGAAGCAAGGCCGCACTCCCTTCCCTTGTTTAATTATTCTCCATTTGAAATGTTGTGTTTGAAACTCACTGGGCCTTCTGGGGTTTGGTTGAGATTGAATCACTCTACATGAGTGTGATAAAAGATGGTCACTTTCCAATCCCTAGGACGTGTGAATGTGATATGTGAGTGACAAAGTACACTTTAGTTGTTACGATGGTGTTAAATTTTTGAGATGGAGAAGTATCCTGAAGTATACCAGTGTGGCTCCAATATTATCACACAGTCTTATAAGAGAAAAACAGGTGGAATAAAGTCACACAAAAGACATGTGAGAAACAGATGGGTGAAGGTATGGGACAATAGTAGACAGTGACACTATAAAGAGAGAAAGCCACAATGGGTAAGATATTAGACTATTCCCTAAAGCCTTCAGAAAGGATATAGTGCTTCTAGCACTTTTGTAACTGTGCTGATTGCAGAGCAATAAAAGGTATACATTTTATGACTATCACTCAGTTCTAGGTTGCTACATTTGTTAATAGGAAATATGAGGTATAAAATGATGGCATATGCTCAACTACTCATCACACTGGCTATAATTTAATTCATCAAGATAACTACCTACACTCAGAAAACAATTTGAATACAGGAACATAAACAAATTATAAACTTGATATGCACCAAGGTATGGAATATTACAATGCAAATGATGCTTAGGAGTCCATGAGCCATTTCTGAAGGCTGAAGAAACTCAAGCCAATGTCACGGAACCCTGCACCACAAATTCTTTTGTTTTTCAACTTCCCTTTGCACTCATACCTGTGGTGCCAGCTCAGAGTTAACACAAGAAAGCAAGCGAACACACATTCTGCTGACACTAGCCATACCCAAATGGTTCCTTCTTGGCAGATCCTCTCAGAGGCAGAGCGGAAAGAGACTGGAGAAAGAAATCAGCTGTTGAGTGACACTCCCTGTTGTTTCTGTCTACAAAGAAAAAGAGGCCAAGGTAGGGATTCTTGAACATTCGTAGTAATCAATGATCTGTGTGCACTCATAGGCACTAAAAGTATAGATTTTTATACATACTTATAGGAACTGTTATTGTTGTTTATTTGGTTTTTTGCGGGGAGAGGCAAGGTGGCATATGAATTTGAACATCCACAAAAATAGGAAACAAGTGGGGGAAAAGGCCTCAGAGGAAAGGGTGTGGGTATGTGTGTGTGTGTGTGTAAGGAGGGGTTGTTCGGTTTTCAAGGAAATAGCTATCAGGAACACTTGTTGTATCAAAAAGCACAGTTCCCCCAGCTTTTGGCAACTGTTTATGTGGTCTTGTGTTACACTACTAGAGGAAAAGCAGCCAATGGCTGTTGGATACTCTGGCCCCAACTAATGTCAAATTTGAGTTAACTATACCAATGTGCCACCATAGTTGCCTATTATTATTATTATTTTCTTTTTCTTTCTTTTCTTCCTTTTTTTTTTTTTTAAGGAACTGAAGAAGATGGGGAACTTTGTCCTGAAACACCACCATGACCCCTAGTAGTGTGGTTTTGGGGGTGCTGCAGATGGCTTTGGAAAAGGGGCGTGAGGATGTATTGGTGTGCACCTAGCTGAGGCCATATTTGACAGGGAAGGAATGATTTCTGAAGTTTTCCACAGACTGAGTGACTGCACTCACAGGTAGGCAAGGGAGCTGAGTGGGAGTGGTTTAGAAGGGGGAAACTGAAGGTCATGTCCGTCAGGCCAAGGCACCTGCCCATGTGGAAAGTCTAGGTTGGGATAAGTAGTATTACCCATCATTTGCTGGCACTCTCAAAAGCTGGGACTGGGGTGCGTGCCTGGCTGGGCTCAACCACAGTACCAGTCTGCAGGTGTCGGAGCAGGGGTGTGCCAGAACAGGCTGGGCAGCAGCATTCACCAGAATATGAGAGAACTGGATCTGGGGGCAGATGTTATAGTGTGTGTGTGTGTGTGTGTGTGTGTGTGTGTGTGAGAGAGAGAGAGAGAGAGAGAGAGAGAGAAAAAGAATTTGCCTCTGTAGAACTTCAGTACTTACTGATTTGCATAGGGATCTGAAATGGTGACAGGCCAAGACAGATCTGACCACTGGACTTACCTGACAGGAACCAATCTGATACTCATAGGTCTGTGGCTGGAAGACAGCCTGGTGGGGTCAGGATACAGCACCAACTGGCAAATGCAAAAGCCCGGACTGAAGGCAGACCATGCCATGCAGGGATGATGCTCGTGCTAGCATCTGTGAGATCTGGAGTTGGGAGTGGGACTGAGAAAGAACCTGGAAACTCCCCTAATAGTGTGCAGCTCCCTCTGGTGAACATGGAAGCAAGGGTTGGGGTTGGCCAGGTCAAAACATATTTTAAATGATATTCCAGAAATATTAAAAAGCACAGTCCCAAGATATATAAATGACAATTACCACAAGTATATGCCTTTTTTTCCAGACTCTACACTGCTGACAAAATGGCCTCATGTACAAAGCAGTAAATGAGGCCAGGATGGAACATGGACATGAGGTTAACATTGTGGGCTTTCTCTCATCAAGGTTATTCCGATTATGAATGCTGCTGAGTGTACAACATGCCTGAAGCAGAAGTCAAGGTCTAATCCCTGATTTGCTTCCGATTGCTTGGCAGAAATTGGTGAACATTTTCTGAATTGCAATTACATAACTCATCTTTTAGGAAACACCGAGAGGGAATTTTATCCCATAGCAAGCAGCTTAACTTTTGCTAGGATTTCACATAGGAAACATTGACTCTGACCCCTGGACAAATCTTAAAAGGAAGGTGATTTGACAATAGATTCACACTCAAAAGTTAATTGCCTTTTATGTTCCATAACCAAGATAAGAATCTTGATGGAAGAGTGGAATAACATGCCGAGAGCTGACTTACAACCCCTGCAAAGTGGGGATGTCATTACATATGATACAGCAATTTCAATACATCAACAGCTGATGTAAGTTGTTTCCATAATCGGATGCAAAGGTCTGGGAACCATGGATTAGAAATGACATACCAATTATATGATTACTCCCAAGTAATCATTTGGATTTGGACTTTTGGCATATATATAATTTAATATTGAGTTGGCTTGAAAGTCTTTGCGTCCAGTGCAGGAATACTTATGCTGAGAAAATTAGATTCTGTTGAATTACAAATGTGTGCCTATCTCCTGGCCAAGTTGGCTTGCTCTTGTACTATAGTGAGCAGAGATACAGTATAAAATATTTTAGGAAAGTCCTCGTCCAGTCATCAGAAGAATCTTCTTTTCTGATACATTTTAAAAAACAAGGCCTTCTTCAGAACTCTAGGTAATTGCTGTCACACTTACATGATAATAATCCTGGCCTGCGAAATAGAAGGTGATGGCTCATTTTGGGGTCCTTGACACCAATATATGAGACCTAAGAACAGTGGGGCCTGGCTTCAGCCTGGACTAACCCTGCCTGCTCTAAGAAAATGAAGAGTGAGCCAGCCAACTAAATTTTTCTCTACTTTTTGAATAAAAGGGCATAAATTGACTAACATAGGTCATTAGAGCAATGGGAATGCAGATGGCAAAGAATGGGAAAGCAATGTTCGTATGCTCACTTGAAAAGTATTTGTAGCTATAGGTTATAAAGCAATTCATCAATAATTAAGAACAACCAGATGTTAGAAATGTCCAATGAATTAAATACATACTTTATAGAAGATAACTGCAAGTGTTGAACTCAACTGTCGAAATTTTTAAAATGCTAGCATTTTCTCACAGATGTGTTTCAGGACCAATATTTTGTTTTCTATATCTTGTAGAATGAGTATTCTGCTTAATTTTGGGGGTACAGGTCATTCCCTTTTCCATGCTCAATGCTTATCATATGGCTTTAAAACCAGTAAGAGTGCAAGAAGGATTATTGGCCAGAGATAAATTATTAATTAAAATGAATGACTGAATCACTCTAATTTGTATTTTTTGTCACTTTTTCATAGTCAAAAATTCACTTAATAGTATAAGTAAAAAAAAAAATCAACAATTGACTTCTTTGTGAACTCTTGATTTCTCTTTGGTTTGGCACATTTCAGGTCACCTTAATATAGATAAAAATTAAAAACAGTGAAAAGCCTACTTGGTTAATGAAGGAAATGAATTTGCATCCTGAAAATAAATTTATCTTTAGTAATGAAATTTAATTCAAGAAAATATAACTCCATGAAGTAAATGGGCTATCAATTGAATATCAAATAGCTTGTGAACTTGATCACTATGCATAGAGCCATCCAAAGTGCCACATCTGGCTTTGAAATGTGTGGTTCTTCCTGCTAAATAAATTTGATATATAAAAAATAATTTTCCATGACAAATACCAGCATTGTGGCATATCAGGAAATGTCACCACCTGCTACACTGCATTCCATGTGAGGGCAAATTCATGTCCTAAATGTTCCACTTCCAATCTAGATTCAAGCTAATGGTCTGTGAAAAGCAGTGCTTGATGTCCCCGGTTCTTACTCCTGGCTTAGGCCTTGCCCGGACCTAGAGCAAGGTGTATGGGGAGTGAAGCAGTAGATGGAAGACTTCTCCCTATGTAACCCTCCCTCACTCTCTCTGGCTTTCAAATAAATGAATGAATCTAAAAAGAAAAAAGGTACGAGATACTTAAACCTAGTAATATCTATGATTGTATTAAGAACAACAATTTACATAATAATAATATAATAAACATAATATATCATAACATAATAATAATTTTCATGTGATCTTATTACTCTCACCATGTGACTTCACTGTTTTGCTGTTGTTAATACTTTTCTTAAAAAAAAAATCTATGTCAAATTAAGCTACAAGTAAAATATTTCCAAATCTGCCACATCATACTTACATATATACTTTTTGCATTATGACATCATCAAATAGGAAACCACAAAAACAATCTTCAAATGTAAAAATGATGGAGGTCTCCAAGATCATGCAGATTCTTCTCAACCACATGCAGCACATGTTAATGGAGCAGTATTCTATGGAGGATGAATTTTATCAAGAATGTTTCATTCTCTGCTATAAGAAAACTCAGTCACTTAACAAAAAGAAGCTAATTTCTATTGCACTCATATAATAAAATGTGACTACCATATGGTGAATAAAACATGATTTAAATTATGTTTTGGCAAGATAATAAAGAATGCAGATCAAACAGGCCATGCATGAAGAGAGTAGACTAAATGTCATTGTTGCGTGTGACAGATTAGGTGTCAGAGGAACACACAGACTTTACACAAAAAATATTAGCTAGATATCCTAAAGCACACCTCACAGACAATACTCTCAATTCATTGCAATATTTTAAATGGGATCATTTATCAATATGCTTGACAAGGAACTAGGGATTACAGATAGAAATGGAATCCAAACACTTCAATAAATATAAGACCAGTTTTAAGATTTATTTATTTATTTATTTATTGTTAGAAAATCAGATATACAGAGAGAAGGAGAGATAGCAAGGAGGATATTCTATCTGCTGATTCACTCCCTCAGCAGCCACAACGGCCAGAGCTGAGCCAAGCTGAAGCCAGGAGCCAGCAGCTTGCTCCAGGTCTCTGCAGGGCCCCAAGGCTTTGGGCCATCCTCTACTGCTTTCCCAGGCCACAGTCAGGGAGCTGGGTGGGAAATGGGGCTGCCAGGATTAAAACCAGTGCCCATATGGGATCCTGGCACATGCAAGGAGAGGACTTTAGCCACTAGGCTACCTCGCTGGACCAAAGACTCATTTTAACAGAGTCTCAAGCACTAAGCCAGACTTTTAATCCGTTGATGTTTTCTTTAGAGTATCTATGACAGTATAGTAAACATCCAAGCAAACAGCTTATAATAGATCAGTTTTATTTAAATCTTTGTTTTTCATAAGTCCAAATTATATCTCTAACTTGATTTTTATAAACTGGTCACAACAATTATATTCTTTGATTAATCTTGATAGAAAGTCTGGTGGTCTTCTATCAGAAGAAAAAATATTTAGCATACATAGTCTACTGTGGTAAATGAGTATTAAATTATTTTATTTGTAATATGAAAAAGGGCAGGAATTAGACCCAGATAAAGAGAAAAAGAGAGAGAGCAATAAAAAGAGAACGAGGCCGTGCGAGCCCTAGCTTCTGCTTTGCTTTTCGTGTGCCTACAACAGGTAGGCTGAGTAAACAGCAGCCCGGAAGTGAATAGTTTGGAGCTCCCATGCGGATAGCAGGGATTCAGGCACTTGAACGTGCAGCTGTTGTTTGCCAGGGCGCTCGTTGCTGGAAGATGGAATTTCAGGCAGAGCTGTGATTCCACGCAGACACGCTGACATGGGATCCATGTGGCCCACGTGGCATCCTGATCACTGCTGCAGAAGCCTCATCTCATGTCTGTTATGACCTGATTCCCATCTTCGCAATTTTAAGTCATTTCTTCAGGTCTTTGAATATCATTTTCAATTTCTATGTTGAGAAATAATAAAAAAAATAGGAAACAAAAAGGAGAAGGTCATGCAGAGATAAATCTTTCCTTTTTTGTAAGGGAAAAGAAAATTAGTAGTAAAATAAACTTGAACCAATAACTGCTTCGATCCAGACAACACTTAAAATCCAGCCGTTACTTGCTAACCTTTCTTTAGTTAGAGGCACCTGCTCCAGAGAGATTCAGGCTCTTCAGTGCCTTACACATAATGCCCAACAAGCAAATCCGTGATGCTTTGAGTTGATTCTGAGTTTTAAATAAACAAAATGAAATGATTTAAACATGACCGAGATACAGTTTTCTTAGAGTTACTCTATCCTAGATGAATATTTCCGTTTGTTTCAGCAAACGTCTTTTATCTGCCTTTTTCTTATGTCCCCTTCACCTTCCCTACTATGGCCACAATTTTGCTAACCAAGGACTTCGATCCTTCCCTCAATTAAGTAGTGTAGACTGATAATTGCTTTCCTCTTTCAAAATTCCCAGCGAGCCTCTGAAATGTAAGACTCTCTTCTGATACAAGAAACTTAGACATTTATTATTTTCAACATTCAGGAAGGTGAAAAATTGAGTACTTAGAAGCAAGATTAGCAAATGAATGGGATATTGATCTAAGGAACAAACATGCAATATCTCCTTCAACAGACTTCCAGTGGAGAACGTGACTGCTTCCACCCTCTCCCTCATTCCAGGAAAGTTTGAAACAGTGCCAGGAAGAGACTAAACCAAGTGACAACAGGATCAAGTGTGGTTCTGTTCAGCCTAGAATGAAAGGTACTAGTCTCTCCAGCCTTTTGAGAACCAAAAATCTGTTTGCAGTTCATGAGTAACTTGCTTTTAATTAAATTTTATTTAAATAAATAGCCACCTGTAAGTTGTGCCAACTTGGACTGGTCTGAGCAGAGCTAAAAAATAAAACTTCCTAAGTGTGACTCATCCTCTGGTAACAAAGGTAACTATTTCAACTCCTTGTACTTGAATAAAGACCATTCTTATATTAATATTTTGCATCAATATCCTGACTTACACATTTTTAGTTTTCATCATGCAGTGCCATCATGTGATGGAGAATGAACTAATTAATGTGTGTGTGGGCTGTTTTGTAGAGTAAACTTTAGATAGGAACAAATGGAAAGCAATATAAAAAAAGACTTTTGTACTTGTGCTTTTGCTTTATTTTGCTTCCATTCTCAGCAGAGCTTTAACCCAAGTTTTCGGAGAGTAAGAACATGTCCCCAAACATCTTCCACCTTCTCCTCTCCACTGTAAGATTGTTATATAAATCTATTGCCAAGGTGACCTGCAAAGCCATAACTTACTGAAATGAGCCCTCAGAGTCTTGCTCAGGATCGGGAGCCCACAATGAAAGATTATTGATGTTTTCAGCAGAAAAGCTGTCAATTAGATGTACAGTTTGCCATAACAGCTCCAGGGCATAAACCTGAACTCCACTGTGAATTTACTGGATCTGCGCTGCAGCCACAGGCCAAGCACACCACTCCCCACTTGCTTTAGGAGATCCAGGTGTTCATTTAACTTGGACACACGCCGGAAACTGGATTGGAAGTGTGATGTATTTTGGCCTTAGATTAGCTTGGAGTTAAGTATGAAATCTACTGTTTTTTTTTCTGTCTATTTTTGAATAGAAATGATACACATCCAATGTAAATAGTTTAGAGCACATGAAAACACATAGGCAACATCAGAGTTGTTTGTAATTCTACAACACAGTAATGGTGACTGTTCTATTTTCTCTCTAAATTGAGGAAATTGTTACTTTCATTAGCTCAGCTTTTTATAAAAGCATATGGGAGTTTTTAAAGAAAAGGAATTCTTTTCCCATTTTTTTGTCCGGCTCTCCCATTTCTCACTCATGCTTCTTAACACTCTGCCATCTGGTTCCTTTCCTGTAAATCCACTGAATGCTTGCTGCCAAGGTCATCGATGATTTCTTGGTCACAAATCTGGATGGACGTGTTTCAGGCTTTATCTGACTTGAATTCTCTGCAGCAGTTCAGAGTCCTGTCCTGCCACCAAGGGAAGCTTACCCAAGCTGCTGAGTCACACTGCTCTCCAATCATTGCTTAAGCCTGAGGCTAAACTCGGATAAAATTTTGTGCCAAGAACGAATCTTTTGCTCAGTTGCCAATTCATCACACACACACATACACACACAGACACATTCTGAATGGACCAGTTTACCATTTTGTGTTAGAATGCTTGTGGAAAAGTTACATTAAAAATTAAATTTATTTGGTTAAAAAGTTTGAGCTTCATGTATAGACTTTTCATAAAAATGTGTTTTCCACGAAACTTTTGAAATCCCCCTGTATTTATTTTCATTTTCTGTAAAACATGTTATTAATACCAGTCTTGTCAAATTGGTTCTTCTGTTTCTACTGTTGGCTTCTAAATGACATTTTAAAACAACACTTTGAACTGATTTGAATATAACTATGATTTATAGTTAAAGGCATGAATGTGTTAAAGAGTTTGGCTTCTGGGAATCCTTGCTTCCTCATTGTTATATTTCAGAATTCATTGTTCTGTTTTGTTTGAATTTTTGTGAGCAATGCTATTTTAATTAATATTTTAAATTTAGATTATTATTATCTAATAATAATAATTAACCTCCTTTTGTATATGTATGTGCATTATTTTTATGTTTTGCATCACTATGGTAGATAGTAGGCTGGAGTGAAATAAATATTCACTATTCTTCAAATTTAAAATTATCAAAAGGAGAGGCCTCCTTCTGAGGAATTTCTCTTATCTCTTGTCATATTTCTTTATTTGTTCTTTCTTTGGCAACCATCAAACATTTACCATGAAAACACTGAGCCCCTGTGAGTCATGCCGTTTGAATTCCTCTGTTTGGATCTAAATAAAGCTGCCCCATGGGCCATTAGGAAAAGTCAAGGGCATGTTCTTCTCCAGGTATCTTTATGTCATTTTCTGTGAGAAGGTGAGATGCTTCTTCATTCAGAAGCAGTTTTCGAAAAACTGTTTTGCATAAACTCCAAAGAGACTTTAGCAAGAAGAATGACGATAACTTGTGAGGCCTGGGACTACGTTGTTGCAACACTTGGATCCAGGCCTCTGCATCTTATGTGGTTTCCTGGATACACATTCTGCGATATAGTCAGGAAGTCCAGTACTTGGGTTTCTGATTTCACTGCATAAACCGAGTGGAATTCTCAGCTCCCGATGTTAGACTGGCTGAGACCTCTGCGGCTGTAAGCATTTGGAGAGTGAAGTAGTTAAGGAAAGGCCTTTGTCTCTCACTTTCTCTTGTCACTCTACCTTTTATATACATGAAAATAATTATTTTAAATGCTTAAAATAAAAACAAGAAACTGGGGCTGACATAGTGGCATAGCTTGTGGATTTGACATCCCATAAAAACACCAGTTCAAGTCTCAGCTGCTTTATTTCTGATCCAGCTCTTTTCTGACGGCCTGGAAAAACAGAAGAGGATGGTTCAAGTCCTTGGGCCTCTGCACCCACAAGAGAGACCTGCGAGAAGCTCCTGGCTCTTGGCTGCAGCATGGCTGACCTCTAGCCATTAAAGTCAGCTGGAGAATAATGAGCGGGTGCAACACCTCTCTCTGTCTCCCTTTTGAAATCTGCCTTTCTAATCGCAATACAAAAATCTCCTTAAAAATGGGAAATGCTCTTAAAAATTACTTTTTAGCCCTATCACTCATGTATGTCATTATTTAAAACTACTTATTTATGGCATCGGATTAAAGAATAAGAGAAGTGGAATAAAGTCAGAGAACTCATAGTTATTGCCTTAAACCCCACATCTCACAATGGCTAAGTTGTACCGATTGAAATGCTGGAGCCAGAAACACAGGACAAACCTCCTACATGGTAGGAGACCAATGCTTGAACCCTCACACTGCCTCTCAGCACCTGTGCTAAGCAAACTGCTTGCACCAGGAGCCAAAAGTTAGTGTGACTCCTAGGCACTCTGACATGGGGCATGGATCATTCTGAATTTTAAAAACTGTTTGATTATAACTTTAAGTTAGATTAGAGTTCTCAGTCCCATGGACATGAAGAAAAGTACAATGCTAAAAGATGAAATGAAAAAAGCATTATGTTGTCATTAGCCAAAACTGTTTTAAAGAAAGATAGTAAGACAAATTCAAAGGCAAAGCCCAATCTACGAATGTAAAGTCACCAATACTTGAAACTTATTTCCTTACTCTGTGTGACTCACAAGTTTCTGAGTTTGTAGTGGAAAACAAAGATTTAAACTGAGATATTCAATTTTTAGATATATAAAATTTAGTGAATTGGGGAATATAATGAAACAGGAATATGAATTTTTGGTTGATAATCAGTTTTTCTTAATCTAAATTATATAATTAGGAATGGCTATATCTGATATTATGTTCCCCAGATGGCTGCAACAGCCAGTGTTAGGGCAGGCCACAGTTAGGAGCCAGGAGCTTCTTCCATGATTCCTACATGGGTTCCAGATGCCCAAACATATTAAAGTTATCTTCTGCTACAGTTCCCAGGTATATTAGCATGGAGCTGGACCAGAAGTTGATCAGCTGGAATATGAACCTGTTTCCACATGGGATGCGGACATTGCCAGCTGTGGCTTTATCCACCTTCCCCATACCAGCCCTTATTTGTAATTTTTTTGGAATCAGTTTTCTTCCAGTCATGCAAATGAAAACCAGGAACTATCTACTGAACCAAACATACGCCAATACTACATACACATTGCACAAACACACACACAATGACACACATGTACACACGCACACAAGATATTAACGAAAGCTGCCAAGTCAAAATTGATCCAGCTACAAACATGATATTAATTCACTAAAAAAGGAGTGTGAAGTAGTGTGTATGTAAAATGGAGAATCATATTATGTTGAGAAGATATAGGAGGTAGGTAATGAAGACAGAGGCGTAAAGATTGTTATGCAGAGTAGTCATGAAGAAACACAAAAGGATATTTTGTGGAACAAATGACAGGAAAACTGAAAAACTCTACAATGCATAATTTAACTATGCCTCCAGAGGATTTAATTTTCTTCAGCAAATCTTGACTTTTAAATATATTTCTCTTGACTTGTGATTCTACATTGTGCCTATATCATGTTTCTTGTTCATGTAAGAAAATCTTTCCAAGCAGCTGTTCATTCTGTTCTTTAATTTGAAGTTGTGGCTCTAGGGCTCAATATACAAATCTAACTATTAAACACATTTGCACCTGTGAAATCTAGAAAATCCCATCCAAACATATCTACTTTTTATGTGAAGAAGCAAGAATTAAACAAATCTGAAATATGCTTCAAATACACTTTATAGCAAATAAATATTTTTTTATTGCAAGAAGCATTTTTGAGACAGTTTGCTTCAAATAACAAAAACAATATGGACAAGATGAATTTTTGTATGGGTTTTTCTTCAAAGCCAAATACATTTTCATGATGAACTACACATATGTATGATATTGTTTAAGGCTTTTATATCTTATTAGATTAATATAGAGACTTTGATTCTAAGTACATTTGTTTACGTCAAACTTTGTTCCCACAATTGTTTGTCTCAGTCCATCTATGCTGCTATAACAAAATATGTTGGACTGGGTAATCCATAAGCAACACACATTAATTTTGTCACAGTGTAGGAACAGGAGCTCCAAGACTGGGAAAGGACAGTCTCTCTGCCGCCAAGTTCTAACTTGTTGCTTCATCTTGCAGAGCGAGAGGTGCTATGGCCTCACATGGCTAACAGGTTGGTGAACACAGAAAGGAAAACTCTGCAGCAAGCCCTTTCCTGGGCATTTCACGCCAGCACTCAGGATGTAGCCTTCTGACTCAGTGACCTCCTAGGTGTCCAATCTTGTAACATTGTTGCACTGCGATTAATGTTCCATATGAAGTTGGAGAGAGCGCCATCATTTCAGACATATTTGCTCTATTATACACCTTTTGTGGTTGTCCCACGGTTCTTTAAAAATTCTGTGCATGATTTTGACCATCCTCTTCTCTTTGACATTCAGTTTTAGAACCATTTAGTACCATAGCCCAAATGTCAGAGTACTTGCTCAGACCTTTCTACTGACACTATTATGTTTCAACGTCTAGAAATCTTTGCTTTTAGATTTCAATCTTCATTTACATTATCTACGTGGTCACATATATTGCCTACTTTTTCTATCCGATTGCTTATAATTTTACACTTGATCTTTTAAACAAGTTTATTTTAAATTGCTTTTTTAAAAAAAATTGCAACATTTTTGCCACCTTTGATTCTGGTCCAGATGATTTTTCTTCTTTCTAAAGTTTCTTTCAACTGATTTTGTTTTCCCTTTCAGAATGCGTTATTTCTTTCTGTCTTCATTCCCTCCTTTTTTCTTTGTTCCTTCATTCCTTCCTTCTGGTCAGACTTTATAGATCAAAGGAAAGGAATAGTGGTAATCAGGAATTCCCAATATTTAGAGATAAGGTAGTGGTGAATTGTAATGGAAGGGAGGCATTTAGATGTCCTATGCATGGTTGTTCATCTTTCAGTCATGTTGGGCCCTCATTTCTGACCATCAGCAGTATTTGTCAGTTCTGCTACCCCTAGTTGGGACAAGTAGAGTAGAGGGAGCTAGCACAATGCCACACTTTCACCAACAGGTAAGCTCTGGTAAGACAGTTTATTTTGAATGATGACGATAATAAGGAATATAACTGTGGTTTGTTTTACAATGCTTTCAATTCTCTAAATCAAGAATGCTTTGACACCACAGCCTGCTAGAGTTTCGAGAAGTAAAATTTATCAAAATATGGTCATGCGTCAACTGAGATGGTCCTACTTCTTCTTTGGAGTCCTTTACTCACAGCCTTTTCCTGCCGAACCCTCCAGCGGTACGCAATCCGGGTTTTCTTAACACAGACGTGGCTGCGGAGGTGGCCTCTGCTCAGCAACTGTGCCCTCTGTATATCCGTGCACCTAACCAATGTTTGGGAGAAATGACTACATCATTTGGGCTTTATAATATCTGTGTTTATCTTTCTTGTTTCATATATACCTATAGTTTGAGTTTAATGATTCTTAGCAGCTATACTGGCATTTAAGACAAAAATAAATTTTTTGCCTAAAAAAACACATCTTTCAAACATATTTTATGTGCTCTTTTTTCTAAATTCCAACACTGAGTCTGGGTTGCTGTAGCAATACTAACTCTATCTTCCTCATGTAACTAATTAAGACACCGTGGCAGACTTGACAACTGATTTTTGCAACTTCCCAAAGGGCACAGAACCCTGGTGCTCTGTGGTCATCCTGGTAGGACTAGAATATGTGTGAGAATTGCTGGTGATATTTGCTGAGTTTATCTAATTCAATACGATGTGAGAAGTGCTTTCACAGTCATGCTTTGCACAGGCCTCGGGACTCATGGACAACATGTGTTTTGTTCGTCTGCAGGCCTGAGTTCAGCTAGCCAGGGTGGGGCTGGGGAATCCTGCATTGCGACAAAATGGGTTAAGCTGCCACTCTTGGTGTTTGTTCTTGTGGGTACCAATTTGCAGCCTGGCTGCTCCACTTTGGCCCAGCTCTTGTTAATGAGCCTGGGAATGCCATAGAAACTGGCTCAAAACCTTGGGCACATGCAATCATGTGGGAGACTCAGATGAAGCTGCTGGCTCCTGGCTTCAGCCCTGCACAGGCATGGACATTAGTATTATGAAAATCACCTTGGGGTTTCTTAGCTATAGCTATGATTAAATTTGTAAAGAATACTTTTGTGTTTATTATTAAATGAGCTTGTGATTTAAAAATGTATTTATATTTAACAAAAAAGTAAAAAATTGAAAGTAATACAACTATGAGAATTTATGAAAACATTGCATGAAGTATGATAAATTATGATTTGTTCACTCTCATATCATTGACAAAACACACCTTTAGATAGTCAACATAGTAAATGCTATTACATTTCTTAATTAGTTTATATGATTTTTTAAAAACAGAAATTACTTTTCTTACTAGGTATGAACTTTCTGATAGAATGAAGTAATAAATGCTGATGACTCTAATAAATTTTAACATTCTTCATTTTAAATTTTATTAACAATAACACATATTTATGAGTTACTTTGGGTATTTGGATAATGTATCTAATGTCTACTAATTATAAAGATTAATCGCGTCCCCTTTTGACATTATGTAAAATAGAGTGATACAATTTGTCTTTTAACACAGATTTCCTTAAAGAGACAGTATCTACATGAGAAATTCTTGTAGATAATCATACTATACTTTTAAGTATATTTTATATATAATTCAGAAAGTTTAAATTTATTTTCTTTTTTCTATTAAATCCTTTCTTTTTAACTTTGTACTTTATTTGTAATTTGATTGGCAAAGTTGTACAGGAAGAAGTAGGGCTGAAAGTACTGCCTGTGATGCTGGTATTGTATACTTGAGTGCTGGTTTGAGTCCCAGCTGCTCTCCTCTGACCCAGAGCTCTGCTTATTTGCCTGGGAAGGTAAAGGAAAGGGATTCAAGTTCAGGTTCCCTACTTTTCTTACGGGAGACCACAATTAAGTTCCAGGTTGAAGGCTGCTGTCTGTTCCAAACATGACACTCAGGTGAATTAATGAATGCAGCATCTCTCTGGCTCACTCTCACTCTTCTCTTTTGCTCTGTACATTTCACGCTTTTTCTCCATCTACCTTACCAGTAAACGGAGAAGCAAAAAGAAGCAAATAAACTATTGCAGGAAGCTGTTTTTCTCTGATCAGAGAATCTTCATCTGCCACCAAACTGTCGCTCCAGGTTTCCATAACAACGTAGGATTAGGTAAGTAAGAACAGCTAAATAAACTAAGTTATTATCCCCCTGGAATTATTTAAGATGACTGTCACTGATCCCATGATTGCTTACTTATATTACTACACATAATAAGACTAAGTGTTTATATGCAGCATTAGAATCTAATATTCATAGTTTCCTTTCACCATAATTCAGTGTAAGTGGGCGGTTAGATGTCATACAACCTGTCAAATAAACGCCTTTGAAATGTTACACTTTTCAATAATGTATGCAGAATTTGATTGCATTTTAAGGAGTAAAGAGCATGAGTGGAAGACGGATATGAAATATATGTAAATTTTACTTATACTTGTAAATAGCAAATATTGTGCCCTAAGGAAAAAATTATGTAGAACATAATAAGAATTTGGACATATGCAAGCCGAGGAGAGAAATCTTTCTGGAAAATATGCCTGCTAATGCTAGGTTAATTCTGAAATTCCAGCATTGAGTATTGTAACAGAATAAATTTCATTTGCTTATCTTGTGGTGATTTGCATGGTAGGCTTGGCAAATTAGTGCAGGTAGATATTTAGGTTCCTTTACACCCCAAAGCTTATCAATATAGATTCACTTATTTTTGTGAATATGAGATTTTCCTTAAAATAGTTTCACACGAGAGGGTTGGGAAGGCCAATGGGTGTATGATGATTTTAAATGTCACTAAGGGCCGTGAGACAAATTGTAAACTGCATGTTTGCACTTTCTGCTATACAGGTGTAAGATACAAACAGGCTAAAGTAAGGAACACTATAAAAGCATGAAGTTTTGAGAAATGAATTTCGAATTATTGGAATGTATGCACCTTGTGTTACTCTCCTTAATTTGCTCATAATTCCTACTAATCCTACTATATTTATATAATTTTATTTTTCTGTAATGCAAATATGATTCTATATACAAGCTAAGAATGGGAAAGTAGGAACCTATATTACATTTTTGCTCTTGTCAAAGCCTGACTTTCACAAAATTGTCTTATTTAATTTTA
Organism: Ochotona curzoniae; assembly: GCF_017591425.1. Taxonomy (NCBI): domain Eukaryota; kingdom Metazoa; phylum Chordata; class Mammalia; order Lagomorpha; family Ochotonidae; genus Ochotona; species Ochotona curzoniae. Next base: position 11,354,294 of record NW_024465582.1, on the reverse strand, counting down.
ATAAGTAAGAAAATTGCAGCTGTGATTATGCACATGTTTCTAGTTAGGAGGCTCACACAGGACTCAGACGGACAACCCAGTTGCCCTTTCTACCTTAAGACACTTCCTGTAATCATGCGAGCTGTGCCACTTTTGCCAGGAATGCAGTGATTCACGGGTTATGAGGACTAGATCTTGTGTGCTGAGGTCAGCTCGTCTCTGTCCTTAGGATTGACAGGCTCAGTAGTGATGCGTGTTATTGTTGTTCATTCATTTATCTTTTATATGAAAGAATATCTTTACATTGAAATTCATTAATTTTTAAAAAATAGTTATTTACTTGAGAGAAAAAGTGACAGAAAAAGAAAGATGGGGAAAGAGTAAGAGAAAGGCTTTTCCATCTGTTGGTTCATTCCTACCCTACACTGGCCACAGCATGCCGGTCTGAGTCAGCCCAAAGCCGAGGGCTGAGAAATCAAGTCTGGTCTCCTGGAGGAGTGTCAGGCTCCTTGTCCCCCAAAGGAGTATAAAGACCTGAGCACTTGCTGTATCTTTAATTGTCTTCTTGGACACAATAACGGAAATCTGGGTCTGAAGCAGAGTGTGTGGACTTGAACCATCACCCTTTTAAGGGGCAGCCGTGTTATAAGCAAGGCTTAACTTGCCGCGCAACAATGCTGGTTCAACATTAAGCATTATTTTTCCTTCTTGTGGTTTAATCTACCATTTATATTATCCGCAGCCATGCAAAAGGAAGAGTCTACAAAAAGAAGTTTGTACATCGAAATCTTACCTATCTTCAAGAGCTGCTTTGCAGTGTTTATGATCATTTTGAAGACAGGGTTTTGCAAAACAAAATCTCCGAGGGCTACTTAATCCTCCAGGTTTAGTTCAGTCATTTGGCACAAACTTCTGTGTACCTGGGTCTTTACAATGTTCTGCTGTTTCAAACATCTGGTATCCCCTCAGGAGGGTGGGTATTCTGCTCAACCAAGAAAAATCACAGTAGAAAGCACACTTCATTATTTTGTAAGTAAAAATATTAAATGTGTAACTGCATCAAGTTAAACAATCGATTAGTAAATTATGTGTTGTAACTATGTAATTATACTCTATCTAATCATTCCACTTTCATAAAGCCTTCCCAAATGAGGCTTTCTACTTTCCTCTAGCTACAGGATGTACTTTATATTAGAGAATATCAGTTGGAATGAATCTTTTTTTTTGCTTTGCTAATGAATTTCTATTTTTCAATGAATCTTGATATCTCAAACTATCATAGTCCCCTCCTTTTTCTCTTATATTTTCAGAGATGCATGATCAATTTTAATTGACTCTAATTTATTTACATTAAAAAAGATTTCTTTTATCTGAAAGTCAGAAACAGTGAGAGGGAAAGACACACAGAGATACTCCATCCGCTGTTTGACATTCCCAGTGTTTGCGTGGTGAGAGCTGAGCCAGGAGCCCAGGAGCCCCATGTAGGTGCAGGAGCCCAAGGCCGGGCAGTTCTCTACTGCCTTCCCAGGTCCTAACAGGGAGCTGAACTGGAAGTGGAGCAGCCAGCACTAAAATTCACACATTATACAATGCAGTTGCCACCGCAGGGAGTCAGATATGTACACCCCTCAATGGCCCCTATTTACATTTTATTTCAAATAGTGACCTTACTAATCTCTTATGTAATTTCTGTTGCTTATAATTTTAAAATAGATGCTTGTAGACATGAAAAAAATATATATTGTGGTAAAATCTTCAGGCATAAACAGAGAAAAATTTTTTAAGTGTGAACTACAAACAGAAAATGAAAATCAAAAATCAGAGAACAGTCCAATCAATAAAGGGCTTAGATGAGCAATTGCATCCTTGTAACTACTCAGGGCTGTACAATATGAAAACTGATATGTACACAGAGTATAATAGTGGGAATAAAGGTTATTGTAGATACTGGATACTAAATGATGTAAATACGGCTAGCTGGAGAGGGAGTTTATTACCAGCTAAAACACCTCATTTTGAAGGATTTAGATTGATTTGGAGGCTGGTAGATGTAAATGACCCTAAAGCAATTAAGGGCAGATTAAAGAGAAGTCACATAAAGAATAGAAGCAGGATATGCCCTTATAGGTTACGAGAGAGGATAGAAAAGGAAATAAAGAAAATAATAATTACCCAACGAAGGTCAGGGATAGAACACGCACAGAAATATGGCAAGTCTTAATTATTAAGGAAAAGCAAGAAATAAATAATTAAATGACTGAAAATACAGTGTTTAAGGATGTGGTAGAGTGGGACTGTCAGAAAACTAAATTAGGTAACAAACACATTTCTCACAAGGACTGTAACATCTGGGCTTCAGACTGTGTGAGCAGTTTCTGTGTAATTCGGAGAGGTTGGCGCTGAAATTCCTGTGTAGTGCTCTCATTTGCTTTCACCTGCTTTTTATGGAGCATAAAGTGCAGATGGAGAGGAAGGCTACAACACTAACTCCGATGGTGCTTATGTTCAAGTTTACCTTGAAGTCAGACGAGGCCATTGAACTGACTAGAGTGTCTGTCTGTGCTGATCCATTATTGCAGTATTATCAGTGTGCTGGAGAGACAAATAATTATGATGTCCCAGGGCTTTTGGCTGTTCTTGACTGCTTTCATAGGCTACATGCAGGGAGCTGCATGGGAAGCAGGGCCATTGGAATTAGAAGTGGTGCCCATATGGGATCCCTGTGTGTGCAAGGCAAGGGCTTCAGCTGCTAGGCTACTGTGCCAGGCCCTGGCAACTCCATTTCCTATCTACCTTGCTGATAATGGGCCTGGGAGAAGCAATGGAAGCCTTGCCACTCAAGTGGGAGACCTGGACAAAGCCCTGGGCTCCTGGCTTTCGCTGGCCTGGGGCTCATCATTACATCATCACGGAGGAGAAGCATGGGTGGAAAAGCCCTCCATCTGTCTCCCTCTCCCTGTTCCCCTTTGTCTCTGTAAGCTAACTCTGAAATACAAAATAGATAAATACATTTAAAAAATCATAAACTAAATGTGATGTTTCCATGGGTTTTGTAAATGATAATTCCCAGAATTTTATTGCCTTATATCTCAGTATATGTGGGATTGAATATGTACAATGAAGATATAAACAATAGGGATTTATTAGAATATTTCATGTATGAAAAATTACAAGTGAAGCAATATATGTCATTCTGATTACCATGCTGTAGTTTATGGGATAAAAAGAATTAACCATAAATACCTGTGGGATCATGCCATCAGTCAGGGTTAAAGCCAAAGGAAGGCTATGTAACAGAAGTGTAATAGATAAACGTACTTTCAATGAAACCCCCTCAATAAACATTTTAAGATACCTTCTTTTCTCAAAAACATTATATATTATCCCAAAAGACAGAAAGAGAGTGAGGGAGAGAGAGAGAGAATGGCAACAAAAGGCTTGAGTTGGGCCAATCCAAAGCCGGGAGCCAGGACGTTTTTCCAAATCTCCCAGGTCAGTGCAAGAACCCCAGCTCTTCCTCACTTTCGCTTACACTTTTGTGTTGATGTTAATTAATCTGGAAGGTTTTATATGAAATGCTACGTTTGATTATGTTTTGTCGTTTTTAATTCAAAAGCAAAGAGAGACAAGGCTGGGAGGTTGCATACAGAGATTGTTTATTCAGTGCATTTTATTAAACATTAAAATTGCAAGAGTATACAGCTCAAGTAATAGAATGTGGCTACGATCATTTGCTGTTGAAATACAGAGGTCCAAAAAGACTGCTCACTTACTATTTTCCTTCACTTCTTTTTATACATTTAAGTTTCCTTTTATGTTTTTTTTTTTCTGCTTTCTACCACCAAACCCTCCATGACTTTCTTACTGATTATCTCTTCCACTAGATGTCAGCCAAGAAGAGGGAGTGTGAGAATTTTAAAATCAAAATCAGTTACTTTTTAAAGTGTTGAAATAAATAGCTAAATGCAATCAAACTGATCAGGCATAACGATGAAAAAAAAAGGTCTGAAAATTAATATGGAATTAATATTAATAACAGCAGCTGGAGAAAAAATATTTTTCATGGTAATGACCATTCTCTGTTTTATTTTCCTCAGGAAATATTCCCAGACTGCTTAGAATTTTAGTTTTATGTCTAATTTCTAAAACAACATGTATTTATCCTTTGTACATTGAGAACAATTCTAACCGAATAATCAATTTTCTCAAACATAATTGAATGTATAAATTTTGGCTTCTGCCTCCTAAATATGAAAAGGTCTAAGACTGTTTCATTAATTTTTGTTTGTTTATTCCACAGATATTAAGGTAATTTGAGTAATAGCAAATTTTCTAGCAATAATGTGTTGAAGCAGTGACTAAATTAGAATGTGAATGAATGCACGTATGAATGTTGAAATGGAGCTATCCATTTCAAGCTGGAAAACCTTTCCTGCCTATCTTTATTCATTGGAATAAATTTATTTCTCTTAATCAGCAAGGCTATACTGAATATGTGAGGTGAGCATACTATAAGGTTTGTGATTTCTTCATTATACTGGCTATAATTCATGCATTACATTTATATAATGTACATATATATGTATATCACAGATTATTTTCAAAAGCAAATGTTATTGACAGCAGTGGTAATTCATAAAAGATACATTTAAAAGGACCAAACATTACTCCGCATCATAGCATTAATCATGTGGTCCTTGTATGCTATCCATGTTTTAGCATACTGTAGTTCGTTATGTGCTTGGCTAACTTCTCGACCAAGGACATAAAAATTGTGCAGCTGAAGATGACATCACCCTTTCTGCTGCTAGCCCAACTCATGCTGCATGCCCTTGAATTAGCCATCTCTTCTCTCCAGAAAAGTCCATCCTCTTGATTTCATGAAGGTGTCTGTGTGGGGTTGGGAGGCCCCCATGTCACCATAATAAGTCATTCACCAAGTCCGTAGGAAGTTGACTGCTCTGTCATCTATGTTCTACTGCACATTTTTGTGAGCTTTGCAATTTTGTTTAGCAAATTTTATTACAGTTTGCAATGTATAGGCGTGTTTGCCAATAACTGTCAAAGGACCTTGCCAAAGGAGCTTTGAATGCAACTGCAGAATGCTACAGAACAGTGGAAACAAGTTAGACATCTAGCAAATACATCAACTAGATTAATGAAATAATACAGCAGAAATATTGCGTGAGAAAAACAGTTCAAGAGTTGTCATTTAGAGTAATCATTAGAATACTACCAAATCAATCAAGACTTCATTTCTATTAAATCATTTGCATAGAAAACAATAATCAGATTTTCAGAATTGTGCGTGTATTTTATCGCCATGGAGTGAGACTTAGTTAATTAGCTCCATGTTTCTGCTTAATCCTGTTGTTATAGTAGGCTAACTTAATTTTTCTTTGTTTTGCGAACTTGTTCACTTTTCCTCTGAATTCTCTTCTCCATATGGGAAATGTATTTCCTATATCATGTTGTTCTCATCAGAATTCTCACCATTTAATCTATAGAAGACACAAATGTCATTCACACATCAATAATTAAACATTAGTGATTTCCACATCCTTATGTCATGGTCTGTTGTTTTTAAGACTGAGAAAAAAATTTCATACAAATGTTTGTTCCAAAAATTCATTAATTCTTTTACTTGCAATGGTATATAAAGCTTTGAGTAATAGTAGATTCTAGCATTTATCCTTGAGATTTATCCTTGTATATAGCACATCTGCATATTTCCATACATGTATGTATGTGAATTTGTATAACTAATTAGTTTTTAAAACTGAGATTAACTTTTGGCATCTGAATGAAGCCACAGGTGTTAATTCATTTTCCCATGTCCCAATTAATTCTGGTTGATTTCTTACCCAAATCTCCTTCAAAGCCTGTTAAATTACTGGCATCTTGTCCGTTACCAGGATGTATTTTTCTCTTTCTTAGCTCTTAGCTAACATCCAACTGCTGAGAGGGGAGTTGTGCAGGTGTGTGTGGCACACCTAGAAAGCACAGCCTGGGGAATTAGCCAGAACAGGTGTTTCTCTTTCTCCTTCTCTTCTAGACAGTTCCTTTAATAAGAGAAAACATATGCCAGTAATTGCATTTGTTTCTCTCTGATCAAGCATAATTTCTGATACATTTTAAATATTGACCACATATTTGTTTACAAATGAAAGGTAAATTATATAAACGTTTAAGCAAGGATGGATTCTCTAAAGCTGCATTACACGTTCACATCTACTAGTTGTGTTTTTGTTCAGTTTGTGTACTTATTTTTGCTATTGCTGCTGTTTTGAAATAATTGCAAGGATTCTCTGTTCTTAATTTTGAATGGTTGACTTACTATTTTTCAGAGACTGATGAGACAAGGCAGGTGATTGTTACAATGACGGCAACATTTGTTATGATTACAGTTTTAGTGCCTCTTCTTTCTCCTCTTTCTACTCCTATCTATGATCGCATGTCTTTTATCTCTTTTTCTTCACACATCAACAAGTACGAAGAAAGTCCTCCCAAATGAAATGACTCACATCCTAACTTTCAAAAACACAAAAATATGTCATTTATAATAGATGGAGGAGGGGTAGCAAGTGGGAGATGAAACTAAAAAGCAGATATCCAGGTCAATTGTGGAAAGTTTTATTCTCAAGTTAATTAACTCTGACTGTTTCTCAATATGATTGATTATAAAGAAATATCTTTTGGAATTAATGCTTTAATCGACAAAATTTTTGACTAGCACTGACAAGAGCAACGAACCTATTGAGTTTAAAGACCAGTGTTTGACATTAATTTAATAAATAGCTCAGATGTTTCCTTACTGATTTTCTGTCTCATCAATCTATGCCTTGAAGTTAGTGAAGTGTTGGGCATTTAAATGCTCTGAATTAAAAGAGACAATGACTTCAACAAGATTTTTAGCTTTTATCAAGTAAGAAACAGTACCTTAGGCCAGCGCCGTGATATGCCTGGCTGTTATTCAGTCTGCGGCACCAGCATCCTATATGCTTTGGTCTGAGTGGCACCATTTTCACTTTAGCTTCCTGCTAATGGCTTAGGAGAGCGATGGACGCTGGCCCAAGTACTTGGCCATATGCACTCACATGAGACACCCAAAAGAAGCCTTTGCCTCCTGGCCTCAGGCTGGCCAATCTCCAGCTGGTCTAGTCACTTGGAAGGATTTCTCTCCCTCTTTGTCCTGCTCTGAGTGATTCTACTTTACAAACATGTTGAAAGGAAAAAGAAAAAAAAAAAAAAAGGAACACTAACTGATGATGTTAACCGGGGGATTCCACTTAGAACAGTATTTGTAAAGACCATTGGTTATGCACAATTCCAGCAGTCATTATTTGCTCGGGTGAGGTTTGTTTACCGATTCATCAGCAACTTACACAGAATTCTATTTATGATTTTATTACCCATTCTTAAAATATATTATTTACTTTCAAAATGATTTAATTTCTAAATAGTAGGAGCATAACTACCATTACGAATACTGTTATTTCACACCGCTTTTTCAACTGAATTGATTCTGACTACGAGAGAACTGGAAATTGCTTATTTTCTCCAAGAACATCCCAATATAAAATATTCCCTCTTCCCCCTATTTTCCATTAGATTCTCTAAATGTGTAGATATATATGCCTAAGACATTTTATTAATTAATTTTGGAATGTCTTACTCTCATGAAAAATACAAATCTATGCAAGTCATGAGGAGTTAAAGCTGGATCATGGGGGCTGGAGCCTTGGACTAGCAGGTTAAGCTTCCGTATTTGGGACTCACCTGTGATACCTGGCAACAGTTAGAGTCCAGGCTGCTGCATTTCCAAACCTCTTGCCTTCCGATGGCCTGGGAAAGAACTGGAGCGTGACATAAGTGTTTGGACCTTGTGTGCATCTGAAAGACCTGGAAGAAGTGCCTGGCTGCTGATTTTAGCATTGACCCAGCTCCAGCCATTGCTGTCATTTGGGGAATGCACCAGCAGATCTCTCTCACACTTTCTCTCTCCTTTATAACGCTGCCTTTCAAATAAAGCTAGAGAATAAAAATATTAAGATAAACATAACATTCATGATTTAATTTTTATTAAATCTGTTTGCAATGGCATATGCATTCAAGAAATAATTTCACAGTTAGAGAGCCATAATAACTTTGTACAACGTTAATTTGGAATAGTCAAGTGCAAAATAAAATGTAAGATGGCATTTTCACTTAGCTTCAAAGAAAACCTGGATTAATTTTAACATAAATAAAGCAGTTGAATTAGATGTGCCCAGAGCAGAGCTTTGTGTTGTCAACTGGAAAATCATGTTTTCATTAATTCTGTCATTTGTGACACAGTGGATGAGATTGAGAACATCTCATTAGGTAAAATAACTCGTGCACAAAAAGACAAAATTTAACCATTTTCACTCATGTGTGGAAGCTTAAAAAATTGGTATCGTAGAAGATAGTAGAATAATCACTAAAGAGATTATATGATTGTTGGCAAAATTCAAATTGCCAGAGGTAATTAGCATTGGTATCTCATACCAGAATGAAGCAACTGTAGTCTACAACAATTTACCAAATGTTTTAAAATGATAGAAAGGACCACCTGAAGTTCCCAAGACACAGAGATGATAGATTTTGGAAGAGGTAGAAATACTGGTTAACCTGGTTTGATCATTGCACTCCAAATATATGGATCAAATAATTTTCTTCCACATACAAAATTGGAAATATTACATATTGCTTTTTTTCTTTAAAAACAAATAAACAAATTCTGATTTGTACAGGACTGGGCTTCATTTATCAAAATAGAATTAGCCAGATATTAATGATTAAAATACCGTATGAACATTAAAAGTGCTATAGAAATATAGGAAATGATATTTCTTCCTTAAAATGTACATTTGAAAGAATAAATCATTGTAAGCATTTGATATGCTTTGTGTTCCTAAACCTCCAAAGTGCAGTATTCAATTCAAGTTTCATTATGTGGGACAGAAAGGACAACCAGCTGCCCAATGACTACACATCTGTTTGTGGCTTTTTCTTTTTCTTTCTTTTTTTCAGGATTTGTTTTATTTTAGTTTTGTTTAAAAGGTAGATTTTACACAGAGAGAAGCAGAGACAGAGAGAAAAAAAATTTCATTCATCTGCTGGTTCATTCCCCAAATGGCTGAAATGGCCAGAGCTCAGCTAATCTGAGGCCAGGACCCAAAGACCCTCTGGGTCTCCCATGGGGGTGCAGAGGCCCAAGGACCAAGTCCATCCTCCACCACTTTCCCAGAAAGAATAAATCTTAAAAAAAACTTAATGTCAAAAATAGGCATTGTCAGCTTTATATATACTTATATATACTTCATGCATGTGTGTTATTTATATTTTCCTAGCATCAGATACTTTCCAAGCATTGTTTTAAAATGTGTAGAGGAAAGATATCTAGTGGGTTAAAGCTTTAAGTCACTACTTAATGTTAAGTACTTCTGTACTTTAATATGCACATTAGCTTTAAACAGACGTCACCATCTGCTTTCAAAGCCCCTAGGAAAATTGAAACCAGGCTTAAACTATAAACAGAGGGTAGCTTATTTCTCATTAAAGAGAGAAATTGATGATGTATGTAAAATGATTTAGAAGCATTTGCTAACATCTTCCCAATTAAATAGCTGTCAATCAAGATTCGATACAGAGATTCCATAGCTTAAAAAAAAACTTAGTTAACTTTACATTCCATGACTTGCAACCCATTTGTCTTGTATTAAAGGATTATGTAGTCAAATGTAATGCAAAATAAAAAATAAAACTATCAAATATAGGCATGACAACATTACTTTCACATACATTTAATAAACATAAAACTACATGAACTAGCATAATACTTTTAGGTTAATAAAAGGCAAATTGAAAAATATTGTATTTATTATATTTTGTGTGATACACATTCCAAACTATTCCCCAAACACAAACCTGTTCAGTTCACTGTTCTGGCAGTTGCAGTTGTTGGTGGTCTTTGGGTCATTTTATTTGCTTGTAAATTTTCTTAGCACCGTATTCTGTAGAAAAGTGTCCCAATCAAGTTTTACCTGACAAGGTAAGATTAAGCCAATCCGTATCACAGGCCTCTGTTCATTGCACGTTCACTGGTTCTAAAGTCTGCAGACTTTGTCAGTGCTAACTACATCTTCTTCCAAACAGCACCTTAGAAGTCAAAGCTGTAATCATGCAGCTTTCCTAAGAAATCTGTATTCAATGGCCATTCTAGCTTTAAAGCCAGAAGTATCTATAGTTTGGTATTCCACTTCACCAAAGCCTGCATCTTGGTTTGAGATCTGTTCCTTTATCTACCTAGATCCCATGCAAGATTTCCTTTAAGTTGATAAGCACATATTTGTGTTTGCTCCCTAGGTTCTGAGGATGTAATTTAGAGCCATTTTTTTTGTAAGGCTTATTTCAACTGTCAAATTAAAATTATTGTTTATCCCATTTCATTAATCCATATTAGAGTATATACATATTTGCATCCATTTATATACATATTTGCATGTAGATGATATTTCAATTATACTGTAACAAATTATCTGAGAAGTTACTATATCACTCCAATGACTATATTTTACACATAGTACGTTGTCTACAAATATTCAAATTTTTAAACTGAACAAATCATATCAAGAAAACATTTAATAGATAATCAAAGGAGCTAGGAGTCCTAAAACAGAAACTGTGGGATAAAATTTAATGAAAAGATTCACTTTGAAACAATACTAATGTTAAATCAATAGTTGCATGTAACTGTTGTTAAAGATATGGTCATTGTTCCTGTGAGTTTAACGTGCTGCAACCAGAGCTGCAGCAGATCTATAGAACTGAAAATTGCAATGTGGCACTAAGGTCAAGCCAAGAGTAGATAGCATTAACATATTATTATTTTATATCATAAAAAAAAATCCGAAAGGAAGACAGGCTTAAAATCTTTGTAACACAAAATGGCAACGGCCATAAACTTGGCTCTGACTCGAATTGCTGTATGCATGTTCGCTGCCAGTTCAGCCTAGGAAAAGACAAGATGTGGACAGGTGAAAGCCAGGACAGAGGGCGAGGATCAGACACACCTGGAGCAGCTTTCATATGTAATACTAATCTCTACAAATGTCTCAAGGGATCAACTTGACTTTATCTTATGTCCTCTCCCAATATTTCCACAAGAACTGAGTCATAATAGGTTCCTAGACTCTTCAAAAGGAATCAAACCACAAACCAAGAAAAAAGGGCTGGATCCTGAAAAGTGCAAGAACTTCTCTGCCAAGGGTAGCGGGCAGAGAGTGGGCACATGTTTAGCAACTAGGATACCAGCTGGGAGTTCTGCACCCCACCTCAGAGTCCCAGGGTTCTAACCTGGGCTCTGCACCTGAGTCCAGCTTCTTTCTGATGTAGATCCTGGAACAAAGCAGCAGTGGCCTAAGCAGCTGGTTTCCTGCTGTGATGTAGAAGATCTAGACTGATTTTTAGTCTCCTAGCCATTGCCCTTTCTCTTTTATACAAACAAAATCTTTTTGAAAGTCAGGATCAAGTGGATGTTCATTTACTGCGATGTTCCACAAATGATTTTTTCCACATTTGATAAGTTAAAATAAAGCAAACCAGCCAGCCCGATTGTTTTAGAAGAACATATAGAGCCATAGCTCAGTGATAAGACCATGTTTATTGCAGAGGTAAAATGGAGTGTTCTTCCCCCTAACTGGTTTTCCATCCAACTTCTGTGTAGGTACTATTTTTTTTTTTACTGGGTTTCTTTCTGATTTCCAATACACCTATTACTGAAAGCAGATACAACCTTAAAAAAAAAAAAGTGGAAATTTTACAAACTTCTGAAATGGTCTTTTTGTAACTCAGTCCTGAAATTAATATGAATTATGAGATAAGTTATTTCTTATTTAAAACAATTTATTTAGTGATAAGTTGGAAAGATGAAAAGTTGTATCATCTGCGTGTAATATTGTGAAAAATGAATGCTATTTATTCTTACATTCTTGGTTATTACACATATTTATCAGTAATTATTTGTTAAATGAAATAAATACTGTGGCTCAAATCTATTTATTCAGATGAACTCAATGCATCTTCTCACCACCTCATTCTATGTCACTACTTTTGCACTAGCACTGCACATGGTTTGAATTTCAGCACAGCAGCAGGACACAGATTTGAGAAGGCCTTTTCACACTAATGCATTTTACTTATCATCTGCAAAAGTAAACAGGATATCCAGAGTTTCAAAATCATAGTGGATAGAGAAAATAAAGTGACATAGAACAGGTTAATAGAAAACCATTAAATAATGAACAAGTTTTCCTTACTGAATTTTCCTTATTGCTAAGCTATTTCATTTAAGTCTTGATTTAATAAGGTTTGCAGTTTTAATAGAATGATTTAGCAACAGAAAAATATCCCCCAATGTCCAATTTTGTCACAAACTCCTCTCATTGTTGCTGTTGTTTTTAAAGGTCTTGTTATGTGTTGTACTTTGGCTTTAATAAATATATATTTCACTTAACAACATATATTATTAGTATTAATGTTATTCTGTAAAAATGAACTATCTTGTTTATGAGTTTACAGATAGCAGCCCAGCACAATAGCCTATCTGCTCAAGTCCTTGACTTGAATGCGCTGGGATCCCACATGGGCGCTAGTTCTAACCCCAGCAGCCCTGCTCCTGGCTTGTGGCCTGGGAAATCAGTCAAGGACAACCCAAAGACTTGAGCCCCCGCCCCCAAATGGGAGACCCAGAAGGAGACCCAGAAGAAGCTCCTGGCTCCTAGATTCTGATTGGATTCTGATTGGCTCAGTTCCAGCCATTGTAGCTGATTGGTGAGTGAACCATCAGATGGAAGATCTTCCTCTCTTTCTCTCTGTATATCTATCTTCCCAATAAAAAGAAAAAAAAAAAGAGTTCATAGATAAAAATATCTGCTTATATGCAGATAGTCTCTCAATCATATACTCTTGGTATTATGTCACATGCATTTCCTTGAATCTGTGTTCACTTGTTTAGCTAAATCTTATGTCAAGACATTAATCCTGAATGGTTTGCATTTCTTTTTTCTTTAATTGAAGAAGTATTTTTCATAATCTTTGTCAATATGAAAGTTTAACTAGGTTAAAAATGCCTAACCAAGTAATTAAGAGATATCACTTTGGAAGTAATTAAAAGATAACTCATGCTAATTTTGAAATCAAATACTGAAGTGAGCATTTTAATGCTAGTGCCTCATTTTGAAACTAAATATGATGCTAATTATCATAAGATTTTGCAATATTACACCTTGTCAAATCCCTCAACAATTACAAAGCCCTATGAAAAATAACATTATAATATCATTAGTATAAATATAGGTTCTAAAATAATTTAGAAAGACTCGAGCTAAAGCATAGATAAGAGTAAATGTCAAGGCACCTAATGACAGGGGCAGAAAATGTTCAAACACAGATGGTTCATGACTTCGCAAACACCGGTGACATACACTGTCTTTCATTTGGTGATGTAAGTGAGAAATGCAGGTTTTCTGGCCTAGCATCCCTCAAATGCTCATCATTTCTTCGTGCCTTTTCAGGGTTTGCACATACATGTGTCTATTTTTTATGTGAAGTGATAAAGTGATTTGTTTCTGAATACTAGTTCTCTATGAATAATTATTCCGTGATCATCCAGCATCATTCAAAGCTAAGGCACATCAACACATTAAAAGTGATTTACTTTAAGCAACTGTATATTTATTTTGGCTATAATTGTATCTTATTAAAGCAACACATTGTTTTTTAGTCCCCTTTTTTTTCTAAGTCCCTAATTAAGGAAATGCACACTGCAATTACAACAACAACAACAGCAACAGCTCTATTATTTTATTTAGTGACTGGCCAGATGGAGGACAAGTTTTCCTCATGGGTGGCAGAAATCCAAAACCTTGGGAAGATTTCCGAAGCCTCCCGACACGCCCCGGTGGAAGCAGTGTCTGGGCCTTGAGAGCTATGCTTGGTTTGATGCCGATGAGGCAAGCTGAAGCTTAACTTGCTGTGCCAAAATACCAAACTCCATTTTCCTGTTCTTAACTCTCCAGTATATTGCTCAGAATTAAAATTATTAGATAGATACTCTGAAATGTATGGGTTTGCTAAACATGCTTTTAACAGACAGTAAGTGATTTTTGAGACCAATGAATGTGGTATAGTTAAGCGTCTTGTCACACACATCTCACCAGTCAACACCTTCTAAAATACAAGTCTTACTAAAACATTAATTATGGTGTATTTTAAAATGAACAGAAGGGCAGAAGACAGGCAAATCCTGAATTAGTTTGAAATTATTGAAGACAACCCAAACAGTGATTCAGGGCCACTGTTTCCTAATAGTAGTTTAAGCCAATGCTTGAGCAATCAAGAGGCCATATTCCCATCTGCACTTAGAGTTCTCATTCCAAGTTCGCTCCAAATTTGTTTCACTATTATTTTATTTTTCCGACAGGTGCATGGTTCATGTAATTCCTATCACTGTGTTTTATTGGTTGTTGTTTATTGTATCAATGAAGAGATGCTTTAAACACAAATTATAGTATTTTCATCAATGAGTCTGAAATTTTAGCAGCATGGATGTTGGAGGTTGATAATGTGTGTTTGAATCATAGTTTTGATGTTTGTCATTAAGTCAAACAAAAAAGTTACCCCTGTGAATCTTGTTATTGTATATGTATATATAATGCCAAAAGGCTGAATATATTCTGCAGACATTTCAGAGTTTACAATGATATATCTGAAATATGTACTAGAATTGCTGAGGTATTAAATGTGCAATGCAAATTACTACCAAAATCCATAAACTGGAGTAAAATGTATGGCAGTACCTCTGATATTGTAACCTTACTAAAAATACATTCTTGGGCCCAGTACTGTAGCCTGTGATGATTCTTTTTTTATTATTTTGATGATCTTTACAATCGATGTAAAGGGTCAAAGGGTCAGGGGGTAAAACCATGTTCCCACATTCTCTTTTTTCCTTCCTATCTGGGGGAAGAGGAGGGACAAAGGGAGAAGTCACACCCACCCTCCCAAACATCCCAGGGTTTTTGATGTGGGGCATGCTCCGAGGGCACTGCTCAAGTGGTTTCCATAGTTCAACTACTATTTTTTGCTTCCAAACTCGCCATTTCAAGCACGATAAAATCGCTTCAGGATCTACTGGCTGATATAGTCCACTTTAGCATCTCCACCTGCGTAAATTTTCACTGCCAAAATTTGGCTGAGGTAGTTGACCAATTTGTTCTGCCCTCTGTTGTGGTAACAGGTATCCTCTGCAGGCTTCAACGCACTACCATATCCTTTGTGCGCACCTGAATATGCTGTACACTGCTCTGTCTGAGCCATTGTAGAAGCTGAGATTTGACACATGCACTCCATGGTCAGACCATGAAACCTGCAATTCTCTTCACGGCTGGGGATCTGAGTCTGGCATTTTGATTGAGGGAGTCCCCAAAAAGCTTCATCCAAGATGATCCCAGACCTGATTCTTATGTGTGCTTGCCACTACAGGGTCCGGGACAGACCATAGCCCCATCAGCTTATGCATATATTGGTGGTTTCAATGGCTGAGTCAGTTCTGCCCACTGCCGGATCACGTATTCTCCAGGTGGTTCTCAGTTTGGCTTGACGGTGTTAGCTTCCCCAATACTAGCATCTGTCAGCTGATGCTGCCTCAGAGCCCAACAAACCCACACCCACACTGACTTATGTTTGCACCAGTAGCAACAGTCAACCCAATCTGGCTTTTCCCTGGTTCAGCTCACAGGAGGCCAACAGGTGTTGTAGCTGTTTTAACAATTAAGCAATAAATATAGAAATTCTACAAAACATTTTCAGAAAACCAAAGTGGTTAAACTCTATATCAACCAAGTCTTAGGTTTTAACTGAACACATTTTCTTAATGATGAATCATAAACAAGTTCTTAGCATCTTTAATAGACTTTCACTGAAATGTTTATTTAATAAAGTTAGTTGAGGAAAAGGAAGAAATTAAGAAAGTAGAAAAGAAATACTTTTTACTTGCAGAGGAGGTGATCTATGTTGACAACACAAGAGAACTGACAATAATTTACCAGAGTTAACATATGAATTATAAGATTAGAAAAACATATTAGCAACAGTAATTGATTCCAAAATGCTGAAACCAACATTTAAAGGTCAGATTTTAAAAATACCACTAACAACGTTTAAAAAGTTTACTAAATTTATAGCTGTCTCTAATATGCAAGAGTTGTTTTTTCTCTGAAAATCTCATTGAATACTAAAAATATTGCTTAAAGAGCTTCAGACTGACTTCAATAAATGCAGATCTGAAAAATGTTAAGACACCAAGATGCATTATACAACAATTTTACCTTAATTTACCTATACATTTGATGCAGTTTCAGACCAATTCTTAATGGACTTCTTTTTAGAAAGTTACAAGCTACTTCTAAATATTACATGAAGTAGTGCACAGTAAATCTTTGACCACTTTGGACTTTTAAGACCTTATGCTGCAGCAGTAATTATATACCATTAGATCAGTAACAGAATAAAAATTTTAAAAATAGACAATAAATGTAGAGATAATTTTTTAAAAGATTTATTTATTTTTTACTGGAATGTTAGATAGAGAGAAGCAGACACAAAGATATTCCATCTGTTGGTCCACTGACCAAGTGGCTGCCACCACCGAAGCTGAGTAGATCCTAAACCAGGAGCCAGGAATTTCATCCATATCTCCCAGGCAGGTGCAGGGTCCCAAGGCTCTGGGTTATCATCCGCTGCTTTCCCAGGCCACAAGCAGGGAGCTGATAGGGAAGTGGAACAGCCAGGATATGAACTGGTGCCCATACAGGATCCTGGAGCATGCAAAACAAGAACTTTAGCCACGAAGCTACTGTGCCAGGACCAAGGTAAATGGTTTTGGACATATAATGAAATTTTAGTGGAAAGTAATATTTTCATACATTAAAGTTAGGATTCTTGGAGATCTGTATATAGTAAAATTAACTTTGATCTATTCTTAGCCTATTATCATATAAAAAATGTAACCTAAAGATGTCTTAGATGAAAATGCCAAACTGAAACTTCTAGAAGACAAACTTTCAAGAAAATGTTTGGCACATTGGTTAGCTAATAATGTTTTAGATATTACTCAAAATTCATGAGTTAAAGAAAGGATTATATCATTGTTAGATTTATCTAAATTAAAAGTTATGGGAATAATGAAACATCAAACCTCATACTGAGGTAAAGATTTGAAAATGATGTGTAGTACTGGATTTGACACTAGAATGTATACAAGAACTCTTAAAGCTCATCAATGATTAAAATTCAAAAGACCCAAAAACAGAATAGAATTTTAATGATTGATGGATGGTAACTGAATGCCAAACTGCTTGCATGTCAGTGTTATTAGCCATCTAAACTGAAATACTATTCCATGCTTCTCAGAAGGGCTAACATCAGGAAGACTGACCAAATCATCGTTGAGTGTGTTTAAGAATTGGAACCCCTCTACAGTTAAGTTACAAATGCAAATAAAACTGGCACAATCTCTGTTATAAATAATTTGTCATATTCTTAATAGAAAAAAATAAACATCAATAAAATTGAGACACCTGTGACCGTTAACACAAAACCTGGGTACAAGCCCAAGTTTGAATGCTGAATCCCAGCTGACTGCTATATGTGCACCTTGCAAAACAACAGAGGTTCTTTCAAGAGAGTGGAGTCCATGGCATCCATGAGGATGAGTTACCTAGAGCGCATTCCCAGTTGCTGGTTTTGTGCTGCCTAAGCCCAGGATATCCCCGCTATTAGGGCATTTTGTAAATGAACCTGCTATGGTTCTGCATTGTAACTCACATTGTAATGTTGAAATATTATATAAAAAATAAATTATTAGACGAGATACTGAAATCTAAAGGACAAAGCTAAAACTCAGTGGTACAATGATATGCTGATAATGTAATTAAGATTGCTTTTATCACATTTACTGTTAAAACATTACTTTGGTAGACTCCAAATCTATTAGAACACCAGTAAGTGAATAACAACTTTCTTGGGTCCGGCACCGTGGCTTAGTGGCTAAAGTCCTCGCCTTGAACACGCTGGGATCCCATATGGGCACCGGTTCTAATCCTGGCAGCTCCACTTTCCATCCAGCTCCCTGCCTGTGGTCTGGGAAAGCAGTGGAGGATTGCCCAAAGCCTTGGGACCCTGCATCCCTGTGGGAGACCTGGAGAAAGTTCCTGGCTCCTGGTTCTGGATCAGCACAGCACTGGCCATTGTGGTCACTTAGGGAGTGAATCATCAGATGGAAGATCTTCTCTATCTCTCCTCCTCTCTGTATATGTGACTTTGTAATAAAAATAAATAAATCTTTAAAAAAAAAAAGAAAATCAACTTTCTCTATTCAATTTAACAGACTTAAAACAAGCTATTGTGAACAGCAATCTTGTTATTCATGCTGATATGTGTATAAAGAATTCCAGGTGAATCTTTTAAGTGAGATGCAGTTATGTTTCCAACCATATTCTCACATCACAAAGTCATTAGTCCATTGGGTATATTAGTTTCATTGTAGAAAGATAGGACAAGTTCTGTTTCGTATTCAGAACTATATTAATGCCAACTTGCTCATTTCATTGGCTGCTCTAGGCAACATAATCAAAAAATGTCTTTAAAATATTATTTTAGGATATGTGTTTTTATAAAAAACAAACATCACAATGAAGCCTAAAATATCTGAAGCCATCTTGGTTGGTTTAGTTTTACTCTCTATTTCTTTGTCATTTCGGATGCTACTTTACTATGGATTCAGTATTTACAAGTGTAGTGATTCTATCTTGAACTAGGAAGTGATTATTTAAAAACGAACCAAAGATAACGATGTTCCATTTTGAAGTTTTGCCATCATAGCTACCAAGACATTAAGTCATATTTCACATACTTCGTTTTTGCCTCAGGGTGAGAGAACTGGCCATACTTTAAAGAAAGGGGAGTGTTGGTTTAAACAGATGGCTTTGTGTCCTTCCTGATTCAAAAATCACCATAGCAACGAGGAAAGAGGGGGCGTTGCTTAGCAACTGGCAACATTAACAAAGAGATTTCCAAACTGTATTTGGAAAAGAGAAAAAAAGTGCTTGGAAGAAGTTCAGGTCTTGGCATAAATGAATACCAAAATTCTTTGATGAAACATGTTTAATACAGAATCACAAATCCAAAGGCATAGTGTTTGTAAGAAAAAAATGTCAAATAATTGATTTTTTAGAATTTTTGTCTAAGCTATTTTTTTCACTGCTTACAACATGCATTAAAAATATGACTAAGTCATAAAAATATAAAATGTTTTTTATTTCATACATAGTAGTAATGAGAGGTAAATGTATTACAAAGGCTGTGATGCACTTTACTGCATCCTGACCCTGTTGGCAGAAGCAGGAATTAGTCTTTGGAACTGATAGTGTCCTGGGTATTAATATACACCGTATGCAAAACTTTGTATGTGATTCTGCTTGGAGTGAATTCGATCACTCCAGATAGAAAGCCAAAATGTTTATACTGATTTAAAATGCCTCTGCCTTTGGAAATGTCCTTATTATTTGCTTTCCTCTATGTGTCATGTGTAACTCTTACAATTTTAACTGTGAAAATTATGTAACTGGATATCTGGGACAGACATAACAATGTTGCTATCTCTATGTTGTATGTATACATATAGCTAAATATAAGAAAACGGATTCATTTATGCAGAATTTGACATGAGAATATATGCAATTTAGTATTTAAAGAAACTATATTTCAACTGTCACTATTAATTCTGTTTTGTTGCTTTTTAAAAATCATATCCTAAAAGTTCTTGCTAAGTTACATAGAGTTTCAGAGCACCAACAATTTGCTGGTCCCTATAAACAGCCAAAAAATATACAGTGACACTTTTCAAACATGTATCTTCATTTGTTAGTGTCTCTGAGTTTACCACACGCGGATGAGAGCATAGTATGAGTGTCCCAATCATCAAAACAGTTTCTAACCTGGATTTCATGTGCTCAAAATCGGCCTGCTTGCAGCCTTGTGCAATCCTGTGCCATCCGGTCGTAGTTTGGAACGCTTGTGATGCCTCCTTCCTCTGCTGCAGAGCTGGAACTCAATACTCATACAGCAAAACTCACTGAATTTAAGAATTGAAGGGGTTGGTGTTTATCGAGCTTCTCATTAGCACCAGCTGATATTTAATATAAATATTTTATGTATATTTTGTAATAGATCCATATGAACTATAAATACATTTGTTTCACTGTTAGGAACCTACCTCACATTTAAAGTGCAGTTTCAGATTATGGCTAAAACCCACTGATCTTATAACATCCGTTCACTAGATGTTAATTAAGTTCACCAGAGAAATAGGAAATTTTCAGCCTTAAAATAATTTTAGCCTTAAAATAAACTGCATTACAGAAAGTCAAGGAAATTATTCTTGGTTCATTTTGCTTACTTAACATTTAATATTTTCTAAGCATTAGGCTCTGCCTTTTAACCACACATCTTCTTCCATATTCATAAGAATACATCACTTGGAAATTATTAGTTTTCCATAAAGGATCACCTATGCACATCTTAAAAAATGGCAGAAGATTGTTGTTTTTGCTATATAGTTAGATGTTGGCTAAAAGGTGTAAGAGAGGTGGATTTCATTGATTGTCTGGCTTCTGTAATGAGTGAGAGCAAAGTAGGAGTGTATGTTTAAGAGATTTCATCAGGGAGGTATGAGATTCCTTAGCAGAAACATCACTTTGATTCCCATAACCTGGCTGGATTCAGAGGAGAGTTGGTTCAAATAGTAGACTGTTATAAACTAGAAAATGCCTCTAAATGAAAATTAATTTTTACTTGCAATGTTACTGAGCCTAGATCCACTGCTCTAGAGCAATAGTTGCTAGAGAAACTGGCCAGACCGAAGGGCTTTAGGCCTGCTGTGGTTCCAACCCAAGAGTCTGAACCTCCAGCACAGTTCCATTTCGAGTGGTCTGGCTCTTGGCAGAGCTGATAGTGTTCTTTGGAAGTAGGCTCCTGTTATCGATGCTTGTGAGAGCGATTTCCTGGCTCACCACATGGCAATCATAGCTATTCGGGAGTGGGCTGGTCTTGCTGGGTCTCCTTGGGAGTAGATCACTCTATAAAGCTACATAAGCAGGTCTCCTACTGCCTGGCCCATTCTTCTTTCTCCTGATCTCTGGTAAAATAGACCACAAGCAGTCTGTAAGATGACAACCAATGGGACGCCCAGTTCTATTGCTACATCTAATGGGCTGCACTAGATACCTATACCAAAGGCAGAAAAAATATCTGGAGTAATGCCGTATTAAACTTGCATTTGAAGCTATTATTACATTGTTTACTTAATTTTAAAACTCAGTCTCTCTCCCTCTTTTTTATTGTCTTTCTTCCATCTAAATTTTTCAACCAAAGATAAAAATTTACAAAGAACAAACTTTTTTTAATTAACAAAAGATCTCAAAACTACAGTTTTGTGATTTCAATTTCCTGGCAATTTATTTCACTATATTTTCAACATCCTTGTAACTCATGGAGTAACACAAAATGTCGTTCATACATATGTATTCTGATGGCTTGCACTTTAATTCTTATTTCTTACAGTCTTATCAATGAAATCCTCAAATAGTATACAGCACATACTTTTTTGTACAGTACAAGTGAAAGCTGACATCAAGATAGTCCCCAAATCATTAGAAGGTATGTATAAATATATATATGTATATATATATTTGTATGTATATGCACATCTTCTGGTAATTCTTTAATTACATTTGTAAAATCACTAGTTGAAAACTGAAGTGGAAAAATGATGGCATCAGGAATAAGATATCCCAGGGAGAGAATTAATGTCAAAATAATTACATGGTTCACAGTCAAGGCTATATGGTTATTAGCAACTCTGGAGAAGCTAATTAAATAAGTCAAAAGTGTGTTTAAGCCAGTTAAGTCAGGGTGTTTCTATGGCTTCTGAACAAATAGGTAACACCTAAGAGCTGAGAATGTACTCATTAATCAAAGGAACTGAAAATTGTATCACACTGATTAAAACCGCATGCACGAAAAATGCCAGTTGAGTCTCCTTTTTAAATGTGACCTTAGCGAATACTGGACTGCTACTAACTTGAATTCACTCCTGCATGAAGACAAGATAGATTTGCTTTCTTACTTTCTTGCCATTATTTTTTTGTGATTATCTAATTTTCTGCAATTTTCTCATTTTTTTTTCTTTTTTGTTAACAATGCCCATCATTCATTTCTATAAGAAATCACACTGATTTAAAATGAAGACTTGATCTTTTGTATGAAGCTGGATTCAAGAATGACAGGATTCGTGGTAACAGGTTACTGAAGTTATAAAAGAGCCAAATTGCTATAAATACTCAGCACAATTACGTTCCAATTTTTCTTATGTATTTGAAATATTATCTTTTAAACGAGAAAATGGAGTGTTAAAAGTCACTGACTGTACCAATATATCATATTTATATGCCTTAGGGGAAAAAGAATTTTTATGCCACAAGATAGCTTGTAGATGTCATTAAAACAGTGGCACAGCCAGATGGTAAAGCTCACAGTTCATTACTGGCCACTGATTTGACCCCTTGTCCAAGTTGCCTTCAATGTTTAAACGTATTTTGAAATGTTCCCTCTTAAATGGTATAGGAAACTACTTCTCAGGATGTCATGCTATGCTACAACATGGTACATACATATAGCAATATATTTTCAAATTTCGTGTTTCACAATTTTAGTACAATCTAGAACCAAATGAAGACAATACTAATAATCACTCTGAAAATATTTTGAATTTTCAAATGCAAATGAAAAATTTGACTTTTTTACATTAAAACAAAACTAGAGAAAATTTTGAACTTATGTTTTTGCATAAAAAATAGTCATAAATGGAAAACAGTGTGGAGATCCTGGAATGGGATGAATGAGTAGGATGTTGGTGTGCGTTAGAGGTCATGAAAAAGACAGGCAATGGGACATGTTTCAGGAATGTTTTGTTGTTGCATATATGGCTTCATTTTATCTTTATCTAAGCTGGCTATCATTCTCTTAAAATTAGTCTAATTCTTCACTGCTATGCCATATTTGAATACTTCAATTTTTAGTAGTACTTGGTGTCAGAGAAAATTAGAATTGTTATTAAAAATTTTAATCCTAAATCTCAACTATTGTGTTAGTCTAACATATTTAAAAATAATGAAGGATAAGTTTTATTGACAAGGTTAAATTCTCACCTAGGAAGTGCTGGGATCCCATATAGGCACTAGTTGGTGTTCTGGTTGCTCTACTTCTCATTCAAATCTCTCATTATGACCGGCAAAAGCAATGGAAGATGGCCCAAAGCTTTGCCGCCCCGCACCTGTGTGGGAGACCTGGAAAAAACTCTTGGATCCTTGCTTTGGATCACCTCTCCTCTGGCCAGCGTGACCTTTTGGGTAATAAATCAGCAGAAGGAAGATCTTTGTCTCTCCTCTCCGTAAATCTGTGTTTCCAATAAAAATAAATAAGTCTTTTTTAAAAAAACTGTAGTGATATGGGACTTGAAGATTTACTTACATTTTCTCTGTAGCTGCATTTCCTCTGTAGAGACTGAGTTACACATTCAATTTAGAAATTACACATTATTTATTTAGAAATGGCGGACAAGACACTCAGTACAGAAAGGGGTTAATGATGATTCCTAGGCCTGGAGAAAATCACGACTTCCTGTGGTACTTCTATAATTGGAGCTCACTGGAACGCACAGAATGTTTTAACTTCCTAGCATGACAAAACCATTGCCTAGACTAATTAAATTAAAACATTTGTGGGAGATTCCTAAGGATCATCTCTTTTTAAAACTTTTCAAGTCGTTATAAATTGCAACCAGGTTTGAGACCCAGTGAATAAAAATGAAGCAAATTGCTATGTTTGCTAGTCAAAACCATTTCATCGTCATAAATATGTAACAGTCAGCATTAAAACTCTTTACCTGAGTAACTGTCAACAAATGCAAGAAGAGAGGTGAGGAAGTGCTCGGGAGAAGGACTAAGATGAGCAAGTGACAAAGGAAAAGACGAATCCCTTGTTCCTGGTGGAATGGAAAATATAGGAAGTAGCATTTTTCAGAGG
Organism: Ochotona curzoniae; assembly: GCF_017591425.1. Lineage (NCBI taxonomy): Eukaryota > Metazoa > Chordata > Mammalia > Lagomorpha > Ochotonidae > Ochotona > Ochotona curzoniae. Next base: position 11,330,087 of record NW_024465582.1, on the reverse strand, counting down.
AAAGTTAGAGTTTGACAACATTAACATAATCCTTTCACAGATTTATATAATTTGGTCAGAATGAAAAGCAAGTTCTAAAGTGAAATTTTAAGTTTTATCTATTGATACAGAAAACATATAATTACGGGTGCACAGTGAGTAATTTCGTGTGGGATTTGCAATGTGCTTTTGTTTAATTTGAAGTTAGATAAATTACCTGCTTTGACTTGAGATGTTTTAAGTTGACATGTTTTTTTTCTTCCCCTTGAGATCTAAAATTAGGCATTTTTTCTGGAGTTTTAAAAAACCGAATCTAGTTTATTGTATTTTGTGTGTGTGTGTCTCAGGTTGGTCCCATTATTCATGTCCATTTAAACACCTTTTATAATTTGAAAATAGGTTTGTTTACAGAAGTAAACAAATATTTGTCAAATAAGGCATAAATTAATAAAATGTGTGAAACTGAACTTATTTCAATTTACAGATAAAAGTGAACATTTCAAGAAAGATTTTAGTTTTTTTGTCTTTGCAATGTTCTAAAATTATAAATGTATGTGTTAACATGTAGGATGTCTCTTAGCAGTGTGAATTGTCTGGTTATCTTTTTGCTTCAAAAATTACAGTATAAATATATATTGTTATGAAAATCTGTGTTTATGTGCAACCTTTTCTTTCAGATCAGTATTTATACTTCCATATTTCAAATATTTATTTTCCATTATTCAATCATAAAGCACAGTGTTCTAATGATTTATCTCCAAATATCCTAATGAGAGAAATTGACAGTCATTTAAGCATGATTTTCACTTCACCGCGGTGGTCACCTTTCAAATTGCGCCTGTGGATTTAAAATAAAGCACGGCTTTCCAAATGTTTCACCACCAAGCAAAATTCATGTCTCCATATACACAGACTGTTAAATTCCCCATGCAGAATGTAGAGCATTCAGTTCCATCAGCCTTCATGTTAGTATTTAAGTGTGCATGTGTGTGCACATCTGGACAGGGGTGAAAAAGGAAGAAGAAAAACCCACGGAGAAAGAGACAGATGGGGGCGATGCAAGAATAAGAAGAGGAAGAGGATTCCTTCAAAATGCATCTGATCTGTGGCTCTACATATCAGCTCACATGTCAAAAGTAATTTTATAAATGGATGGTGGTAAGGTTTTTTTTTTTAATTTTTTCTTTTTGCTTTTTTTGTAGGAGAGATATCCTATGCTATCCAAGAGTGTGCAATACAATCACAGGACGTCTCAACAAGAGATGAAAAAGACAAAGACAAGTCCAAATGATGAAGATGTCATAAAAAATGAAAATGGCCCTTGATTGATCTGAAGATGGAAAGAGGTCACAAAGCCACAGTTTGCAAGAAGCCTCTTAAAGCTGCAGAAGAAGGAGATGAAATCAGTATATCAAAGAGATAAACGTCCAGCTTGTATCTTCACTACTCAAAACAGACAGCAGGCAGAAGTGACTTAAGCACTCATCAATGGATTCAGAGAAAGGAGACAAGGTGCATCTACACAGTGAAATAAGATTCTGTTACAAAAACTGTGACATCCTGTCATCGAAGGTTCTGTGCAGGGAACTGGAAGTTGTGTGAAGCAGAATTAATCAGGCATAGAATGGCAGGTACCAGAGTGTCTAATTCCTGGGTGATTTCTATAAAAGTAGATAGAATGTCTGTTGGGCATGGTGATTTCCAGCGGGAAACAGTCTAGTTCTCTCAAGGAAAAAAAAATCTAGAGAAATATGTTGTGTTTTTTATCTTTGATCAAAGGCGCAACATGTTAAAACTCTACCAATGTCTGTTATATCAGGATTGTTACTATGCATTTCCAAAAAGAAACTTTATTTAAATATATAAATGGCTTTGAATAATCAAATAGTTCAATCACTGTGACAGAGTTGTTGATGTCTCAGAGATTCAAACATTAACTTGCAATGGAAAGAACAGTTTATGCATACTTCTAAGCTGCAAAAAAAAAAAAATCCGCATTAGGAATAGGTAATTACTGCTACTCTTCTCTACTGAAGTTTCCATACCTGTTATTAACACAGTAGGAAATTTTAAATTGTAACTTATCTTAACGTCAAGCACTCATAGAAATAAATGGGTTCCTCTTTTTAACAGGAATAATAAACATTCTTCTGTTGCTGCTTTTGAAGTCTGCAGATTAAGCACTGCGTAAAAATAGCACATACATTGTTTTTTCATAACGTTTCTTTTCATTTTACTATTTAAACTCATGCATAGTTTAAAAAATATAATCTGTAATTTTTCACTGTTTTTTTATACTGGAGCTATATAAGTATATGCTAAGTATGATACATTTCTGTAAAGCAGATGTTTATCATTTTCATATAGAATATTCCAAAAATATACAATTACTTTGTTTCTTTTCAGTTGTTCCCCATCAGACAATGCTAGCTTATTGTCACAAATTTTCACTGTAGTGATTAATTCCTGTAAATGAGTTCATCTATATCAATAATAATTTTTGAATAATTTTCAAGCATGCATTCATTTATTTTCTTTCTGATTGGATTCTACAAATAATGAAAGAACTATAATTTGGAGAAAACTGTGCCTACATCATAAGATAACAAATAATATCTAAATCATAAAAGTATTACTTCCAAGCCCTCATGGAATTTTGCCTTTATACACTGGTGTTCATCTCTGAATGAGTTTTTGCTATTGATATTTGATAATCGCATGTTTTGTTACAAAGAACATGTATAATAATGATGAGTGTCTTGTTCCATTAGTATCTGAGCAACTAAAATTGAGTGCATGTTCTCTCATGCTCTGAAATTAAAGTGTGCTATAGAGGGACAGTTAGTGACTAATGACTGAACAAAAAATAAATTGCATTCTAAAGAAAATTAGGAAGACCAGGGTCCAGAAGGGATTAGAAAGTCTAGTCTCCTGGCCAAATTATGTAATTTTAAATGCTTAATTTACTATTGGAGATAGGTTTGCATTTAAGCAATTTACAAAAAAATACATGGGCTCACGGATGTGGATATGCACCTCACTGCCTGATTCTTCCAGCTGTTGCATTTTTTCATAGAGATTTACTGGAACATCTTGAGGTGCACCATGCTTAAAGGCAGTGTCCATTCCTGACAAATGTACCGCAATATAGACAGTACAACAGAACCTATTAATCCAAATGAGAAACATCTGTCTAAATAATATACCTAACCATAAAAAAAAATGTTACATGGAAAGATTGATTTAATCCCTATAGTTCCATCTTATTTTAATGAATATTATGAAATATCGTCAAGTGTCTTTGCAAGTGTCTCTATTTAATAGCATTTGCAAAGAAGTAACAAATTTGGTTTAAAACAAAGCATCTAGAAAAAGGCATCTGTGGCCCATTAAAATCATATATGCTTGTGAAGCTTTACAAGCATATACCTTCTCTTAAGGTGTAATTTCAATACAGACTAGTTTGATATTCTAAAAACATTTTGCATTTATGAAATCAAACTTTGTGGGGATGGAACTTTATCACAGCTTTATTGCTGTTAAATAATAAAACGAATATATTTTTTAATGGCTATAATACATGGGGGCAGAAGAATAGAGTATCTTCTACTACAAAATGAATTTCTAAGACTTTTTTTTCAGATTATTATTTTGTAAATGGGAAATGAGATTGAGCCCAACATTGTATTCCCCCTTAGATGAAGATGTGGTGAACCTCTCTGATAATCGAAACTCATATTAGAAGTGAATGTGGGGCCCAGCGCGGTGGCGCAGTGGTTAAGGTCCTCGCCTTGCACGCCCGGGATCCCATGTGGGCGCCGGTTCTATCCCGGCAGCCCCGCTTCCCTTCCAGCTCCCTGCCTGTGGCCCGGGAAAGCAGTCGAGGATGGCCCAAAGCTTTGGGACCCTGCACCCGTGTGGTTGACCCGCAAGAGGCTCCTGGCTTTGGATTGGCATAGCATCAGCCATTGCGCTCACTTGGGGAGTGAATCGTTGGACGGAAGATTTTCCTCTCTGTTTCTCCTCTCTGTATATCCACCTTTCCAATAAAAAAATAATAAAAATAAATCTTAAAAAAAAAGAAGTGAATGTGAAAATATTTGAGTTTCAAAGTAGTGTATCACACTGTAATCCCCAGGGGTGTTGCAGTGGCACAGTGGCACAGTGGCACAGTGGCACAGTGGGCACAGTGGGCACAGTGGCACAGTGGGCACAGTGGGCACAGTGGCACAATGGCACAGTGGGCACAGTGGCACAATGGGCACAGTGGGCACAGTGGAAAGCCAGTTTTTCGGAATGCGCTCCTCCTATGTTAGAGTGGGAGTCTGACGTTTGCTTCTGATCCAGGTTCCTGAAGCTACACACAGTGAGTGTCAATAGCCTATGGTTCAAGTACAGATGCACCTCTGGACATGGCACTGTGGGGTGAGCCACGGTAAACAACTGAGCCCACTGGGACACAATGCCAACCCCAACAGTTAACATTTAAACTAGGGCCCAGCCGCGAAGCTTAGTGGCTCAAGTGTGTGTGTGTGGAGGAGGTGGATGCTCTTTCTCTCCAAACACTGAAGGCAAAGTTTTGTTAGAGTTTCTCATAGCACTCAACAGACATTGAAGATTTTCTCAGTTGGAAAACCAAACACACACACACACACACACACACACACACACACACACACACACACACACAGAGAAAACAACCCTACACCAGGAGATGTGTGGGACACATTCATGTATATCTAAGTTATACAGATTCTCAATAAGAGAAAAGTCTATGGTGCTTGAGATGGTTGGACAAGTTTCATTATGAAGATTTTACTTTGTCTCCTATTTAATGCTGAGCAGAATTTCCTAGCTCTGAAATGGGAGGCTGTCAATGGAAAATGAAAATAGATGAAAAAGTGGCCAAAAGGGACAGATATTTTGTCCTTATAACCAATAAATGTAAATTGAGGATTGAAATGTTCACCAAATTATGACAAGTGTAGTGAAGGGTTAAAAACATTTCTTATAGCACCATATTTGCATTAATTTTTAGGCTCTATGCAAAGATTTTTTAGAGATGGAATTCACAACCTCACAATTAAAATTTTTAAAAATTCATTTATTTGAAAGAGAACAAGGGAGAGAAATTGTCCATCTGCTGGTTCATTCACCAGATCACCCAAATGCGCAGGGCTGGGATAAGACAAAGCTGGGAACCAAGAACCTCTTCCAGGTTTCCAATCTTGGTGTAACAGTCTAAACCCATGGACATTTTCCCATTCCTTTTCCAGACTGATGAAAAGGAGCTGAATCAGAATTGGAGCAGCCGGGACACAAACTGGCACTCTTATGAGAAACTGGCATTTCGGTTGGAGTCTTAAATCCAGCCACAATATTTCTTTAATAGAATATTTGAACTGTTACAATTAGCTAGGTAAAATGAAACATTATGTATTCACAAGCCAAACATTATTTTTAAATTAGCAGTGTTCTCAGAATTTATTCTGATCTGCATATTTTGTTATTTAAATGATTTAATAATTCATTTAAACTAAAAGTAATTAATTTCTGAAGTCCTATTTACATTTGATTTCATATGATGACATGTTGTATTAAAGGAAATGCTTGGATAGTGAGATACTACTTGATTATTTTGTTTATCCAGTAGGCTTTAAAGACAAAAAAAAGATAGGCTAATCAAAAAATATTAAAACATATTCTGAAGAATACACTTCAAGTATTCAAGCTGATATGATATTATGAATAGGGAAGACTTTCAGCAAAAGCAGCTAGTTAATTAGCACTGAATCACGATGTTACTATCTTTGTGCTTGGTTCCTGAGCCGTGAACTGTTAATAGGTTATATGTAAATGATGAATAGAGTGTGATAGCCTTGACATATTTTCACTTTAATCAACGGAGCAACTGGTCTTACCTTTTCCACGTAGTGCAGTATAAAATGTTTTTGGCTATATCATTGTCAATGTGTTTTGATTAGGATGGCATTTATGTGTCATTTAAAGACTAGGTTATACTTAACAACAGGGAGGAATTTTCGGGTATTAACTAAAATCATTTATATTTAAATTAAATATACTGATTTGTGAATTTGAATAGATGAGAATGGTCATATATAAAATATATTTCTCCTAACACATTTGCATGTGCAACTTTCTTAGGTATAAGTTCATATATTTACATATATCCATGCATATATTTACATGTTATTTTCATCTTTTAAAAATTTTACTTGAAAAATAATCATGTTATATATTTATAGAGCACAATGTGACATTTTAGCACTTTTAAAGCATTTCTGAATACATTAACACCAAACAAGGCAATGGCTCACTAAATGTGTTCCTCCAGTACGAGTGAATCTGTGCTCTGTGATCAACATCTTCCCTCACTGGCTCTCTTCCTCTCTTCCAACCTTTACTATCTAGCTTCCTGTTTTTTGATTCAGTGAGTTCAACTTTCTTCAACTCAACATACATGCAAGAGCGTACAGCATTCCTCTTGATGTGACTGCCTGACTTCACTGGACTTAATGTCCTAATTCCACGATGCAACAAGTGACAGTTTTCACAAATCTAAAAATGCACAAATGAAGTACAATCGAATAGTCACCAACAGAGAGATGCCAGCTGTCCTAAATCACTACATTGGGCCCAGTACAGTGGATTAACTTTCAAATTCTTACTGGTAACCACTGCGACCTAAAATGGACACCGGTTTGGGTCCTGGCTGCTCCGCTTTCTATCCAGGTCCCTGTTTGTGGCATTGGAAAGCAGTAGAGGATTGCACAAAGCCTTGGGATTCTGTCCCTACATGGGGAACCAAGAAGAAGGTCCCAATTCCTGGCTTCAGATCAGCTCAGCTCAGGCTGTTGAAGATCTTTTTCTCCATCTCTCCTTGTCTGTAAATCTGCCTTCAAAATAAAAAAAAAAAAACAATCAAATCAACCAATCCATTATGGAATTTTCAGCTGTACTGATCTTGCCAGAACCTGCCATGTCAGTATTATTTTTCCTGTGAGACCAGTGCAATGTGTTGAACCAGAAGTGCGTCCTCTCCAGTCTCGGTGCCTGTGCAGCTAGCTCTTTTTCCTTCAGCCCAACAGTCATTTCCTCTGTACAGAAAGTCATGCATTCTGTGGCACTGGTGAAGGTCTGGACCTCTTGGTCGTCAGGTCCGGCAGCCACCCTGAAAAGCTTTGGTGCATCCTGTAGAATGCCAATTCATTAGCATTTTCTGTGTGGGACCAGTGCAATGTGTTGAGCTGGAATGAGCTCACTCCTGATTTAGTGTATGTAAAGCTTGCCATTTTTCCTCCAGTTTCCATCTGTAACCAGCCTTTTCCTCAGTACACAAAAGGGCTCCTGATGTAGCATTGTTGGGGGTATGACCCTTGAAATCCATCCCGTGCCTGCATCTACTGTTTAAGCTATGCCACTCTGCTTTGGCTTGTTTGACTCAAGCAAATCAATGAGACAGCCAGTTCTATGCCAGGTTCACCTCCTGAGCTCCTGGTGAGCTCACTCCCCTGGTCCCAGGTGGAGTTCTGATCGCTGATCCCTGACCACCGCTGGGAGATCTGGTCGCTGCAACACCACTCCACTCTTTCTGTTGATTCTCTATGTCTATGGGTCTCCAGGTGTCCCTCTGACATTGGTCTGCCCTCTCCTATTTCCTAGGATCATGGCCTCTCTGCTAATTATTCCCCATGTGCTTAAACATGTTCTTATCCTGATTTACCACTTTTTCTCTTCTTTTTAGTTTATCTGTTAGCTGCACATTTTCTGTTCTATGTTCAAGTTTTTTAACTATGCTGAGCTGATTTTGTATATATTGTAAGATATGAATTTCATTTCATCCTTCTGGCTATGGGTATCTAAGTTCTCAGTGATTTGCTAAAGCTACTCTCTTTTCTCCATTAGTGGTTTGATTTCTTTCTCAAAATTAATTCAACATAGGGGCTGACACTGTGGCACATTGCTCAATATCTCTGCTTGTGATATAGGCAACCCTTATCAGAATACTGATTTAAGACTTCACTGTTCATCAAACCAGCTATCTTTCTTTTGGTACCCTCCATATCAATTATTACTAATGAGGGAAAACCTGAGATTGGTCTTTGTGGGACTATCACATTTCAAGAGGCATAGAAATTACTGTCTTCCTCTTGCCAACACGATTCTAGGTTCATCAAACACCAAAGCGGAGCAAATTACATCAGAGCCCAAATATGAAGTAGTATAAATTCATTTAGAGGTTGTGTGCCACACCAATGATTCCACTAAATCTTAGGCATTATAAATCTAATTAAGGTGTGTTCAAAGAAATCAGTGGATGCTATGGCTGCCATTTGCATTTGATAGCAGAATAATGAGAAGAGAGGAGAGGGAACAACAGTAACTGCAGGACTGGGTTGAAAGCAAGAGCAGGGGGTTCAATCAACGTCTCCAATATGGATTCAAGGTCCCACATAGTTAAGCCATCCTCTGTCTCCGTCTCAGGGTCTGCATTAGGAGGGAACTGAAAAATAGAGTCAAACCTCAACCCAGAAACTCTGAGTTCTAGGTGTCTCAATGGGCATGTTAATCACTGTACCAACTTTCTGCCCCAAAAGTATGTTGCTGAGGTAACTTTTTATTGAACAAGAGGCCGACCTTACTGAGTTTCCCCAAACTTTTAAAGGATGCATCTGGAGTTGGTATGTGTTGAAACTTGTTGTTAATGCGGCTTAACCATTGGCTCCGTTCACCAGAGTCGTCCATCTGAGGGCATGCATGTGTATTTACCTGGTACCCCTTGAGATGCCAAAGCAGAGTAGAGTGGCAGTTTTTCTTCTATGCTGGCACAATCAGACAAGCTGTCCAACACTGTGTGTCTTCCATTCTCTCCCGAGAATAACCCTATACAGGTTCCTGACTGGTGTGCTCTGCGCCTGTGGCAACCTTTCACCCCCATTTCTCCAGTTCTTTTCCTATAGCCAACAGATGGTAGTGCCTTTTCAAATTGGCCACATTTGGCATTGGCGTTACTTCATTTGCCCTCTGGCTTGCCATCAGCTCAGTTACAACTTCCCTTGTGTTAATTAGTGCACTTGTTCTTGCTCTTAAACGTGAGTACTCTAACCTTTCTCATTAAGGACTTCAGTGCACACCACGTGGAAAAGCACTTTCCTTTTTCTGTTTCTCAACCTAAGTAGTTAACATGAATATTTCATTGTTTTTTAATCTTAAACTTCATCTGAAACATCATTTCCGTGTTCTCATTTAAGACATTCTTCCAATTGATTCTTTTCCTTTCTCAACCTTTCTCATCTCCTTTATAAGATCAGAGCCCCCTCCAAACCATGGCTGCTTATCAGACACAAGTTTCCTTTTATTCTCTTATATCTTTATGTGCATACAAAGCCTCATTCACTAACCTTATCACTTTATTGGTACTACTCAAAAGCAAAGAACAAAAATTAACCATTTACAGATTTTTTTTTTTTTTATAATTCCCAATACTACGAATGTGGCCAAACTATGATCAGAAATCTGGTCTCTAGATGTGACTCATTTTGTTACAAGGAAATAATTTGTCAGTTTTTCCTCTAATTTCACATAGATAGTCTGAACTTATTGAAACTTAGCATATAATCCAGAAAACAACAAGCTAGGTTTTACTATTGTCACTTAATTTCATTTTAAAGCAAACAAAACTTAGGGACTTTCCTTTTTTATTATTTAATGTAGAATTCTGAATTAAGTGTTATGTTAAGAATTTTATTAACATTTTTAAGCAATGTTTTGATATGTTTTGATTTCTGCTAATTGAAAATCCAGAGTTACAGAGAAAAGAGGAAGAGGGTTGGTGGGAGAGAAAACTAAGCATATAAGAAAGTGATTTCCAGGGGGCAAAGATTGTGTTTTCACTGACAGTAGACTCTAGCAACTTTTCATTGTTTTAAATGCCCATTGACAGATATTCCTAATAACCAATGCCCCTGACCTTCCACTTCTGAGCTGTTACTACTGATTGTTGGCTATGGTGACCTATGGCAGTACTGTGTCTTATCATTCATTCAGAACCAATGAACCTTGCAAACCATTGTCAATATACCATTCAGAATAGCAATACTGGGGCAGCCAGATATACAGCATCAGGGCAGCATTTGATCTGACAGTATCTGTTCTGCTAGTCTGTGTATTAACAACACAGAACAGGGGCTTGTTATTGTTGCTGGTTTTTGACTACAACACTTTAAAACTCTTCTGCCTATTCTTTGTGGGTACGGTGTCATCTAAATCCTGTCTAGATGGCATTGGTTTAGTCTTTAATTTCAAAACTGTTCTATCTTTGCTCAACTAGAAACTTTGCCTAAACAGATCTGCGCTTCATTTTTTTTTCTGTATTTTGGATATCACTGTGATGAGTTTCTCGTATTCTACCAGTGTCTCAACAATGATTTATTTTTAGTATTTGGAGATTTAATTAACAGATGAGAAGGTAGTTTTCACTATTCTCTTAAAAATGCAACCCCAGTGAGCAGATGAGTACTGGTAATTAGAATGTGTCTTGACCCAATTGTATGTGACCAGAAAGTGTACTATATTGCTTGTGTTATGTAACCTGATTTATCTTTACTTATGTATTTCCATTAGTTTAACTTACATTAACTTAGAGGAGGCAGTGACATAGAAGCACAGTTCCTAGGTGCTAGTTCATTCCCTAAATGACTACAACCATGCATGTGGCAGGCCCTAAATGAGAGGTTAGAACTCAAACAGGATGTCTCATGTGCTTGGCAGGGACCTAAGGATGTGAGCCATCATTGCTGATTCACAGCTCTACACTATTAGGAAGCTGGGTTCAGAAGTAGAGTTGAATCAAACCCACCTACTCTGAAATAGAATATAGGACAAGCAATATAAACTTAATTCAAAATTCAAGCCCTAGTTTTAACCATTTGGAAGGAAAAAATTGATTTTCATAACCAGTTCAGGTTGAGTAGAAGGGCTAAATACTTAATCCATGGACTTCCAAATAATAATAATTTCTCTCTATAGTTTATTGGTGTTACAAGGATAGTGAGTCCTTTTTTTTCTTTTTGAGGAAAATTAGAAGTGAAGAAATTGATAAATTAAAAATCTTTTTAACTAAATGGATTTCCTCAGATTAGAAGTTTTACTTAAAGTCCACATGTGACCTACTTTTCACTGGCAAGAAACAAATTTCTGTAAAGGAAAACTTTAAAAATCAATTTTGATATTTATTTATTGACCTAAGAAGTGCAAAATGTCAAGTATTGCTGTTTCGCCAAAATAGACACATTATAAAAATGTTTTACCATGACTAGAATGTAAAAGAGGTGTTTTATGATAAATCCTAAGATTCTGTGACAAAAAATAATTGAATCTGTCTCAGTGAGTTCTAAAATGTAAGCCATGGCATAAATATAAATATAAATATAAATATAAATATAAATGTAAATATTTAAATGTTGGAATGTTTTTAATTTTGGAGATCAAACCTAACAGAAATATATCCTTATTGTACTAAAAATGACTAATAACTTTTCATATTGCTTTCTTTTCCAGAACATTAGAAATTGCATTCATAACACTTATTGAAAGCCATTTTGCTATATTGTATGAGAAAAAATACTTTTGAAAAGACTATAGAATGCACAAACTCTATCAAATATAAGTGTTGCTAAGGATGTGCAAACTCTATCAAATAAAAGTGATGCTTTCTTCTTATAGTAGCAGAACAAAGCAGGGTTTCATCATTTTCATGCATCATTCTATCTACAAACAATTATTGGGAAATAATTTCCATTGGGGGAGCCAAGCTATATAAGCTTTGTGGGACACTGAAAAAAAAAAAAACAAGAAGAGAACAACAGAAACATTGAATTGTTCCATTTGATATATTGATTCAAATAAGCCCAAATAATATAAAGTAAAGGAAATATAATTCATATTGACTTTGGATCCTGTTTTCTGAAAAAATACAACCTCTGATTTCACAGAGAGCTTTCAATTTTTGCAAAGAAGTCATTCTCCATTCATTTGGTACTTTTCAATAATACAATGCGTTATCTTCAGCAATTTTATGTAAAGGTGCACAGTGAATCATACATTCTCCTTCTAGCATTAATGGAGTGAGTTCTGGAATTGGATTGATAATATTAAAAAAAAAGAGTTCTAGCACTTATACCATCTTCATTTACAGCATAATCCTAAAATATTTTATTATCAATTGAACATGAAAGATGAAAGCAAGCACCCATGGGAAGACACACACACACACACACACACACACACACACACACACACACACACAAACACACACACACACACACACATTCATGGGATAATGCCCGGCTTACGGAAAGCATGTGAGGCTGAGAATATATACTGTGCTACACAATTAGAATTTCCATTGCATCAAGCATTATCCCTCAGAAGTCACATTCTTAAAATGTTCTCTTAAAAGTTAAAATAAAAATTATGAAAATTTCTCACAAGAAAGATATTAAATTTAAAAAGACAACTTGTTTTGGGACACATGAGCAAAATTGAAAAAAAATATTTTTAACATTTTTTAGACATAACTGTTATGTGCTTCTGATTTCATAAAATTAACATAAAGTTATTTATTTCAAAATGATACAACCATGGTAATTCTTTATTGATCCAATAATGGTTTTGTCCCATGAATTGCTTTTATTTCATGCTAATATAACTGTGACCCTAACTTAGAATTAATTTAGTTAGACCCAGAAGAAGCTTCTGGTTCCTAGCTTTGGACCAGTTCAGCTTAAGCCATCATAATCATTTTGGGTGACCCAATGGATGCGAGATTTTTTTGGTCTGTCTCTTTTTCTCTGTAAATCTGATCTTCCTTTATAATAAAACAAACAAATAAATAAACAAACAAAACATCTTTTTTAAAAGATTTTTTTTTCATATCATACCTCTAGAGCCCAGAATTAATTTAAGACATTTTAGGCCACATTCCCACTGCCTCGTGGTGCGGAAGCATTTGTTTTTCTCATCCTGTGCAGTGCTTGTGCCAGACACACCTTGTCTAGGTAGCCATCAAGTCTGCAATATGTGTAACTTCCCAGAGTTCACTTTATGTATTCTTACATGATCCTCTTGTGCAGGTGCCTCGTCCGTGTTCAAGTTTCTCCTTTATGGAGTATTCCTGCCAGCTCATGTATGCCCAACTCTTACAGCAATGCTTTAATTGCTTTTTCAGAAACTGTTTACAACAATGGGAGCACCTGAGACAGGGTATCGGGATGTGTCTCTCTTAGTGAATAGAATTTAATTTGTAATGGGCTTCAACATTCATAACAGAAGTGGTATTTTTGCCTTGCAGTAACTACATAGTGAGCGATGCAAGTTTACAGTAGAAGGAAATGAACAGTGCATCAACCTTATTGGGAAAATGAGACACGGTAGATGTTTAGTAAATACTGCTCACATGCCTTTGCTATAAAGTGTAATCATTGAATGAAACAAATAACAGGGTTATGTACGTATTTTTAAGATTAAATATAGCTTCTCTAAATTGTATTAAGTTCAATTTTATGCTATTGGTAATTTCATTGTGCACCAGACAGATTTCCAGACATCTTGACGAGTACATGCAGATATAGTATTGAGTTAGCATTTTACTAAGGAAAAAAAATTATAAATTGGAATTTATGTCTGCATACATTGCATAGTCTGCCACTATACAAAATGGTCACAGTTCAGAGCTTCACTTCATCTCATGCACACTGGTGTGGCAATTTCTAGAGTTTGCAGGATTAGAATAGAAAGTCAAATTTAAATTTGATGTAAACAAGTACATTTTAATGTAAATATGTTCAATGCAATGTTTATCTGAAGATCCTACAGTGTGAAAGGAATTTAATTTGTACTATTTTTTGTACAAGCAAAGTTTATAAAATAAGTGGTAGGATCAATACACTCTTGCACATATTTGTAAAAGAAAGCTGAAAAATACAATTAGAGAATAAAGAATAAATTTTAATAATATTTAAAGTCAGCATAAGAGTTGGAAACTTTTTGACAGTTATAGACATAGAATAGACACTTAAAATATTTACATCTTAAAGCTACACATTTGGAGAGTATTTTTATCTCTCTTCTAGGAAAAAAAAGCAAACTCCTTGCAGCTGATTTTCATATAGAACATTCTTAAGAACAATGTAAATAAAACTCGGGCGTAGAACTTGATTAAATGCTTCTTACTAAAAATAGTTTTAGGGAAGAATTTAAATGATATAAGTAATGGATAGAATAAACTTTCAAAACGCAAAAAAAACTGCAAAGACGTTTGTGTTGAGGATTGTAGGTTGAGTTAAAAAGTTGTGTGTGGATATGTTTGTGTGGGGGGGAATTCTTTGATTTGCAGAGGAGTCAAAGGAAATAAAATCCTCCATTCTGTAGCTGGGATAGATAGTAACTACACCATCGAAACAGTAGAGTGGTTTATCTGGAGTAAAAAATCAGAGATTAAAAATTAAATTAAATATAAATATCATAAAAAAACTACAGGCTAGTCCTTTTAGATGTGATGATAAATATTTCAGAGAAAAAATATGCATTTATTGATCCTTCTTTCCCCCACTTTCTTGGTTGAACAACATCCACTTCCCAGTGCATCCTCTCCTGTATGAAACTCCATTTTTCTTATTTCTCAAGCTGAGAAAATGCCACCGTCTCTTTCTACTATTCTAACTTATTTTCAATGAGTAGAACTTTGTTTCTCCTTGAATAAAAACTGGTCATTTAGGAATTTAATATATTATCTGTATTGCTGATGAAATTTAGCATACACTAGAGATTGCTTTCAAATGAAATAATCAAAAAATAACTGATATAATAATGGATTTACCATTTTTGTCTATACCTATAATCGCATTTGTTCTTAAATATCAGGATGTTAAACTCTTAGCTATTACTAAAGGACTATAGTACTGCAACAATATAGAGGGAAATTGTGGAGGGAAAATTGTGGAGGAAAGGAAGGAACGGAGGGGAATCCTTGTCTTTACAAAAATGGATCCTGAGGCTGAGCACTATAGCCTAGTGGCTAATGTCCTCACGTTGTAAGTGCCAGGATCCCATATGTGAATCAGTTCATATCCCAGCTGCTTCACTTCTCATCCAGCTTCCCTGCAAAAGCAGTCAAGGATAGCCCAAAGCTTTGGGACTCTGCACCTGCGTGGGAAAGCTCATGGCTTTGGATTGGCTCAGCTCTGGTCACTGAGGCCACTAGGGGAGTGAACCAACAGATGGAAGATCTTTCTCTCTCTCCTTCTCTCTGTAAATCTGACTTTCCAATAAAATAAATAAATAAATAAAGTCTTTAAAAAAGTATTCTGAAAAGCAATATACATTTTTTTTTGAAAAAGGAAAATACATTGAAACTAATAGAATATTTTATTTAAGAAAGGAGTCAAGAAGATAATAGTTGTTAACAGGAAATTTTCTTGGGGTTTAGAAACTTTGTATAAGTTAGAATCATGCCAGGCAGTCACTAATGACCTTCTCCATGTTGAGGGTTCAGTATCTGGACATGAATGGGAACTACTGTTTTTCCCTTACACTGAAAGGAGCATTTCAGGATATATAGGTGTCGTTATTAAACCAAAATTATTTCTAAGGTGCTTTTCATTTTTTATTAATTTACATTTTGATTTGATGGACCATTCAGAAGCTTAGGGGGCAAAACTGTCTCATTTTAGTTCTGCATTTAGGCATGCAGAAAGCTGCTCCACCCAGCGACGCTGATTGCGGTTAGTATGGTTTTCAAGGTGGAATGACAATTTGTTATTTTACAATTAAATTTTATGTATGTATTAACAGGTATATACACACAAGGAGAAAAGCTGTAAAATATACTGGTCAATAATTCAAGAAAAGTATTGTGAAATTAAGGATTTGATCTTGTTCAAGCTCAAGAAATACAAGCTATTTTGAGGTTTTCTAAAATACTCCATAAATAAATGTATATAAAAAACAGATCACAGAGATAATACATTTAGATTTAAATGTGCAAATTCAGGAGTAGTAATGAAAAAGAAATACGCATCTCAGGGTAAAACTGTCCAAGTCAACTTTTTGTCTAAGGTGCTATTTTGATTTGAAAGGAAACAGTGAAATTAAAATTTTCTATTTTATAATCATATGCAATTTCCTACAGAATTCTATGTGCAGTCACCAGGGGAACTTCAGGAAATGTACAACGTTATCACTGTAGACGTCTCAATATATCGCTTGTTTCTCTTTGTTCCCTTCCTTCTTTTTTATCTTCCTTTCTCTGTTTTTCTTTTTTCTTTTATGTGAGAGAGTGCAATCAACAGTGGACAGGAGCAGTAAGCATAATTCAGTGAAGTGATTCTTCGAAGTGCTACAATTGTATAAACCAGATGTGTAACCTTCTGTTGGTGAATCTTAATTCAAAGATAACATTTAGAGTAGCAATAACTATTTGCAACAATTCTGTCTCTTTGAAAATACCCTGGAGTTATGTACACATATGTGCACAGATTAGCATGCAGAAGGATAATTGAAGAACAAAATAACAAAAAGCATTTTAAAATGTCATATATATAAATTAAAAATAAGTACCTAAAATATCTATGGAAATATCTTACATAGCTAATAAAGCATGTGAATTAACTCTAAATCAATAGATTATGATGGTGAGTAACCTGATTACAATATTTAATTAAAAGAGCCTAAATGTTAGGAGAAGAAAAAAGTTAATATAATTCAGATATATATATTAAGAACATATGTTAGGGGGCCCCTGTGCAGAGGCCTAGCGGTTAAAGTCCTCACCTCGAACGTGCCAGGACCTCATAAGGGCACCGGTTCTAATCCCAGAAGTTCCACTTCCCTTCCAGCTCCCTGCTTGTGGCTTGGGAAGGAAGTTGAGGACAGCCCAAAGCCTTGGGACCCTGCACCCCTGTGGGATACCCGGAAGAAGTTCCTGGCTCCTGGCTTCGGATCAGCGCAGCACTGGCCGTTGTGGCCCCATGGGGAGTGAATCATCAAATGGAAGATCTTCCTTTTTGTCTCTTCTCCTCTCCATATATCTGACTGTCCAATATAAATAAATAAATAAATCTTTACAAAAAGAGAGAGAGAAGTAACTGTTTAACTATGTTCATTATATATTGCCACTTTAATTTAATGTTTTTGCTAGTGAGATCAACACATACCCAAGGAGTTCTAAAGTTTGTTTTAAACGTCTTTATTTCTAACCATAGTTGTTTATTTCAATTGTATATTTTAAGCAAATATGTAAACTCACTGATTGTCTTATCAACATCAAGCCAACTCTTTCACTTAAACTAATCTTGCTATTTGAAATAGAAGCCATAAAATGATCAGCATTTACTATTACAGTAGTGCTAAATGTAAGAATTAATATGACTATGTTCTTCCTACAATTTCCCCTAAAATTTCTGCTGTAATAGAGTTAGTAGTTGCAGAGTCTGTCCAGGAAAGATATCAGCAGCCTGCAAAGGAGGGAGACAGAACAGAACTGTGTGGTTTTTGCAACAAACAAGGCTAGGGAATTCTGCAGGCAGTGCAGCAGTCAGCTGAGGTGGAGGCCCACACACATGTGTTCTCAGAATGTCTACATGGCAAGATGTCTTGATCAATTCTTCCTCTTGGTCGCATGATGTTCTGATTCTGCAGTGAGAATGAGGTTAATGGCTTAGAATATCGCTGTGTCAGTAGCGAAACTGGCTACTTATCAAGTGTAAAACCACTGGGCAGAGTTCAGCAGTTGCTCTCCCAACTGAAGTTTGGCCCTCTCTGCCCTGAACCCCTGTTACTTGTATCTCTCACTCTTTCTCATTCTGCATCTTTTCCCCTGTTTGTGCCAAAGGCCACAGTGGTACATGAGATGGAACATAAACCCATATTAACTGTGCCTATTTAGTCACCTCTTACATGTGTTAGTTAACTGTCTTGTATTAATTCTTTCATCATCATTTTTATATTAAAGATTTCTTTCAAAAACATGCAGTAATTTTATTTGAAAGCTGAAAGAGGAGAGTGAGAAAGACACACACACACACACACACACACACACACACACACATTCTGCTAGTTCTCTCTCCAAACCTCACAACATACAGAGGCTTGGCTATGCTGAAGTCCTGCACAGTACAGAACTCAATCTACATTTCCTACAGGGGTGACAGGATCCAAATGCCTGAATCAACTTCTTGCTGCTTCCTTAATAGCTTAGATTTAGCTTTTCATTTTGTATGTGTAGCTTTGCATGTAAGAATGACTGTTTCTCAGAATTTAGCAGTTTATGTATGACACACAGATTTGAAATTATTTTCAAGATAATATGGTACTAATTACTAACTCATTATGAAACAAATCAGATAGCAAGAATTGTGGTAAGTTAATATCAAAGGAATCATAAATAATACTTTGAATACTTGCTTTGTCTCCAACTATACAGCATAGTGAATATGCTTAGTTAAAATCAACAAATTCACATCCTATGTCCTTGTACACTGAAGTCAAACCCAGCAACAGAAATTCCGTAAGTCATCATCAGCTGGTGCTATAACAGAAGGTGTTCATGCTGGAAACACTCCCGGTATACGTTTGGAAAAGCTGCATTTGATAGAGACATCACAACATTTGAAGTTGTTGATGATCAAATTTTTAGGCTTTGATTTTGATAGATAGTGTTTGGTTGATTTTGAGATGAGTACCTTTCAAAGGCACGTCTTTGATTGTGTAACAAAAGCAGCAGTGTTTTATTTCAGTCATTCTCTGGGTTTGTTCTCAAGCGCGGTGCTTGAGTTTTGCCTTCTGTCCTTCCCAGCTTTCAAGCTGCACGTTTTCCTTTACCTGAATCAGCTTCTGTTTAGGTATGCAGTCAGACTCTGGCTTTCATTAAGAACAAGCATCATTTGGAAGAACCTAACATACGTTAAAGAACTGTGCTTGCTGTGATGTGATCTTCAGGTGATAGAAAATCTTGAAATGCACTGAACTCATGTATTTTAAGATTCTGTCCTTGCCTTACACACACACACACACACACACACACACACACACACACATACTCAGAGACACATCACTGTGAACAAGAATCACAGAGGGAAAATGCCACTATGCTGATTCACTGACACAAAAATGCTGAGGCCAGATTTCTATATTTCTTTTAGCATCCTTTCTGTAGGGTCACATGATATCTTGCCCATAAGATAAAATTTCCTGCAAGAGAATAATTTAAGTTATATAAATCGAGGAGACAGATATTTTAAGATCTCAAAAATCTTGTGGAATTTCTTGGCAGGCTTGTATAAACTTTCACCTGTTTGGCGTAAGTTGTTTCACAGAGCTGCCATAACCACAACGAAGGCTAGAAAATATAGGGAATTAATTTGTATTTTTCATTGGTGCGGATGCATTTCATGTATTACAATACAACGTTTCAACATAAACACATACGTAGGTAATGTTAACTGCTTTGCTGTGTAGTAATGCATAATAATTTCTTTTTTTTTTAAAGATTTATTTTTATTATTTTTTCATTGGAAAGGCAGATATACAGAGAGGAGAGACAGAGAGGAAGATCTTCCGTCCGATGATTCACTCCCCAAGTGAGCGCAACGGGCCGATACTATGCCGATCCGAAGCCAGGAGCCTCTTCCGGGTCTCCCACGCGGGTGCAGGTTCCCAAAGCTTTGGGCTTTCCTCGACTGCTTTCCCAGGCCACAGGCAGGGAGCTGGAAGGGAAGCGGGGCTGCCGGGATTAGAACCGGCGCCCATATGGGATCCCGGGCGTGCTAGGTGAGGACCTTAACCACTTGCGCCACCGCGCCGGGCCCAATGCATAATAATTTCAACTGATGATGCCATGTATAATAATCACATTGCGAAAGGATAAGTTTCATCTTTCTTTGCTGCAAGGACTTTTGAAGCAAGGTGCAGATCAGTGGTCTACAAAAGGGAAATACTTCTGCTGCTGTTTCAGTCAGAAAATGTTGAGCTGAAAACTTGCCCTGTGTTGCGGATAATTTTGGAGGCGAATGCCATTGCTATGGTTCGGATACAAAACAAAATCGTCTAGCCCAAGTAGATAGCCCTTGTGTGTGTTCCAACCATTCCAAATCAACTGGTACTGAATTCAGTTCTCACCCAGAATCAGTTATGACAGACGCCAAGTCAGATCATGAAGACTAGCTGTAGAAAAGTTATCAAAGCGGCATTCTTGGTAACTTCTTAGTCTCCGTTGTTTGGAAAGATCTACCAGAAAAATATTGGGTCATTTGCTTGACAGTTTCTACCACAATTACGAAAGTAAAAAATCATTTTTAGTAAATAATATGACTGTTCAATTAAATGTTTTTCAATATGCTCAAATCCTATTGTAAATGTAAAACAGAATGGTGTAGTGGAGATCTGACAAAACAATCTATTGTGCCTTTTTGTTAGACCTCCTGATGTGATTCATATAGCTTTTACAACAGCAGGCCAGAGCTACCAGATAACTCTGGTCATTTTATTATTATTATTATTATTATTATTATTTTGCAAAATTACAAGAGGTTTTAATATTTTAATTTAAAAACAAAGTATATGTGAAATATGTAACTGTTTATAAGCTTATGGCTCTAAGCAGTCTTTTACAAAATACTTTATAAAGTAACTTCTGACTTTCATCTTTCATAATGTTTGACTACCACTAGTAATGATAGACATAAGCAAATCCAACTTAGAGTTTGACATCTTAAGAAAAGAAGTCAACCAAAAGTGTTTTAATAGAGAATTATTTATGTGATGAACCAGCAGCTGTTTTCATTAGATCATCATCCAATATTTTCTCCCGAGGTAAATGTCTGTATTTGCACCATCAAAGTTTAACTACCACTCTCATTTAACATTTTCAAATGATCTTGAAGATTTCTTTAGGACTGGTTAACTTTTTCATGAGCATTAAAATTCTGGACTCTGGATTTTGGGGGGAAGTCTGGTATAAATATAATTGAGTTTTTAAAGGTTTCTCTAAAGTTCAGCAGGGATTTAAAATGAAGAATTTCAAGTGTGTCTAGCTATAAATACAGCATGGTCTTTAATTTAGAACTAAACATTTTTTTTTTCTGTTAGTAAAAAGGAAACCAAAAAAATCATTATTGGATTAAAATAAAGCACCACTGATAATTCAAGCTAATTTTTGCTTTTATTTCAATGCCTCCCTCACTGGGGGACTCAGTTCTTTTGGTATTTTTTTTTATGATGCATTTTAATTTGGAGGGAAGGTTTGATAAAATCTAGCTTAAACTGCCCAAAGGATTTGGTTGAAACAAAATACAGATGTACACATATGCATAAACAAAACATACAAAAAAATGAAATAACATATATTCCTATATGCAAATAACTATGTATAACTATAACCATAAACTTTTTATGTTTGTATAGAAAACTTATAAAAGATTATTATAAGTAGGATATAAGTACTTAAACCATAATATTTAAGCAGCAAAGACAGTCTAGGTAACTATACTTATAAAGGACTAGTTACATTGTTTAAGAATGAAAAAAAGTATATATATTTTGGTAGTAATTTAATACCTTTATGAAGAAAAGTCAAAGAGAATGTTACAGTATACAATCACTTTAATTGTATCATTTTTATAAATAATTTTATCAATAGATTTCTAGTAAAAATAATTTTTTTCTAAAAGGATGCTAAATAATCTGTTTCATTATTTAATAAAATATCTCCCAATGTAGAAAAATGAGTATACTTGTTTTCCAACTAAGAGCGTGCACCACAATCGTCCTTCTCTCCTTCTTGCTTTAAGAGTAAGTACTATATGATTCCAATTAAATGCAAATATAATAAGACAAAACTATATAGACAGTGATTGTTCATGGTTTACTGGACAATTAAGAAAAGGGGATAGGGTACACATGGAATATTTAAACACTATTTTTAAAATGATTTATTTTTTAAAGATTTAGTTATTTTTATTGGTAACACAAACCAGATTTACAGAGAGGAGAGACAGAAAGAAAGATCTTCCATCTGCTGGTCCATTCCCCAAGTGGCCCCAACAGCTGGAGCTGAGCAGATCCAAAATCAGGAGCCAAGAGTTTCCTCTGCGTCTTCCACAACGGTTCAGGGTCTCAACGCTTGGGGCCATCCTCCATTGCTTTCCTAAGCCACAAGCAGGCAGCTAGATGGGAAGTGGATCAGTTGAGACATGAATGGGCGCACATATGGGGATTCGGGCAAGGTGAGGATTAAGCCATTGAACCTCACACTAGACCCAAGACTATGATTTTTGAAAAATAAGACATTGCGATGAGGCACAAATCATGGCATGATTCCAAAGAATTGTAAAGAAATTTTATAGTGTAAGGAATGAAGCATAACAAGAAGTCAAACTCATAACATTTTAAAAGTTACTTAGCAAAACAAAGTTTCGATGTGCTAAATGTAAAGAAGAAAATGTGAAGCCTAAGTGAGTACACAGATACAACAGGAAGGTGTGGGCCTATGAAGCTTTGCACACCTGCGGGCCACATAAGAGCAAAACACAATTTGCAGAAAGCTGTGCTCCCATTGATACTGTTGTTTACGTTGGGATTGTGGATTACCAAATTCTGAAACAGATATATACGAAAACTGGAATCAAAGGAACAGGGTGAATGGCGGTTGGAATGTGGAAGCCAGATTTCTCACTGTTGGGGTAACAGGTTACAAACAAGCAAGGAATGAAAACAAAGTAATCCACACGGTGAGAATAAAATTGAAAATAGCATAAAGTCAATTTTAGCTTGATGTCGACACAGATGGTAACCTATGGTAATGTTAAAACATATGTGTATGTCATCTGTTAGAATACTCATATATCTTTCCTAGTCTTGTCTAATTAAATTGTCTAGAAACAACTGTAACAAATACTAACACACACACTCCCAATATACAGATCTTGGTTTCTGATACCATCATTCATTGAAAGGAATCATGCATACCCAGTGTAAAAGCTGATTCAAGGACTTCAAAAAGGGTCAGAATAGAGCTTCAAGCAGGACCTGAAAATTAAGAATGTTTTTTAAAGGATAGGAGCATATTAGAGACAGAGGAGTTACTTGAAAGAGCTTTAATCACAAAAGCTGGACAATATACATTGACAAAATGGGAGAGTGTATAATTGTAAATACAAAACCTGGACGACAATGGAAGCAAGTGGTACACAAAGAAGTCCCCAGCTGGGATGTGAAAGTGCTCACAGTGGCTGGAGACACTATGCCACAACACTAGCCCTGATCCTGGATTATTATCCACATAGAATGAATTGCACACTTGCATATTTGTATAAATAATAGTAGCATAAACAGGCCACGGTTTTTTCATTGAATATAACTAATATAAAATAGGATACTGATAACTTGAAAAATATGGTATAAAGTTATATGCAAGATTTCCATACTACTTTTGAACTCTTCTGTTATTATAAAGTCGTTCTAAAGGTTTTTAAAAATCAAAATGTAGAACTCTCAAGGAGAAATCATTTAAATAGAGAAAATACTGAAAATAAAACAAAGCAGCTCATGAGGAGTGTTTGTCGCCCACATCAGTTGTGCAGCTGGAAACTGACACAAAAAATGATATAAAATTTCCAAATTTTCTATTGGCAACAATAAATATAAGAAATGCAAAATATCAGTGAACTCTTGGGAAGTGTTTACTGAGAGCTAACGGACGTGACCATGGTGTGGTGTGGCCATTCAGCAATATAATCTAGCAGCGATTTATAACATCATGAAAACGCATCACCGAAGAATAGTCAATCCTACTTGCAAAGGGAATAGAGCCTCTCTCCGAAACATGTGCTCACGTCCATAGGGGGATGCATGGAAGGAAGTGTATTAAATTGGCTTTTACACTCAACAGGGAGTTGGAGGATATCTTTAGGGAATTAAAGCCAGTGCAATGCTAGATAATAAATGCAGGATGATCATATGTCAATAAATGATACATAGCAACCTGGGAAAAGTGCCTAATGGTAAAAATGGTAAGAACTGAAAAACGCCATTTTATTTAAGCAAACAGCAGAAATGCACACAGTGAATGACTGAGTTAAAATGAGGAATGAGTACTCAGCATTGATAAATAAAATGTGAAAAAGGGCAAACTATGGTATGAGTAAATACACATATATAAGATGTATCTTTGGATGCAAAAACATATCTTATCTGGGGATAATCCAAATTCCTCAACTAATCAATAATGAAAATTAAAAAATCAATTTGAAAAATTCTTTAACCTTGCGTTTTAAAAAAGATATCAAAATGGACAATAAAATATGAAAGGGAAAGCCACAGTGTCATTCCTCCACAAATTAAAGGTGTAGAATAAAAAAAGAAAAAAAAAAATTACGTCTTCAATGTCATTAAGCACATTGACCAAATGCAACTGATTTGCGATGTGTATTGATGTAACAATTCTCAAAAGCAGCCTGGCAGTATGCACAAAAGATGTACAAATAAATAGCCATGATTGTATAAATACACCACTAAATGTACAGAAAGCATCTGTATATTTAAAATAGGCAGTCATGTCATGACTATTTAAATTTTCATAAGGTCCAAGTCAAAATGTATGTACTTAGATACTATCCACAAAGCATAAAAGTACATTTTAATGTACTTAATAAAGAATGGGTTAATTTGCTAGGCAAGTCATTTTGAGCAAATTTCCTATGTATTCGTTCTTTGCATTGAAAATATATATATATATATAAAGGCCAATTACAGAGCTGTAGCCAAGAGTCCAGAAAGACAAGGTCAGGTGCAGCACAAGGGCAGAAAACAAAATCCCAGATGGGTTGAGCAAAGCTCCGTAGAGAAGCAGCAGCCGAGCAAAGAACGTTTGCTGAAAACACAGAAGCTTACAGCCAGCAGCTCAGGACGAAGGTGACCCCAGATGAGCTGCTGAAGGGTACCCCAACCACAAAGGGCTGGTGAATTTGGAACCAACACTAGGGGAACAGGAGCAGACAGCCCCAGTGGGATCCCGCCCAAGAGACAGTGTGATGATGCAAAAAAGCCATGGCAGAACACGCTCGTGAGTGAAGAAAGCAATACTGAATGGGAGCTCACAGCCCCCTGAAAGGCCCCCACACCCCTCCCAGATTGGGGCAGACATGCCGTTAGGGAGTGAGCCACTGGAGTGTGCATTGGCGGAGGTCAGGACTCAGGGAAGCATGGCAGTATTCACCCCACTCAGAGACCATGTGCACCCTAACCCCGCCCCCGTCCAGAAAGTTATCAGGGCCAAATGACAGAAGCTGGATCCCTGGGTGGCAGAGATTTCGTCTAGGTCAACCGTATGAATCCCAAAGTGAATCACAAGGAAAGCTCAGACACATTTGTGTAGGTGAGCACTTCAACCCTGCAGCTGAGACCTAACACCAGGAGTGACCAGAATAATACAAGACAGGAGGGCGAATTAGAAGGAGCATTCACGCCTGCAGCAGAAACCACCTGGTGGGGTGCCTGAGTAGCACCAGCAACGGGCAAACCAGGCAGAGCTAACTTTCTGAGCAGCAGCCTCAGCAGAGCCTCAGCAGCAATTCCACAGATACTTGCTCCACAGACTGTGGTTGGGTAAGACAGAAAAATGTGGCTAAGGGAAGCAGCCAGGGCAACACTGGATGCGCAAACCGAGGGTGAATTCTCCCTGCGCACACATTTGAAAGCCACAAACGTAATGTAAAGAGAAAGTTGGCTTAAAGAGAAAGCCTGCACACCTGGAAGGCCATAGGGAAGGAAGAATTAAATAAATAAATAACGTAAGTAAGTAAGTAAGCAACATATGTTTCCCTCGAAAATGGGAAAGGGACCATCTCAACCTTAAAGCTATGGGATGAAGATACTAAGGATCTCCCAGACAAGGAATTAGAAAAAAAAAAAATCATCCATTTACCAGTCAGTTTAAAACTAGGAACCAGGAGCTTAACCCCAACCCCTCCCATTAATAGCAGGAGCTGAAGCACTTGAGCCATCCTCTGCTTCTTTTCTCAGACAAATTAGCAGGAAGCCCAGATGAGAACTGGAACAGCCAGGATTGGAACTAGTTCCCATGAGCGATATTGATATCATAGTGTGACACTCATTGCACCAAAAGGGCAGCACCAAAGTGAACACATACATAGATACATAGAATAGATACATAGAATAGCTTCCAAACCCTGGATGCTTTTTCACCGTAATGGAGAATAATCATATTAGGGCAAAGGTGTATTGAAATCTTTGTAATATCCCAATGTATTAGAAAATAAGTTGCTGTCATTATGCAAAGAAATAGCTAGTCCAGTGATTAACTTGTGTGTTTATGGTGCATCTTTAATTAACTGTTTCCAGTATATCATTTATTTGGATTTTTTCTCTTATTTTGCATATTTTTACATGGTTTATGCTTTTTTCTGCCTACATTCCAAAAAATGCATCAGCTACACAAAGATAAAATCACCCCAAATTTCAAATTACAATGTGAACTGTATTTTTGGGGGGTTATAATCAGTTAAGAAAATAAATAGCTATTGAACAAATTGAGGTTGATTAGGATAGCTTTATAGTACAATAAAATAATATCATGAAATATAAATGAGATTTATAAAGTCAGTTGTGGAGCTAATTTTAGTATGCTTTTATGCTACATAAACAATAGTATTTCTTTTGGGAAAAGAAAAAATTAATCACAGAAGCTGAATAAAGTTACAAATGTGAGCAGTTCCATGGTAATTTATTTAAGTCATCCACATTCAAATACTGGAACTCCCTTGGTTTAAAGTTAAGTTGAATGCATGATAAATTCACAACAGGGAAAGTATGGTACGTATGCAAATTTTATGTGAGTCACCACAAAGGTAATTGTGTTTCTAAATTATACACTCCTTATTGTCCATATCATTCATTTTTCTTCATTCTTTGATTTTGCAAATAAAAAATCAATATTTATTCCTGGGATAAAAGTCATTTAGAAAAATATCTGAGACATTGGCAAGTGCTTAAGTAAAATGAAACAAATGTGAGTTGGAATTTGCATTCAAGTCATAATTGTTCACTGTATGCAGCTAAATGAGTCTGTTGTATGGCTGTAATGAATATCTACATCCATCCTCACAGTTAATGAGGAATAAATGACTTATTATCCATGAATGGCTGTGTCTAAATAGCTTTGAAACAAAAACAGAATATTAAAGAGTGAAGCTAAAATAGATCTTAACTGATAATGAACTTACTTAGATTATTAATTAATTTTAAAGCATCAGAAGACAGACCACTTAGGATGAAATCTACACTGGCATGAGTTCAAGCGCAATCATATTTTGAAGACCTGAATTTTAACTCGTTTGTGAGCACATGCATTTGTGTTTATATGGGTGCATGGATGGGCATACTTGCACACACATGTATGTAGATTTCATCATATTCTATGCATGCAAACATGAGCACCTATCCCATTTCATGGAATCTGTCGTAAAATATCTTTGTCATGGTAAAATGAAGTAATTTAATTAAGTGTACTTAGCCAAAATGACAACAATGCATGTTTAAAACACTCATTTACACATCCAAAATTTTAAAGAAACAAATTCAAGAGTATAACTTTTTGATCATGATCATTTGATCATGAAACTCATTCCTAAGTGAGTTTTAAAGTAGTAAGTTAACTACTTTTTTGTGGAAAACTGAAAATGTGTATTTTTCAAATTTCAATTTTTCGAATTCTGTTTATTGGAGAGCCAGAGCCAGATAATGAGGTGAGAGTGAGAGAATCTCATGCAATGGGATGGGTCGAAACCGGTATCAGGGAATCAAATCATGACTCCAATATAGATTGCAGAGATGCTATTGCTGCTGTCATCTCTGCTGCCTCCCTGACTTTGTGTTAGCAGGGTTCTGGGATCATGAGCTGTCCCTGGGACTCAAGAAAAGGCACTTTTGTATGCTATGAAACTCTTGGTCTACATGTGAATTGCTTGGCCAAATGCCTGTGTCTAGAGTTCAATATTTTACATCATAAATTTCTCATCTTAATGGAGTTAAAATTGGCAAAAGCAATTGCATATAATAATATGATGATACTACTTTTCACACGTATGCACAGTATAAGTTGATCATCATAGTTACGTGAATTAGCACACATAACGCCATCTCATGTTGTTAGTTATTTATACGTGTAGAGAGAATAGTTAATATCCATTTTCTTTGCAAATTTAAACTATGTATTATATTATGTATTATATTTGTGTATGGAGTTTCCAGAGCTTATTCATCTTATAACACAATTTCTATCCTATGAAAAATCTCTTTTGCCATTCCTTAATTTTTGGTAATCATCCCTTTAGTATGTTCCTATGCGTTGGCCTCTTTGTAGATTCTCACATATCAAATAAATCAGAATTCTTATCTGTGTCTGACTTATTTCACTTAACAATTCAGTCTATTAATAATGTTGTGTATTGTTTGGTGCTAAAATTTTGGTCAAATACATCCATATTTATTGCAACAGATTCATATTATTTTTTTATTTATTTTTTACCTAGGCATTTTTGATGTCGTGAGCACATGCCCAGGACCACACGCATATTTGTTATTCATTTGTCCACCAACAGGTGCTTAGATTAATGTCACATCTTGGCTATTGTGACACTGCCACAATGAACACATGTCGGCGTGAATTGCACTTTTGGATATTGATAGCGTTCCTTTTGGCTATGTGTCTAGCCTACGATGGGTGAACTATGGAACAATTACACCTTATTTTTTGAGGAAGCTTCATGATGTGTTCCAGAGCAACTGTAGAACATTCACACCAAAAATACACAAACTCAAACATGAGTTGTACTTATGGCAGTGGTATCTGAAATTATTAAATATTGTTCAAAAATATGATTAATCCACATTTGGAACTTAATAAATACAAAACTAATTGTCCACAGTTGTCAGTTTGTGACTGAAGCAATAATTACAAATTAAACTGTTTAAATATATAGTAATGGAAACCCAGAGAGGCAAATAGAGAAAGAGATACTAAAAGATGCATTCAGTCCACTTGTTTACACCCCTAACACCTGCAAGAAGGCGTGCTCAGGGACTACGCGCTAGGGTTGGACTCCTCCAATAGCTACAGGGTAATTGCAGAGAAGAAATTTATCTTCTTTGCCCATCAGTTTCCTCGATCTGCACAGATCAACTTGCTTGAGAGAGTTACAGAAGTAATTAAATTAGTTCTAGGCCCTTGCATGTGCTGGGATCCCAAATAGGCTCTGGTTCTAATCCCAGCACCCGTGTTTCTCACCTAGATCTCTGCTGGTAGCCTAGGAAAGCAGTGGAGGACATCTTACACCCGTGGTACTTTGAAACCACATGGGAAACCCAGAAGAAGCTCCTGGCTCCTGGCTTCCAATCAGCTCAGCTCTTGCTGTTGCAGCCACTTTGAGAGTGAATCATCAGACAGATCTTCCTCTGTGTCTCCTCCTCTCTCTGTATATCTGACCTTCCAATGAAAATAAATAAGTTTCTTTTAAAGAAAGTTTATATATGATTTGGATATTATCTTTCTATCATTAGTAGCTAATACTTAGTGACTAACCAAAATCAAGCACTTCAACTTAGTTGTCATAATGCTAAAGAGAATTCACTCTCCCACAAATCCATTCCCTTATTTTTCTGTGTGTTATGCTGTGTTTCCTCCTTACTGTTAAAGTATTAGTACAATTGCTCATATGCACCATAAATCATATATTAACAGGAGGTTACGACTTGGAAAGCAAGCACATGGGGATTCTTTGAAGCCGTTTTAGCTGTACAGCTTATTTGCTTTTGTGTAATGTAGATTTATATTACCACTGGGATTTTAATGATGTTTTACTGGCAGAAAATACTTTTCACATTAAATTAAGAATATTTAATATCAAGGAAAAAGATCTTATGTTTTTGTCACAGCTGGAAAGCAGTAATAAATAATAATATTTCTTTCCTTGCAAATAGTGAAAAGCGGCATTATATTTTCAGCATTATACCCATGATTTGCCATTATTTCAATATAATATACAAAATATGTTTCTTGAGTTTTGTACATAGTATTCTGCACGTTGGGATGACCAAGGATGTTTGGGTAAGGATTCCAATTTGATGACATCTGTATGTTGAAAAAATAATAGCTGTCAATTACTACACAGTAAATATAATGAAATGTTTGCATTTTAGAGTAGGGCTTACAGTTATCTGTTATGAATACTTTATTTAATGGGGTGCTAAAGTTCCCTGAAAATTATTTACACATCTCTTGTGGATTCAACTACTATAATGTTTCTCAGTAACTAATTATTGGAAAACTGTTGGGGATGGCAGGGAAGTTAATCAAGCAAAGGGTGTCCGGCCCCATGAATTTAATGAGCGTTTACAGGTGTTCTTTCCTTTTCCTCTTTCTCTGCATTTGTTAGAACTGTTATAGGAAAGCACGGGAGGCCGTTGTTTTGGAACCATCTTCTGCACTAGACTGTAACAAACTCTAACAATCCAAAATGGAGCCAATCATCCTCCACACAACATAACCAAACGGAGAATGTAGGGAAGCAGAAGAAAGGGATTCCCATTTCCCCATGTCTGAAATAAGGAATGATCTCAGCTTTGACCCACACCCAAACCAACCTGTGCAATGAGTCACTCATCATTAGTTGTACTGTTTACTTGTCCTCATCTTACACAGCCTACTGTTCTGTCCATCGCATAGTAAGAGATCTCATTCTTTGTACATTAAAAATTGCCCTATCATGAGCTGAAAATGAAACCAATTGTATCTGTAATTCTGTCCTTTCTTTTTTTAATCCATTTTTATTAGTAGTGGAGATGCACATTGCCCTGTGTATTTCGTTCTCAATATGACAATCTCTCTTGTATAGTTCCTCTAAATAAATACGTGTCTATACATGCTTACCTATATATCTATTAATCTTGCACCTTGCAAGGAGGTTGCCTTATGTCAGAGAGAACATAACATAACAGTCCTTTTTGGTACTGGTGCATTTCACTGAGCATAATATTCTCTAATTTGGACCATTTTGTTGTAAATGGCAGATGCTCATCCAAAGAGGAATGTATATACTGTTACATATCTACTCTACGAAATACCGCTCAGCCATTAAAAAGAATGAAATGCCACCATTTGTATTTTATCTTTTGACAACCAAACCATTTGTGTGAAAGGTGGTTTTATCCTGTGAATTGATTTTAAAAGCATTTTTCAGTGGAAGAATTACAATTTCTCATATGCAAAATTAATAAGGCCTCTGATTCTTTACAATGGTGTAGAGAGGTTTATATATATATATACACACACGTATATATCCATGAGATATTACATATGTATACTATATATGCTATATATATATTATATGTACTAATAAATATTATGTATATATATCTCTCTCCATGAGTTACTGCATTTACATAGAAAAATAAACATGCTCAAGTACCTACCTGTATATCTTTTTGCGTAATCATGATGTTTTCTCAGTAACAAGAAAAAGTACAACAGATTTAGAATTTCTAAAATATAACTTGTGAAAGTAATAACTATCATAGGAAAATAATGTTAAGAAGACCAGAAAGTCTGATTCGCAACAAACATTAATCTTGGTGCATTTTTTTTTCAAGAGAGAAAAATCTCTTTGAACTTCCTTTTAGTTTTGCTGTCGGTTACTATCAGTGAAAATTTTAAGGGAAACTGGAAGAGAATTCTTAGATCACTTTTATTCTGTTGCTTTTCAAAGGAAGCATGTCAAAAGGACAAGGGCTTTCATTGAATGACTGAGTGTCGTGTAAATCGAATATGCCTCTAAAATATGCTAGTCACTTTCCTATGTGTTGCCTTGCTTTGAATTTTTTCAAAGAGCTATGCAACCCTAATCTTATTTCATTAGAAATCTGACATTAGCATTTCATAGACTTGATGTGGCATCAAAATATTTTTCTTCAGTGAAAAAAAAATCAATTTTGGTAGTTAGAAATCACCACTCACCTTAATTAAAATTAACACTGCAATAAGATTTTGCTCTCAATGTATTTCTTCATTAGTGAACCAAATTTCACTTAGTGATTTTAAACTCTTCTCAGACAAGCATAAAAAATGATAGCGAACAAAAAAATCTGGAAAAACTGTTACGTATCAGGACTTAAGACCCGTGAAAGTAAAATAGCTAAATGTTTTTATACGGTATCATTTTCAGAAAAAAAATGAAAGGCAGTTAGCATGAGCATAATAATACTTCAAATATTGCAGAATGATGACAATTTGCATTGTTTTCAAATATAAACAATTATTTTTGAGGAAGAAAAATACATTATTTTCATGTACTTGTACCTGTGAATAGTATTATCATTTCCAGTTTAAATTATGTCTTGTTAAAAATCCCTTCTCCAAATGTGTTTTATTGAGTGTTTTACAATAAATTCATAAAACATACCGGATAATTTTAAGGGAACCAACAGTTGCATTTTTTGAACTAAAAGGAAATGAGTTCAGAGAAACATAATAAAATGTGTGAAAATATCTCCAAAGCACAAAATATATGTTTGGAGTAACAATTGTAAGTTCTTAGTAACATCTTCCAGCTTTTCCAATTGTACATTCTTATTTGATATTGATGCAGAGAAAGACTTGCCGAATCCTTTGGAGACTGTGTTATTGATGAAAGAGCAGCTGGAGAGCGTCACACAATGCCAATGTATTGAAGGAGATTCTTCTTCTTTTTACTTACATTGTCACTTGCAAATTAATTAATCAATTAATTAACTCAGTAGCTAGTTATGAATTACCAGTTATACAAAAGGTATGTTAAAAGCATGAGACAAAAGTAGCTCTTACATTCAAGCAGCTTACAAGATAGTAAACATGAAGTAAACAAGAATATTGTCATTTTTAAATCAATTGTCACTGTGAATAAGGTCTGTGAAGGGAATATAAGCATGTTGAGAATTTTGGTAAGCAGGTGCCCCACAGATGCACAGCGAGTTTTGGTCATAGTTTTCTCAGAGAATGTAATTGCACAAGACAAAAAACAGGGACATCATTTCACATTTCCTTGCAAATAATATAATTCTATAAATCATTTTACTTTTCTTCTCTTCAATATCCTTCTTTTAAAAACACCTAAATTCATTACTAATTTTTTAAAGATTTATTTATATTGCAAATCAGAAATATACAGAGAGCAGGAGAGACAGAGAGAAAGATCTTCCTTCCAATGATTTACTCCCGAAGTGACCACAACGGCCAGAGCTGTGCCGATCCAAAGCCAGGAGCCAAGAGCTTCCTCCAGATCTCCAACATGGGTGCAGGGTCCCAAGGCTTTTGGCCATCCTGAAATGCTTTCCCAGGCCACAAGTGGGGAGCTGGAAGGGAAGTGGAGCTGCTGGGATTAGAACTGGCGCCCATACGGGATCCTGGCGTGTTCAAGGCAAGGACTTTAGCCACTAGGCCACCGTGCCAGGCTCTAAATTCATTATTTAAACAAATTATTTTTGCTCACAGAATAATAATTTGATTGTCTCTAACAGGTCAAATCAAATGAGATTGCTGCTACCAATGATAGCTTACTTAAAATATTTGATCAGAGATTAAATATGATTGAAGAAAAGTAACTGAGAGTCAACATAATGTTATTATAAAATGTACGTTATTAAATCCAAGAGTAAATCCTTTACAAACAAATCATTATCCTTTCAACAAGCGAAAGTGTCGTGGCAGTAATGCACTCAATAGATACGGATTCATCAATGATTAATGACATGGAATTAAAATGTAGAAGCAAGAATAGTATAAAGACAAGAATTTTACTATTAGACAATTTCACATGGCAGGCTCTGTATAAAGTAAAAATGCTGAAAGGAAGCTTATTAATCCTTTTTATTTATGCAATATGAACAAATTTCTTGTATTTCACGCATACAGATTTAATGGTACTTTCCACCCTACCCAGAATGCCACCAGCATTCCCACGCTGCCACTTCCTTCCTTGCTTATTTTTTCTTCTAGTACTTTACAATGGCATATTTTCAGTTTATTTTATAGTTACAGGCTCTTTGTTAGGTGAAGAGTTCAATAAACTGTAAGTAGGAAAAAGTCACTGTTGCTGGGAGTGTAGACAGGACTGTTCTGGCAGGAGCGCTAATAGTCTGGTTTTGAGCTCTGCCTTGATCCCCCAAATTCACCTTCCTGTCAGTATGCACACAGGAGACAGGGGATCAATCGCTCTCCTGGCCGGAGATCTTCCACCAAGGTGGGTGACCTGTACTGAGTCTCCTGTTCCAAGCTTTCAGCTGTTGGGGTTATTAGAAAGTGAGCCTATGGGGAGGAGCCCTTTTTCCTTCTCTCTTTTTCTGACTTCCTGTATCCTAATTCTTTAATGCCAAAAAAGAAAATATCCAATTTAAAAGTCACTACAGTTTTTCTTAAAAAAGGACAATACTAGGGAAAGGCTCAGTCCACAAAATATTTATCATTTGAACCACAGATTTGTAGGGAAAGAGATGGAAAGAAAAATTGTCTATCAACTGGTTCATTTCCATGACTAAATAGCTAGGGGGAAAATGTTCTTGGCCAAAGTCAGAATCCAGGAGCTTTGTTTACATCTACCATGAGTGTGGCAGAAAGCCAATCACTTGGCCATTCTCCATTGCTTTCCTGGGCACCAGTAGCAGGAAGCTGGAGCAGCTTGGGCTTGCATCAGAATACCAACATCACACAGTAGAAATTTTATAATCTACTCTACCAGAATGCCTGGTCCAAATGCACATCTTTTATTTTAACTTGGCTGGGGATTGGCCTTGAATGCCACCAGTATGTTTAGAAGAATTTCATTTTTTTTTTTTAATTCAGGATTGAAAAATCCTTTAAAAACTTACATGTTCAGGGCCTATGCCTTGGGATAGTTGCTTAAGCTTCCGTCTTTGTCACTTGCAGTCCATCTGGGCACTGGTTCTAGTCCTTGGTGCTTTACTTTCAATGCCATCCTCTGCTTTGGCCCAGAAATGCACAGACGATCGCCCAAATCCTTGGGACCCTGGAGCCATGTGAGAAATTAAGAAGCTCTGGCTCTCAAGTTCAGATCAGTTCATCTCTGGCTATTTAGTGAATCAACAGATGGATATTCATTCTCTGCCTCTCTCTATAACCCTGCTTTTCAAACTCAAAAGTTAAGTTACATGTACACATTTATTTTTCATTCCTTGTCAGTTAAGTATGCCCAGTGATATTTCTGGTTGAATAGTAAAAGCAGATAAACATCAAGGCGAGCTTATTTACAACTGTGCAGAATATTTTTTACAGAACCCTTTAAAATGCAAAGTACAGGATTGAGGTATATATATATATATACATATATATATGTGAAAAAATCAAACGTAGAAGAAAACACATAGCTTGCCACATGAGACAAAATCCCGATATGACATTGATGAGAAAAGCAGTAAAAGAGAATGAATTCCATGTTCAGCACTGACTCAGTGTAATGAAGATCGTTAAAGCGCGTGAGTCATGGCGTTACAGTTTCCGTGGATAACGGGGCAGACGCTGAGTAAATCTTAAGAAGCAGGAGGATTCTCTGCTCCTTTTTCCAGTAATCTATGAAATGCTTTTGTAATGAACATATATATGTGTTATAAAGTTGCACCATCCACGTTGCTATCTAATGATTCATGTTAGACGGAAATCAGATATAAGATTTAATCTCAACAGCAGTTTACTCACATATGAGTCATTTAAAAAGCGCAAAAAAGGTAAATAACCAAAAAACATGAATTTTGAGAATGTAGTGTATCTAATATCAATTTATATTGCTA
This sequence comes from Ochotona curzoniae, assembly GCF_017591425.1. Classification (NCBI taxonomy): domain Eukaryota; kingdom Metazoa; phylum Chordata; class Mammalia; order Lagomorpha; family Ochotonidae; genus Ochotona; species Ochotona curzoniae. The sequence goes on along the minus strand of NW_024465582.1, from coordinate 11,294,183 downwards.
CTAGTAGATGACTATTTAAAGGGCACTGACAATATTTTGAAATTCATTAAGAAAACTTTTTCTCAAATCATTAAATAAACCTGTGTTTTAAAAAGTAGGTTGTTTTCTGTTTTTTTGACGAGCATGAGGAAAGTGGGGAGAAAGGAAGAGAGTGACAGGGAACAGCCACAGCCGGGGGAGACACACAGATGTCTAACAAGCAACAGACGGCCGCAGGAAATGGGCACACGTGACTGCCTTCTCCCTGTTACTAACTCGATCCTATAACATGTTTTTGAACTGCTTGTCTTCAGCAACTGGAGTGCATATTGGATTCCTGACCCGTAACAAAAGGGCCTCCGTGAAAATCTGTGAGGTGAACGGTTCATGCAAAAAAAGTAATTAAAAACTTAAGCCAGTAGCCTTACTAAACGGCACAGATACTATTAATTTAAGGACCCGAACACTGCCAGGGTGATAGTTTCTAATCATGTTCCGGTTTAAATCACCAGCAGCACTCATGCATAAAACAGAGGTCAGAAAATGTCAGTGAACTCTAGTGAACGTACTCCTGTACTGATTCTCATTTCAGCTGTTAATCCAGATGCGGGCTCTTTATTATAGCAAAGGGGAAAAAATAAAAAGCTGCACCACCTGGTCCTGATCTACAGTTCTGGAAAATTGGTTTTCCTTAGTTTCATTGAGTCAAACTCTTACAGACAGGGAGTAACGTTTGTGCTTCTGCTACAGGTTGAAAGTCTGATTCTACTCAAGAGAATGAGCGGAGTGTTAAACGGCTTATTACTGGTGGGAAACTACGTGTTCAAATTGGTTTAACATCCTGTAGTTGAAATATGAAAAAACTAAGTAATCCTTTCTTATATGTCCTGGTAAGTATGTGTATATAAGACAGCAAGGAAATGTATTTGTAAAAATAAGTCAATTTTTTCATGGTTCAAAGTTCTAGCGGAGGGAATTTATACAGGCTATTAATAATTTGATAGCTTAGATAGTAAACGTGTTCTCTTTGAATTCTCCATAGCATATATACGTGAATTAAGGTTTATTCAAATCCTGTGAGCACTTCATAAGCACACAAAGCTATCTGAAGGAAGGGATTGATGGCTTTAATTTGCTACACAATTACGTTAAATATATTTTACTACTCGTATGAAAACCACAGAAATGACATTTGTATAACTTCTTCATCTGTTAGTAACTACTGCATGTATTTTTGCTTGCTTTTTCTCCATTCTGTAAGTTTGGCATTGGATTTTTTTTTAATTAAATATGAACATTCCTTGACACACAGCAAATACTAGTATGTTTTTCTGTTTTAATTCTCTATTACCCCTTTTATCATTTGAGCTCCATTGTTGTCCAACTTAACCATTTGTCACTAAGATTCTCATCTCGCTTAATAGGCTAACAACTTACTGATTGCAGTTGTCAGTTATGCAATGTATTTGTTTTAATTATTAAATTCTAAAAATGCATCTTTATTAGAAGGGATACATTTGCTTTAATTATTCTGATTTATATTTATAATTATTAGACAATTTTTGGCTGCTGTTTCACAATTATGCACCATAGAAAATAATTATGTTTTCTTCTTTTTAAAGTCAGAAATACAGAGAGAGAAGTGAGAGAAAGTGGAGAGGAGAAAGAAATCTTCCATCCGTTAGTTTACTCCCTACACAGTTGCAACAGCTAGAGTCGGGCCACTGTGAAGCTGGAAGCTAGAGCTGTTTTTGTTTGTCCCGCAGTGGTCATCACCCACTGCTTTCCCAGGCCATTTGTAGGGAATTGGATCAGAAGGGGAGCAGCGGAGACTCGAACCAGCAGTCATACTAGATGCTGGCATTCCAAGTGGCAGATTCTGGGCACGTCACCATGGTGCTGGCCCCACATTCTTGTCTGGAGCATCTGTCTGACCGAATGTAGATTGCTCTTCTCCCTTGCTTCACAATGAACTCTTTGGGACTTCCAAGGTGCCTCTTCACACATATTCTAACATTGTCCTGAATCCTTTACCATGTGTTTCGCTGGTTCTCAAACATAGAGCACACTACTATTTCCTGAGTAACACTAGTTCAGTAAAATAAATTTAGTGCCTTTTATTTTGTTTTAACCATCCATTATATAATTTTGTTAACATAATTGGTAATTTACTCTGGATCTCCAAAATGATAATTTTCCTATTCATATCGTTTCTCCTCGGAATATTTCTGCTTGCTGAAATGTTTAAGAAATATTTATTCATAGGCAACTTTCATCAGGACTGTTTTATTTGAAGCATTATAGTTCTTCTGTTTCATTCTTCTCAGATGTACATTACCAAGGGATATTTCTTAGATCCTGTAAATATAATAATATAATACAAATATTTGAAATTTTGTCTGCAACAGGAAAAATATATTTTCTAATAAATTGAAAGGACATAAAATACAGGCCTGAATATTGTGTATGTGGTTTTTTTTCTTTTTTTTTTTTAAGATTTAATTTTAATTTGAAAGTCAGACATACAGAGAAGAAGTTCTTCCATCCGAGGATTCACTCCCCAAGTGACCGCAAAGGCTGGAGCTGAGCCAATACAAAGGCAGGAGCTTGGAGCCTCTTTCAGGTCTCCCACGTGGGTACAGAGTCGCAAGACCTCGGGCTGTCTTTGACTGCTTCCCCAGCCCACAAGCAGGGAGCTGGGTGGGAAGCGGGGATGTGGGGATTAGAACTGGCGCCCATATGGGTTCCTGGGCTTGCAAGACGAGGATTTTAGCAACCAGGCTATCGCTCTGGGCCCTATGTAAGAATTTTTCATAACATTAATAGATTTAAATCTGCCACAGTTTCTTGTGCAATTTTTTTTATATATGAGATGATAATTTTACCATTACAATTATGGAAATTCATTTAATTTGCAAAAGTAAGTGTGGTTTCCTGTAAATTTTATTCAAATCAGAATTTGCAATTGTTTGTGTAAGTAAATAAATATTCTCTGGAAAAATATGTTTGGTTCATTTGCTCATGTTTTGCTCCTTTTGCTGGATTTATCAAGCTTTATATTTCAAAAGTTGTTATTATTTTTTAACCTCTGGATTTTGTAAATGAGTTTGTTTTATTAAAGCTATCACATTTATTGATTTTTGTTTTCGATTTCTTCTATTAGCAGTGAGAATTTAGGTGTGAGATTGAATTTTATAAGCCCTCTCCATGTTATACATCCCACTCTATGCCATGAATTCTTAACTTTGTAGCTCTTCTAGTGATATATGCTAATGCTCTTTGGGCAATAAATAATAGCTTTATTTAGACATATCTTAAAATATACATTCCAGTTTACATGAAACTCTTGTTTTACATTGCTCATCCTCATTTATTAACATCCTTTCAGGGCTAGGTTGAGTAATTGAATTTCTGTGCAAGCTTGACATCACCGTATAAACGGAATGGCAGATACCTTCTTTGGAGAAAATGCGGAAACCCGGACAACCTATTTACAGAATCTTGTAGCAACACTAGAGAGTTTCACTGACACACACAGCTAAGAGACAATGAAATCAAGAGGAAGTGTTGTTGAGAGAGAGAGACAAGAATAGAACTGATTGGCCCATTTTATGATTTGCTCTAACAATATACAAGTCTGTGTTCATATCTGCTTGATGAAATACAGGGCAGGTGTTCCCAACGTAAGACTGCTGCTAAGAATCAGAGCAGACAGCAAAGAATATGGCAAGGAAGAAATGCAAAGACTTTTGTGAAGGCTGAGCTAAAGGGCTAGGATTCCAGACAGGACGGTTAGTTGTAGAAGTGTCAGATCGGAACACTAAATTTTAGGGTAATCCTCCATCTGAGGTGCCAACAACCCAAGTGTGCCAGTTCAAATCCTGGCTGCTCCACTTGAGACCCAGCTCCCTGCTTGTGCACTGAGAAAGCAGTGGAGGATGAATCAAGGTTTGCTGCCTTAAACTTTCACATCATAGTTCTCATCACAATAGGATTAATCAGAAGTCAATTGTGGAGAGTCTACGTTCTTTCCATGGTTTTCCTTACTTATGATTTGTTGTAAGTTTTTGATTGGAACGTAACCTCTGTACACTTCATGGGGGACAGTACAATATTTCTGCACATACAGAGTCTGCATCAATCAAGCCGAACAACTGTTGCTTTTATTCCTTCATACGTCCTTTGTCTCCTGAGCCTATCAGCTCCTATATCCCTGTCCCTCCTACATCATGCAATACATTATTGCCTACTATAATGTGGAGTCACCACACCATATTATGGAGCATTCAAACTTTTACTTCTCTGTTTTAGTATTCATTGTTTAATCTCCCTATTTTTGTTACCCCCTCATCCTTTTGAGTCCGTAATCACTATTTTAAATTCAGATCTTTTTAAAAAAATTACTAATTTTCACTTATAAAATGGACTGTATGGTATCTGTGTTGGTGTGTTGGTCTTATTTCACTTAATCTCTGGTTCTATCCACTTTCTCACATTATTTTAAGGCTAAATAATATCCCATGTGCATATGTATGCCATTTCCCTTATCTGCGCATCCATCACTGGACATCTAGTTTGATTCCACAGCTTTTGTATAAGTAATGCTGTAACACATGAGGAGTACTACTGCAATGTGTGAGCGTGATCATGCCAGACAAGTCCAGGATGTATTGAGGGAGTCTTTATTAACCAATCTTTGTGATAGCCAGGCCCAATAGACTGAAGACCTAATGGATGGACGGAGTTCACAGTAATGACCATTTGTTCCTCTCAGGGTTTAATTTAGGTTGGATTGCCACATGGACTTATCATTTGTTAGTTTCTATTGGGCTTTCCCAACAATATAAATTATCCTGAGAGATATGCAGCAAACAACCTGGATATACATAAAAGGCCACAAACATTCACCTTCTCTTGGCTTCTCGGTCCACATCCCATCACTGCTAGGCCTCACCTATCCTGGGAATCCTTGAAAGGACACAAGTTAGAAATACAAGGCATTTTAGCATTCGCAGCATCACAGACTAACTCAAGCAGCGAACAATGGGTGAGGAATAGAGGCACAGGATCCATGATCGGAGACTGTTCATGGGAAGCCAGAGAGCAAGGTGGTACTAGAGAAGCCAAGATTTGGAGTACAAGTCAATGTAAGCACACAACCAAGACAGACCACCCCTTCCTGTCATGGGTCATTTTATGGGTGCTTGTGAGAGCAGTGGTTACACAACAATGCAATGCTGCCCCCTCTTGGGTTCCAGGTGGTGGTACAGGAACATCACAAGTTGGTAGAAAGGATTACATGGAAGAGGGAGGCATGGCTTCCAGGCTTGTGACCATGAACTAACTCCTAAGACAATAAAAGTGCAGCTGAGTTTACAGCATCTCAACTGAAATTAAATACCCCAAAGTGGGAAATTGGATCATTTAGTTTATTAACTTGCTAATAATTCTTTATTACCGGTACCATTTGTCTTTTTAACGTGTACGTTTTTTTTGTTGTTGTTGTTGTTGTTTGTTTGGTTGTTGTTTTTTTTTTTTTTTTTACAGCTTGCTTATTAAGGAATCTTCTCATTTTCAACCTGGTCACCGCTAATGTTCTGATTTAAATATTAGTAGCTTTCTAACTGAACTAATTTTTTTCTGGGTTCTCATCGGTTTTCCAATCAAACATCCATATCGTGGAGACAGAGTTGTGATGTAGCTAGTTAAACTGAGACTTGGAACGCTGGCATTTCCAGATAACAGTACACATTTTGAAATTGTTTCAGGCAGCTGGATCAGGGTCAAGAGTTCAGAAGTCACGCATTCTCCAACTATGTAATGCTTTCTGCCTACTTGTGAGTAAAAGGCCACTTCTCACTACCAGAAGTCTGAGTGGGGCAGTGTGGAGGGACGACGCCCCATGTTGAGCAGGGGCTCACTCTCTTGACCACCTCCCTGGTTCTCCTGCTTGCCTACTTCAGGGCTCGTGCATTGGCGCTCTTCATGTCTCGGGCACTCAGGCTCTCGGCCTCTGACAGATGGACATGTTTCTGCGGATGGATTCTTTTCCCTGGCCGACTGGCCCAGGATGTCATTTTATTTTAAAGGCTGAGCCTGGAGGATGGTATCATGGTGTGGTGTAGCAATCTAGTCATATACCGGTGGTGTCAGCATCCCATAGAGGCACCAGTTCAAGTCCTGGCTTCTCCACATCTGATCCTGTATTCTGTTAATGTCCCAGAAAATCAATGGAAGAATGCCCAAATACTTGGGTCCGCACATCCTCATGGGGGATCCAAAAGAAACTTGCTGCTGGCTTCGGGTTGATACCCCTTTGGATGCTGTGGCCATTGAGGAGTGAATCAGCAATTAGAAGATTCTCTTCCTTCTCTCTTCCCATTCTTGCTTTGCTCTCTATCCCTCTTTCTGTTTGTGACAAATGACAAATATGCTTATATGTTTGCAGGGTGAGTTCCGCATGGCTTAACTTGCTTCACATTTACAGTTGTCTGGAGTCATTGTAGAATGTACTGGAAATGTGATATGCTGAGGTTAGGAAGAACTTGGATCCTTCCCAGTACCTCTTATAACAGCAATATATCTTTGCATAATTTAGCACAACATCTGCCCTCCTTTTCGTGGTGTAAAAATCAGATCAACTGTATTTGGGATCAGATGGAAGAGTTTTTAGATGAGATTTCTAGCTGCTCTGGGTCGTCGTCCTGAGTCTTGTAGGAACAGCTGATCATGCCGCTCTTTGCTTCCCGTCTGCGAGGAACGACGTGGCTTTCTTCAACTTGTTTCAGGAATGCTCTGTCTCATCACAGTGCTGCAAGAAGGTGAATCTGCATCACAAGATGCAATGTGCTGAATTGCTAAGCATCATCAATGAATGTACTTCATAAAACTTTGTGAGAGCATTGGAATAAACTTTGAGGTATATTAGCTTTGAAGTTTATTTTATAACTTATTTCTGTTCTAGAAATGGAAGGTGTGCTTCTACGTATCTTTAATTCAAAAACTTTGTTTTCTCTATTTAGAACAAGATCCCAGAAAACATATATTCAGTCTATAAAGAAAAGTTGCTTTTTTGTCTCATGAATTTAAGTATGTAGTTTAAGACACTTTCACACATCATTCGAAGGATAAATTTCAAATTGCATAAGTGGAGTATTCTATGGGATTTTATTATTTTTCTACAAGCTTAAAATATGCATTTTAAATTTCTAAAACATTAAATATTTGTTAAATATTCTATTTGTAGCTTGTTACAACTTTATAATTAATTCATATCTTTATTCTTAACCACTTAGCAGATTGATGAATGCTAAGACAATAAATAAGAAAAAGTTTAGCTGTGATGCCAAATATTTAATAGAAATATTTCCACTGTATTCCTCTCTGATAGAGGTTTTAGCAAATGACTATCCATGGACCATATCCAGTCTGCCATCTGCTTTTGCTAATGTTTTGCTGGTACATGGCCAGGCACATTCCTTTATGTTCAGGCTAGGGGAGCTTTTGTTGTACAGCAGTAAAGTTGAATAGATGCAAAAGAGACATATGGCCTGCAACGCTAAAAATATTTTCTATCTGACCTTTCGCAGGGAAAACTTATCAACCTCTGCAGTAGTAGATGACCAGGGTTAACCTGTGTGATATGCGAAGGATGAGAAGTCTGTAACACACGATGGAAAGTCAGGGACATTATCATTATGACACTGTAAAAATACTCCTGAGGTCTCCTCTCCCCTAGAAAGCCAATATAGACAAACATTAGAATAAAGTAATTGTGAAGACTGAGGTTCAATTTTAATTAAGAACACATCTCAATAGTACTTCAATGTTCAGATAAAGTTGAATTACAGTGGACAAAAACATAAGAAATTACCCATTTACAGAAAAACTACTTTGTGTGACTTTTTTTTTCTTCTCTACAAGTGTATAAACACATACTTTTAAAGTGTCCCCTCAATTCTGTTTCACAAATTTTATCCAGCATTTTCTACTAGAGGAGGTGACTAACAAAGAGATTTATCTGACATTTTACTCGTACTCAGAACTGAGAAATTTTGAGCAATCTGAGAATCTTTTAGCAATCACGTAAGACAGGCAGACACCATGGTTGTGCATTAGAAGCAAAGTATGATTTTGGTCAAGGTTTCCCTTCTTGTGGTGCGAGTGAGCATCAGAATTGTAAAATGATGGAAAAACAGCAAAATTGAAATAACCACGTAATCAACTCAGAGAAAGTACATGTTATTTAACCCATAGAGAAGAACATTTATGAAAGGATGTGGGAGGCATGGCCTGTCAACGCAGCATTTTCTTCCCTTACAGCAAAATTTAGAATCTTAAGCCAATAATAATCTTACCAACTTTTGAATTTGCAATTATAACAGGGATTGGTGGACAATGCATTGTTCTTGCTCTGGGTAAGACTCCTCACAGGTGACTCAGAACAGGTGAGCAATGGGGTCATATGCTCACTCATTCACATATCTAATGGTTTGATGCTGGCTGGCATTTCAAAAACTGTCAGCAGTGCCCCCTCTACCGGGGGCTGGCTTCCTAACAATGTGGTGGTTGGTTTCCAAAAGTGAGCCTCCGGAGAGTTGTAGGCGTAATTAGATTATATTGCATCTTTAGATAATGCATTTACCCCTTATTTTATACTGTCAAAGCAAGGCATATGTATGAAGGCACTTCAAAATACATCCAACGTGGAATGAAAAGTATGTTGCATGCCAAATTTTAAAAAAGACATGCAGTTTGTCAATAAATAGCACTTTTCATAAAATATTGAAGATCCCACACACACTTAAATAATTTTCCAAGTCTGGCATAATATAGATCAAATTTGAGGAAGAGAGAACTTTGCTGTATTTAATGATTTGGAATATTGAAAAGGAAGTAGAGGTGCTCACTCATGACATGTTACTGATGAGATATTTTTGGCCTTGATAGCTTGAAAATAAATACATACTGAATACAGAATTGAAACTACCTGGGGTAAAATCAATGAAATATCATGAAATAGTTCTAATTCAGCAGACATTCATAGCTGATGGGCATATTGATAGAATATTAATTTGGGGCTGAAGACAGTACCAAGTACAATGTTTGTTTCAATGGCCTATTACTATCCCTTATAATGAAAAAAGTATACTTATTTATTGGAGATTTTGTTGCTTTAAGTATATGAGTTGTTAATATCATTACACAAAAATATTTCAAAAATAAGGAACTATTAAATTGTTGAAAAATTCAAAAGTTGTATTATGATGCCAGGTACCAAAAATAAAACCTATGTCTATATTCTTTTACATGTTTTTGATAAGGTGATTTTTAAAAATTGACTGTCACTGAAGATTTCAGTTTGTCTCCATGAATCTCAATGAAATCAAATCATGTAATAAATGCTGAAGCTTCATCTAGCAGCATAATATGTTCCTGTCACCTTTCATTAACATTACAAGGTTTAAGCCATAATTCATGTGTGTAGTTCTGCCCCTCATCTCTCTCAGGTATTCCTTGGTCCTTAAGATTTTTAGCTCAGAAATGTAAATCAAGATGTAATTCAGTAAGTTCATTTCTGCTAATTGCAGCAAAGGTATATTTGTTTGTTGTTGAATAATTAACATTTTCAGGACAATTTTTTTTTAATTTTTCCTGAATGCTGGTTTTTAATCATAAGATATTCTAAACACAAGAGAAAATGTCCCTCTTTGAATGCTATTATGTTATTTTGGAAAAATCGATGTCAAAGGTATAACTTGTAATAATAAAAATTATAGAAATGTTAACATTATATTTTATATTTTCTTGAGAGTTTTTGTAACTTAACAGCCACATTTCTTTAAGAAGTTTCTATCAGCTTGCTTACAAGAAAACAAATATACTAGTTATTGATTTTGTCAAACATCAACTATACATACAATCCGAGGGGAAAAGTAAAAGAGAATAAATGAAATACATTGAAAATCATTCTCCAGTGCTCGTTTTCTAAAACAACAGGTTTAGCCACAACCAGGAGCATCAGCATAGCCTGTCAAAGGGCCAACTGTAGTCTCTATTATCCTTCCAATTCATTATCCAATTTGCAGGCCTGGCAAGGTGGCAGAAGATTCAGTGCAGAGCACATCACAAATACTGGGTCTCTGTCACTCACATGGAAGACCTGTATGGAATTCTTCCTCCTCCCTTCAGACTAATCCAGATCTGCTTATCGTGGGAACAGCGGAGTGAATTACTGAATGGAAGACTCATTCTCTCACTCACTTCCCGCCTCTTCCTCTTATTCTCTGCTTTTCCAGTAAGTGAGTACATTTTAAAAATATATATAATAATCTCTCTAGAGATGGTATATTGAGAAACAATCTGTCAAAATTTAAAAGCTTCAATGACTAAAGAGAATTTGTAATAACATAATTAAGATGATGAACGAAAGACTAGACAACATATTTTAGAAAAACACCCAAATACATATTTGGAAATGTATTCCATGACAAAGAGTCATCCCATGTCAGTGGCCTAAATTGGACTACTTGACAAATAGTTCTTAGATATTTGTTGTGAGCTGAGACTCAAATCTGGCAACCTGATATGGAATGAATGCATTCCAAGGAATGGCTTAACCCACTGAGCCAATTGCCATCCCCTTGAAAGTCTATATTTTGAAAAGCAAAAAAATGTAGCATATGCTTATTTACTGACATATAAATAAGGAACTCGAGTTAATATCCTGCATTCAACTTGTAACCACAACTATATAACTTAAACAGTAATGTTTTGCATAGTTTTTTCAGGGCTGCTTAGCCCACTCAAAGCAAGTTGGTCTTGAGAGAGAAGCAGGTAAAGCTGCTATCTGCAACACTGTCCCAGCTGCTCCACTCCCACCATCTCCCTGGTAATGATCTAGAAAGAACAGTGAAGGATAGGCAACATGCTTATTCCTACACCATTCATGTAGGAAGCCTGGAAGAAACTCATGGCTCCTCTCTGGCCTGCACCAGCCTAGGACACTGAAGTTATCAAGAGAGCGAATCTAAAGATGGGAAATCTTTCTCTACTTTCCCTCTTTCTGACTTTCAAATAAAATTAAGTAAGCCAAAATATTAAAGCATAGGGGTCATGAGAAGCCAGAATCATCCAATGTTGGTCACACATTCTAAAAATTAGCCAAAAACAGGGAGAACATTCCACCAGCTTTTATGAGGACTTCAGAATTCACTCTGGCTGTCACCAAAGTCTAGTGACCAGGCACTAACAAGCCCACAATTCCAAGAGAACGATAGTTAGATTGTGCCTAGTGATGGAGAGTGACAAGACTAGAGATATAGGTGTGCCAAACCTTGACTAATATACTATTTACTGCAGTGGAAACTGCATGTTCTTGGGGAGTATAAGACTTTTCTTACAAATTACTAGTCATAGAGAAGGAACATGTCCCTTTAAACTTAGGGCTTTGGTGTCTCATCTTTGGATGTTGTGCTACAGTCTACTGCATTGAGCTTCACACCTTCACACCAGAGGACAGGTCACCTGCATCTGATTTTTTCCTGTCTGCACTGTGGCCCAGCAAATTTCACAGAGAAGAAAATGCAAACACTTCTTTCGTTTTGCTTCTGTTAGAGTTTATGATCTGCCATTATCCAGTGTCAGAGATATTGTGAAACATTAATTCAGATTAACTGAGTACTGACATGTACACGAGTATCTTTACAACGTCCATGAAAGATGTATTATGACAATACTATTTTGTGTTGTGTTGTGTGTGTGTGTGTTGTGCTGTGTGTGTTGTATGTGTGTGGTATGTGCGCATGTGAGCATGCAGCTTTACCATTTTGACTGAACTTGGAAAAGACAGGTTTTTTTTATGTATTAGAATAATGCATTGTAACAATGTTAAGGATTCACAAAAATAAAGAAAATGCTTAACTAAAGTGTACCCCTAAAGCAGTTTTATATAAAATCTATGCAGAATAGGTAAGAAATAAATACGCATTTTTATCCCTCGTGTTACGCTCCTACGGGAGAGTGACATTCGTTTTTGTATCTACAAACCAGTGAAGAAGGGGCAGCTGCCCACTGAAGCTAAAGGTACAACAGTCTTTCAGACATGGTGTTTGGCATCTCCTAACTGACAACTTCCAAAGAGGAGTGCCTGGATGGAGATGACAAGCAGAATCAAAAGAAGGAGCACTGAGTTGGGACCTGTAGATACAGAGTTCCCAACACAACGGTGCTTGAGTTCTTTCCTAATGCTTAAGTAAATCTTTGGAAGAGAAGTGTGACTAAATAAAGTTTCAAAAGCATGTAGCCACAAAGGCTTGCCTGCAGGGGCAAAGTCGCTGACACAGAGAAGGTTCTCTGTGGGATCAGCTGCCAGAAACAGGGGCAAAGGAGCATTGGAAAACGAGATTTCAACGAGATGAGATGAAGCCCGCCTTGAACGACTGCCTTTGGGAAATCCCAAGGGATTGAATCAACTCAAAACACAAGTTTCCACAGGTGAAAGAAATTCACTTTGTGCTTTCCCTGAAATAGTTCTGAAGCCAAAAATAAACCACATAACCTGTGGCTCTGTCTGTTTTCAGTCTCTTTTCTTATGAAATATGTTTTTCTTTTCCACAGCGTAACAATAGCTATAAAATCAGCTACTGTGTGCAGATTATAGAATTACAAACAGGAAGCATCAACTATACCATCCCTAATTTCTGCTGTAGGCTCCTAATTTGTCGAGCAAATAAAGAATTTTTAAAACTCTAGTATTTGCAAAAGTACATTTATTTTACCTTTATTTCATTCTTGTTCAATTTGAATATATGCGATCTAATGTAATAAATGCATCAATATGGGTGCTGTATGATTTTATCTGTATAAAAATCAGATAGCGTTTTCTATATACTCAGCTCTGTTTTAAGTACTTTGTACATCTTGCTGCACAGTGCATGATTTTCAACTCATGTCTTCCCTTATCTTGAGGACATGTCTAGGAACCTGATCGCTATGAAATGCAAAGCTTTGGCCACTTCAGCTTCTTTTTCCTCCCCTGCCAAGACATCGAACCTTCTATGCCTTAAAATATTACAGAATTGGGCCCAGTGCAATAATGTAGTGGCTAAAGTCCTCACGTTGCATGTGCCAGGATACCATATGGACACTGCTTCATATTCCAGCTGTTCTACTTCCATTCCAGCTTCCTACTTGTAGCCTGGGAAAGCAGTAGAGAACTTTCCATAGTCTTGGGACCCTGTAGCTGCATGGGATACATTTTACATAATATGCATATATACATCATATATACATATATATGTTTAATAGGAAGTTAAATTTATATATGTTTTACAGAAATTAAATTTTATTTCAGCATTTGCAACTGGGAGAATGTAACTAATAATATATACAATAACACTTCATAAGTAGGAAACAAAGGAAGGTGTATATTCTTGAAAGTAAGTGAGCATATTGCTATGATGATAACTTCTAAAAATCAGAGAATGATATTTTAACAAATTGTAAATATGCAGCAATGAGCAGCTCTCTACAACTTTTACATATGCATGTCTTTAAAGTAAAAAATGGCACATTTATGAAATAAACAAAATTTCACTGTCAGGTAATTGTAAATTTTAGTCTCCTTTTTGATTAATTCTGAAGTCAAACATTTTTTTGTGTCCGATTTTGCATTCTTTACAATTGTTGTTTTATGTACTACTTATCTGATTTTCTCAAAATGCGTTTTTCAAAGGCAGAGTGACAGTGACAAAGAAGACAGTGAAAGAGAAAGGAGTGGGAGACAGTATCCGCACCTTGATTCACACCTCAAAAGGCCACACAAGCGACACCTGTGCCAGGAAAGACTGAAGACAGGACCCACATCCAGGTCTACCACACGGCTGGCAGTGCCCAAGGACCCACATCATCTTCTGCTGCATTCCCAGATACATTGGCAGCCAACTGAGGGAGCAGGTGGGAAGCTGGAACTCAGTCTACACCGTGACATTGGCTGCCACCACCACAAATGCTGCTTGCTCGATTTTGACCCGAAGCAGGCCTATGTGCCTGATCTGGAAGATAGCTTATTTTCTTCTCATAATCCAGAACTACTTTCTTCAATTGATTTCCTTGCATGTGCTGGGATCCCATATGGGCACCTGGTCATATTCTGGCTGCTCCTTTTCTTATCCAGCTCCCTGCTTGAGGCCTGGAAAAGCAGTGGAAGAAGGCGTAAGGTCTTGGGACCCTGTACCTTCATGGGAGACCTGGAAGATTTTTGGGAGACTCAAGTAGATTTCTATTTCTTTTTTATCAGGGCTACTTAGTAAATGCTTTAAGGTTGAATACATGAGATATATCTGTCACATTTCTGACGGATGGAAGGACTGACTTCTAATATGTAGAATCATTTCTAAAGCACTAAAGTCTAGGAGTTCATGAAACCGTATGCCTAGATTTATCGTAGGAGACAGAGACTGAACTGAATCTGTTCTTTGGGTCACAAGATGCCTTAGGCACCTGTGTCACATACCAGGAATTCCATTATTGACTTAGCCATACATCATCTTGATTCGACATGAAAACTAAGCACTTTATCTTGCTCTGCTCCAGTTCCTTCAGCTGTGGATCAAAATATGATCATATTTGATCTTCATATTAAGAGGATGTTATGTCAAGCTGTTAGCTCTAATCACCTGTAGCAAGCAAGCAAACAAACACAAAACCCCTTGGACAGCATGATACGATGCCCTGCCTCCTAGCAGGGGTTCCCCACCTCTCCTTCTGTTAAAGTATATGTGAATAATATTAAGTAAGTGATAAAATTTTTCTGATGAAAGAAGCATTTTCAAAATATGATGCAGAGTAAGCAATTCCCTGACCAAATTACAGCTGAGCAAAAGAAGAAAGAATATAATACAAGACAGATTACGATGTAAATGCAAACTGAGTAGAGGCAAGTGGCCATGACAATGAAAATAGGCCAATCTTTTAGCTTGGTATAGACCCAGAGAAAAGAGATTGATGATAAGCAGAAAATAAAGTTTTGAAGTTTGATTGCTCTGTAACTGCTCCCTATTCCACTAGGAAAATTAACCCAAAATTAGCCTCTCAGAAACCGATTTGGACTCACAAACACTTGTCATACATGCCTTTGCTATTTTATCTGCAAAGCACAAAGCACACCCTTGGTATCGACTCAATCCAAGAAAAATTGAAAATCGCAGTGGTAATTATTAATATATATCCCCCATATTCCAACATTTATGTTTCCCTTTATAGAACTGACTTTGACATTCTACCTCCAAAGGAAGTTTTCATGAAACAGCACTTACTACAATTTTATGACATGCCTTCTTTTGTTTGGCCTCTGCTGGCCTAGGGCATCTACTTGGATCTACATGTATTCAAAAGCTGGGGGTTCAACATCGTTAGATTTACACATCATTGTATCCCATGAATGTAAGCCCCTCTAACTTCCCTGTTTTCTCAAATAACATATTTGTGATTATCTATATGAAATGCATTCATATTAATTTTATCTGGTCATTTATTTAACAAATGGACCTTTGCCATATATATGTAAATATATGAATGGATGGATGAGAATATTTCATAAAAATCAGAGTACAAAATAATTTCAAAGACAGATGTTATATCATCAAGGAACTTTCAGACCTCAATAAAATTTGAAATTTGAAATTTGTTATGAATGTATAGTCAATATTACCTATAAAAATATGAAAAGCGGATAATTGTAATATTATAAAGATTATGTTTGGCCTACAGTAGTTGCTTATAAGACTATTATACTATATAAAATATAAATCATCTATAGGAATAATAATTATGCTTTAATAAGTAAACTTATTTGTTTAAGGAGTCAAACTATGTATATGCTAAAGATACAGATCTGGATAGAATTTTATAGCAGATTTTAGAATTTTTGAGCAACTGACTGAAGATATAATTTGACTCAACACACACATCATCCCATCCTGCCATCTCTGCATTTGTATTGTAGCCTTTCAAATGTGACTTTGAAGCAAGGCTCAGCGTTTCTCTTTCTCCGTCCACCTAATTTGTTTGGAGCTTCAAAATGTTGATTGCTGAAATATGGTCTGAGTAAAGGTATTTCAAATCTGAGCACACACCTCAAGAGACACTGAACATTTCAATCTCAACTGTGGACTCCTCAGATCATTCTGAAAAGTTACCCAAGCTGATCTGCTGGATGAGAAGTTACACAAAATAGAGCCAGTTGTCCAAGCTGAACTTAATCCACAGTGGCAGGAAGCCAGCTCTCTGGCAGACAGGGGAACCAGTGTGAGCCAAGAAAAAAAACCTTTCAGCAAACTCCCGCCTACACTGTCAGAAGCACCAAATATTCACGCAAATATCCATAAAGATATAAAAACTATTTTTAAAATGCTGTTCATTAATATGGTATTCATAAATAGTATGTTATTCATAAATAACTTCCTGTTGCAGAAAAACTATATTAGCAGGGAAGATAGGATACAGACTATCATGTCGATGGAGGTCAGTAAGGATTTTAGAATAAGCTAATATTCTAATGTTAGAACAGGAGAAAAGAACATGAGATATGTATGTTAAAGAGAAGAATAAGAGGAATGCCACTTGCTTAAATGTGGACAGAGACACTCATCACCGAATGTCACTCAGAATACTCTCCCAGCTTCTTTTCTTCTAAGAGAATCTCAAGGATAAAGTGTGATGTTTTGCTCATGTTGGAGCTGGCTGATACCGCTTGGCTTCGTGTCAATTTTTAATATTTTGATGTAAAAATACCTTGACCAGTTATTAAATTAAAAATTCATGTCAAAAAGCGCAACAAAGAAAAGAAGCTTTCTATTCATCTGAATGGGGTTTTTGATGGCGTGAATTATTTAATGGAAGCCATTCTGGACTAGAATTGTTTAAAATGTTTAATTGATTAAAAAAAAACCTTTTTTCTTAATGTTTATTTGTAATGAAAACTATTTTTCTATATCTTAATTTGTATTTCTCTTCAAAATACAGTTGATGAAAATGATTAAATATTATTTAAACGTATATTTCTTGAAGGTTTCGATGTGGACTGTTGTAGTAATAGAAGTATGTTGCAAGCATTAAGCTATTCATTTCAGCTGGTTTTAAATGTCAGGACTCATACTTTGCAAGACATTTTGTACAATTAACATTTCATACTTTTTCTTTTTGATGAGCATAACGGAGTGAAGTTTTCTATATTTTTTTCTGCTGTTGTTGAAACTAAAAAGGTCATTCAGTAGTACATAAACTTCTAAGGAGGAATGTAACATATTCGAAAGTTTTGTAAATGCCTTTTTTTAGTGCTTTGAAGGCTGTTATAATTATGCTTAAAAGTCAGGGAAATAATGTGTTTCAAAGTATTGTTTCATTATAAATTCTTCACGGTA
This sequence comes from Ochotona curzoniae, assembly GCF_017591425.1. Lineage (NCBI taxonomy): Eukaryota > Metazoa > Chordata > Mammalia > Lagomorpha > Ochotonidae > Ochotona > Ochotona curzoniae. The sequence continues at coordinate 11,276,781 of NW_024465582.1, read as the reverse complement.
ATGCTGTAACATCCTACTAAAATGTTGGTGATAGTGTGGGTCCTTGGCTTAATGAGCAGCATGCCCATGTCCCATGTCACAGTATCTGGCTTTAATGATGAACACCAAGACAGCAGTAATAATGAACCAAATCACTGGGTTCGTGTTACCAACCTGGGAGACCTGACTTCATTTCCCGGGGAACCCAAATCAGTTCAATCAAGGCACTTGGTGGGCATTAGGGGAGTAAATTAGGAGATATGAGGATCCTGTCATTCTCTCTGTTTCTTTATCTTTCTCGATCTCTCCTGTGTTTCTGCTTTTGAAAAAATGAGAAGTAAGATAACAGTTTTAAATAATGTTGATGATTTCATTTTCAGCTGACTGTGCGATGAGATCCTCGGATACGTGGATAAGCTTGATGCTGTGGGTGTCCAAGAAGGCTATTCGGGACGAGACTGTACGAGTACCCTGAGTTATCATAGATATGCAGAGTGATGGGGATGTCCCCTCTGCCTTGTGCGGTGGAGCCACCTGACTCGCTGAAGCTGTGAGTAAAAGAAAATGGGAACTGAGAAATCCTCCTGACTTTAACAGAACCGAGGTGTGGATATTCTCCTTCCGTCTATCCATGGGTCAGAATTGAAACAGAATTTGCACCTTTCGCTCCCGGGTATTTAAGATTTTTCATATTTTATCTAACTTGGTCAAAGGAACCAGGATATTTTAATTAGCAACTTAGGTCGTGTTTTCTTTTTTTTTTTTTTTTTTAAAGTTAAGCTACAAGTTTAAGAATTTTTTGATGTGGCATTCATGTGGCAATTTGACTAATTCAGGGATTTCCATCAGCAATAGACAGATACTTTACAATTGCTGGTTCAGCCAAATTTCATTCCATTTTAAAAAATTATTGATGACAGTTTCCTTTATTTCATTTAATTTCATTTACTTTGGCTAATTGGAATAGGAAATTGCTATGATTTCTATGACTATTTGATTATAAATTCTAAAACTTCTATAAATTCATCAATTCTTATTTGACATAAAAGTTAAATTAAACTTTCAACACGTGCACTGGTGAGCGGTTTTCACTAATCGATAATGGATTAGTAGAGTAACGTTCACATACTTACAGTTCCTTAGCCCAGATTCTGCTGTCGTGAAGGAAAATCAATCTAAAATGAGCAGTTGTCTTTAATATTATATTAACATTTTCTTATGGAACATTCATATGTAAGTGCAAAGACAGGAGCTTATCAAATTAAAATAAAAATGTCGATATTGAGGTCTTGGCATGATAGCCTAGTTAAATACTGGTTAAATCCTTGACTTGAGGGCTGGTGTGGTGGCCTAGCAGCTAAAGTCCTCACCTTGAACGTGCTGGGATCCTATATGGGTGCCCATACTAATCCCAACAGCTCCACTTCCTGTCCAAAACTCCCTGCTTGTGGCTTGGGAAAGCAGTCAAGGATGGCCCAAAGCCTTGGGATCCTGCACCTGAGTGGGAGACCTGGAAGAAGTTCCTGGCTCCTGGCTTCAGATCGATGCAGCATCAGCTGTTGAGGTTACTTGGCGAGTGAAACATTGGAGGGAAGATTTTCCTCTCTGTCTCCTTCTCTCTGTATATCTGAGTTTGCAATAAAAAAAATAAATAATTCTTTAAAAAATAAATCCTGGACTTGCATCTTCCGGGATCCCATATAGATGCCAGTTCTCATTCAGGCTGCTCCACTTTCCTTCCACCTGCATGTGAAAGTGATAGATGCCAGCCAGGAGACTGGCTGGGAGACCGGGAAGAGGCTCCTGGCTTTGAATTAGCTCTGGTCATTGCACCCACTTGCACTGAACCTATTGCAGTTGGAAGATCTTTCTGTCTCTTCTTCTCTCTGTAAATCTGACTTTCCAATTAAAATAAGCAAATCTTATTTAAAGAAAGTATATATTGATATGAAAGCAGGGGGTCCCAGAAGTGCACACAGATCTCCCTGGACAGTCTTCTGCCGCCTCTGTTATAAGCAGTGCTACCACTGGCCAAATGTTTTTATAAACTAATTACATTTTTGTACACTACCTGCTTTTTCTTTTCATAGTCTTTTCCATCTATATAAACAGGAAGGGATAGCATTATTTTAAAACAATCTCTTTAGAAATATAGCAATGATTTTTAATTTCTGAATCTTTGAACCAAAGATTAATGTGAAAAACATTTAGAATGGTTAAAATACTCAATTCAATTTTGTTTCATATGAATCAAAGATCATCTATGATTTTCATGAGGGAGGCAGAGACGGTGGGGGGGGGAGAATTCCTAGACCTACAGCACTGCATCATAGAAAATAATAAATAAGATGTTCTATCTAAAATTTTATGAAAATAAACAGAAATGGAAAATAAATTCTAAAATATTTATGATAACAAATCAAATGATATGATAGCTGACAGTTTATGAGGGAAACTGAAAAGTCTTGGAAATTTTTTGCATGAGATAAGGATTATGATGGAATATAAAATTCCAGTTTGGGAAAATAGAAAAATTATTTTTCTCAGAAACTTTTGGGGCACTAAGGCCTGATTGAATCTGTTAGGTTACTGAAACCTCAGGCACAATTCTCAGCTAAGCATTTTTATTGAAAGTGACTCGAGTGAAACCCACGTGAACCATGAGAATCAACTTTATAATAATCTTTTATGTAGAGATGACAGAAACAAACATCATCTGAAAAGATTCAAATTCACATTGTGCAACTATTTCCTTCGAGATAAAATAACTTTGCATTGTGAGGAACGGTCACACTTCATTCAACTCTGGTCAAGCAAAATTAATAACCACTAGTTGCTTAGTTACCCCAATGAAAAGGAGCTAAGATTTGCAGATTCAAAGTTAGGGTTCTGTCTTGTTTCTTGTTTTCAATTCTGGATAGTAGCTTTTAACTGAAGAAACCCATCTGACAAAAGGGAGGGAATTCAGAAATAACAAATTTACTTGAGAATGCTGCACAGTTGTTAAAGTTCTTTTATTCAGAATCCATGTGTTGCTATGGCAGAGATTCCACTGCTCATAAAAAATAAGATTTTAATCCTTAAACAAATCTTTAGGCATCACTGCTGTGATTTCTTCAATAATGATAGAAAATGAGAGAGGCAGAGCTTACATTACAGATGTTCTACACAAAAACAACTGTTTGTTTTCCTCAACTGTATCCAGCATTCTCAGCTCTGTCCTTCCTTTAAATTGTCCTCTCTTGTCTTGCTTATGCAAACATTCCTACTGACTGCAAATTAACAACAGCTAATTAATTTAGACATTAGATTAATATTGGGGATCTACTTTTAAATCCATCACCATACAAACCTGATAGTGTATAACCCGCTGACTGTACAACCAACATGTGTGCAATTCGGAAGGACCTTGTATGTTCTCAGTCCTAAAGAAAAAATCCTATGAATGGGCCTGAAAATCACAGGTGTGTGTTTAACAGGTGTTATACCCAAGACTCAGCTTTGTCCCTGGAAATCTTAGTAGCCTTGTGTAGGACACTGTATAGTTATGAATAAACACATACACATACACACACACACACACACACACGCAAAGCCATGGCTGTGTGCACTTGTTACCTGAATTTATAGATAACAGCTTGATTGCAACAATACAGCCATACACTTCCAAACACTTAGCCTCTAACAAATGCCTTCCTTGATGAATATAAGTGGTGGGGAAATTCTGCTTTTATGTTTACGTCTGTGCATGCCTTAATTTGATCAGCTCAACTGATATTCTTAACCAAGATTGAATTCATAAAAGGAGAAATGTGGAATAAGAAGAAATAGAACAAATAAAAAGAAAATGCTTATTTAAAGTAATCATGACATGAAACTGTTTGTAACTCCACAAAGATAATAAAAGCATTCATTACTCCAGAGTTCAAAAGCAATGAGCCTGCTAATGAAGAGCAATCGTGTAAGAGAAATTTAGAATGATAACAGAAATAAATGCACTTAATATATAATTTTCATTGTAAAGTAAAAAAGAAATTTGTTTATTCTTGAATTAAGTGAAATACTTTTCAATATTTTATACATTTCAAAATCGTTACTATCATTTCAGAGCATAAAGTTTATTTCAGAGAGCCTAAACTATAATATACTTTCTTCCTTACTACTTCAACTCCCACAATTTGTGATATATTCATATAACATTGTTTAACACACATGTATATTCCACAAACATACACAAAGAAACAAGCCATTGTGAAAACACTATAAAAATGGCTTCTTTCTCTCCCTCTCGCTGTGTCTACCTTTCACATAAAGAAATCAATATTAAAAATAAATAAAAGGTCTTAAAGACTTGCAGAAAAATAAGCTGTATAAATATATAAGATTTTTATCAATATGTCATATGAAATTTTTTTTAAATTACCTGTGCTTGTTACCTGAATTTATATAGAACAAGTTGACTGTCACGTGATCTTTATATTTTTTTAAATCTAAAGGAAAAATTTGTCTTTGCATGTAAGAACTGAGCTTGGTGTTAGGCCAAAATACAGGACACCACGTCTTAGCAATAAGCAGCCATGAAAGGAACTTTTCAGTCATTTTTTGTTCCAAATCGAATTGTATTTTTCTATCTATTTGAAGAATTGACTTTCTCCTTCCTTAACTATCTCTCAGGTGAAAACACATGACATGGGCTGTCTGGATTTTCAAACAATTAATGTGAACTTTGAATTATGTTAATTATTCATCTTTAATTCTTTTTCTGTATTTTCTGTAAAGCAATCATGATTTCCAAACAATGTCATACACTTTCTGCATCAAGAGTAAATTAATTATAATTTAAAATCTGTCAGCATGCATTTGTAACTTTTGCTTTCAAGAACACCATTTTGCTTTCTCTTCTATTTTTATTTAGATATTCAATTTGGATCTTTTGCCATAAAGCATGTCTCAGATCCCACTCTCTCAATGGGTCCAAGCAGTGAGGTCACTCCTCTTTGTCCCCTGTGGCAGCCAGGGTACACACAATCAGTGCTATGGGCACTGACAATTCACTTCTGTATTTGTAGAATCCTGAGTTATGGAGACCTTTGATGCAATCAGGTAGGGAATTTGAGGAAGCAAATTAAATTCAGTGAGGTATACACTTAGGGTTGACACTCCTAGTTCTTGTCCACGTACTGACCCCACGAGCGTTCTGCTCATTTATTTGGACCACGGCTGCCACTGCTCTAACTCTGGAATTTGCATGGTGCCTTTTTGTTTTATGTATCTACCTTTTAACTTACCATCAATAATTCTCCCTTTGTTTATTTTTTGTTTGATATCGGAGATCATATGCAAAGTTTGGCAACCTTAATTATACCTAGTAGAAAAATCACAATTAAATAGCAGTTCAGAGGCAAAGAAACTGCTAGGAATATTGAGGATCTAGAAATAATTAAATGACAGAGAGGAAATGGTAGATTATTACCTGATTATAAACACTTTCTTTTTATTTCATTATGGGAAAATTGCTGACCCCCGCACTAAGTGCTGAAGGCAAGTTTTCAAGTATTGACTGCAACTATTTAAAAACACTGACATCTTGAATTATGCCGGTGTAGAGTGTAGTGAAAGAGCCATCAAAAAATCTGTATGTCAGAGGATGTTTCTTTTAAATATTTACTCCTTGATGGATTTGAAATGCTAAGTGACAAGGGAGAGAGAAATCTTCCGTCCTCTGTTTTACTCTCTCTGAACTAGGCAGCAAGCAGGAGGCAGAACTCCACCTGGTGTACCCTGTGGGTGGCAGCAGCCAAAGTCCTTGAGCTTTTGGCTCGCTGCTTTGGGAGACACGTTAGTGGGAGGCAGAATTGAATACTGTGGAGCTGAGACTCAAAGTGAATGCCTGTATAATAAAGGATGCTGGTGTCTCAAGCAGTGGCTTAATTCCTGAAACACAATGTCAGCATCTCAGAGATTGGTATTGACTATGTGTTTCATTCTAGAGAAAATCCAAGATCAAATATTCACACACATAGGATAAATTACAAAATCACTACAAACTCATTGTAGGAACAAAACAAAAAAAAATATTTTAAAACAATAGAGTTACAGAATGTTCACAGTTCCCAATTCTTCAAGATTGGGATAACTGGAAATCACATGCAGATTTCAGATATGAAAATGGAAGATTGTCCAATATGTTTTCCATTATATCTGGTTAGTAAAAGAGTGAACTTAATGTGCACATTCAAAAAAACAAATATTCTTACAACATCCAAAGACATACTTCTCAATCACTTTCAAATGATGCTTAAAAGTCAGTATTAACATTTGTTTAGGATCCTAGAATAACTAGAAAACACAATGTGTGGGTTAACATGATCACCCCACACAAGGAAGGAGCATCTTAGCACCGCCACGTGAGAGATGTCCATTGTGTGAAGCATGAAAGGGAGAGTATCAACATTGCAGAAGGCGGAAACGTTGGATGAAAATGTTGTTTACGATCAGCTGAATACTATGAGTTTCAATACGATCGAAGAGATATTTTCTCTAGCAAAGTTCTGATGTATTTATTTTCATTGAAGCTAAGTTCCAACAGTTATTGCATTGCCTGCAGGGACTTTTCTGTCTCCAGGGAAGGCTAGTGTGAGTTTTAATAACCAAAATGGACTCAAGGTCCTAATATAATGATTTGTGGTGATTGTGTGATCATGCCCTCTCTTAGAAATAAGTAGATTGACAGTCCATTAAGCATGCACCTCTCTTTTAAAGACTTGTGGTCAATCGTTCTGACTTGATAAGCAAGTGTTATTAACGATTCAAAGGGTAAAGAAATGTGATATCCTTCTTGATTCATCTGCCACAATTTTGTGAAATCAGAGATGCAAAGCTGGTGAAATAATGCCTGAGTGATCCTAAAAGGTTCATGCAAAACATACGTTATATTTATGCATGGATTTCAAGAAGTACATAGAATTAAGCCACTTTTTACAAATTTTCTGTTCTATGAACATGGTGAAGTACCTTTGTAGATATACTGTCAACATGCTGTAGTATTGCTTTTTATGAAAATCTATGTCTGTATAGTCTATTTTGTCTCACTCTCTGTATAGCAAGATTTTATAAGCTCTGAAATAATTAGCAGAAGCGACAGCAACTCTGTCCATGGAAAGCTTTAAAAGGCATTAGTGTTTTGTGGCTGTTTTCTCCTGTACACAAAACACATTAAGTTATGAAGTAGTATGTACTCACATTGCTACCCAGAATACACAAATTATTAATAAATAAGTAAATAAAGACAAAAACGAGTGAAACAAAACCACAGCAAGGTCAAAGCGTATTTCAAAAGTGGACGTAGTAATAATAAAGGGAAATGCAAAAGGACACAGCTTCTACACAAAGAAACAAAGCTACACGCAGCCAGTATCCAGCCTGTAGTATTATGATAAAGATTGAGCATGATTGAACAGCTTTCAGCAACATGACCAGACTTCCATTCTGCCACTATATTTGGGTTGGACTACTCAGAATCAGACATCAGAAAGCAAGGAAGAGCACAGATGCAGAGACATGCTATTCCTACAAAACTCCTATTGCTAAATACTTGCAGCAGCATTCTTTAGAAATGATACAGCATTGAGGAAAGTGGGTAGAGATACAAGATGTTAATTAAGAAAATAAGAGAGGTTTGTAATAGATGGATTAGGAAGGGTCAAGTCAGGCCTGGCACAGTAGCCTGGGGCTAAAGTCCTTGGCTTGAACACATCAGGATACCATATGGGAACTGGTTTTAATCCTGGCAACCACCTCACTTCCCAGCCAGCTTCATGCTTGTGGCCTGGGAAAGCAGTCGAGGACAGCCCAAAGTCTTGGGACCCTGCACCTGCATGAGAGACCTGGAAGAGACTCTGGGCTTCTGGCTTTGGATCAGTGCAGCTCCAGCCGTTGTGACTGCCTGGGGAGTGAATCATCGAGCAGATCTTTCTCTTTACGTCTCCTCTTTTCTGTATATCTGACTTTGCACTAAAAAAGAATAAAGTAAATCTTTTTCTTTCTTTCTATTTTTTGTTTTTAAGAAGAACCAAGCCAAAGATGGAGAAACCAAAATTCAGGCTCAGAATTGAAACCAAGAAGAGTAGCAGGATCTCTGTATATGAACACCCACAACCAACCATGAACTCTTTTTTGATTCTAGATTTCATTTTACTCTATTTAACACAGCTCTACTGTTCCACATTTTATAAATTATTCATATTTCTGAGTTATACTGTTGAATCAAGACCACAAATTCAAATGTTATTTACCACTATAAGGATGTTGATCTTTAAATTTTAAAAATCACATTAACAGCATATAGAGAGTCCTTGGGGAACGTGAATTTTTCTAAAGACAATACATGCCAGTAACATGCAGCCAGATCAAGAAACAGGATTGTAACTCAGCCCCTGGACCATATGTCATTAACAACACAGCACCTCAAAGACAACCATTGCCCTTATATCCATTAGTCTTAGGAGTAATACTCTTTTTTAAAAAAAAAATCATATGATATAAACAATGCATCATTTGTCCTTAATATGCTCTTTTTCATTTTTTTTTTAAATTTTGCTTACTGTTTTTAAATTTGATCCAGGTAATTTTTGTCATCTGCCTATAACACTTTGGCTCATGCTACAGGAGTAATAGATACAGGCTGCTTCTCCTTTTGAAAGTAGGTGGACAAAGCAGAATGGAAGGAAAAGATAACACCAATTAAATGCATGAACTAAATGCAAAATTATACCTGTAGATTAAATGAGACCAATTTATACATGCTTTCCTAATGTGTGAGTACTCAATTGTTTTTGTGACACAACCAACTTATAGCTACTAAGATCATCAATAAATGATTGTAAGTCATGGCATTACTCACTATATTTGTAATCATTATATAAATAACCAATTGGGATCATCTTAATGTTTATTAACCTGCCAGTAGCTACTCTAAGTTCCTTAACTAATCATGTTCCATTATGATTTAGTCTTGAGAGAATGAGAAAATGGCTGCAGATTCCTTCATGCTTATAAAACACAACTCTAAAATCTCACACATAAAGCGTAATAAAGGACCAATTAAGGCATTTTCCCCAGGCGTTCAGGAAATCTGTCATGGCTGACTTGCAACTCCATTTCGGAAAGTTGGAGAAGACTATTTCTAAACTATTTCAGTTAATCTATATTCCCTGAATACTTAACAATTGAACCTTTAAATCCATTTCTAATACCTGTGTTGATAATTAATGAGAATTTGCTTAACCAATATTAAATATTTTTATCTTATATGCTAATTAGAATGTGCTGATTATTTAAAGATCCATTGGGATATTCAATAGCTGAAACTGCACTACGTCTTTTTCTCTTTCAAAGCTAGCAGACTGCCCTCAAAATGTACTTATTTGAAAGAATTAAAGTAACTGACATACACATAATAAATCTTAGATGTTAATTGCACCAACATATTGGAATATATAACTTCTTTAGAAGAAAGAATCTCTCTCATATGAATAATTTACAAAGAATTTATTTTTTAATTGTGTTGAGGGGGGCTGGCACCATGGCATAACAGGCCATCCCCAGCCTGCTGGCAATGACACCCCGGCTGCTTTACTTCCAGCTCTCTGCTTATGGCATGGGAAAGCAGTGGAGGATGACCCAAGTCCTTGGGCCTCTGCACTCACATGGGAGACCTGGAAGAGCATCCTGTCTGCCAGTGCTGGCAAGTGCAGCCCTTGGGTAGTGAACCAGTAGATGGATGATCTCTCTATCTCTCCATCTCTCTCTGTGACTTATCAAGTAAATATTTTAAAAAAATTAAAAATGATGTTGGACAAGCATTTTATTGTTCAAGAGGCTGGCTAAAATGTCTATGTTCCCTTTGGAATATGTGAGCTTCTGTCCAGCTCCAGCTCCTACCAGAAGCTTCGTACTGACCGTGGGTGGTAGAGGTGATGGCTCAGGGTTCCTGCTAACCATGTGAGAGTTTTGAGTTGAGTTCCCCATTCACAGCTTCAAGCCCAGCTGGGGGCTCTGGTAGGCATAGGAGAGTGAGCTGGTGGAAAAAAACTAAGCTCTCTCTCTCTCTGTATCTATCATTATTTTCTCATTTTTCCCTCTTTGCCTCGTTCTCGCTGTTCAATAAATTAATATATTAAATGTAACTAAAAAAGCAAATGAAATACTCATCAATGCAATAAAGCTGCTTGTGTTACTAAATGTGAATTATATTAATTATAATATCCGTTTTACTTAAAGAATCATATCATTGAGACTTAACATGCATAAGACTCCAATAAAACTTAGGATGCTATTTAAACTGCTTTAGAGAATGCAATTATCCCTTTGTTGTTGGGCCCATAGAATAATTTTAAGCCATTATAATATAGAGAAATGAGATTTAACTATGAGCATTTTAAACTGTAAAAAGTTCATCACTTGCAATAGGAAAATTTAGGAATAAGATCTGTTATTTGTAGGTTTTAGACTTTGAATGTGTACTGATTTCAAAATGTTGCTGTTGGCAATCTTATTGCAGCGATTCTAAGCCTTGAAACAATATTTGGAGAAACTTTGAAGTAATGATTACAATCTGCAAAACACACATTCATTCTTGATTGTAGTAGAGATACCAAAAGTAAAAAATGAGAGACGATCATAATTTTTTTTCTTTTCAACTGAAACTCATGCTTTTTGAACTTTGTCAACGACTGTTGTAGCAGCATTGTAAATATTACCTACTTATGTAGCTTTAAGGCAATGATGGGTCAAAATTACTCCTAGAGGCTCGTGTGCTATCATGTGGATAATGCGGTTCAGCTCAGCTCTCATGTGGATAATGCGGTTCAGCTCAGCTCTAGCTGAGTTGGTGGAATCTGGAGGGAATCTCTTGCACCTTTTGTTCTGCCATTCAAGTCAGTGAAAAATAAATAAGATTTGCTTTAAAAAATGAATACTTCTGGCACGTGAAAGCGCTGTCTGACACAGAGAGCTGAGCTGTGTATAATTCTGCATTAGAGCACGGTTCCACTCTCAGTTGCATTCCTCCTGATTCGTTTCCTTCCTAATGTTCTTGGGGAAACAGCAGAAGATGATCCAGACATTGCACTCCCTTTCACACATACATGTTCCAGATCCACATGAAGTTCTCTGTTCCTCTTTTGTCAGGGGAAAAAGTCTCATCATTGCAGGAATTTAGAAAGTCAGGTGACATGTTTTATGTACGTTTTCTTTTTAATAAATACATATATACATACATATAACTAAGTAAATACATCTTTAAGAAGAAGTTAAACATTTTACGTTTCTTTACATAAGTTACTAGAAAAATGACAAGCTTAGATAAAGAGCTAGATAGATACAGGTGTCCACTAACTAGACATGCACAGCTTTATGCAAGCTGCTTGCTGTATCGAGGCAGCATTATCTGCAACCACTTTGCCACACCCAGTTCATTTCCTGTTTTCATAATGGAGACGGCATCTTCCATTGTTTGCTGAAATGCTATATGCTCTTTGTCATAATGAGGTCACTATTTCTATGTGTAGAGTCCTGTTTCAAGAGCCATTATTTCAATACTAGAATGAAGAACTACTTCTTTCCAGAATCCCATTTTATTTTTCTCTCTCCTCCTTTCTTTCCTTCTTTCTTTCTTTTTTTTTTATTTTTTTTTTTCTTAATCTGAGCTAGGACATTAAAAAAAAATCCAGAAAATATGCTGTGAATACACATGTTCTATCAACATTTCCAATTGGCATTTCTAAATTTATCTACTCTTAAGCCGTGTCCTACATTGCATTACCAGGTTCCATGTCCCTGTTTTGTCCTAGGGCTACCACAATAATACATAAAGGCTTTCATTTTTTCCTCTCTCCTTAGCTTCCTTGAAATCTCTCACAAAAGATGACAGCTTGAATTTCTAAAATCCCAATGTGACAGTGTCTCCCCTTGAAACAAAACACTTCAGGGCTCCCTATTTTCTTCAAGGTAAAGCTGAGATCTTTGATCTGACTGATGGAGCCTTTGAGATCTGCTTCTGACAGAACTTCCCCCCTTCCTGCCTTCATTCCATTTGTCCACATCTACACCCCAATGACCATGAATTGCTTGACTTTCTTGCAAGTAGCTGTCCTCATGCTGTGTCCTGAAGCTCAGAACTCTTCCCCACTCCTTCTCTTTGTTAACTCTCTTACATCATGACATCTCTGGGAATTTGACCTGTTTAGCCTCACAATCACAAGCTTTCTTCGTAGGTTGCCCTTTATATGATTCAGTCGCACCTTACAGACTTGCTATGTGTACACTTAAAATTCTAAGTTAATTGTCTGCAAGTCTACATTTTTACTCCACGGATGCGACTTTGATAAAATGAATCTCTGATCCTTATTTGCTTCTTCCAAAACATGAGGACTAAAATTGTACCTAAATTAAGAAAATATTATGGAGATTAAAAAAAAAAAAACAAAACTTGCTTTAGTTAAGGAAAACACCTGACAGATACGTTTGTTTTGCTGTGATCATTATTGTAGGATGAATATATGTTTGTGTTGGTCTCTCTCCAGATTATCAACCATTTGACCCCAGAAGGCAGAACTTTAGCTTATTTGTTTCGATGTTTTACACCTTAGCACAAAAGCAACCACCAACTGTATTCAAAGACTTTTGTAATTCAATAATGAATTAATGAACCAGTGTGTCAACATTCTGTTACCTTAGAGGTTCTCTCTACATTCTTTATGTCTTGCATTTATTAAATCAATTAATTGACTTTAAGACCCAATATCGTCTCTGCTTTTCAATCATAACATCTGCTAATGGTGTTTAAATTAAAAGTGAAAACGGTAAACAGCATGAGTAAAAACTGAAAACTTGTTCATACGGGCCAGTTTCTGACAGTGCGCATTGATATTCTACTGTGGTTTCTGTCCTTGTCCTTGTGATGGGAGCTGCGCGCTGCTAAGCAATGTTTGAAACTTGGAAATATTTAAGGGTAACATTGAGGAGATGATGAGGAGACGTGAACACTGAGAGATCTTATTGCATTTATTATTTACTCATGAAAATGGATGACATTCAATTTGCATATGTTTTTGCTGAGATCTGCAAGTGAGTAAGCACTGGTGACTCTGACAAATTAGCCAATCTAGAGTGTTTTTAAAAACTCAAGCGTATAGTCTAATAATCTTAACACTAGTTATGGTTTGAGATTTTTCAAAACGTAATCATATGTGTGAATGAAAGAACTGGCCACAGAGGAAGGAAAAGTTGGTAAGAGTGAAAGTAGCCATAGAAAATATGAATTAGAAAGTAGTAAGATAAAGTTCGGGAGAAATAAACAAGCATAATTTATCAACACAAATCATTGTTTTTTATTTAAGAAGATTTTCAGTCAAGTTACTAGATTTTCTTAACATAATGCAATCAACTGTTTTAATTAAAATGTAATCAACTTGTTTGTCTAATTGGTCTAAGATCAGTTCTGGAAATGCTAATTTTCTAGGTTATTTGAAAGCTAATTTTGTTCTGTCAACTGCCATCTTATACTTATTATTCACTGAGTTTACCAAATTTAAAATTCTTATACTTTATAACTTTCTTTCATATTTAGATATATTTTTATATTAATTTAGTGATACTTTGTGTATTTACATATTCAATGCATGTGCATACACAAATAACAGGTGTTTTAAAAAATCATGATATGTATGTATTAAAAATAATTATGGATGGGGTCGATGTGGTGGCCTAGCAGCTGAAGTCCTCATCTTGATCCCATATGGGTACCCGTTCTAATCCCAGCAGCCCTGCTTCCCATCCAGCTCCTTGCCTGTGGCCTGGGAAAGCAGTCAAGGAAAGGAGTCATGACCTGGAGGAAGTTCCTGGCTCTTGGCTTTGGATTGGCGCAGTTCCGGCCATTGCGACAGTCTGGGGAGTGAATCATCAGACAACAGATCTTCCTCTCTGTCTCTCCTCCACCCTGTACATCTGACTTTTCAGTAAAAATAAATAAACCTTGGGCCCAGCGCGGTGGCGCAGTGGTTAAGGTCCTCACCTTGCATGCCCGGGATCTCATATGGGCGCCGGTTCTAATCCCAACAGCCCCACTTCCCATCCAGCTCCCTGCCTGTGGCCCAGGAAAGCAGTCGAGGACGGCCCAAGGCTTTGGGACCCTGCACCTGCGTGGGAGACCTGAAAGAGTCTCCTGGCTTTGGATCGGCATAGCATCGGCCGTTGTGCTCACTTGGGGAGTGAATCATCAGACGGAAGACCTTCCTCTCTGTCTCTCCTCTCTGTATATACGCCTTTCCAATAAAAATAAAATAAATCTTAAAAAAAAATTTAAAAAATCTTAAAATATGAATGGAATCAATATACTTGAATCAAAATTAGTCCATTTTAAAATCAACTTTAAGGTCCCTGTGCTTTTTGTGTGTTTATGAAAATGTGCACGGAATCATACTTCTGTAGAACTAGCTATGTTTTTGCAATCAAAGATCATTTATAAGTCATGTGATTTCAGTGTGAAAACAAAAAAGATATCTGTGTACCACAGTCTAACTGTAATTGATACCATTACAAGTAACAACACAAGTCTTTATCCTTGCCTTATTTTTTGTTTGTTTTTTTTTCTTCGTGAATTTGACCAAAACAATGAAGAAATCAGGTTGAAGCACTTAGAAATTAGTCATTCTGTATTTACAAACCAAGTAATCTTTGATAAACTAAGATGAAAGTCACAATAGAAAAATTAATGAAATGTCATGTGAGCAATTGTTTAAGACTCGTGTTGCACCTGTTTCAGTTCTTTATTTTGCAGAAAGTTATTATTTTTTCTTTTTTAAAAAAAGATTTATTTTATTTTTATTTCGAAGTCAGATTTACAGAGAGGAGGAGAGACAGAGAGGAAGATCCTCCATCTGATGGTTCATTCCCCAAATGACCTCATCAGCTGGTGCTGCACCAATCCGAAGCCAGGAGCCAGGAACTTCCTCCAGGTCTCCCACACGCGTGCTGGATACCAAAGCTTTGGGCTGTCCTGCACTGCTTTCCCAGGCCACAAGCAGGAAGCTGGATGGTAACTGGGGCTGTTGGGATTAGAACGGGGCCCATATGGGATCCAGGTGCATTCGACACTAGGACCTTAGTTGCTAGGCCACCATGCTGGGCCCTGGAGGAAGTTATTTGAGTGAATAGTTAACTTACCTGCATGCTATAGCAGACTGGATTCCATATGGGCTCTATTTCCCGATTCCAGCTTCCTATTGATTAAAAATTTGGGATAAAGGATGACGACTCCTTGGATCAGACCCTTGCCATCACTGAAAGGCCTGGCTTGTGTCCCTGGCTTGGAACGTTGCTTGGCCAAGTCATTGTGGGCACTTAGAAAATGGAGCCACCAGTTTCTATCTCTCTATGCCAACATATCTAATAAAAACAAATTAAAACAACAAACAAGAGGTATTACCCACTTTAACTGATACTTGCTTAGTTCACACATATGTGGATAAAATGGGAAATCAGTGTCTTTAGTGAAGAAGAAAGAAAACACCACTAGTAGTCTGAAGGTCAAGAAACACAGTGTGAGTGAACCATATCAAAGTAAACAAATATGCAGGTGCAGTTGTCTGAGAATTGTGCCAATGCTTCATGCAGAGAAGAAATATCAGGGTCTGATGTGCTGGCAGTGTTGTTTATGGTTTGCAACTACGACATTGCATTTAAAAATATAGTTATGTGTTCTGCTATTTCTCTTCTAAGCCAGATTCCTAGAAAAGTGCCTGGGAAGCAAGAGGAAGATGGCTCATTTTTAAGACGGTTTCCTGATACCCAGGTGAGAGCTCAGGATGGAGCTGCAGGTTCCTGGTTTCAGTCTTGCCCAGAATTGGCTGTTGTGACCCCTGGAGAGTAAACTAATGAATGTAATACCTCTTCCTCTGCTGTCCTGTCTCATACTCCCCTTCTCTCTGATGTTTTGCTTTTTTTTTTTTATCAGTCAATCATCAGTTGTTTTTTTCTTTTTTGAAAAGAGTGTGGAATGTCAAAGCATTATAGAAGAATATCATAATTTGACAAAAGCAAAGAACGAAGTGGGACAAGGAGAAGAAGTAAGTATTCTACCAAATGCAATTTGAAGGGATATAATTGGAAATATAATTAGAAAGGTTGTGTAATTAGAAATAGAATAATGTTTTAGAAATAATACTGAAGAGAAATAAGACCTATGTTAACATCAACAGCAAGGGTTGTATGAACTAGAATTTAAACTGCAAGGTAAAACCCAAAACCTCCCTCTTGGATGTTTGCAGGGGAAACAGCATCCAGTAGGCAGAATGATCTTTCGATCAGAACAAGAACACATAGCAGAGGCCAGTGAATGAATTCCAGGTAGGCTGAAGCGAGTGACTAAAGAGACAGAAGGATCTAAATTTGCGGCTGCTATGATCTCTAATCCAAGAGCAAGACACGGGGCTTGGTGACATAATGGTGAAAACTTCATAAAGACACTTTTTAATGATTTCTGTTATCCAGGAATCGTTGCACTGCCTGATTTGTTGAGGGGTGATGTGATGTACACTAAAGGGAAGGCATTTGAGTAATCTTCAGGCACTTAAGTTCCAAGATATTTTATTCCATCTTCATTTCCACTCTGATTACTGTTGATATACTTCATCTCTAAATTCTATAATTTTCTATTGTGTAGCTCTGAGATATTAATTATGGAACATAAAAGTATGATTTTCCAATAGTTTATACTCTGATGGGAAGTAAAGACTAATAACAGCCTTAGTGCTATACGTTGAAACTTGTGAAATATTAATTAATGTATGTTTATGTTTTCTCCTTCTGTTTTATTTTTATGAGAAGGATGAGGATCTGTCATGTTTCCAAGTGACAAATTGAATCAGAAAATTGAATCAGAAAATTGAATCAGAGAAGGATGATAAAATGCTGGCTTTTCATTTCACAAATAACTGTAGGATTGTAGAAGATGACTTTTAGGCGGTAGTAATTGTCTCAGGAGAGCCGATTTCATCGACAAAGGTACATTGAATAGCGTATGGTAGGGAAAAAGACAAGAAGAGTTTTTTAAAAATAGGATGTCAATGTCATACATTGAGAAAGAATTCTCAGTTTGACTATCCAAAGCTAGCATTTGGAAGGCAGAAAACATGTTACAAGTAAGATCTTCCAATCATTGGTTAACTCATCAATGATTGCTATAGCCATGTTGGTCCAGGCCAGAGCCAGAATCTAAACACTTTATCCTAGTCATGTACATGTATGGCAGGGACCAAGCAAGTTGTGTCAGCTGTTACTTTCCAAAACACATTAGCAGAAATCTGGATTGGAAGGAGGGGTGTAGAGACTCCAATTTCTTCTCTGATATGCAAATATTAATATAGTACCATAATACCAGACCCCAAACATAAGATTTACCAATTGGTAATTTTTGGAGCAGAGAAATAAAAAAAAAATCATATTCATTCATTTTAGGAGAGGTTTATATTGGGCATTTTAGTATATCCAAAGAACACCTTTTCTACTCATAACTTTGAATTTATCTACCACGCTAGAAGAAGGAGGAATGGAGCATGAGAATTCTGTTTGAGATAGGATTGGTTGTTATCAATGATAAATTAATGGTCATGTTTGCTGTGGAAGTCTCTTGTAAGGCTACATCACATTTAAGAGCAGTGAATATGAAGGTTGTCACATGTACTGTTTCCATCATTATTTGACAATGAAAATTTGTTTTCTTTTTAAACTGAAAGGTAAAATGCTAAAGGCACAAAAACATTACTCACGGTGACATAGTTATGTCGTCAATAACTGCTTTTGACCACTTTACCTATGTAGCCTCTAGTATTACTTCTTTATTTTTAGTGAATGTATATCTTATTTTGTAATTGTCATACACGAATAAAGTATGAATTAAGTAGTACTAGGAAGGCATTCAATGTTATGTATGTATGTATGTATGTATTTTTGTGTTTTCTACAGATACCTGATTACAGATTGAAAGATTAGATAAACAAATTGATTACAAAGATCAATATCGGCACTTCAGAGTATCGAGAGCTGCCCTGTGTGGCAGTTACCAACACTGTATTTATTCCAAACATTCCAGTGTACTAATTTTTGGCTAGTGATATATTTACTTAATTGTGCTTAAAATGGTTTGTTTAGTTTCTTGCATGTTTCAACATAAAATCTGAACCCTCTGAAATAAACACGGAAGACTTATTTCAACACAAGGAAAGTTCCAAACTCAAGGTGCCCTAGAATATTGCATCGGCATATTGAGAGTGTGAATGCACATTTATATGGCAAACGTGTTAACACGAGCACGCTGATCCCCTCACAGCAGCATCTGTGTGTATTTTTCAGAATAGCCTCATGAGGAAAGCGCATGTGTCAGATTGCTGATAGTCTCACCATTGTGAAAACAGCTTTTATTTTCAAAAAGCCTATTAGTGAAGAACGCATTATATTTCTGAAGGAAGTGCTACATATGAATTTGCAAAAAGTTCTACAAGGTCAAATATTATTCTTCCTTCAGGAAGTATGTTGCAGGTTGGTTAATTGAGATTCAAGTCATAAAATAACATCTATTTATTTTTTTCATGTATATTGGTCAAGGGAGTTTAGTAAAAGATTTTATTTATATCCCATTACAGGCCAATAGAGAGATGATCTAGACAATTGTCTGACTATTGAACTCACCTCATGGTTATTAATTGTTTGTATCACTGTTTAGTTCACATAAAGAAAGATTTCACATTAGTAGTTTCTTATGTAAATTTAAATGTAAATACAGTGAATATTTTCATAGCCCTTTTTGGAGAAGGCCTATTGATGCTACTAATCATCCTAAGATTTCAAAGTCAACTAAACAAGCGCAAAATTGTGCATTGTTGTTTTTTAAACTCATACTCGATAGGAAATTTTAAACTTTCTGAGCAAAAGCCAGTAATAACTTAATCATACATTCCTTGTTTAACGTTGAATGATAATGAATATGATTTGAATTGATAATGAAAGTGTCTATCTATATATACGTACATATGTGTATATAGATAGTTAAGATGTGTACATATGCAAATAGATATATACATAAATATAGGTATGTACATATATATAGGTATATATACATGTATACTTAGATGTATACATAGATATATACATACATGTATACATAGATACTTTCTCTAAAAACAGAAGTCAGAACCATGCTCATTGCAGTATCCAGCATTGATGGAGTAGTGGCACTTGCACCCAGAATGGAAATGGATTTGTCAATGTACTAATTAATGCCTATTCAGTGAATACATGGACAAATGCAAGAGCGAGTGAAAAAAGAAAGAAAACTTTTCTAGAACAGAGTTTCCTTGTACTCCTTTTTACTTGGTTATATGGGAATTCCTGGTTTATGTAATGTAGATGGCTGAAAATAAAACACAAAGTATATGATAGGCAACTGCTTTATAGATAAATTCACAGCCATACAGGAGCAGAGCTGCAACTCAAAACATGTTGGTAGCATGTCATGCAGAGCAGAATCAGCAAATGTGTATGTATGAGTGTGTTTCCCATTTCTCAAGACAGACAAATGTTTCTAAAGAAAAGAGGGCTATGTGTTCTTCTTGCAAGTGTCTCCTGCTTTGTATGGTCTCCATCACTTTGATCTGTGACTCCATGAAGAATATCATAAGTAATTTTTTTCCCCTAGAATGTCTTTGTGGCTGAATCAACAGGGTCATCCACTTAAAAAGAGGTGAACTTAATTTCTTACTCATTACATCCACTACACAAAAATACACTAATTTGTTTTTACTTTACTAATCAAGTTTCAGCCAGATTGGACCAGTGTAATATGAAGAGTGAATGAAGTTACAAATGGGTAAGGATTGACCACATATGTTTATGAAAACACTTTTAAAAGCCATAGGGAAAAACAACTGCTAAATAATATATTTAAAAAATAAAACCAAATGTGTATTTATATTGTAACGAAAATTGGCAATATTTTTCATGAAATGCAAATAAATAGGGTGAAATTTAATTTGGTCTTAATTTTTAAGTTTCATTTTTGGATCTTGTTTTAGAATCAATGCACATTGAAGAATCATTAGAATGTTAATTTTCTTTTATAAAGATTTATCATTTTTATCTGAAAGGCAGAAATATAGAAAGAAGGAGATATATAGAGAAACATCTTCTGCCTACTTGTTCACTCTCCAAATGGCTGCGAAGTCCGGAGCTGAATCAACCCAATGCCTGGAGCCAGAAACTTCATCTGGGTCTCCCACAGGGTGAAGGATCCCAAGACCATCCTCTAGTGCTTTCCCAGGTCAAAGAGAGAGAGATCTGGATGGAAAGTGGAGCAGCCAGAGCATGAACTGATGCCCATATGGGATCCTGGTGAGTGCAAGTTGAGGATTTAGCCATTGAGCCACCGTGCCAGGCTCCTAGCCAAATATTTTGATACTGGCTTCTGCAAAAGATTATGCAGTTCTCGGGTTCCTTGTCTTTTCTCCACAGCAACACAAACTGTGTGGTATGTGCCTGCCCCAGAGTTGATATTCTGTAAATATTTGATAGCTTAATGACATTAACTATTGGCTGTGAGCTTATCATTTGGTGCAACACTTCAGGTCAGTGCTATGATCAAACAGAGAGAAGAGCAGCAGGATATGGCTGGAAAGCAATTGATGCCCAAATTGTCTTTGTAAGAATGTTCTGGTACATTCTATCAGTGAATACATTAAAAATCAATTATGTAAAATTAAATATGAATAGAGATAGGAAAAGGAAATTTTGAACCAGACAAGCCAGAAATTCAGCATAGAAAAGTCAAGAAAGAGAAACACACACACACACATAAAACCCCTGTGAAATTATATTTTTCCTATTACCTGTATTACAGTTTTGAGCAGAAATCACTGATAGATTTGATGAACAATATACAAATAAGCTGAATTTAAGAGATGATGGTCCAAGCTACATATTCAAATCTGTAAAATGGCGTGTTTGTACTCAGACTTATTCCAAAGGTAGTGCATTTATAGAGCATAGTTAGTGATTCTTCATTTGTTTCACTGAAACTTTGTGTGTATGAAATCTTCCCTTGGGTCCAGAATAATATGAGTCGTTGCAGTGATGACATTCTAATATTTTTATTTAAATAATTCATCTTGTATAGATTTCATATATAGCAGTGAAACAACTGAATGCTTTTTAGGAAATGCATTTCCTTGAGTGATTACAAGCTAGGGACTGTATTAGTAGGTTCCCATAGTAACTTGAATTTCATGGTATCTTAATTCAAGATCAAATAGAAATGCAAGCTAAAAATACATTGGAAATCTCACTTTCAAGACTTTAGCAATCAGGCAACAGAGAGCTGCGGTGTCTGACAGATGGGGGATAAGCAAGGTGAGCCCCACCGTTATCTCCAGTTTCTGCCCTATACTTCCACATCATCGCGTTGAGGGAGTGAGTTGAACTTGAAAGATTTCTGAAGTGAAATGAAGCAAGTTCAGACTAGCACTGAAAGACATTGCATGAGTTAACTGGAGGAATGCCTAAGGGAAAAAATGCCCATAGATAGTGAAATCAAGGTTTTCACAGAGGATCTCCTTCAAGAATTTTGTAGTTCAGCTGGGTAAGGAAGCCACTCTAATTTGCAGAAGCAACAATATGTAAGGATAAAGGACTGAAACAAGATCATGATTCATGCCATTTTGTAGAGGACTCGGAGTCTTGACTCAGTAGAGGTAAATAAGTGTACTCTGCTTTTCCAACACTTTAAAACTTTTCAAGCAAGTCTCAAAAGAAGCAATTTTCAAGCAACATAACTATGTTTCAGAACAAAATTGAATAGTATGTTCAGAAATATAAGAATGTCTTACTCCTGATAAGGTAAAACTCATAACATCTGACATCTAATTGACACTACCTGGTATGCAGCAAAGCAGGGAGATATAACAAATGGAAGAAATAAATAATTTCAGGGAAACTCAAACTGGGACACATATTAATATTTGAAAATCTTACATGTACACAAAACCATATGAAAGATTGAACATGTTCAGAAGACACATAAAAAATACGAAAGAAAATTCGTAGAGATAAAAGCTATACTTCACATAATAAAATAACACTGGGATTAATAACAGAGTAGTTGGCATAGAAGAAAAGATGAATTATTCTAAAAATACAGCAAGATAAATAAATTCATAACTATACAAAGAAGAATGGGAAATCATGAAAAGAATGTTTTCAATGAATAGGTCATATTTCCATGTTGTACAATCCACAGATACACACATTTGTATGTGAATGTGTGCCTGTGTAAGTGTGTGTGTGTGTGTGCATGTGTGTGTTTGTGTGTATATTAGTAGCAGAAGCTCAATAGAAGATATGGGAGGAAACAAGAATTAATGATCAAAAATGCTCAACTTTTATTTCAATTTTAAATCTCTGATTTTCAAGACTCCCAAAGAAACATACACACACACACACACACACACACACACACACACTACTCTACAGAGCAAACTACTCTAGGAGGACTAGATAAAACCACTAATATAATTCTTAAATTACAGATGCCTATCTGTATTTGTATTTTTATTAGTAAACTTTCACATATAATCAATCAACCATTTCTAATCACAATATTTGTATTTCCTTACTAATTATCCTTTGACATGAATGGTATGTTGAAAGTTTTATTTATCCATTTTTAAGTTTTGTTTTTTCAGCTGTTGTCATTCTCTACTGGTTTGTATTGTGCTTAAAATTCATAGCTTTATGACCACAAAGTGTGTCATTTTTTTTTTCTTTGTGGCTTCAAGTTTTAGTTGGGTGATTTCATTTTTGCGTGTGTGCATATTAGATCCATATTATGCATTGTCTAAAATTATCTTGACCTTATTTATTCTGAGTCTTTTATTCCCTTAGGTGACATTTTCATTTCAGATCTACTGCTTTGTCTGTCAAGGGCCATCGCTCCCATCTGGCTACACCAATCACTTGCAGAATCTGAGGAAACACTAACATGCAAGAGATGAGGAGATCAGAGAAATATAAA
Source organism: Ochotona curzoniae (assembly GCF_017591425.1). NCBI lineage: Eukaryota > Metazoa > Chordata > Mammalia > Lagomorpha > Ochotonidae > Ochotona > Ochotona curzoniae. The sequence continues at coordinate 11,253,683 of NW_024465582.1, read as the reverse complement.
TGATCAGGAATGTGGCACAGAGGGTGGCACCAAACTGGTAGCCAGAGTGGAAATAGAGATAACCATTTTAGATAGAAGAATGAGATTCTTGTACGACCTAAATTGATAAGTGGAGACCCCATGGGCTGTAGTAGAGGACTGAGGCTAACAGATATCTGGAGTTTAACTTCTGAGACCTACACTGAGCAGAATCACATGTCTTCCAGACTACAGAGCTACAGTACAAGCTGATGTTATCTAAAGCCATTGCGTTTGTGGTCATTTATGTGTAACCATCAAAATTAGATGTTTGGGGCCAGCATTGTAGCATAGTGTTTGAAGCTACCACCTGAGGCACTAGCATCCTGTTTTGAGACTCAGTTGCTCCACTTCTGATCCAGCTCCGTGCTAATGACCTTGGGAAAGCAGCAGAAGATGTACAGAATGCTTGGCCCTGTGACATCATTGTAGCAGATACAGTTGCAGTTTCTAACTGGAGGCTTCAGCCTGGCCCATGACTGGTCATTACGCCCAACGAGACAATGAGTCAGGGGACAAAAGTTCTCTCTCTCTGTTTCCCTGTCCCTCTGTATATTTTTGTCCTTCACACACATATAAAAGATAGTTACTGTTAGCTCTTTTTTCAAGGTTTCAGAAACAAAATCTTTTATATATTTGTGGTCACTATTTTATTATCCATTCTGAAGATCACTTTATGCCAAATCCTGGACTTAAAATGATCTTTATGTATTTGAATTATATATATATAATGTATATATATATATTTGTCTGACAGCCTTGAGCCACTGAAGTTGTTCTACTCTCCTCTAATTAAGGATCTGTATATGATAAGTCACTTCCATCACCTCCACCTTTGGGGGACACACTGAGAAAGAAGACATTGTCGGCAGTCATTTTAAGCTGTATGTCTGTGCTTTTCTCAGCTCTGTGGGATTTTACAATGGTCTTTATCTTTAGTATTCATCTAGAACATTCTCACAGTTTCATATACTGCTATCTTAGCTGCAGATTGGCCACATTTTATGTTATTCTGCATTCAAGATGTTGTCCCACAGAAAGTCTATATTCATGTGAATGAGCCATTTACAATTCTGTCATATAAAGGTATTTTTATGTTTCTTGTGATGTTCTTGTTTAATATGGAACATATACTTCCCAGATTTCAGAGGATTGAGATGAAATTGAAAAAGCTATTAATGAAATGTAACTACACAATGAGCATGCTATTGAATCACTAGGTAGTAATGATGTCAGCAGGTGTTCATTTTTTAATGTCATTTATTTTTAAAAATATATTTAGTAAATGATCTTTACCTATTTTAAATGCATGATACAGATAATGCTTTGGGACAACTACATATGATAGTTTTCACAATTCACTATTTAAAACTATACTGTTTCAGTTCCTACAAAAATGCTATGTAACATTAATATTTAATTCCTTTTTATATGTTTTTCAATATTCACAACATGCTTTTGCTATTCCAGGTGATTTTTGGAAGTGCCTGTGGTACTTTTTCTGTTGTAGTTTAAATATAAGATATTTTTATCTTTTGTGGTAAACAGATCTGACAACATATTTAGCCAGAAAGTCAACAAGATTAATAATATCCATTAGATGAAAATTAAATGCATTCTTTTATATCAAAGAAGAAAAAAAAATAAATTACTGTAACAAATACACTAATGCGTTTAATCCATTATATTTATGGATTTCAGTATGTAAATTCATGGATTTTTACCAACATCATTTGTTGAAAATAATGCAATATCCAAAGCCATAAATTGAAGCTTGTTAATGGGCTCAGATATATTCATAATTTTAAGCACTGAGAAAAGGAAATGCAAATACAATCAGGCCACAAGTAACAGGTCATCCATCCATGAACAAGAACAAAAGAATTCAACACAGTGATAAAACAGTTATAGCTGTGACCAGATACCAGACTTTTTCAAAACTATGCTGCTATCTAGTAGATTCTACGCTTCTAACCTAGATGAGGATGCCTCGTGATGCTTTCCTACGAGGTTTTCATTCAACCTATTATCTCCTAGCTTTTTGTGAGTAGTTTTATGTCTGCAACTCAATAGTTTACTTCTATTTTTGTATTAGTTTTTTTTTTCATTACAGGATTAATAAATAAGAATTATAAGCCTGTAAAGATGATTGAAAATCACAGATGCAGGGACAATGCTATTTTTTAATGCTTCAAATAGACCTTTCCAGCTCAAATTTACTGTATTCATCAGACCTTGGAAACCTTAATTCAAAAAATGATATATTTTGCCAAGTGGTGCTGATTTGTATAATAATTTATCCATTTAATTTTCACAATTATTCACAATATTGGTAAATGCAGTTTATATAGTTCTTTCCAATAGGCATATATTCCCATTTGAGGTTTGCATCACTATGTAGCTCAGTATTTCTAAAGGTGCAAAAAAAAAAAAAACAACTAATGTGAGGAAGCATTATGCATCAAGTATTGCAAATCTACTGGTCTAATTGTCTGATTATAAATATATTTTGTGAGGTGTTGAGGATGGGATGTGAGCATAATTTATCTAAACAAAACATTGCACTATCACAATCAATTTCTAGTTCCTCAAAAATCAACATCATCATGGTTCTTATAGCATGCTCTGAATAATCTGGTGTATATGACCACCTAGCAAAATGTTTCTTTCAGCTGAAACTATTTCTTGAACGCTTTTGTTTATGTACAAGGCAGATACCGACAGAGACAGAGAAGGAGGCAGTTTCATGTGCTAATCCAACCTGCAACCCCACAGCTGCAGGTTCCAGGCCAGGGCTGAAGCTCAGAAACAGGCACACAATTCATGTCCACTCTGTGGGTGACAGGAATCAACTACTGCAGCCGTCCCCTCTGCCTTTCAAGTTCTTTATTAGCACAAAGCTCAAGTAGGGAGCTGGAGCTGAGAGGCGAATTTGGGAACTCTTGCCTAAAATGTGGGTCTCCTAATAACTACACTAGATGCTTATCAAAGTTGATTCAATAACAAAGTTAATGTTACAATCACACATAAATTTTCATTGTGTTCTGGATGAACACACTGACTATGAGCTGATGTTTCTTTCAATGAAACAATCGCATCATGTCATTTAAAAAGGAAAAAATATAACTCGATAACTGGTAGAAATTTTAGATAATATGGTTGAGTGAAATCCTTGAAGTCAAATATAATGATGCAATAAGAAACAATATTTCAGTCAATGATGTACCATATACATAATGCTAGTACTGTAAAATCACAATAAAACTAAAATATAACCAAGACTGTATTGCTAACTAGTATTTGAATGTGTACCCTCTACTTACTAAAATTGTTTCAGTAGAACTGTGTCTTGTAATGCCAGCAATATCCTTTCAAGACGTGACTCTTTAAAACATACAATGATGGTTACCGTCACTGTTAGCACAAACACACAGAAACAGTTTCCCCAGTTACCTAAGCAGAATAATGTTACATCACTTTGGTGAGCAAATGTGATGCCTACTTTTCAAACTTTAAGCATAAAAAAAATAAAAATAGTCACATGAAAATGATGTAGTATTGCATGGGGCATATATGCTAAATTTAATTTTTAGAATGTGATTAATTTATGCAGTCCTTATTGGTTCACATTTTATCTCAGGTTTTATTTTTGTTTTTTGAATATTAAGCAATAAAGGGATATTCCTCAGGATGCATTCACATTCGAGGATCGAATTTTACATCTGGTCTTTGATATTTTAGTTATAAAAATATACTCTTTAAATTTAGACCATGCTCAAAATTTGCATTAACAAACTTGAAATTGTGTATATTGGGACAGGAGGGGTAACCGAGGACAAGGCAAATTGTGATTCAAAACACCTTGCAATTTTTAGATGTGGGAGACTACCACACAATGCTGAGATATTTCAAGTAGTCAAGAGATCATGGTATTTTCTGTAAATACCTACAGATTTATGTATGAATAAAAGATTGTGATGTTTTTATGCTTCTGTCATAATATGAATTACTGTAAGAAACATAATTAATATAAAAGGCAGCATAGTCAAAAACCATTTTCAGAACTTAAACAAGTTTGTAGTCTCTAGTTTTCTAGACGCATAAATCTAGATGGAAACATTTATTTCTTAATGCTTAAGAACTTGGATTTACAATACACATAAAATATTTGCTATGTCCAAGTACAACTGCATTTTAAACATATATAATGAGCTACTAGAGAAGAAGGCAAAAATTATCTCACAAGCAATATTCACAGGGAGGCAGGATAAAGTTTAGGCTCATTTTATTGACTATTAAATCATTGAGGGGTAATAAGTTCTATTCTGTAAGCCAGTGTAACTCTAAAAGGACTTACATTATGCAAGTGAAATGAAATACAGAATGAACGATTGAATATATAAAAATGCATGGCAATTGGGCCACTCATTAATCTAAATGATCTATGAGTCAGCAGATGATTAGCCAACATCCAAGTCTCTGCTGATCATCCTGGGTTTGCATTGAGCGGCCAGCTTCCAGCATTGACTTGGTCCAGCCATGAGTGTTGTGGGCATTCGAGAAAGGAAGCAGGGAATGGAAAATCGTTTCCTGCCTACAAATAAATTAAATAAATAAATACTTTTTAAAAACATATGGTATATTGTGACGATTGATATTTAATGCTAATGAAGCCTAATCTTCCCACAACTCAAAATGATTTACTGTCATATGATGCATTTGGTTCCACATAGAAGTAGATTATTTAATGAACTCACACAGTTTGCACTGTTCATTAAACGTGCATTTTATATTTTGTTTTTCATAGGCTGGTATCGCCTGGTTTGAAAATTACGATAATGCTTACCATCATGGAAGGATTGTTATGCTTTATTGAAAGATATATTTATTTTTGTTGGAAAATCAGATTTACAAAGTGAAGAGAGACAGAGAAAAGTATTTTCAATCTGCTAGTCAACTCCCTAAGAAGCCACCATGGCCAGAGCTGAGCCAATCCGAAGCCAGAAACCAGGAGCTTTTCCAGGTCTTCAATATGGGTACAGGCCTTGGCCATCCTCGACTGCTTTCCCAGGCCACAAGCAAAGCACTGGATGGGAAGTAGAGCAGTCTGGATACAACCTAGTGCCCAAATGGGATCCCGGTGCATGTAAGGCAAGTACTTTAGCCACTAGGCTGTTGTGCCAGGCCCTATTATGTTTATTTTTTCTTCTGAAAGTACTTGTGAAGGACCTATATTAATTATGAGCTAAGTTTTTAAGAAAATGCATCAGTGAAGACATTTTGCCCTGGTCATTTTTGTGTGGTAAATATTTAAATTGCTTATGATATATCTTTCATTATTCTTGTTCCACTTCCTACCATTCTTGAGTTTGTTACATACTTTGCGTATTTCTAGAGCTTACTCATTTTTCCAATTTATCTAATTATTAATATAATGTTGGCAACACAGCACTTACTGCAGTGAATTGCTCCTGTTTGAAATTCAATTGAAAGGACACAGACATAGAAGTGAAAGAAACGCACAAGGTAGAGATATAGCTTCATGCAGCGCAGCCTCTGCTCCCGCCAACAGTCTACATTCTCATTTGTTTGGGTTGTGCGGTGCCAAAGAGTCAGCATTTTTTTCAAAAGTTTACTTTCCTGAAATGTTTTTCTCATAGAAGCAATCCTAATGTGCATAGAACTAAAATTTGCACAAATTTGTTTCAATGATTTCTGTTTATAATCACACAATGCTTGCCTACCACTTCTAACAGCTGATATATGGCAGGCATACATCTTTGTTTCTAAAATGTGTTGACTTTGTGAGACATTCTCAATGGATTATTCTCATTATTTTAGCTATTTTGAGTTTCTGCTTGTTGAATAGTACTGGTTAAATGAGAAAGCTTTGAGTTCGTTAATGCTACTGAAAGAATTGACTATTTTCCCTGATATATTAAATATAATTTTGAAATTTGAAGCAGTAAATGTTTATTGGAATGTAATTTTATCCGTATTCCATTGTACAGGGATTATTTTATTTTAAATTTGAGTGAATTTAAGCATATAAAGAACAAGAATAATGTAATAACCCTTAAAGAGGGGAATAATTCTAGAATACAATATTTATTTTTAAGTAATGACTGTTGACTCCAGCATCATTAATGGTAACAAGAAAAAGGAGTTATTATGAGGCTTTTAAAACATAGAATATATGACCTTCACTCTTGAACAGAACATAAACTTTCAACCATAAGGCCTCCTTATTGCTGTGAAGTATCATTTTTGCTACAAAGAAATAGGAAGTATATAAAAGATAAGGCTTCCGGGAATCCTACACTCTGACAGTCAATTCAAATGCTTTGAGCTCAGATTTAACTGGGAGCCAGCTATTGATAGCAAAAGAAAAATTTTCCCTAGGAAACTGCACTTAGCATTTAAGAAAAGAATATAAAAGTAAGCTGACTCCCACAGTAGCAATTCTATATCTGTACTTTAAAATAAAAAACAGCATTTACTCGTTTTAAATTTGATAAACTCATTCCTTGGGAGGAATGGATGTAAAAGTCAAGTTTATATGAATTTTCATTTATATTCTGATGAAAATATAAGTATTTCATGGCAACAATTCCATTTATAACAACTAGGAATGGCTCATATTTATGTATTTCCTGCAACACTCGGCCTACGTATTCTTTTCTAATGTAGGATATTACAGAGTGTAGATGATTTGAACAGAATCAAGATAAGCTTATCCATAGCTTCTCCTCTCCCTTCCCCTTCCCTGCTCTCCGCTCTTTCCCTCCTCCCGCCCCTTCCCTCCTCTCTGCTTCCTGGTCTTTCCTCCATCTCCCTCAGCCTCTCCCATTCGCTCCACCTCCTTATCTCCCTCTCCTCCCCTTCCTTCTCCTCCCACTCCTTATTCCCTGCTGGTTCCTCTTTCTGTTCTTTCTTTTTCCTTTCTTGTCTTTCCTCTTCTTGTCTCTCTCTCTCTCTTTCCCTCCCCATATCTTTATATATTATTCTGTTTTTTTTTCTCTCTCACATACATAAATTAAAAAAAAAACTTTAAAAAGAGTCTAATAATATTATAAGATATATTAATATGATGTAATTATTATGAAAAATATTTTGAATTTTGGAATTACTATTAAACAGCAGACATCTACATAGATTTAATATGCCTAAAAGAACCTGAGACACTTTGACATACGTGAAACTAAGCATTTCTAAACTATCAAACTGGCTCCCGTACCAAAATCTGTTTATTGTGTCCAAAAATTATTTTAAATATAGACATTCATAAAGGCTAACGTAATGGATAAAAGTTTAATATGAAAACAGACACATAAAATGGATGTGATGTTAATTTCATAATAGATTCTCACAGATGAATACATGAATACAGGAATGCGTGATTCTGTGGAAGTATTTGTCTAAAAATATGAGAGATCATTTCCTTCTGAGAAGAATTTGTACATGCAAGTATGACACAATAATGAATAATAAACCAGGTTTGTTAAAAATAAATTGATGTTCTGATTTACTGGAAAAACTGTGGTTGCAATAAAAATATAGATCTAACAGAAATTAGAACACATTAAATAATGTTTCATTATAGAAATATGTATTTATCTTATGATTATTTGGTTCTCCAAAATGAATATGATGAGCATGTTTATAAGCCAAACTCTGACAGAAACGGGAGCTGAAGCTGATTTTTTTTGGAGTCATAATTCTGTGGAAGATATGTAAGCCAGAATCAGACTAAACATATATATTTTTAAGAAGATGTACTTATTTTTCCTGGAGAGGCAGATCAGATTTCTGGAGAGAAGGAGAGACAGAGAGAAAGATATGCCATCTGCTGATTCAATCCTCAAATGGCTGCAATGGTCAGAGCTGTGTCCAACTGAAGCCAGGAGCTTCTTTTCTGGTCTCCCACATGGGTGCAGGGTCCGAAGGCTTTGGGCCATCCTCAATTGTTTTCCCAGGACACAAGCAGGGAGCTAAACGGGAAAAGAGCCCCCACGATTAGAAATTAGAACTGGCAACCATATGGGGCCATCCTCAACTGCTTTCCCAGGACACAAGCAGGGAGCTGGATGGGAAAAGAGCCCCCACGATTAGAAATTAGAACTGGCAACCATATGGGATCCCGGCGCATTCAAGGTGAGGACCTAAACCGCGCCGGGCCCCATCTTAATAATTTTTTTTTTAATTGCATTGATGCCTTCATTTCTGTTTTGCAGTCAGGAAATTGAAACAGTATTTCACTGACTCACTTCCCTTTTTAAGTCTTTCCAATTTGTAGTTCTCTGTTAACTATTGTTTCAAATCCTCTTATTTATCAGAAACATATTCTGCAAAATCTTTTTGAATATCTTCCTAGTTAGTGATTTTTTTTCTTTGTGATCAATGTTACCTTACTCATTGAGTTTTTTCTTTTTTTCTTTTTTTTCTTAATTTTTTTGTTGTTGTTCTTGCAGCTGTTGCAATTGATATTTACTCATTTTGTCCATAAAATTTGATCTTCTCTTACTTTTTATAAGCCAATATTTTATATTCTATTTTTGGATAGGTTGCGAGTTTAGGCCCTATGAAGTCTATTTATATTCATTATAGGTATAATGACAAGCTATTTTTTCATTTCATGTCATTATTAAATCATATGTAATTGAATTTCCTACATGAATATTGGTAAGCACCTACACTGAGCATTTTTCTTTCTTGGAGAAGTTTTATTTTTCATTTGGCAAGTCCAAGAAATGCTAAACTCTGCTCTGAAATTAATTTCTCAATCTGGGAATGCTCTACCAATGAATAATGCAGATTCATGAATGCACAAGTTAGCTTTTTTTTCATTAAAATCTCCAAAGAAATTTTGGAGGGACATTTGTGACAGAAAAGGAAGTTTTTGGAAAATGTGCTAAAAAAGAAATATGAATCTCCGGATTTCTAGGTACATCTGGACTTCCGCTTCTTCCACTAACATGGCACATGAAAGGAAATTAAAATAAGTAACTCATCACCCCATTTCATATCACGCTCTGTTGAGCCTGTATGTTTATCAGCCTTGGCGAACAAGCTAAGAGCTACGCACGCATCAGCTCACATGCCCGCGGCCCTGGGTAACCGGTTCGCTGTCTGTTCTTTAGGCACCCATCTGCTTCTGTTCCCACTGCTCCCTTGACATTGGCCTTGAGGACCAGAACCTGCAGAGAAGCATTGTAATTAGAAAAGGCAAAGAAGTGCATCCTCTAGAGCTGTGCAATATGCTTTACAAGACCATAGGTGAAGGGGATACGACTTCTTTTGTATAGTCTACCAGGATTCATTATCCCAGATGGGATTGTCACAAAAGGATGATAAAAACCAACCCAGTGCACAATTCATTGATAATGTGAATAATTTCCAGGAAGACTACAAGTATGCCTGCAGGAAAGCTGATGAAGCTCTCTATGTAAAGCAGGAAAACATTTTTTTTTTTCAATAGGAGAAAAATTTTTAAAGCATAAGGGTGCAACAAAAGTAATGAATTGGAATAAGCAAACAAGGTACCACTGAACTTTGGCCGTTACTCATGACAAACACGTAAGATTAAGGAGCCAAGAAAGCGTGTTCCTAAATAAGTCAGACAGAACAGTTTCCCATTTGAAAATTATAGTAATTATTTTACTAAAGGACTACAATACTGAATTACTTGAGGGAAAAGTACAGGAGGAGAAGAAGAAGAGGGAACTGGAGAAGGCGAAAGGAATCCTCACATCTAAAAAACTGTATCATGGAAAATAACATTAAAAAAAAAAATCAAGTAACAATGATTTGACACTAAGAGGTGAAACCTATGGAAGCAGGCGAGGCGCCCCAGGAGAATTGGGACGAGGGACATGGGGACTGTTCTAGCCCCAGGAAAGTAGTCCCCGTGCTCTCCTCATGGAATCTTAGACAACTTCTGCAGGTCTCCAGGTTGCTTGATCCAAGATGTAAACAGAAGACTTGGACATTGCCCAAACGCTCTGGACTATGCTTTTTGAATCACTGGTTTTACTGCAACTTAGGAGAACTCACAGACATTACAGTACGAAGGTAATGAACAGGAATGTGTTAGCGGTCATTAATTAAAGAAAACAGCTTGAGGATAGATGGAATGGTGGTCTCAAATGAAAGGTTTTCCTTTTATTGCAATTATTATTTTGAATGGCAATTTATCATAAATGTGTGAGAAAAGATTCCCTTAAAAATGTGTGTTATTCAAAATTTAAAATGCCCATTTACCATAAAAAAGGAAAGTTTTGAAGGCAAATATATTTCTGGGTACCAGTTTCCATCGCGGAAACAACTGCTCCCTGAGTTCTGATCCCGAGTGACCGACTTCCTCCGCAAGGAAACATGACCTTGATGCGGCCATCCGGAGCTTCCTGTGATCAGATTTCTGAACCGAATGTGCTGTGCAAGTTTATTTACTTTTTCTTGTTTATTTTAAGGCTGCTATCCTGGAACATTTGACAGCGTTACATTCATAACCAAAGACAGAGAATACCATGCCGAACCATGGTTTTCAAATTTTATTACGCATTTCAAGCTAAATGGTGTTATGATTGCCGAAGAAAAATAAAGCTTCCTGCAAACTACCGCAGAATGCAAGGCTGATACGCTCATTTCCTATCATTCTTGTATATTTATGAAGTGTTCTCTCAATGCTCGTCCGGAACGCTGCTGGATTTTTGCCCCAATAAATGAATCGTCCTTTATATGCTGCTCTAAACCATTTGATCGTTTTTCATCACTCTTTATGAAACAGATGAAAATGTGACCTCATTTTAGAAAACACTCTAAACCTGCAAGTCTGAAGACAACAAAATGAATCTCTTTTTGTCCATTATTATTATTATTATTATATTATGATACAGCTCCATATGCTCCAACGCGTAACTAACGCTGATTTTCCCCTATGTTACTGCATACTGTTCTTCATAAACAGTCATAAGTTCATCATAGTGGGCATGGACAATGACAGTGAGTTCAGAATCCTACTGTTAAGGTGTATTTAACATTTATATTGGGAGTCCATCTTTCTTCTGGAAGTAGAGGTACATACTGCATGGTTTCTTTACATTTGGATATGATAGTCTCCATTACAGAATTACTATACATCCATTTAAATGAAAAGCCAAAAAACAAAATCAACAAAAGGAAGAAAAAAAGAAACTTACAATGCTGGCAACTTGAATAGCATGCTATTGAATGACTAATATGTTGCAAAAAAAAAAAAGAGAGAGAGAGCAAAAGCCAAGAACCTTCTTGAAGAAAATGATGTGCTATATGACCTATAAGAATTTACTGAGGAAAAAATGCTTTTTTAAAGAAATGAAAATAAAAACAAAAATATGAAAATCCATGCGATGCAGTTTTGATTTTTTCTGATCTATGTTGGTGAGATGTGTCTCCTGCAAGCAACAGATTGGTTGCTTTTATCTTATTATCCAGTTTACAAATCTATGAAATTTTATTGATGGGTTTAAGCCATTTATATCCAGGTTAATATGAATAGGTGGTGATTTTGTCCTGCCACTTTAGCAATGGGTTGTTCATTGTCTGATTTGGTCTACTGTTGCTATTCTACTGTGATGTTCTTCATATTTGCCTTTGGATTTTGTGAGTTCTATTCCTTTTCTCTGTCAAGAGAACAAATTTAAGTAATATTTGGAGGGCAGGTCTACAAGAGGTGTGTTCTTTGAGCTTTACTTTACTATGGAAGAATTTTATTTCTTCTTCAAAGACGAAGGAGAGCTTTGCTGAGTATGTTAGTCTGAGCTTATATACATATATATATATATATATTTTTTTTCTTTTAGAATCTGGAATATGTCTCTCCAATCTCTTCCTGCCTTTAGAGTTTCCTGGGAGAGGTCAGCTGTTAGTCTGACTGCCGTTCTTCTATATGTCAATTTTTTTTTTTAAGATTTATTTATTTTCATTGCAAAGTCAGATGCACAGAGCAGAAGAGAGACAGAGAGGGAGATCTTCTTCCATTTGTTGATTCATTCCTTAAGCAGCCATGAAAGCTGGAGCTGGGCCAATTTGACGACTGGACCCCAGAGCCTCTTCCAGTTCTCTGACACAGGTACAGAGTCCCTAGGTTTTGGGGCACCCTCGGCAGCCTTCCAAGGTCACGAGTAGAGAGCTGGATGGGAAGTGGGGCCACTGGGATTAGAACTGGTGCCCATATGGGATCCCAGTGAGATCAAGGAGAGACCTTAGCCACTAGGCTACCACGCCAGGCCCTGTCAATTAATTTTTATTATGTGCACATTTAAGGATCTTTTCCTTATGCTTGATCAAATAGAGTTTGATTATCATGTGTCATGGTGACAATCACTTTGATCAACCCTTTTGGGAGTTCTGTGCCGCTCTGTATTCTGTTTCCCAATTCTTTCACCAAATCACGAAGTTTTCATTTAGCATTTCGTTGAATACATTTTAAACTCAGGTTGTCTTTTACTACCTCCTGGAATGTCCATAACTCTTATATTTGGCCTTTTAATAGTGTCTCTTATTTCTTGAATATATATATATATATATACTATATATATATAATTTAAATATATATATTTATCTAGATCCATCTTTGCTTCCAACATTCTCATGGTTTCCCCATTGTGACAAGACATATCTTCCAATTCTGATATTCTTTATTCTGCTTTATTTATTCTATTATTGAAACTTTCCACAGAATCTTTAATTTGCTCTATTGTGTCTTTCATTTCCAATATTCGGCTTAATTTTGTTTCAGTGTTGCTATGTCCTATGTGACGTATTGCTTAAATTTCTCCATGTGCTTCTTGATGTTGATAAGAAGCTTTATACCAACTGTCTTGATTTCTGTATCCCCTATTTTCATGATGTCTTCTTCAGTTAATTCTGAAGTTGGCAAATCTTTCTCTTCTTTGCAGGGAAATCTTCAATAATATTCAGTGTGTTCTTTTGCTCTTGGTCATTGTACTTTTGGTTAGCAGAGTCTTCTCCTTAGGGAAGGTTTCCTTGTGATGTCATCCACAGGTCGAGAATTCAACCTTATTTATTGTGGTTGGTGCACTGTTCTTTATTTGCAGTTGTTTGTGCCACACCCTCCAGTGAGTTTCAGACCTGGGCTCCTGTGTTAGACTTCCACCATGGTCTCTGTAGTCCAGTTTCTTGCTCACCAGTCTGTACTTCCTGTGATCCTCTGCAGAGGCTGCTGGGGTTTGTTTGTTTGTTTGTATATACACATCCTTCAATAGATGTGTCATTTTTGCATGCATAATTATGGCAATGATAATAAGATTGAGAAAACCCTTATATGTCAATTTAACATTTTATCTGTAACATTATCTGGTCTTTAACTTGAACAAATTCTTAATTCATTTTAATACTCCCATGTAGTGTAATAGTCAAAAAATAGGAAAGCAATCCTTATAACAGGATTGTAGTTTTGTAGAACAATAAAATAGAACTATCAGCAAAGATGCAGAAAATTCTGCCAAATTTTATTTTTAAGTATTTTTAACAGAATAAATAATAAAAGTTACAAAAAAGATAAGAAGTTTCTAACTTTTTCATCTTTATTTATGGCAGGAAATGGTCTCAAATCTGTTGACATTTCAATATCTCAGATTCCAAGTGATTTTGGAAGCTCAAAAGCAAAACAGTGCATTATTTACATTCATAATTTGCTTGCTTTTGAAGAAAATGACATCTGTGCAATTTTCCTTTCCAAAAACATATTAATTTCTACATTGACAGAATTTAGAACTGCAAAACCTTAATGCAGAATATCACTCTCATTACATTTTATGTAAAAAATTAAAATTTTAAAAATATGTTTATTTTTAGTAAACATACTCTTCATGAATAAACATACATCAATTTTTTTATTATCAATATGTGAATTTCATTGTCAAACTCATTAAAATTCTTTATAATTTTTCAACTTATGAATTTAAAGTTCTTTTGGTTGGTTCAATTCTGTGTGCAATTTGATGAGTTTTTACAGAGATTCATGCTCATTATTATCTCCAGGAAATAAAAATTTCTTCACCAAAGAGTCTCACTTTGTACCCAAAACTTGCCCCTATACCTATGCCCATAAGGCTGATCTGAAACCCAATTCTATAGAACTTCTCATTTTTCTTTCAGGAACTTATATTAAGGGGATAATAGTATATTTAAATATTTAATATTATTTTACTATAATTGGATTTTTTTTTTTTAGTTCTGTACCATTTGGACTGTTTTCAATTTTATTCTACTGAATAATGTTTTATTGACTTTGACTTACCTTGAGCTTATTGTAGTTGTGACTGATAAAATAATAGTTCTGTGAACATTCAGGAACTGCATTTTGTCTGGCCGGATTTTTATTTTCCAAGGTGGAATTTCTGAGTTAGTTGATAAGTACATACTTGGAACTTTATAAGAAGCCACCATGCTGATTTTCAAGCTAGCTTTATCATTTTCTCTTCTCACCAAAATTATATGAAATCCAGTTTATCATTTCCAGCATTTGGTAACATTTATAATTTTTATCGTGGCTCTGTTTTAACCACTTTAAAATATATTTGGAGTGCTTTTCAGTCATATTTCCCTAATCTCCAGCAAGCTTGTGTACATCTTTTTAAAAAACAGATTTATTGCTAAAGCTACAAACAAGATTAGGACATAAACACAAAGCTAAAATAGTACCCTAGGAAAACCTGTCCAGCTGTCCATTCGTGCTGACTTTTTCAGTTTGATGTGGTTAATATATCAGTGAGCTTGATATAGTACAAGTGTATACAGAGTATGCTGAATTTAAAAAATGTTTCTTTATGAACATTTTAGTATCTATAGCTTAATATTTTTTTCAAAATTTCACTGTGAGTTAATATTTAATTCGTAAAGGAATTATCATATAGCTAGGTGCTATATCCATATCATTGTGATAACCACATAATCCAATCACCATTAGTATTTCATTTTATATGTAAGTTATGGTTAACAGACTCCAAACCAAACAAGTTTTAAAAGCAAAGCAATGAAATAATGATCCTCAAGAAATAATATTGACAAGTGATTGGGCTTTCAAAGTCCAAAGCATGAAGCTAGATTGGAAGTGGAGCAGCTGAAACGTGACTATAAATTTTAAATATCATATTTGTGGCAATCATTTACAATTAAAAATTCACTTTTCTTCTTATTTCGTAGTGAAGAAGGTCTTATGTGCTATCCATTATAAATTTATGCTTTATAAAGATGAAGGTAATATTTTTTCTAAATCGTCAGGAGCACACATCATGATTGTTTCTGCTCACAGGGAGATGCTTCTGTGCTATCTTTCTACATCTTGGTTTAGATCCTATGATGTTTTCTTAAGATATCGCAAATAAACAATCCAATAAACAGACATCATTTTGATCAAATGCCTGTGATTGTGGATATATTCTTTAAACTCTTAGGATGAAAGATACAGATCACTCTTAAAAGTGAACTGGTGATGTCAGCTCTCAATTGCACTTTTTAAAGATAAAGAATGAAGTAATTTAAACAGTCACAGCATATATCAGTGGCATGAAAAGTCGTTAGAAGAAGCATCTCATTGTGTCGCAACAAACCAACTAAAGCCTTTGGGAATGTTGTAGAACAGGGCTCAAAACACATCTCTACAGAGGCCCATGCAGTAATAGAACATCAAACTTCCCAGAATGCTAATATTGGCAAGAATTAAGAAATGGATTGATCTTTGTGCAATCTTTGGATTTCATGGAGTGATAAACACACTATAAAACTGTTTTTTTGTTTGTACTTCCTCCTTGATTCTGCCATAAGTAAAGCCCGGAGCGGACTGTGGTGATTAATGTTTAGTAACACTAGATATGAATGTCAAAATCTAAATGAGGAGTTGTGAGCAGAAGTAAATTATTGAACGCTGTGGTGTCGTTATGAAGTGGGCCTCAGGTTTTGCCAGAGGATTGCTAGGCACTAACCTGGCAAATGTCCCCCATGTTTTTTACAAGCATGCAAATATGAACTGTTGTATAATACAATGTACTGGAAATTGAATATAATCTCTCTCCCTCTCCCTCTTTCTGTCTCTCTCTCTCTCTCTCACACACACACTCACACACACTTTGAGGAGTGATATTTTCTTAGCCAAATAGTATGTCAGCTTAATCAATAGCGAATACATGAGCACATAGCTTTCAAACCAAGATCAGTACCAATACAGACTGTATCGACATTTAAATGAGCAACTGGTGTTACACTACCACTTACACTGCAAACCAGGAGAATTAAACAGCAAGAATGTGATGTGGTAATCTTCAGTATCTAGAGTTCCAACACAAGTGTTATTCATACTTTTAATTTCTATTTGTCATTAATTTCATGCACTTCCTGGAAGAAGTTTTTCATCTATCTGTTCTCATTTCTTATCAGTTAGTCAATATCATGGAAGATTTACGGTAGGTATTTCGCAATACATCAGTGTGGACTCCCATCAATAGAACACTCTATATCACTTAAACATTCCATAGAAGGTGATTTATAATAAAACATCTCAAATTATTTCCTTTTGTCTAACTTTGTAATATCATTCCAATCAATGTTAACTATGGGAACTATGTAAAACAACCATTACCGTTCTAAGAGTGTAGGAGAATGAGTCTCCACAGACTGCTCTTTTGGCCAGGTCAATGCCATAAGGAAGTCACATCCACCATTAAACCATAAAGTATCAGTGTGGTTCCCGCAATAAAACTACAACCAAGGAAATATGTATTTATATAACTTGCTCAAATTGAGTATTCTCTACTTTGTCTTCATGCTCTTAGTTTAATAATTTTAATACAATGGATTTGATAAGTGATCATCAATATGACCCATTTTAAATAATCAGAAGAATGTTAATTCTTAAAATGGGTGCTTAATTCCAATAGACTTCACAGAATATTGCATACTTGAAACACTGTCACTGAATTTCATCAGGCTGTCAAATTTACTTGTCAAAAAAAAGATACTAATACATTTATTTGGGCTGGGTGGCAGTGTCAGCTGATACTGGCATTACATCAGTGAGTGAGCCTTCAGATTCTAAATCTTTAGCACAACTTTTTTTTTAATTTTTCCTTTGAAAGATTTTACCACAAGAAAACTAATCAATCAAAATTTGCATGTGAGTTAATCTCAATTTTCCTTGTCAATATCTAGATAATTATTCAGCTATTAAAAATACTGTTCACATTTGTTATCTTTATCCAAAAGTATTAACACTTTAATAAAAAGTATTATTCTGTCAGAACTAGAAGATGATACCATGAAACTATTCTTTTACTAATGTTGAATATTTAGGGTAATGAAAGGGAAGGACACTATTTAAAATGAGTTGTCAATGTTCTACAAATTTTGGTCAAACAAAACATTTGTATCCTTATTATCCTATGTGAACATGCTTGACAATTTGTTGAATGGCCCGTATACCTCTTAGATCTAAAAGACAGAAACTGGATTTAAAGTACCTTTCACCAGCAGTAATAATGAGTTACATATCCTTCACACATCTATCTGAGATATTTTCTGCTTGTAGAACTGTTATGTCTCTCCCTCTCTGTAACAATTTTTTCAAATAAACCATATATATATGTATACATATATATATTCAATTAATATATTTACCTCAAATATATTGAGTTCAAATAAAACTTTTGCAAATATATATTATTGAAAACATTTGGAAGAGTTAGAGATTATAGAAAGTTTAACATATGTTATTATAATAAAATCAACTTAACTGGAAATCAATAATTAGAAAGTATATGTTTCTCTTTTAAAGTAGAATCATGAAACATTTTTGTTCAGCAAAGTTTAAAAAGTGGAATTTACTTAAAAAGTTAGTTAAAATATGGATTTTATTGCTTTGAAGTTTCAAAAGATTCTATAATCTGCTGTTCTAATGAGAGAAAACCCTGAGCAATAAGTTAAATGAAAATATTACTCAAAGCCATACTTAAACCAATAATGCAAATTGTGAATGAATATGACAAAATTGTTGTTGCAACTGAAAGAAGAAAAAAAAAGGCCCTGAGCAAGGCAATAAAAAAAAATAATCAAAACAACAAATTAATTAAGGCTTGGAGCTTCCTCTTAGAAAAGTTTGAAAGTTGCCCTGCTAAATGAATTTTAAGAAGTAAATGAAAACTTGATGAGGACCTGTGAGCCAACAGCTTTTCTTCTTCTGCTGCTTTTTTTTTTGGCAAAGCAGAGACTCCAAATGAGGTGCTGTTAGGACACTGCTACAATGAGTACATTCAAAAGTGCCTAAAGCATGCTTTGAATAAGTACTAAGACTAGATGATTCTCTACAATGAGGTAAAACAATGAATATCACACCCCGTGTATTTTTCAGTTATATATATATATATGCCTTTGTAGATGTATTTCCAAATTGTTGCTTCATAAGGCTGATAACAAATTGGTGCAAATATAAATCAACTAAGAAAAATATGACTGGTTAAGAGAAAGCTGAATTTCTCTGAATATTTGTATGCAGAATGCTAACAAAAATACTTTGCAAGACAAGTGTCAATAATACTTTAACACTTGAACTACTTTTTCTTTGTTCAGTGGAAGGGATAATACTTTTTTTAAAAAGTCATTTCATCCATAGTCAAATTTTCAATAAGAAAAATAAAATAAAAATTAAGAAAACATTTCAAATATTTAAAATTAAAGTAAAATTCCAATCATTTAAGTATTTAGCCTTGAAAATATGTGGGAACATGTTATGTACTGAGTGTGACATGAACTAACAATAATTTTAAAGAAAATTTTATTTATTTAATTTTCAGCATACATATATTAACACTCTTTGCTTCTAGTTTTCGAGGAGGCAGAAACAAGGTTTACACAGTGTAAATAAATCGACTTAATCCTAATCTGCCTCCTAACAAAATACATTATTAAATTTGTCTGATGGAATGTATCTTACAAACCCCTCGTTTACTGAGACAATGCTTCATGAATTTTGACTGATTTTCTGTAATTCTTGACAATGTTCTGATGGCTCTGAACCTGTGCAGGGTTATTTCCAATGTACCTGCAGATACACAGATAACAATAGCCAGTGTTAGTGTAATGTGCTTCTTGATGTTTGGTGGCAACATTAGAAGAGCAAGTCAAAACGCGTTTCTTATATCTGTGTTTAAATATAAAAGTTTTCAGTCGATTCATGTGGTCCCTGAATTACACTGACTGCTTTGCGTTACACCAGAACTGCTTCGGTGCTGTCTGTTCTGTGGCTGGATTCTCAGACTTGCCCAAGAAATTCAAGGGTGTTATTGTCAGGATTGTTACGAGTTTCTGTACATACCGGGGAAGCCTTGTGTTGCCTTTCCGATGGCTGAGATGTAGAATCAACCCAGATGATCACCAGTTGACAACTGCATAAAATGAACGTAGTTTATCTACAGTACGGCGTACTTACTTGGCCATGAAAAGGACAAAATACTGTCTTTGCAGCAAAAATTTAAAAAAAATGCTACTCAAAACGATTATGCTTAGTGAAATCAGCCTGTCTCAAAAGGCAAATATCATGATTTTCCAAATATGTGGCAGGTAAAACAGAATATAAATAAAATGAGAGACATGAAATGATCAGCGTGGGATATTATTGTTGTTTTCAGCTCATATTTATATTGTAAATGCTGTCCCCCTACTTTTTACCTGTTGAATCTTATAATTAGTTGTGAATAAAGCCTAAAAATTAAGCCGCAGAGTAGAATAAAATGTCTTTGTAAAAATAAATAATGAAGAGAAGGAAAGCAGTGATAATTATGGGGGAGCAGGTACTGAGCAAAACCTGGTAGTCTTCTTGGCACTGTACCTATGAATGCATAAAATCTGTAAATCTACAACAAAACAAAAATAAGAGTAATAAATGGTACACTGTGTTCGACTGTTTTTAAAGCAATTTATGAGCTAACTTTTGCACAAACAAATTATTAACCATCAGTTAATATATTCATTCTGCATACATGTGATGTGCATATATATCTGTATCATATAGACATAAGTGTGTGTGTGTGAAATATTTGCAGTTAAATAAGGGCTAGTTTATTATAATGTACATAGATATGTGTATTTGGAAGCTAGTCATGAATGCAACATGATAGGTTTAATACATAGGTTTCAGGCAATGCAATTCAAGTTCGAATTTATAAGATAATCTATAGATACTAAGACAATCCAATTTATGCTAACTAAATAGCTGCATTTACACTCCAACTAGTAAAGAATATATATTGACAAATTTAGTTACTGAGGAATCTATTTGGGTTCTCAAATAGAAGCAAACTCACCAAAAATAAGTTTTTATTAAAGAAAACAAAGAATTGGTATTTATTATTCTGAGATTTCAACGCCCAATACGGAAGGACTTGGCTGTGGAAACTGGATTTTGAATTTGTTCTGTCATGCATCTAGAGTTAGATTTAAGTTCGTGGAAAAGCGGTTTTTAAAATAATCACATTAAAAAATAAAAGTGATTCTTTAGAAATTCGTCTTGATTACTATGAAGGAGTATCTACCAGTAGATTGTATAAATTCATGCAGTGGTTGAATAAAGGAGACACACCGATATTCCTATAGGCTGTAATGCAAATGGGTATGCAGATTCTGCCATTCAAATATTCCTTTTGCCTTATCATATTTCACAGAACTTTATATCCAAAGGGGAAAGAGAAATTTGCAAACATTTATTACTCAATGAATAAACATAAGGACTATCCTCACAGCACTTTGCAGTATGTACAAAAGCATTAGACTGGCAAGAATGGAAAGGCTCCAAACACCTTTGTTGGTTTATTTGTTTTGTATCTGCCAACTTTAGTGTGTTGTGGTTGCTGACACCTGCTTCTCCATTTCTTTGTGCAAAAATGATCCTAATTTTTAACTATGATCAAAACAAACCTTAATGTTTAAAGAAGACACAATAAATGCAAAAATAAATCTCTTCGATACTATGTTAAGAGCCAAACCTTTTCTTTCAAGAGAATAATATGATAGCACATGCTAACTTTAGTTATAGAATAAATCCCGAGTGCCAAACAATGAAGAATTCATAAATACAAACTGTTAAGAATCTCAACTGCCACAGAGTTAACTGGATGGGAATATTTAACAAATATTAGTATCACAATTCATTTTTCAAAGAGAGGAGAGTTTTTATGTTGTGGCTAAGGAAATTTTTATTTGGCTAACAGTATTCTATCTCCCGAAATCACATCAGTAGACAAACACAAATGAGTCATGACTGAAATAGGTGTATATGCAGGCAAAGGACGTGGTACTGACTATGTCTAAAAGGCTTATGTACTTGCAGTTACTGGGCAAATTCAACTGCAACAGGTAGTAATGAAATCTGAGATAGCAAGAGCACCAAATTGCGCAACAATTTCTAACTCATTGTGAATAGTTTCTGATCTAATAATACAAAGGGGGCGTGGGGATAGATGGGTTTCAGCAGAGCACTGGTGAAGAAGTCATGCTTTGTCTCAGATAGAGTCTACAAATGAACGCGGAAGGGCGATTCCTTCCTAGGGAATAGTGCTTTTCCTGGGTCACTGGCCAGAGTGCAACACAATGACTTTATTTAGTTCTCATGATAACTTTGGCATTTTCATCCTTTTCTGGGAGGCATTTATAAATTTTCATCATATGTTATCATACGTTCACTAATCTTTATGCTTTCCTTGGATATTTTGGTTTTCTAGGAGGGAGTTTCACAAATGCTTAAAAAAGAAAACAAACAAAAATTCAGACTTGCCATAATAGTCTAGTGGCTGGATCCTTGTCTTGCATTCGCTGGGATCTAATATGCGTGCCAGTTCTTTTCTTGGCTGCACTGCTTCTCATCCAGCTCCTAGGAAGGCACTAAACGATGGCCCAAGTCCTTAGCACTCCACACCTGCATGTGAGACTGGCAAGAAGCTCTTTTATCCTGAGTTTGGATCCGCCGAGCTCTAGGCATTGTGCTACTTGCGGAGCGAACCAGCAGAAAGAAGGTTTTTGTCCTTCTCTCTGTATAACATGACTTTCCAATAAAAATTGATCTTAAAACTTCAATAGCACAAAAACACATAAGCACTATTAGTTTTCCCTGTAAATGAAAAGCAAGCCTGAGCAAGAGTGGTAGCACTTCAAAGGATTTTTTTTTTCTTTTTCTTTCTTTGTTTTCTTTTTTTAGGATTTATATAATTTTATTGGAAAGTCAGATTTACACATAGAAGCACAGGCAGGGAGAAACCTTTTACAGATGATGCTTCACTCCACAAGTGGCCACAAGCACAGAGATGAGTCCATCTGAAGCCAGGAGCCAGGAGCTTCTTTCAGGTCTGCCCATGTGGTTGCACAATTTCAAGGCTATGGGCTGTCCTCGACTGCTTTCCCAGACCACAAGCAGGGAGCTGGATGGGAAATGGAGCAGCTGGGATACCATCCGGCCCCCATATGGTTTCCTCGCTGTGAAAGACAAGAACTTCAACCATGAGGCTATGGCACTGGGCCCCAGTGTGTTATTTCATTTTTATTTTTTTATTTTTTTGAGACACAAATGTAAAGATGGTTTCCTTCAAAAACATGAGACCATCATCTACCTGGTGTCATTATTAATTTAGAACAAGTGTAAGTCTTCCTGGTATAGATTTTGGGGGACAAAGGAACACTGTCAATTCAAATGTCAAACTATCTATATTTTCTCTGACTCTTTTCTGTCTATCCAAGAGAATGAAGATACAGAAACAACTCGGATTGCAGTCTATGTATGGCGATTTATTTTTTGTTTGATCTTTATGCATGTTATCTTCCTTAAAGAATTAAGGCTTTATCTGGTCCTCCAAACTCTGATTTTATCTTCTTCAGATTCCAAGATTTGTTTGTGCCCCATATAAACAGATAATTAAAGATATAAACAGATAATTAATTAAACAGCATCCAGTGATCAGCACCTGCCCAAGGCAGCTTGGCACTTCAAAGCTTTCCTCTTTAAATTCCTGCTCTATCATCATTTGATGCTCTCACATCCCCACCACCATTTTGCCTGTAGTGAATTATTTGAAATCATGTTTTTACATTATTTTGTTCTAGCATTTACAGTTTGCTGTAACTGTGTTGTTCTCACTCAAATTGCTAAAATGCCATGTTTCACTTTCCACAAACTTTTTAACAACTGGTGGGTACTTCTACTACACTCTCGTACTGACTCCCTAAATCTAATGATCCTTATAACAAATCTAGAAGCTTTTCTGTGTTTCCGTATTACTTCTTTGCTCTTGATATGAGTGGCAGTATCTTATAAAACCAGTTAGCACAAAACAAATACTATGATTATTCCTCCAAGCTTCCACAATTGCACAATCAGTAACCCAAATATACAAAATTCATAAACATAAATTGAGGTATGCTCACCCCATGTTTATTGATTATTTATAGCAATTGAAGATGATGACTACAAAATAAGAAAAAAAGTTTGATGTATTTCTTCAGCTGTTATTGATTAAATACATCATTCATTTTTCCTTCTTTTGACAGTTTCTAAAGTAGAAAATGAATGTCTTACTCTTTTTTTTCTTTTTTTGAAATTTTAATTGGAATGTCAGATTTATAGAAAGAAGCACATACAAAGAAAAACATTCTTTGTCCCTTGGTTCGCCCTCCAAGTGTCTGCAACAGCCGGAGTTGAGTTGATCCTAGCCGAAGCCAAGAGCCAGAAGCTTCCTCTGGTTTCCCACGTGGGTGCAGGATCCCAAGACCTTGCGCCGTTCTCCATTGCCCTCCCAGGATACAAGCAGGGAACTGGCTGGGGAATGGGGCAGCGGGGACACAAACCAGCATCCATATGTGTTCCTGGCGTGTGAAAGGCCGAGATTCAGCCACCAGACTCCAATACCAGGCAATGAAATAACAATCAACCTGTCACTATCAAATATTTTCTGCATAGTCAAAAACTACTAGTACATTTAAATCATCCTATTAGACATTCAAGGAAATTTAATGATTTCTGTACATA
Organism: Ochotona curzoniae; assembly: GCF_017591425.1. Taxonomy (NCBI): domain Eukaryota; kingdom Metazoa; phylum Chordata; class Mammalia; order Lagomorpha; family Ochotonidae; genus Ochotona; species Ochotona curzoniae. The sequence goes on along the minus strand of NW_024465582.1, from coordinate 11,229,604 downwards.
AAAATTTACATCGGAGCCACGTGTGGTATCCTAGTGGCTAAAGTCCTCCCTTTGCATGCGCCAAGACCCTTTTTGGGTGTTGGTTCTAATCCTGTCAACCCTGCTTTACCATTCAGCTCCTTGCCTGTGGTCTGGGAAAGCAGTTGAGGATGGCCCATAGCTTTGGGACCCTGCACCAACATGGGAGACCGGGAAGAAGCTGCTGGCTCCTGACTTCACATTGTCACATCCCTGGCCATTGCGACCACTTGGGAGGTAAATCAACAAACAGAAGATTTCCCACTTTGTCTCAACTCTCTATGTATCTGCCTTTACAATAAAAATAAATAAATCTTTTTAAAAATTTTTACTTCAGCAAACACTAGAAGACAGGTTTAGACTCTTCCATGGGCAGTTACGATATCCCCATTTCCTTAAAAATTGTTGGCAATTTCGACCTTTACAAGGAGCTAACCCACCCTCTGTGCTCGGGAATTAGAAGAGTGAATAATGCTAGAATGTTCAAATTATATAAAATGATGTACAGATTTAATATCATCCTCATGAAAACACTAATAGCATTCTTCCCAGCACCGGATAATCCTAAAATTCACATGGAAAAGCAAGAACTCAGATAACCAAAAAAATATGGGCCAAAAAGGAAAAGTTGGAGATATCACACATAATACCAGACTTTAAGATATAAATAACTCCAGAGTTATTGTATCTAAATAAAAAATCATTAACATAAATTATACATTAAGGATCACTGACTAGCTATCCCACAAATCATTCCTTATATCTGAAACCTGACTGATCCTTGACAAAGGGGCCCAAAACATTAAAATGAAGACAATTTTTTTGTGTTGTTAATAAATGTTGCTAGGAAAACTCTATATCAGTTGCAGATCCTATCCAAGTTTAAATGGATTAAATGTCACAATGAAAAACCTAAAACTCTAAAATTTCTATAGGAAAACACAGCGGAAACAGTTCAAGCCATTGGTATAGTCACAGTTTTCTTAGTGTGTGAAAGGCAGCAAAAGCAACAGAAACAGAAGCAAAATTAGATAAATATGATTAAATCCGACTGAAAAGCTTCTGCAAAGCAAAGGATACTCCAGATTGAGGGGCCTATGAACACAATGGAAAAACATAGTAGCCAACCACGTGTCCAACAAAAATTAATAATCAGAATATATAAGGAACTGAAAAACTCAACAATTGAGCCCAAAGTGGTCCAGTTAAAAAATGGACAAGGAATCTAAAAGGACAATCCTCATAAAAAAAAAAAAAACACAAATAAATGGCCCAAAACTAATGAAACAATGCTTAGTATCACTAGCCATCAGAAAAATGCAAATCAGGACCGCAAAGATGTATTCATAATGGTTAAAGCAACCATTATTAATAGAAACAAGCACATGGAAATAGAAATCAGGTCTAGAAGTGATGCATGATTTCAAGTGCATCTTCCTCTTCCATGTATGACTGCCCATCCTGTAGCTAGTCAACTCAAAATTCGTTCAAAGCCCTCACAAGCCGAATCGTACATTTTCCCAAAGCGCTGCTGTTCTCCACATACCATCTGCACCTGTGTCTATTGTGAATTATAGGAGGAAAGAAGTAAATGTGGTGGTTGAAAGATGGCCTGTGAAGACAGTATAAAGCTCAACTTAGAACAATTTGGCAAAGCTGCATACAGCTGGGAAGTAAGAGGCAGCAGATGGGTTCTGTTGACTTCCTGAAATCAGAAATGAGATGGTTTGTATCACACAAAAATCTGCATTTCCTCTAAGGCAAAGGTGCCACTAACTTCACAAAGGACGCCTGCAAATAGCAAGGTGGAATTCTTGAGTTGCCCAAAACAAGCAGTGCGGTTGAGAAACATTTTGTAGATACAATTTCAATGAAAAAGTACCAATAAATGGGATAACTGTTCTATCTTACAAAGTCTCATTAAATTGGATTATTTTAGCTAAGTATAAGCTACATATATTATTACAATTCTTTCAGTAGAACAAAATATATAATAAGACAACTAATAGCAATCCAATAGTTAGGGGTATCTCAACTTTTATTCATTTGCTGCTTGCTGTGATGGGTTTCTCATTTTTGTATTGAGATGTAGTGTTCAGGATTGTGAAGATGTAGGAAAATTGGCAAATTTAGTTTATAGAGACAATGTAATAATGGCTTATCTAATTCAGTGAGACACCCTAGGGCCTTCCGTATTCCTTTGTCTTATTATCACTTTGTGCCAAAAATGTGACTATTTAAATGATTTTTATTTCTTGCTACAATAGATTACTTGACTATAAAATTTCTATAAAATATTACTCTGAGCATTAATTAAAATCAAATTTAAATTACACCAATTACAAAAACTTGCAAAAATTTTACTTCTAGAGCTAGTTCCAGAAATTATGTTCGACAAAGCTGCTACTTGTTGATACATGCACACATAGGTAAGTAATGTTATATGCCAGTTAATAAAATCATGCTTAAAATACACAGAAAGAATTATTCAGAGATATATGCATTTAAAAATCCAGATGTGCTCATAATAACAATTTTTGGTGTTTCAAGAAGTACAGGCTTCAACCTTTTGTAATTTAACCTCCCTGACCTCTTATGTGTGCAAACGATTTTGTATCAAGTTCGGGTGTCTTTGAGAGGATCAGAGCAACAAAGGTCGGATGCTAAATGGTTTCCTGCACTTACCATTTCCACCACTTAAATCATTTTGGTATTGTTGGTTTTATCATAGTCACTTGAAAATCTATATAAATGAGTTTTCCTCTGTAACTGTCCTTTTATTTTTATGACAAAAATAACTTTGCTCCATATATAGAAGGAAATATTAGAGTGTAGGTGATTGCTTGTATAATAAAAACTGTCAAAATGCACATTTCTCAATTTAGTTTCACATTTCACAACCACCTGTCTGTGTGTTAATGGTCATTTGGATGTCTAAAATCAGAAGCTCAGTCCACTTGAAAATGCTTAGTTCTAGATAAAATTACTCTTTTTTCTCAAATGGTTCAAATAGGGTAATCATTGTCAAGGTGATCCTGAGTTTCTAAAAGCCAAAAAATTGATGAAAGTTTTACTACCTGAAGAGTTATAGAAAAAACATAACATACATTGAAAGGTTTCAAATACGGCTCTTATTGAAAAACAGCAAAAGTCCTCCCACAGTCTGTATAAATTAGCATTATTCAATACTAATAAAAATCAGAATCTTCAGATTTTAAATTTCAAAATTGTCTTTGTGCTATTGGCACTTCTTTCTAATTTAATTATTTATAAGTTACACGGGTCCAGGCCAGGCAGAAGTTGGAACAGAGAACTCTACCCAACAAGGTCCTGTATAGATATTAGAAGTCTAAGGACTTGAGCTTCCTTTGCCAACTCCCAGAAACACTGGCAGAAAGCTACAGCAGAGGTAGGGCACTGAGGAGAGGTTATGTTTTCCTACACATAACTGGTGATTATTGACTCTTTCTTCAAAAAAAGTTCAAGAAAATTAGGTTGTCTTTATGTGCCCAGTGCTACAGTCTGGTGGGTAAAGTCCTCTATTTGTAGGCCAGGGTATCTTATATGGGCACTGGTTCCTGTCCCAGCAGCCCTGCTTCCCATCCAGTTCCCTGCTTGTGACTTGATAAATTAGCCTAAGATGGCCCAAAGTTACTTCACTGTGTACCAGACCCAGAGGAAGTTCAGGCTCCTAGCTTCAGATCAGTCTAGCTGTTGTCATTTCAGTGGCTTGCGGTGTGAATCTCCGTCTCTCCTCCTCTCTGTCTTTCCTCCTCTCTGTATATCTGCCTTGCCATAAAAATAAAGATGATTTCTCTTTTGTTTCTCAAAAACACAGATGCACTTTCTTATCCCTCTCCACCTTGCAGGATGTAATTTTTTTTTTCGAATCTATGTATGCTCATGTTTTTGGATTATTGAATGGTAATAGGTCAGATGTAGGATTTTGGTGTTTCTCAAAATGTGATATTAGCAGGACTCAACACTTCAAATAGACTTTCATGGAGGGAATCTATCGTGTTATGACTAGAATCATAATACTGGACGTTTGAAATTTCTAAGCTCACTGTAGATTCCAACTAGATACATACAGCTTGGTAACTGATTGTAAGACAGGTAGGCGTTGGAGCTACAAAGACTCGGGGTCAGGCGTTTATCATTCAGCAGCAGATACTTGATCGAGAATTAGTTTGCAACTTTGAGATTCAGGTATCTCAAGGTAGCAGGTGTCATTTAAAGGTATTTCAATAGTGTTCTTCTTACTCATTCTTGTTGAGTTGGAAACTCAACTCCAAGTTTGATGCTTTGTTTCATCAACTGTATATTCTCAACACAATTCTAGCTTCTGTGTGGGATTTTTTTTAATTTAAAAAATTCTCACATTAAATGACTGATGTTGGCTAGAATACTGTTTCATACTAAATAAATTGGAAAACAGATGCATGTAACAATTCACATTGTGACACGCAATTTCTTATTTTTTGCATATATTTGTGTAGAAAGAAGTATAAAAATAACAGATTACAAATCTTCATTTAGCAGAATTGTTACAGCCACAGATGGGTTTAAATTAGCGTAATTCCTTTCCACAAGGATATTCTTTTAGTTTTAAGTGATAACTAAAGCAAGCCCTGCTGAAGCGGCTGGAGTTCATTGCTGTGGAAGTCAGCAGTAGAAAATTAAGAATAAAGTCACAGTAACAGCACATTATCTCATGGTATTATTTAATTTTGGTCCCAACAGAGTCACATTGGCACAAGATTTTTAAGAATTGGAAGTTTAGGGAAGTGATTGTTACATCGCGGGCTAAGAAAGGTGACTTAAGAAGATAGTTGTAATGAGTCCATGTGCTTGAACTTCTATATCCAGGAATCTTTCTGAATAACTTGTAGATTAACAAACGCCATTCATTAATGAAATTACCAAAGATGAAAAGGACTCCCTATGATTTCTACTTACTGAGTATGACTTAAGCCCTAGTAAGTTCTCAGTAGTCAAAATATATAAATTAGATTGACTTTCCCAAAACTAGAATATTCTAATATGTCAAAAACTCAAACTAGGTAGTTACAAGCACTACAGCAACACACTGTACCATTATTATGACTGTCATGAAAATCGATAATCATATATAGCACTGAGAGGCAGAATTGAGAATGAGAACGGGTGGTTTGCTAAATATTTGTACTACAGGACTAAAATTTGACTGTGTATTTCATAATGCAATAAGGTTATTACCTGTGCAGATTAGATACTCCTGATTTACTACTACTGCAATACTTTAGAAAGTATGAACCATGGGTTAAAACAAGTATTTGAAATTAGAATCCTGGGTTACCATACACTACAGCTGGGTAACTTTTCCTTTTAACAGTTCTCCAAATACTTCATCAACACTTGGGGACACTATCAGAAAAACTGCACTGTGGAAGAAAAGTAACTTAATTTTGATATTCTGTGTATATCATAATATCAGGTGGACTAAAACTTGTCACACAGAATTTTCAAGTCAATTCCTATATAGATATGTTTTTCAATAAGTCTTTAGATGATATAGGATCTTGTTGATTTCTTCTTAGCATGCGGCAAATGAATTCCAGTTAAATAGCTATGAGAAACAGTAGTTAATCTGTGCCATAAAATAATGCCTTTAACATTTCAGGTGAGTCAATAAAGTAATCATATGAAAATATCAATTTTGAGCGAACTATAGTCATATAGGTCAGGCACTCTCAATATTGAAAAAATATTAAGCATTATTTTAACTTGTGAAAGATACAACCCTAGCCCCAGGCAAGTTCTACATGGTATTGAATTTAGTTAATGCGTCAGGTTCATCTGCAGTGTATCCAGTGCTCTAGACCCTGTTTTATTGATTTGAGAACGATAACGATCTCTATGAACTGCCGTAGATCAAAACTATATTAGCATTCCATGACTGTGTTATAACTCATATGGAAGGAATCTGACCTGGACCATTGATTAAATTCCACTGGTTTGCAACCTATATGTGAAACGAATGAAATGCCACTTTTTAGGTTAAATGCGGATATTGAAATCAACATCCAAAATCCTTTAACTGTTTATATGTGAACAACTATGAGTTATACATCCAGATACACACGAAGCACCCAACTACTGACAAACAGATTAGGTTCTAATATATGAGACTGTGTTTAAAGAGGTGGCATTACAGCTATCTATACTCAGATCTGTCTCTTTGAATAGATCACACACCCAGATAATGTTATTTCCGTGATGATACTGGTGTGTAAACAATGTCAATGAAAATAGTGCAGCAGGAAGAAGCAACTGGAATTGGAGCATAGATTTCTCAGACTGTTTGAAAAATGCAGGAGAGGCCATGGTCCATGCTAATGCAATGCCCTGTGTGTTTGACTTACACACAGAGAATAATAGTGTTATCTTCTGGGGATGGCTGCATGGTGAGGTGTGTTGGGCCGCACCCTGTGATGCCAGGATTCCCCTTAGGATGCTGTTTTAATCCTGTCTGCTCTGACGCGGTGCCACTGTCCTGCCAATGAACCTGAAAATGGAATCAAACGTTACTCCAGGCACCCGGCACGGTAGCCTGGTGGCTTACGTCCTAGCCTTGAATGAGCCCAGCATACCATATAGGCATCAGGGCATGTCCAAGCCGCCCCACTTTCCATCCAGCTCCCTACTTGTGGCTTGAGAAAACTTGGGACCCTGACCCTGCGTGGGAGACCTAGAAGCTGCTCTTAGCTCCTTTTTTAGATAGGTTCCTTCTGTTGCAGCCACTTGGGAAGTGAATCAGAGGATGGAAGATATTTCTCTTCTGCCTTTCCAACAATAAATAAATAAATCTTGTGTTTTTTTTTAAAGATGACTCCATTGCTTGTGCCCCTGATCCTCCCTCCACACATTCACATCAGAAGAGAGTTCCTGGCTCTCAACTTCAACCTGCTCCAGGTGTGAGCGTTGTGACCATTTGAGGAGTAAGCCATCAGGCGGATGTTCTTCCTGTGTTTTTATGTGTCTTCCTATTTCTTTGACTCTTTGTCTTTCAAATAAATAAATAAGCATTTAAAAATTAACCAGCATTTCAAATATTAGAGATGCAAAAAATATCATGTCAATAAAGTCTATTATTGACAGAAATACATATGTATGCACATGTGTATGCAGGCAAATGAAAACTTATGAAGTAACAGTAAATGAGAATAACCCATAGTGAAATAGTGGCACAAACTAGCCAATTAGCATATGCAAGGAGCACAAAATGCAAAAATTTTACTCAGGTCTTCATTCAGCCACTTATGTCAAATTTTTTCTGTCTGTTGGTATATTTCAGTGAGAAAAAAAAAAAAAAGACAGACTAGCCTGTTTTCTCCCAGCACATATGAAGGAAGACTAATTTCACAGTAATGACCATTTGTGTCTCTCCAGGGTTCTGATTCAGACCGCGTTGACACTGTGACTTTTCATCTGATTTCTGTGACCATCCAATGAATGGTTGCCTTGTACTGGTAGGTGTAATTAGGAAGGTGGGACTCCATACATACATATGGTTCCTAGAATAATGGGCACTGCCACTGCCAAGATCGACTGATAAAAGCTCCATGGTGCATTCAAAAAGAAAGAAAAATAGCATTATCTGATATCTGTATTAAAGAACTAGTACAATGCTAAATTAAAAAAAAAACAATTGTAAGTGATGTGTTATACTGTTTATGTTCACAAGAAAGCATGTAATGTTATCAGCAAACTTAAGTATGATTCAAAATAGAAGAAAAAAATCATGTATTTTAATCTCTTCTCACAATCCTCAATAGACTTCCATACAATTTCTTCCAATATTCTTCATCAGAAAGTCATGCTCTCCCAATAACCATTGTAATAAAACAATATAAAAATCCCCAGGAGAAGTTCACTCTCAGCGGGAGATACACAGCAATCCGTGGAGAGGATTTTGCCTCTTTGGGATGGTTATGCCCTGCAGTGAGGTTCACTGGCTTTGACAACACTGGGGAGTTCTTTAATATGTGGCTCTTTCCCCAAATCTAGTTCTTCAGTATAAATTGTGGAATACCAGTTAATGATTAAAAAAAGATGTGAAGTAAAATCTTCTAGGTTGATTCGTATGTTTCTGTTTTGTTTTTTTACTTACACATTTGAATAGTCACATGTTTGTTTTCAAGGAAGGAAATCAATAGGGCAATTACTATTTTGCTACCATTAGACGCAAGCTTAGAATTGCTGCTATTACTACTGGAACTTAGAAGAAACAAAACTTGAATTTCTAATACAAGTGATGAATAAAATAAAATTTGGCTTATGCTCATAGGCTATCCTGATATCTGCACACACACACACACACACACACACACACACACACACACACACACAAACACACACACACGCCAGTTGGGTTTGCATGCAATTAGTCTATCTGAGTTAATTCCCTAACGTAGGAAAAACGTTCAGAAGCCTGATCTTGCTTTGTATTCGGTTTTGAAGACACAAAGCTATGTTGATAAAAGAGAAGAATAGTAAAGTTTAGATGTATTAAGGATGCATTTTCTTTCCCATTGCTGAGGGTTAGCTGTGGTTGACTGATCTGTGATACATAATAATTAGCAGCTAGTGGAGGACTGAAGGGAAGGAGTGTTCTAGTAGGTGGATATATGAGTAGGAAAGTTCGAAATCTGGGTTATATTTCCAGGCAAAAAAGGAAATAACAGGAGCTATGATGCTAAGATACAACAATGTTGTATTTTATAAACCTCTACATGACACCAGTGCTGCCCTCTGTGCATGATGACCTTGATAATGAGGCTCTTAGCCAGTTGACTGGGAAACCTGCACTGTGCAAAAACAAACAAAGAAACAAACAAAAACAAAAAAAAAAACAAGAATGAAGAAACCTTATCTTTTCTTCTTATTAGTACTAAGCATGCAAATCAATAACCAACAAGATTCTGGCAAAATGAACGCTGGGTTATCGATGCATTACTCACACACTCCAAGTGACTGGTGAGCTGCTTATGAGGGAAATTCATATTGAATTTTAAACCATTTTATTAAATTTCCAGAATATCTACTCAAATCTATGAATTGCATAAATAAACACTTTTAATATGTTAATGTGTGGTTTTTAACTAAAAGGAAATTGCATTTTTTCAGGAGTTGCCTGTATTAAATCAGTCTTAACAACAGCAATCACTGTACTTTGAAATAATTTGTTCATTTGAATTAATATCATGCCACTGTTGATGATTTGGAATCATTTTTATTTCTGTTACAGTCATTTATCACAGCTGAAATTCTATCCAATATCATTTAATGAAATTTCCCAACTGTAGTTCATTATTATTCAGGACAGAAATATCTTACAAGATAAATTAAACATGGAAGTAATAGAATGCATGATCTTTCATTTCAAAATATTTGTGTATGTGTAATAGTATCATGGAATTCAATCTGTATGTTGAAACTTTTCAGTGTTTTAATAGAACATTAAGCAGAGGTGATAAAATGTGTATTTCACATGTCTCCAAATGTTATTCTTTCGACGTTTCTTTACAACCATTCAAAAAGAGCATCAGTTATTTTTAAGCTTTGTGAGAACAGGCGATGGACCACATGTTACCCATTGGCCTTAGCTGACCCAACTCCTTTTGACACAAACTGTTTTGTTGGGCTGATTCTCGTGTGAGGTCGTGGCATCATGCTGTCTAGAATAACACACCTATGGACTGTGGTTAGGGTTAGGGACTGTGCCGTCTAGGCAAGGCACAGTAAAGCAGGAAACTGTATGTTCTTGTCAATGCTTTAATCAGGTCCAATCTCTGTATTCTCTTTTTATATCTTACATTTCCTTTAGATTGTTGCCAATATATACACACACAGGTGTACTGCAAAACTTTTGAATTCCAGGTAATAACATTGTCTGTAGCAAGTTTATGAATATCTATCTATCAAATAAGGCATTTACCTTAGAATGATAGTTTTCACGAAAAATATGCATGTTAAAATGTATTCAAGTTTTACCTAAGTATAAAATATTTAAACCGTTAATGTTGTTACAGTATTTTGTTGTTATTAATGTTGTATAGCATTTTGACTTTAGAACATTAGTTTCCTTTTTAGTACATATCTTCGATGTTACACTGAATGTGTAACACTATTCTGTTTTTCAGACAATTCCCTGACCTACTAAAGATCCAAGTGCAAGGATTTACTGGCTATTTTGCTTACCTAGAACCAAATGTGTTAGTCACTGATATATTTCAGTATTGCTTCATAATTAAATGTTAATCCTTGTCACTCAGTTCTGGAAGTGTTATTTCACGAATAGTTCATTCATGAAACATTCCATGAATGTTCCCAAATGAACAGTAAAGTGATACAAGCCAAAATTTTCCAAATGGATTCTTCGGTAAGTATCTTTTAGCATTTACCTGCATATGATAACAAAGATTTGCTTACAAAATTTTGTGGCTGCCATTTGGTCAATGGAGAGGGCAGCTCCTTTCTGAGATAGTGGACAACTCTTCTCTCTTCAGAAGTGATAGCAGGAAGCTGACAGATGAAGTAAATGTTCCCTTTGTATCCTTTCATCACTTCCACAGATGTGTACACAGTGAAGGAGGAATGAACTTTAGTGTTGCAAATGGAATATTTATTATTATTATTCACATCTGGGTGCCTTTTCTGTAGGTTCCCTACAACTTCCATGTCACTTAAACTGTGCTTTTTTGTTTGCTTGTTTGTTTTCTTTTGAGTTAAATTTCCAGCAATCATGGCAAAGAATAATAACAAATGAGGGTGTCTGAACTTTAGAAATAATAACCCGGTTTATTCTAGCACAAGTCCCTCCACTTCAGATCTTATTCCAAGATATTTTCAGTGGTCAAGATTATAAATTGCCATCTCTGATTAGGAAAATTGAGTTCCCATATACATCAGATCTCTTATATTTTTCTTTTAATAAGGTCATCATTCATGAAACCCAGGAGGGCTCTCTGGGCAAATTGCAAATGGAGTAGGAAATGTTTGGGCTCATGTTAGCAGGGTGCTGCCTCACTGTCCACAGTGGTTTCAGGAGCTTAGCCAGTCAGTTTCTCACCACAGCACTGCACTACAAACGTGTCAATCATGTGTTCTTTGGGGAGAAACTGGGGGATACTTGTTGTCCATCATTTACTGGAGCTATTTGAAATTGCTTCAGGTGACTGTTGCCTAATTTTGGAAATACTAACAATTTCCAGTTCCATTGGTCTCAAGCCCAAAGTCCTTCATCCATCCTCTGTAAAGACTTATTTAAGTTAAAAAAAAAAAAAAGAAAAAAGTTAACTTCTACATTTTTTTTCTTGGATTTGATGATTGATTTCGGTATCCACTAACATAGGAAGAACCACCCAGCAATATATATGTGGACTTACAGATTCCTTCCAGGTTCACTGCTTTAGTTATTTCTCAGATTTATAGTGGTTCTTCTACTTTGGCTTACAATTTTCTTATGTGCAAAAAGAAAGTTGATTTCTTTCATCTTCACTCAGTCATAAATTCAAATATTTCCTGGGGTGACACTTATGGACCCCTTTAGTTGTTTTTATTGGAAGACACTCTGACTGCACAGAGCTTCTGCAGGATTTAGAATTACAACAGAACACACTCTGGTGGTCTCCCCAATAATTCTCATTTAACCATCTGTAGAGCTCTTTCAGTACATTGACATGACTCAAGTCTAAACAAACAAGCCTGCATAAATGCTATGGCAAAGAGTGTGATGAGCAACATGGCTTGGTAATAACTGGCTCAATTTTACCACGGAACATTATTATTGCATTTAATTTGGGCACTGGCTTTGTGTTCAAAAACTAATATTTGAATGTTGTTGCTTCATCGATATTCCTAGCCAGGCTCTGCCACATGCGTGGTAACTTCTTCCTGTGACATCCTGAGACTTTTGAATCGGAATGGTGTCCTTCCATGGTTGTTCCCACAAAAATCTGCAGTCAGGTAACTAGAACATAAATTTAATATGCATAGACATAATATATACATATATATGTGTGTGTGTGTGTTTTCTTAAAGGATGAACACATTTGTGTGTGTGTGTGTGTGTTAGTAGTGTTAAAGTAGGTTTAAATGGAGACCATGTCTCAACAGTTTCTAATCAGACAAAATCAGTGAGGCTTCACACAGGACCCTATCTTTTCTCAGTTTACAAATAAAAGTGAAACTTCATGAATAGTTTCTGGCAAATGTCTTCAATACAAACCAAAAAGCAGCATTTAAGATTAAATAATCAGCTACTTAACTAAGACTTTCTTTGTTTTTAAGATTTATTTATTTGTTATTGAAAAGACAGATACACAGAGAGAGAGAGACAGAGACGAAGATCCTCCATCTGGTGATTCATGCCTCAAGTGGTCACAATGGCCAGAGCTGAGCTGATCTGAAGCCAGGAGCTTCTTCTGGTCTCCGACATGGGTGCAGGGTCCCAAGAACATCTTTTTCAGGCCACAAGCAGGGAGATGGATGAGAAGTGGGGCGCCTGTAACATGAATGCATATGGGATCCTGGCACTTCAGCTACTAGACTACCGAGAAGGGTTCTTAACTAAGGCCTTCTAAAAGATAGACTAAAGTAGGCAAATTTGCAGTTACAATCTATCAAATAGTTTTTCCATTTTTTGTACTCACTCTGTAAAAGTTTGCTCCTCCTATTTTTTGAAAGAAACCCACAGCTCCAGCTATCCAATTGACAAGAGTTTTCTTAATAAATTTTAAAATTTTAACACCCTTCAGTCTAATCTTTGTTTTTTGCTTTAACCAAAAAAAAAACTAGCTTGTTTAAGCTGAGTGTCATATATGCTTTGGTAATTATTATTAAAAAGTTGATCTATTTTCTATGTAACAGTTTATTGTATTTCATTGGTTGTTGTAATGAATATGAAATGATTGTATTTGCAATCCATGCTCAGGAGTGTTACAGTAAAAATGTTTCAGATTTGCAGTAAATAGGTACAGTTTTATATTGCACTGTATATAAAGAACACAATTACATATACACTGGATGAGTTAAGAGAGAAGTTCAACAAGGTTATAGCATTAAATAATACTTTTTTTGCCAGGATCAGTAATCCATACTCAAGGCAAAAGTGCTGCCTGGATGTCTCTGTTCTGAAAAGAAAAGAGAAACCACACACCTGCCAAGAGGGATAGAGCATCAAAACTCAGAAAAAGAAAAAATGTACATCAGAACAGTTTCTTGGAGTATAGAGTTCATTTTAGTACATTTTTTTCAGAGTAGTAAGTAAAACACAAGACTGCATCTAATCCAGCGATTATCAACCAAGATTTCACCATGAAATCATTTGGGAAAATGGCTAAGCCATGTAAAGCCCAAGCTCTATTGCACATCAATTAAATTAAAAATCTGAGAGAGGCCACTGTTATTATTCAAAGCTTCCCCCAGAGATCCTCATAGACCCTGGGATTAAACATGGTTGATCCAAATAATAAAGAAAGTGAACCGAATGCAGAAATTCTCAGGAGCTGGAACCAAGAAATCAGGATCTATAATAATAGAACTCCTAAGAAGTCCTTAATATTACACTCTGGTTCAATGAAAGTGTTCATTTATTCACAGGGATACACCAATAATGATATGATAAACAATGTAGAACTGAAGAAAGAAAAACGTCAAAATAAGTTGAAGAAACTTGGGCCCAGCAGAAGCACTCGGTTGGCCCAATCCACCTCTTCAAGCACTGGAGTCCCATATGGGATCCTCCACTTCCCACCCTCCTCCCACTTTGTGACCTGTGAAAGCAGCAGAGGATGGCCTAAAGCATTGGTTCACTGTACCCAAGGGAGACATGGAAGAAGCTCCTGGTTCCTGACTCCTGGCTCTTGGCTCCTCATTCCTAGCATTTCCTCCTGATTTCAGATTGACTCAGCTCTGATTGTTGAAGTCATTTTTTTTAAGATTTATTTATTTTTTCAATTGGAAAGTCAGGTATACACAAAGAAGGAGAGACAGAGAGGATGGTCTTCAGTCTCATGATTCACTCCCCAAGTGACCACAAGGAATAGTGCTTCACTGGTTCAAAGCTAGGAGCCAGGAACCCCTATCAGGCCTCCCACACGGGTGCAGGATCCCAAGGCTTTGGGCCATCCGGAACTGCTTTCCCAGGTCACAAGCAGGTAGCTGGATGAGAAGTGCAGCTGCCAAGATAGAATCATCACCCATATAGGGTCCTGGCGCATTCAGGGCAAGGACTTTAGCGGATAGGCCACAGGGCAGGCCCTGAAACCATCTATATATATATATATATATAATTTTTTTTAAGATTTTTAAATTTTTTTGGCAAAGTCAAATATAGAGAGGAGAGAGAAAAGGTTTGATGCTTGTTCTTTTTTTTTTTAAGATTTATTTATTTTTATTGCAAAGTCAGATATACAGAGAAGAGACAAAGAGGAAGATCTTTCATCCGATGATTCACTCCCCAAGTGACTGCAACAGCCAGTGCTGCACTAACCTGAAGCCAGGAGCCAGGAGCTTCTTCCAAATCTCCCTCGTGGTACAGGGTCCCAAGGCTTTGGACTGTCCTCAACTACTTTCCCAGGCCACAAGTAGGGAGCTGAATGGGAAGTGGGGCTGCTGGGATTACAACCAGTGGCCAAATGGGATCCTGGCATGTTAAAGGTGAGGACTTAAGTTGCTAGGCCATGCCGCCAGGCCATGAAGTTTGTTTTTATTTCAATGTCATTGGAATTTTTACTGCATTGATGCAGGTTCTCTTGAAGACAACACTTTATCTTTCACATAGCCATAAACCTAATCTTACTTAGAAATTCTGCAATAAGTCAACATGGCTTTAGTGAAAAGAAAATTGAAATTTACACAGTTTTCTTTTTTCACACAGGTTTTCCAAGAACTTTTTGGAAGTCCATCATATGTGCCTGTTCTAGCACATTCAACTGTATTAGTTGTCAGTATAGGAGTAAGTCTATCCTAATTAAAATGATCCTACCCAATGGCAAAATTATAAGTAGCATAATATCTTAAATTTTCATAGTAGTATTGAAATGATTATTTTAAGTAGAAAAACACTGTTTCTCCCATGAAATACATCATTGGATGATTTAATATAAATGTTCTAATTTGTACTTGAAAATCATAAAGGACAGGGGCCAGCTCCATGGTGCAGCAAGCCAAGTCTTTACTGGCAGCAGTGACATCCAATAGGTGTGCTGGTATAACTGTGGTTGAGTTAATTCCAATCCAGTTCTCTGTTTATGGCCTGGGGAAACAAAGGGCAGTGACTCAGGTCCTAGGGACTCTACACCCACTTGGAATACTGTGCAGAATCTAGTGGCTGCTGGTTGGGGATCAGCTCAACTACACCCATTGCCGTCATGTAGGGAGTGAAGCAGCAGATGGAAGAACTCTTTCTCTGTCTCTCCCTCTCTTTGTAAATCTGTCTAACAAAAATCAATAAAAATTTAATGAATATTTGTCATATATATAAAATTAGAATATATTTTGCAATTTATCCAATTCCTGAAATCAAATGAGCTACAAATTCTACCTAATCGTATTTTGCATTTTCCATTAAAGTTTATTGCCATTTAGAAGAGTTTTTTTTTAATGGAAAGGAACTAATAACAGCAACATTAATTGGATAACAACTAATTATTGTGAATAATGAAAATTATATCATTTCGTCTTGACTTTGTAAGATTTGTAATATCAATTCATCGTAAAGAGCATAAGTAAATGTGAAATTTCCAATGACTGCACTTTCCAACTACACAAAGTTTTCCAACAGTCTTGGGGTGATAATTATCTAATTAACTGGGATAGACAGTCCAATTATCATTCTGAAGTTCACTGTGGGTATATAATTATTTTGTAATCATTAACTTGGCTTAATCACCTTTAACACTAGTTTTGTAGGTCCTCAACTAATTAGCTTTACTAGCTAATTACTGAATATAGAGGAATCTGATTTTCATTAAGATCTGATAATATCTATTGTCATCCCAGTAAAAGAAATGTGAGCATATTGTGAGTTTGGCACTAACTAGAGCTCACTAAAGGTCATTTTTTGTTGAACTATAAAATTCTATACGCTTAGTCCCACAAGTAGCTTTGTATCACTAGTTGATACTGTTGTTGTTGTTTATGCATAAATTTCCTTTTTGTAACATTAAATAATGCTGCAAAGGTCAGTTTGACAGCACCAGCCAAAATGTTTAATATTAATTAAAACTTTGAAGAAGAACTATGATAAATAAGAAAAGTATCATATTTAGAATTCATCTCTATTTTTGTATATTTATCTGCTTTAATGTCTTAAAACATTTCCTTTCAATTCTTAATTTATGATTCTGAGTTTGTTAGTCTTGGGCTTTTCATTCTAAATAACATTCTAAGTAGCACACAACATCCTTAGCTGTCTGATACTGGTTACAACCGCTTGTGCAGTATGATAATCACTTTGAAAAGTCAGATCTTGAAAGTCATTTACTTTGGCAATTTATATTCATTATAAATTCTGGAACCAAGTTCAATAGATATTTGTTCCCTTTGGATTATTATTTGGATGTATTACACAGATTTGGTCCCCAAAGATGAAAGAAAATATTTACATATTTATGAAAAATAAGTAGTCAAATATATCTGAAATTATTCATATGAGTACCCAGTGGCACACACACTGTAATTTATATTTATAACTTTAGAAATGTTACCATCTGCCTCACAAAGACTGGGAGATCAGCATCATGCTTCTTTAATGTGATTCATTTATATTAAGTTTTGTTATTTGTATATTAAGATGCAATATAATTTGTTCAACAATTAGGGGGTTAAAATGCATTGTGATTCCCTTTATCAATATTATTTTAAATGAGGGAGGATTTCTCATAGAGGAGAGTTTAAGACACATTAAATATGTTTACTGATTCTAAGTATCAAGAAGTCAGAACAACTAATAATCAACAACTCAGAACACAGATGAAGATGATCCATATTCATACTGCCATTTACTCCACTTGTCCTCAAAGGAATAGAGAATGACATTCAGAGAAGCTATTAAATCTATTCTCAAGATCAAATAACTATGTACCGACGATTAGTGAGGCTTTGTCTTTAATGCTAAGTCTTGTTCTGCTTTTGTTAGACTGTTTTTCTCTGCAAGGAACAATTCCGAAGTTAGATATGAAAAAGCAATGTCTCTTTAAATGTTGGTCATTTCATTAGCAATGCTAATTGCAGATATAGTGACCTAGAAAGGAATTTTCCAGAGAATAAGGAAGAGCGTGTGTGGTGGTTCAGGGGATTAAGGCACCGCTTACAAGACAAACACACTCCTGAGTGCTGACTGGAAGCCTAGCTTCTCTACTTCTCATCCAGCTCATTGTAAATGCAGCTTAGAATGAACTGGATGGCCACCCATGTTGGAATCCCTGAGGGAGATCCGTGCTCTTGAATTTGACCTGCCCTAGCCTTGGGCTTTGCAGAAATTTGGCATCTGTACCAGCAGGTAAAGATCTCTCTGGCTCAGTTTCTCCCATCACCTAGACCACACCCTTTAGACCCACAATGAAGCCTAATGCAGCCCTCCTAAGTGAATGACAGGGATTCTTTCTCATGAACCGTTAAGAGCAACATACTTGAATTAAAACAATGCCATGTCTATAATAGACAAAACATTCAAACATACCTATATTTTTGTGGGAAAAGTTGGTAATGAATGTCTGTGGAAAAGAATTTTGCAAACACTGAAATGGATTTTGTATCTGCTGGGGTATAAACACTGCTATTACTCTGGTGTTATAATTGTCCTACTTAGTGCCAACCAGCAATCAACAATACTTGATTACTTTATTTCTTAGATATGCAAGTATAAGTCAGTTACTTTAAAAGATGGTACCTGTAGCAAGCTTGGTGGCAAAACAAGCTAATTCACTTCCTGTAGTCCCAGCGTTTTGTAAGGCTCCAACTTCGGTCCCAGCTGCTCCACTTGCTAACCAACTCTGATAATTGTCTGACAAAGCAGCTGAAAATGGTCCAAGGCTTGGACACCTGCACCCACGTGCAAGTTTTGAAAAAATTCCCTACTCTGACAGCTCAGCCATATAGGATCCTGGCACATTCAAGGCAAGGACTTTAGCAGATAGGCCACAGGGCAGGCCCTGAAAGCACTTATATATATAATAAATATATAAAATATACATATAAATATATATATTTTTTAAGATTTAGTTAGTTTTTTGGCAAAGTCAAATATATAGAGGGGGAGAGACAAAAGGTTTGATGCTTGTTCTTTTTTTTTTTTTCAAGATTTATTTGTTTTTATTGCAGTAAAAACAAATTGAAACTTTGAGAAGAAATCCTGAACTCAGTGATTTTGAATTTTGTTTCCTACTGGAATATCTGAATTGACTTTTCATTTAACAGGAATCGTACAGATCAGTGCTGAGTGTTTGGCGCATGCAGGGAGAACTGCAATTGTTTTACATTATTTTGACTAGGTTGCAGCTTTATAAACCAAGAAAAGTTTCTTAATAAACAATAAGTAACTGAATCTTTATGGGGAAAATGATACATCCTTAATTAGGTCAGTAAGGGTTTTAATTCATATTAAAAATCTCATGTAAATGAGAAAAAGTGTTTTAATTTATTATTAATAAAGAATGAAGCAATTCACCTTTAATAAAAGTAAATGAAACAATCAATTCTAATCTTTTAATGTAATAAGCCCAATTCAAATCAAGTAGTTTCAATTTGTTATAACTTCCTCCATCATATCATTTCTCCACATATGAAACTTTTTATATTTTAATCAAATTAAAACCTCCATCTAAACTTTTACTTCCTAATAGTATTAATTATTATAGCTCTGTTCTCTCTGGGTTATTTTCTGCCTGAAAAGACTCTCATAACATTTTATTGACCTTTTGTATTTGGAAGCTATTCTCAGTAAGATTTTCAATGCATAAATAGAAAAGTGAGGTTATGATATGTTGTATCAGCTATTAGTCATATAAACTGAAACAATGAAAGAAAACTTAGACATAGAATAAGTTTGGACAGTGTAAACTAAAAAAAAAAAAAAACAAACAAACCACAGTTATCCAAGAAAAGGAGTTGTCACTCTTCTCAATACACACATGCTAATATAGAAGTATGTGAAAATTTAGTCACTAAAAAAGTGAAATATCCTTAAGAAAATTGCTAAATGTTCAAATAGCTGAATTTCACTCTACTGAATCAGAATTGATGAAAACAGAACCAGAGTATTGATATAAATTAGCTAAAACAGACAACATCGACAAGACCAACCATGAACTCTGCAAAAGTGCTGGTTGGAGTGAGCCTCTTGAACTCTGAGAGCCTCTGGTTTGATTGGTGTTATTGTCTGTTTCAGGGCAAGTCGACTTCCAACTCCCACTCTCTTCTAGAGATATCATTGTTCTTACAACTAACAGATTCTCCACCAGCGACCACCCTGCTGTTCTGCAGGTATCACAGTTCTTTATCTGTTCACTGCAATGATGAAAACCCTGTTTGACCTTCTCCTTGGGGAGCTACCCTGGAAGACTGTTGCCTTCTCGCTCCGTGATAAACTCATTTTCCTTGGAAGGTTGAAGACTCTGCATTCTGATTTACAACAGAGAATAGTGAAAAATATAGAAAATGTACAAATTTCTTTCCTTCTGTACTGGTGCTATTCCTCAATTGGCTATTCCTATTCCGCAAGTACTGGGTTCCCAAATGGGGATGGTGCGTTTTCCGGATGCTCCAGTTCCCATCCAGCTCCCTGCTGGTGGCCTGGGAAAGCAGTAAAGACTGGCACAGAGCCTTAGGATCCTGCACTCATTTGGGAGACCTGGAAGAACTCTTTGCTCCTGGCTTCTCATTAGCTCAGCTCTGGCAGTTGTGGTCCTCCAGGAAGAAAATCAGTAGCTGGAAAATCTTTCTCTCTGTCTCTCGTTATGTGGGTAACTCTTGCTTCCAATAAAAATGAATATGAATCTTCATAAACAACTTTGCCCATATTAATTATGAATAATAATCAACTAATTATTAATTATTCCCATATTAATTATTATACTGCCTACAGTTTATTTTATTTATTACAATTTATTTTCATAAATATTTTTAATGTTCAGTATGTAAAAACAAGATCTCAATGATTCAGAAAAAAAATCTAATAAGAGAATTACAAACAAAAAATAAAATCTATAAGATTTGAAGAAATATTGGCGAAATCTATTTCTAGCCTGAAGAAATAGTTTAGCCAAAAATTGGAAAAGTTTACAGAGGTACCGGCAAATTTGATGAAAAAAAGAAAAAAAACCCGTTATTGCCTATACATATCTTTGCTGCATTTCTGAATTCTTATGTAATAAAAGGAAAGTAAATCATCTCCCTGACAGATCAGAAAGTAAACGGTTCAAGTGTTTTAAATGTTCCCTCTTCAAGTCTGGGAGCTAGACAAATATAGAAAGATTCCTTTACCCAAGAACTAAACATAAAAGTGAGACAATTTTATATCTTCACATATATTTCATCTTCTCAGGTAGAAAAACATTCTATAGACATTCACGTTTTCAAAGTCTAATTCAAATTGCAGTTAACCTGCAGAAAATAGGATCTGAATGCAACAATGAATTAATGAAAATAGAGATTAATGTGGGAGACAATGTAGAGAAAGTTTCATGGTGAGCAATAAATCTTAAAATATCCAGGTGTTCACAACCACGTGTCTGTGTATGGGAGGAGAGGAATGGAGGTTACATAGGCAGAGGTATAAAATAAAATGCTCAGTGACTGTAATACAAACTAAATATTGTTATCTCAAATACACAAAAAATGGAAAAGCAAGTATACTAAACTGTATGTATATATAATGAAATCTTATGATATATTTTTGCATACTGCTCAAAAATGCACTTCACTAAGTCTTTTTAGGGATTTTTTTTCTCTAGAGGGATTATTTTAGCTTTTATTATATCATCAACTTCAGCCCCTTCTACAAGCGCCTACAAATTTGATTTTTTTTTTTAAATTGTTGTCCATTGATCCTATTTTTTTTTTCATTTTTCAAAACTTTTATTATGTAGTATTTATTTCAAAAAGCATAATTCAGTTAAGGAATTCTTGTAAGATGGTCGATTTTGATATTGATTACGTTTGTAAAAATGTTTTCCCGTGGGCCGAATTTTGATTTTTTGAGTGTTCCAGTATAGCCAGTTACAGACACTATTAGCAATGTCAGATAGCATAGAATCCAAGTTGAACCACAGAACACACTAGAGACAGAATGGGAATGAAGCAAGAAAATGAGAATATGGGGTTCAAAACAAAAGTAAGAGGAGGACTGGGAATTGACGACCGACTTTGATGGAACATAGGCAGTTATTTGGACCTTCATGGGTTAATGATGCTCTGGGACAAAGTCCTAATTAGAGTCTTTAATTAGATGGTGCGATTTGAGAACATAAAGATGGTTAATATGTAGGTCTAGCAAGGGAATTTCCTATAAGGAATAGAGCCCAGCACTTCGCATAGGAAATTTAGAAACTAAAACAAACAAAAATTAAACATTCCACTCCCAGTAAAACTGAAGAGCTTCCTCTCTGTCTTTCCTTCTCTCTGTCATCTGACTTTCCAATGAAAATCAATAAATTTAAATAAATAAATCTTAAAAAATAAAATAAAGACTTGACTCACTCTGCCACAATGGCAGCATAACTTTGCTTGGTTTTAATAGAATTTTTTTTTAGTTTAATACTAACAGTAATTCCAGATTAGGTACTTTATTTTACAGAAGATGCAAATTTAAATGCAACTCCTAACACTGAGCAGATAGTAAAATTTTAAAACTTTACCATAGCATTGGATTTCTGAGGTCCATTCTCTAACCCCCTGCATTCCTTCATTTTCAAACCACTGCAAACTAAAACCTCTGAATTATTCCAATTCATGCTAAATGATGGCAAAAATGTGGCTGTTGATTTGTGCATATAACAAGTCGCTAGTTTGCAGTGTTGCAGGAAATGAGCATTTGTTATTAGCAAAGCATGTGTGATTTAGGAAGTTTCTTTCATCAAGATTTATTCCCTAGAAATACCTCAATTTAGCCAGTAAATATCTGACAGGGTCTACAAATAAAAGAATCAGCAAATTTCCCTCCATAAATAGTATATTTTTTTCCATAAATACTCCCTTGCTAATTCTTGGCATTCACATTTAATATTGATTTCTAAAGGGCCAAAATACATTATATACTTACATTGTACATTTTAACTTTATTTTAAATTTATTTTTCTAATCTGATATATACATGAATTAACATAAGTATTTCATAGAATTGATTCCAAAGAGAAGTCATCTCTTCGTGTAAAGAATATAAAAATAATCCAGTTTACAGGCCCCTTTAGTTATTTTTTAATTATCTATACACATATTCGTTTGCTTATGGGTTGAATTTAATCCCTTGGTGAATATATGTTGAAATCCTGACTCCAAGGAGCTCAAAATACAACCTAGTTGAAACAAAGTTTGTTAAAATATAATCAAGCCTAATGTGGCTAGTACTAATATTCAAATGGGAAAATGTAAACTGAGAGATGCAGACTAGATGAAACTTAGAGGCCTACATGAAAGACATATAATGCAAAGCCAGAATAACCTATCTACCAGCAAAGAATGACGGTCATTGTCGGCAAACCATCAGAAGCTAGATATGGCCTGCTACAATCTCAGAAAGCACCAACTCTGACTCTTTTATTTTGGAACTCAAGAATTGACAATGATAACAGTAACTTTTTGTTGTTTCAGGAATCACCTTTTGTTATGTTGACTCTTAGGAATGAGCCAGCCTTCCTGCCTGCCCCAACTTCCTTCCTTCCTTCCTTTCTCTCTCTCCTTTTGTTTCGGGCAGAAGAGAAAAACAAGGAGTGTTGCTGCACATGTTGCATCTACTGCATTTCAGCATCCCCATGGACATTTCAATTTTTGAAGAAGACTTATGTATCTATTTATTTGTCCATTTGTTTAATTATGTATGTATTTATATTGGAAAGGCAGATTTTTAGAGAGAACGAGAAACAGAAAGATCTTCAATCTGCTGGTTCATTCTTTAAACTGTCACAATGGCCAGAGCTGAGCTGATCAAAAACCAGGAGCCAGGAATTTCTTCTGTTCTTACATATGGGTTCAGGGTCCCAAGAGTTTGGGCCATTCTCTAATGCTGTTTCAGGCCACAAGCATGGAGCCAGGTGGGAAGTGGAGCATCTGGGACATGAACAATTGGCCATGTGGGAACCAGTACTTGCAGGGGTAGGTGTAGCCAGTTGGGGCAGTGCGTTGGGTCTAACATTTCAAGATTTAAACAATGCCTTTCTATGTCCAGATAGGCAGGCACCCCAGATGGAACTTTCAGGTTAAAGATTCAAATGGTGTCAATCTTGAATATTTTATTGTTATCTGGGAGATGCGTATCCTGGTGTTGTGGATTTGAATGGGTTCCAATCTGAGTTCCAAAACTGTTTCAAACACAAACCTCAATTTCTGGTCTTTGTCCCTCAGATATTGGATGTTATTCCTTCACTTCAAGATAAATCTGCTTGGAGAATTTACATATTATTTCTTGATTCTGAGTTAGTTTAGAGAATTTTGTCTAAAATAATGTTTGTTAATGTCAGGGGCCCAGAGTTTGAGCACTCTGTCCCTGTTCTGTGATGAATCTTACATGTAAATTATTGCAAATATTCACAAGGGAATTTCTCTGGATAATGAAATATTTGGTAACATTTGATAGATCACTCAAAGGAAATACATCTTATTACCTTCCTATTCAAGGACAATGAGTGCATACCCATATTTCATTTACTGAAGTATCTCTGGGGAAACCATGCTTCTGAGTGTATCCCATTGTGGACTGAAGTGGAAAGGACACACACACACACACACACACACATCCATAGGTCAAAACATATTGAATTATGAAAAGAGGATAATATGACATTTATTGAAATAACATTATCTGTTTGAGTAGGTTGATCATGAAGGCAAATATTTCAAAAAGTGTCAGTTCACTTAGCTGACATTTTCTATAATCAAGTCATTCACTTTCCAATAAATTCCTAGGCAGCATTCATTTTGTTCCATGTGACAACTTGGGAAAAGTGTTATAAATTAATGCTGACAATATCAGTTGAACAGAACAAGGTTGCTCTTGGAATATAAAAATAGGCAGCATAAGTCTACTTTATGAAATAAATTTGTAATTGTTTATCAAGATTGTTTTTATTCTGATATTTAGATAGTACAATTGCTTGGCAATAGTGAAAAATATCTACAAATGTTCAAATCCAGAGATAAGTAAAAAGAAATGTAGTTTAAAATATCATCCTTTTTAGAAGGATTAATATGGTATATTAATACAACGATATCTTCTCAAAGTGATATGTCAGTTTAAGTGCAATCAAATTAATTCTATGTAAATTGGGAAAATAAAAAAAATTTGATTGGCACAACAGAGCAGAACTTTCCCTATCTCTAGGAGTAGACAAGTACAATCAAAATGAACTGTGCTGTGTGCAGAATAAAAATATGACGTTGGAATGTTGTATAACTCTTCATTAAAATAATAGTAACTTTTTCTAAAAATGTGTATGTCATGTAAATATATCTTCTTACAGACTCACCTATTACCTGTGTGATTTTCCATTAAATGAAATCATTGTGAACATAGCGTAGTAATGAACTCATTAAGTAAAGTTTGACATTCACGTGAATTTGGTATGCTTTATACAAACCCCATCAATTTCATATTGTCATTATTTTAAAGTACCCCTGTTTACAAACTCAATATTGTTAAATAAAAACAAATTAAAATTAAGGAAATTAATGTTGTTATAAGTAATACTTGAATTTTATCCAAACTAATACTGAGTGGTTTTTACATATTTTCTCTTCTTCCTCTTGTTTATTATAATTTGTAGGATGCTTTTGTCTACCTTAATTTATCCATAAAATTAAATAGAAAGTCTCAAAATATTTTGGAAAGTGTGTGTGTGTGTGGTTAAAAGGAAATTGAATACAATAATTAGGAGCTCAGATTGTTTTTGAAAATACAAGGTCCATTCTCATTATTAACATTCATCTGTTTGTTTGATTTTTGTGATAAAAATAGGTGTTCAAAAAGGTATACAGCCTAAAATCTAAAGATAGAATTTAGAGAAATACATCAGGAAATAAAGTGCTATTTTAAGCTTTTATTTTTCTTTTTTGTGACTTTGTTTACCGATTTTAATTACACATTTTAATCAGAATCCTCACTGCTGAAATTGACATTATTTATTCATGTATTTATTTACTATGAAGCATGTTTGGTGGAAACGTCGTTTTCTTTATTTTGAATTATATGGTACAATTCCATAGGATCTGGGATCCCACTTTAATTCCCACCCCATAGTTGTCCCATATCATTACAACAGTGCAGTCCTTTATAAGCAGTCATGATTCCATTGATCTGTTATTTAAGCGTGCCCCCCATGTTGCTGGTACAAATAATGTCATTTATCCCATAATCTCAATGTCTAGATATGTTCAACAGTTTCATTGGGAGCCCATCTTTGATTTGGAAGTTGGGATGAATGCTGCATTGTATCTACACATCTGGATATGGTAGTCTCCACTATGTCATCACTATACATTCCCTTCAATGCGAAGCCACAAAATAAGTGAACAAAGGTATGAAGGTAAAACAACAACAACAACAACAAGGAGTTAGGTGATACATCAACGTGGTTTCAAGCTGTATCTCCCTGATGGCTAGGAAGTCTGAGCAAATTTTCAGATTGATGACTACATTTATAGGACTATAAATATAAGACTATATTTATAGGAATTTCTTCTGTAGTTCTTAATTTCCAGTTGAACGCTATTATTAAGGAGTCAGATAGTTTTAATGATCTCCACAACTGTAAAATCTAACTGAGTTGGATGGTTAGGGGTTAAGAGATCAATGTCCCATGATAAAGTGCCCGGGCTTGAGAAGCAGGTTCAGCCCCCGCCCCTGAATTTGTGCTCCACAGACCATGCATTATGACAGCAGTCATCTCTGGGTAGTTGGAGGCCCAGGAGGCCGGTCTATTCAATGGGGAGGTGGTTGGTGGGAAGGGAGTAGATGAAGTTTCTGGATCTGCAGCCACCCACCATTCCTACCATTTTGGGCATTTGGAGAGTAATCTAGTAAATCGGAGGTCTCTCTCATTTTCTCCCTGTCCCTCCCTCCCGCTCATATAAATAAAACATTTCTGAATTCTTTTTAAAAGGTACAAACAAAATATTCACAAAGTTGTGCATGTTCTCTTTATCTGAAATCTATTATCTTCTGAAAAATGTTAAAACAAAATATTTTACAAAGATAATAGTGACAGGCTCATACCATATAATCTGCATGACAGAAGTTGAGCAACAAAAAGAAAGAAATTACAAAGCTCCACGCATGCCACACAATAGTGCAAGAGACAAGGGTTATTGTGCATCTCATTTTACGTCACCAATCTCCAGAGAAGCGAAACCAATAACCTCCACGAAAACACTCCAAAACTGTAATTAAAGGATAAGTTAAATTTGGTGCAAAGAACAAAAAAGAGCTTAGGTCCTTTTGCACATCTACATGATGTAAGTGGCAGTGAAAGTCTGCAACCCAAGGAGAGGCAGGGGGTCAGAAGTAGTCCCTTTGGGAAGGTGAAGGCCCAGGACTCAGAGCAGTCAGCAGAGCAGGCATGCCTCAGTTTCTCAAGCCTAGAAGTGCACTAAGTTTTCTTCCATCTTTCTTCTCTATTTGATCCCTTAGTTAAATCTTGAATACCCAACACTTCAGCGAGCATGACTGCCTTTGCTTGTTCTCCTCATTAAAAATACCCTGCCACTCTAAAATAGATTTGATCAAAAGACTATTTAGGTAGAAGGCAAAAAAATACATAATGTTTTGGTCACTAAACTCTTTAACAGGGAATACTCAAAAATCATTTGCATTTTATTGTACCTCCTGTACAATGTGGTGGGCCCAACTGCTCAGACTTACGCCTCAGCCAACATCATCAGTTGGTAGTAGAAATGAACTTCAGCAGCATGTCAATTACCTGTCTGTGTCTCTGTTTCTCTTTTTGCTTTTATGCCTGAAAGTGAAGTTCACAGCAGTAAATGTCAAAAATATCTAAAATAACCAACTTGTCTCACCTCCTTGAATCATAAAAACAAGAAGTTAAAGCACAAATTATCAAAAAGGAAAGAAATAACACAATTTCAATAAATGGTAGAGGATATAAAATGGAAAAATCAATAGAAAAGGAGTTTATTAGATATGATGATAAGATTTACAAACCCTTATATACACTAGGACTCAAATACACAAAATCAATGATAAAAATGGGCATTTTATAACTCACCACACAGAAATCCAAATAGCTATCAAAAATTATGACCAAAAATACGTGACAACAAACTTAACAAAGTATGTAACACTGTCACATTTGTGGACAAAGACATCTGACCAACATAGAAATATGTTGAAATGCAGTAAATCAGAACAATTAAGTGTAATGAGATAACACCCTGTGTTATGACACAGAGGATTAAAGTGACCACTTGTGAAATGAGTATTCCACATGGGCAAGGGTTCACATCCCGGCTGCTCCCTTTCCAATCCAGCTCCTAATGGTAGTGGAAGCTATTCCAAATGTTGGTATACCTACAAGTACATGGGAGACCACAATGAAAGTCCTGCTTCCTAACCTTGACCTGACCCGGTGCCAGCTCTTCTGACTATCTAAGGAGGGAACCAGTAGAAGGATGAGCTCTCTCTAACTCTGTTTCTCTCTCTACATGTTGTTTCACCTCCTTAAAATTCACCATTTCAGAGAATGTGGAATCATTTAAAATTTACACAAAGTGTATTTTTAAATAATAAATATATGGCTTTATATGTACATATGATACTAAGTGTTATTTAATGTGATAGTGAACTACTAAAATGCAATATTAAAGCATATGTTGCTAAAAACAATGTAATTTTATGGGGTTGTTTTTCTTTACTAGAACAAATGTGACTGGCGTGAAATGGTTGAAGGAAGGAAAAAATTATTCCAACACTCCCGATTCTCCAAATATTTATAAACTGAGTACGTTCCTAGGACTCATGCTTCTTCATTTTTAATTGTATCACTTTAAAGTTTTATCACAAAGACTGTTCTTATTAATATTTATACTGGCTACAGGAAACTTTAATAGTTAAATGCTAGAAGGTCATATAGTTTAAACATTTATTTCATTTCCCAGGAGAGAAAGACTCACCACTCAATGAAATAACAGCAGTGAAATTCAGTGCCAACTACAATTAAAAGTATTTCTTGAATTAAATTTTTTTAAAAATATTACCAGAAGCTTTATAATTTTAGTAACAAAAAGCACAATTTGGCTTTATGTTTATAAATTGAAAAGAATTATTGATTAGAAAACTTTAGTGAAATTGTCTCCCTCTGTTCTTTCATTAACTGTGGCAGATGACCCCTGCGTGCTCAGCCTATGGGCGAGGTCGTAGGCACAGGAGCGCTGTATCCCCGGGGGAACTCCTTGACACTGAGTTCAGCTAAGGGAGACCTCAACCTGACCTGTTCACTGGTCATGTAGCCCAGAGAGTTGGACAGCACCACAGTCTCTCTTCTCTGGCCTTAGACGAGCCGTGCTGGCACATCCTGGATAAGCTCTAAGACATCAAATGTGACCGACAGCATATCTGCCAACCACACGTGGTGGACGTGACCTGAGGCATACCTTCCAGCTTCTGTGTTGTACATGAACGATGACTTGATTGAAGGGTCCAGAGAAATAGACGTGCCTTCTAGCCAATTCCAGTGTCATTGTTGGGTACGGGGACTGTTGTAAAACCTCTCTGCCTTCTCCTTTCCTGCTTTACCTAAGTTTATGCTTGCACTACAATAAACGGACATCGTTGAACAGTCTGTTGTGATGGGTTTTGGGGCAGAAGAACACGGTCGCTTCACCCTCTGAGTGGTTTTGGGGGCCTGCTGGCAGCAACACCCCAAGGAATTAACGTGCTTATCCACATTTGAGCAAAAGCAGGATCTAGTAAACAACACTTCAATAATTTTAGAACTACCTCATAAAAACACATCTAATTTAAAATATATTAAGGAGTCTTGTTGGAAAGTTTCATGGTATGGTTCTCATTTTATGCAAGCATGCTACTGGAAATAAAAATGGGTACGACAGGAAATAAAAATGGCTATGACAGTCATTGATAGGTTTCCACATAAAATAAGCAGATTCCTTGGCCAGATTTGTAAATCAACCTTCAATGTCATTGCCTGTGAAGCCAGCATCTCCTATCAGAGTGCCGGTTGGAGTTCAGACTGCACCACTTCTAATCTGACATCTTAATAATGTGCCTGGACAGGCAGCAAAGAGTCCAAACGTGAGACTCCCTCATGCTCTTAAGAGATGCTGATGGAATTCATGGATCCTGACTTCAGATTGCACTGTTGCGTGTATTCAGAGTATTAGCCAGGATATGGAGTTTTTTCTCCTTCTCTTTCTTTCCTCCCATCTCTCTCCCTCTCTTCTATGCCTTTTAAATAAGCAAATCTCTTAAAAATAAAATAACATATGAAGGTGCTAAAATTGCTAATTTGAACAAATGGAGTAATAGAGTCAAGTCTTACAAGTTTTATGAGCAAGAACCAGTTAGATGAACATAAAAAAAAAGCACTCTGAATGTTCTGAATAACTACTAAGTTAACATTGAATAAGAAACCTTAATACAATACTTATTTATTATAGTATTCAATATTATTAAAATTAAAAGTGAAATTACCATTTGAAGTACAATAAATATTATTTTGAAAAACGAGTTTTATTTCTCTGAAATGTCTCCAATTACTCTGTCATAAGACATACATTACATCAGTATGTTAGTAATACAATACATTAATTCTTTTCATGTCAAGCATCATAAATCAAGGCTAAAAGTTCACTTCATTCAAATATTTTACACTTACTATCAGTGCTTGCAAGTTCCATATATCACTAGTGTGATTATGCTATGAAGAAAATGTCATTTTTAAAGGATTTTATTTTTATTGCAACATTTATTTACCTTTATTGCAAAGTGAGATATACAGAGGAGAGACAGAGAGGAAGATCTTCCATCTGATGATCCACTCCCCAAATGACAACAATGGCTGAAGCTGAGCCGATCCAACGCCAGGAGCCAGGAGCTTCTTCCAGGTCTCCCATGTGGGTTGAGGGTCCCAAAGTTTTGGGCTGTCCTTCACTTCTTTCCCAGCCCACACGCAGAGAGCTGGGTGGGAAGCAGGGCTTCCAGGATTAGAACCAGCGCCTATATGTAATCTTGGTGCATTCAAGCCAAGGACTTTAGCCACTAGTCTACCTTGCTGGGCCAAACTGTCATTTTAATTTAGGCAAAGGCTACATTCACTTTTCTTGAAAAGCAAAACATGTCATCTTATTTTGGTTATGAAGATATCTATCACTGGTAATTTACACTAGCATGACTTCAATCATTCCTAGTAATTATCATGTATCCAGCATCACTGGATATATATGTTTAAAGACAGGAGGTACATCATTGTATGAAGATGTTATACATACACCTTGAATTAACTATGCTTCTTATGACACAGACTTCTTAAGAGATGCAGTCAGGTAGTCAAAGGGAGAGGGAGAGCTTTCTGCTCAGTTCCTAAATCCCTGAAGTGCAGAGGATCATGCTTGGCCTGTATCAAAGTCAAAGCTAAGAGGCCAAAGCAGACAGCTCGATGTATCTCGTGAAAGTTTTCTTGAAATCTAGTACAAATACTCTTAAAAAGTATAATGAAATAATTACTGTAATTCAATTACCTTAAATATTCTGTAGCCCAAATTCATATTATCAACGAGGCAGAGTATACCCGTAGACCTAGAGTTTGTTCATGAAGGAGACCAATGTCTACAAAGCTTAATTAAAGTTTTGCTATGCTTCCCTTTTTTCAGGGGGGTGGGGGGGGAGGGAGCAGATTATGGGGAATTAGTTGTTGTTTTTTTTTTTAACAGCTTTTATAGGCTACTTGCATTCCTTGATTCTTAACATGCTTTTGTACTGAAAGACCACAATTCTTACTACTAAGTTTTTATCATGACACATCAGTAACTGCCTTTCTTTTTACAATATAGTCAACGTGATTTTTGTTGTGCCCAAATTCAACTGATTTAAGGAAAATAAGCTAGGGGATGGAGTTTGCCCAGAGCTGTAGTTTACCAAACAACCATGTGAGAATAATACCTTTATATCTTGTGACTATGGAAGTGTGTTGCTGCATTGGCTAGAAAGTGAATTATTTTTGTATGCAATTAATATGTACTACCTCATTAAATACATTTGAAATATTTTATCAGAAATGTGAGCATGGATTCATGCTGTAAAGAATGATACACTATCATCTAATTTTATAAATATATGCCACAGTTAAATTACGTTTGCACATGTGCATGCAAATTTGCTTTGTATAGCTAAGCTAATAGTGGTTTGTTCACAGTGCCAGTCTATACAATGCATTAAAGACACAATTGTGTAGAAGCAGTCCTCCTTTACTCTTGAATGGCGATTTTATGTGATCAGTTATGTAACACATGTTGTTAATTAGGGCTCTCTTTTAATTTCTAATTTTCTGCATATTTTGCTTTGCTTGTTTTTAATCTTTTCATGACAGAACTCCATTATACATGGCATGTGTATTTCCATCATGTCGTGGTTCACTGGAAAGCTAAATGGCATCGTGTCCTGTAAACTCTGCACTACTGTCTGTCTTCTTACTGAAGCCTTGCCATAGTGTGAAAGAATCAACCGTACTCCCTGGGTTAAGCCCTCAGACCATCTGTGCAACTCTGCCCTAGTGATTTGTGCCATTAATAAGTAAAATGAGGGTTACTGAATGCAAGCACTGGAAAGCTGTGACAATCCATATGGTAACTGAGATGTACAATATGTGAATGTTGGGCACGCAGTGTTAATAAACTGAGGAAAAGACGCTTTATATCTAGCGTGAGATGAAGAGGAAAAGTGACAAGTTTCATAACACTTTTTATTGTGTTTGCAAATTAAAACGTATGGATGGGTTATTTCTGAAAATATCCATTAAATATTCTCAGTCTGTATTTCAACATGAGTAACTAAAATTAAGGAAAGTGAAATTGTAACACTAAGGACAAATGTGTTCAATTCTCTTTTTATGATGATTATGCTGATGTCCGCTTATTTGTTTTACTAATTATTTAGTGAATTAATTAATTTCACAACAGTTACCTAACGATTCTTTGAAAGAATCTAGTCAATTTAACAAGAGAGTAACTTAAAATGTTAAGGACCAAATGAAAGCAAAATCTATAATTTTCTGCATCTTCTAAAGATAGTTGAAGATAGTTTTATTATAGTAATAGTAGCTTTTTATTGGGCTACTTATAGTACCTGTTAGATCATAGGTTATATTTTCATTTTACATATATGTGTTTTTTTTTTGACAAATAATCATAAGGCCACTGGCTTGAGGTTGTCTTTCTACAAACTTTGTTCTTTGATAACGTCACTCTAACTCAGCATCCACCAAACTGAAACCTGGTTTAGGAATACAGCTTTATAATAAATGACCAAGATTTCACCAATCACAAATAGGCAAGATATGAGCAATCACAGGCAATCAGTTGTTCAGACCATATTCAAAATCATGTGGTCTATGGCCAACCATTTAATTCCTCTTTTTTTCTTCTGCGTTCACTCCACACCTTGCTGCTCATCCTGCCAGGTGAGGTTCTTTAAAATGTAGCTTCATCTGTTAATTATCCTGAATAATTCCAGGTCTGAGTGTGAGCTCAAATGAACTGATAAATTTGGTTCTGACACTTTATTCTTTTAAAATCGGCAAGTGGAATCTTTTCTACTCCACTCATTCCCCACCAGAAACCTGTGCTGATACAAACTTAAGAGCTGAGATCTGCTAAGCTTGGTCCCAATTTGTAGAAACCATTCAGGCAGTATGCAGTCTCCGGAGCTAAGGTAAACGCATAAGCCTGTGAATCACTGGGCCCGCTGCTGCCTTCTATACGGCAATTGTGTCACAGGAAATCCATTCAGTTTATGTTGAAAAAATATGATTTCTGCAATTTCCTTCTGCTGAATCACAGATCAAGGCGTTGGGATCTTTGTAAGAGCTACACAACTGTGACTGGATAAATGCAACCATGTTTCCTTCCGTTGTATTTTTCTGCTCTAAGAGGAATATAGTATTTAAGCACCTATCATAAATTAAAGGTTTCCTTAGGGAAATAAAATGCCCAAATTAATTCCACATGAAGGAAGGAGATAAAAGAGTGATAATTAAATGTTTCCTAAGTAGGAAAATAAAGCAAAACAGTACATTCTTTTTTTAAAAAAAAAAGCAATATATAATGTGAAAAATGAAATTTAAAATACGATATTACATTAAAAATGCTATGATTGAAATGAATGCCTTCGAGCTTTATATTTTGAAGCCTTAATATCCAAATCTGACTGTATTAAAAGATAGGCTAGTGTGATTAGGTTAATGCCACATGACGTAACAGAAATAGAAAGAACTTGTAAGAGGAAGAAGAGAAAATTGGAATTTTTCTGTTTTTTAGCCAATGGGTTAAGCCCATAACTGTAGCATCAGTTTTGTGTGTGAGCATCAATTTGAGTCCTGGCTGCTCCACTTCTGCTACAGCTTCTTGCTCAGTGGCCATCAAGGGAAGACAGCCCAAGTACTTAGGGCCCTGTGCCCGTGTAGGAAGCCTAGAGGCAGCTCCCATCCTACCTTCTGACTTGCCCAGCCAGGCCTTCGCAGTCATTTAGGGTATGGGTCAGCAGGTAGAAGACATCTCTCTTTGTGTCGCTTTCTCTCTCTGTAACTGTCTTTCCAAGCAATGAAGTAAATAAGTTTAAAAAGAAATGAATCACCCATGAGCTTTACCTTAATCTTTCCAGTCTCCAAAACTATAAAAAAAAAAAATAACCTGGAACTATGGTGGTTCTATGGCTGTCCAAAAAGAATAATATATAGAGAAACACACCGAAAAAGGACATAACT
Organism: Ochotona curzoniae; assembly: GCF_017591425.1. Classification (NCBI taxonomy): domain Eukaryota; kingdom Metazoa; phylum Chordata; class Mammalia; order Lagomorpha; family Ochotonidae; genus Ochotona; species Ochotona curzoniae. Next base: position 11,195,378 of record NW_024465582.1, on the reverse strand, counting down.
ATAGGGACTGGCAACATTTTATGTATTGTGTGTATATCTGTGTTAGTTATTATGTTTTTGTTTCACACATTTTATTGTGAAATGCAACCATTCTGCTGACTGCCAGAGTTTCTCTAAGCAAATTTGTCTCTTTTTCTACTATTCTAACTCAGTTCTCTAAGCCCAAAGCCTAATTTATAAAGTTGCTTCTCCCGCAATTATATTCCATGATTTCTTTTCCTTCAGGCTGAAATAGATTTTTTTTTCATTTTTATTTATATATTTATTTTGTCCCAAAAGTAGGCCAAAGCAATGTGAAGATAATTCCACAGGAAGAGGTAAGTGTGACGCTAGTTGATCCGTGCACAGCACATGACATGCTGAGAAGTGTTCTGCAAATTATTTTTCTATCTTAAGAAAAAGCTGGTTTCTCTGTCAGCTTCTGAGTAGTGAATTGACATGTGAAATATTACAGTTTGTGTATTCTATTGTTGGGTGCTTGTTTTCTAATAAAAAAAAAAAAACCTGTGTCTGTGTGCTATAAGCATGTGTTTGCAATGAGAATTTAGTATTATTTTCATTTTTCCTAAATAAATAGGGTTCAATTACAAAACATTTTTTCAAGCTGTTGTAGAGCTCTGGTAGTTTTTATTTCTTTTCCTCTACTTTAACGTTGTTTATTTTAGCCTTTAACATTTCAAAAATTTCATTTTTTACTTGCTATCTTCACTGAAAATAGAATCTTAGGATGAGTCTTATAATTTAAACTTAAAAAATTACATTAGTGAGGCCCTGTGCTGTGGGCTAGCAGCTAAGTCCTCACCTTGCAAATGCTGGGATCCCATATGGACGCCAATTCTAATCCTGGCAGCCCTGCTTCTCATCCAGCTCCCTGCTGTGGCCTGGGAAAGCAGTCAAGGATGACCCAAAGCTTTGGGATCCTGCACCTATGTGGGAGACCTGGAAGAAATCCATGGCTCCTGGCTTCAGATCTGCTTAGCTCCAGTTGTTGTGACCACTTAGGGAGTGAATCATCAGATGGAAGATCTTCTTCTCTGTATATCCAACTTCCCAATAAAAATAAATCTTAAAAAAAAATTATATTAGTAAACATTCTAAAGGTGCCAATTAATAATTCATGAAGTATAAGAATGCTGAACAGTAGCATGTTTTTTACAATTAATCATTGAAGTCCCAGAAAAAAGATAAATGAGACTATGATTGAACAATTTTTGCCTTGTGAAATCCTGGAGATGACATAGAATTCACAATTGCCTCAGTGGAGGTCCAAAGCAACAAGTAAACTCTAGGGAGGAAAAAAACAGTTTTCACGCAAAAAGAATTTATACCATGTTTGTGTCATTTTGTAATTGACATCTCATTAATGTAGTTGGTTCATAATGAATTATGAAAAGAAACTGATGTTACTTTGGATATTAACCCAACCAAAGATAATTAAATTTCACTGGTGGATCATGAGAAAAGGAGCAAAAGATAATACTACAGTTGCCTAGTCACAGCTTTCAGTGACTGCAGGTACAATTCTGTAGAGCAGGAACAATAAATCAACAGCACGTCTCTTGAATCCTACCAAAGGTGAACTCCCAGTGCAACTGTGCAGAGACTTGGGACCTAATCAGAAGAATTTAGGTCATGCAGATCCATAGCAGCGGTGACAATTAAAAAAAAAAGTTTTGAGGGACGGCTCTTAGTACTTTGGATAAGACATGCAGGCATGATTCTAGTATATGACTAATAAAGAGGTAAAGATTTCAGGGGGAAAAGACAACGACACTATAAGGGCTTCATTGTCAAGAAAATGCCAAATTACATTTGATATTCTCTATTGATAGTAAATAACACAAGTGTGTCCCCAGAAATAAGTAGCTTAAGTAATCTACAGAGGCTCCAGTATCCTCCTGCCCTGAACTGCCACCTCTGTCGCCACAGCAGAAGTTGGAGTTAGCTCCTGAAAAGTTGCCCACTGTTACTTTTCATAAACCACACAAGGTGTACAAAAGCAAGCACCATCTCAACAGCTATTTGTCTGTTGTTGGTACGGCTATTATCTATCAACTTTGTTGGAAAGGTCATTTTTTTTAATTTATCTTCCATTTACCTGATGGTCTTTCTACATGAAAGAGAGCCAATGCTTTGCTTTTGCATTCATCAGGCATACGTAGCCCTCACACAGTTAGGAAGCAGGGAAACCCTGAAGCAGTTTCTCAGAAACTTGAAGTCCACTGTGTAGTGCGAACCAACATTTTTTCTGTCATTGGTCTCTGTGAGGCCCCTCTATAAAAGGAATGTTTTAACAGGAATGCTGTTTCAATCTTGTAGTTAAAGTATCAGTCCAACGACTCAAATTTAAGTGTTCCTTAGCATCACTCAGCTGTGCAGTTCCTGGAGTAAATTGTCAGCCATCTATCACATTGGTGGTTACTGAGGAAATAAGTAACTCATAATTGTGGTAGTGCTGTTGGCATCATCCTCAAGGGGATATAACCTCCCCCTATATTAATGGACTCCTCGTCTCTAAACTGATACAGATCAGGAAAATGAGTGGGGAACCACAATTTTTAACCGAAAAAGCTGATGTCAGCTTTCTGTGTGTTAGCTTTCAAGTTGGGCATATTACACAAATCTAGCAAAACTTTCCCCTAACTGAAAGTTTCTCCTTCATTGGAATCCCAAGTTGCACTTTTATTTTTCACTAGTATCTGCTTATCAAGACAGCCTGTTTATAAACTTGGACCTATCACTCATTTTAATAACAACATTCACTTTGCCTGTGATGCTAAAGTGTGACTCTTAGTCTACTTAATTCTGGAATTCCATCTTCTACTTTCACACTAATGATCTCATACTACATGTCTGCTTGCACTCCACTCTCCAGTGGCCACCACGTGCAGGACCCTCAACGATGACATTCACCTTATTACTTGTGCATGAGCAGTGTCCCCAGAAACCGTCTAAGAAATTGAAATAACCCAAGAGCCTCAAAATTTACTTAGTAAGATCATTTTAACACACGATGGTCCAGTATGCCCCCACTCTTTCTAAACATCAAAAAAATAAAAAGGACTTCATTTAGTATTTGCCATTTTTCAAGCCATACTCCAAAAGGGTACCTCAGAATATTGTTAACTGCAATATTAGAGTAACTGCAAGTCTCCTTTCTGAGCCACACAGTTCTGTCTCAAGAGTGAAGTCTTGTTGAAAAGTGATTCTTAACTCCAATTCGCCCCCGTGAGTCACTGTGGCACCCGAGGAACAGCATCACAGTATCTTCGCACTCACTTCCCTTCTGCTCCTGCTACCCCGTATTAGCCTGCTCAAGTGATGTCTTTGGCATATTTACTCTGGAGGAAGAACTTTCATTTTCTGCTCATGCAGCTTTGACACACATAATTAGTTGAGACAGGTTAAGGTCACAAGGAGAACTGCTGTATTTTAAAAGACACTAAAGTTATTATTTTTGTCTCTAAACATGCAGGGTTGTTCCAATGATGTTTTTTCACTTCAAAACACATTAAATAATGAAAATTCCAGTTATAATATTCTAGAGAAAGAAAACCTGTAAGTTATCCAAAGCAATAATATCAATTCAATGAACAGAAATGGAATGCAATGAACATATGACCAGAAAGAGGATTAATATTTATATGCTCCTTAAAAATACATTAGTGTTATTGTTTTCTGTGATACAGTTCTGCAGGTATAGTGATTCTCTACTCTCCCTCCACATTTTACCCACCTGTTTTTCCCCTCCCATCATTTTCCCTAATATTATTGCTGTAGTATATTCATTTAGTAACAGTTACAAGCTTAACATTCCAGTATTCAAGTGATGATACTTCGCATTAAGCATCTCTACTCTGGAATAAAAGAAGGACCCCTAACAAAGCTGTTGTATTCATTTTTTATTTTGCTATAGATTATGTTATATGTTTAATATTTTAACAGTTATATGTTTATTTAACAGGCAGAATTACAGAGAGAGAGAAAGAGAGATGTTTTAATCATATATCGGATGGTTCATTCTACAAATGGCCACAAGAATGCCAGGCTGAGTGTGGTCAAAGCATAGACAAATCAGGAGCATTATTTGGCTTCCCACCTTGATGCAGAGCCAAGCACATCTTCTGTTCTCGGGCAAACAGCGGCAGACTGCCCAAGTTCTTGGGCCTCTGCAATCATCAGAGATCTGATGAAGCACCTGGCTCCTGGCTTCCACCCCAGCCACTAAGTCCAGCCATTTGGGAAGTGCACTAGCAGATGATCCACCAATCTCTGTCTCCCTTTGTCTACCACTTTCAGTAACCCTACCTTTGAAATAAATATAGTAGATCTTTAAAACATCTCACAGTTATTTATATACCAACTGTATCTCAGTAAGACTGTTAAAAATAAAAATTAAGAAAAGATCTGACAATTGGGCCTAAGCATATCCATCAGTTGTGAAAATAGCAATGCAATCATTTTGGACTAAATAGAAAAGTACTCTTCTTAAAACTGGGGAGAAATTATTTTTCCTCTCTGACTGGAATTTCTATACTAGCTAATGATTGACGTTTTGCTTGGTCCCGATCGACAGAGCAGAAATGCAAAGGCTTTGTAATTAATAATTCTTGGCTGCTCTGAGTACCACGACCTTCATTTCAAATTATACCAGAAAGCTTCACAATGTAATCATAGCCCAAGGAATGAGTGGCAACAATTTTAATCAAAGAACTTTTTTTTTTATCAGGTTGAGTAAGTGTAACCTTTGATGATATTTCAATCTAAATTTAAACTACTTTTAAAAACCATTACATTAAAAATATGCCAGAAGTGTATCTTGATCCTCATTATTTTCCTTGTTTATTGCTGTGGTTTTTATTGATCGTTTTAGCTTTTTTTTTTTTTTTGAGCAGGTGCACTGCTTGCTTTCTGTTGTCTATGAGTTGGTACCTGCATGTCCTGTTAAAAATACATTCACAGCTAACTGTAACTACCATTTATAGTCGAAGCTCTTATTTTTGTACCAATCTGAACTCACGGTTTCGACTATAATATCCTATAAAACATCTTAATTACAACTATAGGTGTTTTCATGAACATTGCATTGGTTATCACCTGTTTATTTTGACTAAAATTAAAACAACCAAAAAAGAAAAAGGTGCTGCAGCCAGCCTCTAATTTCTCTTTTGGATTGGGACATTTTGAATGTTGAATGACTATATGACAAAAACGAAATATGTTTATTAGAATAAAGAAGCTTGAAGATATTGCAGTCAACAATTTTTGCCACACAGATAATTTGAAACAAGAAATTTCAACCAATTGATAATTCATTTAACCTATTTCCTTATGCCTCCATAAAATGATTTCTTTCCAGAAATACAGTCCTACACAAGACTTGCAAGAACCCTCATTCAGGATGAGACTTCCATCTAGATTTCATTATTATTAAACGCTACATCTTTTAATGCAAATAATACCATTTAAGAACATCAATACCAGATCTATCATTAACTTCCACTGTAAAATATCTGATATTTCAAGCATCCATTCTTCAGAATAAGCAATAATTTTAGGAACGATGTTAGTACACACAAAATCCGCTTCAAGTCTTCATTGTTCTTTAATGTATTATATCATTCAAGACTTACAATATTCCCACTTTTATGCTAATAGTGGAAATTCCAACTCAGAGATCATTAAAGTGAATTATGATGACATCATCCAGAAAAGGGAAGGTGAATATTGATACGTTTCTAATATGTTTCTCCTTAGTATAATTTTAATGGGAACATTTATAATTAGTGCAATTAGCATGTATAATTATAACACAATATGAGGGATAATTTGATCAAGGATATTTCACGAAGGTACTTGTCTTACCTCCTTTCAATTTTAAGTGCTGATAAAACAATCTGGAGAGCTACGGAAGTGTCACGGGTTTCCTTAGCCATATCTCTAAGGACAAATCTTACGTGATATCTTTCACAGATTTCACAGATACTCTACACATCTGTTTATTGTGGCTCTGATTTTTTTTTCCAGCTCCTAAGAAATATGCTTGCACATTTGTATTCTGTCCATATCTAAATTCCACTAAAGGTCAGCTTTCCCATAAAAAAAGACTATAAATAGTGCATAAAATGATGATCCAAGTTAGCAGATCAAGAAAATAAAAGCATAAAAGTAAAGGTCATTTTCACAATTTATATCTTGAAGTACTCTCAAAAATACATAGTGTGAAAATTTTTTGAAGTTTTCAAAAAAGGATTTTGGATTTTAAGTTTTTCTTTTTCCATATATTTTTTTTCCTGTGACCTTTCTGGAATAGCAAAAGAAAGACATGATGGTGACTCTTGTCTTCATGTTGATTTTGTTATTATATCACTATCCTTGATATTGAACACATTACTGAAGCAATACTTGCTTTATTTTAAAATAATTGTTCTTTCCATGAAAACATCATTGAATTTGGTGATATTAGTAACAGAAAAATCAGCTTTCTTAAGAAAAACAAAAAGCAATACACATTCACAAGATAAATAGTAGTCACCTACATTGGAATATTTTGGCTACTATTTGGGAAATTTACTTGTTAGAAAATACAAAACTTATCATTTTGTTGGTATACTTATGACCATATTTATTTGTTACACATTATTAAATTAACTGTGTATTCATTTTTACATAGCTTTTTTTTTTGTAAGATTTATTTCATTTTTATGGGAGAGTTAGATACACAGAGAGGAGAGAGAAAGTAAGGTCTTGCACCCATTGATTCACTTCCCACGAGGCCACAACAGCCGGAGCTGCACCTATCCAAAGCCAGGAGCCAGTGCCCTCTTCCAGGTCTCTGATGTGGGTACAGGGTCCCAAGGCTTTGGGCCATCTCTGACTGCTTTCCCAGGCCACAAGCAGGGAGCTGGATGGGAAGCGGGACCTGCTGGAATTAGAACCGGTGCCAGCGTGAGATCCTGGCATGTGCAAGCAGAGGAGTTTAGCTGGTAAGCCACTGCGCCGGGCACCACTTTGAATTTTTGTATTTACACTTTCAGCAAATTTTTCAAAAGCTTAAACATTGACGAGCAATTGTATAAGGCCTCTCCTTTTCTGTAAATCCGAAATGTCTTCTTTTATGTTATTATATAATTAGAATTTTTAGCTTAGGGTAGTAAACCTTTCCCAAATAATAGGCCTAGTTTAAACATCTTTTGGAATAACTTCAAAAAGGAAAAAGAAAAAGAAAAGAAAAAATACACAAATCTGCCCTGAAGGTTTAGGTAGACTAATTTCTGATGTAGTCATCATGTTCTTTATGAAAATGCTTTCATAATGTGATACAGCTGGATGGAAGCTGAACATAAAAAGAAGTTGATTACTTATATTATTTTGATTTCTTAACAGATGCATCTTTTGTGGTTAATCACATTTTAATAATACTGAGAGGAATGAAAAGTGCAATATTTCAATATGAGTCTATTATTTATGTGAACATTTTGTCAAAGCAATTTTCATCGTTTCAAAGGTTTTACCTTGAAATCACTCATTTTAAAAATGTTTACATAGCCACTAATCATCATTATCAGCTTACAGAACTATTTATACATTTGAATCAGTCATTAATTCAACAGCTAATCATGATTAACATCAGGTCCATTATGGGTAGAGTCATAAATCACAAACCATATTAAAGTAATTAATGGAAATGCAATTAAAGAGACTGAGAAGTATCCTAATAAATAGTAACGTGTAATTATTTTGAATGCTTTGAATGCACAATCTATTTCAGTTACTTTCCTAAGGTAACTATACCTAGAAAAGGGTACTTTTGCTAATTTCCTTTATTACTATTAATTTAGAAAACCACACAAAAAAATTAACAATGTTATTTTTTTTGGAATTTTATCAATACAAACAAAATAGCTTCCATGTATCCCATAATACTGTTCTAAGAATATAACCATACTCCTGCCGCTCTTACAGGGAACACAGAGTGTACGAGGATATAATTACCATACTGACCCCATTAACCAAGATACTTGGAAAGCAAAGGCTGATGTCTTTCTCCAGGGAGGCGAAGGCACTGACTGGCTAGAGTAGGTATAAGAACATGGCAGGCCAAGTATGTGAACTGTATCCCTTGGAGTTTGTCAGAAGGAAATCACAAAACAGATACTTAGACCTGGGTCAGGTACAGAGCAGTTACCATAGCAGCTAGCAAAGATCACACATATAAACATTCGAATGTGTGTGTGTTTATTATAATGTAGTTGTACTCTTGAAATATCCCATACAAGGTCTAAGGAACTGTGAACATTTCAAATTGTATGACTGATTTTATGCTTTTTGTGGATTACAAAAATATTCTAATATATCATACCCTGTGGACAGCCACACACACAATTTCACTTGTAGACCATGTACATTTTTGACCTAAAACATTAGAAAATAGAGGCTTTCTTCTACTTTTGACCATGGATGTTCATCTGTATACAGTATAGAAGAAATATCACAGTTTATTAAATTCAAAACCCATGTTACCCTTGTGTGTCTGAGGTTCATTTCAGTATTGACTGTCCATCATTTCAAAAATACTGCTACTGATATACAAAGTTGTAGTCACAATCTTCCTGAAGTTTCTCAAAATCTGCCTGCAATTCCCAAACTAACTGCCCATTCTTCATGTGTTCCTGTATTCTGCTGACTCAGTATGATATAAAAATTCACAACAATATATGTTTCCTGTTATAAAAGACTCAAAATTAAATTGTCCTGCATGCTCGATCACCGCACTTGTGTTATCTGTTTAGACAACTTTTTCTTTTTTGCTTGTGGTTTTTCAAATGTCTTATATTTCCAGTTTCTTGTATCTATACTTAGAGCATATGACTTACAAGAAAAACAAACAGAAGCCTGCAGACAATATAAAATTCTTTGTTTCCCATATGATGGTTCCTATGATTCCTCCAGTTTACTCTCTTCACATCTACTATATGACTAGGTCTGAAGAAGGCTCGTTACTTGGATATCAATGCTTCTAGGTTTTCATGACATTGATGTAACATGATTGGCATGACTGTGAAGGCATTGTTGGCTCTTTATTCACCTGCAGTTCCAGCATCCCATATGGGCACTGGTTCATGGCCCAGCTGTTCCACTTCCAGTATCATTCCTTGATAATGGCCCGGGACAGCAGTAAGGAATGGATGAAATCCTTGTGACCTTGAACCCCCATGGGATACCTGGTTCCCGTCACTGTTTAGTATTAGCTCAGTTCTGGCATTTGCAATCACTTGGGAATGAAAAAGTGGATGAAAGAGATCTCTCCCTCTCTGTCTCTTCTTTTCCCTTTAGAAAATCTGCCTAACAGGTAAAGAACAAAAACAACAAAAGAAAATGTGAAATAAGAATAGATTTTGTTCTTATTCATGAAGAGGCAACATTTTCCTCAATCCGTGACATCGTTTGACCAACTTGAAATATTTGTCAAACTATTCACTCCCTTTCAGTTGAGATTCTGTTTAGTCCCATGTAATTTGTTTTGAACAATGAATCTCGAGGCAAGATGACAGTGGCCACTTGTAAGATACACTCTGTCACTTATCACTTGTTCTATTTCAATTCCCTGCAAGGATCTTGCTCCCGAGGGACACTCAGGTAACAGCCTCTGCTTTATCTTAGAGAAGAAATGTCGGGCCCAGTCAATCCTAGCACATACGAGTCCAGTTGACACCAAAAGTTCTTTAAAATTGTACTTCAGTTGGAAAACCTCTTGAGAAAGGAATTAGAAATAAGTATTTGGTGTTGTAAAACTGCTAAATATTGTGATTATTTTTATCATGCATAATCATGCAACATATATCAATTGATTTTTAATATTTCTTTATTTTTATTTGAAAGGCAAATTTCACAGAAAAGGAAAGATAAAGATTTTCTATCTGCTGGTTCATTTCCCAAAAGGTCATAACAGTCAGAGCGAGGCTGATCTAAATCAAGGAGTCAGGAGCTTCTTTTAGGTCTGCACTATGGGTGTAGAGACCCAAGAATACAAACCAGGACACATATAGGATGGCAACACTGCAGATAAAAGATTAGCATGCTATGCTACCTTGCAATCCACAAATATTATAGCTGTGGATCAACATTCTAGAATTTTACTTCACATTTAAAAACTAGGTCATTGTCTTAAGCTGTAATTTAAGAAAAACAAATATTCAAAACTCATTACATATGGCATAATGTTTACTATTTAGATCCCAATAGATTATAATTTAGCTATCTCAGAAAATAACACTATGTGGAATGTGTTTTATTTTACTAATAGCTAGCATAATTTTGAGGATTTAATCCATTTTATGCTTGCGACAATTTATGTGATTTGGGACCCTTTGTTAAGTGAGACTGCAAAATTTCTGAATAAGAACTCCTGTAAACTCTCGTGCTTGCTTAAAAACACTTATGTTTTAAACTAATAAAAGTCATGATATACACCATAAATTTTTGATATTTATGATATGTATGTATGTTGTAGCCTGGATATAATTGTGTGCAATATTTAATATCTCTTTATTTTGACTGTTACTTATGGTCAGTTACAGACTTTCCCATTCGTGGTTTCAATGTCAATATTCTTCAAGTATTAGATTTTTGAATGAAGGGATGCTGAACATAAGCGCACATGAGCACAACTAAGCTTCACAAGGCACACAGATCATCTGCACCATCTTCCAAGTCCATTTTCACGAACTGAAAAGTGTCATCCTGTATGCGTGAATATCTCTCTAGCACAACACGGGAATTTGGGTCCCAAGTTATACAAATACCGTTTAAAACCTGCTCAACCATCAGATGTCGCTCATAATAAAACGCAGTACGGATGTGTTCAACCTTTTCATTAAAGCTGTTGTAATGGTAAGAAAGAACTTTCTGCTCTGAGCTTTAGCCTTGAGTAATCCTCATGACTATTAATCAGCCTGGACTTTCTCCAATGCTGTTATTTCATTAAAGGTGTTCGAGAAAAAGACGCCTGAAACAACTTTCTTGGAAAATTAATTTGGAAAGAGTAAAATCCACCTAGTATACCTCACACTGGAAATTACAAACCAGTGCGTTCCTCCTGACTGCATTCAGCAATAGAATATTAAATGGAATATTAAGAACAATTAAAGAGCTTAACTTTTAAGCTGTCTGGTGGTCTAAGATTTAATTCCTTATTGGCTATTAGAAAAATTACTCAAGATGACTTCAGCTATTCCAAATGAATACAGAACCGCCTGCTCAGCAAGAAGAATTTGATGATGGGTAAATTTCTCATATTTTAATTTGGAAAATTAGTCTGTAGTTCCTTAGAATGAAATGTTCTCAGTCTTATTAAAACTTAAAATATTGGCAATATTTAAAATAAATCTTAACAACCACATGGTTCCAATCCTGAGGATGTTTGAAAATCCCCAGTCTCTCTTCTTCAGATCGGTCAGTCACACAGATATGCTTATTTAAATAAGTTATTGAAATATCATTTAAACATAGATCCATAAATGGGTGTGTTTGGCAAGGAGAATACAGTTATTTTGATGTCAATTGGAAGAAACAAAAATATATTATAAAACAATGTTTTTCCTCTTTTCATTCTGTTCATGCTATGTACTTTGTGTAAAATCTATGTATTAAATGGAAGCTAAGTGATTGAATGGAAAGATTTTTGGCAATTGCCTGCTTGACTAAGACACAAAGGTATAAAATGCAAAGATAGTTGAAGATGCAATTTTTATTGTTAGGCAAACTCCAAGCTGCATTGCATAGTAACAGGTTTTCTTTGAGTTCTTATAAATTATTTTGTGTATTTTCTAATTTCTCCTAAAATTATATTTATTTATTTGAGAAGCAAAGGAGTGACCAAGAATGCTTTCATACACTGCCCTGCCCCACATCCCAACTCCCTTCATGCCTACAATTTTCAAAGGTTGGAATTGAGCTAAGCTGAAGTTGGAGACTTAATTCAAGTGGACTCAATGTGTAGCAGAAACAGCTGTGTGAGCGTTCACCACTGCCTTTCAGTTCTGCATTAAAAAGTACTGGTAGTCAGGAGCAGGAGGCAGGAGCTGAACCCAGAAGCTTCAATAAAATACACCAGCATATTTACTGCTAAGCTAGCAAGTGCCTGCTCATCATTTAGTAATTTTACCTCTTTCAAAAACAGCAAATTACTCTCTCTGACAGCACAGCTTCTCCTTTTCTGTCTCAGTGGAAGTGCTCTGGGATCAAGGTGATAAGACTCTTTATGGAGTTTTATGTTTTATAGGATAGAAGTGAGAGGTGGTGTAATGGTGGCCCTCCAGGATTGAAGCTGTAGTCAAAGCACCACAGCTCCACAAGTACCACCGGATGTAGTTTACTAGATACTTGTCTCAATGAGGTCTGACAGCAGCAGTTGGTTATGTGTGTCATGGCACAATCCTTCTGAACACTACAAAGAATGACTCTTTTTTTTCCAATTTAAACACAATCTATTGCATTTAGTCTCCCTATAGGCTATATTACACATTTGAGAGAACTTTCGTGCCAAACTCAGCATTAAAATGCCTTTTCATCTTGCTTTCCCCCCATGTTACCACAGGATAATACAACTCACACAGCCAACTAAAAGGTGAAGCTCTTTCTCATTTATTTTTTCCATCGTAGTTTACAGACATTACCAAGAAAGAGCATCACAAGAAAAGCCTGGCTAACAATCGCATTTCAAAAGACCGGAATAGAACACAACAAAAAATGTTACATTAATAATTCAGTTCATTCATGCTTTTATTTTCCCACAAAATTGATTCCTGTAAGTCTATTTGGTTCTTTTTCTTCAGTCAAGTAAATATGCTTCTATGAGCTCTGAAAAAGCAGAAGTGGTAATTCCCCTCAAAGTTGCATCCTGATACAATATAAATAGCTATTGGTTTCAGAAGTATCTGACTCAGTATCTGAGAAAAATGTTACGACTTTATGGAAAACGCAAATGAAGCAGATGAATTCATTTTGGTACAGGTTAAAAATATGCAGCACGAAAATAAACTTCTTTGTTTATTTACGGGCAAGGAGACACACAAGAAGAGAGAAAGGGAAGACAGAGATATGTCCACAACTGTTCTGCACGCAAGCCAGAGCTCGGCGCCAGCATCTCAACTCCAGTCTTCCCAATTGTCTGGAAGGAATGCATTTACATGAGCCATCCCTGCTGCCTCCCCAGCTTCCTGAAGCTGCAGTCAGAGCCTGGGACCAGAATGAATGTGGGACTCCAATACGGGACACAAGTAACTTAACTCTTAGTGACTAGTATAAACCACTGTCCCTACTTATTCGTGATCATGTGTTTTCTAGCTTTTTATCATTATTATTGTTATTCTGAACTTTCTATGTCAAGCACTATTCACTATCTTAGGTCCAAACACTATAAACTAAGCAGAAAGAACAACATATAAAACTGTAATTGGGATTACGAAGGCATGTGCTGTGTTCCGTGTGCCTTGTTGTCCTTTATACCATCTCTTCAAGATAAACTGGGAGAGGGAGAACACCTGGGGATTTCTACAGTATCTTCAAATATTTGCTTCCCCCACCCCCACAGCAGCAAAAAGGCAAACACTCACAGACCAGCCCACAATGCAGAATGAATGACAGGATGTCCGCTACATAGTCTGTCACCCCCGATAGGATTCTTCTCTGGGCTTCTCCAAGAAAAAGAGGTTTGGAATAAAAAAGCCTGCTATTTTTGAAGTGTGTGTTCTATACTTTTGGGAAAAATAAGGTTGACTTAGACAAACTGCAAAATATGCTTCGCTGCAAAGAAATAAACAAATAAAAGACAAACTTGCTCTCCATGAATCACAAAGTGTCTGTACTTCCAGAGGCAACGAGCCTTAGACAGCATGTTAATCACAGGAGGTCACTGGCTGGCTTAAAATTCAAAGATGCACATTTTTCTTGTTTGTTTCTGAAACTTACTGCAAATGTTAAAAGATCCAGTTATGTGTTTTATACATTTGAGCATGAAAATTCTATTGCAATTCCTAAACACTTATTGAGAATTTTTTGTGTATTATGAATTGTCACGAAGGAATTGTTTCTGGCACTTTGAACTAAAGGGGTAAGTGTTATGCATACTCATACGCATTAAAATGCTGATCAAATCTTTGAAAAACGTTTGTCACAACAATACAAATCATTATTGCAAATTACTCCAGATATAATACACTTCTAAGCAAGCTGCAAATACACTTCATTACGTATTTATCATTGCAGGCCCAGTGGGATAGCCTAGGCCTAAATCCTTGCCTTGCCTGACCCAGGATCCATAAAAACACTGCCTCACATCCCAGCTGCTCCACCTCCCTTCTAGCTCCCTGGCTGTACCCAGAGAAAGCAGTGGAGCATGGCTTAAAGCTTTGTGACTTGAGACGCGTGTGATAACGCAATTGAAGTAAATTCTCTACCACTTTCTTTCTCATTTCTCACATCTATTTGTAGAACAACCTGCCAAGACTTGCCAAATAAGCCAATTGTGATTTAAACCTTGACTTAGAATCTGTTTTAACTAATTCAGATTAGGGAAGTGTTCTCAGAGTTGCCTAGAAAGCATAATCTTGGTGTGTAAATTAAGGTGTTTCATCAAATAAACAGAGTTATATTCCTGGTAGCTAGTGGTCTTCTAACTCCTGTTAGGGCACAGTGTAGTTTATGAGTTTCAAATACAGTCACTAGGATGGACTGTAACATCACGAAAGAAAAGAGAATTTTTCTTGTTTACAATTTGTGTAGCTCTTCAAATACCATGATACGTCACACTCAATTAAACATTCAAGGCCCAATGTAGATGGCAAAACAGCTATACCCGCTACGCAGCACTAGTCTTCCATTGCATGGAAAACTTGCAAGTCTTACATAAAGTAGATCTTGTTTTTCTGCAGGTTCAATCACAGAAGACTATCCTTAGCGGAGGCTCGAGATTTATTTTATGCAAGGCAACCGATTTCAAATCTCTGTTTTAATCTCAAGTTTGTTTTAAAATTAAAATCCTAAAATGGAAAGAACATGATTACTTTCACTAATCTTAATATCACTGGTGAGGATATTTGATCAGCAGTGTTAAGAACCGTGACTTCACAAATTTGTCTTCAATACATTGCCCAGAAAGTCAAGGTCATTACTCTTAGAGGAGACACACATAGACATCACACAGATTTTTCATCTTCTGGCAGATCGCCCCTGGATCTCTGCCTACTGCGTGGTAAGCATGACCCATAGCTTGTCTGACAGCCATGGGTGCTGTAGGTGACCTATGACATGATTGGCAGGTCTGGAATGATGGATGTACCTGCTAGTCAATCACAGCTCCCTTGTTGAGTGGGAAGATTGCTGAGAGATGCCTCCCTCCCTGTTTTCTTATTCTATATAAGCTTGACCTTGCATTACAACAAACTGAAATGCTTTATCAGACTGTCTCTGGTGGTTCATGCTGCTGAACACCACCACCTCAACCCCTCCGTTGTTTCAGGGGCCTGCTAGCAGGAAAACCCCCAATATCACCTGGAGTTATTTTCCACAACCATTTTTTTTTTGGTAATAATGTTGCCCTTTGTAGCAAGGATAGTGATTACATCAGTTAAATGTTGAATGGAAAGTTAAGTTTCTGTTACAGACAAAAATCTTCATTAAAAATGTGTGAGATGCCTATTATATCCTGTACAAACCAGGGAATAAGAATCACAGGGAATATTAAAAATGTAGAAGATTTCACAGGCCTGGCACAAGAGCTCACAGGCTAAAGTCCTCGCTTTGTATGCTGAGGATCCCACGTGGATGATAGTTCATATGCTGGCTTCTCCATTTCCCATTCAGCTCCCAGATTGTGTTCTGAGAAAGCAGTCAAGCACATGCTGGAACTTTAGGACACTGCAGCCACGTGGGGGACAGGGAGGAGGTGTCCAGGTTCCTGAATTTGGATTGGCTCAGCCCTGGTCAGTGTGGCCACTTGGAGAGTGGACCAGTGGATAACGGATCTGTCTCTCCTTCTCTCTGTATATCTGCTTTTCCAATAAAAATAATAAATCTTAAAAAAAATTCTTTAAAGGTATTTAGCACAGTATAGATCAAAATGAAGATAGTGGAATGTGATACTGGCTTACAGGTTTTTTTTTTTTATGTCATATATCCCCTACTTCATGTGTTATCATCTAAGCAAGTAATGAGGTGCTGGCTTCATAAACTACTGGGAGGTTTCTAGAAACCTGGAAATAATTACCACGAGTAAAAGAAGGAAAGCTCCTAGAACTGTGTACACTCAATGCAAGAAAGCTCCAATACTTCCTGCATTGAATCCAGAGAATATGCAAACCTCAAGATCACAAACGTGGTTCTTGATTGCTACATTATGATGGATATTTTGGAATAACCTTGAATTTTCTGTCTTGATATTTACAGTAGAAAGATGACAGAAAGTTCAGACAAAAGCCCTAGCGAAATACTTCCAAAAACAAAGAAATTTAACAATAAATCAAAGGGTTACAACTGGATACTGACCTTTTGCCGGGGTGTTCTCATCTAAATACGGCTTATGCTGAACATAAAGTGTATTGTGAGGATCTTTGCTTTTTCTCAGTCATTCCTTACAGTCATATTATAAAGTCACCAGACATTAGAGAAAAAGCTAAAGGCTGGATTTCAGATGTAAAGATCAGGTATTTTTTGGAAAATTAGGTAACTTTTGTAGATCATGTACACTGGGTTATGTCAGAGTAAGTTAGTATGTTGAATGCTTTTATGTTTCTTGTAATCCTTATTAATCCTTTATCAAATGAATATTAATCCTCTATCAGATGTATAATTTGCAAGCGTTTCTGTTCTGTTGCCGATTTATTCCTTTTTCTGTTTGCTTTGTTTTGTTTGTTTGCTGTTCAGGAGCTTGGTTCGGTGAAATCCCTTTTGCAGTGCATGTCTTTGTTGCCTGAACCTTTAGGATCTTATCCAGGAAGTCCTTGATAGGCCGATGATTGGCTGGGTGATTTGCATTTACCCGTAATCTTGCATAAGTATTCGTAAAATTTTCTCCTGTATTTTTGTTTTCTTATTCTTTTATTATAGATGTTCTTTGGGTGTTCAGAAAAAAAGTCCTCAAGAATATATGTAATTTTCAGATACCAGTCTTAAGTGAGTCATAAAAAGAAAAAAAAGTATTGTCATAGCCATGCTCAAAATAATTCCTGTATATTTCTTTCTAAATGTTTTACAATGTCAAACTATATTTAGGCAAATGATATACTGTGAATTGTTTTTGTAAATTGTGAGTCATGAACTTGTTTTAAATTGGTTCCAGCTGTAGCACCTATGGTGCCTGACAGAATCTATTAATTTTCTGAAAAAGTCATTTTTAGCGAAGTCTAAAAAGATTCTAAAGATTTTTGGATTTAGTTTCTTCATTAATAGATTAACCTAGTAATAACCAGTCAAAGAATCAAAAGTACCATCAGTGAAATTGTCAAGGAAAGAATGCTTCTTGCACTCAAATATTTTAAAAGCAGCTAAATATATAGCTAGGAAAAAAATAATAAAAACAAAAACTCATAAACCTGAAATCTTAAAATAAATCTACAAATTAAATTAACATGAAAAAATTTAAAAATAAATAATTTTAACAGAAAGCTATCAGTTGAACATTTACACATTAATATGATGCAGAAAACAGTTTGTATAATGCAAGCATAGATGAGGCCAAATGGTTCTACCAATTATCTAACTGGATAATTCTATTTTCATGAATGTTTTTTAAAATAGATGTAATTAATTTTAGAAAAAAGACGTATGAAAACACACAATGAAAAATAAATTAATAGATAATTCACCCATGCTGTATGCTGAGAAAAAAAATAAACAATGGGAACATAAATTTTCTGGTTGCAATTACAATCTCCAAATACAATCTCTCCAAGGCTTGTGTTGAAGAACAAGTTCAGAATCCTTCTGTTTCCTAATAATTTTTTCTTATGTTGACAGCCATGTAAGGAGACTGGTTATAGACAATCATATGCAGACAGTGAATCCCAATATCCCTTTCACCTTCTTAGGATTATCAACCCTATGGTGCCATCATTAATTTTGATTATGTAACTGCACTCTTTGAGAACTTAATTTCAAACAGCTGAAACTTTGCCTGAGGTGACCTCAGACTTGACTTGTGTGTACAGCACCGTGCAGGATCAGGTTCAGTCTGTTACATGCTCCCATCAACACACATACTGGTGTATGCACTGCCTAGTCAGTTCTGCTCCAGCCCCATCTGTCACATGAACTGATAGCTGCCTAATAGAGCCTAGCCTGCCACATCCCCCAGTTTTCACACAACACAGCAGGTACCACAGTCTAGTCAGGGAGACCTCCAATAACCCCAATCAAGGATGCTCTCTCTCCCAGCTTTTGCATGAGTCATCATGTGCTACAGCCTAGCTTAGTCCATCCTGTATCCTATCTGGTCCTCATGCCTACCCATGGATGCTGAAGTTTAGCTCAGCTCAACTTTCCTGACACAGCCCACATACCTGCTACCACCTTGACCAGAGTGCCAAGCCTCCAGCCCTGGCCATCATGCTCACTAGTAGGAGGTACAGACCAGCAGGGGAGCGCCCACAATCTGCTAGTCCCCGATCTTGCACCTGCCTGGGAGGTACTGTGGTCCAGCCTGACATGACTGGTATCCAGTCCCAAAATTTGACTCCTGATACTGTGGCCTAGCCTGGTTGGTCTGCACTCATTTTCTCTCTCATGCTGGTGGGTGCAGCAGCCTAGCCCACTCTGGACTACTCTTGGATCCAGCCCGAATGCTGGCTGGTGGGCACTGCAACCCTGTCCAGATTGACCTGAACCAGTGCTAGCTCTCACATTCACCAGGGGAAGCAACAGCTCAGCAGGAGAATACTGAAGGATTCCCTAGCAGGTCCACCAACAGTCCTGGCCCATAGGTATGCTCAAGGGTGCCACAACCCAGTTTGGCTTGACCTGTCCCTGCCTGGGTCTCTTGCTCATCAAGCACAAAATGTGACTTAGCAGGGGAGTTTCCCAAGTTCTCCTACCAAGCCTTCTCCCAGCCCAGAATCTGTCAAAAGTCAGCAGGTGCTGTGGCCCAGCCAGACACCAGGATCTGACACCAGCGGGTACTAAAGTCTGGCCTGACTTGGCTAGCTCCATATCCAGCTCTCATGTGACAGGGTGGGTGCCATGGCCTTGCCTGTCCTGCGCCGTATTCATTATGGTTCTCATGAGTGTCAACAGCTGCTGGAGCTTCTATCAGTCTGGCAGACCTGGAACCTCAGCCCAATCACATGATGACAGGTGCTGCAGCATTGCTCATCCGGGTTCGTCCACAGCCCCTACTCGCGTATTCACCATTGGGAGCTACATTCTAGTAGAGAAGTCCCTAAAATTCCCCTATCCAGGCCATTCCAGCCCTGGGTCTTATGCATGCTGGTGAGAGTTTCAAATCAGCCTGGCATCGGCCACCCACAGTCTCAGGTCTCACTGGCAGCTGCTGTAGCTTAATCAGCCAGGCACGTCCCACACCCTGCCCTGACTCTTCTGTGTGCCAGTAAGTGCTATGGACTGACATTTTAAAAACGTAAAGGTAAATTCAACACATTAGGAAGTTCTCCATCTACCCTTCAGCTCTAAGGTGACACTTGGATAATGTCATCAGCCTGGGCAGAGAGTAGGTCCATGAATACTGTTGTTCAATACCGCATTTGGCTCCTAAAATACAGCAGTCCATGAGGACTGCGAAATATTTTTCAAGGCTTCTCCTCGCTTTTGCACCTGATCTAAACAGTCTTTTCCTCTGAGTACTGAACGCTGTAAGCAGTTGCCCTTTTGCATTGGGAAGGGACAGGGTTAGAGATAAATTAGATGATTGTTCTGTTTTACTTGGCTTCTTCTTTCCTGTTGTCAGTATGCCACTTAAGCTATTTCCTGTTGTGCACCTGCTTCTCCCTCCTCAACAAAGGGCTGACCCCAGGAGGCAGAAGACAGCAAACTTTGTTGTAGCTAATTAGGGATGCTGGGTTCCTGGGAAACTGACTGGGAGCATCACAACACTTGATTATTTTTTTTTCAAAACAAACTTTTACCAATTATTTTCATTATGTGCACGTCTCTACACTAAGTTCAAGCTTTTGTTTCTCCAGTCTCTTGTGATTATGTGCAGCAACTTTAAGTGCTTATATATGAATGTGTTAAACCTCCCTGATTCTCATTCAGAAATCCTGGAAAACTGTGATGGGCTAATTAGCAACCGATGTTTACTTTAACATAGAAGTTAATTACCCCTTTGTTTTTTTTAACTATTTGTTCATATAAATGCATAGACATATGCACAACCGCAGCAGATACACACACACATACAAAATAAAGAGAAAGGAAGAGGAAGAAAGAGAAGGCGATATGTACAGACACATATGTTCGATATTCAGAAATTCAGGGTAAACATATAATGGGAAAGAAAACATGAATTTCCATAAATGTCACACAAGAAGTGGCTTTCATTAACGCCAGTTTCCATGAACTTTAGACAATCTGCATCTGTACGTTTATGTCTGTAATAAGATTTTTTTACAACTGAAATACTCACTTTTCAATGTGTTGATTCTTCGGTGATCATCTGAAAATCAAGCATCTTAAATGGCTAATATGTAGGTACCCGATGGTACTTACAGCAATTAACTTTAAAAATTATTTATTTTTATTTGAAAGGCAGATTTTACGTACGTTAAAGTAGAAGCGGGGAGTGAGATCTGTTCCCCTTCCCACCTAGCTCCCTGCTGGTGGTCTGGACAAGCAATGAGGATGGCAGGAAGCCTTGGGACCCTGCACCTGCATGGGAGACCCAGAAGAAGCTCCTGGCTCCTGACTTCAGATTGTTTCAGCTCCAGCTCCTGTGACCATTTGGAGAGTGGATCTGCGGATGGAAGATCTTTCTCTCCATTTTCTTTCTCTCTCTAAATTTGTTCTGCCTTTCCAATTAAAACAAATAATTTTTTCAGAAAAAAATGATAGCTTATATTTACAAACTATTACCATATAGTTTCTTAATTTTTATTTACATTTTTTACTTTAATTGATTTATTTATATTTTATACAAGCACATCAATAATTCTATAGACTAATATGGTAATATCCTACATATGCTGACTGTTTATCAATTTGACAGGTGAGGATTCACTTTGATTCAATTATTTTGATTTCCTAAAACAACTGTTGATTGCTGATGTTATAGTCATTTAAAGTAATATTATAAGTCTAATGCTTCATCTTTTATATTTGAGCATTGCCAAACTCCCTTATTAGATAGATAAATCCGCTACTTTTTAAATTTAATATTAGTTTCATGCTTTTGTCATTTTTTTTCTAAAGAATATAGCAATTCATAATTTAGGCAAATATTTGCATACTTAGCTTTTGCAAAACATAGAAAAATTATGTCGTTGAATCCATAAGTGTATTTGATCTGCGTAGATGTCTTTGATCTGATGCATAAGTACTATGGATATAATTCCATACTGGGGGAATGGAATGAAGTCAGTTTAGTAAACTCAAATGCTTACAAGACAAGAAAAGTAATGTTTTTGTAGGAATAATCTATAGCCAGAAAGCTAGGATTGTGACAAATAGGAAATTGATTAATACCTGCATGTAGTGTTTTGTTGGAGCAATGAATAAAGAAAAGGGATTTCTTTAGCTCAAGAAACTAGAAGTTCAAGAGTATGGCACCTGACATCTTGAGAGTCCTCCTGCTAAGCAGACACATGACGGAGGACATCAACAAGCTATAATAGGTGTAAGACTTGAATATTGTGTACTACTCTTAAAAAGTCACTAAGCTCTCCAGGGGCCCTATGTCCTTGACTTCAGCAGTCCTAACCACCTAATGTAGAAGACAGACTCCACTGAGAGAATGTGGCACAAATATATAGAAAGAGAAATTTCTTTCTTCTAGTCTTAGATGAACATATTCTTTTCCTTCTCACAATCACATATTCTTAACATGGATTACAGTAAACTGACACTTCTTACACAGATGCAAGCCTAATGACAGGATCCATGAGGTTTAAACAAAGATAATATCCATGTTGGATTTAATCTATTCAGAAACTTCAGTATTACAAATTCAAATCTGAGATGCGGTGTGTATATCTTACTCTGCTATTCTCCCAGACAATACAAATGAAGCCAGAATATTTGATAATTAATGAGATGTCACATAGCACATGGCCACACCTTCCCTGTGGTCCTCACTTGGAATCTGGGTGTTTTATTTTCCAACCAAGCAGCCATTCATTTAATTCTCATCATACCTCACTCTCATAAAATTTCCCTTAACTTCTCTTGTAAATTGATTATGATTGCTGTGTAAGCATTTCTTGAGATCCCTTTGTGTAGGTAATTCTGCATCCATACATTTTTCTTAGGTTCCACTTTTGCTTTCATTGGATTTCATCTATTTTTGTGACACTAGTTCAAATGTTTTGCATGAAGATTATTCCAATGTCTTTCTTAGTTAGACCTGCTCCTAGTGTCTTGATCCACATTAGAATTTTATTTTAATATCACTGAGAAAGGCAAATGGACAAAATATTTAGACAATATTTTGTCTAACAATACATGTGTTGACTTTTAAGTATATTTTTGATGTGTTTTCCATGGAGCACATGCAAATACATATTTCTGGCATGTGCTGATGACTTCCTAAAATTATTTGTTGAAGAATGTCAAATGTGTCATTTAATAATTAGTAGTCACATCACAGTAACAGTAATAAATTTTGTCATCTTTGAAAACTATCTGAGGGTGCAAGTTTGTTAAATTAATCTTTCCTGCTTGATTGCATTTAACTTCGACACTTCCATATTTAGTCATCATGAACAAGTTCACAACAACTCTATTTACAAACTATGCAAAACCATAATTTAGGAATGTGAGTCATGGAAATAAGTACATAATATCCAGCATGTTAATACCTGATAAATATTATGCAAAATGCAGTGTGAGTTTTCAATCATCTGATTCTATATCAGGACTTAAGGCACTGTTTTTTTCAATCAAGTCATTTATGAACATTAATTTGCTGAAACAAGACATAAAAATATCCTGAGAATTCACACTCTTGCCAGATTTCCCCAGAGAACTTAGAATTGGACTATGGGTTAGTATCCTGAAGGATGTGTGGAAGAAACTTTTGTTTAGTCCTTTAAAAATAAGCAGCAGAAATCACAGGGGAATATAAATAAGGACACAGGAGCTTTTTCTGAGAGTTGAGAAAAGATACATTATTTTTTGTTTTAGGTGTTAAAATTTAGTACCATTCAGAATTTTCAACGTCTGTAAGTTACTTCCAAATGCCTAGAACTTAATCCTTAAATATAAATTTTAAAATATATTATGCCAATTTCACTGAACAAAATAGTGCATTTATTATGTTAACAGAATAAAACAAATTGACACATAATAGTAAAACAAGGACTTGACTCTGCTATTATTTATACAGAGGAATGGAAAACATAACTGAGGTGGGCCTCAAGGTGAGCATTTTCCTGACATCTGGTGTAACTGCAACCTGTACTGGAATGCCTGGGACCAGTCTCTCCCTCTGCTTCCAACACACCTTCCTGTGAATGGACACGGGGAAGTCAGAAAACCATGGCTCAAGTTATGCAGGATTCTGATGGCGTTCCTGGAACCTGGCTTTGCCCAGAACCAACCTATGGTTGTGAGCCATTGGGGAGCGAACCACACCTTGGAACATTTGTCCCTGCCTCTGATTATCTCTCTCCTTCTCTCTCTTTATTTCCTTGTCACTGTCCCATTTATATATATATAAATATACATATACACATATGTACTGATTTAGTAGTAGTAGTATTTGGAAAGCAAGATTTACAGAAAAGCAGAACCAGAGAGAAAGATCTTCCAATCACTGGTTTTCAACAATCTGGGTTGAGTCAAATCAAAACAAGAAGTCAAGAGCCTCCTCTGTGTCTCCCACGCGGGTACAGGGTCCCAAGGTTTTGGGCCGTCCTCAACTGCTTTCCCAGGCCACAAGCAGGGAGCTGGATGGAAAGTAGTCAGCTGGGGCAGGAATCAGAGACCAATGGGATCCTGGTACATGCAAGGAGAGGATTTAGCCATTCAACCGTCGTGCTGGACTCCAAAATAAATGTTTCTTAAAATGTTAGTTTTTGTGATTGCATCAACAGAATGTTGTTATGCAATAGTGCACTTATGCTAAATAGAGTAAAATAAGTATATCTTAATATGTGAATTAATTTTCATTGATTTGCTGCAAGAGGGAAGAAAATCAGCAACAACTCAAAATATGTCAACATAATCAATAACTGTTTTGGAATCATTTGCTACTTATTTCTTTTAAATAACCAATAGAGGATGTGTTTGCTCAATTACATAATTTGAAGTCAGTCAGAGAGTATGTTTTTAAGGAAATGCAAAAGTGAGCCTAACTCAAATCACCAGAAAATTATGATGCTGTAAATCTAAGTGGCAAATTTATTTCTGACATTATTTCATAAATGGAATATATAAATATTATGCAATGGATAAAGTCTTAAGCGTTATATCCAGGAATGGAGTTATTTTTTCTCTCCAAGTTAGGAAAACCACCAACACTGTGTGTTATGTTGGAAATGACACAAGTTTTATTATCAGCTGCACTAAGCTAAGGCCGCTTCCTTTGACTCTAATTAGCTGACAGAATATTCTCCTGACAGATTCTCAGTTCTGGAAACGTCCTCAATTTGATTCTGCCATGTTATTTCTCGGCGTTTCTCATTCTTCTTCTTCCTGGCCAATCAAGTAGAAGAAGGCAGCTTGCACTCTGAAGAAGCCACTTTCCTTTTGGCATTCTCCTCAAGTTTATTACATAGAGTTTATCTTTCTCTTATCATATACATATTCTCTTATGACATAAAAATAAGTGTTACTAAAATTTAGACCCTTTTGGATTTTCATGAATTTAACTTTACCCGGTCCTACCGTTTAACACACACACACACACACACACACACACACACACTTTCTCTCTCTCTCCCTGTCTCTCTCTCTCTTCTAGATAAGCATCAAAGGGCAGAAGTAGGTTTAGCTTTATGAATCTGCAGCTTTGTAAGGCTCCAAAAATCTGCTCAGGGTAAATGGAGTTTCGATTTTCTCCCCCCAATTTCACCTCAGTTTAGGATTCTGTGCTGCCCGGATTAGGTAATGGGACATTCCCTGGGAGGAGCAGGGCTCAGCGGGGGTTGTTCCAGGCAGCTGTCCCTCTCTCCTCCGCTTATCTCAGGATGCTACACGGAAGCATACGCCATAGTTACTCTTGGAAACTACAGGCAGGAAACAGAGAGAAGTGAGTCCCATCCAAGTGCCTTTGGAAGACAGTCTTGGAATACTTCTCTTTATATTAAAGTAATGCCAAATCCAAGAATATCATGCTGCTTATTTCAGTTTAGGATTTATACATCTCCATGTGATGCATTGATCAAATTATTGTTATTCTAATTCACACATTGAATGAAACTACTTAGGAGTAGTTTTATTCACATTTTAGCATTTACAGTCCTAACCCGGGTGACTTTGTTAGTTTGATTTCAGATGACAATGGACATTTTGTGGAGGGAAAGACACATGACAGTAGAAGAAGTAATCGGCTAAAACAGCAAAAGGAATCACATCTACAAAAAGGACAGAAAATAAAAGCAAACCAACCAAAACAGCTCAGTTCTCATTGAATCCAGATATTGTATACTGCCTTCAGGAATTTTCCTTTCCACCAAATTTTAAAATTTCTTTTATGGATCTGATACTTACAAGTATTGAGTGAAACAATCAAGGCACAAATTAAAAAGAATAGATTTAATCTTTATACTTTTAAAAATTTATCATAGATCACTTTTTATAATCAGAACATATTACTTAGTGAATCTTATCATGTATTTTTTTCTTCTTCATAGATAACAAAAGTGTGTGTAGGAATCACCTAGGAATTTTCATCTATTTTTGCAGTTGATTTCTTGGTAGTGGTGGCTGGGGAATAGAAAAAACGCCAGATGCAATTCTATTAAATAGTAATAGTAATAGTGTTCTCAGAATTTCTAATTCTTTGGAATTTTTTTTAAAGATTTAATTATTTTTATTTAAAAGGTAGATTCACAGAGACATGGAGAGTTAGAGAGAGATCTTCCCTCCACTGTTCATTCTCCCAATGGCAGCAATGGCTGGGTGTGGGCTGGTCCACAGCCAGGAGCCAGGAGTCAGGAGCTTCTGACTAGTCTCCCACATGGTTACAAGGCACAGGGATTTGAACCATATTTCACTGCTTTCCCAGGCTACAAGCAGGGAGTTGGATTGGAAGTGGAGCAGCTGGGACTCAAACCAGCACCTGTATAGGATGCTGCACAAAAAACTGAGGCTTAACCTTTTTCCCCAGAGCTCCAGACCTGAGTCTGCTTTTTATAGTTGAATATTTGTGTCTACACAGTTTCTATGAATTGTTTCTAAATCCATACACTCAAACTTGTAGGCAGTGTTTTGTGAATTACTCTCTTTCTTTCTCTGGAAGAGACTATGTAGACTTGGCACCAAGGCATTCTTGGATATTTATAGGATGAGAGTATACCCCATATACACATGAGTCCCACTCTTAATTTAATGCTCATCCTCTTTCTGAGGTTGTTGACCCTTCAATTTCTCCTCAATCTCTTTAATTTCTGTAGCCATCTCCATTTGTGATGGATAAGAGCCCTACCAGAAAATGAATGACTCAAAATAAAATATGTCAGATATCTGTAAAGAAAATTGATAATGCATTTCTTAACTGATATTGCTCTGTAATGAATTACCTATTCGATAACTATTCTTTGTGCTTATTAGTTTGTATTTATGACATATCCATGAGATTACAGATCTTTTCTCTTTATTACTGTTTGTAAAATTACAACATCATTGATACTAGATATTTTAATTTGCATATTTAATAATGCATGGATTAGAGGATAAATGGTGAGAAAAAATAGTAGATCCAGTCCACACTAATGAATATATTTTCTCATTATAATAAAATTTAATTACAATTTTGAATTATTGATTTCTTGCTTGGGTAAACTAATTCCTCCATTAGCACTGGCAATGCAAACATGTCATAATTAGAGGAGTGAGCTAGGTAATGGAATTGTGTCTCATCAAATAATTAGAACTCTCAGTTTGATGGATATTAATGAGGATGGGTAAATTGGTATCAAATACGGCCATATATTTTTATTTGCCTAATTTTTAAAAACATTTTAAAGTTTAGTTTTAATAAGCAAGTTATTTTTGCCCACCCAGTGTTTAAATATTAGGGAGAAAGTCTTGAATTTAGGGAATGAGAAAGCTGTGAATACCTGGCTTCTGTTACCCGATTAGATGTCTCACTGCAGCTTCCAGAGAATACAGTACTGATTCAATCCATTGGGCATCTGTCACTGACTTAGAAGATATGATTCTATTCCACCGTCCCCATCCCAGCTCTAGCATGTCCATGGGTATCACACATATTTGATGAGTGAACCTGTAGGTTGAAGTTTTTATATACTTGAAACATTACCTACTGCCTGCCAAAATGTGGATTACATCTTGTGCCGGGAAATGCCTGCATCCCATATGGGTGCCAGTTTTTGTCCCAGCTGCTTCATTTCCAATCCAGCTCCCTGAAAATGGCCTGGGAAATCAGCCAAGGGTGGCTCACATCCTTGAAATCCTATATAGGAAATGTGGAAGAAGCTTTTGGCTCCTGGCTGCCGGTAGGATCAGTTCTGGCTTTTGCAGCCATTTGTGGTGTGAACCAGTGGATGGAAAATCTATCTCATTGTCTCTAATTCTCTGTAAATCCCCATTTCCATTAAAATATACTTATGTCCATATCCCTATATCTCTATCTTTATAATCTGTATCATCTATATCTATACCTATATCTATATCTATATCTATAGTTACCTAGAAATAAAGAAGCTGAGATTGAGAGAGAAGCATCTGTTGGATTCCAGGAGAGTAGGCAGGCCCTAAAAATACCATTTTCCAGACCAAATTCCCACTCTTCTATTTTGGTTTGAGCAAATGAGAAAGGAATTAAACTAATATATGACATATACTGACACTTCTTAAACAGTAGAAACTCCTTTACCTGTTTTTAAATACAGCATGTCATTTAAACCTCAAAGCAACTATTTAGATAAGTGTTCACTCAGGAAATGGAAAAGCACACTACTTAGCGACTTTGCCTAAGTTCATACACTTTCCACAAAAATAACTGTGTAATAATTTGTAATAGGAAAGACTTTTGGATATGTTTTTGACTAAGAAATTTTGGGGGCCAGAGCCGGTAAGATCAGTTGCTCAAAACACCCTTAACTCACTATAACAGTACTTGAAAATTTTAGCGAACATTTGTTTATCATCTAAACATCTCATTGAATGGACAACCCCCAACGACTCACTAACAACGGCAGGAATGTCAGCACATTTATCTGACATTTATGCTCAGATCAAGAATCCACGTGAATGTTTGGATTTGATCCGCCAACAGAGAAGGCATGGTCAGATCCATTTAATGGTGAGATGGGATTTAAATCATTTCCAGTTATTTTTCTCATTATATTTAAAAGCAATCTAAGGAAGAAACACTTGCATTTTACCTCTATGGTGATAAAGGGAGTAAGGGAGGAAGCAGCGACTTTGCCATGACCAAGGCTTCTTGTTTTCTCTAATGAGAATAGCTTTCTCTCCAGTTCTGTGATCTGAAGGTCATCATCAATTCTATTTACTTCTGTTGCAAGTGATTCCTGTGCTGGTAAATAATTCATGATGCTATGTTATAAATAGAATTTTGTGTGAAAAAAAAAAATCTGTGCCTGGGCTTACTAAGTGTTTTTTACTCTTTCCAAATAGAGTAACAAAACAGATTCCCACTTCTCACATGGTGTTTGCTTAGTCTTATAGAAACGCCTCTAGATCTTTACTATAAAAATGAGTTATTATCTTACTGCTTACTGTTAAGATGGAGAACGTCTCACATAAAAATCAATTGTTATTAATTCTGCCTTAGTATATTATTTTACTTGTATAAGAGTTAATATTATAATGTGTATTGTATATGTGACTGAATAAAATAAATGTCCTGACTATGGAGAATTATTATAGAGTAGATTTCAGAAACTAAAAGTTACACAAAGCAAATGCTTAGAAAAAATAAAACTTTCTGTATCTGAAGACATTATTTAAAAAAATAGTTGCCATTTTTCTTTTAAAAAACATTTTCCATGCCCTCTTAAAATTTACACAGTAAGAGATTTAGCTATAATTGTACATGTCATTTTAATAGATGAATGTTAAGAAATAATAACAACATTTATGTATTTTTTCCTTATTAGAAATTTAATTTTGAAATACTCTAAAATACTATAAAAGTATTTTGATTCTCAAATAATTTCACTGGCTATTTAGCTAGAAAACATACTTAAACATTTCCTTATCAGAAAATGAATAAATATTTATTTTATTATATTTGAAATTTTAAAATTTACCTATGTGAATATATGCTCATATCATAGTTTATTATAAGATTGGATACCTTGAGCCTGGCACTGTATTCCAGTAGTTAATTCCTCAGCTTGCATGAGCTGGGATCCCATATGGGCTGTGGTTCATGTCCAGGCGGTTCCACTTCCATCCAGCTCCCTGTGATCTGGAAAAGCAGTGAAAGACAGCCCAAATCCTCAGGACCCTGTACCTGCATGGAAGACTAGGAAGAAGTTCCTGGATCTTGGCTTTGGATCGGCTCAGCTCTGGCCGTTGTGGCAATTTGAGGAGTGAATTAGTGAACAAAAGATTTTTCTGTCTCTCTTTCTCTTTATAAATCTGCCTTTCCAATCAAAATGAGTTTCAAAAATTAATTTTAAAAAGCTTAAAAAGTACTGGACATCTTAGCCACATGTTTGTCTAGGAACCAACATTTGTATAATATCACAGCTTTCTGAAAAAGGAAAAAAAAACTGGCTACATAGGCTAAGATATGTGGAATATCAAATGTTCTTAGAAGTTAAGAGATTATGAAGAAGTCACAGGATGTAGTTAAGAACCTGCATTTTCCTATTAACATATTGTTAATCAATACCATGTCAATTAATGCCATAAGGTTGTAAATGGTTGTTGATGTTATGTCTGGACTTTTAATTGATTGGGATGATACTTTGCCGGCTTCACCTTCAGACCAGAGATGGTCTCACCAAGAAATCGTTGAACCCACTAGGATAATAAGACGCTGGACTTTATGCTTGGTAAATACTTCCAATGAAAGAACCTCAACTGAATTTGAACTGTGGTAATGCAACAAGGTGGAGAAATCCACCATGGGGAGAGGGCTCAGGGAAGAGTGGGGGGAATCCCAGTGTGCATAACAGTGTGTCACATAATGCAAGGCAATTAATAAATATATATGTATTTATATATTAATATATGGTTTATTCACATATTAACACATATTTATTTATATATTGTTTACTTATATATTATATACTTATTTATATATTAATATTTTATTTGTTTATTGTGTTGCATTGCATTATGTGCAATGCAATTATATATTTATATATAACATATTTATATATTTATAGAGATTTATATATAATATGTTGATATATAGATGCATATTTATATTTATATACATATATAACATATATTTTTATATATATTTAAATGCTCAATAAGTATCCGCGAACTATAATTTTAAACTGTTAATTTGCCACTTCCTTAATTTTTAATTAAGAGCCTTTGGTACTTTGACAGACTATGCTTTAATAAGCCTGTAAACTTATACGTAGATCTTAGAAATATGTAACAAAAATATTTGCTATGATAACTGACTCAGCATCAGTTATAATGCTTTTGTCTGCAAAGTGCAGTAATGGCCTCAGCAGGATGGCCCAGTGGCTGGATTCTTGCTTTGCATATGATGGGATCCCATATGTGTGCCCTTTTGTGACCTGGCTGCCCTACTTCCTATCCAGCTCCCTGCTTGTGGCCTGGAAATGCAGAGGAAAATGGCCCCAAGCCTTGGGACCTTGTACCCATGTGGGAGACCCCAAAAGAGAAAGTTCTTGGCTTTGGATTAGCTCATCTCTGACCAATACGGCCACTTGGGGAGTGAACCAGAAGACAGAAGATCTTTCTCTCTCTCTGTCCTTCTCTGTAAATCTGCCTTTCCAGTAAAAATAAACAAATCTTTTTAAAAATTGCAGTAATCTGAAATATCTCTTTATACCTGCCTTCGTCTGCAGGAAGCTTGAAATGATCTAGGAATGAAAATCATTTTAAAAACTATATTTCAGTCAAAATCTTTGACTTACAAAACAAGGGTCATACTGTTTTTGCATACAAGCAGTCTCATTATAACTTGGCCTAGGGTGAACAAAAGCATTGCACAGTATTCCTAAAGAAAAAAAATATTTTATCTCCCTAATGGAATATTACCTTCCCATTTTTACTATTTTAAAATAATGTTTTATCTGTAATGCAATTTAAGTATTAAAAAGTTAGTAAATGTATAACAGAAAGCAGATTGTAGGTATATATATTTAACTGACTTAATATGCATTTACTTGAAAATGGATTATTTAAACCTAATTACATATATGTATATAAATATATATGAGCAGAAAAATATGTTAGGTAGAAAATTCTATCAAGTGTTGATTGGCTAAAAGAGATAGTGCAAATATTGTCTACCAATAATTTCAAGAAATATTTAATACAAAGAAAATATTGGTTCTTTTGTGACAAGACCGGCAGCATATTTTAACTTTGTTTATATATAAAGAACGATCAGAAAGTTTTAATTTAAGTATTGCCAGTTTCTTGATCATATCCTGCACAGGAAAGATAGTGCATATAAACCAGGCATTCACAACCTTCCAATATTCACATTCATACTTTATGTGTTTACATGCTTAGGAGCAATGGAAAGATAAAGTTCAAAAATACAGTCAAGAGGAAGTCCAATTGCTTTTCAGTGAATCTGGAGAAAAAGAAGGAAAACCAACCAATATGAGTTTGTGTCTATCATCTGGGAATGAATGGGAGAAAGTCGATTAAAAGTTACGTTCGAAAACATACAAAAATGTCGGGAAAAGGATAACTGTGGATTGAGCTCAGTGAGGCTAAGTCCATCCCGTGTTTCCATTTCTGAACATGCAGGGCTGCGTGTCCACTCTGTTCCTGCAGGTCTCTCTCCCAGGAATGAGCAGGACCTCAGCCTGTCTCTTTCAGTCCCCTGTTGGTTCTGATTAGGGATAAACTTCATGTAATCCCCATTTGCAGAGCAGAGGTTTGACAGGGGATGTAATCCGCCCAGAAGCCCTACTGGAATCTCCAGTTTGTGCGATGGTTATTACGCGCTCATATTCCCAAGTCCAGAGGACTCCAGGCAGCTGGACCTGTGCCCTTCCCACACAGCAATAAGTGCCTAGGGCTAGAGTGTCACACGGAGAAGTCTTTATCGTCCTGATCCTCAACCCGAGTCATGTATTAGAGGTGTGGCCTAAGGTAGAATCAGCCATAGTACAAATAGTCCTTGCTTTATTCAAGAGAAAAAAAAAAAGAAAACGCAGAACCGTAGCATCCTCTCAAATCCACTGGAGCTGTGACAAGTAATTGAGAAGAAATGCAGGTGACACATGAAGGTGGTCAGTCTAAACCGTGTTCGTCCTACTTTGTGAGAGAGAATCAGAGAATAAGCTGAGTGGACACCCAGAGTCAAAAGAAGAAAAAATCAAAGATGACCTCAAATACTGCTTCCTCTCCACACTGACAGCATTACGACGTCAGATTGTAGATGCATTTATGCTTCTGCGCATTTTTGGAAACAATAAGTAATTCTCTAATTCGTGCAGATTGGCAGCTGATTGCAATCAGGAAAGGCTGAAAAGGAGTTTTTGAACTTATGAAGAACACTGCTGTTTTAACCTAAAGCTGTGGCTTGCTGGGAATCAGAGCTTGTGAGAGGAGGTCAGGTGTAGATGCTGGGACCTGAGCTAACACTGCACACGGCAGGCAGACATCCGGAGTGGGTGCTTAGCGTGCTGTCCTGCAATGTCAGCCTAGTAGAGTCCTTCTCCGGTGATTAAAATGATCATTGTAAAATCTCTGAGTTTTGTGAAAACCATTGATGCACATTTTCTGTTGCATGAATTTTATACGAGGTGAGTTATTCCTCAGCAAGGGCTATTGTAAAAGAAATAAAATACAAGTCAAAATGTAAGAATGTGTACCAATATGTGTCTCTCTGCATCTGTTCACTAGTAATTTTAATTTTTTCTTATTTATGTGTCCAGGAGTACACACACATACAGATGTTTATTTTGTATATCTTACCATCAATCTCTTCACCATGTACTTTATAAAGTACTTTGCCAGATGTTTACTCTCTCTCTCTCTGTCTCTCTCTTTGTAAGGTATTGGCTATTCAGTTTTATTCTAACATTATGAACTAAGACTGTACTTATTTCAAAATTATTGTTTTATTCATTAAATTTGCTTAGAAGCCTAGCATTACATGAATAAGTTTGATATAATTAAATGTACTAATCAACAAATAAAGGCATAATTATTGTTGGGAGGTTTTTTTTCCATTTAATCATTGAAATAGATTGCAAAAAACTGTGGTGATATTTATGATAGCTAAATAAATAGATGTATTGAAATAATCACAAGAAAGATTTTTATTATATGTTAATGTTACATACGCTGGAATTGCTAACTGCACAAGAAAGAAAACGGGTCTAATTTGCAATCAGATGTGACCTGAAGTAAAGCGAGCATGCCAAGGCCTTTGCTACTTTGTTCAATTAGTATGTTGAATAGTTTCCTGGCTTGGATGTTAGAATTATATACTGACTTTGAATGCCAATAAGCGAATATCCTCAGAATTATCTATTAGCAGCTAAACAGAAAGTTTATGCTACTTGAAGGACAGAATTCCATTAATGAAGACAAATATTTTTATACTCCGAGCATGGGCCCAACACACAGAGATAGTAGATAAGATGAAAGATATATGTAAAACCTCAGAGGCCTTTTTTTTTCACCTCCTTTAATTTACTGCTTTAATGCTGATCCTCAAAGAATTATTCATATCTCATTAAAGAGTATTAGTGAAGGTGTTTCAGAAATAGTGTTAATTGGGAAGCCTTTGAGTGAATCTTTGACATTAAAAAAAATTCTAATTCGGTATAGGATCTTGAGAAATCTTGGATCTCACTATGTTTTACCCCTAATTATCAGTTGGAAGAAGTGTCTTGGTGGCAATTTTCCTCTGACATATTCTTCGATTCTGTTGCTTAATTGCAGGCTGCAGCACACGGGACAAAAATGTTTAACAAAGCTAGTATCACAGAAGCCGGACAAAGGAGTGAATGCTACCAGAGCGTGTACTGCTAGGGGTGAGCAGCCAAAGCTGCACCTGTTGCTTCTCACATGCAGAAGAGCTGCCCAGCTTCCCTAAGCACTGCATCACCCACATCCCCATGAGGAACACTGGCGACATTAAAAACAGCACAAGCTTCTGTCTAATAGCTGTGGATAAGAAAAGGGTGACAGTCCCAATGATCAAATGTCAAATGTCAAGCTAAGCAGAGATGATCAAATTCACCTAGGTATGGCAAAGAGAAACATTATGTGATTTTGTGAATTATTTAACTCTAATTACCTATGGGCTCCCAGATACATAACTGTACATTAAGTATATTCTTATTTCGGAATCAACTCAGTCTTGTGATATGAGACAAGCAAGAGTTCATTCTTCTGCTTTGCAGTTAACAAAAATGCTTCAAAGATGTTAAAGAGCCTCAGTGACTTGCATGCTAAGGAAGTGAGTGATGATACCAGATTCTCAGGCCAAGGCTTTCTTTCAAGTGACGATCACCTGGTGGACACAAAAGACTCACAGTGGCTATTTGAATAATTGATTTTTCTAGCCAGCATTTTTATATCATTAAGCTTTCCATTAGAAGGACATGAAATTACATTATTGAACTTAGATGAAGAGGAAAACAACAAAACAGAAGAAGCATGAAAAAAAAATAAGCACTGAAATACCAGCCTTCCATCCCCTCAAATCATTAGGTGTATGAGAACAAATCAATGCTTTACTCATACATAATAGATAAATTGCACTTCCTTTTCACTTTATGTTTTCTGTTCACTTTCATGCTTTGTGTTTTGAAGTTTTCTAAGGTGTTCTTCAGTATAGAGTATAAGCAATTCTCAATCCACCAAAAAGATGTTACACACACATTTATTCTTTCTTTGATCCATAGGTTTTGTTTAGTTTAAAGGCAAAGTGTGTGTGTGTGTGTGAGAGAGAGAGAGAGAGAGAGAGAGAGAGAGAGAGAGAGAGAGAGAGAGAGAGAGAGAGATTCTCTATCTATTGAATCACTGTGTCAGATTCTTGCAACAACAAGGACTAGACCAGGTTCAGTTCAGAAGCTCATAAATTAGTCCTGGTTTCCCAGATGCTGGGATCCAAGTGCAGTTACCGTGTTTCTTCATAGCAGAAGACCCCTGCCCCCCTCCCTGCCGGGAGCTTAGGGAGCTCCCGCTTTGCCCTGGCCTGGCTCCGCTCCTGTGATTTCAGCAGAGTGAACCACCATATGTTACATGGCCAGCTCTCTATATAACATTTTCAAAGAAATAAGTACATCTTTAGAAAACTGTATGTTGTTTTTAAAAATGAAATAAGGGCTGTTTTATGCATTATAGAAATATATCCAGAATATACTTGAGTGTCATTTAGCATCATAGAAATATTCATGAGACTGTGTCATTGGTTTTGGTTAATAAATGAAAAGTTTTTTCTGTCTCCCGCCCCCCTTTTTTGTCTTTTGTTGTTGTTGTTTTGCTAGTTCTTTGTGTTTTGCAGGACCTCATTGGCTATTCTCTGAATCCAGATTATGTTGGATGAATCTCAGTGTTGTAGCTCTAAATTAAGACATCACACACACACACACATGCGCTTTTGAGTAAGTTTGAGTTGCAGATTTCCTCGTACTGGTTTGAGGCTGCAGCTTTCATCACTTTGTGTAATATCAGGTTTTATGGCAAACAACTTGTTTAGAAATAACATGTTCAGTAAATATTTAATTTATGGTCATCAGGCATTTTCCTAGAAACTGGCTTTTCCGTATTTGGGTCCATGTCTCCTACTTGCTTTAATTTTCTTTTGTATGTTGATTTTCACAAAATTAGTAAAAAAGATAATTAGAAATACCTAAGAAAAAGAGAAACATGGAGAATGAAAAACTTTAAAATTTCTGTCTCTGAAAATGAAATGCATGAGCTAAATATTACATATGTGATATGTTCTTTCATGTAAATGCTTTTAAGGTTTAGATCAGAGAATTTAATTTGCATAAAAACTACAAGCTGGTTAAAATAATGAAGCAGATTTTAAAAACAATGCAATGCAATTAACTTTTATAAACATTAAGAGTTAAATTTAGTAAGAGGGAGTAAATTGAAGAACTGGAGGTAGGCTTGCAGGCGTTAGATAAATAATGTAACATATTAAGCCCACAGATAACTCAAAGCGGAAAAAGTGGAATTTAAGGCATAGAGACTAGAGGAAGTAACAGGACTCAAAAATCAAATTGGAGTACAAAAGTAAGATTATAATCGAGTTATAAAAATGCATGCTTAATAAAATTTTGCTGATTTTTTTGAAATTTCAGAATTACGTTATATATTTATGTGTATATACATACTAAGTACATACACACACACATATATATGAAATGATTTTCCAAGTGGAGAGGAAGTAGGAGTAAAAGAGAGAAACAGGTGAAGGTAAAGGGTTAGGGGGAGAAGGAAGAAAAGGAAGCTCCAGGAGGAGGAGTGTAAAAGGGAAGGAAGGAGGGTGACCAGTTGTACTGTTTTCCTGGGCCTGTGTGAACAAAATATTGCCATTCTGATGATTTAAATAAATGCAATAGAATGTGAATTCAGTCTCTGCTGGGGATTCATCTTAAACCCTTGAGTTCAAGTACTGTATCCTGTTAGATATTTTAAAAAGTTAAAGTTCTAGTTTTTTATGTTATTGCATTCAGCTAATTCCCGCAGCCTGGTTCTTTACCGTGAGCCAAAAACACCAGACTCAACGAGGTGTCTTAGGAGGTTTATTCCAGCAGGGCAGGAACAGGACAGGTGGTGGGGAGTCCAGGAGGAAGGGAAGGAACAGGTGGGATGAAGCAGGAAGGAGAAGAGAGAGAGCCGCACCTGGGGCGTTTTTCTCACTCAGGTGAGCCTGCAGGGTGTGAGGGCGGGGGATTGGGAGGGATTGAGGGCAGGCCCCAGGGGATTGGTGCCTGAGACTGTCACAGGTGATTGCCTAACGATGATTGGTGAGTGGGCGGAGCTGGGAAGGGGCGGGGAGATTGGGGGTGGGATCCTCAGGTGAGATGCTGGGTTACATCTGATTGGTGGACAGCTGGACTGGCATGCGTTCCGTGAGCTGTGAGGAAGAGGAAACGGCTCCGGGTCCAAGGTGGGATATTCGAATAACTCCTTACATCTTCTATCACAGCTGGGTCCTCGGGAAGCAAAACTTGAGCTAGAGTTTAGATTTAAGATTTTATATCACACAGTGTGATATTAACATGTGGTGTTGGGTAGAGAGAGAAGTCCAAGTGTGGGAACTTGACAAGCATCTACCAAACGGACTACTGGAACCTGCCGGAGTTACGCTACCTCAGGAGCAATGGACACGAGTTGTTGGCTCTGCTTCTCTCAGTCATTTGTTGCAAGCTCCTCCGTAAGAGAATAAAACTTGGCAATGTGGCTGTTGGCAGCTACTTCAAAGCTTCCAAGAGCTGACAGACGGCTGGGGGCTGCCTGTTGACTAAGCTACTTACCCACATTTATATCCTTAGCCAAACCCTCCTCTGGAGGAATGTAGTTCTATTACAAGTCAATGCAGAACTGCAGTTTTAAGTGTTCAGCGTCTTTGGTGTTTGGAACTCTAAATGCATACCATTGAAAAATTTCTGCTCACCAAATGGTTGACAAACAATTAAGAACATTATGCAAATTGTGAAAAAATCACAATAGTTGTTTTTGTGAAAATGTTTTTAGGTGAACTGTCAATGTGTACTGCCAGAATGGTACATGTGTGAGGGTTGTGTCCTGGATGCTCTTACTCTGATCCAGTCTTCTAAATTTTCTGAAGCAAGTAGAGAAGAAAAATATAATAAATAAAAAAATACAATAAAGAAAAGAAAAACCATCAACAGAGGTAGGTATTTTGGTTTAGTCATTCAAGCCACTGGTTAAGACAAAAATATCGCATATCAGATTGCCAACTCAAGTCCCGGCTGCTCAGCTTCCAATCCAGCTTTTTGCTCATGTGCCCTGGAGTGGGGAAGGGCAGTTGTTGATGGCCACCCACCTGGGAGGACCACATGGAATCCTTGGTCCTTGGCTATGGCCTGGCCCAGAATGTGCTGTTGTAACAAATTTCAGAGTGAACCAAAGCATGAATGATCTCTATCAGTGTCTCTCTCTCCATCTTTCTCTCTCTCTTTTTCTCTCTCTGTTGGAGGGATGGAAGAGGATCTGTGTGTGTTTGTGTAATTCTGCCTTTCAACATTTTTTTTTCAAAAAATACAAATAATAGCAGCAAAAAAAGTAGTGCATGCTAGCAATAAAAAGTGAAAGGCTTAAACTGTACTGAAATAAGACCAAGTACACTCATTATAAAACAAACATGAATTAAACTTTAATAATATGTCAATTTTTAGCAATCCATTTCATGATTTACAAAATATTTATAAAGTTCACAGAATGGAAAGTGTTTTAGAAAAAAATACTCTTCCATGTTATTAAATCCTAGGCTAGATTAGATAAGTCACCCTTGCAGGAAATTTGGCAATAGTTTTCAAAATTTAAAAATGCACTTTAGATTTTCCCAGCATTTCTAGTTTTAAACATTTATGCAATAGCTTGCTTGAATTTTGGTAAACATTGCAAAGACCAAGAGTTGAAAAACAATTGACCATCAGAAATGAATGATATTAACAATAACAATTTCAAATAAGCAACTATGACATCATCAATATTAAAAGATCTTAAAACGGTGATGCACTAAGAGAACATGAACTCAAAGGTTTGTCATTGTTTGCAAAATGGCCCAAGTTCTTAGCACAATGGGGTGTGCAAGTGTGCGGACACACATGTTAAATCCTTAATGCTACCTCTGTCATGTATGCAAAGGCACGTGTTAACAAGAAACAAAGTCGCAGAAAAAAGTTGTATTTTCAAAAAACGCCAATTCATTAAACATGCCTTTAAAATGTGTTTCTTTACACACTTTCATTAAATATTCTTAATATTTAATTAACTTCTTAAATTATTTCTGTTCATAGCATAGAATTCATCTTAATAAAATATGAGCATTTGCTCTTTTTTTAAAATGAACAGTGTTTCCTGTTACCTATTCTTCCATTATTTTTATGTGTCAAGTATTTTTAAATAACAAATAAGTAACATTTTTTTTTTGAAGACTGAGACACAGAGACCTCCCATGTTCTGGCTCTAACTCCAATCTTTTGTAATGACTGGGACTCAATCAGACTGATCCAGCAGCATGGACCTCAATCCAGGACTCCAGCTGAGGGCACGGACCTACCTGAACATCCATCTACACCCTCCCCAGGTGTACACTAACAGGAATTTAACACGGCCAGTGAAGCCCAGACTTCCAGGAACGCCGAAGCAGGGTGTGAATGCCTCATTTTTGCACTGCACACAACCAAACTTGTACAAAATTCTTATGCATATTTTGCACCAGCATCTGTTGGAAGTTTCTAACACAAAGCACCGTTATTGCCACCTCTTGGTATTTTTGCTTTATCAAATCCCTCCTGACTTTTGTCATCTAGGCTGATATTAAGAGCAGCATTTGCAAAGGTGATGAGATGTCACTTTCAGAATTATATTTTAAAACACCATGGGATTCATCTTTTTTTAGATTCTCCTCCCTATCATTTTGTGTTGTCATGTTTTGGCCCAATCCTCACACATAGCCCGTCTCTCATGTTTCATTAGCAAGAACACTTAAAGGAACAGGGAATGAACTCTTTGGGGTGTTGTGAAGAAGAGCCAGGTAGCTGAATGCTAGTAATGGTTTTTCCTTAAAGCGTCACTTGCACGGCAGATGAGTCATGGTGATGAGAACTATCTAGTTACAGAGTCGTTTTCCTTCCTTTCGTCTTGGTCATAAGCGAGGCAATGTCATACCTTTCCTTTAATTCCCAGAAGTGAAGATGTAAGTATTGCTAAAGCTGTGTTCCATGTTTTGTAAACTGGTGTGGTGTGCTTGTGATTGAGGATTCACAAAATAACACTTAGTGCATTTATTTAAATTGTTACTTATAGATTTTGAGCCACATTTAAATATGACTGTTTTTCTGACCATTTTGAATAGCCTTTGTGATTTGTTACTTTTGTTACGTAAAGTTGATCCTGAAGTGCCTATCCTAAATATTATAATAATACGATTGCCTTGAAAAAAAAATCCTCGCAAACCTGTAGGTTCGTTTTGGACTTTGTTTTGTGTTCATCGGCAATAGGGAATTGGTGTGTTCACTAGCAACAGGATGGAAAAGAGAGGAGAATCATGACATGAGACACCACATGGAAAACACGTTTTCTTTGTTTCTTTTTAAAATATTTATTTATTTTTAGTGGGAAAGGCACATTAGATTTGTGAGGAGGAGAGCCATGGAGAAAGAGTGTTCATGCTTTGATTCATTCCTATTGGCTGCAATGGCTAGAGCTGAGCCTATCCGAATTCAGGAGTATTTTCTAGGTCTCTAACATGTGTGAGAGTCCCAAGGCTTCAGGCCATTTCCACTGCATTACCAGGCCACGAGCAGGGAGCTGAATTGGAAGTGAAAAAGCAAAGGCACCAACCAGCACCCATATAGGATCCCGGTGCTTGCATGTGTAGGATTCCTCCATTGAACCATTGCACTGGGCCATAGAAACAAATGTATTTCAAGATATCATTTTTCTTCTTTCTTGGCCAATATGAAGAAAGCTAACTAATTTTACTTAAAGAGAATTCTTTTGAGGGTACCTGTGTTATAGTTAAACAAGACCTGATTTAAACAAGGTGATATTTTATTTTGTTCTAAATCTGGTATAAATTATAAATATATAAAAACACTGAAATATTTATATATCATGAGTTTTGTCCTTGGCATACTAGTAATGAAAAGTCTTTAATATCTTTTCACTCATGGAGAGTAACATTACATTGCTTTTCAAATTATTTTCTGAGAAATCAATTGAGAAGTGTGAACAAATCATCACAAAATTATGCTTCTAAATCCTTCACCCAGCTATGCTGCTTTTCCACTTTCAAGGACAACAGCATGCCACTAGTATTATTGATTTTTTTTCATTCTGTCAATAGTTGTTCAGTTCGATTTAACATTTCAATAGCTGTTTTTAATAGAAACCCCTTAGCAAGCATGTAAAGCTGAAAATGACAGCTTATTAATCTGGAAACTAAAATTGAATGGGAAGAAAAAAAATCATGGTGATCTATGCATGTTAAGCTGATGTTCAAGGAGCAATATTTTTCATTTTGAATAGCTCAAGTTATGCCAGGCTAAATCCAGAATCCAGAAAGCAGGCATCCCTGTGGCTGTCAGAAGCTCATTCCTGCTTGAACCATCATGTACTGCCCCTCAGAGTGCACCTTCGCAGGAAGCTGCCTTAGAAGCAGGGATGAGAATCTCATCCAAGCATGATGAGATTAGCTCCCGGTTTGGCATCTTAGCTGCCATACCAAATGTCCACCTCAGCTGTCATTTTGGAGGAAAAAAAGCCCAACTATGTAAATATTTTAAAAATGTAGTTTTCTATTTTTGTGGAAATAAAGATTTTGGGGAGAAGACAGAATCTAATACCAGGAGTTTATGTCACTCATTTTTCATAATAATATTACTTCCTCTTCAAATACTTTGCTTATTACTCATTTTTATTTCATTCCTTTTTGCATCAAAATACCTTTCTTTCTACTTGTTATTTCCCTGAAGAATAAAAATAGATTATATGCTTTTCAAAGTGAAGAAGGGGAGACTTTAAAATAGACCTATGTAGTAAAGTACATTAAGTTTACCCATTAGTTCACTCCTGGAAGAAGTGGACCAAAAGAAGATTAAATAAAAGCCCTATGAAACTGGAAATGGAAGTCAAAAATAGAAACTGGGACTGGAAATCGAAAACCTTACTGAATCATAAGTAGAAAAAAATAGTTGATCAAAATACAGTAAAGGAAAATCACAAATAAGTCTATTTAGGGCTTTTTTTTTTCTTTTTCGTTCTTTCTTTTTTACCGTCATCATTGTAAGAAGCCAC
This sequence comes from Ochotona curzoniae, assembly GCF_017591425.1. NCBI lineage: Eukaryota > Metazoa > Chordata > Mammalia > Lagomorpha > Ochotonidae > Ochotona > Ochotona curzoniae. The sequence goes on along the minus strand of NW_024465582.1, from coordinate 11,152,865 downwards.
ATATAGTATTTCAGAACCATTAGTAGCAGTATGCTGTTTGTATAGACATAGGTTGGAAGATGGTGTAGGAAGTAAAAATTCAGGCTTCAAGGGTATCTCTGCTAAATAGCTACATGGTAGATGGATTCAATTCATTCCTTGAGCCTTTTACTAGGCATTAACATTTGGTCAATTACTGAAAAGTATATTTAGTTTGTAGTTATTAGGAAAATTAAAGCTTTTGATTTATTTATGTTTCTTTGATCACGTTATCTATATAAACAAAAGAAATGAAGTAATTTAATGATTTTGTTAGGTATGATTATCACTAATATATTTGAAGCACTATGAGATAAATATGCACGATCAAATTCATATTGATTTCCTGTTGCTGAAATGCTCATGCTGATTTTCAAAAGAAAATTATTTAATTAATCAGAACCCATAGCTACAACTAACAGGGCATTGTTTGTGGCAACTGGTGTCTAGCAATATCAGTGCCACAGGTAGATTCGATAGGGATTTAGTGGGCTAAGCACAGATCTCATGAGTGGCAGTTGATACAGGATCTACCATTCCGCCTCTAACAGGTGAAGCGATTGGAATTTCCAATCATGTCACAGGTCTTGTATAATACTCAAGGCTTTAGTTGGGCTGTGGGTCATGGACACCAGGGAATCAGGGGATGCACTTGTTTATCAAGGCAATCTCAGCACAGCTTGTCCAAGGACATTAAAAACAGACTGGGTTGCAGCCCTCTGCTATCTCCTGCATGTCCATTGATCAGGCCAGGTAGAAGTGTCAGTTAACTGAAACCATAGCCAGGATTTTCCACCGAAGACACGGTGTAATGCGTGCCTGTGACCTCCCACATAGACCCAGCAGGCAGGGATACGGGGCGATCTCTCTCTCTCTCTCTCTCTCTCTCTCTCACACACACACACACACACACACACACACACACACACACATGCACACACACACAGCAAGAAAGAGTGATTGCCCATGTATCTGAAACTATGTGGGCTGGGAAAGGTTTCAACCACCAGCCAGGAGCATTCTCTGGGTCTCTCACCTGGGTGATTCAGGACCATGGAGTTGGACAAAGCACACTTCCCAGGTGCTTTGGTAGAAAGTGAGATTAGAAGTAGAGGAGCAGAACCCCAAAATGTCCCTCCGGTGTGAGATGTCAGCGTCTCCAACAGAAGCTTGACGCACTGAGGCACAAAGTGATCCTGATGTCTCATATTTGTTTATATAAACTGGTAAGTTTAAAGCAAAAAGGATAAACACTAAAGTTATAGATGCATCTATTTCAAAACAAAGTCAAGCATTTCCTTACTAAATTAGAAAAAAAATGGGGCATATTGGAGCATTTCTGTGATGGTTACTTTATGTGCCAGCTTGGCAAGGCTATCATTCCCAGACCTTTGTAACACAGTACTTTTGATGTTTCAGTAAGGATATTTTTAAGTGAACTTAACATTTAAATCAATAGACTCTCAGTGGAGAATTTCACTCTCCATTATGTGGGTAAATCTCTTCGCTGAACAAAGCACTCAACCTCCAGACTATGAGCATGTTGTACAACGTTGCAACGATGAGCTCTCACAATTTCTAATATCAAACCCCCTTCTGTATCTCTCTTGTTCAATTTGCCTCTTTCAATTTCTCAGATATTTGTATACTCAAGTTGAATAGCATGTACTCAACGAAATTCTGTCCAGTACACATAACCTTCATGATTTTGGCAGATTATCAAGTCTATCAGCAATCATCAAAGTAAAACTCCGATTTGAAGCATTTGCTAGTGCAGAAGCTTCTAGCACGATTGAAATCAAGCTTGTAATCTAGCTTACTTGGTGCAGAATTAGGAAGAGGTGTGTGCAGAGCACCACACCACCTCCTCCCCATGCTTGTAATTAGCCTAAATCATCCCAATGCATACACAATAGTAAAATATAATAAGGAAGTTTTATATGCTAAGTGTATGCTGCCCTTGTTTAAACTATAAGTTTTTAAATTGTGAGTTTTGATAATTTAATCATTAGTACTTTTTTTAGTTAATAAAACTTCATACAAATGGTGGAATATAATACTAAGGTCTGATAATGTTCCAGTTTCAGAAGGATTTTGGGACCTTCTCTTTGATTGCTGTGTGGTCTGAATTATGAAGGTAAGTTTAGCTCCACGATTCTTGACGCATATTCTATTCCAACACAAGCTGATATTTACACAGCAAATCTGAAAAGATAGAAAATAGAGGTGGAGAGAGGAAAGGCATAATTGAAAAATAAAAATAAACTTTATCCCATTAAAGGAATCCGTCTTAAGCCTTTTTGCATATCCAAGTTATTTGAATGATGTATTTTAATTATGCTTATTATCAATGAAATGAAGGCTTAGTGTATTAGTAAGTATAATGATAAAATGCATGCAAAACAGATGATATTAAACAGAATAAAGTGTATTAGACATCTCAAGCAATACAGAAATCTTCATTTTTAGCTGATAGGAAGGTCCTAAATTAATTCAGTATCTAGGTGAGAATTCTGATTCTAAAATATAAAATGGCCATTGTTTCTCAAGAATGCACATAAATTTATAAATTCATGTGTGCTTCCTATTTCTGAATGGTACTTAGAGATTTTGTCAATTTTTTCATTTATTTTCTTTTAATTTATTTTTGAAATGCTTCCTAGCTATTATTTTTCCAAGAATCCATTCTTTCTGAAATTTTCTCTATATCACATCCAATTTCAATGTCAGTTTTCCAAATTACATTCATTTTTACATTGAGATTTGTTTGTCTATTTTGCAATATAATGTCTTGGTTTTATTCTATGATTCCATCACTGTCTTGTTAATAGGAAGTTGATCTGTGAAATTAATTGAATGCTGAAAAGCAGTGTGAATCAAAAGAACAAGGAACTTATCACCATAATTTTATGGTTATTTATGGCTTTATGTCTCTGACATTTCTGAGCATGATTTTTAAAGTTTGCATATAAAGTTTTATGCCAGATTAAAATGAAATAGAAGAAGTAAAGTTGAATGGAATGAAATTGTTCAGTGTTGATACAATTTAAATGATAATGTGACACACTGAAGAGGAGAAGAAAGATAATATATACTCAGCAGTGACAGCTTTTCCTTTTTCTCTCAATTAAAATTATTTTGGCATCTGAAAGTTTTTCTAAGGAGGGATATGTCACCTTTATACTAATCACATTTTTTTCTATGTTCTGTGTTTTCAATAAGCATTTGAACTTAAGGTAGCTTAATAACAAATTTTCCATTGATGTCATGCCCATTCTGTACTTTGACATAACATATTCCTTGCGCTTACTTAGTTTCTTATTATATTCTGAGGGAGGATAGCGTTCCACTTATGATGCACTTTCATCTAAAACATTCAGAAGGGGATAAAAATGGTTTTATCTGAGTCAGTAGAAGATGTCGTGTGATTGAAGAAATGCATCATTGTAATTCCACACCTTTCATTATCATCACCGAGAGTCTTCCCTAACATCATTTACCTTTACTGTGAACACTGCTCTTACTAAAATCTCATCATGGTCATTCTATTGCAAAAATGGATTGGTTATTTTGAAGCTACTGTTTTACCCAAATCTCTAGTGAGCAAACTCAAATTATGTTACAGCTTATGAAAATGTTGAGAAGATCCTTTTCAACAGTCTGTAAAGCCCATGATATAATTATACATTCCCTTGTTTTAGTGTAAGACTCTAACAGTGTAGTGTTCTGAATAAAGCTAAGAGATTGTAAGCAAACACTCATGAGAAAATTCAAATGAGTTCAACCAAAGAAGCCGTAGACACAACATAAAATGAGACAGTGATTATAAACTAGCTTGCCACAAATATTTCTTGTTTCTATGATAGCTGACTTCTAGCTTTGCATTTGCAAATGTAAATTCATCTGTTTCCAAGAATTTCATTTTTAAAAGTGCTTTGTTAACAGTAAATGTAGGTATTTATGCAACATTTCAAAACATGCCTACAAGGATGGGTTGGCCAATTCAGATTAGCTAACTCCCACCCCGCTTTGACATGAAGATCGATGCCTTGGGAACCATTATTCTGTTGCTGTAACTGCTAAGGCAACCAAACTGAGACAGTATCTCTTTCATTTTATACATGGGTTCAATCTACCGAAAGCATTTCAAACTGTTGTTCTATGTAACACATGCTTACAAAGAGAATGTGTGGATCTTATCTTAAGTAATTGAAAACTGGCAAAAATCAAACAGCCTAAACATCAGTTATATAGATAATGGCCAATACGTATTACCACTTTTTTTTTTTCTATGAGAAACTTACAGAACTAAGTTTTCCAATGTATAGAAACTGCCATACAGGCCATCGTGATTGCCTATATCACTTAGAATAACACATTCAATTCTTAGTTTCCTTTTTAATTTTTAATTTTCATTTCAGTGGAAGAGAAACACAGAAAGAAAAAGACAAATGAGGACAGACCAAGATTTTCCTTCTTCTGCTTCGTTATCCAACTGCTGCAATGGAGGAGGTTAGGGCAGACCAAAGACAGGAGACAGGAACTCAGGCTGGATCTCCCTTATGGGTGTCAGGGAACCAATCACCCGAGTCAATGTCTGGTGCCTCCAATTGCATGCTTTAACAGAAAACTGCAATCAAATACAGACTGAACATCAATCCAGGGACTCCAAAACAGAGTAGATTCCAAGAAACAACCACTACACCAATTATCATATCTTCTGGTTTCCTTTCCTTTATCTGTAAGATAATGGGTTGGCAAAAAACCCTTTATAAGCCTCAAAATAGACATACATATTCTTTCATTAACGGAGATTTTGTTTATATTGCATATTTTAAAAAGTATTTCAATAAAAAATCTCTTATTTATGGTATTCCAATTCACTTTCACAAAATGGTGTTAAAATGAATGGTATTTATTTGAAGTATAGTTACTAAAGAAGAATTATTTTGAATGTGTTCCTCTACATTAATCTCTTCACTTGTCAGCCACAGTATTTGAATTCATGAATGAAAATTTGTACTATTAAAAATTAGAGCTATCTTCCTTAAGCAACATTCAAAAATATCCTCCATAGCAAATAACTAACCTAAACTTTGTTTATAACAAAACATTAATATGTTCCAAGGATGTATAAAACATTTGAAATTGTTTGTGTAGCTTTGTGTAAGTGACTGTAGATGGATAAACAAATGAGCCACCATTGTTACTAAAAAATACCAGAATAAGCTTGACTTTAAGAAGTAAAGCAGCAGCAAGATATGCTGTTTGATAAGACTGTGGGACATCCTTCAAGGTATAACCAAGGATCACAATGAACATACAGTATCAGCTTGTGCTGTTCTGAAAAGAAAGGTGACTCTGTTAAAAGCCAGTAACACCAGCGCTGACTTGGCCATCAAAGGTTAAAAAACATTCCCTAATACAGAGGATATTAGCAGAGAGGATGGTGGTATATAACAGAAAACACAGCTACTTAACAAGATAGATTATTCTTGAGTTGCAAAATGCCTTGCACATTAAAACATGGTGCTGGGAAGTACACTTATTGCTCTCTTAGCAGTGAATACATGTTACTCATGTAACAAACCAAGTAAGCAGAAGCACTTCAACATTGTATAACACAATGACCTTAAGATAGTTATTATTCCTATAGTCTGTGTACTTGTGAAATAACGTGGACACATGAAGAACAAAAAGCATGGTGCGAGTGTTACTGTATTTAGAAGATGTAGCATTTTGTCATTAGAATTATAAACAATGTAATGTTGACTCAGCTCTGGTAGACAAAGGGGAAGGGCTTCTACGCTGCTTCACCACAAGGCCTGCCCCACATATTCACTATTGATAAAAGAAACTAGAACACGACTCTGTTTCTGCCTGTGGTCTACATGACATTGTGTTCCTTTAGGCTTTATTTATCTTTGGAGTTGTGAAAGCAGGGTGATTTATTCTATTTTTTTTAATATTTTTAAAAATTTTATTGGAAGTCAGATACTCCAGAGAGGAGGAGAGGCAGAGAGCAAGATCTTCTGTCCCATGATTCACTCTCCAAGTGGCCACAATGGCTGGAACTGAGCCAAACTGAAGCCAGGAGCCCTGAGCCTCCTCTGGGTCTCCCATGTGGGTGCAGGGTCCCAATGCTTTGGACCATACTTGACTGCTTTCCTAGGCCACAAGCAGGGAGCTGGATGGGAAGTGGGGCAGCCGGGATTAGAACTGGCACTCACATGGGATCCCGGTGTGTGCAGGTAAGGACTTGAGCAGCTAGGTTACCACATGCAGCCCTATTATATCTTTTAATGTGAACCACTGTAAAGCTTATTTTATTATTTCTCATATTAAAGTTTTATGATGGGGTTGGGGATTTGGAAAAGAAGTCATGGTATGATGTGAGACAGCTCTAGCTTATGCTGTGGCATCTGTGTTCACACGGGGGCTATGCTTCCATTTTCAGCTTCTTCATAATGTGGAAGCAGCAGATAATGGCTTGAAACTTCAGTGCCATCATCACAGCAGACATGGAATGACTTCAGGTCGCTGGCGTTGCATTCACATCTCCAGCTGCTGGAGCTACTTGGAGAGTGAACCAATGATTGGTCAATTGCTCCCTGACCCTTTTAGGCATACTGTAATAAACATAAAATTAAATGTATTTTATTATATTTTCCAATTGAGTAACTCTCTTTTGCTACCAAATAATAGTATATTTTTCCCTCACATTTCCCTTCTACTATTAGACATTTAAATTCCCGGTTGTAGTTTTCTTACATTTGTGTATGGTTCTTTTTCATTTTCTTAATTTTTCTGTAGAGACTGATCTACATTTAGCTGTTTATACATTTGGGAGGGGGTGCAAAAATTATTCTTTATTTATAAAGCACACATTTATATAACTTAATTTATGAATGCAAAATATTCCTGGCACTGAGTATTCATGACTTTACTGTTTTATAATCTTTATGTCTTTAATGTTGCCCAATTGTCTACTCTTTGGTCAGTTTATTGTTACTGGTTTTCATTTCCCTTTCCTCTTGTGTGCTTTATTTTTCTTAATTGCCTGATCATAAAGTCTCAAGAAATTGATAGTTGTATTATTTTACTTTACTGCTATGTAGCCAAACTAATAGCTTTAGATTTTCTGAGTAGTCCTTCAATTTACAAAGAGAACATTTCCATTTCCTCACAGACACTTATGCTGTTGGCCTTATTAGGTGAAAGCAATTCCTGAGTGGAACAGTAATCCATTTGGGGACCCTCAATAAAAATGGCTTTTATTGTTTTTATTCTAGTAATGCATCTTTTCCTTACTCATCTATTCTCAAGTCAGTGTTCTCTGTTATGCTGTCTTGAAGATCCTGTATTACTACCCACTCCCCATTAAACGTCCTAATGTAAACGCCAGGGCTGCACCTGTTCTGTCTCCATCAATCCAAGACAGAATCCTATGAATAAAGTTTTTGAAAACATTAAATCACTGAATATTTGTAAGGCAACTTCCAAAATAAAATGATGATTTTTGCAATATCTAATAGAAGACCTTTAAACGTCTATCAAGTTTACAGTACAAATATACATGCATGCTCACTTTTCTGCATGTTCACACTTTGGAGTTTTTGATCATTCCATAACTAGAAGAGAGAATTGCAGCTTTTCACCCAATCTTAGCTAGTAAGTAACTGAGAAGTATTTGTGTTTCTAAACTATTTAAAATAAATTATTTATGCAATTTATCACAAACTACACTTCTATTTTATATTGAATATTAAATGCCCAGAAGATGCAAAGAGATAAATAGAAGGAGAGAGAGAAAAATGCTTACTTCCATAGTGAATGTAAAAAACAAACAAAAACATTACACTTTGACAAAAGAACAACTGTACTGGAGAGGAAACAAATTGTTTTCCATTGACCCACGTTTGATCTTCTGTCAGCAACCTCACTGATTTTCAACAGTGCATTGTTACTTCCAGAATATTCTCCTTCAAAATATTTGAAATGTATTTTTTCTTTCACTCCAGTAAAATGTATGACCCAAGTTACAGTAATAAAACAAAAATCTGTAAGGCCATCACTGTCTATTTGATCGTAAGCAAAGATTATATTAATAGTCACTTGGTTCGCTGTGAGTTACAATTATCATTCATCATGAAAGGTTAAAAACAAGCAAGCAGATATCAATGTGAATGAAGACATATTGGAAATTCATAACAAAATTCAACTCCTAGGCCTTTGCACTTTCTGTCAAAAGAAAAAGAAAGATATGGTACATTTAAATGTCAGCAGTTAAAAATCAGCCTTGGATGAAGTATTAACAGAGTTGAATAATTTTTGGTCTGCTTTCTTATCCACAAAACAATCTATTTTTTGAATAGGATAATGTTTCTAAATGTGAATTTTAGTATTCCATCTGGATTGTAAGTGGTGGTGCTATGGTAAGTGTTTAATAACAAGATTCTTTTCCTTGAGAAAGAAGAAATAAATCTTCATTATAATATTTGTTAATTTTTGTGAAAATTACATTTCATGACTGATTTAGCGCACAATACATACTCTCTGAATGTAGATTGAGAAGAAACATTTTCAAATTCCCTTGAGCCACTATGCACTCTACATATTATATCTTAAAAGTTATTATTTAGAATTATTTGAGATTATACTTATCTAATTTCTTCAATGCACAATCAATCAAGGAAAACACATTGACTTTGAAGATTGTGTGAGGAAGCCCATGTGGTTGTACAAACTATAGTTCTAAAGCCATCCCTCTATCCTTCGTTAATCCATGAATCTATTCAGAAATTTATATTAAAAATGAACTGATATCTTGGTTTTGATTTGATGTTTGTGAAAAATGTGAAGGATAGAAACAGATTTCAGAGGGTAATATACGCTGAGAGAGGATCACCTTTGAGCTTGTGCAAAATAGACAATTATAGTTATTTTAATAATTACACAATGGGCACAGCCTACTGAAACCCCATTATCCCTAAAGTAAACCAGTGAAAATCCTAAACAATATTTACAAGGAGAAAGCAGACAGTGCACAAATATAAGATATCAGAAACAGAGTTACTTTTTTTAATAGGAAAGACATGTTGCCAACCAAAAGAAAAGAAAAAAAAAACTTTTTATTGATTGTGGTAAATTAGAAGGATAGCAGCGATTTTTTATAAAGATTATGTACTAGTAACTAATGTCTCTTTCTCCAGATTCATCTGCTGCCTGTGTCCTGGGAAAGCAGTCAGTGTGGCCCGAGCCTTGGGACCTTTCACCCACATCGGAGATGGGAAAGAGCCTCTGGGCTCCTGGCTTCAGATCAGCTCAGTTCCAGCCATTGTGGCCACTTGGGGAGTGAATCATAGCAGACAAGACTTTCTCTGTGTCTCCTCCTCTCTGTATATCTGACTTTCTAATAAAAATATAATGAATATTAAAAAAAATGAAAAATCAAATAGAGAGATAGAGATGGAAAGAGAAATTATCCATCTGCTAATTTAACACACCAAATGACCACAACGACCAGGTCTGGGTCTGGCAGAAGTCAGCAGCCTTGAGTTCATTGTTAGTAACCCATGAGTGTGGCTGGCACCCAATAGCTAAGCCATTATCTACCTCCTCCCAGCACAATTATAGGAAAACGAATTAGAAGTGGAGTTGTTAGTTTTTAAACTAAAAGCTCTACTCCATTCATTGTTATCTGGGAATCATGATTTGGAAAGACACAGCACCTGAGCTAATTATTGCAAACATGACTCTTTAGAAATATTGAAGTGTAGTATTATTCTTTAAAACCAGTCTACACGCAGTTCCTATAGTCCTTTTAAAATTCTCAATTTATACTATTTTTTTAAGTTTAAAAATCACGAAGAATTTTTTTTTTCAAATGAAACTATCACTTAACGAAACACAAACAAAATATTCTATTCTGAGTGGTACTTATAGCAAGTTGAAAGAAAACCTTAAAACTTTTCTTTCCTTAAAGAGATAAAAATAGCATTAATGGGCTGCAACAACGATCCCTGTACTTCATTGGTTCTGATTAATTTCCTTAAAATTTCTAAAACTTTTTCGATTTGCATTTTAGAATAAGAATCAATAAACATGGTGTTCTGAATATTATAATTGTGCATCACCAGCTCAAACATGTAATGTAAAAATAGAAAGTGTTTTTCTCTCTTAGTAATTCATGTGTTTAGATATTTAGAGATGTGGTTTTCATGCAGTAACTAATACATAATTTAGACCAAACAATTATTCATCTGTCATAGTGAACCATGCGTGTGTATATATATGCAAACATAAATAAAATGGTACAAAAATAGATCTTATAAGTGACTAGGAAAATTCTCACACCTTGATTAAAGAATAGATTAAAGAGTGCATTTATATTTACATGTGCTAAAATGTAGGAGGTCTCTGACAACAACCAAGGCGGTTAACGATTAACATACATTATCTGACCTCCTGATGTGTCAGACTGATCAAGGAGACAATTACATTCATGCAAATATATTTACATATAAAAATATAAAGAACAAAATGTGATGCATGATTTTAATAGAGGAAATGGGGCAACTTCACTTGATTTTGGACGACTTCTCAACCAAGGCAAACCTTGCTTAGATTGTGATTTGTTAATGTGACTATATCATTAGTAGGCAGTTTCCTGTCATGGGCCATTTGGGCGTTGCTATAACAAAATAGCATCAATTGTGACATTTCTATAGAAATTGCCACTTGACTGTGAAAGGAGGAGCAGGAGGAAAACTGCTCTTATCACTTAGCACCATCCCTAACACCCTGCCCGCTGATATCTTTAATTTGTGGTTCAAGTTCAGTATATGAACTTTGATGTGGGCACTATAAAAGCTATATCGTATATATTTTAAACTTATTTTGTCTTTAGCATCCCTGCAACAACTTCTCAGTTATATTTAACACAAAATAGCTATAAATAAAAACACAAAGGAAAAATATCATTTTTCAATTGCCTTTGGTTAGAATGTAAATTTAAAATGTTATCCTAAATATTAGAGAGTTGAAAGAGAAAGTTCAAGAAGGACAAGGAGAGAGAGAGAGAGAGTGAGAGAAGAAAATAATAGAAAGGAAAAGGGGAGAAGGATATTCTTAGAACTTTATGTATGAACTACATTAAATCTGTTCTCTGAATTAATGTAACACCCACATAAGAACTGATGTGAAAATTTCTATTTATGACACAAAAGAAATTTTCTTCTGATTTTTCAACCATCTGTAAGGCAAAACTTTTTATTTTTTGTAGTACATAGCCATACAACAAAAAATATAGTCTATATGTGGTGATTTCCTGAAAAACGCTCCATGTATCACTCATGAAGACAAACAGCTTTACGCAGGCACACAGAAAAGACGAGTCTAGATAAGTGGAAACCAAAGCAGTACATCACATGTGTTAGATTGCTACATTCATTGATACATACATTTATTTATAATTACAGGGTCAATTGCAACAAACAGATCAGGCAAGAAGCATTAGTCTCCAGGAAATTATGCACATAAATGAAAAACTTAGTCATTAGACTGTCCTGTCTGTAACGCCTGAGTCCTCAAACAAAATGGTACAGAGCAGCCATCTACTCTATTGCTTTTGTTATCCCCTTGCCAATTTTTTTTTGTAAAAACATAAAGAAAAACCTAGCAAACATCTCATAAAATGCACTGTATTTATAATTACCATATTTACTTTTTACATTTGCTACACTTAAACTTTATGTTACAAACATTAAGTTAAAATTATATTTAATGTGTGCTGATATTGGCCTCTTTGATGTATCCATGAAGTTTAAACATTTGAACTAATTCAACCTCTACTCTTGGGCATAGAAAACTCTATAATTTAATTGTGAATAAAAATTCACAAACATACCAATAGATGCTGGAGACATCCCTGCATGCTCACCCTCCCAGGCGTGGTCATCAGTGTGCACCTTTGATTGTCTTAGTTCCCTCTTCCTGAGCCAGAGTCCTGTTTGACAAACTCTCCACTGCCGAGATTTAGAGTTCAGATGGTCCGAGTTTCATAAAGACACCCCTTACAAAATCTCGACTACATATAACAAATAGTATTTCAGATTTTAATTTTGATTTCTGTGGCTATCAATAATCATAGGAGATATTCCCACTTTCAAGATGTGATGTAACAAATTTAGCATATGGTGATTACAGTGTTATCCCTTTGAAGTCAAGGGGAATATAGGCTCATTCATCCCTGGATTCTCCTTGAAACCGTGACCGTGGCATCTGCGTACTCCCCTCTGAAGACTTCAGTCAAGTGCTCCATGACCCCAATACCAGATCTGTCCATTTCCTTTTACACGATATGATGTCACTAAGGAAAATAGGGAACTTCCGTGGCTACTTAAGAACATTTGACGTCGTCCTAAAATGGTTTCTCTTCTCTCTCTTTCTTTTGCTTTCACATACCATTTAATTTCTTAAATCCTGTGAATTTTTTTCTTGATGAGTCTGTGCCCTCCACATCATTGTCCACCTATGCCCAGCCTTCTCCCACCCAGGCTACTCCTTCACAGTCATTGGAATCAAAGGTAGTTGGAACCATTCCAGGTTTTCTAGTTCACTAAGAGGCTCCAATAGATAACATGAATAATAATAATAATTTGAACCTCAAAATAATCGCCTGGGATTGAAAAAGCTACCATAAATGCACTGCAGTCTCTAAACCTAGGTGCCCTTTGCTGAGTCACTGACATTGCACCTTCATTCCGTTGAGAAATAATCAAATCATGACCACCTAGATTCAGAAACTCAACTTCTAGTCTTCTCCAGAACTGCTACTGGGTTATTCTTTTTGTTCATGTAAGAATTCTCTTTCTACAGTTGCTAATTGCTTGCATTTGGCAAGTGTCCTGCATGGTTCTTGGGACAGATGGTTCAATTAATCCTTCAGCAATGGAAATCTGTTGAATAAAGTCATGTGGATGAGGTTCCCTGGGTTATGCAATAGGTCCGAAGGAAACCCAGTTTCTGTTGAACGAAAGGAGATTCCTGGCAAGATGACTATAACATTCCTCCCAGTCGACAACCTTACAAAAGTTTCTAAGTCTCCCTCTCACTTCTCTAGATAATTGTCTTTGGAAAACTTTTAAATATGCCTTCTCTTTCCTTTATAACACAAACATTTATAAAGACCTCATTTCAGTTTCACAGGCTCAGGTTCTTTCTCAAGAATCCTGGGGATATTTCTTTGTAAAGAGCTTAGGAAGCAAATTTAGATGTGTGACATGTTGTAACTTGTGTTCTTTCTACTGTCACGATTGGAAAAAGTATAATTTTCATTGGGACAACTCAATTAGAAAAGGCCTATGAACTTCCTCTCCTTCACTGTTTTTGTGTGTGCTTGATGATGTAAAACTGTGCCCTGGCTTGTCTTCTGTTCCCTTAGTTGAAATATTCATCCTCAAGTAATGATAATGAACATTCAACAATGATTTTATTGTGTATAACAGCAGTTTTTTTCCTTATATGAAATGAATATAGTTTCATTGGTAAGAGATGCACCTATATATATTACACTAAAATAATAGCTATGTGTTCATATTTAATTTGATTTATTATAAAACATATATTTAAAAATCTTATCACACAGAGGTTAGCTTATCAGTAATATATCGTTAAAATTTAAACAAAAATATTGTCTCTGACAGAAGAATGCATTTTGTCCTCTCAAGCGTTAATGTTAATTTGTATTCTTAGAAAAAGGGTAAAAAAAAGGCTGGTACAGTGGCTGAGTAGGTGCCAGCATCCAACATGTGTGACAGTTTGAATCCCAGCTAGTCCATTTCAATTCCAGCTCCCTGCTGATGGCTTGGGAAACAGCAACGAGGGCCCATATTATTTCCCAGTGTGCAGCTTCATGCTAAGACCCGCTGTGTATGTGTTTACAATCAAACAAGGCTAGCCAACCAGTGATGACGTGGTGGTGGAAACACTGCTGATATCCCAAGGAATCTACTCCCTTTAATTTGTTCATCATGTTCATCTCATCAATACATTTGGAAAGTCCATTCATCACAGTTTTTAATAATAACTTTCTCTTCAATACACTGACATATTCAATTAATTATAAAACTAGATAGATATCACACACAATTTATTTGATGAAAGGAATAATAAATTTTCATTGCCTTTTTAGCAAGATTTTCTGTAAGTTTCATCTTCCTACGATGAGTTACTTAGATTCATCTCTAGAAATTAGAAATACATTTGTGTAAAATACAAAATTTGAACGAATAAAGTTGAGTACATAAATTTAAAGAATATTTGAGTGAATGTATTTAAGTAATTTCAGCCTGTAGTTAGGTTGCTGTGGGAACCTGAACTGTTTCTCTTGTTTTATGCACATTATTTTGATGGAAGAGTTGACGCTGTTGTTTGGTTGTTTCATTAGCCTACGTCCTTCTGAGAATGAAGCACAAATTCAGTGAATTCATGATCCAATGATGTCACGAGGAGTATTCCATCATTACGTGAAACTGATTTGTGAAGAGAAATTTGTGAAAAGAAACATAGGTCCAATCAGAGACGATTTTATCTCAGTCTAAAGAATCAGATGTTCTTGGTTGATAAAATCGATGTGTTTCTTTATTCCTGCAACATTCATACTTTTGTTCAGAAATAATGACATTATATGATCTAATCTTGTAAGTAATTCAATTGTAATTTGCAGAACAACCATGGTTTATGGCAACATGGTTAAACATCGCAAACTTTGCTCTTGTGAACCTGTAACAGCAGGTATTTTCTTTGCATCCCAGTGGCCGAAACTTTGTAACATGTCTCTAAATAACTTAGGGCTGTTTCTCCAGAGGATAAGAAGTAAAATTAACTAAACTTCTGCTAATGTAAGTAGTCTGTGGCACAAATTCCATGTGAACAAATTGAAACATCAAAAAAACTGAAAAAGATACAGACCCACCCAGTGAGAATGTCTAGTATATAGATGCGAAGTACCTTTTACAAATTGAAATGAATTTGTAGTAAAAATTATCCAGGCTTTGTACAAATTTATTGAACTACAGATATTTGCAGAATTAACCTCAAGGCAGAAAAATGCTCTAATGCACTTGTTTCCAATCTCTCAAACACATACAAACACACAAAACCTTATTTCCACTATTTTGATTTCCAAATAAGTACATTTTTTGAAAATGACTAGTTTTAAATTCATGGAATCAAACTATAAAGACTTCAGCGCAACTTCATCCTCAAATTCTCTGTGTTGAAGTTTATTTTCCTAGTTCTTCACTCTTGAAGAGTTAAAATTGGCTAAGATTCTGAGAAGTTTCCCATCCCTATATCCTCTTAAAGAAATTTTCCTAACCTGAAATCCCTCACTTGTATGATCAGACACTGTTCTACTTTCTTATATGATATGTCTGCTGCTGACATTTGTAGATTTTGATTTGCTTTGCTAAAATTTTTTTAAAGAACTTCAGAAAATATTTGAGGTGCAAATAACTTATGAGCATATCACATTTATAAAATAAGATTTTAAGTTATAAAATGCCATGGTGGGGCCAGCGCCATGACTTAGTTGCTAAAGTCCTAGCCTTGAACGCACCTGGATCCCTTTTGGGCACTGGTTCTAAACCCGGCAGCCCCACTTCCCATCCAGCTCCCTGTTTGTGCCCTGGGAAACAGTTGAGGACAGCCCAAAGCTGTGCGACCCTGCACCTGTGTTGGAGACCTGGATGGAGCTCCTGGATCCTGGCTTCAGATCAGCTCAGCTCCCTCCGTTGCAGTCACATAGGGAATGAATCATTGGAGGGAAGATCTCCTCTGTCTCTCTTCCTCTCTGTATATCTGACTTTACAATACAAATAAATAAATCTTTTTTGAAAAAAGAATAATGCATTTATACAAGAATAATGTTAACATAATACTGTTAAATGAATGACATAGTCCAAGACATATCAAAATTTCTAGTTTGCTAAAAATATAAACAAAAAGAAAACATGATATCTAATGAAACTTTGCAAAACAGGAATGACCATAATCATAAAATTAAAATTATTTAACATAAAATATGCTTAGTAGGAAAACATGATTGCCTAAATTTAAAGCGTATTTTAGGGCAAAAACCCTGATATGCTACTAACTTATTTTTCCAATATTCCCCTCAATAGGCACTTTATTTATTTACTTTGTAAAGGGTAATGATACGTTCAACTTTCAAATAAGGTTTCCTTCCATTTTTAAAAGTGATATTGAATATGCAATGTGCATCATTTCCAATATTCAAATAGCAAAAAGACATCAGGTTATATGCATATATTATATGTTCAATACCATAACATTTTTAAAGATAATCAGTAGTGCGATATTTCTGTTCTCATGCTATGCTCTCTGTATTACTAAATGTTGTAACAAAAATTGTCAAATGGCTGCATTTTCTTTCTTGCTAAATGCTTTCTCATGTGGAAGGTTGTCTTACATTGTGTCAAAAGAAGAAGTTGTCAGATTGCTAATGTTTAATACAATCTGAGAATAACTGCCATGTACAGGACTAATTTGACCTTTTCAAAACTCTGAATTGGATTGGATGGACGCTTCTCTCCTACTTAAACCTCAAACCCCTGTTGAGAAGAGTTAGAACGGCCATCTGTTGAAACTCAGACGACTGAAAAGGTTAAAGTACACAAGCAAATGCCTCAGAGTATCTTGTAATTATATTTTACTATTCTATTCCCTGTCAAAAATAATGAAAACCTGAGTTGATAGCATGAATTTTAGTTGTGGCTATCCTGAAAACAAACAGCAAGAGGAACATGTCTTACTGATAGGTGTGACACGGAAGGGCAACGTACAAGCAGTTCTTAGCTGAGATGTCAAGGACGAATGTGAAGCTAGTACCTCTGCACACCAGAATGTTTCGGTTCGGCTCAGTGCAACATTGTGAGAAAATAGAAAAGGTGAATGCTTTTCTCATTCTCATTTAAAGGTTGAAACCATTGGTGCCTCAATCATCATCGTGTCTAATGACCATTCCTCACAGTGTTTAACATCCCAGAAATATACAGTATGTGATATTAAAGTATGATAGACGATATGGTAGAAAACAATTAGGTTTGTCCGTAAATCATCCAAGCTAATGCTTTCGATAGATTTACATGGTAAGGTGTCATTTAAGTATCTTATCGCTATTTATTAGTTATTATCATGGAAATGCTACAGAATTGCAGGCATTTCAGTAAGTTTTGATACATAAATTTTTGTCAGAATCAGAAAGAAGATTGGGTAAGTAGCATTTATTTCCATCTCGTCATTGTGGCCATTTGAAGAGTAAATAGTAGATGGAAGACCTTTATTTTGTTGCTCCATCTCTTTCTGTAATAATGACATTCAAATAAATCAATACAATTTTAGGAAAAAGAAAAAGAAGTTGGCAGTTGACAAAGATAAATAAGCTCCTTCAGTGATAATACATTGTTATTTTAGTGTCTGCTAATGAATTAAACATTAAAAAATGTGTAATTAACAACTAGGATTTTAATGCTAAACTAGGAACATGAAAGGATACACTCTACAGATTACGAAATAAAGAACCTGAAGTCGAGCTCATATGGTCAAGTGCTGAGAGAATTAACCAATGGAAGATCTCTCTCTCCCCTCTCTCTCTCTGCCTTTCTGTCTCTCTCTATCTTTATCCGTGTTACTTTCTACTTCAAATAAGAAAAAAAAGTAAACTAGATAAAAATAAAATGAATTGGTGCAGTTAACTAGCCCAAAATTGGGACCAACGTTTAAGTTATAACCATACACTTTGCTTTATTTTTCATTTTAATTTTATTCAGATAGCAGCGCAGTTCAGTTGAATGAGAAGTTCCAAAAATACCAAGCATTAAATATTGAGCCGTGAAGCTCTCTAACAATGAAAGATTGGAACTCAAGAGAAAGTAACAAACGTGTCTGAGTGAACTACAAAGAGACAACGGCGATTGAGTGGTGTCATGGAGGCACAGATTGGGAATCTTTCCAGTGACACTGACAATAATATAATAAAATGTTCATTTGACAAATATGATGACTACAAGAAGGTGTATGTGAGCTGACATACCTGGAAGTTATCACTGAGTACACGCGGTGCAGTGCTGGCCAGGGTGACCCTGAGTGTGGCAAGGAATAACAGCCTCACGGAAAAAAAACCATCACTGCACGTTTGCTTTCACAGACTCGCTTAGTCGTAACTCACACACGTGAGAGGTTTATAGGTTCAAAGAGTTCACAGGAAAGTGAAATTACACATCTATTTTGGTGCAAAAGTTTTGCAGGCTCATAGATTTTGGAGGCTGCCCATTTTCCATGAAGGGTTTGGAGAATGCACCAAAATAAACCTGACAGTTTAGTTCTGGTTTTCACAACTTCTCAAAGCACACACACACACACACGCACACGCACACGCACACACACACACACGCACACGCACGCACACACACACGCACACACACAGACATACTTATACTCACACTCACACTTATTTTTTTCTTTTGCATATTCTAAGTTTGTTTTGTGTGCTATATATTCTAGTGAATTTTTTATGTCAAGTTTATTTTTTTGGAGGAATATCTTGCTCTTCTTTCTTTTTTTTTCGTTCTTTCTTTCTTTGGTGGATGTGGAGCTTTTGATTGACAGTCATTTTTTGAGTAACTTTAAGATATTATTACCTCATAATTCATGATGAGTGTTCAGAGATTGATTTTTTTTTTAAAAAAGATTTGCTTATGTTCATTGGGAAGTCAGGTTGTTCCAGGCCACAAGCAGGGAGCTGGAAGGGAAGTACAGCAGCTAGGATATGAACTGGCCCCATGTAGGATCCCAGCACAAGCAAAGGAAGGACTTAGGCTACTAGGCTACAGCACAGGGCTCTCAGAGCTTCATCTTATGAAGAAATATTTTCATTTGGTAAGTCACTTTCCTTGACCCAGATTCAAGATTCTCTTTGCTACATTTTAAAACTATCAACTATCCTGTATCTAATGATCAATACCTGAAATTGTTCAAAATGGATTTTAGCTAGTTGACAAATAAAATAACATTAGCAAACATATGAATATTTTCTGATCATCGTTTTTTCAAATATATTTTCTAAGCCTTTCTCTTACCTCCTTCCCAAATAGGGTATATCCTGAATACTTCAAGCTATCTTAGGAGTGAATAACCTTTTAATTTATTTCCTCAGTCTCTTTCATTTTGTTTCCTTAAGCCTTTACAAGCTCTATTTCTGCCCCACTTCTCTCTCTGTCTCTCTCTCTCTCTTTCTCTCTCTAATAATGGATTCCCTTATTCTCTCTCTTTCTCCCTTTGACTAAATCTGATGTTGTCTTGAAATGGACTCTCATTGTTTTTATGTAATTTTTAGCTCTGTAATTCCATTTGATTCTTATTTAACTACTTGAATACACTTTTAGTAGTGTTTTCTATTAAGAGTAAAATGTGCACGCCCTCAAAGACATTTTCTTTGGTTATGCATCTATGCAGCTTGCTTTCCTATTTCTTTGTTCATGGAGGGATTTCTGTCAACGTGTATTTATTTTAATCAGCATATTTCAGCAACTTTAGCATCAGGTACCACTCTGTTTTACTGTTCTTGCGCTTTTCACTGTAGATGTCTTTTTCTGTTGCTGATGGTTTGTTGCTGATTTCTCTAGACCAGCTGTGACAATTTTAACCCTAATTTCCTAGGGTTAATCTCTAGCATAGTCGTTTATTTCACCAGTCTGGCAATGATTGTTCAGAATTTGTTTTTTTGCTTCAAACGTCTCACTTGTATTCTTTACCGTTGCCCCAGCAGTCTATTTGAGAGGAGAAAACTCCAAATGCTCTGCAGTTCACAACACAACTTGATCTTTCACGTTTTGCTTCTGCAGGTTTTAAACTCCCACGCAGTAAATGTCTGAGATTTCCTTCAGGTTAGCTCTTTCTTAAGAATATATTCAAGTGTCTAACACGAACGTGGCCTTTCAAATCCGTAAGAATATAGTGCGATCTCTCAACGGCCTCTTTGTTTCTTGTGAAAAGATGATCGGCTCATTTATTCAGCTGATGTGTATTCATCAGTAAGAAGTCAAGGAGAAAAATCACCTTTTATGGAGACCAGTACATCCATCAGGGTAGCTCATTCACGTGTTTCCCCATCATCTACTGCTCTACTCCTTGAATAAATTATTATTTGTATAATTATTCCATTATACAGATCATTTGTTCTCATTAATCACAAATCAAAGACAGAGTCAAAACCCTTGTCACTTATCCAAGTTGAACATTAGGTAGTATGCCTGAGCCTGCTTTACCTGCAAATGGAGGAGTCTCAAAGAGTTTACGGAAAATGGAAATAACAGACACATTTATTTTTATTTATTTACTTTAAAGATTTGTTTTATTTTTATTGGAAAGACGGATTTACATAGTGAAGAAAACACAGAAAGAAATACCTTTTGTCTGCTGGTTTAATTTCCAAGTGGCCCCAATAGTTGGTGCTGAACCAATTCAAAGCCAGGAGCCTCCTTTTGGGTCTCCTATGTGGGTGCAGGGTCCCAAGGCTTTTTAGCCTGTCCTCCACTGCTTTCCCAGGCCACAAACAAGGATCTGGGTAGGAAGTGGAGCAGCCAGATAGGAATTGGTGCTCATATGGGATCCCAGTACATGCAAGGCTAGGATTTAGCCATTGAGTTACGGCGCTTGGCCCAAGAAGAAGATGTGCTTTAAAATTTGTTTATTCTTATTTGAAATACAAGGCAACAGAGACATGGAGAAATACACAGAGAGATTTTTAATCTGCTGTTTCATTTTATCCAAATGAAATATTCATTTCATCCAAATGACCACAAATGGCAGAACTGGGACAGTCGGAATCCGGGGGCCTCTAGGACTACTGTACAGGTTCAGGACCATCTGCTTCTGCATCTGAGCTGGATCAGAAATGATGTCACCATGCCCTGAATGCGTGCCCACATGTTATGCCAGTTTGCTATGCCAGGGAGCAGTGCCCCGAACCAGAAGGATTCGGATATGGAATTTAATGATTTCCTCTTGAAACAGCTACCATTCACATTGAAGCTGTAAGTAAGCACGATGCTATTTCCACAAAAAGATGCTATTGGATATTAGCATTCATCTTCATTCCATCACCAGGAATTTACTTAAAGTTTACTAACTCCTGGAATTTAAACAAATTTAGTATTTGTCCAAACTGCTGGTTATCCAGGGTCCTGAGGCATTGGGTAGCTTCGTAGCTGCCACGAGCTCTGTGACTTTTCTTATTGCTCTGAGAGTATTTTCTTGTTTGGTTCCTTGTTTTCACCACGTCATGAATATAACGTTTAAAAGTTGTGTTAAGTGTGGTAATGCTGTGTGGGTCATGCTTTCACAAGGCTAAAACAAACTCAGGCTTCCGTGCTAAGCCTTGAGATGTTACAGGCAGTTTACGATGAAGAACTTAGGATAGAAAGCAGGGAAGAGCTCTGGACCAAAACCCACAAATCACCTCTTGTTTCATGCAGACGATTTCTGTCTCTTTCTGTGATTTGGACAGTTCTACAGTTCTCAGAGGGCCACCATGAACTGTACTTCCCCTGATTTCACTGGCTTTGTGAGTAAATGGACTGACCAAAGTCTTTCCTGCCACTCTTCTCTTAGCTATTAAAACCTATGCTTGCTGTTTTGTCCACTGTGGAGCTCAACGGCAAATAGGTCACGAAGTCACAAACTGGTCAGCAGTGGAAGAGCCCTGGGTGTGAACCAGGGCAGGGACCAAGTTGTCCTTAAGAAAGACTGATTGGACAGGGGCCATTTCTGAGAACACCACCTGGTCACCTGCCCCTGGCCTATGGGAGGTGGCTTCTGCGGTCATACTAATGACCATCGGTTCTAGGTTCTCTTCTCGCCTGGAATTCTGGGGCTGAGGCTGTTCTCTGCTCGACAGAGGAGTGTGTGTTTCACAAATAAACCAGAACTGCTCTGAGGGAACCCTGCCATGTCTGTCTTTCCCTAGACCACTGGGAGGCTGGATGGCAGGCAGTGAGCTCACCCCCCCCAACAAAGGGGTACTAGAGGATCAAATCTGTGTGTGGGGGGAAGCCCCACAATCCACAAAATGTTACACCACATACAATAGAATTTAAAAGAACTATTGACTAAATATACGGTGAAATCTGTAAAGAAGACAGGCTTCCAAATAGAATCTGTGAATGTCACAATTATCCTGCTTTCATTCATACACACAGAGGTTAAAATTTGGATAAAAATGACTATCAGGTATTAACCTGAAAGATAAAAGGAGAAAAAAAACACCAATAATTTTATTTTCACTTTTGAATACAAAATTTGTGATGACCAGACTTGCTCTCACAAACACGAGGCCGCTTTCAGCCATACATTTCAACTAATTATAGACTGTCAAAAACTCCAAATATTTCAGTGTGTAGGCAAGTGTTTTTCAGTGACCATGAGTATCATATCTTTAGCTGTCCCAGTTATTCAATCATTTGCTGCATCCAATTAGCACCATACACAGATGGTTCCAGTTATACAAGCCAGGTGTTAACTTGCATAACTGTAGCTAATAATATTTAAAAATCTTACTGATCAATAAAATCTCTCTATATTAGGAACTGGTAGGTTCTACACACATTCTTTCGAAATACACATACTTATATATACATTTTTAGATATATTTTGTTAGCTTTCCAATACCTTTTAATTTTTTTTCCCATGAGTCTTCTATTATTGGCAGGAATAAATTAAAGTATTCAAAGGATATGACTGTGCTATTATTTTCACATACAGTTGAATGAATTGAAGCTGGACAAGTCATTCATATGCAGTCACAACAATCCACTATAATGCTCTTTTTTTGAAAATTTGCCAATGGGCGTATTTGTTTTCAGAAAATAAATCCATTCCTTCTAAGAGCTTATATACTCTTCTCAGTGTCCAGTGAGTCAGACCAAATACTGTGGTGTACAAAAATAACAATACATGGAAGACATAAAAATAGCACATAGGTACTGTGGAAATAAAGACAATTTATGAATAAGATCAATAAGAGAAAATGCAAACATGATCAATGATTGATTTTATTTTCTAGAATAAAGAAAACATTTAAAAGGATCATGGTTTACACAGAAGAGATGGTGATGGAGATATTGGTCATAAAAACAACCTTTCCAAGATAGGGCAGTGGAATATAATCCTGTGAGGTTTACAGAGGCAGCAGTGATGAGAGCGGAGTGTGTGCAGTCATCTCTGTTGCTAATACAAATTAAATAGAACCATACTCTGAATATGAGGCTGCTAAGCAAACCCACAGCTCAGGCTCCTGTGAAGCAGGAATCTCGTGAGCGTGGTTTCCCTTCTCTGAAAACCTGAGGCTAACTGAAACGTCTTGGAGTCAGATACAAATGATAGCTCTCCAAAATTGTGAGTATTCTAAATGACACTGTGTTTGGACCGTTAAAAACGACTGCTAGTTTATTTTGCCTTCTGCTAATTTGAATTAAATTAAAATAAGTAATAAAGGACAAGTAATGCAGTCTAAGCAATCTTACTGCTTTGCTTTGATCCAGGGTCTCACATGACATGCACCAATCGGTTTTCCTACTCTGCTGTATTTTTCACAGGGGATATACTACTGAATTTCTTCAACAGGAATTCTCTTTAGGAGTGACCCTCATTGGAAACGCAAATGCCTAAAGTAAACTTTATAGGGAAAGTACTAATACTTTACATACTCACAAAATCCCTTCATAAACTATTTCACATCCCACCATGGTAGCCTAGCGGCTAAAGTCCTCACCTTGCATGCACCAGGTCCCATGTGGGCACCAGTTCTAATCCTGGCGGCACCGCTTCCTATCCAGATCCCTGCTTGTGGCCTGGAAGAGCAACTGAGGACAGCCTAAAACCTTAGGACCCTGCATCCAATCTGAAGCTAAGAGCCCGGAACCTCCTCTGGGTCTCCTATGCGAGTGCAGGGTCTCAAGGCTTTGGGCCATCCAAAGCAGTCTGCTTTCCCAGGCCACAAGCAGGGAGCTGGATGGGAAGCGGGGCTGCTGAGATTAGAACCGGCACCCATATGGGATCCTGGCACGTTCCAGGCAAGGACTTTAACCACTAGGCTATTATGCCAGGCCCAGTCACAGATAATTTGAAACTGTCTAGAAAATATAAGTGTAAAAGCAAATAGAAACATTGACATAATTGGATTTAACTAAATCTATGTAAAATTGGAAATCAATATAATAAATGTGAAATGTTGGGATATTTTACAGTAATAAACCTACAAAATGTGCTGTTGACAAAACTGATTTTTAAAAATTCATGTTTCAATTATTGAACAGCCACTTGTGAATAATGAGTATTACTAGATAAGAATGTTCTAGAAAACACATGAAGTGCAGTAGTCATGAACTGCTGAAAAATAGTTTAAAATTATGGAGTTCAAACGAATACAAGACTATCAAAATAAAACAAAAACAATCTTTTCTGAAACTAATACTTTTTCAGTAATGCTTTCAGGAAAATAGCAGAAAAAAAAAGTTTGGTCACTACTTAGGTGACAATGAGAATAACTCAGTACACTAAGGAGAAGTCAGATGTTAATTCACTCAGAACCAAGACAGGAGCATGAAAGGACAAAAGCTACATACCCAGTCCCGTTAGGCAAATCTCTCAGGTCGCAAACCTCATAATTACACAAGCCTGACTGGGAGAGTGCACTGACCACCCCTCTGTTGTTCTTAACGTTGAATTCATGTTTTTCGATACATCACTCAACAGGTACTCTTGCTGTAAACAAACAAACAAACAAACAAAAAGAACATGGGTCTTGTGTGCTTATGGACCACAGTGAATAACAGAATGAAAATAAAAATTTTTGATCAGAGGAGCTAAGCAGGAAGTACGCAAGGCCACTGGTGACTTAACACATGACACAGTCTTATACTAAATTTAAAATCTTTAAAAAATGTGCACCACGGACAAGGTATTGATTCTGTGTTCCTTGATCTGTATGAATGTTCAGGTCCCTGATTAACAGTAGAATGCAGCACTAAAATGATACAAGTTTGGAAGTGAAAATTAAGTTTTTATTTTTTTTTTAACTAAGAGAAAAATAAATTTGGTGTTATCTACAGCCAACATTTCAATTTGTTAGGCCTGGAGCGGTGGCCAATAGCTAAAGTCCTCACCTTGAACATCTCAGGATCCCATATGGGTGCTAGTTCTAATTCTGGCAGCCTGGCTGCCCATTCAGCTGCTGCTTGTGGCCTGGGAGAGCAGTGGAGAATGGTCCAAAGCCTTGGAATCCTGCACCCGTATGGGAGACCCAGAAGAGGCTTCTGACTCCTGGCTTCAGATCAGCTCAGCTCCAGCCATTGTGATCACCTGGGGAATGAATCATCGGAAGGAAGATCTTCCTCTCTGTTTCTCCTTCTCTCTGTATATCTGCTCTTGCAATAAAAATAAATAAATCTTTAAAAATTCAAATTACTATAATAGCATAATTTTAGAATATCATCCTAAAATTTTATTACTAAACAACCCCACACACTTGCAGGAAAGCTACCACAGTCTGTTCATGTGTGAACATTTTTTCTTTATTTTACTCACAATAGAATCCTGTCTAGGATTTTTCTACTAGCTGGATTGACTGTTATAACTTCCATTATTTCTATAAGGGAAAATAGCAAGATCCATACGGTTTTGCTGTGACATCATGTGCAGATCATACGCATCATCTTATTGACCTGAATATACTATTTCACAAGCAGAATTTATGTATGTATTTATATTAATAGGGTGAGAGAGACCCCAATATTTGGATCATCATCCCAGTTGTGTATTACCAGGAAGTCACTTAGCTGCCGAGCCCTGACTGAGACCCAGGGTGTATGACACGGGACACGCACATGTCCCAGGACGTCTTAAGTGCCAGGTCAGTTCCTCATCCTGTTTAATAGCTTATGATTGTGTTACCTGAGGAATGGGATACATAACTTTCCAGCAACAGCTTCCATTTTGACCAGGGAAACATTAAATTGTCTATAGCAATCACACTCAGAGTCATTTCCACTTTTAAGCATTGGATGTCTTTTCTTCTCGACCACATACAGATGTTCAATTTTATGTACCACATATACAATGTGATATGATTATAAGCATGGTGCTATCCTTTTATGGTTCTGGGCAAAGCAGTGATGAATGTTATAATTACCAGAGGCTATTACTTCAACAAGGGGTTCGAAACACACAAGTACAAATAGACTCTATTTTGGGTCACAGAAATACATTCCACTAAACTTATAAATATATGTCTAACTTCCCCTTTATCTGTTATCAAAAATATCATTGGCCACCTTGTGCCCTGGTTACATGTGAACTATGGCCAAGGAGACAGGGAAGAGGACCAAAGTTTTAACTGAATAAAATTAACATACCTTACACTTATTAAAATAATAACATTACCCAACAAAAAAGAAAATCAAATCATTACAAGACTTCAGGAATAAGATTTAAGCACTCTTGCTAAGCTTTAATATATACACAAAATCAGTCATAGCTGAATTTTCCAAATTTGTCTTTAAAACGCAAATCCCTTCCCTCCCAATCCTGTAATTTCATGGTCAATTGAATCACTTGAATTAATTTGTTTTCCTAAAATTAGTCTTTTTGAAGCTTAAATAGTTCTTTTCTTGGCATGCTTTATTCATTAATTATATACTTATATTTTGATTTTTTAATTTCCTCTGGGTCCATTTCATTATCATTAATTTTAAGGACATCTTTGAAAAGACAGAGCTGAGAGAAGGAGAAAACAGGGAAGAGAGAGGTTAGAGAGAGAGGACAAGGGAGAGAGGGAATGTTCAATGTTCCATTCTGTGGGTCCCTGCTCAACTAGCTGCATCAACTTGGGGTGAATTAGGCTGAAGCCAGGAGCCTTGAACTTGATCTATTTGTCCCACATCAGTAGCAGGTGACACTTAAGCCAGTCTACTTTGCTTTCCAGGGACATTAACAGGGAGCTGAATGGAAGGCAGAATAGCCCTGACTTGAATGACACACACATATACATGCATGGGATTCTGGCATTGCCAGTTAAGGATTACCCAATGTGCCACCACAGCATCCTGGAGTTCTATTTTAATGCCATCTTCTGTAAATAATGTAAATTTAGAGACCACCTTTGTTAGCACCACATGATCTGGTCAGAGATCAGTTCCAGCAGTTTGAATCATGGTGAGACGGAATAGGAAAAGGGATCTGGCTGGGTGTAGTCCTCTCTCTGCCTTGTTTGAGCTTTAGCAGGATTGGAAATGGCTGGCCTGAAGACTGCAAAGGGCTCCAGAAAGGCCGAGACAATGGTGATTTCCTGTTGCTAAGAGCTGGTGAGTGGCATTAGACACTTGGACAAGTATGACCAACTGTGGGCACATGGGCAAGAGGGCAGCTGTGTGCAGTATGGCTCTCCTGGAGCCCCTCACCTGCCAGACCCTTTACCTGGAAGGAAATTCCCCAGAAGACTTACAAGTGAAGCATATTATCCCTCATCACTCACAACTTGGGGTTTCCAGGGATGGATGAAGGACTGGACTTTTTCATCAAGGTTACAATAGCTGCTGCTATGTCATTCTCACATCCACCAGTGTCTGATTAGAAAAAATGGATTGTCCAGTGTGACTGCAGGGGACTGGATCTCTGCGAAAAGGATGGCTTTGTCTTTTTGTAACTCAAGTTTAGCGGCTAGAAGTTTAATTAGCTTTGCAGTCAACCAAATTTCTTCACCCACACATTCATATTTAAGTGTACTGTGGCTTCATAACTATTTACTTAATTTACTGCTAAAAATAAGAATAAAACTATCTGGATTTAAGTGTGTTGTAGAAGCATAGTAACAAACATTTGGCTAAGTGCAGACAATGTGCTAAGTAAAGGTTATCTCGAAAATTACCAAAAAAATGGTCTATGTTCTTGTTATTTGAGCCAGATTCTTAGTTGAAGATTTTAATTTAATTACAAAGTTATCCAAGGAAAAAAGGATTTGCATCAATTTCATCTTTTCACAACTTATAAAACTAAATACATTGTTGCACATAAAATTTTTACAGATATTTTATATGAATGAAAGAACAAACACAGCCGCAATTATACCTTTATGTCTGGATTTAATTTATTACCTTGAAAAGAATATTGTGATTCATTCTTCCTCCTAGCAAATCTAATGAAACATTGATTACACCATTTAGTTTAATTTTAATTATATGGAATATTTAAGAAATTTAAGCTGCCTTTATATTATGTTTCCTGGAAATTGTCTTACTTTAGAGCCAGTTAACTTAAGTGTTTCATTCTAAGCATATTTATGTTCTTAAATTAACAAAATTGGCAAGGTACTTTTGGGAAATATAATGTACAATGTGTTGCCTCTTGAATAATCCATGAACACAAGACATCATGCTTTTTTGTCTTGATCAATTCAGCTTTCATTATGAACGTCAGTTTTATGATTCAGTGGTGCCTGAATGACCTGCTGAAATCTGTTTTTGCGTATTAAAGTGGCCTCAGAAAGTTGTAGTGTCGACTAGTTGATCAAGGAATTTTGTTTCTACATTCTGTCACTGATTGTACCAAATTATATTACTTTTATTTATATTTTAAAGTTAAATCAAAAACTAAATATTGTTGGGCCCGGCGCGGTGGCGCAGTGCTTAAGGTCCTCGCCTAGCACGCCCGGGATCCCTTATGGGCGCCGGTTCTATCCCGGCAGCCCCGCTTCCCTTCCAGCTCCCTGCCTGTGGCCCGGGAAAGCAGTCCAGGACAGCCCAAAGCTTTGGGACCCTGCACCCGCGTGGGAGACCCGGAAGAGGCTCCTGACTCTGGATCGGCATAGCATCGGCCGTTGGGCTCACTTGGGGAGTGAATCATCGGACGGAAGTTCTTCCTCTTTGTCTCTCCTCTCTGTATATCCGCCTTTCCAATGAAAAAAATAATAAAAATAAATCTTAAAAAAAACCCTAAATATATAGTTTTGATATAATGAAGTAGAGATACGAAGGAATAATTTCAGAGTAAAAGTAAGATTACGTCTGTGGAAAACATAGCCAGCACCTCACGTTGTTTATAAGCGTCTTTCTGTTGACCTAACTCTGTTATTACTTATTTTGCATTTTTAA
Organism: Ochotona curzoniae; assembly: GCF_017591425.1. NCBI lineage: Eukaryota > Metazoa > Chordata > Mammalia > Lagomorpha > Ochotonidae > Ochotona > Ochotona curzoniae. The sequence continues at coordinate 11,123,619 of NW_024465582.1, read as the reverse complement.
ATGATCACATCTGTACATCTCTGCAGCAGTTAAGTCTTGGAAGGTTATATACGGTTTTGTTTTTTCAAAGATGTATTTATGGTTATTGCAAACTCAGATATACAGAGAGGAAGAGAGACAGAGAGGAAGATCTTCCGTCCATTGATTCAGTCCCCAAGTGACCACAACAGCCAGAGTTGTGCAAATCTGAAGCCAGGAGTCTGGAGCTTCATTCAGTTCTCCCACGCAGGTGCAGGGTCCCAAGGCCTTGGTCTGTCCTTGACTGCTTTCCCAGGCCACAAGCAGGGAGCTGGACTGGAGATGGAGCAGCTGTCAGGACATGACAGTTAATAGTGTGCAGCTTTGTAACCACTAGGCCATTTACTAACTATACAAATGGGGCAACTGTGTTGACGTCATGAAAAGGAAATCATGAAGTATCACTGATTAGAGCCTTGGTTATCAAACCTGAGTTGGCCCAAATATCTCTGCTTCGGGAACCAACATGCCATTAATCCACACATCATCACCAATTTCCTTCCACCATTCCTGTGGAATGAAAAAACAATGGGACTGTAAATCTTGAAGTTGGCTCTTCCAGAATCAAACAAATTTTTGTTGTTGTTTTTTCTCTTCATGGAATTAGCTATCTCAATTATTCAATTATTATGTAATATTAGTGAAAATCTACTAAATTGTCATTCTGAAGGGCAGGAAATTCTACCTTATGTCTTTATGTGTTAACAGTTTGGAAGATATTGTTTTAATGTTAATGACTCTAATACTCATTATAATATATTTATACATATTATAATAGTATAGTATGTTTTCATCTTATAAAAAAGTTCCTAAATCTTGTACTTTTTCATTGCAAAAATAATACAGTTGATATTGCAGATTATATTGACAGTGAGATAAGTTGAAGACAGAACCTTTTCATAACTATTTTCACAACAAATTATTTTTAAAAGGCTGTCCTGTATGCCCTGAGTCATGTATAACACGTTAAGTTTTATTCAAACTGCAATAAAACCAATTATTATTGTTTTTTTTAAAACTAAGTATATACATATTTTCAAGTTCTCATTGAGTTAAATTCAACAGTTTATTTCTTTCAATGAATGATTAGAGTGGTAACAGGGATAATAATATATAATCTCGATGTTTCAGTTACAGAAATATCTCTACTACATGTAGAATATTTTGTCTGTGTTTTTCAAATATCTCATACTTCTTTTTGATCTGCCTTGTATAAAAATGTCAACTGAGGCACTGCAAGTTTTTCATTATGGATACTATAACCATGCCAGTGTAGAAAACCTAATTAATTTCATTGATACCTTGTGTTTTCAGTATTAACTTAATTGTTTAATGCTTAGATAAATGTAATTATTTTAAATTTGACTGTATGTATTTGTTACAAATATGTTTCCCACATAAACTCTGATTTTAGGTGAGCATCCTATCTCTCTTGAATAAGTTGAGCTTTTTCTACAGTTCATATAGCCAGCATTTATACAGGTACCATTTACAATCTGGCTAATTTTGGATTCATGAGCTTTCCAGACAGTGAAGGTATGACTCTAATAACAGAGCCATGGTAGTTATGACAGATAGGTTTTAGAATCCTGAAGAATAACAAGCTGTGTAGCAGTAAGAATCAGATATGTGGTTTCACATTGGGTCACTCAAAACTTATGGAATACGGTTGCAAATTTAGAAAAGAAATCAAGATTCTTCATCCCTGTAATCTGTTTAACTTATCAGCCCTTCTGCTTTCACTTTCTATTACATATTGACTCAACTGCATTATTCCTATATATAAATTACAATCTAATCTCCTCCATAGCTGTGTCTCTTCAAATATTTTAAATATTTTTCAATAAAATGACAGTTTATATTTTTATCATCATTTCAAATAGAACTTTCTTTTATCTCAGGTTGGATGCATTGCATTATTGATGACATCATATGATATCCATTGCTACATTATTTCTTTATTTTTTTTTCTTTTATACAAGAACAGATTGCCAGAGAATTTATGATTTCATTGTTCGTGCTCAAGGCTTTTCTTCACAATTGATTGCTCACACACATCAAGCAATATTGAAATTCATTTTCATGATGACCCTCATCTTCTGTAATAAGCCATATCGCCTTCAGCTTACACTGCAAAGATAAAAATGATTGGCAGGAAAGACAACCATTTGCCGCTTAGGTGAAGGACAAACTCATATTTTCAAAAATGTTATTTACCACTGGAGAACAGTATTTGTTTCTATAAATAAGATGGTGCAACAATTAAAGGGTAATGCAGTTGAAATTTAACTCACCATTTATATTTGCAATATTCAACACAAGAATTGTAATAAATATAATTATATAGAAAAAATTTACATGTAATTTCAAATGTCACCAATGTTTGTCAAGACACCAGCTAAATGGGATGAATTTTTTGGTTGTTTTGGAACCAGTGTTTGGCTGCACATTATTAAATAAGAAGTAATGAGTTTTACATGTATTATTACCTTTCTGTGTTGAAGTTATTAGCATGTGATAGCACTAGACTCCTCCAAAAAATAATTGGGAAAAGTATCAATTTCATAAAGGTGATGTATGTATTCAATCATTTTATATCTGAAGAGTTTTTAAACATCGATTATGACATAGATACTAAATAAATTGCAATTTCTTTCTCTCTCTATACACACACACACACATATATATGCATATATATACTTAGGGACATAACAGTAGGGGTTTTCTTAAAATTAATTTAAGGTAGAACTTGATTTGACAGTTAAACATAAAGGCATTTTTAGTGAGAGAGTGTTATTTGTGCAGAAGAAAAAACACAAACAAAAATCAGCTCTTTGAACTCAATTTTATGCCTTCATTCATTCAAGGTCAAGGCGAAGGTAGTTGTCATATTGATTGCATCATTTAAAATTTTTTTCTAGAGTAGAAAATATATACAAATGATTTTCAAAGCAAGTTCTGTACAGTTAAGTATGTCGATAATTTCTGTTGCCAAAATGTACTTCCCCTAGTTGTAGAATGTCGCTGTCCTGCAGCGATGGACTTGGTGCACGGAGCCGATAATAACACGCGTGGACTCTGACTGATGGTCAAAAGCCAAAGTTTATTAGGGGCATCAGACTTTATACTCTGAAAGTCCGTATGGGGTAGGTGAGGAAGTATCGATAGGGGAGGAAGTATCGAGCTCATAAACAAAACCATCAACTGTTTTCGCACTCTAGATTGGAATTCCTTTAGTCTTTACATCGCGCTAGGTGTTCTCATTTACATGCTGTTTACTCAACCCGTGGGAACTATCTCCCTACAGGTATGCAAGAGATAGCTATTTGGTTGTTTCTATGCAAATACTGCCCAATGAACTGCAATCCTGTGCTGCTGGCCTTCCAGGGACACAATGTCCTCCTACAGTAGAATATATATAAATAGTGGCTTTAACTATGGTTATACAAATATAAAACAGTTTCATTATTCGCCAGACATTTTGACTTGCAAATGTTATCAAGATGCATGCATTGATGTTGCTCAGATGTTTTACACCTTCCAGTCATTGCTGCAGAAAATCTTGCATTTAATTGTAATCATAAGTTAATCAGTTGCAAGTGTTTTCTTTTTGTAGATGACAAACCTTCAATACAGATCCAAAGCACAGGAAATTAATGTTGTTTCTTAGGACTATGAATCATTTAAAATTTTTTTAAAAAGCATGTTTATAAACTTATGTTTCATGAAGCAATAAACCTTCGCCCAGATTATGAGGGTGGATACTAAAACCTCATCTGTTTACCACATCTTTTCCTACCTTATCCTTTACCCACCTCTTCTATTTTCCTATGCAACAATTAAACTGCATTTCAGAAAATGCTTTATGGACTTGGGGTATCAGTTATTGATTTAATGGTTGTAGAAATTGTAACTTTATTCCTCTTTAATTTCAGACAGTTCACTTAAATTTACAATAAAGAAAACAATTAAAAAAAAACTGTACACTTAATATCCAGAAATGCCAGATATTTAAATCTTCCACACCATACAACAGCAAAAGATAATTTTCCATGCAAATGCCATTTGGATATTTTAAAATAGATAATCATTGCAATTACTGTAATTGTTGTATCATACCAAAATATCTTCCTGACATTAGAGATTCCTTGGTTTAAAACAATATAGTTCAATATGTCAATATAAAAAAGGGAAATTCTAGGTAATCTAGCATGAAGTAAATCATAATTTATTTTACCTCTTCTTAAATGAGATTAAACTTTGAGTAACCTTCAAAATAGATGAATCAATCTGTGTAGAATCATTCCGTATGTGACTGTTTCTTCCAATAGCGTTTATTTTAGCACCAACTCGTGAATCATGCGAATTATTTATTAAATGTATCTACATTTTACTTTTCATGTGCACTTGGTAAATACCAGGGATTGAGGCTCAGATAATTGTTAATTAATGAATTTTATCAGCTGATGCATATGAGTGTAATATAGTAAAATATAAAGTATCAAGTATAGCTGTTCTTAGAAAAATATATCAACTCAGTTTAAAACATATGCACTGAATATATATTTACATATATAGTGTGATAGGTTCTAAAATCACTGCAGTTTATGTTTTTGAAGCTAGGCAATATTTCAGTTGATTCAGTGTATTTTCATGTAAGTTCAAATGCATTTGCTTATAATTATTATTAGAATATGTGAAAGTATTTCAAAATGTAAAGAATATTTTGAACTATTTAGTTTACCTAAATTTTATATGCCTAAGGATTAAACAGAGTGTCATTTTAAAAATCTGAATTGTTTATCTTAAAATGCGTGTTTGTTTTCTGCTTTTATTGGTGTGTCTGTGTTGCTGTAGTTGGGATCTATTCAGATTTCAATGAACTGATCAATGAAATGATGAATTAATTCTGTTCTAATTGCCATGAGTGATAAATAAGAAAAACTGTCCAAAATTATGAATATCTTCCAGTTTTGAGAGGTACAATGTATAAGATAAAATTGGACATAACGAGATAAATTCAGCTATTTAAATCTAAAATGCGAGAGACATTTAAATTCACTTTTATCACATTACCATGAATATTCATTCTAAATTTAACTTAATAAAACATTTGAGAAATTAGTTGAGATAGAAATAAAATTGTGGACATAGTTAATATGTGAAGGAAATGTATGGAAATGAATGGAAACAGCGCATTAGTGGTATCTCGACAAAGAATATGAATCTTACTAAAAATGGATAAGTGAACATTTAACAAATGCCAAATGCCACCTTCAATATCTGGCAGATGGCCAGGCATATAGAGTGATATGCTGGGGATTAATCGGCAAAGAGGGATTGAAGTGTAATGACTTCAGAAGTAATCTGCTTAAGGAACTATGTTGAAGCATACATGAAAAATAACATGAGGTTTCACATCCATGAACATATATATCGAAGCTTCCTTTGCTCCTTTATTTGAGCTGTCAAAACAGTCTTCAGGGGAACTTGTCTAAAAGAAAAACCTAAGAATTAACATCTATGTAGTAATATCTATTCTCACAAATAATATATAAATGAATTTCTATGAATAAAATGTAAGTAGATCAAAAAAAAGAGAGTGAGAAAGGATGGTTCAGGTTAAGTTTTTCTTTTTAAAATTTTTCTAAAATCTGGAAGGGCAGATTTACAGAGAAAAAGAAAAATTTTCTGTCTGCAGTTTGACTCCCCAAGTGGCCACGATGGCCTGAGCTGAGCTGATCTGATGCCAGGAGCTTCTTCTGGGTTCCCTACACAGGTGTAGGGTCCCAAGGCTTTGGGCCATGTTCTACTGTTTCCCCGGGGCACAAGCACGGAGCTGGATGGGAAGTGGAGTGGCCAGAACACGAACCAGCGCCCGTATGGAATCCAGCACATGCAAGGCAAGGATTTTACCCACTAGATTATTGCACCGATCCCAGCTTTTTTTTTTTTTTTTTCTAATAATGGTCCTCCATGATGACCGGATCAACTGTGATTGTGTAATAAAAGACCCTACCCCAACGATATTTCTGTGCTAATTCCCAGAACATTTAGGAACATGTAAATTTTATCTTATGTAGAAAAAAGTGAATGGCAGATTCAACTAAACCAAAGATCTTCAGCAGATGATTTCTATCCTTAGTTACCTGAGTGCAAGCTACACATCAGACTAGAGGAATCAGGTTCAGAAAGGAGAAGGCATTGTGGTAATACAAGAGGTGATTCACTTTGAAGATGGTGGAAAGGGTGATGAGTGAAGGAGTTATAGGTGATTACCAGCAACTAAAAAAAGCAAATAAACCTATTTTTTTCTACAGTGTTTCCGTAAGACAAAACTCTGCATGACATTGAAACTGATTTCAACTTTTTTTACTTCTTTTTTTTAATTATTATTATTTTTTTTTGATGCAGTTCCATAGGCCCTGGGATTTTCCTTACGCCCTCCCGAGGTTCTCACCTGGCCCACCCTCTCACTGAGTTATCCTATGTTATTACTATAGTATAGTTTTTCATACACAGTCATATGTCCGTCATTGTGGGCATGCACAATGGCAGAGAGTCCAGCATCCTATTGTCAAGATGTAGTTAATAATTTCTTTTGGAAGTCCGTCTTTGATCTAAAAGTAGAGATGCATAGTGCATTGTATCCTCACTTCTGGATTTGATAGCCTCCATTATACAGTTACTATACAACCCCATAAATGAAAAGCTACAAAACAAAATCAACAATGGGAAGAAAAAAAGAAATTTATAATGTCATGGATTTTGATTTTTTTGTATGTTTTTATTTTTTTAGTTTCATCTCTGCAAATCACTTTCTTTCTCATTAAATTTTTCACTAACTCATAGATCATACAGAAGCATTATTTTCTTCAAGAAGATTCTTGATTTTCTTTTTCCTCTCTTCAGCGACATATTAGTCATTCAGTACCATGACTCAAACTCAAGCATTCCATTTTCCCTTGTAGTAACTGTGGCACAGCATAATTTTCAAAATCATTTTTGAGATTATTGTGAACATATTAATTTCTAAAAAGTGTGCCATATTAATATTGGACTAGTAAGAAAAGGTATAAAATTTGATTTACTATCTGAACTGCATAGACAAGCAAATATTTTAAAAAGTTTTATTGAAAAATTGTTTAGTATATTTAGAAATATGTATCCACAGTCATAATCATATTTAATATTGCTACTTTCATATGCAATTATAGGGAACATTGTGCAGTTACATATTATTTGTATTTTTTACACATTAATATATTGATACATTGTGAAAGAATCTTGTATTAATTAAAATATTTCAAGAGCAATATTTTTAATATATTTGTAATAGGACTGAGATTTCTGTGTATTGTACTAAAAGTTCATTTTCAAAGCATGTTTTTGTAGGTTATATAACATTTAGAATATAACTACGTAATTTCATCACATCTCCAAGACGAAAATATACCAAAAATGATTCTACTCCAATGTGTGATTTTATACTACTTAGAATCAAATGATAGCAAATTCTTGTTTCTGAAATGTAGAATCTGCAATTACCTAAAATCACATTATTCAGAAAGAGAGCTGCACAAGTAACTATGGATTATCATCTGTTGGATTATCCCATTTTCATATCTTGTGCTTTTCATAATAGGTGTAAGATAAATATTTCTCCTGCTGATTTCATGATCCTCATTAGAATACAGAGCCATAGTACAATATTTGTGAATGTTAATATAAATTAATATTATATCTTGGCTTATGATTTTGTATTATAATTGCTCTAAAGTGCGAACCAAGACAATTTAAAAGAAAATACTTTGGGATGTTTTTAAAAATGATCTAAACAAATAGTATTCTAAAGCCCCTGCGCATCAACACTTTGCTCCAAGTTCTGAATAGTAGTGATTATAATGAGGCAGGTGCTGGTACTATCACTGTGCAGACAGCTGGTAGGGCTGAAGTAAAAATCATTATTCAATTTGGCATCTAAATTCTTATTTGTTTATTCTGGCATATCATGGCATTTTCTTTCCCATCTGGATTTGGTAAGTTCCTTGAATAAGTGGGAGATTTAAATCAACCCACAAAATTTTCATTTAAGTCTCATTATTTCTGCATAAAGGGATTTTGCTTTGAATGATTTTTTTTCTATCAAGTAAATGTAAAAAAGCACCTGGATAGTTAAGTTGTTTTTGAATGTTATGTGCTATTGTCATATATTTTTCATAATGAAGAATTCCTTGGTAATGATTAACAATAAAAATTCCAACAGGTTATTTGATGAAGTTGCTAAATTAATAGCACAATATCTAAAAACCCAAAATATTTGTGAATGGTTGGTGTTACTTTCTTCAAAAGAAACAGAGCAATATAAATGTCATAACATGTGAATGTAAACATTACTGCAATTTCTTTGAAATAAATTAATGAAGAATGGAAGTTAATGAAGTTAATGGAAGCTAATGAAGAATAAAGAATACAATTTTTGTCTGTTTCTTTTAAAGATTTTTTAAAATTTATACTGGAAAGTCAGATATGCAGAGAGGAGGAGAGCCAGAAAGGAAGAGCTCTCTGTGGATTTTTTCTCCCCAAGTGGCCTGGACGTCTGGAGCTGCACCAATCCGAAGCCAGGATCCAGGAGACTCCTCTAGGTTTCCCCTGTGGGTGCAGGGTTCCAAGGCTTTGGGCCATGTTTGACTGCTTTGCCAGGCAGCAGCAAGGAGCTCAATGACAAGTGGGGCCTCCAGAGTTAGAACCGGTTCCCATATGGGATGCCAGGTGCATGCAAGGTGAGGATTTTAGCTACTAAGCTATTGCACTGGGCCCTGTAATACATTTTTATTTCAGTTTATTCATTTAGTTGATAGGCTGATTGAGGAGAATGAGAGAGAAGAGGAAGAGAGGCAGAGAGAACCCTTCTGTCCACTGGTTTATTCCTCAGACACCTGCAACAGTGATTAGGCCAAAGCCAAGATTCAGGACCTCCACATTGCTTATTTGGAACTAAGTGTTTGAGCCATTGCCCGATGCCTGTCAAGGCGTGGATTAACTGGCAGCTGAGCTGGAAGTAGCACATGACCCTAGGCATTGTGATACAGAACGTGGCTTTACAAATAGCAGATTAATTCCACGGTTCACCACACCTGCCCCACTAGGATGTGTTAAGCAACTTTATGTAGTTGATATTTATATAAAACTTCACTAAGGAAGGAAAAAGATTAGGAAAAAGATGTAGGAAAAAGATTATAATCTGAATCAAGAACCACAAAAGCTGCATTCATGCAATATGTGTTCTGAGAAATCCTCATTATGTAAGGTACAACGGGGAGGATACTGACATCAAGGTTTATAGTACACCTTGCTAGGCTGTCATCATCACCTATCGGGATGCTGATTCCAATACCAACCGCCCTGCTTCTGATTCAATCCACTGCTAATGTGCCAGGGAGGCAACAGAAGACATGGGACATGAATCCGTGTCACCCATGTGGGGGACTAGGACAGAGTCCTTTGTTCAGAGCTTCAACCTTAAGACCTGTCTGTTACAGTTATTTGAGAGTGTGCCAGTGAACGTCTGAATAAATATTTCGTGTTTGTTTGTTTGTAAAGAAAATACAAGAACATATTTGGAAGCTATCAACATATCCAAACACAAAAATATATATTTCTTACAAGCAATTGTTTCAAAAAGCTGAAAGAATCGGTATAATGAACTTGTGTCATTACAGGTAAAACCAGAGACCGTGCAATTAACAACACACTCAAACTTGTTTTCTTGTAGTACTGAATGCTGGGAAGTTCAAGGGCAATGCAGTGGCACGCTGTGTGAGCCATTCTGCTGCTTAGCTCACAAGGCAGCCCCTAGAAAGGCAAGGTTGAGTACTGAGCGAGGTCTCTTTTGTAAAACCTTTGATCCCATCTGTGAAGGAAGAAACTTGTGACCTAACCACATCTTTAAGTGCCCTCTCAATGCAATTACCACAACGGCAACGCATCAATTTTAGAGAAACTGAGTTTAAGTCCTCACAGTTTCTAAATTTATAAAATATTTTTAACAACTACTTGAGAAAAAAACATACATTATCAACATTAGAAATAATGAAACGATTGGATATTACTGCTTACTCCTTATTTTAAAAAGTTAGCAACAGAAAGCTAAATTGCTAAACTGGATTGAATCCTGCAGTAAAAAAGCAGGAGTGAAGAACAAGGTTGAATGAAAAATGGTGTCGGGATTTTAGCAACTATTGATGTTTTTGTTTGTTTCTTATTTTTGACAAACATGCCATGATTTTACCAGATGCAAATATCAGAAAAACGTGAGTGAAATATATGTACAAGCTATTGCATACTCCTTCTAGTAGTCCTGTAAATATGAAGCCTTCCTGGGAGACAGAAATGATGAAAGTAGTAACAGAGCAAGTTAAACTAAAAGCAAGTGTGAATAAAACAAAAATCAGTGCAAATGTAAATAAACTAGAAAATACTGTAGTTTTTAAAGCATAATTCTAAGAACATTAAAATGCTTCGTTAGTGATAGTTGTACATATTTATGGAACAATGCTGTGGCGATTTGTGTGTGTGTGTTTCTAGAAACATTTCTACAGCTTAAGATTCAACAAATTTTAATGTTTGGAAATATCTTCCCACCTTTCCTTCTTTCTTTTCTTCCTCTCTCTTTCCTTTTTTTAATTTTTTTTTCTTTTCTCAGACACTGATGAAACACAAGGAACAAGTTATTACAGTTAAGGCAATTAAAACTTATTAGATCAGCAGTGGCTTCTTTCAATTCTTACTTCCTTCAGTCTGCTTTACAGTTAAGATTCTGTATTGTAGGAAAAATTTGTATTAAACTAATTTATTTAAGATTTTAAAAATCCCTTAAATCCTGCATGAATGTAAATCATCAAATTAATAAAACATAAAGGTCATAAACTGATTTAAAAATTCTTACACTACTTTATCTCTGTAACCTTCTTCAATTTCATCTCAAACTATATTTTTATTAACCAAAGGTAGCTACCTCGGTTTCTACCCAGTGAAGGTCAGAGGTACATTCTGCAAAATGCAGTAAGTTTAATAAGTGCAACCCACTGCTTAGAGAACAACCTCAGCAACTGAATGACCTTACTATTTTCCTTGTCGCTTTCTGCAAGAGCATTACACTTTTTTTTTTCTTTTTTACTCCCCTAGCTTTGGGTTCATGTTTTACTTCTCCACAGTTAGAGCAAAACAGCCTGAACTGGAACGGGCGTTGTGATGTGGGACACCAACAGGCTAAACCATCATAAGGCTTGTCTTGACCTACTCTGTCGCAATGTCACTATGAACAGCCCGATTCAAGAAAATGGGTAACTTTGTATTTCTTCTTTAGCCCTTTTAGAAAAGTACAGATATATTAAACTCATCTTTTGGGCTCATTGTGATAGTCTAGTGGCTAAAGTCCTTACTTTGCATGCGCCAGGATCCCATGTGGACCCCAGATTCTATCTCAGATGCTGCATTTTTCAGTTCCCTGCCTGTAGCATTGGGAAGCATTAGAGAACAGCTCAAAGCCTTGGGACCTTGCACCTGCAGGGGAGATCTGGAAGAAGCTCCTGGTTCCTGACACTGGATTGGCTCAGCCCCTCCTTGGGACCACTTAGAGTGTGAACCAAAGCATGGAACAGCTCTCTTTCCTTCCCTATATAAATCTTTCCAATAAGAAGAAATAAATCTTGGAAAACAATCCAATTTATTTTTCTTGTTTTAGTTTAGCTGGTGGTCATAGGCAATTATCAATATCAATGACAGAATCAGAAGTAATTTTAAACTTGACTAATAAAAACAACTAAAATATTAGTAATATTTTAGATTTATTCATATTTTAGACTTTAACATTTCAAATATTTTACCAAAGAAAATTGTAAACCAAAGATGAGTAAAAATCACATTTCTAGAGTGTAATTTTAGAACTTTTGCATCAGTTATGTGTGGGAGATCTTCCCTCTGGTTTCTATGTATGCCCCCTACCACTTACTTGCCAACACATAATATATATGACAGAAGTGGCATTATTTGATGTTTGTTATGTCGATAAAATAATTCTCCTTCTCCCAGGCTCTGTGCTAGAAACCGCCTTTCTGCTAATGCACCCCTGGGTGAAGGGCTGGGATAAGGGGATAGACAATGGCTCCACTATTTTGCTCATTTGTACCCAAATGGGAGACATATGGAGTTACTATCTCTTACTTTTGATTGGACCTAGTCTTGACTGTTACTGCTATTTAGGGATTGAACCAGGAAATTAATGTTTCTCTCTATGTCTCTCTCACTCTGCTTCTCAGATAAATGGATAAATCTAAACCAAATAAACAATGCACACATACACAGACACACACACACACACTCACACACATCCCAACGAGCGCAATAATAACCAGCACTCATGATGTTTCTTTTTTTGAGTCTGAAATTCCTAAGCATTTTTCAGAAGCTACTGCTCTCTGATTTTATTTTTCTTTTCAAAAATTAAAAATGACCAATTTTACTTACATTGATATCAATGAGAGCATTGATTTATATTTTAAACTGCATACCAGTCATTGTAGACTGTTACGAAAGTTAATCTGTGTGACCAATGTTTAATTGTCTCAGTCTGATAAAGCATTCTAGATTTTACATTTTATTTAAAATTAGAATCTGTTAAGCAATAAATAATTCTTATTAACTTCATTTCTCTGATCATTAATGGACTCCTAATTGCCGGGATGAATTGCCGTTTGTCTGTCTCTATCTAACTGCTCTCCTCACCTTGAACCCCTTCCTCCCTCCTCTCTTCTTCTTGTGCTCTCCTTGTTTCTGGCAAGTCTTTCCAGTCTCCAAAATCTCTATTTTTCATTCATCCCACAAATGTGGCATATCTTGAAATAGGCAAGTTGCACACTAATGTCAAGAAGAAATATCAATTAATCTGGGTTTAATCTGGGCCGTTAGTTACCTCCAAAGATTGACAATGGAACACCCTCCGACGTGTGCATTTTTGGAGTTTGCAATAAAGAAGCTTAAAATAGTTATTGCTTTTTACTTGTTTTTTTTTTCACAAGCTACACATATGAATCATTGAATTATCACTGTGAATCATACATTTGGTTCCTGTAATAGAAGTATAGACCCATATGGCTTGCCATGTAATTTTATAAATGCCAGATCACTGGAAAAGACAGGAAGAGATGAGAATAACAAATCATTATTTTACTGTTCTTAACAACATATCCCACATGTCAGGTCATCCGATAAATCCACGAAATCCTGGAAAGCAAGCTTGACTTGCAGCAGTTAACATGAAATCCCAATCTGACATTTGCATTGCTTTTAATCCTTTCAAATCGTTTTCCTTGGTCAAGTGATCGATGCAAGGTGTTCAAATCTCTGGGCTTGAAACCAATCCCTTATTCTTTTAATACATCCTCTCATTGCTATACATTGCTATACCCTCCAAAAACAATGCTCATATAGTGACAGCACAAATATTGTCCCATGCATTTTAAGAACTCTTGTTAGATATTCCATTTGAGTCAGATGAAAATTCTGTGTTATATATGAAGAAATTGAGAAGTTGTGATTTTATTCATCTAACTATCTGCGGATAGCACACGGAAGAGCTAGGGTTTCAACAGGAGTGATCTATTTCAGGAGTCCAGAATTTAATTTAATCACTATGTATCTCATATTGATTCTCTACATTGTGAAATTAGAAATAAACACTGGTTAAATTAATCCTCTCTTTAAAAACCTTTAGTGAAGCTCTGCATGACTTTTGAATTTTCACTATAGAACTTTCAAAGTGTGACCATAGGAGCGTATTCATTCCTTCACTTATCCAAACCTTCACTTTTTTCTTTAGGATATACCCTACACTGAATCAAATCCAGAGACATTCTGCATTAGAGAGCCAAATTTTGATAGACTATTTCCCCCATAAGCCTCTGAGCAATAATACGTTTTTGTATATAATTGAGTGTTTCTTTATCTCTCTCATTAGGTCATGAGCTGCTTTGAGTTCAGGATTTTGACATTTTCATCTATTAATTCCAGAATCTGAAATAGCACAGGATTCAAATCATTCTGATTGTTTTGTGGTAGTGGATAAAAATAATGAGACAATATTAAAGATCACATAAGTTTGAGCTACTACAATGACCAAATATCTTGAGTAGTTACATCACATTATTTAAAAAATGAATCAGACTTCCAGCGTTTTGTGTTCCTTCTGAGACTGCCTGTGGGAGAATGTGGAAGAGTTTCAGACACGTATATAAGCATCAGCTTTATCAAAGCTTCACTCTGGAAGGTTCTTTTGTTAGGATAATATAATAAAACCAATGGAAATTGAAAAGTATGACTTTTAAAGGGGGTAAAAGCAGAACATAAAGGATTGGAAAATACAGTGATACAGGTGAGAATTGTAATATATTGAGATGAAGTCTCCCATTTTGGTCTCTGTATACTGAAAGGCTTTTGAAAAGGACGCAACAATGTTCCACAGTTTGTACGGGCTCCTTCTTAGAGATTTCGAAGATATGTCTCAGCAAGCGATGAATAATCAAGATATATTTGTCTTGCAGATTTCTCTCTTCTGTGAAAGGAAGATGAATTAGCTTCAATACTTCCATTTGCTTGAGCTCTGAAGTAGCCGTAGTTTTACGTGCATTCCCTCCCACCCCCCGCCCATGGACCGCTTCTGCTCTTTAAATTCAAATTTGTAAAAGACCTTACCATCTTCTCCATTCCTGATAAATGACGACCACAGCAATTTCACACTAGTTCAGGATGTCCAAATTAACACATGATTCAATAATATTTTGAATGTTTTAACTAGAATTTCAGAAACTGTGAATCTTTCATAGGTGTATGAACACATTAACAGACACATGAAGAGTGTGGGGGGTGTTAATATCAGTTATGATATGTCTGCATTTCTCATTCCTGAGAAAGATTGTGATGGATCTGGGGTCTGGCTTGGCAGTTAATACGCAGGATAATCTATCTGAACCATATCTTGACGTGGCTAGGGTCAGTGCTTACCCCTGTCCTTGAACCTAGCTTTTGGCTAGCATGAAGTCTGAGAGGAAGCAGATAATGGCCAAGTAATTGGGTGTCTGTTGCGCATCTGGGAGATGTAGATTGAATTCTATGTTCCCAGTTTCAACCCAACTCAGTGCCATTCTGGCTTTTGAAGGCATCTGGGGAGTGACCCAATAGACATACCCACTCTGTGATTTGATCTGCTTCTCAAAAAAAAATTTTGTTTTGGTTTATAATATTTTGAAACTCATAAATATGGAGATCCTCAAAGAGTTCAGGCAAATGTGCTTTTATTAGAAACAAACAGCAAAGCTCCATCTACTCTTGTTGGCACAGTCAAGCAGAAATGGACTTGGAAAACTTTTACCTAAATTTCGCCCGAAGATTTACAAGCTCTGATGAAATAGGCAAAACATTGGGTGTTTTACCACTTGTGTTGGTGAGGGAGGGAGAAGACCAATTGCATTTGTCCTTGACAATGCCTTAGTGGTGTTTTTATGTTTTGAGTGATCTCTTCATGGTCCTGGAATAGCTTTCTAGTAAAGTAATTTCTTCATCATGAGGAACTCAGCCGATGCAACTGCCAGGTTATCTCAGGCACTGGATGCAACTCAGAGGCTGACAACCCCTCTGCAGGGCATAAACAGTATCTCCCTTCACCCTTTGGTTCTCACCTCCTCCTGGGCCAATGGCAGACCTGTTCTCAGGTAACTGCCCGCTAGGTAATTCAAAGAACCCATCACATGGCAATGGCCATCTCTGAGTTCCCAACCAGACAAAGCTGTCACCACATGTTTTTTCTCACTGCAGTATGTGAGCATACATAGGAAACACATTTACCTACTCACGGCGGCAGGTGAGCTGCGGCAGAGATCCACACTGAGCTCTGCTCTCAGCTTGTTATCTCTGCTTAGACAAAAGTGGCAGGCAGCCAAGAGGTGACAGAGCAGAGATCGTGTCAGCTTCTTGAGCCATCTGACTTTGCAGGAATGTATTAGCCTTTGGGCCCTCTGACTTGCAGGAAATGTCTGGGTTTCCATGCTTGCTAGTTGCCATGACTGCAAGAGAGCCTGACTGGTTTTTCCAACAATACTCTGGGTTGACACAAATTATGGCTCAATTACTTGGATCTCCGCCACCCATGTAAGAGTCTCGGCTGGAATTCCTAGTTTTTGGCTTTGTCTGGGCCATTGCCGACAGATGTGGGCATTTAACTAATGAAGCAGCAGAAGAAAACCCTCTTTCTTCTTTTGTTATTATGTGTCTCCTTGCCAATCAAATTTTCAAATGTTTTAAGAAATATGGAAAAAAGGCAAATCTAAGTTCACTTACAGAAAATAATAAAATGTTATTCTTCTCACTCATGTATTAAATAAGGATGCATGCATTGGATTCTGCTTCAGTTCCAAAAGACATGCTGCGTGCAGGGAAGGAAGAAAATGCTTCTGCTAAGCTAGTAGATGCTGCAGACCCAGTGCCTATTATTCAGATCCCCATCGTATTTGTGATCTGTTCAACATCTATCCCCCAGCACTGAGAGAATAAACAGCAGTGATGGCACAGGATCAAACCACCCTTCACATGGTAGGGAATTACTCTAGATTAGTCCATGGTAGGAGCTCAAATGGCACGGACCCATGAAAGATTTAACAAGGACCATTAGCAGGTGACAGATGTGTGGCGAGTTACAAGCCTGTGGAAGATGCACATGGGCAACTTCATCTGTAATGCTAATACTCATAGGATAAATAAGGAAGTTTTCATTGCAGACTCCACCTGTGAACTGTTTGGCATGTCTTGGAAATGAAGATTCTTCCAATTCCCAGATAGAACAGTTGCCTTTTCTTCTTTGGTGTTCCCTTAAAATGACCCATAATTCCTTGGCCGTTCTCTCCACCGCACAGAGCAATGCAGTGCTCAGACAGACATCTTCAGCCTGAATTCCTCTACAACCAGAACGATACTGAATATGATGTTTTCTGAACATGTCTACAAGGCACAATGAAATTATTTCCTATTCACATTTCATTAGAAGATTATAAAATGAGACCCCAGATTTTCCCACCAAAATCCATGTAACTGTTTATAGGATGAAGTCTAACATTCGAGATCATGTTACATTACAAGGCCGAGGGATGTGCGTTACATAATGAAGGCTAGTAACTAATCGATTCTGAAGGAAAACAGAGTGCCCAGCTCAGACTAAAACCATGTGAATGTTTTAAAAGCCAAGTGTTTTCTCTGAGAGATTTGAAAGCTTAGAAGGAATTGCTAGTGTGAGAATGGGATATATGCTTAAAATAGAGTGTACCAGCCTGGCGGCCAAGAGCAGCCCCGTAAGGGAATGGTAGTGGTATCTAGGAACTCTTGACACCTCAATTTTGTCAACAACCTCCATGAGCTTAGAAGCAGATTCTTATGCAAAGTCCCAAGGGAAAATTGACACCCAGCACCCCTTTGATTTCAGCTTTGTGATAATGGAAACCAAGGACACCACCAAACCATTATGGAATTCTAGTCTGTATATACAATCAGCCAGCAATAAACCAATAGCTTATCTTGAATTTTGAGCTACTTGCTTTGTGTTGTTTTGAGTAATTTTGTTGTAATGGTTCTATAGGCATAGAAAACGAATGCAATATTTTCTTATAAATCTCCAAGAAGAGTAAAGCTATGTGGATGAAGCCAGCCCAATGGAAAGGTCATATTATTACAGAAGGCAAGCTGAGCACATGTCCCTGGTCCCCGTGCTCATCAGGAGTGGTTCTTCTGTTCCTGCAAACAGGAGCACAAGGAAACACATTCATTTCAAAAATACGAGAAAAATGATATTCATAGGTCTAAAAATTTATTTAAGGGGGAAAATTTATTGTAAGCATCCAAATTTTGTGTCAGTAAACTTATGAAACACACACCAACATGTTAAATTAGGTAGATCTGTGTATATAGATAAAGAATTTTTAAAAGACTGACAGATGAGTACAAAATATTTTTCCACAGCATGACAATATGATTGATGATTTGTACAGATAAAATTCCTTGTATTAAGTTTCTTTGTTTCTTTATTCCTGCACTGAATATAGCTATAATATTATATTAATGTCATTTATTTCACTTTTGATATAGCAATCAGACAAGACAATGACTTGAGAAACAGAAAATTATGCCAAGTTACATATCCTACCCATTGTGAATTTCCACGTGTTTTTTGTAGTCCAAAGAAACTGTATAGCTCACATTAATACATTTTTTATTGAGCATTGTTCCAAGATTTGTTTTACCATTTGAGGGACTGACATAGTGGCATGTTAGTTTGGGCCATGCCAGTTATATCAGCATCCCGGGTGAGTCCCTGCTGCTCCTTCTCTGAGATAGGCCCTATGAGTGAGCCTGGTCAGGCCGCTGAGGAGGGCTTATGTGCTTGCACTCCTGCCACCCAACAGAAGAATCTGATGGAGTTCTAGGCTCCTGGCTTTGGCCCGGTTCACAGCTGGCAGCTGGAGCCATTTGGGGGAGTAAGCCAGCAGGTGCGAGAGCACTTTCTCATTCTCTCTCTTTCTGGCTCTGCCTTTCAAATTATATACATATAATTTGTATTATATATTTATTTAAATATAAATATAAATATTTACATAAATATAAAAATAAAATATATTTAAATAAATATTTTTATTTTTATTTATATATAAATAAATATAAAGATTTTAAATATATATTTATTTATATTATAAATATATAATATATATTTAGATATATTCACACACACATATATATGGTATTTGAAATCATGTATGAAATCAGTATAATCAAGGAGAGACAGAATTTCATTTTAGAACTGCTAATGGCTAACAAAGCATATCTTCGGATGACCATCATAGAATAAGTTATACATGCTTATTTGGTCAAGGACATTGAATATGAGAAAGCACTCATGGATTTTATATTTTTTAAAAAGTTATACATTAAAAATAATCTAACATAAACATTTAACAGAGTGATTTTGTGTTATCTCTTTTATACTCAATGTTTATTTTACATTTTTATTTGGATATAAAATCTTGTCTAGTTTGTATAAATAAAGAGAAGAATGTTATGTGTGTCACACAGTTTTAAGAGTGATGATGGTACTTTCTACCCGACTCTCCCTCTTGACCCTAACCTTCTTCCTGCTTCTTTCTTACATATTTCCCTGTTTCTGGAATGTCAGTTTTCAATTTTCTTTGTAGTCATTTTTCTAACTTCCTACTATATACCCATGATCTTAGCTAAAAGGCCAAGAAATGATGACTTTCTACTATATAAATAATTCAATGCGTAAGATGAAAAACCACTGCTACAAATAGTAATAGTTTGCGCATTATGTTTTTGGTGTTCCACATATTACTTATTAGAAATCAGGTAAAACAAGACATTTGTTTTCCTAGAACTTTTTGAAAATTAAGCATCACGGTCTCCAATTGCTTCCGGGTTGTTATGAAAGCCATCATTCCATTCCTTTGAATAACTGAATAGCATTACATTACATATGAACACTCTATTTGCCTTTTCCTGTCATCAGTTGATGGATATCTCAGTTGATTTCACATCTTAGCATTTGTGAGTTCAAGTGTTACAAACATGGGGCAATAGAGATCTCTACCATCTAGATTTCAGTTCCTTTGGGTAAATTCCCAGGAGTAGAATCACTGGATTATTCAGTAGATCTATTTTCAATTTTTTGAATAATCTCCATATTATCTTTCATAGCAGTTGTAATAGTTTACATTCCACCAACAGTGGGTTAGGGTACCTTTTTCTCAACATCCACACCAGCATCTGTTGCTTTTTTACTTTAGATGATAAGTATTCTGACTGTTGCGAGGTGTAGCTCTACTTTGTTTTTTGTTTGTGTGTGTGTGTGTATGTGTGTGTGTGCACATCTTCCTGGTGGCTAGAGTTCTGAGCATGGTTCATGTGTATCTTGGCCATTTGTATTTTACGTTTTGAAAACAATGCCTGTTGAAATCTTTAGCTTATTTCTTAACTGGAATGTATTTACTGTGTTGTTGCTAAGTTTCTTGTTCTTACGTATTCTGGGTATTAATCTTTTACCAGATGTATATAAGTATTTTCTCCTATTCTGTCAATGGCCTCTTTACAAGATATGAACTTTTACAAAATATTCACTTTTGGATCCAACACTGAGGTACAGGGTGTTAAGTGGACATTTTCATCACCATCCCCTATGTCACTGTATTTGCATGAATACTACCTTTGATTAGTCAGGTCCTGTATTTGCTGTGTTTTAAAGAGTATTTATGTGCACGCAATTAATAGAAAATTTCTTGATTTTTCTCTGGGAATTTTTGTTCTTTGCTGATGTAATTGACTTCAAGAAGTAGATATTTTGTATTTTCTAGTAAGGGCTATCTGTGGTTATCATGTTGTTGTTATTAGAAAACTCAGTGGAGTTTATGATGTTTATTTATTTGAAAGATATAGTGTGTGTGTGTGTGTGTGTGTGTGTGTGTGTGTGTGTGTGAAGAGAGAGAGAGACTTTTCCACTAATCCACTCCCCAGTTGCCTGCAAAAGCAGCAGCCATGCTGAATAGAAGCAAGGAATGGAGAAGTGTATTCAGTCCTTCCACTTGGCTGGCAATTATTCATTACCATCGTTCCCATGGTTTGCAATAGCAGGATATAGAAGTCAGGAACTGCAATACTGAACGTTGATCTAGGTTGTTGATATCTTACGCAGCATATTAGACACAGGATAAATTCTACCTACTAGTCCAAACCTACTGTTTTAACTCATTTCTAACCCAATATTTGCAACTTGGCATCCTCTGTTTCTGGAATGACAAGACCAGTGCCACTTGCTGGTTTTCTCACGTAATTATCAATTATCACTATGCTTCCCAAAACTTCCAATACAATAATTCTATGTTCTCAAAAGTAAATTATTTCCCATGACACTATTGTTTTCATCTGGCAATCTTTCAAAGAATCATACTGGTGACATCGTTAAAAACAGCACACATAGCCAAGCCAAATGTACGTTCCACCGAAATTTTTATTCTCTAAGAGATATCTGAATAAGCACTGCAACTTGAGAAAACACTTCATGTTCTTTACAATGTGTAAATTTTACATGTAAGTTTAAATATTCTTTTACATTTTCTCTTGCACTTAAACATTATGCCCCCCACATACACATACACATATAGTTTTTCATCTTAAAATTATTTGTATGGCATGTTTTAAAATGTATCTCTGTACTTGAAATTTCCCCCTAGCAATCTCAGTCTCCTGAGGTACCAGCATAATCTAGAAAAAGTAATGACAGCGGGAGTTTGTACAAACTTAGAGAATTTATTATCTTGCTGAAGAGAGAAAGCTCTCTGTAGAGAGCAATTTGATTTCTCAAGTGTTTCCCAGTTGAGCACAAATCACATAAAACATTCTTTCCCAAGATACCGTCATGAATTTTTTTAATACTCATGTCCTTTAGATTCTAATAATCTACATGTTATAGGAAGTCAAAAGAATTTGTTGAAGATCACAGTTCACTTTACATTTGCATATCCTGTTTCTTAGTTGATTGGAAACCTAAAAGGCCTATGGAAGAAAATTATTGAGATTCTTCTTGAAGCTTTAAAATTGATAGGTCACTCAAGGTCTTAAAATGGAAGACGTTTCACCCAGGAGATTCACAGTATAATATGTCATGATTGTGTTACAAAATCATGCATTAGAAATTTATAAAAGTGGGTGTATAAATATATTATCTTAGAGTTTCATATATTTTATACCTGGATTATTTGTTAAGATGCATATTGGTGTGGTATTGTATGCATAATATTTTAACATCATAAGTTAACATACAAATATTAGACTTTAACAGTCCACTGTTCTTTGAACTGTAGAAGGAGTATCTAACAAAACAATTTCTATCATCATTGTTTTAGCCAAATGTAAAAGTAAATGATTATACACAGTGAATTGGGTGAAAAACCCATCTAAGCCTGACTTAGAAATATGGGGATGGAGAAGTGCTGGTTTGCCTGTCCCTTTTTCAGGACATAAACATAAACTTTGGATCTCAGGTTACATTCTGTCATGTAAGATACTTGAAAGTCACCACTGCATTCTGAAAACAAATAAAATATGAACAGACTTAAAAAATCAACAATTTGTTTAAAAGAAATGAGGACATAGCTGAAACTACTCCCTTTAAAATTTGAGTCAGGTTATTCCAGAGTGTTGAAATGCATACCGACATAGAAAACTACATGTAATGGTTTATAGCACGTTTATTCATAATAGCTGAACTAAGAGACAACCAACCATCTTTTAGAAGGTGGATTGATGCTGTGTTGCATGCTTTACTTCTTCTGTGGATATGACTTTGGGAGACTCTTTAGAGCACATAACAGCAAGAACATTGTTAGTTCATGTGTAGTGGTATTAAAGAAGGCAAACTGAGCAATTCAGAAAATCATAAAGTAGCATCTAGGGGGTAGAGATCAAGGTTCTAGCATCTGGTGACTCATGAAGAGTATTTAGACTGCATTTTTAAATGACAGAAAAGCCAACAACAATTTAAGTGAATGCTAAGGGAAGCGTCTTTTCTAAGAGTCTAATTCCAATAACAAATAGGAGGTCTTAGAGTCTTATCACTTTCTATCACCAGCACAATAGCAGCACGTGAATTTTGGAAGGACTACATTCAAACCAAAGTGAGCACTGAAGTTACTTGAACTGTCGAGGCATTAAAAGATAGAGGAAATTCTGAAACTTAATGTTTGGTAAATGAAGATAAGTTGTAAAAGCTATGTTCTGGATGATTCCAATTGTATGAAGTTATGAAAAAGGCAAAACTATAGAGAAAAAAAGGATGGCCACAAGCTAGAGGAGAGGGAAGGACAAATTTGTAGAACATGAAATATTTTCAAATAGTAAAAATATCCTATATGATGCTATACATTTTCACTGATTGAATACACAACAACAAGGCTAAACCTAATGTCATCCATGAGGTTGAGAAAACAGTGTGGTACAAATATACTCTAAGTCATTAGTTAATTTTATAAAACCATAAGTCTGTGCAGTATTTATGTAGTGCAGGAAAATGTGTATATTACAGCAGGAAGACTAAGAAATATTTAGAAATATACTCAAATTCCCAAATACCCCAAAGAGCTGTAAAAGTAAATTTTATTCATTTAAATAGCACATCCATTTAATCATAATCTTTCCTGTAGTTATCTTAATTCAATACAATAGCTAAAGGAAAAAAAGAACACACAAATTAGGAGTCTTAAATTGAACTCAGAGTTTAAGAATCACATTCAATTTCTCAGGGAATTAATATATTGTGCCAAGGATGACAAAAAAAAAGTTTATTGATAAAATTTATGAAACATCACAAATTCTACTAGAGTTAAGTGTCAGAGCAACATTCATTCCAGTTCAGTTCTCCAGGTTTGATAGAGTCAGGCCTTTTCCCTGCTATCTACTTTCTTCATTCTTGGGCTACAATTTCTGTTTTCGAAATCTCCTATGAATTTACCCAGTTATAATGCCAAAACCAATTTCACATTTCTTTTCCATGTAACAAACAAATAACCATCTTTTATATAAAACTAGTTTTGTATCCTAGGATAATAAAAGGACTAGTCTGACAGTTGGGTCATTTCACACTGTGTTCACATGTCACCTAAAAGTCATGTAATTTCTAACTCATGTTACCAAATGGTTGGCATTTGGAAGCTTTGTCTTGTAAAAACTGGTTGAAATTACATGATTCCAGTTTATGGTCTATAACTTGGAAGACCTTGGAGGTCCCATGGTCTCTGTTTGCCATGAATTCCCAGATAAAAGCATTTCTTGTGTGTTTGTGGTATTTAGGGATTCTTAGAGTACATGAAGTAGCAGTGTGGCCCAGGTTAACCCAACATTACACACTCATGGTTCAATGATGACATGACAGATAGGACCTTCTGATTCAGAAAAATGAACCAACCAACCAACCCAACAACAAAAACACTTGATAAATGACAATCTATGATGCTTTGAGCAGCAAAACCCAAGTCCAGTTCCTTACGCATTGAACTATGGGAAACCATAGAATGGAACAGCAGGTGCAGGCCACTGACCCTTGGTTATGCCTTCTTATTCAATAAGAGAGAATGAAAACAAAATTGGCACTTGGATGTTTCTTTGCAAAATTTGCTGTTGTATTTAGATTCTATGAAGCCTTCCCTGTAAAAAAGCCAACACTGTCATATCAAAGTGGTGATAATGGTAACTGGCCAAATATACATATTTTTCTGGTAAATAACAACAGCTCTTTTGGCTCTGCATTGAACATCTCAGGATTTGATTACAAATGCATAACCACTATCCTTTGATTCCTTTGAGATGGACTCCAGTAAACAACCTAACACCTGAATTGCTAACCATAAATTATGTTTTAGCTATCGCTATAAGCATTATTTCAGGGACTACTAATCTTTGAGGCTTTTTGTTTGTTTATTGGCATGGATCTCTATAAAGAATTTTACCTCTGAGTCATGAACAGATACATTCAGATGGCTACATTAAACAAGCTTCAAAATTCTGAGATGATTGCAACCAATTAACTCTCCTTCTGTGTATATCTACTTTATTTTTATTTGAAAACTCCATGATATTGAACCATTATGACTTCTTTTCTATTAATTGTTGCTAGATTTTCTGAACAGATTTTTTTTTTCCTTCAAATGTCATACTATTTTCAATTCAATAATTTTTTACACTTATTGATCACCATATGAAGTTACTACTGTGTTAAAGTTTACAGGGAATAGTGTCGTCACAGAGTAAATTAAAACACTATCGATGATACTCGTACCATCTTAGGAGCAGTTTGAATCCCACCTCTCTACTTCCAATCCAGCTGCCCGATCATGTCCCTGGGTTTGCAGTTACAAGACAGCCCAAGTGTTTGGGCTCCTAACACCCACCTGGTCTATCTCACTGGAATTCTATGCTCAGAGCTTCAGTCTGGTCCAGCCCCGCTCATTGCAGCCATTTAGGAAGGGAGCTAGCAGATAGAAGACCACTCTCCCTTTCTATCTCTATCATTTTATCTTTTAAATAAATGGAATAAATGTTTATGATTTTTACGAAGTGAAATCTGACCAATTTTTTTTTAACTAAGTGCAATCTTGTCTAGCCATTTGCTAGTCTGTTTTAAAGAAATGTCTCCTTCCATTTGTCTTTATAACTGAAGTACTTTTAATCTCTAAAGTAATTATTTTGTCTATCTTAAAGTATCTGATTTCTCTATTTCAAACAAAGAATCCTGAAATCAAGAATTCTTTAGAGACTCTCAAATGGCCTTTGTTATGCAAATCTACACTTCAGCCTGTGTTATAAAAGGAAATTTTGTATAAAGTTTAATGAATATATTTTATGAAAAGAATACATTGGTTTATGTTCAGAAAGTCTGAGTGGTAATAAAATTGTCTTTGTCTCTCTTCATGAGCAATAGCAGAAACTATTATAAATCCTAGTTCCTTCATGAGTTAAACATCTACATTTACTTATATAAGGGAACCTTTAGTTATCTTCCAATTCTACGTTTACAAATTAAGCATGAATATGCAGAGTCATTTCATTTTAATAAAAAAAATCAGCACTTATAAATGTTTATCCTCAATTTTATGCTTCATCTGGCAAAAAAAAGAAAAAAACCTAAAGGGACACAGTGAAAGAATATTTCTTCTTCATGAACCTCTTAATTCTGCTTCTAAAATGTTTACATGCTTAATTTCATCAATCAGACATTTAGAATGAAATGAAAGCCAGCTCTCTAGAAAATTATACTACCCAGGTGGTGTTAGCATGTAATGTGCTGGGAGCAATACAGATTACTCATCTAAGAACCATTAAACAAGACACTGTTTTCTACAGAATACACTACGCTTAAAGTTCAATATGTTAGGAAGGAAACTATAAATGACAAAAACATTCTGAATTATAATCTCTATGAAAATCATAGACAGGAGAAAACCATAAATGGTTTATGTTTTTTAAAACATAAAACTATTCAGGCATTAAACATATATACTTGGATAGTCCTAGGGAAGTAACTTATCTTTCAAAATTTTGTAGTAACCTTTTCAACATAACATTCAGAAAAAAAATATATAGAATAGAATTTTTTTTTTAAATTTTGAAACGAATAGGAAAATAAACACAGCTTTTTATTTTGCTCACAAATGAAACACTTTAAAGAGTTTAACTTGGGCCTGTCAGGGTGGCCTAGCGCTAAAATCCTTGTATGAAACTTGCTGGGATCCCATAAGGGAAAGGGTTCTAATTCCAGCAGTCCTGCCTCCCATCCAGCTCCCTGCTTGTTGCCTGGGAAAGCAGTTGAGGATGGCCCAAAGCCTTGGGACCTTGATCTCACGTAGTCCAGCTCTTACCATATGTAACAAATGTATTTTATGTGTGCTTTTTCAACAAAGAAATATTTACTTCACATTCTTTGATATTTGATTTGTCAGAATCCGTTGTATGTGTTTTCTCTCTTTGAACAATATGATGCGTGTCACCTGCCTGTTTTCATGATGTTAGTGCCACTGGAGCAAACCCAGTGAATTGTGAACCCCTGCCCTGACTTTACGTTCATGTATAACACTGAAATTTCTCAAATCAGGTTCTACATTTGACTTATTTATTAGCTTCAGAGAAATAATTTGGGATTTCTTAGTTTGTTTTATTTTTAGTTTAATTTGAAAGGCAGAGAGAGAAAGAGAACAAAAGAGACAGAGAAAACTTCTACTTGATCATTCATTCCACAGAATCAAGTTGGGACAAGAACTGGGAACACCTTCAGGTTCTCCATGTCAGTGGCAGAAATTCAAAACCACCCGCCACCTCCATGGTTGCACACTAGCAGAAATCTGGAATAGGAATCAGAGCCAATAAAATGCCAAGTCCTTCAAAACCACTGCTGGCAAAGTGGAAGCATATGTGTTTACTTTGGCGCCAAAGTTTTTGAGATTCACACATAGGAAGACTGCTTAAAACATTCATGGAAAATACAGCTGAAAATTATGAAGAAATTTATTTTTCAAAAAAAGACTACCTTTTCTTTTTTTATATATATATTCTTAATATCTCCTTCTATTACAGAAGCTGTGTAGCAAAGCTCATGGTAATGCTGAATACGCTTTAGAAATCTACATCTTCATACAGTGTGGAGATTGCCTTTTGAAAATCTCAATAAAAATAAAACACTGACCTGGCTTTTTGGGGGAAAAAAAAAGCCGAGAGTTGAAATTGCTTCACACGCGATCTTTTGCTCTTTAGAATAAAGCAGAGTCCTTTGTGGTTGGAATGAACCTGATAGAAAATGTTCTCAGAAACCAGAAGCCTTTGTGGTGTCAGATGGAATCAACGCAATTCCTCACGGATGAACCAAGTGACAGCAGTGTCTTTGTTCATTACATTGCCAGAAGATAACCCGTGAATGACAATTGTTGCAATCTTGAACTTGCATTGTTAAGAAAAGTGGAGAGAGACTTATGAAGCTCTTAGAAGTAATATGATCCTTATGCTCCTTGTCCCTGCATGATGAAACAAAAAATACACATTGCAAAATGGTCTGTTTCATTAGGAGGATTATGACGGAAGATGGAACACATCCGGGCTTAAACCAGCCTGATAGGAGATTACTCAAACTAAGACAGCCAATGGAGAGACGGCCAGGACAATGCTTCTACCTCTTGCCATACTGAGATACATACAAGTTAATGAAATCACCACTCAGAGTGTCCATTTCAACTTAAATAGAATTCTGAATTGTGATTGCTTTCTGTATTAAAAATCATAAAATATTAAGGGACAGTGAGATATCATTTAAAAATGGTTTTGAAATGTGATGATTGTGCATGCTTTATGCTATAATGCAATCTATAGCTGATATAATCTATATCTCACTCATAAATTGCCTATAAGTTAGATAGAAGTATCAAACATCTCCTTTCTGTGTGTCATGGTCTTTTTAAAAAATAAACAAGAAATTAAACTTTAAATGGGCCAAAATATTTTAAATTAATTTTTAACATTCGTGTTTTAACATGATAGATATAAGATTTGTATTATGTAAGATAATCTCAAGTTATAGATATAAATCTATAAGAGTCAGCTTCATTATTTTCGTCTACACCTACATGATAGATTCTAGAGAGATGGACACATACCTGCACACACACGTGCACGCATAGGCTGACTTAGGTTCTTGGGTACATTGAAGCAGCTACATTAATGTAGGGGCAAAACTACATTGATGTAATAAATCTTATGGTTATGAGACAAATCTACTGAAGGACAAATTAAACGCTCCTGAAGCAAATTTTTTTCTAGCTATCACCTCTGAGATGGTGTAAAGAAGTCATATGATTTAATAATAAAAAATAAATTTGTGAAATAATTTTTGACATTAATGTGTAATGATTTACATGGCTAATGACATTCTGCAATGAAATCACATTTCAGGAAACTTTCTCTATTTTGTCTTAAAAAAATCCATGCAATGGGAGAGGATGCTATCACAGGAGAAAGGTCAGGTTCAGAAAGTTCGTTCACTGATGGTGACACTTGGACCTTGTACTGCAATGTGCAATCCTGCCTCTTGGAGCTTTCTTCCTCTGTCTGCAAACTATTTATCTAATATATTGTTATATTTGCGAATTTCTGTCCATACACCCGGTGGCTATTTAAATGTATCTCTTTCTCATTATTTTTTTTAAAGGATTTATTTATTTTTATTGCAAAGTCAGATCTACAGAGAGGAGGAGAGACAGAGAGGAAGATCTCCCATCCATTAATTCACTCCCCAAGTGACCACAATGGCCAGAGCTGCACCGATACAAAGCCAGGAGCCACGAACCTCCTCCAGACCTCCGACACAGTTGCAGAGTCCCAAGGCTTTGGGCTATCCTCAACTGCTTTCCCAGGCCACAAGCAGGGCTCTGGATGGGAAGCAGGGCTATCGGGATTAGAACCGATGCCTATATAAGGTCCTAATGCATCCAAGGCGAGGACTTTAGCCACTAGGCCATGGCGCCAGGCGCTCTTTTTCATGACTTTATCAACAGAAGGTTCTATCAATGACTCAGGATACAATGCAACATACCTAGATGGCCATGGTGGTGGTTGTGCAGTGGTGTGTGGCTCGCTAAATACAATAAATTATCATAGTAAAGATTCATTTTCTAGCTTTAACATTTCAATTAAAGTTAACTAGCTCCATTATCTGGTTTTTTCAACAATTTTTTAACATTTATTGAAGTGTGTTAATTCTATAATAATAGATATTTAAAAAAAACACTGAACTTAGTTGTGACTTAGTCTGGATGGGCTGATGAAATTCATGCAAAATTAGTTTTGATGTCACATCGTTCAAATGTGTTTGTGATGGAATAAACAAGTATCAAATGATATTTTACATATCATAAAGACATCAATGCTAGGTTTTTACTCCATTTATGTAAACACTTTGCACTCCAATATGTATTAAACAGGAAGACCAAAATTGGTATTAATATACAAACCTGGGGAATTATCACTGTAAAGAACACAGAAATGTTCCTGCTTTCTTTTATTAAAGACAGAAAATAGCCAATAATAATTTCTGCTGAGCCTGAACCTTCAGACAGAAGTTGCTGGTGCTGTTTTACAAACAGTTTGAGAACTGCAGCGAAGTTTCAACCATGCCGTTATGAAAGGGATGGGGCTCAAGAGATAAGAATTACACGGGCCCACTCAAAACTGTGATATATAAGTGACGAACACTGATGTCTTAATTTTCTTACCTTATTTCTGGCTGTATGTCATGCTTTATATATATATGTATATATTTTTTTCTTTGCTCTGAAACTTGAAGAAGAATAGCTTCAGGAACATATTGTTTTCATTTTCTACTTTTGAGACAGCCAGCAGTGTGTCTATATAAATGATTCTAATATAAACACTGTGTCTTCGATGAGCAGTGCACTGCAACTGAGTTCATTATTAGTGCCAACAGCTAAGAACGCTCATATGACATTGGTTTTATGACTTCTCTAAAAATTCTAAATCTTTACAATTAAGCTGACACAAGTGAAAGCATGAATTTCTCATTAAAACTGTATGAATGAATTTCATTCTACGTTGCTTCACAGGAACTATGGCAGGAATTCTACATCATATTTTACAAATCCCACTAAATTAGTTCTGTATAAATATGCCTACATAGCAGATGTACATGAAAATAAAATTACTTGAAAATTGAAACCTATCTATGATGGTGTTCAGAGATTTGTTTGAAAACAATGTTGAAGTTCATTCATACCATACTTTATAACATCTCTCACAATTATATCTTGCAAAGGAATTAAATGCTGTGCCTAACTTTTATTTACAATTAACTTTGTTACCATGGTCTACTTAATTTTCTTTTACTGAGGCAAGAAAAGAAAAGGCAGCACATACACACATGGATTTCCCTTACACTTGCCTAATTCCAAATAGTTCCTATTGATTTTCATCATAGTCTCCTTTATGCTTCCAGAAAGAAAAAAAAAAAAAATCTTTGAGAAACTTGCACGTCAAATCCAATTTAAGACAGTGGTTTCCAAGAGAAGTTCTTCTATAGTTTCAAAAATAATGGAGTGTTTATTAAACAAAGTGACCACAGAAAGAAGGGGGGCGATTCATAATACTCTTAGGAGTGTTTTTGCCCTTGGTGACTCAAAGCAGATGCACTTCACAATTCCTCACAGCTGAGCTTTTGGGAGGATTCTTCCTGAAATGGCAAGCACAAGAAAGCCAGAGTTTGGAGATTCATTTGTGTTTTCCCTCAGGAATGAGGTTACATTTTAAGTAAAATAAAAAAACTCTGAGTTTCAATGTCATAATAAAAGAAAAAAAAAACAGAATTTTATTTCTAAGAAAATGTGAAAATAAAAATGGAATAAATCTAAATATGTAAGTCCTAGAAGTATTTCATGGATGCTCTGTAATCATTTCAATCTGGATGGTCTTAATTTATTATTTTTTTACTAAAAGGTAGACTTTGAATGTACTAGAGATAGTTGACATGGCAGATTGGGCTTAGCATGAGTCTGACTCTCATCAATATAATAAACCATACCTTAATCTCTTGGACCAGGAGCCCCATTTTTGTGCAGCTGGTTCCAATTAAATCACATTTTTTTTTATTTATGCAGAATATATAAGAAGGCTGAGATATCTTTCTTTGTTCAAGGCCACTTATCATTTAGAAACAGAATTGGAATGCTTTGATACACCAAGGCAGGATTAGCCTTTTTACTGTTAACATGTAAAGATAGACATGATCATGTTTTCTCTGATAAAGGGTTGACAGCACAAAGCTTTCTTTGTTAGTCAGCCTGTGCAGTGTGCAGGGATGAGAGCACGCTAAGGTTTGCAATGAGAGGAAAGCAGTATTTCTTAATATATTTCACCAGGAATGCAGGGGTTAATGGATGAAAACACTGACAAGACCTTGAATGTTTGCTTCTGTGCACATTTAACACTCCACATTCTTATTAATGTCTAAAGAAACACTGCACGATGAATGAGTAGCTTTTCTCTGTAATTTATTCATATTTAGTTCTGTGTCAAAATAGCAGCTGCTCAAAAGATAATACAGTACAAAACACACATCAATTGAATTAATTCCCTCTCTTTTCAAAGCTGATTCGATCAGTTGGCACTTTTAAAATATGTGCATACATATATCATTAATAGTAATGATGTTAATTGGTAAAAATGGAGATCTAATTACATAATTTAAAATATTTAATTTTATTTTACTTGTACTGATTTGCTTTTTCTGTACATAAATCATATATCAAAATTAACGTATTATATACTTATCAGGACATATGCAGTTCTTTTCAATCTTACCTATATGGATATTTGTTACATTTGATATATAATCTTTTCTTTAAAAAATTAAGATATTTACTTATTTATTTATTTATATTGGAAGGGCAGATTTACAGAGAGAAGGAGAGACAGAGAGAAATATATTCCATCTGCTGGTTTTCTCCTTAAGTGGTCATCAGAGCTGAGCTGATCCAAAACTAGGAGCCAGGAGTCTCTTCCAGGTCTCCTATGGAGATGCGAGGTCCTAAGGCTTAGAGTTGTGCTCCACTGCTTTCCTAGGCCACAAGCAGGGACCTGGGTAAGAAGCAGAACAGCCAGGACTTAAATGGGTGCTCATATAGGATCCCAGAACTCATGCAAGATGAAGACATTAAGCACTAGGCTACTGCACTGGGTCCTATGGTAATCCTGATTAGTATTTCACAGTAGTCATGAATTGTTAGTAGAAAATCAGAAATGTAAATATGGGATTTGATTATTTCTACATAAGGAACACTTGAAATCCTATTTTATTTCATCACTTTATCATATGAATTCTTTAAATTTTAATGTCATTGTCTTATATTTTTGTATGAATTTTTTATATTTTTTTTTGCTTGAAAGTAGAATTCAAAAGGAGATGTAGCATTCAAGCTCCTCCTTATGCTGATTGATTTCCCAAATGGCCATAATGGTGGGAGTTGTGTCAGAATGAACCCAGGGACCGGGAGCTTCCCCCAGGCCTCTTAGGTATGATCAGGGGGTCCACGTGGTCATCCTGCCCTGCTTCTTTAGGTTCATTATCAGACAATTTGGTCAAAACTGAAGTACCCAGAGTTTGAGCTGACACCAATATCAGATTTCTGTACTAAAGGCAATGACTGAAATGTTTATACTACCGTGCATGTCCCCATATGATGAATGTCATATTACACATAATAGACCAAAAGGAGAAGTTTACAAAACAAGCAGGCATAGCTTAGAAGTCATAACTACTGAATTTTCCATCTCTGCAGCTAGTTCTAAAGGTGATATTGGAATTTGTAGCTGCATTTAACAGATATTTAACAATTTTCTATTTAAGCTCTATTTTTAAAAATTCTAGAAGTTTCTTATAAATAAATGACTTGCCCTGTTAGCCAACCATCTAGAGTTCAACTGCAATTCCATATTATGTAAACCTGTGCTATATCTGGTGCATACAGTCATTCTTCCATGACATGATTCTCAAAACAGATATGGTAAAAAGAAAAAAAAAACAATATGTTAACTGTTATTATTAAGATCATAGCTAGACTTCAAGTAATGCTACTCCTTCTTGTCACATCCAAGCATCTTACATATACTGAGATGCATGCTGTTCCAACTGTAGTACTGCATTTTGCAATTCCTATCATAATTAGCCTTCAACAGGACATCTTGTTTTTCAGTCAAGTCATTAATACTTTTTGATTGAGAACATAAAAATACTTCTAAATTTGGGGGCCACAGTTGACCTAAGATGCTGACTGGAAAATTCCCATCCCATATCGGAATGCCTAGGACTGAGTCCAAACTGAGTCCAAACTGAGTCCCAGTTTGGCTTCCTACTCTACCTTCCGACCGACGCGTTCTCTGCAAGGCAGCAGATGTTGGCTCAAGTGTCCGAGTCCCTGGTCTCTGTGTGAGAGACGTGTATTGAGCTCCTAACTCCCTGTTTCATTCCAGCCTACCTTGGCCCTTGCAGCCTTCTGGAATATTGATCAACAGATGAGAGCTCTGACTGCCCAAGGACGTCCCTCTGTTTCTTTCTATGTACCACTTAACTAATAAAACATAAGTAAATAAATAAGCTCATGTGCCATTCTTTTAAAACAAGATTCAAAACATCAGTGGACTGAAGATATTGTTGCATTTGTTTTCAAAAAAGATTTATTGTGTTATAATTTTTAGATAATAAATGACCCAAGTGTAAGATAGCATGCTTATGCAAGTTGTGCATAAGGAACCCATCACTATAAGCAAAGTAATGAATACAATGATGTTCAATACTGTTTGTTTGTTTGTTTGTTTTACCACATCGTAATCTCTTCCTGTCTTGCATCTGTCTGGTACTTAGCAAAAAATGAATGATTTTCTCTTTTACATATTTCACATATTCATTTACATATTTATTTTAGATTGCAGGAAATTTGGTTTATTGCTCCATTTTATTTAGAAGTAAGCATTCTACTTCTTTTTATTATTTCTTTCTTAAAAGTCAGAGTTACAGGGACTGAAATTTTTGAGTAGTGAATCAAGACCCCATCAGAGGTGCCAGCAGACCACATGGACACTGGATTGAGTCCTGGCTGTCCAACCTCCCATCAGTCTTCCTGCTAATGTGTCTGGGAAAGCACAGAAGAATGGCCCAAGTACTTGTGCCTTACATGCATATAGGAAAATTGGAGGAAGCTCTGAGCTCCTATCTCATAAAAGATGACACTATCACAGTTGGTGAATTTCCTGACAATTCCACAAAAATGATACCAATGTTCCTCGTTTCTGAAGCTGAACTTCCATTGTCTCCAGAAGAGTCAGGTGATACGTCAACAACAAGATTTAGTGCCAGTCCCTGACTACTCATGTTGATGAAGTGAGGAAGCTAAGGAGCACAAATCTATACCCATAATATAGTATTCTTGCTAGAAAAAAAACTTCACTACACCCTCAAGACATAAAAATGTAATCAGCCTATCACTAGGTAGCCAAATGGTGGCTCCCTGGTATGTTTGTCATGTTGGGATCACAGCATCAGTCCTACGGTTATCAGTTTCAGCACTCAGCACTATTATTGCGGAGATGGAACTTGGAGCAGGGGCTAAGTATTTGAGCTCACGATTTCTCACTGTACTTGCATCCTGGAAGGTGCATTCTTGGAGCACAAATAGCTCTCCACAGACAGGTCAGCCACATCCTTTTATCCTGAGATTTTCTTGTCACATTGAGTTTGCAATTTTAGTTTTCCTTTTCCAACATAACTAAGCAAATAATTAGTCACCATCTAAAAACTAGGTATCTATATTTAGGTATATACATAAGTGAGGTCATGCATACTTAAACACAAATATGGACATGCTATTTTATCCAAATACTCGCTTACTGGAAGAATTTTTCTGCGGATAGCTTCCTACAAACCTACACACATACTGTGAGATAAGAGTGCCGAATTATGTAGAACAGGGATCATGAATGGTCAAAGCTACTGGCTCAGCTGTAACCTATATACTATCAGGATCTATATTGACAAAGCCATGTTTACATTAAAACATAGATTAGATATGTATATATTTTATCTTAACTTGGAGTACTTCTGTGTGTGTACTTTTTACTTTAGTGTATCTTACATAATATACTTAGGAGGAGTCATCAGAGAATCATCAGCACATGATGTACCCTGTTCAAAAATTCAGCTTCTATCAGGGCTCATTAGCAAGCTAGAACCTGGCATCTCTCCAAATGCTGCTGATCTCTTCTGTGATTCTGCAAATGCAGCTCACCAGAGACTTCATTCAGAATTTATGAAAACCAGTGACACTTCTAATAGCCTTTGAAGTGATAGATCACAAACCAGTACAGCTCGCACCTCAGCTTGAACCTGAGGCATCAAGGACTTCTGCACTATGATGCATGCAAAAATGGCAGCCTTATGTGTTACCAGATAACTGGGCTAACAAACAAAGCCAAATTTAGTATACATTTTCTCTGAAGCCAAGGAAACACAACATCATCTTTTAAATTTTTATCACAGATGGTGTTGGAGGTCTCTGATCTAAATATGGTAGCATATCAACTTTTGGCCCCAGATATATTAAATGATCAGATTTCTTTTGAAATGTTCTATTTCACAGAAAGAGAACACTGCCATATCCCTGTGCCAGGATGCCATACACAACAGAAGTACTCCACGTTATCACTGTTTTTTTTTCACTATGGACAAAAAATTAAAAATACCAACATAGTAGGTGTCAGAATTTATTTTGTTTCAATAAAGATCTCACTTCTGGAAGAGTAGCTATAATTGCCATTACCACTTAAGGAAGGCATCATGACATCAGGGCAATCCTTTATTACTCATCTGAATTTAGTGCTGATTCCAAGATTTACACAGAGGTGACGAAGCAAAGCTCAGTGCTGTATGCATGGAGCCTTTGAAGATAACGAGGGTTTGCTGCCATTTGGGGAGTGAAGCCAAAGAAGGAAAACTGTTCTGCCTTCCCTTCTCTCTGTAAAAATCCTGCCTTTCAAATAAAAAGGAAAAAAAACAACAAAAAATTAAAGGGAAAACAGTTGTATGCTGTTTTAATTTCCACAGATACTAATGCACGTTCATAATAACTGAATGACATAAAACTGCAAACTCATTTCATGTATGCTTCTGATAGACACGCGATCAAGGTATCAGTAGAGTTAATTTGTTGTTGTAGCTGATCCTTGTATACTCAGTCTCACCATCCTTCCTCCTGTTGTCGGTGGTTACTGGAAGCATGTCATTTTCCGTTGAGTGTCGCTGCGTCTTTTAAGTCCCTACCAACTTCTATTGTTTATTTTCTAGTAAACATCAGATCTATTAACCTATTTCTAGAGATAAAGGTCCTTGGATTGGGAGCCCATCATTATATGTATATGATTTTATTTTATATCGATTACCTATACACAGGAAATGTCAGTACTTTGAGTAACTACACATTATAAAATGGTTCATACTTTGGTATAGAGCCGCTGTTCAACTTAATTTTTCAAATAGGAAGCTTTTAATATCGCATTTTGCTCTCACATTGTGTATTAGGCATCTTGGTGGGATTGCAATCATTATTTTGTTGTTGTTATTGAAAATAATCAATCCTACAGTAGAAATTCTTCAGGAAGAGTTGAGATTGGTTTGTCTTGCTGGTAGTTTGAGACTAGTTTATTTATTGAAGGTATTCTTTCTTGTTCAGTGTCAATGCTATTTTGTTAGATATTTTGACTCAATGTGTGCATTAGTGTTACTCTCAACTGACATATCTGAGAAAATAATGAATGTGTACTCCTTAGAGCGAAGGATTACATAAAGATATGTATCTGGTGCTTAACATAAGTTCTTTAGCTAATCATGGAGAAAAACTTAATACTCACAATGTTGTAGTTCTGAACTTTTCTTTCTGTGGTCATCAATTCATTTTCCATCACATCTAAGGAAAGCTAGGGTTTATAACCCTGGATATAAATCTCTGGAATTCAACATGAATAGTTCTAGCTTACACAACAGATAGTCTCCAGCAAGGAATCTAAAATAAAAGGGAAGTGAAATGTGGCATCAACCTGAGCAAAAATGTAAAATTATGAGCTTGAAAGTACAATTCACTAAATCATAAATTGTGCTTATCAAACTATAGAAATCAATTTAGAGAAAAATATAGAATGTAGAATCAAAACCTATTCTTTGAATCACTAGGTTTTAGCCTCAGAACCAATGTGTACTTAGCCACTAAAAGAGAAAAATAAGTAAGGATTTTGAGCAATCTCAGACTAGACATTTAATCTTGTTCGACTCTCTTGACAAGAACACTCATGATAGCATTACTTCAGTTGTTAACAAAGAACAAAATATGAATATGTATGGTTTCTATTGCAAGCAAATAAATGATTGTCAATGCATGGGCTTGAAGGCTTAAATATCAACATATTAGTTCACAGTTCTACAATTCAAAAACTTGCAAAACATGCTTGAGTTCTGGATTCAAAACATCAAAAGTCTGAAATTAAGCCCAAGGTCCTGGTCAAAATCTGAGAGAATCATAACCAATATTCGGGGGATGTTTTTCTCAAACAGAGAGAAAATTAATGAGCTTGCTCCTGGGGCACTAGCTGTATATGAGGTAAAGATGACAAAACAAGAGTGGCATAGAAATGTCAGGAAAAAATAACCGAAATTCAGACTAAACCACTGTCCGTGTCTGTAAAGATCTATTTCCAAGACAGCCTAACAAGACCAATAATCAAGAAAATTCAACGCCAGAACAGTGGCATTCCCGGTTGCTATAGAGAGTAATGACTCTGTCTCTTAAAGTAGTCATCTTGTTTCTAGTGTTCATATATATATATTTAAGTATGTTTTCTGATAAAGTGATTACTATTTGTGCAGACAGGAAGTGTAGTAACTCGAAAGAAGGGAGCTGGGTCTTCAAACTGAAAACCAGAAAAAAGTTCAACTAATTCTAAAACAGGAGGGGGGACTTAAGTTATATAGCTATGGGGTAAATGAATAAATTTAAATCTAATGCTGCATGTCTAATTCAATGAAATCATCAAACACCGACATATTTAGTGTGATAATAAAGACTTGTGAATTACATATTTATTTTTATTTATATATATACAAGTCTAGAATATTTAAAAGACCCCAGCTTAAAACAATGACTGTGGCTTTTACTGTAGACTCATCATCACAATTTACAATTTATTTTAAATGTTTTTTAGAATAGTTTTTGTAACAAATATTTTGGGAACTAGAATTAATAATGTATAATGAAATATGCAATAGTTAACATAATATCAAAAACAATTTAACTATTTTAATAAATAAAAGGCAATCTTTCATGATATTTTCATGAAAATAAAATAAGAAATAAAATGGACAAATTTCCCTGTGCATTTTCTGTGAGATGAATGTGTAGGAATATTATTTTATTATTTGGGCACTTGAACTCAATTGCCCAAAGATTTATGAATCACAGAGCAGGGTTAGAAGATCTCTGAAGATCCACTAATATTAATAATACCTATATAAAGTTAGCTTTTGGCATATTATGGGAACCTTTAATAAAAAAATGGGTATGAAGTCAGAAAATACAATGGCACTAACTCCATCTTTAAGCAATTTGAAATCCAGAAAAATATTATATTTTTATGGATTACTTTACCACAATGATAGCAGGAAAATAAATCTAAACAATCTTCACTCTGGGAAATGCAAAAGGCATTTTTAAAGTTCACTTTTATCTTTCTCATATGTCTTCCTTCCCATCAGCACAATGACTATCCTTTTTGTTTGTTTTAAAAAGAGATTACAAATAGTTTAAATTTCAAAACAATTCAACATCATTCTTAAAAATTTCAACTGCACTAAATGAAGGTGATGACTTTTAGGAACTTTGTGGAGTGAAAACTGGAACACTTGGTTAACATGAACCTTCTGCCTTTATTTGCTCCCATATGCTCACAGACTGTAAAATAAGTTTGAAATAACATTATTCTTTCAGTGTACTGAAATTTTAATGACCTCAGATCTTAATATTAAAATCAGGTGCATATGTTAATAAAATTCCAAAGCCCATCTTTTAAGAATAACAACTTAGGATACCTAAACTATTCATAGACATAAATTGTCTTTCCTGGTTGCACACAATTACTCTTTCCACTGCTGCTGGCAATATATCAACTGTTTTTTTTTTTTTTAATTGCAGTTCCAACACATGAAGTCTCACATGACACATTAAATGCTTAAATCAAAATAACTTTTTTGTGCAACGTTATTTGTTATGTGGAACTTCTGAATCAGTTCTCTGTAATTTTTGTCTCCTTAAGGATGGATGTGAAACAGATTGAGATTTATAATGACTTTCTTAAATCAAAGTATTTCACAGGTAGTGTATTTGGCATTTCTATCTGGAATTTCATAAATCAAATCCTGCACCTGTAACATGGAAATACTTTCCTGAAATTCTAGAAGACCAACTCTCATTTTGATGGAAGGAAGTTAATAGAATGTGACCGACACTATAGCAGAAAGATATAACGCTAGATGCTGCATTCAATTGTCAAAGATCATCTCCATTCCTGTCACAAGGTTCGATAAAGAATGAGACAAGGTCATTTATGCCACGTAGATGTTGAACATTTACAGTGACATTCCATCAATGGAAGTATTTAGAACGGCCATTAATTTAATAATACATCACTCTATTACTAAACGAAGAGTAATATATTATGAATAAATCATATAAACTGCCTGTCACATATGATGGAGTCCATTTAGAAAATTTATTGCAACATCTGATTTTTGCCTTCATTTACTTGATTTTGCAAGCGTTGATTTTTCAAATCTGTTAATGTGACTTGAAATCACTGGAGTGATGCTTGGAGGAAAAGTCATTTCTTCAGTAGTCTCAATTTATTGCCTATATATGTACACATCTATATTCATCTTGTCATATAAGCCCCCAAAACCAAGTAATTAGTTTCTCCAACTATTTGTTATTATCCTTGGGAAAAGGTTGGACAGAGTTTCACGGTTTAATTTGTTTTTCAAGGTAAACCATTTCAAAGATCGGTGCCCTGGTATGCTAAATTAGTTATATGGTGAGAAAGGAAGATGCAGGCATGGTGGGAGGGTGGAAAGTGTTAGTATGTTCGGAAAACTGTGTAGATGAAATACGTGAAATCTGTTACCTTTGTATAAATAAATTGAAAAATTAAAAGTCTAAGGAAAAAATGTAAAACTGAAAAATGCATTCTGGATTTTTGTGTTTGTTAATGAAATCTCATTAATTTCTCTCATTACTGGTTGCAGATTCTTATAAATATCACCTAAAGCCAACTATGGAGATTATCGCTTTATTCTATTTTCTTATTCTATCAGCTACTTGAATCTTCAGTGAAAATGGTGGGCCTATCCACTTTTCCTACATTTTTTACTTCATCAACAATTTTTGTTAAGATATCCACATATATTAAAGGTTGTTGTATCTTCAGCATATTTGACCTAAGTACAACCAAAGACATTTCTTGACTCCTTGGAGTTGTTTTCCCAATGCTGTCAATCCGGCAAAGTTCTTGCTGAACTCATGCAGTTCGAGCAGAAAGGTCTCTTAGGAACCCACTGCCCTATCTACTGTACACTTTCATGTTAGCCAAGACTTTAGTACATGATACGGAATTCCATGGTCTCTTTTCTTTTATTCATTTATTCCATACACCTATAGCCCTATGTTCAAAACTCTTAAAATATCAGAAAATAAATTGCTCCTCACAATCCACTTCCAAGAATATCAGTCAGTATAAAAATGCCTACAAGAATTTTCATCTTGAAAAAAATTATTTTATTGCCAAGTCAATTTTACAGAGAGAAATAGCAACAGAAATAACTCCCAGCCACCAGATCACTACCCCAAGGGGTTGCAATGCCCAGAACTGAGCTGATCAGAAACCAGAGCCAGGATTTTCTTCTGGGTCTTCTGCATGGGTGCAAGATCCACAGGCTTTGGGCCACTTTTGACTGCTTTCCCAGGCCACTAGCAGGGAGCTGGATGGTAAGTAGGGCAGCAGGGACACGAATTGGCACCCTTGTGGTATCTCAGTGGATGCAAGGCTAGGATTTAGTCACAGGGCTATCTTAATGTTCAGTGCTAGGTAAGCACAGGGTATTGTTACATTAGCGCTGCTTCTTGTTGGGGTCTATTAGAGAGCGAAAAAGCACATTGAAGATCGTTTGCTCTTCCTTTCTCTCTTTGAAGAGCCAGGAAAAAGCGATAGAGATCTCATCTACTAGCTGATTCCTCTGAAGCACAGAATGCTCAGGTCTGTGCCAGGTGAGGCAAGGAGTAGGCATGTGAATTCAGGTTTCCCCTTGTGAATCACGGGGGTCCAAGAATGACATGGTCACCAGCTGACCCCATGGTGTGCATTGACAGGAACACGGATTGGCCTTGCTGTTCCTGGGTTGGACTCTTGCATATTAAACAACTTTTAAATCAGTAGGCACAATGCCTGTCCCCAACCTCACCTTTCAATTGGTTACTCTTGTCATTTTGTACACTTTGTGCCATCTTCTCTATCAGATATTGCACGCCCCCTCCATACAAAAGTTTATTTCAAATATACATATTCCTACATGTTTCTTCATAATAACTCTAAAGAAAAATCTGATGCACAATACTGCTTTTATTTCCATACTCATAGATGATTGTAAATTCCTTAACGTATAAAGATGACTTAAATCATTTTATAATCTAATCAACTGGTTTCAGGTGAATGAATAAACAGTAAATGTGGGCTGAATAGAATATAGAAAATGTCATTATGCTAGCAAACCAGATTCTGAAGTGCTACAAAACTAAAACTTGGCATAGTAGCATGTGTTAATAGTTTCTTATTTTGTTATTCAAATGAATAGAATTTATTAGTTATATTTAGAAAGAATTTGTATGGATATGTAAATTATTATTAATCACAAAACATTACACAGAAGACATGAATTGTCATTGATGTGTTTGATCAACAATACCTGAAATGTATTTATTTATTATTACTTGGAAGTGTCTCAGCTAAAAAATGCCCACTGAAATCTTGAATGGCAGACAAATGTCACTTTAAGTGGCATAATTTTCCAGTTTTTTCCACATTTGTGACACATGTGGATGAGTGTCATCACATGATCTCATGCATCATGCCTTTTTTCCCACTGATGAATGTTTTGTTAGGGCTGACATGGTGGTGCTGCAGGCTAATCATCTGACTGTAGCACTCAAGGGCACTGGTGTCTGTCCCAAATGCCCCAGTTTTGATCCTGGGAAACTAGAAGAGACTGCCCCAAATTCTTGAACACTTGCAACCAAATGGGAGAGCTAAAAGAACCACGTGGTTCCCATCTTTGTACTGGCCCAACTTTGCCCACCATGGCCATTTTGGTGTGAACCAAAGGATGGAAGATAACGCTGTTGACTGTGACTTTCAAGGAAAATAAATATTTAGAAAAAGTGTTTTACTAAACATACTTATTGTTTGATAATCCTCGATATTTTTGTTGCTATTCCCAGGAAACTTTTCTGTTCTTTGTTTTCTGACAGGATTCTTACACCATCTTACTTCCAGTTCTAATGGCACTTTGCAGTGGGTCTTTGCTTCTCTCCCACTGATTCAATCAAAATTTGCTGTATTCCCAGATACGCTTTGCCATATTTTCCACAATGATAGGATATGAAAGTTCTTTAAGTGAATATTCCTTAGTACATGAGGAAACTGATACAGCATAAAGTCTGTGAAAAGGTAAATGAAAATATTAATTTATCTTAGGTGAACTTTTAAAATTTAATGCAGAGTTGTTCATACTATGTTTTCCTTGATTTTTAAAATGACTAATATAGTTACATCTTTGAAAACAGAATGTTGCTTTTAACTGTTATTTTTACAGATTCTATCTTAAGGTCATTACTGAGAAGCAGTTTTAAACTCTCCGTAACAAGCATGCCAGGTGCTCAGCGGCTGCGTGTGCATTCTGGATCAGTATATTGATAATTAAGGCACACATAAACTACTTGATAGTTCCAAGTGAATACAATGGTCTATTCCAAAAATTATGACCTGCTGCTATTTATCGATAATGGAGGAGCAGACCTTAAAAAGATATTTTCTATGGTACTGGCATATGCACTATTCATAAAAAAGCACCAGATATTAATACTGAGATTTAAGATTTGTTTTTATTCATTTGAAAGAATGACAAATCAACGAAATGGGGGAGAAAGACCGAGGGGCTCTTTAATCCATGGTTTCAGTCCCCAGATGGGGATTAAGGGAAGCCAGGATCCAGGAACTTCTTCAGTGTCTCCCATGCAGGTGCAGGATTCCAAGGCTTTGAGCCATCCTTGACTGCTTTCTCAGACCCCAAGCAAGGTTCTGGATCAGAAGCAGGGCCACTGGGATTAGAACCTATGGGATCCTGGTGTATGCAAGATGAGGACTTTAGCTGGAAGGCTACTATGTGTGGCACAGCACATAACGTTTTTAAGCTAAGACTCATACCCGTGAAATGATAAGAGTAAATCACTTCAAAACACACCTAAATTAAAACCTACAATACATAGAACTAGTAAATTAATGTTTCTTTATACTTACAATTCTTACATTCCTTTTACAATTATTTTTAAATAAATTGAACTCTTACAATGCAATCCACTTGTGATGTTTCATTCTAACACAGACATCACTTTTCGCTTCTAAACAGCTATAGAGTTGATCTAGAACTTCTGAAAATGGGTCCTGTGGGTTTCAGGTCTCTTGAATTTTGCTCAGCAGCCAATCTGTGGCTACACATCTAAAATCAAATTTTAATCATGTGATTTTTTTTATGCTATCAAAAATTTGACAATTATTAAATATAAAATTAGAAAAAAACCACATTTTCTAACACTAGAAAATGTGAAAGAAAAAATGTTGAATTAGAGCTCTCAAATCAGCAGAACATAAAATGTAAATATGAGAGCAGGAGATGAATATGTTTCAAAAGAAGTGAATTCTCCAAAGATAGTGAAGTCTGAAGATTCTTCAGTTAGCAACTGGGAGACTCAGAAAAGCAATAATGCGACTCCTGACTAGGGCTGGAGACTCATGAGATCTGGTGTGGCTTCAGCTTAAATGTTAACGGAGTCAGGACTGACGTAGACAGTTTTGCAATGTGAGTCATGAAGCAGACGAGGCTCACTGCTCCATTTCACAGGCAGTCATGCGGGAGGAAATCCCTTTCACTCGGGGAAGGGTCAATTCTTCAAGTCACTGCAAGAGGCTCACACGTAACAGGGGACAAAAGTTCTAAAGTTTAAACATTAGCCTCACCCAGAA
Organism: Ochotona curzoniae; assembly: GCF_017591425.1. NCBI lineage: Eukaryota > Metazoa > Chordata > Mammalia > Lagomorpha > Ochotonidae > Ochotona > Ochotona curzoniae. The sequence goes on along the minus strand of NW_024465582.1, from coordinate 11,079,015 downwards.
ACACGCGCGCGCGCGCACACACACACACACACACACACACACACACACATATACAGAGGAGAGTGCTTGTGAAAACTATCTGAGGACTCATGGCCTATTTAATTTGGAGTTAAAAATAAGCAATCACAATTATTCAGCAATGAAACAAAGATTATGTGTATTAGCATATGTGTATTTTTAACACACAAGCTGAATAATGAATTTGGTAAAATATGGGAACTACAAAACGACGAAAGACTAAATTTTATAGAAGACATTAGGAGTATTACATCTTAAGTGAAATAAATAATATTCATTGTACTAACAAAGTAATGATTTCCAAGTTAAGGCGATGATAAATGAGTTTTCCTAACCAAAAGCAGGTACTGGGGTAAGTCCAATGTCACAAGCAGCTGTAAGTCACATATATAACTGGCAGTCTACACTGTTTTCGCCACAGTGTAGAAAACTAACTCACACAATGTTTATTGCAAATCTTGGGATTGATGACGCTGTAAAGAACTCAAAATTGGTAACAATTTCTACCTGCCTAACAAGGATTTTGAGTATACCTGAATAAACTTCCCAAGATGAGCTGAAAATGGCTTGAGGACGGCAAGAAAGTGAATTAGCTTTGGATTTTACAATATTTAGGCATTAGGTTGAGGTTTCCTACACCAAGACAAGCGCGGAGGTTGGGTGCAACAATTACCCAGACTTTCTTTCAGCTTTCTCAAAAATGGGGCAAAAGGAAATTGGTAGAGCTGAAGTCTGCAATACGTCCGTAACAACGTATAAAATATGTGATCTCTTAACCACACATTGTATCTGAATAAAGACCCTGTGAAACATTCTCCAGAACAGATGTGACTTCTGGATTATCACTCATGTGTTCACATGATTGTACCAGCGTCCGCAGCCTAGGAGCCGCAAGCGGGATCTATTTAACAAACGTTCGGGTAGCTGCCACATGCAAAACAACATGCACATTTAGGCAATTTGAGTCAGAGTTCGGACCAGAATATTAATGACCAAACAGGAAAATGAAGAGGCTGCGTCTAACAAAAAAGGAACAGCCTGTTAAAATGCCTTATATTCTCTAAGTGTTGAGTTTCTTAATTGTTTTGTTGCTGAGAGGTTCTTAATGATATTCATTCCTATTCTGTTAGTTCATTTTAGTTTCGTTGTAGTCCCCTAAAAACAGAGCAAAACATAGAGGATTATTATTTGGCAAATATACAACATTTCACTGTAAAGCATCAAAAATAATTATTAAAGAAAAATGTATTCAGATAGTGATCAGGAAGCCTTTTATCTTAGCGTTCTGTTGATTGCTATGATGCAGAACTCACGACTTAGTGACGGGTTAAGACATTCACACTCTATTTCTAGGCCAAGAATATCATCCAGGCAATGGTATCTTACTCATATTTTTATGATAGGTTTTGTGGTACAGTGGTTTTGTTATTTTTATCTGATAGTGTGTGTGTTTGTGTGTTGTATATGCATGTGTTGTGTGTGTAACAGAACGAGAGATAATTTCCTGCCCAAATCCTCTAAATAAACAGTATATTTTTTAAAACTGCCTAACATGCTTCTGCTATGATCTGATAGAATGCAAAGAGCACTAAATGTGGACTTTGATAACAAAGGGATAAATTCTTCACTTGCTAACATGATTATTCTGACACAAAACAATCCATTAAAATCAGAAAATGTGCCCTGTTTTGCCTTTTTTATTTGCAACAGTGTCCTCATGTAAAGAGCAGATCATTGAATTGAGCTGATCATTGAGGAAACACTAAAAGATACAGAACTCGATAATTCACTAAGACAATATGCTGATAGACCTGGATATTTACTTAACATAGGAAATAATTTATTTTACCCTGAGCTACTGGAAACAGGTAATCACAATCAGGCTTAATGTATAAAAGTAGCACATAATGAAAAGCCATTATTGTTCCTAAATTAGTTATGAATAAATACTATTGATATAAAAGTTATGTTTATTATTCATTTGTCAGATCTTGAATATCTAACTTAGTGAACTGCTGACTGAGGCCTTCGAATATATTTGTGGACTGTGAGAAGCATGTAAAACGTTATAGCGGATAACAAACATCCATGGGTGCTTTGAAGTCACCACAATAAGGCTTAGAGAATATGAGCAGCTCTGGCCAATATTGTATATTATCACCCAAACCTGGGCAGTGATTCATTCATCATGCGTTTGCTGTGTGCGTAATGTGAAATTCCAGTAATGTCTTGAGGTTTCTTTACACGTGAGCCACAATAGAGCAAGTGTGGGTTATTTTCAAAGTGAGTACTGTACACTGACCTTAGTTTTATCAAGGAGGACATTTGTGCACAAGGCTCAGTTTTTATGAGAGCTAGCTGCAGGATAAATAACATGAAGCACTTTCTATAACCTCAACTAAGACTTTAAAAACACAGGGGCACCTAGAGGTGGCTCAAAATAATGAAATAATTGAGTGTACATTTTTTAAGTAAAATCCTGGGATAGTGTACTGATTTTGACTGTGTATTTAGAAACATCAATAACTAACCAAAAACATCCAGTGATTTGTTATCTTCTAGATACAGATTTGTAAGTTATGCAATTCAGAGCATGGATCCTATATTTATAGTCACGCATTACAGTCTTAAACATTTTGTTAAATAACTAAGTGATATTTCATTTTGTTCATGGTTTGTGGTCCATCTGCTCCACTCTGCTGGACAGTAGTATCTTGTCCATTCACTGTCAGCGACACAGCTCTCCTGGGCTTTAGTATCTACTTCAAGTTGACTTTGTTGCATGACCGTAAATATTGTGCAAGAGTCGCTCATCATTTGAGGCTCCTGATCAGCTACGCTACATAAGGCTATCTCACATCATGGGTTACAAAGGAGCAGAGTGGTTTCTTCCATATACTTTTGCTCAAAGTCATTAAAATCCCTGCCCAAAATACATCTCCCTCCCCTTATAAAAAGTGATTTAAAATATTGAATGCTAGGGGCAGTGAGGTGGCATTGCAAGCTAATCCTCCACTTGCAGTGCTGGCTTCCTATATGCGTGATGGTTCATTTGCAATCCAACATCCTGCTAACATTTTTGAACTCCTGTATCCACAAAGGAAACACAGAAGTTTCTGCCTCCTGACTTCTGATTAGCCTAATGAAAACATTTGACATGCTGCTGAATTCATAGGATCATTTCACAATAAATTTTTACTTTCTAACTTGTCTTCAAGGTTTCAGTATAAAACACAGCATTTTACACTACAACAGTTTTCTTAGTTCTTATGCCATTCACAATTCTTAATTAAAAATTAAAAACCAGAAATTATACTGACAATTTGAAAGTGTTTCAGTAAAGTATTGAATGTTTTCAAATTTCCTTTTTTTTAAAGATAAAAGATTAGATTGTTTCATGAAGTTCTTTTAACCTTCATTAAAATTCTCCAGAAGCATTTTGCATTAGGAGAAAAATCAGCAGTCATAGTTTGTATGCTTAATAATCATTTTGCTGGGTTTATTTTTCAATACCCTTAGGGTATTGGTCTTTTGAAAACTCACTTGCAGTTGAGCTGATTCTTTTGTAAAATGTGTCTTAATTCCCAATGGTGCAGTATAATAAGTACTAGTTCAACTTTCATAGTGCATCAGCTAATTTGCAATCACAGCACATCTTAAGCTTTCTTCTGATAAAATATCTTTACCTGCCAGCAGTTTCATTAGTTCAGTTGATGTTTGCTGAATGAGTTAATGCAATTATAGGTTTGTTACCTCCTATTACATGATTAGTTTCTGAACCAGAACGTGTGGCTCTTATCACAGTGGTTACTTGTTGACACCTAACAAGAAATTGAGAACTATACAGAGATGTTTTTAAGCTTTTAAAGGCTAACATCACAAACAATTTCAAATTAATTTTTTGCCAAAGGATTAAATGGAAAATAGCAAAAAATCTTAAAATGCAAATGCTATATATAAATATTTACAAACTGTAATGTTTGTGACATCATTGTGAAGATAATGATTATAGCTCAATAAAAAAAGTTTTTGATCTAGCTTTCATTTTTTGTGTGAAATTTGACAAGTTTTTGTAAAAGTTTTGCTGCAGATTAATTGGTAATATGTTTTAATAAATGTACACAGTTATATGCTAGTATATGTATTCATGTATGTTTTTATTTTATATTTGGTTGAAAGATGGACACACACACACACATACATACAGTTGGCATTCATTGGTTCATTCCCCAAATTTCTGAAAGGGTCAGGGCTAACACACCAAAACCAGCAACTGGGACTTGATCTGAGTATCACACAGGATGGGAGGGACCTGCTGCTTTCAATGTCCACATTAGCAGAATGCTGAGAATAGGAATAACGCCTGGCCTGAAGCCCAGCCTGACTACTACACAATCCTTGTGGTCCTAATGCCCATTGTTTTATATTTATAGTCAGTCACACTAAAGGTTGGACTTTGACATAGGATAAGCTTAGTAACTTCACAACTGGAAATAAATGTCATTGTCAATAGACAATCACACACATGAATAAGAGCAAATGGTCAGAAATGAATTAATATTTTGCGCATGGTGAGTTAGAAAATGGACATTGCAAAGCTAAAGCTAAATTGTGATCTTAATTTTTCCACTTTGCTACACTGTCAAATGGTTCATGCAGATCTAAAGCATAAATATCAACATCACGCTATTTCACCAGTTTGATGCTTGTGATATATAGCTTAATTTATTATTTTAGTATCTGATTTCATTTTCAGTGGACAAGGAGGATTTGCTTTGTTTATGTCCTTGCACAAAGCTTGATATAACATTAGTGCTTCAAATTGATGTTCCTCTAATAAATATAGCAAAGAATTTTCTAGAGAAGGAGAAAATATCATGGCTTATTAAATTAGGTTAAACACCTACACCTACATCACACAAAACCTAACAAAACGTTTGCATCCATCATCAGAATGTATGGATTTGATACTCGGCTGGGCAAGCTTCCTGATCATGACACCTTGGAAGGAAATGTTGCTGATTCAAGTATTTGAGTCTGACACCTAACCGACTTGTGGAGTCAACCAGTGCCTGAGTTTTCAAATTGACAATTCCTCTTCCACAGAAGAGGGAGAAAACTCAATTGTAAGAAGGTTTTAGAATGCTGCGAGCAAGGGTATTAACATATTAGTGAACTCAGTATTTTCCAATCCAGGACAAAAATGAAAGCTAAAAAGCACTTTGATCCAACAGAAATAAATAGTAAGAAATCAACATTTCGGGCCTGGCGCGGTGGCGCAAGTGGTTAAGGTCCTCGCCTTGCACGCCCGGGATCCCATATGGGCGCCAGTTCTATCCCGGCAGCCCCGCTTCCCTTCCAGCTCCCTGCCTGTGACCTGGGAAAGCTGTTGAGGACGGCCCAAAACATTGGGACCCTGCACCCGCGTGGAAGACCTGGAAGAAGCTCCTGGCTCCTGGCTTCGAATTGGCTCAGCTCCCGGTGTTGTGGCCGCTTGGGGAGTGAACCATCGAACAGGAGATCTTTCTCTGTCTCTCCTCCTCTCTGTATATCTGCCTTCCTAATAAAAATAAATCTTTAGAGGAAAGATTCTTACAGAAAAGATCCTCTATTTCACCATCCAAATGGTTACAGTAGCCGGGTGTGAACCAAGGAAAAGCCCAGAGCCAGGAGTACATTAAAGTCTCACACATGAGAGTCAGAGTCCCAGAAACCCTATTTCTCCTGATTTCTTGTTTGTTACATTTTTGATTTTCTCATGGTACAATTTCATACAGACTGTGACCCCCCCCCCCCAGAAAACTCCCACCCAAGATTTTCCCCATGTTGCTACGGTAGTATAGTCCCACATAAGGAATCATAATTCCATCATTTAAGTGTGCCCCGACATTGCTCATACAGACAGTGTCAGACAGTCCAGCATCCCAGCATTTGCACATCTCCAACAGTTTCACTGGAGATCCATCATTGATTTGGAAGCAGGGATGCATATTGCATTGCATCCCCACATCTTGATATGGTAGTTGCTATTCCTCCATCACTATGCATTCTTATACATGAGAATCCACAAAATAAGGTCAACAACCATTATGAATTAGAACAGCAGCAGCAGCAACGAAATAACAGCACCATGGAAAAAAAAGTATTTTTAAATTTCATTAGCAGAAAGCTAGATTAGAAATAGAATATCCACAACTTGGACTGGCATTCCAATATGGGATGTTCTTGTAGTGTAATGTTTTAAGCCACTGCTTGCGACAACAGTGGCTCAAATTAAATATCCCTAATTGATGATCAGTTTTCTGCTAATACACTGCTAGCTCTGTTACTGTTGGCTAGTATTCAGTGCTGATGTCACAATAAATGGCTTTTTTACAAGCGTTCTATATGTATATTCTACTAATATCCCATAAGATGAATATTATTACCACATTTAGCATTACAATAAAAATTTAGACCAAAGAGAGGTTAATGCCTTTCCAGGAGCCCACAAAGTAGATGCATGCTCTCAGTGGTTTTAAAAAGAAGTTATTTAAATTCAAAGGTCATACTGTTATCCTCTCTGGTTCCATGTTGGTAATATGTTCTTTATCATTCTACTTCAAGTTGATAGAACAGAATTCTTTCTTGTAAAAATGCTACACCCTGTTGTGATTAGACTCAATGCTGTGAGATGGGTTGTGCCAATATGAAAAAGAGCAATTGGTGGAGGACAAACGCGAGTTCGTAGACTGCGTAGTTTACAGCTCAAAGATAATTGCGTCATTGCAATTAAGAGGCAAATATTTAAAAACCTTTTTAATCACCTATTTTTCATGGACTCTTCCAGATTTCTGACTTACAAATACAAGTAGATCACGGTTTTAGCCAGCAACTTTTGACAAAGAAAGCATTGTCCCTTTACTCAGGATAAGAACGTGGTGATGTAACACCTTCCGTTCCAAAGAACTGGGTTCTCTGTTTGTCTTGTCATTTCCAGATTTCCCTGCCCCCTCTCCAGGTGGAGCCAGATTACATTATTCTGCAAAAGAAATGCAATTGAGTTTCTGAACAATCTTTGACGAATATCAGCTCTAAATCAGGTCATCTCTATCAGTTTCCAGTGGAGTGATATACTGGCCCAGGTAGTAACTCTAAGAAGGCAATTAACACACACTCATATTGGATGAAAGACTGCAAATAAATTTATTAATTTTTCGGAATATTTTATGGAACATGTTTGTGTGTCTCCAGGCAGCACCCACAGAATTGCTCAGCTCGAAGCTCATTATGCTTTCTCACTCTTCTCTCCCACTACCTGTATTTTCTATAGTGACAGCTGTCCATTGTTGATCTTGCTTTGGCTTCTGCTTCTGGATTCACTCTCGGTACATGGTCACACATCTTTGATTTTCAGGAGGCTTAATTCCTGCTTTCTGGCATCAACCCTGCATTAATTCAGTTCCTAACACAGGGTTCCCAGCAGGGCCTGATTCTCCATCCTTTCCAATAAGCTTGCATGTATTCAGGCAAACCATTCCAGTCAATTACCCAGTTATTGCCATTGAATCTACTCCTGGTTGGCCCCGTGGATTATAGCTCCTGCAAACCTTTCAGTCAAAATCCACATTCCGAGTTCTGCTTTCACACCAGGGCTGGATTTGTGCCCAACAGCAACCTCTGTCACTGAGACCTTGACATTCTTCCTAGCATCTGGCAGCTGTGAAGATGACAGTGAAAGTATTACAGTGCCTCAGATCAACAGACCAAAACATCCAAACGAATTCTACCATACCCACTGCCATGGATTCAAGTTACATGGATATCACAGAAGTAAAGCAATTCCATTAGACTATTTGCAATGGAAAGTTGAGGCCACGCAGTGTTTCATTATTATCATTATTACTGTATTATTTTTAGCTGTTCCCATTTCTCTTTTACCTGTTTCTTCCTTAAGCCTTGGTTGAATGTCTAAGTAGACGTATCACAAAAATGGAAATGCCATTCAGATTTTACTCACACATACGCACACAAATACATAAGTACATGATCATAATATTGTTCAGACTAAGATGGTAACTACCCTTAAGATATTTTCTATTTCCAATTTTGAAGGGTTTTCTGAGGGCTAAAAGAAAAAAATATTTTAAGTTTTTGTTGGTTTTGATTTTACTCTTATCCTGTATGCATTAAATTTTAAATCTAAAAACTCTTCCTCAGCTGCTATTTTTTTTTATAGAGAGAGAATAAAATACCCCACTGTTTGACCAATGTCTTTATTAGATAACTGTCTGAATTGAGATTAGGCACTTCCTTCCCTAATTGCTTTGCATTATTTCTAGTCTCATCCAAATAAAAATGTTTATGATCTTTAGTCAAACCTGTTGTGAGGTTCATTTTATCATATAGAATTCCCAGAAAGAAACATTTTCTAAAATATTGAGGATGACCTCTTCTTTGTATGGAGGTCTTGAATCACATAAACCAGATATTGCTGAAATCTGAGAAATGTGTAATTTCATTCTGCTCCCTTTGCTGTGAAATATAGAACCATTGGTGTCATGAAATCGAAGAAGGATAAAAATGAAGGCCTTTACTGATAGAAGCATGTGCAGTTTATATTAGATTAAGAGGGATGGAAACAGATCTGTAGCTTTTGAAGTACATGAAAAACTACAGTAGCACTGAAGATACTAGCAGGTCAGGGGTGTAAATGGAAATAACTACTTTAGGGACAGACTGTTCAAGACTCATATTGAGAACCTGTGTGTCGCATATTTCGAGAAAATCAATTTATTTTCAGTAACTTGGGAGTGCTACGGTTTATGAAATATAGTTATAGTTCAACTGTCAGCACAAAGCAAGATTTCAAAGTGAGTTCACTCGGGCTGTTTTGCTCCTTTAGGAGAAAACACCAGGTATTGTACCTCACTCGGCACTTTTCAGTTTGCTGCTTAAATGTACCTTTCCTCAAAATCTCTGAATAGATGTGTTCATTACTACAAATTTAAAGAATTTGACCCATGTGTGAACTTTTTTCACATGATAGATATGAATTTTAACTGAACTCATGAATTATAATAAAATATTTTAAGAAATTGTGATAAAAGCAATTTGTTACTTGTCACTGACTAATAAATCAAGGTAAGGCTTTTCTTTCTGAAAAACCTCCGGATGCCTTTGCATTACAGCAAATAGTGAATTTACATTTTATACTATATCTCCTTCAAAATGAACTAATTTACAGATACTTTTGACACATCTCCTTTGAGAAACAGAAAGCTCTAGGAGTTGTGGTACTGAAAAAATATAGTAACTGGAATTGTATAGTTATTAACTTAAAAGGATAGTATAAACAGTTATTAAATCAAATAATTATGTAATTTATTCACTTTTCATTTTTGGATTTTTTCAAATCCAGTAAATATATACAGATTATAAGCTTTGAAAATGATTTTATAAAAAATACTCATCCTATTTGTAATAGAATTACAACTTGTATTTCACTCATTGAGTGTGTAAGTCATTTTGTTTCCTCTCCCCAGAACACTAACCAAATAATCATCAAAACCCCAAGATGTGGTAATCTTTTCATTCTTAGAAATAACATATGCGATATTTAGCTGAAAGTGAACTCTGAATAAGAAATACGACTCACATAGAGACATGCTATAGATATTTAAACATTCACAAAATATTAGCGAAATGAATATAATTTGAAAAGTAAGCCAAAATTAATAGACCACAGGTCAAACTAATCAAGAAAAAAGAAACCAAAATCAACTAAATCAGAGATGAAAAAGATGTTATAAATTCTACAGAAATACAAGTAAACATCGGGAATTATTCCAAACAGCTCTATTTTATCAAACTGGGAAATCTAAAGGAAATGAGTAGATTTCCAGACATGTAACTGACCAACCTGAGGCATGAAGACATAGGAAAGTCAAAATGGAGCAAGAAGCAAGGCTCAGATCAAAGCTGTAATAACCAGTTTCTAACCACACAGCCCTGGAACAGGTAGCGTCACTGCTCAATTCCAGCAGACAGTGAACTAAAAACCAAAGCCAACTCTTATTCAACTATTCAAAGAAATGGAAAGGGAGGAAATTACTTCAAACTCATCCTACAAAGTAAACATGGAAACATCTTAATTCAAAAACAAGACAGATACCAAAATAAAGAAAAAAAAGAAAAAAGAGAAGGCAAGTGTAGATCAATCTTTAATGAGCATACATGCAAAGCACCAACAAAATGTTAGTTAAGATGCTCCTAATCTTAGCAAAGGAACCTCGCAACAAAGCAGCAGCCCAAATTACAGGATGAAATACCATCTTTGCTGACTATTCATCTCATAAAGTATTAATATAAAAAACATAAGGAGCTCAAAAACTATACAAAACAAGCCATCCAGTTTTAAATAGACAAAAGCTATGAGAAGGCATTTTTTAAAATGGTTAAATACAAATGGTCAACAGACACGTCGCAACAGGCTCAGGATCCCTGCCTGACAAGGACACACAACGAAGAACCCAATGGAATGTCTGCTACGTGTGATTATCGCAGCTCAATTCGCAACAGGCCAGATTTGTAATCAGTCTAGATACACAAAGACTGCTAATCAGATAAGCTATAATACGTATACATGAGATTAGTCAACCATAAAAAAGAAAATACTGGCATTCAACAGAATGAATTGAACTTGAGACCATGCTAATTAGTTAATGTAAGGAATAAAAAAGCGTGTGGATGTCATTTGATATTTAGTAATAAATATTCCTTTACCAAAGCACATTACATAGATGACAAAGCATCTTTCCCTACATTGTGATTGATCATCGTTATGAAGACTTTACTCCATAACATTAATAACTGTTTACAGAAAAATGTCATGTTTATATTAGAATACAATGTGACAAAAAGCTTAAAACATCTAAATAAAATCGAAGCAAAACTATTCGAAGTTCAGGGGAAGAACAGTGTCAGCGAAAGCCCAGGGTTGGCTAACACACTGGGTCACGGGCAGAGCCAGTGAAGGAGGGGACAGAGGCAAGAGGAGCCAAAACAACAGTAACAGCATACGCGCTACTCCAATGCTTGTCTGACTCACATTCACAGGATCCTTTTCAATAAAATACACCTAGCCACTCTCCCCATGAGAACCTATAAATCACATGCAATTATTCAACTGAGCTTATGGGCCCAACTCTTTGGGTAATAGTCTATTATTCCTAGCGTGACTTCTCATCTATACAATTGGAAATCCCTGAAGGCATGTGATCTGCTTCCATCAAGATGAGCACAGTGTGAGGAGGGGAGAATGAATAACTGACTACAGTCACTTTCTAATAAGGAAGGGATCTGAAACTTAGGGCAGCTGCTAGTCCATGACACCTACTGAAGACTGCTAGCTGGGAACTGCACTTCTCCAAGAGGAGCGTGCTGGCTAGTCCGTCACACCGTCTCCACTCAAGTTCTCAGGGAATATTACCATGGCTCATTTTACTTCAAGTATCATACATCCGTCTTCATGGCTTCTGGGAAAATCATCCATGCCCATTACCCACAGGCTAATTCTACTTTGGGGAGATTACCCTTCCAGAACCCTCTGGAGTATTTGACTAAAGGATGTTATCAATGGCCCATGCTTTAGCTCTCTTCCTGCTCAGCCAGAGATATCTGTTTTTTTTTTTTTTTTTTTTTTTTGCTTGTCCCACAGTAAAGAAGTAGGATAATAAGATATAATTTGGGACAGGGCCACAGAAGTTAAAGGGGATATCTGTCTGCAATATCTCACCGTTTCATGTGTTAAGGACTGCATGGCACACACACTTTCATCACAGCTGCTCGAAGCAGAATGCTGTCATATGGACAGTTTTCAGGATAGGTTGCGGGCAACCAGCATTTACAGCCCGACTTATCCAACATAAAAAGTGACAAACATCTATCAAATCTACTGTGCTTGTCAAAATTTGAATATGTCTGATGTTTTAAAAGCATATCCCCATTGATCTAAATGCACAAGTACTTGTACCTTGTAACTTACAATTTGTGTGACAAATACCAGTTTAAGAGAGAGGAGTGAGAGGCAGAGAGAGAAAGAATTTTCTATCTGCTAGTTCACTTCCCAAATGGCTGCAATGTCAGGAGCCAAGTTGATCTGAAGCCAGGAACCAGAAACTTCTTCCAGGTCTCACTCATGCAAGTAGGGTCCAAAGACTTGGGCCATCCTCTACTGCTTACAAGGCCATAAAAGGGAACTAGATCACAAGCAGAGCAGCAGAGGTTAGAAGTGGCATCTATTTGGGATTTTGGTGGAAGATTAGCCTCTGTGCCACCACCCTGCTGGAGCCTAGACTTAAAGATTTTACTCTAATCCTAAAAAGGAATACTTAAGAACATGAGAGTAAGAATTTTACTGGCACTTGGCCACACCAAAGCAAACATGAAGACAATGATTAGAGGGTTTGTTTTAGAAGGTATCTCGGGAGACCTTATGCCAGAATAGAGATAACCAGATGCAACATATGAAAAAAATAGTTGGAAAATAACAAAATTCATATCACCCCTCTGATGTGCAATAGCAAATAAAGGTGAGAATATTTCTGAGAAAAAAAATTGCAATTATCCAAATCAGAGGGGAAAATGAGTCTATAGATTGAAAACCTCACTGGAGTAACTTAAGGCACAAAGAAGTATCATACCTAAACCTATGGGACTGTTCCAAAATATCAAGAAAAAACGTACAAAGCAAACTGCACAAAGTTAACTAACCCTCAGTGAGCAGTTACTTTAACAAATTTTTCTTCAGAAGAGCCATGTACCAGAGAAGACACTGCTTAAACAATCCAGAGTGCTGAGAAAAGGTCAAGTACAACATTGTTTCCGAATCTGCTGTATGGTAGCCATGGCCCTTACAAAATTGTGACCAAATTCTAGCATATATCAATATGTCTTGAATTTCTTTTGTTTCCTCATAGAAAACGACTACATGGGTCATCCCGAAAGCACAATCTCAAGCAGAAATAAAGCAAAGAGAAAGTAGAAGTGAAACAAAAATTCCACATGCACATTTAGGAAACATGCACTTAAAATTACACCCAGGAAAAATGTCTGGAATATTCCCAATGCAGTACAGTGATAATTCTAACCCTCTGACCAGTGAGAATAACTTTAAATTTTGGCTTCTGAAAATACATTTTTTTTTGCATGTTATAAAATACATGAAAAATTTCAGGTCAGAATCTGGTGATTTTTAAACAGCTGTACTAAATTTAAACTGCATTTTAAAGGTCAATTATGGACGTGATAAATTATGTAAGCTTACGAGTGGTATGTAAAACTGCAAATATTTTTCTTATCTCAACCTTTACCTGATTCTTCAATCATCTCCTTAGGTTTGTCTTATTTTGTGTCTGTAAACCTCAGAAAAGTGTGTCTGCCCTTTGCAAACTCCTTTGCTAGAGCTCATCTTGTTTGTTTGTTTTTAACTTGAAAAACATTCACGGCATAGATTTATTTAATCAGCAAAAATCTTAGAAACTCCCAGTAGCATTTGAGAAAACACTATTTTTTTTTTAAATAAAGATAAAAATAAGTTTGTAAAAGGTGTCGCCAATGTTCCCACAAAAGGAATACTTTTCTTCCCAATATTACCTTTTTTCCTTTGGTGGCCTTCTGTTAGCAACAATTTTTAAGCAGCTCTTTCTATATACCCTTTGTAACAACTGATATCAATTTAGCATCCTTTTGTTAAAGATTTTATTTTTTAATTGGAAAATTAGATACACAGAGAGGAGGGGAGATAGAAAGGAAGGTCTTCTATCCATTGGCTCAGCTTTGGCCATTGAGGCCACTTGGGGAGTGAGTCAATCTGAAACCAGAAGCCAGAAATATCTTTTGGATCTCACATGGGTACAGGGCTCCCAAGGCTTTGGGCCACCATCAACTGCTTCCCCAGGCCACAAGCAGGGAGCTGGATGGGCAGTGGGGCCCTATGGGATCTAGAACCGGAGTCCATATGGGATCCCGGTGCTTGCAAGGAGAGGACTTCATCCACTAGGCTACTGCACTGGGCACAAATTTAACATCATTTGATTAACCTTTTGAGAGACAGTGTTCTTCAAATTTCTCTATTTCTTTCTCTTCTCCACTCCCTTCATATGAGATAAAGGATCTTTCTTAAACTTTTCTTTTAAATACAAGACCTAAATATTAGCTTGCATAGGGAGGATTGGAAACAGATGATGTGAACTACAGTGAAGGGCCTGCCTCACCGTGCTGGTGAGGATTACACGTGCTTCATACAGGAAACAAGGACGTGGATATAGCTCTCCAAGACTGAAGACAATAGATTCCCGTCTCTGGGTGGGCCCACACACTGTCAGTGCCGTCAGGGTGGGGCAAGGCACCCTAATCACTTTCAGGACATGGAAAAACATGCTTGAAGAGTGACTTTTTTTATAACAGACAACTGAATAAGTTACATTTTAGAAAAGTGCATATTTTTAAAAGTAATTTCAAGACAAACCAATTACCATATGCTGTGAGAGTTAGAATTCATCATAAAAGAAAATGTGTTAAAAACTGTCAATTATTTTCTTCTTTTCCTATTTTTTATACTGGTATTGGTAATGCTTCTGAGTATTTCTTTCTGAATTCTATCAGTTAATTTTTGGCATTTTCTTAAATTTCATGAACCAAAATAACTCATAAGAATCAGAAAGTCTAGGCAACCTGAGATGGGAAAATTAATCACTCATGCAAAATGCTCCGGGTTCCAGTGAGGATACTGTTTTCATTTTTAAATATCAATTTATTGAAGAGAGAGAGGGGGGAAGAGGAGAGAGAGGGGGTAAGAGGAGAGAGAGGGGGGAAGAGGAGAGAGAGGGGGGAAGAGGAGAGAGAGGGGGTAAGAGGAGAGAGAGGGGGGAAGAGGAGAGAGAGGGGGGAAGAGGAGAGAGAGGGGGGAAGAGGAGAGAGAGGGGGAAGAGGAGAGAGAGGGGGGAAGAGGAGAGAGGGGGGAAGAGGAGAGAGAGAGAGGGGGAAGAGGAGAGAGAGAGGGGGGAAGAGGAGAGAGAGAGGGGGGAAGAGGAGAGAGAGAGAGGGGGGAAGAGGAGAGAGAGAGAGGGGGGAAGAGGAGAGAGAGGGGGGAAGAGGAGGAAGAATAGAAATAGAGAAGATCCATCTCAAGCATAGTTCAATTGCATTGCAGATGAGTGCTTAGGTGCTGGTTTCTCCTGCGGGTTGCGGAGGGCTCCAGTGCTCCAGTCACCATCCCCTACCTTCCCAAGAGAATTAGCAAGAGAGATTTGGAAGAGAGCCTCTGAGATGTGAATTGGCATTCTGATGGAATACGGGTGAACCCAATGTTGACCCTGACAATCCTTTTTACCAGAAAGGTCTTTTAAAATCTCAGGCTCTGTTTCTCTTGTGGGTTTTGAAACATATTTACCATTGGTGCTATACCAAATTATTAGTAACAGAGTGGCTTACAACGATGCGCACATGTTGTCTCCGATTTGTACAAGTTAGAGAACTGAACATCATTCACAAGGCTAGACACCAGGAGTCCACAGTGCTGTGTTCAATGTGAAGGCCCATGACCATCATGAACTTTACATGCTTTATCCACAGCTTATGAATCCCTTGGTGTGTGTCCTTGCAAAACCCTGGACTCCGCTTTGATCTTTTCTTCATTATATCCCCATTGCTCCCTCAGACCCTCCTGACCCCTCTATGGATACCCCTGTAATTAGAATAGGTCCACCCAGGGCCAGCGTGGTGGCACTGCAGACTGATCCTCCACTCTCTGCACCTGCATCCTGTGGGAGCTGGTTTGCGTCCAGACGTCTACTTCTGATGAAGCTAGCTAGCCCAGCTCTAGCCATTGCAGACATTTGTAGAAAATTTCTATCACTCTAACTTTCCAAGTAAAATCAATAAAACAAAAAATCCGCAGATACAATCCACAATGATCACCCCAATTTGTAACTACAGTGTTTCTGTGCCTCTTTAAAGAAAATTAGTTAAGTTTTATGAACAAAATCTTGGATCTTTGGTGTGCAATTGTCACCCATTCTGCAACAGGGATCTAATATTTTATAAAATACTCAATGATTTCCTCTTGCTTTTCAATCCTAAATTGTTCTATGCGCTCACCTGAACTATTTCAATATAATACATATTCTAGATTACATATTTAAAAGTGTACAAAATTACGCTATGTTTCTATAAAAATCATGAAGGCAAATATGGCAAAAATTAGGATATTTAGAGAACTAGGTATACAAAATACTTTTTCAAGAAATGTTTTTAATCTTACACGAAAGAATTAAAGACAGAAAAAGATTCATCGTCCAGCCACTTGTTCACTCCAAAATGACCTAGATGGCCACTCGTGGGCCAGGCTAAAGTGTGTCTAGGAGATTTTTCCTGGTCTCCCACATGGTGGCAGGGACTTAAGCACTTATTCCACCTTCCTAGCTTTCCCCAAGCCATTATCAGGAAGTGGGGGTCCGGTGGGACGCAACCAGGACACAGCTGGATGGGCATTTGAACAATGATGTCCTCTGAAATCCTGTACCACTGTGCCTCTGTGCCAGCCCCACTTGGCATTATTCTGAGTCTAGGCATAGAAATTTTACAGAGGGAGAAAATATTAACATAGAAAACCTGAGAATCTGAAAAAATTGCCAATTAAAAACTTATCCCAGTCTTAAAATACTCGGCTAATGTAGACTTAGCAACATCACTGACAAATTCAAGTTTTCATGTGAATACACAGATTCAACACCAATATTAACATTGCTGGTTTTTTCATTGAAGATTTATACTTTTCATAAAAACAAACTTTGAAGTCATGGTGAAATTTGAAATAACCTTCAAAAGGCAATAATTTATCAGAACATTCATGTCCATGAAGATTTCTTTCTTAGATTCCTTTTATTATACCTTAAATATTGTAATTTTGGCCTTATTTTCTACCTATATTTGAAATAAATAATTGCCCAATATGCACCTAGCAGCTGGTCATAATGATTAACTTATAATTTGTTATATAAGTTTTTATGGCTATAAATTCTATGAACACCATCGTTTGCATATATTTTAAAAAGCAATTATAGAAAGTAAAAGTGCAGATGACTTAATCATTTCACAGAATGACGGATCTGAAGAGTAAGAGTTATCCTTTATGGATCACTTTCCACTGGCTGCAACCACCTGGTCTGGTGATGCCAGCCATCGCCCCAATGGTCTTTCCTGATATCCCAGATGTGTGCCAGGGGACATGACTCCAGCTGGTTTCAAACATGCGTTGGCAGAACTCTCAGGAACCGGAGTGGCTCTCAGCTGGACTGCTGCTGTTTCAACCTGTGACTTCATCTTCAGTGCCACAGTACTGTTTCCTCGTGGTAGATTCTTTCAGCTGTCTTTATGTCACAGGTAATTAGCTTTTTGTGGTAGAATATAAACCTATATTTCAATCCAGTCAAATACGCAGATGAATTGATTTGTTGGCTTATAGATTAGATTTATGAGATTTATTAGCTTATATATTTATCTAGAAGCCAATTAACATAGACTATGTAGCTGGTTGTGATAACATGTATGTGCACACCAGGTAACAAAAAACAGCTTTTGTAACAATTTTCAGAGAAACCTCTTAAACATTTTAAAGTTATCAGTTCTTTGGAATTACATCCTGTTCTTAGTAACCCAAGTTAAAAGAGGTTTTCAATTGGTAGTTTATTAACATTTGATTCTACCTGCCATGGACACAATAGGTCTGTAGGGACCTAAAAAATGAAGTATTCTTTGTTAGAATTATAAACAGCTATTTACTTTACACAGCACACTGTGGAACCACCAGGGGAACCTTACACACACTTGCACTGTTTAGGCCTCTAGGCCTCGTTCATTAGGGTAACAGTTGTGACCCACAATGCAATAAGATCATTAGACTTTGGTCATGTTTTGACATTTGTTCCAATAGCAGTCTGTTACATTAACATTTCATTATACCGTTTACACCTCTTCCCATCGTGACAGCACCTTTAATAGAATCTGTAGATTTGCCACCACTAACCAGGGAAAGAATAACTCATCAGAATATATGGGAAGAATTTAGGTGGCCTTTACTTCAGGGAACCACAGTCACAGGCTTGCCTTTTTCGTGCAGCACACAGACAAATGTGAAGGAATGAGCTACAGGGGAAGGAGAGCCTGGAAGAGACAGGGAAGGGCTTTTGAAAGGCGGCGGCCAGGGGAAGGGAAACAGCCTCAGAGTGGCTGCACCTGTGGGTAATTCTGCCATCTGTTCCAGTTTGGCTGGAAGCAGACTCCGCCCTCCTTCGGCCAGGTGGCAGCCATCAGAATCCAAATAGCCTAATCAGTGGTCATCTCCCCAAAATGAGATACATTCTTTGACATTCATGTAACACGTCACTGGGAATACCACAATCAGCAAATTTGAAACTTTTGAAGCTTCAAATGACGGAAATGACTGTCAAGGATTCCAAGCAGGCTTAAAATGTCAGGTAGTTCAACTGATTGTTGACTCAACTGTGATGACTCAATAGTTCCAATGACTACACCACTTTGGCTGTTTTTGAACAAAGAAAACTCAGTGACACAAAGACCACAAAGACCACTTTCACAGACCATACAGGCTCACATGCACAATTTGCTACTCATGATCTAGATTATCCCCAATTTCACAATCACCACCCAAGTTTCGTCTCATTCTTTGGGATTTTCAGCAGAATCCCTGGAACTCTCAAAGTCAGAACACTTGGTTTAGAACTTTGAAGAATTCAGACGTCCAAAAAGTACATTTAACTGAGCATGGTAACCCACACTTTGGGCCAGACCTGAGCTAGGACAACACAAAACAGACATAAACATTTAGTCTGGTCCATACACACACACTGCACAAGCAATAAAGCAGCAACCAACAACAGGTTGTTACAGTTAACAGTGCCACATTAAGCTGCTACCAAAGAGAAACACCTGAACTGGAGGGAGTTTGAATCCACTCCCTAGGCATGCAAAAAGGAAACACCTGAACCAGAGGGGACTCAGCCACGCCCTTGGGCATACTTAAAAGGAACCCCTGAACCCGAGGATACTCACTCCCTCCCCTGTGCACAGATTAACAGAGGAACCACCGTGCATAGACATTCTCACTGTCTAGGCATGGACTACTATCAATCTGTATAGGGGTCTGGGACGTTTCCTCAGAACCCCCAGGGTGAAGGACCGAATTACAGGTCCACCTGGACCCTCTATTCAGCCTTTAACATTTTGAGCTCAAAAAACACCTGAACCAGAGACCACTCCGCACGCAGAAACCTACTCGTTGGTTGTAAAGAAACCAAAATTTAAATTTAATTTAGCGGGTACCCTGCTACAGTCTCAGCTTACGTTAATCCAATTACGTTCGCTCTTCTCACACTCTCCTTTACATTTCACAATCTAGTGGCCTGATTCAAAATTCAGCAACCCAACTTAATATCCAACAATTGGTCACAAACACAGACAATGCAACAAATCAAAGACAAAACAAGGCCAATTAACCAGCCAGCAAAGAGAAACAAAGTAAAGTGAGACTCACCACACATGCCCTTCAAGTTGACTCCTGATGAACTTGGGAATCTGGGATGAGCCGCCAGGGTCGATGCAAACGATGCCAACACACAAGCGCAGTGTATTGGAGCTCGGCATGTCCGAATCCCAGAGCACCCACCACCACCACAGCAACTCTGGAGCTGGACCCACGTAGAGAACTGCAGGGTTTTTATGCAGTCAACCAGCCAATCAGAATCATAGTCAACCAGCCAATCGGAATTATACTCAATCAACCAATCAGAATCACAGTCAAATAGCCAATCAGAAACACAGTCAACCAGCCAAGCAACCTCACAGTTAATCAGCCAGTCAGAAACACAGTCAACAACCAATCAGAATCACAGTTATATTTTAGTGATTTTTTCCAATCTCATTTTGTTACCAAAATATGTCAAAAAATACGTGACATGTTGAAATAATATCAAAAGAAATGTGAAATGCAAAGCATATTCAAATATGAAATGCAAGTTAAAAGCCGTGGTGTCTTCATTTTTTATTAATATTGATCAATTAATAGTTTTTCATTTGGCTAAACGACACAAATCAAGATTTTCTTGTTAGTAAAAAAGTAGGTGGATATGTTGATTTGTTTCACAACAGTTATCTTAGACTTGCAAACAAAAACATCACTTTGTACAATTTAAATGTACATACATTTTAAACACTAAAAAGGACCAATATTTGGATAACTTTTTTTTAATATTCTTTATCATTTTTTTACTCAGTTTTTCTACCTAAATATGTGTTTTGGAATGTGGTCCCCATTTTGGAGGATTTACTTTTTGTGTCCTATTAGGAATGATACATACAAATCTGACATGATTTTTGTTGATGCTGTTTAGTGCTGGCTGCAGTTTTGCGAGAAGTGAGATTAGTAAAGGAGCTACCGTGTTCACACTGCATGCCTGAATTTCTTTTTGTTATTCCTAGAAAGTGACATACACACTCTGAGACTGAGTGTTTTATTTGCTGTCATATCAGCTATCAATATGTAGATACTCTCAAGAAAAAACAGCAAAATACGTATTTAATAGAACAACACATTTCTTTTTAAAAAATCAAATGATATTACATTGCAGTCATCCTTTTGGTATTATGAACTGTCTTTATTTAGAAGCAAGCATAAGAAACCAAAAACTAGTTTTTGAAACATTTCGCAAGGTCAATATTACAAGAATCCATCAAATAAGTGTTACTTGCAATTGACAATTTGATAATTTTGACAATTTGACAACCAGTCATTAACTTAAATTGGAAAAATTTACCATTAGCCAAAAACTTTAAAATTGGCATATAACTTTTAAAAACATAATGAACTAGTTCTTTAATTCTAATGTACACATTTTGAGAGCTCAAGTAGTCTGAATAAAACAATAAATTAATGCTTCAATATGAACTAATTATAAATCCTAACGGTTAAAGTTAGGAAAAGCAGGTTGCTATCCCTGAACAGCCAGTACTAGCCGGCTCTGCCAGCATTGTCCTGGCTGCTTCTTTTCTGATGCAGCTCCTTGATTATGGCCTTGGAAAGCAGCAGAGAATTGCACAGATGCTTGGGACCTCCACTGACATGGAGACTTGGAAGAAGCTCATGTGCCCTGGCTTCCAGCAAGCCCAGTTCTGGCAAATGTGGCTTTTGGGGAATGAGTCAACGACAGAAAATCTCTCTGTAGATCTTTCAAATAAAAACATCTTTGAAAAAAATCAATGTGAGAGGTATTTCTTTATGAGTTTATAACACAGCTCAGGTCCCACAATGTAAGCAATCCCACCAAATTTATATTTTCCAAACTCCCAAACTGGTCTCCTAACTCTTGGGAAAGCACCATCATTTGGGTTTGGGTCACCAATTCACTTTGGAATAATCTGTCGTCATCACTTCTCGGCCTTTTGGCTAAGATCAAGTGTGGAATAATCTGTGGTCAGAAACAGCTTGTTGACCAGGTTCAGTAAGCGCAACTCTGTGCCCGACAAGGTAACAACCTTACTGGCCAGGTAAAATCTCTGAAGACGGTGATGGAGAATATAGTTTTAAAAAGATGATCTGGCAATCACACGAAAAGATAGATGGACACTCCATAGACTTCCTGATTAAGCAGCTTGCTTGCTTTATTTTTAAATTTTTTTTTTTTTGCTTTATTATCTACAGTATGGAATTCAGTTACTATGGTCCAGAAATATCCTTTATGCTCTCAATTCCTACGGGAGAGATTTTCCTATAATGAGGCAACATTGAAAAGCAAAAATCAATAGTTGAACAATGACAGAAATCATACAGAATGACACTAAAGACTACGTTCTTAGCACTCATTTTCTTACCGATTACCTAAGTCACAATTTTCCTTGCCTAGCTTTATATTTCTGCAGCATATCATTGCGTTGTAAGAAATGAGAAAATTTTAAAAAACTTTTATTTCGTTTTTGTATTTGTATCTAAGAAAGCTCACACATTGTCCTCTCCTGAAATTTGCTTCTTAGACAATATTTTAAGGTTTACACCTTTTTTTTTATTATTAATGCTTACAGCATTCCTTTCGTTTGAATATCTGTTGAGTAACAGAAGAGAGCATTAAGCAGATTGTATTTTTCACACTTTTGGCTAGAGAGAGATATATACATGTATGTATATGGCTAGCTTATTTCTTCCCAAAATAAAGTTCCATCTTTTGCCAATATCTTTAAAATTCTGCAGGGTTACTGCTTCATGGAGATGAAATTCATTGCAAGGTTAGCTACTGCATTTAAAGCACCAGAAAAGAAAGTCCTGAAAAATTTTAATTCAGCCTTAAATTTTGAACATATTTCTAAAAACGAACATGGTGATAAGCTCACAGCATGTTTAAGTTATTTTAAACACATCAGAATGAATTTGGATTTCGGGCTTTTATTGTTTGAAGCACAGCCTACTAAATTGGAGAGAGGAGCCTAACCTTCATTCATCTGCTGTTTTAAATCTTCCAAAAGTCCCCAGTATTCCTAATTATCGTTAAAGTATCACTACAAACTGTCCTGTCACCCCATATATGTCTCCCTAAGGGAGAAACCATTGAAAATGATCCATAAAAAGCACATTTAAAAGAGGGGTGGGGGGTGCGGTTCGTCAATAGAGCATACAAACCCCTTTAACCACATTTACACAGCTCAGACATCAGAATAAACCAGATGGCCTTTTTTCCCTTCTTGAAGGTTAAATTGAGTATATATTTATGTTCCTTTAATTATAATCTTAACCCTACATGTTAACCAAAATACATGGCTACATAATTCACATAAAACTTGTCAGATTAATACTACATACATTTAAAATGAAGAGTAACATATTGTTTGGATTACAAGTAATACTATGAATCCCACTGTATCCACAAATGCAGGTATTTTTAATTCAATCAGTGTAAACGCTGCATTGTGGTTTCCTCAGCTCTTGTGAGAGATTTTCTGCTACCTTCCCAGGCACAATACCCAAGAGCTGGATGGCAAGCAGAGCAGCCAGGACTAGAATGTGGCCTGTATGAGATGCTTGAGCTAGAGATGGTTATTTTATTCACTACAGAATAATGCAGGCCCAACACTTCTCACTGTGTACATGTTAGTGAACACAGTCAGATCAGCCCTCAACTGAGCTACACAAGAAGAATAAGCTTGGATTTTCCATCATGCAAAACTACAAAACACAAACAGCTGCTGTTGTGACCTTACATTATGGATTTGTTGTGGGAATCTTAAAAGGCGAATAGAAGCTATTTGAATTAAATTCAGCAAGTATTTATAAATATTTCACACACAATATTCTATGAACTGTTAAGGCAATTAGCATGTATCATTCTTTAATAAATAAAGACATTGAATTGAACATGACTTTATAAAAGAATGCTAAAAGCTATATAAATATAAATGCGTACAAGACTAGATTAATACATAAATTTGCATACTTCTGTTTGTGCTTATCTATGTGTGTGAGCACACGTGTGTGCATGTGCATAGAGACAGTGGCAGACAGGTACAAGGATAAAGGACAAAGAGCTTGGCACAGGCTCAGAGATACACAGATGGACACTACTAAACAAATATGAATTCATACGTTTAAAGAGTTGGACTGCCGATGAAGATCTCTGACATTTGTAGCAAACAGTAGATTAAAAATTAGCTGTATATTTTTCTATTTTTTTCAGATATGCCTCATATTTAAGTCGCTTACAACCTGAGAACATGAATAAAAATATCCAGGTGCAAAATATAAACATCCCTTAGCGAGAAATGATGAACATAACGGGTGTGCCATGAATGGCACTGAGCTCCAGATCGTAGTGAAATGAAAAGCGGCAGTGAGGAAGACAACACAGCGCTATACATCCACACGTTTCTTTTGTTCTAAGTTAAACTCATTGCCAAAGTTCAGCACATAGAGGTTCTCCCTTCTCAGCTCCCCCTCCAAAATACGGAGGAATGAAGCAATTTCCTGGGTGATTATCACCATTCAACGCCTCATTTTTCTGTAGATTCTCTGTCAATTATCTTTATTTAATGGAGGTAGAGATTTTGGGAAATGTACATATTTGAGTGACAGTAATTTTTCTAAAAATTGCTGAGGAAAAGCAAATCTTAAACAAAGAAGAGCCAATCTACTCCCTGAGACCAGAAGCAGAACTGTTGCCTTTTCTGGGGTAATTGGACCGCTGTCACTCAGAGCCTTAGCTCTAAAAATAACGTGATTCACCAGATCAATAAAATGACTCTCGGTCGATAGTGATATTTAAAGGGAAATAGGTGATCAGCAATTTACATGAGCAGAGATGATACTTCATATTTTTTACACACGTCTTTCTTCTTGATGTAGCAGTAACAATCCGGTCACATGCTACACTGCGGTGATATAGTGAGTGGCAAACGTCCTGGTGATTTGTACTCCTTGAGTAAAGAAGGGATGGGAAAGCTGTACTCCATCAACAGATACAAAACCACTGAATTCTGCTGACCATAAAAGGAGCAGAAGCTGAGATCATACACACAGTCACAGTAGCTTGCTGGACATGTGGTGCACTGAGTTACCTCGTAACTCCATCAGCATAAAGGACAGAGGTAGATGCAGCCTCTCGTCCTTGGGCCAGAACCAGGAGCTGGAAGAGATCTTTTTGTGAACATATAGACTACTTGTGCTATAGTGCTAGTAGCTACAAAAAATGAAAAAAAAAAATGCATACAGGGTACAAACAAACTTAATGATAAAATGGTAACTTTCGCCCTTGAGTGGGCTAACAAGTAAACAGCCCCAGCTTGTTGTTTTCTGTATTGGAGGAACATAGACAGCACAGGTGGGAATGAGGATTACTTGGCTGTACAAAAATGTAGCACTTCACACAGTCAGATTTAAAACTATGCTCTCAAATGCTATCCTAACTTACTTTGCTATGAGTATAGAACCGTAGATGTAATAAACAGAAAGGCATAAATTACACACTTTCCTCCTGGCACTGAGGGACTTATTCAAGGCAGACACTACGGAGGCACAATGCAGATCACAGTGCCATCCTTCTAATTTCTCACGTCTTCATCTATTTTGATCTTGAATAAAAGGCATCTGTCTTCTTTCCTGATAAGTTAATGAAATGCAATTATAGTCGGCACTTTGGATATGCCTAGTATTGTGCTAGACCCTGTACTATCGAGGAACCTCAGAATCCTGCTTAGCAAAGGAGTTTTGTCAGCGAGCTCATTGGCACAGCAGCCTGCATTTGATAAGTCAAGAGGACAGAGGATTTCTCGAGAAAAAAACCCAGCTGTGCCTTTTAAATCAGACGTGCTCATTTAAAGTCTCCATAGCTGTTACCTCTATGCAAATAAGGTTGTGAAAAACTGTACTTTTCATTGGCTGGTTAAGTGTGAATCTGATTGGTTGATTGCCTGTGTTTCTGATTGGCTGGTTGACTATGATTCTGATTGGCTGGTTGACTGCATAAAAACCCTGCAGTTCTCTACGTGGGTCCAGCTCCAGAGTTGCTGTGGTGGTGGTGGGTGCTCTGGGATTCGGACATGCCGAGCTCCAATACACTGCGCTTGTGTGTTGGCATCGTTTGCATCGACCCTGGCGGCTCATCCCAGATTCCCAAGTTCATCAGGAGTCAACTTGAAGGGCATGTGTGGTGAGTCTCACTTTACTTTGTATCTCTTTGCTGGCTGGTTAATTGGCTTTGTTTTGTCTTTGATTTGTTGCATTGTCTGTGTTTGTGACCAATTGTTGGATATTAAGTTGGGTTGCTGAATTTTGAATCAGGCCACTAGATTGTGAAATGTAAAGGACAGTGTGAGAAGAGCGAACGTAATTGGATTAACGTAAGCTGACACTGTAGCAGGGTACCCGCTAAATTAAATTAAATTTTGGTTTCTTTACACCCAAGGAGTGGGTTTCTGCGTGCGGAGTGGTCTCTGGTTCAGGTGTTTTTTGAGCTCAAAATGTTAAAGGCTGAATAGAGGGTCCAGGTGGACCTGTAATTCGGTCCTTCACCCTGGGGGTTCTGAGGAGACATCCCAGACCCCTATACAGATTGATAGTAGTCCATGCCTAGACAGTGAGAATGTCTATGCACGGTGGTTCCTCTGTTAATCTGTGCACAGGGGAGGGAATGAGTATCCTCGGGTTCAGGGGTTCCTTTTAAGTATGCCCAAGGGCGTGGCTGAGTCCCCTCTGGTTCAGGTGTTTCCTTTGTGCATGCCTAGGGAGTGGATTCAAATTCCCTCCAGTTCAGGTGTTTCTCTTTGGTAGCAGCTTAATGTGGCACTGTTAACTGTAACAAGCTGTGGTTGGTTGCTGCTTTATTGCTTGTGCAGTGTGTGTGTATGGACCAGACTAAATGATTATGTCTGTTTTGAAGTGTTTGATAGTAATTGTGGTTGTTTGGTCTGGAAAGTTAACCATGGGACACTAGTGTTGTCCTAGCTCAGGTCTGGCCCAAAGTGTGGGTTACCATGCTCAGTTAAATGTACTTTTTGATGAACTTTTTTGGACCTCTGAATTCTTCAAAGTTCTAAACCAAGTGTTCTGACTTTGAGAGTTCCAGGGATTCTGCTGAAAATCCCAAAGAATGAGACGAAACTTGGGTGGTGATTGTGAAATTGGGGATAATCTAGATCATGAGGAGCAAATTCTGCATGTGAGCCTGTATGGTCTGTGAAAGTGGTCTTTGCGGTCTTCGTGTCACTGAGTTTTCTTTGTTCAAAAACAGCCAAAGTGGTATAGTCATTGGAACTATTGAGTCATCACAGTTGAGTCAACAATCAGTTGAA
Organism: Ochotona curzoniae; assembly: GCF_017591425.1. NCBI lineage: Eukaryota > Metazoa > Chordata > Mammalia > Lagomorpha > Ochotonidae > Ochotona > Ochotona curzoniae. The sequence goes on along the minus strand of NW_024465582.1, from coordinate 11,052,111 downwards.
CTGTCTGACATTTTAAGCCTGCTTGGAATCCTTGACAGTCATTTCCGTCATTTGAAGCTTCAAAAGTTTCAAATTTGCTGATTGTGGTATTCCCAGTGACGTGTTACATGAATGTCAAAGAATGTATCTCATTTTGAGGAGATGACCACTGATTAGGCTATTTGGATTCTGATGGCTGCCACCTGGCCGAAGGAGGGCGGAGTCTGCTTCCAGCCAAACTGGAACAGATGGCAGAATTACCCACAGGTGCAGCCACTCTGAGGCTGTTTCCCTTCCCCTGGCCGCCGCCTTTCAAAAGCCCTTCCCTGTCTCTTCCAGGCTCTCCTTCCCCTGTAGCTCATTCCTTCACATTTGTCTGTGTGCTGCACGAAAAAGGCAAGCCTGTGACTGTGGTTCCCTGAAGTAAAGGCCACCTAAATTCTTCCCATATATTCTGATGAGTTATTCTTTCCCTGGTTAGTGGTGGCAAATCTACAGATTCTATTAAAGGTGCTGTCACGATGGGAAGTGGTATAAACGGTATAATGAAATGTTAATGTAACAGACTGCTATTGGAACAAATGTCAAAACATGACCAAAGTCTAATGATCTTATTGCATTGTGGGTCACAACTGTTACCCTAATGAACGAGGCCTAGAGGCCTAAGCAGTGCAAGTGTGTGTAAGGTTCCCCTGGTGGTTCCACAGTGTGCTGTGTAAAGTAAATAGCTGTTTATAATTCTAACAAAGAATACTTCATTTTTTAGGTCCCTACAGACCTATTGTGTCCATGGCAGGTAGAATCAAATGTTAATAAACTACCAATTGAAAACCTCTTTAACTTGGGTTACTAAGAACAGGATGTAATTCCAAAGAACTGATAACTTTAAAATGTTTAAGATGTTTTTCTGAAAGTTGTTACAAAAGCTGTTTTTGTTACCTGGTGTGCACATACATGTTATCACAACCAGCTACATAGTCTGTGTTAATTGGCTTCTAGATAAAAATACTCATGAAAAATTGCTAAGCTAAATCATTTTGATTTTGATTTAAATATATCCCAGAGACTTGGGCCACAGATAAATCTCCCACCTTCTTCAAATGTGTGAGGAATGACTTTGAGTATATTGCATTAGGTCCTGTGTAGAGAATATGTAATGTACAGATACATGATTAAGCTGTTGGAGAGTCGTATCCGTCTGTTACCAAGTCCTACAAAGTCTGTTTAGGTGTTTATTTCTACTTGTATTCAAATACATTTACTGCTAAAGTTTCAAAACGAGTTATGGGAAACCAAATTCCTATGAACTAAATGCTAAAATACATGGATATATGTAAGTGTTCAGTGATAATTCAGATTTCAGGATGTTAAAGTGTCCAACATCGCGAACAATTCCAGCAACTCCTGTTCTAATAATCTTGTAGCACTCCATGGCCTCAGAATCAGCCCAAGGCATTCTGGATTGACAGGAAAACCAGCAAGAACATGGCTGGTGTGGAAAGCCAGGACATTACTGTAAAGATTGACCCTCTGTAAAGGACCTCAGCGGTCCACGTCCTTGCAAAGAAGCAGCCATTAAAGTTGGTTGTATTCTTTCAGTGGAGAAAACTTCTGCTTTGTTTGTGATCTTGCCTAATGACTTCTGGGTTGTTGTGGATTCAAGAGGCTTCCACAGCCTAAGCATTGTGTGTCAAGAGCCTCAGGTGATCACTAATGTCAAACATAAGAGTGCTAATTCTGTTAAATTCACTGAGTCACTGTGTACTGACTTCCCATGCAGGACCTGTACCTTCGAAGTTTGTATTAGAATTAATAGTAAATCTTGCTGTATTCTAGTATATTAATACTTATCTGTTTTGGTTATGCCTGAGTATTTGGCTCTTTCACTTTGAGACAATTGTTAAGAAGTTTTATATACTTCCACAACCAGTATTCTAACTGGCTAGACTGTTATGCTTGTGAATAATAATAATTTTGGCATAAGAAAAACTTTGGTTACTAAAATGAATAGAATTTCTCTCTGATATCTATTAATGTAAATACCTAAACAAAATTTTAACTGTTGCTGTCTAGGCATTGGTACGAATTTTCAATAAGACTGCAATGAAACAGCAAGTGTTTCTGGTGTCTTAAATACATGTGCAATTAAATATACTTGAATTATATAATTAATGGTTATAGACTTTTCCAAACAGTGTCTTGTGGATCTGAAAAGTGTTAGTAAGAAGACTTAGAGGCCACCGGTAGTTGCTGTACTCTAAGTTGGCTGGCCTGTAACTGCTCAGCCAGTCCCACTGCCTCGGTTCCCCACAGGATGTTGCATCTCCCCCTTCAGTTTTGCTAGACATGACTCCCTGAGCGCTGTGAAACAAAATTCATGCCTTCCTCACTTGCCAAATTATTTGGGATTTCTCTGTTCATGTACTTAAGATTTGTGTGTTCTTCAATTGCCAGTACATGGCTTGTTAAACTATATACTATTAGATTGCTTACCTCTGCCTCAAAGTGTATAAAGTTCTGTAATATCTTGTTAAAATCTTGTAAATTGATGGGTTATTGTAGAAGCCTTCAAGTGCCCAGCAGTACTTTGGCCACCTGGATGACTTCTACCTTCTATCAGGAACCTCTAGATTGACCCTCCCTTCCCCCCGCTGCTGTTCAATGTACCTGAGAAAGACAAGTAGCATTTGAACATTCGGCCATTGTACAATGTACAATTATCTTAAAGGATTATATTGTATGCAACCAGAGTATGTAAATTTATCTGTTCAAAATAAAACATGTAGATATAAAATAAAACTAAAGAGCAGTAGTCTCCCAGCACCTTTATTCGGTCTTGAGCTGTGGAATTATGAAAGTTTTTTGTATCATTTACAGGTCTTTGAACAATGAAGTTATAATTCAGTACTGTTTTAGGTCACATTGATTGCAGTAATCTGTTATGTGTGACACAATTAGTTTACATATTTTTCCAACAAAATTAAACCATTGAAAACTCAAGACTGGTAATTTTTAGGTAAATAATCAAAACATCCCAGAAAAAATACTTTTTTTCCAATTTTTTCTTTAGCCTTCTGTTAGTGATTTTTAACCTGCTCTTTCTGAATAGCCTTCCTAACAACTAATATAAATTTAGCTATATAAAAATTTTACTGGAAAGTCAGATACACAGAGAAGAAGAGACAGAGGAAGATCTTCCACCCATTGATTCACTCCCCAAGTGGCCACAGTGCCTGGAGCGGAGTCATTCTGAAGCCAGGAGCCCAGAGTCTTTTCCAGGTCTCCCACACAGGTACAGGGTCCCAAGGTTTTGGGTTGTCCTTAACTGCTTTCTCAGGCTGCAAGCAGGGAGCTGGATGAGAAGTGGGGCTGCCGGGATTAGAACTGGCGCCACATGGAATCGCTGCACGTTCAAGGCGAGGACTTTAGCTGCTAGTCTACTGCACCAGGCCCTTGAGCTGTGTCTCATTTAACTGTTTCATTTGCCCTCTAATTCTATTGGTGAGAGTTCATTTAACCCCACCTGACTCACAGCATAGTATTCAGGATATCTCAAGATCCTTAACCTTAATTCGTTCATCAAAGTTCCCTTTGAATAGGGCAACACGTTTAGGCATTCTGGAAAGTAGGCAAGGTACCATTCATGTGAGCCATCACTATGCTTATTAGTAGTATGGGAAATAGGAATAGAAGGGCAAGAGGTAGTGATACGTCAAGTTTTTGCATTTGCCCAGGCTCAATGCAGTCTTTGCAGCCATTTGAGAAAGTGACCCCGGATGATGGGAGGATGTTCTTTTCTCTCTCCCTGTCATTTCTCTTTGAAATAAATTAAACTAAAATGTAGTGGCCAAATCTAATCTTTGATATCATCATAAATGATCAAAAAGTTGCATTAAATGCTCTAAAAATTACTAGTGAGTCAAAACTACAAAATGGTGCTTTTTTGCACCACTTTTTTGTCTGTCTTCTATCAGTTAGTGACTATTTTACTATTTTTGGATTGCCAAGTATAGTTGAAATGACAAATGTGAATGTTTATTAGACAGTAACCTTTCTCTATGTCAAATATCATTAACATATTTAAGTTGGGAATTTTCACACATTTCCAGAGAAACAAAGACTAGAAAAATCTTAATTTTTGGTTCAGTTCTTATAGTAATTTGGCTTTACATTGTTTGAATTCTCATTTTGTCTCCAGGGAAGCTGTCCTCATTGCAACAAGGAAACTAGCAGCAGCTTGATAGTATCACATCATTTAAGGAAGGTTAGGCTTCCCAATCTATCGAAGATTGAAGAAGTCACTTCTGTTTTAGAAGTAATCTTTGCCTTCCGTTTAGGCCAGCTTGGGTCAGGTACGTTTGCTGAATCAATAGTAGTCACCAGTAAGATTCTGTGCAGGCCACAAAATCATGAGTTTAGCTGCTGGGTGAGTGGATGCTGTCCCTCACTTAATCTGCTTTTTAGAGGTCACTGCATACTAAAGAATGTTTTACATGATGGTTACACAGCAGGATTCAAAGTTGATAAGAGAACTTAGTGCATGAATTTTTATTTCAATAACAAGCATATAAGCAATTCAAATTTTATTAGAGCACGCAAATTTAATAAACACACATTTGTAAGACCTCAAAACTATATTGCAATTTAGACAGTGATTAGAGAGTCATGCTCTACATGGAATTTTGTCAGTACCTCTAAATTCATATAGAAGTGCTAAATAATGACAGAAAAAGCAAAAGTTCCGCATGGGAAAGGGGTGCCCCATCAGGTATCTGCTTATGTTTCTCATCCAATACCTGTTCTCATGGCTCAGAAATAAATCAATGAAAGAAAAGAGAAGTTGAGCGGGCATAATACAAATGACAGTTTTGGCTGACAAACAGGAGAAATGGTTCAATAAGTATTTAAAAATATGAATAGAGAAATTTCATTAATTTGGTTTTGCAGAAAACATGTTTTTCCTGTAGATTTAATATGTAAGAGTCAAAATTTGTAAATTTAAGAATTTGATTTCCCTTTAAGAATGTATGAATTGTTAGATTTGTGTTCAGATATTCTTCAGCATTTGCCCTCTCGCCTTGTTCCCTTTTCAAATTAGTTTATGCTTAAAGGGGAGCCTTCTCAATTCTCTGATGTACTGTAGTTATATTTACATCTTGTTCTAATAGTACATCTTATTTCCAGTTCTTTATGTTGTATTGACCAAGAGGGTTTGTATTCAATATTTAGAGCTTTTGTCTTGCTTTGAATTTTTTTCCTTCTGAATACAGACCTCTATTTGCCTTCTGCTTTGAGTATTAACTTGCAAAAATTTGTTAATGTAAATTTGTTCTCTGCCGCATTTTTCCTGTACATCTTCCATGTTAACCTAGGAATGTGTTTCTCAAAGACTTGGGAGCCATGCTTGATATCATGAGTGAAAAATTGGAGCCCTAATTCTCAGTCTTTGTGGATATGTGCCAGACCTCCCTAAGGAACAACATGCAGCCCTATATGGCTTAAGGACTTCCACACCGCTCCTATCCTAGTTCATCTGGCACTTTTCACTGGCTCTCTCCAGAGCTCAAAATTCCATTTGCTGTTTCAACTGCCTGAAATACAATTTCCCTGTTAATTCTGTCCCTAGAAAATTTGTTTCAATAATTAAGTGTTCAATTTAACATGTAAGTCCATACATTATAAAGGTAACTTTAGGTGGACAAGAACGTTTCAAAATGTTGGTTCAGTTCACATGCTGATAAATTTTGTGGTTAATTGCTTCCATTCTTTATGTATTTGAAAAACTTTGTTTTCTATATGTTATTAATAGTGATTGACTAAATTTTCACACTGCAATTAATTGGAAATGTGCTTCTCTTGAGCCAGTAATCTGGCTGCACTGGATATTAAAATTATAATAAATAATGCTTTACTTATGAATGACAGTAAGAATGAGTCAATACTGGGAACTCCATAATTTGTTTTACAAAAGTTACATTGTAATGTTTAATATTACAAAGAATAAGACTGTGTAACAGTATTCCCATAATTACATACCGTATTTTTAAAATTTTTTTTATTGCAAAGTCAGATACAGAGAGAAAGACAAAAAGAAAGATCTCTCATCTGATGATTCACCCCCCAAGTAACCGCAATGGATGGAGCTCTTCCAGGTCTCCCACAGGGGTGCAGAGTCCCAAGACCTTGGGCTGTCCTTGACTGTTTTCGTAGGACACAAGCAAGGAGCTGGATGGGAAGTGGGGCTGCCAGGATATGAACCTGTGCCCACATGGGATCCCTGCTCATTCAAGGCAAGAACTTTAGCCGCTAGGCCATGGTCCCAGCCCCACATACCGTATTTCTGTAAACAGAGTACAATATCTACTCTTGGTCTGACAGTATGAAAAGATAATAGGAAATCAAATAAGATTTCGAGCGAATTACCACTTATCTTTGGATCGACTAGACTGTCCTTTTTGGTTCCCAGGATAAATTAAATAATTTGTAGTTTTTGAGTATGAGTTTTCCATCTTACTGTTTTTTCAATGGAAATATATGAACTTGAAAAACGGTGAAAATTAGTCTTGTGACAGTTTGGAAGTTTCTATTTCCTCAGTAATATTCCTGAATGTATGTTACAGTAAAAATTTAGGCTTTGCTATGAGATGCACTTGAATTATGTGCAAAAGCATCTCAGATATTAACAGTAGAGAAAAAGAATCTTGAATCCGGAAGTTCCTCTTGGCACACAAAATTAAATCTGGTAGGTTCCATTCCTGAGAATTAGTTTTATTTTTAGGAGCAGACTTTATGACGCAGAATTACATCTCTGCTTGTGGGTGGGCCCCTAACTATTCTCAGAGTTCCTGCTATTAAAATCTTGCCTCCACTTTAGATACTCAGGGAGAACGCAGACATTAGTTCCAGTGAGACACAAGGGAGGTCGGAGGAAGAGCTGGCGTCTGGCTTCACACTGGCCCATCCAGAGTTGTGAGTGTCTAAGACCTGCAGCAGGTGAAAGCACCCTTCTCCCTCTTGGCCGACCTCTTGTTTTCTCAATCTGCCACTCTTTCCAGCAGGTTGGAAATATTTTAAAAGCAAATTTATAAACTCAGTTTATGAAGATGTACATGTTTTATGTTTGATATAAATTATACAAATGAGTTCAGGAAAGCATTTTTTAAAGACTTACTTAAATCAGGAAGGTAGGTTTCCACATGGAAGATCCCTTCCCTTCATATTTCCTTCTATCCTTTGGTTTCCTCCCCAAGTGGCCACAACAGCCAGAGCTGAACCAATCCAAAGCCAGCAGCCTCTTCCGGGCCTCCCATGTATGTATAGGGTCCCAAGATTTTGACCTATTCTCCAATGCTTCCCCAGGCCAGAAGCCAGAAACTGGATGGGAAGTGGAGGTGCTGAAACAAACTGGCATACATTTCTCATTCCTCGTTATCTGAAGCACACACACACACCCCTCACAGAAAAGCTAAGGCATTATGTCCTCTAATGCCAGGTAATTTTGTTGTCAGTCATCTGAAAGGGAAACATGGACTGTACTGTAGATGACTTCATGTCTTAAGGTCATTTTTCCATGTGTGCTACTGGAGGATGATATTTCAGAGGATAAACTGACAAATGGAAAGAACTGGAGGAACTTGGATGAGGCCAAGGTCTTCAGCCACCTGGGAGTCTCAGTAAGATTCTGTGGCATGTCAGAACCAACATGAATTCAAATAGACATGAAATCTATGTCTAATACAAATTAGACATAGAAACAGTAAAATGCATGAAATATTAGATTCAATCAGCTAGACAAAGTGATAGTTACTCTAAAAGTAACAATGTATGTAATTAGTTTTCTTAGGTCTCAGGGTATAAAAGCTTTTGTTTCAGAGACTTATCAGGATTGTTGTACACAAGTGCCTGAAATTCACGATTATAAACATTATTCCAGAGAAATAAGTGATTATCTAATGTTATATGGAGTGCACTAGTAAAAATGTCTCCATTTGCTATATGCCACGAGAAAATGGCAGAGCTATAAACATCTAATTTTCACTTTGAAGAGTCAGACTTTTCTCAATATAGACTTGAAAATAAGCATCACTCACATTTCTAAAGCAACTTTCCAGCTGTTAAAAATCAATCAGAATGAAATTTCTAGCTCTGAGAAAATATAAAATCCATACATATTATATTTCAGAGTAGAAGGAATGTGAAATGACTTCCTTTACATACCCAAGAAGAATCTTACACACTTACAGATGAAACATCTTGAATTTTTAAGAATCATGTTCATTGTATTCCCTTTATTCAGTTCAGAATTTTGCATCTATAGTTACCAGTTTGAAGAACAAGTTTACAGAACAGACTTAGCACAAAACAGAAGTAAACGCAGACAAAATCCTAAGATGAAAAGGCCAGTAACAATGTGCAGCTACTGAGTCACTGGGAAGTGAAAAGTAATGACTGTGGGACCCCATAGGCTTGTGTCTTCAAAGGTCATTTGATATAAACCAATAGAAAAAAAACTCAACAGTTTTCTTATAGAAAGATATCGCAACAAATTTAGTCCGATCTAGTTTGCTGTGTTTAGTGGTTCATGGATCAAACCAGATATCCTGCAAGATGAAACAGACTCCCAATAAGCAATGACTGAAAGGTGGGTTTGTAACATGGGATGAAAGAAATAGAAGAATAACAATCAATTTTTTTATTCCCTGTCTTTATTTTTTTGGTAAGAGTTCAAAGAGAAGCCTGCCTTGTTACATGGAATATCACAAATTTAAGAAAAAAATGCTTCTTATTTTGGGATATACCTGCTTCCCTAAGTTTCAGTTTGATTATGTGGCACTTAAACAAAAATACTCCCTTTTGGTTTGGTTTCATCTGTTGCTTCAGACTGCAGAAATTTGGCCTGAAATGATGGCTTTCATTGATTTTTTTGCGTAACGCTAGTTTTCACGTAAGCAAATACTTTTTTACACTTACAAATGCTCTCTTTAAAGACTACTTTGTTAGTAGCCAGTGACTATTTTTTTTTTTTTTCTGTTGGGGAAACTGATTTGTCAGAAGAGAGAACCCAAGTTCATGTGTATATATAAGGATCGTGGAATAGAGATGTATATATAACCTAGTGGGCAAGATTCCTGCTTGAGATGCCAACACCTGTTCTGAAGTACCTACGTTGAGTCCTGACTCCACTTACGGTTCCAATATTCTGTTGATAATGTATCCCGGGAGTCAACATGAGTATTCAAGGTGGTGGCCGCGATCCAAATTCTTAGAGACCAAGATTGTGTTCCTGGCTGTTGGCCTCAGCTGTTACAGGTGTTTTTAGAGTGAAGAGCAAGTGGGACATCTCATATCTCTATGCCTTCCAAATAAAATAAAAAGTAGTGAAATACTAACCCTTTTGTCTTTGTGTATCACCCTCTTGATGAGAATAGTTGAGAATTTTGTTCTTCCTAGGAGTAAAGTTACTGTATGTACACGTAAATCTGAATCTGAATCTAAATCTAAAATATGTTCCTTTTCTTCCCCTAAGTAGATTACATATTTTTCAGGAACACAAATTCTATCTTATGGCGCTTTATTACCCACACTCTTGATGCCAGAAACTCATTGTTTTTTTTGTTTTGTTTTTTGTGATTTCAGTGTTTGAGTCCAAGCTGATATCATTGGTGATGCAGGACTCTGGGCCCTTCATTACATGTCTTCACTCATCTTGGAGAGAGTGCTAACACAGGTGTAGACCATGGGCACCTAGGGTAGTACAGTGTGCTTTCTGCTCGCATCTGATGATCACATCCAGTCCTTTTCAAAAGGACAAGGGAAGCTGGGCAGTGTGCAATAGTCTGCGGGTGTTTGGAGAGCACAACTCATTTTGTCACAATTACCTTGATGGAAGAATCAGTAAATATTTGCACGGCCTTAATGAATGCTAGGTTTTTTTTCCATAGTGCTTAACATATTGACCCACAAATCCCAACTTTATTGTAGGTGATAGATACTGTTATAAATCACATCGTGTGCTGAAATAATGTTAATTCTATAACAGAACCTTACCTCGTTATATAATGAAAATGCCTTGTTCTTTCAGCTCACAGTGTTGTACACATTGCCTAGAGGCTCCTCCTTATGGCAGCCATTCAAATGTGTGGTCTTCTTGCACCTGATGGTTTTTGTTTTTTTGCTTTTTAAAACTACTGACATAGAATTATGCACATAGGTTAGAAAGTTAGTGTATGACTTCACACACTGAATCCAGAATCAGAGAACCTGGGTTGGATGCCCAGCTGCTGGTTCTGCATCCTGTTTCCAGCTAATATCAGTGAGACTGCTGATGGCTCACGTAGTTGGACTCCTTCATGGGAGTCCAGTGGGAAATCTGAGTGTCCACTTCAATATGGACAGAAAACACTGGGCATTGAAGCCCAGAAAGTCACCCTTTATCTTCCAATAATTTTAATTGCACACATTTATGGAGTACAAGTGTTTTCTTACATGGCCACATACTGAACTATCCAGTATGTGTAAGTGTGTGTCGATCTAATCCATGGGTGAAAACATTGAAAATCCTTTTGTCTGGAATTTTCTTAAAAGAATATGCATCTTGGGCCTGGTGGCGTGGCCTGGCGGCTAAAGTCCTCCATTGCACACCCGGGATTCCATGTGGGCGCTGGTTCTGGTCTCGGCAGCTCTATTCCCATCCAGCTCCCTGCTTTTGGCCTGGGAGGACAGTCAAGGACAGCCCAGTGCTTTGGGACCCTGCACCCGTGTGGGAGACCTGGGGGAGGTTTCTGGTTCCAGGCTTCGGATCGGCGCGGCACCGGCTGTTGTGGTCACTTGGGGAGTGAATCATCGGACGGAGGATCTTCTGTCTCTCCTCTCTGTGTATCTGACTTTGTAATACGATGCATATTTTTATTTATTTTTTAAAAATCTATAGTTTCTTGATTGGAAAGGGGAACGTGTCTATGCAGTTAGATTTCAGGTGCTTTGCCTGGAATGTTGCATCCACCTCTGCTCCCAATTCCCTACTGGCATTTTGCCATCTCGAGTGATAGGATCTTGCACATAGTAACAACCAGGATTGTTTGCCCAAAAGCAGAGGGAATGGAGAACCAACATCATGGTTCAGCGAGGTTAGATGTTAGCAACAGCATAATTCAGAGGCTCAGAGTCTTGGTTGCTCCACTTGCAATCCATGTGCTTGCTAATGAGGCCAGAAAAGCAACAGAAGACAACCCAAGTGCTTGGCCTTCTGCCAACAGTATGGGCTATATGGTTGAAGTTTCTGGTTCTTGGCTTCAGTGTGACCCAAATCTGGCTGCTGTGGCTGTTGTGAGTGAATAGCTCAAAAAAAGGTCTCTTTTTTCCCTCTTACCCACTCTGACTTTTGAGCAATCTTTTTTTTACAAAAAGAAAAATATATGTAATGATGAGGTCTAGGAGTTTTCATATCTCACATTTTGGTAGGAAATCAAAGGAATTTTAAATAAAAACTCAAGGTTGTGTCTGGTGCAGTAGCCTGATAAAGTTGTTGATTTGTGTCCCTCGGAATCCCATACGGGTGCCGATTCTAATCGTGAAGGCCTTGCTTCCCATCCAGCTCCCTGCTTGTGACCTGGGAAAGCAGTCAAAGATGGCGCAAAGCCTTGAGACCATGCACCTGTGTGGGAAACTTTAAGAAGCCCCTGACTCCTGGTTTTGAATTGGCTTAGCTACAGCCGTTGTGGACATTTGGGGAACGAATCAGCAGACAGAAGATCATCTTGTATCTCTCCTCTCCATATATCCGACTTTACAATAAAAATCTTCAAAAACAGAAAAATCTAACTCAAAGCCAGAATAAATTCATAACTCTTAGGCTGCTCATCCTGCACTCCCCAACCCTGCTCTGGCACTTATAGCCAAACATAATACTGCCCCTCATCTATTTGAATACTTAGAAAGTACTGAAGAGCATAGAAACTGAGAAATCTAACCATTTTAAAAGCCATACTTCTATCTTGGCTTCTTATAAAACCATTCTAAGAATATGTTCATTTCTTGAAAGACAAGAAGGAAATCTAGATAAAGGGGAGTTTACTTTCACATGGAATGGAAGATCATTTTGAATACAGCTCATTCTTCTGCATTTACTGGCAATGAAACTGCTACACTGTTAATGGCCTGTGAATCTTTAATTACAGATAAATGTTCATGTTAGTATCTGTCCTCAGGGCAAAAATGCAAACATATTACACCACAAGAGAAGCAAAGAAATGAATTTATGCTTTAATGAGCTGTGCGGTCTTATTATTCTGTTAATATGATATGACACTTTGACTTTGCGCTGGAAACAAACTGGGAATATGTGGCCCAGTTGGCATTTCATGGGATTGTTTACTCTGCATTCAATGATTAGGTGGGCTTTTTTTCATTTATTGAAGAATTCCTTTCATTATATTTCCTTTCTGTTTTTAATTACTTTAAGGTAATTATTTGAAAATTCAACATTCATTTTGCTGCTAATCTAGAGGGAAATTATTCTTGAAAAAAATCTGAGTTTATCATTTCACTGAAGCATTGTTTTGTTATCCATATGCAAATGAGCAAGACCAGATTTAAGAATTGTCCCAAATGCTAGTGATCTGTCCGTCTAATGGATACTTAACACCATGTAGAATTGCCAGATTTAACTGAGCATTTAATTCATAATTTGTCACTCTACTGGTTATGTGATTTGCACCCATTTCCTACATCTGAACTAAAGGCAGTGATGATTCAAATAGTAACAAAATTGAAACTTTTTAATAGAAAAAAGAAATGTGTTTAGTAGAGATGTTACTGAAAGTAGAGTGCCCCGGCTGTTGCATGTCGGAATACACAGCAATAATAACCCACAAACACATGGCTTTACCAACGATACTCAAAATTCGTATCATAAAATGGAAAATTAAATCACACTCACGCCACATAATATATAAGTCAAAATTTTAGAAGGTAAAGTTTAGACCTATGCTTAGCAGTTCTTTAATACAAATTACTAGCTGGTGTTATGGGGGTAAGGAAGATATTGTTAATCTTCCTAATATTTATTTGACAACAATTACAGAAGTTTAAAGCTGCAATGCTGAGTACTGAAATCACAACAGAGATGTTACAGTCTAAAATTAGAAATGTAAATGAACTAATGAATGAAATGCATTTGATGTTCGTTGTGTAGATATTATGTTTGTGTTGAATAGGGTAGAGCATGGCGAATTAAAGGAACTCTTTGCATTCAAAGTAGTCTTAGGTTTCAAAATGTAGATATTGTTATGAAATAAAAATACTATACCCATAAGAAAATATACACATTCTAACCATGCATAACATGTGCAATATCTAAGAATTTTCTGTTTCTTCTTGATAATAGAAATAAGACAATTTCTTATTCAGGGAACTTGGAATTAAGTTAACATAATCAAATGGACATGGCATTTTAGATTTCCATAGTTAACAGAAGTGTTAATTGTGAAAAGTATTTCTGGTGTTAAGTTTTCTGTTTCATCTTCTGCATTCACATGGGTTTTGTGAAACAGTTAGCTGTCCTTATTTCACTATCTACCTATTTGGGTGTATACTAGAAAAAAATGCATACATAACCAGATCCATTGTAAAAGGAAAGGACAAGGCTTGGCAGGATGGACCAGTGGATAAACCCAAGCCTTGAAAGTGCCCTGATTCCAATGGGTACAGGTTTATATCCCAGCTGCTCCACTTCCCCATCCAATTCCATGCCTGTGGCCTGAGAAAGCAGTAGAGAATGGTCCAAACCTTGGGACCTTGTACTTATGTGGGAGATACAGAAGAAGTTCCTAGTTCCTGGTTTCAGACTGTTTCAGCTCTGGCAGCTACAAGCATGTGGGTAGCAAACCAGCGGACAAAAGATTTCTCTGTATCTCCTCCTCTCTGTATAGATCTGCCTTTCCAATAGTAGTAAAAAGCAAAGGACAGGGGACTGGAGGATGCAGATTGCACTTAAGATATCAGGGAAAAAATAAGTAAACTGATAAAGGGTTTTTGATTAAAACAGCCAGAAATGGAGCAAAAAGACAAATTATACCTAATCATAGTGGCAACACAGTCAACAATTGAGACACAAAATAGAATGGTTAAAGAAGAGTATTAAAAAATGAGGGTCATTGGTGCAAACTTCAAAATGTGTATAAATTCTCCTGATGTAGCCTTCTAAGTCCTCCCTGTCCTAGTTTTTAAATGCCTGTGTTTCCAATATTAATATTTTTGTTCTTACAAATCTTATTAAAATTATACATAAGAAGTGGGTGTAAAAATTTCACAAAATATTCACACTAAATGTCTTAAAATTTCATCTTAAATGCTATTTTTTGTTGACAGTTTTAATACAAATGTGAATATTTGAGAAATTGAATATCAAATTTTAAAGAATTTAGAAGTTACTGCGGTCTGATTAATCACTCTGCACCTGTTAACTTAGAGAAATCATGTTGTTTCAAAGCACTCAAGCATATATTAAAGTGAGATTTTGTTCCGGTTTGATGTAACAAACTTGATATGGAAAATAATGCACACAATATAGGCATTATTTTTATTATTGCCATACTCTTATAACTGTGATAAAATGTGAGTATATTCACAGTAAATAAATATTTTAATAACTCATTAGCCCTAAGCAGAAGGGATTGATTAAAATTTTTATTAACCTGGAAAGTTTCCATGGCATCAAAAATTAATCCTTAAGTAATTCCTAGGTCTTCACGTTTTAAAACGACCTGTTATAAATTCATCATGAAACATGTAAATAATTATATTATTCCTTAATTAGCAGAATATTAACTTTTCTAAATACCTGGTTTGCATGGATGAGAAACGTACTTCCATATTTAGTGGACCGTAAGTCACTATAAAGTGTTCTTCTCAACAAAATGTCAATTTCCTCTATTTTGAACAATTTATTGGACATCTCTGAGGCATCGAAAGATGCTGTGTGTGCACTAGACGTAGAAATGATTTGTTTACATTACATGAAAGGTTTGTTTACTTAATGTCTTGGAAATTATTTGATGTATTATGTTTGTTAGCCTTGTTGTCATCAGATTACCCCAATAAAAAAGATGTGTGTCTGATTTTGTCTCCTTGGAACTTCCCTAAACCAAACGCAGGTGTTTGTCCCGTGCATTTTTTATAATAATGAGCACTTATATCAATTTCACATGAATGTGTCACATTTATAATGTTTCAACCTTTCACTTCTCAAACATTTTTCAGATTTTGGACTAATTTCTAGACTTTCTGTCTCAGATGGGGTAAGATCCTGCTTCACCTGAGCGCAGAAAAATTGATTAGGATGCATTTATGACTCTTCTGCTGACATTGCCGGTACCCTGTCAGTCACATGGGAATATGGAAATATCCCTACTGTTCTATGCTTGCATCAAACAAATGCTTTTTATTTTTTTGGTATGATATACGGTAGACTTCAAATCTTCATACATTACAATGAACTGATGTGTGTAGTTCAAGATCGTTTCCATCAAGACACAATGAGGGACTGTGCTTATAGTTACCGTGAATTCTAGGCTGATGACATATCAGACTACACTGGTGACTCCAGCAAGAACCAAGTAGGAAAAAAGTTTTCTTGTGAATTAACACAATATAGTTATGTTTCATGCATTATAGTTGGAAAAAAAACTGACATCAAGAAGTTTGGAGAGGAAGACTTTCTTTAGCATCTGAGATCCCTGCTGGAGATCCTTCATCCCAGATGGCTGAAGACCCCTGTGCTCATATTCCAATCTAGCTTCCTGTTCATGCAGCTCAGGGGTGCCTGGATATTGTCTCAGTTGTGTGGACACGGAAAACAACATAAAAGACCCAGATGGAGTTTTGGGTTCCTGACTTCAGCTCTCCCAGACCTGGATGTCTTGAGATCTGCAGAGTGAACATAAACAAATACATACACTTTTAATTTCAATGAATCCTGTTTATACCCTGGGCAGAAAACAAGCAAGATCATTTGTAGAAGCCTTAGTAATAACAATAAATTTGTTTTGAAAAAAATGAAAAGTTGTCCACTGCATTTTAAATTATGAAAATATTTCAAGTATTTTAGAGAATTCCAAACATCACAGGCTTAGCTAATATCAAAATTGTTTCCTTGTGTTTATTTAAGGTAAATGTGATTTAATGCTGAAACAAATTTGTCAGCTTAAAATCACATGAGTAGAGGAAAAGGATATTGAGTTGTCTACTTGGCTATAAATAAATACTTGGGATTAATTACACATTAACCTCTTACAGAGTAACTAAAAGACCCTCCAATAGAAATGGTGATATATCTACTAACATCTATTTTCTAGAATTAAGAATAGGTCAAGTTAAAAATTTTTAAATGCATAATATAAATTATTAAAAATATCTAAAGATGTGTACCAAAATATGAGTTTAGAATTCAAAATTGGTACATGGAGATTGCTATAGATACTTAGATGCAGGAACAGCTGTCTCTGCATATCTACCTCCCTACCTACATGCCTGCCTATCTAGTTTTTCATTGCTAATCAACACTTATTAAGTACCCTAATTCTAAAGTGGTGGCGAATTGTTTGAACACAACAATAAACGAAACAGAAAACATCCTCACTGTCCCCGAAGTTCAATTGTAATAACACTGGGGACTGGCATGTGGACGTAGTGGGTACATCACTGAATGCATCGTTTGCATCCCATGTTGACACACCTACTTGGGTCCCAACTGCTCCAATTCTGCTCCCTCTCCTTAATAACAAGCCCTGGAAATAAGAAAAGCATGCCTACATGCTTAAACCACTGCAGCCACGTTGAGAACTGGAAGAAGCCCCTCACTCTTGGTCTTAGCCCGGCCAACGCCAGCCACTGTCTCTATCTGGGAATTATTTCCCAAATCTATATGGAAGTGCCCTTTCTGTCTCATTCTATTTCTCTCTAAATATTTCATATAAATAAATTGTTAAAGCAAATCAGTTAAATATTGGCAATGACAAGTGAGGAAATCTCACAAGAGCAGTGGTGAGTGTATCCTTTAAATCTGAAGCTATTTAACTCCAAAAATCAGGACCATTAAAGTAAGAGTTAGTGATCTATGTGAATAATGATCATGGCCTCTGCATAATTAAAAAGCAGAAATCCTTTACTGACCTTCATTCTCTGCTTTCTGTAATCCCACGATTGGTGTGTTAGATGCCGCTGTATGGCTCGAACAGTTCTTGTGACTGAGTTTTCTATTGAGATGTTTGAACAATTTGGGGTCTCCAGTTTTAAGTAATATTGTTTCTTGTGGCCAAAGGGAAAGAGCCCTGAAGATGAATCCATACTGAATGGGAAGTTATTGGTCAGATACATTTCCCTGTGTTTCTCAAATCTGTAGATTTATATCTATCTTAAAAACAGAGTGTAAGAATTACCTTGAGGACATGAAGATGGCAGTTCATTTCCAGAAAAAAGATTTCTGTCCCCAGAATAGGTATTTTGATGTATGATGTGTTCAAGATGGTGTGTGCAAAAAATTAATTTATTTCAGTTATAGCTTAGAGGCAGGATGTACAGTCTAAGGGATATCCTATTCAGCCTCTCATAGTCATGCTAAAGGAAAGGAAAGATCTGTAACTGAGAAAAAGAAGCTTCAGTTATCAGAAGGCCACACTGGTCTGCTAAGTGCTGGTGGTCTGGATGCCAAGGGGGTATAGGATTAAGACTAGTCCTCCTCAGTCCTGTTGGATCAATCAAAGAAGGCACTAGAGTCCAGAGGACTTAGTCTCTGGAATGAGTTCATCATGCAAGGATTCACATTGCAAATAGGACAGGACCGTGGGGATTGTCTCAGATGACAAGAATGTCAAACTGCTCTAGAAGTGTTCTGAATAATCACAGCCTTAACATTGTGGAAACTCCTGGAAATCTTCAGGTTGCTGGTCCAACACCAGAGCTGTGACTTTATCATTCTTGTCATTGGATCTCAGAGCAAAAGATCAAAACGGTTGTTACAGGAGGTTTTGTTAATGACATGATTCTATGTCATCAGTAACAACAAAATATAGAACACTTTATAACAAATAATCCATTATAGCAGGAATCATAATGCAAGGTTTACATTCAAAGTATAATCAATTCACTATATGCCAGCAACAAGACAATGGATTTCAAATGAAAACCATATCACAATATCACTGAAAAAGTAGTTAAACCTTAAAGCATGTGCTGTCTATAAAGAAACACATTTTATAATAAAACTAGACCATTATTGTCAAACATATGAAAAAATGTTCCAGCTCCCTGGCAATAAGGGAAATCCAAATTAAAACATTGATGAGGTACCACCTAACACCAGTTAGATTGGCCCACATAAACAAGAACACCAATGACGCTTGCTGGCAAGGATGCGGGGAAACAATATGTTAAAAATAATGCAAGTTCCATTCTTCGAAACATCTGGGTTGAGACAGTATCAATGACAGGTTCAAAAAATAACAAACAACCAAACAAAAAAATTACAGGTTAAATCAAGGCAAACATGTGGTATCTAACCTTTTTGGGATTCACTCATTTCCCTTAGCATTATAGTTTCCAGTTGGGCCCATTTAGCCACAAAGAATTGCATTTTGTTTTTTTTAATAGCTGAGTAGTATTCCATGGAGTAGATGAACCAAAGCTTTCTTATCCAATCTTCTGCTGATGGGCATTTCGGTTGTTTCCATGTTTTTGCAATTACTGATTGTGCTGCAATGAACATAGGGATGCATGTTGGTTTGTCGTAAAACAGGTGTTTTGGATATATTCCTAGGAGTGCTATTGCTGGGTCATATGGTATGCAGATTTTGAGTTGTTTGAGTGTTCTCCAGACTGATTTCCATAAAGGCTGTACCATTATTGTCAAGATAACATTTTTTCATCTCTGTCAAAACCTGCTATAATATAAAATTTAGGTACTTAAAGCTTAATTTTAAGTTTTATTTATAAGTTTAAAGAATGAGAAACATTTTCTCTCATTTTAGATTGAATTAAAATGTTAAGTGGTCTTCCTTTTGAAAATAATAAGTAAAACAGAATGATTCCTTTCACTTTTGCTTATTCTGCAAGTGTATTATTTCTGAAAAAGCCTTCTAAGGCAGTTAGTTTTCTAATACCCCCCCTGGTGGATGAAGTAATTGAAAGAATGACCTGTGAGATATTGTATATAAAGGCATAGTCCTTGCCATGATAGTGATTTTGCTGTGATTATCGTTCCACTGCTATTGTTGTAGCTCAAGTATTTGCTTTCATATTAAGAGATGAAAAAATAAGACTGGATTCAAAACTACGTCTTTTTAACTCCTAAATCAGTACACAATTTACCTCACAATGCCTCTTACACAGGTGTTCATATTATGTACATATTTCAGTACTGTTTTAAGCACATTATATAAATATGCCCTGGTGTTTTGATATCACAAATAGTTATGAACTCTGATGCCATCAAGAAAGCCCATATCAGCCATACTTTGAACACTATTAATCTACAAATGGTAGACAAAAATTTTCAACAAATTTTTGATCATTTTCAATGTAATTTTCATCTAAATGTATTTAAAAATTTTGACCAATTACAACTCTTTATATGAAAATGTTCAGAAAGAATTTTAGACATTTTATAAATAGTATTAAGCAGAAGATACTAAAAATTGAAAGCTTAACAGCTCTCGATGCTGCCATTCATCAAAGGGTTACACATTTTCACTGCCAAAAAATACAATTAAAAAAAAAATCCCTGGAGTCTGTTAACTCAATTCAAAGCATTAAGCCGAAGCAGTAAGCAGGTGAGAAAATCCGCATTTTCTGCTGAGCATCTGCCTCTGGTCATATTGACAGCATTAATGAGATTTGGATACCTGCTTATAGAACCTCTTGTTAAATGGGGAAAAATATATCAGACTGCAAATGACTCTAATATGCATCCGCAACAATCAATGACTATAACAGATAATAAGCTTAATTCCCCAATTTACTTTATCACTTGTTTCTAGGAGCAGTTAGCTTATTGGAAACAAAGTGTGCATGCCCCTACACAGGTGCACACACACATTTTCCAAGATAGAATTCTTCAAGTGCTGCAATTAAAAAAAAAATGGAAATATGATGCTTAAGATCACAGATATTCAGCACTGTAGGACGCCTGTTAGGAGCGCAATTGGGTACCTGACAAGTGTGGAGCCGTAACCAGCTGTAATCCTGTAAGAAAGCTCCAGAAAGTCAGGGCAAAGGTCCTGAAGCACTTGGGATGAAGAAGCATGGGCACAGGACCTCCCTAAACCTCTAGCTTCAACAACAGATCAAAGAGAGGTGCTTCTGCAAGTGTATGTTATTATCAGTAGTCTTTGAGAACACATTGCCTACTGACTGACACCTTGCATGCCAGCCTGTAAACTACATGCTGTTTTAGGCCTGTTTGACCCTCAGTCTTCAACATCTTTTGCTAATATTCAGCCTTGGCTGTTGACTGTCAATCAACAATCCATGTGTATAATTATCAGCTGCATAATCCAAGTGGCTCACTGCTGGACAGCAAACACAGGACTGCATTTTTAAATAATTATTATATATATTTTGTATATATAAAGAAAATTTTTTAAAAGAAGTACATATAGACAATTTCCAAAGGCTTAGCCTTGAATATAGATTAATTTTTGCAAATATTTATATCAGATTTACATCATAATCTGGATATTTGATCTATTTGCTGTTAAAAAGCTGATAAGTCAAATGCAATTTAATAAATACTAAAAAACTCAGAAATTAATATTTCTTTAAAATGCATAAATATATGCTTCATGACAATTGATGTGAAAGATAAAAAGTATGTAGATATTTTCTGCAACTTTGAACAAATGCGTTAGAAAAATTAAGCAAATAGATGCTCTTATAATGAGATAAAAACAATAAATCACATGAGGAAGAGTTACAATTTTATTCAAAATGTTCCAGTTACTGTAAATACAAAAAGCATATCCAGTCATTCCATAAAGCTAGCATGCATAACTCAGAACAAAGAACACTGCAGATAAATTATATTTTGAATATATGCCAAAATAGAAATAAAATACTGCTAAGTATAACCATGCTAAAGTACTTAAATCAAAACTATCAGGACAAACCAGGTTCATTCCAGGAATGTAGCATAATGTATCATTAAAAACAACATCATTATTTGGGTTTTCATTCTCCATCTTATGGATATCTTGTTTAATCAGTAAGAACTTTGAAATTTATTAAACAGTTATAATCCCAGGCTGGGTAAGGAAAAGATGTGCTATTCATAATCCTTAAATAAGTTAGCTGTTCATTTGTAGAAGATTAAAACATTTTGAAAATACAGATGAAATCAGAAATGTCTGTATTAACCCAGTATCTTCTGCCAAATCAGTTTTGTCTAGTCGCTTATACATGACAGAATTTTTAAAGTTCTTGAAAAAACATTTTGCATGTGTTCCCAGAGTTTTTATTGTAGTTAAACCAAAGCCCCTAGTTTTTATACATTTGCTAATTAAAAAAAAAAAAAACACCAACACACTCAGAGTAGCTCATTTTAAGCCACTGTAGGAAAGTTTCTTCTATAACAGTATGTTTCTAATGCCAAATCTGGCTCATACACCATTAATAGTGAAAGAGAAATTATGAGTGTAGGTTAAAGTTATGTCATTTCAGATCATAGTTTACTAAACAAAAGGGATCCAAAATCGTGGGGAAATAATTACAACCTTCAGCCAGAAAGAATAACCATATTATGCATATTGTTCAGGTGCTTCATGGGCAGGGGTCCCTTCAGCCCTATTTAAGGAAACTTGGAAATGAGTCCTTGTACTCCTCACACCCTGCAGAGATCCAAGTTCCAAGCAGATTTTACTTATTCAAGTGTTCAGAGCTCTTTTTCTGTCTGCATTGATTCAGTACCTCCCACAAGCCAGACTCTGTTCTTTATTGTTTTTGTGCAAGTTTAATATTCCTGCAGGCAGCCTCCTGACAACCTGTGCTGCTTGCCTGGTCTGCCAAAGTTATTTCCCAAGACACCAATTACCGTTCTGTTAGCGGTCTGTTTACATAGCTGCATAGGTTTTGGCCAATGCCATTTTCCTCTTAAGCTTTGTGACTGTTAATGGTGATTTTCCACAATGCAAAGTCTTGCAGGACTTGTGGTTTAGATTCAAGGAGATTTGCCTAAGAATTATACTAAAACACCTTGTTCCAGAAAGGAATGATGCTGGCTGAAACAGGGGAGATGAATTTTAGAGGGAAAAATGTATTCATTGGAAACCTGTTGACGAGACAGAGCACACAGTGAGATAGAATAAAAACGGATAAAAACTGGAATTGTTATGAACACACTCCTTCAGTAAATCTGTGTTAGCTGTGAAAATGATTAAATGGGAATTTATTTTAATGTAAAATGTTTTAAAAGTTAAGGCATGTGGCGTTGTAACTAATATTGGGCATAATGAATGCCCTGTAACTATTTTAAAATAATTATATCAGACCAAACACATTCACATATAGTTGTTATTATACCATAGTATTTACCACTTGCCTGCATAAAATCTATAGTTTATAAACCTTTTACTCATAGTAAAATAGAGAAGGATAAATCGGGAAACTGTGAATAAACCAAATCGTCATGAGAACGACTTG
The DNA here is from genome assembly GCF_017591425.1 of Ochotona curzoniae. Taxonomy (NCBI): domain Eukaryota; kingdom Metazoa; phylum Chordata; class Mammalia; order Lagomorpha; family Ochotonidae; genus Ochotona; species Ochotona curzoniae. The sequence continues at coordinate 11,029,446 of NW_024465582.1, read as the reverse complement.
GATATGAGCAAGAAAGGGGAAGAGTTATCAGCCCTAATTTGAGCCATCTAGCCAGAAATTAATTTTGAAATTTGATGGAAGGTAGTAGCTAGATCTACTTCCAAGAAGGAAACTAGCCTTTGATCAACTATATTTTGCATTCGTAGACAGAAACTGACACTGATTAGAACTGAGATTATGTGACTAGTAGAAAAGCATGTTTCTAAATCCTAAAGGGAACAAGGAGATTAAGAAAGAAACTGCAACACTAAGTACACCTGGAAGAGGCTTGAGGTGCAGAAATCTTTAGATTACAAAGTTTAGACAGAAAAGAATCTCACACATGGAGTACCCAAGGAGAGCGCTCATTGGGCCCAGGGCTATGGCTGAGTGGTTAAAGTCTTTGGCTTGAACGTGCCAGGATCCCATATGGGCGCGGGTTCTAATCCCAGCAGCCCTGCTTCCCACCCAGCTCCATACTTGTGACCTGAGAAAGCAGTCGAGGATGGTCCAAAGTGTTGGAATCCTGCACCTGCATGGGAGACCCAGGAGAGGTCCTGACTCCTGGCTTCTGATCGCAGCAGCACCAGCTGCTGTGGTCACTTGGGGGAGTGAATCATGGTGCAGAAGATCTTCTCTGTCTCTCCTCCTCCTCTCTGTATATCTGACTTTGCAATAACAGTAAACAAATCTTTAAAAAGAGAGGATGCTCATTTTTATATAAACTTTATCAAAGTATTAGAAACAGACAGGTGGGTATATAGAGAGTGTTCATTGTCTAGTTGACTCACTCGTCACATGACATTAAGAGTCAAGTCTGGGTGAGGCAGGGTAGAAATCCCATCTTTCGTTTCTTTCCCAGGTACATTATTAGGAAATTGTATTAGGTTAAAAGCAGAGCCTCAATCAATCCAAAAGACCAAATAGTAGAAAATAAAATATTAATCACCAAAAATCAAAATTGTTTAAAAATATTAATTTCACTTATCACTAAATATATTCAATTTCATAAGTTATTTTAATTGCTCGTGTTTTAGATTCTAAAGTGTAATTAATTAAAAGCATTCGGTTAAGAGGATTTTCTGAAGAAAACAATTTTCATGTTTTCTTTACTGCAGGTGGTGGTGAAAAATAGTACCATTTTTAGAAGAGATTTCTATTTTTGAAAGTATATGAATTTACCTTCACCTAAAAAAAGTTACTTTACAAAATATCTTACACAACACACCAGACACCAGATTTAAATCCAAAATTAAAGATGAACCCTACTTTTTTTTCCCTGAAACCCAGTTAAATAAGTATCTCTATAGTTTTGAATTAATTATATTTAAAATTTCCAAATACTGTATAGTTCTGTAGATTCATTTCTTTGTGGAAAAGGATAAAAGTTAATATTTGGCAGCTACACTAACTTTGATATACTTTCAAAGCTGGGACTAAAAGCAATATACAATGATACAGTGAAAGTAATATAGTTGTGTTGTCTTCAAAGCAAACAACAAGTGCAGTTTAGTGACGCACTGGCTTTGAAACGCTGCGCCTTTTAGCGAGGAAGGGATCAGAAACAAACAAAATATTCAGGCAGCAGAGTGAGAACCCAGCATCAATGGAGGCAGTGAAAGGAGAAGCATTGAGCTAAAGAATTCACAAATGAATGTGTTGCTTTTAGGATACTAAAATTCTTACCTGATCATCAACAGTAGCATGCACATTACAACACGGCAGTGTTTTGATTGAGTTGAAGTGTGGAATGCATTCTCGTATTTCATGGTTCTAAAAAGGATTGGATACTCAGGGGCAAGTTTTTCTTCAGGAGGACAGACTTATCCCAGTGTGACAGAAGAGATAACTGCCAGGAGAGAAGAAATTCTGCTTCGGGGTTAATGATTTTTCAACCCATTCACATTTGAGTTTCATCTTAAATTAGTGAATGTTCTGCTGTATAATTAGTCAGTGTTTATATCAGTTTCCTTGAATTTTGTTGTTTTTGTTTTTCTGATTTCCATGAAAGATTAAGACGTCTCTAGGAGAAGCTCAATGTAGATTAAAAGCAGTGCAACTCTCCTTCCATCAGATCATATGACAGATTGCCAGATTGGTTTCTATGTATTTATTTACATATTTCATTGTTATTATGTTTCAGTCTAACTAATTGTTATTAACTAAATGCTTAAGTAAAACGTCTTTTATTTCTGTAATATAAGCAAAGATGTTTATGTAAAAATAAGATCTATAATTTGGAGTAGGGAGAAATTAAATAATGTGCTTTTAAATTTTTTTTAAGAATGTGTGTTTATTTTTTTACTTTACTGATAATTCACTTTATTTAAAGCAGAGGTAATTTATAACTACTTTGATTTCTTAGACATATTTTATCTCAAAATTTCAATTATAAGAGCATGTTTGAGATAAGAAGCCAACTTAAACTTATTTCATAAATTTGTCAGAATCAGAAATTTCTCCTTCATAAGTGGCTGCCCCTCCACCTAAGTATACCAAAACAAAGCAGTCACTGATTTCAGACAAAACATATAGAGCTGAAAACACATGAATTGTAAGTATGCTTGCTAGCTTAGTTAATTTGGTTTTAAATAGTTATAGATTTGAAATTCAAAGTTACAAAAATGATTGGAGAGAGAGAGAGAGAGGAAGAGGGGAGAGATACAGAGAGAAAAAGAGAGGATCTTCTCTATGTTGGTTTATTTCCCGACGTGGAACAGCAGCGATGGCTAAATGAGACCAAGGCCGTGAGCCAGGAGCTTTATCTGGGTCTCCCACTTGGATGCCAAAGCAATGTTCAACAACTCGGGCCACTTTCCATTCTTTTCTCTAGGTCATTAACAGTGGGGTAGATAGAAGTGGAGCAGTCAGGTCTCTTACACCCCCATACAGGATGCTGGCATCACAGCTACACCATAACTGTCCCCCCCCAAATATTTTAATATTAATGTGTTTGGAATATAATTTGTGTTTAATATTATAGGGTGCTTTTTCTTCTCTTGCATATATCATTGATATAGAGATTTTTTTAGTTTCTATTCTAAATTGTGGTATAACCAACAGGCAAAACACATGATAGCCAGCTTGCGTTGTGTTGAATAGGTACTCGTCAGAAGTTTTCCTCAGTGAGGGTGCAGTGAACAGCAACTGTATGCAGGTTACTCTGGTGAAATTATTGAATGCATAATGAATGGGTTCGGATTCACAGAACTTGAGTTATTGTTTCCTCTTAATTAAGGGCCAATTTTGTAACTGAAGACATATTCTTTTATGGCTGTGGATCGAGATTTTAAGAAGGTGATGAATGAGATTGGGAAAAAACTTGGCAGATATTTAACTAAATCAGTATTTTCATAATGCAATGTATGGGCCAAAATGTCATGTTTGTGAGAGCTGACTGGTTTGGAGTCCTGAGCAGATCAAGGACCAGCAGAGTCAGACACTTGGCACATGCACGGGTTTAGTGTGATTCATACCCCTTGATGGCTTGTAAATTCTAAATGATCATTCTGGCTGAATAGATTACAGTAGAGGGATATCAACAGCCCGCGTACTCGAGCCAAGCAACATGAGCTGCAAAGTACTTTTGGCATTTGTTGTTATTTAGACAATATTGCCAGTATAGGGGAAATTTATAGGAAGCATCCATAGAGTCTAAGCAACCTATCCCTGAGGTAGGAATAACATGGTTATTCTGAGCAAAGAAGCATAAATGTAAATTATTTAAAGAGAAACATAGATCTTGGAGTTACATGATTAGATGCAAGTACTATTTTTGAGGGGTAAAAGGAAAACAGCATCTGTAAAATATTTCCCATGCTGAAAGAAACTTAGAATGTGTCAATTTATTCTGGGACTCAGAAATACACTTATTGTCACTGAATTTCACTACCATGGTTGAGAAAAGGTCAATGGCCTCACCCTGTATTTGTCAGTATTTCAGAATGCAATGTTTGATTATTTCAGATAGTTTTCAACCTAAACATAAACTTAAGCAATATATTGCCTCCTGATTCCCTTCTGTATCAAGTCAATTGCATTCAGTTCAAACATAGCACACTACTTCTAGTTCAGCAATTTACTAATGGGACAATAAGCTGTAGCACCCTTTTGCTGTTGTTCTCTCATTCTATCTCTTCCTACTGAACTTTTGAATAAACCTTCCAGAACAAACATGCCCTTATGACCTCACCTCATTTCAGAAAAATGATGTTCAAATTTTTGCCTATACTTAGTTGACAGAATACAATTCTTAACATAGCTTTCATTGTTAAAGGGAGAAAAATATAATACCACCTGTCTTTTCTGAAGTTCTTAGCAATTGCCAAAATATTACTAATTCATAAGGGGGGCAGAATGTTATATAAAGCCTTTATTTTTGATGTGGTTCATGTTCAGGTATGTGAAGCATACAAACCATTTCTTTTAAAAAATATATATTTATTTTTGTGGAAAGGCAAAGCAAATTTACAGAGAGGTCTTCCATTCACTGTTTGACTTTCCAGATGGCTGCAAAGGCCAGAGCTGAACTGAACCAAAGCTAGGAGCCAGGAGCTTCTGCAGGTTCCCCCACACTGGTGCAGGGTCCCAATTCTTTGTGCCAGCCTAAATAGCTTCCCAACCCACAAGGAGGCAACTGGATGGGAAGTGGAGCATCCAGGATACAAACCAGTGCCCGTATGGGTGCCTAGAATTTGCAGTGTGAGGATTTAGGCATAGAGTCCTGGGCCAGACACATGAAATACATTTCTTTGCAGAGCAACATTTGGAATAGCATTGAAGGCACAGCTTGAGCTCACCACATCCTGTATCACATGCCTGGATTGAATGATAACTCCACTAAGTGTTCCTGCTTTTGTGTAACCTGGGAAAAAATAGGTGATACCAGTTTGATGGGAGAACAGGATAGGATTTCTAGGTCATGATTTTTGATCAGACTGGTTCAACGATGACATTTCCAATGATTTGGGAAGTGAATCAAATATATAAAATGCTTCTTTTAGATAATCAGTAAATAAAAATTTATTTTATGGAGTCTAAGACTAATAAAATCAGGGAAACCACACAGACACAAAACATGTTTGGAGTTGTGCCCTCAATCGCAATAAATAAATTGACTTACTATATGAGAGAACTTCAAAATGTTTTTGAAAAATTGGTTTAGGGCCAGGCGCGGTGGCGCAAGTGGTTAAGTCCTCGCCTTGCACGCCCGGGATCCCATATGGGCGCCGGTTCTAATCCCGGCAGCCCTGCTTCCCATCCAGCTCCCTGCCTGTGGCCCGGGAAAGCAGTTGAGGACGGCCCAAAGCTTTGGGACCCTGCACCCACACGGGAGACCCGGAAGAGGCTCCTGGCTTCAGATCGGCATAGCACTGGCTGTTGTGCTCTCTTGGGGAGTGAATCATCGGAGGGACGATCTTCCTCTCTGTCTTTCCTCTCTGTATATCTGCCTTTCCAATAAAAAAAAAATGGTTTAAAAGATAGATTAATTTTGGTATAAAATTGTTTGAAGATATATTATTTTCCTTGAGGGTCAAAGTTATAGTGAAAGAAGAAAGCTGCAGAAGGAAAGAAGTGGCGCAAGATTGATTATCTCTCCTCTAATTTACTGTCAAAATGGAAGCTGGGTGCCAGGAGCTTTTGACAGGTCCCCCGTGTATGTACAGAGGCTGAAGGCTTGGAGCCGTCCTCTGCTACTTTCCTAGTCATTTCACAGGCAGCTAGATCAGAGGTAGAGGAGCCAGGACTAGAATGAGAGCACATAGGGGATGCTAGTGTCACCGTTGAAGGATTAAATGCCACCAGCACCAGTTCTGTTAAACTTTAAAACCATGCATAATTTGAAGGTGCATATTACACATTTTTGTAACTTTTTTATTTCAAATTTTTTGTGAACAAAATAAACATATGTTTTAGCTTTGCTTTTCCATAAACTTTGTGAGCTACCCTCACACGGGGTAGTGTACAATGAGAGTTTATCAGAAATTGCTGTATATTTTGTAAGAGTCTATTTACAGATTAAAATATGCTTCAGATGCTTCAGTCCACAAAATGGCCAAGTATGCACTTGAGAAAATGAGCAACTAAGCTAAATATAACTGCAAATATCTACAACGTATAAATACAACAAGTCTAGATGGATTTCAATAAAGATTGTGAAACATTCATCTAAATCATATTTAAATTTTTTTCAGTGTGAAAACATGTAACTCCAAATGTAAGGAAAGCTATTTCAAGAGAAAAGGGAATAAAAAAGTTTCAATAAATCACATTGTTCTGTTTAACGAACTACACCATATGCTGTATGTGAAGTGATAGTTACAGATTGAAAATATATTGATATTTTATAAAGTTGTTTATTTGAACATAGTATAGTAAGTACTACAGAAAAGTTACTTACAGCTACTTATTTAAGTAACATTATATTAATATTTATTGATGAATCTTCTTTGAAGCAACACTAAAATTCACATTGTACTTTAAATATAAAGACATTAATATTGTACTGCAATTTATTTCATGTGAATGACAATGATTTATTACTTGAGAAAACATGATAAAAGTGCATCATGGTAATTGTTTAAATAATGTAACTTCATGGAATTGAGTCAAATTGTAGAATCTTGATACTGGACAGGAATTTCAAATCCACTTACCCAGTTGTTTTATCTATCTAGAATATTAAAGTGGTCTTTAACAAAACGTCCTATATGGGCATTTAAATTTAACCTACTTTAAATTGTAAGCCAAAGTTTGAGTCATGGATCATGAAAAATAACATTATCATTTTAATATTAGAATATTGGGCTATAAATCCTTTAGAGAACTTACATTTTTATATACAAACAACAAATTGAAATTTAATTATACCACCTGCTTTTACACCTCTATCTCAAATATGAGCATTAAATTTTAAAAATATGATTATGGTAGTAGGATAAATACTGAAAACAGTTTCAATTACACAATTCATATTTTAAAAAGGATGAATGCATGGTTGCTTTCAGTTTAGCATAAAATGTTGCAAATTGATTGTGATTGCTTTGAATAGCTTTAAAAAGCTATTAATATTTAATAATATAGCAAAGCCACACATGCATATTCTTACATATTTTAAAATTCACCCTATTTGATAAATTCTACTATATACAATTGTGTTTACAATGTCATTTGAAATCATAATTAAAAAATACATTTTCAATATTATAGTGCATTATATTCTGACACTGTAATAAAATGTAAGACTATATTACATCTTAAACTTGTAACAATGAGTGAATCTATATTCATAAACTGCTGCAATTTTGAATTATAAAAAATACACTTGATATAATAATGCATATGCTCTTCCAAGGGGTAAACAATCTTCCAGGGCATACTCATTCATTCATTACAGAAAAAATTTCATTAACAGTGTAAGCACAGTTTAAGCACAACACTTTTGTAAATAATACACTAACAATTATGATATAGGAACATGTTAGTTATGGACAAATAACAGTCCCAAATTTGAATGCGAAACAGGATGATATGGCAGAAAGCACTTTTTAACAATACGTTCTTAGGCATGGCACAGTAGTCTAGCGGCTTAAGTCCTCGCCTTGTACCCGCCAGAAACCCACATGGTTGCCAGTTGTAATCCAGGCTGTGCCACTTCCCATCAATCCTGGGAAAGCAGTCAAGGACAGCCCAAAGCATTGGGACTTTGTACCCACGTGGGAGACCTGGAAGACACTCCTGGCTCCTAACTTCAGATCAGTTTAGCTCTAGCCATTGCAGTCACTTGGACAGTGAATCAGTAGATGGAAGATCTTCCTCTCTGTGTCTCCTCTCTGCATATCTGATATCTACAGGGAAGACAAAATAGTGTGGGACAAAAGTCTGCCCTCAGAGCGTAGCAGGAAGCTAAAGTCATTTTTACAGCTGAGGGCTTGAATCCATGGATGGATTTTTAGCACTGAAATGTGTTCCCTTACCTGAGAGATCTTCCCGTTCTCTTTGTTCAAGAAGGTCTGAGTCCTGTGATAGCTTAGATCTAAAAACCAAATGGAGAGATCCAAAACTTTTTCTATTATTCAAAAGGATTTCAGTTGTCTAAAGGACCACATGGAGTTTATGGTTTCAGAGAATTAACAATCCATCTATTAGGGCAGAAGTTCCAAGCATAATTAAAATAAAACCTAATTATTGAATATTCTTTTTAGGGACTAGGAAAGGATGACCGTCCATGTAGAAAAGTGAAGTTTTTGGTTTTGTGAGTCATAAAATGTGTCATTATTTAACACAATATTGAGTTCCCTTTGAGAAGAAAGTTTTAAGCAATTGCAGTGAAGTCTAGATTTCTTAATCTGTGTATTTACATATGATTTATTTATGCATTACACATATTTTAATATACTTTATTATATAACACATGCGTATAGCATATATTTATTTCTGTCATATTATTTCACTATTATTTTATGCTATATAATACATAGATATGTTTATAACATGTAAATGTGTGCAAAATGTTTATATATGCTGTAGAAAAAAAACACATATTGAAGAATCAAAGAAATTGGAATTAAAATTGTTTGTTAATGTGCAACCTTTAGGCATCCATCCATAGTAGGGTTTTAAAATAATTTATAGAAAATGCATACTATAAAAATGTATCTACGCATTTGCAAGTTATATGTACTAAAATTGAGTTTTCTTTAAATTCCATTTGATAATGAACTGTTGCAAATGTCCTCAACGTACAGTTTGGGGAAATATATACAATTGAGAAAACTATTTCTGTCTTCTGAAATAGTAGCAGGCAAATAATTGTGGCAAAGATAATATATTCTCTTCAGTGAATTGTGAGATGAACTGTTTCTTGTACTGAGTACCGAATATGACATTTATGCACATTGTAAATAAGGATATTTTTCACAATCCATCAACTGAATTTGCCAGTTGAAGTATTCTTATTATTACAAATGATTTTATTTTACTTTCTTCAATCATTGTTCTTTTTCTGTTGAAGCTCATAATTAAACATCAAAGCTTTGCTTGTGGATATGCTTTGTAATAGTCTGGAATTCTCTACATTTTACCCACATTTCTTCTTTGGCCTACTTAGAAAATTGTACAAATGTGACAGTGGACGTAAGAGCTAAAAGACTTCAGTGACATTGCAAGAATAGTTTTTTTTTTTTTTCTGGAATTTCAGTATAGGGAATAATTTCTCTTGACAAAAATATTTTCAGTCATCCTTGTATTGTATAATCGACCTGTTCATCAATCAGAAGCTGACATCATATCATAGAATGTAGTTCAAAAAACTAATTTTAACCTTATATCCATTTTTAAGATACTTATTTTTAAATATGGATTTCATTATTATTGTATCTTAAGAAAACACAGTGGAAAAAGTTGATGTGTGGCTTGTGTTTGAAAAACAAAAAATAAGTACTAATATTGTGATTAGTGAATCTAAATTGGTCATTTATTCTGGTTCTCACTGAAAAAGGATATTTGCTGTAGAAAGACTAAGATCTGTAGTATCTCAAAGTAGCTAAGCTATAGGGTCCAGCCATTCACCATAGAAGATTCCTGGAAAGCAGCAGACAGTGAGCCAAGACCTTGGGATTTAGCACCCCCATGGGAGACCGAGGAAGCTCCTGTCAGACAAGCCCCGCTCTGGTGATGGGGCCACTTGGTGAGTGAACCAGGAATGGAAGGTTGAGCTCTCAGTCTCTCTTGCTCTTTCCCTGTGTACTTCTGCACTTCAAATGGACAAATAATTTGTTAAATAAAATGTCTAAAATCGCTCTTTCAATGTATGTACTCATGTACATGAACATTACATAAACTGCATTTAGAGATTCAGCATCTGCATATGTACTTACACGTATGTCTGTTATTTAAATAAAATCTTCAAGATCACAAAAATAAAAAGAAATTAAAAAATGACTCATGTTTAATAATATTTGTGGCAGTATGTCAAATACTAATGTCACTAAATCCAGTACTAGTATATTGTTGTCTTGATGTGCAAATAATAGAACTTAATACAAATAATTTATATAATTATCACATAATTTCAGAAATGGACTAATATCAAAACTGCTCTCCAATGATTTTTCAGATAATACTGAGATTGTATGTCCCATATGCAGTGCAAGAAGAATGTGAACAGTACTACACATATAATAGTACAACTTAATGAGCAATTAGAGGAATGATTCCTTGTTAGCATAGGAAACATTCATTTGATAATAAATGCTGAAATTCAAATTCCTAGGCAATTTTCTTGCAAATGTACATTCAATAAACAAATGGGGAAAATGGACCTGGGGAAATAATAAAAAAAAAATATATAGTTATAGATGTTAGTTTTCTACCACAGTTAAATTTCTATTATCCATTTTATGCATTTACCTCCAAATTCTTTCCTCTTATAACCATATGAATTTTCAATCGAGGCTTTACCAGACCATTATGGACAATAAAATTTAAGAATTCATTGTGAAATAATTCTTATCTATATGCTGACAATTCTTAAATTGTTTCAATGCAGATGTCTTTCTTGGTTATCCAGCCTAATAATTGCTTTATAATCACTCTTCAAAACACCCTTAAATTCAAAATGCTTAAAATTTACATTTATTACACTGCTGATACAAGCATAATGTTGTCAGTGTTAAGACTGATGACACTTATGAAATTATCCAAATTAGAAACTTTCCTAAAAAGCTGAAAGTATAAAAGCCTCAATCTAAAAAAAAAAAAAAATTAGAAAACGATAACAGATTATTTCATTTACTCTTAATATCAGGTTAATATATGATTTTTTGTGGTCAAAATATCTTTTTTAATGTTCATGTACTCCCTCCAGACCTATCACAATCATATTCTTTATAAAGATGTATGTATGTAAGTATGTATTTTTTACAGGCATCTTCATGCAGAGAAATAGAAACAGAGAGACCTTCCAATCACTGTTTGCTGCCTACATGATCACAACAGCCAGATTTGGGCTAATCTCCAACTGATTATGAGGAGTTTCTTCCAGGTCTCATACTGAGTATGAGATTTGGGCCATCCTCCGCTGCTTTCCCACCCATTCATATTAACCCTGAATATAAGCAGCTTAAACTCATCAATCAAATGTTGTAGATTAGTAAACTGGATTAAAAAAACAAAGCCCATCTCTGTTGCCTGCAGGAGTCATATCTCACCAACAAAGATCAGCAGAAACTACATCTCATGAATGTTATTTTTTTGTGTTAGTTTCACCTCTTCAAAACACTCTCTTTTCGACAAATTCTTCAATGATTCATAGATCATACAGTAGCATCATTTTCTTCAAGTCTTACTCTTGAAGAGATGTGGAATCATGCTCTCAGGTCCTTCAGAGCTTTGTGAAGCCAGTGGGTACAATCACTTCCATCGCCCCTATGCGACAGAGATTCACTGACTGAATGCCTTTTCAAATCATTCTCTTACCTATGTTAAGATTTGGTTTGTATGGGTCCTCAACACTTTAGTTTCCAGTTCAGATTCCAGGTTACAAACTTTCATGTAAAAATCTCAACTCCCTCCTTTGAAACTAAAATACTAAAATACTGTCCTGACCCACTAGATTCTAGATGATAGAAATTTTAAACATAAATGTGACACCCTGTGAGTACGCAAATGCTCCAACTGAAAGATGCAGTGTAATGTAGCTGTAGGAAATGAGACCTCATTAGGAAGTGTCCCATAGACACTTTCTGCCAGCATTACCGCAGCAAGCATGAACTGCATTTTTGCTATAATTATTTACTGTCTTTATTAATATGGTATGCCTCTTAGCTGTATTTAGTGCTTTGCAAATAACAAACTGGTTATTTGTTCTCCTGGTATGTCAACTTTTTAAATTAGTTATGATTTTTTTTAACAAATCAGGTAAAAATATTGGAAAGATACCATTTCCTCCTCATGAATATCATATCTATAACATATACAATGATTTTTGAAGCCTCAGTATAAATTTTAAGTTATTTCTTAATCTTGTAGACAAAGATTTAACAAAAATATATGATATTCATGAAATACACTATTTTTTTAAAGATTTATTTTTATTATTTTTTCATTGGAAAGGCAGATATACAGAGAGGAGAGACAGAGAGGAAGATCTTCCATCCGATGATTCACTCCCCAAGTGAGCACAACGGTCGATGCTATGCCGATCCGAAGCCAGGAGCCTCTTCTGGATCTCTCACGCGGGTGCAGGGTCCCAAAGCTTTGGGCCGTCCTCGACTGCCTTCCCAGGCCACAGGCAGGGAGCTGGATGGGAAGCAGGGCTGCCGGGATTAGAACCGGCGCCCATATGGGATCCCGGGCGTGCAAGGCGAGGACTTAACCACTTGCGCCACCGCGCCGGGCCCGAAATATACTATTTTATTCATGTCAATAACTATAAGGTTATTTTAAATGTTAATCATATTTACTTAAGAAATTTAAGTTACTTACTTAACATAGCTTGCATTCATGTGTAAGCCAAGTTAACTTTACATATAATTCACCTTGGTCACAGGAAAGTGTATTGTACATCTTCCCCATATTTTTAAACTTCTAAAATAACATTTTCAGAACCTGCTTTCTTTGTCAGAAAACAGTGAAAATTACACCTACATTTTTTGATACTTTTAATAATAGAAAACCTAGTTTGCTCACAAATGATTATATGACGCTTTTGCCAAATGTTCCTGACTCCCTTTTCAAGTTGCCTTTAAATGTCACTTCTATGTGCTCCACTTTTTTTCTTTACAGTACATTGCTGTCTCACTTCTAGTTTTGCATTCTTTGTCAATGAACAAGAATTTTTTAATGCTTTCTATGCATAACCCCATGTTTTCTTTGACATATGAAAGGTTAAGGAAAATATAGCTTCTCCCATTGCCTATATAAACAAAAAACAAACAAAAAAGAAACCTTCAACAAGAAAAATGATGACACCATTTTCAATGATGTTCCTCTCTGCTGAGTCAAAGTCTGGATGCTCCACATTCCTGCAGCTACAGTCTGCATACACTCCAGCCCAGGCCCTGTGGCAGTGAGTTCTCTAATGCCTGAGGGTATTATAGTCTGCATACACTCCAGCCCAGGCCCTGTGGCAGTGAGTTCTCTAATGCCTGAGGGTATTATAGTCTGCATACACTCCAGCCCAGGCCCTGTAGCAGTGAGTTCTCTAATGCCCAAGGGTATTACAGTCTGCATGCAGTCCAGCCCAAGGCTCTGTGGTAGTGAGTTGTCTATGCCTAGTGGATGCTTAGTAGCATGCCAAGTTCACCAGCACATTCTCAGGCAAAGAGTTTGAAGAACAAGGTATCTCCTGATGGGCAAAATCAACCCCATTCTGACCCATGGCTCTGCCAGGAGTACTGACACACAAAGCTGTGCTTTTGTGAGACACTTTCAGTTTTCATCTGCATATCCAGGGCCCTCTGTGGCCTCCTACTTCACCAATCTGACAAACAAATAGAAAGCCACATGCAGATCAAACAGCTCCCAGAGCTGCGATCCTTCTCAGTGGCCCTGCTCTCCGGGAAGCACATCGCCTTTGACTGAAGCCTTGGACCACTTCCAGGATGCCTTTGATGTCTCTGCCTCTAGGGACCAAACACCACTTGTAATGAAGCAGCATTGCTGTCCCCTGCCCTGCTCATGTGTACCTTTTAATGAGCACAGGGTCACACACTCTGTTAGAGAACACAGGGCATTTCTCACATTATGAGATGTAAAATCCCAAATTGTTGAATAAGGGAACTAATGATCTTTGAACTAAACATGCTGGCATTTTTTGTTTTGAGAGGGATATACCAGTAACCATCTGGGGCTATTTTAAAGCTTTCATTTGTCTTCTAAGCAGCTTTAATTTAACGATATTATTGCTAGCTAGTTCTTATTTTAGTTTCATTCCCATCAAACCAAGAGCAAAGGTTAATTCCTTTTCTGGCCTTTGTGCTTTGGCAAGTGAACACACTGAATATTAAATGAATAAAAATGACTAATCATTGCCTTTATATATTTGGAGAGAGTTACCATGAGAACAAATATTATAACCTTTCTTTTCTGTTCTTTTAATAGAACCATTAATAACGCTAGATAAAATGAATGTATACAACAATGCAATGTTTTTCCTTCATGCTAATTATGTTGTCTGCTTCTGACTCGGTATGTAATTGGCTCTGGCAGGAACTGATCAGGTAATGTGGAACTGCCCTCTGTTGGGGTTTGCTTATGGTGGCCCAGAAAAGAACAAAAAATTATAATTAGTTTAATTAGATGGAAAATTCTATGTCCAAGGCATCATTGGAATCTTTCTTAATGAAACTAGATACAAAATATACCAATACTAGTGATCAGGGGTATGCTGATAAAGTCTAGAAGTGGTCACTTGTCACTGGGATACTCCATGTTTTGCAATGTTGATAACAGTTAGGATTGAAAATGCATATATGTGCTCAACTCTGAACAATGGGAAAGAGCCTCCTGTGTAGTTTCTTGTGGTGGTTAATTCACACATCAACACAAATAGGAAACCTCCCGTCTTCTGGTGGTACTGCTGTGAATGTGCAATCAAGGATGCTTCCTCACAAATGGGGAAAAAAAATCAGAACTCTACCTTTTCAGGTTTTTGTCTCCAAGTTTGTCTGGATGGGTGAGAAGCTAAATACCCAAACCACAGGTGCCTCCATTACATTAACGATCCTCTAAATGGTGTTAATATGTACGTGTTGCTTAGTAGTCTCTGTCCCTGTTGGAACAGTTTTGCGTAAAGTGTGTTCCTTGGTGTTATTAGCAACTGTCAGGTTCAGTTTATATTTTTTATCAATAATACAATATCTTAATTCCAGGTCTCTGGAAACTGAGAGCGTAATCAGTATCTTAATTCTTAGTAACTGTTTTGAACACTCAGCAAGTTTCATTGGTGACACACTAAAAAAAAAAAAATACCAAGGTTATCTACCTGTTTAGACAAAAAAAAACTACCAAAAAAACTAATCCTGTTTATTATTAGAAATATTTTTGATGTGTAATTGTACATTTTTTTTCTCCCAATTGCCAAGCACCTTTCAGTCATGGCAAAAATGACTTTAATGAATGTTATGTCCTCTGGAAATTAAAATAAGCATATTTTAAACTAGGAACTCTCTGTAGTTTCCTATTTGTTTATGATAATTAAGGTATAAAATTATAGAAGAGGCTAGGGGAATTCTGTTTCCAGAGCCTCCATTTTTTTTTATAAAACCAAGAATATAAATGATAAAAAAGTATTCACATTTATGAATTTAAGATATATGTATAGTTATTTCATACATAGATGCTTAATTGATGAATTAAAACTAATTTATATAAATATATTTTAATTCTTTAACATTCGTAAAGTAGTTACGTGCACAGAAGAAATACAAGTTTCATTGTTACATTTTGAAGCAGCCTGGCACTGTAGTATGGTGGCTAGAGTTCTCACCTTGCATGCACTGAGATACCATATGGGCAACGGTTCATGGCAACACATCCAGCTCCCTGCTAATGGTCTGGGAAGGCAACTGAGGATGGCCCCAAGCAAAGCAGCTTAGCTCCGGTCATTGGGTCCCCTTGGGGAGTGAATCAGTGGATGGAAGCACTTTCTCTCTGTCTCTCTGTATATCTGACATTCCAATAAAAACAAATAAGTCTTTAAAGTTCTCTTTGCTAAAAATTTACACTGTTTTACTATTTAACTCCAACTAAGTTGTTCTTATGAACCCTTCCTAATTGGAAATAAGCTTTAGTTCCCAATTAAAAAGGAAACATTAGTTATATTTATGTATTCCTAATATCCTCTCCTTAGGAGAAAACTGCCATGGGGAAATGGCAGAATCAACAAACACCGCTAAACTTTCTCATCTTTATCCACTAGAAGATTCAGTTTTAGTTAAGATTTATACCAGAAGACAATTCTGGATAAGATTTGCACATACCTTGCTTTTTTTGCTGGTGAAGGAAGCATGAATTCCAGGAGATGGAAAAATATAGACAGAATGATATTCAATGTTATGATGAGTGATTGAAGAATAGCTGTGCATACCCAACTTACAGATTCCCCCAGGAATAAGGAAGTGGGAGTATTTATCAACACATTTCCACCTGTCATCGATTGGGTGCTGCTGAGTGGAATGGTGCCTGTAAGTCACCTCCCATTTGAATGACAAGAGAAGAACATGTTAGCTATAACTGGAGCTATAACAACAACCCTCCCAGTCCTAACCTGAGATTATGTCCCGGATCTGCCATTTTCGTATATGTAAATAAAGCATACTTTAAGGTTATTCACTCAAAAAGTCACTGATTCAGTGCCCTCGGTTTGAAAAACTTGTTATTTGGGGACACCATAAAGAAAACTGCATTCGTAATGTGAAATAAAATCAATTCATCTGTTCATACCTTTGTAATTTTAGATATGTAGGTAGTAGTATTTTATCCTATTCTTGAAAATGTGATTTACAAAAATCTGAGTGTCTTTAAGAGTTTGCTTTATTGAACCATAAAACATTCTGATTTTTTTATTAGGGCATTTTCTGCCCTTTGTACTGGTAGTTGGCAATATGGAAGTGTGTGTCATCTGTGAATTTAAATAACTGCTTTTTCTTTTATCTAGCAATCATTTACAATTAAGCATGAAGAAGCCTATATAAGGAAAAAAAATGGAAGAAAGTTTTAAAAATGTGTGATTTAGGGAAAACAAGGAAGGAGAGATTTCCAAGAAGTGAGGAGTCAGCGCTATCTAATGGCACAGAAAGGTCATGGAAGAAACAGACCAGGCAGTGTCAGTGTTCGTGAAAGCCCTCTGGAGTCTTCAAGACAGGCTCCTGGCGTTCTCTTCCTAAGACATTGCCCTCAAAAGAACTGGTGTCCTATTCCTTACCTCCTGCACAGTTATCATAACACCACCGATGGGCAGGTCTCCCCTTTGCCTAAACTCGACCAGGCAGATCCTCACCAACCAGGAGGTCTGGCTAAATATCTGGAGTTGTTCCTCAATTCCATTATTTGGTGATTAAGACAAGCCAGGATAATGCATTTCCCAGACACAAAGAATATGCAACTAAATTAACTGAGAAGTGGCTAGTGGATCAAATATGATTTTGGCAATCTATTTTACATCAATGAATTTCCTACTTATTAAAAATAAGTAGATAATTAAGCTAGCAAGATAAATTGTTGCCATATGTGAACTAACGAAATCACTATTTTTACAAGATTATTGACAGCAAAATTTAAACATGTTTTCCCCTTCATATTGCTTTTAAGGCATTCTAGAACCGATTGAAGTCTGTCTTTCATCATATAATAATTTATTAAAGGTTCCTTATTTATAAATATTATTTTAAAATGTATGTATATTATCTATTTATTTATTTTAATTATTATTTTTATTGCAAAGTCAGATTTGCAGAGAGAGCAGAGACAGAGAGGAAGAGTTTCTATTTACTGATTTACTCCCCAAATGGCTGCAACAGCCAGAGCTAAGCTGATCTAAACCCAGGAGCCAGTTCTCCCATGCTAGTGCAGATACCCATGGTTCTGGACAGTCCTCTACCGCTTTCCCAGGCCACAAGCAAGAAGCTGGATGGGAAGTAGAGTACCCAGGACAAGAACTGGCACCCATCTGGGATACCAGTGTGTTCAAGATAAGAGCTTTGGCCTCTAAGCTATTGCACTGGATCCTATATATGTATGTATATATGTGTATATGTATGTATATATAACATATTATATATATTATACATATGTAATATAAAATATTATAATACATATATATATTATTTTCATTTGACCATTCGGTGACTGTACGTAGGATAACTTAATAGAAAATGAAACATTTGAACACACACTGACATCTTGACTATTTACCTGATGATACATGTTTGGGAGAATGAAAGATGTCCAATGTGTAGATTTACCTATAAAACCTTGTAAAAAAGTTGCAGGTCAAAGTTTCTCATCTTATGCCATATTGATATCAGGTTTGTATCATATGACATTTCTTTGAAGCCAGTTTTCCTCTTCAGAACCACTGTGTCCAATACGCAATGTAAATATACATTCATCTGTAGTTCCAATGAGCACTAGCATTATCAATAATTATTTATATAAAGATTTATTTATTTTTATTGTAAAGTCAGCGATACAGAGAGGAGGAGAAACAGAAAGGAAGATCTACTATCCAGTGGTTCACTCCCGAAGTGACCACAACAGCCGGAACTGTGCCAATCTGAATCCAGCAGCCAGCAACTTCACCAAAGTGAAGAGTTAGTAAACTCAACCAAATTACTCAAAGACAGACAAACAAAAAAAACCCTTCCTTTCCCTTTAGAATGAATAATTAGGATGTCAGAATCACCACAGATGGAGCAAAAGTGCATGCCTTCTATTGTATAAACCCCTCATATACACATTGATGCATCCCCATTGTGACAGTCTCTTTTCTTACATAGCATCACACCAATACTTCTATAAATTTAAAATAAGTAAGAATTTAGCATTGATACATAAACTTCTAAAACAAGTAATAAATTATCAGGAAAATTATTTTTAAATTCTTGTTGAAATCTATTTTTTACGTATTTTGATTTCCAAATGTTTTGCCTATAAATAATTTGTTTATAGAATTGTCCTTTTGTTATTTAACATTTTTCTTACAATATTTTAGCAGTAGTAGAACTTTTTCTGCCATGTTCCTTTTAAAATGTATTTTTCTCTTTACTTAACTAGATATATACAGATGATATATGACAGATAGATCTTATGTTAAATATATTGTTTTGGAACTTGCTTTTAACATTTAATATATCACAAAAATGCTGAAACACATGTCCGTACTGTTTTCAGGAATGATTTATTCCCTTTGGCATTACTGATATGTTCTACTACATATCATACTAAGTAAAAATTCACAATTGCAAGAAAGAGTAAATTTTCACAAGAGAAATGAACCCCCTTTAAAAGCCTACAGAGGAAAAATAATAAGTTTTAGTTCAGTGTTACATCCTGAACAGCAGGTGCACTGACTCAATGGCTGATCCCCTTTCAGGATATAGCACTGACCTAAAACTATTATTATTATTATTATTATTATTATTATTATTATTATTATTAAATGTATAGGGGGATATTTTTACCTGACATGCCTCAACTTGCCAGATCCTTCTGGGTTACAGCATTTTTTCCTTTGTGAGCTTTTCTTCAATCTCCTCTCTCTTATATCACATAATTTGAAGGTTTTTGGAGAGAGATTGTTTCAGCACGTTGCTAAGTTAATAAGATGTTAAGATATACCTTCATCTGATATGACAGATGTCTTGGTGAGAAAATTTAGACGCAGATAAAAGGGAAATGGCGTGTGACCATGAAAGTGGCCGTCTGAGAGTCAAGGAGAGGCCTCAGAAATCACTGACTTCTCAAAGCGCTACCTTCCTTATCCAGACCACAAAAGTGTCAGAAATTATATCTTGGGGTAGCCTTCTAAGTTTGGCACTATGTTAGGGCAGTGCCAGCAAGCTAACAGAGCATGCATGGTGAAGCTTTTCAAAGTAATGTCTCCCATGAGAAAAGAAAACTGTCAGCAATATACAAGATGAGTGTGAAATTCAGCTCTACTTGCTGAAGTAAGGGGAAGGAGCGTCTTCAAGCATTGGGGCAAGAGGAACCTGAGTTTTGCTGCAGGAATTCAACTTTTCACAAAGAACCTTTCCTATAATCTAGTCACAGAGAAAAATGATTTCTTGCATGAGATGTGAGTATGACTAAAAAGTACAGCCTCCCAGGCTATGTGGCCATCTTACGAGCCGTGAAGCCAAGGAAGGGAACACTCTCAATAATGGAAAATAGTTCGTGTCCACAGCTATTACAGCCACCGCTTTATGTACTGCAGAAAACAAGAAAGAAAAAAAGACAGATGCAAAATGAAGTAAGATATGACTAAAAATGACAATTTGGGGGGGAAAATTACTTGTCTTTAATACACATCAAATGTGCTTATTGAAGAGAAAGACATTTTCTTACTTTTGTCATAAATCAAATGGCCATCGCAGGTCTGTGGAAATGCTTTTTTGGACATCTGTGGTGTAGAATGTGGCTCTAAGGAAGCTTCAGTTCCCCAGTGGTTCACCTAATTTGAAGCAAAAACTTTTAAATTAATTAGAAAAGGGCAGAAAACTCAGAAAAGGCTGAAAAAGATCCTTTCAGGAAAAAAAATGGAAGTGTATAAGTTGCTGATAAACATAAAATTTCTCATGACAGAGGCCATTCGGAAAGCAACAATTTCCGTCTCAATGATGAATCAGGAAGACCTCCGCAAGTCCGGAGAAGTTCTGACAGTGAAAAGGACTGTATAACATTTTGGTGAGAAAGCAGAAAACAAGAATTGTCATGATTTGACAGGATAGTATAAAATGGTATTAATTGTTTGATCACACGTCAAGACATATTTACATAGAACCATACAGTTACAGCAATAACAAAAGATTTTTAAAGAAATAAAACTTGCAAAGCAAATACAACTCCTCCTTTACAGAATGAATTCAAATCATGATATACCTATGCAATGCAATAAATAAAACTGAAAAGGCACTTAACTCTGCTAATCTGATGACTGTCCTTAAGTATTCAAAGATTCTCATTAAATAAACATTACATGATTCTGTGGTATCTAAAGGAGAAAAAGTGAAACTTTGGACAGAGGGTTAGGTGTTTATTAATAGTACGAAGGAAATAGTTGTAATATTCTATTCTTTAGCCTGTGTGGCGGTTACATAGTTATGTGCTTTAGTGATTTTGAACAACTGATGAAATAAATTGATTTTAAAGACTTTTTTATTTATTTACTGGAAAGTCAAAGACTCAGGAGCAGAGACGGAGAGGAAGATCTTCCATCCAATGGTTCACTCCCCCAGTGGCTGCAATGAATGGAGCTGCACTGATCCAAAGCCAGGACTCAATAGGTTCTTCCAGGTCTCCTATGCAGGTGCAGGATCCCAAGGTCCTGAGCCATCTTCAACTGCTTCCCCAGACCACAAGCAGGGAGCTGGATAGCAAATGGGCCCCCTGGGATTAGAACTGGTGCTCATATGGGATCCTAGCATGTGCAAGGCAAGGGTTTTACACACTAGGCTACCATGGTGGGTCCTGAATTGATTTTTTTTTAAATGTTTATTTTTATCTATTCAAACTTGTTCACATTTGGACCTATTAACAGCTTGCAGGAACACATATATAACTAGTGTGTGTGTGTGTGTGTGTGTGTGTATTAATGTATTGTGACAATTCAATAAAATAATGATTAAAATCATTTGATGTGCAAGTCCTCATGTGAAAAAAAAATCATGACCATGTAGATTATGAATGTGTCTTGGATGAAGTCAGTAAGAGAAAGGCAATCCGACATACTGAATTAAAGTCAGAACAAACAAATCTACATGACAAGTTATTTGAATAATTGTACTAAAAGAGGATTATTACAGTTAAGTATCTTTGGAATACTGTATCATTGGCCTTTATTCTTTTGTGATTATATTTTATAATAAAAAACTGCATATAATCTTAAAATTTATCTTGTCTTCCTTCTTTTCAAAATATTAACAATCATTGGTTTGAAGCAAGATACATATACATTTGTACATTTATAGATATGAATACAACAAATAATGATTATATGAAGCTTGAGTTTTCGATATAGAATAATGTTTAAATGTAAGCTTAAAATAAAGGATGTGTTGAAAGGTTCTCATTACAATAAATTTAAATATAAAATACCAATTCAGGTTTAAAAATATTAGAAGCATTTTTGCTCTCATGGTACAATAAAATAACATAGCAATAAGAATAGCAGCAACAACTAATAATCATAACACACAGGCACCATGTCTCAGGCATGTGTGGACTTACAGTTCGAATTTTAAAATACTAAAGAAAGCCTAGCAACTGTTTTTGTGAAAAGTTCACCTGTCTTAAAACAGACTGATGGCTAAAACCCGAGTAGTAGACTGGCCAGCACTCCAAATGTTCAATGGTGCTTGGTAGACAATTATGGACCATACTCATGGGCTGGCCCTCTGTTTTGCATCTGGGGAAACCATTCGCTATCAATTTTTTCACAAACCTTTCAGGGGTAAGCCCCTTATGCTCTCTCTGACCTTGCCAGTCACAAAGGTGATTGCAGCCTCCTGACAGGTTATGCTGCCTCCCAGCATCTATTACCTCTGGATTCATCCATGTAGCTTGGTGACCGCCTTGCTACGTCAGCACTCATCTTCCTAGCAGGTCTTCTTAGTGAGGTCACTGTCCCTTTAGCTTGTGGTCCTTTTCATAGAGTACACATTTCTGGGGAATGCCTGGATCTTATTTACTGCCTTCATTCCGGAATGCTGACTTGCATCAACTGCCTTCTACTCTCTGATGTCGCCTACTCCCTGGCTTATCATCGTCCATGGCTTTTCCCAGGATTCCATGAAAGGTTTTCTACTCCCTTGAGAGTCCTGCTAATGTGTTATTTGTGGAAAACAATCCACTAGTCCAACATGATTTCCTAAATCATTACCCTCATGTATTTGCTGCCTTGACAAGTCCCCTTGAGACACAGTTTTAGGCTGGTTCCTGATCCAAGTCTTTCTATATTTTGTCTCTTTCCTGTGTTAGGTTATGTGTGACCCTAGTCAAGGTTTTCTGAGATTTATTAATAGCATCCTTGCAATCAGAAAAGAATATTATAGAAGTTCCCAGGGGGAAGATGTTTGCCCTGTGGGTCAGGAACTCCCTCAACAGGGGTGGGGTATGGCCAGCTTATGAGCTGTATAAAACCCACAGAATCATTTGTAGCGGTCCCACCAAAGCATCTGTAGGCAGTAACAGAAATACCAACTATGGTAGGATAATTGATCATTTTCAAATTGCCACTTTTTTTTGTGGCCCATAATGATGTCACAAATATACAAATTGTCTTCTGCAGGAAAGAGGTTTCTCTGCCCCCAATTTGTAACATCTTCCAGCATAAGAGCTAAGTCTTATGAAGAAGTATTGGGCAATCTCTACAGGCCCAGAGGTTCAGGTTAGAGCTATTATAACACATCTGGATATAATGGTCCTTCACAATCTTTCTGGACCACAAACATCTCTCTCTTAGAAGGTCATGACCTTCATGCAACAGAACTTCCATTGAGGAGCACAGATTTCTGTAAGTCTCTAAATGTGGCTAATACATTCAGCCTGCTGCTTACTTTCAATGTGTGTTTCCATAAGGATCTCATTTAAACTTCCACAGATACCCTAAACATGTGATAATTAGCCTTTAATTGCTGGTTAATGGTCCTCAATCTCTTACTATCCCTGTGATGCCATCAGTGCAACTTAGCAGTAAGGAATCAGTTCTGTTCTCTTTATAGATACCATCTCCACTCTCTTCTCTATTTTCCGAATGCCTGAATCATGACATCTGTTATCAGTCACCAACATGGGAACATTTCCCATATGATTTCGAGTGGAAGGTTTAATCATTTAGACCTACTTACTGTACCACATTTGTGATGCATGCATGATATCTATGGCAGCTTCATATTCCCTCTTTTGTCGTTTGTATCCTCAGAACACTCCTGCAATCACCTGGGTTAGTCCCATCCCTCTAAAATTCTGATAGCTAGATCGAACCGGCCATGTATTTGTTGCATCAAGGGACAATGCTTAGAGAGGAGATTCTGAGTGTTACCAGAGTATTCCACAGATATGACCCTGAGTGAAGGAGGTAGTGACACACAGACCCTTAGTGGAAAGGTTTTAAAATGCAAAGCAAATCTCAGAGTTCAACAAGGTCATTCTTAATCCAAAGTCATCTCCCAGGAAAATCCTTTGTCTTCTAGAAACAGGTCTTACTTAATAAAGCTTCCATTTTCTGCCTTTAAAATCTTGTGAGAACTGTGTCCTTGGTGTGAGCGCAGTGACAAGTAACAGAGTCCAGCAGCTGAAATCATTAGTCAACTATATTATCTGTAGTCACACAACAGGGAAGCACATTTTCATACATATGTGTATGTGTTTATATGTATGCATAACGTGTATATGCACTTACTTAAATATCCAGGTAGCTTTGACGTATTCAGTATATTTAAATTTAGTGACTGGATTTCAAATGGTATATTATGTGTCATAGTAGAAACCAAGTCACATACTATATTTACAATGACCACAGTACTTATTTTAGATGTATAAGAATGTGTAAGAGAATATATTAAATCATTACAAGCACCCACAAAATAATCAGACATTTGATACGTTAAAAACGCATTTAGAGAGGAAGCATATAATTAAGGTAACTACACGTTAAGATTTATGTGACTAAAATCCGCTATAGAACAAAAATTGCAAGCAAATGCTTTTATCTGAATAAGTTCAAAGGTGTGTGTAGAAAACAGAGGGGTGTGATTAGTGTTTGGACAAGGGAGAAACATAAAAATGAATCATAGGATCTGGAATCATATGAGTGAGCCTCCAGCAAAATTTCTTAAATTTTTCACAAAGGGGCCTCCAGCTGTAGGAACTAGTAGGGAATTATTGCACAGATGATAAAGATCAAAAGTACAATACAAATATGGTAGTGCTATGAACAGTAATGGAGATTTGTTAATTTTGATAAGCACTCATTGAGCCTCGTGCTTTTTTTTTTTAGGCTATGTTGCAGTTATTTGTAGAATATAGCAAGTAAAATGGACTAAAACTGGGCACACAGAGCTTGAGAAACAAAATTAGTATGGGCATGTTGTTAGAATTTTAACTAGACATGAAATCTACTCTCTTTAAAACCATCTGGCTTTCAGTCTTCTCTCCCACTACTTCAATCCACAGATACTCATACCGCAGAGACTCGTATTCGACCCATGCGATGTGGTTGTCAATGCTGGGAGTTAGGTCTGCTCATTCTGTGGAATCACTCGGGCTTCAGCTCACCGTGGTGGGTGACCCAGTCCTCCCTCACCTTTGTGGCAAATTGATTCTCAGGCACCACGTTGCACCTTTCCTTTCATTTATCTTGAACAGTATGACAAGGCTTCCTCAAAAACCTTTCTGTTTCAATATTGTATACATTTACAAGTGATGGAATTATGAAATCTTTGCTCTTCTAGAAATACTTGAACCACTGATGTCCCGAAATGGCCAACTTCCCTTTTAAAATGTGGCAAGGAGGTGCACATGTAGAGAATTTCCTCTGTTTCATCAACGAAGCCTGATAAATGTGCTCTCGCAAAAACGGGTATCTGTTTTTGCCCCAATACAGAGGGCGTTTGTCTGATCATTATACAACATTAAAAAGTGTGTCCTTTTAAGATAAAGGTATTTCTTTTAAATAATAAGATGTAGTGCCAAAATGAAGAGATGACTGGATAAATAGAAATAATTAAAAAAATAAAACAATGGGAAAAGCAAGAGCAGTAACAGTAAAAGAATCACTTTGCAATTTACTTTGCTTGAGAAGACAAGGTAAGATCTTAGGAGACTGGATCTGGTAGAATTCCAGCTGTGCATGATCAATTAGTTGATGGAAAAATGTGTGAGTTTATTTCCATTTTTCCTTTCATGCTTGATTTTTGTCCTTTATCAGAAATAAAACAATGTCACAGTCACACTATAAACAAGCAGCTCATCTATAAATGTCAATGGGAAGTTTATTAACATGTAAGTTATATAGGCTGCAAACACACATATGTCATGTCATGTCACAAGGCACCGTTTGTCATACAACTTTCTATTCTCAGAAATATGTCAATTTATATGGCAGAGCACACACATATAAAAATGAATTTCATGGAGACTTTTACCCTGACAAAATAGGATGTTAACCTATTTAAGTAAATACAGAAAGTATGTGTGCATACAGATTGTTTTGAGCCTCAGAAATATCTAATAAAATGGCTAATAAAAGTAATAATTTTACATTACATTAAATGAATAGTATCCCTTATTATATTTAATTCCAGAAAACCGTATGAGCAAAATAGATTTTCAACTTCTACAAATGAGTGACCTAGTGAACAGTAATAAAAGTAATGCATTTACACAGTTCTGAAAGGAATTTTTTGTTCTTTAGATGGGTCTCTGTGTGCCTAAAACTGAAGGATTTATTACTGAAATACTAATTTATATTCACATAGACATCAGAGTTTACTAGCAACATGTTAATTTGGACATTGAGAAGCATTCACTTTTTGTAGTTTTCTTTTTCTTTAATTTCCCTAAGGAAATAGCATTTCACCAACATGTTTCCAAATTCAGCTTTTTGTTTGACTTGTTTTATTTTAGCTAGGAATTTTGATGTAATTTTATTTGGGAAAAGGTTCAATATTAAGACAAAGAATCTGT
Organism: Ochotona curzoniae; assembly: GCF_017591425.1. Classification (NCBI taxonomy): domain Eukaryota; kingdom Metazoa; phylum Chordata; class Mammalia; order Lagomorpha; family Ochotonidae; genus Ochotona; species Ochotona curzoniae. Next base: position 11,003,061 of record NW_024465582.1, on the reverse strand, counting down.
CATGTGCAAACATGCTACATGTAATTAAGATTAAATGGTAACAGCACAATAATTTATTAACACTTATCAAAATTATTTTAGATTATATGCATGGATTATAGCACAAAATGTCTCCGCAAGTACACTTTGCTTTCTATGGTATAATCAAAAACTTCTTCAAATATGTTTATTGTAAAAGTTAATAGATATGGTAACTGTCAATTACTACGGGTTGCTATGTATTGTTCTGTTACTTGTATTCATTCTTTCTTCTGTTTCATCCTGCCCTTCCTTTCTTCCTTGTTTCTTTCATACTTCTCAACCTTCCTTTGGAGAGTTGAATAACAGAGAAAGAGGGAGACAGAGATCAAGAAAGTGAGAGAGAGGTGAGCAGAGAAGGCAGAAACGCCAAAGGGCAGTGGTCTTCCCTTCTCTGATCTCCCAGGACAGCTGCAGCGCCCATGGCTGGACAAAGCTGAAGTCAGGAGTCTATTAACTTCTTTATTTTGTTTTTTTTTTGTAAACACAAGATACTGACAACACTAAAAAGTATCTTTACCTGTATTTGAATTTGGCGTACTTGAGGAGAGGGGTTAGAAAGGTGTACAGATATACATATTAGCAGGATTTCTCTGTGTCACACACGCACTATTACAGAGATGGAAATTGTGTGTATCTCAAGTATCCATTTCAGTACCAGTAACCTTGTGAACTCTTTTTTTTTAAAGATTTTATTTATTTTTATTGCAAAGTCAGAAATACAGAAAGAAGAGACAGAGAATAAGATCTTCTGTCCTTTGATTCCCTCCCTATGTGGCCACGTTGGCTGGAGCTGATCTGATCTGACGCCAGGAGTCAGGAGCTTCTTCTGGGTCTCCCACATAGATGCAGGGTCCCAAGAATTTGGGCTGTCCTCCAATGCTTTCCCAGACAATAAACAGGGAGCTCTGTGGGAAGTGGGGCAAGGTGAGGACTTTTACCACTAGGCTACAATGCTAGGACCCCTCATGAATTTTAGTGACTGATCATAATGATCAGCAATATTTGTGCAGAATTATGGGCAAGAATGTGATATTCCAGGTATACAATGCATATTGATCAAAATGTAGCAATCAGTTTAATCACAGGGCTAATATGACACTAACCATGACATTTAACAAGTAAAGAGCAGGAAGACTGCAGTTACACAGAGCATACAAGTGCTAGAAACAATACCCACGCCATAAGACGTCTCAATCCCGTATTTGATGTATTCTATATTAAGTGCCACATGGGGACTTTTTTTTATCAGTTCGTGGGCCACCTCATAAAGGTATACTAAGTACTTTCACATGTCATTGGCTCCTATCATATCGTGTAAGGCATGAGCAGAGAGCACATCTGTATTATCAAATGAATAAGGCAGTCTTGATATGTGGGTCTCATAGTTCTCTGTTGCAGGGTATTCGCTTCTCATGACAAATTTTTCAACAGATGCAAATCCTCTACAGACTGCGTCCCCTACTGCTATCCTAGACACAACAAAGTCTGTTACACCTTTTCCAAATAATTCCTGACATGAAAGAGTGTTTTAAATTGAAAACAACTGATCTTGAAATATTTGTCGAAAAGAAAAATAGATACAATAGAAAGTAGAAATGGCCATAGTGCTTCCTATGATGGCAGTCTGGGTGTTTAAGTGCAAAGAGGTGATGTGTAGATACAGATATAGATTGATGATGAGATATTCATGATACACTCAGTTGGGTCTTTTCTAATTTCAGAACATTATTACCATGTTGGCACATGTGAACAGAAAGCAAAGAAAAAGTCTCGCCTCAAAAATTAGTGATGGGATTAGCACATGGGATTGTACAATGCCACTTTGAGAAGAAATCTTTATCCCACATTGGAGGACTTGTCTTCAGTTCTATCTCTATTCTCTGTTCTAGCTTCTTGTTCATGAGCACATTGAGAACTGGGAGGTGATGATTCAAGAATATGTGTCCCTTTTGCCTGCTGAGAGACCCAGCCTGAGTGCTTTGATCCAGACTTGAACCTACAGCCTTTCCGGGGACTGAGTCAGCAGAAAAAGAAGTTTCTTGCATCTCAGTATTTCAAACAAAATAAATTAAATTACAAATAGCATGAATATATAAAACAAAGAGCTATGAAATACATATGACACAATTGGGAAAAAATTGAAAGAAAAATGCTACACATGTAGAAATATCTTGAAGCTTTTCAATATCTTTGTTTTGTTACCTTCATAGCCACTGAAAGATAAGACCTAATTTTTATATAAGGTTGAAATGAATTTCATATAGCACATTTTATTAGAATTTAACACCCAAATGAGATAGGGAATCAATAAATAACAAATATATTAAAAATACAAGTTTAGGGAATAAGTGTATTAACATCAATGATACCAAATAACAGAAACTACTTCGGTCTGAGCTGCAGTTGGGAAAACAAGCATTTAAAAATCAGAAACAGACTGAACATCTGTGACATTTAGACAACATGGGAATTCCAGATGCCTAACAGAGACTCTAGTGGATAATGAGATGTTGCTTACGGCAAAACCCAGTTCAAATTCCATTGGCGAGAAATGTCCCTCAATCTATGAGCTCATGATTAACAGAGTGTGAGCCATCAGATAAAAGCTTGTAATGTGTCAGGACATAACAGGAAAGAAAAACATAGGTGTCAGGAATAAACAACTGAATCATTATTTTTTAAAATTTATACACAAATATCACCAAACAAGACTGAATCAAATAAGAATTAGATAATATGGAATTAAAAGAAACTTAGCAACTAAAGTTATATAATCAAGGATATGACCGGAAAAAGAAAAAACTGCACAGCACAATAAAGATCTGGGTGGCTTAAGTAGACTGTAAAACAGGAATGATCATACATATTAGGTATTTCATTAAACTAGTGCTATATCATGAATTTAATGCAGTAAAATATTCTATAGAATAGATTATTTACTGTCAATCACATTTTTATAAATATAATACAATTTAATAGTTGTTGAAAATAGTTCCAAAAGAGAAATTGCATATTTTTAAATCTGACTTACAATTACATGGCCTTAATATTAACTTCTGGACAATGAAAGTAAGAAGTTTCAATAATATTTCTTAAGGGAGAAGTGGCACATGTGTGAATATCGGTGGGTTTTCTTTAGAACTCCAGTGAGTTGACTTGGAACTCTGACCGCTCTATTGGACACTGAGAAGGACCACTTGTTGGGCAAAATGCACAAATAATGTCCCCAAGCACAAGGGAATCACTATTACCAGCACAAAACCGATCATTTCTGAGCCTGTTTATTGTATGCAAAAAATAAATCTCTAGCTCATGTAATAGCATTGCTTTGGGTCATTGAGTATTCGTACTAAGCTGAATATCATCTATAATTAGCCTTGCAATTGGTATATCCAACTGTGGTTTTGCAAGTGATAAGATATTTTTAAATGACAAAATAAGATTAGTTTAGCGCAGTCATATGGGCAACAGATGTCAAAATATCAAACTGAAGGTTGAAATTCCTGGACTGTTGGTTTGAATAGCTAAGTGGAAAATTATAACTCAAGCAGGATATTCAGCTAAAAATCTTCCATTGTGAATTACAATATTGATTATTTTACTTAGCTTCATTTTATTTGAAATATTGAAAAAGACGGAAAGGAGAGAAAGTCAGATAGAAATCTGTGTGGTGATGCTTTTCCTAAAGCCCTGCGACAGCTCAAAACAAGCCACACTGAAGCCAGGAGCTCAGAGCTGAATGGAGGTCTCTCAGTTTAATGGTAGGGCACCAAGCCCTTGAGTTAGTTGTCATTTGCCCCTTCCTAATATTTTCCTTAACAAGAAGTTACATTTGAAAGAAAGGAATTGAACCCAAATATCATCACATTGGATTCAGGCATCTTTAGCATCAATATCTTGAAGTTTTTGTACAACAGCGTAAAGTAAATGTTTTGTTTCATTTGCCAGTAAAGGAATAATGTCCATAGGCATTGTCATGCAGAAATGCTACACAAGCCAGTGGCAGTCAAAGTTTCCCGGGTAAGCCTATATCAGCCCATTGTGATAAACTGATGCTTGGGCACTCCTACCCAAGTTTTGTAGTCTCCCAGAATACAGAGAGAATTGTAAATTCTGTTAACCGCAAAACGTGTGTCGTTTCCATGAAAACTAATGGCGCTCTTAGTCTCTGAGCTTTGAGGAGGCTTTTCATACAGCTTTACTGAGAAATATCAAATCCTCTGCTTTGCTGGCCTCCAGTAAGTTGCTTCGGGGAGCTACCAATCTGAGACCTCTATGATCAATTAGTAACAGGAAAGAACTCTGAGGCAAATTACAATCATTGCTCTGGACTGCTATGGTAACAACAGTCATTTTTTTATTTTTTCTGAAAAAATGACTTTCCACTTGAATTCTGCTTTTCTAGGATTTCAACACCGTTTTGAAATCTAAGTCTGTTACCATTGCCATTTCTGGCCTTCAAAATGACAAAACCTTGGAACAGTGCTGATTCTCTTCTTACCTGCCCATGTTCCATATAAATACACTCCTTCTTTCTTCTTCTTCTTTAGTTTTTACAATGGTCTATCATAGGTTGGCTTCCATAATTACAGCTTTAACACTCCATTAGGTAAAGTAACAAAAAAAGCAGTTCCTCAATGGCAGACCAAGTCTCTAAGAATAATCAAACCATACAATGTAAATTTGATTCATATATCATATATCATGCTTTTTGAACTGTGTGAATTACCACAGATCAGGGAAACTATGTGACGTTTACCTTTTGGGGACTAGCTTGTTTCATTAGATATGGTAGTTTCCAATTATATCCATTGTTTGCCAAAGACAAGGTTTCACTCTTTCAGTTTCTGCATGTGTGTGGTAGCATTGCATTCCCATAGTGTATGTATACCACATTTTCTTTATCCAGTTTTCTGTTGATGAACATTTTGGGTTAATCATTTTTTAATTTAATTTTTATTTACTTCTTTTTATGTGGAGGAGGGTTTATTCTATTATCTTATTTATTGTGGTTTGAACTGAAATGAACATTGAGTGTACCAAGAGCTATCTAGTTAAAATCAAAAGAAAGCATTTGTTCAATGAACAAATAATTATTCCCCTTTTTTGTAAGTGTACACGAATTTAAAAACAAAGTAAGTAACATCTTGATTTGAAACAAATGACTTTATGTGAATTGTACTAGAAGTAATGAGTATATACTAATCATATATACATATATGTATGTATATATAATCCATATGGTAAGAACAAAAATACAATTTGATTCAGGATTGCACTTATTTTTGTATTACCATTAATCACCAAATTAAAAATATGTGTGTATTTCCTCGATTTTGTCTTACAAGAATCCTGTCAAATTCCTCCTCACTGTTTCAGTAGGAATTAGGTTAATCTTCTTTAATAGTTTACTGGATTGAACCAAAAGAAGAAAAAATGAATTTGTATCAAGCCTAACATTTAAACTGATGAATATACTGAAAGCCACTGTGATTGAGTTTCACTGAAAAAAACAAAGTTGGATTTGGTCTTTGGGACTAGACAGAAGACATGTAGATAGAGCAGAATTCAGTAAATGCCACCTATACTGTTGCCTGTTGAACCCAATGTAAATTTCTTATTATTTTGACTCAGTGATTTAACATAAGCAGGTTAAGGATAATTGAGATCATTATTCTAATTAGTCATTGCTAATGCAGGATATTATGTGTAGTAAAATTAGCATTATCTTAAAAATGAGGCCATTAGTAGTAGTGTAGAGATATTTGTAACCCATTAAGTCATTATTATAATCTTTGAAACAATTAGTAACTCTTTTAATGTGCTAAATTGTTTCTTCACTATCCATCATCTAATAACAATGTTTTCTGTGGTGGACATCCAAAAGATTAAACTAAGCCAGTTTAAAGAAAGAGGATGCAACTGATGGTTTTCATTAACATGCAAGCATGATTGCACTTTCATATTTTGTAGTGACAGTGTTTCTTAAGATATGGGAAATCAGTCAGCCCGTTACTTCTAAATTTAATGACAAATTTTATCAGAATTTCATTAAGTTTATTCTGAAGTATTAAAATATTATGGTTCATTAGAAAGAACTTGTAAGTTTCTTGGAAAGAGTGTCACCTAAGTCCTTGATGACAAAGTCACTTGCTGCTGCAATCCTGACAGCTGAGGCTTTGGATTGTCTTAGGATACTTGTATGTAAATGATGCTTCCTTCTGAAGTGTGTACGAAGCATTTTAGACAATGATAAAGCTTTGAGCTGAAGGTTAAGAATAAGATTGAATTGAGTAATCTCGGTTGAGACGGAAATGCTGACTATAATAATACTGAGCGCTCCTTGGCACAACTCAGCAACCAGGCAGCCTACAGGCATAAAATGATCTAAGTACCTAGAATTATAAATGTGAAAACACTTAATAACAAATTCTTGTTGAAAAGTATATAAAGTCATGGTTATCACAAAATAACCTTGAGGCACATAGCATATAATTTGTGAATTATGCATTTGTAAATTATGTAAAAAATGCTTTGGATCATTATCATATTGAACATCAATTCTACATGTTATTGCTGTTCTAGTCTATATTTTATTTAGTAGAAGACTCTATATTTGTTTTAACCAAACATATAATGCATTCAGAATTATAATATCTTAGACAATAAAAAATAAGAAAAGTTAATAATTATGATAAAATAGAAAATATGCAAGTGTTTAGCTAGGCTAAGATAATCCTGCAAAAGAGGGTCGTAATCATGAGGAATTCTTTCTAATTAGATATAAAATGTTTAACAACAGCCATTTATGTTTAATTGCATGGGGAACATAAACAGGGTAGCAATACAGACACACATATGTTAAGCTTAGGCTGCAAAAAACAATTTGTGTAGATAACTAACACGGAGGGAGCATGCTGGCTGCTGAATACTTTGCTTGTCCCAGTTCCTTTCTACTGGTTTACGAAAGTTGAAAAGGTACAATGTGACACTCAAGTTTCCATTCTGGTGCATGAAGATGTTCTAGAGTATCGGGAAATTAAATTGTTACCTAATCACAAAGAGATGTGTCCTCAGGGTTAAGCGTTTCTGCTTGATCTACTCCCATAAGCTGTCTTAAGTTATGTACACACAACGCTATTTTCCAGGGTGTAAAAGAAGCCTTCAACATCATCTAAGAATGGTAAGAAGCTAAAGAGATAGGAAAAGATGGTATGAGCTCTGGGTGCCATGTTACGGGAAAACCAGGGGAATTCTGGCTTCCCTAAAACAACACAGGAATTGTGCTGGGGGAAGGGTGGCGCAGCTCAGTCTTGTGAAGTATTGATCAAGTTTTGCCTTTTACTGTTATATGTGGATAAGAAAGATATGCTGATGCGCTTAACATCCACAACCACTTCTTTTTCCAAAAACTATAGGTCTTTACAAAGTATCTCTTCATTGATTGTAATGCATATGCTTTTCTATTCCTTACAGTTTATGCATTCAACTAAAGTGTATAATTTTTTGGTGTTCTTTAGGGATCTTGCTTTTTTTATGTTCCTTTCATATTGAAATTCTTGTCCAACATGAACATGACAAACCTGAAACCTTCTCCAGCAAATGCCCTAACAACTAAACCTTTAACAGTCCTATAGCTGGCTGAAATTTGTTTTAAAATGTGCAGAATCATTGGGAAAATAATTCCTAAAATGAAATAAAAAAACACCTTATAGCGGTTAGCGTGGTTATTAAGAAAGAGATATAATTTAATAGGTATTAGAATGTGGGGGGTAAAGAACTTTCACACTGTTGTTGGGTATGTTATAGAATAAGTTTGAAAAACAATAGAATTATTCCATTTTGGGAGTGTGCCGGTGGATGGAGGATCTTTCTCTGTTTCTCCTCATCTCTGTTAAGTCTGCCTTGCCAAGGAAAATAAACTTAAAAACTCTTTTTTAAAACATTGCCGAAAGAAGGTAGATTTTTATTTGTTCTCACAACAAAAATATAAGAATGTAGGATAATGCATGTGTTAGTCATTTCACAGAGTACACAGATTTCAAAGCACTGTGTTGCATATGATTATGATATAAAAACTGCTTTTCTGTTAAAATTGTAATAAAAGATGAATAAAGGAATTAAGAAAAAAGAACCTTGCATGTTTAGAATGGGCCATACTACATCCTTCTGTCCCTCATCTGTTACATTGTGCTGTCCTGCATTACTAAAATGTTTATGTTCATTGCCCCTAGAGCACATCTCTGTTGAATGTATTGTTTTATACAACCACAGAAGTCATTACATTATCCTACTAGTTAGGTATTTTTATCACACCATAGTGTATCTTGAAGCCATTTTGGAAAAAGCCAATGTAATAGTTAATTTACTCTACCTCCTGGAAAATATTTTGTGTATTTGCAATATTAATTTACTCTCTAATTTTTCAGATTTCAAAGTCTTCCTAGGGCATTCTCTTAAAAATCTATACATAACTGCTGATATAGGCTTTTCCACAAATTTTAACTATTTAGCATTTCTAGGACTACATGGTAATAATTAAAAGTTAGCCTTCTGCTGACAACAACTTTCAGATCACCTTAGCATAAATGCCACACATCAATGTACATTAATTTGCTTAGGAGTGACAAAAATCATTTTAGAGATGCTACCTTAAATTGGAAAAGACAGAAATGCATGTCAAGATAGAAATATGTGATCTTTAGCATTTTATAGATTAAAGACAAATACTGTTCAAATTTGCATTCATTTAACATTTGTTCTTTGATAATTCACGACAGTGGAATTTTGTGGTTAGGCAAATTTAGAGACTTGATATTCCATGTTTAATGTCTGTCTTTTCTTTCTTAAAAAAATACATAAGAGAAGGCCTGATGAGATCATGCTACACAGCAAGAGGCCATGTTTTATCAGCTACATATCTAGAAAATTTCCCTACACGAATGTGGACACTGAGATGTCCCAGGTTAGATCATCAAAAGTGTCATAACCAAGAGAACTAATGATATAACTCAGGTTGAATGCTTAAAGGTGAAGGCCACGGCCAAGGTGAAAGGGAAGGAGTTGTTACCTGTGGGCCAAAGATGCACAGTATATCCTCTCACTATGAAGAGGTAAGAAGAAAATCTGCGTCTGCCTGCTTTTCTGAGGACACCCTTTCATTAGACATTGCAGAAACGAATGAATGAAGTTACATTTTTTTTCAACTGATTCATTTGTTAATTTCCTGTGGAGATATCTACAGGGGCATGGAGAGAATTAATGCTTTCTTAGTTCTCCAGGTATTCTTTCATCTGGTGAGGTTCACAGATAATTCACCATCTTCTGTGTCAGTATGGGTGGCTGTTGATGTGTGCATGTGATGTGTGCTTCTGTGTGCACACATATAAATGGAAACAAGGATGAACGATGATGAAAAGGATTGCTAGAATATTGCAGTTTCTCCTGCTGTTGCAGCCAGTGTCTTCTACCATCCACAGAATCCAAGAAAACATCTTTCCTTATCTAGAATGAACAACGGATACAAACATTAGCAATAATTGCCTTTATTTAATAGTAAAAAGAGGGAAATGGATTGGCAAACATCATGACATTGCAAACAAAGAATAAAAATGAATTGAAGAAAAGTAGAAGCATGCAATATAAGTACTTGGGGCTGGGATGAGTGACTGCTCCCTAAGCCCTGCGTTCACTTGAGCTTGTGCCTCATTCCCCAGGAATGCTGACAGATGGAGAAGCTTCTTCTAGAAGTGTAAAAACCGATGTGTCAGCTGAAAACATTTTCGAAAAATTGTACCAGAGAGGAGTTAGGGAGCTAGAAGCTACCCAAGCTCCCTTAATACCTCTATTAAGGCCACTTTTAGCACAACAGCAATGCAGCTAAAACAAGTAATCCTTTAACTCAGAGCTTTTCCCAGAGCACGAAAGCCAAACAGTTGATTCTCTGCCTTCTGCTGCCCTGGTGATGCTGCCATTCAGTCTGACTGCTCTGTTTGTTGCAGACATCTGAACAATAAACCAGTGAGAAATAACTCTTTGACCAAGTCCCTATTTCACGCTCCTCTTCTCACACTTTTTGTCCCACTCTCCCTCTCTATCTTCAAAATATAATAAATGAATAATTTAAAAAATTTCACATCAGAACGTAGGTTGCTGAAATACCAATGCTTGAGTTTAGTGAGTGGATATTTTGGTAGGAAAAACACAAGATTCCTGAAGCTGTCATACAACAAATTGAGAAAAGTCAGTTTCCTGAGGTTTGTTCCATCCAGGTTTTAATTTAGTACTTGCTTTAATTACTTAGAATATACAAAGAATTCTGCATTATTTTAGTTTTGGAGCACACTCAGGCAGCAATGCAGACATTTTTGGAGTCAATTAATATTTGGAAGAGTGATGGGAAAAGTCTTGGAGGCTAAAGTTTTGCAAAGGCCATAACAGAACATTGTCAATCCTTTAAGACCGTTAATGAAACTTAATTTTTATTACCAGTAGCTACAACTTGTAGCAAAGCAATTCGTGTTTCTCGCTGGCTCTCCTCAAGTAGGGACCTGATGTTGTGAATCAGCTTCCTTTATCTTCTTGGTTTGAGTTAATGATTTCCATAGACAAAGGGTGACTCAGATGAGAATTATCTTGGAACTATCCCATTGTCTTTGATTCAGAAAATTGTCATCCTATATGAGCATTTCCTTCACATTGCAGAAGAAATATCTCCTTCAGTAGAATTTCTCCTTAAATATCTCACATAGTTTTCTGGTGAGTATGATCCAGGTCCCCACGTACAGAGTCCCCAGAAACAAGCGGCGTTAGCTAGCACAAAGTGATGATGTGTTTTCCAATGTTGTCAACATTTCCCAGTTGAGATTTTGGACAAATATTCACTGGAAGTTTGTTCTCTCTGCATTATTGTTGTTATTCCAGATGTAAAAACTCAGAAATTTCAGAAAGTGTGGTCTCAAATTTCACAGTGTGGTCTTCCTTGATGCCAACATTTTTAAACCTTGGGCATTAATATCTTATATACTTTATCTTTTTTACATCTTTTTTACTGAGAGGAGATTCATAGATTACTTTAACACCTTCTATGAGGCATATAGTATAAATAAAAGATCCCATCTCTGGTTCATCTCATTATTTTATGTTACTTATTCACTATCAAACTTCATATTTTTATCTGTCATATTACTCAACTTTCTGTACACATCTCAAATAAATTCATGTTTTGTATAAGTTAATATCAGTACTCTGTACAATCACTAATGAACATGTAAAAATCTCAATGGGTTTATCAGTGTTAAATAACTGAATATTAAAGTGCACATAATGGTTGAAAAATGTAAAAAAAAGTTGGATTCAATTTCTCATTTTATACATCTTGATACTACAATCATATAAAACAAATTGATTTTACTTCTTCCATCAGCTGTCCACAGAAGAATATCTCAATTGAATACTAACATGGTGGACTTTGATAAAATGCAATTATTTTTTTTTAATTTTGAAGCTCCATGATTTGGCTAGTAGAGGTGATTTATAAAGTAAAATATATTTAGCTTTTTGCCTCTTGAACATGCAGTTTTGGAAACATAAATCATTCCTAATTTTAATTCAGTGTTAATAGTCTTCTTCTGCCAGGGTCTTTCGATTTGTTTCTCAGCAGCGGTGGAAGGTATTAATTTTGGTTTAAAACTTTGAGCTGAGACACTAATTATTCTTCTTTTGTGTAACATTGTTACCTTTAACAATTTCCATAAGCAATCAGTTGCTTTGAAAATACGAGTTGAAAATGTCATTATTTGTATGTGTGTGAGGTAATGTAAATGACAACAGGTTATGAAGTTACAAAGAACACACAGTGATAGCACTTTCAAATTTTAATACAGCTACTTCTTTAAATAGCATCCAATCACATGTTCAAATTGTATAAATTAAAAGCTCTTATTAACATATTGGAATTAAAAAATATTATTCTAAAATTGTTTTAACTAACAAAAATGCAGAAAACAGAAGGAACAAATTTCTTAGGGATACATAACATTTTATATAATATAATGAAGATGGATTGGTCCTGTAATTTACTTAGAACAGTTCTGCAATTGACTTGACCAGATTCATTGCAGTTTCCAGAACTGTGTCACAGTGTTTCTAGATTTTAGCACCAAAATATGCAGTGTCAAAATTAGTAATACTAATTATGTATTACAAATCATTTTAGAAAAGAATTGCCCATCCTCAGGATATGTTGCCTGCAACTGATGTAACTTTATCATACACATTTGGAATATTTTGACTACTTTTATTTTTTTAGACTCATTTTTATGTAGATGTCAGTCTCTATTGGATATGATTACCCTTTTATATATTTAGCTTATTTTACTTGAATGGCAGAGTTCCAAAGATAAAGACAGAGAGATGTTCAATGTGCTGGTTCATTCCCCACAGAGCCATGAGCTGATTTGAAGATCTGAAGCTAGGAGCAAGCAGCCTCATCCAAGTTTCCCATGTACAAGTAAGAGCCCGAGGACTTGAGGCATCCCTCACTTCAGTTGTGGGTCGTAAGTGTGGAGCTGGACTAGGAGTGGAGTAGCCGGAACACAAACAAGCTCCCAAATAGGTTGCCAGTGCATAGGCGGATGATGAGCCAGCTATGCCATTTGCAAGCTCATAATGATCCTTGGTATTGCAAACTTTTATATAAGGACTTATTTCATTTTCTTCTATGCAAGCAATTAAAATAATGCTTTTGGAATATAGTAGGATATAAAATATACGTAATTTTGAGAGCTAAGTGGAAACGAATCAGATTTCCCAAACTATGAAATCTATGGAGAAAGTGTCTCATTTAAAATTCCAGAGATTAGTTGAATTTAAAAGTTTTTTGAATGAATAACTTAAAATGCTTTCATAGAGGATTTCAAACTCATCATAATGAAAGTTTCAATCTCTAGCCATACTGTTAGAAACTGAACATAAATTTGTTCCTCAATTTCATGCAAATTTGTAAACACCGATGCTTTATGTTAACAGAATACTGTAAATTATTGGTGGATTCACATGCAGGCTTGAAATAATTATGACTAGAATATGGGTGAGTAGGGTTACTTAGGTCATTGAAGGCTCGCCTTGAAATGTACTTTTCTCAATAGGGTTGGTTATTTGAGCTGAATTTCGCCCAATTTCTCTTTCCACTTCTTTCAACCATGAGATGAAACCTCTCCGTGAGTTGTACCACAGTCAGTGTTCACCAGACACTAAAATAATTGGACAGCCCAAACTTGAACCACAGATCTCCAAACTAGGAGCAAAGTCATTCCTCTTCGGGAGTATTTCACATAAAATAACAAAAATTGACTAGTACAATTCAGTTTTTCTGCCATCCATGCACACCAATAATCAGATCACTTATTCAACAGATGTCAGTTAGGCTATTTTTATACAAACAGATATAAAAAATGCCCACAATTGTAGGTTAGCAATCTGGAAAATATAAAACAATTAAGATGTGATAGTTTTGCATCTGTAACATGGACCAAAAAAGATATGCATTTACTCTGTGATCTATTTTAAAAGTGTTTTGGTGGAAAAATAATCTCATAAATTCCAGATAAAGAAATACTACATTCTTTGTATTGCAAGAATAATAACAGATAGCAATATTCTAAATGACTCTTTTCGTCACATTTCCCATTTGACAGTCCTATTCCCATTAAATTAACTAATCGCCTTCCTGGGGTGAGAATTTCATGCTCCAAATATGGGTTGATTACAGATCAGTGTTCCTGGTAGTTGGCCTACCGTTTCATCGTTAGATATCATGAGCTGTGCCCGCACAGATGAATGCATTTTGCAAAGAATTTCAAGCGTTTTAATGCATCAGTTGTTTTCCTATTCTCCAGGTCTCTGAATTTGCCCAGCACGTTTACATAGTTCTATTTTGTTTGTGCTATACTCTCATGCTATTATTTGCTTAACTTAGAATACGTGAACTCAAAACTATTTTGTCTGAATCTTACTTTTGAACACTTTTGTTTTCACAAATGAATACATCTTTTAAACTGGTTTTCACACTAGATAGTAAAAATATGGCATTTACAAGTGTAAAAATTTGGTTGTTTTGAAATTAATTTGAGAAATCTTTCACTTATTTTGATTAATAAAAATAACTTCAGAAATGAATATATTAAAACCTTCAGATAAGGAACTAATAAGTGTTAGCATGTTTACAATTAGGTTAATCCATATTACTTCAATGTTTTGAGAACTGAGATGAAATCACCTATTTTAAAGCATACACACAACAGAAGATTTTTGAGATGTGTTTATTTTGAAATGATAACTACTAACAGTATAGCCATCACTTCTCATTATCAGCATCTTGATATTTGTTCTCTCATCAAGGTTAAGCACGCACTATTTTATTTAGCACAGTCCTTATGCTGTATATTGAGTCTTTAGCGCATGCCCATCATGCAGTTTGAAATTTGTACCCTTTGATCAAGAACTTCCTTTTTCTGACAAGCCCTATCTCATGGTAATTACCCTGCTAGCCTCTGATCTAAGAAAATTTCTTTTTCATCTTCATGTAATTAAAGAATGCAGCATTTGTCTTTTTGTAACGTCTTTCAATTGGAAGAATGTCCTCAATGTTCAATCATGTAAATTTAAATACTAAAATGTCCTCCTTTCTCATGGCTGAATAATTGTGTGTGTGTGTGTGTGTGTGTGATCACCACTGTAGCACATGAGAGAACTGTTGCTCTGACTTATTTTTGACATTTTGTGGAACATCCATGTTGCATCGTTCAAAGTGACTCCACTATTTTGCATCCCCAGCAGAGTGGCAGCAGTTCTAATTTCATTAGCATTTATTATCTTCATTTTTGAACAGTGGCCATCTTGACAGCTGTAAAACAATATTCCGATTATATTGATTTATTTCTGAGTCAATCACTAAGAAATGCTGAGCAATTTGTCTAAATTTCTCATCTATTTCCTGGATATTGGATGTTGGATCACTAGATATATTTGTGTATCCTTTTTCAGAAATGTCTATCAGAATTTTCTAATTTTTTTTTATTTTAGTTATTGATGTTCTTGTTGTTGAGATTCAAGAATATCCTATGAATTGTGCTGGCTGGCAAGGAGAGGCATCAAGGTGCCATGTTGACTGAGCAGCATTTGTGTTCTTTTCTGGTTTAATGTTGTTATTGTGGGCTATATTTCATAGCTATAATTTAATACTGGAGATTGGGTAATTATCTGTGAACAGAAATCTACTGAAGTTAAGATTGTGGAAGCTGGACAAACACCATGGAACCCATTCTCTGGCAAATGCCCATCATATGGCATCATTATAACTAATGGTCAAAAAGCGAAATAATGCAAAAAAAGGGAAGGAATTGGAATCAAATGCTTTTTGCCAGAAAACCACTGCAGTGATAACAAATTTCTCCTAAAATAACAGGAGGACCCATAATGGTTTAACCACTTGGAAGAAGCCACAACTTCTTCAACTCGTGAAAATTTTAAAATGTTTGTATCATTTGATTCAAAGAGGTTTTATATGTTTAGGACGTTAAAATTAAAGAATAAATAAATACATTGCTAAAGAAATATTAACTATGTTAGTTACTCAGAATTTAAAAAGTGTAGAAGAAGGCTCAGCATGAAGACTCAATATCGAAATCCTCATCTTTCAAACTCCGGGATCCCATTTGGAAACCAGCTAGTGTCCTTGCTGCTCTGCTTCCCATCCAGCTCCCTGCCTGTATGCTGGGAGTGCACTGAAGGATGACGCAAAGCCTTGGATCGCTGCACCCGTGTGGAAGACCCAGAGGAAACGCCTGGCTCCTCACTTTGTGATCAGCTCGGTTCTGGCCAATCGTGGCGTTTTGGAGAGTGAAACAATGAACACAAGATCTTTCTGTCTGTTTCTCTTCTGCTCTGTAGATTTGAACTGCCTTTCCAATAAAAATAAATAAATTTAAAATGTATAATTTTATAATACTTATGTATATAAATATATGTGTACATATACATATTCATTATAAAACAGATTGTCTATATTAAAAATTAAATTTGCCATATTGTATCAACTATAGTTATTATCAAAAAGGAAAAATACTCTGATTACAAATTAAGTTAAAACTCATTAAATTTCTGGAACTGATATTCAGGAAAAATGTTTAAGACTTGGTATAACTCAGAAAGAGCTTCCCCCTGAGGGACACTGCATAGCTGCATGACACCTTTGCAATCTCGCACATAGACTGTAAAAGTCGCATGTGCATAGCCTTAGCAATCTCATTCAAATGCATCTAACAGTTATAAAAGAATATAAAGCATGCATACAGCATAAAAGATTTTAACACATCTATACCACATATATGACATATGTAGCACATGTATATTCCATACTTATTGCAGCTAAGTGTCTATGCTCTTTTTTTAACCTCTAAATAAGTTTTGCTTTTCTTCTTGTGATATTATTCCAGTCGGTAAAATCCTGTATTCTTTTCACAAGATGGAAGTGGGAACTTAGGGTCCACAAAAGAGCTTGACAAGTGAAGGCATGCTTTTCCATTCACTTTCCTCTTTCCACTATGTTACAATCCACTCTTTTAGAAATATGTAAACAGTGAATGTCTACAATTCCATTATTTTGTTGGAAATAAAACTTCCCTTAAGATTCTGATACATAGCTCTGTGCTGTTAATGGAGAACTGATGAATTTAGTTGCTGAAGATCAGTTATTGTCAGTTTTAATGTGAGAAAGACCTCTTCATGCACATGATTTCATTCTAATTAATTTTATTGTAATATATTCATAGAGTTTCAATCTCAAAGACTTGGATCCTGGATTAATAAAAGCATTAGTCGATGAGTAAATTATTAAATGCATCCTAGTAATCAAGGTATCATTTATCTTTGTGTTTATCTCTACAAAAAAGATTTGCTAGCATCAAAAAAAAATCTTTGTCCCTAAACTAGCTATTCGAGAGTATTTTTTTTTTAATTTAGTAAGGAAGTTTGATCAGTGGAAACACATCTATCATTTAATGATAATAGAACTTGATGATAAACCATGAAAACACAATGTCCTTGGCAGAAGAGGATGAAGGCAACACTTTGACTTCCTATGTGTTGGTGGTGTCATTAAATCTGTGAAACACTAATAATAGTAGTTTCTAGAAAATATGGAAAACACCTTCCAGACTATTACCAGTAACTCATCTGTGGTTTTTGATATAAGTCAGAGAGTATTATTTTACAATGTAAAAACACATGCTTCCTGTTGGAAACCACATCATTTGCAATACCAATTAAATGTTTGTGGCACTAAGGTCCAAGATATGTGAGACCCCTTAAAAAGTAAGAGTAGATGTTGAGACCAATTTTTTTTCCCCCTCAAATTCAAAAGAAATGACAGGTCTGTGATTAGTAAACAGGGATTTTGGCACATGCGTTATGGCATACTGCGTATCAGAATCCATTCAGAAGAATAAGCCTGGCAAGGTTCCCCAAGGTTGATGTGAGTTTGAATTCTGAAAGGCTGCACTCTGAGAATGAATGTCAGTCTTGGACATGGCCTTCTGCACAGCACAACAGCAGGACTGGGCGCTAATCCTCCTGATGGGTTAGGACAGTCCAGAAACAATACTGCAGCTAAGTGACTCAAACTGGCTGAAATCAGCCACCTTTTTAGGTCTGTGTGTTATTGAGGACCCCAATTTAAATATTTATCAAAGGAGATATTAAATCTGGTTTAAAATCTAAAAGTATTTACTGATATATTGTAAAAATAATATCCCACGCAATACAAACACTAATAACATGTTTTATCAGCAAAAACATAAAAAAAAATAAACTAACACTTTCTACCATTGGCTACACCTGCAATGTTGTGATACAAAATCTTGGACGTGTGAGTGTTGCTGAAGGACTACCTTATTGTAATAATTTAGGGGGAAACAGTAGGAGTGGTGGGGCAGTGGGGCATGTGGAAGGCAAATCCCGGACTGTATAGAGTTGTATAATGAAAAATAAAAATTAAAACATACCGAAGTGCTGCAATGTTCTACATTTGTTAAAATAGCTTTAAATACCAGTACACTGAAAGATTGTTAGATGATCATATTTCCTTTTGAAACTGCTGTGTAGTGAAATCACGTGCCACACAGCTTCAAGCCAACAGAACTTTGCCCTCCTTGTGAAAAAAATCAAAAAATTTAAAAAGTGCATCCTATTACCATTTTGACACTTATTGTAACCCAAGTCCCTCTGGACAGACTAAGAAACTTGTCCCAACTCAGCCTACTGACAGTGGATTTGCTCTGAAGTAGTGTTTCCCAAAATTCTTATTTCAATAAAATCATAGTCACACTAAATAGCATATTGACATGCTTTTGCTAATTGTATGGTATTAACACCTAAATCCGATAGCTTTGATAGGGTTAAACTTTAAATATTCCTAAAACACTCCAACATCTAAGAGTTGTTCTTGTAAAAAGAGGAGGGAAAACTAACTACGTACTTGATAAGTGATAGTCAATGACAGGAATGATATAAAAATAAGTGAATAGGCAAAATATGCAAATTGAAAAAAGTGACCTAGTAAATTCAGTCATTATGCTTTCGAACTTGAAATATGTGATTTTTTTTCAGTAATAACAGGTACTATTTTGGATTTTATTAGAAAATGAAGCCGTTTTAAAACAAATGACTTCTTATTTATGTGTGAATTAAATACCAGTTTGCTAAAAATAATCACAAAATTTAGCTTAACAATATGACAGAAAATGAAATATTTCTTTTTAACTTTAAAATGTAAAATTGTGAACTGCTGGCATTTTCACAGGTACTGCTTAAACTCATACAGGAACACCATAACTATGTGTCAGCCACTTTTCCCACATGGTAATTCTTGCATCATTAAAGAACAACACAGCTGGGAAATTGTCATTGGCACATCCTCAGGATTAAGGCTTATTTCATAAGTGTATGTGGATTATGTGTAGACATGCGTATGCATACATTTGTTCTATGCGATTTTAGCATGTGTGCATGTTCGTTTAACTCGCACATTCAATTCGCTCGACTGAAAACGTTCTCTCTTACTTTCCCTTATTGTCACACCTACCCTAACATTAAAACTTCCTTCCCAGTTTTACAGTGTAAGATTGCGAATACAAATGTCAGGCATTTAGGGCCAGCACTGTGGTGCTGTAAGGGTGCTGCCTGCATCTCCTAGAGGTGCCAATTTGAGATGTAGTTATTCTACATGCTATACATTTTGTTAATATGCTAGCACAGCAAAGGATGGCCTAACTCCTTGGTGTGGTTTCCTGCAGTTACAAAGGAGACCTGGAGCAGCCAAGCTACGACGCTTTTGGCACTGGGAAGTAAACTAGAGGATGAAAAAATATTTTTTTGTCTCTATTTCTCTTTCTCCTCAAATTGGGAACAAAATTAGACAGCAAATCATTTGAGATGTAGTTATTCTACATGCTATACATTTTGTTAATATGCTAGCACAGCAAAGGATGGCCTAACTCCTTGGTGTGGTTTCCTGCAGTTACAAAGGAGACCTGGAAGAAGCTTCTGACTACTGGCTTTGGAGCAGCCAAGCTACGACGCTTTTGGCACTGGGAAGTAAACTAGAGGATGAAAAATATTTTTTTTGTCTCTATTTCTCTTTCTCCTCAAATTGGGAACAAAATTAGACAGCAAATCATTTTGTGTCCCAATGTGACAAAACTGAATGCTAGATGCAACAAGGTTATAATAATAATAACAGCTTGCCAAAAATAGCTCCTGTCACAGTTCACCTTAAGATTTGAATGAGTTTTGCAGATTCCTGAGTTAAAGGAGACCTGATTATGTAGACAATCTCAAAAACTGGACCAAGTGTTTGCCCATCAGTTGTCAGGTCTAAGCAAGCAAGGGTCAGAAATCAAGACTATGAAAAATAAATACACAAATCTTTTAGTGAAATCTGTGAGATATGTAGCTTAGAAATACGAGGGAAAACGGGCTGCTGTCAAGCTGTAACATGCTGATTCTCTTCCTCCAGAGCCCATATCCCATATGAGCGCAAGTTCATGTCACAGCTGCACTACTTCCAGGCAAGCTCTGTGCGTATGATCAAGGGAGGCAATGAAGGATGGTTAAGGCTGTGGATGGCTACAGGCACATGCGAGAACAAGAGAAAGCTACCCAAGCATGGCTTCAGATAAATTCAATTCTAGCTGTTGCAACCACTTGGGGAGCAAATCAGTAGATGGAAGAACCCTCTCTTTATCTTGCCTTAACTCTGTAAATCTGCTTTTCAAATTAAAAAAAAAAACTTAAAAAATTGAAACAGAGGCAGAGACATGTCGTCAGAGGTCTGCCGGAGTTACAGATTTGGATGTACTCTACCACCAACCGTACCATGGTGATTAGTCCTTGCTCTATCTGAATAGGGGAAGAAAAATGTGTCTAATTGTAACTGTAGCATTAATTTAAAGCTAGGCATGCTAAAAATCATAATCCTATCTGTGAAAAACAGCAGGATAAAAAGGACAGGAAATAGACTCATGCTTGATGCAGTCATTCCATTCAGCAGCTGAAGTCATAGTTTATTTAATAGAATTCAATTAAGCATCGTAAAACTAACAATGGTCATCAATGAAGAAATTGTAAGAATATTGAGAGATTTTAAGTTATACTGCGTGTTTAGAACTGACCTAAACTAAATAAACTTGTGTAAATCCAGGGGAATTCTAGAATTAAAGATATATGAATCAATGCCAAATTTAAAATATCTAAACGGAATTTCACCTAATAGAAGAGACTCACAGGATAGTGAAACACTGATGATGTTTCTGAAGAACTGGCTGCAACAGCTATGTGTGAGGCAAGCTCAGGTGAGGAGCTATGTGTGAGGCAAGCTCAGGTGAGGAGCTATGTGTGAGGCAAGCTCAGGTGAGGAGCTATGATCTCCATCCGGTTCTCACATATGGGTGGCAGGGACACAGCCCCATCAGTACAAAGCAGGTCTGGAATCGGGGCTACAGTGACTCAAGCACCACTTTAATGTGGCTGGAAGCACTCAAGCAGTGACTTAATTTGCAGTGCTACAACAGTGTTGCCTCAAAGTCATTAGGTGGAAAATAAAAATTATGTATGCCATGTACCATTGCTTTCTCTACTCTTAGACAGCTATTTATTTAAAAATCACAATTTATATTGTAAGAAAATGAAATATATTTTAGGTTATCATTTCTTAAACAACTAGTGTTTCACTGTGCACCTCATTGAAACATAATGGATTTGCTTGAAAAACTATCTTTCTCCAACATCTCCACCAATTCTATCGATATATCTGAAATCTTAACTCATATATAATTTCTATTTGACTAAACCAAGAAAAGAAGCATGATGTGGGGCGGGAATGAGGGCTGGGAGGAGAGGACACAGTGGGAGAAATCTGTGGTCCTAGAACAATGCATGCAAACTGGGTTGTCCTTAAATAATCTTGTAAAATGTTTTAAAATATGAACAAAACCCCTGATTTAATATGTATAAATTCTACAACATGATACTTGAATTCTACTCCATAAGGCATGGAAGGCCCTCTCATTGTCCATTACATTCCTTTTCTCTTCTCCCCAAATTGTCGTCTTTATAATCATAGCTACAATTTTAGTCTATATGACAGTTACATTCTTGATGCCTATTTTTAGACATTTAGTCATTTTAATTCTGAGAACACAGACATCAGTAAACAGATTTTATGTTCTATTTAAGTATTTTCTCATTGTTATATTTTGCATTTTGACATTTGATGCATTTGTTTCTTGTATACTTAGAAGGAAACTGTCAATCCATCACAGACACATATAATGAAAAACAGAAAATGCCTTAAGCATTGACATCTAATAAATGATCTTTTCTCTTTTTTCTTAAATTATTTGAAGTAGCTTAATATTGTTCTCTACTTTCCCACTCATTATTTTTCTCATTTGAAACTTTGTCCTTTTAATTGTTAAATAATTAAGATATCTGAGGTAATCACATTAAAATATCACACTGATTTAATCTATCTGTGCTTTCTGCACAGCTATAGTTTACAATTTTTAAAAGATTTATTTATTTATATTGAAAGTGTGACACCCAGAGAGAGAGAAAAATGACAAAGAGAAGAAAGAAAGAGAGCCAGAGAGACGCACACAGAATCTCCAATCCACTTACTCATTCCTCCAGATGACTAGCACAACCAGTGCTGTTCCAGCACAAAAGCCAGAGACCAGGAGCTTCACCTGGGTCTCCCATGTGGGTGGAAGCAGTCCAGACATTGGTAGAATCTTCCGCTCATTTTCCCCCAGACCATTATCCCGGCACTGGGTCAGAACTAGGGCAGCCAGGATAGGAATATGGGCCCAAGGAATGCAGACATGTAGGCAGCCACTTAACTTGCTACGAATATTTTAATCAAACCTTACTGAGTTACTTTTATGTACATGAAAAGCACACAGAGTCAGAAAGAGAGAGATCATATATCTTGTGGTTCACTCTCCAAATTCTCAAAATAGACCAGACTGGTTCATTCTAAATCCAAAAACTGAAATTCAGTTGGCATCTCCCAGCAGGTGCTACACAGAAAGAAGACTGGCAGGCAGCTTGAACTGGTAGCGGAGCCTGCACTGACTGGGACACAGGGACTCCAATATGGGATGCAAGAGCATATGATTCGTTTTTTTGCAACTGTTGGCATGAACATTCTATTTATTCTGGGACATATCTCTTCTTCTACACTAAAAATAAGAAGAAAGTATAATTTATATAGTTCCTTAATTTCCTAAAATAGTATTGATTTTCACACTCGGTTGTTATGTAAGAGACTTTGGATCAATTTAAAATAAAACTGATAATTAGTATGTTATAATTGTATGGAATCAATGTGTATACTCAACATCCACGATTCGTGGGCCAAATGAGATGGCCTAGAGGCTAAACTGCTTGCCTTGAACGCACCAGGATCCCATATGGGTGCTGGTTCTAATCTCCGAAGCTCCACTTCCCATCCAGCTCCCTGCTTGTGGCCTGGGAAAGCAGTTGAGGATGGCCCAAAACCTTGATACCCTGCATCCGTGTGGGAGACCTGGAACAGGTTCCTGGCTCTTGGCTTTGAAATGGTGCAGCACTGGCAGTTGCAGTCACTTGGGGAGTGAATCATCAGACAGAAGATCTTCCTCTGTCTCTCCTCTCTCTATATCTGACTTTCCAATAAAAAATAAATCTTAAAAAATTATCAAAAAATGAAGGAATGTTGAATGGATTATTAATGCAGATATTTACTTTGAATAATAAAACTCTAGTAGTGGAAACATAAATTTGATAAAATTAAACATTGCATATCTTAAGAAAGCATGAAAGATTAATGGATAAATGCAAAATAAAAATTACCTAACCAAGTAGCTTTTGAAATTTCTAAAATTACTTAGAAATAAAGCTTCCTCGAGGTCTTCCACCTGGATATGGGGTCCCAAGGCTTTGGGCCACCCTCTGCTGTCTTCCCAGGACACAGGCAGAGAGCCAGATGGGAAGTGGAGCAGCCAGGATACAAACCAATGCTCATATGGGATCCTGGTGCAGGCAAGGCGTTAACCACTAGGGAACAGCACCAAACCCTGGTTGTGTTTTTGAAAAGAGCACATTCATTTGCACTTTGCACTGGCAATCCTGTTTCTAGGAATAGATTAAAATATGTAGTGACAAAAATATGAAGTGACTTTTAAACAAGGTCATTCATTTGAGAACTATTTGAAATTCCCAAAGACCAGAAGCAACCTAAGTTCTATTTGTTGGTTGGGTGGGTAAGTTATATTGCATAAGAAATTATTTGAATAAACCATGGAAAATGCCCAAAATTATACTTCTCTATTGAAAATAGAATGCATGCTATAATTTTCTAAGTTGTTATCTCCAAAAGAGTATTGTTAAATGCAGAATGCAATGCAGCTAACGTGTACTGCAGTCTCTCTTTTGTGCATCATAGACGAAAAGTGCTAAAGTAAATGAATGCTTGTTTACCATTTAAATACAAGTAGTGGAAAATAGATAAAATCTCAATGAAATTATGACTTTTAGGATCAGAGAGAAAACACTTAGCTGGAAAGAATACATCAGCAATACAAACAATTAGATTCCCCTCCGGCTCCTAAAAATAACCAAAATGCACACAAATAACATGGAAAAAACAGCTAAGCGAGAGCACCTGAGTGCAAGCAGCCCAGTGGCAGCAACCCTGCAAACACAGAAATGAGGAAGACCACGCAGCAATGCAAATCTCACACTTGGTTTCTGCTGCTGCTACTCCCAATTAGGCTAAATATGCTGTCAAAAACACTACCCCTACAAGAGAAAGGTAAGATGCCCACATAAACCCACAGATATCTAAAGCCTTCGCCTTTAGAGACTCCTGCGTTTCTCTCACAGGTCCGTGCTCATCTGAAATTAATACCTTGAGTTCTCCTGAATATTGTCCTCCCCTCCACTCCTTCCGGTGCTCGGGGTTTAGAGCAGGCCTCGAGGTCACCTAGGGTGAGGTTACGGTGTTCTTTGGCCATAAGCAGCACCAGAGACAAGCTGCTGAGGAATGTCCACTTTATTATGCACAGGTTACACCTTTTTCTTAAACTAATTGTTATCCTTTTTTAAATAATGATTACATGGCTGGTCAGGGAGTGAAGGATCAAGGTTTAAGGGAAATTGGGTGAATTCATTGCTTCCAAATTTGCTGTTTCTTCTTGTTGCTCCTGGGGGGAGAGGAGAGACAAAGGGGGAACCACTCATGACTTTCCACATGTCCCAGTACCCAGGGATGAGGAACCACCACCTCATATCAACCCAGAGTCTCAATGTGTACATATTCCAAGGGTTCTGTCCAAGTGGTTTGGATAGTTCTGAAATGCTGCCTATTTCACCAATCTGAGGATGATGTCACCCTCTCAATGGCCATTGGCTCCATTCACTGAGATTTTTTGCTGTCATTGTTTGTTTGGGATTGTTGTCTAGTTAGTTCTGTTCTGCCACAGCACCGAATGAGCTGCCACATTCTCCTTTGACAACAGGGCCTGTGCCCACTGTCCCAACTTTTTCAAACAGTAGGGCATGTTCTTAGAGGTGAGTCCAAGTAGCTGGGCCAGGTGTCCCAAGCCTCATCGAATCCTTCACCCCTGGGCTCACGAGCCCAGCACCTACCTAGCAGGAGGGCCCTCGTGCCCAGGCCAGGAGACCCAATCCCCACTCGATCCCCTACTCTGGGGTTCATGAAACCAACACCCATCGAGAAGGCAGGCCCCAGGATCTGGACCAAGTAACCCACTCCCTACCAGTTTCTCTGTCCCTGAGGCTCAGGAAATCATCCCCCAGCACACATGTGAGGCCCAAGACTTGAACCAATCTACCCAAGCCCTGTCAAAACCCCTCTCCCTGGGATTCACGTAACTGGTCTCCACTTGGCCCAGGCTGGCATAACTCACCTCACCTCAGTGTCTCTTGGCTACTAATTGCCCCTGAACTTCTTCCAGAATAGGAAAGCTCAGAAATATAATGAAGCTGTTGAAAAACAAACAAAAACAGGAAGCTAAAGGGTTTGGCCCATGTGGTCTAAGGAAGCAAGTTATCTACGTAACACAAAAGCAGAATGACAAGATCTCACTCTGTAGCCTAGTGGCTAAAGTACTTGCCTTGCCTCCCATATGGGTGTCAGTTCTTGTCCTGGCTGCTCCACTTCCCTTCTGACTCCTTGCTGGTGGACTGGGAAAGCAGTAGAGGACATCCAAGATCCAAGTGGGAGATAAGCATGAGGCCTCTGGCTCCTGGCTTCAGATTTGCTCAGCTCCAGCCGTTGTGGCCACTTGGAGAGTAAAACATTCAGCGGATGGAGGATCTTTCTCTTTGTCTCTCCTCCTCTCTATATATCTGATTTCCAATAAAAACTAATTTTTTAAAAAACAGAACAGAATGAAAGCTGTAACAAGTTTTCAAGAAGATTCTTATGAAGGCAACTACACGAATTCTTGAATTTGAAAATAAGTTTGATGATTTTTCACTATGTGAGGCAGTGGGTGGTAAAATAGAATATAAAATCCTTCAATATGTTTTCCCTCAATCTCAATAGCTTTCTAGTTATTTTTATTATATTTTAATATTCTATAATTTTATTAAAATATATTAATTTAATTCATTGTGCAATGTGTTGAAAACCTCAGTAAACAATTCATATTTATTTCATTTTCATAGGTGTTTCTGATTTCCCTTTATTACGTTTTCTAATTAACTCTATTTTCATTATATTTCACTTTGTATTAGCCATGTTTTTTGTGCAGGAAGGAAAACTTTATTTTTCAGATGATTAACTTTTGTATTTATTTAACAGTTTTAATGTTTTATTTCCATCTCATTAATTCCTGATTTTAGTTTCATTTATGTATGCAAACTGACTTACACTGTATTTTTCATCAGTATTAATCATGTAGTGAATTCCAGGTGTACATCTCCATTTCTGTGTATTTAGAACTTTAAAATATGACTACATATTTCAGAGAAAATTCAAACTTAGCACATGAATACATACGTAATTATTTAAAGTTATACAAATTTGATGTTTCAGCTTTTAAACTATTTTAATAAGATTTTA
Organism: Ochotona curzoniae; assembly: GCF_017591425.1. Classification (NCBI taxonomy): domain Eukaryota; kingdom Metazoa; phylum Chordata; class Mammalia; order Lagomorpha; family Ochotonidae; genus Ochotona; species Ochotona curzoniae. Next base: position 10,976,351 of record NW_024465582.1, on the reverse strand, counting down.
AAAGTTACTTTGTTTTCATATCTAAGTTGCTGTTGGAGGTTTTTGTTTTGTTTTGTTTTTTTGGTATCAAAAAGTTCAAGGGTCTGGATCATTTAGGAATACTGTACTGGTCTTCCAGTTTGGATGGCAACTGAGAAGTCAGTACTGGATACTCCCTCCCCATTCAGATTACCTGTTAACGCATGTCCTGGTAGGCAGATATACACATTTGCAGCACAGTGGCTCTCTTGCACCCATGTGGGAGACCCGCAATAATGAGTGCTGCATTACTTATTTTGTCCTTCCCCAGCCCCTGACTGATATAATAATTCAGAAAATGAACCAGTAAATGAGAGCCCCCACCCAAATTTTTACCTGTAATTACCACTGTGTTTATTATAAATATTTCACCCTATAGTGCTGTGTGCCAGAATATTGATAACTATTATATTCAAATTTTATTATGCCTTGCATTTTTATAGTCAGAATTATCTCTCAGGTCCTAGATATAATCTCTTGATATTTGTTCCTCCCTCCATGTGAACATTGTCTGGGTAAAAGCCATATCGATTGCTCAGGTGGCCAACCCTGCATCTTCCAGTATGAGCATCCACTACGGGCACTGTGTTGCTTCCTAGTTGCTCCACTTCATATGTAGCCCCTGCTTATGGGCTGAAAGAACATTAGAGAATGCCCCAAAGCCTGAGAATCCTGCATCATGTGGGAGGCCCAGAAAAGGCTCCTGGCTCCTGGATTTGAAACAGCTCAGTTTCAGCAGTTGAGGACAGTTGTGGAATGAACCAGTGAATGGAAGATCCTTCCCTCTTTCTGTCTCTGAAAATTGGCCTAGCCAATAAAGAGTAAATAAATATTAAGAAAAAACATATTCTGGATTGTGTAATCCAATATGTATAAGATTTCAGATGGACAAATCAGCATTAGAACATTTTTCATTGACATATTTATAACTTGAAGTGCATTGCTGATGATACCATGTTTATCATTTCTGTATCTTCAGATATTCTTTTTAAAAGTGCTCTATTTCTGTTCCTTTTTAAAGATTTCCTGGGATTTTTTTCCCTATAGTCATTTGGAAAACAGAATATGTTCTATTTTTAAAGATTTATTTTATTTTTTATTACAAAGTCAGATATACAGAGAGGAGGAAAGACAGAGAGGAAGATCTTCCATCTAATGATTCACTCCCCAAATGACCCACATGGGTGCAGAGTCCCAAGGCTTTGGGCCATCCTCGACTGCTTTCCCAGGCCACAAACAGGGAGCTGGAAGGGAAGTGGAGCTGCTGGGTTTAGAATCGGTGCCCATATTGGATCCTGGTGCGTTCAAGGAGAGGACTTTAGCCTCTAGGCCACCGTGCCAGGCCCAGAATATATTCTTTATAGTGTTAATGCAGTTAACTAATATATTTTACTTTCCTTTTTAGGATTAGAAATACGAAACGATGCCCTTTATTAGCTATTCTTAAGAATTGTGTGGTAAATTCATTTAAATCTTTTCACAATGCTTTGCATAGTCTTGATTAAATTGTTAATAATTTATATAATTTCAGGAAAATCCATATTTATCTCCACCTACTTTCTTCTTATCTCTTATCCAATCAATTGAAGTCCTCAGTCTCACAGTGAAGAGTACTTAGAGAAAAAAAACCTATCCCATTTTTCTGAATCTCCATTTCATATTCATATCTACAATTAGTGGTGTTTAGAATTAGTTCGTTGAATCTGAATTTCCATTGGGTTAATAGGTGCTTTATCTACTGAATTCTTAAAGGTTTGAACATATCTTCACCCTTTGGTGGTGCTTCAACTGCAAACTTGACCCTAGATAACATGTAAAGCAAAGACAGAAGGCCAGCACTTCCGTAGCTGGAAATCCAAGAAGTGTGGTGTCATTGTTTGGATGTAAGAAGGGGCGAGGAAGCCACCCAGTGAGGGGCACATGGCAATGAGGAACAAGTTACTGAACAACAACAAGGCTGACTCTGGCCTAGTGATCGGAAAGTCTAGGGACCAATTATCTGTTGTGAAACAATACTGCTCCACAAAACCACCCGCAGTCCTGCAATCCCTTCATGTAGTCCATAATAAACTCATCTCGCGCAGTGAGCCCCACTTCTTAAAGCTCCCACCAATTTTCAGTCTCATGATATGAGACATTTAGCAAACTGTCAATATGTCACTATGGCATATCAGAAAGGCATATATCAATCCATTGTGTCAAAGTGTCAGCATCAATTGCCCGGAGGACAAGCCAGATAAAACATGGCAGGTACTACATATGTGACACTGTATCCATGAGCTTTAGTTAATTATTTGCTCTCTGAGCAGGATATCACTGATTGGGTTACTTATATGCAGGAGAGACATAATGGCTTACGGACTTTGACTAGGAGACACCAGCTTGTGGTGGGAATGTGCTTACTTCATCGGTCTGTCATGGAAGCCTGAGGGTAGGTGGAAGGAGAGAGAGAAAGGAGGGGTGGAGCACAGTCCTCTTTCATAAGGTACTTACATCCTTGAGAGCAAGCTCACTTGCTCTATATACAGCATGCATCCACACAGAAGGGCCAGAATCCAGATTATCCACTCACCTTTTAAAAAACTCATCTTTTAATACTCACTAAAATAAATCATCTTTTTAGTAGTGCTAAGTACACTTGGGAGGGCACAAATATTCAAGCTATGGAAACATATGATAAAAATGATTTTGTAGCGGAATAACCAGTTTGCTCTCATTCTCCTCGGGATTTTGTTTATGGCACATTCCTTTTCTTTCATACGCAATTCAGCTCTGTAGAGTTTGAACCCAGCATGATTTCAGAGTCCCCTGAGTTTCAGCAGTCCCAATCTGAACATCCTTAGACCGGCATGTGAATAAGATATCACTCTAGGTCTCTCTCTTATGATTGTCTTCTTGATTCTTCAGTTTTTCTGTAAGTTTCATTAATAAAATCTTGGAATCGCTCTTCCTATAATTGTTGAGTGGTTTCATGTTAATGTTTTTAATTGTCCTGTGATGCCAGAGAGATAATTTGGTTCCTGTAATGCTGTAACTATATTCATTATTTGATATAATTTTCATCATATTTTTTATATTCTATATGCCAAAAATATATGTTTAGACTCCATTCCACCTTGTATACAAAGTGCTAATTGCATGTAAGTTCTTATGCTTCCGTAAGAGTTCCACTACTTTCCTTGCAACTCTGTTTTCTATCACTGATCTGGTGACCTGAATTATTATTTCTTAATATCTTACTAGTATACTGTTTTTTATCTTTTGCTATAAAATTTTTCTATTTCAAAATTCCAATTTTGAATTTTTGAGCATTTCCTGCCAAAGTATGCATAATTAGGAGCGATGAGATTTATTCTGTTTCTTATGGCATAGAATATGACTATCCAACCCTTCCGTTTATTCTAACATGAAGATTTATTTGATTAACACACTTGATAAAATGTGATCTATTTTACTGACTGTGTTATCCTTTATACAAGAAGTGTATGTCTCAGTACATGATTTCAAAATTGATGTTTTTCTTTAATTTTTAAAAATAAGCCTCCTCTTTAACTGTATGCTTGGTAATGAAAAATAAGCAAAAACATTCAATAGCATTCAATTGAAGTGCTCTCAAAAGCTATTGAGGGCCGGGCGCTGTAGCTTGGGGGCTGAAGTCCTCACTGTGCACGTGCTGGACCCACTGGTTCATGTCTCGGTGGCCCTGCTTCCCATCTAGCTCCCTGCTTGTGGCCTGGGAAAGCTGTTAAAGTATGGCCCAAAGCCCTGGATGGGAGACCTAGAATAAGCTCTGAAATCACGGCTTGGGGAGTGTATCATCCGACAGAAGATCTTTCTCTTTGTCTTTCCTCCTCTCTGTGTATCTGACTTTCCAATAAAAGTGGTTAATTTTAGAAAAAGAAAGTTGATGAGTCCAAATCATTGTAAGGTCATAGACTTCCAAAAAATTATGAAATGTGTAATATGCATATATAGAAATAAAACATATACTCAAAATAAACCCAATTTTTAAAAATAGTTTAAAAGGTATCATGCCTTAATACAATAAATGATTGACATAAATCCTATTTTGCTAAATGTCTAATTTACAAGTGATCATTTTAATTTTATGTGACATATTTAATATTTTAGGAAATCTTCAAAAAAAAAAAACTATTGATTTGAAACTTAGAGAGACAAAGAGGGAGAGAAGAGAGAGAAAAAAAAGAGTCCCTTCATGCCCTCATTCACTTTGCAGGACAGGGCCAAATAAAAAGCAGCAAGAGCCTCCTGGGACTACAATTTTATGTCCCCTGTAGTGGTGACAGAGATTCAAATACCTGAGCTATAAAGCCTTGATTCCCAAAAGATAAATGATGAGGGAACGTCATCATAAATGAAGTCAGGACCTGACTCAAGCAATCCAACTTAGAAAACAGGAGTTCTAAGCAGACATGGAACTGTTGCACAAAACACCCACCATTTGGATTATCTTCTTAAATTTTTATGTTTTATATCTCATCACATTTTACAAAAATTAGGACAAAATGTAAAATATTCATTTTCTGGTATCGTTAAAATCAACTACAGCTGTAATTGAAATTACTTATTCTTTTTTTTAAGCCGGATATTAAATGCTAATTTTTTCTATTATCTTCTGTTGAAAACTTTCAAACTTTTACATGTGGGAATTCTGTAAAAACTGAGATAAAATTTAAAATATTCTGTTCACAATTGGGAATGAACATTAAATGAATAGGTTGGCATCGAGGCAGGGGGTGGAATAGAGGAAAGCTGCTCTCCTGGAAGAATTGTCCTGGATTTATGTTCCCCATGTGGTAACATGTAATAAGACTTTCTCCTAAAAATACGCTTTTTGGCACTAATTCCTTAAATCTCATTTATACAATAGGGAAAATGGAAGAACATGGAATGAGGATAAATGACAGCTATTCTGATCGTCATTTGGGAAAAAAGGAACAGATTGAACCCAATTTTCTAACAATGTCTAATTGCATCTATATTTTCCTGAAAAGGTGCTTAACTATATAAACATATTGTAATTAGACAGAGCAGTGTGGGGGGGGGGGAGAATTAGTGACAGCAATGATAGAATCTGTTATTCTCAACTTTGGTCACCTAATAGAATCATCTGCTGTTTTTGTTCCCTAATTTTCTTGGTATCTTAGCAAAAAGAATAAAATTATTTAGACCTCAGGGATGATTTTATTGTCCTTATAAACATGTCATTTTTTCCCATAATCTCCGAAATCAAACTTGGAGACGCAGGTACATGAGCGCACACAAAGGAGTTATTTCGATATTTTTTCTCTTGTAAGTTGATCCCTGCAGAGAAAATGAGAGTTCCCTGTTTATGCAGGTAGCTTCGTGTTTGATATTTCAACTTAATCAATTGTAATTAAATTGAGACTAATTAAAATGGGAAATCAAAAAACAAATGAATTGACAAGGTGAATCATTCCCTTAAGATTAAGAAAAAACTTAAAAGTAATTTTCTCAGGCAAAGAGAGAATTATCATTATTGTAGGTCAATTACCTAACGGATTCTTGAGGAGTTTTATTATAAGAAGTAATGAAAGTGAGACTCTACATTGTTAATATTACAAAAAGGAGGAAAAAAAATACCTGGCTAAAGAATTAATTTTAAGTTTTTATTCCTGTAATTACCAGGACAGCACATATTTATTAAACAATAGTGAGAATGTGTAAAAATGGGGCAGACTCCAGGAGCTGGTATTATAAATCCTCTGTAACTATAAAGCATAATTATAACTTGTCAATGTTGAAATCTAGCCACAGCAGTCATATTAAGGAAATATGAAACCATGGTTGTTTTGTTTCACACTAATCTAACAAATGTGATGTTCTGAGTTTGCTTATTTAACATGCTGAAATACCACTTGTATTATTTTGTCCTTAAAAAAATAGTGTAGCATCATGCAAATTTACTAGATCTATAAGCTAAAATTTGTTAAGTATTAGCAGTTTTTTTTTAAAAGATTTATTTTTATTATTTTTTCATTGGAAAGGCGGATATACGGAGAGGAGAGACAGAGAGGAAGATCTTCCGTCCGATGATTCACTCCCCAAGTGAGCGCAACGGGCCGATACTATGCCGATCCGAAGCCAGGAGCCTCTTCCGGGTCTCCCACGCGGGTGCAGGGTCCCAAAGCTTTGGGCTGTCCTCGACTGCTTTCCCAGGCCACAGGCAGGGAGCTGGAAGGGAAGCGGGGCTGCCGGGATTAGAACCGGCACCCATATGGGATCCTGGGCGTGCAAGGCGAGGACCTTTAACCACTTGCGCCACCGCGCCGGGCCCAAGTATTAGCAGTTTTATTTAATGTAGCCTACACTATCAAGTTCAATGTCTCCAATCTCCCTGTATTGGTAATGGGGTCTAGAGAGGATTTGGACATTATCTGGGATTGACAGTATTTCAACGATCGAGGTAGAAGGAAATCTTTCTTTTTCTTAATCGTTTTTTTTTTCTCTTTTTATACCTTGCAAGGATCATTTGCTTATGCAACGAGTAAATGCATGCTTATAAAAATCATGCAATGAAAGGAATATTACTTTGTGGACACCAAAACATGTTGTGAATTTTCAGAAAACTCATCTACTTCTGTTCCCAGCGAGTGTGTCTTTAGACTGAGTGTGCCAGTCCAAATGGGGCTTCCAGCCCCGGGCTAATAAAAATGATTACAGAAAAGCAGCTCTCCAGGCTTTCAATCTCCTGATTGAAGTCCGCTTCCAGCATTACTGTCGGTGCAACAGTTGTCTGGCTTCCGGTCTAAGCAAGACCTCCTAACTGGTCTTTTCTCAAGATAGCTTTAGCAACACATCCAAAATGTAAATTGTATCACAGTCCTTCTCCATAAACACACACTCTTCTGAAGACACTTAGTGATTTCTCTGTGCCATTAGCAATAACCACAGATGTCTTATAATGGCTTTGAAATTCTGACTGTGATCTGGATAAATTAGTCGCTGGACATACAATTCATGATTTTCTAGTATGCCCTTGTGTACTTCCATACTTGCAACAATGGGTGCTCTTGTTCTTTTTCAGTCACCTGCACAGTATTTATGCATATTTAAATGCATCCTTCATTTTTCCCTGGAAACTTTACAGTGACACCTTTTCTGGAGTTTTCCATTGCCTTGGTTACTCTGTATATCTCCATCTCAGTTTAGAGGCAAAATCGATTGACTCTAGAATTTTATATTTCCTCTCCTCCAATAGTAGCAGACTCAGCAGTCAAGGAATAAGGACCTGGACTATAACATGGAGAGGGACGCGTTTGCCCCAACAGTGAACAAGCCTGTGCACTTAAAAGATTTGCTATTGTATCAGCCTCAGCTTCCCTCCCACACACTGGAAGGCAACTTCACAGGCATCAGATATTTTATTCAGGATTCTGAATTTTATATAAATGCAATAGCTAAATCCAAGATCTGAATCAAAACTTAAGACATTTGGGGGATATTCCACAGAGCTGTGTGCTGGGGCTCAGCCTGGGAAGCTGAGTTTTTCCCCATAACTCAGGGTATAGATTGAGTCTCTGCTTCATTTCAAGCCCAGCTTCCTTTTCCATAGTGGGGATTTCTGTTTGTGTGTGTGTAATCACTACTTTGCTTTCTTTCAAAATGAAAATTTTATTAAAATCTTTTTCTAAAAAAATATTTTCCTTTCTTCTTTGTGTCTAGATTCCTGACTCTATCTCCCATGTTAACTTTCCCTTCATTTTTGTTTATGTACTGTGAAATTTGATTGTGTAAAACTTCGGGGGGGGGGAAGATACAGTATGAAGTCACTGGCAGAAAGGTGTTTTTTTTTAATAACTTTTTGAACTCATATGTATTCTGCTTGTGACAATCCCTTTCAAATTTGTCGTGAACTCTCATTTAGCTGTAGAGCTTTCTTTCCTCATGTTTTTTATAGCATGAGTATCTACATTTTAATTCATTCAGGTTATTATGTTTTGCCAAATTATTTTGGTTTATTTTATTCCATTTGATTAATAAGAGTGATATGAATCAGTGTCCCATCTGTTGTCTAACGGAGTAACATCCCCAGACGATGACAATGACAAAACCAGATCGTTGAGTTTATTGGCAATCGGAAGAGTAGTAGGACCCAAAATTTAAAGAAATTAGCAATTGTATTAAGTTCCCTTTTTTTATTTTAGTTACTTTATTTATGTCATCAAATTTTATGGTTAATTTAGTCTTCATTTAACTGTAAGATAGCATGCGTGAGACAATAATGTAAAATATACATTACTCACATGCCTTGCAGACAATCTAACACAGGTATGCACACCTTTTGTTCGAGGTGAACATAGACATGCTGATGCAGAAATGTGATTTTCTTTTCTTTAGCTTACATGCCAGCTGCATTTTCTGTGATTTGTTTATATGATATTGTAAATTTTAGCATGTAAGCCAATGTCAAATCCTTTCAATTGTGAATTGTTTAAAATGTTGAAAAAACTCAGGCATTTCATATAAAATATTAGCAAAGAGTAGCTTACTACCAAAGTTATTGAAGTTCCACTTTTTTTTTTCAAATTTTATTTTCCCTTTCCACAATTCATGTATTACCCTCCCCAAATGATAAGTAAATAATTATATGTAATTATGGAAATAGATATTATTCCTTAGGAAATTAATTTATCCTTATCGTTTTCCACAGTTTTTTAATAGGTCAAAATTAGCAATGATATCACTAACATTTTAAACAAAAGAAACAAAATTGCATTGACTTCCTACTACTGATGGACATATCTTTCATTCCATATCTTTTACTCTATCAACCTCAGTTTTCTTCATCAAGCCACAGGACAGCATTTCACATATCAGGAGTTTTAACTGTGGCTTTTAAAAACATTTAGTTTCATCTACTTAAAAGGAGGGAGAGAGCAACATAAAGAGAGAGAGAATCTTGTATCCACTAATTCATAATACCAGATGCTCACGGCAGCTGGGCCTGGCTGGCTGAAGCCTGCAACCAGAGACTCCAGCTGACCTACCGCAGAGGCAGTAGGCTATGAAGCACATGGGCCTCTGTCAGATGCTCCCTAGGCACACTAAGCAGAAGTCTGGATCTGAAGCGTCTTGCTGGGGACACAGAGACACACTCCAACATGAAGTGCAAGGGCCAGGAGCTGTGACTTTACCCAATGGGCCACCACACCCATTCAGAGGTACAGGTTTTGAAATCAATCCAGGTGAAACCATGAATTTTGTTTTTACCACTTGTTTTTAAACACAAATGAACTCTCATGTTTTTGGGGTTTTGTGGAGCTCAGTGGAATAAGGAGATGTGTTTGAGATGAGTCATGGAGTTGGCACATATGTGTGATTATTGATCGTCATCCATTTCTTCTCTTTGTGCAAAGCATTTTCGTTGGAAAATCATCCACTCTCCATTCTCAGAATGTCTACACGATGCTGAATCTGCAGGTCTTGCTTTCTAAGTGAGCATCACAGCCTATCCTCATCAACCCGTTTATTTAACAGCCTAGCCACACCGTTTGGCTTCAGGATGGGTCTGAGCGTTAAACAGCAAGGATTATTTCCATGACATTTGATCGAATTTATGTCAACCTTCTCTCTCTCTCTCTCTCTTTTTTTCTTCCTGGTGATCACCAGGTGCTTGAATTTGAATTGCAACACCTTATGGATCAGGTCTAAGTGGAAATTGCATAGAAGAACTAGAGGAGGGAATTCAAGCATTGTTCCTCTGAAGGATGCATTTAGGGAAAATCGCTAAGGTTCTTTGTGATAGGTCTGTGTGCCTATAGTTTCTTTATTTACATAAACCATGAAATCAGGTTTGTCATCAGTGTGCAGATATATAATCAACTCTAGCTAGCTTTGTCACACAGGAAAGTAGCAGCAAGCTGTGAAATTGTAAAATTTATGGATTGGAAATGTGAAAATACTTGAATGTGCTTCTCAGGAAAAGTGATTGTTCTGTATTAGGGTTCATCTTCTTCATGGCGGTGGGAATTGTGCATCACATATCACATCACCGCTTCCCCCAAAGAAGAGGGCTTCTGCTGCTCTGTGAGCAAAAACACAGCCTTTTCTCACGTGAATGTCGTCCAGAGATGCTCAGCTCATTCACATCTTGCTTGTCTACTCAGAGGAACTCAGCTTTAATATAATGTTGGAAGTTTCCACTCTCCCAGACCACATGGCCCAAAGAAGCAATATAGAAATAAATAAGTGGGTCCAAAGGCAACAAACATGCAGAACTGGCCAAAGTGATAAAAGGACCCAAATCAAGCAACAGAATTGGGAACCACTCAACTCATGGGCAACCACCGCTGCTATTTGAGTTCTCCTTATCAAGCTCACTGTTGACCTCCGAGAAAGGCTGCACTTCCCACGTTTCCCATGTGAGCACTGGGAATCTTAGCAAGCACAAGAAAGTTCTTACTTCATTTATGCTATTAGAAACAATCTCAAAAATGCCTTTTTGTATTTTATCTGGGACATTTAGTTATAAAAATAGTAACCTAAAATATTTATTCCTTCAGCTAAAACTAAGCACTGACTTATGACTCCACATTGTTTTATTAGAATTCCCAGGTTTGAGCAGTTGGATCAGAGACTGAGGCAAAGCTTATGACACAGTCATGGCAAAACTGAGTGGGTCTGAGTTCCACCCCAGCTTCTGATTCCGGCTGCTTCCTCATGCAGACCTTGGCAGGCAACAGGTGTTGGTTCTAACAGTTGGGCTGCTGTCAACCATGGGGGAAACCTGGGTTGAGTTCCATGCTCTTGGCTAGTTCCTGTCCCAGTCCTTGCTGTTACAGGAATTTGAAGACACAACCAGTGGAGGACAGATATCTCTCTCCTACAAACAGATAAATATTTTTTAAAATCAGAGAAGGCATTTTAGTTCTTTTTCATTTTTGTCTCAATATATTGAAAACTCCTCTGAGATACTGTGACACCAAATGCTGCATGTCAGACACATACATTCAAGATTTCAGTGTGGTAGACCACTATTTACAGGCAAGGTGCATTCCATATTCCTGCCTTTGTGGATTGTTGGCTAGCATTCCTTCAGCTTATTTAAATCCTGCTGAAATTCAGAGTGTTCACTTCAGTTTTGTCTCGGTTGAGGGCTTTGTCTTTGCCATGCCTCCTGTCTAAAATTTCTACTAGTAGCCAAGACTGCATCCTTTTGTTATTGAGATCTTAACTCTAATTTCATTTCTGCATTACAACTTTATCTAAGCACACAATTTGATATGACTTCTGGCTCTAGGAAACAATTACTGAGTGATGTTCTTCCTGGTTTTTTAATCACTTTCTGAAATTGTACCACTTATGTCGAATTCACGTTTATCTTGTCTCTCTCACCACTAGCAATCTACTTAAAAGCAGGACGCTACCTCTGTTTAACACTGCAGTGTGTCTACATCACATCACATATATTGAGACAGCAAATAGCATTGTACCGAATCAGTGAGAGAATGATTTTAACTCCAAAAGGCCAGATTTCAATCAATTTGCTGAAGTGTCTGAATTACTCCACTGAAGCTGTTTAAAAATCTCCATGCTCTCTTTTTTTTCCCTGAATAAAGAAGGAAACACTTACCCAAAAGCCCAAATTCAGCAGTGGATAACCCAAACCTACCTTGGAAAATTATAAATATTAAACAACAGTAATAAGCTGGGTTGAGTGTATTCTATTTCTCTCCCTTAATGGTCCTTCTTTTATTGAACGGAAATTGAAATGATGAAATGTAATCACTTACCATTCCTAGCATCTGCCGTTGTGTTATAATTAGAAGCCAAGGACTGATTAGAACATGTGCTCATTTCTTCCAAGAAATGTTTCCGGTGAGCTTATTTGTTCCCATTTGTGGTAACTTAAAACGATGGCATGCAATCTAAGGCAACATCTCTGATCCCATTCAGGAGTTAATAGAATCTTTTAAATACAGAAGGGAGGATAGCCATGTTTGCTTTCACACAAATTTATCAAAAGTTTTATTCTTCTCTATAAAATGCTTCTTTAAAATACTTCATATAATTCTTTCTTCCCAAGGGATTCTTGGCCCATTTATGATTTTGTTTTTTTGTCTAACTACAAACACTTATAACTTCTACAATTGGTGTTAAAGCTACAACGTTTATTCCCATTCCACATTCAAACTGGAAATGATGCGGGGAGATTATAAACCACACCAGTTCATGGATTCCATTCTTAGAATATTAATTATACCACCATGGGAGAGGATTCAGTCAACTATCATTTTAAGTATGCAGTGAGCTTGAAGAGCACACCAGGGCAGACATGGTCTCCTCCTTCCTCTCCCTCTGTCTCCTCCTCCCTCCCCCCTCCTATCTCTCCGCCTCTTATCCTCCCTATTTCTCATCAGCTTTGCATTTTGAGTAAAACTTAGTAACTAACTAACTAAATAAATAAAATTTGTTTGGAAAGGAGATAAGATAAAAGCAAACAATAATTTAGTATAGTTGTCAAAGTCCATGGAATTATTTAGAATCTGGGTGGCAGGAATGTTATAGTAGTGATGCAATCTTGCTCTTAGCAACAAAAACAGGACACAAAGTTGTCAAGGCTACTGTTGAAGCTCTTATGTATCTTCAGGTGCTTCATATAATGTAACTTGAGACTTACTGAAACAGCGAAAAGGTATTCCACTTATTGTTTCTTAAATGCTGATATTTTGTATTGAAATATTTTGCAGTTTGCATATTAAAGCAGTAATTAAAGTGGGTTAAGTTAAATACTAGATTATTGTATGAAGTACTCAGTTTAATAGGAACCTTTTGTACTTCCATGTCAGTGTTAAGAAAAATAGGACAATTTTGTATAAAATCTTGATTGCACAAAATGATCAGATTACAAATAATTTTTAGTAAGTACATGATTTGTATCAAAGAAAATTATAGTGATGTCTTACATAATAAAATATTCACCATAATAAAAATGAATTATGAGGGAAAGATTAATATTTGATGCATTTAAAATATGTGGAAATCATTTAATTAGAGAATTTCATCATGATCATTTCAAACATACATGTAATTGTGTTTTAATTGACATTTCATGTAAGCTATGTCAGATTTTAAGGTTAAGATCCCATGTTTGTAATAAAAGTTAGCTATGCCCTTTACCCCAACATTGGCTGATTTTTCTTCAAAATTACAGTAGCATTGGGACCGACGCGGTGGCCTAGCAGCTAGTCTTTGCCTTGAATGCACTGGGATCCCAAATGAGTGCCGGTTCTAGTCCCGGCAGCTCCACTACCCATCCAGCTCCCTGATTGTGGCCTGGGAAAGCAGTTGAGGATGGCCCAAAGCCTTGGAACTTTTGGGTCTCCCGTGTGGGAGACCCGGAAGAGGATCTGGGCTCATGGCTTCAGATTGGTACATCACTGGCCATTGCAGTCACTTGTGGAGTGACTCAACGGACAGAAGATCTTCCTCTCTGTCTCTTCTCCTCTCTGTATATCTGACTTTGTAATAGAAATAGAATAAATCTTGAAAAAAGTTACAGTAGCATAAGCAGCCCATAAAATAAAAATATCTTGGTAGAAAACAACATGAAGAGTGATAATCTCAAAGTGAGAAGAAGAATCAATACCATTTTGAATGATAACTTCATGCAAAAATCTAAGAATGGGCTTTAATTCCCAGTAATTTTATTCTTCCCTGTGGGTGATCTGTCAAAGATACTGAACCTTTTGTGATGTAGTATTTTTCCAGTTTTAAATCATGAAAAACTCAATTTCCAGCTCAATATCATTATGAGGATTATTTGTAAAAAAAATTGAAATATGGTTATTAGAATGCAATATTCCATTGAATTCCTTAATATGAAATAAGAAAATAATCTTTAAATTTAGATGATAGAATGACAGAATGGTAAAGATTACATTTCATGGTAGGTTAGAATCTGACTCTGAATTTATTACTGTGATTTTTGCATTAATATTTTCTTAAATTTTGAAATTTAACAGTTTCATCTTCACTACACTGAGAAGAAACAAGAAAATGAAATCTCAGGGGGAAATTGCTCTTTGATTCCCTGCTTCAGATCTTTTCCTCTGTGGTGGGGATCTATATTACATATGCTTCCTTTGATCTCTGTCTGAAAAGGCCACTGACAACAAATACAAACTTTGGTGTGAGAAGTCATGGATGGACAAAAGTTTTAGGTCCAGGTAGTAAGGATAATCTAATAGTACTAAAACTATGTTAACTTCTATTAATATATTTTAAGGCTGCCCGATGTTAACAGACACACCTAAAATTCATGGTTTTCTTCCCACTGCTCATTAGTATACTTTTAGATCTATAATGATGCGACATTTTTGCTCAAGAACCACACATCAAAAGTAAGCATGAAAAACACAGAATTGAGAAGACCAAAGATTGATATTGTAAAAATAGTGCTTAAATATGGTAGAAGAAAATAACACAGTTGAAACTTGGCCAAATTTAAAGTCAAAATCTATAGAAGATGGTGAAAATATCTGATCGATGTGTAATACAGTATTTACAATCACAAGTGACTAACCTACATGTGTCATGGTGGTTCTATAGGATAACATCACAGCAATATCAGACCTCTTGGTTTGCATCAATTCCCGTTCTGAGCTTCACATAGCAGCAAACTAGCCTGAGTTATTTCTCACTATTTATCTCCCCCATTAAGTGACATGTGACTTATTTAATTACTTGGCAATGAAAAATTATGTAAGTATTGTCAATGCATGGATGAAAAATTATGCAAATCTACTTATATTCAGTTTCTCTTACAGTACATAAGAACTATTGTGTATCTTGATGGGATATAAAATTGTTCATCACTAAGAATATTATGTAACTGTTGAGATATTTTATAGAATTATATATGCTTAGGATCTGCTCAAGTAATAGTACCCTGGTGAAATACTCATATTTTAAATTTCTTTAGAATAAGTACACCCAACTGTACATTTGGCATACACAGAACAGAAGCCAACATGTTTATATATGAAACCAATTATTAAAACTCAAATAATGACACAATGAATTACTGTTAGTAAAATAGGAAAAACATTTGAGACAATTAGAATTTAATCTAAAATTCTTTGTTGTGGGAGCATATTAGGCGTTAATGATAAGCAGTGAGGAAACAAGCATTTGACCCCAAACAGTGTAGAAATGTTGCCTAGTATGAGAACATAAATCTCTGATAATCATCAAATAAGAGTTTGCATCTCAGAATCAGCTCCAGTGACCTGCAATCAAGGTGCAGGAGAAGGTCTGGGCATCAAGTAGAAACCACAGAAATCCATTTCTGAAGGTCTGCATTACAAGATCAGCTGCAAAAGCAATATGAAAGCATAGGCTTTCTCACAATGCATGTCTCCCAAGAAGCATTAGCATTCTTAACTCACTGAGAGAGATGAAGCATTCTCATTCTTATGAAACAGAAAAAGACTTGCCATCACTTGCAAAGGGTAAAAAGATCTCCATTGCTGAGGAGGGGAAGAAACAATCTTTGACTAAACTGCAGAGGACTGTCAACGGTGGGGCAGAAGGAGTATCCCCAAGAAAAACCTGCACGAAACACCCAGTGGCATGATGCCTACAAACTGATACTGCAGCAGGATGCCACAGAAAGTCCCCTCGTCCCCACCTTGCAGGTGGAGAGAAATACTGGAGTAAGGCTTAAAACAAGGACAAGGTAGTGGTCAACATGTATTCATTCTTCCATTGGTTATTTGTCATTGATTTTCATATAATTAAGGATCAGAAACAGCTGCTGTGATCCAGGGGGTCAGAACACAAACTGTAAATTCACTGGGAGATATCTCTCTTAGGAAAAAAAAAAAGTGGCAGAGGAGCGATTTGGTCACACAGAGCAATATTGATTGATAAGCAAATAAATAGACATAAACAAAACAAAACATTTCTCAATGACAAAGAATGTGTTATGGATTTGGATGAAAAGAAGAAATTGTGGACATAGCTGTCATTTGAATTTAAGTTGGATCATTTGAACTCAAGTAATGCCATTGCCATCACTCACTACGTCTCAGCAGTAATGAATCCTTTTAGACAATGGCATTTGCACACACCTGTACAGACCAGTGTCAATTGCTGCAAGGCACCACCTTAGCTTCTGAGTGGTCAGTTACCTGCCTGTCAGCAGGGTTCTGAAACAACAAAAACATTACCACAGGCTTCAGAGAGAGCCAGATTTCCATTATTTTGAGAACATGTTATAGAGTTTTGATTTCAACCTCATGACCTGCAATATTCTGTTAGCTGGAACATCAGGAAAAGGAGAAGCAACTGGAACCAATCCAGGCAAAATGTCCATAATCTTTTATGAGTATTTCTGTCAAAAGAATTCTCCTGCTAAATATATTTTGAAAGCACTCATTTAATTCTACTCTAAGAGAATTCTAGAAATGTGAAATATCTTGCCAATATTCCAGAGCAGATTTGAAAGGCTAAGGATAAATTCTGCTTGGAGTTAGTTACTTTTTTTATATACTATTTTTCCTTAAATATGTTAACTATAATGATCATGTTTATTGGTTATTGGTGATTTTTATTTTTTTAAGTGCTTCTAAGTGATCAAATGAGCTATAACTGTGGTGGGATTCTCTGAGAAATAAAGCACCTGGAAAAATGGTCATAACTGGTATTCCTTTAACATACTTTAACTTATTGTTAACTTACTGAAACTGGAGTCACATGACTTTGACTTCAGGAAGTCTGCAGTCAGGTCAAGTTGGGACTTAAAACTCCCTTGAAAATTCTTTTGTGTGATATTTTCAAATTCTATGTAATGTGAAAAGGTTTCAACATCCTGCACTTGCACAGGCAGGTCGCAGGAGAGACACACTGAGATAAATTACAATGCATTTACACAGTATCTTCCTCTCTACACACACAAACTGTTTAACATCTCCTATATGCACAGATTTCTTAAAAATGAAATGCAGCTAAATAAATGTATGGCGTGTTTAGATTTCTTACGTGTTTTGAAGTATCCTTTGGTAACAGAGTAATGACATGTGAACTACTTCTGTTAAAAAAAAAAAGCTGCCAACAAGGATGCGTTTTGGGAAAGATGCTACTTGGGAAGCCTAGAACCCATATGACAGCAACTAGAGCCAAATCCTGGCCGGCTTCACATCCAGTTTTGACCTAAGATTAACCTCAGGAGGAAGAAAGTAAAAGGACAAGTTGCTCAGTCTCCATCACTAATATTGGAAACAGACTCAAGTTTTAGCCTGCTAGCTTTGGCTTGGCAAAGCCCTACCCAGTGCAGGCATTGGAGGAATAAATCAGAAGCTGCAAGCTTTTCTCTCTCTCTTGCTTCATCTGTCATATATATATTTATATAAATATTTATATAAAATATAAATGTCATATATAGATGCCATATATGTGTATATGTGTGTATATGCATACACATATATATGTGTATATATATGTCATATATATAGATGTTTTTTTCTGAAAACAGTAACTACATGTAAAAACTGTAAATTTGTAGGTGGTACGCATAGGAAAGAATATGATTTAATGTTTCCCATGTAATGGATTATTTATGATCCAAATGCCAAGAAAGATAAACTGCACAATGTCACACACTTTTAAGTCTATGATTATACAAACAAAATATGTCTTTAACTCTATTAATTGCATTTATTCTTGAGAGTCCTACTATCATGCAGCGTGGGAAGAAGCATATTTGAGGTTGATAGTTTTATTGTTTAAGATTTTTTCTACTAAGTTTTATGATCCAACTTATTTTCTGTTCAGTTATCTGCTGACAAATGCATTTTTCCACTTTGAAGGTAATTTACAATTTTTATCTTTACATTTGCTTTTCTGATGCTATAACAAGGCCAAAACAGGAGTGAAGCCAGTGAGATATATGTTGCAAATCACAAGAGAACACTTCCTCTTAAGACTATGCAAGTAAGAACACATACTTCTGTAAGGTACATATTACATGCACAGCTAATAATCTGAATTTTACAACTGCTTTCAGTCACATTGCTAATATGAACCATCCAGTCTGTTATTGTGTCAGAAATGGCATACCACTGACACTTCCCGTCGTCACTATGACCATCATCACATCTAGCATTCTTGTTTAACATGCTTTTATTTTCACTACATTTTTATATTTTGTTTATATTATATTTTAATGTATTGATAGAGCACTTGAAGTTGCCAAAATTTACTTTCAGTAAAATGTGTACAATTGTGTGGCTGAATTCTTACCGGAGACACATTATTCTTGCATGGTCAGCTGCTGCTGGATCAGGCTGAGACTGTTTTAAGTTGACATCCACAGGCTCAGTCTGAACATACAGAAATAACATTTTCTTCTGCAAAGAAATGGAAAATATAAGAAGGAATCTGAAATATAAAAAGAAACCCATCGTGATGAGTGTTGCTTGGATCCTTGTCATGTGCCTGCTATATATATATATATTTCATATATATATAAATAAATATAAATATATACATATATATTTCAAAATGCTATGAAGTACGCTTTAGCTCTGATTTGACTTCTACTGAGTCGAGATCCTGATTCTATGCAGACTCTATGGATACAGGCACACATTTAAGGACTTCACAGGGATTGTTCCCATGACTTAGTTTTTTGTTTGCTTGTTATTCCATCCTGATTACCTGACATTATCATCTTAACATCCCAAGCGCAGAGACCATCCTCGCTGTTAGCTATCATAACCTGCCTCAATGTGTATGCAGCTTTATGCAAATATGTATCCTACCGTATGAGTAGCATTAAGAAATTTTTGCAACATTTGGTTGACTTCATTGGTTTACAATCCCCAAATTGCAATATTTATTTTTTTCCAATATTCCTCTCCTGATGGTAGTTACCCCAAAGCAGTCTTTAGCCTCCTACCAAACCAAGTTTCACAATTTCCTTTCACAGCTGCTATTCAGAGCAACTTGGATATTACCATCAAGTTTTAATGAAATACACATGCTAAAAGCATTCCAGATAGTACTGGGAATATCTTAGAATGAAATTATCCAGAAGACCTGAAAAAGGTAAATTTGAGAATTGAACAGAAAGAAAAAACATGATAAATTGTGTCATGAGTCAATCCTAAAAAGATCTTGAATCTGATCCTATGTCTCATTCCTCTTTAAACAGCAACACTTAAGAGGAAGTTCAAAAAACGTTGCCCCCTCTTTGTCTTCCTTGAGACTCTCCTGGGATGAATATTTTGCTTTTTCTTTTGGCATTGTTCAGACATATGCTCTTTTTTACCATTCCTCTCCCCTGGAAATGTTCTTTTGGTTGGCATTTCAGCATTTCAAAACCTCTTAAGTGATCTAAAGTTTACTCTAAGGATACATTTATTTCTCCAGACTCCTTTGTGAAATGAGATCAGCACCGCCATGTAACTGGATTTGCTTTATCACTCAATCAATACTTCTTTCACGGAGAATTGGTGAAAGGAATTTCAGAGAAAGCAGTGACTGTAAGGAAAATGAGTTTGGATAGAATTCAGGCACAAGGGCATAGAGGAGCTTCTTTCCACTGTAATATAGAGCAATAAAGATTTATAGGATAAGAATCATTGCCTCTGCAAAAATTATCTGTTCCCAAAATCTACCATGTTTTTTCTCTCGCTGTATACCTTCCATTGTGCGTTCTGCAAGTGTATGGATCCCTTTCTTTTCTATTTGGTCACCTACTTCATGCTACGCTTTCATGGAAGAGACCACCAACTTCTGTTTTGCTGCCTGCCTTTGGATCCTTTCCTTAGGAAACCAACATCTGAAAGTTAACAGAAGCTGCAATATATATTCATTTGAAAAAATTGTAAAATAAATTTACATGAGCAGTCCAAATACACCTATGTTTTCATCTATTTGTGTAATGTCTTTAAAACATTCTTAATAGCTTTTTTAATTAAATGATTATAAATAAAAAAAAACATAAAGGAACACTGAAAATATGAGAAACTTCCTAAAGTCAAAACACTGAAGTGGAAGACAGGTGAGATTAATTAAAACTTTAATGATAAAGTTTTCTGAAGTTATTCATTTCTTTAAAGATTTTAGTGAAGCCATTAAACCTTTAATTATAATGCAGATGTAAAATGCTACCTCCAAATTATTTTAAAAGTAAATAAAGAAAACAAAGATTATTTGCTGAAGCACATTTTGAAACAAAATAATTAAGTAAAAGTAAAAAGAAAATAGCAAAAGTACTGTCTGATAGTTACAGTGGGAAAAAAATTACTTGTTTTTCAATGTGTTTTTCAAAAATTAGTTTTAAGTACAGAAAAGTAAGCATTACCTCTAAAAACACAATCATACTCTAAATTTCCATGCAATTTTAATTATTTACAGCAACTTGAATTTTGAACCTTTAAACTTGAAATACAGTAGATGTATACAAATGTATAATTTTACATTAAACATTTAGAAATATAAAACCTAGCAAATATGAGCCACAAAAATATTTTTAAAAGACAAGAATGAGAGAGAGACAGATTAAGTTTCTCTAATGTTTTACTCTGGATTTGACCTTTTTCTTAGCTTTTTTCTACCTATTATTATAAACTTACAATTTTTAAATATTATTTTTTTTTTGAAAGGCAAATTTTACAGGGAGGTAAGGAGAGACAGGGAGGTTTTCCATCCATTTGTTTACTCCCAAAAATGGTCACAATGGGCACAGTGAAAGGGACAGGAAGCTAAGATCCCCAATCTTCTTCCAGGTCTGCCGTATTAACACGGGGGCCCACGGGCTTGACCATCTGTGCCTGCTTTCCGAGGCTATACGCAGAGAACTACATTAGAAGTGGAGCAGTGGGACATAAGCCTGTGTCCAAAAGGGATGCCCTCATGATTGGCAGCAGGTTAGTTTGCGACACCACAGCGTCGGCCTCAAGATCTAAATGCTTGTCAATTTTCATTGAAAGGTGATTGTATATTCTTTTTATAAAAAAAAAATAAGATGTATTTATTCTTATTGGAAAGGCAAATATACAGAGAGGAGGAGAGACAGGAAGATATTCCATCCAGTGGTTCACACCTCAAGTGGCCGCAATGGCTGGAACTGAGCAAAGCCCCGAGTTTCCTCTGGGTCTCCGTTGCGGGCTAAGGGTCCCAAGGCCTTGATCTATCCTCCACTGCTTTTCCAGGCCATAAACAAGGAACTGGATGGGAAGCAGGATTGCAGGGATTAGAACCAGTGTCCATATGGGATCCCGACGTGTTCTTGAGGACTTTAGCTGCTAGCCTATTGTGCCGGGGCCCAGTAATTTTATATTCTTATGTATCCGTTTTATTCAAAGAATTTATTTATCATTCAAAATAATATTTTTGATAACAAAAGAAAATATAATTATGCAACAATTCCATCACGGCAACATTTTCAATAATTTTAGCTGAAATAATTTAAGCTTAGCAAACCCTGCCATCTGCAAGACACTCATTTTGCAATTGCTAAGAGATTTGAAAGGATCAAGTTATCATGTTTGTTGCTTTTTTGTCAATTGCATGGTCTAAGGAATACTCAGATAACTGACAAAGCATTATGTCTGGGTATTTCTGAAAGAATCTTTCTCTAACCGAACAGTCTTTTAATCAGCAAAGCCAGTGAAAATAATCTGTCTTCACCAGTGAACTTCTTCCACTCTGTTTAAAACCTGATAAGAACAAGAACAAAGAAGAATCAAGGCAGCTTCTTTCTCTCCTGTAGTGGAGATATTTATCTCCTGTCTTAACACACTTGTCGTCCTCACATTTGATCCTACATTCTCAAACTGAAATATGTCCCTGTCCATCCTGATTCTTTAGCTGGCAGGTATAATATCGGAAGATTTTTTGGCCTCCATTATGCTGGAACAAATTTCATATACACACATACACACATTCGTGTACTTGTTGGATGATGTTCTCCACAGAAGCATAACATAACGTTTCTGCCCCAAATTCTACCATTATTGTAAAACAGTTTAAAACAAGGAATAATAGAAATATCAAAGGGTTGAAATGGGTATGCAAAATGTGTTCCCAAGTTCAGTTTCTAACTACAGCTTCTGCATTCTGTCTTACTATTATCAAACCTTGTGAAACAACAGAATCAAGAGTTAGGCACATCCATCAATACAGGAGACCTAAACTTTACTGCTGGCCCTGTACCTGAAAGTAACCTTAATGATTGTAGGCATCTGAGAAATAAAACAGATAGAGGCTTTGTCTCTAATTCTTTTTCTTTCTTTCTTTCTTTCTTTCTTCCTTCCTTTCTTTCTTTCTTTCTTTCTTTCTTTCTTTCTTTCTTTCTTTCTTTCTTTCTTTCTTTCTTTCTCTCTCTCTCTCTCTCTCTCTCTCTCTTTCTTTCTCTCTCTCTCTCTGCCTTTACTCTCATTTCTACGTTGATTCCCACATTTTCTTTGGACAGACTTAGAGCTTCCATGTTTATAAAGGGATGAACGGTGTGTGTTTGTACTTGTTTGTACACTGTGTAACTACTTTCTGTGTTCAGCTCCAATTCCTCCAAGAGAGACTAAATAGAATCTATAAGGAAACAGTTGTTTTAATTTTCAAATATATTCTGCGCATATTTATGAACATGACATTTAATGATACAATCTTTACTATCTCAAGAAATACTGAAAAATAAACATTTTAATTAATTTTGCAGTAGATGTTATCAGTATAGCACAATAAAGGTTATCTGTAGTAATATTTAATATTTACTGTTCTAACACGTTTGGCTGAATGTTCCTTGATCTGAGGAAAAATATCAGGCTTTATATTTTACTAGGCACAAAGCTGATATTTTATCGAATGATTTCGCCTTACTATGTATATCTTATCATTCTGCTTCTAATACTTACTGATATGTTCCTCTTAGTCCTACTTCAAAAAATAAATTTAACTTCAAGTTAGTACTTCATTTTTGTTAATTATTTTTTCACTTTTCTTTTTACTTCTGAGCTTTGTGGGTGACGGTTCCATCTTCAAGTCAAGAAGCATGCATTGCTATTCACTTCTTTGTGACAATCAGTCTGCACAGCATGTGAAAAATAATTGATGCTACGTCGAAATTATTCTGTTACAAATAGGTATATAGAATATTAAAATGCAAACCTATTGAAAGTAATCATTTCATGCTATGTGTATGAACTGTCACTCTACATATTAATGAGTACTCACATCTTAAATAGAAGGAATATAGTAAAGAAATAGCATTAAAATATAAAATGTGTAAACAATTGTAAGAGCAGTATTCCTTAAATTTGTGAAAGCAAACGTACAAATTTGTGCACTCACAGCAGCATTGTCTCAAATATCACCAAATTGGTAACCTAGGTATTCATTAATAGATTAACTGGAAAAAGAAACCACCGTGTATACCAGCATGGGAAATCTACAAAGCCACAGAAATGACTGAATGCTGAGAGTAGGTATTTGTCCTAGCAGTTATGACACTTGCGTCCCATTTCAGAGCACCTGACCCTGATTAGAGGCTATGAGCACCTGACCCTGATTAGAGGCTATGGTTTCTGAGTCCAGGTTCTTACAGTGCAGTTGAAGCCGGGGGCATAACAAAAATGGCTGGTTTTCTATCACCCAGGCAGTCAACAGGGATTGAGCACCCAGTAGCAGTTTCAGCCCCAGTTCAGCTATAGCTGTTTTGGATACACTGGTGAGCAAAGCAGCATATATAATTCTCTATATCTCTATGCCTACCCCTACTTCAAATACATGACATGTGTGTATACATACAATATATGAAATATATAATACATATACATATATTATATATATGTGTGTGTTTGTTCCTTTGTGTCCCTTACCAAAGCAATCAGAGATCATTGCATCAGACTTCATTTGCATTATTTAATTACTGCAGCATCTCCTCTAATAATGCATCTTTTTAGGATGCTCAAAGATTTTTTTTGACATGCCTTGCAAAGTTAAAGGCAAGATAGAGCAATTGGTATTTTCTGCCATGACATAGGATGGACCTCTGTGAGGTCTGCAGACACTGTATTTACTGCTTGGAAGATACCTCTGAAAGTAATGGTCCATTTATCAGGCTACATGAAAGCCTACTTATTTTGAGTGCTGCTCTGAGTAAAAAAAGGGCTCTGCTGTGAGTTCACATGACAGCCCAAGCAGCCGCCTGGGCTGTATAAATTAGCTGATTCCATAGAAATATAGGTTTCTGTAGTAAGGAGTGAGTGCGTGATGGGAATGACAAGGCTTAATAGGAGAGTCCCATTGACTCTTAAGAGTTCCCAGACAAAGACTTGACATCTCTAAGAGATATTTAAACATTTTTTAAAAGAATGCTGCTGGGCCCTTCTAGAAATCTGACATCAATTTACTACAGAGCCACAGCAACCTGCTAAAATTAAATCCGGGTGTACCTGTAAGGCATCTGCTATAGAACAGAAATAAAGATTTGAAATTCAAGAGGGCACAGTCTACATTTAGAAGCCTGTCTTCATATTGGAGAATCTGGGTTTGATTCCTGGTTCTAACTTCTGATTCTAGGTTCCCAATAACATAGATCCTGAGAGAAAGCAAGGGTGATGAAATTATTGAGTCACTTCTACCCATGCAAAAGACGAGGATTAAGTTCTTAGGTCCTAGCTTCTAGACTTCCCTGACCAGTTCACTGCTGCTTTCGGCTGTCCTCTGCTGTATTGTGCCATATCTCCATTTCTCCTGAAAAGAATGGAGAAACTTTAACAAGCCATGTGTATCTATCCTCCTGTCTTCAACCTAAGAGATTGTAAGACTATAAAGTCTTCAGTAAAAGCATACATATTTAAGTTTTCTCAGTGGTGATGCATTCCAGATGCATGATTCTGTTAATGTTATATATATTTGTACATATATATATTTACATACATATATGTCCCCTTAAAATCACTCTATAATTGCTGAAACCCAGTTTTAACCAGATTTGTAGTTTAATGACACAATAATAATAATATCTCTTATATTCTACAGGTCTTTAAAAGCTTATGGAATCCATGCATAGTTTTCAAATTATTTACACCAGAATAAACCTCATTGAATTCCATCTTTCCATAAATGCTTGAAGCCCTCCTTTATTATGTTAGAAGACAGTGCAATCTGAAATGTTAGGAAGAGGGATCATTCGTCTACTTCAGTTGTTCTCTGCCTGTAGATTTTGCTGTTATAGAAGTATGGAATTCATAGGGTGAAATGTATCTTGTGTCCTTCTATGAGCTCCTTGGGGATTACAGTCCACATTCCTGGGACATTATATATTTCACCACCACAATAAAGAGCTCACTTAGAGCTCGTGTTAGCTTTGCCTGAGTTCTGCCATTCTAAACGCATCATGTTCCTGAGTGCTCCTGCAGAAAATATGTTCCAACAGTCTTCCTACCATCATGCCATCTACTACCACATGGCACAACAGAATTCCTTAAGGACTAGAAACTTCAAGATAATAAACTTCAAGATAATTTTGCTTAGCACATTAGAGTTCATACAAACAGTTTAATCATTTAATCAAATGTATATGAAACCCAACTTCTATTGATCAAGACATTGCAAATTTTGTGTTGGGTTTGGTATTTCATTCACTAATTTATGTCTTAATTTCAGAGTTGAACCCATTTATAACTTTACAGAAAGCTAAATAAATATCCCCCATGTGAAGATTTAGATTTCTTTTTTTCTTTTCCTTACCGCATTTTTTTAAATTGTAGACCTTCCTGTTGAATTGTGAATGAACTCTGGTTCTAACATACAGATTGTTAATTTCCTACATGATCCCTGCTACTAAGTTTGTTGTGTTTATTTGTATTTTTCTGGGTTTGATATAGTTATCAACACCTCTCTATTTTGTGTCATATGAGAATCTTATTAATATTCCATTTACTTCCTCTTCTAAATTCTTAATTAAAATGCTAAGCAGGATATTAAATCGGATGAAGGCAGAGTGACCTCTGTGACAGACCGTAAGACAAGTTTCTCAGTATAATGTGTTGCTACTTATTGGGTTTGGTGATATGTTACTTCAGATAGTTTTCTGTGGCTCAAAAATCAACTTCATATACTATTAAAATAGTTTCACTTGAAAAAATTACTTATGGATCTCAAGGTCATTATTAGAAACTGCAAAACATATTTTTCCCTTTATGAACATACTTAATTAAAATATGCGATGAATAGTTGTATTGAGGCAAATACCCGTATGTGCCATCTGTAATTAAAATTGAATTCACACAACTGTGACTGTAGTGTATTTTGACAGTGGAGATGTTTTGAGGAAATGAATACTTGTAGGGTTTTCTTATTCTGTACCTAGAGCTTTCATTTTCTAGGCTTACTTTTCTTTATACTGAGGTTTCTATTTGGTAATTAGAAATACATAATGCTTCCAAAATATCTGAATATATTTGAAACTGTGAAAATATCTCATAAAAAGTTTTATGATAAAATAGTGATAATATGAACATAGTTTTATAAATTAATGTAGGAAGTGACTAGAGCCACACACTCTATTCAATAAGTATGTTTTAAAGAATTCTCATAATTTTTGTTTTGTTTAGAGAATATGTAATAAGCAATATATAACTTTTTAGTTCTTACTATTTTTAACTAAATCTATACATCAAGAGATTCTATGAAAATTTATATACCTATACTAATCTGTACTTTATCATTTCTAAAATATATGCAAAATCAGTATAAATGTACAGAGAAGAATTTCTGTAAATGTACAGAAATTGGTATTTAAAACATGATTAAATACCAACAGCTGGAACCATTTTTGGTTCAATTATCATTCATGGTTGATACCAAGGTCTTTCTGCTTTTGATTTGTTAAACTTCATAGTTGATGAAGCATTAAACTTTTTTAGTGTAAAGTAAATTTAAAAGGTTATCTCAAAACTTAAGAAAATAGGAAAGGGAGGGAAGAGGATTGGAAGGGAGAGAGTAGGTGGAGGAGCAATGGAGCAATGGATTACATTCTTAGAATTGTACCGAGACACTATACTGAATCTGGTAACAACTAATTCAATACTTTAAAATATTAAAATAGTATAAAGTTTAAATATTTGCCAAATATAGTCTTAAAGATAAAATTAAATCAAATTCTAAGTGAAAAATAAAACCTACTCAATGTGACAGTTTTAAGTTCTAGGACCAGTATACTAAATGACAAATACTGGAAACTGAACTCATATCAGCCCAAAGAGGATCTCCAATGTCCCTGAGTGCATTCATCCACTGAGCACTTGTGAAATAGACCACTCACCATGCATTCATTGAATGTCTATGACTTCTGAGATGTAAGGACCAGAGTGTTGCTCCTTGCCTTCATGATGGCTAAAATGTCAAACTTTTCTGAATTGATGATTGTTGTGAGAAGTGCAGGGAGTAAACTAATGTTAAAAACAGACTGTGCCTGGCATGATAGCATAGTGGTTAAAGTCCTCACCTTGAACATACTGGGATCCCATATGAGCTCCTGTTCTAATCCTGGCAGCCCACTTCACTTCCAGATCCCTGCTTGTGGGCTGGGAAAGCAGTCTAGGATGGCCCAAAGCTTTGAGACCCTGCACCCGCATGGGAGACCTGAAGAAATTCCTGGCTCCTGGCTCCGGATTGGTGCAGTTCCAGGTGTTGCAGTCACTTTGGGAGTAAACCATCAGATGGAAGATCCTCCTCTCTGTCTCTCCTCTTCTCTGCATATATACCTTTCCAGTAAGAATAAATAAATCTTAAAAAAAAAATAAGCAGAATAATTGTGTGGGAAGTGATTGAGGGGCTCAAGAAGGTTACTTATTCTAGGGGATTAGGGAGACAGATTCTTCACCATAGTTTTCAGCCAACTTTAGTATTTTAATGAGCTGCAAGTGTACATGACAAACCGGATGGATCCATGACTTTATGAAGAAATATAGAACAATGCTTGTCTCCAGATTTTCTTTTTTTTTTTAATGGAAGTATGATTCTATACTGTTTCATTTCCCTGTTACCTACTTTGCCATTTTAATCTGTTCATATGGAACGTTAACTAGGACTCTTCTGAAGTAGCTAAGGAGTTTCTTCTGCTCATTTTCCTGGACTCTTACCTAAAAAAACCTTACATAAAGAATGAAGCACATACTAAAGTACTGTGAAAGTGCATATGACTACAAAAAAGTCAAAACCAACTTCATGTACTTGTTCAAATTTCTCATAAGCACTTTTGGGCAGAGTCTTATTTGCTCTCTCATTATGCATAAATTAATGTCTGAGTAATAATGCGTATGAATGGAGTAGGTAATACAAAATTGTAAGTCAGCTGTTTTTCCCATAGAAATTATGGTTGTAAAAAATAGCAATGTATCTTATGAGCATTCTAATAGAAAACCTAATTTAAAACAAACAACACAAACATCCTAAGTTTATTAGAGAACGTGTCCGATGATCACTCGTCTACACAGTCACATTCTTCGTGTTTTCTCATGGTCCACAGACGGTTCACGTGACGACGCTATCCCACCATTTGAAGAGGATTGTCCCTGCCATGATCAGAACCCATGAGTGATCTTGATTTCACCACCGGCCAGTTCTCTCAGTTCTCTCAAGTGCTCCTTCATCACATAGCAATGACCTTTATTCTCATTGTGATCTGGGCTTCAGGTTTTGCCCTTCCTCACAAACCGAATTTAATCAATTCCATGTTCACCCCAAATACCATCTGACTGAGTTGTTTTAGTGAATTCATATTAGATACTTTGTTTCTTCTGGAAGAACCTTTTCCCTAGGAATTCCAAATTCTGCTTTTAGATGCTTCTGTGCCACTCTTCTTACTCCAGTGGCAATGTTTTCTTCTAGTCCGTGTGGATTACTTAACAGATAGCTAGAATACGTGTTGGTAAAGCAACTTGGAAAGGTAATTTTAGCATCTCATCATTGCTGTAGTAGAAGCTCATTTTCAGTATTAAACAGGAAGACACCTAAAGCTCGATGCAATAATCCTTTCTCAACTCTTTCCTTCAGGGGACAGCTCCTCTTGGTCTCAGTACCAATTGTGTTTTTGTTTAAACCAATAAGAATACACATCTCCACTAGAATTGGTCTTACTGCTTACCAAGATGATAAGTATGTATTTCAGGCATTGTTAACAGTATACCTGATCTGGTCTAGAATACTCCAGTTGAGGGCCTGGGCAGCCTAGGACACGTACCCAATTGGAGTGGCGTTTGAAGGGTGCACCCCATACATGACATTTTCAATTTCAGAAGTTAATTGTCTTAATTTAGGAAAGTAACTATTGGAAATTTATTTGTAAAACTAACTGTACTGAAGCTAGGTGTCATGACACACAAGTAGTACTATAATAATGATGTTGGGTTTATTTCAAAATAATCCATAGGTTTCTTATGCCTGAATTGTTTTTAAATTTAACTTTTTCTATAGAACTAAGTAAGTTCTATAGCAATGATTTACACTTCTGGATATCAACACATAGCTTTCAAAAAGTCCAACCATCCATAGTTCAATCATGTTGAGTCCAAAATACCGTAACAGCATAAAATTTTTTAAACCAGGTGATTAATTACATAAGCAGATATTTTGGGCAGGGCTTCAGAAAATTTCAGCTACTTCTTTCAATTGATGAGTCATTTATAGAGTTACAGATCTATACTGTGAAAAAATACTGTATTTGGGATAGTCACATATTTTGTTGACTTTATGTCTATTTTGAAGAATAGAAAGGTGTTATACATATTAAAGTGTGGTGGAAGAAACTACAGAGCCTGCCCATTCTCTTTTAAACTCGTTATTTATTTCGTCTCTTTCCCATGTGAGAATAACGCCATACTCTCCACCTGGCAACGAAATGTCAATTTAACCTTCAGGCTTCATAAATTTCATTCACATTAGACTACATCTCATCAGGGTGGAATGCCATTGACTCTGAAGACATGCTCTAGATCTTTAGTTATGATCACCATGATGTTAGAAAAAATGGCTCAGCAGAGTTTATATTCTGCACATCATGAGCATAAATAAATTTTATTTCTTAGATGAGGTCACTTAAATAATGAACATGCTCAGTGAACACTGGTTTTGAGTCTATGAAAGACTGAAAAAAAAAGTGGAATGGAATCAGCGTATGGAAAGATCAAAATGAAAGTTCACTCTAAATGATGCCTTTTTTTCGTTCAAGTAAATGTCAGATATCAGTTTTAGAACATTGTTCTGATTTTTAACAAGTGAGCCATGGATATAGTGTGTTACATAGTGAATGCTAAAATTATAAACCTTTGGAAATTAATAAAATTCTTCATTGCAGAACAGAGGGACGTTGCTTTTGGCACACAGGGTGTAGAGGTCATTTTCAGAAGCTGTCTTTGGAACTGCAGCCCTTTAAGAGACATTTCACTCGATCATATCAAAAAGTAATGTTAATGGGCTAGTATTGCTTAGCTGAGCTTTAGTTAAATGTAAGTGGTTCTACCAACAAAAGAAATATTATTAAAAATATATATTCTTTATACATGTTGCAGCCACTTAATGAGTGCTACCGATCAGAACCCAAGAAACGATCTGATAGTCCTTAATCATGGGATACAACTGCAACATTTGGACAATAAACAATTACTGAATTGCACATTATTTGCAGCACACAAGCCAGGTATCCAGAGCAAATGTGTATTGTAAGCAATCAGTGTTAGAAAGCCAGTCATACCAACAACAGGTACACAGGACGCTGCCCTCGTTTGTTTGATTTCATTCCTGTTGCTTCCAATGAGGTTTGCTAATTTGATTTGCAATCTTCATGAAAATGATTGTAATTTGAAAGCATCTTAATCTAATACATGGCTTATTTTAATTAGAGTGGATAGGATTCTTTTAAATAAATAATAGCCAACCGAAGCAAAATTGAATATTGATATGCACTTAAAGAATTATTCCAATAAGCATAAAAAAATTTAAGTCGAATTTCCAGATAAATGATTTTCCACTAGGACAGAAATATCTGGTATACGTACACTCACGCACACACACACACACACACATATGTATGCATTTTTATATGTTTAAATTAAATATATGTAAATTAAATTTGCAACGTGCTGCTTTATGTTTCAACTTAAAATGATAGACAATTTGATGTCCTCCAACATTAAATACAGCTAAGAGACCTGGTCCTACATAGGCCCAATTGTATACAACAGTTCTTGAATAATACTGTCAAGTAGCATACGTCCTAAAATTAATATTAGAATTTCAAATGTGTTGAGCAGTAAGTTAATTTGCTCACTGCAAAAATCTGGGTGAACAGTTACTTTTAAAATGGTTAATTCACAAAACAACTGTTCAGTATGCTAAATTGTTTTCGCCCATCTAGTCGACCTCCTTTCACCTGAAAATCATGGGGACAAATCAGGGTGCTGCATGAACAAGGTTAGCGAGGTTAAGCAGATAATCACCAGTGTGTTTCATACCAACGAATACTGGAAACAACTGGCTTACTGAGAGAAACTTTGTGATCGATAACCTGAATCTACCCCTCCTACAAACCCGAGGAAAGGAAAAGAAGGAATTATTCAAATTGTGGAGATTAGAGATATTTCCCGCTGATGAGATGGCCTAGCATTGATTTTTTTAAGCTAGTTGGTTACAGATTTAAAGTTATTTTTAATAATATCCTGTCTGTCATGAATTTAAAATAAACAGCACTAAAATATATTTGAGTGATTTGAACAGTGGTGACATGCCGCCTACTTCTGACTTTAAATCATGACTAGTATTTTTAATCTTTGATTGTAAAGTGTTAGAGAAATACTTTGTATTTATGTAGCATATTCAATTTAACAAACAGTCCGTAAATTGATTTACTAACTATAAATTATGTTCTGCACTTACCTATTTATTCTGTTTTAGAGTCTTAAGACAAAAAAAAAATGTAATTTCTCTCAATACTGAAATAAATTCAGTTATGTCTGTTGGGCTTTTTGGAAGCTGGTCAATTGTATAAATTAACACTCAGTAAAAGCTTAGAATTGCTTCTGAACATTTTATAGAAAAACATCAGTAGTATCTAGCTTATATCTATCTAATTGAAAAGAGAATAGAAAGGGGGAGAGACAAGAGGACAAAAAAGAAAATAATCAAAAGTAATTAGTTATTAAATGGTAAAAACAAATTGAATCATAAATAGGTAAATTTATAAACCCAGAGTTCAAACCAACTATTGAGAAAAGCTTAGGTTCACTTTCTTGTGAAATTAAGCTAATTGTGGCAATTAAAAAATGTGTGTTTTAAGAGATTTTAGATGTTTTATGAAAATATATATCACTCACCATTATACATTACAGCATTTATCTTTATTCAAGATTTGTTCCTCTATATTTTACAATAATATAGTCCTTCAGGTGCACGCCCAATTCCAGCATTGTGCCTCTTACATGTCTCCTGGTGTTTTCAAATAATCTTTACGTATTCAAAAAGCTCGTGTTTAAAATAATTGAAATTTCATTGAAAATATTCATTTTGAAGTTAACATTAAGCATTGAGAATTATGTTCCTTGAAGAGAATGATTTTTGTCTTCTTATCTATAAAATGTTTGCAAAACATTCAAGTCTGAGGTGCCATCATTTGTCTCCATGTCATCCTTTCAGTAAAAATAGTCTTCCTTAAAAAGATTAAAAAAAAAATTAATAGCAGAGATAGTTTCTTTTTCAGCTCACAATTCAAACATCCTCACACATCCCAGGATAACCAGTGCAAATCTTTGATGTAGACTTCCAAATTCTAACACAGAAAATTGAAAAGATGTGCACTCAAGATTGTGACAAAATTTAACCCCTGCTAAGAAATGTCAGTGGCATTTTTTTTCTTAAGATATAACAATATTTGACCTTTAAAATTAATGCCATGTGCATATTTGTATATTTTTAAAGTTGCTTCTTTATTGGTTAGTTTGTTTTAAAGACAATGGAATAAAGACAATGGGATAAGAATCTCTGAGCTGGCATTTCTTTCCCAAGGGGTCTGGCACAGCCCAGGCGTTGGTAGGCAAAAGTGCTGGAACTAGAACCAGCGCCCTTTTGGGATCCAATGTCATAGGCAAAGGCTTAATTCTAGCCATGTTAAGTTGATAGCTACATAGATTTAACTGGAAATTTGATTCAGAAATAGTTACAATATCATGTAGGCTCATATTCAGACATAACGTATCATTATACTTAGTATTGGACATTCATAGTGGAATAACTTGCAGAAAAGTCTTATGTTTAGATTGCTTTCATATGTGAAATACGATTTTCATTTTAGTTTCAAACATGTTATAATACATACATAACTTCTATATTTTATTCATGATGTAAATGAAAATTTCTGGCTTCTGTAATTTTGTGTCACAGAGTATTAATTATGCTCGTATAGTATTGTATATAAAATAATGATTTTTTTGCTACATGTATTATTTCCAAGCAGATAATCATATCATGGTAATAAGAGCAACTGGTAAATATGTATCCATCTTATTCATTATTCTTCTAGTTTTCCCTCCCATGCTATCATCATGTAATTATCGCTCAGGATAACTTCTTTTCAAATTACTGCTACTTGTAATTGTTTTAAGTCATAATTGTATTACAAATCTATTTGTTTCAAGTTTTTTCTTTTTTCTAAACTAATTCATTATTTCAATCTTGAATGTCATCTTAAAATAATCATGATTAACTGTATGATAAAGTCATGACATCATATTTCCCAATGTGCAGAATATGAAGGTTTAATCTAGCTAAGGTTTTGCTTCCAATATTACAATAGAATTCCTTATTCAATTCTAAGTGTTGGATGAGTTTAGCTGTGACCAATTAAATTTCTACTTTTAGCATACATTCATCAATTTCAGACATGTATTACAAAGATGAGAAATCCTTGCAATTGCTTCACTTTCTCTAATTTTCTGTCAATGAAACACATAAGTAAATGCAATCCGTTGATGTACTACTTCTGCAAATCTTACTCTTTGGGCTTCTACCTTTAATTTAATTAAGGGCATATAAATCTCATGGTTCCTAATCCATGGTTTGGAGTCTGTTTCTTGGATCTTGCTAACTTTCAAATTAGGTTGATTTGCAGGACTTTAGACACTATTTACCACTCTGCCTCCTTGTTCATTAGTTTCCAAGGAAGAAATGAGAGTGATTGAAAATCAGTTTTCATTGTAAAGACAGTCATGTAAATTTTGGTGATTCCAATTTACATCCTGTGGATTAGAGAAGAGAATCGGAGGTAAACTGTGACATCCCCTCTTATTTCATTTGAATTATATATTTTGAAATTGTTATGCCATAAAGTGAAACTTGAACAGTTAAGTGTTTTTCTTGAATCAGCTCTGTAGTAAATTGTTTACCAAAATGGGTGCAATTATCCCACTCCTTGTAATCACGCTCCTTGCAATTTGATTTTGCAAAATTTTCCATCAGAAAAACAGCTTCCTCCAGGTTTCAAATCTAAGCTGGATTCATGACTTATTTTAGTTAACATAATAAAAGGTGGCAGGGTTCCAGTTCCAGGCCATAATCCTCAAATAGTTGAGTACTTCAACTCTCCCTTGGAAAAATACTGGAAGAAAAGCGTTTCTAGTCTGACTCATTGCACATCAACTGAGTAACCCCAAGGCACGAAAGAGAACACTAAAGCTACAAAGAAATTAAGTCAGTTACAGAATATACACCATATAATTGTGATGAGCTTCTGGCTCCACGTTTTTGACATTTATTGACAAAAAATGTCCATCTCCAGCCTCTTGTTTTGGATCTGGGAAAGCTGATGAGCTCATTTATGCAATCTCTCCCGTGTTGCAATGAGGATTTCATATCAACTTAAAACGGGCTCATACATGGGAACCTAATGCAGACCTGAATCTTCAACAAACATGAAAATCCGAAATGGTTCTTTTCTTCCAGAACTCTCAAACTGTTAGACTGAGTTGGAAGCTTTCCCTGACCTGCTTTTCAGGCTCAATACGTTTTGTCTTTTCATGTCTTCCTGCTGTGTGTATTTCATCTCCATTCCTAATATCTGAAATAAATTGAGTGCCAGCAAGGGCACCATCCTATTTCTGGAGAGCACCTAAAAAACTAGGGATGGTTTAACAGCACGTATCACTTTAAACCACTGCCATGTACTGGCATGTTAAGGATTTACTTTTAGGAAGTACCCTGTCCAGAGGCTTGCCTGATGTATTTGTTGTTAATCTGCAGTATTGTAATACATTTCAATATGAAGTGTATGGGAACATGAAGTGTCTTTTTCAATGCCTTATAACACACTTATTACATATTAGTTGATTTGCAAGACAGAGTGACAGGGAGAAGAAAGGGGATGGGTGCTGGTTTGTGGAGAATTCTTCCATCTGCAAGTTTGTTCCGCACACAGGCACCAACAGCCAGATCCCAGGAATTCCATTCATTCTCCCACATCTCGAGTGGTGGCACAGTGGCAGACATCTGGATTAGGATTAAGGCAGCAGATATTCTGTTCTCTCAGTATCATGGCATTGCCCTTAAGAGACTCTTTAATCTCTCAGTTTAATGTCAGCATTAAAGAAAAATTTCAAATGAAAACGTAAAGAACTCTATTGTCTATTGCTGCAACAGATTTTTATTACTATAAAGTAGATTAACAAGAAAGCACATACCTTGATCATCTCAGTGTTTCTGAAGTAGGGTTTAAACAAATAAAATAAACAAATAACATGAATTCAGAAAATAAAATCCCCAAAGGGTTCCATCCAGGTGAGGCTGCATTGTAGGTTTGCCTGATGTTCCACTGAGGAAGGTCCACTTTCTTATTCACTCAGATTGTTGGCAAAACTCCGATAATGACTCCAAGAGTCAGGCTTTGGTTCTGGTGTACCTCGTTCCTCCAGCAGACATTTCTTCAGTTAAAAACCCTAGTGAAATGAAAGTACATGTCTTGGGTGATTGAAAATATAGAAACTTAAAAGCCATTGGTCTGAATGACATTATCCAGGTCTTAGCACATAGATGGAGTTAATTTGGATATTGCATAGCATGGAACAAACACCTCATGTTGCCAGCACTTGGCAGAAGCTCTTCACTACCACAAAGAAAAGATAGGCTCAAGTAGACAACAAAAGGAAGCAGGGGTTTTCTTCCAGCACAAGATGATCATATGCACTTGTGGGCCCAGCTCCCTAGGGGCAGGGTTACTGGCTGGATCTTGCTTAAAATGCTATCCTTGTTTGCTGTTTTTTGTTCCTGTTAGCATCATGGAAACTAATTATTTGGAGTCCTAATATCACTTAAAATCTTTTTTCAGGACTCACAAACTGCAAATTCCTCACCTAATCTCTAATAGGGCTATTTGAAAGGCTAACGGCATTATTGTAGTTTATCTTGGAAAAGAATATATAGTTTATTCATTCATTTGACTTTTTGATTTTACAATTTTGCATAGCCAATTAGATGAACTTGCTTATAATAAATGTTTCTTAAAAATATATATTTTTAATTTCATTTGAAAGGCAGTTTTTAGAAAGGACAGATGGAGGAAAAGGTCCTTCATCCCTTGTTCATATCCCAAATGGCCACAATGGGCACAAATGAGCTGATCCGAAGTTGAGAGTAAGGAAATTCTTCCGTATCTGTGTATAGGAGTATGAAGGGTGCAGTGTGTCGAGGCTTTGGGTCATCTTCCATTCCAAGATGTGAACTAGCCCCAGTATGGAATTAGGGCACCACAGGGTGGAAGATTAGCCTGTGTCACTGCCATACTCCATTTCTGCATCCTTACAAGTGATCAGTATAGATCCAGAGGCCTTGTGAGTACAACAGCTTTAACAAATCTTTGAAAATAGTACCTATATTAGTACTTAAGGAAGCATTCCACTGCAGAAACGACCAAGTGAATGAATATATCGAAGAATATTTGAGAAGACTGTGATTAAACCCCAAACACTGCACCCAGTGTGATGGCTCAATGCTAAATCATTACCTTGCAGTTTGTGTCTTGGATGCTCCACCTCCCATCTAGCTCCCTGCTCCTGGCCTGAGAGGGCAGTGGTGGATGGCCCAAAGCCTGTGACCCTGCACCCCTGCAGCAGTCCCCAAGGAAGCTCCCTGCTTTTGGCCTTCCAGTCATTGGGGGTCATTTGGGAAGTGAACCAGCAGGTTTAGATCTTTTTGTCTCTCCTTCTCTCCATAAATCTGATCTTCCTTTCCAATGAAAATAATTAAAGCCTAAAATATAACACAATTGTTGTGTAAATACAAAGTATGTTCAAAGTATAGTTTGATACTGAATAAGCAATAAGCAGTGTGTTAATTAAAAAATGTTCTTTTTAAATTGATTGGCATAATTTATGTAATGGACAATCATTCAGAATTTTATAGAAATTATGTTGTTTCTTGGCTTTTTACATTCAACTTGTTAAAAATGGATGCTTAAATTCAAAGAATCAGAAATAGCAGAAATTATTAGTATTTTATAATTTTCATGTAAAGACAATAAATTTTCAAGATAAGTAAAGCTATTTTGGATTTTGTTTATTCCATTTCTTCTTTGCTGATATTCTGATATATTAAATCAGTTATTCTATTTATAATATTAACCAATTTTACCCAAGTTACTTCCTGAACAGGTTTCTAACATTTTCTATGTTATTGTAATTAGACTGCTTCTGTTATTAAATATATCAAAGTATAATATCCTCAGTTATAATTTGTTATAACTGCTTGATATTTTTGCAATAGTATTATATATTATGAAACACTGATAATTATGGAATTCATACTGGTTAATCTTTGCTGTATACTTACTATTATTTTGAAAAGACTGAAATAATGTGCATAATTTACATTCATATGATTCACTTCCATGGGTAGTGTGATGCATAGCCCCAAGTTAATTAATTTTCCTTGGTTCACTATCTGCACTGTGGTCAAAGTTCTAGTGAATTAATTTGACCACCATTATGTGTAATGGGCTGAAGTTACATTAATCTACTAAGTGATAGCCCCATCAAAGCTTATGAAGACCTAATTCATCTCAATGGAACTAGCTAAAATTGATGATATTCTCCACAAAAGGGACGACAATTAAGTGTGGTTGTATAACTTAGAGTCACTCTGTATGTGTGTGTGTTTTCAAAACAATGGCTGGGTTTTTCACTGGGTATTGGGAATTATAAGAATACAATGCGTATCTTTTGTTGTAAGAGTATATAATCATATCAATGCATATGACAATTTACCATAGTATATTATTATTAATTACAATGCATCCTGAATTGCTAAATGTCTTGGAAGAAAAATATAAAAAAAGTATTTTAGATTTGATAGTAAAATATTTCAGATTCATTCATACGTATCTGATAAATCATAAACATTGGGCATATATTCTGTCAGAAAATTAAATTAGGCTTTTGCAGAAGTCTTTAACTTATTTTTAATATAATACCATGTACATACATATTCCTTACCTAGCAAGAATTAGTTTAAAATAATATTCAAGCTATATATACTATTTTTCTGATGCTCTTAAAACAATCACCTTAGAATAGCACTCATTTTATTTCAGCTACTGTTTCAATCTCTATTAGTACTTTTAAATCTGTGACAAATATTTGATGCACTATGATCAGTAGATATATGCTTTAACTTTGAAAACATGTTTAT
The DNA here is from genome assembly GCF_017591425.1 of Ochotona curzoniae. NCBI lineage: Eukaryota > Metazoa > Chordata > Mammalia > Lagomorpha > Ochotonidae > Ochotona > Ochotona curzoniae. The sequence continues at coordinate 10,937,609 of NW_024465582.1, read as the reverse complement.
TATTAAAAGGCATTTACAATAATGTCACTGGAATGCAGAATATACAGAGCAGATAAAATTATTTTAGTCCATTATTAGATACATCTCAATTTATGCCAAACAAATTCAGTTATAAATTTCTGATACATGAAGTAATTTGAAAACATTAAAACATATACCACAAAAAGAGATCCAAGTTTGACAGATTTATTAGAGAGAAACTGAAAAATTCTTTACTGCAGAAATGCATAAAGCTAAAAGCAAATAATGAAATAAGTAAGAGCATTGATTTTTCATCTTCTCGAACTTTATGAAATTTTAAAGCCATAAACATCAATTTGGAATTGAATATGAATCTACACACACTTCCGATGTAATTTTCACATGTTCTTTTATTTCTCTATCAAGAAAATTCATAATAATAATAAGTCAGAACTTAAATTATTTTCTGCCATCGGTCTTTCTTTATTCTATCCTTTGTTACAATCTTTAGCTTTATAAAAATGCAAAAACATAATCACCTCATGAATAAAAGTATTATTGTCTCACCTCCTTCTTTTTGCCAAAGGACACAAAAATATACCAGATATTTACACACATTGATAGATACAGCTAAAACTTGCCCTTTTTGTCTATATAATTTTCCATAAATATTAATAACAGACAAAAACGTTTTTCTATGGATTTATAGACTCACTGTAGCTTATTCCATCTTGTTCTGTTGCTAGACACTCATATTTTCCGCAATTAAATGAGTTGATAATTATGATAGCCTAAGATATACTTACTGTGTCTTTCCTATAAAAGTGTTTTGGGGTTGATGCTTGCAATGCCAGCATTCCATTGTGCTCTGGTTCATGTCCCAAATACTCCATTTCTGATCCAGCTCCCTGATAATGGGGTTGGAAAAAGCAGTGGGTGAGGACTGAAGTATTGGAGCACGGGGCTGCCAGCTTTGGTCTAGCCCCAGCCAGAGGATGGAAGGTTTCTCTGTCTGCCTGTTTCTGGAATTCTGACTTTCAAATGAATGGACAAATCTTTTAAAATGAGAGATTCTTTTTACTGAACTCTCTCCTATTGAGGTGTGCTTTGATTGCGTTCTGGGAATTTGACCCAGAAATCTATGAAATCGGTGTCTTTGCCCCGTTTCTATTCAGCTTCTGCCACTTTTCTAGCGCAGGCCATAAATCAGTGATTGGTTTCACTTCCTTGAGGCCCATTCCACCCCAAATAATTCCTTATTTATACAACATACAGTTTCTGGAAAGCTGTTGCATTTTCATATGAGATAATACTTCCATTGTGATGATCATTGGTGTGCTTAATTTCCTCTGGCCTGACTCCAACATCCTGGCCTTCAATATCTGAAAAATAAAATATAAAAATATGTAACTAATTTTTTCTCTCTCTCTCATCACAAATGTATTTGTGGTTATCATTCCCCTTTTTCTCTGAACACACAAAAAATCAGAACAATCTTAAAGCCCACAATATGCATCTATATGTATGGTGTATCCAGCAGGCTTGAGTGAAAGTGCTTCATGAATGGAGGGACAGAGAGTGAATGCAAATGACGTTTGAGAATACTGCATTCACCTACGAAATAATGTGTAGTAGCTTAGGTAAACGATTACAAAGCCATTAGCAATCATGGTATTTTTATGTTCTGGTCTTGAAAAGGCAAAGTAATAAATCAGTGTTTCATATTTAAAGCAATGTTATGAAATTATATGAGCACACAAGTCTATAGACTAATGATGTATATCCTGGATTGAATTTCATAGTCTTAAAACATAAAATATTTTATTGTTTGCTCTCAAATCAAGGGCTAATGTTTATTATATAAACTTAAAGTATGAAACATCTAGTATGATTCTGAACAAGAGAAGCAATGAAAATACTAATTCTTTTAGTATCTGTAACTGTTACAAGAGCATTAGTTGCTCATTTCTTGCCACTACAGCGCTTCAAATATTTTGCACTTTCTGAGACTAGAAAACCAAGATAAGTAAAGAACATAGAGGGTAAATCATGTTTTCAAAAGTGAATTCATAACATTTTATAAACAGATTATTTTAAATACGTTTCTCCTTGAGATTTGTAGAAATCATGCTGAATAGATCCCAAGCCAGAGGCTATGCAAAATATTTAACTAGTGCAAATTCAGTTCCCTAAAAATGTGTTGTTGGTTTTTCTTTCCTTCCAAAATCTTTCCCAAATCTTCTTACGCCTACACATCATCACAGCTTTTCCTAATCATGTCTCTGGAGAAGTTATTAAACAAACAAAAAAGATCACTCTTATTTCACCTGTCCTAATTCTTGTTCATAGGAAAGTCTCCCAACTGAACAGCTTAGCAGAGAGACCCCTATGTGTATAAGCAGCCTCATTTAATTAATTTGAGCAGAGAGAACCCAATGGGAGGAACACCAGGCAAGCTCTGGCTGCTCTGCCGGACCAGCAGAGACCCCTCGAGGGCTTTTAATTTGCCATCCGCGGCTCAGCCAGCTGCAGATCACTTCAGGAAGGAGACTCAAGGGAGTCAGCTGCCTGATCAGGTTAACATTTGAAGAAATATCAGGTAACACAGACTAATGAAAAGGAAATTTAAAAAAAGAGAAAGTTAAACTTTGCGCACACACACACACACACACAGAGTTATTTGAAAGTCAACACGGAGAAATCTGTTTTAATAGCCAAAAAGAGGTGAGATTACAAACTTAGGAGGCTGCAGGGTACGACTGCCATCTTAGAGGGCATCTCAGAAACACCTGGATGTCAGACAGAAGGCTGAAGCAGTCTAAGGTTTTAACTCAAAGTAGCAGAAATGACAACAGCCGTAACAGCTGTGTCCAAAAGGACTTCATAGAGAAACTAGGAATTTTATAGATATTTCAAAAATTATGCGTTTAATTTTACTGTTCTATAAAGCCAGCACAAAAAAATATCAGCTTTAGTTTCGCAGATCCAAGATGTGTTACAAATCATGCAAGAGAATCACGTGCCTATTGGGGAACGCCAAAAGGCATGCAAGAGGGAAGTGAGTGTTCACCGTCAGACTCATACCCTGTCCCGTTCTCACAGCCTGTAAACATCATCTTCATAACCTCCATCATTAGTTTATTATTCCTGTTGTCATCACGTTACATATAGTATGTCAATTATTTATGAAAAGCAGCTTTGAAGTTTCTGATACAAGATATCACAAGTCCACACAATGCCAACATTATTGCTGCAGAGTAACAATTGGAGCTTATGATTTAATCCAAGCTGCAGCTCATTCATCAATTGCCGTGGCTCTGACACATTGTTTGTCTGTGTTGAAAGGCCTTATGAGACAGAATAAATACAAACAGTCAAAATAACCCTCACCCTATGCTTCTGCAATTCTTAAAAACATATATGTTTTTAATAAATAAATTTAAAAACAATGTACTTTCATAACTCAAGGTGAACTGTGCCAATATTAGATCTAGATATTTTATTTCGGATATTTCTCCTACTTCCCTTATACAACTGATTTGGAAAAATCCTTTCCATTGTTTTTGAAAAACCAAAAGAAACAAGCAAAACAGTCATTTTACTTTGAAGATGCAAAGCAAATATGTATTTATTGGCTTAAAACAGGAATAAAACATATCTCTCCTCTGAATATATAAATTGTATTGTGGCTTAATAATGTTAATATTTCTTGGCTATGTTTAAGAATGAATGACACTTTGAACACTGAATTTCACAAAGTTTCTAGCCTGGTATTAGAACAAACACACACACACACATCAAATATTCTGTCTTCTGTCCTAGGACCAGCTTTGCACAAGGGACACCATTAGCAGTGACTTCTCAGAGGGTCCTTCAGGCAGCCTCTCAGGAGCGGTCAGTAGCACAGAAGGTGTGAGCTAGTCCGGCTAGCCTAGCGCAAACCAGGGAGCTGCCCTCGTGGACAAGCTGGATGGCAAGTTCAGCGGGGCCATCCCCCAGGAGCAGATAACAGCGCTGCTGTCAGATGTGCAGTGCAAGGAACAGAAATCACGGTTGGGAGGCTCCTACATTGAAATTGAAATGAAATGTGATTTACTTGAATTTTAAAAGTTACATATATATGTTACCTCAGTGGCACCAGGAGCTGTGTCCTCAATGTGTATGGTATGACTACAACATTTTAAAACAGATTTTTATTCACTAACACCTCACTTAGAATTATGATATGGATATTTCCCTAACAGAATAAATATGTTAATATTCAAAATATGCATTTTTAAACTTTTTCTCCACTTGCATATCCTTGAATATTGACTGCCAGTCCAAAAGGACCAGCTGTGAGAGGAGCATCTTACTTTGCTCTTCTTACAAGACACTCGGTACTAATATTCTTACTTTGAAATTTGCTGAGTTCATCTAAACCAGCAGGCAATCACCTCCTTGCCTCTCAGGGGCATCTTTCTCCAAGCTGTTGATAATTTTCTAAGGAAAGGTCAAGCAAAGTGTCAGCTCTCAAGAACTTAGTATCACAACCTGATGTGTTTCTTCTTTAAGAGAGACTCACTTATTAAATACTTTGCTAAATAGTGAGTTTGTGCCAGGGAAAAATAAAAGCCTTGGGTTCCAGTTGGTGCATTTTTATGGATAATCTGTTAAAATTTCGCTTGGTAATGAATGGTGAGTGAAAAGGTACTTACAAACTTACTAAGCCTGTTTCTGTGTTTTATGGTCAGCTGATATTCTTGGATATCTTTAACCTGAATGCCAGAAAGATTCCAGATGTCCTTACTGAGAACCTGTTATCTAGTGCACGCCCTATGAGTCAGCAGGAGGTCGTTAAGGATCCTAGAGATATTTGGGATCATGTACCAGTTTTGAGTTATGATTGCTTTGTCTACTTTGAGCTGCCGAGCATTTTTAAATTAAACTTGCATCGTACTGGGCTGTGCATAAGTGAAGGAAAAAAAAGCATAAACATATCTACTCTTAGGAGGTATTAATATAAAAAAGTAAAATGAAAAAATATGACATATTACTTAATATATTGTTTTAAAGTATTCTTTTCTTTTGGATGTTATAATCTGTATTATTGTCAGTTTAGTTCATTGTAAACACACTGTTCCCATTTGTGGGCAAACATCCATCCATTCATTTCAAGAATAATAGGATTATCTCCTTCCTATAGATTTAAGGGAAATGAAAATATTAAGAACAATGTAGATAATACACACTTCTGAAAAACAGGAAATCATGAGAAGAATAGTTGGATACTATCTACACACTGCAATTTTTTGAAATCTATTTTCTCGGCATAAGATTTGGGGGACATTTATAGACCTAGAACACTTTTAGTTCCGGATAGACGCAGCACGTCTGTGCAAGTTGCAGTTAGACAATCGTGCGCATTAATTAGGAAAGGTCAAGCTGTGCAAAGGAAATGAGAGCAGTTCACAGGGGTGAGAGCTGAGAGAGAACAAGCTGTGACAATGAATTCCTAATCTGAGCTAATTACCAGGAGTTTCTCCGACAAACATGATACTGAGTGTCCAAGCATGCTTAAGAGGAGGCTGGCTACCTGAGTTTGAAAAAGATGAGAAATTGCTTTAGAAAAATTACTTCTAACACCATTTTGTAACAAAAATGTCTTTTATGATTCTAATGCTTGAGACTAGTGCATTATTATTCTTGTTTTATTGATAAGAAAAAGAAACTCTAAGAGAACTGCTAACTCTTCAAGATAGCAGAGGTTGTTAGCGAGTAAACATGGGGAAACTTCCCCTCTATTTCTTAGAAATATTTAGAAAATATGATCTCTTTTTAAAGTAGGATGGTGTTTGGTATAGAACAGAAGCTTCCTGCCCCTGGTTTCCATTTGGCCCAACACTGCCTGTTGCAACCACTTGGGGAAGCAAACAGTGGATGCCTGAGTTCTCTCTCTCTCTCTCTCTCTCTCTCTCTCTCTCTCTCTCTCTCTCCCTTACTTCTTTGTAACTTTGCTTTCAAATAAATAAAACTAAATCTCTAAGTGAAGAAGTATATAAAATATCAGACTCAGTATCTTTCTGGATGATACTAAAATAACTTTTTAGGAGTTATGGCTTAAAAATATGAGAAGAACTTCTGAAATAACACGATTTACTTTCATGCTACACTAAAAGGCTTACTATTTCAACAGATAAAAAGTTTAATAAGTAAAAAAACAAAGAGACCTTAAAGGAAGAGAGAGCGAGATTGTGAGGGAGAAGTGAAGGAAGAAAGGACAGGAATGTTACTGTGTTCTTAGAATTGTGTCTATAAACCACATTAAATCTGTTAAGTACTAATTTAGAATAAAAATAAAAGTAATAAACAACATAATAAATAACTTTTTAAATTAAATTTGTTTACAAAATTGTTAAAGCTGAAGCCAATATAAAGTTAGTACATTTTCAGCAACCTTTAATTTTCCAGTGTCTCCTTTTATGTTGGAGCTCTAGATCTAGAGTCAAGGAATGGAAAATGTTAATTGCTTTGAATAATTAGTATACATTATGGATATTTCTTGAAATATACTGCATCTCATACTTATGTGTAAGTTATTTGCAACTGTGCGGTAGCATTGACGTTGAATCCTCTGCCTGTGGCACAGGCATTTGGCATGGGTATCGGTTAGAGTCTAAGCTGCTTCACTTTCAACCTATCTCCCTGCTAAGAGCCTGGGAGAGCAGTGAAGGACTGGACGTGGCCTTGAGATCCTCCACATATGTGGATGACTGTGAAAAAGCTCCTGGTTCCAGGATAAGATTGGCTCAGCTCAGGACATTGCATCCATTTGGAGAGTGAATGCTTGGATGGAAGATCTCTCCTTCTCTCCATTTCTCTCTTGTGTAACTCTGACTTCCTAATCGTAAGTAAGTAGGGAAAGAAAAGAAAAGAAAAGAAAAGAAAAGAAAAGAAAAGAAAAGAAAAGAAAAGAAAAGAAAAGAAAAGAAAAGAAAAGAAAAGAAAAGAAAAGAAAAGAAAAGAAAAGAAAGAAGAAAAGAAAAGAAAAGAAAGAAGGAAAAGAAGAGAAGAGGAGAGAAGAGAAAAGAGAAAAGAAAAGAAAAAAGAAAAGAAAAGAAAAGAAAAGAAAAGAAAAGAAAAGAAAAGAAAAGAGACGAAAAGAAAAGGCACGAAAAGAAAAGGGATAATCATTTGACCAAATTATAAAGATGCGTGCTTCACAGAACCAAGTGCCTGTATTCAATGGCCAGCAGTGGCTCCTGAATGTGGCTTCCCGCTAAGGCAGATCAGATAACAGGACTGGTTCAAATGGTCAGTTTCTTGCTACCTGCATGGAAGACCACTACTCAGTCCCAACCCTCAGGACCACCCTTCAGTACAAAGTATAGGGACAATTGAGAGAGTCCTTGCTCTTAATTTTCCATGTTCTCAAATTCTTAGGAAGAAGCCTAAATTCCTTTTTTTTTTTAAGATGTATTTTATTTTTACTGGAGAGACAGATTTACAGAGTGAAGGAGAGACAGAAAAATTTTCTGCCTGCTGGTTCACTCCCCAAATAGCTGCAATGGCTGGAACAGAACCAATCTGAAGTCAGGAGCCAGGAGTTTCCACCAGGTCTTCCATGCAGGGTCCCAAGGCTTTGTGCCATCCTCTACTGCTTTTGCAGGCTACAAACAGGGAGCTAGATTAGAAGTGGAGCAGCTCAGACACAAACTGGCGCCCATGTGGGATTCTTATGCATTCGACGCCAGGATCTAGCCCGAGACTTTGCACCAGCCAGAAGACTGAATTGGAAAAATTTACCATAGGACTGAAGATCGAGTTTCAAAAGGAGGGAGGTGTTTGAATGGATGAGATAGTGCTGTTTCTGCAACAGCGTTTGCTTTAGGGATCGGATTGCCAAGGCTCTGACAAAGGTGAGAAAGTGCAGACATGTGCAAGCCCAGGGTCTGCAACAGGAGCCTAGGAAGAGGTGAGCACATGGGACTGATAGCAAGAGGTGAAGTGGTGACAAGGCAGCACAGCGGTGCCAGCGCTTTCCCTGAGTCCTGATTGGACAAGTGAGAGACCAATAAGGTCACAGTGTGCAGCGTAGGGAGTGTCAGACACCTGAGCAGCAGGACAATCTGATTTTAGAGGAACATGTTTTCATTGTTGCTGCTTTTCTGTTTCTGATCCTTGTTGCTGCTGGTCTGTTCAGGTGAAGGAAAATAAGGATTAAAAGTAATGCAGGGAATAAATATAGAAACTAAAATTAGCAGAGATTTTCAACATCTCATTATAAAATTTTGCCATCATTATCAACAGACTTTTTTTAACTCATTGAATGATCTGAATCCCTTAAACTTGAAAGATATTGCACAATGTAATCACTTGATTCTTGTAATTGCTTTTCCTTTATATTTTCCGAAGAGATTCTGATTTATAGTCAATGGTAGAGTAAGTGGAAAGAGCTATTTAGTATATCTGTGGGAATAGCTAAAGTTCTAGAGGCTGTCATTTTCCCAAAATTTTTATTTTTCCAGATTTTTCAAGAGTTATGTAAGACAGAATTTGCTCAAGGAGAAATGGCAACAGAGTGTTATTGGATCACAGCGCCTGTGTGGCCAGAGCAGAGCTAGGCTGGAGTCCAGACCAATGAACTTCCTCTGATCTCCCACATGGGAGCAGGGACCCAAGGATTTGAAAGATTTTCTGCTGCTTTCCTATGGACATTAGTAAGCAGTTGGATCTGAAGAAGCTGGGACAAGAACCAGCACCCTTTAAGGGATGCCAGTGCTTGCGGGGGAGGATTGCCTTGCTATATATCAGCATGCCAGCCCTTTCCCTAATCTTATATTTTTCTGCTTATTTGCTTCCTTTTACTATCTGAAACTCAAACAATCACAAGTAATACTGGTGTCTCATTCTCAGGGAATTTCTTTGAAGTGTAATAGTGCCATGTTTTGTTTTTCCTTTATTTTATTGTTTCTGCTTATTTTCATTTTGAGAAACTTTAAGAAACTCTCAAATTCATTTTCATCTTTAAATTATTTTCCATGAATATTGAAAACTTCTTCAACTCTGTTTATTTAAAATTTCATAAAGAATGTTTCTTATCCTAAGTAGCTAATAAAACATTTAAGTAATGAATTAATCAAGGTTTTCTCTAGGTGTATTAAATGTATCCATATATTTTACTGCATTTATAAATACAAACAGCTGAACAACTTCTATCTCTCCTCCCTCAGTGATTGCAATCTTTTTCTTGGATTGAAGCAATTTTTATCATAGGTGATAGAAAATAAACCAAATTTCTACAACCGTAAGCTTTCTCTGATTAATAAAAATACACTTAAGGGAAAAATCAGGTGGTATAACCTGTTGACACAATGACTTTCAGAGTAATTCTAACAAGTACTTTTATTTCAAGCCAATGTAAAATATTTTTGAAGAAGATAAAGAAATCAAGAAATGGTATTACTGAAGAGTCAATGTGTTTTAAGTCACCACGTGGGGACTGGGAGCCCCACAGTACACGCATGGCTAACATGCATGGACAATTGACATTTCAACAGCTTTATTGCCACTGTTTTTCAATATTCATATCCATCATTGAGTGACGCTCAAATAACTGTAATGTGGTTGGTTGTTGATGTCAGAGAAAAAAGTGATAATTTGATTTTACATGCAGATTACTGCGCATATTTGGAACAAATTTGCATTATGACTCAAGTATTTCCAATGTATGTTGAAAGTTTGTGCATGCCAAAAGCACACCATTGTACAAATTATCTTAAAACAAATAGGGTGAAAATTAAAATATCATTTCTCAGTTATGTTTAATATTTCATCATTAACCTATTGCTATTAATATATTTATGGCATGTTTTGTTTCTAAGTGAGATACATTTTCATTAGTATTCTGTTTGTTGCTATGTCTTTAGTAATAGAAAACAAGTAAGTTGTTTAAAAAGGGATCATTTATGATGATCACTTATGAATTTATGATTGCTATAAATATAAAAATGAGTACCTATTGAGCTAGGAATAAATAGCATAATATTTTATAAGTTTGATTTCTTTGTAAAATAAACAAAAGCATAACTGTGAATATTAAAAATAAGCAGTGTGATATTTCTGAAGATAAGGCATTGCTCTTCAGGTACATTATCTTTTTCTGAGATTTATTTGATGTGCAGAGGCAGAGAGAGGAAGTGGGAGAAACACAGAGAGAGCTTCTGACACCGACTTAGGCAGGCAGCTAGTTCAGGCTCATGAGTTTGGAGCCCACACTTCCCCCATCTCGGCAATGCTCTCTGTTAGCCTGTGAGCCCCTCGCTTCCGGGCCCTAAGGAGGGCTGTGCTGCAGAAAGCACTTTCCTTTCTAGCCCTTGCCCATGCAGAGGGGCTTGCTTGCTTTGTCTCTTGGCACTTGCTCTCTTTCCTGCTATGCCATCTCTTGCTCATCTTTCTCTTCCTGGCACACTCCCTTTGACCATGACTCACAAGTGTTTGTATTCCTCGCTTTCTGAATCAACCTTGACACTTTCCTCAAGCCATCAGGTGCCTGTGATATATTTTTTTTTAAAGAGGCAAGAATAGAAAATAAACATTAGGCCCTAACCTAGATCACAATCCTTTTAATCACTGGGCCACTTCCAAAAGGCTGTTACAGAGGGTTCTTAGCCAGGCCATGGTCAGGAGCACTGGACTGCACCCCGGTCTTTGTGTGGGTTTTAGGATCCAATGTTCTACTGCTTTCCCATGGGCAACCAGACTCAAAGCAGCTCTTGGTATCACAGATGTAAAAATGTTGAACAAGTTACCTCATTAAAATCAGTGTCCTTGTCAAAGAGCTTCCAACGCATCTGTAAAAGTAGGAAATACTTAAAATGTGTCATAATGCCTTATATATTCCAAAAATTTGCAATTAAGCATCCATGTGTTTTGCACAATGACTGGTAGATCTGCAATGCTCCAGTTCTTAGGACGATTCTTTGTCCTAATTAAGTCATCATATGTCAAAAACTCCATAACTAGGAAACATGTGTAATATATCTAAACTCTCAAACACCACAGTCTAGCGAAACAGTACACTGTAGAAGCTTGTTATCCGTATAACTGTTCTTGTAGTTGAATGAACTGTGTTTGCTGTCACTTCCAAGTATCAGAAAAGTATATGCTATCCAGGGAAACAATCAAAATTAAAGTTTCAATGCCTTTCCACAGAATGCACGTTGCTTTACAACTCCCACGATTTTGAAATGTCACAAGCCAAGCTATTATTAGGAGATTATCTATAATTGCTTTATAGTGTAGCTCATATTATTTTTAATTTGATTCCTTTATTTCCATTTCCTGTACAGTATTGATATTTATATTGGACCTAATATATGACGAAAACCAAAAACATAGTTATATATGTACTATTTTATATAATCTATGTCTGTCAAAGAATTTAACAGAAGAAAACAAATATGTTTATGGCTTTTTTTACATGGCCCTTTTATTGGCCACTTTCATTTATTTTCATTTTTCTTCTGTGTTCAAGATTCTGTCAGCTTTAATTTCCTTGCTTCCCTGCAATTTTTCCGATCTTTCACCTTTATGCTCGCATAATCACATTGGTTTCCATGTCTTGTAAGTTCACCAACACACACACACACACACACACACACACACACACACTGTTATATATATATATATATATCACTGTTATATACTGTCCTTTTCTAAAAGATGTAATTATTGGTTTGTAAGTCACAATTACAAAGAGAGAAACACTAGGAAGAGAAAGAAATGTCTTTCAGCCTGCTGGCTCACTCCCTAAGTCGCTAAAACTGGCCAAAGCAAGGAGCCAAGAGCTTCCAAGTCCCTCTGCCATCCGAGGTACGTTTGCAGGGAGCTAGATCAGAAGTGGAGCAGCCAGGAGAAAAACTGTAGCCCATGTAAAATGCCAGTGTTTCAGGAATTGGCTTTAAATGCTACACTACAATGCTGGGCCCACTCATATATCATCTTACTCAAAGTTGGTCTTTAAGTAAGCTGAGAGTAGTGAAGAAAAACCAACTGTATTTCATGAACTATTGTATAGTTACCAATATTAGTACTCTGATTTTTGCATAAATTATAATTATTTTCTCTGATTACTATCTATGCTTTTACAAATGCCTTTGATGTTTTGCCTGCAGTCTATCTGCAAGTAACAAAGATCTTCTGTTTAGTTTTTTTAAAGCGATCTTTTTTCATCATAACTTTTGAAACATATTTGGGCTTGAAGTAAGATGCTTGATTGCCAAGTTCAGTTGTTTTTTCTTTAAGTTTCATCCTATTTAGTTACAGTCTCATTGCTTTCTGGCAGTGGTTGTTTTTATAATGATTTAAGTAGTTTTTTTTTTCCAGAAAGAGAAATTGCCCTTCTGTTTATTGAGTCATTTTTCCCTGCTTCTTTCAACACAGTCTCTTTGTCAGTTGACATTTGACAAAGCTATGTCAGAATGTATGCTGATTTACTTGGATTTATAGATTGCTGATACTTACATTAAATTTTTGAAATTTTTGTAATTTCTAAAAATGTGTTTAAATTTTTTCTGTCAAACATCACACACTAATATTCCAGTTGTGCCCAAGTCACCACACCAAAGGCATTTCACACTTTTCTAGTCTTTATTACTTGTTTTGAATTCTCTGTGATTCAAGTTTCGAAATATCTTTTGATCCATGTTTTTTTTTAAAAGTTTTTTTTTTTTTTATTGCAAAGTCAGATATATACAGGGAGCAGGAGAGACAGAGAAATATCCTCCGTTCAATGATTCAGTCCTCAAAGGACTGCATTGGCCAGTGCTGCACCGATCTGAAGCCAGGAGCCAGGAACCTCCTCTAGGTCTCCCACATGGGTGCAGGGTTCCAAGCCATTGGGCAGTTCTAAACTGCCGGGATTAGAACCAGCAGCCATATAGGATCCTGGCACATTCATGGCGAGGAATTTAGCGACTAGGCCACAGCACTGGACCCTGACCTATGTTCTTTTTGTGCAAAGATTTACACATTTTTTGAAAGGAGTCAGAAGTCCCGCTCTCTATTTGAAGTCCTCACATGGGTCACAGGGCTCCAAGTGCTTGGCTCTTGTTTGCTTTCCCAGACACTAGAGAACGATGCTGGATCGGAAGCCAGGCAGCCATGTGGGATGCAGATTGGCATTGTGGGATGAGAGGCCAGTCTTGATTTCAAGCATAGACTTAACTCACTGTACCACACCAGCCCTGAGACATTTTTAAGATCCCTGTTTTCCTTTCTGTTTCTAGTTCAATTCCACAAAAGTCCTGTAGTAATTATCCTGTATTTTCATTTTTATATTTCTTCAACTTCAGAATTATTACTTGTTTCATAAATAATTGACTTTTGAAGCTACTTTATATATTTACTGATATGATTTACTTCATTTGTTGTGACTTCCTTTAAAAGCATTTATAATAGCATATGTAGCATTTTGTGTGCTAATCTGCCATCTCAAAATGATTTAACCCTAGTCTCCCAAACTAGTGGCAGAAACCCAGTTGCTGGAGCCAATCCCACAGCCTTCCTGGGTGTGTTATGTAAAGAAGCTTGTATCAGCAGCCAGAACTGGAAAGTGACGCCAGGCACTCTGACAGTGAATATGAACATTTCACATTCTAACCTCATCTGCTCTGCAAAACTCTTTGATGATATCGTTCCTTGATCTCTCTGTAAAGTTTCTTTGCCTACATTAGAATAACAGCCTACCATTAGGCTCCACTATTTGCCAAATGATTGCTCTTTCATTCACCAATATCCTAGAGCAAAGACTGCTCCACAGTCTGACAAAGTTATATTTACTCCATTTTGTGTAACTAGTAGTCTTTGATGCCAGGCTTGGAGGTATGCTCTGTTTTGCTGCTAAGTCTTCTTTCCATGATTTGTCTTCTTGCTCTTAAGGAACTATGGCCCTCCTTTCAATTGCTTACCAGTAAAATGTCCAATTGCTAGGGCCAGATATTAACCCTCTGCCCTGTGGCACAATTGGTTTACATCTCAGATTCTCCATTTCAGAGCTTGCCTTCCGTTTATGTCCTGGAAAATCAGCGAAGGATGGCTTGGGTCCTTGGAAACTGCACCCATGTTGGAGACCTAGAGGAAACTCCTGGCTCTCAGCTTCAGCTCTAAATTTGGGACCCTTTGGAGAGTAAATCAACACGTGGAAGCCCTTCCTTCTCTGTAAAATCTGTTTCATGTTAAGATAAATCTTTAAATAAGAAACAAAGAAGAGAGAGACAGAGAGAGAGATGCTCAGCTGCTCCCGAGGACTCCTATATGTTTCAACTTCTTCACTGCATAAAAAATCACTTCTGGGGAGTGATTTTACATCTGTTTGTATTAATCTGCTGTCTGCCATAATAAACTGCCAGACTGCATTTTTATTTATGTGCTTATTTACTACAATAGATGAATAGTACCCATTATGCTTGTTTTCTTTTTTTTTTTTGACATTTTATTTTTTAATAATGATTACATAATTGATCAAGGTGGGAAGGATTAAGGTTTACGGAAAATTGGCTAAACTTACTGTTTGCAAATTTGCTATTTCTTCTTGTCATTCCTGTGGGAAGGGGAGAGACAAAGGGGGAAACCATTCATGACTTTCCACATGTCCCAGTGCCCAGGGGTGAGGAATCGCCATTTAATATAAATCCAGAGTGTTAATATGTACATATGCCAAGGATTCAGTTCAAGTGGTTTGGATAGTTCTGGAATGCTGCTATTTTCATTGATCCAAAGGTGATGTCATTGCCTCAGTGTCCATTGGCTCCATTCACCAAGATTATCTGCTGTCATCATTTGTCTTGGGTAGTTGTCCAATTTGTTCTCTTCCCCTTCTGCTACAGCACGAAATGTGCACTGTTTTAACAACAAAAGTGTATTGCTCATGCTGAGCCAATCCAAAGCCAGGAGCCAGGAGCTCTTCCGGGTCTCCCATGTGGGTGCAGGGTCTCAAGGCTGTGGACCATCCTCGACTACTTTCCCAGGTCACAAGAAGGGAGCAGGTTGGGATACAGGGTATCCGGGATTAGAACCGACGACCCTATGGGATCCCTGTACTTGCAAGACTTTAACCACTAGGCTATCGCCCCAGGCCCCATTCATGGTGTTTTTATCTTAGTTATTTCACATCATGAAATTGTGAATTCTATACTCATTTTCATGAATTGAAGCTATTTTTTGGCCTGAAATATGTATCTCATGGATAGGCTCACTATAATGAAATATTTTTATGCCATCTTTTTAAAAATACTTCATAATATACCATCTTAAGAACATAAAAACACAAGTGCTGCCAGAAAAAGTTGTAGTTTTATGATTCTGCCATGAACATTTATCATTTCAAATGTATGGTTATTGTTTACTTACTAAGAAAACATAGATTGTGAACAAATGCTAATATCATCATACCTTAAACAAACACTGAAAATAATTTTGAAGAAATCATTTCTAGAAACAAAGATAAGGAAATGATTATTTTAGTATGAATTCCAAAGTTATAAAATGCATACAAGATGTGCTATTGTAATGTATAAGGAAATCATTTAAACAACAAAATATTCATATTTTGTGATAAAGAAGTTTTAACATATCATGTGATCATTTTAATTTTGCAGAAAGAGAATACATAGATGAAACATGAATTTGAGAGTTATCATATTCATCTTTATGTATTTTTTACCTATAAATTACAATAAAGTTGTATATTATACATACTTAGCCAAAAAAAATTAAAGTTATAAAACATTATGAGTATAGGAGCTACATGTAAAGTAGGGTCATACAAATGTTTTCTATTGAGTTTATAAAAGGGAGACCTATTTTTCTATTGTTGATTTATAACCCAAGAATTGTGCCAGCTATTTAGAAGTTATTCTTCAACATAACAAATGTTGCCATCTTATGTAGAACAGCTGCACTCAATGACAACTCAGACAAAAAATTAAACTATTTTAATGAAAACCAGGAAAAACTTCTGCTGAATTTCAATTGTAAATGGGACTGTCATACTTGTAGTTACCTATATTTTTTGAAGTATACTGCAATATGAATATTAAGAGTGTTTAGAAACAAGATTAAAATAGAAGTCATGTTATGGGGAATTCTATTTTGAAAGAATTTCTGTTTATATATATAATAAACAATATTATTGTTAGAGTAATCTATCAAGTGTAGACTCCACTTCCTGCTCTTTACATGGGACGTGTCACTGTTGACACAGGCAAGAATAGAATGCTTAATCTTCTGTTGTGTAGGTATATTTAAACATTTCTTTGGGGGGTTATTTTATTCAGTTTTAGAGGTGCATTCTGTCGATTTTCTTTGATTCCTGATACTCTGGGTTGTGTTAAACCCTTTGTTGTGAGATTACAAGTGTATGTTTGCTTATCTTAGTTTATGTTTTGCATTCTCAATGGAGGTTTTTTGCATTAGAGTGAACATAGGATATTTGTCTTTTGGGGATTGGCTCATTTCACTCATAATAGGGATCTCCATTTCGGACTGTGTGGTTGCAAAGAAGAGAATTTCTTCTTTTAAGAGCTGAGGGATATTCCATGGAGTGATGTATCACTGCATAGTTTCTTTATCCAGTCCTCTTTGAAGGACAATTGGTTGTTTTCAATTTTTGAAATTATTGATTCTGATGCAATGAGTATAGGAGTGAAGGCTGCTTTCTCGTGTGTATGTATCAGTTCTTTTGGATATATTCCCAAGGTTAGAATAGCTGGATCATATGGTAGGTGAATTTTCAGTTGCGTGAGGATTCTCAATACTTACTTCCTGAGTGGCTGCACAAGTTTACAGTAGCACCAGCAGTGGGGGAGGGTACCTTTCCTCCCCTACCCCCCACATCCTTGTCAACAGGTGTTGTTGGAAGAAGATGCTATAAAATGGAGAAATATGTCATGTTCCTGAATGAGTGGAGTCAACACCATCAAAACGTCTTTATTACCAAACGTAATATACAGATTAAACGTGATTCCATTCAAAAGCCCAAGAACATTCTTCACAGAGCAGGGAAAACATGATGCAAAGTTTCATCTGAACATCAAATCCAATCAAAACCAGATTATCTTCCTTTGTTTTTTGTGAAGACTTAGGATGACTCTTGCATTGGAAAAATTATCCAAAGACTAACATTTACGCTTAAATGTATGTGATATCATTTCATAATATTTGATGAATAAATAATTTACTTTCGAAATACACACATATGTATTTGTTGTGATTATAATATATCTTATAAATGGGACAAATGACAACTGGTGGAATACATACTGCACTCCTTTGGAGCGGCTGATGCTGTGCTGTACTGAGTGCAACATCAGCCATTGTGGAATCTGGCAATGACCATCTTCTTTGCTGTATCAGTGGCTCCATCTCCTCTGCTTCTGACCCACTTCCTCCCTGACTCCGATCTCTCTTTCCCTTTCTCTCTGTTTCCTTTTCTGTCTTTTCCTCTATCTTCATAATTCTGCCTTTCCAATAAATAAATATTTTAGAACATAATTAAAAATAAATTGGGTAATTTTAATTGATCTAATACAACGAATGAAACTAATTATGTCCTATAAAAATGATATTGTAAAATCAAAAGAAAACAAGTGTTGTCAAAAAGCAAATGAATTCAATGATAAGACAAGGCAACAGTAGTATTGTTGACATTGACGCTAGGTCATAGGATTTTTATTTATTTTTCTTTTTCGAATCTCCTTATTTATTTGAAAGTTACAGAGAGAATAAAAACTGATTCTGGATTTCATTTCTTAAAAATATTGCTATACTATTACTATTTGTGGATAATCACAGACCACTAAACTTAGAAAATATCAATAATTATATCAGCAATGAAGTGTTGAAAACAAGCAGAAATGCATGGCTCTTGAGAAAGCATGACAGTGCAATGTTATTAAACTAAATTTCAATCCTTATTCTTTATTGATCTTAGAAATCTATACTAAGCTGCTTACACAAAAAAGAAAAATTCCTTCAGCATATCTGAGTTACACTGTTCTCAAAAACTCATACACTGAGTTACATTGTTCTCAAAAAAGCATAACAAAAAATTGTGGCTTTTCTTAAAGTTTTTTTTTCCATACTGTTTTCTGTAGAAGTGCAAAAGTTATGAGGCAACAGTGTCGTTTATACTGCCTCAAATCCATTCGTAACTCATCACTGTGCTTTGTCTAAATGGACTTGATATAATTTGAAAAATCAAATCTATTCAGTTTATTCTGTTTCCTCTATTACACCATATATAAATTTTCTAAAACCTCATACTTCCGTTTTCATAACTGTGTCCTGTGATTGGATATATGTCAATTTCCCATATGTCACTCTAATACTGTTAAGGCCTTTTTTATATAAATAATCAAATTTTGTTTGTCATGCAAAAAAACTAAACTTGCCATGTGTGTTGACATGGATAACCCTGGAGTGCAGTTTTCTAAATCAAGTAAGCAATGCACAGAGGACAGATGAAGAATAAGTAATGAGGCAAATGAGATCAGTCCAGTAATGAAATCAAAGTGTACTTGTAACCTGTTAATAGCAGATTTGTGTGTAAATCCTCTGCATTCTTTGTTATATAAAAGTGTGTTATTAGGTACAAGGAGACCATTCTGTTAAGGTATTGCCAAATAATCAACCTCAAGCAAATGTTGCTTAGAGAAAAGTTTTATTTCCTCGCAATGAGTAAAGGACAGAATGGGGAGTAAAGGCCTCAAGAGAAATTACTTTCCACAGAAACAGCTTGTCAGTACTTTGCCGAAAAATCTAGAACATGGCCAAAGAGTAGGGGAAGGCCCTTCTTGCTCATGCTTGTAAGCAAGCTTCACCTGAATATATTTCATATTCATAACATGAGTAAAACTGCATAGGTGGAGAAAAGTGAATTTGTCCATGCACTATTGAGACAACCACCAGTCTTATAAGTTTGGATTTATATTTAACAGTGTTTGAGATCTCCTTAAATGGTACTCAGTAGTCTGAAGAATTCTTAGAGAAAGTTGGTGATCATTAGATCACAGACAGTTTTCTTCTCCGTTGTAAGGAGATCACAGATATTGCAGGATGATAAAATGATAGGCTTCAAAGTTTAAGCTGATTTTAAAGGGAACTATGGAAGAGTTGTGGGATGGCACATCATGAATAGGGAAAGGAATAAACAGACTCAGAATGGTCATTGTGAGAACACCAAATAAATGAGATAAATTAATGAACATGCTAGATAAGTAAACAGTTTTCTACGATGGTGAGATGTAGCACTGAGACAGTGATTGGCAACAACAGAACTGCCTCTTGGAAAAATAATGGAGTGAGACTGAGTAGAAGCTGATTGTCCCCTTTTGGTGGCAGTGGACATATTAGCAGTCATACTTTACAGGGACAACTGTGTGACACATTGAATCTGGAACTTTTCAACAGAACATAATAATCAAAACATGAAAGCATTATTAAATATTAGAAAAATATGCTCATTCTCTTTGCATTGCATATGATTATGCAAGATTTTTGTTGCTTTTGTCCCTAAATACCAAGAAACAAATAACAGCATTGGGAGTATCAACATTAGTATTGAATATTAATGAGCCAAATTGCCTTGATTAAAATCCTTGCTTCATCACTTAACATCTGGCTGATTTTCTGCGCTATGTTTATCTCCCTGTAACTAAAACAAGTGTATACATCGCTATGCATAGTATCAATACAAAACATCTGAGCCACTAGAGTGAGGGAGTACGCCCTGTGTTTAGTAGTGGAGATTACCGTGCGCCATGTCAGAGGGCCTGCGTTTATTTCAGGGCTCTGGCTCAGACTCTGCCTCCCTGCAGTGCGCACGGACAAAGGAGTGTAATCCTGCCATCCCTATGGGAGACCTCAGCTGTGGTCTTCATCTTGACTTTAGCCTTACTAGCTGTGGTTATTGCGATTTTAGGGAGTAAACCTCCGGAAGAGATCTATCTAGTCTCTCAGTTGCTCCCTGTTTCCCACACAAATAAAGAAAATGTTATGATAATTTAAAGGAATAAACCTATGGGTTTAAAATATGAAAAAATTAACCAGAGATCAGATCCAAGGGGAGACTGTTTCACAAAGCATTACAGGGTCAAGCACTACAAAGTCAAGATTTCCACAATGGCCTACCGGCTAAAGTTCTCGTCTTGAACATGCCAGAATCACATGCAACTTCGTAGTTTTTATTCAAGTCTTAATTCACACAAGCAGGCTTCCCTCCCTATTTAAAAATATCACCATCACTGGAATTATTTTATTACTTTTCCCTTAGGCATACTTTCTTCATTGAGATATTTAGTTGCATTGATTCTTTGTGAGCTGGAATGTTGCTTAAAAATGCTTAGCTCGAGGGAAACAGTTTTTGACCTAGCAGTGAAAATGTCCACGTTCCACACTGGAGTGTGGATTTCCCCAGATTCTGGCTGCCTGCTAATGAAAACCATGGAAGTCTCTGAGGATGACTCAATTAATTGGATTCCTGCTACCTATGTAGGAGGGATGGATGGCATTCTGATATCCCAGAATCAGTCCCAGAGGGAGAGTCAGACTTACAGGGGTTTTGTGGAATGAACTTACTAAATGAGAGTCTCTCTCTCTCTCTCTCTCTCTCTCTCTCTCTCTCTCTCCCTCTCCCTCCCTCCCCTCCCCCCCTCACATCCTTACATATCAACTCAATGTGACTGGGAAGTGTCAAGGCTGTTCCAGCCAGGCATGTGATCAACAGGGTAAATAATACTGCTGTGTATTGTGGTGTGTAATTAAGTTAGCTAGCTATGCAATCTATGGCAAGCTACCTAAATTAAATGCATTTTTAATTCGCAATGTTATACATTTGTGATGGACTTGCTAGCACCCTAAGCCCATTGTAAATCAACTAGGATCTGTCATTCATTTTCTCCTACTATGAAGAACAGTAGCTCGCTCTTATTTTTTGGTCTTGATTTTCCCTCTTCAGAATACCTGTTGCTTGAACTGCTCAGTCTTCAGGAAGGTACATTCTCCAGTAATCACTATGATGTGCTTAAGACAGATAATGAAAAGTGCAGTATCTCCCAGAACTGCAGTTAAGAGTCATGAAAAAAATAAAGACCCTGGGAATACAGGGGTAAATCTGGGTCAGAGAGAAGAAGAATCCCTAACCTCAGGGTAATGGGAGCTTATAATAGCTCAGAACTTTTCACAATGATTTTAGGTCACTGAATACTGTGTACTTCACAGCATATCATCTCCCGATTTCCTCCCACTCGCAGTTGAGAAGATGGGAGATAGTTCATTTTATTTTTATTTCATACAAATTTAATCAATATTATCTTTATGCAGACTGAGGATTATAAGATCCTAGACCTCAAGCTTGATGCAATATGCCTTGGTTGGTGTGTTGTAATGAAAGTGAATTAATTACCCTATGCAAGTAATATGTAAAATTGTTACCAATATAGTGGTCTCTGTTATGTCGAATTATTAATGTTTATTCTTTGCAGGATATAAGTGAAAAAGAGGTATACCTTTTATGATTGGTTTCACTGCACACCAATAGGCATGTTGCACATCTAATAATTTAAGCTATTGACATGTAAATGAGTTAATCACAGTGAGCCAAAGAATTACTGAAAAGCTGAGAAGGCAGCTGCTTTTTTTTCCCATGCAGTTCCTATGCTTTACGAGAATGTTCCATGAGACTATGTCCCAAGAAGTTGCTAACTCAAAAACAAAAGGGAATAAATATTGAAGAAACATGATTCTATTAAAGGATGAATGCAAAGCTGCAGTGACTTGCACTGGTTAGTGGAGACATCTGAGCTAAACTGTACACAAGGAAATTAGACACATAATTAATGATTCTTATGGAACATTAAATTTTAGAACAGTATGTTATGCAGTGTGTATGCAGCAATAGCTGATATGGATTAATGGTAGAATATTTTTATGAAGAATTTTGCTAATATCCAGGGTTAAAACATTCTGGAAGAACTGGATGAGGCAGCAAGAGACAACTGTCAAAAGTAAAGTGGATAGAATTTACGTAATGAGCAACAAGGTAAGTGCAACCAGCTGTCTGGCAGGTGGAGAGCATTGGCAGTAGGTGAGAGACTACAGTGATCCCAGGGAGCACAGATGAGCAGCCAAAGGGCCTAGAGCTTCCCTTACGCGGCCAACAGATCATGACCTGTCAGTGAGAAGACAGACACCATTGCCTTCATGGAGAATTATTATCTTACTCTCAGCCCTAGAACTAAACCACTTGTTGAATTATGATTTTATTAACTAAGGAGGAAGCTGAACTGATGCAGAAAGAATCAACAATCTGTTTTCCTCCATACCAAAAACTCATGTGAGCTAAAGGGCCGAATATGCACAGCAATAGGCAGACACACAGGATTTCACAGGCCCTGTGTTAGACAACATCATTTATGAACTTCTGTCCTGAAGGAACTTTAGTATATTCATTCAGGCATTACCTCAGCACCTGCCAACATGAGACTGACTTTCCCTGTCCTTCCAGATGAGCTATACCAAATCAACCAACAATCATATGATACTGTGCCCCTAATATACAGAGCAAGGTTCCAGGAAATGTAGACTAGGGATGCTACTTTCCGTTACCAGAGTATGAACAACTGACTTGTGAAATTTATCATCCCTAAACTTGAAACTTCCTGTTTTGAGTACCGACATCCTTTTTTTTTTTTTTCATGAAACTGGAACTCTTCCATCAAGATCAAGTAAGAATTCAACAAAAAGATACATGACTGCTGACTGATAGTCTTGTTGATAGGGCCCAGGGAAAAAGTACTGTGCAAAGTGGATCAATTTTCTATAGACTTCATGTTGCTTTATAACAGGAAGGTGAGGAATAATTCAGTGTTGACAGCAGTGCTTCCATTTGTGACCACATACAGACATAAGACCAGTAGTGGTTGTGACAATCAGACTCTATTTCAGAAAACTTGGCCAAGCGTTAGATTCCTCAAAAGCGAAAGGCTCAGGGCCAACGTTGTGGCGTACTGAGTTAAACCAACACTTGCCATGCTGAAATCCCATGTGGACACTAGACTGTGTCCTGCTCTTCCAGTTCTGATCCAGCTCCTTTTGTATGGCCTGGGAAATCACTCGAGGATGGCCCGAATGGTTGGGTCTCTGCCCCCACCAAGTGGGAGATCCTGGCTCCTGCTTTCAGTTTGGTCTACCCCTCATTGTTGCAGCCATTTGGTCATTTGCAGAGTAAAGTGGTGGAAGGACAATGTCTCTCTCTGTATTTCTCCATCTCCTTTTCCCCTTCTGTGTTTGTAATTACCCTAATCCATAATTTTTTTTTAATATTGAATCTCAGTCACACAGTTTGAAAGCAACATAGATCATCAGATGTAGTGGAAATCCTGGATTAGATTGAAGGAAACCTTAACATTGTGGCTGAGTAATAAAATAAGAAATATTAATTACGGCCTCAAGTATAAATATCTCACACAAGGGCTAAGATGCCCTTGGAGATGTCCGAGTTCAGATAACAGCTGCAGTCCTACATTCACCTTCCAGCCAGAGTACCCAGCAGGGCTTGGCTGTTGCTTGAGTGTCTGCAACTCGTGGACTCTCAGGATCTGATGTTCACGTGAAGTGTCAGGATCCTGGTCTTGGCCTAGATCAACACTCACTGTTGCCAATATTTTGGAAATAAACCATCAGAGAGAAAATCTGCATCTAGCTGTCTGTTCTCACTCTCTTCCTTTTCCTTCCTTCTCTCTCTCTCCTTCAATAAGCAAAATGAACAAAGAAAAACAGAAATAAGACCATCACTTCCATTTTGTTTGAGCGGTGGAGAAACAAGTTTAATCCCCAAAGGCTTGTGAGAATCAGACTTGTTTGAGTTCCTCATAAACAAAAATTCACCAACTCCTTCCTCAGTGTTCAGCCAATTTGCACTCCATGGCTGTGTGCATATTGTCATTTAAGTTTGTGTTTTAAAGATTCTTTGAAGCAGAAATAGCAAGGTGATTCTGTGTACCAGTGTAAGGTCTGATGGCCAGCCTTTTCCTCTCTGCTTTTAAGTCTATGCTCATGAGTGGTCCATTCTTTCCTATACTTTATCTTCTGTTGCTGATCCTCTCAAAGTTTCCTTTTCACATAGATCAATGATTGGCTTACTTTGATTTATGCTACAATCCCCAGGTGATGAAATTAATAACTTGTCTAAATACTTAGTATTCTCCATGTCTTTTTCTCCTGGCAAATCTCACTACAAAGTCAAGATTTTCAGTTAAACATTTGTCCTGTCCATACAAATAGAATCATCTTCACGGCGTGTGCGTATTCTTCTATGTCCTATCTGAGTTCATGTCTATGCCTTTATCAAGGTGTACATCAGGTTACTTTCTTGGTCATTCATTCTCTCTTGTCCTCTCTCAGTACAACCTTTCCGCAAATTCCCTTGCTTCTGATTATGAGATATCTTCTAAACAATCCTTCAAGATGCTGTCTTCTTTTGTGCTTGGTTGTGACAACTTGCCCAAGAAGTCACTTTTTTAACTATACCAATTGCCCTCAAGGTTTCTGGTACAATGATTTTATTCATTACACATTCAGCCACAGCCCTCTCCTTGTACACAGTGCTGTTGAACTTTCAAGGTGCTCAGGAAAGGCTCAAACCTTTTTCAGTGCACCCAGGGATGGAGCAGGGACCTAGCATGGCTCACCTTGCTGGCCCTCATCACCTGCCACTCTTCCCTTTACACTTTTGTTAATTGCATTGATCGCCCCTACTCTGTCCTAATTTTGCGTCTACCTTGCATTTTTGTGTCTACCTTGCATTTTTCTTCATTTCATTTTTGAGATCATTTCAGTCATCCATGTCCCCAGAAGATTTTAATACTTGCTTTTCTGTGTTTCACTCACTTTCTTACTGATCATATTTTTCCTTATGAACTTCAATTTCATCAGGTATTCGGCAATCACTGCCTTACATGGACTTCCTTTAAGAAGTTAAAAAAAACTGGTTTTAGTGTGATTTTATGCATTTTAGGAAATATATCTATATATTTTCTTTGATATATGGTTATTTTAGATTGATTCCTATATTTCCTGTTTAGAGGGAAGATGAATATAAGTTTCTAAGTAAATATCTTAAATATTCTAGTATCTCAAGAGGATAAAATTCCTAATTTCTTTTTTCTTACAGTGCATTCTTTCACGCAGAATCAATCCTGTGAAAATAGGAATAAGTTCCTAAGTGAAATACAAGGATATTTTATATTTTGTTCCATTGGGCCCAAGATCAAAGCTGGTTACTTATCAGCCATTGCAGTATCTGAACTTGCTCTCCTGTGTAGTGGCTATAATTATTATGAGCTTCTCAAGAAATCATGATTCACTAATACACTACCCGCAACCTGAAAATAAGAAGCATCCAATATATGCTAAGTGCTATTCCTACAGAAGGTGGGGTTTTAAAGGTATGAATTAATTATGCAAAGGGAAGGGTGCAGTACCTACAAGAAAGGAAGTGCATTCAGGCAAACTTATGATAGTGAGGATAGCTGCAGAAATGAATATCCCAGTAGAGGGTGCACTTGGACGGGAGTGGAAGCTGGATATGGGAAGTGGGACATTCCAGAGGAGGATATGTAGCTGAATTGAGTATGGATGATTAAATGATACAAAACAGGCATATGATCACCAATACAGTTTTCTGGTTGGGAAAAACATCCTAAAGATTAAAGACAATGCTTGTCCTGGCATCATAAAGAAACTGTGTATCACTAAGTCTAAGAAAATGAAGTAGTAAAAGGCTTGAATAATTGGTGCAAATTATTTCTCCAAGCAAGCAGACACGCCTTTCTCCCTGAATCATGGTCCCTTCACTCTGAGTTGTAGCTTTGTGATAAAGGGCAGACTGGTGTATTTGTTACTGTGAAATTCTTCACTTTTATTGTTTCTCATTTGCACTTTAAAACACTGCAAATGTTTTATTATTCCACGCTTAGGTAACACAATAGTGTTATCTCTCACTTCTCTGTGCTGATCTACACAAGACACCTCTGTCACCTAGGTCAGGATCTTTCTAGACAAGACCAATTCAGCAAAACTGCTAAGCTTTTTCATGACCGTCTTCCTCACAATGTATTATGAAGGCCATTAGCAGGCTTTAATTTACCAGGTTTGGTGCTGCTAACAACTTGTGTGTCGCCTCTATTCTTGATAAAGATAACAATGGTTTTAAGACTAAACTACTCCTGGCAAATATGTCAGATTCATTAGCATCTAACCCACTTCTCTGTTTGGAGGTTATATTGCACACCTGATATGCATTTTTATCTGGAAGGAGTCCAAGGTTTAAATTACCTAAATGTTTACTTTACTATTGCACTCTCCTCCACACCCATTCATCCCAAACCCTCCATAAGCAGAGAGCAAGACTAATTATTATCTAATAGATATTTTTCACTAGTTAAACAGAATTGCTTTCAATATGAAAAGTAATTTTGTTATGAGCTGCAAAGTACACTTAATCAGTCATAACAGCAAATACGGGACTATTTGTTAGGTTTTCAAAATAATGTATCTTAAATAAGAGGCACCTGGGTGTCTTTATCAGCTTTTACTTTGTAAATGGCAAGAGATTATAACCACTCATTTGTTTTTTTTTTTAAAGATTTATTTTTATTATTTTTTCATTGGAAAGGCGGATATACAGAGAGGAGAGACAGAGAGGAAGATCTTCCATCCGATGATTCACTCCCCAAGTGAGCGCAACGGGCTGATACTATGCCGATCTGAAGCCAGGAGCCTCTTCCGGGTCTCCCACACGGGTGCAGGTTCCCAAAGCCTTGGGCTGTCCTCGACTGCTTTCCCAGGCCACAGGCAGGGAGCTGGAAGGGAAGCGGGGCTGCCGGGATTAGAACCGGCGCCCATATGGGATCCCGGGCGTGCAAGGCGAGGACCTTTAACCACTTGCGCCACCGCGCTGGGCCCCACTCATTTGTTTTTAATACATTTACTTGAAGACTATTGAACAGTTACTGTGCTGGGCATTGCAGATACAAAAATGAATAATTTTTTTCAAGAAATCCATTAATTATGGGAGAGACAGACACAAGGGAAAAGATACTATGAGCATATGGGATCATGGTTTTGTACAACTACCATGGAATAGCAGAACATATTCATCCAGTTGTCAAAGGTTGGGGATAGATTCCTGGGGATGACACAAGAATCAGAGAATGACATGAGAGAGAAATGATGGTGAAAAATTGCACTGGACTAAGGCATGGGCTATTCCTACATTAAGGGCTGAGTGTAAAACTGATACATAGCATGCATTCATCACACAGTAATTTCCTGGCATAAAGTACCAGTCAGAGAATTACTGTACCATTTTAGAAAAGTATTCACATGTGACACAATGTTATAAATGAATGTATATTTGTATTTTAACAGATAGGATACATGAATTTCCTTTTATTATATATAGCAACTTTTTTATTATTCAACCATGCTTCTTTTATAACAGTCAATAAACATAGCAAGTTTGCCCTGGATCCTTGTACCTTCATTTCTCTAGGCTGTTAGGCAATGCAAAGCCTACATTGAACAGCCATGAAAGCTTTTTGTCCTAGTGTATTTTGTGTCACTATTACACAATGCCTACTGTAAAACAATACTTGAGGCCGGTACTTTATATGGAAAAGTTTATTGACTCACAGTTCTGAAATCCCATATTGTGGCCCATGCAGCTCCATGGCCCCGATGAGCACCTCATCGCAGGATGCATACAGGAACCTGTGTCAGGACAGTAAGCATTATGTACAGAGCAGAGATGCAAGCATGGTGACAGGCTCAATTATAATAACCAGTTCCCACAGAAAACTAATTTAGACCCATGCTAACTGACCCCTTTGCAAAAGTCAAAATCAGTGCATTCAAGAAGATGTAGAAGCCAAGACCTAAATAACTTACATTAGATGTCATCTCTTCCAGTTAGCATCAACTCAAACATTACACACAGAGTATCAAGCTTCCAGCACACGGACCCTCAGTGATAATCACAGCTAAACCATACAACTTTCTTCTGTTCAGACTTGTTGGTTTTGATCAGGATCATCATTTTGACAAGTGAGGAATGGATACTTACTTTTGTTACATAAAAGTATCTGGGTTATTTTGGTATAATGAGGCAGAGAAACTTAAGAGTACTTGGAACTAAATGGGTTGATTCTAATGAGAACTTAAGGAAACCCAGAATACTTACTGATTTAGTGCTGATAGGACAGGGATAATTTGAATATTAGTTATCTTGTTCTTATCTCAGAAGCAAGAGGAAGCATGATTAGTTTTACTGGTATAAATGAATCATATGATGAAGATTATTTGTCATTGTTTTAAATACAAAGAGTTGGGCCGAGCACAATAGCTTAGTGGCTCAATCCTTGCCTTGCATGCACCAGGATCCTGTATGGGTGCCAGTGTATTTCCTAGCTGCTCCACTTCCTGTTCAGTTTCCTCTTGGTGGCCTGAGAGGGCAGTAGAGGATGCTCCAAAGCCTTAGGACTCTGCACCCACGTGGGAGACCTGGAGGAAATTTCTGGCTCCTGGTTTCAGATTGGATTAGCTTCTACTGTTGTGGCCACTTGAGGAGTGAACCAGTAGACGGATCTTTCTCTTTGTATCTCCTATCTGTTGATCTGCTTTTCTAATAAAAATAAATGAATCTTTCAAAAATTACATAGATTCTTTATATCTGCTTTGTTTTAGAGGAGGTAAGTCAGATGGGCACTGGAATAGCAATAGGTTAGCGGCTCGTGGCTAGGGCGGGATTAGTTCACAGTTTATCTAATTCCATATATTTTTATGGCTGTCTTAGTGAGGAGTTGGCTGGGATTATGTCCCTCCTGTAATTTTTGCTTGGGTTATGGGTTTTGTGTTTCTTTTGCTTTTGATTGCTAAATACGTTCTTCAATCATCTTCTGTGAAAATGGCCACATGGTTGCAGTTAAGTCACTGGACAAAGATCTTCCTCTGCTGTTCCAGGTCATAGGCAGGGAGTTAGATGGGAAGTGACCAGCTGAGACATGAACTGGTGCATACACAGTAAGGCTTCAGCCACCGAGCAATCATGCCAATCTCAGGCAGTAGGCCGAGAATAAACTTCTACTTTTACTATTTTACTAAGATTTGCTATGCAACATAAAAGCATTGAGACTGTGCCTTGGTTTCTTCCATTTCGTTGGAAACACTGTTACAGATAAGGAAGCCCATTTTCAATGCATTCAAGAGTATTATGGTTTATCATAAAGCATACATCTGTATGGTAGTGTCTACACAAGTATTTGTGATTTTATTTTTTAATTAGCCAAAAATCTTGGACATACAATAGCAATTTATTCATATAGATTTATTTAACTTCTGGGAGAAGTTTGCGTATTAAATGATGAACTTATATCTATAATACTATAGCCTTCTTCAGCGCTGTTTCATGTTTGTCAGCAAGCAGGATTAAATAAGGATTACCTAAATGGATCTTTATAAGGCCTCATCTAGACATGAATATTTCCCTAAGGGAGTCACGGTTGAAGGATGTTACAGTGAAACATGGTAGCAAAGAGGATATTAGCAATTCTTTAAGGAAAGTGTATCGTCTAAAGTATATCATGAAGTCCACGATTGATACACTGATAAAGGTATTCTTCAACTGCTCTTGGTCAATAAACACGCTGACATTGACATCTTTTAACTGCACAGAATTAACTTCAGTGACTTCATTTCACTTTTGACATTTCCACTTCTTTAATATTAAATTTTGTAAACAAAGGGGAGGGGTCTCAATAAATGTGAACTAACTAAAATCCAAATAATAGCAACCAAACCATAACATCACATTATACTCGCTTTATATGAGAAAAAGAAATAAATGTTTGCTTTTCTTATGACTGTGGGGACTTAACCACTTTGATTATCTCAACACCCAAGCAAGGTTAGCAAAATCAACTCAAAGCTTCAATCTGAGAAAAGTCAAAATAAAAGAATAATCTTCAGTCAGAATAAGACATGAACACAAACAGTATTTTGTTTTTTTTACATAAAACAGAGTTTCAGAAAATGAAGACTCAGGCTGAGCACTGATGATTTGATTGTTCTCTTCGGAAACTAAGAAATAGCTTGTTTAATTGGCTTTATTAAGGCTCAAACATATAGAGTCCAAGCATTTTATGAAATATATTAACTTACATGTTTACAATTCTAAGATTTGAAGTTACCTTAAGATCCCTGTGGAAATATTCATACCATTTGGAAATAAACAACATGGTGTTTTGGCTTTAAAGAGCATAACTTAATTTTAAAAATAAAACTGACATCACAGAAGTAAATTGAATATATATATATTATTATTAAAGATGCTATCTTAGCTGCAAAAATTTTCTTGGAATCTATGCAAGTAACATACATTATGAACATAATTTTATATTTGTTTTAAATCATACCCCATATGTCTCCGTAATCTATTCAATTAACGTATTTAAAGTAAAGTGAATTAATTTCCACTAGACATGGAAAGCAAATGAAATTGTTTAATAACTCTAACAATTTCAGCCTAGCAAAAACCAATATGCTTTCTCTATAGCCATTACAAAAATATATAAGAAAAAGAATGCCCTTTATAGATGTATTTCCCAGAAATTTTGTAAATTGAGGAAGGTTAAAATATTCTGCCATCATTAATTCGACTACAGAAGGGAGAAATTGTTTGCAAAAGAACAACAATGAACACAGGAACACACAGCTAGTGTTTCTGTAATGACAAGCTAAACCGACCCAAGCAAGGAATATAGGTGACAAGTCGCCCTGCAATTGATACAAACCTCGTGATTCTATAAGCAATCTTTGATTTTTTTAAGCTACTGGTCTGTATGTATTTATTTAAAAGGGAGAGAGAGAATCCTCCTTCGTCTGGTTTGACTTCCAAATACCAGAATCAACCAGGCTGGTCCAGCCCAGGGAGCCGGAGGACAGGGACTGCACATAAGTCTCCCAGGATGCACACCACAGGCTGCTGGATCTGAGGCGGACTGGACTGTGTAGCAGGAACTCAGAAACGGGATGTGGTTACCCCAAACAGAGGCTCAAGCACTGAACCACAACAGACATTTCTTCCAGGTGCTTTAAAATCTAGAAATTCTGTTTTGTGTGCTTTTGCTAAGAGAAACAATGTGCCACTAAGCATCTCATAAAAACATTTGGTCTTCTGCTTACAAAATAAGATTGCTATTTTGCTGTTACATCAAACTATTGCTAGTGTCCGACTGCAAGTCATTCCCCACTATAGTCACAGTCGCCGTGATTCCATCCACACACCTAGACAAGTTTCTTTAGATGTGATGCTGGGGCAAAAAAGTGATTTTTCAGCAGTGAGGTGTCTTCTAATCTGGATAGCCAAAACAAGGAAAACTTCCGCTGAATCTTTTAATAGTTTGTTGTCTAAAAACTGAAACTGTGTGGTAGTGTGCTACTCATGTCTGAATTTTTAAAGAAAGTATAACTAGTGAAAAAGAATAACCAAACAGTCTAAGAACAGAGGAGCGTGCACCAGAGGGCAAACCAGCGGTTCTAATTCCCTGGAGGATTTGTAACAATCCTGGAACAAAGCTACTTATTTTGAAATGCTTAAATCTGTCTCAGTCTTCTCACATTAAACAAGGAGTAATGAGCTTGTATCATTCAAGTCACGTTAGGTAAACCAAAAAGAGACTAATGTGTAAATCAAAATGCCAACTTGGCAATTTAAAAATGCAAAACTCTGCGAGGCTCTGGAGGAAAGAAGTGTGTGTCTCAGGAGATGAAAGGGTTAATTAAGAGCCAAGTCAATAGATTTAGAGTGAGGCAGTTTAAAGCATTTTTTATCTTAACTGACTCATGAACATTGCATGAATGTATAGGTTACAATGTGCTGTCCCCATCGATGTATCCATGTCATATCCCGTCAGAGTTAGTGTTGTCCTCAATCACTGATCGTTTCTGCTAAAAACATTTAATATCCTTTCCTCTTATTTTCGTCTTTCTTCAGACTTCATAAATGTACATCTTTATCACCGTCTATAGTCAAACAGGAAATACTTGAAGAGTTTTTTTTTTTTCATCAGATGATAATGGAAAAAGCATTATAGAATTGTTTATAAAACAATTTTAAGTAGATTTCATTCTGAAAATCAGGTCACATTATGTTGCTTGAAGTATATTAATATGTCCTAAAACATGAATCTTGGCTTTTTTTCAAAAACCATGAGCTCTGAAATGTTATTTTCAGAAATAAAGTTATGTTTACAGTCATGATGTAATAAATTACAACTCAATTTTAACATTCAACAGTAATGATCAAGAGCATGTCAAGTGATAGGAATTAAATTTGAAAGCCACAATTCTTGTCCTAATTGATTCCTGGATATATGAATACTATGTTGTGTAATCTACTAACGTGGAAATAGAAAGGAAGAAAAATGAGAAAGGGACATTTTGTTAAGATGAAGAAAGTCTTTAGTCTTTAATTAAAAGGGTTCTCAGGTTAATGAAAACATTTACTCATTTACACATTTAGCATTCAGATGAATACCTGTGGGACTAATTCAGAGAATACTGGTACAATTTCTGAATTTCAAGTTAAAACACACCTATCAGATAGCAAAAAAATTATCACAACAACCCCAGTTAGGAGCAGGCTGTCTATTATAACACTGAAGCTTCTTCTACCTCGGATGTTACAAACCCATATGGCAGGTGCGCGATGCGTTCCCTGCCTCCTCTTCTTCCTGAAGATGCTCTCTGAAGACAGCAAGTAATGGCTCCAGTTTTTGTGTCCCTGTCACTCACTGGGACAGCAGAAACATTCTGGGTTCCTGGCTTTGGCTGCTCCTAGCTGTAGCTACTGCCGGAATTTGGGGAGTAAATTTAAAAAAAAAAAAAAAGTCTCTCTCTCTCTCTGGTTTCAAATAAATGCATTTATTTTTACATTCCCACTAATGCTTAACATCAAGGAATGATTGAAAAATGATTGTATCTAATCTAAGAGATAAACCAAACATTTTAATAAAAACCTCTTTTATCATGTCACTGCTAAAACTGAAAGAATAGAGGAGCCATAAATAATATTTTTGAAAGACTGGAAGACTTGGATTAATACATTTGTGAAAATTCCCCATTATTTGAAATGTAAAATAAAAATACACAATGAATCATATATGTAGTACCTCTCATACTGAAGGTTGTAAACAACATTTCAAATTATCCCCATTATTATTTTATGTCTTCTGATCTGTACTGCTTTCTTCTTATATCTTTGAGTCCAGTAACAATCAGCAGTTGGCAGTCCTAGTTGGCAAGAGCAGACGATTCACCAAGGTTTGAAATGGAGAAATATGGTTTGGGGTTTGTTTCTCTGGCTCTGGTCTTGCAGGAGATACACTTGTTCTTAAGCAACGTGAACTCACAGTGCAGATCATTGCCAAGCAGACTGAGCTACTGCTGTACAATCAGAGCAAGGCGATTGTGTCCAAAACTCTTCAATTTGACCAGAACACTGAATGGGACACTGTCAATAAATTCTTATCAACAGAAACCTTCGATCAGTAAACCCGGTAAATATCATCAAAATAGTTACAGGGAACCCAACAGAGAATCAGAACAGCGTAGTTTCATGTGGATGAAAATCTCTAATCAGATGACTCATCAGTACAAGGTACAGAAAGCCTCCGATCACACTCTAGAACCAGCTACCGGAGCACAGTGAAACCGTTGGATTTTATATGGACTTGTCTAGACTTCCTTCTTGGTTATGCGCATTAGCGACTTACCTCTTGGACAATATTTGTAAGTATGTCCCAGTTAGCACTCCCTTCAGACCTTGAAGAAGCTGTAAATATTTTGCGTATCTTTTATCCACGCAAAGATCAAAATATAGATGAGGGGATGAACAGAGAGCACTCCTTTTTCTCTGTTGTGTACCTCTTTAGATAAACAATTTGATACACCATATCCATTTTGTCTTCTTACGGCTCTGGAGCCTGTGAGTGCAATGTAAGTGGTTGTTAAGCTTTCTGGCTTCCTACCAAGCACTCACTCAGAACATCTACTCTGTCTCAGACTGTGCTCATCTCTCGCCTTTTGCTTCTCATAAAGTAAATGATAATGACAGCCAATGATAACGGCCGTGGGGTTCTCTCCAGCAGTTTTGTTATGTGCTGCCTACACCATTCTAGTCTTCCAAAAAGATCTCAATATATTTTTCTAACATAAGCTTTCCATTTTTCCCCATGTAAGCAATAATTAATAAGCTGCCACTACTTAAAACAGTGTTGCCTTGCTAATATTTCCAAGTTCCAGTTTAGCCCTATGTTAGTACAGAACCATCAGGAAAAAAAAAAATTTTTTTTAAATGGTCAGTAGAGGTAAAACTGTGTTTAAAAAATCCCAATATCAGTTCATCTAATCCCAAGATATGCTTAACTTTTTTTCTATTTTTTTAAAATTTATTATTATTATTATTTTCGTATTACAATTCCATGGGCACAGAGATTCCCCCTTCCATCTGCCCGTTGTCCCTCGCTCCCTCACTAATTTCCCCTATATTAGCATAATAGTATTGTCCATGTTCAACTACTTTCATCAAGATATTATAATTTTCACCATACAACTGTTTCACTTTTGTGGCTAGTATTATAGCTAATTATTTTATTTTCTTTTATACTTTCACTCAGTTCGATCATTATTTTTTAATGTCCAAATATAACTTCTTTGGATGTTTTAATTTGTAACCTACATCTTCAAGTGTTTTATGAGTTCTAAACCTTTTTGGAGAAGTGTTCAGGGTTTTTATACAAAATGATGTCATCGTCAAGCACACACGGTTTTACCTTTGCTATCTTTTTTATTATTATTCCTTGAATTGAACTTTGAAGTCCTTTATTTCATTTTACAAGACAAATTACCCTGGTTAGGATGCCGCGAACTGTGTTGATCGGGGTAGGTTAGAACACTTACCTTGTTCATACTCACATTTTACAGGAAATTTTCCAGATTCTCACCCTGGAATATTGGTGGTAGTTCTGGGAGTCTCATAAACAATCTTTTTGGTGAAGAGCATAGCTTAAATAATTAATTGCTTGATATTTTTTAAAAACCACAGGCCCAGAAGAAAACATTAAGAAACCACGTGCAATATAACTGACTCATTCTGCTTCTATACCTAATTTGAAAATATAAGATGTGGTAATCATAATAGCATGATACTGATGGTTTTGCAGAACTATTCTCACTCCCTAACTCTCAGATGAGTAGACTAGACATGCATAAATCTTATATGTCAATCATGTTCCAATAAAGTGCTTGTAAAGTATGAGAAGAAAAAAAAACCCAAAATATAGTGACCTAAGCATTGTCAACACGTTCTTTTCCCATGTAAGAATACTGACCAAGTGTGCGAGCCAGCAAAATCCTCCCTGCCATGTTGTTGAAACAAAAATCAATAATAGCTGACAAGTTTGACAAATGATTCCAAGGTCTTCTTTGTTGCCACCACGGTATTCATTCAAGATGGAAGAAGAAAATACATTTCATTTCGAGGGGGAGATGTGAGAAGCCTATAAAATGGGGACCATCAATTTTCCAATCTTTTACTGGAAAGAAATTAGCCATGCAATCATACATAGTTATGAGATGATATTCTAGTTTTATAGTCAATACTCAGGGAACTTTGTTAGTTGAGAGCAATCTGTTTCAACTCAAGAAAACTTTTGTAAAGTACCAGAGGGACAGAAATATGTGTGCGCAAATGAATGTATCATATACTGTGTAACACTTTTCTGCTAGGAAGTTGAAAACAAAATACTTGTTCCACTAATTATGATTGACTACATGATTATAGTCCTTGCATTAATTATAAGGACACTATCAAAATGTAATTTTCAATATTTTAAACATGTTTAAATATATATAACATGTTTAAAATATTATATATATACGTATATATATATATGTATATATATATATATAAATATTCCATTCAAAATATAAAATAGACTTTTTAAAAATATTACAAATAGATAAAACAGACTTGAATCCTGTTGATCTTCATGTATGGGTTATTGTAGTCTCTTAAACGTTTCTGTCCTTAAATAATCCTACAATTATTATGTGTACTTTCCATAAGTCAAAATGAAAACCTATGCAAACATGTATAATAGTTAAGCATGCCATTTGGATTACTTTAAACACAAGTAGGTAGCAAATTATTTTACAATGAAAAATATGTTTTTCCATATTCTCACTTGTTGAAAAAAGAGAACAGATTTTCTTCCCACGTGTGAGAAAAAAATCACCTTAGGAAAGAAGCAAAACATGCAACACTTTAGTACAAACCGAGACATTTTCAAATTCATGTCAGGCTCTGAAAACACAAGTTTTATAATAGAAACTGTTTAATAACATTAACCATAGCATTTGGTACAATCGTGCCCACAATGTCTAAACATTTATTTAAAGCCATTTTTGAGTTATACAACTACCTACATAAAAGCATTTATTAAATTTCATGTTAAAATATTGGAGTATTATGTTTTTACATCTAGTTATTCAGAAATTTTAAAGATTATATCAATAGCTACATTAAAATGATATTTCAAACATATGCATGTGATATTGAAAATAGGGGGTTGCTAAAAGTTGTGAAAGTTTAATTTCATTCTTTCTCATTTCTTCCTTCTTTCTTTCTTGTTTCTTTTATAATGTATTCGTCACCTCTCCCACATCATATTGAATTATTTTATGTCTAAATGTAAATAAAAGTTCAAATTTCTCACAATGAGAATTTGCACTAAAATTTCTTATGTGCCAAATTGAAAGCTTTGGTTCTCCTACAATATTTGATAAATATCCAAGATCAAAATAAAAACTTCTCAATAGCATGTGTATGTAATAGCCTATAAACATATTTTCACTTATTTTATACGTACACATGCAGAATATCCACAAGTACTGTTGGTAACTCAGCCACACACTTTCTTTTTTGTTTTTTTTTTTTAATGATTTATTTTTAATGTAAAGTCAGATACACAGAGAAGAGGAGAGACAAAGCTCTTCTGTCCAACGATTCACTCCCCAAGTGGCTGCAACGGCCCATGCTACGCCGATCCAAAGCCAGGAGCCCAGAGCTGCTTCTGGTTCTCTCATACCAGTGCAAGGTCCCAAGGTTTTGGGCCATCCTTGACTGCTTTCCCAGGCCACAGCAGGGAGCTGGATGAGAAACAGGGCTGCCAGGGTTAGAACCAGTGCCCATGTGGGATCCCTTTGTATGCAAGGTGATAACTTTAGACAGTAAGCTACCATGCGGGGCCAGGCCCCCAGGCATGTATTTTTGATCACCACAGTGATGATGTTCACAAAATATTAAATAGACACTACTTTATAACCTTGTCTCTCTGGGACTGTCACTCTGGATTCTGTCTATCTAGAATACCATCGTCATCAAAAACGAAGTCAGAAAACTCATTTATTCAATACTGCTCTTAACATCATCTTCAGACCAATAAGGCTACTACATATCCACACACCCCCCCCAAAAAATTATCATGTCTCACAAACAGTTAAGGAATTCAAGATTACAGCATTTTATTATTCCTTGAAGTCCATTTTAAAAGATTTATGTATTTACTTATATTTTAATTGGAAAGATTTACAGAGAGAAGGAGAAACAGAAAGATTTACTCCCCAAGTGACCGCAGTGACCAGTATTGAGCCAATCTGATGCCAGGAGCCATGCATTTCTTCTGGGTCTCCTATGTGGGTACAGAGTCACAAGGCTTTGAGTCATCCTCTGTTGCTTTCCCAGGCCACTATCGGGAAGATGGAGAGGAAGTAGAGCAGCCTGGATATGAACCAGTGCCCATATGTTATCCGAGTGGATGCAAGGAGAGGACTTTAGCAACTAGACTACTCTGTCATGCCCCTCCAAATATACTTGTTCATGGCTTATATTTATTCATCTTGTTTTTGCTCTTTTGTTTGTTTATGATTTTTATTGCTATTATTAGTTTCCATGATATGGTTTTGTAGGTAAAATGATTCACCCCTCCACCTCTCCTTGCAATGACTTATCCCACAGAATTCCACATTTTCTGAACTTGGATTTTTTTTTAAATTTTTCATCTCTTTTATCATATTCATCTATTGTTACTTTGTAAGCTAGATTTAATGGTTAGATAAGTTCTGGGGCTGTCATTATGAGTTATTCACAGAAAGAGAAAAGAGATACTAAGTTTACTTCAGCCAGAAAAGAAAGGAAGGCTCAAAGAATATCCCTGGATAAAGCTTAAATAGAATATGGATTGGTAGGAAGAGACGCTAAACACTCAGCTTTTTTTTTGCATTTACTTAACCAAAGCTGCAGTAATTGACTTCACAGCGCACAAGTAAATGGAATATAAATTAGCATGGCTTTTGCTGGCCTCCTTTTGTTCTCTAGGGAGACTATACACAAGGACGGTCTTGTCAAGAACGGAAACGCTTAGACATTATTGCCTCTCCATAATCTTTTTATACTCCAGGTCGCAGCATCTTCCTAAAAGATTTGCACTACTGATCTCTGCACTTCAGTTAAAATAAACATTGATAAATATTAATGTTCTCCGGTAACCAAAGCAGCTCAGCAACAGTGAGGCATGATCTCAAAAGCAAAGGTGGTGGGACTTCCTCCCCAGTGGACCCAGATGGAGCGTTCCACCATCCCAGGAATCCGGGAGCTCCTTGCTACACGGAGTGTCTTCCCAGACCCATCCAAACAGAGCGTGCTGCACATGCTTTCACTACCCAACCGTGGTATAGCATTTTAAAGAACTACATGAAACTGTGATGGATTGGCA
Source organism: Ochotona curzoniae (assembly GCF_017591425.1). Classification (NCBI taxonomy): domain Eukaryota; kingdom Metazoa; phylum Chordata; class Mammalia; order Lagomorpha; family Ochotonidae; genus Ochotona; species Ochotona curzoniae. The sequence goes on along the minus strand of NW_024465582.1, from coordinate 10,898,718 downwards.
GTTAATTTACATAATACATTAAGATGAAATTTTCTCTGATAGCGACAGCAGATCAGTTCAGCACAGTACTTGAGGAATAGAATGGTAAGATAATAGATTTGACAATAATGAAACAATGAAGGTAGCTTTGCCTATGAGACTTTTCGGAACCACTGATTCCTGTCGGCACAACACATTTATTAGATGACAACTGAACATTCTATTCATCTCACTGAAACTTCTGGGTGAAGCTCAATTTTCATTAAAATCTGATAATGGTTGTATGAATAAAATGTGGTAGCTATTAATATTTTAGTATATGGCTTGAATCTAAAAGACTGCAGTTAGCAGATGCTCCGATTGTGCTGCAAGGAATCAGAGAAAAGCATTCACACCTCATGTTCCTGCTGAATTAGATGACTTTCATGCATTTTTCTAATTCTGAGATTACACAAAAGCATTCTTTCTGAGACGCATCTAACTTTATCTCCACAAACTTGAGTGTGTTTCAGTAAGTTGGATATCTATTCTCTCATCCTTAACAACAGAACCCGCTGGTAGTTAGCAGTAGTTAACCCAATATAAGCATCTGGGAAACACAACATATTGATGAAGTGTCTGCTTAGGCTACCTAATAAAATATAGCATTATTAAACAGAACACTAATACACTTTATAGATTTGTATTTTTACCAATATTTTACCAACTTAATTATCTATATTTAGTTGTGGACGATGATGAAATAAATCAATATATCAGATGCCACAGACTGCATTAATAGTTGCTTAAATATTTTTTAAAATGCATATTTTCTACTTCTGTGTTATATAGAACAACTGTGACAAGCTTGGTGTTTGAGTTTGTTTGGCTATTTTGTAATCGTTCTCTCACCTGGCTGTAAGAGCTAGTAGATTCAGTTGAGAAACGGCTCCTAATCTCACTGAACTGTGGATTTTGTGGACCTCGGTACCGCCCCCCAACTTCAGTATTCATGTTATCTACTCTTTCCCATAAACCCATGTGAAGGGTGATTTGGAAAAATGCAGGAAAAAACTCCCATTGCATTTTTCTTTCTTAGCATACTTGAACATTTGTTTTTCAGTGTCCACTGAATTCCATGGGCCCGCCAAGCCAGTGCAGAGTGATTTCTCGGTGTTTCCCGTCTCTTTCTTCCTTTGCAGAAATTGAAGGGCTTTATTTCAAAATGGCAAAACAACCAGAGACAAGGCTTTATCAACAAATAAAACTTGTTGTGTAGAATTATTGCATGCCTACTGTTCATGACTGCAGCCTGCTCTGCCGAGTCTGCAACAGTACAGAGGAGTGCTCAACCCTAGGTCAATGGCACAAAGCGTAAAATTGTTGGAACTTATAAGTAATCTATTCGTATTGATTTTGCAAGGATAATAGACAGAGAGCTTAGTCCCACTAGATTTCAAGTCGCACGGTGAGGAAGATACTATCTGAAGTTAGGAGCACATGAAACAAATAAATAAAACGGTCTACAGTCAAAATATGGAGATAAGGGCATAGTTTCATTTGAGTTGTTTTTGTTGGAATATTCCAGTTAATTAAGCTAATAAATGATTTTTATTTCTTAAGCTCTTATACATTTTCTGTCACGTTCATTTTGAACAATGAGGATTTTGGCCATATAACTTTCAGTAATTTTTCTACACACTTGCTTTGTACATAGTTTGTTTTGTAAAGGCTTATTTATTTTTATTGCAAAGGCAGATTTACAGGGTGCTTAAAGTTCTGTGTTTTAGGTGGCAAATTTTGAGAGCAACAGACTCTAGATTTAGGTAGGCTGATATTCGTGTGTGAGTTCTCTGTGGAGGCCTCTGGCTGCATTTTTCCATTCCATTTCATCTACATTTTAGTCCTGCTTATTAATTATGGTTATTTTTTCATATTTCTTAACGAGAAGTATTTAATTAAAGACTAACTTTACCTATCGCCTCTCAACTAACTTGTAAAATCTTGAATTTCTTCGGGATCCCTGAAGCCACCGCTCACTGTTCAGATATTTATGCTACCATGCAGATGTATTTAGAAAATCAGCAAATCTCTTTCTGACTTTGCTATTTACAAAGAGAGGATATCAATGAAGAAAAGGACTACATTTGGGTTGTGTAATAACCTTGATTTTAGCAACATATTGATATGGAATGTATACCTGATGTTACAGATTTTATATTAAAAGATTACCTTGCTACAAAACTATGTCTTCCATATTATTTAACGTATAGAAGGCCAAAGCTAAGAGATAATTGTTATTGAAGAGGAAAGAGTGATAAGTTTTTAGCAGAAGCAAAAAGGAACGTAAACCTTTTGTGTGTTAGGCTGTGTAGACAGCACATTTGCATAGACAATTCTGAGCAGATACTTTCCCTTTTATATCTAATAGAAAATTTCATAATGATATATTTATTTTTATAAAGCAGAGAAAGTTACTGAGATACACAGAGAAAAGACTAAGAAGAAGAATTGGATGCTACTCATTTCGTGCTACCAAGTTAATGATTAAGCTAGATTTTCTTTAATATTCTGAAGAATAAGAAATATGGAACTACAAATCACACCTTCTTAATTAGAACAAATTAATTACTAAAAATGATGGAAACAATTTGCAACAACTTCATTTTCCCTAAAATTACATATTAGTTTCTCTGAGTTTCTAGCTGGAAGCACAATTTCTGTTTATTAACATTTGTTGCCAAATACTGTATATCATCCATAATTTTGGGTTATTAAATTCCTGAAGCATGCAATACAGCAAACTTAATAGATTTTATGCAAATTATTATATAATAAAATAAGACCAGATGGTACCCATCATGGTAGAAATCTTTCCATAACGATTTCATATTTTTGCTAAAATTAAACAAAACATAAAGGCATTTCTATGGCTTTTAACCTATTTCAATTCATTCCCTATAACCATGCTAATAATTTTCCCAATCCTTGGCAAACCTTTTTTTGGTGCTGAGTTACTGTATATGATTTCTTACTAGAATCTATGAGAAAATGTGTGCATAGTAATATTTTTCTCTGGAAATGAAAAAATAGAGGATATAAATCAACTTGGGTTATACCCTAACTGGTAAAGTAAAAAGAATGTTAGACAGTAAGTTGCTAGTTATTATACATAGATATATTAAGATATAAAATAGTTATGTGAAAACTTCAAGCAATTCATGAAAGATAAGTGTGTTTAGTGTAAATATTTGAAGCTATTTTTTCTTCTAAAGATTTATTTATTTTTATCAGAAAGTTGAATTTTACAAAGAGAAGGAGAGACAGAGAGAAAGATATTCCAACCATGGGTTCATGATTCAGTTGACTGTAACAGCTGGAGCTGAGCTAAGCAAACACAGGCTCAGTGGATACCTCCAATTCACCACATGGGCGCAGGGTCTCAAGGCTCTGAGCCATCCTCTACTGCTTTCCAAGACTACAAGTAGGGAACTGGATGCGAGTGGAGCAGCCATGACATAAAGCAGCAACCATATGGGATCTTGGTTTTTGTAAGAAAAGGATTTAACCACTGGGCCATCGAACCAGGCCCAAGTACAAATATTTGAAATCCGTATCTTTTTTTTCATAAAATGTATTTCCATAAATATGTTACAATTGTTTGTAAATAAGCCTGCACACACAGACACATTTAGCACGACTTCTTTATAGTAACTTACTTTTTCTACCTTTTTGAGGGATAAGCACACAGATAACTATTTCAGGGACAAAGTACATTCAAATGCCATACACATTTTCTGTAATTCAATGACCTTACAAATTCGTTTTTTTCAAAGATTTATTTACTTTTTTTAGAAAGTTGAATATACAGAGAGCAGGAGAGACCAAGAGGAAGATCTTCTGTTCAATGATTCACTCCCCAAGTGGCCACATTGGCTGGAACTGAGCTGATATGAAGCCAGACACCAGGAGCATCTTCCAGGTCTCCCCAAGTGGGTGCAGGGTCTCAAGGCTTTTGGCCATCCCCAACTGATTTCCCAGGCCACAAGCAGGGAGCTAGATGGGAAGTGGGACTGCCCCGATTAGAATCAGTGCCCATATGTGATCCTGGCATGTGCAAGGTGAAGACTTTAGCCACTAGGCTATTGTGCCAGGCCCCGAGCTTGCAACTTCTTTTCAACACAGGTCAGCTATTGCATGTTCAAATTACACTATTTTTTTATAAACTGGCTTTTAGAATTACAATTATTCCAATAGAGCAATGATTTGGTAAGAAATTCCCTTGTGCTGTTACTTAAATTCAGAAAACAACAAAGGGCAAATACTCCTTTTGAAGTAGAGAAGAAAAACAGCTGCAAGTTCTGACAGTTGAAAGATCACACAGTCAGTTCATAGGCTTCCTAAAATGGAGCCTGTAAAAGGGCTTGAGCATCTATGCACAGCAACGTGAACTTACGTGATTCTGCTCCCTGTGCCGAGAGGGGTTTACTTCTGAGATGGAAAGGAGAAAAATAAGGAAAACATATGTGCCCCTAAAATCACTGATGAAAAGTTAGAAGACTTTCCTTCCACATTTTATTCCTCAGGGAGATATAAAAAGGAATTTCCCATCGAGTCTATTTTCTGAGATAAATTTCAGAGAGATTTCTTCAATTAAAAAAAAATCAACATTTATTTATTTCCACTTTCAAGACTTATTTACAGAGAAAGAAGGAAAGATAGAACTTCCATCCTCTGGTTCAATTCCCAAATGGCCACAAGGTCAGAACTGAGCCTTTCTGAGCCAGGAGCCGAGTTTATTCCAGTTCTCCCACAGGAGTGGAGGGCCCAAACACATGGACCATCTTCTGCTGTCTTCCCAGGCCACAGCCGGCAGCTGGACAAGAAGTGGAGCAGTGTGGACATGTACCAATGCCCATGTGGGATGCCAGCACAGGTAGAGGATGGCTTGCTCTGCCACTGTGCTGCCCCAGCTTCTTTTCCTTAGTCTTTAAATGAAATAATAAAATTCATTTGTATTTATTGGAAAGATGTATTTACATAAAGAGTCAGAGTGAAAGATCTTTCAGCTGCTGGTTTACTCCCTACATGGTCCCAGCAACTAGAGATGAACTGATTCAAAGCCAGGGATCCAACTTCCTATGGGTCTCCCATGTGGGTATAGGGACCCAATGATTTGGCTTATTCTCCACTGCTTTCCTAGGTCATAAGTAGGCAGCTGCATTGGAAGTAGAACAACTGAGACACAAACTGAAGCCTGTACGTGATGCTACGGCTTTCAGGCAGAGATGTAACCAATTGAGCCATCACACGAGCACTTGGTTTTTGGTTTTTGCTTATTTTTAAGATTATTTTCATTAACCAGAATTACAGATAGAAAAGAAGATTCATGGAGATGCATCAGAGTAACTCTTTCTAAAAGATTTATCTAATTTTATTGTAAAGTCAGATATACAGAGAGGGGGAGAGACAGAGGAAGATCTTCCATCCGCTGGTTCACTCCCCAAGAAACCACAACAGCCAAGCTGCACCAATTAGAAGCCAGGAGCCAGAAACCTCTTTCAGACCTCCCACACAGGTACAGGGTCCCAAGGCTTTAGGCCATCCTGAACTCTATGGAAATCAGTAGAGAGAACACTTAAGCAACTGAAAATCTACATACCATATGATCTAGCAATAACACCTTTAGAACACCTGTTACATGAAAAACCAACATGCACCCCTCATACACCCAACATGCAGCTCAATCAATAATTGCAAAAACTTGGAAGCAACTGAAATGCACAACAACAGAAAACTGGATAAGAAAGCTATGATTCTTCTACTCCTTGGAATACTACTCCACTATTAAAAAAAATGAAATGCATTTCTTCTTGGCTAAATGGGCCCAATTGGAAACCATTATGCTAAAGTTGCCAATGTAAAACCTTACCACATATCGGTAAGAATGGACAAAATTGAAACAAGTGTACAAGCAAAAATGACAATCTTTGTTGTTGTCAAGGATGAGAAAGCAATGGAAAATTCCACACGTCACTGGCAGAGCCGTGAAACTGCAAGTCTCTTCTGGAAAGCAGACCAGTGGTTTCTTACAAATTTCAATATCTACTTAACATATGAATGATAGATCGCACGCCTAGGCATTTACTCAAGAGAAATAAAAATTATGTTTATTTAAAACCTTCATGCAAATGTCAGTGATAGCATTATTCATAACCACCGCAAAGTATAAATAAACCTTACGCTCCTCAACTAGGTTACAAGTTGTGTTCATCTACACTGGGAAATAATAAACGGAAGTGAACTAGACATGCACACAACAATGAGAATGAGTCTCTGGTGCGTTCCAGAAAGAGAAGTAGATGAATTTAAAAGGCTATGCAAATATTCTTGGAAAATATTAGCAACTCACAGCCAGCAATGTTTAAAAGGAGTTAAAGTCTGTCAGCAACTGGGATTTATTCCAGATACCTGAAGCCAGTTTCTTCACTTGAAGATCAAGCAAAGCCCTCTGTTGCATCAAAAGGTTAAGATAGATACCTTGTATGAGGATACATATGGATACAAGTGGGCGGAGCAAAGGTAACCTTTAATCCAACATCTGTTCATGACAAATGCTTCAACAAACCGTGGACAGAGGGGGACATTCTCCATCCGCTTAAAAAGACCCCCAAACTTCTGGCACCATGCTTAGCAGGGAAAGACTGGCTGACTCTCCCCAGCAAGATTAGGAACCACACAGAACTGCCCATTTTTTTGGCCAGCGTGCTTATCTACAGAAATGAGAAAGAAAAGCAATAAAAGGCTTTAGGATAAAAAGAAAGGGAAAGAAAATTCTCACTGTTTGATGACTGCCTGCTCTTCTACATGAAAAAAAATCATAAATAAAAACCTGAGAGGACTGATAAATAGGTTCAGCAAGGTTGAAATTCAAGGCCACCACACAAAATTCAAAAGCATGTATGTACACTGGCAACAAAGATACGAAAAACAAACATTTTTATCTACCCATACCTATATCTATGTATCTATATGCATATAGATAATATAGATATATAAATAATTTTAAATATATATCTCTATCTCTGTATCTAAATTTAAATATGTATCTACATCTATAGATCTATATCTATCTGTATCTATATATCTATATGTAATATGGATATATTTTAAGTTATTTATAGATATAGATTTAAAATTATTCAACTGCATATTAGATTAATATTTCAATACCAAATGTTATGTTTTGTAATACAAGATTACTAGAAAATATTTAAAATTTTACTTTCTGGGAATGTACATGCATATTCAGTATACTTCAAACTATTTAAGTTCTAATTGATTCTTTCTCCTAAATTATTTATGTTACTTTGGCCAAATGCCTTCAATTTTCTCAAGTTCCCATAACTTGTATATGAAAGTTGGATTTATTAAAGCTCTTATAGCATATAATAGTGTATAAAAGTCAAAATATACTTTGTATAGAACTCATAAAATTTGTTACTGTCACAAAATTAACATAATTTTAGAAGTTTTAAATAATAATTACAATTTTTGCTGACTACTTCTCAAACTAAATGAAGCAAGATGCAAGTAAGAATTCAAGGAATGAAAAATGTTCAGCTAGCAAGAAAAAATTATACAGAATGTTGATGACTATTTTTATGGGTTTTTGTTTATTTGTTTTAGCAAAACAGAAGAGAGTACACTCCTCTCTCTGCTGTTTCATTTTACAAGTTCCTGCTACAGGCAGGCGTAGAAGAAGGCAAAGCCATGATTTAGGTATGGAATGTCATCCAGGAGTCTCACGTGAATGACAGACACCCAAATCTTGTTGTATCTCTAGCTGCTTCGTAGGATGCAGTAACAGGCAGCTGAGACACACCCAAGCAATGCACTTTCTTAGGTTACATGCAGTATCGGAAGACTGTGCTGAACTTAGGGTTGCAGTTTTGTCTCAGAATACCTGTTCCCTTCTAAAATATTAGAGAAGATCTCCAGGAACTATAACTTACACTGCAATTAATGAACAAACATTTTCATCTTCAAAACAGATCCACATGCTGAAATCTGAGGCCACTGTGATTCTCTCTGAACATGGTCTTGGATCAAGACAGCAGAGCCATCATAAATAGGGGGAGTATCATTAACAAAATGTCTCCGTAGCCATCTCTCGTGGAAGGATGTGGTGAGAAGACTGCCAATTCTGAACTAGGAAGGCAGCTCCCACCACACTCCCAAAGCCAACATCTCACTCTTGGACATTCCAAAAATTTCCAAAAGTTTCAAAACCTATTTATTAATATATAACATGTATATATCTGTTGTATTTTGCTTTTTGTTATAGAAATGAAAACTAAAAACAGTGTTATTTAAAGGTGCAAGTATTTATCACATTAAACATCAAAGCTGATAATATTTTTTAAATATTTGTGTGTGTGTGTGTGTGTGTTTTAATCACCTAAGGTTAAGTACACAGAGATTTTGTGTTGTGACACATCCCCATCTGTGATACTGGCTACCCATATGGGTGGCAGCTGGACTTCTGGCTGCTTTACTGCCAATCCTACTCTCTGCTAATGTACCTGGCAGAGAAATGGAAGATCCTCCAGTTGCTTGGGCCTCTGCACCCACGTGGGAGATCTCAGTGAACTCCCTGGTGCATCTCTTCTGGGCAGCCCCTTTCTGCCCCTGTGGCATTTGGAGAGTGAAGCAAAAGATGGAAGAACTCTTTCTTGCCCTCTTTCTCTCTCCCCTTTCTCCCTCTCTCTCGCCTTTTTCTCTCTCTCCTTGCCTTTCCTTCTCTCTTTCTGTAAACACTCTCTTTTAAAGGAATAAATAAATCTTTAAGTAAAAAATGCTAACTACACCAAATTCATAAATGGTGAAAAATAATTCATTTTGAAAAATAGAAGTTGTTATAAAGTCCTGTTTATATTTCTCCAGATTCCTTAGATGTGTGACGTCGTGGGATTAAGGTGGTTTCTCATATTTGTCCCTGTCATACTGTTCCTAAACTGTAACGTTATGTGGAACCTGGGACACTTCTCTTCCCGAGCTGCTGGCAATTCTCTTAGAATAATGTACTGTCGCTGATACTCATCATAGATCTTGACTTGATGGTATTTTAACTTTGAGTGTCAGATTTTCTTACTTGGCACTTTCTCTAGAGTTTCTCCCTAGTCAATAATTTAGAAGTATGGCCCAATTTCCAACATTTATCCAACAGCTAACTTGTATTTTTTTTTTCTTACTTTAACTTGTGAAATTATGCCTCAAAATGTTCCATTTGAGTGTACTTAGCAATATTACATCTGGAGTCTTCTATTTGAAATTGATTGCACACACACACATACACACACACACACACACACACATACACACACACACACAGAATTAGGAAAAAGAATTAAGGTATCTGTGCAGGGGAGAGGGGAAGGGAACGTGTGACTGACCTTGAAGAATGAGCTTGTGAGATTGAGAAGTCGGGCATTTCAGAAATTTCCAGGGCAACTTAGCCAGCTGGGAGCGAGGCAAGCATTCCTGTTGTAATCAAAAATCAAGATTGTCGGGTCACAGTGCCGGGCTGGAAATACAGACACAATGTCTTCATTATTTGCTTGAATTAGAAAGCTTTTTTTCTCTCTCAGAAACCTCAATTTCTGCTTTTAAGTCCTTCAAATGATTGGATGATGCCTCCCTGCATCTTGTGAATTCTACCTACAAAGAACCTATATGGCAAACTCTAGCAGCACCTTATCAAACCACCACACACTACACTAGGAAAACAAGGCAGAGACTTAACTCAGCATCTTAAAATACATGCCATGCAAATGTTTGCAACTAACATAAGCATGTTTCAAGCTCATTGTATTATGATATTGCATAAACTCATTTTCTTCTTTTCCTTTTTCCTCATCTTTGACTAGTTCCAATGTTCAACTGTTATTTCCAGGCACCAAAGACAAACAACACAGAAAGATTTAGCAAACAGAGACCTCCAAAGCAGGCGCTGACATTGTAGCAGCTGTTAGTACCTGCATATTAAAGCAGTGTTCACCGGACCTGCCTTGTTGTCAAGCATAGCCTGTGACTCCACAACCTCACATGGGAGTTGGCCTTTGTCTTTCCTGTGCCACGTTCAAACTAGCTGCGTGCTAGTGGCTGAGGAAAGTAGAGGAAATTGATTTAGTTGTTTGAGCCTCTATCACCCACACGGAAGACATGGAAGAAATTCCTGGATCCTATAACAACCCTTGGTCTGGTCGTTAGCTTCCAGCTGTGGCCATGTGAGTCAGCAAATTGTTCACTCTCTCTCTCTCTGACTTTCTAATTAACTAAATAAATCTTTTATTGAAAAGTATTTACTGCCCTAAAGAGAACAAGATTCCTGGAAGATAAGACTGTAAAGATCCTTTCTATTCAACAGGAACTAAAATAAGGATAGCATTGCTAGTCATAGAAAGCAATGGAAGGGGTGTTTCAGTGAAATGACAAAAGCAATGATTATAATGACATTCAACTTTCAGGTTATTTGAATATTCTCATAAATCTTTGCCCATATAAATCTGTCCTACATATAAATAATGTAAAGCTGTTGTTTCTATTACATATGCTGGCTTTATATTTTCTCATTTGTATGCAAATAATACATGCTTTTTGTTGTTTTTTGCTTTTTTACTTTCTGGGAAATAATAATTTTTTATTAGTTAATTATGCCTCTGAGGGAGAAAAATCCCAGGGTTCAACTAAAGAAATAGTTTAAAACTAAAATGAAATTATAAGCTGCAAAACGTGTTGTTTAAAAGTTATATTAAGGACATGGCATGGTGGCCTAGCTGCAACCATGTTTATAACCATATCCCTACTGATTTCCATCAAAATTCTTTATTCAGATTATAGAAATACATCCAGGAGCCAAGCCACGCAGCCTGGGGACCAATGTCCTTGCCTCGCATGCACCAGTATCCATATGAACACCAGTTCTGATCCCAGCTGCTCCACTTTCCATCCAACTCCCTGCTTGTGGCCTGGGAAAGCAGTCAAGGACAGCCCAAAACTTTGGGATCCTTCACCCATGTGGGAGACCCAAAAGAAGCTCCTGGCTCCTGCTGTTGGATTGGATCAGCTCCGGCCATGTGGCTACTTGGCGGTGACCATGAGATAGAAGATCTTTTTTGCTATCTCCTTCTTCTTCCTGTAAATCTGCCTTTCCAAGATAAATAAATAAAGAAAGGAAAAAAAGAATCAGCGAGAGTAAGTAGAACATTTTTAAAAACTCTTGGATAGTTCATATGGTTATTAAAATCTGAAGAAAGAAAAGAAAATGTTTTAAAACAACAAAATGCATAAAGGAGACTGTAAGTCTGAAGAGTAGCTGCAGACCACTACACAGTATTAAAATAATCAGAATCTAGGATTATTTTCTTTATGTATGAAACCAGTTCTTCAATAATTGCCTCTTTTTTGTTAGGGTCTTCATTGTGAAAATGTCATGCTGCAACCACTACTGGGTATAATTATCAGTCTCGTATATGGAAGAATACATGAGACTACATTAACACATTTTTCTCTGAATTATGCATTATCATATTTTTAAATATCACAATAGAATAAAATCTCAAATCTAAATTTCTTTCAGACCTTGTTTTCACACCACTGTAAATGGTAAATCTCCTTCCTGGGAACAGAAATTAAAGAACTTGGCCAGCTACCACCTGATCTGATTATCAGCTAATTAGAGTGAAAAATCTCATAGTAAAAGTAATTTAATTATATTTAGAAAAAGAAAGCTGAAAGGTACTGCAACATATCCTAACCTGAAATACGTCTCAAAAATGGAAAATATGTGCTGAGGCAACTTCATAATATATAAAATTGAATACTGTCTCCCAGTTTGCTTTATAATGTAATTTTTATATATTCTATGTAACAACATTGTAAGTTATTCTAGATTTTTCCTTCCCTCATATTTATGTACATATACCAATTATCAAAGCGATGACAAGTTAAAATTATTTTTTTCTGAGATAATTGAGGTTGTAACTATTGGAATAAAATAGTGAGATGTTCAGGTGAATTTATTTGAATATAGTTGGGAGATGATGAAAACTTGAACTGAGCTAAAAAAAGAAACAAAGGACATAGGGCGTACCTAGGCACACATCAAAAGGGAAATTGACACTAGTGGGAAATGTGGCACGTGTTTCAAACCCAGTTTGTTTGCCCCTGTGAACACAGCTGGGGATAAAAAAGTGAACAAGCCATAGATTAGTCCCTTAAAGGATGTAGTAGGGGAGATGGAGCACTGACTCCAGATGCAATAAGGCAGGCTGTGGTGGATGTAGAAAACATGGTGTCTCATGTGTCATCTCGGAGTTGATACCTGCTCCCTTGGCTGTGCCAGAGAATGGGACGCATTATGCAGTTTTGCATTGTAACACAGAATGCACTGTCGTGTTAAGACACAGCGGGTATCTAGTGGGCAAGAAAAAAAAATACAGGACAGAAGCTACAATGTAAAGATGCTGTTGCATGGGAGAAAGGAGTGTGACAAAACAAGTCCAACAGTTAAACTCAGTCTGTGTTTGAAAGGCAGAGATGTTACAATGTTCCTTAATTTTATTCCAGTTCACGCTTTCTTCACATTGATTCTCAACACACACTCTGGGCAAATGCTTTAAAATGTGCCACTTTGTTCTCTGTGTCCTGTATGTAAACATTTGACATCATTATTGTGAGTAACTTTTTCACATGCTTAGGGCCAAAGCCCAAGATTTTCGGTAGTAAAGTTGCAGTTTTATTTATTTTCATCCATTAAAGGTCTGCAGAAATTAATTCGGAACCGTGTAAATACTTCATATTTGTTATTTATTATCATTTGAGAGATTCAGCACACATTGATGTTATTAGCTGCTTCTACTATGATTATTATAGTAGTCAATTGATGATTTTCTTATTCTGTCAACATTCCGACATTTTAATGTTGGAATTATAAGAAATATTTACTTTCAATGACTTTTTTCCATTACTTTTTTCAGGCTGACGCCTTCTTTTCTTCTACAAACTTTCCTCCGTTGACCATTTATTTCTTAGACAAAATTCAGAAAATGTCAAGATTGTGACATACAACGATCAAAGAGACATTCCAGATTCATTTAAAAACAATGACAGTATATGTTCGAAGATTCAATTCTAACCAATATTTAATTTTCCTTTGCTTTAAAAAAATAACAACTAAATACTGCTTTAAACAATTTCCTGATGTTGCATAATAACTAAGAGAATAATTGTTTTTAGGACTTAAATGTTGACATTTTCACAGATAACATCATTTTGTAACTTACTCTCTACTATTTTAATATTTTAAAAAGATACAATACAAATAACAACTATAGAGTTATCTGATATTCAGTTCCTGCATAAGTGGAGTGCAACAGGGCACATCGTAAAATTCTGTAACTTTACTAAAAATGTCACAGTATTTCAGCATACATATTGATGTCAATAACAAAGTCCCACAGGTTCAGAAATGTGGGCTCTAGGGAAACCTCCTTGGGCTCAAGATATATACATTCACAGGCAACAGCGTTTCCCGCACACAAGAGGCTGCCCTAGTTGAAGACAAATGGTTTTGTCCCAGGCTGTGACATGGTATGAATCATTACTAAACACAAGAGATACTCATTCTTTGAGACAAAATTATATAGTATTTTAATTTTTTCATATTTTGGGGGGAAAAGGCTAGATGAATTGGTGCATAATAACAGCTTGATATTTAAGCAATAAATATTATGGACAAATTAATTATTATTCCTTAAGCTCTATGTAATATAATGGAAAGTGTAACTTTTATTACTCATGAGAGAATGCCTCAGTTGCACATGTAATAATAAGAAAAAAATGCCACAAGTTGTAGTATTTTAGGGCTGAAAAAAAAAGTAAATGAAAGTGGAAATGAAATTCATACAATATAAATTTAATATAAATTTCCAGTCCTTGTAACCCATTTCTGTCCCAGAATCATTTGCTTTTTAACAAGCCAGTTACCTCACAAGATTTTAGTTATGCATATTTTCTCATGATGTTAGCACATTTTTGACTAAAAGAAGGTTGCTTAGCAAAGTATTTCATTTCATGAAAAACATCAAAATTGATATTTTTGACACAAACATATTGCACTTTGTTAACATTGACATGAGGTCACTCAACCTAGAAAATTAAGATCCATAAATGTAAATTAACATTATTTCAGTTTTAAATGTATTTATTCGTTTTAAAGGGAGCAATCAGGAGAGAAGGGAAGCGAGGTAGAGACTATGCCATTACATTTTCCAAATGCTGGTAATAGAATGGGTTATTCCAAAGAAGCAAGGGCTGAAGATGGGTCTCTCCACAAGGGTGTTAGGGGCCCAGCTCCCTGAGCTAACCGTTGCTGCCACCTACAGGTCCTGCAGAATGTAGGAACAGAAAATTGGTGTTTAGCAGCACTGTTGCCCAAGCACGCTAGCATTCCAACTGCTGTTTTCTCCCCCACTTTGCCAAACACCCACTGTAAATCAAGTGGTTTTTAATTTGATTTTATGAGTGAACCGTGGGATCATTTCCATTTCCTAAAGACGTTGTCCATATCTTGTGTACTCATTGGTTCACTTTGAATTCATTCATATGCATGTCCTATATACAAAACCCTGTATAAACAGAGATTTTTCCAATTTTTCATGCTTTCTAGAATTTTTTTTAAAGATTTATTCATTTTTATTGGAAAGTCAGATATACAGAGAGGAGGAGAGACAGAGAGGAAGATCTTCCGTCCAATGATTCCCTCCCCAAGTGAGCACAACGGCCGATGCTATGCCGATCCGAAGCCAGGAACCAGGAACCTCTTCCAGGTATCCCACACAGGTGCAGGGTCCCAAAGCACTGGGCTGTCCTCAACTGCTTTCTCAGGCCACAAACAGGGAGCCGGATGGGAAGTGGAGCTGCCGGGATTAGAACTGGCGCCCCTATGGGATCCCGGGGTGTTCAAGGGGAGGACTTTAGCCACTAGACCATGCTGCCAGGCCCTAGAATATTTTATACTGTGTACTCTTTATTGGTGTTACTTTATCCTGACATGTGGCTTTGTAATAGATTTTAGTGCATGCTAGATCTTGTCCTATTACATGTTATTTATTTCAGAATTCTCTTTGATTTTTGTTTACTTTATTAAATGGTTTAGAATCTGTAGCTTAAGTTTAAATTTTTCCCTAGTTCCTCTTTCTCTTTTATAGTAACGATTTCCCCATTTTGCATTGTGTATTATGCTGATTTTGGAAATGAAAAACAGATGATAGATGAATACACAGGTACAAATAGATATAGAGAAGACAAAGCTGTTCCCTATCATTTTATTTCATTAAAACTTCCTATAAATTATTTAAAATGTCAGTATCACAGTTACTTTCAGAATATAGAAATATGGTTGTGCTTTATTTTCATACAATAACACTGTAGTTTTCTGTGACTGTATTGTATCCTTTATAGATTGAAGTGGAAAAGTTAAATCAGTTTTTCATTTTTGTGACTTCTTATTTTAAGAAAATGGGCTTGGTATCGAAACTGGGACACTTTAGAACAAAGTCGTTGAAATTGCCTTATGCACTCTGACAATTTCAGCACTGCTAAACTTTTGTACCAGAAAGCTATGTTTCTCTGTATTTTGACCTTACGATACATAAAGAAAGTAATGTTTATACAGTATATCTGAGCAAATATTTGAAGCTTGTTCAGTCTGGAAGCAAACAGCCTAAGTGCTGTAAAAGCTGTCGCAAGCCAAGTTTGGACAATCCAAGAGACGAGAGGATCAATTTGGAACACATATAACCAATTTGCTGCACACAGTTGTTCTAGGGAAAATAAATTTGCCCTGTGTCTTACCTGTTTGCTACTATTGCATGATAAGAGAGAACATACTGCTAAATGTATTATCTGCTATGACTTACTTCTGTTTAAATATTTTTTCTAGGGTCATTTTGGATATGAATATTATCTAACAATTATGAGATTTAAAACATTTGAAGAAGAGTAACATATTTCCATATTTTAGCTAATGTATTATTATCCCTATAGTCAAATATTCTGTATCATTGTTAGTAATCCTTGTTTTTCCTTCCTTATTTAGTAGTATTTACTCAATATATTTATAAGGTTTTCCTTTTCGTCTGACTACATTAGTTAAAGATATAGTCCATTTTTTTTAAAAAAAAGCAATTTCTTAGATATGTTTATTAAATTCACACTCTACTGTTATTATTAATTTTTGCTTTTATATTACTTAATTGCTTTCAGCTTTTCTTAAATTTTTTATCTGCACCTTTGTATTTCCATCATCAGATTCTTAATTGACATATGTTCAACATTTTGTGAGTATTATGATGCGGTTTTTTCCATGAACCAGGTTATAATCTATAGCCAAGCTATAATCTATAACCAAGCTATAATCTACCAAGCCCTGGAATATTATTACTTTACAAATGTTATTTCCAAACTCTATTAAGATTTCACATATGATTTCCTTTTTGTTCAAGGACTTAGCTGAACAAAATCAGGGTTGGTGTTTATTCTCATTCCAAAGTAAAATTATGTTTTTGTTGCTGTTTTTGTCATCCTTAATGTGTCCTGTATTTCAACCAAGAGTTCACATACAGTTTATATTTTAGAATCTATTTACCTATTTTTTTCTTCTGCTTCTATTTTATCTATTCTCTCCATTGCAGCCATGCTGCCATCATCAATGCACACTAATATTCCATGTAGACTTGAAGTTTCCATGGCTTAGCAGTCCTGCAGCAGGCATCCTGAACAACGCTGGTCTAGTCTTAATAATATTGTATACTGTCAATGCTGTATCCATCTTCCTTTCTTCTTTCTTTCTTCACAATCACAGCTGAAGTTACTTTAAGACATTAGCTTACATCTCTACTAAAAATAGTTCAATGGTTTCTCCTTTTCAGTAATTTCTTTCAGAAATTTTGTCTTTTACCTCCTGTATTCAAACACAATACATGCCTTGCTGTCACCAGGATTTATTTTGGGAAGAATTCGAGTGCTTGTTGAACAATTTCTAAATCAGTTGACTTCAGGATATGGATTGCTCAACATTCCACATTTGGTTAGTTGTGATTTTTGACACGGTGATGTAATGGGTATCAAACAGAATTTTTATATTTTAATATAGTCAAATATTTATTTTTCTCCTTTCTTTGTTTCCATCCTAACACCCAAATGTCTCTTGTACCTGTAATTTATACAAGCACTCTTTATACCTCTTTCCAATACTGAGATAGTTTTCCTAATTAAATCAGTCACATATGTATTATATCCAAGTTGATTTTCTCTTAAAACAACTTGGTGTCCCCAAAGTACTTATTAATTAACTCCATTTACTTCATCTTTAACTACAAATTCCCACATAATTTCAAAGATGAATTTGTTCTATTACTATTAACCATCTGCACGTTTTCAGACCGATATTAATTTTCTAAATTATAATATCATTATAAACATTAGAATTTAGTGGGTCTAATCTAACAGTTCTTTCACAAAGTATATTTTATAAATTTAGCACATATTTTTAGAATTGCTTTTTGCAAGTCAAAATTATAAATTAAAATCAACAGCAAAATCTATCAACATGAATTATTTTTTTTTAATTACAAATGTCAATTTAAAGAAACAGATAAAGAGAAAGTTGGGTCTGCTATTTGCTGTTCACTCCCCTAACAACCAGCGCTGGTCAGCTACACAGCCAGAAGCCAGACGCTTCCTTTGGGTTTCCCACAGGGATACAAGTCCCCAAAGCTTTGGGCCTTCTTTCACTGCTTTCCCAGCAGAGAACTGAATTGGAAGTGGAATGACTGGCACATAAAACAACACCAATACAGCATGCCAGTACCTGTAAGTAGAGGACTAGCCAGTTGAGCCACTGTGCCCACCCCAAATTGTGTTTCTAATGAGATTGTGTTGCAATTATATAGGAATTTGGAAATAGACCGCACAATGTTAGAATAGGTGTTTACCCAATGTGTTCTTAAAAGAAATATTTTGTTAATGTTTTATTGTATTCACATATTATATTAATATTTATGTTCATTAATATTTTACTCTTATTTATCCTCATTCTATATCCTTATAATACATAAATCCATATCCATTTGTATTGGCAATGTTAGGAGCTATATATATATAAAATTCTTGACACTTGAATAGTTCTGCTAATATCTGCCATTACTTTGTCAAGTATTTTCAGATATAACAGCATCTTTAAATGGAAATTTGTATTGCCATTTAATCAATATTTGTACTCTTCATAGAGAATGTTTAAAACACAATTTATCAGTTTTGAAACTCTGCAATATGGTTAAGTGAAGTAATTAATGGAGCCCTAATGATGTCATTTATTTGTTTTTCTCTGCATTTTTCACAGTATTTTGGCAAATGAAAATTAGGTGGGTTCTCTTCCTCCCATCTAACCAAATAACTACCATTATTAAATGTCTGCCTTGGCAGTGAACCCAACAAAACCATTCTTGGCAGCTGCAAGCCGCGTCTGCTGTTCTTTGTTTTTTTTTTTTTTTTTTTTCTTATTTTTGTCTTTGCACTGGTGTAAGCACCTCCCACATAGACACTCCGAAGCCACAGAGTCACGCTCTGCTGGCCGTCTCATTTTGTACTCCTGCCTCAGCTTGCTCTCAGATGTTCTGGAGCCCTTGTCAGTTGCGATGTCTAATTGGGGAGTGATGGCTGTCCTGAAGCAGGGAACCGACCCGTTAAGTGGCTCCATTAAAAGACATGATGACTTTGTTCCTTCCGTAGTCCCAGCTCTCCACCTAACTAGCATGACTCCCTTCCTCGCCGCCCCATATTGAATCTGCAGTGGCTACTGAGCTCACTGTCCAGGGCACGTAAAGCTACAGATAACTATGAGCAAGCTGCTCAGTTAGCATCACTGCGAATCCTGGAGAGTTCATTTCAATCCTGTCCCAGGAGTTTTTACTTGTTTTTGTCCTCATGTGCTATCAATTCTGTTTTTTTTTTCCCAGAGTATATGAAGTATATCTATATGCCACTCAAGGAAAGACTGACCACCTAAATTAAAATATGCAGATGTTATCAACAACCTCACAACAGACTGTTCAAAAATCCAGTAGGCGTATGGGGGAAAAAAAATCACTGTTTGTACAAATGCTAATTAAATCTACAAAGAGATACAAGATACAGTATGGAAATGCCTTAGATTTTAAAAGATCAGTGCTGACACAGTGCTGCAAAGGTTAGGCGATTCTGGCCAGCCTTGCTATCCATATTGAAGTATCACTTTCAGTCCTGGGCACTTCTGATGCAGCTCTCTACTCATGCACCTTGCAAGGCAGCGAGCAAGGATCCCAGTGCTTTGGCCTCGGCACCCATCTCAGAAAATATCCTGAGTTTCCCAGACGCTTGTTCTAGTCAGTCCCCGATACGGCTATTGCTGCCAGTTGAAGAGTGAACCAGTAGTTGGCTCATGGCTTAGTATTTCTATCTTCATTCATCTGTGTCATTCTGGTTTTCATGTAAATAAGCAAATGAATTTTAAGACCTTTAAAGCTAAGCATATACATACCTCTATACATACTAATCAGACATGTGGAAGATGTAGAACAATCTATTTGTTTATATACTTCTGCTCAGAATGCGGGCTTCATAAAGGATTATGTGACCATGAAAAAGAAAATTAAAGTCTTCCACAATACATCAATGCTGTTTTGCATATATCTTTAAAAATGGATACCAATGTCATGTAAAAGACTTCTATGAATATTTTCATGTCGGCCATGATGTATTTTAACAACAGCTTCTTCATATAGGCAAAAATTGAAAACACTCAAGAGCACAACAATGGAAGATTGAATAAATTTAATGCTGTTATATTGATGCCCTGTTTTACTACACAGCAATAAACAGAACAAGCTGCAACATCCTGGATACATTTCAGACAATATGTTGGATGAAGGAAGTCAATTACAAGAGTGCAGATTTTATTTTTCCTTTAAATGCGCTTCTCCTCCCAAGTAGAATACAAGCAATCAAGCTACCTGTATAGAAATGAAATTACTGATACCTTTGCTGGGTGGAGAGGAATGTTCTGAGAAGGTTTATAAAGGAACTGTCACCAGCCCCATTTCGATTTGGACAAAGCTCACATGTTATTTACATACAAAAATTAATGGAATGGTAGAATTGCATTAGTATTCTTTTCTCTGTACCAAGGTTAATTTCAATTTTATATAGCACATGTGCTGGGAACAAATCAAATGGTTATTAAACCTGCAATTCCTGGCCAAAATGTATTTGGGATATTTCAGAGCTGATCATAGGCAATCACAAGGGGAGTAATTGCAATGAATAGAATTGAGCCAATCCAAAGCCAGAGCAGGGAAGGCTAGGTTTCCCATCTGGTTGCAGGGTTTGAAGTCTTAGGGCCGTCCTCGACTGCCTTCTCAGGCCACAGACAGGGAGCTGGATGGGAAGCGGGGCTGCCGGATTGAAACCTGCTCCCATATGGGATCACAGCACGTTCAAGGAAAGGAATTTAGCCGCTGTGCTATTGCACAGGGCCCGACTTTGGCATGATTTAAGAAGCTAGTGCTCACTTAGGCGGTGCCGTGTATTTCTGAAGGCATTTTCGAGTTGTAATTTCCAGACTGTTTCCATCCTCTCGTGCACATTCAGTGTGGCACAGTCTGAAGTGGGACTGCTCATGACTCTGCTCCGTCACTGGTTCCATGTCTGTCACAGAAGCTGGCTTATGTCAAAAAGAGGAGCATGTTGGTTCTTGCCTGTTTTTCATGGATTTTTACCTATGATTGATTACTTGTGACCTCACTTCTGCCTCTGACTCACAACACAAGAGCATCTGTCACCAACAGTGTCGGCCTCTTCTCAGTTTGCAGAGTATCAATGAATGTGTGCATATTGAGATGGAACACTATGGTTTCCAACGTGTAGGGTGTTTATAACTTCTCACTCTTCTATCCACATTCTAGAATATTCTCTTCATTCAAATGCATATATGTAACTGAAATATTGAGACATTGGATCATTTCCTTTGCACTCTCTTTTCCTTTTCCCTTAGGAAGGCTACCTTGATTTTTATGATGTATTCTCATTTATCTTACCATTTTTAAGTTATAGTAAAGAACTCCATGCTTTCAATATTTTTTGACACAAAAGTCAATTTCATATTGAAAAATATGTGTCTTCCTATAAAGCTGTAAGACATTATTGATTTTTATACACTTGAAGTAGGAAATTGTTGTCCTTAGTAAGCTTTATATTTAATACCAGTGCATTTTTGCAGCATAAAAATAATTTTTTATTTCTCTAAATATTTATAAGTTATAATGTAACAGCACATGCATAATTTAAATTTTTGTGACAATATAATACTCAGTATATTAAAACAGATTTGGCTTTCTCAAGCCACAAACAGGAAGCTATATGGGAAAATGGGGTCCAGGGGATAAGAACTGGTGCCCATATGGCATCCTGGTTCATGCAAGGTGAGGCCTTCAGGACTTGAGCCCCCACCCCTATTTTTTTAAAATCCTTTTTCTAACCTAGATGTTTCACAATATTGATGGTCTAGAAAATGCAACCAAATAAACCACTATCTATATTTTTAAATCATTAGTTTTTTTCAAGCATTTTAAATATATTTTAATTAAGTAAGAAACATTTGGAGCAGTAATTTGTGCTTTTTAAGGCAATTATGGCATATTTAAAATAACTTTTAACGTAACTAAAAATTCGTTTAGAATTAACGTTAAAATTAAATTTTGGATCAAATTTTCATTTCAAATATGCCTTTTTGAATATGTATGGCAGGCTGTTAACAAGGAAAGTAAAGACACTGAAGAATTCTGAATAAAAGCCATAAAAATAGATAACCAAAGAATTACATTAAAAACTACATAAAGTTGACTTTGCTGGGAAAATAAACACACAAGAGACTGGACTAAAATATGCAAAACAAATAACTGTAGTGCAATGGAAATGGAAATCTTAAAAAGAGTTATTTTGCTTTCTTTGGAAGGCAGTGTTACAGAGAGTGAAAGAGATATAGACAGCAGCGTCTTTCAATTTCTTGGCTCACTTCCCAAATGCTTACAATGACTAGGACTGAGCGCAGCAAAGCAGGAAGCCAGGAGTCGCCTCTAAGGCCGCAGGTGGACGCAGGGTCCCACGTCCTTGAAATCTCCTCTTGCTGTATTCCTAAACTCGTTAGCAAGGAACAAGAAAGATCAGAACAGCCAAGACCCAAAATAGTACCACTGGCCACAATGAATTCTTTTTTTAAAAATGTAGGTCTATGTTCTATTTTCAGCTGTCAGTGCAATTTATTCTTCCTTTGTGGATTTATTATTATTATTATATATATACATATATATAATGAAATAACTCATATATGTTAAGAGTTATTTGGAGTTAAGCGATAGTATCACTTGATTCCAAAATAGAAAATCACTCGTATGGAAAGCACTTGGTGACTCTCTTAGTATTAAATTTGCAAATTATTTTCTCATGCTTAGCTTCAAGTATTATTAAAGGCCTCAGAGACTCATTCTAAGTACATCATCGCACCACTTTGACGGTGCAGTGTAAGCAAAGGCGTTTAAGACAGACATCCATCTGCACTGCCGGTCAAACAGGACTGTGATTTTAAAACCCTTGTAAACTTCTTCCAGAAAACTCTTAAATTTCTATGACCACATGTCCGCAGTTGTATAAAGTAATTTGATTTCAGTTATTGTTTTTTATTATTTTTGTGTTTGTACTCTGCCCTCTGTGTTTTGTTTTCGCTTTCAATTCAATCGTTTCTTTTATGATTCTGATTTGTTGAAATTTCAGCTGTTTGAAGAGTTGCTTCTTATGTATCAATCTTTTTCTTCAGTTTGAGACCAATCTTCACTTCAAAAAATAAATGAGACAAGAGCTCAGATCTTAGGAAAGTGTGAATACAAAAATATGTTGAATTATCGTCTGTAGCTCTGCAGTAACACCAAAAGTAAGAGCAACTTAAGATGGGAAAGTTTTAGGTGAAAGAATATGAACGTCCCCCCAAACCACCTACCATCCCAGGCCGCTCTCGTTACAAAAAGCCTTTCTCAATTTGTTCCAAAGGCTGAAAGGGGGAAAAATGAGAACTGCTGTCTGTTCTCATCAACATAGGTGTTGTTCCTTCATGGTGCTTTAAAACGTACACCACCTGCATCATCTTGCTTCTCTAGTTACTATTGATGGGTCCGTCACCGGTTTCTACATGACTTCCCATCATGCAAGCTTTGAGATTCTAGTTATGCTCCTCCACAAGTTCTATGACACCTGTTATTCTAGCATCTCAACACCATCTTCTGTCATGAGACAGAGGGGTTTTATACTGTAACTAGAACCTCTAACGTTCTAAATCTGTAGAGAAAATTAAAACAGACAAGTGGAGACTGAAGTCTGCCTCTGCTCTTTGCCTGGGACATGACATATGGCCATTTATGATGAAATTGGTAGCCATGTTTGGGCCTTCTTCCTGTCTGAGAATTGGTGGATCTTGTCCCTCAATAGTCCACTTAAACATCAGTTTAAACATTGGTGAGATCTTTTATCTGCCCTTATCAAAATAAATCTCACCTGTTAGGATTTAATTTAGCAGCCTTTCTAGTCCCTTCCTGGCTTTCAAAGCAATTAGCACCTGGCGCTTACATTTAATATACATATGGGGAAACCATGCATGTCTCACGAAGCTCCACATTCTCAAAGCCTGTAACAATGACAAGCATAGAAGAGTGATGAGTAGTTATTCCTGAATTGCAAGTAAAAATGAGAAGGGAATCATATTCGCCATGGGATGGGCAAAACCCTTCCACAGGGAGAGTCAGGCTTACAAAATCATTTTGTCTGCCCTGTCAAACAAAGCAAGCCAAGGCAAGGCTAAAAAGCGATAAAACTATAGTAGGATAATTCTTAAGTTGATAATTGTGTAGGACCTGTGAATGTTATATATTTCTAATGTCCCTTGATAGATATAAATTTCTCTATCTCTGATTGACACTTTCCATTCCTCTTATTTGAAATTGTTGGAAAAAGTGAATCTTTTTTCTCCCCAAAATAAAATTACTAGTCGATTGTTTATTTGGTGGTATTGAAAAAGGGAGACGCGTATGCTTAATATTTTGTAACTGAGTCCTATCCGGGCAGGATCATGTAGTTCTCCTTTCACAATGATATCTAAATGATACAATATGTGCAAAAGCTCTTATTAGATTTAAAGTGTTTAAAATTTCTTGGTAGACTGTCTAATACTAAAATGAATTTTGGGCACCAAAAGAGAAGCACACAACCATGTCTGAAAAATGTGTTACTCTTCATGATATTATTAAATTATTTTAAGCATTATTCATGCGACTTCTAATTAAAACAAAATTTATATGAACAATAAGCTAAGAGTAGAAGATTAATTTCTACTACGTATGCAAGCACCAATTAAAAATGTATTAAAATATTTTTCTAAGTATTCAAATAACAAATCTAATAAATCAAATTACAGTGAATGTTTCAGATGTTATAAGCCCAGATCAAATTTTGCTATTATTATGGTGATTTAAAAAGCTAATTATCACACTTTCATGAAAAATAGGTGTCAAAATTTTTCAACACTGAATTTTAAATTAGTGTGTTTCATCTTCTGTTTCCCTTTTGTTTTCCTTGCCCTGGATTGATGCCAATGCATTTTTGTAAAATGTGCTGATACACTTGAAAAGCTTGCCTTGTTTACAATAACTTACCAATGAAAGAGGAAAAATAGCCCCCAGAGAGAAGAGTGTGGGAGAGCTGTGAGGACGGTTTAAGGGTTCTGGAATTGGACATCATAAGTGTTTGTGTAGTCAAAGCAAAGGCAAACCCATGTTAGTTGTCATGTGTCTGTGCCTTCAGTTCTAATGGTTTGCTCTCTTTTGCCTTCACACAATCTTTTCATATATGTTCTTTCCAAACAGTTTTTACTTTACTGAACTGTATTGCTTTTCATAAACATGGTGTGGTTTTTTTATCCTAACATGGTCAGCGCTGTTGACATACTGTGTAATTATGCCATATTGCCTTGCTGTTTTTGATTGAAAACCACAAAAATCTCATTGTAGTGTCAAAATAAATAGTTGAGAGACTTCAGCTACTAAAAAACAAGAAGACATTTCATCTACCGAGAGATGGAAGATCAAAACTCCTCTTTAAAGCTGTTAGGGATGCCCAGCTACTTCCTCATGGTAACATGCATCATTGGCTTAGATTTGTTGCCTTTAAAAAGAAAACCAAGCCAAACCAAACATTTATTTATTTATATTGGAAAGGCAGATTTACAGAGAGAAGGAAATACAGAGAGAAAAATCTGTCTGCTGATTCATCCTCCATTTGGCTACGACTGCTGGAGCCGAGCTGATCTGAAACCAGCAATCAGGAATTTACTTCTGAGTCTTCCGAGCAGATGAAGGGCCAACGGCTTTGGGTCATCCTCTACCGCTTTGCCAGGCTACAAGAAGGGAGCTGGACGGGAGCTGGAACAGCTGGGACATGAGCCAATGCCCTCACAGGATCCCAGTTTGGGCAAGAAGAGAATTTACCTCATTAGCCATCACTGAAGGCCTGATTTGGTACCTTTATATAGAAGATAAGTTGTCTCACACAACATGTTTGAATTTTACCTTCAGTTATAATACCTTATGTCACACGACTCGACAAGGGATATATATTATAATTAAATTATAATGCAGTAACAACTTTAGTAGCAATCACTAAAAAATTCATGAAGATGCATTTATGAAAACTTCCACTGATATTAAAATTGATTTACAACATGATAAACTTTTTAAAAATGTGTATTTTCCATAAATGTTTTGATGTATTCATGTACATTGTGATGTCAGAGACCTTAGTATATTGGATAGTATTATGGCACCTCACATTTCAAATATGCAGGAAGCATTGCCATTTTTGCCTGTTTCTTTAGTTTGCTTCTTAACTAATGCACTGAGCAGGTGCTGAATCAATTTTCTGAATAATCTCACACTGAAAATGAAATAGAAGAGGCCTTCACTGAGTTTGCAAGTTGTAAAAGGAAGAAATGATTAATTCTGAGTGAGGTGGACAGGTAGTACTAAAAATATTTTAAAGATTGAAAATATGTAACTTTAGAGAAAGTAATAAAGCACCTTTCCAAGGTCAAGGGAACGTGGGCAGAGTCAGGAAGATATGAACAGATTGTTGCACTCAGAAGAACTCAGATCATTTAGCATCCCTGTGGTGTGAACTCAGAATGAAATGATGAGAAAGAGATTATCTAATAACAGGTTGAATGGGCAAGCCACCAACAAATACCTGGGAAGATTAAGCTTAAGAATTCAGAAATGTACAGTATTTATCTTGAAAAGGCTGAGTGAAAAAGAATGTGCCCAATTCAAGCATTTCTTAGTTTGTGTTATTCTTCAAGCACAAACGCTGGTAATACAATAAAAATCAGTTCTACCAATAGATACAATAAATGTCCCTTTTGGATGAACATTTTATGGCAAACACTGAAGACTAACCAGAGTGAAATAATTTCTAATTCAGTAGAAGTATCTTCCTGTATGTTGCTTCTGTAAGAATTGTAAAATTTATATGAACAAGCCGTTAATGAAGGAAAAGCAAACGTGTACAACAAAGTTATGAAATTGCAGATGAGTGCCAGTGCAACACTTCACTAAAATTATTATATTTTATCTACCCTGTAAGGCAAAATATTTTTGGATTTATTTAATGCAATTGAGAACTGTAGTTTTATGTCAGAATAATAAAAAAAAATGTTTTGCTAAGCACAATGAAATTTGGGTTAAATTCCCATGTTATAGTTAGATTGAATTGCCTAGCACCTTCAGGATGGTTATATTTCAGGGGCTTGTAAAATTCCTGACATCTGAAGCTCCTAAAGTTTTGTCCTCCTCATATAGACTGAAGTGAAGCCCCTTTGAAGGCACTGTGTTGGTGTTAGCATGCCTTCTGCAGAGAGAAAGACCCTAAACACATCCAAAGAAAAACTTTTGTAAAGTTAAACGCCTGGTTCTCTCAACAAGATAAGAGAGTACACTTCCACAAGGAAGTGATATTCGGAGTTGATGTGGTCCCACATTCTCTAATGTCTCTGAATGTTCCTACATTTCCCCTTCCACATCTCATAATCTCATTCTTTCCCTGTCTGGATTCTGACCTGCTTATTTTATTGCCATTTTAAATCTGTAATTACACTAAGCAATTTGGGCTATTAGTCCTCAACTACATCTACTCTGCAACTGGAGGAAGTGAAGAGCTTAAATCTATCATTGAAAAGCAAAATAGATAGATTTAAGCTCATTGGTTATTCATGAACTTTGTTATCTATTCTAAATTTATTCGAATGTCGACAAGACAGAGAGAACGGGAGGAGGACAGGAAGGGAGGAGGAGAAAGAGAAGAGGAGGATGAAGGGGATTCCCAACCACTAGGCTAAATGTGCACCCCTGCTTTGTTCTTTCACATGAATGCACATCCTATAACTCTACTTAAGAATAACCGACTATAAGGAAGATATCTTGAATTGTTGTCATTAAACGGAGAGATTCCAAAGACGTTTCATTACCCAGAGCCCATTTTTTCCCCTTTATTTTTGACAATCTCTACATCAATGATTAGGGCACAAAGGATCAAGGACTACAGGAATGTGGGTAAGACTATGGTTTCCACATCATTGCTTTTTTTTTTTTTTTCCTGTATCTGGGGTAAGAGGGGAGATAAAGGGAGAAGCCCCACCCAGCGTCCCACCCATCCCAGGTCCCCAACGTGGGGCATGCTCCGAGGGTCTTGCTCAAGTGGTTTTGATAGCTCAACAGTTATGAATTGCTGCCAGTCTTGGCATTCCAAGCATGATGAAGTCACTGCAGAATCCACTGATTGACATAGTCCACCTTCGAGTCTCTGCCCAGTTTTTCACTGCCAACATATGGCTGGGGTAGTTGATTGATTTGTTCTGTCCTCTGTTGTGGTACTAGGTGTCCTCTACAGGCTCCAATGGCCTGCCATATCCTCCATGTGCACCTGGGTATGCTGTCCACTGCTCTGTCTGAGCCTCTGACGAGGCTCAGCTCTGAAACATAATTTATATACAAAGAATTGTGCTTAAGTACACAGATGAATATGTTTCTGTCCTTAACACACTCATAACCAACTAATTAACAACAAAATATCACTAGTAACCTATTTTACCTGACCTACATATTTTAACATTTAAAAAAGTATGTGGTCTTTTACATGATATGATTCAATGAAGAAATATTTATAACGATACAACAAAGAATATGTTAGCCACACACTTATTACACTCTAAGTACCACCTTCCACATTATCTCTGATATCAAGGAATATAGATATGGTTAAATATGTTGATGTCTTTGCAGCAATACCTGTTCCCATATGCCTTGTCTAATCCCTGAAATATGTGTGATTGGGAAATCCTTTAAACACATACATTTTACACAAATATGTGTATGTTCGTTTAAGTGGGATCAGATATTTGACTAAGATTCAAGCTGGATCTCTCTTTACATTCAGTCATGGAAGTGAATTACAGAGCTTTGCTGAAGTCTGTTACACAGTAGGTGAGAGGATTTCAAAATATTCACAGTAATATATACTATGAAAAATCTATACATGGATTTCAGAAGTGTTTCATCAAAATAAACATATGTTTTAATTGGGATTCTACGGATTTTTGGAGGCACATTCATGTTTTAAAGTTTCTTACTATCTTGCTTTGAGACCAGACTCATGCCTCATCTCCTTCACTAATTTTTTTGCAGTCCTAACCAATTGGGACTTACTTTGTGCCCTTTAGTATCCGCAGTCATCGTTTCTCTCGTTTATTTCTTGCAGAGTGAATTTGTGATTCTTTTATGTTTTACACATATTAATGAAGGCATCAATACAAAAAAAATGACGCTAGGAAGTGACGGAAAGTGTTTGATTACTGATCAAATATGGAAAGCAGGCTTATCTGGGGAAGAACTGAAAGCAGGCTTATCTGTGGGTTTGAACTGAAATAACTGGGGCAGAGAACTGGTGATTCTCTGAAGTCTGCTTTCCCGAGGCTGCGCTGAGACTACCACCTAGGTTTTTAAATATACTGGGCTGATCTTTAGAAACCTACCTTTCAGTACTTTCGGTAATCTCTAATGACAACAAAACACTTTGCTTTCTGGTGCGGAAACTAGGATGTCCTCTGAGAAAGTGCCTTCCTACTAGATACAAGAGAGTGATTAAAAAGAAAAAAAAAAAAAAGAGAGAGAGAGAGAGGTGATTACCAAAATAGTGAAAAAGGTAAACATGAGGCAATTCAATCTCTGTTGGGATGCTCATATTTCATTTTTAATTCCTGCTATTTTTCTTCTCTATGAGCTGCCTGCTAATGAGAACTCGGAAAAGTAGCAGATACTGGCTCAAGTCTATACCTTGTGAGAATGGGATGGGATTCCAGCTTCCACCCAGTCCAGCCTTGGCTCTTTGCAGGACTATAGGGAATGAATTTATGGTTGAAAGATTTCTATTCTATTTTCTACCTTATAAAATTGGTGTTTATTTTTAATTTAAAGAAAAAAGACTGTAGGAAACAATTTACAGAGATTATGAGCTTTAAGTCAGATCACCTAATTTCCTAAGAACTCATTATATAAAACAGCAAATAGAAATTAGTCTTATGTGCACAAGTACTTGACTACGTAAGTTTCAGCCCATGTTCTATAGAAAGGTAAATTGTCCTGTACAAGTACTTACTTACTCATTGCTGTAGTGCCAGTGGAGCCGAGGTCTGGGCTTGAAATAATGTGTTACTGAATTGGTCTCGTCTTGGCATCAGCTGTAATTGATTGTTAATTCCTTGGATCTGTCATCCTTGGTAAGGACGACTGGCCATTGGGAAATGGAAGGACATTTAGTTAAGTGCTCCCAGCTTCCACTAAACAAGAGAGAGCCTCTTGAGGCATTTATTCTTATCCCTTTTCTGTTCACATTCATGGTCTCTTGAACAATCCATTACCTTCCGATCCTTCAATTTCTAAAATTAAATTAAAAAAAAACTCTAATAGGAGAGGAAGAAAGACAAGGTGAGGTGCTCTTAGCAAGTGTTGCAGTGAAGTTAGTTAAAGCAAATGGCTGCAACAAAAATAATGGCAAGTCTCAGAGATAAGTGCAGATTGTAAGATCTCAGATCACAGTGTGGGTCATCCACATTCACACACACACACACACACACACACACACACACACACACACACAAACACAACCCTAACCACAACAAGAGGAACACGAGGTCTTGATTAGAGGGCGTGATACAATGGCTTGGTGGCTTAATGCTCCCGAGATCCTATATGGGCACTGCTTTGTGTCCTGGCTGTTCCACTTCCCTTTCAGCTCCTTGTTTGTGGCCTGGAGAAGCAGTAGAGGATGACCAAACCCTTGATACCCTTGCACTTGAGTGGGAGACCCTGAGAAAGTTCCTGGCTTCTGGTTGCAGATCAGCTCAGCTCTGGCCATTGTAGCCACTTTGGGGAATGAGCTAGTGGATAGAAGATATCTCCTTTTCTCTGTAAATCTGCCTTTCAAGTAAAAATAAATAAATCTTTTAAAAAATGTAAGTAGATTTTCAAAATTTATGACAAAATAAACTTAAAATGCCATATGATTTCTCTACGTCTCCAGAGAAATATTTAACTTTGTGCAATCACATGATGTTTTAGCCAACCTATTATTTTATTTTTATGTTTAATTAACACAATAATTGTAGAGCTTTCTGAGGGATAGTTTGATAATCTGTTACATATATGTATAATAGGTAATGATTAAATTGAAGTAATTGGCAATATTATATCCTTAATCATGCATCATTTCTATATGCTGGGAAACTCATTATTTTAATTGTGGCTATCCAATTATGCTGTAGAAGACTAACATATTTTCTTCTATATAACTGTGTATTTCATGTTTTGAATCCACTTAATTCTTGGTCTTTGTATATTACTCAATGTGACTTAGTGTATGACTTGCAAATTTCATGTTTTACACAGACCTTGTCATCGTCTTTTTTGATGGTTCATCAGTTTGGACGTTATTTCCCTAAAGAATACACTGGCCCCTGGATGACGTGGCTTTTGCCCTGCTTTCTAACAGCCTTGTCATCCCAAATTGCTTCATACCTACAAGCGTGAACTTCGTCTGCTTTTTCTCTCACAATTCCCTCTTTCTAGATGCCTTACTCAATTATTCTTGACACAATTGTTCTGCCTCAGATCAATCATACCACTTAGATATTTTTTAATGCATTCCTTCTTCTAGTCCCACACTTATCTCTAATCAGTTTAGAATTTGGAATTCTTTATCTCAAAAATACCTTTTTCAATATGACAAATTAATTTGACTATTTAAGGTTCATTGGTCATTTCTGAAAATAGGAAAATCGGTCATTGGAACCTGAAGGAAACATCAGTCTTCTTGCTCAAATCCTCTGAGCGAGGGACATCGCTCCAGATCCAACCTCCAAGGAATTCGAAGTCGGAATGAACAGATGCACTCCAGTCCTTCCAACCAGATCAGGTCCCTCAGACATGAGCAGTGCATGTTTTTAGTACATTTTATCCCATTCGTGTTCATGTGGTCCTCACATGCTAGCAATTCCATAAACTCTTCAGTAACTGAAATCCATACCTTCTTTCCATTCACCCAGAAGTTTACGTAGAACTAAGTTGTGATAAAGTAGGCGACTGAGTGAAGAACACGGCTCTCGCAGAAGACATTCTCAGAGACCGAATTTGTTTTGTTATTACCACAGCCTGCCCATTGTGTCACTGGTTATGGGTTCCGGCTTCCTTCTCCTTTCAGTAAGAACTAGTTTGATTCTTTTATTTTGATCTGAGAATATGCATTACATTGAGATTTAGATTTGTCTATTGCTTTGGTTTTTTAGCTGTGTACTAGCTCTAATGCTTAATCATTGTGACCAATACACATTTTTCTCCTTTGCCTCAACAGCTTATATCCATATATCTTACATAACTGTCTGTTCAAGTTTGTTGTTTACCTCCTCAGCTCACCCACAACTGTATTTTTAGACCAGTTTACTAGTTGATGCAGCAATGTTGAAGAAAATTAGCAATGTATGGGATCACTGATTCCTCTGTCACTCCCTGGAAACAGGCGAGTAGCATCCATTTGTTTCTCTAATAGAGCCCATGCCATTTGAGATCAGAGATAAGCAACAGAGACCACGCTGCTGCTGCTACAGGAGAAGGCACAAACCATAGAAGGGTTGCAAACACTCGTGGACAGCAACATGGCTTTCAGCACAAGTCGGATTTTGAGAGGCATTTTCTGCAATATCATTCAAAAACCTTTCAGGTAGTTGCCTTACTAAAAATCACTTGGAAATCATAGCTAACTAGATATTTCCAATATTCAGCTTCCTCCAGAGGCTTCATATTTTATTTCCTCTTTTTGAAGTTTCACACGACTTTCTTAACAATACAAAAGTTAGATTCCACTGTTTGTAATATATTTTCCTATTTGCTCAGTCTGAGAAAGTGCAGTGTTGATGTGTGGTGATAGATAGCAGAGCAGGTGATTAGAGATAGCAAATCTTATATACAATAATTTGTACTTCCATAATATTTATAAACTAAAATATGGTATTTTATTATATCTATTTTTGTTTCATCTTGAGATATACGATCAAAATTTGTGTTCCAAAGCTAATATAATTTACTCTTGCTAATATAATTTACTTTTTTCCCCTTCAGTATGTTTATTTTATATACTTGAACTAGAGTTAGATTAATTTGCTTTGCTTTTTTTCTGATTTATTATTGTCCTCTCTTATATTTATTACTGGGTTAATTTAACTTCTGTGAACATTAACATAGTTTTAAAAATCAAAGCTATTTGGAACTTAATAATCACAGAGATCTAATTGCTATATCATGTCTATATCATTCATACCCTCTTTTTACTTTGTTGTCTATCAATCCCCAGAAGCAAGCTTTGATATTATTTCTAGGTTATCTTTCCTGGTTGCTTTTTTTCATTATATATGCTAATTAACAGATATCAGGCTCCACCTGCTTACACTAAGACAACCAACGCATCAGAGACAAAACTTAGTAAGGGGGAAAATTTGTTTCTAGAAGTTGGCAGTCTTAGAGAAAGGAAAAGCTTTAGATACAAAATGTGCTTTCCTTTAAGCAAACCAGTGAAAAGATTTCTCAAGCATTTAGATGTAGTAGTTTGATATCTCTAGCAATATCAGCATCAATCTATGGAACGAGTTTGAGGCCTGGTTGTTCCAGTTCCAGTCACACTTCCTTGAAGTTCTTGGGCCACAGCAGCCGTCGAAGGAGGGAACTAGCAGATGAAAGTTCCCCCTGTTTATTCTTCCCTCTTTCTGTAGCTCTGTCAAATAATTAACATTAATCTTTAAAAAAAATAGTTATGGGCAGTATTAAAACAATGAGTCCAGTCAACTGATAACTAGGAAGATATTCAGGTTTTGCTGAGGTGCATCTCTGGGAAAGCCATGGCACTGACTGGGTGCAAGATTCTTGATGTGCCGTTCAGCTGCTTCCCATTGATGGTGGTGCCTGTGTCCTTGGCCAGTACAAGCTCTGCCATTTCAAATATGTCGGTAGAGTCCTTAAGCTATTATCCTGACGTTAGCATTCATAATATTATCCACTGGTAGCTAATGGTAACAGTAGTTGCTTATGTTTTAGGATGAAAAGAATATGCTTTTATTATAGCACATGTAAGAAACTATTTGATACAAGTTGTTATGAATACAATAATCTATATCTATTCTATATAGCTATTACATTATTTCTTACATGAACATTATCACTTTATAAATTAATTTTTGAATGTTTTCAAATATTTACATCCTGGTTATTTCTGTCTATCAACTCATAGAAATGTTAATTTTTTATTTCAGCTATATTGCATTCTATTGTGTAGATAGCTCACAAGTTATATGACTATTTTTTCTTTATGCATGTTAGATAGTCTCCAATATTTTGTATTTTGAAGAATTTTTGCTAATAAATGTGTAAAGGCATATTTTCGCCACATTAGAGGGACATCATAAGAGTAGATATGTGTAACTAGACTTGCTGGTTCGAATGTACATTCATTTGTAACTCTAAATTATAAACATCTATCCCCACAGGGATCCTATTCACTTCACTTCTTGCAGTTAATATTTAGGGTTTACCTATTTTTCCAAAGGCTGATCAGAATGAATTAGATGGGCTAACAGGTAGTTATTTCAGGTCCCAGTTAGAATGAAAAAAACTGGGCAGAACCCCTTTAAGTATAAATAAAGTGCTTCTTTGTTCCTAGAGGTTGTTTGTAGCAACTCTTAGCTTTATCATGAGAGCAGGCCAGCCAGAACTAAAGATTCCAGCAGTCTAACGGGCTGTTCCCTGATTTTGCACTGGTTGACATTCTTACCTTGTGATGGTCATTTGTTATTCTGCTCCACCTTTGGCTGGTTAAATCTAAAGCTAATCAGAGAACCACTCTATGCGTGAATACCCGGTCCTCACAGGTATCCTGGGCAACTCTCCACTTGGACCTCCCCCATTCTTCTTGACTGCTGTGGCAGGAGATTTCTCGCTTCAGTAAATCTCACTTTGCTCACTATCTCGGTCCCTGTGAAAATTCTTTTTTACAGTGAGATAAGAACTGAGATTATCTTCACTGTTCTGGAACCGCAACAAAAAAATATGTGGTGTACTTTTAAAGTTAAACATATTGGTAGGTGCCATATAAGAAATAACATTTGTCCCGTGTAGATTTGTTACCAAAGATAGCTGTTCAAAGGACCTTGAATTCACATAAGCAAGAATTCAGAGGTGAGAAAAAAGTAGCAGGAAATAAGCCAGCCAAACGTAATCATGCCAAGTAAGAACCAAAAACTCAGCCACCGGTTAGACTGCAGTGTTTATAACTATGGTGTAGGCCCTCCATTTCTCCTCCCGTTTCCCTGTCTGGACTAAGGCTGGGTGCAGATCTTCCAGGCACAGAAAGCGTGAACTGCTGGGATCTATCAGCCTCCTTCAGTAAGAACAAGGAGGGTCCCTCACTGGCTCCACCCAAGGGTCAAGACCCACCTAACAAGATTATGTAATAAGGACAATACTTTTGATTTGTACATGCTTGTCTGCTTCTAACGCTTGCTTCCACATTTCTTCCATTATTCAACACACAAATATTGCCATTTTCTTAAAAAAAAAATGTCATTTCCCTTGGCTCCTTTTAAAGACATATTTACAACTGTGGGCTTATTTCATTAACTTTCTATTAGGTATTTACCTCTTTTCTGTCAAATGTTATCACTTCTTTATAGATCATTGCTCCGATCTCTTTGTATATGACATTAGATTCCAATGCTTCATCCCATTTTTGTTCTTTATCGATGGGTTTTTTCTTGTTGACTTTTTGGCGACTTGATTCTTTGTTTTGACTTGTCAAAATATTTTGATTTTGATAATAACAAGATACCAAAAACAAAGGTTCTTTTTTTTTTAACCTTTGTAATAAAAGCGTATTAACTAATTTAACTAATACGTTAGAGAAAGGATACTATGAAGCTCATGAATTCATGGAATTATATTAATAAATTTAGGAGATAAAATAATAGCGTCACAACAAGAAGGTGGATGGATAAACAGCTCTAAAGATGTGATGGAAAATCTGAATGTGGAGTTTAATGTAAAAGAAAAAACTATTCAAGAGTTAAAAAATGTGGGTATGAATATTGAAAATGACAGATGGTAAAATGAATGCTATCTGTCACACAAGAATAGAAACCACAGAGCAATAAAAGAGGATCACAAACATTCATGATAGTTACAGAAAATGGGTGAATGAAAATCTGTGTAAAACAAAGGGTCAGAAAGAGATTTGTAAAAGGGCAACCTGGTGGAGGGAAAGGAAGTACGATGTCTTCAAGATCATGGCAGTTAAGAAAAATTACTTCAAAGGTATCCTTAAATGCAAGATTCCGAGGCTTTGGGTCATCCTCTTCTGCTTTCCCAGGTCACAAGAGGGGAGCTGGATGAGAAGTGGAGCAGCTGGACAAGAATCAACACCCATATGGAATCCTGGTGCGTGCAACACAAGGGTTTAGCCACTGAGCCATCACACCCGGCTGCACAAAACGAAATTTTACCTAGAATAGAAATTTGATTCTATTACAAATTCTTAGAGGAATTTTAATAATTTTCTATCCAAGAATCCATCCATTCAGTGAGTTATCCCAGGCAGGAAGGAGGAAGAAAAGGAAGGCCGTATTTTTATTTGATACAAACAATGATGTGAATGTAGATCGGCCTCTCTGAATTCTCTTCCGTTGCCGTCCGGCCCATCAGCTGTGCTTCTCCGCATTGTTCTTTGCTTCACTGTCCACTCATTCTTCTGTGTCTGTATCTTCATAATTTACTTTCATTGGATAATAAATGGCAGTGGCTAGGAACATTGATTCACTCCTGCTTCGATATGAGCAAATGAGCTGTATTTTGATGTACATATTAGTGGAATTTTGGAATAGTGACTGAATGATGGTAAAGTTGATAGAGCTTTGGGGCACACTCGATCAAAGCTAACATTTAAGAAAAAATTAAATTTTTTGAAGAAAAATAGAATCCAAAGCCAAATGCTTGAGGCCTCATCCACAGAAATAGGAAGTGGCTTAAAAAGATAATTAACTTTGGGGACTGAAATGAAAAATTCAATTGTGGTTCTGAAAGTGGTAGTCAACTTTCAGAATGACAGGGAGGAGGGATTTTTTTTCAATAAGTTAAAGCAAAAATATTGTAGTGATCAAAATTACGCTTTATGGTGATGGGAAACATGGCTAACTTTGTCACATATGGAATGTTCTGGTGAAAGATAACATATAATCATAGATAAATGAACAAATAAATAAGTGGCAGTGATCAGAATTCAGATAATTTAGAAACAATGTAGCGACAAAGGGAGGAAGGAAGAGATGAAAGAAGAAAGGAAAGAAAAAGCGAAGGAAGGAAGGGACAAAGGAAGGAAAGAAAAGAAAAGAAAAGAAAAGAAGTATTTTGTGTAACAAGGGATTTGTTGCCTCTTGGTTTTTCTATACTCTTGTGGCTTACAATGAATCCACAAACTTTTTCAAAGAAATGTTACATTTGTTTTATCACAATAATGTGAGATGGACTCTTCGGTTTCAGTGATTACTTTAACTGAATGACTATTTTTGACCCAGGCCTAAAACCAGTGATTTGCAATAAAACTGTTCAAGAGAAGAATGCAAACTTTGTAATGAAACTAGGTAATGATAGTACAAAGGGATCAGATCTCCAAATTAGGGCATGGAGGACGAGAGACCGAAAGTGCTCCAAACCCCATTCAACATTGTGCCTGTACCCCTTTTTTTTGACTCTGAGTTGTGTACCTTGTATTGGCAAGCAGGATTCTCCCAAAATGTGTGAGCTGTTCTAATGTAACATTGGACATTGGGGTAAATTGTGGGAACACATAAACTTTAATTTGACTGGATAGAAGAGCAGGCTCTCTAGCACCAATTTTACAGTTGACATCTGACACATGGGCAGTCTTGTAAATTAAACCCACAAACCTGTACAGTCTGAAGTTAACTTGGGGATTAGAATTGGAAGGGAACTGAACTATTGGACATTAGTTGGTGTCAGAGATTTGAAAATCTCACAAGTCATCTATATTCAGGAATATAACAGAACAGACAAGATCACTCAATTATGGAAAGGTAACTTGGACTATAACAGTTACAATAATGAATTTCAGAAACAGATATAGGATGAGTCACATCACATGAACAAGAATAAATATAAAAGTATTTAACCTTCCAGAAGGCATTGCAAAGATCACAAAACTGAAATCATGAGAAAGAAAATACGTCCAAAAATGTTTTTGAAGTCCTCTCACAACATTCCAGGAGCTATTTTGTTGTGAGGCAAATCCACCTTGAATCACAGCCAAGTCCTGTTATGCCAAAGGACCTTGTTGTAAATCTTATAAGATTGCCCAAATACAAGGACCCTGAGGACATAGTTACAGCAAGATGTGAGCATATCTTCTTGCACAGTAGGCCAAGACACAAATGTTAATGTTCAGAAACAGAAAAAAAAAATAGAAGCAGCCCTGCAAAATGGCAAACCATATTTAGAAAACGTCAACATTTTTTGAAAGGTGAAGGGATAAGGTACCCTTGAAGAATTTATGAATAAGAAAGTATTGTTAGAAAATGCATGGGGGGATTTGAGGATAAATTGGAAATGTAGATTTTTTCAAACCAATATTTGATTTGTCTTGAGTTTAAAATTATATCTTATTACTTTGTCAGAAGAGTGCTTGTTTGCAGTATAACTATAATTTTTAGGTTTTGTTATATGTCATTACACATAAAAGTATTGAATTGAGTGCAGCCATGCTAGTTAAAAAGCATATTAAAAAGGGGGGGGGGGGTTGACTCTCAAATACCCATTCTTTCAACTACACAATTTTAAATGATCTGTCCCATTTTCTAATCTAACTTGGGATGTGAACCACATACTTCCCTTCCCCTGAATCACTCAGACTGATTCCAATGTCAGTCTTCTCGTGGAAAATGTCACACAGGCATTTTAAACAGGTTTGGAAATGATAGCAATTTCCAAGGAGTGCTCAGACCCATAAATTAATGTGAAGCTGAATTCTGCTACAGACCTTGAAGTGCGAATGCAGAGATATGTTCATAAGGAAAGACATCGGTGTCAGAGTTGATGTAGTATGAGCAAAGCAAATCTTGAGACAGAAAATAAATTTTAAAATATAGGCAATCATTAGGTTACTTTTTATTTAGGTTTATCAATGTCTTTCTTTCTGTTAGTGCATTCCTAAGACATTTTAAAAGAAACTCAGCCAAATAGTCCATTTATAGCTCCTGACAAGACAGTCATCCCGTTTCTTTGTCTATTTTCCTTTCCGGAGAAAATGGATTAGACAGTTTGGAAGAAAATCAGCACATCCCCTTTACTTCTTTCTTTTGAGCCAAAAGTCTAGGGGAAAAAAAAAAAAAAAAACCTTAGGCTTATTCTCTAGGTCCTATCATTTTTCTAGTGTTAAGCCACAGTATATACACTGTGTCTCAAGAAAGCTCTTTTTCTTTAAAAGTCTGGGTATCAGGATCGTTGATGACCTTCGACAATCATTCCCAAAAGTAACCGGAAGCTCCAAAGTGTAGAGATGCTTCATGAGTGCTGTTTGTGTAATCACTATCTTCTCCTACAAAACATACGTGATCGATTCAGTAGCATCTGATCACAGGTTGGTGTGGGAAAAAAAACAAACGGAACAAAGATGCCTCTTCTCTCCTCAAGTTGACTCACCATTTATTACCTTGTCTTGTTTATAAAGATGTCCATCATTGAGGGAGTGGTGTGTGTGGGTGCGTTTCCTGTTGCTGTGTGCTGGTATCTTCATGTTTATTTAATATTTTACACAGCTCCTTCTTAATAAGTTATGATAAATTAGTATAAAAAGTTCTTACAGTACATATATTTACAAATCCTATCAAAACAGCTCTTGAAAGTAAACTGGCTGTAGAGACAAAAGAAAGCTTTGGTTTAAGGAATTATTCCAGCATCCAGCTGCTGGTATTTCAATCTGGACTCACAAGTACAAATTATTTTCATTAGAAAGAGATGCTTAATTACTTTGTTTAATTTTTAAAATTTTTAAATAGCATATATTCAAAGGACTAATTTGACAATCAAATGAAATGGCAAAAAACCATCTATCATAGAGACCCAGTGTGCTTTATTATCATAAATATCATAAACATAGTTCTCAACTTTATATTTGAAAGTTCATGTGTAGGTCATATGAGCAAATGCTGGGGTTATTTATATTAAAAAGGGATGTTCACCTTTTTTCCTCACACATCTGTATAGTGAACCATCCTGGAAACAACAGCATATCATTTGGGAATCAGCGTGAAAGAAAATGTTTATCTCAGGCAGAATAGAGCTGAAGTGAGTCTGCTGGTAAGTCTATAACCCTTCTCACAAAGTTAAACACACACACAATTCCTGTCCATAAATAAATAAATAAATAACAAAAAACAAAACAAAACAAAACACATCCAAAGTCTGGAGTTGCACACATCTTTTAAATTTGTCTGGTTACATGTGGTGAAATTGACTTCTCGAATTAGTAACATGCTTTCCCAAAGGCATTATAGTTAATCACTGTTCCAAGTGAGAATTTGAATCCTTTTCTTCAGCTGCTTTAAAGTTTTCAACAGGAAATATTTTGGAACATCCACATATATTTATCTGGTTGAAAATGAACAGAAAGAAGTAATAAAGTCTAGAACTCCAAAAGTTTGGATGGTATCATCTTTTCCAAGTGAAGAGAATGACAGCAGCCTTAGGCAGGGCCGCTAACCGCACCTGTCGATCCTTAAAAAGCAATGTAATCCAACTTGAGAGGAGAGGGTACGGAAGATAAGGAGAAAAATCGTAGGAACTGACAACTGGAAAGATAACTTGGCATGAAAAAAAAACCTATGAAGATTTGAAGATTATGATAGTATATTGAACGGTAAAACATATAAACTTTAACTTGGAAGAAACTTATAGACTATGGAAACAAATTAAAACAGAAAACAAAATCAGAAACACTGGAGATTATTTGAATCACGCATGGAGTGGGAAATGGAAATGATTAGCAATTTAAGTAGTTAACAGCAGATATATGTGTTTGTAATTGGAAATATTATAAAATGTACCACGTTAGGAGAGTACAGATTAAAAAACTCAACTATTTGATGATGACCTAAGCACACATTTGGCTTTAATAAATGGGAATAGCAATTCTACTCATTAAATAAGCCATTAGCTAACAAATTGAAGTGTGTATCATGATCACAGGAAATGCTATTGAAAACATATTCTTGCAACTCACACCTGCACATTCTAATGTGATGGGTGTTGGGTTGGACCTGAATTTTTCATTTTAACATGTCCCCACTTATTACCATGATGCCAGTCTTAAAAGGATGCTTCAAAACTGATAAGTTATTTTGGTTATCTGTTAATTGACTAAATCAGTGGTTTCTCTAGTCTGTATTGTATATTTCTCCAAAGATTGATATTAGAAGTAAGATCTAAACTCTGGGTGAACATGGGGAATTCTTGGATATAAATTTCACATTGTTTGATTACTGATTACATAGGTCATCAAATTGAAACTTTGAAAACCTCAAAACTGCCTTAAAATTTTTAGGTGTTCTAATCAGGACAAGTGTAATGTATATTAAGTCTTGCATAAATTCAATATATAAAATTGGACATGTATTAAATAAATTACCTACAACTATTTCCATTTATACATTGTATTGCTAAGGCTTGGCTCCATCCCTCATTATGTATGTGTGAAAAGGCTAATCCTAAAACAATGAGGATTGTAGGAGGGGTCTGATGGGAGATACTTAGGTCATGAAGATGGATTCCAATAGATTCATACAAATCATAAAAGACTTGAAACTGTGCTCAAGCTATCTTAGGCTCTTTCCTACAGAAAAGGTGCCTGATGCCAGCGTGTTGACAGTGAACTTGTAAACCTTCAGATCTGACAAACACATTCATTCTTCTCTCTACACATTGTTTAGCACTAGAAAATGTACTAAGACAATGCTTTGTGGAAGTTTTAAAAATGTATTATACGCATAGTACAGCACATTCTCTCTGTGTATGCATGCATACCTATGTATTGAAAGGAAACACGTTGCTTTTCTCTCACACAGTGCTATAAACCATTCTTTACTTATTGAAATGACCAGTGTCCATAGGATTTTTCAGCATGTCGCACAACTGAGAGCAACATAAAAACAGGAAAAAAAAATTTTCTTTTAATGTAATTATCAGTTATCTTCATGATTTTTAGGTATTTGAAAATATTTTTATTTTAAAATTCAGCACATAGAAACATTGCACAGATTTGCAGGGCCCAATGTGATGCTTCAAGATTCATACCAAACATGCAATGTCCAACCAGGTCAAATATAGCTGTCATATCACACTGAACTTCTTTCACAGTGAAAGCATTTAAAATCTGGGCTTACTGTCATAGAGAATTACACAATACATTATCCACAATCACTCATCTATGCACTAGTAAGCAATTTCTACTATGTAACTATATTTTAAGGGGCATTATCAACCATGCTCTATCCCTTCCTTCCCACTTTGCTCACCTGCCTGTCAACAATGGTTATGTTGTGACCTTCCACACAATTATCTTTTTAACACTCCGCATATGACTCTGTTCATGTGGTACTTCTCTTCCTATGTGTGATTTATTTCACCTAACATTACCAACTCCAGTTCCATCCATATTGTTACAAATGACAAAATAAAAGCACTTATTGTGTCAAGTGATATTCCA
The DNA here is from genome assembly GCF_017591425.1 of Ochotona curzoniae. Classification (NCBI taxonomy): domain Eukaryota; kingdom Metazoa; phylum Chordata; class Mammalia; order Lagomorpha; family Ochotonidae; genus Ochotona; species Ochotona curzoniae. Next base: position 10,856,148 of record NW_024465582.1, on the reverse strand, counting down.
GGAGGGGTGGTTATCATGTTTTCTTTATCAGGTCATGCATCAATGCTTAGGTTATATCCATTTCTTAGGATTATGGATGTTCACATTCTGATGTGAACATCACAAGATAGCTTTCTCTTTAGCCTATGTGTTTTGTTCCCTTTGACTATCTGTTCTAGTACAAGGTCAATATATTCCATGTACTTTTCATTTCAGGTGTCTGTCTTTTGGGGATGAGGGATACTTTCATCCTGTTTTCCATAATGACTATTAATTTACATCTCTACCAATATTGCGCAAGAGTTGCCTTTGTATCCCACATCCTCATCAGCATCGTCCCTTCATTTTTCTATTTGAGAGTAGAAAATTTATCTTAAGGTAACAGCTTATTGTGATCTTGAATTGTGTTTCCCTAGCTATTAGTGATGTTTAGCATTTTTTGATGTGTCTGTTGGTCATTTGTATGCCTTCCTCTAATAAACCTTTAAAGAAAATGGCATTTACATTTTGAAAAAGAAAGTTTTTAATAGCTATGTATGAACTTTACTTAGCAAAACCTGCAGCTTGCAATTATCACTTTTAATTCTGGAAAGAAAAGAGGGACGCCATTCTCTTGCCTAATTCCAAGATACTTTAAGTAATGTGACTTTGTTTTTTAGTTGTTGTTGCTTGATGAATAAAAATCAAATTGCAGATAAAGTGATTTAAAAGCAGGACTTATCCTATTAGACTGCAGAAATATGTTCTTTTGTAATATAACTTTCCGAATAGAGCTAAGTAGCACTGAGCAATAAAAACATGATTTAAAGGATACACATTTGCTCTTGCAAGTAAAATGCCTCTTAGGATCCCCACATGCCATGGCTGAGAGGTTGCAAACCAGCAATAGTGACGTCTTCAGTATTTGAGTCCCACCATCCACATAGAAAATCCAGACTGTGTTTCTACCACTTGGAGTCGCAGAGTTGCATTCTTGGCTGTTACAGACATGTAGGGAGTAAGTGGATCGGGCATCTCTCCTTGTCTCTGGCGAACTGAATGGCTTTCTCTTTTTCTCTGCCTGCAAAATAAATATTTTGAGTAATTAAAAAGAATGCATTTATTTCTATCACGAAGAAAGCACTAACATTATTAAAACTCCAATCAGGTACCATCATTACTATCATAACTAGGGATTTTGTTGTTTGTTTCCTTTTCCGTAATTTATCAATGTGTACTTTCAAAACCTTTATAGAGAACTCATGATTGTAACCAAGATTTTAAAACATTCTAATTCAAGTTTTGTTAAATGTTTAATTTGCTTCAAAATGCATTGGAATAGTTTTGAAGTTGTAGTTTCAATGTATTTTGTGCCAAACGACATTACACAATTCCCCTAAGTACACTGTGGTTTGGTATTGACTGATCGAGGAGACAGGAGTCTTGTAAGTTGCCCAGATTCTGAGTCACTTGGAGGAGGCACTTACAAGCTCATGTTTCTACTTATTTCCTCATTCTGTTATAGTTTAATTAGAGTTGACACACAGAATTACAATCCTAGTAGTACTTGCAGAGGAGAAACAGAAAGTATGTACCTGTCAAATATTATTGAAGAATACAGGTCTGGCACTGTTGTGCAGAGTTAAGCCAGGGCCTGCAACACCTGCATCCACATGGATGTCTGAGGAACAGCTGCTTCACTTCCCATCCAACTCCCTGAAGAAAGTTGTAGAATACAATGAAAACTACCATGGCCCCGCACTCATGTGGGAGATCTGGAACTTTTTGTCTCCTGGCTTCAGCCTGTCCCCGGCTTAGCCCAGCCTCCACATTGCAGCCATTTGGGAAGTGAAGCAACAGATGGAAGATGTCTGTCTCTTTGTAATTCTCCAATCACAGTAAAACTTTCATTTTAAAAATATAAAAATAATTAAATATGTATATCTCAAAACTAAGGAACTAACAGGCCTTATATCTACTTGTGATGTGTCTATAAGATGCATTTATAATACTAGTGACATGTTCTTGTGTGAGATGTTTTATTAAGTGATCAACTGTGTGCACATAATCTACACATTTGGAGACAGTAGTTCTCTTATGTTACCCACAGTTCCAAAAAATAATTTCCCTTAAACTATTTGACATTATCTTCAATATAAATGCAAACACTGTAATAAAATATTTGGAAGAAAAATGATGACTAACTTCTAGCAAATGTGGTTAGGATTTTTCTTAAGGTTGATTTATTTTCATTTGATGGAAGATTTTCAGAGAGAGGATAGAGAGGGAGGGAGACAACAAGCTCTTCCATCTGCTGCTTCATTCCCCAAGGGCACAATGGCTCAAGCTGTGTTGGTCTGAATCCATAAGCCTGGAGCTTCTCCAGGTTACCCAGATGCATGCAGGATCCAAGAACTTGGGCTTTCTTCTGCTGCTTTCCCAGAAATTTTAGTAGAGAGCTGAATCAGAAATGTAACAGCCAAGACACAGGCCAGCACCCGAATGGGATGATGGTGTTGCATGGAGGATTAACTTACTAGGCCACAGTGCTAGACAAGAACAATTTAATCGCAACAATCTAAGGAAACAAAAACAATTTAGATGTAGCCAAAGTAAAAATTTTCTCTTTCCTTAATGAAATCATGAATCAAATATATTAAAAAAAAAAAACTCCATAGCCAGAGTAATGTGTTCACAATATATCCACATGAAAAGATTTGTTTCTAGATTTATTCAACGCACAATAAAATACACATATAATTCAATGATGCCTAACAAACATACTTGAAAAATGACCAAAAGGTTTGGACTGGCACTGTCATAAATTAATATGTGAATAGTTATGCCTTAATGATAAAAATCTACTCAGTATTTTTAATCATGCAGAAACTATGAATTAAAACCACAAATAATTACAACAACATTTGTATTTGAATTCCTTTAAATTATAAGTGCAGTAAAATTAGGTGTTGGCATACAGAAGAGAAGATAAAACAGTTATTTATACTGTTGTTGGTAATGTAGAATTGCCTAATCAATCTAATACATAATTTTCAAGTTCTTTTTTAAAAGATTCATTTATGAACTTGAAAATCAGAGTACAAGAAAAAGATCAAGAAACAGGTAGAAATGTCCTCCATCCACCAGTTTCTTCCCAGATGGCCACAACAGCATGGCTGCACCAGGCCAAAATCAAAAGCCAGTTACTTCAACTGGGTCTCCCATGTGGGTCTAAGTGCTGAAGCCCTTGACTAGCTTCCCTGTCTTTTCCCAGGCTATTAGCACAGAGCTAGATTAGAAGTCGACTAGCCAGTGCACCAACCAGTGTCTGTAAGATAACAGTTGTATCCATTACACCAATTTCCTGAGTTAAACAAAGTCCTATCCAATGAATTATTGTTTTCAGCTACTTATGCAAAGGGAAAAAAGGATATCACAGAAAGACTTGTATTCAAATATATCTTACTAATATTCATTTTTAAATATTCAGAATTTTAAGCAAACCACATCAGTAAAAGGTGAATGGATAAACAATATGTGAATAACTTCATTTTAAAATATACCTTCTCACTTTAATTCTCAAATAAATAAATAAGTAAATGAATAATGAGAGGCCACCATCAACGAAAACCAGGACACACAAGTCACCAGATTGTTGGATCTTGGTATTGGGCCACCAGTCACTAGAAATATAAGCAATGCATTTCTGTCGCTTAGGAAGCATGGACTGTAAGACGTTCTGCTCTAACAGCCTGACAAAGTAAGGTGTAAGAGTCCCTCTTGATGAGTATATGAGGATAAATTTAATTCTTCCACTGTCAATGTGTGACAACCCCTGTAAAATGTTACTGACAAGCAAAGCTCATCCATGCCTTGGGTAACAAGGTTTATTGCGAAACAGTCACACTGGTACACAACACCTAAGTGAAGTACATAAATGCACAGTCAGTCGCACTCTCCTGCATCCTAAGAAAGAAGCGGTTGTTTGGTTTAAGTCACGTGGTTCGCTCACACTTATCTTGTCAGACATGACCCTGGTTGTCAGACACAGAAAGCAGGATAGTAGTGTGTTATTACTTTAAAGATTATTGTAAGTGTTTGGAGGTAATCTTCTAGAAAGTGACCCAGGACAGATTGTCAATGGACTGCAAACTCAGGCAGTTGAAACATAATGCTGATCCAAGTCCTAATGCTGAAGTTGGAGCCCTCACAAATGAAATTAGTGACCTCATAAACAATATCCAAGGGGGCTTGTGAGGGTTCAGCAGGAAGACTGCCTCTGAGAAACCCAAACTGGCTTTCATAAGACAGTGAATTGCTCTGTAACTTGATTTGGGAATTCTCAGCTTTCATAATTGTCAGAGATAAACTTTGGTATCAACTACCCATTTTATTCATTCTGTTATCGTGGCCTGATTGGAGCAAGACAGCATTTCTCCTTCTAAATATAAAATGCAGTAATGCAGAAGATCAAGGAAAACAACAAGAACCTTTATGTAAATTATAATTATACATGTTAAAAAGTATAATAAACTTATCATAGGAAAGTGTATAGTATTATTATATGGTAATAAGAATGTTACAAACAATGGTATTTCTACTTGTACATACTGAACTATATGGTTTGTGGTGCCGCAAGGCTGTTTATGCAATTGTAAAAATTGTCCAGTTTCACATACTCTCAATATGTGCTCATTGTAAATAAGGCAAATAGCATGTAATTTACTGCAATGACAAAACAAATAAAAAGCATAAACATGTGAATTAGAAAATAAATGTATACAAAGGTAAATGGCAGTCACCCAAACTTCAGGAATATCTGTAACTATTACAAAGAAGTGATGAGATCTGCTATGAAATGGGACTGAATTAGTCTTAAGGTTACTAGGTAGAACATGGAATTAGGTAGCTATGAATGATACCATGAATAAATCACATGTGTAGCATTTTATGACTAAGATAGTCAAAAGTATACCAAAAAGATTCACAAGCACCCAAAATTATTAGAAACAGAAATAAATGATTCAGAATATTGACTGTTATGAAGAATTATGCTACATCTCAATATGAGCAAGTGAAAAGTAAAATTGGGGTGAATATTAAGAATGCTGACCATAGATGCTACTCAATGTACACTGGGTTTGCATTCTCCTAAATCTATCATACATTGTAAACAGTGTAATTCAAGAATGTATTTAACGCATCCGTCTGGCAGCCATCTTACTTAGCAATACACAACGCAGTCCACTGGAGAACCATATTGTTTACCTGCTTTATAATGTGGCTGATTGCGAATTATGGTACCTTGTCACCATCTAACACGAGAAAAATATTATGTACATACCATTTCCACAAAAATGATCCAAAATAAAAGTTCAAATTGCAGTTTTTTACTGAATGCATAGTCATAGCATTGTAATGTTGAAAATTAAGAAGTTGAACTGTCATAATTTGGAGACTGATGTATTTCAGCATATGTGAACTCAATAATATATTTTTAGTGATGTCTCTCAGGTTTCTGTCTCCTGGTTTATTTCTTTGTCTTTGAGCTTAAAAATAATACCTCAACCCCATATTTGAATAAGAAGGAACAGCAGAAACGGGAGGAGAAGAAGGGAAGGAAAATGCAAAAAGAAAGGAGCGTTAGGAAAGAGGCTCTTCCATCCTGGCTAAGCCGTTGTTGCGCACAGAGAAACAGTTACAACCTTTGCATGCAGGTTTGCTTTTAGCTTATATTAGAGAATGTCTTACCAACAACTGGTTAGGGGCCTTACCATTAACTAGCCAGCTCCTTTATGGCAGGACCCATGCACCAGGATACTCTTGTGTTTTCCACTATCTCATGCAAGGACACGTGGCACCAACTCAGCAATGCAGCAACAGGGCGAAAACTGCTTTCTTGATAGGGTCATTTACTTTCTCCCTGTTGTTTAGGCTTTCTGCATCCTTGGAATGTAAGCTTGAGGGCTGGAACTCAAGCGACCAAGCGGCAGGAAATTAAGGAAGATCAGAAACCTTTCAAAAGTGTAGATTTGATTTTCATGAACCATTGAGATAATTTCAGTCTTCTAATTGTTTGGAAAGAATAAGGCCATGATTGTTTAAACCAGTGATGAACCTGCTCTCTGTTTCTCACAGCTGAAGATAATCACCGACTGCTGCAGCCCTCCATGAAGGTGCAACCCACCTGCTGGAAAGGCATTACTAGGGCAACCGTTTGCCCAGCAAGGGAGGTAAACAGTCCAGGTGCCAAGAACAATTTGCTTAAGCTGAGATGTGCTGTCTCACACCGTTATTTGGAAATTCAGTTATTACCACCTTCCCATGGATTACTCCAGGGCATTAAGTGAAAAATCACTCCTGAATTGTCCTTCCAGCTTCATCCACTCTGGGATTCTGTAAAGTGGTTAACTCCAAAATGAGGCAGAAAACTTACACATTAAGAAACTGGAAACAGTATTCTGTAACACAAATGCTGCATAGTGTAAGATGTCCATCTATATTTTGGTTATACCAAATCAGACCGACAATTTTCTTCTTTTTTACAACTATTAGAACTGGTTTTATTATGCATAAATTAGGCAAATATCTTGACAGAATAATAGGAAATAATAGTAACTCAAACAGAAAGTAGTCATATATTTGGAAATGGCTAAGCAAAATTAGGCAGTATTATGTATAAGTAAATAATGGTAAATTTTAAAATATAAATAAAATGATGACTGGAAAATTTTAAAACATGAGAATTGATCAAGTAATATTTAGAATTGATGGCACCAGAAAAAAATCAAGCTTTGATGTCCATGATATGAGGCTTATGGGTAAGACACTATTCAGTAATATGGGTCAAGGGTTTAAAAAAATGTATCCTGCAGGCCAGATCCATTGCTCCTGCTCCTGCCTTTGTCGAGAAGATTTTACTGAAAGAAAACCACACGGATTTGCTTACATGTTGTCTGTGGTGACTTTCACTTTAGAATTCCAGAATGAGCAGTGGTATGAGAGACCATGTGGTCTATAAAGATAAAAATATTTACTATCCATGGTTTTAATGAAGCTAGTCATCATTTTTCGCATTGTTTGTAATGGCAGTATTATAAAATAAGCACATTAGGAAAAACATATTAAGAAGCAGCAAGAAAGATGGATTTTATAAAAGCAAAATAGCCAAGATTAAATTTAAATGTTAGGAAATTCAACAGCAAAATGATCAAGTTATATATGTAGTACGTTGCATGATATATGTATATAATACACTGTTGTACTTGCATTTGATAAATCGAGGAGAGCTGCATTCTATGGAGACCCCTTTTAAGATGGATTAGCTCTCATGAATTAGATTTATTAGGTCATTGAAAAGTTCAGCCTTCTATATGAAACTGGAAGGCTGAAATTGGGAACTTTATTCCATAAATATTATTAATATCAGGAAAGATGAAACCAATACATTTGATAATGAATTCATTGAAATCTATTTAATGATTCTGAACACGCAGGGTCTTTCAAAAAATTCACAAAAATGAACTTAAAATGTAAGTTTATTTTAGTATTCACAGTTTTTCTTCAAATTTATGTAAATTTTGTATAAGATACATTTGCATTAAATTTTTGATATACCTATGCATAAAAGATTCTTGATAATGTATTTTATTGGGATTTATTAAGAAAGATTATATGAAAAAAGAGGACGCAAAAATGTAGTACACTATGTGAAAAATAATTTTTAAATAGATTCAAAAGTTGTGCCACAACCTTATTCTAAAATAAAAATGTAAATATATTTAAAATATGATCCAAATCAATGTCATTATATGTTGCTTATTTTATCATTTGCTTTTCAACAGTCTTCGTATTTATTAAACCTGGCTATCATTTTCATGTTATACTTACCATAATCCCTAATGGCAATTTATAGTATATCTGCTTCTGAGATGTGAATATCTTCATTTTTACTGTGGGTTTTCATTTTAAAGCATAATTGAGTCACAAAATATTACAGCAAAAAACAATCAGAATTTTAGAATTCTTCAATTCTAAAAAGAATCTGAAACATTCATATGAATCACATCATCTCAATCCATACTTGGATCAAAGCCATGGTAACTGTAAATGGCATGTAAATCCACATGTTTGCCTCTAAGGAAACAAGCAAACGTTGATCTCTGTATCATCCCTGTGTGATTCCAAGATCTGATTTTCACCACTGTCTGCTGCCACCAATACACAAAAGCATAAAATGAGGGATTACCACAAGCAGATGAATGATGCCATTACATCTCACTATTTTTCTTTCATCAATACAAATTTCTTTCAATTGTAGTAATAAAGACATCTGGCTTTGTTGGGATGTTGCTGGCCTCGATCTCTTACCCACTAGTTGCAGAAAATCGGCGGAGTGTGTGCTCAGTGTCTGTGCCTGGCGATGATACTTCCTCTGAGACCTCCTCTCTTGTTCTCTACAGTAACTGTCAGGCTCCACAATATCATGCTTTCAGATATCATGTAAAAATGTGCAGTGCATTTGCAACCAAATGAAGAAAGCAAAAGGATGATATTTTAAAAATAACAGCACACTGGAAAAACTTACTAGGTTGCTAAGAATTTCTAAGAGCATAGCTTTGTTCAGAAGTCAATATTGTGCTGGAACACATTATCCTTATGTCTCATTCACTTGTTTTATTCAGGTTTTTGATTCATTTCTCATTGAAATGCCAAATGCATGGTTCCTTTTCCTATTATTGCTTCATGGCATTCTTTTACACTCACTTTCTTCTAAACTTATCATGATTTAAATAATTTTTTCAATTAGTTAACTCATCACTTAAATCATTTTTAATACTTCCCTTGGCAAGCATACTTTAGTTTCACCTCAATGTATGTTCAGTTCTGCTTGGTTGTGAATTTTTTGACACCCAGTGTCTCTGGAAAGTGACATAAATTTGTGTTGGAAAAACTAGTAACTCCACTTAGGTCAATTTCCTCTTGCATTACTAACAGAGATAATTTTAGCCATTTCAATTTGTTCAAACTCTTGCCTCCACCAAATGCACATTTATCACAGCCAATGAACTTATTTGCAAATTATAGTCCAGGATAGAATTTCACCAGACAGATGTGAATGTGTGTTTGTAGGAACATGATTGCAGCTCTCTTGTTAGCATTCTCAGCTTCACTGCTACAATGAAATAGGTGTTGACTCTCAGAAACGAAGCTGGTATTCCATCTCCTATACTCCATAACTTTATACAACATTAGAACACTTATAGGTCTATAACTTTTTTTATATCATTGCTAATCATTTTCATCACTTTCTTAAAGATAGCTGTATTGCTGATAGTCTATTCCCAAGTTAAAACAACAGTAAGAAAACGAGAAAAAAATCTCATCCTTCTATAAATATCAGTTAACCTATAAACATTATCAGAACTCATTACCTTGCTGCAGAATTAAATTTGCAAAAACTCTATATGTATCTTTATTCTTATCTCATTAAAAAAAAAAACTTAAATTTTCTTGGGCCCAACACTGTGCTCTAGCAGCTAAAAGTTCTCACCTTGCACTGCACCAGGATCCTATATGAATGCCAGTTTAATTCCCAGAAGTCCTGCTTCCCATCCAGCTCCCTGCTTGTGGTCTGGGAAAGCAACTGAGAATGGCCCAAAGCCTTGAGACCCTGTACCTGTGTGGGAGACTCAGAACAGGCTTCTGGCTCCTGGCTTCGGATAAGCTCAGCCCCAGTCATTGCAGTCACTTGGGGAGTGAATCAGCAGACAGAAGATCTTCCTCTCTGTCTCTCCTCTTCTATACATAACTGACTTAGCAATAAAAAAAAAAAACTTTTTAAAACAATTACTTATTGGAAAAACAGAGCCACGGACAAGGATAGTGAGAGATCTTCAAATTTCATGTTTCATGTTCTTGCTGTTTTCTGCTTTGCAATTGAGGGAGACTAACCATGAAAAACAGTTCTTCAGGTCTGTATACAATAGTGTATTATGGTCATTGATTTATTAGTTTCCCATTGTGATAACTATACCAACTTTGCCTATCGGGATTGTAACTCCTTTCCTGAAATCTAATTATTCCTTTTGCAATGAGATTTCTCAATTCAGTAGTGGCAGTTGCCATTTTCAAAGTTTGGCCTACACAGAACAGTAGTCACAAAGTTCCTCAAGGATTCCCGGGCTCCGCTCACAAACTAATTCTCATAGTATTGATGATAGACACAAATCTGTGTCCCTCCAGTTGTCTTAAACTAGAAATGCATTGCAATACTCCAGAATCATAAGCCTCTGTCTCTCTTCCTCTACATGAAACTAAGGCTTGTTTCGCATTTCCAATTCACTCACTGTGGGCCAACTTTTGGTCCATTTTTTTTTCAGCCAAGCAACCCAACAAACTGTCAGAACACTTGCCAACTTCCCAAGCTGCAGCCGTAATCAAAGCTGTTCCCTGCTTTGTGAGCCCATATCAAGAGAGTTAGCCTGTTTCAACAGTATGTCCCTTCAACCATGATCACATACCCTCATGTTCCTAGATTTCTTCCCATAGATCACAAAACCCAAGTGATTCTTTCACATTTGGCACACAACATCAGAGCTGCATTTTGTATTTCACATTTACAGATCTTTTGAGACCTAACTTTGCTTCTAAAGGAAAGAACAGTGTTGGAATAGGTTCTGGCAAGTAGCAATAACATATTTCATGCTGAGTCCCTCACATGAAGCCATCACAGTTTAAATAGGTAATACAAGATTAATCTCTTCTGACAGGGGTAAGGAAAACAGCAGTGTTAGCGTTAGAATGCTCACATATCAGAGCAGAGCATACCCCAACCATGTGAGTGTGAGGGGGTGTGTTTAGACTGGGTCTGTTCAGAACTCTTTCACTGGCAAAATCTTCTCAGATATCAAAGGCTTTATGTTCTCAGCTTAGTTAGGATCCTCACACACATTTACATTCCAATTCCTAACATCCCACCATTTCCCAATCAATGTTCTCATGTTAGACTGAGAGTTCAACTGTAATTCAGCTAATTTCAGGGAGGAAGTTTGTGTTTGATTTTCAGCAAGTTTGACTCTATGGCTACAGAAATAAGGGATACTTCAGGCAGTTCTAGAGTGCTTGAGGTGGGAATTTGAATTCATGATCACATCCTTTAAAGACTGTGTTTCGAACCATTAGGTGCCACTGAAACACCTAGTTATATGTGCCTGTTTTCCAAAGTTACTTGGAAATGTGATCTGCAGATTCATCCAATTCCTAGCTTTTTATAAGAGATTCACTAAGAGCCTCTGGCGGACATATGTCATAGACTCTCAGTGCTGTGTCCACTGCTGGAAATAATGTCAATTGGGTCTTTAAATCTAATCAGACTATCCAGAAATCCCGGAGCGAATCCAGAAAACTCACACATTCATCTTAAAGTCTGTATTAGTTGGGGTTTTACAGAAAAAATATATAACAAAGAAGCTAGCCAGAGGCATTTAATCAGTCCTCTCCTTGAAAGGGAACACGGTGGAGTATAAAGCAGCTCAACAATTACTAGAATATTAGTACTTACAGGAAGTAAACATCAGCAAGGGTGAAAAAGGAGTAACAGCCATCAGCCAAGAGTCGCTGGCTGACTTTTCAATTGGGCATCCCGTGGGTAAAATTTTTATTATTTTAGCTATTTTATTTTATTTTCATTGCATAGATTCTATGTCAACAACTAGAGTGCAGACTTACCAGCTATTGTTCTCTTGTCCCAATCACTTTTACATTTTATTCACAATGTATCATCCCTGTTTTAGCTGTATGAAAAATGCTCGAAATCAATGCAATATTTTTCCTTTCTACACCTCTCTTTAATGTAGCTTGATCCATCGTACTGTGCCTTTGATGTCACCTGCATAAACAGGCACACCTGGGGACAACTGTGTTACTCTGCAAAATGAGACTATTAGAACAACACAATTGACCCAACACAGGACATGAGTCAGTCTCAACTGCTGGGATTTTTGCCCTGAGCTAAGAGTGTGTCCCTACATTTAGTAGTTCTAATAATGTGAATCTTGATTCACACGTTCTTTATTCTGTTAACATAGGGGTGTATTATCTTTGTGTAGATTTTACTGCCTTTAAAACATTCATATGAAAGAAAAATGAAAACAATACTATTCTAAAAGAATTTCCAATTTAATTGCCTCTCACACTTACTAGACTCCCCCACCCCTACACACAAAGAGAGAGAGAGAGAGAGAGAGAGAGAGAGAGAGGTATAACATCTCATTGGCTCATTTGAGGAGTTTCATAAGACATAACCAATTCTTCAACAGATACTTAGAGGACAAAATCCATATTAAGGAGTAAAGATTAGGAAAGAAATGTACATAGCATTTCCTATAAGTTGTCTCCTATCGTCTTTTTTAAATACAAGAATGAAAGGCAAATTGTTAACAAATGTCCAATTCAACACAGGGATTTACTTACAAGTAAGTGGTACAGCCTATAAATACTCAAGCAATTTAGCTTAGGCACTGATCCCTGAAACCTGGTTACTTAGCTGAGAAGTAATAGATGGGATAAAACTTGAATCAAACTTTGAGAAAAACAGACCTTTTCTAAAACTTGTAAAAAAAAAATGCTATCAAAGAAGAGACTGTGAATACTACATACCAGATTAAGAAACACAGATTTTCTGAGAAGTCACATGAATACAATCATGATGTGGGATAGCCACATGGCACACACACACACACACACACACACACACAAAATGGAGAGGTGCATGAGAAATCAGATTGTGCAGAATGAAGGTTGATATACTAAGCAATTTAGCTTCAAATAACACAACAGAGCACCACCAATGTAAATGTATGTGTTTCTCATTGTATCAGGGATTCAATAGTGGGGGAATGCCAAGGAAAAGGTACTAAGAACCTTTGCGTTACAGACTAAGAGTCCCAGTTCAGACAGGGATACACATAACTACAATATTTGTACAATGCTAAACACAGGGTTCAGGTACTCAAGTCAATTACAATGAAATTGGAAAATGTCTCGGATTCTTCAGGATTCTTAGCCAAACTACAAGAGTTCATGGTGAAAGGGAGAGACAGTTCTTCCATTTTTTTGGTTCATCCCGCAGACACCTGTTAACAAGGGCTACACCAGACCAAAGCTAGGATCCAGGAGCTTCTTCTGTGTCTCCCACATGAGAGGCCATCTTCAATGATTTACCCAAGTCACTAATAAGGGTCTGAATCGAAGTGTTTTAGCCAGAATACAAACTATTGCCCATAGTGGATGCCAGCATTCCAGGCAGTGGCTTTACCCACTATGCCACAATGCCAGCCCCTAACATTTTTTAAAACCAGAAAATTCAGTATTTCTTATTAAAAACTTTGAGCTCATTTCTTCTTTTAACATTGAATAGCATAAAATACTCATGTACAAGAAGACATTTAAAATATATATGTTGCTCCAAACAACACAATATACCTACATTAAATTATTTAAAATGAAAATATTTGCCTTTCTATAATTTTTAATAAGTGCTATGGAAGAGTTTATTTCCTGGGTCATAAAGGAATAAAGTATTAGTACATGGTGGAAAGGGCAGTTTTGCTTCTAGGACATTGATAGTGCGGCTTTTAAGGCTTTTCAATAAAGTGGAGTTATAAAAACCATTAAGAGCGAATGGGAAGAGTTGTGTACAGTCGTTCTAAAAAGAACCACAAAAACAGAAAAATAAAAGCAGGATAGTTGAGCAAAACATCATAATGAAAATGTTAAGATCTCTTTTTAGTAGCCAGAGAATATAAACAGCCATGTTTCATCTATTCAGCTTTGTTCTGCTCATGAATCAAAAGGAATGCATTAAAATCATATAAATGAATTGTCAAGCAGCAATTTTTGTCATTTGAATGCAATCAAATCATGGTTGTGGGCACACAAATTTGGAAAGTCAAACTCGCTCGAGCACCCGCAGCCTGGGGCTAATCTAAGAGCAAAGCGACTGAAGGTAAGGCTAATCTCTACCATAAACGATCTCATTTCTAGATTTATCCTCAGACATAGAGGGCGCTCTCAGCTCTTCTATCTTTATGTCTTACCACCCTAACAACCTTGTTCTTTTGGAAAAACAGAGACTTCAAACAGATGGATTGTCACAGAGATGGACAAGGAGAAATATATCAAACACTTCCTTGAGAGTCATTGCAAAAACAGAAGTAAAATCTGCATTTATTTTTTCTGGGCTCATCATTAGAACTATTATAATTGACTACAAAGACTTAGTATATAAATCAATGAAAACATCTCTACTCCAGGACTCTCCTCTGAGAGGAAAACTACTGCCGCCATTGGTCAGGGTCATTAAGAACGTAATGGCCTCTTAAGCCTGAATCTAGAGGAGTGAATCAGAATGTCCTAATGTACTGGTTAATGATGCCTTTGCATTTACCAATTACCAGCTAAGCCCATTGCATTAAAATGAACAGTCTTGGATTAAATGTTAATATGGCTGTGCGTATATATAGTAACACTTTCTTTAGAAAAAATAAAGGGTTTGGAGATTGGTGTCATGGTGCAGCATGTTAAGCTGTAACTTAACATGCTGGCATTCCCTACGGGCAGCAATTTGCATTCAGTTGATGGACTTGTAATCCAGCTCCCTGCTTTAACATGTGGGAAGGCAGTGGAAGACGTGCTAACTTAATGGGTCCCTGATGCCCACATGGGAAAACTGCATGGAGTTCCAGATCTTGACTTTGGTCTGGTCCAGGACTGGTTGTTGCACCTACTTCAGGAGTAAACCGATGAATAAAAGATCTCACCATTTTGTCTCTCTCTTTCTGTAACTCCCATTCAAATAAAGAGTTAAATTATTTTTAAACTATATAAAAGAGGGAGTTTATAAAAAAAAACAAAAAATATCTCCGTCATTGCATGGGAAAGCAGTGAACACAAAAAATGTTTACAATTCATAAGTGCCTAGAATAGATATTATACATCATATTTGTGAATATAATATAATTCAGGATTTCAAACATGTACTTACAGTTCCAATATGCCTTTCATAAATGCGTAATTGTAATTTATGGAAAAAAATAACTGAACATGTCAAATGAGGGGATCCTAGTGCTGTCCAGAAGTCTCAGGGTCATCAGGAAATGGTTGAAGAATTGTTACAATTCATAAAAGGATAAGGAGACACGGCAATACATGTAATGTGTGATCTTTAATGAAATCACAAAATAAGAAATAAAAAGCCATTACACAAGTAAGTGTTTTCTCTGACATACAGAATATGAAGAATATAAAGCAATAAAAAGGACTCTTCTGATTGGATTATTGTTTATAGCACTTTTGGTATTCTTGTGGAACAGCACTTTTTCCGCTGTTTACTTTTTCAAGTTGACAGCTAGGGGCGCGGTAAGGCTGTGATTATAAAGCAAGTTGAAAGTATGTGATTGCAGGCCTGGTGCAGTAGCCTGGTGGTTAAAGTCCTTGGCTTGCAGGCCCAGGATCCCATATGTGCACTGGTTCATATCCTAGCTGCTCTACTGCCCATCCAGTCTCCTGCTTATGGCCTGGGAAAGCAGTGGAAGACAGCCCAAAGCCTTGGGACTCTGCAAACCCATGGCAGATCTAAAGAAGCTCCTGTCTCCTGGCTTCAATCAGCTCAGCTCCAGCCAATTTGGCTGCCTGGGGAGTGTACCAGCAAACAGAAGATGTTTCTCTCCATATCTCCTTGTCTGAATATCTGCTTTTCCAACAAAAAATAAATAAATATTTACAAAAGCAAAATTGGAAAGGAAAATACTGGGAGGAGGAGAGACAGATATACAGAGAGAAGGAGAGACAGAGAAGATCTTCTGTCAGATGATTCACTCCCCAAGCAACCACAATGGCCAGAGCTGAGCCGATCTGAAACCAATATTTTCTCCCATTCTGTCTCTTGCACCTTCATTTATTTGACAATTTCCTTTGCATGCACAATCTCCCTTGCCTATTTTTCTTTTATTGTCTCTGTTTCCATGGTTTTTCCCAAGTTGTTGACTGTTTCAATGTTCAGAGTTTCCTTGGATATTTTCTCTAGCAAACGGAGGGTACCAGGCAGGAGATTCAGATGCTACATCCATTGTGAGTTGATTTTTGCGGAAGCTGTAAGGTAGGGGTCATGTCACAGTTCTTCATGCATTGATCCAGCTTTTTAACTCAACTTGTTGAGATTGTGTTATCTCCAGTGATTGATTTTAAAATTCGTTTGTCAGACATTAGTTGGTTGTAGCTGCTTGGATTAATTCTGAGGGTTTAGATTTTCTGTCCTGTTGGTATACAGTTTTATCTTTTTGTGTATCAAGCCTTGTGATTGAAATTGCACAATTTCTTGAGGTACAGTATTGTAATGCTTCCAACTTAATTTTTGTTTTACAAGATTGCTTAAGGTATTCTCTTGTATTTACATACAAATTGATTGATTGATTGATTGACCTGAGAGAATACCCTTATAAGTTGATTGAGATTGCATTGCATTTGTAAACTGGTTTTTACAGTATGGGCATTTGATGATATCAATATTACTTTAGGACACGCGCGTCTGACAATTGAAGGCTGACTTTGCAGAGCAGTGAATTAAATTGCTACCTGTGATGCTGGGATTTCCAAAATGTATTTCTACCATATTATTTCAAATGTATTTCAATTCTGCATTGATTATTCACTACATAAACAAATTACTTCAGAACTGCTTTGCTTAAAATTGCAACAGTTATTATCACACACATTCGAAAGCACTGCAGCTTCTGTGGTCTGGTTCAGGTTCTGTCTGTAGGTCACAGTCAAAACATGTTCTGTGGTTGTCAATACCACAGAGTTCACTCATGGCTAGAAAATCCATTTCCCAAATTCACCCCAAGGCTACAGTCAGGAGCTTTTATTTTCCTTGCCATACTGGTATCTCCATGAGGTTATTCTTGTTAGGATTTCTTCCAGACTGAGCTTTCCATTGGAACGAGCTTGCGCAAGACACAATGCACAGATTATGCCTTTTTTCTCAAAAGTGGCACATTGTCATGTCTTCCATAATCTGTTGGTCACAAAGTATTCTCCAGTGCCATGTGAAAGAAAAGTATAAAGGCCTGAATCCCAGGAGGTAGGAAACAATGAGGTTTCCAATAGAGGCTGCAAATTGCAGTGACTTACATCGCCTGGGGTGTGTACAGTTTTGTGGAAATATTTGTATTTCCCTGCATATAAGACTGAGAGCTTTTTAAACTCAGTGAATGTAAAGTGACAGGCATCATGAACATTGATCACTTTATTGTTCTAAAACTTATGTCATTACAGCACCAAGAGTGAAAGCAGTGTTTCTCCTACCATAATTCTACAGTATTTGACATTTCATTATTTATTTGGATAAAATTTCATTTGAAGCAGTCTGGATATGAAGGAATGGAGCATTATGGTAGAGTGAGTTAAGGTATTGCCTGGAATACCGGTATTCCATATGGACACCAATTCGTGTCCTGATTGTTCCACTTCTCATCCAATTCACTCTAGTTGCCTGGGAATGCAGTGGAAGATGGCCCAAGTACTGGGGTCCCTTCCAGGTGGCTGGGAGAGCCAGAAGATATTGGCTCCATGGCTGTTGTCACATTTGAGGAGTGAACCAGTAGATGGAGGACATTGCTTTCTCTCTCATATTTTTTTTTCTTTCAAAGGCATGTATGCAAGAGCTAGTCTTCCAAGCTGCACATTAGCAGGATGCTTGAGTTGGGAGTCAGGACATACAAGGAACTGAAGCACTCCATCTAGAATGTAAGTGCTTTAACAGTTGCCTTATCCAGTAGGACACACTCCAGTCTGAATATGTACATTAATTTTTAAAATGATTTTGTTGTTCAATTGCCTTGGAGAAGCTAAGTACTATGAATTGCATAATGTAATTTAATTGATCTAATTTTTGAATATAGTCAACCATGTAATTACTTTACCATTAAATGCACATCATTTAATTTTTTCTTATAACTTAGCAGTGATTTATCAAAATCACATTGCTTTTGGCAAAGAAATAAAGATGGTTGTTTTAAATATCATTTACAAGCACTGTTTCATGCAGTGATTGGATGCAGTAAATTCTGAACCAAAATTTCCCTTACACAATTTTCCAAGCATTTGCCTTTTGAAGTATTATTCAAACATATGCTATGGGAAATAATTTTTAAGACTCTGTAAGGTCAACTTAAAAATAAACCAGAGGATATAAACCTCAGAGATTTGTGACATTACAATTGCAATTTTGAAAGGAAGAAATATAATAACCTTTTCCATTCTAATGTTACCAAAATATGTGCTTTTGTATATTGCTGTGTTGCCCCGGTACACTGACTACCACCATGGGGAATTATAACAGCAGTTAGAAACTGTTTCAAAAATCCAATAACCTGGAAACCTGAAGATCGTGACAGTTACAACCATGCTAATAATTGGGAAATCACTTGAATATCATGTTATAATACCAGTGAGAACAGAATTAGCAAATTATTTAGCTTTACATTTTCAAATTCCATAGTTAAGTAATTGAAAATGGAACAAACATTTTACTACTTCCGGTTTAATTAACATTTTACTGTATAACTATAATACTGGAAACATCTTCTGCATAGAGAGCCAACATGCATTACTAAGAGGAATAAAATGTTTTACTAATCAAACATTTGTGTTGATCAGACATTTTTATGAAGTTGCAATTATAACAAAAGAATCAGGTTATAGTGACAAATGTGCTTAATTAGAGTTGAACATGTTCTTATTGGCCATATTTTGTGTTCTTAAAAATATATATTCTTTCATTGGAGAAATTTAGATCACTTTTTAAAGTTATTTAAATGTTTCAAAACTATAGATAAATAATATTATTCTTACTTAGGACAATTATAAAGGCATGGCTTTATTGTTAATAGGACTTCCAATTGGTGAGTAGATTTGTCTAGTTAGCAATGAAGCCTTTATGAGCAGAGAGAATTCTAAAACATTATTAATTCTAATTTGCAATTTTAATGTGGAACATCAGATGGCTTATATTACTTATGCAACAAATATAACACTTAAAATCAAAGCTCTCACAAATAATACAGAGGATTCAAAGCAATCTTTTTCTTATTGCATTATACTTTACACATAAATGTCAGTCACACAAATCAAAAGTCTGCTTTAATGGGAAAACTATATTTTCTTGAAATATTTCATTTTAAACCAATCATTTGACTTTTCAGTAGGGTTATGTGACACGTGATGAATGATGGGTTATAGGTATAAAATAACATATGATAAAGTCTAGAGGCGATGGGGTAAACATTGTTTACATGTACCAACAGTGGACTCACTTTTTTTTTTTTTTTTTTTTGGTGTGGGAAGTAGTGGAACAGAGAATTTTCATCAACATGGTCAAGGTGGTGAGAGGTAGAACTTTTTTAACTGCTGAATGCTGCTTTCTAATTGTCCCAACTGCAGTTTTTGAAGAGGCCCTCTTTCCTCCCTGGCTTATTTTCTTTTGTCTTGTCAGAGATCAGATGGCTGTGCGTGTATGGACTTACTTTTGTTGTTTCTATTGATCTTCCTCTCTGTTTCAATAGCTGTAATAGTTTTGATTATTGCCACCCTATAATAAGGTCTGGGATTGTGATCCATCCAGCTAAGTTCTTATTCTTCAGGATAGTTTGGGTTATTTGCGATCACATGTGATTCCAAATTAAATTTTGTATCATTTTTTTAGCCATTTCAATAATGTTCTTGGTATTTTGATTGAAATTGCATTGAATTTGCATATTGCTTTTGGTAATATAGATATTTTGATGATATTGCTTCTGCCTATCCAGGAATATGGTGTATTTCTCCTCTTTTAAAAGTCTTCTTCTATTTCTCTTTTCAATGTTTTGTAATTTTCCTCACTTTTTCAATGTCTTTAGTAAGATTTATTCTAAGATATTTCAGCTTCCTCTCTGTTATTTGAAAGGCACCATATTGATCAGTTCTTTTTCAGCCTTGGAGTTGTTGGTATATACTAGGGACATTGAGTTCTGATTATTTATTTTCTACCCTGCCACTTTACCAAACTCTCATATAAGTTTTAGCAGTCTCTTCTTTGAGTTTTTCGGTTCTCTTATGTATAGAATCATGTTGTCCTCAAACAGAGATTGCTTAACTTCCTCTCTTCCAATTTGAATTCCCTTAATTTCTTTTTCTTGCCTAACATATTTTGTGAGTACTTCCAGTACTATGTTAAATAGCAGTGGTGACAATGGACACTGTCATCTAGTTCCAGATCTTAGTGGGAAAGCTCCCAGTCTTTCTCCAATAAATATGATGCTGACATTTGGTTTTTCGTCAATTGCTTTGATTATTTTGTGAAATGTTCCTTCAATGCCTATCTTGCTTAGAGTTTTTAGCATGAAGGAGCGTTGGAATTTGTAAAATGTTTTTACTACATCCACTGAGACTATCAAATGATGTTTGTTCCTCAGTTTCTTGATGTGGTATATCACATTTATAGATTTGTTTATTGCTGCATGGTGGGAATAAATTCCACCTTATCCAGGTTATTGATCTGTCTGATGTATCTTTGTAATTTGTTGGCTAGTGTTGTGTTGAAGATGTTATCATCAATATTCATCAAGGATATCAGTCTATAATGTCTTTCTCTCTTGTGTCTGTCTGGTTTTGGTATTAAGGCGATATTGGCCTCAAAGAAAGTGTGTGGGAGGATTGCTTCCCTTTCTATTGTTTTGAATCGCTTGTGAATAATCGGGGTCAGATCTGTTTGGAATGCTTTGTAGAATTCAGCAGTGAAGCCATCTGGATTCGGGTTTTATTTGTTGAGATGGTGTTGATTGCTGATTTGATCTATGCCTCAGTTACAGGTTTATTTAGATTTCTGTTGCCTCATGACTTTGTTTTGGTACATGGTAGGAGTCCAGGAATCTATCCATTTCTTGGAAGTCTTCTAATTTATTGGTATATAGTTGCTTGTAGAAATTTCTGGTTATTTTCTGTATGATTGAGATATCTCTTGTTATGTTCCCTTTTTAAATCTTTGATACTATTAATTCTTATCTTTGCTTTTATTTGTCAGTTGGGCCAGTGGAATGACAAACTTATTCTTAACAGACTTTCGTTATTTTTCTAAGAGTTAATTGTCAATGAAAAAGTTTGAAGATACAAAAGTTACGTCCATGGTATGCAAAACAAAAAATGAATATGAATAAAATATAATTAAATAAAACAAATAAACAGAGAGAAGATTTTATTTGAAATTTTAATGACACTGACAGCCCATTAGTAACACTAATGTCAATGAAAGGAATAAAAATGGAATTAGTAATAATACTTTTGATTTTTCTAATGTTTTGAACATGAGATTAACTCATTTTTATATCCATATTTTTATCAGTATGAGCACAAAAAAAGAATCATCAGATTTTAAATCTGCTTTTCATTATTGTTTACAAATGAAAAATTAAGTAATAAATGTTATTGTATATTTACTTGTACACAATTTCTGGAAGTATATTGTTTTAGAAAAGAATATAAATCCTTTGTATTTGAGAAATGTTCTCAAAATGGGCATTCATTGTACAAATTCAAATTTCATGTTTCATGTTCTTGCTGTTTTCTGCTTTGCAATTGAGGGAGACTAACCATGAAATGAATTATTTTCACGTTTAATTTCATTTCGGCAGTATCTTTTGAAAGAATCTCAATTCTACTGAAGCAGCAAACTTCTCCCGTGCACCCTTGATGCTCCAACGTGTTTCTGAGGTTGAGTTAGACCTAGGAAGACGTGCTAGTGCTGTGGCGGTGGCGCTATGCTCTGCCTGGAGAGGCCATTAGCACGGACGAGTTTACTATTTACTCAATAGTTTTAATTTGCTAATTCACTTGACCCTAAAGCTATTTGTTTCCCTCACTCATTTGTTTAATTCACTAAGCCTAATTTTTTCATTGTGCCTCTTCATTTGTTCATGATTGGCCTTTTCTTGATTTAGCAACCCACAACATTCATAAAAAAGCACAGTCGTTCACAGAACATCTAATGTCAGAGAGATTCATTATGCTGACATTTTATAGTCTTTCCAATTATACGTTCTTCACTGGTTGTCCCCAAGTATCCTATTTATCTTTGTAAGTACTTTACTTAGCTTTTCAGGGGCTTTTCATCAGGAATCAATTCTTAGGCTTTATTAAAAAATCAGACATGTGCGGGGTCTTATTAAAATCAGGATTGTACAATACTCCTCATTTCCAAAGTGAATGCTAATATTTCTTGCTTACCCTTACATGATTTAGTGAAGCCGAAAGAAAATGACTTTCTTTGCTGTCCTGTTGCAAACAAGAATACAAAGATCTGTTAGGTCAAGTATTTATGTGTGGAGGCAAAATATCCTCGTATTGCGTCCATTTCCTCATCTCTTTCTTCGTTCTTTATGCGATTATATCTATCAAGATGGAAGTGATGCAGCTGTCAAGTGTTAAAGCAGACTGATTGTTGATGGGATCTCCAGGGAAGTTACACTAACGGTAGTTCTTTCCTTGTGGAATAAATGCTGTAAAGGTGAAGCAAATGAAGTGTACAAACCGCAAACGTCACGAATCATTTCCAAATTGGAGTTCTTGAGTTGTGTATTCAGGCAAATGTCTGTTAGAACACATATTTTTAAATTGAGTATCTTTACACAGCTAATGAAAATATGTTATGGTAGAACAATAGAAACTTGTTTTTCCCTCTTCCAGTTCCTTTCTCACAGCACTAAAAGCAGTAGGAAATACGTATAACCGGAGATACACTGCCTCGTATCAATCACGCACGTCACCTGCTTCTACATGGATGAGTGACGCATCTGTGGGATCACAGCCATGTGTGTACAAAACAGCGTTCTTTCTCACTGAAATTCAAAGTAGAGGAATATGTTCTCCAGTTAAATATGTTCCCCCAGATTTTATTCAGCTCTAGTACTGGAATTCAGAATTCAAGCTACAGTTGAATAGATCCATTGACATCTGACTTGAGGGTGAGGATGGCACAGTACTAGCAGGGCACATCTGGATCAGTATTCATGAGGATGTTTCTTCAAACCTGGGCATTGCACACTTGCATCTCTTCCAGGAGATACAGGATGTTTGGCTCCTGTCTCTGTAATACACAGAGCAGAGTGACAAAATTAGCTCAAAGTCATTATCACGCCAAGACTGAAAATCCTCTCATTTTTTACATGTTATTTTCAGCAACAGTTTCCAAGAAAATATAGAAGATGCTCTGCAATAATGGAAGTAATACCATTGTAAAAACCAGATACCTGAAGTTAATCCAATGATTAAAAATATCAGTGTATGCAGATGCTTTATTTGAACATATACCCTGCCCTAATATTATACATCATAGATAAATTCAATTCCAATTTCTAAATCCTCTTGAAGTGAAATCCCAATACAAATGAAAAAATTCCAAAAGTAATTTCTCTTGCACAAGGAGCTTGCATCCCAACGAAGGGAAAATCCACACTCGACCCTCTCTTTGGTATTTCACTGTATTTCAGTTCTAGGAGTTGGTTTCTGTGCCTGGAAACAGTTTGGCCTCTTCAGCATTATTACATGGAAATACATGCACTTGCCTTTAGGGCTTCAGACTCTGGATACCACATCTTCAGTACATCTAAAGAATTAGCAAGTTAAAAAATATAGAGCAACTATGCTAGACATGAACCTTTCACTTTTAGCACACCACAGAATACATAGAAATTTTATTGTCATGATTTAATGCTTAATATTGGCTTTAAACTAAAATCATCATGGGCCAGGTACAACAGCGTAGTGGTTAAAGTCCTCACCTTACATGCTCCGGGAGCCCATATGGGCGCCGGTTCTTATCCCAGTGGACCTCCTTCCCATCCAGCTCCCTGCTTGTGGCCTGGAAAAGCAGTCGAGGATGGCCCAAAGCCTTAGGACTCTGCACCCACTTGGGAGACCCAGAAGAGCTCCTGGCTCCTGGCTTCGGATTGGCTCAACTCCAGCCGTTGTTGTCACTTGGGGAGTGAACCATCGGATGGAAGATCTTCCTCTCTGTCTCTCCTCCTCTATATATGCCCACCTTTCCAATAAAAATAAATAAATTTAAAAAATTTTTTTAAATAAAATCATCAGTATCTGAGTGGCCAGGGCTAAGACAAGAAAAATATAGTTTTGGTTTTTTTTTTTTTCATTCAGAGAAAAGTGCATGGACAGACTCTTTTGAATCAACATTCTATGGATTTTAAATGCATTTGGGAGAAACTGAAAGCACAAAATTAACATTTCATTTGTATCTCAATTGCTCATCATTCCACCTGCACTCATTCCTCTGATTTCAATTGCCCTTTGTACAGCATGTCTGATTAAGAATTAAGTGACGTGATAGGTGTCATCTCTTCTGTTTTTGAGCAGGAATTTTAGCATCAGTGAGATTTCTTAGGACCAAGATTTTTTTCTGATCCGTGTTCAGGAAAAGTTTTTTAATCATCTAATGTTACCTACTCAAGAATTACCTTCAGAATTACCTATCCAAGAATTATTCAATTCAAGAATTATTGAAGAATTATTCAATTACTTATTCAGAACTACCTATTCAAGAATTGCCTGTGGGAGATGACATTTCAGTGTATGAGGAAGACCCTGTTGGAATCGGTATCATCGAGTGCCTTTAGTTTCTGCACAGGTTCCCCGTGAGTGGAGAACGGGACTTTTACCTGATGACCTAGAGTTTCCCAATTACCTAACACTAACGCTTTATAACTGAAACCTCTGCCGCATTCACAATCGCATATAGAACCCAACTGAATTGAAATTGAAGAGCAATTAATATTGGTCAGCCTGCTGACTCTAACTCCAAAGCTCATACATCTCTCTTGAGAATTAAGTACATTTCAAGCTTGAGAGTTTTGTGGCCTTTCTTTCAGAGTTGCAGCAGTCCGTGTGTATTCTCAGGCTGTCAATATTTGCTGAAAATTTCCAGATCCACCATCATGCTTTCTCATATCTACCATACATTACACATATGAGAGGCTGCTAATATGGACTCTGAGATCAAATTCAGTATGTCAAATGCTCTCGTGATCACGGCTGAAGTCCAGCTGCACACATATAAAGCTAAACCATCAAGTTCTTGTCCTTATTAGAGTGTATCACTCCACTATGTGTCAAAATCTCATCCCCCTCAAGGAATTATTAAGGAATGAGAGCTTGGGAGGATTAAGATGTTAATGGACTTCAGCAAGAGGTTGAGGGAGCTGGTCTCTTCATTCCACATTGAGATGACATTGAAGACAGCACCATCACGGCACATCAACCAAGTCTCCACCAGCCTAAACATGTGCTTAAAATATATTTCCAGCCACTAGACATGTGAACAAAACATCATATCGGTTGGAGCCCTTGCTCTGTGGGCGGAGCTTCAGAGCCATGAACAGAAACAAAACCAAAGTCATCAACTTGTGCACTCAAAGTGAATAATATTGTTTAGATATAACCTTCTTTTCAAAAACTGCTAGAGCAAAACAAACAAGGAAAATAAAACTTAGGGACAGAAAACAGGGAGCCTCAAAGTGGGAACTGGACACGGGGAATCACAAAGGGCTGTGCTAGGACCGCTGAGGGCAAGGACAATGCATTCCATCTGACTTTATTGTTATCTAGAAGAGTGTATACATGTTAAAAATTATGAAACTCTAAGGGCCCTGCATGGTAGCACAGTGGCTAAAGTCCTTGCCTTGTATGCACCAGGATCCCGTTAGAGTGCCCGTTTGTGTCCTAGTGTCCCTGCCTCCCATCCAGCTCCCTGCTTGTATCATGGAAAAGCAGTTGAGGAGGGCCCAAAGCCTTGGAACCCTGCACCCCTGTGGGAGGCATGGAAGAAGCTCCTGGCTTTGAATGGGCTCAGTTCGACTTTTGGGGCCACTCGGCGAGTAAATCATCAGATGGAAGATCTTCCTCTCTGTGTCTCCTCCTCTCTGTATAACTAGATTTCCAATAAAAATAAATAAATCTTTAAAAAATTAGGAAACTGTAAACAGAAAGCAGTGAAATACAGTGCATGCAAATTTAATATTCATAACATTTTTAATTAAAATAAAATTCAATTGATTTTTCAGTATTTTTAAGAGTCTACAAACTATCAGGTGAATGTAACTCACTAATTTACAATTGGCTAGAAACAGAACTAGAAACAACAATAACAAAATCTTCTGCTGATATGTTTTGCTCTTCATATTTTCATTCATTCTTTTATGACTAAATTTCTTTTTAAAATTCTCTTATTTTTATTGGGAAAGGCCTATTATACATAGATAAGGAGAGAGAAAGAGAAATATCTCCCATTCCTCGTTCACTCCCCTAAATGGCCACAGTGGCTGGAGCTGAGTGCTCTGAAGCCAGGAGTCAGGAGCTTCTTTCAGGTCTCCTACACAGGTGCAGGGTCCCAAGGACTTGAACCATCCTCCAGCTGTTCACCACAAGAGAGACTTTCACAGGTTTCCTGATTTCATTTCTCATGATTGTGGACATTCTGGGAGTACACTAGTGGATGGAAGATTCTCCGTCTCACCTTCCCTTTCACAAAATAAGTTTTAAAAAAATAAAACTTTAAAAGTGTATACTCTTGGTAATACTGTTGCACGCAATGGAAGAAATCCACAGTGAGAAAAAGTGAGTTGGAGAGGAATCTTCTAGAAAAGACGAAGTGTTCCTCTTTTATGTCAAAGCACTCTTAGAGAAAAGGCTTCCTTGTTTAGCATCTATTCAAGAGAAAGAAAGCAGAGTGCAAGTATTTAAGGTTAAGATGTCCTTTGTTGTTTCTCTCAAGAACTAGCATAAAATCAACACCATCAGCAACTCTCCGAGTGGAAAAGTATTACTGGAAAAGGCCATTAAGCTATATGTTCTGTAATTTTCAAAGGATAATGATGCAGACAAAAAGCCCACTTTTGCTGACTTGTGATATCTTTCAGAAAAAAAAAAAAAGCAGTGTTTAAGATGCAAAACTGGAGAGATGACAGAAAACTATTTTAGTCAAAATATTGAATTTCCACAGAGAGAGAAGTACTTTTAATTATCTTAACAAAAATATTTTCTATGTGTCTCTGAGGGCAATTGAATAAGGAAATTAAGAAACTTATTAGGAAAGTTGGAAAATACTACAAGCACCTAATTTATAAAAGTAGATACGCAAGGATTCTGACAGCATAAAAACTGTTGCATCATGATATAATTTATTATTTGTTCATTTCCAAATGCATCATGAAACAAATTTTCATAAAATTCATAATATTCAATAATTATTAATTATTAAAAATGACTGCTAACTTCCATACTATTACTATTAATTGAGTGGTGTTACTAAATTAATACCTCCATATTATTAAATCAATTCATCTTTTATGGAAATGAGCTTTGGGAATTATGTTGAAAACGTTTAAGAACAGATCCTGTATTTTGTGACAGGTGTCTGTGGTAGCAGTTAACATTGGGTATTCCACTCCTGGAAGCTCCCATGTCTGTAAGACTTCCTGGCTTTGAGTCCTGGCTCCACTTACGATTTGGCTTCCCTCGAATGTGTGCTATGGAGGCAGGACGAGAAGTCGCACTGCTGCCACTCAGGTGGGGTGTCTGCACTGAGGTTTGGATTCCTTGATTGAGCCTAGTACCAACCCTGATTCTTTTAACATTGATTAAGAGTATCAGTAAGTGGAAAATATCTTTCTTTGTGTGTCTCTGTTGATCTGTCAGGCTTTTTCTTGCTTTATAATACAAATAAAAAGCATAATAAAACAAAATTTAAAATGTAAGAGTATAATTCTGCTTCCTGAAATATATTCTTTGAATATAATATATACTAAGAAGTGGAAAATTATGTAAAGAATTATTATTATAGTTACAAGAGCCAAAATAAATTGAAAGCAAGTAATATTAACATTAATGTTAGTGATATGTAATCATCTCTAACATAAATGTTAGTGATAAATAATGATCTCAAATATGAAATAGACCCATTTTTCAGACATGGGTTTAGCAATCTCTATTACATAGTTATTTCATGTAAAACTTACAATTTGGAAAGACTTTCAGGAGTAAAGAGGCATTTGAGTTATACCTCAGTGTTTACTAATAAAACATTGTCTTTGTTGTGTGTCACAAGCTTTACAGATATTTTTAAAATAAAAACTAATAATTTATTTCTTCCTAGTGTGTCAGTGCATGCAATTGCAACCTAGCTACAGTTATGTTTATTTAAAAGTGAAAAATGGAAGTAATATTCAAACCATTAACCCAAAATTCATTTTAGCAAACACAAGAATATTCATTCTACGAAATCTTCCACACATAGCTTTTGGTATATGAATATAACGAGTTCAGCAATAGTATTTTAAAGTTATATCACTGTGTCTTAGCCTCTTTCTGTTTGCAAAATCTTTGTTATACTCCACATTGTGAACATATACAAACTATCATTCATGCTTAATTGAAATATAGTAAAAGGAGGGCAGAGAAAAAACTGTGAGTATGTGTGTATGTGTGTGTGTGGACAGTTCTTTATAATGCAGTTAAAAGGCAAATAATGCATTTAGTCATATCTCTCATTTAGATATCAGCGATATCTTATCTTCAAGATACTATGAAAAGTAACAAACTGATAGTTTTTTTTTTCCCACTTAGAAGCATAAAGTCTGGTAAAGAGTATTAAACATGCCATACATAAACTTAATAGATTTTTAAACACACAGTGATATTTGTGTATTTATTAACATTCACAGGTTTTAAATGTGGTGAAAGTGTGGAGGGTTGAGGAGGAGAGAATGAAGGAGAAAGAAAGAGGAGAGGGAGGCTGCTTGGAGAAGTTGTTTTTTGAATCAGTTCTTGAATGATGAAATTTGAGAATGTCAGTTTAAGATAAAGAACACTCCAGATAACGGTGTAATGATTTTTGCAGAATAGAAGTAATTCAGTGTGAATGAAAAAAAAAAAAAAAAACACTTGAAGAAAAGATAGAAGAGAATAGAAATGTGACCAAAAAGGGCAATATATCCCAGGGTAAGATGAATACATTAATTCAATAGGCAGTGCAAAATGAAGCTGGAGGTCTTGCAAAGAAAGTCCAACAATGCTGCATGAATCTGTTAAACACATTTGACTTTGGCAAATGATTACAAACCACTTACTGTTTAAGAAAGGGCAGGCCAAAATATTGAGGACTTCCTTTTCTATATAAGTGGTAGAAGACATTAGACTTGCACTAAACTTTTAATCAGCAATACAGTTACAATACAATAGAAAAATTGATTTTTCACATATCAAAGAACTGAAAATACAAAGAAATCAAAATAACCCAAACTCTGACAACTGACCTTTGCTTTGTAGGAGAGAGGCCCTCACTAATTCTGCGGAAAGCTGCAGAAGGAAAACCTTTGCATGCCATGTTCAGTAACACTGCACTCTGCCAGCTGCAGGCACTTGTCTTACTATTTCCCAGTCACTTCATCAATTGTTGAGTAGTCATAGTCCACATTCAAGGTCCTTGGGGTTTCTGAGCAGTCTTGGATCAGAGGTCTGTTTCAAAAGTTTGACTACTGTTAGGATATCCCCTTGAATTGTCAAATCGAGGTTGGCCCTCTAATTGTGGGAAATCATGGATTTCTTTAGATGTGAAGTATGAAAGCAAGAATTATTTCCCTGAACATTTACCGAAATGTTGGTAATAATTACTCCTGAAAAGTTCTCTGATGAGATTTAAGAGCTGTTTACCTCTTGATGTCTCTTCCAAAAGAAAAACAAAAAAATCTCAATGAAGACCATGATGAGGTTCGTAGAATAGATACTGTGGAAACAAAACCTATTGATAAAATGACTAGGGAATAGTAAGGACATGTACCTGGAGCTTCTTCAGTACAATATTGAAAGCTAAATCCTTCATTTATATGGGCTTTCCAAGTCTCAGCTCCCACAGTAATAAATGAGAAAGTGGATGGTGTGGTAATTAGCAATATTAGGAACATCTATGGCAAGAAGGGCTTAAGAGTTCCTGAAATCTTGTTAAGATTAATTTCAGGACATCTTTCTTTTTTTTCAGCTTTTCCAATCGATTGTGGGTAGTAAGGCCAGGAGAGATTTTAAGTATGTGGAAACAACTTTCAATATTCTTTTATGATAGTGTTCATAAATTACCTGTCCCATTCACTTCACATAAAATTTGCGTGCTCAAGATTAGAAATAAAAATTGGCAGTTTTATAGCAAAATGGAGCTGTTTTATTTTAATCAAGGAAACGTTTTAGTCCATTCTGAAAATAGCACAGTAATTTAGACCTGTTAAAGTCTCTCGAGAAGTGAAGATGAATAAAATCCATCTGAAGGTATTCAAAGGGCCAGTTAAGCTCTGATTCTTCATCTTCACAGTGTGTCAGGATTATGCTGTTGACAAGTGCTACATACTATTTATTTAACCTCATATTTATTTAACATCACAAGACTTCTTAAAATTTTCTTTTCAATGTGGATTTTTATTAATAATCAAATTGTCTAGCACAAGTGGTTTAATGTGTAAGTCCAATAGTCTGAAATCAAAATGCTACAAAATTTGAAGCTTTCTGAGCACTGACATAATGCCACAAATGGAAAATATGGCCCAAATTTTAATTGTAATCAAGCATTTTTATAGATGTATCTTATTGAAAAAAACAGATCAGATTTACAGAGAGACAGAACAAATCTTGTATCAGCTGGTTCACTCCATAAATGGCTTCACCTGCTGGAGTTGAACTGATCCAAAGCTAGGAGCTAGGAGCTAGGAGCTTCTTCTGAGTCTTCAACACAATTTAAGGTCCCAACTCTTTGGACCATTCTCCACTACTTTCCTGAGCCTTACACAGGGAGCTGCAAGTGGAGTAGAGCCCCCAGGACACAAATCATCACTCAATGGGATTCCAGTTCTTGCAAGGAGAGCATTTAGCTCTTGGACCATTGTGCTGGAATCATAAATCAGTTTTTAATCATAACTTTATCAAAGGAGTTATCTATCAAGAGTGTAAATGTTGATCACCGATATTAAGAAATGTCTTTGATACAGTGACTTTCAAATTAATGATTTAATTCACATCAAGTGTCCATATAAATGGCTATTGAATGCCCAAATCATCCCTCACTCATTTACATCATGTAGAGCGGTGAGTTAAAGAATTAATACTTTTCATCATTTCTCATCCTTTTGGCCAAGATCAAGTGAACAATTAATACAGCAGGAAGAATACATACAACAAGTTTTTTTGGGGTTAGAGTTTCAACATGAATTTGAAGAGGGGGCATAACATTTCAGAAGCATGTTAATGTTAATATCCCACTTTTGACAATTGATTTACTAGGTTACTGGAGAATGTCTTTGGTGGAGAAACTACACTCAAAGTATCCAGGGTTGTGACAACATTGTGCTGAAAATTTTCTATTACTTGAGGGAAAAAATATATTGTATTTAGAATTTTATATGATCTTCATGCTATTTCAAAGTTCAAGCAGAATGAACTGAAATTTTAATAATAAAAAAATGGGCTCATGTGAGAAATCAAAATGGGGAACATTCTACAAAGCAATGGGCCTCTCTTCAATTGATAAACATCGATGTCCTAAAAGACAACAGAATGCAACAAAACGCGCAGTCCTCTTTGGAAGAGAAATGAAGAGGCATGCTACTAAGGGCAGTCCCACAAGGTGAGCACAGTTTCAATGTACACAATACATTTCAGCAACATTGAATTTCCTGAAGGAGCTAATCACTCGGTGGTTACAGAACACCTTGCCCTTAAAGAAATGTATCCACAGGTATTAGATGCTACATAATATCTCTATATCACATGCCAATTTTTCACAAAAAAGCAGCAAAGTTGAGTTGCAAAAGGATGAAAATTTAAGCAAAAGGCTTATGAAACATTGAAATTCTTTTGTAACTTTTATGAAAGTCTGATGTTTTTCAAATTAAAAGCATAGTTAACAAATATTAACCTCCTAGAAAACAAAAGAAGGTGAAGGGAATTTCTTACTTGGAACAGTGAGCTAAGAATAACGTTAGTATGAAAATTTCAGGGTCTGTACAAAGAGAACTAAACAGATTTTTCTGGGAGAGATAATCTGGAAAAAAAAGTGGAGGAAGTACTAACTCACAGTAACAATCACAAAAATAGGAAAATGCAAATGAGATTGCCTTTTTTGCCCATCAATTTGAAATGTAAATCACAAATATGGCAAATATTGAGAAAGGAATTCTTACTTCCTACTTGCGGAATTTGGGGAATTTGCTTCATCATTTACTATAGCAATTTTATTATTTTTTTTAAGATTTATTTTGTTTTTGTTGGAATGTCAGATATAAAGGAAAAAGATGAGGCAGAGAGGAAGATCTTCCTTTCGATAATTCACTCCCTAAATGGCCACAATGGCCCGAGCCAAGTTGATGTGAATCCAGGAGCCAAGAGCTCTTCCGGATGTCCCATGCTGGTGCATCGTTCCAAGGCCCCGGGCTGTCCTGGACGGCTTTCCCAGGCCACCAGCCAGGAGCTGGATGGGAAGGGGAGCCACTGGGGTATGAACCGGCGGCTATATGAAATCCCAGTGCTTGCAAGGCATGGACTGCAGGCGCTAGGCTACCAAGCTGAGCCCTATATTAATTTTCTAAGAAAATCAAAAGCATCGTACTAAGTGTCTTCAACTTTTTCAAGCTCTTTAAAAGCAAATGCTGTTACTCATATATTTTTGCAGATCCATTGCTTTGTCTTCCCCCTGCTTTGCTCAGGGTAGGTGGGGAAAAAAAATGAAAGAGAGAGAGAAAGAGAAAGCACAGTGGCACAATGGACAGGAGACTGCAGGCTGGCAGACTGTAACTCACTAGCTCTAACTTTATCTCTGCCTGGAAATTTCTGTGATTTTCAACTCTGTTACATCCAGGTTGTCATTTAGGCTCCACCCCAAGACAGTCCCAAGACCACAATCTCCTCTTTTATCTTTTAAACTTACTACGGACAGACCTTCAAGTTGAATGGACTCACTATCCAATGTTTTACTCAAACAAGCACTTGAATATAAATCTGTATATAATTTAATAATTTCTCATTGCAAATGTTTTGCATTATACTACCTGGTATTAGGCAGTTTTTTGGGTTTATTTTTACTGATGGATTGATGACAAATACAAGTTTGGATTTTCTAAATACAAACGACGTTAAACATCTGATTTCAATGATATTCAAGTTACAACAAAATGTAAAAAAAAAACTTTAAATATAAGTATTTAGGTAATAAGTGATATATGTAGTCCTTCCTTCTTAGACAAAATCGGGTAACTAAATTAAAATCTATTTTTATGTTTTTAGTTCAGAAAGTTGTTCTGCTTATAATGTTTAGTGAAAAAAAAATATTATGCCGAGGTTTGAAATATTCTGAAATAGACAGCAAGAATCAAATTTAATCATCTGCTTCATAATTGTCCAGATTGTAGACTGTTGTATATTAACTGCTGTGTTTATTATGCCATGCAAAGAAAAATTTTAAGTTATATGTAGTTAAACAATAGCTATTATTTAAAGGAGAGAATTTTGTTGTAATGTTAATTGCATGGCATACATAGAGCCGAGTGATTCTTCTGGATAGCTTGAGGAGTTAGTACTTGTAAGGCAGAGTCACTCCCACTTACGAAAGTGAGTCACTTTCACTTCATGCTTAGACAAGTGATTGCAGTCTATCCTATGCATAGATCCCACAGAGTGAGAACTGGTTCACTATTAACAAATTTAGAGTGTATAAGTACAAAACTTAAAAATGGAAGCCAACACGGTGGTGCTGTATACTAATCCTCCACCTGCAAGAACCCATATCCTATAGGCTCTTGGCCAAGGAAAGCAGCAGAGAATGACCAAAGTCTTTGGGTCTCTCACACATGTGGGAGCTCAGGAAGAAGCTCCTGACTCACAGCTTCAGATCAGCTCAGCTATGGTTGTGAATGTCATTTGGTGAGTGAACAAACAGATGGAAGACCCCCTCTCTTTGTAAAAAAATATTCTTTTAAAATAAAAATAAAGCTTAACAAAAATGGAGGACTATTTAGTCCTAATAATGAGAGCCTATATGCAAAATAGTTATCACTGTATCCTAGAGTATGCAAGCATTCTGCTGCAATATTTTGAAATGAGTTACTTAATATCTTAAAAATTAACACATATTGATTCAATAGTTAAAGAAATAAGAGAGGAAATGATAATGAAGAGAGAAATAATTATAGTGACGTTCATCCAGAAAGGAAGTAACTGATAATATTTGAACAGGAGAGAATGATAAAGTCACTTGGAATTGACTTCAAGTCAGAACAGATAAGATGTGGTATGTGTTTAGGAACGGAGGAACAAGCAGGGAGGAGCAACATTCAAGGAGCATGGCTAAAAAAGACACCTACCCAATATGAATGGGAAGATAATCGGTGCAATTAACTGTTGAGATGCATACATTCTCAGAAACATCCAGAAAGCAATTTCAAACAGAAATGGTGTTAGAGAGTGAAAACAACCATGAACATATTTGGGGAGAGTTTGATGTTTTCGGGATGATACTAATATATGTTGAAAAATGTCAGTTGGGTTTTACAACTGGGTTGAACATTCTTTAAAGGGATAGGTTTTACTTCGAGAGTATAAAGGGAGTTTAGTGATGATTAAGTGCCCACGAGGATGGCATGATATATTTGCATTCCCCTATGAATGAGAGAAGGAAATGACGTGGTGTCTGCGTGAAGTTGTCTGTACCTGAGTCCTGGTGTCTTCGCTCGGGAGCAGGTGAGAATCCTACCCCTATCAGTTTCTCTCAACAACAGCAAATTAATTAGATGGTGCTATAAATAAAAAACAAACAGTGACAAGAAGTTAAAATCCAAAATAATCTCTGAAGAAATTATTCTTTCTCTTCTCTGCTACTTCCTGTGTGGCATTATCAGCAAATATCGAGGAATTTAATTCTTTCTTTAAACATTAACATATAGAAAACACCAAACTAAATCTACACTTCAAATACCAGGAAAAAAGTTTTGCTCATAAAGTGTGGAAGAAAGTGGAAGGTTATTTGAGGGAATCCAGGCAAATAATATTACACATAGGGAAGTTCTGTGCAATTGTTGAAAAGCTATTTGCACCTTATACATATATGTACACTCGATTTTATTACACAAAAATGTATCTAGAAGAAAGTAAGCAATCAATACATAAACATATATCCATCTGTCACACACATACTTGCTTTCATCACACTTTGTATCTAAAGTACATTTTGACATCAGAATTTCAAGTTAATGGACCTGCGTTGTGGCACAGTGGGTTACATTGCTGGTTGACGTATACAGGTATCCCCTTGGAAGCAGTGGTTTGGGACTTTGCTGTTTCCCTTTTGATTCAGCTCTCTGATGGTGCACTTATAAGGAGGCCTGGATGAAGTTCCCATTTTCCACCTTCTGCTTGGACTAGCTCTGGCTATAGTGGATGTCTGGGAAAGGAAACAGCATAGGAAAGATTTCCCCCCTCTTGTTCTCTGTCTCTCTCTCTTTCTCTTTCTTGAATACATGTGTGCAAGCTTTCTCTATCATTCTGCTTTTCCAGAAAGTAAAGTCTTTAAAAAAATTATATATTTATAAAATTATTTTAAAAGTATATATACATATATACATATAGGCATGTATATACATATGTATACATATCTATATAATATATGCCTTTATCTGCTAAACACTGAACAAAGATATTAAAATTATATATGCACACATACACACACACACATATATTATCAAAAGGAATTCCATTTGCTTCACAAACATGTCACATGTCACGGTGCTGGGAGACTTATTTTGAGTCTATTGTGATGGAAAGTTAGGTGAGCAGGCACATCATTCTCTGACTTCTGAAGAAACTGACCAGAAAGTGTTGCAATAGTGGATACAATCATTGGACCGGATTTAAATCACAATTTGGTTGGACCCTGGAAGATGCTTACACATTAACCATCGTATCACAATTGAGAAAATATTAGAAAGCTCTTCAATTCTAATTTGGCATCCAACTCTTTAGTTCAGACTGAGGCCTGCCAGCCATCCCATTGACTTGTCCTGAGAGAACAGCCAGAACTTTGCGCTGTGGTTCTTGTTATTCAGGTTTTTGTAAAGCAGTCATGTGAGAACTGCAGCAAATAAACACCCTGGAGTTGCTGTGATGAAAAGGGTGTTTTCTGCCGGGCTGGAGATGGCTTCACAGAAAAGCAGGTCTGAATTGGACTGCAGCAACTGCTGGCTAAATGCAGTTAGAGAAAAAAAAAAAAAAAAAAAAAACAGGAGAAGTGATGTGTGTCTGATATGGTCACTTAAAATACTCCATTTTCTTTTGTCTGACTCCAATTTCCAAATTCATTATTTTCAGCTTTAGCAATCACATACTAAGATCAAGAATCACCAGGCACCGAGGGCTGGCTGAACTTTGGCCCTAAAATACCATCCTCGGAAAGTGTTTCCAAGAGACTTTGGCATTTCAAGTTAAAGTGTTATTTGGCAGTACTGCTGCCTTTTCTGCATTGTTCCCAGAAAGTGTGGAGTTTAAGGAAATGGAATTTTTATACCCTTTTTATCCCCTTGGCTACTGATGCACTGATATTTTGGCACTCCCAGTAAGACGGCAAAGCTTTTCTGCAGTGCATTTTATTTTTAGAAAATTCCTTTAACTCTATCTGTTTCTGTCATCTTCCACACAGGTGACAGACATACACACTCACACATATATGGGTAAAGTAGAGGAAATCCATTTTTTTTAAAGAGTCACAGTTTATCTGTCTTATACTGGCCAAACTGCAATTGAAAATACAAAGTTGCTGCATGTCATGTACTCTGAAAAATTAACTCTCTTATTCATGTATTCCTAACATACCAGTATAATTTAGCATTTATTAAAGTAATAGCCTTTTGAAAGATGTACTGGTGATAACAATAATGAATATTCTACAATGTTAGTTCTCAAGATACCTTTGGGTATTCTCATTTAATAATGTCTCTTATGGACAGAATTTTAGAGATGGAGTAACAGACTCATCTCAGCAAGAGAATAGAAGTGATCTATGTGTGAGGCTTATCCCTCCCCTTTAATGATCCAAGACAATAAAGCTCTTTTGATTGAAACAAGAACTCTTTTATCAAAACTTAAAGCTAGTCCAAAACGATACATCAAAGCACCTTCCAAGTCCCAATGAGAAAAGAAAACAGAAGAGAAGAGAAGGGGTGATTTAACAATTCAGTAACCAGGGGTGGGAACTCCTTACTCCCACAGCTTCAGGATAACAAGTCTGTGATTCCAGACATGCAAAAAGTGCTCTAATATGATTTGTTAGATCAATAAAAGATGAATTAATGAATACGTTATGAACAAGTGGATTCACAACAAACAAGTCTGTGTTCCATCAAACCTGTGGGCTCTTACATTGAACAGTAGTCTCCAAGTACTGAGGGACGTCTTTCTGTAATGAAATGGTTATCTGTCTCTCCTCAAAACACAGTATATGCAGAGCAGGATAATATTTGGCACAAAATATATCCTTGATCAATTATTCATGTATCTTCATGTGTTAGAGACTCCTGAAGCAGCAAACCAACAGCCAAAATTCCGTTAGCCTTCATAGAATTTCCTTCATCCTTTTCAATTTAGGCAGAAATCCCTTTACTTATAATCTAGTCTAGTAAACAAGACTAGACTAATAAGTGTAGTTTCTTAAGTACATATTTAAACATTACAGTAAGGTTTAGGTGATTCTCTTGATCGTCTATTTCAAAGCATCAAATTAAGTAACAGTTCTATATTTAGAACTGTGTGGGTGCGTGTACTCGACTTTCAAGACATATAGTTTCTATATGACATGAATCCACAGACTCTGCCACAGACACTATTAACAAATGCATATTTTGTTGATTATATGTGTGACAGTTAGTATTATCTATCAGCTTAATTGGATCTTAATTAGGTCTGCTTTTAAGCACATTTTCTAGACATGATTTTTAAAAATATCCTTCCTTGAGGTTATCATTTGAGTCAGCAGAATGATAAAGTGGATTGTTCGCTTCGGTGTGAACAAAGTGGTCGAAGATGTGAACAGAACTGATTGAAAATTGAACAATAAAAACTTGGCTGAAAATCTGAGTAGAACCAAAAGCAGGAGACATTCTCCCTTTATCCACACCCTGTTTATGTGATACACAGCATCTTATTTCCTCTTCAGGCTCCTGGAGTTGTGTTTTTATAATCACGACTTGTTTCACTGGCCATCAGAATTTAATAGAATTAGGTGTTCTTCCTGCCCCTGGCGGGTTGTGAACCTCTGGCCTCCACAACAGCATAGGCCAATCCTGATAATTCTCTTTACATATACGTGGTATTTGTGTACACACAGAGAGATACACTGTTGTACTTGAAAAGTTGCAGAGAAATTGATTCAAAAGATATTGTTACGGTGTATTTTTAACTCAATGTGTAGCCTTTTCATTAGCACAGTTCCATCAATTTGCTGAATACCCAGTATGCATGAATTTCAGAATATTTGTGTGCCAACATAAACTTTTCAACTTTCCACAAACTTTTTGAAGAACTCTTATTTATGATGCTGACCTTGTTCGTGCAGGAGAACTCAGCTCCAACCACCGTTCATCACTGGGACATGCCCTGTGAAGTTCTGCTCAAATATGCCTAATCTGAGGAAGAATGGTCAGGAGTCTGCCTTGCAGAGAGAATTTCACCATACATGAATAAGTGTGAAGAAGCTACTAGTACTACTGTAAATGTCTTTGAGGCTACCATGAATAAACACAGCACATTTAGAATAAACACTTAGAAACAATACTCAGAAGTAACAACACTGATATTTGAAGAAAGAATTGCCACCACTTTCATGGGTTCCACATATCACCTTAGGGTGCACTTGTCCGGATTATATTTTAAAGAGTTATTTGTTTACTTGTTTGAAAGGCAAAGTGACCAAAAAGGGGAGAGACCTTTCACCGAGTCTGCTTTCTTCACCCTAGTCCAAGCTAAAGCCAGGAGCCGGACACTTCATCTCAATGTCTCCTACACAGGTGACTGGGGCACAAGGGCTGGAGCCATCTTCCAAACCAGTCCTTTATACAGGATAATGTGTGATATTAGTGTCAGGTGCACTGCTACTGCAATCTGAAGAAATAAATGATACAGGCAATCTCTCTTCATAATCCATAAGCTTCTGTCATCACTCTTATTAACAAATCAATTCATACTGTAGTATTTTCATATAAGGTTCAAGTTTTAGCTAAATTATCATGGGATTAGGTCCTGGTACAGTAGCCTAGTGGCTAAAGGCTTCACCTTGCATGCAGCCAGATCCCACGTGAATGATGGTTCTAATCCCAGTGGCCCATCTTCCTATCCAGCTCCCTGCTTGTGGACCGGGAAAGCAGTCTAGGACGGCCCAAAGCCTTGGGACCCAGTATCCGCATGGAAGACCTAGAAGAGGCTTCTGGCTCCTGGATTTGGCTCAGCTCCAGCTGTTGTGGCCGTTTGGGGAGTCAATCAGCAGAGATTTTTCTCTCTGTCTTTCCTCCTCTCTGTATGTCTGCTTTTCCAATAAAAAAATCTTAAAAAATGATCTCATGAGAGTAAATCTGACTGGTAAAATCTACAAAATATGTCTGCAAGGCATGCAAAATTCACCGGAAGAATGTTTAGGAAGCTTCTGTTTTAAAAAAAGAAAAAATATATATATGTTCTTATTTGACAGGGTTGGTTAGAAGCCGTGAGCTTCTTCTAGGTCTCCTACATATATCCAGGGGCTCAGGTCATTTGGCCAATTAGGGTTGCTTTTTCAGACACGTTAGCAGGCAGCTGGTTTGGAAGTGGATTGACAGGAACTCCCACAGACACACATATAAGATGCCGGTATTACTGACAGAGAATTACCTGCTTATACCACAGCATTGGCACCAGGTGGGAATCTGCTTTACATAAAAAAGAAAAGTGTGTGGTTGAATAATTCTCGAAAAGAATTGAAAATATCCAAATCGATCCGAGTAACAGACTGTATAATGGAAATCTGGCACATTGGCCAAAACAAATTAGTCCTAATGCAGTCTCATGAGTCGAGTCGACATGATTGTCCATAACTGAAACAACAATGCTGCTGATGTAGCTACTAGTGGAACAATAATTCCTATCCATATAATATTTTAGAACTAATATGGTTAACATTAATTCTTTTAGGTTCACCAACTTTCAGGAGACGAATCACAGAACGCAGGCTGAGCACATTTCTTCCAGGAGAGCATTTTCTAAACTTGGGCCATTTAATCGTGGATACTTGATATATTTTCAGAGAGCCCTTGTAATCAGAACTGTTCCCACAGTGACTTCAATGTCTTATATGCCTTTTACACAATTGATATTAGGAAACAGTGGTAGGTGAAACTTGGTAGTTTCACAGTGATCAGGATTGTGAAATTAAACTGCACTGTCATTCTTTGCAGTAATACCTCTGCACATTCAGAAGAAAACAGCCACTTCTGACTGGGGCAGCAGGTAGCACACAATTAATTTTGCTGAACAGTGAGCTTTGAGCTGGTGTCTGTTTTATATTTCTGATAAGATGCAAAGTTTTGGTGGAGCTTTTCTGTTGCCTATTGTAGCTTGGCCATTAATCGTTGTCTTGAAGAAAAATACTAGTGTTGTTTGAGTTGCCAGCTGAGCAGCTCATTTTTTTCTCGCTGAACAGCACTTTTATTTCAACGAGTGGCTTACAATCTCCCTGGTGTCATTCAGATTTGGGTATTTGTCAAATATTCTCTAAAAAACAAAGTGAGCCTGTCTCACCAAGTGGGGGGGGGGGTGGATAGCTAAATTCATTGTTACTGTGGAAATTGAAGTTTTTAGGAAAAATCAAAATTTTGGAAAATATGTGTCCAGCCTATGAAGTTGGCAGTTATCTTATATTTCAGCAAAGTCAGTGATTGTATAATATATGACAAGTATTTACATTAATTTTAAATGTTACCTAGTTTAATTTTATTTGAAAGGGATAAATGCCACATGACACATGGAAAGAGTGTTTTCTTCTGCTGGATCACTCCTCCAACACCTGCAACAGCAGGAGTGAGATGAGGCTCCAGCCGGGAAACTGGAACCCAGTCTAGGTCAGCTACGTGAGAGGGAGGGCCTCAAGCAAGTGAAGCATCTCGAGGTGTGCGTTAGTGAGAAGCCGGATCAAAAAACAAGGAGCTGGAACTGGGACCAGGACCCTGGATAAGAGATGTAGACTGTCCAATCACTTCTCTAGCAGCCTGTTCCACAGAATTTTCTTTTCAATATTTGATAACTACATGTGTCACGATTTGAAAGATGCACATGAATCAGTGAGCCAGTTTTTCCAATTGACAAACACATGGTGCTATAAACCCGAACGCTCCTAGAATATGCACTCATGGCTGGAGCAGATAGTTGGCATAACAGTCAAGATGCAGCTTGGGATGCAGGCATGCCGTAAGGGAGCAACTGAGTTCAGGTCCTACTCTCCTGTTCCTCCCTCACTTTATGTTAATGCACGCATGAGCGACAACAGGTAATGACCCAGGCTGCTTAATCCTGCCACCCATGTGGGAGATTTGGCTTTGACTTGACCTTGACCTAGCCCAGGTGTGAGAAGCATTGACGGAAATGAAATCACAAATTAAGATCAATCTTGGTCTCTCTCCCTCACTCCCATTCTTCCCTCTCTAGCAATCAACAAATTTTATTGTACTATAGGATAAAAAAGTTATTGAGATTATTTCAGTTAGCACCTGGGAACTAGTTTTTACTTGATTTCCACGTATAGAATTCTGGAATAGTTAATTTTTCCCCCATCACTTAGGAACACTATAAAAAAAAAAAAAAACTGCCTTGCTACAGAATCGTCGTTAATTTGACTGAGAGCAGTAATACACAGACCTCCATTTGTTCTAGAAAAATCTGTCCCTGAAAACTTTTTATTTTTGTTCTATTTAAAGGAAGGATGGGAGGAGAGAGGCACCTATCTCCTGTGCACAAATCCCCTTTGAAACTTCTCCAAGTTGTTCACCCTACCTCCCAACAGAAGTCAACTAACATGATAAAAATGTAAATAAAGATAAATGTTAAAAAACATCATTTCCAAAGCCCTATATTAATATTAAGAATATTTGCCAATTAGAGGATGTCACCTTTTTTTTTTTTTTCTTCTGTGAAACTATTCTTTCAAATACCTTTGAACCCTACTGAAAATTACACGGCCCAGAGGATTTCCTGTCCGACTGTAAGGCACGAGCAAACGACCTGTAGCAATTTTCTTCCAACCTTGAGCTTATTTTTCATATTATTAAACTCATTCTCCTTTTTCTTAGAACATGATATATGAGCAGATTTTTCCATTTAATCAAAACAATATATTATATTAGATCAGGTGAAGAGATTATATGAGAATTCACCTATCTTATAATATGCCAGATATTTTAAGAGATTTGTTTTTTTTTAAAAAATGGATCATGTTAGTATTCTGATTAATTACTTTTGGTTTGGACAATATATTTCAAAATACATAGTATTTAGGTAAATCACTCCAAATTTTTAAAAATATAGTGATTTATTTTAATTTATGGAGAGAGCAAGAGACATGGAGACAGCCCTGCCTTCCCTCAAATGGCTCCAACACTGCGGCTGGGCCAAGGCTAAAAACAGCCACCAGGAGCCAGAAACTTCACCTGATTCTGCTGTGTGGTTGTTAAGGGTTGAAATACCCCGGCCATCTTCCATTGCTGTTTGAAGCAGCTTAGCAGGAGCTGCCTGGGAACTGAAGCAGTAGGGACAACAAACTAGCACCCAAAAGGGAGTCTGGCATTACAGGAACTGATCCAACCAGTTACGCCACATTGCAGCTCCCTACCATTCTAAGTTG
The DNA here is from genome assembly GCF_017591425.1 of Ochotona curzoniae. Taxonomy (NCBI): domain Eukaryota; kingdom Metazoa; phylum Chordata; class Mammalia; order Lagomorpha; family Ochotonidae; genus Ochotona; species Ochotona curzoniae. Next base: position 10,813,145 of record NW_024465582.1, on the reverse strand, counting down.
CTGCTATTGTTTTAAGATTATTATTATTATTACTTTTTTTAATTGCAAAGTCTTATTCGCAGAAAGAGGATAGACAGAAAGATATTCACCGATTCACCCCCTAGTGGTAGCAATGATCAGAGCTGAGCTCATCCAAGTGAGCAGCCTTCTTCCCGTGGCCATAGGTTTGGAATCCTCACAGGTTCAGGGTCCCTCCCTCAACCTCTTTACCCTTTTACTTCACAGAGCACTTTTGTAATGGAATAATTAACAATGCACAAATTGTTAATTCCTCATTAATATGAACCCATCTGGTGTCAAGCTTTATCCACTAGGGTGGGATTGGAGACAGACAGGCTCCGCACATGCTCAGCACGACTCGTCAATGCAATCTGATGGAAAGAATCTTTTCCTGCATTCAGAAACACAGCTGGTGTACTGTACTTTTATACGGTGCTTATTATACTTGAACCTATATTACGATGTTATTAAACTATGTCAGGGGCATAACACACATAAAGGAAGCTTTACAAGGCATAATATCCAAGAAACGTCATATTTATCTATACGTATCTGTTATATTCTCTTATCTATAGAAGCAGCCATGTATTACTGTGTTTTGAGTGTATATTTTGATTTCAAAGAATATTTTCTAAAATACATTTAGCTATCCTTAAGTGTATCATTATTAAATGTATCATAATTTAAATGTATATAAAATATATCACAATCATTAAAAGTATCATACTATAGCTTATCAATTTCCTTATCCCATCCCTCTTCATATTTTATTTTCCTGCTTACATTTTTATTCAAGGAAAATATTGTGTTGATCCAATCATACATTCTGTGCTTGTACTCGGAGAGCCAAAGGTATATCTATTTAGGCCTTTCACACGAAAGGGTGGGAAATTCAGATAATTTGGAAGATCATAAATGCCAGTACAGAAGGAGTTGTGTTGCTTTCCTCTATGATAGGAACAGTCAGATTTGATGAGCTTTCCTGAAATCCTGGAAACAGTGATAGATTAAAAAAAAAAAGCATTCAAAATGTCCTTATCCTCAAGTCACTTGAAAGCAAGAACAAAACCAGAGAAGATATTATTTACACGGAAATATAGAAATGTACTAGATTATAAACTCAGACATTAAATAGCATATTCTGTTTGAAAGAGAAAGCAAGAAAAACGAGGAGAGTTTAGATCAATGTGTCGTTTTTTCTGTTAAAAAAAAAATCAAGGAGCAATGTCGTTAGAAATCACCCAGACTTTGAAGCACACTAAAACATCACTCCTGTACTTGAGTCGGGTGAGGACCGACAACAGGGCAAAGCTGCAGGCACGATACATCCTTTACTGTTATCAGTGGTCATGAAAGACCCAGGAAAACACCATCCTGCCAAACACACATCAAACACCTCTCTCCTATCTGGCTTACTACCTGAAGGAATGGGGCCTGGAGAGGAGCCATCTCTGTACCTGCACAGCAAATCTCGTGAAAAGAAAAACTACATGCCGAAACACATTGGCAAGTGTTCACAAGGATTTAACCGCATGAATGTGTCTCTTCTAAGACAAGCTGTCTGTTGGTGGCAGACACAGAAATAGTTTGGGGACTGAAGGATCTGTGCAATCTGATCTGGCCCAGTTGGATGCCCTGTGTCCTGAAGTGGTCTGTGTGGAGTCTAGAGCCTGGGTAAATGTGGGTAAATGTAGATTTTTAAATCCTTACCGCAAAACCTCCTGAAAAAAACAGCTACAGACAACTCCTTCTATTTCCATTCCGCTTACATCCCCACGCATCATCGCACCGTAAAAGACCAACAATGATGACTTATACATAGCCCCCCCCACCTATCGCAAAAAGTCATAACACCCAAACCACCCTGACTTTATACCACAAACCAGCAGCCCCCCCAACCCCAGCCTACACCCACAAGCTAGACCTAAAACAGCAACTCACTTCCAGACCCATTACAGCTTCACCCTGCAGAGCACACCACAGAAACCTGGACAACCCAGGCCAGATAACACGGTATCCACCAATCATAGGACACCAACTTTGGACATCATATTTGAAAATAATTTACTAAAACAATCATTGGCTTAAGTGATGCTCATCTACAAAACCATCGAACCTTCCCACAATCTCAAGCAACAGTAACCACACACAGAACCCCGAACCCAGTGGAACGCACTAACTACCATCCTACCCAGACACATTTCACTAGTCCACCCTCCTCTTCCCACAGAGCTCCAAGCAGAGAAAGCCCAAGACGCCCTCTACCTTCATGTCCACAGAGTGACAACCGACAACCGCCATAAATGAAGTAATAATACAAAAGCAAACCCCAGATAACCAGAAATATCCCCCAGGCAACCAATACCTCACCGACCCACCGTACGCCAAAGCCCACCCCGGCAAACCAACCTCACCCATCCAATGAGGCTGACAGATCTCGCACGCGAGACCAAACCAAACCAGGTGCTCCACTATCACCCTGGACAGACACAGGTACACCCAATTTGTGGCAGTGGCTCAAGGACTTGAGCCATTACTTGCTCCTACTGGTCTGTGCATGAGCAAGAAGCTCCTAACAGGAGCTGGGCTTGGACTGCAAGGCACAGATTCTGATGCCAAGTATTGCCAGAACCTCTCAGTGAAGCCTCTACCCTTGTTTGATTGCTTTTGAGGAAGGGTGGAAAGAGACTAGAATCTGGCTGATATTTCTGTCACCTGCAAGATGCTATCTGTAACAGAGCATCAAGAGAGACACTTGGGAAAACACATTTCTGCAAAAATGAGAAATGTGAGAAAATAAAGTACACGAAAAAAGTGCTGATGTAGATTAAAGCCTAATCAGAAGGTTCTTACAGTTGGAAAATATATGCCTTAAATTAGCTGTAACTAGTAAATGATTGTCAGGAAATGTATGTAAAGGCTGTGAAGATTATTGTGAAAGGCTGTTTCCCAGTGTGTTGGATTTAGATTTTCATGTCCCACTGCCTCTTTGCCCCAAACATGAGGCATTACAATTCCAGAACACAGTACACAAGACATTAACACTGGGATAGCTTCCAATTTCCATGAGAAATAATCAGCAATCAATGACACACATAGTAAAATGATGAGGTCATTCTAATTGCAAGCTTTCTGGTCAAAGATGAGGCACAGGTGTGAGCTTACCATGGTTCAATGGGTTAAGGGGTTGCTTTTGCATGTCTAAATACCCTATCAAAGTACAGGTTTGAGTCTGGATCCCTCCACTTCAGCCCCAGCTTCCTGCTGATGCACCCTGGGAGTCAGCAGTTCATTACTGAAGTACGTAGGACCTTGGCAATCCACGTAGCAACTGTTGCTGGAATACTAGCTTCATAACTTCAGTCCGGCCCACGCCTGGCTATTGCTGACACTGGGAAGTGAAGTAGTAGTTGATGATTCTATTTCTCTAGCTTTCAAGTAGACAGGAACAAAGTGCATGCATTGCAAATATACATTCATATTTTGAAAGATTAATAAACTGAAGAAAATCACAGTAGCAAAATGAGCTTTAGTGTTAATTTGCAAGTATAGCAGAGAAAGGGAGGGTGGAAAAAATGTCAAACACCACGGTAATGCTGCGTGTTGGATGTATTGCAACAGATGTAAAACAACATTGTGGTCCCACACTAATTATTCTCTCAGGAATTTTTAAAATCATGTCCTAAAATGAGTTATACAGCCAAAAGGAAGTAAAAGGAGGAAAATTTTGTGAAAGAATTTAAATAGAAATATTACTGCACAATATGCAAACATGACCAGAGGCAGCAATAGAGAACATAAAACCACACCAAATCACAGCCATTGGACAACCACTCGAGAAGATATTGCAGGATTTGGAGAAAAGCGGTAACTAGAGACATTAAAAACAAATTCATGATTTTGATTATAACTAATGAATATTAAACCGCTGGTGTTCGTCACCAACAGACATAGCAAGACTATCAAACTGAAAAGACTCAAGTAATTCTGATGAAAGTAGAAAACAGAAAAATCATTGCAAACTGTACTGATCAATTGACTCAACGAAGTTACTGAGCTTAAAAGATTGAAAAAGAAATGTGCCCCAGTTGTAGGCAACTGTCTGGTTACCTTGTGCCTAGACACGTGTTATACTGCTGGAGAAAAGAAGCTAGGAACTGGAAGGTATGCGGAGTCGATGCCAAATTTATGTTAATTGTACCAATATACCAACATAATTGGTGTGACATAGATATACATATATTTTATAAGTGGGGAACGCTTAAGAAATATGCTTTTTGTTTTTGTTTTTTCTCAGTGGGGAATCCACCACCCCAGACCTTGGGTGGGGCGCTGCAGACTCCCCTGGAAACGGCGTCTAGGGACACCTTTGAGTGGAAGCAGCTGAGCGTGTGTTGGACAGGAGAGGAGTGACTCCTGGGGTCTTTCACGGACAGGGCCACTGCTACTGAAAATCGATGAGGGAGTGGAGACAGAGGTTTAGAGGAGGGGGTCTGTGGGAGGACGGACATGTATGGGTACAAGGCACCCGCGCAAATGGAAAGCGTGAGTTGGGCTGATAGAGTCACCTGCTGACCTCTGCGCATGTCAGCACTGGGGCTGGGAGGCATGCCTTACTGAGCCACGCAGGAAGTACCCACCCTGTAGCAATGAAACCAACAACTTCTGAGAACTATGAAAACTACACAAGTAACACCCCTGGGACTACTGACTGTCCCACATGCCCAGGTGCTGATGTAATTTAGCCACTAGGCTACCTTGCAAGACCTAAGGTTGCCATTTGGCTTTGCTCTTTTTTCCTTCAGGTTTTCTATTTAATTCTTTCAATTGTACTGTATGCATTTCCCTAACTTTACTTCCCTTTTCACCCCCCTCATGATTCATATATAGTTGCTCTCAGAATCACAATCATAAAAGTCTCAACCCTAGAACCACCAAGATATCCTGAGATTCCCTTCATTATCCATACTAGCACCCATTGCCTGTAACAGTGTTCTCTGGATATAACTCTGCTTTTCTTTCATTACTGTGTTGAGCGTAGCAGTGATTAAGGAACACTTGCTAATGAGAAAGTAAACCTGTGTGTACACATGCGTGTTTGTCTTCCTATCAAGCATCACACACTCTCATTGCAGAGCTTTGTTCTCTCAGAGGTTTCTTCTCCAGATTTATAACCAGTAACTTGGTGGTGGGGAGCTGGACGTGATGAGCTAGTTGCTGGAAGCACTAGTGGCTGTGTCGACGTTTCACAAAAGGCATTCTTTCCTAGGCACTGCCTGTGGTTTATTAGGAGCAAGCTTGTCTTCGAACACACACCAGACGTTCATAGGAGGAGGCAGATTAGAACGTGTTCACCGAGACTTCTGGCAATGATTCTTAATCAGCCATCCTTTACTACGTTCATTTCTAATTTGGTGCATATACATTTTCTGCTGGATGCGAAGATGTCCTGGTGGGCTCTTCTCAGTTTCCTCTCATTCCTGTCAACAAGAACAGGAAGCTGCCAAGTATTAGAAACAATGTCCTAAACGGATGTCATAGGAAGGGTTATGATAATCTAAAGAATTATCAGAGTCCATTCAAAAGTTATTGACTATAAGAAATGGAAGTGCCCATTTTCAACTCCAGGCAAATGTCCCTGCTCCCTAAAATAATTTCATGCTAATTTGGCTTTTTCTAGTTTTCTTCTGACCTTCCCAACAAAGCTCTTCAAAGGCTGGGGAAAAGTAGCTGAAAAGCCATTGAGTTTCTAAGGCTTGCAGCATCTTTACTGCTATAACAGTTTGCTGTGTGCTTGTTCTGAGTCCCCAGCTGAATATTCACTTCCTCCATTTGGAAAAAACTAATATCAACTAATTACCCAATGACCAATTGTGCAGGACATAGTACCAGCAAACTGGTCATTTTTTTCTAATCTCACTGCCCTTCTAAAGAATGCATCTGCAGTCCACAAGCACACTCTTATTTTGCTAGTTCATAAACAACCCCAGCACCTAGGCAGCCAAATTGCTGCACAAATAATGAAGCTTTAATTATCCCCCAATCAGACTAGATATCTGGTTTTGGGTGAGCTGTGTCTGCACATATTGAGTATGCTTCCCAAATGACAATAATAGCTTGCACAGAGACTTCAGGTTTGTTGAGCTAATTTCCATAACCAGTTCAATACCTTCACTATTCATCACAGTGACTGAATTCATCTCTTGTAATATGTTTGAAAGAGTTCATTTCGATGGCACATATTTTCTTGTAGTGGAGAAGTCAGCATTTTTTTTTCAAAAGGTTCAACAGTGAAGCACAGACTTTATGACTGCCATATCTCTTAGGTAACTGTTGGAGTGTGCTGTGGAGCATGGAAGCCCCGAGAGGCAATATGCAAATCACTGGACATGGCTGTAGTTCAACAAAGCTTTGTCCATGGACACTGTAGTTTCAATTTTGTGGTGATTTCACGTAAAAACATCTTGATATTTTTTTTTCAACTACTTGAAAATATAAATAGTCGTTCAAGACAGCATGCCAGATTTGGTGACTATCCTGCTGTTTTTCAACATCTATCTCCGTGCATTAACTTGAAAAAGGGGAGAAAAAAGGTAGCATTGTGATATGATAGATGTTAATTTGCTTTACTACAATAACCATTTCACTGTGTTGATGGATATAAAAATATCATATTGTATGTGTATATTTTAGAAACTATCCCCAGCCAAGTATTCAGTGCTTCTTTCCACTCTGATCATAGCATACCACTGATGGAAGTAAGTTGGAACTGGCTACTCTGATCCATCAACTTCAGCAAGAAAAGCACAAAGCTCTTTGGCTCACACTTTTAAAATCGGTTCCAGTTCTAATTCAGGTCCCTGACAACTTGGAAGTGATTCGCCTTCATTCTTTATCCGTCCTGTCAAGGCAATGGTTCTCTGTGTGGCTCCTTAGCCACACTTGGAGAATCTGTTAGTGTTCAGTTATTCCACATCCCTTAGAGGGGATAATTAACTAAGACCCAGAATAGAAAGTGAGCTTGACAGTGTTCTGCTTAGAACCATTGAGTAATAGGCAATCTGATCTGCTTTAAGCAAATTAGCAAGGCAAATGCACCTTATTTCAAATAATTTAAACATAGTTTAAAATAAAAATAAACAAACTTAGAAAATAAAAGAAAAATTCCCAATACTGTTTAGTCTTTTATATTCAAGTGTAATTATTTTCTCTTTTTCAGATTATAATCCCTTTCATGAGGTATTTGACTCTGCTTTTCAGTGATAATATCCTAGAGTTATTTTATTTATACACAATCATGGAGTACAATCTCCTAGCTAGCTATTATGCTTTAGTCAGTTCAAAGAACTGTTTTCTCTCAAACATGAAATTTTTTATTAAGTTAGTTTCAGCCTTTACGTTGTGACAATTCACATATCATCTTCTTTAAGCCAAATGAGGCATTATGAGAATTTTTACATTTATTTAGTTCTACTACTTTTTAATTTCCCCTAGAATTAATTGCTTCTTATTTAGGTATTTGTTTTCTTTGTGTAGCTATTTCTAATTTTTTCAGACTGACAAAAAACCTCAAACACAAAATTAGAAAGCACAAAATTAGAAAGCAAAAAAAAAAAAAACTTGGTCTCCCTGCAACATGTACTTTGCCTTCCTCATAGAAAATTTTTATTTTTTCTTGCTCAAATTGAAATACTTATGCAACCAGGAATACCCAGTTCTTCCTCCATTTACTTTATCCTCATTCAGAGAATTCTCTGCAATTTATTTGAACAAATATGATGTTTTCAGGCTCGCACATTTTATTATTTTCTAGGGTTCAGCACTGACTTTTTAAAGATTTTTAAATTTTTATTATACACGCTCATTTGGGGAGAGAAGGAGACACTGAGAGAAAGATCTTCCTTCAGCTGGGTCACTCCCCAAATCATTGCAACGGCTAAAACTGAATTGATTCTAACCGAACTCAGGAGCCAGGAGCGCATCACGAGTGGCAGCTTAACCTGCTGCGCCATAATAAAGGCCCCTGGACCAAAGTTTCTGATAATGACCACGGATGCTAGGCTTTCTAAAGCTATCCATATTACCATGCATGTAGCTTTTGGCATGACCTACTTCCCAAGTGAGAAATACATAGCTTGGAAGTATTTGGATGTATAACAACTTTTTTAAGTGGAGGGAGACACGATCTTTATACTTATTGGCACATAATCTTCCAGTTGAAGTGGTAACTATGACTTTCATAATGAATGGACTGTAGTGACTTTGCCAATTTTAAATTATGTATTTACTTGAAACGTTTGATGGCAGAGAGTCAAAGAAAGAGAGTTCTTTCATTCATTAATTCATGCTCCCAAATGACCATAACACCCAGGGCTGCATCAGGAAGAAGTCACCTCTGGATTGGTCTCTTGTTCGGCTGGGACAAGGATAGGTACTTCAGTCATCTTCCGCCTTCCCAGGAACATTAGCAGGAAGCTGCATTGGTAACTGAATAGTCAGAACTCAGGCAGGAGCTCCAGTTTGGGGTTCAGCATCACAGGCAATGACCTAACCCACTGCACCACTGTTTTGGTCCCTGGATCTCCCGCTTCGAAGAGCAGAAACATCTTCTCTTGAATGTAGCCAAAACTGTTTGTTGCACTTAGGCTCATCCATTGAGAGGTTTCATGAGAAAGCAACAGCTGCTTCACGGGACAAGTACTTTAGATGAAAACAAATAGGTGGGAAATAAAACTATAATGTAAATATGAACTTACACTTGGGTAGTTGAAAGCTGAGTATCTAAGGGAAAAAGTCAATATTTTCAACGATGATAGATTGAAATGGAATGCATGAGAAGACAGCTGTATTTCACCTGTGACTTGTAAAGAATGGACGTTGCTCTAAGACATAAAAGAGGTATTTGGATGAGCTTAATGTGCTAAGCTGTTGATCACAAATGATGCTGCTCCTTAAGATTTGATGGTGATATGTTTCTATGGTGATATTTCAGAAATAAGAAATATTAGTAATTGCCTTTTGTAGTATGTTCAGGTTTTTGTGTAAGTGTGTGATTGCTACTGCTCGGAGGTGCCACCCAAAGATGGAATCACCTGACATTTACTTACTCATGCTGTGTGTATTCCTTTAGTATATGACGAAGAATTATATAGGTCCAGGAATGGCAGCTTCGCAGAAATAGTGCATGAAGGGAGTGAAAGTCCACAATTAGCCCTACCTTGGTTAGTGGGAAGCCATGTTGCTGAACTCTGGCACAGTCTCCAGAGAAACTGGAAGAGGTGACGATAAGAAGGAGAAGGGGAAGGTAAGGAAATGTGTGTTAGGACAAGAAAAGGAAAACAATTAAAATTATAAAGCATTTAAAAGGAAGACATCATAGAATGTAGGGAAATGATGTTTCAATTACTATCACTACTTTTATTGTTAACAATGGGACCTCAGTAGACAGCTGAACCAAACAAGTTAAACGTAAAACCAGACACACACACACAGACGCACACACACACACATACAAAGTTCAGATGGACAATGAGCTCCTCATCCAAATGCTAGGCTAATTGAGAAATTCTCTGTAATTTAAACAGTCATTAAACTTACGAAGAACTCGAGAGAAATTTAACAGGTCTCTTATGCCTTTTAAGAATTAAGCAAGAATCAAATCGTGCCTCATTATTATCAAAGTCTGTTTTGAAGTCATTACGCTATACATATTCCTGTGATTGTACAGAATCAAACACAAGAGTTGGCAAAAAAAACATAATAATGTCTTTCAAAAGCAAAGCAAACACCAGAAAGGAAAATTAGATGTGTGAATAATACAAAGTGCATTAAAAACAAGTCAAACTGGATATATTTATATTATCTGGGTATATATTTCATCCCTTAGAGCTATGAAAGTTCATTAGTAAACTTTTATGTTGAGCAATACTTCCTACACATATTTAGTGTTTCATCTAAAATAATTCTGATTAAAATTATAAGTCCATTCATAATTAAAAATATTTTCTCAAAATTGTGACCTTGAAAGTTTACTTCATGACTACAGATAGGTGTAAAATGAAAGGAACAGAGGAAGGAGAAAAGAAGAGAGCAAGAATGGATTATAGGCTTTTCTCATGTTGTCCTAATTAACATTCCCACTACACACTGAAGCCATAGAAAGAAATATTTTCACATTATATCCAAAACACGTCATTATTCACTTATTATTTGTAAGCAGAGCAAAAAAGGGAGAAAAAAACAAAGGGAACTTCCAAGCATTGTTTACTTCCTGAATGCCTGTGACAGCCCTGTCCGAGGCAGGTGACTGCATGGGCCAAGACTGCATCCTCATCTCCCTTGTGAACAACTTCCACGGTCACGGTGTGGCTTCTCAGTGCGTTAGCACAGTGTTGGACAGGATCCAAAACGGTCAGAAGTGTAGTCTTATGGCATAGCACGTTAATCATCTTCTTGCAATGCCTCCAACTTACATTGGCATGCTTATTCAAATCCTGGCTATTTTGCTTCCTATCCAGCTTCTTGTTAATATGCCTGAGAATACAAAAAGATCTGCCGGTCCAAGTACTTGGGTGCCAACAACCCGACAGGGAGACTTTACCAGAGGTCTGGGTTTCTTGTTTCCCATGACACAGCTTTGATTTTGTGGCCATTTGGAAGTGACCAATCAAACAAGTCACTCCCTCTCTCTCACACTCTGATTTTCAAAAAACATAAAGTAGTTGATTAAAAGAGAAGTAAGCTACAACCACATAAATATTATTTCATATTTAAGTTTAAATTCCAATCTATCTTATGAATTCTTCCACATCTGCATGTATTGCACATAAAACACCAGCAAATAGGTTCCATCAGCCTATAGTGGCTAAGTGCTTTTCCCAGGCTCCAATAATCTTCAAGTTACTTTATCAAAATTCTACCACTTGATGATCTTGATTATGATTCTATTACATTATGAAATAATTTTAAAATTAGCAGACCTAAACTGAAAAATCTTGGCTTGTATCTCTAGTTCTTTCCTTATTTCATGAAACAGATTGATATATTTGGATACAGATTTATATTTGGGATTTACCCCTGATAGCATACTAAGACCTTCATGGTAACGTCATTGTGATTTCTCAGTAACACAATAAGTTTCCACGCTGACGTATCCACTTCATAAACCTCAGGCCACCATGATTGCTAATTTTCTGTGTTCTCTTTGGAGGTCATCACAATACTTTTTTCCAAATAAATATTCAGTAAATTTTGAAAGCAACGTGCATGTAGTGGTAAGCAAGTTATCCACATATTAGCTCCTTTTGGAAAGATTGGCCTTAGGTCTGTGGATACAGAGCATGCATTCTGCTTGACTCGGGACGACTCTCCTTGACATTACCATATTTCTTCATGTGTAACGGGTCTCACCAGGATTCACTGAGGGGAGCCAGGTTGTGAATAATACATACTTGAGGCTTTATATCTGTCATTGAACATTGGCCTTTTTCATTTTCATCAATAGGAAAATCTTATCATGAATCACAAGAGGAAATAGAGAAAACATTCTTATGACAGATTCTTCACATATTTAGTCCATGAGAACACTTTTAACAACAGAAATGAATGGTTTTTCTCTGAGAAGTCCCAAGCGATTGTGTCATCAATAATAGAACTAAAAGCATTTGGCTTACACACGTGGTACGGCTGTCTTCATCTTTCAGTTCATCAAATTCCAAGGAGTGAGCAAAAGGCAAAGATTGTAACTTTAGCTGCCAAAGAGAGTGTGAATCATTTCTCTCAAGATTTTAAATATCCTTTTTTTAGCTTGGAGGCATAAAGCAATCAACCTGAATGAAAACAGTTAGGCTGTAAGAAGAAGACAGAATTGAAGCAGCATATGTTAAAGTGCCTTACTGAGCCAGAACCCCATTCTGTAAATAAATGTTCATTAAAGAAATCAGAAATTGTTCACACGGTGTTCACTGGCCCCGGTCAGAGGAACTTATCTAGGGTAAAGACCTAGAAAGAACAAAACAATAATCTGTCATGAGAAAGGTGAATTGATGGCTATCGATTAGTGCAACTTTTTAGCAAGATTACCCAGCAAGCACTAAGGTTTTCATTGTCAAAGTAGACACTGTACTAAATTATTCTCTATTTGTGCTAGACTGATAATCTTTCACCAAAACAGAATATTAATCCAAATATCATTTACTCTGACAGATAGCAACAATGACCCCACAGTTCAGTGGAATAAACAAAGAGGGCCAGAATAGATCCAAGGACAAATTGGAATTAAGATTATAATTCATACGACATTTCAGTTCAATGTGCAAAAGCTTAAATGTTCCACAAATTTTACAAAAATGGCTGGAGGTTGATCTGTGTATATGTGCTTATGTGTATATACATGTATGTGTCTTCATATATACCAGTATGTCATATATCACAATAAAAAATTCCAATTGTATCCATGTACTCAGCATAACAAAAAATAGTAAAAATAACAAATAAACTATCGCTATTCTTTAGTTGGAAAATCTTCAAATACACAATTTCAAAAAGCACTAAAATAGGCTAAAAAATTTTGCCATACAAGTGGAAGACTAATATTGCCCCAACACTAAATTAAAATGCAACTATGCAAATCCAGACATATCTGTAATATGCATGGGAAATTGACATGTGCTTTAAATGCACTAAAACATAACACAAATCAATATAAAAGACAAGCTTTCTTTCAGGTTTCTACACACATATTTTCTTATCAAAGATTTGGTCTCTGACAAAATTGCCAAAAAATAAAAAGAATCATAAACAATTTCTGGAACTGAATTAGGCTGAATTTCAATATTTTTATATTGTCTGAGTTCTAGCCAAGCTAATACCAACAATCTTACGTTCGGTTATTGCTATATGCCACCCAAGATTCACTGCCTCTCTTATAATTTGGAGAATAATGGGCACATTGTTCTCTGAGATAAAGGCCAAAAACTAAAGATGTGTTTGGGATGCGAGATTGGGAACAACCACAAGAATTTCTGTGTTTAAACCCTAGCATGAGAATTCTCAAACACTATTCAATCATCGTATAACATTAGGTAATATGGACTTACGGAAACTGGATGAGATGAAACGACTCCCATATGAGATGCCAGCACTTGACCCATGGTGCCAGCCCTATGGAATAGAATTTAATATGAGACTCAACAACACGGTTTGGGATATAAGGCACCCAAGGCATTGTCACATCTGTTGAGAAATTAAGCCTTCAAAGAAATGCAAATATATCACACGATGAATTTCTTACATTAACTAAAACATGACAGAAAACTTTCAGGACGTCAAAGGTACTCAGTAGAAGAGCTGTAGTGCCTTGATGTGTAGAGACATTCTGTACGTATTCAATCATCTACAAAACAGGTTACCTCAGGGTTGGTATCACAGTGTAGCAATCTAAGCCTGCAAGTGGGTGCTGCATGTCAAAAGGATGCTGGTTCGAATCCAGGCTACTCCCGATCTACCTCCCTGATAAAGGAAAAGATGGCACAAGATTTTGGGCCTCTGTTCCCAAATGAGAAATCCAGAAGAAGCTCCTGGGTCCTGGTTTAATATTTACCTGGCTCAAGATGTTGGAGGAGTGAACAAACAGCCAGAACATTTCTGTGTGTCTCTCTTTCTGTCCATTACAGATGGAATGATGAACAAACATATTCTAGTTTCTTGCACTGTTCTCCACCATCACTTTCTATTGCCATTTTAGTTTTGCTTTGAAAATTAGGTTTTCAAGTGTAAATCACTGTCCCTCATCTCTGATAGATGGGTTTAATACCTTCAGACTCCCAATGTGCATAGGCAACACTACCCTGCCGAGGACCTATGTCTTAGCTAGCCCAGGACCCTTGTCACTCTGTTTTACCCATTTTTTGCTTTTTTTAAAATCAATTAATTTGTTCCCATGATACAGTGTCAAAGGCTCTGGCATTCCTCTTTCAAATCTCCCCCTGACTACTTTCCCCAATTTTACCACAATAACATAATCCTTCAGAAAGCAGTCATGAGTCCTTCATTCTGCTACTTAAGCATTTTATCCCTTTTTTTAACATGTCATTTATTCTCAAAGCTGCAATGACAGTCTTGTTAGACATGCATGGGGACTCTGCTAGGTTCCCTGTCTACTTTATTCACATTATTTTTTTTTCATTTTGAATTTTATGATAGAATTCCATAGGGTCTGAGATTCCCGCCCCTCAACCCCCACCTATATTCCCACTCCTTCCTTTTCCCCATATTGTTACAATAGTATAGTCCTTCCTAAGCAGCCATAAGTCCAGCAGTCTGATATTCAAGCATGCTCTGACATTTCTAGTGCCAACAATGTCAGAGAGTCCAGCATCTGGTACAGTCAATGTCAGATATGTCCAACAGTTTCTTTGGGAGTCCATCTTTGATTTGGAAGTAGGGATGCATACTCTATCACATCTTCACATCTCCACTAAACCATTACAGTACATTCCCTTCAACAAGAAGCTGTTAGGCCCGTATTTTGAGATTCCCAGAAATCACCAGGAGTCTGAAGTCGATGCGAATGCAAAAGGACGGTTTCTTCAAGGTCAGCATGTCTGAGCTGGGTCCTTGGTTGAGAGCAGGAAGCTGACCAACTGACCAACCATCTGGCTGACCGACCAGCCAGAACCAACACCCCTTACTGGAGTGTGGCATGAACAGCACATTCACAGGGTTTTTATAGGAGCAGTCCACAATAGCTTGAAAAGGGGTAATTCACAATATCTTGCAAGATGAGGGAAAATACCACACATTTCCTGCCTATCTCGGCAGCATAGCCCATGCCTGGCTGTTCTCTGGTCTAACGATTAAGGTAACCACCCACTTAATTACTTGGACCTACCTGTGAGACAACCAGACTTGGTTCTTGATTTATGACAATCAATCCCATTGGTGCTAAATGTCACATAAGCCATTTGGCCTGCAAGCTCACTCAGTTTTTAAGTAGCAATGAGCCATGAACAAACAGTTGGATTTTGATTCTGAGGTTCCTGAAAGCCACAAAACAAAGTCAACAACAGGTATGAAGTTAAAACAAAAAATTTACAGCACCATGGAGTTGAAAAACATGTCACTGAATAACCAACACATGGGTGAAGAAAAGAAAACACAAACGCCTGTTGGATAAAACGATGCCTCTGTGCAATCCATTCCAAACAGTTCTTTTCTTTTGTCAAATTTGTCCCTGTTTACTTTAACTAACCTGTCAGTATGTACTTCATTCCAACACGAGTCTTGTATGAACTCGATTCCTCTGCTAAATTTTTTTTTTTTTTGCTTTTCAAGATAGAGCAACTTGACTATAGATCATGAGTCCTTGCTCTTCTGATTAAAATTAGAGATGACTTTCAAAATTTCATATATTTAAAAAATAAACTGCTTTAAATGCATTATTGAAAGGTCATTGATTGTAGTATAATGGGGATTCCCATCTAAGTGCAAATAAGTCTCTCTTTACAGTCAATGAATTATTTATATTTTCATGGAAATATGGATATTGTATCTGAGCTACATAATTCCCCTTTCCAGTCATTGTGGTATTATTGGTTACTTGAAAGCTCAGCTCTAAGTGAAGTGATTAGATGCAGATAGAATGGAATTAAATTATTATAATTCATTCACAAATGTTAGATTCTTTGTTACCATCTGTTATGTTCTGTGAGTAGCTTCTGCTATGTTAACTTCATGAAAACATTATAAACCATTTTAGATAAAATTTACTTTTAAAAAATGTTGACTTTAAATGAATTTTCATCTGAAAAGAATATATTGGTCTTTACCTTCTTTATCAATTCATGGAAAATGAACTGATAATTTCCAAGGATCAGAAAGGAGGGTATGTGATCAGATCAGAACAAGTAATAAATGAAACTACAAAATTCATGAAATACTAAAGATAGATGTGACAGGATAAAGCACAATTAGTTATTATATTTATTTTGAATTAATAAAATAATCGTACGTTCACGTAAAGGAAATTCAAATATTTTTAATAAACCGGTTAGAGACATTGGAACTAATTGGTGCCAGGTCAACACGAATCTAATTTTCCATTTTCATGAGGAACAGATGGTGAGGATGGACATGAACTTGGCTTCCTAGAGGGGAAAATGGTTTAGTTTGGCAAGTTGATTTTAGAGAATTTAATAGGGGAGCTGGACCTCCTCAGCCATTTTAAGAATATTCTCCCACTGATATTGTTAATTAAGAGGTAATCGTAACTACGCATGTAATCTGCATGGTCACATTCAGATTCCTCCACTTACTTCATTCATGATGTAACCAGCCAAGCTCAGGTAACAGGCTTCTGAAAAGATTCAACTTTTTTAGCTTATTGGAAGCTGAATACACAAAAGAAAACCTCTCATAATGAACTAAATTAAAGGCTCTTTACTAATGCCTGTACCATGCTCAATATCACAACCTTCTGGAAAAGATAGAAGAATCATAGCCAGTGATCTTTTGCAGAATGGTTGGCTTTGAGATAATGAAATGTTTAAGAGAAAGCAAATAACCTTATATAAGAAATTGTATTTTTTACATGATTCACAAACCTATCCAATGCTGTGGTGAGACTGAAGTATCAGAGGGCTCAGGGTGTTTGCTTTTTCCTTCTGTTTAGAGGTCTGAGTCGTAACGGATAAGGAAAGAACAGGGATGAACACCTGGCTGTGTCCATTACACAAAATAACACTTGGTCTACAGCAAAATCCATGGAATACAGAAAATCTCCTTTCTTGACCTGGCAATCTACATTCAGAAGACTTTTAAAGCGAACATAACAAGGAGAAAGAACATTCCCAATAAAAAATTCCATAACTGTTTATAAACAAACACAACAGATGCTGCATTGAAACACATTTGGTAAAAAAAATAAAATAACCTTATGTGAAGAACTTTAAAAATGGAATTAAAAGGTAAGCAAATGCATTGGGTGAAGTAATTTTTATCTTCATTCATGCATACAAGTAATCTGTTACAGGTTTATAGAAATCTTTATTATGAAAAATATCTGTGAATGAATTTAAAAATATTAACATTATTTGATTTGCCTTTCCATGAACTTTCTAAAGTTACCTTCTACAATAAAAATTAGCTAAGACTCAACAAGGAAAGGGTTAATAAGGTAAGTGACTTAAGATTTGATAGAAAGCATATGAATAACAAAATTAGCATGGCATTTTTACAGAAGAGATAAATATCACAGATGATAGCAACATCACAAACATTGGAAGTGATGACATGGAAGACTACCAAAATGTTATTTAAAAGAACAATACCTAATATGAACAGATAGGGAAGCAAATAATTGTGTATACAGAAACAGCATTAACCGAAATAAAAAATGCATGAGCTTTGCTAACATATTTTATCTATAGATATAGATATAGATATAGATATAGATATAGATATAGATATAGATATGGATATGGATATAGATATAGATATAGATATAGATATAGATATAGATATAGATATAGATATAGATATAGATATAGATATAGATATGGATATAGATATAGATATAGATGGAAGAAGGAATTAGGGAACATTTAAGTAAATGGGTGTGAGCATCACAACTCTATGCAGGGGACAGACTAGATGGAGCTATGACTTAACACTCTGGTTGGAATTCATATGTAACAGTAGCACTGGGATGATCTGATGCTCTGCACTGAAATTCAAGGGAAAAGGAGGAAATAGTTGTTGATTTAGAAACAGATAAAATCTTGAAGAAATGGGGGAAATGCTGCTGCAGTTTATTTTAATAAGCAATAAACATCTTATAAAGCCAATTTGACCATGTTAGTGCAGGACATGCCAAGAATACAGAAAGTGAATATCAAATTTTAATATAATGTTTCCTAATCATATTATTAATTTAAAGCATAAGACATTAAAAATTGTGCATGTCACAAATAATCAAACATCAAAGGAAATTATTTTATCCAACGATGAAGACGCTGGTGAAGATCCCCATAGCCTGTTGTGGGGTGTGATCAATCTTTGAAATATCTTAAAAATTAAACCTTTCTGTTATCTGAAATACATCTGAAAATTACAATGTAACCATTTATTATGCAATTGCTATTGCGTCAGTATTTTTTAGAATGTGTATTTTCTATTGGTTCATACAAAGAAAACTTTATAAATTTATTCCTTAAAATATATTGAAACCAAATATTATTTACATAAACAAGGCAGAAACTAAAGTGTGAAATAAACAAAATGGAAAAAGAAACGGAGAGCAGAGATTGAAGGCAGCAGAGTAAAACTTCCAAATGAAACCCGTGATTGTGTTTTGTTGTAGAATTGCTTGTTTGCTTTAACCTATACATGAAGAAAAACATTAAATGCTTCTGAGTTTATTTACTGTTGCTTTGAAGTAACCCAATCACAAATAGTTCTATTTACCTTCCAGAGGATTGAAATACCTCCAAACGATTTCCATCGTATTATTTCCACCGGATTACATGCAATAATTGTCTGGCATTTAAAACCTATTTTTAAAAATTCTGTTTCCTCTTGAAAGACTAATGGGTATTGTTTTGTATGATAACAATAATCAGCTTCCCTACATATTTATAATTTGTTATCGCATCTTCATTCACAGTTTGAAAAAAAATCTACCTGCATGATTTAACTATGTATCTGCATAACTTTCAATTACGGAAGTTCATTTGTTGTTGAGTTTTAGAGGGCATTTATACTTCATTTGGAAAATCTAAAAATTTCTTCCTGTGCTTCCATAATGCATCCTTTGAGTCATCCTTGAATTCTATTTTGATAGCAGTTCCTTATGTTACTTTGAAGAAATCATTTAAACATCTTGGCTTCTATTGTATCAGTAAAAAAATAATAATGATTCATATCAAATTTCTTCATTCCATTTTAAATTTTCTCTTTAATATTTGCTTCCTCCTTAAAAAAAAAAAACCTTTTTGTCTTTTTTCATAGTTCTCTAATTTTCTTTTTGACATGTGTCAAATGACATGAATGTTCAGATTTTCTCAGAACTGATTTCACAGCAGCTAGCTGTTCTCCTATCATCTACTTTTCTTCATTCAAGACAACATATTTATTGCTGAAAAAGCTGGTAACAAAGGTGATTTTCAGTTCTACTAACCTTCTCACTTGTCAATTTCCTGAAGTTTTGACACTAATGGATATATTTGTATGCTATTTTCTTTTAAACAGCTTTTTTTGATTTGAAAGGCACAGTGACAGGAAGAGAAAGACAGAGCGGGATCCTCAGTCTGCTGCTTCAGTCCCTCAAAAGGCAGCGGCAGTCAGAGCCGGGCCAGGCCAACTCCAGGATCTGGGAAACTCTTCCATTCTTCCTGTGCAAGTGCAGGAGCTTGAGTCCTTGGGCTCTCCTGCTGCTTACAACAGGCACATTAGCAGGGAGCAGGATTGGAAGCAGAGCCGCTGGAATGCAAAACAATTCACTGGGCATTATTGGCAATGGATTAACCTGTTCTGATGCACAAAATGTTTCCAAGTTTGGAATCTTTGTTTTTATAATGTCTTTTCTTTAATATTCTAGCAAAAAGTTTCCCATATTTTTGTCTTCATCATCTGACTTCTTTATTCCTTACCTACGGAAACACTGATTTTTCTTGAGTTTCTGTTATTTTGAAAAGTAAGTTCCTAGCCAGGGGGATGATATTTGTCAGAGTAGCATGAGCTTTTTTTTTTTTTTTTTTTTTTTTGGAATATCTTTATTTTGCTTAAGAAACACAGACTTTGTGCTTTACCATACCAGATATTGAAGTTGGTCAACAGTCTCAAATGTTTAATGGTGATATATGTGTCTGGGTATTCAAGACCACACGATGTTATTTTAAACCCAAGCGGACATGAAAGAGAACCTGTGGTTTTCCATAGTCAGGTAAGAGCTTTTTTTTTTCTTCTTCTTTTAGATTCCAGAAGGAGACACTCAGTCTTGCCTTTTATCTTCTTTTACTTCTTCCTGTAATATCCTTGGTCACTTCAGATGTTTTTTTCTTTCTGCTTTTTATTAAGGGATCTTTCTATATATTTATACATATATACATTTAATTTGTTTTTTGAAGTACTTTAAGATTTACCCATTTCAAGAGTATGTTTTTTTTTCGCCTAAAAATGTGTATAAATTTCATTTTATTTATTTAAGATGAAGAATATACACAGAGAGAGAAACACAGTTTTCACATTCATTCCCCAAATACTACTCTTTTATGGAAGAGATATCAAATTATGTAAAATATTTGACTGCGAAGTTCTCAGTGTTACAACCTGTTTGCTTTCAATGTTTTTTCCTTATGATGCTCTCTCCTCCTCTGTACAGAGTTATTGTCACACCGAAAGTCCCCAAGTTTGTGTTGTGAGTCCAGTTCTTTCTCATAATATATTCTTTATAAACATCTCCATCCACCACTAGGATTTAAATACCGTGTGTTCACTTCCACAGGCTATGGATCCCTCAAAAACAGCTTAATTCAAACTGTTATTTGTTGGCGGTGATTGTTAACTTCATGTATTAACTGGAGTATGTCGCAGAGTGACCAGATATTTGGTCCAATGTGCATTTAGCATGACACAGTATAAGGTTGACGTTTGCTTTGGTATAATACATAAAGCATCTGGCCCTTCCTGCTAGAGTGGAGCGTCATCACAGTGATGGAACACAGCACAGAGTCAAAGGAAGTTCTCCTCGCCGACTGACCTGAACTGGAT
Organism: Ochotona curzoniae; assembly: GCF_017591425.1. Lineage (NCBI taxonomy): Eukaryota > Metazoa > Chordata > Mammalia > Lagomorpha > Ochotonidae > Ochotona > Ochotona curzoniae. The sequence goes on along the minus strand of NW_024465582.1, from coordinate 10,792,379 downwards.
TTGTTTGCTTAGACTTGGACTGAATCTTTGAATGCTCCAAACATTTTGTTAGTTTGCTTTTACCTGTTGTTTGGTTTTTTGTCGTTGTTTTTTAACCTGCTAACCATCAGCCTGGAAATTATATTTTTCCTGGCTTTCATATCTTTGATCTCAGAGTGGAGCAGCATACTCATGAGCTGCCTTCACCCAGCGGCTTGCCACCTGCAGACCTCGGGAGTTTACCCTCCTGTGTCAGTGTGGTCCAGGCATACATTCACTCACAACCCCACCCCTTCCACACAGTACGCGTGCTGCTGACTCGGCAGTTCTGGAGAGCCCTGACATGTAAAATCAGACTTCTGAAAATTGCATTTTACTTTTCTCTTTCTAGAGTTTTCTTTTACTCCCAATACATTCTCCACACTACAGCATTTATATGACCAATCTTAATGTGACTGCATTGTACTTCCTTAATGAATCCTTTTTGAAGAATTCAAAGATTTTTGTCATCATCTCTACTGCTTTTGTCTCATTGGTCATTGTTGTCTTATTTCTTACCTTTTCTTCTCTCTGAAACTATCCTTTCTAGCACTTAATGGGACGGTTTTTGCTTGAACTCTCTGTCTTTTAGGATCAACTTTATTTTTCTAAAAGTTTTCTCAGTCTTTTTTCTGCCAAGGTTGTCCATCTAACTCAACCTTTCTTCTTAACTGTGCCTGTATGTATTCACTGATAAATTTTTATCTGAAAGGCAGAGAACATTTCTTTCCTAGGTTAATTGAACCTTGAGACAGGGGCTTTACTGGGATCTAGGTAATGGTTATTGTTTGAAACCTCCCATAGTGCATATCAGAAAGCATCTGCATAGGGGATACTGTGGAAGGTGATCCCAGGCCTCTCCTGTGGAATTCAGGCATCCCTAGGGAAGCTTATCTTGTGACGTAATAGCTGACCACTCTAACTCAATTCTTATGTCTAATCAGTCCCAAGTTTTCTTTGTCAAGTTCTCTCTTAATTTTTTTGTTCTACCTTTTACAAATGTCACACTTAGCGATTTTTGTCTTATTTATGAAAAACTTTAAACAATAAGAACTTTTGCTTAATGTTAATGTATTAGCTGAATTCAAATGAATGTCATAAAATATAAATTATTCTTAAAGATGTATTTATTTTTATAGGAAAAGCAGATAATATCTGCAGAGAAAGTAAGAAACAAAGTTTTTCAATCTTTTGGTTCGCTCCCCAAATAGCCACAACAGCTGGAGCTGAGCCGATCTAAAGCCAGGAGCCAAGAGATTTTTTCTGATTTCCACACACAGCTGCAGTATCCCATGGCATTAGGCCATCTTCTATTGCTTTCCCAGGCCATACATAGTGAGCTGGACGGGAAGTGGAGCGGCTGGTACACAGATTAGTGTCCACAACACTAGCTGGTGGGTGCTTGTAAGCTGGGGACTTCACTCGTCCCAAACAATCCGAATTCTTGCACTGAATTTCTACTGTGTTCATTTTTGACTGGGCTCGCACTTTTAAAACTCATGGATCACTAAGAGCCTGTTGCTGTGGCACAGTAAGTTAAGCTGCTAGCTGTGACGCCAACATGCCTTATGCCTTCTGCTGTTCAAGTCCCTGATGCTCAAGTCCTTCCCAATTTCCTGCCAATGTAGGTAATTAGATGTCTCAAGTACTCGCGTCTCAGCCATTTAGGACATTTGATTAGCAATCCAGCAGATGAAGATGTCCTTGGCTTTCCTCTTTTCTCTCATCTTCTCTAATTTCCTCTCATCTCACCTTTTCTCTCCCCCTTTCGTCTTCTTTATTGTTATCTTTTCTCCTCTCCTCTCCTCCCTCCTGCTCCCTCTCTCTCTAACTCTCTGCACAGAAATAAATCTTTAAGAAGAAATTGTAGATTATTGAGAAATCCTCTAGTTAACAAGGACTACCAATGCAAGATGCCTATAAAGGTTGTTTACAAGGGAGAAATAAAGTCAAAACCATTTTATAACATAGTGATTTTAGATCATCATAATTCACTGTGCTTCAAAAATACCTGGAAGCAAGTTCTAAAGGTTCGTTCTGCGCGCACACACACACACACACACACAGTGGTAGCATGCAAGGAAATACACATGTAACTCATCCCATTGGAGCTGTTCTGCTATGCAGACACATATACATGTGTACATACTTTCAAATACACAGTCTCTAGAGGCTATTGAGACTCTTAAAACTGGACATTTTATTTCTTATGCAAAATTTTATAATTATTTTTCTTGACATTTCTCTCTGCCTCAAAACCCTCAAAATTTCCATAAACTAGATATTGAATAGTGAAGCAAAACAGTTAATTTGCCTCATAGAAATGTTTTATATTAGTAAGTTGGGTGGAAATTTGAAAATGTATTTATCCCCAACATTTGAAGAATACTTGGCTGATATTATTAATAAGTTCATCCTGACTAATAATATAGAATAGAAAATGCATTTTAACACCTTCCCTTCAAATATAAAGCAGAAAGAATTGAATAACTGTGTTTTTGATTAACTGGACAACATGAGCTCTATTTCTAAATTGTTATGTGGTCTTCAAGAAAGGTCTGTCTTCTTTCATTTTGTTTTTACGCACTTCTCTATAACATTTTACTATTTGAACTAAATTATCCAAAAGACTTATTGCAACTGAAGTTTTCTCACTGAAGGTTTTTTAAAGGTGCAGCATGCTTTCCCTGTAGCAACAAATGGAGATTTTGCCAGAAACACAATTTCAAAAACAAACAAACAAATAAACCACAACCTGAGTAATCTGGAAGTAATTGCATTTGTGATCCTAAATTCTTTGCTCTCTAACATGGAAATATCCAGAATAAGTGAATGTGTAAGAGTATAAGCTCAGATTTATAACAAATTTATTCTCTTCAAAGGTCTGACATACTGCTCAAAAGTTCTGAGACTTTAACAGCATTGATGCTATGTCACTTGCTCTATGTAAAAATAAAGGCAACAGTTGACATCGCCATGCTTATAGTCTTTTTTTTTTTCCACATCATTTCCAAAATAAAATGTTTCCAATGATACAATTCGTTTCACTTTACTGAAGCACATTATTTCGATCACAACTGTAGTTTAAAATTACAGAGATAAGAACTAAAAATTTAACAGCTATCCAACATTTTAACATTTTTTAATTTTCCTGTTATTCTTCACCATGTGACTTTCTCTGACTATTGATTTGATGTCTAAGAGGCAACTGTTTTGCATGATGCTTCTTATTTTCTGCTTTAACATATATATATATATATAAATTCATACTTATGTATAAATAATCACATATTTACATAAAATTATAGATACAAGAATAGTCCATTACTGGTTTTAAACCATACTTTAGTTAGAAAATCCAGTGACTTTCCTTCGTATGTAATTACAGTTTGAACTCTTTACTGGCAAGCCAGAGGATGCTCTGCTGCATTTCCACACTGCTGAGCAGCGCTTGTTCATCTCCAGTTTCAAAGGAAATTCTGAGTACAATACACTTGGAGCTCAATGATTTCTCTCTTAGAAATGATTTATGCACTAGCAAGAGGATTTTATATGTCATTGATCATGACTTATCACCACGTTTTTCAACAGTAATAGAACAGAATAACAAGAGTAAAAGGCGTCTTCTATGTGAAGTTCCTATATTTCTGTGCACATCAAGAAAGTAGTATGCAATCTGAGTTTAATTCTTAGCATAACCAGGGGATCTTTTGAAAACCAAGAGAATATGCCGTATTTTTTTTATTTTTAAATGAAATAAAAGTCAAATTAGAATTCATGTAACTGAAAAGCGTACTGTGATGCTCCAAGTTCATCCTTTCATTCATTGAATACACATTGAGCACATAGCTCTGTCACAGATCTAACATTAGATTAAAAGAAGGCATGTTAATGTAAAACAGTTTTGTGGAATACAGACCCAATTAAATTTCTCCTGGATTTTTGAAACTAAAAATATCAGTGTTACTTGCTAAATGTGTTTCCTCTGTGATATCTTCCAAGTCATTAGTAGTTATTAAAGAATCAAATCACACATGAAGTAGCTTATTATTTCCATTGTTCACAGTAATTGCTGAAGATATAATTCCCTTTATGCAATGGATGTGTCTTGATTGCATTGCCTGGTTAGTTTCATCAAGTTGTTGAATAGCTGAAAGGAAAAGCAAACCTGTATGCCACAGATCTGTTCAACAAGGTTTTAGTCCTTTTACATGTAACTGGTGTTTATGTTCAAATTCTGCCCAAATAATATTCTGAAGTAGATTATGGTAAAAAGAATTTCATACAGAAACTGAGTTAGCCAGAAATACCTGCTCTCCACTTTCCCTTACTGAAAAATCAGGTCAGTTTATCATCAGTAAACTACACAGCACCATAGCTTTCTGTAAAAAACTGGAAATTCAGAAAGCATTTACATAAAAATTATATGGCTGCTTTTCTGTATTTCTGTTGAAGCTACATTGATGCAGTTCATTCTAAGTTCTATTACTGTACCCAATGTTTCTTCTCCCTACAAGTTTTTTAATAGTTTATATGATCAAAAATGAGCTTTCCCAAGTGGGTGAAAATAAGAGCGTAAGTTCAAATGCCAAATGGCATGCATGGTCTTTAGATTTTTGCTACATTTATTGGAATTTTGAGCAATTTATATTCTACATCATGCAAAAATGCTTTAAAATTCAGAAATTTTTTTTCTACAAAACATATTTTAAACCACTTCACACTTCAGTGAGATTGACTCAGCTTCAGGGTAAATATAGCAATGGAAGAGGGTACGGCATTCACGTCAAAGCTGGTTAGGGGAGGAAGTGGAGAAGGTAAACCAGCAGGCCGAATCTCTGGGGACGCGCATCAGCAGTCAGCGGGATGTCCCTTCTGGTGCGCTGCTGTGGTTATCCCCCCCGCACGTTTCACTCAGGCGGTTTTCGTAAACTACTCTAAAGGAAAATAACGCACTTCTACATTCCATGAACTTCAAATATGCATGTCTGAATTTTAAACTTCTGTGACTAACTTTGTGATTAAATGTTTGTCTTTGCTATTTGTGTTTTTCCTTATCATATAAATGGAATCTCATGCTATGGATGGATATGGTGGATACCCAATGGGAGCTTGAGGCATGGGATGGTCATTTCAACAGAAATAATTCTTGCCTTTAAAGGAAAAACACTTTTGGCCAGGTGGGGGGACATTTCCTCTTAAAAAGTAGGAGACAGTGTTCCTGGGGTATTATTTTTGCTTTCTGAGTCTAATTTGTTGCTTAAAACTTTTATGTGGATATCTAATCCAGCTGGTAGTGTGTGAGTACAATGGCCTCCAAGGCCTGAGGTGTGACAAGCCAGGGTTCAGTCTATGCCCCCACTCAGAAATAGCACACCATTGATTAGTTGTCATAACATCCTCTGCCTTGCTCTTTCTCCTCTGTTACATGAACGTGGCAACAGATGCACTTCATAGTAGTATTTATAGACTGAAAAAACTCCCATTCTTGCATGTTCCGTGCTGTACAGTATGTCAAATATTTCTGCTTATTTTGAAAATCATATTATACATTTCCAGCTTTAAGACTTTAAGATATGCTAATCTAACAGCATCGTCACGAAATAAAGTGAGGAGAGTTCCATCATTGATGCTTGAAGCATGAAATTATTTTAGTTTTCTGTGTGATTGCATCATTCAGCTAGGAATCCAGTCCTCTGAATTTTCTTTTTCCAGAATCCTTTCCCAAGGTATCCCTTTCAAAGGATTGTCTGAGCCGACATGTCTTACAGTACTCCCCTGTCTCTGAGATGTAGATTCCCCCCACCTTTCATGATGCCTCTGGATGTTTCTACAAAGTTAAGATCTAACTCTTTGCCATTAGATTAATCTTTTTTAATCACCTTCTTGTCACACTGTATCCCTAGCCAGAAACTCTTATTTGCACTGTAAGGCAAAATACAGTCAAAATGTCTCATCTTACCACTCCAGACCGATGTACTCAGCTGTCAGTACAGTGTATATCAACTCGTCCACACAGCCTGTTTGTCCTCACTGCCGCCTACATTTGACCTGCTGTTACATATAGCTTTCACAGTTCTGAAGTCTGGAAGGAGCAAAATTCAGAGTCACTAGATCTGGTGTGCAGTGAGGACATCCTTCTTGAATTGCATATCGCTGTGTTTGCCATGCATCCCAGCATGGCAGACAGAGCAAACCTTGCTCTCTGTCCTAGTAACGACATGATTTCAAGAGCTCCGCCATCATGATCTCATTTAAGCATAGTTATTCCTCAAAGACCTTCACCTCTTCACAGAATACCGTTGGAGCCAGCCTGTCAACATATGAAACTTGAAGGAGCATAAGCATGCGGTAGATAGCACATTATAATGCAAGTTATCCGTAGATATAAGAAGGAGTTGGCTCCAAAACTCCCCAGCAATAACTACATCCACACACATTCAAGTCCTACATAGAAAATGGCATAATAGGTGCATCTCACCTATGTTAATTTTTCTAAACTGGAACCTAAAATCATCTAAATACGTATAATGCACTGACATTGTGTTATATAGTTTTAGTTTAAATGTGAATTTTATACTGTATTTAAATTCCTAATGTTATGCAATAAATTACATGAAACAATATTTCCTGACTTATATAAAAAATTTCCTATAATTTTATTGTATTTCATTACACATTCAATATTTTTTGAATAAGACATATATTCACCTAAATGGTCATATCATATATTAAGTAATATTACAATAATCTAAAAATAAGATGTGGATCAAATAGCCCTTTTACATATAACCAATTTGTCATCATTTTTTCTAGTACTTAAGATAGCATCTATTTCTGTTTATGGACACAATCTATGCTATTGATAGTATATCCCCGGTCAACAAAGACTATGAAGATGACAAGTATTTTCCAAAGACATATTTACTTCTGATCATTTTCCTTATAATATTAGCACTTTTAAAGTTATTTTCATAAAATCAGTTTTAAAAAGTGGTGATAGGGCCCGGCGCCATGGCACAGTGGTTAAGGTCCTCGCCTTGCACGCCCAGGATCCCATTTAGGCGTCGGTTCTATCCCAGCAGCCCCGCTTCCCTTCCAGCTCCCTGCCTGTGGCCCAGGAAAGCAGTCGAGGACAGCCCAAAGCTTTGGGACCCTGCACCCGCGTGGGAGACCCAGAAGAGGCTCCTGGCTTCGGATCGGCATAGCATTGGCCGTTGTGCTCACTTGGGGAGTGAATCATTGGACGGAAGATCTTCCTCTCTGTCTCTCCTCTCTGTAAATCTGCCTTTCCAATAAAAATAAAATAAATCTTAAAAAAAAAAAAGTGATGATAGCTAAAAGACTAGTCTGAATTGCATAAAAAGAATTTAATATTTTTCCTAAAAAAAAACACATAAGAGTTTTGTGCAGCCAATGTAAATAGGTAATGATGTTTGTATTGTCTTTATTTGTTCTAGCTATGTATTATCACAAAAATAATATTAAGTGTTTTTTGTTGAAGACACACAATATTTGCTTTTTAACATTTATTTATTTTTATCAGAAAAGCAGATTCACAGAGATAATGAGACAGAAAGATTTCCATCTGCTGGTTTACTCCCCAAGTAATCACCATGCCCAGGGCTGAGGCAAACTGTAGCCAGAAGCCAGGGTATTCTTCCAGGTTTCCCATGCAGGTGCAGGGTCCCAAGGCTTTGGGGCATCTTCCATTACTTTCCCAGGCCACAGGTGTGGGGCATTGAAGGGAAAGAGAGCAGCTGGGTCACAAACAGGCACCCAGATGGGATCTTGGTACATGCAAGGCAAGGTTGTAGCTGCTATACTACCGCACACAGTATCTTTAGTGATTCAAAGAGTGAAAGAAAAAAAAGTGGAGATATTTATTAAGTATTAAACTCAATGGATGCTTCCCTATTACGTTATTTTCACTTGAAATTATTTGCACCGATTGTGGGCACTGATTCCAGAGAAATAAAAGCTGACGTAGGGGACTCAGATTTTGTTGTTGTTGTTTTTATTGTTCTTGATAAATCCTAATGGATTTAAATAAATTCTGAAAATGTGTCAAATTGAACCAAGCTTGGCACTCTTGAAGTGTGCATGATAGAAAATAAAATTAGACTTATACATCAGTCATTATTTAACATAACATTAGAAACAAGGTTAAGTGGAAAGAACAAAAGTTATTATGCGGTTTCAGAATTAGATTTGCTTCTAGTTGAGTAAATCAGGAAATGTTTTGACCTCTGCCCTTCATAAACATAAGACAGACTAGCAAAGTTGCTTTAGGAGTATTGGCTGGACAAGTTTTATTGGTGTTTAGATAGAAGGAAAATAAAACAGAAAGATTCTGTAGCAAAACAAAACAAAAATTCTGTAGCAAGAAATGTTGTTGGATAGGCTTGGGAAAGTCAGCTTGGCAACAGTTAACAATATTAAGATAGCTTCATTTGACGTGTAACAAACACTGTTTCAAATATTTTATGCAAAATGTAATCTGATATTGGTGGCTTCAGGAAAATTAATCTAGCACCATGTGCCATCCGCATTGGAATTGAAAGCAAGACGCCTTTGGATATATAACATAGTTGTCTAGGGAAGAGGTAATGGAATAAAGGCAGTCGAAATGGAGTGATGGTTATCAGATTGGAAAAAAACAAAATAGGACAGAGAGTAGAAATGGGTTAGTATGAAAAGACATAGGGGCAGGGTCAACGAAGAATGTTTGGGACAGCAATGGCAATTTTACATGTGAGATATCCCCTTAAATTCATTAACATTTTAGGATAGGTTTTTTTTTTTTTAAGATTTATTTTTTATTTTTATTGGAAAGGCGAGAGAGGAGAGACAGAGAGGAAGATCTTCCGTCCGATGATTCACTCCCCAAGTGAGCACAACGGGCCGATACTATGCCGATCCGAAGCCAGGAGCCTCTTCTGGGTCTCCCACGCGGGTGCAGGGTCCCAAAGCTTTGGGCTGTCCTTCACTGCTTTCCCAGGCCACAGGCTGGGAGCTGGAAGGGAAGCGGGGATGGCAGGCATAGAACCGGCGCCCATATGGGATCCTGGGCGTGCAAGGTGAGGACCTTAACCGCTGCGCCATGGCGCTGGGCCCTAGGGTAGTATTTTAAACCACCACTTATAATGTCCAGACCCCGAATGGGTACTCCTTGGAGTCCCTGCGTCTCCCCTTTAATTTGGCTTCCTGCTCATGTGTGTAGGAAACCAATGAAAGTCAGCCTAAATGCTGAGGTCCCCGTATCCACGTGGAAGACCAACAAGAAACATTAACGTATGGACAAGTCTCTGTATTTGTAACATTGCTTTCTCAGATATGTAAGTTGTTAAAATATCACTAGACTTTAAACCTTGTTTCATTTTTCTCATATTCTTAGTAGGACCCTGAAGTACTAATGTAATTCAGGAGTCTAAAGTTATCATTCATAGCAAATCGTGGAAATAAAGACACATTTTGTACATTTGTTTAACCTCAATGTTTTAAGAGAACAATTTAGCTTTAAGTTAATGAATTACCACATTTTACTATAGCACTGCATGATATGCAAATTCTAGTTAATAATGTATCACTGTTGTTGAATAAATAGGATAGAATGAAAATATAAAATTAATTATAGTGAGCAATTATACATGTACATTTTGTCTTTAAAAACAGAAGTAGTATAGGTATAATTATTTATTATTCTCTGCTTTGGTGCTTATGCTTTGACATATATTTACTCATATTCTGTTTTGATAAATTATAAACCCTCTGAAGTCGTCATATGTTCATTTGTATTTCTGACTTATACTGCATAACTTCAAATTGTGTAGAATCGTCAAAGTGTTGTGCAAGGTCTTAACGCATTAAACACAATAATATTAATGAAATGTTGTTTAATTTATTTGAGAACTATTTCTGCATTAAATACGTGGGTCAAATTTCTATCAAATAGTTACAGATTTTCTTCATTAATTTCTCAGCAATTCACAGGGGATTTGGAATAAAGCTATGATAAAAGTAAGGAAATAACAATAAATTTAACATTTGTCTTATATGTCATTAAGTATAAACAATTACATAAAAGGCGAACAGAAACAACATTATCAAATTCGTAGCATTTTTGTTAAGAAGCCAGGGTTAAAACTATAAAGCAGATTGTTTGTATGCAAATATAGAAGGCATGATTAAATCTGTTACAATGATAACTCATTTCTGGGTAGGCGGGGTATCTACTGCAGTGAATATGTGGTTGATGGTGGTCAAGATAATGAAAGTTCTAATACTATTATTGGGAAATGCTTATTTAGATGCAGTTCAACCGATCAGGGTGTAAGGCCTTGATCCCTCCCTGAATGAGAACAAAGTTTGTTTCCATAACAACACAATAAAGAATAACTTGAAGGGACTGAAGCGCAATTTACAGGGACTGTTTTTAAGAGAAAAGAGAATTATGCCAGAGTGAATGTAGGCAGAATCAGAAAGATGATGCATTTTAAAAGATGTTTGCCATATGGAGATAAAAACTATGACATTTTCTTAAAAAGGGAATTTATACATCAATCTAGGTTTAGATCTGGACTGAGTTGAATCATATAAAATTTCAATATTTCAAGAATATGAAGACTGAAATGTCCCTAATATTTACAAATTTAGCAGAGAAAATTTTATTTCAATATTCTTTCAGAAAAACAAAATATTGGTCTGCAGATACTGAAATTTCTTGAGCAATTTTATACCAGATTATTGGATACTCTGTAAAATATCTTAATAAATTGCTTGAAAATATTCCATGTAAATCTATTTTCAGCAATTCCCAATTTAAATGAAAATTGGACAGCATTGTATGATTAACTTCCATACTTTCTCAGTTAATATATAACCTAGAATGTAATTCAGAGTTAAGCAAAATTGACAATGTTTGTAAGACAAAGATACACTGATGTTAACACTGATGGCAAAATTGAGAAAAAAAAAAAACACTCTGTTTTGTGAATACTTTGTCATTGTATCAGAGTACAAAGCACACACCGGAAGAACTATGCGCTGACTCAGAGCCAATCAAAACAAAGTAAAATTCTTATTCTGCTGAGATGTGTTTGCTGATTCGGAGACACCATGCCTGTCCGCTGGTAAGCAGACACTCGAGGACAGAATACACGGCACGTGCTAAGGGTCCATCTAGCCCTGCGTCTCTGCACATGAGCTTGCTGCATGCGTCCCCGTGTGACCACAACCTGAGCTGAAGGCAGGAAGTAGCTCTGGAAGGGAGAATATGATCTGTGGAAACTTCTAGAAGCTAGATTGTATCCCATGTACATGTGTCCAAATGCTTTACAGCAGCAGATCATGAAAGGATATTTGAAAAACACCAAATAAACTGGAATGTGTACCATTTCCAGAACTACGTTTTGGCACAGAGAAGAAGCAGTGGAAGTCTAGAGAACTGACAGTTCTATTTAATCCAGTCACTACTGAGCTCCTAACTGAAGACACCAACTGACTGATTCCGTGACTATTACAGCCTTGTCCCTCTGCGCAAGGAGTTCAAAAATGAGTTCAGAAATTCAAAATATGCTCTGTCTCCACATTCATAGAACAAAATGTTAGATTGGATTCATGCCTAATTAACGTTTTCATTTCATTTACTTATGATGAAAGTCACATATTTATACAACATGGGCCTGGCATGATGGCTCAATAGATTAATACTCCCCTTGCAAGAGCTGAAACTCCCTTTAGACTCAGGTTCAAGTCCAGCTGTTCCACTTCTGATCCAGCTCCCTGTTTGTGGCCTGGGGAAACACTGCAGGAAGACCTAAGGACTTGACACCTTTCACCTGCTTGGAAGACCCAGAGGCTCCTGGCTCCTGGCTCCTATGGGTTTAGATCCAATTGTTGCAGCCATTTGGGAAGTGGACTAGTGAATGAAAGATCTTTCTTTCTCTCCTTCCCTCTGTAAAATCTGCCTTTCTAAGATAGAAACAAATAAATCTTTAAAAAGTAATAATAAAACATGAACTAAAGAGTTTCCCAGAGTTTCGCACTCTTGTTGATAGTCACAGAAATCCACACAATGTCCATTAATGCAGAATAAAAGACATAAAACAACTCAGTGTGAAAAAAAACTGCATTAATGGAACATTAAAGGTATGATTTAAACCCACAGAAGTCAGGAAATTCAGAATTAGAACTCCCAAGGTAACCTTAACTGCGACCTCTTGTAAAACAGCACTGTTTATAAAATGGAGATTTTTTTTTTTCACTTTCCTAATCACTTACCACTGCAGAGAACAAATCTGAAGGGGAAAAAGAAATGGAACTATATTTCCTGTGCACCATTGTATATATTTCAAATTTTGTACCAACTTAGAAAATGACACTTTGAATATTATGTAGTTGCATGATCTAATTATGGAATAAAAACAAAATCTAAAAATGTAATATAGAACCCTGTAGAATCTATAACATAATAGATATACATATAATACTATGCATTTTGGTTTTCTCTTAAAAATAACCATAAATGCCGTATAAGCATGTACTCACAATGAATAATGACAGAGCAGGGGCTGTCTCAAAGAGCAGGGATCAGAGAAATGACTGAAGTCAAAGTCAACAATAGTGTGCCAGCTATTCATGAATGCGAAGCTCCCGGGGGGAAGCAGCTCAGCTCCACAACCATTGGTAAAGTGATTCCCCTGAGGAAATGATCCATCTCTTGCAATTTCAGAACGAGTATAATCCTATGAGTTCACATCAAGAAACTGGATGATCAGCCAGGAAAAAAGGTGGTGTGGCTAAAGCAGAGAGCTTATCTGACGCAGTGTCAATCCACCTTGCTGACACTGCTCTTTTGGATAACTGTCATGAGTTAAGGCATGTTAACGCATCCATCCACAGTGTCCGGATCTCCGTGACTGGATTAGGGTAAATGCATTTTAGTAAGTTGGAGAAAGTATTTGGTTTTGCAGAAGCGTTTTCCTGAGGACTGCGAAAGTTACAAGGACTGCAGAGTTACCGGGAAACCAAGAAAGGCTTACAGTCTTGTTGCAACTCACAACTTTTCAAGCAAGGTCATTAGACCAGTTTCTAGAACTTCAAATTCACTTTACCATAGGAGTTACCCTAGTATAATCAGAACCCTGTCAAATGAACAATAATTTCTAAAACCAAGGATTTTAAGATCTGTTTAGATCAAAGAGACCAATTGTGCTTTGCTTTTAATTGCCTGTGTTTGAACCTTTTGTTGCGGTGAAAATACAAATAGTGTGAAATGTTGTTGACTCGCACAGAATAACACAAGGATTCTCTCGCCGTACAATTAATGTCTAATTATTGTTTCTGACTTTGTACCCAAGAATGGTTATCACACAAGAGCACAGTATAAAATCCTTCAAAAATAGTATAATATTCTTGGTTTTCTGAGATTGATCAGGAATAACAAAATTGGTCACGATTCTAGTCAGAGAGATTTGGGTAGAGAATTTATATGATGTCATGCCATTCATTGATGAATAAAATGTAAATAAAATTTAATTAAAATATTATATTAATGTCATTTATGCAATCCCTTTAAATCATTTTATCCCAAAAAATATCTATTTGATTTCTGACTTTTTTCTAATTTTCTTACATGCAGTAAGATAAATTTGTGAGAATAGAACCTATGATGTAATCCTGCTCTTACTGGAAAACAAAGTGGATTTTAAATTCTTGCAAATATTATTAGCAGAGACAGACTTGCCTTCATCATTCATGCAAAACAATATATTGCCCACTTTTTAAAGGGACAGCAAGTTACCACATTTATGTGTCAACTGTGCTATTTTGTCACAACTATTATGTGCACAATCATCCCAGGTCTCTGCCTGCTACCTGGTGGGCGTGGCCTAGGCAAGTCAGCCCTGGGCTAGGGTGTGACTTCCCATGACCTCTGATATGATTGGAAGATTAACAGGATAGGCATGCCTTTCATGAAATCACAGTATCATCATTGGGTGCAGACACTACCTGAACAAGTCCTCTTACCCTCCCTTGTCTTAGGCCTTTAGAAACCTGGAACTTGGACTGAATAAATGGACATTCCTCTCCAGCTTGTGTCCAGTGGTTCATGCGGCCGAAGTCCACCATCTGCCTCACCCTTGGTGACCTTGGGGCCCTGCTGGCAGGGTCTAAAAATCTCGAGACCATTATTTTAGACAACGTGATCTGTTACCACATTAATACTCCATAATTTACTTAATTTCATTATTGAAAAATCCTTTTCTACTAGAGAATACACCTCAGGGTGCAACCATGTGAATATTGTGTGTGTTTTTTTTTTCTTCTCATGACAAATTTCCAGCTTGAAATATTTATAACTTAATATACGGGGTGACATTGTAACCAGTTGAAGGTGAGGAATGGAGTCTTTAAAAATTAGTCTATAGTCTTTAACCAAAGTGACTGTCAATGATTAATTGGCTACTGAGGTACTAGACCAGTAACATTATCTCCTGACAAGAGAAGACTTTGCTCCTGTGAGCCCATAGACATCCATGACTGTGTATCACTTGAACCCAGATGTTGCTGAAAGGCTAACAGATAATATTTTTTTCTACTCAGATATCCATTTATATTCGCAAAAGATGCTTATGTATTACCAACATATTTTTAAGTTTTAAACTTTATTGATGGATGAACAGATGAATGAATGAGTTATCTCCCACTGGTTTAGTTTCCAAGTGCCCACAAGATCTAGGAGCAGGCAGGAAATCAGGAACTCAAGAGTAGAAATCAAAAAATCTAGGTCTCTCAAATGGGTAACAGGACCCAAAGGGCAGTGTGTACCAGGAAGCTGGAAACGGAAGTGAAGCGGGAACTCAAACTCACTCAGGTGGGATATGAATGCTCCAAGCATCACCTTTTTTTTAAAAAAAAGATTTATTTTTATTATTTGTTTATTGGAAAGGCGGATTTACAGAGAGGAGAGACAGAAAGGAAGATCTTCCGTCCGATGATTCACTCCCTAAGTGAGCGCAATGGCCAATGCTATGCCGGTCCGAAGCCAGGAGCCTCTTCCGGGTCTCCCACGCTGGGGCAGGGTCCCAAAGCTTTGGGCTGTCCTCGACTGCTTTCCTGGGCCACAGGCAGGGAGCTGGAAGGGAAGCGGGGCTGCCGGGATAGAACCGACGCCCATATGGGATCCTGGGCGTGCAAGGCAAGGACCTTAACCACTGTGCCACCACGCTGGGCCCCAAGCATCACCTTTTAAAAAGATGTGTTTACTTTACTTGAAATACACACAGAGTTGCAGAGAGGGAGAGTCAGAGGAGGTAGAGAGAGAGAAGCCAGGAGTTTCATGCAGTTTTCCCACATGGTTGTGGGGGTCTGGACTGGGTCATCTCCCATTACTTGGCCAAATGCATGAGCAGGGAGCAGGATCTTCAATGGAGCAATCAGGACTCTAACGAACTGCAGATGGTGGTTTAACTGGCTGTGCTGCAGCGCAGGCCCTTCGAAGCATCAACTGACTTGCTGCACCAAATGCTCTCTCCCTCCTAAGCATTTTATCACCTTGATCTCCAATTAAAGTATTAAATAAGCAAGTTCTGGTACACACTTATCCTAAGACAGAAATCTGGATACTACAAATGTACACTAGAATAACTACATATGTGGGGTGAGCAATTTTTGAGGTCATAACATTATCTATGTAATCTATTATGCAAAATAAATATTTTTACTCTGAAGTATCCTTACACTTTAATCTAATACAATTGTAGCCTATACGTCACCCTTGCTTGAATGCTAGTAGAATGCTCTTTCTCATTCCTATCACAGTGACATTTCTCTGTGAAAGAGTCATCCCTTTATTAGCTTTTTTTCTTCCAAGCACTCCTCAACCCCATGATCTTCTTGCTGGCCCTGCCACTTGACTGGCACTTCTCAGACAATAGAGAGTAATAATGTGTGTATGATGAAATCTACTGAACCCTCCCTAGGCTCTGTTTTCTTTGACCTGCCTTTCACATTTGATATTTTTGATCACTTGCTACAAGAAATTCTATTTTCCCTTGACTTTCACCTCTGAAGCCCTTCCTCGTTGTTCCGTAACTTCCCTGAGTTTGTCTCTCTTTCAGGGGGGCGTGGCAGAACCTTTTAGAATGAAGCTGCTGAAGGCAATGTCCTATCCAATTCTCATAACACACTTTTCGCTATTTAAACCTTGTTCCTATTATTTATCTTAAATATTACCGCCTATGCTCAGGTTCCATGATTTAGATTTTCTGTCCAAAACTATTAGAAGAATAATAGATGTATTGGAAATCAAGTTTTCCCTGCACATGCGTCATTAAAACGTCTTTAAAACGGTACATATTGGGACTGATGTGATAGTTGAATTGGTTAGTCCTACACAGGCAAGTGCCAGCATCCCATCATGTCCCCGCTGTTCCACCTCTCATCTAGATCCCTGCTTATGGCTTGGGAAGCAGTAGAGGATGGGCCAAACCCTTGGGACGATACACCCATATAGGAGACCTGAAAGAAACTCCTGGATCCTGCTCCAGTTGGCTCAGCTCTACTATTGAGGCCATTTAATGCATGGATCAGTCAATGGAAGACCTTTATCTGTCACTCCTTCTCTGTAAATCTGTCCTTACAATACAAATAAATATAGTGTTAATAATATATATTTCCACATAACAAGGTCTGCTGTGCCTATGTTAACACTTTTTTTCTGAAGCGAGACGTCAGTATCTACTTAATTTTCCAAAGTCATGTCATTTTCAGAACTATCACCAATATCCTCCTACCTTATGTATCTAAGTAATCATTGCATATCATTGAAATATCTCTGTAATCTACCACTGTTAGAACTGCTATTATTCCAGAGTATCCCTTCAAGTTGTTAAAATAATCAATTTTCTGATGTTTTTCTCTAACCATGCTTCTTTCTAATTTTTCTGCCAGGTTTGACAAAGAGGATCTTCTAAAACACATGCTTTAGGGTCCAGCACAGTAGCCTAGCAGCTAAAATCCTCACCTTGCACACCACCAGAATCCCATATGGACACCACTTCTAATCCCGGCAGCCCCACTTCCCGTGCAGCTTGCTGCTTGTGGTTTGGGCAATCCGTGGAGGACGGCCCAAAGCCTTGGGACCCTACACCCACAAGGGAGATCTGGAGGAAGCTCCTGGATCCTGGCTTTCGATCAGGGCAGCACCGGCCACTGCAGTCAGTTGGGGAGTGAATCATTGGACCAAAGATCTTCGTCTCTGCCTCTCCTCTCTGTATATCTGACTTTGCAATAAAAATAAATAACTTTTTAAAAACAAACAAACAAAAAGACCTGACAGGTTACTTACTGGATGAGAAACATTTTTATCTTCACTAAAAAGAATTTGGCAGAGTTACTGCCTAGAAAACTCATGAGGAAAATTGGGACAAGAATTTGGTGTGCCATGTTGTCACAATGATGAAACAATTGGACCACATTTACATTTTAAGAAAAATCATCAACAATAAATCAAAGAAACAAATCACTACCTGTGTAGTGTAAATGTCAAAATCTCCGTGATCTAGCTCGCCTTCCATCATCGGCGATCTCATTCTGGAACACCGTTTGCATCACTGCCTGGGGTTTCAAGTGCCGTAGAAGGATGTTGATTTGAAAATGCACAGGGCCAACGCTTAAATTCATGTCTCTGTACGAGAGTGACAGCAACTAAAACCAGGGAGTGGGTTTCAGTTGCTTTGTTCACAGTACCTAGTTCAGTACTTGACACTTTTCAGAAAGAATAAAAGTAATGGTGGGTGGAGACAGGGTAGAAGGGAGAAATGGATGAGGAGAAAGATGGAGTAGGGGAGAGTTTATGTGCGGGGTGTGTGTGTGTGTGTGTGTGTGTGTGTGTGTTTTCTACTATTTCCGTTACAAGGCTAAAATGCTGCAGTGAGAGAAAAACAGGATTCTTCTGAAATAAGTAATTTCTACAGAATTCCTGGCAGGTGTTTATTGCAGACCACCTCAACACTCGGTGACTTGTGGCTCAGTTTTTTTATAGACTAAACCAATATTTAAAAGGTTGAATTTTGAGAATTGATGTTTGCTTTATAACATCCATTGAGCCTATTTCTTTTCCCTCAGGACACATGATTTAATGAGAAAAAATGTCTCTAAGTACTTCACACTGCTCGCTGCACTTCTTTGGATAGCCACTGTTTGGTAATGCCTGCCCTAAAATAGAACATCGATTAAACTACAGGATTGATGAAACACCTTCTAAAAGCCATAGCCGAGGCCTAGGCTATCAGATAATTTCATTCAAGACTCAATCTTTTTGGAGTTATCTGCATTTGCTTTTATTTCTTGAAGATCCTGACCCTTTGTTGGCTGATATGTTTTACAATAATACTCCTGTCCAAAATAATAGTATCTCCATAAATGTTCATTCTACGGACTCAATACTTTTGATTCCAACAATTACTACTTTTACTTCTCTATCATAAACATATTGTTTGATCTTATTTGACACCTGCATATTATCAATAACTGTTAATCTCCAGTGGGTAATCTATTGACTCTATCCCCTTTTACTATCCCTCACCATGATTGTGTCTTCAATTTTTTCCTTGGTTTTCCATTCTGCCTTTGCATTGAAATGCATAAATCCATGATTCCTAAAATCATCAAAGACTCTTTAATGCCACTTTCTTCCTTCTTTTTAGTTTGCAGGTTCTACTCTTTTTTTTAAATTTATTTATTTTTGTTGCAAAGGCAGATTACAGAGAGGAGGAGAGACAGAGAGGAAGATCTTCTGTCAGACGATTCACTCCCTACGTGACCACAACAGCTGGTGCTGAGCCGATCTGAAGCCAGGAGCCAGGAACTTTCCTCCAGGTTTCCCATGAGGCAGCAGGATCCCAATTATATTAGATAGATGGAAAGATTTTGATAGATAAAACACATTACCAAATGGATTATTTGGACAATTGATCACTATGTCTTTATTTTATAATCGATTAGAATAGTAGTAACATTCTTTTTTCTTTATAAGGAGAGGCTGAAAAATAACAATATTATGCAATGATTTACCATTTTTCCATCTAATATGACATTTTTTAAATTCCTGTCAAACTTTTTTAAAGCTTTTTCTTGAATCCTCAAGCTATTTTTTTTTTTTTATTTTTTCCGTTTGGTCCTGCCCTACTTCTTTAGAGATTTTCTGCCATTCTGTCTGTAAATTCTACTTCCTTCCCCAGTAACTGGAGCATATGGTTATTTATTTTAAGCTCTTACTATTTCTTATCTATCTATGTGATCATTTCCCTCTATCGCTCACAAAATGTGTGACCATCCCAGCCAGAGAAACAAAGATAATGTTGATTGAACGCCATTGTACTGATTTCATCATAATCTGTTTTCTCCGGATCGCAAGTTGACTGATGTTTCTTCTGAAAGCTGGACTTGCACATTGACCTTGCAGATTATTCGTGCATCACATGTAGGTCAAAGGAATCAAGAGGTCCTAATTGTTTAATGAGCAGGTTTAGAAATCTTACATAAAACGTGAGGTCCAAAAGTAATGAAACCACACTGTACTCAGAATTTTTAACATAGAAACTTCAGCTGCTTTTGTCACAAAACATTGAGATTATTATTATGTCAGTATTTTTACATACATCCGCATCCATACCTAAGTAAATTTTTATTGTTTTCTTTCATAAAATTGTTCATTTTTAAAGATCAATAACTCACAAATCTTGCATCTTATTTTTTAATTAGTAATGTAAAAGAGAACAGATTTCATGCACTTCATAGTTTCACCAATTTTTCTTCTATCTCTGTGTAATTAAATAGAATTTCATGAATTCTCTGCATGATCTCCCTTAATTCTATCTGCAGCTTACAGATAAGATGTGCTAAAAAGATGCCTTGATTTAAGTAAGCAGACATTTGTTTATCTAAATGCAATTCACCAATCTATTAATACTATTTTCATTTATACTTATTTCATTGAACAATCTCAGTTACTACTTAAAGCTCAGTAATTTCCTGTTCTTTTAATTGTAAGTTGAACCTGTTTATACACTACTAAAAATCTGAAGAAAAATAAGTAAATACTTTTTTAAAAGTATTTACATATTTTAAATATGTAAAAGTAAATACTTTTAAATATGTACCTTTAATTTATTCAATTTGCTTTCTGACAACATCCAGCAAGACTTAAATGATTATGTTTGGTGACTTTATGTTACTCATTAGTAAGAATATATTCACTAATATCAGGCTGCATTTACAATCTAAAAGATCAAAATACAATATTTAAAGAAATATACATGAATACATTGGTGAAACTGTGATGTACTACTGAGCTATGGTAATGCAGGTTAAATATGGATACTGTTCTAGGGAACATTTTCAGTGCTTGCTCAAGCTTATTTCACAGTGTGGATGTGCAGAGAATAGCAAAATGGTGGCGTGTGAATTTGAAGACACACAAAAAAATCCTATAATAATTTAGTGAAATGCTTATGCTTAGAATACTACTTTGCAAACTGTATGCAATTACTAAGTGTTTTCTAGTAATGACAAGACATAATTATACACAGATTTTAAGCAATCACTGCAAACACATTATTGATCAAGTGACTTGGATGGAAAGATAACTTCATTGGAAAAAGATACTGCTAACAATAAAAACTCATACTTCAATATGACATGCAGTAAAGTGATGCAAGGCTGCAAAACAATCTGAAATAGACAGTATTAAAATTAAAGAATTATATGTTCAAGTACATCTATGTTATATAAAATTTGGTTTATTATGTTTACACCTTACATAAAAACAATCTAACAATTAGAAAAAGGACAAATGTTGGGATATCTTAAAATAGTGTTAAGTGTGAAAGAAGGAAAGTTTGTACAACATCAGTTTTGCTGGATGTTTCAAATTAGGTTGAATTATTAATCCATTTCTGTTCCATGCTGCTCCTTGCCAACAGGTTCAACAGGTTCAATATGTTGCCATATATTTCATTATCTGTTTTTCATTGTTTGTCTTTGGAGTTTATTTGCTTTTATTTATTTGAGAAGCAGAGCAAGAGAGGGATCATTCATTCTCTGGTTCATTTTAAATATTTATTTATTTATCTATTGATTTATTTTTATCAGAAAGGCAGATTTACGGAAAGGAGAGACAAAAAGAAAGATATTCCATACCCAGATAACTTCTGTATGATCCACTAAAACAAATAATATATTTATTTTCACAAAGAAATCTTTGGTGCATTGTGAGCCTGTTCAAACTCAGTATGTCTTGCTATAATTAAATGTGTAACTGGCTACTTTCTTTATTTGTAAAAGTTAATTAGCAACAAATGGAGGTGCCTGCATATGTGTGAGTGTGTTTGTGTGTAGTATTAACATGAGGTAGTTAATGAGCCGTTTTCCGTGTCCCTTGAGTACTTCTGGCCCTATCATGTAACACTTTGTTCCTATGAATTGTGTGAAGTAAGACAAATAAATAATTTGGCAAAATTCTATCTTGTATGATTTTATGAATATCTAGTCTTTTAGGCAATAACAACTGGTTACACATGAACAAGAATTGAAAATAAAGCAAATCTAAACATAGAATTTCTCATCTGCGATAATGGAAAATGGTAGAAAGTGGAAGAACGTCCATACTGATTGAGAATTTCATCCAATAATCCAACCCTGCAGACTGCAAAGAAAAATACCAAAATGCTGTAGAAAGGTTGTCAGGTGATGATATGGGAGGGAAAGTGTTGTAAAATAGAGAACAGAAAAATACTCAGGACATTGTGAACTTTAGAACTACTCGAGGCATGCAAAATGAAAATCAGGGAGACAGATGTTTTCTGCAAAGGGATCGGTGGAAAGGGGAAGAGGGGCAGTGATTGGTAATGGGATTGGGTTTATTGTTTTAGGTTAAGTCTGAGCTCTGCTGTTTCCTGGAAGCGTGGCCATCAGAGAAGCACTACCAGCTGCCACCGCAGACTCCTGGAGCAACTGTGGAATAGCAAACAGCTACTCTCTCCCTGAAACAGAGCCAGTTTGCACCTCTCTCCCCTACGCACACACAAAGAGCAAAATTTAATGCATTCTTTTTAATTTGATGGTTATAAATGTTCCTTTTCTTACTTTATGAAAGTCAAATGCATATATGCCTGGGAAAAAAAATCATCTTTAAACAGATCAGCAGAAATCATCTCTGTTCTCTGAGAAAGGATTTAGTTCTCAGAGCCATGCTACACACACGGCTCTTGGAATATAAAGATAATTAAGCAGTTTTCAAATTCAACTGGGTAGAGTGGGAGCAAATGCATGTACCCCCAGCTGGCATAGATAACTAGGAACTGGCATCTGTGGCTTATAATTCCAATCCTTATGGTCTAAGGGGAAACGCACATACTTTATTAGGGTCTATTTTCAATTGATCATTGTCTCTTTTCAGTTGTTTCATTTAGAAGCCTTGTAATTAACCTTCACCTAGAGGTTTCATTTGCTGAAATGGATGGCATATTTTTGGCTGTGTTGTTTGATGAGTAGAATGAGATCAATATAGTCAATAAGATTAAAATAGAATGTATCCAAATTGTTCAATGCGATTGGGCACATTTGACATATTTTAGCATATTAAAGATGGGATTGAGGAAATAAGTTAATTTCAATTCATAAGAACAATGAACGAGCAAACTAAATAAAAACAAGTTATCCAAGAAGCCTGTTTTGTTTTGTTTTGTTCTCACTAAACTGAGGTGACAAGAGTGCTGGGGTTTCTTGTCTCCTTGTTATCACGACCATCACAATTACTGGGTCACCTTGTCATACAGCCCATCACTTGCAAACATTCCTGTAGAAGCTGCAGTAACCAGTATATGTCCACAGAGTTTCCAATGTCAACCCTGCAAAATGTCTATTGACCAAATGGAAGCAACTCCACGTTAAATCAAGATTACAACAGTGGAGTTCTATCAGCAAGGGAAAAATATGCATACTTGATGCTTCCAAAAAAGCTGCCATTTTCTGTCATCGAATGTTCTTTAGAATTCAGCAAGCAATAAGTGACTCATGATAACTAGTGCAATACAGTGAGTAAACACTAGGCATATACTCAGTGCAAACTGTCCATGCCGGCACAGAAAGGAAGTTGGGAAAGGCAACTCAATTATGTCACCTACACATGAGATAAGGTGCCCACTGACTCATTACCCCTGTTAAAGTATTCCTATTGCAAATAAGATCAAAATCATTAATCTAATGCTCATGTTCTTTACTTTATCACTTTGGAAAAGGGTAAAACCAGAAAAATGAAGGAGCCAACAAATACGTCCTGAGCCAGTGTTGTGCCAATCATAAATTTTACAAAATACCATTATATATTTGTCATTTGAATAGTAGAATCAAGATTGTACAATAAAGAGGTAATACAAATGAGACAAAGAAAGCAACTTATGCACATAATAGTTCTGGATGGAATTAGACGAGACTTCCATTAAAAGCACCATAAATCCTTTTTAAAAAACTGTACCCAAATCTCTTAGGTCATCAAATAATGTTACGGAAGCATTGACTAAAATGAAAAGAGAAAAAGAATTGGAATTTACTCATATTTTTTCTGCTATTAGAATAAACTGACTTTGAGTTATTAATAGACCCAAACAGCTTTTACTAGTATCACTCCCATGTCACAATGTGTTGACAGATTATGTATTTTCTCACACATTTGGAATGCTAGGTTTCCCTAGTGAATCTCAATATCTCAGTGGATAAAAACAAAATCTGAACAGTGTCAGAAACATCCAAATGTTCCCTCGTTTGGAGACTCAATGGGCAACTTAATTGCCTTGAGATGCTGGGAGGAAAAAAATAGAGAGAGAGACAAAGTGTTTTCTACTTTTTTTTCCCCAAGTTTTTACTTATGTAATTAACTTCATTTGTGGGCATACTTTTGTCAGTTTTTTATTCCTCTTGTTTCCCAGGTCACATAACTATACAAAAAAAAAATGTGAAAAAAGAAAAATAGAGAAATTATGGGGAAAAAAAAGGCTACTACAAAATATTGCATAAATCAGTGCAGGCGTGATCCACATTTACTGAAGTGTTTGACGGTTGTGTTTAGACTACATCTTCTTGGGCCCAGCGCAGTAGTCTAGAGGCTAACATCCTTGCCTTGAATACTCCAGGCTCCCATATGGACACCGGTTCTAATCCCTGTGACCCTGCTTCTCACCCAGCCCTCTGGCTTGGGAAAGCAGATGGGGTGACCCAACGGCTTGGGACCCTGCACCTGCATGCGGGACCCTGCACCTGCATGGGAGACCCAGAAGAATCTCAGTTCTCATATGCAATATGTTTGTGTAGGAAATGCTTAAACTGCAAATTCAATATCTGTATATCTGTATCTTATTTCCAATGCAATAGTATTTACATTACTTGTGGTAATCTAAGAAAGCATATTTATTATGATAAAACACTAAGGCTGGATTTTAGGAAAAAAAAAATGTGCCTTATGAAGACTCCTAATATTACTTTTCATTCTTCGTAAGAAACGTATATGAGCATTATATAAAATCTAAGTGATTTTTAAACTCTTCTTAAATTATATAATCTACAACATTTTGTTAAACATAATCAAGAAGCAAGACTTATGCTCCCACTACAGTTAATTCCTAATTAAGAAAATCTTAAGCAAGTGTCTGCAAAATACCATTGCTTTAAAGCATAGCAGCAGTGTAGAGACTACCAGTGAGCACTCAGCAAACTCATTCGGAATTAATGAATGAATCTTCCAATGAAGTTAGAAGTATATCAACTCCACTTTTATTTCAAGATATATTACTTCTGAATAAAAACAATGATTATGTCATTGTCCGTACGGTGAAATGAGCCAAAGTAAAATTGACGTCAGTATTTTCTTCCAACAATAATACCTATATACATACATATGTGTGTATATGTATATAGATACACATTTATTTACACAATGGAATGTTAATATTTAAATACTTTTTTGTATTACTTTAAAAGACATTTAACTTCCTTGTATCTAAACATTTATTTCAGGGGTCAGAGCTGTGTGATGGTGAGGCTGTCACCTACAATGCAGTCATCCCGTTTGGGAGTCAGTTCAAGTCCCCGCTGCTCAACTTCCAATCCCACTCACTGTCAAATGTCCAGGGAAGCAAGCAGAAAAGGCACCCACACAGAAGACACAGAGGCTCCTGTTTCCTGGCTGTGCACCTGCTCAGCTCTGGCCCTTGTGACCATTTGGGAGTGAATCACTGGATAAAAAGTTCATATTAATTTCAAATAAATTTGGCAGTGACAGAATTCAAGTTCTGACGTATATTGCATTGAATCATGGCAACAACCTAAACTTTAAGCCAGGAAGATGCTTTTGGCACTGAGTACAATTCAAAATTCACAGACATACCAGGAGAGTTTCAACTAATAATCTGAGGTTTTTTTAAAAGAACTTGCAGAATTCAACCACACAAGGCAATCAGGCACATCATTCATAATTAAAACCTAACCAGAAATCAGAGCAAGGGTGGAAGTGTGAGTCCTCTTGCCTTCCAGTCAGTAGACAACAGAGACAGAAGAAACTGTCATAGGTAATGGAAGTAAACAGTTCCATTTAAAGCATGGAAGGAAAACAAGGCTGCCTGCTCTAAAACAAGCAACTGGCGTGAGAACCACTTGCTGAGAAAGGAATGGAAAAAGCTGCTGCTGGCAGATTCCTACCTGAGACCGCGAATTATCTGGGGGTCTTGGGAGAACCGGAGACAACCACAGGCAGTGGCATGGGAACTGACTCTATAAATATCCATTATAACCAAGTGACAAAGTCTCTAAGCTGCTTTTGCATTAGTAAATGATGAGGCTGGTTGTCAAATCTTCTAAACACACACTAAAACATACACAAAAAGTAAAAGGCCAAATCAAAAGTTACTTTACATCTAGAAAGATTCAAAAATGCTTTCTTTTAATCAAATAAATGCATATGTCATAAAAGAAAACCCAGGAGACACAATTTACCCTCAATAAAAATTAAAAAGACAAAGTAAAAAAAATTATTTAAACATTAATATTAGCCCTTACAAACAATATCATAAAAACAATATTGTGAAAATAATATGAAATACAAATCAAAAGAAAACAAAGACACATGTGTAGAGATATGGGTATTAAGTAAATTCAGGCATCAAGGAGATGTCACAGCATATCTCAAAGAAAGTTGAGAGTTCTAAGATAAATATAATACGAATTTAGAAGATTGAACAGAAAGAGTACCAATATTTTAGTAGAAATGATTGCAGATTTTAGAATGCAGAAAACATTGATTCTCAGATTGAAGGAATACTCCAATGCAGCTTAACACACTAATGTTGTGTGAGCCTTATGTTGCATCCATGAAGAAGTTCAAATTATTGCAGCAGAAATAAAATAATGGGACTCAGACACGTTGTAAGCTTTAGTTCCTTTTCTTCAACAAAGAAATAGAGTATACCTCAAAAGATATTCTTACAAATTAGTCAGTATTACATGGTAAACTATTTCATTGTGCTCTTGACAGGGGAGTCCATCTTGCCATGTTTGTAACAAAGACATTGTGAATTCATTAGACATCATAATTCAATTTGTCAAAAACCATTGCATCTGAATGTTGTCATCATTAGATACTCAAAAGGGGCCAATTAATAGGCCTGTAATTTGGAGTTTATCCTGTTCAAAGAAGAGGGGACAATATAATGGGGTGATGAATGAAGAAAAGAAATGCTGGTTATAAGTTGTCAAGGAATGCATTTTGCATTACATATCTCAGTTACTCATGTTTTAATACATTAACAAATGAGGTACATTTCAATGCTGCTATCATTCCTGAGAGTCACAGAACAGCTATTTATAAACACAGCAACAACCAAGAGTAAGTAAGAAGTTAATATAACTTTGCAAGAGACAGTACATAAACCATTAAGAATTTTTTGGTTTCCCTTGTAAGCTAGTCTGAGCCAAAATACCCCAATGTTGCCATTCCCTTCCTATGATAGCCAGTTCAGATTATGCTATTTTGGGTAAGGAGAGAAATAGGAGAGAGGGGGAAAGACAAAACATGAACTAGTGTAAAGCATTTGTCTCAAATATTTATTGTCCAACTTATTCACCCCCCCTTCTTCATATAATGTTATCTGCTTTGAATGTGTCTATTATGAATTCTGAAATTAAATTGCATGAAAATGTTAAAGGCTGTAAAATTGCAACATAAAGCATTAAGCTTATAAACACCTATGTTCAGATAAACTCACTGGGGAAAGGTTAATTTTTTGAGAAACACACAGCTATGTTCTTTCTGATACTTAAATTGCTGACAGGACCAAAAATATACCTGGGAATATCACTTAGTACAGCTGGCAAAAGGCAAGGGAACAGATATCTAAGTGGGAAGCAGTGGAAGGTCACACACTTGTAATTACACACACATATGCTAGAAACCAACAGGGTGTCAGGGGGGACACAGAGTTCAGTTGAGCTAATACAACAAAGATTCTAAAAGCAAACACATCCTTTGGCCTAGATTATCAAGACAATATCTTCAGTGTTTTCTGTTTTTAATTGGCCTGACCTCAATAGCAGTGAAAAAGAATGCAAAATTTGGTATTTCCCCTTTGTGATATTATTTACAAGGCACAATGTCAAATCATAACTTAAACCATGCACTTTTAATTTAATCTTTGGCATAGAGAAATATTTTTCAAATGTGCATGTTATTTCCATGATAATTGTGCTGATTTCAACACATCAGCTTCAGCATCTTTAGTTAGACTGAGGAGGGCACTGACGCTATGTTCTTTCCTGTAAGCTAGTAAAATCACAAATGAAAGGAGACAGATGACAAAAAGTAGAAGGAAGCAGGGAGAGAGCTAAGGAAACAGTAAAAATGTCGATGTTATGGTTTCCAGTGTGCAGATAGTGCACCTTTGCAGCAAAAGCCACTCCACAGCCAGTGTTACTTTAGCAAGTGGTGGAAATCATTTCTTTGATAAGCATATCAAGGATATGAGTTAATTGTTCTTGACATAGTCGCATGAGTGGGTAAGTCCGACGTGTGTGTGTGTGTATGTGTGTGTGTGTGTGTGTGTGTGTGAGATGCTCAGCATCTGGTTATTTATGCTGATTTGCTAATCCAGGTGATAAACAATTATTTTTAAATAGTTGGCTGCTACTCTGGGTTACCCTAAAACAAGAGTGTTATTGTCTCTTGAGAACTACACTCTATGCTCATACCCTTACATTCAGTAAAACTCCATTCCATCTTAAGCGAAGCCAATGAAAAGATCCCTGAGGCACGGCCAGCACCTCCTGATGTGAGCATCAAGAACAGGTTGCCCACGCTAGAACTGGTCCCCATTCAATGCATTCCCTCATTTCCTCCAGTGCATGCGTTCATCTCCGCAGAGAATTTGCCAGATCAGCAGAGAAGGATCTAGGACAGGTCTCTACAGAGACTGTTACTATTGTTACTGTTCTACACTGAGATGTGCAAACCCCACTGCCAGTCTAGGAATACCCCAGCTGATGGCTTCACAATAGTCCTTGCTTCCAGAGTAAATGCATTATTAACCTCAGCACTTTTTCGAGCACACAGAGATAATTTAACTAACAACTCCTGATTAGTACTTCCTTGGGGCTTGTCGTCTCATGCATGTAGATGCAGTGGTATAGAAAAGAGGTAGGGACAGACAGAACAAAGGCCATTTCCAATCTAATTTGCCCGTGTCAGCATTCTAAATCCTCACATGAATATGCATATGTAATAACAATTTATGTCCCACAAAGTTACCTTTAATCAGGCACACAGAAATTGTGCTTTCACCACTATGATGTTCATGGTCAGAAAATTTGCAGGTTTGTCTCTCACATACGATCAAATCTCCAATAACTTTAAATAACCCATGTTGCTTTGCTCTAGGACATTCACAGTGGTTCTGGGGTCTTGAACTTTGTCATATTTGCACTAATAGGGACTGTTTCCCGCATTTACCACTAATTGTGCACTGATTTATTGCTTTGACTGTACCAGAAATTCAGGCTGTGAGAGGGGTGACAGTGTTAGCAAAAGAGAGAGATCTCTCACCTGCTGATTCAGACTCCCTAATCTCTGTCACAGCAGAGCTGGGTTCCAACAAGGCCGGGGGCTTCTGACTCAGTCTGTATTTACTACGTGGATATTAGGGATCCAAGTGTTCAGTTACTACCTGTTTCCTCCAAGGAGGTGCTTCAGGAAGGAATAAGAAGCAGAGTTGAGACCAGCACCAAAACATTCTGAAGTACGAGTCAGGAGTTCCAAGCAGTGTGCCAATTTTTCTGCCAACTAGTTGTTCTCTCTGAAAATACCTTTGAAGTCTAGGCCTACATGGCTATTTTATAATAAAATGGGTTTATTTTTGTTTCGGTTTGTTTTGGTTTGGTTTTGGGAATTTGTTTGGAGATCCCTCTTACCCTGTGTGATTCCATCCCAGGCACTGTGCATCATGAACTACCGACTTCCCTGGGAGCAGCAGTTCAATAAGACAACACCACAATGATTTGGTCACCCAAGGCAACATTGTTCAAGAAAATCAGGAGCTGTATATTTATGGTTTATAGCATTTTTACAAATTAAAGCATTCAAGTTTCTGAGCAATACAACAGGAAAACCACCTCATTTCCCATAAAGGTGATTGTAGCAGAAACGAAAACCCAGATGCAATAGCTCTTTGCGTTTAGGGCCAGAATTAGAACTTACTTATGTAGGTAAAGTTGATAAATCTTAATATTTTCCTACTGATTCAATGAACAACAATACTGTACTATGCTTCATCTCCTTACGTTCCTTATTAATGCATTCTTAATAATTAAACTATGTGCACTGGAATAGACATTTCAGGCGGGGATTTTCTTTTATTTTATGCACTTTTTAATATTTAGCACAAAGAAAAATATCAGACAAGTAATATGTGCTTCATATATATGTGCTGAGTGAGCTAATATACCTACATGGGCCTTCTTCTTTCTCTTCCTTGAGAGTTAAGCAACAGCTTTCTGCAGAAAATTATTTTGCATATATTTCAACATGCTTTCATTTTTTCCACCTTTGCCTCAAAATGAGAAAATCAGAAAGAATGCTTGAGAAAACAACGGGTAAAATTACCAATTCTCTGATTTCATAAAATCCAGAATATGTAAGACCTCTTTAAGCTGTCAGTAACAAAAATCCAACTCAAAAGATTTAATAAGCAACCAAATTATTGTTTCATAAAACTGACAAAAGCCCAATGATATACTCTTCAGTCAGAGCTGAATCAGTGTTCCGCTTATGTCCTTAGGGATCTGACTTCTTTTCCCTCTCAGTTCTCTTTTTCTTCTCTCTGGCATTATTGTCAGACAGAATTCTGAAGAAGTGTTCTAGATTCCGAGTGGCATCCAGAAAACTCCCTGCCATTACAGGGAAGCAGAAAGTTATGTCAAGGATCACTTCGGTAAATGTCTCAAATGTAAGAACAACAGTCCCAACAGAGTTTAGATGTACTAGACTTTGGGCTGCTAACCCCAGTCTGCTGGTGAACATTGGGTAGAAGGTAGAGTGTGGTGAGGTGAGTTCCAGCCATGGGCATGGTGACATATAAACAAGTTTCACAGTCTGCAAGGCAGAGCAAAACTCTTACTCCTTCCTTCCATAATCACACTGTAGCCCAATCTCTGTTGCAAATGGATTGTTCTATGGTTTGCCTCAAGTGTGTGAAAGCCATTCACTCCAGAAAGCACCTTCAGCATACCCTCGCTGTTCCTTCTCTCTGGGCTACTCCTCTACTTCCTTGGACTGTGGTGTAGCTCATTTTCTTCCTGCATTCCTCCATTTCTTAATCCTGCCTTTGTGAAAGCCATCCTTAGTTTTCTGGATCAGGGAAGTGTTCTTACATCCTGTACCATTAGGAAATGCCTATGCTTCTTGCACTGTGATTACTTACTATCTTAACTTTTGTTAGCTTTTGGTCCCTTTACACTTAGAAAGACAATGCTATAGACACTCAGCCTGCTCAGGAACAAACTCGGAACATACTATCCGTCTTCTGCAAGGTAGGCACCAAAACCCTCATGAAGAGTTGAAGGGATGAAAAACTGAATGGATGCACCAAACACTTAATAACTTCCTTGTTTCGAAGGTGTAACTTTCAAAATAAAGGGCATGAAGTAAACAATTTAGATTTGGGTAACCAGTAGTTGCTGTGACTTTTTTTGTGTGTGTTGTATTGTGTTGGTCCATGTTCTTTATAATCATGCCATGGACCAAATTTGGCCTGTGAGCACAGTTTTTTAAAATCTTGGTGTGTATTTCAGGAACTTCAAAAAGTCCATGACAACTGGAATAAAGACAAGATTGCATTTGATTCCAAAAACTTTTAAAACCTAGGTATAATTTTATCATAACAAAATCATTTTCCACGATCTCTTTGAAGACTCCTCATCCTAGCTTTTATGATTTCTGTGATACATAATATAATGAGATGCTGACTCAAACTCTTCTACATTTTGCTTTGCTTTTGTTTCTGAGCACTTAGCTTTCTACTCTACATAAATACGGTTTCTGTTCTCACTACCAAATGCAGAATCACATTGTTCTGTTCCCTCCTCACTCCTGTTTGTTACCAACTTTTTCTCCCTGGGAAATGCCTGCACATTTCTTCTGAAGCTCCTGCTGTCTGTGTCACACTGTGCCTTTTTCGTTTTGTAGCCAAGTGCACCTGCTGCCCTGGCTTCTTATGACTGCCTCAAATTTTTATGCTGCATCATCATCCTTTCTGCTTTCTGCAGTGAGTGGTACAATATTTCAATGGAAGAAATGTTTATTTGAAACAAAGTGAGTAAAACAGACATTCCTAGTGTCTGACACGGGAGAGATAGTATTCCATCTGCCTTCCAGAAGGAACGCTTTGCCTCAGGGACAGAACACCATCACCCACAGACATTCTTACCAACGTGGAAACTGCACTGCAATCTACAAATCGTGGCTGTCGCTCTGGACAGACTGTCTTTACGCTGCCCCAGGTTCTATCATTCATTTTTAATTCTTTTTCCCTATTGAATGACATCTCTCCTTCTGAGCTAAAGCAAGAAACACTAGCCGTGTGAAAGAGAAACAGGGTGTCTTGTCCATCTTCGCTTTGTACCCTCAGTTTCTCAGCATAAATCACGGAACTGGCTTCCATAAAGGAAAAATTTGCAGATTTCCAGGATTGCTGTTACATAACTAGAGGTTAATAAAGAAAAACATAAAGCTTATGCATCTTTATATACATTTAATGCACCATAGAGTAGAGATTGATTGGAATTTGGAATACTACAATTTCCTGGAAGGATGGATATATGATTTATTTTAATTGTATCATTCTTCCCATTGGTGTATGCATGTATAGAAGCTCATCAAATTTAAAAGTCTGAACTTTTTCATTTGTAAACTTTAATATAGCATTGCCATATTTTATGAAGGACTCTTTTTTAAAAAAGATTTATTTAATTTTATTACAAAGTCAGATATACACAGAGGAGGAGAGACAGAGAAGATTTTCCAACTGATGATTCACTCCCCAAGTGAGTGCAAAGGCCGGTGCTATGCCAATCTGGAGCCAGGAGCCAGGAACTTCCTCCAGGTCTCCCACAAGGGTGCAGGGTCCCAACGTTTTGGACCATCCTCAACTGTTTTCCCAGGCTACAAGCAGGGTGCTGGAAGGGAAGTGGAGCTACTGGGACTAGAACCAGCACCCAAATGGGATCCCGGGGCATTCAAGGTGAGGATTTTAGCCTCTAGGCCAAGCAGCAGGGCCCTATGATGGACTCTTAAACAATATATTATTTATCAATGACTATGGTAAGTATTGTATAATTTTATTTCTGCAGTAGTTTATTTTTTGAGTGAAATAAACACATTTTTTGATGTGTTGATAATGTGGCATTACATTTTTTTTTTACAAATTATATACTCAGAAGTGTGGTTATATATCCACTTTATTTCCTGGATGTTTCACAAACTACCTATCCAGCTCTCCACTTATGGCCTGGGAAGCAGTGGGGGAAGTCCCAAGCCTTGGGATGCTGCCCCAATGCGGGAGACCTGGAAAAAGCTCTTGGCTCCTGGATGACAACTTCAGATCAGCTCAACTCCCACCATCGCGGCCGTTTCAGAAGTGGGCCTTCTCCCTTAATACCCCGCTTTAAACATGAAGGAAACAATATGGAAATAATAATCATACCCACTTTCCTATAGCCCTTGAAATTTTTACTCCTATGAAGTATGTAAAGATTGTCAAAATAAAAAAAAAAAAGAAGAAGAAGTTAGCTAGCAGATAGAAGACCTCTCTTCCTGTTTCTCTATTCAGGAACTCGGCCTTTGAAATAAAAATAAACAAATCTTAAAATTAGATTCCTTGATGTCATATGATGTTGAGCATGTTTTATTGTGTATCTGTGCATATTAGTTCAAACAAAGCACATATTTTGCTTGTTTACTTTCTAGTATTAAAGAATTCCAGAATTTCTTGGTATCTTTTGTTTCCTGAATGATATACTCATTGAGGAATACATGCAAGTTTTTTACTTTATTCCATTGATTTTGTTTGGTGTGCAATTCGAGAAAAATTAAGAATCATTGTTTTCAATACTTATATAGTAAATCCCACACCATTCATTCACCTAACTTTCATTGCACATGGCCTCATTGTCAAAAATCAATTCTCTATAAAACATGGAAAATTAACTACTACTGTCATCAGAATTGCAATATCTCAGATTTTTGTCTGTTTTTCCTTTCCTTCTAAATAATTTCCAGCCCTTTATTTCACTACTTAGGGCTAATGTATTTATTTCATTTATTGGTTTTTGTATTTTGTATGAAGTTTATGCTTTCATTGATAAGAAATTTTTTCCAGTGCCATGTGATACTGTGCTGCTATTGAAATCAGAGCTCTTGTTGACATTTTAATGAGAATGCCAGCAAATGAAGGAGGCCTTCTAAGAAGTTCATGAAAATTCATATTGTGATGAGATTCTGCATATATTTCAAAAATTTTAAAGAAAAACAATTTTATATTTAGCCTAGATTTCTGTGATTTAATAAAAAAAAACTTCATATTTCAATGACTCATAATAATTTAGAATACTTTGTGCACATTTTGGAAATTCATTTTAAATTATTTGCTTTATATTTATCTAATATATTCAAGTTTATATATTTATATATTTGCACAAGAATAAGTGAACTTCAAAAAATGTTGAATTGAAAGATGACTATTTTGACTGCCAAAGAAGTCAAAATCCTTGTAGTATAAAAAGGTGATTAAGATACATATTATAAAAAATAGTGATGTCTGATTTCAAAAATCTGTACCCAAGTAACTTTATATTTAAATTTGTTTTTTGGCACATCTTTTTTTTTAAACTACTATTATAGATGCACAAATATGAACATCAATATGCACACATATTTAGTAAAAAAAAAAAATTTGTCTGCAACTTTATTTTAAAGTTATCGTGTACATTTTAATTTATAATAGTCAGATTAAATGCCACCAGTCTTGGCACAATCATGAACCTTGTCATGTTCCAAACATAAACTATGTGTCCATAAAACAACCGCTACCCTCCCCTTCTCTGTGATCCTGCAGATGCCACCTTAGTTCCTGCTTCTATTTTTTTTTTTCAAAGATATATTCGTTCTTACTGGAAAGTCAGATATACAGAGAGGAGGAGAGACAGAGAGGATTTCCTGTCTAATGATTCACCACCTAAGTGGCCACAACAGCAGGGCTAACCCAATGCAAAGCCAGGAACCCGAGG
Source organism: Ochotona curzoniae (assembly GCF_017591425.1). Lineage (NCBI taxonomy): Eukaryota > Metazoa > Chordata > Mammalia > Lagomorpha > Ochotonidae > Ochotona > Ochotona curzoniae. The sequence goes on along the minus strand of NW_024465582.1, from coordinate 10,757,477 downwards.
TGCAGGTGCAGGTCCCAAGGCTCTGGGCTGTCCTCCAATGCTTTCCCAGGCCAAAAGCAGGGAGCTGGATGGGAAACCCAGCTGCCATGATTAGAACTGGTGCCTCTGCTTCTCTTGCAGGGCCCCCACCCTACATTCCATTGGTTATTCCTTTAAGATCAATTCAAACATTACATCCAGAGAGAATTCTTAAATGACTGCTGATCAATGATATCAAGGTGATACCATACTGGTTTTCATATTAAATTGGCTCACTTTCTCTATATTTTTTTTTGCGTTGCATATATGACTCATGTTAGTTCTGTTGGAGTACAAAAATGTTTAAGCTTATATATTTAACTGTTGATAGTGGAAATGAAGAATCTTCAGATCATTGAAATACAGTTCAGGTTTTGCCTAAAGCTCTGGATTGTGACATTGATACATTGCTGCAAATCTCTAGTCTCACTTCTTTCTGCCAAAAATATATTCAAATGTGTTCTGCAGATTATAAATCGACCTGTTATTTTTTCTAAGATCATGTCTTAACATTCCAAAAATACTCTGATTTCAATAATCCTGTAGAGTGGTAATTGTGTCACCATATTTTTTTTCCCAGTGTGCTGTGGGTACTAAAATAAATTAGATTTTTGTGCTTCTGTTGATTACAACAACTTTAGCCACAAAATTTATCATTTTTGAATACTAATGTTGAGTATTAATATCCCTGATATTAATAATAAAAATTCACATGTATTTTAAGACATGCATAGGGCATCAAATTGTATACAATACTGTGGCTGAAATTTTTAATTAGAAATGAGTAAATTGGTGAGAAATAGTATTCCTTTTTTTTCTAAGATTTATTTATTTTTATTGGAAAGGCAGATATACAGAGGGGAGCAGAGACAGAGAGGAGAATTTTCCATCCTACGATTCACTCTCCAAGTGGCTGCAATGGCTGGAGTTGAGCCAATCCGAAGCCAGGAGACAGGAACTTTTTTCAGATCTCCCATGCGGGCACAGGATCCCAAGACCCCTGGCCGTCCTTGACTGCTTTTCCAGGCCACAAGCAGGGAGCTGGATGGGAAGCAGAACTGCCGGGATTAGAACTGGCATCTATGTGAGATCCCGGCAAGTTCCAGGCAAGGACTATAGCCACTATGCTATCAGGCCTGACCAAAGAAATATTATTTCTAAAGATTTAACCCAAATGTGAAATATATTTGGTTATTAGCTGTATACTTTGTTCCAATCATCTGAATAAAATATCTGACTTTTAATTGCTACTGGACAATTCAGACATTTATCCTTGGAAAAAAAGAAAACCAGGTTTATCCCTCCAAAAATAATTATTATACAGATGGTTTAAATAGTGAACTGATGACCTGCAATCATTAGAGTGTAATGAAAGAGAAATGGGCTAATGCTCATTGAGTGGGGCATCCTAAACAAGCCTGCACACTACACTAGCCCTAGGCATGGACTTTCCAGATGCTTGAAAATGTGAAATAGTCTACGGCTATGCCACCTTGAACGCGCCCGATCTCGTCTGAAAATGTGAAATAGTTTGAGCAAACACCATATTAAACTCAGCTTATGATTTGCATTACAAATTGAAAACATTCTTTTGATTTGGCTGTCATCATACCGTTTTACATTTCTCCACAGCTCTGTATTCACTGCAGTTATTTTTAATCCTTTTTATTTAACTTTAGACCTTTTTATATAAAACACATATACAAAAATGTGTAGGTTTTATTTTGATGCCAATAGAAAAAAATAAGTTTTTTACATAGATATGCTTATGCTAACTATGATTGGATAATAAAGTCATATTGTGCAGATTGGTACATATTTAATTCCACAAAAATTTAATTAAACACATGGATTCAACATATAACTAAACAAAAGCTAGAAGGAGATGCATTATGCTTTGACCAATGCATTTTTAATTGCTGAAAACTTTATAAGGAATAATCATTAGATACAGCACAAATTTTAATTTGAATGTCTTACATACAGAAACTTTTGTTATTATCTTAATTTCAAGGGGAAATGTATATTTTGTGTAAAAATGAAAAAACTTTGAACATTTTTTTGTAGCTCCTTAGACTTTGTTCCCATTTTTTCTTATAATCTCAGAGCTCTAGTGTTTTCTAAGGAGAAGAAGAAAACAACATTTTTACCCACTAGACTGTTTTCCTGAATACCATTTGATAACATCCTATAGATGTAAAACTGATGGGTATTAGCTAGAGTTATGATTGAAATGCAGAAAACAAAGGTAGACATTGCTGATGAGAGAGGAAACTGAGAATGTTACGATTATTTTAATTGTAAAATAGTTCCCGAATCTTTATTTTGGTTCTTCTGTTCAAGTAATTTTCTTACTCTGGGTTTTGTTTGTTTGTTTTTGAAATGGAGTTACAAAGTCTCCTTTCATTTAAATTAATTCCCGAGTATAAATTAAGTAATTTACTTCCCAAAACATGGTTATGAAGTGGGGACTACTATTTTCCATTTTTACAGATAAGGAAAATGAGTTATAGAAAGGACGCCTGAGCTTACTGTATCTTCCCATCTTCCCGCGAACTGATGGGGATGCCAACACTTCATCCTCCTTGCAGAGTCCATGCTTTTATCCACTTCACTAAGTTTCGTAGCTGTTAATGGAGCTTTCATAGGAAAGGAAATCCTAAAATGTGTCAGTTGCTAAGCATGAACAGCCAAGTAGCTGAATTCTAAAATGGCCACCACGAGAGTGTTTAAGAACATCCTATCTTACTGCTCCATTAGGCTCTGTGCAACTTCCTAGAGACTGAATTGATCAAAATTGATCAAATGAAAATACTGTAATGTGATTCTTTCTCACAGTGTATGTGTGCCCCAAAGAGCTAACCACTACTGTGGTTGGTTATCTACATGAATTACTGGTTAAACCTAGGATAGTACAGGATATGATGAAAATACAGATTATAATTAACATCAATAGGAAAGTAAAATAAAAGTAGAACACATTAGCAATATACACAGCACAAAAATTTTGAAGGTCTTTTGGGGATGGAGGAGAATTCATGGTTATGTACAGTGAAATGAGCCAGTTTCATAAAGACAAAAAGCACATGTTTTTCCCAATCAGTTTTAACTATTAGAGAATGTAAAGAAGAGAAGAAGAAGCAAGAGGAGGAGGAGAAGGAGACAGAGGAGAAGGAAGAAGAGAAGAAAGAAGGATGAAGAACAAAAAGAAGTAATCCATGTTAGGGAGATGGACATTTTCAGATTGTATTATTGTTTACAGGTTTTGCCTATACTCTTGAGAAATAATTGGGTACTTTTTTCTACCAGCCTTTGTGTTAAAATACTTACCTAATGAAGCGTTAAGTAATTGTAAAGTGAGTGAAAACATGTCACTGCAGAATAGGAAGAGACAGAGAGAGAAAGAAAAAAAAAATCCAAGGAAGGAAGGAAGGAAGAAATGCCAGGTGAGGAGGAGCCTGGGGAGGACTCCGGTGGGTGTGAAGGAGCACCATGCCCCTAAGTCTGCATTGGGAAATAGATGACATTCGTTCACTTTATAGAAGTAAAATATTATCAAAAAAGAACAATCACATCATTTGCTCAAGTAAAGCGTTGAAAAGATTTTGCTTTAAGAGGCAGATGCACTTGTTAACTTTGAGCTTAGTTCTGATTATACATACTATAAAAATGAGTTGTTGATACATTGCTTAGGCCGTTGTAATTATACTCTGAGGGTGAACTATACTCGGAACACAACACACATGCATGCGTGCACACACACACACATTCAATCTAGATATGGCCATATATGCTTGAAAAACTTCATTTTTGTTGAAGACAATACTTAAGCACACATATTAGCATCTTGCTAATTAAAAGTCCATTCTACATGACACATCCAGCCAATCGTGATTTGAGACACTACATTGTTGAGTATCATGGGATGGAGATCTCTTTGTACACAAGAGTATTGTCCATCCACAGTTTTTTTCAGGATCTCAAGCATTTCCAGCAGGCTGAAGCTCCCTTTAGAGAAGTGTATCACAGTTTTCTTCTTTAGATTTTCCTTTTATGTGGAGCAATTCAGCGCAAGTTATTCAGTCCCAGGATTCAGTTAAACCACTAGCTCTTAATCTCCTCTATGTTCGTTTATGATAGTCGGCCAATAAAATTAGCATATTACTGACTACTAAGATATTACATCTGGTCATATTAATCAGTGATAATTACATAAATATATGAATAATTTGCTTTTCAAGAAAATACATGTATACAATATTTACCATTATAAACAACTAAGAAATGGACAGTTAAGGGTTTTCAGGACTCTAAAATAAAGTTTTGTGTTATGCACTCTGAATTTGTTTTTATTGAAATAATAAACCTTTTAAATAATTGAATGTTATCCATTTCAATAATGGAATATGGAATAAATGGAATAATAACCATTTCAAATAATCATGCATATCCTATTAATGCCAAGTAAATCTAAGCTTTTCAATATGATAATAACTTATATTCAACAGAATAAAGCTATACTTGATTTGTTAATCATTTATAGGCATGTAGTCATTATAAAAATTTGAATTAATATGCATGCATGTTTTCAAAGATAATAAACTAACTTCCATTTTCAATGCCTTTTGAAATGAAAATTACAGTATTTTATACCAAGCCAAAATAATAGAAAGATTCCATCAAACCACTTGATTTTCAGGATGATCAAACTAGATTAATAAGTACCGTATGAAAATATTACTGTCTGCCTTTATAATGAAGATTAACTGTACAATTCCAAGAAAACTTGTGAGTACTTTGAACCTATTTTCAGATTTATTTTTAAAACAGGATATGCAAAGGCATTTTTAAGAATAGTCACCTTTGTCTGCTTGAAAACCCAAGAAAGAGATAGCAAGAGGAAGAATACGTGATCTTTCATCTAATAGCTTACTACCCAAATGCTCACAACAGCCAAAGCTGACCCAGACCAAAACCAGCAGCCCCAATTCCAACGGTTGTTCTCATAGAGGGCAGGAGTCAGGCACGTGAACCTATTGTTTTCCAGGATGCATTAACAGCAAGCTGGATCAGAAGTGAGCCAGCTGGGTCTTGAATCAGTCACAGACAATGGCTTAACCTGCTATACTCCAGTCCTGGCAATAATTTTAAACTGTTAGTGATTCTTTTTCAAATGATACAAAAAGAGACTAGAGCGTACTTTTACTCCCTTGTTTTTTTCAAGTGAGAAAATAAAGGAAGAAAGAGGTTAAATCTCTTGCCCAATTTCACATAGTCACTGAGGAATGGAACTATAACACACATTCTTCAGCATAAAATATAAAAAAATAGTTTTCCTGTTTGCGAGTCAACAAGAAAATTTTAACCACATCCATTATATCACTATCATAAGCAAGAAGAGAGAAATGGAGATACAAAATACACACATATAAATATGTATGTATAATATATATGTATATGCATACACATAAGACTATTTTAGCTCTGCAACTATATTAATGTAGTGCTTCTAAAAGAAATACATTTCTTTATTTACCATAAACTAAGCAAAAAGATTCATATATGTATCTGTGTGCATATATATATTTTAGTTAGAATCTATAAATGAAGCCATGCCTATAGCTGTGAATAATCTCAATGTCTACCTTAAATCAAAATCTGAGGAAATTATAAAAGGCTGACAAACATTTTTAGCATTTTGAAAAGAAATGGATTGCATTTTTTACTTTTTATTTCAAGTAATTGCTTTGTTGATATAGCCACAAATGGCACAGCTAATCCATTGTTAGCAGGAAAATACAGCTTATTTTTGTGAACATGTATTACATACTGTTTTGTTTTATATACTATCTTTCAGTGCTCTAAAAGTGTCATTGAATGACTTAGTATTTCTATGCCAGTGTTACATTTCTAACTGACCAGTAGTGAAAATGTAAATGAGAGAAAAAATAAAGAATATTGTCAGATGATAATCAGTTTATAGTAGAGTTTTGCCTTACAATGTTCTATAATTGAAACAATATTCGAAAGAAATTATCTTAGATGAAATTGTTCCTCGAGGCATGCATATGGAGTCTTCTCCAAACTGCCTGTGTAAGAATTTTATACTAAGCAAACTATTTTAAAGATTTTTATTAATATTGTCCCTTCCGAATACTTGGAAGTGTTTCCATTGCAATAATAATGACAGACACACAAAGAGGAAACAACCATTCCTGCAAGTCTAAGTCTTAAATCTGCCCGGAATTTTAAAGCTGAAGTTTTACAAGAGTTAAGCCTGTTAAAATACAGTATAAGATGGCTAAAGCCCATATCAGAGTTCTGAGTTTATTGCCTGGTTTGGGTTCTTATGTTCTACTTTCCCGGAAAGAAGCAGAGATGACTCACGTTGTTGGGTTTTTGTCATGGATTTGGAAGACCTGTTTTTCCCCCTAGTCTCTTGCTGCAATTCTGGCCTTGTCTTGGTCATTGAAGGTATTTGGTGAGTGAAGCAGTGGATGGAAGCTCTTTTTGTCTGTTTCTCTGCCTCTAAAAACCAGTAAACTGATTATTATTGTGAAACCTGAGACACATGCACAAAGTGTACACTGATACATCTTTGAGTCACTGAAGCCTGAACTAATAACCTCCCGTAGCCCTTACTTGCAGTTCTCAGTCTCTTTCAGTCCCACACTTTAGACAAGGTTTGAACTCAGGTTTTGGAGAAAAGGGAGGCTTGCAGGTGGTTTCTTAGGAAAGCTATCACCTGGAAGATCAAGGAACTAAAATTATCTTTTGTTAAGGCAGACATCGTGGCCCAGCACATTGAGGCACATACTGGGGTCTCCACAAATCACATCAAGGTACAACCATATTGGATCAGTTTTATACTGATGTTCCCAAGAGGCAGCAGAAAATATCACAAACACGTGGTTCCCTGTCAGCTCTATGGGAAAGAACTGGGTTAAGCTCCTGCATCCTGAATTTGCTTTCAGCCAGTCCTGACTGTTGCCAGCATTTTAGGAATGAATTTTGGATGAGTTCTGTCTCTTTCTCTCTACTTCTTCTCTCTTTCTCTTATTCTGTTTTCCAAATGAATAAAAATAAGCAAATAAATTTTGCAAAATTTTTTTTGCGTATTTTTCAGTTTATAGATGAAAACCAAAGATCACTTATTTGCTAGTCTTCATTCATTTCGCCTTTTTGTGCACTCAGGTTTTAATATGTATGTATACATAACTTTAAAACTATTCTTTACCTGTTCTATGAAGTTATTGTTCTGTGTTCCATTTTAACCTTTGTAGATGGTGAGATAAATATTTCTTTGGGGAGTTGAAACTTATATTGGAACAAAAAAATAATATTCTGGAACTCTTTTTCAGGGGGAAATTACTGTGATAGAAACCTTTTCCTTGTTTATATTGACCTATGTTCTTTAACCTTGGTGCAATAAGATATTGGCTTCAAAGCAGCAATGATTTTTCATTGTACATAATAGCTACTTTCTTAACCAGCGGGGTCACAGCAAACCAAAACAAACTATTTGAGGGCATTGGCACATCTTTCATAGTACACTTAATTCTATTGTCCAGGAATAAACTGGTACTTGAAAGTTGAGAATGATTTTTGAAATTTGGACATTTACTTTCTTAAACTTTGAGATTGGGACAAGGGAAGGGCATATGAAAATGTAGAAACAGACAACCAGTTATAAAAAAACAATATATAAATCTTCATCATCTACTGAGGCTATTGGTAAGGAAAAACATCCCTGTAAAGGTGCACCGGATGGACACGTATATATTCACAAATATTTAATGCTCTGCTTTGAGCATATGACTCCAGTTAGTAAATGCCTTAATTCAAAAAGCGCAGGAGTTCCAGTGTCCACTAACTCATGAGGGAGACAAGCTTGCATAAGGGTCAATTAATGCCTGTGTGTCCAGTTGCTTGATAAGCCAATTTTTTTCCCTGAAATTCAGCATTTGATATTGTGAAAAGACTAATGTGTTTCCGACTCAGTTTGCGAAATCAGAAGAAACAATTGTGGAGAATTTTACTTCCAAAATTCCAACCAGATCAAAGATATAATTATTTATCAAGTTAGTTAACAATATACTTTAAAAACAACATAATTAGTCACGGAATAAAATTTACAGAAAAAGGTAATCAAACAAGACCCAAAGAACATTGTTGAACATAATTAATCCTTTCTCCAATGTTTGCTCTAGGACATCAGGAAATAAAACAAAACAAAAAACACAAACTGGTAATTCAAACTATGAGTATAATATATTAGCATAAGTCTTTTCAATGAATTAAAATTAGCAAATTTCTTTATGTTAGTGAGAAATGGTGTTACTATGTTAATTATTTGGAGATCAAATATTTTGAAATGCCTAAATTATTTGCTGTAATAGAAACAAATAAAATCTCTTCCCTAGTGAAGCTCTTAACATGGATATTTCTGTATCTCCCTCCCCAACCAGTAATACAACTTTCGGCTGTTTCACACATTAATTTGTGAAACCTACTTTTCAGAAGGTATCATTGTCACTAAGTGTTTAGTTGATTACTATTTTAACATTATTTTCAACATTGTAAATTTTGAGAAGGCCCCATCTACTATGCACAGAGCATATTTTAATGCTTAGACGATTAAAGTATATTTTGCTAATATACTGTTACTTTAGTATGTAGATATTGGTTTGTCAGTCAGCAATGTTTAGTATTAACAATTCAACGTTGCATGAAACGACTTTTTTCCCATCCATGTGGATTCACAGCTCTGCATGCGCTTGCGCGAACGCAGCCAAGGTGAGGATTGGCACAGTCTTTGCCGCAGGAGCACAATCGCAGATGACCGCTATTTTCCTTTAAGAGCTTTTAAACATGGAAAGATAATCACAGATACTTGGCAATCATTAACAAAACTTCAGTAAGTAATTCATTTTGTTCTTTGATTTATTTTTAAGCATTTGAAAATATGCTTTTGGTTCTCTGTTTTTTTGTTGTTGTTACTAGATAGCGCATTTTTTTTAAGTTACTGGTAAAGGGCATTCTTCCATGTTTCTAATTTTACAAAATCTTCACCTCAAAAATAAATAAATAAATAAATAAATAAATAAATAAACTAAAAGCACTACTAGCTTCCTCAATCCTCTTCATGCCTGCCCCTCAGACCAGGACCCTCACAATCAGTAATATAATCAGCTGTCTTCATTCAGAGCACTTATCACCACATATAAAAATGTAATCATTTATATGAATAAATGATATTTATTCCCTGACAAAGTGTCAGCTTTGTTGATTGAGAACCAAACAAACCAGCAATCACTGCGATATTCCTAGGACGAAGCAAGCATCAAACACATTGGATCTGTTCAGACATTGCTGGGTAATGAAAATCCGAATACATGGAAAAATAAAATTTTATCTACTGATTTCATGGAAGTCTTGTTGTAGTTCCATGACACTAGAGATCAAATGTTACAGGGGTCTTCGCAGGGCTTAATGGGAGTCAAGTACATTTTGTTGTAGTTGTTTACTAATGACTAACAGTTTTATCAATGTGTTTGTCCATTGAATGTCAACATTGATTACTGTTCAAACATTCACCTGTGTTGGGAACTTTTCTAGCCCAAGGGAGCTGTCATACCACATCAGTGTTGTCAGCAAGTCAATAACAAGATTGGCTACAAAATGTTGTAATGCAAAATGAACAAGTGGGGACACTTACTCAAAAATGTTAAGAAACTCAAGAACTCAGCAAATAGGTCATTAAACGAAGAGCAGGAACTCTATTTGGATGCGTGCATACCCATCAAGCCAGCCATGTCAATAACATTAGCCTAAGTTTTGGTTTTCTTTAATTTTAGAATCTAAATTTTAAAAACATTTCCCCTCCTCTTTCCTTTGATTGCCTCGTTCCCTTTTCCTCTTTCTCTATCATAATATTTCCTGCTAAAAATTACACAGGGAAAATATTAATACAAGAGAGATTTAGAAAAGAACAGCCATTTATATGCAAAGCAATTTACCTTCATCAATGGAGATTATAATACAGCATTTAGGAGTCCCTTCTCCTCCTGGTCTGTTCTCTTGCTATCTCTGTGGGATTTTGCAATGCCAACCTGAGGAGTTAGGACAGAGAATCAGAATCCTGAGGTTTTCACTGCCATCCTTCTCTTTGCATGCTGATTGCTAGAATGAAAACCAAAGCTGGCATTCATTAGAGTTGTAATCCTCTATTTTGAAACCTCATGAGTAACTATGTCTACATTCATCACACACTTGGCAACATTACTTCCTGTCTTCCCCTACGTTTACTCTTGTGTATCACTTGCTTTCCTTTCTGCCTTTCTCATTAGAGGGCTGATCTGTCTCTCATTAGACGGCTGAATCCTGATATAGCTAAGCTCCTGATTATAGCTCTCACCCACAATTTCATAAACAGCATTACCTTTTGAAATGATACTGTGTATGTTATAAATGTGTTTAAAAAATAGTAAGTGATTGAATAAACAAATCTTACTTGTCTATCATAAATTTTAATTTATTTTTTTCTAGATTGCTTAATAGCAACTCATGTAAGGCAATGGTTCCCAAAATTTAGCTTTCAGAATTATCTTGAGACTTCTGAATATACAGGATGTTGACCACTCCCATAATTTCTGATGCATTGGTCTGAGACACAAAACTTTTCATTTTAGACAATTTCCCGGGTGAGGATAATGTTGCATTAGAGTTGGATAATATTTTGGCATCCATTGTTTTAGTTCATAAAATCAGCTCTAGATGGATAATGTCCAGTCATTTTTAAAAATATCATAAGAAACAGGATAAGCTTGGACTGCCCAGAGTAAATCCCAAGGCCAGAATTCCAACTCAGCATGGGGGCAAAAGCTGGCAAGTCACCACCTAGAAACTGACTTCCTCTGAATTGGCATGAGTATGGTGGGTGTTTCTGTCTGAGCTCTGAGCAAGAATCAAGCTTTCTCTCTAGGTTTTTGGGGGAGAAAAGAGCAGAAATGTTAGGGCTTAAGAGAGATTTGCAAATAGATTTTTAAAAAATCCCTACTCACTCTTTCTCTCCATCTAAATAATAAGACAGGAAGACCAAAAATGATGAGGGAAGTGGCTGCCTTAAGGGACATGACCTTGATTTAATTGTCATTCTACTGATACAAAGTTACAAAAATAAAGATATCATTCTGGTGAATTAAAATGGATTTTGGATTAATAACCATAAGGATGATTTTTTAAATTAATTTTATGAGGACAAACTCTTAGTCTATATCACAGAAATATGAAAGTCAACTTCCATATCTCACATTAGCATCTTCAGACTCCTTTTGCCTACTAGGAAGCCATGGCCTCTCTAACTATCCATTGCTATAATTGTTTGTCAATGTCTCTTTTGGAGCTAAGTTGGAGCAGTTTTTTGCACAGTCTATTACAAAATACAGTAGGTTACACAACCTTGGGATTCTGCAATTGGGATGCAACTCCACTCTGTGTTATATATTTACTTTACACCTTTTTTTAAAAAAATATAGTCCATGTCTGATGGTAAAGGGGCAGGGGGGGAAAACAAAAAGAAGTAAAGAAAAAAATATATAGAGAGAACATAAAATAGAAAAAAAATAATACTATTCATATTACATCAGTACATTTATTTTAGCAAACACTAGTGGAGGAAATTATTTCAAATAAATAAACTTCTCAGAGACACATTCCAATGTCCTATTATTCTTTAAACTTGACCTGTATTAAAAAAAAAAAAGAAACAACAGATAGAGTTAATGGAATAAGAAATTTAACTTGAAATATCATCTAGTTTCACCGATGTACCACTTATCTTTCATAGAAATATATAAAAAATAAAATAGAGATGATATGTGATAACCTAATGAAACCCCAACTGATATGCATTTCCTCATAAAATTATGGGTAATACTTTCTGATATAATTGTGAGTAACATCTAAACTAAACCACTTGGTTGGGAAATATCAAAGAATTCATCTAATAACTTATTGTTATTAATTAAGTATAGATTAAATTTTGTAACAAAAGCCGCAATGTTTAAGTGATCTAAAAAAAGAGATTAGAAAAATATCTTTAAATAAACTTGACAAATATATCTGCCAACATATCTGCAGAAAGCATCATGATGTCAAGCAGTCATGGAATGAGAGAGAGATTGGATTAACTTCCTAATGGAAAGTGGAAATTGATGTTAGCTCTCCCAGCATTCAACAGAACTCAGGAAAGACTGGTGGAGAAGCTAGTGTTTTAAAGTGTATAGCTATTTCACAAGCTAAAAAAAAAGGGAGGTTTATTTAACAACAACATCACAGCTTTCAGACATATAATTAATCATCTGAAATGGATGTTTGTTTTATTTAATTGATTTTAATGAAATTGGGTCTTTTTATCTTCTGCAACAATTGGCCATCATAAATGTGTTTCACCTCCCTTAGATTTTATGCTTAGAGTAAGGAGCACGTTGCGCTGTTTCACATTTTGTTTTCAAAGTTATATGTGAAATCGATCTCTTCCCTAGAATGAACAGGTGTCCTCTCTTCACCGTGGAAGACTCTTCAGGTGCAGACCTAGAGCTCTCTGGTGGAGAGCGTGGCATTCCTTCTGTCAATCACATGGCTTCCCTAGCACTGCTGTTCCCTACTAATGGTGAATATGGGCAAGTTTTACCTAATCTGCATGGTTAGCTTATATACAGTTTGCAATGAAAAAAATCTCAAAAGAATTAGAAAAATGTGCATAATGCCAAGTTAAACTATACTACATGACACATTGTTGAGGTTTATGATGTTAGGGTTTTAAATGTATAACAAATGTTCTAATTCTAATTTTTAAATTTATATTATAACATGGGCTCTTGATCAAGTCTGAAACACTTTTTGGGAGCACATCATGGAAAATATGCAGAGTTGTACCACATCATTTTTATGCATTCTGTAATATATGTATTCTTCATCTTTGGAATGCAACAGTATTCTGTTTATCAGCTGCAAAACATACTACCCGATGATCAGATAGAGAGTGCAATAACTGTAAAAACATGGTTTCATACATCACAGGAATGAAATTATTATTAACATTATTTTTGTGTGTATGCCATTATGATCATACTTTAAGTTTAAACAAAAATAAAGCTTCACTTTTTCTCTTAAACTATATACAAAGTGTGTTCAATGCAATAGAGTGATGCGAGACAGCACTGCTCTCTGTAGCCTGCTCCGTCTTATCCTTCTGTAATGACACCAATGGTTTAAGCTGGACTAATATGTGTGGAGAACAAATCTTACTTCCCCAAGCCTTCCTAGAAACAGTGTCTGGGGAAGCGTCTTATTTCCGGCCAATGAGACCACAGAAGTGATGTTTACCAACTGGGCCACATCTTTCTGTAAGTAAGAGCATCGCTCCCTTCTTTATTGGATTCTTCTTTCAAAGTTGAGGGGTGATTTACAATGGATCCCATAAATGAGTTTTCAAACATCAAGACAAAAAATGCTTGAGTTTCTGATGACTATGTAAGGTTTAGAAGTCATTTCAACCTAGAAATTTATGCTAAGAGAGGAATAAGTTCCTATTATTTCCAGAATATGTCATTACCACATGTATCTAATTACTAAAGAAGATCTCAACCTTTGGATATTTTCTCAAACTTGTCCATTTGAATATGGCTCAAAATTTTCATAATACATAGCCATTTATTCTGAAATTAGCATCAAAGACACTATAAAACATAATTTATAATGTCAGGACCTATACATATGTGTGTATACCCAGTTCATTGCATTTCCTTAACAGTTGAATAATTTAATCATACAGTATCAAGAGTATTTAATCAAGGCTATTTTGAATCTCTTCTGGCATCCAAGTGTAATAACCAATAGCGGTACCATATTGAATACACACATATAGCATACAAATGGCTATACTTACAGCACAGAAAAAATGTGGAACCCATAGGTTTTCCTTGACTCCAAAATTAAGGCGCTCTTTGAAAAGATTATGGGCAAGTGATACAGAGATAATTGTCAGAATTTTAGCTCTATCATCCCAAATTTTTAATAGGCTCATTATATTGTTTCAAATATTCATGCCCTCCTTTGTAAAACGAGGAGATTTGGAACTCCATTTTAAAAATTACTTGGCTATTTGGAAATGTCTGCATTTTTCAAATATAAAGCTCGTTATTGACATCGATTATATGATAGGCTGGTGATAGATTAAAAGTTGTTTGACATTTAATTTTCGATCTCCTGTGTCATCATGCCATACTGCACCACAGCTCCCCAGGACTGAACGTTCTTCCTTTTCCGTTGTGCTGTTTGTATGAAGGGGTCTAATGATAGAATGGTCAAGTAGGTCCCTAAGAGAAGAGTCGTACATCTACAAAGGGTACTGCTCTGGCAGTAGGAATCTGCCATTGAAGTATTAACCCTCTCACAGGTTGGCTGTTAAGCAATCCATTTCATATTCTGAGCTTTAGTTTCTGCTATGGCAACTAAAAAAAAAATCATAATTGGAGATCATTTTAATTTTCCCTCTAGCTTCAGAATTATTTCTGCAATGTATACTTATAATATGTATTTACAGATAGCATTTGGAACAGGAATCAACACGTAGCCAGAAAAATGTAATACATCTAATTATTGTGTGGAGCTATACTGACATCCTTTGGTAAGGTTTCGGTTGAATACAATTTCATGTAGAGACAGAAAAAAAACAGAGAAAGGAGCACGTAGATGGCTGAGACGTTGAGAGAACTGTCCAAAGATATTCGCATCTGCTGGTGTACTCATTTGGGCACAAAGCCGCGAATCTGAGAAAATAAATAAATAAACAAAGTTCAAAGAAAACAACAAGGATATCATGTCAAGTCCACAGCCCAAAATTTGTGCCTGGCATCGGTTAGATATTTAAATTGTCAACGTCCCATTTTACCTGTAAGTGCAAAAATGCAAAGCCAGTGAGGCTGAGAAACCAGGCTGGCTCGCGGACACGCCAACACGACAAGCGAGGGCAGGTGTTCCAATACACTGCAAACAAACAGAAAGGTGTTTGGAGAACCAGAAAAGTTCCCTGAAAAGCATATACATAAATAAGCATTTATACCGCAGCAAAAAAATCAGGCGGCTAGACTACCCTATCCGGTTACTATCTGACTCGATTCTGTTCGTGTGGCATAAGGCTGCTGCAGGAATATAAATGCCCAAAGAAGTGTCTGTGAAAAAAAATTCCCCTCCTCATCCAACAAACAAACAAAAACAATGCGCTGCTTGGAGCTGAGCTGCTCCAGAGATGGGGCAGATTACCTTAGCCTGGAAACAGAGAGGCATTCTGCCCTGCGGGGGAGGGGACGCCTTTCAGCCGCTGCTCTGCTGGCGGATGCGCCCTCCCCTCGCATTCACTTGCAAATCGCTGTGTGCTTGCAGAAGCCAGCGCTTCTCCAGTCTCCAACCTTCCCATGGCAAGTGCTGCAGCCCTATCAGCAGAACCTTTCTCTCCGCGCGAGGAAGGGCTTTTTCCCCTTTTTCCTTGCTTTCTTCCTTTTTTTTTTTCTTTCCTCCCTTAATCAGAAGCACTGAATGAAAGCCAATCAGAGAGAGAGAGAGAGAGAGAGAGAGAGAGAGAGCTCGCCCCCGTTTTCTTCGGTTCCCTCCCGTCCAGAGTTAAAAGTGATGCTGAGAGAAAGCTGGAGTTAGATTGAAGTAGAATCAGAGCTAGAAAATAACAGCCGAAAACAAACAAAACGGGGACATAGTGGCAATTTCTCCAGGGTTCTTTTGGCTGGAACCAACTTCCGTTATCCAGAAGCTGATTTTTAAAAACAGGTAGGAAGTCTTCACCTCCTTTCTTTTAACTCCTTTAAGGTCTTTTATTTTGTTCTCTTGCCGAGAGAGTGTTTCTTTTAAGTAATATTCAGCGATTATGTCAAAGTGATTGTCTGTAATACATAAAAAAGCTTAGAATTCTGCATGTTGGGATCTAAAAGCAACTGTTTTTTGAATGTCTCTGTAGGTAAACTATTGCTGGTAAATGATATGTATGATGCTCAACAGTGTGGCATTAGAGTTTCTGGATTAATTCACCCTGGACAAATGCAAATTTTGGGGGGTATGGAATGTACTTTGTCATGCTCATATTTATTCATGTTCATTTATCAGTCATTTTCTGAGATAGCATTTCTGTGTGAACTCTAGCATCTCGGAAGGCTACTTTGCATTCCATATGAATGGATTCACTCTGCACTTCTTCCTAGTCAGAGTTCATTGTACACTCAGGAGAAAGAGAAATGGCAAGGAGAAGACAGATTCCTTGAAACTGTCAGTGCTCACTAAGCATCTACATAAGTACAACGGCTTGACATTCATCAGAAATAGAATAAGCATCATTTCTATATTCACATTCCATATCTGAGCCAGAAGTATGGAGGGGGTAGATAAAGAGGTGGAGATGGAATGCATGAAGTCAGCAGTTGCAGCATTTATTGTCTGTGCTGCAATAAAATCCATATTTTATGTGGTGTTAAATTAATGCAGCATATTGAAGTCCGAGTGCATGTCCTCAACAAGTAAGTATTGATAGCACTGAAAGTATGGCTTAAACCAGGAGTCCGGAATTGTTGTATGCCCTGGGGTAAAAACCAACTATCTCCTTGTTAAAGGGGGGAGGGGATGTCCACAGGTGCAATCAAAGACAAACAGTATTTTAGAACTAACCTATCATCCTTTGCTTTCCAAAAACATATCTGTTTCCTAGAATGGTGGTCCTTCATTCCAGTAAGAGCTTTTATTATCCAAAACTGCACATCCAATCCATTACTTCCAGCCTATTGGAGTGGCATTTGGTTTTCTTCCGGTTGTTTTTTTCAAGGTTTATGTTAAGAAGAATCAGTACCGAGGACTGCTGTACTTCAATGCATGTTACTAGACTTCCCACCTTCACATCACGCCCTCTGTATCTTTCTTTAAAATGTGGCTACAAGAGCTCCTCTGTGGCGAATAACACTTGGCAAGAGTGTGTTCATTTTTGAGGGCTGGTATGGTGAGGATTTTTAATTAGTAGAACTTTCGTGAAAACATGTCATTGATGGAGCTGCATGTTCATTTTTAGTTAAAGGGGTGAAAAGAAGAGGCTGTGTCTCAGGGAAGTAGGTAAATAATTTTCATAGGTGATCTGCAGCCTGACTCCCAGTGTCATGCTTGAGGCATGTGTGAACTTAATATGCAGTGCAGAAGGAAGTCATAGCTTATTTACAGAAGAGGTGGTGAAGGGAATACACAGGACATAAGTATAAACACCCTGGGTCTGGGGTGCATCAAACGTAAAAATCCATTTTGTTGATAAAAAAAAAATGTATATGTAAAGAAATGCTTCTTTCATTTGCTTTCACTTTTTCTTTTTTGGCTGTGTTTTTCAATTATGAGTCAATGTCTGCTTTCATTAAATCAGACACTTTTTTGGTTTCAAATACTTGCTGGTAACAAATTGACTTCCCCGGTGAATGCATATGCCTTCCCTGACTCGAATCAAAGAACAGAATTTTGCACACTGAACTGGGGGGAAAGCCCGTGGAAATGGGAAAAGGGACTGTCTGAACAGCCACTTATGTGGATTTAATTTGAGGGAAATGTGCAAATTGCCTCATGCCCTGCTTAATGCTCTGGCTGAGGCTCCTTGATATTGAGAAAAATAAAAAGTCATAATTGTTTAGAAGCAGTATTATGTAATGTTCAATTTTATCTTCCACTGTTATTTTTTTAAACTTATACTGAAATTTTCTTTTAAAAAACTTAATAGAATAGAAAATTGATGTTGTGTCTTGAGAGACAGACGTTTCTGACACATCATTAAGAAAGTTAGTGGAACCTGAAAGAGATAGGAATTCTTTTTTCTTACAAACCAGTCTTTAAAACGGCAAAGGTTAACTACAAACTATTTGAATCCTGTTCAAAACAGAGGGTAAATTGCTGGCCCCTCACTTAATGTTCCATGTAACAGGTACATGCAGTATATGTTTTCTGGGGCCGTCCGAGACTCTAACTTATTTCTAACGTTTCTTAACCTACTTTGCAGCAAATGACAGCCCTGTGTCCTCCTGGGACGCGTCATTTTTATACCAAACCATTCCACTAGGCTGCAGCATGGGCGCAGCACTGCTGTGGGTGATGCTGATTCAGCAGCAAAGTGAGCCATATTTTGTCAGGTGTTATTACCAGGGATATTGTCGCATGTTAATTGCCTAATGCAAATCAGGAATGCAAACCCAGCTCTCTCCAGTGCACCTTTGGGCTTCCAAAGTATGAACCAGAATTTATTTGTTCTCTTACTATGCAGATTACATTCTAATACTGCTGTCTCCTAACAAGTGCTTTTTCAAATGCTCATACAAAACAGAGAGACATGTAAACATTATTTGTCAAACATCATAATTTATACAAATCTTTGATTGCAGATTTCAAGACTGTATTTGATTCACTCAAAATGTGTTCTGGAGTGAGGAGGCCTACTTGTCTTAGAATACTTAGCAATCATATCTGAATTTAATTGAAGTTATAGTCATATGTGGTAATACATATCTCATTTGTTGACCTAAGCACAATATATGATATCTCCCATGAACAGTTGGAGAATCACTGAGCATCCAAGAAATGCTATTATGCGTGCATCTTTGAGAAATGAAAGTTAACACAGACAAGCCGCTTTCCTTCTTGTAACGTTGATTGAGATAGTTCATCAAAAATGTTTATTATTGTCATCATTTTGGTTATCTGACGCATCCAAACAGAAGAAATTTCCGAATATAATAATAGGAAATCTGACATCTTTTTTCATATTAGTATTCATGAACAAATCTACCTTCTTTTTCTCTAGTTAAGTCATTTGGCTTGTATTCATAAATGTTGGTTCATTGCTCATTTCTAACCCCATCTCATAAGTTCAACAAGTTCAACAAGAGATTTTTTTTGTATCACATGATTAAGAGAAAATATCAACCAACAAGAAATGCCTGTTTTCTTAGCTCAGGGTCACCTCTGTCCTCTGACTTCCGCACACCCCAGCAGCCTCACCTCACTTGACTCTCCTATGCAAACCTGTTATATTGTCTTGTCCGACTAAAACTGGGCCTCTAGCATAGGCAATTTTGAACTTGCCATACTTTTATTACTGTCTCTTAGTGCAGCTAATCTCCAGAGACACGCAGCTTAAGGAAAGCAGGTCCTCTGCACTGAATTTGTAAATATGTGAAACTGAGTTATCTGCAGTCAAATATTAGCATTGGACAGGTGAAGAATCTGTTAGGGTTGATTTTTTTCATACTTGACCTTCATGTTTATCATCAATGCAATTTTCCAGAAAGGGGAACTCTTGGTTTTTCTAAGGATGACGTGTTTTCTTTTCATCAATTCCTTTTATTGCAATATATTTCTTTTTCTTACAGTGCTATTCTCTGTGTCATGGAGACGCATTAGTAAACATTAACCGTTCTTGGAGGTGGAACTAAAAAAAGGGAAAGCTGAAGATTAAATAATAATGGGCAAAATAAAATCATAATTTACAGCATTTTAAGAAATCAAATGTAGCATCAGTTGAAATTAATGTTTGCAGGAGGTGACAATGCAGTTATAAAACAACCCCTTCCAGCAGAGATAAGAGTTTGTTATTAATATTGAAAAACACAGTGTTAAGTCATGTGGTCTCAATTTTTTTAAGAAAGCAATTTTGATTCTACATATTTTACATGCTGTCGTGATATAAATTAAATCGCATTTGAAACTTGAGGGCAACATCAAGCAACAGGCTTTTAGATACCATACAACATTGTTTGAAACAGGAAATTCCGTCTTAAATGACATGTCTAAACTCTTCTACTGATGCTCATGAATTCTGCCAAACAGTTACAAACATCCTTCAAGAAATTTTCCATGTGCTTTTGGAGTATTACCCTATATGAAATTATTATTCTACAAATCTTGTTATTTTGTGAACAGTGTTCTATCAACTGCCACATCCTACATTGGCTTTATCGCATTACCCTTTGCATTATAGCATGAAGTATATGACACTTCGCTTGGCTGGAACATGTTCTTCAAAATGAAAGCAATTTTTAATGATATTTTAATACTGAGGCTTCTAAAGTGTTGAAATTGGCACCATTATAGTTTACTGCACCAGCAAATAAAGTATAGGAATTCAGCAATTTTTTTTTTAATGAAATGGCTCTGCAAATTATCAAAATGTAAAATGCTTAGACATAAGTCATTATACTCACTGCATCAGTTATTGATTGGGAATCTGTGTTGATTTACTGGATGAAAGGCAATTGAGATTGTTTGACAGAGCACTGACTCTCAAAATAAATTGAACATAAATTACATGCTTCCAGAAAGAAGTGTTTCATTAGACGTGTCGATTCTTCTCCATGGCGAGCAGCAAATATTCCAAGTTTGCAATCGAAAAATGGAAAGTGATATATGATGTGCAAATGTCAGTTCTAGATATTGTGGGTTAAACAATTATCACTGGCTATCTTGTGTCCCATTGAAAATACAGTAATCATAAATTATGAGAAAAAGCAAGTCAAGCCGAATGTGTGAAAAATAAACATTTTCAATTGAATAAAGTAGATGTTTTATGTGATGTATACTTATAATTCCCTCCCAGGCTAACAGTACAAACAGGTGGGAGAACTGAAGTTGAAAGATGGAATAGTTATCTGAGCAGATCAGAAACAACGTATTTGTCCAGATAACCAGGAAATAGTACAGTTCTGTGCACAATCTTCATGTAAGCTTTTAAATATATCTGTTTCTCCCTTTTCATGCAGCTCCATCTCCATTAGAATCATGCTAAATAACTTCTTTGAAGCCATAATAGCTTTTAAAAAGCAACGAATGTTTCCATAATTCTTGAATCAAATTTCAGCTTTAAATGAGGCTCCCTATGGTTTCCATATAATTTGACATCTAAGGATAAACTTTAAATTAACAGGCTCATACCTTTGTAGACATAAAAACGATTTGAACTTTCTGGGAATTACATTTTTTTTGCATTTGCCTAATAAATTGTCAGCCTCCCTAGTATGACAAACATTGATTTTTATTCAAAATGTTTTCATAAACTAAGACAAGATCTTGTTCAGTTAAATTGGCAGTACCATAAAGAAAGGATATGCTTTATGTTCCTTCAAAACTGTCTGTGTGGTATTTATTCTCTTTAGTGATGAAATAAAGAACATAAGAAGAAAAACAGACAATGATTAACCACTAACCTAATCAGGCACAATATTATCACTGTTTAAAAGTTTCTTCTTAAACTATGATATGCTATGATCTAATCTTCTTGTGAGGAGAACTTTATTTTGGGGGAGAGGAGAGAAAGACTTTCTCCATCAAGAGGAACTTACAGAAAATATAATTTTCTATTATTTATTTATGTATTTAATTGCAAAATCAGATTGACAGATAAATCTTCCATCCATTGGTTCACTCCCCAAGTGGCCACAATGGCCAGAGCTGAGCCAGTCAAGCCTGGAGCCTCTTCTGAGTCTCTCAAACAGGTGCAGGGTCCCGAGGCTTTGAGCAATCCTCTGCTGCTTTCCCACGCCACAAGCAGGGAGATGGAAGGGAATTGGAGCAACTGGGACATGAACCGCCACTCTATGGGGTCCCAGAACATGCAAGAAGAAAACTTTAGCCACTATTTTACCGCAGCAGACCCTAGAAAATATTTCTTTATCTGTCATGTCGACCAAGGTGTCAATGATTCTTCTGGGGACTGATTATAAAATGAATGCTAATGATGAATTCTGATTAGGTAGTTAGGTCACTGCTTGAGATACCTACATCTCATACAGTAAAGCTTGTTTTGAATCCCTGCTAATGCTTCTAATCGTGCTTCCTGTTCAGTGTCCTGGGAGACTGTAGACGAGGACTCACTGCTTGGGTCACTGCCACCCATGCAGATGACCAGATGGAGCACTGTGGTCCTGGCTTCAGCCAACCGAAGCTCTAGATAGTACCAGCAGAATTCGAAGCCAACTGGGAGAAATTCTCTCCTCTTCTCCCCAAATGAAACAAACATCTTAAGAAAACAAAAGAATGCTAAACACAGCATGTGCCAAGAGTTCTCTTCCTTGTTTTACCACAAGTTGTCTCTTTTCTTATTTTTACTCTCCTGTTTTTAACCTCTGTGGAGTGAAGGGTAGAGATTACCTATAGAATTTCTACACTACGTAAGTGTTATTTCCTCCTACTGACATGGATCTCAATTAGATGGATGTCATAAGGAGACTTCTACTTTTTGTTGTGAACTTCTGCTCTGCCAAATTTCTATGGTTTTGGAAACAGTTATTTTAACTTTTAATACTTACCTGGTTATTTCTATATATTCTTTATTAATTTGTAAATCATCACTGACTTGAAAATATATATATAATATATAAATATAAAATAATATATAAATATATAAATATATTTATATATAAATATATAATATATAATATAATAAATAATATATAATATATAATATATAATATATAATATATAAATATATTTATATATAAATATATAATATATAAATAATATATATAAAATAATATATAATATTATATATTATATATTATGTTTATTTATATATACTTCAACCATATATGCTTATATATGTTTTAACTATATATACATATACTAGAAACTTTGTGGAAAATTGAAAGATGAAATTGTTTTGTTGAAAAAGTTTTGCAAGCCATGGAGCCTTTTTTTTTTTTTAATAACATGGACTTCCATGAACTTTTTGAGGTTACATAGTGAAACATCCCTACAGCTTATGATAAGGGAAATACGATGTTTATTATCATGGCTTCCTCGTTGGATTATATTCTTCACCATAATAAATCATAAAATCTGAAATACAGCCCAGCACAGATAGGAATTGGCATTTATCATCTTGGCTTCCGGGCAAAGATGTTAATCCACTCTATCAGGAGAGTTTGAACTCACCTGTTTCTAGAGAAGTACAAGAGAAGAAAATCTGGAGGAAACATCCTTTGGCTTCACTGAAGTAAGCCAATACTTTGCATATAAACTAATACTTACCAAACATGTTGAGAAAATTTTCAATGTTTGTTACTGCTTGATGCATTAGCACTATAGAAATGCAACTTCCACAATCATGATTTGTTTATTCACATTAGAGTATCATATATTGCGGTTTAGCTTTTGCATGCGTTATGCCATTTCATTTGCAATTTCTATTCTAAGTGATTTCCTAGCATTCATACAATAACTTACTAAAATCTCCCTAATTTCTAAGTCATTTTATTTCCCCTGGAGGAAATAAACACGAGCCATTCACCTTGTGTCACACCTCTGGGTGTCATGATGAATTCAAAAGCAAATTTTGAGCAAACAGGATTTGGGGGGGGTTGCTAATGCTAATGTGAAATTTCATCATTAAATATGATATGAACTATAGCAAATAACTGCAGTTATGGTCCAGAGATTTCACACTTTAATAGAATGGCAGTAACATTAAATTACAGAGTATCTTGGGCACTTCCTTTTTCTTCCATGTAACACAAAGTCATAAGTGTGGTCCTGGAGAAACCCCCCAATGTCTTCTTTCATTCATTAATAGATTAATTTGTTTGCCAAATATTCTTAAATGGTTACCCTAATTAAGACACCTTAAAAATAGCCATAGAAATTAGTTTATTAGCACTGAGAGAGTACGTGTGTATATGTATTATACATATAATATATACGTATTATATAGTACATCTAGAGAGAGAGAGATGGAGAGAGACCAACCACACAAGGTTTTGTTATCACCCCCTCACCCCCCAAGTTGGCACTCACATGACTTGTTAGAATGCACACACATACACATAGGGGAGAGCGCATGATGGAAACAGATCAACGACACAAGCTTCCGCTATAGCCCCCCAAAATAAAGAGTTGGTAATCACGTAACTGGTCATCCTATATCTGTTATGATTAGTATAGGAAAGATAAGTACTAGGAGCTTATCGTACATAAAAATAAATTATGTAAAAGCAATTTAATATAAAGTAAATTACGTAAAATCAAATGTCACCTGTATTTAAAAAATGTCTGATTGAATCGAAAGCCGCACTTCATCTTTTAAAGAAAATATCACACGGAGTTAGCAGTTTTTCGTGTAGCCTAGGATTCCAGGGGCCAAGGGAGGAGTCTGAAACGCCACTTCCGTCAGAGCAGCGCCTCACTTGGTGCCTGGCAGTCATTTCACTTTTGCCATGACCAGTTGTCTCCTTACAGGCGTAGGGAACTATAAGGACTACAGTTAAGGGCTCAAAGGCTAATGCACGCATCCCAGATCCTGAGTCATACAAAAAATGTATTTACCTGATGATCAAGTGTAATCTGAAGTGCTAAAACTTTGTGGACAGCAGTTTTCACGTTCTGCTGAGATTCTGATTTGCTTGTTCTGTGAAAAAGTCTCTTCTATGTAACATTCTGTGGAGTATTTTTTAATAAGACTCCATGCCAGAAGCACTGAGGAGCATCTTATGGTCCTAAGTAGATCCTTCACAAGGCCTTTGCGTGCATTAACGCACGGACTGTGCTGCCACACTGCCTGAGTTTAAATCCTGACCGCGTCACTCCTCATGTAGTTTACATTTAGTACCTGTGATAGTTCTTTCATCTTCAAAATGAGGTTAAAAATTATACTTACATAATAGTGCAAGTGTGGTGACTTAAATTTATAAATAAATAAATACACAAATACATACATACATATGCCATTGCTATTGAGTACAGTAACCTGACCCACCAGAGCTATTCTGGTATTACATATTAATGTGATTTTTATTGTTATATATAAACTGATCTGACCTATATCTTAACTGTGTGTCTTAAGTTTATCATATGGAAGGATTTGGGCTATGCATGTTTAATTTTTACATTTTAATGTGGACTATGTTATAATGATTATGTCTTTCAGTTGAACAGAGAAATTTTTGATGTTTTAAACATAATTATTTATGAAAACATGATAAATCTGTTATATGTTTATGTTGAGAGAAATGAGAATTTGAACAGTAAAATTTAGAAGGACACAGTTTGCCTATTATTATAACAGGAAAGCTCTCATACAATCTATTACTGTAACTGGAAAGGACTCAATGTACAACAGTTATAAATAACTTTGTTCCCTAATGAATGTGAAAATATCACTTGCGTGGAGGTGGAATGTAACCTGAAAACTTAAATTACATTCTCAGATAGTCATTGAATGAACTAGGGAATTAAAGGATATGAATTCTGAACATTACGTGAAGGGCCTAAATGGGGACAGAGGCGGGAGAAGGCATTAGAAAGATGGAGACTAACTGTCGCCGAGTGCCACAAGCCACATCAACTCACTGGGTTGAAACGTGAGCCATTTCTGCATATCCAGCGGTAATCATTGCTTTCAAGAAGTCTCCTTCTTGAGGTCAGAGTCAGGAGAATTAGGAAAAGAATGATGAGCACAGGCCGTGCGTTACCGCAGTCAGCAGCCCATTACAGTGTTGGTATCTGTAAATCCCAAGACCACTTCTACCCTCTCGACTGCAAGCTGACAGGTCATTGGGCGGCTGACTTCCTAGACGGGGGACCTGAAATTGTCTAATGAAGACTTAGGGCCTACTGCAAAGTGTGAAAATTTCAGCAGGTTTGATTTAGATAGTTCATTCTTTTCAGACGTTCCATTCGAGGAGATATGAAGATAGATTTAAAATTAAGTTTCTGTATTTTTATTCCTTTTGTCTATTAAATTCGCTTTCCAAAGCACCAAAGTAATTAAATATCTAATTAACATAGGTCTATAAATATCTTTGTGAATTGTCAGAATTACATATCTTTTTTGTGTATGACTTGGAACTAATGAATATACTTATTTTACAAAGTCCTAACACTTAGAATTACACACCAAATTGTGAAGAGGAGATGGGCACTCTAAGACCACTAACCCTAATTCATATATGCAATTTAAAGAACACGTTAGATATAACTGTAATATTTTTCAATAGCTCCAGTATTGTACTATTTTGTATTTGATCATATATTACCTGTAATTGAAATCACAGTATTTCTGTTATCATCTTTCTTAAATGTTATGATCATCTAATAACTCTTGTTTTTCCCTGTTCATAATTTCACTATACTATTTGTGTAACTGATTTAACTTTGTCACTGATCAGTATGGCTAAGTGAGGTATTAATATTATAC
Source organism: Ochotona curzoniae (assembly GCF_017591425.1). Lineage (NCBI taxonomy): Eukaryota > Metazoa > Chordata > Mammalia > Lagomorpha > Ochotonidae > Ochotona > Ochotona curzoniae. The sequence continues at coordinate 10,731,190 of NW_024465582.1, read as the reverse complement.
ATATTTTAAATTTAATATAGTTGACATCTAAAGCATACATTTTTATAATTAGGTCTGCTGAGTCCCAAGCAAAGGGATATCATGTCTCTTAATTTGAAAATTCCTTAAAGTACACTATAAAGTTCATTAGTTTGCATAGATCTTCCTTTAATTGACAATAACATTGTACAAAATCAGAGGAGAAATTCATTTTTAAAACACAGAAAAATAAATATTACTTGCTATTTAATTATGCAGATGAATAACACTTTTCTCTAAGAAATGTTAATATTTTGATGTGTCATTTTTAGTACAAAGAAGTTTAAATTAGACTTTGCAATTTTATCATGGGATTGAGATGCAATTCTGTCTTTTTAAGCATTGACCACTTATAGGGTACATTGCTGCTAATAATTCTTGTAAATTCTATTGTCCAAAGGGAAGCTACCATGTGTCGGTGTTGGGAGCCACCTTGTGGCCATGTCACGTGTATTGGGGTTTGTATGCTGGCTTCAGGTTATTTTCCAATTCAGCACTGCACTTGATATTAGAAATAGGTATTCATTTACATTGAGGTCTCCATAAGCATTAGAAGTGGATCAGGTTTAGATTAATTCAACTGAATTTTAACATAGGCAGGTTATGACATAGAACAAATATTGTTTTACAAATTCTGAGCGAGAAACTGTTAAGCACATTAGAGAAATGACATATTTTTATTATTAAATAATTGTTGGTAATTATAAGTAAATTATAGTGAGTTCTTCAAAAGTTAGCAGCCTCAAGACAAAATTTATCCTTGTACGGTCTGGTGCACAGCCCCAGGAAACCAGGAACTTCAGCATGCTGACTGTATTTTGTGAAACGTGAGAAGCAATGAGCTGGCTGTCGGCATGAGAAGCAAAAAGTTACCAGCTAGGTCATGGGATATGTGTTCTTTATTCTGCTGGAAGCTTTGAGATGCACTTATACTTGTTTTGTTTTGCAATTAGTAGCAAAATAATGTGTGTTTACCTAATGCCATGTACATATTCAAAAAATAGCAAACCTTTTTTTCTAGATCTTTAACAACCTATTGACATACCTGTGGGAACAGAGCACAGTGTTTCTGCTATGAATTTTACAAAGAAATATTGCAGCTAAAAAGAAAATAATATATATATTTGGAAAGGAGCAGAAAGGCACACTCAGGTGTATTAATAGAAAACAACCTTTGATTGCTTATACAGTGTATTTCTCATTTATTTTAATTTCGGATGGAATTTGACCAAAAGAAGTTTAGTTGGGGTGTTATACAGCACAGCATGAATGTTTATCTTATCTTCTGTCTGTAATATCATTCCATGTAATTACATGTACATGCAAGTCTACCATCTAGACGTATTGTGCTACATCTCTCAGTATTACTGTCATCATCAGCATCATTAGGATCATCCCATCCTGAGTGTAACTGCAATTTCAATCTTGAGCATGAAATAGCCTGGTCACAATTACAGGTTACAATGCAATCAGGTTCATGATTGCTTTTCTTTGGACAAATAGAGATTGCTTTAATTAACAGAATAGAGTTCAAAGGGAACTGCAGAGGAACATAAATTACAAGAACAACATGGGGAGATTCCCTCCGGGGTTTGTACTAAAGTCACACACACTCGGTTGCTCTGAGGAAAGTTATTTTCTCTGCATTTTGAACTTCTCAGTCAGCGTTTTAATATACAACAGGTGATCAGAGCGTGCCCCTTCTCAAGAACAGCCCGACAGTCTGACTAAAAACAAAAATCAGTTTCTTCCCATTAAATCATGTTCCTTCTGTCAACAGAAGTGCTTCTGTTCTAAGAGAGAGTGATATTGATTTGCTTTTATTTTCTGAAGACTGCTAGGATTTGCTGCCCTACAATGTTACATGCCAGACAATGAATGCATGAAGTATTTATTTCAATTCAAACACAAGGCAAATGTTTAAATGGAGTATTTAGGAGCTTAGAGATGTTCAGAATTCAGATGCAACCTTTTGGTAATGTTATTCATATTTCGTGCTACTGCTTAGGACAAGTGTCTTTCAGAATGAATAGTAAGTTGATAAACATAAATGCCAAAAGAAATAGGAAAATAACTTCCCAAATGTATTAAAATAGAAAAGCAGCTCAAATACTTTAGCTCAGAATTTCTACGTTTGAAGTTTCCCTAAATTATCCATTTCTCTCTGGTTTTTTTCTGAGAATAGTTCGGCATAAATGATGAGAGACCCAGAGTCAAGTGGCACCATGATATTATTTCTTTGTTTACCATTTTTCAGGGTCTCAGGCTCATTTAATTGTTGTCTACAAACCCTCGCTTTATAGAATTGTACAATGACTTGAATAATAATCTCTACTCAATGGTCTCTATTATTAAGACTGACTCTTTCCTTCGGATTATGACTCTACACTGCAGAAGAGATGCACAATACATTTTTTTTCTTTTCTTTTGAATCTAGTGTTGAATTCTTTTCCAAATAGATGTGTTTGTTTGTTTGTTTTAATATCAAAGTAACAGAAGGAGAGATCTTCTACTCTCCAGTTCACACTACAAATGGCAATGACTGCCAGAGGTGGGCCAGGCAGAAACCAGGCGGCAGGTGGCAGAAATTGCATCAGTAACTCCAGCCCCATCGACAAGGGCTCAAGTAAGTACACGAGCCAATATCTGCTGTCTTCTGAGGCTCACACACAGGTAGCAGATAAGAAATATTCAGCCAGGCTTTGAACCCGTGCTCTAGTGTGGACTGTCTGTGCTGTGGAAATTTAACTTAACCTGTTGCAACACTATGCCAGTCTCTATAGAATTCTTGAAATATGTTACAGGATGTGCTAGGAACTAGGAAAGCACATATATAAGAGATATTTGATTAAAATGGAGAATAGGAGAGATTAACATTTTAAGATAAATGTGGTGTAAATTATTTAGCACCTTGCTTGTGCTATGAGAAAAAAAAAATAGAGAACTATCAAAGGGGGAAATGAGAATATATAGGCAAACTGATGCAGGTCTTGCAGGGTAATTACTTCTTCACTGGTATTAAAAATTGAAATCAGAGGCATGGCACTGCACAAACGGACACTTCCTGTCTGATCTTTATGCTGTTGTATCTTCCACTTAAATCATTCCTAAAATATTTCGAGTACATTCCTCCTTCAATTCTTATTCACTATTATCTCTGGTTTCATTTTCTAGGTTCACTACTGCTAGTTACATCTAATTGATGCTATTAAATAGACAGTTGCAGGGGAAACATCTGTAAGGTTTAAACTGCACACCTGATCTGGGCATCTCAGTGAAATGTCAAGCCTTACTGCTCTGCCCTGTCCAACATAGCCAGGGTATCCACATTTCCTACCTTACCTAGCTTTCCAGTCACTCTGCAGCTATTAGGTTTTCTGATGGATGTTTGAACTTCCCCTGTGTTTATACAATGAACAATCCTTATTTTACTCAGTAATGTATGTAAGAACGGTGATGCTGGCATTTCAAATATGCCAAAGAGATGATGTAATGTGTTTCTTAGTGAGGAAAGAAAGAAAAAAAATGTGATGAGATTACAAAGACATGTAGTAAACTATTCTTGATCTCTTGCGGTGTCAAGTGCATACATTAAAGTTTGTCGCAGGTATATGCAGGACATGCAGTATATATAGGTTTACGTGCCATCTATAGATTCAGGCAACCACTGGGATTCTCAGAGAATACCCCCAGAGTTAAGGGAGAAATAATGTGCTATTTTTGACTTGTAGAGATAGAAACATATTGGGACAAGAGATGTGATGAAAATTATTTCAGGCTGCTGACCTTGGTGGCTTCTTACGTTTCGAGGAGAAGATCAAAACACAAATTCTAATCTACACTGTCATTTACACAGAACAATTTAAGAGCAAGATGCTATAAGAATTAAATGTTAGGATCTCAGAAAGGCAACATTGAGTAATGAGATTAACCACATCATATGAAGTCATGATGCTTTGTGTCAACAGCTCAACATTTTTCTCATACAATCCCAATTCAGCAGGTGACTATGGCACTTATTCTGATTTCAGAATTGGTACTTTTTATTCTGGAATCTTACCTGTGCCTCCAAAAAAGATCTTTGACTTCTGGGCCACATGTGGAGTTCAATTGAGCCTTGGTTTCATCATCTGAATGATTATATAATACTGTAAAATGTTTAGCAGAATTTATTTGTTGAACATGTGCCTACTGAATATTACCAGCATTACTGCTTACTGGGTAGAAATTAAATCCCTTTTCTCAATCTGGTTGAATTATTCCCATTTCTTTCATATATATTTCATTTTAGGTCATGCTCCTGTATTTTAATCTGTATCATAATAATGACCGAGTATGCAGTTCTTAATTGTAAGAAAGGATTGTCTCAGTTTTATTTTATCTATTTGTTATTACACTACTCTCTCTAACTTTGCAGTAGTCATCATGACCACAGACACTACCTGCTAAAACTTTCATCAAATTCAAAGAAATATCATGTGAATTTTGAATTTTATGTCTAGAAGGTCTCTCTAGCTTTGGAGAACATATAGTTTTTTCATTATTATTATACTTCTATTTTACCATAAGTCATTTTTTTGCCCGGAGTTATTCTTTGTGCAAGTCCTATTACATTTGTATGTTGCTATTTCTTAAAACTAGAATCACTGTAATTTTTAGCTACATGCCCAACACTTAACTCAGCGTCTCCCATATATGTTAAGCTAATAGGTGTTAAGGAAATGCATGCATCAAATAAGAGGAATTTGTGGTTTGATTTTTATGGGTAAATATACTCTCATGGGGGTAATTCAAAGATTAAATGACTCGTGAAAGATGCAAAGTCTGCCTTTATTGTCACTGCACAATATCCTCAGCCTCTTTTTAGCTCATGACTTTTTTTAATGAAAGGGATATGCAGAAACAATAGTTTTAATTTCTTCGTTTGGCGTCATTTATTTAATAGGCATATTTGGTCCTACCCTAGGTCTCTAAATCATCATTTTGAGAGTTTTTCTGGTTGACTATACTTATTTAAAATTGTTTTCTTGATGAATTAGTTGAATGTGAAAACCAGGTTAATAATTATAACTAGAAAATACTTGAGCATTTTAAAATCTGACCCACTAACTAATTATAAAATCAGTTTTTAAAGAGAAACTTTCCAAAGCATTGAAAATGACAACCATTTGCTGAAGTTGTATCAGTGAAAGGACCTTAATGACTTTGATATAAATTGCTTGATTTTTGTTAAATTGAGTGTTACTTTATGGTCATTTATTGACTTAAGCACATGTTTTAAGCAAAGCTTTCGGTTACTCACATAAATAAAAATAAATTTGAAAGTGAAAGAAAATGTATGTCTTTGAGAAATAAAATAATGTATGGAAATGCTTAGTTATATGTAATTAAGCACCAAATGAGTATAGCTGGCCAGTTAGCATTAGGAATCACAAGTGAAATCAGAAGGCTGTAGTCATGGAGATGTAAATGGGAGAAAGTATAGAGAATTATGGAAGGAACAAGCATTTCATTATTTGCATCATGGTAATCTGAGGCAGGAAGAAACATGAATGTTTAACTAAGTAAGTAGGATTTGGAGTGAAAACAGAGACAGAGCAAGAGAGAGAGAGAGAGACAGAGAGAGACAGAGAGAGACAGAGAGAGAACAGAGTTGTCTTGCCTCTGCTGGTTGCTCCCTAAATGATGTCAAAATTCAGGTCAGGGACAGGCCAAAACCAGGTGCAGAAACTCTGTTTCGGTTTCCCCAATGAGTGGCACACTATCAAAGGATCTTCCACTGCTTATCCAAGAAGTCATAATTATAGGATTTTATAGAGATTTTTTCCTGTTACTTTCCATTGTATAAATTTTCAGTCAGGGAGAGATTATTTATATAATATAGAAATTATATATAAATATAACTAATACATAACAAACATATGATTTCTACTTATAAATTATTAAATATATAATTATTATATTAAATATAGTATAGAGTTATGATATATATTTAAATATATATGTAGTTAATGATAAAATTCCATCAGCTCTGTGATTTCCCTGATTCCCTTCCTAAATGCCACCTCTGCTGTGATTTGCCCTAGATTATTACAATGTTGTATTGCTTCATAAGTAGTCATAAGTCCATCATTCTGCTAATTAAGTGCAGCCTGACATTGCAGGTACAGAAAATGGCACACAGTCCAACATCCTATTGTCAAGATATATCCAAAAGTTTCATTAGGAGTTCATCTTTGATTTGGAAGTAGAGATCCATGCTCCATGATGTCTTCACATCTGATGTCATAAGCTCTATTGTGGATTTATTATACATTCTCTTAAATGAAAAGCCAGAAAACAAAATCAACAGCAGGAATATTGTATAAAAAATGTTACAACACCCTGAAGTTAAATGACATGCTACTGAATGAACAATGTGTCAATAAAGAAATGTAAAAAAAAAACAAAAAACAAACAAACAAAAAAAATCCAAGAAAATCCTTCTTGGAGAAACTGATGCTGCAGTATAAAGTATGAGTCACAGAGGAATTTAATGAGAGGAAAGAAAGTAATTTGAAGAAATAAAAATAAAACGAAAAAAATATCAAAACCCATGAGTTGCAGCAAAAAATGGTACTAAAAAATCTATTGATTTTATAATCTGCATGAAGTTTGCCTTATATCAGAGAGAATATATAATATTTGTCCTCAATGGATTGACTTATTTCACTGACTACAATGGATTCCACTTGGAGCCATTTGGGTAGAAATGGTAGGATTCCATTCTTTTGAATGGCTGAGTAGTATTCCAAGGGCTATATGTACCACAATTTCTTTCTCTCTTGGATGGGCACCTGGATTGTAGATCGTACTGCTGTGAATATAGGATTAAAGATCCCTTTTTCATATGCAGATTTCATTTCCTTTAGATATATTCTCAGTAGTGGAAAAGCTGGGTCATATGGTGGGTTTATTTTCAGTTGTCTTTGCGCTCTCTGTACTGACTTCCATACTGTACTACACTGTACTACACTCCCACCAACAAGGAAGAAGGGTTTCTTTCTTAAGGACTGATTTTTTGTTATTGACCCTTAAGTAAGTGGAATGTCATACAAAAGATGGGCAGTATATTACAGATAGTTAAGCTGCTATTACTGATTCCAGGTAGAGTCTGGCTTCACGTTAATTCAACTCCTTGGTAATATGCCCAGGAAAGCAGCAGAGAATGCTCCAAATATTTGGGCCTTCACCATTCTCCTTGAAGATGTGAAAGGTGATTCATGTCTCTGGCATCAGCCCCGGTTTTTGCATCCACTTATGAGGTGAACCAGCAGATGGAAGATCTGTCTTCTGCCTCTATCCATGTAATTCTATTTTTCAAGTAGATAAATAAAATGACAATAAAAGTACAATGTGAAAAACTGAGTGGTCAAAAATTACTAATAATGAAGAGTGAGATGAATCAGATTATAGATAAAAATAGTGTTTCTTAAGCAATTATTATAAGAAAGAGCCACACTCTTTTCTTAATATTGTAGAGTAATGTATTTGTAGAAATGCTTCAGTTATGCAAATAAAGAATATACTGATGTATTTTAATATATGCTAACTATGTTAAAATATATACAGGAAGATATTCACAGTGTACTGCAAAGGGAACACTTTCAAAGTGAAAAAGTAACATAATATGAAATGATACTTCCAAACTATTAGCTCATAAAGGATTAATGCTCAAAGTCTATAAAGAGCTCATGCAGCTTGACAGCAACAAAACAAACTACTCAGTTAAAAAATAGGCAAATGTCATTAATGGACAATTTTCAAAGGATGAAATACAAATGCCCTATAGAAACATGAAAAAAATGATCAGGGTCACAAGCCATCAAGGGAACATGAATAAAAATCACACTGAGGTTTCACTTCAGCCTAGCCAAACTGGCTGTCACTGGAAAATCAAAAAATAACACATGCTAGTAAGGATTCGGGTTCAAAGGGTACTCTGATGCACTTTTGGTAGGAAAGCAGACTAAGTACAATCATTGTGGAAGACAGTAGCACATCCTCAGAGACCTGAAAATAAATCTACCATATGACCTGCTTATCACACTCCTGGGAATTTACCCAAATAGGTGAAATCAGTATATTATTTGCAGCTCAGCTCACAAAAGCCAAGGTGTGAAGTCAAATCAGATGCTCATCAACTCATGACTGGACGAAAAAAAATGTGGTACACATGACAATAGAATTCTATTCAGCCATAAGGATGAAATCTTTTTTATGCAATAAAATAGATGCAATAGGAATCATTATATTTAAATAAGCCAGTCCCCAAAGGACAAATATAATGCTTTGTCTAATATGAGGTAAGTATTATAGACTACAAAGAAAAATTATGGGAGGGAAATAAATAGCTTGTTATTTGCTATTTTTCTTCTGCTGTATACATCTGCACAACTATAATCTTTCTATTTTTTGTTTTGTTTTGTTTTGGCTTTTTGAATATCATGGTAAATGATTCAATAACCCTTGATTGAAGAGTAAAATTCAATATGTTTTTGTAAAAATTAGAAAAAAAGAATGCAAAGGAGAGGGAGTCATGAAGGGAAAATAAAGGGAGGAAATTATGGTTATCTTCCTACAATTGTGCCTGTTGAATGCAAAAGATTTGTTCCCTTCACTTTAATAAAGTTTAAGTAAAAGAATAGTAATTAAATTTCCACAATTGAAAAGTGTGCCAACTTTATTTCTATAATTGTCTTCTCTTAAAGAGAAAATTGTTTGAAAACTATTAAATTATCTGGACAAGAAAATATTCAGAATCTTCACTTTTTAAAAAAATTATTAATTTTTATTGCAAAGTCAGATATACAGAGAGCAGGAGAGCCAGAGAGGAGGATCTTCCCTCTGATGATTCACTCCCCAAGTGGCTGCAATGGCTGGAATTGTGCCTATCCAAAGCCAGGAGCCTGGAGCTTCTTCCATGTCTCCCACACGGGTATAGCGTCCCAAGATTTTGGCCATCCTGTACTGGTTTCCCAGGTCACATACAGGGAGCTGGATGGGAAGTGTGGCTGCCGGGATTAGGACCAGCACTTATATGGGGTCCCAGATCATGCAAAGAAGAACTTTAACTGCTAGGTTAGTGTGCAGAGCCCAAAAATGTTCACTTCCCAATAGATGCATGACTTACGTGTTTGCAACTAGGGGACCATTTTTGTTATATATATTTAGTTTCTTTTACAAATTATTGCTGTGACGTGAGCATTGCTGCAGAGTGGTGAAGTCACTGCCTGACTTGACAGTAACCTTATACGTTTCTGAGTCCTGCCTGCTCCACTTCCATCTAGCTCCATGATTGTGTATCTGGCAAAGCAGTGGAAGATGTGTGGGAACTAGGGTTGAGTGTAGGATCCTTGGCTTTGACCTGGACAGTGCTAGCTACTCAATATTTTAGGGAGAGAATCAGTGAAGGGAAAAAATCTCTCCTCTTCTCTGATTTTTCTCCCTCTGTAACTCTACCTTTCAGGTCAATAAAACAAATTGTTTGTGCTCATGCTGTTATGAATGTATATTCAGGATATTTGCAAAAAAGTCTCTAGCTACCTTTGGTTTGCGGAACAAAAATTCTAGAAGTAGGATTAGTGGGTCTTGATTTTGTGATTTTTATTTCTAATTCTTTTGCTGTGTACATTGAATTTTAAGCATTGTCAGAACAAGCATTCATTTTACCAGAAATGTATAGATAAACTTTTACGTGATACATAAATTCTGAGGACACAACTCAACATAATTGCCTAAGATTAATCTGAAATGCTCTAGATTTAGTAGAATTTTTTAAATCTTCAATATGAAAATATTTAGTTTTGTGACGATGTAACATTTGAAAATATAACTAACATCATGATATTAAAATGTAAACTCTTACCATGAAAAATACAAGGATAATTCAGTTATGTTCTCTACATTCTAAAATCAAAGTGCATTTTGGAATTTGTGCATATTTGTGGATCTATCCTGGTAAATAATCCTGTAAGAAAACGTAGAGGTAGAGGTAGCCTCCTTGAGGAGCAGATCCTCTCAGAGAGGAAGAGAGAAAGAATTTAATAGATGGAACCAAATGTTCATAATTGCCATTGGAAATTTTACTTTAGCTGTTGGAAAACAATCAATTCCCTAATGAACCGTTGAGTTTTATGTAGACAATATTGCATCGCATTTACTCTCCTCAGTCCCCACTGCCATGACACTGGTATATTTTCTTTCAATCTGTGAAAATGATCAAGCTTGGTCACTTAGAATATAACTGATGAGCAAAGAGAGCTTTGTACTTTGGCAAAGATAAAAACAATATTACAGGTATATTGGGCAAATTGATTTTGATAGTGTAGAACTGATTTATTGTATGTTTTTACTTAAAACTTTTATGAACTTATTATATTTCCAGCCTGCATTACTTCCATGAACACTGTACCTAATAAATAAACTAGAATGGCAGTTCCCATTATTTGCCCTGAATTTATCTCTTTCAAACTTCAAAGGGTGCACTTAGACCTTGTATAATTGAAGCTTGTGGATCCCGTGGCTTACACACTCACCATGTTCTCTGTGATTTAATGCTTGTCATGTTTCTAGATTGAAGATCCTAATCTTTAAGGTATTCCTCTACAAAGTCGCTCCACTTCTGTAAGGATGGTTCAGTTGTCTCTTTTTAAAGGAGTTTCTAGCTCTGTTCCATTTCTTTGCGACGTGCAGCTAGCCCGGGTGAGAACAATCTTGCACGGAGTTCATAGGAGTTCATCGCTGGATGAGAGAGCATCTCCATGTATAGGTCATGCTCCCTTTTCACCAATCAGTGGCTCTTTAACATGTTCCTTCGGTTCTCTGAATTGAATTTCCTTTCATCACAAATTGGACAGCTGGATGGAGTCTCATCAGATTGCCCTACCATATCTGGAATCTCAGAAATTAAATCACAAAATCATTATTTTTAAAAGGAAAAATACTTTCGGATTAGCAAATGAGGTAAAGAATAAAATAGAGGCAATTGGATGTTCTCTCTATGTGGTACTTAATGTGGATGTGCTCAGGTGATCCCAGGCACTGGGATTCCATATCCCAGGGCTCACCATACTGGATCTGTGTCACTGCACCAAAGCTTTCTTTCAATCACACAGAGAGAACCAAGTTTTCTTCCCCCTCATTGTACGTTGCTGAATCACAGTTTGATTGCAGAATTTACAGCAGTATTTGGTAATTAGTTTGATTTATTTAAGTACTTCCTGAAGCCATGTGAGGAAAGCCTTATACAAATAAAATCTGTGTGCTCTTGGAGCATAGATGTTAGGGCCAGACAGTAAATAAAAATTTAAGTAAAATACTTGATATAAATGACTGCAATTCTTCCTGTGGAGAAAAGCAAGTGTAGAGAAGGGGATATTGTTGATTTACAATTTTTTTTCATTCTTCACAATAGGACATTTCTCTTTATGGCAGGTCTTTATTCCCCACTACACCTCAGAGCACCTAGCAGGTTTTCAAATAGCAGACTGTGTCCTGTTTGTTCCTCCAACCTGCTGTTATACTTTGATAGTGTTGAATGTTACAGAATGAATTTCTTGAGAAAAAAAAATAAAGCAAACTTTCATTTCTCAGTAGATAAGGTGTAGTTCAAAATGCAAAAAAATCATTTTGAGTGATGCATTGTTCATTTTCATCACTGATATGGTTGACAGTTTTGCGAAAAAAAATGTGTGCTGTGAGACAAGTCTCTAAAAACACATATGCGGTTATTTAAAAACACAGTTCACGGTGCACTTGTATTTGGAATTCAGGTTTGCCATCTATTTGCTTTCGTTCTGATAGCTTTCCTTTTCTGCAAGGTGAGAGATATTCTGACTGGAGAGTTACTTCAATTCACAAATGTTTTTTGTTCATATCATGCTTGGATGCCATTGAAAAAGTCCTGCCAGACCTGAAAATCTCCATTTGGGATTTTCTTACTTCTCTAAAACTACATTTACATCATTTCCATTTCATGTATGTTTGAGGTAATTGCAACGAGAGAATTTCCCTGATTGTTTAAATTATTTCCAATTTCAAAGACGTAATCCACTACAGGAATGCGCATTGCGATGACAGCTCTCTTCTAAAGTTTGTTAGGCAATTTCCTTGTTTTGGCCTGTCACTGCACATCTGTTCTATTGTATATTTCCATTACCTTTTTGCTTTATTTGGTTTGCAATCATCAGAAACTTTCATGCTCAAGTGGTTGTTAGCTGTGTGCCCTTCAGCTTTGGAAGACTGTTTAATAAACCTAGTACCCACAGCAACAAGGTGCCTCACTGGCATCCCTGCCTGTGCCAGGCTGACAGCCTAGAACTGGTTGCAGAATAAGCACTGAAAGGCTACCCTGATCCGCTCTCTCTATTACTCTCCTTCATTTCTGCGTGATACAAAGCAAAAGTAAAATAATGCTTCTTTCTGGCATAGCGTACCAAGTGCCTCATGCACTAGCTATTATTAGCACACGTTTTTTGAAGGTAACTCATCTTTTTATATGTTCTGGAAATGCTAGAACTGAGATCAGATATGCAAAATGCATATTCTATTTGGTCTCAATATCTCCCTGTTGAAGTGAATGTTTCGAATTCTGTATCATTACTTTCCAGAATTTGACAAAACAAAAACTTGAAACCTACATTGGGGCGTGGGTGGGCATTTGACTCATGTTAAATAGTTGCTTGGGATTCCTAGATGCCATGTCAAGTGACTGAGCTTGAGTCTCCTCACTGCTTCCAGTCCAGCTTCATGGTGATGCACACAGACCGTGACTCAAGTGCTTGGGTTTCTGTCACCTTCCTGGGAGGCTCTGTGGTGTTCCTGGTTCTTGGCTCAAGCAAAGCCCACAAGTGAATGCTGTCAGCATTCGGGAGAAGATAAGGCAGATGGAAAACTGCTGCATTACAAAAACAAATGGAAAAATCAATCAATCAGTAATCTTAAAAAATGAGTAAAATATAAATCTGGCATTAGGGGATTATTTTTGCACCTAAGTGGCTTTATTTCTATTTATTTCTAATTAAAGCATGCAAAGCAAATTGTGACATCTCTTGGATTTTGAGAGCTGATTCACTACCACATCAGTACAAGTCCTCAAGGACTCGGACGTCACGATGTTCTAACAACGTGAAGCAGAATTAGTCATTGTTTCTAACGAAGTTTATATAAGTGCTTTATAATTGTGACCCATTCTCCAGTCCGAATTTACAGCTTTTTAACCAAAATATATATTTGATTCTACAAATCCCCACCAATGCTAATGTGTTCCAAATCTTGTAAGCTTAGAAAATATCTTTCTGCACTGATGGAGCTAATTGAATCTGATGTGGCAAATGAATAAAATGTTTGGTATTCCCCCAGTCTCTTCTATGTTCGTGTAAATTCTCACATCCCTCATATCCCACATACACAGGAACTATTTGTTTGCCCATCATGTGTACTTTTTGCCCACAACATTTTGAAGCTGAAAAAAAAAAGAGTGAAAAACAGTCATTCACTACAAAAAATTAATATATTTTGTCAAGAATCAGCTGTAATCATAGTGAATGGGAGCTCGGTCTGTGATTTTCAAGATTATTAATCCCAATGAAATTGAACATTTCTTTATGCTTGTGCTTGCCACATCACAGGTGATTGCAAACCAAGTAAGTTTATATTACTTCTGTACACATCATCTCATGTGGTGTGAAACCCACTGCCATTGTAAGAGCTTGCAATTACCAAGGTGGCTAGGCCCATTCCCTCTCTGTCTTAATGTCCTTTATTCTTTCTGACATCAGAGCACTTCTGGTGTTTTTAAGCTGCCTACATCCTAGCATGCCCATGGTTTGGGTGAGTCTTTTGCATTTTGCTTTCTTTTCTATAAGGAAGATTTTATGCACATAAGTAGCTTTGTAGGTATACACACAAATGTATGTGAATTTCCTGGCCATGTATGTATTTATATTGATGGATAGCAACACATGACTAGGCATCGTTACATAGATTCTATTCTGCCAGGGTCACTTTCTTTTTCAGATCTTGAGCCAAGATGACCCATTCGTGTTGGTTTTCTATTATTTTCCTATTTATTATGCTCAACATGTCCTGTTCCATTTTCCAGTTACAGTGACTGTAAACAGTTATCATATGCAGCATACCATATATTTTACTTATTCCATTTTTCTGTTGTTGATATCTTCCCAATAAAATCGAGCTTCCTGCTGACAGTGAATTTACTTGTTTTATTTCTGCTGGGTTACTTATTTATTGTGTTTACTGCTTGGCTCTTCCCATTGAAATGTAAATCCAGTTCTGGCGGAGAAGACTTGTTCAGCTGCATTTTTCTTTCAATAGACAGTCTTTTGGCTAAATTCATCGACAGATGAGTGAATATGAAAATTGTTTTTGTTATCTACACAGCGATCCAGCTCAGAGATATAAAAGATATTGGCTATCAGTTTTGATTTACAGTCTCTCTACCCCTGGTCTCTCACTCATCCCTGCTGTGGGCAACGGTTCTAGTCCTGAGTGGGCAGCTGATGGAGGCCACCTTCTCAGCTAAACCACATCAGCTCCACAGTGCTTGTTATGTGTTGGCAGAAACATACCTATTGCAATCTCAAAATATCTAATGGAATTGATGTTAGGTCCAAGTATCTTGTATTTTGTGTGACATTAGATCTTGGTTATAAGTTTTCCATAAACCTCTGCATGTTGGAATAAACTTTGCAGATCAGGTCAGCCAAGCTGGTGACTGTTTTCTGGGAGTTGCATGTTTTGTGCATCTTTCATGTCAACATTCTTTATGTCTGATATGAATATTCACTGATATGGACCCTGCTTTTCTAAACAATGTCAATGAGGAATGATGAAAATACCATGTCCCTTGACTGATGTGATACATAGTTAATATATTCAGAGTTGATGATTAAAAACAAAGATCCATTTATTTTTGTTGGAAAGAAAGATTTACACTAAAAAGGAGAGGAGAAAGATCTTGCATCTGGTAGCACACTCCCCAAATGACCCTAACAGTCAGAGATGAGCCAATCAGAGGCCAGGTGCCAGGAGTTTCTTCCGGATCCCCAGTATCAGTGCAGGATTTCAAGAATTTAGGTTATCCCCAATTTCTCTCACATGCCATAAACGGGGAGCTGGATTAGAAGTGGAGCAGCAAATCAGTATGCACATGGGATGCTGTGCTACTAGCTGGAGTAATACCCCTCTCGGATAATTCTAAATAACATAACCATCAAGAAAGTGCAACATCAGCATCAACAAATACATGTGTTGTTATTAATAGGTGTACTATATGACTTGGAAAAATAGTTGGCTCAATATGAGTTTTAAATCAAATGCAATTATAATGTGCATCTTCTTTTTAGAGCTATCCCTGTATTCAAATCCAAATATCTGAAAAGGAAAAATAGAAATGATTGTTACATTAAAATATCTTATGCAAAATTTTTCCTATCTTAATTTGGTGAAAAGATTGGATCCTTTTAGAGAAAAAAGTTCAAGTTTTTCGGAACATATTTTGAAAAAAATTGCCTTTTGAGCAATCGTTTTGGGAACCTAATCATTGAGAAAGGTTGTTTTCATTTTCATTATCTTCCTTTTTTTTCTTTACATTTTATGCTCTTCTTTTAGGACAAATGAACTTTTTTGTTTGTTTGTTTGCTCTTTAAGATTTATGTATTTTTCTTGGAAAGGCAGAATTACACAGAGAAGGAGACAGAGAAAAATTTTTCATCATCTGGTTCGCTCCCTAAGTGGCCACAACTGTTGGAGTTAACACAATGCAAAACCTCCAGAGCCAAGAATTCCCTCGGGGTCTCCCACGCAGATACAGGGTCCCAAGGTTTTGGGACTCTACTGCTTTCTCAGGCCACAGTAGGGAGCTGGAAAGGAAATGGAGCAGCTGTGATACAAAATGGGGCTAGTTTGGGATCCCAGTGAATGCCAGGCCAGGACTTTAGCCACTAGGCTACTGCACCAGACCCAAACACATGAATTTTTCAACATATACACAAGTATTGCATTTTGAACTAGGGAAAAATATAAGTTTAGTTGTTACAAAAACTGTCTCTATGTCTACTAAGAGATCTAGCTTGTTCTCTGGTGAGTTTTTAATAGCCTAATTTTTCCCTATTCTCTTTGGGTTAGGTTTCAAGCATTTAGATCTGCAGGAACAGAAACACTGGATATGACGTCAAATGCAGATGAGACACAAAGTTTGACCCGGCTTGTAGCAAATTGTTGTGGAGCTCAATCCTCTGAAATCAAATATAATATGTGCTACAAAATGTCATCATAGAACAGGCAAAGGCCAGACATTCCCAACACCAAGAACAGTAGCAGCAACAGGAAAGGAGTGGCAGGTCCTGAGAAGATCAGAAATGTTCACGTTTAATTATGATCTCTTTGCTTCCATTCCTGGCACTCCAGGTACATTGGAACAGAGTTCAAACCCTCTGGACACACAGGAGGCGCCCTGCCCTCCGGCACTTGGGAAGCCCTCTGTGAGAGGTCACTGACCTCACGGCTGAAGTGCCTCAGCCCCAGCAGGGTGGGGCTTGGGGCGAATTCTGTCATTCTAGGGTCATATTTAATCTTTGGATAGCGAAAGTGTAGGACATTTACATACTTTCAAAAATATACTCTTCCAAATACACAAATAACACCATGCTTTCAGCTTTTTTAAAAAAAGATTTATTTATTTTGAAAAGCAGAGTTAAAAACAGAAATCTTCCATCTGCTCTGTCACTACCCAAGTGACTGGATCTGCCAGCACTGGTCCCAGGCTGAAGCCTTCAAGATCTTACATGAGTGGCAGGGGCCTAAACACGTGGACTGTGTCCTGCAGCTTCTCCCATGTGTTCACAGAGAGTAGGATCTGAAGTGGAAGAGCCAGGGCACCAGTTTAACCTCATACGGGATGCTGGCATCTTAGGTGGTGGCTCAGAACGCTAAGTCACAGCGCTGTCCCCTGTTGTCTATTTTACCTTCCTGTTTGTTTTACCATCTTTTTCAACAATCCGATAGAACACACACACACAAAATTAAAAAGTAATTGTTAAACACATGACATAATGGCTTTTAGCGCTTTTAATAAATTCAAAATTCAATAATCAAGTAATTGTTTTATCAAATTACAGGTTCAGGATGATACACAAAACAACGTGATTTGTCACTGTTGTTGCATAAAGCCTCTAGCTGCTTCTTACTGTGGAATCGAGTGCAAAATAGTCTACCTGGGGGAACTCAAATGAAAAACAATAATCAAAATAATCCTGTATGTACTGAGTTCCATGATCATGAATATATATTTAAGTAAGCAAAGGTAGGGTGCTCACAGCCTAGATGACTACAAAATATAACCTTCTGTCTTAATTCTGTGAACTGATAAGTACAAGTTAATCAGCATTTGGATCAGTTGAAAATTACTTAGGTGAAACCAGCGACTAACTGAAAACATCTATGCTGAATGGAATTAGGAAAAGACAACTTTAAAAAGTTTCTTCATAGAAATTTAGGATTTTTGCACAAAGCTAAACTACAGCAAAGGAAAAGATTTCATATTTGAATACTTACTGTGAATTCAGAAAAGCCATATTTCCATTTGAATTTTTACAGCGATATTTTAATTCTTTAGTACATATACTGTTGATGTAAAAATTTTATAAATAAGTAGCACTGAAACACTGAAGGCAACTTCACCAAAGTGGTTCAAAAACAATTGTCTCTGGAACTGTGTTAGGATTTTGCTGTGTAACCAGCAAAATCTTTGCTGATAAGCAGTGTCCAATGGCAAGAGCCTCAGAAATTAATCATAATTAATTACATTCACAATTATGTCTATAATAATAGTCTCATTGTTTGAGACTGATTCCTGAACAAATAAATTAGGATATCTTATGCAGTTTATAAAATGGAGGAAAAAAATCAGAAAGTCAGAAACAACCCACTAAGCAAATATTAATACTAGATGAAGTATATCAGAAGATACAGTTAAATTTCTGTAACTGCACATGACAAAAATAAAATCACAAAATATTTTGGACACAAACATGTATGAAAAATTGGAAATGCAAGATCAGCAGATTGTTAAGTTTCCTTGTAATTCTAAAATTGCATTATTCTTTTTATTCTATACTCAGTTACTTTACTTCAACCCTTGGGTGACTAGGTTTGTAGTTACATATATAATGTTAACATGATGTATTGATGACTGTATTCAAGAGTCCTGTATTCTCCCATCTGCTGATTGATACAGCTAGTATTCAATTATATAAATCTATGTAGACAATATCATAGGAATATAATTTTAAAATTTTCAGTCTTTATTCTAAACTAATTGTCATTTTTTATGTATCATTTTATCTGCTTCCACCCCATCACCCAAACACAGCAACATTCAACCTGACTAAGGATGATGAATTAACTGACTCTTCTCAAGGAGCTTTAGCAGGTGGCATCTCAGGATGGTGTGTACACATCCTCCCAGCAGTTTGGATATTCTCTCCTCATCCGAGAAAGAACATTGGACCATTTCAATTTGCAAATGAATTTCCCTAGATATAAAGGATATTCTGCTGCTTTTAAGATTTTGTTCCAAACTCTCCCAAAATTTATTCACAGAATGATTTACTATTTTTAAACTTTAATATTTGGAAGCATTAGTAATTCTGAAAAAATTTGTAGACTTTGAAAAATATGTCTCTTCCATGTATGCACAAAGAAAATAACTACGTCAAATGGGCCTGGCATGATGGCTCAGCGACAAAATCCTTGCTTTGCAATTGATGGGATCCTGAATTGTTTTTTGGCTGCTCCGCTTCCCATCCAGCTCCCTGCTTGTGGCCTGGGAAAGCAGTTAAGAACAGTCAAAAGCCTTGGGACCCTGCACCCACAGGAGGGACCCAGAATAAGTTCCTGGACCCTGGCTTCAGATCGACTCATCTCTGGCCATTGCCGCCACTGAACCAGCAGACAGATCTTTCTCTCAGTCTCTCCTTCACTCTTTAAATCTGTCTTTCCAATAAAAATGAGTAGATTCTACATTTTTAATTTTCAAAATTTAATGATGTAAGCATATTTCTATACTTTGCTGTTTGAAGTAATGGTTTTTGCAAATCACACCTGTAAATACAGTGTGCATTAATATGCTATGACTTAGAGACAACTGAGGCAGAGAGAGGAAGGAGACGGGGAGATGGAGGAGCGGGCAAGTGAGAGAAGGGGCTTGCATTCTAACTATATCAATGCACAGCATTAGATTATTCTACTAATGTAAAAGAAGCATATGTAATCTCTTAGTGTCGCATAATTTTTACTGTTTATTTTTATTGGAAAAGCAGATATACGGAAAGGGAAGGAAAGGCCGAAAGGAAGGGCATAGCTCTCCGTGTCCTCAAACATTTCATCATTTCTTTGTGGAGAGAATTTTCAAAATCCTTCTACAGTTTTTTTCTAAGAATATCCACAACACATTTTTATTATCATTATGTGCAGTCATCGTATCGTGCACTAAAACTCCAAGATTTCTTACAGAATACATATTAAATAAACTTTCAGTGTGGCCAGGCAATCAAAAGGACCTCACTGGATGTGGGAGGAGAAAGCCGCTTCTCTGAACAACGCAGACAGTTCTTTGACACACCGAGCCTCCTGGATTCTTATTAACTTGCTCCAGTTTTTAAAACGCCTTTTCTGAGTGAATGCACCGGCGTCTGCACTGCGATCATGGTAAAATAATGTGTTGGCAAACAGCACTGACGTTTTATAATGGGTTAGATCAAACTTTTGGGTTTACAGTTCTGCCGTAAGACTAAAGTTGAAAATGATAATTGTTTCACAGGATGTAAAATTCACATAGACTGCCTGGGTCTTGAGCCAACCTCTTGGGTATTGTGCTTGTTACGGCTTTTCTTCAAACATCTTGAACCACCAGCTCACACTGACAGGACATATAATTCCCCATATCCTTTATTTTTCTTCTTTTGGAAAATCTAATTCCTGAAAAGCTAGTGCTCAATGGGTCTTGTCCTGTATGAGTCCGTGGGCCATAATTTAATTAGCCCTTTTCTTACTGTGAACCAAGGAGTGATACCTCATTTTTAATTTCAGCCGGATGTACTTTGGAGGGGAGCCATAATTCTACCAACTTGATAATAAAGTCAACATTATTTTTTTCTATTTCCCTGGGGTTCTGTTGCAACCACCTCGCTTGCCAACTTATGTATTGCTCAGAGTTTTGGTGAATCAAGTTTCTGCAGTGAGAGTCATATGTGGATTTCCTAGTTGCAAAGGAGGCCTAAAAAGAAGAAAAAACGTATTCATCTTAATTTTTTCTTGGGAGTTAAAAACTAAAATCCAGTCCATTAACTTAAGTTAGAAGAGAATTGACAGTAATGATAAATGTTTACTATGTAATTCTTAAATTTCCATTGCATATCACTAATTCATTTTAATGTTGGTTCTCAGTTTTTCTCATTAAACTGCATGAAAACTTTTATCAAGTGGTTTTCAAGGTGTTTTTTTTTTTTAACTATTCATACTTGTCCTAAATATGTTGACTTGCTATTGTTATCACTTTGGCATGGATTATTTTCTTTGATAAGTATATTAAATTTATAAAGACTTGGCATTCTCATATGTAATTTATGGTGTTATGTTTTTATACCTGTTTTTATTTAGAAACGGATAACATCCTAGATTTTGGTATTTTGTCTTACTTCTTCTGTCCCACCCCCAAAACCTTCAATAGAACTCCTGATATTTTGTTTTTCAAACTGACATAAAATTAATATGTGTTGAAATTATAGTCATAACTATCAGAGATAGACTATTTGGTGGAAAAAAAAGACTGTGGGATTATGTGATGGATATTCACAGGCTACTTGGTCAAACCTGAAATTCAGGGCATTTTTGAGGGGTAGAAGAAAACAAAAACTAGTCAAGTTAGTAAATCTTTGACCCATAATCTGTGGTTAAATGGTAAAAGTCAAGAAGCCCAAGGAAGGACTTGTCTGTGGTTAGATGGTAAAAGTCAAGAAGCCCAGGAATCATACACGGGAGCACGTGCTGCCCCCTTCGGCTGACAGCGATCCTTGGCCAAGCTTGTCAATTGTCTTTTAGATGTGGAAATGACTGTTATCAAATTTGGTTACAGTTGACTTCTATATTTAAGACAGTCACTCGGACTAGCTATTGTTTATGGAGAAAGGTTTCCTATGTGCCCACCTTCCCAACCTGAAGGGCAGATATAGGATCATTAGAATTGACTGAGCTTGAGTTACACGAACAATAGCCATGCAGTTCCATATGCTAATGATATAATTTTTCTTAATGAAAGGAGACTTAAATGAATAAGGTATTATATAGAATGGAAGTACAATAAGAAAGCAAAAGAATTTTTTTTTTGTACAAAATGAGTATCTTGGATATCCTCGCAAACCTAAAATCCATTCATTTGATAGTTGGCAGGGAAAAAAATAATGTGTGCACTCTTAGCATCAATGTGATATATGAACATGCCACAGAGAGAACTTAGTTGACACAGAGGTTGGCAAATTTAAGACTTTGGCGCATTGGTTTAATAGAAAAAAGAATTTGATACGTGTGTTTATCTGTAATTAATGAAAGCATCTATGTGCCCACCACAGCATTTAGGATAAAAAATTTTACTTTGCATTTCCAGTCCTCATGGACAGGAACTATTGACTCTAGGATTTATAAGTTAAACCCAGATTTTCAAAAGAATTGCAATTTAATATTATCTCATACTATGTAGGAACTTTATTCTCATTTATTAGTGCTATTTATGTAGGCACTTCTATGTTTTATATTTTTCTCTCCTTTTTTGTTCTAGTTTTTTTAAATTCTTCAAGTATAGAATGTATTTTTAGTTTTTTCCTTAAATGTAAATGATGTTAAATATTATATGATTAATTGTAGTCCAGATTTATTGTTAAAATCAGATTCATGATTTTTATTAGCCTTACAAAGCAAAAATGTTCATTTAGTAACTAAAGTAGAAGCATTTCCATATTGCCTAGTCTTTGAAGCAGGAAAAATTAACCAACTTTGTAATTTACTGTATTAAATACAAATAGTGTCTTCTAAACAAAATACAGTCTCTTCTATTTATTTTAATGTTTTGAAAAGAAATGTATACAATATTGTACAATGTTTACTTTTGAAAAAGTATATTAAAAAGCCAATGTTTACAAGTAAAGGAACATGGGGTGTGTATGTCACTGATACAATTTGGCATAATTCCAGAGCAAGGCCATTTTAACACCTTGTAATACGAAAAGATGAATCAACTCTGTATGGTTGAACTCATAGACTCTAATTTGCCACAGTATCTGAACAGTAAATATCTCCCAAGATTAACAAGATGAATTACAGTGAATAACATCTTAGGCTTCAAGTCATGGTTTCTATACTATTTGGCATACTCATCCTTGATCCCTCTGTTGGGTTACATGTATCAATTAATGTACACAGGGAGGGCAGTCTAATGGTGTGACATGATGGTGACAAGCCATCATGGTGAATTACCTAGACAGCAGATGTAGAATAGGCAGCTCTGTTGACGCTGTAATATTGTATTTTCTTGGATATTTTTTTGACACACATTGAGATGCATTCTTGAGCTGCATGTGACAGCTTAGGGAGATTTTGATTTCTTTTGAACACTAACACGATTCTACTGTTTATTCCATGTAGCATGGTACTTTATTACCACAAAATGATCAATAATTCGTGCTCAGCAAATTTGTTTCTTTAAGAGCAGGGACAGTCATCACAGTGTCCCCACTAGTATGGACTGAGAACATCTTCGGCAGCTGTCCCAAAAGTTTCTGAGGACATGCTTTCACTATTATAGTAAAGAAAAGCTCTCATTTCCTTTGCATTTTTTTTTCTAGCAGAGAGGATGCTTGCAAGTCAAACAATAAGGGAAAGAATAAAATGAGCAAAATTTTGGAACCACTGTGCAGGAAAGAATGGGAACACATCAAGAACAAGGATGATTTAATCGCTCATTTTTCAGGATGGCTATGAAAGTGAATCATCCTGCAGTGACAATGAATCTCCTATAACTATTCATTATTTCTACTGCTCAAAGATATAGCAATAAAAAGTATGCATTTTTCATGTATTTTCTGGATATTTTTACTTTTTGCAGCCATAGTAAAATATCATAACATGGAATGTTAAGCATTTAGTACACATTGCTTATACCTAAACCTCTCTCCATGTGTATTATTGCTCTGTGACATTAAGAAATAGACAACTCCAAAAAGATTAATAGATGGAGGTCCTCAGTACTTTATGGCTGTTGTCTTTGGGCTCAGTCAGTTTCTTGCCGACTGATGCATTTCAGCATGGATGTTTGTTCATCCAAGTTTGAGACCCAGGAAGACATGTGATGGCAGTATTTTGTAATTGAACCATGCAAATAACCATCCTTCACTTTTGCTGTGTCTTCTTCTATGGAAGTGAGTCAACACGCCAACACACACTGAAGGCAATCAGGAGGAAAGCATTGGGTTCCTGTTGGAAGATGAATGTTAACAAAATCTGTTCAGAAATGTAGGAGACAGAATGCCTTTAACAATTTCTACAATGATATTGTCTTACTACCTATCTAGAAGCCACTTACTTAGCTATTTCTCAAGTTACAGTAAATCTTGTTTAAAAAGAGGGTAATAGCGAGGGAAGAGAAACACTGGTGAGACCCCAGGTTAGTGATTTGTTTGCTCTATGGGAGAAAACATATTCCTAAATCTCTCAGCCTTGTTTGATTTATCAGTGAAATGTGATACATACCTAAAGTGACTTGCTTGTGAGCATCTTGCAAGTGAAAATAAAAATATGTGTTACCATCTAAAACTTTACTGAGGAAGCATCCTAAGACCTACCCTAGATCTAGTTCTTTCCCAGAGATGTGAATTATCAAAATGAGAAATGATAGATGCTTTTAAGAGTTCCTTTATTTATTTAAAAAGAACAGATGTCCTGAGTTTCATCTATACAATTTTAAGCACACAATGATACCAATAGTGTTTTAAAGTATATAGAAATATGCCTGAACTAAAAAGACATTCCAAAAATAATGACACTGAAGACTGCTTTTGTTCTTTTTCTACTTTTATCTTAGTAACACTGAACACCAAGCCTTACAGTATATCATAGCTCATACCCATCAACCAGTTGCAAAGGTGTTAGTGTGATAATCTTAGGAGTTAGCCAATTAAAGGTGCAGCATCCGTTTCTTCTTTAAAACTCCAACATTCTGGTTTACGTTTTTCCACTTCCTTCCCATCTTAACTCTTTCCACTCCTGTCACTCACATGCATTCAAATTTTTCTTTAAGGTTTGAAATAAAGTACTAGAGATTGTGTCTGTTGCCAGGAAGTATCTGTTGATGTTAGCATCACAATTTTTCTGCAAATAAATCAAAATATAAAGCTATATTTAGGGAGTGCAATTCTATTTGCTTGGGCTATTTAACAAACCTATTCAGATGAAACAATGTTTTATGCATGTAGTTTTGGAATAGGAGCCTAACATTCATATGTTTAATATGAAAAAATCCACATTAATGTTTAAATATCTGTCACTAGATTTAACCAAATAAAATTAGCATACTGGTCACAAAAATATTATTCTAGCCCACACCACTTTCACATGGACTCTAACACTACTACTTGTTGGGAATTAGATTTAAAAATCCACTTGGTATTTAAGAAACTATTGCCATGATATTCTTTCTATGGATAAGCGTGTATATTTACTATTCCTTGACCTACTTCCCTTCGTTATGTAATTATGCATTTACTCCACAATTTGAACAATTAAACTTCCTTTGTGAAAATATCTTGCCAAATTGTTGGCATGTAATAATTGGTCATGTGGAAAATTATTTTCCAGTGAAGTCATAATATAAAGTTGTTCTGGCTGCAAATCTGCGCATAAGTG
Organism: Ochotona curzoniae; assembly: GCF_017591425.1. NCBI lineage: Eukaryota > Metazoa > Chordata > Mammalia > Lagomorpha > Ochotonidae > Ochotona > Ochotona curzoniae. Next base: position 10,706,158 of record NW_024465582.1, on the reverse strand, counting down.
TGCTTAGGTGGCATACTGGGGCTTCCATAGAATTTGCTGCTGATTGATTTTCAGTGTAGGCTCCTTTCTGTTTGTTGGCCTTGCACTCTGATTTGCATTATTGTGACTTCCAGCTGTTGTAGCCTGAATCCATGCATTGATGATGGAAAGGTTGAGCAGGTATCTGAAAGGCAGTAAAAAGCATGAGCAATAACTCTGACAGACAACTTTCTATTGTAAGGATGTCTCTAATCAAACTTGGAATTGTATATGCCTAGAAGGATGTAACAGGCAAGAGAAAAAATTGTAACTTTGCATGGAAATTTCATAGCCTCGCTGTGATGTCACATGTTCTTTTGGGTTTGTCTTGCTCCCTGCTTAGAAAGATTTGACATCTTGCTGTGCTTGTCCTATTATCATTTGAGAGATGCTTATGCAGTAAGATATCTTAAGAATTGTGTGGGCCTGTAGGATAATGCAGTTGGCATGATGTGTTCTAGGAATATCCTTTGAGAGTCCATTGATAAAGAGGACTGTATTTTCAGCTCTGTTGTCTCTCTCTTTTTGTCTTTTTGTCCCTCCCAATTTTTGATGGTGTTTATGAACTACTACCTTAACACATATTGAGTTGTCTGTGTCTCTATGAGGCTGCTGTCCAACTTTAGTGTCAATTGTTATCATCAGCCATGTGTTAAGTACCACTTCATCTGGGCGTCTGTTCTTCCTGTCTTTTGGCCAATGGTCAGAGAGAATAATGAGAGGCATAGAAGCAGAGATGATGAGAACCCAAGTATCCTAACTTCTATGATCATCTTTCTGTTTATTGTATTGAGAGATATTCTTTAGAATTTCTTTTGCTTCGTGGGGTGAGATTTCTACACCTTATCTTTAGTTTCCTTTTTACTGAGATTTATAACTGGTTTGCAAATGTAACTGTTACCAATTTCTTTTTTCCATAAATACACTGAAGAAACACCATTTGAACCTCATCACTTTTGCTGTTATACATGCATTCTATCAACATGTTGGTAGCCCAGCATAGAATGCTAAAAGCCCAAAGAAAAATGTCAGCTCAATATGTGCAATATGTATTGAGAGGGATCTTTAAATGTACACATTTTGATAACTTTAAACATTCTATTCATTATTTTACACTCTTTTTATTTCTCTTTCATTTTACTGAACTTCATTTAAAACAATGCTCTTGTGACTTTATATTCTCAGTTTATGTTAGCATCTGCTTTCCGTAAGGTATTAAATAATGTTTCATTGAAAGAATTAAGTAATTGGAGGATAAACATTTTAAAATTTGCTTTCCCTGAAAGTTCCAAACAATGTAATAGTCACTACATGATTGTTTGCTACAATCTTTTACTAAAAAACAAAAACAAAACAAAACAAAAAAACCTCACGATATAAGTAAAATTAGCCATGAGGATTGACTCATTTTGGTTCCATATTCTTACTTATTACAGCTGACTTAAAAATAAATAAAATGTGTTTGCAATTAACTTCTGTTGTATTCATAACAATATACCTGTACTACTATGAACTAATTTAAAATATCTCCTCACATATTCTATATATTTTTTATTCCACTAATATTGACTCTTCTTGTCTTAGATACATTGATACTAAACTTTTTTTTTCAGATATTTGTCAGACAACTCAAATATTCTCAGAAAAACAAGAATCAGAGGTCCCACCTTAAAACACAAAACTATGTAATAATTCTGAGATTATACATTTTATGGCCTGATAATCTTTAATATTTAAGTCATACTGGTAGCTAAAATACTTAAAGTGTTAATAAAATATTTTTTTTCTGTAAATGATAGAATATTTGCCTTTTTGTTTATATGAACAAAGGTTTCATTTGTGTGATTTCAGATGAAAAATATTTCCTAGCTCTATGAATGATACATATTTCAAGCTTAGCCCCTTTTGGGAAATTATTAATTTGACCATTTCATATAGCGTTTTAAAAGAAAAACTAGTGAACATCCCTAGAAAACATGTAAAATACAGTACATGGAGATCTAACTCATTTCCTCAACTTTCTCTGGGATTTCCAAGGGGTTGTAAGAAAGCTTAGCATGTAAGTCATAAAAATATTATTTGTTATTTATGCTTTATGTTAGATGTTGCTGTGTGGATAAAGTGGAAACAATAGCAGCCTAGTGGTGTCTTTCGTCCTTTCCTCCTTTCCTTCTCATAAATAATGCAACTCTGTCAAGTTCATTTCCTTAGTTGGCTTTCCTGAAAGTACTCCTTTCGCTGTTTTTGTTCTGTTCCATCAGTTACTTGTAAATCTAAATCCCTTTGAGAATAACGTTCCCACCCTATGTCTGTCTCCAAGGGAAAATGTGATCTTAGTTCAGTCATCTAATTAGGAGTAGGAGTTCCTGTGCTGCAGGCGTCGGCATCAGCACCAGCCGATGAGCCAGCATGCCGACATCAATGAACACTTGATTGAATTATACACTCCCCCTAAGCAGGCGCAGGCTTTCAGAGCCCTGATATTTTCTGCACTATTGCATCAACCCCCTGCTTACTGAAACACAGGGTATCCAGGCCAGGCAGAAGACACAATGTCCTAATGAGGTTGTGGAGTTACATTTTTTAGAAGATATTTGGCGTGCTGTTAGGAATGAGGTTTAGTCAGTTGTTTTGACAGCTGATAACTAGCCAGAATCAAACAGTCACAGAAAACAAGGCAGGATGAACAATTTAGAGCATATTTTTTTGTTGGAACACCAGTGTCTTACAATAGCATAAAAGAATAACTGACCTAAATAAAAAATTTCAAATGCTGACTCACTTGGATACTGCATGTGTATAATTAATATGTAGTAGATTTTTGTTTACTATATAATTTATGAAATTACACAGCCTTAAAAGATTTTAGCTATTAACTATTCGATAAAGGAGGATACAACTCTTTTTTTTTTAAAGTATTCTTTTTAAAAAATTGCATTCCACCTTTTGCAGTCAAGTCACCCTAGCAGGTGCATGATAATACTTCATCATGGGTTTGGATTTAGGTTTCCACAATGATAATAATATCGGCTATTATTTCACATGCTGGTTGACTTTTTATATTTTGAAAGAATTTGTATCTGGTAGATTGTATTTTGCTTTTTTTTTATGGAAAACTTGTATGAATATTGAAAAAATGCTCACAGCGACCATCTTCACCTTTCCTCAGAATGCCCTTGGGTTGCTTTCTGATGACAAGGTCTTCGTACTCACTGACCTGCTTGTGTCTTTATTCCTGTATTTTCTCAGAAACAACACAGAGATTGCATCCCACACTACATGTTATTTTGAATCCAGTTTTCTCTTCAGAGCATAAAAAATGCATTTGAGATCTACTCATTGTCTAAACCAACAAATCTTTCCATTTTTGAGAAAATACTATGCCACATGACAGCTCTAAGGGCTCGCAATATTTTGGGTGTTTCCAGGTTTGATTATTATATATAGAGCAATTACAGCCATTTTAATAAAGCTTTATATCAATAATTTAAAAAAATTCTCTAAACACATATATTGGACATTAAGGGTGCATCAAACGATTGGTGTGTGTGTGTGTGTAACACCTTTTTCATTTATTTTTATTGGAAAATCAAATATACAGAGAGGAGGAAAGACAGAAAAGATCTGTCTTTCCCTGATTCACTCTCCAAGTGCTACAAAGGATACAGAGTTGAACAGATAAGATGCCAGCAGCCAGGAGCCTCTTCCACCTGGATGGGAAGCAGGGCCACAGGGATTAGACTTAGCACCCATATGAGATTCCTGTGTGCCAGAGACCAGCTCCGGCTGACTCGAGAGCTTGCAAAGAATGCGTGGATCGGCACGACGATAAGAAGAGACAGGACGTGGACCACTATGGCATGATGCTCATAACGGACAACTCAGACAAGTTGCCTTCTTTATTTATACACAAATGATCACAAGCTTTTGCACAACATCCGATTGTTTCATTTTTACCTTATTATAAAAGAATGATTACAAAATCAATTCTAAAAAGCATTATTATTATTTTACTTCAGAGAAAATATTTTCAGCAAGCTATTATTCATTCAAACCTGCACTGACCTGGATGAAGCCAGAAACTCCACAGTTGGCAGCACATGCAGTTACATAGTGACAAGTGATTTACTTATATTCAAAATCAATTTTCACTAAGCACAAACTAACTAATATTGCTGAAAATGTCACTAGTACAGAGTTAAAAGAGAAGATCATAAATGAAAGGAATTTATGAAAGCATATAACATGGATTCTTTATTAAATCTTATCATCGATCATGCATTAATCACCACCAACTTCACCTAGTGCTAATCCAATTGTTTTTTGTTCTTTGTTAAAGGGCAGTAAAAGGGATCAGGGCAATTCAGCCAATCTACAAACAGAGGGCCTTTACAAGAAATTTCCTTTTATCTTTATATACTATTTTCTTTCCCTAAATGTGAGTGCCAATATAAGGTAGAAATTTTATGACATTTTTGGGGAGTTCACATTTGTCTCCCTTTAGAAGATGCCCCATATACTTTCTGCTTTCCGTGGTGAAAAACCAAAATGCATCATTTCATGTGTTGTAACAGTTCAAGGTACATGGTAAACAAACTCTTTGTACCTCCATGATTGCCATCTGTTCCAACATATTATCAAGCCATTTGTTAAGGAAAGCATTACTTATATTAGGACAAGCTTCAGGACAAAGTTGAGCACATAACAGAATGTTTGGGGATATTGTGGGCTCAATTGTACTATTGTATGCTTTTAGCTGTGTGTCATTCCCTTGTGTTGCTAAAGATGTTTTTATCATAACATGACTGATCAGTTTGAGGAGTTATACCAGTTACGGTAATCATTTCACATTTGTGGAAAGACAACAACACCCTCAGGAGAATTCTATGAAACATCAAAGAGGTGACTGAGTGTCCATACAATGGGGTGAGGCAGCAATGAAGTGACCAGAGACTTCTGCCAGGCCTTGCCACACAGCTGGAAACTCCTCATAGCTTTGCTAACCCAGGAGCAGTGTTCATCACAGACCCATGCCATCCGACCCAACTGCATGGCTCCCCACACTGGTGCTTGTAAGGCAAGGACTTTAGCCACTAGCTACCTCAGCAGGTGATGTTTTCTTAAAGATACTATGACATTTTGCATCACACTAGGAAAGTATAATGATTTCAGTGGTTCTACTCGGGATGCTTAATTATGCCTTCTGAAAATGGCATTGTAGCTATTTTCATTTAGTATGGGGATATACATAGTGTTTTAAATTTTTAAATTAATTTTAATAGACTCTGTATAGTTCATAGATACAATTCTAACATAATGATACACCCTTTCTCCCCCTCCTTTTCTTTATTAGTCTTTGAGATAACATATTCTAAATTTAAATTATGACAAAAAGGTTACTGCTTCATTAAATAATAAGTTTAACCAGTAAAAAGTGAAAAGACCTCAATTCAATAGGAATATACACAACAATTATGTATAAAAATTGGACAGAAAAATGACCATTATAATTGTATTGTTCAAATTATCATTTCACAATGAAAATGACATTGAGCTCATTATGCAATTATCATGACTCTTCTTTTATTAAATGTCTTTTGAAATTTTTTGACTATTTTTGATTAGATTGTTTTAAGCTACTGAGATTTAACTTTAGAATTAAAATATTTCCTTAGGTAGAGAGGAAGAGGGTGAGCTCCAATCTACTGATTCACTCCCCAAATGTCCACTATGGTTTGGACATGGCTGGGGCTGAGAGCAGGAGCAGGGAACTCAGTCCAGATCTCCACTGAGAGCAGGGATCCATTTACTTGAGCCATCACCACTGCCTGCAACAATCTGCAATGGCAAAGAACTGGAGCCAAAAATCTAACGGAAGAACTCTAATGTGGAACATGAGCATTGTAACCACTATTTTAAAAGGACACTTTGTTCTCCTCGATTCTGCTGGTCACTCCCAAAATGGCACAGCAATTGATCCTGTGCTAGCCCAAGCTTAGGCACCTGGAATGCCATTGTGGTCTTCTGTGTGTGGTAGGGACCCAAGCTCTTAGGAAACCTTCACTGCTCTTCCAGCCACACCAACAGGGAGAAGGATCAGGGGAAGTGGAGTTCCTGGGAATTGAATTTCTGCTTACATGGAATGCTGCTGTCACAGCTGGTAGTTTTATCAATAATGCTACAATGTCAACCTCATCTTTCCTTTAATTATATTTTATTGCATTGAGGTCAAGGTTATTGCCTTTATAAGATGTGCTTGGATGTGTTTTGTGAAATAGGAAAAAAAGGTGAGTGATTCTGCTTGCTTTGTGTTGGAATCCAAAGATAAAATGTGACAATTGAATTAAGTGCTCTTTACAACTGAAGCTGAGCAAAGCAGGATCTGACCCCTTGGTCAAGTGGGGTCCTGTGCTTCCTGATCACACTGTGATTTCTGTTTTTCATTCCACAGATGTTTCATTTCCCCCAAAAGTCATTCTATCCTTTTCCTCTATTTGAAAAAAAAATGATATCATCTAGTTTTTACAGTATTATTATCAGATGAACCTTCTATAACACAAGATTCAGCAAGACATTAATCAACACGATATATTTTAAAAGGTGACTATACATAATTACAGAATGCATTGCAAGTAATATTAAATTAATACAGGAGGCCTTCATTATTTAAAAGTGGGCCTTGAGGTACATGTTTCCCTTTGATGTCTCATTTTCATTCCATACTTGATTTATGGGAGAGTGAACGTGAAAAATTCAATCTAGGTAAACTTACAATTTTTTTTTCTGTTTCTCTCTTCAGCTTCTCTATCTCACAGAATACATTACTTTATATCCCCAGGTTGTGATGTGAGTCGAGAGAATGACAAAAGGAACTCAAGAGGGGAGTTTTCCATTGACTAACTCAGTGCATTAAAAATCATCTCTCTCTCTCTCGCACACACACACACACACACACACACACACACACACCAGCAACAACATATCCCCAATTTGCAGAGTGTCTATTTAGGGGAATAGATGAAGCACGAAGTCCCCTGTATTATGAAAATTTGGAAGGCATTACTTAAACATAACAGAGCTAGCCCCCATACAATGTATATCAGCCATCCAAATGAGTTAGTACATGCTGAGAAACGCTCTGCCGGAAACTAAAGGAATGACACTTTGCAGATTATGGTTTGATAGTCCAGAGTGTAGCTATACTGCTATGTCTCTGGTACAAATTGCAACCCACTCAATTCCTACTGAAATGATGACTCCAGTTCCACAGCAGTTGAGACTCAATGTAGGTCCTGTAGGTAATCACGGGTGTGCACAAAATCTCCCAAATTCCATTGTCTTCAATAAGTGTTGGTTTTTGCTGCAACAATATGTTTGGCGTTACATTATATTCAAGTGTGAAATATTTCTGTACAATAGATTTATAAACTGACATTTTCTGATGCCTAAAATAATATAATTACATTTTGCACATTGGTGTATGTGATATAAAAATTTCCAGACGTACATGTACAAATTGCACTAGGTTGAGGTGAGTGATTGTGAAATGAAGCAGTTGAAGCTTTATTTCAATTGGAATTCCAGAAGGATAGCAGGAGTTTGTCAGTAGTCAATTCAGGATCACGGTTTGAATTTAATGAAGTCGGGAACCAGCAGTTTCTGTACTTTAAAAAAAAAAATTCAAAAACTCTTTACTCATTCAAACTTCTCTCCACTGACACATTCTTTAAGAAGAAAAAATATTGACCATTTGTTCTCAAGGGGATTCAAACAACAAATATATAATATGTTTCAGATAAGATTCAATCTGTGGATTATAGATGTGGAAACTTTGAAAGAATTTTGTGAAATCTTTTACCCAGAATCTTACTGTATGTATTACACATTTTTGTCTATACTTCGTACAGTATTGTGACATAAGAACTGTCATTCCTCATGAGTCTTTGTTCTTTTTGCTCATCAAACTGAAGACTTGCAGGGATGTTTCCTGGATAAGAACATTAAAGTGTAGATTTTAATCATGATAGCATCCATTCATTACTAACTTATGTAGATTTCAGAACATATCAAGGAGAATATGGTCATCCAAGTTAATTCTGGCTGTGACACTAAGAGTTTGAGACTGAAAAATCACATAGTATTACCCTTCAAAGGGTTTCCATTTGTGTCAGATATATTTACTCTTAAGGTCTGTGTCAAGTAACTTCTCCATTTATTATAGTGATCACACAAATCTGAATGTTGTTATACGTGTAGAGACCCACTAATATTATTATCTGTTTTAGAATCAAAGAAAATGATGTGGTTTTTGATAAGAGATGTATTTGAGTTTATAATTCCGCTATGTGTTTTTTAAATGCATGCAACTGTAAAATATTTTTCCTAGTTTCCTCTCCCCCTTCCTTCCTTCCTTCACTCCTTCCTTCCTTCATTCCTTCCCTCCTTCCTCTCTTCCTTCCTTCCTTCCCTTTCCTTTTTTCCTTCTTTCTTTCCATCTATTCCACCCATTCTCTCTTTCATACTTTCATATATAGAGGAAAGAGCTCATTAAGGCAAAATTTCCAAGACCCAAGAATATTACAGTGTCATGGCCAAGGCAGGGAAAATTGTGGCTGAAGCATCATCTAATTTTAACCCCACACATTGTAAAACGCCTGTACCTAAATTTAGTTTTGAATTTAGTTACTTCAAGGTTGTCACATAAATGAAATGCAGTTATAATACATATACTCTTCCCCATCTTCCTGCAATTGGCACATTCTTTTCTGATTACATTGCAAGTCACAGAACATAACTGTATCTCATTGTGTTGTAACAACCCCCACATTTGGTGGGAACCACGTGCGTGTACACACACATAGAATACTCAACACTAAGGACAATCCACTTTTTATTTTGTGCTATTATCTGCTCATAAATGATTTCTATCCCTTTTCTACTCCCAAGGAAGTGAAATTGCAAAAAGCATAATATTATTCCAACTTTTATTTTGATTATATAAGCAAATAAATACAAAATTATTTTCTCTATGATGGGTTTTCATGTAGATAAGATAGGCTATCTACAGTGAAATCTTAGTATTGTGAAAATATTGAAATCTAATTCAAATTGGAACTTAGTGCTGATATTTTTATGCCTCTTTTCCTTTTGCCTGGTTGTCTCACAAAGAGATCCTATGAAGATACAGCACACGATTACTGAGCTTATCTTCATGCATGCAACTGTAATGTGTAATTGTGTTTTGGCAGTTTTTTTTTTTCAAATGGAGAGGGTATAACAGGAAAAGGGAGAGAGGGAGTGGAGAGAGAGAGAAACAGAGTTTTAAACTACTGTAACATTCTCCAAATTCTCCTTATAGCTGGTACTGAAAGGAGCCTGTTTGGGTTCTAGAGACTCAGCTCAGGTCTCTTGCATGTGCAGCAGGAATGTGCTTATTGGCCCATTACCTACTGCCTCCCAGAGTGTACAGAAAGATCAAACTAGTAGCAGAAGCAGGACTCACACCCACGCACTGTGATAACAGATGCCAATGCCCCCACTTGCTGTTTATCACTAGTCCAACTTCCTGTACTGTATTAAGTAGATTTTCACCGTCCAATTTTATATCTCCTTGCATTTATATCTTTGGATGAATTTGCAAACCAATGTCAATTTTTTTTAAACATTCATATGTAATGACAAATCACTTCACAATACATTTAATCTCAGTTTAGGGAATGTTGTACATACAAAGATAGTAGAATAGAATAAACTGGGTTTTTTTTCTACACACTAAAATATCTGCACAGAAAGCTTTCACATAAATGATTTCAGTGGCAAATTATCTCTAATAGATGATTCCTTTCAGCTTTTTCTCATTTTTCTTAAGCATGCATTAAATGAGGAAAAAAATAACTCAGGTGAAAATTCCAAAAACATTCCCAAATCTTGCTCTCATCTATTTTCTCTTTGTATTACACAAGCAGTTCAAGTCCTGGATGAAAGGAAATGGGGCACCAGCTGGCCTCTATCTGAACATCTTTAAGTTACCCTGAGAGCATTCCTCCCACCAATTTCCACCTAATGAAATAAATCCTTGTTACAGTGAAATGAGACTTCCAGGAAGAAGCAGGTGCAGTCACACAGCTGTACTGACATTGCTAAGTTGGTTGTGGGTAAGGTTGCATCTGGGACTGTCACATTTGCTGCTGAGTTAGAAAGGTTGTTGAGAGAGTAGCAATAACTCTTTGATGCTGTTCTTCAGCCTATTTGCAGGCATCTCAGAGATAATGGCCACACCAAGTTTGTACCTCATTAACCAAAGTATTTCTTTACTCCTGCCATATGCTTTATCTATCCATCGATTTACATTTCTTTGCGTTATGTCTCTCTGCAAATTCTCATGTAAGGACATCACTGTGTGCTAAAACTGGAAAAGAACTTTACCAGTTTGTGTGCAGGTCACATTCCTGGAGACTAAAATTAATTTCAAACGGTTTTGCTTGAAGGGGAGTTTTCATCTGAGAAGAATAACAAGATCCAGAGCTTCTTCAAATTATTTCTGCATTTGTAACAACCCTAGCAATGTCCAATAACTTATCTGAGACAAGCAAACCTTATGCTAAATATTTCACTCAACAGTGGTATATTGATAACTTGTTTGATTAATGTTTTATGTGAGTTTTTCATGTTAAATACAAGTAAATATAAGTATACAATGATTTAAGTGGTGCTTGATATATTTTTGTTTATTTTTTATGGAAAATGACACATTTATTTCTTACTCAAATTTTTAGAATAAACAATAGCCCATTTATTGCAAAAGTATTTAGCACTGTATGCTTAATTATGTTGGTAAAATTGCATGCAGGATATAAATGCTGCATTTTAAAATTTCTGTCTTAATAGAAATTCAAAAACAAATAGTGCAAATAAAATAATAAATATTCAATGTAGAATTATGTATTTTCTAAAACACTAGTGTACAGTGAGTATTGTAATAAAGTTCTGAAAATATGGTCAAGCATACAATTTCTTATCATTTCAGTCTTTAGTGTAATGCTTTGATCCAGTTATCTCATGAATTTGAAGCATCTGAATGCAAAGAAACTATATAGTTTCATTGGCTTATGTTACATAAAAATACCTGAATAGTATCACTTTATTTCTCCATGTTGAAATTTCATTAAAATATATTGGTTATATGAAACTAAAATTATGAAAACTGTTCTCCCTTTAGGCTATAAATTTGGTCTCAAAACTCTTTTGCATTTTCCATGACTGTTAGAAATGATAATTTAAAAAAACACTGGCATATTAATCTCCAGATCAACATAATCAACTGACTGAAGAATGACTAATTATTTTTATTAGCTTGGAATGGATAGTTACTCAATTCATCAACTGTGATGTGTGAAGCTTTAATTAGTAGTTGAGATGTGATGAAATTCCTATTACATTATATTGTGTGATCTGCTATTCTTGGCTGCCTATAAAATAAAATTAATAGGTTATAGAGAAACCCTGCAATTGTGAAAATAAAATGAGATTAAATAAAGGAAAATGCTTCAAAGTGTACATGCAAGGTAGCATGATAAAGAGAAAAACTGATGTCTTTTGTATCACTTTGAATACAAGATTTTCTTTGGTTAAGAAAAAAAAAAGGCAGAGCTATCCAGAATAATTAGAAACCATGTTCTAACTTTTCCAGTGTTGTGAGGCAGTACTATATCTGTTCCAAGCCTGTGTTTCAATTGCTTTTCAGAAGGGCAGAATTTTTCTCCCCTGGCCAGACCAGCAGAGTGGTTACAGGGATTCTACAATGTGCATTAAAATTGGGACAGACTGATCTAAAGGTAGCATGAGAATTCTGAAAGTTAAAAGATGGCTTAGTAATTCGTCAACTGTGACAAAATATGTGAAGTAAATTATGTTTGAAATTAAAATAAAGAGATGAGATTTGGGAATTATTTCTTAAAAACCAAATTTGTCAAGTGAAAACTACATCATGGAATTTTGTTTTTAGTATTTTCAATTCACGTGATAAATGTTCATCTCACATGCTTTGGTAGCATGCACTTGAATCCTTTCACTTATGTGAATTTGCAATCTCAAACACACATAATGATTTCTTTATGAAAATCACAATCTATAGTTTAGTTTTTGTTTTCATAATAAATAATCCACCTCTTCAGAATGGCTCTTTCATAAGCGTATCAATTACATAATTTAAGAACATCTGAAGAAATCCAACATGCTGTTGAATTATACTTTATTAGTGAAGTAGTTTATACACATAGAGATGTGAACATAAGAAGTTGAAACAAAAATTAGAAAATATGTGAAATCAATTTAAAATAGATGTATGGTTTCAAATACTGGAATGAAATATGAAGTTCAGATTTCATCTTCCTAGTAGAAGGCATGTTCAGAATGTAATTGATTTCAGTCTAGGTGAAGTGGGTTTAGGAAAATTAATTTAGCTAACACCCTGTAGGGTACATTTTAAATAAGAAAGATTAAGGCTATGAAAATGTGTTAGTTGATATTGCAAGCTTTTGTGTGAAATGATGATCATTTGAAGCAGTTTAATGATGTACCAAAGATGAAGATGAAAGAGATGAGCACTATATAAAGAACAAAATGGAATATATTTACTGACTGGTGGAATGTATACTTGTTTAAAGGAGAATATTAAAGATGTTTTCTAGTTTGAATTAAATTATTACAAAAATGACTACTCACGCAATTTACGATAATACTTCGGAATTTGTTCGACTTCCTATAATTTCTTAATTTTATTTACACCTGCCATTGGTAGTTTTGTTAAATACCTTTTATGTAAAGCATAGTTTGTTGTTTTAAATCAGATTTAACTAATGTATGGTGCTAATGACTGTTCTCACTAAATCACTGAAACAAGAATTGTGAAACATCCACCCCAAGCTTTAGGGGGAACTTCAGTTACTCAATGGCAACTTTTGCAGAGGCAGCCTCACTTCTTTTGTTCCACAGTATTGGTGACTCATCTTTTGAACACTGCTAACTTAGTTATAATTATATTGAAGTTATCGCCAGCACAGACTATAGGTGCTGTAATGTTCTTGCTTTTAATGAAAAAGGAAACAGTCATGAAATGAGGATGACTGAAGCTTTTGTAAAGGAAACCACAGTTAAATTCACCTTGACCCTAAGGGACAACGTAAATTCCTGAGCAATATGTTAAAAACAAAACAAACAAACAAATATTATTTAAGGGGTCAAGGAGAGAGAGAGAGAAGAGAGAGAGAGAGAGAGGAAGAGAGAGAGAGAGAGAGAGAGAGTTTGATTTCCCCACAGGCGGCTCCAGGACTCAGGTAATTAGCCCATCTTTCACAGCCTCTCCTGATATTTAGCAGGGCACTGGTTTGGAACCAGAACACCCAGGTCTCAAACTGACATTTCCATATTTTATTTTGACATTTCAGGCAGTGGCTTAATCCACTGTGCCACTATGCCAGTCCAGGAGACCTTGTCTGTTCATACCACTCAAAATCCAATCAATTTGAATTTTTGTAAAATCAGTACTCTATGATCTAAGACTATTTTAGGCCTGAGGTCATTGCTAAATTCATGTGGTAGAGTATTACATGGCACGATTTAATGGAGTTTACATCTGTCTGTTGTGCATCTTCATCTGATTTGGATTGATTTGCTGTCATTCAATACAATAAAGGGAAGTAATGTTCGGTGCTAATTGTCTATAAAGCATATTTACCTTAACCTTTAAATCTTCCTAATACTAAAAGAAGGAGTAAACAGATTGCTGTCGAGTAATTGTGGATGAAAGCGTAAGAGCAAATGCCAGGGTACTTATGGCACATTGCTGTACATACATATAAAAAAACTGGAACTCAATCTTTGTGGTCCTCAAACCACTTTTAATAACAAATATTTGTCACATCCTGGAACAAAGAAAAATAATCTTTAAAACTGTTTTAGATAAAGTACTACGCTAACTATAATAAAAGGAAAACAATGTAGTCATTTTTATTTTAGATTATGCATTTCCATTCATGTATGATGATAACAATTCAGATGTAATAGCTGTTGAGTGGTTGTATCAACCCATCATTTGTTCATTCATTCATTCGAGCTGCCAGTTTGGTATTTGTGAACGTATTTTACTGCAAGATTTTTGAAATGTATGTTTAATAAAGGTATCCCAAAAATTCAAGAAAAATATGTATTTGGAAAAAAAAAGTGTCATACAAAGATTTCAATGTTTTGCACCAAAGTAAATCCTTCTTTTAATTCCATTATTTCACAGTTATTAAAAGTACTTTTGTAACATATGCAATGGCCAACTGTAGACTATTGATTATAGTTGTAAGCGAAAAGGCAAAATTTTCCTGTCGCTTGATATTATAGCAGGGAGATGGGGTATGAGCAAATTAAAATACTTACATTTACTGAAATGTATGTATGGATCTACTGTAGAGGGTCTAGCTAGCAGATCGTTTTAGAGAATGAAAATGGCACCAGGCCAAGGGAACAAGTGGGAAGATTGTGGGTGAGGAAAGCATGGAAAGAATACCGCTGCAGCACAAAGCACAAAGGACCCCGTAGCCAGCGCTGCTGGTCCTGACTATAAGCAGGGGACTGGATGTCAGTGTCAACAATGAAATCTCAAGGCCAGAGCAGAAGACAATGGAATGGGATGATCTGACATATTCTTTAGTGGAATTACTTGCACATTTTGTTCAGGAAACAGTGGTAGCTGTCGATTGGATGAGGCTGGGGCGTTGCGGTGTTCCAGAACAGGTCAATGGCTGCAGGATCAGTTACAAGGCACATATTGTGTTGATGTGTCAAAGCATAACGGGCACCAAAACACATCATCCTACTGGACTAGGCTCACTGTTGTAGTGAAGAGTGTTTTCTGCCTTCGGCGGTGGTGTTCCACAGACTAAACTAAGAGATTTTCAGCTGAATCATTCCTTAAACAAACATAAACATCATTACATTGAGAAACAGAATGCATGATTTCTCTAGTTAATTTAAATGGGATATGTGGCCATGTTACAAGGAACTATAAGACCTGAATGGCAAAAAAAAGGGGATACTCTGTGCCTTATAAATTATCTTTAAAATATCTACAATTCTGCTATCTTATGTTGCAGACATCAGTGGTAAAGTCGCGTTTCTACAAGATCGTTATATTGTGAAAGAGGAAGAAAACAAATATTTTGTTTGCTAATACTAGTAAATTACTTTCCACTTAAAGTAATAAACAGCATTCACAATATCACCAACTGAATTCTTTTTATTTGTTTGTTTGAAGCTTTTGGAAGCATGAAAAAAATCATCAATGAAATGTTGGAAACCAGTTGAAACAAAGTGAAATTCAATCCAGTAAGTTAGAAGTGCTTTTTCTTCATCCACTTTGGGATTTGTCAAGAAGCGAACTATGACAATATATCAATTTTTGCTACTGTTTCTACTGTGGGGATGCCTGCCACATTTATGTTCTCCAGAGATAACATTCAGAAGGACTCCTGTGCCACAGCAAAGAGTTGTAGATGCACGTATTTCAAGGGGTGATGGCAAAATCCTGCACCGTCAAAAACGTGGTTGGATGTGGAATCAGTTTTTCTTACTGGAGGAATATACGGGATCCGATTATCAATATGTAGGCAAGGTAAGTATTATTGAAATGGCAAATATATACAAAGGAAGTTTGAAGTTCATCGTCATGGTGATCTTAAGTTTATTCTTGAAATCTCTGAAAGACATTATTATTTATGAAACACATTTCATTTGGATAAACTGAGAAATGAGAATAAATTTAAGAATTCACTATTTAGAATCAGTTCTGTGAACAAGTCATGAGATAAAGAGGTGACAAATGTAATTTCAGAATTTATGATTCAAAGTGGTAGAACATTGTCAATATTGTTATTATAACTATAGTATTTGAATTATATACACTCATATTGTTGCTGTTTTGAGATGCACATGCACATTGCTACTGGCTTTAGCATAGAAAAAAGGATTATTTAAAAAGTTAATCTTGGGTGTAGGCATGTGGTACAACATTCTAGACCACCAGCTCGGTACACCCCCATCCACAATGGGAGTGCTGGTTCAAGTCCTGGCTACTCTGTTTCTGATCCAGATCCCGAATAATGTGCCTGGAAAGTTGGCGATCAAGTGCAATCGATGAAGTTCCAGTCTGCTACATAGCAGAATCAGATGGAATTTCTGGCTTCCGACTCCTTGCTTTGCCCAGACCCCACCCCATCTGTCGTGGTCATTTGAGAAGGGAACCAATGACTGGGGAGATTTCTCTCCTCTCTGATTCTGCCTTTCTAATCACAGATAAATCTTAACAACTAATCTTCCACAGGCAGAATGAGAAATCAAATGTCATTAAAATATGACCGTAGGACAAAAAGTACAGCTTGTTTATAATTAAAATTATTCCAAATATTTGCGTGATTTTCTGAAGACACAATGAGTAAATTTATAAACGAAAAGCAAGTGAGACTAACTGGTAAAAGCCAGATGACAGAAGCTGAGCTTTCATTTTGCTCCATTATAGCTAAAATGTTTATTCCATAAGAAAACATTTTGAAATACTTCATTTCCATTTATTTAAATATCTTTGGTGTCTAGTCTTTTTCTGATTATTTTGGTCTTTTTTAAAAAGAGAAAACCTGACAACTTGATAAAAAGTGTCATTAAAAGAAAAGCCAACAAAGCAATCTTTTAACAGACAACACAAAGCACTAGACCGAGCACAGGTGTCACTAACAGAACTTGGAAGAACACAGGGAGAAAGCGGATCGTGATGGTTAGCGGAACCAGTCACAGAAGACTGATGGAAATCAGGGCCACAGAAGCCATAAAGAATGTCCTTTGTTCCTATGCTTTGTGTGCATCTAGTTTCTTTCAGTTAGTCCTCAATGAGAATTCAGTAAGTGCAGGTAAATTGAGCTGGAACATTTCCCTGGACACTGCCACCCTTTGTTGCCCATCACTAGAGGATTTGGGAAATGGCAGCAATAGGTGCTGGGGGGATGCATGGGTACAGGGAGAGGCTGACCACCCTGGGTCATTAAGCTAATCATGGCACTGACCTTTAAATAATTTCTTTTCCACAGAAATTTTAGAAGTTTATCAAAACACAAATATATAGAAATTTCCTACCTAAAATAGATTTTTTTCACCTTCCAAGGAAAAGGTTTCCAGGGTTGAACTTGAAGAAATGTAGTTATGAACTGTTGCATTCATATTACAACTTTTTATAAACATTTACAGTTTTTCGCAGTTTAATATTGAGGCATGTTGCAGCTATAAACTTTAGTTTCGGGTTGGTTTAACATCTTCTTACGCGTAATTTCCAAGCATGTGTGATTTCTGTTGTCTTGTTCAGCTTCCCTGAGTAGATCATTTCAAATTTCTTGTCTTATGTATTTTCAGGGCTAAAATAAATATTGGCATTAAAGAGTACACACTTGAATCTACTTTTTGCTATTCAGGGATGTTCTTGGTTTTATATGGTAATTAGTCTCAAGTGGTACAAATCATGCCAAAATAGATTTTATTCAGAATCTGAGAAAATCCCCAAACACCAGAAAAAAAAATAGCAATGTAAATAGCAGCAACAAATCTCATTCTGAGTCAGTATGGAAAAAACAGTTCACTGTAGGAAGTAAAATATTACACATGAATCTTTAATAGGTTAACTAACTACAAATTCTTGAAATAATAAAAAAGCATAAGGCATTCAAAGAAGTGGTAGGAGATAGGTCTCTAAGCCATTTTAAACTAATAGTATCTCATTGATATTCTTCTCTAAATGCTGAATACATTTGGTATATAAAATGTTAAATAAATTTTCATGGTTATTGTTAAGTTCTCAGTTGCTTAACATTCTTGAAAAAACAACGTGTACTCAATTATTCCTTAAATTCATATCCTTTTCCCCTAGTATGTTTGCAGTGCGCTAAAACAACAGTGGTAGCTTTCCACTTTAACAGGTTCAGAATTTTGTTAGTATTCATAGTTCTAACTAGTGAAATTACTTGAAATTCTCTTCTCAAGGGGGTCACGTTATTCCTTACAGTTCACCCTGGTTTCGTTTACTGAAAATGCACAACACAAGATAACCCTCATCTTCCATCTTGAGCCTTCAATGGAAAGATCCTTCCTGCCTCCAAATGGATTATTTAGTTAGTTTAGAAGGAGCATTTGGTCCAGAACGAGTACTTGTGTTGGCATAAGCTTTCTATAGTCACTCGGCTTTTAAATACTTCAGTTCTCAGTCTCTGACTCTGAACTGTAGATTTTTAATGCTGGTCTAATGTGTGCTTACAAGTAATGTTGTTAAGAATCCTACAATAATTGGGCATACTGTGGCTACAGTGCCAGTGTCCTCTATGGGAACTGAACTGCTCAGCCTCAGCCATTGCAGCCATCTGCGGAGGGAACGTGGATGGAAGATTCTCATTCTCTCTCTCCTTCTATGTAACTTTGAGTTTCAAATAAATATATCGTTATTATTATTATCATTATTATATGATACAGTTGCATAGGCCTGGGATTTCTCTAACTCCTTCCCCAAATGTCCCCCTGCCCCCTACCCCGGCTCGGATTCCGCCTATACTTTTACAGTAGTATAGTTCTTCACAAGCAGTCGTAAGTCTAGCATTCTGCTAATTAATAGATAATTTTTTTAAGTTTTTTACAATTCCTAAAAAATGCATATAATATATGCATATATTAGAAGATATTATATTGTATCACATCATATATAATGTATAATATATGGAAATATATAAGAATACCATGTGATGTTGAAGTTGTCAATATATGTATTGATGAGACTGAGAAATTTTCTTCTAAACCTCCATCATTTGCCAGTTTGTTGCCCTTTCCTAAGCAGGCTCATAGACTGTTCCCTCTAAGCCTGCTCTCAATTCTGATCATAATCCTTACTTTCAAAGTTTCCAGTAGTGTTTGCTTTCCTCCTGCTGATGTCCTCTGTTACGTTACTCAGTCCTCCTTCTCAGTATTCCTCTGGCATTAAACATATGGTGGTGAAAATACTCTTTCTCTGCTCACAAATCCTCTCCCTTTAACAGAGGGAGAAAAAATAAAAGAAACAGGAAGTTATGGGAATTTTTTTTTTAACTCAGGTACAGCAGACTCCAAATTAAAAGGCAAAACAAGGAGTCTAAATAACCTCAGATTCCATAACCCGGATATACTGTCACAACCATGTGCATTGTGTTTCTTTCGCCCTAAATAATACAGACACAACACAGCCAAAATAGCTATAAGCTGTAACAGGAAGAATTAGAACTAAGACAGAAAGAAAAGCTTCCCTGACATTCCCCGCTGCTTCTTAAGGGTGAAATAGGTCTCAAAAGGGAAGAGAAAAAGCTCTACGCTATCGACGATCTCCAAAAGCTGATTTCCCCCGGGAAAGGCAATAACTAGATTGTGACTTATCTTGCAATTAAAATCGCACTGGTTACTTTTTTTATTAATGAAATATGACACAGATTATGCTGAAAACAAAATAAATCAACAACAACAAAAATGCATGAATTTGCTCAGCAGGTATAAACCTGTTTTTAGGGATACAGTGGCAGGTACTGACATCCAGTGATTTTTTTTTAAATTCTATCAATTTCAGCCATGACATGGATAAATGGCTGGTTTAGCTAAAAAAAAGTCTTAGGAGAAAACACATGACGAGGATGTAAAGGATGTAATCTGAGACTTTAGCCTCAATAGTAGACAATACACAAGGCGTGAACTAATGGATGAAAGATTGTGTGTATGTGCGTGTGTGTCTTTATGTGTGACTCTTTCTGTCATTCTTCATTTAAAAATCCATCACGCATCTTTAAAAAATATGGTTGTTGCCAAAAATTTAAAAATCCTTATATATATAAGAGGTCTTCAAAAAGTTCACTGAGGAAATAAATATCATGAAAATGTGCATGAAATTCAAAACTGTTCACATCTAAATAAACTTGTCCTTAATATAATTTCTTTGAGAATTTCATAATATCCTCATATATGCTCTTCAGTCACAGCAATAAACTACCTATTGATGAGGTCAAATCTTTGTGGCCCTAAGAATTCCCTTCTGTATCTATTAATAAAAACAATCGTTTTCCCTAGCTAGATTTGAAAATAAACTTCATTTTGGAATGTTTGTTTCAATATATATTATATGTCTGTGTGTTTATTCAAGAATAAGATTCTAAAGTTTTACTCACATTTGCATCTTATAACTATAAATATTCATTTAATGTTATTCTGTCTTTATAGTCCCAAATGGTGTTATGCAGATATCTCTTTATATGAATGCTCGAATTTATTTTCAAACTTTTTCAACAATGGATATGTGATGTCACCTCCTCAATAGCTTTTCCATGATTGTCAAAGATTCTATAACTAATTTGTAAATCCATTCTTATTTTCATAAATTTAGGTCATAATTATTTAGTTTGGAATAACTATGCTAATGTACAAACTATACCTGAAGCTAGTGTATATGTAGGTTCAAGTTTTCAAGGGATTGCCAACATTTTGTGAGTTCCCATTATTTTATGTCACCATGGAAAAAATTAACTTTTTTACATATTTTTAATCCTTGTGTTTGTGATTTGATGTTCTTTGGAAACTTTGTCCTGGTTTATCTTTACTCAGTTTACTAAGAGTAATGTCAGTTTTCGTTGTCTGTTCTTCCTCCTGAATTGATTCATTCTCAAGGTTGTGGTACAAGTTGGACATGATGATTTCAGGATCACTCTAGGTCGCGTGTCACATCTCTTAATAATTAATAACATGTTCAATCCTCTTGAAATTCATAGTTTTAAACATATTTACAATACGTTATTCTTTTAGTGTATTAGAAAGTCATACATGATGTCAGAAAGTAAGAACAAAACCATGGAAGGACTATTGAGGTTGGCGTAGAACAGGTTGTAGTGATCAAGGATTCTGCAAGAAGCAAATGTTGCTTGAGCAAATGACTTAAAGGAAGTGAAGGAGACAAAGAAGCAATGATGAGGGAAATACTCTGCAGGAAGACAAGATAACTACTGTTACAATGTCAGCTGTGGGGATCCTGCTTGAGGGAAGCAAAGAGGCGAGTGTGGATGAAGGACTGATGGGGCACCTGATCCCACAATCAGTCCTACATAACATGGCAGATGATATCAACAGAGTGAGTGACTATAACAAGAAAACATGAACCGGGTCTGCTTTCATGGCTCATCTCACATAGACATATGTGTGATGGAGAAGCGGGAGGGATAGAGAAAGCAGAAAAAACAGCATCCAAACAGAACATCCAATAAACTTCAGGGGAAACCTGAGAACCTGGAATGTGTTAGAAGAAAGATTACATGAATGTGTAGAGAAGGGAGTGTAGCAGCTATATTAAAACTGCCACTGAGTGTGATGGGAGTATTGATGGGCTGTTGCATTTAGTTTCATGGAGATTATAGGTAAATCTAACATTCAAAATGTCAATGATATGGTAAATCCAGAGTTGCATTGCAGTGGTTTTAAAAGGGAATGCAAAGAGGGGAACCGGGTAAAGCTTGTGCCCACACACTCAGAGAATTTTTTGGAAGGAAGGGGTTCTTCTGTATGCAGTAGCACTGTGCCTGGCAGGTAGCAGTGTAAGAGAGAATAAGAGAAATAATATTATTCACACTTCTCTTTTAACAATGATACAGAAGTCCTTAAAATATTTAATACAAAATAAGGGAGAATTTTTACTTTTTCCTTGCTTAAATTTTGAACTGTCAAAACCTCTTGAGCAGGACCCTCAGAGCATACCCCTCAGCAGGGACCCTGTGATGGTGTTAGGTGGCTGTCCTCCATCCCAGGGTATGGAGGCGGTTGGGAAACTGGGTGTGCCTTCTGCCTGTATCTCCCCCTCTACCCCCAGATACAGGAAGAAAAACAGAGAATGTGGAAAAAATTGTCTCACTCACGTTCCTGTAGCCCTTTGCACCCTAATCAACTATGCAAAAATCATCAAAAATAAAAATAATCAGATTTTAAAATAGACTATCTCTCAGTTTACAGAACAAAATATGTGATGTAATGATTCAAAGAGTTGCCATATACTTCTATCCATATATCCCTCCCCCAAAAAATCTCTTGTCACAATTAATGAAGCACCTGGCTTTGTTCTTGATTTATAACATTATTTATGAAGTTTCTTCAGGCTGTCTTTAAACATAGCTTTATCAAAAAAGAAATCAACATCAACCTTCAATCCTAGTATCTTGTGTGCTTTTGCTCATAAAGATCAAAATTTTCAGAAGCATTTGCATATCTATTGAGCTGCTGTTTTTTTCTTTCACTAAATCAATCTGAGCGAGATTACCTTTTATCGTTTGAACTAAACTTGACGATCCAGAAACACAACAACGATAGAATGTGCTTGTATTATTGTCTCCAATTTGCTCATATTTTGTTTGAGATATTTGTCTTTATAAAAAAAAATCACTCATTTTCATACAAGATGTCACCCTCTGAAATTCATTTTTCTTTATTTCTACAGGATTGAATAACAAGCCTATAGTAATCATACAAAATAGGATATTATTACCACATTTTCTTATTAAGGTTTGACAGAATTTGCTACAGCTCTAATGATATCACAGCTTTATTGTAGAAAATTTAAACTGCTGTTTCATCTCCCTTGATGGTTAGGGAGAAATGTGTCTTTGCTTCGTGTCTTAATTTTAGTAAACTGATTTATTGACATTTATTAAATATAAGCTGAAACAAAGCAATAGTGCTGAGGAAACTGTGTGGCAATTTAGATGCAGTTTTGCCCTTCAAAAATTGTGTTTTGGCAAGAGCTCAATTTCAAGGACCTATGAATAAAGTCAAATGACCATTCTGTCCACATTAAGGCAAAACAATCCATGAGAAATTTAAATTTCAGATAGGAAGCTGCAGCCATTTTGAAGGAACAGTTTACTGCATTATCTCCAATTGGCCTGAATGACTGAGAAGTTTACCCGAAAAACATCCTTAAATTTGATTAATTTCACTTCTAT
Source organism: Ochotona curzoniae (assembly GCF_017591425.1). NCBI lineage: Eukaryota > Metazoa > Chordata > Mammalia > Lagomorpha > Ochotonidae > Ochotona > Ochotona curzoniae. The sequence goes on along the minus strand of NW_024465582.1, from coordinate 10,683,074 downwards.
ACAGTCTATGGAGATTCTTGAGCAATGAATGTTCTTGTGTAATGAATGTTATTTTAATTTTTGAAACATCTGCTTTTAATTCCTATTCTTTCTTTCATCTATCTACCAATTTTTTAACTAAGTGAAGTTTTTTTTTAATGCTTTATTAAATTGTGTGAGAGAGAAATGGAGGGGGAAATGGGGAGGAGAGAGAGAGAGAGAGAGAGAGAGAGAGAGAGAGAGAGAGATTCTATCTACTAATTTACTCCCTAAATGGCTGCCACAGTCAGCCCTGGGACAGGCTGAAGCTTGGAGCCTGGGATTCCATCCCCAAGTCCTTAGGTCATCTTCCTTCCACTGCCTGCAGCAGAGAGCTCGATTGGAAATGAACAGCCAGAACTTATACTGGTGCTCTGAGATGGGATGTGCCCTTCCCACGCAACAGCTTAACCGACTCTATCATAAGTCTTAAGTATTCTGGTCCGACATTCATGCTTAGTGCAGAGCAAGTGCGCCTCAGTTAGTTTTCAGTACTGTTCCAAAAGCTGCCTTTTATTGCTGCACATTGGCTTTAACTATTTCATTAATTCAGGGCAGGAATTGATACATTCTGGTAGTGTGTTAATTGGAAAAGACGTTTCAGTCCACTATCAAATCATGATATTTTACTTGAATATAATTTGGTTAGTAAATAACAATATGTTTATGGGCTGCACTGTGACATTTCAACATATATAGAGAGAGTAATCAAAGGACAATCTACGTTTGTGTCCCCCTCTTCCCCCACCCTGCCAAGTTGCTACAATACTGTGTGCATACTCAGGGTTTTTAAAAACTTACCTATTTTTAGATGAAAAGTGGAGTCTCACACACAGAAGGAGCCATAGAGAGATATTCCATTTGTGGCTTCAGTCCCCAAATGGCTGCAGTGGCCAACCTGAGCTGATCTGAAGGCAAGGACCAGGAGCTTTTCCTGAAGTCCCACATCGGTGCAGGGGTCCAAGGACTTGACCCACCTTTTGCTGCACTCCCAGTCCAGCAGCAGGGAGCTGCGTTGGAAGGACAAAGCCTGGACAAGCAGCCAGGACAAAGCCTGACCTGTATATATACTGGTGATGGTGCAAGTGGAGATTAGACTGCTGAGACACCTGTCAGTCACAAATCAAGAATTTCTTAAAAATCCAAAATGTAAGAATCTCTGACATTTATATTTCTGTGTGTGACTGTTTGACATTATAGTCTCCAGTGCCTTCAATTTGGCTGAAAATGACAGATTTTTTGTTTGCCTTGTTTTGTTTCTTAGTAGTTGATCACTATTTCATTGTGTGTATATAGCAATACCTCTATCAGTTCATTTGAGCTAGTAATACATATAATTTTACAAATATTTATTGATTTATTTGAAAGGCAGAGTGACAAGTAGGTAGAGAGGGGAACAGAAAGTTAGATACATCCGCAGGAGAGGCAGAGAGAGAGAGAGCAAGCTTTGTCTCTACCTACTGGTTTACTCCTGTAATTCCCACCATTGCTGCTGGGCCAGGCCAAAGGCAGGAAGCTGAAATTCCATCTTGTCTCCCAAATAAGTTGCCTCTTGGGTATGGATTGCAGGAGCTAGAATTTAGAGTGGAGCCAGGACAAGAATCCTTGCACTCTGTGAGTATCAGATGTTGACCCTAACAAGTTGGTCATTGCTTTTGCCATCTTTTTCTGTTTCCTGAATATTGATTTTTAAAAGTATGGATTTCTTAACCAAACTAATTTTATGCAAACTTGACTCCATCCTTCTGTGAATATGACTTAGAATCCTGTCTTGGTTTCCAAATATGTATTACCTATCTATATTGTAGGTATTGTAAATATATACAAAATTCTGCTAATACCTACTGGCAGTAATTCAGTGTTAATTATTCAGGATTTTACATGGCAACTGATGTCATGTTTGTGGTAGGGATGTTAAGTGGGGTATGGGGAGGTATTTACACAGCATAAATGGGCAATAACTACAAATCATGCCTTCAGTAAGCTGTTAAAATGTGGTAGCTCACTGTTGCATCATGGCATTCATTCACAGAACAATTGTTAGAATCAAAAATAATCATTAGTGGGCTATATTAAGTATGTTTCCTGGCATAGTATAAAATGTTTAGGATACACCCTCCTTTTCTTGCCTTTCTATCCTTATCTCATCTGAAACATTTATTAATTTGAAAGCACAGAAAAAAGCAAAGACAGGGAGAGCAACAGATCTTCCATCCACTGTCTCCCTCCACAAATGGCTACAAGCTGGGAGTGTGGAACTCCACTGGGCGTTCCATATGGGCGACAGGGATCCAAGTACCTGAAACATCTCCACTGCTTTCCTGTTCGTACTAGCATGGAGCAGGGTCAGAAGGGAAGCAGTGTCCATTTGGATCACTGCTGTTGCACACAGCAGCTTAACATGCCATGCCATGATGCTGGCCACTACGGTTCATTCTAATCTAAATGGAATTCCTTTTGAATTGTTTCGTGGTTCTTACACTGACACTGACTCAAAACTGAAAATAATGCTTTCCTGCCTTCCAAGCAAATTTATTTTCTTGTCACATAACTGCTTAATTACTCCTTCCAGTGAGGTGTTTTCTCACTGCTGACCCGTGTGGCTTTTATCATTAATCAATTTCTTTTTAGTTTAGTTGAAACTCTTCCTATTATTTTCTTAATCCTATTTCTTTAAATGTTTCCCAATATCTTAAAAAATCATTCCTTTATGTTCCTCAGGGCTCATCGTAAGCACACAAACAGAACGTACTGAGCCCATTTCAATTATTAATGTATTTATTCCAAATACATTCCACTGACAACCCAATGTTGACTGTGATGGATTCCATAATAGCAGAGGACGGCTTCTCCTTCCAGCTTTTATTATAGATCATTACTGATACAGAACTCCATTTTAAGAAACATGCTCCTTCTCCATGAAGAATGAGTGAAGATATACCATTCTTCTTTTGTATTCAGATCAAGATTTTAAAAGAGGCCTTAGGGAACAAGTCCTTATTAAAACAGGTAATAATTCCACCAGGTTTGAAAGCCAGAGGCTATGGTTCACCCTGAACATGACAGTTAGTCTAGCCCGGCCATAAATGCCTTCAGAAGAAATAAAAAGAATAATTCCATATCATTCACAGAAAGTGATTACTTCTGAGGGGTAAGATGTGAATGGTGCCAAAGCACATTCTATGGGAGATGTGAAGCCGGAAACAATGATAAGCAGACATTTTGTATATATTCTATAGAGACAATTTTTGGATCTAGAGATCTGAGTCCATAGAATTGCAGAGACCATTTTTATTTTCCCAATACAAATGATTTACTGTGGACAGATAAAAGGAAAATAATGTATGTTTTGTGTTCCTCAGAAGCAACTTTCCGAATCTACAATAAGGGAGAGGTCTTGCTGGAAACATCTGTGGGAGGGAGATTTATCCTCTGGGGCAGACTAGAGAGCTGCAGGGTGAAGCTGCAGCCTGGGCAGGCTGAGCCCAGGTCGCCACACCTTCAACTGCCTGTCAGATCTACCCTCCACCAACCGGAAATGGCCGCGTACCTACTTCCATCAGACCCTGCATGGGAGTTACCCCCGACACGGTGACCTGGCCGAGGTGGCCCTGCACGTGGAAGTGGTCCTTGCCTGAACAGGACTGCTTCTGAAGATGAGCAGGTCCAAGGCAGGACTGAGGTTGGTGACTGAACAAACCACGGTGGGCTGTGTCTGCCTGTTTTCAGTAAAAGCCAAGCCGAGTGCAAAACAGTATCAGTGTTGAAGTCCAGCAAAAGCATCTAAAATCAGTCATCCCTAGGAGAATAATAAAATTGATACAACAGGAAATTAGAATGATTTCAAACCAAAATAACGCTCACAGAGGGCACACGCTTGCTCACAGAAGTATGCACATAAACAGCAATGAGTCCCCTCACAAAAGAATCTATGTTTGAAAAAAATGTAAATATGTGGAATAAGTAGGGTAAGTCTCTTAAATTTAGTGAAAATTTGATTGGCAGAAAATTGCACAGTGAATCTAAATAACAAAATTCTGCACCCATATTTTAGGAATTCAGTAAAGGCTCTGAGGTAGGCCAACATTTTTCACCAAAATAAATAAATAAATAAAAATATGGCATGGAAATTCTAAAGGCATTTAATTACACATTAAATTCTCAAGGTCACAACAAATGAATGATAATTAGCACAGTGCATTCTCATGTTAATGTGTTCATAACCCAAAACTGGATTCAATGTAGTTTCCAAATACACTTCTACAGACACATGCATGTATAGCTTTACTTTCAGAACTGTGTAAGAGGAAGTCCACATCAAATTAATTTGAATTTTCAGGATAACAAAATTACTAGTTTTTTCATTAGTTATTGTCACAAATTATTCACAAAATGATGTCATTTTAAGTGTACAATTAACTAATATTAATTATTTTGATAGCATTGCACAAACATCATCATTATCTATTTCAGCGTATTCTCATCATCGATGCCCTTTAAGCAATACTTTCTATTTAACTCTCTTCAATGATCCTCATGGTTATTATGTTATTCTCCGTGACCTAGTATGGGTGTCTCGGACAAGTGAAGTTGTATGATATTATCATTTTTTGTGTTGTTTCTTTCATTTAGAATATCTTCTAAGTTTTTAATGTTGAGGCATGTCTTCTGAAGTCCTTTGTAAGGCTAATGCATATTCTGCCGTATACAAAGAAAACCCATTTTGCTTCTCTATTCTGTCAACCAGTGTTGCGACTACCCCAATCCGTTGACTCTACTGAATACTGTGTTTCTAACTGGGGCAGACAACAAATATGCTGCTCAAAACCTCTACTCAAATCCTTGCACTCATTTTTCTTGTATGTATTCCCAGGAATAGAATTGTTGGATCACACTGTAATTCTATATTTAATATTTGAGAAGCTATGATAGTGGATTTCACATTGGTTAAACCAGTCTACCTTGCCACAAGCAATGTTTAAAAATTCCACATTCTCCTCATCTTCATCAACCCTCGTTTTATTTTTCCTGCTTTGCTCATACCTTCCTGACGGGTGTAAGCAATACCTTGTTTTAGTTTGATCAGATCTGCTGGTGTCTAGCGAAGTTGAGTATATTTTTGTGTTTTTTGTCATTTGCATGTCTTTGAGAAATATCTATTCAGATCATTGGCTCATTGTTCATTTTAATTTTGATCATTTAATGTTGAATTTTATTTCATGCGAGCTGAAGTTATGCTCTCTATGCTCATTTTTTAATGGAAGTAATATATTCTATGTATTAACTTCTTCCCTCTGGTTTCTATTGCATGTTTTTATTCATTTGATTACAACCTCACTTTAAGGCTTACTTAAAGTTGTTTATAATAAAAACTAAGAATATAAAAACAAACATAGCTAAGGCAAGTAATGTTAACGATATTTTTCTGTAGAATAGATCATGAGATATCTGTCTCATTTATTGATCTGAAAGGCAGTAGTAAAGACACACAGAGAGAGAACAGATAGATAGATAGATAGAGAGAGAGAGAGAGAGAGAGAGATCTACTGCGCGCTAGTTCACTCCCCAGATGCTGCAGTGGCTGGGCTGGTCCATGCCCATGCCAAGATTAAGAAACTCCATCCTGGTCTCCCACATGAGTCTCAACAACCCAGGTAATTGGGACATCTGTTGCATTCCCAGGTGCGGAGTCTCCCTCCCAGATTCCTCTAGTATCCCATTGCAGGAGGGGGTGAGTCTGCTGCCCACCACCCAGCCTCCCGGTGCGGGAGAGACAAACACACAGGCAGGGATTCTGTCCAGCATTTCCGATTTCTTTGGGAAGTGCAGACTCTTTATATAGAGTAAAGGATAGCCTCGGGCCAGGAATTTTAGGAATTTCAGGAGAGGAGAAGCTAGCAGCCAATTGTCTTCCATACAACTGTGGAAGGCACCTTCCATAGGCCAGGGGTAAGTGAGCGAAATGGGCCTGGCCAATCAGTCTTTCTTTGTGACACCTGCCCTGGTTCACGCCCAGGGCTCTGTCCTTGGCCGCCAAATGCTCGCCACATATAACCGATCCAGTGACCTTGACTGTTAGTCGCCATCTTGTTGACGTAGTAACCCCTTTGCCCCTGAGCCCCACACCCAGGTGCGGTAGTATGAACTGGGTCAGAAGAGAACAAACAGAATATTTAAAGTTTGGCAAAGAAGACAGTTTATCAGTCGATCAAACCATAATCTGTAAAGCAACAGTTAAAGCTGTGTGCTTGTTGGCACACAGCAAAAAGACAGGGGCATCTCTTTGATTAGCCTGCCCAAATTGCCTAATCTAAACCTAAACCAGGAACCACACACCCGAGACTGGGACGGATACAAAACACAGCACAACTCCTGTGCAGCTCATGGACTTTTCTAGATCTTCAAGTTAAGAGTGTCCGGGTCTCCTTGGTACTGCCAAATGCTGAATGAAAAATAAATCTTGCGTTTTCATTTCCAACACACTCTAGATATTTATTTGAAACATATTTTCAAAAAACAGTGTTTCCCCCTTTTTTACCTACCTGTGGTTGTAGGCATAGATCTCGGAGTGCTGAGGGGAAGCTTTCTTGCCCTGTTTGATTCTAGGCACGGATCATTTCATCTTTCCATATTATATTGCTCACTGCAATGATACGTGCAGAAGAAATAGAAAATTAGGCTTTCGAATGGCTGTTGGTTTAATACAAAACAGAAATATGCAGGGAGGGTGAGCAGTCATAGATTTTACTTCCTATGGGACTTTAAATGAGATATGTTAAACTTCATATTCTGCTGCTGATAATCAGTATCGTTATGAGCACATCATTGAATTCTTTGGTTTTAATTTGGGTGAAAGTAAAAAATCTGCTAGTGGGGTGGGGTGAGATTTTACTCATAATTAATAGCATGCAGTTCCATATCACATTGCTGATAAAATAAAAACAAAAATGGAAAAATACACTTATGCATACAGAAAAAGGAGGTAATATCTCCTGGCTTACTCAAACTTTCTTTTTTTTCTTTTTTTTTCTATTTTTCTTACTCAAACTTTCTACAGAAAAGCTCTAAAGACAAATATGTTCAATTAATGACACAGGATTTACATTCCATATGGTCAGATAAAAATCATGTGTAGCTTCGAAACATGTTTTTTAACACTTTTGCCACTTTTTCTGGTTTCATTATTCTTACTCTACTCATTATTTTTCATTAATTCCAAATATATTTTAATGAGTTATAATTTATCAATATATTGTTTCATTTTTACTATTGCATGGTCTAGCATAACATGTATCTTCCAAATTAAAAATGAAATAATAAGCCAACAGATTCTGATTCAGGTTGACTAGAGTCAATATTAGAAAACTTCTTTTCCTTTATTTTATCCTTTACCTCTTGTTTTTGCTTTAACCTCTGGGCATGGTCCACAAAGGCAATAAGAACATGGGAGTGACCCCCTGTGGGGTTTTGGTGCTATTCTGGTCATTGTCCCATGACTCCTACTGCAGTTGTAGTATTTTGCTCATAGCTAGGACTTCAGATTGTCTGGGGAATTAAAGGATCCATCAGTTGTTGTATGCTGAAATTAGCTTCCATTTACCTTTTAAGATACTTTACAGCTTCTGTTCTAGTACACCAATAACTTTATTCTTGAAAAACAGGCACATCATTTCATTTCCATCTAATTGTGAGAGAGAGGATGACTCCAATCGGGAGAAGCATTGTGGAATTTGTACAGGAAGGATAAAGGAGGGGAAGAATTCAATAGGTTCACTAATGATGGCTCGTTTGAAGCTAATCACCAAGCAAATTACCCTTACATTAAGTGCAGAGCAAATTAAGTGTAACACTTCTAGAAATGTGGATAAGTAACGTCTTTTGTTTCCTCTAACTAAAGTTGTCCTCATAATTGCCTCATAGAATTATTTGAACATTACATTTCTGATTATGAAAAAAATTAAATTTATACCAAATGCATGTTTCTGAAATGACTAAAATAGAGCATAGAATTTTTAAAATCCTGCAGACACATTACCGTTTTTAAACTCTTTAATATTCTTTTCTATTTTTAATATACACTGGCATAATATTAGTATTATGTTTCCAAAGGTGAAATGTATAAAATGTAAAATGTAAATGTAAAATGATTAAAAATAATACTAGTTCTCACTTCTTAAGGACAATGTCCTAATTACACTACCAACACATTACATGTCATGCTTTTCTTTTTAAATTTTTTACTTATTTTGCTTTCCTTGAGGGGTGGTTAGACATAGCAACCTATGGGTTGCTCCATTCCCTTAATGCTGCTAGAGCAGGCCAATTCTGAAACCAGGAGCAAGGGGTACAAGCCAGGACTGCCACACAGGGAGGGATCCAAATGCTTGGGCCCACAACACTGTCTCCAAGGGTACACATTAGCAGGAGGTTGGAACCTGGACAAAAGCCTGGATTCAAACCCAGGAACTCACATGTGGGGTGCGGTCATGCCAAGAGACATTTTAACCCTAGGATTAAATGAGTGTCCTTGTTCCATTGTCTCACCACATTGGCTGGGGTTATTCCCACTTCACTGAAGACATTGCTATTTTGCTAGTAAATTGCAAAGTTAAGATTCAGATCTAGTACCATATAACCAAGAAGATGGATTGCTTTACGGTTTCCATTTGGGAAAAATACATAAAATATTAGAGTAATTACATTTTTTCTATTATGTTTTCTGTAGACATGATTCTCATTGAATGCATGAATCTATTAGCAGTAAATCATCAGATTGAAATTGCTTTTCTCTAAAAATACACAACCAATTACATTGAAAAGAATCCTAAAGCTTCAACTACAGCATGGATAAATAGCCAAGATTTCTTGAAAGCATGACCTAATCTTTCAGTGTCTCAATTCTCACATTCTTAAGTGAAATAACAGGATCTAGTCTTGCAAGTTGTAATTTTAGAAATCAAAATTAGATGGTAAATGTGCAAACTCTTTTAAAAAAATCTACCAAGGCTTTCTCAAATGCCCAATATCATTAAAACTTCGGGCACACAACAATGGAATAGCACAATAGCTTCTACTAAAAAGCATATTTAATTCAGTGCCATTTTAATTGTAGAGATGGCAAGAGGAATTTGAAGGAAATAGAAATGGAAGTTGCAGCAGAAACTATTAATTGCATGTTGGCCGTGTGCTGTGCTGGCCGATGGGCCTCTTTCCCAGTATATTTCCTGCTGGTCTGTTTAATATGCTGGAAACACGAAAACCAAAGGAAATGTGAGAATATTGAAGCACACACACACACACACACCTCGAAAAAGTTCCAAATGAAACAATTCTTTTGTAGAATACGTTTAACTCAATCAGAAAAGGTAAAGTCCTTGACTTGACGAAATGAGATCATAAATTACTAAATAAAACACCATTCAAAATGTTAAGTTAAAGGAAAAGCACAAATTATCAGATGTTCACAAATTTGAAAATAAAATAGTGAAAGCTGATATTCATTTAAGAGCAGTGATATAAAAGCAAACATTTAAAAGTCACACTTTAAAATATAACATATAGGACCATACGGTTAAGTTGTCTTCTGGGCAATGGCAATACAGCAACTGAAATATGGCTTATAAAATAAGAAACTTCATGAATTTTGGCATTTTAAGTATTTCAAATATTTTACATGAAGTGATTCATATCCCATTTTGGACAGTAATTTTAAAGTAGATAGCAATATTTTCTACTTAAGAATTGGGACTTTGGCTTCAAAATACCTATTTTCACCCAGTTTGTTTTCCAAACTCATCAATTACAATTGTCTCCTGTTCCATTCTCATGCAAAACTACATCTGTTTTTGGTAATATCTTAGCCACAACTTCACTTTGCAAAGAATTGTTTCATCTTCTTCTTTATTTTATTTTTTGTTTTTCTTTATCCTGTGCGTGCTGTTTTCAGTGGCACAAAAAACTCTGAGTTTTCTTTCAATAAAAATACGTTTCAGTGTACACAAACTTCAGCGTCAGTTAATTAAATAGTGGACATTCTGAAGGAAGTGTTGTTGCCTACCACTTCACAACCATACTTCTCCAAGAATAGGTAAATTAAAGGAATAATTTTGGGAAAGCTTGGAAGGTACAATTGCTTCAGATATATATTTCTGTTATGATATTTTAATATATATATAAAGAACTTTAAAAGGTTTCACTAAGTTTGAAACCATTTTAATTAAGTGCTAGTACATGTCAAAAACTATTTTTGGGAAATTCTAGAAATCAAGTGCATATGTACTAATTATTGGAGTATTATTGGAGTATTACAAAAATGAATTCTCAATTACTTTTCTCTGCAGTAGAATGGTCAGCATAAAAAATAAATGGACTTATTTTTAATGAAGCTTATTCAATACTTTATTAAATTACATTAATAGTTTTATGCCATTACTTATAATTTTCTAATCATTAAATTTTTAAAAATCACCCAGGCATTTGCCATTTAATCATTAGTTCAATCAAAATTTTTTTAATAATTGTTAGTAGAAACACTTTTAATATATTTTTTACTCATTGTTGAGCTATAACTATCTCTTTGATTTTAATTAAATCTTACAAACAAGACCTAGTCCCATAAAACATTTAAGAGATTTTAAATATTCTTAACATTTGAATATTTTATCACAAAGCAAATTTAACACTTTAACAGTTTTATTTGATTTAATCATATAAATCAGTCTGTAACCATTATTAGAGAAATTTGAGACTAGGTTCACTTCAACTCAGTAGAATTGCATTATTTTTTTTTAGAAGGTATCTATTTTAACATGATTATCTCCTTTCCACTGAAAGCAAAAATAAAGTGACCACTTAGGTATAAATTAGAAGCCCAAGAAGCAAGCTGGTGATCACATCAGATTAATCAAAAGCACAAAAAATTTTTTTTTCAAGAATAGAAATGGATGGGACTGCTGCTAGCAACATCCAATGTCAGAATAGACGGAAGGACTGATAAGAGCAGTGTAGAAGAAAGTTAATGAGCAAGGGACATCTTCTTAATTACAACTCATTTTATTTACTTCATTCTCAACAATCAACTTCTTCTACCTCCCCAGCTTGCGAATGTTTTATTCAAGGCACATCTTCTAATAAGATCTCTTTCTAGAAGAAACAACAGCTCCTGAGTTGAAGATGACTGCTAGTGTCCACACTGATATTTGTGCTGAAAAGTAGGGATGGGAATATATCTTCTTTTCTTCCCATTTACATAGTTTATCTTGAACTCTTCTAATCACTTCTCTCATTTCTTCCCTTCTGGTATCAATAGATAATTCATCTAGGTTAATACATGTTCTAGATGAGTACAAATATTAAATAATCTGCCTGACAGTTTTATATGAGCATAAAAGATAAAATCCTTCTCTAATCATTCCCAACAAAAATGCATTTCCATTCCAGGGGAATTCATTTAATGCTAGATGTTATTCTGGGAGTTTTCTGAGCTTCACGAATCTTGGTTGTCATGCAACAGTGATGCAGGCCCACAACGTGCTCCACGGATGAATGAGACTTCCCCCCTCTCCGTTGGCTACAGTAGGACAAGAGAAATGCATTAAAGGTGAACCTTGCGAAATTTACTCATTCTAAATGCATTTGATCCCAACATATAGTTAGTCACCAAACCAGTGGGGTGTGTGACAAACCCACTGCAAAGCCACTACCCTGCTGCTGCCTGCAGAAGGCCTGGATGCTTAGACAGCATGAAGTTTTTCTCTTCATAGGTTGGTCAGACTTGTAAAGAAACAGAAAAGTCGCAGACGCCGATAATTGCTCCAGAGGACCAACAAATGAATCATAGTATAATAAAAATGCTTCAGAATCATTAACTATCTTTTTAAAAAGTAGGGAACAGGTGAGACTAAAAAAAAAATTTTTAAATCAAAGAAATAACAAATACCAAAGAATTTTAATATGAGAGGGTCTGGATAAAACAGCTGTAAACTGAGATATTTCTATGGGGAAACAGAGAGAAGAGAGAAGAATAATGGTCAAAAAAATGAGAATAAAATATTAATGAGTGTAATAGCTTTTTTTCTGAAGATAATAATTTTAGACTGAAGGACTGGAAATATTACCATGTAAAATGAAGGAAATTAATTTCTAGTATTGTTATCATGAGATTTTACAACTGCAAAGCTCAGATCTTCACTCTTACATATTCTCAAAATGATCTCCGGTTTTCAAATTTATTATATATAAAATCAGATAATGACTTTTCAACAGAAACATCAGGTTTTAGAAGGAAACAGTCTAATTTTTAAGATTTCAGGAAATAATATTTGCCACATGAAGTTTTATATCGGGTTAAATCATTCATGAAGTCATTGGAGGAAGGTCATCAGGAAAAATAACAAAATAAAGACACAAATAGGGAGACAAAAACAATTTGAAAGGCTTAGAATACACACAACAACTATGATTTTATTATTTGTCCTGATTCCTGTGACACAGGATGCTGCCAAGAGCTTACCTGGATGTTTCAAGCTTAGAGTTTTATGTGTGTTGCCGCGAGTTAGATTGTGAAACAGTTCATGACGCTGTTTGGATTTCTCTCTCCCCTCCTCCCTCTTTCTTTCTGTCATTCATGCTGCTGCTCTAACTCATTCTGTCTTCCTAAGTCCCATTGCTTTGCCATGTGTTGTTTGGGTGCTTAGTTGGTGTTCCCCTGGCATTGTTGGCATTAGAAACCATGCACTACTTTTGTAGTGATCTGGTTTAGCACTTAGTGAGCACCACGACACAGGGCAGAGCTTCTTCACTTTTTAAATTCAGTGGAATGACAAAGCTGCAAGAAATTCAAGAGTAAAAGAAATGGACTCTACCCCTTGGTTAGGATTGAAAAGAGGAGCATTAAATTCTTTTTCTTTGATTGGCAATTGATGAGGTATTGAAAAAGGATTTTAAAAAGAGATTTTTTTCTGTAGCTACCAAGGAAAACAAAACTCTATCTCAAAAGACATAAAAAAAAAATCCATATACAAGAAAACATCAATAGTAAAATTCTCAATGAAAAGGGTGGAGAGTAAGATTCAAAACACCCTAACATTAACAAGAAGACGAATGTGCAACACAGGAATATAAGTACAATGATGTTGAGGACAAGGCATGAGGGATAATATGTTCAGGAATGAAGTAAAACCTTAGGTATAGGCAGCTGCCTCCGTTGCACTGTATCCAGACACGTGTTACACTGCCAGAAGAAAAGCAGCCAACAGCTCACAGTCATTATGAGCCTGGTTAATGCCAAATTTGTGTTAACCATAACTGTATGCCAGCATAGTTGGTTATTATTATTATTTTTTAAGTGGCCAATCATGTTACAGAACTCACAGGTAAATTATGGGGCTAAGACCAGGTAGCTTAGAAGTGGGAAACCAGAGGATTTTTCTGGGTCAAACCAATGTACCTGCCTATAAGGAGACTTGCATTGGGCTAATTAGCATCAACCACACCCATCGGCACACATGAAAGCTAGGCTGGGGGACCTGCCTGGCAGGGCTACTCCGTTGTACCCACCACTGACTCTTGGAACAGGGATTGACCATATTAGGTTAGGCCATGATACTAACCAATATGCAAGAGAACGGGGACTAGAGGCAGATACATCCACTCCTGTGGATAGTTTGCTGGAAAGCTGGGGGTAGTGAGGAGCTTAGCTAGGCATGACCATGAAACTCACCAACAGTCATGGGAACTGGGGCTGGGAACAGACAAACTTTAGCACCCAAAGGTACAACCAGGAATGGATATGAGGCAGGCCTGGCCACATCCACCAGCACACACAAAGGCTAAAATTGGGTAGGCAGGGATGAGTACACCAGGTAGAAGTCAAGCAACTGCTGGCTTATGTGAGATTTGGGTCTTGGAGGGGCCTGAGTGGGGTGGGGGAACTTGGGGAACTCTCTAGTGTGCTGCAGCTGCTACTGGTGAGCACATGAGCCAGGACTAGATTTGGGCCAGACCAGGCAAGGCTGCTAAAATTGTTGGTAGGTGTGTGAGCTGGTTCAGGGGGCAGAATTACCAAACCATAGCACATTGACATACTTAGGAGCCTGGATGGGGTGTGATCCATGCCTGGCTAGGTTATTACACCTACCACCTTGCATGAAAGCTATGCTATAGCATCCACTAGCAAGAGTTGGAAATGAGGGCAGGCTGTAACATCCAATGGAAGGGCTGAGACAGGAGGAGGTCATGCCAAGCTGGTTCAGAGCAACCACAGGCACATGCAAGATCTGTGGCTGGGAGCAGGCCTGGTAGGGGAACTAAGGGGATGTTCCCACTTGGCTGTTTTTCCCACCAATGAGTACAAGGGTGGGATTGGGGGGTGGGACAGACTGAGCTGAACAAGGTTGCAACATGCCTCAACATGTGTGAACTAGATCTGGGGGTATGCCAGGCAGGTAAGCTTGAACATCCACTGGCAATTGCAAGAGCCAGAGCAGGTATGTGTCAGGCTGAGCTACGTCACAGCACCTGCTCATCCACATGAGACCAAGGTCTGGTGGTAGGTCAGGTAGGGCTGAGCTGTAGCACCCACTAGAGAGAACAGAATTCAGTGTGGCCTGATCTTACAAGGCCACAGTGCCTGCTGGTGAATGTCAGGAGTAGAGGTAGGCCACGTCAGGCTGAGCTAAACAACCACTGGTATGTGTGAGATGTACAAATGGCAGCTGATCTGATAGGGGAGCTTGGGTAACACCTCTGTTAAAACACAACTCCAGATAGGGGTTACTCTAGGCTGGGGGTAGCCAAGGACAGGTCAGGCCATAGTACCTATTGATATAGATGTAGGTCACATCTTGGGGTGGGCTGTGCTGGGCCAGTCGACAACACCCAGTGGAGGGTGTAAAAATCAGAACGGGGTGCAGGCCAAGCCAAGACAGCATGAGATACAACACCCGTCAGTTCACATTAGGGCCATGCCTATGGGCTGGCCGGGATGGACTATCCTGTAGTACCTGCAAACATAAGCTGGGTCTACAGTCAGGCTGGATGGGCATTGCTGGTGAATGCTGCAGTGAGACTGGCCATGCCAGACTGGGCTGCAACACCCACTGGCACATACAAGACTGCCATGGCTTTGCCACAGCACCCACTAGCAAGTTCCAGGACAATGTGCAAGTCCTGTCATACTGGATTGCAATACCCCCTGGAAAATGTAAGATCCAAGACTGGGACTGTGGGCACTCTTCTACTTGGTTGCAGCTCCTGTTAGAGTCCATGATAGCCGGAACCTGGGACAGATAAGGCTAGAGAAGACAGCAGCGCCTGTTGGTATGCATGTGGATTAGGTCATGGGGTAGTGTGACCTGAGCTAAATTACAAAATCCAGAGGTCTGTATGAGAGCCCAGTTGGGATGCGAGACAGACAGAACTAGTCGGTTGTATCTACTGTTAAATGCAGGAACTGGGGCCAGGAGTAGACCTGGTAGGGGTTATTGGGGTTCACCCCAATTAGGCTGCAGTTTCCACTGGTGTGCCCAAGGGCCAGATTTCTGGCAAGCTGGGTTGAGTTGAGCCAGAGCACTGATCAATTTGCATGGGACATGGGACTGGGGGCAGAACTGACCAGGCAACTACAGTCACTAGTGTGTGAATAGGGTGACACTGGTGACAGACAGAACCAGACTATACTGAATGGCACATGTAAGAATCAGGTCTGCGGTAATGTTTCCTGGGAGAATCACCAACTGGACCACTGCATTTGCAACACTAGTCACAGGGAAGAACATAGAATCTGCGGTCCCGCCTTCAACCATACACATGTGTCAGGAGAGGGCCTGCTTAATTGTTGATGTCTGTGCAGTGGACAGCATGCCACGGTGCATCTAGGGGACAAGACAGCACATGTAGGCCTGTAGAGGACACTGAGTACCATATAAGAAGTTGGAGAACAGAATAATTTAGAAAACACTCCTGTCTCAGCTTTGACAGCAAGTATCTGGGTGAATGTATGCATTGGGGTGCACATTGTCAGCCAATGGACTTTGGAAAGATTTTTTCTCAACCTTGGAGCAGCAGGCCCAAAAGCTCAGAACTATCAAAACATTCAAACAGTATCTTTAAAACATTCTTCTTGACATCGAAGTTTCTTAGATGACATCAAGAGAATATTCCCCATCCCTGGGTACTGATGCAGTTTGACACCTGGTAATAGCTCGCTCTCCCTCCTTCACTGCCCCTTTCCCAGGCCACTTCTGGCTGGATACAGGAAAACAGGGAAGAAAAGGAAAAGTGGGAGCATTTGGCCCATCCACCTTCCCGCATGCCTTAGCCCTCCCCACCTTAATTAGTGCTCATCATGATCATTCATTCTTGTCAGCTATGTAAACAACATCAAATTTCAGATAAAATAATTGTAAGAAGATAATGAAATAAAAAAGCAGAAACATTTCATTAATAAAACATTGCCTAAATGTCTCAGTGTGGAATTACCTAAGATTGAAAATTGAAGGGCCTAGGGGGGGCATCATGCAGATTTTTGTTTTTTTTTTTTAGGAGAGATCTTTATCCAACATGCCACAGCTCCAGCCCCAACATCATGAAGTTTTGATAGAAATATCAACGTACCTCAAAGCAGCACTATACATTTTCAAGAATTTGGACAAAATATTCTATAAGCTTTCCAAAAAAAAAGTGCTTGATTTTTTATTTAGACAAAACAGATCAGCATAACTACACATTTCTCAACTAGGGCAAGATGCTAAGGAAACGATGCATTCGGTAGTCTCAAGAAAAATAATATCCAGCCTTGACTGTTTTTACTCAACGAGAGAATACATGTGACATCCAGTATTTTCATGTCACATCAAAATCAAAGAATAAACAACAAAAACGAGGAAGAAAAACAAAATAGATATTGGAAAGGCCAAGGATGCTATTGAGAAAATATCCCAGGGTGACAGATGTATAAAAAGTTCTGACAGCTATATACAAAGTTTGACTTTTGCACAATACTTTTTGCAATGTGTCAGAAGGCTCTGAGATTTCTCTTTGCAAAGATGAAATCCATTTACCCTCTGAAGCTGCAAAAGAAATGTAGTCCATTTACTGAAGAATTTATGGCTGGATCACTAAATAAAAAAACAACCCAAGAAACAAGAGATGTGAGGAAATTAAAAAGTAATATTTATTGAGAAATAAAATTAGTCATCATGGTGGTAGCAGAACAGAAACAAAAATCAGCTCCTAATTCAAGTGTCAGCTTTAATAATATGAACTAAATTACTCTGGTATTAATGCATGGGAAAAGACGCATTTGTCAAACGGCAGCAAAAGGTAATAATAACGTGATAATATGCAAAATAATTACTGAAGATATAGGATACATACGATATTAAAAACAAAAAACGATTATAAAATTCTCTACAGTGATGACTGAATCTTATGAGACATATACAGGGACTATTCTTCAAGTATTAGAAGGAATAGCAAGCATGTTTACTAAAAAAAAATACAACCAATGAAAAGAGTACATTAAGACTATCTCACAGTAACACAGATTCTGGAAACCTAGTAGAAAAACAGGATGTCAATGTCAGAGGCTGAAATAGTAGAAGTGAAATTAAGTACTAAAGCAAAAGGGTAACAGGATATTGAAGGGCCCTGAAATGGCCTAAGAAGAGGACATCTTCATGGGATTGATGATACAATGAAACTAAATTCCACCCAGTTAAATCTGAAAATTTTTGGTTAGGTTAGAATTCAGATGAATGAATTCGTGCCCAGGAGAGCAAGTCCATCTAAGAGGTCGAGCCTGGCTCCTCCCTGCTTCCTCGCTTCCTTCTTTTCTTTTTAAAAGATTTATCCATTTTTACTGGAGAGACAGACAGGACAGAGAGAAAAGGACCTTGCCTGGCCACAATCCGAGCCCTCCCAAAGCCGGGAGCCAGGAATTTCCTCCTGGTCTCACGTGCAGGTTCAGGGTACCAGGCAGCTTTGGGCTGTCCTCTACTCTTTTTTCAGGCCATAAACAGGAAGCTGGGATGGAAGTGGAACAGCCAGGTCATACAGGTGGGATCTTGGCCCATGCAAGCCAAGGACTTAAGCCACTAGGCTACCGGGACGGCCCCTGATGTTTCCTCTGTTAGCATGTCTCTTTCGCATGTACCCTGTTGCTCCTTCCATGCGACTGTTTGCCATGGTATGATCCATACGGAAGCCTAAGATCCTCATTACAGAAGGAACAGATGGCACTGTCTCTTGGATTTTTGGCTTCCAAAACCTGGCGTTAAATAAAACTCTTTTTGTTGTAAAATTCCTAGTCTTGGCTATTTTTATGATGACACAAAACAGACAGCCAGTATGATTGTTCGTCATTGAAAAGATAATGGAAAGGCAGAAGATCAAGAAGAAAGGCATTTGACTTGTAAAATAAGTCACTCCGAAAGGACAAATTTCATGTTTTCCCTGATTTGTGATAATTAATATACAAATTGAAAAAAAATGTACAGTGTGTGAATAAAATTGGCGTTTTAAGGTCTGATGGTTGCCTATACTCCTGAGGAACTGTCTTGATTATTTGTTTTAATTTGTTTACTTATCACTCCTTGAATTCCTTCTGTAGCAGGAGGCGAGGCTGTGACTACAGAGTAAACTGAATGTATTTCACTGCACAAATTAAAAGTAAAACAAGAGGGAAGTATGGGAATGAGGGAAAATTAGATGGGAAAGATCAGGCTCGTATAGCTATATATTTGGTACAGTAATATTTCAATGTCTCTTCAGTAAACATCGACAAAACTGTTAGGGAACTGTCTAAAACTGTGAAATAGGTATGATTATTAAATAATGTACTTTTATTTCACTTAAATACATTTGTGAAATCATGAAAACAATATACAAAATCATATAAATGAGAGCCTCAAAGGAATTATCTGTCATTAAGTTTTTGAGCTGAAATGACGAAAGACTGGAGGAAATGAATAGATTTCTAAGCAGGATATAAACATAAGAAAAACTTCATACAAAATACATAAAATTTTTCCTTTATGTAAAATTTTTATATAAATTTTAAAAATTAAGGAAGGTGAAACGCAAGGATTATGCCATTATAAATGATGTAAATTAGGCTAGAGTGTTTAAAATGTAATGAGAAGCCTTCAGTGAATTTTGTGTGCAGTAGGGCTATGTATCAATTTGCATTTTAAAATGATTGTTTTGGCTAGAGACCGATCCCAGGACAGAAATAGAAGCAGAGAGAGTGATGGCAGTGTAGGTGGCAGCTTATGCTGACTTGTGTTTTAATGGTAAAAGTGAGGACTGTGATAAGAGATTAAAGATAAGCGTTGAAATCATGAAAAGACTTGCTTACCGAATAAATGGAAGGAGTAGGGGGAGGAATCAATAACCTTTGGTTCGTCAGTTTGAACAACTGACTTGACACCGTGTGGTTCTCTAAAAGGAGAAGGAGAGCTTCATGGTGTTTGGTGATGGAATTGATGTATTCTGTTCAGGAGAATTGTTGTTACTCAGTTGTAAAAATACGAAAAATAAAAGGAAAAGATGCACACTGCTCTCATGATGGTGGCATGTACTTTATACATATATGTGAATATTCCTAAGTTACAAATAAAACTGGATCTTGGGTACCATATTAGATACTGAAAAAGAAAGTGGAATTCTGTTTCGATACAAACATTGAAATTGAGTGTTTTAAGTGTTTACTTGTTGACTTCTGTGGTTTTAATGTACTATATATCTATATCCAAAAATACTCCTCTTATTTGTTTTTGATATTTGGTAATGATTCATATTTACCATTTTGTGTTCTCTTTAATTTCATTTTCCTCTGCCTGGAAACTTACGTTTAGTATTGCTTTTACAGAAAACTCGTTGTGGCACATACCCTCAGTTTTGTCTAAGAACATACTTAAATTGCCTTCCTTTCAAAAATCCATGCTGGCACAGTGGTTGTCTATCACTGTCATTCACTCATTGGGCTTCCAGCATTTCTTTTTAGAAACCAGCTTGCATTCTTAGAACTTGGTGACTTGATGTTAATGTGTCTTTTGTTAAAGATGCTGAATTTTTTTTCCAGAAGAATTATTCTTGCAGATTTTACAACCTGCTGCAAAACTCTATTCATACTGATAAAGTTCAGACATTGATATTTTTAAATTTTTGAATTTTTAAATTTTTATTTCCCATGTTTTTACTTTTCGATTACTTTTCAATTACATTATCTTTGTCTTCCAAAGCCAGCAAGTCAATTATCTGCATTTCCATTTCCTGCTGTATTCTCTATGTATTTTCCATTTCACCATGCTTTTTTGCATATGTCATTTTTAAATTTTTTACCAAGCCCTATGTATTAGATCATAAAACTTCAAAAATGGGTTACTTTTGACAAATTTTCTCCTTTTTTTGTTTATTAGATGGCATGTTTATCGCATGTGATCATTCACTTTGCATGTCAGTTTGTCAGTTATTTGACCAAACCTAGTATCAATGTAGCTGTAATGATGTTTCTTAAATGACACTAGTGGTTAGAATGATTGACATTACATGAGGATTATCCTGCAGAACGTGTGGGCCTTATCCACACAATGCAGGCTTTAGGATTAAAGACTGAAGCTATCCAAAGGGTGGGGAATAATATCTCAATACCCCAATATAGAAATCATTATTGCATTTTTAAAGATTTATTATATTTTTATTGGAAAGTCAGATATACAGAGAGGAGGAGAGACAGAGGGAAGAGCTTCCATCCGTTGATTTATCCCCCAAAGTGGCCACAACAGCTGGAACTGTGCAGATACGAAGCCAGGAGCCCGGAGTCCGGAGCGCCCTCCAGGTCTCCCACACGGGTACACGGTCCCAAAGCTTTGGGTCATTCTGTACTGCTTTATCAGGCCACAAGCAAGGAGCTAGAGGGGAAGTGGGGCAGACAGAATGAGAACCCACTTCCATATGGATCCTGGCGCATTCAAGCCAAGGACTTTAGCCATTAGGCTACCATGTTGGACCCCATCATTGAATTTTTAACATGCTATCCTGTCCTGTGAATTTCTGACTCAAGATTGCAGCATCAACGTTTGTCCCAATTTTGCTAGCCACCTTTCCCCAGAGCTTCTAAAGTGCTCATTCTCTGTCCTAACAGTAGCCACTTCCTTGTTATGTGTCTCCCTCGGCCTTCCTCTTCAGCCTTTCTCTCTCCCTCCCTCTTCCCCTCACTCTCCCAGTCTCTCTTTCTCCCAACTCTCCATCTGTGTTGTTATTGCAGCATGTCCAAGAAGACGTCTCTAGTTGTAAAGGAAGTGGGAAAATGTTTCCAAAGTGTTCAATGTCATTTTCAGGCCCCAGAGAACACTGAGCATAATTTCAGGATTTTCAAGACCAATGGGAAGAAAGATAAGAGCTTCTAGAAGACATTATCCTGCTTTCCTGTGTTCCAAATAATTTTCTTAAAATGGACAACATAAAACTAGAAAACTGATGCCTATGGGCTATCTTCCAAACCACTTAGCATTCTTTAATTTCCCCTAAAATATTGTTGAAATGACTGAACTTGGGAACAGATAATGCATGTAAAATTGTATGTGTGAGAGTGAAAAACTTAAAACAGTCCATTCAATGCAATGTGCTATGTTTACAGCATTAACAAAGAAAAATATCTAATTTCAGATGAATCAAAATGTGAGTAACTATTTTAGATAAGTGTTTTTATATATAACTCTGTAGTCCTTTTTGCTAGGGAGTTTGAGCTGTTGTCGTGTACTAATTCTTTCGAATGGCACAGAGAGAAACAGAAGCGGAGCTACTGCTTCCTAAATGCTCACAGCAGGATGGCGGGGCCATGAACCCCCACATACATGATGAGGACCCAAGTACCTGGATCATTATCTAAAGAACTGATGCACTGAGACAGGCATAAAATGTTGGGAGATGTTTTCTGATGTCATTAATAACAAAACAGTGCTCTAGAAGAGGGAAACACCCTCTCGAAATCTCATCACAAGCACATCCAGCAAACTTCGCACATTCCAATTCACTTCCTTGGCCTCCTGGCTGTTTCTTTCCAGGACCCACCAAATGAGTAATTACTTATTTATTTGTGACCAGATTGTTTTGGCTGGTTTTAACAAGCTTTCAAACTGCTTTCTGGTGTCGGGCAATCATCACTAGTATTTTCGTTGGATGCAAATTCAAAGAGGTTTGATTTAGTGATTTATTTTCCAATTGATATTAAATTATTCACTGGAGCAATTAGAACAGTATGCTAATGTTGATGCCACCAGGAGAGAACAGCATATTTGCCACATTCTGGATTTTCTAAACAAATATAAAATATCTTGGCTGTTTGAAAGACAAGTAGACATGAAATTATCATGGTACATTAGGAAATCTGTTCAATTTCTGATAATTTCAGGGCTAATGCACATGAAAAAATAAGCAGAAATTGTTAAATTTCACTCACTGGTTTTCTTTTGATGGTCTATTCTCCAAAATTTTGTCAATTATAGAATTATTCAAAATAAGTTCTAATACAACTCTTGAAATATAATTTCTACAGAATGCTTTCGCAGTTTCTGCAATGTAGTTAGATTACCAACAACTATTAATGTATAATGATATAAATATTTGGAATGAGAAAGATGCTTTTAAACATATAACCAGTGTACATTTTCTATACATGATTTTGTGCTGGCAGTATTGATCAATAAAATTCTCCAAGTTTTAAATTGTTCTTCAGATTCTCTTCCAGCCAAAGGTGCCCCTCTTGATAACAAACTACTTCAGGGAGATTGCTTGCCCTCACCGGTGGGACGGGTCCTCTCTAACAAGAAGCAGGTCCACAGCACTTCTGCTTGTGCCAGCATCTGGTGCTTCCTCGACTCCCAGAACCATGAGAAATAAGCGTGTGCTATTTGTTGTCCAACTGCACCAGCAGCTGAAACAAAGTTCTCAAACACAGTAACTACCTTAAAGTGCAATCTTCCATTAAACGAACAACTTTCAATATATGGATTACAAATGGACCTAAATTTGTTACTATTAAAAAGATGATCTTACACTAGATGGATCGCAAGATTCTTTTTATCTTACAAATAATTCGTACAAATATGTTTAGATGATCACTTAGCACAAAAAGTTACAAAATCTTTGGAACCTAGCCACAGTTTGAATGGTTAAAACGTTGCTTTAAATTTAACTAATTGTTTCATTATGAATATTGGTGCTATTCAATATAACAAATGCAGGGTTAAAAATAAACATATTTGAATAAAAATTTGATAATAGGAAAATGACTTTTAAATGTGCAGTACCAGTTGTGCAGTTTTCATTAGTTGTCTTATAGCTTGCCACGTCCTTTATCTGCTTGTGAATTTACAAGGAACGCAGCAGGTTGTGAATTTTTAATAGGCTTTTCTCAAGGAAGGAAAAGGTCAGTATTAACATAAAATTCTTCTTAAAGATTTGTGGCACAAATGTTTCACACCGGAGAACAGGTGTTACTGAGAAACCAAAGCCACAACAATTTAACATTTCTTCTGTTTAAAGAATAATGCCTCATATAGTAAAAATAGCACAAGACAAATCAATATAAAAGTTATTTCTCTCAACATTGATGCTTCAAGACTTTTGGCACATGATTTATTAATCCTTCCCTGGAATACAAACAACTGGTTTTATTCAAGTGAATGTTTAATAAACTCAAAGACTGATATCTGATATTCAATTTAAAAAGTAGGCTAATGAGAAAACTGCAATTACAAGGACTGACTCTCCTCTGATTACTGTTTAGTAAATGACCAGGAATGGAAAATACGATTGTGGTACACAAATAAGAATTTAGGGAAGAAGACAACACCAGACTAAGGGCTTACAGTGTGCAAAAATGAGATGATTGAGATGACAAATAGAAACATTGAATGTACATTTCCTACTTCTTTTTTTTTTTTTTCAAGAAATTGGGATTCCATATTCTGTATGCATGTGTCTACGTTTATGTCCTGTTTCCCAAGGAACTCCTCTAAGCTCCCTCACCTCCCTCGACTGCTTCCAACCCAGCTTTCTACTACTGCACACCCCGGGGGACAGCAGGTGATACATAACTCAAGCAGCTAGATTCCTTCCACCAATGGAAGACCTGACTTGGGTTGAAGGTCCCCAAGCAGTGCTTGTCCAGTGGATGGTTGTGGTAGATACTCACAGACGTAGCCTGAAGTTGGAGAGCTTTCAGCCTCCCTCTCCTTCTCTGTCTTTCTTTTAGTGTCTCTCAAATAATTAAAATAAACATTTTAAAATAAACTTCCGAAGAAGTAGGGAGACATGGGAAATCGACTATATTTATAGAATTTTGACCATTACTTTTTTTGTATGAATGCCAAGAAATCATTCTGCATCATTTACCTGTTATTAGTTAACTCTAAGAACACATCGGTGTGGTCAACCGGAGATGGTTCTCCATCTTAGGAGACCTGGAACACTGATATCTCCCACACTTGCTATAAAGAAGAACCTTCATTTTCAAATCTGTTTTGTTAAGACAATCTTTTGTTAAATGCCGGCTATCATCGTGTTCCCACTATGATAATTTTGTTCTTTATTTTAATGTTCTTTTCATCTCCTAGATAAGAAGATGTTTGAAGGCAATTTTTCATTAATGCAAGGTCTAATACAAGAAACACTTCCTCAAAATCTGGCTTCGGGCCTGATGCAGTAGCTTAATGGCTAAAGTCCTCACCTTGCATGCACCAGGATCCCATATGGATGCCGGTTTGTGTCCTGGAGGCCCCGCTTCCCATCTAGCTCCCTGCTTGTGGCCTGGGAATGCATTGGAGGATGCCCCAAAGCCTTGGCGCCCTGCTCCCATGTGGAAGACTATGAAGAAGCTCCTGGCTTCTGACTTTGGATCAGGCCAGGTCTGGCCACAATGGCTACTTGGGGAGATGGCCAGTTGACAACGGCCTTTCTAATTCCTTTTCTATAAATCTGACTTAAAAAAAAAAGAGTAGGCTTCTTGAGGTTAAAACTTACACATTTGCAGGTGCAATTTTTGTTTTTTAATTATAGTTCCACAAGGGAAAGTAGAACTTTTTTTCGTTTCTGATTCTCAGAAACACACCCCGACTTGATGTCCTTGTTTCTGATTCTGTATGGCCATGTTCAATTTTCTAACGCAACAGAAACTTCGACAGTATGTGGTCCAATTACAAGACTTCATTTTCACTCTCTGCAGTACAAGTGAGGGTAAAATCCTGCTGAGATTTAAATTCAGAAAACTGAACTTCATAAAATTAATAGCTCACCATCCAAAGAAATGTTTTTTTTTACATTTCTAACTGAATGGAATAGAACAGCTCATTGTAATGGTCGTACCTTACCTATCCCCCTCCCAAAATCTGTTTTTGCATTATTTCGCTGTGTATTGTTTTTGTTCAAAAATGTAAAATTTGCAAAATTGCATGCATTATTTATCTGGCTTAAGAAATGTTCAGTCATTGCTCTGGGTTTTGCGCATTGACTGTGCTGTGAAGCTTACGCATACACTTTCAATTCCATTGACTTAAAACGAAGTTGCTGATCTATTATCATTAGTACCTGCATCTTACAAGGGTAAATAAATATTATTCAATTAAAGTTACTGAAGGAAGAGACAGTAATATCATCACTGTCTAGTACAAACAAAAAGTTATTCAAACAAATGACGGAGAAGATCAATAGTAGTTCTTTGAATTATTTTGATTTCCAGACAGAACAAGAAAATATCTCCTGCTTAGATCTGTCATTTAGGAGCTTGTCACAGAGTTGCACTTGTATGTAACCACAAAGTTCCCAGGCAGCTATGTGCCTTTCCAATCACGACAAACCCATCTTCTGACTTTGTGAGAATGAGTCCCCAGACAACGCAGCTCTATGTTACGTTTAAGAGCCTTTTACTAAAGGCAGCTATTTCCTGAGTTTCTCATCTTTATGTTATCATTTTTGAATAGCAAAAGACACGGTAAAAACATTTTTATTTGATTTTTTAAAAATTTTTATCTCAATGTACATACGGTCTTGGGGCTTATCTTTTGTACTGATGAAAATGAGTTATAGATCCAGAAAATGGCTTATTCAGATTTGATTGTCTATATGCTAATTGTCACAAACCACTAATAAAAAACTAAACTGCACTGTGGAAGTACAGATAATTAGCATACTATAAACACAAATATGCTTACTTTAAATATTTTGGTTGTCTAGCTCAAAAATTTTCAGTTTGCCACATTGCATTTCTTCCCATAAATACAATTCTCTTTCAATGAAAGAACAGAAATCTCATTTAGTTAGCACGTAATTGTTTGGATATTCTTACACTTAATTATATACAAGTATATGTTGACCTAAGCAATTTAATGAATAAAAATGAAAGCGACTTAGATCATTATCTAAGTAAATAATATTTCATGTGATTGGAAAGTATTATCTCCTAGTTTTAATTCTCAGAGTTAGAACTGAATGTGTTTTCTGTTTAAATCTGCAGTTTAGATTCATATATGTTTTATTGTTTAGGATAGTACTGGGATGTGCTCATCCCATGTAAAGTGTCTGGATTTCAGTCTTGGATCCATTCCACATTCCAGTTTCTTGTTACTGTGCTTCCTGGGAGGCAGCAGGTCCTAAACCAAGAGATTGAATCCTTGCCATTCATTCGGAAGACACGGATTGTATTTCTGGCTTCAGCGTGGCTCAGCTTGCCTGCTGCATGCATTTGAGCAGTAAATCAACAGATGGAAGATTTCTATCTGTAGCTATCTCTCTGTTTCTCTGCCTTTTCAAAAATGCTAAGTAAAAATTTAGAAACGGAAGTGCAAAACCTAAAATTAAAAGTAAATGGAAATTAAATGACACATATCAATGATGATATTTCAGCTGTAATAAATGCTTTGTGGAAGTTAAAAACTATACTTGTTTGTTTCTTTTTAATAAATATTGAAGTTTTTCAAAAGTATGTTCTTCTTTTACATGCTTGTTGTAATTGTGTGACATACAGAGTCAGAGTAGGGCTGAGACAGCGAGATCTTTGATGTATCAGTTCATTCCCAACCATGTGTAAATAACAGAAATTGGAGCAGGCAGAGGTCAGGGACTCCACTGGTGTCCCCTGTGTGGGTGGCAGGGCCCAAGCACTTAGGCCATCGTTCACTACTTTCCTGGCTGGATTATCAGGGTGATGGATTGACTCCTACTTATTCGAGACTGCCTACAAGTGCGAGCTAAACTCCCTGCTCTCTCCAATTGCCCCCAGTACTCATTCTTTTACTATGTATAATAAAATAATGATCATTATGTATAAAAATGTTTGCTGATTGGGTTGATCAACTACAAGAAATTTTTTTTTCTTTCCTTTTTTCTAACTACAAGATAATTTATGCTCATGAGCTCTGTCAAAGCCAAACACTACTCCTCTGTTGAGTGCCTCCCCCCTTTACAGTAAGAAACTCATAGGAGGCAATAGATATGCTCATATATATATATATGCCCATATGCTCCTTATTGAACCTGAAAGACATTCATTATTCTTTGTCCAAAGACTCTTGAAAGTGTTTCCAGATTTAGAAAGGCTTATTCTCCAGGTCAGGCATAAGAAGGTTAATCTCACTGCTGTAGGTACCCAAACACCAGCCGGCTAGCCTTTTGGGCATCTGTTCACCAAAAGAGTGGAGGGGTCTCACCTAAGGGACATGGGCTCCTGGGCTAGCATTTCTACCAAGACAGAATGTGTCCCGGGCATTGCCCACAGAATGTGTGAAAACTGCTGTAACAAGTGCAGGTTAGCTCAGTGTGGTTCCTGTACCTATACTCAAGGGGCCAACAAGCTGTCTTGCCCAATGCTGCTTTACTTCTACAGAGAACTCTTTGCCATGATTGGATATTGTAGGGTGTACTGTTATTTTATTTAGAACTTTAAGTTGTATAGACCCGTATTTGTTGACATTTATCTCTACTCCTGCTCTAAGTATCTCAATAAAATGTTTATAGAACAACAAAAAATGATATATGATGTTCTTAAAGTAGGAGCAATGTCACACATGGCTTTGTGTAAACTATTACTTATTTGCCAGAACGCTGTAGTCATTATTAAGATTATAGCATAAGATTTTCCTTATAGTAAAATAATTTTCTACATCCAGACATATGAGAAATCAGTAATTATAACAGTATTGATAAATTGATGGCTAATGTCTTTAAAAGGATTTATTTTGACCATGACAATGATTATTTACCAAGCTAAACAAAAAAGTCTAATTTCCATTATTTTCTGTTTGAATTAAAAATCATGTTGATATACTGAAGGCTGTTCCTAGTGCTTGAAGTGTGAAAGATTAGTGTGTTCAAACTTATTGCAACCTCATTTCATGAAACAAGATAACTGACCCCATTATTCTGGGATGGGATTTGAAGGACTCTTTTTGAATTTTTTGAGCATTACGTACCTTTAAACATTATCAAGGATATACTCTTTTTTTATTTCCCCTAGCTTCATTCAGACCAAGATAAAGGAGATGGATCGCTGAAATATATTTTATCTGGAGATGGAGCTGGCACCCTTTTTATTATTGATGAAAAAACAGGTGACATCCATGCCACACGAAGAATTGATAGGGAGGAAAAGGCTTTCTATACTCTGCGTGCACAAGCTATTAACAGAAGAACTCTAAGGCCAGTAGAACCAGAATCTGAGTTTGTGATCAAAATCCATGATATCAATGACAATGAGCCAACATTCCCAGAAGAAATTTATACAGCTAGTGTTCCTGAAATGTCTCTTGTTGGTAAGTTCATTTACATACTGTGTGATTGTTTTAAAATATTTAAACATATTTTAGTAGTTCATGGAACTTGGTATCATCTTGCATTATTTCTAAGTTTACAATCCATCTATTCATAAAGTTGTATCCTAGAACAGATGCTAATTATATTTAATTATTGGGGAGGGCACATATTTACTCTTCTGTGACTAAATATGCCCTTTTGTGAAACAAATCTACTGTGTGAAGATGAATTTGAATATCAAGCCTGTGCATTTATAAAATGATTGCATTCATTATTTGCTGATATATTGTAGTATTATCCATAGAATGCATAAAAATATACTGCTGGCTAAATATTATATATTTGCCTCAAAATGTACTTGTAACAATAATATGTACAATTATATATAAGTACTATTTCCAGAAGACTAATATATAGAAGTTTCTTTAAGAGGTCATTATTAAAGCCAAAAATCATTCAAGTCTTCAATGAAAACCAGTGCTTTTGCTCCTCCTTCCGGTACTGTGCAGAACTAAGCTGAATTTGGATACTTCAGGTACTTCCGTGGTGCAAGTCACAGCTACAGACGCCGATGACCCTTCCTACGGGAACAGCGCCAGAGTCATTTACAGCATCCTTCAAGGGCAGCCCTACTTCTCTGTGGAGCCTGAAACAGGTCAGGACCAATGAATCAGTGCTTGCTATTTTAATCATCCTTATGACATTCAGAAATAGAAAGATGGGAGTAAGAGAACAAAACTTTAACCTTAGTACACAGAGAAAGGTGAGGTTGCAGCACTTAAAGATGTTAAAAATTCAACACTCATAGAAAAATAACTGCTCTGTTATTTTTCTGTGTGCATTTAGATTACCGTGCAGGATATGCTGTTACTTGAAGATAGAAAATTATTACAAATTAGCAAGTATGTAAATATGCCTGTAACTATATACAATCAATTTTACGTAAAATTTATTTCTAAGTCCCAGAATAATTGCCTAGTGGCTAAATCCTCAACTTGGATGGCCCAAAGCTTTGGACACTGCACCTGTGCAGGATATCGGGAAAAACTCCTGGCTCCTGGGCTTCATATTAGCTAAGGTTTGGCCAGTGTGGTCATTTGGGGAGTGAACCAGCTGATGGAAGATCTTTTCTCTGTGTCTGTTTCTCTCCATAAATCTCATCTGCTTTTCCAATAAAAATAAATAAATCTTTTAAAAATAATTTTAAAGATCATAAGTTTTTAAAAAAAATATTTGTAAGCTTAGCCAAACCATTGAAAATTCAATGAAAATAACCAAGATATATTTTTTTCGAAGGCATCATCAGGACTGCTTTAGCAAACATGAACAGAGAAAACAGAGAGCAATATCAAGTGGTCATCCAGGCCAAGGACATGGGGGGCCAGATGGGCGGCTTGTCGGGGACCACCACGGTCAACATCACGCTGACTGATGTCAACGACAACCCTCCTCACTTCGTCCAGAGTAAGAGCCTTTGAGTGGTCGTTCTGCACATTCACAGGTGTAATCACTTAAAAAAAAATAACAAAAGCAATGAATGATGAAGATTTCACTTGAAACATATTAAAATACTGTACACAATTATATATATAATACATGATTATTGCAGAGAAAGTTAAATATTTCAGCTGCATTTAATGGAAACATAGAAGAATCTGCTATCGTTAAACCTTTTCTTATACATGCCTTGCTTTTATAGCCATAATTTTAAAAGTTATTTCTACCATTAGAAAAAGAAAATAATGCTTTCTTGGAAAATACAAATAAAATTTACAATAAACTTATCTCAATTTTCATGAAGA
Source organism: Ochotona curzoniae (assembly GCF_017591425.1). Classification (NCBI taxonomy): domain Eukaryota; kingdom Metazoa; phylum Chordata; class Mammalia; order Lagomorpha; family Ochotonidae; genus Ochotona; species Ochotona curzoniae. The sequence continues at coordinate 10,652,445 of NW_024465582.1, read as the reverse complement.
AGATTCTAAACTAAGGGCAAATTGTTTCAATGAAACTGTGATTTGATAAATATTAAGGAGTCTTCCAGAAAGAAACGTATGACAGCTTTTCAAACTAATGAGACTTGAATTGACTGGCACTGTGGAATGGCAAGCACACCAAAATGTTTTATATTCCTGATCTATATGTGTATTGGTTCTGAACTGACCTTTTCTTTTCTTGAAGTAGGTTGAAGATGTTAAAAATCATTATCTTCTGAACATAAAAACATGGATTTTTTTTTTCTTTCACACATTAGATATACTACATATCTAGTACCGTACAAGACAGGGTGAAATTTAACCTGAATGAAAGCATCCAAGACTCAACCAGTTTCATATTATGCTAAAAGATCCTAATTTTCGAGACATAATTTCATGTCAAGTATGAGAACCAGGACTAGGGGCAGACCTGGCTGGACGGGCAGTGATAACCTCTGGCATCAGTGTAGATTAGAGGATGGAATTTGTTGAGTTGAGCTAGTATTCAATATTCAATGATGTGCATGAGATCTAAATGGGATGTGGATAGCCCCATTCTTGCAGACCCAGGAACCAGACCAGGAGCTGATCCAGTGGGGAGTTATTTGGGGTCACTGACTTGGCAGCTCCCCCTGCTGTACTTGAGGGCAGAGCACGTGCTGGGCAGGGTTGGGCTGAGCCACAGCACCCTTTGGTTTGCAGAGGAAAGAGGGCAGAAGAAAATGATCAACGACCCCAGTGAAATTTGATAGCAAACTTCTAGATGAATGGAGACTTTGAGGTGGACTATGTCAGCCAATTGACTTTGGAAGGATTTCATCATCCTTTGACAGCAGTATCAACAGCATCTCAGAACTGTCAAAATCACTTGAACAGAACCCTCTGAGCATGCTCCATGACAGGGATCCTGGGATGACATCAGGTGCTGGGGAGGCTGGGTGTGGTTTCTCCCATTGTATCCTCCCCTCTCTCAGGTTTAAGAAGAGGAAAATGTGCGAGCAATGGTCTTGCCCAATTTCCTCTGATCTTTGACCTTTCCCACCCAGATCAACTGTAAACATCATCAAAAAGAAAATTAAATACACACATGAAAGAAAAAAAATCAATGAGCGTAAATAAACCATTTATTAAACATAATAATAAGTATTTGCTATTTATTTGTAGTGAACAGACATTTGGCTCCCCTCTACAGCTGACATTTAGAACATGTTAAGACATTTTTGCTCATTTTACCCGGTGAGTATTACCAGCACTGAATAGGAGAAAGCTAGGGATGCTGCTAGACTTTCTCACAAATAAAATAACAAAGAATTATCTAGTACAAGATGTCTGTAGTGTCTACATTGAAAAACTTGGGTGTGTCATGTGAAGAACTGTTCTAGCGAAATGAAAAAAATCATTTATCTAAAAGCATCGCTCCAAGAATGAGCAGATAATTTTTAAAGCTGAAAGACTAAGAACAAGGAATCTAGAGTGAATTTTCCTATTTTCTGGAGGAGTCAAACATTTAACTATTCCTAAAAGTCTACATTTTACTGTACTGGTGTAAAAGACACACAATATCTCTATGCATTCCATTTAGCTGGCCTTCCTCACTAAATATCTCAGTCCCATTCATAGCCTTCTCTCATTTGCTTCTCCTGAAGCCATAAAAATATAACAGACTTCCTAGCAAAGGTCCAGAAAAAGATTAAATGACTGTCACCTGATCGTTGTAGTGCTTTGTGAAACAAAGAGAATAATATGGTTTGTTTCCTAATGGCCTTTCTCTGAAGAGCGATCTTAGGAGTATGTCACTGTATTGATTTTCATCTGGGCCAAGGATGGTGGTTCACGATGGCAAATCTGCAAGGGCAGGCCAGATCCACCAAGCTTGACTTGGCCTGCAGAAAAAGTATGTGTTATAAAACTCAGATCTGTTCAGTTGAGAAGCAAGAGAGAGGCACAAAGAAGAATGGTCAGCTCTAATAACTCTCTGTTATCTTTTCCCTGATAAATATTGAGAATGTAACAAAAATCAATTATTATTCATTATTAGGATAATTCTGAAAATTAACACAAAATTTGTCACTTGAAAAGAACACTTGTATTGATGATACATTATAGGTTTAAAATAAAAAGTTCTTTGGATGTAAAAATATCATCAGATAACATAAAAAGGCTCCCATTTCTTGAGTATGTCAAGGCTATATTTTTATATTTTCCATCAAATGATCTCTAAATATCATTTACAACTGAAATCTATTTAGGTACTATAAATAACTCCAATTCTCAGCTCTAAATAGAACTTTCATATCTGTATGCTTGTCTTGATTAATCTTGATGAACTAATGACTTCAAGCCACTAGATTGATTAAATAACAATTATCCTGTAGCCCTATATAAACACAGCAACAGTGTGAGAATAACGGCTATAGTTCTTGCTGTAGTATATTTCAGGTGCCACAGAATGTGACAAATATTAAATCAGTCTTCACAAGATCTCTATGAGGTAGACATCAATGATTTCCTCAGGTAAGAGAACCAGGTATCACATCAATCAAGTCGCTTGTCATGACAGTGCAGCTGGAAAGAAATAAGAGGCGGTTGAGGGTTCTAGGTTATTGGACTTTCCAAAATAATCTAATAAGCATCACACCAAAAAAGAAGCTACTGCATCAAAAATTCTTTAACTTCTTGGGATGTCCTGTTTTAGTTAATTCCATGATGTACAAACTACTTCATACAGATTATAGGGCTAACTTCAGGCAGGGTACTTATGATTTTTTTTCCCCACTGGATACAAAGATAGGAAAATCATATCCTGGTCAGTTGTTCTGATTTGAATCATGACCCAACATATATAATTCCTTTTTTTGCAAATTTCCCACACTGAACTGCCAGTTATAATAAATGAGCTTATATCAGAAAACAAAGGCACTAAGGGAAATATATGATATATACCATAGATAGATATGTATATATAATGGCATGTGTACTCTGTGAGCTGGGAGACTACCAAAATCCCTACCTGGAACAAGATATTTGCTTTAATAAGCACTGACTTTCATTTTGTAAATAGAGTCAACCATTCATCCACAGGGATCCAAGATAATGTATGCCGCAGGCTGATCTGCATATTTTAAAATCATCATGCACTTCGCCAGCAGAACAACTGTAGGGTGCAATTTAAAGCAGATGATTCCATATGAGAAAAAAAAAAGCAAATGGACTTTTAAAACATCTCTGTTTTTTCATTGTTATTGTTCCAGAATATTTTAAAATATCACTCTATTCTAAAGCAATTGTTTGTTACTTACATTGGTTAAATGTAACACCATTTTTACTCTGATCACAAAGTACCCTCAAATATTTGTAGAATTTTTCCTTATACTCACAATGTCAGTAATTGAGGGAATTAAAAGAAATGACGTTAGTAAAGCATTTGTTAATTTGTTCAACCTTGACTAAAGTGCTGCTATGCAACAGGAACTAAGTCTAATGATTCTAAGAAATGTGACATAGGATACACACACAGCAATTTGCCTTTGATCATATACAAACAGTACTCTTACCTTGTGGTATTGACTGACAGAATCTAGAGAAATATACAATTTTCCATATACAATGAAACATACAATTTTCCATATACAATAAAGTGCATAGTTTTTATGAGAAATTGTGTACATAAAATGTATATACAAACCCACTTGGGGCCCAGCACTGTGGCGTATCAGGTTAAACTGATGCATGTAGTGTTGACATTTCACACACACTCCCATTCAAGTCCAGACTGCTCCAAGTTGGGTTCAAGCCCCAGGTGCAGCAGTGGAAATGTCCCTCTTCCTTGCACCTTACAACCAGGTGGGAGATCCAGGTCCTGGCTTCTGGCTGCTGCCTGCGGCCGCCTGCTGCAGCCCTAGCCATCGTGGAAAATCAGAATAATGGTCTCTCACACTCTCTTCCTTTCTGTAACTCTGCCTTTGAAGTAAATATATCTTAAAAAGGAAAGGAACACTTGAAATTGTCTTTATTTCAGTGAGAAGTTGCCTATGTGAAATGACATATTTACAGTTTGTATTGTGGTATCCTCTGGAACCCTCTTGAACATTACGCCTGGGTAGATGTATATATAGAAATAATGAAATTCAGCTTAAAAATGTATGAGTGAATAAGATTTATCTTAACTTCCCCCAATCCTATACTTTCTGGTTTGTACAGATTGCAATTATGTATATGTATTTATGTATATAGATGGATATCAATTAAGTTGGAGACAATTTCAAAGAAATGTATCAAAAAGGATTCCCTAGATTCGGCACATCGGAGCCGGCTGCTGCAGAGGCTGCGTGGTGTTCTTCCCTCAGTGGCATACTCAGAAACTGAGATACGACATGTGCAATTCAGTGGCGCATCCTGTTTGGCTTTAATTTAACTTAAATGCTCAAAGCTGTTAGAGATCTTGTCTCTACTGCTCACAGATTTAGGCTTTTCTCTTTTCTCTGGTGAGAAGCTTCAATTCCGTTGCCCTGCTAGTTTGTCACTCTCTGGTGTGACTTTCAACTCTCCTCTGCTTTCTCCTAAATGCCCATTTAGCATCGCATAATTTCCTTAACTACTCTGCAGTTGCCTCAGAGGAGCTTTATCTGGTTTTTAATTTCTTCCTGTTAAGCTCATTAAAAAACATTTTTTAAGCATTATACAATGGAATGGTTTATAAACATGCATAATTGTGTCATTTTTCTTAAAGCAAGTATTGTTTGAGATTAGTATGCAGCATAGAGATGTTCCAATATGATTGCACACAAAACAAATTAAAAAATTAAACTAATGTTAAATTATTTTGTTGATTCATACACATGATGCTTTTTTAATCTCAAGTTTGGAAAAGTGGAAAGTTCTTGTGCAAATGAAATTAGCAACAAAGGCAAGAATAAAGAAGTTATACTTCTTCGGCACTTTTCTTTTCCAATGCATCTATTTGTGGCCAAGTTCACATCTACTCCGCCAGTCAAGCTCAGGTTCGTCTTTTGTAATTCTTAAGGAAGTCACCTTGTCTACACAATCCCAGCTTTTTTTAAATTTATTTTGCCTCTCTTGCGGCTCTTACATTAACCTATCATATTACTCATAGTAATTTTTGTACAAAGTGTAAAATATATATATTCTACACACGTATATATGCATGTGCGTGTGTACACAGTACGAACCAGAGAGACACCTCCTCAAAGGCTCACAGCAACACTGACAGGTGTGAAGCAGCGGATGCAAACTCAATCCAGCTCTCCACAATGACTTGAGTTGTCATTACCACCTGCCAATCACAGGAAGCTGGAGTAAGGTACAGGCGTAGACCCATGATTCACAAGAAGTCCTATTGATCACATGTCGATAGAGTAAGTGCCCCGCAATATCGGTCTCAAATTCTGGATAACCTGCAGAACATAAATGAAAGTTAAAAATCTTTAAAAATTAAAGTTCATATATTATGTGAGATTATTGATAGCTTGAAAATATGTTAATTTCACTATTATACTTTAGTCAGTTCATAGGAATGCTTCTTTGCAATATTGTCTTCTAGATTTTTATGATTGAAATACAGCATTCTGTATGTGAATCAGAAGTGTTGATTGTCTGTCTCCATAAGAATGAACAATCAGACTAAGAACATACTCACCAGGAAAAATAGTTACCCATCCTAAACTTTACAAGAGAAGCAGGTGATTAAATGTGACAACCAGGAAGGAATTGAAAACAATTCTAAATGGGAACTGATAGGAAAATGTGCCACATAATTAAAGTTTCATTAACTTCAAGATAAAAAAAAAAATGAGTATGCAAATAGATGTCCTAAAGGGAAAATGAGATGTAAGGGTGACCGGCACTCTGCTGCCATGGTCAGTGTGGCATCACCTTCTAGGCTTTCTGTCTGATTCCACTCTGCCACTCACCGCACATGAAAACCACCTCTGAAACAGGGGTACACTGGTTCTCAACTGAAGTGAGTTTTGTTCATTTGGCAAACCTAGCATAGCTGAATTCAACATGCAATATTTGAAAATAATGAGTTGTCAATGAGCTACCTTTCCATAGATGTAAACTATAGAAATGAAATTTTAAAGTTTGAGATACGTCCAATAAATCTTACTATTAAAATGATTTCTCAGCGTAAATGTAATTACAGTGAAAACACTGTCAAATTTTACAAATCTGGTGTAGGCTAGTGAATAAATATGTATTGAATGAATTAACCACTAAAGTCGCCTAATAATTAAGTGAATATTAAAGTGTGTGATTGGCATGTATTCGTGTATTTTATTTATAGTCACCTGACTTACTTGACAGAACTAACTTTGTTTCATTTTGTTGAGTGTAGTCAATATTAATGAAGGCTTTTCAGGTAGTTGGAACATGGCTGAAACATTTGTATTAATGTTTTAAAGAAAATAGATAATATATGCATATTATGGCTTTCTGTTCTCTAAAAAGACATTGGAGATAATAGATGATCAATTTCATTCCAACAATGAAGCTATTAGAATCATAATGTAAATCAATGGGAAGTGGTAATTTTGCTGTAAAAGCTTCAGAAGATACTACACTGGGAGTGGGGCATTTGAATTAAAGAAGCTAAGAGTTAAAGTCCAAAGGCACTATGCCAATGTCCTTATGAAAAAGGGCACTCAGTCTTCTCACACTAACCAGATCTGGTAGATAAGAACAGAGTAGTGATGGGGACAACCAGGGAGAAGAAGTGCATAGAACTACAGTGACACATCTGCATGCCAAGCACAGTCAGAACATTCTGACTTTGGGAAAGTTCAGGAAGAGAATCCAAGAGAACATGGTCTTCTCAGAATTTCAGCCTGCAGTGTGGTAAGGAAAGATCTTCCACAACAATGTTCCTGCTTCTTTATGATGTTACCAGCTGAATATTAACTCTGTCTTTGTTGAGTATATACTCTACTTTTTCAGAGTTATGAATTTCCATCACTTGTGGGTGGCACCTGACAAAGGCACAAGCAGAGGCAGCCAGGAACATTTCCCCACTGGGATTAGGACTGGCACTCATATGGGATTCCTGCCTGCTCACGGCAAGCACTTTAGCTGCTAAGCTACTGCACCAGGCCCAGGATGGATATTCTAATCATTAAGCAGAAACATGTACAGCATTGGCAGAGTGGAATATGTCATCACTTGAAAATTTCACAGGCACGTTTGTGAAATCTATGAATGAAATAGTCCACTAAATATTAAAATCAACTAATTTTTCAAATGACGTATGTACTTTATCTTTTTTATGCTAAAATATATGCACATGTTCTATAACTAGGTCTGCATATACATATGTGCATATATTTATATGTATGTGCTTGTGTTATTCATGCATATGGTATGTGTATGCACATATATACCGCTTGCAATTAAAACTTGATATCACTTTTATTTTAAAGCAGCTGTCCTCAAGATGGTTCAGTCTATCTGTGATAGTGGCCAAAGGATCACCCATAATTCCTAGCAGTTAAAGGTGCCTATTGAAATATTGCAGTTTGTGTGATCTGAGCCCATGGCAGGAATCATCAGGAACGTCCTGGGTCCAATGCCTCCTTTGCCTAATGCAGTGTCCTTTGGTCCTGGTTGACTGGCAAACTGTTGGCTGCTCCAGTAAGCACGGTATGAAATGACTAAACTGGGTCTATGCCCCCTGACCAGAGAGGTTGAAGAAGCAAAGATCAATTCTATAAAATGGCAAATAGCTGTGTCCCAGCAGGGGAAGAGTATCCACCTATTTCTCCGAGATCTTCATTTTCTTCCAATTTGGGGATTGTTTTTTTTTTTTTTGCTACTTCTATGTGTTCTTCTCTATCAGTAATCCATTAATATTGTCTTCTCATCTAAATGAATCATCTAAATGATCTAAATTACAATGAAAGAAACAATGTACTAAACACTCATCTTACAATTAATAAAACTATAGTGTACTGTCTGCTATGACTAATTATAGCAAGAAAGATTAGAAGTGCAATTTTCACTGAAAATATTTCCAGTTAGATTACAGTTGAAAATGTTGAAGGGATCATAGGTGAGGAGACACTAAAGGAGCCGAGCATGGTCATTGGCACATTTGGGGTGTTGCCAAACAGCATCCCAAACTGGTTGCAACCATGCTGTGGAACCTCCATACTTGGTCCAGCCACCTAACGAGCAGAAAGCTAATGATACACCTTGTGGTGGAACAAAGTAGGTGCTTATTGCAAAGCGCAGAGCAAGGAGTTGGAGAGCTACTCGCTAATTCCCCTGGCTTTCTTGAGGAAATAGGGTTGAGGTTTTCTTGGTGATTTAAATTGGGAAAGAGAAGTATGAAATCAGACTGTGTGTGAGTTCCAGGTTGGCCAAGGGAGCTAGCGAGCTCAGAGATGCTCTGCTTCTCAGCGATTTTATGATGGCCAGGTGGACTCCAGTTGGCCTAGGGCTAGGGAAACAGAAGTTTCATCTTCTTACAAGGCTGCCAGGGACAAATCTTCTAAGGTGAAGCAAAAACAAAGAAAGAGACAGACAAAGCCAAGGAATGCATGGAGAGTTGCTTGCAATGCTGTGTTATATGAGGTAGATCATAGAAAATGACAATATGAAACTAACTGCTGTGTGATGGGCAGTTTTAATGACATCCCTTGGGAAATAGCTTCCAAAACTGAGTGGACATACATGCCTGCGTTAATTTTTCAGGGTTGCCAGCACATTAATTTTTTAGGGCTGCCACCACAAGGTCCAGAGACCAGGAGTGTTTAACAGGACAAATTGATCACCTCACATTATTAGAGGTTAGAACTCTGAGGCTTCCCTTGTTGGCTTGGCAGAACACCTAAAACTCTCAGCCCATAACAGTGTTAATGACTAATGCGAAGAATTAGTAAAGGACAATATAATTATATGAGGACAATGGGAAATGAATTTTATGTGAAGGAAATGGCATGGCAAAAACCATATAAAATGATGTATTAAATGAAATTTTGACTAGAAAATGTAAAGTCCATTTTGGTGTAAAACATTTGTGGAAATAACTAAAGGGAGAAAAGTGAATGTTAGGAAGTATATAGTCAGGCAGGAGTAGTTAAGAGGTCTGGACTTTATTATGTATATTAAAGAGAATTATTTAAAGTTTATGAGCAACCAGGTGCTATAATCAGAAGTGTAACTTCAGGTCAATTAATCTGTCAAGAACAAGTAGTTTATGATGAGGTGCTAAAGCATAAATCTCATTAGCAGGAGAGGTTGTTCATGCTGTAACCACAGCTAAGCACACCGAGGACTTCGATAAATTCTTGTTGTGTTCTGCAGTGAACGGGAGTTCGTCAGAATTGATGCTTTGACTCTGACATGGTGAAGGGCATGTTTATATTTCTCCCAAAGACTGTCTGTTCTTTCTGCTGTCACTGGTGAAAAAGGGATTCCTACACATCGTGGTTGATTTCATAAGAATATGAAATGTTTTTGGTTTTTTTTATCAGCTGAAAAAAGTGAAAATAGCAAATAGCTAAATTTAACAAAACCAAAATAAATAAATTAGAAACAAGTACTGTATGTTCTGTGGTTTACTGTGATTGCATAAATTCACACAGATACATATGTGCATCAAACAATGAAAAGACAGCATGCACAATTTTGGTAATAGAACTTACGATATTATCATAGGCTGGCAATCACTGTTCATAATTGTGTGCACAGCCATAATCCCCTGAGGCTCTATCTTTTCTGTTGGTAGATTTGAATGTCATAAGTATTATGCATATTCAGTTTATGAATTGGTCAGCAACTAATGCAGAGTCTAAGTTTTATAATGCTGTTTCCTAGATATTTTTCTTTGGACATTTTCATACTGTGAAACTTCTCTATCCATCTCCTTTCTTTTCCGAATTTATTTTTTACAGAAAATGTTCATCTTCGGGTTCTTGAATCTTCCCCAGTCGGCACAGCGATTGGAAGTGTGAAAACCACAGATGCGGACATTGGGAAAAATGCTGAAGTGGAATTTCGCATCATCGATGGTGATGGGACAGATATGTTTGACATCATCACTGAAAAGGACACACAAGAAGGCATTATAACTGTGAAAAAGGTACCCAGTCTCCATTTAATAAGCACCTGAATGTTCAATGAGTACAATTATTGCTGTGTCTATTCACTCATGCATCCTCCATTCAGATGAATTACCATCATCTTCACATGTAATTTGTGTGATGGTAAAGTAAAACGGACATGAAACTAAAGCGCTCCTAGGATGTTCAGAACACCTGTTCATATTTATTGAAACCTGAAACCAAACATTTCACAAGAATTGAAGACAAGTTAATACATACATGATTAAGTTTCTAAGGAATGTTGAAAGTCTACCAAAATGATGTATTTTTTTTTCTTTAAAAGTAATTAACAGCTGATAATGGCACTATTGCATCACAGTTGGAGGCATAAAAAGTAACACGGCACCCAGATGTGTGAAGCAGTAATTGGAGTTGCTAGGAAGAGAGACAGACTGGGTTGGAACATAATTTAATTGTTCACATTTTCCCTTCTGTTATATAAATTAAACTTTTTGGCTAACATATGTTCAGTGCTACAATTTAAAGGTAACCAGCTTTTTATTGTAGAGGCAGTACTGTCGTAATAAGAGAAAAAAGGAACAATAAAATTTAGATGCTAATGAAATGTCACACATAAAGTAATCATTGGGCCTCTGGTTGACAATAAAACTCTTCTGTGTTTATGTTGCAAGACACAAGGTTCACAGCCCTCATTGAAAGATCAAACACCAGGGAAGAGGGGAGTAACTTTCCTGGTATTTTTTCATGACCGATAGTAACAGTGACACAAATAGAACGCAGGGTTTCTCAGAATAAGGTGAAAGAGAAAAGGAATCTACATCAATAATATATTTTTTGTGTAACCAAAACATACTTTATATTAGAGATTAAGAAACTTGTTTTTATACTTATTTTTGATACCAATGCATTTTGTAATCATGTCAATATTTATGATACCTTTTTATCTTGTGATATACATCATTATCAAGTGACTATGAACATTTTCCCATTTTGATTATATATTTTCTTTATTTCAAATACTTCATGTAGTTGCTGAAAACTTGTATTAGCTTTCGAAACTTAGAAAAGTTTGTGCAACGGATGAACATGATACATTGGACAAAAATAGCTCACCAACAGTTTTCAGAATAGCACAAATGTTTGCCCTCCAATTGAACATTAGACACCACCTGAGGGTATACTCACAGACAATCCACCAGGCCATTTTCAGGATGAATCATCATCCGAGATACTTTTGAATATACATCCCAGTTTTATGAGCTGTTAGTGTAAATGTTATATGCCAATTCCAAATACATGTTAAAATCTGATTTTCCTATTTAAAATGCTTTATACTTGTTGTACAAAAATAAAACATAGATTCTAAATGGTGTCTGATGATTATTGAACTATTTAAAAGTTACCTTTTAATAAATCTGATTTAACATTTTAAATTAAAAATAAATTTCTACAAACAGATCTCATGTATTTCATCTGTACAATTTTAGATACATATTGATATTTATGAGTCTTCCTCCCTAAATTTTTCCTTTTACATTTTAAAATATTATACATTTTCTATTTGCTCTATTGTCACAGGCTTCACTTCCACCAAACAAAAAATTTCAGCAAGTGTGACTGAGAGACTATTTTTCTGTAAAAACTGTAGACAAAGGTTATGAGCATAATCAAAATGCAAACATCATTTTCACTCATGTATGTTGTCTTTTCTTCTTGTACTGTATATCTATGCACCTTAATAATCAAAGGAAAATGTATGATATTTGGGGTTTGTTGAAGAGGATCTAGGTTATTTCGCTAAGCATAATGCTTAATAAACAGGCTGACGGAGTGTGACCACGATTTAAAAATCACAGTGTAACTGGAGGGGATCACGTCATCAACTTTCCTTACTGTAATTGGGTGATTTTTTTATTACACAGCCATTGGACTATGAAAGCCGAAGACTTTACACTTTGAAAGTGGAGGCAGAAAACACCCACTTGGATCCGCGCTTTTATTACCTGGGGCCGTTTAAAGACACTGCAATTGTGAAAATCTCTGTTGACGATGTGGATGAGCCTCCCGTTTTTAGCAGATCTTCCTACCTGTTTGAGGTCCATGAAGATATTGAAGTGGGCACCATTATCGGCACTGTGATGGCAAGGGACCCAGATGCTACTTCCAGTCCTATCAGGTACCTATGCCTGTGTTTACGAGAGGAAAGCTCATGCAGCTAAAATACATGCAGAGATCATGAAATTCTATCTAAATAACCTAAGGCAAAGGAACACATAGATGCACCTGCACTGGTTGAACGTGCATTTGTTGAGCGCAGGATTGAAAGCAGATTATTTCGATTATGTTGTGCCAGGGTAGGCACAGGCTCCATCGTTTGCTAGGCTGGACGTGAGCTTTCGGCAGACACCTGGTCTCTGCCACCTCCTAGTCTCTGTCAGTGTTTACTGAGCTCATCCTGACGTGGACCAAACCACAGTCTGCTGTGCATTTATAGGGCAGACAAGTCGCTTGTGTTTCCAGTTATTAAATAAAATGTGAGCTGGTGAGAAGTTTTTCTGTTCGAATAAATTACTGTGTTGCCATGCAGTTATATTATGATTTTAGGGACTCCTTTTACACCCGTCATTAAAGAAGGGAAGTTCATCTGTGTCATCATTTTGTGATATTGTTTCAAAAGTATTAAATCACTCTTGAGCAATCAGTCTTTTCAATATATTTTTTTTTACTTTCCTACAAACATGTGAGATGTGATCAACATAAGAAATTAAGGAGGATTGAAGTTTTCCTCAGCATTTGTGTCTTTAGAAAATATATGTATTATCTCTGTACAATGACAGCCTTTGAACAAATGCTTATTTTAACCCAAGTCCACCATGCTTTGGATTATCATGTGTTTCCCTAATTCTCAGTAGGTTGGTTGGTTTCCATGTAATCCAATCAAGAATTATTTCAATTGGTTATTGCACAGTTTCTTAGGGATCTCTTACACATGCAACTTAAAGAACGCAGCCTCCAGGCTTAAATCCTCTGGAACTTTAGAATGGCGTTAGACATTCTGGAGTCTGGGGTGGACATTTCAGGTAGCAGTTATGATGATGAAATAAACCAGTTTTCCATAACAAAGTGCCTGGGTTCCCGTTGGACTCTGGCCCTGGCTCCATGATCCTATTCTTTGCACCCGGGGAGGAAAGAGTTGGCAGCACAAAGTACTAGGATTCCTCCAGTCGCGTGGGAACCCCAGTGAACGTAAGCATGGTCTGCTTTCCGTGTGTGTTTCTCTATCTCTCAAGTAACATACAAAAAGTTTAAAATTCTCTATTTATCATTTCTTCAAAGGGAAGTCAGATGTGTTTTTATATTACTTCATTTGCATAATTTTATGTAAAAGAAGTATCATTTATATTCACACACAGCATCACAAGTTGCACACTTGCAGGTGAAGTCTGTCCATATCAATTCCATAGAGCTCAGGTTGGAAGCCACAGTTTCCTTAAATTGTTGCTTTTTTTGGATTTTTTTTTTCTGTTGAAGTTTTAACAGCCAATTTACATGCTTAATTTTCCCCATGAAATACTTACTAAATATTGGCCAGGAAGAGATCCTAAATAGAGCTGTTCTTAGTTGTTTTTTTTTTTAACTTAAAATGGCATTTAAATACTTCAGTGTGGCTTTTGCGTGAATTATAATAAAATGAAATGGCATTATTAAATCACAGAGTCAAGCTGTTTTCCCATACAATGAAATAGACTTTGCATATGTATATATTTATTATCTGTCAAATATATATGTATCGTTGATGATTGAAAAACTATCAAAAATGGAATAAGATACACAGCTGCAAAGAGTAGGACAGAATTCATTCATATGTACCACATGAAAATAACAACTTCATTACTTATAACAAGAATTGTATAATTTGACTTGTATAGTGTAACTTGATTTAGAAACTGTTCATAAGAAGTTAATGTGGTAGGATATGCAAATAGAGAATATTGAGATAAGTGAGACATATGTGTAATGAAAAACAGTTTTATGAATGTAATGTATTTATGAAATAGATCAATCTGTGCATGGCATTAACTGCTGTGTTGCATATTATGGAAATTAATGTAATTACCAGTGACTTTTAATTGAAATGTATGTGGTTGAAATGGCAAAAAGAAAAATTAATTAGCACATAATTTGATAAGAGAATTAATAGTTATACTTGTAATTACATTTGAGAAAGAATAGCTATGATCTCTTTGTGTTTTCTAGGCAATGAATATAATCCTAAAAAGATTGCCCTTTTGAATCTTTGTTTTTAAAAACTTGTTTTTATTATAAAGGTAGATGTAAAAAGAAGGAAATAAGAGAGAGAGGTCTTTTGTCCCTGGCTCTCTCCCCAAGTGGCCACAATGGCCAGATCTGAGCTGATTCAAAGCAAGAGCCAGGGACTTCTTTCAGGTGTCCATATGGCTCCAGGGTCCCAAATTTTTGGGATATCCTCAATTGCTTTCCCTGCCTACATGCAGTGTGCTAGATCGGGGGTGGAGAAATCACGGCATAAATTGTCTCTCATAAGGCATCCCAGAATATGCAAGGCAAGGATTTAGTCACTGACCCAATGTGTCCGACTGTTATTTTGTTTTTAAAGTGAATCACAAAGAAATTATTAAAAACACATGTGAATGGATTTGACAAAGACAGTGATGCATGTTAGCCATGGAGTATTAATTTATATATTACAACTTTTATATTTTGCATAAACAAGGGAACTTATATGCCAAAAAAATCCAAGAATTGAAACATTTTCAATTTCTCTTAGTAGGCAATTGTGAGTCGCTGAGTTGGATACAAACATGTGAAAGAGAAGTTTCAGTATTAGCATCGAGCAGTATTTTCTGAGCTTCTACTGGAATATCATCCTTGGTGTTCTCATAATCTGTTTTCTAGTTGGACTATGATAGTCTAAGCTAGTTTTGTCAACTCAGAATAGATTTTGGAGATTATTTCAGATACAAAAACACAGTGATTTTCTTTATTTGTGGGTGGTCAGCTATAGTTTGATAAAATGAAATTGACACCAATGACATCAAAGGTTGATAAACCAAGTGCTAGCCTTTAGAAGAGCATCCAACATATTGGCTAAGAACCATCTTCGCTATAACTTTTCTTCCCCAAAATACATATAAGCTTTAGGTACGCATTTTAGAAACATTTATAAAACTAATTTCAACTTTTTTATTTAAAAAATTTCCCAGTTATAAGTTAGCCATGTATAATTACACATATAGTTATGTGACAAGAGATGTATGATACAATATCAGGAAAGTACATAACAGCATTATAAATCAATGACTTACTTCTCTTAAAAAAAAATGATGTTGTCTCCTATTGTCTCACCAAGAAAAATATTTTACTTCTAAGAATGATCTTTTATACAATAGATCCTTGTGATAATTCTTCAGTAAAAAACCCTCAATCACCAAATAGAGTCAATGGTAATGTAATCTCTGTAATGCAAGCTATTTTGTGGGCAAATCTATCAAAATGATGTGACTGTGTAGAGCAATAGATAATTATTTAGATACCACAAAGATTCAGAAGACTGGCGTTTGAATACAAGCCAAAGTACCAGTTCACACTTTGGACAGAATATGTTGTTTGTGTCTGACAAATCGATGAAACAGTCTACACCCTACAATAGTATTATGTACTTTCCTGTAATTATTGGTTAGTTTTGTGTCTTAGTGCTCCATTATTTTCTCTTGCAAATGATCCATAACACGGCTGTTTCTATTTTCTTTGCCCTCTATACTCAGATTCTCCTTGGATCGCCATACTGACCTTGACAGGATCTTTAATATACATTCTGGAAACGGATCACTGTATACATCAAAACCCCTTGACCGGGAGCTATCTCAATGGCACAACCTTACTGTTATTGCTGCTGAAATCAGTAAGTTGAATTTTATGCATATATTTATGCTTTTCATCTTTATATTTGAAAGACATATTTCATTTTTGTCAATTTATATCTATAGATGTATTCATTGAATATTCTACATGGTGTATTAGATACTAAATATATGTCATCAAATATGCTTCATGTGCATTCTTTTTGCATGTACAAATTATCATTTTGATTTTTCAAGAAACCTCACAACTATTGTTTTTTTTCTTATTCATTGAGAGAGTGATATGTATTGTAGGAGAAGCAGAAGTTACTGTTCACAAGACTGGATTATAAATGGTGGGCTTATTTTAAAATGAAAATATTAGGTTCTTTAAACATTTTTGAGGAATTTAAGAAGAGCATGTTAGAGAATTAAATCAAGTCCTTCTCAGGATGAAGGCCCTGTGGAAGTGAAGAAATCGCATGGCCACACTCCTGCAAACCTTGTTGGGATTTCTGATCCCCAAGCTGGGTGTGAATCATGATATAAAGTACAGGACGTAAATTCCATATTTGAGACATTAAGTTGAATCTACAAACAGATATTGAATAAAAGTGATTTGAAGTAGTCATCCCAGAACTTGGAAGGTAAAGGACTGAAACAGAGACACCAAGTATACCAAAAGGGTAATATTCGGTTAGACAGATAGTCAACAATGAATTCATTGTTCTCTGCTTCAAGAACAAGTATGAAACTGGGCTTCTCTTTACATTTTGCCCTGACATAGAGATTGACCTTAAGTGATCCAGTTTTCCTGTAATTATATTTCATGTGTTCTCTCTGATCTAAGTCAATGCTCATGCAAATTATAAACAAATAAATACAGAGGTGAACACACACAGACACATTCTCACAGGTGAGCTGGATAACGGAGAGCAGCATCCTGTGAACACACATTGCAGTGTGCATCTCCACTCCCAAATAAAAGGACTCTCCCTGGAAGGTTTGACACTGGATTTTCTTCTGTTACCTATACCTACAATGCCATGATATACTTGGACATAGCAGGGTGTTGAACTTGTGACTGTTGCTGAGGGACTATCTATGGTAATAATATGAAGGAAAAGAGTGGGGAAGAAGGATGAGATATGGAGTTAGGGGATGCAGAGGGGCAATCCCTATACCTACAAAACAATATCATGGAAAATCATAATAAAATTTAAAAGAATATTCGTTTTGAGACTAACTGGAAGTTTCCAAGGATTTCCTGTAAGGAAAGTTGTGCTTTCTGTGTCTGTCTCCACATTCCATTATTAGGTATGCCAGCATGACCCAGTCTGATCATTCCAGAACCCTGATTATTTGTGCTTCCTGCCTGAATCAGCATCTTCATTCATGCCCAATGAGCTAAAAATCGAATTTTCTATTAAAGATACTTGGAGAAATTTAACTTCTAAAGCTAGTCGAAGTAATTACAATTCTGCAGAAAGCTAAGCCAATTACTTCTTCTTTTTAAGAAAGAAACCTATTTTTTCCCCTCCCTTAAATGGAATCAATCTGTGGAGAGACTGCCAAGAATGCCTACCTGCCACACCACAAGGAGGCAGGGCCCCATCATGTTGTTCTGGGTACTAAATGCAATGATGTACAGGATTGTTCTTTATTAAGCTTTAACCACTGGCTTGAAGATAACCGTCTTCCACACTAAGCCGTGAGCAGGACAGACTAAGTTTCCTATCAACATGTTTCCAGGCTCTGCCTCTAACGTTTCACAAAATGACATGGCAAAGACATCCGCAGGCTGTATGTAGCCTGTCACACCAAAAAAGCTAAGTTTAGATTCTCACAAGCAAGATTCTCATTTTTTTTTTTGCCTCTTTAAAATAGTATTGCAATGCTAGTTGTAGAACCACAACAACAAAAGCATAAATAATTAGCCACAATCAATGATGCAATAATACATTTTGGAATTAGGTCACATGTTTGGAAGAAACCAAATTGTTGAACCATGTGTATGACTGGGGTCCATTGCCTTTGTTTAGCACAGATTCTTACACTAAGCAACCAGGAATGGTGTGTCTTTCTAAAGCCTGGGAATTCTTTCCACACAGTGTTGTAAGCTCTCCTGATTTAGGAGATAGGAACAAGCCTTGGCGTATAAACATGGTCTCACCTTAGGACATACATTTTTAGGTTGTTTTTCTGGCTGTCACATTTTTCTACACTATAGCTTCCCTGAAGTGCTCTGTAGGAGAAGCAGCTGCTAACTGCATGCCAGCTGCTATTCAGAAAGAGTCTTCCTTGGAATGTGTGATCCTCTTATTTATACATAAGCTGCATCATCTGCCAGCAAAAACGATTAGTGTAAGCCCTGTGTTTTGGACAGGTAACTGCAGGCTTGGTGCTTCACAAAGCACAGCCATCCCTGTGGATTTAGCTTTTGTTTTGAAGAGCCGTGAGTTATTTATAAAGAGGCTGAAGAACTTTAATATGTGCTAGGGAAGGGTTGACACTGTCATTTTCCTAGGTACAGAACTTTTCTGTCTCTTCTGGCTGACATGGCAGTTAAAAATGTGATTCACTATCGGCAAGAGATATTTTTATTTTGAGCCATATAATTAAAAATATTGTGCTTCCGTTTATCTACTCTGCAAGTAGCTTGAGGGCTGCATTCTCTACCATATAGGAAGCCTGCCTTCCCACTCTATCCCGCAGCAGCAAGCAACTAAAGAGTCAAGTTTCATTTGCAGATAAACATTATTTTGTGCACAGCAGAAAATCATCTAGAGATCAAAAAGTAAAATAATAAAAATAATAAAGGAATTGTATTTTTCTCGTTTTCCTCACCTTTCACATTTCCCCCAGATATGGCCTTCTTCAAACATGAAGAATGAGGTTTTATTTTGTGAATATTTTATACGGGGAAAGCTGGTATAGCTCTTACAGAAGTGACGTAATATGATAGTCACAATCAATATGATTTTGTTCCTAATCTTCACATTCCATTACTGCTCCATATGCAGTAATCATAAAACTGACGCCTTAGCAAGAACTTGTTTTGTACAATAACTCACCTATGTCCCCAAAGCATGGTGAAAATGAAGATTTTACTTTATGCACATTGAATAAAACAGATTACTACAGAGTTGAGGTAAAGTTACCAATGTCACAAAATCAAATTGTATTAGAAAGGAAATGTAAGCAAATCAGTTAGACTCCTGCATGTGAATGCTTAAAAACATAAAAATAAAAACGAATAACCAACAAAACCTATTTGTTTAAAATGTAGAGTTAAAGAGAGAGACGGAATGATCTTCCATCCTTTGATTCACTCCTCAAATAGCTTATGGACCCAAGGCTCACGCAGGTGGAGGTCAGGAGCCAGGAGCTTCATACATGTTGAACAGCTTCCTTGTAGTTGCTGAAGCTCAAACCCTTGGGCTTTGTTCCATTGATTTCCAAGACATACATTGAAGGAGCAGGTTTATAATTAGAGCATTCAGGAGGACTGGAGCCAATGTGGGGTGCTGCTCTGCAGGTGTCAGCTTATCCCTTGCTGCCGCAGCACTGGCTCCGACATGGACTATTAATGCCCCAACTTGTTGGAAAGTGAACAAAATACACCATTTTATTATCAAATAGAAAAAATATGATTCTGACAACTGAGTATATCTGTGAGTTAAGAGTGCTGAATTTAGTTAAAAATGTGTCAAAGATACATTTTATATTTTAATTGAAGCAGAAGGGAAGATAATCACACTTCAGATAAATTTAGAATACTGTCTCTCTCCTTTTTTAACTACATCCCTTCATAAATGTAAGTGGGAATCAGTTGTTACCTATTGTATTTAGAATGCTGATTTAATTATTCTAATAACATTGCAATGATGTGGACAAAATGGTAGAATAAATTATTTTTGCATAGCGATACACTCCTTATCTATATGTGATGGTGTGTTTTAATTGGTATCAGAAAATTATTTAGGTGACGTTTAAAATTCAGATAAACCTCAAAACGTGTTACTACTCATAGCCCATATTGGTAGAAACCCTTTAATTAGCTTGCTCATGTCTCCGTTCCTTTATTTTTTGAATAGTTTTGCTTTTAGCTAATTATTTCCTTTCTGCTTTTGTATTGCCCTTAAGCTTGACTTTGCCAAAGTTCACACACGTTTAGCCTGTGCAAAGGCTGTAATGTTAATATCACGAAGGTCAATACTTATAACCCCAATTTGAGATGTCAAAGTACTTTTAAAAGTAGAATATCTCAAAAAACATAATTGAGCAAACTGCAATTATGATAAATTATCCAAAACTAATATATAGAAATAGACCTATCTATTTTCAAGTTACATTTATAAATCAAAACAGTTTTAAAGGTATATTTGTGGGAGAATTTTATGTACTTGATTTTGAGCATTTGTAACAAAAAAAATGGTTATAGTATATGTTGTTATGCTCATTCAGAAATGAGAAATGGTTATGCAAAACTGAGTCAGAATCGCTGATGATTATATTCACAGCATATATGAGCTGTTTATCTCACTGTATGTTTTCAAATCAATTTGTGAAGTTAGTAACAGTGTGCCACATTTGTTTTTCTTACATATCTATTGCTTAATTTGAAAGAAAGAGTAACATAAGAGAGACTAGAGTTAGAGACAGGAGAGAGGGAGAAAGAGAGAGAGACAGACAGACAGACAGAGAGATCACCCATCTCCTGGTCAACACTCAAAATGGCTCCAAGGCTCAGGTGTTCCATGTGCCTGGAGAGACTCATGATGTGTGGGGCATCCTCAAGTGTTTGTCCCTGCTTTCCCTGCTTCCATATCAGTGGAAAAACCAGAACCCAAAGTTATCCCAACCTTATCCCAAAGTTAGCTCAAATGTGTGGTAATTTCTAGAAGGTGAATTCAAGTACATAGGGTGCTTTATTCTCCATAGAGTACTACAGGCCAAGGTCAGTGGGGCTGGAGTCCATGTCCCCATATGTACAGAATAGAATAAAGTGAAGAATAAAAAAAATTAATAATAAATAAAAAGGTAAATTTGGACTAGCTGTTGAAATACATTTTTGATCTAGGTAGACAATGCAGTAGGTTCTAATAGAATGACTCTCATTTAGGAGAGAGTGGCCTGGAGAAAGTAAATAATTTTTTTAAATGCTTATTTAAACCAAAATGGTAACGATTCAACGATACAAGTACATACAGTAAGCTTCTCAAGAGGCCTGTGTAAATGAAATCCGGTATACAAATGTATCTCTAAACACAAACGTTCTTCTTTTCCAGATAATCCCAAAGAAATGACTCGTGTGGCTGTTTTCGTGAGAATTCTAGATGTAAATGACAACGCCCCACACTTCGCTGTGTTCTATGACACTTTTGTGTGTGAGAACGCCAGGCCAGGACAGGTGAGGACCACGTGCGCGGTCTTTCACTGTGCGCTCAACATATGCATTTTTTTTCCTTATTCTTGAGAGAAATGAGTAACAGAGATACAAACACTCATTATTTTCTCAATAATGCTGTAATTTAAAGAAAAAAAAAAAACCTTGACAATGGGGTCTAAAATTGAAAATATATTAAGTATCCTAGGCTTCATATTTCCTTTTAAAGTTTGAAGACAGTGATAACATTAAGATCTTATCATTGTCCTGAGAGTTAAATTGTAAGACATCTCTCAGTTATAAGATTTTTAAGAAAGGTAAAGCAAGTCCCTGAATTCCTGGCATGACACTAGATAAATATTGATAATTGCTAAGCTTATGGGAAATTAAATTTGGAAGAAACACGGGGACAGATGTATGAGTTCAGCAAAACATTGAATAAATGCTCTGTAAATGCAAATATGATTTGGAATAGGGGCAGTCAAATTTGCTTCGTAGTCCTATATGTTGCATCCATCATTGCAACAGCCCACAAGGAGCTTAATGACTTAGCTTAAATCTTTTAAAACATTTTTCCTACTTCAGCTTTGTTTATAATTCTTGAAGTCTTTTCCTCGATGGACTCATTTTGTTGTTTGAAAAGCTTCAGCTTATGTGTCTGAAAGAAATGCCCTTAATTGGTTTGAGTGCCATCTTCACAGAAGGAAGCTGCATGTTATAAATAATAATTGGGAATCAAATGTGTTCTATTAGAGAGAGGAGCCGTGGTGAAACTGCATTGTGTTTTGACATCACTTGATGTTCTTTATAAAAATCAGTGTCGTCGTTACATTTTTATGCAAATTATATTGTGGAATAACTCAGATTCTTCCTTTAAAAGATGCTAACAAGTATTCAATAGCCTGTCTATTGTTTGAAATGGTGAAATTGCTGCAATTGGATTCATTTTTCTTACTTGAAAATGTTATGGAAATGTTTAATTTGGAATATTTAAATGACTTAGCTGCTTCCAAGTTACTTCTTAATGAAACTACGCTTGTCCTAAAAATGCTATTCCAGATAGTTCTCTGCTTGGCAGGCTCAGCATGATATAAGTTGAGGTTTTCAGAAATAAATTTGCTACTGCTGCATGCCTCACTTGCTCTGTGGTTCTTCTATTCGATGTTTAAGAGATACCCTTTCAGAACAGAACAATTATTAGCAATAATGATTGACAAATACTTTCAAAATTTTAAAAATACATGTTTTTGTACTTGTGGCATTTGTAGAAAGTTCTCTGTGGAGTATTTGGCTGATTGGGAAAGTCCCTAAAAACTCCTCAGATTCACCTGGAAACATGAATCACTTAGCTGGGATACCTGTTGGACCAGGAGAAAACACATTCTAAGAAGGAACTGCCATTTACAAGTTTATACCTTGGATTGTAGTCCCTTATGAAAGCAATTGTCGTGTGATTGTCCTCTTGCCCATTGTTCTCCTGAAGTGTTTACAAAAACTCTGCTCACTTTAGCTAACTCATCTGCTGAATCAGTGAATTCTTTAAACCAGCAGCAGTAACATCAGTCCCAACTGGTTGCTTTCCACAGAACTTTTTTTTTTTTAAACTTATTACTGACTTAATAGTGCTTCCTACTTCCTAGGCATTTAAAATTTAGTTGGCCTATGTAAGAAAAATGATGCAATGAAAGATGACTGTAATAATAAAAGCAGGTAGCCCGTCCTGACCCAATTGATAAGGAGAACATGATTAATAAATGTTATATTATTTGTTGCATTTGTGATAGACCATTGGTTGTTTACTAGTCTGGTTGCATTTGCTCAAAAAAAAAGTTGTATATTTACTCATAAAAATTCTGTTATAGCATCCAACCTAGCTCATAATCTCAGTGCTTATTTAGATGAATTTCCTGTGCTTTTAAGAAATTTATTTAGTTGTGTGGTCCACCTTCCTCCTAGCAGAGAAGCAGCAGTTTAGGACTTCGAATGTGCTTTAGTTATTTATGTACTATTTCAGTCCTCCCAACAGCTGCAAATTCAGTGCTGTTTAGTACTTCCAAGGACAAAACCTGGGGAATAATTCCATTCATTTGGTGTGTAGATGGAATGAGAAGAGAGAAATAAAAGTAATTTTCACTCTCCTCTTTTTTGCTCCCTGCTATTGCCTATTCCGTGACCTAAGCATAAGTCAAAGACTTTGGTCCTGGGAAAGTCTGCAACCTGTAAAAGACTTTGTGAATCCTGCTCTCCAGTGCCTACGCAAGGCTACTTGACTACTTTCACCTGTGAATAAGGAACAGGACGGACCTAGCTACTTTTTTGTTCTTGTATCATTCCTGGCACATGTCTATTCCTCCTTCCAATAAACTATGTTTTAATAAGCTTGGTCTCAGGAGTGCTGTCAGTATGGCTGGGATGCTACTGCATGCCAGGTACTCTGCTGCTCCTGCTACTGCACTGGAGAGACCTGGGGGAGTACCTGTGCCCCCGCAATCCATGTGAGACCCCCACCCCAGCTCACGACATGCCTGGTTCCTGACCTGGTCCAGTGCCAGCTACTGTGGCTATTTGTGGAGTAGACCAGTGAATAAGAAATTTGAATTTTCTCTTCTTTTTCTTTCTCTCCCTCCTTCTCTCTTCCTCTTCACCCTCTCTTTGTCACCATTTAAATGAGAGAAAGGAATCTTAAAAAGAAATGCTGTTAAATATCCGGAGGGAAAAACTGCATTTTAATTTCATAGCAAAATTTCTGAGGAATCTCCACGGATAGGAACACGACTTATATGCATTTATTAATGATATCTAACCAAATTAATACAAACACTAAAAAACAAATACAGAGCCAAATAGCAGCCAAGCCCTCATGACACCAAAAACAATTTCATCTCACATCTCCAAACCGACAATGTTGAGATGCTTTCTGAACAACTGACAACAGCGCACAGTGCCCAAACAAGGGGAATTCTAATCACCCACAGAAACCCCCAGCCTTTCAGCAGAAGAAACTAAACCACAATGAATCTGAACGACCATTTCTCAACTTGAATTATCCTAACATCCCTTCATTGTTCCACAAAGATTGTGGTCACTGACCCATCCCTCCAGGTATTGATAGATTATAACCAGTTGACTGTATTTTTGATAAAGAAATAAAGAAAAAAAAACCCAGAAAACAAACCAAACCTTATTTTTGTCTCTTCATATTATTGAAATCAATATAGATATTACTCATTTTTGTATGTTTCCTAATTGTGGCAATATCTTTTTAGTAGAAATGGATCAAAGTGAATTTTTGTTTAGTTGAAGCAAAATATATTAGGTAGAGAGCTAGGGGACTAGTTTCATTTCCTTCTTTCCAACTGATTTTTTTTTATTCTGACTGTTTATGGCACATTTACACAAATTAGCATTGCCATTTGTGTAGTTGGAAACGATTTGAATAGATTGAGAAGCAAATTTTAAATGTAAAGAAGGTATATACCAGAAACCAAGTTATGCCTAGAGTAAAATGAAAACAAAAAGTCAAAATGAAAGATAGCAATTGCAAAATATTATAAATTATGTCACCTTTCTAAAAACTCCAAAGTCATAATAACATCTTATACATTATAACCATTATACCTGGAAATGTGCTAAGTATATTTTTTTCTCCTTTGCAGCTAATACAGACTATAAGTGCAGTAGATAAAGATGACCCGTTAGGTGGACAGAAATTTTTCTTCAGTTTAGCAGCTGTCAACCCAAACTTCACGGTGCAGGATAATGAAGGTAAACTTTGAGATTTGTTTAGTACCATTTCAATGAATGTTCTTGGATATTTCTCATAATGTAGTTACTATTAAACCATACAATGTGTCAGTGTATCGATGTGAGTTACAAACTTTGTTTTCATTTGATGCTTGATGCTACATTGTCCTAAGGTCTTATTTGACAGTGTTCAATTTCTAGAATTTAAAATAGTGAAATTTGTGAGAAATCTTTTTAACTACTAAAAAAATAAAAAAGACTGAATCAGGGCCGCCTCAGTAGCCTAGTGGCTAAACTACTTGCTTTGCGCGCACCAGGATCTCATATGGGCGCAGATTCTAATCCCAGTAGCCCCATTTCCCAAACAACTCCCTGCTTGTGACCTGGGAAAGCAGTCCAGGATGGCCTAAAGCCTTGGGACCTTGCACCAGAAGAGGCTCCTGGCTCCTGGATTCAGATCAGCTCAGCTCTGGCCATTGCAGTCGCTTGGGGATTGAATCATCTGACGGAAGATCGTCCTCTCTGTCTCTCCTCCTCCCAGTATTTTCCTTTCCAATGGAAATAAAGTAAATCTTTAAAAATGAATCTTGAAAAATCAGCAAGACAGAAAATCCCTTTAAAAAAGATTTATTTTATTTTTATTGGACAGTCAGTTATACAGAAAATCATTATTGCAAATAAAATAAAACCAGAATCTGAAAATCCAGTAAATAATAAACTAGAGTCTTATATTACTCAAGCTAATGCATCTTATCTACATTTTGGTTGCGCTGTGTAATTTATAGGCAAACCTATAACAATCTCATATAAGCTATTTTATGTCTATTTTAAGTCATGCTTAATAGGATGAAACAAGATTATTAAACAAAACTTTATAAATATTACATTTGTTTTAGATAATACTGCCAGAATTTTAACCAGGAAAAATGGATTCAACCGACATGAAATAAGTACCTATCTCTTGCCTGTGGTGATATCGGACAACGACTACCCGATCCAGAGCAGCACAGGCACGCTGACCATCCGGGTGTGTGCCTGTGACAGCCAAGGCAACATGCAGTCTTGCAGTGCGGAGGCCCTGCTGCTCCCCGCAGGCCTCAGTACCGGGGCTCTCATCGCCATCCTGCTCTGCATCATTATTCTGCTGGGTAAGACACCTGGGAGAAAACGGGATCTCTTTTATAAGGAATGCTTTACTGTGACTCTAAACAGCAAGTCTGCTCTTAGAGGGAGAAATTTCGTTCCAGTGACCAAGGTGCCACTTGTGATTCTGACATCCCATATCAGAGTCCTTCCTCTGCCTCCAGTGCCAGACTCCTGCTAACAGGAAGCTTGAGCAGCAGCAGGCTCAAGCACCCAGGTCCCTCCCTCCTTTGGGTTTGGCACAGTACAGTCTATTATGGGCCTTTGAGCAGTGAAACATCATATGGAAGAAATCTCTCTCTGTTTGCTTTTCAAATAAACAGAATAAATGAAGACAAATTCCAAGGAGTTTAAGGATAGACGGCTATTAAAATACTTCTAAAATGCTAATTTAACTACAAGTTGTTAAAAAGATTTCTTTCGTCTTTGAAAATGAAATAAAATTCTTCTACAGTAAAGTTCAAAGAATTCACCTTTTCCAGACATACCCTACAAATAGTACTTAAAGATGTTCTGTTGACAGAGAAAAGAAATGGTACCCACCAAAACCAAAGACAAACACGGAGGACATACAAATAAAGAGAAAAAGAAGACTAAGTCAAGCATTGTTAAAGCACTTATAAATAAATAAATGCAAATTATGATGAGTTTAGTAATAAACAGATGTTAAACTACTTCTTCCAAAATGCTCTCTACCTTAACCACAAGTTTTAAAATAGACTTGAATAAACTGAAACATTACATGCTACAATGGTTTACCTGACTAGTTACCATCCATAAGGATTTATAAAGAATGTTCTAACAGTAGTACAAGTCAGGCTTTTCATAATGTAACCTGGAATTCATTCAGATGTAAATCAACACTGAGAAACAAACCCTATCTTTCAGTGAAAAGACTGAACTAAGCAAAGGAACTGGGGAGAAATAAATGTAAAATGACTTGTGTATGGGTGTGAGATGCTGAGTGCATTTCCTGCTGGTCATGCTGGGTGTTGAGACGGGCTAGAATATTCTTAGAATCGTAGGTTCTAGGAACCAATCACGGCAGAAATAGCAAAGACAGCACCCAGCGTGCTGACCGCTGACCCAGGACACTCTCCTGAGTGTGGTATCGCGTTAGATTCTGTGCTGGCTTCTTTTTGGATCAATTGAAAAACTCCCATTCGGAATCAAAGGAACTGAAGATTTGGAAGAGTGTGATAGACCTTAAGTTCAATTGAAAAATTGCACATTAGGAGATCTCACTGAGACAAAACAAAGATAAATGTTAAATTTGTAACTTTGATAGAATGGGGATTCAAACTCTTGACAGGAGATAGAGAGATTTCAAAGAAGCGCATTTAAATATTGCCTGTTTCTCATATTTATAACATTAAGCTAAACAAATTACATTTTTGCAAATTTTAAAATATTCTGGACAAGAATAGATTACAATGTTATTAATAATGATTAGAGAGTGATGAACACTTTATAAGAGGTTAGAATCTAAAATAATGAAACTGACTGTTGTGTCATTGATTATTTAGTTTGTTTATGCCTTCTTTTTCATAAATATTCCATTTCTCTAAGTTTATTATAATAC
Organism: Ochotona curzoniae; assembly: GCF_017591425.1. Taxonomy (NCBI): domain Eukaryota; kingdom Metazoa; phylum Chordata; class Mammalia; order Lagomorpha; family Ochotonidae; genus Ochotona; species Ochotona curzoniae. The sequence goes on along the minus strand of NW_024465582.1, from coordinate 10,624,629 downwards.
CTGTATGCATATAGATCATTATTTTATTAACTAAGTGGCAATTTGTTTATCTATGATTAACCATTAAATGGATGAGATATTCAAGTCCAGCTAAAAATTTTATGGAGGTCACACAATGATAATGTGCACATTTAAATGCACAATCATTTTATGTCTGCTTCTTTGGGAAGATGACGCAAAATGAGAATTTTCCTGACATTACAAGAGTAACATTTGTTAGACTGCAGGAGAACTGGTAAATTTCACTTTTACAATTCAACTTGCCTTTAATATAAGAAAATATTTTGAGGAAAGATGATAAACAGGCTAGTAATTGAAAACTCTAAAGAGTTATCCGAGGGATTTATACTTTGGCTTTCTAGGGAAAGTTTTTCTTTGAAATACATATTAAAGATAAAATCCCCAGTAAGAATAAGGGTAGCAAGCTTTAAATATTATTAACAGTAAAGCACTATAATTAGCATAATATTTCTAAAGCTTTTTATATTTTTAATTTACTATCTAGGTTTCTGTCTTTTTTTTTTTTTTACATAATGGAGTTGAAAGTTACAAATTTTCAAGACACGTTATTTCCAAGTGACTAAACCAAGGCACATTGCAGTTAATCACCATGTATGTAGGTTTCCAGAGGAATCTAAAGTTTATTTCCATCTTTTCTCTCCTTATGACATTTTGAGCCCCTACTATCTTGTATCTTCACCGAAATCATTACATTAACCTTTTACTTGATTTGCTTGCCCCAAAACAATGACACTTGAGTCTATAACCTAGAGAAAATTACTTTTTAACTACTTTGGAATTAAAAATCAAATTAAATTTACTCTCTAATTACATTAGCCTAAAACTGCTTTTGTGAGTATCCCTCGGACCTTAATCAAAAAATACCATACACAACACTTCAAGAAGTAAGGAAATGAACTTGGACTTGAAGCCAATCTTAGCAGATTTCCATTAGTAGACACTTTTTTGTCTTCTCACTGAGTAAAATAATTTGGCAGATAATAAGCAATCTGAGGCTTAAACTCTTTGCAGCATTAATCTGAGGAAGATAAAATGCTGTATTTTCTTTAAAGTTTCAGGAATAAATGATTTTCTGTTTCTGCCTTTTTTTTTAGTTCAGATTGTAAGGGGGTTAAAGATTTCCTTTTTTTGTTATTAGGTATTTTTAAAAAGTGTTTTGTTTTTCCTCACACACAATCTTAAACATGAACAGATTGAGTGTAGGCTGTCAATAAAAGGAGAAAATAGAACTCAAGACACCCTTCATAAAATAGCACAATAATCTCCTTACAGTTCTTACACTTTAAACGGTTATCTAAAGTGACTAAATACAGATACTTCCTCATAGAACAACTCAGAAACATTCCTGGCCTGCCTTTGATTTATAGGATTAGAATGGACTGTTGGTGATCATGTATTAGGGTGGGAAACTAATGCTGTCATGTTCGTGTGTTTACACTTAATTGTGCTTATCACGAGCATTTTTTCTGGGGTGGGGGAAAGTGTCCTTCCTGAGCAATACAAATTTCTACATGTTAGATTTATAAGTGTTTGACATTCATTCATTCAAGCTTCCTATACGCTTTGAGGAATTAATTCAATGTATTAGTTTGAATATATTCATTGTTGCCAGATAATCCTACATTTTTTCAGGTTTCTTTTAAAAAGGATACATTGCCATGGAAGACCTCAAAAATGTCTTAACTATGTCATGTCTAAATAGTAGAGTCTTTCTTAAATGTTCAGGGATTGCTTTTTAGAAATTAAAAAGAGAATCAGTCCATCAGCAAAATCAGCACTCCGTATGTTATAAACAATATTGATTTCAGTATTGTGGTCAAGCTGCAAAAAAAGGGGCACCACTGTTTTTTTAAGGACATATACATTTACTAATTTATAAGCCACAGGTGTGGAGAGAGAGAGAGAGTGAGACAGAGAGAGACAGACAGACAAAGGGAAGAAAGTGAGAGAAAGATTTCCATACACCAGTTCTTGCCCTAAGAGGCCTGTGGCCAGGGGCTTGGAACTCCATCCAGGTGGAGTGATCATTCACTGCCTCGCCAGGCGTCCTAGCAGGAGGCTGGATAGGAAGCGGAGAAGGTGGGGCTCGGTCTGTTGGTCTAATGAGATGCCGACATCAAGAGCAGCCACTGAACACTCTGCACCACAGTGGTGATCCCAGTTTGGACTTTCTTAGCTTATTTCAAACTGAATTCGACTTGTGTCTTTTAACAATAATAGGCTCCTAATGTGAGTGGTAAATTTTCTCTATCATCAATAAACACCTCTAAATATTTAGGGAAAAAAAAAAAAAGAGAGAGAGAGCCAGAACTTGATCCTGTTAACATTTCGCATCGCTTTAAACGGAAGTTATTATTTCTGTTCTTAAACACCTCCAACTCTTGCCATGCATCCTCTCCTTCCCTGACCCAACTCTGACTGCCCTGAGATTTAAAGCAAGCACATTCTAAGCTGTCAGAAAAACAAACAACAACAGAACACACTCGTGAATGGCCTTGACTCTTACATGGTCTTGACTCGCCCTCTAATGTATCTTCTTGCCTCTTTTTTTTTGAACCTAGTTATAGTGGTGCTGTTTGCAGCTCTGAAAAGGCAGCGGAAAAAGGAGCCTCTTATCCTGTCTAAGGAGGACATCAGAGACAACATCGTGAGCTATAACGACGAGGGTGGAGGAGAGGAGGACACGCAGGCCTTTGATATCGGCACCCTGAGGAATCCTGCATCCATTGAGGAGAAGAAGCTCCGGCGAGACATTATGCCAGAAACGCTCTTTATACCACGGAGGACTCCTACGGCTCCAGACAACACGGACGTGCGGGATTTCATTAACGAGAGGCTAAAAGAACATGACCTGGATCCCACCGCACCTCCCTACGACTCCCTTGCAACCTATGCTTACGAAGGAAACGACTCCATTGCTGAATCCCTGAGTTCATTAGAATCAGGTACTACTGAAGGAGACCAAAACTATGATTACCTCCGAGAGTGGGGTCCTCGGTTTAATAAGCTGGCGGAAATGTATGGTGGTGGGGAAAGCGACAAAGACTCTTAACCTACAAACTACGTCCTGTTCGAACAGAGCAAGTAACTTTAGGGCAGTCTCCGCTTCACAATATTTGATATTCAGGAGAATTTTCCTGTCACTCAGCACAATTTTTTCCCATCTAGTTTTTAATTTGTTCATTAATTCCATTAATTCTTTCTTGTAGGATGTCTCATGGAATATATATGACAGTTTATTTAATCACTTCCAAGAGCCAAAGCTATGGAAATTCAGTGTTGTCCATTTTAGTAAATGAAAGATGAACAGGATAGGTTTCCCGTAAGCAACCTCACAAACAAGCCGCTTCTGTTAGATACACACCCTGCCCTTGCGAATAAAGCTTTTAAAAAAAAAAAGAAGAAGACAAATTTTAAGGTATATCCTGTTCTGTATATTAAATTAAACAAGAAGTACATGTGGTTATAGTAGGTGTGATATGCAACCTGGTATACAAAACATTTGTGCAATTTCATTTCATCAAATTCTATCTGCTAATGTTTTATATTTATATTTTTGTATTTATTTTTAAAAAAAATAAACCAGTTTTTACAACTACTTGCTTTGCAGCTTCTTTCTTCACTAAGAAAAATAAGAACTAAATACATTGAGTTAGAACAAGAATCCAGAGTCACTACAATTGATATGAAATATGTAACCAAATTAGGATGATCCGTCCAAGAATGATTTTCTCTGTGAACCTGGTTAGGCTGTAAGATGTGAATATATATTCATTTCAAAAGTAATCTTTATACACAACTAAAATTATCTTTGTAGGTAGGGGCCGAGTACCTTGTCTACCTCCTGGGTGACCCCTGAATGTCCTCTCTGGGTACCTGGGTTTTATCCCACTTCTTCCAATCCAGTCTCTAGCTGATTTGTACCCTAGGAGTCAGGTGGCCCAGGTCCCTGTGACCCATATGGGAGAACTGGAAGTTGTCCCGGCTTGGCCTGTCCAAACTGTCACAGGCATTTGGACGTTGACAGAGGGAAGAACAGATTTCCTTTTTTCTCTCCCTCTGTCCTGTTCTCATACAGCCACAGCTCTTCTCTTTTTGTTACTCTAGCTCTCGGGAACTTTGCCTTTCAAATAAAATTAAACCAAGACACATACATTTTAAAAAGTGTATCATTCAAACAAATTGAAAGCATCTTCTCCTTACGCTGAAGACACCAGCAGCTCTGCCATTCCGTTTCGTTCTTCACGAAGACACTGAAATAATGAAGCATGTTCTCATTTTGCACGATATCTGTGCTGTTGAAGATTATAGACAATAACAGTTCAGAGAAATTTCAGACAAAAATAATCCTTTAATGGAAAATATACTTGCCTCCTGTGGTGATTCTGAAAATGCCTTGTAATGACAGTAATAATACTGAATATTCCATTAAGACACAACATTGCAATTATGTCAAGTTTTAGAAAATGCATTACACATTTTTTTTTGTAACAAAGTCTGTTTTTCAGTCAATGAATGACTCATAGGAAAGAAAAAAAAATTAAAATATAAAATTATTGCCAGCTAATTATCAAAAGTTTTTAAGAATCAAGGAAGCCAGATGCCTCTAAGTCCTCGTTTCTCAAACTCCAGGACATGAATTATTTACTAATGGAGCGCTTCCCTGGTCCTGGACTGGAAGTCACGCTCCCTGCTGAGTGTGCGATAAACAATACCAAAGATTTATGTGGTCTCCAATTAGCAAAGAGAAAAATGCCATCTTTCAGAATAAATCAGGGTGCAATGTTGACATCTTCCTAATGAAAAATTAATTATTTCAATCTTTTGGAATGATATTTTTTCCAACATCCTGGTTGACAGAACCACATCATTTTAACCAGAAATGCTTTAGCTTGCTTAATTAGGAAAGAAAAATGGCCCATTTTAAAGAATGCATAAAATATCACTGTAAGTATTCCTTAATGAATCAACAAAAATATGAAAGCATTGAAGATGGGCAAGAGTACAATAGAAAACCGGAAGGGAAACTGTGGAATTTTTTTCCAGTTGTAGAATCAACTTGAATTTGGAGCATGACATTTACAGCTCCACGGGTAGGGAAGAACAACTTCCCTCCCACATTTATCTGAACAAACCTCCTGTATAATGTCAAATCCTGAGACAGGAGCTTAGCACTCTGACCATGATCTTTGTCTCTCTGCTTTCCCAATCACAAGGTTTTTAGATACATTCTTTCTTATGATTTAGAATTTGCCCTGTGTTCTGCTACCTGCATCCTATTCAAATGTGTTACATTTTCTTTCTTTCCACTCCTCATATAGCTTAAAGAAACTTCTCCTAAAGGATTTTGTTAATATCAGTGCATCTTTGCTATTTTTTAAGTTAAATCTGCCTCTGGCATGGCATCTACTTTCCTCTTAGAATAGGATTAAGCACTGAAAAGCAATTTGCTTAACATTTTTATTTAACACCTTAAGCACAAAGCACATAATTAAAGTGCTTACTTTCATTTCTTGAAGAATTAAGTTTTATTGTAGTCAGAATTTGATGACATTTGTAATAATGTTGAGCAAGGGAATATGCTCAACCGAGGGTTAAGGAGCAATTGGCCCCCTTGTCCAGGGTTCCTGGAATTTGGATGACAGTAATACTCTAAGTTTAGATTACATTGGGTGAAATTGTAAAACCTGATAAAATGCTAGCTCCCACAGGGCACTGGGCACCAAGCAGGCATTACATAAATACTTGTTGCGTGATTGATTAAGCTTGGCATTCCAATACTTTGTTTTCTAATTTTGGGAGTGCAGAAAATGTCAGGTTTCATGCCTTCCCCACCCTCAACAAAAAAGGCAACATGTTTCATTCATATTTGAAAAAGCATATTCTAGAAATGTCACAGTAACCTTTTAAGATGACAGTCTCTGCCTAGGAATTTTTGACAACAGCTATGCACAACTGTGCCAGCTACAGACTGAGACTTTCTTACATCATCTTTCCAAAAGTGATAGCCTGGGCAGACAGCATGGGATGACTGGCTGGAAGCAAACACAATCTCGATGCACTTTTATAAACTTGTTTTGGAGACAAAATTAGAAAAGTGAAATTTAACTTCTCGTTTTTTATGTTGGCAAGTAAATGATTTCATTTATTTAAAGATAAGCTTATTATACCTTTAGTTCCCTGCATAAGAAAATTAAATACCTACAAATACCAAATGCAATTAATATTGTGCCTGGAGACATTCTTCACTATCAGGTCCTCAGTGTTGTTGAATTGGTAAGAAAAATAAAGACAAACACAAAGATTATTCTCCAGATGATTTAAAGCATAACGAGGCAGCATTTTAATGATAGGTTTCAATATATGCAATGTCAGTGGTGAAATAATACATTTAATGTAATGTTTCATAAACTTACAGTTTATTAAGACTGATTTATGATAGCAATAATGAATAAGAAGCTGGGTGACAAGGATGGTGATGGTGATATGTTTATTTATGAAACATGCTTTTTGACCATTTTGATTCCCACAAATAACCACATTTATTGTCACAATGATCCTGTTAGGTAAGTGGTATTATCTCCACTGTAGCTTTAAAGCAAATTTGGGAACAGTAGCTTAAATACAACTGTGCAAGGGCTACTCTGAGTACCCAATGGAGCTTAAGAGCAAAAAATGATTCAGTTCTCTGCTAGTATTTTTAGATAAAACTCTAAAACTGAGAGTAATAAGATAGCCAACATTGACATCCTAGGGTAAAAATGACAAAGTCAGCAGTGTTTTTATGGACGATGTAACTCTTGCTTTAAAATGAAGATAATGGGGCCCGGCTTCATGGCCTAGCGGCTAAAGTCCTATCTTTGCAAGCACGAGTATCTTATATAGGCACCGGTTCTTGCCCTGGCGGTCCTAATTTCCATCCAGCTCCTTGCTTGTAGCCTGGGAAAAGCAGTCAAGGACAGCCCAAAGCCTCTGGACCCAGCACCTACGTGGGAGACCCAGAAGAAGCTCCAGGCTCCGGGCTTTGAATCAGTTCAACTTCAGCCATTTCTGCCACTTGAGGAGTAAATCGGCGGACAAATCTTCCTCTCTATCTCTCCCACTTTCTGTGTATCTGACTTGCCAACAAAAATACATACATCTTACAAAACTGAAGATAATGCTTAAACCACAGGAATGTCATATGACAAAATAAAAATTAAAGGTAAAATGAATTTAAAAATAAGAAAAATGACTACTAGATTGTCTAACGGGTACAGTCACATGTTAAGTTAGAATGCCAACAAGTAACACTTGTTGACAATCATAACCAGTGTTCAAGAGAATTTCTCCCAGTGTAGTTTTACATTGCTCTACATAAGGAAAGCTAAACATATAATACTAGTGAACATATTTAAAATTTTACATTGCAATGCTTTAGAATTACATGCTTATGAGCAGTTATACAAGAAGGTAGTATGCACAGGCATTTGGCCTAGTATGGAAGATTCCAATCAAGATATCTCAATCCTGTTTACCTGCTTGGCTGTCCAGCATATGACTCCAGCTTCCCACATGTGCAGATCTTTGAGAGCAGTGAGGTTGGCAAAGGGCAGTAGACGGCTGCTTCAGACGGGGAAGATCTGGATGGAGTTCTCGACTGACTTCAGCTTGGAACTGGCCGAGTGTTGGCCATTAGGGAGAACGCATCTCTGTCTGCAATGTGAATGAACGCTCATTTTAAATAGAAGAGAAAATTTAATCTCCCTGCCCATTATTATAATAAAATGATAATGCTAATGTATGGAATTCAATCTTTGCAGCAAATGATGGGAATAAATTTCCCATTTTGGCTTTTTAAAGCTTGTTTGTTGTTTGTTTGTTTATTGTACTTCTTTATTTGAAAGAGTGAATTACAGAGAGGCAGATTTATGCACAGAGAGAGAGAGAGAAAGTTTGTAATCCTCTGCTTCGTTCCCCAATTAGCAGCAAGGATGTTGGCTGTTCTAGGTCCAAGGCAGAAGAAGTGTGAGTCTCCAACCAGTTTTCCCATGTAACATAGGAGTCCATGGACGTGGGCCATCTTCACTGCCTTCCCAGGTGCATCAGGGACTCAAGTCAGCACCTCCGTGGAATTCCACTGACATGATGCAGGCTTAACTCAGTGTGTTTCAATGCTGGCCCCTGCATTTGTTTCATTTGTTTATTTTCTTAGTGCTTCATTTAAAAAAAAAAAAGATTTATTTACTTGTATTGGAAGGGTAGATCAGATTTTTGGAAAGAAGGAAAAACAGAGAGAACGATCCTCCATCCGTTGGTTCACTCCACCTTGGCCTGACCACCTTGGCCTGGGCAGAGCATATCTAAAACCAGGAGCCAGGAGCTTCTTCCATGTTTCCCATGTAGATACAGAGTTTAAAAGTTTTGGGCCATTATCTGCTGCTTTCCCAGGATACAGGTAGGGAGCCGGAGGGGAATGGAGCTGCCAGAACCGGAACTAGTGCCCACATGTGGTCCTGGTGCTTGCAAGTGAGAACCAGGCATTGAACCCTTGCCCTGGGCCCCATTTTGTTGTTGTCGTTGTTGTTGCTGTTTAATTATTTAAATTCCTTCTCTTTCACATCTTGCCAGGATTATGGTGCCAGTAGGCCTTGTGTTACAGTGAGTTAAGCTGTACTGTGCAAGCCCTATTTCACATGTTGGAGTGCAGATTCCAGTCCCAGTGTTCTGCTTTTGATATAGCTTCCTGTTTATACATCACGTAAGAAGACAATGACTCCAGTGTTCCATGGCCTATGGCCCCTCTGAACAACCCAGGTGAAATTCCTGGCTCCTGGCTTTGACTCGTGTGGTCCTATTGTGGACATTTGGAAAGTGAACCATCAGATTTGAGCTATAATCTTCCTCTTTCTCTTCTGCTCTCTTGCTCTGCCATCAGGTATAATATTTTAAAACCATTTCACAGTTGGCGAGGCCTAAGAGACTGTACTACTATTCGTCATATTTTTCTTAGAGTGATGTTGAATAAAAACTATGTCAAAACCTCAGCAGTCTGATAGAAATAGTAATCACTGCCTTGTGATCACAATCACCTGTTAAACTGTGGTTTGTGCGTGCCTCTCATTTTGACATCAACGGGAGTTGACCTATTTATTTCTCATAACAGAGGAATATGCAGCTATCAACCAATGATAACAATATGTACAGAGGTTGAGAAACTGTTTTTATAGCTTTTGCTGATTCCCAGTGAAAATATTTATTTTTCTCACAAGTTTCCTAACATTATGATGTTAATTACTGCCTTTGAATAATATTATAAAAATGGCTAAGGATTAAAATGAAAATGAATTTTCCCATTTATTTTTTTCTAAGAATTTGCATTTGTCAAAAAAAAGAGAGACAGATCTGTAGCTTAACTCAGAACCCCAGACTTTAAAAAAGAAAAAGCAAGCCACTCTGTCAGTGATGCAACTCTTAGGCATAAATCCATGTGAACAACCTCATTGCCCACTTTCCAACGGAACTGCCTGCTTGTCTATTGATGTCCTTGTCTGGGTCAAAGGAATCATGCCTGCAATCTTTTCACAGGAATGCAGAAAAACAAGAGCAGGTTGCTCTAATTCCACATTTACTCTGAGGCATTCTGTAGTCCTTTGAGTTTCTAATTTTCTCTACAATATAAGATAGATATTTAATTTCTTTGGGTTCCCATTGCCAATTATTGCCATCCCAATAAAAGTTCACTTTCACTAGATATCGCAAATGCCCTAGAACAAAAATAGTAAAACATCCAGGGTAATTCATTGCTGTCTGGTTAGATTTTCATTTCATTTAAGCCAAAAACAGAAGAAAACACAGACATATTCACCTACCTGTGTCAGAAGCATGAGAACACCAGGCAATACTATTGTTATTAAAATTGGCACCTGCAGGGCCAGGCACAATAACCTAGCGGCTAAAGTCCTTGCCTTACACATGCCAGGATCCCATATGGGCACCAGTTCTAATGCCAGCGGCCGCAGGTCCCATCCAGCTCCCTGCTTGTGACCTGGGAAAGCAGTGAGGACAGCCCAGGCCTTAGACCCTGCACCCGTGTGGGAGACCTGGAAGTGACTCCTGGCTTCGGATCAGCACAGTTCCAGCTGTTGTGGCCACTGAAGAAGTGAACTGGTGAATGGAAGATCTTTCTTTGGAAGTGAACCAACAGACAGAAAGTCTTCCTCTCTGTCTCTCCTCCTCTCTATATATCCAACTTTCCAAAAAAAAAAAAAAAGTTTAAAAATATCTTAAAAAAAGAAAGTAGGTGAGGAATATAAGCAATAAAAAGATATTCAGCTTCACTCATTCATACAGGAAATTTTAAAACTATAATGGTACATAATTACCTGTATTGCAAAGATTTAAGCCACATTTTTGGCAACACACTATATTTACAACAAAACTGATATATAGGAACATTTATTTAAGATGGTGATATAGGTGCTGAGTTCTTTGTTATGACCACACAGTACAGGCAATGAAAGTCAAACTAGACAACTGGAATTGCATCCAACTCAGAGGCCTCTGCACATCAAAGTAAACCAGCAAAAGCATGAAGAGACATCTGACAGAATAAGAAAAATATTTTGCTAGCTACTTTTCTGACAAAGGATTAATATCTTGAATATGTCAACAGCTAAAAAATAAATTTGACAACAGCAACAAAAATTCCAGTAAGAAACAGGCAGAAAAACTCAACTGATAGTCATCAAAAGAAAAAAAAAATCCAAAGGGCTAGAAGACATAGTAAAACACTCCACATTCCTACATTAATTTTAAAAGCATTTGCTGGGTGTCTATTAAATATCCGTTCTAATCGGACTCTATTTTTCAGGATTAAGTAAAACATACTCATATCTGCGTTCCCACAAAATTAACTTTCTATTGTGTATCTACATTTGTATCTATCTTCCCACCTATATTTGATAAGTTCAACCTGAAACAATTGTATGGAAGATAATTACATCTCATATGATACCCCCTGATGTTTTCAAAATTTAAGTTTAATAGGCACGCTCTATAGCTCACTAACATGTTTTGCAACCAACAAAATGAGCTTGGAGTCTAAACAATTTTTTTTGAAGTTTGTTTATTTAGACTTCAACCCCCAAATCTTTTGGGGTTCAGGAAATAGGCCCTGGCACCTCCTGTTTTCCTTGCTTTCTTGTAAGCGAGGACAATTCCCTAACATCTGTGTTCCAAGCACCATGTGATGCCTTATCTGTGATCATCCATTGTAACTGACACTCCCTGAGCCCTGATGGTGGGAGAGGGAGCAGCAGAACAGAGAGGGAAGACTGTGACGTCTCATTACATCAACTCCAGAGCTCTCCTACTCTTATTTTGCTATGCCCATTGGTTTGCTTTCTTATCTTCAACGAGCCAGTGAATAAACAGATCTCTTTCTTGGTCATTTTGCTAAGGAAAACGGCACAGAAAATGCTATTTCCTCATCTCAGTTGTATCTTCTCTCCTCCAACACAGTGATTCTTCAAGTGGACTTCCATTCCTTTTATTCCTAACACTAGATCTCTCCATGGAATACACTGCCACTCACTGTTCAGGATTCACTATTTGCTAAGTCCTGTTCCTTCAATCTCATTCTTCATTTTGTAAGTTCAGAGCTAAGCCTGGGGACTAAACAGGCCGGTCATTGGATCAATGATTTGGATTCTGTCTCAAGTCTTAATTTTAAAGTTCATTCTCTTTAGATCTTGACTCATCACTTTCAAGTAACTGAGAAAATTGTATTAACTATAAAGAAGAAATGTGTAAGATAAAATTATTTAATCTTTATATTCAAAGAAATACAATAATAAGGGATTTATATCTACTTAACATTTTAAATATATTTATGTTTAAGATTGTAATTGTTGAGGCATTTTCATGATTTTCATGTGAAAGAAAAACACTTATTTTGTTATAATAGACATAAAACTTGGTTCTCAAAGTAATATTTTTCAGAATGATAAAGCAAATGTATCTCTTTTGAAAATTATTTTTATAAGTAAAATCAACAGAATGTTAAAATATGTCGTAGGTTTTATATTAGGTAAAGTTGTCTTAGGTGTGGAGAAATAATGGGTATAGCATTTAGATATGCTAATGCACCTTTCTATTTGTAGTTGAGCGTGTGAATAATCAAACATTTTAACATGTGCTTAAATAGCAGAACACATGGGCTTTAAGGATGCATTTAAATAGTGTGTTTTCTTTCTAATTCTTGAAGCTATTTTTCACAGACAGTGACACTTCCAGAGAGGAGACATTTACAAATGTCATTAATAACATATGCATTTGTGCATATGCAAATTTGTTTAAACATAAATGTATATACATATTTGTAATGCTGTTGTAGGTACATATAGGACTGTTTTGTATTACATATAATCTACATGTCTATCCATTTAAATCAATACTACATAACTTCCTTCATAATACTTCTTTGTACTAGCCTTTTTGACCAGCCCATTGTTACAGCAATCCAGCAGTGATTGAATTTATTGCTTTTCTTTGGGGTATGTTATTTTTAAATGTTATAATTTAAACATAGAATTTGTTGAATTTCGAATGGTATGGTGAGTGGTAATCACTGTGGCCTACAGAGTGTGTTCCTCACGTCTCGTTTCAGTAAATTCACTCTCTCTAATCTCCCCAGTGATTCGGTAACAATCAGTTCTGTCTAGAGCTTCTTATAAGTAAAATCAGCTCATGTATAACTATCTTGTTACCCCTTCTTTCACATAACATGATGATTTTGAAATTAATTTACCTTTCTGTAAATGCCAGTTGTTTGTTCTTTTTATTTATAAATGAAATATACTTGAATGACAAAAATTTTATTCTTAATCTGTTAATGAACATTGGTGTATTTTCCTCTCCCTGATTATGATATATATGAAGTTCCTTTTACAGTGAATAGTCTTTTGAGAGTAATTGCTGCATCCTATGGTTGTGGTATGGGCAAGTGTTGGCAGGACCATGTTTAAATTTTCTAAGAAACTACCAGAGGTGTTTAAATTTGTGATTACAATATTTTGTATTCCCAGCAAGGGATCAAACAGACTCCAATTTCTCACATACCTGCTGTTTTTTTAATACTTTCAGACTCTACTTTGACTTATAGGTTAAGACTGCATTGGGTAGGTCCACAGCCCGAAGTGGATGGAGTATCTGTCCTATGGGTTTGTAAACAAGCTCAACTTCCCAAACAGATTCATAGTAATCTACACGCTGAAAGGGAGAAAGTGGTGGCTCAAGTGCTGGGGTCACTGCCATTCATGGAGGAAACCAGGTAAAATTAGAGAACCACGAACTGCCTGGAGAGCACCAATGGATATGAGCATTTGGGATTAAATAATCTTTCCTTAGAGATTATAAAATAGGGCCCTGTGCAGTAGCCTAGTGACTAAAGTTCTCACCTTGAATGCGCTAGGATCCTATCTAGATGCAGGTTCTAATTCCAGCAGCTTTGTTTCCCATCCGGGTCCCCACTTGTGGCCTGAGAAAGTAGTTGAGGATGGCCCAAAGCCTTGGAACCCTGCACCAGCATGGGAGACCCAGAAGAGGGTCCTGGCTTCAGATTGGCTGAGCTCCGACCATTGTGGCTACTTGAGGAGTGAATCAATGCATGGAAGATCTTCCTCTCTGTCTCTCCTCCTTCCTGTATATTTGACTTTCCAATAAAAATGATCTTTTAAAAAAATTATAAAATAAATTTTGAACATCTTTAAAAGGCAGTAGGAAATAATTTTCTTGATGTTGGTATTTGCATTTCCTTGGTGAGTAATGATTTTGTGAATTCATTCATGTGATTCAGAAGTCTTTTGCACATTTTATAAATTGTGTTACACTTATAATAGTATTGTAACATAAACATATAAATCTTTTGACAGTTATATGTCTAAGTGTTTTCTGCCAGTTTTTGAATTTCCCTTTCATTTTTTCTCAAGGATATAGTTTAAAGGTATCTTAAAATTCTGATAAAGTGCTATTTGGCAAATGTTTTTGTTCATTTCTGATTATATCTTTGTCTTCTTTAGGAAAACCTTATGTTTTTACGTACAGCATACTCTCCCAGGCTGCTTAAAGCATTATAGCTAAATATTTAGATTCAGTTCTATTACCCACTCCAATTCAATTTCTTTTTTCTGATATTTTTGAATTAGGTATATATTTATTTCCCTCATTTAGTTACAATTTTTTTGAAAAGCTAAGTTTTTGCTAGTAATTTGCAATCATACTTGTATAAAAAGTTAATTGAACCTGAATTTTGTATCTGTTTCTCAGTTCCATTCTATTCTATTTACCTACTTGTAGGTCCACAAATACTTCACAAATGAGAGACTATGAATTCTGGGCTTTGAGTAGAAATTCTAGAAAGATTTGCCTTTTTGTAGTCCTGGGTTGGTCTGTATCTGATGAATGAACCAGCAGAAGGGAGAATTGGCCTGCCTCTCAGTCTGTTTCTATCTCTCATCACCTTGCAAAGCAACAACAACAAAAAGAGTAGAAATTGCTATTTGAAAAAGCAAATAAATGAAAGCAATAGTATATCTTTAAATATATAACATGATCAATCATGCCTTTAAAACCTCTCTGATTAATTTTGTATTTTTCATTGCCATGAATTTATCACACTTATAAAAATTACTATGAATAGATATTATTATAACTATTACTATGACTTTTAAATTATTATCATCAGTAATGTATACTTATTCTATAGAAATACACTATATTAAAGATTGGTGGCAATCATTAACCTTACTTATTTGTGTTTCCAGGTTTATTTTCAGAGCAACCAGTACATCCTGTAAGATCTTCAACTTCTGTAGAAATAATTATTGCCGTATTTCACTCTAATCTGACGTTTTTATCAATGTATCTAAGAAGATATTCTATGTTATGTTAGCTTAATAATTTATCATAATTGACTGCTGAATAGAGAATTCTATGTTATCTACAGGAATGAACTCATTGAGTTCCAGAGAGAATTACTGTTGATCTGCCTAAGGTCAAACAAACCAGCATTCATTAAGACTAATCACAGGAAGTTCCTTCCCACATCTATCTTTCCAGCGACTTCATATGAAAGTCGTCATTTGAAACAATTACATAGATTTGATTATTTATATCATATGAAATAAATATGATAGAAATCCACATACAACTAAAATTATGAAAGCGTTTTAAAATGTCAAAGCTATGCAGCTCTATGCTGCTCAACGCTATAATTTTCTCTCCGTTGAGTATTTGGGAAACTCAAGTGTGTAAGTTCTGGTACCTTCTTAAGCAAGAAACTTGCTTTCTTGGCAGGTATTCTTCTTCCAGTCAATTTCATTTGATTCAGTGATGAGAAAAATACAATAATACTGAAAGACTCCGTGTTTCCTTGTCAATCACTTAATCAGGTGAACAAATTTTAAAACCAATGATGATGTTTTTATGTGAATAGTTAGTAATTGTAACAGATCAATATTCTTGAGTATTTTTGATCAGTTGTCTAGATCCTCTGGCCAGTTAACTATTGAAGTATCTGTGGACAATGTTTCCTGTTATGGTAACATAATCGTAAAACTAGGAAAACAAAGAAAATATAAAATTCAAGATAATGACTGTATTTAAACTTATAAACTAATTAAAGTTATTATATATTCCATTCCTCTTTATTCTTATCGCCCAATATGCAATATTATATGAATGCAGTTCTTTTAAATTTTTAGTATTAATCAGAAGCCCTTGATTATGTGATAATACTTTTATTGGGTTCTGTAACTGTATTGTAGCCAGTTAAAGCATGGTATGCAACGCCAGCATTCCACAACTGTGCAGGTTCCAGTCCCGGATGCTCAATTTCAAAGTCATTTTCCTATTACTAAACTGGGAAAATGCTGGAGGGTGCCCTTGTGCTTGGACCTGGGACTTGGCCCAATCTGGCCTGGCCCAATCCCTCCCATTGCAGCCATTAAGCAAGTGAATCAGTGGATGGAAGACCCCAGTCTCTATTTCCCTGTCTCAGTCTGCAACTCTGCCTTCCAAATAAATAGATACAATACATATTTAATAACAACAATAATAATACTTTCTTTATTTAAGGTATGCTGTTCTAAATACAATAATTTATTTCACCTCTATGTTAAACTGTATTGGCAGATCAGCCAAAGAAAGTGTCTTTACAACCAGCAGATCCTATCTCACATTTTTTATTAGCTTCATTGCAATGTCACCTGCTTTTTCTATGGTTGACATGTTTATTTCTTTACTGTTTCCCTCTCTCAGATAATTTCTGTTAGTCCTTGATTCTTAATGATGATCAAAAATCAGATTGTTTTTAGAAAGCAACATGTGCTGGTCTCCTTTGTTCGAGAATATTTGTTTCAAAGAGTATGATTTCAAGGATGGAATAAAACTGAAACAAGGCATTCTTTCCTCTGTTCAAAATTCTTCTGCACTGGTGCTTTCTTCCATGGCATTCACCTGTCCAGGATAGGACACATCCATGCGTTGGGGTAACCTGCTGCTCCCGACGTGTCAATAGAATGCTTAAACATTTAAGGGAAGAAATACCTCTTCCAAGTGTTGTTCCAGCATGGAGTTTCTACAATAGAAAACGCCAAGTTGCCTGCAATTTTGAATCATTTATATGCAGCAATCAATTTTTGCATCTTAACTTAGGACTCCAGAAATTCAGAAAATTTTCTCCTCTAATATCTGTGTTTCACAAAATTCATTTTTTATGTTTGACACGAATCAATATCCCATATCAAGGCACATTGTAAAGTGCGTTAATTCTTCGGCAGATGTCTGCCCTTCTAGCCTAGATTTGATCTCATTTGGCTCTACTAATTTTTTTTTTAAGAAAATAGAACAATGCAAGATCCTTTGTGTCTTCTAGAACAACAACAAAATATTCTCACGTGTGCAAATGATGTAGTCACTTGTAGAAGTCAGTCTAGCAGCTTAGTACAAAACAAACCACTTACGACATTATCCGGTAATGCTGCTCCTTAGAACCACCTCCTTCAACACTGGCACCTCACATGGGCACCAGTTAGAATCCTGTGTGCTCCAAATGTGGTTCAGTCCTGTTACTCTGCCTGGGAAAGCAGTGAAGGATGGCCCATGTGTTTGGGCTCCTGTACTTAATGTGGGAGATTCGGAAGACTTCTCGCTTCATTTAGGGAGTGAAGTAGCAGAGGGAGAATCTCGCTCTTCTTTGTCTCTCTGTAAAAGTTGCCTTCCAAATAAATAAATCTAAAAAAAGAAGCAAACCCATGAAAAAGCCATATCTGGGGTATTAGTAACAGATACGTGAAAATTCTCTTTACATTTTTCCCAATTTTGCTGTCAAGTTAGAATACTCTAGAACACATTCCATCTTTTTCATTGTAAATCCATTTCTGTCACACACACACACAAATCTTAAACTAAAAGAAATATATTTTAAGAAATTTGCCCAAATGTGAAATGCTTGCTACGCCAAAATGTAAGAAGCAATATGCTATTATTGGAAATTTTACAAAATACATACAATTACTTTCCAAATTGTTTTTAAAACCTACATAACAAATAAAAATGCATAAAATTGCCAAAATCATAATTTTGAGCTCAAAAAGATTATTATGATTTTTACATTATTATAATTTTAAATAGCTCAATTTGCTATTGGAAAAAACTGAATGCTGTTCTGCGGTTTCTATTGAAGTGTGAGGCACCAATTTAACTTATCTAGGTTAACAGTCAGTAAGAATGATTCAAAGGATGAATCCAGGGGACTGCTTCTTTGTTGAGAAAGTTCTTAAGTGAAGTGTTGGGAAAAGAAAACGAAGGAGGGGCGATTTGGCGATGAAACGGAGTATAGCTGCTCTTTGCTCTCTGTGACAGTCTGTGTTCAAGCATCATTTGAGAAACTTTTTTCTGAATAAGGTGTCTTATTCATCTACCTTTCATCAAAATAACAAACACCCAAGAGAAGCTACTTGTGAAGAAAAACTGCATATTTTTGACCCATAATTTGCAAGGATGCTGTGGTTTTGCTAGCTGAATGACCGTGTTGGGCTGGCACCTCGTATGGGTGAAGGACCAGGTGAGCCCTGCAGAGGAGTGAGAGCAAGTGCGCTTCATTCAGGCTTATGTAACATTTACTTGTGAGAACGCCTTCCAAGGTGAGGCTCATCCTTAATGTCCAAGGACCTCCCACCAGGTCAATCTTCTAAATGCCACAAATGGATCAGGTGCCCACCTTCTTGTGGGCCCAGGCCTCTCACAGACCTGTGAGGACACTGAAAGTGATCATTGGGATCCAGTAGATTTCTGTGTACATAATAAGGTCTCGAGATATCTTACCAGATCCTCAACATACCAGAAAAGTCCAGAGGGGTTGTAGGGAAGTACACAATAGCATAGCTCTAACATCAGTGGGTTGCAAGATTTAAACAACGAGATACAAGCTCAAAATCATGAAGGGTCATCTTGCACTCCATTTAGGAAGAAAAAATCACTCTCTAGGTTCTTCAGTGATTTGTGGGACTATGGCATTCTATTGACATTTTAAAGTCGTCTCCTCCTTTGTTTAATACATTTGTTTTGTAGAAATGTTGAATAAGACAACAATTAGTAATGTAGATTCCATAGAGCAGGAGAAAATGACAGATGTTGAGCTCCACATTTGCGACAGAAATTGGTAGCAAAGACGACTGGAGGATTCTTAACCTAAAGTATTGAACACAAAGTTAGCAAAAACTATTTTAAATCTCTCAGCATAATCTAACTTTAGCAAGTAGGAGGAAACAGGGAACAAATTCTAATTATACAAAGGTTTATCAAGAGAATGTTGCCATTTCTCAAGGACAAGAAACAAAGACTCAAAGAAAAATAAACTCCACGTTTACTTTTACTCCACATCAACAAGCTGTACCAGCCATTGTGGTCACTTGGGGAGTGAATCATTGGACAGAAGATCTTCATCTCTGTCTCTCCTCTCTCTATATATGCCTGACTTTGCAATAAAAATAAATAAATCTTCTTTTAAAAAGTTCCTTCTCTATAACATAACATCATGAGACTCAATAAAGTTTTCTTGAGTTTGAACTTTGTATTTTTAGACTACACATTCTTAAGTTAGTGAAATTTATCGTTCATGCAGTTGATTTTTAATGTGAAAATTACTCTAGGGTGTAAGGATAGAATATTAAGTTTTATGTTAGCACCTAAATTTTCTCTTTGCTGACTGAATATGTATATTTCAATTTTAACTTGTATTTTGAGCCTAATTATGATATTAATTCCTTTCTTGCTAAGTAAAAATTCCTTGAGGATAAGTCTAATTTTTAATTTATGTTATGCTCATAGAAACTGTACATAGGTCCTCCTATTCAACAAACATTCAGACAATATTTGTGAATAAATGAAATAATTATTTATAAACTCTTCCCAAGTATTTTTTTTCTGTTGGAATAATGCAATATTTTTCTAGAAATGAATCTTTAAGAAGGCAATTATCTTAATGTTCCAATTTGTTATTTGAAACCATTTTTTAAAGAGATAGTATTATACCTAATGCAATGGAGAAATTTGCTACAGTTGGAGACTGCAGAAAAAAGTAGGGGCACAATAAACCTTTTCAGTGACTATAAAAGAAAATTATCTCTTCCTCACACAAGGTTCTTTCTTATCCAATTTCTACATTTGTGCAGATTTCAGGAAAGATTGTCCTTTTTAAATTATTAAGAGATTGCCTGACACCTAGTGGGCACTCACTAGATGAATCCTGAATAATGTTAAGAAAGTAAAAGAAAGAAGAAAATGAGGGCAACAGCAGCAGATTACATAATGCATCTTAAAGTGCCTAAAACCAAAGCTAAGACAGGGAGAAGGGCTGGCATCTTAAATGCTTCCCTGGAGCTTCCTTTGGAATTCTCCGGAAGGTTAATACAAGTCTCCTGAATTTTTAAAACCAAGAGCCGAAATGGAATAAGAAATGTTAATCTAAATAGGCACATATATTTTAGGATCATGATAAACTGATGAAACAAACAAATAGGATTGAAGGAACAGCCAAGATGTAATTCCTGATACATGCACATTTTTAATGAAAACAAAAAAGAGAAAATCTGATACTGCGGCCTGAACAGAAGATCTCACATGGTTTTATGAAGTTAGTAATTCTTTGTTTCTTTAGAGGCTTAAAATCAGGGAGAGTGAAACCAGATAGGAACTCAATAAACAAGCAAATGAAGACATAAGCACATTATCTGGCTTGGATTAGGTAGAATGTAACAAAGGCAAAGAAAACATTAGCATTAGAATATGCTGTACCCTGTACTAAAGGAAAAGCATTCTCTTCTACCTAAAAATACTTTTTATATTTTAACCTGACTATAAGTTAAAATCATTGTGTATTTAAAAATTTATATGATTTTTCATTAAAGTTGATAATCACTTTGCTATCCTTTCTTGGAGTTTCCATGTTAACATTATTCAAATTGTGTGTTTTACAGAAGTCAGTCATGCACAGACAAAGTTTATTTAGGACCTAAACAGAAATTTGCCTTGTGATTTCCTTCCTTATCCACATATATTAAATGGATTCACAAAATGTCACAGGAAGTTATAGTCTTCACCAACCACATGTATATTGTTTGTATGTAACCATGAACAGGGTAACCTTCATATCTATAAACAGTTTCTTTTCTTGGTGCTGGTGAACAGCATCTGTTTTGTCTTCTGAGTGGACAAGTCTAAATAAGTCGTGGCTCCTCATT
The DNA here is from genome assembly GCF_017591425.1 of Ochotona curzoniae. Classification (NCBI taxonomy): domain Eukaryota; kingdom Metazoa; phylum Chordata; class Mammalia; order Lagomorpha; family Ochotonidae; genus Ochotona; species Ochotona curzoniae. The sequence continues at coordinate 10,603,825 of NW_024465582.1, read as the reverse complement.
TGCAGGTCATGGGGGTGGAGGTGGAGGAGGGGGTGGAGCGTGATACCGTGGATGGAGATGTGCACAACAGAGGCGCAAACAGCTAAGAAATCTTGGAACCTCACAGAGAAAACACCAGTCCAAAGCTAGAAGGAACAGCACTGGATGACATGAGTGGATAAATGTGCAAAAGTATTCTAGTCAGCAGGGATGAAATTTGCAAAAGAAGAAAGGAGAGGAAAAAACAGTGGCATTTACTTTATTTGCTCATCAAAATTTTTTTTAACTTAGGCAAGTGACCTGTTTGATCTTCTGCTCAGTGGTTTGTGGGACTAAAACTAAAGTGATTAACAAATCAGACTTGTTGTGTAGCAAGTATAGCCACAACCAGCAATATTGGCAGTCCATATGGGCACTGATTTGTGTCCCAGCAGCTCCACTTCCAATGCATTTGTCTGTGAAAGGCCTGGGAAAAGAAACTGAAGACTACCCAAGCGATTACACCCTTTTCCCCACGGGTGAGTTACAGACAAAGCTTCTGAATATTGCTTTCACCTAGGATAGCCATGGTTGCAGCCATCTTGGTGAGTGAATCAGCAGACAGGTGACCTTAGTCTTTCCAACTCTCTAACTCATAAAGGAATGAATCTTACAAAAATTAGTAAAAGAGCATTTCTTCATCCCTCACCAGGATTCCTTTTTTTTTAAAAGGTTTATTTTTATTATTTTTTATTGGAAAGGCGGATATACAGAGAGGAAAACCAGGATTCCTTTTTAAAGAATCTCTTTGGCATCCACTTAGTCTTTCAAAATAAACTATAGGAAATGACTGGATATTCACTCTTATTTTCTAAGTTTGGACTTAGCTCTCACTTGGGCTCTTTCTCCCTTGCAGACATTTTGAATAGGAGGTGGTGCAGCATGTAAGTGATCCATTCTGTGTGGAGAGTCTGACCTAGGCACTGGAGAGTCAGCTCTACTTTCCACTAGCTCGGGAGCATTTAACATACAGTCAGTTTGTCATACCAAATCTTGTTTTCATCAGGCCTACTCTAAAGTTAACTCAATATGTTTGCTTGGCTAAACCATGGTAGTCAGTTATTTGGTCAAATACCAGGTGTTGTTATGAAGATTTTTTTTTTTCAAATGTGATAAATACAATCAAAGTAAGAAAATTATGCTCCATAATGAGAAGGACAATGAACTGCAAATTTTAACAATAAAAACAAAAGCTTCATGGAGGAAGATTTCCATATTGGGACAGCCACATGGGAATCCAGTCAGTTTCCCATTTGCAAATCAGGCTTAATGACTTCTACCTTCCAGCTACCATAATCATGTGAGTTAATCTAATCTTCAAAATTAGAGTTAATATAAAATAAATGGAATACATAAATATACCACATAAATAATATATATAATGCAGACTGGTATAAAAATAGATCTATTCTTTATTTTCCACATGTGGCGTATAAACCTCATAGTATATTCTACCATCTATTTCTCTGGATAACTGTGACAGATACATATATCCATTTCATGCCCATTAATAAGATTTCTGGCCCGCAGTGTCTTCTTCCATTTAGTCTTCTACATAGCTGTTAGAACAATCTTCCTATGAAATAAAGCCTTGGTGATAATTATGATAAAATAGTAACAATAATCAAATGAAGAATCAGTCCCGTTCAAGTTTTGTAGTTTGACTGCAAAACTCAGGCAAGGTGTGTGTGCATGCTGGTACTGCAAATATAGGAATCAAAGCCTTCTCCACATCAAGTGAGCATTATGGAGTGGCAGCAGTAGTCCAGCCAAAGTCGGCCTTACTCTATTGTCCATAGTTCAAACAGACATCAATGCCACTTTTAATTTAATATGCAGAAGTTGTTCTCCAGCCAGGTTGCCTGGTTCCTACCCTTCACCTTCTTTTTCCTCAAATAATACTTTTTAGATTCTGTTTGTTGAATAACCCACAATCTGTCAGATAGGTGATTTTTGCTCATCTTTCTTTTTATAACCTTCTCTCTCCTACCTAGTACATCAGACAAGCTGCTTCAAACAATGCAGGCTCCTGCTTAGCAACGATCTTGCTTGAGAAGGTTCCCCCAATGACCACCCACCGCAAAACATGTTGTGTCATCCTTTTTCACAGAAGTAGCATGCACACACGTGTTACACCCTTTGTTATATTCTACTCTAGCCATTTTTATATCTGTCTTCAGCATCTACATTTCCTATTTCTATGTAACTTGTCTGGGTGAATAGCTGACACATCAAGTAATTTATTAAACAAAAGCAGAATGCAATGTTTCAGGGAAATTGTGTAGAGTTTAAGAAAAGGTTTACATTTAAAATTCCAGAAACCAAATAACTGAAATGAAATTTTATTTAATTAATTGCAGTGTATAAGCTAATGATGTTGGTAATAAAAACTACCTAAAGCACATAAAATATAACTTGAGTAGATTAATTATGACCCCAAGGCTTTCCTTTTTCATGAAATTGTAAGATTTGAATAGGAAAAAATAAATCATTTCATAACCTAAGCTCAATAAGATTCTAGAATCTTTGAAATCCACCTCATAATTATACATACTTTCACTTAGCTTTATACATCTTACCCAATAGTCAAAAAAGAAAGAGAAATGAGAATTTCTAACTTCAGGCAAAAATAAGCATCTCACTAATTAGCATGATTCAATTATATTATATATGCATGAAATTCTGGTCCTAATGAACCACTTTATGCATTCCTAATTATTCATAAAAGGGGAAGGATCTGTATGAAAATAAGGACCTAAGACGGTTATGAAAGAAAATATGAAACAGAAATTGCTCACAGAATTTCAACATATAATGTCTGACAGTTTATTTATTATTGTCTTACAAATTAAAATCTTCACATATGAAAACATTTTTTTTCAAAAATCATGACTTTTTCAGACAATAAATAATATAGTTCTAGCTCCAACTAATTGGTTAAAACACACATGCATAGAACAACTAATTAAGTGGAACTTAATGGAGTACAAATTTTTTTAAAATGTTAATATAAATATGATATCTACCTCCTGACATTTTTCTTAGATTTTGTGAGCTTAAGAACACATGTTTTCTGTGCCTCTGCTTTCTTATTTTTCAAGGGAGTATGAGGATCATTTTTCTCCATACTCACAGAGTTCATGTAGACATCAAATACATTAATCCTCATGAAAGCCCTTAGAAAACGGCAAAGAGCTGCACTGATATTGCCTGTTTTTTTAATGTTCATGTGATTTTAAGTGTGCTATATGATCCCAAATTAAATACTGGATATTAGAAAATAAAAAAGCTGGGACCCAGATGTGGTTTAAAAAGACATGCTTTAACTCCAGCCTATATGTACATGGCATGCTGAGTCTTAAAAACAGACTTATACTTGAATGAGACAAGTCACAAGTTCCTCATTCGTGTCCTTTACTGCAACTGTCGCTAGATGAGTTCACAGGGTGCTGATGTTGAAGCAGGTCACTTGAACAGTTATCTCAAGGTGGCAGGAATCGCAGAATGCAAGCCACCACTGTCGGAGAGAGAGAGACAGCATCTAAAACTGAGCCTCCTTTCAAATTTCAGACCCAAAAGTTGGTGCTGAGCTTGACCTCCAAGATGATTCTAGAATATAGCTAAAGCACAAGTAGACAGAGAACTCATTTTTCCTGGTCTTTTCCACATGGTTCTTCAAACAAGCACTTGTTTACTGAAGAGGAAGAAATAAGACAGCAAGTAGAACTTCTGCCCATTTCTCCACACTTATTCTCAAAAACAGTGCAATCGTCTTCCTTGGGATACTTGTCACTTAAAATGTGCATTTCTTACAGTTTCTCCTCTTGCACCCAGATGTATTGGTATTGCATAACTCACCAAATGCATCAGCTAACAAGAAGGTTTGAATTTCATCTAGAAAAACAGAGAAAGCAACACACACACTGAAGCAAGTGCTACACAAGCTGTGGGAGTCAGGGTCCTTTATTCATGCTTTCTGTCACCAACAATGGGTCCCTTGGTCATTAGTGTCTTTTTTTTTTCTACAAGTTATTATCAAAGATCTGAAGGCTTCGCTCTTCATTGACTAGTGCAACTACATTCCAAATTTATCAAGAACAATATATTTTTCTTAGGTTAAATATGTAGCTAAATAAGAAAAATAGTAAAATGGGAAAGTGATATTTAATTTTTGTCCTTCTTATTCTAAAACACACACACACACACACACTGGTCTAGATGAGACTGAACCCGGGGACCAAAAAATTCCATCAGATTGCCCTGTATAAGTGTCAAGGGACCAATTAATTTACCCAGAGCAGCTGCCTCCCCAGAATTTGTGTGAGTGGGAGCTCAAAGTGTGACCAGAAGTTTCAGCTGAAAATTTCAAGCCCTGTCTGAACTACTGCCTCAAGTACCAGCCAGCTGAAGTAAAACATCTCAAAAGGACATGTTCTGTGGCAGAATTAAGAGTACAACTTGTTTTCTTCTGATGAATTCAGCAAGTTTAGTCATTTGTTTTAGCAAAAAGAAGAGAAGACTTGGGCCTGGAGCGGTGGCCTAGTGGCTAAAGTCCTTGTCTTGCATGTGCCGGGATCCCATATGGGTGCTGGTTCATGTCTCGGCTGCTCCACTTCCCTTCTGCTCCTCGCTTGCACAGAAGGCAATAGAAAAGAGTCCAAAGCCTTGGACCCTGCACCTACATGGGAGACGCGAAAAAAGCTCCTGGCTTCAGATCTGTTCCACTCCGGCCATTGCAGCCACATGAGGAGTGAATCAGTGGATGGAAGATCTTTGTGTCTCTCCTGTCTGTAAATATGACTTCTCAATGAAAAAGTAAATAAATCTTTAAAAAGAAGAGAATATGTACATATATTATGATAATATTTTATTAAAAGAAAAATTAGAAATAGTAATGGTTGAAGCAAATTTGTTTCTGACTATAGAAAGGACTTACAAAGGAGTAAAATGCAGTATGTCAAGTGTGTAATCCTGGTTTGGGAAAGATTCTATGAAGAGACACCGATATATACACATGTATACTATTTATGTTAAAATATGTACACAAATACATCTATATCCATGCACACATATGTGTATATTTATATGCATTATAAATAATGTGCAACCATGAACTATTTCACTGTTTGAACTGTTGCCTGTATTTCTGATATTTTTTATGATTAATTTTTCAAAGTTCTCCAGTTTCATAACATTAACAACATATCTAGTATCTGAATAATAGCAATATGTAAATCTGAAACTCAAGTTATGTGAAGAAAAGCCATGTATGTGTTGTTTATTAAAAGAAAAGAAAGCTTGGGCATGGCATGGTAGCCTAAGAGTTAGAGTCTTTGCCTTGCACCTGCTGGGATCCCATAGAGGTATTCATTGTAATCCCTGTGGGTCCTCCTCCCATCCAGCTTCCTGCTTGTGGCTTGGAAAATGAATTGAGGATAGCCCAAAGCCTTGGGACCCTGTACCCATGTGAGAGACCCAGAAGAGGCTCCTGGTTCCTGGCTTAGGATCAGCACAGTTTCTGTGTGGTTTCCACTTGGGGAATAAATCAACAGACAGAAGTTCTTCCTCTCTTTCTCTCCTTCTCTCTGTATATCAGACTTTCCAAACAAATAAATAAATCATTAAAAGAAAAGAGAAGAAAGCATTATTTAATATGGATACAGAATGTGACCATGGAGAACAGAAACATTAAGCAAGAGGAACTTACAATTAATTATGAACTGCTTCAAAGCACTTGCTTGATTGGGACGAAAGATTTGTTTCTCTTTAGGTCTGTACTAGTAAGTAATGAAAATTACTGTTTGAGCTATTGTGTGCTATGTCAGTTCCAATATACCAAGACAAAGTGGTTGTAAATTGTGGGAAATCTATTTAGGAGGAATCACATGGAAAAGTTACAACAAGCCCCATGAAGGTTAAAAAGACCATATATTTTTGTTGAAGCTACAAATCTATAGCAAGCTCAAGCCAGTAACGTAAGTAATGTCTTTGATCGAAAAGAGAAAAAACAAAACCTGTTGTGTATTAAAGTAAAATACATTCAAAAAACAATGAAACCTTTGACTGAATGAGAACTTATTTGTGGTTCATTTGTTGTAGCTGACATCCATTTTATTGTCTATATTTTTGAGGTGTATATTTAAATATCTGCAATGGCGTTTCACTGTAAGAAAATACAAGTCGTTTGAGAAAGTATTAACCTCAGTTTGTTGTTGCTGTTGTCTTTTGTTTTTTTTTTAGTTTACAGCATTTAAAAGTACAAGCCACAAACTATTGCAGTGCTGACAAATGCTGTCAATGGAAAAGTATAAGAAGTGAGTTACATTAGCGGTCAGCAAGGCATTCTGTCAATGGGGAAAAGGTCGCTGTTTACAATAGAGCCATGCGATAGGAGGCCCTCCCACATAGAAGATATGAATTACTGTGGTCTTAATTAACACGTTCAGTGCTAAAAGGGCACTTGCTTCTTTCCTGAGTTCACATTTTTATTTGGAATGTCATCTCTTTGTTGCCTTTTTTCTGTCTTACTTTGTTATGGTAGTTGGTTTTCAAAGGCAGTACTCCTCTATTCTTACCTATCTGTGTTAAGATTATAGCAAAGAGTCTTGGAGTATTTCAAGGGTGTTCAATCTTTGAGGAAGAGAACAAACATATTTCACAGTAAGTATGATACATACATTGCTTCTTCTTGTAGTGAAGTTTAGATTGGTTTGCTAGCGTGTGTTCTCAAGCTGTGGGCTTCTCTAAGCTTGAAGCTCTTGTATCTTTTACACAGATGCATTGCAAGAGTTCTGCTACCTTGGCTTGCTTTTCCCATTGAACCAGGGGTAAACATGAATGTCAAATTTATGAGTGGCTCTACGAGAGCCTAGACAGAAGAAAATGGTGATGGAATGGCTAGATCTCCTGAAATACTTCTGGGAAATGTTCCTAACCTGAACTTGACCATAATCTTGGGTTCTTGGAGAGTTCAGAAAGATGAGGGTGCTCATCCCATTCCAGGATGAAAGCTTGCTTTTCTTTCACTGCTCAGGCAGTAAGTTGAATGACCCAAATATTTTTCTGTAAACAGAATTAGAAGGTCCTGTCTGCCTGCTATCTGCTTCTAGGTGAGATGCGACTCTTGCTGATTGGAAAGTTTAAAGTGCATGATGCTTAAACTGGGTATCTGTTCCATGTCGCTGCATTGATTGGATCATTTGTGTTGTGCACTGATGTAAGTTTGGTTGATTGAGTGGTTCACGCATGGCAGTGTACTGTTAGTTGCTCAGATGGTCATTGCTTAAGAACCCCGGAACACAGCTGATCCGGGCTGCCCCCTCTTCTACATGTGGTGGAAAGGAACAGTCTACCACTAGGCAAGGGCTGGGGAAATAAGACCCCTGCACTTCTAAGAGTCTGCCTCCAGCTACATGGGATACTGGGAAGAGGGTTTGGATTGTCACAGCTCTGGCCATTGCAGCCACTTGGGGAGTGAATCAATGGACGGAAGAGCTTCCTCTCTCTCTCCTCTCTGTATATCTGTCTTTCCAATAAAAAAAAAATTGCATCTTAAAAAAATAAAATAAATTTAAAAAAGAGTCTTCCTCTGACTCATTTCTGGAATTGGTTTGGTCACTTGTAACAGCACTTTACAAAATTCCTCAAAAACGTGGGTGTCATGAGAAAACTAAGTTTGAGAATCACAAAACTTTACAGCAAGTTAATCTTCTCATTCTTTTTTTTTCCCCCCAAAAGCTCTTTAAATGTCTTCATAGAGTTTCTTATCTATGGCCTAGTAATCTTGTATCTTCTGCCGGAATCTGTGAAACTATAGGTAGATAACTTCACTGTTCTTCGAATTTGTGATTACAGACTCTAGGGATTAAGTGTTTTCAAAAATGGCAAAAGGAGAACATGGTAGAGCATATTTGTGACATACGAATGTACTGATAAAACACAAAACTAGTACCACTTTGAATGTGACTGAGTGACTAAGTTCAGTTTAAATATTGAAACAATCTCCTGTTTGAGGCATAGAAAACCCTTGCTGTAAATAGATTATTAGATAATGATGATAAATAAGATTATATAAGAAGTAAGTACCTTTCCTGGGGCATTTGTGAAAGGCTGAAGACAAGCAGACCTCTTCTTTTGTTATACAGTGATAAAGAATACTAATTCAGAGCAAAAAAAAAAAAAAGTAATGTTTTTATAATAACCAGCGTTCCTCATGGTAAGAAACGTGAGATAAAACCAAGCTCTTGTCATTCAGGAATTGTTACAGATACTGTTGTTTGTAAATAGCTTCTGAAATTTCTCTCCTTATTTCTACATTATGAATAAGCTGTTGGGCAGTGTTCCCAGTGCTAGCCAGAAGTAACCATTGGCAATCAGTCATTACCATCTCCACTGTTCTGAGCCACATGCGTTAGGAAGGTGAATTCACAAAAGGCACTTTCCTTAGCAGCAAAGGAGGCGCAACTGGCAGATTCCAGCTGTAATTCCTCCACAGGCGCTGTACACAATTAAAAAAAAATACTCTATCTGGTAGATTTCAAATAGATAGATGACAGATTCAAACATTTAGAATACAGTATTTGGCAATCATTTTTACAAAATTGTGTTTGACTTTGTGTAAAATTCCTCATGTGCCTAATTCATCAGAAATACTCATTGAACAACTAAAATGTTCCATTAGTGATTCTGCCTGTGTCTTGTACTTCCTCCGAGCTTACCGCATTTTGATGTACTTATCAAAATGCATTGGGTCATGTGGGAAACTTTCAGGTAAAAAAAAAAATCCCCTGTAAATTTACGACAGTTTATAATGAGGAGCAGATTACACTTCGGTGTACACTGTTGTCAGGGGATATCAGTGGCTGTTTCTATTCATATGCATCACATTATTCGGTCGGCTGTGTGTATTTCCTCTTATCTGTGCTTGATTCCTGTAGAATAAGGTGTGTTCTATTATAATTCTTGACAATGATCCTACTTCTTGATTGCCTCTCATGATTAGATAAATACATGATTGCACTTTGATTTATCTTTCCATATTAAATCTCATTGCAGTCCACGATCAAAGAAATCTCCTAGTGACTAAACATAAACATAAAGGTAATCATCAACTAATTCTTCTAATATGAACTTAAACACAAATTCTATGAGAGAAATTTTAATGTTTTTCCTCTGAGACTAAGGAACTGTAACATGAAATACAAGAAATGTATTTAAAAATAAAAATAAAAAATTATAAGAGAAATTCCATGTTTTCCAAATATTCATTTTGAATATGTAAATTCATTGCTCATTTTTAAGCCATTATGTCCAAAGTTTTCAATTCTGCAAATATCCCAATGATATATTCATCTCTTTTACCTGTATGGTTGTCCTATATGTAGAACACAAAGGATTAAATATAATCCTTTTATCCCAAATTAAATGCACATTTTCTTTGTGACTGCTTAATGTAGAGATGACTGAAGGTAATTGCTTTAAGTGCCTAAGTCAATACATCTACCCTATTTGTAGAACCCGGAGCCACATTCATATATATATGAATATATATATATATATATATTGTCTTGAATCACTGTTTTAACCTAACCATACTTTCAGTTCCTCACAAAATTGCATGAGGAAATTATACTCAAGTGTCAAAACTAGAATGCTGGAAAAAAAAAGAATGAAATATGAGTATTTGTTGTACAAAGAGAAGCCTATATGCACTTCTGAAGGAAAGATGTTTGAGAGGAGTTAATTCCCCCCAGTCTTAAATTATTTTCCCAAGTCCATTAACCATCTCTTTTCTTGACCATGGCTAGTTGAGTGTAACTTGTAGATTTAATTTTTACCTGCGAAAACAGCAGAGGAGAATGAGAAAAAGGAATAATAAACAAAATGCTCTCAGAATAGCAAATTGCTTTTAATTATGTGAAACCAGAATAGAAACGCCAAAATAGTCCTCCACTTCATAAACATAAGGGTTGTTAATATCATCACAATACATTGTCAATGCTTCTAGTAAAGGTAATTGAATCAAATTTAGATGTTTCCATTCTTCCCTGTGTTTGCAAATTTCATTGATATTTAATATGATTATGTATTTTTGTCAACATAGAAATAGGACCTTAATTCCTTAGAGAACTGCATTGTTGAGGGGCTTTGGCTGAGTGGTGCAGGTGCCAGTTAAGACACTGTCTTTGCAGGTTGGAGTGCTAGGGTTGGCTTCCCGCTTGGGCTCCCGACAGAAGCTTTGGACTCTGCTTCCTGCCTGGCGACTCCGGAGACAGGAGAACATGACTCTAGTGAATGAATCTTGGCCACACATGGGAGACTTCTGGCTTTGACCTGTTCCAGATCTGGCAATTGTGGGATTTTGGAGGGTGAATCAAAGGACAGAATATTAATTTCTCATTCTTTCTGCCTCTTAAATGAATGCTTTTTTTAAAAATTTTTCTTTTGCCTTATAAATTGGAACATACCGATATGAAAATGTTGCTCTATAATTTAAAGAGACTTCACAAAGTAGTATTGCCATCACAGAATATCACTATAATCTTGTATGCTATTTAAGTTGGATTAACAGTAATCACTACAGAAAACACTCATTACCTGGAAATTTAGATTGCTTACCACTGCTCATCAGTTAATATTTAATACTATTTTGATGTGACTAAATTCAGTGTAAACATGCATTCTTAAATTTTCCTGGAAATAACTTCCCACATAAGGTATTTCACCATTAATTTACACTTGAAATTATTTTCCAATATGAGCTAATATTCTTTCCAATCACAATAATAAAAAAAAACTAAAAAAAATGAGCAAAAAGAGCTAATTAAACATACCATAAATAAACAAAATCTGTAAAATAGATAAACTTTAAAACCCCCAAATCTGTTCTTTACAAATATAGTGGGATGGACGCTTGGACTGCAGTTGAGAGGTTCACGTCCTATGTCGAAGTGCCTGATTTGAGTCACTTCTCTTTCCTTTCTGGTCTTTCACGGGGCAGGAGAGGGTGGCTCACATCTGCAGCTCCCTGCCTTTCCTGTGGGAGACACGGCTTTAGGGGTGGGCGGCAATTTTGACCTTCGCACAACCATGGCTGTCACATGCCTTTGGAGAGTGAACCAGTGCAGGGGAGATCTCTGTCTCTTCCTTGATCTCTGCCTTTCAAATAAAATTAAAATGAAAATATACATAATAAACAAAGGATAGATTTAATAAATTCTGTATGTTGCTGTAGACAATGTCTCCTGGGGCTGGAACTATTGACTCAGTAATTTTAAATTTAGAAGAAGAATCTTCCTTCCCACCTTGTAAATGTAAATTTACTAATAGATTTACCTAAATGGTATAGTGACCTATTTTGTTTGCTCCAATGTAGAAATTAGTTAATGTTCATTAACCAAAGAGAGGCTTAAATTTGTTTGTATTTATGAAATTGTAAACTTTTCAGGCCTCAGAATAATATGGAACTGTAAACCATATATTATGGATGGCCATCACAGATTAAATGTTGTAATGGCTTAGCCTTGATTGCTGGCTCCAGTCACTGGCTCTTCAGGTGAACAACAGCAGAATGTGATGTACATGTTTCCATCCATTTTTTTTTATCATTCCATGAATTTGCTACAAAAAAGTTCATAGTCACATTAGTGTAATCCAGTTTATCAAGACGTGTTACTTATGCATGCCTCTAAAGACCATGAGACAACATTTATATTCAAGTAACTTCCATAATATCAAAATTTCAAAACATACCCTCACAAGTTTAACTTGAAAATATCACCATTGGAATATAAAAATGAAATATTAGAGTAACATAACAAATATTTTGGCACAATTCCAAGTTTTATGGAACAATTTAACATTGGGAAAAGCTTAGCAGTCTCTTCAGTGGGAAAAGAAAAATTCCCAAGGTAGTTCAGGTAAGACAAAGAAAAAAAGAATCAGAGTAAAAATTAGTTGGATTCAAAGCAGGAGCATTTTTTAAATCGTTATTCATGTCATAGTGTTGTATGAGCACATATCCCCAAATGAAAATTTCACTGATTTATTTTATCACTGCTGAATTTAACATGCCGAGATATTAACTTAGAAAAATGTTTGAAGACATATGTTCATATGAGCAGCATGAAATTATCACAAGTTCTGAAACTAAAATTAAGCTTTTTGAAACTAAGAGGAAACAACACGGTTCTGTTCCTTATTGGTGCAACCAATTTTTTGCTGACACGTTGGCTTCATTGTTTCCTTGATGCTGGACAAGTTATGAATTTATCATTGAAGAGGTAAGTCTTACATATCCTTACATTGGGGCACGTCCATGTGCAGGGACTAGTTAAGTACCCACTGCACACAGTGGAGCATCTGACAGGAAGATCCAATGTCCAACAAATGAGACGTGGCTTCCAGTAGTAAAAGGTTATACAGCACTGTTAAGATTTGCTTTAATTGGATGCCAGAGCAATTTTATAGAAGCATAGCTGAAGCCTCAAACCATGAAAATCATTATAGCTGTCTTTTACAAAATAGTAGAATCGTTAGATTTGATACCATATCATGTCACCAAGTCCCCAAAAAGAATGGTTCTGGAAGAAAGGGGGCAGAAACAGGAATGGTTCTGTTAACACCACTCTTAGTCATCCACTGGGATAAGGTTTTCTGCATGTGTACATTTTTTTATGCATGTGCCATATTAGGTTGGCTACCTTAGAATGCAAACAAAACCCAGAGGGCACCACAAAGATTCAATTGGGCTATTAAGCTATCAACAATGGCAGCTGCCGCTGTACTTTTGACTCTTTGTGTCCATGGGATGTGAGGTGCAATAATGTGTCACTGCCATGGGCAGGAGTAACTGACTTTTTTTTTTTATCAGTAAGTGAAGTAAGACTGCATTCACTCAGAGTGAGCAAGAAGCAGTATGCTCTACAAGCAGATGGTGCACCTGCATGCCTCCTTCTACTTCAGGTATTCTTGTCATGGTGAATACCCTATACAGTTAAGCTAAACAGTTAAGCTAAAACAGTCATTCTGTTTAATGCTCTACAATACATCTATACCACATTTTCTTTATCCCATTATCCACCTGTGGAGAACTCTGTTGATTCGGTGTTTTAACTTTTGTGAATTAAGCTGTAATAAATATGGAAGTACAAATAACTCCTTCATATGCTGACTTTATCTCTTTTTGTGTAAATTCCCAGGAGTGCTATGTCTGGATCACAAGCTAGATCTACATTCAAGATCTCTGAGGAAATCTCCAAGTGGTTGTCCATAATGGTCGCGCTAGTCTACATTCCCACCAGCAGCGGGCTAGGGCGACTTTTCCCACTTTGACCTCTGCCTCCAGGCACTGGAGGAGCTCTAACTGAGGGACAAAATGCCATGCAATATCTCCTTCTCAAAGGAACCAATACTGTTTCCTCTTGAGCCACCCAACGATATTCTGTCAGGCTGTGAATCCAGTGATTAGAGGTAGAGAGAAGCCTTCTGAAGTTACGACTCACTCTCACATGGCTAACACCCCTGCACCAAGAAATCTCTCACAATTCTCATATCTTCCTGGAGTTTTCTCCGTGGGCAGAATCATCCTAACGCAATACTGTGTGTGTGTGTTTATCTCATAAACTCGTGTAGTTCATTGATCCTACTGTCTGTAGACGGTAAGCTATGGCATCAAAAAGCTTGCAGTGAATAAAAACCTGTTCCTGACTAGCAGAGTTGTAATGGGGCATGAGCTCAGTGAACACAAGGCAAAGCATTTCAGTTCCTAATGACACGTTTCTTTTTCCCTGGAGCTCTTCTTAGAGCAAAAATCAGATGTTTGGGCTGTGCCATTCAATTCTTGGCCTTTATCACACTACCATTTATTTTGCCAGTAGAAGCAGCTGTCTTGACTTCCAACATCACCATCCTATCTTTGGATGGAAGACACACAAATACACTGGCTTCAGTTAATTTTTTATTTGCAGAGCATAAAGAATGCTGCAACAACTTTAAAACTCCAGACATCATCTTTTAGGAAATTGGGTGTTGATATCCTTGTAGTTTCTGTGAATTGATATAAAATGAATCATAAATATTGTTAGAATCCTTTACACCTAAGGCCTAATAGCACCACCATGGAACACAGCACAGATGGATAACCTAAATGCTAGTGCAATGTTTACTGCTTGGGAAAGGCTGGAACTTGAACCTTCCAAACCACTGGGACAATCCAGTGCCAGAACCCTGGCCTTGGACATCCTTCCCTCTGCACTGGTAGGTTCAAACCCCACTCTCTCCACGCCCCTATTGTCCTCCTAAAAGAAAACTTTTTATATTTTAACTAGCATATCCTCATGTTTTTTTTTAAATTGAGATCCTAAAACCTCCCAAATATAAGCACTCTCTTTCCTCAAAGAATAGGATTATATGAACTTAGATGTGTTTTTTTTTGTTGTTGTTGCATGCTGCCATGTGAAGATTAGTGTCATGAAGTAATTTAAACTTCTTTCAATATTTGTAACATTTCTCATATTTTATTTTTAGAGATTTCATTTAACTTTGCATGGATATTACTGATGACTTATAATAACTGCTAAACCCTTTAGTCAATCATTGGTGTGCTTTCAATTATTTGAATATATTGGGCATGAATAATTAATTATTTTCAGTACTCATTTTCAGATTTTTCATTATTTAGCTTGCAGAACTTCTACCCACAGCCTTAGAGCCATTTCTAGTATAATTCATTTTCCTTTTAACCCTACTGTGTATGTTAAGGGAAACTTAAAAATGGGTTTCACAGCCCAGCACGCTAGCGTAATGGTTAAGGTCCTCACCTTGAATGCACCAAGATCCCATATGGGTGCCAGTTCTAATCCCAGCAGCTCCACTTCCCATCCAGCTCCTTGCTTGTGGTCTGGGAAAGCAGTTGAGGACGACGCAAGGTCTTGGGACCCTGCACCCACACGGGAGACCCAGAAAGAGGTTCCAGGCTCCTGGCTTCAGATTGGCACAGCACTGGGCATTGTGGCCACTAAGGAAGTGAATCATCGGACGTAAGATCTTCCTCTCTGTCTCTCTTCCTCTCTATACATCTGCCTTTCCAATAAAAATAAATAAATCCTTTTAAAAATGGGTTTCACTGTTTGGGGGCTTTCATATATCATTAATGACTAGAATTGTATGTAATTTTGGCCATTTTCACAGATAGTGTGGTTGGCAATAGTTTTCACCTGTGCAAAGAAATGGCAACTAACTCTAAGAGAGGAGAAATGGCTCAGGATCAATGAGAGTATTGTAGGGCAAAACATCCCACTCAGGTCTGTCTAACTTAAAGTGCCAGGCCCATTAGACCATTAAAGTCAACAGCCAATATACGCACATGAACTTTGCAATATATAGTCCAGTGACATATTTATATATATTGTTAGTATTAACACGAGTTAACAGTCATTGCCATGTTACTCAGATATATGTTGCATAGTCTTGATGGCTACTGAAATATTAACAAAAATGCTTTTGAATAGATTACGGGTAATTTTCAAGTTTTTCTAAATTCGATCATTTTGGATCCAGGGAAGATTAAAATATTTTCTGTTTAGCTCTGTTGCTAGAGATACAAATTGATTTTTGTCTAATGATCTTTTTCTGGCAAATTTACTGAAATTTCTTGGCAGTTGTAATAATTTGTCAGATAATTTTATTTTGCATACTTATGGGTAAATTACATTTTAAGTATATAATGCTGTTTTATGATTTCTTCTGATATTAATGCCGCTTTAAGGCTGCAATTCCTGTCAGTTATATTCTTAGCATTTATTGATTGATCAGCTGTTTGTAATCCTTTTACTTGATATAATCAGTGTATGTTTTTATGATGCTATTTATACTTTTCATTTACAGGTTATTCTTATATTTTTTTAGAAACAGGAAACGGGCAGTGGGGACGCATTTATAACTCACTGGGTGGGAAACAAAGATTAGTTACTCCTCACTAGGGTATTGAAGATTTCTCTGCACACCCTTCCTAAAACTGTTCACCTAAACTGTTGACATATGTCTTGTTAGAGTTATAGAGTTAGACTACCCGAAAAACAGCCAGTTTCAGCAAAATCATGCTTCAACACTATAAACTGCTAAATACTAAAATTAAAATAGACATGAGACAGCTGAATAGTAATCTTTAGCCATTTTAAGATGTATAGAACCCAGTTGTATATAAACTAATAATTGAAATGTCAATGTAGAGTCATAGGATGTGGTTCAGAACTTGCACTCTTTTTTTTTTCCTATCTTTTAACATGTTGGTTACTTAATACCATGTCAACTAATTCCATTATGTTATAAATTGTTACTGATGTAATGTCAGGGCTTTTAATTGATCGGGATGATACTCTGTCGGCTCTACCTTCAGACCAGAGATGGTCTCCTCAAGAAACCGTTGAACTTATCTGGACAATAAGATGCTGGACTCTATGCTTTGTAGATGCTTGCAATGAAAGAATCTCAACTGAATTTGAACTGTGGTAATGCAACAAGGTGGAAGAATCCACCATGGGGTGGGATTGGGGAGGTGAGGTGGGAATCTCAGTGCCTATAACACTGTGTCACATAATGCAATGTAACCAATAAAGTAAATAAATAAATAAGTAAATAAAATTACCTGAGAAGGAAATAAAGGGTAGAGAAGCAAGGAAACAAGGGGACTGATGCCTGACCATGAAATAATCTTTAATTCTCTTTCCAAAAATTTTGGAGATTTTGAGATTCACCTATTTGTACCACTGAGAAACTTTGACAAACCCTTCTTCACATAATTTTGTATCATGTTAACATTTTGACATTTATTTGAAATAATACCTTATATTATATCTAGTTATTTTATCTTCTAATTTTTCAGTAATTGCTAGGATGTCTTACTTGCCATGATGATAAAACAAGTTTTGCGAGTGATTGGAAATTGTTGGCGTTGTCAAATTTCTAAGTTTGTGCTTTAATATTTCCTAATTTGCTTCAGTTTGTTCTTTTTAAAATAACTTCCTGGGTATGAAACTCAGTTGTATATATTTTCAATTTTGCACTTTTTCTGAAGGAAGCAGATTTTCTGTATCCCACGGGTTAAGCTATTTTCTCTCTTAAAGCATCTGTCTGTCATGTCACTTTCATTTCATTATTCTTAGAGTATATTTTTATTCCACAGATTAACTTTGATGTACCTTTTTATTATAGAAGCCTAATTTAATTACACTATAGTCAGGGATGACAGTATGCAAAGAGGTGGATTTGGACATTTGTTGACATTTATTTTCTGACCTAGCACATTGCCAACTTTTATGCATGATGATTTGCTTTGGAGGAAAATCTGGGGCAGGTGTTGTGAAACAGCCAAGATCCAGCCAGAGACCTGCATATCTGAGGTCAGAGGTGGCATCTAGAACCAGCTTGGATTCTGATCCAGGTTGTTGCTAATGTATACCTGGGAATCAGCAGATCATGACTGAAGGATGAAAGACACGAAAGGAGTTTCCACCTCTTCAAAACAACTGGCCCTGCCCTGGCTACTGCAGGCAATTTTCTGAACGTAAGGATGAGAGATGGGAAGGTTCTCCTTCCTCTCTTCCCGTTCCTCTCTCCCCCTTGCTCTCTCTGTCACTTCCTTTCATATAAATGTAAATAAATAAGCTTTTAAACATTATGCACATTTTAATAGAATTGAGTTGAAATATATCTACATGATTATTAACTGTTGATTCCAATTTTACATGTTGCATATATTTTGATTTTTGCTTTCTTAACTCTAGAAATCCATCCTTCTGAGAGAGCTATATTAAAGTGTTCTTTTTGAGTCAACTTACCCTCATCTTTTTGCATTATGTTTTGTGCTAAGATTTGTTTATTTTATATATTGTTTGAAAAGTAGAGTGACATAGCAGTTGAAGAGAGAGACACATACAGGGAGAGAGAGAGAGAGAGAGAAGGAGGAGAGAGAGAGATGTTTCGTGTGCTGGTTCACTTCACAAATGAATGCAAAAACCTTGACTGGACCAGTCAGAAGCCAAGAGCCATACCGCCTTAAACGTCAGCCAGGTGGATGGTAGTGGCCAAATTTTTGTTGTTTATGCTCTTTTCTGCTGCTTTCCAGGCATATTAGCAGGGAGCTGGCTTGGAATAATGAAGATGATTCAAGATGAATCTTTCACTTAAAAGACTAAGTTGCTTCATGATAATGATAAGTATGGCATTTTATTTGACCTGTGATGTAATTTTTTGCTTCTTTTGAGCCTTGTTATGTTCACTTGTGTAGTTTATTTTTTAAAGATTTTTATTATCTTGAGAATTACTTGTAATATTGTTTGCTGTTGATATTCAAGATTTTAAAAAAAATTTTATTGTATTTATTAACACAATTCAAAGGTTTCCGTATGTTAGATTTTCATCAAGTCTGCATCTATTTAATACTTCACATATGAACCTGCATATTTGTTTATTTATACCACAGTGTCAGATGTTTCAACTTAGTATAATGGAAGTAATATCATCATTTAATCTTGTCAAAATTTATTCAGCTATCTACCTACCTATAATTTATTGTTTGCATATTAAAATGTGGTGTCCCTCCATTCAGTTATTGCTCTACAGATGCTGTAATTTATCTTCAGTTGATACATATATTTTTCTATTGGTAATCCTTCCAACATTGGTATTCATAACCAAGAAAAAATGTATTTCCAATCATCAAAATGTTTTTGCATGAGACTAAAAATAGTAACAAATGAGGTGTTTGTATTATGAACAGTAGAATTCAGTCTAAGCAGAGGAGTAACCAGGATCACAGGTGAGTTAGGACTTAGTAAGATTACTGAGAGGCCAGCATGGATGGTGAGTAATGCCCACACTGAGGAATCTAGGGTGGACACGCAGTTACTGGACGATACTTTCAAATGCATCAGACATGAGATTAAATCTTTATTTGTTTACATTTTATGCTTTTCTACCTATGTTTTTCTTCATTCATTGCTAAAAAAATTATTAACATAATTTTCTTTTGTATGTTTTCAAGGGAAATACTTTCATTCTGAGGTTTCATGAGGCTTAAAGTATTCTTATCCCTGTTTTATTTTGTTCTTAAAATTATCTTTAGTAAGAATATTTACTTACTCATTACACAGGTTTGTTTTATAATGCATTACAGCATGAGAAATGAAATTCGAAGAAATATGAACACTAAGATACACAGAGATCTTATTTGAAAGAAAAATTGAAGGTTTAAAATATGATTGCAATATAAACTTGCAAGTGGGTTTTGTACGTATTTATGTGTATCATCTTGTCCTGTTACCCTATGTAGTTTAAATACTTTTGCATTCAAACATTGCTTAATATGTGTTTATATAGATGTCTAGATATAAGGGAACACACACATAGATATACATGTATGTACATGAAATGTGCACATTGATCATTATTGTGTAACACACTTTTCTGAATTTATGTTGGCAACTGATGCTAGTTGTCAGAGAAAAATAAAATATTAGGTGGACTGTGAAGCAGTCTAACATAATTCACCAAATTGATTTGCTGCTCAATTCCAAAAGCCATTACTTTGAACAATTTATTTCACTAAATTGTCACTGAATTGTCCCATTTGTTTATTCCATTTGGACACTGATAATAGATGTTTTCTGAAATCCAGGAAAAAAGCAAATCATGTCTAATCATTATTGTGGCAAAAAATCAAGCCTATTTCTTTTGTAATTGGTGAAATACATTTTGCACTATTCTATGTTAATGTTCTGCATTACATGTTCTGAATTATACCATTTAGAAATTAATGAATAATGACGCCACCTTAGAAAGGAAAATGCAATAATATCAAATTGTATCAACAAGAAAATACTGTGTATGTATTTATATTTATATATAATCACTGAACTTTTTCAAGTGATTTTTTTATATTTAATTTCAAATGTTTTTGACTCATGCACAAAAATAATGGCATAAAAGCATATGATATCCAAATATAGAGAATATCTTTGATAATTTCCATGTCATTATTTTTAGATAATTACATGAGCTAATTAGAAAACTGTTCAGAATTAACTGAGTTTTTTTTAAATATATTTTTTCTTACTTTTGCATCTGTTTACCTTATATTGCTCTCAAATTAGGTTGAGGAATCCAAGAATTGTCCCATGATTTTGGCTCAGAAACTTAGGCTGTCATGATGAAAGGAGATTCAAATTTTAGCAAAAGCGGCACTGTGCCTGAAGATTAGCCATTAGTTTCCAAGATGTGCCAGCAGCAGCAGCTGGCCCTTAAAACTCTCACTTGCTCATTTCATTTCTGCTCATTGATTTATCTAAGGTGAGTGAGAGGATAAACCGTAAGGGACGCCGGACTAAAGTCTCTCTATGTTGTGTTCATGCTTTTGGAGTTCATACATTCTATTGCTTTTGTATTCAAGGATCATTCAATTTCAACGTGCAAGTTAATGTTTTGGGCTCTAGTTCAGAAACTTCCTTAAACAACTGACTTCCTTAAACAACTGTCCACTCCCTGTATTGTGTGTATGTAAGCATCCGTACAGGTCCACTTTATGTATGCATGCAGGCACGCACATGCATATAATGAAGGTGCATGGTTACTATGACAAGTGGAGATACTGTGTGAGACACATAATACATAGCTCCTCTTGCATATAGAGCAAGATTAAGTGTCATCACTGTATATATTTAGGGTAGTAGCTGTGAGACAGGACTGCCATCATTATTTTATTATTTTCTGAAGATTTATTTGCTTCTTTGAAAGGCAGAGTTAGAGAGAAAGAGAGAGAGAGAGAAAGAGATTCTACTATTTGCTGACCAGAATCTACATGTGGGTCTTCCACGTGTGGAAGCAACCCAGGTGCTCAGGATATCTGCTGCTTTCCCAGGTGAACTAATAAGAAACTGGATCAGAGGCAGATCAACCTATATTCAAAACGGGGATCATGAGAATGTCAGCACTGCACACAGAGGTTTAACGCACTGAACCAGGATGTAAGTCTCTGTTACCATGATTCCAATACTCTGATATTTTGTTTTCTTTTTCTTTTTGGAAAGCGCTGACTGTAGGACAGAAGCTGTGCACCGACAGGTTGAGCTGCTGACTGGGATTGCTGTCTCTCTGAAGGGAGTGCAGGTAGAGCCCCTTAACACCACCCTGTGGCCCACCTCTCCACCACTGTTCCTGGGAAGCAGCAGATGACACTCGAGTCCTTCACTTTCTCTTACCCCATCTGGGCGACCTTGAAGAACTTTCTGGATCTTAGTTTTGGCCTTGTCTAGTTCCTGCTGTTATGACAATTTGGTAAGTGAACCAGTGGATAGAAGGTGTGTGTGTGTGTGTGTGTGTGAGTGTGAGTGTATGTGTCACACACAGAGAGAGCATTTACCTTTCAAATAAGTAAATGAAAATTTAAAAAGTTTACTGAGTGCATTCACTAAGTTAATTTACTTCAACTCTAACAAGAAATATTTTGAGAGTAACATCAGCATGTTATGGCGAGTTAAAAAATTTTTAAAAAGGCTTGTCCTTCGATCTGCAGGAATAAGAGACCGAAAATGTTCAATCTAGAAAGGAACATTGCTATTCACATCTTTGATGGAGTGTGCTGGGGGGTGGGAGCTTGCTTTGGGAAACAGTTCCTTCTTCAGGGTTTAAAACTTCTGAATGGGAGATGAAAGACTGATTTTATTCATTGCTAGCTTAGATCAAATTAGCCAAATAATGAGAACGGTCCAGTGCTGGAGTGCAAGGACTGTGTGTAAGCATTTTCTGGCCTATACTTACGGACTGGGGTAACCAACAGCACCGAACTAACCCTAATTTTAAGAAAGCTAGGCAAGTATTAGCTTAGATGGGTGGTGAAAAAAGAAATCAGAATTTGTTGAAGTTAATTTATTTGCAGGGGGATGAAGAAACAAGTCCGGAAGCAGAAGCCAACTTGTGTGTGTGTGTTTGTGTGGTGTGTGTGTGTGTGTGTGTGTGTGTGTGTGTGTGTGTGTGTGTGCGTGAAATGGAATTCACCAGATTTAGGGAGTGACAGCTTGCCCAGAAGGTCCTACTAGGAGAACTAAAGGCACCATCTGCTTCTCTCATGTAAGAACCCTGATAGCCAGTGCTGCCCAGAGGGCTTCCTTAGCAGAAGGCCACATCCAGAAAGCCTCTATCCACACTTTCCCAGAAGATGGGAGAAGGGAGAAACCAGCAGGGGCTCCACATTCATCCTCTCCATAAAATTCCCATTCTGAGTACTGGTCCATCAGTCTAGTCTAGGATGCTCACCTGCTTTATCGGTGTGGAATTTCTGTCTATGTTTTCATTAAAACTAAAACCTCCTTTTCGCTGGCTTATTCACCAGCCTAATGCACTGTAGTTGAATAGGACAAATTTGTGGGGCTCAAATCAGTACGAACCCTAGTAATATCTACTTTTGAGGTGACAGTCTATAAAAAATGGCTAGTATGTCCTTTGCAAAAATCATGAAGTCTCAAGTGACAGGTAGGTGTTCATCCAAAATTTTTAGAAGAGTCTTGGCAGTTTTTTTCCTCTCCATTTTATTTAGTGATGTTTTATTTTGCCATAGATGCTATTCCAAATGGCAATGGGTTGTCTTAACAAGCAGAAAATATGGAAATTCCAGAAGGTATCTATAGCATTTTTTAACAAATCTGTGAGTTGCATAAATTTTGAAATCATTAAAAATAAAGTGAGAAAAATTCTTACTCTCACAGGATTTATCATTACTGAACATCTGGCATTTGGAATAAAGAGCTTGAAATAAAATTCGTGAAATTTTATCATATTATTCACAATCTATAATTGGTCTTTTAAAGCAGATTTTTTTCAAATCTATAATTTGTTTTTTTCTTTAAAATAATATTATATATGATCTGAATGTTGTAGAATACATTAAATTGTATTGACAAGGGAATAATATTGTAAAAGATAACATAATTCAAAGTAAATGTGTGGAATGTTGGAATCTTGTGGAGAAAGACCAAGTTTAGAACATACATGCAACACCAAAATATCTGTCAAATAGGTTATTTGGTAAGACTTATTTGCTTTTAGCAAAGCAGCTGTGCGGTTGCCCTGTGCATTGCAACTCTTGAACAACAAAATGCATGATCAGTGGTCATTAAGAAACTAAAGTTATTGTGTGTACTGGCCTGTCTTCTCCATGTCCCTGTGCAGTGCAACTCTTGACTAACGACAAAAGCATAAATGCTCCCCTTCAAGAGCCTGCAAAGGCTGTCCAATCACAGCATAGGTGAGTTTTCTTCAAAGTTTTTAATTACAGGTCACCTACATTGTAAGACATATGGTAAAAACAGCAGAGTGGATAACCTAACACAAAGGCAGGTGGCAGAGATGCTCAGGGAATGTCAGTTCTGAAACTCTGTGACATTGTTTTTTCCCAGGGAAAGTGCATGGGGTGAAGACAATGCCAAAATTGGTTCCTTTAAAAACTGTTCATTTAGATCAAGTGGAACACTCACTTCCTCATTATTACCTTGGAAGAAGACAGTGAGGTACATGATGCTGTCTTTGGTGGACTAAGCTATCTTCCCACAAAGGCTTTAAGGAATGACACAATAGAAGTACAGTGAGCACAAGACTAACATTAACACAGCATTAATCACAAAAGAAGCCCCAAAATTTAAAAATGTACTAACATACATAAAAATAATTTTTAAAAATTCAAACGGGGGCCCGGCGCGGTGGCGCAAGTGGTTAAAGGTCCTCGCCTTGCACGCCCGGGATCCCATATGGGCGCCGGTTCTAATCCCGGCAGCCCCGCTTCCCTTCCAGCTCCCTGCCTGTGGCCTGGGAAAGCAGTCGAGGACAGCCCAAAGCTTTGGGAACCTGCACCCGCGTGGGAGACCCAGAAGAGGCTCCTGGCTTCGGATCGGCATAGTATCGGCCCGTTGCGCTCACTTGGGGAGTGAATCATCGGAAAGAAGACCTTCCTCTCTGTCTCTCCTCTCTGTATATCTGCCTTTCCAATGAAAAAATAATAAAAATAAATCTTTAAAAAAAAAAAAAATTCAAACGGGAAAATATTTTATGATCTTTTCAACCTATCTCGGTTGGCTTGACTATCTTTAAAGATCAAAGAAGGAGGGAAGAGGCTGAGAGCTTGCTAACCCAAAGCCTGTCGTGGAACTAGTTACAACCAGCTTCAAAAGGCTTCCAGGAGCAGAAACTCCACCACCACTAACAACAGAAAAAAAGAAAAGAAAAGGAAGAAAAGGAAAGGAAAAGGGGAAGGGAAGGAAAGGGAAGGGAAGGGAAGGGAAGGGAAGGGAAGGGAAGGGAAGGGAAGGGAAGGGAAGGGAAGGGAAGGGAAGGGAAGGGAAGGGAAGGGAAAGGAAGGGAAGGGAAGGGAAGGAAGGGATAGGAAGCAAATGGAAAGAAAAAGAAAAAAAGGCAAAGGAAGGGAAAGGGTAAAAAAAAGAAAGAAAAAAGAGAGAAAGAGAAAGAGAAAAAAGGAAACCCACAACATTTATATAAGAATTATGGAAAAATATTTATTTTGTGAATCTCATAATTCCGCAATGGATTATGTAGAACAAACTATTTAGGAAGTTTGTAACCACCCTAAATTCCAAAATTAATGATCAAACAATTGGCCATGACAGTGATTTGTTAATAATAATTTAGATAATAGATGACACTCTTATGTTTTAGAGGTACTAATTCAGAAACTTCAATCTATCCACATTCCAACAGTGATAAAATAAAATGTGTTTAAAGGTTCCAGGCAGAAGATCTCAAGAACAATTTGATTATCATTAGGCATAGAAAGATAGTAAATCAGATGTGTTAAAGAAATAACTGAATAAAAATAGAAAATAACATCTCCATTTTCTAACATAAATATCCATACTTTTATTTTTTAGGGCAAACAATGAGTCATTGTCCTTTAATTTTTGAGTTCTCCTCTTAAAGAAAACATGGAACACAGGATGATGAAAAAGTTGCTTTTCTTCTTTATTTAAAACCACCTAGTCCCAACACTTTGTAACTAATTCATTCTATGTAAAACACTATGGGACTAAGCAAAGCTAATAAACAATAAATAACTAACTACCATTGAAAGTAACAACACAACTGATCCGTTAAACCACATAAGAATAAGTCATTTTAATATTCAATGTAAGATCATGTAAATTTAGTATCATATTAAAGAAAGAATATGTCAGCACTGCATCTTAGTATTGTTACACTGGAAAATGCAAGAAAGATAATAGAGTCAAATAATGCTATTTTTTGTATGTTTGTTATATTTTTTTAACATTGGTAAAACTGCTAATAAGTTGAGTAATCAATAATGTAAAGTCAAAACCTTTGAAAATGAACCACTGGGAAATTTACATGAAAAAATAGTAATTTGAATGCATTTCTTGCTGAAGTGTGCAGGAAATCCATTACAGAAAAATATTTTAAGCCACAGCCTAACAAGCAAGTTAGTGTGGCACTGGGGAGACATCTAGCTAGTCTGTATTGGTAGAGACATATGTTTTCTTTATTGATAGTGTGTCTTCTGATTAATCGGTGCCTTTGTCTAAACGGGCATTCAATATTCTAAGTATCTGTGCTGCATGTGGTCAATTGTTGTAAAAATGGGTAGTGAGGTTTTCATCTGTGTTACATTGAATTCAAATGTGTGGCCTCCTTGCAGGAGCAGTTTGATAATGGGTCATGAGGAACCATTCGCTGTGATCAACTGCAGACACAACTTTCTTTTTCATAAAGTATAAATTCTACTTAAATCAAGACAAGTATGTTCAGCAAAGGCATTTTGTTTGATGTGATGAAAGCCACAGAATTAACTTAGCACATGAATAAAAACAGTGTAATTTGGAGTTTAGGAAAGAAATCGAGTACTTCTTTTCAGTTGGAAGTGTTCATTTCTTCTCCCAGCTGAACATTTCATATTTTATTAAAATTTCCAGTGAAAGTAGAATATGTGTAACCAAAATCAGAGCAAACAGTTGATGGAGATGCTATCACTTCAACTCATCATCTACGGCAAAAACAGCTTAATGCAGAATTAATCACAGCATTCATCTTTTCCCTTGTAACAATATTTGGAATATATTCAAACACAATTTTGCTATCAGTGAGAACATTAATGGTGTTTTATCCATCTTAGATGAAAATAATGGGCGCTATTGAAAGCTGGATGAGGTTGTCTTTGTTATAAAATTGGAATATGGCTGAACTATCCTGCACTATAGTAGACAAATAAAACATGTAAGTGATGACCTCAGATGTATTGTTTCAACAAATTTCTAGGTATGGAAACTCTAACCTGATTTATTTTTTCTGTTTAGGGTGAAATGTAAAGAAAGATACATGAAGGAAAGAACTGTTATGCAAACAAAACATAATTTAAAGACTGCAAAAAACCAAGGAGGCATAATTTAGAGAAAATACCAAGAAAACGACTGGACAAGAAAGACATAAAAGTTATGATGTTTGAAACTGATCGATAATCTCAGCAAAAACACTGCTTCTGGGACTGAAGTGGATGAAAACAGTGGAAAAATGAATTAAGGCTGTCAGACCTCTGGGATTTTACAGGCAGGACATGATGCTATAGCTACCCTGCTGTGAATGCATTTTATTCTTTAAGAAAAGGGAGGAAATTAGCCTGACAAAATTTGAGAAGCCCATTGGGGCTATCATTGTCACTGTGGTTTCCAAAGCACTGTTTCAGGGAGTGGGATGTCTACCCCATCACTGAACTTTGGAAATGACAACTTATTGGCTGGTTTTGCACGCTTGCAGATAAAGAGACAATGTAGTCTTAATGTGTCTGTTGCAAGCTGACAGATTTTGTCCCAAATAATAAGCCAGGGGCAGACACTTAGACACTCCTGAGTCTTTATTCAGCAGCAGACATTGGCCAGTGGAATGTCCTACGCCACTGCAAATGCAAGATGGTGACAGGGTTCTTTAAGCAATAATCATCCAATGTAGTAAGATAGCACTGGCATGTGAGAGGAATCATTCAACCAAGTTTACATCAGTGCACAATACAAATTATTCAGTGAACTGTAGCAGCATGAAACACAGACATCCGATCAGTTTAATCATTGTGCACTTTAAAACAATCCAGTCAGTAACAATTGCATCCTGGCTAGCAGAGAACAAATAAACCAGGCAAACAAGTCCTACCCATTACCTGTGCAGAAACCAATTTGGATCCATCAACTTACTGTGTATGCTGTGAAACAAAATAAAATTTGGATCCTAGAATTAGATATGTTCTTGATATAGGTACTTTTACTCATCTTTCAGGATTTTTAGGAATATCCAAGAGCCTGATATTATGGACGCATTCAAGAGATGTTTCAGGAGATGCAGCCTTATTTTCATCATTTTATATTGTCTGGGACTTTCTGAAAATCAGAACTCATGGCAAATATTGGGTTATGAACACATCCCCAAAATATTTCAGATCTGTCTCCATTTTCTATTGCCTGGACTGTCACAGTGTCATGACACAGAATATTCCCATCAATGAGTGGTCTAAACCAAAAGATTTGGAATTGGAATTTAAAGATGATGTTGGAATTGACAGATATTTCGGTGACAATGGATGGCATGATATTGATCATACGAATGGAAGGAAATAAAATTTTGAGAACTTGCATAGTAAACTTTTAAAGGTCAAAGTCATCCCCAAAACATACATGTTAAAAATAATCAACTCTTATATTCTTGGAATTTAACCTTATTTGACAAAAAGAGTCAGTTAAGATGAATTCATCCTGGACAAGATGGACACAGGGTATAATAACAGCACAAATGGGAATTGCAACTCAAGAAACATCAAATATTGTTAGAAAATCACTAGTAGGCATGCAAAAGCCATGAATATTTTCCTTACAGATTCCAGAAACAATGTGTTCCTGTTGAAAGGTTCAGATTTCAAGCTTTCAGAATTGTCAGAAAAAATATTTATACATTCCTAAGTCACACTATTTGTGTCCATTTGTTATGACAACTTTATCTGGAAAAGAAAAATGTTCAGTTATTAAAACCAGATCAAAGATTTATATTTTACTTATTGCTGATTACTAGAAAAGTTGCTTCATTTAAATTTTTGTATCATCATAATAAATGCATCTAATTATTATAAATCTCAGAAGATAGAACAAATGTAGTCCTAATTTCCTAACATTCTGCTTTCTGCGTAAGACAGAGACAAAGGAGACAGTACATCACTCATCACTTTCAAACTAATACTCCTCAAACAATTTAATACCAGCATTTGATAAATGCCATAAACTGAACTGGAATCAAAATGTGTTTAGACCAATTTTAATCTGTTCCTGACACTATTATTTTGAGGCATCAACATCCAAGTGATGTACTCTAATTACAAACAGCATGTGAGGTCTGGTGGATTTGGTCTTAAATCAGACCATAAGACTAAGCTTAAGTCAAGTCTATTGTTTGGATGGCTAGTTGACTTAAATACTGACATTGATTTTTTTTGTTTCAATGGCATCTTGGCTTCTTAGGACAAATTAAAGATATCTTTTGTACTTTCCTAATCAGTAAAACAAAATTTTTTTTTTGTTTCATGAAGCAAATTCAGTCATCCGCATATGCATCTCAAGTAACAGATTTTCAGCTGACCAAATTTTAAGTCGGTTGCCTATTTAAATCAGGACCATTTTTATGTCAACTGTGAGCAATTACTTGTGCCCTCCAATTCCTGAAAGTCGCATGATGAGTAGTAAGATCTCTTGAAAACTGAGAAGAAAGAACACCTTGTACTGGAGCACTTTTCATATCAATTATCTTTTTCTCTGTGTTTGATACTAGTCGTACTGTCAGTCACAACTGCAGACTTTCTGTGGTCCAAAAATAGGAACACATTTCATTTTCCAGTATGTGAGGAGACAACTACTGCTCCTTTTAGAAACACGATATGAGAGTTAATATTAACTGGACCTTCCTGTAATTCTTTTTAAAGAAACATGACACAGAACCACTGAAATCTGCTGTGGGGAAATTAACCCAAACATTCTTGATGCATAATTCATAAATCAAAAGCTAAGATGCTTCAAAATGTTCCAGATATGAAATGATACTGATATTGCTTCCTATAATTTGTTTGTTCGGTCAGTAAGTAGTGTGGCCATATTGTTTATCATTGTTAACATCATAGTGTTGAGTGAATGACAGGAAAATAACCCCAAAAGAATTATTTGGGATAAGTTAAGAATTATGCTGTCTCAATTTGCACATCATGAATCTTGCCAATAGCAGGAGGGTTCTGATATATTTCACATTTTAACAAAACGCAAAGTCTTGAGAATGTATTCCTGAGATCAAGAAGGAGGAATCAAATTACTTGTTTAATTAATTTCTGTAGATTCAATTTTGCTTTTAATAGAGCGTAACTGAAAGAAAAGCTAGCTACTTAAAATAGACATACCAAATACTTGACGTTTCAATTTGGGTCAGTCTAATCAGTCTCTGATTTGATTCAATAGTGTAAAAAGTGTGTTTGTGTACTCTCACACATGAATATGCTAGTAATAATACATGAATGCACCAATAGACATACATTAATGCATAGGAGTTTAAAACAGCTTGACTGATAAGGTTTTGTCACCCCAGACTTGGCACCTTAATTCTAGAACCCCCATGATAATATAATTTAACTGAATAACTAAAATAACTAACACGGCTTATACAAAAAAAAACTGTAAACCCTTCATTAGAGTAGCGTAATATTACAGCTTTGTTAAAAAATCAGTATGGCTATGGTCCTGTGCTGTAGCTTAGTGGCTATAATTCTTGCCTCACATGCACTGGGATTCATATGGATGCTGGCTAGTACCCTGGCTACTGCACTTCCCATCCAGCTCCCTGCTTGTGGCCTGTGAAAGCAGCAAAGAATGGCCCAAGGCCGTGGGTCCCTGCACCCGTGTGGGAGACCCGGAAGAGGGTCCTGGCATCAGATTCTAGCCATTGAGGATACTTGGGGAGTGAACCAACAGATGGAAGATCTTCCTCTCTGTTCTCCTTCTCTCTAAATCTGACTTTCCAATAAAAATAAATAAATCTTAAGCAAAAATAGTATGGCTACTAAGATTACATTAAATATAATTTAATTAATATAAGATAATATCATAATATATAAACATTGGCTTGTTGGAGAACATTTGTTTATTCTATCATTGTTTGTATTTAACTAAACCATAGATGTACAAATATATACACATTCAGGTGTATGTTAAATGTGATTTACACATGAATTTATTTTTTACTTCCCTGGCACACTGATAAAGTGCTTTAAAATTTAGTTCTTTCACTTACTTGAGTGAGTGAGAGAGAGATCTGCTAGCCTATTTTCCAAATAACGTCCACAGCCACAGAAGAGAAAGGCAAAAGATGGAGGATGGAACTTTCATATTAGTCCCTGACACAGGTGACAGGGATCCAAGTGCCTCTTCCCTGCCTACTGTGTGAAAGGGTCGGCGTTATTCAAGAAGCTTAAATCAGAGCCAGAGCGCATGTCATGCCCACATGCACTGATATTAGACATAAAATCTAATCCTTGGCTGCTAAACACATACCCTAACATAATTTTAAAAAGTCATTCACACCCAAGAAGTTGGCTCAAATTTTATGAAAATTTACACAGATAAAGACTTCACATCAAACTTTTGCTAACTTTCTTAATTGCATAAGCATTTCTATTTATATCCAGATTTTTATTTCAATATGTGGTATATTTATATAAACACTAGTATATTTATTTATTTTGAAGCTTTACATATACCCATATACATATGTATATATATTTTTCCATTTATGAATGAAATTCTATAGGTATATATGGAATATATCTATGATAAATTGTAGATCACCATGTTTTATGGTGTCTCTGTAAATCTGTAATTGTATAATGACTGTGCTAGGATGAAATCCATCATATCAAATAAAAATTAACAAAAAACCATAATAACTTATTCAGCAAGATAAATGGATATTTGATGCGCAAAGTTTGCATATAAAATTACTTAGCAATTTTTAAAAATGTTTCTATCTGGATTATTTTTAACATGAACATTTATTTATACATGCTACCTCAGAAGCTTGCATATTTTTAAACTTAATTATGCAGTTTCCCTCTTCATAGCTGATATTATGGTCTAATTAAATTTGTTTAGAAAAGCTGTAATTATCTAATAAATGTCAATGGTTTTATTTTATCACTTGCATAGGTAGGTTAATTAAAGAAATGTTTTCCTTTCTATTTTCTTTTCAACATTGTGAAAAATACATTCTGATACAAGGGATAGAATTGGAATAAGATGGATTACAAGCTGAAATGGATTGTAAATCAACTTTCAGTTCTGTGAATATTTTACAGCAAGCATTTACAAACTAAAAAATCTGACACTTCTGCAACAATGCATGCATAATTTCCCTCTTACATGTCATTTCCCAGAGATGAAAGTAATTTGAAAATACAAGGTCAGCGAAATGATTACACCTAGCAAATAACAATAAAAGAAGCTAAGGACAAGGATCAGGAAGCCGTTTAACATTTTCCTTTTCTGAGGATGTCTAATACCCAATGCACACCTTCCGATAAGCTGAGGAAGTTTGACGTAGGAAATCCTTGAGGTAACAGGAAGATCAAACTTCAAGCATATATATTGTTCCTTTGATTTAGCGGCCGCTATTCTTCATCTGCCAAAACACAGTTGGTGCTGTTCATGAGGGACTGAGGTAGCTCCTACATCTGATAAATGGTATGACCAGGACAACCTTAGTCTCAGCAGGAAAGACATTGAACAAATTGTCAGCGTGATTTACATACAAGTTGTCAACAGCATCTGGGTTGCTCTGTGAAAGAATGATGCGTAGCAGATGTTCTGGGAAATGCTACCATCTGCCCTTTCTCAAAATACATCCCCTGTGCAACAATGCATTTTAATGGGTACCAGAGAGATACCTTTCCTCTGAAGAAGTTAACCATCTTCAATATTTTAGTGTTACCGAGGATACGTCACAAAAGCAAAATGGTCTTAAGAGAGTAAACGCAATCAGGTCAAATGAGCAGACAGGTCCTTGAAAAATCCTTAAATTTGGTCACACAGGTAAGAGAGGGGATGGATGGTTGATGACTCCCCAGTGCTCTGAAAAACTTCCAGCAGGAGGGCAGGAACTCTGCCCTGTGTGTCTGTCAGGTGATGTCACACTTGTGGATTATTTAGTGATTTGCTTCAATTCTCCTGTGTACTCATAAGGTTTTGGAAGTATTTGTTTTACAATTGTAAAATGTAAATAGAAGAAGAAAAGTAAATGCCTGTTTCCCTAAATTAACATTTGTATTTACCTGTTGTATCAACACATTTGGTACCGTGTCAATTTGCTGAAGGTTAAGTGTGCAATGACTGTTCAGTTTTAGCAATATTAACAGGTCGAGACTTGGAATGCTGAAAATTGTTTGCTGCTTTCTCATTTCTCATTTCTTATCTGTGCTGTATGAATTATTAATTTAAGCAAAAGGGTTTTATCTTGTGCAAAGATGGTGATTAAATGTGTGCTTTGAAGTTCTAGATATGATGAAAATCTCTTCAGATTTTAACCATATTTTTAAACCTAACAATACTTTTATATACCGAATTATTAGTAAGAATTTTATTGTGAGAGCTGAAGTCTAAGCCCTAAAATTCAAAGTGTAAAAGCAATCACAAAATGTTACTCCCTTTTTAAATTTAAGTCATATTTGCTCATCTAAGTCTCTCATACCAATGTGAATAATGCAGCACTACCTAAGAAAGGGATCACAGAGAGAAATGTACACTTCCATGTAGTGCTGCATTATTCACATTGGTTAACATAGATAACTAACCCAAATGCCCATCATTACATGAAGGGAAAAGTAACTAAATCCAAGTACCTGTCATGGAATACTATGCAGTTTTTAAAAAGAAGGAAACCTACCTTTATGCAAAATGGAGTTAGCAAAGGATTTTATGCTAACTAAGGCAAAATAAAAAAATAATTCATGATCTCAATATATGAAAATAAGGTAGGCTAAGTGGAGAAACAGAGAAACTGCTTTTCAGGGGCTGAAGGAATGGAGAGATGAGAGATGACAGTCAAGGGCTCTAAGGGTTCATCTGTGCAACATGAATTACTTCTAGAGAACAACTACACTGCAATGCAATTTTGATGTTGCACTGAACATTTGAAAATTATTAAGAGAGTGTATCTTAACTATTATGCGCACTCACATATACAAAGAATAAGAAAATTGAAAAGGCAACGAGAGCAATATGTGACAATAAATATTTGATTAGTTTGATTGTGGTAAATATTTCACAGTGTTTACCTAGAGCAAATGAAGTTTTACAGCCTAAATATGGAGACTTTTAATGGCCAACTACACTTTAATAAGGAAGGGGAAAAGGACTAGCTTCTTCGAGTCTTGTGCACAATATATTAACATATGAGTCAATTAGGCTAATATGTATTTTTCAAACCAATTAGGTTAATATGTATTTTTCTCAGAGAAAGAGAGGAGAAGGTGATCCTCACTCCATTGATTTGCTGGTTCATCCCCCATGTGATCACAATATCTAGAGCTGGACCAAGCCAAATCTAAAAGGCAGGACTTTCATAAAGGTCTCCTGAACAGGCGCAAGTGCCCAAGTACGTAGGTTACACTGCTCTGCGTTCCCAGGCCATCATGAAGGAGTTGGAAAAGAACTGGGGAAGTCTACAAATGAACGGGGTGCCTATCTGGCATGCTGCATCCCAGGCTGTAGCTTTACCTGCTGTATTATAATGCCAACCCTCCCAGAATAATCCTCAAAGAAAACACTGCGGCACTCCTCCATTCTGGAAAACACAACAATACATCTCCCATCTCTACTTAGACACCGACACACATCCTAAGGTGGTTAGCGTTGCTTGAAGTAATGTTAAGACAACATTGACCAGAGAAAAGAAATGGATTTTAGTTTCACGTCAGTGTAGACAGATCTTGAGAATAAATGTTGAAAGCAAAAATAAATTTCAGAAAAGTTAATGTAGCATAACTTCTGTGCATGAAGAGAAGGCATGAAAATAAATATTTTGTTAAAGAACATTTTCCTGGGGCCCAGTGCAATAGCCTAATTGCTAAATCCTCACATTGCATGTGCCAGAATTTCATATGGGTGCTGGCTCATATCCTAGCTTCTCCACTTCCCATCCAGCTTCTGGTTTGTGGCCTGGGAAAGCAGTAGAGGATGACCCAAGCCTTGGAACCCTGCACTTGCATGAGAGTTCCAGAGGAAGCTCCTGGCTCCTGGCTTTGGATGGGTTCAACTCCTGCTGTTGTGGCTACTTGGGGAGTGAATCCACAGACAAAACACCTTTCTCTTTGTTTCTCTTTCTGTATACCTGCCTTTCCAGTAAAAATTAATAGATCTTACAAAAAGAAGAAAAATCTTCTTAAAAAAAGAAGAAAAATCAAGATTATCCTGAGACAATGAAGGTAATTTTCAATCATCCCGAGTCCTCTGTTTAAACTGACACATGAAAGCAGAAGTTTTGCATGCAGTGACTGAAAAATTCCAGCTGTTTCTTCCTTATGTCTCCATCTCTGGAAATGAGACCCCTATTATTACCACAATATGTCAGCATGCGTGTGGATAATTCACCAGCAGAGCTCCTGTGCATCAGGGTGGAGGCGTGCCTGGTTGCTCTAGTCTTGATCAGAAACTGTCAACTTGTGGTGACAAATACCTAGCTTTGTGCCCAGTATTTATTTCCTAGGTCCTTTCCTCTTACTTGGAAGATAGTTTAAGCACAGGCACTGACATGGCCTGACAAAGTGGTAAGATTTATTCAGAGGATAAAGAACACAGACGTACCTTGGCCATGTTCAAGGAGCCAGAAAGCAAACAGCGGAGGACAAAATTGCTACTTTCTGTGCCTGCTATCAGTCTACAGGAAGCAGAGAGCAAGTGGGCATGTGAGAAGCCAAGAGCACAAGTGCATGAAGAGTCAAAGCAGCAGCAAAGGAGCAAACACGGGATGAAGTGCGTGAGAGAGCGAGGGGGCTCCTCCCCAGGATGAGCATTTCTGGTGGCTTTAAAGGGGGAGTGGCTATACGACAGCACAACACAGCCCCCGCAGGTCCAGAATAGTGATGAGTAAACATTCACTCTTATTTGTTAAACATTTCTTTTATTTAGTTAGTTAATTTTCCATGATATTGTTTTACAGGGAAACTTTTATTAATTTATTTTATGACACAATTCCATAGGCTCAGGGATTTCCATTTCCCTCCTCCATAGCTCCTCTCCCCCCACTCTGATTTCCACTCTGTCATTACCATGGTATATCCCTTCAACAGCCCATCACTTGGCTGTTTAAGTGTATCCTGACATTGTAGGAATAACCAATGGTAGAAAGCAGAACATCCTGTTGTCACGATATATTTTAACAGTTTCACCAGGGGTCCTAGAGATACATACTGTGAGGTATCTTCAATTCCCACCAGGCTAGTCTCCATGACACAGTCCCTGTAGATGGATGTGTGTACATTCCTGTATGTCTATTGATACTGCATGTTTGCATTAAGACTGTCTTATATCACAGAGAACATATGTGTTCTTTTGGGCTTGGGTTATTTTATTGAGCCTATTTATCTTTAGTTGGAGCCAAATAAAATTCTATTTTTGACTTTATTATCCTTGGGTCAGGATATGTATTGTGTTGCAAATAATTCCAGTGTGTCTTTCATTGAGATTTTACACTGTCTTTTTCCAGGAATAAAAAAGTTTTATAATCAAGAAGAAGAATAGCTATAAAGGGATCATTTTAATTTCTTGAAAGATGAACTTTCATTCCTTAGAAGAAATACACAAAGAAGGTACTCATTCCACGTTAAGGCATGAAATGACTCTTCAATAAAATCCTATAAATTGCTTCAGTGTTGTAAATTTTTAATATCTTTTTCTTGACTGTGGCTCTCCCTTCTTCTCCTGAGTTATTAAACATATTAAATAGCATAAAATTAAACTTTATGTTACCCCTAAGTAATGGCAACTCAGTTCAGAGATTGATTTTGATAATCCACAAAAGTCAAGATTTGAAATATTTTATTCATGCCCTAAAAATTAGCTGGACTGAAGCTACATACATAAAAGTGTCCAGAAATTCAAAGCTGAGGCAAAATCTGGCCTTCGGGAGAATCCTGAGAAAATTGCATCCTCAGAGGTTTTCCCATTGAAACACTCATTTGCAGAGCCCCAAAGCACAAAACTTGGCCTCATGACTTACCCATAACTTCTTTCTGAAGAAGTCACATTGTTTCTTCCTGCCCCATAAGCTATTTAAAGGGCATACGTGGTGATGGCCCTCTGCTCCTCAGGGAATGTACGTGTTTGTCTGCCATGGGAGAGTGAAGGCACATCAACAAATATGATCTTGCAAATATGATCTTGCAGAGTTTTTCCTGAAGTTTTCGTACTAGGTAGACCCTGACTTGCATAGGAATTAAGCCTTCATGCGAAAACTCTTGTCAGAATGAAAAAGCAGAAGCTTTGAATGGAGAGGGAATTTCTGTGTGGTTTGTCCTCCCAGTTCTCTACTCGTTGATACTTACCCCAAGGTCCCAAGTGACAACCAGCCTCTGCCTCTGACTCCAGCCTGCTGCTAACGCCAGCCGTGTAGGCAGAAGAGGCGGTTGTCATGGTTTATTCCCTGACATGCATGTGGGAACCCTGGGTTGAATTCCTGTCTGCTTTGCTCTGCCTGTGGGCACTTAAGGATTAACAGACCGATGCCTGGTCTCTTTCTCTCTGTTACCTTCTACTCATCTTTCAGATGAATACATAAATGTGTTTTGTTATGTATTCTAAGGGCTTATGTATTTCATTTGAAAGATAGAGAGAAAGAAAGAGATCTTCTAACCACTGATTCATCCTTCAAATGGATGCCAAGGCTAAGGATGGTATTCTTTCAGGTCAAAATGTGTAACCACCAGTATCATCCATGTCCCACATGAAGTTGGCATTGGTTCCTACTTTTCTTCTCTGTCTAAAAACTGTCCAAGGGTAGATAGCATTAATGTTTGTGACACAAACTCCATGTGATACAAAATGTATTTTTATATTATTTTCACAAATGTATGCATTCTATTTTAAACAGAAGACTATAGACTTAGGTTATTCATACACATTCCAGCTATAACTAATCCTTGATATTTCTAACAAATAATAGCACTATAATTTTTAATCACAACTGTGACAGAAGTTAAAATAGTGTGATAAAATGTTCATCTGGCATTCATCCAGCAGAACGTATTGTGGTAGAGCAGACTAAGGTATTACTTAGGACCCCGGAACCCCATATCAGAGTAATGTCTTTGCTTCCCATACAGCTCCCTGCTGGTGCCCCTCTGAAAGCAGCGGATGAGTCAGGTACCTTGGCCCCGGAACTTCTGACCACTGGACTTGACCTTTTCCTGCTGGGGCTATGGCAAACATGTGGGGAATGAACCAGCAGAGGATCTCTCTCATGCACACATTCCGCATTTCAAATGAATGAATTAATATTAAAACATAAAAATGTACAATCTGAAAAATGTAAACTTTGAGCAAATGAGTGTGTAATTTTGCTGTCTATGGGAAATAGCAATAGCAATTAACACTGTCACTTTATTTACTTACCTACACTGATCGATTTTAGCTTTCTGAAAGTAATGTAAGCACAATATCATTTTTAGAAGGTAATTTTGAATCAGTATATTTCATTTGTTAATCCGTGATGTTATCCTTTGTCATTTCATTGAAGGGTTCTTGTTCTTGGTTCATCTATAGCTCTACATACTCAATAGTCCTGTAGCAGACATTCTAATTCCAATATTAGAGTTATTTCATTGTGTAGGGTCTGATCACTTTTTACATCATGAAGCTATTTCCAGCACATGGGTGAAAGCCAACTGAATTTAAACTCATCTGAAGAACATTATGCTTCATACAGTTTTGCCTTTATCGTGAAGGACACAGTCATTGGGTCACATCAAACAAAAGCTCTGTGCAAAGAGGGGGAAAAAGCAACACTGAAACAGACATGTTTCTATGTAAGAAGACGACCTCCACTGCATCCAGAGCCAGAAGAAGACCACCATCATATCCATACCCAGAGGACGACCACCACCGCATCCATACCCAGTCTTTATAAACTGCACATCTCTTGTCAGTAATTTCAATCCACTTTTGACATTGCAGAAAAAATAAAATCTGTTGAGCTCTGTGACTTTTTATGTGGTGTCTTTGCAAAGCTTGATGATAATTTTAAAAGAAATCTGTTTTTAAAAATGCATAAGAACTCACTAAGGCTGTATTCCTTCCCATAATACATTTTTCCCCAATTTAAAAATAACTATATACAGTCTTTAATGGCATAATGATTTTGTAAAAATGACCTAAAGGTTTTTTGTTTCAATTTTTAGTTTTAAAATATTATCACATGTTTATATTTGCCTAAATTAGTGGCATTGGACTACATCTGGTTTTTTGTTTTGTTTAGTTTTGTTTTTGCCTCTTTATGTGGTTGGCCATTTTGGGAAAACATCAGAAAAATAATGTAAGATTTGTGCTGTGATTGTCTTTTACAGAATTTTCACTCAATTAGTAGTCTTGAGGCATATAAAATTGCAGTATAATAACTAACTTCATATAAGTGGCAAGGAAATGCTCTCAAAAATATAACTAATCAGTCTGTGTGTTCATTTTTTGTCATTTTGCTACATTAATTAACCATCA
Organism: Ochotona curzoniae; assembly: GCF_017591425.1. Lineage (NCBI taxonomy): Eukaryota > Metazoa > Chordata > Mammalia > Lagomorpha > Ochotonidae > Ochotona > Ochotona curzoniae. Next base: position 10,564,967 of record NW_024465582.1, on the reverse strand, counting down.
TCTTAATTTTATTTAATGACCTGTATCATCTACTTTTTCAACATTTCCCTTCTGGTATACCATTTCATGAGTATTCATATAAAACATTAGTATATATGCTTGAGTTCTGCATTACTGATATATTAGTCAGGGTTTTCAAAAGAAACTACAACAGTAAAATATCTGCCTACCTTTCTAACCCAACATCTATCTTGATGAGGGGGTGAGGATTGGGAGAGAGAGAAACCTATGTTGAAGCCAAGACCCCTTTAGTAGTGCAGATTGAGAAAAGAGGACTCTGTTTCCCCAGGAAAGGGAAAAGCCGGGCTGTAATTTGAATCACAAGGGCAGCTGTTGGTGGGATTCATTCTTCTTTTGGGCTTCTCAGTCTTAAGCTGCCAACTAACTGGATGGGGCTCTTTCATGACATACAGGGTAACCTGCTTTACTCTGAGCCCATTAAATTATATTTTATTCAGTCTTAAAAAAACCTTCACAGCAAGATCCAGACTGTACTTGGTCAGAAACCTTTGTGTCTTGGCCTTCTCAAGTTGATACATAATCAATTTCCTTGACGGAGATTTGATTTTTCAAAAATGCTTACAGTTTAGTATTACATGCCCATAGCAAAATTTTTTTTAAAGTGTACATTTAGGACTTGGAAAAAAATCAGAAGAGTGAGACAATTTCCCACATTGGCTCTCATTTTAGTGTGTGACTAGGTGTTATCTGCACATGTATGAACAGGTACATAGCAAAAGAAAGAAACAAGGAAGTGAAATAAGGGACATAGACATTTTCATTTCCAGAAAAACTTTGATTCGGGTGCCCATTTCAGTGGTGAGTGAGGGATGTTACACATTGGAGAGGCTTTCATGACTCAGAACACTTGAGACCCCAGGAAGTACTCCAATACACAGAAGTGACAGCTGTCACTCTACTATCTATGACTGCTGTCAGGTGTCCATGTCAGAAGAGCTGAGTTTCTGATTTTTTCCTTTCAAAATGCACGCATTGAGCTGTCTGTACAACCTCTATGATGGCCCGAAAAAGATTAATTACAATGGGAACCATGATGACACTGAATATTTATATAGATAAATGTACAATTTGATGAATAAATATGGAAGTAATGAGTATTTGCATTTAATATTTGAGAATGAATCCAAAAGGATTGTGAACAAAGGCTCTGGTCCTATGTTCCAAGACACTTTAATGTTAAAGCAGTTTTGAATTTATTTAGGATCATTAGTTTAGTTTCGGCAAGTGAAATAGGCAATGCACCCCAAAGCTTATTTTCAAATTAAAAATAAATGAGGAAAAGAAAGTAAGAGAGAAAGTAAGATAGAGGAAGAGTAAGAGAGAATGAGAAAGATTTTGGTTCTCCATCTATTGGCTTAATGCCCGCATGCCCACAATATTCAAAATTAGGCCAACACAAGTTCAGAAACCCGGGACTCATTCTGGGTCTTCCAGTGTGTGGCTGGGAACCAAATATCTGAGCTAGTATTTACACCCCATAGAATGCACATGAAGAGCAAGTTGGAATCTGAGACAGAAGCAGGGCTGCAATCCAGGCACTGTGACATGGAATGCAGTGTCTGTAAGTATGACATTGAATGCTAAATCTGAAAAACTACTGTTCATGGAAATAAGAATCTTATAATGGATTGTGTTTCTTGATAAAATACTAATGTACTCAACACTTCTGTAAAAACCTAACAGATATTGAGCTTAGTGATTTCCATGTGTTACTTTAGTGATTCTTGTTTTTTAAATTATCTTTTAATATTATTTTATTATTTAATGTGACAGTTATAAAGATTTAATAAATTCTTATTTTTAAAGTTATAATATCCCAGGGTAAATCTTCGCAAATATGACAGTCACACTTGGAAAACATTAATTTTCCCCAAATATAGCAAAGAAGTATATGCCAAAACAGAAGAGTGAAACTTACCAGATGTCCAACAGCCTCAAGCCACAGATATTGGTCAAACTTAAAAATTCACAGATGTAAGGCAGTCTGTTATTATGCTAAAAGCACTATTTTCATTCCAGCAAATCCACTGAAGTATATAAGTACATTTATAATATTTTTTTTTACTAGGTGAAAACCTTATAAATACCACTTCACAAATTACATTTTGTGCCATTTTATCCATAGTCATATGTAAATGACTCATAAACAACATATTAATGAACATATCCTGACCTAAGTAAATTTAACGATTCATTTCTTATCAACTTTCTGATTTAAATAATGTGTTTTAAAATGGAGGCAAACATACTGTTTTACAGTAGTATTCATTGTTGAATTAACGTGTAGTTGGTGCACATCATGCAGCAGGAAGAATTGTGAACATTATGTCAGGATGAGGGAATGCTAATTCTTCTTTTTATGGGTTTCCTTTCTGTTAAAAACTTTCCCAAATTTTTTGTCCCCTTGACTAAAAGGACAGGTTCCTTGTTGTATTAACTATTTAAAGGAAACACAAAATATGATGAGTTGGATTATCATGGGATGAAAGAATGGAGCACAAATGTAAACAGACTAGGCATGGAAGGCAACTTGCTGAGAACATGTAATATAAGCCCAGATTCAAGGAATGGGGCACTCGTCCTATGGAGGATTGGGAAGAAAGAGTCTAAACACAAGAACGCTTAACATAGAAAACTGAGGAAATCTTCCTAATTGGCCATAGCAGACCAATAAAGAGAGAATTTAATAGATAGGGGTACAGCACAAAGTTTGTTCTAAGAACAAGGGGAAAGAATTGACATATTTTAAAAGGCTGAGTGCTAGGAAGACGTACATATTTTAAAGAAAATTATTGGTTTGAAAACTAAAAATACATTCCTGGAATAAAGTAAGGCCGCTGATGCAGAAGGGAGAGTGTTAAGCTGACCTAAATTAGAGTTGATTGCAGTTAACGGTAGGCATTGGTGATGGACACAAACAAAAGAGAAGGGTTGCTGCATGTCCAAGAGGAAGCTCATAAGGCCTGCTAATTACAATGTAGGCATGATTAAGAAAACAATGGAAAACCATGAATAGTTACTAGATTCTGAGTTCTGGTAATTCAGTTGCCCAAGCTGCTCTTGACCAACACAACGGAGACAAAACTGAATGAAGGGAAAATTTAATGAGGAAAGTCATAATTTTTTTAGATACCTGAAGCTTGAGAATTTATAGAAACATGTATATAAAAATGTTACAGCGGAATTCCAACTGGGCCTGGACTCAGAGTAATGTTTATTCAGGAACTGAATTTTGGAGTTTTCACTGCAGTATGACAGCATTTTAATCTACAGAAATTGAAGATATTGCTCAGCGGAAGAAATATAGAATGAAAATCTTAGTGTCCAGAATACTTACAAGTTGTACAGGCATTAGGACCAAATATGTGAATCACATTATACTGAATTGGCTTAACCAATTCAGACAAGAAAAAATTATCAAACATTTGACATGAAATAAATGTACGATAACTATTTTCTCACCAATTCTTCCAAAGACCTCTTGATTCATACATTTTTGTACTTAATAACTAATAAAATTGTGTATAGGTCTTGCTAGCTTTAAAATAAGACAATAAGACATGAACACGTTAGAAAAACAAGCAAAATCAACTTCATAACTTTTAATCCTAACCACGGTGTGATGCCATTTTATCCAATAATCATGGAAAGAAATAACTGCTTCAGAACGCTAGTTTAAAGATGCAGACACTTTATGGAATATCTGAGTAATAAATGCTTAATAGAGTAATTTCAGGGAAACAAACAACAGGAAGAAAACCCCACAGGGCCAAGGTGAGGAACGTGAGGGCCACGGTGAGGAATGTGACCAATCACTGTTATAAATTAAATAGATGCCTATTCAGTATTTTAGTACATGCCAGGCAACAACGTCGTGACTTAAAACGTGTAAGTAAATAAAGGAGAGATCGGTACCTACTTTTTGAGAGTTGAGAACTAGTGATAAATAAATCCATTTGGTAACACGTGCAAATGTATATGAAAAAGCAGAGTAAGGTGGAAGCGATATGAAATGCTGATGTTTTAGTAGGTGAGGCACGTTGCAGAGGGTGTAATGCCAAAGATACCGTCAAAAATAAAAGTTTCGGGGTCCAGCTTCTTGAGGGAAAAGTATTTAAATGTGTCCATTGTAATGGATAAAAATATGAATGTTCATAGAAACAATTTTATTTCTTTCAAAATGGTGTATAATATATGTATTATTGCAAATATCATGCATGCATTTCAGTTTTTGAGCCCAAATAAACTTTTATTTGTTTTTATTTTATTTATTTTGAAGTTTCCTATCATCGTGAGTCTAAAACAAAGAATGATGGTGTGGAAAGCAGAACCAGCGTTTCATTTCTACCCTTAATATTGAGACGTCGTCCTTAAAGGCCAAGTCCATTAGGTTCTATACAATTAATGGAAAATTATGGTACATTTCCTTTAAGATTACTTTGCATCTTAATTTTTTTTCTTAAAAAGACTTAAGACTTTGTAAGATACATGCAGGATCTATATTGCTTAATTTAACACATGATAGAATGACTATTTAAGAGAAATGTCTTTGACTTTGAAGAAATTAAGTGGTCATTTGATGCCAGATATTTTCTTCAATTTAAATAGCTCGTTTAAAATAATTACTAAGAAGGAAAGAATTAATGAGTATAACTGTGAGCTACTATTGTGAAATCATTATAATACAAATTGAAGCTGGTCTCCTGTTCTTAAATGGAAGAGGGCCACAAAATTAATAATTTGAGGTATATGAAATGCTTTTTAGAGGACAAGATATTTTTGAGTTCTATTTTTTTGTGATTTTTATGGAAACAATGTGTTTGATGTTCTTTTTGTTGTTTCTGATAAACTTGGTAATTTAAATTTACAAAGATGAAAGCTTACTGTGGTTATTGGATTTGTTTCTCTTCTACATGAAAGCACAATTCTGAGAGCTCTGTGGTGCCAAAACTTAGCAGGGAAAGAAAACCAGTTATTCTGTCACTTCATAATGGTAGCTTTTTATCCTCTGACCCAAGGTCAATTGCATTGTCTTTGGTGAAAGATAGAGAACTATCGCTAAGAAAGATTTTACTGGGCAGCAATTCTGAATCTATTTCCTCTGATGAAATGTCAATAGCTTTCTAGGACAAAATGTAGGTTTTTTTCTAGAAACAAAGGTGAAATTGGCTTGAAAATGTACTCCACAAATCAATCCCCTTCAATATGAGCCTTTCAGAGAGAAAAATTAATGAGTAATCCAGTATGCTGTTATGTTTCCATTTTTTTTTTATTTTAATTCATCAACCATATTACATTTTCTCCAAAGAACCAATTTAAGGAAACATTTATGTTCTTCCAACACTTTCAGAGCAATAAAATGAATGGCACCAAAGTCAGCCACTATGAACCTGAAAATCCTTGGGAACTAACAGGAGACAAAGTCCCCTCTCTGAAAGAGCAGCCTCACGGGACAATGTGTGTTGACTTTATAATAAAGAAACGAGAAGATGAATATAAATGCTGTGTGCTTGAGTATAACTTTAGAGGTGATATATTGGAATTAAAGCAAAAAGTTTATTTGTCATTATGGAAATATGAAATTCTGCCTTCTCCCAATTTAATCAATGCCACTGAATTTTACAAAAGCTTCTTTCTTATGTTCTCTTTCTAACAATGTATGTTTTCCAAATAGTAAAGATACTTTGCATCTGACACAAGTGGCATCAATCTTAACTTTTCTGATGGTAAATGCTAAACTTTTTATAAAAGGCCCTAGAGGCTTTAGGGGATAGTTAGTTTCTAGAAAAACTTCTGGAATTGCAGATGGTCTTAAAATATAAGGAAAACATATTTTTTTTTAATCCAGTGTGTTGTTTTCAATTACACCAAAATTTTATTTCTTACTTTTCAAATGAGACAAAAATTGAAAGAGAAAGGTATTTTATCTCTGCTTTACTCCTTTAAGGCCCACAGCAGCTGGCCGGGGTCAGACTCAAGAGTCCAGAGTTCAGTGGTTATCCTGCATGGGTGGCAGGAATCCTGGTGCGTGAGCCATCACCTGTTGCCTCCTAAGGTACACATTATCAGTAAGATGAAATCTGAAGAAAAGCAAATCTGAATCCTCTGATATGGAATATGTATGTTCCAAGCAGCAGCACCTTAACAACTGAGTAACATGTTTCTCCTAGATGTCCAGTATAAAGTGATGAGTTCCAAAATGTACACATGTGAAGAAATGTAGAGGAAAATAGACTTCAGGTATAAATACGGTAGAAGACACAGAAAACGGAGGCAACTATTCACAAAAGAAAGGCAGAAAAAAAAAATAGCAAGTCAAATAAAAACATTGGTCGTTTCTGTCCAGAAAAATCGTTTCCTGACAACAGGAAAATCTCTCAGGTGATCTCAGTCCCTTTGGAATGGGCAGTTGAATACTTACCCACTCTCCACCATGATGTCCAGAACCATCAACATTACATGCTCTCAACGTAGAAAGAGGTTTTAGTAGGATCAGTTCAATTTGTGGCAGTTGCAATTGACAATTCTGGACTTTTTGTGTATTGACGCCATCTGAATGCCAGTAGACCTGTGACTGCTCAACTACCTGTGTGCACTGGACAGAACAAGTGATCCGGTGAAAATATCCAAATATGTTAGCACTTAGAGAATATGGACCCAGGGCACTGGTTCTGCAGAAGAAGTCACCAAATCAGAGCAGGAAGACTCTAGATGCCTTCCCCACATGCAGAACCATGCAGGTCTCAGCAGTGCCTGCGCAGACTTGGGACACGAGTAGGAAAAGAGAAGAAAAATGATTTCGATACAGAGGATAGCCAATTCTTTCTGGAAAGAAGCATGGTCTTCAAGGTCACCAGAAAAGAGAGTAGTAATGTTGTCATTTGTGTCAGTGACTTCATTATGCAAGATGGGGCAGAATTGCTAGGACTGATCCAATGTTTTTGATTCCACATATCTGCTCCCGCACGTTTGCCGAGCAGATGCCTGCGCATGCTGATCTAACCGCTCTTCATCCGCGTCTGTATTTAAATCTTTGTTCTCTCTACTCTTCTTTTTACCAATGGTGCATCAGGTTCTCTGATGTGACCTATTGATGTGATTTCACATTATCTTTGCTAAGCTGTGTTCCAAAATATCTTTTCTAAGCATAAGAAAAATGAAACCCTCTAACAGAAGGTAAGGCCATCGTGACTCTCTGGCTTTAATTCCAGTAGCTCTTCTCACCTGAGAATGCCTAAAGGCACTCTAGATTGAATCATTAGGAATCTGTCTTTGCAGTTCTGTAACAACTATCTAAATATTTGCCTCTAATCTTGGTCTATGGAATACTAGTCCAGATGAGACTTGCACCTGAGAATCTGAAGTGGTAAATCTTCATAAACATATATGGCAATGCCACAAATGATGCCTCCGGTGAAAGATGAAAGGTTAGCCATTTGACTCTCACACCCTGGGGTTGAAGGGAAAGAATGGATTCAGCAGCAATAAGGGCTTTTCATGTAGGATGTATGTTCCTGCCACAGCCTAAAATGCCTGTGTTTCGTTATCTGAGGAGAAATTTTTAGCCCTTATATCTATCCCAATAATGTAAGTTGAGGAAAAGACATCGTCCTTAGCAAATAACAAGAGATACAACAAGAGCTCTTCAACTATACTTATTTCAACAGCAAAATGCATTATTGTCTTTTAGGGAGACCGCCTGTCTTCCCTCTGGCAGTCCTCATATGTCTCCAGTCATTGGATCCAAAAGAACAGAACATGGTGACATGAAAATTTATGCCCATCTGTTCTGGGAAACCCATTTACTGAAGTAGAAAAGCACTCTATCTAGCTATTCTTGGGTACTACAGTGGCTCCTGTCACTATTAATCTTACCAATCCACTAACAAAATACGTGCTGTCTGTCCTCACAGCATTAGGTTTCATTGGAACCGAGGTCTTTGTTTCAAAAAGATGATAATGCCACTTGGCAAAAGAAAAATGGCTCCCTTGAACTGAAGTCGAAACTGGCACCTAGACTCTGTGATTCTACTGTGATTGAATTAAAAGGCAAAAAAAAAAAGTGGGGTCATTGTACTTGCTGAAGAGATACATCCTATTAAGAAGAAATTGATATGCTAATGTAAAACGGAAGAGCACACTATGTCTGGAAAGTAGAAATTGTGTGGAATGTCACTATTATAATTAATCTATTCCAAAGTTAGTGGTCATTAAAAATTAAATATAATCTCCCTAGGAAGCTTTCAAATCAGTGATATCATATGCCTATTTTGTTAATAGAAGGGTAACATTATATAGTTATTTTTGTTCCTGTAGTGAAAACAGAATTTCAATTCATAAATATACCAAAATATAGTTACCTTTGTTCCTGGATTGAAAAGGGAATTTTAATTCCTATATGGTCCAATTCCTAACTTGCTCACCTTTCAATAACTGTGAGATATATATCAAAGCGTCTATGTCTTTCTTTAAAATGATTTATTCATTTTATCAGAAAGTCAGATATACAGAGAGGAGGAGAGATAGAGAAGAAGATCTTCCATCCGCTGATTGACTCCCCAAGCAGTCCCAACTGCCAGAGCTCAGTTGAAACAAAGCCAGGAGCCACAAGTTTCCTGCTGATATCCTACATGGGTGCAGGGTCCAAAGGCCCTGCATCCTCAACTGCTTTTCCAGGCCACAGTCAGGGGGCTGGATGGGAAGCAGAACCCAGGTGACCTGAACTGGTGACCATATGGGATCTTGGTGCATGCAAGGTGAGGATCCTAGCAGCTATGCTGCTAGGCTGGGCTGCATCTGAGACTTTATAATCCAAGTAGGACCTTAAGTGTTGAAGACATCTGAATTTATCATGATAATATGTTAATAACAGTATAGCTTCAATATTCCTGATGCTTGGATATCAAAATGAAAATAGCACAACCTAAATAATCTACAGTGTCATACAAGGAAACGTTAAAAAACTCTTGTTTTTGTTCTGACATGCCGCCATGTATGTCCTTAAAGACTGCACGTGTATGATTATGAAATAATGAGATAAATATGAGCTGCAAAAAATAATTCAGAGGATGTTGGTGAAATTTCACATACCTCTAAAATTAGCAATGCAAAGATTCAGAAGAGCTACCCTTTTTGTGCTCAAGGACATGATGACAGAAGTGGCTGTTCTTTTCATTACGGAAATGTCTGTACACCGCGCGGTAAGTAAAGATGACAAGTGGCCCAGCCATTCTTAGGACCCTGCTAACTCGGGTCATTAAAACTATTCAGCTAATGAAACTGGGGTTATACGATCAATCCCCCTGTGGTCTTTATATTTTCCCAACTGCCAGCACATGAAATCATTTAGAGAATTCCGACTGCAAATACACAAATGTTCAGTCTAGTTAGGCATCTTAATTAGGTCAGTCCCCTGCCATCAGAAGCCAGCATCTCTTTGAAAGCATCTTGTACAGAAGCTTTTTACAAATATTTTGCAACATCATTTATCATTTAAACAACTACTTACCCCTGATTTATATTTTAATGTGTAATTTGAATACCAAATTCTTTCATTAATACAAGTGATAAGGTCACCTGGACTTGTAATTGAAGCAAAAAATTTATCCCATTTTCTTTTATTGCCTTTGCTTAACTTTCCACTTGTCCTTCAGATAATAAAAAGTGAGGACGATGAAATGATATTCAAGATGTTGAATTATGCAGATGTCTTTTTCAATTATTGATATTTCCACATGTGCTGATAAACAGGATTTGCGATAGCATGTGTTTAAACGTTGTAGGTAATATATGCATGGCTGGATATATAACAAGAGAGTCAGATGTATTTTAGAATTCACAAGTTTAAACTGATGGATGACCAATCAAATTTCTTCAGGATAAACCCATGATTAATTCTGATGCCTAAAGTCCAATTCAAGCATATCCTAGGGGGGAAATGTTGTCAAAATGTTGTCATTTGGTACTTACAAACATTTTAAATGAAAGGTATTAAAATTTTTAAACATGGGCTCGGCGTGGTAGCCTAATGGGTAAAGTCCTCACCTTGCATGTACTGGGATCCCATATGGGCATCAGTTCTAATCCTGGCTGCTTCATTTACCTTCCAGCTCTCTGCTTGTGGCCTGGGAAAATAGTCAAGGAAGCCCAAAGCCTTGGGACCCTGTACCCCAGTGGGAGACCTGAAAGAAATTCCTGGCTTCTGGCTTCAGATCTCTAAGCTCTGATCATTGCAGCTGCTTAAGGAGTGAATCAGCTGACAGATCTCTCTGTCTCTTCTCCTCTGTATATCTGACTTTCCAGTAAAAAAAAAAAAAATCTTTACCACATTTATTAAACATGAAGATTTTAAATTTCTCTCATCTTTAATCCAGGAAAAAAATTGCATGTTGAGTCAGAATTACAGTTTTGTATGTAGATTTATAATTTGTAACGTATTTAGTTAGAGAATAGTGGACACTGAGGCACAGTGGATTAAGTTGTCATTTGGAACCCCTGCATTCCTTCAGAGAATGTGGGTTTGAGTCTATGCCACTGCACTCCCCATCCATCTTCCTGCCAAATGTGCCTTGCAGGTGGAAGAGGATGTCTTAGTCCTTAGGTCCTGTCACCCATGTGGGAAACAGACAGAGTTCTAAGTTCCTGGATGTAGCTTTGCTCAGCGTAGCTGTTGAGCGCACTTGGGGAATTAACCAGCACAGGAAGGATTCTCTGGCTCTCCGTGTGTTCAGATCAGGTTCTTAAATTCATCTCCTTCACTAAGACTTTCATTTGGATATTTAGAATGTGTGGGTATAATCTGGTAGAAGGAGTCTTCTCTGAGTCATGCATCTATTGCTGTCTGACATTCTTTTCTGTGTGCCATACACGTAAGATTTTCTAATGCAAATTTGGCGAAGATTCAAGCAATGGTTTTCATTATCTCTATTATAACTATACTAGCTAACATACAGGTAATCCATCTTTGGCTTTGCTTTCACTGTACTTGTGATCTTAGTTCTGTGTGGAGTGTTGCTGGATTACTTTTTACATGCTTTAGATCTGAACATCTTAGAGTATATTGTGGTCAGTTTTAGCTCTTCTAATTTTACTTCTAAGATCATCTATTGAGTTTCCCTGAATAGATTTTAGCTCTACCACATGCAGTCACATTTCAAACTGCTATTTACTTCATTGCAAATGGTTTCTTCTCTTTATGTTGTGGATGCATGGGGTGCAAACCCATTATAAGGGAAATAGGAGCGATTTTTGCACAGTGAAGCCCTTTACTGAATTTCTAAGTCTATTTGTTCCAGAGCTACATTCATCACATATTGATCTTTTACATTTATAAATAAGCAAAATATCTAGCACTTACCTTCTGAATGAGATCGTAAGATTCTCCGGACTGACATACATGTTATATAGTTTACTAATTTTACGTTTGAAACGTTTGATGTACTATATTACTCGTCCTGTTGACTAATATGTTATCACTAGGAGTCCCTCAAATGAGTATTTCTACTCACTTATGTGCCTTTGGGAGAAGCTTATGGAAGATAACGTTAAGTGTAACTTTAAACACACTATGTGTCAAAGTCAGAAACAAGACAAACAGCATGCGTGTCAAAAAATAAAATCAATCCAGTTAGTGAAAAACAGGCAAAAACACACATAGATAATTAGAAAATAAACCACAGGATGGTATAAATAAATTATAAGTATCAGTCGGTATGATTCATTTATAATTTTTGAATGAGAAGTTATAATGTAATTAAAACATATTATAACTTACACTTTAGATTCAGCTCCCTGGTAATGGCCTAGGATTGTTAGATGGGCCCAAGTCCTTGGACCCCACTACCCATGTGGGAGACCTGGATGAAATTCCTGGCTCTTAGCCTCTCTCTGGCCCGGATATTGTAGCCACAAGGACTGCAAATCAACAGAGGAAGTATTTTCGCTCTCATTCTCTCTCTCCTTCAATGTCTCTCTCTTTGTAATTTGACAAACGCATCTTTAAAAGAAGCAAACACAAGACACATTATGGCATAAAGAAACATGATTTTGCCTTGCTTGTTGGTCAAGATGAGACAAATTTTAACTAAGAAACTCGATCAGAATTTTTCTCAAGGTGGTAAAATAAGGATGAGACGTAGTAGTGACCAGCTCAGAACTGTAAATGAACATTACCCCAAACTGAATCATCCATGCTTCATGTCAGTCAAAAACATCGAATATTTGCCTATGGTCCTCTTCAAAGGCTGACTTGGCAGCTGGCTTCCCTCAGAGCAAACAAGCAAATGAGAAAACACATCAGCTTACAACCAAGAGTTCTTAAAGTGGAATCCTCTTTCTGTGGATTCTGTTACATAGAAGTAACGATAAATGCATACAGCATCCTAACTAGAAATGGTAGCATAAGATTACACAAGATCCTGGGAGTAAAAACCACTGATTGGTGCCTCGGCGCTCACCTACCACTGCGTGAATGCATCCCAGCTTGCCTATCTACGCCAGGGGAGAGGTAAACCCGAGTGGTTTTTGTTTGTTTTTATTTGTTTGTTGTTATTGTTTAACCTTTTTTTTAAGCTATTGCAAAAGAAATCATAGGAACATTCATGCATGTCTTTTTGTGGAAATATGTACATTATTTCCCTTCTTTATGCTCCAGTGTGCAATAAAAGGTAAACAATATATTTGTATTTCTACTTTGGAATATATTGCCAGTTGTGCAAGTAGTCGCAAACCTTCAAATTCCAATCAACAAGTTTAAAAAGTTAATGATTTTGGGCCAGGTGCAATGACACAATGACTAAATCCTCAGTGTATGTGCCAGTATCCTATAACCTGAATGCTCCAGTTTCCACCCAGCTCTCTGTGGCCTGGAAAAGCAGTCTGGTTCTTGGTTTTGGATTAGCTCAGCAAATGGAAGATCTTTCTGTTTCTCCTCTCTGTAAATTTGCCTTTCCAATAAAATTAAATAAGGACATATTTTAGAAAGTTAGTAATTTTGCTATTTTAGATCCCAATTATCCTTTTACTTTAATAGCTGATGTCATAATAGATTCATATAATTGATATTTAGAAGCTTTATATATTTTCTAAAATTTTCATCATTTAAATTTCATGCTTTGATTTAAATTACATATTGAAATTTTTTTACATATATTGTAGTTTAAGATATACATGGTCTAGTGGCATTAAGGAAATGACCACTTTTTTGGCATTGCTCTATAGTCCAACATGGAATACAGAAAAATGCTAAACTCCATTCAATGATTTTTGTTGCTTATTTTTTTAAATATTATATTGTTTCAGTTATTATTTCTTCTGATAACATTAATATCCAGACATGTATGTTCGTCAATGTTTTTTACATTGATTGCTTCATTTGTTTTTGCTTATTTGCATTTCTAAAACATGAAAATAAGATTGTCAGCTCATACTGTTTTAATGAATTATCCTGTCAATTTTCCAAATGCGTTTGATGTTGCCTTTCTAAACTTTTGTTCTCTCTGCTGTGTGTTTCATTCTGGTGACCTTCAGTTGATCGCAGTGTCACACTGATCAAAGCTGATCTCTTGTACTTTTCTACTTTGCTGCTGAATTTGCTGCTGACACAGACTGCTCGAGATGGCTTCTAGCATTTTTATTTCTCTTTGTCGTTGTATGAGCTTCACATACAAGAAATTAGTCATGAAAATTTCGCTTCTCTTTCTTACCAAAAACAGAGAAAATTACTGCATGGCACCTGTGTTACCAGCGACCCTGGCATGTCTGTGAGTAGTCACCTTGATTTTCAACCAACTTCACTGAACATCAACATCAGACAAGAATATTAAGACAACAAAAACAATATTCCCCACTCATATCTGAATTGGTTAATCCACAAAACACCTAGTGGCTGGCTCACCCATTGACACGTATCAGGCAGTTATTCTTTCTTTACCAATTTCAAGTGAACATTTGATTGAACTTCACTGCTTCTGAAAAGATTCTAAATGGAAATACATAATACATGTAAAAACCTCAGTAGCTTAAACTGTCCTCAGAATTACCAAATGCTAACCCATACCTTAGAATAATTTTATTTTATAAATTTTTATCAGGCCCGATGTGGTGGCCTAGCAACTAGTCTTTGCCTTAAATGCAAAGGGATCCCAGATGGACGCCTGTTTTAATCCTGGCAGCCCTACTTCCCATCCAGCTCCCTGCTTATGGCCTGGGGACAGCCCAAAGTCTTGAGACCCTGTACCTGCATGGGAGACCTGGAAGAGCTCCTGGCTTAGGTTCAGCACAGCAATGCCCATTGTGGTCACTTAGGGAGTGAATCATTGGATGAAAAATCTTCCTGTCTCTCCTCTCTGTCTCTCTCTCTCTCTTTCTCTCTCCTTCTCTCTCTCTCTATCTGTATATGTGTGTGTGTATGTATAAGTACCTGACTTTGCAATAAAAATAAATCTTTAAGAAAAATCTTCTCTACTGAAAAGCTCTCCAATACTTGAAAGTTTATGCTCTTCCATCTGCATTGAGAAATTAAATCAATTGGTTCAACTTGAGGCCCATCACTGTTATCATGGCTGGGGATTCCTTAGTAGCCTCTAAATTGAGTATGCCTTTTAGCTGAAGGCACTTTGCTGTTTCAAGTGCTAAATTCAGAAGCCAACTATCTTTAAAATAGACAGTACCCCTATACTTTTCACTCATTATCTATATGTTGGAAATATTTCTTTTATACTCACTCATTACAAAATGTGCACAAAATCGGTCCTCTCCTTAGCCACACAACTTGTTAAATATTTTCCCATACTCAGATTTACATCTGCAACTTTGAGAGATGAGCGTTTACAGTTGTCAACATGCTGCTTGGTCTGTTGTATCTCATCTCAGAGTCCTGAGCTTCAAACCCTGCCTCTGCACCTTAGTGAACCCCAGAATCAACTCAGTTCTTGGTTCATTGGAACTTATGGAATGTAGCAGTAGGTGTGACTCTGTTTCTGGCCCACTCACCTCCTCTCAAACCAATGTTGAAAGAACTTTTGAAGTCTTGGAGATGGAGTGTATATATATATATGAATTAATTATAGTGTCATCATTGCCTTTCCATCAGCTACACGTTAGATGAAATAGTTTCATGCTCTTGCAGTACTAACGACATCACTAACTGTTCACCTTGCTGGCAGGGTCCGCCGTGTTTGCCCTTGTGGATCAGCCTCCTCATTAGGGTGCTTTTCTCCTGGTCTCTGCCATCCCGCTCCCTGCCTTTGTCTTTTTCTTCATGCAAGTTCCTCATAATCCGCAGTGAAATAATGCTTTTCGATATGCTCAAGACAGAAACTGTCACCATGTGGGCACGTCTCTCTTTTGACCTCCCTAACACTCTGGTCTGATGGACATTCACTATGTTACGGATGTCAGTCTTTTTTAATTATTATTAAAAAGGAGCACCCCTTTCTACAGAGCATCTTTTCTGAAAGCTTTCAAATTAGATATTTAATTTCCTTATGGACTGCTCCACTTATCTCCTTTGTAAGCTATTCTTGGCTAACATCATGACAGTAAGTTCTTGAGTTTCTCTGAAATAACATCTCCTTTGATAGCCATATGTAGAAGGCATGTATTCATGATGCATTTTTGTATTAACTTCTATATGTATTAAATCATTGGCATTTAGAATCCATTTGTCCTTTGCTTTTTCTTAAGACAACTTGTACATTTCCTTTTGTGCAATTTTGGTCGTTTTAATGCCAGACTCACTTAAGAGACAAGGTATACTTGGCCTAAAAACAGGTATTTATATCACATCCCCAAGTGGCTTTCTTTTGGATTTGGTAAATAAAAAATGCAATTATCTTCCTCAGGGCTTATTCCAATGCTCTCAAAAGACTGAGACTTTAACATATGAATGTGGAGGGGAAAAAAAATGTTTGGTCTGCAATACCTGCTCTTTCTAATAAAAAGCTGTTAAATTGGCAAACTACAGCAAAACCAATTAAATATTGCCTTTGCAGTCTGGCATACCAGGAAGGGTGACACAAAAAAATCAGATATCAAGATATTTCCAGAAGTTTTAAGGACAATCATTGATAGGAAAATTCAACAAAGCAGATAACCGCAGAAGTCAATACACAGGCAACTGGGTGATAATCTGAAAAGTAGATATGTGTTTAAAACACATGGGAATAATGTCAAACAGTAAAAATTGGGAAGATTATACTTAAGAATCAAGAGGTATATCATATATCATACATCAACATGACATGGTGCAACCAGCATAGTGCCATTTGATTCTTACAAAAGTGAGTCATTTAAGCAAGTCAGTAAAATAAACAGTAGTACCCGCGTTTAGCCACAGAGTGTGTAAAACAGAAGTCTGCTTTTCTTTCATCAGTTTTGCTTAGCAACAGAGAAGTAAAAATCAAACAGGAGTCACAATGGCTAAGTACGCAAAAAATGCTTATTTACATTGACATGGCTACAAAAAATGCAATATTTTCTAAGTATGTTTGCCATCTGTTGGATTTCAAGGTAAAAAATACTCCTTTGCACAGGTTCAAAAAATAGCATAATAACAAGAACGATCAAATAGCATGGAACGCAGGCATTAGTTCAAACAAACTACGGCCAAGGCTCGCCTCTAGTGCAGGCTATCTGCAAGTCCAAATATGGTTACAGGAATCTTCACATCTTTCCTAACACAGAGAAAACACAAATAGAAACAAACAAACAAACAAAACTTGCCTGCTTTCCAAGAAACCAATTCTTTATAGTCACATACTTTCTTTTCAGTTAACATCCATACAGATATCACATCTAGTCCATCTTTTACAGCTGCATTTAATGTTACTACAAAATAAAATAACTTGGACAAAGCTGGCACATGTATTAGCATCTATAAAGCTGTTATCAGCGTGAAGAGGTCTAAATAAATCAGGGTTTAAAATTTTTTTTTTTCTTAACCGTCTCAGGTATCAACCACATGAAGTTGCTGATTACCCAATTCCTGATGATTTTAGAGGTCCACTGGCAAAGGAAGACAGGTGGTTATGCAGGGAGCTGTTGCTGGCAGCATTTGTAGTATCAGAAATGTGGGGAAGTTGTGGGTGAGGAAACTGCATGGCACAGTGGGGCTAGCCAAACAAGAAGTAGAGGGAATACCTCTTGCTGGGCTAATACTATAAAGTAAATATTTTGTTTCATGCATTAAAAAGTAGTTGTTAAAATTATTCTAACTGCTTTGACATCTGCAGATACCCTGTGTTGGGTCTGGTATACCAACATGGAAAGCTCTTGATATGGATATTAAAGTCTAAATCTGTTGCATTGGACTCAACTACAAATTTTAATACTGACTTCTAGAATAACACATGCTTATTTTTAAAATTGTTACATGAGAAAAAACTTTTAAGACATATAGAAGCAGAGTTCTAATACTCCATTAATAACAATGGGATTAACAATTATAGGATACATAACTATGACTAATTTCCAAAACAGGTTTTTAAATAAATCAGCAAATTATGGAAAGGAGACATTTAATCCGGATGTTTTAATAAGTGATACAGCAGTAACTTCAAGTTTAAAAGTTGCTTTAACAGTTAATAAGGTAATAAAGATTCTCTATAATGTCTGTGAATAGGAGCTTTTGTAGGTCTTTTTAAATAGAGCAAGCAAGCTGAAGTTAAAATATGGGTTATCCCAACAAATTTCAGTTTGTGTTTGGCTTTGGTTGAACTTAGGGTGTGCCCATCACTCAACAGTTACTTGTGAAGATGTTTCTTCTGTATGAATGTTGCTTCATCTTTGCATAGGATAATGGTGGCTATACATTTCATTGTCCCTAGTCTGCAAAAGAAGCAGTTTAGTGCTCTGCTTTGCTTAGAGTCATTAAGTCATTACATTTACATACTGCTATTGCTTCTACATTTTTAAGATACAGTAGTGACGTTTTATGAAGCCACAAAATACACATATTTTGACCTAAATCCGCACAATCCCATTGTGTTATTTCTAATTATAATGTGAAATTTCATTAACAATTGGAAAAAATCCAACAAAAAGGATATTCATTTTTAAAAATCTGCTGGCAAAATAAATGGTGGGGAGGATAGGTAATTCATCAGTTGCTAGCTGGGATATTTAAATCCCATATCCTAGTGACTGAATGTGAGTTCAGGGTGCTCACTGCTCCAGTTCCCTGTTGACACACAACATAAGAGGCATCAGCTGACAGCTCAGCTAACTGTATCCATACTGGTCACCTGGGAGATCCAGACCGAGATTCTGGCTTCTGGCTTCTGGCTTCTGCCTAGTTCCTGGCTTTGTCTACTTCTGAGGATTAGACCAACAGGTGGGAAGTCTTTGGGCTTCATTCTCTCTCTCTCCCTCTCTTTCCTTTATTTTTCCAAGAAGGCGAAATAGAAGAGAATTAGAGAAATGAGAAAAAGTGGAAATAAAAAATATCTATCATTGCTGACAGTTTGAGTGACAGTCACATTCATCCCTAAAAGAAAAACTTATTAAGAAGACGGAACAGCTTTAGCATAAAAAAAAAAAATCGGCGGGAGGGGGGGACACATTTAACAAATGGATATCCCTCTCTAGGCATTTGAACACAAGATTTAAAAAGTAGAGCAGCACCTCAAAAAATGTCATGACATCGCATGATAGGGATCTTCTATATCTTAAGTGTTAGAATAGACAGCTTGGCTATCCTATGAATCACTTGGCTTGTTATGAATCACTATGATAGGGATTCTTATCATCTTCATCTGTGTTCCTTCCAGACTACAGTGATTAAACATGCATAGAGACATCAATTCACATAACAGATATTGAGCAAACTTGAACATATTTAATACATATAAGCAAACTGTGAATTTAGCAGATGTTTGTATAAAGTTACCAACATGTTAGGCATCAAACTAGACTAAAATCTTCACAACAAATTGTTAGAGGAGGCAGTCTTTAAGGGAATGCTTCAAACAGAAGACACACTATATACGAAGCGAAGAAAATATAATTTAATTCTATAAAAATAATTAGAAAGTTGCATTCTTTAGGCCAATTAACTAAATAAATGTAGAACAAGCATGAACACTCATTCAAATTCTAATTTCTAAAATGTGAAAAGAATTAATGAAAAGGTTAATGATACTCTGAAGATTAATTTGGTAGTAAGTAAAGAGAGTTAAAAGTTTCCTCTTCAAAAAGATCATTGGAGAAATTACTAAGAATAGAGAAATTACTAGGAATAGAATTAAAAATCATCCATCCAGGTAGTTGTTTCAATGACTGTAGCATTCATTCCTAGACTTGAATCTCAGAGAGAACATTTCCTTCCCCCTCAAAAGTACTGTCTGATTTAACTTATTTTGTCCTAAATGTGTACATTATTTCAAAGGACTAACTCCCAATTCCAGCTATACAGACACAGTTTTTCCTTCAGTGTTAATAAGCACATCGTAAGTTTTGTTTTGGATTTGTGCTAAAAGAATCAGAACCTGTTAATCTGTCACGAAGCAATAGGTGGTCTCAGGGTTTGGTTGGCACATTACCAACATTATCACCAATGACTCGCATACCATCTTTTATCTTTTGAATTAAAACAAAAATTATTTGAAAGGCAAAGATACAGAGGAAGAGAAAGACAGAAGTCTCCTGTGTGTTGTCTTATTGCCCAAATGATTGCAAGAGCTGGGGCTGATTCAGTAACTTTCTCTTTGTTGTTGGTAAGGACATAGCCCATCTTCCATTGGTTTCCCAGGCCTTTGGCAGGGAGTTGGATTAGAAGTGAATCATTTGGACTGCAACTGGAAAGCCTATACAAAATAAAAGCCCTGCAAATGGCAGCTTAACCAGCTGGGCCACAGAGCCAGCCCCCATTTGCTTATCAGTCATCTGTGTGTGGAAGCTGCCTGATGTCACAGCTCCAAGACCTCTTGTCATATACTATATCAGGTCCAAGCAGAAACATTGCTATTTAATAAGCACTTCTTAAATCATTATTTTATCTGATATGAGAAACCAAATATCGTTTGTGAGCTTAATGCTATTTGGACTGTGAGAAGTATTGCTATCTAGCAATAGTTCTTAAAATTAATACTATTATAGGAATGTTTATTAAATAATTTACGGGAAGAGTATGATTTTAAGCCGTGCCTACTATGGAAAATGTTGAAACTTTTAGCTGTAAAAAAAATCTTTACATTGATCTAATCTTAGTTTAGTTTCTGTTTTGTTTAATTTGTTTTTTAGTTTAGTTTAGTTTCTGCACTTTGAGGACATGTGGCATTATATTTATTCAGGTTTTTCCAATATGCATATTTTTGTATGGTGTTGAATCCATTCAAATTTCAAACATTAAGTTTTATATAGTATGTTTTCAATATGCTAGAAGCATGATTCTTACATTCCCTCCAAACTAGAAATTTATTTTTAATTGGAAATTTTAAAGCTTTACTTATTCTCAAAAAATCTCATTTATGTATTTTCAAGTAACACTTCATGTCCAACACAAGTCTTTTCTCATGTTGTTAAAGATTTTACACTTGCTAGAAGTGGTAATATAATTCACTTCTTGCTTTTGTTCAAACAAAGTTTTCTTACTAATGGACTCTCCTTACAAAAGGAAGATGAGTTTTGAATAGTTTGTGCTTTTAAAAAGCTAGAGGAAATTAATATTATTAATACTACACAAAGATTCATCTGCAAATCACTCTGCACAAAGAATAATTTCTCACTAAATAGTTTTCAAAAGAATTAATTTATGAATAGCTTTACAAAGTAGAACATAAAATCAAAGGACACACATGTCAATCAAAAATGTATTACATTGTCAATCACAGGATTCTTTTAAAGTACATAAGTGTGTATATATATATATATATATATATGGGTATATATACATATATATGTGGAAAAGTAAAGTGCTTTATTTAAAATATCAGCCAGTTTTAAACTCAATTGCAAAAAGGCATACATCCTCAGTGATTTGTTTTCTTCATATTTTTATGTAACACATTTGATTTTTATTTCTATTATTTGGTATTCTTGTGACAGACAATACGAGGTGCTTGGCTGACAGCTAAAGAATAGATTTCAAGCAAAATATATGCATAAGTATAACTGAACATGGAAGAAATAAGTATTCAAAATAGAAATCTGTCAATTCTCTGTTGCAAATCCAATCAAGTGCAGTCTCCCAAATATTGCATTTAAAATACACTTTGCCATCACAAAACACTCACATAAAATAATAGAATTTCAAGTACAGTTCATGACATTTTTCATTCACGATAATCCTATCATTTCTTCATGCTATTTCAAATGCTATTACCATAATCCCTTAAATAGTCCTGCTTTTTGCTCTTAGAACATCTTGCATGGCAAGTAAAGAAAATTTCAAACAAAAAAGACTCTTTACACTTTACAATTAAATGAGAAATTGAGTTTCAGCTAGATTTTCCTTATGCATTTATATATTTTCTAGCTTAAATTATGTGAAGTATTGCACTTTATTCTCTTCTAAAATGCATTTTGAATAATAATGTTATCACAACATGAAGTAGCTTCTGAACTTGCCGCCATTGTTATTCCTTTATTCCAAACTTCAACTGTTCCCCTTTGTATTTGCTTCAAAATCATTAGAAGCTTTGATCTTTTTTCTTTTGCCAATTGTTTGAAGAGCTTAGTTTTTAAATTTGTCTTTACACATGAACCTTCCACCTCATCATTACTCAATTTTCTCTAATCTCTTTGTTTTAGAATAAGATTAGCTTTGCCTCTCACATTTCTAGATTGACAGAAAATATGCAAATTCTGACATTGTCCAGCAAATTCTGGCTAATAAAAATTCTTAAGATGCACTTATGACTGTCATTATACTATTTAGTAGTTACTCTTGAGTCAATTATAAATTACAATTTCAAAAAATCAAACAAAGGAAAAATTTATCTTTCTTTCATTATTGGAAGTTGTTTCCCAATGATTAAGCAGGATTAGTGTATGAAAGTGATTTAAAATAACTTTTACTGGTTATCTAGTGGATAGAATACATATGAGGAAATAACAAATGGAAAAATCATATATAATCATATATGTGTATATCTTAGATACCCTGACATATGTTCTATAAAATAATATTATATTAATATATCCCAGTGTTAAAATATTGATTTATTTATTCTTTTCATGTGTTTTTTTCAATATTATTGGTGCCCTTATATTCTCATATGCATGCAAGGTGGTAGATCTTATGGGTTGTACGTGTTATTTTTTAATTTCTAGCAAGATTATTATCTGTGAAATACTGTAAATAATTAAGTTGGCATTATCACTAACATTATTAATGAAATTGTTAAACTGATGCAAATTAATGAAATTTAAAATGAAACAGAAATGTAAAACTTCCTTAAAATAAAGCAATGTTTCTTTAAAAGTATTAGGAATATGATAAACCTTGATAAAACAATCAAGATAAAGGGAATAATTTAAAAACAGATTCAGAATTAAAATTCATCAGATTTAATACGTATATACCTACAGACATGCATAGCAATGTACTTGACATTCCAGATAGACTTCATAATCTGAGGAAAGTATCATTGCTAAAACTGACTTAGGAAGTAACATAAAATTTGAATAGTCAAAATGTCATCAAAGGGATTAAAAGTTATTCAGAGCTATGTCCCTGTTAAAATTCACTGACTCCATCTGTTATCACGAACATTGTACTGGAATATATTAAAATATAGGACACTCCTCACCCCCTTATAAAAAGTTTGCACAAGTATAAGACAAAGTAAAAAGAAAATTGACATGCATTTCCATCATCCTTTTGACAAGAAGCAGCAAAACATGCATGAGACAACAGAAAATCCGATCTAGGTTCCTTGTTTGCTGGGCTTCTTCGTTATCTTAACTGTCCATTAAATCTTAGTATAGTAAAAATTTGTGGCCAAATGGTAAAATGTAATTTTTGAATAGAATCAACACATACATGTAAAAATACAGGCAACATCTCAAAGGTTTGTGTTCTAGGAATGGAATAACTACATAGATATATTATACAAATAAAGCTTCAAAGCATAACACAAATGTCACTCACTGTAAAACTAAAAGGGAAACTCAATGGACGGGAAGGGCACTTGGGGACACAGACAGGTAATCCCAGAGCCTATGAAACTGTATCATTAAATAACAATAAAAAAGAGGAAAATAAAGGTGAATGCAAAAAGGATACACAAGAATTCACTGTTCACTATGTCATTTTGCCACGGTCCCGGCACGGTAGTCTAGCAGCCAAAGTCCTGCCTTGCATGCGCTGGGATCCTAAACAGGCACAAGTTCTAATCCCGGCGGCTGCTTCCCATCCAGCTCCCTGCTTGTGGCCTGGGAAAGCACTAACACTTTTCAATCTCATCACGATCTTCAGTTCATTCTTTGTTTTATTCCAACTCATGTGATTTATTTTCCAATCTGAAAGTGAAACTGTCAATATGATCTATGATATAAAAGAGCTAAACCTTTATATTTAATCAGCTCAACATACACACTGATCCAAGCACACAAACATATGCACACACACATCCATACTGTGGTCCATTTTTAGACAATGATATTGACTTCCCTTCAATTTTATATCTTATATAAAATGAGAATTAGATCTTGAAAATGTGGAAGAGCTACATCTTAATGTCCAGCTGTGAACAGCTATCTGTTGCGAAAATGAGATATTAAGATAGGAATGGTTTCAGAATCGAAGTCAGAGCAATATGCTGCTATCAAAAATGTCTATAATGTAGAGAAAAATCCTGAGTCCCCCGAGCAAAGTCTACTTAGCTCTCTTACAAGTGTGCGCAGCCCAGCGGAGAAAAAAGAATCCTATGAGAAACAGACCCAAGTGTTCTGAAGGCTCCTTTTTTGATGACAAGAATTCTACAAGAGATCATTTCTGAAGTAATTACGAGGCAAATCCGTAAATGAGCCTTTGAGATGCAGTTCCTGTGAAAGCATCTTTGTCTGCAGTCAAGAGGGTCATCTCCAACTTGAATCCTAAGATAGGTTATCTTGTATAAAGCTGTGTAGTTGCTTGCTGAACTCTTCTAAATTACCCAGGGAGTAGTAAGAGGCTATACCAAATCAGGACTGAAATGGGAAACCATGAAAAATGGATCAAGAGCTGAGTTCTGGGATCAACTGCCCAGGCTTTGAAGGATCAGACACAGTTTCAGATAATTTGTAACAACAGAGATCATAATATGAATCTGTGGTTATTGAACCTGGAAGAGACAAAATATTTTATTTTCTGAACAGGCTGAAAAAAATGCCAGAGTTGGTTCAGAAAGTCATTTGGTGTGTTTGACTAAGTCATGAAAATTAGCCCTGCTAGCAGAAGCAGGATGTAGATGCAGGACGAGCAGGAAAGAAGAGTTGGTTGAATGGGCTATTTCAATCATCAGATAGAGTTTTGAGTCTACTCTAGCCTCTGGGCAGAAGCTTATTATAATAAGCAATTTTAAAAGAAAAAAAAGTATATTGCTTTCTCATTTTGAGACCAGTTTGAATATATTTACCATGGTGATGTATTGGCCTTGACATCAAAGATACTATAGGTGAAAATGTAGAAATGAACATTTATATACAAAGGAAAATTCCATGACAAGGTTATAAAAATATTTAAAAGTGTGATGTGAATGTAAATTAGCATGAGCATTTTAGTTGGTTCCAGAGATTCCTGATTCCTATATTTTGTCCTTGCTTAATTATTGATAGCACAAATTCATTATTAAAAACTGTCATATTTGCTGACTCTAGTTAACTAACTTGCCATGACTCAAAGAAGAATCTTGAAAGACATTCAAGGTCATTTCAAGAGGGCTCAAAACTGAATTTGGCGAAGTTCCTTGCAGCTGAATAAGGAGACTGCTTGAGTACAAATGACAATTGTTTGAGATAAGCAGATATTTTAAACCAAAGTGCATTTCCTATGAGATAATTTGGCTTAAATAGAAGAAAAGATAAATATGATGTTATAATCCTTAATAATCTCAGAACTAAGACGAAATTGGCAATGGAATCCAACATAGCAAGCAAAGGACAACTACATATGCACTTTCTGATAGAAAATAGTCGTGCAACATCCTACACACACACACACACGGCAGAGAACATGGAACATGGCCTATGGGTTAATGCATCTCCAACTCCAAGTCCGTGTGTCAGAAACTTAATTCCCTATCCAACAAGACAAGATTGGACCCTGCATAGGTGATCAAGTCTACCTTCCAGAATGGATCAAAGGCAGTGGTCTTGCAGGATGAATATTTTTTTTCACCACAGGATGAGATTATATCATGACAAACAAATTACGTGTTGTTGAGCTCTGTTCTTGGTAATTCTTGAGGTTAACAGGTGACCATTCTGTACTGTATGTTTGCTAAGTTAGCCCTGGAAAACCGCATACTATGTATTTTCCTAAATGTGTATACTCATGTCAGAGTTTAAGAAATTTGCTTGAACAAAAAAATGAATAATGCCTAATAGTGAAGCCATACAGTTACAACACCATAGAGCAATAGAAATGATTGCATGCTTATGAATTGCTCTTGCTGAATTTTTTCCTTTATTGTTGCTAAACTACAGTTGATCGTAATTTGTGTTAAGGCAAATCATGGATAAAAGAGTATTGCTGTATATGATCTAGATATTTTCCAAAATGTTCCATGGAAGTGATAGAAGTATGGAAGGTGGAAATCAAACAAAGTAGTACAAGAATTAATATTTGTAAAAAAGTAGTCAATTGGAGAATGTAGATAAAGCCATGGTAACTTGTGAGTGCTGATTTGTGTCCCAATGGGCCCATTCGGAATCAGTTCCTGGGAAAGAAGCAGAGGATCATTTCCACCCTGGAACCCCTGAAACCACATGGGAGAACCACGTGCCGATTCTGCTCCTGGCTGTGGCCTGAGTGAGTTCTGGCCACTGCAGCCATCTCAGAAGTGAAGCAATGGATAGAAGATCTCTGTCTTTTTCTGTTCCTCTCTCAGTTACTCTTTCAAATAAATAAGTAAATCTTAAAACAAAAACCAGAAGGCGGTTAATTAACATATAATGATTATATTAGTCTCTTTACGTGTAAAAAAATTTGAGAGTCTTATATTAAAAATGCTTTTTAAATCTAGTCCACTTTCTATCTGATTAGATCTAATGCTCAGATTTGCAGAGCTAATTATTTTGACTACACAGAAGTAATGGTTGGCTAACTGAAAATTCACTGCTTAAAGGCAGCAATTGATGTCAGAACTAATATCATACTGTTCATCATTAATTCTAAGATAAGAACTTCACTGCCTTTGTTTCACATATGAATTGTTGCAGGAAATGTTTACAATGCAGACCATGTTTCACACAAAGAAAGAGGTTGACGTTTGATGTGGTTCCTGCCTTTTTGGGGGATTTTTAATCACCTGTTTAAATATACCAATATATTAAGTAGGAAGATGTACATTTTTCATTGCAGTAAAAAGAGAATTATTTTTTTTTAAATTTTTGCATTCTCAAGGAAGCCTTCTTAGGAGGTTTGTGCTATGCCATGTCTACAAATTTGTCTATTGCATCACCTAGTCTGATACATTTGTATTTGTTTTTTCTTGTTGCTTTTATTGATTT
Organism: Ochotona curzoniae; assembly: GCF_017591425.1. NCBI lineage: Eukaryota > Metazoa > Chordata > Mammalia > Lagomorpha > Ochotonidae > Ochotona > Ochotona curzoniae. Next base: position 10,538,294 of record NW_024465582.1, on the reverse strand, counting down.
ACTTATTTATTTCAAAGGTAGGATTACATAGAGAATGTCAGAGATCTTTAATTCACTAATTCAGTCCCCAAACGGCTGCAAGAGGTGCAACCAGGCCCAGCCAAAGGCAGGATTCAGGAGCTAGGATCCTCCTTGGGAACTCCCACGTGGGTCTTAGGAGCTCAACCACTTTGCCCATCCTCCACATCTATCTCTGGCCATTAGCAGGGAGACTGGAGGCTTACCAGATACTTCTAGTCAACTCATCTACAAACTGGTAATTTTAAGTTGTGTATTTAACTGAGCATTTTTCTTTCAATAAATGCCAGATCTCTTGTCATTAGAAACACACCCAAAACAATCCTGGGCCTAGACAAGCCCAGTGACACCCCTAAACTTGTTCCCAAGTCCACACACCAAGATGGATTTCTAAGATTAGGAATCCAATGAACAGGGAGTCAAACAAAAACAGGGAGTCTTTCAGATTGTTTGTGATATTTTCTTTGCACAGGTTCTTTTTTCATACTTCTGGAGTTCAACCAGAATCTCCACAATACAACAAGAACCAGGCAGGCTTTTGAGAGCAGAAACTACAGTGTACACTGAGGAATGGCAGTGAGGCACTGGATTATCAAGGTCATGTAAATGATTCTGGAATGCTCCTCTCTCGGTGCAAGAAAGATAAGCTTCTCGTGTGTTGGGTCTGTATATTCAAAGCAAATATGGTTGCACATTGTACACACAACCAGCTATCAAAATAGCTAATGTGAGCAAGTGTTAGTAAGAAGCTCTGAATAGAGCAGGGAGTTTGACTCTCACAGTAGTGTCTCAAGTAAGGGAAAAAGATGATAGGGAAGGAAATTATCAACAAATGTTACTACTCAGGAAAGTTCCAGATAGCCTTGCTATAAACAATTTTGTGCATAAATTAAAGGCCAGGCATGCGTGAAAGTAAATACAAGAGGTTCATTGTTGTTATTCACTGATAAATGGAAACTTTCAAGATTATTTTTAAAATCTCTTTTGGTGTATAAGATTATGTGTACATAGATGAATAATTAAAATAATTAATTGTTCCTTCTTTGGTCTATAGCTAAATAGTACATCTTCCAAGGCAATATAGTCGAAATGAATATATTAAAAATTAATTTTCCATAATCACTCCTCATTGACATGAATTATTTAACTAATATGTAATGATGCTGATATTCATTTTCTTTTTTGATCTTTGATAAGTTATTTAATCCTTTAAATAGTCTGAGAATTCTACACAAAAATAATTTTTTATGGGAAGCAAATGGGCTGCTTGTATCAAAGAGAAATTTAGTAAGGAAGGGTTTATAATTTAGTCATTGTGATGTAGCTGAAGTAACTGTTATATATTTCTTGGTAACTGATACTTATATACTGAAATGATTCCATACGCCCCTTCATATTTCATACACACACACACACATACACAATGTAATTGTTACTTCTGAAATTAACAATTAAGAAAAAAATCATTATTGTGTAATCTAAATGTTTACTCCAGGATAGTCACATTTGTCATATTCATATTGAAATTTTCCAGATTCAGAGCAATAATACAGTAAAGATTTACCTTCTATTTCAAAGATGGTTGGGAATATTTCATATTTTTGTAAATATATTTCAGAACAATATTTCTTCCAAATGTCAATTAACACAGGTAATTCATGCTGTCATTAATATAGCACATCAATGGATCCTAGTGATCTAGTGATATTTAGAGTCCAAATAAAATTTCTGCTAATTCGAACAAACATGCTGTCAGTGATATTACTGTTAGAACTATTCTATCCCTCAAGAGTTATATGACACGTTTTAAAAATTGTATCTGGATATTTCTGGATTTTCTTGAAAAGAACACCAGTGCAAGAATAAGGCAGAGTAAATATCCAATATTAATTTTAAAGCTTTTCTCTTCTCACCATTGAATTTGTTCTAAATCATTGAGTTTAGAGATTGTAAGAGTCAGCATCATTGTATATACATGATTTATAACATTTTGAATTGTTAGAATTTATTCTGTGAAAAATAATTCAAAATATATGGCATTCTAAAACATGCATAAAATTATGGAGAAAATAAAAACTCGAAACTTTGGGACATTTCTTCATATTTCTTTTGAGGTGGGGCATGGGGTAACAGAGGCAAGCAAACAGAAATCTTCCTTTGCAGATTCACTTCCCTGAATTCCCACAGGAGGAACGCCTGGGCTGGGAAAAAACCAGGAGCTAAGGATCAGTCTGTCTCCTTGCTTCTCCATCTCATGCATCCAGTGCCTGGAGCCATCACTGCTGTCTCCCAGGAAGCTCAAATGGAGAGCAGAGCTGAGACTGGAATCCAGACACCATGACAGAAGATGCAGTCATTGCAGTGCTGCCTTAAGGGTCATGCCAAGTGGCCACCACCGTTCTGTTCTCCTTACTTGGTGAAAAAGTAAAATGGCTTCTAGAGCTATTCTCATGGGGTGTTTCTCTTTAGAAACAGTTCAGATGTGTATCTATCTATCCATCTATCTTCTATTCTAAGAGTTAGATAGCTAGATACACCGTTGGCAGCTAGTGCATATATGTTGTGTTCAAGTGAATAAATACTTTAAAAGAACATAATTTAGTCTGAAGCTTAAACCTGTGAATTTTTTTCTTTATGAAGTAGGTTTACCTGCGTGCAGAAAAAGGGCAATAAACAGATAAATATCGGAGAGACTTTACTTCTAAGTAAGTGAAATTTATTTCTTCTAGTCTGTGAATACTAAAATGTCACTTTACTTCTAGATTTTGATATTACAAATTTGCTACTTTTCCATTCTAGTGGTTATATCGTATTTGTGACATTTTGTAGGTAAAAAAAATTGCCTATTAACCAGTCTCAATCTTACCAAGTCTGGAAACCGGTAATTGCTAGTTGAATAGGTAAAACTAACTTCATGAAGGCATAAATTTAATAACCAGATAAAGATGTCAAAGTAAGTATAATATGAAAAAAAATAGTTGCATCATTTCAATATTCATAACAGGTAAATTGATGAGGTAAGTAGCTGATAATTTTGTATTTTTGCAAGAAAGAAATTAAAAAGATCTTTTCAAAAGGTAGGGCAATGATATAGAAACATAAAATTGTAAGAGAATAATTTGTATGACATATAATAAAATATTTTACCTCTTTTAGTGTATTTCTCATCATCTAATATACTGTAAACAAGTTATCACTGTGGATATCTACCAAAAATAAATGTATACTCAACTTATTCAGTATTTGTTTACTCAATATTATCAACATGCTTTAAAAATTCTGAGAATATAAAAGAAGATGATAATACACTTGTTTTCCATTTTTTAAAACGCGGTTTCATTAACTTAAAGTATATTACAAAGAACTCTTTGTGGGTGTACATGTACAGGACAATTTTTCACCATTTATTTTTTTGGTCTACCATTAGTGAAATCTCCCTCACGGTTGGGTTGACATTCATAACTTACACTACTAGAAGATAAATAGCACTCTGATGCCCCAACTTTTTTTTTCTTGCAGTGAGGCAAATATAATATTAAAAAACTAAATAAAGGACAGTTTAAAGTTTCTGTTTAATGCTATTTTGACTTATGGTGTGGTAAATACTTTAAAGGGACAAAGTAATAAAGATAAGTCAAAGTAATTAGTGCCTCCGTTTTCCGTAACATTTCTGCTTGTGTCAGCATGGTTATAGATGGAGGACCTGCACAAGTAGCCTGCCTACTAAGGTTTCCATTTATGTATGTAAAGGATATTCACTTTTGAATTGTTTAAAGGTATCCAGCTGTGGGCTGTGAAATATAATTTATGTGTTTGATAATTCCCACTGTGCAAGTCTAGACATCTTTCGCTTCTTTCCTGCCTTTAGGGCTTCTGCTTCAACTTGAAAGCTATACCTACAAGTTAACTGATACCATTGTCCAATGTTAGGTTGAAAACAGCATTGGCAAGGATTGTAGAGTGCTTATTTAACCTAAGATGTGGCATAGAGACTTTCGAAATAGAGTCACAACCTCTCCACATCTGCTGCTGCTGCTTTATAAATGTATTGTCTCTGTGCTGGCTACCAGACGAGCCAAATTGTTATCTTTATAGCACACAGGGTATCAAAGTTTCCCATGTCCTATCTAGTTTTTCAGAAAAATAATAAAAGTCAAATTTTTGTTGTTGAGAATGTAGCTGCGAATAACTGGATTTCTCTTGGAAATCATTAGCCATAATTACTGAATTCCTGAGTGCCCCTTTGCATCTTTCTTCTGTCCAAAATTGGATTTGTTGTCATTACAGTGTGCTCTCTAAAATCCCATCACTTTTTTTTGCTTCTGACTCTATTCAATGTTAGAAAATTGGAAAACAGTAACATATTCTACTCATGTCCATGAATTATCAAGATATTCTTAGCAGAAGGTGTGACAACAGAAAGCTAAAACTCCCCCAAATCATCTTCTGTTGAGAGAATAAAAATCCCCTTTGAGATAACAAACAAAAACTCTACACAGAATGCACCAAAGTTTTAACATTAGACTTACAATCATATGAATAACTTAATTAAAATATTCAGAAATCTAACAGGACGGGGGTGCCCAGGCATTTGGGCATAGTGGTTAAAGCTGTTACCTGCTATTTCACTCCTGACTTAGCTCTGATTTCAGCTCCCCACTGAAGTATCTAGGAAAGCAGTGGAGGAGGATTCAAGTGCTTGGGCTCTGCTCATAGGTGAGGAACTGTGAAAAACGTCCAGGCTCCTGGCTCTGAACCGGTCTAGCGTCAGTTATCGTGGTCAGTTGGGGAGTAAATCAGAGGATGGCAAATCTCCGTGTGTTTTCTGCTGTCTCCTCTCTTTTTGTAACTTTATCTTTCAAACTAATAGATAAACCTTTCTAAAGTCAAGCAGATATAAAATGGGCTCTAGTCACCAGAACAGAATCAAATCAAATCAAATGCTATTCTTTTTCTCCTTCAGAATCAGCTCTTAAGATCATTAAACAAGTGAAAAAGGACTAGGAAACAAAATAGCTTGCTGGTCTCAGCGATGTAGCCTAGTGGCAAAATTCTGGCCTTGCATCAGTCGGGATCCCATATGGGCACTGATTTATATCCCAGCTGCTCCACTTCCCACCCAGCTCCCTGCTTATGCCCTGGGAAGACAATCAAAGACAACACAAAGCGTTGAGATCCTGCACCTGTGTGGGAGACCCGGAAGAGACTCCTGGCTGCTGACTTCAGATCAGCTCAGCTCTGTCTTTTGTGGCCACTTAGGGAGTGAGCCACTGAGAGAGCTTTTTCTGTATCTCCTTCTCTCTGTACTTCTGACTTTTCAATTTAAAAAAAAAAAATCTTTTAAAAAAAGCTTACTTTCCTAATTAGCCAAAAAATTTCAGTAAGTTTCATTTCAATGTAATTGCTTTAGCATTCTATTTTATTTTTAATAAAGTTATACATATTAACATTGAACTTTATAAGATTTTTAATGGTATATTGGTGTAATCGGAGTAGTCAAGATCTGAATTTAGTTATATGATAAGAGGGAAAAAGAATTTTTTTTTCCTCAATAGCACTTTCAGTAAGCTTATGTGAATCTATCAACCTACTTATTGACCATTTATCTGGCAATTCCAATAACCCTTCCAGTTACTGGCTATTGTTGCAGGGCTCTTGTTTCCTATTATAAACAAAATGTTCATAAATTATTCATCTTATTCAAAGGTTATTTCGCAACTGGATCTTGTTATGCAAGCAGGTTAAGAGGACATGCTCTGGAAATTAATTACTGGAAACTGAATTCTGGAAGTGAAAGTTTCTAAAGTATAACCTTTGGCAAGTTATTAAGTCTCTATGTGCTTTCATTACTTCAACAGTAAAATAGCAGTAATAATATCACCCTGTAGGGTGGCTGTGATGCTTAAAAAGTTAGCGCATAGAAGATGCTCTAGCGATGCTGGCAATTAGTATAATTTTCCAAAGAATTAGGAGCACTGCACTATGAGAAGGTGATAGTATCTTCCCTATTCTCTGGTGAAACGTACTTAGCATTCTAATTCCTTCCTTCAGTTCTCTCTGTATACAGTACGTCCAGCCTAGAAGGAGTAGAGCCAGATGTTACTTGCATGCCAATAGCTTCAAGCATCAGTCCCTTTGGTGACATACGTGTTGATCCCTTTTGTCTTGAGCCATCTTTGCATATTTTGATTGCAATTTTCTGTGTTGGTATCCAGTTGACCTTTTTCAAAAGTATAACTTCTAAGAATGTTTTTCAGTTCTCTGAAGCAATGATATATCCTGGTCTTCCCTCTTTTGTCCTTGTGTCACATATGGAAGGAGGCAGTTGTATCTGTATTCATCCAAGTGGATATTCTGTGAAGTCCCTTTCAATCATGAAAAAAACTTAAAATCTTCAGAAAGAACTAACTCAGAATGGCCAGGCTCTGCCCAATCCAGTGCTTATAGGTCAATTCAATTTGATGCTTGTCTTTTGAATTTCCTGTGCGGAATGCAATATATCCTTATGCCTTGCAAATTCAAGACTGTGTAATAACATTACCCACACAGATTGAAAAGGTACACCCATCCTTCCTGTGTCGGTCGGAGAGTCTCCTGAAGAAACACAGAGCTGAGAAGTCAATGCAAAATAGGAGTCAGGAAACAAACTTTTTTTAAAATTTCTGACCAAATGTTCATGTACAGAATAGTGTGAGAAAGATGTCTGAAGGTTATTGAATAAATATTGTTCTATCTTACTATCCCTGGGTATGTATTTAACACAACATCATTTAAATGTGCAAGCATATACTGAGTCAATCTCTAGATTTTTAGCTACAATTTTGATCCAATCATGAGAAACTATTAAAAGGGCAGAGTGGAAATGGATCACACTCTGGCACTTCAACAGACCCAGTGGGTTTATCCAAAAGATACAAATTTATCAATCACAGATCCCTGAATCATCCTGTTTACAGCTAAGTTGTTTATGGTAGCCAAAATACAGATGCAATCAAAGTGTCCTTCATCAGATGAAAGGCCTAAGATGCAAAATATGTATATAAATGAGCATTATTCAGGAATAAAAAAGGCTATCATTTGCATAAAAATGGATGACACTTGAGGGCATCCTATTGAGTGAAATAAGCCAGACACATGAAAACAAATATTTTCCTTTACAGGTGATAACTAAATGTAAAAAGAATAAAATAAAAATAAACAAAATTTTAAAAATCTCTATCAGTGAATAAACTTAAATATGTATTTTATATTGCCACAATACTATTATGAAATCTTATGTACTTTACAGTCATCTTTCATTTGTGTTTCCATTAGTCAAAAGTAGTGATGAATTCTTAATTTTGTTGCATCCATGTCTTTATAACCTCCTCTACCATTCAGGAGTTAAATACTGAAATTCTCTAAGTATTGGATTTAGGATCATTGCACACTAGTCTTCCATTCTTTCTTAAAATATGTTATTCAAACTAATTACTGTTATAAATAAAATAAAAAGTAATACCAAGCTGTTTATATCAGTTGTCATATATTCATGGCAAATAGATATATCTGAAAAACTAAATAGCAGAAACACTTTGTTCCATTACATTTTTAAGTATTAAATTAGGCACTGCCTTCATCATTTGATTCAAGACAAAAATCACTATTTTCCATTGTTCTCTCTCTTCCTACCTCCTTATCCAGTCTTTCCGTATTGTTCTTGCTTTGTTTCATGAAGTGCTTTCTTAGAGCAAATTACATTATGAATACAAGTCTCTATGCTGTAATCTTATCCGAATGCATGTCTGACTCATCCTTTCACAGAGTTTAAGCTGACGGTATTGAAAATTGTCATTTTTCCATGGCTTTTGAAAGGCAATGTAACTGTATATAGAATTTTGAATTGCTCCTCCTTTGTTTTCCTCTCAACACTTTAATGATTCACTTTAAAAGACTTAGTTGCATAGTGTCTTTCAAAAAGTCCACTACAATTCTTACTTTTGCTCCTCAATAGGTTAGACCCTTCCAGCCACAAATTTATCAATCCGTTTTATTGTCATTGCTCAGACTTACTTAGTGAATTTGTTATTCTATCTCAGAGTTTTAAGTCTTGGATATTTAGCTGTATCCGCTTTTAGAAGTGTATATTTGATGTTTTTCCTAAACTCATAAATAAAATAACTGAGAACTTTGGGGTAAACTGGACAGTTTTAAATCTGTAATCTAGCTATCTTTCTATAGGATTGATCTTTATAAAAGCATCTTATACATGTAAAGAGAGAGAAAGCAGACTTGACATTTTGCCAGTTACATTTTTAATTTGAAGTTTGTATATTATTTCTACATGAAGATTTGTACCTAACATGCTTTGGGTTTTGCAAACATGCAGCCAAATGGGGTGGTCATTTGTGACAACTGTATTTGTCATTTTGTAAGATTCTTGATAGAAACAATAAAAGCTGCAGAATACCAACAATATGTGGATGTTCACAACTCTTTCAACATAGCTAGGAAGTGATTATGTACTATGATGTGAAGACGTTAACTGCATGTCTTTTAAATAAAATTATGATCCAAATATATTTAGTATCTTGCTTCAAAAAGAAGTACTTTGTTTTAATGGCAGACCGCTGTGCCATTTTTCAACTTGTGTACAAAGGTTATTGCAGCCAAATCTATTATTCATAGGTGTTACAGTATTAAGTGTTATATCTGTACAGTATCTGCTATGATTTCTCTGTTCCTCCTCCCAACTTCAGGTGTTGTCAGGGTGTGATATCAGAGGTACAGCTGTGTTGTGGCCAGAACTTGTCCCCATGGCTTCATTTGTACGAAGCTCTGTCCTCTTTCTGATGATGTTAACAGGCCACGAGTTAGGTGAGAGGTAGAAATGATGGAGGAAGCTGTGGCATTTGGGTCATGCCATCAGAAGTGGTAGAGATGGTTCCCCTGGAACCCTGACTTAGTTCTTGAGAGAATAAGTATCTCTTGGGGTTCCCAGATGAGCATAACTCCCTGCAAACCTGTATTTCGGAGTTCTCAGTTTCAGAAGTATAATAAGCACCAGGAAACTAACATGATTGTATTTAAAGCCATGAGACTGCACTGTATAAGTTAGGTGAGTACATTAGAAACAAGTTGGGAAACAAAAACTGCATATATGAAGGGAATATGTAATCTTATATTTATAGCAGCACAATCTACAATAACAAAGATATGGAAACAAGCCAGATGCCTATTCAAAGAGGAGCAGTTAAAGAAACTGGGACACCTACCCCAGGGAATATTGCACAGCCATTAAAAAGAATGAAATTATACCATTTGCAAACAGATGGTCCCCAGTAGAGACCATTATGCTCAGCGAAACAAGTCAATCCCTAAAGGACAAATGCCATAGCTTCTCTCTAACATGAAGAAACCATCATACAAATTATAAGTACAGGAAACCTTTCCATGCTATTTTTCCTGCAGCCCATGTGTTTTGATATTTTTTTTATTTCATTTTCATTTCTTCCAAATACTTTCTTTTTTCTTGTCAAATTTATCTCTGGGTTATGGATCTCACAGTGGTATCATTTTATCTAAGAGGCTTTTGTGGGTTTTTTTTTTTTTTTGTCACACATGCACTGGTTATTCAGTGGCATAATATTGTGACACCATGGTGCTGTATTTTTCTTCTTTTTGTTTTTGTTTTAACTTCATACAAGTTGTTGAACTTATTTCATGGCTTCTCACTAAAGGGAATGTGTAGTGATGGAGTAATAGAGACTACCATATCTAGATGTGAAGATACAATGCAATATATACCCCTGATTCCAAATCAAACATGGACTCCCAACACAACTGTTGGACATACCTACACAATAGGATGCTGGACTGTCTGAAGTTGTCTGTACCAGCAACGTCAGGGCACACTTAAATAACAGACTGGTGAAATTATAACTCCTTAGGATAGACTTTACCATTGTAACAATACGGGAAAAACAAGTCAAGGCTGGGAATTTGGAGGGCGGTATCCCAGACTCTATGGAATTTTATCACAAAATTCAAAATAAAAAATTTTTTTAAAAGAAGGAATTTTTTTGGCATGCAAGAAAATCAAGAAATTTGAAAAATAAAATGAAATTAGCATGCTTGTATGAAAAAGAACACTCCAAAAAGGATTAGGAGAAACATGAAAGAGTGCGTTTCCAGCATAGAGGAAAACAATACACTGTAAAATAAATGAAGTCAATGCTATCCAACTCTGACTGAAAGAGATGAGAGCATTGTGTTTCCGCTCATATTGGGTGAATTCAAATCACTGATAAGCTGTCCTATAAAATTTCATTCTTGTGCAGGTTGTCAACAGAGAATGGCACAATAAATGTGGACACATGAGTACTATAACTCTTTTGTGGGGAATTTTCCTTGAAAGAAAGCATCAGGTGGACTTAAAATCTTGTTCAAGGCCATGTCTATGCATGCGTTTTTATGTGTGAATATTAGTGAGTGTATAAAGGGAATAACATATTGGCTCACAGGTGAGCTTCCTCTCCAGAGATGAGGTTATATATTGATAAAGAACTTATCATAACTGTGTTACTGGATTTAATTTTGAAATTTTGGGGAGTGAGGAAATATCTGTTTAAGGGCACTGCCATCCAGTGCATACTACATAGAGGAGTTCCTAGAAGTTCTCTCATGATTAAATAATAATAATAATGTTCCTTTTTCTTGAGAGCAGTAGAGGAACTGACTTCTTCACATTTACAATTAGATAAGCTAAAAAAATTCTCCCTGGAAAATTCCTGCGGGAGAAAAATACATACTTGGCAGATTAGCTATGGAGTACAGAAAAAATAAATGAGAAATGAGGTCCTAAAATGGTGTATAGTATCGTCTGCTTTGTTTCTGTAATGGAAGATTGTGTAAGTCAATGTTTGCTTGGTTTTCTGGTCATTGATCTGGCTAGACTTTATTTTTTCTTTCTTTCTATTTTTGTTCCCAATTGATTTCAGCTATTTTCATGGAATGTTGAGTCTGGGCTTTAAAATTATGCTTAATTTTTATCATAAAAAGAATAAAGAGGTGAATTTTAGGTCATGAAGACAAACTAGTAAAACGACTTCCTCCTGCCTTTTAACCTTCATTTAAACTAGTATTAAGCAGATTTTGTGTTTTACGCTTACTAGTTTTTCAGCTGTATGAACGTGTTTTTAACAACCTGCTACTTTCCTCCTCCTGTGCTTCCTCCATTCCCAGGCTTTTCTTTTAATTTTTTTTTCTCTTTGTGTTTCTCTCTTTATTCAATTCCTTTGTCTATATTTTTAGAGGGGCAAAGATGGCATATACAGAACATTTTATCCTACAGTTAGATTTGGGAAAGGATGGATGTAATTTTCTAAGAGTTTTTTTTTGGGGGGAGGAGTATTAATGATTGACAACAACACCGCTGAATCACATTTTCTTATTTTGTTGCCAATTGAAAATATTTACTTTGTTTTCTGACATATTACAACATAGAAGGCCTCTTGTTTCAAACAAAAAAGAATGCCTTAATCCCATACTCACTTCCCGTGTTTCAGCATGCATCTCTTGCCAGTGATGATGTAGTCGGATTCTCTCAGCACTAACTGTAGAACCACCGCTGACAGTTGATCAATCCTATGTCTTTTTCCAGAGGCAGAACACCTTGACATACAACCAATACCTGGAGACCTCTTTGACCTGAAGTCTAGATCATCTGTGTGTTTCCCAAATTCAACATGTTGCAGTGTTCTTACCCAGCTCCACCTGTGAGATACCAACCTGTGGGCAGCAAAAGAAATGGACATATGTTGGAGCTACCTTCACCGTGAGAAAGGTAGATTTTAAGTGCTAAACACAGGATGAAATTGTCAGGGTTTAGGGAACATACCTGTTTGAATGCTTTGAGCTAAGATACAACAATCATGGCCACAGAAAGAAGAAAAACGGGCATATTCTACAGCAAGGGTGGGGCTTGGCTATGTGTCATAAGAAAGAGTTATGGGAACACCTCTTAGTTAAACTCTCTAAGTCCTTTTTTTTTTTTGACTTGGGAATTTTACTAAATGAATAATTTTTCCTATATTTATGCTCATTACAATTTCAATGATGTTAATATGCTAATCACAGATACATGCATCTTGTCAATATCATAGTAGAACGAAGAAGTCATGGAGCGGGATAACTGTGGTCTTTCCTACAAAATGTGACATTTGCATCTAGTAGAAAAAAAGGTGTGGGTTTCAATAATTGTGTTTTTGAAGGAAAATTAAAGTATTTACCGTTTTTGCTTTGATTATTTTATCATATAGGTAATTACCGTTGGATCTTAAAGCAAAAGGCAGACTAGATGCCGTGACAGAGTAGGCATTCTTTCTATTTCCCTGTAAGGTGCTACCTCAGCAGTTTACTTCCAATAATACTATCACTTTCCCAATTTGGGTGGTAAATTTATCCAAAGGTTTGACCAAACGAAGCATATTCTGTTCTTCAAGCAGTTTGAACTTTGATCTGAAACTTTTGGGTGTTTCTCAGCCCCTAAGCTACAAGCCTCAAAAAATATTGGGGGTGTTTGATAAGAATGTAATGTACTATAACCGAGCTCAGAGTAAGTCAACAAAATCACTGGGAGTTTAGCATCATAATCAGTCATGATTTCATACTCCTGTAGTCCATTATGTGGAAAACCTTGGATATAAGTATTTAGCATACATTAGCTTAAGCCCAGCCACAAGCAAGAGGATATTCTTGGCATGCAGTAATATAGAAAAGAAAGAAAATCTACAGAGGAAAAAAAATTAAACAGGTACAGAAAAGACACAGCACAGGAAAAAATAGAATCTTAGTCATAATATGGAAAAAAAAGGGGAAAAACACAGGAAAAATGCTTTCTTTTAGTACAATATTAGATTCATTTGTACTATGCCTAATTATATATGCATCCTTTCATTGATATATAACAGGTGAACAACTGAAATTTTTTTTTAAAGATTTATTTTTATTATTTTTTTTTTATTGGAAAGGCGGATATACAGAGAGGAGAGACAGAGAGGAAGATCTTCCGTCCGATGATTCACTCCCCAAGTGAGCGCAACGGGCCGATGCTATGCCGATCCGAAGCCAGGAGCCTCTTCCGGGTCTCCCACACGGGTGCAGGTTCCCAAAGCTTTGGGCCGTCCTCAACTGCCTTCCTGGGCCACAGGCAGGGAGCTGGAAGGGAAGCAGGGCTGCCGGGATTAGAACCGGCGCCCATATGGGATCCCGGGCGTGCAAGGCGAGGACCTTTAACCACTTGCGCCACCGCGCCGGGCCCTGAAAATTTTACAGATTACAATTACTATCCAGACTCTATTTTTAATCAATTAAACTTCCACAAGTTTTAGGAAGGGATTGGGAGCCATGGCCTGCAGTGCCAGTTCCCCACATGGGAAACAATTAGAAGCCCCTTGACTCCACTTCTGGTCCAACTTTCTACCAATGGTTTGGGGATGTAGCGGAGTACAGCCCAAGTGTTTGGGCTCTTGTATCCACATGGGAGACCAGATGAAGCTCCCAGGTCCTAACCTTTGGCTGCTACAACCATTTGGGGAATGGACCTTCAAATGAAATCCCTCCCTCTCTCTCCTTCTGTCTCTAAAACTCATTCAAACAATAAATTAAACAAACAAATAGACTTGAAAGGGATCTATTTCAAAAGTGAAGAATCAGGTTGAAGAACTCATATGTAGTCACATAGCTGGCATTGTTTACTTTGAAATGAATACCAGTTGAGAACAGAATTCTGGTGTCCTTAAAGGCTGTACTAAAACTTTGCAGGATCAAATAAAGTAAGGATACTTTGTGTTTTAGTTTTCATTTTCTGAATATGTTATTCTTTGCAAGGATTATCAGAACTTCAACCTAGCTCCCTTAGTTGCTGTGTCTTTTCAAAGATAAATCAAGGTTTCTGCGCACGGTCATATAACTCTTTTCTTTCATTTTGAAGGCTTGGGTGTGCTCAGAATAAAAAGAAACCTTCTAAGGTCAGTGTCAGCCAGGAGCCAATGATCATTTTATGACATGCATCCAAAACATCTTGGTGAGTTCCCATTCTTCCTCAAATGCCCCATTGCTGCTGAAATCTGAAAGCACGACCACACATTGCACAAAAGCTACTGCACCTGCTAACAAGGCATCATTGTCTTATGTATGACTGTGTTGTGTTGATTTTCTGGCACAAATTTCATCCCCAGCAGTGATACCAGTGACTGTAGTCTGCTGACTTATGTGATGGGAAGGAAGGATGGCTGTCACTGAGACTTAGAAACTTTTACCCCCAACAAAACGTTTGGATAATCACACTTTGCTTTTGGTTCTTGACAAACTGAGGTCATTTCGTGTAGAACCGCTTCGCAGACATTAAAACAGTTCTTATCATTTCTTAAAAGACTTTAGGAAGCAAAATCCAATGAACGAGCATGAAACCAACTGTTTTCATGTTAGTGGGAAGCCTACTTGTTGGCTATCTTCCAGTAAAAATGACATGTCAAGTTTTTGTTGCTTTATATATTTTGAAAATCCAAACTCCAGTTTTTAAAGACAGATTTGATCTGATCACAAATTTTGTGAAATGTAAAGATTAAAATACAAATGATTATATATGAAATATTATCATTGTAGTATGGTTGGTGAATTACATGGATATATTAATAATGTCAATGTGAATTTCTGTTATTTTTTATTATTTGAAATAATCCACAAATGATATTACAATTTGGGGTAGATGTTCACCTGCTGGTTAAGATGCTTCTTGGGACATCAACAAACTGCCTTGATTCAAGTTCTAGCTCAACTCTCAATCTCAGGTTTCTATTGACGAACACCTTGTGAGGTAGTGGATGATAACAAACTATTGAGTCTCTGCCACATATTGGATGACCCACATTGGGCTCCATATCCAGATGCCAGCCAATTTTATTCTTACATGTTGCGTGCATTTTGGGAATAAATCAATAGGTTGAAGATTCTCTCTCTCCCTTCCTCTCTTTATTTTTGCTCTTTCTATCTTTTAAATAAATATTTCTCCAAACCTGAAGTCTTTGAAAAAGAAGACTGTGGAAACATAAATAGTGGCAAATGCTACTGAAAGGGTAGTTGGGTAACAAATTGCAACTTCCCAACAAATAGTTTTAGGGATTAGAAGTAAAGGTCAATGTAGCAATTCATTTTTTAAATGGATAGTCAAATATAGACCACATAAAACTCAGACTATTACTAAATATAATACAAAAAGTACTCAGGAAAAATGCCCTTCAATCCACATTAAATTTCATAACATGAAAGTAAATTGAACATAAAATGAAATAACAAAAAAAGAAGCATAAACTTCTCAGGAAGAAAATTGTAAGGTTAAAACAGGCCATAACCAGAACAATATTGGGTGAAAGAGTTCCAGAGTAGGGATGTATATCTTTCTCTGTGTTGACCACCTACATTTAAATTTCTAAACAGATCTCGCCCCTGTAATCCATTCAGAAATACATCTCTTGCTGTTTTTACCTCCTATAGATATTATTTTATACTGAAAGTGGTCCTTAAGAGACTATGAATAATTGAAAAGAGAAGATAAGGCACACAATAAAAAGAAAAGCAGGCCAGTACGCTGAAATATTTTTCCCAGTGCTGAATAAGAAACACTTGAATGCACTTGTGATGCTCCATTTGTATTAATATCTTAGAGCAAGAGTTTCTCATTCTTTTGTAGTCTTGAAATGATCTCTTCAAACAGTCTTACCCAGAAGCATAAACAAATAAAAATTATAAAACCAAGAGGATGGTATGCCAAAGATACTGTGGGATAGTTACATACAAGATTCTCTGCTTTGGATACCTGCATACACACACACACACACACACACACCGCACACATACACACATCACACAACCATAATGAATAGCATCCATAAACTTATTTCATTTTTTTAATTACTACATTACAGTTTCTAAGCTTTCTGCTTTAAATCATTTCTTTTCTCTAAACTTGCAAACCAACAACAACAACAAAAGAATCCCACAGATGAAAGTAAATCCCATATAGCTTCGATATGGAGAAGGATACATCATTGTGTCCTCTGATGTTTGCACACAGAGAAATCACATAATGATATATTTCTTAGGAAATATCCCCCTCAGGTGACCAGGGTTGTGGAGGTTATCATGGACTGAATGCTCAAGTTAAAATATAATGCCTAGTGTAACGGCATTTGAACAAGGAATATTTTTTAAGATTTATTTATTTTTACTGGAAATGCAGATTTATGGAAAGCAGAAGAGACAGAAAGTTCTTCGACTCACTGGTTGACTCCCAAAGTGGGTACAAAGGTTGGAGCTGAGTCAATGCCAAGTGAGACCCTCCTCTATGTCTCCCACATGAGAGCAGGGTCCCAGAGCTTTGGGTGATCCTCAGCTGCTTTCCCAGGCAATCAGCAGGAATCTGAATGGGAGTGGAGTGGCTAGGGCAGGAACCAGCACCCATATGAGATCCTGACATGTGCAAGCTGAGAATTTTAGCCAGTAGGCTACCACTCCAGGCCGAAGAGAAGGAATCTTTGTGAGATAATTAGATCATAAAAAGAGACCCTTCATGAGTGGAATGCCTTTGCAAAAAGAAACCAAAGAGTTAGATTGCGCTTTTGTGCCACATGAGGATACAGTGAAAAGCTGTTTGGTGAGAAGATAATTTGGCATCCTGGTCTCAGGCTTTTAGGTCACTGCATTGTAGAAAATAAATTTTGATTGTTCAAAAATTCACAATGTCTCTAGTACCTGATTAGAGCAACCCAAATTAAGTAATGAAATTGTGTAATGCACATGCAAAAATATCCATTTACATGCTAAAATCTGGAAATTATAGTTAACATATTAATTGCATGGTTTACATTAAAATTTTAGGAAAAAGCTGTGTTATGACTGGTCTTTGATGATGTGAGCCTTCAGTCGTAACACATTTGTCAACAACTATATGTAATTGTTTATAACACTTAATATTATAAAGCCAACATCTAATTTGATCTTCTCTATAGACTAGTTCCCTGCAAAATTTTCTAAGTTTACATTCAGTTCATAAAAGCCAAGAATTGTTCTTGTCTGCATGTCACTAGTTTCAAGTTTAACAATGACTCTACTTCAGAAGATCAATGCACCGTTTCTAGGCACACTATCTAAAGTAAGAATGAGATTTCTATTTGTCAAGAGATTGCATCACTAAATCGTTCAGTAGGTATTAAATTTATGAGGCATGCTTATGTGGATGTAACCTTCTAGAAAATTTTCATTTCCTTAAAAATCTGTGTGCATTGAGTAATACAAACAGCACAGATACAGTGTGGCAGTTCTGCCCTTGGGTAACCAGTCTTCCATGTGGGCAGTGCCAGTTTGATTCGTGGCTATTTCCCTTTGCTCCCTGCTGCCAGCTAAAGTTTCTAGGAAAGTCGTGGATAATAACTCAAGTGCGTAGTTTCCAGCCACCTGTGTGGGTGATCCATACGGATTTTCTGGCTGCTGGCTTTGGTCTGGTCCAAACCTAGCTGTTGTGGCCATCTGGGGAGTGAAATAGCAGAAATCCTAAACCCAGCTCTCTGTCTGCTGCTACTCTGCTTTTCAAATGAACACATTAATAAATCTTTATTCAGAGAGTAGACACAACAAAGGAACCCCAATGTTATGTGAGAAACCTAGTGGAGTTTTTTAATACAAATAAGTGTTTCTCAAAAAATTTTAACCACTAATCATCATTCTTCAAAGGAATTAGTTTCCATATTCTTATATTCAAATATATACATTGATTCAATATTTTTACTTACACATTCTAAAAAAATCACAAGAACTACATTTTTTTTAAACAAAGTCATTGTATATGAATAAAGAAAAAAGAACAAGTATATTTCCTGAAGCACTGACTATTTACCTAAATTACAGCAATCAGGGAAAACAGCTGTGACATACGCCTTAGCTTCTGGCTTCAGGCAACCTAAATTTTAAAACTACTTTGGGGAAAGGGATACAGGAAAATTAAATGAGATAACTAATTGCAGGATTAAGCTTTTGTGGCTTGGCTAGGGGGATAGTGATGTCATTTGGTGAGAGAAACTCTATCCCTTAAAGTTTCTATTATCTAGGTTTATAAGAGCTTAGGCACAAATCTTCTATGTTGCTTCTTCTTATCAACAGTTTTGGGAAGGTTGCTTATTTATTCTACTGTGTTGCTCTCCGTTGAGAGCTGGGTGTGGATCTCATCCCTTTCCAGACTGCTCTGCAGCTAAACATTTTGTTAAGTCTGTTAACTTTATTAGTAACCAGTCACTTGAGAAGCTTACTGACTATCTGGAGACCCACCAACAGGATGTAAAATCAAAATATGAGGGACATATTTGTACTGTCATATTTATAGCAGCCTAAGTCACAATAGCAGATATGGAATCAACTTAAATGTGTGTCATCTCATGACCGACTAAAGAAAATGGGATGGGTATACACTATGGAATACTACTGAACCATAAACAGGAATGCAGACCAGACATTGGCAGCAAACAGGTGGAACTGGCTTATGCAGTGGAGTTAACCATATCCATATCTGTGGAATTAATCGCTGCACAACATTGTCATGTGCATGGCGGTAAACTCTACTCTTCTCATAATATGCGGATTACCATGAGGACTATATTTTGTGATATTATCATCCCTGTTTTTGAGAATAAATGCCTTATATGTGCATGTTTGTAGTATTTATACAAGAAGTGAATGTGCTAATGTCAAAAATGTTCAATCTTACAATCAAAAATAAATTCATAAAGGAGGTAGGCTCATAAAGGCTGGTCTAGCAGCTTTTGATACAAGCTAAGAATCTGAAATGAAAGTACTTATTCCATTTAATCTTTTATATCATAACATTTATTCAATACTAGGAGAGATAAAATTAGGTCTGAGCCAGAATCCTATGCATTTTTAGATCTCTTTTGTGTATCCATATATTTTGATTTGTTGCTACAACTATTCAAAACTATTTCTAAAATTTCCAGTATTTTTCTTTCGTGCTCACAACTTTTTCTGAACAGATACAAAAAGTATTGTAGCCAAGATCTTGTGAGATACCTCCTTCTAAGAGTAGTAGGGACAGTCATAGAGCCTTTACTGAACTTTGGATGGAGTGGAATATGTACAATATGTTATAAATATGTTGTATCTCATTTATCTCTGGTAACTGGCTGAATCTTTTGTGCTTAGATTGTACATAATTAACATGTCACTATAAAACTGTTCACTATTTGGAAGAATAAATTCACATTCCATTAAATAAGGCTCATCACCAGTTTAATGGTCTGCATGTTGCATTTTAATAGCTATATAAGTAACCAGAAAATTAAATAGGTCTTTTATCTGATATGTATTTTCACATTTGAATGTACTCCTGGCATCAGATAACTGGGATTGCTGCAAATGATCAGGTCTCATTAATGCGAGATTGCTTGTGAAGTAGTGCGTTTTCTAATATATCATGTGGAAATGTTATGCAAATTATTTGTAAATGTAAAATTCTCAAGAGCAAAGCTACATTAACCGTTCCTATTGCGAAGGTATGCTCAATAATTTACAACCCATCAATGCCTGAATTGGAAATAAACTGTTTCTCTGCAGTTCCAAAATACAGTAAAAATGCAAACAGCACCATCTTCTGGATTACATGAACTCTCGTAACTGTTTTGCAGGCAGATCTATGCAATTTTCTTAAACAGATATCTAGCAGATATTAAACATCTCCTGCACATCATGTGCATTTTCGTGGTTTATTTATGCAAAACACTATATGCATACATACATATTATTATTTACTTACTCTCCCAATTCCATCAAAAGCCAGTGTCAGAACAAGATGAACCAGTGGTGAATGACCAACAACTTTATGATAAAAATGCTCAGCATCACTAACCACTAAAGAAACACAGAGGAGTTATCATCTGCCCTCTGTTAGCACGGGCTAGCCTCAAAAAGATAAAAGATACCCATATACCCAGTATATGCAGAAATTGGAATCCACTGCTAGTGGTAATACAAAGTAGTAAAGCTAGTGAATTAAAACAATATGAGATAGCTTAGAGTTTTTTAAATGCAATTATTGCATGACCCACAATCCCATTTCTTGCTATGAACATATTCAAAAAATTTTGAACTCAGTATATTTATGAGCTATCTCCCTTGCTGTATTTACTGAAACATTCACATAGCCAAGGTCTAAAGCAGACTTAATGTTCGTTGATGGATGAATGGAGAGAACAAAGTGGTAAAGGCATGCAGAGGAATATTTAGCTTTAAACAGATGGGAAATTTGTCATATGAGATCACATGGATGCATCTGGAGGTTGTTATGCCAAGTTAAGACAAGCAGAGCATTACTTAACTCTTATGAGTAATTTAGAAAGCCACATCTCACAAAAAACATAGTGGAATGTTGGTTTTCCAAAGCTGTAAGAAATCACACCTTTCTATCAACCAATGAGTTTGACATAGAAGCCTCAGCTTCAAGTTTCTGTAGTCCCTATCCGTACTTTTATATTTACTCATCTATGATCATATCAAAATAATACAATGTATGAAAACATATTTGAACTTATTTTGAAAAGTACAGACAGAGTGAAAAAGTTTAATCCATCAAGAAACATTTTACTATGTGTGGCTCAACACATACCTATTGGAAAAAAAATGTCCTTACGTCTTTCAGGATAGCATTAATACCTGTTGTGAAAAACCTTTACTAGTGCTAATTGTTCCAGCAAGCAGTGAAAGGGGACCAGCAGGCCCAGAGCTTATATGCGAGTTTCTTCAATGAAAGGAAGTTCTACACTTCATGGGGCTCTAAGCACAGAGCTAACCTCCTGATCATGAAGGTACAGAGTGTCATTAAAAGGCATCAAGATTTCCTGAAGACAATTATAAAGGCATATAGCATCTGTTCTCAATCATGGGCAACAGGAGAGAAAGTGTGCACCACATGACAAGTAATGTGGGACAAAGAGGTCCAGCTGTGTGAAGAAAACTGTGTAAAAAGGAAATGGCCAAGAATGAACAGTGAAAAATAAGCATTGTATGCTGACAGTGACCCATGGCGATGTCTTTGAGGAGCTCTATGGGGCCAGATCTGTTTGTTCTCCTACAAAAAAAGGCCACCTGTGACATCCTCAATTATGGTCCTGTTCATAAAAGAATACTGTTTACAAGGTAATTTGGATGTAACACTTTGAATAACAAACTTCTGTAAGAGCTACATTGGGCAAAGCAGTTTCTTGGCCTTTTGTTCTAACAGTCTTGGTTCAAAAATGTCTGCATGTCCTTATAGCACTCCATATCATTGCATGTCTTGTATGTTATTAAAATGGACACAAGATATTTTCATAACTATAAATATGAATGATTGTTGTTGAAATTAGTAATTAGGGACATGTGACACCATTAGTTCTCTCATGTTTGTTCTACTCTCAGTTCTTCTACTCATTGCTGGTCTTGCACCTGACATGAAACACTAACTTGACATTTACTTGTGCACATTCTGTCTGTTTAGGATGCTCTTCATCCAGGTTTCCACAGGTTTGCTTCCTGCATGGATTTACTGACCTGCTACCCTCACAATGAACCCTGTATAGAACATCCTCATTAAAATGGAACGTGTTGTATATCTGCTTCTATATTATTTCTTCACACAGCACAATCCCCATCTAACATGATATACTCTTAGTTTGCTTTTGTTTATTTACTATAGTTCCCTGAAAAACACATGTTTTTTGAAGACAGAGGAATGGAACTCAGCGCTTGGAACATGAGAAAGGTTTAAAATCATTTCTGAAGTTACTCAATTGTCTTACAGTTCATTGAGTTTTATGAAATATTATAAAATGTTCACACAGCACTCAAGGATTGAACATACCAAAGAAAGACCTGCTCTTTATTCTACTGCAAGGAAGACAGTCTCGTAGGTCTTAGAACATACTGTGTGATCGTAGACTTCCTGTATACCTTAGAAACCAAGTAACACAAGTTTATGCTAATAAAGCATCATCTAGTGAATGGATTTGGGGGAAATAATTGGGCATTTAGACCATTCTTTGTCAGTCTGACCTTTGGGGTTTTGAGCCCAACATAACTTGTATGGGTGCTCTGAGTATTGCAAGACGAACCACGATTGGAAACAATGGATTCTAGGCTCCATAAGATTTCTCTTTGGGTCACTCTCCTCATTTCTGTATATCTGACTTTCCAATAAAAATAAAAGAAATCTTAATATATGTATAATGTATACATATATACACATTATATATTTTAAAAATATATAGTACATAGATGATGTGTACATATATACACATTATAAAATATGTATACATACAACATTTGGTAGAGAGAAGATAGAGGCAGAAGGAAGGATGAGGCCAGGCCAGGGTGGAGTCAGGGGTTGGACATCCAATGCAGGCAGACATTCAACTGCCTATGGCACTTCCCAGAGTGGTCATCACCAGCAACAAGAACTGGGAGTGGTTTGGATGAAGAAGATCCAAGACAAGTTAGTACCTCACTATAGATGAACATTTTTTTTACATCAATGTTCATAGAAGCTACTGTGGTTTTCACTTGCCCGCAGTAATGACTAAGAGATGTAGAAGTTGAGTCACATAATCTTGTCGCTATGTAGAAATACTGCTAAGTGATATAGCTGCACTGGTGTGAAAGTTTGTATGCATGTGTGCGTCAAAGTGCAAAGAAGAATATGTTCGCAATGGGGCAAGCTCAAGCAAAAATCTATGACTCCAAAGAAAGTAGATGGAACTGTGGAGCCAGCAGCCCCTGATTTCCTAGAAATGGGAAGACACCAAGAAGTATTATCTTGTGGTATGGGGAATAGATGACCAACCAAAGAAAAAATGACTTTCCTGAAGAATTAAGTTTGTCTAATTCTCCAGTATTTTTTCTTCCAATATCAGTTTCCAGCAAATGATGTCATATAGGTGACACTATTTCCCTGAAGATACTCTTGTGGAAAAGTATTTTATCTCAAATATATTTTTCATAGCCCAGATTTATAGTCTGCCACACTAAATGCAAAATACACAAAATTTGAAATTCTATGTAGCCTGATTTTTATTTTATTTAATGCTCTGAACAAAATTTAACTCATGTCTAAGCATTTTATATCAATTCTGACCTGCAGTTATGAAATTCTGCACAATAGTTTTGAAATGAATTACTAGAAACATAAAGCAGGTATGAGAGCTTTGAATTAAATGCATGCAAATATAACACTTGAGCTTGTTAGTATAGAATCATCAACACCAATGATGTCAGCAGTACATGAAGTTCATGGACAATACCAAAATTTGCATACAGTCCAGTAAATTGTCTTTGTCAATTGGCTTTGTTCTAGTAAAAGTGATAGTATTGTGACAGCTGTTTCAAGAGAATATGAAAATAGACAACTTCTAATAAATGTCCTTGCAACCTTTTTCTTTTCTCTTATGTAGTTTGAAAGTGCTGCAGTTTTATAGCTAGTGATGATAATTCAATAGGAAGCAGGAACTATTGAGTGAGTTTTTAAACTATTCAAGAGGACTTGTAATTCCAGAAATCAAATGTATTTTTTGAAGAAGATTCATTGATTTTTATTGGAAAGGCAGATGTATGGAGAGAAGGGGACAGAGAACAAAACCTGCATCCACTGGTTCACTCCCCAAATGGCTGCGGGGACCAGAGCTGAGCTGATTTGAGGACAAGAGGCAGGGAAATCTTCTGGGTTTCTCATGTGGTTGCAGGGTCCCAAGGTTTTGGTTCAGCCTCTACTGCTTTCCCAGGCTGCAAGTGTGGAGTTGGATGGGAAGTGGAGTCTCTAGGGCATGAACTGCTGCCCATTAGGAATCCCAGTGCTTGGAGGTGAAGGATTAGTCAATTGAGCCACTGTGTGAGGCCCCCAAATATCTTCCCGTGGCATATTGGCCATGAACCATTTCTGATGGACTTAATTTTTTAAAATGATATTCAGGACTTGAGATCTAAATATTATGCTTGCATGTTTTATTTAATGAATGAATATTTACTTTTGCTTAAAAAAATGTATTTATTTACTTACTTAATTGGAAAGTCAGATGCAGAGAGAAGAGAGAGAGAGGAAGAGCTTCCATCTGCTGATTCACTCCCCAAGCGGCCGCATCGGCCAGAACTCCTCCAATCCAAAGCCAGGAGCCAGGAACCTCTTCCGGGTCTCCCATGTGGGTGTAGGATCTGAAAGCTTTGGGACATCTTCAGTTGCATTCCCAGGCCACAAGCAGAGAGCTGGATGGGAAGCAGGGTATTGGAACATGAACAGGTGCCATCCATATGTGAGGCCAGCACATTGAGGACGAGGACTTTAGCCACAAGGCTACTGCTCTGGGCCCAGAGATTTACTTTTGACATGACATCAGGTACAATTGCACCAAGGATCTGGCGATGAACTGGTCATCAACATGGTTTCTTTCTTCCTTCCTTTTTTGGCAATCCTTTATCTTCCGTCCGGTAAAATGACATTTTTTTTCAGAAAAGGTAAATATCTGTTGGCTAAAATATATTTAGTCAATATATTTATATATATTATATATTTATGTATAACATATTTATATGTTCTATATTTATATGTGACATATTTATATATTACATATCCATATATGCCATAGTTATATGTTATATATATACATACACACATATATATTCATAGACACACACATATATATATATAATTATAAAGAAATCAATTTTCCTGTTTTGGTTTCCTCTGACGTGTTATTTTAAAATTAAACCTGGTTCATTTGCAAAGCATTTCACAACTGATGAGTAGATATCAAGAACTAGATCATAGTCTTTTACATTGGATACTCTGCACCAATATGTGTAGCAAGAATGCTTTCTGAAGAAATGTTTAAAGCAAATCCCAAAACACTAATATCCCATCAAGAAGGTTAAGTTTAATTGCATGTATTCTTAATGCTATCTTCCTTTCCATTTTCCCAACTGACAAGGAAAATGTAATTATTTTTGAAACATGATCTTGTGCCGTGAATATATGACCTTTCTACCGTTCAAGAACAACACTCCCTGCAGGTGCACTGTGGGAACACAGCATCAATACACGTCAGGAACACTGACTTCTGAGGAAGTATGCTAATACATCACCAGTGGAACTTCACCTGAAGTGTTCTGAAAGATCAAGAGTCCCACGTGGACAGATTGCTTAATTTTCAAAAAAGCTTCTTTCTGCAACAATGTTTTCCTATAGACTTAAAAATTTTCAAACTGCTACATTTGATTAAAATATTCCTTTAGCTTATGACATAAAATGTACGCAGTAAAATGTAATCTATCTATGCTTTCAGCAACGCAGGTTTTCTGGCTGGTATGGTGCTGGCAACCTGGCAACTGGTTTAAGTTCTCATCAGTCAGCTTCTGATCCAGTTCCTCGAGAACGTTCCAGAACAGGCTGAAATTACAAACTCCTGATTTTGATGTTCTCCAGACCCTCTATCTGTAGGGATGTGGGGAGTGAGCCACCATGTGAGAAGATTCCCATTGATTTCCTTTATTCTTTCATTGTCCTTACCCTCATATCACTTCACTTTGCAAGTGAATAAATTCCTTTGTAAAAGAAGAAAATTCAGTATTTCTTTTTAACTGAATACCTACCAAGTCACTATTAGGCAATTCACACATACCAAAATTAGTCTGATACGGTTAAAAAGACTTTAAACATTGCAAACTAATAGTTTAAATTCTATTTACATTTGCTTTCTAGATGATCAGAATGAAGAAGCTTCATAAATTAGCTAATTCTGAAAATGGTTGAAACAGAAAACCTCGTCACAATTTAAGGACTGTTATATTCCTGCATGTCCATGAATTTATATCTTATGCTAGATAAAAATGTTACTGTAAGTAACAGCCGATTCTTAATTAACCTTGTATTTCACTAGCAACCCAAAGTAGCCCTCCCATTTTTCTGATCTGTAAAATGTCAAACACATTCCAGTCATAGTACAGGTTAAAACATTTATCAATGATTTACCATAGTTGCCTTACATAATGCTCTCAATATTTCCATGTTAATGAAACATTAGTTTACACAGTGGCAATTTCTGTGCCTGATAACATTATCCAAGTAAAAATGACTCCAGGGATGTAGCATAATTTTGTATTTTTTTTTAAATGTGATGTCTAACTGAGGAGTTCCTGATTGGATTGCAATTCTTTTTCTGGTAACAGTTCTCACTTTGACACAGAAATGAGGTGGGCTTCACTAGCTGTTCAGCAGGTGGAAGGAATGAGAGAACCAAATAGCGAGTCATAAACACTCAGTCCCTGCTTGCCTTCTGCTGGCACAAGCTGTCACAAGCCAGTGCTTCAGAAATAAGGACATTTGTTTATGTGTGGTGCCCATCTCTTACGGATACATCTCTTTCACCAATGTTCTCTGCAAGTTTGAGCATTTAGATCTCTACTAGGATAGGGAGGGTCTGTTGTCATCTGTTCTACTCTTAACTCGTTTTGCCCTTCATTCATCTCAGTATCAAGTTTATTAATTTTTCCCACACACACAACATACTCATTCTTTCCCTAATGAGGATCCATATTACGCCCAATACATTTTTGCACCCAATTTAAAAGTTAGAATTCTCTAAGTCTTTCCAATTAGTTGGAGTCCAGGATATATAAACCAGGAGGACCATTATTTTGACAGTGTTGAAGCAGCAGCAAGATCATTGCAAATTGTCTTTCTCATTTTGAATATGAAATATGACAATTGAAAAGAGCTCTGTTGAATTCATGCCTGTGGGAGTTCAATTTTCCTAGAAGTCAGGAAAAATACTGGATTACAACCTTATCTTCTCTCTAGGAAACATTCTTGTCTATTTAGTGTTTCGTGCCAACCTGATGGGCTTTCTAGGAGTCTCTTTCCCTCTTCAGGATCACATTTAAAGTGGCCTTGATTTCAACAGTTGATGGATTGATACTTAGCTAGATAGATGAAGGATATTTGAAGACAGGTAGGTGAAACACAGATGTTAGTGTATGTATATAGGCCTCACAAATAATTAACATGTGATTTAAAAAAGAAGCATGCAGGGAAATGGGGGTATTTGAACCTTGGTAATCATTCGTGCCCAGGCTGAAGATGATGGATTGCAGGAACCATGCAACAGAGAATGCTGGCTAGAGAAGCGACTGTTAACATTTCAGCTTCAGAACCTAGGTATGAAACTAAGTAAATTAGGAAACCTCAGTTGTTCTTTATTTTTTTTCACATCTGGAAATGGGATAACAGAGTCTGTTGGAATAGAAGCTGCAAAGCGAATGGGCTGCCTCTGCATTTAGAAAAATTGCCTCTAATCTTTGCTTGAAGAGGAGAAATGCATTGGGGAAAAAATGTGTTCAAACAGCCATTTAAGTCTCATCCCTGTGACAAAAAAATGATTAAGGATATTTCTTTGCCACACAAGTCAGCTTGCCTTACAATAAAAGTCATTTGTGAAAGAAGAGAACAAGTTAGAAAGCACTGAATAAACTATTCTTCAAAATTTTATCTTCCATAGAATTAAGGTATGATTATAGCAGAGAATAAGGACTAGAACCAAATACATCAAAAGCACACAATTCTTTTGAAGGAATTAGAATTCCAAAGAAGCCACCATCATAAGCTAAAGGTGTCTTGAATCAAAATGATCTTGAAGGAAATCTTCAAGTACTCAACCATGCATGAAAGGGAGGGTATGCATGAGATATACATACTGACAAAATGTCACCTTATGCCTCAATGCTGACTTCGCATGTGGTCTTGAATAAGGAAAGAGAAAAATGTTCATTAAGAATCATCTGTTATTTACAATAACATTTTTATCTAGCATAAAATGTAAACACATGGACCTGTTAAAAGTTCAATAGTCCTTAAATTGTGATGAGGCTTTCTATGTCACCATTTTAGAATATTAACATCCTAATTTCTGAAACCTGTGAGTACATTCTCTTCCAAATAAAAAAGGGAGACTGTAGATGTGGTTAAGGTCAAAGCCCCTGAGATTTTGTAGAAATTCTCAATTATCCAGGTAGATTTCACTCAATCACAAAAATACCTTAGAAACAAGAGAACCATTTCTTGTCATGGTTAGAGGGAGTCTGCATTTTGGAAGGAAATCTGGGAGATTTATTAATTCATAATCACTGTTTTTTGCAGCATTCGAAGGAGGCCAAAGGTTTAAAAGAAGTCTCGGTAAGCCAAAAGTGGCAAAGAACTGCTGACCTCGTTGTGTCTCCACAAAGGAGTACAGCCCCGTCTGCTCTTTGACCTCAGCCCAGGGAGACCCCTACTCAAATCCCAATGTTCACAAGCATAAGACAGCTTGAACATTTTAAGCAGTTTAAATATAATTTATTATAGAAACAATTGTTTTTCTAATTTATTTTCCCTCGTCGCTTGACGTTGTCCTATTTCCCTTCCTCAGACATCTAAGCTGATGTCTAAAAACCCTAATGTCAGTTTCCATATTAATTTTATTAAGAAGTTTGTATCAAATTTCATTTTTATATACTATCATGGATGACAAATCAATTTCCCTTTTTTGTCCACATTGGCTCTCAAGATACAATGCCAAAGACATAGAGACAGCTCCTATCCATTTACAGTGGCCTCGGACTTAAAATGCGTTGCCTTCTATTAGAGCACCTGTGAGCACAGGAACTGTTGCTCACTTGGATGTGACTGATGGCAGCAGGTGGCTGACACACCTTCCATCAGCGGCACTGGGTAAAAATGGTCCCAGAAAGAGAGAGACCTTGGGGCTTCTTATGGTGCAAGTTGAAGATGAAGTACAATTTGTAAGGTTATGATGGAAACAAATAACCCTACATTCTACCTATTACCACTGGGTGTGATCTAGACAACATATAGTAGAAAGATATAGAGGTGGCATAATATTGTGGTGAGTTGGGCTTCCTCTGAGGCCCTGGCATGCAAAATGGGCTGCGGTCTGATGCCTGGCTGCTCTACTTTCACTCCAGCTCCCTTCACTGTTTGGGAAAGATGGTTCAGGTATTTGAGCTCTTGCACCCCCAGTGGATATCCAGAAGAAACTCCTGGCTCCTGGCTTTGGATCAGCTCAGTGCAGACCATTGTGAACATCCATGAAGTGAACTGAGTGTGGACGATTTCTCTCTCTTTTCTGGAGCTCTGCCTTTCAAATAAAAAATAAAATTAATTGTTTAAAAATATATTAACTCGTGTTCTAACAATGTGAAAGGCAAAATAAAAATTAATAGCCACATTTATTATTTAACTGCAAAACACAATTTTACTTTTTTATCCCAGAAACTGCAAAAATTTTACTATAATAATACACCCGGCAATGCAAAATTTAAACAAAGGAGAAAGTCTGTAGCTTGTGCATGAGTGAGCAGGGAAATGTTAATTGCCTAAAAAGAAAGAAGGTGATATTCTCAACTAATAATTATGCAAACATGACTGAATTAACTGATAATGAGTATCAGGATAAACAGACTTTTATTACCATGTTATAAATGGCTTAAAATTGATCTTGTTTCACCACAGCCACACTTCTCAAAATGTCATATTTATACTCAAATGACCTTTACTAGGAAGTAAAAATATCTATGGTTCTATAAATATTTTGCTAAATTGCTTTATGCTTGGATAACTTTTTATTCTATTTAAAACTCATTATTTAGTATAGTTAAATGGCAAGATATGAACTATCTAAAAATATGCAGTCATTTAAAATTTTGGTTATTCCCTAAAGCCGATATATGACACAAAGTAATTAAAATGATTTAAAACGCACTGCACAATCCGCAGTTGAACTATTAATACATGCCCGGATACAAAATAATAGCATCACAGCCTAACAGCTTAGCAAGAAAATAGTAGGACTTGATATATATGAAGTGACTCACCATAAATATATAATGATGATAATGCATTTAAAATAGTAGTAAGACATCCATTCATTTAAAAATAATGAGCATGTACTGCAAGCAATACAGAGGCGTCCGATAGGTGTCGCTGCCTCTGCTGATACAGAACGCGTTTGCGCACATCTAGGGATTACGCGGTGACACATGATCTAGGCTGGTGAACAATTTGGTATCTGGAGTCTGTTTCATGTGTCCTCCTTTCCTTTCCCTGAGACACCTGGCTCTTCAAAATGCTCACTGAATGTAGAAGCAGCGAATAAGTCCATAACCGGAAACGGGCAAGAAGCCCTTTCTGTTAATATTGTGCTTACATCATTTTTGTCCAATGGCCCATGTGGCAAAGCAGCACCCAACACCAGGCCAAGGTCGCAATCAAATGGTTAAGACCTTAAAACTTCAGAGACAAAGGTTAAAAAAAAAAAGTTGATATCGGAGCTGGCCCTGTGGCTTAGTGACTTAAGCCGCTTTCTGTAGTACTGGCATCCCCCATGGGCAGTCAGAGCCAGCTGCTTCCCTTTCAATTCTGCTAACAACAGCCTGGATGAAGGCCCAAATACATAGGGCGCCTGTACATGCGGGAAACTGGAGGAAGCTATTGCCTCCTGGCTTTGATCTGGCCCAGCACTACGCATAGTGGCCATTTGTGGAGTGAATCAGCAGGAGGAAATTCTCTCTTTCCTTCTCTCTCCTTTCTCTCTCTTTCCTTCCCACTCTCTGGCTAAATCTGTCCTTCAGACAAATAAGGAAATGAATCTTCAAAAATCAGGAAAAAAAATGAAAATTGAGGACACTAATATATCACAGTCTCGGTTCAATGATTTATGCCTCTCCACACTGAAAAAATTCGTATTACTCTTCTTCCAGAAAATACAGTGCTGCCATGTGTCATCAACATCAAGGTTCAGGCATAGGACATGTAATCAGATGTACAATTGACTTGGATATCAATGAACTAAAAAGACAGTGTGTCAAAGTAGTTCCCAACAAGAGTGAAAAACAGTGACAACGGATTGTGTTGCTTCAAGCAAAGGAGAACAGGAGGCACATTGTGGAACTCCATTGTAATTGTAAAATCCCGTATGTGTTACAGCCAGGTCTCTTACACCATGACATGTCCCTTGATTGGGTCCTGGCTCTGTCTCCAGGCTTGATTGCCACAACATTGCTTGTCATGACTCGGAGCTGTGTCCCATGGTGTGAAAAATCATAGTAGAAAACATGCTTGCATGTATACCCTGAATCTACTGCTAATCAGTAGAGAACTGGGCAAGGAGGCAAAAACCTCTTTTGCCTTACAATGTGTTCCAAGCTCTTTCAATCCGGCTTTGCCCCAGTAGCCAGTGCAAGTAGCCCCATAAGCTTTGTAGTCATATTAACAATGCTTATTCCATACCTGTGTGCCAAAACCATGCTCATTCAGGACAATTATGTTCCCTAAACTTCAGCTCAGCTTCGGTGCTCCCTGCAGGCTGCTGGGTGGTCGCCACAAGAAAATGCCTAGAACCACCATTAAGAAGCTAGATTGGAAACCATAGATATACCAAAGTTTTGATATTTACTGTGAGATTTTTTTTACTTTTAAAAAGGGTTATGAATGTGACAGGCCAGTACTGAGAAAATGGGAAGCATTTTTAGTTTCTAAATCAGTAAATTCTAAATGCTCTTTACTTATTTTAAATTCCGTTTGAAATGTGAATGTTTATTTATTTTTTGAAAGCTCACACTGTTGTGAAAATAGGACATGACAAAACAATAGTTGCTTCTCTCAAAAATAACGGTATTGATGTGTTACTTACATACAAAGCCACCCACAGAGCTTAGTGATTTTAAGTAGATTTACCAACCTGTGTAACTGTCACTATCAATTTATACTAGAATAGTTGTATCACACTAACAAGTTCCTCAAATATTTTCACAACTAATTCTATTTCTTTTCACACTTCCAAGTCATTTCATTCTGGCTGTGTAGATTTGCTATTGTGGGACGCTTAAGGGAAAGGAATTATAAGGCATAGATTATTCTTGTATTTGATGTCTCTCAACTTTAGCATACAATTTTTTATGCTCACCCGTGATGTAAAAATGCAAAACAGTATTACAGTTTTAAAGAAAGATCAAAACATGTAGTAGAGCCATGAAAATTCCAGTATAATATCAGTTAAAATGCTATTTCAAAAACAGATAAGCAAAATTTTAATTTTTTAAAGGAAGGCATATTACTACCATAATCTAAAGAAAAGAAGTTTTTGAAAAAAATGAGTAGTGGGGGTCCTGGTGCCCTAACAGACACTCGTTTCTGAACCAGGTCCCTGCTCAGGACCTGGGAGACCAGATGACCACGCCCAAATCCTTAGGCTGAATCACACACCTACATGAGAGATTCAGCAGAGTCCTGGCTGCTTGCTTTGGCTGAACCCAGCTCTGGCCTTTACAGCCCTTAGGGGGGTGAACCAGAAGATGCATTACCTCCCCTCTGTTTCCTCCTCTCTCTTTGTATAAAATGTGCATTTCAAACACAAGTAAATAAATCTTAAAAAATGAAAAGGTCATTTATCAATTAAAATTTATTTACTAATAGCAATACATAAAAGAAGCCCCAGAAATGAAGAAATGATCCACTCTAAATATTTATTTAAGTAGGAAAAAAAATTTTAATGTAGGAAACTCACTGCTTTTATGTACTTTATAATGTTTGGCTTGTGTATGTCAAAAAAAAGGCTATTTGCCTAAAACTTCCGAAAACTAAGGAATGTAGAAAGCCATGTGCAGTGACATCAAGTTCAATTCTTTGGTGGAAATGGTGATTTACAGGAACATGTTTGGATGCTGCTTCTAAATCACATCTGTCCTGCAACAACTACACTAGAATTTCTATTTTCTTTTAAGTTCTAAATCTCTCTTTACAGCTTCTCATGGCTAAATGCAGGCTAGAGGAGTCCACTTGAAAGAGATTTGACAGAGTAGAATTGTTAGGCTCTCCGCTGGGATAAAAAGATCAGACACAAGAGGGCATGTGAAATTCGGAAGAAAATCGCCAATCCAGTAGAGATTTGTTCTCTAGCTGGGTTGGGAGAAATATATCTTGGCACACAGTTATGTCAGGAGTGGTCCAGTTGGGAAGTTAGCTCAAGATCAACCTCATAGGAGTAGGGACAAATCTAGATTTCTACATTAGACTTGAGTGTTCTTGCAAAATCTGGATATTACATTTGGAAATAGTTCCTTTTGTGTGTGTGTGTGCTTTTAGCCTTTTATTTCATCATAACCCAGATGGTATGTGGGTGCCAGTATGTCAGATACACAAAGACTTGGGCACCATGATTTGATTTTCATGCCACTTTGAACATATGCTTATATTTATTTTTGTCTGCACTCTCCTGATATATTTCCAAGGCAGGAGCTCCCCAATTACACTAACTATTACAATACACAGAGAATTCTGAGTTTTATTTTTTGCCATTCAGTCCAACTCACAAGAAGTTTTCAGGATCATTTTATTGTACAATAAATTTATGCTTCTTGCAAAGACAGTTTTAAGTACATAAATTTTAAACTCTTCTCTCAATATACAGTCCAACTCTACTAACCCAACTTCTGTTTCTATTATTTCCTAGCATGATATACAAACTAAAATACAAGGCATCTTGCATCCTTTCACATGTAAAATCTGTTTTAGCTTTATGTCCATGTTCTTTGCTCCATCTCTGTGCTTTGTCTTCTTTCTTTACTCTGTGTAGAAATATCTATAATAATCTGAGGAATAGTTTACAATTTTACTTTGCTCCCACTTCCCATTTGTTGTAATTTTTGAACATGGATAGCCATTACATATGATGCTATTAAAAAACTATAACTTGCATTTGTTGGTTTAAATAAGTATAAGGCTGTAGACATATACTTTTTAAAAAAATTAATTATTCAATATGAACATAAATATATAGTACAAGAGTTCATATGGAGCACCAGTAGAATAGTGTATGGTTGATGATGGATACAATAGTTGAATTAAAACATTTGCCCCAAAGTAAAATAAATGGAGGGAATATATGCGGAACATTAAACATTTTCTCTAGAGAACTTTCCAGTAATTGTTGTAACTATGAATTAGAATATATATTTTAAAGATTTGTTGAGTTTTAGTAAAGATAGATTTACAAAGAAGCGAAGACAAAGAGAAAGATTTTCTGTCTGCTGGCTTACTACTCCAGTAGCTGAAATGGCTAGAGCTGAGCCTATCCAAACCCAGGAGCCAGGAGCCTCTTCCAAATCTCCCACAAGGACACAGGGTCCCAAAGATTTGGGCAATTCTCTACTGCTTTCCCAGACCATAAACAGGGAGCTGGAAGGGAACTGGAACAGGCAGGACACAAACCAGGACCCACATGGGACCCCTGTTCTTGCCACCGCTCAGCTCTCAAATTAGATTATATGTGTAAAGACTTCCTTAGAGCCGCAACTAACCTGCATTGACTAAATGTTTCATCTTTTTTCAGTTTGTTAAATATTTTATTTATTTATGCAACAAATAGGTGTGAACAAAAAATTACATTTTTAGATTCTGTGGTAGGTTTTAGGACACCAAAGCGAGACATAACACATGCAGCAAAGGTCACGTTTCCAGATGTGGAGATTGGAACTCAGTTTTATTCCTTGTGTTTCAAAATGTCCCTGGAGATAACCTAAATGATTGTGTTATTTGTCGACTTGTCACATAGAAAGATTTCGCAATCACATTACAAAGATGATTCCTGGCAGTGAGAAAGTGGATAAGATGGTGGTGAACATGAAAGGAACTTCAGAACCCAAAACCAAGAAATAAAGAAATCTATGGACAGGTGTCAGTGAGAATACTTCAAAACAGAAATTGACCAGTAACAGTCATATGCTTATAAAAGAAATTGTCTAATGAGTTACAGACAAATCTGTGCACACGTAAAAATTCAGATGTGGATCCAGGGTAGTTAAGGGATCGCATTGTAATGCAGATGTACAGACAGCAGGCATGGCTTACCGGGTATTTCTGAAGAGTTGAAAAACAGGTAGATAAAATACAGGAGCTTGAACGTAGGTAAAAAGCACACTTGATTAATCAAAGATGCATCTTCCCCGTTCGTTCCGGGAACTGCATATGCTTAGCTAACATGAAAGCAGTGCAGTTTAAGAATGTTTGAGACAGGAAGCAATCCCTCGAGGAGGGTGGCACTGTCTTTTATTAACTATGTCATCAAAAACAGTCAGTTGTAGCCAATTGCCTTTCTTTGCTAACCAAGCCTGTTTTCACCTATTTACCTATACTTCTATGTTTTAAAAATTAACCAGGCCTGTAGAAATTATTATGGAAATGTAAGACAATATTGATTATTATCAGATTAATTGTAATTATTTGATTTAAAGAACATTGTGTATGCTGTGGAAAAGAACCAGTCATTTGGCTATCACTGATAGAAAATAACAGTATGAGTGCAATTCCCAAAGCTTATGGAAAATAGCACCAAAATAGGTTTATTTTGGAGTAAAATATTTTGAACTCCCTTATAATTATCTCATAATATGCCTTTTTATAAACTTTGAATATCCTCATATAGGGCTAGGATAGTCTGCTAAAGTCAGCTTCATAAAAATAAATACCAATATTTCAGAATATTTTCAGTATTTTTTGGCCATTTCTTCCAAGTGAGTTTTCTCCTAGCTTCACATTAAATTCGTGTATCAAAGGGAAATTAATCCCCATGGTTTTGTGGTTTTACACT
Source organism: Ochotona curzoniae (assembly GCF_017591425.1). Lineage (NCBI taxonomy): Eukaryota > Metazoa > Chordata > Mammalia > Lagomorpha > Ochotonidae > Ochotona > Ochotona curzoniae. Next base: position 10,502,517 of record NW_024465582.1, on the reverse strand, counting down.
TATCGCATCAGAATGTTTTGCCCGAATTATTTTCTGTCTGGAAATGTTCTAAACCTTCTTAAAAAGCGTAATTCTATGTTACACAAAGCTATTTTTTCCACAATTTAAGTCAAGGCTGAATGAACTTAAATTTATTTGCAAATGAAAATCTCACAGGGTTAGAATGAATTGGAAATATTTCCTTATTAAAGTACTTATGCGCATTTGATAAAACTGTTATACCAATAAGCAATTTGTGGATTTTAACTTATTCTGGTGTTTTTGTTCCAATATTTGACTGATATAATTTTTTAACAAGCAATATGTACATTTCTTTGAAAATGGAGGGTTTTTTCTCTCTTTAATCCAACTATGCCATTTCTGATTAATAATAGTTGTAGAATGAGTACTAGTCAACAGTTAAGACAACAATCATACATTGTCCTTTATATAAGTTGTAATGGTAATTGACATTCTATAAGCTTGTTGATTAATTTCGTATATTAGATCCTTTGACAAATAAAAATTTTTCACTTTTCCAGGCCTTTAACACAGAGCTGAATCAAAAGCGGAACAGCCAGATACAAAGCAGTGTCCACATGGGTTACTGGGACCCATAACTCGTTGCTGCGCTAAATCTGTCCCAAGAACGCAGCATCTGTTATAGCACATGAGGTACATTTGCAGATAATCATCGAAGAAAGCAAAATTTGATTACTTTTCATGACTGTTCTGAGAAAGGGTAAGTTGGGTTTTTGTGGTATTACATTGTCTATCTCAGCTTCCTTGAGCCCCAGTAACAGACAGCATAAACTGAGTGACTATAGAATGGACGAGAGAGAGAGAAAGAGAGAAAGAGAGACAGAGAGAGAGAGAGAGAGAGAGAAGGGAGAGAGATAGACCCTTTTTATTATCTCACTAACTGAGTAATGAAGGTCCCTATTCCCAAAAGCCCACCTTTACATACCGTCATATTGGTAAGTTGGGGCAGGTGAATTTTGTGTTTGTAACAAAGACTAGTTTCATGGTGTTGTCCTTTGTGTGTGCGCAGGATTTTGACGGAGGTGAGGAAAAACACGGGAAGTCAAGCATGGGGTAGTAGATCCCCGCTAACATTGTCCCATGTATTGGCTTTATCTGTCTCTCAATATTGTAAAATTTGGTCCTTTTAGGTGTAAAGATAATTAAAATCATTTTTAATTATTTAAAGGAAATGAAGTCAGTATGATGATGTAAATTTGGTGAAAATACAAGACCAGTCTTAAAGAAAAAGATTTTGTCTGCAAGGTTTTTAGTGGTATACTAATACACACTGCTTCGAATGAAATTCCAGTAGAAATGTTTATATGTTTGCTATAATGTGTGCTATCAGTGGGTACCGTTTGAAAACACTCTGTGGTGTACAGCAAAAAAAAAAAAAAAAAAAATTAAAAAAGGAGAAAAGTATGTCAAAGACTTTCTTCCTTTGCTCTAGCAAAGAATTGACTTAAAAGCCAAATGACACTAATGATTAAATCAATAAGGAGCTTTTGGAGAGTTAATAGAACCTTCAGTGAATAGTACTTCTAAATGTCACTATTACAAGTTCAATTCAAACACGACTTCACTACAGATTGAACCTCCTGCTCACCTAGAATTTCACAGAATGAAAGATGATAAGAAGCGGTGTTGAATAAAGCCTATGAATTAGCAGCCTACTGGAGGGGTGCAAGCATATGTCACACATCAGCACAGACAAAAGCTCATATCTGATTATTGACCTTAACTTCAAATACCTTATCGAAAAACATTTCACACATATTAGTTACTAATGTAAAACCCAATTTTTTTTTTTAAACCCAATTCTTAAGACTGAGGTATTGGGCCTGGTGCCGTGGCCTAGCGGCTAAAAGTCCTCGCCTTGAACATGCCGGAATCCCATATGGACGCCGGTTCTAATCCCAGCAGCTCCAGTTCCCATTCAGCTCCCTGCTTGTGGCCTGGCAAAGCGGTCAAGCATGGCCCAAAGCCTTGGGACCCTGCACCCATGTGGGAGACCTGGAAGAAGTTCCTGGCTCCTGGCTTCAGATCGGCACGGCACTGGCCATTGCCCTCACTTGGGGAGAGAATCATCGGATGGAAGATCTTCCTCTCTGTCTCTCCTCCTCTCTGTATATCTGACTTTGTAATGAAAATAAAATAAATCTTTTTAAAAAATAGACTGAGGTATTGGTATAATGCAGTCTGATATATAAAGAATAGTATTTTTACTTATCTTCTGCTAAGTTGACTTGAAGGAAACACAACAAAAAGTATCATCAATACATCATGTGTAAAATAAAATAAACAAAAAAACAGTGTAAATATGGACTGAAAATTCAGATGCCACATTATGTTCATGGATTTGTGATAACAGTAATTATTATATGTATAAATAATATGCAGATTTTTAAAAAGTTGACAGAAATATATATTATGAAAAAACTATTTGCTTTTGTATAGTATATTTAAGGTTCTCTAGTTAAGGTTTAATTATTCCACCATGATGTATCTAATTTAAATGGCTTTGCAGTGCTTCCTGTACATTTGTAAGTTTATTTGTGGGAAGCAACACGATCTAAAATTTTTGCTACAATTAATGTTTTGATGATGCAATATATTGTTTTTATCTGAGATGTTTTAAGTTAGTCTGTTATTTATTTCGTGATTGCTGTAGATGGAAACATCTACAGTATTTTTACAACTGATTGAAAGCAAAATCCAGCATAAATCAATGCACTCAAGTTTATGTTGCACGGACTGCTCATGTCTTCTATGCAAGATTGCTCAACAAGCTACTTTTTTGTTTCTACTATATGTTAGATTCTGAGAGAAATATGCCAAAATGTATGCATCATTTGTCTTGTATTTTATAAAATATATACTAAACCAACTCTGCTGCTATTGAAGGTAGATGAAATAAGTAAACAAGCATTAACTAGTGAGAGCATCACAGTCAAAACCTGTTTGCAAAAGCTGGGTTCTCTCACGTAACTTACTGTGTTTCCCAGTTCCTAGAGCAAGGACCAGTTCTGGTTCAAGGGGAAGTATGCTAACTCAAGAAATGAAAACAGCTCATCTAGGGAAGAGATGCATTCTGCTTTTTCATCTTGTTCGTGAGAAACTATAAAAATGTAGATCTGAAGAGATTTCTCAACACCCAGAGTTTATACATCAAGCCTTTTAATCTCTGTTTTTCTAAGTAAATTTTTCTGTTATACATAAGAAAGATTTGGTATTGAGTGTTATAATTCAGGCAACCAGGCTGAGAGACTTGAGCCGTGTTGGGTATTCAGAATGAACAGCACCAGTACCTCGATTAAGGAAGAAATAGATTGGAAGAGACATGAAGAATGCAAATGAAGGGTTATTGAAATAGTTTGTTTGCCCACTAAAATGTGACTGGAAATTTCACTGAAGCTATTTTGGGAGTTTCAGTGCTATTAAAATGATATTTCCACCCTTTCTTTCCTCATTATCAATGTTCTGAGCCTTAATATCTGTTCAACCATAGGAAAGATAAGCAGACATGATTGATTTTGAATCATTTGTTGCCCCTGAACAGGAACAAGTAGCTGTGAATGTCACTGCTATTGATTTCTTCTACATCCTCAAATATAATTCCAATATTGTTCTTTACAAATGAATAATGAATTCCATGGTCAAAATAATACAGATATTGAACATTACAAGGTTTAAACCAACATATTCTATTTTAATTGGAAAATAATCATATACCTTCATTTTATTTAAGTCCTACATATGATGAAAACAAAGGATAGTTGTAGGTATAATAGAAATACAGCATCTTTTCATTCCCGTTGCACAATTGGCAGACTTAGAAAATGCCAGCTTTGCCTATGGTAAATATAATTTACACAGCAGAAAAGAGTGATTAGAGTCAGTTCACTGAGAGGCTAATGAAAACAGCCCTCGGCACAGACGTCGAAGATCAGAAAGATGACAGGTTGTGAAAGTGTTTTACATGCCCCGAAACTCATCTCAGGCATGTTCAATCATCCTTTCAGATCCACAGTAACCTAATCATTCTTATATTAAATAATTCAGATTCTACGGACTGTTTTCGACTTACATTTTGAAATGGACTAGTTCATTTCTTAAAAGTTAAGGCAGGTTTGCAAACTGGGTTATAAGAAATATTAACAAAAGAGGATCCTAACAAAACATAATGGAGAGGAGGCTTGGCAGAGATGATTAACCTGTCATAAAACTAATAATAATAATAATAATAATTGCAACAACAAAAGAAAGAGTCCACACGATTGCTTGGAAAATCATGCCCTCTGAGAACAATTAAAGGAGGCACTTGAAAAGTTTCATGCTTGTTTGGACTCTGCTTAGTGAGCTTGTAGAACTGAAAACATTGCCCATGGCTAAAGCAAGGAGAATCATGCTTTTTATTTTTCCCTGCATCTTTTTTGCAAATGATTGCTGATGTTTAATCAGGTAAAACCAGACCATGAGGGAAAACAGAAGGGAGAAAAGTTATTTGAGGAAAATTTAGGACAGTTAAAGAAAACTAGGAATCTCTGAACGTAGGGAGTCCACGGCAATCATTATTACTTGGTCAGCGGAACTCTGTTCATTACCGTATCCTGCATGCTAACTAAGAAATCAGAATAGCACAACTCTTTAAACTACTGCTATTATTAATTTTTATTAAAGTGTTGAATGTTTCAGGGGAATTCTGGGCAAGAATTTTTTTGAGAATTAATTTGAATATGGAGGTTTTTGATACTCATCTCTAAAAATTTGAAGGACAACTTGCTCACTTAAGTTAAACGTGCCCACTATTAGCTTGAATTCTCTTGTTTGCATGTTCAATGTGGAAAATAAAAAACAAAACGACCTTTTTTTTTTGTTTGTTTTGTGAAGAAATTAAAGTCGCCAAGTAAAGGATCCACGTACCTGCAATTGACACATGAGCAGTGACAGCCGCAGTAATGCAGCACGCGTGGAAGCAGCCACGACATCGGTCTGCCTGACACTAACCAACAGTCCAGGAGCACGCTGAATGACAGTGTCACTCCTATACGAGCATTCCTGGAAAACTCCTGGGAAATGGTCATAGGAAATGCATTCATTAGAATCAGTTCAATTCAGTGTAAAAACGTTAAAACCCACACCTAGTTTCTTGTTCAAAAGTTCCTTTAACTTTTTCAAAAATCTCATAATTTGAAGTACTCAGAGTTCAAAGTAGCACAGAACCAGACAAAGTAGAGTTGAAATGTGTTTGAGTTTCTTTAAAATTAAAAATCCACCTCTCAGAAAGACCTAAAGCAATTATGTTAACCCCTTTAAGCCCAGGCTATGTATTTAGTACGCCAAAGCCCGCAAAAGCAGTTTATTTAAAAATTTATATAGCCATATTTCACATTGTGACTTACAACTCCACGATCCTTGTAATATGCAAAATGTTCTGTGTCAACAGACATAAACTCAGTCATAATACCCTTTGCAGTTATTTCCTTTCCACCGGCAACCATACAGGCACGTTTTCCAGACACTCATATGTATGAAAACATACTAGCTCCACCTACTTAACAGAGAGAATTTAAGAGGACTTTATGGTGACTCACACACACACGCACATTCGGTTCCTTTTTATACAGTACGCATATGCCCTAATAGTGTTTACATGCTTCGTTGTTTGCATAAGTCATTTACTGAATGAAGAGCAATTGTGCCCATCTCTGATTTTAATGTTTCAATGGCTACATGACAGCCCAGATTTTGTATAAACATATTTTTTTTCTTTTTAACCCCCTGGAGCAACCACCTAGGATTGAGATCACTGGTCAGTAAAGGTGGATGGTTAGTTATAAATGGAATTTACAGTTTCAAAAGTGGCAGTAAAAATTACAAGAATGGCATCTCTTCTGCGTACTGGGCCACCTGCATTGCACACTAAGGTGGCTGATTCCCCAAGTCCCAGATGTGCTTGCAATCACCTCTGTTACGGCACACCCTGCGAGGCACCAAATGATGACTTACACACTTTGGGGACCGCCACACTTGTGACAGATCTGGATTGAACTCCGAGCTTTGTGTTTAACCTGTTCCAGCTGTGGTTCTTGTGAGGACTTTTGAAGAGAACCTGCAATTAGTGGACATTTCTTTATCTGTCCGTCTGTCTGTCTTTCAAAACAAGTCCAAATAAATTAAAAGAAAATGCATAGACAACATCACTTAGTTCCTATTCTACTAGCAAAGGCATTGAGTAGTTCTACCAAATGTAGGTCGTTTATGACACAGCTTAGGGTTGCATTTCATTGCAGCAGCAAAACTGAGTTAATTTAGTTTTGCTTTTTAAAATTTTAGATAACTGATTTGTTTAAAGGCAGAAAGGGCGGGGGGCAGGGGATGACAAAAAAGACGGAGGGAAAAAGAGAAATTCTGTATCTACTGGTTTAACTCCCTAAGCGGTCTCAGCAGAGCAAGCCCAGGAGCTAGGCGTTCATCTTTGGATGTCCATAAACAACGACCCGATGTTTCTGTCTCTGAGTTTTAATCTGCCCTCCACTATCTCACTGGGTTGCGTGAGTTAATTTAGCAACTGTACTTGAAAAGTCATCGTAACCCTCTTGGTTTCAAGTGTCCTAGGCTCTGGGCCAGGCTGTGTTACGTTGAAACAAGTTGCCTTTTTCAGGGAAGCTTCCTGCGGTACCTCAATGTTGACTTTAAGGAAGGAAGCCTTGTGAGCTTCGTTAGTGAAGGCAAACCTTTTTTTTTTAATCCTAAAGGCAATCCCATCACATCCTTGTTCCATTTGCACTTTTGTCTCCTGCTATTTATTACCAAACCTCATAAAAGTACATGTTGCCATTTGTTCAACACTGTTTCTGTATCATAGAAAATTAATTAAAGATGCAATGCTTCATTACACTTCCAAAATGGAACCAGCTTCTCGAGATTGAAAATTAAGTGCACAAAAGTCATTTTACTTACATAGGTCAGTTACAAAAACAGCAGCTAATAAATCAAATTAATAAACTTGCTATTCATTTTTCATTTGGATTATTCAGTACTTGGTTTCAGTAATTCTGAACAAGCATTTTCTGGTAATCAACAAATAAAACTTAAGTTTATATTAAAGGTATTAGAAATAAAATATAATTGAAAATAGTAAAGATAATTGTAATTCCAGGCAATCATACAAGTAGATTTGCAGCTACCCTTGTCACTTTTTAGGTAGAAATTCATAAGAATTAATAAATTCTAAACAAAGAATCATACTTTTCAAGTATTTTTGTATTTTGTAACCTAAAATAAATTGGTTTATTGAGCTCTTTGGATGGCCATTTCCCTGTTTTTTTAATATAACTCTTACAAAGAATAATCTGTTTTTTTGTATTTAAATGAATATGACTTTCTGTTTAAAACAAAGCCTAACGAGGCCATGTCTTTCATGCTTTAATGTGTAGATGCATAGTCTCCAAGTTTATCCTTGTGATTTCTTTAAAACATGTCCGAAGTAGTGCACAGTGCCAGGCTGCAGTTACAGTGTGGACACTAGATGGCGCTCCTCTGCAATCAGAGGAGCGAAAGGCTGGCGTGTTCTCTGCAGAGCCATCCGAAATTCACAAGTCAAAGATCCTGCAGCTGGGGCAAGGGAAACGTAGACCGCTATGGATTATGGATTATTTTGGTCAACCAAAATATGTTCTGTCGTGTTCTTTACAATTTGTTGTTTATTATACAATTAAAAATTATTGGCCTGCCTTCATTAAATTAGAAGAAGAAATGGCAGTTATTAAAAAATCTGTCGTTTTAAATTTTTCTCTGTAGTATGGACTTCAATGTAATAATATTTGCTTATGATGATAACACAGAACATGTGGTTATTCTTCTAAATGATGTTCTGTATTTTTCAGACATTTGCTGAAAGGTGTAATTATTCATTTAATCACATCATTGCTTCATAGCCTAGCCACAAACAAATATACGGAATTAATTCCATTATTTTGAAATTTTATCAAGTTATACGAAACTGGAAACAGCAACAACCACCAAAAACACAGTATAAAGAAAAAAATAATTAAGTAAAAGAGAAAAGCAACAGTGCTGGGCAGGTGTTTAGCATAAAAGTTCGGACAGCTGTATCCCATCCAGTGCTTGGGTTTTGAACCTGACTGACTCCGGAGTCCAGGTTTTCATCAATGCAGACCCGGAGGCTGCTCCTGCCACCTGTCTGTGCAGGCGTTAACTGCACTGCCAGCTCCTGGCTTTGTCCCTGCTCCAGCCTCATTCTCTTTAGGCATTTGGAGAATGAAGAAATTAATTGGAACACTCTGTCTGCCTCTGCATCTGTGTCTTTTAAATAGTTAAGCATACTTAAATAATAACTACTATATTGGCCAAAGTAGGAATAAGATGGTTAGGTATGTGAAGAAACAAAACTTCCATTGGATTATAATTTATAGTATCTGACTATATTCGTATAGAACAGTGGTCTTTCTACTTTTTACTTATCAAGCAATATGGAGGGTGGTTCATTAAACCTGCTGCTATAAATGAAACTTAAATTATGTTATTGTAAAAATTAAAGAGAAAAAAGAAGAGGGTTAGAGAGGGAGGTATCTAAGACTTGTGTTTATAAAATTTACGAAACCTGTTATTTTTATAGACATAAAGGTTTAATTCCAGGAACAGTGTTTTTTTTTTTCTTTACTTACTATTTGTTGACTTCTTTATTAAGTGAACAATCATTCTTGTGATCATAAAGTGAATTGACAACCTGTCACTATAAGTTATGAGACAAATAACATTAAACAGGAAACAGTAGGGTGGGAAGCTTTGTTATGCTTTTCAAGCTGTGTAAATGAGATACACAAAATTTGTTCCCTCCCCTTCATTACAAAAAGTTAAAAGGAGAATATAGGTAATGCTATCTTACTGCATTATAGCAACATAAATTAATGACTTCAAATTATACTGCATTGCCATAATTATAAATCCTTCACTAAAGGGACTAATGTTTTCTAATATTTCTATACATTTTCTTATCTGGTGTTCTAAGACTTAAACACATTTTGTACATGCCTCGCGCATTCCCACTGTGAGGGAACGGATGTAATATTTGCCTAAAGTTTCATTAAGGGGCCTCTCAACTGCCCTCCACGGATTCATTCAGTCTTTAAAGTCCTAAGTGTGCACTTTGCTATTAATAAGCTTTCAATTTTGACATTATTCAAAGTAAAACCCTTTTCATCAACTTATTTCTGATTTTGTCAAGTTCACTGTGGGAAGCATCTGTGTACCTAGACAGTGATAATGAGCGTGTGATATTCACAGACGCGAGGGAGTTGTTCACCACAATGGGCGGTGAGTCATATCTTCAGGCTCAGAGTATTGATCCGAAGAAGCTATTACAACTCGTCAGTTTTGATCATCTGATATAGGCCCAGAATTCAATATCAAGCTAAGAAATGTAGGCGTGTACGTAAGTATTTGTCATATTTAACAAGTCTTGCTTTAATAGCAGTAAGGCTAACTGATTTGCCAACTCAAAAAGACGATTTAGTGGACTCGTCAAATGAGTTTTGTCTGCATGTGAGATTGTAAATAAAGGACATTTTTCTCCTGTAAAACGCATTTTGCCTAGAGTACATATTCCTCCACATGTCTAAGGACAAACAAATTCTATTAATTTTCCACAAGTTACTGTTGAGTGAAATAAAATTGCCATTTGTTTATAAGAATGAAAACTCCGACAGAACAAATAAATCAGTATTATTGGAAGCTGAAAAAGACACACGGCTTAGATTGCTGTAAGGGATGCGAGAAATAGATGACGATTTTAAAGGTTTTCAAAGTGTTTGGAAGAGTAAATGAAGATAGCTCTTGGAAACTGCTGATGGGAATTCATCATAACGGAGGTCTGAGTTTTAAAAACAACACACACGCCCTGATTTGATCATTCTAAAAGAGAATAACGTTTTCTTTTTGTGAAAAAAGTTTTTTTTATATGACAATAATGCTGGAACAGTACAAGTTAACACATTATGCATGATGCCAACAGGTGGTAAACAAAACATAACAAAAAAGAAACTTCTGAATTTAACAGGTAGACCAAGAAAAAATTCTAATTAATGTTTCTATATCCTAATCTAATAGATTCAAATGGGTGACACATTTGGATACACAGGTATGGGGAACACTTTTTGAATTTTAAGTCCCACCTCTGGCTGTCTTGGAAAGGCCAGACCAAATCCACTTGCAGTACTAACACAGGCAGCTGGCCAAATGTTCCCTCTTCCTGCTGGAGCGTCAGCTTGTATTTGACATCGGACAAAGGTGCATTTGAACATATCCCATCATTGTTTCTCGGCCTTTTGGCTAAGATCAAGTGTGAACGTATCCCCATCAATCATGTGCAGAGGAACTTGAGATGATACTCTCAAAACCCGTCCACTTTGCAACCAAATCAGCGCTTCTTATGTACTAAGTGAATCGTGGCTGAAATGCCAGTGTTGGGAAAGACGTGGATTCAGTACATGCACTAGAAAAGTGTTTTTGTCAAAATGGAAATTATTTTAGCGGCTATCATTGTAGCATAGCAGGTTTATTCCCCACTGCAGGCACCATATGGTGCAAGTTAAAGTCTGAATTACTTCATTTCCCATCAACTTCCCTGATAATATGCCTGCAGAAGCAGCTGAGGATTCGCTAAATGGTTGGGATTCAAGCCCCCATATGCCAGACCTGGAAGAAACTCCTGAGGGGAGTTAAAGACAGCTGTCCTAGAACTCTCCACCTCTTTCTTTGTAACTGCCTCTCTCCATAACTACTCTCCATAACTAAATAATACTTTCATTATTTCAGTTTCTGCTATCCTTGAGAGATGGATGAGTATTCAGTGCCATGTTTCAAGTTGGCCAGGCCTGGCTCTCATGGGCATATAGGGAGGAAACAAGCAGATACAATATTTCTTTGTCAATCTCTCCCTTTTCCTCTATCTACCCTCAAATAAGCAAAGTAAGGTAAAATGCAATGGAGACTCAGAGAAAAGCATGTTTAGATAGAACCTCACAATAAAACCATAATAATTAATTATAGGAAACAGGAACTAAGGAATTCCACGGTTAAATGGAGGTATTTTAATGTTAAGTATTGATAGCTCATTGTATTGCTTTTCTATAAATAACCCAGTTGTTAATCATATGGCTATTATTAAGGTTGTTGTGGAATGGTTTTTTAAATGATACTTACTTTGCTAATCTTAAAGGAGATTCCCCCAATTTGATATCAACAGTTTAACTACAATTCTGGTACGGTTAATACTATAGCAATCAAAAGAATACTGTCCTGTTAAGGTGTATATTCACTTTTTTTTTTTATTAAACTAAGTATTGAGTAGCTGTTGAGTATGGAAATACAGTTATGGTCAAAAACTCAAAAGGTTAAAGATAAGGAGAAAATGGAAGAAAATCTTGAAGCATGGGAATGATAGGATAAGACATAGTTGTATCATTGCTTTTCTTCTTTTTAAGTTCTGCTTAACAAGTTGTTTGTAAGGAAGTGTGACATGGAAATGAGAATGCCTTTGGGGCTGCCTGTGTGCCACATCAGAAACCCTGACTTTGGCTCTAGCTTTGCTTCCAACAGCTTTCTGTGAATTGGGAAAGCAGATGAGGATTTAGTATCTGTCACTCATATGGGAAACCTGAACTCTAGGTTCTGACTTATTGGCACCCTTGCTGTGACAGTGGCCTGGCAACTAAATCTCTCTCTTTCTCTCTTTCTCTCTCTCTCTCTCTCTCTCTCTCTCTCTCTCCCTCTCTTTGTCTTTCAAATAGAAATATATAGATGCAAGACTAAACAAATGAACATTCTCCAAAAGAAGTGGCCTCAACATACTTAAAGAAAAAAAAAAAAACAATGAGAATAACACTCCAAGCATTAAAGACTTTGAAGAGAAAGGCTGTTGTTACTACAAGTGAGAAAAGCCCAAATCACTTACAACAAAGGCTGGATAAAGGCACTGACATGTAGGACATTGCTCCTGAATATTTGCCTACTTGGCTCAGAAAGGGGGAAGGCAGAAGGGCACCTCCCTACAGTCCTCCAACCCAACACTGACACTGTAATTGGCTAGAAGGCACGCCTATCTCTCCGGACCCTCCAATCATGTAGTAGGTCATGAACAACATGCATGACAGGTGGTAGGCTGTGGGTCCCATAGGCCAGGTAGGTGTCACAATGTGGGCCACATCTGACTTCTCAGAGTTGCTCATCAAGAAATCCCGCTGCATCTCATCTAAGGACAGAGAAGAAAGATTGGAGCACACATGGAGCATAGATCTTTAGAACATAAACATTACCACTTCTCATAGGAAGGAAAAATAAAATGATTGCATGGGTATGAAAAACATTGAATATGGGAGCTGGGTGATGACCAAGCAGGAAGTCTGTGGGCCAGGGCCTGTGGTTGTGAGGGAAGTGGAGGTTTTTTGGTTTTGTTTTGTTTAGTTTTTGCAGCTACAGGAGCTGCCATTCCTCACAGATATTAGGGGAGCTTCTATCCACCTGAAAAAAATGTTCCTACAAAAACCACCGTGCTGCTTTGACAAGCAGAATATTTTCCCAATTAATGAAATCAATAAATTGGTGATAAATTGGACAGTAAGAAACAGTAAGCTAAATATTGAAAAGCAGTGCAAAGGGCCTGAGTATAACAAAGGTTAGTGTGGTTTGCATTAATGGCAAGGATCAAAAAAACAAGAGCCAGTAAGTAATATAACCAGTGATATTTAGGTGAGTCTAGGAAAGTATATTGACTATAAATAATGTCTGAAGTTACCTAGTTCTAATGTTAAAAAAAAAAGTGAGAGAAGTAATTATGAAGGCAAGACTGCGTTAGTCCAGTAACCGCACAAGCAATGAGGGATGCCTGTGGGGTAAGTTAAACCTTCAAATACTAATAATAACTGCTAATCAGAATGATGAAAACTTAATCTTTAAAAAGTGTCCTGAGATTTTCCTCTGATTAATGCTTTATGTTTTATCTAATCTGTTTGCAAAGATTTAATGAGGAGAAAAAACTCTGGCAGTAAAACGGCAGATTAATTCTGTTCATAAAATGACTTTATATGCTATATTTAATTTAATCCGGTGTGCATTTTATCACATTGTTGATTTTTACTGTTTTACATTTGGTTTTTCAGGCAGAGGTGATTTCTGTTTTTCAGGCAGAGGCTAATCCATTTGGCGGATGAGCTAGGTCATGACAGAGAGAGCCATCAGCTCTATTTGTGGAGCAGGGGAGATAGAGAAGAGTAAATTGGTGAGAGGATGAAGTTAGCTGTTTCAATCATTATTTTTAAAAAGCATAATTACCGTATTGAATATATAAGCAGTTAAGTTCCATATCCTACGTTTAAAATATACATTTAAATCTAAAAATTGTATTATTAACTAATTGTATACTTTGTACAAATTTACTTGATTCATCAGATCATGAATTGTGCATGATAATTTTTGATGTGGAGTGCCTTGGAATTATCAGCTCAAATCTCTACTCTGCCGTTTACTGGAAATAGAAATGTCTTTCAAGTTCTCTGTATCTCAGCAGCCTTGTATGGGAAACAACAACATGAAAGCAGCCTAGCTATCTTAGAATTACTGGGGGAACAAAAGCATCACTGAATGCAATGCTGCTGAGACTATCTGGCACAGATAAAGTTGAAATGTTAGCTCTTCTAGAGAGATTTATCTTATCATGATTTCTTTGGAAATTTGGTGGAAAAGATAATGATGTGATTTAATGTGTTTGTGTGATCTTTTCTGGTGATTTTTTTTTAATGGATTTTTCATTGTGGTTGTGAATTTCAGTTACTTGCCGAATAGTTTATCAACAGCGGTATTAATTTATACCATCTTCTGAGAATTTTCAAGACCTCCTATCACATTCAATAGCATAGTGTCTGCAATGCATAAATTTGGGTGTTTAGCCTGGACACTGATCATTTTTAGCCTCTCAAAAACAGCAGGCAAGGCAGACCAACACATTTTCTTAAAAACCACAATCAAGATTTTCCTACTATGAAAGTGTGGGGTCAGTTCCTTAACTCTTGTGATTTCAGCACAACGGTTTATCAAAAGTGACAAGAATTCTCTAATTTCATTAAAAGTTTATCAAAAGGATCTTAAGAAAATGAATATAACTCCGAATATGTTGTCCATGTAATCTTTTGTCATTAGGATGAAAATACTCCAGTAATCATAGCTTGCACACTTTTACATTTATAAACTTCATGAATTTTGTTTGTTTCAGCTATGTAATCAGACAAATAATTATTTCAGAAACTATGAATGCACATAATTAAATCCCTTGATAAGAGCTTCTTCACAGGGGTGCATGTTTGGTCTAGCAATGAAGACAACTGGGTGTCTGTCCCCTCTCAGAGTACCTGGAATGACTTTCAGCCCTGCTTCCATTTCCAGCTTCCGGTGCAGACAGCATCCCTCTTCATTTAGACATCAGTCTTCTAGCTTCCCCTAGTCTTTCATCAAGGCTTTATTGCAAAGAGCCACTTCCACAGGGACTTTCACATACTAGTAACTCTTCTATTTAATTATCTGTGTCAGCAGGTAGAACTGGTAGTCCTCTTCAGTGGAAAAGACAGATCAGTAGATGGCAAAGGCAGGATATGGCAGCACATGAAGGATATGGCAGCCCACTGGGGTCTGCAGAAGACATCTAGTAGCATAGCAAAGGAAGGAGAACAGAATAAATTGGACAAACTACCCAGCCAAATAATGACAGCAAATATTTGATTGAAAGGAAACTGTAAGTTGGATTATGTCAGCCAATGGACATTGGAATGGTTTCCCATTTTTGGATTGGCAAATCAAGATTTCAGAACTACTACTATCAGGTGGGCAGCACCCTTGGAGTGTTGCACATAGTGGGACCCTGGGTTGATACTAGGTGGCCGTACCCATCCCCAGGTATTGGGTCCATTGGGAGGCTGGGTATGGGGTATGGCTTGTCTTCTTATCTCTCCCTTCCCCCAGAAATAGGAAGAAGAAATAGAAACTTTGAAAACAATGATCACACCCACTTTTACCTAACTCTCGATGCTTCCCACCCTGATCAACTATGTAAACATCATCTAAAAAGAAAGTTTCAAATATTGATGAGACAAAATTATCATATACCTATTTTAATAATCTTATAATTTCTCTATCCTAGTTACTGAAAGTATTCAGCAAATCCCATGATATCTAATTCATGCAAAATTCTGCAATACTTAGATTTACTGATTAAGCAGCTCATGTTCTCAGCAGTCACATCTCTGTGCATTCCTTACTTAACAGGAGGCCATGCTGGGTACAGTGAAAAGGCCAAATGAATGGAGAAAATATAAAAGCTGCTGACTGGTTGCTCTCCTTTTTACTAAGGGGAGTAGAGAATATGAAGAGGAATTTCAGCATGAAGGCTTTGGAATTACTTCCTGCCAACGTGGGCACCATAATATATGTTTTTTTGATTGAACAATAAACTTAGGTAATAAAGCAGTAAAAAATCCAATAACATCTGATTACACAAATATTTTATGTACCGTAAGTAAGTCAATACACAATTTAAAGCAAAAACAAAATGACCAACTTTTATTTGTACCTTAGGTTAAACATTTTGGCTATTATAGTTTGCCCTGACCTAAACATTAATAATTATTAACTACTGTACAATGTGATCTTCGACATAAATTTTGAACTACTTTACTTGCTTTGTGGATATGCAGCGCTTTGCAGAAGTTAATTTATCTTACAATTCTTCTAAAAACATTTCATCAAAGGTGATACCAAATCTATGTCAGAAGTAAAATGTTCAATAGCGTATTTACACTTACCATACCAAACTTCATTCTCTTAATTAAATAAATGAAAAATATTTTGTGTAAATTATCTGATATTTTGATATGTAGTCCGATAGTCTCACAGTGTCTAAATACAAGAAAATCCTATTGTTTTCAGTGGCTTCTGGGAGTTGAGAGCTATACTGACTGGAAAAAAAAAAGGAAGGAGAGAATAATCAAGAGTACTATTTACGCTCTGAACGGCCTTAAGAAGAAAAAAATATCATACGATTAATTTGCTAAGCCATCTTCAGTGGGACCAGCTCCGTAAGCAGCATTAAAATGCAATTAAAGGGCTCAATATTCTCTTATGGTAATATCCTTGAGGGAGGTTGTTGATTAAACTACCAAATGTGGACATACAAAACACAAAACTGGAAGTAATCAAGGGCTTATTACCCTGCTAATTAGAGTTTATATTTAGATTAAATAATAGGCTAAAACATTATGTGGTTCTTAAATCAACTTTTCATTGCTCATAAAGATATAATTGCTGATCTTGGTGCTAATTTTTATTTCAAAGAAGATATTAAAATCCTTCATTTTTCTGTCATATATTTTCATGAAGTTATTAGACATCATTCTTTTGCATTAAGTACATCTGAAGATTGAAATATCCCTACCATATAATCAGCTCAATTATATGGTAACTGGGAGACCCTTATTTGAATGTTCAGTGTATTCTCAGACTCAGAACCACTCGTGCTGTTTCCCTGAAGTGTGTGCTCTACTTCAGGATGGGAGTTCTTAGCTCCAGTCTCCTAAGTGTTTGGACTGTGAATCTTCTATAAAAGTGAGGGAAAAGACACAAAGCAATGATCCCTTCAAGTTCTAGTATCTTATTATCTGGCTCAAATTCCCGGCAGGGAAACCAGCTTACAAACAATGTTGGACACTAACAACTTCTCACATTCTGATAACCCCTCAGAGCTTTGGGGTTTTATATCCCTAAGTACATGGGCAGCAAGGAACACTCAAATTAAGTATGGTTTGCCTTCAAAGTGCAAACCAACCCCATTATACTACATCCTTTGTTCATGTTGTAGTAGGGGTCAGTTGGAAAAACTTATTTTCCAACCTAGAAGGGATAGATTTATTGTGTTCACACCACCAGACTACCTGGTAATTTTGTTTGCATTTAAAGAACCATGTATTTCAGCAAAATCTGTTTTTGCATACTCTGATACACACATGAATGGTGAAACGAACAATGATTAAGCTCCTGGAGTCCATGGGGCCTAAGATAGGTCATTGAAGGTGTATTGTCTGCCTTGTCATCTGATAAAACTGCTCTTAGCATTATGTAAAGCAATCATTGGCCAAAGAAAAGTTGGATTACTAGTTACATATTTGAACATTGTTATGTGTACATTTGCCCATGCAACAGAGCAATCTAGAAGAGCAATCAGATTCATCACTTAATCAACCTGAAAGTGTAGTATTACTATATTGCTTTCAGAATGAATGAAAACTGCAAAAATAGAAAGTACTGTCCACGGTTATTTTCTATATATGTTCTTTTTATTGAGCAAAAATTCCAGACACTTTTTGTTGGATAAATGGAATGTACTCTAAATAAAATTTGTTTTACCAACCCAGTCTATTTTGCTATCAATTTAAAAGCAATCAATACAAAATAACAAAATCAGGAAAATGTTAAGAAACAGATAAGAAACTGGGAAGACATGCAAAGACTTGAAATTTCTTGCAGGATCTAGCATATTGGTAAACATAGAGCTAAGGAGGACACAAGAGAAAAAACTGTAAGAGTTTTATGCAGGACATGAAGTATTTTTAGCAAGCTAAGCATTTTTAACTTTACCTTTAGGCTATAGTTAGATCAAGCATGAAAATGTAGAATCAGACGGGCAATTCTGAATCATGGTTATGTAAATATAGCACATGGATTAGGGTGACTATATAGAGAGTAATAAAAGAACAATGACTAAGCAATAACCATTTTCAGAACAATGAAATTAGAGAATATGAAATAAGATAGCTGCCTTAAGGACACAGTAATAGGATTTTATTTAACAAAATTCTGGGATACAGAATTAGACATCATTGCCAAAGTTTTAGTATGGTGGCATTATAATGTACTTCGATTATTCTTCTTTTAAGGTCAGACACAATTTAATGAGTGATGGCGTTAAAGATACAGGGCTCCATCCGAATGAAAATCTATTTGTTGTCCAGTCTCTTTATTGACTGCTTCATAAACAATAATAAAAACTGATTCTTTGCTGAAAGTAAGTTTTAAATATACAGCTCAAAATACAAGTGAAAAGACAAAATAAAAGCAAAAGAGTATTGCTTTGAGTGACATATCTTAAATGAGATTAGAATAGTGTTTGAAAACATCATAAAGCAAGCAGGCTGGCAAGTCATTAGAAAAGCTATGCATCCACTCTGTTCTTTCAAGAAAATCATTTACCAATGCAAGTATGGTGATTTTAACTTGTATTTTTCCTCTTGATGCTTTTTGCTACTCAGCTTAAGGAAGCTGAAGCCTTCCTAGGAAGCAGGCACACTGGTTTGCAGCTAGTGTGTATAGTGAAATGGTACACACACGCACACAGACACACACTCCCATGACAAGTAATATGAAAAGTATGATACACAGACCGGCTGTAGAGGACAATAGCTTCCTAGGACACTACAATAACTGGTTTTGCAATTCACAGGACAGTTACTGTCAGGTAAATGCAGTCTCATCTGTACTAACTCTGTTGCATCACTGCTGATGGACCCGATGTGGCACTCAAGGCTATCACCTGACAGGCTGGTGGTGTGGAAGTAGTGTTGGACCTCTTCTGACCAGCTTCTTGCAGATATTCTTTCATAATATGTTATACAAATGTTTTTGGGAACAAAGTGAGAGAGAGAGAGAGAGAGAGAGACAGAGAGACAGAGAGAGAGAGAGAGAAAGTAACCTCCAAAAATCAAAGAATCTCAATAATTATTCTGCTTCTCTCTGAGGTGTTGGGTTCTCAAACTATTCCTAAGGTTTTAATTTTGCTCTGGCTGGCATAGTATTTTAAAATCACCATATCGGTAGCTTAGTTACACAGTAAGATACCCCATACATTATGAACTGAGAAGACAACCACATACCTGGGACGCCTGTAGGAGAAGGAGAGATAAAGAGAGGATGTTTGGTAGTTATAGGAGTGAAGTTGGATAAGGAATCACTTTTGTGTCCTGTAGTTCAGAAATGTTTCACTTGCATGAGAACAATTAACAAAATACTTCACAGCAATTAATACTATTTTGCATACTACTAATACAAAGAACTAACAAATGCCTACAATAACAAACATGCCAACTAACCCAGTGCAATCATCATGCATATTTCCTCCATGTCTTCAAATGTCACACTGTACCCCATCAATGTGTGTAATTGCCATGTGCCTTTTAAATACATGAAATAAAGAAAAACAGAGATCATGGTGAACTTGACTGTGATGGGGAACTGCAGAACTGTTTAGCCCTGACCTTAGACAGCTATGTTGTTGACATTCTTATTGTGTTACCCTTACTGACTGTATTATCACATCTTTACTCTGCGTTACATTTACCAGAGCTTCTGTTGACGTTCCCTATTTGATAAAGGAAAAGTAAATGAAAGTATATGCTAGGAGTTAAATGCTTGGTTGATTGGATCCAATGAAGATAAAACCAATAGCAACTGTAGATGTAATTGAAGTCAGCATCTGATAACAATAAAAATAAAACACATTCATTTATCAATATCTGTTTATCTGCAGAGGTTAAATGGGAAATGCAGAGAGCAAATGATAGGAAGCTATCTCTACATTTTTCTTGTGTTTGAGCATGGCAATGGTATTTTCAATCTGTCTGCTTTTGTGGACTGCTTTGGACTTTTTTTTAAGTAATTAATGTTACAACAGCTTCCATTTTTCCTTCTTTTCAGAAAGTTGGTATGAAAACTCTGCTAGCAGTTTACAACTGTGTTTTCAAAAATAAGGGAAATAGCACAAAAACTGTTAATAGATACATTAAAATGTAAAGGAATCTCTTTATCTGATTTATATTCACCGGTGAGATTTCCCTCAGTCAAATATATATATATATATACACTCCTGAAGAGCGGCTCTGCAATAATCAATGAAATCTTTTTAAGTGACTTATTGACAGAGGAAACGCTCAACTGTCCATGTAAGTGGGACCTGGAGAAATGTTGCAAGTGGAAGATATTATTTAGATATTTGGATTCATAAATTTACTCTTCTATTTATCTTTAAGTGTTGATCCCAGTGTCTACCATGAGAAAAGAACTTTTTCTGAGTGGGAAAATTTTGTCAAATTAGGAGAGTATTTCAAAATCCTGATAGAAAAATGCAACCAAAAGTTAAGTGTAATTTAGTGTAAGCCTCGCTGACTTCCATGAACAGAATTTCAAAAAATATTTATTTCTACATTTTAAAAAAATGCTGTAGAGCTATATAAATTTGAATAACACAGGTACCCGTACCCAATTTTCCCAAATTTATTAATGAAATACCTAACTATAAATGACTTCCACACATTGGAATTTTACTTATTTATATTTCTGTTGACATAGACAATTCAATTGGAATGTAAATATACAGATTGTAGTGCTACAGAAGTTAAGAGACTATTTCAAGGCAATCATACTCTGTCTTGAATTACTCAATCTTGAAATGAGTCTTGCAACAATACTCTAGTCATTTAATTTCTCTGACTTTTCTAGTGTAATGAGAAACAATCAACATCACATAGATATTTTATCATATATCCAACAAAGATTTTGTAGTTGCATTTCTCAAAACCTGGCCTTTACTAGAATTTTTTTTTCCAATCAACAATACTTTATGACATAAATAAATGTTTGTTATTATATTCTGTTCAACAATATAAATCAGTTGACCTTGTGCAGTAAGCCTATTGTTACTCAAAATCTAGTCAGTCATGGAATTCCACATATCCATCTGTGATGGTCTATTCAATGAAACCATTTTAAATACCTGGGACTAGTGTATGGCTCATTAATACTCACATATTTATAATATGCAGTTGACAATTCATAGAGCTATTCTGATTATTGAAAACCAGTAAGGTAAATTTTCAGATAAATTACTTCTACCTTTGAAGTATTGGACACAACCTACATTTCAGGGAAAATATGGTTAATTATGCTGTTTTTTTCAGCATCAGATTGAGTGGCTATTAGAAAAACACCTAGAGGAAGTAGGAAAAACATTTTTCTCATTCTGAGGCAAAAACATGTATCTGCATAAGCCACTAGACAAATAGGCTTCCATTCTATTTTATTTCCAAAATTCTATATGGGTGATTTTCATTAGCTGAAATTAACTTGAACTCTGTTTTTAAAAGCAGTCTAAGCCATAAACGGTTTTTTGAATTTTTAACTTTCATTTCATTTGGTTAAGAGGCAGAACGGGGAGAAAGGAGAGAGATAGAGAACGAGAGAGAAAGAGAGATGCTTTTCTTGCGTCCCTGTACATCAGTTCACTTCTTGAAATCCCACAACAGATTTGTATCTCCTCAGCATTTTCTGGGACCTACAATGGCCTCTTTTCCATTAAGGACTTTTTCAACCAAACCAAAAGGTTATATCCATGGAATAGGAACACGGTTGACCATCGTGGACACATCTCCCTATCAGCATACCGTTCTTTAGTAGTATTTCATGATATAGGTACATGGTTATTTCATTAAAACCACACAAAAGGAACTTCAGAGTATAGAAAACAAGGAGTCAATCGTTCCAATACAGGGGAGAGTATAAATCAACCAGAAGTAAGACCTGGCCCTGAGACACACTGTCAGCTTTTGAGCCTGTGAACTCTGAGTTCTCAACACTTTCGGTTTCAACAGTATCAGTGTTTTTGCTTTGTGTGAAGTTTCATAAGAGTACCATAATATGAGACTTGATGCAACAAAACTCAAGGAAAACTGCCTTACTGAATGCTAAATCAATGAGTCTAAACTTACGTGATTGGGAAAACTGTTGCTGGACACCATTATGGATAAGCAGAATAAATTTAGTCTATATGCACTAATTTTGAGAAGTACATCTGATATGCAAATAAGTGTCATGAACAACTATTCTGTTTCCTAATCTTGAGTGTGTATTTGGAAGTCATTAGTACACAGGTATTATCTTTATCAATACATTTAAGTGTTCTTTGCCTGTGAGCCCTAATATGAAAGGATTCTTATCTTAGTGTTTGCAGTTATATAATTTTTACTTTCATTGATCAAATCAATTTTACTTTTATTTGTCTTTAAAGTTCAAATAAGAAAAGCAGTAGACTGCATGCTGACTAAAGCAGACTCCATTGACCACAGCTTTCAGATCTTTCTCATAAAAGCACAAATATGCCTCTTCCCATCATCTGAGGACAATGAGTCTCAACATGAAAGCTTGCAACTTTAAGCTAACTAAGTTTCTTTGTAATAAAGATACAATGTCTCTGTTTTGTAATATGGAAAGTTTTAAATGGGTATTTCTGTTTCCATTTCTGTAATATATGAGCTTGCAAATAAAAGAGCATTTAAACAGTGATTCTACCATTGATTACAATCAAGAGAACATTTTGTAATACATAAATCCTAGAGACGCCTATTTTGCAACTTGTCATCTTTTGTAAATCATCATTTTCTCTGTTAAAAAAAAAGAAAGCAACATTAGAAATACTAAACAGGCAAGCATATTTTAATCTTGGTAAATGGGAGAATAAATTGCACTTTTCCACTTGAAGTAGATAAAACGAATATTTATCACAAATGTAACTTGTTTTTAGCTAAAGTACATTTAGACATATTTTCCAAATAAGGTTGTCACTGATTTGGACATTTCAAATGAAAATAAATCCTGATGAAATATAGTCATTTATTCTGGAATGTGATGAAATACTTAGGGTTTTGATTCATTTAACCTGCACACATAGATCCTTTTTTAAAAATAAATGGTAACAATTTTGATCTTACTTGAGTAGTTTGCTATCTTCTCTCCTTTTCTAAAGAACAAAGAAGGAAACCCTCCTTTGGAAAAGGCCATGAAAGTACAACCTATGTCATTTTTATTATGAGCATGAGTTTTAATGAGAAATAGGGCAGACACTTAACACTATTTGAAACAATAATACAATGTTGAATTGCTAAGGTAAACAGATCATCTAAACTGATCTTCTCATTACCCTAGTTCTAAAAGTTTCCAGAAGCTGGGCTTAAAAACTGTAGTTTGATATGAAAAGAACAGTGCTCTCAATTGGCATTTTTTTCTAAGTTTAAAGGTAATAAGCATATTCAGGCTTCAGCACGTTTTCTGGGGTGTCAGAATTTGATAAACAACATTAATTCTAATATTCAGTTTCATGTCTGTTACCGGGACTGACTCACAGAGAATAGAACTTGATCCAGAAATCTTGATAGTCTAAAATGCACAAGGTTGTGGAATTACTTGGAGAAAATTGAAAATGACTTTCTAAGGAGAGCTGGAGGAAGGATCACTTAGCGAAAGATCATAAAATGTGTGTGAATGGGGAAATTTCCTTTCACTAGACTCCAGACTAAGTCATGTAAGTCCTTTTGTTAGGAATCTTGGAAATCCGGATCACAGGGAATGGCTTCCAAGTGTACATTCAAAGGTAGACTTTCCTTATAAACCATCCGCAGACTTCAGTTTAAAAGATGAAAGGACGAAAAGACATTTAGTAATGACAAGGTAGCAAGCTTAAATCCGGTGATGCCAGAATGACATTCTACACAGTCCCAGGAAGAGACAAGCAGTAGGATACTGGAGGGCTCAGGATGGATTTGGGGCAAAGACTTACTGAAGGTCATAATATAACTTTCAGATTTTCTCTTCATCAGCAGACTCTCTCTCTCTCTCTCTCTCTCTCTCTATATATATATATATATATATATATATATATACATACATATATATTTGGTGGAGGTCATAATCTGACTTATGTGTTACATTTAGATTTAAATATTCAATGATTCGTTCCAGTCCACGGATCATGTGCTAATGTCTTGGAAAGGAGTTGTGACAATCAACAGCAATTCTCAGGCATTTCCAGGGAGCAGTCAAATGACAAATAAAATTCTGAAATACACAATGCTTGTTATCCCACTCAGGTGACGTTTTTTAAGCTATTGCTAGTTGCCATCAACACAGAAATGAAGTCTCAACGTAAATGGGTAGTTCTTAGCAATAAATCAACTAATTTAAAAAACATAGCATGCACTACATATTAAAGTGATACTATAATCAACTCTTCTCCATTTGCTGAGAATCCAGGTGATGCCAATGATACTCAAGGTATTGAAACGCTCTCGGCATTAAAAGTAGCATTAAATAGAAACTACTTGATCATAATTTTGAATCAGGAACCAGAATTTCAATGATAAAAACTGCTTAACCAGTTTTATGCAGAGTACTCTGAAATTATAGTTATTTTGAGGATATTGTTTTTGGTTGAGGTCTTTTCCGATCATGTACTAAGTTTTGCCTAAAATGTCACCTACCTCTTATTGTTACTTGGAAGGACACTCTTCCTTCCTAATCATGCAATACATGACATGCATAGTCATTTTCACGTTTATACGCTAAGATGTTCTCTCTTAATCATAGGCATCTACTGTGTTCTTACAATGTGCTAGTTTTTTTTTTTTTAAGATTTATTTATTTTTATTGAAAGGCAGATATACAGAGAGGAGGAGAGACAGAAAGGAAGATCTTCTGTTCGTTAATTCACTCCCCAGCCGGCTACATCTGCTGGTGCTGAGCTGATCCGAAGCCGGGAGCCTGGTGCCTCATTCAGGTCTCTCACACAGGTGCAGGAACCCAAGACTTCAGGCCATCCTCAGCTGCTTTCCCAGATGACAAGCAGGGAGCTGGATGGGAAACAGGGTCACCGGGACACAAACCAGCACCCATATGGGATTCTGACTTTAGCTACCAAGCTATCATGCTGGGCCCACAATGTGCTAGTTTTAAAAATAGTGTTCTGGAGTGCAGCCAGTAATTGCTCCTTCACCTCTCCTTGTATACTCTTCCCCCCACGTCCTAATTCGACAGGGATGTTGGATGCAGATGAGTCCAATTAGTCTTTTTAGCTACAAGCCCAGCTCCTGTTCCTGCCCATCCCAATGAGCACCAATCAACTCCTTAACTCACAACACTTAGGTATTCGCTCCTGCCCACCTGTGACTCACCTATCATCTGAGAGGGAGCTATATTGCATTGTTGCGTAACCTCTCCCCTCACAATCCCCTTTAAAAGGCCCGTGAAGCAGAGGTTCTTTCTCCTTTTGGTCAGGTGTTTCCATTACTGTGGCACCTCGACTCTTGGCTGACCCAGGACAGGTAAGCCCCTGGGCATGGTCCCTGTGTACTGCTTAGATGGGACAATGGATATAGTAATGTTGTTTCTGGTTTGTGTGCTGTCAGGAGTTCCAGGAGAGGTGAGGCCTGGCAGTAGTGGGATGTGGGCAGAGAAGCCAAGGAAAGGTGAATGTCTGCAGCTTTGTAAGTGTGTCCAGGCTATTCGTTGCATGTGTCTCAGGATAACACATATTATTGGGGAAGATAGGACAGAGGTCTTCAGCTTAATGGATGGACTTCAGGATCATGACCATTTGTTCCCCTTTGGATTATATTTGGTTGGATTATTTTCGGGTGGATTGCCGTATGGACCTGTGATCTGCTATTTCTAATGTGCTCTGTTATCACCAAGCTTGGTTAATAAAGATTCCTGAATAAACCTTAGACAAGTCTGGTGTGATCTCGCTCGCACCACGTAACAGTAGATTATTATAGCAGCAGTGTCAATGGGTACACACACTGTTTACTATACATGTTTATATTGTCATGGTGAAGCATTGCTCATTAATTTAAATGTTTTCTGTCTTTGAAGATTGCCCTTCATGTTGATTAGTGTGTTTGGCTGGGCAAATTGCACAGAAATTGATTTTCACTTAACATCATGAAACAACTTTTCAAAGGGAAATGACTGTATTTTTGAAAATACAGTTTTATTGTATTTTCATAATCACTATTTTATGTTAGCCATGTTTAGATATTCCCTTAAGATTGTGTACTTTAACATATAGTAACCAATCAGAAAACTAACTTAGTAAGAAGTTGAATAGGCCCATAAAGTACTGTAACTTGGATGAAAAATTAAATTTTGTTATACGAAGTTTATAATCTCTCCTTTATGTAAGTTTGTGCGTAAATTATAGAACTCCATTTCTTGGGAAGACTGTCAAAATCTTATTTTAAGTGTTGTTTGCCAAAAGAACTATACCTGAAACATTTAGTGTATATTGCACTATATACACTATATACACTATATATATAAGATGCATTGCTGATGGGAATGGCCGCAACAAAGGCTGGGAAAGAGATAGAATCCAATCTGTTGAACATAGATTTACATAGTAGTTTCAAGTTGCCCTTTGTGTAACACAAAATTTCTATTCTATTTATATTCTTTTCTATTTATATACTTTTGTAATTTGCCCTTAAAGAACCTTTCTTTTCCCAAAATTAGCACAAACACTTCTTTCCCAATAAAATGGTCCTTATTTCAGCAAATAAACATTATATTTTATCTTGCTAAATCTCATCGTTATTTGCTGGTCACTATTAGGAATGTAACTTTTTAAATGTATTTGTTTTCACTTTATTTGAAACACAGAGGAAATCAACAACAGATATACAGAGAAGAATCTTCCTTCCACTGTTCACTCCCAACATTTCTATAGCAAGCATGAAAAGACTTATTACATAAAAAGACTGGGGCAGGTTTTTGACTACTTATTAAGACACTGGTTAGGATACCTGTATTTCATGTCTGTGATTCTAATCTCATCTCCAGATGCTGGACTCTCAGGATGCAAGCCATGGGAGGGTGCAGGTGATGGTTCAAGCACTAGGACCTCTGCTATCCTTTTGAAAGTGAAGATTGCCATTGAGCTCCCAGCTCCTGGATTGGCCTGGCCCACTGCTGGCCACTTCGAGTCAATTAACAAATGGAGATCTCTATCTCTCCCAATCCCATGCTTCTTAATTATTATGTACTTTTTGACATAAATTTATTGCGTATGCTAAATTAGCAAATATTGAAAATTCATTAAAAATGTTATAAACAGCCACTGTCATTAGTTTGATACAAAGTTTACATGACTTTGAAACTTCACCTCTGAATTGCTTTACACATCTTAGAAAAAAGATTTCCAAAATCCATTACACAATCCATTGCCTTACAGCTAACATGACATTTATAAACCAATTCAAATGAAGTATTACCATTGTAAAAATTTCATTTTGGTATCTAACCGTGTAAAAATCATTTTAATCATAAAGTATGCTCCTCACATCTCCAACAACCACATTATACTTAGTCTATTAACAATTTTATATGTCTGATATTTGACGCATGTGCTAATGCAGACAAATAATTGTAAGTAAATATATTTGAATGATAAAAATACAGAGTTTAAGATAATAAGAGGTTCAAGATAGTGCATAAACAGAAGTATCTTTTGGCAGCTATGAAAGAAAGCATGTCATTGCTCAATGTAGCAGTGGTGGTAATTTGTCTGGCAGCAGTACTCTTCATTTAAATTGGATGCTATTAAATGTGATGCTTTTTGCAGTTGAAAGGATTTTCTTTTTTATTACCAAGCTTATAGTATGTGTCATTATTTCTGATGCATGATTCTCTCATCTTAGATTAAGTTCCAACAGCAATTTAAAATAACTAACAAACACTGGAGCAAATTACTATTAAAGGAAAAAAGAAGGAAAGTGGTGCTATTTGATGCTGAATTTAATTTAAAGAATCCATTTATTCAGCAAAAAATATTTACAGAGTGGTGCATTTCTTTATGTCAAAAGCAATTTCTATAATGTTGGATTAGTAACTATTAAACTACTTTTCAAGTATTCATCTTCCCAACATAGTTTTTATGCAAATTATATTACAAAATCATGCTAGAATACTTGGTTAAAAGTGATTTTACATTCTGCGCTCAATCACTAGTTACTCAGACTGTACTCAATCAGAAATCTCTTTAGAATTATTGCTATATATAGAATTCTGTGTCCCTATAAAGTTTGTGTATAACATATGACTGTGGCTACCAAATTGCTTATTTTACAAATACATAAACCTGATGCTATTAGACATCAAAGGAATATAAACTGCATCACCGGTTTTCTTATTAAATGATCATAGGTAATAGAAAAGGTTATTATATTTTTACTTTTTTTTATCTTTCATGATAATACTTACTTGATTAGGATGGAATTGAACCAAAGTTTGGGATAAATGGGTAAAATCATTATTTCCAAATTTGCTATTTCTTTTTGTTTCTGGGGGAAGTGGAGAAATAAAAGGGGGAGCCACACCCAGTCTCCCAAATGTCCCAGTACCCAGGGATAGAGAACTGGCACACGTTATCCACCCAGGGTCCTGGTGCGTGCATGTTCCGAGCCTTCTGCTCAAGTGGTTTGGATAGTTCTGAAATGCTGTTGATTTTACTGATCCAGGACTAATGCAGTCCTCCCAATGTGCAATAGCTGACATGGTCAACCGCAAGTCTCTATTCATCCAGACTTTTGCTGTCATCTTTTGCCTGGGGTACTTGTCCAATTTGCTTATTCTGCTATGGTGCCAAATAAGCTGTCATAGTCTCCATGTCTATCAGGGTTTGTGTTCACTGCTCCATTTCACTGAGCAGGACACATTCTTGCAGGCGAGTCCTAGGACCTTGGCCAGGTGACCTGAGCCCTGTCAAATCCCCTACCCTCAGGCTCACAAATGCAGTACTCACCTTGCAGGTGCACCAAGAGACCCAGGCCAGGTGACCTGAGCCCCACCAGATCCTCCACCCCTGGGGCTCATGAAACTGGCACCCTGCTTGCTCATGGGCCCAAGGGCCAAGCCTGGAGACCCAAGCCCTGCCAGAGCCCTGCACCTAGGGCTCACGTGCCTGACCCTTCTAGAAGGCAGGTCCCAGGATTCAGGCCAGGTACCCAAGCCCCACCAAACCCTCCAGCCCCGGAGCTCATGAATTGGGTATCCACTGACCCCGGCTGGCATAGTTCGCCGCATCTCAGCATCTACTTATCTCTGTCCTGATCCTAATGTGAACTGGCTGGTGTTGCAGACTGACCTGGCTCCTCTTGCATCCTGTCCTGGTCTCAGATCTGCCAGTGGCAGTTATTAATTGTCCCAGTCCAGACCTGATCCACATGTATGCCAGAGTGCACTGTAACCTGGCATGGTCTGGGCTGCTTCTTGCCTTGATTCTTGTGTTCACCTGCAGGGACTGCATCCTGATGAAGGAGTTGCCCAAGCTCCTCTAATGGGTCTCCTGCTTGTGGCTGCTCTTGTGCACACCAGTGGGTCGTTGGCCCACGTTGACTTTGTCAACACCCCAATTGACCACAAGGGCTGGAGCTGCACCAATCCAAAGCCAGGAGCTAGGAGCTCTTCCGGGTCTCCCAAACTGGTGCATGGTCCCTTGGGCCATCCTCCACTGCTTTCCCAGGCCACAGGCAGGGAGCTGGATGGGAAGTGGAGCTGCCGGGATTACAATCGGCGCCCATATGGGATCCTGGCGTGTTCAAGGCGAGGACTTTAGACACTAGGCCACGGCACTGGCCACTGTATTTACTGTAGATACTGACAATAGTTACAATATCCAAATAAGTGAGAGCACTTTTGTGCATCCCATCTTTTTTTAAATGAGATTTAAAAAGCCTTGCTTCATCATTGCCCTTTGTATTTATTCAATATAATGAATTTTCATTTAACCAGTGATGCAGATCATTCCATTGCATTGGCCATAATTTTTCTTAATTAGTTGTTATTGATAGCAACTTGCAGAGTGTGTGTGTGTGTGTATTTTTTAGTACAAACTGTTTTGCAATGAGTCATCTTGCACATGCCAAAATACTGCTAGTGTATAAAAGTAACACTCAAAGTTACTATCTGAAAAACATTAAACTGTTTCACTTATGGCTAAATTACTATAAAATTGGGAGTGTAAGGTCTGTCTCAAGGTGAAGGATTAGAATTCGGATGGAAAAATAATATACACACATACTTAATGTAAAGTAAATATTATAATTATATTTTCATATTCTTAGATAAACAACGAAAAATCAATTACAGGGACTCTCAGCAGAAAGAACATTGCATACTGAACATTTGATATTCACCTTAAATAGAATTGTAAATGAACTTAACAAAATCTGTCTCAAATTATTTATATTTTATATTTGGGCATTTATATTTTAATTATTTACTTTTTGCTTAGTAGAACAGTGAAACTGTATATTTGAAATATATTAAAAATATGAGTACCATCTAGTGGTAAAACAGGAGCTAAGCAACAAGCTTTGGGAGAAACTGGGCTGAAACAGAGCAGCACAACACATGGATAGAACGGAACAAGGAAGGCGAAGGTTACAGCTTGAAGTTCCTACGTATCCAAGAGCCTGTCTTCATTACAGTACTGCAGATGCTGAAACACACACACACAATTCGAGCAGTACAAAACAGAGTAACCACATACCTCTGCAAAAAGTTTGCCACTGGGCATGTTTCTGCATAGCAACAGTGCCTTCAGGAAGAAACAACCAAGTTGGCAGACCCTCAGGGTTAGGGATTTGGGGATTTAGCCTCTCATGTTGTCACAGCACAACAGAATTGCTGAATGAGTGCCACACAATTGAGACGCAAAGCTAGGGAATGAGGTGACAGATGCTGTATACGCTACGGGAATAGGCATTCTGCTAATTGCACTGGAACAGACTTTCCTAAAGCATACAAGAAATGACTATAGAAACAATATATATTTTGGAAGATAATGCTTCGTTTATTCCAAAATGCATGTGAACAAAATTAATCCTTGGACAATAACTCATGTTAATAAGAAATTGAAGCGAGAGTTTCAAATCAATAAATAAAGGAAGTTTTCTGTAATTATTATCTTCATATTATTTAATACGAATTCTGTAGTAGAGCCTAAAGAATTAAGAATAAATATCCTGATAAAACTTGTCAAATCCCAAGGTGTTTCAAAATACTGAAAGTCAGCAAGACTTGAAAACTGTATGTGTCATTTGCATATGTTAAAAGATGATCATGAAATCCATGCATATTAAAAAGACAAATGTGGTTTACTAATAGGATAAATATTTGTCGAAGTTCTGTATGAAAATGAGTTAATATGAATATCCAAATCTACTGACTGCACGTATCATGCCTGTTTGCCTATTGAATATGCTTTCAACAACGATGTTGTTTTTCATAGAAAATCTGTGAAAATTTAATAACTTGAGATCTCAATCTCTGCTTATCTTGATAAAAGTTCTGTAGATTTTTACTGAAAAAAAAATGTATGCATTGACATTGCAGACCCTCAAAAATTAAAGTTTGGGAGGACCTAGGTTGAGTCTGAGGAACGTGAGAACAGCTACATTACTGGAAGGGACACCCTTCCTGCTTCTGTGCAGTTATCTCCAATTCAGCACCAATTTGGGGTTCCCCAAACCACTCTCAGCTTCAACAGTTTATTATAAGTACCTAAGATTCTTTGAACACAATTACATCCCAAGAATTTATAACAGTGAAGTGAGTAAAAACATAGAAAGAAATGTGTGATGTGTGGTGTGTCTGGAAGTGGAGTTCTAAAGATGAGACACTTTTTCTTCCAGAGGTTTCGGTGTCCTTGGCATCATTTCTTAAAATTCCAGTGTTTCCAATTGATCCAAGTTCCATGTGGACACTCCCATAATCCATCAGTTTTCTATTGTCTTGATTGACAAGTCTTATCTTCTCAACTATCAGTCTATCAGTTGGTTAGTTCCCCCCCCCCCCAGTGGTCTTGGGGCTAGAGACTGAGGCCCTGAAAATTCAGGATTCAGGCTTGATCTGGCATGAAAGCCACCTCCCAAAACGCTCTGTAATATTTAGGATCTTAGGATCCTTTGAACAGGCAGGACCAATAGGATCCATAGATGATGGGTGGATGGATGGATAGATAGATAGATAGATAGATAGATAGATAGATAGATAGATAGATAGATAGATAGATAGATAAAAGAAATATACACCATATGAATATATGCCAAGATTGGTTTTTTTAATGTTGGGCTGTAGTTCAAGAAGAAAACAGTAACTTCTAGGCTTTAAATTATACTAGCTTGAGAGAAATTTGAATAGTGACATTTGTATGTGTAATTTCTCCCAAATAATGATGTAAATAATTGATTCCATAGAAGATAACATTAGGGCCCAATGCTATATAGCCTAATGGTTAAATCCTTACCTTGCATGAACTACCACCCCAAATTGGTGCCAATTTGTGTCCCAGCTAAGCCCAACTTAGCTCTGGCTGTTGTGGCCACTTGGGGAGTGAACCAGTAGATGCAAGGTCTTTCTTTAACATTTTTCTTTTCTGCAACGATGACTTTCCAATAAAAATAAATAAATCTTAAAAAAAAAACCACCTCAGGATGTTGAATTTCAGTTTTGCTTTTGGATTTTAGCGGTCTATATAAGAATCATATGTAAGCGAAATTTTGAAACCAGTATCACCAATTATTTCACCCATTAGGAATAGATATAAAATATTTTGTGAAATTTGCTGACACTGCAGAGCACAAGCAAAAGCCTGTGAGTGTTGGGGAAAGATTTCCAAAGGCTTTTGCATAAAATATTCTTGGTAGAGATAAGAAAATCTTCAGTTACAGTCGGGATTCTCTATCTTTTGTAGGGAAGCTGAATTATGTTTTCTCCTTGCCCCAAACAACCATATCTATATCCCTGAAAACTGTTTTTGTCTTGTGTAACAAAAGGATATTTTCAGAGTGATTAAACAGAGGCCTTAAAATGAAGAGCTAATTCTATTTTATTCAAATGAGCCATAACAATGTTGAAATGTATCAAATGGACCATGGTAATGTTAAAATTTTTCATATCTAAGAGAATAGATAATTCATGAAATCTCCCCAACTTATTTGTATTCTGAAAAATGACTTACTATAAGGAATATCCAATGGCAAAGAGCCACAATCATGGCTGCAAATAAATCTTGAAAAGACAAGGATAAGTGTTTACGAGCTGCTGGGAGTAAAGCAATCCAATCTATACATTAACTTTCGCCTAGTGAATCTTACTTTGGTTTTGTGAACGGTAGGGTTGTATAGTAAATTAAATGTTGTTTTAGGCCACCAATGTATTGTAATTTATCACAGCCACCTGAAAAAGTATAGTACATCTTTTGTAGATCTTTTTTAAAGATTTCTTTATTTTTATTGAAAGGGCAGATCAGATTTACTGAGAGAAGGAAAGACAGAGAGAAAGATCTTGCATCTGCTGGTTTGCTTTCCAAATGACAGCAAAGATCAGAGCAGAGCAGATAAGAAGCCAGAATCCAAGAACCAAGAGCTTCTCCAAATCTCCCATGTGGATGTAGGGTACAAAGCACTGGGTCATCTACTACATGCCCAGGCCATAAGCCGGGAGCTGTATGGGAAATGACTAGCTGGATCACAAACCACTGCCCATATGGGCTCCTAATGTTCTCAGCATGAGGATTTAGCCATTGAGCTATCCTACCAGGTACTTTTTTTATTGTAAATTTTACCTCCACACATGTAAAATGACCACTGTGGACACACCATTTTCTAAGGAAATTTTTTGCTAATCTTATATTGTGGTGTTGTGTTCAAGAACACATGCCAAAATATTAAGCAAAACAGCACAATTCTGTAAGTTAGGACTCAGATGCTAGAAACTTATCAAGTACATTAACACCAAGATATTTGGGTATATGTAGGCAGCAGAAATAACTTGGCAAAGGCAGTGTAGATCTTTTGACTAGTGTAGTCAGCTTCAAATGGAGTCAGAAAAAAAGAATAGTGAATTATGGAAACACACAAATGTGGAATTGTGAATAATGAGAAAACACAATGATTTTTTTTTTTTAATGAATAATAATCGGGCCAGGCGGCGTGGCCTAGTGACTAAAGTCTTTACCTTAAATGCGTCAGAATCCCATATGGGCACCGG
Organism: Ochotona curzoniae; assembly: GCF_017591425.1. NCBI lineage: Eukaryota > Metazoa > Chordata > Mammalia > Lagomorpha > Ochotonidae > Ochotona > Ochotona curzoniae. Next base: position 10,468,524 of record NW_024465582.1, on the reverse strand, counting down.
TTCTAATCCTGGCAGCTCCACTTCCCATCCAGCTCCCTGCTTGTGGCCCGGGAAAGCAGTGGAGGATGGCCCAATGCTTTGGGATCCTGCACTGGTGTTGCAGACCTGGAAGTTCCTGCCTCCTGGCTTTGGATTGGCGCAGCATCAGCCATTGCGCTCACTTGGGGTGTGTATCATCGGACGGAAGATCTTCCTCTCTATGTCTCCTCTGCTCGGTATATCTGACTTTGTAATAAAAATTAAAAAACAATGAATAGTCATCAAGAGAGGAGGTTGCTAACCAAGAGATCGGTGAGTGATAAAAATGAGAACAAGGGCCAGAATGAGCATCATCAACATGCCATTCTCTATTGTCCTTACGGTCACAAGTGGGTGGATCACAAATGTCAGCCCCAGAATTATCAGCCTCTGAAATGGAACTTAAGCAGTTTAGAAGATAAAATACTTCCAGACGCACATCAGACAAATACAGATATTCATCTCTTTGACAGTGTCACGAACGCATAACCCTTTGTTATGATAAAATAGCGATAATTACCATAAATTACCATTGAAGTATTTCCAAAAAAAGTAAAAGACAGAAAGATATTTTTTAGGCTACTCCTAAATCCTAGCAACTTAGAAAATCAAATATTCTTATGAATAAACTGCCTGTTGGGTGTTCACATTTCAAACTACATAATTGTGATTGAGGAAGCCCATGTGAGATGGTTAGTTACATAAAGAACTGTAGGAGCTTTGCAGGGCAATGGATGATTTAACCAGCTCAGGTTAAAATGGCAGAAAACACAATGATTTAATAACAGGAATCCATCTTCTCTCGGTTCTGAAAGCTGGAAATAGAAGATGAGGCTGACATCATGGCTGGGTGCGGATGAGGGCTCTCTTCCAATCTGAGGGTGTCTCGTTCTGGCTCCACATGGCAGAGGTAAGTCTCTAGTGCGTCTCTTTCTCTTTTTGTTTTATTATTTTTAAAAATTTTTGATACTGTTCCATAGATTCAAGAATTCCTCTCCCACATCAGCCGGAACACGAACCAGTGCCCACATGGGCTCTGAGCACTTGCAAGGTGAGGATTTAGTCATTGAGTCATTACGTTGACCCAAGTCATATTTCTTTTTTATTTTGATTTTGTTAAACAAATCTTAAAAATTTAATATGAACATCCAGAAGGAATCTCATGTGGGTGCAGGTCCATTTCCCAGCTACTCTACTTTCCATCCAGTGCCTTGCTAAGGCCCAAGGAGAGTAATGGAGGATGGTGCAACTTCCTGGGCCCCTGCAACATGCGTGACATCCAGAAGAAACTCCAGGCTCTACATCTGCTCTCTGTTGCCACTGTAGCCATTTAGGGAGTGAACAGGTGGATGGAAGATCCGACTCTGTGACTCTGTCTTGCAACTTTGGCTGGGAAAACAATGAGAAAATGCAGCTGCACACTCAGGATGCCTTTTCATGGCAGTCAATGAATGGCAGTCACCAAGGCTTACGACCTTCATTTCCTTAAATACTTTATCTTGCTTAAAATATTGAAAGAGAGTGAATGAAAAAATGGTGTAATCAACTTAACTAGAATACCCATGATACATACATGTATTCATAAATTTTTAAATAAAAAATCCAAATAAATTTATTATAGTTAATATTTAAGACTTACCTAATTTCTAAAATCTGAGATTTGGAAACTTTGTTATCTTTCAAAAAGTTTTGTAATTGCCAAGGCAAGTAGTGTTTGAAAGACAAAAAGATAACTTTAGATATTGATAACGGGGGGATGATTAAGTATGTTTTATGCATATTTTGAGCAAAATTTGCATTAAAAATTTGAGCAAAATATGCATAAAACATTTGTGATGGAATATTTTAGGAAAACTGAATTTGTTGTTGGAGAAAGGAGTAGCTTTCTCAAAAGCTACCAGAAGATGGCAGAAGAGGAGTGACCAAAGTTGTGAAAATACCAATTTTACTTCCTATCCTTAGTAATCATTCTTCATTTGCTTTTTTGTTGCAGTTGAGCCAGTTTAAATAGAAGTTAATATGAGTAATTCATATATAAAATACCTTTAAAGTTTTCCACTACTCTGCAATAATCAAAATTCATTCAAATATAAAGAGAAAGACATGGCAATTCATTCTTGTATGTTTTTCATTAACTTAAAACAGATATTTCAGATAACTTACAGGTGAATCATGGCTAATATTTCATGTGGTATATTTTATATCATTGGTTTATTTTCCCTTTCAATACAGTACACTTGTATGAACTTCTATAAGTTTTAAAAGCAACGTGAAATACAATTGAAAGGGAATTCTTAAACTTTAATTACATTGACTTCGATATCTGACCATTTTATGTTAAATGAATGTTTACTGATGTCTTACTAGGACTGAATCACCTTTTGTTTGTTTTCACCATAGTGTTACAGAGAGAAAATTGTATTTTGGGTTATGAAGACCATAAAAATTATTTTTTAAAAAGATTTATATTTATTATTTTTTTATTGGAAAGGCGGATATGCAGAGAGGAGAGACAGAGAGGAAGATCCTCCGTTCGATGATTCACTCCCCACTCCTCCGGGTCTCCCACGCGGGTGCAGAGTCCCAAAGCTTTGGGCTGTCCTCGACTGCCTTCCCAGGCCACAGGCAGGGAGCTGGAAGGGAAGCGGGGCTGCCGGGATAGAACCGGCGCCCATATGGGATCCCGGGCGTGCAAGGCGGGAACGTTAACCAGTTGTGCCACCGCGCCCGGCCCAAGACCGTAAAAATTATTACACACATAAGCAGTCTTAGACAAGTTATTTTAAAGAAATTTGACTTACAAAATGGAAGAACATATTTTTGCACAAAGTATGTTGTATTTCCTGTCACCAGCTTAGGTTAGTGACAATTAGTTGATATGCAGTGTGAGGTAAGGAGATAATGATCATTTTTGGAAGAGAATCATGCTAATTCAGTTTCATTCTTTTAAAGCCCTCCATATGAGCAGAAATTGTATGTGTGTGACTCCTCTTCATTTACCTTCTAAGCCGTTTTATTGCCCATCTATTATTTAGCGTGAACATATATGCAAAATAATTAATTGCGAAGCTCCACAATTATTTCCAGATCCGCACCACCAGCTCTTAGGTAACGTTGGCTGCGTCTCATCTCTGCTGAGGCGAAGCGTGCTTCCCAAGCCACTTTTGACACTACTTTTTCCAGTGGAGGTTGGAGGACATGTTACCTTCCACCTCAGGTGAGTTTCTGCGGAGCTCCAAAGACTGCTCAAGTTAGTAGTAAGCCACTGAGAGATAGGGTAAGTGTTTAGACCCCGGATAAGAGGATCTAGTCTCCTAAAACAACATTTCTTATAAAGACATATTTTATTTGTATCTGAAAGGTAGAATCACAGAGAGAGAGAGCACATTCATCTGCTAGTTAAATACCCCCAAAACCCATAAAAGCCAAAGATGAGCAAGCAGCCAAGAGCTTCTTCTAGGTCACGCCTATGGATGCAGGAGCCCATATCCTCTGCTACTTCCCAGACCATCAACAGGGAGCCGGATCAGAAGTGGACCAATCAGGTCTATAGCTGGGGGCCCATGTGGAATGCCAGCACTGCAGGTGAAAGTGCGGCTTACCACACCAAGGCGCCAGCCCCACATAACACAATATTCTATCACAAAGACAGGTGAGTCATACTTTCCCACACAACTAAAAGACTAGAAAAGTGAGGAAACTAGAAGACTCTACACCGAGGGAACCAAAGCGACTGCTTAGTGGTGTTTCAACAGACAAGACATCTGCAGCACTAATTTGGGAATTGAATCACTGCACAGGAAAGGAGCTCAAAGGATTTTCAAGGTGGCATTACCTGTTTTCTTATGGTCCATTGTTGATCCTATTGCAACATCAGAAGCCTATTACATCAAATCACTTTTAGAATTAAGATGGAAATACAGTCTTGAAAAAGAAATCTGCTATAATAACAAGAATGCCACAAAGAACGAATTCCAAGCATGTTGTTAGCCTGTGGTGGGCATTTCTGCTTCTATGGATGAAGCAAAGCCTGGAGATTGGAGCAGGGAACATTATCATCATATCTGCTCATTCTGCAAAGGCAACTCTGTGTTCCATATCTTCTAGTGCTACAGATGTTCAGGGTTCTTTAGGGTGAACATACACAGAATTAAATGAAAGATCCAATGGCCATTCAGTGTGTCATGATTGTAGTAAGACAGTTGAGAGACCTAAAACCAACGTGATATGTATTTTACATAAAATATATTTATGTTAAAGAATTGGCTCACACAATGAAGGAGTCTAGCAAGCACAAAATGTGTGGAGTGGGCTGGCAGGCTGGAGACCCATGAGAGCCAATGTTTCAGTCCAAGTCCCAAGACCATCTGCTGGTAGAATTCTGTTTAAGCTTTCAATTGGTTGGATGCGTTCAACTCACGTTCCAAAAGGCAAATTGCTTCACTCAAAGTACACTGTTGAAAAATGCTAATTTCTTTTAATAACACCCTCAAAAAGACATCTATAGCAATGTTTGACCACCGGGTGGCCACCATAGTCCAACCAAGTTGACACATATTTGTAAAATTAACTATTACAATGGATATGAAGAACTTCCTTTTCTCTTTTCCCTAAAGCAGTGCATCTCACATAGTGATACACACAAGTAAAAGCTTTTGAACTTTTCTGATATAACCACCAAAAACTCGGTTAAAACTCTTCAATTCAAATAAAACCTTGTAGGGCCATACAAGACAGGGTTCAAGTGTTCTTATAGTGGCTTAACTTCTATTTTAGGCCAAAATATTCGCCACCACCACCTCCACCCCAAGCATGCAAAAGGCATTGCTTTTTTGAACATACAGTCTATGAAGAAGCATATGCATGACCTGAACCTGTGCAAAAAAACCCAAACCAAAAGCAAAGCAAAAAACCAAAACGATACAAAAACCCAAGAGTTTTGTTCTTTTGCTAACCAGTAAGTTCCTGTGTTGCATGACTCCTCTGCCTTCCCCTCCTTAAAAGCATCTCTTAATAGCATTGTCTTGGGAGTCCTATTTGAACATGTGTCCTTAATCCTTGATTAGCTGTCTCCTACCATGCTTTACACAAAAGATCATGGTTTTGGTGTCTGGCCTTTCAATCTGCTGAACTCCCCTTGCTACGGTAACAGAATCTGTTACACAGATGGATTTCTAGACATCTGTATTTAGTCCTCCAATTCATAAGTCTCTGATAATGGACATGAATTTACAATTTCTGCAGTCTTGGGAGACAGAGAGTTCATACAGGTGACCGTGCACCTCCTTTGAGAAACACTGTTCGTGATTTTCCTCTGACATTCTGTGTTTAATTAATGCTTTATGAAGTCATGGAGATTTTAAGCACCTGCAATTGTTCATCCTGGTCATGTTTAACAGTCTGGAAATAACATGTCATGATCTATAATATTCTTTGAATTCATTAGTTTTTCCTACTTTTTTTCATCACTAATTTACTAGGCTCATTACACTTGCATTTTTTTTACTGCTCTGAGTAATAAGACTTGTTAAACGTGAACTCTAAATATCATCCCCTGTAGATGTTCTTTTACTTGCCTTATTTACTCAGAGTTCACTTGTAACTGTCAGTGATTTAGTTAAATGATTATACTGAGAGAATTTCTGCAATTTGTTCACCAGAACATGTATGCCTATTTTACAAAATGTGTTCAGGAAATTGTCTATTAAATCTGAAATAAGATAGAGAAACAAAATATAAAGCTTAAATACAAAATATATGTATTTATTGAACATAATTTTGAATGGTTTGGGTTTTCTTACAATTAAGCATCAGATAATTTCATCAAATAAGATATTTTAAGTACCAACACACAATGATCACAGAAACAATTTTAATAATTAAAACATTAATTAATAATTAGCTAACTGGTGAAAGTTCTAAATTTTTTATTTCAGAAAAGGGTGAATATATGTACTGCCTAATGCTAATTATATTTTCCAAAGAGAAATTTCTAATATTTTATGATATGAGAAAATAGAAATACCTTCAAATTCTGAGAGAAAAGACTTTTCTTTCAATTATGAATACAATGTGAAGCATTTTCTTGTGCCTGTACACTCAGACAGATAACACTGTTGTGCACATTTTTCAGAATTTAGCTAAAATAAAATATCCAGGAGATGAGTTTGGCAAAGCAGCTAAAACAATGCCTGTATTAGTTGTATTCCATATCGGAGCATCTGCATCAAGTTCCTGCTCTGCTGCTGTTTCTGTTTCCTTCCCATGTCCATCCTTGGGAAGAAGGGCCTGGGGCTTCCTGGCTCCAGGGTTTAGCTCATGCTGGAATCTGCAGAGTGATCCAGAAGATACCAAGCTTGCTCTCTCTCTCTCTTTCTCTCTCTCTCTTTCTCTCTTTTTCTCTGCCTTCCATTTTTTCCAACAAAAGGATTTGTTTTAAAATGAAGTCTAGAAAAAGAAACTAGGAGAGCTAAAATATTTGATATAAGATATAATGGCATATGCTAATAATACATGATGATAAAACAAATCCTAGTGAAGATACATACTTTAATTTTTTTGAAAGATTTGTTCATTTGCAAAGTTGAACAACAGAGAGAGTTTTCTTCCATGTGTTGGTTCATTTCCCAAAAGGCCACAGCAGAGAAAACTGTTCCAGACTGAAGTCAAGGACCAAGGACTTGCCGCAGGCGTCCATCTGCAGGACACCACCAGGGATATGGATCAGAAGCAGAGCAGCCTAGACTTGAACTCCTGCTCCACTTGGGAATGCCGATGTTGCAAGCAGGGCCTTCACCGGGTGCACCACAATGCCAGCCCCTTTGTTTATGGTTTGAATATCAGACTTCATATTAATCTTGTTTTTTTTTTTTTTAAAGATTTATTTTTATTATTTTTTTATTGGAAAGGCGGATATACAGAGAGGAGAGACAGAGAGGAAGATCTTCCATCCGATGATTCACTCCCCAAGTGAGCGCAACGGGCCGATGCTATGCCGATCCGAAGCCAGGAGCCTCTTCCGGGTCTCCCACGCGGGTGCAGGGTCCCAAAGCTTTGGGCCGTCCTCGACTGCTTTCCCGGGCCACAGGCAGGGAGCTGGAAGGGAAGAGGGGCTGCCGGGATTAGAACCGGCGCCCATATGGGATCCCGGGCGTGCAAGGCGAGGACTTAACCACTTGCGCCACCGCGCCGGGCCCCCATATTAATCTTGTTAACCAACGTTTAATACAGCAAGCTAAGAGACGTGTACTTACATCACATTTCCAAATATATTTGCTGACATCTCTCAGTTGTCATGGAAAACTGTTTTTAAAATAGTGAGTATCTTACATGTCCACCATTACAACAGTAAGTATATCTTAATTTTTAAATTCTGTTTTAGTTGTTACTCTATTAAAACAAAACAATAAAACAACAAACAAAACAATTTTATCTAGAGCACTTCTGCACTCCTTTATATTGAGTTCTATAACTTGAAAGAGTAACTAAAATGACTTATTAGCAAGTTAATACAGAAAACAAATATATACTTGCTTTCCTTTATTTAGTCATCCTCTTAAAAATGCATTTGTGTGATGTTGGGTATTATTTATATTTTCCAGGTTTGGAATCAGATCATTGGACAGATATAAATTAACTGCAATAACACACTGTAAATAAGTTAACATTAGGAAAACCATATTTTGAGTTCATTTCAATATAAAGCTTCATATTTCTGTATTGCTTTTCCATTTCATTGGTTCATGTTGTTTATTGCTTCTATTTTTAATTTTGTTCATATTACTCCAAACCCCTTGTGTGGTTCTTGTGAAACGGATTCTTTTATTTAGAGCCAAATGCATAATATGCACCTGGAAAATAGTAGCAAGCTAGAAGAATATACTTTACCGGGAGCCAAGATTTTTTTTTTTAAATAGAAGGCATTTCACTTTTACTGAGACCACCTCTACTTGCTTCTCAGTAAAAATGAGAAAAAAAAAAGTTTTAAAATGTAACCATTTAAAGCCTCAGGAAACACTGAGAATACAGCAAGCTAAGGGACGTGTACTTACAAAACTCTATTGGATATTTTGGACCTGAAATATCCAACAAACGGTGCTCACGCTAGAAAGGAGGGTCATACTAAGGAAATCAGAGATTATTTTTCAAGCCTGCAACATCTTATGAAGCAAGAATGCCCACTAAAGAGCAAAAAGTATCTAATGGTTCCTGTGTCCAGCTCAAGAGCTGTCACTCAGAGATATTTGGAAATAAAAGGGAAGAGGTCACAAAAGCATTCCACGTAACCACCTAAACGAATTAACTTTATTTGAAACTGTATGTAAGGAAGTTCAAATCTGATAATTCTCAATATATAGTGAAAGTTTGGGTCACACATTCTTACAAGCAGGTTTATAGCTTGAAGGAATAGAAACTGGACCTAGTGGCCTACTGGGGAGAACCATGAGAACAGGAAGCTTCGAAGAGGCCAAACGGTGCACCAACAAGCTGCATAAATTGCCTGTGAAAACACTCTGGAAAGGGAGTCACCTATATTTGCATCACATCGTGAAAAATCCTTGCCTCCAACCTGTAGGTAACAATGTGGTAATTAAGTCAGGATTAGTAATGTCTAACTGCTCCATGAGCTACTAGAAAAGGGGAAGCTTAACAGACATCAGGCAGCGATGCAGTCAGAGGGAGCACCACCACACCCAGTGTGACAGCAGGTGCAACCGTATTCATCTGCCCGAGGAACAGCCTCACAGACTCACATTCTGGGAGGAATATATTTCAGTAAAATACTCAGTTCTGCAAATAAGCAAACAAAAAAAACAAACCCTGTAGTGAGGATTCAAAACAGATTCCAGAGACATAATTGCCACAATACACAACCTAAAATGTCAATTTTTGTAATACCTTAAAACCCAGAAATGTACAATTTATATGCAGTGAAAAAGTAAGTGACAAAGATCACATGTATGAGCAAAGTAGCAGATTTAAGGGAAAAAGACATCCAAGTAACTATAAAAAATGTCCCAGCTTCTCTTGCATTTCAGCATAGTGTCTGTTGCACACAGAATGGTGCCTAATGCCTCCCCCAAATTCCTAACTCATTGTATCTCAGAAATATGAACTTACAGGCAATAAATCAGTATAGAGATTATTAGTTAAGACCATTCGATTGGAGTAGGGTGGATTCTTACTCCAGTATGACACAGTTCATGCAAATGATCACGTAAAGCAATAGGAGGAGAACCTTCTGAGAAGGTGTGTGGACAGCTCCGAGCAAAGAGTGTGTCGTCTGAGCGATGCACCTGCCAGCCAAGGTGCTGATGTCCTCAGCAGGAATCTAGGAAGGAGAGACAAGCAGCATTCCTACCCAGAGTTTCAGAGAAAGAATGACTCTGCTAAAACCTCCGTTTCAAGTCCTTTGAGAGCTTCAGAAATGAACCTTTCAATTTGGTCTTTTCTACACCCAAGTTAATTTTTTTTTTATAAATTTTAGCATTTTTGAATGTTTCAAACTAATTTACTTCAAACTGTCACTTTGTGCATTAAATCCCTTACGATTTTGATAAGGGTTGACCTAGGTTTACTAAACATTAAATTTTGGAAATTAACAATATTGAGTAATTCATTTTGTGAATGTGGTCCACATATGCGTGGTTATAAATTTTATATTGATTCACAGAAAATTTCCATAATCTCACTACCTGAAAACAATATAAGATTTTTATATTGATTAGTTTATTTGAAAGACAGAGAGAAAGTCTGCAAGCTTTGTTTCACTGCCCAAGTGCTTGCAACACCAGGGACCAGGCAAGGCAACCACCAAGAACGGGGAGATCAATTTAGATTTCCCACATCAGTGGCAAAGATCCAACCGCCGCAGCCATTACTAGTTACCTCCCAGATTGAATATTAGAATGAACCCAGAAAGGCTGGTGCCTAAGCAATACAAGTTAAGCCTATGCATTTGGCCCTAACATCCCATTTGGATGCTAATGAGCATCTCAGCAGCTCTGCTTCAGATATAGGTCCCTGTCAATGACCTCAGAAGGCACCAGAGGATGGCCCAGGTGCTTGGGCCCCAGTATACATGTGATTTGAGTCATTTACACCACATAAAGGTGTTGGAATATTGCATAATACTGCAAAAATGTGCACAGATAGCATGTTAATCAATTATTTTTAAAACAAAAGTGTTTAATTCCATAGTTAAGGTGCCACTTGGGATCCCATATCACATATGGTAGTGTCTGTATTCCCATTTCTTAGTAATGTCATACTGAGAGGTAGAAGGCCCAAGTAGTTGGGCACCTGCCAGTCAAGCATGTGGAAAACCTACATCCAGTCCTTGGCTTCTCACTTGGAACGGAACAACTCAAGCTCTTTTAGGCATTTATGAAATGACCTGCAATATGGGAAATCTCTTTTTTTCTTGGTCTCCTTCTCTTCATATCTTTCAAAGTAATTAATTAAATGAAAATTACATATGATGTAAAGCTAAATGCTATTTTCAAACTTTGTAATTTTTATATGGCATAATTGTTTATGATATTTTCAGTGAATACTATTTAGAAAATTCCAAGGGATTTTTATTTTTGCTATCATATTGGAAATAATTATTACAAATGAATACACTGAAAGTCACTTTTCCTATTGCCAGTGAGATATAAATTTTTGTAACCTCCAAGACGGCAATTTGATAATATCTATCACACTCAGACATTCTCATAACTCTTGCGCTAGAATTGTCTATATTTACATTACTGGTAAATCCTCACCTCCAGGGAATATCAATGTATTAAACATTTCTATGAAATACCAAAACGGAATAATCAACTTAAATGTCCTTTGTGAATGAACAGTTTCAATAAATCATAATGCTTTCACATATTAGAATACAAGGAATTACTGTACAGAAAGAGTCACTTTCAGAGATAATTTAGAATACACAAAGATACAAAATAATATGTTGCAGAAGGCTACTGAAATATGCAGTACTGTGTATTTAAAAATAAATAGCTATACATGTATTTTTACAAACACATTAGACATCTAAGGAAAGCGAATAATAATATATAAAAGCAATTTTCAGTGATTTATATGTCCTTATATCTAGGGAGGAACATAGCAAATTCATAACCATTAGTTTGCTTCTTTGGTAAAGGGCAGAGTAGTAAATAATTTTGGCTGTGTGGATCACAAATGATCTCTACTCCAAGTCTTCAAAGAACTTTAGCTGAGGAGACAATTAGAACACAACCAGAAGCATGTCCTTTCTATTCTCATCCATCCCCTGTACATGTCAATATCTTATGTAATATATTGAAATTCCATATCATGAAATCAAAAGCCCTCGAAACCTCTGTACCCCAGGAGAATAGTCACAAAGATATGAAGCTATATTTGCTTTTACATCCTCTTTTATCTCACTTTGATTCTTTTTGTTGGGGCGAATCCCATCTTGAATGTTCTTTCACAGAAGTCTTCTCAATTTTGTGTATCATTTTACTATATACTGCAGTGAATATGTATATATGTGATGTCACATTACATATGAAAGGTTTTCCCTCCACATAAAGGAACTCTATGCTTTCAGGGAGATGGATAGGAGCTGTTAACACCAAGCCTAACAAAGAATATCACTTACTGAAAGCTACATTTTTAACAAAGTTTAACTTTATTTTCTTTCTAAGGCTTTCATCTGAATTTGGAGAACAAATGAATGCTGCCTCATCCCATAACAAATAAAATATTTCAAGAGAAAATATGAGAAAGATTTAACACCCACAAATGGCATCATTTCTATGCTTAAGAACAACAGTCTCATTGACAAGAAGCAATAAACATATAAATGATCTAATTAAAGTTTCATTTTTGAAATGAAGATGGCAGAAAATAATTCCTTTGTGTATTCAGCTTATATCCTCTCACAGACTTTGTTTCCCGTTTATGTTATCAACAATATTAAATGACATCATACCTTTCCTACTTGTATGTGATTACTTGTGATAACAGATCTCAAAGAAAATCTTTATCAGTGTGTTTCAAAGAACAAAACAAATGTGGACATATTTTATACTTTAGTGGAGGTCAAGATTTTGAGTGTGAAACATGAAATGGTTAGTTTGATCTGTTTACTTGGTTAGGTTATGTTCCCTCTGATTACTCAAACACTGGTCAATGTGTTGCTATGAAGGCTCTCTCTCTCTCTCTCTCTCTCTCTCTCTCTCTCTCTCTCTTTCTTCCCTCCATCATTTTTCTCTATATTTTTGTATTGACATTGAAAATATTTCACATTTTTCACTGTACAGGTTTAAGATCAAAGTTATGCTTTCCACCTCAGCCTGCCTACTGAAGTGTTCCAACTACCTTCATTTCTCCTTCCTTATTTTTTTCCTCTAATTTTTGCAATCCTGTATTTTCATTTCACATCATGATCACAGACTTAACACTCCATCAGGTAAAAATGGCGATAGACAGGAAGTGTGGGGAGATCCTATTACTCCTCAAGAGTTTAGATGAAGACAGAAACTAACAATCAAATCCCAGGATGTCAGTCTCATTCATATAGGCTACATTGTGTTGTACTCTGGGTATTAGTTATCACAGAGAATGGAAAATAGATTCTTTTTCTTTTGGGTACTAACCATAATGGTTGCCAGTTGAAGCTATTTAGTTGGAAAAGACATGATTTCATTCCTTTATATGACTGAGTAGCATTCGGTACTGTGTACATACTCTGTTTTCTTTGTCCAATAATCAATTGATAGGTATCTAGGTTGATTCCGTCTTAGATAATGCAAATTGAGCTGCTATAAACATGGAGCTACAGATGACTCTCTCATATGTTGATTTAATTTTATATCATTTGCATAAATTCGCAGGTATGGGATGACTGGGTCATGAGGTAGATCTGTTTTCAAATATTTCAGGAATCTCCACACTGTCTTTTGCCATTGTTGCACTAGTTTATATTCCAACAGACAGTGGATTAGGGTACCAGCATTTTATGTCCTTGCATTTTTGTGTATGTGTGATTGCCATTCTAACTGTGCTGAATTCATGATTTTTGCTTGTTTTTCTGATGCTTAGTCAATTTGATATGTTTTTCATATTTCTGCTGGACACTTGAATTTCAATCTTTGAAAAATGCAGATGTATGCCCCTTTCCCATTCCTGGATTGATTTTGTTGTTGTTGTTGTTGCTGAGGTTCTGGAGGTCTCAACATATTCTGATGATGCTAATCATAGCCCTGAGGAGTTTAACCGAAGAAACCAGGTCTGCTTGCACTACGGAAACAATCAAGTAACTGCATTTTCTCATCAACCATTCTCTGTGTTACTATATCATGTTTCAAAGTTTAAAGAATAACAAAGACAGTTTCATAACTAATTTATTTCATATATTGTTGCGAATTTTATGGCAAACTTAATATTCTTAGACATTTGTTAGATTACATATCAACTTTGAAATTCTGATAATTATGTGCATATGTATATTGAAGCAGTTTTATAGGTAAACTAAAGACTTGAACAAATGCAAATTCCAAAGGTATTGAATTAACATTTCAATGAATATTTTTATTGTGATAGTTACATAGTATACACTTACAACTTACACATTTCTGTTACTAATTATTAATACAAATTTCAGTTATAAGAACGTGGTTATAAAGCATTTATTACAAACTGTTTGCAGTTAACAATGCATCTTTTAAATATGCTACATGAAAGTGGATGAGACATGACATACTGAAATTCCACATAGACATATTTGTGTTGGGAACTAAGGGAGAGCGGCATGCAACATAAAATAACTGTGTTTAGAAAATACAATTTGTCAGGTGTAGGCACACAGTTGACTTTAATGTGATTTTGGAAATTCTATTCATTCTATTGAGACAGATTAGATTTTGAAACGGGGAATAAAATATGATTTGGAGTTGAATATTGTTTACATTCACTTCAGTGATGTTGCATAAAAATGTTTCAAATGGATTCACAATTTCACAAATTCTGGAGTCAAGATGTTGAATGACAAGTGCAGTCTTTCATTGAAAATTATAAATACAACATCTATTTCTTTTTCTTAATTCAACCTACAATACCAAAAGGGACATTTTTGTAAATTAAGATCAGTAAAATTGATAATGTTGATTTCAAAATAATTAATTTGCTTGAGACTCATTTTTTAATTAAAAAAAGATTGATTATTTTTATGCTTTGACTAATGGCAAGGAAAAATCATCTTCGTCATTTGAGTTGATTGCTTAAATTACAAACATGCAGTTTCAAAGGAAAAAAAAATCACTGTGTGCATTGCTGTTGCTGCTTCTTTGCAACAATTTTCAATATGTTGTAATATTTTCATTTTACCTATTGAAAATGTTTCTGATTTCCCTTTCGATTTCTTCTTAAGCCCATCCATTATTTTGAGATGTCTCATACATGCCACCCATTTAGGGATATTTTGCAGATCTTTTGTTTGTAATTCTTAGTGTTGCTGAGGTGTAAAAATATATTAGTCTGAATGCACAAGGCGATTTTCAAACAGATGTCCTACACTTAGCTGAAATAACAGACGAGAAAAGTGATGGGAATTGGAAAAGCTCAGTATTATTAATTAAGATTTTAAAAGATTAATGTGAAGCAACAAACCACGACGTGAAAACTCAGGAAAAACAAAGCAAGAAAAACGTCCTGCCTTTGCAATCCCTAAACAGACAGAAAAATGCACATTACATTCAATTCCGAGAAATCCAAAGAAAAATCCTTGAAAGAAAGAGGGAAGGTAGGCACAGGAATGGGAAACAAGATTTTTTTCTTTTTCAGAAATTATGCAAGGAAGACAAGAGTTGAAATAACAATGCGGTGAATGACAAACAAAACCAAAGCAAACAAGCTGATGTTGAATTTTAGACAGTAGATAAATCATTCTTCCAGCTGAAAGCAGAAATAAAGGGAAGCCTGTCTTTGGAGACTGTCAGTGCATTTCACATGCTGGTAGTGTGAATATTTCAACTTATTCTTGTTATTATTACACCTACTTCCACTGAAAACTCCATACTCTTCATTTTCTGTAATATACCTTTGCCTATAGCATTGTACAATAAGCCATTTGTAACAAAGCTAAAAATGCTAAATTCCTTTATCAACTTATTTATTAGTAAGACGTTTCTGATTAAATTCTGATACATCCTCTTTCAAGATAGGACCTAACTTCAAATATGTTAAAATGTTTTTACAAACTGGAAGTGTTTAAAATTTGTATTTTTACCCTATGTTAATTTGGTACTTTCCAGTCCTTTGCTATATTCTTTTTTATTACATCTAAATGCAAAGTTTTCATTATTTTTTTCTGTGTTTTCTTTATTTCAATTGAATGGAAGCTATTAAAACACCTAGTATAAGAAAAAAGAAAATTGTTACAACATTCAGATTTTTGCTGAATCCATATGCATCGAATTAGTTGCCTTTTCACTTCACTATTTAAAAATACATCTTCATCTTTATGTTTCTCTATTCAAAAATCTTTATATTAAAAAGCGTTTCACAGCTAAAATAGATATTAAATATTTCTCTTTATTAAAAACAGCAAAATTTGCTTTCAAGAGAAAGGGAGAGCGATCTAAATCCAAGGATGTACTTTGAGGATGGGGTTGTTGTCATTACAAAGAAAAAGAGGAAATGCATGTAAGGCTACATCTGATATTTATAAAAGTTTTGTTCACCAGACATCCCAAAGGTTAGCAAGTGTCCTCTTATTTACAAGGAGCTCTCTTTGAAGATCTCTAAAGATTTCCTTGTGATGCTTATTTAATAAGAAGAAGAAAGAGAAAAAATATGTGTGAGGGAAGAACGAAGTAGCATCTGTCTTTGAGTGAAGATTAAAGTTTAGAAATTTCAAAACTACCGCTAACACAATAATATTGTGACCAAAGGAAGTTTTGTTACTCATTGTAACTTCAGAGAATTTCTCCAAAGAATAGACATCACACAGATTACATCGGTAGATATGTTTGTTTAATTCACAAAATGTCATTGACTTTCCAATAATTTCACAAGTGTAATTTCATTATAATGTGTTAGCAGTTATTTTATTATCCAGGAAGATTGTCCTGAAACATGGATTGTTAAGGTTTGGTTGCCTAGATAGTACGTCACTATTTACCTTGGCATGGTGAATTGAAAACCTTGTACAAATCAAATTAACGATAACAGTAACAGGTCCAAGAAATTTGCATATAATCCCATTATACACTTTAAATATTCTGACCCTCTTCTAATTACACTTTAAGTTAGAAAAGGCAATTTTCAATGCACATGATTTTACAATTAAGATATTTGTGCTTGTATTGTGATGCATCCATTTCCAGCACAGCAAATCTACTATTTTATCACTGTCTTTTACAAGTTTATTTAAACAAAACTATATTTCAAATGTATCTTGAATTTTGTTCGTTATTTGTCAGAACAGAAAGATAACATCAGAAATTATTTAGAAACATATCATGAATTGATAGAACTCTGAGTTGTGGGGAAAGAGAGAAACATCCAAAGATTGATTTCTTGACATCAAATATAACATTTTATAAATACGTGTAGGATGACAAAATGACTTGATTTGAAAAATTTCTTCATTATTTGATGTTGTCTCAGTAAATCATAGATATTGATGATGCTCTGTCTGCATCAAGGATATAAACGCACATGTGACAAGCACAGGAATTTTGTCCAGTAATAAAACCCACACAGAAAGAAAAATTATTGGGAATTTTGAAATTACTAAGATATTATATTCAGTGTTGATTTTCTCATCATATTGGCATTTATCAACACCCCTCTTGAGCAATACATACAATGCAACGCAATATAAATGTACCATTGTTTTACTTTCCAAACTAATGCTTTAATTGTGTAAAGATTAATCAAAAATTATTGTTCTAGTTGCCAAAAAACATGCTGCAATAAGTAAATCAGGTCATATCTGGTCCACCCAAAAGTGAATTTGCAACATTCTGAACACTGTCAAATTAATTGTCTGGGGTTGGGTGATTCTGAGAGCATTTTGATCAATATTTAAACTTTTGCTTGGGTTGCATTGAATCCTCTGCCTGGGCTTGGGTTCCAGATCTATGACAGGTTCTCGTTTCCTGTTTCTGTACACTGCAAGAAGCAGCAGCTGATTGCTCATTAATTGGTTTCCTGCTCCATGTGGAAGCAATTTGAGCTCCAGTCTTCAGGCTTTGCAGCCTGAGTGTGTGTGTGTGTGTGTGTGTGTGTGACAGATGCAAGTTAAGCTGTATTATTGCAAAATTGTCCATTTCTGGTTCATTCATATGAGATAAAACCCAAAAGCTCAAAAGCTGAAGTTATACCAATGCCCTTTTATCTTCAGATCACTGAACTCCATTTTTGTTCCTTTATTTCTGATTTCCTCCAATAATTTTCTCCAGTTCTCAGTTACTTCTTTGAAAAATAAAATATTCTCCTGAACCAAAGAAGTTCCAAATTTCAAGTTCAGCCTCCCAGACGCCTTCAAACTCTTGATTTTCTCTCCATTTAGTAATATATTAAGAAGAAAATGTGTCATAAGCTACTGACCAATATTCAAAATGCCCTCACGTATCTGTTTCTGCTTCTCAAAATCTGACTATGATGTTATCTTTGCCGTGGAGAATATGAGAAGTTGCCTTTACATGCTTGGCACAATGGCTCAATTGGCTAATCTTCTGAAAGCACTCACATCCCATATTGGCACTTGTTCATGTCCTGGCTGCTCCACTTCTGAGCCATGCCCCTGCTTGTGGCCTAGAAAGACGGCAGAAGATACAAAAAGTCTTAGGACCATTCACTCATACTGGAGACCCGGAAGAAGCTCCTGACTTCTTGGCTTTGAATCAGCTCAAGCGCTGGCTGTTGTGGGCATTTGGAGAGAGAACCAGCAAAAGGAAGATCTTTCCTCTCTCTGTAAAGCTGATTTGCCTTTTCAATTCTAATAAAACAATCTTTAAGAAAAGAAGTTACATGTATACATTGTGTATTACATGTTTTGTGTATTTGTATGTTTTGGGACTCTGGTATTTTGTTAAACTTATATGTTTGAAAGAAAAGATAAGTATACATTTAACTTGAGAGTGTAATAAATAAACATTGAATGCCAAATGTATTCTAGTGGAATTTATCCTCAACA
The DNA here is from genome assembly GCF_017591425.1 of Ochotona curzoniae. Taxonomy (NCBI): domain Eukaryota; kingdom Metazoa; phylum Chordata; class Mammalia; order Lagomorpha; family Ochotonidae; genus Ochotona; species Ochotona curzoniae. The sequence continues at coordinate 10,450,322 of NW_024465582.1, read as the reverse complement.
ACAATATAATCAATGATCACAAATGTTCATTTGATTCACATGAAACAGATTATATTTTTTCTTTATTATTTACATAATATAAAAAGCCAGTAAAAAGAGAACAAATGAGAAGTTTCTTAAGATTTAAAACACAAAGTACTTCCAATAATGAAAAAAGACCTATGTACTACCAGTGTAAAGATTTGATGGATATTTAGAAAAAACTAATAAGGAGATCATAAAAGCCCTGAGAACAATGGAAAATGAAAGACTGGGCTTCCTGCAGAGTCTGTGATGGGATTACCTGTAGGCTTATGACACACTGTTTTTTTTTCTTTGTGCTCCATATTTGAGTGTTCCTTTATAAAAAGCAGGTAGGTGTAATTCATTTCCAACTCTTTCAGAATTAAAAGAAAATCAGCTTGTTGTTTATACAAAGTTATGTTTGATAGCAATATATGTTAATATAGACATTTGCAAGGTTTCTTCACAAAATAAGAATATCTCAATATCTAGAAATAGACCTGAAATATTTAACGTGTTCTTCAAACACAGGTCCTAGGATGAATACAATTACATCATAATTAGAATATTAGCTTCTTTACTGTGAACAGTCCATTCATCTCTTCTCTATGTTCCTATTGGTGAAACATTAAGATTGAGTTTAATCAGTTCTTTTGAAACTCTGTGACATGATGTCTATTCCAGTATGATTCCAGGGAGCAAACCATTTTCTACAAGATCCGGAGTCTTAATCCCCAGGCAACTTTGACCATGAATGTTTAGAAATGTATCCTTCATTTATCATAATGTTTCTCATGAAGAAGTGTTGTGTTTTTTGTTTGTTTTTTTTTTGTGTGTGTGTGTGTGAGTGTGTGATACACAGAGAGAAAACAAGAAAAAGCATGAAATACTCTAAGACTGTCAAGTACTGTAATCCACATGCTCTAGTGTGAAGCTATGCTTTAGCTCATCGCTTCACAATCAATTGACTAGTGATAAGACTGTATAGTGAATAGCAGACCACTTTCTGAAGAAAATACTTTAAAGCCTTCATTCAGTGTAATGTTGCTGCTACATCAGTAGCCTGGCATTGAAACCACCTCTACATGTTCTCGAATAACCACCATTAGATTTGGTAGCAGGCATTACACTACTTTTCTCCACATATGCCTAAACTCAGACTTTTTTCATCCCCCTCATTTTGAAATGTGGGATGTAGTCTATGACAGAGCCTCAAGTATCTTAAAACTTCACGTTAGTGACTTATTCGAAGTAGAATGATTGATTAAAGGATATTTCCAGGAGTGAGAGTTGCCATATCTTGTTGTACAGATCTGGAATATCCATAGCACATTTCCTAGGCTGACATTTCCAATGACATTACAAAATGGTTTTGGTGACTTTCCACTGATTATGCATTAGCCACATTTCAATGCCTGGATGATAACTATGGCAGTTCTACGTTTTTCTACCAAAATTCAAGTCTGTCTTTTTCTAACAATTTCTTGAACCTACTGAGTCACCCGCCAATAAATAAATTGGAACCAGCTTCTCATGTTTCATTATGAAAACTCTGATTTAGCATATTCTCCGTATGTCTTCCTATAAATACTATAATCACTATTTCCTAAAAATATTTGACAAAAACAACCACAGCAAGTATCTATTTTATGTTACTCCCTTCCTTTATGGTGGAACTAAATAAAGAATCATCTCACTAGTTTCAAAATCCTTTATTTTACTCCCCAAATACCATTGTAAAAAAATGAAAAAAGCTGAACAACAAACAAACCATCACAAGGGGTCCTTTTTAGTGAGCATAACATGGGCTGGTCAAATACGAGGTTTCATATTGAAAACAGCAAACACTCACAGAATCAGCGTGCAAGAAGTTGTTTTTTTCTTACGTTACTAAGAAAGTCCCTGAAGATATTTCTCCAAAACAAGTTATGTACTTACTCCTATAACAAATTCAGAGGAAAAAATTAATGCTATGCTTTGCCGAATACTGAGATCAGTAAAATGAATCAAACCAAACGATAGCCTTTAATTAATACTGAAAGTGTATATGTTCTTGTGTCAAGTAGACAAGAATCTTAAAAATATTAGATTAAAACAGGTTCGGTTTGAAGAAATTGATCCAGAACGTTAGACTTTGGGAAAGTCTTAGAGTGATATAAACTTCCTGGCCTGGATCAGTTACTGGTGATACCTGAAGGTCCATGTTAGATTCCTGAATTCAGTTGAATTTTAAGATAGTGAAAGAAAACCTGCACTTCTCTCTCACTTGCCTTCTTTCTACTATTCCTTCTCACTCCATCTTAAGCACCAAAAAGTGATGGGGAGATGCCTTCAGTGTGGATTAGTTGGACATGTTTTCCTTCTAAGCTAGCAACAGACAGACTTCAATCCACTAATGTTGTTAAAGCTGACAAATGTTTCCTTTCCTATTCTGCAGTTTATATATATTTTTTTCAGCTTGTAAAGTTAGGATTATGTGATATTTGTTTTGTTTCATGATGCATTTAAGCTCTCGGGATGAGCAGGCATGACATGGTACATGTTTATACTATTCTCAGCATGCCTACAGCATTCTTCATGTTCATGTGCCTATTTGCAAAGATATGTACTTCCTGACCTTAAATAGGTCACCTATGAAATACCATCAAGAAATCGACTGATATTTATCGTTGTTTTTCCATCCTGGGAAATGGTCACGGAACACTGTACAAGACACCAAAAGGGAGCAGATAAAATACCTTAGGGAAACTGGAGAATTTGGGAGCCAGTTGAACAGTTGTGAGTCTCTCCTTTGACTCTTAGCTTTTTCTTTGATTCATGCAAGTTTCCTACAAGATACCAGACCACAGCACAACCCTGCAGAATCTCAGTGGAAGCTTTACAGAGACTACAGTTTCCAACCCAGCGAATGACTTCAGTCTGAAGAAACAATGATTCGTGTCCCTGCTGCCTCTGGAAGTCACATACACTCTCCATCATGCTTTCTCTCAGGGAATGGATAAGACATGTTTGGTGTTATTCAGAGATTACATCCTAGCCATAGAGTATATATCTGAATTTTTTGAAGTGCTTTTGACTTTATCTAAGCCATCAAAAAAAGCACGGTAAATATAGAGTAGTCGTAGACTATTAATTATGCACGGATATTTGATGATTGAGTATAAAAACTTCCAGCAAATTATAACAGCTTCCATTGAGATGAATTTATATTCTTTGAATTACATGGAACCACTGTTATGTTTAGAAGTAGCTGGCTAAACTTTCTAGTTGAATAATTTTCCAGTTGTCATATCAATGAATTTGAAGTTGGTTGCAATATTTATTTCATTATTTCGGTCAGATTAGAGAATATTTCAATGCAAAAAAAAGATATGAGTAATATATTTTTAGGTATCTGCTTTTATGAGATTATTGAATTTATTCAATTTGATTTTAGAGCATTTTGCTTTTAAGGCTTGCATTCTCTTATTTTAGAACATTTTAGTCAATGACTTGTTTCTAATTAGTGTTGATGAGTAATGAGAACAATTTAGTTATATCCAATCCTTATTTAAAAATCATATTAAATTCTGAGTAGACATTCTTATGGGTAGAATGTAAGATAGGAGACATATTTATTATCTAATAATAAAATTTGGTTCAGAATGACTGTGTTCTGTAGACATGACCTTAATTTACCTGACATTTTATTAGGATTAAATTAACATCCATCATTTAAATGTTTGTAATTATCTATTATCTGTCTTTGAAATTTAACATTTGTTAAACTGCTCCTCTGAAAATGGCACTTTGAAAGAAGGCAAACAATAAAAGCAATCCTGAAGATAGCAGGTTTATAAATGCACACTGACAAGATTTATTAATCACTGCAATGAAATTAACAGTGCACAGTTAAGACCTGAAATCATTCAGTTCATGGCTAAAAGAATATCACAGAGACATTTAAAGTATTAATGAGATCTAATATAAATCTGGTTTTAAACTTTAAAAATAATGACATGGCTCAGTAAATTCCACCCTAAATCAAAACCATATTTGAAATATGGGGATTATTTTTTTCCTCACTAATCTTAGTAATACCTTCAAAAAAAAAACTTCAGAAGGAAAATACCAAAAGAAAAAACAAAAATAGCAAGGCTATCAATGACAAAGGAGTAAAACTGAGAGACTGAAATAAACGTGAAGATATTAGTTCAAGATTCTGAATAGCTAAGTGTCACTTATTCTCTATGATGAGGGTTAGTCACAGAAAAATCACAAGCATAATTTCTGCTTTAAAAGATATGATAATATATTTAATTTTCAAGAGCTAATAGAGAGGTGATTGTTGCTATGTCTCTTATATCCCTATTTTATAGATGCTGCTTATTAATATGACTGTGTGGAAGAAACAGAAGAAGCTCCTTGCTCCTCGTTTGAAATTGATTCAGCTCTGGCCATTTTGGGTTTGGAGGGAGTGAACCAGTGGATGGATGATATTTCTGCCTCTTCTCACTGTAAGACTGGTCTGACTTGCAAAAGGAGAAAAAAAAAAAAAAAGGATGGCATAACATTGAATATAGGATATCTCCAAGAGCGTACTAGATATCCTTAGATATCCCATTCAGAAACAACTCAGATTTACCAATGCTAAAATGAATGATATATTAAAAAGTTAAAGACGTTATGGTGTTACAATGCTCGTAATTAACTTACCAGCTTGTTCAGCTTTCACAATTGTACTGCTAATGACACATTTATTTAGTCAGTTAGTTGTAAGTATGATAGATTTCCATCCAAAATACTCCAGGGCTATAGACTTTGTCTCCTTGGCCTCCTCCATTCGTTGATATTTCAGTTGTTTTTTTTTTTAAGTTCGGTTTGATATATTTGAAAAGGAGAGAGAGGGAGAGGAAGGAGGGAGGTTGGGAGGGAGAGAGCGAATTGAAATATGGAATCTCAGCTGTTCTGCCAACCACTTTGTCCTCTGGCAGTTTCTGTATCTCTCTGTGTTTAAGCATCCTTTCAAATAAGAGGAATATTTCTCACACCTTTTGTAGAAATTTTACTTCTTGTTATGTACTTCTTAGTGAGGAGTAGACAAAATTATCAATTGACAAAATAATACCAGCAAGTTGAAGCGTTTTTTCTTCTTAAATCCTCAGCATTCGTACATGACAAGATGGTGACACACACATCTTCCACCCGGATGAGGATGTGTCTTTCAGATCTCTACATACCATGAGTTTTCCTTTTATACTTGTTAGAGAATTGAACCACAATGATGCTCTTCATGTCCTCATAATGATTCCACCAGGCATTTCTCGGCTGAGCAATTATAAAAGTTTGATTTAAGTAAGCATTTAGAAACTGAACTGGTCAGTGAGAAAAATGAAGCATAGATATACAGCCGTTGTGTTACAGGTGATGATATTTTAAAACATTACAGATAACTTCTGAAAAGAAAGTATGGATAAAATGCTTTGAGCTATATTAACAATACAAACAGCACACAATTTAATGGAAAAAGAAATGTGCCAGTTTTAAGACCTTGTGATAATTTTGAAATATTATGAGATATATTTTAACGTATAAAAAGGAAAAATGGTGGCATATTGGATTCTTGTGAAATTCAAAGTACATGAGGACTTGCTAGTCATATCTAAACTCTTAGTCAAATTTTAGGGGACTAAAATTACACTTCTGATTTAATCTCCTAGCAATCATATGAGTGTAATGTTATTGTACTTATTTATAAAAATAAGTGAAGAAAATTACATTTCATTTTACATGACTGAGGGCATGCTGGATATTGAGAAAATGAAATATAGTCATATTTATCATGGGTCATAACCCATTATTGGGAAAAAAGGCATTAAAATTTTTACAGTGCTAATTACTTGGTTATGATCATGTAAATTATTTGATGGAGAAGAAAATGTGGTGCAAAAGCATCTAACAGAACACACAGTCTAGTTCAGGAAGTCTGAAGAGATTGTCTCATTTTCAACTTGATGTGTGATGGATAAATTGGAGCTAGATAATACCAAGACAATTTATAGCAGCGATAATAGAATGTGAAATTCTTGAGGAGTATATGGCCAGATTTTGTACAAGAACACAATGGTACTTAGTCTGGTTGCATTTTGGCAAGAATTATGGAAAATGCTCAGGATGACTTTCTAGAGTTGAGATCAGTTCCTAGTAAATGTACAGGGATGTGAATCTAAATTACAATGAAAACAAAAAGTGATGGAAAGGGGTTTGCTGTAAACAAAATCCTACAATCAGCATTAGAGTACAGAAGACAGTTCTGCATGAACTAAGGAGCATGTGCTGGATAAAAGCACGGCAATAACGCTCTCAGTGAGTCCATTACCACCACGCTCCAGAAGGCCGTCGACAACTGGTTCTGACAACTTGAACTTGGTACTTCACCTAAAAACATTGAAATCACATAAAAGGGCAAATAATTGGGAATGTTCAGCAGTGAAGATTCATGTGAGCTGTATAACTTCTATGTCACTTTTAAATTACCCAAACCTGGTTCTCTGTAAAAAAAAAAAAAAAAAAAGGCCTCTCATGTTACATTTAATTTATCCATCTTATTAAAAATAGGTTTTCAACCTCAGAATTCTGAATAATTGCATAAGCACAAATTCGTATTAGTGTTTGTAAAATCCTCAACAAACTTCCCCAGCCAAAGGGATTAAGGCTTAAGATAACCTCCACTAAGAGATGCCCAATTCCTGCTCAGAAATTTCCAGTTTTCCTTCCTTTCAATTAAATTTTGCTATCTCTGTTCAATTAGTACTCATCCTCTCCTGCTTATCCCAAATTGTCTGTGCTTCTCCTTCTTGATTGCTGGGAAAGAACTTAAGTGGATGGAACTATAAATTTCTGAAATAATAGAGAATGCATTTTGAGCCCGACATGATGGTTTAGTGGCTATATCATCAACTTGCACATGCCAGGATCCCCTGTGGATGCTGTTTGTTTCACAGCTGCTCCACTTGCCCTCCAGCTCCCTGCTGAGGCCTGGGAGGGCACAGGAGGATGGGCCAAAGCCTTGAGACCCTGCACTTACATAAGATACCCAAAAGAAGCTCCTGGTTCCTGGCTTCAAATCGACTCAGCTGTGGCCATTTTTACCATTTCAGGGTGAGCCAGCAGACTGAAGATCTTTATTTCTACTTTTTTGTCTCTGCAAATTTCACCTACACTTTCCTATAAAATCGGTTTTTTTAAAAAAGAATTCATATTATTTTTCGTAATATAAAGAGAGCAGACTTCAGGCTTCCCATAGGAATAGTACCAAGAAGATAATCATATTTTACTAGCTCCCCTGCTTTGAACCCAATATTCTTCCATCATTTCCTTTTTTTCAAACTTATTTGCTGAGTTACAATTTTAGTTACTGTAGTCACTGATAATAATGTCTTACAAACAAAAGTAAAAAGACCACAAGAACACGCTTTCACAGGAGTATAAACACAGGATAAAAATGACAATTCTATCCAAAAGTGACCATTTCATACTTACATTTTTGTGTGTTCTATATTAGCTGCCATATATCAGAAAAAGAACATGATAATTGTATTTTTTCACACTGGCTTATTTTGCTAATCATAATGATCTCCAGTTGCAGCTATTTGGTTGCAAAAGATGAAATTTTGTTCTTTTTATACACGCACTATTCTTTCTTTATTCAATTATTCAGATAAGAGACAAAAATCTTGCATTCATTGTTTCACTCGCTAAATAAGAGCAACAGCCTGAGCTGCAACTATCCAAAGTCAGGAACCAGGAGCATCTTCTGGGTCTCCCACAAGGGTTCTGAGTTATAAGGCTCTGGACTATCTTCCACTACTGTCTCAGGCCACAAGCAGTGAACTGGGTGGAAGATGGAGCAACTGTGACATAAATGGGATCCCACATGGGATTTGAACATGTGCAAGGTGAGGACTTAACCACTAAGCCATTGCACTATTCCCTGGCAGTTCTATTCCTGAAGAGCTGTATTGTCGTTGTTTTGTTTGTTGTAAACTATACAACATCAGCCCAACTAAACAAGCAAAAATAGAAGCAGAAGACTCAAAACAATAAAATCAGATATGAAAAGGGGCATATAACAACACATATCATAGGTATATCAAGGCTCATCAAGTATTATTGCAGGAGACTGGCATGGTGGTATAAGCAGGCATTGCAGCCAGTTAAGGAGCGAACCAACAATGGATGATCTCTCTCTCTCGCTTTGTCTCTCCTTTTCTCCCTGGAGCACTGACATTCCAGTAAAATGAATAAATCTTTTTAAAAAAAAAAAAAAGAAGAAGAAACCTAAGCTAAAGTAAAGGAAAGCCTGAACAGAACAATAGCTAAGAATGAGATGGAGATTGAATTGGTAATAAAGACCCCTCAACAAAGAATTCTACCAACATTTTTAAGAATTAATCCCAATTGTTCTCAAACTCTCAAAACGTGTAAAAAAAAAAGGGGGGGGGGAAATCTTCCCAAATTTCTTCTTTGAGGCCTGCATCACCTTAATTTCCAAACAAGAAAATGACACAAAATGAAAGATGACCGTACCAATAACCTTGATAAACATAGATGGAAACATCCTCAATAAAATACTAGCTAATAAAATCCAACAACACAGTAAAAAGACATTTCACTTGAATGAAGTGAGATTTATTCCTAGTATGCAGGGATTTAAAAACATGTGCAAATCAATAAAATGTGATATAGCACATTAACTATTGAAGAATAAAACCCATATAATCTACATAAAGTCAGAGAAAACATGCAATTAAAATACAACATCTCTTCAAGATAAAAACACCTCTAAAAATTGGGATAGAAGGAACAACCATTTACACAATGAAAGCAATATGCGACAAACCCATAGCCAATATTATACATGGTGGGAAAATGATAGAAAAATTTTGGCTAAGCTCTGGAACCAAGCAAGCCTGCCCACTCTCACCACTACTATTCAATTTAGTCTTACAAGTTTCAACCACAGCCACTGGGCCAGAAAGAGAGATAAATGAATGCAACTGAGAAAAGATAAAGTCAACTTGTTGCTGTTTGTAGATAGCATAATCCCGTATACAGGGAAAAGTTCACTGAGACTATTGGAACTCAAAAGACAGTTTGGTGAAGTTGCCAGGTATAAAATCAACACACAAAACACAATAATAGCCTTTGCATATTCAGTTTCACAGCTGATTAAAAAAAAACATGTACAATCAATCCCATTCACAAAAGCTACACAAAGATTTAAATACATAGGAATAAATTTAAAGAAAAAGATCTCTACAATGAAAATTACAAAAATTAAAAGAACGTAATAGAAGATGACTTCCCCCAGAATGCGAAAATCTTTCATGTCCATGGATTGCTAGGATTGATATAATCAAAATGTTCATATTACTAAAATTGATTTACAGGTACAATGCAATCCTAATGAAAACATAACATTCTTTTCAGCTCTAGAGAAATGGATGCCAAATTCGTGTGGAACCCCAAACAGCTATTACACTGTTAAACAAAAAAATGAAAGCTGACGGCATCACAGTATCAAACTTCAAGACTTAGTAATTTTTTTTTCATATGTAAGCAAAACTGCCTGATACTGGCAAAAAATTACCATGTGGATCAACCAATGGGAATGCATATTATTTTTAGTAGTATAGATGCTATTTAGAAAATATTTCCAAATAGAACTGGCTAATCGGAGGAGACATTTACACTGGAAGTTTCTGTATCTCCTATAATGTCAATTGTTTTCCTTGCTTTTTACATATTTATTTCATTTTTCTAATTTAAACATACGGAGATCTTCAATCCACTGGTTTATTCTCCAAATGCCTCTAAAGGGCAAAATTTGACCAGGTTGAAGCCAGAGCCCAAGACTATAAATGGATTCTTTAGCAATAAATAATATGTCTTGCTTATTAATTCTACATGAGCTTAAGATATAATGTGTAACATATTACATTTGTAGACATTTATACATAAATACATTATCCTCTGTTATATGAAATTCCCCACTTGCATTAGCATTTTAAATTTGTGCTTATTTATTTAATTTATATTCATTAGTTTCTTTGCCAATAATTGAAATGATTTCACAATCTTGGCTTAAATTTGTAGTCTTAATTCCAAATATTGAACACAGTGAACCTATGATCTTGTGTCTCCCTTGAATTCCAACAGCTGATCATGATTATAAATCAAAACCTTCCTTCATTTTACCACATTAGTCTTGGTTTGCAATCTCTGAATATAATTGCCCTCTTCAGCCAGTCAATATTTTGAATAGTCATTTGCCATAATTGTTATGCTTTTTCTCCCTTTTTTCCTCAGTAATAATTGGAAATTTGTTTCCTTGTTATTTGCACCTAATACTTCCCATCCTGGCTAGTTAGTAGATGCATCAATGTTTACTTTTAAGTTGAATCTGTATTCAAATTTACATTGTTTAGTCTCTCCCAAAAGAAAAGTTAATCAATGAAATTACCAAACTTACTCAGCTCTTGGTGTGTATGTAAAATATAAATGTTCCATCAGATCCTACACATGCCTTGATTTAAGAAATTTCGTGTTTTAAAACATTACATTCTGTAATCATTCTATGATTGAAATGGTAGAAAATTCGAAGAAAATATACTCATTTTAGAATCGCTGTAGCTACATTAATAGAACATTAAAAAATTTGTCTTCATGGGTGTATTTCTTAATAGTGTAAGAACAGATAAAATAACAGGACTTAGATGTTATATCAGTTAAGTTAAAAAAAAATTCTGTGTCTCACGTGAGATTAGCTCAATTCAAACTCTAGCTACAGTCACTAATGCCAGCTTCCTGCTAACACATGGTCTTGGGGGCAGCACGTGATGGGTTAAATAATTGGGTCCATGTCACTTATGCAAAAATTGTTGACCAATGTCCTGGCTTCTGTATTGTGGGCACATGGTGACAAACAGTTAAATGATCTCTCATTCTCTTTCAAATAACAATAATGATCGATAAAAAACAATCATGTGAACTTGAAATTACCTTAAGAACTGGACTTTTGAAAGTACACTCTTACTCTTGAAATTTTCTTTGCATGAAAGACTGTAGTCATTTCATTCTTTCCAGGAGTATTATTCCATTTTGAATCACATAGCCTAGCACATTAGCTTGTCAGGAAAAATCATCACCTAGAAGATTCAAATATGTTCGTAACGTTTTTATGGGCTCCTTCTAATGGATGCATGTCATCAAGAAAAGCCATTTTGATATAATTTTTATGCTGCACAATGATGTTCCATAGTCTATATAAGATTTTCCATTTACATGGGTTACAAAAATTTACATATAAAGTGGGATAGTCCAAAAAGAGCCACATCATTAAGCTGAAGCATAGCACACTATACCCATTAGTTTAAGATTCTGCTGCATTTCTTTAGTTAAGCGATTTCTGTATGCTATCATATTTGCCCAGATAAGCACTGAAAAACAAGAAGACATAAAAACTTACTGTGTGATATACACTGGTTTGTTTTGTGTGGTATTGTTTTGTTTTCACTAATGTTCCAAGAGCTTTTATAGGGTAGTCCTAAACGCTCGGCATGGTTTCACACCATGTTACTAAACAAGAGTAGCACCTTTCTGGAACATGTGATGAACACTGAAAAAACACATTGCATCAAATATTCTCTGTTGAATTGTTTGCTCTTTACCAGGAAATAAAACTGATCTCCATGTAAAAATTATCTTGCAAATGACATTACATTTCATGTGCTTATCTCCTCGGCATAATAGTAAACTTAAGATACACAAAATCCACTAGTTCTCTCTTTATTCCCCACGTACTGCTATCTTACACTGACCAGCTCCATTCAAATATGATTTTCATGTAACATGGAGCCTAAAAATATTAAATGAATGAATGTATAAATAAATAGCAAGTCTTCGGTGAAACTAAAATATCTATTTAGTTATTTACCTTTTAGAAAGGCAGAGGGTAAGAAACACAGAGGGAGAGACAAGGAGAACCAGACCAGTCTTCTGGTACATTCCCCAAATGATTACAATTTACAGGCTGGAGAAGGACCACAGCCAGGGCTCTGATACTCCAAGAATTGTCTGCATGGATGGCATGGCCATGGAATTGTGCCACTTTCCCCTGTTTTCCCATGATGTATTCTTTTATTTATTCATGGTTTTCACTGTGAGAACTACAAAATATGCTTTAGCAACATAGTTTATTAAAAAGTTGTGTTTTGTATTTGTAATATGCATACATGAGTAAAGTCTGCTACTAGAGTATTTGTATTATGCCAATAAATAAGCAAGACAAAGACAGATAGACCGCTCTGCGTGTAATGAGCAATCCTACACATCAGATGATCAAGGGAACACTATCACTACTACTAGGTACAAGCTAGATAGGATGAATTGTTGTATACATATGGAAAAACCATATGTATACTGTGTATACATATGGAAAAACATTTTTTCTCTTCATATAAATTTTAAAATGAAAAATGTTTCTACAATCATCCATAACAACCATTTTTCTTCTATTTTTATGAACTTGTGCTCTGTTTGTAAAATATTAGTATTAGCTAATTGATTAGCTTTGTTTCATTTTAGGCATTTGTCAATAATGATACATGTATTTTTTACAAGTATGTAAACCACAGACAAATTTTTAAATTGTGATTGCTAGTTGGTGAACGTATCAATAACGAAATCAGTGCAGGAGCTGGCACGGTGCAGTAAGGCCAACACGTGCCACGTCAGTGTCCCAGGGCTTTGGCCTTCCCACCTTCATGAGACACCCAGATTGCAGCTCTTCGTAATTGACTTTGACCTTGCCAAGACCCAGCAATCACAGGCATTGGGGAGTAAACCAGAGGGTAAAAGATTCTTGGTCTTTATCTCACTATCTCCTCTCTCTCTCTCTTCCCTACTTCTCTTTTTTTCTCTCCTTCTTTTTAACTGACTCTTTTCAAATAAATAACTAAATATTTTTAAAACATATTGTAAAATATGAGTTTTCAAACAAAAGGTTCTTCAAATAGTGCTTGGTGTTCAACAGTATAACAATGCAATAAGATAAGCAATTGTGAAAGCAGGAGGCATCTTCAGTTACAAGTGTGTTTTTTTTTTTTTTTAATCATGATGTCCCTTTAGCTTGTTCCTTGTTGTTCTATCAAAGAGTGTGGCGACATTGCTGTATCTTCACAGGAAACATTCTTCAAGAAAACATGAAAATGTGTTCTCTGTTTAATAGCTCATGATTTTTACTGGAGAATTTGTCTCAAAGAGTCCTATAGAAGCTTTAGAACTGAAATAAATTATGTTAGTTTATTACATTAATTTTAAAAACAAGGTACACATGATTGAAGATGCCATTATTGCACTGGATGCACACAGATAACTGAAAAGAATAGCTAACAGAGAAAAAGACAAAGCGTACAAAAATGTGAGAAGCAGAAAAAGATTCTGGCATGCATAGCTTTTAACTGAAAATACAGGAAGAATCACAGGCTGAAAACTTTTTTAAAACCAATAATCGATGTTAACCCTCAGATACTAGTTCAATAAACTCCACTGGAAATTGATAAAAAGAAAATAATATGTAGTCACATTATAATGATTTGATAAAAATCAAATCCATCCAAAATGTTGTGTATAAAAAATACATACATTTATAGGCGCAGAAATGTGAGACTAAAAGGTTCTAAAATATTTATCATACAGATACTGTCCACAGTACATCATCAGGTGTGCAATAGAATTTGATGGAACACACTATCGTATTAAGAAAAATGCTGGTACTAAAAGAACTGAAGTTACACTATATGCAATTTTGTAATCTAAAGTGACTACGACAATAAACACTATATACTGGATGTTCAGTATTTGTAGTGTTTCCCTTTTAGTATAGTTCATAAAGTTAGGCAAAATATAACTTTGAGCATCTACTCAGATTTTTATTTTGTGTGCAATGTAGCCAGTGATATATATCTGGGATACAGATCTTCTACATGTACCTTTGAAAGTGGGAGTGGAGGGACATTATCCTGCCACGGGCTATTTGCATATACATAACATAATTTGTGAACCATGAAAATCAGTTTAAAAAATTAACTTTGTAAAATTTATTGAAATTGAGTACTGCACGCAGTTGCCTTGGTGAGATGAGACCAAGTGATTTTGTGGTCCTTATACATACAGTAGAACAAACATTACACACCCTTGCAAGTAATCCACAGTGTCAGGCACACAGATATAAACAAATATACTATGGATTAGTTCCTCGAGTTTCATGTGCTGGAAACCTGACCTCTTATGCAATGGTGCTGGAAATTGAGGCTTTTTGGAGACGTTTATCATCAAGAATGAATGAGAGCTGAGATGGAAGAATCTTGGTAAGTCGAGGGCTAGTCTTGAACATCCTAAAGTTGGTAGAATTCTGAGAAAAACTTAACAATTTCTATAATGACCCCAATTCCAGATTTTTTTATAGCAATACAAAAATCAATCAAGCAAAAACTAGTGCCAGAAGTAGGAGTTGCTTTAAGAAAAAAAAATCTGAAAATCTGAAAGCAGCTCTGGATCTGGGAAATGGTAGTCTAGTGACAGATGATGGGGAGGGGCCGGGCAAGATAAAGATTGTCTTGATAGGAATGCATGGCTCAGCATGATTCTTTTCCTCAGAAGAGTAGGGTCCAATTGAAGCTTAAGACGTTTAGTAAACCAAGTTGGAAACAGATGCGCCATCAGCCAGGCCGCTGTAGGGCACTCACAGAGCGTGGGGAGAACAGGCGTTGTGGAATTCCTTAGGGTCCTGGGAGTCTCCATTGATAAAGGAGCAGCAGCCATGACCTGCTGTCCACAGCTGTGTCAGTCCCTGCCTTCGCGCAGCTTCCACGTGAACATTTACTGCTTCACTTGGTGAGTTTACACGATGAAGGTGGTGGCTTCTTCCTGCAGCCTCAGGCACTGAATGTTCCTCATTTGGAACCTTTCTCCTACAGCTTCCTCCTCTCGGTATCCAGATACTCAAAGACCATTTGGTCCTGGCTCTGGAGTAGTTAAATGAATGCCAGATTACTCAGAGAGTCTCCGTATCAGCAACAAAGCTAGTTCATGGTCATCACGTGTGTTGTAACGCTTCCATTTCCTTCAAGCCCTCTTTCTTTTATTCACGCTGCAGACAATTGGTGAAATAGGCACAGCTCTAAGAATATCTCTACTTTCAACCAGCTTTTCTCAAATAGTTCAGCTTTTCATTTGTAGTGCTAGATGTCTGAATCTTCCTTTCACCTGCAAAATTAGAAACCTTTATAGGGATAACAATTTGTGTAAATTCTGTATTGTCTCAGGGAAGACAGTGGCTTGAAAAGAGGGGACAGGGAGTCGATAAATACTCAGTATGTAAGTAATCTTTATTGGTTTTTCTCTTATATGAAAACAAATTTAGGCATCCTAAAACAAACTGTTTTTGGTATACTGATTCAAACCCTAGATACTCCATTTCTGACCCAGCTCCCTACTAGTATACCTAGGAATTAGATGATGGCCCAAGGACCTGGGTGCCTACCACCAAAATTAAAGCCTTTTTGGAGTTCTGGCTCTTAGTTTTTAGTCTGATCCTACTGCAGCTGGTTTGGGCTACCTAGTACATAGAAGAGATTTCCCTGTGTTACTCTTTCAAATTAAAAAAATTTTAATGTTCACTGGATATGAGATATATAATGTTGTTAAGCCAGGAATATTGCTGGGATTAACAAATTGTTTAACAAAGACATAAACTGAGCACATGCTTTTTAGAAGAAATGGAAGCCATAGAAGTGCCTGAGGGAGGGTATGCATAAATTTGCAGTTTGTGAAAGAGTATCTGTGAAACACAATTAAAGCAATTAAACACAGGCAAATCAAGAGCTGAAGAAGATACACCATTATGCCCTGACACCAATGCTTACAATGTGTATTTAAGCGAAAAATAGGAATCTTGCAGAAAAGTGAATAAAAAGCTTATCCAAAATTCATTTGCGCAATTGTGCATGCAGAGCTGTGCATCTATATGTAAGTTTAAGTACATTTGCAAATATAGCATGTTTGTCCACTTGGATTGAAAGGCTCCTTGGACAGTGTAAAGAGTGAGATTCTATTTTTCTCCCTTTTTCATTTGAAACTTTTTATAATTTTGATTTGTTCTGTATTCCTCTCTGTCCATGCCTGCCAGTGTGCGTGTTTGAATGTGTGTGTTTCATGGAATAGTTTTACTGTCATAAACAAGTACAACTGTGTAAGTGTGTGAAAGAGCCCCAAAGTGATGATGGGGAAGAAAACTAGGTAACACGGTGCTCTGCAATATTTTACTTACCAGGAGAAGTATAATTTCAGGATGATAATGAATTGGATAATCAATTTTGGATAGAATGCTACATTAAGCATATGTCACCATTTCCTACGCATCGCAGAATTAGGGCTACACTTTGCCAAAAAGTGCCAGATGGCCCTGATGTACCAATTTCTCATATTTACTATTGTGGCTCATTTTACGTTTTGGAATAAGGCTGAAATATGGTGCAAAACATCACAAATGCCCCAAAGCAGATTGTTAGAAGATATTGGCCAATTTGAATTTCTAGATCTCTTTGCCATCCACATTTCACTCATGCTTAAGTTTTTTTAAAAATCTAAAGGTAATTCTTTTACTTAGCAGGAATAAGCATCATTTAGCATTTATCCCACGGCTTCAATCAATGATGTGAATTTATCCCTTGGATGACATTCATATTTATGAACTGTGTTGAGCTTGCTTGTGAAATTTTAATAGTCTTTTACAGGGAACATACTTGACCTATTTGTATATGCAGACCTTGTTCTCGGAAGAGCCATTTCAATTTTCAAAATATGTCAAATTTGTGGATCATATGGGTGCCCGATTTCTTAAACTGCTGTTTGCATTAGAGTGGCAGCTCAGAGCCTAACTCTGCTTCTGATCCAGCTTCCTGCTGATGAATACTGTGAAGCTGCAGGCTGCTGCCACTTTCTGGGAGAGCTGGACAAAGCTCGAGGCTTCTGGCTACAACTGGGCCAACCCCTGGCTACTCTGGGCATTTGGGGGCAGCTCACTGCATTGAATACTCAATCTCTCCCTCTCACTCTTTTCTCTCTCTGCATTTCAAGTTGATGCAGGTCAATTAATATTAAAATCTGCAAAATTGCTGTAAACTTCCACATCCCCCTACTTTCAAATGCCATATACAAACGTAACACTTGCAAATAATGATCTAACGATTTCACTATCAAAATACACAAATGATTTTAAAAAAACATTGTACCTTAACACTTTCCTGACCTTGTTTTATATAATCCATACGATTATTTTTCATGTAATCTTTTCTCCCAAAACTGTCCTGAACCAGGATTTGATCTTGACCTTCTACGTTTTCCATCATGTGTGGCAAATGGTAAGGCAAAACAAGACAAGCCAAATTTTACAACATGCACTACAAATCTAAAAGCCAAGATGCAAGGAAGGAGTGCAGTGTTTCCCTAGCATCTCCAAATTATTCCAACAGCCAGGTTGTTCTAGGCCACGTTCACAAGCCAGATTCTCATTGCACATCTTAATTGAATGGCAGAGACATAAATACTACAGCTGTCACTTAGTAACTCAGAGAATGCAGAATTATAGGAAGCTTCACTCAAAAGCAGAGCCAACACTGAAACATAGACCCCCATCCAATAAGAATTGTGGACATCCTCAGAGGTGTCTTCACCATCGTGCCAACCACTAACCCCTTAATATCTTATTTGTTACACAAGGAAATGAGAGAGAGAGCTCACTCAGATGGACAATGGTTTATCACATACATTTTCTCAAGTCTATGTGAAGAACTGACATCAGCATTCCTTGAGTCATGTGTCTTAGAAGTGGGGAAAATGACTGCCATCTAAATGCTTGCTGAATACTTAATATGCTTTATCTTCCACAAAGTGACAAAAAAAAATGTCTAGAATTGAAGGCTATGCTCAAATGAGTTGGACACATTTTCTCCTCTGAGGGAAGACATCATTTTGGCTTTCTTTCTTAATGGGTGGTTAGAAATAATTTCAGTATCATATCAGATTTGAGAGCATATTTAGTGAAGTAACACACAAAACCTTCCCAAGTCTTGTAAGATATATGGACATGCAGGTACAGGTAGTGTAAAGGACCCCAACCAGATTTGATCAAAAAACATCCTCCAAGGCATAGTGTAGCCAACTTGTCAAAAATTAAAGCCTGAAGAAAAAACATCAAAGTAAATATAAAGAAAAACTCATGAACATATTCTAACTTGTGAATTCATTATGGAATTATAGGCTGTTTGGATATCATTTTATCATTAAGGATTATCTTTAGGAAAGGCTGACTGGGAGGGATGAGGGCGAGTCCCAAGGCTTGTTCTCCATGATGGTGGCTAGGTGGACTCATCAGTAACTACAGTCCCATGATCCTGCCTTGCAAGGTTATCCAACGTGTCAGATAAGGACTGGCATGGTGATTAATGCTGTATGATCACAAGGCATTATATCTAATCTTTGTTTTATTTTCTGATCTCAAGTTATTCCCTCATACCCAGACGTTGATCAATACCCAATTTAATAACAACCCCAAACTCTGTGGCAATGTCCACAGTTCACTTCTAGGTCTTCCTGTTCAAATCGCTGTACTATAAAATGCAGCTGTTGTATTATGCCTAATCTGTGAGCTTTCTTTCAGGACATGAGGCTCCGTTTGGGTTCAACAGCCCTGAGCAGTGAGCTGGCAACTTGATCAAGACAGGAAGTTGAGATGGGGTAAGAACAGCTTGGCAAGGGAGTACCCGCTCAGAATATCTTCCACACAGTTTCACATCCTGAGCAGTTAATGAGTCAGTGAGTTGTTTCAGGTGGGTGTATAAATCAGTTCATGATTACTTCATCTTAGCTATGAATGGAGGTGGCTTAGCTTAATTTTTAGTTAGTTTTATTTGGTTTATATTTATCTTGTATCTGTTTCAGAGTATATATTTAGGAGTTAGATTACTGAGTCATATGGTCTCTATATTTAACATTTTGAGAATCTGCTAAACTGCTTTGCACAGTAGCTGTGCCGTGTTATATGTAGCTCCTTCCTTCTGAGGATATAATGTATTCCTGCCCATCGCCACCACAATTGTCCCTTTAAATTGTTTTCTAGTCAACTTTATCTCCTATCCTTTCCATGGCAGAGGATTGTTCTTAATGTTTATGTTACCTTTGGATTCCTTTCTCTGTTTAATAAATCGTAAGAAGAAGCTTGTTTTAAAAAGTCTAAAATATGAGTGATTGTGTGTGTGTGTTTCTTTAGAAAATGAAAAATTCATGTCTAGTGGCAAATCATTCCTTTCTGAGAAAAATCAACTTAACACTGAAGTTGTTTTAAACTTCTCTACAACAAGTAAATATGTATTTACAAAGTACTCTTAATTAAAAAAAAAAAAAAGGAAAAGAAAAGTCTAAACTAGCTACCTTGCAACTCAGTGTATTGTTGTTCATGATGCTATGCTTGCCCAGGATGAAGGAAGCAGTGTGGGCACTTAGCTGAGCATGTAGGAATCCCCATTCTGTCCGGGAGGATCTGTGTTCAGGTCTCAGCTCAGCCGCATGACTCATCTGTCAGTGTCACAGTGAGAGGCAGCTGTGATGGCTCTGGGAGCTGCGCTCCTGCCATCCTCGTGATCGCTTAGATTGAGCTCTGGTTTACTCCAGCCCTGGCTTTGTGGACATTTAAGGGCCCAATGGAAGAGATCGCTATCTTTCTCTGTGTCTCTTTTTGTCTCTCAGCCTAATAAATGAACAGATTTTAAAATCTATAAGTAATAGAGAATAGATGGAAAACATCCAAAGCCAAAATTGATAAAATATATAAGAAATCACACATAGGAAGAGAACTAAAATCATATGGTAAGAATTCAAAAACAAATTCACGATTTATACCTTAACATTATAAAAGATGGTGAACCATCTTTAGATTGTTGAGAGAACAAAATTAATCATCCAAATATCGCATGACTCCTATGTCTACTAGTTTCTGTGCATAGTTTCAGACTTCTTTGTAAATTTGGATTTCACTAGAAGCAGAACACAATTATAGCTTTAAAAAAAAGGCACTATGCTACCTATTTCATAAACACTATTAGATTGTGACAATAGCTTTCAAATAGTTGTTCAGTTGTTTCTCTGTATGTTATGACTAATTGTAGTCCTGAGAGGGTCCCTTTCTACTCATTAATTATATGATTTAGTTTTATTATGATTATACCATTGCACATCTCAAAACTCTAAACTTATTTATTTTATTCTTATTTGAAAGACAGAGCTACAGGGTGAAGCAAAGACATAGAAACTGTGGTGGGGGAGGGGAGGAGAGAGAGAGAGAATTCATCCACTGGTTCTCTCCCCAAATGGCCACAATGGCTAGTGTGGGGTTTATCAGGAGACCAGCTTCTTCCTGGTCTCCTGGGTGGGTGCAAAAGCCAAAGGCTTTAGGCAATTTGCCACTGCTTTGCAAGGTCATAAGTAGGGGATGGGATCAAGTGTGGAGCAGTTGGGACTAGAACTGGTGCCTCCAGGGGATGCTGGCCTTGCAAGCAGACACTTGGCCTGATATACCAAAGTACGGGCCCCAAAGCATTTCTAACCAGTTACGGATATAAAAATAACCATACCAAAATCTCCCTCTCCCTCTCTCCCTCTCTCTCTCTCTCTCTCTCTCTGCATGTACATATGTACATACACACACTCCCTTGGAAGAGCTTCATTGAGTTTTTATTCCTGATTTCAATATGTAGTACTAGATTTTGCAGTCATTTGGGGAGTGAATCAGTGGAAGTGAACAGTCTGATTTCCTCACACAAGGAAAAGAAAGAAAGAAAGAAATGTAAATATGTCCCAAACATCTTCACAATCTTGAAAACATTTACCAGGTGTTAATGCTGGTGGTAAAAAAAAAAAAAAAAATGTTAAAAAGATAGTTTCATTCAGTAAGAAAGTGAGCCACTGAATCATTTACTTTGAGAATGTGAAAAGCGTTGTAAGCTTTGCAACACAATATGCAAGCACGGAGGACAGCTGTGTCTGAAATGTGGTCTTGGTTTGGAAACTTTCATCACATGAAACAATGTGATGAGCTACAGAACGTGTCGTGAAGTGGGTATTCATGTTCAGGAATGATTTTGTCTTACTTTAGCTCAATCAGGAATGGAGTGCAACTGATCTCTTTTTACTTTTGGGTAAAATGGCTCCTACATCTGAAAGAAGACAACGTCAAAGTCATGATTTTGTTTCCACAGTAAATAAATAAATGAAGATGAATGAAATACAATCCTTGTATTTACAGATGACTGTGTGTTCTATTGAAACACCCCTAAAAGACATGAGGCCTCAATCTTGTAAATTCTAGGCATATTATATTGGATATTCCCATCCATGTCCCTTGCACATCCCTCTCCAGAACAGGCCTCAGCTGCACAGATCTGTCTTGTTCAACAGGATGTTTCCCAATGGGGCAGTCTGCATCCTGTAACGGAACACAATGTTTATGTTATTTCAAACTACAGAGCAGCACTGATATTTTCCCATGCACATTGGATTAATTCTCAAACTGGTAATACAAAAGAGCAAATAATTTTTAAAATGACAGAGCTGGAAATCCCTGTAAGCTCTACAAACCAACCTGAGATCCAACTCTACGTTTGGGGAGACATCAAATACTCATTTCAGAAATGGCATGTGCAGGAGAACAGATGTTCTGTTAGTAATTATCAAACAGTATTTGTTTATGACATGCAAAAGTATTTGATATTATAGGAACAACCAAAGAGAAGACAAAATATGCCATAACATTTAATGAAAAAGTAAGAATATAAACAGTGTTTTTCTCTAACCTTAAGATTTGCATGTGGCATGTAACCTTCTATTACAATGAAGACCTCAGATCTCAGCAGTACGTTATGATGTGTTTACCCTTACAGCAAAGAATTCTGGACATTTGTAAAAATCAGTTACAGGGAGCCTAGCGTGACAACCTAATGGCCAAATTCTCGCCTTACATGCACTGGGACACCATATGGGTGCCAGTTCTGGCTACTCACCTTCTCTTCCTACTCTCTTCCTGTAGCCTGGGAAAACAGTAGAGGATGGCCCAAAGGCTGGAACCTTGTACCCAGATGGGAGACCTGGAGGAAGTTCTTGGCTCCTGGCTTCGGATTAGCTTAGCTCCAGCCATTGTGGTCACTTGTGGAGTGAATCAGCAAGTGGAAGATCTTTCTCTCTGTCTCTTCCTCTCTCTGTGAATCTGAATTTTTGATCAAAATAACTAAATATTTTTAAAAATAAGATTAATTACAGAATATTTTGTATTTAAAATCTGTGGTGATATATAATTCAATATTAATTTTTACTGACTAATGCCTTGTTTGTGATGCAAATACTATAATGACATAATACGCCTAATATAATATACTAACTTCCATAATTGTCTTTTCTTTTCAGAGAGGTTTCAGAAGTATATGTATATTTCAAAGGTCAAATGGAAATCTTATCTGTGTTTTTTGCAAGGAAACACAGTGTCCTCTATTTCTTTAAATGATTTTAATCTATTTAGTCTTTGTAATTTAAAACCATGATGTGCTTATTTTCCACAGAGCTCAGTTATTCGATGGTATTTAACAGTTTTAACAGGTTCACATATTGGGTTTTGGGGAACTAGTAAGAAATTGCATTTTAATATATTTATTAATGAGAAAGTGATCAGCCTCAGGGTTGATTATCAATGAATGCTAAAGTTCTGTTTGTACTTGTAAAGAATCATAATGAAATTGCCCCAGTTAACTATTGTATAAGCAGTCATGGCCCTGTGCCTTGCAATAACATTCATCTGTTATTCCTAGGCAGCTATTTACGTGCTAAGAGTTCTTTGTTGTTGTTGACTAAGGTGGATCAGCTTTGGTAGATTGCATACACAACTTAGTCAGTTATAAACCTGTGAGCCATTGCTATGTATGAATATTTGCTGATACCCTTTGTAATTGGCAGTAGAGTAGGTAGTACCTTACTGTATTTGACCAACAGGATTCTATTTCTTGCTCAATGTGCGTTCTGAAACTCTGAAGAGTTCCACAATGAGTTTGGGAGATCCAATTTTTAATGTGCTTTAGAAGTCACATTCCATGAAATCCTTCTGGTCTCTAATTTCTAATAGCCATCCAGTTACCTGCAAGGTGTGGTGCTACTTCTTAGCTAAACTGCACAATGTATTTTGCTTTGTAAACTGCAGGAGCGCATTTGGAATATTTTCGTTCACTTTATTCTGAACATACAGAGATTTCTTTCTATCCAAGATCCTAGTAGACTACATGCCAACTTGAATATGTTGAGGATGGAACCACATCTATTAAGAAGACCTTTATTGGAGGAGAAAGGAAAAAGTTAAATAGAATCAGTTGTGACACAATTTGAATGTGTTTACCAAACGTGTATATATTTGAAACTTAACTCCAAATATGTATGTCAATGCTTGGGAATGAAACTTAGGGAGATAATTAGGACTAGATGTGACCATGAGGGTGACCTATGACACTGCTGATACTGTAAGAAAAAGAGAGGCTAAGCTGGCCTGTCTCTCTCATTGTGATGCCATCAACCAAAGTGGTGCAAAACAGATGCCAGTTATATGGTCTTATATTCAGCAGCCTCTAGAATCATGAAATAAATAAATTGCATTCATTATAAATTCATGATTTATATGGAATATAGCTATAACAACATAAGTAAATAAACAATAATATCAATTTAAACATTCAGAAATTTAAAAATGATCTTGGTTACAAACAATATAACTAATGTATTAACAATTAACACTACCATTTTCAAAAATAGAGTTTTTTCCATATTAATGTATTTCAAATGTTATACCTAACAACTTTTTAAAAACATCTGTTCATTTTCATTGGCAAGGCAGATATACAAAGAGAAGGTGACACAGAGAGAATGATCTTGCATCAGCTGGTTCACTACCCGAGTGTCTGCAACAGTCAAAGCTGAGCTGATCCGATGTTAGGAGCCAGGAGCTTCTTCTGGGTCTCCCATGTGGGTGCAGCGTCCCAAGGCTTTGGACAGTCCTCTACTGCTCTCCCAGGCCACAAGCAGGGAGCTGGATGGGAAGTGGACCAGCCGGGACAGGAATTGGCTCTCAGTTGGAATCCCAGTGGATACAAAGCTAGGATTTAGCCACCAGGTTATGGCCCCTGGCCCATACCTAACAATTTTTTTTTAGATTTATTTATTTATTTTTGAAAGTAGAGACCACGAGAGAAAGAGAGAGAGAGAGAGAGAGAGAGAGCTAGAGAGAGAGAGAGAATACTTCAATCACTGGTTCACTCCCCACATGCCTACAATGGCAAAAGCCGGGTCAGTCCAAAGTTGGGAGAGGAGCTTGCTCCAACTATTCAATGTGGGTGGATAGGTCTAAGGCCTAGGGCAATCCTCTGCTGCTTTTTCAGGCCATTAGCAGGAAGTTTAATCAAAAGTGAAGCCACTGGGTCTAGCAACAGCATCTCTATGAGATGCTGGCACTACAGACAGGTTAACTTACTCTGCCACAACGCTGACACCCAGGCTAACAGATTGATTATCGATGGCGTACTTGATTTGTCTCTCCTTTGCTCTCATGGTTCATCCTAGTACTTTGTTATTTTCCATAATCTCATTGGCATTTATAGAAAACAAATCTTGATAAATAGCAGTGTCTTTTAGCCCTCAATTCAAACTACCCCAGCCTTGTATGTTACTACTAGTCTATTCGGATTTGATTTGAGGTTATTCTGGTGCCCACTGATTGGTAATTATGAACATTTTCAACAAAACAGAACGGAAGCTATTTGTTGAGGGTCACATGTAATGATATTTCTAAACGTAATTTCTCCTTATGTTTCTTCTACCTATGAGTTTGTGATTCTTCCATTTAATTTTTCCTTTATACATTCCCCTGCTTTATGTAGTATGCCTGATGTATCAAGTTGATATCACATCAATTCTGTGAAGGCCAAAGGGAAGACATTGTACCATTCACAGACCTAACAGAAAGCTAAAGTTATCTGCTCTGTTGCAGGTTTCAACCAGTGCCTGAATTTCCCGACAATAAGTAATAGAGTGGATGTTCTGTGTATTCCAGGCGCACGTCTTTTTATTTAACTACCTAGTCCTATTGAACTGACACAGCTGTCCTGAATGTGGGCACTATTTTCTGTTCAATTTTACAGAAACAGCATGACAGCCACACAAAAGCTGAATCGATTCCTTCCTCTAATGCAGCGAATAGCAAGTGGAGCAGGAATTCAAAACTGATTTGATCACACAAAATAAAGTGAAATGTCCTCTCTTCCAAAGCTGATTTTTAGAAGTTTATTTTGATAAGCAGGGTTGCATACAGAAAAGATAAGAAGAAAGAGATCTTGCAACCACTGGAGTTCATTTTCCAAATCCAGCAACAGCCAGAGCTGGGACCAAAGGAAGCAAGCAGCCTCAGCTGTGTCAGGCACATGGCTTGTCATGACCAAGGGCTAGGTACCATCAGCTGCTGTCTTCCCCAATGCATTAGCAGGAAACTCCAGGAGAAGTGAAAGAGCTGGGAGTCCTGCTGAAGCTCTGACATGGGGTAACTGTGGACTCACACAGCAGCCTAGTTCAGTATAGCATCATGCTTGCCTTACACATAATTTTTGTCTTTTTATAAACATTTTGAAGATTCAGAATCACAAGTGTTCTACTTCTGATTATGTTTCCAAAGAGAGTTTTACAAACATGAAAAGATTATGGCTTGGTAAAACTCAAAGATGAAGAAATGTTATTTCTAAAAATGTGAAAAAAAAAACTACATTGGACAAATACAAAATATGATGTAAACTCAGAAGTCTCCATGCCCTCATAAGGTATTAGGTTTTGTAATCCACAGATATTGTATAATCTGTTTTCATGTGAAATTTATACACCTGAAATATTGTTAGCATATAGAAAATCAAAATCTAATTGATCAATTTTGCTAGGAAATAGGCTTTGCGATGGCAATATGCATGAAAGTGGCTAAAGAGAGGGAAGTGGGAAGGGAAGAGAAAGGCAACAGAAAGGGAGGGGAAGAAAGGGAGGAAGTCTAGGAGGAATAGAAAGAAAGGAAAGGAAATTCAAAACTCTTAGATTAATTAGAAACCCTTTTACTAAAATGTGCTTTAGGCATCTGTTATTTGGTATAGTAGGTTAAACCATCACATTATCCCATATTAGAGAGTCAATTTGAGTACACTTTCCACAGATCAAACTTTCAAGCTTCCTATTAATGTGCTTGAAGGAGCCAAGGCTATGAAATTGCAAATTCACCTGCAGCACCAGCATTCCATCTAGGTTCCAATTGAATGCTGTCTGCTACACTTCATGTGCAAATGTGCCTGGGAAAGCAGGGAAAGTACTGGAACACTTGCATCCACGTAGGAGATTGGGAAGAATCTCCGGGCTCCTGGCTCCTGGCTCCTGATTTCGGAACAGTCCAGCTCCAGGTTTTATGGCAACTTGTAGAGAGAATCAGCAAATGAAATATGTGTATCTCTCTTCTTTGTCTCTGTCACTCTGCTTTTCAAAAATAGATAAAGAAATAAATCTTATGAAAAGTAGAAAAGAAGTGTGCTTACAAAGATAGTAGTCATTAGTTCAACTGCTGGCACCTTTCACCCATGTGGGAAAATGCAGGGACATTCCTGCCGCCTGAGTTCAGTCTGGACCAGACCTGGCTGCTGCGGCTGTTCATGGAATGAAGCAACAGATGGAAGATATTTCTGTGTATGCCTCTCCCTCTCTTTGTTGCTAATAAGTTCCAAAATGTAAATAAATTGATTAAAAAATAAAACTGAAAATATAATTTAGTAACTAGTAATTATTGCTTTCCAATGCAATGGGAGGCAAGGAAAGAATACTGGGTTTGTAATTTCATTCAAGTACCGTCTTTAATTTCTAAGCGAGGCTGTTATAATATTTCTGAACTTGAAGCTAATGGTAGATAGTGAAACATTATGTCCATCCAACACCTCGTACCATGCGAGCAACATGGCTGACATCATCTAGTATTATGAAATGAATACACAAATCTTTATTCTTGCATTATATTATCAAAATCAAGAATTGACTGAAAACATTATACTTATTTCTGTTGTTCTATTAGATGTTACCCATTTTTCATTAGTTGCTGTTGTCACAAGACAATTACAAAAGGTATAAGCACAAATGACAAATATGAAATTAGGCTTTAATTAGTGAACACTAAACAAGAAGAATGTGCAATGAGGATTGCAGATTTAAAGATTATCTCTTAATATCATTTATTTCAGTCATTAAAATGGAGTAAATAAATAGTTTCTCAGGTAAATCAAAGATATTTAAAATGAATGGACTTTGGGATTATTTTATATAAATGCTGCTTTGACAACCGAAGAAACTGTTTAGTAGAAAAGTTGCATTATTCATTGTTGTTTTATAATTTTTTTACCTTAAAATTGATTTGTATGATTTCTGCATTGAATAATTTTGAAGAGCGGAATGCTGTACTATTAGCTGTAGGTACTCCGATGAACACAGGATTGCTGGCACCTTCTCATTTTGCATAAAACAAACTGAACTAAAATCTCCACTGATTTCAACCCTCAGCTTCCGGGAACCACTATTTCAAGCTCTGAATCTGTGAACTAGAGTATTTTAGGATATTCATATAAATGGAATCATACTTGTATGACTCATTTGCTTCATTCAATATAACATCCTATCAAGCTGTCGCAAATGGTAGCACTGCCTTTTTTGTTAATGCCTTTTTTGATTTTAAGATTTTTTTTTAATACAGAAAGATTTTGGAATATATCAAAGTCTTTAAATATAATTACCAAAGTAAATATTTAGGTTTATCACTTTTCATGGTTTCATTTTATATCGCATCTAAGACAAGAAACAGAAAACTAAGTTTTTCTGAGGTCAAGTCTCACAGGTAACATTCTGCTCTCAAGCCTGGCAAAGCGATAAACCGGAAAGACATCAAGTTGCAACAGCAAAGGAGACCTGCAGAGAGTGCTTCTCACAGGGGCTCGGGGTCACTCACCCGACTGCAGGTTACTGCCAAATGATGCTCCACTTTGTAATTCACATTATACATCTTCAATGGACAGTTGTGTTGTTTTCACATCCTGGCCTTTCAGGTGACAGCGAATGTAGAAGCACAAGATATCTCTTTGAGAACTTGATTTGATTATTTATATATGCAAAAATCAGATTTTTGAATCATAATTCTATCTTTAAAAAAATATTGTACAGAGAGAAAAAAAAAAGAGGGATTTTTCAAAAACCTTGTTTCAGAGTCCTGATATATCAACCTATTTGCCAGTGGTTGCTGTTTTGTTCTTATTTGGTAAAAGCAGGCCTGGAAGTTATGAGGTGACATGTCAACGTGCTTGTTGATTTTCGTGTCCCTGATATCAGTGACATTAAATACCTTTTCACATAGTTGGTAGTTCTTCAAGTGTTTTCTTTACAGAAATGTCTATTTTGTGGTGTGTTTTTTTTTTTGCGCATTTCTTAATCAGTGTGTGTGTTTATTAAGTTGCAGAGGTTTCCTCTTTCCCTATGTGTCACTTATCAGATAATTGGTTCTCAAATATATTCTGCCATTCCATCAGCTGTGGTTTTACTGTTATTCCCTCTGCTGTGAAGCAATTTTCAGTTTGATGTAGTCTCATACACCTATTTTTCTTTCTTTTTCCATGTGTTTCTACCTGTGCTTCTGGCATTGCACCTAAAGCTTTCATCACATTTCACAGTCTGAATTTTCTGTCATAATTCTCCTACATTATGACACTGGAGAATCATCAAAAAGAATTAATTATATCTTTAAAGATTACTTCTGTGTTAACAGAAGCATGGCTTCATGAAATGTGAACCACATAAATTTAAAATTCAAAACTACAAGATTTGATGTTTTGAAATGATCTAGAGATAGAAAGTTTATGGAAATATGATGGATGACGATTTCCTCTTATACCTGTGGTACAACAAGTTTCTTATCTGGCATTGTCTTATATATAGTGTAAAGGTGAGTGAAAAAAAATAGTATAGACTTTTTTTATAGAGAAATATTTTTTTGATATCAACTTCAGGAATAATTGCTTCTTTCTGTATTGTTTCAGTTTGTTAATACTCGGAGGAATTACCGAAAAGATATAGTACCTATGGGTTCAGTTCAGATGTTAATAATCATAATTACACAACTGCTATACTGAGGAATTATTGTTTGTCAAGATCGAAGTATTATACTAAACATGTCTTACAAATAGAGGAAATGCCAGCATGGTCATTATAATTCTGCAAAAATTATGCTTCATTGTTTAAAAAGTGTTAGAATAAGCACAGCATAATTTTGCAGTTGGAAGTTAGGTAAAAATATTAGTGTTTCTCAATATATATTTATAATTCTATAAAAAAGAGAAATTCTACATAGCTTTTGAGCTATGGGTTGATTATATACAGTTACTGGATAATGGCCTCAAAATCCTAGAAAAGAGAATGTTTAACACAATAATACATGGGGCCAGCATGATGGTACCATGGTTTTAAACTTCTGCAACACTGGCATCGGAAGATGAGTACCAGTTTGTTTCCTGACTTTCAGTCCAGCTCCCCGCTAATTCACCTGGAGAATTTGTGTGAAGATATCGCAAGTCCTCATACCCTGTCATCTCCCTAAAGAGCTGGAGGAAATTCTAGAGCTGCTGACTTTGGCATAACCCACCTTAATTTTGGTGGCCACTTAAGGAAGTGAATCAAGCTATGGGAAAGTCTCTCTCTCTCTCTCTCTCTCTCTCTCTCTCTCTCTCTCTCTCTCTCTCTCTCTCCTTCCCTTTTTCTATCTCCGTACCTCTTTTTCTCCTTGCGACTTTGCCTTTCAAATATATTGTAAAATTAGTAAAAAGGATAAATTAGAAATATGTGTGTGTACAGGTGGGTAGATTTTGATTTTTGTGTTCTTTATATACAAAGGCTTATTCTAAAACTGATAGTCCCAGAGAGGGGGGAAAAATCTAGTTAGTTATTATACCACATTAGTTTTGGAAAGAATATTTCAAGCCTTAATAACACAGCCTAGGTAACAATTGATAACACGTGAAAGGAATTGGTTACAAATACGTCATTCATGTAAGTACTTCTAGAGCTTTTGTAGCAACAATATTCTACTGTTATATTTCTGATATACAGCAGAGGGCTCTGGTGATGTTGGTCACAGATTTAAGTGTTGTATTAACAATCTCAGTGACATACAGAAAGATGCATTCGTTAAATGCAGTATTAGAGAATCAAAGTAAAATGAGAAGGAAGATGGCAGATGAGAAGGAAAAAGGAAGATGAGGTTATTTAAGCATAGTTCTTAAATTTGTTGTTTAGTTAGAATTTTACTATATCTGCTCAGATTTGCTTGTTTGCCAGTGCTATTATATGAACATTTATATAAATTAGAAAACCAGTAATCAAAACTGATTATTCATTTTTAAATCCTTTTACCAATAAGACCATTATAAATAGTAAATGATAAATTCTTTTACTCTTAAGGCAGGTGGCACTGTACTATATAAATAAAATGAAATTATTGGAAAATTGATATGTGTAGGGCGCTGAAGTGAGAGAACGGTGAATAAAACAGTGTCTTCTCACATTGAGTAGAAAAAGAAAAAAAAGAATAATAATTATGAGAGGCAGGTTAGAGCAAATGTCATTAAAGAGTTAGAGTTAAAACAAGGTGGAAGAGCTGTTGAAATAGAAGTCATGTAACTGCTTAGGTGGGTAAATGGGGTGTGTGAGGGCACAGATTGGTGCAGACAGAGGCAAGGCTCCACAAGGAGATTTGGGGGAATATCCAGGTCATGTCCAATGCTCACTTGACAGATGATTGAAGGTCAAAAAACCATTAAGGAAAAAAAAAAGCTTTGTGAGTTACAGTCTGTTCACTGCATTAAGAACCTGAAATTACCTTGATGAATAGCTTCACTTAATTAGGCAGACTTCACTCTGTCCCTGATTAAGGCTAAAAGCCTTCTTATTGCCAGGCACTAATGTGGGTTTTCCTTGTAATATAAGCAATGGCATGTTGAGACAGTCCTGCTGTCTCTCTTTTTACAAATTTAGTAGCCTTATCAGTTTATAGTCCCACCATTATGATCTCAGTTTACTCTAATGATATTCCTAACAACACTGCCACAGTCACATTGGTGATGAGTGTGGCTTCAACATATTAATTTGGAGTAGTGAAGGGGGCAGGGAGCAGTTTATGTGATTCAGTCCATTGCAGAAGTAAAAAAAAGAATGAAATTAAGATTTCAAATTTCTAGTGCAAGTTCCACACAAATAATGGGGCAATTTATAATCCGTTTTGATATAAATCCGTATGTAGCCTCAGGTATAGCTTTCTGAAGACCAAGCTCAAATCCTCATCTTGCGAATGATTGCAATATAATAGAAATTGGAGTCCTGGTCTTGCCAAGTATCTTTATACTGGAATTGGGAAATACGAGCAAATTTCAGTGAGGGGGTCCATCAAACGTTTATCTCCCTTGAAGCCTTTTTTACATGGTCACGTCTTCTTCAGCCGTACAGCAGCTTTTTCACCCATGCAAAAGAACCTGCTTTGGTCTCCTCTTTGATACTTGTTGCATATGACACTTACCTGCTGAAAAACCTGAAACACAACTTTGTGTCGAGACCCACAGTTCTCAGAAGTCTCCCAGTGAAAAAAGAAGAAGGAATAGAAACTTGAATCAGGGTGAATTTACTGATCCTGGCTGAACAAGCAAAGATTTCCTAGTCAATATGTCAGTGCAAACTGGTAGTTAGTTTTGTTGATTGAGATATAAATTCAGACCTACACTGTAAATTGCATGGCTTTCTTGGTAGAGACAGATATAAAAGCCTTAGGGACATTGGGATATTAATTAGATTCGTTGCAGAAGATCAGACCATGTGGAGGGCTCTGAAAACTCAGCTTTCACCATGTGAGAAATTACAGGGGAATCTGTTGATATTGGATTAGCATTTTGTAAATCCAGTTATAACCATGGGATTTTAAGGATAGTAAGTACCTAGCTTCTTTTACTAGCCAAACATCAAGTGGGAATTTCAAGCAGTGCGAGAGCAAAAGTCACAATAGTTTGTATCTCTTTGTGTCACACAGCACTGGCTCACTTATCACACTGTCCATAGAAAACAAGCACATTGGCAGGGTCAAAAATTCTCTCATATCACAAGCTCCCTCTTCAAAATCTTCACTCACTTACACCCAACATTTGTATATGATAGTTACTCTAAAATTTGCTTGTTTGTAAAAGGCTTTCTTTTAATGATAAAGCTTTGGTTGACTAATGTTTGAACCAAGGAGTGATGCAACTTATCAGATAGCCCAAAAATATGGAATGTTTTTGTGCACATTGCTAACAGATTAATGAAAAGGATTAAGACAACTTGTTCCGATGGTAGAATCAATAGCCGAAGAGTGACAATAGTACACTGAGAAAAAGACCACCATGCTATACAGAGGTAATTGACCTAGTAGACCCCTTCCACTGCAATGAATTAGAAGATGGGAAGAGTACTGAATGAACTGTCAGATCTAAACAGAATCTTCAAGGCAGAATAGTGGTTGTATTATAATCACAATGCTGCAAAAAAAAAAAAGAGAGAGAGAGAGAGAGAGAGAGATAGAAATTCACAAAAGAACTGGAAAACATAAAAATAAAAATTCTAGATAAATATGCAAAAGCTAGCACTGAGTAATTCAGAAAAGAAAACTATTCCTGCGTTCAAAGCCTCATGCCAGAGATTTTCAAATTAAGATGCAACCTCAGGGTTAAGATCAGATCTCAATTTTTCTAAGAATGTTTGGTAATGTTTTTAAAGAAATTAAGGCATTTCCAAGAAGACCTTCAGAGCTGCATAATTGTACTCCATATGTTAGAGACAATGGCACAGTCATAATAAGAGTAACGAAGCCTAAGGAGAAAACAACGTTCAGAAATGAATTTTGCTGGTGGTTTTTGCTGTGTGAGATAGACTTGAATCAGAAACTGAGAAACTTATGAAAACCTAAGGAAGATGTATTATCAGGCTGGAGTAAAAAGGATGCTGAATGTACAAAATGAAAAACATCCCTTGCCCCATAATTTCGTATAGGAAGAAAATAGTTTGAGAATGCTGTTGGAAAGCATTGTTCCCAATGTTCTCTATAAATAACCAATACATTATGAGAAGCAAAACTTTCAAGAGAGCAAATATTAACAACAAAGAAAAATGATAGGAGGAACAGAATTAGAATCAAGTCAAGGAAAATTCTCAAAAACTAATGAGATTTTCCCAGCAGGATTTCATAATATACACAGCATCTGTGACTCCTCTTATTTTTCTTTTAAACTAGAGTTTGGTGAGCTTCTGCTCAAGTTTCACAGATGTAGTTTGTGGTTTTGGTGGATGGATATGATCTACATTTGTGTATAGATCATTTAATAATTAGGATGTCATAATTGAAGGCGCTTTGGGCAAGCTTTGGGATTATGAGAAAGTACATTTGGTGTTAACTGTAACATCACTAATTATGTGACAGGTGGCAAGTCTTGGTATTCTTGTTTTGCTTTACTTTGGTTTTGTTCCTAGTTATTTAGTGTTCTCTTATTACAGTGGACAAGTGCACCATGCCCCTATGTTGATGGTGGATGAATTGTACTCTACATGCTTTTATTTAACTTTTGCTATATTTGTAGTAAAGGTGGTTTCAAAAAAGACAGTGTCAGATCCCTGTCATGAACATTCATGAATATTGCATTGTATGTGTGCAACATAGACATTTCATTAATTAAACGTCTTTTATGAGATTCTTGGATTAATATAGAGTAATTAATACAGAAAGATTTCACTGATTTAAGGATCATATTCACCTCAGATTAATCTACTGGGTGCTAAATGCACTGAAACATGTTCTTAAAAGAGAGACCCAAAGAAGTTTTGAGGGAGACTTAGAGAGAGAGAATAAGAAAGAGAGACTTAAAGCAAAAGGGTGACCATGGCAACTGGAGTGAAATGATTCATCTTCAAACAATGAGTTCCAGCCGCTAGCAGAGAGATGAGAAACAGATGCTCCCTGAGTCTCCAGAGGAAACAGTCCCTCTGACATTTTAATTTTGGCCCAATGCATCTCATTTATGTCCCACGGTCTCATGAACAACGACAGAGCAAAATTATCATTTTCAGTGACTCAGTTGGTGGCAATTCATGCTAGCACCCAGAAGAAAACTGATATACTATATGATTTGCTTTGTTCAACATAATGCAGGCGTAAATAAACATGCCAATCGTGAGTACTCACCTTAGAATTCATCATTTCTTTTTCAGTGTCCCTCAGGCTGCATGCTGACCTGATAATGTGCCAGCAGAATTCACAGAACTCATAACAGTGGTACTCATTTGCAGTTTAGCCAGAGCACAGGGAATCAGAATCATCAAGGGAAAATGCATGCAGAAGCGAGGTCCAGCTCAAAGCTGTCCTCATCCAATACAGTTGCAAGAAAAGTGGTTTATTCCAATAGATATACTGCACAACACCTGAACCCTTTTGCAAACCATTGAAGAAAGAGCATACCAGGAAAAGGGTGAAAAAATCAGAGGGATAGAAACAGAGGCACTAATGAATATATCAGACATTGAGTTAGAATACAGGAAGAGCACAAATCTGTCCTGACAGACTACCTCCTGGAGTACTATGTTTCCCTCACCATTGACAGCATTTTTTACATGTAGATAGAGGCTTTTTAAATTTTTGAGGCCATCTGTACTGGTCATTCAGCCAACTGAATTTGTAAATTATCATGTGAGATGCAGTGTGCAAATTAGTACCTCCAAATAGCAGCTTCTCTTGGTGATTATCTCGCAAAAAAAAAAAAAAATTAGTTTCATTTATTTAATGGAACTACAAACATTGCTTTCATTTTGCACAGCTTAAGGTAATGTTTGGAACATTATGAATCTTTTAAAATAGAGTATCATTTTTATATTTATTTACAATCAAAATGATTATATTTCATTTCATATGGAGGCTCATTGAAATAATAAACAGGCCTTAATGATAAAATAATCTCATATTCTATTTATTTGTGAACATTTTTAATTTTGAAGCTTGACAGGAAAATAGGCTTCCAGGATTATGTAGATCTGGCTGAATCCTATAGGTTTCTTTATCCCAGTGGACTTCTTATCCACTGAACACAAGCACTTAGAGATTTCAAGTAAAGCCATGTGCTCCAGAAAGTGTTTGCTTCGATGGCTGGGATCTACCTTAGAGTTTCTGTGATCTTTATCCCCTTTATCTCAAACCCAGTCTACACAATGCTTGAACATCTGGAAATCTATATTAACATGAATCTTTAAAACCACATTTGCTGTGAAATGAAAAGCTCCCTTCTGTTTTGGTGATGACGGAATGTCCTCAAAAGTTTAAAATAGATCCTGTCTATTTAAGAATCACTTCCTAGCTCATGCTGCCAACCACAACCAGTTTCTTGGAATAAGCCTCCCTCTAGTGTCCACATTTCCCAACAAATAAATAAAGATGTATATATCTATATATCTATATGTTATCTATATATCTATATATGCTTATATAGATATATAATTATATTTTATATTTATGCATAAAACATATATATGTGCTTGTTTTTTACTACACATATATATGTGAGATAGATATATGTGTGTGTGTGTGTATAAAACTACATTTTACCACATTAAAATTTCTGTAATCCAACCATAGTGTAGTTGCTAAATTTGCTGAAGTTCATTTAGTTTGATAGGTTCAGGGTTGAATAAACCTCAATGTCTCCCCATTGTCAAGAATACCCCTTTTACACATAATAATATCAGTAAAAAAAAAAATACCAGTGCAATCTAAAATTAAAATGGGGCATGATATTTTTTGAACACAGCTCAGTCTCGCCTGCATAGAACTCCAAACAACTGATCTATGTGCATCAGCAGAGGATAATTGTCAGTGACCTCAGCCACATACTCTCCTGGTACCCACTTTTTCAAGGGAGGTTGCATTCTATTGCTTCTTTCCTTGTTGACATTCATATGCAGATTTGGTAGATCTGAAAGATTGAAGTTGTGCAAAACTGGACACAGTGGCAGAAATCTGCTTCTCAGTGTATCTATATCTGTCTTGGCAATGCTTTCATTAATTTGGAGTGATGGAGTGTACATTTGTTCAACATCCTTTGCCCTGTATGATCCAAAGATAATATTTTTCTCTTGGTATGGGGGAAAAAGGAAAATGTGCACATTATCTTCATACCACAACATGATGAGTAAAAGGTAGCTGGAAGTAGAACTCACAAAGGTTGTTGCCATCCACCTTGAATCTGGATTACACAGGTGGAGTCCGTTGGCAGACATTTAAGTAAGTACAGGTTTTACTTTCCCTTTTTCTGAAAATGCAGTTTAGACAGCATCTTTTAGCATCAGTCATTTTCAGCACTAAGCCTGAGAGTATTAGGTTGCTATAGTGCCATGCTGTCAGAGCTGAGTTCCCCAAGCTTCATACATTGAAATCTTGTTAAAGCATGGTCATACTAAGGAGGGGAGGTGGATTGGAATATAGAGATCCTGAATGACAGGTCTCTAAGGAATGGGGCTGGTGTTCTTACAAAAGACCACTCAGGGACTTTCCACAATGAGGGAATGCAATCACCAGGTACAAATTACAAACCGGAAAATAAACACTCACAAAACATGGAATCTACCATTGATCATGAACTTCATAGCCTTTAGAATTTATGAGAAATAAATTTCTGGTGTTTCAAAAGCTACCCTGTCTGTAGTTCTATACAGAACAAATTGACTAAAGCAAGAATTATTCGTCTCTGAAAAATGTGCTGTGAATCTACCTATTGTCCCAAATCTCTGTCAGTTTCTATTTATTACCTCATTGAACTCATCTGGGAGAAAGGCCCGTTTTGGCATTACTACCTACTTAGCAAGAGGAACAATGTTGGCATGATTTCTCTTTGTATTTCTTCTGGAAGATGCCAGAATTTTACTGGTAAAAAATGCACAACTTCCTTTCAATGTGCTAATGAAGTGACAGCTAATGCTGTTCAAGCATGTTGAAAGATATATTCTGCTCCAATGTTCATTGAAGAAGACATCTAGTAAATTCTCTGACATGGAGACAGTTTTGTCACAGTGACCACTTTCCTTTATGTCACTAAAGTGGGAACTTCGGGACCTAACGTCTAAACACAGACAATCTGATTCAGTTACCTGCTCAGTGTCACAGTGTATCCTTATTCTTTTAATGCAATAAAACAAATCAGCAATAATGTTCAGACAATTTTCCCAATATTGTTCAACTTTATATTATTGTTTTCCACCTTTCCCAAAGGTATCTTCAATATAAATATCTTGTTTATGAGAAATAAATTACTTATTGTAAAACTGTAGTGCTTTTAACCAAGAAAATATTCTCAATGCCACGTGCTTTAAATAATACAGGAACTTATTGTTCAAAAACAATATAAGAACAACTTAACCTACTTTAAATCTGAGATTTAGTATATGATATTTGATATGATTTTGAAACTTTAATAATCTTATTTATAGCCATGACAATAAATACATTACCTTTAATAATTTCATTCAATTATACTCTTCAATATGAAATATTTGACATATATAGAGGGATTTAATATGGAGAAAAATAAATTGGTATACTCTGAATTTTGATAATGACTTATTTATTCCACTATTAAAATAATTTATAGATTTCTGTTTTGTCGGCCCAGTGCAGCAGCCTAGTGGCTTAAGTCCTCATCTTGAATGTGCCAGAATCCAATATGGGCACCAGTTCTAAACCCAGCAGCCCTGCTTCCCATCCAGCTCCCTGCTTGTGGCGGGGGGAAGCAGTCAAGGATGGCCCAAAGCCTTGGGACCCTGCAACCTCATGGAAGACTTGGAAGAGGCGCCTGACTCTAGGCATCTGATTGGCTAAGCTCTGGCCATTGCAGCTGCTTGGGGAGTGAATCATCAGAGAGATCTTCCACTCGGTCTCTCCTACTCTCAGTATATCTGCCTTTCCAATTAAAAAAATAAATAAATAAAGATTTCTGTTTCGTAGATAGATTGTGACAGATGGATACATATAGGTCTTGTAGGTAGCATGATTTCTACATCAATAATCCTTCTCAAGTGACTGGATTTTATAAGCTTGGATGAAGAATACATTTTAAGACACTATCTTATTAAATCTATAGCAAGTCTATATAATTAGAGGAGGTCATTTTAACTGTAGGAATACAGTGATATTATTTTGTGAAATGGGCATGGAAATCCACCACTCATACCCATGCATGTTGACTGATTACCCCAAGTATTATTTCTGCCAATCTGCCAAGCTCTGTACACTTCCATGGGAATGTTCCCTAGCAGGACACTTAAGATCAAGGTATATAACCTCTAAGAATTATTTGCATGAGAGTAATAGCACACCAGTTTGAGGCAGATTCTAAACACTGAGTTGCTTCTTGAAACTGCATGTTATTCTTGAACTGAAAGTAAATATACACATCCATTCTAGAGGTTAAGCATTTGTCATGATGGTTAATGTACTCTTTCTATGGCACCCATATCCCGCAATCGCATCTGTTTGATGCAATCTCACTGCTACGCTTGGATTTTCCTATTCCTGCCTGACCAGTGAGGCAGGAAGGCGTATCTCAAGAGCTTGAGTCTCTGTCACCTAAGCAGGAGCCATAGGTTGAGTTCTAAAACCCTGGTTTCCAATGTGGCGCTATCCTAGCTTTTGCAATCATCTGGAGAATGAGCCAGTGAATGAAAAATCCCCTCCATATTCCCCTCATTCTCTTGGTCCTCAAAACAATTTCAAAAATATTTCTAGTGTAAACTTTCGAAGGCAGAGAGAGTGAGCCCCATCCTCTTTTTCACTCCCCAACTGCCTACAGCAGCGAGGCTCATTGCAGTTTGAGGCTAGGGACCAAGAACTCCATCGGGTCCCCTACAGGAGTAGTGTAGATATATCTAGTTGGGCTGTCCTCTAACAAGCACATCAGCAAGAAGCTGGAATTGGGAACAGGAACGGGACTCAACCCCAGACAGACTGATGTAGAATATGAGCATCCTAAACGAGCAGTCTCAACTGCGAAGGCAAACCCTTTCCTGTCAATGAAGGTTTTTAAACATTACTCATCAACAGAAGCAGTTGTCACAAAACAATCTCTTTTCTCAGTCAGCTACAAAAGAAAGTAAATAATCCTCAGTATCCCATGCCCTAAATTAAATATTTAAATAGGTTGATAGAAGGTGTGAGGCTAGATGCTTCCCAGACAGATGAGACATCGTTGCTGTGCAGCCTCATCTTCACAGCTGCCTGCATTACTGAATCCCATGATCTTTGCCAGTGAACATCATCTGCTTTGTTCATAGCACACACACACGGCTTGGCAAGAATTAAATTTCTTCAGTGTTTCTATCTTGAGCAGAACACATTACACCAAGATTACCTATCATTCATTCCACATAAAAGCTTTGAGTATCTGCTTAGTGCTTTCGGGTGTTTTTTTCCAGGAGGTTTTCCCGAGTCCTGAGAAATCACGCAGACATTCTGGCATGAAAAAGAGCAGAAATCAGGTCATAATCGAGAAATGTAACATTCTGTCCTCTTTCAGTATATTGTTGTTCTGTAATCCTGTCCATCTTTTGTTACACTTTTTCTTTTGAATCATTTTAAAATCTCTACCTGCTACCTATTACAATTGACTTAACATATTTGTATTTAAATAAGCACTTCTTCCTCTAACTGACACCTACTTCCAGCTTTACTTGCCAGAAAGCATTGAATTTTATGAAACAATATATTATACAGATGTGACTAATCAGAAACATATTTTCATATACACACATGCATACATATATCCTCACATGTTTGTGGACATTCTTAAATGTTCCTGATGAGCTTATCAACAATTGTAATATGCAACTGCACATGGACATTAGCTGGCTTAGCTCATTATTAGCATATTATTCTGCATAATATTCAATAATTTATGTACTTTTTTAACTGTAAAAGTGCTGCACTGCTTAGTCCTTGAACATTTCACATGCTTATGTTTAATTCTTAAAGAAAATTTCTTACAAGTGGGAGGAAAGCACATTTAAATTTTAAGTCTACTGCCAAATTTACACCTCAGAAATGCTGACTTTTGGAAATATCATCAATCAACACAATTTTTTTCACCAATGAAATAGTGCTTACTTCTTCAATTTGTTTTTTATTTCCAGTTATTCCAATTTCTCATATTTTAATTATGTGCAAATATGAATACTCCAATCTAATTACCTTGAACAACCACATATAAATAAGACTTCACACTTGAATATAGGCTTATATATAACTGAATATGCATATGTATATATTTTAATGTATAGATTAGCCCTTTGTTGATTTCCATCATTTCAATAATTGGGAAAGCCTATACGAATTTTAAATGGCAGAAAGAGTCTTCAAATATACCAAACTGGTCAAAAAGTGTCCAAAAACTGATGCCGGTATCACCTGAAATGAAACCTAAAGAAACACAATTTTTAACTATATACAAGAAAAATTCCAATTTGAACAAAATTGCTCTATTATAAAAATGTGTTCGTAAGAATGAGCTCATTCTGGGTTCTTGTTCAGTATCTAAGCATCATATACTGCAAGCATCGTGCGTGTGAATGTGTGTGTGTGGTGTGTGTTAATTCGTTTTTGATGCTAAATTGGTCTTTGGGTTCCGTGACTTGTCCAAAAACCATAAAGATAGCAGACTACATTAAGCACCTGGGTGTTGGGA
Source organism: Ochotona curzoniae (assembly GCF_017591425.1). Taxonomy (NCBI): domain Eukaryota; kingdom Metazoa; phylum Chordata; class Mammalia; order Lagomorpha; family Ochotonidae; genus Ochotona; species Ochotona curzoniae. The sequence continues at coordinate 10,409,298 of NW_024465582.1, read as the reverse complement.
TCTGTGCTGACTTAGTTCCAAATTCTATTTATTTGAGCTCCCCAAAAGGGCAGGAATTAACATAAGGAAATTTATTGTTCATAAAAATAGACAGGAATTCTATGGTGGATGTTTGATGCCAATACACAAACTAGTCATCATATACATTTATAATAACTGTATAGACGTCAAAATGTCTTCATTTTCCTTGGAAATATTTATCATCGATATCTCACTTTGCCTCCTATTAGTTCATCTGCCTCAAATGTGTATCATTCTAGTGTGCAACGGGTTTCACTTTGTCAAAGTACCAACTGATACTGTCATCAGAACATTGTTTTTCTCTACAGAAATTATCAAATTTGGGGGTGATTAAACTGCATTATCCAAAAAAGCTCTACTGGACAGCCGTTAAGTGCATCATTGGCAAGGAATCAGTTCTCTCTCATGTACTGTAAACAAACATGCAGTCATAAACCTGATCATGTTTACATATTAATACTATCATATATACTTAGTCAACTTGTAGTTGGCTTTTAATTCTTCAGTACTACTGGAAGTTATTTATTCTTATCAGCAAGTTTTAAAGTTGGCATGCTAGATAAGTATGAAATGAAACTTTATTGTTACTCAAATGATATGTTAAATGTGCAAGCGTACTGTGTTTTCTTCACTAGGTATTAATCCCACTTAATCTATCAAAATTACATATTTAGCATTCCGTTTCTGATGTACTATTTTCTCTCTTACAAGCATATTACAGACATCCCTTATGGTCCCTTTTGAATAATGTCAGAATTATAAGTGAAAAGAACAATCACACTTTCTGAATTCTTTTGCTTCTATTATAGCTTCAGGAAGATGAATATATATATATATATATGTTATACAATAATTTTGTTTTGAAAAAGTGCAGACTTCATTAGTGAATGTAATCATTTCCTAGTTTTAAAACTCAACCTTAGCAAAATACTCATTATGAAACTATATCAGGAACTCAACAAAAGTTTGGATTTAAATTTCACAGATATAGAGTGGCTTGCAATCACAGTACAACATCAAAATCTCATGCCATCCACTAATTTACATGTATAACCTGAATATAATTTCCGAACACACTATAAGACATTTCAATTATCATCAAAGTAAATAAGTTAGTATTCTTATCTATATAAAGAGGCAATAAAAGGCCTCACTAATAAGAAATCAACAAAACAGATGAGATCAAATGCATTGTGCGAGAAAGATGTGTGTTTTAGTTACAAATGATATATTGAAGGTGAACATGGCACTTACAGATACCTTTATCCATTTTATTTTATTAGTAATTTTTTTATTTACATGCGGTTAGACTGTTTGGACATACACTTTCTAATAAAAAGACCAAAAATACAGTTTAATATCCTTGTTAAACACACTGAAGGACCCATTTGTGGCCATGGTCACAAATTGTATGTGAAACTGGTAAACGGGAGATTGTATGGATATGTATATGCAGATATGTTGCCGCTTAATTTGCCTGAATTTTTAAAAAGGAGTAACAGAAAAGTGGTTGACAGACTATTAAAGGGAAATACTCTGTGATTTCAACAAAATTTGAATTATAAGAGCCTAGAAGTCAGCAAATAAAGGGTAAAAATTGAAATTGGAGAAATGTTACAGAATTGGGCTCAGTGTGATAGCCCAGTGACTAAATCCTCCCATTGCATGCCCCAGGTTCCCATAAGGGTGCCGGTTTGTGATCCAGCTGCTCCAGTGCTCATCCAGCTTCCTGCTTGTGGCCTTGGAAAGCAGTAGAGGATGCTCCAAAGCCTTGAGACACTGTACCCCCAGGGGGTCCCCAGAGAAGCTCCTGGCTCCTAACTTCAGATTGGTTTAGCTTTGGCCATTGCACCATTTCAGGAGTGAAACAGCAGAGAGATCTTTCTCTCTACATCTTTCTGTATATCTGCCTACCCAATAAGAATAAATAATCTTACAATTGGAAAAACTACTTACTGAACAAACAAAACTCTCACTATATCCCTTTAACTCCTAGAAATAAAAGCAAGAGGTTTTATTTGCATGTTTTAGTCCTTCTTCAGCATTTTATCTCCACTTGGTAGCAGGCATCTGAGAGTTCAATGCAGTGTATTAATTATTATATATCTGTTATAACTATACCCAAGGGAAGCATTGGTTCATTGTATTCTCAAATCCAGAACTACGCAATAAACATAGGCACTGTGAGTAGAAATGCTGCATTTATCAAACAGAGAAAAAGGTGAATTGATTTTCCCCTCTCACATCTGTGAGTCAGGCTTTATTTCTGTAAAGTTATGGGAAGAGTTGAAGTAAAAGAAGGAAAAGGATGGTTGGGAAAAATTGTTAGAGGTAGTGAAAAACTTCTGAATGGATCGGCCATTATATTTATCAATCATGGATAAGCCCTCCTGATGTTCATTAAAGCTCACTGCTAAAGAAGTGGCTTCAAGAAGAAAAAACATCCCTGAGTAAGGACAGCGAGACAACGGAATCATTTTCCTGAGTATTTCTTCTGCGTTTTCTTGCATTGCCTTTGTTTTCATTTACGAGGTACCAAATTATTACCTCATAAAACAGAATGATGATATTTATACCTCTCTAATTTTGTAGTATTATAGAGAGATATCCAATGTCACCAGACCGAATTTTACTAATGATACATTTTGGAATAAATGCTTTTAAAAGCAGGGTGGATGGTGAAGTTAGGGAATGGTAAAAAAAAATTCTCACAATAGGTAACATTGCTCGTATCATATTAACTTTACTGCATTCTAACGGAAAAGTAAGCCAGTCAAACTTGTATTACTATGATGAGCTCAAGATGTTCAAAATAAAGGAATATCTTTGCCTGCAGGGAACCATCCTCTGGAAACAGAGCCAGTAAACACCATTAGTCACAAATTTAATTTTTTGCACATCCTATTGACAGACATTAAAAGCTGATTGCAGACAGCTGAATATTATGTGTATGTTTAATAAGAAAAGTAGATTAAAATTCATCAAAACCCTGGCTGGCTCTCAAACAAACTCTAAGGCCCACTTAGCTGATTCAGGTTTTCAAACTGACTATATATTAAAAATGTAGAAACATGAGCATATAAATTATCTAGAGTTTTTATAACATATTGTTGATTCCTTAGCAGAATGTAATGAAATATGCATAGTGATATTCAAATTAAAAATTAAGTACAAGCAAATGTTATCTTCTAAACTTCCACATATTTTATGTTCATATGTAACGACTATAGAAAAATGTTTTAATATGAGAATTATTTCCTAGAATACCCCTCATTTGAGTATTTAAATTCAAAAGTAAAACATATCTACATATGAAAAATTGTATTAGTGAGCCCGGTGTGGTGGCCTAGTCCTAGTCCAAGGCTAAAGTCCTTGCCTTGAACGCGCCAGGATCCCATATGGGCTGAGGTTCTAATCCCAGCGGCCCCACTTCCCATCCAGCTCCCTGTTTCTGGCTTGGGAAAGCAGTCAAGGACTGCCCCAAACCTTGGGACCCTGCACCCTCGTGGGTGACCCGGAAGAGCTGCTGGCTCCCAGCTTCGGATGGGCGCAGTATCGGCCATTGTAGTCACTTGTGAGGTGAATGATGTGACAGAAGATCTTTCTCTCTGTCTCTCTGTTCTGTATATCTGACTTTGCAATAAAAATAATTAAATGTTTTTTTAAAAAGTGTTTTGCTCATTTGTAGGGATTAATTATAATTCACAATGGAATTTTCAGACAGACTACAAAATATATTTGTTTTTCTCTTCATGTTGAAGTGTGAAAACCTCAATGATGTCTTCCTAATTTTCTGCCAGCACCTCATGGCACTTGCCTGAGCCCCAGTCTGTTTTCAGCGTTGATGTAGAGATAGACAGAAGAGAGGTATGAGCACAACGCCTTTCTCAGCGGACTGAGTGTATACCAACTCGTTTCCTCAGGACTTGGGAGGCTGGAGGTCCAAGCGAAAGAGCCTACATTTTGTTTGTAAATGGCAAAACACAATTCATTCTATTTCTGAGTGAAATATACGTATGTAAAGGATTGTCCAGGAAGTTATGAGTTAATGGAAATTCTGAGGCAAATGTTCTTTCCTCTACATTACTCTATGCCATGACAAGAAAGGGAGAAACCAATATTCTCAAAGAATGCAATTTATCGTCTAATTCAGAACAAATCAATAAATAAAATTCTTCCATGGCTGAAAGGCATAACTGCTTATAAATACTATCTCTGTAATATATTTGCCATAACATTTTCAAATCAATTTAAGTTCCAAAAAATAAACTAGACTCATCTATTTAAAATGAAAACCATGTTCATTCTTGCTTTAGAAAAATAAAAGTGTGAAAATGAAATTGAAGCACTGGGCTCCTGAAAATCCATTAGAACCATGTGCTCTCTCTTCTGGTATATTTTCTATAGAAACATGGAATCATTCAATCGCAGTTTTAAAGTGCTAAGTATATTTTTTTATCTTTTTAAACAGCTTATAATATCAAGTAAAGTGTAAATTGCATTTTCATTCAAAACCTGCAATTTAAAATCTCAAAGGACAGAAAGTAGCCAGAAAAATTTTTTTAACAGTAGAGAAGCCGATGTTTTATAGATTGTTTAAGAATGTTCCTAGATACTTTGTTAGATAATTAATTGGATAAATCAGCAAAAACGTAAATTGCTTAAAAGAAATCTATAAAATGCCTTCAAAGTAGTATGTCTTTGTCCCAACATTCAAATAAAAATATTCACACTCAAGAGTGGTGTTTCATTTGTTTGTTTTTTCTGTTATAAACGGCCCCCTGGCCTGTTCTAATCCCGGCAGCTCCACTTCCTATCCAGCTCCCTGCTGTGGCATGGGAAAGCAATCAGGAATGCCCAAAGCCTTGGGGCCCTGCACCCGTGTGGGAAACCTGGAAGAATCTCCTGGCTCCTGTCTTCAGATTGACTCAGCTCCAGCCGTTGGGACCGCTTTGGGAGTGAACCATCGGATGGAAGATCTTTCTCTCTGTCTCGCCTTTGTCTCTGTATATTTGCCTTTCCAACAAAAATAAATAAATCTTACAAAAAAAAAAAAAAAAAAAAAGACTGCCCTCTGGGCTCAGTGGCCTGCCAGCTGGAATCCTTGTCTTACAAGCAGCAGGACCCTGTGTGGGTACCAGTTTGTGTCCCAGTGGCCCTACTTCCCATCCAGCTTACTGTTTGTGGCCTGGGAAGACCATCAAGGATAGCCACCACCTTGGGGCCCTGACCCAGAGCTTCCAGTTGCTTGCCTCCAAACCATCCGATCTCAGTCTCCTCAATTACCTGTAAATATAGTTGCCTTGTTGTTGCTGGGAGTCCCTCAGGAGTCATTCTTCACCTAAAGATACTCCCATGGCAGTCCTCCCTACCACATATCCCCTTGCTCCTTTTCCTATTCAATTCACAGTCCTTGTGCCCAGGAGTGCCTGGGTTCTCCAGTCCGGCCGTCAGAAGCCTGGTGGGTGGTGTGAGTTCTGCCTGTCCACCAGAGTCCCAATCTCCTGGCATATGTGCTGTCCTGTTATGCTTCTGGGATGTGTGATTTTAACAGAAAGATATCACACATAAAAAATATCTTTATCCATAAAATAAAGTCATGAATCAAGTCTTCTGCTTTGTGCAAAGTAGGTTTCCTGTACCTACGGAGGACTCCCAGCCCTGGGGGACTTGAGTTCGGATTGATGTGATAATGTTGAAAATCATGTGTCAGATCCAGCACTGATACTTATTTGTAGTTTTGGTAAATCTTAGGTTGCTATTGTGACTTAGTTACGTTGCAGGCATAGTATAGTAACTTTTAGTTTGTATTAATGTACAGATTTGAACTTTTTAAACTTGAGTCTCAGATTTTTAAAATATTTCCACATCATATTATTTTAATGCAGTAATGTTAAAAATATAATTATTTAGAGATATCAAGATAAGTCGGTTCTACAAAAAACTTCTACAGAAACTTAAGAGATTTCCAATAAAATCAGCAAGGGAGCAATAAGTAAAAGTTATGTTTTAAGAACAAGTAACTACCATCTTAATTCATTTCTCCAGGGCCAACTACAAAGAGTAAAGATCATCTGTAGAAAATGAAACTACCGCTGATAATGACAACACAGCCATTCAAGATGGGAGGAACAGGAGCGGAAGGGAGCCTTGATGGCATAATTAAGCCTCTGAGCTAAGTCTCACTGGAACACACATGACATGATCCAAAGCCGGCTGTGATAATTATTTTATGTGTGTCTTACAAGCATATGGCGCTCTGTGATGATGTGTCCACATATGTTGCTGTGTAATGAGTTTTCTTACGGTGCTTATGTCGATCAGTGTGCAGATGCAGATTTGTGCTGTGCAGCCGCAGCACTAAGCACTCTGCCACCTGTCACTTCACCGCGATGCAGGCTGCAAGACGAGTGCATCACACATTCATGCAAGGAAGGTGGGTACCGCTACCGTAAACATTTTACTTTGAGAATGGTATCCTATTAGCTTATACTTTTAAATCTCCAACTTTCAGTAGTTTTTTATGAAGATGCAAAATCCAAACACAGAAAAATGGAATTGTCAAGTATATTATGTATATATATCCTTGTGTGCGTGTAGATTCAGGTCTTGAATGTTAGAAAAGTAGCACACACACACATACAAATGAGGAAATAGCTTGTTACTGACAACTTCATCTTGAGAATAAGTTCACACTGTGGCTCTTGTGGATCATCAACGCTTTCTATTGACATAGAACTCCTTGAAGCTTTCACTGTAAGATTCCATCTTCCTCCCTCCACCAGCTTTTTTTTTTAAGAACCCCATTCCTTAAGACATCTCCTTATTTGCTTGATTGGCAGCAACACAACATAATACATAGAGCAGGTGGTGGGATCTTTCATCTGCCGGGTCACTCTGCAAATTGCTGCAGCACCCAGTTGGTTCAGAACATATTCAGAACAAAGGAATTCTAACCCGCTTTACTGCCAAGAACATGGAACATTATCTGCTGGACAGCAGGAAAGTGGTTTAGAAGATGAGACTCGAGCTGCAACTCAGAAGTGATGATGTTACCAGTGTCATTGCACCATATAAAATTATTCTTCAGAAAGGAACTTGAAAATCTTGCTGTTTTTGTATGGCTGATACTAAAGCCTGTGAAAAATGATTTATTGTAATGTGCTGGCTTATTTAAATATCTCCCTTTGTGTTAATAACTTGGGAGCATTTTAGAGAGGATTTGTCTTCTTGACAAAGAATGACATAATCTTTCTGTTTGCAGTCTCAGCAGTGCTTATTAAAGACAGCTGCATTTGGTACAATGAAACAAAATCACAACGAACACGTTTCATTGACAGAATGGCTTCTTCCTTGAACAGGTGGAAACTTCTGATTCTTTTATCTTCTCTTCACCTTAACATTAAAAATTCATGGTCATGTTTTAAAAATCAAGTAATTCAGGACCCAGTGCGATAGCGTAGTGGTTAAAGTCTTTGCCATGAACATGTCAGGATCCCATATCGGCGCCGGTTTTAATCCCAGTAGCTCCATTTCCCATCTAGCTCCCTGCTGTGACCTGGGAAAGCAGTCAGGAATGCATAAAACCTCATGACCCTGCACCCACATGGGAGACCTAGAAAAAACTCCTGGCTCGTGGCTTCTGATTGGCTAAGCTCCAGCCATTGGGGCCACATGGGGAGTGAACCATCAGACAGAAGATCTTCTCTCTGTATATCTGCTTTTCAAAAAAAGAAATCTTAAAAAATATGGAAAATTAAAAAAAATCAAGTAATTCTGAAAGTTTGAATATTTGTAATAAGTGAATTTCTTTTTTACAGCAATCCGCTGTGTTTCCCATGCTAATTTATATATTACAAAGGCTTTGATATATTGATATATATATATAAGATATATATATATGTACTTTCCCATGACTTTGAATCATATTAACACATATACATATCCACCCACACCCAGCACACACTTTTTAAATTTTCTTATATTTTATTGAGGTCATCCTGCTTTCATAATGCTAAATTTTAGATGTTGTTAGCACTGTTCTCATAAAACTGTTTAATTTTAGCAATTGTTTCAGTCCTTAGTATAGTGATAGAGATCAAAAATAAGTTTCCATGAAAAACATCCAAAAAGGTTTACAGTCAAGAAGTAAGTTGCATTGCTCTAACAAATCCTGAAAATGCCGAGGATCTAGGATGAGTACAGAGAAAAATCTAATTGTAACGCTCTCAACCTTGAAGAGTTCTCAGCTTCCGTCTTCCCAATCAATACAAAGATGAGGGGTTGTGTGCGTCCAACAGTTTCCAGTCATGCATCTGGATTGCCCTTGTGGTTATACTGAGCTTGAGGTAATGGGATCCCTGTAGGTAAAAATAATAACCAGAAAAGAAACCATACTTGTGGTCTTTTCTTCCAGAAGCTACAGAAATAAATGTCTTAAGTTTTAGGAAATGTTCCTAGTGCACTACAGAATCCATTCCAAAATATTGCATAAAATCTGTTGCACAAACTACCTATTTTGTAGCATCTGTTGGAAATAATACAGCAGAACAGCATCAGAGAGTTTGCCCCTACCCCACTGTATAATTGCTGTTCTGTTTCTGTTGATTAAGTTAAGCACATGTCTCCAACCTTCAAAATGAGTCAAACCTTTTTCTATAAAAGAACATATTTCTTTTTTTCTAAAAAATGGGTTACAAAAAATTAAGGAAAATACACACACACACACACACACACTAAGAGAGAGAGAGAGAGAGAGAGAGAGAGAGAGAGAGAGAGAGAGACCATCCATCTGCTACTTTACCCCATAAATGGCTATGACACCGAGGGTTATGTGAAGCCCAAGCCAGGAGCCTGGAAGTCCTTCAGGATGTCTCACAGGGTTCAAAGATTCCAGCCATTTCCACTGTTCTGGAAGCATTAACAGGATGCTGCATTGGAAGTGAAAAAAAAAAAAAAGCTGGATCTTCATATAGGATACCCACATAATAGGTTGTGGCTTAACTTACCATATCTCAGTGTTGGTCATGTACAGTAAAGGATCACAGATATTTGTATATCCCCATGTGTTATTACTGAAATTTTAACAAGAAGTGGAGTTTACTCTCCCTTTCCTTGAATTGCTGGACTTCTAACAGCTTCACCCCTGAAGTGATGGGACAGCGACATCTATTGTGAGTCTTTACTCTTTTGGAAATACTTGCAGTGCCTGGGAATCAGTCACAACAAGAAAGGAATCCTAGCTACCCTACAGGTGGACACCACTTGGTGATGATTACCTGGAGAAAACTGAGCACTCCCATTTTCAGACATTGCCAAACTCCAGACATCATAAGGGAGTCCTCCTTAGAATTCTAGCCTGATGCAGGAGAGATAGCTTTCTTTGCTATAACTTGTCAGTCCAAGTTCTTTACCTACAAAAGCCATGAAAGTAATTTGTGGGGTTCTTTTAGTACTTTGGAGTAGATAATTAAATTTAAATAGGTAAAAAAAAAATGAATGCTGTTTCTTTTCTCTCAGTTGGTATACTGGCCTGGCATAAGGAACTTAAATATGGCAGAAAAATGTGATTTACAGTATAATAGAAGCTACCTTAAAGTCAGCATTTTTATCTGGAAACTCATTTTAGATTGGCAGAGCCTTGATTTGTGGGAAAAGAACATCATATTCCCAAATGAACTATTTAGACTTGTGGTAAATGCAATCATTTCTACTTCTATTCTGTTTCTAAGAATTACATATGCTATTTATAAGGGAGAATTATCATAAAATGATTTGCACTTCATCTTATGCCTTCTAATGTCAACCCATCATTCGATAACTGGCAGTTTCGAGGTGGTATGATGGATTATGTGAACACTTAATTTAATGGTTATATTCATGCTGTAAAAAAATGGTTTTGCTCTAATATAAATTGTCTGACCTACTGTAATGTTGGTCAAATCCATGTCAATATATTAAGTAAATGTACCTTTTTTCTTTGATCAGAAAATACAAATACATGGAAAGGTTCTCAGTCAGACACAAAGATAAACCATGCCCATCCTTAGTGCAACAGGTTTAATACAATGAATTTTTCACCAAGTAGCTGATTCATATCCACAGTGTTTTGAGTTCTTGAATCTATCCTCAAACTCTGAAAGAATGAATATTTTAGCTCTCAAAAGCTAACAGCACTTTGGTGATTTATAGGATCATCCTTTGAATTCACTCATAAAATATTTTCGCTATCACCTGTACAACATTCAGGAGTTGCTTCAACCAATATCAAGGCAGCCAACAACAAAGATATCCAATGTCTGCATTTCTGCATCTTTGTGTTGAATTCATTGTTTATTGATCTTTCTCTAGTAGACATGGTCCAAAGTGTGTTAACTCAAACTATACTGTTCATTTCTCCGATTCCTCCACATTCTTATCTTCCAGGCATCCTTTTCAATATAATTCCATTTTTTTAATAACTAGGCATGATTAAAAGACCAAAACATTTGCATTTCTTATATGACATGCATGGTATAACTAAGTCTCATTTATTTTAATGCAAAGTGAACAAAAAGAAAATAGTTGAAAGTTGGGTTAATGCTCCTTAGTCACACTTTTCAGGGCCATGTGTATGCAGATTTGCATTGAAATCACATGTTTTCATCTTGCATTTAAATTCTAAATTGGTTCACCCATAAATGGGAGATAAATGTATTTTGTATAATCTCTACTGGCTTCTCATATCTTGATTGTAAGTGAAGATAATGGAAGTCCACCAGTAGTGTATTTCACAAAGTGAGACACTTGCCTCTGCAACTTGTGCTCTTTTGCCATTCTATGCTAAAATGTTTATATTCAGTATGATTTATAAAATCTATATTACATTCATATCACATTGTTTTCTTGTTTTATAGCAGATATGAAAATGTAGGTTTGGTTATTTATTTAATTTGTTGTCTAAGTACAACATTATAATTGAGTTCAGTCCTCCAAATGATTTTCTTTCTCTTTTTATTTTGTTTAATGACACAGATTCATAAGCTCTGGAATTCCCCCAACCCCTCCCCATGCCCTCCTCCCATGTTGGATTCCTCCACATGGTTGCAGTTGTACAGTTCATATCCAGTCATGATTCCTTCACTGCAAGCATGTACCGTGCATAGAGTCCAGCATCTTATTGTCCAGATAGTTTCAACAGTTTCCTTGGGAGACCATCCCTGGTCTGAAAGTAGAGCTGGCGCACCATCATCCCCTCCAATGAAAAGCCACAACATAACATTAACAACAATTTACAACATTATGGAGTTAATTGACATGGTATTGAGTGACCAATATGTTAGAAAATGCAAATTCTTAGCCACATCCTGTGACTACTTCATTGACATTTCAATTTTAGTTTATACACAGCTGGCTGCTATAAACCTTTAAATGGTTATAGTGGAGTATTCAGCCGTCTTGTGTCTATTTTCATTTTCATATTTTGCAGCTTATGGTGTTGAAGCATGATTTTAACTGAACTTGACAAATTTTAGGATAGTCCAAACAAACTTGTAACTCTAACAAGGCATAAGATAACAATCGAGGTGCAGAACTCTTAAACTCAGGTCTGCTCGAAACTGGAAATGTTACTCTGATTGAATGAATCTATTGAGTCCGAGCATAGAATAAAACGGCTGCAATAGCTAAAGACTATAGCCAGGTGTCATATGTTCTCCCTAGGTTCGAAATGCAGTGACAGTGGAAATAAAGGAAATAAAGGAAAAAGGGAATCATTATCAATTACAAAATGCTTTTTTGAGGTTATTATATCATGGTGAATTCCATTAGAAGTCTGAACATTTCAGTGATGCATTGTGACTTGAATCACAGCAGTGCGTCTCTGTAGTGTGTTGTTTAACAATATTCCCTCCAACATATTTATTCTCCAAGGACCATTTTGAAATCCCACCAATAGTGTTACAGAAATCGGCTGAAAAATGACCTGAAGCATAGCATATTCAGTATACTGGGTCAAGGAGAGTGCAAAAGCAAAAGAAGCACAAGTTTTTAAGAGTTTCCAGTACTTAGAAAAAATTATGTATAGTTAAAAAATACATATTTTTCATTCTAATGCTAATTACATCACACATTCTGAGGTATATATTTAGTGTTAAAAATAGTCACAAGAACAATCTAAATGTAGATACATTAAAATAAACATATTTTTCTTTCTATAGCAAAAATCTTTCATGGTAAATCTCCTTGGATTATCATAGCAGTAGCACAGCCACTGCCAGAACCACAACATTTTTGCAAGGTGGTGTTCTACATTTGTATGGAGTTAGGATCATAAGCTTAGCTGAGTATTGCAAATACAGTGACAGTAATATTTGCCTTACAAGTGGTATAATGTTAATTTTCTCATTAAGTAGTGTGAAAAGGCATGTCAGCCAGATGTGATCCTCTTACAAAGTCTTTGTTTGATGTTGTTTCATTTTAGTTAGGAAAAAGTCAAGTGGAATTCACTTGAGCAAATAGTACTTTCAGAAAATATTTCAATTTAACAGTTCTCTAAGGTCCATTATTGTAATATGAAGTGGCTCAATAGAGGATACTGACCATAAAATAAAGGAAAAAGGGAATCATTATCAATTACAAAATGCTTTTCAATTATTTTAAAACATTAATGAAATATTCCCAAAGAAATATGGTAATCAGAAAAATGCAAACTACTGATTACACTGTAGTTAGCAGTGAATTTGCAACATATGGAGCAATTAAATCTTTATGGATCAATGAAGACCTAACGAAGGTGATTTCCAAAGTCAGTGTTGAGATCATTCATTAAGTTACAGAACATGAAGGTCTTGTTCTAGGAACTGTATAAATCCACTGAAAATTGTTGTTTACTTTTTAAACACATGATTTTGTTTCCCCTCAAACTGCCTTTCAAATTTATATAAACAGAAATAACCAAGTGAAAAAAGTGTTTAATATTATGTTACTTTGACATATCTAGGTTTGGTAGTTCTCAAAACTTTTCTGCTGTAAAAAAAAAACGCATTATTCTTTTAGTTTATGGATTTTTGTTTCTATTCATCCCTGTTTTGTCTCTATGATCTTCATCAATTTGACAAATTTAATTTGGCTTCTGGGCTTGTACGCCCTTTGCAGTCATTTTCTGCAGAGCCGCAGTTGGCTCTCCAACAGTCCTTGTGTAGGCGGTGTCTCCGTCTTCTGTATTGCATACCTCGAGTCTGACCAGCTTTTCAAAGTCCTCACATACACACCTTCTTCAATCCCTGCATCTTGTATTACCAACTTCAATAATGAAGTGAGTACCTTCAGAACATTGCCCCAGCTAGTACGATTCCCATTGCTAATTTTTAAAACTTAATTAAGTTTCATGAGCTTTCATTGATTTTCAGTTTAACTATATTGTAAGTGATTCAACTGGTTTTCTTTTAACACTCTCATGTCAGAATATAGTTAACAGAATTTATAAAAGCTAATTTTCAATGGAGTCCGTTTCCTAGGGAACTCAAGACATTGCTTCTGGGAGTTGCCTATGGTAGACTTCACTTATTAAAAAGTATATTATTCATGTTTGCTATGAGTGTGTTTGATGCATGCTCCCAACGCATGCACAGTGTATAATTAGATTCAACTTCCATGCTGTCAAGGGAATGAGTTTAAGGTACTTTTTACACAGTGAAACTTTAGTTTTGGCTGGATGAGGAACATGAAAGTCCTCTCTGTTTCTGAGAGCCACAGGCTGTTTCAGAATCAATACCTTATTACCAACCTTATTTTCAGTTCTCTTTTGGTTTCAGACATGCAGAAATTTTGTTTTTCAGAATGTATTCAATAACAAATACAATGCTGTCTTTCATAATTCATTGAAATTTATTATTGCAGTATTATTGGAATGAAGTTGGATTATTATTTAGTAAATTGGACTGAGTACAAATCCTGAAAATAATTAAAATTAAGTTAATATTATTTATTCCCAACTACGATTTTTTAAAAGGGTTGAAACAGAAAATTGAAACAGTTGCCTATGTGCTATTTAACTTTCTAAGACATCAATTAAAAAATATAAAGCAATAGTGTAACTTTAATTATTAAGACATAAAGCCAAATATTCAATCTTAAGTATTATTATTTAGTATTTAAAGGTGAAAAAATTGGCAAACAGATCTTCATTAACATCAGTAATGCTAGCTTAAATAATTCATTAAAATTTTACACTGAATGCCTTATGAGTGGGGTTATTATTATTTGATTCACATAACATGTATTTATTCTTGGCTCTATGATTATTAAAAAACAGTTTAGATAAAAATTAAGAATATAAGTATATAAGAAGGTCACAGTAAATTGAGAAATACAAAAGTAATTAAGAAAGTAACCATATATGTATGTGTGAAAAAACAATGTAGCAAAACATAAGTTTATTTTGGTACAAAATATTTGAAATCCATGGTAGGTCTTAAAGAATTTTATGAAAAGACATTTTAGAAAATTTCATAAAAATTTGTGTATGTATTTCAAAACTTTGCATCAGAGTAGTCAGTTTTTCGTTTATTCCACATGAAGCTTCTGAAGATTGCTTACTTATATAGATGAGCAAAATGTAAACGAAAGAACTGCTAATCATCATGTTGACAGATCTTTAAAAAACTGCATGATATTCAAATAAGAAACAACAGCTCACACATGGAGGGGAATGAGAGCTGATCTTTTTCCTTTCTGAGATTAAGCAGTTTTGTTAATTGGTTAAGTGATTTAACCAGAAGTAAAATCTTGAGATTGCATTTTTACTACCTACACTGCAGAAACAGATTGAGTAAATAGCTTTGAAAGTTTTAAGTTTCAATGTAAGTAAAAATTTTGGGGGGCAACAGGGAAACTCCTCATCTTATTTCCTACATGTGCCTCTAATATTTACGTGGTCTGTTCTAAGCTTATGTAAAATCATTTCTATATTTAGCAATTATGTGGCACATAAAACAATACACAAGTATGGAAAAAGTTTAATCTCAAGACAACAAATATAGAATTTGATGTTTGTCCCTTACATGAAAAAAATTTAAAAAAGAAATTGTAGGATTGTCCACTTACCTGTCAATAATTTCTATGCTATTCACAAGCCACAATTTCTGACAAAAGCCGAACTAAATATGGTTCTAAGGAAACTATGGGCCATGCTGTAGTGGGTGTTCTATGAAATGGGAGTAGAACTTTGTAATGAGAATTTAGCATAATTGTATTTGTAACATTCAGGATAGACAACATGATTATTTACTTCTTGTAGATTGCATATTTCCTTACTCCATTCCTTCCTGCTGCTTATTGCTAGTATCCTCTTTTGCTTCTTTCCTCCCTTCCTGCCTTCCCTCTTTTCTCCCTTCCTTCTTCCTTCTTTCTTTCCTTCTTTTCTCCCTTCCTTCTTCTTTCTTTCTTTCCTTCTTTGCTTTCTGCCTTCTCTTCATCTCTTTTTGCCTTTTTTGTTTGAAACCAACATCTTTATTTTATTAATAACTTTAAAATTTGTAACCCACACTGCAAAAAAAAACTTAAACTTGTTGTATATATTTTTTCAGAAGTAATTAATCTATTTTTATAAGACTTCCCAAGTGTAAGAGGAAATTTTGCAGTCACATAGTTGTATTACTGACCTGAGTTGTCCTATAGACAGATATAAAGCAAAAGATATTTGCATTTAAATTTATGTTAGAAGTATATTTTTTTTACTCAAACTAACTATATTCCAAGTGAGCAACTGCCACATGCAGGTATAAGTTTTGATATAAGATAAAGGCAAGTTTAAACATTTTCTTTAGTAGAATAGCAAAACATAGGATTTTCACAATATTAAGAATTCATTATCATAATTTAGCAAACTTTCTGAAATATCATACAACTCAATAATCAGATGAAATGAACCAGACAGGGCAGAAAGTCTGTGATTAGGCATCAATTCACAGCACTGTCTGCACATTTACAAATTTAATCAGCTGTTCATTTTGGAGTTCACTGATGAAAATTGCAGGAGCACTTTTATTTGGAAGGTTTTATGTAAAAGATTGTTCAGATTTACCTTACTCTAATTAAATTTCTATCAACTTGTTTCTGCTACGGCAGATGGCTGGCGTTGTCCTCCAGTGTCTCAGTGCTTGCTCATGACCCTGAATGGCAACTACGACTTTAGGTAAGTGAAATGAAATCAGCTTCTAATTAATCATGATTATTGAGTATCAATTTACAATGTCATTGTTTCATTAACTTTAGGAGCTGATTCTGAATACGCAGAAATTCAAATTGTAAAATGTGATTCCACTATGTTCAAATATTTATGCAGTGTAAGTTTTTATTTCTAAGTCTTGTAAGTAAAATTTACATCATTTTAAAAAACAAGAAGTTATCACTTTATACCATTTCAAATTTTGAAATTTGATTTCACTATTAGTTTTGTTTACTGGTAAGATACAGATAAAACAAAATTTTGTTTTATACATTAGGTATAAAAGTAAATTGACATAGTAGAACATAGCTTTACTTATCAGCTTAATTATTTTGTAGAAAAATATGAAAAAGGAATAAATTTAAATTTATACAAATTCTAGAAAGTTCATTGAAAATATGACAATACCATTGCAAGTTAACATTTCTGGACAATTATATTTAAAACTCTATTATTTTGATTTGAAAGATGCATTTATAGACAGAAAATCTCTCATCTGATGGTTCACTTCCCACAAGGCTGCAACAGCCAGAACTGAAACAATCTGCAACCAAGAGCCAGGATTTTCCTCTGGGTCGCCCAGATGGATACAGAGCCCAAGGGTCTGGGCTATCTTTCATTGCTTTTCTAGGTCATTAACAGGGAGCTGGATTGGAAGTGTAGCAATCTGTATAGGACCCATCACCACTATGGTGTGCCTGCACCACAAGTGGAGGATTAACTTATTATGCCACCACACAGGCCCCTATTTAGTTTTAAATTCATGTAAAATATTTTATAGAACACATTTTCCTTGAATATTTTAAAGAACCTTGTATGACCTGAGACATTTATAACAGTAGATAAAGATCCCCCAGATAGACACTCTGAAACACTGAACTGGATGTGGCTTGAATACTACTTTACTTCCTTGAAATGCATCTTCAACTTGTTCACATAAGTCTAGTCTATTAATTCTCTATTAAATCATTTTGTTAATTCAGTTAAAGGATTCTGTTTCAGAACTGCCTGCTTTTGGACTCATTAGCATAAAGCTCTCTTCATGTCATGCTTTCTATTTTTGTTTAAATCATGCTGAAAACTCACTCTTTTACCAAGAGAGCAAAGTAAATTGCTACAGAATTCAATTTGGGAGTCTGTGAAGCAATTAAATACTAAAGTAGACAAGCAGTATGGGACTTTTTTTGGCCCAAGAGAGTAAATTAGGAGCGATGTTAACGCAGTTAAAGGGAGAATTTGATGGCTAGACTCAGAAAGAGACTTTGTGGAAGCCGATAAAACCCCTGAATGACGGTGTCCTAGAATTATACTTAGGATTTAACTAGATCTAAGAATATTATTAACACATGCCTAATGCAAGCAGAATCTTAACATTGTTTGTTACATAATCCTTGTGGTATAAATAGCACAGTCCATATGAAATTCAAAACACATTTTGTTCATGTTTCATGCATAGCAACAACCAATTCAGGTTATATGTACAAAGCAATGTATCAAAACTCACATGTTTATGATTTTATGCAAGCTTGGATATATGGATATAGTTAAGAAATATATTCAGCAAATTTAAATTTAATACTTATTATACAGCTGTATACAAGTGTCAGGAAAAAAATGACTGTCAATTGTGGCCTCTGTCATTGATCAGCATATGGTCCCATTGGAAGTCATTTCTACAGGAAGATTCTAGAGAAAACTAAGTCACAACAAAGGCATGAAGACAGATTGCCTGAAACATTGGTGAGGCTCCTGATTGCTTCTGTGACTCAGTATTCACTCTGTCTTTCAGTCTTGTGTTTGACAATGGTTCCTGCACTGACCAAGGCCATATTCTGTGAGTCAACCTTGATCTCTTCGTCTTGAAGTTGATGACAGACTTCCAAGACTGGTCTGCATCGAGATAAATAAAAAGGATTGGAAGGACCCTACTAAAATGATTCAGTTTAAAATTACTGATAGGCTTCCAGTGGCTTTACAAGATCTTTTTTTCTCTTTCTTTTTCTCTTTCTTTCTTTCATTCATTTCTTCCTTTCTTTCCTTCATTCTTTCTTTCTACTTTCATCTTTCACCTTTCTTTTTAAGATAATATTTTTCCCTTTCTTATCAGAAAGGCAGATCAGATTTTTGGAGAGTAGGACAGGCAGAAAGATCTTTGATCCTCTGATTCACTCCCTAAATGGTTGCATAGGTCAGAGCTGAGCTGATCCAAAGCCAGGAGCCAGGAGCTTCTTCCAGGCCTCCCATTCCGCTGCAGGGTCCTAAGACTTTGGGGCATTCTCTATTGCTTCCCCAAGCCACCAAAAGGGAGTTAGATGGGAAACTGAGCAACAAGGGAACATAAGGGTGATCTTATGGGATCCCAGGGATTGCTATGTGAGGATTTAGCCATTGGGCCATAGATCGAAGCCCACAAGATCACTTAAAAAGCTCACTGGTTCTTTTGGTTTTTCTTAAAAATACATATATTCAGGTCCAGTGCGGTGGCCTAGCAGCTGAAGTTCTTGCCTTGAACGCTACAGAATCCCATATGGCACGGGTTCTAATCCCAGCAACTCCACTTCCTATCCAGCTCTCTGCTTGTGGCCTGGGAAAGCAGTTGAGGAAGGCCCAAAGTCTTGGGATACTGCACCTGCCTGAGAGACGTGGAAGAGGCTCCTGGCTTTGGATCGGCTCAGCTCCAATCATTGTGGCTGCTTGGGGAGTGAGTGAATCATCGGACGGAAGATCATCCTCTCTGTCTCTCTGCCTCTCTGCATATCTGCCTGTCCAATAAAAATAAATAAATTTTTCCTGCTCTCTGTACATTTGCATTTCCAATAAAAATAAATGAAGCTTTAAAAAATCACACTATTTGAAAGTACATTTTTATTTCTTTGAAGCAGTTAGGAAGACGTCTAGCCGCTGCACTCCTCCAATCCTTCCGACAGCCAGGGTCAGACTCAGGCAAAGCCAGGAGTGAGGAACTATCCAAACCTTCCATGTACTTACATTATCATCCGTGGCCTGCCACATTGTGCATTGGCAGGAAGGTTGATTGGAAGTGGAAGTAAAGTTCTTTCGCAGGCACTTGATGCAACCCGTGGGCATGTAAGAGGTCATAATGCCTGCTGCTAAGCTACACTTTCTGTGGTCTCCTTGGTTTACCTGCTTACTATAAACCTTCCTTTCTTTTTTCATATCTCTATGAGTGATATCATTGTCCAGGGTTCTACCAAGACATATTCTGTCTAAATCAAAGTTAGTTTATGTACATTTTACATTCTGTTAACATATATTGACACACAAATGTCTTAATTATATACAACTATTTGTAATACACATTATATACACACAATTTTCACAGAGAATCTTCAATGGGATCTTTAATAATCTTCATTTATTCTGGTGTAGAACGGCAACCTACACATCTACTCTGCTACAATTAACCGCCGTGTCATTCATGATGAGTCATGTTGTCTCTGACTTAAAGGCCTTGCCAATGCCTGACATGTGGCAAGGAATGAAGTTCCATTTTGTTAAGCAAAGAATTAATTACGATTGCAAAGGAAGCCCTCATTGATGAGTGTAGGCAATTACATAGTCCCAGTACGTGGCAAGTGTTTTATCAGAAGCATTTCTGTACAGAAAGACTTCTAAGAGCAAAAGCAGTATAGAAGAGACAGACTCATTAGGCTAGATTAGTTGCAATTATTCCCCCACAAATTCTAATATTTTAAGTCATGAACGCAAATACTTCTAGAAATCAATTTAAACATTAAGTATCAGAAAAATCCATGATGAAAAAGAAAACAAATCACTAAAGCATGACCTGGCTTTGGGAATTATAATTATAAAAGAAATTCTTTATGATGAAGCATCTAGGATATTCTTCTCTTTAATCTGTTTTAAAGCATACAGGACACATTGGAAATTTAAACTAAATAGAATCTAGGTAATACTATACAGAGTTAAAATAGATCAAACTGAAAATAAAGGCAGTAATTTGGGCCTGGAGCAGAGGCTCAATGGCTAAATCAACACCTTGCAAGTACTGAGAACCCATGTGGGCACTGGGTCCTGTCCTGTCTGCCTTACTTCCCACCCAGCTCCTTATTTATGGCATAGGAAAACAGTAGAGAATGGCCCAAATCTTGCGACCTTACACCGCTGTGGGAGACCCAGAAGACACTTCTGCATCCTGGCTTTGGATCAGCTCAGCTCTGGCTTCCACGGCCATTTAATGGGTAAACCGGCAGATACAAGACTTATCTCTGTGTCTCTGCTCTACATAAATCTGATCAGCCATTCCAATAAAAATAAATAAATTAATTTTAAAAGGCAGAAACTTTTAAATTCATTATTTTTTGTTCTTATGCTTTTTTTAAGAACAGCAACTTAAAGTATAAGTGCGATTCATATTGAAAGTAAAGCATTGTACCAACAAAGGGAAGCAAATTATTTATGTAGAATGATTTCTCTGCAAGTTGATGAAAAATAAGACCACAACTCAGCAGGGAATAATAAAAAAAAGGAATCAAGAAGAGAAGAAACAGAAAATGAGTGAAAGGAAGAGAGGAAAGGAACAAAAAGAGAAGGAAAAGAATGAAAGGAAGAAAGAAAGGAAATTAAAGTTCCATGCTGAAATTCCAAACATCTGTCAAGGAGTTGAAAATATGGATGTGGATATCAGCTGTGTCTATGAAATTCCACCGTCTCTTAAACCGTGTAAATTACAGCACATCCACACAATCTGTACTCACATTCATTACATCTATTTCTGACACACATGCACAGAAATGATTAACATATTTTTGAATTGAAAAAAATAATAATAATTGAAAGAGATTCCGAGAGAGGGAGAGACAAACATAGCCAGAGTGAGTTTTTGTTAGCTCTCCAATACCTGCAGGACTAAAGCAGGGGACTCTACCAAGATCTCTCAAGTGAAGGGCAGACACCCTCCCAATCTGAATCACCAGCTTTTGACTTCTAAATTGCACATCTGCAGGAAGCTGGAATCAGAGTAAAGATGGAGCTCAAACACAAGCATTTTGATATTGGATGCGGCCTTCAAAATTGTCATCTTAGCCACTAGGTCAGACATTTATCCCCAAGTATTAATATTTCACCAAGGCATTTAAGTAAATGTTGAAAACGATCAAAATTGACATCTGGGAGAATTAACTGGGATATAACTTCAGTTGTGACCAGTAATAAAGTGATGGTGGGATAGCATAATACATGTAATCATATGGAGTATGAAGAAATTCAATATGATGCATGATGCACTCATATATTTAATATTTCAATACAAACAAAGCAACAACCCAATCACTATTGTGCAGAAGACAATGACTTCTACGCATTAGGAAATACAGAAGCAATGGAGCTGTGGTAAAGCTATTCTGTTTTTGACAGTGTATGAAAATCTATGGATATTCAGCTACTGCATGGTAGATTATTAAATGCATTGGCCTAGAGCTCAGACAATATAATGTCAGAACCGTAGAGAATGGTTTTATAAAGAATGCAAAAGGATGAGATCACCTAAGGAAGATTCATCAAAAGAAAAAATAGCAAAATTTAAAACAGTAGCAAAATGATGAACATGTGAGCAGATTTTGAAAAAAATCTGAGAATATAACCAATCTTAATTTAATTTACCCGAGCATAGAAACTTATAATGGAAATGGTTCAATCTGTCATCAATATAAATTTAACACATGCATAAAAAAGATGTTGGTCAATTATGATTTCCCAGAATTAAATGTGAAATAGAGATTTTATATAAAAATTCTAAAGCATATTACAATTAAGATTCAAGCCTAATCACACATCTGTATTCATGATGTTATCTGAATCAGCTAACTAAATGCCAAATGCCATTCACCAAAACATTTGTGAAGATTATTCTGGCTTAAACAGTCTATTTCCCAATTTATTTTGTTATGTGCAAACAAGGGAACAGAACGGAAGCATAGGGTTATATGTTGTTAGTAGATTTTATTTTTTTTTGCACTTTGATGATGACAGATACAAAATCTACCCTCCAGAATATGCAAAGATGCCAGAGGGCACATAACAATTCCAGCATAATAAAACTAAAACTCTGGGTTAAAATGAAAGTGACAGCACAAAATGCCTCAGGGCAGAATTTCCCTTCTATCCCATTTGTGGGAAGTGAAAGAGACAGTTCAATTCCAAGAATGTGTTCATGTTCCTGTATGTAAGATTTACTAGATAATTATAGATCGTAATCTAATTTTATTTGTATAATATTTGAGGTCCAAAAGCTTTGGGCATGAAGAGCATGTCACTTAAAACCAAATCATGCCATATATTATCTTCATATGGGTAATAATAATGAAATTCTAATTTTCTTTATTTGAGGATATTAAACTTATATTCACTAACATATATTTTCTGTAATTGATTTTTTTTAACTAGGTACAGATTATATGCGGGAAATTACACAGTGATATGGACACAGCTCAATGGGTTTTCTGGAATTGAACTCGTGCTTAAAACATGATTAAGATAGGAAACATTGATTTCATCACACACTTTCCCTTTTCATCATCAGTACTCTTTCTTCAGGGTTATGTTCATTTTGGATATTATAAGTGACCTTAGCCTATTTTGTTTTTCAGATAAAATGCAATGTTACCATTTACAAAACTTTGGTTTTGGTTGTTTCCATGAATATACTGCATGAGAAAAATCTCCTTTTTCTAGTTTAGTTGTGGATTATTTATTCTTATTGTTAGTTTCCATAACATGGGAGAAAATAGGGCTAAAATCAACAAGATTTCTGAAACATAAATGAACAGGATTGTATGATTCTGAAAACCCTCAACTGATGAAGAATTCAAATGCTACTAAATTTGGGGAACGTTTCCCAGCACAGCAGCAGAAAGAGCACGCTGACTGTGTGTCTGCAATCTCTTCACTGAAGGGACAGGAAGATCACCAGTTCAGAGTACATGGAAGCAGAGCCTCCTGAGGAGATTAAGGGCGTGCATCAAAGAAGAGAGGGTCACCCTGGAGCTTAGGGAGAACGCCACATTCCTCTCAGAGAGGGGCAGGCGGGAGACTCTCTCAAAAAAGGCTTTGTGGCTGTGTTGTTTATCTAATGAGTTAAATCCCCCTGAAATCCATAAAAGCTCACAGAGTTATTGAGAAAATTGTTTCAACCAAACTACTGTCAGCCTGAATTGAATTGGATAGCTAGAGTAGGTAATGAAATAAGGCTGTCGGTCTCCTAAAACGCTTTGGCAGGAGGGAGCCTGATGGCTGCATGGCTGGAAACACACATTACCTTTCATGAAAAGGAAAAGCAATGGTGACTGAGAAAGTAGACGCTGTTCTCAGGAGTAGAGCCAGAGATAGCGGCAGATTAGTTTACTTTGAAGCTAGTCAAAGAAATTGTAGGGTCCATTGACACACTTTTCTCCTGCGTTTTCATGATGTTTGAACAAACAGCTCATTCCTGATGCAGTTCATCTGCTGCACCATTGTACATTGAATTGTGGGAGGGTGGGGGCAGATTCAGCTTTAGATTTGTTTACAGAGGCCCCGGGGCATATATTGACACGTACATGACTTAAATGATAGGATTTTGGCTTTTGAGCTGCTTCTAAAATGATATAAAATCTTGGGAATATTTTATGAAGGTGACTAACTTCTTGATGCGAGCAGGGAGTAAAAGACACTGCAACTAGAAGTTGGACCATGACACCCAGGGCAGGATTCTCAAACAGCTCCCTAGGTTAGATCCTAGCTAAGTCCTCACCCTTGAGAAACGGAGAGCAAATCGACATATACATGAGCAAGTTTATACACGCATGCTCACAGACGAACTGTATAATGGAGACTAGAATACAGGATAGTGAAAATGCATTAGTTGTCATTTCGATTCCTGAACAAAGGAAAACTCCCACAGTGAAATAGTTAAATAATACATTTACAATATGATACCCAATTTCCTTCCTTTGTCTATGCCTATAATGTCCTGATGCACTAAGTAGCAGATTGTTAATCCTTTAAATGGTACTAACAACCTACCCTACTGAAATGATCTGAGGGTGAGGAGTGGGGCAGGTGGAGGAGAGGAAAATAGGTAAGAAGCAAGGGGAGTTAAAGGGAGAATCACTATACCTACAAAATTGTGTAATGGAAAGTGATAGAAATAATTTTTAAAAAAATGAAAGAACTTGGACTACCATCTACTGTCTCCCTGGTTCCCCAGCAGGAAGCTGGCCTGGAGGAGGAGGCAGGCCTGGACCTCAGGCACTGCAGGAACGTGTGCGGTCCCGAGCAGTGGCTTGGTGCCTGGGAGGTCATTCCCTAACTAGACATTACAGGGCTGACAAAAAAAAAGGGATTCAGTACGCGAGTCAACCGTGAAAATGACAGGAGTTTAGCAGTTCCAGAAATGGCAAGTGAAGTTTACAGGCCTTTTTGCACCCATTTACTAATTCTTAGAAACTTTGTCGATCAATAAAATAGAAATAATAAAATCATCCATCAAAAGTGCTTTAAAGTGAATTACAGGGCCAGTGTTGCAGTGCAACCGATAAACTCATCCTCTGCAACACCAGCATCACAAATGGGTGTTGTGTCCTGTTTGCTCAACTTCAGGGCAGCCCCTCCCCGCCACATGCATACACACTAAACAACCTGAAAGCAACAGATTCTGGCACTAGTACCTGGGCCATTGCCACCCAGGTGGGACATATTTTTTCTTAAAGCTTTATTTATTTTTGTTGAAAGGCAGATATACAGAGAGGAGGAGAGACAGAGAGGAAGATCTTGCGTCCTATGATTCACTCCTCAAGTGGCCACAACACCCAGTGCTGCGCCGATCCGAAGCCAGAAGCCAGGAGCTTCCTCCAGGTCTCCCACGCAGTTTCAGGGTCCCAAGGCTTTGGGCCGTCCTCGACTGCCTTCTCAGACCACAGGCAGGGAGCTGGATGGGAAGCGGGGCCGCCAGGATTAGATCTGGCGCCCATATGGGATTCTGTAGCGTGCAAGGCTAGGACTTTTACCACAACGCTATCGCATCAGGTCCCAGGTGGGACATCTTGCAAGACGCCATCTGAGGAGTGAGTAAACAGGTGGAAGATCTGTGAAAGTTTCTCTCCCTCTGACTCTTTCAAAATATCTGAGTCTTTAAAAAATAAGTATTCTAAAAAGTTTAAGATATCTCCTGATTCATTTTAAACAAAAAATTTTACCAGTTACTAACGCTATACCTAAATTACATTAAGAGACAATAAGAGTGCAGTATCTTCCCTGAGGTATTCATATTCAAATGTACAGTGTTAAATCATTTCACTTTTGCAATATGGTTATACTATGAATTCACATATAAAATGAAACTCTATCATAGGACGGGATTGTGCTGGCTTTTCATAACACAGGTAATTGAAAGATTATCAAGATCAAAGATTTTTTTTTTTTACATATATAATGAACAATATTTGATAGGAACCTCAGAATCCTGCTTGGCTAAGGAGCTGTGTGAGCAAGCTCGGAGGCCCAGCAGCCTGCACAGGACAACTCATGATAACAGAGTACCTTGCAAGGAAAAAAGCCCAGCTGTGCCTTTTAGATAAGACTTATTCAACGTGAGTCCCCACACCTGTTGCTGCTATGCAAATGAGGTCTTGGAAAGGTGTAATTCTGATTGGCTCGTTTGCTGTAATTCTGATTGGCTCGTTCAGTGTAATTCTGATTGGCTGGTGAACTGTGATTCTGATTGGCTGGTTGACTGTGATTCTGATTGGCTGGTTGATTGTATAAAAAGCCCTGCAGCTCTGTGTTTCTGCCTCCAGGCTTGGCGCGCGGTGGACTGCTCGGCTGCACTCGGCTCGGCTCGGACTTGGCTCGGAGGACTCGGCTCTGCCTCGGCTCGGCTTCGGCTCGGCTCGGCCTTCAGGACTGCACTGGACGGGCGTGTGTGGTGAGTCTCGCTTTACTTTCTGTTTACCGGCTGCTTTTTTGGTTTTGTCTTTGAATTGCTGCCGGGTTTGTGGCTAATTGTTGGATATTAAGTTGGCTTGCTGAATTTTGAATTGGGTTGTTAAATTCTGAACAGTATGGGACGGTGAGAGAGCGCCTTACCTAATTGGATAACAACTTTAATGGAAATTAAATTTTAATTTAAATTGGGACTGTGGCAGGGTCTCACCCTGCCACCCAAAATAGATTTTGGTTTGTTTACACCCAACGAGTGGGTTTCCGCGTGGATTTAGTTTCTGGTTAAGTTGTTCTTTGAGCTCAAGACTTTAAAATCTTTAAAAGACTTTAAAATACAGGGTCTAGGCGGATGTGTAATTCGGTCTGTCAGCCTGGGGATTCTGGGAGACATCCCAGACCGCTATACAGATTAAAGAGTCCATGTTTAATGAGAGTGTCTGTACCTGCTGGTCTCTCTAAATTGGTACACCTGAGGGAATGGGTGAGTCCCATTGGGTTCAGGTGTTCCTCTGTATGCCTAAGGGAGCGGGTGAGTCCCCTCCGGTTCGGGTGGTTCAGGTGGTTCAGGTGGTTCTTTTTTGTAAGCCTAAGGGAGCAGGTGAATCCCCTCCGGCTCAGGTGTTTTCTGTAAGCCTAAGGGAGCAGATGAGTCCCCCTCCGGTTCAGGTGGTTCAGGTGGTTCTTTTTTGTAAGCCTAAGGGACCAGGTGAATCCCCTCCGGCTCAGGTGTTTTCTGTAAGCCTAAGGGAGCGGGTGAGTCCCCTCCGGTTCAGGTGTTTCTTTTCCTTGCACTTAGGGAGTGGAGTCAAATCCCCTCCAGGTCAGGTGTTTCTCTTTGATAGGTTGTTAGCTTGATGTGGCGCCGTTAATTCTGTTGCTGCTTTATTGCTTGTGTATTAATGTGCGTGTACGAACGAGACTAAATGATTCCGTTTCTCTGTTCTGACGTGTTTGACAATAACTGCTGTTGTTTGAAAGTTAACTACCGGTTTCTAGTGTTGTCCTAGCTCTGGTCAGATCTGGCCCAAAGTGTGTGTTGGCATACTCAGTTAAAATATACTTCTTGATTAACTTATTTGGCCCTCTGAATTCTTCAAAGTTCTAGTCTCCTGGCTTTGGGACTTCCTAAACTGTTGTAAAAATGAAACGTTTATGTAACAGACAGCTGTTGGTACAAATGTCAAACCTTGCTGAAGTCTAATGATTTCATGGCGTTTCGTCCCAACTGTGTTTCAAATGAACAAGGCCTAGAGGCCTAAGCAGTACAAGTGTGTGTAAGGTCTTCCAGGTGTTTCCAGTGTGCCGTGTACAGTAAGTAAATTTTTTTGTTCAATATTCTATAATTCTAAAAAATGCCTCATCTAGGTTCCAACAGATCTATTGCATCCATTGCAGCTAGAGCTAAAAGCTAAACTAGTTTCTGATTGAAAACATCTTTAACTTGGGTTTCTAAGAACAAAATGTAATTCTAAATAACTTTGAAATACTTAAGAGGTTTTGGGAAAGCTGTTACAAAAGCTGCGTGTTTTTTTTTTTTTTTTGTTACCTGGTATGCACATACATGGTTATGTGACAAGCTGTGTAGTCTGTTAATTGGCTTACAGATGAATGTGAAATTAAGCTTATCCTCTTGACTTAAGTAAATCCCTGAGACTAGGGCCACAGAGAAATCCCCACTTTCTCAAATTTAAGGAATGACTGAATATATTCCATTACAGACTGTAGAGAGAAATAGGTAATGATGTATAGATACAAGGTTAGGCTCTGACAGTCATGTCTTTGTTTTATCGGGTCCTATGAAGTCTGTTTAGCTGCATGGTTCTACATGTATTCAAATGGGTTTACTGCTAAGGGTGCAGTTTCCAAACTGGCCATGGGATCCCAAATTCCCATGAGCTAGGTAAAACATAGGGGTATATTATGTAAGTGTTTAGTGATAACTCAGATGTCAGGGAATGTTAGTGTTCCAACATGGGAAGCAATTCTTACAGCCGACTCTTACTAAATCTTGTAGCACAGAGTGGCCTCAGAATCGGCCAGTAAGGCATTCTGGATTAATAGGAAAGCCAGCAAGAGAATATATCAGGTGTGAAAAGCCAGGACATTACTGTGAAGTGTCCCTCTGTAAAAGACCTCAGTGGTCCATGCCCCAGTGCAGAGAAACAGCCGTTTGAAGTTGGTTGTGCTCTTCTCTCAATGGAGGACACTTCCGCTTTGTATGTGGCCTTGTCTAGTGACTTGTGGGGTTATTGTGGATTCAAGAGGTTTCCACAGCCTGAAGCATCGTGTGTCGGGAGCCTCAGTTGTTCACTGTCACACGAAAGAGTGCTAATTTGTTAAATTCACTAGAGTCACTGTGTACTGACTTCCCATGCAGGACCTGTATCTTTGATTTAGATTTAGAATTGTTAAATTTTGTATCTTAGTAAAGATTTATCTGTTTTATGTCTGAATATGTAGCTGTTTTGCTCTGAGACAGTTGTTCAGAAGTTTGGTACACTTCCACAACCGATAGTCTAACTGGCTAGATTTAGTTATGTGTAGTTTGTAAATATCCATTTTGACACAGGAAGAACTTTTATTAAAAATTGATAGGATTTTGTCTTTAAGGGATATAAACTGTTGTAGACATTGGTACAGATTCTTAAGAATGCAACTGAACAGTGAAGAGCAGTGTTTATTACTAAGAACTTGGGACACAGTGGCTACCGGTGGCATGTGAGTTGGCTGGCCTGTAACTGCTCAACCAGTGCCACTGACTAGGCTCCCTCCAGGGAGCCTGTTCCTGAAATTCTCTGTCTCAGGTCTTACTCCAGAATCTCTGGTAATGGTCGCGTCCTTCCTGAGCTCTCAGACATGCCGAGCTTGAATAAATCGCCCTTGTGCATTTTCATCAACTTTTGACTCCTGCTGATTCATTTGGAGTTCCACAGTAGATGGAAACACTCAAATTATATGAAAACTCAAATGTTTCATAACAATAACTATATTTTTAGAAGAGTTTGATTTATAATGCCAAGCATTTGCTTTTATATTATCATTGGTGAATGTTGATTTCATATTGATACAGTAAGCAATTTTATCTTTTTAAATGGATGGTATTTTAAAGTTGGTTACATGCACATTATGTCAACAAGATCAGATACCATCAGTTCCAATTATGAATTACACAATAAAATAAGCTGTATAAAATGCAAATGTGTTAATTAGGTTGCTTTTCTAGCCAGACATGTAACTTATGGAGGAGTGGGATTCAACAGATGGCAAGAGGGGCATTTCAGATGCTCACTTTTTTGGTTATGTGATCATTTTTGTTTTCATACATCATACATAAGTGATATGTAAATTAACCTCTTTTCCTGGCTTATGATATATTACAATTTAAAGCCTATATTTTGTCATTAGCCTTCTCAAACCATTTGCAAGGGATAAGATAGTTAAACTGAAAGTGACATTTACAGAAACAGCATGTCCTCTGGGAAACTTTATTTCCTGAATGACATACAAACTTTAATATCAAAACATTGAATTTTGAAGAATATGTATGAATAGAATATAAGACTTCGCTGCCTTAAAAATATTTTCTTCCACTAAATGACTAACCATTTTGCTTTGGACAAATCACTTGACTTGGATCATCTTTGGTTTATTCATCTTAAAAAAAGGTAAGTGAAGATAAAATCAACTATTTGATAGAAAAATGTTACGATATACAAATTACTGAACAAAATAATTAGTACTTAATGAACAATATTGTTTTCAATTCAATACACTTGGAATTCCTTCATCTCACTAACAGGTGCTGAAGGTTTTTATTTACTTATCTAGTTATGCAGCTCCCCTGCTTTATGTAAATAATCATGTAGAATGTCATAATTAACATTTGACTTGAACATTAACAGTCTTTAAAATATAATCAAAGTAGAAAGATATTTCTGGTCATGTTATTTTATTATAAATTTACATATATCCACAAGTATTAACATTCAATCATCAAGTTGGAAAAATGTCAAATCATGATTTATAATTCTCCTTCTCCCTTTTTGTTCCACATTTGGCCTGTAATTACATTGAGTGTTATCAGAATATTTCCCACTGTGCATCTTTATGAAATAATTGCACCACATGGCATATGAAAGGTCCTATTCAGACTGTTATTTTGGTTTCTTTAGCATCACAAATGCACCTGTTCTCAACACAATTAGCATAGGCCACATTGAAGATAATCAAAACAAACAATGAAAAATTATTTTGCCTGATTTTGAAAATAAGGCATAATGCCTACTGAGGCATTGACCAAGCTTTGACGGTAATGTTGTGCAGCATTAACATATTTAATGAAAATTGATTTTGTTTATGTACAGAGGTAATGGATATGCTTGCATAATTTTTGGGCACTGACTCTTGGGTAAATTATAAAATAATAATTAATAACTAAGACAATTCAAGCCAAAGGTAGCATCTGTTTGGCACCAAGGTTCTACTTAGATTTAATTTTCCAGTTCAAGGGAACAGCTACGAAGTTGCATAAAGTGTTCAAGGTCACCAAAACAATCATCTGCTGTGATTAGCAATATATAATCATTTGCAGTCCACATACTGAATTACAATTTAGCAAAGCAAGTTCCTGTATACGCTTTATGAAGAAAAAATGGGAAAATACGTAAAGAATTGAACTTTCTTTTTGTTCTTAAAACTCTTCTGCGTGATTAGTTCTAAAAGCATAATCTTAATTTCTGTGCTTGCTTTCCGTGTTCTTTCCTCATTAGCTTTCTAACAAACAATTCTAAAAAGTATTATGTAATGTATTTACTATCAAATTGTATTTGGCCGTTTGAATTTGCACATGTATATGAGTAACTTTATTAAAGCTTTCTTAATATTCAAAAATTCACCAAAATCTTAAGGGTAAGTTAACCTTCTGAAAATTTGCTAACATATATTCTTGATATTTTCATAGTATATTGTAGTTTTATGTGTATTACAAATAATTTTGTCCCCAAAATAGCCATAATATTTTGACAACATTTCGCAGTAAGGGCCAAAAGAGAACATTATCATTGCAAAGTGAATACATTTACTATGTTATATGAAGGAGTTAGGATTTGGGGCTCTAAGAAATGTGTCTCCCCATTTTCAAAGCCAGCTTTCTAATATCAAGTCCATGATGAAGCCAGAGTATGGTTAATTCACCACTGAGTGATGCTAACTGATGGGTTTTCCTGCTTTTAGTGTTCTAGTACTTATAAATTCACATATAAAATGGTATTCTTATGCAACTCCACAATTTCAGGTATAGTTCTTTATCAAATTTTATAATTTAATGAAACATTCTGGGAGGTGCTACACAGCATGAATCTCTAGGGTGGCCTTTTAGTAATTCATTCCTGTTACCAGAAATTTTTTCATTGGTCTCCAATTTAAAGTTGACTTCAAAAATAAATGACAACTGTAACTTTTATTGCTTTATGGATAAATTAAGTAATAGAACTAGTTAAATTGATTTCATCAGTATATCTTAAGATAACCAGTCTAATCAAAACTGTTCCTTCTCACATAAAGCTTAATATGTTGCAGCTTCTGTCTCTTCTATGTAACTATAAAGAGCATGATGCTTGGTGATCATACCAACTATGTATTCCACTTTGGTATTAAAACACCTCTTGTCTCTTTGGATAGCGTGTTAGGATTTCTCTTGACTAGTATTTCAGATTAATCTCTCAAATGAATATATAGCATAGTAAATGATGAATTTTAACATGTAAGAAAAAGCAAGGCGATGAGAATATAATGCCACACTGTTGCTATAGTACTAACGAAGCTGGATCTTACTAAGCCAAGTTCAGAGCATGTGCATGTCAGTCTCCACCACCGGAGTGCGATTAGTTATCAGTATATAATTCTTTACACACACATGCTCCTATACTGATCTGAAGATGAAGAGTATAATGGTGATGAATGTCAACACATGGACTCCACGATGATAGGAATTAGGTGGGGGCAACTTTACTACAGCACTCCCAATGCTTTCTAAGGTTTTCATGAATCATTTAATATTCTGATAATTGGACAAATTCTAAGAAATCCCAAGTATTTCCCTGTAATAAGTTCATAACTACCACACTACATGTCAACCATAAATACAGAACAAATGACTATATTCATTTTGACCCACACTCATAATTAACTCAGAAAAAGAAATGTTAATTTATGTTCATTGAACAAATATTTCACCAACTTTTACCTTAGTATACCATCCTGATAAGGTAGAGATCAGGGAAATTTTTTAAGTAAATTGTAGTGGGAATAAAAGGAAAAAAATGTAAGTCAGTTTTCACAAGCTTAAGTGCATGTTTCTGGGGCTGGCATAACTAGTATCATTAAACTAGCTTAAACAATAGAAATTTTCTAACATTCCTAAAGTTTAAAAGTTTAAGATCAAAATGTCAGCATAGATCACTTGTTTTAAAAAACGGTGCATTTATTTTTTGTTCATTTGAGAAGCGAGTGTCTAGGATGCATCAGGGGCAGTACAAGAGCTGAGAACTGTATTCTGGGAACATGGCTAGTTAAGAATTCAACGTCGTTAATGCCACATTCTGCATACTCTGAGTTTGCAGTATTTTATTTAGACTTGGGTTTTCTGCTAATGCTTCTTAGGTTTCTCAGGATTAAAGTGCAAAGGAAAATAACCTTTGTATGATTCCTATGCAGAAGCCTAGAATCCCCAACTCTCTTCCTTCCCCAAAGAATTTCAATTTTGTAGCTTATTGAATATGGCTTGATATACAGTGCCCTCTGTATTTTTAAAATACAGCATTTCTTGCAATACATTTTCTTTGTTCTAGTGGAGGGTCTTGAGTTGAATTGTTTTCAATTATCCTGTATCATGGAGATATTTGAAGCTATGGAGAGTTTAGGTAGTCGGACACATACAGTTCCTATGTAAAGATTATTAAGGCTGAGTGTGGAATAGTGAAGAATTCTGAGGTTATACCAAAAGATTGTATGATTTTTGAATCATACACATATTTGAACAAACCTTATATGCGGCTTTTATATACTATACTAATTAATACGTAGGAGAATTCACATCTATATTTGTTAGCAAATTTGGCCTATGTGACTTTTTTTCTTGCTCTGTTAACTACATTGAATGATAGTTTTCAAGCTGAATGGGTTTTCATTAAGTCATTAGAAGAACTTTAACAAACTATTTATTTGAAAGGCAGGGTGACAGAGGAAGATGGGGAGCTTCCACTCACTGGTTCCCTTCCCACCTGCCCTCAGTGACCAGGGTTGGGCCAGATAATGCCCAGAGCCAGGAACTGCAAGTCTTCCACATGGGTATCGGGGCTTGGAACATACATGCTTTAATCAGTTGTCTCCCAGAGAACCCATGATCTAGCAACTGGATCACAAGCAGGAGGGTTTCATTCTTTGCATACTTGTCATTCTTGTACCAAGTATGGGCTGTCATTTTAGCCAAGGAAGGACACAATTTACTGCGCTTTAGTTGTAATTGGTGAAGTCAAAGAATATTGCTAAGTATTTAGTGGAGAAATAGCATAGCATATGAGTGAAAGCTGGATATTTTGACGCACAACATTAGCTGCTGTCTGGCTCATTTTATTCAAATCTCATTCTTTTGTAAAGAAATACATGCCAACACCATCGATGAAATGACACTTTTGAAAGATGAATTCAGCATTTCTTTAAAGGAAAGAAATTCTGTTGCAGTGGTTGCATGTGGTACAACTTATTGATATTTGATCAGTGTTAAAAGCCATGACCAAATGGTGAGATGCTATCGTTAGAATAATAGTATCCAACCTTCTTATTTCTTTGTGCATTCTCACAGGATGAAAAATCAGACTTATTGAAATTCATGGTATTCCATGCTTCTAAATTTTTAGTTTAGCTAATGACCTCACAAAATTTAAAAGTATATTGCATCCACGTTCAGCCAAGCTCAAGAACTGGTATTATAACTTCTACTTTTATTCCTCCATTGACTCTGGGGATTAAGAATTAATTCCCAGGCTTCAAGTGGCTTATATATGCCCAGGGTTTCTAAGGAAAGGTAGAAACCTATTAGACTCTTGAACTTTAAGATCAGGGAGCTTAGCAAAGTCTTAGAGCTTAATCTATTTCCTTTTGCTTCAGGAACTATAGACATACATAGGAGATTTATGAGAGAAGGCTTTTCCATGACAGAATAGCTGATTTTATACTTTTGCACAAACAGAATTATGCACACTTAGAATTAGGAGGGCTGTACTTTGCACATTAGTTCTGTATATCTGCTTTCTTCCTTGCTTTTAAAACTCAAGAGGTTTTATTCATTTCTGTTGTAATATTCTATTTGCACTGATCAAATCTGGATCTCATTTTTGCTGCTTTGAAAGAAACTTCTGTAACCTTTTGTGGACTTTTAAAAAATGGCCACCACTTTAAGGGTGGCAGTATGTCACAACTAAAACTGCATAAGAGGCTGGCATGCTAGGTCAGAGTGCTCCTTCCCATGTGCTTGATCTAGGTTGAATATGCAACTTCGTAGCTTCACAAAGGTAACATTTGAAGCAAATTCTGACAGGCTCACATGCTATTTTCTTTGGATAGCCAGTGGGTGGGTAACTAGGCTGTCCTTTTGTTTAGATTGAGCAAGTAATTAAAAAGATGAGGATATATTGCCAAACACAAGAGCTAAGCATTGCTTCAGCACAGCTGATCTTGTGTTGAAAGGTAGCTCTGTGCTGATACTAAAAGGCATTAGTAAAGTGTTCACTTATATCCTTCTTGGAAGGACAATGCCCTGAAACAGTTTTACTCTAAGACTCTAACCACTGTGTTCCCTGCCTGTCTTCAATGAATAACAAAAGTACAGACCTTGCCATAAAATTACTCCGGGTGAAGTCAAGATCAGCTTTTGGCTTCAGGCCCTGGCTTTTCTGCGGAGTGGATTCCCAGTCCTCCAGAAGTCTTGTCCCAGTGACACAGAACACAATGGAAATGTAGTGGATTCGTTAAGATCTTGTTTGGTGATGAGATCTTGACTGTGCAACTCATTTTTAAGCATAGGCATTCCGTGGAGGTTAGTTCCATCAGCCCCTGGATGGGCTGTAAATCACATGGTCTTTTTCCTCTTCTGTTTCTTTTTTTTATGGTACCCCATAGTATCTTGCCAGTACCTCCTTTCGCAGATGTGGTCTCCTCACTTGCTTGGCCGAGGAAGCTGTGGAGGTACTTTGATTTTACATGGTGTATTTTTGATATTCCCCTAGTTGGAAATTCCTTACCTAGGCAGCCCTGAAGTAGTCTGAATGTGATCTTGCCAGTGCTTTTGTCATCAACATCTCCATCACTTGGCAGGAGTCTGAATTATTTCATGAAGTGTTCTGG
Source organism: Ochotona curzoniae (assembly GCF_017591425.1). Taxonomy (NCBI): domain Eukaryota; kingdom Metazoa; phylum Chordata; class Mammalia; order Lagomorpha; family Ochotonidae; genus Ochotona; species Ochotona curzoniae. The sequence continues at coordinate 10,373,708 of NW_024465582.1, read as the reverse complement.
ATAGTAAGCATTGCTACCCATAAACTCGATGCCCATCGTGTCACTTCAGTGGAAATATGGCTAATGCATAGTTACCAAGAGAGCAAACAATTCCAATTTATCAATGCAGTTACACTGTGTGTATCAGACGCACAAGTGACAAGTCAAACACACAGTTGAAGAGGATGAAAGGTCCATGATCTTGCCGACTGCATTTTGTGAGCCTGTGCTGCCTCAAGTTGGGGAGGAAAAACGGAAGTAGGAACACGGGGAGGCAGCGAGACACGGGTGGGGGGGTTGGGGGAAAGCCTTGCGTTGGACAGTCTACTCTGACGATAGCTAGTGCGGTAATGTAGAAGTGAAAACTCGGGCAAGAAAGACATTAATAGTGTCCTGAAGGTACTGTGACCAAAACATCTGCCACTAGACCATACCACCAAACATTGTCCCACTGAAGAATTGAGGTTCTAACACGTGAACATTTGGGAATCCATTCAGGCATACCCAGAAGAGTGTTGTAAATAAAGAACTGGGGCAGGTAGAAGCGCGCATACCCCTGATACTAATCTTGTCACAAACACAGAAACATCTTTTTTGTGTCTATGTAAAGCTTTACATACTGTACATGATTTAGCAATTGCAATATATTTTGGGTCTCGTATATTTTCCATGAGCTTGTTTCCTTATGTTCAAGGAGTGGAGAGAAATAATTCATCAAATATACTTGTCTAAAAATGATGGTGCATGTCATTTCTAGACCTGCTGTATGGATCCATTTTCTTACCAGGGTAATATTTTTTAAACTTTTTGCATGCTTTGTCATCTTCATTATATGTCAGCTGTTGGGAATTTCAGCATTGGAATGATTGTCATTATGCCCGTCAACTCTTGTTTTAAAGTGGAAATAAACCACATGGAAACAGTTTTGTCGTAAGTTTTAAGCATTGCCATTAAAGAGCACAGTAGCTTTTCATGTAAGTGCAATTTTTCTCCATTGTATTATTAATAGACATTGCCCAAACCAAAGTTTCAAATTCCAGATTATTCAGGCAGAGTTGATTTCTTTTCACTTTGCTACAGTCTGGAAACTTGCAAAACAGTTTACCTCACTTATTTAATATCAAGGTTTGCTATTCTACACTGCTTATGTAATGTCTGCTGGGTAAATTTCCTTTTGGATTAGCCCTTTCTTACTGGGCAAAACAGATCTTCCATCTTCCATATTCTGGTACCCTCTTCAAATGGCTGGAGTGGCCAGGGCTTGGCCAGGTCAAAAGCAGGACCCAGAAGCTTCATCTGGGCCTCACCATGCAGGGACCCAAACCTTTAAGTCATGTTCTGTTGCCTGCCTAGTTGCATTAGCAAGCAGCTAGATTGAAAGTAGGACAGTCAGGACATGAATCAGGACCCTTATGGAAAACCACTGTGACAGCAGCTTAATGCATTGTCACAATACTGATTTACTGCTTGATTTCTTTGCCTTACCAAATATAGTATCCAGATATGTCAGAACATGATTAAGTTCTTTATACAAATATTGAAACTAATTTTTGTTGTATGTCTTGCTTAATGAGCCTGTTCTTCCACTCATATGCCCCTCCAGTAAAAGGGAAAAATTGGTAAACAAGATTGGCACTTCCTTATATTGAAAGTGTATAAAATGGATATTTAAAAAGCCACATGCAGACTCTTGGTAAAAATAACTTACCTTTGGTAAAACCCTTGATAATTTAATGTATGTTTTTAGAATTGATTCCTGAAAGCGATTAAACTGATTTTGCACTTGGACAAGAACATGAGTACAAAATGAGTAGGATAATACTGCATTTCTCTAAAAGCATTGGATAATTATCTTGTAAGCTTTACTAACTTCTCAGCTTAATTATGCTGTCTTTCCTATATAATAGGATGATAGTATTAACCAACCATCAGGAGGGGGTGTGCTTTGAGCTGTTTGCTTCCAGTAATTAGTAAGGTGATTGAATATCCACTAAATAAAGTTGGGGAATTTGCAAGGACTGCTTGGGAGTATGTGTGCATTAAACAAGCATAGTCTTTCTATAATCACTATGGTTTTAATCTAATTAAACTCAAGAGAATCCAATTAAATGAAGGAGAAACAATAAGGCAATATAATGATTTGAGGATGAGTTTGATACTTGTAATCCAAAATTCTTGAAGACTAAATCCTATGATTAAAGCTTTTGGAAGGGGTAAATGGACTACTTACAAAATGGCAAACTCTGAATTTCAAATTACACTGAATCCTAGTTACTACAGGAATTCATTAAAGACTGGTTTGCGAAAACTGATTTAAACTGATTTTAAATCACTGGGTTAAGAATTTTCAAATTAAATTGCTGCTTCCTAGTAAAGAATCCTGAATACATTTTAAGCATAATATTTCAGTTAACAGTTTAACGTTTGTATTGTTTCCTAGAAAAGTTAACCATCTTCAAATCCATCTATAGTATTTTCTAATCAGCATTTCATTGATCTAGTATCACATAATCTTCTAAATGGGTGTTACGTATAAATTGATTCAGATGGGGTGTGCAAGGATAAAGCATGATTGTCTTTTAATGTTACTTCCGTACTGTTTTTGATAGTTCGCTTTTTTGGCTGTATCCCATGTTTTTATTTGGTTCCTTCCAAATCTCTTTTCTCTAGTCGAATTCATCACGTGCTCATGAATTGTACGATGGCATCATTTTTGCCAAGGGAAAAAATTATATGTAATTAGTAAAAATCATTTCAGCAGTTGCTATAAGAATAGGTTTAATTATGTGGAACTGGTGGTGAATGTACTATAAAATTAAAGCCCAGTGTATACAGTGTTGAAAGATCAAAGCATTTTTAAAGCATGTTTTTAATGCATTTGACATTGTGTACTTAATCCCAGTGTCTTTTATGAACCAAAGTAATCCAAGTAAATAACATTTAAAAAAAACCTTTAATGTTTTAATTTTCATTTTTTAAAAATGCACTGAAACCTTAATTACTCATCCAATCCCATTATCTTTCGAGTTTCAGACCCAGTAATTGGAAAGTCACCTTTTCTGATTGACATAGAGGTATACCATGTATTTACACATTTTAGCAAAACTTGCCGTAATTGTTTTTGCTAACATAGGATCACAATTCAAAAAATACCACTAATTCATAGGACTCCAGTTACGACTGGCTTGTTATTTATTGCTTATCATTTGTTGGTAACTTAAATATGCTGTCCCATTATTTACCTAAGATTTCTGTGTTCTATCTCCATTGATTTCTCAAACAATGAATATTTAACAAAACATTGTTTTTGAGAGAACATCCTGTACTCAGTAGAATACTAATAATTTCACAATTTCACTTGAGTAAAAGATAAGAGTCCAGAATTAGAATTTTCAAGCCATTAAACTTTTCATTTACTAACCATTCAGCATAAACCACAGCTTAAAAGTTGCAGAATTAACGGTAGGAAAGTAACAACTATGCAGTGTGGTTAGCTATGAAGAAGATAAATGAGATCATGGCATCTGGAAGCTGGTGGGAAGTCATCCTATTGTAACTCTTGACTGAGAATAATTGACTAAGTGAGGTCGGGGATACTAAGCAGATTAAGATCCTGGGGATGAGTGAGCTTTGTAACCTGCCTGTTGGTGATTATTTTTATATATATATACAAACAAAGCCTACATATCTGAAGAATTAGTTGCAAAATCTAGTTGACAGTGTAAAGTCAGTTTCACGTATTTTTTAGTTGGTAAAACTCACTTATTTTACTGTATTTTTTGAAGCATTAAAAATAATGTCCAAAAGGTTTGTATTTAACATGCTCAACAGTTGTAATTTAAAATTTAATGTTATGTCTAAAATGACTAATTCTAGCAATAACATAACCTCATTAATATTGAAGATACCGCTTTTCTAAGTTAGTTATCTTTATTGGCAACAGATTTTCAGAGAAGGAGAATCAGAAAATTCTTCTGACTGCTGGTTCACTCCCCAAGTGACAGCAGTTGCCACAGCAGAGCCAATCCGAAGCCAGAAGCCAGGAGCTTCTTCCTGGTTTCCGGTTTCCCACACAGGTACAGAGGCCCAGTGCTTTGGGCCGTCCTTGACTGCTTTCCCCGGCCACAAGCAGGGAGCTGGATGGGAAGTGGAGCAGCTGTGATATAAACTGACACTCATGTGGGATCCTGGCTCATGCTAGTTGAAGATTTAGCCATGGTATCATGCTGCGCCCAATATCGCTTCATTTTAAAAGGTACATCAAAGTTATGTATCAGAAACATCTTGTAATGGAACCATAGATGGAGAATGTGTGAGTTTTCTTAAGTAGACCGACGCGATTCAAAAGTTGCTTGAATTTACAGAAAAATGACCATAACCACACCAAATGTTAACATAACTTACTACTGAAAAAGTGCTAGTGCATCTGGTAAGAATCGTGCATTGTGTCTCAGCATTTCCTGTGATTCCTTTTACTTGGAAAACCATATAAATTCCAGGAAGGTTGCAGAGCAGATGAACCACATATTTAAAAGGAATATTGTAGAACTAGGGGAGACAGAAGTTTATTATTGAGTTCAATCTCTAGACTGATCCTTGACTAGTTGTTAAATTTTGCAAGCTGTGCAAGACCGAAAGAACCTACTGGGAACATCCATAAATGTAGAAAAAAACTCCAGTGACAGGAAGTTGGAAGTTCCTGGTGTAAAGATACCATAAATATCTTGTAATACAAACAGGATCCAGTATGAAGGGAATTACATAAAGGCTGAATTCAAAAGTTGGAAAGGCATCGCAGATTTTTAACTTACTAGGAAACTGAAGTTTCAGGTATGATGAATATTAAGTGATGCCCAACTAGAAAACAAATAAGCTGCAAAAAAATCTGCTTTACATGATGGGGAAAACCGATTTTATATTTTGAAGCCTTCAAATCAAATTCACTGGCAAGTGTAAAAGTGCAATAGCAATACAAAGAATGGGGAGCAAAAAACTGGGTGTTTTGAGGAGTGCTGAACCAATGATCACAAGACAGAAACCAGTCTACTCAAGTCAGAAATATTCAAAATAACTCTCCGCTTCATTGTTCATGAAGCGTAGTGTTCGCTGAGCTCCTGTAGAATATACTCCCAAGGGTGCAGTTACGCAGTTCCGCACCTTCTCATTCATTATTGCACCTTCTTGACATAACCTCCAATTGCTGTTCTGTCCAGCCCTCAGATGTGGACAACAGTCTTATGTGTGTGTGTTCATTTGCTCATCAGTTTTAAATATTATCTAAAAATTAATTACTTAAGATGTAATTATAGATCCAATATCACTTTTTGTCGTATCAATTACTAATCTCACTATTCTGTGAATGTTCTAGCTTTGAATTTCCTTCGGATTTTAAGGTTTATTTTTTTACTTGAAAGGCAGGAGATTTATGGATGGATAGGTAGGTAGATCAAGCAGAGTGAACAGACAGAAAAAGCTATCTGCTTGATCATGACAGGGACTGGGACAGGCTTGCTGGGGTCTGTGTGATGGGTGTGGAAGACAGGAAGAGTATCTTTACAGCTTTTTTCTAATCCTCAATTTCCTATATTTCTAACGCAGTAATGTTTCTTAAATGACAATGCAAATAAATGATACAAATAAAAGAGCAACTGGCAATACAGACATAGCTGATTAGAGCATGATGGTTCTGTAAGGATGATAGAATTAATAAGCTACTGTGATCCTCTTTCCTTTGCAGGCTGTTTTCGGTGAATTATTACAGTGGATGATTCTGTGGAACACTTATTTTTCTTACTCCTCACAGATGAAAAGCTTGAAGCTGAAATGTCATTTGCGTAATATAGAAGTAAAACTTTCTTAGTTTTGATCCATATTTGACTAAGTTCATAATCAGTAATCAAAGAGGAAGCTAGAGAGGAGAAAGTGAGTTTGAAAGTAGGAGCAAAAAGGTAGAGAAACATCAGGGCCTCCCTCTAAATAGGTAATTTCCTATCTTCAGATGAAGCATCAAAGCAAATTAAGTGCAATTAACCTCTCTGTAGATAAAATTACAAGGGCTGTTAACATTGAGGACACCCTGGGGCACTAGATGTAAAATGCACGAAGCTTCACATCTTTAGGACAGTCAGGTAAACTCAACAACAACAAAAAAATCCATCACTAAGTGGTTAGGGTTTTATTCAGAGCCATCACAGTAAGGGAAAGATCTTGGACTCAAGTACAAAAGCAGTAAGAATCAGAGTTGATAGACAAGTATCAAGTTAGAAGCTGCTGGAAGGAAAATTACTAGACAAGGTTCATGAATGCAATGTTCTTCATAATCACCTGTGAGGCTTATTAAAGACAGGCCAAGTGATTAGACTGAAATGGAAAGCGAGGGACCATCAGCTGTCCAAGGAGAGAGGATTCTATCTCAACTTAGGATTCCTGCTAAAACTTCACAATGCAAAGGCCAAACATTAAGACCATAGTCAAAATCCAGCGGATAAAAACGTTCACAGGAAGCTGTGGGAAATGTGGCCAAGGGCAGCGTTTGTCATATAAACTGTTGCATTTTAGATTCTGTTAAAAATGGAAGCATATTTTAGTAGAATTTATAACTTACCTTTAATGTCACAAGTTTTAAGACGAACGCTCATAGATCTGATTATGGGCTCACATTTGAGCTTGTGGATGTCTTCTGATTTTTATTTTAGTATCAAAATGAGAGGTGTGTTTTTTGTTTTTCTGGCCAACCCAAGGTTCCCACAGTAACCTACATTGTAAATAGTGTCCAGAAGTGTCAGGTGACAAGCTAGTTCATGCAAAATTCCATGGGAAGATGAACTAATTCAGGCATCATCCCCTTAATGAAGTGTGATTTATAAGCTTATAAATTAATCTTACATCCCAGATATTAAGCCTACTTTTTTAAAAATCAGAAAATACTATATCTGCTGATGAAGATATTAAGTGCACACAAATATGGGTGCTGCAAGTTTCTGGAAAATTTTTAAAATTATATCACTCCTAATGTGATACTAAAATTTGCAAATTGAGAGATTGTGCTAACATTCAAAATTGATATAAAAATATGAGGGCATGTGTAGTATCATTAATCAGAACATATTGGGAAACAAAGTAAAAGGTGATATTTTACTGTATCTTAATACATTATTGAAGGAAGAAAGAGTACAGAGTGACTAAACGAGTGGTAGGTTGATTTAAGATTAGCGATTTTTATTTTAACTATTTGCTTTGTTTAATGGAGAGAAGAAGGAAGGAGATATTCTGTCCACTAACTCTGCTAGAAGCTGTGGTTGAATCGGGCCAAAGCCAGGAGCCTGGCACTCCATCCGGATCTCCAGTGTAGGTGGCCAGGACCCTTTAGCAGGTGCATTAGAAGGGAACTGGATTGGAAATTGATCAGCTGGTACTAGACTTGGTGCTCTGAGACGGGATTTTGATGTCTGAGGTGAGGGTTTAATCACCATCACTACACTTACCCCTGGGTTATCAAATTTTAAATGGAGGAAGTAACAAAGAAAAAAATGAAGTTACCATTCTATGATACTAATTCATTATGTCTCTCCAATTCATTTATTTTTGAAAGATCATATATTTTAAGAGATTGATTTCAGTTCCTGCATAATGAAATAGTTGGATACTAATGACAGTATCCATCATTCTCAACTAGTGTGAATGATCAGAAAGTGTGGTCGTTGGATCTAAGAACATAAATATTTTACAAGAATATTTAGAATTCAGTGTTAGGAGGCACTTGAATTTTACAGTTTCTTCAAAACACACACATGACAACATCATGTAATTTTCTTACCATAGCCAACATTCTATGTTATGTTTAAATTTGAGTATAGTCCTGAATGAGTTTCTGTGTGTTGAACAGCAGAAAGAAATTAGAATTGTAATCAATCCCATTGTTTTTAAAATGCTTAAAGATAGGTCTGGAAAATGTGGTCTTCACCTATTCCAAAAGGCATTGATTTGGAAGTTTATAAAATGAAAGTCAAATGTAGTAAGTTCATTATCAAATCTAATGGCCTTTAAATATTTCTTTCCACCATAAATGAGGACAGAGTACTGGGAAGAATAAACACACTGTTCCAGTTTCCATTTGGAAGTGATCTTTTTTGCTTACAATTTTATAGAATGTGACCCTTGAAAATATGTATCTGCAAAGTTACCACAAAGCCCACACATTTCCAATCATAAATTGTCAGATTTCTAAATTAGATTTGATTGTATATACTAAGGCACACAGATCGAGGTTTTCTAAAGTTTGTTTCACATTTATTTGTAGACTGATTATAGACATGATTTCTTAACAGATCCAAGCTCATGGAACTTGATTCAATCCTTACCACACCTCTAGAATTGTGACTCAGCACTTCATACATAGAACTCACTGACTTTTTTTCCCCAACTACTCCTTCCTGATTTCAATTTTTTCCTCTTAGCACATGAGAGTCCTGAGAAATTTCTCTTCTCAGTACTGCCAGCATTTCCCTTCCTAATGTTTCCAAGAATCTATTACTTCTGTTCTACACCATAATATTGTAGCAAGCTAAGTATGTTTTCTGCCCTTAACTGTGACTATTTCATTGTGTATTGTATCAAGTTTGAACTACCAATATCCTGAACACAACAAAAAGTCAATAACAGTATATGCATATTTTATTGAAATTAATGCAAGTCATTCATTCATTGACTGCCTCAGGCAAGATGTTGTGTCAGAAAATGCAATTATTGATTATGAAGCAGTTATACTTTTTGTAAATCTAGCATATCTAGAAATTATCTTCATATTGAGATTTATTTACTTATCCAGTTAAAATGTGTCTTTTAGAAAATAAATGAAGATGTTTAATATGAACTTCTGTAATTGAGCAAGATTGTTAAATAAGCAGTGAAGCTCCTGGTTTTGGCCTAGCTTCAGGATGGCTGTTGAAACGAGCACAGAGGTGAAATCAGCTGACAGAAGATTCTCTATTTTTCTCTTTCAAAATAAAAACAAGTCTAAAGCAAATAGGCAAAAACCAGAACTGCAACTTAAGATCCTGGCTTGAATAGGCATCCAGGGGAGCCCAGAACAAAGATGTTCATTCAAAAGTCCTGAGGCAAGAAAGTTTGGACAATCAAAAGCAGGTGAGGGGAGTTGTACACTTAAAGCAGTAGTGCATAATTTTCTAAGAAGGTTTCCAAGATTTTGTAAATTTTGCTCCGAATAAAAATGAAGCCATCTGTAGTAAACTATTGTCTCCATTGGACGTCATTGGCAGAAAACATTTGATTTTTGTTCTATCACGACACCTAAGAATAAGCTAGACATGTGAAAGAAGCTTTTTGTTCCTCTAAGTCAGACACTAATAGAGCCGTTGATCTATCCTGGTGAAACTCCCTGCTGTGGTAATACGTGACTGTGAAGGTTTTTCAGTTTTTAGAGTGTTTGGTTAAGTCTAAGTTGACATCATAGCTTTTTTCCTATGGCAAATTTTAATAATGCTGGTTTACTTCTGTGACCTTTCTTTTCCACTCACTTGATTGTGATGGATTTGTCAAAGATGGTTCGAATTGCTAGGAAACAAATTTTCTTCTTGTGTGGAAAAGTCATGTATTTGAAACAAAAGACAGCTTGGTCCATGTACAGTAAAATGTTAAGTACGAAGATCAGATAAAGGAACTAAATATTGAAGTCCTAAAGAGTTGAACATGATTCCGTATTTAACAAAGTTGATTCAATTTCAATTATGTAGCCTTTGGTGTTTAATTTCCATGAATTGAAAGAATCTTGTGATGACAGTAAGGCTATTCATGAAAACATCAAGTTAAATGCATTTATTCAGTAATCTCCTTTTTAAGTGTTTAACCTAGCGTACTGGAAGATTTGTAAGTGATCATAATGATCAAAACTGATTTCTCCAACTGATACTAGAGAAACAGGAATGATTAATCTATGCAGTGTGAGATTACAATGTATACTTCAATTCCCCAGGATGTCTTCTAGAAGGAAAAGTGTGAAGACGGAAAAGTAAAGGAAAAATATCGAATGGCTGCCATTATTCAACAGTTTAGTAGGGAGTAAAGTTTTGGTTTTACCAACATCAGTGTTCCATTTGGCTTTGTTTGCTGTTTCCTTACTGTGGTACAGATTAAACTTAGTTTCCCAGATCTGTTCAAATTTTGATATGGGGGCCCAATGCAGTGGCCTAGCAGCTAAAGTCCTTGCTTTGAACATGGCAGGATCCCATATGGCCACCGGTTCCAATCCTGACAGCACTTCCCATCCAGCTCCCTGCTTGTGGCCTAGGAAAGCAGTGGAGGATGACCCAAGGCCTTGAGTTCCTGCACCCATGTGGCAGACCTGGAGGAGGAAGTTCCTGGCTCCTGGCTTTGGATCAGCACAGCATCAACCATTGGGGTCACTTGGAGTGAATCATTGGACAGAAGCTCTTCCTCTGTTTCTCCTCCTCCCTGTATATCTGGCTTTGCAATAAAAATAAACCTTTTAAAAAACTTTATGGGGATATTAGGAATTCGATCCACAAGTTAGGAATGTTCATGGATCTGTGGGGTTAGCACGTTTCTCTGTTCAGTTCTACTGCCTCTGCAAGGTAGACAGAACTTTATTTCCCAAGGAAAAAAAAGGAAAATCTTTAACTCTGATTGGCCTTAACTGCTACAAGTATTTATTAAAAACTCTTCTCTTATCCTTTTAACTTGCTGCTATAGAAAAGTACATGATTCTGATTCTTCATATTAGAAGTACAAATTAGTATTCAATATGATCTTCTAATCCCTTAATACTTGCATTCTAGATATGGACTTACCCTGTATGCAATCTAGAGTCTCAATTACTTTCTTACCAACCATTTACTAGCTGTTTATTTTTACTATATTGGCTTTCCGGTCTTCACCTCCCACTGAATTGAAAGCATGACAACTTTAGGTGCTCCTATCTGTCCTTTTTTAAATGCTGATTATATAATGCGTATTATTGGCAGCTTAGCTTTTCCATGTCAAAGATGGTAACTTACCTACTATTTTCATTAGTTTGTTTTATTGGAAAGGCAGATTTATAGAGGAGAGACAAAGATATTCCCTCTACTGTTTCACTCCCCAAGTAGCACTAAGAGCTGAGGCTGAACCAGTTTGAAGCAAGGAACCAGGAGCTGTTTCTGGCATCCAAAGTGGGTGCAAGGTCCCAAGGCTTTTGGTTACGTATCATTGACTATTTTCCCTAGGCAATGAGCAGGGAGCTGGATGGAAAGTGGAGCAGCGGGGACACAAGCCAGTTCCCAGAGGGGATCCTGGCATATGTGAAGTGAGGATTTAGCCACTGGCCATAGCACCATGTCCCAGCCTTTTCTTTTTGACAGAGTATTTTTAACATGTGGATTAAAATTAGAATACCAGTTCTAATGTTCTGTTCGGTCATAATTTTTGTGAGTCTTCTCTTCCTTGTTTTTAATATTGAAAAAATAGTTCTCCTGGGCAAAAAACCACACGGGAATGTTTCATGGGTTTTTCAATTGTGAAGCAACGTGGAATATGTATAACAATCTATTTACCCCCAACAACTTTCCTGAGAATTGGAAAACTAGTTTTTTTTACCATATGCTCTTGTATTATGTTGTATCTTGGAGTATGAAAGTTTTTTTACTTGACATGCGTGAGTCGTCCGTTTCAGGGGATTTGTACAAGTGACAAAATTGCGATGAAAAGGCAACAACAGCAAAGAAACATCACAACAAGATGCAAAGTTAATGACATCAGCAAGAAGAAAGTGGTCCAAGTAGTAGTTAGGTTTGGAATGTTGTAGCTAGGTAGAATTTAGATTGCCCGGAGGTTATCTCCATTGATCATCTAGTTGTAATATGGTTAACACTGAAAGAACAAATAAGTGAGTTTCCAAAAGGTCAAGCAAAATGATGCCAATGATGGACAGTGAAATAACAAAAGATAGGCCGTATCGTTGCGGAAATTGAGGGAATCCATCTGTAGTCTTCAGCATAGAGGCACTTTCTCCTTCTGTCTTTAAGACTTTTTGAAATGTGACTTTGAAGTTCTTCCCAAAGCACCTGGTGTCCTGTTTGTAATTTAGCATTTGGTGACACTTAACTAAAATGGATTCTTCGATGAAAGAACCAGCAACAGGTGCTGGTAGGGAAATGCATATTTAATGTGCAAATATACAAGATTTCATCTTTATACTTACACTGTCACTTCCACATTTAGATGTTTTCTGTAATATTTCTATGAAATACCAAATAGAAATTTCTATGGCTATTCTCTGAATTAATTTCTCTTAAATATTTAAGTAACAGTAGATTTAAAAGATACTTTCAGTTTACAGATGAGATAATTTACAGAACTTGAATGATTTTTCTGAGACATAGATTTAGTAATTAAGAGAATTAATGCTTTATTAGGATAGTGTGTTACAGTATGGAGATAGTAAGCCATTTCAAGAGACTGTGGTATTGAATTCTTCCAATCATTTTAGTAGTGGTTCTGCTTTATTCTTCTCTAGGAACAAAACCTAAGACAGTTTATTTTGTGGAGACATGACACCTTTCAGAAAAACAGGAGGCATTAGTACTGGGACTGTATTATAGTCAAGATGGCTATATGAGAGTTATTTTGCTATTTCCCGTGGGGTAATACTGCAGGATCATACTAGAAAATTCCGTAACAACAAAGATTTTCCATATATCCAGGCCAGGCAAAACAAGAAAGCAGTGTCAGTAACACTACATATATCACGTGTCAGTAACCATACACATATAATGTGCCACACATACATGTTTGTAATTATGTTTATGGAAAAGATATTTCTTGTATGTATAGATGTAAATAACTATGTCTTTCCATGAACATGCATGTGTATATATGTACATATATATGTGTATATATTGTACATGTGTATATACTGTATATGTGGTGTATTTATCCACATAAAAGTGAAATGCAGGGAAAGGAAGCAGGAGATCTTTCATCTGATGGTACACTCTAAAAGTGTCCACTATGCTTGAATCCAGGACCACGAACTTCATGTTGGTTTCCCACTTGGGCTCAGAGTTTCAATCTGCTGTTTTCTCAACTTTTCCATGCCATTAGAAGGCAACAAATTTAAAGTGGAATAACTGAGATATGAACTGGTGTCATACAGATTGCCAGTGTCCAACGTGGTGGCTTTACCTGTGTCGTTATAATATCAGCCCCATGTACATCATTCTTCAGTAAGTTTTGGGTCATGTGTACATGTACATGTGGGTTCCAGCAAGTCAAAATTTTCATGCATAAAAATAGCAATTGTATATGGAGTGACTAGGAAGCCTAAATCCGTTTCTTAACTCAGACTCAACTAGACAAAATACTCAGCTCTGGCGCTAGAAAGTACGCCATTGTGGTTAGCCACCTCTCACTGTATAAGCAGAAGAGATCAGAGACAAGGTCACATAATTTGGAAGTGAAAAATAATTCAGCACTCCTGCTTCGGTATGTTTCAGGTGTGTGGTTGTAATTTCTCTAAAGGAGGTAGGTAGTCAGAGATGTGAATGATTCTTGTTTCTGTATAATTTGATTAAGATAATCTGAGCTTTGATGATAACAATTACTATATAATTTCTATAATTTTTTTAACATTTTTTTATTGGAAAGTTAAATTTACAGAGAAGCAAAGAGAAATATCTTCAGTCCCACTGAATCACTTCCAAATTGGCCAAAACAGCTAGAGCTGAGCCCACGAGGAGTTTCTTCTGGGTCTTCCAAGGTGGTTGCTGTGTCCCAAGGCTTTGGGTCATCCTCAACTACCTTCTAAGGCCATAAGCAGGGAGCTGGATGGAAACGGGGGCAGCCAGGACACAAACCAGCGCCCACATGGGATCCCAGCATAAGCAAGGTGAAGACTTCTGCCACTAGGCTGTCACGCTGTGCCCAGTCTGTCATTTTTCTTTCCCTTGTCTTTATAGAGTAAAACAAGGCAAGATTTCTTCCTCTTGGAATGTTAAGGGCAATAAGAAATAGCAAGATGTTAAACATGAGACTAAGGGCCAGGATAAATATCAAAGCAAGTGAGGAAAAGCAGGAGGAACGAGTCCATCCTTCTTGAAAGTTCAGGGAAGGAACTGTGGACAAGACAGGATAACCAAGAGTATGAAGTAGCCATAACTGGGATATCAGAATGGAGATATAGTTAGTGACTAAGGTCAGTGTATGTAAGATAAAGGAAAGGCTGTGTCAACGGAGTCACTTTAAATGAAGGGTGGTATAGGGAATGCAGAATTTTAAAGGAGGGCAAAATATTTTATTATATAGAGTTTAGTAATCCATAATTAAACAATACTTCAAGTGTCTGGGTAAAATAAAGTTAAATACTTTGAAGGAAACTATTGTAAAATAAAATATGTACTAGTGTTTGTATGTCTATTTTTGGATTTTATTTTGCCTAAAATAAGACAAATTTTACATACATACATAGGAATAATGAATGATTATGTACTATGATTTGTTAGCATTAAAGAAATACTAAATGCAAAGAAAGGGAGAGAGAAAGCAGGAGCCAGAAGAGAGAAGGGGGACAGGAGGGAGGAGATGGGGGATGATAGAATGGGGAAACACAGGAAAAGAGCATAGGAGTGGCTAGGCTTGTCACTGTACATCAGTCTACTTGGTTGAGCATGGGTTACAAAATGCCAGTTAGGAAATACAGTAAACTCTGGGAATAAAACGGTAAGAAGAATTGGAAAACAGAACATAATTTTCTTAATATATTGATTTTTCTACCAATTTCCCTTTCCTGTGTGTATGAGCTTCCAGAGGCCAACTTTGGACTAATCAATGTGTTCAGCACAAATATCTATTTTATATTGTTTTTCAGTACAGTCATATATCGACTGCCATGTGTTCCTGAGAAATTTTCATATGTAAAAGATAGATTAGGCTATCTCAGAGTCTTATTACAGCATGGAGAATAATCAGTTCAGCTTGAAAGATTTAGAGAAGTCCTGCCTAAGAAGTGTCATCTGATCAGGATTTTGAAGAAAGGAACAACTCAGTTCAACTCAATATTTTGTTTTGCAGGCTTATTAAATGAAAGATATTCCACTAAGATGCTGTGAAGCATAGAAAAATGAATAAAATTTAGTTTCTTCAATACAGGGATTTACAACCTAATGAAGGACATTGACAAATACATATCAGCTTCTGTGGACAGTCTCCTGACATCATTAAGTTTAATCCTGAAACCCACCGGGATGTCAGGCATTCTTAATAGGTTCAGCCACTATATCTTGTGCATCAGTAACAGGACGAGTTGGCAAGATAAGATTAACCTAGGGAAAGTGGGTTTAGCAAGAAATTCAAAATGTATCCATTCAGTGCATACATACTAATGGACAATCTGAGCAGGAAGAAATGAGATCTGATGGCAACAGACAGAAGTGTGGTTTGACTTCATTCCTTTTCGTAAATCACAAGTTCTTTAATAGAGTAATTATAATTAAATTAAACTGAGATTTTTCAAGAGTGTTAAATCCAGGAGTGAAAAAAATCACCATTGGTTGATAATAAGGATTTCCAATTGCCAGTCAAGACTTCATCGTCTTCTTGCATGGACCCTAGTGGGTCAGTGTTACCGTAATCATTTCTTGGGGATGCAGAAGCTAACTTCCAGGTGATAAAACCAGTTTGCTTCAGAGTGTTGCTACGAACTAGGATTAAAACCCAGGGAGTATAAATGCAGAAATCATGTTCTCAAGAGAAAAATAATAGTAAAAGCATGTGGGTCTGGAGCTTTCAGAAATGGTTAGCATAAACATGTTGGGAACAGCTGAGAAAGCTGACATAAGAGCAGAAAAAGTGGTCCAATTCTCATAATACATGAATATTCTGTATTTATGCATTTTCAACACAAAACTTCTTACATATCACTCCTTTACATTTTATTTAAAAACTTGCAGGTTTGCACCATGTATCTGGTAATACATAATTTGAGGGTATTCATGGAAAAGAGCAAATCATGTTTCTGAGAATTTTCAATGTACTAATGCAAACAAATCTGTTAGCTATTGTATTCCTGTTAGAGATTTTGACTCACTTATGCAATTCTGTGTGACAGCATTTACATGGATGTAACCACGTTAAGATTGATATAAGCTCTCACCTGTTTCTAATTCTTGTTATAAGTCACCTGGAACATTTTGTCCTGAAAATTGTTCACTAGTTAATATGTACTTTAAAAGATGAAGGTAATTATTTTCATAATATTATACTTATTTTTAATTATATACTTGAAAGGAACAGAAAAACATTGAGAAACAGAGACCTTCCATGAGCTAGCTAGTTCTCTGCCCAAATAGCTACAGCAGCCAGGGCTGGTTACATTAAGCCAGGATACAGGCGCTTCTGGGGCCGCCACTGAAGGCAGGGCCCGGGCACTTGGGCTGTCCTGTGCGGCTTTCCCAGGGAGCTGGACTAGAAGGAAAACAGCTGGTACACACAGCATGCTGACACACAAGGCAGCAATTTAATGAGCTAGATGAATATGCTACAGCACCAGCCCCATACTTATTTTTCTCTCCCTACATATAAGTTCTATAGGCCAGCATAAATGACTGACACATGAAGATACATGTGCCATCTTGGGAGCCTGGGGAATACTGTAACTTGTGGTTTCAGTTTCCTAGAGTGTGAATAGCATTTGCTAGAGGTTAGAGGAAGTATTTACATCCATGCAAGATTGTGTTCTAAACTGACATTAGTCTTCATTTAGTTGAAATTTTTACTATTACCCTAACAGGCATACGGTGTACAATTGTAGAACCCAGGGTTCATACAAAGAATGTATACAGTTATTTTTAAGAAAATGGTTGCAAATAGGATAACCAGCCTTGAGTTATTATGAAGCATGATTGAAAATCGATTCAGAGAGCATAGGTCAAGCAGGGACACTGAATGGAAAGAGGAGGTTGTCTTCATCCGAATGTAATGAAGGCAAAACTGTAGGCTGCATTTGGAGAATAGTGCATCAAGACTTGATGTTGCCAGTGAAGCTAATCTTCATTTCTTACATAATTTTGTCTAATACTCAAGTGTTGACTTTTATTTTTTCTGTATAACTTTTCTTCTGAGTGGACAAACTTAACCTCTTGCTTCCTTGCATTTAAAATTCTTGATGTTTGGTGAATGATTTGCAAATTAATGTCCAAGCTGAGTTTTTTCACCTAACTTACCAACGCCACTAATGATTTACAAAATTAGCTCTATTTGATGAATCATGATTTGTTCTTAAAAATGCTATTAAAGCTTATTTGATATACACAGAACTGAAATTTCATATCAACATTAATCTAAAAGAATGTTATCCAATGTGTTCATCATGTAACTTAATGTTTTATTTTAAAATTGTTATATATTGGCAGGGACTTGCATTTCTCAAAAAGATGGTACGTGTTGCTCATCCGGAGTTCCCTGTTTGATCTTTTCTAAAGACAGTAAAATATCAAACCAAGACATTGACAGTAGTTTAATGCGTGTGAATTCACATTACTGCCAAGACTTGATAACAAAGCTTTCCCTTCCTCACCAAGATCTCAGTTGCTGCTCTTCCATCGCCCAGCAGCTGGCAATCAGTGATTTTCTGTCTCTACCATTTTTGTCGTTCAGAGATTGCTATTGTTTTTGAGAACTTAATACCTTCTTAGTTTGATTTTTTTTCACTCAACTGTCTTAGAAATATGCCAGTTTTAACATGCTGATTGAAAAATTACTTAGCATGCTTCATTTTGAAAGTAGTTTAAAGAACAGTCAGAATTAGAGTTTTTAGATTGAGCTAAGAGAATTTACGGGTGAACCGAATACAGTTATCTAATAAAATTGCTAATACATTATGTTGATTCTCTAAAAGAACAAGTTTGAAAATAACAATGCCGATAATTATATTGGGGGAGAAAAATAGACTGAATACTTCACACTGACAAGCCAGTAAGTTCTACAAATAAGTTCACAGACAAAATTGAGTAACATCTTAGTGTCAGAACTATTTCACTTTCTCAGGGTTTTCTTTACCTCAATGCAAGTGGTAGTTTAAAACATAGAGACAGGCTTGCCAGCATAATAAATTAACCTAACATGCCAAATTTTTTCACAACTTTATTTCAGGAAGGTGGTGCCAAGGATAGATAACAGCCAGGCCTGCTGTCCTGTCAGACTAGTCAGGAAGAATCGGTCACTCTCTAGCGTGCTCATGCCTTCCTGGCCCACAGCGGGCCAGTGGCCTCAGCAGTGTTTTCAGGCTCCCTTGTTAAGTTGATGTTCTACACCAGCTGAGCCCCGTATTTTGAACGCTCTGCCAAGCTATGTCAAGGTAGCAAAATGTGTCGCTATGGATAGTCATAAATATTTCATCTAAAATGAGACTATTTTGTTTACAGTTTCTTAATGAATCTCGGTGCGTTCAATAATTTTTAAGTAGTCCTAATTAAAAGTGTGACATTATAATACCATGGTAATTAGTTCTATTTTCAAAGGCAAGTATTTTCATGCCTATTAGCAGGAAAAGTTTAAAACATTTACTCCGCCGAAGACACTAACAAGAGGTGTGGTTTCTTTAAAAATTTAGCAATTTAAATGCCTGTGTTCCAGTGGTATTGAGACATGAGTGTAATGTAACTATGAGATATCTGGAATAAAATCATTTGTGCAATTCTCCAGATTGCAAAATCAAGGACTACAATTTTTAATGCAATCTTTTTTCCTTTAAAATATAGATTAATCAAGAATAGAGATGTATAAGCACCGATTAAAACAAGTTTCAGCATTACTAAGTCTATTGCAGGAAGCAAAATGACATCTTACGGCCTTTTTGACAACCTAAAATACAGTCCCTTCTTTGCCCAACAGGCTTACTGAAATTAGTGTTAGTTTATCGTATTCTTGAATGTTGTATTTTTCATTTGTTTGGCTGGTAGTAGAGTGAGAGATGGAAACATTGATTTTTCTGGTTCATGCTCAAATGTATGTAAAAGTTGTAAGAAGCTGGGAATCCCATCCTGGTTTCCCACTCCCTGGCAGGGACACAGCTATTTATTTCTCTCTCCTAGGTTACGTATTAGGAACCTAGGTCAGAAGACCAAGCAGGTTCCAACTCCCCCACTGGATATGGGCTGCATGCATCCCGAACTGTACTGTAACACTGCACACAATGTCTGCCCCCTCCTTTACTAAACTGTTTCATACCCTAATAATGACATCGCTTAGACCGACCTGCAAAATTTGCAAATATGTTTACTGAGAATGAAGATTGAAAGTTGAAGACTAATCTGAGAAGATCATATGAAATTATTAATCAGTGTTTTTTGCATTCTTGGGTTGATATGCAAGTATTCCTCTGTGCAAAATATCAGTGCATACTGATTTAGATACAACTATTGACATTTCAGTTGACTTCCAAGGTGAACAGTTAGCAAACCTCGGAAACTTGGTCCAGGAACTCTGAGAGTGTGGGCTATGGCTGCCTGCTACCTGGTGGGCATGGCTTAGAGCTCGCTCGCCCATGGCCTGAGGCACAGCTCCAGGTCCACAAGTGGAACATGACCTCTGATATGACCAGAAGGTCAAGGGAGATAGACATGTTGTATAGCCATTGTGTCTTTGGTCGGCGTAGGGGGTGGGAGAAACGCTGCGAAAAGATGTCCTCCTGCCCTCCCCTTCAGTAGGCTTTAAAAGCCTGGCATCTGTATTGAACACATGGACATTCTTCATCAGTCTCTCTGGTTTTTGCAGCTGAAGAACACTGGAACCTCACCCTCAGTGACCTGGGGGCCTGCCAGCAGGTCTACACCCCCAGATAAAAGCTTGGTTTATATGTAGTTTAAATAACATAGTTAATGATTGCTAAGTTCATATGACTCACCTTTCATGTGTTGATGTTTTGAAAATTTTCATGTTAAAAACCTGGGAACAAAAGTTCTGTATTTCAATGATCTAAACTTTATGCGAATGAATCCAACATTTTCTTAGTTCACAAAACTCTTCATGCATTGCTAATTTGTTGGAATAAGCTAACCAAGTATTGACAGATGTCTCAACAACTTGGCACTGATGTGAAATAAGGATATTCATAGGTTGGTAGGAAAAAGAACATTTTCATTTCTGCCTCATTAATATTTATATCTGCCAACCAATACTTACGTTATTAATAAGTCATTACTTTAAATGTATTATATAAATGAAATATTTTTTCACACAATTATCATTTATTGCCATTACCTATATTATTAAACTGATCTTTTGCCTTTTTTTGGTTAAATTTGAAGCATTAGCCTTATTGATTGTAAATTAAAAAAATATCAAAAAACTTAAAGGAAAATGGAGGGAGAGTGGGAAGCAGAATAAAGAGGTGGAATGGAATAACAGAAAGGAATTATTATATTCGTGGTACTGCAACTATGTGCTGAAGCAAAAATTTGTTAATTTTTATGAATGATCAATGGAGGTATTCAAGAGTTAAGACAATTATCTAGAGTTGGTGAGACACTTAAAGTTTAAATGAGATCATTAATCATTATGGCCTGAAACCATAATGATGGGTAAAAATCTGTTGCAGATCCTTTTAGTTTTTCTACATCAAATGCATGTACAAATGTAGTGTATAATCACTTTCTTATCAAAAGCCTGCTGGTACTGTAACTGAGACTCGTAAAAAATTGCTCATCAATTTAGAAATAAGGAAATCTGTAAATCTGTGCAATAAGCAAGCATGGGAAAACACGGCTTACAGGAGCTCTACAGTTCACAGGATAGATATATATATATATTTTAAGGAAATAGAGATGTTCAGTGTCAGATTTTGCACAAAGTGTTCGCTAACTGAAATTACAGCTTAAAAGCTTCTACAGCACATAATTTTGAGGAAGCCATTCTAATGAGTGTGCTAAACACCTACCATTCAATAATATAAAATCCCCTTCTAAAATGTTTATTAGACGGTTAGAGAAAGATGGAGAGAAAGACAGTAAAACTTATCTCTGGCCCATTCCCTAAAATTTCTTCAAGGAGTGGAATCTAGAATTAGAAAATCCAGTCTTGGCCTCCAGCATGAGGGACTGGGAACGATTACTTGTCCATCAGCACTGCCTTTTAGGAGGTTTTATCAGAAACCTGCAATCAAGAGCTAGAGCTGAAAATGAACTTGGGCACAGTGGTGCAGGTGATGGAGTGCTTGACCATGAGCAAGTCCTCTTTATGACTCCAAGGTGTGTCTCTTTTAAGAAATTGATTTTATTTTTCATATCGCACTTGAATTTCTTTTGTGAAATGTGGACTTTTTTTTAAAGATGTATTTTTATTATTTTTTTTATTGGAAAGGCGGATCCCAGGCGTGCAAGGCGAGGACCTTAACCACTTGCGCCACCGCGCCGGGCCAGAAAATATGGACATTTTTAATAACTGTAGAACTTTCAGCAATTTCCAGTTTTACTTATTTACTTATGTGGTAAAGGAAAACAAAGACTGGAATAAATGAGCACATGCATTTAAATAGCTAACTGCAGACATACCTCGCGTTTTGTTTTCTTTGATAGATTTGAGTTTTCTTTCCACCCTTCTGTGCTGTGGTTTGCCAAAAAAAACTGTGATTCATGATAAACATCTTAAATGAAAATCGAGAACCACCCAAATAATGGATGGACACTGTTTAATAAATTAAGTACAAATATGACACTGGCTCTTTCCCACAGAGCAGGTTTCTTCCTAGAATCGGAAAAAGGGCTTAAAAAAAAAGTGCATGCATTAGGAGCTCCAGGAACCTGATTTCACACATATACCTCAATATAAATTGTGAATCACTTATAAAATATCTGCATGTACACAATTCTTAATTTTTTCAGTTTGGTAGTATTAAGCATGATTTAAAAAACGTTTGTTATCTGTACTCAATTCTACATAGTTACTTGAACATAAAGCTTAAATGTTGGCAAACAATTTCCATTAGACAAAACAGGTATCTATTATTCAGACCAAGGTCTTGGAGAAGGCTGTGTAAACAGAGTGGACATCAGCAGCACTTGAATGCCTTTATGCCTGTGCTGCTCCCAAAGCCAATACCAGAAATTTGATTGCCACAGTTTCAAACATTTGCTGACCCATTCAGTTTATTTGGCGTCTATAATGGTCAAGGGTGCAGCGGCTGATTGTACTGAGGATCTGCAGCCTGCAAACATAAATCACTTTTATAGAACTGATATCATCTCATGACCTTCATCTGGCATTCAGCATGCTGTTCTACTTCAAGTTATCACGTCATTTTTTAAAACCTATTTAGACAAATAAGGACTCTTTTCATTCTTATACTATAATTAGACATAACTGAGACTATATATTTTTAGACTTGAATTACTTTCATATCTAGAAATAAACTTTTAAATGTTACTTGTTAAAATTGATGTTACATAATTCTCAATTTGTGAATGTATTTTGTTCAACATTCATTAAACTTAGAAAATCCAACTAAATTATTTGCTTTATTTGCATTATGATTTCTTAATAGTTTAAAGTTAAAATCTTCCAAGATGTCTACAAATTACAACAAGAAAATAAGATGGCAGGGTTGGGAGGGGCATCAAGGCATAATGATTGAATTCACTACCTACAATGAGAGAATCCTATATGGCTGCATTTACAGCAGGTAAAGAGAGGCTTAGAGATACGAAAAGGGAAGGGGCTAAATAGGACCTGAGATCCCCACCCACCACCTGAAGCCTAAATGCACTGCTGGTTGTTGAAACATCCGTAGCTCCTACTAGTTGAGTGCATGGGCATGGTGTTCCACAAAGAGAAAGCAAAAACTTAAATGGGACTTAAAATACTAGCATATCACAGGGGAAAGAAAAGGACAGGTTCACAGAGAAAGTGCCCTTTGACCGCTGGCACAGATGAAAGTGTTAGGTCTTGAAATCAGGATACCTGGAAGACTCAAGAATACCCAGATTCTCTACTAATCTGCAAATAGGACAAAAACAAGCAAAATGAAAACATTCTAAGTATGACTATTATACTCAGAGAAACCTGTCCCCACACTAAGAAAAACAATTCTTACAAAAAAGCAGAAAATAAAAAACAATAGCTACCATATGTCAAGTAGGCTAACGTTTCCCTAGAAAAACAAGCACAAAACGAAAAGTTATTATAAAGATGATAAAGTTATGAGTAGAAATGAGGATCAGTATACTTAAGCAATAACTGGATAAACAAGAATTTAAGTTAAAATACATATATATAAAATGGTGCTTGCTTTGTGGAACATCAAAGCCTAGCTGATGGTTGGAAGTAGAATGTTGAAACTGCAGGTGTCACAAGCTTGCTGTGGCCAAACTCAAGCCATAGTAACCCATCAGGCGACATTAAAATTAGGGGCTTTTTCTTTACTCTTTAATAAAATCATCTTACTCTTTATCGAAAGAATAGTCAGTTTCAACTATTAATGATTGTTTAATACTATCAGCAGTCCATACCAATTCCAAATATTTAACCATCAGTTTACAAATGTAGTCCATAACAGTGCTTAACTGCAAATTCTAATTCATACAACTATTGAACAGAATGAATAAAATCACTGAATAACTATATCAAATGTATACAAAAAACATTTGAATTTTATATATTCTGTCTGTTACCAAATTATCAATACCACATACTTGATATAAAACAAGGTTTGTTTCATCATTTTACAATAAATGCTTGTGTAAACATGTTGAAGTATGATTTAGCTTTATGCAGGAAAGACGAATATGAAATCACACCTTTAGCGAAAACTTGTGAATTTAGGATTGTATGTATTTCATAGCAATATTTTTTTGCAAATTGAATAGCAACAAATTTCGAAGCTAAAAAGTGACATGGGAGACTTTTCACTGCTTATATGAACTGTCCCAAATCTGAGAAATAGAATGTAGTTAATTACATATGTTGTCCTTATGTTAGTTAAGACTAGATTTTTGCTTATTTTGTTTTAAGGTCAAAATGGGTAGCATTAAATCATAGTTCAGCATCTATTTAACTCATTCGCTGTACAGAATTTCCAAATTGCCTTCTAGAAATTTCATTTAGATAAAATTTATCGATTTAAGTGGATAGTGATACTTATGTTGATTCCTTCATTTCATTATCATGTTATATGCAATCCTAATTCCACATACTTATGGAAAATAAAATTATACTCATTTTCTTGTGAAAAATTAGAAGGCATGCTCTTCATAATGCTTGTGGAAGAATGGCTGTTGTGAAAAATTTTGAATGGATATGACAAATTTTGATTCCTAATGTATAGTTCTTAGAAATACTTTCTAATTATGCCTGAACAACTTAGAATCCACAAGTTAAAGAATCCTAATCTCTAACATGTCACTAAAACAAAATTTTAAATAACAAAGTTCTTGTTGAAATTGTAGGTGGTAAGGGACCCAAACATGTGCCAACCTCTGCTGCTTTCCGTGTGACGCCTCCAAATAAGATTTTTATCATAATACACTTACAGAAAATTACATTCTGTTCATACATTTCTCTATAAAACAGTGCCCTTTATTTGCTTTGGGAAAGAGTAAGGGAATATTAATATCTCCAGTTTGTAATTAAACTATTTAGAAATACATTATTATCGCTGAGAGCCCCTGACAGTGTTAAAAAAAAAAAATCAAGAATGATAGGAAAACCTTTCAGAAAATTTTGCATGATTACTCATTCATGCTCACTTTATAATAAAATTTTGAATCAGAGCCTGTAACACAAACTGAATTATTTTTTGCATTGTAAGTGATTTGAAAGCTTTTATACTTGCTAGTATTTTAAAGAAAATTATACTTAATGGATTTTCTGGAATACTAAAAAAGCTGTCACAAAGCATTTCACGAACTGATGCAAGAAAAGATGCAGTCTGTAATTCCAGCCCTGGGAGCCGATCCCTGTGCTGCTGTGAACTGTCCTTGAGCACTTGACAAGCTGAAAGTCTGCAAGTCACTTACCAAGTACCTGCAACTCTTTGTTCTTCTGTTATAGAACAAAACATATATGCACATATAGAACATACATTGTATGTATATTTAACCTTCACATACATGCATATACTTTGTAATGATCAAATAATTTAACTCTTCTCCAATTAGCTCCAAAAAAAAAAAAATCCTGAAATTTGTGAGTTATGCAGGCAGCAATAGACATTTGGAATGAACCTTTGCATGCCTGGTGAACATTTTTATTTGTAGCACTGATTAAAGCCACATTTATTGCATGGTGCTGTATTTCTGTTGAATTTATGCTAATGAATTGGGCACTGCTGTAAACCAGCAGTGCGACCCCACTTGGGATGTCCACATTGTATATCTGTGTACTTATTTGTGTCCACACTACTCTGCTTGCCCTCCAGCCTCCTGATACTGCACTCGTTAGGTGGCTATGACCTTCTGTGTACCTGTCATCCATATGAGAGCTCCAAAGAACTCCTAGCTCCTGGCTCAGCCTGATTCACCCATTTAGGGAGTGAACCAGTCAGTGGAAGTTTCTTCGTCACCCTGTTTTTAAATTAGTAGCATTTTTTGAGGATTTTAAAAAACACTGAAATGCACTCAGAGTATTACAGGAATTAATTAATTTCAATTAAGCAGTTACCTTTTTCTCAGACTGACAGCTGATCAAAGTGATTCCCTAAGTAAAACTGTAAACAAATTCAAAATCAAGAATGTTTGCCAAATAATTTTAGTTTACAAATAGTTTTATCATATTTATATTTCATCATTTCCTGAAAAACACATGGCTATTTTAAGTTTTCCTGTATCAATCATATTAAATTATTTAGTGTTCTTGTGATAGAGCTTAGTTGCCTAAAATTGTAATCATTAAAACTTAAAACAGCACTTCATGTATTGATAAACTTTCAAATTGTGCCTCCAGAAGCCAATGAAGGCTTGGTGATTTATTATTAAAACGCTTGTTACCACTGCTGCCCATTTCTAATGCAGTGTATTTAAAAATGGATTTTAGATGCTCTAGTAAGTATGTTAGCTTTTACACTTAAGCAGATAATCTTATCACAGAACTTCTTTTCAATTTACTAACACTTATGGCACAGAAAACCTTTATCACTAACTTTTTAAAAAAAGACTTATTTTTATTGGAAAGTTAGATATACAGAGAGGAGACACAGAGAGGAAGATCTTCCGTCCAATGATTCACTCCCTAAGTGAGGGCAATGGCCGATGCTATGCCGATCCAAAGCCAAGATCCAGGAACTTCTTCCAGGTCTCCCACGCAGGTGCAGGGTCCCAAAGCATTGGGCCATCCTCGACTGCTTTCCCGGGCCACAGGCAGGGAGCTGGATGGGAAGCAGGGCTGCAGGGATTAGAACCAGTGCATATGGGATCCTGGGCGTGCAAGGCGAGGACCTTAACCACTGCACCATCGTGCTGGACCCTACTAGCATTCTTTTACAGTGATAGAACTTTGTTAAATCATGAAGAAACAGATGTTAATTAACTAGTGAGTGAAAGATCAAAAGAGCAATTATTGATAACATTTGGAATATACAAGAAAATTTTAAAAACACATATCCTGATTGAGCTTGCCCAAAGAATACTTACAAGCAGGAAATAGCAAAAGCTATTTAAATAATTCCTTTTTATCTTCTAAAAAAATTTTTTTTTAAAAGACTGCTTTGTGGCTAGGGCAGTAGCTCAAAATGCTAATCCTCCACCTGCAAACACTGACTTCCTCCCAGGAGCCTGTCTGTGTCATAGCTCCTCCACTTCCAATCTAGCTTCCTGTTTATGGCCTAGGAAAGCAACGGATGCCGCCTCAGGTCCTTGGACTCCAATATCCACATAGACCTAGAAGAATCTCCTGGCTTTGGAGCAGCTCAGCTCTTGACCTTGCAGTCATTTGAGGAATAAATCAGCAGATTGAAGGTTTTTCACTTTCTCCTCTTTGTAAATCTGCATTTCAAATTAAAATAATTAATCTTTCTAAAAAATACTTATTTCAAATACAGAAGTAAGAGGGAGACACATATCCCGCTTCCCCTCTACACACAGAAAGAAATAGTCCATCCACTGCTTAGTGATTCACTTCTCAGTTGGCCACAATGACCAGAGCTTGTCCAATCCCAAGTCAAGAGCCAACAGCTTCTTCCAGGTCTCCTAAGTGGGCACAGGGGCCCATGTCCTTAGATCAGCTGCTTTCCCAGGCACATTAGCAGAGATCGAGATTGGATTTGGAACAGCTGGGGGTACAAACCAGTGCACATATAGGATGCTCCAGTCCCAAGTGGCAGCTTCACTGCTTATGCCACAATTCTGGTCCATGCATAGTTTTTATTAGGAAAGGGAAAAAGCTATGGTAAAATTGTAATGTCTCCCTATACAATTCCGTTTATACACATTCTGTACGTTTTTCTCAGACATCAAGCTCAGTTGCAGATTGGCTAATTCTGGTATTCTGGATCATGAAATTCAAATGTGCCTTCCACGCTCTGCAAAGTAGCAGTTTCTGTCTGGGGTGTGTCATTAGCACCATGGTTCAGCGGAATATCGGACTATAAGCCAATCACGGTAATTTGCTCAAATACACGAGTATTCATTGTGAAATGTCAAATCACTCTGATGTCCTGAGCACGAATGTGCCACAGACCGACTCTCTAGGTTGGTGCAACAGAAAATTTACACTTTAAAGAAATAGATATAATGGAAATTAGAAGTCAAGTTAGTAAATTATGCTTACTGGATCTCAGCAGTTTTTCCCATTAGAGGTCTACCGGTCTCGGCATCATACATTCTGTTTTGATTTGATCAATAATGAATGTAAAGGGAGCTTAATATGGACATCTTATTTCAAAGCAATTGAAGGTAAAACAGATTCACATTTGAAAAACATTAAGTAATGCTACACATTGAAGGAAATAAAAATGTGTCATGTTTCATTGGCATTCCCTTTCAG
Source organism: Ochotona curzoniae (assembly GCF_017591425.1). NCBI lineage: Eukaryota > Metazoa > Chordata > Mammalia > Lagomorpha > Ochotonidae > Ochotona > Ochotona curzoniae. Next base: position 10,345,751 of record NW_024465582.1, on the reverse strand, counting down.
AGTCCATGGCAACTGCTGTTGCAGTGCGGCAGTGAAGTTTTCCACACTAGGACTGCAATTTATGTATCAAAGTACAAGTTACGTCTTAAACAGCTGAAGGATCACAATACAAATTAAGAATGATGAGTAAAAGTCAGAATCACTCCCACAATTTCATTTACAGCCTCTTAAAACGCGCGTTTGTATTTTCCATGTAATTAGAGAGCATAATTGAACTGGTAACTGTGAAAATGTCTATAATTCCTCCGGTATTTTACAGAGATCACCCTTGAAATACAAATACTTGTTTCAGGCACAGCATAATGGTTCAGTGTCTAAATCTTTGCCTTGAAAGCACCAGGATCCCATACGGACACTGAATTGTGTCCTGGCCTCTCCACTTCTGTTACAGCTCCCTTTTTATGGCCTGAGAAAGCAGTACAAGATGGCCCAAAGCCTTAGGACCTTGCACCCATGTTCAGACCAGGATGAAGCAACTGGCTCCTAGCTTGGATCAGCTCCACTCCTGTGGTTACGGCCATTTGGAGGAGTGAATCAGCAGATGAAAGATCTTTGTCTTTCCTTATCTTGCTAAAACTAATCTATCTTTCCAAAAACAATCCTTTTTTTTTTTTTTAGGATTTATGTATTTTTATTGCAAAGTTAGATATACAGAGAGGAGGAGAGACAAAGAGGAAGATCTTTCATTTGATTCACTCCCCCAAGTGACAGCAATAGACGGTGCTGCGCTGATCCAAAGCTAGGAGCCAGGAACTTCCTCCAGGTCTCCTACGCAGGTGCAGGATCCCAAGGCTTTGGGCCATCCTCCACTGCTTTCCTAGGCCACAAGCAGGGAGCTGGATGGGAAGTGGAGCTGTCGGGATTAGAACTGGCGTCCATATAGGATCCCGGCGCATTCAAGGCGAGAACTTCAGTTGCTAGGCCACTGCGCAGGGCCCTAAAAACAATAGATTTTAATTTAAAAAAAAAAAAACCCACACACATTCAAAACGAAGTCTATACCTGTGGAGAATTCTTAGAGTTCAAAACTCAAAATGTGTCCTGCATCTGTGATCATGAATTGCAGACTTCACAATCTATCAGTCAAAATCCTAAGGAGTCTGAAATAAACTCACGGATACTAAACAGCTAGGAGTAGAGATTAAATATACTGAGACATGAACAGGTTTTGAGGTTGTTGCCTGGTATACGAAGATAGTATATGATTATCATAAAATTAGTATGACCCTTGGATAACGAATATTGACCACATTCTAAGCCATCCTCCAATTTCAAAACATATCAGTTCATTTACTCTCGTGGGAATCCATTGAGCTAGCTACAGTAACTGCTTCTAACTTATTAAAATTATTTGCCCAAATTTACACATTGAAGTAATTTCTATTTCAAGATCCATCTTTCAGTTCCTAAGCTAGGAATTCCTGTCTCCTAGCTTAACATATCCAGTATCTTTCAGCTGCTATTCAATTGTTATGACATAGGAACATTAGCTTACTTGTTGAAGTTTTCTGATACATAATCTCACGTAAGCAACCATTGTGTATTCAAAGTAAGTAAGTGATTTCTTGAGGATTTTTATAATTAGTGAGGCTATTTAATTTCTGAACTATTAACACATTCAATGTAAAACATTATATATAGGCAAAGGAGCTATATACGGAACTCGTACTGACAGGAACTCATTTTCTGACATTCAATTATATTTCCAAATTTGAAAGTTCTTACTCAGACGTAAAACATGTCTAACAGTTTTTGTAACAGTATATTACTGCCACTTGATATTACAAAGATATTATGTTTTTCCTAACTTTCATTCACTATGCTATAAACCTTCGATATGACTATTCTCTTTGGTGTTCAAACTGTCTCAAATTTGGCCAATTCCAGATTCTTCCAGCTGGTGCTGGAGCTGCTCTGACATGTTCCCATCTGGTATTTTCAGAATACTTATCAGGCTAAATTTGAAACTATGCAAGGAAAAAATTATATTTTTCCAACACATTTAATATAGCATAGGATTCAAAATGTCAAAAAGTGATCTCCAAAGAAACCAAAACGTAAAAATAATTTTGTATTTTATATTCTTCAAATTGCTGCAATATTTTGAAGAGAACATTACTGATGATGACAATTAGCATAGCAGAGCTTCAAGGTTATGGTTACTGTGAAATTTCATTTTTTTTCTATCTAAAAATATTGCTTCTACTGGAGAATATAGAAATACTTAACAAATTTCATGTAAGATCTATTAAACTTTAAAATCTGAATCGCTTGGTTTAAAATTGTCTTAAGAACATACATTATGGTAGCTTAATCAGTGAACTATTGATTAATATTAATCTGCATATAATCAAATTATATCATACTACAAAAATTTCATTGATATTTTGAAGACTGTTCTGTTAAAACATTTTTTTAAATGGCTATGGAAAATATTATTAGAAAGATATACAGAGAGGAAGATCTTCCATCCAATGACTCATTCCCCAAGTTGCTACATTGCTGAGAACCGAGCTGATCTGGAGCCAGGAGCTTCTTCTGAGTCTCCCATGTGGGTGCAAGATCCCAAGGCTTTGGGCCATCCTCTACTGCTTTCCCAGGTCACAAGCAGGGAGCTATATGGGAAGTGGGGCAGCCGGTATATGAACTGGTGCCCATATAGGATTCTGGAGCATGCAAGGCAAAGACTTTAGCCATTAAGCTACCACACCATTGCTACAGTCATTTAACTTGGGAATTAACAACAAAGTGAAAAGATTCAGTGGAGGAGTGGAGTGTGCATTGTGAATTGCCATAGGCAGCCACTTGCTGTACCTGCACCTCATATAATAGTGTCAGGTCCCAGTCTTTCTCATTCCAAATTTCTTACTTCAAACCCAGTTTCACGCTGATGAGCATCTCAGAGGGCAGTAATTTGTGGTTCAAGTATTTAGGTGCCTGTCTCCCACATAATGTAATTTTTTAGTAATGTCTGCTTTTCTCCTTAGAGAATGCTTAGCATCATGAGGATAATCTAAATAGCTTTGGTAAGATTATTTGTTTATCTTGGAGTTTGGTGCCTTATGAGGCTGTTCTAGCAGTCTCCTGTAGGAATTTATGCAACTTCATTCAGCTGGTGCATAAACTGTCTTAGGGAGCCTCATACATAAGTCCTAAAGAACAAAACGTTAGATGTCAGGCAACAAATCTACATCTACTTACTGTTTGCTTCCCTATGCACTTGAAACTTCCTGCATAATTTGCTGAAATACATATTATCTTTTTTTAAGTTTTATTTTATTGCAAAGTTAGATATACAGAGAGGAGAGAGGACATTCTTCCGTCCTATGGTTCACTCCCCAAGTGGCTGCAGTGGCCAGAGCTGTGCTGGTCTGAAGCCAGGAGCTTCTTCGGGACCTCCCCTGCAGGTGCAGGGCCCCAAGGCTTTACACCTGCCAGGATTGCTTTCCAAGACCAGAAGCAGGGAGCTGGATGGGAAGTGGGGGCTGCCGGGACACGAACCGGCGGCTTATGGGATCCCAGTGTGTGCAAGCTGTGGACTTCAGTTACTAGGCTACCGTGCCAGGCCCTAAATACATGTTACCTTTTCACTTTTCGACTCTTGTTTTTCTTCATTTTATTAGAGTGGGAGAGAGAATGAGAGAAAGTTTCTGTCTGCTGGTATTCTCTTCAGAGACCAACAATAGCCAGAACTGAGTCATACCACACCAGGAGCCAGGAACTCACAGTAGGTCTCCTCTACTGGTGCTGTCATCACCTGCTGTTTCCCTCGGTACAGAGTATCAGGATGCAGGATTGTAAACATGGCAGGGATTAAAACTGAACTGTATCCCACACAGGGTCTAAATTGCAGAAGTAGAAGACTGCTGTTCACACACATCTATACTTCATACTTTTATCCGTAGATAATTTGTAAATTTGGCCTGCTTTTTTTAAAATTATAATTGTTTATTTTTGTTGGAAAGAGAATTGCAGAGAAGGAAAGACAAATGTGTTCTGTCTTACCATTCATTGCCCAAATGGATGTAGACTATGGTTGGATCAATAAAAAGCCAGGAGCCAGGAGCTTCTTCCTGGTCTCCCACATGGGTGCAGGGTTGCAGAACTTGGGCCGTGCTCTGCTGCATTCCCAGGCCATCTTCAGGTAGCTGGATCTGAAGCAGAGCAGCTCAGACTCCAGAGCCACAGGCAGAGAGTTACCCTAAATTATGACATGTATAGAAGTAAACTATAACTTCTAATACACAAACCACATTTCACTGTCTAAGATATAAACATCTCAAATGAAGGACAAATGAAACCCCTATATGTACAATTCTTAATTTGGGCAGTTCCTATTGTATAGCATCTGTTGCTGCTCACTCTTCTCTTGGATTGTTACTGTGCTATGGGCTATTCCAGTCAGTTATTTATTTTTAAAGGCTTTAGGTGCAATGCAGTAGTTTGGAAATATACTTCAATTCTAAGGACCAAAAGAGTCAGCTTGACAAATGCTAACTTGAAGGTTTATTTATGCTTATTATTATATATAATATATCCTTGGAAGGCAGTACGTGATGTCCCAAATACTTGTGGCCTGAAGTAGATGGGAAGACCATGTGGAGTTGTAGCTTCGTTTCAGCCCAGCCCAACCCTTCAGGTCATTGGAGAGTGAACCAGCAGATCAATGATTGTCCCTCTGTCTCTACTACCATCTGCATTAGTTTACAGTCCAGATTAATAAACAAAATTGTTTTTTAAAAAATATGCTTGCCAAGTGAAAATCCACCAATGAAGATTTCAGGAAAAGAACAGAATAATGAGTCCCAATCTGATACCCAAATCCCAGCCAAAATATCTTAAAATCATTTGACTTTTTAAAATTTGTCCTCATTTTAAAAAATAATCTGTTTTTAAATATCCTTTATTTGAAAGGCAGATTTGCAAAGAGGGAAGGGGAAGCATAGGAAGTAATGATTTACTGTCCAAATGGTCTGGCTCTGTAAGGCCCAAGTCAAGAGTCTGGAGACTTTTCCAGGTATCCCACATGGGCTGAGTGCCAAGGGTGAGGACTTCTCCAATGCTTTCCCAGCACATTAGATGGGAACAGAATTGGAGTTAAAGCAGCTGGAACTCTCATGAACAGCTAGAAGTCTCATCAGCACCCATGTCAGATGCTAGCATCATACGTTTCACTTGCCATGCCACAATTCTTGTATTGAAATAACATTTTAAATTTATTTTGTAACCAGAAGCTAAACACATCATTAACAATAAGCAAGTTGTATTGAGTATGTTTCACCAAAAATAAATTTCTAATAAGTTAACTCACAGGAATAGAAAATAAACCCCAAACATTTTGATCATTCATATCTCTTCCTTATCAACAGGATCAACTTTCTTAAGAAAAAGAATATAAAGATTTCAAAATTTCTTTTCAAAAATCCTCATAAAAATACTGTTTTATAAAATTATAACGGTGGGTTTTTAAAAATGTGAAATCTACATAAAATGTAGATTACATTAGTCTGATAGACTAATGGCAGTGAAGATAGTTTGCTTTATAAGTGAACATTTTCTTATTATCTAACAAGGACTTTGTGCATGTTGAGTAATGGCCATATGTAACTATAATTAATTACAAATTACCTACTCAACTTTTGGTACCTGTAACAGCTGGTTTTTCCCCAAAACTAACATTTATGCAATGAGATGTTCATTAATTACTTTAGCCATATGTACATTCATGCCATTAAAATTCACTAGTTTAACTATAGTTTCCAAAATGTTCTTTGTTAATCATCAAAAGCATTAATATTTATCAATGGAATTTGAAATCTTACATGTAGATACTGCAATTACTATTATTTAGTTTACTAATTGTAAAATTTCAAATTGATCAAACTTGCTGTGATTCCAGGAATTGTAGAAATTCCACAACTAATGTATTTTGACAGCAAAGCCAAACTTGAGGTTCAGTAGTTCTTTAAGATGCTTTGTTTTCCCCCCAAAAAAGTATCCATAGGAGCTTTAGAGTGCGTGCTCTCACTTGCTCGCTCTCATTATGTAACTCGGTCATTCAGATAAATAAATAATCTTAAATGAAACTAGCACAGCTAATATTGGCTGTGACATGGACTTTCCAAATCATGTCTTGCCTGTTGCAGGCAGTCCCCATTCTTGTTTTTATTCCATAGGTTTATAAAATGCTGCATCATCCACTTCAGATGGGAAATGAGTTTCCAGTGATATTACTTGGATGGCTAGTATGTAGTAGGTGGCAAAATTAAAACTGATGTCTTAGATCAAAATCAGCCATCTTGAGCACTGGTATTTACAGATTTGTGGATCAAATTTTTCTAAAAATGACACATTCACTACAAAATTATATGGTTATCTTAATGCATGTGTGTATGAAGAACCAATATCAAGCAGCTATGCTTTTACATATAAAATGAGAATAAAAGGAAAGTTTCAATCAAAAATAATAAAGACTCTAAGTGAAAGATATTTGAATAAGGAAAATAAAGAATACTTGAAAAATGTATGGAAAGTGCAATTTAAATATACATTTACTGGGACATGAACATTTTTGAAGACCCCATATATAAATGAGTTTCAGTTAACTACTGCTATATAAGCTTCCCTTCTGATTCCATTTTCTGTGAACTTTTGGAAATACACTTGGAGTCATAACTGTATATATGAAGTTTAGAAACACATAGACATTGCCATCTCTGCAAGGGCCATTCTTGTTATAAAAATAGTAATCAGAATGCTGTGGGTTGAATATAAAAGGATGATAATTTAAAATCTATAAGCAGAGCAACAATTTCTCTAATGTATTCTGGTAAATGTTAAAGAAGGAAAGACATGGCAAGAGTGATTGATATTGTGGCCTTTGGAACATAACTTTGGTTTTACTGGAAGAATTAGAAACTTAAGAGAAAGACACTTGTTGAATTATAATTAGTGATGCACTAAGGTTATGATTATACAATAGATTGAAACGTTTTTGGAAAAACTGAAGAAAAGGAATGAACAAGGGGGTTAAAATATCAAAACCACTTGAGCAGGAACCTCAGAGCATACCCTACATCTGGGACCTGGGGAGGATGGGAAATTGGGTGGGCCTTCTCCCTTAATACCCCCCTTTAAATATGAAGGAAACAATATGGAAAAAATAATAATCTTACCCACTTTCCTGTAGCCCTTGAACCTTTTTACCCTAATTAACTATGTAAAGATTGAAAACATTTTAAAAAATAACATATTAGAGTGACACTTTAACATGAGTGTTTCCAATTTATAACTTTAATCTTTTCTTTTTTTCCCAAATTCCGCTATGTGTAGAATGGTTGAATAGAAAAACTTACTTGTGACTGGTCTCTATCATTAGGGTCCCCTGGAAAATTATGGGATAGAAAACACAAGAACTATTTTCTAGCTTCCATATTCATGTAATTTGCTCAGCTTTTCACATGAACTTCTCTGTCAACCATTTCTGGAAATGAAATACACTGATTCTTAGGCGATCTTCTCAGATCCTTGATATTGACTCATGTCTGTTCTCATTCAGAATGCTACATCTCTGTTGCCATGCCATCCTGCTCTTAGAAATCTGTCAAAACCGCAAATGATCTGATGTTTCTTAACAGCTTCTTTGTAGGCTAGGAAGTTAGTCTGTTCCCACATTATGGATGCGGGCTCAGGACAGGAGATGACTATGTCAAAGCTGGAGGGCATTATTACTGACAGCACAGCAAAAATATGAGCTTCACCCAAACATAGGTGTCCCTTGAGAGGGCCCTGCAGATGGGGCCATGTCATAGATAAGGAAATTCATTCTCTGTAGACTTGAATTACTTGTAGTCAACTGCAAGCAAATTTGACTACACCCTCGCGCTGAGCAAGCGTGGCTGCTTAATATTTGTCCTGGAGGTTGGGATTATTACTATTGTGTTAGGTAAGAAAGGAAATCTTTCTTTGACTCCAGAGGAATGCAATACATTCCAAACTGCTTTTCCCCAATATCCATGAAAAGACAGTTTGAGACAAAAGTCTCCAACCATATATTTACAAAATCTGCAAAAGATGAAAATCAATAATTGCATTGCGTATATTTTACTATAAGGTATGATCATATTCTAAATTGTATGGTAATAGTATTTTTTGTTTTTATATATATTTGTTTTTATTTGAAAGGCAGAGTTAGTTGCCAAGAGGGAAGGAGAGACAGAGATTGAATCCACTGGTTCACTCTTGAGATGGCCACAATGGGTGGAGTTGATCTGATCTGAAACCAAGAGATAGGAGCTTCATCTAGGTCTCCCACATGAGCACTGGGGCCCAAGGACTTGAGCCATCCTCCCCTGCTTTCCCAAGCCACAAACAGGGAGCTAGATCAGAAGTAGATTATCTGGGGAATTAACCAGCTCTGCCAAGGGATGCCAGTGTTACAGGCAGAAGCTTAACACCTGACTGCTCGGCACAGGCCAGTGTATTTTTATTAAATTATCTACAGTTTAATTTGTTATTCATGTTTCACTCACAGTTTTAACAGCTGAAATTACTGTTTTCAGACATATACTAAAAATTAAATGAACACATGTGACTAATTTTAAAAAACAGGTTTACATATTATATATACACAATCAGGTCAGGACCTTATAAAAGTTCATGTATTTTCTGTGAGTACAGTTATAAACATGGATATATAGCTATAAGTCTCCCATATGCCCTTTCCATTATTACAGTTGTGAAGGGTTTTATTGCCACAGAAAATGGCAGCGTATGTTTTACATGTTCTGTATTTCTTTGGACAATTCAAAATTAGTTACAAATTAATATGTGTGGAAGTGAATATCCCCCACAGGCATTGATTAGTTAATCCATTAACAGGACAAAGTTATGTAAGGTATTTATATTTAAAAATATCACACCATGTATTTAATTCATTTGTTTATTTGAAAATTGTAAACACAAGCATAATAAGTCATGCAATAACATGTTTTCATGCAGAAAATCACTTCCCAATTGGTAAATTACTGTCTTATGATGGAATGTCAACTTCACTGTAACATTTAAATTAAGTTATAACACATTGTTTTACCTGAGGTTTTAAAATGATTAATTTACTTGAAAGGTAGAGTTATAGACTCATGGAGAGATTCACTTTCCAAATCAAAGATGAGCTGAGGGCCAGGCTGAAGGCAGGAGTCCAAAAAAGCCATATGCTGTAGATGGGCTCCTAAATTCAGGTGGGAGACCCAAGTATTAGGACCATCTTCTGTGCTTTCCTGGGTATATTAACACAGAGCTGGGTCAAACTGGACCAGCCAGCACTCTGGTCCAGGTGTGGGAGGCCCACGTTACAGGAGGCAACTTAACAGACCATTCTACCACACCAACTCACCTGAGTTTTGAAAATGATATGCTTGCTAAGATATTTGGTAAAAAAAAAAAAAATTAATGAAGAGTTAATAACTAAGGCAGAACCTTATCTTTAGTAGCTTACAAAACAAGTATGAGAACATAGATATAACTGATCATTAATCATGAAAAGTAGAATGTTCAGTGCGAGGACAGTGAGTCTGATGTAAGAGTAAAATGAATCGGTGTTTGTAAGATTAGTCATACGTAGTCATTTAATTCTTTATACTTTTTAACTACCTTCGTTAAGAATGCTAAAAATATATAAATTACTTACACATTGCTTATTTCAAAGTAAATACTTCCTCTTAGTTAAACAAAAATGTTCAAAAGTTTTAAGCATTACATCAAATTGAAATCTTGCAACAAAATGAACACTTTCATTTCAGCTAACAGCTGTTCAAATATATATATTTCAAAATCAGCCACAAATGGATTCAAAGTATAGTAATACGTGCTAAAATGGCATTATGAGTCAGTACTTCATTTTAATTCAAAAAGTCCAAATTATATGCTCCATTAAAGATAAATATGAAAGGCTGAATAACTATTTTCTATTCAAGCAATGGATTTCTATACCATAAAATTCAAAATCAGATATTTTGCCATTTCAAAAACAAAGCATGTGAATATTTGAAGGGCATTTATTTCAGCAAGGATGCATTTTTATTCCTCCATTTTTCAAATTGGCCAGATTTTTCTCATTATAATTTGATAAGTCTAGTTAGTAAATTAGTCAATTTGTTGCTAATGTGCTGTATATTCAGAGTGTGTTTGATAGAAATATTAATAAAGAAATATTTCTTCTGTTTATCAAATATAAATGTCTCAAAACAAATATCTGCTGAATAGACATGTTAGATAAAATCACCTTAATTGGAAAATTGGGCATTCAGTATCAGACATTAATAAAAAAAACTGATTACATAAATATAGTGTTGAATTTTGTTTCATGAAAAAGCTGAGTTAGGTTCTTTTATACACAAATTGTAAAGACTCTTACAGTTCATATATGTAAGTACATGTATGTATCAAAATCATGTACTAAGAAATTGAGATCTCTCTCTAGGAAGAAATACGTAAAAACAGCCAACTGGAGAAAGGCTCGGATGCTCTTAGGACCTGTTAGAGCAGTGTGGTGGACACAGACATGGGTGGTGGGCTGACACCCTCTTAGGATGGCTTCTTCACACTGCTTCAGAGGCTGCTCTTGGCTGTGGACTCTAAGTACTAATTCTGTTCTATGAAATAGAATAGAACATGAAATAGGAATGATGGGATATCATTCGAGATTAAATTATAATGATGGGCACATCTAAAGGGAAGGGATGCTTTTCTTATACTCTGTTGGATCACTCACTGTGGAGGAACCGACTTTTTCTTCTGAATAGTGTGCAGGTGAGTGAACTTTGAAGCAGATCTTGTCTTTGCTAATAGCCATGGAGGTGGTTTTGGTCTTGCCCTGCACTGGCGGTTTGAGATGGCTGTCCTGTCAGCAAATACGTTGGACACAGCTAGCTTAGAGATGTCAAACAGTAACATTTAACACAAGGACTCCTGATTCCTGAAGCATAGAGAATTAATACAGTAAATGTTGTAGTTTTGAGACACAAAAGTCAAACCCTTTGATTATTCAAGACTAGATAACTTAGCTTAGGTCACTGGAAAGAATGACAGTAAGACATTTTAAGGGTCTACAAAAAGTATAAGTAAAAATTATGGATTAAGTTTGTGTAGATTTCAAAAACCTTTGCATCAAGTTAAAGCTATATGCATGTTCAGGAACTTATCAGAGTAGCTTCCTAGAAGAGTAAGTTCTTATTTGATGCTTCATTAGCTGATAGTAAGGGAATACTCTTCAATGGTTTATAAACATACAGTTTCTGTTTGGTTCAATTCGTTTAGTGAATAAAAATTTCATGTTAAAATTGTTTTGGAGCCAGTATCAGGCACACAAACTGTCATCCATTGGCTGTAGCAAGATTCATAACTGTCACGGTTTTCACTTAGGAAGCCAGAAGACTATCAACGTACTCCATTGTGAGATGAGCATGCTAACGAGTGCCTTAACCCTGAAACCAAACATGTATCCCCAGGTGATTTTTCATAATGCAATTTTTTTAAAGATTTATTTAATTTGTATTGGAAAGGAAGAGACAGAGAGGAAGCTCTTCAGTCTGATGATTCACTCCTCAAGTGAGTGCAACGGCCGATGCTATGCCAATCCGAAGCCAGGATCCAGGAGCTTCTTCTGGGTATTCCACACGGGTGCAGGGTCCCAAAGCACTGGGCCGTCCTTGACTGCTTTCCCGGGCCACAGGCAGGGAGCTGGATGGGAAGCGGGGCCACCGGGATTAAAACTGGCGCCCATGTGGGATCCTGGGCGTGCAAGGCGAGGAGGTTAACCACTGCGCCATCGTGTTGGGCCCCATAATGCAATTTTAATTAACCCCCAAGTGGACTTAAATGGGGAAAAAGAAGTTATTTTTAAAAAGGGATTCAATATTATTTTAAACTACCTCAAGGAAACATTTCGATGTTGAGAGCATGCTCTTCAATGTGATACTGTTTGATTTTAGCAGATAGCATTTATATTAGGGAACATCATTTTCTTCTACATGAGGAAATCATTTGCTTCCTTTGAGTTCTATCACAAAATAACATTTCAAAAACTAGGATTTTCTGTTACGTCATTTGCCCTCTGACAGCTGTTGTCTGAATATTTCCCGAAAGTCTCCCACATTCTGCTGTAGAAACGCTGTTCTGTTGGTACTAAGTCTCTGGTTGTCCCTGAGAATATATTTTGCTTCATTAGAATCTTATGTTTCCCATAGTATTTTTTAAACAATAGTTACTTTAGTAATGTTAAAAATATTTATTTGGAAAGTTCATGTGTTATACGAGCACAGCTTCATATTTAAAATATAACTTCAGTAGCATTGCTTATTTCACATTATATTCTAGAGAAAATATTTGCTCTTTGCAGTGGTATTAGTAACATCAATAGATGTAATTTACAATCAAATTTGATACTGCAATTAGATAATGGTCAGTATAAATATGAAAGTAGTATGCTTCTTTGTAGTCTGCCTTAATTAAAATATCCCAAACAAGTATTACCATGAAGTTCTAAATGTAAATTTAAAACAAGAGAGAAAATTGACAAATGAGCAATCTACATAATGAAATAATAAAGATCATATTTGGTAGTTTATTGGGATACAGTATTATCTTTGAGAGCTATGCTGTACCAATTTAAAAGAAAATGATTCAATCTGGGATGGAGTGGGAAGGTTTGACTATTATACAAGCATGAAGAGACATTGGTGTTGATAATAAGAGGATATTGAATAAAGTGAACAACACTGATGCCACATGCATGCTCTGATTTTGAACAATGAAAATGATAGACCCACTTAAATGCTGTGACAGCAACCATAGGATCATCAACTGATAAACTTTAATGGAAAATCGATTGCTTTGTTCACATGTCAGGACTGCTTTTAAAGAAAAAGGGGCAAAACCATTTTTCCATCACTCGGTGTAAGCTGACAAGTCTTCTGTTACCTTCATGTTGAATGAGGCAGAAACGCAGCAGCATACCACTGAAATGATTCACTGAGGGGTACACTTTGTGTTTATATTTATCACTGTTTTTTCTATAAAATGACCTAAGTTATTTTTCAGTGGAAAGGTCTTAATCAGCTTAAAATTGCTTTGAAGTGTGAGAGTCCTTGCTAAATGAGCAGCAGGTGTTGAAGTAGGAATGATGGAAAAAATGTGTTTCAGGCACAGCAGGAAGAGAAATTAGATAGAGGAACAGTATCTAATTTCCTCACTGCTTATACAAATGTCTTTAATGGTTCTAACTAAAGTAAGAAAGCATCAAATACTAGAAAATGAATATAGAGGTATATAAACAAAACATTTAAATATACAAGTCATCTTTAGGGCAAGTGATCTTTCTTAAAGTTGCACATGCTAAAGAAGGGTAATAGCTGGATCATAAAACTATTAATTTTCATTTGACCTTCTTTCATAAATGTCAAGACATTAGAAAAGAAGGTATATAAAATTCTATCCAGGTGGCAAATAATGATTTTACATTTTATAATAAGTAGCCTCTTTATAATGTTGAAGTTATATATACATTAAGAAAGAAAATTGATAAACAGGAAGCAGCTAAAATAACTAGATGGAGATCAAGTGATAACTAACTTTCTAAGAATAAAAATTGTGTTTACTTTTTGCTTGTTACGTATTATGGTTAGTATACTCAGACTGCAAAGTGGACTGAAGTTATGATTTAGCAAAAAAGGAAGGAAAAGGCTTGCGGGAGGGGAATGATGGGAGTATTGCTATCTTGTACTTGTGAAAGACATGAAATTTGTTCTTTTATACTAATATTTTTAAGACTACAAATGAAGGATCATTGAATATCTGGGTCTCCCACACTGGAGCAGCGTCCAGAAAGCTTTAGACCATCCTGATCTGCTTTCTCAGATCAGAAACAGAGCTGGATCATGAAATGGATCACTCCTAAGGCATGCTGGTGCTTGCTGGTGGAAGATTAGTCAACTGAGCCATTGTATAGGCCCACCATAGCAATTCTTTTGTTTTAAGGTTTACTTATTTTTACTGGAAAGGCAGATACACAGAGATACACAGAAACGTCTTACATCTGCCAGTTCACTACCCAAATTGACACAAGTGCCAGAACTGAGCTGATCTGACCATTAGCCAGAAGCTTACTCTGCGTCTGCCACAGGGATGCAGGGACCAGGCAATTGGCCTTCCTCTGCTGCTTTCACAGGCAGCAGGCAGAGAGCTGGATGGCAAGTGGAGCAGCCAGGACATGGGTACATCACGAATATCTCACCATAGCAACCCTTAAAAACATTCATTCAGTATAAACTTATGTGGAAAAAAGTAGTCAGGAAGAGAAATACAAAACCATAACAAAAAAACCCTTAGATAATTACAGGATAATACTTAAAGTGATGATCAGGAGCAGCTAGCAGAATAAGTCAAAAAAGTTAGTTTAAACTAAAGAGAAATGTCATGCATAAGAGGGGGAAATTCAGAATATAAATTGCCAATCTATGTATTTCATAGTACCTACATCACTCCTTCCCAGACTTCTCTGCATTTAATTCGCCCCAAGGTCCTTCAGTTGTTGTTAAGCATGCTTTGTTAGCATTACAGTGAAATTTCTTGTTCATTTACTCGGTTTCTGCAGACTAAACACGGATGACAAAATATTTGACACACTAAAGCTGGATTTTGTCTGAACCTTGTTTCTATCTTCTGCTGCGGTTAGAATGCATCCACCAGACCTGTGTCAAATCATTAATCCTCCATACTACAGTGTTGGGGAATTGGGACCTAGGAGGAAATAGTGAAGTCATTCTAGTGGAAGTGAGCTTACTGATCTGTTACACTGATAACTTTGGCCCTCTCTTGATCCATCCCTTTTTCTCTCATGTTCTCTGTTCTTTAGGAGATAGGAGAGAAACCCTTGGCAGATATTGGTGCCCTGCTCCGTCTCTGCAGCTTTCAGAATTGAGCCAAATACAAATAGCTCAGTCTGTCATCATGCCATAGCAGCATAAAGTAGAGCTAAATCTTACTTTTCCAAATACAATCCTTGTTTTTTTTTTTTGTTTGTTTGTTTGCTTTTTACTCTAGATGTGAATCTGTGTGAATCTGTTTTTAATAGCAGCTGTTATACTTGCCTTGTACTGGCTCATGTTGGCCACTGGACCACATTCCTCTTCAGCGTCATCTCTGAAAGTTACTAGCTAAGCTTGAAATATATAATTGCAATAATATCCTTATGTGTCATGATAAGCTTTTTACTGTAGCTTAAACATCTTTAATTCATTTAACTTAAGTCCACCTTACAGACTTCTCAATGTGCTATGAAAAACAATAATGAATGAGTCCATTTTCTTGTGGAAAATCATTGTGAACTTACCAGACTTCAAAATGATTCACTTTATCATAACTGCATCCTTAACATCTCTTCAAATCATGGAAAATCTTATATTTTCCCAGGATATACCTATTTGGGTATATTCTGTTTGGGAATGTATTCAAAAATCTACAACTTTCACTTTTAAACTGCTTTCCTAAAAGCTGAAATGAAGAAAAATATATTTCCTGTGAATCTTGGGAGACCTTGAAAACAGATTTCTTAGATTTCCTTTTGACCTTTCAAATAAATGGAATATATGAAATTTATAATTCTGAATTCCTACTGTGAAAATTGTTAAATTTTACAGTAGCTGAGAATTTTCCATGTAGAAAACATTATTAGCGAGAAGAAATGAATGATCAGTCTAAGTTATGCATAATTTATAATTCACAGGTTAAATAATAATTTCTAACAAGTGCTCTATGATTTAATTCATTTTCAGAAATCAAGTACTAACTACTTTGGTCATTATTTGAAACATTAATACTTGCGTATAAATAGCATGTGCAATAACTGGAATTTTGAGATCAACAATGGTATTTCTTTCTTTATTTATTTATTGTTTTTAAATTCTGTTAATGATTTTATTGCCCTGAGTAACTTTTTAAAATATTTATTTTTATTGGAAAGGCAGATTTACAGAGACAAGGTGGGATAAAGAATTATCTTCCATCTTCGGGTTCACTCCCCAAATGGACACAACAGCCATTGCTAAGCCCATGCAAAGCTAGGATCCAGGAGCTTCTGCTGGTTCTGCCACATGAGTGTAGGGTCTCAGGGATTTCTGACATGCTTTGCTACTCTCCTAGTCCGTACACAGAGAGCCAGAATGGAAGGGCTACTAGGAACAAACCAGCACACTTACCAGATGCTGGCATTTGAAGGTAGAGGATTAGCTTGTTGATCCATGCCACTGGTCCCAGAATGTGCTATTTCAAAAATATCAGTTTGCTTTTAAAAGATGTATTTATTTAAAAATCAGAGTGCCAAGAGTAAAAGTAGACAGGCCGATTTTCTATGTGCTAGTTAATTCTCCAAATAGCCACAGCAGCCAGGCTTACACCAGGTTCAGCCAGAGCCAAAAACTTCGTGTTTGTGTCTGTGATGAGTGGCAAGGGGTTGTGCACATTGCCCAGCTTCTGCTTACCAGGCACAGCAGCAGGCAGCTGGACTGGAAGTGGACGAGTCGCGATAATAAGCCAACGCTTATTATTACATGGAGTGCTGGTGTCAGAGGAGGAGGTTATCACACTGTGCCTCAATACCAGCCTTAGAACATTTTAAGATAAGACAGCTTTAAGTCATTTGATACAGAAAACTATCTACCTTTTATAATTGTCATTTCAATATTGCCCTCCTCTAGAAAGACATATCTAAAAATATACTTGAATTAGATAATTTGTCAAAGTTATGACCAATAGCACTACATATGCATGACTTTTAATTCTTAAAAATTGAAAGAAAAAAAATGGCCTGAGTTTCAAATAATTTTCCTGTATTTACCCATGGAGAATGAGTGCTTTATGTACTATATTTTAATAATTCCATTGAAGTAGTATAATATTACACATTGAAATAGCATACTCTTTCTTATGGATACTGAACCATGATGTTAGAAGGAAATGCAGTGTAGTATTTATCTAATGCAAGAATTCACAGTAAATTTTGCAGTGCCCTATTAAGCACTGTATCCTTGTATGAAACAACACTACATAATCAGCAGTATTAACAATATTAACCTAATTGTTAAAAATAAGTGATAATCACAATTTAGACTCACAGTAGCTAAAACACATCTTATACTAAATTTTCAAAAAATTATATGTAGAATTTAAAGTAATTTTGTTTCTTGTAAAAACTAGGTATACAGCTTATGAATACAGAGGCCTCTTTAAAACTCCATTTTACAGGTCTTTCATTATATTCATTCACCTGGGTTTGCTTTGTTTTTGTTCATGAAAATTGTCAGTGTAATGAAATGCTTGATTGATTTATTGGTTCTCTATTTTCTCTAGAACATTCGAGCCAGAAGTGAGTGGGTATTTTAGTGTATCTTCACATCTCTAACACTTCCAGCATACGGAAATCATTCAGCAAATATTTTGGACAAATAAAACTGTATGAGGATAAGGGGAATAAAATGTGAATTAGATCTGCATAAACATCAAAGATGTAAAGAAAGGAAAATATTTTAATCTCAATTTATCTTAGTTCATTTTTGAAATACAAGCTTTGACTTAAACAGTTTAAGTTCCCCTCTATGAAAGTGTCAGTCAATAAGCTGAATGTTTATTCCTCTGAAGGTTTAATATCAGAACATTTCAAAGTGACACTAACGCTTTCAGTCAATCTGTGGACAGTAGCTACATGTCATTCCTTCTGTAATTGCTTAGATGATGTTAAAGTAAAATATTTTATAGATAAAATAACACAATTACATTGTATATTTGAAGCAGAAATACAGTAATCACTGATTTTAATAATTACAAAGTAGTATTTCACATAGAATCTCTGGCAGCAGCAGTCCATTGTGTAGCTAAATTTATTAAATAGGTTGATAAAAATTTTGTGTCAACTCCCAGTTCCTTTCATCTATGATTCAGTACAAAGACTAATTTTTTCAAATTGAATGTAGAGAAATCATTTTTGGAACACAATTTAAAAGTAATACATATGGTTTTTAGAGAAAACCAATATTTGAAAAGGCAGCAAGAATTGTAGGAAGCTCTCGAAAGACTTGTATAGAGCACTTTACAAATGCTGACCCATGGAGGTCTTTCTTTTGAGTATACTAAATGTGCTTGCTCCAAAGCTTATAGTCTGTGATTGTATTACACTATTCATCAAGAGATTTTTTTTGGGGGGGATGCATCTGACAGAGTCCTACATATGCCAATACATACTATCTCCCAGTTCTCTTAACCTTCATCCCTTTCTAAACCCCCATGGCTCTGTGCACTGGGGGAAATTTTTATCGCCTCTTCTCGCTATGAATTCAGTGTTATCAACTATATTGTTACCGTTTTTTAAGTGCTAATTTGAATTTTCCTTCCTGTACCCTTAACTTCCACATTAACAGATCAGCTGTGAACATGCAACATAGTCTATCTTCTCTTTTCTTAGCATTTAGCACACTTTTCTTTGACACTTTTGCTAATATTTTTACCCATGAGGTAAGTGCTGTTGAACAGCAGGTTCCATCACCCTTGGGCCTCGCGAATCTCATATCTGAGTGCCAGTTCATGTGCTGGTTACTCCAATCCAGATTCCTCCTAATATGCCTTGGAAGGCAGTGTAGGATCGGCAGACTTTGGGGATCCTTGCAGCCATATGGGAGAGCTGGTCGGAGTTCCGCATTTCTGACTTGGGCTGGCATGGCCCTTGCTGTCACAAGATCTGAGAAGTAAAACAGCAGGTGGAAGGTGTGTGTGGCACCAAAGTGTGCTCCTTCCCCTCTGGTTTCATTTTGCCTTTCATAAATCTTAAAACTGATTGCCCATGATGTACTTATGAATTTTTATTCGATTTTCTCTCCTGATTTTCACACAGAACTGGCACTCAGTCTTTTGTTTTTCTTTTTTTCACTTCACTAGGAAGTGAGATGGAGATACAGAGGTAGTGAAACAGCGCTTCTCATCCACTGGCTCGCACCCCAACGCACTGGGAGCAGCACCACAGTCATTCCAGTGTGTCAGAAAGCTCATGACTTGAGCTACCACGCAATGTGTTCCAGGGTGTGCACGCACAGCTTGTGATCATGATCAGATTCGGAATTCAAATCCTGACATTCCGATACAGGTTGTGGAGTGCCCCAATGACGGGCCAGATTCCTGCTGCAGAGTCTCGGGGTGTTTCCCAACGCATTGTTACATATTCATACTTCATTCGCTCCTTTCATATTTTGATAAGGCCCTCTAGTTTCCTGAACTTGTTCAACAAGATTTTCACTATGACACTTGCAATTGAATTCTTTTGATATTTATACCTTAGAATAGTGTTTCTTTCTCCTCTGTAGCAGTAAGTTCCAGCCTAGGCTGTCAGGAGAAATTTGGAAGTCATTTAATCTCATCGTCACATATTCTTTGGTTATTTGAAGACGAGAGCGGACAATGATTAAAAAGAGGATCCTGAACCTTCCATCTGTGAGTTCCCCATCCGTTTGTTCCCAGTGAATTCTGTAAAAGGCTTCGGTCTAGCTTTATTTTTGCATGAGGAATTATCTTCATAATACTCATATAAAGTACGTAATGCTCATATAAAGTGCATTGGCATTTTCTGCCACATTTTGCAAGGGAATGAAACCAGAAGTAGCCTACAGAATTAGGGAGAGAAGAAATTGTTATTGTAGTTTTGGAGTAAAAAAAATCTCAAGAACTATATTCTTTAAAATTTAATAAATAAAAGTGATGCAATCAAAATAGTTATAACTAAAAATTATAGTAAATAAAATTTGTCAAGGTAGTAAAGATAATTTGACACACTGCACAATTCCTTTAAGATACAGCAATATATTTTTAGGTAGTTTTGAAGTATACATTATAAATCTTTGTATCTTTGGAACTTGAGCTCTACATATAAAGTAATGAGTTAACACTGTAAAATTCACTACTTATTTGGAATAGAATAGACAAACATTTAAACTAAGTTTTAAGTGCTGTTTTTTTTCTACTGAATGATGTTAGTAAAGGTTATTTCAATTTTGGTCTGAAAGACTTAAAATATCTTGTACCATGTACTTGCTAAATTGCTGTATACGCTGTAAAGAGATTGAATGTGATTCTGATCTGAAAGTTGAAGAGCTCTTGTGGAAATTAGGGATTATGATTTGTTTTAGGTTTCAACCTGCCACAATAAGCCTGCTAATATTTCCAAACATGGTCACTACCTGTGGATGTAAGGATTTACAAATAAATGTTTACAAGTATATGTACAGCCTACAGCAGCGTAAGTAAGGCACCTTCTTTATGCTTGCGTGATGGTGCATGGCTTCATATGCAAGGCTTGTTTGGGTTAATTCACCTGATGAATCATCATCCATTGTTTCCTCCTTTCCACTCCTCAAGTCAGAAGTATTGCTGTAGTGGAGGTGATGACCTTTCTGACAGCTGTGTTATGATACAAGTTAGACCTTTTGTTCTGTTTAGCTACACCCATTTATTTCTCACACTGGCTTATTTATAAAGTGTCACTATACATTCAGGATTCATGTAAGTCCCTGATTAAAAAACCCAATGCAAAAGAAAGTTATTTCTCGTAGCCAAAGAGACAGCTGTATGTTTCTCACATTCTCATAACTCATTTAAATGTTACAATTAAACATAATGTGTATAATCACACTCCAAGGGTTGGAAAGCTGGCTGAAGTTATGGATTCCATTTTCTTAATGTATCTGACTATGCCATAAATATTTTGAATAATGACATCAATTTTAGAAACTCAATGAACAGTGAGATTTTGAATTCTATACTTAATATAAGTCATATTTCAATATTATGCACATTATAATATAAATCATTTTATGGGGAGGTGTCTACTAACAAATGTTTAATTATTCTTTTGGTCTCTTAGTAGTATTTCCTCTTCTGGTATATTTTTGGATTAGTTTAAATTTTAGTAGTCAAGTGTAGGATTTGTTGTGTTTTGTGTGTTTGCGTATTGGCTCTTAAATCATGATCTAAAGGAAGTCCACGGAAGTTGAAAGCCACTCATTTAAATTAAGGAGCATCACTCTGCACTGAATTTTGTCAGATGCTTAATGTATCACTGAGAAAGCGTTCAGACTCCTGTCAGTGCAAATTTGAAATGCTGAACAGTAAACAAAGGAAAAGAAAGAACATTCATGAATAAAATCAAACATAGCAATACTGTTTTCATTTTGATTAATAAAGGATGGCATTAAACAGTACACATAGAAAGTCACCAAATTCAGTATCCCAAAGCATTTTGTGATATTGAATAACTCACTTGAAGATAGCATCTTTGATTACTTACCAACTTTGTAAAAATGATAAAAGCATAATGATGGGAATGTTGGCAGTGAATATGAAGGGACCATAAATTAATTCTAATAAAATCCTGAATCCAAAATACCTAATCTTCCGTGTTTCCCTTTTTCATCAATAGCTTTTGAACTTGTAGAATGAAATTTTTGCCCATCTGCATTTTGAAATAAAGTAGTACGCACTGCAGTGTTCTGAATTAACCCATCCTGTTTATAAGCTTATTTTGGCAGGTTTTTTTAATCTGTGAAAGATATGTTTATTTTTTTATGGAGTACTTTAATTTGTCTCCTTGTAGTGGGTACATGATTCTCTTTTGTTTGCTTATAAACCTTTTTACAAAAAGTATGTTTACATAAATATCATGAATATTTATGATGTGGCTACACCAATCCCAAGTTACATAATCTCATGAACACTCACCAGACATGTTCTTTAAAAGCAATAGTTTGTGTACTCTGTATGAGGATTATTGGTACTCCTATGGCTTTCTACCTATTGCAGTACTTTACATGCATATACAAAACACAACAGCCAAAACTCAAATCACAATGACAAGAACTTAAGTCACAATGACAAGAAATTATTTTCATCAGAAAGAAAAAATGTCCATATCTTTCAGTATTCACTGTTAATATTTTAATGTAATGACTGAAGGCTGTTTGGTTTGCATTTGGTTTCCATGTTATGATACTAAATTATTCTGAGGTTAGTTATACTGTTACTCTGACCAGTGTGTTTCTACCTTTGTATTTTCACTTTGCTCCTCTGTGTGTGTGTTGTGTGTGTGTGTGTGTGTGTGTGTGTGTGTGTGTGTTTTTCTTTTGAGCTTGAAGAACTCCCTTTAGCGTTTCTGGCATCACAGATCCAGTAGTGATAAATTCTCTGAGCTTTTGTTTGTTGGAAAATGTCTTTTTCTCTCACGAATCTGAAGAATAACTGTTGCATACTTCCTGACTGGCAATTGCTTTCCTGCAGTACTGTAACAACTCATGCTACTCCCTCTCGACCTGTAAAGTGTCTGTGGAAAATTGTGCAGACAAGCACGTCAAGACCGGTTCACGTGGAATTGGCTTTTTTCCCCTTGTTGCTGTGAGAATTCCCTACTAATGTTTAACGATGGAGAACTTGACTATCAATACGGTTTGGTTGGTGTTGGTTGGCTTGAATCAGAATAAGTGACTTTTGGCTTCCTTTGTATGGATATATTTATTATTTTCCTCTTGGTTTTGGAATTTTTCTGTCATTACCTATTTGAATAGACTTTCTACCTTTTGGATTTCTCAAGTCATCTTGGAATATTGGTAATGAAATATGTATTAATTTCATGGCATCCCTGTAAGATTTCCATTTTCCTCTTGATTCTTTGTGTGTATAAACTCCAATTATACATTTTCATATCACCTTTTGTCACACATCTGATTCTTTTCTTGGTGTTAGACAGTCTGTTATTAATGTTGTCTATTGCATTTTAAAATCTCTTCCAATGGGTCCATCATGATGGCTCAATGGCTCAATCCTCACTTTGCAAACACCAGATCTGGCAAATGCTCCCAGCTGCTGCCAGTTCATGTCCCAGCGGCTCCACTTCCCATGAGCTCCTTGTTTGCTTTCTGGGAAAGCAGTTGAGGATGGCCCAAAGCCTTGCAACCCTGTACCCACATAGGAGACCCAGAAGAAGCTCCTGGCTCCTGGCTTTGTATTGGCTCAGCCATTGTGGCAACTTGGGGTGAATATAAGATCTTTTTCTTACTTTCTTCTCTCCACGAATCTGATTTTTTTTTTACTAAAAATAAATAAATCTTTTAATTAAAAAGATTCATTTAGTGTCCATTTCACTTGAAGAATTTCACTTGGATTTTGTTAAATTTCTTCCATTTACCTACTAACTAAGTTTCTCTGTTAGAATGTTGCATCTTGGCTTTGTATTGCCTTGAATGTTATAAGCTGCTTTAAAGCAGCTATTTTGAAATCCTTATCCAAGGATTTGGCAATTTCCATTCCATGATTGTGTCTGGCACCTTCTTTTGCCCTTTAGGCAAGGTTACGTTTCCCTGGGTGCTCTTCAGGCTTTGGTGTACTGCATTGCGTGTTCCTGGGTAAATTACAGAAACTTGGCTTTGTTAGAAGGCTGTCCTTCTAAAATACATAAGCAATCTGTTAGTTTTCTATGAGCCAATGAGTGTGTCTGCTCTCTCATAGTAGATATTATCCTAACTTGTGTCTCTAGTTTGTTGTAGATGTATTTGTGCTAATTTTATCTTAGAGTGTTCCACAAGCTCAATTTTATCATATTTCTTTTGTTGACACACTGATCAGTGTACTGGAAAATCGCTAATAGAGATTTAGTCCCTCCCTGCAAACGATTGCCTATCATTGGCTAAGAGTCCTTGACTTTGTACTTGAGTGGCACAATACTAGTTCATGTATGGATCCCTCAGCCCATCAAGATCAATATAATTGTAATTTTACTAGATGTTTGTAAGTTTGGGAAGAATGTAGCTATTGTTCATAGCAATTTTCTACACCCTGTATTAAATATTCCCTTCCCACCTCCAACCCCTGGCTTTCTTGCTCAAATGGGGGCCCCACGAACACCATGTTCATCATCATTTAAGTTTCTCTGATTTTATCTTCGCTGTCATTATTATCCCTTCCTTCTGCCTATAGGACTTCACGAAAACTATTCTGGAAAGTGGAAAAATAAAAGATGTGGTGAAGAAAATTTAAAATAAAGATCAATTCAAGCTAGGGGAAGGACCACCGTTCGCTGTGCTGTTTTCTGTCTGCTGCAGATATAACATCACTGCTCAATGACACTAATGCCCACTGTAAGCTTTTGCTGATGCAACTGTGACTTACAGGTGCTCACCCAAAAACCTGGGACTCTTAAGAACACAGGAGACCCTGCAAACACAAATTTAAGCTACACAGTAGATTTATCAGCTTGACACTAACTCCTCAGACAGTGCTGTATTCCTTAATTGTCCAAGGTTGTGGAAAAGGCATGATACACACAGCTTCAGTTACTCAGGGTCTATGTGGGCCACACTTGGATGGCCACAGGCATGAGGTCTTGTCTAAGTTGAGAATTTCATAGAAGCCTGCACAAAGTTAGTGGTGACACACATGGAAATAAGACTGCCACCAGGATTCAATTGTCAATCTAATGCTGGGGCAAGTCCAGGGGCTGTTAATAGGAACTAATCTAAGGATGGAAAACTTTTGGATCTGTCAGTTAATGGGCTTTACCAGCACAGCATTGAGTTGCAAGATAGAGTTCCTGCTCTGTCCTATCTACCCAAGATTTGATAAGAGACAATAAAGATATCCCTCAGGCCACACAAACTTTGGATCTCACGGTAATAGATCCTTACAAAGTACCCACGTTGAGTTCTAAGCTCATGCCACAGTGACACACTCCAAATAATTCACATCTTTGGGCATAGGTCTCTGCTCAACGCTGAACAAGCTTGCAGGTTCAAACTGTGAGCACTAGCTCACAGTATGGTGGACTATCAGGGCCTTGTGTGCTCATGTGCTGACCCTTTGTGAGTTAAGTCCAGTTCTGAGCTCCAACATGTGGTCCTAAGCTCCTTCTTGTGTCTTCTCCGCAAGACTGAAGTATTGCTTTCTGCAGGTGGCTCAGTGGGGATCAGAGAGGACTCCTTGCTATAGAAAACTCCAAAGACCCACTCCACAGTGCAAGCCTGTGAGGACACAGGGTAAAGCACTCAATCTGACTGAATTTGGTCCCAGTGACCCTAACAGAGTTCACTGAAGCTTCTGTCTTCCACGTTGGGTGTCTTTTCATGCTGTGCTCCTTGGACCTGAAGGAGTTGCATCATGCTTGCTTGCTTTTCTTCCATGTGACTTTTCACATGCTTATAGATATGGTCCCTCACCTAGTTTCTGTAGCTCTTGTAAATATGCTTTCTCATGCTTGTGGTCTTTCGTCTTTGCAAAGAAGACCCTGCCACCCCCATTTTACACAAACTACAGCCTTGGCTTCATTTCTATAACTTCCTTCATCTGTTGGTCAGTGGTTGGACAATTAGTTGCTTCCACTTATGGGTTATTGTGGAGAGTAGTACAATAAACCTGGAAGCATAGACACTTAGTCATGTCTGCTGTAAACAGTAGCTGGATCCAATGTCACATCTATATGTAGAGTTTTGTTTTTTGCGGGTAGGCGGTCTCCCGTACTATTTTACTCAGTGTTTACTCAACTGTTAAACAAGGCTCAAGTGTTGCTTTTTCATCACATACTCAATTACAACATAGCATTTACTAGATTTTACTTTTCTGATAACAGCCGAACTATGGCGACAAAATATCTGAGGTAGCTTGGGTTTGCATTTATCTAATGGTTAGTGATATGGAGCATTTACTTTTTACTGGAACTTCCCATGGCCATTTGTATGTCATCTTTGACAAATACTTGTTTACATCTATTATCCATTTTAACTAGATGATTGTTATTTTCTGCTGAGTTTGTCAAGTAGTTTGGATATTACTCATTGTCAGATGTTTAACTTAGAGATATTGTCTTGCACTGTGTAGGTTGTCTTCACTGTTGATTTTTCTTCTGTAAGTGGAATGGCTTCATTCTGCGTCAATGTGGGAAAAAACCCTGCTGAGTGACCCTCATGTTTCTCTGTATAAAGCACAGAATACTAGGCACTTGATCCATTTACTGTTTATTAATTAACGTTTACCCCTGGGTATATTAAGCCCAATGCAATTGAGAGCTGGATTTGAGTCTGCTTTCAAGTTTCCCAGGAAAACTCTTGGCAAAGAACGGACACATGGTGTGCCTGAAGGACATCATTAGATGCTGAATCTGCATGCACACTGTCAGTGTAGCTGCAGCTAGAATCAAATTGTGCAAATAGCCAGAACTCTGGTTTACTAAAAGAAAGAACTATAAACCAGTGCTTACACTAAATTTATTCTTACTTTACATTCACTTTTTCCTTATATATTCAGTGAAGTGGTGATGAATTAAAACCTCTAAAACAAAATTTTAAAAATTCAACAAGTGTCATATTAAAATCTATGGGAACAAAGTAAAAATCAAATTTGTATATCATAGGTTACTTTAGCAGTAGATTTAAATAGATGCTATGATAAATATGCAGTGAATATTAAGATAAAGGTAAATTTGCTGTTAGATACATGGCTTAGTAATTCTAGCCACTTAAGTTAACCTGCTTACTGTCTGGTATGACTTAAAACCCAGCTCCTTGGTTCAATGGGAACCCCAAAAAATACATATTGTAAAAAGATGCTAGGCAATAACTGAACCCATTTAAATGTGAAAATAAAAAATTAGTACATTTTGAAGGAAGTATATTTATTTTATAAATGCATAGTGCAATTTTTTGTTACAAGTGAAGATGTGTAAAGTTTTATTTTAAATATAATGTATATAGTTTTTACTCAAATAAAAAATGTAGAACATCCACTATGGTATTTATACTTGATCATCTGCTAGCAGAGCTGAAAAATACGTAAACAATGTGTTGGTGGCATATATTAGTATTCAACATTCTCTTATAATTCCACTTCCATTTCATCGTAAAACAGAGCAGCTTTCCTGAACTTAAAAATCTCAGCTGCTCTTAGTTGCAAAGTTGCATCATTGATGAGGTACTTAGTATTACAAAGCCCCTGCATATTTTTGAAATGTTTTTGCTTTGCAATCTCAAATAGACCTTAAAAATGTGTGCATGTGGCTATGATCTCAGATAACAAGATGCAGTAATGACAAAGAGAAAAATGGGCTGGGTTATTATCTGTGATGCCTCAGACGATATCATATATTCCATCAGTGCAGAGAATATAGAGGAATCAAGTACAGAACTTCAGATAACAGCTTGTTTAAGTCCTGGAGTATTTTCAGCAGCACTGGCAGAGATGCTGTTGACAGGGAACAATAAGCTAACTATCATGAGCTGACCTTAGGGAAATATGTTTTTCTCTGAATATGTAAATCTCCTCCACATCAATGAGTTGTTCTTAGTACAGTTAGCACAGTTAAGCATCGACACATTTTTAGAATAAGAAACAGACATTTCTATGTCCATATATAAAAAGACGTGTTCACATTTAGTGAATAACTTACCTTCAATGACAGATAAAAAATGGTGATTTCAATCTTGTCATCTGTGTCAAAGTCAAGTCAGGGGCTGTCATGGTGACATAAAGGGCTAACCCATTCTCTGACATGCCTGCATATGGTATGAGCCAGGCCAAATTCTGGGTATTCCATTACCAATGCACCTCCCATCCCATGAAACCAGGAAAACAGCAGAAGAGAACTTTAGTAAGTTACCTCTTCAAACACCTATATTTTTGGTTGGTTTATTTTGTAATATTTGCAATAATGTATGAGAAAATGACTCATGGTGTTCATTTATTTCTGCTTTTTTTTTCTTAAGCATCCCATCAAAATGTAAGTCCTGTCCTGGGGACTCCTGTGCATCAGGCCCCACTGATCACTGAGGGGGGTGGGTTGGCAGTGGTGCTCCTCAGTATGAACTGCTGCAGTCTGATAGGGCATGTCCGTTTATAAGATTGTACTTGCTTTACAATATAGATGAAGGAAAAGGGAAGGAGGAAGGGAATTGCTTCACTATCTCCCCAGCCACCAACAGCACTGTATTGGACTTAAAGGCATCTGTGTGTCTCTGGACCACTTCAGTCATGCTGAAGGTTATGTATACCACAAACGGATGGCAGGGATGCTGAAGGTCACAAACTGGCTGGCAGATAATGTGGGACACCACCTACTTCTCAGAGTTGCTTAGCAAGGAAAGTCCGAACTCAGCTCATCCAAGGACAGAAAGGAAAAGCTGAGGAACAGGCCACTGCTCTCGCCTGCATGCAGAGCAATCAGGTCAGGTTAAGGTCTCAATGTGCCAAGACCATTGTCGGGCAGTTCTGCCAGAAGCACAGTGTGCCACATTCTTATGGCCTTCCACATGGGCCAAGCAGTGGTCCAGGGGAAATCTCCCACAGTCCTGGGACCAGCATTGTGGCTTTGTAAATTAAGTTACCCTTGTGATTCTAGCATCCCATGTTAGGACGCTGGCTTGAGATTTATGTGCTTTAGATGCAGAATCCTGTTGATGCACCTGAGGCCTCATCAGAAGATGGTGCGGCTGTTTGGTCCATTTCACCCATTTGGCTTTTCTGGCTACAAATAACAGCCTAGATCAGCCCTAGTTTGTGGTCATTTGGAAACTAAACCAGTAGATGAACTATCTCTTTTCCCTCTGTTTCTCTTTGTCCTACGCCTTACTGAAATTCATGAGAATCATTTTTCATATAATAATAAATGGATTTTTAAGATAAAAAGCTTTTGCATGTCAAGATGAGTCAAAGCAAACACCTATATTTTATATTAAAATGTTAACATTAATTTAAAATCTGGACAGGTATAAGAAGTTTTTGCCTACTTACTCTGTGATAGTTCAGGGTCATGAGTTTTGAAACTACACCTCTCCCCTAGCCCATGTAATCCTTTCTGTTCAACTATTTGTCAGACTACACTCACCTAGCATTACCTGGAACATGGAGAGGCGGGCAGTGTTATGCTTTTCTCTCCAGCCTCTTAAAACCTGTGCTAGGCAAAGACTCGTTCTCTGGCTCTTGTTTGCATGACCCTTCTCTCTTGACCTTCGACAAGCCTGCTTGCTCTCTGAATTCCTTTGGACAGTCTCTGAAGGCAGAAGTAATCATCTCTCCCTCACGCTTTCACTCTGCCTCACTCTTTCTGAACATGTCCCAGGTATGTCTGTATTCTTCAGTCTCTAAACCTTTTGACTTTCTTAAGCTGTATCAGTGCCTGTATTTTTATATATATACATATATATATATAATTTTTTCTATATAGAAGAAACTAGGAAATATATATTCGAATCAAAACTGACACTACAGCATCTGCATATATGGGACTACCGAGCTAACAATGTTACAAAGTGATTGCTTTCTAGCATCATTTGCCATTTCAGCTTGAGATGCTGATTTTTTGTTAGTTCTTAAATTATTTTGTCAGTTGCTAAGAGTGTTAATTTTATTCCTGATCCTATTAATAGCGGAATGTTGTTCCTATCATCTAAATACATAAATGCCTTACTGAAGTTGTTGAGACCTGGGCTATTGCTTATTGAAGAGGGACACAATTTACCAAATTGGAAATTTGGTTTACTAGCTAAATGTTGATGCATTTCAGTATAATTCATGCAGCAGAGTGAAGTCAAGTATTTTGGAAAACAGTATTTGTAACAGAAAATTATATGCTCAGTCTTCTACAACTTTTAATATCTATTCTCTATTCCTTTGTAAATCTCTGGTACTAATCTGGGTGCTAATTGGGTAACAATATTAAAAACCAACACTGTGCACTGTTAAAATCAAATATTCTAATAGCGAATAAAAATTCCACTATAAATGTGTAAATTCTAGAGTATATAATCTGAGATGTGCTTCATATTGTGCTTGTGGGACCATATTTTACTCTCCTTGCAGCCATGTTCTTAACATGTGGCTTATTTTTGAGTTCCATCAAATGAAGTCACAGACAAGATCATAGGCAGTAAGTATCAGAGCGATTTCCTCCGAAGCCCTTCACCCCTCCGTCTCTATGGTACTGGCTCATACATTACTTCATGATTTTATCTTAAAATTCTGTACTCTTTGTGACTACAGGATAAGGTAGTAAAAAAGTTACTATTAGTGGGGAAAAAAAAGGGTATTTCAACTTTCTAGAGTGACAGTAATACTGCCTAGATCTCTGAATTGATCGCCCATTCCATTCAAAGTAAGCATGCATTATACTTGTTGGATAAGTGACTCATTAGGTGGAGTTCCTGTTGATCCTGCATCACTTATTATCAGGAATAAAACCATCTAAAATTTTCTCACCTGGCTGCCTTATATATAAATGCTCTTTATCTCATTCACTTTTCTTTTAGTCAAACTGTTAAATTCTGATTTTTAGTGTACCTTAAGCATTCAAAAGTTAGTGTGAACACGTGAGCACCGTATCACTACGGGCAAAGATTTCATTAAGTACCTAACGTTGCTCTTTGGTTGAATTGTGTATTGCAAAGAATATTTCCATGATTTACCTCGCTGAACACTATGAAACCACTGTAATCCTTTCTAGACTGATTAACTTGTGAATTCAACCTCTTTTAAATATTCATTAAACTACAGCTTGTCAAAATTCCAAAAACAGTGGAGAATAGTGTTATTCTTAGTACTGGGCACAGTAGTACAGTTTTGTAATCTATATACATACATATATCTGCTGAACTTTAAAAAATGATGCAGTATTGGTATTTCTTTGTATTTCTTTAGAAGTTGCAGTACATGCCTCTGAATGAATACAGCACAATAAATCAATATGCAGATCAATGTTTTATCAAGATGCAGTGTATTATTACTGCAAAGATAAAGAAAAATTTGGAACCTTTCACTCAAAACATTAAATACATACATATATACATATATATCCAAATCATTGTGAAGTATTTCATCCTTTTTGTCCCTCAGCATTACATCACTGTCAGGTTTTCCCAGCATACAATAACAACTAAAGAGATCATCCTGTTTCAAATTAGATTTTCATAGGTAGCAGCATTAATCTTAATTTTAGCTATGTTGAGAAAGCCCTTCATACTTTGACTTTTCTTAGATTTCAATGTTTTTGATTTTTAAAGAATTATAAAAATGCAAAACATAAAATTTGTCATCTTTATCAACCTTAACTGAGATTAAATAATGTTAATTTCATTCACAATATTGTGAAGAGTTCTAGAACTTTTGCAGCTTGAAAAACTCAAATGCTGCACACTCAATGCAACAGTTCCCTTTATCTGCCAGCCTGCTTCTTGGGACGCACATTTGAATTTCTGTATACTTCAGTTTTACCACTGCAGGAACAGTGCAGCGTTGTTCATAACAACTGAAGGGAAGGCAGCCTGCATGTCCATCAGTGGAAGAACAGATCAAGGAAATTCAGCCTATGCTTCTATATACCACACACAGACACGGTGCATTGCTATTTAGCCTTAAGCAAACAATCCTACCAAAAGATGTCCACCACATGGGTACAACTTTGTGGACATTATGCTAAAGTAAAATAACCCAGTCACAAAAAAAGTAAAATGCAAACATTTCACTTATATGAGACATCAATTGTAGTATTTTGCTACTTTCTAAATTGTTGCACAATTAAACTAGTAACTTCACTCTTTAATTTTTAATAGCTCAGGTATCTCTAATTATCTAAGCCGCAAATAAGTATATGGAAAACTATTTCTAGGGTTTGTGAGGTAAATATATTTATATTATATTTGTGTGCCAACAATTTAATTAGGCTAGATTGTCAGCTGTCAAATTATATTTGCAAAAGTAGCATTTTCAGAATTGCTAAATGTTATATTGAGAATTACTTAAAATAGGCTAGACATATTGTATCTCTTAGACAAATAAGATGGTCAGACAGAGTCCAGCCGTCAAATATCCATTTAGTTGACTTCAATTTCCAAAGCATTGATATTCACTGAATAAAAGTATCCTTTAAAAATTAGTTGCTTTATTGTTATAACAATTTATATGTACAACCATTTTGTAAATAGTCAAATATACACATATATAAGGTAGCATGCCTCTATCTCAAAACATCATAAAACTAAAAAGGTAAAGTTGTAATTTATAACCCTAAAATATTCCAATTGAACAGTTATTGAAATGAGTAATCATTGAGTCAAATGAGTAACTTCAAATTTTCTGATTGGAAAGTGCTGATTTGATGGGGTTATATTTTTAAACTACATTGAAAATCTCAATTCTCCATAAAACACTAGTGAACAAATATGAAACATATTAATACAGACTCAAAGACAATTTATCTGATAAGCCATGAAGCCGCAAGACTTTATCCATGTTTATCTTCCTTAAACTATGATAAATGCTTGAGTTATGGGATTTGAAGTAATGGTTATAATAGGTACTTGGCTAGATAATACCTTTTATTCATGAACTATTCTGAAAAATACATCTTCTTGACAGGAATTATATTTGTAAAAAAATCACAATGAACAGAATCAACAGGTTTGCCTTATAAATTATTGAAATTAAAGTGATCTTCAGAATACATAGTCATGCAGAACAGTCATTTAATTGTAGCACCATATCCAAATAGTCATTAGTGTTCCATTAATTTCAGCATTGCTGCTAAAAGGATGGATATAATCAAAGTTTGCCTCAGCAGCAATGCACAAAGGTCAATTAAAACAGTGTCATTTTTGTAGAACTTTTGTGCAAATAGGAACAACTTTCTTTTCTTGTTTCTTTTTTGTTTTTTTAATGTGGATTATCCTGTACAGGCACCACTGAAAGGGAATTTCCAAGTACAAAATAGTGTGAGACATAATCCTGGAACCACTCCTTCATTAGAGAGAAACTATGTAGGCAGAGAGAAGGAACCACAGAGAAAAAGATCTTCCGCCCTTATAGCAGCTGGAGCTGAGCCCATCTTGAAGCCAGCAGCCAGGAACTTCTGGTTCTCCCACACGGGTTCAGGATCCCAAGGCTTTGGACCATCTGCTGTTGCTTTTCCTCGACAAAAGCAAGGAGCTGGATGGCAAGTGGAGCAGCCAGAACACAAACAGTCACCCATATGGGATCCTGGTGCATGCAAAGTGAGGATTTCGCTACCAGGCCAATTTCTTCATTAAAAAAAAAAATAGGATGAGAATGATGTATAAACATTGTTTTTGTGTTTGTTAATTTATTTTTGCTCATAAGTCAGTGTTACACGAAGAGAGAGGCACACGCCGGTGGGGGGCGGGGAGGAGAGAAAAAAAAATTTCACAGGGAACTGGATTGGAAATGGAGCATGCTGGATATGAATAGGAACCCATATAGGATATCCCCACCACAGGTGGATTGTAAACATCTATCCCACCATGCTAGCCACTGCATCAATAGTGCTTATCCACATTTCCTGAATGTACAGCAAGCTGGCATTTGAGTGGCCACACATTTCAATAGAATTAACCTTGCGTTGCCTAGCTGCCTGAACCTAGGAATCTTCAAATAGACCAATTTCTTTTGACAGCTTCCAGAAATACTTGAGTTAACTGATATGTCCTCTTCTTTTTCATACTAGATTTGGTGTTCATATATGGCAGCTACAGTCTCAAGCCTAAATTATGCAACAGACAGCTGAGAAAACGAAAAAACATAGGCAGATTTCAAACCCTCTGGACCCTGGAGAGCAGAGTTACCGTGACTGCCTGGAGAGCTGACTTCTATTCCTCTGCATGAGAGACAATTTCAAGTCATTTTAAAATCTTGTGCTAGGTTTGATGTCTGCCCTTCACGGGCAAAGCTAATTCTGACTGATGGAGTTATTTAAATGCTGTTGGACTCAGTTGATATATTTTTAAAATGTGCTTACTTTTTCATATGCTATTTTGGAATACCAAGAAGTAACCCATGACAAAGTATGTTTTAAAATTTGAAGAAAAATATCACCTCACCTAGATACCATTTTTTTTCTTTCCAAAGTAAAAATGCAACCATGGGCTGCAGATCAACACTGTGTGGAACCACTCTGCATAGACAAGTAGGGAAATGCGTGTTAATCATTGTACAGGAAGAAAGCCATGTGTTGTTAGAGCATGAGGTACCCTCTTAGAATGAAAGGCAAGGACTTAACTTTCCCAGGAGAGCAATTCTGCAAGAATTGAGCTAATGAAAGAAAACATCAACTTAATATTTCTTACATAGAGCATTTATATTCTATTTGAATACAGTGATACAAACATGTTGATTTTATGTTATATGTGTGGTAGCAAATCATACTTTAAAAACTATTCAGCTTTGAATATTTGTGACACAAAAACCAAAAGGGAGTAGATGCTAGAGCCTAGTGGGTTTGGCTGCCAATTGAGAAACTCGCATACCTGCTCAGAGTTTGAGTCATGTTCCAGCTACTCCACAGTTCTCATCCATTGACTACATCTAGCAGACGCAGAAGATGGCTCAAATGTTTTGAGTCCTGCTAGGTCTGTGGGAGACATGGATGAAGTTCATGGGTCCTAGCTTTGATCTGCTCCTGGTACATCGTTTGTGGATATTGTGGGTGGTATGGAAGATGTCTCCTTCCTTCTCTCTGTCCTCTGTCATGCTACATTTAAAAAAATAAATTTTGAAATATCTGTAAATGATTTTTAGATACATTTGGGTACAAGATGCATCTTTGCTGATCTAATTGATGTATAATATATCACAGGTAGAATTTTTTGTCTTTCCCTGATGAATATTTGCTCCCATAGGACAAGCTCAAGATCTGATTATTCAAGTTAATTTGTTGGCAAGATCATGATGGGCAGTTAAACAGGACTTAGCAAGAAGATGGTGCGGTATAAATTGGTCTGTCAAAGGGGCTGATAGTAGTTACCTCAGCTAAGGAAATCTAATGTCAGTTCATGTACCAGTTGCTCCACTTCTGATTCAGCTCTGATAATGGCTGAGTAAAAGAAGTGGATGATGACCCCAGTATCTGTGCTGCTTCTACGCAGACAAGATATCTGAAGTTCCTGGATCCTGGCTTGATATGACCCAGTGAGGTCATTGTGAATCGGTAGGTGCTCTCTATTTCTCTCTCCCATTTTATCTCTCCCTCTCTCTTTTATCAAAATTAATAAATGGATCTCGGAGTTAGCATTGCAGCTATTAGGTGAAGCTTGTTTGTGGAGCCAGTATCCCAAATGGATGCCAATTCATGTCCTGGCTGATCTACTTCTCACCCATCTCCTTGTAGATTCTGTGTCTTTCATTCTTGTTCTGTGAAATCTGGCTTTCCATTAAAAATAAATACCTCTAAAAAGTAATAAATGAATATTTTAAAACAGAGGGCCTTTGGCACGAGAAATGGATGTGCTAAATGAAAAGGATAAATAAGGGAGTTCCTTAAATGACTTGCCATTCTCACAAGAGGGATGTGTATATGTGTGTACATGTAGATATATACATAGTTTTCCCAAGAGATTGACATTTCCTTCCAACTAATGAAACACACGAGGCAAGAGACTGTCTTCTAAAGGTGAGATTTTAGAAGAGTGGCTATTGTAAATAAGTATGTCACCAGCTGACAGGAAAAAATTATACTTTATATTGAGGAACTTTTTAATTCATCAAATGTTTGTTCTCACTTAGTTCCAAAAAAGCATCTGCAGAGGCTGTGAATGGGAAGGCTGCCACTGCTTCTTATAGATTGAAAAGAATAGAGAGCAAAAAAATACAGTGCTTGATGTCTTCCACTCAACACCAAAGGCAACATGTAGAGAAATGAGGGAAAATTTCTAATTTATCTTCATGAGAGGAAATGGGGAAATCCAGTGCCATCATGTGAGTCCAGCGGAATTTTTCTCTGTGGTTCTCATCTACTGGGATGAGAACACAACCCTGATAACTGGGAATTCAGTCATCCTCACCATTCTTGCCACTGTTTACTTCTGTCTGAGGCATTGGGTAGGATAGCTGTTCATTATGAGGCACAAGGAACAGAAAAGAAATTGAGCCATTAATTTTTTTTTTTTTTGTCAAAGAGAAAGGGTTGACAGCTCTATTGCTTCAGTTATACACTGACAAAACAAATCTTGGCATGCCCACACAAAAATCAAAACAAGCCATCTTTCATCCTTCCTCTAAGTTATCCATTTGAGTTTCTTCAGCAATCTCGAAATGATTTCTACCGTGGCTGGCCCTGGGATGCCATGGCTTCTGCCACCACTTGCAATGAAAGCCTGACATGTGATAGAGGAAGTTTGATTGCTAGCTGTTCTGCTTGTTCTCCAGCTCCCTGCTGGTGTCTCTGGGAAAGCAATGGATTGTGATCAAGGACTCGAGGCCCTGCCATATGGTCTGGGAGTCCCAGAGAAGGTTCCAGACTTCAGATATTGGCCTGGCTCAGGTCGTCCATTGAAGTCACCTGGGCACTTGAGCAGTGGGTGGAAGACCTGTTTCCTTGTCATCCTCCTTTTAACAGACAAATCATTAAAAAGTGATTTCACAGCCATGTTCTTCCTTCTGTAGGGACAAATATGACATACCCAGCATTGATTTCCAACCTGCATGTGGCATACACATGAAAAGCTGTTGACCAAATTCTGCTGGCAATATTTCTTCTGTTTTCTAGTCACATGCAAAACTTCAATTTCTCCAGATTTCCCTGCACAGTGTATGTGCACACTTGGAAAATAATAAATTTTTGGATAGAATAAGTGTCTGTGAATCGCTGCTGTCGGCCAAGTAGCTTTAGGGGTCTGTGTCCTAGCTATTTTGCAGGAATGTTTAATTGCTGATAAAACTGTGATTCACATACTTTTTGTGGAAGTTCTGCTTGCTTAGTCAACTACCCATTTCCTATAAAGATTAAGGATTGCTTGCAGACCTCGGAGAAGAATCTTGCAACTCTATTTCCATTTTGTATTCTGTTCCCAATCCTAGTGACAACTGGAAATGTTGAAGATTGGTGAGGCTGTTAGTCGCATCAAGGCATCCTCATTGTAGTCAACTCTGCCATGGCCCTTAGTATTTCAGCTATGCTTTAGCACAGCAGGCTTTCAGCGTCACAGGTGCTTCCTCAGATTCCCCACCTAGCTTTTCAGTATTCAGCCAGAATCAATTTAGAGAGCACATTTTCTTTCCTCAGCTTCTTCTTGTGAATGTAAGTATTACACGACTCCAGCTGTATTTTAAAACCACCTGCGGGGCCAGTGCAGTGGCTCAGAGGTTAATCTTCCACCTGCAAGTGCTGGTCTCCCATGTGGTTCTGGTTTGTGTCCCAGCTACTCCACTTCTCATCCAAAACTTTCTGTTTATGACCTGACGAAGCAGTGGAGATGATCCAAGTCCTTTCATCCCTGAACCCATGTAGGGGATCAGGAAGAAGATCCTGACCTGTAGGATTGGATCAGCTCATCCCTGTGGGTGTGGCATTTGCGACGTAAGGGAGGACCCCGCGTGGTAGTCTAGTGGCTAAAGTCCTCGCCTTGAATGCACTAGGATCCCATATGAGTGCCGGTGGCCCTGCTTCCCATCCACTTCCCTGCCTATGACCTGAGAAAGCAGAAGAGGCCAGCCCAAAGCCTTTGGACACTGCAGCCATGTGAGACGTGCAAGTGGTTCTGGGCTCCTTGCTTCAGATCAGCACAGCTTCAGCCGTGGCAAGCACTTGGGGAGTAAATCAGTGGAAGGAAGATCTTCCTTTCTCTCCTCCTCTCTGTATATCTGACTTTGCAATAAAAATAAATCTTTAAAAAATGAGGGTAGAAAAGATTGAGTCAAGAAGCGTATCTTAAAAGCATGTAACATCTGCTGAGTCACGGAAGGTAGCATCCTGGGAATTACTGTCAGCTGCTGAACAGAGTAAACAAAATCCTATTGTTTATGTCAAGGCTGTCAACCAGGACACTGATACTTGGGTCTTGTAATGTTTTACCTGTTGCTGTATGGCTTTTTAGGGCATGTTCTGTACATTGCAGAATGATTTTTTTAAACATTTTTATTTCTTATTTTTTTATTTTCCCTGATAGTTTTGAAGGTGTAGGGGTTCCCTCTTTTTCCCTCCTCTCTCTTTACCCAATCACCCTCTGTTGTCTCCCACCATATTATCACAGTAGAATAACCCTTTAGTAAGAGTTGCAGTCCTACATTCTGCTGTTTAAGTGCACCATGGCATTGCAGATACAGGCAGAGGTAGAGAATCTAGTATCATACCGTCAAGGTCTACTTCAATATTTCTTAGAATATTGGAGAATATTATGTTAATAGTAAATTTATTATTGGCTACAAAAATCTGACAATACTTAGGAGAAAATAAAGACAGCCAATGTTAACTTGAAAAGAATGGAGGTTTTTTTTAACAGCCAAAATAATAAAACATCAAGTGTTCTTTGAGCATACAATTATTTTATTTTCTGCATGAAAGCAGATAAAATATTTCTTAGGAAGAGAATATGTTCAAATGTGCTGCAAAGAGGAACAGGCAGTTGGAAATTTAGTAAGATTGGGTAATTTGTTTATCTTGAAAACTTACTGCATTCCTTTATTGCCACATTCCAGATCCAAGATTTTAAAAAACATTTTTTCTCGTAATTTGCTCAGCAATGTATGTTTGAGACATAATTAGAAATTAATATGCATGTGTGTACATACACATTCTGGCTTTAATTTCTTGTGTAGGAGCCACTCTAATCTTGTAATTTAAAGTGACAGTAACAATTTAGTTGGTGCAGCAGTCTGCATTTGGCTGAGGCGTAGTGAAGAGTGGTCACCTTGTTGCCACAAGTTATTCCAACCACTCCTGAAAAGATGGTGATAGCTGTGGGTTCATCCTCATGTGATTTCCATAAGGGAATCATGGGTTTCCTTATTGCATGATAGTTGAATTAAATGATCAAATTTCTTCAGATTCAGAAAGGGGAAAATATTTTTTCTGAGGCTTCTAACAGTGAGTTGGCACAGCACAGCAGTACTTGTACCATCACTCTTAGTCAAGTGGTTGTGGAGTTGTAGACTTAGGGGAAGTCATAAACATTACACTTCGTGCGTGTAGTATCAAATCAGTCTACAGCCATGCTTAGCATCATTCAAAATGTTCCAGAAAAAAAAGGAGTTTAATCACTCATGTAGAGACTGACCTTGAAGAAGAGTATCGGAAATGCCTGTGTGATAGCAGGGGTAAAATGATGCATTAAGCGTTACCTTAAGTCAATTGTAAATACTTTCATTTCATTGAAGTTCTCAGAAATATATATTTAATACATATGACATTTTCTTCATTTTAGGCAAAGAAAAAACACAATTGTAATACAAAACCTAACACATTCAAATTGCTTTAAAAAAATCTTTTACAGTCTCAGGAGAATTAAACTCGGTTATTTCCCTAGGGAAGACAGAAGAGTGGCTCAGGACTCTGTCTTACTACCACTACATTGACATTGAAGAATTCACAAACTAGGTAAAGCTGTTCAGGAATTACTTCAGATGCTACAAGTTAAACCTCGCCATAGCGCTTCTGAATTGTTGAGCAATGAATAAGCGAAGACCAGTGCTCCATTAGGGAGCTTTTTAAAATTAAAAATAATGCATATTCCAAATATCATCAGTCACGTGTGTGTGCTTGTTTCTGTGAGTGTATCATTTCCATACACATTCTTATGTAAAATTTTCATATCCCTACCGATTAGCAAATCCAGAATAATCAGGTTATCTTCTTAAAGATGACTGAGAAGTAACCTGATCATTTGGATTTTGTAAGAATTTTGAAAAGATCAAGAGCGCGAGCTGAGTAACGGCAGCTCTGGTGTGACATGTCAGCTGTGAAGAAGGGAGGGGGTTCCCTAAGATAAGCACTTCAAACTTGAGAGGAAAGATCAGGATGTCACATCACTTAAAAGGACAGATGACAGAGTGGATTCCACAGAATCAGTAAAAGTAAACCCGAGTAAAAATGAAGAGAATTCTGCATATAGCAAGAGATGTGCAACTGTGTATTTAGAGTAGCACAATCCAACACAGTGAAGACACAGATACAACCCCGTTGTCAGTCGAAACAGATGAAGAAACAATTCTAGAACCATTTGTCAGTATTAAGTCATCAGGATAATGGTGGAATTTTGTTTAGATTTTGAAGAGGAGTGATTATTTTTAAAGTCCTGAAATATTCCATGAACCTGTAATGTCTTAATTATATAGAATTTCTTTTTATCCAGCAGTATTTTGTAGTTTGGACTATTTGCATATTACATTTACCTTAATGCATTCCTAAAAGTACTTCTCTTAGGCTTCTTTTTTAAAATTTGTATTTCATTTTAAGAAGCATGTTGATGTTGGCACATTGGTCTTATACTTTGCAATAAGATGAATCTTATTTCCTACTTTCTTTTTGCACCTGTGTGTACTGGACATTGTTTTTGGCATATAAAATTATGTCAACTATACATTTTTATGGTTTTAATTTCTCTTCCAAGTCTACACGGTGGGGGCCCGGCGGCATGGCCTAGTGGCTAAAGTCCTCGCCTTGAATATGCCGGAATCCCATATGAGTGCCGGTTCTGGTCCCAGCAGCTCCACTTCCCATCCAGCTCCCAAATCTACACTCCGGTAATTTCATTTTCCTCAGTGGACTTTCACCTAAAACACTGGCAAGATCCTCTAATGTAATGCTTAAAGCCTAGTATAGCAAGATAATATACTTGTACGTTGTATTCTAATGTATAGAACACAAATTTAATCTTTTACAACTAAGTCTGATGTTAATTATAGGCCTTTTTTGTAGTAATGTCTTAATTCTGGTTGAAAAATTTTTCTCTGCTTCTTGTTTATTAACACCTTCTATAATGTTGGAGCTCTTAATTGCTTTACTATGTGTGTTTTGTTTTTAACATGGATAAGGACTAATCCATTCGATTCTTAGATAAGTGTCATTAGAATATATATTCCCCTTTATATTTTACTGAATATCATTGCCTAACCCTTGACACATCTGTTTATTAGCTTATTAAACTACTTAAAATGGTTTGCTCTAGATCATGGAATCAGTGGTATCAAAGAATAAATGAACTTTGTTTTGGACTCTTCCATTTTTTCTTGCTTCTTAAAAGATTTTGTGTAGAGTCAGTATTTTTTTTTAACCTATTTGATTTAGTTCACCAGTGAAGCCATCGAGAGTATCCTTATGAGTATCCTTTTGCTTATGTTATTCTCTTCTTGTGTAGGAGAACGTTTATGCTTCGGTGGTTTTAAAATCACAAAGTTGCTATCCTTTCTGTTGTCGCTTTATTCAGACTGTCTATTTAGTCTTGAATCATTTTGATATTTTCAAACCTTTTCCTATTTGAGCTCTTGTTATAAGTATAGTGTTGCAATCCAACAAATTTTATTCATCTGCTTAGGGTAAGCATTGACTGCTAAGAGATGAGAAATTTACCCAATTGGAAAGCCTGGGTCATTGACTAGTAAAAAAAACTAAACTAGAAACAAAAAAACTAGTAAAAAAAAAAAACCATAAAGAATTTTGGGCTAGGACATAGGCAAATGTCCTAAAGTTTGCTCAGGAGTCTGTTGGGGCAGGGGGGAAAGAAGAGAAAAGAAAAAGAGAAGAGAGGAAAAGAGAGGAAAAGGAAAAGGAAAAGGAAAAGGAAAGAAAGAATGTAAAGACAGAAACAGATGCTGTGGCAGGGCAAGTCAAGATATCATTGCAACACATGCATCTGATACCGGGGTGATTGTCCGGACATCTGTTTCCAGTCTAGCTTCATGCTAACAAATGCTTGGAAGGAATGGACGATGACTCAGAATCTTAGGTCCCTGCTACCCATTTGTGGGTCCTACATGGATTCCTGTGGTTTCCAGCCCTCGCCATTTGGGCTGTTGGGGGATGAAAAAATGGATGAAAGATCGCTGCCTCTTTCTTCCTCTCCTCCTTTCTTGCTATGACTTTTAAGTAGATAACAATAAGTAAAAATACATATGTAAAACTAAACTAAAAATAATCATTGTAAAAATGTATGTCATCAATATATGGCAGCCTGAATTAAAAAGTGAGCTTTATAGCACATGATAATGCTGAACAAAATAAATTTACCATTAACAATGCAGTAAACTACTGATAGACTTAATGGCTTGAACTTTCAACATCAGATAACCTTTCTTATTAGTCTACATCCTGAATTACAGCTACATGAATGGAGTAGCTAATGTGTCACAAAAGGAAGTTACTAACAGGCACAGTGACCTTTAATCTAACTGATGGACAACAGTTATTACCATTCCTGAAATGTCTAATTTGCAACTAAACACAATCTGTTGCTGAACCCTGGTATGACACCAAGCTTGACATGTTAGCAGCGAGTTAATTGTAATGGAGTTTCTCAACCCTAGAAGAAAAGGAAAATTTCCTTAGTTAGAATTAATGCCTATTTGGATATAGTTCCTGTTTATAGGGCTTCCACTTGCACTATCCTACATGAACTCACTAATGGAAAAAGATTTACATGGTCTCCAAGTAATGTATGAATTTATCAGAATGAATGTAATATAACTGTAACGATGGAGTCCTAAAATACGCCCCCACACACAAATGCACACATAGAAACACACTTGTGTACATACACACAAATGAATGCAAGCTGCTAAATGGGCAAGTTAGTGAAGATTTAGCAAGTCTAGAAGGTGAGCTAACCTGTCCTTTAGAGACAGGACTCTGGCAGATGTGGAGAGCATTCTTCTCCCTGATGCCCTGTGTTTTCCAAATGTGACATGTGACTTCAACCATAAAGCAGCCATGATGTAGGACCTGAGGCTTGGAGGCAGGAGCAGCCCTGCTGCCTCTGTTTCGGTGTTGCATATTTTTGCCTGATTAACTATGTTAATTTTAAAGCTCAAAGTTTGAGGAGTACAAGTTAAGAGTAACAAAACATGATTTTCATTGCCACTACTGAAAAGAAATAAAGAATGTCGTGGCTTGTCAATGATTTCTCCCTTGCAAGACAGTAATGTGCATTTTAAAGGAAAACAAAAGGGGGAAATTAGAAAAACTCATTGAGAAACAGTAACTTCCTTCAAATGAAGGGTAGCCACCTAAAGTGTTAACATATGCCCTGGGATTGTCTAGTTAAGTAAATCAATGCAATGGCTCAGTGACCAAATCCTTTTGTTGTGAGCACCCTTATGGTTGCTGGTTTGTGTCCTGGCTGTTCTTATTCCCACCCAGTTCTTTGAATGTGGCCCAGGAAAGAAGTAGAGCATGGCACAGAGCCTTGAGACCTTGTATCTGAATGAACAAGAAGAAGCTTCTGGCTCCAGGCTTTGGATCAGCTAAGCTCTGGCCACCTGGGGTGTGAATCAGTAGGTGGAAGATCTTTCTCTCTGTATTTCCTTTACTCTGTAAAATTTGCCTTTCCAATAAATCTTTAAAATATTTATTCAAATTCATCTCAAGTTTTTATTTGGGTAACTATTCCTTGATGGCTAAAATGTTATAGTCAAACTTAGAAATAAAAAATCACTGAATTTGACAAAATTAAGATAATTATATATCTTACTCTCATAAAACTTTACAACTTTAATTTTTTTAATGTTTGATATAATACTTTATAATAAAGTAACTAAAATATTTTTTCTCTAAATAGTCACCAGCTAAAATTTTTAAAGGTTGTAGTTCAGCAAGAATATAAGCAAACTCTATAAGCAGTACCTTGATGAAAAAATATTAAATTTAATCATAAGTAGTAAATTATCATTAAATATGTATAGGCATTATATTATTCGGAGCAACTTTTTACTCCAGGATTATAAACAATACTTGACAATAAAACTGAAACACACACAGGCATTTGTTCATTTTTTCACTTTGTAAATTTTATGTAAACATTTAGTTAATTGCTTGTACTGATATTTCTCATTCCTATAAAATTTTCAGATTGTGCTTCATTTCTGACTGATCAAAAAAGTAATGATATACTAATTAGACTCAAATACTGAAAATTCAGACACTCAGATATTACTCATGTATAAATTTTATGGATTTTATAGAAGAAACGCAACTTGTGCTAGTCTTATGGGAAGAAGATTTGGGGTCATGGAATGTTGAGATCATTAAGGGTAGAGCTAGCAGTGCAGATATGATGTTCAACTTCGTGTCTCTTGGCTCTGAGCACAGATTGGGCAGCTGTTAGCAGGCTCAGGAGGTCAGACTCGGCCAGCTGCGTCTGTGGCCAGCAGTTTAGTGTAGCACTCCACCTCCCTCAGCACGAAGGACAAGAGGAGGTTAGGCAGCCTTATCTTTGCATCTGAGATAAATGTGGAAATCCCTCACAGGGCTGGAGCTTCCTCTAGATGTCAGACCTTAGAATAGGCAGATGGTGCTTGTGTTAAAAAGCTTGCATTAGGGACTCCATTTTTTGGAGAAAAATCACAATCTAAACTCTGAGTAACATAATGCAGAATGTGGATTACCATGAAATTAAAGGACTTTATACTTAGGAATGC
Source organism: Ochotona curzoniae (assembly GCF_017591425.1). Classification (NCBI taxonomy): domain Eukaryota; kingdom Metazoa; phylum Chordata; class Mammalia; order Lagomorpha; family Ochotonidae; genus Ochotona; species Ochotona curzoniae. The sequence continues at coordinate 10,301,282 of NW_024465582.1, read as the reverse complement.
CTTGTATCAAGTTACCTTAAAAATAAAACTAATAAATCAGGCAGTACTCCTAGAAACAGTCCAGAAGAGTTGTTTCTAAGGGTTGTGGCAATGAGAGAGACAGTAATTGGGATATATTGGAGCAGTTTTGTTTGTCAAATAACTGTTCTAAGATTAAAAAAAAAAGCTTGGGATATTAATTTATAATCTTTAAATATTTAATGTGTCATTAAAACAACAGCAAGAAAAGGTTCTCAAATTCTACGCACTGGAGAAAAATGTAGTCTTGTGCAAGAGCTGGTGGACAGCAGAGCAGTTGGCACTTGAAGCCAAGGCAGCAGGTAACCAGAGGCAGTACTGAGGTGTGACGGGATTTTTCAGATACATATTGATACAAATGTGCTGAGTACTCAAAGGACCTAGGTCATTGCATTGTATCGGAGGGTTTTGTACAACAAGGCTTTCGTGGAAAATGTCTGCACTGATCAATATTTGCAGTGTACATTTTCAATAATTTACTCTTTTTGAGGTAACATATCTCATTATAGTCAGGTTTCATGCTTCACTATGTAAAGGGTTCAGTAAATAAAAAGTGAAAATCAGTAACTGCAGGAAACTGGATAAGGGCAATTAACAATAGCCAAATGAAAGGATATTCAACTTCACTTATTTGGAAGTTCATAATAGGCACATAATCATTAACATTACAGCAGTACATAATTCTTAACAATTCGTCAAAGATTTATAACAAAGTTCAACCAAAAATTCTGTATGTTCTATAGAACATTTAAAGATGTTTTTTGATTTTTAAGAACATCTTTTAAGATGTACAACATTTAAATTTTTTAATATTTCTTCAGTGTAATACATATAAACCAAATGTCCGTTTTTTTTTATCTTTTTCATCAATTTTTTAAACTTGCTGTCTCTTTAAAATATTTTTCAAATGTATTTGAAAAAGATAGCTCATTTTCACTGAGTGGTGCCCCAAATACCTGCAATGTATAACCAAGAAGCCAAAGCTGGGAAGTGGAAACATTCAGATTTCCTTCAGTAGTGGCCAGAACTCAAATGCTGGAGCCATCACTTGATGCCTCCCACAGTCCACATTAGCAGGAAACAGAAGTCAGAAGCCAGAGTCAGCAATCAATGGCAGGCATTCCAATGAGGGACGCAGCTATTCAACATAGCATCTTTACCCACAGATCCACATACACCCCTCTAAAGCACTCTTTTGTTTTAACACTAAATGAAAGAATGGAAAAGCAAAAAAAAAAAAAAAATCTGTCTTGATAGTTTGTATATGTTGTGATTCTTTTCTAACAGATGAGAAGGAAGTGGTGGGTAAGCAATTTAGCCTGAGATGTGTTGCAACCTGTTTAAAAGATAAGCAATAGTCTACATAGCAAAATGAATGTCAGTAGACATAGATCTTGAACTGCAAGAATGGAATCACCAAGAGCAAATTCTCTACACCAACAAAATCTATTATAATCAGACATTGCTCCAGAAACTTGGTGGACAGATAATGGTTGATGAACCTATTTCAAACAAAATAAGTAAGAATAATTGAGTGGATTTTGTTCTAGGAAGTATTATTAAAACCATAGAAAATAGTTGTATGCAAAACCAAGGATGAAGGAATTGACAAAAAACAGAGCTTATCAAAAGTATCAAATATTACAGCAAAATCAAGTAATAATTCTTACTGAACATTCATAAAATACCTTGTAGGGACTTTTGAAAATCATGAGTACAAATATGCAGGTTATTTTGAAAGAGTCAGTGATGCTAGGCAAAACAGGAATACCTCTAACACAACTCCTACAAAACAAGCATATAAAAATAAGCCCCTTATATATGACTTATGAACTACCAAGAGCATAGGAGAAATGGCTGCTAAGTCTGCAATGAATGTATCACTCTCTGGACCTAGGAAGGAACTCATTAGAGCCATACATACGGAAGACTCTCTGACCATCCTTGTATTTACAGCATGTGACACAGAGGAATGGTCCCTTACTTCATCACTTCCAAGATTTCTGCATAATTGTCCATAAAGTGCCTCTGCCTCATAGACATGTTCAATGTTGAAACAAGTAACTTAAAATTGGTTCAGTGGAACTGATCCAATGAGTTGCGAAATGGGTGAGAAGTTCAAGTCCACTTTAAACTTGCTGATACTTTCCAAATTTGTGAAGAAATAGGTGAGTTTTAATATTACATTAATTAGATCATCTGTAAATGATTGTCTCATAGTTAAATAATTGTAGCATATCGAATCAATAGAGCCCTTTGATCAGTAATATAGGAATCATATAATACATTTATAAAGCAAAAATATCGTAAGATTTGTTAGACCACTAACATTATTGTTCTTTATGAGACTATAAATGAATTTAGCAACAACCCTCATGTCCTAGTTAAAATATTGGAAATGTGTTACTGTTATTCACTTTAAAAATAGGCACTTTGGTAAGATGTAACACCATTTTGAGAAAGCTGCTATCACTTTATTCTGCACATTTGGGTTGTATAAATGCTCTCTGTAATGATGCAGTACTTCCTTTGCAAATTTACCATTTATGGTGGATGAACTGATCATTAATCTCATTGTAACGATGCAATTTTTGCATTTTAATGGATTTTTCCAGCTAATTTATTTGTGTGAGTGTAACAGCTACTATTTCCCCCCCCCCCAAAGGCAAGAAAGTAAAATCTAAGTTTCACAATTTTTTTATTTCCCTTCTTCATCATAAAAAATTCAGTTTTAAAGTTTTATTTCTCTGTTATGCCTGTTTCATAGCTATTTGGCATGCAAGTGTACCCGTGGTGAATGAGAGTTACATAGATGTAACAGTCACCAGATTGTACAATAGTTTGGTGATGCTGTAATACTTTTTCATGCAAATAAGCAAACTGAAGAGCATGGAACTAAATTATCTTACTGGACGTTTCCAATGCAATTTCCATTTTTAAGAGCTTGATTTACAGCTTTTTTATATATTATGTTTTTTCCACTTAGTTTTTGGTTATAATTCAGTACTTCTGAACATACTTTTCATGTGTACTTGACAAAATACACTTTTTTTCAACATAACAAAACGTGAAAGTATTGTGTATAGGTGCCTGGAAATCATGTAAATATATCCAAATTAAAAACTTTAACATCTGTGAAAAAAAACCCAACAGATTTGTAACTTTAAAAAAATAAATAAATGTGTTGCCTCCTAAAGTAAATGCATCCTACAAAAAATTGAATTGTTCATGAATTTGTACATTGAAGAATTCTTCGTTCATTTTCTGTTGCTTTTACATAATGTCTGAGAGTGAGTGAGCTCTTCAGAATGATTTAGCTGCAGTTCTGGAGTTGGAAGAGCATGGTGTTGGCTTCTGCTCAGCTTCCAGAGAAAGCATGCGGCGAAGAAAGCATAAAGGAAGCAGACATGCAAAAATGATCGTGTCCGTGCGAGAGAGGCAGAGACAGGGCTTTGTCACAGCTGAAGCTGGCGGTAGTTAATTCAGTTTCTCCAGGTCCTGAAAAGCAACAATCCCCTCCAAAGGGATCATTTCTTGCCATCACCACATTGATAAGCAAGTGTTACCTTGAGATCAGGCCAAACTATATTTAAACAGCTCGAGTATTTTCCACGTTGCACAGCCAAAAAAGGGGGAAAAAAAAGTCACAAGTTACTTACGTATCAGTACTTGGAAAAAGATGTTTATCTGTGTATTCAGAAAATTTTTAATGAAGTTAGAAAAGGAGTGACCAATGTAGCCCATGTCATGGTAAGGGAAAAATGACCAAATGAGAGCATCATCAGGGATTGCTTCCTGATGACTGAGGGATACACATTGAGGAGCTGTTCAATTGTGCTTCAGGCTTAGGTTTTGAACTGAGTAATCATATCACTTGGCATTAACCTGGTACCGTGTAGGGCACAAAAGTATAACAAAGACAGTTCCTCCTTCTGCAATGAGCAGGATGTATTTAGGTTGTGGGGAAGCAGTCATTCTTAGGTATTTCTTTTACATAAATATCTCTGATGTTTATCTGTAAAAAAAAAAAAAGAGAGAAGTTGAAAACTGATAAAGAAGAAGCCTCAGCATCCTGCTTCCTCTTGCCTTTGGTTGTTCTCTCTGTGTGCTCTGCTCACAAAATTGCAAGCAGGATGCTGAGTAACACTTCAGTGAGTGTGCTATGCAGGACCACACTGCAGTTTCCCTGGTGTATACGTGGGAAGTAGATTGACATAATTAGGAAAGTGGTGCACTGCCCGAGAGGGAGCCCCATTTACATCTCAGAGCCCAAGGAGGAATAGAATCTCTCCCAATCCAGGTAGGGAACTCAGCACAAAATGTCTGTTTACCAAGAAATAATAATGGAAATGGCAGCTGGTGCACAAAAACAGAAGGAAAACAATGTTTTATCTTGATCAAAGTCAGTGCACAACGGAATGGCCAGAACTTGAACAAGTGAGATGTGTTTTAGAACCATGTCTGTTTTTTATCCCAGTAGTCATTAAATTATCACAATCTTCTCAGTATCTCCTCTGTAAGGCACAAAAACTCATTGAAAAACTTGTTATTTATGATTTTTAGATGTATATATATATTTTTTTTAATTTATTGGAAAGTCAGATATACAGAGAAGAGTGACAGAGAGGAAGATCTTCCGTCCAATGACCCACTCCCCAAGTGAGTGCAATGGCCGATGCTATGCCGATCCGAAGCCAGGAGCCTCTTCCGGGTCTCCCATGCGGGTGCAGGGTCCCAAAGCTTTGGCCTGTCCTCACCTGCTTTCCCAGGCCACAAGCAGGGAGCTGGATGGGAAGTGGAGCTGCCAGGGCCAGAACCGGTGCCCATATGGGATCCTGGCGTGTTCAAGGCGAGGACTTTAGCCACCAGGCCACGCTGCCGGGCCCCTGGATGTATATTTCTAAACTATTTTAAAAACATGCATCTTCAGTTCAGTTTTTGTTCCTCCATCCTTTGAACTTCCAAGAAAATGCAATAAGACCACCAGGTGAGAAGATAAGACTAGTTGGTGCATCTAAGCTTCCATATCTTCCATACTTTGTACACATATTCATCAAAATGGGGGGGGGGTGCGGTGCGGGAAGCACAAATCCAGTGACTTAGCCTGCGTAGCCTGAAAGCAGAATTCCAAGGGCAGGATGGGCTCTTCTTGCCTCATTCACTGCGCACTGTGATCACATCTTTAGCAGCTGAAGGACTCAGTGCAACGAAACTCAAATCTGATTCCAGCTACAATAGAGCTGTCACAGATGTCTGCATGTTTCATGGTCTCTCAAAGAAAAAAAAAATTATTGGCGGGGGGAGAGAAAGATTCATTCTGTAAATGCATACAATAGGGTTATGATAACCCTTAATCTAAACTTTGAGTATCTCCCATGTGGGTGTAAAGAACCCAAGTACTTGAGTGTCATCGGCTTCCTCCCCAGGCAGATCTAGCTAGAAGCTGGATTGGAAGCAGACCAAATGGGACTAATCAGCACTCCAACGTCAGATGCCAGCAGCAGCTTAACTAACTGTGCCACAACATTAGCCACAGGTTGTGTGTGTGGTGTGTGCATTTTATACCAACATTTTTATATAAATTCCTCTCAAATCTCCATGCTACTATAACCCAGATTTTCCTCATGCCTGTTTGATGTTCTTCCAAGCTTTACGCACTTTCCTGCTACAAAACCAGAGTGCATGTGAAGTTTCTGTGACAGCAGAATGCCTTTTTCAGTCCCAAATCTGCCATATTCAATTACTGTCACATGAAAAATTACTCCATGTTTAACATCAGAGAAAGTAAATATTGATTTCCTCTCAGCTCTTGTGGATCAGCCAGGGGGTTCTGATGCAGCAAGCTGTGGTGTTGCAGTCCAATGTCAGCAGGGCTCCAGGAGTGAAAGCAGCTGCAGCAGGGTAAGCCCTTTCCATGACGGTGTGTGTGCAGCTCTTGGCTGCAGGCTGGAATTCCTTCCTGACTTTTGTACAGCACCCTGTCCTTGTTAGCATTCCAGTGGCCTCTTTGGGTCTCCTCACAATAGAGCAGCGACCACTCCTCCACGATATTCTTAAAATCCTGCCTCGCATAGGCTGTACCATCTTTCGATCTCAAAGATTGACACAGATAACAATGTGGGAAAGGAATGCACCAGACTGCAAGGTATAATTGTCTGGAATCCTCAGAAACTTGCTACCAAACACTTATTGATGCTTTTTCACCCCTTGGGGCATGATAGGAATCTGTATGTTCATGATTTACTTGTATGTTGTAATATGAGTAACTGGGCCAGGTGTCCTAGGGTAGTATGTTAGGCTTCCACCTTTGATGTCAGCATCTTACGAATGCACCAGTTCCTGTCCAGGCTGTTCCAATTCCAGTTCTCCTCTTTGCTCTTGTGCTTGGAGAAGCAATTGAAGATGTCTCAATTCTTGGACCCGCGTTCATGTGGGAGACCCAAATAAAGTTTATCTCCTGTCTTCCTGCTCAACCATGCAATGCTGCGGCCATTTGGGGAGTGAATCAACAAAAGAAAGACCTTCTCTCTGTCTCTCCCTCTTTCTCTTTACCTCTACGTTTTATATAAATAAACCTTGACAAAATTAACGCTAAGTTTAAATATGATAGAACATTTATGTTCTTTGTCTCAATCATCATTACACGGTTTATCCTACTTCTCCCTGTAAATTGTTTTGGAGCTCCCCTCCTTATTTCTTTCTTGAAGGTCAAAACTTAATTATGGAGAAGGAGATGGTCATCTTCATATTGATCATCACATGGAGTACATATCACTTCAGAGGAGTTTGTGGGGTGGAGATGTACTGGCAAACGTTATACTAATAAATCAGTATATATGAGATTCTACGTGAGAATGGCATCTAAAACTGTAGATACAGGAAAGCAGATTGTCCTCACTCAATAATACGAGTTTATTAAAGTAAAGATGATGAGGATGATGTTAAGCAGTGATACTTCTGTAAGGGGTGGCCCCTCCAACCTGAGTATCTGTGCAGTTGCATGTTGGGTTTGCTCCTTTTCTTGCACCAGAATTGAAGTATTGGTTCTTCCTGATGTGTCTCAAATCCTTGACCTTTGCTCTGGGACATATACCATCAGCTTTCTATTGGTTATCTCAGCTCCTGGAATTCAGCAGCTTCTACAATCATGCCAATTGATTCCTTTAATGCATTCATTGACTTTCATCATCTGGAGAGTAATGGCTAACACACTCACATAATTTAAAAGTCTTAGGGCTGGGGTTGTGGCACAGCAGGAAAAGCTGCAACACTGGCATCCCATATGGATGAGGATTTATGTTCCAGTTTCTTCCCTTCTGCTATGGCTAACAGCCTGGAAAAAATAACAGACTTCCCAAGTGTTTGGGCCTCTACTGGAACTCTTAGCTCCTAGCTCAGCCCATACCTTTGACCATCTGGAAAATGAGCTATTGAAAGCTCTGCCTGTCTTGGACTCTCCCTCCCTCTCTGCAACTCTGACATTCAAATAAATTAATCTTTTAAAAAATAGAGTAAGAATGAGCAAATATATATTTAAGGTTATGTATTTTATAAAATATATATCTTATATATATTTAAATGTGTATACATTTTATTATATACATTTATATATATATAAAATCTGGGTTTTCCTACTAGTTTATATGCAGCCACTTTTTTCCTACTATGTTACATACAATGACAATTTCGTTAGAAACAAAAATGATTTTAGAACACTTTGTATTTTCCTAGGTTCTGAATTTTTGAGATGCCTCCAGATTTTGACCATTATTGTTGCCTCCAGCAGTGCCTGGATCAGAGCCATTTCTCTCCTAGGTTATGCCTAGGACTTCCTGTCTGATCTCCTACTCTTTCTTTGGTACAGGCAATTCTCCTTCCTGCAGTCAGGTTAATTATTTTTTTTAAACATATGTCATACATCAGTCCTCTGTCTACTATCGGGCAGGTGTTCATTCAGAGCCTCCTGGATGCTGCTAAGTACAACCAAATGTAGCCACCTTCGTGCCAGTTCTTTTATTACTTTCTCACTTTGCTCCCGTGATGTCAGCCATTACACTTCTCAACATTCTGAAAACATTCTTACTTTCAATATTCCCTTGTAGTATTCACTGCCTGCAACCTTTCCTAGCAGCACACTTTTGCTTGTTTTTTATTGCTCTGTTTAAGTCTCTGTCTTATGTCACATGCTCTGCGTAGCTCCAACAATTCTGTTTAAACATGGGGCTATAAAATGTTTTTAATTCCTGCTATTATAATAATATTTCACAAAGCTCTAAAGCTGACAATGAACAATTGAATTTTAGGGAGCTAGATCTCCCGTCTGCAGTGAATGAAACACCCCCAAATCTCTACCTGTACCCCAAATATCTGCAAGACCCCAGGCTGAATGCCTTGGAACTCGGTCAATTTTCCTTCATTGATGGCAGGATCCCAGTCACGTGAGCCCATCCCTCTACTTCTAGTGTACATTATTAGGAAGCTTGGGATCAGCAACAGAGTCAGCTCAAATCCAGGCATGCTAATTCAGGATGCAGCTCAGCCACTAAACCAAGTGTCTGTTACTATGCTTGTATTTCTCCCCATTTTAACTAATGACCTCTTTGAGCATGGTTGGATTTTAAATCTATATATACATTTTTATCATTTACCTATATAGCATTTTGTTCCATAAATACCAATCCCATAAAGATAAGGAAAAAGAAATCTCATAAGAAAGGAAAAATATTTGGGGGAACTAACAGATATAATTTTATACCTTTCTGGTTCAGCATTGTCCTAGTGTAGCTTTCGATTCATATCTAGTGTATTTCTAAATATTTAAACAGATTTTCTCCCAGTAGTGCTGTTTGGCCAGCTAAATATTTAGATTCAGTTAAATCTTCATAATAAGGTCCAATCTAGACCTGAATTCTTGTTTGTTCTGTTTCAACTGAAGCATCTCTGACTCCTAGGATTTATTATTTAGTAATCCTTGTGTTCTTGAGTCCTTACCCTGATAGTTCTTTAATTTGAGCATATTCTGAGCTGGCATCATCTTAATCAAATATGGAAAATTCTTGAATAAGTATTTTATGTTTAATTCTCCTTTTGTTAGATGAGGAAGGTATTCCGATTTTAATTGCATAACATAGTAAATGATCTAAACATGTGCAATAATTTATTTTTAATAATTTACCTAGTATTTTTGGAAAAATGTAAAAACTTCTTAGCCATGTCTGTGAGATCCCCAGCATTTATGAGAGATCATGCCTGACTTTAAGAAAAGTTTGTAGGGTCTACTGCCAATGTATATCAGGTAAAGTCTTCACCAGCTGGTGCTGACATCCTGTGTGGGGACCCATTAAATCTCCTGGAAGCTTCCCTTCCAATCCAGCTCTTTGGTAATGACCTGGTAAATCAGTGAAACATGAGTTAAATATTTGGATTGCTGCATTCCTGGGGAAACCCTGAAGAAGTGCTTGCTTCCTGATTTCAGACTGGCCCGACTAGGGCTGTTGCTGTCATTGGGGAAGTGAACCAAAAGATTAATACCTCTTTCCTGTTCTCCCTCTCTCTGTAGTTCTTACTTTCATATGCTTTAAAAAAAAATCAGATTTTTAGTAGGTAACTGGAATTACTTGATAATAAAATAAATATGGCATTTATTGTCATATAAATATGGCAGACTGATATCATAATGTTAATCATTCAATAAATAACATTACCGACACTTAATAGATTTTCAGTACTATAATAAACATAAAATAGCATTCTATCTGATTATAACCCCTATTCTGAGTATGTTACACTCACACACACACACATATGTGTGTGTTTCTGGATCATTTCTTAAAATATTGGGCTAACAGCAGCAATAATTTACTATAATCAAGTGTCTTAAGGTGACTTAAGGTTGAGAACTTGGATTACAGACCCTGAAAATGAGATTAATAGTTAAACAAAATATCCAGTGTTCTGGGAAGCAGCAACAACAAGTGTGGGAAACCTAGATACGGAATTTGGGAGGTTTTTGTGATCCTGCAAGGTGATTGATTCGACCCGGAGCTGGGTTGAGGACACGAGATAACACAAGAATTTATCTCCTAGAAATCAGTGCCTCTCTTCTGGTTGCATGAGCCTGAAACAATAACAACAACAAATTATTCCAGCAGATTCCTGCACTGTGTAGGAGCCTAGGAAGACAACTGAGTGATTGACTAGCGTCAGGCATGACCTGCCAGGCAGGCTTGCTGCCAACATCAGCTCCAGGGGGAGGAGGAGGCTGTGCTCCCACCTCTAGGAGCACTTACCAGGGTCTTAACAAATACAGATGAGTCGGTGGTTTTTGTTCCTTTGTTTGGTTTTATTTGGTTTTTGTCTGATGCCTAGAATTCTCCATCACTATGCAATTACAAACTAAGACAGGGTTTGAAAAACAAAACTAATTAAAACAAAAATTCAACCCAAAGGACTCAATGATAAAGTGACATCCAAGTAAACAATGTATTAATGCAAAATAACAAAGGGATCATTCTACATATGGACATTTATATAAACATGATCGGTGAAAATTGCTCTAAATAAAGTATAAATAAAACCACACATAGATGAAGTGTTCGTGAGTGAAGAACCAAATTTAAATTCTTTGCTGTGGATATAAAACAAGATCATTAAACTTAAAGCACAAAAGTGAATATTAAATCTGAAGTAGGATATACAAGATAAATAGCTGAGTGTAAAAAAATAGATCTAAAGAAAAATTATTTGAATTGGAAATACTTGAATGTAACAGACAATTCCCAGGATCAAAAAGGACTCATAGAATACCAAATACGGGAAATTGAAAAATTATCACTGAAGAACACTATTAGTAAATTTTAAAACTATTGAGATGAGATAAATTGGTTTATCTACATTGAAAATGATTTTAATCAATATATTCAAATTAACTATATAGAGAGCAGAATCACATAAAATCATTTATAATCATTAGAGAGTCGTCAGCGACCATCAGTTCCCCATGTTTTAAATTTGTACCACTAGAATCCCGAAGAGTTCTCCCTTAGGTGTTCTCCTTAGGAAAATAGAGACTTCGTGAGTACTCACCCAGTATTCACTTATACAAAAATATTCCGAAGTTAATATTTATAAGCATAAAGCTAAGAATTATTCAGTAGCCTATCAATAATAAAGTAGATCAATACCTTTTGCTATCTTTATTCTACAAATTTATACATCAGGGAAATAGAGGAACCACATATCATACAAAAAAGTTGCGAAGCATTATGTTCAATGAATAAAATTCCATAAAGAAATATATATACATATGTATATATACATACATATGTGTGTAATGTATGACTCCATTGCAGAAATCAACATAAACAAATGTAAGCACTACATGTTAGAGCCTTATTGATTGGTTTTGATAATACAGAGATAATGCTTGCATGGCAATTTGTAATATGATAGGACAAGCAGTGTTGTAAATACAATTTTCCAAATACTTCTGTTTATTTATACTTGCGCCTGAGTAATAAGCAGACACGTGCTTTCTTTGGTATATTTATGTGTTGAATGCACTTTAATTCAAAAAAAATAAAAACATTGTTGGCAAATGTTTCTATTTTAATAAGGAAAAAGTATTTGGAGGGTCATCAATTGTGCAGTGAAGTAAAAAGTATTTCAAGAGCATAGAAATAGGACATAACATTCCAGACCTCCTGGATTGTAATAGAGAATATACAAAATTTACTTTTCATTCTAATCATAAGAGAACATTTAGCTTTAAAAATACCACTTCAACTGCTGGAGGAGAATTTTTTTTTTCTGCCAGAGTAAATAAACAAAGAGCAGTTTGGAAACTCTTCCTGTAATCCTTAGATGTTGGCTTAGATCCATGTGGCTGTCAAAAAGAGCCAAAGAGAAACAGTTTTGAAATACGTGTGGAAGTTACAACACAGGCCTCCATGATGGATAATATCTAGTGGCTTAAGGAGAAGTGGGTATTTGGTAGAGATTTCATATCTTTAGTCTCAGAGCCTGGGGGAGAACAACTTATCAATGTAGGGAACACCTAGTTAGAACTGATGTGAGAATGAGGCTAGATTAAGAATTCTATTTTTGGGTGTTATGTTTTGGCAAATTACATTGTGTTTAGTTATTGGCATGTTTTTTTTATTGAACCAGTTCAATAGAAACATTAAACAATCAATTCGAAGGATGGATTTGGGGAACAGGAAAGAAGCACAGCCTTTAAACTGTGCGGCACTGCCAGGAGACATTGGTAAAATTGTAGCAATTAGATCACTTAGAGGTGGCCGCAAAACAAAGTTCAGGGGTTAAGGTCTGATAATCTGGTCTTCAGCCAAGAAGCCATGGAGGGATTAAAAGCAATTGGATGATAGAGTGCCCCGAGAAGCTTGTGAGGGAAAAAAAATGAAGAAACAGAATCATGAAGGTAAGGGAAAAAAATATTTCACAAAGAAATCATCATTTCTGTCAACTGCCATGTGAAGTTGAGAAAGAGGAAGATTGGTAAGTATCTACTGGGTTTGGTCAGTGGAGGCTGCTGGCAGCTGTAATCATGAAACGCTCACCTGAGATGTGTAAAGATTACTGAGGAGTGACTGCAAGGCAAGGAGGGAAGATGACGTGTTAAATGAACTCTGAAGAAGCTCCGAGCTTGAAATTCAGATGGAAAATTGTATTATCTAGTTATTTAAGGAAAACTGAAATTTTCTTTTCACTTAAATGTTTTAATGTGTTGCTAATTTTATTTGAAACAAAAACACAAGAGAGCTGTTATCCATTGATCCACTCCCTGGTTGCAGTGATCACTAGCTGTGATAACGGAAAGGGCCGGGAAATCATTCCGTGTCTCCTGTAGGTATGAGGGACCCAGCTGGTTGAAGCATCACCTGCTGCCAACAATGTGCCTATTGACAAGGTTTGAATGGAGGGACTAACGTTAGCTGATATGGGCTGCAGCCATTCAAAATGGTGGCTTAACCACTAGGTCAACCACCTGCATACCTTTTAAATTTAATTTTTGTTATTTTGGTTATGAATCTTTTTTTATTGGTTAGCACAAATTCAAAGTGACGAAATTGAAAAGTTTCCTTCTGCTCTAAACATGTTCCAGTTAGTCTATTTCCATGTGAATAACTGTGTCCTGTGAAAATACTCTGCTTCATTTTTGTTTTTCCTCAGGGATGCCACAAGAAATAGGGGCTGCTATGGCAGTAGGCATGGTGATGAAGGTGCCATGCTCTCGTGGTATATGTGAAATGGGCTCTATATCAGGATGTTAGAAACTGTTTCTTTGGTTGTATATGATGCCACATGGCAGGTCTCTTCTTGACACTCTCAACATATTTTCATCAAATCCATCCTGTAACTCCCAGTTACTGTTTGCTGCTGTGTTATGACACATGGGTGTCAACTGGATATGCGAGAAATAAGATTGTTAGATGGTGAGTAATAAAACATTGTGGAAATTGATATTTAATGGCATGTCAATAGTCGATCTATCCCACATATGGAAACATTAAAAAAAAATGCCTATCCAGAGAAATATGCTTATCTCTTCATCCATTTCTTGGTCAGCAGGATTAACATTTTCTCAAGGGGTGCTAATGATAGCTGAGCCTTATGCACACAAAGTGACGTGTTTGTCTTTTACTTATTCATTCTTTTACTGATACGTGTGTTCACTAAGAGACTTTGATTTCTAACATTGTGAGCTCCATTTTAACTGATAAGTACTTGAAAAATTAATGACCAACTCCTCCTAAAGCATGTCAGAGCAACAAAGATCAGAAACCCTATGTGATGCAAACTTAATGAGTGACTGGATTAGAGGAGAACAACTTACACATTTTTGTATTTTTGTATGGTTTATAGAGAAAATGGATAATCCAAAAGTGATCTCAAACTTTGACCATTTTTATAATTAAATATCCAGCAACAATTCTTTTAGCAGTGTAGCAATTTGGATCATTTTGGATTGGTGTGTATTCAATTTATCCTTTCATTCAACTTGCATCTGGAAAGGTGAGTGGAAGTTTGGCAATGGCATGAAGTCAGTGATAAAGATTCATTGAGGGAATTCATAGCCTCCAATTCTAGCAAGTTTCTGTTTTTTTACCTAGAGGAGGAGAAAGCACAACTCCTGGTGTTTGAAAGTCAAATTCCAACACAGACCTGAGAAATTAACACACCATGAATGAACGGAGTCTATGATGGCAGAGAGCTATTCTAGAAGCCTAAAATCAGTGTATTGGCAGTGGTTGTATGCCCTTTGAAACCTGTACGAGAGTAGTATCCATGCTTGCCTATCAAAATTTTTTTAAGATTTATTTGTTTATTGGAAAGGCAGAGATACAGAGAAGAGATACAGAGTAAGATCTTCCATCCAGTGGTTCATTCCCCAAGTGGCCACAACTGCCAGAGCTAAGCCAATCCGAAGCCAGGAGCTAGGAACCAGGAACTTCTTTTGGGCCTCTCATGTGGGTACAGAGTCCCAAATTTTTGGACAATCCCCTCCTGATTTCCCAGGCCACAAGCAATAAGCAGAATGGGAAGTGTAGAAGTCAGGATACGAACCAGCACCCATATAGAATCCTGGCAGTTGCAAGGCAAGGATTTAGCCACTGAGTCATCGTGCTGGGCCTGCCTATCACTGGTTTATGGTGGTTGCAGAATTCTTTGGCATTTTTGGCTTTCAGTTGCAGTGATTTCAATAATACACTTCAGAGGTAACACCACATTTCTTAGAGTCTGTCTTCAGTTGAAGCTTCTTGCTTCTTGTGAGTACCAGTGTGCTGGACGGCAGTCCTCCGGTAGCCTGGGCTAAGGCATTGTCTCAGCCTCCTTCCTTTCTCATTCTCAGCACTAAAATGCAGTGAAAGTGCCAAATCTAAGAAAGGGAAGCATTCCCCAGGGAAGACTAGGCTTGGTTGTTGTTTCCACTGGAGGTAGGAGGTCCTCCAACTTTTCCTAGCCTGTCTTACAAGCCTTAAGGCATATAAGCAGCAGGAGCTGATTTTAATGATAGCTGAGTTGTGGTAGAACAGCTCAAGGGTGCAAGCAGTCAAGATCCCACATGCTCACAAGACTTTCCCAAGCTTTGCAAGACTCCCGGTGCATACAGATGCCTCTTGGTGCCTCTGTAAGAAGTAAATCTGTTGTGTATGAAGCATGTGTGTGTGTGTATGTGTGTGTGTGTGTGTGCGCGCGCGCGCACATGTGTGCTCCGTCTCATTGGACTCAAGCAATTCGTAAAAGAGCAGCCAAAGATGCTGTGGGTATAAAGGCTGTACTCCATTGCGTGTGGTTGGCATCGTGTCGATTTTTACTTTTCTTCATTCAGTGTGAGATCTCACATGAGATTGCTTATTAGTGAACTGACTGCACACAGTCACATTGGATGAAGTCCAGGGCCAAAGAGCTTATCTAAATTTTATTCCGTTGCCACTGATCTGGCCTACAAATAATGTAACATTCTGAGATTCTGAGCAGTAGGACTGCAATATTTCTTTGTGTAAGACTCAGTTCAGCTCATGGAACACTTCTACCCATGGAGATAAAAGTAGAGAAGTGAGTGTGAGATAAGTGAGGAATGATAATAGATCTGTTCTCATTTAGTGATTGACAGATGTGTAGGAAAAAAAGTATCTATGGATGACTTCCCTTCCTCTAATTAGCCATCAAGTGCCGGGATGATTATATACGTGCATATCCTTAGAGATTGCTTTGTGTATGCAAATCTTCATATATATAATATATGGCATATTGATGCTTGTGTAATGTTTCTACATGTATGTAACTCTTCTAATCAGGAAATCACTTCCCTGTTTCTCCAACTAGAAACTATCTTGATCTTGTGATATCATTAACCATGCAGCCAATATGTCCCATTAAGCGAATTTTTCTTAAAATAAAATGCAATACATGTTCACCTGTCTGAACCTTGTTTATTGCCGTAGTTAATGCTTTGGGGACTTAGCTACAAAATCTTACTTCTTTTTCCCATTAGTCAAAAAAGCAAGCCACTAAGTGTCCTGATTGTGCATAGCTGAAATGTTGACTTCACTCCGTGGGGGTTACTGACTGTTACATGGGAGTTGCTTCAGAGACGGAGTCTTTCACTGTTAGAAATAGCTAAGAAATCATCAGAATCATTAACTGTGCTAGTTTTTGAAATTGCTTTTATAAATAACGGAATTCTTTAATATACACACAAAGGTAAGAAATTGTACTTTTGCTGCAGATTTCTTAGTTTAACAAAATTTATCCCCTGTAATTGAAATTAGCCATCAAATTATTTTAAAAACATAAGAATTTATCAAAGTGAAATTAAATGATTTTACATTAAAGATTATTAAAATTATGTGAAATGTTTAATATAGTGATCATTATGAAACATCGCAAGGATATTAATATTTCACATTAGTATTCCCATGTTTCCTGTGATTGGAATTTATTGCTGTTTTACAATTTTTGTGAATGAAATCCCATTTTTCAATTTAAGAAACCTGTTTGCAAAATTTTCAAAATTCCCAAATATGCTTAGACCAAATAGGTTCTGCATATTTTGAATAATAAGTATTCCACATAAAGGATAAATAAGTCCTTATTTTGAATTCTCTGTGTACGAGACTATTGCTGTTACAGAGAAGCGATGCAATGCTAAATGTACTAAAATCTGACAAAATGAAGCATGAAACAATTTTGTATTATATCATTCTATCTGGCGTTCTTTGATCAAATAAAGCATTACAATATTTGCACTTAGCAGTTCCATCTGTATTTATCTACTAAGCTCTCCAGTTGTACAGTTGAGAGAATGAAAATGGATACATTTTCTTTTTTTCTAAATGCATTGTAAATACAACAAGTTCAAAGAATGCATTTTATATGCATTGTAACTTGGTAGAAAGACTGCTGAACTGGGAGTTAAGCAGAATAAAACAACTTTATGGTAAAATACACTAAGCTTTTTCAAGGCATTGTGAGATCCTCAAATTCTCATTAACCTCCAATTTTCATCTTCATCATATTATCTTTTCCAAGACATCTGTCTTAATTGTGCAATGACTAATTAAATGAATAAAAGTATGTTTGGAGAGTGTTCATTCATGTATCTATCTAAATACATATAGATAGATATATAGATATACACACATATATAAAACAGTTTCATTCATTTTGAAGCAAAATAGTTTTCAGACTTACAAAAGTGTTATGAAACTAGTGCAGAGGTTTTAAAAATTAGCACCTGTTTTCTCCTGTTATTATATCTTGCCTTAGCATTATATATTAGTCAAATTATCTAGACAACTATTTGTATCTAATTACTATCCAAATTCCACACTTCCAAGCATCATTCACACGTTTTAACAAATGTCCTTCAACTTCTGGGTTGCCTGATAAGTTACCACCCTAGATGTATGTTTCATGTCTGTTTTAATCCCTCGCGGGGTTACAGTGTCCCAGACATTCTGTTTTCATAAAGTCTGGCTTTCTTAAGTATTCTTTTAAATTTGCCGTGAGTGCCATAACAGCGTATCACGGGCTGGGTGGCTCAGTTAGCAGTCTTCTGTGGTTTTGGAGGCTGGGACGTATCAGTGGCAGCCAGTTAGCTTCTAATAAGGTCTCTTCGAGTCATGTAGACAACTGCCTTTATTATCCCTTTCCCTTCATGGTGAGTTAAGGATTAGAACACTTGCACTTCACATAGATCTGCAAGCCTATCAAATCAGGAACATTGTTGAATGCCCCTCAGCTGGGACTTGTTTGAATTTCTGTATCATTGATAGATGGACTGAACAGGTTTACAAAGGAAAAATAAGAATATGTAGCGACACATGATTTGATCCTATCAAGGTGATTGCTGTAGACCTGACTTAACAGGGTGGCTGTTTGTTGATCTGGCCAAGGAAGCACTTGTCATTTCTATAATGGTGTACTCTCTTCTTGTACAACCTCTATTCTCTGCTCTTTGGAGGGAAGCTATGAATATCTCACAATTGAGGAATGAGGAATTATGGTCTGTCTCCTTATGGGATTACGAATTATTCTGCATCACAGATTAATTGGTATTTACTTATAAACTCATTCATTCATCCTGTCAATATTTTTATATATTGGTATGAATTCATGGATATTTGTTTTTTTAATTGGGATATGTATTATTCAATGCTGCTCATCTGTGCTGCTCCTGCAGCTCCCCCTGCTTGGCCCACTGCAAGTTCTTTTCCTTTTCTCTGCTTCTCGAGAAACCAGGAGAAAGGCTTGCCACATACTCTTCCTGAGTGTCTTGAGTTCAAATTCATAGTGTCTGGAACTGAACGACAATAAATCCCTTCTGTTTTAGGCCATCTAATCTTGGGTGTTTTATTTCAGCAGCCCTAGAAGACAAATGATTCCCCGGATCTAGGAAGACCTACTGTTTCCATTATACTGCCTGCGAAGAACCGTTACAAAAAGGAGTTACAGTTTTTATAAACACTTTAGATTACAAAACATAGAAGGAAACCAGTATTATTTACTTTCTGAAAGCTTGCTGGGCAGACAATGCCAGACACAACTGGCTAGAGCACATTCCTGGATTAGGTTCTATGCTGATTCTAAGGAGTCAATGCCAAGTCTCTTTTCCTTATGCCCAGTACATGTCCCCATTGGGAAGATATTATATCTTTTACTTTACTCAGCTAGGGTGCTTGTAAATTGAAAAGTGTGTCCTTCCACTGGCTCATCCTTTTTGATGTATTTAGAGTATGAAGAAGATTGAAGACCAGGATTTGGTGTTTGCTTTTGTACTTGTATATTTACATTTCTTTCACTCCAGGCTTTTGGTGTTTTTGTCAGTGCAGTACTCTCAGAACCTGTGTGTTTCCCATTATTTGGATGAGGGCTACATCCTCCAATCTTTAGAAAGACTTTTATTATGTCTAGACTTTTAAATAGGTGTTCTTAGAAGGGCCTATGGATGTCATGTTTTGCATCATGTTATCTGGCTGAGATCACAAAATCATTTTTGTAACAAAAATCTTGATGGAGTCTGCTATAATCACAGCCCTCAATTTGACATTTTGCTTATGATAATGCTGTTTTTGCAATACTATAGTTTTACAATTTTTTTTCTAGAACTTTCTTGCAAAAACTATGCTTTGATTCTTATAACAAAGACAAAAAACACTAGGGCACAACTTAACAGTTCTTCCAGGTGTAAAATTGCATGGCTATATAGTGAATGTATATCCTCTACCATGTAACCACAGTTCAGTCTGCAGAATGGGACTTCTTTTGCTAGATAGAGGCTGAACTCACCAAGTGAACCTCTTTGGAATGTTAGAAATCTGTTACTTGTTAAAATTAGTGAAATTAAATCAGTAGAGAAGAGAGATTGTCAAGGATTTCTGCTATCATGGGAAGAGAGCAAGAGGCATTATATATAAATTAGGATTTATAAAAACCCGAAAAGCAAGACATTGTCATGTACAAGCCATTTTGACTTATTCATCAGATAGTTTTGCAAAACAGATCCAGTTGTTTCTTACAATCCGGATTCTGTCACTCAGTAAATCCCCTAGGCACATTCTCTTGCTTTGTGATGCAGGTCATCAGTAAGCAACCAATGGGTACCACACAAATCTGGGAAAGTCATCTATATTTTCATTAAAAATCTGCTTTATCAGAGTATTTTATAGTTTCAGCTAAATGTGATTGCGTACCTAGATCAAATCATTATTCTTATGATAAAAATTATTTTTTGAAAAGCATGACCATATTTCCACATATAAAACCAAAATCACAAATGTTTTGCACACTAAAATGAATTCATATTAAATTATTAAATAGGTTATTCATATGTTCTACATAGTATTGTCCTCTGTGGAACCAATTGTTCCACACTTGCTGACAACAACCTCTTTCCTGTTTTCCATTATTTTGAATAGTTGTAAATAAACTAGTCTCTTCATTGGAGGCTTAGAGTTCACTGTTCTCAATTGTTCAAATTCAGCTTCACCCCGGTATCTCAAAACATTGTATATGCCTGTGCTTCCTGGAATAACTGTGAAAAGGTACTCAGCGCTTTTCATGATTTCTGTAGCACAAATCTATTGTAACATATTTTTTAAAAAAGATGTATTTATTTTATTGGAAAGACAGATGTACAGAGAGAAGGAGAGACAGAGAGGAAGATTCTCTGTCCAATGATTCACCCCCCAAGTGGCCAGTGCCAATCCGAAGCCAGGAGCCAGGAATTTCTTTCTGGGTCTCCCACGTGGGTGCAGGGTCCCAAGGCTCTGAGCCATCCTCGACTGCTCTCCCAGGCCACAAGCAGGGAGATGGATGGGAAGCAGGGCTGCCGGGATTAGAACTGGTTCCCATATGGGATCCTGGCGCACTCAAGGTGAAGACCTTGACCATGACGCTATCGCACCGGCCCTATTGTAATGTCTTAACTTTTAATTTCCAAATACTTTTGAATTAGACTATTCCTTAGTTCAAACTTTGATCACTATTATTTGAAGAAACAAAGCAAATATGCAGAGAACACAATGTTATATATACCTTTAATTTAAAGCTAGTGAGAATCTGATATTAAAAATGTAAACACACACATATGAATACTTTTAGTTCACACTGAGTTATAGCATCATTAGATTGTGTTAGGGAATTTAAAAAAATGGATTAGGGCTGGCACTGTGTGCGGTAGGCAAAGCCATCACCTGCAGTCCCTTCATCACATATGAACATGATTTTGAGTCTTGGCTGTTCCACTATGATCTTGGCTGAGGAAAAGCAATGGAAGGTGGACCATGTTTTAGGGCCTCCTCTGGAGAGAGACATAAATGAATCCCTAAGCTCTGTGTTCACTTATATCATGGGCACTTCATATCTTCCAATGCACATATCTTCCAATGCACAAGTTTAAAAGAGTTATTTTTGTTATAAAATCAGCTCAGATCATTACTAAGGAGCAGTTCATATTATCAGTTTTAAACCGTATAAAATTGTAAGCTTAATGAAAATAGCAAACATCATTTTTACTGTTTCATTTTGAATTATGATTTTCCAGATGTATATATCTAGCCAAAAACTAAACATATATATCTTTTTTGTCTTTATTCCTCTGCCACAAAGCATGAATTCAAGACTCAAAAATCTGAGAATGGGATGTTATCAATTATACTAATGAATTTTCCATATTTATCTAATCTATTTTTTTAATTTGGGGAAGAAACAATTCTAATAGCCCAAGTCTTATATCTGTAAAATGTAAGATAGATGCATTTGAATATTTTAACATTTTCTGTATTTGTAGATTTCAGAACTTCTGAGCTAACAGAGAAGTCTTGATACATATTTTAGTTCCAGGCTTTAGGCTTCCAGCGAAGCCAAATCTGTTTAGACTAACAATCTCCAGCAGCTGCACTCCATATTTTCTGAGGCTTCTGGGAGGTCTTCCAAGGGAACTCCAAACAGAGCATATTGCAGTGATCTCGTCTGGAGTGTTGCAAATAATGTCCCACCTGCAAAGAATGCTGTGCCACAGCAAGCTCACTGTGGCCATGTGGTAAGGAGAAGGTGAGGGAGACAGAGAATACCAGCTTCTATTTGTTTCCAAAAGTTTATTCGTCACATTCATCTTCCCCTTGACTATTCCTTGACTTGTTAAGGATAATGAGCTGTTACCTCATCGCCTCGCTCACCATGGGTCCCATTCTCTTTCCTTGTACTTCCTCCTTTTATTGCTTCTTATGATGTGAGCAGCAGTCCATGGAAAGCGCTGGAGCAAACTATATAACATCGTTGCTATTAATGAGCTTAAAAAGCACAGTCCATGAAAATACACTAGCTCTGTAGTAGAAAAAATGTGGAGAATTTACCACCCATCACTCACATGATGAATGAACAGACGAAGCTATTTCATCGAGACAGAGGAACAGTTGGAGATGAAGAGGCTTATTCAGTGGGGCTGCGCCCATGAAGCCACTGCTCAAGAAAAATGACTGCCGAGCTTGGCTTTATCAGCATTAATGGTGCTTAAAATGCCTTCCTGGTCATTCACATAGTCTTACCCTAGTACTGAAGTATGATAACTGTGGTCCCCCCCAAGATATTTTTTAACCAACAGATTAGAGCAAGAGACTCTAGTTCAGCTTCATAACTTTGTAATAAAAATTGAGGTAGTTTTGTTACTATTTGATAAATGACTCGATTTCCAAAAAGCCCTTGGAAGTATGACTGAGTTTTACATAGAAATGTGACAAAATGCTTGAAGAGATTACTCAGGGACAAATTCTCTTATTTGCTAGTGTAAGACATGGTTTAGTCATTTGCTTCCCTTCCATTTGAATGCTTTAGTCAGAAAATTATTATTCACTGATGTAGAACACATTTACAGGAGTATTTAAAGGAAAGAAAAAAAGAGTCATTGTGATATTTGTTACGTTTCCAAGGACAGTAAAAATATTATTTAGATAGTTTTCAAAGAAACCACATCTTACACATGAAGCTCTTTAGGTTTGAATTGCTTTTTCAATACTTATTTAGCATATCAGCACACAATAGCTGAACATTTTATAGAGCAAAAATCAGTAGATAAATGTTTTTGTTACTTTACCTGACTAAATGATTGTTTAAACAAAGTATATGGAATATCAATATGTTTCCATAGTTTTGTTCTAACAGATTCCAAAATCAATCAATATTTTAATTCATTTACAATTCCCTGCATCCATTTCTCTGGATTTCTGCATTTCGAATAATATCAGTATCATATGCCTATGATATCTAAAGTCACAAATTCTCTGGACACTATATGACCCCATGATTTATTGGAGAAGGAACTTTAAGAATAATTTTGCATAGCTTTTATACCACTATTGTCTTGACACCAAGATGTTGAACACCTGATGCTGATTTTATTTTCTCTGTTCATATAATCATTAGCATATTATATAAAATTGCCTTTATTCTGTGTGCACAAGGTGTATAGCAGGCACACTTGAGTTCATTGTATATCCTTTGCAAGATAATCTTGCCATGTATTTGCAACATTCCAAAATGTGAAGAAAATCTGAAATCATTTAAACATATGGCTCCATGCATGCTGGTTAGGCATCCTCCACTTGACTTCACTCTCACTGAAATGAGCTCAGTGCAAACAGGTGTATTGCTGGAGACTTTAAAGGCCTTCCTGAGTGGCCTCCACAGAAGGCCAAAACTTCAGAAGTGGGGATCTCTTCCTGGTCTCAGCTTGGGTTGGCTTAGCGGTAGAAGCTCAACAGATGCCATTATCAGCCCTCCACAAGGGTTCTTCTCTTTCCTGTCGTTCGGACCTAGTTTTGTCTTGCTTTTCTTGCATAAAGGCAAGAAAGTCGCTTGGGAATACACCTCATGACTCACTGTGATGCTTTTGTCCACCACTTGGCAGTGGATTTTAAAATTGCTGGATGGGTAAGTCCAGGTAACCAGCACTGCAGAACAAGTAAAAGGGAAGGAGAACATGAGAGTTTTACCTCCTGAGTCTGTCAGCTTCCATTAATTCGTCTCCCTGTTATCACTCCTCTGTCAATGGACTTCTGGCTTCAGCACATACAATTTCTGTTCTTCAGTGGCAACAGCCACTTTCTATCAACCTCTTCTTCTTGCAGGCTGAGAGAGAAAGCACCCGTCTTGATGGAATTAAAAAATTATGCATCAGTGGGGAGCCATGCAGCCAGTAGTAGAAGCCAGGGCAGGAAGAGTTCCAGGTTGGATTGAAGAGAACTGCAGCCATATTGGGGAAAATCCTGGTGTTTTCCCTCCAGTCTTAGATTATGTTGGGAGTCTTCAGAAAAAAATTCAGATGCTTGAACTCAGGTGTTCTATAAGGGAAGGGTGGACTCAAGGATAGGTTGGACACTTCTTAAATGCTTTCCAGTTTTAAGTAAAGATTCTGAGCATTGTGAAGACCCAGAGCCTCAGAGCTTCCTGAAGATTACATTAATGCTAGGAAAACCTGATTGGTAAAATTTGAAATATATATGCATATGTATTATAAGCAGCATTTCTAAAGGTTACTCTAATGTCAGACCTATGGATTTCTTGACCTTGGTGGTAAACAAATATTTTAGGGAGTCTGTGTTACCTTGAAAAATTGTAGCCCCTCAAGGCATCCAGATCTATCCCCTATAAATGACAAATGATGGGGCTTTGTTGCAAAGTTTTGAAAGTATCCACAGAAATAATGCTTGGCATAGTTTCCAACACCTCTGAGTCTCCCCCAAAAGAAAAGCTTCTTAGTGACGCATGTGTGTTCATTATTTCATTTTTAATATATTATGGTGGCTGTAGCTAGAAGTCAAAACAATCTGTAATTTGTTAGAATTTACCTGGGAATATATATTCAGCTCATTTAGCATTCAAATAAAGATTTGTAGAATGGGCATGCTGTGGTGCAGCACCTTAAACAGCTGTATGTTATGCTTGCCTTACATTTCCCAGTGTCAGTTTGAAGCCCAGATAGTCTACTTCTGATGCAGCAAGCAACTAGCTCATATCATGGGATCCGATGTATTTATTTATTCATTTATTTATTTTTCTTTCCTTTCTCTCTCTCTCTCTCTCTTCCCTCCCTCCCCTTCTTTCCTTCCTTCCTTTTTCTTTCTTCCTTTTTCTTAAGAATTATACATAGATTTGGAAGGCAAAATTATGGACAGGTAATGAAAGAGGATGAAGAAGAAGAAAGGGAGATCTTGCATGCACTGATTAACTCCCCAATCGGCCACAATAACCAGAGCTGGATGAAGCAAAACTTTGGAGAATGTAAGTTCATACAGGTCAAACACGTGAGTGGTAGTAGCCCAACTACTAAGGCCATTTTCTTTTTTCTCAGCAGCATTAGCAGGAAGCTGGAGCAAAAATGAACTGGCCGGCACTCTGAAGTTCCTATGAGAAGCAGGCATCCTTGGTGGCAGTTTAATCCTCGTAGCCACAATGCTAGCCCCTAGGACAGCTATACTCAACACTTAGAGAAATATCTTTAAAATAATCAAGCATTCCACAACCGGTCTCTGGACATGAACATGAATGTGAATGTGTGGAAATATGTGAACTCTGAATCATTTATTTCTGGTACTAATTATAGTCATCAAAAATTTCATATCTGTTGTTTACACTTTCCATGTTGCCTAACTCCCCTGTTTTTACAAAGGTCACTTTTGATGCCCGGAAGTGACAGTTCCATGAAATGTTTTACTCATCTCAATTTTCTTCCTGCATCACTTTTCTTATACAGAATTGAGTCATAGCTTGTTAATGATTTCTGAGTCTCCATCTTTATGATTCCTTTCAAGTGCCTTGTTTGATTCTCATTGACCCAAACTTACTCTCATTCTTTTTGCCTTCTGAGTATCTATGTATCAAGAGCTTCAATTAGTACTTAAAGACTTCAAAGTTAAATCTCCTGTGCTTCTGGCATGTTAGCCCAGTTATAGATAACTAATCTCACAAACGTTTAGAATACAAGATGTTACACTTTAAGAGTTGCTCATATTTCCATGCATGGTGTTGGTCTCTATGAGCCAATAATAGAATCTGACAAGTAGGCAGTTATATCTCATTCATTCTTAAAAATGTGCTCTGTGCCAAAGTGATGCCTCAGTAGCTAAACCCTTACCATGCAAGTGCTGGGAGCCCATATGGGTCCCAGTTCTTGTCTCGGCTGCTCCAGTTCCCATGCAGCTCCCTGATTTTGGCCTAGGAAAAACATCAGAGGATGACCCAAAGCCTTGGGATCGTGCACCTTTGTGGGAGACCTCAAGGAACTTCCTAGCTCCTGGCTCTGGCCGTTGAGTCTACTTGGAAACTGAACCAGCAGAGGGAAGATCTTTCTGTCTGCCTCTCCTTCTCTCTGTAAATCTTCTTTTCCAATAAAAATATTAAATATAAAGCATATAATATTTACTTCTTATGCCATCTGGTAGCATCCTCCCTCTTGTACCATGTCACTTGTTGGCAGTCTCTCTTACCATCTTTTTAAGTGACACAATTATGTAGAAAGCTGCAGTTTTGGGAAGGTCTTGTTCTGAATTCTAACATATTCTGGGATACATTTCTGAGTTGCTTCCCTCCCTCATTTCTTTTCATGAAGCTATGGTTAAAAATCAGGTTCAATATCTCTGCAAGGAACAGACTCAAAAGTGATAGCTGATTTCGTATCTTGAAACTGTTAAAATGATATGTTGAGTCATCTCTCTACACATCTCTTATATTCTGTCATGAATTATATTTCCCCTTGTTCATACATTCTTCAATGGTTTACGGGCTTTGCCATTTCTTCGTACCTGCCCAATTAGCAAAGACCGGTGTTTCATTGTGTGTACAGTAGCATCATCTCTGACCATTTATAAACCTCCTATGTGAGGCAACATCCTCATACTACAGAGATTGCCATATTGTATGTCCTGATGTTCTGGTTATTGGCATGTTTTAGAAAGAAGCACTTGAATAAATATTCTAAATATGCTTCATTAGAAATAAAAGTAGCTTGAATAAGGACCTACACAAGTCCCTCCCGATATCCCTGATTCTATGATTAGCCTTGTGTTACTGGGAGCAGCTCGCCTGAACAGATCTACCTGTTCAGGATGGCATGACTGGCATTGTCTAACACAGGCTAACTGTAAGCGTGTGGGAAGTATATTCTCCCTCTGTCCGCTTCCATATGGGCAAGAAGGGTTGACAAATGTGCATGCACCATTCAACAGCTCTGAGCTGCATAATTGGAAGGTACCTATTAAAGGCTCGAGACCCAAACTGAGAAATTACTGCATCAAGCATCTAGAGAAAGCTCCAGAAGATGTCTGCAGATACTAAAAGAAATTCTTTTCATTTCATGAAAATCTCCTTTAAGGTTTTTTACACATGAGATATAACAAAGTGAGAATGGTGACAACAGGCTTCAAAGACAAGCTGATTTACAGCTCACTGTTCTTTAATCTGCTGCAGGTAACTTGGAGAGAAGGCAAGTTATCATGACTCAGTAACCCCTACTTATATGGGGTAAATCCTGGAACTCCTGAAAAATTAGCACCTGGCAAGTGAGCCAACCACAAACAGGAGGTACATTGGAAATGGGAGCATCTCAGAGGTCAGGAAGGCAAATTCAGATGCTTAGATTGTCCTTAACAGGTTTAAAAAAAGGGGTTTTCCTGACTTTTATGACAAAATCCAAATTTCCTCTGATGAGCCTCGCATTACCATGGGAACACAAGAGGAGAAAGTTGAGTTTTTGTAGCTTGAGTTTGTCTTGCATTAGCGTGGCACGGCATGGTGTCCCTAGTCAGGAGGAAATAATACCATTGAATGACCTTCCTTTCCTGGCATCATTAATAAAAGGCTCAGGGGCTCAGGTTGATTTTGAAACCATGAGTGCAATAGTGGAGTATGAAGGGAACACTGGAACCCAGAGTGGATGTCTGAACAGTTTACTCACTGGAACTTATTTTTTTAAATTAATTAGACAGATAGGCTATCTATCTAACAGGATATATTTTATTTGAAATGTTGAACAGAGTGGGAATCATACTTCCACAAACAAGGCATCCAGAAGAAACTCCTGGCTTGTGGCTTCATACCAGCTCAGCTCTGGTTGTTTGGCTACTTGGAGAGTAAACCAGTAGATGGAAGTTCTTTCTCTCTGTATCTTTTTCTCTGTAAATTGCCTTTCCAAATAAATAAATAAATCTTTAGGAAGAAGTAAAGCTTCTATTAAAGTTCTTGCTTGAGTTGGGTGATTTGGTGATACTCCCAGGAAAGGACTGCTTTTGTCAAGGAACTTGGATTCAGTGTACTGAGAGCATGTATGTGCTGTGTCTCCAAGTACACTAAGGAGAATGCATATTTATAAGTAACTACAGATACAAAAGTCTTTGATCTATGATAACATTTGTTGCATTTGAAAAAAAATACTAAGGTTACTTGGACAGAATCACAATGGTCAGATCAGTTATTATTTTGCACTTATAGACCTCATTATGGACATGTTAAACCTGTGTTTAAAGTCTTAAATATGAATTCATTTGATCAGATTTGCTGATGTTAACAGAATACCTACAGGGTATATTTACTCTACATAGGGAATTGAAAGTGGCAGTATTTTCTATAAAAGTGAATTTTTAAAGACAAATCCAATATTTGTTGGACTGTATCACATTAAGCTACCAGGCAAAGTTTTGAAAAAACGGGGAAAAAATTAGGGCCTGGCATGATGGCGCAGTGGCTAACTCCTTGGCTTGCATGCACTGGGATCTCATTTGGGCTGTGGTTCATATCCCACCCATTCAACTTCTCTTTCAGCTCCCTAATTATGGTCTGGGAAAGCAGTAGTAGATGGACCAAAGCCTTGGGACCCTTCACCTTTGGGGGAGACCTGGAAGAAGCTCTTGGCTCCTTGCCTTGGGTTGGCTTAGCTTCAGCCATTTTGGCTACTTGGGACGTAAACCAGCAGACAGTATCTTTCTCTGTAAATGTGCCTTTGTAATAAAAATATATAATCTTAAAGGAGCAATGTACACATATATGACATTCAGTAATGCTTCTGAAAGTACAATGAACAGACAAACATTAAAGAGAAATCCAAAATTTGAATCCCACATTGGGATCTATGAAATAAAAATTAGTATTTCTGAAGCAATATGAAGAATAGCTTATGGGCTAGAAAAACTTGTGGAGGCAGATTTTTGCTGAGTGATTCTTAGTACTTTGAAATATGGAAGTGTGGGTATTGCTCCTGGGTCTCTGCCTGCTACCTGATGCGCATGGCTTAGAGCTTACTTGCCCATGACCCGAAGCACAGCTTCTAGACCTACACATGGAATGTGATCTCTGACATGACTAGAAGGTCAAGAGAAATAGACGTGGCTTCTAGCCAATTAAAGTGTCTTAGGTTAGGGGGTGGACGGACTGCTGAAAGATGCCCTCCCTCGTGACCTCCCTTTCCTTAACCTTTAAAACACTAGAATTTGTGCTGAATAAAGGGACATTCCTCACCAGCTTGTCTCTGGTGTTTCGTACACCCTAAGACCATCGTTGGCTCACCCTTGGTGACGTTGGGGTCTTCTGGCAGGTTTAAACCGTGAGAGGAAACCAACACTGACAAATATTTATTTTCATCAATTGATTGAAACACATTCCAACCAAAGGAAAAAAGAAAAGCAACTCCAAATGGTCACACTAGTCTGGCCCTAAAATGTCTTCTAATGCTGCAAGCGAAAAAGAACTATATGGAAGGTTGGTGTAGTGGGTGGTGCATTCCCAAAGCTTAGGTTCTAGAGTTTATTTATCATGACAGATATTAGAAGTTGTGATCTGTAAAAAGACAAAAGGGATGATGCTTAGACAGTTAAGTAATGATTTAAGATAGAGTATCATGAAATACAGTTACATAAAAAGATTTGTTCAATTATTTTTATTGATAATTTATTCAATAAAAAGATGTATTCAATATTTTTTATCCAAAAATGGACACAAACATTTTCATATGGAACAAGGCTGCAGGATTTTCAATACCAGGCTTTTACAAGTATTTAAACATTCGTTACTTATAAACTCTTTTTATGCATATTTTGGAAAAATACACAAGTCCCTCCTTATATCCCTGTGTGGGATATAAGGATGAGTATTTTAGTTGACATCCAAACATGCTTGAAAAAAAATATGAAAAACTTATGGATTTCAAAAATTTTGTATTTAACTTTTTTCTTTTAATTCATTTATCCCATGACTTTCTGAATTTCACCCACTTAATAAGATGCAGTTCAATGTCAGTTTTTAATAGTTGTGAAAAATAATTTGCACAGCAATTTGAAAGGGTATGCAGAGAAGCCGAGTTGAGCAAGTATTTACTAACACTGTTTCCTTTTCCATCATTAAGCATCTTCATTATGAACCTGTTGTCCAACTACGGAGTACACCGCATAGCCCGTTATGGCATCTGGAAGGCATCAAGATGGGTACATGCACATGATGTATCCCTTGATACTGAGGTGTGTGGAAAGTGAGGTCTCCATCTCCACTGAGTGTTTGTTTTCTAGTGACTCTTGAGGTTCAATGCAGCAGTGCAGCTGAAAGACCCAAGAAGTATACAGGTGCACAAGTCACTATCCACATAAATGTGAATTACAAATAATCACATTGGCTTCTAATTCTATAAAAATAATCGCATATTGCATTAACCCACTAAAATTAGGGGTTTGTTACAGTAGTTAGGGTTATTTTAACTAAGTAAACATTTTGTTGGGTACAGTATATAGCACTTTTTCCCGAGGAATTGAAAATGTACACATGAAAAATAAAGTGGAAGTGATTGACTTGCTTTGTCACAAAGCTGAAACAAAATGCCTTTTTCCTGTGTTCTTTTTACAGCAGTTTTATTTTTTTATTAGTCTATTTCATTTCCTGGAATAATACTGTATATATTCTGTAGTGAAACTATAGCAGAAACCATGGGGGGTTAGGGTATAACACACATAACTTTTGGGGGATACTATTATATGTTGCAAAATAATTTTAAAGAAATCATTTGGCTTGGTTTTTAGCTACTTCAGTGTTTCTTTTTCCTAAATGTTATGTATATCAGGCTTGCCAGTGATACTCTTTTTTTATCCTAGAAATACTCAAAATGTTGGAAAAGGTAGAATGCACAGGAGATTTCAAGAAGAATGAAAATATGGAAAAGGCATTTTCTGTTCCTTTTTAAAACTTTAATATATCTGGATCTTGGAGGAAAAGCTGGGCTTTGGCTTATTTTATTTTGTTTTTCTTTAGGGGAAAAAGAAAAGTTTCCAATAGAGAGAATTTGAATTTAATCCTAAGACAATATTTTCCTTCCAAACTGAAAAATTGACAGAGAGAAGTTCCATGTTGTTGAGATTGTAATTTGTGGAGTGGAGGAGGGCTGAGTGTACACTTGTACAATCAGTTTGTGTGACACTCTTTCCAATGTGTTTGTCTACGTATATAAAGGACATCTAAGTTAAGATAAACTTTAATGGAGAAAGAGTAATTGGATCAGAAAGGAGAGTCTAATACCCCCTAGTAAATTACTCAGAAAGACAGCATCTTACAACAACAAATGTTCAATGTGAGAAGTCTTGAAGCTACTCCCTTGATAGCTCTTGCTAGAACCTTTAAGGAGACTGATTCTCCACAGTGATACATTGATTAGTAAGCAAGGCTGTGAATACATGAAGCCAGCTGAGACTGGCGTGATCCTAAGTGCCAAATGCTAACATCTTCCAATTGAAAGATTTGTGCCATTTTCACATCTAAAAGAAGCCCACTCACTCCCAAGGAGCCAAATTCCATAGTGCAACCCTTGATTAGCACAAGAAAGAGAAGTTAGCATTTCTCCTGTGCCTCCAATGAATACCTAACTGTAGGGAAAGTATAATACATCTAGGATTGAAACATTAAAAAATTTAAAATATTTATTTTTATTGGAAAGTCAGATTTACAGAGAAAAGGAGACAGTAAGATATTCGATCCTCTGATTTACCCTCCAAATGGTCACAATGGCGAGAGCTGAGCTGATCCAAAGCCAAGAGCCTCCTCCAGGCCACCCACAAAGGGTGCAGAGTCCTGAAACTTTGGGCCCCCATCTACTTCTTTCCTAGGCCACAAGCAGGATGGGAAGTGGAGCAGTCAGGACATGAACCAACACCCATTGCAAACAGAGGATTAGCCAGTTCAGCCATATGCACACCCTGATTCAGACTTCTTTGAACACTTTAACTTAATGATTAATTGTATATATTCCATAGATACAAAGCCCTTAGGATAAATATGAACTTGGGCATTTATGATGATGTGTTCTTCGAATTTTATGTCTTTGGATAAAGCATTCCTTTTTCCTTCTATATTCTCAAATTTATTTGTTCTGCACACAATTTGCCTTTTAAAAATTAATTGTATTGTGCCCGTTTTCTTAAAGCAGTTACATTACTGTTATTCACACAACTTTGACGAAAGTTTTGCCCATATCCAACATTGTCAAATCACATCATTTTTCTCTGAATGTGTGCAATGAATGATGAACACAGGAATATTTGTGCTGGTGAGAAGAAATAAATTAGGTACTCAATTGCATACCAGAGGGGTGCATATTTCTTGTGTGGATTTAGCTAGACTTCCACAGGTGGGTAAAGAGACTAATGTTTTCCTCTTAATGTGCCATTTATCAGCCACCACAGTGGCTCAAAGCAATTTTGTTCTTTCTTCATGTCCCAGGGGTCCCAATATAGATTTTCATTTTGCCAGCTGCAGTGAGCACAACTCTACCTGACACTTACTTGGTCTTGATCAGCTGCTTGTCTTCATTGACTGAGCAAGTAATCACTTTCCTGCCAATAAGGTGAAGAGGTGACCCATTCTATGAGTGATTCTGTATTTCATTTTCTTTTTGTGTTATACTCTGATGTCAGGTTGAAGGACAGCAGAGGTTGTCCGAATTAAAAGATGAGAAATCTGAGTTTCTGCTCACCCCTTCAGATGAAATCGACAGTTTGCAGGTGAGGGTAAAATATTTAAAGAACTTTTCCTAAGAGGAAATCTTCAGAAGATTCCACACTCCTCACCCATATCACCAGCACAACCCCTGAAGCCCAGTTATGTGTTTAATTCTCATCTCCCAGAATTTACTTTGGATTTCAAAGTATGACCAATGACACAGATTTCTCCTTTCTATAAAACAATTTCTTTTGTCCTCCTACAGGATACGTTGGCTAAGGTCTTGTCCTTAAAAAAAAAAAAAGTATGTCACTCTAGGACCAAATTAGTTAAGATTAATTATGCAGGGTTATTTGGATAACAAGTCTTGAGTTTTCCCATCTTTAGTGTAGGTATGGACAGAAAATAAGATGGAAATAAGATGGAAGAAAAAGGGAAAATTTAGCTCCAAGTTTCCTAGTTTAGCTAGTTTCATACTAGCAAGTGGATGCTTGCAGTTGTTGACCTCAGTTTGGACTTGATGGATTCCTAACCACTGCAGCATGACTTGAGAATCTTCACTTCCCTGAATTCAAAACTTGGCTCACATCACCTGCAAAGAGCTCGCCTTCATGGAATATGCAAAAACAGGATGCAGGGCATAGTTCTCTTTTTCTCATCGTGGAAAGGTCATCTTGTTCAGAGCTGCCTTCTGTTTTCCATATGGACAAGTGGTAGGTCACATTGCCATCCCCAGATTCAAAGATCAGCGAAGGCAGTTTTAATTATTCTGGCCTAGTAACAGAAAACACTTAATATACAGTGAAGTTGTAGTGAAAGAAACTCAGAAGCTTGCAAATATAATATCTAGAATACACCCGCCTCATCCCCAGTATACATTCCTTCATCCTGGAACCTGGGAACATGATATTGTTCAGAGTAAGATGACATTGCAGATGTTGTGAAGTTATGTAGATTTTGAGATAGAGGATTAGCCAGGATTATCTAGTTGGTTCTGAAAGTTTATAATCATTTGTCTCTTAATGAAAGTCAGAATCCAAATGATACAATGAAGGTTTCATTGGCTTGCATTGGGGGCTTGAACCTGGTGAAAGTGGCCAAGAATTAAGAAGTATAAGTGCCTAAAAAATGAAAAAGACAGGAAATAGATTGTTTCTTACGTCTTCTGGAGGGAAGACAGCACTGTTTGCATCTTTTACTCAGCTACAATTAGATTTTGTTTCTCACTCTCGCTACTATCAGATAATCAGTTTAATCAGCTTGTTTTAAGACATTATGCTACTGGTAATTTTTTATAGCAGGCATAGTTCCATAATACAGAGACTTGCTTAATATTTATGTCTCAGATTTTATTTTACTATATAACACTGTAATCACTTAAACTTATTAAATAATTCCTGCATGTTTTGCTCTCCCAGTATCTTTCAATTAAGATAGATAAAGCTAGCATATAATAGGATCTTATTTGCATACAATATCACTTTATAATTTCTATTTTTTCAACAAGTAGTTACTTGCAAAGCAATTGTTAATTTAGCATTTTCTAGAATAAAATATGCAGTGTTGAATAAATTATTTATGCAAATGTAGTTAAACTTAAAAATCTTCAGCTTCGTATGGAAATTTGACATTATTATTAAAGTAATACCATTGCATCAACAACGCTGAGTATGCTGTACTATTTTGCACAGTAGTAGAACCTGCAGCGTTGGATATACAGTGACTTACTCTTCTCACGTGTTTCCAACTGATTGTGAAGTAGGCACATTGGGAGTGGATGATTGGTGGCATGCTCACAGTCCCCACCTCCGCAAACAATGCTGACTCAAGGAGCAAGCAGGTTATGGTTCAAATAGCTGAGTACCTGCCTCCCGTGGGAGGGACCTGAAGTAACTGGCTGACACCTGACTTCATCCTTCACCTGTCTCCCATCTCCAGGTGTTGTGGACATTTAACAGGCTTATCAGCAGAGGGAAGGTTTCTTTTTCTGTCTCTGCCTCTTTAAATGTTCAAATAGAATGAAAATTGATTAAAAAAATAAAATGGAAAAAATAGCACCAACTATGAAATCAAAATTTTAGTTTTCATTGTGATGAGATGATTAGATTGCACCACGTGGCCAACCTAAGAAGCCACAATAATATCTGCAGCATCCCCTTGAAAGTGACTTTTACCTTCACAGGGAGGTAGAAGTCATAGGCCTTGTCAGCCCTACCAGAAAATCCTCTCCTGCTGAGCAGGCAGAAAGGAAAGAAATAGCAGATCCCTCCTTCCCAATGCAGAAATAATTAAGCTCCTCAAGGGTTTGGAATCGGATAAAGTAGTCAAATACAAGGAATAAGAGAAATGAAATGTTCCCCTCACTGTGAATTTACCTGAGCAAATCATGTGGTCCTTTACTTGTTTGTTTAGGTACCAAGACATAACTAAAATGAAATGATTAACTTGAGACAAATCTGAAAATACTGGGTGTTTCTGTGCTAATTTATGAAAGTAAAAATATTCACCATATTCTTGCATGGGGAGAACCATTTGATTATGTGATTACACTAAAATTTGGAATATATTTGATTTTCATGATTTTGTGAAGTAAAATAATAATACACTGAACAGTGAGCATGTTCCTGAGTAATGAGCTCACCGCCGCAGTTGGGAGAAAGAGGAAAGAAACAAAAAATAGATGAGATCGAGGCTGTTCTTCTACCAAAGCAAAAGATCAGAAAATGTTTGGCTGTTTATTTTGGCCTTATATGCCAGTGTTGGTCCAGATTAACTCAAGAGAAAAAATATTACATTTAGAGAATTTTATATTTTAAGCAGAGTTTACTGTGTACTGATACTTGCACAGTTATTTCCTGCTGCATTATTTATCGGAAGCTTCACTTTCTTCGTCTGTGTTTGAAAATGTTTGCAGTGCAAAGCTCCAGTGGGTATGAACACAATTGTTGGAAGAACACACTTCAAGATACAATTTCTAAAGCTGCAGTGGACATCTTTGAATCTGAGTAATATTATATAATATTTATAATTTATAATATTCTTGTTCTATACTACTCATTTGCATGTGGGTTATATTGTCATGATTTAAGAAAAAAAATATGCAGAAACATAAAAATAAAGAAGGGATCAACATTGCAACTGAGAACACTCTTGATAGTGTTTGTAATCCCCCTACTCTGTTTTTATCCTCAAGGTGGTCAATTCCGTTTTGCTGTATGTTTTGCAGTTATGTATAGATTATGTGACAGATTAACATTGAGATTCATGGATACTTTGTAAAGCAATTAGTATGTACTATATTGAGATACATTTAAAATAATATACTTAGCTGAAGTATGTGAGGAGTGTCAGATTAAATAAATTATTGAAAGCAGTTAACCAAATTTGACATCAAATTAGTCAGTTCTAAGGTATTTCCAGACTTATTTTCATGCAGAGATATGCAATTTCTGATACGTGTTCTTACATTTCATGTTTGCTCTTAGGACAGGAATGAAAAGTGTAGGCATGTTCGATCTGACGTACAATTGGAATGTATCTTAACTGTTCCTTGAAATAATAAATGGCAATCATCATGAATTACAATATGTGTAGACATCTCAGATAGTAAATTAAATTGTGAGTTATAAAAATTTAAGTATCAATGCTCATGTGTGTGTTTTTTCCATTCAGTATCTAAAAATATCACATGGAAAATGGCATGTAAAGATGCTGTCTGTTTCTATACTACAATTTCATTTTGTTTTTAGAAAGTGTATTCTTCATTTTACTTGAAAGAACATATGCAAGCATATATACACACACACCCAGATGTGTATATATACACATATATGCACATTATAATAAGAATTAGAGGTCGTTATGCATATTGACATCTGATTTCATTAGTCTTTGTAAATGTGACACAAAATATGTTGACATAGAATGAAACTGTATTTATCTGCATCTCTTCATTTCAGTTAAAAATACATAAACAGCACCACTTGATTGTTGATGCTTCTTAATTAGCATAAAATCAAATTGATTCATTTACTTGAGGGGGCAAAACAACAGAGCTGTCTTCTTCCCAGCTGTATTTCCATGGAATCCATTTTTTTACTCTAAACTATGTTTGCATCTTATGAATAGCTTTCGCTCTTTTAAGTCAAAATAATTTTCAATTGCAGGTTCTCTGTTTGCTTAAGGAAATATGTTAGCCACTGCATAGTGATTTCAGTCACAATTAGCCTTTTGGTCACTCTTTCCATGCTATGCATCCAGGCAGGTGGTCTTTAAACACTCAAGTATTCGTTCTAAGGCAACTGAACACACACTAGTTAGGCTCTTCTACCACAAAGATGGATTCCATTCAGTTATGTTTGACTTTAGATGAAACAATTTCAAAAAGTCTGAAAGTTTTAGTTCTTCAATGAGTCGTTCTCCACTGAATGCCAAAGTCTGATAAATGATAACCCACCTGGGGGAAAAAAAAAAGGATGCTGCTAAAATAAATATTCCAATTGCCCAGGAGAAGCAGCAGGATAATAACAAAGATTTCCTTTTGCTTAATTCTTTTGGGTCCTGAATACTGGAAGAATAAAAAGACACAGATTCACTTTGATACAGATACTAAGTTGTGACTTTATCAGATTATTCTGCCAAGATTAGTTCCTGGGGGAAATAATTGTATTCTTGTCCTAAGTGATGTTATTTATTAATTATAGAGAAAAATAGAAACCAGGATGCTTTTATGATGTGAAGATAATGTAATAACATGTGAGTAGCCCGACGATGATTACATGAATAGTAATCCATAGTTTGCAATTGAAACCTTCAGAGTAAAATGAGAATATGCCTTATTTTCTAGAGTCCTTTAAATCAAGCAGGAATTGTGATAACTTGAAATCATGCTTCAGATACCAGTTTTTCCTTTCCTGAGATTATGTGGGGTGTGCAGCAAGCCCTGTGCCATATAGCAGACCTGAGGGTAGGGAAGAAAAAGAAACAGGAGAATGATTGAAAGAGAACTAATAGGCTTACTTCTAATTTTAATGAGTCAATGCCTATATAAGGATAGAGCATTCACTGACCTGCATAATCATGTACTTTTTCTGTGTTGGGTATGACAGG
The DNA here is from genome assembly GCF_017591425.1 of Ochotona curzoniae. Taxonomy (NCBI): domain Eukaryota; kingdom Metazoa; phylum Chordata; class Mammalia; order Lagomorpha; family Ochotonidae; genus Ochotona; species Ochotona curzoniae. Next base: position 10,263,668 of record NW_024465582.1, on the reverse strand, counting down.
AGAAAGCTTTAAACTCAAGTTGCTCTACTAGCTATTTGGGACATGGCATTCTGCTTTTGCTGTTCAGCATTCTAATATATGGAAAATTCCTTTTCATCAGACACTATCGTGCTTCCTAAACCAAGAATATGCTATGCACTTACTGATTCGCTGAAAAGTTAGGCCTTTTTAAATGAATGAGTATGTTTCTAAATGCAGTTTCATAAAAAAGTAAATAATATAGAAATTCTTGACAGAATGAGAGAAGTAATTGTACTCACCTTCCATCCATGTCACACCTGCTTAGAGATTAAATTGAGTTATTTTATGCAACATTAAAATGGCATTTCCCAGAGTGACTTTTTGTTTGTGATAGGCACTTGTGAATTAATTTGTGAACTCAGCAGTACTCTTTTTTTCTGGAGTGGGCATTTCCATAGTTGACAATGCACCCATAGTTTTATTTTAGAAAGGAGGAAATGTCAGGAAGGACATAATCATCTGTATCATTTTTTTCTAAGCCAAAGTAATAAGAAATTTCAGTATTGTTAATATGTCAAAATTCAGGCCCATGGGGTTCTAACACTTCATCTGTATACTCCCTGACAAACAATACTGAGCAAAGAATATCCCTTAAAGAAAAAGTACATTTTATGTTTCATAGCTCCACATGAGTTATTTTTAAAACCTGGGTTAGTTTTCATCCTTCCTAAAAATCTGTTTTATCTCTGTTATAAAGATTTTGGAATCCCACATTCTTATTATGCACTTACATTTTCTACTGTGTGTTATATATAGCTGAGTAAGTGTTGAATCTATATTGTTGAAATTGTAATTGCACAACTGTCTGTCAGCCTAGTTTTTCAAGTTTGTTTTAAAAACAAAGCTACAGAGAAAGAGGCTGCACATCCACTGTTCTGCCTTCCCAAATGCCCATAACATCTAGAGCAGACGCCAGGAGCGAGGCCTTTTACCCAGGTTTCCTGTGTCAGTAAGAGAGACCCCAGAACTAAGTCATCATCTGCGGCCTTCAGGGTGCACATTAACATCTAACCGGATCTGAGGCTATGGAATGTGGTCTCAGTCTCTTTGACCTGAGTTGCTGCCATCCCAAATTGTCCTTTACCCTTCAACAACCCACCACCACCACCAACAGAAAGCATCTCGGCAGGAGACCACATTTTTGAGGTGTTTGCTTGTTTGTTCGTTTATGCATTACTATTAAAAGCTGTCTCCCACTGGTTCACTCCCAGTTGCCTTCAGTGTCCTGGGCAAAGCCAAAGCCTACATCCAGGATCTCAGTCTAGGTCTTTCTCATGGATGGTAGGATCCCAAACAACTGAATCATCACCGTTGCCTACAAGCGCATTATCAGACGGTATAACAATACACTAAGTCAAACACCCTAGCATGAAATGCAGATGCCTTTTTTTTTTTTATAATCTTACTTAGTTGATTAGGGTACAAAGGGTCAAAGGCTACAGGAAAGTGGGTAATACCATTGTTCCCATACTAATATCATCCTTTTTTTTTTTTTTTTTACCCTGTGTCTGGGGTCAGGGGAGAAACAAAGGGAGAAGCCCCATCCAGCCTCCCTTATTTGTAGGCCGAATGCCTATCCCAAAAAGTGACTTATTTAAGAGAATAAAGTATATCCTCCTAATAGATGTTGGTAGATAGTCAACAGTGACTCAATTACTTGGGTGATTGGAACCCTGCTATCCATATGAGATGGATGTGCATGGTATTCTGGGAGCTTTAATTCAGCCTGATTCATCCCCACATTATGTAAATATGCATTGAGTCAAAGGCTACACTCTCAAAATAAACACCATAGTATTAACTAATACGCTTTACTCATTAAGAAAAATCATAGTTAACTGAAAGTAATAGCCACTGAAATGATTAGATATTGAAGTTATTCTTTAAGAAATTCCTATGAGTTTCAGGATAGAATAGCCGTCAGTCTGTATATGTCAGAATTGTACTTTAAAAACAAGTCTGTGACAACATAGTGATGTAACTGGTTTAATTGCCACCTGTAGCAACTGCCCAAGTTCCAGCAGTATCACTTAGGGTTTGGTTCGCTGCTCATGCATTTGGGAAAGAAGCAGAGAATGGCCCAAATGCTTGGGCCCCTGCACCCACCTGTGTCCCAGACATTATTGCCCGTGGGGAGTGAATCAGTGGATGGAAGATGACTGCCTTAATCTCTCCCTCTCTGTAATTCTCCCTTAGAAATAAATTCAATAAATCATTTAAGAAAAATCAGAAAGAACATATGATATTTGTCCTTTTAGAAATGGATTCTTTGACTGCGCATAATGGTCTCTAGTTAAAAACATTTTGTTGCAAATGGTAGAATTCCATTCTTTTTAATGGCTGAGTAGTTTTTCATAGAGAGATCTACCAGTTTCTTTATCCGCTCTTTGGACATGCAAATGGGTAGTTTCCATATCTTCATTGTTGTAGATTGTGCTGCTATAAATATAGGATTACAGGTCACTTTCTCACGTATAGAATTTATTTCTTTGAATATATTCCCAGAGGCAAGATAACTGGGACACATATTAGATCAATTTTCAGTTGTCTTAGCACTCTCCGTACTAACTCCTATGGTGTCTGTACTAGCCGACACCCCCACCAACAGAGAAGGAAGGTATCCATCCTCCCCCATCCATGCCAGCAGGCATTGTTAGTACAATTTCCAAAATAGGCAATTCTCACCGGTGTTAGGTAGAATCTCAATGTGGCTTTTATTTTTATTTCCCTTATAGCTATGGAGCCTGAACATTTTTTCGTATATCTAATTAACAGTTCAAACTTATTCTTTCAAAAATGTTTCTTTCCTTTGCCCATTGCTTCTCAGCATTGTTTGCTGTCTTTGGGCTTCTGAAAGTCTTTATAAATCCTGGATATCAGCCCCCATCAGTTGTATAGTGTGCTGTGATTTTCTCCCATTCTGTTGGTTACTTCTTGGCTTTGTTGATTGTTTCCTTTGCTATACAGAATCTTCTTAGTTTGAGGTAGCCTCATTTCTTTGTCTTGGCTTGACTGCCTGGGCTTTTGGTGACTTAGCTGATTCTTTACCAATGCCTCTATCTTACAGAGTGCTTGCTTTCTTCTAATAGGTGCCGATTAAGTCCTTGATCTATTCAGAGCTGATCTGGTATAAGCTGACAGGTGAGAGACTTCCTTCTTACTTTTGCAGACTGCTCTCCAGTTGTCCAAACAATATTTGTTGAAGAGACCAACCTTTTCCCCTGGGTCATTGCCAGATCTTTTGTTTAAGATTAGTTGGTTATACATGAGTGGGCCTCCTTCTGGGGTTTCTATTCTGATAAAAGGCAACATTCATACAAAATACAAGTTCAATAGATATATAGGTAAATATGCAAATACATATATTCATCTAGAGGACCTGTATAATGGAAACTAGTGTAATGAGAAGCGAAATTAAATTGCAACATGTATCTCTAGTCCTGAATAAAAGGTGGACTTCCAGTAAAACTGTTAAATCCATCTTGACAATCACATGCTGAGCTTTCTACAATTGACTGTAACTGCAATGTTTTGATTCTTAAATAGCAAAATGATGGAGTTGTGCCTGCTGAAGGACAATACTATTGTGATAATAGTGGGGGAGAGGGATTGGTGAAGACTGGAGGGGAAATTCCTGAGGCTGTGGAACTGTATCTTGAAAAATAAAAATTATATCTATATATCTATGTATCTATACATATACATAGATATACACTAATAAGTCTACAAAATCTTTCAAAAAGTTGAAACACCAAAGGACTGATGGGGATGGTCATTATGAATGGTGTTAACCAGTTCATACCCCAACCACTCCACTTCCTATCCCGCTCTTTTCTAATGGTTTGGGAAATGGCAGAAGATGGTTCCTGCCACGTATGTGAGACCCCCGTGACACTCCTGGCTCATCACTGTTTCCTGTCTCATCTCTGGCTGTTGCTGCAACCTAGAGAGTGAAGCATCACTCTGTACCACTGATTTTCAAGTAAATCAATTTTAATTTTAAAAACTAAGAAGAAATATAAGAATTTTTATATTCCATAGCTAAGATGCATTTGTATTTTATCTGTTTCTCTTACACATGAATCAAATTCTTATCATTGCTCATGCTTTGATTTTCTACAGATTTCACTGTTTACCCTCTTGTCCTCCCATGCTTTCTGGCAGGGAAATCATAGCGGTTACAGTGAAATCTGGAAATATCTAACCATATTCTCCATTGAAATTGCCCCATTAAACTCACAAGAAATAATGCCAAAAAATCTTTATCATTATAGCTGCATATTGAAAAAATGAAATTCAAGCTGTGGAAATAACAATATAACATTGTTAATGTTATGGATGTACAAAATTATTCTGCATCTTTCATCTTAGATTAGTCATGCTGAATTAACAGTGAATGTAATTCTCAGTGTTTTGCAGTCACACATTTTAGTTTTGGCTTATCTCTAAAATTTCAATGTCATCACTAGAATTACACATTCATTATTAATTTTGAATCCTGGTTTTATTCTGGATGTAGCTGAGAAGATATTATTTGTGTGTTATGCATTGGAAGCAAACAGCACTGAAATTATTAACCTGCTATAGTAATTTCTATATTTTGAAAACTATATGTCTGTACCAAGTAAATATTTTAATTGTAGCTTCAAACAGAATATTTATCAGTAAAGAAAGAGTTAATTATAACATAAGCAATTTTAATTCATTATATCATTTCAATATTGTTTTAGATTCTAGCATTGTCTTGGGAGAATTAACCCTGTGGGTTATTTATGATGAGGGAAGGCCTATAAATCACAAAATTCATAAAATTCCTCAGAAATTTTTCTTTAGCTCAGATCTGCAAGCATTTTGAGGAGATGGGCAAGGTTAAAGAAAGAAAATACATTTGCTTATAATGCCTGTATACACTTATTTTTGTAAATGACAGGTAGGCTTAAGAGAAAACAATGATCAGAATATTTAATCATATTAAATTGTACCTGATTTTGAAATAATTTAAAAATAAAAAGTATTCTGAATGAAATCATTGCTTAATAGCATTAATATCTGTTTTCTAGTACATGTGGATATATTAAACCTTATGATTGTGGTAAACACTGGGAAGGTTAGAGTGATTTCCATTATTGTTTTGAGTAGCAGATGAATACACATGAGATTGGCATGTTGTTAGATATGTGAACTGTTTCCACATCATCAGTTCACTCACCTTCCATTATGTTTGATTCCTGTCATATAGCTTCAGTGAAACAGCTGAAATGTTAATCCCTTCCTAGTTCTCTAGTGAACTACAAGGATGTCCTCTGATGATTGAGCTAAATGATACTGAGGCAAGCTCAATTCAGTATAATATACTCCCGTTAGAATGCACGGATCTCTCTCCCACAGGTTTTGCTGCTGGCTATACATGTGGGGAAATCTTCTCTGTCATGCACTCCATAGGACATTCTTTTACTGGAGAAAGTTCTAAAAGATCACATTCTGGTGAATCCCTGTGTGACAAGGTGTTAGTTATTTTGTTCAGTCTGGATGTTGTGCAGGAAACAGCACTTTTCTATTTCCATAGTAAACATATAAAATTGTGACATTGGTTTTCACCTACAAAACGTGAGGAAGATATTATCATTTATATAGAAAGATGATTTTTACAGATGAATACACGTTTTATTTTTCACCCAGATAGGCCAATGATATGGAATTAGAATATAGATGAATGTAGGTGAATATAGTTGAATGCCAAGTTATCCTTTCTATAGAAAGCTAGATTTGTATTGATTTATACATTTTTATTGCCTGGGTAAATTTTAAATCATCTAAATAATGCGTTTGGAGAATGATTTAGGACATGTGTAGACTGTATAAATGCAAGAAAATTTTTAAAGAGAAAATAGGAAAGGTGGATTGGAATAGAACACAGGAAAGTGTTACTGATGTGAATTCAGAAATTTTTGCACTTAACGAGTTATACATGATGGAGGACTCTGAGTTTGCTAAAATATGAAATGGAGAAACAAAAGTTAAAAAGGCAAAAATACTAAGGATTTGACATGTGTAATTATTAGTTATTTAAGAATGTTACCATAATCCTTTGAATTAAGACTTTGCTATAAAAATTACTGTTTCAGATAACTTGAATATAGCAATAAATTAAGTACCATCTTGTCTTCAGGGATTTATATTTTAATGCTAGTTAAGGAAACGTAAATTGATGTTCCTGGAACAGAGTCAACATTGGGACAGATGCATGTTTAGAGTTATGAGGTGTTAACAAAGAGCTCTAATTATCTAGGGAAAAGTAACATTGAATGAAGAACCGGAAGTCAAGGGTAAGCTAGCTACAGGGAGACTTGGGGAGTATTATTTTCAGGTTATGGGAGTGCTATAGTGCATAAAAACTGACAGGGGAAACTATAAAAAAGCTTAAATTGGAGAATGGAGAGCAAAACAGGGCAAATCACAGCGAAAGCGTGTGCGTGCTCATTTGTTCAGAGGCGATCGGCAACCTTTAACTAGATGTGTGCTCCATGGAGATTGATTTAGGAATGCAAAATTAAAGTTCTATGCAGATGTAGGCTGCAATAGATCTCTGAAATAAAACATCCGTTTGCTTTTTTTGTTTTTGGAATAATGCAGAATTATAGTTAATTTATAATAATGAAGCAAACAAAACACAGTATATAAAGAAACCCAAACAGTTTTTGGCTCTCAATATCTTATTTTTAATATTTTAATGAATTCTAGCTTTGGTCCTGGCACATACCCTAGTGACTATACCCTCACCTTGCACACGCCAGGATACCATATGGGTTCCGGTTCATGTCTTGGCTGCTCCTTGCTTCCCATCCAGCTCCCTGCTTATGGCCGGGGGAAGTGGTCAAGGATGGCCCAAAGCCTTAGCACCCGCACCTGTGTGGGAGACCTGGAGGAAGCTCCTGGCTCTTGGCTCCTGCTTCAGATGGGCTCAGCTCCGGATATTGAGGCCACTTGGGAGTCAACATGCAGACAGAAGATCTTGCGCTCGGTATAGTTTCCTATCTTTGTATTCTCTCCTTCTCTTTGTATTGCTGCCTTTCCAAGAAAAATACCCCCATCCCCCAAATTCTAAAAAAGTTTAGCTGCTGTTCCAGTTGGGAATTTAAAGTTGATAATTATGCTTTTCTCGCCTAAAATCTACGAGTTCTGTTTGAGGACTTAACATGGGAGGTTCTTCTAACACATTGATTTCATTTACCGATGAGTCTGGATACTAAACACTACAGGGCCAAGTCTCAGCAGTTCTGGTATTCCATCTCTTCAATCTAAACTTTCCTGAATACCCATTAAAAGCACCCTAAATAAATGAAGACTTTTGCATAAGAACAAAGCACCAGTAGGCTATTGCTAATAAGGTTGCTGTTGCTCATCTGAAAATATTTTCGTTTACCATAGCATAACGAGAATTAGTAAAGATACAGTATGTTTTTTAATCATAATTGATTCCATTGTTTATCAGGGTTCTAAATGTGGGAGGTTATACTGAATAAATAAAAAGAATGCATTAAAACTAACATTTGATTTAATTTGTAATTATCATTATAAATTCATGAGTATTTTTGAAAAATGTTTTTCTTAGCACTGTTTATGTAAAGACTTAGAATGGTGGAAAAAAACAGTTATAAGACAGTTTCAAAAATCACTGTCAGTGCCTTGAAATAGCAATGATGTATCATTTCACCCTACAAACCAAACAGGCCAGGGAAATAGGCTCCAAGCAAAAGAAAAATAGGCTCCAAAAAAAGAAAAAAAAAAAAAAGAAAAAAAGACAAGCTGTGTATTACATTTTTGGAATAAAAAGATGAATTTGAATCATTTCAACTTGAAGCAGTACTGACTGACACATCATGGAAGACTAAAACATTTAAAAGGCACTGCATGACACTCGTAAGAAGATACTAATTAATGACCATAAATCCATCAGTCCTTAACTGTACAGAAGATATGTTGTCAAAATTTATATGTAGCCAGTGATTTTTTTTTCAAAAATGTCAAATACACAAGCAGAACCAAGTATTTGCTTTTATTGTGTGAAGGCGGTCAGCATTGTGATGCAGTAAGCTAAGAAATGGCCATGGTACTGGCTTGCTGTATCAGCACCGCTTCAATGCTAACTACTTTGAGATTCAGCTGTTTATGAGTGTGCAAGGAAGAACAGTGGAAGATGGCCAGTATGTCTGGTCCCTTGGTATGTGGGTATGAGACCTGGATAAGGCTTCTCAATCTTGGCTTCAACTTGGCACAGCCAGGCTGTTGTGGTCATTTGGGGAGAGAACCAGAGCATGCAAGATCTCCTTCTGTCTTTCCCTTTCTGTAACACTAACTTTCAAATATATTGATATGTATTTAAGAATCCCACATATTAAAAGTGTTGACCATGGCTAGAATAAATTATAAATGAATGAAAATTTTGAGGCTGACTTCAAGTTATCCATAATGGATTAAAAGTCACAAATAATTTGGAAATGTATACATAGTTTATATATATACATATGTTTTTTCATTAATTTTTGTATGCTCCTTATATATGTAAAAGCATTTTTAAATTGACATTATCTAATTTTATAGTAAATCATATAAAAATGAACTGTTACTTGTAGAATATGGGCTTCTATATTGAGAATACTAATGACATTGACTATAATTCAAAAATCATGAAATATAAAGCATAAAGTTAATAAAATCTGATCAGGTTTTGTATATGGATAACTGAGACAAATTTAACATACATAAACAAAAATAGCATTTTCAAAACTTGTAAGCTTCAAATTTTGGATGTCAGTGATTTTCACGTTATGCTAGATAAATTTAATATAAACCCAAGCAAAATTTAGCAGGATTCTTTTATTATAAAAATGAAAATTTTGTTTCTGTATTTAAACGCTAAATATGGAGTATAGTAAATACAGAACAATCTTGGGAAGAACAGATTCAGAGGACTTACACAGCCTGACTTTAAGGCTTAGTATGAAACTCGTTATCCAGACAGTGTGAGATTCATGTGAGAATAGAGATAAAGATCAATAGTGTGGGAAACAGACCTGAAACAGACTTCTCACATACCTTGTTTATTGGAGTTTTGACAAAGTTACCAAACAATTTCAATGTAAAAAGAAAAAAAAAACTGTGAAAAATAGCCTCAGGAAAGCAGAGCACGCCGGTTGGAAGAAAAATTAATTTCAATTTTTATATTATAATTTACTCAAGATGTACCACAAACTACAACACAAACCTGGAGGAAGACGACATGGGAAATAAATGCCCACAAATAGAAAATTTAGGAACGATAAATGTGAGAAAAATTAGAAAAAATTTCTTAACCATAAACTAGGCATGCATATATTTGCGTTCTAGAAAGGACCCAAATTCATTGAGCACAGAGATGTTATTTCATAGTTTATGAAACCTAGCCTTTTACCCCGTAAGATCCATTTTGAAAGTGGGAGTTGGCTTTAGAAATAGACAAAATAGTTTACGATAATTATTAGATGATTTGGATAAATAATTAGACTCCTTTAGTTGCAGGAAATCCAACAGTTCAGTAAATGGCAAAATTCTAAACAAACATTTCCTCCCAAAACAGTGTGAATTTCTTTTAAACACATACTAGACAATCATTATTGATAATCATTAATTAAATGTAAATTAAACTTGTGAACAATATCGCTACATAATGACTATAAAAGACTTGCAGGTATTTATGAAGATATGAAGCAACGTAACCCCTCATGAATTTCCGTTTAAGAGGTACATTTTGAGCATGTGTTGTGGTACAAGTTTAGCTACCATTGAGATGCCTGCATCCCACAGTAACTCCATCTCCTGTACAGCTCTCTGCTACTGCACCTGGGAAACAAAGATGACAGTCAAATACCTGAGTCCCTGGTATCTACATGGGAGACCTCGTTGGAGTTCCTGGCCCCTGGCTTCACTCTGTGCCAACCCTGCCTATTGATGTTTGAGGTGGAAAACAACAGAGAGAGGCTCTTGCTGTCTCTGATTCTCTGTCCTTCTGCCTGTGGAATAAACAAATGATGTGATGGATTCTTTTAGAAAATAAGGAAAATGCTTTGAAAACTTCATGTGAGCTTGAGTATATGTTTTCTGAATAATGTTTACCTCTAAGCATATAACGAAAAGGTTAAGTTTTTAATGAGCAAGCTGACATGAATTTATAGTGGTGTTCTTTGTAAAATTGTTCCAGGGTATCATATGGTAAAGGGTGTAAAACTGCCCCCTTCGAATTCAGCATCCTACAGAAGTGCCGGTTTGAATCCTGGCTGTTCCATTTCTACTTTAGTTCCTTGCTGATGCTACTGGAAAAGCAGCAGATGACCCAAGTGGTTGGACCCCCCAACACACGTGGAAACCTGGAATTATCTTGTGACTTCTGGCTGTGGTCTGAGGAAGGAGTTATGAACACAATAACAATTCATCTCAGAAACAGCATGCTGAGGCAGGTAGTGTGTCATTACTGGCTGCTTGCCACACTAGTATCCCATCAGGATTCCAGTTCTAGTCCTCCCCTCTGTGAGGCCTGAGATGATGGCAAAAGTATTTGCTCCCCGACAACAACATGGGAGACACAGATGGAGTCCCAGATGCCTGGCTTTCGCCTGGCCAAGACCTGCATTGTGTGTTTGAGGAGTGAATGGGGCTTTGAAGATCACTCTCTCGCTGTCTCTTTTTCTGTAATTCTTTCAATAATAAATAAATCAATAAATATTTTAAAAAAATGCTTGATAAACAAAAGAAGTCAGAGCCAAAGGATACAAACCTCATCATTTCATTTTAATAAAATTTTAGAACAAGCAAAAGTAATCTTTAATCAGAGGAAGCAGAGCAGCAATTCCCTGAGGCTAATGGGTAGCCTTTGTAGGGATGAGGACAATTACAAAATTTTATAGTTTATATAAATGCTTTACACTCACTATTCAGGTGGTATGCCATGATTACATAAGCTTAGCAGTTTTATTTTATTTTATATGAAAATTGTAGTTTAGTAATGTTATTTATTGAAAATATGAGATGATTAATACAAATTTGAAAACAATGTGTTCTGTGTATACATCAATGAGCTGGTCTATGCGCTGTGACAATTGAATAATATTTTTGAAAAATATTCATCATTAATTTATAATGAATTCTAAACTGTAGCAAAAATAAGTAGCTGAAGCATATCCACATTTCTATGTAACAGATATTTGTTTTATTATTACTTAAAGACAGGATTATCTTCCAAGTGATTTGAGCTTATTGTGTAAATGTGGCTTGCATTTTAAATGTTTACACAATATTCATCATGCCTGTTACCTGGTTCATTTTTTTTTCTTATTTCCTGAACGCTTCTTATTTCAGTGAAAAAGACAAAGTTATTTATACTGACTTTAATGAACTTATTATGCAGATAGTATAAGCAATTAAGCCTTCTATACAAAATAGAACAAAACTGAAAAGGAATTAGAAGGTATAAGTTGAGTGGGTTTCATGTTACCTTACGTGGGAAACAATGAGTTATTTCAATGATTTATATGTTTCCATAAAGAACAATTGAAATAGATCAGCTAACAGAAACGACATGAAAATATTTTTGTATTTGGAAAGCAAACCAAATATCATATTTCATCTCAAGTTCATTGAAGCTATATGAAAATCTCAATTGAATGGTCAAAAAAATAATGAGAAATGCTTTTAGCCCCAAACAACTGTTAATAGAAAAATCAACCAAAAAGAGACCCCACAATTTTAAAGTAGCAAGCATTGGGAAAGCCTGTCAACAACAAATAAATTGTTTTGTCATAAGATGAAAGAATATGAATGTGATTCTGAGGAATTCAATTCAGATAAAGGCACATGAACCATAACTACCTCAATTGGAGATGAAGAATAGTCTTCTGCTAAATACTGTTGTTGTAACAACCAAAAAATGCTCTAAATGATGTCTTAGTTTTATATAGTTTTCAATATATCTCTTTTTATTATGCTTAAAATGCATGTGATTAGATTTATCCTCTTAATATTTTGTTAATATATTGTATTTTTATACTAAACAGTGTGGTAGAGAGGATCTTTCGAACTCTGCATACTGTATTACTCGCAGTTTATACGCACTGATTAGCAATTCTCTATATTAACATCCCTCTGCAAGCATCTGGCAACAACCATTTAATTTGCTTCTGGGCTGACATGGTGGCATACCAGCTAATCCTCTGCTTGCAGTGCCTGCATGCTCTATGGGCACTGGTTCAAGTCCCAGTTGCTCCACTTTCAATCCATTTCTTTGCTCATGACCTGGAAAGCAACGGAGGATGACATGAGACCTGAGGGCCATGCACAAAAGTGAGGGACCCAGAGGAAGCTCCTGACTCCCACCTTTGGACTACCCTGGCTATGACTTACAGCCAGTTAGGGGAGTAAACAGTGACTGGAAGAATGCACGATGCATGGCTGTCCTCCCCCTTCCACCTCTTTCTCTGTGTGACTTTCAAGTAAAATAGGCAATTCTTAAAAAATTGCCTGAGTTTACATACTCTAGACATCATCCAGAGAGACCTTTCATTTTGTGTCCTTGTATGGGTAGCATTCTAACATGTGGAGGGAGCTATGTCTCCACTCTGAAATGGAACATGAAGGTCTGAAATTACGAGTGACTGTTTTGCCAAAGGACTGAGTGAAGCCACGTTTTCCTGAGGACTATCTGCTGTGTTTCGCTTCAAGAAAAGAACTTCTGTAACAACTTGCATTGCATAAATATTATGCATTAAATTTTTTGTAATTTAAGAAGTTTAAACATGAAGACAAATTGAAAATATTTGGAAGGCCATTTTCCCCCAAATTAATAAAATATAATCATTGTATTTGTATTACAAAGTGCATAGATTATTTGAATTGCTGGAAGCTGATACATACAAAATTTTCTGTTTTTTTTTCTTTCTTTAAATTTCTGTTTTTTTTCCAAATGCTACTATTTAGATAACTGGAAATAGGTTTGGAATATTTAAACATCAATGAACATTCTTTATTAGTGACTCCAGATACACTTAATATATTATGTTTAAATATTAAATTTTTTCTGATCACAAGTGCTTCATACAGTACTATCTAAAAAAGGCTTATGTGTATTTCACTCAAAATCAATGGAGATTTAACCTTCTAAATTTAAGTTTTTTGCCCAAAGCTATCACTCCTAATTTAATTTTCTTTCAAAGAAAATGTTTTCTCACGGGTGTGAATTTGTCAGTAAAAACTGCCTCTTTCTTTTACTTTAAATTTTCTCTATGCTTATTGAAAAACTTTTCTTCTGAGTTTCCCATGGTTTTATGAATCAAACACAATAAACACTGTTGAAACTGTTGTTTCTCATGTTATAGTTGAAAAGCAGACTATGCTTAAAGTCTATAATATGTATAGTAAATATTTTAAGAAAAATATGCTATTTAAAATTTTATGAAGTAATATAATGAATAAATAACAAACCTGTATTCCTTTTAATACATGAAACATGGTGCAACTCATATGCTCATACTTTTTATTCTTTTGGTCTCATGTCATCATTTTATTTCTTCTGGGTTTATGAGCATGTTCAGTATCTTTTTTTTTAATCTCACAAATTCCCCTTCAGCTTGAGTTTTATTTTGTTCATTTTCTATAATAATTCCTTCAAAATGTTATACTTGTTGAATCCATGAATCTTAAGTCTATTTACCTTTATCCAAATACTGGGTTTAACTTTATTCCACGAAGTGATGTTCAGCTCATTATCATAAATGTGTGAGCACAGTACTGTTACTGTGAGTCTCACATCTTTAGTTCATCTATAGCTCGATAGAACAGGATTAATAAACATGACACAAAGCAATGGCTGTGTTGTTTTGAAATAAATTTATTTCCAAATCAAAATAAGAGTTAAAAAATGCAGACAAAACTCCTCTCTAGATCTGTATCTGAAAAAAAATTATTGTATTTACATTGCACGTCAGCCTCCCATAGTGTTCATTGTATAGAAAATATCAATATGCAGGGAAGTGTGCGTGGTGCTTACGGTGTCTGTGCTCTGACAGACTCGTGTCAAAGTCAAGGGCAAACGCTTAATAGTTTTCAGCATATTCAGTGATGAACAAAAATCCCTTATGTGAAAAATAATGGGGGAAATAATTACACAGAGGCAGAGGCATTTTTTTCTCTGCTAATTGGGAAGTGATAATGATTTAGCCAAATCCTCATCTTGACTTTGAGATTTCTTTGAAACTGGGACATTTCCAGCTCTAGGTAAATACTGTAGTCGGGAGAATGGCACTGACTCTCAGTGAATTCATCCATGCAGATTATGTGTCTTCTAGCCATGAACGGAGGAGATAGGTGATCAACAGTATCCAAGGCCAGCACTCACAAAGGCTACTTAAGGAAGAGAGTGGACACCTCCCTTTCTTTTCTTTCTCCCATTATCTGGCTCATCTTCCAGGTTCTTGGCTTCTTGCATTTTACTCTGGCAGCCTTAACAGTTTTGCTGAACACAAAAATTCTTGACTTCTAATGATGTTCCTGAGGGTATTTTGCCAATCATCCTATACCCTGTTTGAGTGTGTTTTCTTTTTGTTCCCATTTATCATTACAACTGTGTTTAACTAATTATCTCTTTCACAACTGGTTACACTTTAATATTTGTAACACTACACTGTGTGTTTCTAAAAATGCTGTTTATGACAGATAATATCACAACGGATGTTGCCTTCAAGTCTTGCCCTGTTGGAGTGTAACTCAGTGCTTTCCTTTGAAAGTGACTTCTTTCTTAATTCCTGGCAGTGTGTTTTTCATTCACTGTGCTGTTACATCTATGTGTGATCAAGACTGACTCCTTGTGCAGAGTCTCAGGGCTGAAATGAATGTGTCATCTCTCATGTGTATTTTCTGCATCTTTTTTCTAGGGAACAGTCTGCTTCGGAATAATTTCAGGATGTTGGCTGAATATCATCCTATGACGTTTTTAACTGAGGCTCAGCTCATGCTTCTTCACTGGATGACAGTTGTGCATATTTAGGATTCTTCATCGAATCAAATCACCATACTTTGAATCTCACTATGTCTCCCATGTTTTTGATACTTCTTTATACCATCGGGGGGAAAGTTTTCTGCCTTTAAGGGTTCATGTTCTTTTCTAATAAGTTAATTAATTAATTAATTAATTTGAAGGTTTTACTCTGTCGTGAACTACCAGTGATAGAGAGGAGACAGCCAGTAAAAGAAATACGTTGCATCCACTTATTGAAGGGTTAGACCGAAGTGCTATCCAGATCTCTCAATGGGCAGTAGACAGCAGTGCACTGGAAAGGCTATTATTGAAGTGGGCCCAAGTAAGTTAATTTTCCTATTTTACAGTTGATTATAGCATGTCCAATAACGTATTCATGAGGAATGATATCTATCACACACAGCAGTTCCAGCATTAGGGTGTCATCTTGAGTTTCTACTTAATACTTCAGTCTATCACATTAATTTACTGTGATTTCTTACATTCCAATATTCATGCTATTACTGGCTGGCCAAACAGAAGCTATTGATTATGCTTACCACTGAAACATACATTATTTTTAACCTCTATGTATCTGAGTTTGTAAACATTTGATTTTTGGTCATTTCTGAGGGTTTGATGCTGGAAATAAAGTCTAGATAATTATTCCCAGGTTGAAAAATCTTTGTTTATGCTGCATTACTGAACAGTACAGAAATATGTGCATCAAAGAGTAAGATGAGGGATTTGTTGATAAGGAGTTTGTCTTTCATTTGTGGTAGAAAAATACACCAATTCCTAAATGCATAAAAGCAGATGTGTTACTCACTTCTTCATGATCTCACTGGTTAAGCCAGTGATTCCTGCAGTATAGTAATGGAGATGTAATCTCGATAGATGAGTCTGACAGCAAAGCACTACTAATGACAAAGGTAGAAAAGAGGAAGGATGTAGGACAATATCAAGTTGTAGGGATAACAAGAGCGGAGTAGAGAGGTAATTTTATTTTCACTACTCAGCAGATATAATAAGCATGCGTAGATGTAATAAGAGAAAGGTTAGGCATTTTTGCATAATACTGTGATTGTAAAACCAGCAAAATATGTTTAGTTGACCTTCTCTTCACATTTTTATAGAGGTTTTTGTTTACTTCTTTATTTGAGTTGTGTGTGTGTGTGACCAAGTTAAGCTGTAGCCTGCAGTGCCAGCATCCCATGTGGTTACGGATTCTAGCTCTGGCTCCTTTCCTTCCAATCTAGCTCCTGGCTAATGTACCTAGAAAAGCAGAAGTGGTTGGTTCCCTGTGCCACATGGGAGACTGGTGAAATGTTTCTGATTTCTCTCTTTGACCTGGCCCAGCTCCAGCTGTTGTTATCATTTGGGGAGTAAACCAATGGATAGAGAATTTTTATTTCTCCTCTGTCTTGCAAATTACACACGCGTGCGCGTACACACACACACACACACATAAATATATATGATAAAAGGGAGCATAATTTATTTAAATAAGGGTGAGAATACATTTAATGGTGTGTGGGGGAAACCCCGTGAGGCAAGCTGGCCCTTACAAGATGGGGAGTTACCTGCCTGTGGCCTGGGAAAGCAGCCGAGGACGACCCAAAAAGCTTTGGGAACCTGCACTCGCGTGGGAGACCCGGAAGAGGCTCCTGGCTTCGGATCAGCATAGTATCGGCCCGTTGCACTCACTTGGGGAGTGAATCATCGGACGGAAGATCTTCCTCTCTGTCTCTCCTCTCTGTATATCCGCGTTTCCACTGAAAAAATAATAAAAATAAATCTTTAAAAAAAAAAAGATGGGGAGTTAGAGAAAGGACACCCAAGAGAAGTGTGTGAGAGAGGGGCACATTCCCATGCCCTGGTCCGGTATTGTGCAGATAGAGAGGAGTTTATACAGGTAAACCTGGAGTTCAAGATACAGGTGCTCATCTTAGCATCTTCATGCTGATCAAGACTTGTATGCATCTTGGGCAAATGTATGTGCTAGGTTGACATGTGAAAGGATTTGGTTGGGAGTGAAGCTAAATACTTATATTCAAGTCCAAAATGTGTTACTTGGCCTCTAGATTTAAGATAATAGTGCTGTGAGGCTTATTATACTCGTTTTAAAATGGGGTTATTTTTCTTAGCCCATACAATGCGCAGCCACAAAATTGAATAAAATCTTTACAGTGGGTATGGCTCATTCTCTAATCAGAACTGTTATTTGTAAAGAAATGTCTAGTGAATTACAGATTCTTATTTCTAAAAATTCTTTTAGGTGGCTTCCTAGAAATGTTAACAAAATGTTCCCTGACTTGAAGCTGGAGTTTCAGTCCAAAGCCCCACATTGTATAGCTGCTCCTGCATCAGACGTTCATGAAAATGCAGCCCCTGCAGCTCAGATTTTATTATTTCCCCATTAAATCTATCTCTGGTCTCTTCATTTAATTTTCTTCCAAACCGTAATTGAGTGTGGTTGCTATGCTATTTCAGTGCCCATTAGCCATGGATGCTAGCAGGTGAAAAGGAGAAAGTGGGCTAATTAGAAATCCCTTTCATAGGAAGAATCAATGCTCTTGCATGATTTGTCTGATACAACAAACCGGAGAGCAATAGATGCCTACGATGGCAATCAGGTTTCAGGGGCATCAACTCTTTTTTATTTTGCTCAAGTTAACAGGAAGAGCAAGAAGCAGCAGTGAGTAGCAAAACAATAGAAGTATTTCAAGTTGGCATTATGAATCGGGTTATTGCTATTGAATTTAAAATTTCATCACAGCACTCAAGGTGAAAGACTTGCTTTTTCTTCACTCTTGAAGGATAATTTCTCTTGAGAGGTAACTCTGCTTTTCCCTTTCAATACTTCAACATTTCACCCTACTCTTCTCTTGTTTATAGACTTTTTGATAAAATGTCTGTTATCATTTTCATTTTAGCTGTTCCTTAGATATTTTTTCCTTTCACTTCTCTCAAGATTTTCCCTTCATCTTTGGTTCTCTGTAATTTGCTTGCATGTGTTCTTTTTATGAATTTCTGTGGGTATCTGTGTGTGAATTTGTCAAGGCTACTATCTTTGAGCTTCCTGAAACTTTTCTTTGATGAATGCTCTAAATCATTAAAGTTCCCTGCAGTTTTTCTTGAAATATTTCTTTGTTGCAAAATCTTTTGCTCTAGTGTTATTGTTTTTCATATGTACAACTTTTGGAATTCTGTCATTAATTATCTGTTTATTATATTATATTCATTTGAATTTGAGAGACGGGGTTTACCTAGTCTTAATACCAACAATTCCTTTCATGGGCCCTTTTCAATCTATTAACTATCAAAGACGGTCATTTTGAAGCCACAGTATTTTTGATTTGTAGCAACATCTTTAGTTCTTCCTTATTGTTTCCAGAATTGTGTTTGTACCATGCACTTTTGTTGATATGTTTCTGCCTTTTCCTATGGAGTCCTTAGTGCGATAATCACAAATCATTTAATTTTCCTGAGACTAGCTTTTATTCTTTGTCTTTTCTGTTCTGTTCTCTTTCCTACCTTTTCACATACTTGATAGTGTGTTAAAAGCAGTCATTTCTATTCAGTAATATACTATGTGTAGTTAATGATATATCTGAAATTTGTTAAAGGAATTCAGAACTTGTTGACATGGACATGGGGCATTTTTTTTGGTGTCCTCCATCTTGTTGATGCATTATATATATAATATATATTCCCGTGGAATATAGTCTACATAGAATATATTCTACATGGTAAAAAGCAATCAAATTTATCATTCTCCTTCTAACTGCACCACAGCAGCCATTTATGTGATTAAATCACTTACCTGAAATTTACCCATTATCTTTGTCATTTTCATGTATATCTGAATTATAATAACTTAATGCTTTTCCATGCGGAATTGGAAAAATATTGCTGAAATTTGATTGTTCCAAGAAATGTATAAAATACCTTAATGTTGTTATTGCTTTTCGTTTTTTAAAAAGCAAATTATTGGAAGAATCAAACACTGATTCTCTGTCTCTCCCGCCCCTTCCCATTCCATGCATCTCATTCCTCCAACATATGTAGGTACTTTTCAATTATTTATATTAAGTAACCATCCTTTGTATCACCAAATATTTCTTATATTCTCTCCCATTTTTAGGTTTATTTACCACTTTTTGATTATTTGACTACTAATGCCTAAAATATCCCACCATTTGATGTCTACTTTCGTAAGTTGTTACAATGACAATTCTTACTTTGCTAGGTCCTCAAAGAATTAGGTTCCATGATGTGTTCTTTAATCTTTCTATAATAAAATTATTTATTTATTTAATTTGCTCTGTTACATTGCAATCTTTTTGGAAGAAAGTGCAGGTCCTATAATTCTACCATATTAATGAGGGCTTGAATGATTGATGACTCAATCTTGGAATATATACTTGAAAATAAACTAAATTTTTTCTTAGAATATACCTGTTTAGTTTAGCTTAGATCTTCCATTTCAATTATCCATCTTGAAAAGAGTTTAAACCAAGCTCCTGTTAATGCCAGAGGATGGATTTTAAAAATACATACAAACCAAATATATATTCATAAGTAATAAATGCTTGCTGTAAGCTATTGAGATTTTGGGTTTATTAAGAAACATTATCATTTAAATCTAATAAAGTTATAAAATATATTAAAATGTCAAATAATCCTGAAGTGGGAAATTTGTAATAAGCCACATGAAAACTCTTGAATATTATGAGGATTAGATAAGAAAATCAATATAATAACATCTAAACTCTAATAAGAGTTCTAAATAAAAATTTGAATTCTTGGCATTTGCTGGCAAAATGCAGAGTGATTTGATATAGTGAAATAAGATGAAATTTGATTGGAGGAAGCCAGGAGCCAGGACTTTCTGCAGAGTATAAGCAGGAAAATGGAAAGTGGAAGTGCAACAGCTGGTGCTTGAACCAGCTGAATGCCTTGAATTCAGGCATTGCATTTCACATGTGGCTTAACCTGCTATGGCTCAGTGAAGTGTCTTGTGCGTGTCTTATTTATGAGTTACATCCTTGACTCATTAGGCATAGACTGAAGTTAGAATGCTCATATTTCTAATGCAATGATTTTCGAATTCTTAGCACACGCTTTGTGCCTTCCTGTGTACCTCTGGGCTGCTATTGACACAGATACATACATAATAACTTATGTATTTCATGTTCATAAGTAGTATGCAACAAACTTCCCAAGACACAATTATCCCTTTGGTGAAAATTAATTTAATCTGCCTTCATACTTACCTCCCCTCATTCCTTCTCATTCCTCTGTCCCCATGGTTGCATGTGTGATTATTTTCAGTGCCAGGAAATTTTCATTTCCATTCCATAAAAGCTTAATGCAACTGACTTCTGTCAGGTTTGTTTTCTACAGGTTTATATTGTCTTCATTAATAAATTATGTTTTCATAGGGTATCAAATTGTAAGGCAGAACTTCATGGATGTCAATCCATTGTCTGCTGGCTTCTGTTATTTCTTTGTGTATTTCTTTATGTAATGAAAATCAACTAATACTTGAATATACTGAAATTAATATTCATTACTAATATCAGTTAACTCACTAGTACCAAGATTTGCTCTGATCTTGTCTAAAGTCTTTCATCTCATTTCTGAAGGAAGTTGTCAGCTTTTATGTCATAAATTCCATGGCCCATTCACTAGGGAGATGCAGTTTTGAAAAGAAAGAAAATTCTGCAGCATAGACCCGTAAAGAACAGGAATATGGAATTTGGATAAATACATGATCTGGTTTCCTAGCTTTTCTCACTGATAGATGCTGTTGTCCGCCTAACATCATTAGCTCCTGATATGCACGTGTGCTTTTGATCTTGTTAAAGATGTGCAGTCCTGCGGCAGCAGTTCCACCAATATTCATGCTGAAATAGGTAGAACTATTGTAATGATTCAGTACAAGTGTCATCAGAAAGAAAAGTCAGTGTTGATAAAACTAGCTCATAAGCACAATGTGACTGCTCTGAATGCGCCTGTAATCCACAGAGTCAGGTGAACCATTCGATATCCGACAACTTTAAGATGATGTTAACCCACAGGAAATGAAAATATCAAGCTTTCTGGTTTCAAGCTGCGATGGTCTTAACAAATCACCCCAAGCTGCTTCAAATGATGCAACATAATGCACAGTCGCCTTTCTACATGAGGAAGAGCTGAGCCTGTCCTGCTTGTGTCTTAATGGTCTCAATGCTTTTCTTTTACAAAACAAAAACTGATACACTTGCGAGATGAAATGACAGTAATGAGTTGAGGAGAAAGAGATTTTATATCTGTGTTATTCACCATATGGCCACAGGAGCCAGGACTGGGCCAGAATGAAGCCTGGAATCTGCAACACCATCCAGAAAACTCCCCAGTAGTGGAGAGGGGTCCAGGTGCCCAGCCTATTTTATGCTTTTCCAGGCACATTGGCAGGTACAGGAACAGAATTACAGCAATCTGATCATAGAGCAGCATTGTGGCACGGGGGCTTTGCCCAAAGATCAGCTCTGCAATATTTTTTGATCCTTTTGCACTTAACACTGAAAAAAATAGTATGTGGGTATTATGAAACAATGTTTGTACATTCAAGAATTCTTTTAAAGTGATTTGCTATACCTCACCTTTTTGTTCCAGAACTTTGATCTAACTATTACTCATTCAATAAGAATAATTTTTGTGAATATTTCATAACTTTACATTTAATGGTATTATTACCTTAAAATCTTATAAAAATCAGTATTTAAGTCCATGCCATTCTTGAAAAATGTCATTCTTGAATCATATAAACAAGGTAGTAGAGGATAGCCCAAGGCCTTGGGACCCTGCACCCACGTGGGAAACCCAGAGGAAGCTTTTGGCTTCACACTGACTCAGCTCTGGTCGTTTTGTCCACTAGGAAAGTGAGCCGGTGAGTGAAGATCTTTCTGTCTTTCTTCCTTTCTCAATAAAAAATTAAAAAAAAAAATCTTTAAAAAAAAAAGGAATTGGACTTTAAGTCCTATGTGGACAGAAATCTTCAAGCTGCATTAATGGAAAGGTTAAAATTAAAAGAGGGCAACTTGCGATTTTCTCTGAGAACGTCAACCTGAGTCTCCTGGCTCTGTGTTGATTATTGCCACTATGCCAGCCAGAGAAACAGCAATCGCAGTTTTCTGTTTTGCTTCTAGTCTTTCATTTTTTATTTTTGTCTCCCAGGAGTATCGTGACAAGGACATTGGTTATTTCCTTAGAAGAATTTTTACCTTGAAAGAGAGGAAGAGAGGGTAGAGGGTTCAGAGATTGATCTTAAGTCTTCCAGGCCTGCTTAGCTGCAGCCAGTGCTGGACCAGAGCAAAGTCAGAACATCATCTAGGTCTCCTACATGGGTGACAAGGGCAGAACACTGGGGCCACCTCCCCCTGCTTTGTCCAGGGGAATTAGTACGGAGTTGGGTCTTCCTCTGCTGCTCCCAGGTGCGTTAATGGAGAACTGGATGTGAACTGGAACAGCTAGGACATGAACTGGTGCCCATATCGGATGCCAGCATCATAGGTAGCAGTAGTTTTACCCACTAAGTTGCAATGTCAGCCCTGACATTAGCTGCTTTTTTTCTTTTTAAAAATGATTCATTTATTTTCATTGGAAAGGCAGATATGCAGAGAGGAGGAGAGACAGAAGGGAAGATCTTCTGTCCAATGGTTCACTCCCTAAGCGTCCGCAACGGCTGAAGCTGAGCTAATCCAAAGCCAGGAGCCTCTTCCAGGTCTCCCACTCGCATGCAGGGTCCCAAAGCTTTGGCCCATCCTCAGCTGCATTCCCAGGCCACAGGCAGGGAGCTGGATGGAAAGCGGAGCCGCCAGAATTAGAACTGATGCCCATATGGGATCCTGTTGAGTTCAAGCCAAGGACTTTAGCCACTATGCTATCGCGCTGGGCCCAGCTTTTTTTCTATTACCATTCGATTTCTTAAGTTTCTGTGACAGCCTGCATCTAATTCGTCTGTTCTCCAGCTACTTCTCTGTCTTCTTTGTTCTTGTATGTCTACTAATTCCTCATTGGGTTTTTGTTTCTATTTGGCTGTTGATTTTTGTTATGCTGTTTCAAAATTACTGCTTTGGGTCTCATTCCTGAACTTTATATTTTTCTTTCCATAAAGAAGTCCCACATCATTTCATGTAGGCCGACTCCTTTAATATTTTTGTAATTCCAAACATACATCTCTGACCCCATGTTTTTCCTTAATACTCCCTGTGTATGTCCAATTTCATATTCACTTTCCCCTTCCATATGCCTGACGAGAAGTCTGGAATTGCTGAGCTGTGGCCTTTGTGTTGCTGCAGGTATTTCTATATTAGAGCTTTGACAGGTGTTCCTTTCTCAGTCTTTCCTTAATCAGCTATTTTTCAGCCACGAACTCACGTTTCATGCAACCCTTGTTTTGTCACTCATTTATATTCATTCTACTGAATCCAAACATATCAAACCTCTCCAATGCGCATGTCCTCGAGAAAACATTGGGAACATACATGACTCCTCTCAATACGCGCAGCCAGATTCAGTGATGGCCTTTGCTGCAAGCTACAGAAATAGGACATTTTCTGAATTCACCTCGGTGATCCTGCACTTCAATGTACCGACGTTTGGAGACTTCTTTTAAGTCACATATGTCAGAATCCTCAGAGCTTCAGAGAGAAAGTGTTTAACAAGATTTGCCAATGTTCTCTACCTCTTCTTTGTCCCACCTTTCTTCCAAGTCACTTCAGGTCGACTTGAAGATACAAGATGCCCTTACCTGGATGTTCTACTGTCTTATTCTTTTTCATGTGAAGTAATTATTAATCTTTAAAACACAGTTTAAAGTAATTCATAAGATTTCCTAACACTTAACAGCCTTTAAGCCAATTACTCTGTAGTTAGCAGGATTTACTTTAATTTTTAAAAGAATTTTTTTTTATTTGAGAGATTATGAGAAAGAGCGAGAGAGAAAGGAATCACGTTGAGACACAGGTATCAAAAGGTGATTTCCATTTAGCAAATGTACAAAATGATGGGGCTGTTTAGAAACCCAAATGATTTTTAAAAATTTGAAATCAATCTGTACTTATTGCATTGCATACGAATATCCCTAATTAAAGTAGTAAAGAATTCATATTAGTTAATATATTCAGTAAGAATATGTACTTAAGATAACTATTATGATTAAAATTCTGAACATATCTGTGATCAACAAAAAAGAAAAACATACTAGAGTATGTTGTGATATTCTGAAAGATTTGTGACTCCTGTATCCATTACCAAGTCCCAAGGGTAACCACTATCTGAATTCAAAAGAGCACAAGTTTTGCTTCTGTTTAATAGCAAGCTTTTTATTATTTCTCCATGTATAAGAGTGATACGGCTTTCAGTTGTAGCCAGGTGAAAGAATATAAATATAGAAAAAGAATAAAATAAAGCTCACTACCACCCCAAAATAGTTTATAGTAGAATGTTGGTTTCCAGTCATATGCAGAACTTTTAAAATGTGGTTATGTAACATACACTTTGCTTAGGATGATAGGCAAATTCCTTTTGTGTCTTTATTTTTACTACATGAAGTTTTAACATGTACTCTTACACTTGAAAGCATTTTACTTAAGAGACAGAGAAAAAGAGAGTGACAGATACAAAGTTGATAACGGTGAAGGAGGAAATCTTCAGTCTGCTTTCTCTTTCACTCGGTGCAAGCCATGGCTGGGAGTGGGATTTCCTTCATCTTGTATATACATGTGTGGTTAACAGAATAAACATCATCTAGTCATTTGAAAGACAGTGTTCAATATTCAGATGAAATGTTGTTGCCTTAGTGAGAACTCTGTCTTGATATTGAAACTCTGAAGATGAACTATACAGTATATTAATATGCCATATTATTATATTAATTATATATACCTTAACATATGATTATATAGTATAATATACTATATGGTAATATTACTAATAATATTATCATCTTCCTTTATTCATATTCTTCACAAATAGTAATTAACTCACCCAAGTCTTAGGAGCATGAGAATGGAAAATTGGCTATATATTTGTCAAAAATGAATCACAATCTAATTTCCGTTTCTTATTGACAAAATTGGCCAGTCACATAGTTCATGTGAATGATTATGTAAAGGAGATTGTCTACCTATAAATCTATACAAACTAAATTTGAAATATAGCACTATTTTTTATGGAAAGAAATCAGAAATAATGACAAAAACTACTTTGTTTGCTATCCTTCACAAAAGATGTTTTACTGAATGTGTTCAATCTCAGCAACTGGTAACACGTGAGATTGATTTATGCATCATTACAGGAGGCAGCTGCTCTACTAATATGATTTGAAGAAGGTGCAGAAAATCCCACTGGAGGAAATTAACTCCCAGTGGGCTATTCTACAATTTGCAGCATTAGTATTTCCCCCCATAGAATTCTTACTAGAAGATGTATACAAAGATTTGGACAATACATTTTCTGGAGATACAGCCCACTAACTAGATAATGAATTAAGAAAGAATAATCAATTAGATTTGTTGCTACTATTTTTATTTATGTTTAAGAAAGCTGTATTCTGTAGGAAATAGCAGAGCAGAAAAATGCAGATTAACAGGAACAGTATTAAAATGCCAGTCCCAGGGAAAATCATAATTAACATGGTGCTGTCTCCCAGTAAATGTGTCAGGATGGCAGCTCCTCAGTTGCTGATGCGGTGCAGTAGACAGCATGCCCAGATGCACATGGGAGATACGACTGCCAGCTCATTTAGTCCAGGATAGGACACCAAGTGCCTCATGAGAGGATGGAAAGCAGAGTAAGTTGTACCATTCTCCTGGCCCAGCTTTGCAACATGTTCCTGGGCTTCGGGATGTGCTAAGGCCTGTGACCAAGTAAGAAGCAAGATGTTGAGTGAAAAATAGCATACAGAGAAGGATGGTATGGTTAATCGAAAGAGATACATAGGTATAAGTACAAATAGATACACTATTGATTCATATAGTTGACTTCAATCAATTAAGAAAAATCTGGAACATGGACATTTGGACCTGTGGAGTAGAACTGGTAAACAGTTACCCATATTCCTCTTTCTTCTTTAATGTTCACTGCTCCATCTTTCAGTTACTGTCAGCTTCATTGGGGAATTCGCCATCTCAGAGTGGAACCCAGTGTGAGCCCAGAGCTGCATGAATTACAGGCTGTGTGGGACGTCCATAAACAACAGCGCTCAATCTTGCTCATGTCCCCATGGTTCTTGGCCTTCATCAGGGATAACTAACGAGTATGCTCTACATCATTTCTCATGTTTCCCCACGTGTAACTTTCTACACAGCATAGTTTTTAAAGTTGCTTTCCCTTATATCTATTTCACCTCTAATTCCTCCGTTAGCTTTTCCTGAGAAAATGTTCCTACTAACTAGTTCAGCCTTTTTTGCCCAGGTGTATCCTGGGAAAATCCAGATGCCCACCATTGGTATAGGATAGTTCTAAAAAACAGAATGTCTTGATGGCATTTTGAAATTGTTGAGCATTTCCCCAGTGAGTTGGCAATGAGAGATCAATCGCCAGCATCAGGGAGGTGGTAATTGTATAATATTGTAATTTAACAAAACATGTTAAGACTCATAGATGATAAATTATGTTCTAATCCACACAGATGGAACGAGTACAAGTTAATGAAACAGGCTAACATTGAAGAAAAAGAGAATAATGTAAACCGAATTATAGAATTTTGTGTCAAAAATAAAAGCCATTTGAAGACTCCAGTGAAGATGTGCTCCTCTACAGAATTTGTTTTGTCTTAAATTTGGCCTGGTAGCATAGGATATAAATCAAGGAATTATTTGATGAAATATAACCAATAAGCAAATGATAGCGTTTGAATTCAGCTACCATTTACACTCCATGAGCTTCCCTATTTCCAGTTTCATTGGTTTTGTATTTTTACTTTGCAGAGATTTACCTGCAGCCACTATGTTGGCGAATCCTTAGCTCTTCTGTTTTGCTTCCTAGCCTCACGGACCTCCTGTGAGCTCTCTCCCTCAGTGCTTCTTGTGAGCATCCCTCACAGAATAGTAACATTGAAAGTTCAACAGCCTCTCATTTTCACATCGGGAAATCATGCTCCCTGAAGTCCTCATTGCCTTAGAAGTTCTCCCAATAATTCAAAAGACACATTTTGTATAATTCATGCAAAAATTTGGCTGTTACTCATACCTTCATAAATTTTCTCTTAAAGTATTTTGTAGTAGGAAGAAAAAAGCAATAAATACATATATAAATAACTTCATCATATAACCTAAGGATATATTATGTCTATTTGCAGATTATTTGTGCCAATTTCCTCTTCACATTATTTTATAATACTTCATAATGATGTGCTGTACTTGGTAATTCTCTAGATATACATTCAAGTGTAATACAGTAATAAGAGTGTAAGCTCTTTAGTCATACTTCTTGGGTTCAAATTCCAGCTCTAATTTTTTCTAAGTCTATTACCTAGAGCAAATGAATAAACCTTCCCATTGCATCAAATTCCTCATTTATAAAATGAAGATAATAAAACTTGATGGTGCTTGAACAAGAACTAAATAAAGTAACACAGGAATAGTGCTTCAAACAGTGCCTGACACTCGGTAATGACACAATAACTGCAAGGAGTAATTGCGTATGTATATTACTTGCTACATATTCAAATTTCCTGTAGGAAAGAACATCTAGCTTGGTAGTTAAGAAGTGCATGTATGGCTTGTGAATTTAGGTCCAGGTCTACTCCTGGCTCCAGCTTCCTGCCAATAGGGATCCTCGGAGGCAGTGGTGACAGCTCAAGTCATTAGACCCCTGCCACCCAAATGTGATGCCTGGAGTGTACCCCAAATTACTAGTTTGGACTTGGCTTTGGTCTCTGACATTGAAGCCAATCATGGAGCTGACTGGTTAGAGGAATTTCTTTCTCTTGCTCTCTCTCTCTTTTTTTAATTGTCATATGCACGACATGTTTGTAAATACATTTGTTGGATAAGAATGAAAATCTTCACCTAATCTTAGTCTGTTTTAGGGCAGGGAATTGATACCCCACATTAACCAAATTTTTCAACCATGCTAATCAAGGGATTTAAAGTGATATTTTGAGTAATAGCTAGAATATACCATTGAAAAGTGATAACTTATAGGACTGATGAATATGGAGAAGAACTAACAGAATCTCTGGCCATTAAGGATTTTAAATACATCCTTTATAACAATAATCAATAATTATTCTAAAGTTATTTTTTATACTATTCAGTTATTGTGATCCTTTTACTACCTGTTTCAATAGTCAACAATTAAAAGTGACTTAAAATATGAGTTTTTTCAAATCCATGTTACTTCTTAGTGTATGTTTGTCACTAGGATAAACAATCATGTTAAATCTTTAGCAAAGTAAAAATATTTAATCGTGATTCTAACTCATTTGGAATTACATCATGCTGATCATTTCAGAAGCAATGAAATGCAGATAAGCTATACTGTGTTTGAAATAAACAGACCTTGACTTATGAATTCTGCATATGTCACTTCTCTGTGCTTTCTAGAACTAATCTTCAGATAAAATTAGGTGAAAGAGACCGATATGTAGATTCTCTGCACCCTCTATCTTATCTCTCTCAATGTGTCCGGTTTTTGTTAATCCATTGTAATAGGTAAACTGAAGGATTTGCATGTATGTGAGATAGGGAGAGTGAAAGAGAGTATTCCACTACCTCACCCAAATTTGGAGAGATCTTTGCCCACTGCCTTTTCTAAGTTAAAATTTATTTATTTTTGTTGCAAAGTCAGATATACAGAGAGGAGAGACAGAAAAGAAGATCTCCTGTCTGATGTTTCACTCCCCAAGTGACCACAATGGCAGGAGCTGAGACGATCTGAACCCAGGAGCCAGCAGCCTCCTGTGGGTTTTCCACGCAGGTGCAGGGTCCCAAGGCTTTGGGCCACCCTTGACTGCTTCTTCAGGCCACAGCAGGGAGCTGAATGGGACATGGGGCTGCCAGGACACCAGGCAGAACCCATATGGGAGCCGAGAGCGTTCAAGGCGAGGACTTTAGCCTCTAGGCCACCTCACTGGGCGCTACCTGCTGCTTTTAGTGCAGTCTGAATGTACCTTCCACACTATGATTCAAGCTCTATTTTTCCCCAAATATTTCTGTGGGAATTTCTCATTTATCTTATATGGAAGACAAAAATTCCAACCTACTAAATTTCATATATTTTCTTCAATTTTATTGTTTATGTCAAATGTGAGAAAGCTTTTTACAATATGTCTTTTTGAAATCTCAAATAACAAGTGTGGAAACAGACAAAGGATTGTAAATAATGGAATAGGTAGCATATTTTTGGTCCTAATCAGAGTTTTAAATAAAAACACTTGTCCTAACTTTAAAGATCTTAGATTCACAAGTGATTTTGCAATTCATGATCCAATGACCACCTGTAACAGAAGTTACTAAATGTTCAGATTCGTTTGTTCTCCTTCTAAACAGGATTTTTTGGGGCTGAGTCTTGCAGATAAGCATTTTTAAGAAAGCCCTGGATGGCACTTCCCCTTACTAGATTTTATAATCTCCATTTACCTGACACTTTTTTTTATATATTCTTCAAAGCTTAATCCATCAGAGCATACCGATATCAACTTTGATTTATTTGGGAATTGGATGAATTGTGTATTTTGCTGAAGATTCTGACTTTCCATTTAATCATCCTGTGGCTTGTTTTTGACAGTGATAAAACTGTTAAGGTATAAAAGATGATTAATAAGACATTTTCAACTTAAAGGCTTAAGATGCTGGACTCATCTCTCATTCTATAATCCATTAACTCTGACTGGAACTTGACGGTCCCTTTGTTTTTCAAAGGGATTTCCATGTCTGGGTCTATCAACATTTGTTATAAATGTGCTGTGCTTACGTAGGAGATTTCTGAGAAGCTTTCAACCTCATGATGTTAATGTAAATCTTGGCCTACACATAAGAGTTATATCATTCTGTCGCTACTCATCTTCTTCAACATTTCAAGTGAGAACATTTATAACTGTTATCACAAATGGTGCTCAACTTGAGCTCTAGAATACTGCCCCAGTCTTCCAAGTTTCTTACAAATATTGTTGTCAATCTAATTTGTCTTTTACCTAATTTAGATAACAACCACCATAGTGAAAAGTTAATGTAGGCAGTAATTTTACCCCTTTATTCCTGATATAATAATGTTTCTTATAATATGTGGAAAAGTTTCTATTAGGTATAATCATATTAAAATATAATAGACAAACTGTATAGCTATAATAAATAACTTTAGTGCCATATCTTTTATTCATCTTCATATTTGTAAGTTAAACAGTGCAAAATTTTTATAATTTAAATTTAAACATTCTGCTATATATCAATGTAGAGTTGATCATTGATTATTGACACATTCAGGTTGGTTTTAATTAAACTAGTGGCACTGCATTAAAATGAATATAACTTCAAAATTAAATTTCATTGATCATGGCTACCTACTATAAAAAATCTTAAAGGCATTTTTCTATATATTTACTGTTACTGAGATTTTACTTATTCCAAAATATCATAACAATGCCATTATTATTTATAAAACAATAAAATGATAATACTAATAAATTTATAATAATAAAAAACACTAGTTTTTCCTGATCTTTCTTTTTTAATTTTTTTTTGTGAGAACACATAATTTCATCTTGCTCATCAGCATTTGGACAGAGCATCATGCAAAAATCCTTCCAAAATAAGTACTCCAATTTTGTTTATTTATTTATCTTTCCATTCATTAATTCACTCATTTATTTGAAAGGTGGGATTGCAGAGAGAAAAGGAGAGACAGGTAAATGGAGAGAGGGTGAGACAGAGAATCTTCCACTAGTTGGATGGGGTAAGCTGAAGGTGTAAGTCAGCTGTTTCTTCAGTGTCTTGCACATACTTGCTGTCCCCCAAACATTTGGCCATCTTCCATTGCCTTCAAGGGACATTTTCAGGGAGCTAGATTGGATTCGATCTGTTCCCATACTGGAGTTGTTAAGTGTCACTTGAAACCATTTTACCAGCAAGCCAATCCCAGCAAACGCATTCCATTGGTGGAAGAGTTACTCTGCAACTATTTTTATTTTTAAAAATTCTAGTGAATATTTTAAGCAAATGGATTTTTAGACTACTAGTGTTATAAAATATTTTGTGAGAATTATGTTTTTTTATTCTTTTTGAGCAATAAACTCATTGAGTTTTTTGATGCTTATTTTTGCATTATTTCTCTTTTTTGTCTCTTCAAATTTTAAGACAAAGTGGTTGTACTTAAGCTATAAATTTGTTTGACATCTTAAATTATCGATTTGTTAATTCTTTCCCAGATTATTTTTTTTAAGATTTAGTTTTATTATTTTCATTGGAAAGGCAGATATACAGAGAGGAGAGACAGAGAGGAAGATCTTCCGTCCGATGATTCACTCCCCAAATGAGCACAACGGCCAATGCTATGCCAATCCAAAGCCAGGAGCCTCTTCCGGGTCTCCCATGCGGGTGCAGGGTCCAAAGCTTTGGGCCATCCTCGACTGCTTTTCCCGGGCCATAGGCAGGGAGCTGTATGAGAAGCAGGGCTGCCGGGATTAGAACTGGCACCCATATGGGATCCCAGGCGTGCAAGCAAGGACCTTAACCACTTGCGCCACCGCGCCGGGCCCCTCCCAGATTATTTTTTTCAGCAATTACAACATTGAAGTTATGTGAAAGCAAAAGTTATTCTAATTCTATGATCAATACATTAGAAAATAGAATGTTATCTAAAAATTAGAAGAATGAAAAGAGCAAAAAGTAAGACAAAAAATTCATGATGAAACAAAAATTATCAAGTAAATAAAAGGCAGTGTTTTGGGTGTGTTTACCCTACATGGTATGTTTATTTTTGTGATAGTAATCCCTCTTCCATATCCTGACAACAGACCCTCATCGCTTCTGCTGTGATGAAGATGGCTTTCACTATTGTCCAGAACAAATATTTTCTTTCAGGATAAAACTCTTGAAATATATTGCCATATTTCATGACCGCAGTCACTAAGTGAATTTTGCTTTTTCTCAATTTTCAGCTGTTTTACTGACTTCTGGGTACGCTGCATTACTGCCACACTAATGATAGAAAATGAGTCACTCAGTGACTTTGTAATTGATTATAGTTACTTAATTTCAAGTAATACAAATTTAGAATGGTGAGCAAATATACCTTCGGAGGGAATAAAAGCAAATAGGAGACAAATGTAAATCTGGTAGCTCTAGTCCTTTCAAAAGCTACCCGAGGAAATAGTACTGGATTTGAATGCAAATGCAGAGTGTAAACTCTGGGGACTCTTGGGATGGCTGGTGTAGTCCCAAGACATTTCACAACAGGATAAACTTTCAGATCCTGAACTGATCATTACAAGGGCCCCAGTGTGTAAAGAACAGGAAGAGGAGGAGTGCTTAGAGGAATGAGCCCAGTAAACCCAGTCGTGACCTCAAAAAAGCACTGCAAACATTTCCTCTGTCCACAGTGGCTGCAGCTGAGAAACCAGCAGCTTGCATACCCAGATGGCAGCTTTCCAGATGTCCACATGAGACAGCCAGGGCAAGCAGAGGCTCTGTTCACATACTTCAACTGCTGGCCAGCCTGTAGAAACAGACTCTTAGACGCCGTTTGAGGTTTTAAGAGTATTGATAAATATTTATGGTCATTTATTCCACAAATGATGAAAAATATAGCAAATCCAACCATCCCTACAGTCTTTAAGAAGAACCCCATATGCTGTCCAGCCCAAACAGAATATTATGGGTTTATGGGAAATGGAGTAGCTTTCATCCACAGGTAAAAGCTATTCCACAGACATGGCAATCTGTCTAATTTAGCTAGTATTTCAAAATCAAAGCACATTAAGCACTTGTAACATGAGTTCCTATTGTTCGCATGACAGAAACATAAAAGCTAGATGTTGCATTTTGAGGCTAAAAGGATGCAAGAAACCTCACTCACACGTTGCTATCCCATGGGCTTAACATTATTTGTTTGTAATTATTTCTGCACTTTTTAAAACATTTTGAGGTCAATCTATGTGCAAATCCTGAAAGTTGTATCGAAGATCGTGAAGGGACTTCCAGCTCTGTTCAGAATCGTCAGAAATAAAGTTCAGCATCTGATGTACCTTCTGCTGCTTAGTGGCAGTAGTACCACTTCATGACACAGTAGCCTTGCGGCACCCTTCTCTCCTGGTGACAGTTGCCATTCACATCAGTCTTTTTGTTTGCTTATCTTCCCTTGTTTCTGGGCGAAACTTTCTGAAAACTTTGAATTCTGTCACCTTCCCCCAGATAAAGATGCCAACATTAAAGCAATGAATTTTTCTGAAGGGAATAAATACAATCCTACTTTTTAACAAACTCGTTTCTCTGCAAATACAGTCTTTATTAATAACCAAAGGTACACAGAAAAGGAAATCAAATCGGAGACATGGCTTCTACATACAAGAAGTGTGCCCTTTAATTAAATTAAAAGACAAATGAACCCAGAAAGGAAATTTAAAATATGAAGTAATTATTGGTAAAAGAAACAACATGGTCTCAAGTTCATTCTCCCTCCTACGGTTTCAGAAAGTTCTTGTAGATTGGGTAGATTTGAAAGTAACTGTGTCAGACTTCAGAACATCTAAGTATCAGTGAATAGTGGGAAATAAAAGAAATTATAATTTCTTCCATGATATTCATAGAAATGAAGGGGAAAAATGAAGGGAAGTGGAACAGTGATGATTCAATAAAGCCATTTAACACAACATGCTAATTTTTTTCTACATTATGAGTTGAAGGTTAAAAAATGCCTGTAAAATAACAAGGATTACTCACAGTGGGAATCCACTATTGGCTGCCAATTACTATGCAGCAGTAGCAGCTTGTCTGGATGGAGCACAGCATGAATTTTTCCTGGTGGATAATAAAGTTGATTTTTTCCTGCCTCTTTGTTGGGAAGCATATACAATATTAACCCAGGATCACAGTTTTGGAAATGAAACTTGTTTTCTTTGTTTCCAGCCTCAATTTCTCTAAGCTATTTCTGTTTGCATTTTGCCCCAAAGATATTTTAGTTTCTAAACTAGAAATCTAATTTTTCCTCTGATTAGTGTTTCTGGATTTTGTAAGCCAAAGTAATACAAATAGTAATTGTGCGTGCTTCTTTACCTGGATATAATTACATTTATTTTTATGAACCATTAAAAAAGAAACTTTGTTGCTGGAATTAGCTAATTATAAGATGATAGAAAAACAGGTATCAGTCATTTGCAGTATATTTCAGGAAACTGAACTAATGTTTCCAATTATCTTAAAATACAATTATTTCTCTTATTTTTCACTCAAAAAAATCACAATTATGCATAAATTAGTGCTTTGCTTTTTATGACCATTCTGTCTATACTTGTGACTCTTCTAAGATGGATAGAAAGGAGAATATAATCATTTGTGAGAATTGTATTCCATTTTGGTAAGGAACAACAGGTTAGTATGTCTAAGGATATAATCATAAATAATGAGGAATGATTATTTCTCCTATGTGACACTTTGTCATTCGTCATAACCACCTGGTGATCCTTGGGTCCCAGACAGCAGCATCACTGATTCCAAATGTAGAGAATGGAGTCAAGAACATGTACTTCCAAGATGCTAAAAACATTGATGTCATTGCCACCTTAAGGAGAGCTGGCCTCTCTGCTGGCGAATCAGTCACTTGCAAACAGCACAGAAAGCAACACAAAAGCAATGTCAGCCTATGCCAGTATATGCTAAGCCTTGCTTTACGATTCCATGAGTGAGTGGAACAGTAATTCTTAATTGTGGCACCTAAGACACTCCCTGAAGTCACCATCATGATCAGACAAAGAATAGAACAGAGGGGGAAAAGTGACAGAGGAAAGGACACAATTTACCCGGCTTGGCTTGCTGCTTAAATCACATCCTACCATTGTAGTACTCTTTCATTTTATAAAGAAAAAACTTTATTTATTTATTTGCTAAGCAGAGTGTTGAGAAAGAAAATATCTTGCATTTGTTAGTCCACCCCACAAATGGCTGAATTCTGAAATGGCCTGGGCTAGCCAAGACTGAAGTGGGAAGTCAGGAACTCTGAGTCTCCATAGGTGCAGCAGGGACCCAACTACCTATGTTCCCTTCCACTGATTTCCTAGGTGAATTGGTGGGGAACTGGATCAAAATTAATACAACATATCTGGAACAGGTACCCCAATAAAATACGGTGGAATTGGAAGTTTAACCCAGCTGTACCACAAAGCTTGCCATTGGTGTTTGTTTGTTTTTAAAGATTTATTTTATTTTTATTGGAAAGGCAGATATACAGAGAGGAGAGACAGAGAGGAAGATCTTCCGTCCGATGATTCACTCCCCAAATGAGCGCAATGGCCAATGCTATGCCGATCCAAAGCCTCTTCCGGATCTCCCACGTGGGTGCAGAGTCCAAAGCTTTGGGCCATCCTTGACTGCTTTTCCCGGGGCCACAGGCAGCTGGAAGGGAAGCAGGGCTGCCGGGATTAGAACCGGCACCCATATGGGATCCTGGGCATGCAAGACGGACCTTAACCACTGCGCCATCACACCGGGCCCCGCCATTGGTATTTTTTATTTTTTGCATGAATTTATGCATTATGCTGGTATTCCTAATGTACATAATTTTGTGTGACTTGTGTTGCGTTTGTAGCAAACCTAACGAAGGGATAATGTTTGTAAAGGAGTTACTTGGTTCATCATCATGATGCCTGGGAAATTGAAACAGCGTGGTGCTAATGGTACTGTCATCCTGGCAGGGGGTCCTTGGTTTATCATGACGTTGTGAAAAAGAGGAAAAGAGAACTGTCATGTATGTAAGGGACCAAGGTCTGGAGTAACTTCATTGTGTAACAATGAGTACTCAAGACAGCCAACCCAGTCAGCAAGAAATGGTACACTCTGACACAGCTTCAATCTCTTCCTGAAGGTGGGGGCTAAATCCCTTGTTTAAGCCCAACTCTTTTGGGGCTGCACAACCTCGAGCCAGCCATAATGAAGATCAAGCATAGAAAAGATTCATCTTTTCGGGGACAGGGAGTAAAGGGGGAAACACAGTGCAAATAAAATTTGCTGCTGTAAAGATTAAAGCTGTGTCTGTTTTCAGAATGTCTTGTGTTGAAGTAACAGACCACCATCTTTGCACATTTGTAACTGGGTGCAGAAATGGGTGGGCAATTGAGAAAAAATTACTTCGTTAAATCACTAAGAGAGCTGAAGCTGAGACATGCCATCCAGTTTGACAACTGGCAGCTGCAAAGCTAATGTAACCATGACTCAGAGGCCTGATGTTGGGTGAGAGTGCCCACTGCAGGAGCACAGGAGAGTGTCGATTTCCCTTTGCAGGTTGTGAAGGAAGTCATCAGAATAGAAAAAAGTCTTAAAACATATGGAGATTTTTGCAATTGTTCCTTTGCTCCTATTAGATGGTTATTTCGTCATCTCTAAGGGTCACTTAGAATGCCTTTGAAATTATCCATAGAAATGTTTTGGTACCTTCGCGTTACCTGTTTCCAATCCAAATGTCAAGCAGACAAAGCAATGACAACATGCCTTAAGTGATGCTTGAAGTCTTCTTTCCATATTATGCCTACTGGTCCACCTGGGCAAAGCTCTGTTCTTTCCCCTCAGGAGTCCTTCCTTACGAATTGCAGTTCGTTTTTTTTTTCTTACATATGAGCTTTACATAGCTTAGTTTCCAGCATAACATATCATTATAGACTGAGAAGCTTAGAAAAGCAAAAATTATTCTTGATGTTTATGGTTCAGGAGTCTACATTTCGATTAACAGGGTTGAAATCTCATCTAAGATTTGGAATTGTTTTTCAAGCTCATGCAGTGGTTGGCAGGATTAACATAATTATTATGTGATTGATCCCCTGTTTTCTTCCTGGCTGCTGATTGGGGGCTTCTTTGAGCCAGTGGAGATAGTAACCAGAACTTACAACTGGAATGGAGCTCACAAAATGAGAGCTTACCTGTTCAAGATCCTCATTCCTGCAGTTTTCTATTCTACAATTTATCACAAATATGACTGCTTCATCCCTATGTTCATATAACATAACCTAATTGTGGGGATGCTTATCACATCTAAATAATAGGCCTCATTAACAATCAAGAGGAAGGGATTTATAACTTACAGCACCTATATCCCACATAAAAATTTCTCAAGTTATCTCGAGTTGTGCTTGCAAATCTAATTAGTCATTGTTTTGTTTACCTATCTTTTACTTTTTTCTCTGTAATCCATCTCTTTAAATAGCCTGGCTAAGATCCTAGTGATCTTAACAATGCTAAATCCAATGTTATAAACTATCAACTTGCTTAACTTCTTAGAAATAACAATTTTTTGATTATTCCTGAAATAGCACTTGTGTAAGTCACTAAAAAGACATGTGTTATTACACATTGTAAGACTAGCAGGTGTTGGGTCAAGTGCCATGGATCAGCAGCTAAATTCTCAGCTTGCACATGCCAGAATCCCATGAGGGCACCGCTTTGTATCCCAGCAACTCTACTTCCCATCCTGCTCCCTGTTTGTGGTCCGGGAGCAAGCTCCTAAATCCTGACTTGTACCTGACGCTGCCCCAGCTGTGGCCTTTACAGATATCTGGAGAGTGAACCCATGAATAGAAGCTCTCTCTCCTATTCTTTC
Source organism: Ochotona curzoniae (assembly GCF_017591425.1). Lineage (NCBI taxonomy): Eukaryota > Metazoa > Chordata > Mammalia > Lagomorpha > Ochotonidae > Ochotona > Ochotona curzoniae. The sequence goes on along the minus strand of NW_024465582.1, from coordinate 10,225,813 downwards.
CTGCACTCTCAGTAAATCTGCCTTTCAAATAAATAAATATTATTATTAAAGCAGAGAAAACTGTTTGGTAAAAATCATCAAAATAATGTTTGATTCAGGAAAGAATCAGCACATGCTAATAGAGAATGCAACTTTGAGGAAAAATAGTATATTAAAAAAATCTTTTAAAATTATGATTACCATTAATATGAATAAACAGACAATTTGCTTTTAAATTTTTGGATATATTTCTCTTCTATTTTTAATAATGTGTGATATTACAAAAGCTCTGCATGAGTCAGTTTTTTTGCAAAAATTTAAACAGGAAAGAAATTCTTTTCCTCATTGAGCTCTGCTTTATGTAACTTCATTTTTTAATATTTCTTTGCTAACTCCAGAATCTGTATATTAGAATTTTTTGAAGATTTGTTTGTTTTTATTGCAAAGTCAGATATACAGAGAGGAGAAGAGAAAGAGAAGAATTTCTGTCCATCCAATGACTCACTCCCCAAGTAGCTGCACTGGTCAGAGCTGAATCCATCTGAATCCAGGAGCCTGGAGCTTCATCCAAGTCTCCCACATGGATGCAGGGTCCCAAGGCTGTCCTTGACTGCTCTCCCAGGCTGCTAGCTGGGAGGTGGATGGGAAGCAGGGCCGCCGGGATATGAGAGAGAGAGAGAGAGAGAGAGAGAGAGAGAGAGAGAGAGAGAGAAAACTTCCAATTGAATGTCTACTACTAAATGGCAACAATGCTTAGGGCTGGAGCTTGTTGAAGCCAGGAGCCTAAAATTCAACCTGGGTTTCTTACGTGGGTCTCAGGGGCACAAGTGCTTTGGTTAGCTTCTACTGCCTTCCTGGACACACTAGCAGGGGGGAGATGAATCAGAAATACAGCAACTAGGGCCCAGCATGAGGACTCATTGGCTAAATCCTGCATACTCCAGGATCCTAAATGGTTGACAGTTCCTTTCCCAGATGATGCACTTCCCATCCAATTCAGTGCTTGTGGTCTGGGAAAGCAGAATAGGATGGCCCAAATCCTTAAGACCTGCATCAGCATGGGAGACCTAGAGGAAGCTCCTGGTTTGGGATCAGCTCAGCCCTGGCAGTTGAGGCCACTAGGGGAGTGAAAAAGCAGATGGAAGATCTTTCTCTCTCTCTCCTCTCTCTCCTCTCTCTGCATATCTAACTTTGCAATAAAAATAAGTAAATCTTAAAAATAAAAAATTAGAGCATCCAGGACTTGAGCTGGTAATCTTATGAGATACTGGCACTGCACAACTCTGCTTAACTCCATGTGCCATACCAGCCCCCAAGCATACATATGTCATATAATGAAATTGTTATAATGCAAATGATAACCCACATTAACTTTGTAAGTGTGCTTGTACAAGGAGATTTCAGTATAGCATAGACCTTGTCTGAGTTTATATTCATATTATTTCATTGTAAGCATGTTTAGCTTTATTTATCTAAGATTTTTAAGTGTCCACTATTGGTATGCTTGATTAATAGCTACAGATAAATTTGCAATGTTTCTATCAAAAATATTAGGATAAGAATATAATTTATTGTGAATCACTATGGGTTTTCTAAGATAATTCACTTGGGGGCAAGGTGGAAGCATTCTGCACATTCTTTTTAATGTTTATTGTGTGTAATGTGATACTGATTCTCTGGAATAACTGCAGAGGATCAAAAATCCCTGAGTTTTGGGTACATGTGAGCCAAACTTGCCCATCTGTAATTATTGTTGTGTTCATTGGTCCTTCTAAGGTACTACTTATAATTGCCTTAATTTAATTGGAGAGAGAGAGTGTGCTCAACATACTTCTGTTCCCCAAATGTTCACCACAACTCCTGTCTCATGCCAGAGAACGAAGTTAACAGTCCAGTCAAGTCTTCCACATGGGTGACAGGTATTGAACTGGCACCTGCTAGCCTTCAGGTGTCCATTAACAGGAAGTTCAAATGGGCAGTGAAGCTCGGACTTATGCCAACATTCCATGACAGTGACAGGCTTATCTAATGATGTCTTAAGTGCTAAGTCAAAAGCCTCAGGCCACAATATTTTTCCGAATTTTGAGAAATTGTTATGTACATAAGGTTCTTTGTGTTTTAAACATTTAAACTGTTGTGCTTTTGGTTTTCTTCCTGATCCTCAAACCTTTCTTTTAATTATCTTTTGAGGTGTAAATCATCCTTGTAAAAAATACATGGTGTTTAGAGAAATACAAAATTTAAAATGTTGCTCTTAATCCCCAACACAGAACAATTGTTTACATCCTGTGCCTCAAAAACAGATTACAAGACCAGTGGAACAAAGTGGAGAGCTCAGAAATCAATCAATGCCTTCTTTATGGCTAGATGATTTGTGATAAATTCGCAAATATTCTAAGAGGGGGAAGGAAGCGTCTTCAATACATGGTGCTGTGAGAGCTGAATATCTATGCAGGGAAAAAAAAACTTGAACATTTCTCACACCATAAACAACGATCAATTCAAAATAAATAAATGTTTAAATTTAGGACCCACACTCTTAATTTACGGAGAATAAACTTACAGATAATATTTCATGACATTCTTCTGATTGATTTTTATATCAAATCCTGAAAGCATAGACAACCAAAGTGAAATTGTGTGTGTGTGTGTCTGTCTATGTGTGTGAAAATTAACCTGAAAATGTCCTCCACAACAAGGAAACAATCAACAAAGGACATATGAAGCATCAGTGTATTCCTTAATCAGTATGGTGAAATATGTGAAAATTTATTACTTTATATAAATAAAAAGAGACAATATGCAGAGTGAAACATTATTTTTGTCAACCATGCATCATGGATGGTTAGTTAATAAGGAATGAATAAACTAAACCCAACAGTACAAAAACAATCTAATTTTTAAAAGTTCAAAAGGACCTGAATAGATATTTATCAAAAGAAGACATCTACATGGCTAACAGGTGCATTAAAGAATGCTCACCAACACCAGCCATCAGGGAAAAGAACATTAAAATTATAATGAGATGTCACCTCACAGCTGTTAGAATGACTATTTTCAGAAAGACCAAAGGCACAGAGCATTAGTGTGGCTATGGAGAAATGAAAATACTTGCAAACCTTAGATGAGAATTTGAATTAGAATAGCCAGAATGAAAGGCAATATAGCGATTCCTCAAAAATTGAAAAAAATTATCTTCAGTTGCAGCAATCCAGCTATATCATTTTCTAGCTATGATATAAACCTCTGTCCATCACTGTATGAATATATAAAGGGAAAGTGACATATAAACACACTGGAAATAGAGTCGGCCTTAAGGAAATCCTGTATTTTGTGACACATGCATGAACATGGATGACATTATACTAACTTGAAACAAGCTAGGAACACAAAGAAGTGATACGCTTTGGGACCTTACACTCATGTGGGAGACCCAGAAGAAGCTCCTGGCTCCTCGCTTCAGATTGGCGAAGCTCTAGTTGCTGCAGCTACTTGGGGAGGGAATCAGCAGACAAGAGATCTTCACCTCTGTCTCTCCTCGTTTCTGTGTATCTGACTTTCTAATAAAAATAAATAAATCTTAAAGAAATGTGAAGGAATCCCTCTAATCCTATTACAGTGGTTTTAACTAACTCAGCAATGAAGTGCCTTGCTATGGGAGTGTAAATACTCTTTTTCTTTCTTTGATCCCTTTGGGAATTATTTCACCTCATAATGGAAATATCATTCCAGGCAATAAACTTTAGATAATTTGTCTTGATTAGTGTTTTATTTCCCCATGATTTTATTTTTTAGCTTATTGTACAATTCATACTATGAGATTGTTGTGGAATAGTATCATGCATCTTAACTCGTATTTTTAAATTAAGTTGTTTATTTAGCTCTTAAGTTTTCTTAATGTTTTTATTTCCATAATGATACTGTTTTTTGTCTGATTTTTTATGTTATTGCTCATAATTTTTTTGTCAGTGAGACCTTATTTTCTCTGACAGTTCTAAAACTCTTGTTTGATCAGGAGCCATTTTGGCAAACATGTATATACACATAGTCACCTAGAGGAACTGCATACTGAAGACTCCCAGGACACTTGACTTTGCTGTTCTCCATACCTCCGCTGTCAGAACACACTTCAAAGGCAGAAGGAGGGGCTTGTGATGGTTGCTGTTCCGCTGCAATGATTTAGGGGGAAACAGTGGTGGGGGAGGACAGGACAGTGGAAGCGGAAACCCCTGTGCTTGTGGAATTGTATGGTGAAAATTACAAAAGAAAGAATTATTTTTTTAAAGAAGTATATATTACATAATTTAATTTTTGCTTCCTTTCATATATAGCTATGTTTGCATTTCATTATTGAATTTCTCCAAAAGGCTTTAGAATTCCCAGTGTTATATCAGTAAGAGTCACTATATTCTACTGATACTGACGAGCTTTCTCTTGTTTTAGCAAAAATGCGCGATTTCATTTCGGTGTCCTGACTTCCATCCATCACAGTATGGGCTGGGCTTCTGCTCTGGCTTGCTGTCATATTGTCTCTAACCCACACTGCTGGACTGGAAGCTAAGGGTTTTCCTTTGAGCACTGTTCAAGAGACATTTCTTACAAATTGGTACACATGGCTTGGCTTTTTATGAAACAAGACCTTCTACGTGACACCATTCTTGATTGATTTAAAAACAATTGGCTGTTGTGACCTCTAAATTGACAGATATTTACAATTTTAACCTTTTGACAATGATCATTTCCAAAACCAGCCTCTGAGAAATAGGGCTTAGTAGAAGTAAATTAAGTGCAGGAAAGATAAAGAGGGAGAGAGTGCTGTATACAGTGATGTGCATCCTCAGGTCAGTAGACAGACGTCTTGGGGGTGGAATGAAAGTGTCAGAAGGATGGAGTTCATTTGATCCCTGGGGAGGAGGTCAGCCTCTGCACAGCGAACTTGCTCTCCAGGACACATTGTGTCCATGTTTTTATTGCACAGTTGCAGTGTCTTTGTGGCTCTAGAAAGAACCTTGAAAGGAGCAAAGGCTCTCAGAATGAGGGCCACTTGCCCTGTACTCAGCTCCTGGGGCTGTGAAGATATCTTGTCCCAGGTACCCTTGATTTCAAAAATTGGTTTTTAGGATTTGCTTTTGTAAATCCTCTTCCATTTCATTCTGAAAGACTCAAGCTTTGTTTTTCCTGCTGCTGTTTCTTTTACAGTGGTCCATTCTTCATCAGAAGAGCTACTTATTGGAAGAGTAAGGATGTGTTTTATAAAAAGCATGCTATTTTTAATGGAAAGGCACAGACGTAATGAAACATTTTTTAAAAATTATAAAAACATTTAAAAAATAAAGTTGTATTGAATTTGGCTTACATGCACTATGGTATCAGGAAAAGAAAACACTTGATTAATATAATTTCATGGATGCATTTATATGCTTTAGGAATTATTTTTACCTTGTTTATATTAGAATATTTTATTTTATAACAAATAAAATACATTGTATGTAATATTGTAATCTATTTGATTGTTACATTGGTCCAAGTATCTCCAGGATTCATGATTAAACATTTTGTGGGATGTTGCTGCTTTTATGTAAAGGGGGAGAAAGAAAACTTAAGCATATGAATTCAGGATACAAGTTCTGTCACAAAATTGACTTAAGTCCTGCAAAGTGGCTAGATCCAGAAATTAGAGTCTTAGACTGGCCAGTAAGAAATTCTGGCTTCTGAAAATGTCGAGTCACCAAACATTTCATCATTTCTGCAAGTGCTGCATAAAGAAGACCTACAGAGCACACCTGGAGTCCACCATTCACACAGACAGATCCCGTTAAGTGATGGGAGCACCACCCTGGGTCTTCACTAGTACCGTTACCCACACTCTCCATGGCACAACACACCTTCACCTGTTTCCCTATCTCATATGACCCAGAAGCCCAAGCGGGGACTGCTTATTGAAGAGTACTAATGGAAGTTAAATATAGGATATAGAGAGTATGAAAGATGACTGTCAAGGAGGTAGGGAGACACTTCCGTTAGTTATTATTTAATGGCAAAACAAAAATAAATGCACACATGGGTTTGCGTATGAGCTTATGTGCATTCATATATGTAGTTATAAACATGCAATTGTTTTTGTTTTATAAACTATTTCCACATCAATAGTTTATGCACATTTCGAAGACCATGCCAGACTGACTGTGTGTATATTTGTGTGTATAATAGGAGGTATATTCCGGATTCAGTTGTTTTCAGCTAAATATATGGCTTTAGAAAAGTCATGTCACTTAAGGGAGGTGCAAAATTGACCAGAAGGACAAGACCAAACCCCAGGCCAGAAGAGTTAAACTAGACTGTAAGGAAAACATCTACATTTTATCACATATGTATATATTTAAAGTTATGCAAATGTGTGGGAATATGTCTATATAAAAAGCCTTAAAAAGGTGGTGAGGCAACGTGGAGGACTGCAAACTAAAGGAGCAGCTTTGCCTGCTTCACAGCTTGTTTTGGGCCAGGTTCAGCATGTGCTTGCCTTGCAGGCTTTCAGGAAACTTGCAAGGAGTAAAAATAGTTTTTCTACTTAACATTTTTTTATGTAGCCAAATGTCTTCACAGTGTATTACAAATGATTTTGAAAAGTTATGATTATTTTCTTATGTAATTAAAAAACTGATATATTCTGGCACGTTGAAAATATTAGAATGTACAAGCAAATGCTGGCAAGCTTAACCAACCCTACATAATCTAAGACCCAGATTTTAATTAGCTCTTGGTATGTACCAGCCACTTTTGCGATCATTTAAATGTGTATTTATTCCTTGAATTCTCCCAGGGAACCCGTGGAAGAAATCATGTTTTTTAACCAGAGCTCACACCACAAAATCCACACTCTTCCAAGCAGTGTGACAAACTACCACAAATAGCATCCAAAAGATGTGAATGTATAATATGGTTTCCAAAGTGCTGGCCAGGTCTGCTGCTCGGGTCCTCACCAGATTAAGATCCAGAGGTCGGTCTCATTGCCCAGGGTGCATTTCTAAGCTCATTGTGCTATTGATAGATGGCTACCTTTGCAGCCCAGGGCTAAGGCTTTCTGCTCCTGGGGACTATCCCTTAGAGTTTGCAGAAGGTTGTTTGCCCTTCCTCTTCCAGCCTGGAAGGACAATGTCTATTGCTTTGATTTGGTGACTCAACCTGACCAATTTCCTTTCCTCCTGACCTCTTGACCAGGCTTACAGGACGTCACCTGGTAATGTCAAATTCACCTAGGATGGTCTCATTTGACTTAATTTTAAGACAACCTATTGGTGATTTCATCTGATCATGTGAATAGCAGTTTCCCAGGGTTATTTCTTGCACTAACTTTGTTTTCATGGTATTACGTGGAATGTAATTTCGTTCTGCTGTGTGTGGATCTCCATTTTCCCCCAGCCCATTTATTGGAGAGACTGCGCTTTCCTTACTAAGTATTCTGGGCATCTGTGTTGGAAAAAAAAATGATTGACCTTAAAATGTACAGATTGATTTCTATGATATTGGTGGTGTTTTTATGACAATAGCATTATGGTTCGATTCCCATAGCTTGGTTGTTGAGTTTTTAAATTGGTAGATTAAACATAAAGCAAAGGCTCTATGGCCTTGGTGTGTGCAATGAGCCTTGTGAAATGGGTCTGAAAGTATGGGCAACAAGTGTGAAGACAGAAAAAGGCTATGACTTCAGGGTGGAAGGCTTCAGTAAACGAAACAATTGAGTGAATAGGCTGTCTGAAGAGTGAGAGAAAATATTTACAAGTGATACATCTGATGAAGGGAGCAGTAGTCACAATATGTGAGAACTCAAGCAACTCAACAGTAAAAAAAATCCATGTTATTTAAAAATTGACAAAGAATCAAAAGATATTTTTCAAAAGTAGATAAATAAGCAATATGTGTAAGAAAAAAATCAGTAGTCTTCAGGGAAATGTAAAAGCATGATATGTCTAAGTTAACACTTGATAGGCTAGCACGGTAGACACTACAGACAGTGCTGCTGAGGGTGTAAACACAAGGGAATCCCCTTGAACTGTTCATGGGAATGTGAGTTGGCTCACCCATTAATGAATACAGCGTGTGGAATGCAGAAAAATCTACAGTATGAATTAGCATATATAATCCATCAGACCTACTCCCATGTCCAAGGAATATGCAAAGAGTATGTTGAAAAATTATTTGCAACCCCATATTCATGACAGGGCTACACACATAATAGCAAATATTATGAAATCAACCTAAGTGCTTATCAACACATAAGGGAATAGAAAAAACATGATATAAACATACAATAAATTGCTTTGCAGTACTTTATTATTATATTGGGTGTCTTGTTTTTTCTTGAGCTTTTAGTTAGCTAATGAATGAAAACATTAGACACTTTGGGTTTTAGTTGGGATTTTACATAGCTTGCATTTTAATTCTTTGGTTCCTTCCTGTTTCTATTAACCCATAGCATTATTTTAATAAATGTTATAATACCAACCTAAAAAAACATACAATAAATTATTCAGTCTTTAAAATGAAGGACATCCTCTCTTTAAAGACATGAGTCTTTCTCTAAATGACAAACATTCATGGGAATAAAGGCACATTGTTCCCTAGTTTCGTCCATGTTCAAGGAGGGAATTAGAAAGGATACGTACCCCAGGTAGTAGGAATCACAGGGGACATCTTTACTTTTTACTTTGAAAGACAAAGCAAAGAAGGGAGATGAAACTTGTCCCATGTCACAAAATTACTAAGTTGATTGAATCTCAGGAAATTAGAATTTACATTTCCAATTGATACTGACTATGCTATATAGAAAAAAAAACTTTCAAATTACGTGTTTTGAACATTTTATGTAGCAAGATTAACACATGAGATACTCTCCTTCACTTAAACAAACCAAAGTTGCTTTTTTAAAGAGGATTTTGATTTTTTTTTTTATTGTAAAGTTAGGTTTTCAGAGAGAAGCAGATACAGAGAGAAAGATCTTTCCGCTGGTTCATTCCCCAAATGGCTGCAGTGGCTGGAGCTGAGCTGATCCAAAGCCAGGAGCAAGAGCTTCTTCCAGGTCTGCCACATTAGTAAAGGTTCCCAAGGCTTTGGGTCATCCTTGACTGCTTTCCCAGGACACAAGCAGAAAGCGGGGTGGGAAGTGGAGCAGCCAGGATAGGAACTGTTGCCCATATGGGATCCCAGCACATGCAACGTGAGGATTTAGTCACTGACTCCTATACTAAGTTTTGTTGGTGTTGACTAATAAGATACAAGTAGACTCATTCTTAAATATATTGATCAAGGATAACATACTATTCATAGAAATAACAGTAGCCAGAGTATCAACATTAGACTCAATTCCATTAAGTAAAATAAAGAATCTTGTGCTATCTACACGTGTATTGAATTGAATGGCCAGGGAAGAGTCATTCATTTAAGGAATCACATATAGTATTCTAAACACAGATGTTAGCCTGATGTTGGCTCCTAAGTCATCATTATATTTATGAACATGAGCAGTAAAGCAAGCTTGTCATTGTCTCATTAATAAATTACAATTTTACTTCCTGAGGCAATTTTACCAAAGATCATTCTTGCAAGTTGGTCTGGGGCTGAAGTTGTGACACAGGAATTTGAGCTGTTGCCTGTGAAGCTAATATTTTAATATGAGCTATGGCTTGAGTGCCAGCTATTTGAATTCCTATCTAGCTCCGAGCAAAAGTCCCTGGAAAAGTGATGGAAGATGGAGAGTGCTTATGCATCTGGGTCCCAAGTAAGAGCTGTACACGAAGGCCTCACTTTGGTCAGGTCCAATCCTGGACATCGAGGCCATTTGGAGAATGCACCGGCAGATAGAGGCTTTCTCTGCCTCGCTCTCTTCCCCCCTCCCTCTCTCTAATTCTGTAACTCTGTCTTTCCAAGTAAATAAATCAGTATCCAAACAAACAAAAGGTATTCTTGAGCTCACATAGTTAATACCTTCACTTCCAAAAGAATAGGAACATTTGGGGATCACGAGAACTGGTGCCCCACAATAGTCATCTCTTATTTCTGTATCTTCTTAATTTTTACTACACTTTTCACAGCTAAATTGACATCTCTGATTACTCTTCCAGCCTGAGGACAATTCCATTCAGTTTGCATAAAGTCTTAAATTTATTACAAGCAACACAATGGAGAACAAGATGAAGCCAACCTGCGGAACTGACTTCAAACATGCCCTTTAAGAACCCCAAAAAGGCCTGAATCCAACCAACAAAGTGAGTTGCACAGACATGAGAGTCTGCCTTAACAAACCAGATGGACCCCTCATTAAAGTTTTATACAGAACATTTCTATTTTCTGGGTGTTAACATGAGTAAAGCAGTTGTGATCAGAACGTGAAGATGAAGTTTTGGACAGTTTTGTGATTTGTAACTATCTGATTAGTGGGTTAAGGATGATGGGGTGCATTCCAGGGTCAATATGATAGTATTGATCACCTCAGCTCAAGTACAGAACAAATTTTATTAAATCATTTTGAATTGGATAAATTTCTTACAAAGAGAATTTCCCATAGCAACCACATACTTAATAAAATACAAGCCCTCTGGAGAGTTCTAAGACGCAGTGTAGTTTGGGGCACTGGCATTTGATCCTGATCTATGCACTGACAGGAAACAGAGTGTGTCATATATGTAGTCTCATAGCACTTCTTTCTATGAGGTTTTTTCTGATTTGAAAATGGTTTGTAGATATTGTAAAAAAGCTCCGTGTAAATATGTATAATATCAATTAGATCTTTTTAGTTCTGTTTTGAGCCCTCTGTGAATTTAGAAACCTGCACCCCTAGGCTGAGATCTAATAGAATAGATGACCTGGGAACCTGTATCCCAAAGAGTTGTAAAAGTTTCTGTTTCTCAAAGTTGCGCAAGTTTTTTGGCACCAACGATGGATAGAAAAATGTGTTTCCCTTCCCTTGTCATCTTCGAGCTTTTTGAATCTGTGTTCAGGCTAGTGCAGGAGGACATGACAGTGGTGGGCAGGGAACCATAATGCAAGAGTGACTTGCTATTCTGCTTCTGTTGCATCTGCTAGGCTTCATCTGCAATTGTGGGTACTTGATCCTGATTTGTACAGCAATGATTTAATTGTTTATAGTGTCCAACCTATCCTGGGACATCTGCTGTCCCATTTTCATGATAACACCCCTTAAATATCTAAGTAAAATCAAATGGAGGATAAACAGTTTTTCCATGGCTGTGAGACTGAACACTTTGAGTTAGTGTTACAGACTTAATGTTTGTGTCTTCCCCAAATTCAAACATTGCTGCCCTAACCTTATATATTGAAATATGGCACCTAAGGGAAATATTAAGGTCATGTGAGCTCATACAGATGTGACTCTGATGTAATGATAGTGTCGATTGAGAGAGAGAGAGAAAGAGAGCCCAGAGAGCTTTGTCTTCCTCTACATGATGTCCCAAGGAATAACTGTGCAGTGATAGTGCAAATGCAGATGTCCACAAGCCAAGGGCCCTCACAAGACTTCTAACTTCCTGGTCCCATTGTATGGACACCGCATCTCCAGAATTTGGAGAAACCAAATTGCAATAGTCTAATTACCCGTCACCGAATAGTCGTTTCTCAGTCTCCTGTGGTTCGCTTTCACCACAGTCGTGAGCCCAGTCTTGCACGGTAGCACTCTGGATGCATACCGATACTGTCCTTGCTTTCCTGCTGAAGCACTTTTGTTCCAGTAAAAATCCCCTGTGGAGCCTTCTGGTAAAGTGGTTAAGATTTACACCCACACTTCACATTAGAGTTCTTGGGCTTGAGCTCCGTTTCTGCTTCCAACTCACTTTTCTAATGCTGAATACAATCAGAAACCTTGGGGATTATGAATATGCTCTTATACTTAATCTCCAGTGACTTTTTAAAATACTTCATTGAAATATACAGAGATAGATAGATAGATAGATAGATAGATAGATAGATAGATAGATAGATAGATAGATAGATAATTTTTCAACACCGTAACACCATTTTGATCCACAAACGGCTGCAATCACTGCAGAGAATGCAGTCAAAGTCTGGATCCATCAACTCCAGCCGTGTGTTCCAAGCAGGTGTTAGAGCTCACTTTAGCAATCATTTGCAGCTGCCCAGGCACATTAACAGAGAAGTGGATGGGAAGCAGCCTCACTGGGATTCGAACTGAAATGCTACTGTAGGATGGAGTATCTCAAATGGTAGTTTAACTTGTAACACTACATGCCAGCTCTGATTTGTATGCAGTTACAAAGTGGGAGGTCGTGCTGTGGGTGAGTGAGAATCCTTGACTGGATGACTTTCTTGTGTGTGGTGGATGGCTGGAGCAGCCACTAGAAAAACAAGTTGAAAGGGAGAAATTTGAAGTGAAGAAGACAAGTTAGAAGGTGATTTACTCGTGCATAGGAAAAAGAAAAACAATGCTGCTACATGACGGACAGACATGTATAAGAAAAGCAGTAAGTTCTTGGTACTTTCGCTATTCTGGAGAACCACACAGGTAACAAGTAAGTTCATGAACCTGTGCTAGTCAGAGAAAGCAAGAAGAGAGTGATCCTTGCTCTGAGATGAACAAGGATAGGTGATGTGAGTGAGGTTGGAAAGCAAGACAAAGAACGTGCAAAGCGTAAAATGGTGAACGCCCTAATGTGTGAAAAAGAATGCAGTTCTTAAAAGTAAGTCTGTATTTCTCTGTTTTGACCGGGACACTGCATTAATATGATGATGCAAATATATACAACATCATAAAAATTCAAGTAATTTCATGTGATATTTTACAAATTACCAGAACATTTTAAAATTGAGTATTCTATGGGGAACATTTTCAAGAGAATATTTTACTGGAATATGAATTATTTACAATTATTTTATACTAGCAATTTTTGAACATTTGGGTCATTGAACAGAAAGTATATTATTTAAAGGTTATCTAAGAAACCATTTGAATACTGTTATAATGAAAAATATAATGTATCTAGAGTGTTTTGGTGATGATAGGCTATGTGTGTACTAAAAACTGCACAAAGTGTTTTTATATTTTATGTTAGCTAATATAGATAAATGTTTTCGTAATGTGTTGTCTGGCTTTCCTGCATATTTTCAGCTAAAATAAATGAGTTTTATCTGTATATTTATATTCTGCTTCTAAATAAGCAAATGTGATAGTAGAGAAAGTGTTAATTGTTACTTAAAATAACATAATATTCTAATACTTCATGGTTGACTGTATCTTATTTCAAAAAATTGAAAAAAATTAATTTAAACATGATGGTTTTATTCTCTTCATTAGCGTTGGGAAAAGCCTAATAGTTAACACATATTTCTACTATGTATATACTTAACAGCAATTTGAATGAAATATAGAGATAAAAAGAGTTATACCATTGCCTGTTTATAGAATAGTCTACTGTAATTCAACATCATCATTGCTTTTGCCTTCCATTATTAACCCAAAAGTTAAATCTGTAAATAAATTAAAATTATTGGGAACAGTAAAGTGAACCAGTATTGTAATAACTGGCAGATGAAATAGAAGTCCAGATGGATTATTACTTGAATTATTTACAAGTTCATCTGAAGCCAATAGATTTTATGTAAGTATAATCTCATTCAATAATCACTCACAGATTTCATAGCATCTTATTTGAAAATGTATATAAATAAAATTTACTTAATTATTTAAATATTAAGTACTATGTTTAGTGATATGAGCCCAATGAAATAGCTTTGTAAGTCCTACCTGCAGGAGAACATCTCAGCCAAAAGGAATGAAGGAGGCAGCAATGGGTGAGAGGGGGGATATGGTGAGGTACATATGTTGAATTTCCCAGTAAAATATGCTTAATGACTCTGTTCTTTTTTCTTACGAATACCATGGAACAATATAAAATTATTAAGTTAGGATCGTAATGATTTTGATATCATTTTTATGAGATAGTTAATGATTAAAAATGAATGTGATAGCTTTCACAGAGATTAGGAAAATAAACTTGAATGTGTGGGGACTGGGTGAGCTAAACAAATTCAAAAACCTTAGAATGAAAAGGTCTGCTATAATTTGTAGGAGATTGCCCCAGGTCTCTCCCTGCCTGACCTGGAAGGTCATAGGGAAGCAGCATACTGTGTCCCTGGAGGAACTTCTTAACAATGGTCTTGGCTCACTGAGACCTCAAACTGGACTGTTAACTGGCCATGCAGGTGAGAGTTGTGGGCTGCACCAAGCGTTGCTGGTACTTCCTTGATAAAAGCAACTCTGAGAAGTCAATATGGTCACATGTTTTTGATACAAGGATAACGTAGTAACTACTTTACGCTTTGCAACTCAAGCTACTGCATTGTAGTTAATCAAAATTCTCATTGTGTGTATATATATATATATATATATAAAGACATAGACAACATGTGCGAATGAATAAGGATATATTCTAAACACATTATTTACAAAAGTAAAATTCCACTTGGGCCAGATTTTGTCACAGGCTGCAACTTCTGATCCTTGAGCTATATATCACTAAAAATTGTCTAATTTAAAATCATACTTACGAACAGAATGCCTAAAAAGAACAATAAATGTCTTTGCTTTACTTTTCCTTGTGTTACATAAAAATTCATTGTCTGTATATTACATGCTAAGAATTCCTATTTACTGTAAAATTTACTTACAATTCTCAAATGGCTACGTATGTTTTCACAAACAAGTGTCTGTGTCATAAATGTATTTTAATGTCATAATCCAGTTATGTTTGATACTAGAAAGAAAATTCCATTTGCGATCAATGTAACATAAGAGGATACAAGATTCTGAAATTCTAGTTACTTTGATTCACTTTTTAAAATGATGGCATGATGCTCAATTTTATGTTAGTTTAAAATTCTATCCAATTCTTAGGCAGATTAGCAGATAGTCTATTTCTACATGACACATGCAATTCTTTTCTATATTCAGACATTTGGGCATATTTTAAACAAATGTTGAATATTATAAGTTGCTTCATGAATAAACTACATATATTAAGCTATTTTATTTTTTATTTCCTGCTTGAAATAAGCTACATAATTTAAAGAAAGCTTCATGTAACTCAATGTATTGTAATCTTTCCAAACCTTCTGTGACTACTTCTTTAACAACCAAATATCAGACAAAAATTACCAGGTGCTAGAGGATATTGCAATCATTCAAATTAATACATTGGAAGCTAATATCAGTGGAATAGTATTAGCAGCTTTAGAAAATGTTTGAGTTCTCAGAACTCCAGTCTGAAGTATAAGATTAGCGGCCTACTAGAAAAAGCGTAAATGAACCTCTCCTCTTTTCCCTTGAGAATTCACAGAGGTGTCAACCCTCATGTGACACCAAATACCCTTGTGCTTTTGCCTTAGGGACCGTCTGCTGCGAAAACTGTGAAAAATAACTTCTTGTCCTTTCAACTGATGCACTGTAAAGAATTTTATTATAGTAGCATCAGTGCACATAGGCAAAAATGAAGTATGTTAGGCAGAAATGAAAGGACAGCCACTTTCACCTGTGAAACAGCGTGAGTAGGTGATGGGATGGCTCAAACTAATTCATCTGTTCTCTTCAAGAGCACGGTGTCAAGCACCATGGTAAGAGTGGAGGTTTGTACAAGTGACAGAAAATAGGGCAGAGATAATTGGTGAGAAGTTAGTCCACTAGTCCTGGCAAGAGACTCTTAGTCCCCTAAGCCGCAGACACAAAGAAGGACACAATGAGTGATTGTCAGTAAGTGTGGATAATATTAATGCTATTCAAATTAAAAGTGGTGATTAAAGAAAGATTAAGTTGAATTTGTGAGCTCGCTTGACTTCACCAAATGAAATATCAAGTGGAACCCTTAGAAGGAAAATGTGAAGATTCAGAAAGGATTATTGCCAGGCTTTCAGAGGTGGAGTAAAGCATTCAACTTAGAAAAGGATCTGAGATATGAAAAAAAAAATGGAACAGAAATAGGAAAAACTGCTGACATGGGATTCTTGGAAAGTTCAAAACTTGACCATGATCAGAAGTATCCAATACTGAGAGATTCGGTAGAAGATTATAAAAGGCCTTCCATTTCAGTTACATGCACCTGCATCAGTGCAAACTTTGCACAAGACAGGGAGGGCAGTTGCGTTGACTTAGATTCCCACCCTGATATTTATGAAATTTTAAATATATCTGTCTGAACCTCAGTATTATTTGGAAAATACAAAGGCAAATCATGTCTTTAAAGATTATAATTAGAGATTAAATTGTTCACCTTAAATCAATTTGAAAAATTGACACTGTGACAATTTAATATTGTTGCAATGATATTGAAGAATGAAAGTTGGAATCCTACTGAGAGCTGAAAAGCGAGTCGAAGAGCCTGCAAGTATAAAAGTATATTTCAGGAAGTTTGACATTTATGGGAAGACAGAAATATCTATTTAAGCTAAGTGGGGCAGGTTTTTGGTTTGGGTTCCAGTAGTTAAAAGCTACTGTGCAAGGCAAGTATTTCAGGCAACAGCAAAATTTTCTGCATAAATCACCAAGACCAAAAACATTGCATGCCATTTATATTTGCTAATCAGCAGATACTCATAGTTAAAACTGCCATACATAATACAGCATGCAAAATACTTAGCATACCGCTACCTAAATCCACTACTCAGAGCTTAATCATGCTACTTAATTACCAAGTTTAATTTGAAAATAATTGTTCAAGGCAATTAAGTAAATGCCCCAATTTCATTAACAGACTTTCTAATTAGAACCTACAACATAAAAGTGCTAATGTTGCTTCATTAGCTTTGATTTACTGTTTCTAATACTAGCTTTTTTTATTATTATTCTTTTCTTCAAACATGAAGTTGTGTTTTAGGGTTAATTATGTTTGGTTCAGACAAATATCAAGGGATGATTATTCCTGGATTCAAACACAGCTATATTTGATATTAAAATTTCGTTTTAACTTTTCACATTAAACACATATTGGGACCAACGTTTTAAAACCGCTTTATTGTAGAATAGCTTAAAGCAATTAGTGAAAATTGCATTTGGCTTTAATTGTAAGCACACAAGATTTTCAAAATCGAATATGCTCCTTCACATATGGTATTCAATTGGAAAACAGAAGAACAAAAAAATTTAATTGTAACATAAGCTCACAATAACAAATTTGTTAAATTGGCAATTGAGGAGAATGAGGTGGCATAGACTATTACTATTATCTAATTCAGCAACATTAAAATCTTCAAATATAAAACCTTTGCTTGTAATGAATTACCTGGAAAATCGACAATCTTTGCCAAATAAAAAGACCTTGCATGTAATGAGTTGTAACAATTAATGGCATACTTGTAGAAAACATTAAATACATATTTTATAAAATAAAAGTTTGATAAAATGAAAACTCGTAAACATTGTTGGTGGGTTTGTAGTTTAATTCTGAAGGTGGTGCTCTCCACAGACCACCTTCACTGAATATAATCTATTCCTCTATGTGGAGGACTCTGGTATTTCAAAATTGTGCTAAGCCTTGGCCATTCTGCAACGAATTATTTTTACACAGTTGTCATACATCTTGTGGACATGAGATGAATGACAATAATGCCAAAGAGTAAATAAGTGACAACTAGTTTCTTGCAGCCATTTAATAAAAGCAAACAGTGATATCCTGTGTGTTTGCCTACTGTCATTCCACCACACCTGGGTTCTCAAGGTGAACAGCACTTGCATGAGGACACTAATTCCATTCTCAGACTCCACCCACCTGAGTTAACCCCCTCCTGAATGGCTCACCTCCTGTTGCCATTGTGCTGAGGGGAAAATTTCAGCGTAGGGATTTCAGTTCACAAAAATAATTTTGGAAAAGTGAGAGTTGAAAAGAAGTAATAATGCTAAAAGTAAAGCAGTAAAGACCCTCTCTGCGCTCATACAAAAAGTTGGTATCTGATGGGAAAAAATTAAATCCTTAAAAAAAAAAAAAAACACCTGTGTGGATAGCAGTGGGCAGAGTTACTCGAGACCAGTGCCCGGCACTTGCAGAAACACTAAAGTTTGAACCAAGACAATCTGTTATCTTCCATTACAGGAATTTTGGGTTTTATCCAGGAGAAGTTAGAACTGCAAATATACTAATTCTGAGTTCCATCTTTTATTTCAAGATGAAAAATAAACACAGCTAAAAATAAGCAAGTTGCCAGCCATTTCATGTAGGCATCAGGACTATAGTGAGTTGTTTACGATTTAACTAAAGTTTGCACTTTGTATCAAGGTATCAGCTGTGTTAAATATAATTTGTGAAGACTTCAAACGCCTTCTATTGGAAATGAGTTGGATGTCTGCCACGACATTGGCATCATCGTGTATTCTTTCTGTGTTTCCAATCTCTGTTTTCTCTCTTGCATTTCACTTTCTTTAATGAGCAAGACAACATGATTTTTTAAAATATTTATACGCAATGACTTTTGCCTGGTAGAAACCCCATGCATGTTGTGAAATAAAATTTAAAAGTGATCTCCACAAGAGATTTTCTTGCTATCCCTAGTTTATTTCTCAATGTATAATTTGTCTCCTTTTACAGTTTTCAATATTATGCAGATAATTCAATATTGTGAGAATGATTATTAGGCAGAACTTCCTGGGAGATGTTCCTCTGTCCTGACTTAGCCTAAGAGGAAACTTCACAATTTAATATATGTTCCTATTCTTAATTAAATTCCAAAAGTATTAATATCCCTATAACATTTCAAAACAGCAGACATTTTTGCAGAGTTAAGTATACAGTGAGTGAAAGTACGATTAGACTGAGAACACTGAATTTATTTGTATAACTTATGTTTATGCTAATATGTGATTATTACATATTGCTGGGTAAATTTTCTTCAGAATTCCATTTTAAAGGACCAAGTATTGCATTACTGCAGGATTGTGAAACCAAGTAGGTACAATCATATCTTAGCTATAAGATGGCCTATGAGATGAATAAATGTTAAGAGGCGAATGTTTGTTCTAGAACTTTAATCTCTGTTAAAACTCTTGCATATGTCAGCATTCTAGAGCTCAAGCCCTACTCTACCACAGGTCCTACTTTCATCTTAGTGTGTGCCATGAGAAATAGCAGGTGCTCATTCAAGGAGCTGAGTCCCTGCCACCCATGTGGGAGCCCATGTAAGTTACAAGTTCTCCATTTCAGCCAGCCCAGGCCCTGCCATTGTCAGTATTTTTTAAAGAAGCCAAAAGATGGGAGAACACATACACACTCCATGTCGCATCTCCTTCTCTCTTTGATGAAAAAGAAAACAAATACATAAATGATTTTTAAAATATATCAGATTTACCTGTAAGAAAAAAAAAAATTAAAGGATATCTGTCAGCTCAAGCCAGGCTAAGCCAATGGCTACAGATAATACTTAGACAAAGGGACATGGCTTGGTTCCGATGAAACATTACTTGCAAATGCTGCATCAAATGGCTGCAACAGCCAGGGCTGGGACAGGGCCAAGATAGGACACAGGAAGGCCATCTTGGTCCTTAACGTGAGTTGAGGGGCCCAAGTTGTCAGACACCTTTAGGGAAGCAGGATCAGAAAAGTAGCATTTGAAATTTGATCTAGTTTCTTGAGATGGATTGCTGGGGCTTCAGCAAAGGCAGTCACTGACAGTGGTTGGTTTTGATCTTTATAGTAGCTCACTGTTACGTGGAAGATTTAGCTCTTACAATGGCAAGAGTTTCCAGTTAATTCTTAACCTTAATTATTTATCTTGAATTGACACCAGGCAAATTAAACGTATGAACAAACCGTATTTTAATGATCACATTTCTTTTTTATTAAATTTATTTATTAGCTTTAAAATGAATGCTCTGGGCTATGACAGTATACTAATGAAGGTATTTTAAACATGAAATATAATAAATTTATTAAATGAAAGCTCTCTAATGCCTCAGATAATCTCACATCTGCTTCTCCTAATGAACTAAGTACTCATGTGTTCAACCTGGACACTTTGAAATCAATGACTATAGGAAATAATCACAAGGTGTACTTAATAATCTCCTATTTTTACTTCAGGCACAACTCTGAATCTGTCAACATTTTACACAGAAACGTATTTCATAAATAAACATTGGGACCTTATGGAATAATGATGTGCTAAGAACCAGTTTCTATTTTCCCTGTTTTCAGAAGATCCTTGAATTACTAAAATAAAACACTTCGATCAATACTGCAGTGAAATAACAGATAACAGTGACTATATACTGTAAAATTTTATAAGTTAGGTGATCTTACATAATGATGAATAAAAATAACCAAACTGTGAGAACTACATGCAGGATGTCTGTGTGCATATCTGTCTACCTAGAGATAGAGATAAGAAAGAGATAGAGGGAGAGATAAGAGAGAGATCCTCTTCCACTCCTTAAGGGCCAGGATCGCTTGAAAGGTCATGTCCCAACTGCTCCACTTCCCACCCAGCTCCCTGCCTGTGGCCTGCGGAGGACGGCCCAAAGCCCTGGGACCCTGCCCTTACGTGGGAAAACCCAGCAGGAGTTCCTGGGTCCTTTCTCCTCTCTCCTGGCTGGTCAGTTCCAGCCATTGTGGCCCCATGGGGAGTGAACCAGTGGACAGAAAATTTTTCTCTCTGTATCTCTTTATAAATCTGCCATTCCAATAAAATTAAATACCTTTTTAAAATAAAAGAAACATCTTGATAATGCAACAGAAATGACAGAAGAAAAGGGCTGGGGTAGGTAACACCAGTATTTTCTGTCCAGACCCCTTCATTGGAGTAAGAGATTACCAGAATTTTCAAGTTCTGGCCTGGAAGAATTGTTTTAGGACATACTCATGTCTGTAAATCTACTGTACTTTGCAAGGTAACAACTTGTTGTTTAAGTCTATTTCCCTTGTCCTTTCTCATTTCACTATTTGGCCCTAAACATATTTCAGTTGCTTTATATATCAATAACCTTAAATATGGCACTTAAAATTCAAAATAATAAGCACTGAATGATATTTGGCTCAGGTATTGAAGCACAGATAAGTAAAATATTTTATCTTACAATGAGACATTTACATTTTAAGCTTATTTTTACTTTTTAAAGATTTGTTTATTTTTATTGGAAAGTCAGATATTTAATTCTAAAATTTTGACATAAAAATTGCTTCAGAGTGTTGCCTAAGGATGTAAAATCCAATACTGGTTATAGCTATCATGTTGCTTTTTCCAAATAATAGGCAGTTACAGAGTGCATAACAACATTTTAAAAAATCTATGTAGATTTCATCTAAAATCAAAAGCTAAGAAAACAATTGGAACATAAATTATAAATCATGATTACAGGTGTGATACCAACCAAATATTTACTGTTTTATGATTCGATATAAAATTACCATTAGTAGGAATCAGCTGTATAATGATATAGAATAATAAGGTTAATGTCATTCTGAAGTCATAAATTGATTTTAATAGGGAAAAGGAAAGTTGTAATTAAAGTGAATAGGAAAAAAATCTTCTTTAATCATCTGCAATTTTGTTTAAATAGGAAATGTATTTCTTAATTCTGAAGCATGTAGGTACCAAATACAAATGTGAAACACGTAGTTGAAAATTATTCCAGAGAGAAATACCTAATAAACTATTTGACCCTATATGTGTATTTAATAAATTATAGAAACTGATAATATAAATATATACCAAACAGGTAAAACACGTTAATAAGGACACAGATAATTCCATCTATAATGTAGATTAATAGCTTAAAATATGTCACTTTGACTGTTTCAATGAAACCTGGATATATTATTAAGTTCCTATATATAAAGTCAAGAAAAAGAGACTGTAGTGAGATTACATTTATGCTTTCTCATGACCGAGGTCAGCCCAGAACTGCAGCCAATTTGCACGCTGATCTCTCCCATGCAGTCACCCTGGAGTGAGGATTGGTGACCTGCAGTCTAAGCTCAAGCCAATACCAAGTTGAGGCGAGGGGTTTGAAAGCAGGATGTGCACCTGCTGGACCACTGCTCCTGCTGGTGAGCATGAGAGCTGAGACTGGGGGCGACCAGGCTGGGCAGTGCTACAACATCTGATGAACTGAATGTGAACTGGACTGGTGGGAGGGGAGGGGATGGGCGGGGCTAACTGACTATAACAACTCCTACAGGCATAAGACAGAATGGGGGCAGGCCGGTTGGGCTTTGCCACAGCATCAGCTGACAAGTGCTGGGACAGGAAGCAGGTCAATCTGGACTGGGAGCAGGCCTAGCTAGACAGGCAGTGGCATTCACTGGCAAGAGTATGGACTGGAGGATGGAGTCAGCTGGGAAGAGTTATGCTTCAGTGCCCAATTATGTACACTAGAGCTGAATGGGAGGTGGGGACAGGCCAGACCAGTCATTGCACATGCTGGCAGACACAGAAACCAGAGCTGGGTGTCAGCTCAGTGGAGGTTACCGGGGGTCACTTTGACAGGGCTGCAGCTCCTGATGGTGTACATGGTATCTACTTTGGTATAGTTTCCCAAAGCCTTGGGCCGTCCTCTGCTGCCTTCCCAGGCCACAGGCAGGGAGCTGGAACGGAAGCGGGGCTGCCGGAATAGAACCGGCACCCATATGGGATCCCGGGCGTGCAAGGCTAGGACCTTAACCACTGTGCCACTGCGCCAGGCCCACAGCTTACTTCTTTAACACAAGGTGTTACACAAAGACATTTTCCACATATTATGTGATTGATATTTTATCAATCGTTTGATGGAGTAATAAAATTATCTTTTTTTTTTAACCAATGAAAGACTGAAATGTGCACGGCTAAGCAAATGTGACAAAGGTACAGGTGGAGAAGAAACCCCGACCGTGACCTTTGAGGCAGACCCAGTGAAATGGCAGCTGGATGAATTAGAGCTGCAATTGCACAGTGTGCTTTGAGTGCTCTCTTAGAACAAACAGCAATTTTCTGCAATGAGTCCATGCAGGAGGTTTTGTTCTCCATCAGGCATAACTCCCACGCAGGGCTGGGTCTCAGTTGGCAATACTCATTTTGCTAAAATGGGGATACTAAATATGATATATCGTAAGCATGTTAATTTTAATTTCCTGTTTATTCTGCTACAGAGTTGTTTATGGGATAACTCATAGTTAAATCAAGACTGAGGATTCAATCCAGTTTATAAAATCTGTCAAAATAAATCATATTTGGGTACAGCGCAGTGACTTGGGGGCTAAAGTCCTTGTCTTGCACATGCCGGGATCCCATATGGGTGCCGGTTCTAATCCCGGCTCATATCCCGGCTTCTCCACTTCCCATCCAGCTCTCTGCTTGTGGCCTGGAAAAGCAGTTGAGGATGGCCCAAAGCTTTGGGCCCCTGCACCTGCATGGGATACCCGGAAGAAGGTTTGGACTCCTGGCTTCATTTCAGCTCAGCTCTTGCTGTTGTGGCCGCTTTGGGGGTTGGGGGTGAATGATTGGACAGAAGATCTTTCTCTCTGTTTTTTCTCCTATCTGTGTATCTCTGCCTTCCCAATAAAAATAAAAAATAAATATTAAAAATGTTAAAAAGGAAATCTCATAATTATGAATGGTATGTATTATTTTAAATAATCACATTCCAATCTGTTTACTATAATGCCTAAATATCCAAGCATTTATACTTACCACAACATGAAAGTTATATTAGCATAAAATTTGGCAATGTGAATTTATTCTAATTTTTTTTCTTAAACTGATGGCATTGATATGATTTAAAGCTGTGTTCAAATATTTTTACGATTTATTTATTTTGAAAATCAGTGTTACAAAAAGAAATGGGTAAGTTAGAGAAATCTCCCATCTACTTTTCATTGCCAGGTGGCCCCCGATGTCCAGTAGTGAGCAAGGCTGAAGCCCAGAACATGAAGCTTTGTATGGGGCCTCCAGTGTGAGTGGCCAGTACCGAAATACATGGATCACCTCTGTTGCTTTTCTGAGGCCCCAGTAATGTTTTTTAGACTTCTATCTATCTCCTCCCATTAAAGAGGTGAAGTAAAGATGGATTCGCATTTGTATCCTGGCATTGCACAAATGCAGAGGGGCTGTTGGAGAAAGAAGAACAGAGCATTTTGTTTTCTTGTTTTTGTATCTGCCTCTTCACAAATGCCTTCAACCTAAAATGATCCTCCACTAAACTGGCCTGTTTTGGAATGGCACATTCTGCTACCTTTGAATAAGCCTCCAGAACATTCTGAGTGATGCTGTCATATCCAGTAAAGGGATGACTTTTTGAAGCAAAATTTACAATCCTCCAGAGTTTTTTCCATAAATCCTCTTGTTCATATAAAACAGACATGAATCATAAAAAATTATCACTTTATTCTGTAACAACTTGATTTTCATATAAGCTTTACTGCTCTATGTTTATGACGTCAGAATATGTGTCTTCATTTTCTGTTATATTTACATAAACATATTTTTGTTAAAGATGTATTTATTTGAAAGGAAGAGCAACTGAGGAAGTGAGAGACACAGAAAGAAAAATATAGTCCATTCTCTGATTGGCTCACTCCTCCAATGACTGTAGCAGCCAACTGTGGGCCAGGCTAAACCAGGGGCTTGAAACTTTATACCACAATCCTGGCACAATTTGAATAGCAATGCCATTTTCTAGAAGCTTTTGCTTTTGGAAAGGATAGAAACCAAGACAAACAATGAGAGAATGCTTATCTGACCGTTCACGATTAAACATCCATGTCACGGCGAGGCCAGGCCATGAGCTTTGAACTCCATCAGAGTCTTCCTTGGCAGTTACACAGGGGCTTGAGTGGTCATTTGCTTCCTCCCGGGGTACACAGTAATCAGAAACTGAAATCAGAAGCAGAGCCAGAATAGAATTCAGCCACTCCCGTGGGGGACTCAGGAGTCTCAAGAGGCACTTGAGTGCTGAATCAAAGGTCTGCTGCTTCTCTTGCTGTTGCAGCACAATCGCAGCAACAGGATAAATGGTAAAAGGGTCACCAAACAATTGAGCAGTTAAATCTCTAGGAATATAGACCCTCGGAGTTAGATAGCTGAGGGTTTTGTTTCCCCTCACATGAAGCAAACTCCCGTGTGACAGAGGAAGAATACTTTTACTATTATTCAGCTAACAGACTTCAATGAAAGCAGGCAGGAAGCAGAAAACAAGCAAGGCCCATCTAGACTCAACTTGAAGTGTAATTCTAGGGTCTTAAAAAGATGCATTGTAGCAAAAATGATTGTCCAGAGACACCGTTGTTCACAGAGCCCTGGCTTTTCAACATCTACCCGGGGCGTCCGCACTGGAGGGCCCTCGGTGTTGATGAGAACTGAAGTAGCACACGAAGAATGTTTCTGTGCTTCCTTATCAACGCATTGAGAAATCTTGCTCCTTAATGGAGCTTTGGAAATGGTGAGGCAGAAAAGAAAATCACATTCTGAGCGTAAAAGGAAGGAATAAAAAGTGCATTGCTCTTGTTCTCTGTTGCTGTTTGCGTGTCTGTCACATCGCTGAACATGTGTCTACAATTATGAAATGCCTTATAACGGAATTGTTGGGTTGGATTAGTTAGACACTCTACACTGAGATCTCTGAGAGTAATTGCGAGCTTGCCTAGGAAAATGAGAGTAGCAATCACATTGCATTGGATGTAACAATGAGTATTTGTAACACAAAGCTGAGTTCCAGCTGGAGGTCACCAAGTGTAACATTATTCATGTCTGAATAAGGTATGATTTATTTTGTGCTATACACAAAAGTGTAATTGTCAGGTTGATTCAAAGACAGTCACAGATTCTTATTTAATGAAATACGAGAGGCTTTATTTTTTTTTTTTTAAATATTTAGTCCCTGTGTTCTCACAGCAATTTTTCATAACCTCCACGTGGAAAGAGCCACTTGACCCTGAGTTAAACCTGAGGTACTTCAAAGTAACAACCAAGTGCCTCTACCCAGCAGAATGGCAGAGCCTTCATTATTTCTCCTCCTCTTACACCTGTTCCTCCTCCTTTTTTTTAGTGCACACTACCCTCCGTTTTTGAAACGGACATGACATTATACTTTGCATCGTCTTCCTTTACTTTCCATGATTACTCTTCACAGTAGCTCAGTTTGAACAAACTTAATTCCCTTAGAATCTGCTTTTTGGTTGAATTCTTGTTTAAAACCAAGAAGAAAGACAACAAGGGGGCTTTTACTTTCTTCTCAACTGCTATCTGTCTTTTCGTTTTTTTAAAAAAAAAGTTGGACATGTTTTATCTACTACTGAAAATCCAATTTTTTAGTTGTAAAGTAACTGAGAGAAGAAAAATATTATTTCAATTCTTTAGGAAGCTTTGTTATTAAATCTTAATTAGAAAGCAAACAGAAAAGATCATAATTTGTTTTAGGAATGAATTTTGCAATATTACACTGTTAGAAGATGTGGATTGTTTTTCACTGTGTTTAAAGCTTTAAAATCTCAAATGATGTTTCCATAATGGCACATGTTCCAGTGTTTTGTGTAATTTTTTATTAGTTATTTTAAAAAGAGAGGTTTATGTCACCTTGGGTCAGACTATCATACAGCAAATACTACACTTACCACTGTTAGAGTGTGATAATTTTGTTTACAGAGTTCAAGAAGGGAAATATCAGTTAGTCAAATATAGACAATAAGAAATGCTTCACTGCATGAATCCTAGTGCCAAGCAGGGTGTCAATTATATTTTAGGGTTTCTATAATATGTAATGGTTTTCTTTGCATTCTAAATAATATTATTTATGGTTCAATATACACTCCAATTAAACATATTTAATAAATAAACATTTCCACTGGATTTTAAAATTATAAATGAATTTTTTTTAAATGATAAATTGTTCAAGGAAGAAAGAAGGTAAAGAAAATGTATTTTTTAATAATCAAGTAAATACATGTTGAAAAATTACTAAGAAGGGAAAAATCTACATTTAGATGCATTTTGATACCAATGTATGAAGTTTAATACAAAATATATTCAAGGGCCCAGCGCAATGGCGCAATGGTTAAGGTCCTCGCCTTGCACGCCCAGGATCCCATATGGGCACTGGTTCTATCCCGGCAGCCCCCCTTCCCTTCCAGCTCCCTGCCTGTGGCCTGGGAAAGCAGTCGAGGATGGCCCAAAGCTTTGGGAACCTGCACCCACATGGGAGACCCAGAAGAGGCTCCTGGCTTCGGATCGGCATAGTGTTGGCCGTTGTGCTCACTTGGGGAGTGAATCATCGGACGAAAGATCTTCCTCTCTGTCTCTCCTCTCTGTACATCCGCCTTTCCAATAAAAATAAAATCTTTAAAAAAAAAAAACAAAATATATTCAAAGCACTAGAGCTAGAGGGGGAGATCAAATACTATCACACTGATGTCTTAGAAAAATATGTTTAGCTTTGAGTATTTCAGTCACATCACAAGACATACATTATACTAAGTATAGTAAAACACCCCATTTCTTATTCTATTAGTTTAGAATTTATCACATTTTTATGACACCTAGGCTAATATCACAAATTTTTTTTAATTATTCCACATACACTCTGTGAATAAGAAATTTTGTTATACCGTGTGTTCCCTTGTCTTGTCACCTATTTTTGTTCCATTGTTAAGATGATTTGGATTTAATAATGTTTCACTCTACAAGAGAGAATATGGTCCGGTGATTGGAAAACATACTAAGTACAAGATGCATTTAATACACCTAACCTCTGGAGCACTGTGATTTAGTAGCAAGTATCCTAGTCCGCCATCAACCTCAGCTTTGGTTTCTGACGATTGCAGCCAACCGTGGTCTGATGATGATAAGGAGAGAGTACTTCCCCTAGTGTTTTGTTAAAGTATGCTGTGACAAAACTTCTCGATCAGTGATGCTGCTTAGGGCTTCTGTGTGCATGAAGCCTACATACCGCAGTATTCAGCAAGTTCATTCATATGAACAGATTTTTCCATACGAGCTTCTCTCTTGTTCCCTAAATTGGATTCTGCCTTGCTCAGGCAGAGAATGCAGACAGCTGCCAAGGGCAAAGTGATACATTTCTGCTGTCACTCATGGTTCAGAACTCTTTTCCTTCACAAACTCTACAAAAACGTACTCAAGAATTCTTCTTCTTTTGAGAAGCAGTAAAGGCTTCAAGGATTGAAAGAACTTTGGATCCTGTTTGGAAGTGCATTGTCCATCAAGCCATGGGGCAGTATGTTCAGAATATCCAGTGAATACCAGAAATAACTAATAATGCCAAACACTGAGGATGTTATATTGCCTCATGCATACATGTGCGTGATAAATGCTTGTGTTTCCACTTGGAAGGGTTCATGCCTTCTTTAGACACACCCAAACTGCCAGCTCTCGTACCTTCACTTAGTTACTAAATAAAATAACACAAGCACTGGACACAAGCACTGCAAGAGCACTGTGTACATTTGTTGCCAGGAGGCTGCTAAGTGGCGAGTGAACGAGTAGCATACTCAGTGTGACCCATTCACAGGTATGATTGAGGTCCCAGGCAGAATGAAGTGTGGTGCCTGGGTTTCCATTTTACTAGAGCTTGACAGCATGGGATATAACACTCATGAATTGCCCATTTATAGAAATCTTCATGCAGTATTTTCAAAGATTATTTATTTTTATTTTATCAGAAATGCATTTTTATAAAGGAGAGTCAGAGAGAAAGATCTGTCTGCTGGGTTCAGTCCACTAGTGGCTGCAATGGCCAAAGCAGAACTGATTCAAAGCCAGATTTGTCCGGGTCTCCCACTTGTATTCAGGATCCCAAGGCTTTGAACTATCCTCAACTGCTTCCCCAGGCCACAGGCAGGAAGCTGAATGGTAAGTGGAGCCTCCGGAACAAGAACCAGCACCCAAATGGGAACCTGGTACGTTCAAGAAGAGCATTTAGCCACTGAACCATTGTGCTAAACCGAGTTTTCATGTAATGTTTTGGATCATAATTGAATGGTAATTGAAATAGTACAAAGTAAGGCATAGTATAAGGGGTTGTATAGTACACTTAATGTTAGAACATGTATCTCAGAACATATACACTATACCGTATCACTGCTAGCATAGTGCATTTGCACAATCATGGAGTCACAAAGCTGATAGTTGAAGCACCAGTATTGATGCATTTCTTCCTTTTTTTAAAAATATGTATTTGTTTTTTTATTGGGAAAGCAGATTTACCGAGAGAAGAAGATACAGAGAGAAGCATATCTTCTGTCTGGTGGTTCACTCATTTGCCAAATAACTATAGCTGCAGGAATTGAGCCAATCTGAATCCAAAGCCTCATGCTGCTTCTGGCTCCTGCACAGATGCA
Source organism: Ochotona curzoniae (assembly GCF_017591425.1). Classification (NCBI taxonomy): domain Eukaryota; kingdom Metazoa; phylum Chordata; class Mammalia; order Lagomorpha; family Ochotonidae; genus Ochotona; species Ochotona curzoniae. The sequence goes on along the minus strand of NW_024465582.1, from coordinate 10,196,510 downwards.
GGCCCCTAATGCTTTGTGTCATCTTGCACGGCTTTTCCAGGACACAAACAGAGCTGGCTTGGAAGTAATGCAGCTAGGAAATGAAGTTCCACCCAGGGGGAATCCTGGCACTTGGAAATGGAGGATTAGTCATTTAAGCCATCACACCGGTCCGTAGCCATTTCTTAAATGTATATATTATATACTAAATATTATTTATAAATATTATGTATGTATTAAACATGTGCTGTTTAGTTTATTTGACTGCTAACTCATCTATTTTTAAAAAAATCTTTACAATTCAGAATGCAGACTAATCCTTCACTTGCAGCATCAGCATCCTATAGGATGCACATTAGGGTCCTAGCTATTCCATTTCTGATCCAGCTCCCTGCTAATAACCAGGAAAGCAATGGGAGATGGCTCGTAACCAAGGGTCCTTTCACCCATATGAGAGACTGTAAAGAAATTCCTGCTTCCTGGCTTTGGATCAGATCAACTCCGGCCATTGTAGCCTTTTAGGGACTAAACCAGACGACATCACTCTCTCACTTCCCCTCCTCTTCCCCCACAATTCTGACTTTCAAGTAAAATAAATAAATATTTTTAAATAAATATTTACAGTTCAAAAACAACACATCAAAACTCTTTAGATAATTTTTATCATCCTGCTTGAGAGTTAAAGGTTAGAACAAAAGGATAATTCTCAAGATATGTTAATTACAAAATTTTAAAATAGACTTAAAATATATGAGAAAGTAACAAAATAGTTTTTGTTCCATTTGCCTTAATTCTAGGGTTTAGAGGATACTTTGTGATTAACTATTCAATGAGGAGTGTTATTTTGCATTTGCTGGGTTTCAATTTCTACCTGAAATATGATAATGTTCAATAGTGGCATTTTAAAGAAGATTAAGTATCCTGGTGTATGACAAAGTGAACTCAATTTTTAAATTATTCACATTGAAATAAGAAAAACAAAGTAAAGTCGAGACTCTATTTGTCAAAGGTCTGCAATCTGGCATGTACACCACTTCAAAGCTCATGTTTTGCATACTCACTCGAGCACTTCATTTAGGGATATTTTTAGTGCAGAGGCAAATAACACTACAAACTAAATGTTGTTTAAATACTTATTTCCTCTACTTGTCTAAGACGCTAAGAGAACAAACAAGCAAGTAAGCAAAGGAAAACAAGCTCCATGAGGTGTCAGGAGACACAAATCGTCAAAATCAGGTTTCAGTCGCCAAGACACTTAAATTGAAGTCAATTTTGTTGCCCTAAACTTAACATATAGTTACCTTGAGGACCTCAAATAAATTGTTTTGTTTTTATTAGTGGTAGGAAAATGTAATACATGGACAATTATAACACCCAAACTTGCACTAGTGAGTAGGGTATAATGTATGGGATTTTGCGTGGCCTATTCTCCATTTGCAATGAGTATCTTCAGTTGCTCAAGTGTTTTGGCTTAAGTGATCAATTTTAGCAAAGTTCAGATTACTGCTAAGTAAAGTCTCATATCAATAGTCATTCCATATTTTTACAAAATCTTATGATCTTTGCATTATATTCTTATTAAGAACCTTTTAATGCAGGAAGTAAATTCATTAAAATATATTGCTTGAAAGCATTAGGCAATTTCTTGTACTTGCATCAATTAGCCAGAGTGATGAATTCAGCCCAGGTCTTCCGCATCATGTGATCTGCTCTTTGCGTTATAAAATTCCGTGACAGTTGAACTCCTTCATATAGCATCGGCTAATATGCTAATGCACATAATTACAATTGTTGTAGAATTCATAGTCATAAGTAAAATCCATGCTAATGGGTTTTAGCAATCTGCCAGAACAAAGAAACTTTAAAAAAGTGGATAATTATAAGGTTGTGAGATCTGGGCCTAAGTGGTTTAAAGTACATTCAATAAAGTGTCATTGGCTTAGATTAGATGACATTCACTGCATAAATAATTACAATTGCTGGGTCTGGTGAGATGAGTAACTGGAAGAGAATCTTGATGAATAATTGGGAAATTATAAGCTCTTTGTCTTCAGAAACTGATTGTTCTTTAAGATAATTTGATTTTAAGATATGTCCTAATGGCATAAAGTTAATAATTGATACACACTCTACAATTTTTTGACCCGTATTTCATAGGTAAAAAATATTGTGCTGTGAGCTCACCCTTCTCAGCCTTGCTTAATATATATTCAAAACCAGTGAAAGCATCATGATCTTCAATTTGCTATTTAATATTTACACTGATATTTGAAAATAAAATGGTGATTTTAGTTGCTATATGGAAAGTTTGGGGAAGCATTCTGGGTTAGTGATCTATTGCTGAGTCGTTTACTTATAGAACTATGGAACAACAGTTCAAACTATGAAAGCCACCTGTTTTAACATTAGATGGAATGTTCATGTATTTGTCTACTTTTATTTTTAGGGTTTTTTGTTTTAGCTTTAAATATTTTAATAGATATGCAAATATTTGTGAAGCTTACAGCATTCTATAAGATATTTGTTATATCCATATAGTTTGTAATTTACTTCTTGCAAAGCAGTGACACTTAGGTTTGAAGGTGTTTACTCAGGCTGATCTCAAGCAGATCAGGGTTTACATTCTAAACACTGAGTTTTCATCCCTCTTTAACCTGATTTTACAGCAGTAAGTTCTTTCAGGCAGTACAGGCAATGGACAAACGGATCCAGAACTATTATCTAGAACTATGTTAAAGATTGTCGGGCCCAGTGCTGTGGCCTAGTGGCTAAAGTGCTGGCCTTGAACGTGCTGGGATCCCATATGGGCACCAGTTCTAATCCCGGTAGCCCCGCTTCCCATCCAGCTCCCTGCTTGTGGCCTGGGAAAGCAGTTGAGGACGGCCCAAAGCTTTGGGAACCTGCACCCACATGGGAGACTGGGAAGAGGATCTGGGCTCCTAGCTTTGGTTCAGCTCAGCACAAACTGTTGCGATCACTTAGGAAGTGAATTATCAGGTAGAAGATATTTCTCTCCATCTCTCCTCCTCTCTGTATATATCTGACTTTGCAATTAAAATAAATGAAATCTTAAAAAAAAAAAAAGATTGCCATTAGTTTACTAAGAAAGGAAATCATTTTTTGGTTGGTTGATAGAAGTCACTAGTCTTTATATATAGAGAGAGACTTTTTAAATAGTGTGGTACAATTTCTGATGGACTAGGATATTCCCCCCCCCCAATCTCCCACCCCTGACGGATTGTCCCCATTTCACTACAATGGTGTAGTCCTTCATAAGGAATCATAATTCTATCAGTCTCTTATTTAAGTGTACCCCAACATTGCTAGTACAGACAATGTCGGACAGTCCAGCATCCTGTTGTCTATACATATCCAACAGTTTCACTGGGAATCCATCTTTCGTCTGGAAGCAGGATGCATGTTCCATTATACCCCCACATCTGGATGGGGTAGACCCCAGTATGCATCATTATGCATTTCCATAATTGAGAAGCCATGAAACAAGGTCAACAACTGGTATGAATTAGAACAACAGCTTCAACAGCAACATCGACAACAACAAATTTCAGGACCATGGAAAATGTGCCACTGAGTAACCAACACATGGGTCAGGCCTGGCTAGTCCTTGGACGGGAGGCCACTAGTCTTTTAAACCACAAAAATTGTTTTTATTACAAGTGATAAACATCGCAGTGCAGAATTGTTAAATGACATTTTACTATGACTGCTCCAATCAGACGTGTAAACATGAGTTAAATAAAGTGGAGACTTTAGAAAATAAATAAATAACTATAAATGGCATAAAACAAGAACTTTCACCTACCCAGGAAGGTCAGCACATACATGAGAATTTGAAAGCATGTAGTCTTTTTATTTTTTGTGATTCCCTTGCGAGACTTGTCTTTTCAAAAGCTTCAGACTTGTCATTTTAAAAGTTTCTAGTCAAAATTCTAGAAATTGCTTTTATTTGTTATTTCAGTAAAAGCACAAATTTCCTTCTTATTGTGGATTATAGAGCTATTAAATGACTTGGTCTATCAGCCAGATAAAATGACATTCGATGCTGGAGTCCATTACTTATAAAATGAAATGTCTTATTTACCTTAGATGTTTGGCATATAGAATAAAATGCATGCAAAGCCATTAGGTGGCCTGTTTGTGTGCTTTAGGTGTTGAGCATATAGGAACAAATGATTAAGAACAAAGAAAGTAGTTATAAAAGACAGAACAATACGCATGTGAAGGTCCAAAGCACTTTCTAGTTGCTTGTAAGCACAGACTGAAACAATCAAATGGACAGAACACAATTTTTAAAATAGAGAATAAACCCAGAGAAGAAAGCTTTAGGCATTCTGAAGAGTAGCTGCAGTCACCCAGGGTTTGCTAGGAGCTGGAGTGCAAGTCTTCTGCCTCATACCGCTGCTATTATCATCCGGTGTCTTGTGGAAACTGCCTTTTCTGGGGACGCTGTGATTCTGAGCTAGTCCTAAGAATGCTTAATTATAAGGCTTCCAGGGAAGAGCCAGTTAAAATAAAAGAGCTTACAATGCTTTTCATGCTTTGTATTGTTTTGTTTTTTTTACCAGCAGGAAGTCACACATCCAGACATGCATATCCGTGAAATTAAATATACAATAGAATCCTGTTATTCACTGTTTTGCCTTCATTTTGTATTTATTATTAAATACCATGTATATAATATATATCATGTATTATATATAATACCTTATCAATATCATATATAATAATATATATATGCTTGCATGGTACAGAGGAAGAACAAGTTTAGATTTGGAATAAAATGAGAATTCAACAAACCAGCAATGGTAGTTTGTCCAATTTCCAATATTTTTAATCTAAAAAATAAACTAGCCACACCCAACCAAACTATGCAGGCAATTCCTATCTAATAACAGACAGAAATGGGCAAAACAATTCCAAGGGTTATAAATATAAGATTGATAAAACATATTCAAAAATGTCCAATTAGATTTTCTCAACTTATTTAATTGGCAGACTTTTTGGAACTTTGTAATCTTTGGATAGACTAACTCTTGCAATATTTTAGAATGTAAACTAGAAATATTTTTGAATTCCTTCACCCAAAATGAGTTTTCAGACATGAATAATTGAGTATTAGGTGACTAAAAAATAATCTCCCCTTGTGGGATACACAATTAATTTACTTAATTTTTAGCTAAATCAGATCCACATTGAGAAGTATGTAACATCAGCATCCAAGATTTTCTTTGGATTGTAGATCATGCAAAATTAGTTGATGCTGCTGCTTTTTTTAATATATGGTTGTTATATTTTATTTTCCAAGTCATACTGATTCAAATATTTACACTCCTCTACTTTTCAGTCCACAGTTTAGCACTCTTACTTGTGCAGCTTTAAAAGTTATAGCACAAGATCTTTACATTAAAGATTGGAGGGGGGGCCCAGCGCGGTGGCATAAGTGGTTAAGGTCCTCGCCTTGCACACCCAGGATCCCATATGGGCGCTGTTTCTATCCCAGCAGCCCCGCTTCCCTTCCAGCTCCCTGCCTGGGGCCCGGGAAAGCAGCAGAGGACAGCCCAAAGCTTTGGGACCCTGCACCCACGTGGGAGACCCAGAAGAGGCTCCTGGCTTCAGATCGGCATAGTATCGGCCGTTGCGATCACTTGGGGAGTGAATCATCGGACGGAAGATCTTCCTCTCTGTCTCTCCTCTCTGTATATCCGCCTTTCCAATTAAAAAAATAATAAAAATAAATCTTAAAAAAAAGATTGGAGGGAAGGATTCACAGTGCTACACCAAATGGAGCTCAGGGATTTGATTGAACCTTACAGGTTGTAGAATTCACCTGAATATCTCCAAGCAACTTGTTAATTAAGCAGAATGATATTCCATTGAACACACTTTCTTGAGTCAAGGAAATATTAATTAGGCCTTGTTACAGTTGACCAAGTCATTGTAATGTAATTTAAAATGAGTGTAGAAGATTTTTCTGAAATTAGAAATAAACTGTTGATTACTAGGGCTGTCAGAAAAAATACATAAAGTAGTGGCCTAAAATTGGTTTTCTCACAATTATGCATGCTAGCAGCCTGAGACCAAGTAGTTGGCACCATTACTTTCTTCTGAGATATTCTGAGATCTCTCTATTCGGTTTATAGGTAATTGTCTTCTCCATGCGTCATCATTTGAGATCTCTCTCTCTCTCTGTGACCTAATCTCATAAGGATCCCAGTAGCAGTAGAGTCCACCCATTACAGCATCAATGATTCTTCACTGTCTGTGTGGATACCTTGTCTCCAGAGTCACATTTCAAGTTATTGAAGATTAAGACTGATACCATTTTTAAGAAAACACATTTCAGACTCTAACACTGACAAGTATGATGCTAAGCAAATTTTACAAGAACTAAGTTGATTAGATTTTCTGGAATAAGTCGTTATTTTTTTAACTCCTCTATGGTAAAGGTGTCCTTGTGACAAGATGGTCACATAGCTAATAATTTATTGAAAGATTTTATATCAATGAGTTCGCTTAGTTTTACCATTCTAGGGTTTACCTTTGCCATCACACAGTGTGAACATGAATGTTATCTAACCTTCATAAAGCTCCTCTTTGATGATATTATCAGTATCTACTTGGTAGAATTTTTATGAAATACAATTAGAAAGCTCACATAAAACTCTTGGCAGGATGTGACACTAAATACAAACTAAAATAGTACTTATAATAATGATAATATAATGGTGAAGATGATTATCATATCACTGCAGGCAATAAAAGAAGTAATGAGTCTTATGTTTTAGAGTTAAATGCAAGAAAAATAATGCTGAGGGTTAAAGGGTTTCCTCTTTTGGTAAGAGTAACGGCTAGTCCATGCAGGCTCTCTTTCCTGTAATCTGACATTGTGAAAATCCAACATGTTTTTGGAACTGCTAAACAAGTATTTGCTACATGGAGACTTCTACTTCACATCATTTTTAGATAAATCAATGAAATTGTCATTTTAACTTTATCTATGAGAAAAAGAAGGGTCAAAAATACTATTAATTTGCTCAACTTGAGATAGGAAATTAAAGACAGGCATAAGACCAGACCTTCCTGATTAAAAAGTTCATGCAAAACTTCATTTAATGATCCATTTGATAAATGATAGAAAATAAACAGCAGTACTAAACAGTTCTTATCCCTGAACTTATATTTAGCTTTATCATTAAAAGATATCTAGACTTATTCCACTGTTATCAGTATCCACAAGAGGTCACCCGGATAAATGTTTGGCTGACTGATTATGCATGCATGAAACATCCATCAGCTTGGGAGTTTAGTCACCATGTCAAAGATGCAATTTGACATGGCATAGTTGCCGAGGGCCTTAAACTCCTTAACACGATGGAATATATTCCCACCTTATTTTTTGTGCCTGAGGGACATGCATTTATAATTGATTACCCAAGTTCCAGCTGTTTTCTGAACTGTGTCATTGAAGTCATGAATTATTTGCAGAATCCAATATGTGTGTAACAGTTAAATCAGCACCCTGAGTTTATTTATCTCTTGCAAAATCCATTTCATAAACAGTTTGTTCAAACAAAACATTTACCAAAGAAATGATAGTATAAAATTATTGAAAAGTAGAACAGAATGCACATACATGTGTGCACTCACAGTAATACAGCACGAGGGTCAACAGTGTCTTGAGACACTTAAGGGACATTTATTTAGACTGAAGCTGTAAACATCTTTGAGAATTGTTTCGTAAACTGGTTTATTTGCTCCTTTGGGCATCATTGTTTAGAACCCAGCTCCTTGAATTATAAATTGAAGTTTTTTTGTGCCCACCTGTCTGGAACAACATTTGCCAACATTGCATGGCAAGCATCTCCTGAAGTACTCTTTGTATGCTACCTACAACTAAAAGGAAAATCAAGGGATGTGGAGGGATCTTGGGGAAGGGCACAGTCAACCCCAGAGCCTATGGAACTAGATCATAAAACAAACTAAAATATTTTAAATGTAAAAAAAAAAGACTGCTGAGTGCAAAATATGTCTCAATTCCCTAGAAATAACTTTAAAATTTTTTAAAAATTTGGATTCAGATTTGAGATTCTATACTGCTCATAAATTCCCCACTAATGGTATTGTTTTGGGCAACTGAATCAATCTTTGAGTAGACAGGATGGGAACTCACACTGTCCAATAGAATAGGACTAGGCACATAAACCTGAGAAGCCCTGGCTTGTGAGGAGTCTAGAAGATATGTGGTGTTTGTCCAAAACAGACAGCAGATTTGCAAAGCTGTGTAGGCAAGCAAGAATGTAAGAATGATTTATAAAGTATTTTAACAATAATTGGAGGTTAATAGACATAATTTAGAGTTATGTACTGAATTAGGTTAAACATATTCTAACAAATAAACTGATTTTCACTTGTCTAATTGTTGCATGGATTTCTAAATGAGCATTTGTCTAATAGCGTACTTCCGTTGCATTATTTTTGTCAGGTAGACCGCGTTCCTTAATGGGACTGGGATGGTGCTTCTGGGCAGTTGTCACACTTACACCTGACCACTGATGCTGTTACTCTATCCTACTCCATCATTACTGCTACTCTATCCTTTCAACTGTGAGTCTTTCAATGCAAATAGTCTTCACTTCCTCACCTTTGCATCACCAGCAATCTACAGGTTAACTGAAAACTTAAAGGTTTGCAGGGTTTATTTCCAGGTGGCTTTGAACTAAACCAAATGTAACTCTATGGTTAAAAACTACCTTCCAGGAATAACTGTAGACTTTGTTCAGAGTGCCACATTCTGGTATAAGGAAGAATGTGTGCAAGCAGTCCATGATGTTATGAATGACTTCACTGAAATCAAAAGTGTACTTACAACTTTTTTTGATATTGTAATCTTTCATGAAAAAAAAACCCTGCTATTATATCTGTGAAGCACAGAATAGAGAATGTGTTCATGTGTGCACAGGAACATGAAACATGGATGGGCATGCAATAAAGTGAATTTCCCTCTTATCAGATTTTAAGGGGATGCAACACCTGAGTTGCCTTTTTCAATTATATGATAGAGCCTTAAAAGTTCACAGAGAGAGGGAAATAAATGCTACTTTTCATGAACTTTATGAAGATGCTTGTATGGCACTGTGTATTTTCCACAGGAGAGAAAAAGGAGTTTATGCACAAGGTCCCCCATTGCATGTCGCAGCTCATGGGCTCCTGTGTTTATCAGTTTTCCCACTTAAAATGTATTTATTTGTTATTGGGAATGCAGACCAGATTTGTGAGAAAGAGAGAAGATCATCCTTTCTTTGCAATGGGTTTGCCACCAGAACACAGGTGCCACTGCTAAATCAAAACCAAAATGGGAAAGGAAAAGATCCACGTCAACATTGTCGTCATTGGACACGTAGATTAGGACAAGTCTACCACTGTCGGCCATTTGATCTGGAAATGTGGTGGCATCTACAAAAGAACCACTGAGAAATTTGAGAAGGAGCTGCTGAAATGGGAAAGGGCTCCTTCCAATATGCCTGGGTCTTGCATAAACAGAAAGCCGAGTGTGAGTATGGTATCACCATCAATACTCCCTGTGGAAATTTGACACCAGCAAATATTGTGTGACTATCATTGATGCTCCAAGACACAGAGACCTCATAAAAAATGTAACTACAGAGACAGTGAGGTTATTCTCTCTCCCTCTCCATTTCCTCTGCTTTCTTCCTCTCCTTCCTCTTAAAAACATGTATTTAAAAATCTGGGGCTAATATAGAATCATCTGACATTGAGTAGGTATCTCATGGGTTTTGTACATTTAAGAACAGAAAATATGCGTCTTTTAGTTGTTGTTTTATTTCCACTGATGGTAAAATTGAAAAATTGTTCATATGCTCTATCTTCATTAAACAAGTAGCACTGCAATGGTCTCAAAATTCACTGCAAACAATTCTTTTTAAATTAAAGAAACCATTTTATGTAGTTCAAGGTAAAGCAGTGTTCTGTTTGATAAAATTGAAAATATTATTCTGTAAGAAACACTTGTATAAACTTAGAAATATGTTCTCATTGTATTTTTGAATGGATTTTTATATTTCTTTTTTAGTCTGGTATTCAATATTTTCAAGCTTTTAATGCAATCTTGAAGATATGAGTTATGCATTATTTATGTGTCCTGATGTATTAGCGCTTTGATAATCCATTTTCCACCTGTGTAACAGGGTTGCTTTGTCTCAATATTTTAGATGTCCTAGTGTGAAATGCAGTCTGTTGTACTCTGCATTTGAAAATTGCAAAAATGTATTTTTGGAAGAGAAGAGACATGATACCTGATTGTAACACATGACCCAGGGTGGGATCCTGGGGTAGGAAAAAAATTGGATCAAATCTAAAGATATCCTAAGAGTACATGGACTTTGATGAATAATGTGGGACCAATATTGGCTTATGAATTGTGGAACTGCAATATGTAACATATAAACAATAGAATAAACTTGGGGGACATAAATCTAGTAACTTTTCATATTATTATTGTAGCTTTTCCATCAATTCTTTGATAATATAAATGATAATATATTCTGAAATTTCCAATACTAAAGCTTCTTTCTCTAGTCTCCCACTCTTCCGCACTCTTCTGTCCTTCAATATCTCCCTTATTAATACATGGGATATTTATTCTTTTAAAAAAATGGAATTGTGAACTCTTAACACACGTCATCACATTTACACATTTCTAAGTTAACAGCTAGATAACCATAATAAATGTAGGATATGCTTCTGTAAATATACAAGCACACTTTTAACTAAAATCTATCTCAATATTTACACTATTCTAAAATATTGCTGCTGCTTGTCATGTTAAGAAAACACAATTTTGGGCCTGGTGCCGTGGCGCAAGTGGTTAAGGTCCTCGTCCTGCACGCCCGGAATCCCATATGGGCGCTGGTTCTATCCCAGCAGCCCCGCTTCCCTTCCAGCTCCATGGCTGTGGCCTGGGAAAGCAGTCGAGGACGGCCCAAAGTCTTGGGACCCTGCACCCGCGTGTGGGAGACTCGGAAGAGGCTCCTGGCTTTGGATCAGCATAGCATCGGCCGTCGTGCTCACTTGGGGAGTGAATCATCGGACGGAAGATCTTCCTCTCTGTCTCTCCTCTCTGTATATCTGCCTTTCCAATAAAAAAAAATAATAATAAAAATAAATCTTTTCAAAAAAAAGAAAACAAAATTTTATGGTAGGCATCTACACTTCTCCATTAATATTTATAATTCATTGTAAAAGTCTGAATGGATGGTTAAAATGTCCACAACAGAAAAACAACTTCTAGTCAAAATTCTTTTCTTTCCTGGGTTTTGGGGGCAAATATTTTCTTGAAGTAAATACCCATGAATAATTAGGATCATTAGCCTTGTAAAAGAAACTTCATAAAATTTAAACTTGTACCATAGGCATCTAATTTTACATATTCCTTTATATATTTTTTAACACACTAATTACTGTTTTATGTGAATTTTTAATCTTGATGTATGAACATACTTTTTATTGTTTTTCAAATGAATGATAAACAAATCCTATTTTTAATTGTCTAAATAATACTCTTCCTGTCTGTTTTTCATTCTTGCTCTTCAGTACTGCAACTGTGAAATCCTGTCATAACATGGGGTCACTTTGGTTCAGGACTGCAGAAGTTTGCTAACCTGCTCTTTACACTCCTGTACAAAATGCTTTTCCAGCTTCCCTCCTTTGGGGCCAAATCACAAGGTGTAATATGCCCTGCCAATAACCCTTGGTTTAAAACTATATTGCAAGATTTGTTTCACTAATTGTTCTCCATGGCTGCCTCCTGTGGCTGCCCAACTCACCTGGTTCCCATAGCCGCATAACTTACTTTTTCTATTAAAAAAAAAATGTAACCTCACCTCAGGGCTTTCTCTGAAGGAAAGGAGAGCTGACTCCAGCTGGTTGGTCCATTTACCTGCCTGCTCAATAAACATTGTTTGCAAAGTAGTCTGGGTTACACTTCTTAGGGGAGAGACTCAGATTGGATGCAACATAACCCTGCTTTCCAGTGAGCTTCTAGAAGGATGAGGAAAATGGAAAGGAACTGACATCTTTTTAATTTGCATTATCTATTTGAAAAGGAGTGGAAATGAGAGAGAAATCAATCTTCCATCTGCTGATTGACTCCTTAGACCAATCCAAGGACCTAAAATTCCACCCTGAGCAGGGACCCAAGCATTTGAATCATTACCTAGTGCCTTTCAGGAATGGCATTAAAAGGAATCTAGATCAGAAGAGGAGGTGAGGCTCAAACCAGGTCAAACCCATTGTACAAGACCTCTCTGGAAGGTAGTTTTAATGAAATTTCTGCTCCAGAGACCTCAGGGTCCTCAACTCCTGGCCTCTTCTCAAACAAATGACGGATGGTTTTTCTAGAGCCAGGGGTGTGCTTTATCTGCTTATTTGGGATTATAATTGGTCTAACTGTATGTGTTGGATTTTGAATGCTGTATCTGGACATTATAGAAACACAGTCATCTACCTAATAACTTAAGACATAGTGCCTCAGTTTTCTGAATGTAGAAAAGCACTTGTCAAAATGAGAGTCAGATCAGTGGCCAAAACTATGGAGAGGGAGGTACAATGACGTCAGGCTTGGCAGTGGCAAGGTAAGAATGAGGAATCCATCACTGCATTTTGGGCTTGATTCTCCAGCTTGTTGTCTTGGAGGAATCACCTGTTTTAGCATTGAAGCTTCATGTCACCTGCATCTACTGGACTCAAGTTTTATTCCATGCAATCCTGCTTCTGCTTTCATGTCATCACATTTTCCCATTGTCTTACTGTTAAAGAAACTGCTCTCTTTTCTGTTCAGAAAGTTTGCAAGAGAATTACCTCGGTCACTTACATGCTCATTTATTCAAGAAGGATTTCTGTCAGAATTTTCGTCATTATCCCATCCTTATTTTGACAGAGTCGGTACGGCACACACCTGTGCCTGAAGCTCAGCAATAAGACCACTCATCACATGTGTTCATAATATTTTGGACAGCATTTTCTGGATAAATCCTATGTCTAATTTTAAAACAAGGTGATTCAATGTGCCATTGACTCATTCTTATTTTTTCCCATTGAAATTTGTGTAAAATATAGCACTTTGGTATATCAATTTGATGAAAATTCAGTTGAGATCAACCAATCATGAAAGCTTTGGGCCTTACACCTCCTTGGAGCCTCCCAGGCTGGAGATATCCCACACGTTCCCAGACAAGGAGCCTGCCTGTGCAGTCACACACAGAAAGCTTCCCCAGGACTGCTCTGAACTTCCGGTGCAATCGTACCATCTTGTTGCTTTTGCTAGGTGCCCAAAGCTGCAGTACCTATTAACTGTATTACCATGAAAAAGCAAAAAGCTAAAATAGTCTTTAAAATAGTAATTGAAAAATAAAATATTTATATTATTATAAAACTATAATACTATATGTTCATGTATAGACACACATGATTGAATACATAATATACACACATATTTATATAAACACAATATATAGGCTGTAAGTAATATAAATACTATAACTTATATAAAAACATACAAAATGTAGTGTTTTATATAATGTAGTATTACAGTATTTTTTGAGATTTATTTGTTTTTAGGACCTGGAACTGTAGCCTAGCGGCGAAAGTCCTCAACTTGCACATGCCAGGAACCCATATAGATGCCAGATCTAATCCCAGCGGCCCGTTTCCAATCCAGTTCCCTGCTTGTGGCCTGGAAAAGCAGTCTAGTACACACAAAGCCTTGAGATCCCGCACTCATGTGGCAGGCCCCAAAGAATTTTCTGGATGCTAGCTTTGGATCACCTCAGCCTCGGCCATTGCGGCCACTTGGGGAGTGAACCAGCAGATGGAAGATCTTCCTCTCTGTCTCTTCTCTCTGTATGTCTGATTTCCCAATAAAAATAAATAAATGTATTTTAAAAGATTTATTTATTTTTACTGTAAAGGTAGATTTACAGAGAGAAGAACAGACAAGTCTTCCATTCACTGGTTCCCTTCCTCAGTAGCTGCCGACAGCCAGAGCTGAGCCAATCCGAAGGCAGAAGCCCAGAGCTTCTTTCAGGTCTCCCTGAAACGTCAGAGAGGTGCAGGGTGCAGGGTCCCAAGACTTTGGGCCCTCCTCTGCTGCTCTCCCTGGCCATAAACAGGGAGCTGAATGAGAAGTAGAGCAGCCAGGACACGAGCTGGCGCCCATAGGGGATGCAAGTGCTTGAAGGGGTAAGACTAGCCAATTGAGGTATAGTGCAGGGCTCATATATTATTACCATAAACTGTCTTTACTACAGCTTAAAGTAAATATCATTATGTTTTAAATAATAATAATAATAATACCAAACCTTCCAAAATTCACGTACTTTGCTCAGCACAAATTTTGAAGCTACATGGTCCTGTCAAGTTAAATACCAAATTATGCAGCATATAATTATTTTCAGCCAAAGCAAAAATACAAATGTTATAATGTTATGTTCGTATTCTAAATGTATTCTTATACTTTTAGCATGAACCCCTGCCTCCCACCCCCCAAAATTAAGAAAATCCAACCCTAGTGTTTATTTGTATGCCAATCTTAAAAAGAGAGAATTTTTAAAATTCAGAAATACAAATGCATTCAAGATGAAATCCATTTACTGTCAGAAATCTGTGAGAAATAGATTATATTTCAAATGCATTGAAATTATAGATTTCAACAGTTACTGAATTGCCTATTAGGATCATTAAAGAACAAAGATATTCATTTCTTTGTCCATGACATTATGTACATATCAAAGACTAGAATATATTCTTTGAGTTCTTCTCACAAGAATTTTAACTTTTCAGTAATGCATTTTGTTTACAGCACAAAAATCATAAAAATGATCCTTCAAATAGAACAATCTGTTGGTCAGAGCAGAGCTTACTTGATTAAATTTGCTGCCGAATGAGAGAATAACATTTTGACAGTTTATCAAAACAAGAAACTCAAAAGAAAAAGTAAATTATTAGTCTTTGGGGTTGAATTCCGTTGATTCATTGTTTCAAAGTGGGGAGGCAAATGGAGTTTGGAAAAACACACCATGAAAAAGTGCATGGCACAAAAACTAATATGTTGGGATTTTAGCCCACTATGTGATAAAAACAAAGTGTGGAGGTCTGGCATGTGTGGCTTATGAGGGTGCAGCCCTTATCTTGGCATTGGTACAGAAAGCTCTCGCTTTCTCTGCATGATCGGTCAGAAGGACTCTTACAGGAATCTAGCCACTTTGAGACTTCCAGATCAGAACAGGGAGAAATTTTTCATTGACTGAGCTGCCTCAACTGTTGTTTCTATCAGAGCATGCCAAATTAACTAAAATATAAACATGCACATAAAATAAAATTTACTGTTATTGTTCCCACGTGTTACAAATCTGCTTATCGTGCAGAAGCTCAGCTCCAGGGAGATCATGCAAGACTTCAGGGGCCAAAGGGCAACTGGGTAGTGGACTGCAATTCACACCCACGTTGGTAGGAGGGCACAGACAGGTGTGCACGGAGCTATGCCGACTGCACCTACCACATGCTGCCAGGGGTAGTGGCCAGCAGCCGAGTATCTACAAAGTAGCAGTGAAGCTGATTCCAGGCGCCCTGACTAGCAGAACTGTTTCCACTTCTGCACTGGAGGGTAGTGTTCACAGAGAGAGGCAGCCTGGCTGGGCTCATCTTCTCAGAGTGATTGTGTATCTATAATGTACAATATTATATTTACAGCATATAAACCTGCATATTACACATATATAAAATTTACACTAGGTCTTGTTTGTGAGATATATACATAAATCTAAAGAATGTATATGAAAATGTGCATGAAATCACATTTTGAAAACAGAGGCTTCTGTGGTTTAATGATAGTTTGAAACTGATGTTTAAGACAGGCCATTACAGTGACAATATGCTCACCATATTTCAAATCTATTTATGCTTTAAATTTTGAAAACTGTAAACATAGATAAAGTTTCAGACAATGTTCCATAACCCTTTGGGTCATAGGTATTACAGAGCACCAGAATTCCCTGAGACATTTTCAACTGAATTGACTTTGTAGCATCAAGGGTGTTTGTGTGTGTGTGTGTGTGTGTGTGTGTGTGTGTAGAATGCCAAGATTTGTTTCAGTGTTTTTAACTTCATCCTTACTTTTGTTTTTTTTTTCTTGAAATAAAAATGTGCCACCGTGTCAAGAGACATCTATGGTCTTTCAAGTATTCCAAAGGCTCGGAAACTGGGACAGACACTGCTTTGTGGCTGTCCGCGTATTCGCTGTGGATGATAACTACCTGGATGGACTTAGGCATATTTCCCTGCCATTTACATGCATGCGAACTGGAAATACCAGACTTTCCAGTTACTGGATATTAATCACTGGCTTTCAAGAAACGCTGTGCTTATGAAATGGGGCTCATTATTTCATAGAGAACTTGACATTGTCTCTAATTTTCCGCTTTCCTGGACCAGTCACAACCAAAAAATACATTACATTTCCTGGAATTGTGATTGTTTTGTTTGCAATAATGTTAACTAGTTAATAGAATATGAAGGAGCTTTTGGTTGGATTGCAATGAACTTTCCTTAAGAGTGAATTTATTTATTGCACAGTATAGAGGAGATCATAAACACAAGTTGAAGTGTGGATGAAGTGAATCACTTGTTAGACCATGATTTCAAGAAAGCCATGCCAGGGGTTTAGTGGTTAGCATGCCGACGCTCGTGCCCTACGCGTGACTTGCTGGCTCGATGCCTGGGCGTGTGGCTGCCTGCTCATACAGACCCTGCGAGGCAGTGGTGATGGCTCAAGTGATTTGGTTCCTGCCAACCCAGGTGTTGGGCTTCCAGCTTGGACTCGGTGTAAGAGATGGAAGATATTGTGTCTCGCTGTCTCAACTCTGCCTTTCAATAAAATAAAACAAAACAAAAACCATAAAATGGTAAGAAATTAATAAACTATCTCTTCAAATACCTCCGGTAAATCCATAGGTGAAGAGGATACAGGAGCCCTTGCAGCCGTTTTCTTAATTTTGAGTTGCATGTTCTCACAACATGGAAGGAGAAAAATAGAATCCACGGAAAATACAAAACGTTCAAGAATCCTTACAGAAGATGCAAGGGCAGTGCCAATAGAAAGACTAAGATATTCAAAGTTATTGACTGTTTATTATAGAAAAGAAGAAAATTAAGAGTCAGATGAGTAGGCAGATTAATTGGCGGATCCTTCAGGTCCCTTTTAGGAGGTTAACAATTTGATGAGTGAAGATAATTTGAAATGTACAATAAAGGGGGAAAATGTTTAAACAAATCTGGGTTGCCGTAAGTATTGAGGATCTCACTGAGACGTAACAGCACACATTCATTACGGTATCTGGTTTGACATCCTTGTGTTTGTCTGCTGACATTTGCTTAATTGCAGCTAACATTGTGAATGACATTAGAGAAAATATAGATACTTTCTGATACCCAGAATACAGATTGGAGTATTGAGAGTCGAAAATACCAAAAAGCAGCAAAACAGTCCTTTTCCTTCAGATTTATTGCTCAACGGGGCATGAACAGTTAAAAGTTGTTATAAAAGTAAACAGTTCAAAACAATAAATAACTGATGCAGTGATTAGAATAATTTTTGGATAATCCCACCTCCATAGCTAATCATTGGTCCTCAAAGCTGTTACACAGCTGTGTCGTTGTACCTTCAAGTATGAAAATAGCCATCTGTTTGTTCAGCGTATTTCAAAAGAAAAGGTATTCGTGTGTATAGAACAGTAGCCACCAAGAACGCTATTTTTCAAAGAAATTGTCCTTTGCTCTTTAATTAATGGTTGTGAAGCACAGGTTGTTTTCTTCCAAGAGTAACTCCGAGGTGTAGTTCTAGGTTATTACCAAAAGATGGCGGTATTATGAAATGTAGAGCATGTCGCCACCCAGACTAAATTCTACCCAAGGAAAATAACTTTTGAAACTAATACTTAAAATGAGTAAGACGAATTACATAATAAGGTACATATCACATCTAAATATTAACACAGCAATTAAAATCTGGATTCTGCTATGGCTTTGATTCTTTCCTGCTGTTTCTTCTGGAACAATACACTCAATCCTGAGCTCTGTTTCCCAGTGGCTCTTTCAGTTCCTGTCTAGTTCTCTAACGGCCACAACCAATTTGGAGTTTAGCCAGTAAAGAGTCGATATCTTTCTAATAACCCAATGCATTGCTTAAGCTTTTATTTTTTTTTCCAAAATAATGATCAGACACACTCAATCCACAGACGCAATGGAAACCTGGATCATCGCAGGCAGTGAACACCCCTGATGAAGCGCCTAACCTAGACTCAGAAGCAGCATGTCATTAGGGCAAAAATATTTTCCTTCTTGTGAAAAAATTGTATATTGTTTTTGTTATTTAATGTGTTACCTATACTAAGAAACATACACTTAATGTTAAACCCTAGTGTGTATGAATTAGCCAATTAATATGGTCATGATATAGCCATATTTGTGGTAATTAACACAATTCATAATGACAGTTGATCATGTTCGACAGGTTTATATAATCTTTTAATTTCATGGAAGTTTAATTATTTCAGAAAGAAGGAGCAGTAAATTTTGGAAGCCCCATTTTACAAGATATAATGAACATTGCATTTGTAAGATACAAAGAATTTGGAGGTTAAATACCTAATGTGTGTCTGTTTTGTGTATTAAGTTAAGGTTAAAACACTTTTGTGCTTATCTTTTTATATTACAATACTAGGAAAATATTACTTTTATTGGTTTTTTTCTTAATGAAGATGGCAAAATTCACTATCATTTTAACCGTCATTGCTTCTGCGTTACTGCTCCATAAGTGAAAATCTTGTGATAATCTTTCCTATGCGTTCAATGTAAAAGCGATTCTCCCTGGGCCACTTGCTTCACAATCTTCACACGTTAAAAGCTGATTTTAAATGCTGCTCAGATCTCCACAGTTCAGTAACTTTGCGGAGTTGGAACGTGTTTTGGTTTATTTAAAGGCATTTTTAATGTTACTGTGATTTAAAATTCTTCATCTCAAAAGAACAAACTGCAAAACCTCTGCAAGCACTTGAAGAGTGAGCCACTCGTTCGATTCTCCTTTGCTCTTTTTCTTCCTCTCTCTCTCTCCCTGACTCATAATTTTTTCTAGATTTTATTAAGAAAAACAAGCTGTACCAACATAAAATGTTGTTCCGCTTTTAATACTATTTTAATTCTGAATCACAGACGTAAACATTAGTCCTTTTGTCTTTTTTTCTTTAAAGGGTGCTCAAATTTTCTATTTAGCTGTTAATAAACATTGTGTGTATTAAATTTCTTCTAACAGGAAGAGTTTATGATTATCTTTGTTTTCATGGTGTCATAATCCAATCACTGTTAAATTTACAGAAAAATCTAATATTCTTAGTTTCACTGAAAAAAAAACAAGGTCTTTGTCTTTTCATTTTGTATTTAAAATTGTGCAGTAAACAATAATAAAACTATTTTAAGGTAAATTAGGCATTATCTTTGTTTATCACTATTTCTTTCACATCTTTCATTAAAAATATGGGCAATTTTTACTTTTCCAATCAACTTCTCTCCTATAGCATCCAAAATTCACAATCCTACGAGAATGTGCAGTCCTATTGTGGTTATTGTAATGTTTAGTGAGTTAAATATTGAAACAAATACAGAAAATTAATATACAGCTTTGTGGAGTCAGGAATGCAGTTTCTAAGTCAGCATTTTGTAGTCTAGTTTAGGACCAAATATTTAATTCCTCGTTGGTTGTCTCTTACTTAAAAAGCATTTTAAGCACAGTCACAGGTACCAACATGGCTTAAGACAGTGGTGAGGTTTATTTAAAGGGTGAGAAGTACAGACATGTAGGAGCCATATTCAGGGGCAGTGGTCCAGGAAGGAGAAGGATGCAGGATGTATCCAGAGAGCAAGAGGGGAGTCATTCCTCAGGCTGTTCTTGAAAGGAAAGTGGCCATGTGACAATCACCCCTTCAGGCTCCAGGTGGTGAGAGGTACTCCCTGGAAAAGTATCATTTGGCTCACAGGTGGGAAGAAAGGCTATGTAGGTGGAGAAAGTGTGTGTTAAAAATCCATGATCTTGAACTGACTGACTGCCAAGTCCATATCAATCTCAGGTTAGTACGGTGGCACAGCTTGCTAGCCCTCTGCCTGTGGCGTTGGCAGACCATGTGGGCACAGATTGGTGTCATGGCTCCCCCGCTTCCAATCCAGCTCCCTGTTTGTGGCCTGGGAGGGCAATGCAGTAAGGTTCTTGTCCAGTTCCCTACACTCATGTGAGAAACCCAGAGGAGGGTCCTGGCTCTTGGATCTCAGCTTTAGCCGTTGCAACTAACGGCTCTCTCTCGCTCTCTTTCTCTCTCTCTCCCCTTTCTCCCCTCTCTCCTTCTTTCTGAACTCTTCCAATCAAGTAAAAATAAAATTAAAAATTTTTTAAATGTCTGTCACTCTTACACAGGATGGTCATAGTCACTATTCAAAGATGAAGAGGATTCAGTGAAAATGTAATTTCTGTATAAATATGGAAATCCAGATTGAAAAATTGCTTTTAAGTCCAGTCTTTTACTTCTGAAGATTTGCTCCGTCCACCCAAAAGGAGAATGTCAACTAATTCTGATCACAGAAGCTTTGAACACAACACTTAAATTCATTAAACCAAATGTAATTTTCAGATTTATTTGTGAGAGAAACAATAAAAGAAAGAATTCTAGAAATCACACAAAATGAGAAAAATTAGATAGTTATACAGATACTTTGAAATACCCATAGCTAATTAGTATGTATATTTGGTATAAGTCTTACCGTATTTAATGTGTATGTGCTCATTGTAAATAATCACAATTCTCATGCTAGCCATGTGAAAATATATTTTAACACAAATACTCCAGTTGAACACATAACATTTGCATGCTCCCCACATCTTTTCAGGTGGGAAAAAGCTGTCTGGAAACACAGACATAGAACAAAGGATATTTTAATGGTTTCCCAGACGTTGTCCATCATCTTATATTAAAAACAACACAATAGTGTTCAGGAAGACTTCAACACAAACTGGATGACATCTTTCAGATTACATCAATGAGGGTGCCCTCATCAAACAGAGACCAAGCAGTGGCATTTGATAAGAAAGGCAGGGAGCACAGAGGTAAACAAACAATAAAAACACTGAGAAAAAGCAAACAGCAAAATTATAGCTCCCAGAAAACAGAGAGGCTATGTCAAACACATGTGAGTTGTAATTACAACCTGACCAAAATAGAAATATTCCTGATACGTGAAATGAAAGACATTTCTGTCATCATCTGGCACATTAAATCACTTTGAAAATTGAAAAAAAAAGGGTATTTTAAAACTTTGTGTTTTGCAGATTCTTGATTATAAATCATTTTAGCCAGTACAGTCAAGTCTTTTATAGATGGAGAGTAATTTCACACTTAAAAAAATGAGCTACATTAAAAATGATTAGTCATGGAATGTCATCCCCACCGTGGCAGGGATGTGTCGCTACTTTGGATGCCTCGGGCAGGTGAGTTGCTATTTTAGACTGCCCAAAAGGCAAAAGTGAGGTTACAGCCCAGGAAGAATTAAGGGACAAACTGTATGAGACCTGCATTTTCAAGGTTGCACAGTGGCGAGGTGGATGCCCGGCAGCATTGACGGTGGAACTAATCAAACATGTACATTTGATTAATGTTGATGTGTTGGAGGGCATTTGACCTCCTGAAGAGAGAAGTCATGAATTTCATAATGAAGCCTAAAGTGGAACAAATATATCTGCAGCCTGAGAATATTTGTTCTGAAAACACTATCCTTATAGAAAAGTATAGTGTCTGTTGCATTCTGTCACTTTTTGTAACATTACAGAATTGATGGATTCCACTCCATAAAGGTTCAGTAGGACAATAAAAGGAATTAAGGAAATTTTATCGTTAAAAATGAGACATTGAGGTGGATGATTGGGGCAGCAGTGAAGAAGCAAGTTGGGCCGTGTGCATCCTGTAGTGGAGTATCTGAGTTAACGTCCTGGAAATGCTGTCAAGTCAAACTTTTTCCTCCTGTGTAGAGCAGAACATAGCAGGTGCTGGTCTCCGTCATCCGTATGAGAGGCTCAGGCTGAATTCCTCAGTCTTGGCCTCTACCTGGTTCAGCCCTGGATGTTGGCATCTGCAGAATGAACTACTGACAGGGAAACATTATTTTAAAATTGTCTTCCTTTCTCCCACATTCCTTACAAATAAATGAAAGAAATGAATTTTGTTAGCAAAGAAGATACTAAAAGGGAAGATAACCATATGAGAATATGTGTTCCTTCTTTGAATATTATTCATATTTCTCAATTGAAGCATCGCATAGTAAATACATCCAATTTTTTAGCATGAGTTTAAAATAAAGATCAATTATATATCAATTGAAAGACAAATCCATTACGTGCGTATATGGAAGGAATAATTTTGTGATTATTTTTTGTAATTTTGTAATTTCAGTTGTGAATTTTGTAATTCCAGTATTTATAGCCATACTTTTTCTTTCCTATGTACATGTATTATATGATAGCAGAGTGGGATAGATATTGGACTAAGAACATGTTTTCACTTTAATAGCTTTTTGAATATTATTCATGTTCTCAAATCTGTAAGTATTAAAATGTCCTGTAGGAAATGAGGAATAAAATATGAGAAGATGGAATATAAATTGCACAACTAGAATTACTATTTTATTGGTTTACTGTATTTAGAAAATGGCTTTTTAATTTCATAAATTTGAAGGGTATTCATAAATATTCTAACTTTTTAAATAATTCATAAATTAATATAAGGTTTATATTAGGACTATCAAAAGTCTAAATTTGCATTTTAAAATTGATGATCTAAGGAAAGTCCTTCCAACTTATAAGAAACTTGTTACTTTGTCCTTGGTGATAAAAACTATAAGATTTTTCAGATATAAACTATTTTACTATGCTTAAAATGCTTAGAAAGCTAATAAAGCTGAAATTCTTCAGCACAGAGATTAGAAAATACTGATTCAGTTTTAAAATATTCTGAGCAATTAATGTCTCATTTTATATGCCTGTGCAGCTAGTGCTCACAGAGTGAATGAGTGAAGATGACAGGAGGAAAATCATTAAATGAAAGAATTCCTACACGTCTGAGACAGGCAAGAGCATGAGTAGTTCTATTAGACGCTAACTATTACTTTTGGAAATTCCAGAAAACTTTGTTCAAGGACTCAGATCTACTGTCAGGACCTATTCTAAAAGATAAAAATATATTACAGGGTACAGAATCACCTAAGGTTCCAAATCAATAGTCTTGAATAGCTATTTTTATTTATTATCTTTTAATAAAAATCTTCCACCCAAACCACTTTCTATCATCCTTAACTCTAATGATGTTGCTCACTTTCTCTTTACAATTTTAAATTTCCTGTCTATGAATTGTTTAATAAGTCAAGAATTCTAAATACTTTTTAAATAGAGTTCACGTATTGAATTAGCTTAATACAACTAGCTCATACCTGTTGGGCTTCAGTGTTCTGTTAGCCTAAACAAAATCACAACAGAGTAAAACAAAATAAATTATAAAACAGCTAATTCAAATTACAGGGTAAGAGTATTTTATAAAATATTTAATTGAAGGGCCCAATTTGGTAGCCTGAAGTTCTTGTCTTGCATGCACCGGGATCCCATATGGGCGCCAGCTCTAATCCCAGCAGCTCCAGTTTCGTTCAGATCCCTGCTTGTGGCCTCAGAAAGCAGTAGAAGTCAGCCCAAAGCCTTGGTATCCTGCACCCGCATGGGAGACCCAGAAGAAGCTCCTGGCTCCTGGCTCCTGGCTCCAGATCAGCTCAGCATTGACTGTTGCAGTCACTTGGGGAGTGAATCATAGGATGGAAGATCTTCCTCTCTGTCTCTCCTCCTCTCTGTGTATCTGAATTTTCAATAAAAATAAAATCTTTTAAAAAATATTTAATTTGAACATTAGTGAGATATACTTAATTTTTCTATAGTAAATGTATCCTTAATTGTTTAAGCACATACTTAGAAAATTTAGGATATCAAATTGTGAAAAAAAAACAAGATCAAATTTTAGAGATTTATACAGTAGCTGCTTAGAATGACTAATGCAATGTGCTAGATTTTTTTTAAAAGATTTATTTTTATTATTTTGTTATTGGAAAGGCGGATATACAGAGAGGAGAGACAGAGAGGAAGATCTTCCATCCGATGATTCACTCCCCAAGTGAGCACAACGGCCGAAGCTATACCGGTCTGAAGCCAGGAGCCTCTTCCGGGTCTCCCACGCGGGTGCAGGGTCCCAAGACTTTGGGCTGTCCTTTGCTGCCTTCCCGGGCCACAGGCAGGGAGCTGGATGGGAAGCAGGGCTGCCGGGATTAGAACCAGTGCCCATATGGGATCCTGGGCATGCAAGGCGAGGACCTTAACCACTTGCGCCACCGTGCCGGGCCCTAGATTTTCTTAGGTTACAAGGCCCCTGAGAAGATTTAATAAGAAAAAAAATTTCAAAATAGCTTTGTCCTTTTTTTCAATGTTTGTATTTTTTTCAAATTTAACATTTCTAAAGAGATTATTTAGTAAGAAAAATAATTATTCAATTACAAAGAAGTTTTAATTTTTTAATCTTTGTGTCTTTTCAATACTCACAATATTAAGATGTCCTCTAGTTTCACCAGTAGTAATAGATTGATTAGAATTCAGCAAATGAACTTTCGAAATCTTTGTTTTTATTATATCAAATGTACTTCAGTATTTGTAAAGCTTACTGTTCAACAAAAGACAACATTTTTAAAAACTTCAGATCTTTGTCACACACATTTTCAGCTGATTTATTTGAAGATCACAGATTTTAATATTCCTCTCACACTGAGAAAGAACAATCAAAGAAATGCTTAACTAATTTCATGACATTTCAGAGTGGCCATGGAGGGAAACGGTCATTATCCACGTGTATGGGAGGTCTGAGAATTCTCTCAGTGCGTTGACGCTTTTGGCAAATTGTAAATCACACTTTATGGGTTCAGGTTCATTGAATAGAAGGGAATAAATTGAGGGATCAGATCATTGAATCCATTTCCCTGCAAGTGGAAAAACATCTATTTCAAATAGGCACTTCAGGGTAATGTTGAGTCATTCCTTGTGGGATTTCTACCAGTTCTTGAGGTACCCAGGCTGTAGCCTCTGGCTCTCAGCCACAAAAGATTTTCTTCTTAGTTGGCCTCAATTGTATTCCTCTAAACCTCTCTATTATCGCTAGTTGCACTTCCTTGATGAATTTTGAAAAACATCTTGTTACCTTAACATTTTCCTACAAGCATCTGCTCATTTTATTTGAGCAAAAAAGTGCAGTCATGTACTAAATTTGTATTTATCTTAAATTGAATTTTTGAATCCAATTTATTTACACAGCAGCTTCTAACTTCTAAGTGTAACTGCCACAATTCCATCAGACATTAAAAAAAAGTTGAAAGTTCTTAGTTTTATTTGCTATAGTGTTTTGAAATTTTGCTTCCATTTTATTAAACTTATTTTTCGTCTAATATCTTATCTCCATCCAACTAAAATAAACATAAAATTTATTTATGTTAAGTCAAGAACCATGAAGTGGGTTACTAGTTTAAGAAACAGATGTAATTTTTTTCTCCTGCTTCTTATGCAATTGTAATTTTTTTCCCATCTTTTCCATTTCTGCTCTCATATGGAAACTACAGGATTGATCTCAGCATTTCTTCTCACAGAAAGGTTCACATGTGGAAATTGTAGGCTAATTTTCTGGTGCCAACCAATCTGGTTAAACAGACTCCATTTTCGTGTACATATGTATATATGCACACACTGTATGTATATATATATACACAAATATATAGAATATACACATAAATATATAATATATAAAATAAATATAAATTTTTATATTTATATTCATGTATATATATATATGAATATAGAGCCAAGTTAAATTATTTCACAAATTTACTCTCAATTTTACTTGGCTTGGTCTCAGCATGAATCATTATAAAAATATTATGTGTTGGGTAATACATATAGATATATTTTTATTTGACACATATATTGGTATGCATTTATTGAGCACCTTGGGAAAATTCAACAAAACACATGATGAATAATGATCACAGCAAGTTCATTGGTTTCTTCACTAGCGAGGTTAGCAATAGTCAGGACGTGAACACATTTAACTTTTAATAAGGCAGTTTTTCCTTCAGTCATGTTGGCAATTCTGACTGTGCGTTTCTGAGCGCAACTGTTTGAAATTACTTCTCAGCTACTCTCAGTTACCTTCGTTAGCTATGATGACCTTCCATACTCCCATGAACACAACTATTGATATGTCCTAAATTTGGTGGATTCTTGAAATTCCAATCACTGCATATTGAAATCAGATACATTAAGTATGAATTTCATGCTAGAATAGTAAATTTGCCATTAGTATAATTTTTTAGTATATTATAGTGAGAGAAGTGGCATTGAATCCACAATGCTCAATGTTTTACTAGTAACCAGTGAGTCTGAATTTCAGTTAGCACTGTTGTAATATTTAACATAACATATCTTTAAAGTCTTATATCAGCTGTACCAATCAAAAAAGTACCTATATTTCTCCAAGACGTACACCCAAATCTGTTATACTGGAAGCTAGGTAAATACAGCTTAGAACTTATTTTATTTATTTTCTTGCTGATATTTTATTTATGTTATCATAGTATACTATTCATACAAAGAAAACAGATTCAATCCAGTTCATAGATACAATTCTAAGAATATATTCCCTTCCTTTCTTCTGTCTTCCCTCTCTTCATTCTTCCTTCCTTGCTTTAGTCCTCCCTTCTTTTTTTTTTGCTTTTGAGATACATATTTTAAATAACATTGTAGCCAAAGTCTTAATGTTCTACTAATTTAAAACCATGTACATTTAAAATCTCCCACTTTGGTGGCAGTTTGCCAAGGCCTGTTTAATTCTGTTTCAAACACATAGTTCCAGCTAGTAGTCCTGATCAGAACTCTTAAACACTTAAAATTTCAGCTCATTCAGATTGTAGCTACAGAGTAAGTATAATAGTGTGCCAAAATTTCCCTTTACAATCTGCTCTCAGTTTGTCTTCCAGATGTCTAAATGCTGCCCCACCCACCTCATGTTCCCATGACACTCTATTTGTTGAACCTTCAGACAGCTAAGCAATTTCAATCTCAGAATGTGTTTTTTCATATTTCTGTTACAATATCTTTCATGATTTTCTCCAACTGGGGAGAACCTGTTATTAAAACTAGTTTTAATGTGTCAGGCTGGCCCATGCAAAAATTAATTTGTCTGGTATGAAGAAAATATAAGTACTTTGAGAATATGCTAAAATGTAGGCATTTAAAATTGGTCACAAAATTTTCAATATGTGGGTGTCTTATCAACTGATCTCTAACTTGAACGTTCCAGGTTTTCAAAATTTAGAGTTTATTTCTGATGATTGATACATTGTAGCTGCGTAAAAACACCACATTTTGTAGGTTTATTTATATCAAAGCACAGATAGGATGATTAAAAGAGCTGATAAAGAAATGACATAGAGAAGCAGGTGTATGTCCCGTTCCCGTATTCCCTACCAGTTGCTGTAAGTATGTGTTCTGAGGACATTTTGTCCTGTGGCAGTTTGCCTTTCCTCGCATGTAAATTTCTTTCTCCAAATCTCATTCCAGAAATAAAAAGTGTGTGTTCTGCAAAGGGCATCTTAATGTCGCCTCTTCTGGGAAAGCTTTTCTGGGTCATTTTCCTTTGCAGACTTAAGTATTACACTTTCATGCACCTTGCTTTACTTCTTTTATTACTCTTACCAGGTTTTCTTGCAATAAGATACTGTATCTTCCATTCTTTGATTAAAAGGCTTATTCATTTATCTAAAAGGCAGAATTGTAGAAATAGGAGGAAGAGAGAGAGTGAGAGCGAGAGCGAGAGAGAGAGAGAAAGAAAAAGAGAGAAAGAAATTTCCAAATAGCTGCAATGACCAGGGCTGGGCCTGGCTAAAGCCAAGAGACAGAAGCTTCATCCAGGTTTACTATGTGGGTACAGGGGCCCTAGAGCTTGAGGCAACCTTAAAATATAATTGCTATTAATTTAGTAAATTATCAGGAAAGCGCAGTTATTTAGCTGCAAAAGTATGTTATATTTAGAGAAAGTAGCATTTTTCATAAAGAATCCTTAAAGTGCTAGCCATGCAAAAATATGCAAATATACCTTTGTTGAATGCACAGAAAATATTACTGAACTCAATATACTCTATAAATACTAAAGAAATGATTGATACCAGACTGCTTGAAAATTGGTAAAACTGTGGGAGTATGTGCGGATTTCACCGGTGTATCTGTGTATTCTTTTCATTTCAAGGTAGAATTTCGCTTAAGAACCTAGGTGCAAAAACTCATACACTGATTCTATTCTAAAGAGCCAGAATATTGAAGGGTTAAAAAATGCACACTAATTAAGCGAAATTACAAATAACGACATTTTGAGGATACCAGTATTCAACATGCTAAGACTAAACTGCATGAAGGAAGATTTTTTTTAAAGTTAAAATCGTAATTAAAAGTTGTACCAATAAAAGCAGTACAAAAAGAGCAGGGGTTGCATTTCTAACATCAGACAAATGAGACATTAACCCCAAAAGTGTTAAGGGACACAAATAAGGGCATATGTAATGATTAACAGATTGATTCAGCTGGGAAATGTGACTATATAAAATACATATGCACCAATTAGTAGAGCATCTGGCAGTTTAAATCAACACTAATGAATCTAAGGGCAGTCCTAGGCGTCAATATGATACTAAATTTTGACACCCCAATCCTGTCAACAGACAGGCCAACTAAACAAAATTCAGCAAGAAAACAACAGAACTAATCCACACTATGGACCACATTATGGCTATCATGGACATCTACAAACGATTTCAATCCACAGATAAAAAAATGCATGTTCTCTTCATCTTTCACCAGAATCGACCACGTGATAGTCCATAAATCAGCATATGGAAGTTACCTGGCCTCCCACGATTTGTTACATGGCAATTCACAATAGCTAAGATAAGAAAATTTCCTTAATGTCCATCAACTGAAAACTGAACAAAGAAAATGTGTTGTGTATATATATATATATACATTAAGCTACTACTCAGCCATAAAAATCATGAAATCCTGTCTTTTGCAACAAAATAGACATAACTGGAACTCATTATGCTTAGTGAACTGTCAGTCTCCAGAAGACCAGTACTGCATGTTTCTCTGATACATGCTAGTTGATAGAGTATTTAGATGTACAATACTGAAGGGAATACCTTATGAGCTGGTTCAATTATCTTTTGATGGGTTTTCAAGGGCCTTTGCAGATGATTTGAAAGACTGGAGGATCTGTGACCTTATGATGTTAACAAATCAGTCATAGTTTGACTTATTTGAGTTTATAACAAATGAAAAGTATTTTTAAAGACAATAAAAGCAAAACCAAAGAAAACTAAATGAAATTGTTGAATAACTTATTCCTCAGCTCTGCCAGAACTAAGCATTGTCAAATTTTTTATTAAGCTCATAATTCAATTGTTACATTCATAATATGCAATGAGATTCAGTACAGAAAAAGTTTAGAAACTCATGCTATTTGTCCAAAATACATGTATATTTAAACATTATAAACAACACATATTGAAAACTAAAATTAATATTTTTCAACATTTTTAACATTTTTAAATCAATTCTTAAAACATTTATGTTCTTACATGGGCAATTTCAAATATGTTATATTTACTTCATACAAAATTTGCACTTGTCAGACTGGAGCTGCCAGTATTACTCACTATTGTTTATTTAATCACTTTAATAATTCTCATCATCTCTTACCAAGCATTTCTAGATAAGAACATTTCAAATATATTCCTGAAAATTTTTTGTATATTGATTAGTTGTTAGACATAATTCTTATTGATTGTATTTTTTTAAAAATTTTTTTGTGAAGTCAGATATTCAGAGAGGAGGAGAGACAAAAATATCTTCCATCTGCTGATTCACTCCCCAAGTGGCTGCAATGCCCAGATCTGTGCCAATATGAAGCCAGGAGCCCAGAACCTCTTCTGGGTCTCTCATGTGGGGCCAGGAACCCAAGGCTTTGGAATGCCCTTGACTGCTTTTCTGGGCCACAAGCAGGAAGCTAGATGGGAAGCAGGGAGGCCAGCATTTGAACCAGCATCCATATGGGATCCTGGTACCGCTCTGGGCCCTGTGATTGTGTTTTTACCTGACTTAAAGTTTGGAACATAAGACAGTGCAGTGCCCTACTCATTTTTGAATGTGGAAAAAAATATTGTTTTTGATAAAAATATCACGGTTTTGTTAGAATTAACAGCAGAACCCCTGCCTGCACTTTTTCATCTCACCGCAAATGGACTCAGATAAATCGACTCTAAGCACAAAGAAAAATGAGTAATGTGCTGCTGGAGTAATCCGCTATAAGATGAATGAAAGCTGCCAACTTCAATTACAAGTTGAACTGTCTTTTTGTGTATGAATGTGATTTAATGGGAATCTGATATTCAATAAACATGACTTTGTGATTTATAATAGCTAGCCCTAGGTTATCCGGTTGTGTTTCATGACACAAAATGGCACAATGCCCTCCTTTAGAAATATGCAAAATTTTCAGTCAACCAAGAATCAATCTGTCTTTCTGATCAGAAAGGCATGCGTGACCTTCTAAACTGTAATTTCACTGTAACTCTGACTTGTCAATACCAAACCACTTATGAAGCAACACAGGTCTCCTAACATTATGCTTAACTGTTCTTTGACACTCTTCCAAATGTTTAAGGTAAAGTGTAATGTTAATCCCAAAGTTGCTTTTCTGGAGTTTTATTTTAATACAAATGATCTCCCATTAACTGATAGCTTCCTATTCACTTTACGATGCTTATTACAAATCTGTGTTGCTTCAAAGATATAATTAAGAATTAATACAGGGTCAGGATTTACTTTAGCTATAGTTTGAAGTGCATTACTATGTAGATTCCATAAAACACACAATGAATTTATATAGTTCAGTGATAAGCATGATGTTGATTCTAGAAAGTATAGGAATATTCTACGTGTTCCAGGAAGTGAATGTCATACTCAATATATCTTGCTTCATTGATTTTTCACCAAAGTTATGTTGGGAAATGTGATTATCATTTTAAAATTTTGAACTATGAGATTTATTGGAATTCTGAGAATGAATAACTTGCATAGTTTACAAAGCTAGACAGCATGAGAATCAGGGAAAACACATCTACATAATATGAAGGCCATATACAAATTTTGATTTGAAGAAACTTGTGCAAGATCGTGAACCTATTCAAAAAGATGACTCTTGGTTGCTAAGTGTCTAGCAATCTATTCACAAATCACTCAGTATTTTACGTTCTATTTATAAATAATTTATGTATCAAAATTAGAGATTGAGTTTCCTGAAAGATGACTCTGAGGTACGAATTAACATACTGAGCATGTATAAAAGTAAGTTTTTAAGACAAAAATTAATGGAAGCACAAGATGGGAAACAGTATCGGTAAAGGAAGAAGTGCATGTGAAAGGGCTCAACGAACAAGTAGGTGAACGTAAGATCTCTGAGGCTTCACTGGCAGTTCCTACATGTCCCAAGTGTGGCCAATGATGCTACACCTTCATCAACTTTCTTTTTTAAAGATTTATTTATTTTTATGGGAAAGTCAGATATACAGAGAGGAGGAGAGGCAGAGGGGAAGATGTTCCATCTGATGGTTCACTCCCCAAGCGGCCGCTACAGCTGGAGCTGAGCCAATCTGAAGCCAGGAGCCAGGAGCCCTTCCAGGTCTCCCACGTGGTTTCAGGGTCCCAATGCTTTGGGCCATCCTCGACTGCATGCCCAGGCCACAGGCAGGGAGCTAGATGGGAAGCAGGGCTGCCGGGATTAGAACAGGCACCCATATGGAATCCCGGTGCGTTCAAGGGGATTTTAACCCTATGCTATCGCACCAGGCCCACCTTCATCAACTTTTATAACCAGTCACTGACTACAGACCTCCAGGGAAGAATACATGATTTATTTTAACCATGTATTTCTAAAGAGTGGAGACAGCTGAGGGCTGGCTACCTGCCCATAATCCTTCTCCCATAGATCATTGCAAGTAGACCTTCAGCCTGATGGGGAAAATGAGTTGACAACATACCCACATGTAGAGACAGAACTCTGTAGCATTACACACACACACACACAGCACATGTGATGAGGGGATGGGGAATTGGATTCCCAAAGGGCAGGAGCACATTGGTAGCACTGAGCTAATTAAAACAGGTTTAAGCTAGAGCATGCCACTTTTGCTTCTGCATTAAGAAATCAGACTGGAACATTCAGCATCAGCCTGCTGGTCCTCACAACTCCAGCCTCATACTGCAACGACGCCCTGGGCTGGCCTGAATTACAACTGCAATTCCATAAAAAAATATTCATCTCGTATTTGTTCTATTCTTCTGGTAAATCCTGAGTAATAAAAACTTGTATGAATGATTTGATTTATGCTTCATTCAAGTGAAGATGACCAGAAACAAGAAAGACATGGTGGGTCATTCTCAAATATTCAAGAAATATACAATAAAATTTCAGACTACACTCAAAGAGTAATAAGTTCATGGTGCCAAAATGGGAGAAAATTTGGTATTAAAAGAATAAGTATCTTTTATCAAATTGGAGTTCCGTGACTTGGGTGTAAAACAGAAAACATACCACTCCAATGGTAAAAGAAACTGTTTTTGCTTCAGCACTTCCTCTGTCTCTTTGCCACCAATCTAAACCTTATGACAAAAACAAGCCTATTTTCATATCATTTTTAATAACATACTACACCTTATGGAAGGAGCAAAAGTAAGAAACAGCAGTTATTTATACTGAGTCTATAAAAGGAAAAGAATGCATGTAAGTTACTAAGTAACGGCCAAATAGGCAAAAGCGCTCAGAAGGAAGAATGACTTACAAACATATACTAAATGCTCAAAATACACTTCCTGGTAGATGGTAATTGGTAGGTAATGTCTCCATTTTCCCTCCTCAAATGAAAGTCCTTGCGAAAGCAATCCTAGGTAGATGTAAGCTTTCTTGTCCATTCTTCCCTTCTGCTTATATACAACTCATCATCCTCACTTCTGGTTCACTGGTGTAATTCCTTCTTTCATTAACGTTAATAGGCTTCATGCCAGTGTTAAGCAACAGGATCATTTTACACTGAGTGGGTTGATGAGATATACCTCCACTCAATTAGTTTCTCCATACTGGAATATTTTGAAATGGAAAAGAAAACTGCGATTTGAAAACCCTAAGCTGAAAATTAGGTGAAAAGCTTCTCTTTCTTTTATGCTTCACAATGCTTGAAATAGTTGATACTTTTTCTATGATAACAGTCGGAAAATGCATCCAGTAAATCCCCAGAAGAAGTAAATCATGCACTGCTTTTTATTAGTGGAATATTTGTAATACTATGCAAATAGTTCTAAACTGCCTCACTGCCCCTGGGATAGTTTCATCTATTTGAGATTTTTGAGCCTTTGGCATTACGATTTATGTATAAGCCCATAAAAATATTTACTTTATATTAAATTTGGATATTTTACTTTAAAGAAATCGTGTTTACCCATGCTAAGTTTATCTGCATCTTAAGTATTTCTTGCAATGCATGACAGTGTTTTCTAAACATTATATTTCCTTAAAAATATTCTCATTTTTGTTTGAAAGGAAGACAAGTATAGAGAAAGAAGCAGAGAGAGAGAGAGAAAGAAAATCTTCTTTCCATTGGGTCATTCTTCAAAAGTCCCATAAAGAGAGGGCTCAGCCAAGCCAATATCAGGTACTGAAACATGTCAGCTGAATCTCCCACACGGGCAGCAGGTAACCAACTGTTTGTGCATAATCTGCTGAGTGCTAGAGTATACGTCAGCAGAAACTTGGGTTGAAGGATGGAATTTGAACAGTTATGAGGTGTGTGATCTGACATCTGTAGCAGCGACTTAGCCATTGTGCAGAATGCTGGCCCCAAGTTGGGTTTTAAGTATTAAGAAATAGTTGAATTAGAAACAAAAGGAAATACATTAACTAGATTAAGCCATGTGAATCAAAAGCCTTAAATTAATCGTGACCTTGTAGATAGCTAGGGGATAGTAATATTGAGATAATTCAGATGAATCACAGTAAATTTTACTGAAAATACTGAAACATATAATACAGAACATATTGCCATTACAATCTTAATGATAAAACAGATTTTATACATCATCTTTATCTATTTATGCATATAGTAAATTGATGTATATTCTTTTAAAAAAATATTTATTTTGTTTGTTTCTATTGGAAATGCAGATATACAGAAAGGAGAAGATACAGAAAGAAAGATATTCCATCTGCTGGTTCACTTCCCAAGTGGTTCCGTCCCCAGTTGGAGCTGAGCCAGTCTGCAGCCAGGAGACAAGAACTTCTTGGTCTCTTATGTGGGTGCAGAGTCCCAATGTTTTGGCCATCCTCGAATACTTTTCTAGGCCACAAGCAGGGAGACTGAAGGAAAGGGAAGTGGAGCATCCGGGATATGAACCAGTGCCCATATGGGATTCTGACGCGAGCATGGTGAGGATAGAGCCACAAAACTACCATGCTAAGCCCAGATGTGTGTTCTTATCCTCGGGTGAACTCATGCAATCACAGTTTTGCACCTAAATGCAATTGTAGTTTTGAATCTATTCAATAAATTGATCAAGTTCCTGCTGTTGCTTACTCTGAATATTTGTGTGCTCTTCCAGTAGAGCGATGGACTGCACATGCAAAGGAAATCAAAATGCCCACGAGTTCTTGATTGTTTGGAGATAAGAGATGATCACATTTTAAGTTTGCTCTGAAGAGGGTTAGAAGTAATCACCTATATAGGGAAAAAATTTAACCAGAATCTTAACTTTTTAGCTTAATTTTTTTCTGAAATTAATAAATAGACATTTTTGTACCTCATATAGTTTTAGAGAAAGGACACCAAAGGTATGAGAATGTGCATGTATCAGTTGAGAGAGAAATCCTGCAGACAAATTTTTAATGAGAACACCCAAATCTATTAATTCATGTTGAAAACAGAATGAAATTGAATTAATGCAAAGAAAGGGTTTCTTCACTATATTTGTCCTGTGAAGGACTTGGCTTTTGATGGACACAGTTGATTTCTTCTAAGTCGCAATAAAGTAATTAAAACAAATTCTTGGAGTTTGCCTTGTTGCTATAGTGGGTTCGGTCGGCACCTGCACTGTCACAGGAGTGTTCCACTCCTAATCCAGCTCTCCGCTAAGAACTATGGGAAAGTAGTGGAGGACAACACAATAGCTTGTGCACTTGTACTTAAGTGAGAGACTCACATGGTAATCCAGGCTCCTGGCTTCAGCCTAGTCCAACTATGGCCACTGCTGCCATTGGCAAAGTGAATAAGCCAGTGGAAAATCTTCCTCTCTTGTGTTTGCATGCTTACTTGTTCTCTGTAACTCTGCATTTCAAACAAATAAACGAGTCTTTTAAAAAAAAATAGAAAAGTGAAAAACCCACAAATTCTTCAGAGTGGATCAGAGGAAAGTAATTGCCAAAGTATATACCTTAATCATTGCTAGAAAAGATGAATTGGGTAAATAGTTTATTGCACACTATATTTTTCAAATGTATGACTCATATTTCACGGCTTGGTAGGAATGAAATCTAGATGTTATTAGTAGTATATGTCATTTTTAAAGAGTAATCATTGTTCAAATAGTACATTAGTACAAAAGTTGGGGGAAAAGTAAGTTTACAAGCTTAAACATATGCTGAAAGATACAAAACAGTTTTGAATTTCTGAAATATACACTTTAGTAATGACGCATGAATGATCAGTATATCACATGAGAATTCAAATAGATAACTGCAGCAGCAAATTATTTTATTTCACCCAACACCACCTTTGGGTTGTGGGAGGATCGTGTTTCAGGATTAAAATGTAAGCAGTTGTGGCATAGGTGGATTGACAGACAAACAAATGAGGACTCTAATTCGCTGCTTAGGTAAACATACTTTCGTACTAAACTTTCTGTAAAGCAATTTGAAAATTATAATACAAGAAGCTTCCAAAGTCTAAAGTTATTCCAATTCTACTGTGTATTATAATGATAATTATGGATTCAAAATATTTTGTAATTCTATATTTCAATTTTCATTAATAATGAAGATCTATTTGGAAAAGTTAACACAAAAGAATATGTATTTATAATGTCTAAATTGTAAGAAATGTAGATGTCTTATTTGTTTTGCCAGATCTGCGTTTTCATTAAATATACATTTTCGGTAATATTTGTGTTACATAATCATATTCAGAAAATACAATATATTTTTTTATTTGAAAGGTAAAGAAACAAAGAGGGAGACACAGTGAAACAAACATTTTACATCTGCTGGTTCAAAACCCACAGCTTCATCAAGCAACAAACCAAAATGACTCTCTAACGCTCTTTCATGTGGTTGGCAAGAACCCAAGTCCTTGAGCCATTCTTGTGGTTGGCAAGAACCCAAGTCCTTGAGCCATTCTTGATTATGCACGTTAGCAGAAAGCCAGATTCCAAGTGAATTAGCCAGGACCGAAACTAGGCAATGGGTTGCAAGATATAGGCATCCCAAGGGCTACCTTACCTACTGTGCCAAATGCTCACCTCCCCCCAAAATAAAAAAGTAAATGAAAATGAACATAAATGGATTGCATAACACACAAACAGAAACATGTACACCCATAACATCAGATTTCATCATGTATAAAATAATTTATGTCCATGAATCCATGTATAATATTAATGTAAATGAAAGTGAATTCATATTTAACATGTGCAGTAAAAATGAAGCTATTTGTTAGAGCACCTGCTCTATTTTTCCTTGAGCTGAAGTTGTCTTAGGGCTTCTTACTGATGAGTCACTTTTCTATTACAAATGGCTGTGGCCTCCAAACAAATGGCTATTCCTCTCCTCCCAAACTAGCATAACAAGGGCAAGTATTTCAAATCCCCCCACATGCTCCTGTAAAAGTCTAGTGGTGTTTGTACAAGAAGGGGACACCCTCACACTGACACATCAGTGTCTCTGCTCCTGGTTCCCTGTGGTCTTGGTATTGTCTGTCTCTGTCCAAGGGAGGTGAGCTTTGTCTCATCAGTTAGTCTTTGGCATCGTTCTCATATCAGTTTTATGCAAGTTGTTACTTTGCAACCTGAGCAACACTCTCCTTGTTTTAGGGATAAAAGCTTCTCTTTAATTTTCAGCTACTGAGTTATTCAAGATGAATCTAAAGTGGTTAATGTCCTGCAAATAAACAAACCATGAAATAGTCACTTGTTTGTTCTTATTCAAAAGATATCTTTCATGTAATAAAGTTAATCTAAAAAAATTGAAAGTACTAATTCCCAAAGCTAAAAATGATCATCAATCACTTTAAAATAATAATTACTTACATTATTTAAATACATTGGTGCACAGCGTCTGGTTAATTGACTGTCTTTTACCTCTTCTATTCTTTTGACCTCATGGATAAATTTTTAAAAATTAGCCACATGCAAAGGAACTTTTAATCTAAGATAACAATCTTTCAGGCTTAGATGTTCTTTCTGAAGTAAGAATTTGTAATAGGATTATTTCATAACTGAGGTGAATTTTTTTCTCAGTAAAAGAGATGGAGATATGTGCTTCAGGAAACATTGTAATTTCTTTCCTTAAGTCTTTATAACATGTTTTTAAATAGGGGCTGAAGGTAACACTGTTGATAATGCTGACAGTGATAGCAATGATAATAATGGTTATGGCAATGACCATGACGATTTAAGCTCCAGTACCATTAAAAATAAATGTTTCTGTGACATTTGCCTTTATGAATGATTTACTTATTCATTTGAAAGGCAGAATAATAGACAGAAAAGGGA
The DNA here is from genome assembly GCF_017591425.1 of Ochotona curzoniae. Taxonomy (NCBI): domain Eukaryota; kingdom Metazoa; phylum Chordata; class Mammalia; order Lagomorpha; family Ochotonidae; genus Ochotona; species Ochotona curzoniae. The sequence goes on along the minus strand of NW_024465582.1, from coordinate 10,158,409 downwards.
GATGAAAAGGAGAGAGAGAGAGAGAGAGAGAACAAGAGAGAAGTCCTCCATGTGTTGGTTAACTCCTCAGATAGCCCCAACATCCACGTCTGGACCAGGCCATAGCTACAAGTCAAGAACTCCATCCTAATCTCCCACAAAGATGATGAGGCCTTGTTCTTGGGTCATCTTGAGTCATCTCTTACTATTTCCTTAGGCAGATTAGCTGTGAGCTAGATTGGAAACAGCAGCTGGGAATTGAAAAGGACCACCTATGTATGAGATGTATTTGAGATGTCAGTGTTATAGTGGTGGATTAACCCAGTGTACCCAAAGGTCGGTTCCAGAATATTTACTTTCTGTAAGAATTATTTCATATTGTAAATTGCTCAAATAAACCAAAAACATTAACATCATAGAGTTGCTGTACTCTTTGCATAGAACATTGTACGTATTAACTTATCCAGTACTAAGTCTCACAAAAATCAATGCGATGATTCATGCTTTAGAGATATTTGACAGATTCATAGATAACGTTTAATTAAGTACCAGTTGTAAATCCCAGGACAGGTGATACTGTGGCCTAAAGATTCCAAAATTCTATCATTCCCATTGCTCTCCTAAAAAGCAGTTTCCACAAGAGTATTAATAACCTGCAATTAATATAAGCACATTTTCTAAATCCTCATCACACTTAATCTACATAAAATAAATCTGTTATTTATTATACAACCCTAATTTTGTACATTTATTATGCAACCTTAATTTTGTACATGAGAAACACTGAAAGAATAGTTAGGCAACAACTATCGTATGAGAGATATTTAACAAGAGAGTATTTCAGATTGGATGTATGGCTCAAAATGTCTGCTATATTATAGGCTAATACTCATCTGATTTGTGTACGTACTCACTTGAACATGTGAGTGCACCTAAATCGCTCATGATAACACACACACACAACACTACTTCAAAACTTTAGGTGAAAGTTGAATGAGATATAAGTTGGCACAAGGATTGGTACAACAGTTATGACTCAGTGAGTGGATTTGAGATCAGACGCTGGTCAATACTCCGGTTTCTTGCTAATATGTATCCTGGGAAGTGACAAGTAATGGCCGAAGTAGTCAAATGTGTGTGTTCTATGTGAGAGACACCAATTGAATTCTCAGCTTTTGGCTTAAACCTATCCAGTCATGATTGTTATGCTGCAAAAGTTTTATGTTTAACCCAATTTTTCTCCGTTTTCCCCTTCTCAGATGTTCATATTAAGAATAATTTCTTCTTCCAACTCATCTTATAGACTAGTTACTAAATAGTTCAGTAAGCATAATAATAAAGACCACATTGAACAAAATAGCAGGTGGTGGTATGAGGTTTGGAACAGGTTTATTGTTGCCCAGCAAGCTCTGGCAGCCCCATTAAAGGGCATATAAATATCCCTGGCACAAGGTGGGTGACTTGGGAAAATATTCTGCATGGAAAATGATGATTCATATACTTGCAAAATATAAGGTCCTAATGAACCCCAAAATATTAACAAGATTCCCTTGCAGGCAAAACTTTGAAAAGTATTGCACCTTATTATTGTGCGTGTGTGTTTTTCTTTTTTTAAAAAAGTATTGTCTGTTTTTTTAATTATTTGTTTTTAAAAAATTATTTCAATACTTAAAGAGTAACAAGCTTATGCACATAGTTAGATCTAGGGTTTGGAACTAGCTGCAGATTTTGCCTTATGCAAAATCACCATTTCACTGTTTCTAATACGCGTTAAGTTATAAACACGACTGAGAGTACCCAGCTCTGAGGGAATTCTGTGCATTTTTGGGGTGAGTTGTGGAGCCTGAAGGAGGCTCTGAAGACCTATAAAGTTGTAGACACCTAGTCTTAGCTAAGAGTAGCCACGAGGACTTCCCAAATGGTGCTTGATATCTAAAGTGAGAGCATTCTTGTGGGAACTGTTCTCTCGTTATATGAGATTTGCATAATTCATTTGCAAGGGAACATTCTCAGTACATAGAATTTAATACCCTGGTAAGGACTCCAGAGGTGGAAGCACACTCACTGCCAGATTGACTCCTAGAAATGTGGAAAAAATGAAAGCTCAAGCTGCATGATTCTGAAAAGCTTTAATTGCCATAGCAGATGTTGGAGGAAGAGAAAACAAATGAGGGAGACACACATGGCAGAGTGGGTATATTATGTGAAGCCACAAGACCCATCAAATAATTTTCAATAATCAAGGCAAATCCCAAAGTACATACCATTTATTAAAGTCCTCAGGAATACAGTAGAAAGAGGCTTATCATAACCAAAAGCTCAATGGCAACCCTTGGCAGGCTAAAATTGAGAGTAGAAATGATTATGGAGCTTGACTTAGTAATGGAGAATATGAGTCGTTTAACACTAAGAAACTTGGAAAAGATGCAATGCCGATGACAGCTGCAGTGAGTGAGGCTTATAGACCGAAAGGACTCTGAGTGACTGCAGGCTGTGGTGCAAGTATCACTTGCAGTGCTAACTAGAATGCTGAAGCTCAACGGTAGCAAAATATAAGTCTCAGAACTAAGGTGAGTGCTACTCATGAGACAATAAGCCTTTAAGCAAGCAAATATTTTGCATTAAACTGCAACATGTCTTTGCTTCAAAAATTACATATCAGAGACTGGGTCTTGCCAGAACTCTTAAGCAAGGCAGGTCCTGTAGGAAATTTCTTCAAAGACAACAAAAATAAGTTTAGAACTGAATGCAGAAAGGAAGAGGGTAAAGAAAAGCTGCCTAAACAAATCACCTGATCAAGGCACATAGAATGTTTGCGAAAAGCACTCCTCCCTCAAGTCACACCAGTGACCCTATGTTGCTGTGATGTGAATAGAATCTGTCCCCACATAAATACATATCAAAGCTTAATTCCTAAGTGTATTAATGTTTGAAGATAGGACCAAGTGAGTGTTGTTTTGAGCGTGATGGTAGAGCACTCATGAGAAGATTAATGTCATTTTGCTGGTGTGAGTAACGTCTCACTCTCATGGGCCTGGATCAAGTACCGTTCGTGTGAGCTGTGGCTATTCAAGTTCATTCCACATGTTCTGTTTTCATGTCTGTGCTTGCTTCCTGTCTTTGTCTTTGTTGCTGTTGTTGCTATTGTTGTTTACCAGAAGAGATTGGTGCTTATTCTTGTACTTCTGAGCTTTCAGAACTATTAGCCCAAAGTTTGTAGTCTTGGGTATTCTGCTGCAGGGAGAAAAGAGGAATAAAACCAACTGATGAAAGTGGAGGATGTATTAGATAAACATGGTGAGTATGGCTGCTTTGCAGCCTTGAAAGACAAGAGAAAGGAAAATACTTTGCAACATGTAGACCTTCCAGAAGTGAGCTGTTTACACACACACGTGAAGATTTTGAGGTTAAGAGTAAGGATTACTGAATTAAAGACCATATAAGAGAGCCTGGAATATTTGAATTAAGAAGTCTTGTGGCAGAAACATTCAGATAAGACTCAATGGGATGGGGACAAACAGCAAAGATCTCTGTATAACCTATTAATACATAAGAGAAAATTCACCACAAAGAGAAGATGACTTCACAAACAAATGATATAAATGAGACTGCTAATTGATGTGAGCCATATTTGCAGCCATTTAGCTTCTGGGGAAAAGAACAAAGTTTATGAGCATTGTGGTAAAGAAAAAAAAAAGGATATTCACATAAACCATTTTTTCAAGACTGAAGTGGCACAGCAGGAGTCCCTGGTATGCCACTGTACCCCAACGATGCACTTGGACCTTGTTATCCTGTAGTAACTGTTGAATAATTCTCCCAGAAATACACACTTATTTCAGGCTTTGGGGTTTTTTCTTCTCCATCCTGAGTCTCAGCCAAGTCCATTATCCAGGAGCCTGTGGAACACTGGCCCAGGCTGATATCTCAACAGCTGAGAATGTAAACAGAGAGTAGACAAATGAAAAATAAATAAATAAAAAGTATGTGGGAGGGGTCCCCTACTACATACGGTTCTATTCAGAAACAACTTACTGATCTGGAAGTGGAATGACCTGCTAAATGTGCATTTAAAATTGTTTGGAATGCCAATTAGCAGACATTCAGGAAAGCAGTATGTGGATTCCTCAAAACACTAAAAATATCTTTTGCCATATGACAGCTATCTGACTTCTAAGGGCATATCCAGAAAGTCAGAAACTGTAAGATAGGCTGGTATTCTGATTTATTTCATCCCATTCACAAATACTCATTAATAAATGACTAGATAAAAAAATATATAGTAATATACACAATGGACTACTACTTAGCCACGGAAAAGACTGAAATTCTGACATTTGCAACATAATGGATGAAGCTAAGCAAATGAATCATATATATGTGTGTGTGTATATATATATATATATACAAACAAACACATATGTATGTGCCATGTCATTTGGTATATGAACATTTATAAATGCCATGTTCATTGAATTCTTCACATTATTAATATACAATTTCCTTCACTTTCCCATTTGTCACAAGTCCTATATCATGATATTAATATATGCATTTGTACTTTCAATAAAAAAGGCCCACTTGAAGATAATACTCTGAGTGTGAGGTTCCATTTTCATCATTTTATATTTCTCTTATCTTTCAGTCCCCAGTAGGGAAATTATAGGGACCCAGTGGCCATGGAGTAGCAGCATTGCTTCCAAAATCCACTTATGTAACTTACATTTTCCCTTTCCAGATCTTTCGATTTGATTGAAATAGAGTTTCGTGTCCTCAAAGAAAATGTGCTTTTGGTAGGAGACAAAATAGGCAAGAAGAAAACCCATTATATTCTCAGGGAAATGAAACCTGAAGAACAGAAAAATAAAGGACAAAGTAGAGGTGATATGTGTGTGTACAGTGAGCACTCTGTTTCCCCTGTGAATGTGAGTAGCCAAGTGCAACACCCTTATTCCAAAAAGACAACGTTTGTAAGGTTGCTGGCTCTGAAACTAACATTTAGGTTACACAGTCTTGTATCAGTGAAGGGGGAGTAGAAAGTGAAACCCAGGATAGGTGGTATAGGAGAGGCAACAAAAACGTGCAGTCCTTAAGCAGCTGCAGGAATAGGGCTACAGTCTGTTTACATCAGCTTCCACCTGCTGAGTCTATGTTTAACAGGGAAGAGATATTCCCCAGGTATCTCCGGAGAAATAGAACCACATGGGGCAGACAGTGTAGCATACCGCACCCAGACAACCTTGCAAACAAAGCACACGTGGCTCCGATAGGCACTTAGTGCATTGGTCAAGATTCTGTCTGGGCTGTGAAAGTTTCATATCAAGCATCTGTTTTGAGCATTAGCTCTAAGTCTGCTTCCACTGAAGTGAGGGGTGATGAGTTTGTGTCCTTGCTACCCACGTGGAAGCCCTTTCTTACTTACCCCATTACTTCACAGGTGTTGGATCTGCATTATTAATGGTTTGGCACTCTCCCTATCCACTCTTGCTTATCTTTCACAGGCATTTTATCCATTAAATCACTAACGTCATTACCACCACTTGGCACTTACCTCCCAAAATATCTCAACCAACAGATCACTTCCCATTTAAAATATTTACATTTATGTAAAAAAATGTGCGCTTTCTTTTCTTATATCTATTTCTGAAATTTTATGACACATGTCCATTCATATCTTACTTTGAAGCAAGACATTTAAAATACTGGAAAGAACTCCCTTTTTCATATTTTTATTTATGTGTATGTTTGTTTATTATTGGAGTACAAATACTCTCTGAGATTGGATTTTTCTTTCTCTGAAGGTATTTTATCTCGGGTGACATTTCTTTCACAATCTAGCATTCTAATCATCTTTTTTCACCCTAAATGGACTATGCATCTGAGCTTACAAGAGATCATCAAATTCCTCTCTCTGCATTCTGTACTTATGTTAATAGAGTCTAAGATCAAATTTGCATTTTTCACATCATGCAAGAGACTTGTATAAAAGCTACAAATACCTAGCACTCATCTGTCTTTTCCACATATGGTAGTGTAAAGACTTATCTTCATCATTCCACATTTCAGTAACTGTTTTGGTGGAGCTAAGCATGATACCTTACATTCATTCCCATTGCATTTCATTTAATTTGGTTTGGACCATCTGACTCATCAATATTCATTCTTGTCCTAATTCTGTCATCTAGTATATCCTAAATTAGTTTCACCTTCAAAAGCTACTCTGCGTGCTCTCTGTTTCAGGAACCTGTGTAAATTTGGAACAGAAAAGGCCCTGTTAGAATGTGTTTCAGCGCTTTTATTCAGGCTGACTTCAATCTACTTATTAGTGATTTGGAGTTTGGTTCTTCACTTCCATGTGAATTTATGTGCACTTGTAAATAATAGCTTCATTGCCATTTCTTTTTAAAGTAAATTTCATAAAATTTTCTGGCAAATATATATAAGAAATTTTATCAAATCCACTTATTAATATATGTTTTATCAAACACATGAAATGCAAATATATGTACTTGAAAAAGATATCTTTTAACCATTCTGTTACTTAATTTTATTCTGTTTTTGATGATGTTTGCATAGTTGAGAATGACAGGCACCCATGGGAAGCACTGATTAGGATGGGAAGAGCTCAGGAATGGGGAAACGTAGACGAGACAGTTGTTTCTGTTTTTTTTCTTTTCTTCCTATATCTGGATAAATGGAGGAGGGAAGGGGAGAGGGCTGCTCCCAGCAGCCTAACCACATCAGTTCCTGAGCATGTAGGATGGCTACTTGTTATCTTCATAGAATTCCCAGTGTGGAGCGTGTTCCAAGGGCATTGTCCAAGTGGAGTCAGCAGTGCTGCTGTGTTATTGATTTCATTGTTCCGAGGTTAAAGAAATCTCCCAAAGCCCATTTGCTGTCATGGTTCACCTTAGGGTCTCTACTTGCCCAGATACTCGTCATCTAAGCTTGGCCTGGAGAGTTGTTTAATTTATTCTGCCATGCGTGATACTATATGTTCTCTGCAGGCCTCAGTAACCTGTCATATCCCCCCATGTGCTTCTGGGCATGCCATCCACTGCACAGGTTTCAGCCATCCAGGAGACCCAGTTCTGGCATGTGGACTCCATGGTCAGATCATAGATCCTCTGATTTTCCTGCAGTTGGAGTTCTGAGATCATCAGTCCACTTGTGGCAGTGGGGGTGGGAAGGAAAAAGAAACTTCACCAGAGGTAACCCCAAAACTGATTTCTATATGTGGGGTCCAGGGCAATGGCGGACAAAGAAACCTCACCAGAGATGACCCCAGAGCTTCCTTCCATGGGTGCCAGTCAGTGTGAGGTCTGCCTCAGGCCATCACACACTTCAGCCTGTACACACGCTCTTGGTGGTAGTTGCTGGGTCAGTTCGGTCTCCAGCCCGATCTCATGCAAACCAATGGATGCTGTGGCCGAGCCCAACCCTGCTCACCACACACTTAGCCCTCACATACAGCAGCAGGAACTGCAGCCTCGTCACAGCAACCTCCAGGAACTATCACCAGGCCCACTCCAACCCCATTTCGTGTGCAAACCCATACAGTTCTTGTACATAGCGATGAATGCTGCAACCTGGCTCAACCTGACAGACCCCATTATCCAGCCCACATTTATGCCAGCGGGAGCTATCACCTGTCCAGCTACATGAGGCCTCACTGGAAGCCTCCCAGAGTGTAGACTGTGCATTCCAAAAATGGAAACAGATTTGGAGCTTGACTCCAGAAGTTCCTAATATGGGCATTCCAAGAGGTGACATCATCACTCTGCCAAATTTTCACTCCCCTTTCCTGGATGCTGATTTATCCAAAAAGTGGATTTTAAAAAAGATAGAAAAAAAACAGGCCTTAGAGTCGTCCCACAGGCCAACATTGTTTCTTCCTTAATAGAACACTGACCTGTAAATTATCTCTATGTTCCCTAAGCTGGAGTTTGCTTCTGTGTGCTTTTTAGTCACATTTTAAACATCCAATAAATTGTATAATTGTCATGTCATTTTGGTTGAAAATAATAGAATACCCAAAAACACAGTAACATCAGAAAATGGCACTATAACACTAACGTAATTTTTCAGTGTTTTCTTAACAACCTATTTTAAGTTCTCATAATTTATTCAGAGTTGTTATTTCTCTAAACATAAGTATATCTGGGATTTTGAAAATTCTGTTGTCAGTGTCTTGCAAATTAATTACTATTTAAGATAACAGCTAAGGTACAGTAAGGCATACTTTGGAACCAATGCAGAGGGCACCTTGAAGTTCTTTAAAAATAATCATTCAATACAGTTCCAATTCAGTCAAGATTCTTTCACTGGAAGCATATACCAAGCATAGAGATGTAATTAATTTAAAAAAAAAATCCTTCATTTGGACAAAGATTATCCGATGAAAACATAAATACCTATCAGAATGTCTTAAAAGTATTTATTTGAATGAATATATTGTTAGAAATGCTTCAGCATTTAACTGAATTTGAAATAATTGATTTCGTGATTTTTAAATCTTCTGACTCCTAAAAACAATGCTAATATGTTTCCTGCTAATGTAATTAATTCTCTGTTTACGATGGAGCATTCTCTTATGCTGAGAAATATCTCATCAAAATGATGTTAAAGAAATATTTCATCTGATATTTTATCAGTTGAAATGTGGATATGTTATTTTTATTGCTACGAAGAATAAAGTAAGAATCAGTTTAGGAGAAAGTCAAAAGGAGTTTGTTAAAACAAGAATGTAAACTAATCAGGGAACTCTACTAATGTATGCAGTGGACAGGACGAAGCACAATTTTTGAGACTCAGTGCCGATTTTCTTTGTCACATTCACATTAAATTAAAATCTCTGCTTTTATGTGTTCTACAATCTCACATTCTCTCTTATTTATGAGCATTACTTAATTATATATTTTTTACATACTCCATTATGTCTAGAAGCCTATTGGGAAGATTAATTATTTTATTTTGTTTTTGCATTTTATACTTGGTGTATTTGACTATGTACAAATTAGTTTGAATGCAACATTTATCACACAAGCTGAGAATTAATAATGTATTCAAATAGCATTTCAAGAATGGAAATATACAGTAGAAAATGAAATGAACTCTAAATCGGGATTTTCTCCAAAAAAGATGAAAGTTAAGTGATACAATATTTATTCAAGTGTAATTTTAAATTAATAGAAATTTGAGCCTCAAAAAACAGTGATGTATGTTTTCAGGCTTTCTGTAAATTATCCACAAGTCAAGGTCACATCTGGTGCAGAATTGATGTGTCTTAATATTATTAAGATAATGAATCTAAAACAATGTGATAGCCAAAGGCTGAAAAAGTGAAACAAAGCTTTCCTAAGCCATCACAACAGCAAGACTGTTGGTCACGTTCCATTTCTCGTTCTGCTAGAGCTGGAATTTTCTAGTAACTTCTCATCATTTTAGCAACATGGACTAGCTCACATAGACTATCTTAACTTCCTCACCCCATTTTCTTCAAAGGCTTAACCTGCACATTCTAGAATGTTCCTAGCACCACTGACATATCCACCACGTGGTTTCAGCAGTGCTCACCTTCTTATTGACAGTTTACAACGTCCGTGTGTATGGGGTCATGCATGGATTAGAAGAATGAGGCTGTCCTGGTTTGACAAGCATTGACATAAATTTATTGACTGAAAAATATTAAACATATAAAGCAGTTGTACTTGTAATTTCTATGGGTTATAATTCAAATATTCTGTATTTTTGTTTTTATCTTCATCAATATAACAGATTTCAGGTGTTTCATAGATACAATTTTAAGGTTACAATTCCCACGCACACTCCTCAAAACACAGCATTCACAGACCTACCCATGTTTGCACTGTATAAAATCAATTCTATTTATAAGAGTGAAAGTAGATTATGGCAAATATAACATATACATTTTTCTGCTAGAAAAGATTACATGACACAAATAAATTTTTTTAAAAAGACATACTGTCCTTCGTAACATAGCTAAGCAATCAAGCGTCCTGTTGCTTCACAACTCAGAATCCTTATCTGATGCCACTTGGTACATATTTTTCCCCTAAAAAGGGAAAACGCAGTAATGTATAATTTATTGATATGGACATTTAGAATTTTTCCAGTAATGTAATTTGAATACATATTATCCATTCTTAGATATTTGCCTTTATTATCACCTGACACAAAGTCTTCATAAACATGTATTAATCTTCAGCTTCTCCCTGTTCCATTAACAACAGCTCCTTGAATTCTTTATTTTTATCTCTTCTTTGTGCTTTAAGATACTAAATAAAAGCATGTCTTTAATTATTCCTCTTTTACTCTTATTTCATTTCTATGCTTTTTCTTTAGTTTGGGATTATCCTGCCCCTAATACCAGAACCCTGGACTGATGTGCCAATGATTTCCATGGGTAAAGTAGATGCTTTTAGTGCTCCATGCAACCACACTTTGCAAGGTTGGCACACTCCTCGCTCACTTTCGTGGAAGAGCTGCTGTTACTTACTATCAGGACTGGGTCCTTACCATTTTCGCTCATTCAGAATAATGTATTCACTCATGGAGGCGGCCTGCAACTACAAGGTCCACTCCTTCACTCAGTTTGGGCCGTCAGCTCTTTATCTCTCTGAAGGGCCATGACTTTAGAGTTTCACACTATTTGAGGTCTCAGTTACTAATGTACTTTAAATATGCTTTGTTTTCTGTCCAATTTCCTATTTCAGATACATTACTCAAGAAAACTCCATCGTAAAGCTCTTACACACAGCTCCACACAGGGTGGTTAACGCAGGGGGAGAATGACCTTCCAACTCAGTCGTGAAAAGTAGCATAGGCTCAAAGTAAATTGAACTTTAACCAGCCATAAAAATCTTACGTCATATTATGATTCCATTGGGTAATGACCAAGCCCATGAGTCTTGTTATATCTATGCGGATGCAGAAGCATGATTTCTCATATTCTTCTAAGCCATGTTTTTTTGAGCTTGAACTACTGATGTTTTCAACAGTGTAATACTTTGTTGTGAAGAACTCTTCTCTGTAAGTTGAATATCATTCCTGCTCTCTGCTGACTAGATGCAATAGTATGTCCTACTTAGTTGCTATAATTAAAATGTTACCAGACATACACAAAGTTGTTTATTTGCAGAGATTGGAAAATAGACCGATTGAAAACAGCTGCATACCCTCCAGACACAAAATGTGGCCCACTTCTTCCTTTAACTGCTTCGCTTTTTGAGGACTTAACAAAAATCCTAAGATTGGCGAAAATGATCCAAAACACCAGATTAGCCATAATTCTAGAAAGGGTCTTCTCAAATGGAGCGCAGTCAACAGACAGTCATAGCGGAGACCACTGTAGACAGACTAAAGAGCACTTGATGAGGTCTAGTGGATTGCAAACATAAAAGCAATCATAACAATCCTCCGAGTTAGTGGTAACTTCAAAGACAGACTGGGAAAAAAAAGTTTAAGTATGATGATTATAGTTTCAAGCTCATAATTTGAAGAACCATGATAAGGAAATTATGTCTGTTATTAGTGAAATAAGCTACCTGAAAAGTCCAATTTGGGATACAATATAATGTTTCAAAATGTAAAATTGAAATAGCTTCTACTTCAATATATTCTTGAGAGTAAATGAGGAATATAATTCCTCCTAAATTTAGCTGTTATTAAAGAGAGTGGAGAACTTGGGAGACTAGTGGATCATTCAAACCAAAGTATTTGCACACATACATATGCAAATGACTCGTGCACAGCAGATATCATCATCATCAGTGGTGTTCTAAATGTTAAATTGTTTAAAGGAATATGCATTACAAACCATCTGCCACCCAAGTATATTATGGTTCTATAAATTTTGATTTATACTGATTCAAAATCATAGTGTCTATCTCTTATTTGGCACTAATAATAAACATATCGGGGTGTGCATTATGAAGACTTGATCTACCTTTCAATTTAGTGTCAGTGAAAGGTTTGAGATCTTAAGCTGCCTGATGAAGGAATAATCAAAGTCATCTTTTAAATTTTCTTAGTTTAATAATCTTGAAGATGTCTGACATGGAATATTAATTCCACCTCTGTTTTCATACACGTTAGAATTCGTTTTCAAATGGAATAAACTCAGTTTTATTTGGACAACTCAGCCCCGTACAGTAAATACTATTTCAAATCTTACTCATTTAGTAATCAACTTTAGAAAAATGCTTGTTTTGTTCCCCAAGTTATTATACACATAATTCTACATATATTTCCCATTTCCTTCCTAGGGCTGCTTGGCAATGTTTGTGTCTTCTCATCTTTCCTTTAGATCTAGGACCTCTTTGGTGCTGTGGTCCTAACATGATGTTCTGCCACATACTAAGCATCATGATCTGACCTCCGAAAATAATTGCATGATAGTCTTGTTAAGCAATTCCAGATATCAATTCTGATTTCCCAGGCTATGTACTACTGTTCTGTATTGTTCTGAATGCTTTTTCTGAGAAGATTTTTATGCTTTCACTTCTACAAACCTTCCTCTTCTAAATCTTCTGTTAGAGGGATACTTGCTTACCTTTGCTACATAACCTGGAGTTATTCTTTCCTGTTTATGGGGAAGGTTGGATCTTAAGTTATTCAAAACCTTTAGAGCACATAGTCCCAGTTATATTCTTATACTGAGAACGAAAGGCAGTCAAAACTGATTATTCATCAAGAGAAACAATGAACAGGTCCAAGTCTGTCATGCCAGGCGACTCCTATTGATAGCATCCATCCTCAGCAAAATTTTCATTTCAAAGTATGAAAAAGCAGAATTCATCAAAGTCAGCTTTCTCTCTAACTTCTTTGCTTTCACAGAGCCATCAGTGTGTCTGTGACCTTTATTCCAAGTCTTCTCATAAGCTGCTAATTCTTGCGTTCAATCCCTCCCAGGCTGAAATACTTAGGGTGATGTTTGCTTTCCCTGCAAGTCTGATCCATGTGTGTGGTCATGGGAGAAGAATATGTGAAGATGCATGGATTCATTCAATTCAGGAGTATTGCTTGTAAATCTTAACTTTAAAATAACATCGTTTTCTAAAGCTCAAGTAAGTTTTTGAAGGAGACAATGTGACATTTGTTTAGCAAAAGGAGGTTTTCTGGATGTTACTTATGCTATGTATGAAAAATATACAAGATGTAGCGCAGGTGTCGGGATGGAGGTTAAAATAATACTTGTGATATCAAAGGACCACATTCCACAATGCTATGACAAACTGAGGTTGAGTCATTCCATCTCTTCCCCTCCAGTTTCCGAAGAGTGTGTAGCCCTGAGGTAGCAAATACTCATTTGGAAACTCTGGTCCCTGCCACTGCAGGGGTAATTGGGACTATCTTTTGAGATCCAGGATCCTTTCCGACTCAACTCCAGCTGCGGTGGGTAGAGAGTGAACCAGTGGTTGAGTGGGCTCAGTGAGTCAACTGTCTTATAGATACTTAAAAACGAACAAGAACAAAAATCTATGAGTTGTATCTGATTTTTTTTACAATCAAGAAAGAGCTAACTGATGCAACTATGTTTAGTGAAATTTTAATATTCAATTTTATAAAATATGTTCATTTTTAAACAAATATATATACAGAAGGTTAGGTAAAGTTGAGATAAGTTGTAAAAGCAGAGAGGGAGTTTGTCTCCTTTTGTTTTGGAAACATTTAAGTAACACTAAAAATGTTTATGTCTTGAAGGTTTGATCAAATCAGCTGTGAACATTTTTGAATCCTGTCTAATTTTGGACAGGACTGTTTGACAGCTTTCTCAGATTCTGCCATGATAACTGGTTTGTTTACATTTTGTTTTCTCCTGGTAATTTATATTTTCTGAGAATTTGAAGGCAATTTTCAAATTTATTTGAACAGAGTAAAATATTTTCCTATAATTAGATTCCTCGGTATGGTTACGAGATTACTCCCTTGTTTGTTTGGATTAGCGAGGGGTTTAACTTTTTAATTGGATTCTTTCAGAGTGTTAGTTATTGGATTTATTTATCAATGCTAGCATTTTACTTTGTTGTTGTTAATATGCATTTATATTTAATAATTATTCCCCTTTGCTTTCTTTAGACTTATTTCCTTGTTATTTCCTTATTTCTATGGTATAAGCTTACTCTTTTTAAGTAGCACTAATACTTAAGAAATGGACCTTGAATTTTCAGTGTTAACTTTATCTTCAATTTTTAAATATACATTATTGGTGAAAATTTGTGTACAATAAATTTCAAACTCAAACCATGTGACCCTATAACTGATGTGAAATATGAGCTATGAAATTAACAACACAGATAAAATAGACACCTCAAACATCCCATTTATTTATCAGTGATGTGGAATATTAATAAGTACATTTGAAGGCCTGAGGATGATATTTGTTTCGATCTCTGGGATCCGACACTGTCTCCAAGTAGGCAGAGCCCCAGTAGCTGAAGAGAGAAAACATCAGGTTGAAGGTCATTGCTGAAGTTAATTACTTGCTTGCTGGTGGGAGAAATCCCTTATACCATTTGGCTCAAAGTATTTTTGTGTGGGTTGATAGTATGTGAGAGCTGAAGAAATAAGTTTTGATTTTTCTATTCTCCATCTCACCGACCTAAGCCCCAGATGTTTGATAACTGGTGTTTTGTCATGGCATAGCAATGTAATTTTTCTTGAGTTATATCTTTGTATAAATATAGTTACATATAATAAATTTTATATTTCTTTACATGTGACATTTATCACTGTCAGAGTGACTTTCTGTAATAATACATTTATTTCTATATATGAGCCCGTCACCTGTTTATGGAAATACTCCTGCTTCCGAATTTGGCTATTATAAGTAAAATTGCCATGGACATTCTTCACAAGCCTTTTCATGGATGTATTCTTTACTTCTCTTGGATGAATACGTGGAAGTGGGATGCCTGGGTGTTTGGTAATTCTAAGGTTATTGTCAACTGGTTCCTAAAGTGGCTGTGTCTGTTCACATATTTAGTAGCAATTTGTGAGATATTCAGATTAGTAAAATGATCTATTCAAATGTAACATAAATTAATTTCTCTTAATAATTTGTATCATTGTCCAATTATTGCTTTTATTTAGATCCTAATGAAAACCTCAGATTTGAGCAGTTGTGGTTATTTGCCATGTGTGATATCTTTAATGACATATAACTTCAGATCCTTTATCTCCTCTTATGTGGGTTGACTTTAAACTCATCAAGATAAATGAGTTCTTCATATGTTTGGAAACCAAAATTTTTGTAAAATAGATTATACATACTTCACCTGTTTTGGTGGTGTTTTTATTAATAACATCTTCATAAGAATGAAAAATATATATGATAGAACATTGTTATTTTTCTTTTGTTGTCCATATTCAATTCAGTCTATGAAAGTCCTTCAGATTTTTATTAAAATTTGGATGAATAATTTATGACTAATTTGGATTTTCCTGTGTAGATATTTTTTCCCATGTAGATATTTAAGTGATCTTATACAATTTGCTTAAAACTGTTTGACTCTTTTATTCTCCATCTATTCACCATAATTTGAAGGTTTTATTTGTAAATTCATTTTTTTCTCATAGACTTAAGTTTATATCTTTATAATGATTTTATTTCTATTTTTGCAATATATTTTGCATATGCTAAAATCTATTTTATCCATATTTGGATGATATTTTGGCTTTATAAAGAATTTATAGCTCTATTTTTTCCAGTTATTTTAAATTATTGTGTCACTGTCTTCTTCCATTACAGATTCTGATGAAAAATCTTTAATCATTCAAGTTGTTGCTTAACTTCATTTTCTTTGGCTGGTTAATTATTCACTTTAATCTTGGTTTGTCAGTCGTTTCACCACATGTGCCTAATAGCCAGTTTTTAGTTTTCAGGTTTTTTTTTTGCACCTGTGAGTAGTTTGTTATTGTTTAAGCATATACTTTTATATGCTTCATTAAATTTTAAAAAGATATCATTCTATTGTTATATTAATCTCACTTTTCTTGTCCTTCTGAGATTCGTAATTTATCCCAAACTCACTGTATAATAATTTCCCAATGTCCCACACGTTCCTGAGTCTCTTTCGTTTTCCCCCATGTTTTCCCTTCACGCCTCCTAATACATAACTAAATTCATCTGTCCATTCTCTTTCAACTTCATTTTGCATTTATCCCCATATATTCCAATTCATTTACATAATGTTTTGTTCAACAACTTACAAATATGGAGCTACTTTGAACATTTTTGACTACCTTCTGCAGATTTCTTCATAAATTGCTGCTGTAACTCACTTGGCATAATGGTAACAGCTGTGACATAGGCAGTTAACTAGTAGTGCAGGTCACAAGCTCTTCCCTGCCACCCTCCCTGTTACTGCAGTGCCAGTTGCACTGCCCCCAGCCCTCTGTGCAGCAGAGACGCACAGTGTCAGGAGTCTGCCACTTAGAACCAGCCATGGCCAAAAATAACCAACACGGCTCCCAGCTCCCTCCTCACTATGACCCTAGGTTTTTTGTAATCGAAAAACCTTGACTAACACTCCTACTCTCCTAACACAGCTGATTGCACAATACTTCAGATTTCTAAACACAGGCAAGCAAACAGACAGCACCCAAATCATGCCCCAAACCCCAGACTCCACAGAGACTCAATTACATCCTTCTAGGTACATGTTCCTGACCCCACGCCTTCAAACTTTACCCAGGACCCTTCGCTGTTCAGTATACACCAACTCCTTCTTTAATGTGGACTTTCACTCTGCTTGCAAATAAAATCTTGTTTCTCTATTAACTTTTACTTGAGCCTCATCCTTGAATTCTTTGTTGCGTGGGAAGTAAGAAGCTGGATCCAGCCACCCCATAACAGCTGCTTTAAAATCTCCATCTCGTAATTTTAACATCTGATTCATCCTGGAGTAGTCATTTGTTGAGTGAATATTTAATGCCTTACATATTTCTAGCTCATCTCATGTTAAACAACTTTAGATTGTATCTTGGATATTGTTAACGTTTTGAATGTTAAATTCTGTCACATTTCTAAAGAGTTTTGACTTTTCTTTCTTGCAGTAACTGATATATTTGCTTAAATGTATATTTCAAATTGGCACATCTATTTTGGGCTGAAGCTTAGTGTTCATCGCAAACAGCTTTTCAGTCTATCTTGCTCGTGTGTGATTCATGGACGAGCTCAATGTGGACATCAATTTTAGAAACCTTTTTTTTTTTTTCCTTCTCTCCTTCTTGTCAAGTTTACTTCTTCACTCTTAAATGGCTCTTGGAATGATCCCGATCTTTCCTTTAGCAGAAAAGATGGGACTTTGGAACACTGTATCACCTCTCCTGTGGTTTCTCCTGGAGAATAGCTGCAATCCAAAACAAAGACTAGGAAAGTAACTTTCCACTTGTCATTTTCTGAGAACTTTGCATCTTCAGATTTGTCCTCAAGTCCAGGCTCTCTCTAACAGAACTGCCTATCCTAATCTCACCAGAATTGTGCATTGGTATTCGTGAAATAATTAATGTGGTAGCAGCTTACCCTTTTAACACAGCAGTGGAACTCCTGAATACACAGAATTTTTTTCTTTAAGTTTATTGCTGTGTATCTTTTATTGATTTTAATATAAATATGCCTGTCTTTTTTTTTAGTCTCAGAGAGGAAAAATGCACAAGGTATCAGCTTTTTCATGGAGAATGACAAGGATCAGGGTCCTCAGAGTTTCAGAAATTAGTAGTAACTCCCCGTCAGCAGCAACACAGGAGAGAGTAGATTATCAGTGTCACTGGCAAAATTCTTGCTTTCCACGTCCAAAGATAGATAGCAGGTGAAAGTGTGTGATCTCTATTTGTCCATTGAGTTCATATTAGTTATAAAGGAGTGGTTCCATCTCAATCATATTCCCCTATTTAATAACAGTTACACACTACAGATAAAATTTTCCAAGAAACCAGTTACAGGGTTTTTTAATCCCAGTTGTCTCAGATAAAATATCTAAGTCCTGTTAAAAAGCAGTATATTAGTAGAATGAGTTTTCAAAATGCTAGCAGGTGGATTCCTAAGATTTACTTCATTAACATGCTGTTGTATGTGGTTTAGATTCTTTTGGTGGTAGGACACAATGCAGGGAAACTAGGAAATTTGAGAAACAAATTGCTACGTAGGTTCCCATATATTGCCAGGCAGGACCATATATGCAATTGCACCTGGAGCAGGATTAAGAATGTAAAATTTTAAGGAGCAACCCAGATATGGCATGTGAGACGGATTCATTTACCTTTCACAGGATACCTGTGCATTGATTGATTTCAGGCCTTTCTCGGGGTCTGGAGCTAATGCCTGTCCTTTACTGTCTATGCCATGCCCCTGGAGATGACAAAGACAGGGCTGTAGTGGCAGAATCCGATAACTGACATGTTGGACTTTTAACTTCATTGATCAAGAAGAGGAACAATTACCCTGAGGGCTCAAGATTATAAGGAAAAAGATTAGATTTGCCTAAGAGATTTTACATACGTCATGTCTATTCCCTCTAGTTGCCTGCCCACTAAAAAGGGGCAACTTTCAGATCTGCTACATAATGGTTTAGTCTCCACATTGCATACATGTTTGGCTGAGGGAGTCGAGAGGAGCTCAGCTCCTGTAATCTCTGAGTGATTGTTGTGCTTACCCGACCCCAGGGTGTGCACGTGTGCACATCCAAAAGGAAGCAGCTGCAGCAGGTGAGGGGAGTTGATCACAGAGTGTCTCCACCACTCCCTTTTCTGTTGCTTCCTTGTGCAATAGAGGAGTGCCAGAACCTTCTGAATGCCCCCATTGAACGTGAAATGAATGCAGAGATTTTAAAAAGATGCATCTTGTGTCTGAAACTCATACCAGGTCATTCCACAGTGGCAGAGTCAGTGCAGAACCTGAACACCTGAACTCACCGGGTGGAAACAGTAAATCGGAAGTTAGGCCATGCAAATCTGGTTACTAAGAGAGTCTCACCCATTGCCAATTGTAGCTTTCGCCTCTTTCCTCAGAAATCTTCATATGTTCCCCAATTTTGACTAAAGGCATCCCGCTCTAAGCACAGGCAATCTGACTGCTGCACAGATACTCAAAATGATTCGTGCAAACAAATTAGTGTGGGAGCCGGGAGCTACTTGAGTATAAATACTCCCTTAAATAAAGCAGGAAATGAACATTAGCATTGTAATTACAGTCTCTCAATAGACCTGCAGTCATCTGAGGTTGTGTGGAACACCAAGGCCCCTGGGAGTGTGTGTGTGAGGGAAAGGGCTTAGATCAGTTAGCTCACGAGACTGTGGAGCCTGGCCTGTCTAAATCCGGGCGGGTAGAGCAGGCTTCAGCCCCATGGAAAAGTGATGCTGCGATTCTAAACCTACATGGTGCATTTTATAACTTTTTGTTGATAGAAAACTGAAATGGAGGAAGATGAAGATTTCAGTCTGAATTTATACAGTTAATATGGATTAATCTGGAACATAAATCTGCATTTTCCTGTAAGTACAGTAAATGTACTTTTCATCTATGTAACACCTCCTGCGAATCAGCACGACACCATCTGATAATTCCCCACCACAAGGCGATGGTTTCTCTTGACCAGGGCTTTCTCCCTGCTTCTTAGCAAAAGAAAACAAGAAACAGACAAGAGGCTGCTTCAGTAATGAAGTGGCTTGTCCTGTATGGGACCTGCCTTCTTGTCCCTCTTCACCCTCTCAAGCCCTGTGCAATTGCAAGAAAACTGACAGCTGGTATTTGCCTTACAGTTAGAGGATGAACTCCAGTGAGCAAGGACGGGTTCAGATGCATGGGTAGTGTGAGGTGAGTCCCCGTCTGAACTCCAGCTTGCTAATTCTAGAGCTCACTGAATTCTAATGCCGTTCCAAGCATATCAAAGAAGTGTTAGAAGCCACAGTTCTCACTTGCAGTCAATTCATTTTGCCGAAATAAACCACAAACCGATCTCTGAAACACAAGAATGCTTACATTGAAGGTGATGCATTGCATGAAAATTACTTTTTAAATTACTCTAATTAAATAATTTTACAAAAATAAATACATAAGCCAGATGCCTGGAATACAGGATGATCTTCACCTGTTTTTTCAACTGCCTTCTTTACTGAACAGGTGCTTGTGTTTGATAAGTTCTTGTCAGTTAATGAGTATCTTCCAAAAGAGTGTTGCATATTTAGTTTTCTTGGAAGATTGCAAGTTTTGTTGACAATACATTGGTGGCATTTCCGTATTATAATGTGGTATTTCTTTTTACCCTTAAGCTGAGGATAGCAAATTGTAGCAACATTTTCACATGACATATTACTTCAGAAGAACAGTATTCATCATCATAGAGAAACTTTGTATTGCAGTAATTATCCTCCTGACAATTGCATACATGTTTCTATACTTATGTACCTAGGATATAAAGAGCTTTGTGTATAAGAGTCAAAATCTTAACGATATTATCAGAATGTAAACTACATCATGTTTCATAAGTTTGACTTTCCTTTCAGGATAAACCCACATATTGACACAGAGGCTATTTTTAATTAGACGGTGCCTCACACCTATTACAAAACCACAGATTATATTTTAGGGTTGGTTTTAATTTAGAATAAGAAAAATTTAACTGACTCAACTCCTAATTTTTCTTGGTAAAATAATACATTTTTCTTTTGAAATCTGCCAAAAATTCAAACTCATTCAATTTTTTTAGGAAGAAAATATGAGTTTTATAAACCCACGTGACAGATATTGGCCTTACACTTGAACCTAGAGTTCCAAATGTCTTCAGAGTTGTGCCTTAGCGTTCATTGCTAAAAGTCATCCATCATGGGGCGCTTAAACCCATTCAGGTGCATCCTTCTCATGCACGCTGGACGTCTCTCACCAGGGTTCCTCGATATGAGCTGCTCTGTCCATTGCTGTATCTGCTAGGATATTTACTTGAGAGAACATCTTAGATACCTAGTGAAAATCAGAATATAATTTCTTGGTCAGAATCGAATTCTCTTTCTGTGACTTTAGAATCAGATTAGCCACAGTCTCCCATGGCAGACATCTTGTCCTTCGCAGAGACCAGTTCTGTTTATTTCTATGTATCTACTTATCTATCTACTTATCTAGTTTATCTCTTACCACCTCTTTTCCTTCATTTTTTTCTTTAAATATGTCTTTTTTTAACAATTCATTTTATTTTTCCTGGAAAGTCAGATATACAGAGAGGAGGAGAGACCAAGAGGAAAATCTTCCATCTGAAAATTAACTTCCCAGTTGACCTCAATGGCTGGAGCTGTGCTGATCTGAAGCCAGGAACCAGGAGCCTCCTCCAGATCTTCCACATGGGTGCAGGGTACCAAAGCTTTGGGCCATCCTCGTCTGCTTTCCCAGGCAGCAGGCAGCAGTTGAATGGGAAGCAGGGCTGCTTGAACATGAACCAGCGCCGATATGGGATCTTGGTGTGTGCAAGACGAGGACTTTAGCCACTAGGCTACCACACTGGACCCTATTTAAATATGTCTTAAAAATATATTCATCAACTCTTTGGCTAACCTGAAAATTAACAAAATAAAAATTAATCCAGCATAGGCTTTGCCAAAGGCTAGCTACCTTCTCCAATTCTCACTTGTTAGATAATGTTATTAATGATTTGACACTAGCAGGAACCTCAACTCATTCATCTTAGGACATCTTTATTTCAGGTTCTATATTCCAAGCTTAATAGCCATGACTAAACATACTGTTCCTCTTTTTCTCTGTCGTATGGCTTTATCTCATTTGCTTATTTTTCTGATTAAAGTTCAAGCATAAACTACACAAATTGTCTAAAACTAGATACTAAAAGCGAGCCTGCACAAATAAACATGTCTTATTGGAGATATTTCCATTATACAGACTCACCCTCCTACCCACCCCATACAGCACACATGGCCATCCCCAGTGGTGCTGGAAGACTTTTGTTCTGTGCTGCTCCTGGTTAAAATATATATATATATATTTACTTTCTTGAAATGCAGAGTTTAGAGAGTGGGGCAGAAGAGAGAGAGAGGGATTCTAGCTGCTGATTAACACTCCTACTGGCCCCAATGGTTCGTGCTGGGAAAGGTAGGGCCAGGACCCTAGAATTCCAGCTTTACCTTCTGTGTGGCTTGCAGGAACCCACATAACTGGGCCAACTTCCACTGCTTCCCCAGGTGCATTAGCAGGCACCTGGATTGAAGATGGATTGGTGGGGCTTGAACCAGTGCCCATTTAGGATTCTGGCTTCCACAAGGAGGTTTGATGCTCTAAATATAATGCTGATCTTGTTTCTTCCACTTTACCAAACCAACATCCCCTACGATATCCTTTATTCTCAAACTCCTCTAATGTATTTATTCTCAGCTATTTCAGTGGGAAAAAAATTTGAAATTACAACTTTTCTTCACTGTAATAAACTTTTTAGATAGAAATCCTTTCTATACATTCTACCTTTTCTCTGATTAATGGAATCAACTTTACTTTAAAACACTCAAAATCTATACCAAAGCTAATCAAAAAGTTAATGATCAATGAGCATTACAAAAATTATTTTAAAATTTCAGGGGCCCGGCACGGTGACCTGGCACCTAGGGTCTTCACCTTGAATGCGCCGGGATCCAATGTAGGCACTGGTTCTAATCCCAGCAGCTCCATTTCCCATCCAGCTCCCTGCCTGTGGCCTGGGAAAGCAGTCGAGGACAGCCCAAAGCCTTGGGACCCTGCACCCGCGTGGAAGAACCGGAAGAGCTCCTGGCTCCTGGCTTCGGATCGGTGCAACACCGGCCATTGCAGTCATTTGGGGAGTGAATATCAGACAGAGGATCTTCCTCTCTTGTCTCTCCTCTCTGTATATCTTAATTTGCAATAAACATGAAATTAATCTTTAATAAAAAATTTTTGAGATAATCTTATTTTTAATTCTATTTTCTATAAAGTTAAAAATAAATATTCTTGCATTGGTTTTTCAAATAAGTAGGAAATATTGCCACACTGCCTTTAAGGATAAAATACTCGTTTTCTTAAAAGGAATTGTTCAGTCTTTAAAAGTGGTTGTTTAATTAAAAGAAAAACCATACACTAGTTATATAGATTGTAAGTATACACTTATATTCAATGCTATATAAATGAGCATGAAAGATGACAAATATCATAAACACCTTTGTAAATAGTGGCCTTTTTTCAGATAACCTCATGCGTACTCCTCACCTATATTTCTCCAACAAAGGTGTCACATGCTGCTTTCTTTCAAAATTTATTTGCAAGGTAGAAAAAAAAAATAGAGATGCACAAAGATCTTGCATCCTCTGAGTTCTGGGCGCCCAGTGCTCTGTCTAGGCCCCCATATCAGTGGAAAAGACCAGTGTGTCTACACCATCACTCGCTGCTTCCTTGGGTATTGCGCAGCAAGCTGCAATGAGAAATCCAGGACTTGAACCCAAGCACTTCAGTGCATGATACGGACATGACGAGAGGCGTAGCAACTGCTAAGGCAAATGACCTTCCTTCTTGATATAACAGCTCCTTGCTGCTCTTGATATTATTTCTCACTTGGCATAATTTACTTTGGCTGGTTTTTGAACTTGACATGATTAGAAAAATGCTGGCATGCTCTTATGTCTGATTACTTCGCTGAATATTTGATTCATATTTTTCAACTGTGATTTTTTTTTTACATTCTAAATCATTACATTGCACAGCTATATGATAGAGAAATTGACTCCTGGGACGATGGACAGGGAAAAGCAGTCCCCTCCCCACCATCTGGAGATGAGTTTCAGAGACCCCGAGAAAAATCAAAACTGAGTTCCTTGAGGGATGTTAACATCGTGTGCCAGTCCTTTAATCAAGGCTTACCATGCTGAATTTTATGTGAAATGAGAAAGTTCGGTGTGCCTTCTGTTTTCTTTATTAAGTTCCACTTAATGACTTAACTTTACCATATTGGTTACTCAATACCACGTCAATTAATTCCATAATGTTGTAAATTGCTCTTGATGTTATGTTTGGGCTTTTAATTGATCAGGATGATATTCTGCCAACTCTACCTTAAGACCAGAGATGGTTCCCCCCAAGAAACTGTTGAATTTATCTGGACAATAAGATGCTGGACTCTATGCTTGGTATTTGTTTGCAAAGAAAGAATCTTGACTGAATTTGTACTGTAATACTGCAACAAGGTGGAGGAATCCACTATGGGGGGAGTGCATTGGGAGGGATTGGGGGAATCCCAGAGCCTTTGAAACTGTGTTACATAAAGCAATGTAATTAAGAAAAAAAAATTTTAACTAATTAAAATAGTCTCAAAAAAACCTGAGATAATATTATGCATCTGGTAGTAACATTTAGTTAAGATAGAAATATATTCTACCTTAAAATATTATTTTGCTTATGAATACAAGCCAATTTTAGACTTTAAAATGTATACACATGAATATATCATAAAGTTAGTTGTCAAATACGTGAACATTTAAGACATTATTCTTTGGTTAAATGCTGAACAATATATTGAAAGAATAGGATTTAATTGAATTTCTGTAGGATTACCTTTCAACTAAGTGCATTTTTACTTTCCTCAAGGTTTATTCACTTGTTAGTAAGGGATAGTAAGGGATAGTCCCAGAGATGGGGTCATATCTCCCATCTGTGCATCCTCCGTTGCTTTTCCACATGTCCTTTGGGGGGCAGCTTGGACATAAAGTACCATCCATATGCGATGCTGACAACGCAGGCATGGGCTTTACCTGCTATTCCACAATACTTGCCACAAAGCTGTGCGTTTCCAAGATCATGACACAATTGCCAAAAATATCGTTCAGTCATTCAAGGACTGTTGAACTGTTTAAATAGATTAGGAATTACCAGTAAATTATAGAAGTTTCATGAATGTTTCATGTTCGATTCAAATCATATAAAAATATTTGAGACACGGAAAGGAAAGAAAAAAGGAGAGAGTGGAGAGTTTTGCAGAGACACTGTTTTAATCCACCTGTTTGTACCCAAAATCTGAAGCTCAGCTGGGAAAGAACCTAGGAACCTAAGGCGTATCTGCCACATAGTGGCAGACTCTACCACTTACTGTTGCCCTAACGCGAAGGCTCTGCATTCACAGGAAAATGAAATCAGAGTCAGGACTTGAACTTTCATTATAAATTGATCATTGCATTTAATTTTTACAATAAACTTATATAGGAGTAATGAGTACAGAACATAGCCCTGCATCTTCACAGGGCAAAAATTTTGGTAAAGGTCACATAGCAATAAATGCATAATAGAAACAACTTTAAATATCAGTTTTCTTGCTGCAAAGTATATGATCTTTAATATAAAGCTTGCATTGCCTTGTATTTCTGTCCTGAAAAATATTACAAAGTAGTCTCTAGATAAATAGAAATACCTGGATCTTATATAGGGGATACTGGAAAGCTGTCCATTTTGTTCTATTATTCCTGTTTCACATAAATTTGGTTATTTCTCAAATAAAGTCAAGGAAAATGTCACCAATCTGTTTGAACTCAGAAGGAAAAGAGTGATTGAGGAAGAGTTTCACAGACATGGTGACTGGGTACTCTGCTGTATTGATTGTACTGCATGACTTGAGGTGGCATTTGCAGCAAATACAGTAGAGTATTGGGTACTATAAAATACACACACACACCACTATATACGCGATGAGAATTGCTGCTGAGTAATTTGTGTAACAAGTAACAATTATGTACCATATACCTAATTATATGTAACATATATTATATACAATTATTTATATATAACACATGTAGTACACACACACACACACACACACACACACATACAGTGGCAGTGATGGATTTAGTATTTATGATATCTGACTCCACTGTGAAGGATATGGGATTGTACCCCAGCTCCACTCCCAATTTTAACTGATCACTAGTACACTGCTTGGAAGGCAGGAGCTGATGGATCCAGATTTACTTTTTGAACAAGGCTATGACCAGAGATGCCTGAGGGATCACTCAGTAGTGCTGAGCTTCTCTAAAGGCTCCTGCATTATAATGAAGACCATGTAATAGCTCACATATGGGAAGAAAACAAAAATGAAAGGGTTCTTACTGATCCAGTAGCTTGCATTCAGTTTCAACACGTATTTTAAAATATTAGCTCATAAATAGTTTATATTCTAATGACTTAGTTATTCAAGCACAGCCTTGCTCTCAAATGCTGGTGATATAACAATCCAAGTTCCTAGTTGTATTTTGACTTTTTTTTCTTAAAATTTCCTGTTGTCTTCCATACATGGTCTTGCCTTCTTGTCTTTGATCTCATTATAATTCCAGAAGATGTTGTAAATTTATAGCAGGCATACTCCTGTGTATTTACCATACCACTCCTAAGGAATTATCTAATCTAAGGAATAATCAAATGGAATTTGTGCCTATTAGGTATTGAAGTAAAACAAAATTAAATTGAAGTTTCAGCTACTAAAATTGAAAAGGTTTTGCCTGGGAAGAAATACTTTAATATATTTGTCATTGTAAAATGATTGAAATAATGCAAATCAAATTTCCATTGTGGAATTGATGGAGTGAAGAGAAAGAATATTTTCAGATATAAGCGAATTGCGTGACACTTAGTAAATGACGAATGATGACTATTGTATTTATTGACAATTAGAATTATGTTTATCGCCCACATTATAATAGCAGAAAAGTTACTTTTGTACAACAGTGGAAATTGATAAAATTTATACTGATATTCTTCTTATAAATGTCTCAAAATTACAGCAGTCCCTTTATCTACCAAGAAATATTTGAAAGTACTAGCAATGATGACCACTATAGACTTCCAAATCTCTGGGTTCCCTGTCCATGGATGCAACTAACTCTTCACAGATACGAGTTGCCAACTTTGCCACTCTTGTGCCATTAAATAAAATGTGGGTGGTTTGAACAGAGCCACTGCAATACCCCAGAAGTACATCTGAAAACTAACAAGGCTACATGACCAATGAGTGGGTAGTTATAACTTGTGGATATGCTGGACAAAGTAATAATTTATATCCTTGGCAAACATGACAGGACTTAACAAGATTTCATCCCACTACTGCTACTGAGGATGATCCACAGTGATGCCTCAATATCAATGAGTAAATTCTGGAATTTGCTATTTCATGTTTTACAATTATAGTTAACCTAAAGTCACTGCAAACAAAGTCAGTGAAATTTCAGGAAGAGGTGAGAAACTCCAAACCTAAGAACTCACATTTAGAAATTACCTACTGAAGTCATTTCACATTTATTGTCTAAATGGTTCTCAGAAGTACTTTAGGGAAGAAAAATGAAAGTATTATCTAAACTTGAATATAAAGCCAAAGCACAAAGAGGCTTTCTAATAAAAGACAGATGTCTAACATTCAATTCTGGATTCCCAGTATAATTCCATTACCTCGTACAATCCCACGAATATGTACTGTGAATTATAGAACTGCCCCTTTAGCTTAACTTTTTCCATCTAACATATTGTATCATTGGCACAAATTTTCACCATGGGAATAATTATAGAAAAGTCACTTAAACGGTTTAAATTTTTTCATTTAAAACATGCATTTAGAGGAATGTAAAAGTGATTTTTAATTCCTAAAATAAGAACCATCAGGAAATATACTAAGGTTTTACTTGTATGTAATTTTTATTTTAGATATTCAGACATTAAGTCATAAACTTAACAAAATTAAAGCACAAATTTCTAACTATAATATAATTACAAGTCAAACCATAATCTTTATACTAAATAAGTTTTTAAAAAAAACAGCAATA
The DNA here is from genome assembly GCF_017591425.1 of Ochotona curzoniae. Taxonomy (NCBI): domain Eukaryota; kingdom Metazoa; phylum Chordata; class Mammalia; order Lagomorpha; family Ochotonidae; genus Ochotona; species Ochotona curzoniae. The sequence goes on along the minus strand of NW_024465582.1, from coordinate 10,130,608 downwards.
TGTTTCCATTAGCTTTTCCTGATTTTCAGATTTCTCAGTTGAAACTGTTTTGTAAGCTAGCATGGCACCTGTGGTTTTGTATTCATCATGGTTAGGACATAATCAGTCATATATATCTATATGATAATGCTGACACTTTACTGACACAGACTGAAGATAAATGGATTCACATTTTAATAATAAAGACAGAAAATATAAATTCAGAGACCTAGAGATAATTTTAATATATCTCATTAGATTATCCTAATAAATGTAGATAATGGCAATCATCAGAGAAAATCATAGAAATAGACATGACTGCAGTGTAGAGTGATCGACAATAGTGGGAAAAAAAGGGTTTTGACGTTTTAACTGTGTTCCTCTAACTCACCAATCAATTGACAGAGAAAAGCGGGAATGTTTATATATACAAAATCAAGTAAGCCTAGGACAACTCAATATTTATTTCTTGATCATAACCTATTTTCCTCCACTGTTTTAACTGTTCACCCAGTATCATTGGTTACTTTGAAGTTTTGAATTTATCAGAATCTATTTTTAGTCTATGAATTTCTTAATTATTACTATATTGTATTTCTTACTATTCCTTTTTCATCATTATTTGATCAGTGGCTTACTTGATTTTTTTTTTACTTGATTTCCCCTCATAACTTCAGTATCACTGTTCATCCCTTTTATATTCTTTTAGAGACCCTTACTTTATTTCCCACATCACCAATTGGCCTACCAGGTTATCTCTTTAGTTAATTATTGTTAACCACTTCAGCAAAGATATATGGTCACACAGCCACATTTTCAATATTTACTTTATGGAATTAATTATAATAATAGTCTGCTTTATAAAATGGAATCAATCTCACATTAACCATGCTTGATTAGAAAAGTAAGGAAATTCCATCTTCCTCTGATATTTCTTTTTGAGTATAATTTTGTATCTCTTTTAGATTATCTATTCATTTTTGTATTTTCCTTTTGTGTTATGATATTCAAAATTTCATTTCTATGTGAGAGATAATTGTGAATCTTGAGCAGTTGGTAAGGCTTTTTTGATTTTGTTTTATTTTTCAATCCATAAGTATCTCTTCTGAATGTGTGGCCTTACAGAGTGCTCCGGGTAAGTCGACAGTGTATTTAGACTGGCAGGGTCTGCCTTTGTGTACATGAAAGTAGGATAAAGCCGGCAGTTGGATCCAAAGTGGATATCAACATAAGGCGCTTATACTGCGTGCGTGTCTCTCTGTGCGTGTTCAGTGTTTGCTTCCAGAAATATTTACATCCCCTGTTTTAGAATTGTATACCAGTATGGACATTTATAATCCCCTCTGTGTCTGCTCTCTTCCCTTGGTTTCCAGCAGATTGCAACTCCCATTTTTTTCCTCCAACTGGCCAATGTCTTCAAAGATAAGAATAAACCAGTTCCCCCTGTTCTGATATAAATGTTACTGTACTCAGCACTGCTGTATAGGGAAAGTGGCTCTAAACAAATTCAGGTTTAACTGACAATGAGTGAAGATGAAGGAGTGTGTGTGGTGCATGTATTGGCTTCACTCTTGCTCTGTCTCTCCGTCTCTCCCTCACTTACCCTGCCCACCCCACACCTCTGCCACATTTCTCCTATTGATTTTGGCAGTAGCACAAAAACCTGCATATGTGAAGTGTCTATAGAGGTACTTCAGAAGAGCAGAGGAGGCTAACAGATGCGACATTGCCCCAATGACTCTTGAGTTCCCTCCTGAAAATGCAGCCATGTGTATTGTCCACAGAATTGTGCCGGATTTGGAAGAGGAAACCATCTTCATAATTCAGTTTTCTCCTTACAAGACTTCCATTTCTACTGTGATAGAACTTAAACAACCATTGTGGTTCTGAACAAGTATACAAACGTATTGGGATTGACAGTTACTTGAACTAGATTTAGCTTAGTAAATTCACAGCACATCCATGATCCTCAGCTTTTTGTCATCTTTTCAGATACTTTCTGCTTTATTTTCTGTTCTCACAGTTTAGTTCATCTCTGCAGTCTCTGTGACTACAGGTATCACCCTACATAGCCTCTTTTCTAAAGAGAACAATTCATTTTGTGTAGTTAGATAGTTAAACAAAATGTTGAAACATACACATTTCTTTATTTGAAAACCAAATGAAGAAACAGAGAAAAATGAAAAGTCATTTTCTGTCCTCTGGTTTACTTCCCAAATAATCATGATGGCCATGATGATTGCAGGCCACAGCCAGGAGCCAAGAACTCCATCCATGCCTCCAGCATTAAGGAGAAGGGTCCAAATAATTAAGTGACCAACCAGTGCCCCCCAGCAAGTTGGACTGGAAGTAGGAATAGTTGGGCTGAATGCAAGCATGCTGTTACGGGATGCAGGCATCTGAAGCATGGTTCAGCCTGCTACGTGACAAAATATGAGACTAATCAGCGTATGCATGATTCAAATTAATGGTGATTTGAGAAACAGAAACTTGAACCAAGGAGACAAGGAAGGCTTTAACACCAATCTGCCTTGTAAACTGTGCCATACATTTAACAAATGTGGATAGCTGAGACCTCATTGGGTTTGTACTGGGGCCACTTAACTTAGGTGTGTATGTTTACTGTTAATACACTCTTCTATGTTTCTCTTCACAATTCAAAACATTACAAATAAAGTTAGAAATAAAGTTAGTCAATCGTTTCTACATTTTAAGTATTTGTTAGAATATCTGGTTAAGTTTCCAGTGCACGTCTTTTTACTTTGCTTCTCTAGGGAATTTCTTTTGTTCCCTCAATGAGTAGAAAATCCAAAAATAGGAAATGACATTGCCAACATGTTATAATAGTCATTTTTAACTTCTTGTTCTGTATGTTACAGACATTAGTAAAATTTAAAATTTGTTGTGCATGTTGAGGGTTTTGCTTGGGAGGAAAACACTGCTCTTGATTTACTTGTGCCAGCCCTGCTTTTAGCTATATCAACTACCTAATTGTTTCAAATAATTCTAAGTGTGGTAATCTACAAATATCAGAGAAAGAATAATAAAATGATTTTAGCAACAGACTCCATGGCTTTATTGATATTAAGCTCTCAATTTCCTTGGGTGAGATAATTTTTTTTTATGCATAGGGTACATATATTTCTATGCTCAGTAATGGGCAGAAAGCAAATTACTCCGTAAAATGTGCCTTGTAGTTGAGCAAAGAGGACACAATGTACCTCATGTTGATACAGTTAGTCATTTTGCTTTTCAAGTGGCACCTGGATCTTCATCTGCTTTATTCCATTTTTATTTTAGGGAACAAACTATAACCATGAGCACATTTGCAGTACAAGTTGCTACAGAGTTGTAGAATTTTAAAGCTGAACAAAACCTCAGAGATTAGCTCATTTAGCACATTAGGAATTTCTAGCTGAGATTTTTGGCAGGCAGAAAGCAGCTACAAAAGAAAGAAAGAAAAAAAAAAGCATGTAAAATACAAAGACCTGTATTTTTCCAGAAAATGTGTTAGAATTTATGTTCCTCAGTGTATAGGCCTGAGAAGAACATTCATGTCCCCTGAGGTTTTTCCTTTGCTTCTGAGGTTCAAGCTAAGGGTCCTAATTGATTTGTATCCTTTACCACTACCACAGTTCATGAGCCCTCCCACAGCCTCTGAAGGCTGAATGGTGGGTGCTTTCCAATGGGAGCATGCATTCAGAGTTCATTTTATACAGGCAGAGAGGGGCTTTCCTCAGCAGCAATGATAACCACAGTGGTTATTAAATGGAAACTTAGAAGTGGGAACTCAGGTTTTCAATTGAGATAGAAACCTAAAGAGAAGTAATTTAGAGTAATGTATTTTAAAAATGCTTTAGTACCCAAAAATGATATCCATCATAGAATTGCAAGTAGGCAACCTCAGTAGACATTAAGATTTAACTGGTAGCTATGAGATGAGTTAATGGAGTAGATCAAATCAGCAGTTTATAAGGGACAGAAAAAGAGAAGAGTCCTTTTCCTTGTCTTATCTAATCCTGCATGAAGAAGCTCAGAGCAATAAATCTAGTCACTTTTCCCCAGGAAAGCATATGCTGTCCTCTAATTTAAAACTCAAATACTAGATGACAATTTGCCTTTTAATTGTTTTATTTTTATTAACATAAAGAGAACAGATTTATGCAATCCGTTGCTGCAGTTCAAGAAGACAGTTGTGACTCCCTTGCTCCGTGCCCTCGATCCTCCTGCCTCTCTTCTCTGCAACAGCATTTAAATCAGAATTTTAATCCATTCGATATTCTCAGACCTCAATTTCCACTGATCACAGTACTCAACAAGTGGAGGGCCATAAGGTCACACTTCTGCTAGAAGATAAACATGTGCTAAAAATAACAATCTGACACTAAAGAGACCATTTCATTCCTGTGCTTTGAATGTGTTCCATATTAAGGGCAAAATATCAGAGAAAACATGTCATATTTTCTTTTCTAAAAGTGGATTATTTTCCGAAGCATGATGGTTTACAGTTGTTTCCATTTTGTTATGAACAACAAGATTACTTCTTTTTTTGGTAGTATTATAATATACATTATAGATATATTTATATGTATATTTACATGTATATATTTAACCACATTTTCAGTGTTCTTGTAAGGTTTAAAGAGTTTAAAGAGAGAGAGAGAGAGAGAAAAGAAAGATCTTCCATCTGCTGGGTCACTCTTAGCATGGCCGCAATGACTGAAGCTGGGTGGGTGCAGGAGTTTTTGCTGGAGCTTCCTTGTGGCTGTGGGGGCTCAAGGATGTGGTCTGTCTTCACACCTTGCCTGCATCTGTTTACAGGGAGTTGGATGGGAAATGGAGCAGCCAGAAGTAGAACTAGCATCCACAATGGATGCCAGTTCCACAAACAGCAGTGTTACATGCTACAGTGTGCTGCGGGCCTGGAATACTATGTTAACACCTATAGAAATGCCAATAAGTGTTTCATTTTATTAGCCTACTGCAAGACGGCTGCTCTTATGAACGATGAAGGTGGAAGGAAAGAAAGAGACAGTAAAATAAAGAATTTGGGGCGCACTCATGGAAGTAAGACCTCTTAGACCTTGCATCTTACCAAGTAGTAAGGCAAGGAGATTGGAATAAAAAGAAAGCCAGAATATTCAAAGTAGAGTAAGTAAACAGTAAAAAGATGAATCATAGGAGAAATAAACCACAGAGGCCTCCATCATAAAGAGAACCGAGAGTCAGGTGAAAGTACTAAAATCTTCCTGCCAGAGGATTGATACAATCTGACTTGGTAAATTGATTATACTTTAATGGGCAATATACTTATTGTTTAATAATGAAAGAGGTAGGGTCCAGCACAATAGCCTAGCAGCTAAATCCTTGCCTTGCATCCTCCAGGATCCCATATGGGTGCCAGTTCATATTCTGGCTGCCCCAATTCTCTGCCAGCTCCCTGCTTGTGGCCTTGGAAAGCAGTCAAGGATGGCCCAAAGCTTTGGGACCCTGCAGCCACATGGGAGGCCTGGAAGAAGCTCCTGGTTCTTCGCTTCAATTCGGCTCAGCTCTGGCTTTTGTAGCCACTTGAGGGGTGAACCAGCAGATGGAATATCATTCTAGCACTCTCTCTCGCTCTCTCTCTCTC